>NC_064261.1:20394171-30394171 GCF_003254725.2 Canis lupus dingo | reverse complement strand
CATCCTGGCCCATGAGGACCAGGGCTTTTCTCTAGGGATAGTGATGCAGGGGTGCAAGGAGCCTGGGTCCCTGAGATCTTTACAGATCAAAATCACCACAGCAGCCATGAAATTTTACAAGGGAGAGAAGGCCTTGCTTACATTATTGTTACTGTGGTGTTTTCCAACCCTATCTAATGCAGCTCACATGATGGCTCATCCCTTCTGAATTCTCTTCCCTGCCAGCACTCCTCCCCTCTCCCTATTCACTGATGTCTATTGTACTAACCTCAGTGAATGGTTCTGTTCATGCTTCTAGTCCTTTCCACGTGATTGCTTCCTGCCTCCCAGTACCTAGCACAGTGTCTGGCACTCAGCAGGTGCTTAGGAGATGATAGTTGACAAGGCAAACAAATCCATGAAAGAAAGACTCAGATTGGTAACGATGATAGAAAAGGAACATCCTTAATGTGATATGACAGGAAAAACATTAGATAGGGAAGGAGTCAGAGCTCTAGCCCCGTGCTGTGTGACCTTGGGTATAGTTCCTACCTCTCTGAACTCAGTCCTCTGTACAGTGTGGGCTTTGGCTCAGGTGATGATTGCCCACGAGCCTTACTGATTCTTAAGCCCTGTGCTAACCTGAAATCTTGAGCACTGCTTTCTTGGCCATGCTTCTCTGCTTCCTTTCCTGTATTTCATGTTGGACCAGTGGCATCACTTGGTGGCTGAATGAAGACCTACTCTGTGCTGGACCCAGGAGTGTTCTCTACCCCAAGTTTGGGGAAATGTGTCTGGGCAGTTTAGCAGCTGGGGGAGACTGCCAGCTTTAGTGAGCCCAGCTGGTGGCATCAAGTTGTTGGGTGCCCAGTCACCATGTTAATCTGCTGGTGGTGCCACTAATACCAATTGTGAGCAGACAGCCAGGATCAGACAGGCCAGCTGTCAGGCAACTGTGGGCAGCTCAGTGTGTGGTTTGATTTTATGGCTTAGGGCTAGAATTAGAAATTAATTAGCAGATTTAAATTTCTGGTGCTGCTTCAGTCAGGTAGTCCCCAGGGAACCCACCCAGCCCAACCGGCCTCCCTTTGTCCTGCCACCACCCAGCTCTGGCTCCAGCTTTGCCACCACCCTACTGGGTGACCTGGAGGAGCCACTTTCCCTCTCTGTGCTCAGCCTCCTTGCCTGGACCACAGAAAAGTTGGGCTAATGCTGTCTCGATTTTCTCCAATCCAAAATCTGTGATTCTGGTTTCGCACAAGATGCCTAGTGCATAGGAGAGCCCAGCAAGCCTCTCCATCCACTCCCTGTCTCCACTGCCAGTGGGACTGCTTTCCCCTCTGCACCCCTGTAACCTCTGCTGAGATCCAGGACCCTCACTTCCGGACACAGTAGGCAATCCAGTGGAATGACCAGAAACTGCAGTGCAACTGTGTCATCCCCTTCACCAAATCTTCCAGAAGCTTTCCACTGCCCTGGGAAGAGAGTCACTAAACACCCCACCTGGGTTACAAGGCCCTGCCTATATGCATTACTCCTCTGACCCCCTATCCCATTCCCATCACTCACGGGCTCCAATCACAGCCACTTTCTTGCTAGTGCTCCAAAGTGCCACCTTCCTGCCTGCCACAGGTTGTTAGCTTTGGCCGTTCCCTCTCCCTGGTGGACCCTTCTTACTGCTCCCCAGCCTCTCCCCCTTTTCCCTAGCCAGTCATATTTCCAGTCTGTGCTCTGCTGTCCCTCAGAAAAGCCTGCTCTGATCCCCTATTGGAGCTCCCTCTACATTCCAGAATACTCCTCATCATAGTGGACTCCATTAACTCTTGGGGTTGTTTGTCATGTAATATCCATCTCAACTCCAGTTATGCGTTCCCTTGGAGCCAGAACGTGTCTGTTTTATCCACCAGCTTGGTCCAAGCCTACTAGTTGTCACCTGAGATCTGTTCTCTCCTTCTCTCTGAAAGTGACAGATCTCCGATGTTTGGTTGGCCTGTGTTCACCCAAAAGAAACACCACACTTCCCAGCCTCCCTTGCAGCTAGGTGTGGCCCTGAGCCCAATTTCTGGCCAATGGGGTATTGTGAGTGGTCACAATGTGCATGACTGCTGGCTGTGCCCTTCCTCCTTCACCTCCTCCTGCTGTGGAATACAGGTGTGAGTTGGGCTGCCCTTTGAACCAGGCAAACAGAGGCTTCACTCCAGAAATGCCCAGCATCAAGGGTGAGGGGTTGAGCAACATACCAGGGGGGCTTTGGCAAGGCAGAGTGTACTTGTCAGGATCCTCCAGGGAAACAGAACCAATAGGATATATATATCACATATACATGGAAATCGATTAAAGGAAGTGGCTCACATGATTATAGAGGTCAAGAAGTACCACAATCTGCTGCCCACAAGCTGGACATCCAAGGTAGCTGGTGATGTAGTAACAGTCCAAGCCCAAAGGTGGGAGAACCAGGGGAGCCAATGGTGTAAGTCCCAATCCAAGACTGAAGTCCTGAGAACCAGGACTGCTCATGTCCGAGGGCAGGAGAAAATGGGTGTCCCAGTTTGCACAGGGAGCAAATGGGCCCTTCGTCCACCTTTTTGTTCTATCCGGGGCCTCAGTGGATAGGCTTCCATTGGTGAGGACAATCTTCTTCACACAGTCTTACTGAATCAAATACTAATCTCTACTGGAATCACCCTCACAGACACACCCAGAACTCATGTTTTGCCAGCTCTCTGAGCATCCTTTAGCTCAATCAAGTTGACACAACTTTTTTTTTAATTTTTATTTATTTATGATAGTCACAGAGAGAGAGAGAGGCGCAGAGACACAGGCAGAGGGAGAAGCAGGCTCCATGCACCGGGAGCCCGATGTGGGATTCGATCCCGGGTCTACCAGGATTGCGCCCTGGGCCAAAGGCAGGCTCCAAACCGCTGCGCCACCCAGGGATCCCAACACATAAATTTTTTTAATTGAAATTCGATTTGCCAACATCTAGTATAACACCCAGTCAGTGCTCATCCCATCAAGTACCCTTGCCCTCCTCAGTGCCCGTGACCCAGTCACTCCATCCCCCTGCCTGCCTCCCCTTCCATAACCCTTTGTTCATTTCCCAGAGTTAGGAGTCCCTCATGGTTTTTCTCCCTCTCTAATTATGCTGAGTAAAATAAGTCAGTCGGAGAAAGACAGTCATGGGCAGCCCCCGTGGCACAGCGGTTTAGCGCCGCCTGCAGCCTGGGGTGTGATCCTAGAGACCCAGGATCGAGTCCCATGTTGGGCACCTTGCATGGAGCCTGCTTCTCCCTCTGCCTGTGTTTTTGCCTCTCTCTGTCTCTCTCTCTCTGTCTCTCTCTCTCTGAATAAATAAATAAATCTTAAAAAAAAAAAAAAAGAAAGGCAGTCATGTCATCAAATGGTTTCCCTCATACGGGGAATATAAGAAAGAGTGAAAGGGATTATAAGGGAAAGGAGGGAAAAATAAGTCTGAAAAGTTGGCACATAAAATTAACAGAGAGCTAATCCTCTGTCTTGTTTGAGCCACCAATATACCCCAAACCTAATTAGTACACCACTATATATGGTAGGTGCTTAGCTGAGTATTTGGGAATGAGTGAGTGAATGAATGAGCAAAGTACTATAGAACCAATGCTTTGAGACTCAGAGAATGTTTATGGTCTGACCTGGGACCTAATCAACATTGTTCTCTTGAAACAACATGGTCCAGGTTCCCGGAAAGTGGGCTTGTGTATCCATGGATGGTGGCTCAGAAGCACAGCTGCTTGATCCCCCTGCTCCCGACACAGACATCAGACTCAAGGAGGCTCCTCCCATAGCTAACTACACCTCACCAAGTATGGAGTGTCCCTTTCACCCAGAGTTCTGCCAATCAGAAACCCTGTGAATGATGTCTAGGACATGCCAACCCCCCTAAATAATGAAAGCAAGACAGTTAAACTTTATCCAAAGTTGTTTTTAGGGCAGGTTGCTTTTTAAGTGAATTCAAAGTCTTTGAAAACTGGTGATCTATGAAGAAGGATGAATGATAACCTGCCAAGGGGGGCCTGTCAGGACAGACATTACAAAAAACTAGGGTAGGACTTGAACATGTCTCAGGGGATCTCCAGAATTCCAAGTTGCTGATTCCAGAGACATCATCCTTTTGGGTAAAGTGACCATAGCATTTCTCATAATGCAAATGAGTCTGGGAAGGGCAGCCTGTGAGCCACTGTCAACCGTTTGTACCTCAGTGGGTGTGAGTTTAGGGGCTGCCTGCAGCTGATCCAGAGTGGGTTTGAGTAGAGGGGGGGAAAGGGAAGGAGGCTAGAGGAAGAAATTAGGGAAGCCTAAACAGGAATCTTTTTCACAAGTCGAGGCCCTGATGCTGACTTCACAAGAAAGAAAAGGCACATGGCATCCTTCCACCCCAGCAGGGACTTCAAGGTCTATCCCTTTTGAGGGGTGCAGGGTGGTGACTACAAGGCCACCCGGGGCCTCCTGGTCTCTATTAGGAAGGGTTACCTGAGGCCACCGAGGCTAGCTCCCTGCCTCCAGACAAAGCTCTTCCCCAGGCCTCGCTGGGCAGATTCGCACCTGCCTAAATTTAGGCTGCACGTGTCATTAATTATCCACAGAAGCCCCGAGCTCAGGGCGATTCCCGGGGCATAGGGTCCTTCACATCCTGCCAGAAACGGGGTGCAGGTGGGCCCGGCTGCAGAGACTGGGTGGACCAAAGTTCAGGCTTAGCAAGAAGATAAATTAGCAGATGATTATGTGCTTCGTGAAAGTCTCTCTGTACCAGGGGGGACAAGGCCCAGCCAGGGAGGTGGGGGGATGAGCCCTGTTGTATAGGGAGCCCTGGAGGCTGAGCGGGGCCCGAGCGACCAGGGAAAGGAAACGAGCATCCACAGCCGAGAGCCTGGGCCCCACTGCTGCTTCGCCCTTAGGTAGCTTGAGGCAAATCAGTGCTCTGAGTTCTACTTCCCTCCCTGAAGAGGGTCTGGTCCCCATCCCCGTCACCCCCAAAGGCTCAGCACAGCCTCGGGCTGCTCGTGAGCTATGTGACCTTGCACGGCGACTGCATCTCTCTGCGCGCAGCCTCTGCAGCTGTGAAAAGGGAGGTACCAGAGCTGCCTCCGAGGCCTCCTGCGAAAATTAGTGAGGAACCGTGACAGGCACCTGGGACAGAGAAGCCGGCCCGTTCAGTATAGTGACCAGGCCCCTCAGCCACACGTCGGGCTCTTGACTCTTCCAGTCCCTGGGGTCTCAGCCTTCTGAATCATACCCGCTCGTCCCCGGGTGCGTCTCTTTGCGGAGGGTGCCAGGGTGGCCCAGGCCTCGATCCTGCCTGCCGCAAAGCCTCCTCAGCCTCCAGGCCATGTCTGAAAGCTCAACCCCTCCCTCCCCCCCTCTCGGTTTCTCTCACACACACATTCCCTCACACCCGTGCACACACAAGACACAGACACACACCCTGCATTTCTGGCTTCCCTAGACAAATCAGAAGACTGGACCACGCGGGTGCCAATTCCTGCCCGGCGCCAAGCAGCTGTTGCTAAGTAGCTGCTGCTCCCCTTAGACAGAAGCATGGGCTCTCCGTCTTTCCATGGCACCCCCACACTCCCAAGCCCTCAGGTGACGTCTCACCTGCCCCCCCCGGACCTCTGCAATCACAGCGTCCTCCTTGCTGCTCTGTGTTTTTTAGGCTCATCTTTCTGGCATCTTCTCTCAGCATCAGCCTCCCTTATTCACTTTGATTCTTTGCGCTTTCCCCACAGCGCCCCCTGTGACCACCTGCGGGACTGGCACGGGCTTCAGGACAAAGCAGGTGCTCATTTTGGACTGAATCTCTGAGCGGAATGAAAATGGACCCATGCCCATTTAAGGAAGATCAGAACTAAACTTCTGTGCTCCCAGAGGGTGTGGGGCAGCAAATGGAAGCTGACCTGGCAGGGGAGGGGCAGGGGGCTGGCCCAGGATGGCACAGCCTCGGGCAGGGAGGCTGGAGCCCTGCCTGTTCTCCACATGCCAGTGCCTGGGGCTTCCCCACCTTCACTCCACCCACTGCAGGGACACAGGGGTAGGCCTTCCCCCTCCCCGGCATGCACCTGCCCTCCCCTCCCACCCCCATAGCACTAGGGCTGCCTGCCAGGCCCCATTTTCCAGTCCCCTTGCAGTCGGATATGGCCAACTCTTTTAGGCAAAAGAATGCAAACAGAAGTGAGCTGTGCCAGTTCCAGTTCTCGCCCCTGAACATTCCCCATGCACCCCCTCCATACTTTTCCTTTTTCCCACTGGCCAGGGTGGATGGCCAGGGAAGCCTTTGAGGCACCCAGCTGAAGGTCACAGAGCTGCGGTCACTGAGATCCCCAAGGGACCATGGAGAGCCAAGCCCCTGCCCACCTAGGACCTCCATCCTTGACTGTTTGATGGGAGAACAAAACATTTCTCTAGGGTTTAAGCTGTGACTTTTGGGGGTCTGTGCATGACAGCTGTTCAGCCTACCCTAACTCACACCATCTTCAAGGGTAGACTTCATCTTGGGAGGTATGGCTGCCCAGGGCAGTCAAGAATTTGGATGCGTGTGTGGGCAGGGCATGTAGGGTGGGGCAAAGTCTTGGGCACACACAGGTGGCAGGCCCGCTGGCCAGTCCCCATGCTGCTGCTGACAAAAGATCCTCACCAGGCAGTGGGAGGCTAGTGTGAGGGCTCCTCAGCTGAAGTTGGCCAGGCCCAGCCCCATGGCAGGGTCCCACTCTCCAACCCCATCACTCCCTGGCTCTGGTACAGCCACCGCCTCCCACCTCGTGGATGTCCCGGGTGTTGGCCTGTGGCCTGCTGCAGCGTAGGACCCTACCCGAGCCTCCTGCTCTCTCTCCCTATCTCTCTCTCACACACAGAACCTGACTGCCCCTTACCTGCCCTCTAGCGTGGACACTCACTCACTCTGGTACTGCCCAGATCTGCTAATGGTGGGTAGTGACGCTGGGTCCCCGGACCTGAAATGGCCAGAGTCCCAGAATTCAGAAAGCCTTATCTCTCAAAGTCACCCATGCCACTAGGGTCTTCTACAACATCCTCAGTGATGGGCCTGGATAGCTGGGATTATGTCAGGCCAGATGCAGACTGGCCTAGCAACTTGAGACTCCAGCGCCAGCCCCTTGTCGCTGGAGGGCTTCTAGGTCACCCCTGCACCTGCCACTGGGGCTTTGCAGTTATTTTTCTTTTCCAGTTTTCATTCCTTTCCCCCAAATTAAGGAGACAAAAATTTCAAAGGCCATTGACTTTACATCCTGGGGCCCTGACTGGAGGGGACGTACTGGGGAAGCTGGCAAGTCCCTTTGGCCAGGTGCTTGAGCAGATTAGTCTGTGGGCCTGGTTGCTCCTCCTAAGCCAGGTAAGGAGGGTGGCTGGCCCCAGGTGCTCACCAGCCCCACCTCTACAGCCTAGCTGAGGCTATTTCCACAACAGGGCTGAGGGCTGGGTGGAAAGAACCTTCACTTTGGAACCCAAGACTCCGATCCAAACCTTTCCCTCCACACCTACCCATGTCTAGGCTTTGGCAAGATGGATGCCTCCTCTGGGCCTCAGTTTCCCTATCTGTAAAGGGGGAAAAGGAATCCTCACCAAATGGGCTTGCTGAGAGAATTAGGACCTGCAAGTTTTTGAACATCTACTATGGACCATATGTGTGACTATTAAAAATAGCAAAGCCTGGGGGCTCCCAGGTGGCTCAGTTGGCTGTGTCAACTCTTGATTGTGGCTAAGATCATGATCATAGGGTAGAGGGATGGAGCCCTGCATCGGGCTCCCCACTCGGCACAGAGTCTGCTTGAAGATTCTCTCCTTCCTTCTCCTTCTGCCCTTCCCTCCTTTCTCTCTCTCTCTCTCTCCCAAATAAATGAACACATTTTTGAAAAAAAAAAAAAAAAAAAAGCAAAGCCTGCCTTTCCAATCTGTCCTCTCACTGGCTGCTTAGTTCCAGTAACTTCCTTTGCGGTGCCTGGGGCCAGCCCTCCCCTCCCCTCCTAACCTGTAGCTTAGTGATGGCTTCTTTCTTTTGCAGGCCAGCCTTTTAGGACAGGTACATCCACCGAGGCCCGCCCTGGAGTCGCCCCCCCGCCTGGGGTGCTGACCAAGCCACCCTCCCAGTGTCCGCGGGGCCCCTTCTCCAGCCCAGCCCAGCCCAGCCCCCACCCTCCATTCTACCCCTTCCAGGTCCCAAAGATCGGCCTACTCCCCTGACTGTCCCATCTCTGTCTTCTGCCCAGTGAACCTCACCTCCTCCACGCTGGGCCTGGTGCTGCCTGCCGGGCACACGGAGATACAGGACTTGGCCCAGCTCACCTCAGGGAGCTCAGCATCTCCACCCTGTCCTCCCCATGGAAAGCAAGCCCCAAAGCCCTTTCTTTTACAGGCTGTCCTAGCTAATGGCCAAGGGCCAGGCAGTACCAACTGGGCTCTGAGAAGTGAGAAAAGTTTCTACCTTTCCAAGTTGGTCCAGCCTCAAGCCCTGGCCTGTGCATCTAGCTCTCTCCACAATACCAATGGACTCACCAACTGGGCTCTGCTACCTGTCGCCTGTCCTAAGGCCAGGGCTGATGCCACTCTGCTGGTTTGGCCAAGGGCAAAGGCCTAGAGAGCCCTCATCTCTGTCGTACGAGGCCATCAGGGCTGGTGTTCCCTGTTTGGGGGCACAGGTGGGGCTTTCTATAGATATGGCCCCATCGTGGGCTATGCAGGCAAAGCCTCCAGGCCACCTACTAGTACCTACTGAGCCTCTGCCACACTCTGGGTCTCCGGCTCAATGCTGCAGGGACTGGCGGAGGCGCCTCCCAGAATAGTCCCTGCCTTCAGGGAGCTTGTGGTGAGGGTGGGAGATGGAACACGGAGGTGAAGAGCTAGGCTCTAACAGGAGGCTAGGAACCGTCAAGGACAAGTTCTGTGGACACCCCAAAGAGGGAGAGGACTGAGGTCTATGGGTGGAGAGGTAGTCAGGGGGGCTTCCTGGAAGAGATGGGAAATGGACTACAAGTCCGGGGAAAATACATCCTTCTTTAAGTACACACCTGCTGCTCCCAACTCCTGAACACGTGCCCGGAAGCACACGTGAATGCTGTACCTGAGCAGTTGTCTCGGCACACGGGGCTCAGCCTCGGAGGCCTGGCCATGGTTCTGGATGTCCCCGGGGTCCCGGCCTCTGTGGCTGTGTCTCAGGTCTTGCTCTTCCTGTCCACCTCCCATCTGCACCCTCCCCTCTCTGCCCTCAGGAGCACGCTACCCGGCCAGTGGTTCGCGCGGCCTGGTGGCCTCTGCACACCGTCTGCTCTCCACGTGTCTCTCTCTGCTCTCTGGATCCTTCTCTGTGTGTGTTTTCATCCAAAAGCCCCAAGTGAGAGCATCTGTTTGGCGGGACAGACCCTGGGCTCCGGGTCACGCTCTCGAGCCAGGCTACTGACAGCTGCCCTGGGTCAAGGTTCCAAGTCTGGTGTCCCCAGCTGTGGCCAGAGCTGGAGTTGCATGGAGGTGCCGGCCCTCAGCGGGGCAGCAGCGGGGCAGCAGAGTCCTGCTCATGTTGGGGGCGCATCGCATGCAGTCAGGGCCATCTCAGCGATGTCGGGCCCTCGGGGCGCCCTCACAGTGAGGCAGCCAGCAGGACCAAAGGCTGACCCGGGTTGTAGACGTCTATCTGGAGGCCCTGCACCAGGGCCTTGGCGGGCCCCAGGTGGCAAGTGCCGGGCCCTGCGCTAGGCGTGAGCCCAGGCCTCTGCCTCAAACCACGAAGCCAGGCACTGGGAGCAGCTCGGCGCTCCCCAAATCTCAAGGGTCTTGGGGCAAAGGCGTTTGTTCTGTTCTGCCCCGCCAAACACTTGTCCCCTTTGATTTTTGCCATTGTTCTTTCCAGGGAAATCTAATTTTAAAACAAAAAAACATGTTTTCTAACCAACAGGACACACTTGTGTGCCAACAAATATTTGATTTGAAAGCAATTCTTTGCTTAGTTTAAGCTTTGTTTTCTAAGGGACAGGACAAAACATCATACCCAGCTGTCTAGAGTGTCTGTTTGGCCCCCATGCAGCCCTGTGTTCCTTTCAGCTCAGAAATCTGGCCCGAGGTGTCCCACTGAAACCACATCGTGACGGTCACATAGTTTCCAATCTGGAGGGAGAGGCAGGGCTGGGTGGCAGCAAGATCTTCCCTTTAAAGAAGGAAGAACCAAAATATCCTGGTCTGCAGCATTATCAAGCCCGGATGTGTCTCCACACACAAAGCAGCTTGCAAAATAAAGCCACTTTTGAGTTCTGGCCAAGGGTGATGTCGAAAACAATGGAGCTAATAAGTAACCAGTTGCTGGATGAGGTCACACTGTTTTTGTCTGGGGGTTCCTCTGCCTGGGGAGCAGCTCTTCCGCCCCTGGGGGCGACCCCTTCCTTACCCCTCTCCTCCTTCACTCCAGAGCCATGGTCCCCACAGGCCTGAGCTTCCACGGTTGACCTCAACGTCCCATAGATGTACTCTGCCACCATAGGTGGGCCAAACCATCCCCTATACTCACCCCTGCATAAGAAAAAAAAAAAAAGCCAGGTCCACCCAGTGGCAAGAGACTCAAAGGTGGACAACAACTGGGCGTCTGGACTCCTCTGTGGTCAGTGCTATAGTAAGAGGGCTGGAGAGAGCCAAGCACAGAGGCACAGAGCAGGGTCCCATGGGGCTCCAAGTGTGAAATGGACACTTGGCACTCACAGGCTGAGTGTCACACGTGTGTGGAACCTCAGTGGGCTGCACTTGGCTCTCTGGGCAGTGGAGCCAGTATTCACGCCACATGAGGTCGAGATGAGCTAATTATGTGACATCCACGGCAGAGGCTTCGTGTCGCCCGCCGCATGCCCACTCTCCTGACGTTCTTGATAACACGAGCCTGGTATTTTGCCAGACACAGGGCCGACCAGAATAAGTGCTGTGTGGAGTTTCTGGAAATTTCTTTAAAAGGACCTTACCGGCAGCCCCGGTGGCGTAGCGGTTTAGCGCCGCCTGCAGCCTGGGGTGTGATCCTGGAGACCCGGGATCAAGTCCCGCATCGGGCTCCCTGCGTGGAGCCTGCTTCTCCCTCCGTCTGTGTCTCTGCCTCTCTGTCTGTGTGTCTCTATAAATAAATAAATAGACCTTACCCACTTCTCTGGGTAAAGTGGGTGAAGAGACTTTGCCCGCTTCTTTGTCTTCATGCCACTTGCTTGGCATGTGGAGAACATTCCAGGGGCCCGGGACCCATGTTGAACCACAAAGACTGGGGCACATCCAGAGGTTGGCGGAACTCGGGTCCTCTGTGGCTTTGTAGAGCCACCTTGCCGGTCATGACCTGCCTCCCCTGGACTTCTTCCCATGAAAGATAAGCGTGTTTCTCTCTGTCGAAGGGTTCTCTGCCCCAGCTGCTGAACCTCATCCTGGGCCCAAGGTCTGGCACAGACTATGTGGGAATGAACCACAGCTGCTCTGAACTGAGCGTTTCTCCCCCAGGTATGGATATGCCCTGCTAGGCCTGCGGTGACACAGTGGGACTTTTTAGTGGTACGGAGAAGGTCACCCACTCCTGTTTCTTTTCTTTTCTTTTTTTTTAAGATTTTGTTTATTTATTCATGAGAGACAGAGAGAGAGGCAGGGACACAGGCAGAGGGAGAAGCAGGCTCCATGCAGGGAGCCTGATGTGGGACTCAATCCCAGGACCCTGGGATCACAACCTGAGCCAAAGGCAGATGCTCAATCCCTGAGCCACCCATGTGCCCAAACACTCCTGTGTCTACACTGACAGACAGGGAGACAAAATGAGGGAAGGAGCCTTAGTATGGAGCGGTGGGGAGCTAGTGGGCCAGGACCTGCAGCCGGGGCCGTGGCCTGCCCAGTGTTACCTCAAAGAGTCAGACCAGCTTCGCCCACCCCGCCAGAGCCTCTGATGCTTCAAGGGAAACTGGAAAGCTCATCGTTCTATAAACCCTGCTAGCTTACTCAGACCTGCTAGCAACCACTATGCGGCTCCTGTGGTGCGACTGACCTGAGGCGTATCTGCTGAAAGCCCGGGCCTCCCTCCCCCCATGTCCTCTGTGTGTGTGTGTGTGTGTGTGTGTGTGGACTAGAATCCGGACACCCAGGGCAGACTGCAGGCTAGCTGTCGCTGCCTCTTTGTCCACCTCTCTGGGCCTCGCAGAGCCCTTGGGCTGACCGCTCTACCCCTAAGAGGCCCCACACACCCCTGAACCCCTCACTCGCATCCTCCTCGTCTCTCCCACTATTTTCTTCATCCGGATTCACACTCTGACCCCTGCCCTACCTCACATAACCAATGAACAGACTATTCTTTTTTTTTTTAAGATTTTTTATTTATGTATTCATGAGGACACAGAGAGAGAGGCAGAGACACAGACAGAAGGAGAAGCAGGCTCCATGCTGGGAGCCCTATGCAGGACTTGATCCCAGGAGCCAAGGATCATGCCCTTAGCCACTCAGGCATTCCCATTCTGTCTTTTCAAAGTGACGTGTGGCAAAGCACACAAATTCTTCCAGCGTCCATCTCTCCTTCTTGTTTTAGTAAATGACCCTCCAAGTTCAAGCTTAGCAATGACCTCCCAGCTAAAGACCACTGTCCCCAGCTTCTCCTGAAGCAAGGTGTAGCCCTGGGACTAAGTTCTAGCCACTCAGGTGTGATGGGAGCCACTTCTGGGCCATTCCCTCAAAGGAAAAAGGAGTTCCTTGTACTTCTCCTTCCTACTTTCTGCCGGCAGAAATGTGGATGTGAAGGAGCTGGAGCAGCTACCTTGGACCTCAAGATGAAAGCTGTTTCTTAGGATTAGCAGAGCCTGGGTCCCCTGACACCATGGAACTCCCCTAACCATGCTTCATGCTCATAATCAGCCCATCACTCAAGGAGCAATAGACCTGGGTCTTGTTACTTTGGCATCTTTACAGCAAGCCTGCATTTTATAGCAATGCCCAGCCTGTGCTCTAACTAGTACTCATGGTTCAAGGTCATCGTCTTGTGTAGACTTTTTTCATATCAATTACCTCCAGTCAGGTTCATTCTTTTATCCATTTAGTGATCCCCGAGTATCTTCTGCACTGATCGTTGGGGCAAACGCAGAGAGAGGTAACCCGCAGGTGCCCACATTCAAGCAGGAGCTTATGGCTGGCTGTGGGAAGACAGATGACATTATAAGTCTCAGACCTGTGAAAAAGACTCCAGCCAGGTGGGTGAGCCCACATATTTGCGCGTGCGTGTGTGTGCTTGCATGTGCACACGCTTGTACAAGGAGAGAAAGCAGGCCTGTTCTCTGGGGTTCAACTCTTGTGGAAAAGGACTCATTTATCCATCAAGAAACCTGCCGAGCACCAAGAGGTACTCAAGACAAGAGGTGAACAAGCCAAGGCCACACCTTGGAGGAGCCCCTGCCAAGTACCGCAGACAGACCTGCTGGTGCTGAGGACCTCCCTGGTGTGAGGACAGGGACGGTGCAGAGTCAGTCATGTCCAGAGCTAGGGAGAAGCCCCTGTGCCCCCCTGCAGGACAGCTGTGGCAATTGTCCTTGCACTGAGGATGGGTCTACAGTGAGCCATGAATGCTTTTCCCCCCAATCTTTTTGGGTCAAGAGTCAATTTGGGGGCTCTGTCAGAGGCCAGTGCACAAACAAATCATAACCAGTTTTGTTCCTCAGAAGTATTCCTGACCATCCCCATCAGTTGATCGCTGGCTGTATATACATCTCACTCATGTTCCCAGTAACTCTA
The DNA here is from genome assembly GCF_003254725.2 of Canis lupus dingo. Taxonomy (NCBI): domain Eukaryota; kingdom Metazoa; phylum Chordata; class Mammalia; order Carnivora; family Canidae; genus Canis; species Canis lupus. Next base: position 30,380,434 of record NC_064261.1, on the reverse strand, counting down.
TTATGAAGACATCTTATCCCCATTTTACAGATGAGAAAACTTAGACCCTCTCTAAGGCTCAGAGAAGTTGCAGATGCATGACTCAAGTCTGTGTAATAGAGACCCCAAAGCAGGTGCAATTTTTAATCAGTCAGCAAACACCGATTGAACACCTGCTGTTCGCTGGGGTCAGGGTGGGGCCCTAGGAACAGAGCAGTGAGCCACACCCATGGAGGGCTGTGGGAGGCAGCTCAGCAGAGGTGCCTCATCCGGGCTCCCAGGCTTCAATCCCCTCTCTGCTTTGGCTCAGAGTCAGTTGGTGTGGATCATCAGCCCTACAGACTGTCAGACCCACCATCCAACTCCCCCACTTTCTACCAGTGGCACCCAGGCCAGCAAGAGGGCATCTTTCCCCACCTCCTTGGGGATGAAAGAACACCTAGGAAGGCATATTTGCACATTGGCCATATGGCTTTTTGGGTGTTGTCCCAGGTCTACCGTTACCCAGGAGGAGAGGACTGAGGGAGCTGTGAGCCTACACAGCCCTCCCTGAGATACAAATGGGGACACTCTTGATCAAGTGGCCCTAAAACTGCTTGGTGTTTGGAACCCAACTCTTCAGAATCTCTTAGGACTCAAGAGCTATTGAAGTTGGGGTTTTCTATCTGGTCTTGTCCTCTGCATCATCCAAAGCAGGCAATTCAGCACCTCGTCCTAGGAATTTTCCACCATTGGCGCCAGGATTTTCTCCTGAGTCACTGATACCCATCCTGCAAGTTTTGATGTGCACAAAAAAAAAAAAAAAGGTCATCGTAGAGTCCATCAAATATGGTAAAACAAGGAAAGAGGGTTGGTGCCATCTTAAGGAGAAACCCAGATATTAGTTCTTGGTTCTCATGCTCCTCCCCAGGGGAGCTAGAAGGCTGTGCCAAGAGACACAGTGGTCTGAGGGGTGACTGGGTTTGGAGGTCGAGTTCAGGAGCCGACTGGCCAGGCCACATTAATTGATCTTCCTGAGCCTCTGTTTCCTTGTCTGTGAAACAGAGCCCCAAACATCCAACTCACCTAGTGAGACCTAGGTGAAAACATGTAGAAAACACCTAAGTGTAAACAACCAAATATGGGAAGCTTCCAACTGGCTAGTGGTCATAAGGGGGAGGCAGGACATCAGACAGAACTGCCCCAAGTCCTGGCTCTCTGCTCCCTGGCAGTCCCTCTGCCATTAGCAAGAGAGCAGTGGGCTTACCCTGTGGGCTCTGAGGGTTAAATGAGGAAGTGAACCAACGCAAGAGAACCTTCCTTGGGGGGCAGCCCAGGTGGCTCAGTGGTTTAGTGCTGCCTTTAGCCCAGGGCCTGATCCTGGAGTCCCAGGATCGAGTTCTGTATGGAGCCTGCTTCTCCCTCTGCCTCTGTCTCTGCCTCTGTCTCTCTTTCTCTGTGTCTCTCATATATAAATAAATAAAATCTTAAAAATAAAAAAAGAACCTTCCCTGGTCAGTTGCCATTGATGTGCCTGCTAGCTCAAGGGTCATGCACCTCCTTTGCTGTACCAGGGCCTCCTCCTCGGCTGGGTGAGCAGACACAGCCACCCCGGGCTCCACGGCCCAGTCAGCTCCGGGCGGGCATGGGCATGGACCCCTGCATCTGCCGCCGCCCCCAGCTGAGCCTCCTCGGCTTTTGGCTTCTTGCCATTGTCCCCAGTCCCTTCTTACCTTTCACAACCTCCAGCTGCCCAGCTCTGTGAGCTCAAGAACCAAGGTCAGAGGCAGAAGCAAAGACAGAACAGCTTAGCTATCTTAAATCACCACCATCATCTGCTGTTGTGGAGAAGGGCAAAGAAACAAGGATGAGACACTAGGTGTGACATGGTGACACTGAGTAGGGTGACCGGTGGGGAGGTGGCTGTCTCTGAGCCAGGTGGACCTAGATGCTGTCCGGACACCCAGGGCCAGCCCCTTCCCTCCCCACAGCCCGCCCTGTGGGATCCATGCAGCAGTGCCTGTGATGACGCTGTCACTATTCTTGTAGCCTTTTCTGTGTAGAAGCCAGGGCTGCGTCTGGCCACCTGCTCACCTCTACACCCCGCCCCCCGTGCCTCCACCGGGTCACGGCTCTAGGTCCCCTCAAACATCTGCCCACTGCAGCTGGGCCTCTCCCCTGGACCGCAGACGCACATCTCCACCTGTTGGCTGGACATCTGCCCCAGCGCCTCGTACCCTTCCCTGTGTCAGTGTGTCCAGAGCTCAGCTTCAGGCCCCCCTGCGGAGGAGCTGGGTGCTGGGGAGGCTCCTATGAGAAGGGGAGTCCTCCCCCCAGGGAGGGGAGCACCAACGTCCCTGGGGAAGAGGGGGCCGCCCAGGAACAGTTCCCCTCACCTGTGCACACCGAGCTGACGAGCTGACGCTGAGGCTCTGTGCTGGTACAGACCTGAGGCCCGGCAGCGGGGCCCTGCGGCCCTGGTTGGGCGGCCTGGCCTGTGCCTGCCACCCTGAGAGACCCCGGGTTTCGTCTCTCCACCCAACGGGAAAGCAGGGCGATGGGAACCGCGCAATGTCCACACCATGTGCGGAGGCGCCAGGGGGACCGGCCCCCACGGCCTTTACCCATGGGCTTGGGGGGCAAAGCGAGGCTGCCTCAAGGAGGCCCTGTGGTCTCCCCAGAGCTCCAGCCAGCCACGGTCCTTAGGCTCCCCCTCCCGATCCAACAGCACCCTCCCACCCCAGCAGCACCCCTCTTTAATATTACTTGTTCTTTATTTAAATATTACAATAGTACTACATTGAGTTGTTAAAAGTCTACAATAGGGACGCCCGGGTGGCTCAGTGGTTAAGTGCCTGCCTTCTGCTCGGGAGGGATCCTGGAGACCCGGGATCAAGTCCTGCATCGGGCTCCCTGCATGGAGCCTGCTTCTCCCTCTGCCTGTGTCTCTGCCCCTCTGTGTGTGTGTGTGTGTGTGTGTGTGTGTGTGTGTGTGTGATTCATAAATAAATAAAACTCTTTAAAAAAAAGTCTACAATAAAGAGACAAGTAAGAGGGGCACCTGGGTGGTTCGGTCAGTTAAGCACCTGCCTTGAGCTCAGGTCCTGGGATCGTGCCCCACATCAGGCTCTCTGCTCAGTGGGGAGTCTGCTTCTCCCTCTGCCTCTGCCTCTCCTCCCCCTGCTCATGCTCTCTCCTCTCTCTCTGTCAAATAAATAAATAAAATCTTAAAAATAGAGAAAGAGACAAGTAAGAAATGGAAAGTCATTCCTCAAGCTCCACCCTACCCTCCCCAGAGCCACTTGCTGGTGACAGTTGGATATTTCACCCGGCACCCGTCTACATCTGTGAGAACACAGACAGGATTTAAAAACACACACGAATGGGACCCCACCACTCCCGTGGTTCTGCATCTTGCTTTTATTTTCACTTAATAAATTGAGAACCCTTCTCAGTGCCAGAACAGAGTCTTGCTCTTGGCTGCATAGTTCCCGGCAAGCCACTACCTCCCTGCCACGGGCCAATCCCGTGGCTCTGCTTTCTTCCTGTGCTAGTACAGACCATGGGGCATCCAGCAGCTTTGGCATTTTGCAAGGAATGGTTCCGAAAAGTGGGATTTCTGGGTCACAGGGAGTGTGAATTTTCAGTGTCTGCCCGGTTGCCCTCCCACTGCCTTCAGGAACCACACACCCCGTAGGAGGCACCCGGAACCACGCACCTTTGCCATACAGCATCGCCCCGCCTTTCGGTGGTGCCCCCAACGGGTTTTGTGTACGGCTAAGCATTTACTCAAGCTGTTCACTGGCCACATGTATTTCTTCTTCTGTGAATTCTCTCTTCCTCTCCTAAGCCCATTTTTTTCCTACTGGGCTGTACGTGTCTTACTTATTGGCTCCTGGAATCTCACTTTAAGTTATGATCATAATCTGTTTATTAAACAATAAACAACGTTAAGAGGCATGTGACATGTACAGCAGATTATGATCATAACTTACGATCCTGCACATGCGGCCTCACAGTTATTTTGACATGCATAACCTTCTTATTTTTATGTAGTCAAATCCATCAGGCTTCTCTTTTACAGCTTCTGGATTTTGCACCTTGCTTGAGAAGCTTATCCCTCCTCCCAGATCATGAAAATATCTTCCTCTCTTTTCATCCTGTGGTTTTACAGCTTTGTTTTTCCCTTTTATAACCCTGATCCCTCTGAAATGGGTTTCACAGTGTGACACTCCCTTTCTTGTGGTCCTGCCTTGGTGTCCACGGATGCTCCAACTGGTCCTGCCTTCCCCTCCACTCCTCCCTTCCTTCGTTCACTCCACAAACATGTTTTGAGCTTTCACTGTGGGCCAAACACTGACAATACAGCAGAGAAGACCACAAGCCTGCCCTCAGAGAGATGACGTCTGGCGGGAGAGACAGACCGCAAAGGAAAAATGCGCAGTTAGGTAATGTAAATTCAGGTCATATGGGAGGGAAATGGGATAAGGGGATGGAGGTTACCACAGGGATGATATTTTAAGTAATGTGGTCAGGAGAGTCTTTTCTCAGAAGACAGCCAAAGCCAGAGATGCTAATGAAGTGAGGGAACAAGCCCTTGGCTGCCTGTTGCAGATTGCTCCAGATGGAGGGAACAGCAAGTGCAAAGCCCTGGAGGGTGGGGGGTGGTATGCTTTGCCAGGTCAAGGAACAGCAAGGTGGCCATGTGGCTGCATATGGGGCCTATGAATAAGTGGTGGCCTAGATCATGGGGTCCTTGGGGGTCCCCCAGAAGGGACAGATTTTTTTCTGCCTGTGCTTGGAAGTCTTTGATGATGGCCTTGGTGCATGGGGAGGAGGCGGGTGGATGGGTGGGTGCAGGCATGAGTCATTTTCTCTGCTGGTCTTTTAGTGTGGGGGTTGGGACAGGCCCATGTCACATCTTACTCCTTACCCGTCATGAGAATGGTCTTCCCTTGGTCTTCACCACCACCAGTGTGCAATGTGCACCTTGCTCTGGGCCTGGCACATGGCAGGCCCTCTATGAGCATCTAAGAGTGACCCATGTTAACTCCAGTCCAAACCCTGTCCTGGTTCCCAGACTTGTGTCTTTCAGGACCCCTGACCTCTGTCCTCTAGGGACCCCCCTAGAGCCTCACACCTAACATGTCCCAATGTGAACTTCATCCCTCCCTTCTCAGCCTCTAGAGAAGGCAGTAGGATTGGATGCCGCTCCCTGTCCGGCCATGCAGGCCATGCAGAGGGACAGCAAGCATGCCATTGCCTGGACCAGGGGGACACTGAGCCACTGAAGGCTCCACCCTGTTCCCTTGACTTGGGAGATTATGACAGTGAGCCAGTCAGATGGGAATGTCACTGATGCCTTCTGTGGTCCCCAAGGCCCTGCAGAGCTGGCTCAGGACAGGAAGGGAGCCCAGAGCCAAACTGAGCAGCCCAGTCCTGCAGCCTGACGCCAATCACTTAAAAGCAGCAGAAGGTGGGCACAGAAAGACCTCAGAGGGCACCCCCAGCAGGAAGGAAGGCGGGCTGGCCCAGGGAAGAGAGCAGGAGGGCTCAGAAAAGTGGGGAAACAAGAGGTGACCCCATAGGATCACAACGACCTCCTGCTTATCCAAGGGCACACAGCTTCCATGGTCAGGGAGGGTCCTGCCCTTACCAGTGATGTGCATGTGTGCACATAGCACAGACATAAACACACACGCACCCCAGACACAGAACCCCATACTTGGGGACACACATATACGACAGACCATGGATACACACACATACACACACATCACAGACTAGACACACAAACCCCAGAAATAAACACACACACACCACAAACATCACAAACACATACCCCACAGATACACACGTACATATCACACACACACGTACACTACATAGACCCTGCATACACACACAATACACATATCACAAACACGTACATACCATACCTAGCACAGAGACAAACACACCTGCCATCACACACAGATACACACACACATACTGACACACAGATCGCACCAGGACACTCCCAGCCCCCACTCCCCAACTCTGGTCCTGCCTCACTGGCTTCTCCAGGTCAGGGGCTCACAGAGGGGCCGGCTGCCCCCTGGCAGGTGGGCCCGGGGTCTGGAGGTTAGGGGCTGCACTGCCTGAGCAGCTGGGGTACCTTGCCTGGTGACAGCTGCTCAGGATCTGGGGGCTGAGGGAGGGGGAGCACTTGGGTCCCTCCTGGCTGAGCTGGTGAGCAGCCAGCTGGAGGGTCTTTGAAGGGGAGCACCAGGTCACACTCCCCCTGCCACAGGAATGCCATGTTGCCTGACCCCCCATGCCTATGCTTTCAGGCATTTTTCAGCTGCGGTTCTCCTTTGGGATCTAGGAGGGGGTGGAGTGGGGTCACACATCAGATGAGAGCAGGGGAGGGAGGGAGGCAGGGGAACTGAGGAGGGCGGGGCGGGTACACTATTGAGTGGCAGCCCCACAGCAGGCGGACTGAGCAAGTCTTCCCTTAGGCTTGTCCTCCAGCTGCCCCACCAGAGAGCTGTCGTTCCTCGGCCTTACAGGCGATAAACTGAGGCCCATGGTGGAGGGAGACTGCATGGCTGGCCCACTCCCCTGGGCTCCACCTGGGGCCCTCCCTGCACCGCGGGATCCCTCCTGACCACAGGCTGAGGAACCCACCCTGTGTCCTGTGTCAGCTCAGCCCCCAGCCTCTGCCCCAGGCCAGCTCCAAGGGCAAGGAAGTTGCCGGGGCCTGAATGCTGACATTCCAGCCAGGCCTCGGCCCAACCCTCGGGGCCCCTTTTCATTTATTTTTTCTTTTTTTTTCAAGATTTCATATATTTATTCATGGGGGGTGGGGGGGAGCAGAGACACAGGCAGAGGGAGAAGCAGGCCCCATGCAGGGAGCCTGACGTGGGACTCGACCCCGGGTCTCCAGAATCACGCCCTGGCCAAAGGTGGCGCTAAACCGCTGAACTGCCCAGGCTGCCTCCCCTTTTCATTTTCATTTCTTTATTAAGCCTCCCAAACTCATCTTTATCAGTCTTCGGGCCAGGGAGGGAAGGGCAGAACCAGCAGCAGAGGCGAACCCGTCAGGCCCTTCCTGGGGAACCGGGGCTGGGAGCTCAGATGGCGCGGGGCTGGGCCGGCACACGGAGCCTGGCAGGTGCGGAGTGTGTGGTGGGAGGAAGCATGGGCACTTTGGCTCCCAGGGCCAAGCCTCCTCTGTCATGTCATGCTTCCCACAGAGGGTCAGGAGGGCGTTGACCCTGCGCCGGGGTCCACCGTCTTCCCCCACCAGGAGGGCTGAACAGAGGCAGGGGCCACCCAGGAGGGAGGTGGGTGACGGGGCCTCCAGGGCCAGACCTTGCACGCTCTGGCCAACCAGACAGGGGTGAGGTGGGTGGAGAGGGAAGGAGGGCGGAGCAGGAAGGGCCCCAGCCCTGGGGATCAGATCAGGATTGCAGAAATTACACAAGCAGACATCTGGAAGTGTTGGCTGTCGTCAGGCTCTTGGCCCCCTAGGGGTCCTCTCCCATGGTGGCATCCCTTCATCCCTGAATGTGGACACACTCCCACTTAGGTCTCTAGGACTCATTATTTGGGCAGAAAAGGATATGGGTGCCCCGGCCTAACATCTGAACTCAGAACCATTCAACCATCACTCCAGACACCTGACCACGGTGGCACGGGGCTCAGACCGGCTCCCCTCCTCACACATCAGCATCCGCTCAGCCTCAGAAGTTCCCAGATACCCAGCCTCGAACACATCCTGTCCACCTGGGGCCGCGGTCTGGCTGCCTCTCATCCATCTGGCCCTGCCCAGGGGGGCCCACCGTAACCCCCTTCCCTTCGTTCCACAGCACCCCTTCCCCACACTATACACATATTTTGTGGCACACACAATGAACTAAAAGCATTAGCCAGTTAGCTGGTTGCTTAAACAGTTATTTAGCTCCTGGTTTATGTCCATTCCCCGGACTTTCCTGTAAGGACCCAGAGGTCAGGGGCCTTGCCTGTCCTATCCAGCTCTTCTGTCTTTGCTCAGCACAAGGTGGCATGATGTCCCTGTTGAATGACTGCATGCCCACACCTACTGGACACACACACTGACCATGCCAGGTACAGGGCAGCTTGGGTGAATAGAATGGGGTTCACACCCCTGAGGAGCTCCCAGTGCAGCACCCCACCCCCATTGCTAGCCTGTCCCTGCCCCAGAACCTCGGCCCTGACAAACACCCTGGGTGGAGGAGGGAAGACCTTGGAGGGGGAGGATCATGACTGGAGTCAACATGGAAGGATTACCCCCACTCGTGCAGGGGGTTAGCATCAGGACCTCCAGCCTTCATCCCCTGGGTGGAGGAGTGGGAGGAGGATCCTGGAGCCCCCCTACTTCTGGAGAAAGCCTTGAGGACTGCTGGAGCTGAGTGTTACCAGTATCCAAATCACCAAACCACACAGCTTTGGGGCAATTCCAGGTGGTGTATTCCCAACGCTTTGACAGCTTTAGCTTAGTGTGTTCATGGAGGAGGAGGCACCTGACTCCAATGTCTTGTGGATTGCAAAGAAGTCAAAGGGGCTGCAAGCACATGAAGACAGGAGCTCAGTCAGTGAGGAGGGTGCTTCAACTGCAAAGAGCAGAAAACCCAACCCAAAATGGCACTGAAGAAAATTTCACATGAAAAGAAGGGCAGCACCAAGCGTGATTAATTTCCTGATTCTGTGACATCGTCATGGGTTAGGTTCTTTCCATGTTCTTCCTCAGTATGTTAGCTTTGTCTTCAGACTAGCCTCTCTCATGGTCCTAAGACGGCTGCCAAGGTTCCGGGCATCACACACAGCACAGCACTGAGGAGACAGGAGCCACCTCTTCCTATGTGTGGATTCTAGGCAGTGGGAAACCTTTCCCCAGAGCTCCTCCCCAGCTCATTTCCCCTCACATCCTGTTGGCCAGAATTGTGCCACATACCTGCCTTTAAACCAATCACTGACAAGCAACATGGAATTAACCATGTTTGGGTTAAAATAGTTACAATTTATCCTTGAACCAGGGATGGAAGGGGCATGAACACCAGCAAATCCAAGTCTTACCAGTGAGGCACAGGTATTGGGGGAAGGGACCCATCTCCAGGACAGAAAGCACAGTGAAGGGCCTTCAGAACCATAGTGTCCCAGGGCCTGCGGGTCCCAACAACACTGGGTTCAAGGAAGACTGGAAATCCAGTTCTTGTGTGGCTCGGCCCTTGAGTTACAGAGCAACACACCCTGTGACAACATGGGGCTACTGGATACTGCCAAGTAGGGGCCCCTGCAGGGTCAGGGCTACAAAAAGATAGCCAAAAGAACTTGTGGGTCCGGGGTCAGACAAATGGGACACCTCATCCTCTGGGCTGACACTATCTGACATAGGGCGCAGGGCCCCTTCTCCTGTTTGGGCTCCATAGTCATTTGTCAAAGATGCACCCACAGAGGGGAATAAAAATTGGCTGGAGGGGTTGGATCTGGCTCAAGCCAGAGGCTCCGCCTCTCTTAAAGGGTCCAGCCTCAGCAGCTGTGGGCCTCTCCCATGCTCCCAGACAAGAGCTTTTCTGGATATCAGTGAGGGAAAAGCCCCACCTTCTGGGATGGCATCCATTTCCTGCCAAGGAATCATCTAGGTGTTTTACAGGCCAGCAGCTTCCCTGAGACTCCCGAGGCCCTCATCCCTGCCATGAGGCATGGCTGCATGGGAAGATGCAGAAATGGGTCCTCTTCCCCCACCAGGGTCATATCTCCCCACATCATTAGCCACTGTTGATGGAAAGTCAAATGACCCTTGAGCGGGAGGTGGTGTGTGGAGGAATTTATATGCTTTTAGAGCCAGTTTTCCCCATCTTGTTGTCTGTTCCTAGCTCAGGGCTGGTTTTTTTGATGCCTGGCTGCAGTATCATTTAATTTTTAAGAGGAGCCCAGGAAGGCAGTAGAACAGCTCCCTAGACAGGCAATGAATGTTGCAACCTTCCAAGATTTCAGGACCAACTCGGGCAGAGGAATTGAGGAAAGCTAGAAGCCAACACTTCTTTTAATTGTCAAATTTGTTTTTTTGTCTATGAGCTCATTTGATTCACTTCACAGCCCTGTAAGAGAGTTGACCTAGGGATTTTTTTTTTAAAGATTTCATTTATTGGGATGCTTGGGTGGCTCAGTGGTTGAGCGTCTGACAAATGAAAAGATTTCATTTATTTATTCACAAGAGACACACAGAGAGAGGCAGAGACACAGGCAGAGGGAGAAGCAGGCTCCCTGCAGGGAGCCCGATGTGGGACTCCATCCCCGGTCTCCAGGATCACGAACTGAGCCAAAGGCAGATGCTTAACCACTGAGCTACCCAGGGGCCCCAACCCAGGGATTTTTAAGCCCACCTGACAGATGAGAAAGCTGAGTGAGCTGCCTAAGGTTCCTCTTTGGGTGAGTGACAGAACAGATCAGAACCTCCTGGGCTGTTGGACAGCACCAGTCACAGTGCTTCTGTGGGTGAGCAGGCCCTGCACTGGGAGGGGCCTGAGCTTGTCCCCTCTGCTCAGGGTCCCCAAATAAATGCCCCACCGTGATGAGACTCTGTCTCAAGACACCAGGCTGTCCTCTCCATCAGCTGAAGGTGGCTGATGGGTTGTTGGTTATGGTGCAACACTGAGTTTTGCTTCCAATGCCATATTTGAAATGTGAGATTGTGGCTGATTTTTTGCAATCTGTGTAGAGGAGAAGCAGAAATGGGAGAGCCACTTGTGCCCAGCAGAGGTGCCCAGACCTTCTCTTGTCAAAAGTGAGGCAGGACGAGGCCAGATTGGTCGGCTACATCAACAAAAAAGCACAAAGTCTACACCCAGCACCCACAAGACACCCAGCCCGCCCATGTGGCACATGTTGGGTAGCCGAGACCACTGACAGACATGCACTCCCCTCGGCCAGGTAAGCCGAGCCAGTTCCAGGCATTCTTGGTGTCTGATTCTAACAGCTAGCCCCATCCTTACGGGCCTGAGCCACCAGAACTTTACTCCCAGCCTCGGTGTCTGCCACCAGCCCACCTGTCTGGACCAATGAGAAGGGCCAGTCCTTGGCTCCTTTCTTGTTCAGGAGCCCCTGCCTTCCCTTTTGGGTCCTCGGGGCCAAGAAGCAACACTAAAGCTTTATCCCCCTTCCTTAAGCCCTTGACTCTGGGCAAATGCTCCCTATTCCAAAGGGACAAAATCCACTTCTAGTTCCATCTTGGAACTAGAAATTGAGCCTTCAATTGGCTGTAGTAGTGCCAGCTGCTGGGAGTCTCCCTGCCCCAGCTCCCTCCTTCCTCAAGGCATCAGGCAACCCCCCAAGGTGCTCAGCAAATAGGGAGTGTGGCTTGTAAGCATGGAGACCCCCTGACACCTGCCAGGAAGAGTTATATAGAATATAACAGTCATAGCACGGGCCTTCCTGGGAAGGACTGATGCGCAGTGTGGTAGCCTGCTTCTCCCTCTCCCTCCCTCTTCCTCCTTCCTGGTTTCAGCAAATGTTCACTCAGCTGTGCTGGGCTTGGGCTGGGCTGCCAGGGGAGACCCGCTTGAGGGTCTCATCTCTCTCAGTGACAACTTCCCACCCCATCCTGAGCCTCCTCGGATGACCACCACCCTCTCTTCCAGACCACAGAGGGCCAGCTCAGGACTTTAACTCCCATCCATAGACAGAGGAGCCCCGGATATGTATCTCCAGGTGAGGTGCCTCTCTTCATCTTCAGACACCCCCCCTTGACGGTCCCAAGTTGGTGTCCACGGGAAGTCTCCCCTGGCCTGGGCCACAAAACTATGACAACAGTCACCTCCTCAATCAGTTTCTCCACCTGTGTCTCCATCTAGGCATCATCCCTGACGGTTCCCCAACTCCCACCCTCATCACCACATCCTGTCCCTTCCCCACTGTTGCCCTCACCCCTGGTTAGCGGGCGGTGTGGGGAGGGGAGTGTTACTCCGGCAGCCTCCTTGCTGGCCTCCTGCCTCGGCCTTTCCCTCTTCCCAGCCTGCTTTTCCCCAGGAGGAAAGATCGTTCGATGGAAAGCTTGCCATGTTGAAACAGTTTGCTTTGTCTCCAAGACAAAGTCCAGACCCTAGCAGACAGGAGGCTCCTCTTCCTGGGGAAGAAGCTGTCCTGTCTCCTCAGCTTCCTGGTTCATGGTTGCTGGTTCCCCCTCTGCCCTTGTACTTCACCTTTACTGCACAGACCTGCTCATACCTGTAATCTCCCACGCGGTGCTCTGCGGTTCCCTCTGGCTCCCCTCCCTGTTCCCCTCTGCCCTTTAATTCAGCCAAAGCCACTCCTCCTGCAGGAAGCATTCCCAGACTACCCTCCCCCATTCTTTCTGCCCAGCCGGGTTTCAGGGACCCTGATGTGTGCTCACCTCTCCCCCCCACCCATCCTATCTTGCTCTCTGTGTCTGTTCCCAGGCCTGTCCACAGGAGCCATTGGATCCGTTGTCATATTGCCAAGTATCTGGCTGAGTGCCTCGCTCTGCATGCAGATTTGTCCAACGGAGCAGCCCTGAAACAGAGCCAACAGAAACCCTGGGGAGATAATGAAAAGGCCCACTCAGGAAGTAGGGTGCAGCAACAAGCCCTGGCACAGGCGGTCAGAACCCCAATTCTACCTCTGGCTCACCATGGGGCAAACCCCACGATGTCTCTGAACCTCCATTTCCCTATTTGCCATCTAAGGAAAAGGACGAGCAAGACTTTCTGCCCCCTGTCCCCGTCTCCAGGTGAGGTTATGATGACATGAAATGGCAGGCCTGGAATCACAGGCCTGTTAACATTCCCAAGCATTCCAAACAGGATGTATCCACAAGACACAGAGCAGGGTGTATGTGCCACTGGAAACCACAAACCAGGCGGAAATGAGGTTAGCAACTGCAAACCTCCATCTTCCCCTGCATGACAGGTATAACCTCCCTCAGAGTCAAGGGGGGGGCGGGGCACTGTTCTCTTAGCCAAAGCTAAGAACATGTTCTCTACCGCATAATCTCCCCCAAAACCTATTGCTCATCTCCGGTCTTCTCTCCTCTCCCCCATCCCCTTCCTTTACTCTTGTATCCCAAGAGAACCCTTATGCCTCCTCCTCATTTTGGACCCAATCTCTCCTTTCACTTGGCAACCTTCCCTGATCCCTGTTCAAGCTAAGCTTGAGCTCTGCCCTCCTGCTCCACTGGGTCCCTGCACATCCTCCCCCAAGGTCAAAGTACGAGGCAGCTATGGAGAGCAACCTCAGTCCATGCACACAGCTCAGGAAACTGCCCGCCGCCTCCGCCCCCCAACTCACATGCACACGCATGCACGTGCACACACATGATTTTGGAGACTCGCCTTTTCTTCTAAACACAATCCCTCTAGATTGGAGTCTCCATCTGCTGCAGCCTGAGTCAGCCGGCACCCCCACTGTGCTCTGCAAACCCCATCCAGACCCCTAGGAACTGAGAGTAAGTCAGGAGTCCCAGGAGCTGGCTTTGAGTCTCTAGCACTTTCTTATCCAACTGGGACTCTCCTCCCACCGTCAAAGCTTCCCATCCAGTGTCCCACTGCCTGAGATAGCCTCCCGGCTGAAAAGTGAACCCACACTGGTGTGTGAATGACTGTCCAGATCATGAATACTTGCAATGCTACTAGATTTGGAGAGAAAAATGCCTTAGCCCAACGGAATGAGCAAAATGGGTGATGTGGCTGCGGCTGAGACACTGGGGCAGAAGGAGGAGCCCAGGCCGGTGCTCCCACCAGCCCCCACATTCCGTGTCTGCCCAGAGACAGCCCCTGGCCTGGGCACCGGCCTTGCCCTCCTGGTCTCCCCCACTCTGGCCCACCCCGGCCCGTGGTCCGGGCACACCAACCAGGCCTCCTGAATGGTAAATGCTGCCAGGGCCCTGGCTGGAGAAGAGGTTGCCAAGGCTGGAGCCCAAGGGAACCCCATGAGCTTAGAATTTAGAACTTGAACTTTCCAAGGTCTGAGTCCATTTAGACTCCAAAAAACACAACTTCCGTTCCTTCTACATAAACAGGGAGTAGTGGGGTGGGGAGAGAGCATAAAACATCTCATAAAAAGGCTCCCAGTCCTGCCGGACATCAAAGGGCTCTTAGGAGCCGCCTGCAGATGAGTTCAGGGTAAAGGAATCATCAGCATATGGATTAAATTCCCCATTCATTATGCATCCGCCAGAGCTCAGGAGAAAACCTCACACAGCAGGGCCCCAGTTCAGCAAGCTGGAAAATGCTCTGAGTCACGGAGGGACCCCAAAGGCAATCAGACGCTCTCCACCATCTCGAATCTTCTTTCCGCTGTGGAAAAACCTGCACTGGAGGAAACCCACAGTGCTCATTCAGACTGTTGGCCCCAAAACCCAGCCCCCCCCCTCAGATCCCTGCAGCAGCAACGGGGCTTCTCTGAGGGCCCCTCCACTGTACCCCCTGCAGGCAGGATGAGCTTCATCTTCCCCTGGCACTCCTCCTGGGCTAGGCCTGTCCTGCCCCAGGCCCTTCCTCCTGGGGCAGGGCTCCCCACTGAGGAAGGACCCGTTGAGCCCCCTCGCTGAGTCCCAGGACCCACTGTAGGACAGGACAGATAGCTCCAGTGCAAGCTGTCCATCACCCTACTGTGTCTGAGGTCCTCAGAACAGGGGTTCAAGAAGCAGCAACAACAAGGTAGCCACACCCAAGTCCCTCCTCAGGAACAAAGAACTCCCTCCTCAGTCTCTGGGATGGCTCCGTAATCAGCTCTCCCTGTTCCAGCCCTCTTGCTGGGAGAGAGCCCCTCACCCCAGGGCGCACCCCTTTCCTCAGGGCCACCTGTCAACCACTGACTGGTGACGCAGGATACAAGCGCTGGTCCGCAGCTCCCTCCAGGGTGGGCGGAGGCCTTGGTGGAGACTGCCTGGCAGCTGGACCCCTCCCTCGGCCCACTCTGTGTCTTCCCTTCCCTTCCATAGGTGTGTGTCCCCGGAGCACCCCTGATAAGCTTCCCACAGGCAAATCTCTGTCACAGTCTGCTTCCCGGGCACCCCCACCTGCAACAAAGGCCAAACAGCAAACTGCAAAAGAACCACTTTATTAAAAACTGGCCTCTTGGGGCAGCTGGGTGGCTCAGTGGGTTAAGTGTCCACCTTCGGCTCAGGTCGTGATCCCAGGGTCATGTAGGACCAAGCCCCCGTGTCTGGCTCCCTGCTTAGTGGGGAGCCTGCTTCTCCCTCTCCTTCTGCTGCTCCCCCTGCTTGTGCTCTCTCACTCTTTCTCTAGAAAATAAATAAATGAAATATTTAAAACAAAACCAAACAAAACCTGGCCTCTTGTTCAATGTCTCCATGCAGAGCTCCATGCAGAAAAAATTTTGGCCCTCCAGAGGGGGAGGTAGGGAGCCTCCCTAACCATGCATCTAGATCTTGCTCACCACTCACAACCCAATCCACACCCTTAGTCAGCAGGCAGAGGAAATAAAACAGTCTGGGATAAGCCAGGGCCCTCTTCCTGGGTGGAGAGACATAGAAGACCGCAGAAGGAGCACAGGATCTGGCCCTGTGTGGGTTTTGCCATCCGACTGAAAGAGTAACTGCTGTGCCCCTGAAGTAAGCATGGAAGCAAGCAGAGAGGCCTGCGTGGAAGCGGAGGGCCTGCGTCCCCCCACCCCCCAAAATCTGATTTGTGGCTGAGCCCAGGGGTCACTGAGATTAAGTTCTTTTTAAAATTTTATTTATTCATTCATGAGAAACAGAGAGAGAGAGAGAGAGAGAGAGAGAGGCAGAGACAGAAGTGGAGAAAGAAGCAGGCTCCATGCAGGGAGCCTGATGTGGGACTCGATCCTGGGCCCCCAGGATCACACCCTGGGCCTGAAGGCAGCGTTAAACCGCTCAGCCACCCAGGTTGCCCCCGAGATTTAGTTCTGATCACAATTTCAGAGATGGTTATCAAGGGACAGTCCCTTTATCCTCAGAGCCTCTGTTTTTCCTTTGCAAGGTGGCACCGGTAGTGCCCTCCTGCTTTCCTCATGGAGTTGGCATGGGGCTGCATCGAGAGAAGGTAGTGGCAGAGCTTGGTGCGTCCCCAGGACATACACAAAGCAGAAGGCTTAGTGGCCAAGTAGCCAACTCTTACGGTGACGTCGATCTCGTCTTCCCCCATGAGCTGGTCTGGCTTTCCTCCCCGGATTTTTTCACCTCCCTGGAGGGCTGGAACCAGGTGCCACACATCTGGCTTTCCCTCCAGCCAGCAGAGCCAGCCAGGTGTTGGCCAAAGCTGGCCCAACGAATGAATTCAAGCTTGCAAGAATCAGGGAGCAGCCTTCCATTTTCTCCCAAAGGCCCAATGGCACACGGAGAGGAGGGTCGGCGTGACACGGAGTCCAGCCCAGCTGTTAGATTTTGCACGCCTGCCTTCTGTAATCGTGCCATTCCTTTCATCCTCACACCCACATCTTGCAAGCTGGTTTTCTGTGCCAGTTGTGTGTGTTTGGGCTGAGATGGAGAAGCTAAAAGAAAAGGGAGCTACAGTGGCTGCACATAGGGGCTCTGTGTACCTCACCTCGCTGCTGGTTCCCAACACCTGGGGCACCACCCCGCAATAAGCAGACAGTGCCCTGCACCAAAGCCCCTAGCTGAGCCCCTAGCTGAAAAAAACATGCTGAACATGTTTTTTTCTCATTTATAGAAAGATGATCTATAGGTCAGAAGTGCCCAGATATTTCACCCCTCTGAGGGATGGCACCACTTTACAGAGGGAGAAACTGAGGCTCAGAGAAGTTAAGTCACTTGCTCAAGGTCACGGTGCAGCTCGGTGATAGCCCTAGGACACGACTTCAGGTCTACCTGACCCAACCCCTTCCAGAGTGTGGGTGGCACAGACAGGCTGTTATCAGACCACAGCGGGTCTTCATAAAGTAGTCTGGAAAGAGGCTTTCTCCACACGCTGCTTTAGGCCTGACCCTGCCTATAATCAGGACATGCAGATAATCCCTTACATCATGTGTTAGTTAGAGTTCTTTTGATTTCAAGTAACAGTAAACAAACTAGCAAAAGGAAAAAAAAAATCATGGGAAGGGCGTCGAGAGGCCCAGTAGAATTTGAGGAAAGAATGGAAGATTCCGACAGGAAGACCAGAAGGACAGCGTTGTCCAGGACAGCTCCGAAGACCCCAGAAGAGGACGGCTGTCATAGTGGCTTGATTGGTTTCCAGGCCCTCGGTGAAATTTCCAAATTCTCGAGACAGAGAGAGCATGACTGGGCAGCTTCAGACATTTCTTAGAGGCAGGATCTGTCTGCCAGTCGTGACCGCTGGCCGCCGTGGGTCATGGCAGATCGGTAGCGGTGCGTACGGCCCTTCCACCCAGCACGAGGGGCTCACACACGCACACACACACACACACACACACTCCAGGGCTCAGTGCTGGCAGCTCACAGCCTGTCACCCTAAACCCCCATCCCCACAGTTGACACCACTCAGGCCCCAGGGAGATACCTCCCTGCATCTCATCTCATGTCCTCCCAACGAATGGTATCTGAACTTGTGAAGGTTTGTTTCAACTCATGTCAGAGACACATTGCTTCCAAAAGTGAGGAAGGTCTGAGCCGTGGAAACTCCTACCTAAAGGAAAATAAAATCATTTAACTCAACATGAATGCAATGTATCTTATTTTTATTTTTTTCAAGATTTTATTTATTAATTCATGAGAGACCCTGGGATCATAACCTGAGCCAAAGGCAGATGCTCAACCACTGAGCCACTCAGTTGCCCCAAATGCAATATATTTTAATAACAAAATATTGTTCCTTAATATTATTGAGCATCCATTTTCTTTCTTCTCTTCCTGTTTCCTTTTTTTAAGTTTTTATTTTAATTCCAGTTAGTTAACATACAGTGAAATATCAGTTTCAGGCGTACACTACTCTCCTATTGTAAATCATGATTCCAAAGGTCCGTGATAATCAGCAGATTTTTCACAATAGCAGA
The DNA here is from genome assembly GCF_003254725.2 of Canis lupus dingo. NCBI lineage: Eukaryota > Metazoa > Chordata > Mammalia > Carnivora > Canidae > Canis > Canis lupus. The sequence goes on along the minus strand of NC_064261.1, from coordinate 30,362,500 downwards.
ATTGATATTTCGCATAAGTTACTGAGAACTATTTTGCCATATTAAACAATTTGTGTTGCTCTTCAGTTTTTATGTGTGTCTATATTCAAAATTACATGAGAAGTATAACACCAATTCTTTATATTGACAACTAGATAATCATAGAATGCCAGAATTATAGGTAATTTTCATTTTATAAAAATATTGAATGTGATTTACTTGAATTTTCCAAAAAGTAAATGAAATTAAAAATATCATCTTTACTTAAATAATTTTGATTGATGGGGGATCCCTGGGTGGCTCAGCAGTTTAGCGCTTGCCTTTGGCCCAGGGCGCGATCCTGGAGTCCTATGATCGAGTCCCATGTCGGGCTCCCTGCATGGAGCCTGCTTCTCCCTTTGACTGTGTCTCTGCCTCTCTCTCTCTCTCTCTCTCTCTCTCTCGGTCTATCATAAATAAATAAATAAATAAATCTTTAAAAAATAATAATAATAATTTTGATTGATGAATTTAATAGTCATTGTCATTGTATTTTGTCCTTCAATTCTGATAGATAATTTTGAGTAGTTTAGAGAAGGAAAGGCTTTTCTGAAAATACATAAATTTAATTTTTTTTAAAGATTTTATTTATTTATTCATGAGAGACACAGAGAGAAAGGCAGAGATATAGGCAGAGGAAGAAGCAGGCTCCCTGCAGGGAACCTGTTGTGAGACTCAATCCCAGGACTCCAGGATCATGACCTGAGACAAAGGCAGACAGATGCTCCACCACTGGGCCACCCAGGTGCCTCCCCCAAATTTTATTTTTATGTTCAGCAAAATTTAGAATTTTAATAAAAACATATTCAAATTTTATAACTTTAAATATAATAACATTTTGTTTTTAATCCATAAGGTCAAGACTGGCAAACTTTTTCTTAAAGGCCAGATAATAAATATTTTAGACTTACAAGCAATAGGGTCTGTCACGACTCTGCTGTTGCAACATAAAAGTAGCTATAAGTAAATTGTAAATAAATACATGTGGCATGTTCCAACAAAACTGTACTTACAAAAATTACTTGTTTGTATGTTGTTTCACGTGTAAGAAATTTCTTGGAATACGATTAACAAAACATGTTCTTTGGTCAGCGATGAGCAAAGATAGATTGTTAAATATGACTATATTGTCCAGTGAATATTAATAATCAAAGAAGATAATTCTGATGAAGTCATGGGCAAATTGCAGAAGTTAAGGGTCAAAATTAGAAGCTAATCCTCTTAATTACTGTGACAAAATGTATTTTGCATTTTCCCTTTCCAGAAGTATTTCCCCTTTTTAAAAAAATAAAAAAAATACACAGATACCATTTAAAGAATATTAATAATAATAAAATAAAAAATAAATGAAAATAAAAAGCATTAATTTATTACTTTTTTCCTCTTTTCCATTCCTCCAGGTCAGTTAGATGCTGATAAAACCCCAGAAGCTTCCATCTTGTTGGAAGTTTCTCCTGAGGGCAGATCTTGTTAGGAAGAGCAGGATTCTCTGGCCCCTTTCAAGATGGTTTCTTTTCCCCTCTGCTTGTTGGAAGCATGAGGGGATTTTTCTCTGATATTCATGGTGAGGGCTTGGTGGAGCTCTTGAAGGGAAAAGTCACCACCCCTGGGGTGCCTGGGTGGCTTAGTTGGTTGAACACCTGACTCTTAATTTCAGATGGGATCCTGATCTCAGGGTCAAGAGATGGAGTCCCACGAGGGCTCCTTGCTCAGCAGAGAGTCTGCCTGAGGGTCTCTCTACCCCTTCCCTTGCTCACACACCATCGCTCTCTCAAATAAAGGAATTAAATTTCTGAAAAAGAAAAAAAGTCACTACTCCCACGACCGAGTCTTCCTAGAGTTTTTAACTCCATGCTGAGAGTTTTTAACTTCCAGAAGTTCTCCAGTTACAGTTCAGATTGCCCTACCCTGCTTCTGGTTCCCACAGAGATTTCAGCTCACAGGTTTCTATTCGAGTGATTTGCAATTCTCTGTGTCTGCCTGTCAGTCACTCCAGTTCTGAGGCTAGCAGTTTGCCCTGGGACCTCATTTCTCTGCCAAATTTAAGAAGAGTTGTTGATTTTTCAGTTAGTTCAGCTTTTTACTGTACTGCTAGGATAAAGTGGGACTTCAAAGTTCCTTAAATGCCTTGCCAGAAACCATGTTTCTGATTCTTTTCTCCTTTTTTTTATTATATATTAATTTTATTTTATTTTATTATTTGTTTGAGGGACAAAGAGAAAGAGAAGGAGAGAATCTCAAGCAGGCTCCACGCCCAGCATGGAGCCTGCCTCAGAGCTCGATCTCATGACCCTGAAATCATGACCTGAGCCAAAATAGAGTCAGAAGCTTAACCAACTGAGCCACCCAGGTGCCCCATTTTATTTTTTATTTTTAAAAAATCTTTACTAGCATAATCACAATAAAAGAAAATTTCCACTGTCTATGCTTCTTTTCTGGCCATTATTATTCATTTCTTTTGATGAATATTTTGTGAAAATAATCTTATTGCATAGAAGAAGGGGATTTGAAAATGATCCACTCTGGTGGTGTCCTGGAGCCAGCTTGCCCTGACTCATAGGAATCAATCATGAAATTTCTTTCCAAGTCTGAGTTCAGTGATGCCGTGTTGACAGACCAAAAATCAGCCACAGTGGTTGTGTTTACACCATGGAAATCTGCTAACATGACAAATGAGGGCTCCCCCATCTCCTGCCTGAGAGGTTTGTTGTTAAATATTTACCAGTACACTTCTGACTCTGAGTGTCAAATATGCTAAGTATACCCCTGATCCTCAGGACCTGCGTAGGGCCAGTGTTGTCTATACCTCTTTTACGTAGTGATGGAATGTTGAAGGCCATGCTCAATTTTTTGGTTTGGTGGAGCAGATAATACCCAACTAATAGGAAGAAACTCGAGTTAAAATAACCATCTGACATCCTCTGTTGGGTATACCATTTCTCTAACCAGGCCAAGATCTACTTGTGAAAAAAAAAAAAAAAGAATAGTTGTTTGCTGAACAAATCATAGCTTTGCTTCCAAATCTTTGGATTTCTGCTGACTCTCCAATCAATGACCTACTACAGAAACTTAGCATCATTGGATCTGTTGGCTTATAAAGCCCAAAGAGCAGAGCCACTTATATCACACCCTGGACCAGCTTAAAGAGCCTTTCTTGCTCTGAGCCTTACCCAGGACTGGGAGTCTTCTAACTTACTCAGTAAGTGAATCAGGAAAGCTCAATCAAATATCATGTTTGGTTCTTTCTATATTCCTTCCAAAGCCCAAAGGACTTCACAAAGAATCATACCTCCTTCTTCATAGTAGGGGATATGATGAATCAGTTTCTCCCTCACTTTGGAGCAAGTACCCCAATATATCCCAGAACACCACAATCTCAGAAACTTCAGTGAGGTGGCCAAGACCTTGTATTTTTATGAAATATATTGCCTATCTTGTAACACACACGTCTTACAAAAGCATGTAAGCACCTGTTACTTTCTACTCTCCATGACCTGCTAGCTTGATGTCAGCAATGCAGTAGGCTAGCATTACATGTGTGGGGTGATGAGACAATTAGAGTTAATTATGCCACAGAGCCAGAAAACTGATGTAATCCAGAGAGCAGATCACGAAGATATATTGCTGTCCTTTTCGGGTGAAATCTAACTACTGAATTCCTGACATCTTTATGCTCATAGGGGTTTGAAAAAAAAGAAAAGATTTGCCAGCTGTGATGCCATGGGCTGTGTAAATTTGTAAAGATACTTCATTTAAAATAACAGCTGAAATTGAAGTTGTCACTTAAATAAGCTTGCAATTACCTAAGGTTATTCTCCAAGATCGACCTGTCTTCTGCACTAACTAAATAGGCAAGCTGTGTAAGAGTATGATAGAAATCACTATTCCTGCATTGTTTTCAAATGTTTGATGTTGGCACTAATATCTGAAATTCCCAAAGCATATAGAACCATATGGGCTAACAACTTTGATAAGGAGGTAGAAGTCCAGAGGCTTCCATTCAGTCCCAAGCTTTTATAATAGCCATTATTGCACAAACCAAGTCAGTGGGGAGACTTGGTCAACTCCCAAGTATGTCCAATCAAACTATTTACTCAAAACCTTGGCAAATAAACATAGGATGGGTTCTGGCTCCCATTGTCTTCACTGAGATGGATTTGAGTCAAAACTCTATCACTTTAGCCTCAAAATCTTCTAGCTGGTAGACCACAGTGATGTTTGGGGTTTTCAGGCATAAGGTTTAGCTTCGAGCCAATGTTCAATAGTTCTTCCTCCAATGCACAATTTCCTGCTAAGAGGCCCAGATCACCGTGGTAAGCCAAGAGGAATATTCACCTCACTGCAAGGTCCTGCTTTAAGGACAATGGTTCTTTTCATGAGTTTTGGATCTATGAACTAAATCAGGTCAAGGGATTGGCAAAGAAGCCATGACTATCACAGTAAGTCAGAACCAAGAGGATCTTAATAGATTACTTCTATTTCAGCCTAAGGTCCCTAAAATCAAAGAGGCATAACCAAGATCCCTGTGGGTCAGAGCACCCTCGCTCCAGCTCAAAACTCTCTAATGTCCCCACACCCACTGTCTCTGGCACTCAAGTACCATTGCCTGGACTGTGCCCCTGGGCATCGTCCATCTTTGAAACCACATCATCCCTGACCTGCCTTTCCAGCCTTCAGAGAACGACCATTACAGCTCTTTCCAAAGATGCTAGTACGCCCCTCACCAAGGGACTTGGGGTGAAAGAAGTATCCTCTTGGGGGAAGAAATCAGGAGAGTAATAAGCTCACTCCAGAACTGTCATTTTATAAGGCACATCTGGTGTTTCAATGTAGGCCAGGTTCCTGTCGACCAGCCATGGGAAGATGAGAACTGCTCCATTGCCCAGGCTGCCCACTGAATTCAGCATATCCAGTATGGGAATGACCCGCATGTTGCTAAATGCCACCTGCTCCAAAGCTAATGGTTTTGAAAGATGCTTAGAAATAGAATCAACAAGAACATGCTGATAGATCAGAATGAAAGTGAAGAAGAGAGATTTCAGAGATGACTCCCAGGATTTGTCAGGAGCAACTGACAAATGGTGGAAGGCAGGGTCATTGAGTAACAAAGGTCAAACCAAAGGGGTGTGGGCGTGGGGAAAGTGCTACCATTATATCCACTGGGCAGGAAGTGGTGAAGGAAGTTAAGTGACTCTCCTAAGATCATGTGCTAATAAGTGACAGAGGTGTCTGAGTCCATGTGGCCTGATTTCAGAGCCACCTTGCCTCCCTTCCCACTCTCCTGCTCCTTCCTTCTGCCTCGTATTCAGGGCTTCCTGGCCCTAGGTGGAGTAGGTGGTGCCTCCGTGATGCATTTGGAAGATTCCATCTTGAGTACTTTGCATGCCTCTTAAAACTTGGTTTTCTCAACACCCCTGTAAGATAGACTCCATTATCCCTGACATTCCATATGAGGGAACTGAAGCTCAGACAAGCTCATTAGCTGCTTATCAATTGCATAAGTTTACCAAAGGACCTATCTAGCACTTACACTTTATCTCACCAGCCTGTTAAGAAGATCAAAAGGGCAAGTGTCTGTGGTAGTCCTTTGAAAAGTTAGTGTTCCCCCTGGTATTTAGGATAAACCCCCTTTTGCTCCTCTTGGGCAGAGGGAAAGTCGGCTCCTCCCTACTATGTCTCTCTTCCTTGTGTTTCTGTTTTACTATTCACACAGCACACTTCACTTCTGACACTTCTGGTTACAAAACATGGGGAGGTTATTCCCTACAACAAGCAATTCTCTGAGACACCGGTTGGGCATCCTACAATTTAGTTCAATTCTGCCATTATCTACCTAAAGATAGGGTTCAGGGCTTGATCCTACAAGACTGCCCCCCTACTCCAACATGTAGTTCAAACTGTCTGGGGCAAGGTCAACTTATCATGTGTGCTTCTGATCCACCGGCTGTAGATTTGAGGTCCCAGCGACCCCTCCTTGGGTTCCATTCATTTGCTGGAGCAGCTCACAGAACTCAAAAACCCTTACCAGCTTATTATAAAAGGAAATGATAAGGGATACAGATGAACATCCAGATGGAAGACATGGGTAGGGCAGGGTCTGTGGGAAGGGGTGCCAAGCTTCCGAAATCCTCTTTGCGCACACCACTATCCCAACACCTCCAAGTGTTCACCAACCCAGATGCTCTCAGAACCTTTTAGTTTGGGTATTTTATAGAGGCATCATCACATAGGCATCATCAATCATTAACTCCATTTTCAGCCTTTCTCCCTTATCTAGAGAATGGGGGAGGGAGGTGCTGCAAGTTTCCAATCATGGCTTATTCTTCCTGGAGACCGGCCCTGATCTACCAGCCCGTCGAGGGTCTCCTCATTAGAACAGAGACCCTCCTATCACCCAGAAAATTACAAGGGTTTCAGGAGCTCGATGCCAGGTACCAAGGGGCAGAGACCAATATACATCTATGTTCTCCTACCTGGTATCACATAAAGTTGACTATCTATGGTACTTTCTGTTGCAGGTTTTGTTGGTGGCTCAGCACACCTTGGTGAATAACTATACCAAAGGAGACTTCTATCACTCGGGAAGTGGTGACTACACTCCACATAGGGGAGTAAGGTACCACTAGGTACCTTACAACTTATAGAGCAGCCAATACCTGTGGCCAGACTCCTGATGCCAGGGTTGACCCAAGAGTGGAAGCTCTGGGCCAGCTACCATCACCCACCGCCCTCTGCTCACCCTGGTCACATGAGGAGAAGGCCGGGCAGGGGGGCAGGAGGCAGAAGCCACGACTGTGCACCAGGTGGGAGGAAGGGTTTCTGCTGGAGTGTTTTACCCTCCTCTCCCCATGGAGAAAGAGGTTGTCCCTTGTGACGGGTTGATTGACATGGGACGCCTACATAGCTGTTAAAACATTATTTCTGGGTGTGTCTGTGAAGGTGCTTCCAGAAGAGATGAACATTTGAATGGGTAGACCAAGGGAAAAGAGCACTGGCACCACTGCAGGAGCGCATCACCCAATTCCTGAGGGCAGGACTAGAACAAGGGAGGGCAAGGCACGTTTGCCTTGAGGGAAGGCAAGTTTGCTTTTCCTGTTTGATATCAGAGCTCCTGGTTCTCAGGCCTTCAAGCTTGAACCCAACTGCCCCACCAGCTTTCCCGGGTCTCTGACTTGTGGTTGGCAGACCCTGGGACTTCTCGGTCCTATAATCATGTGATCAGTTCCTGTAAGAAGGGAGGGAGGGGAGGAGGAAGCCTCCTCGGGAAAACTGCATATTGGGCTGAAGAGCACCGTGTTGGCTTGCTGCTGGGCACAGGCTGAAGCGGGGAGGCCTCTAGTCACCAATGTGAAACCTACATGCAGGTTCTTGGACAATGTCTCCCCTCTGTCCTCCCCTGCCCCCATCCTTGGGGAGCCATGTCCCGCAGATGGGGTGGGCCGAGGGAGGAGGCAGTATGTATGCCACATCTTTCTCCCCATTTCAGATCCTCTCAACTCTGAGGTCAAATCTCAGATGCATGGAAGGTTTAAACCAGGCCAGGATCCTTTTTTTTTTTTTTTTTTTTTAAGATTTTATTTAGGGCAGCCCCAGTGGCGCAGCGGTTTAGTGCCGCCTGCAGCCCAGGGTGTGATCCTAGAGACCTCGGATCGAGTCCCACGTGGGGGTTCCCTGCATGGAGCCTGCTTCTCCCTCTGCCTGTGTCTCTGCCTCTCTCTCTCTCTCTCTCTCTCTGTGTGTGTCTCTCATGAATAAATAAATAAAATCTTTTTAAAAAATAAGATTTTATTTATTTATTTATTTATTTATTTATTTATTTATTTGAAAGAGAGAGCATGAGCAGAGGGAGGGGCAGAGGGAGAGGGAGAAGCAGACTCCCTGCTGAACAGGGAACCCAATGTGGGGCTAGATCCTATGACCCTCAGATCACGACCTGAGCTGAAGGCAGATGCTCAACCGACTGAGCCACCCAGGCACCCCATACTCAGGGATCCTTTAATAGCCAACAGTTATGTGAACCCCTTGCCATGTTGTTCGAGATTCAACAAATCTGGCTGGCGCTCAGCAGTGGGTTAGAGAGCTTAACGTCTCTGAATTGACCATCCTCCATTAAACTCCCCCTCAGATCATCTTGAACACAGCCCAAGTGGACACTGCTTCCCGTGGCCCTTTGCAGAAGGGGACACTACAGGAAGGGAGTGCCAGGGTCCTGACACCCCCCAGCAGCACTGCCTCTGAGCTGGGTCCTGCAGCCAGTGCCGAGAGGAAAAGAGGGATGCTGACTCATAGCCTCGGTGACAGCACTCCCACTCCTGGTGACAGCGACCAGATGGCGAAGCCCTGTCCTGAGACCACCCGGCGCTCACAGCCCGAACGCTCCTGTCCATCAGAGATGAGCAAATTAGCCGTGCGAGGCTGCTGTTTTCAGGGCTGCTTATTTAAGTCAGGGCTGTTAGTCCAGCCAAGATGGGTTTGGAGAACAAAAAGAAGCCCCTTACCCAGGAGCACAGGGCTAGGTCAGAGGCCGATGGGTTGGGAGGAGTCTGCAGGCTCCCGTGGGCATCCGCCCTGGCTGTACGGTCAGCTGCCCCGACGTCATCGCCAGCATGTGACCACGGCCACCTGTAGTCGGCACCTGAGGACAGAAACGAGGCCTCCTGCCTTTGAACCCAGGGACGTGGGTCTGCCTGTTGATCTGCAGGGAAAGTTAGAAGCGGTCCTCAGCTGTTTCTAACCCTTCTGTCTCTAAGCTTTGTGTGGGATGGGGGCGCAGGGGAGAACACAGACCGGCTTTCTCCCCGCCCTCTGCTCCCTACCGGACCCACCCAGGGAACAGCTCCGGGCCACCCTAGGCATGATCTCGCTGGCCTGGGACATCAGAGTGAGCCTGGGCTGTCTCGGAAAGCTTCATGCAAGGGGCAGCGAGTCCCGAGGAATGCTCAGGCTCAGGCCAGCGGCGGGGTGGGTAGGGCATCGAGGGCACAGGGAGGAGCTCGGGGGGAGCAGGGGTGACATTCACTGGTTTGGTTGACAGAGCTTCACCGAGGTCTCCTGCATCAAGGTTTTGTGCCGTAGCTGAGGACCAGGTTGCCAAGGGCCAGTGAGATCATGCCTTCCAGAGCTTTCTGTCTAAGAAAATATAGGGGACAGAGCAGGCTGGACCATCTGAGGGGTCCCCAGCAAGCATCCGGGCAGGGTGGAGGTGGCCAGATGGCTGCAGGCTGGACCTGCATGCCTGGGAGCTTCTGGAGGAGGCCCGGCCTGCTTCTCTAGCATTGCCCACTGCTCCAGCCTCATCCTTTCCCTTCTAGCCAGGAACAAATTCCTCCCACTCCAAAGCTTTGTTCCTTGGGGCTTGGCCAGTACCTGTCCACTGGGCCTAAATACTCTTTCTCATCTCTGTCTGGCCAACTCCTGCTTATCCTCAGCCTTTCTGTGAACCATCACCTTCCCTGGGCTCCTCGCCAGACTCACGGAGGGCCCGACCTCTGGTTTCTCCAGGACGCTGACCTGAATGTAACAAGGATATTAGATGTTAACTCATGTTATTTTCACGACAACTCTATTAGGAGATAGTATCATCTTCATCTTATGGATGAAGACATTGAGGCACAGAGAGGTTAAGTGAGTTGCCCAAGGTCACACAGCCACTTCCTCTAGGCAGAAAACTACTATAATTGTTTACAAGTCTGACTCCTCCCCTGCCCAGAGGGTTCTCCAGTTGCAGGCAGGCCTTCTCTCTTCTTCATGGTGCTTTTCTGGGCCAGAGTCCAAGGGATGTTTGTCTGCCAGAGTGTACTGGCCCATGAAACAAAGAGCCATCGCAGCACCCTGGACCCCTCACCAGGTCTGCCACCATGCCAGTCATGCAGCTCATGTGACATTGCTTCCCCTTCCGTGACTGCTACCCTCCTTTCCTAGAGAGGGGGGAGGTGACAGCAGGGCATAGCCTCCAGCAGCAAGAAAACAAACAGCCTCAATCTCTCCACCTCCCACAGTTCTCCAAACTGGATGCTCCTCTGGCTATCGAGCATGAAGGAATTCTTCCAGGAAGGACCAGGGAGAGACAAGAAAGATGCCGACAACAAGGAGGGACAGTGGAAACGTTCACCAATCCTCATAAACCATGCTCTGGATCTTTGCCCAGATGTCAGCCACCTTCACTGAGATGTCACCATGCCTGGTCTGTGCAGGCAGGTGGTCCACCCCGACCCAGGGACAAGGGAGGCTTGGGCACCAGCCCACTCAGACCACATGGCTTCCATCCTCAGAATAAGCCAGCTTCTCCTTTTCTTTCTTAGGTCCCAAGGTCTGTTTCTCATTATGGCACCTTCCCAGATGCCTGACTTCACAGAATTCTTGCAATTAGGCACATGTCACAGTGCCAGTCTGACTGTAATCATAGTTCTTCATGGGCTGGGTGCCTCCCCGCTCCTGTCTTCCTCTATTTTCCTTACAGATGCATCAACAACTGGTGGGTGAACACACTCCATTGGCTCCTCTAGCCTCCCTGCAAACACACGCAAGCACACATACAGCTCACTCACAAATACATACACACAGAGAGGCACACGCGGACTCCAGTGTTCGGATTCTCCCAATGCTTTTGATGGGTCCATTCTTCACACAGTGCTCTGCATAGCAAGATTGGGATGAGGACCTTTTGGAGAATGGCTCTCCATTAGTCCAGGATGGCTGCCCTAGAAGCTACCGCCTCCCTAATTCTACCAGCCAGGAGCTCTAGGTGCCAGCCACAGTAAGACCATCACAGCTGCAATGGATCAGCATCAGGTTTGGCCAATAAAAGTGACCTCGACCAGTGTTTCTCAAACTTTAACAGGTGTACAAATCATGTGGGGGATCTTACTAAACTGAAGAAGTTCACTGAGTAGGTCTGGGTGGGACACAAGATTGTACATCTCTGACAAGCTCCCAGGAGATGCCAATGCTGCTGGTTCTTGGAACACACTTGGAGTAGCAAGAGCTTAAACAAGATAGTTTATTTCTCCCTCATGTTCTTGAAATCCAGAAGGAGTCAATCCAGGGCTGGTGTGGCCCTTCATGGTCTCAGAGACCTCCATTCCTTCTATCGTGTGTGATTTCCATTTCTGAGGTGATTCGCATGACCCAAGATAGCTGCTGGAGCTCCAGCTATTACACTCCATTTCATCCAGCCCCTTTCCCAGAAAACAAGAACTGAGAGAAAAAGAGCTTGCCCCTTCCCTATAAGAATACATCAGGATTTGGCCACTTTTAATACCCCACTAGCCACAAGGAAGCCACATGGCCTCACCTTCATCCATTTGTAAAGGAAGCTGGAAAACGATCTTATTGGTCAGGTTAGCATGTGCCTTGCTAAAAATTGGGAGTTCTATTACTGAGAAATTAGATAAGGAGCACTGGGAGTCAGTTACTAATGTCCAACAGACAGCAAGCTGAGATGAAAACATAGACATTTCCGAGTCTTTGTCAGCAGAGCCAAACACGAACATGGAGCATATTTCTGGCCATCCTAGCACTGTTAGCCCATCTGGGATCACACCCTGGGCTGCGCTGTGTGCACAGAACTAAAGAGAAGGAGGAGACCCGAGGTTATCCTGGAAGAGCTGACAATCTGTAAGCTGAATTAATGACCTTGGATCTACGCATTGGAAGGCCAGTCATTTATTGCAGATGATCTCAGTCTGCTACGAAAATTTCAGGATGATTTTCTTCCAAACTGTGTTGTTTGTTTGTTTATTTTTTTAAGTCATCTTTACACCCAAGGTGGGGCTCGAATTAACAACCCCGACATGGAGTTGCACGTTCTTCTGACGGAGCCAGCCAAGTGTCCCCCTTCCAAATCGTCCTCTAATGAGTTTTTGACAGAAGAACTGAATTATTACCACACTGTGGCAGCCTGGTACCGCCTCGGCCAGGTTGCACTCCATGCCCCAGGGTTCCTTCCCCTGTGTGTTTCTGCTGGCGGCGGCCACAGGGGAGATTGTCCCAGAAGAGGGCAGCTGGAGGCAGGGAGGAGGTGGCTGAGGGTGGGTTTGGCACGAAGTAAATACGCACAGTGCTCATCTGCCCACTGGCCTCCCCAGCAGCTGGGCCGGAGGTCCACTTTAGACGAAGGCTCCCAGCTTCTGCTGGATTCCCTGGCCTCCAAGGTCAGAGGCAGCGAGAACAGGCATGAGTGTCGGTCTCACCCTTGGGGGAGTCCCAGCCCGTGCCCTTGGGGTCCCAGCCTTCACCCAAGCTTCTCTTCTGACTGCTGTCCTGTGGACTTCAAGCTCTAATATCAGACCTGCAGATGGTTAACTAGCTCTTGGGATTGGTGTGAGCCAATTTTCTGGAATGAATTTTTTTTTATTTTATTCATCTATTGGGGGGGGGAGAGCACATGAGCAGGGGGAGGGGCAGAGGGAGAGAGAGAAGCAGACTCCCCATTGAGCAGGGAGCCCGATGCGGGGTTGATCCCAAGACCCTGAGATCATGACCTGAACCAAAGGCAGACTCTTTATTGAATGAGCCACCCAGGTGCCCCTGGAATAAATTTTCTATCTATGTATGTATCACTTGTCTGTTTATCTAAAACCTCATACTCTTCCACTGGTCTCATTCCAGTGGTCCTGGGGTGAACCCCTCACTGAGTCACATACTGGCAGAAATGCAGAAGAACTTTCTTGTCACTGAGTCTCCTATTTTGCAGCTGGGAGAAGTGAGGCCCAGAGAGGTGAGACCACCCTTCCAAACTAGTGACCCAGAAGGACTGGAACATGCTCTCCTAACTACCTCCCACTCCGTTCCTGTGCCCTTTGCACAGACATCGCCAGCCACGCTGCTACATTCACACAGCAGAACATTCTGGGCCCCTCCTGCCTTCCAGCAGCCAGGTCTGAGGGTGGGTTTGGAGCTATATTACATGGAGGCCTGCCCTCAAGCTGCCCAGAGTCTGGTGGGAGGCAGGTGAGTCTGCAGACCATGCTAACTCGGGGCGACAGGTGCCCTGGGGGTAGGGGTGGGAGGCTGCTCCAGGTACCTGGCCGTGATCTTCTCTGAGGACACTCTGGGAAGAGCTCTTCTCCAACTTGGCCAAGGAATGAAGCTGCAGACAGAGAGCTCCCTCCAGTGCCAGCTGAATGGTCCCATGGGTGGATGACACTCCTCTCTGTGCCTGCTGGCTCTCCCTGTCGCCCACCCCTCCTCTGCCTGGCATCCTTGTGCTTTCTCTGTCTGTGTCACCTGAGCCCAGACCCCAGTCTCCTGAGCATCCCCTTCGGTGCTGAAGGTTTTGTCTCTAACCAAAATGAACTGATGGGCAGGGAGGAATCTGGGAGGGGTTTCTGACGGGTTCCCACCTTCCCCAGTTCGGTCCCAGGTAGTGCTCCGTGGGGGCATCCTCAAGGTACTTTTTTTCAGCAAACTTGTGGAAGCTGCCATGGGCTCACCATTGTCTTAGTCACTGGGGAGCCAGAAAGTCACTAAGCCCCAGGCCTTGCCGGCCCCCACCCGCTGTGGCCAGCAGAGCCCGGGCTCAAGTGTGACAAACACCGTGACTGGCATTTCTAAATCCTGAGGTCCTTCCTGGCCTGGGACTCCAGGAAACACAAGGACCCCAGGAACGGGGCTGCCCTCCCCAACCCACAGGTCACATCAAAGCCCTCGGGAGAAAAAACAATGTGCTCCTTTGGTGACTTGTTGGGGGGAATGCAGAAGGGGTGGCAGGGGAAGGACAGGAGCGAAGTCACTTGTCCCTGTTTACTCACTAAAGAGCCAGAAACTCTCTGAACTTACTGGAAAGCTCCTGGGACTTTGTTTTCCTGAAACGATACAAAAACAGGTTGGACTTCTCCAGTGTTTACTCGAAGATTTAATGACCTAATTATGAGCCAGGTTGCCTGGCAGGCTTGCAAAGGTAAAGGTGGGGCAAAGGCTCCTCACCTGGGCTCTGAGAAGTACTGAGAGGTGGGCTGCTCCACCCCAGAGGGGGCTGAGTGAAACCGGAAGATTCCTGGCTGCAGAGAGGACAGAGTTGGTTAGAATGCTGGGTGCTTTGAGCAGCTTACTTCACGTCTCTGAACCACTCTTCATCTGCTGAGTAGAAAGAGCAATACTTCTCTCGCTGGGTGTTGGAGGACAGCAGTGGTCAGCTAGCACCCAGTACGCAGGCAAAGGCGGCCGCAGTTACTGAAAAAGTCCTCATTTGGTCAGGCTGTTGGGGACTCGGATGTTCTGGAGACCTGGCTACGACCCTCAGTCCCCTTCACAAACTGATTCTCTCCAAGCATGGATCCTCACTGCCCACCCAGGGTCTCCTCCCAGCCTTGCGGCTCCCAGGCATGGGTGGCATTGGGTGGCACTCCCTCAAGATGGCAGGTGACGGGCTGGTGGATACAGCGATGTAGAAACCCTCCGAGCTGCTGGGAAAAGGTGCTCTCAGCTCTGTCATGTCTTGACTCAGTTTCCCTCTGCTTGTCCCTGAACCCCCAAGGAGCCGTGTTCATGCCCTGGGCCCTGATCACCTCTGGCCACCTCTTTATCCAGTCTCTCATGACCATCAACATTTTGCTGTTGGCCCTGGCATGACGAATTAGAAAGAAATCCACACCGGATTTGAAATCTCCAGTGGGATGGGGAGCTATGGGGATGGGCAGCTACACAGAATGCGTTTAAATGCATTTTTAGATGTTCGAAAATGAAATTTTTTTTCAAAGTTCTCAAGAAGCTGCTGACCGCAGTCTGAGAAAGTCTGGATTGGGGTCAGCAGAACCCAGTGCATTCCCACCGGACCCCCTTCGCAGCCGGTAACACCTCTTGCCTCCTCCTCCCGGGCACACAGGAGGAACGGTGGGTATTGGCCTGGAGCCCTCAGTGGTGTCCGAGGTAGCCTGCAAACAGCAGTGGAAACGTTTACTCTTCCCTGTCTCCAAGTCCTTGTGGTGACTTTGCAGCTCCTTCCTCGGGTTGGGGGGGCGGGGAGTCTGTTTCCTTGCCCTTGAATCCAGGCTGGCCTGATGCTCACCCTGAACCAGAGAACACAGAAGAAGTGAAGGTGATACTGAGCCAGGCCCCCAAACCCACTGGGCTTCTGCTTTCCCAGTCCCCCCTGGTAAGCTGAATTGGAAATCAGAGCTCCTTCCCTCTGTGGGGGACAGCACCTGGGTCCTGATTCTAGTGGAGAAAGGCCGTGGTGTGGGTGCAAGGCAGTGCAGGAAGTTTTCAGGTCTCCTGTTCCCAGTTGGGGGAAAGGGAACCGCAGTAGCTATCTGTGCTGGGAAGCGAGTACCAACCTCCTGGCTGCAGAGAAGCCCAGGACAAGGATAGTGTGCCTTGGCCCCCTACAGTGGGCGAGAGGGGAAGGGAACTGATCCCCTGCCCCCAGCTCAGGAGCCCTTGCTCTTCTGGTGGCAGCTGCTGTTAAACTGTGTCATTCTGCAGAAGGGAGATGCCAAGTCCAGAGATGCTGTGTCCTTTTCCCAAGCCACAGAGCTAGCGAAGGGCAGGCTCAGACGGTCCCCTGGGGGACACATTCTCAACCTTTCCCCGGCCAATGCAGGTCCTGCTGCTGGCCTGCCTCCTGCTCCTTCTCACAAACCCAGCTCAGTTGGGAGAGTCTCTCTTAAAGATGAGAGCTCCTTGGGGGCTGGAGTCCTGTTTGCTTCAGTTCTCCTTCTTCCTGGTGTCAGGTGCTAAATCTGGCCAGAGGGGGAGCCAGGATACGGTTGCTGAAGGAGCTTTTCTGACTCCCCATCACTGGTTGCAAATTCAAAGTCTCCTGGCACAGCACACACACCTCTTTGGTGGTATTTGAAGCGAGTCTATAAGTGATTATTTACATGCGTATGTTCACATTCATGTGTGTGTGTATGTGCGTGCAGACACACGCGTGCATGCCTATTTATGCCCACTGGATTGAGAGCTCCTTGATGGCATCAGCTCTGAGATAGATTAGATAGATAGACAGATAGATAGATACATACATACATACTTACATACATACATACATACACATACATACTGGGTAGGTGGATGGATAGGTGGGTGGGTGCATGGGTGCATGGATAGATACGTTTGTTTATAATGGACTCAGATAACATGGAAGGAAGGGAGGCAGAGTGCAGGGCAGCACTTGACTCTAGAAAGACAGAGCAGCCAGGATGGACACCCTGCAGCAGCCAAGGCTCGAGGTTTGAAACTCGAGGGCCCAGTGTGATCTTAGCCATTCAATTTCTCTGATCTTCAGTTTTCTTCTGAATTAGAACAACAGGGTCTGACTCTCAGGAACAAATGAGAGGATGAGCCCAAAAGAACACACTTCAGAGGTTCTCAGAGCAGACAGGTCCGGGGCCTTGAACTCCGGCAGGAACAGGGTTGAGTTCCAGTCCTGCCACATAATGTAGTGCTGGACAGCAGGGAAATTGCACAGCCGCCCCCCTACCCCGGCCCACTCCAACTACCACCACCACCACCACCACCACCAAGCCTCAGCTGCAAAACTGGGGGAGGAAGTTGCTCCTTGGCAGGGGTTTGAGAATATGAAGCAAGTTCTGTGTTGGAAGCAGGTGCTCAGCAATGATGGCGTGGCTGCTGCTGCTGACTTCCTTCTTAGAAGGCCTGGCTCCATCCCCCACCCCCACCCCACCCCCACCCCCGGAGAAGATCAGAGAGATGCAGGTGGAAGCTCTGCCAAAAAGTCTGCACTGCAGTGGCCCCAAAGGCTACAGAACAGGCGGCAGGGTGAAGGCTCCCACAGGCGGATGGGGCGTGAGGGGCACCCCTTGGAGAGGTGGACAGGATTTGTGAGGGAGACCCTTGGTTCCCCAGCTGACTCCCAGGGAAGGGGGATTGTGGGAGAGGCGATGCTGGCAAGGTGGGAAGAAGAGAAATATTTTAAACACAGAATGATGACAGTTGTTGGGAGATGCCAATATTAGATAACCTTCAGATGTGCTCCTCCAGGAAGGGTCAGAGGCCCGGCCACTGGAGACAGCTGCCACCACACACAGCGGGAGGGACCTGGCTTCCTTTGCAGATGGAGCCCAGTGGTTAGGAACCAGGTCTATGTGATGCGGGAGTGGAGGGGGAGGAATAATAAAGGGTCTGGGGAAGTCCTGGGCAGCCCAAAGCAGGCAAACAGAGTCAGGGCAGCTGGCCTTCTGGGTTCTTCTAGTCTAGTTCTAGGTTCTTCCCATTCCTACTGGGGCCTGAGATCATTTCATTCCCTTTGCCTACCTGTCCATCCACCTATAAGGCCAGCTTCACACCATCCTCTCCTTGTACTGGGAAGGACTGTCCTGTCCTCTCCACCCTGTCAGAGAAACTGCCTGCCCTTAGCCCCTCCACCAAAGCCAACTGAGTTTGAGCAGAGGCTGCCCTTCCTCACCTCCTCCCCAGCCTGTGGGCCAGGAGTGATTAGACCAGGGAGGGCCTGACCCGGGGCGGCTGATCCTCAGGTGGCTGGTGCACAGCAGTGGTCAATTAGATGCTTTTTTCCCTGAATCTGAATTTGGAAAGAATTTTCCAGCTCTTGGAAGAGACAAAAGGCTGGGAGCAGAGGGGCTACCCATACTTAGCAAAGGGGTGATGATTGGGGGAGGGGGAACATATGGGTTTTAGGTGGTAGAGAAAGGAAAGTGGAAGAGGAAGAGATGCAGAAGGAGGGAGGGAGGATGATGGGGATGAGGAGGAGAAAGTCTAACTCACCCTATACCCTCCATAGGACCCCAGCCTCAGTCCTCACAAATCCTTACATTAAACCTATCCTTGGGATGCCTGGGTGGCTCAGTTGGTTAAGCGTCTGCCTTAGCTCAGGTCATGATCCCAGGGTCCTGGGATCAAGTACACATCAGGCTTCCTGCTGCAGGAAGTCTGCTTCTCTCTCTGACCCTCGCTCAGCTCATGCCCTCTCTTGCTCTTTCTCTCTCTCATATAAATAAAATCCTTTAAAAAGAAAAAGAAAGAAAATACAATATTTTGTGTGTGTGTGTGTGTGTGTGTGTGTATATATACACACACACACGGGGTACCTGGATGGCTCAGTCAGTTAAATATCCAACTCTTGGTTTCAGCTCAGGTCATGATCTCAGGGTCATGGGATCAGCCTATATCAGGCTCCAGGCTCAGTAGGGAGTCTGCTCGAGATTCTCTCTCCCTCTCCCTCTGCCCCTTTCCCTGCTCACACACGCTCTCTCTCTTTCTCTAGCTCCCTATCTAAAATAAATAAATCTTTTTTAAAAAAATAACCATACAACTTAACAAACTATTACTGTCTCAATTATAGGCCAGTTTGAGAATCGGGATTGCAACTCGCTGAAGAACTTCCCATTCACCACTTCCCTTCCCCGCAAAGTTGGCCCATATGAGAACTTGTGGCTTTTCTTTATAGTCTTACACAGCCAACTAAGCATGTGAACTTAAACACTGTAATTTAATTTTGCCAGCTTTTATTTTTAATTTTTTTTAAAGATTTTATTTATTTGGCAGAGAGATAGAGAGCACAAGAAGGGGGAGCAGCAGGCAGAGGGAGAGGGAAAAGCAGGCTCCCTGCCAAGCAAGGAACCCAACAGAGGGCTTGATCCCAGGGTCCTGGGATCACGACCTGAGCAGAAGGCAGATGCTTAACCTACTGAGCCACCCAGATGCCCCATTAATTTTGCCAGCTTTTAAACTTTCCTAAATGGAATCATACCTACATATTCTTTTGAGTTCAGTTTCTTCTTTCATTTTTCTATTTTTTTATCTTTCATTTTATTGATGTAGTATATCACTAATTTGTTTTCATATGTATTTTTTAAAGCTTTATTTTAGTGAGAGTGAGCAGGGAGGAGGGGCAGAGGGAGAGAGAGAAGCAGACTCCCTACCAAGTGGGGAGCCTGATGTGGGGTTGGATCCCAGGACCCTGAGATCACAACCTGAGCTGAAATCAAAAGCCTGTTGCTTAACCGACTGAACCATCAAGACACCCCAATTTCTTTCATTTAATGTAATAGTTTTTGATATTAAATAATGTTTTGCCTGTAGCTTAGGTCGTTAGCTCTTGGTGCTGCCCATCACTCCACTGCATGACCATACTTCAGTGTACGCATCCATTCTAGGTTCATGGACATTCAGGTTGTTTCCAAGTAGAGACTAGTACACATAACCCTTCCTGTCCTACTACCCAGTTTTCTTTAGGCGTCCTTAAGTACATCTCTGATATTTACCATCAATGAGTGACCTGAACATGGGGATGCAGTACCCAACTTGAAAATGGAAATATCCAGAGAAATCTGAGTCCTTATGAGGAGATCCATCCTGGACTTCTCAGAAAATGAAGGTTCAGAGTCCTTTCACTGCCTGGGTCGATAAATCAACAAAGATTTTTTTTGAGTGGGTAGAGTCTGAAGGGGGGAGGCCAGGCTCCAATGCATGCATAAGAGGCCATGAAAGACAGTGGCCTCAGGCTCTGAGGTCAAGGCAGGCTTCCGGAAAGAATCAGCCTTTGAAAGGCTAGGAGGAAGGATTCATTTAGAGTAACCTGGAAATTATTTAGTTCAGCCCTTTCTACAGAAACTTCTCCAAATGTCTGAGTCTCCTGGCTTTGTTGTCTCCTCAGAGCAGGCAGGAACCGGGACGTCCTCTGATCTGTCTAGAGGAGCACCTGGCTCACACTTGTCTGGACATTGAAGGGCACTGTCTGTACCTGGAGAGCAATGGAGTACCAGGAGGAGGGGGCTGCACGAGACAGGAGCTTGTCACAGGGCAGCCTTTAGGTAAAGATGGTGGACAAAACAAGCAATCTAACCTCCTACAACAACGCTCTCCTGTGTGAGTCCTTATAAAGGAGCATTCAGGTTCTGGAGATGGAAATCAGATTGTGTTCCCTGGCAGTTCACAGCCTCAAAGGCTGGACTCTGCTGCTGCTGCTGCTGCTGGGCTGTGGTCTGCACCTCTATAGAACGAGGACTTGGAAAACCCACATGCCAACGTGTTCCAGCGGGGTAGAGGAATAAATTCAAAAGATTATCTAGATTTAGATCCCACCACTGACACTGGCTTGCTGAGGGATCATTTTCCTCACTGGGCCTCTGCTCCTCTATCTGTAAAATGGGGGGCTGGACAAAGAGACCTCTAAAGGCCACTTATCCCCCCACATTCTATGGTTCTACACATGCTCTGGGGAGAAGTGGGCGTCGTACATGAGCTGTATGACATTAAAAGACTATTAGGACCAGGGCCAGGTGTTACACCCAGAGCCCTCAGGGAGACCCACTGCTAGCAAGGGTTTGGTTGAGAGGCCGGCCTCTCCAGCCTCTGCAAAGATTGTGTTCAAGCATTGCAGGTGGCTTTTGCTGCTCTAAGAAGATACACAAACACACACACACACAGATACTAGACACCTTACCTTTTCATTTCATGTATCAAGAACATCTTTGCAGGTGAATACGGAAAGCTCAAACTCATAATCCATGGAATTGACATGACATAGTTTATTCATGAATGCACATAACAGGAAATGTCCAGTGCTTTGCAAACTGTGGTGTGATATACACCCTTGTACTGACATCCTCACATACTGCAGTTTTTAACACACTGCTCAGATCATGCCACTCACCTCCTCCAAGATGAAATGCAAACTCTTTTCCCTGAGCTTCCAAGGCCTGCATGATCTGGCCCCATGCCTTCCCTAAGCTCACCTTGGAACACCCTCCTTTGCCCACTGGCAGAAGCTCTGCTGGCCTGATTGCAGGACCATGAACTGGCCAAGCCCAATCCTGCCTTGAGGCTGTTACGCCAGCCGTTCCCTCTCCTAGAATGCTCTTCCTTGATCTTCAGTGACTTCTAACTCGCCACTCAGAGCTCAGGTTCAATGTCACCTCCTCTGGGAGACCTTCCTGCTCATCCAAGTTCAAGTAGCCACTCTCACGCTCTTATTATCATTTTATATCAGTTCTCTGCATAGCCTGTTCTGGGTTGAATTGTATCCTCTAAAAAGATTCATTCAAATAACTCAGTACCTGGGAATGTGATCTTATTTGGAAATAGTCTTTGCAGGTGCAATCAAGTTAAGAGGAAGTCAGATTAGGCTAGGATGAACCCTAATCCAATTATTGGCGCCCATATAAACAAGAGGATAATTTGGACGGAGAGACACACAGAAAGAAGAGAATGCCCTGGGATGGCAGACTGCACTGAGATGGCTACAGTAAGCCATGGGACACCAGGGATTGCAGAAACTAGAGAGAAGCAAGGAACAGATTCTCAAACCTCAGAGCCTCCAGAAGGAGCCAACCCTGCCAACACCTTGATTTTGAACTTCTGGCTTCCAGAACTATGGGGACAAGTATTTTTTCTGTTATTTTAAGCCACTCAGTTTGTAGTCATTTGTTATGGCAGCCCTAGGAAAGGAATACCCAGCCCTGACCACTATCCAGTACATTTCTAGCTTCTTTCGTTCTTTGTTTACCTGTGGCCTGCCTCTCCCATTAGAACGTCAGCTCCATGAGAGCAGGGGCCCACTCTGTCCTATTTGTGGCTACTCCCTTGGTACCTGACACACTGACATTTTTTTAATGCAGGGGCAATGTGTTATTTCTGAAGGAAATCAATGCCTGTAAGTGGGATTGCAAAATAAAATGTAAGTGTATTTTAATTTTGATGGGACATCAGATTATTTTCCCTCAAACGTTGGCTACTGCCCTCCTCCCTGCAGGCCATAAGAGTGTCCACTTCCTATGTCTTAGCTCTAGAGGATGTTAGCCTGGTTCACACTTGCCATCTGCAGGGTGAACATGAGATCTCATTGCGGGATCCCTGGGTGGCGCAGTGGTTTAGCGCCTGCCTTTGGCCCAGGGCGCGATCCTGGAGACCCGGGATCGAATCCCACGTCAGGCTCCCGGTGCATGGAGCCTGCTTCTCCCTCTGCCTGTGTCTCTGCCTCTCTCTCTCTCTGTGACTATCATAAATAAATAAAAATTAAAAAAAAAAAAAAAGAAACCTGGAATTTGTCCCCCTCAAATCGTCATATAAGACACCTGGCTCTGACTCACCTTTCTGGCCACCCCAGGTGCTGTCAGGCTCTGTCTCCTCTGACACTTATTTGAAAAAAAAAAAAAAAAAAAAAAAAGAGATCTCATTGCTGTTCTCTTATTTTCTTGATTATTAGAAAAAGTAACCACCTATTCACAGATTCGTGTGCTATTTGCACCTTTCTTGTGAATTTTTCTCTTTTCTGTTGGTATATGTGGTGGGCAGAATAATGGCCCCCCTAAATTTTCTGTGTTCCAATCCCCAAAACTCTGAATATATTAGGTCACACGGCAAAGGGGAATTAAGGTGGTGGGTGGAATTAAAGATGTTAATTAGTTGACCTTGAGATGGGAAGATAACCCCAGATTATCAGGGTGGCCCCAACGTAATCACAGGGGTCCTTGTAATGGAAAAGAGAAGTAGAAAAGAGAGCTTGATAGGGGGCAGTGCAGGGAGGACTCAGCTAGACACTGCTGACTTTGAAGACAGAAGAAAGGACCAAAAGCCAAGGGAATACAGACACCCTCTGGAAGCTGGAAAAGACTAGGAAATGGATTTTCCCTGAGAGCCTCTAGAAGGAATGTAGACCTGCCAACACTGTACTTTGATTTTAGCCCAGTGAGACTCATCTTGGACTTTTGATCTTCAGAACTGTATGAGGATGAATTCATATTGTTTTAAGCCACTAGCTTTGTGATGATTTATAGAGCAGCAATAAGAAATCAGTACACTATGTTTGAATTTTCTTATCAATTATCAAAGCCAGCACCCAGCAGGTGCACCAAAAATGAAGAATGAATGAAAGAACAGATGAGCTCCAGGAATATCTTTACATTCTATTATCCTTGCATCCCTCCCATCCCTGTGCCCTACAAACACCAAGGCTTCAAATAATGGAGAGACCCAGGTATTGTCTCATTTCTTGGCCCTGTCCCCAAGGCTAAGCTCGGAGGTGAGGCTCCTCATAAATTCCCCATGCCTCACTTCCTGAGTGGGTCTGGAGAGTGAGCAGGACTGGAAGGAATGTCACACAGCAAAAATGCAAGGCTGCCGAGCTGACGTAGCTGTGGGAGGTGGGCACGGACAAATGACGAGACTTCTCCAATCCTCAAATACTCCAGCATGTCAAGGCTGCTGCAGGATGCTCTCCCTGAGGACCAGAATGTGACTACTGTGTGGCTCAGCAGAACTGAAGTGCTCTGGGTCTAGAAGTGACGAAGCATCACTTCCCAGATAAGATTATAACTGACTGCCTTGGGCTCTCCCAATGTACTGGATTTGGGAGAATCCACGTCAAAAGCAGCCCCACGGAATCACCTCTGCAGCAAGGACCTTCAGCCCCGAGCCAACAACCACATGGATGAGCTTGGAAGCAAATTCCTTTGCTCCAGCTGAACCTTGAGATGACTGCAACTGTGTCCCCCTAGCTGGGCACAACCTCAAGAGTGACCCTGAGCCAGAAGCACTCAGCTAAGCCACACCTGAATTACTGACCATCAGAAGCTGTGAAACAATAACGCTCATTGTTTTAAGCCACTAAGTTTTATTATGTAGCAATAGTAACAAATATTGTCGGAAATCTTCTTCCTTCTAAGTTTTGAGAGCTACACTCTAAGGCTAAGGCTCCAGCTTTCCGGTATTTCTGTTGGGAAATCCAAAACAGTTCTGATTCCCGATTCCGTGTGCCTGAGGCTCTTCCCCTGGATGCTGTGATGTTCTCTTCATCCCATGTGTTCTGAAATTGCCCAGCAGTTTGCCTTGCTGGGTCTGTATTTTTCACTGTGCTGGGTCCTTGCGGGGGTGGGGGTGGGGGTGGCGGGGGGGCAGGCTGTGTCAGGCTGAAGATTCCTTTCTTTCTGTTCAGGGGAATTTTCTTGAATTATTTTATTGACAATTTCTTCCCTTCTATTTTCTCTAGCCTACATTCCTGAAATCCCTTTTATTCATATTTGGGGCCCCCTGTATTAGTCCTTATGTTCTTCCTCGCTATCCTCTTCTGGGTTGAGTGTTCCTCAGATGTTTGGCAATCTTGGTTTACCTGTTGATAATTAGAAATGAACACTGAAGAACTGACTGGAAAGTCTAAAGTTTTATTGGGTTGAATTTGTTCCCCTGAGCCTCACCGAAGTCCCACTTGGGTTTAAATTCCCTTCCATAAGGGCACTTGTGATGAGCACTGGGTGTTGTATAAGTGATGAGTCACTACATCCTACACCTGGAACTACTATTACACTGTATGTTAACTAACTGGAATTTAAATTAAAACTGAGAAAGAAAAAAAAATTAATAAAAACAAATTTACCTCTGTGAATGGGCTCCTGATGGACAGGTAGAGAGTTAATAGGGGATCAAATGAAGGCAGCCAGACAGGTGAAAGCCTTCCAGGAGGGGGCCCCTCAGCCAGCCCCCAGTGGGCCTCACTCAGCTGGGCCACCTCCACATTCAGCGCCACCTCACTCGGTAGTCCTGACCACCACTTCCCACCCTTCCAGCTCTCTCCCATGTACTCTGTCTACTCTTCCAGCCTCTGCAAGAAACTCTCTTGGTTAGAATGAGAAATTTCAAACTACAGGAAAGTATAGAGAGCAAAATAGCACCCATCCATTTACCACCTCATCAGCAGTGATAGGTTTTTTTTTGTTGTTGTTTTTTTGTTTTTTTGCTTCCCATTGACTTTCAAAGACAAACAAACACTACAGGTATAATTGAGATCCCATGTGTAACTCCCCTTACTCTCTTTTCTCTCCCTAGACTTAACCCTTCCACTCCTAGAGGAAACCACTACCTCAACTTTGGTGTGTCCAGGATTCTTTTCCTTCCACTTACGTGTACATCCATAAGTAATAGATAAAACTAGGCTATGTTTCAAAGATTACTAACATGATCCAAATCTATTTATAAATTCATTGCAATCCCTATCAAAATATCAATAGCCTCTTTCACAAAAATGGAAAAGCTGACCCTCAGATTCATAATCATATGAATTCCAAGCGGCCTCAGATGGTCAAAACAATCTTGAAAAAGAAGCAGCTTAGAGGCCTCACATTTCTAGATTTCAAAATTTGCTACAAAGCCACAGTAATTAAAACAGTAGGCTACTACTTTTTATAAGTACTACTACTTTCATAAGTACGGTAAGATCCACCAACAGAATAGAGCAGAGAGCCCAGAAATAAACCCTCCCATACTTAGTTGACTTTTGACAAGGTTGCCAAGACCATTTGATGGAGAAAGGGCAGTCCTTTCAATATGTGGTGCTGGAAAAACTGGGCATCTTCATGCAAAAGAAGTTGGACCCTTACCTAACATGAGGCTTGAAAACTAACTGAATATAGATCAAAGACTTACACTTAAGAGCTAAAATTTTAAGTGACCTAAAAAAAACACAGGGGGCCAACTAGACATTGAAGTTGGCAACAATTTCATAGATTCAACACCAAAAGTACCGACAACAAAAGAAAAAATAGATAAATTGGATTTCATCAAAATTTAGTCTTTACACTTGCTGGCATAAAGATTTTATAACCTTTCTGTGATTTTTTTTCTTTGACCCATGGGTTATTCATAAGTGCTCTGCTTAATGTCCGAACATTTGAGGTCTAATAATCTTTCTTTTGTTCATTTCCAGTTTCATTCCACTTTGGTCAGAGATCATACCCAGCATGATTTCACCTTTTGAAATTTGTTATAACTCGCTTTATGGTTCAATACATGTTCTATTTTGGTAAATATGCACTTGAAGAGGAGAACGTGTACTCTCCAGTTGCCAGGTGCAGTGTTCGAAACTGTCTATTAAAGTCAAGGTGATAAAAAATAAATAAAGTCAAGGTGATTAACTCTGTTGTTCATATTTTCTATATACTTACTGATTTTTTTATCTGCTCTTTCTATCAGTTGCTGAAAGAGATTTTTAAAAATCTCAACTATGATTTCAGATTTGCCTATTTGTCCTTTTGGTTCTGTCAACATTCTGCTTCAAGTACTGTGCAGCTCTGTTATTAGGTGCATACAAATTTATGATTGTTATATCTTCCTGTTGAATGGGCCCTTTTATTGTTATGAAATGTCCCTATTTACCTTCCTTACTACTTCTGGCTATGAAGTCCACTTTGATATTAATAGAGTCATACCTTTCATTTGGTAAATGTTTGCATGATATAATTTTTACCATCATTTTACTTTCTGCCTATGTTCTGCAGTTAAAGTGTCTCATAGGGCAGCCCCTGTGGCCTAGTGGTTTAGCGCCGCCTTCAGCCTGGGGTGTGATCCTGGAGACTCGGATCAAGTCCCACGTCAGGTTCCCTGCATGGAGCCTGCTTCTCCCTCTGCCTATGTCTCTGCCTCTCTCTCTCTGTCTCTCATGAATAAATAAATTTAAAAATCTTTAAAAAAATAATAAAGTGTCTCATAGAAGTGCTGCAAGGGATGGAGTGTGTGACTCTTGATCTCAGGGTCATGAGTTCAAGCCCCATGTTGGGTGTAGAACTTACTTTTAAAAATTTTTTGGGCAGCCCTGGTGGCTCAGAGTTTTAGCACTGTCTTCAGCCCAGGACCTGATCCTGGAGACTGGGATTGAGTCCCACGTCGGGCTCTCGGCATGGAGCCTGCTTCTCCCTCTGCCTGTGTCTCTGCCTCTTTCTCTCCTGCTCTGTATCTCTCATGAGTAAATAAAATAAAATCTTAAAAAAAAAAAGACAGAAAGAAACATGTTTTTTTCCTGAACCATTTGAGAGTATTTGCCGACGCGATATACCTGAACACTTTAGCGTATGTTTCCTATATTTTCTGGTGTAACCACAGTACAATCTTCAAAATCAGGCAATTGATAATGATGAATTCTCATCTTATCCAAGATCCCATTTAAGATTTGCCAATTGTCCCAATAACATCTTTAGAAAAAGAATCATACATTAGATCAAAAATTTAGTTGTCATGAGTTATTGTGCCTTTTTAGTCTCCTTCAGTCTGGACCAGCTCCTCGACCTTTCCTTTGATACTTTTATAGATTACAGGCTATAATGTGCCTCCATGTGTGTCTGTCTGATAGTCTGATTTGTGAGCATTACATTCAGATTATGCATGTTTGTCTGGAATGTCACAGAAGTGGTGCTGAATTCTCATTGCATCTCATCAGGTGCTGCACATCAATTTGGGCCATTACTAGCAAAGCATACTTTGGTCATTTGATTATGGTGGGGTCTGCCTACCTTATGATCACTGTGAATTATTCTTTTCTCCTTTGTGACTGGTATTTTGTGCAAAGGGACTTTAAAACTATATAGTCTTGATCCTTGCTGAACTTCACTATTTATTTATATAGACTTGTAGTTTCTTATTTTATTCCAACGTTTATAATCCAATTTACTATTTATTTTGATTTTCAGATTGTCCCTGATTTGATCAGTGGGAGCCACTTTGAGACAGGTTCTGTATCCTTTTGACATGTCCCCATCATTCCTTGAGCACTTGCTTGCATTTTGACCCAAGATATTCCAGATTTATCTTACACTTTCCCTACCTCAATCCTAGAATCAGCCATTCTCCAAGGATCCCCAGGTTCTTTCTTAGAAACTGTTATTTAGTGTGACACCTGGGTGGTAGACTTGGTTGAGCATCTGACTCGTGGTTTCAGCTTGGGTCATGATCTCAAGGTTATCAGATCAAGCCCCTCATTCGGCTCTGCATTTAGTACAGAGTCTGCTTGAGAGTCTCCTTCTCCCCAAGCCCCTCCCTGCTCCCTAAAATAATCTTTTAAAAAAGAAAAAGAAACTTATTTAGAAGCCAAACTCTAGGTGTTAGGTATTTTCATTGCTAATGAGGTGTATCTTTCTCTGCTTTGTGTGGACAGAGCTAGAGAATGTGTATGTAATACATATACATGCATATTATACATCTATATGGATGAACCCATCAGATACATTCTATTCCAAACAAGTATCACAGGGTTTGTTCTATTTTTTTTTCCTTTTCTGTATTTGTAACTCTGACTAAACCTGAACCTCTTCTCCACAAATGGGGATGACCTCTTCACTGTGCTCAGGAACTGGCATCCCACACCTGGCTTCCCTTCCAGGGAAATGCCCTTCTCATCCTGTCTGAGCTCTAATATCCTGTTTTTAGGTCACATGGCTTCCTCACTTTCCACACTCTTCACACACATACACACTACACCTTGTTTTGCCCCACCTAATGGCTTTAGAATTAAATTGCTCAGGAATAGAAGAGAAGGGAAGGAAAAGAGGAACATGAATTGCCTTTATTTTTGAAAAAAAAATTCATAGGATATAGAAAGTTTTTTTCTATAGTTAAAAATGCAATTCCATTGTCTTCTAGATTTCATAGTTGCTACTAATAAGTCAGCCATAACTCACTGTCCTTCCTTTGAATGTAACGTGTTCTATTTTTCCTGGCTGCTTTTAATAGTTTCTGTCTTTGGTTTTCCCCATGTGTAGTTTTCTTTGTATTTTTTTTTAACACAGGATGCACTGAGCTTTGTGAATCTATGAATTGTCTTTGATTTTGAAAACTCTTGCCCTTTATCTCTTCAAATAAGCTTTTATGATTCTCTCTTCCTCCCTTTTTCTGATAATCCAATTATATACATGATTGATCTGATGACTGTGTCCCAATATGTGTCTCATATTGTTATTTTCATTATTTGCTCTCTGTGCTTCAGTTTGAATATCTTCTATAGTCTAAGTTATCTTCCAATAACTCCAATAGCAAAATTATCTGAGTTGTGATGATGGAATGAATACCTCCAACAAATGACAAGATTGATGATATCAAGCACACATCAAGATCGGGAACACTTGGGCAGCCCGGGTGGCTCAGCGGTTTAGGACTGCCTTCAGCCCAGGGTGTGATACTGGAGACCTGGGATCAAGTCCCACATCGGGCTCCCTGCATGGACCCTGCTTCTCCCTCTGCCTGTGTCTCTGCCTCTGTGTGTCTCTCATGAATGAATGAATAAAATCTTAAAAAAAAAAATAGGAGAAACTTTATTACTTACATATGAAGATTACTGGGGGAGAGCCCAGAAACTTCCCAAGCAGGTCTAAAAATGGCTTGGGAGAGCAGAGAAAGGAGACTGGCTTTGAAGTCAGTCATTGGAGGGTGGGGGCTAGGGGCAAGTGTTTCCATGCATCGACCAGGACTTGCATGGCTTGAACTTCCGGCTGAGACTAATGGCAGAAGCACCTAGGCTTTCTTATGAGCTGGCCCAAGTTTAAAACAGAAAGGAAGAGGGAGTAGTGGGGCATAAAAGCTGTCAGCATTCAAGTGTCAAAAATAGATTATTTTACTATAACTTGTGCTATGGACTGAATGTTTGTCCCCCACCCCCATGCTTGCCTCTAAATCATAGTTAAAACTTTAACCTTCATTGTCATGGCATTTTGAAGTGGAGCCTTTGAAAGGTGATTAGGTTTAGATGAAGTCATGAAGGTGTAGTCCTTATGATGGGATTAATGCCCTTATAAGAAGATGAGATACCAAAGTTCCCTCTCTCCATTGTGTGAAAACACAGCAAGAAGGTGCCATCTGCAAGCCAAAAAGAGCCTCTCACCAGGAACCAAAGGTGCCTTGACCTTGGATTTCCCAGCCTCCATGTCTGAGAAATGTCTGTTGTTTAAGGCATCCAGTCTGTGGTATTTTGTTACGGCAGTCTGAGCTGACTGAGATACTCTATAAGTCTGGTCTATTACATTTTTTTCTCATGCTTTTTGGTCATGATTTCTTATCTATTCATATGTGTTATATTTTTTTAAATTGAATTTCAGATGTTATATTTAAAAGAATCGTAGAACTTAAAAGTCATTATTCTTCTCCAGAAAGGATATTTCTCCTGTCTTTGGCAGATAAGGTGAGGGGCAAATCACCTATATCCAATCAGAAACTGAATTGGGCTGGAGCTAGATTCCAGGGTTAATCTGTTTCTGGTTTCAGACGTTTCAAGAGTGAGACATGATACCTGTTTCTTGCAGCTTCCTCCTTCTAGAAGCTTCCTTCTCATGCATGGTCCTCCTGAGTTTTTGATATTGAGAGACTGGCAGTTGTCTCCTTGGTCTTAAAAATTCTGCTCTTCTGGGACCCCTGGGTGGCTCAGCAGTTGAGCACCTGCCTTCAGCCCAGGGCGTGATCCTGGAGTTCCAGGATCAAGTCCCACGTTGGGCTCCTGGCATGGAGCCTGCTTCTCCCTCTGCCTATGTTTCTGTCTCTCCCTCTCTCGGTGTCTCTCATGAATAAATAAATAAAATCTTTTAAAAAAATTCTGCTCTTCTGGGACACTGAGCTTAGCTCTTTTACCTCCCTTCACATGCAAGCAGAATATCTGGCAAATGTCTTTCCATGTTTCTTGAAGGCTTCTTCCTCTGGTTGTATTATGTTTTTCAAGAACTAAAAAATCTGTGTCTTGATAGCATATCCCACCAGCATCCTATACTATTCCAGCACTCAGTGTTCCAGGGGGAGAGTCTGGAGCTTCGTTATTCTCTAGTCATTCAGGCTAGTCCATGTAGCTGTCAAAATCCCTGTTGGTTTCTCCTTCCACTAGCAGAGCTCTTTGCCCAACACTCAGTCTGGAACACTGACTCAGCAAATGGACTACTGGAAGAAAAGGCCTAGTAATTCCAACTCACCTACGGAGAGTTTTCCTTCCCAGTAGGTTTATTGCCACCAACCACATTCTAACCTTTCTAGATGCTTCACTTCTATTGCTACCTATCACAAAATTATTCTTACAAAGAAAGTGGAGAAACGTGAAAATGTGATCACAAGAGTAAAACAATTCAGTAGATATTTTAACTAATTAATAGTTCCAGTGGACCATGAAAGTACTATCATGGCTCAAGCAATGTTTACCTCAACAAAATAACTGTCAATACTGGTGCTTCAGCCATCTGATATGAGTTGAAGAAGGGAGAAGGTATGTTTGGGCATGAGGTCTTATTGTCATCTTTCAAATCTTTCTTACTTAGCAATAATTGCCTCCGCCTGTTCTTCACCTTGGCTCAGGATCTGAAGGAACAGCAGAGTAACTGAAAGAGAGTGAGTCTGGATTAGGTAGAGCCTTTTAAATTCCTGTGCTAGGGCCGCCCAGGTGGCTCAGCGGTTTAGCGCCACCTTCAGCCCAGGGCCTGATCCTGGAGACCTGGGATCCAGTCCCACGCTGGGCTCCTTGCGTGGAGCCTGCCTCTTCCTCTGAAAATTAAATAAATAAGTAAGAAAATAAATAAATAAAATAAATTCCTGTGTTACTTTCAGGAAGTTACTTCGCCTCGATTAAGTTCTGGTTTCCTCCTTTATAAAAGAAGACAACCAATGCCTACCTCCTGGGGCTCTAATTATGTTAGACATAAAGTACCCCAAACACAGGAAACAATCTACGCATTGTCCTCATGGGTCTCCCCCGGGTCCTCAGTTTACTCTTATGCAAAATTAGGATGGTGCCAACTTCCAGAGTTGTTTTGATTCTTCAGTTAAATGAGACCATGGAGCAGAAGGGTTCTGCTGCATTTTGCTGTGCAAGGTCTGGTCCCTGTGTTGGAGGTGGCTCTTTGGGTGGCTGAGCCACCAAGTAACTGGTCTCATGGCAAAGTTTTTGGTTAATTTTGGTTTCTAAGGCCTCTTCCCTGTTTGTGCATCCTCAAGTCCACTTGTCTTCACAGGGTGGCTGGCTGCTGACCAAGCTGGGACCTCGTGCGCCCGGAGCTCCGCGCACCCTCAGGGCGCAGGGAGCGGCTGCGGTCCACCCAACCGCTAGGATGTGCCCGCCCAGTCCCATTAGGTGGCCACATGGTGCAGCGCGTGGAACCACGAAGAGCAGCAGTCAAATCCCACCTCCGCACGACTAGCTGTGCGCCTCTGGGCAAGTCCCGTACACTTCCGCCATCAGTTTTCCTCGTCCTGACCCAGGGGGATACCAGGATACCCACCGCGAGACCGTCACAACAGGAAGCCTGGCGTCCGTGGGACACACCCGTGAAAGGCAGCTGTCACTCTGCCCGGTCCCCAGCCCCTCCTGTGCCCACGTCCCCGGCTCTGTGCGGGCTCAGCGCCTACCTTCCCGGAGGCCAAATCCGTCTCTGCGCCCGGCACTCCGTCAAGATGGCGCCTCCCTGTTCCCCCACCAACCAGGCCACAGAGGGTGCCGCCCACGGGGCCTGCGGGGGCCAATGGGAGCGCGGGAAGGCGGGGGGGGGGCAATGGGCGGGGCAGAGCCGATGGGACTGTGGGAAGGCGGGGGGGGGCAATGGGCGGGGCAGAGCCGATGGGACTGTGGGAAGGAGGGGGGGGCAATGGGCGGGGCAGAGCCAATGGGACTGTGGGAAGGCGGGGCGGGGCAATGGGCGGGGCGGAGCCGATGGGACTGTGGGAAGGCGGGGGGGTAAATGGGCGGGGCAGAGCCAATGGGACTGTGGGAAGGCGGGGCGGGGCAATGGGCGGGGCGGAGCCGATGGGACTGTGGGAAGGCGGGGGGGTAAATGGGCGGGGCAGAGCCAATGGGACTGTGGGAAGGCGGGGGGGGGCAATGGGCGGGGCAGAGCCGATGGGACTGTGGGAAGGCGGGGGGGGGCAATGGGCGGGGCAGAGCCAATGGGACTGTGGGAAGGCGGGGCGGGGCAATGGGCGGGGCGGAGCCGATGGGACTGTGGGAAGGCGGGGGGGTAAATGGGCGGGGCAGAGCCAATGGGACTGTGGGAAGGCGGCGGGGGGCAATGGGCGGGGCAGACCCAATGGGACTGTGGGAAGGCGGGGCGGGGCAATGGGCGGGGCAGAGCCGATGGGACTGTGGGAAGGCGGGGGGGGTAAATGGGCGGGGCAGACCCAATGGGACTGTGGGAAGGCGGGGGGGGCAATGGGCGGGGCAGAGCCAATGGGACTGTGGGAAGGCGGGGGGGGCAATGGGCGGGGCAGAGCCAATGGGACTGTGGGAAGGCGGCGGGGGGCAATGGGCGGGGCGGAGCCGATGGGACTGTGGGAAGGCGGGGGGGGGTAAATGGGCGGGGCAGAGCCAATGGGACTGTGGGAAGGCGGGGGGGGGCGCAATGGGCGGGGCAGAGCCGATGGGACTGTGGGAAGGCGGGGAGGGGGAATGGGCGGGGCAGACCCAATGGGACTGTGGGAAGGCGGGGGGGGGGCAATGGGCGGGGCAGAGCCAATGGGACTGTGGGAAGGCGGCGGGGGGCAATGGGCGGGGCAGACCCAATGGGACTGTGGGAAGGCGGGGGGGGGGCAATGGGCGGGGCAGAGCCAATGGGACTGTGGGAAGGCGGCGGGGGGCAATGGGCGGGGCGGAGCCGATGGGACTGTGGGAAGGCGGGGGGGGGGGGGGGGTAAATGGGCGGGGCAGAGCCAATGGGACTGTGGGAAGGCGGGGGGGGCGCAATGGGCGGGGCAGAGCCGATGGGACTGTGGGAAGGCGGGGAGGGGGAATGGGCGGGGCAGACCCAATGGGACTGTGGGAAGGCGGGGGGGGGGGCAATGGGCGGGGCAGAGCCAATGGGACTGTGGGAAGGCGGCGGGGGGCAATGGGCGGGGCAGACCCAATGGGACTGTGGGAAGGCGGGGGGGGGGGGTAAATGGGCGGGGCAGAGCCAATGGGACTGTGGGAAGGCGGGGGGGGCGCAATGGGCGGGGCAGAGCCGATGGGACTGTGGGAAGGCGGGGGGGGCAATGGGCGGGGCAGAGCCGATTGGACTGTGGGAAGGCGGGGGGGGCAATGGGCGGGGCAGACCCGATGGGACTGTGGGAAGGCGGGGAGGGGGCAATGGGCTGGGCAGAGCCAATGGGACTGTGGGAAGGCGGGGAGGGGGAATGGGCAAAGCAGAGCCAATGGGAGCACGGGAAGGCAGGAGGAGGGGCCGATGGGCGGGGCAGAGCCAATGGGAGCACGGGAAGGCAGGAGGAGGGGCCGATGGGCGGGGCAGAGCCAATGGGAGCACGGGAAGGCAGGAGGAGGGGCCGATGGGCGGGGCAGAGCCAATGGGAGCGCGGGAAGGTGGCCGGGGGAGCCAATGGCGCGGCGGCGGGGCCGGGGGCGGGCCAAGCTGGCCCAGCGGGCCTCTCTGAATGCCTGGCGCGTAGGGGCTCCGGGCCCGGCGTTCTCTCTCCCCGCCGGCAGGGCTTGGGCAGGACGCCAACGCCGCCCTCGGCCTCCGCCCCGCTTCCCAGCCCGGAGAGCGTGAATACATTAGGCTATTCTTAGTAGGGCCTGAAAAGGAGCCCTTTCTGTCTACTGAGAGAGACAAGGTTTTGTCAGTATCCGATTCTCCGCCCCAAGCAGCACAGCCAGGTGGGTCCCCGGCTGGTGCAGCTGCGAGCCCGAGCGCCCGGCGTGCTGGTGCCCCAGGGGCCGCTCCGCCGGGGCCAGGGGTCTCTGCTCCGCTGGGCTCTGGCGAGGGGAGCAGATGCTCCGGGGGTCGGGGCAAACAGGCGTGTGGCCGCAGGAGCCTGCCCAGAGGTCCGGCCCGGGGCGCCTGCTCCCCGCCCTGCCCAGGGCGCCAGGTAATTCTGGGCCGCTCGGACCCCCTCCGTGTGCTCCTCACCCACTGCCCCCAGCCCCCGCCCCTCCCCGCTGCTCCTTCCGGTCCCTCAGGCCTGGGCTTTCCTGAGCATCCATCTGCAGGAGAGCTCTCCCTCCCTGTCACTCTCCATCACATCATCCCGCATTCCCTTTACAGTGCTTATCCCGACATGAGATCATCCATCCATGTGGTCATTGCCTACTCCCCAACTAAAGTGTCAGCTCCACCAGGGCAGGGACCATGCTGTCTCATTGACATGTGTAGACATTCAATAAATTGATGTTGAATGAATGAATCCAAAATATGGTATTTAAAGGCCCAAGACCGGGCAGCCCGGTGGCTCAGCGGTTTAGCACCAACTTCAGCCCAGGGCCTGATCCTGGAGACCCGGCATCGAGTCCCACATCGGGCTCCCTGCGTGGAGCCTGCTTCTCCCTCTGCCTGCTTCTGTCTCTGCCTCTCTCTCTCTCTCTCTCTCTCATAAGTAAAAAAATAAAATCTTTTTTTAAAAAATAAAGGCCCAAGACCCTTCTGGAACCCTTCTTGTTGCAAATTGATGAGTCTACCAACCAAGGACCTTATTCCCCACACCCACCTGGAGAAATACCCATGGTTGGTGGTGAAGATATGGGTGGATCCTCTACTAAACAATAGCGTGAGGAAGGCTGGGCCCCAAACATGTCCGCATGGCTCCCTCTCATACGACGAAAACAAGGGGAAGCTCTGGCCAACATCTCAGAACTTGAAATTTCTAGAGCCATTGCGAACTAGATGCTCAGAAATCCTTGAATATCTTATTGATATTTTGTTGAGTTGAGAGTGTCTACATCTGGCAAAATAATAAGGAAAATGACCTTGATATATTGAATTCCTGTACCAGGCATGTTCCCTGTCTTAGGCTGCTGAAATAAAATACCAAAGGATGGATGGCTTCAATAAGAGGGGTTTCTTTCTCACAGTTCTGGAGGCTGGGAAGTCCAAGATCAAGGTGCTAGCAGATTCGGTTCCTGAAGAGACACACATCATGGCCAGCAGATGGCCACTTTCTCTCTGTGTCCTCACATAGTGGAAGGCAGAGAGAAGCAAGGTTTCTGGTGTCTTTTCTTTTCTTTCTTTTCTTTCTTTCTTTTCTTTTCTTTTCTTTTCTTTTCTTTTCTTTTCTTTTCTTTTCTTTCTTTCAAGATTGTATCTATTTATTCATGAGAGACACAGGCAGAGGGAGAAGCAGGATCCCTATAAGAGCCTGATACAGGATTCGACCCCAGGACCCTGGGATCACAACCTAAGCCAAAGGCTCAACCACTGAGCCACGCAGGCATCCCCAGTGTCTTTTCTTATGAAGGCACTAATTCCATCATAGGGGCCCACCCTTATGGCCTCATTTAAACCTAATTATGTCCCACTGGCCCTACCTCCAAGTACTATCACATAGGGGGTTAGAATTTCAACATATGAATTAGGGGGGGAGAGGGTTACACTTGTAACACTTGTAGAGCTTGTATGGCTCATAACACTCCCTATATCAACTATAATTACAGAAATACCACAAAGTGACTGACTAATCTCATTTAGTAACACTCTCAGGTACAGGGAGGCAACAGGGGAGATTTACTCAAGGCCACACAGTGAAACCAAAGTTCGGTGGCCTCCTGTAGTAAGCTGCCCCCTCAAACCAGCTAGCTAACCCCTATCACACAGAGATCATACAACAGGCCCCGGAGTCTGGTCTGCCTGACCACTCAATAATAGAATTTGTTGCTGAAAAAAAAAACTCAGAAAAATAACATCCTGCATCAGAGGGAACCTTTTGCTCTAAGCATCACATTTTGGATTTGCTCATTTATTTCTCTGTCCCCCAAAGATTGTGGAGTATGTACTCTGTGCCCCAGAATATAGCAGTGTACCAGACAGCATGTTCTGACCCTGGTGGGGCTGGCCCTCAACAGGGAGTAGACAATGAAGAGACAAGTTAATAATTCCATATGAGGTTAAGTATCATAAAGGAATATACAGAATTGGTGAGTGTAGAGCAGTGAGGAGGGAGAGCTGCCCTGCCTATGGGTGGTCAGAGGGCCCCTTGGAACAGGAGACGGGAGAGAGACTCCTAGAGGGACAGCGCTTGGCGACTCTTGACACAACTGCTCCTGAATTTCAGAATCACACCTGTGGATGCTCTACTCAGAAGGGGACTCCAGGTGGGCCCCACAGCGCAAGGCCCAGCAAGACCCCAGCGTCTCCTGCTTCTGTGCCCACAGCGCCGCCCCCACCTCCACCTTCCCCACAAAGGCCACCCCCACTCACACACCATCTCTTTGTTTCTTTATTTATTTTACCACATCTGAGGAGTTTTTAATGGGACAAAGGGCCTAGGAATGGGGTTGTTTGAGGACAAGGAAATGAGCCACTTGCTGTGATGAATGTTCTTGAAAAGCAATTTCTTTTTTCACAGGTAGCTCGCTGGGCTTGGGAACAAAAGTGCTTTGGCTGCCTATCAAATACTAACAGAGGCTAACTGTTTTCTCGGCACTTCTCTCTCCCTGCACACGCTCTCTCGCGTCTCTCCCTACACAGACCAGAAATGACACCAAGTTCGAGGGTTGGGGGGGTCTCCCCCAGGATAAAGTGGCAGGCAGCTGTTTTTCTGGTGCCCAAGGACCTCCCTGCCCACTACCCTCTCCCTTCTCTGCTCATTTGTTTTCAAGCAGCGACCGTACTGCAATGACATCTTCTCTGTCCTGCTGGGAGGGGAAAGGGGCATCCCCAGGAAATCAGAGATCAGGTGGGAATCCTGAAAATGCTGATGCTGCCTACAGCAGCCAGGAGCTCACCCAGGGTCTCCCAGCGGTTTAGCAAAAGGGGAAATAACCCTGCACCTTTGCCCCTGGACTCCAACCACATCCCTCCACCAGAGCCGCCATATTCATGTTGTGAGACCACATTTCTCCATTGTTCTCAGTTTACCCAGGCAAGATCTTTTCCCCCTGAGGGTGGACTCTCAGGCCTCATAGTGCATCTGCGGGAAACACCTCTCAGGTGGTGCCAACAGAGACCCTACAAGTCACCGGAATCCCGCTTTTGCCAAATGATGGTTGTGCCTGGCTATCTGAGAGAGTATTTTAAATCCTTGAGAAATATGACAGCTAAAGGAAAACAAGGGATTAAGTTTCCAGCTAGGCCCACGCAGAACTGGTGAAAAATTAGTGTCTGAAACTGACTGTTACAAGAGTCTGAGTTTCAGCAATAATTCCAGGAAACCGGAAGTCTCCTGCTAGCGCACATCCTGTAAGGAAGACAGGACCAAACTCAACCTCTCTCTCCTGCTCCCCTTTAAACTGACTCCTGCTTTTAGATTTGCCAAAGGGACAGTTGTCAGAAACAAGAGGCCGGCTGGGGGGTAATTCAGCCTGGACAGGCAAGTAGACATCAGTGTCTAATCATATTACAGATGTGTCTGGAAACGATTTCACTTCCTCAGCAGAGTGCTGGAATTAGGGATTTGGGTTTGTTCTCCTGAAGAGGGAGTGACATTTCTCATCTTAGTCACAGAGGAGAGAGGCCTGTACTCCTTATTAAAAGAACTGGAGGCAAGTAGCAGGGTGTGGGCTCCCTTTAGCCCACTCTGACAGTCCCAGTTCTAGAGCTTGGACAAGTCTCTAGCCTAAGGCCTCCAACTCCAAATTCTGACAGTGGCTGCAAAGGCAGGGTATAGAAGGGTCGGGCCTGTGTTCTCCTCCCTCCTTCCTTTGGGACTGCGGTAGCCAGCCTCTAATGATGGCCTTCAATGAGCTTTATCTTCTTGCGACTAGCTATTGACTAATAGAATGTGACAGAAGCTATGCTTGTATTCCTGAGGTTGCATCATAAGAAGTCTTGCAGTTCCACCAGGGTCTCCCAGGTCATGCATCTGGAAGTAGCTAGGCTCCAAGTAAGAAGTCTGACTACCCCAAGACTGTATGCTGGGTGAAAGTCTACACAGCAGGGTCCTGTGAAAAGAGAGCTGCCCAGCCAGTCCCTATGCTCTGAGCCACCCAGCTGGGGCACAGACAGGCCATGCGGGGTGACCTGCCCAACTGAGCCTCAGCCCTCAAGCTCCGCCCAGCATCTAACTGCAGCTACAAGAGAGACCCCCATAGAAAATAGCCCAACCGTGAGCCCAGTCAACTAATGAAAGCAAATAAATGCTATAGTAAGCCAGGAAGTATCAGTGTTTTTTATAATGCAGCAAGAGAAAGCCAGAACAGAGATCCTGGCTTGGAGAAGGAAGAGGTTTGCAAAGCATTTCCCCCGGTCTAGCTGACCAATGGTTTCAAGCACTGGTTTTCTTTTTTTTTTTTTTTTTTCAATTTTTATTTATTTATGATAGTCACAGAGAGAGAGAGAGAGGCAGAGACATAGGCAGAGGGAGAAGCAGGCTCCATGCACCGGGAGCCCGACATGGGATTCGATCCCGGGTCTCCAGGATCGCGCCCTGGGCCAAAGGCAGGCGCCAAACCGCTGCGCCACCCAGGGATCCCCAAGCACTGGTTTTCAAACTGGCTCAGCTAAGGAATCTTTTGTCCATTGAAACCATAATCAGAGGGGCAGCCCCGGTGGCCCAGCGGTTTAGTGCCACCTTCGGCCCTGGGGTGTGACCCTGGAGGTCGAGGATCACGAGTTCCACTTCGGACTCCCTGCAGGGAGCCTGCTTCTCCCTCTGCCTGTGTCTCTGCCCCCCTGTCTCCCTCTCTCTCTCTCTGTCTCTCATGAATAAATAAATAAAATCTTAAAAAAAAAGAAATCATAATCAGAACTGGCATACGTAGTCAAAATAATAGCACAGTGGCTTTCTTTTTGAAAAGGAGGGAGGCCCCGACCAATCTCTCCTTTTCCCCTATGCCCCTGCAGCCACCCCTGAGAAATGAATGAGACCTCCACTGAATCTCCCTGGACTCTCACTCTTGTTCTCTTTTCTTCTTTTCCTAAAAAGCAGAGACAAAAATAAAATAAAAACAAAAACAAAAAACAACCCACAATAGACTTTCTTCATGCACAGTCCCCTGGTCCAGAGGGGATTTGGGCCACACCCTAGAGTTGTGCCCACAGTGGTCTTGTTGGGTCTCCTATACATCTGAAGGTTACACACTCTGAGGACCTCACCTGACTCAGCAGGTGGAAGATGCCCCGGGTGGTTCCAGCACCCATGTTCTCTGGCAACACCCTGCCTTCCTTCACCAAAAAACACCAGAGTCATGGTCTGGCTGGCCCTCCTGAGAAGCTAGAAAAGCTCTTCTGCCAAAAGATATTGTTATCAAGGGACATTGTTATCAACTTCTGCTTCTAGCCCACCATTTAGGTAGAAGAGAAACAGGTATATACAATCTCTGTTATCCTAATGGAGAAACTGAGGCCCAGAGAGGTTCATACTCTCTGTAAAACAAGAGTAGAGATATCTCCAGCCCCGGTCCAAGTCTTTCTTCCCAGCAGCATTAGCTGCTCCACCACCCTTGTGTGTGTGAAGACAGTGACCATAGGCCTGAAGGGAGGGTACACTTCTCTTCCAAAGCCAAGCCAAGCTGCACTCACCAGTCACAGTGACTGGCATGGCCCCCTCCCCACTTGGGTTATCCTGGCCAAAGCTGGAGCCTGTGAGTCTTTCCAGGTCTAGGCAGTCACCCAATAGCCATGGCCCTCCCCACCAAGACGGTATGTACTGCATAGATCTTGTGCCCTTTTCATCTTTATTGCCAATCCCTCCAAAATCTGCTCATCTTCTCAGGGAGAGCGAGCACTTGGCTAATAAGCACTTGACTGTTCTCCAAAGCCAAGGTTTGTTCCAATGGGTTTGACTTTCAACCTCCCCACGTCTCCTTGAAAAGATGAACCGTGCTTTTGTACCGCAGGACATGCCAGGAATAGCTCACATAGACTGCTCTCGGGAGGGGGTTTCATGAGGAAGAGGCCACAGATAAGCCAGATATCCGAAAGGTGCCATTAAGATGATGAACGTCTTTTTCCATGGTGCCTTGGGCAATCCGTTGAGCTTTATTACTCATCTCTTCCATGGGGAGGTCACGATGTGAGAGTGTCCTGTGCTCCTCTGGCCAGGACACGTGCTCTGGGACCACACTCGGATCCTTGGGAATGGAGGATGCAGAGTAGGACCTCAGAATGCACTGTCTCTGGAGAGCTCAGTGCATCCCTGCTTGAAAGCAGGGCTTGGGCAAAACAGACAAGGGTCCCTTCCAGGCCACTATGGCTATGTCACAGCCACCATCCCCCCCCCCCACCACCTTCCCACCATCTTATTTCCCCCAAACCAGCAGATTCTCATGCTCTCTTTGGTAGCATATACCAAAATTGGAACGATTCAGAGATTGGCATAGCCCGTGGGCAAGGGACATGCAAACCAGCAGATTTTCCTCATGGTCTGCAACTTCCCATCAAGGGAAAAATCCCAGCAGCAAAGCCAGATTTGTGACCAATTTAGAAAGGTCTAAACACACTATACTTACAACAATAACCAGTCACTGTGATGGGCAAGTGCTATGTCAAGTGCTCAACATCGCCTGCAAAGCAGTGTTGGCCATCTTGCTTACCCAGAGGCTCAGAGAAGCTAGAAAATTTGCTGCTTTATAAGTAAAGGCAGGGCTGGGATTAGAAACAATGTCCATCTGGTCCCAAAGTTCACCCTGCCCTTTCCATTAGCAACACTGCTTGTGTGATCGAGAGGGTAGAGACTTTGCTGTGCAGAAACAAGAGGTTAGATTCAAGGCCGGGGAGGAACTGGGTCAGTCTGAACTAAATAAGTGGGGGCGGCGCAGCAACCTCTGCCTCCCAACCAGCATTCCCTGGCTGACCTTCAAGTTGGGGCAAGCCTCAGGCAGATGTGGAGGACAAGGAACCTGGGAGGTCCTTGGGAGCCTCTAGCACCTCTTTTAGGGACCACTGGGAGGAAGGGAATTAAATGTTGAGTCCCTACTATATGATAGGATCATTGCCATAGGAACTTGGTGATCTTTAGAAAAAGTCCATGAGGGGCACCAGGGTGGCTCAGTGGTTGAGAATCTCCTTTTGGCTCCAGTCATGGTCCTGGGGTCCTGGGATTGAGTTCTGCATCAGGATTTCCACAGGGAACCTGCTTCTCCCTCTGCCTATGCCTCTGCCTCTCTCTCTGTGTCTCTCATGAATAAAGAAATAAACTCTTAAAAAAAAAAAAAAGCCCATGAGATGGGTATTGCTTCAGCCATTTCACAGATGGGGAAATAGAGGCTCAGCAGGGTCAAAGAGCCCAAAAGACGTGCAGAATCTATGCTAGACCCCACCAAGACGGTTAACTGCAAGGACTATGTTTTCCCACTCTTACCCCACACTGCTTCTACATGGAAAGCGACTGACTTTGACCCCAGCAGGACCCAACTTCCTGTTAAGCAGTGCTAGGTATCAAGCTCTCAAGGCACTGACCAAACAACACCATGTGATAGCTACCTTGCACTCGAATCACCTTCAGGATCGTTTGGGATACCATGGGTGTGATTTTATGGTTGAAAAGAACAATTTTTAAATCTCTCAGTGTCCAGAGATGGGTTTCACTGCTGTGCTTAAAAATTCTTATTTCCTCTTTTGCTATGTGAAACCTCCCCTGAAATATTATAATTATCCATGTTTACACTATCGACTAGCTTTTTAAGGTCTTTCTGTGTAAATACAGCAAAGATAAATTTCAGGCGAACTCCCGTCTGAATTATTCCAAGCCTGAAATGCTGCGGGGTCCGTGTGAATGGGCTTTGACTGTACCTTGATTCTCCAGAGGAGGAATACATTACCCCTGACCTTTCCAAGAGGAGCTCAATGGCAAGCCCTGTCCACTGGGAAACAGTCTGATTGGATGAAGCTTTCCATGTCCCCCACCCGGCTTTGAGACCCGAGGCTCACTCCTGGAACCTGGAGGTGATCTCGTGCTCCAGAAAGGGCAGGCACATGGCAGTGCTTCCTTCTGAATCCATGCTAGATATCTTCAGTTTGCAGCCTGGAGCTGCCCTTTGACAACGCTGCTCTCTGCCCTGGAACATAGTCCTGCCTAGTTGGGACCAATGGGCTTCCTGGCCCGCTGCCTTCCTGCTGGGTTTGGCCATGGGAAGTCCCAGCACAAGATGGGAGGGAGGACATTGAGATGGATCCCCCAGGTGAGCAATGCTCTCCTTACAGTCTCATTGACTCTCTTCTCTTCCCCCTGGCTTCTGGGTGGTCAAGGTCCCCCTGACCAGCCTCAGGTTGTAGCTACTAATCTCTGGGCCCTACACCCTACCCAGGCTTCTGCAGTGCCTCTGACAGACTCTTCTTACAATGCATTTGCCATTTGTTGGCAAAGGTGGGCCTTTGCCAAGGAACAATAAGAGCTACCATCTTACCATGGTAGCAATAAGAGCTACAGAGAAGCTGTAGCTTCTGAGAGAAGCTTCTGAGGGCCGTCATTTTACCTGTGTGCCTTAGCATCAACCTTACAGCAACTCTTAGAAGAAAGTGTCCCCACTCTTCAGATAAGGAGACCAAAGTGGCAGGTGCTAAGTAACTTATCCCGTGGGCTGGCTGCTAAGTGAGGAAGCAGAGTTAGAGACAGACACATCCTTCATGGAAGCCCGAGTGCTTTCCACTGAACTGCCTGGCCTCCTGGTGGAACCATGGTCCCAGGTGGTTGCCTCATAGGGCCCAGTCATAGCCACCACCCCTGGTGTCAACTGTCCCCATCCCAGCCCCAAAGTGACACTCGTTCAGGCAATTCTACTTCAAGACACATGACCGCCTTTGTCTTCTCACCATTGTGCCCCATGAGCACCATAGCTGGGGCCCATCACTTGACCAAAATTGCCATCCATCTGGGAAGCAGAACATTCTGAACCCCACTGTCTTGCGCTCCTCCCCACTTATGTTTTTGGGCCTCCCTCTCACTTGACCTTCTGGTCTTTTCCTCT
This sequence comes from Canis lupus dingo, assembly GCF_003254725.2. Lineage (NCBI taxonomy): Eukaryota > Metazoa > Chordata > Mammalia > Carnivora > Canidae > Canis > Canis lupus. The sequence goes on along the minus strand of NC_064261.1, from coordinate 30,319,014 downwards.
CTTCATGAACCTCATACTTCTCTCTCTTCACCCATGTTTCTCCATTTCACAAAGTTGTTCATGAATTTCTTTTTTGTTTTCTAAAGATTTTATTTATTCATGAGAGACACAGAGAGAGAAAGGGGGGGTGCAGAGACACAGGCAGAGGGAGAAGCAGGCTCCACGCAGGGAGCCCGACGTGATACTGGATCCCGGGTGTCCAGGATCACACCCTGGGCTGAAGGTGGCGCTGAGCCACCCGGGCTGCCCTGTTCATGAATTTCTGACAGATGAACAAAGAAAAAGATATAACTATCTCCTTTTTAGAGAATCAATAAAGAATATCAACCAGTAGAAATAATCACACACAAAATACATCAACATAATTAGCACTTCAGGGGAAAAGTATACTCACCTAACAACTAATGAAAGAATTACACCTTCTGTATGGAGTTTGGATTCACACCATTTCCAAGAGAAATTGGAGTTAGAGAAATCATGGCTAAACACACACACATGCACACAAAACAGCAGAAGTTAAAATTACATATGGACAAAAAACTGACCTGTGAATTAGTTGTAAATTTTTGTTATAAAAATTAAACGGAAAAGAACTTATTTTGGGGGAGTGGGATGGCTCAATCAGTTAAGTGTCTGACTCTAGATTTCAGCTCAGGTCATGATCTTGGGGTCATGGGATTGGGCCCCACATGCTGGGTGTAGAGCCTATTTAAGATACTCTCTCTCCCTCTCCCTCTGCCCACCCTCTGCTTGCATCTCTCTCTCTCTCTCTCTCTCTCTCTCTCTTTCTCTCCAAAAAAAAGTAAAGAAAAGAAAAGAGCTTATTTGACTAATATAACCTCAATAAATTAAGAAAAATGAACAGAAATGGTAATTATACTATATAAAAACATACAACTAAATTAGCATGATATTTGGTCTGAAAAATAGTTTCACAGCAAGATTGCATCAGTGTTCTGCATAATCCTATTAAAATGTAAATATCCAATCAGTTTTGGGGTCAAAATATCCTCAGTATTAAAGGGGCAGAGTCAAAATGTCAGAGCCAAAAGGCTGAGGATATAACTCCCCAACTCTGTCCCAAAGGACCCCATATACCCTTCATGGCCACAGCTTTGGCCCGAATCTCTAGCCCAGCCCAGTTCCTGCATCCTGCCCTGTTCCTCAGTCACAACATGCCCAGTGTCTGACCTCCAGACCATTTCCCCTTCACAATCTCCTCTCACCCTCTGTCTCCCAGTATCTCACAGTTTTCCTGGCCTGGACTGGTCCCTTCCTCTCTGACTATAATTGGAGCACTCTCAGCGTCTCACCACCACCTGCCCAGGCAAGCCCCAGTGACCTCCAATGATGTTAGCCCAGAAAGCATGGTTCCCACCAGCTTCCCCTCCAGCCTGGCCACTCATCACTGCTGCAGAAGCCTCCTGAACGTCATGCACACAAAATCCCAGAGATTCATCCAGGACACCAGAGATGCAATGAGGGAGCCACAGACACTCTATGAGAGCACCAACAAAAACAAGGTTACATATCTTCAGTACCTACCACATGTTAGGCCTTCTTCAGTACACGACATGTGTTTCTTCTAAGCCTCAAATAAATCCTGCAGGGTGGATATTAACCCTTTCTTTCAGAGACATAACTGGGGCTCAAAAAGATTGGACAGTTTGCTTAAGACCACCCACCTATCAAAAGCTGGAGGTGAAATTTGAATCCATACCTAACCGGATTCTGAAGTCCATTATCATCTTCACTCTGGTGATGGCAGACTCCGGCTGAGAACAACCAGCAGAGAGGAGAAGCAGAAAGTAAATGTCTGTCAGAAGGTTTCTGAGAGCTTCCAGGCAGGGAGAGACTGAGGTAACAAGACTGAGATTGGAGGGAAGCCCAGAATGGTGATGCCACTGTGGAGCCACTCTCCTACAGGAGCTCCTGAAGTGTGCACATTCCTGAGAGTGAGTGAAAGGCAAGGTCAGGCTTCAATATTGTTCCAGGGGTTCTGGGACAAATATTGGGATTTTGGACCATTAAGATGTCCTGGTAAACATCCCAGGCTATCAGTTGAGACTAAAGGCCACACCCTAAGAGTGAATGTGACCAGCTGCATTTCTCACTCTCACGGAGTCTGAAGCCCAACATTTGGTTGGGTTAAGGTGATCCAGGATTGTGGGGCTCCTAGCTTCTGAGGCTGCCACAACCAAATATAAATCTTCCCTGAAAAATTATAACATCATCCATGATGAATAAGCTTTAGAAATCTGCTCTACAACACTGTACCTGTAGTCAACAGTACTGTATTGTGCAGTTAAAAAATTATTAAGAGGGTAGATCTGATGTTGTATGCTGTCACCACAATATAATTTTTTTTAAAATTGTATCATCATCCAGAGTCTCAAATTAATACTGTTTAAAATGCCATGTCTGGCATGTAATAAAAAATAATATATTTGAATAGGTCAGATGATGTGATCAAAAACTAGTAGAAAAAATAAACGATAAAGACAACAGACCCACGGTAGATCCAGATGGTGATACAATCAGGCACAAACCTGAAGTTTCTGTTTAATATGCTTAAGGAAATGAAAGATTCATTTTTCAGTAGATAACACAAACTATTAAAAGTTGAAATTCTAAAACTGAAAAAAAAAAAAGAAAATTAATAGCATGCTGGATGGATTTCAGAGATAATGAGGTATAGCTGCAGAGAGAATTAGTGAACTGGAAAACACAACAGAAGAAAATATCCAGAGGAAGGCTCAATGAAACAAAAGGATGGAACAAATGGAAAAAAGCATAAGAGACAGGTGGGATAAGGTAAAGAAACCAGGCCTAGGGCACCTGGGTGGCTCAGTGGTTGAACATCTGCTTTTGGCTCAGGTCATGATGCCGGGGATCCTGGGATCAAGTCCCGCATCAAGTTTCTCATGGGGAGCCTGTTTCTCCCTCTGCCTATGTCTCTGCCTCTCTCTCTCTCTGTCTCTCATGAATAAATAAATAAAATCTTTTTAAAAATTACTTCTATAACTGGAATCTAAGGAGAGAAGAGGCAGAATGGAGGAGAGACCCATGTGAAGAGAGAAAAACTGACAATTGTCCCATCTGTGTGTTCTTCCCATTTAATCCATTCCAAATAATTCAAGTTTATGGGCTCTTTTGTGTTTACTTTCCCTATTCTATTTCTCTTTTGTTCCTAATTGGTACTTCTTAAGAATAATTATGGTTCAGGTACTGGTCATATACAACATTAATAAATCAGGAGGTGACATTTTCTGGGAGCCTCTGGGAAAGGATGATCTTTCTGTTCCTGGACAGTGGAGTCTGAGAGCCAGGATGGCAGCAGCTATTTTGTAAGCAAAGAAGAGCAGTCTTGGAAGAAAAGTAACACCATATACATAGAGAAAGTGGAGCCTGTTTTCATTAGATCACACAATTAAGGCATGCAATGTGTGTGTGTGTATGTGTGTGCGCACATACACGCCTCTCCCTGCGTGATTATTTGCAACAATAAGTTCCCTTTTAAACCAATTGAATCATGCGGTTCCTGGGTGGCTCAGTCGGTAAGAGTCTGACTCTTAGTTTTAGCGAAGGTTGTAATGTCAAGATCCTGGGACCAAGTTCCATGTTGGGCTCTGCTCTCCCCACAGAGTCTCCTGGAGATTGTCTCCCCCTCCCTCTGCTCACGCTCTGTCTCAGTCTCTAATATATATAAATAAATAAATAAATAAATAAATAAATATATATATATATATATATATATATATATATATATATATCAACCAGTTGAATCAGTCTGTAGACACTTGCAACTAAAGCTACCCTAACAGATATAAAATTTTGGAAGTAAAACTACTTTCCAGAAAGTGTGAAACCATATCAATCCTGATGTGAATGCAAGGGCTTCTGTGTCTACCCCAACATTTAATGCTGTCATTTTGAAATCTGCTTCTGATAGGCAAAAGATTCAAACTTCATCTTTAGTTTTCATTTGCCTATCTTGGGTGTCCAGAGCAATTGAATATGTTTATTAGCATTTTAATTCCTCCTCTTATGTATTCTTTCTTTATAGCTATGACTTATCAAGACCATATGTTTCCACTTTCCCCCTTGCTTCCATTTTTCAATTTAATTCAAATAAACAAATGCTTTTTTACAAGCCTCACCAGACTGAGGGCCAGACATTGTGCTGTGCGGGGAAGGAGTCATGGAATTAAGTGGGATAGGCTTTTGTCCTGGGGAGCTGATCCTCTGGTGATGGTAAAAAGACATGGATGCAAACATCTGGACCAGAGGCTGATGGCAAGCATAAAAGAAGAGGTATGAGGTTGCATTCATTAGAAGTCTCTTACATTTTATTGCAACTGAGTTATTTGTTATTTGAAATTATTTCCACCATGTAATTTGGGGCTTTCTTTGTATTTTCTATTCCTCTTCTTCTTTTCTCTTCTTTTTCTCTTTTTTTTTCTATTTTTTTCTCTATTCCTATCTTCATTGTATTGACTGAGTTCTTTTTGTTCCTCTCTGTCCTTCTATTCTACTTGTTTGGAAGTTATACGTTCTATTTCTATTCTTTGAGTGCCAACCCACCGTGGTTAACATGTGTATCTGAGACTGATCAGGGTCTGCATCCTTCAGCCAAATGATGTATGGAGTTCACAATCATTTAACTTCAATCAACCATTTAACATGTACCATGATGTTGTTGTATATTATTTTGCTTCTACCTGATTTTTAAACCCTTTGGACTTATCAACATGCTTACTAATTTATTTGCTTACTTTGTTATCTATTCTTTTAAATTTCATTTCCTTATTACTCCAAACAATCCCTTATCAATTCTCAAATTAGAGACTGTGAGTAATAAATTCATTCAATTTTGTTTGAAACCTGTCTCTCTCATCCTTATTCATGAATTATTGTTAGCTGGACAACAATGATCAAGTTGACAGAATTTATTCTTCTTCAGTTCTGTGATGATTTTTATCCCATTGTCTCCTGGCATCAGTCATTTCCACTGAGAAGTCTGCTGTCAGCCTAATTATCATTCTGCTTTCACAACTCTGTCTCTTTACTCTGTCTACTGTGTTCACTGTTCTATAATGATGTGTCTGTGTTTATTTGTTTTCATTTCACCTGTTTGGAACTTGTGTTTCTTCAATCTTTCATAACTATTCCCTCTTTCCGGAGAGAATATGTGTCTGGATCACTTCATTCTGTCCACGGTATCTTAACATCACTGTCACATTTTCCTTCTCCTTATCTCTTTTGTTGAAGTTTTCTCAAACCTATCTACCAACTCCCCATTTCTCTCTGCTTAAATACTCCATTGAGTTGTTCATGTTAATGACTACATTTATTATTTCTTGAGATGTATTCAGCTATTGTTCAAATCTGTCTCATTTTATTTTATGATTGTTTTCCCCATTTTATCTTTTTAAATGTTTTGATCATATTTATTTTCTTTTTTAAAGATTTTATTTATTTATTCGTGAGAGACATAGAGAGAGAGAGGCAGAGACATAGGCAGAGAGGGAGAAGGAGGGTTCCCATGGGGAGCCTGATATAGGACTCAATCCCAGAACCCCAGGATCATGACTTGAGCCAAAGTCAGATGCTCAACCACTGAGCCACCCAGGTGCCCCTGATCATATTTATTTTAGTATATTTTTGTTAAATTCTAGATTATTTTATTATTTCTAATTCTTGGAATGGGAATCTTCTCTTCATTAATTCTGTGCAGGACTATTTTTAATTGTAAGGACAAAAAAATCCCACATGACCTAAGCAAAAGTAAGTCCATTGGCTTATATAACAGAAAAGTCTAGGGTTATATTGGCTTTAGTCAGAATTTGGTTCAGGACTAAAACTCAAGGCCTAATTTCTCTCTTTTTCTATTATTTGGATGCACTTCACCTGTATTGACTCTATTCTTAGACATATGACTCCCCATGGTGTCAAGCTCTTCCATCTTGAGTCTCAGATTCAAATTGAGCCATCAAGAGAGAACTTTTTCTTCCAAAGCTTCTACAAAAGTCCTGATATTGACTCTGATTGATCTAGCTTAGATCATGTGCCCACCCCTGTGCCAATGACTATGGTAATGGAATGAGATATGCTGATTGGCTTGGCCTGGGGTGGAGCCCCACCAACTGACCTCATATGGAGGAATGGAGATCACCAAATGGGTCATGAAGGAAGAAAGGACAATGGATGTTGGCAGGGATAGTGTGTAGATGATAGTAAGTTTCATTAAATGTTGAAAGACTAAATGAATTTAATCTGATTTTATCTAATTCATAAGTCCCCTTTTTTCATGTGTCCCCCTACACACACCATGCACATACATACCCACATGTACATACATGAACATAAACCAAGATTACTGCCCCCCCCCTCCCATGTACACACAGCTCCATCTCTTGTCTAATAGATGAGCAAGTCCAGCTCAGAAAGCTCCTTTCCTAGGTGTCTTCCCTACAGGGAAGGATTCTTTGTTTGAATTAAACCCCAGGCCTTTCCCTGGACTGGGCATGGTCATTCTGTCTGGCCATGCCTGAGCATGTCCCTCTCCTATAGCCAAGGCAAGGACAACCCCACAGAGTCACACAGTCTGAGACAGCAGAAAGGATGGTCCCTAAGGGAGGTGGGGTGCTCACATCAGAAGAGGGGGACAGATATATCAGACAGAACTAACAACTGTCCCTTTCAAAGGAGAACCAACTAATTCCCCCAGGTGATGGCTTCTTATGGGACAACTCAGGCTGCCAAGGCCAGATCTGCTTCCCTGTGCTTTCCATCCACAATGTCACCATACCACAGACACTAATGGTTTCTCTGGTGTCTCCTATCCATAGATTTATTTTTAAACTTTTCTCTAATTTGAACATATGACGTCTTTTAGCATGAGCAAAAATGTGACCAGAATGAGTCACTCACTACCTAAAGTAGGACTTTGTTCATTACTGGTGTCATTATTTCTCACTGAGGCCTCTTTGGAGATCCCTGGTCTAGAAGAAGATGGATTCCATATTCCTCTGATCTAATGCCCTACTGATTAGGGCCTCTGACATGACCCTCCTTTTAGAGATGAGCCATCAGCGTTTGAGTCTGTTCTCTGGATACAGACCCTCCTCACTTCTGTGACCTGGCCCCTCACTGTGCTGTCAGACAGACTGCTTTTGATGCAGAAGTGGTGAGACTTTTGATGATTTACTCAACTTCTCAGAGCCTCAATTCCTCACCTGCAAGATGAGCATAATGATGCTCACCTCCCAAGGTCGGGGAAGGAATCACTGGCAGGGCGGCTCAGGCACGTGGCCTAGCTCAGCGTTAGCCTCCTGGACTAGAGCTCTGTCTTCTCTCTTCTCACTGACCATGGCTCATTTTGCAAGGCCTTACTGTTCCTCGACCATTGGACGCATGCTAACTGGTCAGTCCTTGGCCTCCAGATATTAACAGCCACATGTCATTGCCTAGGTATAACTGCCCATCTGACCTTTGATCCCTGACCTACTATACCTCCTCCCCCCCCCCACTAAGATTTCACCATTGGCCCATCCTTTCCCGCGACCCCTGACCCATGAACTCCAGGTGTGGGTGCAGTCCCACTGGAATGGGGTTAGGGCAAGCAGGAGATGGTGGACATGTGACATGGAGGAGGTGCTGGAGGTCACAACAAAAGATGTCCCTGGTAGTTCTTCTCTTTCATCTTGAGAGAACATCTGTGGCTTCCACGTTGTCACAAAACAAACAGAAGTGAGTCTTATGTTTCACAATCCATGCAGCTAGTTTCATGGATCTTTGACAGTTCTTTCATGTCCCTGACAGTGGCAAGCTTTTTCCCCTGGGAAGTTAGGGGACATGTACCACACACCCCCCCCCATCCTGCCATCCCCCCCCTCGCCCTAGTGACGTTATGCTGGCACTCCCAGGCTGATGACACTCTGCAGCCACCTTTCATGTGTGAGCAGATGTCACTGCATGGGTTTCCAGGTGGCCACACAGTGTCCCTGCCGCCTCCCCTGCTGCCTCTGGAGGACCCCTCTGACTCACGGGTCCTCCGCCCACACCCATGGAGGGCTTCCAGCTCTGCCTCTCTTGGGCAATCTTCCCAGTTTTGAACTAATGCCTTTGCACTCCCAGCCTTTCCTGGGGCCATGGTGGGGGCAGAGCTGCGGGGGGCTGGGTGGGATTGTCACCTTCTTGCTCTGGTCAAATTTCCCAGATCTGCCAGATAGATCCCTGGACTGTCCCTTGATTGAGGGCTTATCTGTGTATCGAATGCTCGTTTCTGGCTCACCACTGCCCCATCCCTTCCCATGACTCCTCCCCCCTCAGGGGACTGCTTCTGGTGACAGTCCCTTTGACAAAGCTGTGACAGCCACAAGAGGTAGGAGGCTGTGATGGGGGCTGGGCTCACATCTGCCTCACCTGTCCCATCACCCACTTCATTTACACTTCCTGCCTTCCTGCTTGCAAAGTGTAGGGGAGTCAGTGATAATTTGGAGCCAAAAAAGAGCCCTTTCTAACAGGGTACAGACCTTAGCTGTGAAGCCCATCTCTGAGCCTGAGATCCCTCATCTGGAGAGTAAGGACACTAAGACCCACCCACAGGTGGCTGTGAGGGTTAAATGAGAAAAGCTGTACAAAGCGATGGGTTATGATACGTCTTTACTCTACTACAAGATGATGATGGCTAGCGTTGATGACGCACCTGCACTGTGCCTGGCACATGGTACACACACCAACTTAATCTTCACTAAGCCACAAGGAAGATCCCACAGGATGCCCATCCTACCCATGAGGAAGCCATGGCACAGAGAGATCAAGTACCTTTCATAAGGTCACACAGCTGGGAAGTGGGAGAGCTGGCTGTGAATTCGAGCATTGCCCCTTTCCCTCCAGGAAGAGGTCATTCGCATTTCTCTGAGAACATTCCTTTCCTTCTTAAGGGAACAGGAGGGTGCTCTGGTCTCCAGAGGCTCATTATCCCCTTGTGACCAGTCTCCACGGTCACCATCACCCTCCCAGTTCTGATGGTTGCCCTGACTGGGAGTTTGCCTGGAATGGCACCCAGTCCCCGCTGGCAAGGCTCAGGTCCTCAGGCCTCTGTGGAACAGATAAGAGCCTGAGTTTCTGAAAGGAGGTGTCCCAGGCAGGATTGGGACGGAGGCCAAACGGTGGCTCTTGGCCTCTGCCTCCCCCAGACAGGTGGCTTTGGGCTTGGGCACTTCCCGGGAGCTGGCGGGAGGAGGCCGTGACGGTCCCTGGGCTGGCCCCCCGCCCACAGGTGCTCCTGGGAGGCCACGTGGGCAGGAGGGGCAGGGAGCTGCCAGAGGGGCGCCCGCAGGCAGAGCCCGTGAAGAAGGTGTCTGTTGTTTCCTCCTTCGTCTCCGGGAACAATTCCCCTTTTAAGCTTCTTGGCTAAGACAGTTGAGAGATTCTTTCTCCAAGGCTTCTTCTTGACAGATTGATTTATCTGTTTCGGTAACTTGGCCGTCCTGCGAAAGGGAGGCTCTGTGCCAGGGCTGGCGTGGGGACCGACCTGGGGGTGAGTGAGGGGCCCCATCCCCCCATCCCGGCAGACAGCTGAAGTGCAGATCCCAGGGCCAGGGTCCTGCCCCAAGCTATTGACCCTAGGAATGAGGACTGTCAGCTGCCAGGAAGGGCACAAAATCCACCAACGGGCCCTCCCAGCCTTGGCTCCCCACTGTAGGTCTTCCTGGACCCATTTTATGGCTGGGCAAGTAGAGTAACTGATCACCAACTGCCCAAGGGTGCGGTGAGCAAGGGGCTGAGACCGATTGTGAAGGCACTTGCACCTGAAGAAAGGACCTTGAGGCGTGAACCACTGGGTGCTGGAGGCTGGGATGCGTGAGGCCCCCCCCAGATGCTATAAGGCATTGGGCCGACAGCCCCCAGGTGCTCCCTCACTGGTTCCTGCCTCTGCTGGGCTGTCCTCCACCTGTGCCCAGAGCCCCGTGCTTTGGCCTCTATCATAGAATAAACTCCCATTTACTCGCCTGTCTCCCCATCAAACTGCCCCTCCTTCCAGGCAGGGACCCCGGGGCTTGGCCCTGAGGAGGGGTTCCATAAGTGTTTGAAGAAGCAAGGGAGGGAGAGGGGAGGGCAAGAAAGAGGTTAGGATGGGAGAGAGGAAGGAGGAAAGGAAGGGAGGCTTTGGGAGAGAAGAAGGACTGACTCCCCATGCTGATGCTCAGGAGCCCTAAGGCCACCGTGAAATCCCTACGCAGGCTGTGCCTTCAAAACCCAATTGAAATAAAATACAAATTCAGGCCCCACTAAGAGCAATTTCTCCCCTGGGCAAGGACACTGGAGCCCAGAGGCTGGTCCTCAGCCAGATGGCCTAAGCCTGGTCCTGGGCCTGTAGGGGGAAGGAGGACAGGCCCACGAGGCTGAGGCTACAGGCCGGGCACTTGGGCTTGTCACTTCTCCTCGCTGAGCCCCATTTCCCATCTGTGGTGGGGGTGGGGGGTGGAATTTTTTTATATGGGGTCAACAGAAGTGTCCCTTAGGGTTACACTTCCTGCCTTATTTTGCTCCTCATTGCAAATCACTGAAGGTCTTTTTGGGAGCAAGATGGGAATTCATGGGTAGAAATAAAATCATGGGGGTATCGGGGTGGCTCAGTGGTTGAGGTTCTGCCTTTGGTTCAGGTCATGATCCTGGGGTCCTGGGATCAAATCCTGAATTGGGCTTCCCACAGGAAGCCGGCTTCTCCCTCTGCCTGTGTCTGCCTCTCTCTCTGTGTCTCTCATGAATAAATAAATAAAATCTTTAAAAAAAAAGAATGAGGGATCCCTGGGTGGCGCAGCGGTTTAGCGCCTGCCTTTGGCTCAGGGCATGATCCTGGAGACCCTGGATCGAATCCCACATCGGGCTCCCGGTGCATGGAGCCTGCTTCTCCCTCTGCCTGTGTCTCTGCCTGCCTCTCTCTCTCTCTCTCTCTCTCTCTCTCTCTCTATGTGTGTGTGTGACTATCATAAATAAATAAAAATTAAAAAAAAAATAAAAAATAAAAATAAAAAAAAATAAAAATAAAAAAAAAGAATGAAAAGGAAATAAAATCCTGTTGGATCCATGGCAGTTACTGGTTTTAGTTGAGGTTTCCTTTTAGGTACTGTTTCAGTGGCTACCTCAGGAACCCACTGCTTTCTTTCCAGGCGAGGCTTCCTGCCCACTCCCAAGCCATCCCGGGTGCGCCAGGCCTCCTGACACAGACTGGGTTCCCCTCCCTCAGGGGTGAGGGTGAGGCAGCTGCTGGTGGCTCTGGGCTTCTGAGCTGCTCTGTCCCTGGGAGAGGGGTCTCCCAGGCCTGGGCTCTACCCCAAGGGCTCAGCCTTCACCCAGGTTTATTTTTTTTTTAATTTTATTTATTTATTCATGAGAGACAGAGAAAGAGAGAGAGAGAGAGAGAGGCAGAGACACAGGCAGAGGGAGAAGCAGGCTTCCTGCAAAGAGACTGATGTGGGACTCGATCCCAGATCCTGGGATCACACCCTGAGCCAAAGGCAGACGCTCAACCGCTAAGTCACCCAGGTGTCCCTTCACCCATGTTTATAGCCTGGGTTTGAATTCAGCTGTTTTTTTAAGAATGAATGATAATCCGTTGTATGCATGTCCCACACAGGTTTATCCACTCACCCCTCGGTGACCTTCTGTGCTTCGGAGTCAGGCTGCCAGCTGAACCCTGCCTGCTGAGCGGAGCCCTCCCAGGGGCCAGCCTGCCCAGCCCTGTCCCCGTGCCCCTCCACCCCGCCAGGCCTCAGCCTGCCACCCCTCTACCCTGCCTTCCCCAGCAAAGGCTGACTGCTGTGGTGAGACCCCCTCTGTGCCCCTGGCCCTGTGGGAAGTCACTGCTGGGGGTTATCAACAAGCCTTCCTCTGCCTGTTTCCCTCTTCCCCAGAGGCCCCAGCCCACCCAGGTTCCTCCTGCTACTTTCTCTCTTAAGAACCCCAAGCAGGGGGGATCCCTGGGTGGCGCAGCGGTTTGGCGCCTGCCTTTGGCTCAGGGCGCGATCCTGGAGACCCAGGATCGAGTCCCACATCGGGCTCCCGGTGCATGGAGCCTGCTTCTCTCTCTGCCTGTGTCTCTGCCTCTCTCTCTCTCTCTCTCTCTCTCTGTGTGTGTGTGTGACTATCATAAATAAATAAATTAATTAATTTAAAAAAAAAAAAAAAGAACCCCAAGCAGGATGTTGGTGCCCTGACAGTTTTGTCTTCTCAGTGACACATGTGGAAGAGGAGACAAAGAAAAGGCCATGCACCCCCAGAGGAATTCTAGAAGTGGACAGGGTGGTTGGCAGGGCTCCACACCCGGGGGCCTGGACCAGCACGGCGTATTTGGGCCTCCTCCCAAGGCTGCTCCAGTGTCTGGAGGCCCAGGGCAGGGTGCTGGGACACACTGACCTTGAGTCCAGCAGAATGGGCTAGAATTCCAGGCTGCCACATATCGACTGCTAGGCCTTGGTAAGCTCCCTCTCTCAGACCCTCGCTCTCCCAGTCATGGCTCACGGAGTAGACATACAGATGAGCCAGCCAGAGCCTGCCCTGGCCGGTGCTCAGCCAACACATGTCTGCTGCAGCTGCCACCTCGGGTGGACCCAGGGCCCAGGACAAGCCAAAGTGGCCTGAGAGCAGCGGGGTCTTTGAGCCTCAGCAAAAAGAGTGAGAAAAAAGAACAGGACCTGCACACCCCACCTGCAGGAGAAGCTCCCCAAAGCCAGGAACAGAGACCAGCGGGGTGCCCCGCCCACTCAGCCTAAGAGGGTGGTGTGTACACTCGGGGTCCTGGCCAGGCGTGAGAAAGGGTAATCCCTACTGGTGGTGTGCCGGGAAAGGTCCAACAGCCTCTGTCATTTCGAGCTACTTCCATGCCTTGACTGAAATGCAGAGACAGAGTTGCACGGTGTCTAACGGTATTCCTGCCACCCAGTAAGCAGGCGTAAGGACCTGCCAGAGCATAGACACATAGCCCAGGGTAGAGCCGTAACCAGGATGCACTGAGCCTGGAATACTTACTGCCTTTTTCATGTTTATTTAATCCGTTTGTACAATTTAATTTGTAATGACAATTCTCAGCATTCCTGAATTTTTTTAAAAGATTTTATTTATTTATTCATGAGAGACACAAAGAAAGAGGCAGAGACACAGGCAGAGGGAGCCCAATGCAGGACTCGATTCCAGGTCTCCGGGATCACGACCTGAGCCAAAGGCAGATGCTCAACCACTGAGCTACCCAGGTGCCCCACATTCCTGAATATTTAATGACCAGTCGGTACTAGCCATGCCTCACACACCGCTGCTCACCCCCGAGGCTGCTAAACCTCCAGACCCAGGGTTTCCAGCCAGGCCTGGCCTCACCTGTGTGTGCAGAGGAAGCTGCTGTCTAGAATGGCCCCCCACTCCCAAAGTGGATGGTGAATCAGGCCAGAGACCTCAAGCGTTTCAGATATGCTCACTTCAACCTCCAACGGGCCTGTCTGCTAGGCACTGCCACTGTCCCTACCGCCCAGATGGGGGACCCAGAGAGTCATCACTCAGCCTTATATGCCAGGTGCTCTGGAGGGACGATGCTACCCTGGTCATGGTCCCTGGGTTCAAGCAGTGTGTCAAGGGTAGGTCCTGCTGAAATCCCTCTCCTGGGAGGGACTGAGGAGCAGTCAATGAGGACAGACTGAGCAGTGGCCAGCCTGGCTCTAGCTGACACAGGGCAGCCCAGGCACCAGAGCCCCATACCCCTGGGGTGGGGTGTTGAGGCCATGATACTTTGATCTTTTCAACTGCTGAGGCCTTGCTCACCAAACAGCCCCAGAGTGTCCCTTTCTCACACTGATGTCCTTACAGGGTGAGACTGGGCCAGCCAAATTCGAATCCAGGTGCTCTGCAGAAGCTGTAAAATTACTAAGTTGGTGGGGATGAGGGGATCAAACCAGTAGGTCACAGTGATACATCTCAAGCCCCCACATTCTAGAAACCCACAAAGCCATCAGGTGAAATGAATGCCCCTCTCTGGGGTACCCTGGGCACTCTCACTTTGACTAATGTTTCCTGTTTTGCACCTTCCCAGTCTTGCCCTTATGGAGCTTCCAGTCTGAAGGGAAAAAAGATAAGGCTGGAAATGGGGTCTGGAGGCTGGGGACTGTCTGTTCAAAGGTATGCGATCAAAGAAAACACACGTATCCACTTAAAAGGGGGAGACATTCTGATGGAACTTAGGGCCATTTAGAAAGTTTTGTTCCTATTTTGTAAATATATTTGATTTCTTCTGTAAAAACCATTGTCTCACAGAGGCGTCTGCAAAATGAAAATAGTTCTCTTTAGGTTTTTACAATGTAAGACGATCCACTCATTCTTTATTAGAAGCAGTAAGTTGAGGCACCTAGGTGGTTCAGTCAGGTAAGCATCTGCCTTTGGCTCAGGTCATGATCTCAAGCCCCGAGTCGGGCTCTCTGCTCATGGGGGAGCCTGCTTTCCCCTCTTCCCCAACTCCTGCTCTCGTTCTTTCTCAATAAATAAATAAAATCATTTAAAAAGAAGCCATAAGTTCATGTTCATGACATGCAGCCAGTCCCTTCACGTGCCAAGCTCAGTTTGCAACAGGTCAGAGGGGGGGAAACAGGAGAGCACAGGGGAGTGGAGAGAAGGACTGGCCCAGGAGAACCAGGAGAACCAGGAGTGGGCCGGCCACCTGCATCATTGTCCCCTCACTCCCCAGGCCTGTGTGAGCACTTGCCTCAGTAAAGACACAGGCAGGCCCTGCCGACGTGGGTGCAGGCACGTCCTTGGAGCGCAAGGAGGAAACCCTGTTGCCAGGACCAGGTAAACAGAGACAAGCACAGGCAGGGGGAGGGGGAGGGGACAACCTGGCCAAGAGCGAGTGTTCTTGACGTAACATCCCCCTCTACTGGCCGTCTGTGATACCGCAGGCAGGAATGCTGAAGCCGTTGCGATTTCACAACGGTAGCTGACAGGTAAAGAATGACGCCTTGCTTTTTGCCCTGCAGGTTGGGAAGGACAAAACAAGAAACCGAACCTGAATCTGACCAAATCTCTATGCATTATTATCAACTGAAAAAAAGACGTGGACAGAGGAACTTGTTCAACACCATGGTGGGGATGCACTCGGCCAAATCCAGCCTGTGGGAAACAACAGGACAGACAGCTTCTCCAACACATAAGTTATGCAGGAAAAGTAAAAAGGTGGCGAGGAGCACTGGATTTAAAAGGGCTTGAGAAAGAAGCCGTTTCCAGGTGATAGTGTTGAGTTAAAAGAGCCGAGAGTGTCAAAGACTGTCTGTAGCACACCACCTCCCACGGGCGAGAAAATCAACATGGACCTGCTCGTTTGTGCAAAGGAAACTCAGGAAGGATAAGCCTGATCCTGATGAAATTAGTTATAGAGCCGGTGGAGGGGCCCCAGGGTGAAAAGAATGGGTGATGGGGACAGAGTAGAGAGTGGACGGAGGGCCACCCGAGTGTACCTATTTGAAGAGCTCTGATTTTAGAGTCTTGTGAGAGTTGCATGCAGTCAAAACATTTTGTAGATCAGCAGGGATGGGAGGGAACCCCAAATGGAATACAACCCAAAATAAATCAAACTAAGGGTTTTTGCGAATAAACTCCATGCGTACGCTGAATGGGAGGGAGAAGGGAGCTAATCTAAGAAACTTTGGGGAACAGAATTTTGTGTTTGTTTTTTAAGATTTATTTATTTATTTTAGAGAGAGCATGAGCAGGGGGAGGGGCAGAGTGAGAAGGAGAGAGAATCTCAAGCAGCCTCCCGGCTGAGTGCAGAACCTGACTCAACCCGCGACCCTGCAATCACAACCTGAGCTGAAATCAAGAGTTGAATAATCAACTGACTGAGCTACCCGGGTACCTCAACTGTATTTTTATACGTCTTGTACGGGTGAAGACCGAAAGATCTGTATTCATCAATTACACCCTAGTTAGCAGGTGTATTTTTCACTAGGATATGAAACTATTTTACGGCATCCTAGAACTGAGCAAATGAGTAAATGAGCACAACCAGCACTCCAAGCTTACTTCTGCAAGCCATTCTCAATGAAAGAAACCAAGGCTACTTAGAGAAACAGCTTAAGGGCTGCGTCAGCACAAGTACAAGATGGGCTGCGTACATGTTGTCATGCCCGAGAGGAAGGAAATGCTCAAAAGATCATAAGGACACGTCAAAAAGGACACTGAAGCCAACTTGAAGATGCTTCCAATGGCCAATTCTGGAACAATTTGCATAACCAAAGAAACAATGATTATAATCGCCCATAAGCCAGAGACTAAAATAAGAATCCATGAGTGACATAGATATAGATAAACA
The DNA here is from genome assembly GCF_003254725.2 of Canis lupus dingo. Classification (NCBI taxonomy): domain Eukaryota; kingdom Metazoa; phylum Chordata; class Mammalia; order Carnivora; family Canidae; genus Canis; species Canis lupus. The sequence continues at coordinate 30,302,660 of NC_064261.1, read as the reverse complement.
AATAAATATGTAAGTGGGGGAGACGAAAAAAACCCTTCCTCACAAAGGAAATTCCAAGTGTTAAACACAGAAGGAGTGACGCCTGGGTGGCTCAGTGCTTGAGCGTCTGCCTTTGGCTCAGGTCGTGATCCTGGGGTCCTGGGATCGAGTCCCACATCAGGCCCCCTGCAGGAAGCCTGCTTCTCCCTTTGCCTGTGTCTCTGCCTCTCTCTCTGTCTCTCTCATGAATAAATAAATAAAACATTTTTTAAAAAGTAGAAGGAGTAACAGAGAAAAATCACTCTTTGGTAAACACTTCAGTAATAACCGTTTCAAATGACAATGAATGCTAAGACTAGTAGGTGAAAATACGATGAGAAATACAACATTTACACAGTCTCAAATTCTCTTCCTATGGGACTTAATTACAAAGAGGAGAAAGAGTAATTTGATAACAGAGCAATGGGACCTAGTGTGCCCCCAAAATGATGCACTGTGGATGCAGTACCCCTTCTGTGGCATTCCTGCCAAAAACGCATCTCCCAGATTTAATCATGATGGAACATCACACAAAGCTAAATTCTACAAAATAACTTGCTGGTACTCTTCCAAAAAAAGGAGGAGGAGGAGGAGGAGGAGGAGGAGGAGGAGGAGGAAGATAAAGCAAGACTGAGCAATGCTTCCAGATTAAAGAAGAGACTATCAAATTGGCAAAATTTAACTAAGATCTATACATTAGATAATAGTACTGTAAGTAGATTAATTTCCTGATTTTGATCATTGGCCTGTGGTTATGTAACACGGTAACTCTCAAAGAATCTGGGTGAAGAGGATAATGGGGAATTCTGTGTACTATTTTTGCCACTTTCTGTAAGTCTGAAATTACTTCAAAATGGAAAGTTAAAACAGAAAAAAAGAAGAGACATCCAGAGGCGCCTGACTCTGTCACCACGGACTCAAACCACAAAGGAAATTCTGCTCCGTCGCAGGTGACTGGGGGGCTGAAGCTGGGCGTTTGCTGGTGCTGGTGCTGGTGCTGGTGCTGGTGCTGGTGCTGCTCTGCCCTCCATCAGAGGTGTGCGCCCAAGTATTCTCAGATGAAGTGATACGATGCCTGAGATTTGCTTCCAGGTGGGGTGGGGAGTGGGTGCGGTGAGGCTGGGGGCCACGGTCCATGAGGCTGCAGGGTGGCTCTGAGCAGTTCATTACACTCTCCTACTTGGCAAAGTTTTGAAACTCTCCAAAGTAAAATGTGTTGCAAAACATTGCCCAAGGCTGGCTCAGTTGGTTAAGCATCCAACTCTTGGTTTCAGATTAGGTTGTGATCTCAGGGTCTTGGGATCGAGCCCTGCATCCGGCTCCACACATTGCAGGGAGTCTGCTTGGGTCTCTCTTCTCTCTCTCTCTCTCTCTTTTCTTCTCTCTCCTTCTGCCCCTGCCCCTCCTCGCCACTCGCTCTTTCTCTTTCTCTCTCAAATAAATAAATAGTTAAATAAATAAATATAAAACACCGCCCAGAAGCAGGTCTCAGCCAGGATAGGTAAAAAACAGAGGGAGCATTTTGGGATCACAGATCATTTCTCCTGGCTGAGCTCCCGGATGCTTCCCTTCTCTGTGGCGCAGACCACGCCATGTGGGGCCTGATCAGACCTCAGACTGACCCCGCCGAACCTCACTCAGCTGCCCACAACCTGATTTCAGAGGTTCTCAGTGGGAAGCCCCTGCTCCCAAGAGCCTGACCCCACCCCGCAGGAGAGCCAACTACAGACCTGGGACCATGCTACATTCTCCTCAAAGCGGCCCCTTATCCACTCTCTGATTCACCCACTTGTCATTGGAAACACAGCATGTGGGATTTTTTTAAAGGATTTTATTTGTTCATGAAAGACACAGAGAGGCAGAGACACAGGCAGAGGGAGAAGCAGGCTTCCTATAGGGAGCCCGATCCAGGATTCAATCCCAGGACCCTGGGATGGCAACCTGAGCCAAAGGCAGACGCTCAACTGCTAAGCCACCCAGGTGCCCCACAACATGTTTTAACAATAGCCCACATTCGTCCTTTCTTTATGTCCTTCCTCTTACTCAAGCTGGGGAGGGATACTGCAGGGTGGAAAGCAAGTGGCCTCTGGTCCAGCGCCACCCCACCCCCCCCGTAGTGGGGGCTTTTTGGATGCTCAGCAGAGGACATCTCTCTGTGTATGGACCATTGTCTGTATTACAGGATGCTTAGCATCCCTGGACCCACACTCAAAAAGCCACTCATCTCCAGGTCTAGAACAACCTCAGTGTGCCCACACCGTTGAGGGCCGCCGTGTTAGTAGCCCTTGGTCCCTGTCTTCCAGAAGTCTCCTGTTATGAGAGAGCACATTTGTGGTCAGGTAAGAGGCTGGAGGAGAGAGATTGGAGGAGAATATTATCCCTTTGACTCTTCCACCCAGACCAGAAAATGGTTGCCCAGGCTGAGGAGAGATTGAAGACAGGACAGATGCTGGGTCCCCTTTGAGAAGCTCAAGGTGACCATTCGACACCCGATGGAAGAGGGGCCCTGAGCCCACCCCTCATGGAGAGCTCCATGGAGGGACGGGCTGCAATCTGAGTATCTGCGATTCCTGTGCCTGCAAAGAGGCTGCTCTGTGATTTCCCTGTCCACCCCCCAAGGTGCCATGGAAACCACAGGGAGGGCTTTGGACCCTAAAGGGCCTGGGTACAGTGACAGGGGAGCATCACTTAGTGAGCACAAATGGTATCCAAGACCAGATTCTTTCTCACACACACGCACACCCTCCTCATACTCACATTCACCCTCACACTTTTTCAAAACTTAGAGCCAATGCCAGTGACCAGTGGCAAATCAGGTGCATTTAGGTTCCCACAGATGAAACTAAGCTCAGTTATGGAATAAAGCAGGTGACCCCCCCTCACATACCTGAATTTATACTTCTAAAAAATTAAAAAGGAGGAGAGGGTGTCATACCATGGAATGCCTGCCATGGGGAGAGCATTGCCCTGCCAGGTCAGCCCAGAGCCTAGAAAACCAGACAAGCAGTCGGCCGGGAAACACATGCTGTCCACGGGGGTCCAAGTTCCGCCCTCTGGCACACACCATTCTCTAGGCCATCACACCGTTCAGGTAGGTGTTTGTGAGTTGATGTGTGTACATTTTGGTTCAGAGAAGGTAAAAGTGTGCAATTAAGTTTTTTACTATTTTCTGATAGATCATGCCTTTGGAGTGTCATTTAATGTGTTTGGGGCAGTGAGGATGGATAAAAAGTGTTGAATGGTGAAGATCTAAGAATAGATGATAATTCACTTTTAAAGGCAGCCTGGGTAGCTTACCGGTTTAACCCTGCCTTCAGCCCAGGGCCTGATCCTGGAGACCCGGGATCGAGTCCCATGTCAGGCTCCCTGCATGGAGCCTTCTTCTCCCTCTGCCTGTGTCTCTGCCTCTCTCTCTCTCTCTCTCTCTCTCTCATTAATAAATAAAATCTTTTTTTTTAAATTCACTTTTAAAATGAATTATTACTAAAACAATCCCCCCATCTTAAAGCCTCCTTGCTGCAAATTTCCTGGAAGTTAACTGGGACACAGGCTCTCCGTACTCCGTATCCAGCGCTTAGTGCTGGGCTGGGCTCAGGCTGGCGCGAGCCTCAGACACATGTAGGTCACTGGATAAAGGCTCGGGTTAGGTCAGACGGATGAGCCCTGTTTTCCCTGGGCCTCCTTCCTCCCTGTCTTCCAGGCCACTCTTGCTTTTCTTCTGAATGAAGATCTCCGTGGCATTGGGTGTCCCAACTGTGGCATCCGGGCACCACCTGGTGGGCAATACGTGCACTACTGTTTGCCCCAAACCATCTGCTCTGTGTGTGGGTGTGTGGGTGTGTGGGTGTGTGGGTGAAGAGCGAGAAACCGTAAGGGGTGGGTGATGGTGTCAGGAGCAGTTTGGGGAGGGGCAGCCTTTATTGTCTGGAAAACCTAGTTACACACCTGATCTTAGCCCAAGGTCTGAGGAGCAATGGAAAACCTAGTTTCAATTCCCAGCTATTACTTGCTTAGTAATTGACCTTGGACAAGTCACTTGAACGCTATGAGCTTGCTTCTTATCTGGAAAATGGGAATAACATTCTTCCCATGCAGAGCTGTTGCATGAGCATATGCGGCCTATAGGAGGCTGGTCATAAACTGAAGCGACCCCTGATTCTACCCGTAGTCAGCAGTGATGCTTTCACTGTGGACTGGCTCCTCCACTCGCTGCCCAGCCGAATGCCTGCCTCCCCCCTCCACCACCCAGAGCAATGCACAGCGGGGGTTCAATATGGGTACTCATCTTCAGCCCAGCACACGTTGGGACCCCTGAGGTTGGTCTAATGATTTCTTTAACTGAGGGCTGCTGTCTCCATTTGGAGCTGGTTCCATGTCAAACAGCATTAAAGGAAGCTCACAAGATAGAAGGCAGAGCCAGCCCAGGGTGAGGATCGGGCCTGCCTGACCAGCACCTGGAGCATGCCCGGACGGACTCTCAGGGAAAGCAGAGGAATAGGAAAGAATCAATCAAGAGCAAAGACTGCAGGAGTCAGTAGGGCTGGTCAGATGAGTCACCTCCATTTATTGGAGGCTGGACTGGGGGCTACTGCAAAGAGATAATCAGTAAAAATGGGCCCTGGCTGCAAGCCGGGAGTGGAGGCTCCTCCTTTCCTGGTAAGCTCCAAGGCCCCCTCTCTTATCCACAATTATGTCTCATTTAAACTGGAGAAGATGGCCAGGCCAGTTGCTTTGGGGGAGTAAAGGGAAGGATTTTCCCTTGGGAAGTGAGAGTAAGCTTGTTCCCCCAGAGAGAAGGAAGCAGCCCCAGAGTACTGACCAACCAGACTCTATAGCTCTGGCTGCTGCTACAGCCACCACTCAGCCCTCCACTAACTTCCCAGGAGAGGAAACTGAGTCCCTGCTCTATCCAGGCCACCTCAGGGACCTCACATTGTTGCATCCTCCCACACAACTCCTGGTTACATGCCCAGCAGTGGGAGGATGCTGGCCCAGGACAGGTGTCCACAGTGGAGGAGGTCACTGCAGGCAGAGCTGGGGGGTGTAGGTCACGCAGGGTGGGAAGCTCAGGGAACAGGGAGGGACCATGGCACTCCTGAGAGGCTGCAGATGATATAGCACCAGACACCTGCTCGGGATGTCTGTTCTCATCGCCTGGGGGATGATCAGGTGAGGCCCCATAGGTAAATTTACTTTGTGAATTGGAAACACTGATTGATACCCTGTGATTGTTTAGGCTCTGGCTGGGGCAGTGTCAGATTATGGCAGGGAGTGTTACAAGCCAATTTATCTGCTCCTGACCCCCAGTTCCTTATTCTCAAATCCAAAATCCAAGAAGCTACCCAAACATTCCTTAAAATAAAAAATCATTTGGTGGGGGATGCCAGGGTGGTTCAGTCAATTGAAGGTCCAACTCTTGGTTTTGGCTCAGGTCATAATCTCAGCGTCCTCGGATTGAGCCCCATGCTCCACACTCAGCTCAAAATCTGTTTCCCCTTTTCCCTATACTCATCCCCTTGTTTGTATTAGTGCACATGTGCTCTCTCAAATGAATAAATAAAATCTTTTTTAAAAAAAATCATTTGAGAGCACCTGAGTGGCTCAGTTGGTTAAGCATCTGTCTTCAGCTCAGATCGTGATCCCAGGGATCTGGGATGGAGTCCCACATCAGGCTCCCTGCTCAGTGAGGAGCCTGATTCTCCCTCTCTCTGCCCCTCCCCCTGCTTATGCTCACTTGCTCTCTCTCTCTCTCTCTCTGTCAGATAAATAAATAAAATCTTTAAAAATAATAAAAATAAAAGTAAGAAAATTTAAAAAAACAATCATTTGGCAACAAACCTTGCCCTGCCTCCACTTGAGGTTACATCTGGCCTCTGTTTATCCATACTGTGTGAGGTCGTTCGTTTGGGTGGAGAAAGCTTGGTGAGTTTGATGAGGGGTGCTCCCCAGACCCCTTTGACGGAGTCCAATAACAGCATGTGCCGTTTAAGATCTGAACACAGGATTACAAAGCTCGGCTAGCCCTAAATTTTGGGTCAAGGATTATGGGCCTGTGATCGAAACTGAAGGTGACTCCTGGCTCCTTCAAAATACGCATTCCTAGAACTATTTAAAACTGAAAATTCTTGGGACACCTGGGTGGCTCAGTGGTTAAGCATCTGCCTTGGGCTCAGGGCATGATCCCAGGGTCCTGGGATTGAGTCCCACATCAGGCCCCCCATGCAGAGCCTGCTTCTCCTTCTGCCTGTGTCTCTGCCTCTCTTTCTGTGTCTCTCATGAATAAATAAATAAAATATTTTTAAAAATTAAAAAATTAAAAAAATTAAAAATAAAACTGAAAATTCTTGACCATGAACAACATGGGGATTAGGGGGTGCTGAACATCTGTGCAGTGAAAAATATACACCTAATCTTTGACATCCCCAAAACTTCTCTGCCCTGCCTCACCTACTCTTGACAGGAAGCCTTACTGATCACATAAACAGTCACTTATAACATATGTTATATGTATTATATACTATATTCTTAAGGTAAAGTAAGCTAGAGAAAGGAAAATATTATTAAGAAAAGCATAATGGAAAAAAAAAAGAAAAAAGAAAAGCATAGTGGGGGACACCTGGGTGGCTCAGTGGGTTAAGTGTCCAACTCTTAATTTCAGGCCAGGTCTTGATCTCAGGATCATGAGTTCAGGCCCTGCCCAGCATGGATCTCACTTAAAAAAAAAAAAAAAAAGCATAAGGAAGAGAAAATACATTTATAGCACTGTTCCGTATTGGAATGTGGACCCACACAGTTAAAAGCCATGTTTGTTGATCAAGGATCAACTGTACTTCTCACGTCTTCTCAAATTATTGCACTGTAGTACATTCTAATTTCTTGCTACATATTTACACAATTTTTCTCAAGTTTCAGGTCACTGTCAGACCGTGTTTCTTTAGGCTAAAGCTTTGAGGTCAGTCTTATGCCTACAGCAGCTCAGAAGGGTCCCCCCTTTCTGTCTCCTTGCCCATCCCAGGCTAAGCCACCAGCTCATCACCACCAAATGACCGTGGTCATCTCCCAGCATCCTCTCTGCCCTCCCCCAAGACCCTCAGCCTGTCCTGTATCCTGGACCTTCTTCTGGTCCCCCTGTGGACCTATGGAGCCCTCCATCCTCAGGTCAGCCTTTTTACATGTTGAAATGATAGGGCTCAAGGGAAACCAATTACACACGAAGACAATTGTCAAAATCTATAAAATCCTTGTGATCTTTGCATATTATGGAACCTTTACATGAAGACAGTGAAGGCCGACCAGCAACGTCAGGCGTAGCCAGGAAGACTGGCTCCTAAGGGGAGGCCAAAAACTGGTGCCAACCGCTCAGGACTTTGAGGAGGGGGGAAAGGGGGAATGGAGGGGACACTGCCCAGGGCTGGAGGGGGAAGCAGAGGTAGCGAGAGTGAATTATCTCCCTAGAAGCTTGGTGGCTGAAGGGAAAGCAAAGAGGATGGGAGCCAGCAGGGAGCCCACAGCTAAGCAAGGTCTCTGTAGGAGAGAGATGAGCCCTCAGCCTGTTGTCTAAGGAGGAAAGGGTATGTCTCACCTCTAGGAGGAGGTGAGAGGGTATGCTCCCTGGGGACAGGTTTCAGGGCAGGGAGGGACCAAGGTGGATAGGGCAACAGCAGAAGGCCCAAGATGTGGAGCACATGCAGGTGAGCTGTGTCCTGCCCTGGGAGGGCCATGTAAGTGTGCAGGACCTGCCAGTTCAGAGCTGGGTACGCGGCCTCTGCCCCAACTTTATTTTGACCTCACTGTACACCAGTGCTGTGGCAGGCGCTGGGCTACAATATGTCTAAGACAGACACAGTCAGTGCCTCCCGGGGACCATGGGGCCCAGCCCCAGAGAGCACGCAGGGCTAGGGCCATCTGACTCCACCTGGGAGGCCAGGGAGGAGGACATGAGGAGGAGGCCCAGGGCTAAATCGGAAGTCCCCAAGAAGAGACACGAATGTGTCCAATGCTGAGCAATCCTTAGACCCCACTTTACATTATGAGTTAGATGTCGCACTCCACCTGCTGATTTGCTCATATGACCAAAAGCTGTCATCCATCTCAGGCACAATCTGTGCATCAAAATGGAAATGGCTAAGCAAGAAAGGGCCAGAATTTCACAGTAGAAGGCACTAACCAGGACTCTCCTGAATTGTTGATTTTACATTCTCTAGCATTTTCCCACGCCGTCAGCTCCCCGCCTCATCTGGGCCTCCCTGTGGAACAAGTCAGTTGAAATCAGTTTCTTCTGTTATCTGGAGATTAAGGTGCTTTATATCACAGGAGTTTACATGACTTTCTGGAAAAAACAGAAGCATGGCGTGAAGGAACCGGGCTGATCTATCCGGGCTGCCAAGACTGTGAGCCCTTACACAAAACAGCAAGAGGAAAAACAACATTCACTTTGCACAAATTATGCCCCTACCTTAATCTTTGCAGCTAATGAACAAAACACAGCCCAGCCATACATTTATTTGGCTCCCTACTCCTTCCATGCCTGATGTGCTTTGCTCATCTTGAGCTATAAGTAAATTGTCATCCTGCTAGAGAAAAATCATTTTATAAATGTCTTGTTGGAAACAGGCAGCATTTTTAAAGTGAAAATGTTTACCTTGTACATGGTGATTTGTTACACATGTGGCTGTTAACTTGTGCAAAGTTCTAAGACATTCCTCCTAAAAGCAGTCACCTCCCATCAGACAGACTGATATGGTGGCAGCGAGTGGAGGGGAAGGATTTCCTGGGCCTCGTGTCAGGAAAGCAGAGCAGGAGCCACGCCACTTGGGAACCTATGTCCAGCACGGCGTGAGCCCCACTCCTCGCCTCCCCACTATAGGCCCCAGCACTAGGACACACACAGACCAGGCACCAGGGAGAGGCTCCAGGTGTATGTTGGGTCCAGGAATCACCTTCATTTTTTATATTCCTGGATTTTATCACCACCTATGATCCTGGTGGGTGCAAGTTTAGCTTTGAGCTTTGAAGGTCGGACGCCACAACATTTTATAAGTGGGGGAGGGGGAGGGGTTGGGTGATAGTGGAGGGGACAGAGGGTTCCACCTGAAGGCCAGAGAAGGGCCTAGGCCCCAGCGCATGGAAGCACTGCACATCCATTCACCAGGGTGAACGAACAAGCAAATACCACTTGCTCCCCTGTCCCTTTCATCCAAGTTGGTGGCAGTGCTCAGCACAGGGCCTGGCATGCAGGAGCACTCGGATGCGTGCCATGGTGGGGCCCGGGGGGACGCAGAGCTGAGAGACCCCAGCCCGATGTCCCTGCATCTCAAACCTCAACTTAAATCCACTCAACAAATAAGGCACAGTCGTGCTTGTTTAGCGGCATGTCTGGTGACACCTTCACTGTCCCTTCTCTGCCCGTGCAGAGGCAGTGGCAGGGTATGAGCCTAGAGCAGGAGCCTCTGCACCGGGCTTGGTCTCACTCCCCACTGTGCACCTCTAACCCTCACATCCTAGGCTTCGGGCTGCCCGAGCCACAGGTGAGGGGGGTCTGGGACCAGCTATGGATCCTGGAGCACAAGATGAACTGGAGATTGGGGGGTGCGTGGGGGGTGGCGGGGGCAGCATGGAATCCTTGCCAGTGACTCCTTGGGCTCCCATGCACCCAGAAGACAGCCCTTCCTTACATGTACTGTGTCCTAAGGCCATTGTAGCATCTCTGTCCCTTCAGGTCCATCTCGGAGTCCCCAGATCCAAGGTCTGCTCCAGCCCCACACTCTGCCTGTTTCTCAGCCCACTGCACACCTCATCAGCCCCACCTGCCACAGCCCCATGAGCTAACATGGTTCACACCTGAGGACATCGAGGCACAGGGCAGTCCCTGCCCCAGCACAGAGTTCATCAGGTCAGAGCAGGATTCACACACGCTGCCTGCCATCCTGCCGCGACTGTGTGCTTCCAGCAGGTTCCCCAAGGCCTGGCCCCCACCACATGACACTTCTCGCTCACCAGCTTCTTGGGTTCTCCATCTCGTCTCCCAACCCCACTCAATGCTGCTGCTTGAAAATATCCATTTTTCCACTTGCCCCTTTTTCTGACCACAAAAGCAGTGTGCGATCATCTCGTGAAAATATGGATATTGCAAAAGGAGTAAAGAAGAAAACAAAATTTATGCATATTCCATTCCATGTCTCACTCTAGTCTTTGCCAGATGCTCCAGCCCAGGGGCTGGAGGGGGTCCCGAAGGCTTGTCCTCCACGGAGATGGCAGTGCTGCTCCCAGCTTCTCTGGCAGCATCCGGCACCTCAGACAGACCTGCCACCTTCCTGCCAGACCAGAGGGGCTGGGGGATCCCGGCGGAGCAAGACAATCCTTCCACCTCACTGCCCAACCCTCCACCCTTCCTCCTCTTTCCACCCCTTCCCAAAGCACTTTTGTTTTTTTGTTTTGGTTTGGTTTAATTTTATTTATTTATTTATTTATTTATTTATTTATTTATTTATTTATTTATTTAAAGATATTTTATTTATTTATTTGCGACAGAGAGAGAGAGAGACAGAGATAGCGAGAGAGAACACAAGCAGGAGGCAGGGAGGAGAAGCAGGTTCCCCACAGAGCAGGGAGCCCGATGCAGAGTTCGAACCCAGGACCTGAGCTGAAGGCAGATGCTTAACTGACTGAGCCACCCAGTCACCCCTTTTTATTTTATTTGAATTCAATTTGCCAACATATGGTATAACACCTGGTGCTCATTTCCAAAGCACTTTTGATCTTCTGATTCCTCTTCGGTTGAAACAGACCAAGATCCCCCAAGGCACCCCAGTTGTGGGGGGAGCTGTATTTTTTTAATGACACCCTAATCCCCACTTGCTCCTCCCTATCCCCCTCACGACAATCCCTAATCCCCACTTGCTCCTCCCCTCCCCCTCCGGACAACCCCTAACCACAGTAACAACTCTATGCTGGTCTGTTTAGTTCTGTTCATGCATGGAATGTGAGGATGACTCCACCCCACACCACCTGCTTCTCCATTTTCCTCCTGGCCTGTGGAAGCAGGACTACTAGGGACCATCAGTTCAAAACACACACAGCATTAAAAACAAAAACAAACAAACAAAAACACACACACACACACAGTAACAACTTCTGAAATTTTTAGAATTTTTTTATTAAAGATTTTATTTATTTATTTGAGAGAGAAAGAGAGAGAGAGTACAAGCAGGGGGAGGGGCCGAGGGAGAGGGACAAGCAAGCTTCCTGCTGAGCAAGGAGCCTGACTTGGGTGGAGCTCCATCCCAGGACCCCAGGATCATGACCTGAGCCAAAGGCAGATGCTTAATCCACTGAGCCACCCAGGGGCCTTGACAACAACTTTTTTTAAAAGGCTGGCTCAGAGAGGGAGATTTTACAAGGTTTTGTCAGCCTTTCATTACAGTCAGCCACTCCCCCACGCCCACCCACCCGCCATGTGACAAGGTGACATTCCTGAGATGGGTTCTATCCTCAGCTTTGTCTTAGCTGGACACAGTCTACACAACCACCAAAATGTCCTTGACATCAAATTTGGAGTTTGTGGCTGAAGGATCCCAGAACACCTAAATTTTACATAACAATCAAAACAGGCTTCCCTGAGAACACCCAGTTTCACAGGATTATAGCAGCAATAGTTTGGGCCCTATGAAATTGCCGTGTTTATGGATCAAAACAGTTAAATGCTGGCAGTTCCACGTGGCTCAGCTACTAGCTGCTAAACAGCTGGCCATCCAAGCTCTTCTGCCCTCAGGAGAAATTTGTTGCCCACAGAGGGTGGGGAAGGGGCTCACTCATGCCTTCTCATCCATCGCTTAAATTCTGTATCGTTCACACATCTCCAGCTTGACTTCTAATTCAACACTCACATTTAAATTTTGCGGTGCTAGCATCATCCCAAGACAAATAGACCTGTAAACACGACTTGTTATTTATGTAGCCGATTTCTGGAACTTTCAACAGCTTGGTCACGTGTCCTGCTGCTGGGCTCGTCACACTGCTTACTTTAGGAATGTTGGTCTCTGGGTGGTAGGAGGCTGTGGTTTTCCTGATCATGAGAACCTAGCCAGCCAGGGACCCCGCTGTCCCCATAAAGGGATCTATAGAGTGGGAGCAATTCAACAAAGAGTGAAGTCAATTTGAAAACAGACTGTAGGGCAGCTCCGGTGGAGCAGCGGTTTGGTGCCGCCTGCAGCCTGGGGTGTGATCCTGGAGACCCGGGGTCGAGTCCCACATCGGGCTCCCTGCATGGAGCCTGCTTCTCCCTCTGCCTGTGTCTCTGCCTCTCTCTCTCTCTCTCTGTCTATGAATAAATAAATAAAATCTTAAAAAAAAAAACAGACTGTAAGAATCTTTGTGGGAATTACACAAATTCTAAGTCCAGTTTTCAAAATTGAGGACTTAAGGGCAGCTGGCTGATGCAGTTGGTAAAGCATATGACTCTCAGGGTTCTGAGTTCAAGCTCCATATTGTGCCTGGAGCCTACTTATAAACAAACAAACAAACAAACAAATAAGATTGAGGATTTAGAATCAAGGTAGAGTCAAGGGAAACACCCGCTACTAACCAGACTGGGAGCAACCTGTGGGCATGAACCATGCCTGATTTGTTGGATCCTGGTATCCAGTGTAGGGTCAACACAGAACAGTCTGGTTTACTCAACATCTGCTTAACAAATACTGAAGGTCTCATCCAATGCTAGATTCTCTGATTGTACTAAGAAGGAGAGAAATAAGGACAAGGTTGAATTTTCAGGACTCTTTGGGCTTGTATTGTGATTCACATCAATGAAAAGTCCTGGGTAGATCTATCAGCATAGCTTGACCCAGGTATATAAATGGTGCCAGATTTGATTCTCTCCATCCTCTGCTTTGGTCTCAGGTATTCTTCTCACAAGAAGGCAAAAATATCTCACAGCACCTTCATGTGACATCCCAACATCTTAGCAACCCCAGTGGAAAGAAAGCTGCTTTCCCCCACTAGTTCCAGGAGGTAGAAGATGTGCCAGAAAGCTGAAAATAATTGAGTTCCAAGTGGCACGTTAAAGAAAGCAGAAACATAAGGCAGCTTCCACTGGAAGCTGGACACGTAGAGAGTCAAGAAAATCCGCCAACAAATGTGTCTTGCATTTTCTGGTCTTTTTTAACATAATCGACTTTGAATCCAAAGAGTTTGGGGAAAGTAGAGCCTCAGTACTGGCTGTCAGTGAGGTGCTCACTTAGCTGCTCTTGCTATAGAGTATCGAGATAGGAGTGGTACAGAAGAACTTGTTTGTTAGTCACTTAAAATGTCATTCCTCTTGAGGAACCAAGTCAGTCATTTGAGCCTCTGACTCTTGATTTTGATTCAGGTCATGATCTCAGGGTCCTGGGATCAAGCCCCGCATTGGACTCTGTGCTCAGCTTGGAATCTGCTTGGGATTCTCTCGTTCTCCCTCTGCCCCTCCCTTTCTGCTCTCCCTCTCTGTCTCTCAAATTAATAAATAACATTTTTAAAAATAATAATAAAATAAAATAAAATGTCATTCCTCTTCAGAAATTCCAAACCAGGGCGCCTGGGTGGCTCAATTAGGTAAGCATTTGACTCTTGATTGCTGCTGTGGTCGTGATCTCAGAGTAGTGGGATCTGAGCTCAGCATGGAGTCTCCTTGTCCCTCTCTCTATGCTCTTCCCCACCCCTATCAAATAAATTAATCAATTAAGTCTTAAAAAAAAAGAAGAAAGAAATTGCAAACCACTGTGGATCTACCACCTGGTGCCAAATATATATAAAATTCACACATAATAAGGGTGATGGTACCTCATGGTGAGATGAGCACTAGGTGTTACACTATATGTTGACAAACCGAATGTAAATAAAATATTGTTTTTTTAAATGGTGATGGTGCCTGACTGAGCACTTTTGCCTGATCTCAGAGAGAATTCCAAGCTGGTCTTCTGAGGATCAGGAAGTAGGGCTTCCCTACCTGTTGCCATCACCCCATGGGGTAGCCACGCCACCCCTCCCCACCTTTAGCCTCTTCTCCTGGCTCTCAGCCAAGGGGCTCCAGAGAAGGCACTTGGCTCAGGCTTGGCCAACGAGAGCTCTTCACCCTCTTGAACATCCTCTTGGTCCAGGGAAGGATGCATGATCCAAATCAGGCCAGCCAATCGGAGGCTTCCAGATGGAGAAGTCAAGCGGTGTCAGAACCCAGACAAACAGGCTGCTCAGAGGGCTCCGGAGTCCTGGCTGGTCATCAGTACCCTCTCCTCCTAGTCAGAAATAGGAGATATTGGGGTACTGCATGGCCACAGAGCTCTGGGGCTTTCTCCCCAGGACTGGGCTTCCTCCACCCTTTTCTTTCCTGGCCCCAGTCCCCTCTTTACCTGCCACCATTTATTTAGCCTTGAAGAGTATATCCCATCTTAGTGAAGTCTCCAAAGAAAGTGCTTCACAGCCACCTCCACAGGCTGGCAGGGAGAGAAGATGATCCAACCCACAAGTGAGAGAATGGGGAGCATGCAGAGGAGGATTTTTCTGGAAAATGTTGCTGGGTGATGAGTGCTCCTCCCTTCACCAGGAGTCAACAGTGAGGGGCTTCAGAAGAGAGCGTGGGGAGCCAAGCCTGGGGACAAAGGACAGGTGTGTACATCACAACTCAGGAACACGAGGGACAAGAGGCTGTTCCAGCTCAGGCCAGGAAGCAGGGTGGGTTGGCCGCTGTGTTGGGTGCAGCCACACTCACAGTATGTGGGGACAAAGGTAGCTAGTGTGGAATCCTCACAGTACTAGTCTCAGAAGCCCTCCTGGAAGAGCAAAGAGGCCTCAAGCCAAGGAACTGGACTCACAGCTGGAGGCTTGGGTATCTGAGGAAGATGAGCACACCCACATCTTGGATTTCACACTTGGAGCCAACTTTCCTTGAGAAATGGCTGGTTCCCCATCAGAAATGGAAGGTGCAAAGTGAATCTGGGACATCTGGTACCAGAGACAAAAGAACCACCAAAGACCACTTAGGGTCTTGTCAAAAGGGTATCAAGGCTGGTATGGAGGGTTTTCACTGCCTGTTTGGGGCCCTTTGAACATTGAAAATGGAAACAATGGTAATAGATGAGAACACATTGACCTCGCAGTCACCACCCTAACCAAGTGATTGCACTCCGTATTGCTTTAGTGGGACAGCCTGGCATTGCGGGTCTCCAGAAGTGACACACGAAGAAGGACCCTGCACACCCACAAGGTTTTCTTACAAAAAATGTTCACTGTAATCCTAGTCATGGGGAAGAAAAGACCTGACAAATGCAAAGTGGAGAAGTTTTGGCAAAATAAGCACACGGGTGCTTCAAAAATAGCAAAGCCACAAAAGATAGATAGATGATGATGATAGATAGATAGATAGATGATAGATAGATAGATAGATAGACTTAAAAGTTAAGGGAGTCTTTGCAATTAAAAGGGACTCAGGATAAAGGATCATAACATGTAAATGTGTGCTCTTGGTTGCACCCTGGATTCAAAAGATCAGCTTTCAAAGATATCTGAGGAATAATTATGAAAATTGGAATATGGATTACATATTGGATATTGTTGAATTATTGTTCATTTTCTTAGGTATGCTAATGGCATCGTGGTTGCATAGGAGGGCATCTTTATTCTTAGGAAACGCCCGCTGAAGTACTTTAGGGTTTCTCCAAGTCCAGGCTATAACAGAACACCGTAGATTGGGTGGCTTTTAGACAGCAGATATTTCTTTCTCATCGCTCTGGAGGCTGGAAATCTGAGATCGGGTGCCAGCAGGGTCAGACTCTGGCAGTCATTTTTGGGTTGTATGGGGCCAACATCTCATATGGCAGAAAGAGGGTGAGAGAACCCTCATGGCTAACCCCCATCCCCCCAGAGGCCCCACCTCATGATACTGTCACATGGGGACTCAGGGGTCAGGCCTTCCACGTGAATTTTGGAGGGATACAAGCATTCAGTCCCTAATACAGGTGGAATGTCACCAAGTCCGCACCTCTCAAATCATTCTCCACACACAGATGAGTGTGTATCTGCAGATCTGTACCTATTTGCAGCTACACCTGTATCTCTATCAACATCCACACTGTATCTGTGGAGAGAGTTGGAAAGAAAGCAAGTATGGCACAATATTAGGACCTGGCAAATGCAGATGACAAGTATAGGAGTGGTTATTGGATCACTGTTTCAACTTTTCCATGTTTTTTGTTTTGGGTTTTTTTTTTTTTTTTTTTTTTTTTTTTTGCTGTTGTTGTTTTTCAAAATAAGAAGCTTTGAGGGCCCCTGGGTGACTCAGTGGTTGAGCATCTGCCTTCAGCTCAGGTCGTGATCCCGGGGTCCTGGGATCTAGTCCTTCATTGGGCTCCCCTCAGGGAGCCTACTTCTTCCTCTGCCTATGTCTCTGCCTCTCTCTGTGTGTCTCATGAATAAATAAAATCTTTTAAATAAATAAATAAATAAATAAATAAATAAATAAATAAATAAGAAGCTTTGGGCAAAGCCCATCCTTCCTCCTTTGCTTCTTAAGCAACAGTTCCCAAAGGTAATTACGTTTGGTGATGTTGTCCTTGGGAACAGTGGGGGCGAGAGGGTAAAGTTCATTAAGAAGACACACTGTCCATGAACACTGTCCTTGTTCCCTGAAAAGGGCTTTTGAGTCTGAGGGGTCTCAGGGGGACAGAGCAGCCATCGTCAGCCTTCTGCCTTGGGCCACATCAGGGTGTGGGCTTGTAGACTCTGCCCTAGGGTCCCCCTACACACACACTCCACTTCCTTCAGTTCTGGGGAAAGCTTCTGGCCATTAGTGTGATTCAGGGCGCAGGCATCTGACATGTGAGGCAGGCAGATCCAGCCCAAGTGCAAGCGGCCAGGGACTGTGAGATGTCTCCTGGGCCCCGCACACCCTTCTCACCACCCACTGTCCCAGGGAAATGGCCCTAAGAGCTAGCAGAGACTTGCAGGCTCAGGTCCGAAAGCTGCCCGCGGGGCCTGAGCCAAAAGCATCCCAGACCCCACGATGCACCAGACTGACTGTTCCCTGCTGGCCCCTCTGAGGGGTTAAGAGGGGAGCCCCTCCACTTCTGTTTTGGAGCTAAAGAAGCTAGGACCCCATTGGGAGGGTGAATAGAGCTTCTGTGACATGACAGAGAAAGCTCCAAACCAGAGTCATATGCATCTCTGGCTGAGCCAGCCAGGCCCCCCTAACTCCCACTTTTCTTTCTTTCTAAGATTTTATTTATTCACAAGAGAAGAGGCAGAGACACAGTCTCTGTGGAGACACAGAGGGAGAAGCAGGCTGCCTGCGGGGAGCCCGATGCGGGACTCGATCCCACGACCCCGGGATCATGCCCTGAGCTGAAGGCAGACGCTCAACCACTGAGCCCCCGGGGGGGGGGGGGGGGGGGGGGGGGGGCGGGGAGCCCTAACTCCAGCTATTCAATTGCCCCTGATGTGGGCCCCGCGGGTGAGCGCGCGGCTCACGACGCACCAGCAGGTGGCAGGGCAGAACCAGGAATGGAGCCCTTCCCGGGGCGGCGCAGGAGGGATCCCGCCCCTCGGAGGGCGCTGCGAGCCCAGCTTTGCTCCCGCGAGTAAGTGGGACCTCCGGGCTCGCAGCCCGCTCTCTGGACAGGGAAAGTAACAGGCATGGGTGGCCTGTCGTCAGGGTTCACACACACCAGTGACATGGCATTTCAAAATGAACCCCCATTTTGCAGCCGAGGAAACTGAGGCTCGCTGGAGGCTGTGTCACGGCCGTTCAGCTGCACAGCCAGGGTCGAATGCCAGCCGTGGGCATTGATAGTGCCCGGTGTTCCTGATCCGTTATGCTGTCTCCAAAAAGCACAAAATGACAGAGGCTGCTGCTTCCCCCTTCCTGGGCCACAGGGGATGGAGCTGGAGCCTAGCCACAGAAACCTGCCAATGCCGAGGGGTAGCTAAAGCCCCTATGAGGAACACACCCCCAAAACAGCAAGGAGGGCTAACAATACAATAAGGGTTGTGATATATCTTACTTGGACACCACATTTTACCTCCTCCGGATCGTACCACCTCTTTGAACGCTCCCATTTTATGGAAGAGCAAATTGAGACCCAGAGGGGCTGAGTCCCTTGGACAAACGCACAGTCTCCAACTTAGGCTTCTGACCACAGGCCTTGATTCATAGCCTTGGTGCTTTTGTATTACACACTAGATTGCTTTCCTTGGTTGATGAAGTTGGTGTGGACAACACTGATTCTGATTAGAACCTTGGCTCCAGGCCCCCCAGTCAGTGAGTTCAGACAGCAGGATGGATGCCAGGTGCAGTGAGAGAGATGGGAAGGGACACAAGGAAGGGCAGGGGTTTCCCAAAAGCATTGAAGAAAAAAATTTTAATTTATTTTCTTTTATTATTTAAGATTTTATTTATTTATTAGAGAGAGACACAGAGATAGCAAGAGAGCATGGAGCAGGGAGAAGGAGAAGCCACTGAGCAGGGAGCCCAAAGTAGGGCTTGATCCCAGGATCCTAGGATCATGACCAGAGCCAAAGGTAGGCATTTAACCAAGCTACCCAGGCACCCTTTAATTTCTTTTTTTATTTTTATTTTCTTGGGGGGAGAGAGCACACACATAGGCACATGAGTCAGGGGTTGGGAGGCAGAAGGAGAGACACAAAGCTCCATCTCAGGACCCTGAGATCATGATCTGAGCCAAAATCGAAAGTCAGATGCTTAGGGACGACTGGGTGGCTCAGTGGTTAAGTGTTTGCCTTTGACTCAGGGCGTGATCCTGGAGACCCAAGATCGAGTCCCACATGGGGCTCCTTGCATGGAGCCTGCTTCTCCCTCTGCCTCTGTTTCTGCCTCTTTCTGTGTGTCTCATGAATAAATAAATAAAATCTTAAAAAAAAAAAAAGAGTCAGATGGTTAACCAACTAAGCCACCTAGGTGCCCCGAGAAGTGAAGAATTTTGGGGGAACTTCAGCTGGAACAGCCCCACTGAAAGAGACTAGGGATTGGCAGGCCTGGAGTTAGATTCTGGCGCTATCACCTACCAGCTTCCCCACTCTTTAGTTTTCTTTTCTGTTAGACTGAAGATGATAACCACAATGTGTACCTCAAGAGGTTTTTTTCAGGATTAAATATAAATAAAATGTATTAAATCATTCACACCCATTAGGATGGCTACTATTAAAAAAAAAAAAAGGAGAAAATGACAATGTTGGCAAGGATGTGAGAAATTGCAACCCCTGTGCACTGTTGGTGTAAACCTAAATTGGTGTAGCATTTATGGAAGAGTATGGAGTTTTCTCAAAAAAATTAAAAAGAAAATTTCTCTGTGATCCACCAATTCCACTTCTGGGCATCTGCCCCCTCAAATTAAAAGCAGGGGCTCAAAGAGAAATTTGCACACCCACATTTATAGCAGCCTTATTCTCAGTAGCCAAAACATGGAAGGAAACCAACTATCTACCAACAGATGAGTGGATAAACAAAATGTGTACTATACGTATAATACAATGTTATTCAGCCTTAAAAAGAAAGGAAATCTTGACACGTGCCACAACATGGATGAACCTTGAGGACATTATCCTACGTGAGATAAGCCAGCCACAAAAAGACAAATACTGTATAATTCCACTTAGGAGCAATAGCTAGAGCAGTCAAATTCATCCAGACAAAAAGGGGAAGGGTGGTTCCCAGAGACTAGGGGAGTGAGGGAATGGGAAGTTAGGGTTTACTGGGGACAGAGTTTCAGTTCTGCAAGATGAAAAGAGCTCTGGAGAAGGACGGTGGTGCTGGTTGCACACGGGCGTGAGTGTGCTTAATGCCACCGAACTGTACACTTTAGAAAAGGTTAAGATGGTTAAGATGGTTAATTTTGTGTTATGTATATCTTACCACAATTTTTAAAAATTAAAAATGACCACATTATATATAAATAATAAAAGAATTAAGACAATTGTTTCTTTTCTTTTCTTTTTAATTTTACTTATTTATTTGACAGGGGGAGGGAGGGACACAAGCAGGGGGAGCAGCAGGCAGAGGCAGAGGGAGAAGTAGGCTCCCCTCAGAGCAGGGAGCCCGATGCAGGGCTCCATCCCAGGACCCTGGGATCATGATCTGAGCCGAAGGCAGATGCTTAACCGACTGAGCCACCCAGGCGCCCCAAGAATAAAGACAACTAATCAAAAATAAATATATTTAGTCAGCTTATGGGTGACTTGATTCAGAACTGTGTGGTCTCTGGCGTGGCTACAGATTCTTTGAGAGGTGGGGTCTGTAACCCCTCCCTTGAGTTTGACTCGAGTGGACTTGTGACTAGCCTGTCACCAAAACAATGTGACAGAAATGATGCAGAGTAACTTCCAGACCTAGGTCAGAAGAGGCCATTTGGCCTCTGCCCTGTCTGCTGGGCCACCTGTGGTTGGATGTCCGAGCTTCTGAGTGAGAAGTCTGAGCACCCCCAAGGCAGCCACGCTGTGAGGAAGCTTCTAGGTCGCAGACGATCCCTGTGCGGGCACAGTGGGCAGCAGCGCCCACTCAGGTCCTGGCCACGAGCAAGGTTCAGACAGCATGGGGCAGAGACAGGCCATCCCCCACTGGGCCCTGAGTCCCTGACAGCGGCCACCGTCCACCATCCACTGCGTGATAGACCACTTGTCTCAAGCTGCTACATTTCCACGTTTCTGCTGCTCTGCAGTGCTAGTAACTGAAACACCTGCACTTAGAACAAGTATCTGTAGAGATACAAAGGAAGTACATTTTCTGAGGGAGACAGACCCAAGATTAGAGCACCAAGGAACATGGTAGAATGCTGTTCTAGAAATGTCTCGGAGTCAGTACTTGAAGAGAAGTTAGACTCACCCAACTTCATGGAAAAAGATACTTTCTTGGGAAGGTTGTAAGTAAATTCAGAGTTCTGTAATTGGAATCTGCTTTTCCCATTGATTTCTGTGTTTGTTGTAGAGATGTGATCTGTTCATTTGCTTTTTCGGGTAAAACTCCACTGGGCAAGGGCGTCTAGAAGCTTAGCTCTAAGCATTTCTCACCTTGGCCTCTCTGGCAAGTTAGGGAAAGGACTTCAGCCCTTCCTGGGAAGCTTGAAATCTCTCCAGAGGCGTGACAAGCTGCCAGACCCACAGTGCAGCCATGGGGTCAAGTGACAGTAGGGCACAGCCAGGAAGCAGTATGGGGTGGGGGGCAGACACCCTGCCACACACTAGCTTGGTCATCCTGGGGAAGGTCACGAAAGCCCCAGGCCTCGCTCCATTTGCTACTCCTTCTGCTGTGACAAAAATCATGAGGTGACAAGCACCATCCCACTCACAAGTGCCTGACAATGCCTGACGTGTGTCATTCACTTGGCAGATCGACTATCACCTGGGCTGCTGAAGGGAACAAAACAGGCCCACAACCGCCTTCTTGAAGTTGAGGTGCACATGGGGCTAGGCAGGTGATCAAGATCAACCAAATAAATAAGTCCGTGTCAGAAGGACTTCGGGCCTGAGAAGTGCCCTGGGGGAAAACAGAGTAGGGAAGAAGGAGCCCAGGCACCCTGGGGTGGTGGTCATGGTCAGTGAGTGGGAGTGGTGGTCTTTGCAAAGATATGAAAGAGGCAGGGAAGTTAACTACGCAGAAATCTATGGGTTTCAATTTGTCTGCCATGTGAAATTACGATTATGGGGGCGCCTGGCTGGATCAGTTAGTAGAGCATCCGACTCTTGATCTCAGGGTTATAAATTTGAACCTCCATGTTGGGCATAGAGATTACTTGAAAAAAAAAATCTCTAAAAAAAATAAAATTACGATTATAAAAAGGAATAGAAACACACTGAGGTGACTAGCCAACTCTTTCTATCAGAATCGAAGTTCCACCCCCGGATTTAACCCTTACCCTATCGTCACCATTGATATTTTATTACAAAGCTCATATATTAGGATAGGAATCAAGTGATCTCTAAACAATCTACCCCTGGCTTGGGCCTCCTTACAGGGTTGCAGTTGGGGGACTCTTGTAGGTTTCAGCCATCTCTGCATCTGGCCAGAGGTTATCCTTCCCCTGACCCGTTGGACTGTGCTTTCGAGCCTGGCCTGGGAGTGAGAGCCCCTGAAAGCTCCTGCGGCCTCCTGGGGACAGAGTTGGCCTCTGAGTCTTTGCGGGCTCAGGCGGCCCTACCTCACACTGAGAGGGCCAGGGCCCCACTTCTGCTGCTGGGGCAGTAGCCCTGCACTGTCTGCCCTCCGAAGCCCCTCACTGAGAACAAGGACTGCACTTTTCCCTACCTCCGTTGCTCCTAGCTAGGATGAAGCATCCCCCAGCAGGTAGAAGGACTTAAACATTGTACTTTTTCATCAGGGTAGACACTAGCCAGCCACCTGTGGGTATTGAATTTTAATTGAAAATTAATTGAAAATAAATAAAATTAAAAATTCAGCCCTCCGTCTTACTCAGTAGGCAAATACCAAGTATCCAATAAGTTGCATGTGGCTAGTGGCTCTCAGATCACAAATATGGAGCATTCTCATCACTACAGAAAGTTCTTCTGGGCAGCATCGCTCCCAAAGGAGTCCCTGCCCATCCTGCAAACTGAGAATGTGATGGAAGGATGCAAAGTTCTCCTTCCTCTGCCCTGCCTTCCAGGTTTTTCTTCCCCCAGTCTCACCGCTCCCTGAAGAGACAGGAGGTAGCATTTTTTTTTTTTTTTTAAGCCAGGCTGGAATCTAGCTCTTTCTAACTCAGGATTTCTCAACCTTGGTGCCTTTGGCATTTGGGACCATGTGATTCTTTGTTGGTGGAGGCCTGTGCATTACGGGATGTGTGGCATCATCCCTGGCTTCTATCCAATGGATGCCAATAACCCCCCTCCCCTCTGATATGACAACCAAAAATGTCTCCAGACGTTGCCAAATGTGTCGGGTAGGGTGGGATGGACCACGATTGCTCTGATCGAGAACCACTGTTTTAACTGCACAGACCTGCGCTAACCCTCAAGATGGAAGGAAGCCTCTTTGGTGGGGAAGGCTGCAGATGAGGCTGTTTCAGGCATTAGCATCTTCCCGTCATTAACTGCAGAGCCAACTCCTCCCCATCAGACCTTGAGGCAACAGGATCTTGGTCAGGGGAGCACTGATGGAAAAGGGGAGGCTGCAAAGGGGTTTCCACCTGGGAGAGGCTGCCCAGGAAAGGGGAGAAAATGACATCAGCAATAACCCAAGTTACTGACCTGCTTTAGGAGCCCGTGTCCGGCCTTGACACTGACCGGGTCCTGGTGGCCTGAGCCCCTGCTGCTTGCATCAAAAGAGGGGAGCATGCAGGAGAGCACCAGGCCCCCGTTTATTTCCCCTCCAGGGGTCATGGGCAGAGACACTCAAAATTTCTGATGAACTCTGAACGCCCAGCTCCCTCTGTTCCTTGGCTCAGGGGGCTGGCCTCTGTGGCGTCATCTATTAGAACAGAGGCAAGGGAGAACCGGTTAAACGTGCGCCCACAAATAATTCCCAAGTGGCCACTCTCCGCGCGTGCAGAGCCATCATCGGCCGCTCCCACAACAGATGGCCGTACCAGGAGCGGCTGCAGTGACCCGGCGGCCCGGCCACCACTGCCGAGCTGCGGAGGAGTGAGGAATGGCTCCTTTACAGCCCAACAATTCACGGAGTAATGACCTAACATCGCTCCTCCGGGAACCGAGCCCAAGAAATATATTTTTGCAGGTAGCGGCAAATAAGAGCCAACTCAGCGAAGACTGAATAAATCTCTCTGCCCCCCGGGGAATTCACACATTTTGACAAAAGCAATCTATAAGCACTCTGCGGCATCTCAAGTGCCTGAGGTGGGACTGGGAATGGTATTCATTGCTGTGCCTATGCGGCCTAGAGGAGCCCAGGGGAGCCAGAAACCTGTCCCTCCCCACAGATGACAGAAAAAAACAGAGGCTACCCCTGCTCTTCTGCTCCAAGTGGGGGGGGGGGGGCTAGTCTTCTGGAATCTGGGGGTCCCTAGTCTTCTGGAATCTGAAACTGAATTTCCCAGGTGGTATGTGATGGCTGGAAACTGGGGAGAACTTTGCTCATCTGCTTTGCCGTTGAACTCCTATTCATCCTTCAAACCCTGCTTATGGGTCACCTCCTCGGTGCAGCCCTCCCTGAACCCTTTCCTCATTCTTGATTCCACAGGCTTTCCAGCCTGAAAGGTCACCCTTCCCTTTCATGGTCAAGGAGCAGCAGGCTGAGGCCTCAGGAAGGCCCGTCTTGCCAATCTCTCCCTGGAGTATTTCTGAGATCTCTGTCTTCAGACTCCACACATCCAGCCAGCCGCTGTCACTGTCACTGCAGCTGGCTGGGGCACACATTTTCCTGGAGCCACCTCTCGCTGGTTCTTCCCCCTTGCTCCACTGCCACCAGCCACAGGTACAGGATCCCCTGAGATTCCTCAAAATATGTTGAGGACCAGAAACAAACTTTTCCAGAAAGTTTTGGGAATGGCAGAAAGGAATTATGTTGCAGAGAAAAGCTTCTTATGGGCCAGGAGCCCCCCTGCTCTGTGGACTGCCCGCTGGACCCCCCATGGTCCCGTCTGCTGCCCCATGGCCAGGACCAACTAACCATCTGGTCCCCACCTCCTGTGACCAAGATTCTCTACAAAGACCTGGCCCGCAGCCTTCCCCGGGCCCCAACAGGGCAATGAACTCTCTCCCTCCTTCTGATTATTGGCTTTCTTTCCTTAGCACCAGGATCACCTTCTCAGAAGCAACTCCGCTCCCCAGAAGGACACCCCTTCGCAGTTAAGAACAGGACGATTTAGCTCACAAAGAGTCAGCTCAAAAATAAATTTCTGGTTTTAATTATGAAGTGGCTTTCCCCAAACAAAGAGCAGTTCTTTCCCAATTATGAATCAGAAGCTGTCAGAAGCTTAAAATGGGAACGTCCCTGGAAACTTGTGGGCTTCAAAAATGTGAAGTCCCACCTTATGTAGAGGTCTCGGTCCCCTCTTAGGGAGTGTATTATATGCTAGTACGGTTGCTGCTCAGTCCCTCTGCCAAATGCTGAGTCTCTAGAGGGCAGGACAAGAAAAACAAATGTTTACATTGTTCAAAAACAAGGCCCCGGGGGTGCCTCGCTGGCACAGTCCATAGGGCTGTAGAGAGTAGAGCATTCCAGTCTTGATCTCAGAGCTGTGAGCTCCACATTGGGTGTAGAGATTACTTTAAAAAAATAAAATTATGTTTTTTAAGATTTTATTTATTTATTCATGAGAGACACACAGAGAGAGGCAGAGACATAGGCAGAGGGAGAAGCAGGCTCCCTGCGGGGAGCCCCATGTGGGACTCGATCCCAGGACCCCGGGATCACGCCCTGAGCCAAAGGTAGATGC
The DNA here is from genome assembly GCF_003254725.2 of Canis lupus dingo. NCBI lineage: Eukaryota > Metazoa > Chordata > Mammalia > Carnivora > Canidae > Canis > Canis lupus. Next base: position 30,277,275 of record NC_064261.1, on the reverse strand, counting down.
TCAACCACAGAGCCACCCAGGGGCCCATAAAATAAAATCTTTAAAAAAAAAAAAAAAAAAAAGGAGTCACTCTTGACCAGCACTAGTAAGGTAATCTGCTCAATAGACCCCTGCCCTCCCCTCGGGGAAAGTGATCTTGCAACAGGTTTTTTGTTTGTTTGGTTTGGGGTTTTTTGCCTAGTAGAACTTCCTTGTTCCTGCCTTCCTCTGCCTATAAAAGTCTTTAGCAGGCTCCACAGAGCTCTGCTAGATTGGATGCTGTCTAATTCAAATCCATTTTCGTTCAAATAAACGCTTAAAATTTTCAATATGCCTCAGTTTATCTTTTAACAAAGTATTTGCCAGGCACAGTTCTAAGCAGGTTGTACACATTAACTCATTTTATCTTCATCTCAATCCTATAGAATCGGTGCTAATACACCTCCAGTAGCTAATGTGGAAACTGAGTCAAAGAGAAGCTGAATAATTTGTCCAAGCTCAGAGTTAGCATGTGTCCAAGATTTAGGCCCAGATGGAGGCTGTGCATTGTACCACTACATCCCCTGCCCTCTAGGTAAGCACACTCCTGCCTTTATCTTTGCACTCCTGGAATCTGGGACAGCCTGGCCATGGTGCAGAAATGGGAAGCTCACTTTGCACTGGGCCAGTCTGAAAAAACACTGGGGCTTTGCCAAGGGTCTCCCAGCGACCCCCACAAACCTTACACGGCACCTCTGCTGTGTGTCAGGTCAGTCTCCAGGGTGGTGGGGGAGCAGGGACAGGGTAATCAGAGCAGAGGCTGGCCTTCCAGCAGTGCATGGTCCAGTAAGGGGACCAATGACCTCTAGTCCCGCAGGGTGACACGGTGCCCAGGGTCTCCTGCATTCTGAGGGGCCTAGTGTGCTGACCAGCGGGGGCGGCGAGTATGAGTGGCTGAGCTAAGGAGGAGGCCAGGGGCATGGAAGACCCAAGAAAGGGTTTGGTGGTTTTTTAAAAGATTTTATTCATTTATTCATGAGAGACACAGAGGGAGGTAGGGACACAGGCTGAGGGAGAAGCAGGTTCCATGTGGGACTTGATCCCAGAACCCGGGGATCATGTCCTGAGTTGAAGGCAGAGGCTCAATTGCTGAGCCACCCAGGTATCCCCCAAGAAGGGTTTTTAATGCCAAGCCTCTGAGAGGCTGGAGAAGCATGAAGGGATCCGAGACCTTGGCCCCACCCTTACAGGTGCAGGACCTGGGCATTCAGCTGCTCAGATGGGCACTTTCCTCTGCTGTACCATGGGCAAGTCACCCTCTGGCAGGGCAGCTTTGAGCATTAAGGGAGGCGGTATACGTGGGAAACTAGCTCAGTTTTCGATATCAGATGGGTTCTGCAATTGGGCTTTGAAAAGCTCTAGCCTAGCCAACTTGGAAAGCCTTAGCATCTTTCTCTGTGGAAGGGTGGGCAGTGTGGGAGCTAGTGAGAGGCAGTGGTGTGAAGGGAGCTGGTGCCTTAGGTCCACTCCTCTTCTGTCTGTCCCGTTGCTCCAGGCTCCCCACCCCCCTTCTGCAAGGACCAACGGAGCACACAGTCCTTGGCCCTGCACTGCCGGGGGCTGGCTGCCAGAAGCTGGGCCTCCTGCCTCCACCCCCTCACACTTGCCCAATTTCAAGGCTACAGTCATTTAATCCTAGCCCCATTCCAGGAACAAGGGAGGAATTCAAAGTATCCAGAGGAACAGAAACCCAGTGATTCTGTAACTCAGGATTGACACTTGCTTCCTTCCTCCAAACCTGAGGTCAACTGGGTCCTCACATCCTGGTGCAAATGGAAGGAACCTTTCATATCACCAATCAAATCCTGTTACTCTATCTACCCTTGTTTAAAATTCTTTGGTGGTTTCCCATGGCTCTTGGGGTACACTTCAAAACCGATGCGATCCAGCCCCTCCCTCCCCTCAAGCATCCTCCCTCCCTCCCCACTGTGTTCCTTCCTACTTTGAGGCCTCTGCTGGGCACACCCCCTCCGTGCTGCCCCCTCAAATCTGTATCTGTGTAATGACTCTGCATCCCAGAGCCTAGTACAGTGCCTGACATACGGAAAGCACTTGGCAATTATCTTATGAATGAGTCGATTGTTAACGGCCGGGTTTGGAAATAAGACTTTGGGCCACAGCCATTGTTACTGCCAGCCACCACCAGGGGCCTCACCTGCTACACCCTTTCACCACCGGCAGACTCCCATGCGTTCTCCAGGCACCTGCCACTTCCAAAGCCACAGAAATGACAAAATAAAACAAAAACCTTGTCAAAACCCCAGAGGGTCCATCAGCAAGACAAAGGGGTTTTTCATTAACTACTAAAGACCTGCCATTCAGGTTCATTCGCATCTCAGATGGGGCCCTGCCCCCAGAGGCTTTCTGGATCCCGGTAGACCTGTGTGCCTCTGACCAGCAGGTGGGAGGGAGAAGCCCCAGGAAAAAAGCTGGCCATGGGGCTGCTGGGAGACACTGCCCAAGAGGTCTCTAAAAAGGACCTTGAACACTGGTGAGGGCTCTTTCTTGGTTGGTAGAAGTGTAAACTTGTACTTGGGTTCTGGAGAATGCTTTGGAATTTCTTTTAAAAATTTAAAGTGGGGCAGCCCTGGTGGCACAGCGGTTTAGTGCTGCCTGCAGCCCAGGGTCTCCAGGGTCGAGTCCCACATCGGGTTCCCAGCATGGAGCCTGCTTCTCCCTCTGCCTGTGTTTCTGCCTCTCTCTCTCTGTCTCTCATGAATAAATAAATAAAATATTTAAAATAAATAAATAAATAAATAAATAAATAAATAATAATAAATAAAAATTTAAAGTGGGCAGCCCGGGTGGCTTGGCGGTTTAGGGCCGCCTTCAGCCCTGGGCGTGGTCCTGGAGACCCAGGATCGAGCCCCACATTAGGCTCCCTGCATAGAGCCTGCTTCTCCCTCCGCCTGTGTCTCTGCCTCTCTCTCTCTCTCTCTCTCTCTCTCTCTCTGTGTCTCATGAATAAATAAATAAAATCTTTAAAAAAAAAAAAAAGGCAGGGGGGAAGCCTGGGTGGCTCAGTGTTTGACCATCTGCCTTTGGCTCAGGGTGTGGGTGGTCCTGGGGTCTTGGGATCGAGTCCCACATTGGGCTCCCCACAGAAAGCCTGCTTCTCCCTCTGCCTGTGTCTTTGCCTGTCTCTCTGTGTCTCTTATGAATGGATAGAATCTAAAAAAAAATTTAAAGTGACTATATACCATCTGACTCAGCAAGTCTACCTTCAGATTTTTTTTTAAAGATTTTATTTATTTGAAACACACAGAGAGACAGAGAGAGAGAGAGAGAGAGAGAGAGAACATGCTGGGGGAGGAGCAGAGAGAGAGGGACAAGCAGACTGCTGAGTGTGAGCTCCACACAGTGCCCGATCCCATGACCCAGAGATCATGACCTGAGTTGAAATCAAGAGTCTGACACCTAACAGACTGAGCCACCCAGGTGCCCCTCTACCCTCAGATTTCTGTCCTAAACTATTCTTCCCCAACCGTGCAAAGATGTGTGCACAAGAATGTTCTTTGCAACACTCTGTAATGGTGAGGTGAGAACGACACAGTGTCCATCAGCAGGGGCCGCGTCCATCTGCCACGGTGCACCGTGCCCGGGGGGTAGGTAGTAGGGAGCTCTCAGAACAGCGGTCAACAAACATGCAGAAGGGAAAAAGCAAGTTTCAGAACAATATTTGTAATATCACCCAGTTTACGTGTAAACATATTTTGAAAGGATGGATGATTCTAGAAAGTGAGAGACAAGCTGATGGGCTGGGGGAGCACATAGGAGGGGACGGATGCCAGGAGTGAGAGGCATCTCAGCTGATACAGAAGGTGGGAAAAGAGAGAATGGAGAAGAGTGCCTAGCCTGGAGGATAGAGGTGTGACTGCTCAGAGGTGGTGGCCTTGCGGGGGGCCGGGGGAGGGGGGCAGTTAGGCCAGGGAGGAGGGCAGGCAGGCACGCTGGGGTCACACAGGACCAATGAGTTCTGAGAGCATAAAGCGGCCCTTGCAGACATTGTCAACGGGGGAGGACGGGGTAAAAAGTGCCAAAGCACTTTCCCTCTGGCTGGCTGGACAGCTGAGCACAGGGCAACTCTGGGTGAGTGCCCATACCCCCGTCCTGCAAGGGGTACTTGCTTCTTTTTTTCTTTTTTTTTTTAAGATTTTATTTATGTATTCATGAGAGCACAGAGAGAGGGGCAGAGACACAGGCAGAGGGAGAAGCAGCCTCCACGCAGGGAGCCCGATGTGGGACCTGATGCCGGGACTCCAGGATCAAACCGCTGAGCCACCCAGGGATTCCTGGGGTACTCGCTTCTGCTGCCAGTACAGTCTCTGCAACCCTGGGGCCTTGGTCAGTCTGCTCTGTGGGGACATCTACGGGCAGACTTGGCAGCCAGCGGAAGAGAAGAAATGCAGGCGTTGAGAAATGCAACTCAAAGGAGCCCAGGTTTGTCCCTGAAATGAGGCAGACGGTTCTTTTCTCCAGGAAGGCATTTTGCAAGAGAAGCCCTCTCCTCAGGGGACCTGATTGGCTCTGGTTCCCGGACTAAACTGAGCTTCCCCCCTCATCCCTGGCTGGAACCTCTGGGAATAGAATAGCCTCCCACACACACCCCTGCAGACTCAGTATCAGGACATCCTCATCTCAGGGCAAGCGTGAGGAACAGACACTTTTTATGCCACAAAAGTCCCCAAAACCAATTCATGTCACTTAGAATACCTCTCTGAAGACCAAAGCATCATCTTGGGTCCGTACGGACTGATGCTGAACTCGCTCTGGAGGAGGCCCATAAGATACCACCCCTGTACATTTGCACATTCCTAGGCAGCAGAGAAGGACGCAAAACACATGGTTTGCAAGTGGTCGTCACCAGCTATCCTGAAGGACGCAGAGGTTTTAAACATATCAGGTTTTCACAACGAGCAAGTGTTACTTTTACAATCCTGACTACAGTAAAATTTGACCTGGGCAACTGTTTCACTACCACCTTTCCTAAGCCTTGTCCACTTCTGGGACCCCAGACTGGGGGCCAAGCTGGTATGGCTGAGGGCATGGGGACTCCTACCCACCTCCTACCCCCCAGGGCTAAGAACAGTTGTGTTCCCATTCATGAGCTTGGAACAAAATGCAGTTCATTCTTGAGAGAGAGAGAGGAGGAGGAGAGAGAATGAAGGAGGGAGGGGCAGAGGGAGAGGGACATAAGCGGACACCACAGAGCATGGAGCCCATCCCCAGCTTGATCCCAGGACCTTGAGATAACGACCTGAGCCAAAACCAAGAATCAGATAGATGCTCAACTGACTGAGCCACCCAGGGGCCTGCATCCTCACTTTTCATATATGTACTTCATATGATTTGGGATTTGCAGGAGGATTTATGGCACTAATTTTCTAGTCCAACACAAATATGAGATCATAGTCATAATGGGTAATTTCCAGAAAGGATGTAACAATGTGCCAGGTGCTGGGCTAGGCACTTTCTGTGAATTCCCTCATAACATTCTGGGAGGGGAGGGAGGTAGGTACTATGATCTATCCATTTTACAGATAAGGAAGCTAAGCTACAATGAGATATTGCCATTAAAAGCCTCTGAACTTTAAAAAACAAATATTTTTTTTAAAAAAACCCTCAGAGTAGGCTACCAACCAAGAAGATAATCCTGATCTACTGCTGAGTACAGTACTCGTGTTGATCTACATCAGTCAAGCAGGCATTTATTTTGGAAATTGATCAGAGCACAGTTGTTCTCAAAATGTGGCCCCCAGACAAGCATCACGTGGTTTTCATCACTAGGGACCTTGCTGGAAATGCAGATTCCCAGGCCCCACCCTAGACTTACTAAATCAGAGACTCGAGGTGGGGCCCAGCACCTGTGTGTTAACAAGCCCTCCAGGGGATTCCCATGCAGCTCAAATCTGAGACCCCCTGGTGGCTTGAATTCAAAAGAGAGCAAACCCTTAATTGTCCCTGCCTGAATTCTCATGGCATCTCTCAGAACTAGTTGATTGCCTCCAAAGACTTGGAGCTACAGGTGAGTTCAGTGCTTCTCAACCCTGAAGATCCACAGAATCATCTGCAGGGTTTGTTAAAACAGACTGCGGGCCCAGGCCTCAGAGACTTTGAGTCAGAAGGTCCAGGGAGGGGCCTGAGAATCTGCATTTCTAACAAGTTCCCAGGTGCTCCTGAGGCTACTGGTCCCTGCTGGTCGGGGGAGCACGTTTGGAGAACAGGTAAAGCAGTAAATGGCCAGAGGAACCTTGGCAAATTCAGAATGCCTCCTTCACACAAATCCTGTTTTACATTTTTAATTAAGAAACTGAAGGGACACCTGGCTGACTCAGTCAGTAGAGCACGTGACTTGATCTCAGGATGGTGAGTTCAAGCCCCACATCTAGTGTAGAGCTTACTTTAAGAAAAAAAAAAAAAAGGAAAAAAGAAACTGAAATTCATAACTGTGAGACTGCCATCTTTATAATTTTTTTTAAAGATCTATTTATTTATTTGAGAGAGAGAGCAAGTGAGAGTGGGGGTTAGGGGAAGGGGCATAGGGAGAAGGAAAGAGAATCCCAAACTGACTCCCCGCTAGGTGCAGAACTGGACCCAGGGCTCAATCCCATGACCGTGAGATCATGACCTGAGCCTAAATCAAGAGTCAGATGCTTAACCGAAGTGAGCCTGGCACCCCAAGACTACCATCTTTAAATTGAAACCTGAAGGCAATTGCAAAATAGGATTTGATATATACATGTGAAGCTAGAAGAAATACACTTGGGGCCCCGAAGTGAAGGGTGGGGAGTGACTCTCTGCAGGCTCCTTTTCTCTGAGAGCCCAGCCTGTCTCTTTGAGGTTGTATTTCCTGCCCACCTCAGGCTCCCTCTGGGGGAACAGATAGCGTACCTGAGAGGCTGCTCTCCTGTGCAAAGGGCAGGAGGAAGATGGTTTAGGGGAGTACTAGAGGGATCTGCAAACAGCCAGAAAATAATAGGTCCACATGGGCTTTCCTCATCCCTCCTGCACACAGATGGCAGCAGTAAAATGAAGAAAGATGCCTCTACGGGCCTATAAGGTGTTAGCCTCGCAAAGGCCACAAGGTACCCTGGAGCGGGATTCACAAGTGTGCTGAGGACAGAGCCTAAGTGACTCACTAAAGTCACTCAGCAGGCCTCATGCCGAGTAGGCCTACAAGTTAAGAGAAGAGCCATGGGAAAAACATCAAACGTGTGTTGAAGATCTATTAGGTGTTAGGTGCTGGGGCCCTGGTCCTGTCTTGGAGGAAGATGCAGGACCACAGGTCCTGCCTGGTTATGCACCTGACAAGAGGGAAATGGCAGGCAGGGCCCTTGGGAACAAGGGATTCTTGAACTGAGCCCAGTTAGGTGAAGAGGGCAGGGAAGAGGCTGATCAACGGAGTGGGTGCTCCAACAGGAGCCCTGGCCCTCCTAGAGGACAGTTAGCTTCTCCCACAGCCCGAGGGAAATGGGATTACCTGAATTCTCAAAAGCCAGGCAACTGGCTTTTGCATTGGTGCTGTGGGTGGACCCAGAGGGCACCGACACAGGAACCATGAGGCAGGAAAAGGCTGAAGGACTTGGGAATTAATTGGATGTGATGCAGGAAGGAAGAGCACACAGGGCTGCAACCATGTGAATGGAGCTAGAGCGTGTGATGCTAAGTGAAATAAGTCAGCCAGAGAAAGACAAATACCATATGATCTCACTCACATGTGGAATTTAAGAAACCAACAAAAGGAAGCTAGCAAGGGAAAAAAAAAAAAGAATGGCAAACCAAGAAACAGACTCTTAACTATAGAGGACAAACTGATGGTCACCAGGGGGGAGGTGGGTGGGGGATGCGGCAAACAAGTGATGGGGATGAAGGAGGATACTTGTGATGAGCACCAGGTGACATACAGGCGTGTTGAACTACTATACTGTACGCTTCAAAGTAATATTACACTGAATGCTAACTACACTGGAATTAAAATTAAAAACTTAATATTTATAAATACATATATATGCAAATATATAAATTAAAAAATAAAATAAAAGTCTTAAAAAGCACAGGATAACTCTGGAATCCACTCATCATTCTGTGCCTCATCATACTGAGCTCCTGCTACACATCAGACCTTGGGTGGCAGTGCCAGGTTTCTATATTAGAAGGTTCCAGAATAGCAGTCTGGTGGAGGAGTGCGGGTAGGGGACTCATCTTGAAGCAAACACACTGTTTTTGTTTTTGTTTTAAGATTTTATTTATTTATTCATGAGAGACACAGAGAGAGAGAGGCAGAGACACAGGCAGAGGGAGAAGCAGGCTCTGTGTAGGGAGCCTGACATGGGACTCAATTCCTGGACTCCAGGATCGTTCCCCTGGCCAAAGGGAGGGGCTCAACCGCTGAGCCACTCAGGCGTCCCAAACACAGTTTTATTTAAATTACCTGTTGAGGGGCGCCTGGGTGGCTCAGTGGGTTAGGTGTCCGACACTTGACTTCCCCTCAGCTCATGATCTCAGAGTGGTGAGATCAAGCCCCGCGTCGGGGTCTGAAGTCTGCTTAAGATTCTCTCTCTCCCTCTCCCTCTGCATCCCCCACCCTGCTCTCGCTCACTCTCTCTCTAAAATAAATCAATCTTTTTAAAATAAATAAATAAATTGCCTACTTATGTGGGACTGGAGGGAGTGTGCATGATGGAGACAACAGAGGTTTAGACTCTCACAAACTGTAGGCAGGTCCTACACTAGGTCTTGGGGATTCTAAGAAGATTAAAATATTGTCCCTGCCCTCCAGGGTCTCACCATTCAGTGAGAGAGATACACCAAGAGATCATTAAAAGGTAAGTATGTCAAAGAGACACACGTGATGGCATGGAAGGCTGTTGGAGGGCTGTCTAACCTATGGGAAGATAAAAGTGATTACAGAGGGCTTCCTGGAGGAAGTGACACTCGAGTTCCTTTTTCAGCTTTCTACCCTAGGCAACCAGGTGTGGGACTTGGCTGTTGGTGGGCCATTTACTGAGGTGGAGGATGCCGAGAAAGAGGAGCAGAGTGGGGAAGAGAGGCGTCAAGTTCAGTTTTGGACACCTTGAATCTGAGGTTCCTCTACAACCCCAAGGAGTCATGCCCAGTGAATATTGGATACATGGGTCTGCATTGCTATCATTCCCATTTTATAGTTGGGAAAGTTAAGGCTTAGACTGCTAAGTACCCTGGCAACAGTGACACCGCTAGTTAATAGCAGGGTTAAGCTTCCAACTCAAGCCAAGTAGTGCCCAAGGCTGAGCAGCTGTTCTGTGGCCCCGAGGGGACAGTGCTTGACATGTACTTGCTGGCCTAATTAGCTCTGTGACAATCAGTCCAGAAAGGCCTTTCAGACAGTCTCTGAAGATGATCAACAGAAAAGAGGATTTAATTGATAGGAACCAGAGGGCAAAAAAATTACTTCTATTAGAATGAGCTCACACTCTCTCATCTGATTTCTTTCTGATGATGAGATAAGATGGAAAATGGCAGAATTTCAAGTTACACCCAAACTACCAGGAATCCTTCCTAGTCTCCAGCCCCCACAGGCTGCCCATTTGGCTCCAAGCCTGCCACGGCCCCCCACAGCGCCCCTCCACCCTGCCCTCCCACCAGCACTCTACCCTTAGGGACCTCCCCAGCCTCACCCTCCAGGACTTGAGCCAGCAGGATCTCGGCGAAAGGGCCTCCAAACAGCTGCACCCAGAAGTGGCGAGCTGAAAGCTTTGCAATGTTCTGTCCCCTCCAGCAATGTGCCCATTTCGAAGAGAGGGAAACTGAGGCCTGTGTTAAGGGGTGTCAGGTTTGGCTCAGCCAAGCCTCCATGCCTGTCACTGGCCTTGCTCTTTCTCAGGGCGTGAGCCCTCGATACCCAACCAGGACAGATTCACCACATATGCCAATACACAGAGCCATGAGACCCAGCCAGGCGAAGGGACAAGGGTCCAGGAGACAGGGAGCAATACGAGCAAGGATCTTGGCCAGGTCAGGGGGATGAACTCTTGTGGACTTAATTATTCCCCTCCTGATGAACATTTAGCTCCCCAAAATTAACATTAAATTTTTAACAAAAAACAATTTCTTTTTCTCATGAGTTTCCTCTAAGATTTTTTCTCCCTCCTTCTTTGTCTGAGATCTCTGGCTTTATTAAACAATAAAGTATTTGCAGGGGAACCTATTTGGGGCTGGCATGTTGGCCACTTGCCCCTTCTCTTTAACAGGCAGCTGGTTTCTTTGCAGGAAGTTCGAGTGAGCTCCTGCTGTGCAAGCACGCAAACCACTAGGCCCTGATCCCGCCCCAGTGAGAGCGCGGGGGCCACCCAGCCCTCTCTCCATCAGCCAGGAGTGGAGGGTATAGGTAAAGGAGGGTTTCAAAGGGTCAGTGGCCTTGACAGTGGGGGCCAATTTCCCACCCTGACATCCTGTCCCTGACAGCACACAGAACCACCTGCGCATCCCCAGATCTTGGTTCAGAGGGTGGGCTCCAGCCTTCAATCTGCCCCTGTCCCCCAAGTCCTGGGATCATATTAACATGCTCACTCTTGACATTTCCTTGCTCTATGGGACCAGCCCGCCCTCCTTTCTCCTGTCCCTCAGCTTGGGTTCCTGACCCTGGACAAAGACTGAAGTGCAAATACGTTATTTAGCAAAATCTAGAAAATAACACTATGGGGAAGAATTTGTTAGGTTTGCAATAACAGTACCGCAAACTGGGGGACTTTGGAAAGGGGGGCTTAAACAACAGAAACGTATCGTCTCACAGTTCTGGAGGCCAAAGTCCAAAATCAAGGTGTCGGCAAGGTCGGGTCCTCCGAAGGGTGAGCTGATGGCAGCTCGCTGGCAGCTCGCTGGCAGTATGTAGCAGCGTTTGGCTTGTATGTAGGAGTCTCGCTCTGATTTCTGCCTTCATCTGCATTTAGTGTTCTCCTTGCATGCATGTTTCTGTGTCCACGCTCCCCCTTTTTATAAAGACACAGTCATTTTGGAGGAGGGCCCACTTTACTGACCTCATCCTCCCTAATTATGTCTGTGGCAACTCTGTTTCCAAATAAGGTCCCATTCTGAGGTACTGGTGGTCAACACTTCAACCGATAAGTTTTTAAGGGGGGGACACAGTTCAGTTCATAACAGGGGTGGAGAAGTGAGACCAGGAGGGCAGGAGGCCAGGACAGAGCATCTTCTCCAGCAGACCTCCACGATGGACAACTGGAATCCTGCAGGGAGCTCTGGGTCCTGGGCTCCTTATCCACCAGACTCTGTTTGTCAGCAGTGGAGGCTGCTCCCAAGAGAAGTGATTCCTTGGGGCTTTCAGCTGGTATACGTATGGTCAAGGCAGCTCTAACGTCCAGACAGACCCTGAGGCCAAAAGACAGAGGTGCTGGCAAAAAAAAAATAAAAATAAAAATAAATTTAAAAGACAGAGGTGCTAGCAGCTGGAAGTCAGGCCCAGGGTGGAGCGCCTGGGAAGGGCAAGGCTATGTGGGCAGGGCACCAACAGGTCAACTTCCAACTTTCAAAGCCTTCCTGATCCCTTGAGTCTGTGAACACAACTTGGAGGTCTGGACCATCACACTGGACTTCAGTGACGATGGGTCTCTTTGGTCCTCACCAGCCCTGTCCAGATCTGATAGATATTCACTTTACCACGGCCAGACCTGGTGCTCTGATTTCTTGAGGGACACTGCATCCACGGGCACCCTGTGGTGTAGGACAGGGTGGCAGGACCCAGCTATTAGAGTGTTGAGACTTTACCGTAAAGATAAGGGCAAGGCGTTGGTTTGGGGACGATGGTGAAGGCTGACCTAGGCACACGGGGCCGCATGGCAGCATGACCAAGACAGCTCCCCAGGCTTGCCCATCTCTCAGCTGCCATCCAGGCCGAGCCTGCAGGGTACCTCCTGAAGACAGGCAGGGGCAGGTAGGGGAGTCTAAAAATCTGCCAACCCCATCTTTCAGATGAGGGCCCCCAGGCAGGAGGCAGCGGACCAGGAACCTGGTCGTTGGGTGCTGCCATCTCAGCATCAGCCTGTGCTTGATGTGTGCCCACCAGACTAGCAAGAGGTGGGGACACTGAGGCAACTCAGGATCTCAGCAAGAGGCAGCACTCCAGAGATCGTCCAGTCCAACCTGTTCATCCCAGACACGGAAACGGATCCGGGGAGAGAAGTGAGTTCTTCTCAACCTTGCAATGACTTCATAATGGTCTTATTAATGCTATAATTAAAAATAAAACAGTCAAGACTTATCGAACACTTATAATATGCCGGACACTGACATATTAAGGGTTCGTAAGAAAGTTTCTGATTTTTAGCATCATAACAACCCTCTGAGGTAGGTACTATTTACTATCTCTGTTTGACAAATGGGGAAACTGAGGCTCACGAGGCACTCGCCCAAGTCTGGCTCTGAGCTCGTGAGGGGGACTTTGCTCTGAAAAAGTGGCTTGAGTTCCTCCACGGGCCACCTCAGGACTAGGTGCTCGGCGGGGGCAGGGTGGGGAGCCCCAAACCACACAGGCCTCCCACATTCCACCTTGGCTCAGACCCAGCGACAGGAACAGACAGGGAGCACCCCGGGGCCTGTCTGCGCTCCATCAAAGCATCGGGGTGGGAAGCCGCCGGCTCCAGGGCTGAAGAAGGGAGCCGAGCAGAGCAGCCACGTCCCAGCCCGGGAGGTCCCAAAGGTGCCCTGCAGGAAGCCACCTCGCCTCCCCGGACCCAGCCCGGGCCGCCCTGTCAGGGGGGCCCCAGCAGAGAGGCTGAGGGGGGCACAATGAGGCAGGAGGGACTCAGGAGTTCTCAGCTTGGCCTCCCCAAGCTTCTACTCTTTTACCCACTCCACGTTCAGAGCTGCCAGCAAACTGTGGAGCAGTCGGGGAGCATCCCGGAGCAAAGCCTGACCTCCCCTTGCACGGCAGGTGCCTGCAACGTAAAACACAGCTGGACGACAGCAGGCAGAGGCTGCTGGTGGCGCTGGGATGGACACCTTAGGCTCATTCCCCTGAGCATCCCCTCGCCCCCACCCCCATCCCCAACAGCCCCTCTGATGAAGGAGGATACGGGTCTTGTGCTCTTTATTTCTTTATTTTACTTTTATCTCTTCCAGTTTCGTTGAGATATAATTGATACAGAAGGAAAATTGTATTAGTTTAAGGCACACAACATGATGATATTTGTACATATCGTGACATGATCCCTACCACGGAGTGCACTTAACATCCATCATCTCACAAAGTTACAATGTTTTTCTTGTGATGAGATCTCTTAAGATCCACTGTCTTATCAACTTTCTTTCTTTTTTTTTTCTTAAATATTTTATTTACCTATTCATGAGAGACACACAGGGAGAGGCAGACACATAGGCAGAGGGAGAAGCAGGCTCTCTGTGAGGACCCTGATGCAGGACTCGATCCCAGGGACCCCTGGATCACGACCTGAGCCAAAGCAGGTGCTCAACTGCTGAGCCACTCGGGCTCTTATCAGCTTTCTTTTCTTTTATATTTTTTAAGATTTTACTTATTTATTCATGAGAGACACAGAGAGAGAAAGACAGAGAGAGAGAGAGAGAGAGAGAGGCAGAGACCCAGGCAGAGGGAGAAGCAGGCTGCCTACAAGGAGCCTAATACTGGACTCCATCCCAGGACCCGGGGATCACACCCCAAGCTGAAGGCAGACACTCAACCACTGAGCCACCCAGGCTCTTAACAACATTCAAACACATTAATACAGAATTCTGAGCTCCAGTCACCATGCTGTACAGTCTTGTCACTTACAACTGTGAGTATGTGTCTTTGGACCACCTTCACCATGTTGCTCACCCCCACCCCTCAAGTCAGAAAACCACCCATCGGCTCTCTTTCTATGAATTTGTTTTTAATTTTTTTTAATTCCACATTTAAATGAGATCATGCAGTATTTGTCTTTTTCTGTTTGATTTATTTTTCTTAGCATAATCCCTTCAAGCTCTGTCCATGTTGTTGCAAATGTGAAAATTTCTTTCTTTTTTATGGCTGAATGATATTCCATTATATATATATATATATATATATATATATATATAATGGAATAATATATATATCTCACATTGGCTTTATTCTTCATCCATCCATCCATGAATACTTTGGTTGTTTGTCTGTCTTGGCTACTGTAAATAATGCTGCTGTGAACGAGGTGACACAGATATCTTTTCAAGATAGTAATTTTTGTTTCCTTCAGATCATACCCAGAACTGGGATTGCTGGATCATATGGTAGTTTCACATTTAATTCTTTGAGGAATCTCTGTGGGATCCTGTACTTTGTAGTGTGGGGAAAACTTGTCTCTCTGCAAGATTCAGGGCCAGTAAAGTACACAAGCTAAACAGAGCTTCAGAACTAGAAGGGGCTAAGACATCACCACTGCCCCCCGTGGAAGAAGCAGCCCAAGATCCAAGGGCTCCCCAAGGGCATAGGGAACCCCCCCATGGTAGAACCAGGCCTGGCCACCACATCCCCACCACAGCCAGTGCTCTTTTCTGGCCTATATCTGTTTTCTACTGCTGCCATAACCAATCATCACACATTCAGTGGCTTAAAAGTGACACACATGTATTATCTTACCATTCTGTAGGTCGGAATCCTAGTATGGGTCTCACCGGACTAAAATTGGGTTGTCAGCAAGGCTGCACCCTGTTCCGGAGACTCTGGGGGAGAATCTGTTCTCTGTTTCCTTGGATTGTTGGAAGGACTTAGTTTTGTGGGTTCAGGAACTGTTTCCTTGCTGGGCGCAAACTGAGGGCAGTTGCCAGCTTCTAGAGGCCACCATACTCCTTGCCTCATGGCCCCTTTCTCTGTCCTCACAGCCAGCAGTGGCAGCCAGCATCCTTCCCAGACTCATCTCTCTGACCCTCTCATCAGCTTCCTCTTACACTTTTAAGGACTCATGTGATTAGGTTGGGCCCACCCGGATAATCCAGGATAATCTCCCCATCTCAAGGCCCTTGATTTAATCACATCTGCAAAGTCTCTCTGGCCGTGTGAGGCAATATAATCATAGGTTCAAAGGAGTAAGGTCTGGACATCTGCGGGGGGGGGCATTATTTTGCTTACTGTGTTGCCCTGTTCAATTTCTTTCTTTTTCTTTTTCTTTTTTTATTTGTAATTTTTAAAATTTGAGTATAGTTGACACACAATGTTACATTAGTTTCAGGTGTAAGACATAGTGATCCCACTTCTCTAGACACAATGTGGTGCTCACCACAGACGTAGCTCCCATCTGTCCCCATACAACCCTAGTATGATACCATTGAGTATATTCCCTGTCTTTTTTTTTTTTTAATTTTTATTTATTTGATAGTCACAGAGAGAGAGAGAGAGAGAGAGGGGCAGAGACATAGGCAGAGGGAGAAGCAGGCTCCATGCACCGGAAGCCCGACGTGGGATTCGATCCCGGGTCTCCGGGATCGCGCCCTGGGCCAAAGGCAGGCGCCAAACCGCTGCGCCACCCAGGGATCCCTATTCCCTGTCTTTTATTCCATGACTTTTTATTTCATTACCAGAAGGCTGTTATCTCCCCTTCCCTTCCTGCCCTGCTCATTTCCCAAAGGACCAAAACAGAGTCGATGACCAGCTTTGCCAAGCAGCTTCATGCGGCCCCAGGGGAGACATCGCAGAATTCATCATGGGACAGCCACCACCCTGCTAACATACTCAGGCTCTGCTTACCTGAGGCTCCCTGCCCTCTGCCAGACTGCTCGCTGCAATCCAGCAAGTGGGCTCTTCATCATGAAAACTACACAAATGGTAAATAAAGTTTGGCAAATACAAAAGAGGTACAAGAAGAAAAACTCCAGCATCGCCCCCAAAAGGCACCATTAATACATCACCGAATTGCCTTTCAATCTTGGATTCTCTTCATGGGCTGAGTTTAAAGACTAGCTCTAAAAGACTACACAAATAAAATTACATTTTGCTGTTTTCTTACAGCATTATATTAGACATATCTTTCCACATTGAAATAAATTATTTGTTAAATGCATTTTGATGAACATTGTTTGCATAAAGCATTCCCCAGATTGGAGATACATTCCCTAAAAGGACTGTGGGATCTAAGAACATAAATCCACTTTAAACTTCTGATACCCTACATGGAGAGTGATTTTATGTCTCTGGGACAGTTTCTATTTCAACCTGTTGTCCTGACATCATTATGGAAAGTGCTGCCTTTCACTCTGGTCCCTGTTTGGGTGATAAATCATATGGTCCCCCCATCCACAGGCTGCTGGGGCAATGATGGGGGCAGCAGGGAATTGTCATCCCTTCTAAAGGGTGGGTGCTTCTTATTGCCAGCTCAGTATCCTGTGGTAGAGTCAGGCCTAGGGTTGCTAGAATTTCTGGATTTTTCAGGGGAATGCAGAAATCCTCTTATATGGATTGTATTATATCTTATTATGTCATATCAAATTGAATACCTTCATTTTAAAATATTTTTAAGATTTTATTTTTATTTATTCATGAGAGACACACATAGAGAAGCAGAGACATAGGCAGAGGGAGAAGCAGGCTCCCTACGGGGAACCCGATGCAGGACTCGATCCCAGAACCCTAGGATCATGACCTGAGTCAAAGGCATATGCTCAACCACTGAGCCACCCAGGGGCCCCTCATTTTTAAATATTACCTAGAAGTTAAAAGTAGGAGACAACTGTTTAAAGTGCCTAAGCCAAGCAAACCCCATCTGTGACCTGCAACCAGCCCAAACCACTCATGGTATCACAGATGGGAAAACTGAGGCCTAGATGGATGGGGGCTTCTCTGATCATGGAGGAAATTGACAGCAGAACTCCACTGACTCCACGGCAAGTGCTCTCCCCTCAAAGCCACCCCATCTCTCTATCAAAGAAACCCAGAGGAGGGGAGGTAGGGAGCTGGAGCCTGAATGTGCCCACGAAGAGGGCCAGGTGCACGGAGCATAGATTGACCATTTAGCTCTGCACAAGGGAGGTCCTACTTCCCTGTTTTTCCTGATGAAGAGTTTCTGGTTTGGAAGGGTGAAGGGACTAGCTTCTGTTAGCCAAATGATCTGCTCAACAGCACAGACCTACCTAGAAGGTGGCTGAGGGCTTCACCAGGGAGGGAAAGCTCCCCCGGCACACTTGCTGTGTTGGCCCAGCCCTCCAGGGTGACACTGAGTACATGGCAGCAGCCCCTTAGGTACTTACACGTAGCTCTTGATGTCACGTAAGTCTTTATATTCCAGGCAAAACATCTCCAGTTCCTTCAACTTTTGCCCATGGGTCAGGGTTGGGTGCCTTTCTCTTCCAGGTCAGTTTTGGGACACTTTCCAGTTGGTCACTTCATTCTTAGAATGCAGTCCCTTGTTGAACACACCCTGGTGGCATAGGAGATGAGCCAGCGAGGTATAGAGACAAACATCTTATAGTTGGCAGGTCCGCATGTATGTTTGTGTGCCTTGTGTTTATGACAAGCACACTAGTCTTGTTTACCTAGACTTCCCTCTGTGAGGAATTGAGTTGACCTAAGGGTGACCAAGAGCAAAGGTGGTCTGTAGCCATGCTGGACACCATGGTGATGGACCATGATAACAGAGGTTTGGGCCACTGCTCTGGATCACAGCCACCAGCTCTTATGTAGCATTTAAGTCTGGGCTGAATTGAGCACCCTCAGATTTTTCTTTTGTTTCTTTCTCTTTTTTTCACAAATGTTGCAGCTAAGCCATAGCTCTCGATTCTTTCCTTATAAGATTTTGTGGGGGCACCTGGTCCTGATGTCGGGGTCATGAGTTTGAACCTCACACTGGATGTTGAGATTACTAGAAGAAATAAATAAACTTGGGATAGCTCAGCTATCAAGCATCTCCTTCAGCCCAGGGCGTGATCCCCGGGTCTTGGGATCGAGTCCCACATCGGGCTCCCTGCATGGAGCCTGCTTCTCTCTCTGCCTGTGTCTCTCCCTCTCTCTGAGTCTCTCACTAATAAATAAATAAAATATTCTTTTAAAAAAAGGAAATAAATAAACTTAAAAAGCTAAACTAAAAAAAAAAAGATGGGCACGGTGAAGCTCAAAATCTTAGATACATTTTGCCAGTTTCTTCTCGTTCTTCAGGGGTGATGTCTTATCTTTTCAAATGGATTCTCATCTCAAGTTCTAAGTTCCAGCTTTGTATCCCCTCCAGGTGTGATCAGCAGCCTTGCTGTGTCTTTGTGTTGGTGATGGAACTGCAGTCAGGTGGGGCTGAGGACTGTTGTCGGTGGCCCTCTGCTTGGCTCCCAGGGCAGCAATTTCTGCCCAGCACTCCCCACCCACCACCGTGGGAAGTACCCCCAGCTGCAAATCCAGCCATGAGTCTCTCTGCTCCTGCTCCCCATCAGGTTCGAGAACTCTGCTTACCTCCATCTCTCCATCCTGGACCAGTCTGGCACCAGCCAGACTTCTCACCGAGGCCAGTCATTGTCAGAATCCATCTTCTCCTTGCTTGCAGAAGCAGACACATTTCCCGGGACACTTGCTCTGTTTTCTGGTCCAAGCTCCCCGGCTTGCCCCTCCTAGAGAGCTGCAGGGTGCAAGTTTGCATTCATTCCTGCAAGTTCTTACAATACTCTGTGCTGTAACTTATCTGGATTTAGGGACCAGATATTATCCAACCTGGCTCGATTGTCAGCCATGTGGGTCATTTTCCTCTTAACCATATCTTTTCAGCCTCCTTCTGGGTGAAGTGCACCACTTTCTTTAAAACTATGTGACATCAGAATCAGGTAATTCCTCCCATCCTGCTATCCGCTTTGACACCCATCAGGGGAGTATGCACTGCGGTCCATCCAGGGAAGAAAGATACAGAGGTAAATGATACAATGTCCCTGCCAACAGGAGACACTGGCCCTGGCACTGCCTCTGTTCCTTCCTCCTCCTCCTCCTTCTTCTTCTTATTGTTATTGTTATTATTGTCATCTTGAACATACTATAAAAAGGCACTATACCCTGACTTCAGAATTTCAAACTAGTGTCATTGCCTGTGAGTCTAATATACCCAACACAGCCAGTTTGTGAAAAAATAAATCTTCCCAAATGAGAATGGGGTGAGATGCAACAAGGTTGGATGCATTAACCATTGCAGCCAAAAGAAGTAGAAAGCTAGAGAGGGCCACGTTCAGGGTTAGCTGGCTGGTCAGGGTAGGAGGCCTTCTTATTCGCTCAGTATTCATGGAGAACCTTCTGAGAGGCAAGTGTGGTCCTCCCAGCTAGAGACCTGAGCTGAACACTAACTTGCTTTCTGAGAGCCAGTTGGGGCAGTGGACCGGGGGTGGGAACTGATCTCTAGACATCAGTAGCACAGTGTTGCTATCATCACTATGAATAGATAGGGACTGTCTCATTTTGTTTTATTTTTATTATTTTTTAAAGATTTTATTTGTTCATGAAAGACACAGAGAGAGGCAGAGACACAGGCAGAAGGAGAAGCAGGCTCCCTGCAGGGAACCCGATGCAGGACTCGATCCCCTGACCCGGGATCACGCTCTGAGCTAAAGGCAGACGCTCAAACGCTGAGCCACCCAAGGCATCCCGTGTCTCCCTTTGTCTAGGGGAATCCAGGAGGGCATCACAGAGGAGGTGAATAGCAAGCAGGGTTTTGATGGATGCAGAGGAGCTCTGTAGCAGAAAAGGTGGTGGAGGGCTTTCCAGGGAAATGCAGCTCATATCAAAGGCGGGGGAACAAAAGACCACAGTGTGCTGCAAGAGACAGCTTGGACTCCATTCTGAAGTGGCTTGCATGCCCTGCTGGAGAGGTAGGAGCAGGGGAGTGATTTAGGAGGCGAGGGTGGGGGAGGGGTGGGACCGCTTGCAGGGGTGGGGAACCAGCAGGAGGCTCCTCACAACCTCAGCTGTGTTCCTTCTTTACTCAAACCTGACTTATTTTCATTGCTTCTTCTTTTATTCCCCCCCCCCTCCGGAATTAAAAAACCCCCACAACTTTTCCTTATTGAAAATATCAGACATTTCAAACATGGGGAGAACAAGAAGAAACTCCCATGAATTCATCAGTTGAGATCAACAAGTATCAATTCCCGACTGATCTTGTTTTATCTCTATCCCTACCCTCTCCCTCCAACCCAATTTATCGGGAAGCCAATCCCAGACATTCTATAATTTCACCTGTAACGATTTCAGTATGTGTCTTGAAAAGGTAAGGACTCTTAAGGACATAACGTCAAGATATATATATCAGGTCTCAAGAATCAGTAGTAATTTCTTCACATCAAGGACTCTCCAGGCAGGGTTCAAACTCTCACTACTGTCTTATGCTTTTTTTCCCTTTCAATTTGTTATTGTTCGAATCAGGATTCAGATAAGGTTCCCCACTGCCAGGGGTTGTTATGTCTCTTAAATCTTTTACAATTTATAGCTCCCTCTCCAACTGTTTTGTCCCCTCTCGTAATTTATTTATTAAAAGAATTGTGCTGATTGCCTTGTGGTTTCTCACTGTCTGGATTGCATTTCTCTGATGGTGTTTAGCATGGACCTCTGTCCCCTAAATTTCTACTAAATTGTAGTTAGAATCAGAAGTTTGATCAGATACAGGTTTAAACATTTTTTTTAAACAAGAATTATAGTGTTGCCATCTACTTCTCTTAGGAGGCACATGGCACCCACTGTTGAGATTGGGCATTAGCAGCCCAAGCCATCAATTCATTGGGAAGTGCAAAATGGAGATAATTCTGATTCTGTCATTATTATTGCCATTATTATTATTATTGTGATTGTGATTAAGTAATCTCTATGCCCAACCATGGGCTCAAACTCATGAGCTGGAAATCAAGAGTCCCCTGTTCTATCAACTGAGCCAGGCACCTCCCGCCATTTCTTCTTTCTTTATTTTTTTTAAAAGATTTTATTTTGGGGCTCCTGGGTGGCTCCGTAGGTTAAGTGTCTGCCTTTGGCTCAGATCATGATCTTGGGGTCCTGGGATTGAGTCCAAGTCTGAATCCCTGCTCAGCATGGAGCCTGTTTTTCCTTCTCCCTCTGCCTGTTTCCCCACTTGTACATTCTCTCTGTCAGGAAGAAAGAAAGAAAGAAAGAAAGAAAGAAAGAAAGAAAGAAAGAAAGAAAGAAAGAAAGAAGAAAGAAGAAGAAAGAAAGAAAGAAAGAAAGAAAGAAAGAAGAAGCTTTTAAAAAATAAAGATTTTTATTTATCTGATAGAGAGAGAGAGAGCATAAGCGGGAGGAGAAGCAGGCTCCCTGCTGAACAAGGAACCCTGAAGAGGGCTAGATCCCAGGGTCCTGGGACCATGATCCTGGAATCATGACCGGAACTGAAGGCAGGCACTTAACCAATTGAGTCACCCAGGCACCTTTCTTTATTTACTAGCTGGAATGCATCTAAAAAGAAAAACTTACCTCCTTCACAATTTGGTTACTCTGAGATACAGTTAGGACTGGAAAAGCGGAACAAACACTTGGATTTTTCTCCTTTTATTTTCCATGTATAGACATAACTATAGCATCCTTTAAGGCAACCCTTTTATGCAATAGAAATAGAATGTCATCCCACAAATGTAATTTAAAATTTTCTAGCCACCCCATGAAAAAAGAAACAAGTAAAATTAACTTTAATAACATATTTTATATAACATATACAAAATGTTACATAACATATACATTTTATTTTTTTATACATTCTATTTTTAAAGTACTATCACTCCAACATGTGATCAGCATAAAAAATACTCATGAGACACTTTATATCATTTTTTGGTAGACTGTCTTTGAAATCCAGTGTGTATTTTACGCTCTGTTAAATTTTCATCTGAAATACTTGACCTGCCTGGGTGGCTCAGCAGTTTAGCGCCGCCTTCAGCCCGGGGCGTGATCCTGGAATCCTGGGATCAAGTCCCACATCGGGCTCCCTGCATGGAGCCTGCTTCTCCCTCTGCCTGTGTCTCTGCCTCTCTCTCTGGGTCTCTCATGAATAAATAAATAAAATCTTAAAAAAAAAAAATTAAATACTTGACCTGCAATGAGATTTCACAAAATTTACAGTGGAAAATGTAGATTGACATACCCAAGTTGTTCCAAAGACACATAAAATCTTTTCAATAGCTGAGTTGAGTATCGGATTTCAAACGTAAAATTCAATAGAACTTAAACTTTTGTCCTTCAGTTGAACTAGCCACATTTGAAGCACTCGGTCCCCCTGGATGGCTAGTGGCTACGTACTGACAGCACAGGTTCAAGGAAACCAACAAGATGTCTTTTCTTTCAAGTATATTTATATATGTATAGATTCAAACATACTAGATGTGTTTTAACCCATTGCTGTTATTATTCTTACTGAAATTCACATGTCACCTCTTTGGCCAGGAAATTTCTTTATTTGGTTAAATCCTGTGACCCAACTCTAAGTGGCTTTGACAGCTGCCTTGCTTTCTATAGGTATGATATTATGTTTCCCCTTATTATGATTCCTCTTGGACTTTTTCTTCCCAAGACATAGAATCAACCATTTCTTCAAGTGGCTCTGGTTCTTTACGGTAGGAAATGATATTTAGAAATCAAATCTAGTTCCTTGGGTTGCTCATTGCTATTGAATTGGTTGTTTTTAGGACTTTTCAATGGGCATAGCTAGAAAATGTGATTTAAAAAAAAAGAAATAATTTACATTATAAAACAAATTTTCATATGAATTCATAATGATAGTTCATGAATTCATAATATTTCCAACTCAAATTCAGAACCATAGATTTTACTTAACCTTTTTAACATTATACTTGTATTGAGACATGTGGCTGGCTTGGTTAAAAGACTATATGACTTTTGATCTTGGGTTGTGAGTTCGAGCCCCATGGTGGGTATAGAGATTACTTAAATAATAAAAACTTTAATATTACACTTATATCTCCTTTCTCTCATGCTGAAAAATTTCAGTTGTCATGCTAACATAATCACTCATTTGCATTATTTCTTGCTTCATATACAGTATCTGAAACCAGTATCAGCACTCCACCAATATAGTTACCGAAAATAATGTGTTTTTTCCCCTAGTCGTTTTTGTCCTAGAGGTATATCCCTCCTTGGTTGTGCAAATTATTGTTTTCTGGTCATATGGAATATTCTGTCTCTTTGTATCTACTAACTGAACACACATTTATCTTCATTTGTTTCATTTTACTTTCAGTTATGGGAACTACTTTTTAAAAAGAAATTTTTGTTTTATAATAATGTAAAATATTTTCATGATTCCAATGTCAAGTCCCATAGTGTGGGGATTCCTGGGTGGCTCAGCGGTTTAGTGCTGCCTTCAGCCCAGGACCTGATCCTGGAGTCCCGGGATCGAGTCCCACATTGGACTCCCTGCATGGAGCCTGCTTCTCCCTCTGCCTGTATCTCTGCCTCTCTCTCTGTGTCTCTCATGAATACAAAAAAAGAGAAAAGAAAAAAAAACCCAAAGTGTGTTCAAAGAATTCTAGCTTTCATCCCAGTCCCCTCCATCTTATTCCCTCCTTCTCCCGCTAAATAGTTTAAAACATTTTTATGGTTTATCTACTTAAAGATATAAACAAATCTTATATATATTTATCTGTGTACACATACATTGTCTCACTCTTTTCAAGATCAATAGCAGTCTACTGTCTACACTTTGCCTCAGTTTCTTTCACTTAAGGATGTATATAAAAGTTTAAGAAATATGCCTCATTCCTTCTTATAGCTTCTTATAGCTAATATTCCATTAAAAGGATGTGCTTAGTTCATTCAATCTGACTTGACATGAAGATATTTGGGTTGTTGCCAGTTTTTTTTTCATATATATATTATCAATAGTCTTGGTTTTCTGCATGCACATTGTGTCTGGGATAGATACTTTGGAAGTAAGATGGGCAGGTGAAAGGGGGTAAATGTATGTGCAATTTTGCTAGATATTCCAAGTTTCTCTCCATAGGGGTTGTCCATTTTGCATTCCCACCAGCAATGTGTGAGCATGACTGGTTTCCCAAGAGCCAGAAAATGCTGTCCAGTTTTGGGATATTGTCTGTTAACTGAAAATTGGCATCTTGGTCTTCTGTTAATTTCTCATTGTCCTGCTACAACTCATTAAAAAGTACATGTGTCAACGCCTCATTGATGGTGCCACCTTTATCAAAATTAAAATTTCCATACTCAGTGAGATCTATTTCTGGATTTTGTATTCCATTCCACTGGTCAATATCAGATTGTTTCAGTTAGAGAGGCTTTGGATTTTATTCATTTATTTATTTGACAGAGAAAGAGAGATCACAAGTAGGCAGAGTGGCAGGCAGAGGGAGAGGGAGAAGCAGGCTCCCTGCTGAGCAGAGAGCCTGACTTGGGGCTCAATCCCAGGACCCTGAGATCATGATCTGGCCTGAAGGCAGACGCCTAACTGCCTGAGCCACCCAGGCACCCCAAGGCTTTAGGTTTTAATATCTGACAGGGCTGTCTGTTCCTTCCCTCCAATTGCTTTTCTTTTTTAGGATTCTTCCTGGCCCTTTTTGGTTCTTTCTCCATCTAAATGAACTTTATAATTGTTGATTTATCTAGCCCTGGTTTCCCTCCGCTCCAAGAAAAGACCATACTTGGGTTTGATTTGCAATAATTTCTGCATTAACTTAGTTCTTAGAAAGAACTAACTCCTTTGTATGTTGAGTCATCCTAACCAAGAACACGTATCTTTCTATATTTTCACGTCTAATTATATTAATTCTAGTAGTGTTTTATGTTTTTTCTCATCCAGGTTTTGGGCATTTCTTTTAATATTTAAACCTAGATAGTTTATACTTTCTTCCTCTTTGCTATCAGAATTGGGATCTTTCGTTCCATCTTATTTTCCAACTGGTTTTGCTTAGTTATATGGAAATCTTTGACTTGTACATTAATTTTTTTTAAAAGATTTTATTTATTTATTAGAGAGAAAGAGTGAGCAAGAGACAGAGATGGCTGAGCAGGAGGAAAGACAGAGAGAAGGAAAAGCAAGATCCCCATTAAGCAGGGAACCTGATACAGGGTTTGATCTCAGGGCTCTGAGATCATGACCTGAGCCAAAAGGCAGACGCTTAACCGACTGAGCCACTTCGGTGCCCCAACTTGTGTGTTAATTTGAGGAGGGAAGACTTGCTGTCCGATACACTCAAATAGGCTATTCTCAGCTACTGACCAAATCCAGCCTTCATGAAGCAGTTTCCTGCTTCCACTATGCAGACACCCTCCACCACACAGCCTGACAGGGGACAGCCCCATGCCATCTCTTCCCACCTTCAATTCATTCACAGGCAGCGAGACCTTGCCTCTCCTCAAATGACTTCTGGCAAAATGAGGCTCACCAAGTAACCCACATACAAAACAAACTTCTGACACTGAACATTTAGAAAGACAAGGTGCGGGGCACCTGGCTGGCTCAGTGGGTGGAACATGAGACTCTTCATCTCGGGCTTTTTAAAAAATATTTTATTTATTTATTCATAGAGACACACACACACACACAGAGGCAGAGACACAGGCAGAGGGAGAAGCAGGCTCCATGCAGGGAGCCTGACGTGGGACTCAATCCTGGGTCTCCAGGATCACACCCCAGGCTGCAGGCAGCGCTAAACCGCTGCGCCACAGGGGCTGCCCTCATCTCGGGGTTCGAGCCCCATGTTGGGTGTGGAGATTACTTAAAAATAAAATCTTTATTTTTTTAAAAGATTTTTATTTATTTATTCATGAGAGACAGAGGGAGAGAGAGGCAGAGACACAGGCAGAGGGAGAAGCAGGCTCCATGGAGGGAGCCCGATGTGGGACTCAACCCGGGGACTCTAGGATCATGCCCTGAGCCAAAGGCAGATGCTCAACCGCTGAGCCACCCAGGGGTCCCCCCAAAAAAATCTTTTAAAAAAATAAGAAGAAAGGAATGCCTGGGTTCTGGAAGGGTTCTGGAAGAGAGAAGGGTTTTCACTGGTTGCTTCTGGGGGGAGGGGTTCCTAACATCTCCCAGTCTTGCACAAATCCCCTGTGTGCGTCTCTACATTGTTTTCCCTACAATGTTTTAAAAAATTGCCTTGAGGGGTGCCTGAGTGGCTTAGTCACTTAAGCAGCTGCCTCTTGATTTTGGTTCAGGTCTTGATTTTAGGGTAGTGGGTACCCTTGATTTCTGGGAGAGGGCTTAAGATTTGAACTGAAAATCAGAAATAGGTGTTTGCCTGTGGCCTGCCTGGCACCCCTCCCACCCCTCGGGTACTTGTCCCCCAATAGTTCCCCCACCATTGCCATCCTGATGTTTCCCATTCCTATATGAACTTGTTCAGTGGAAGAAATCTGATCATTCATTCACAGCGGTAGGGTATCCTATAGAAACTTTCTGTGTTAATGCCTCTCAAACATATTTGCACAGTAATAGAAGACACAGCCTTAAGACTTAGGAGTGATTCTAGACTTCACAGTGTCACTGATTCCAGAGCCTGTGGGAGGTATACCAGGATGGAGGGATGGTGGACTGAGAGCCATCGCAGGACTCCTGAAAGAATAACACATAATCAATCCACTTTGGGTTGGGGATTGACACATCACTGCCCATCCTCCTTAGCCACTGACCAGCTATTTGTCCTCCTGCCTGGCTCCTCAGTCATTGCTCCACTGCTCACTCCTCACTTAATACATTTCATGTCCTCCCTTCCTTCCTTCCTTCCATTTTTTTTTTTTAAGATTTTATTTTTCTGTAATCTCTATACCCAACATGAAGGTCAAACTTACAACCCTGAGATCAAGAGTCACATGCTCCATGGACTGAGCCAGCCGGGCACCTATCTTATGTCCTGCCATTGTGGCCACTTTGTGTCTGCCTTGATGAGAGTGCAGATTCCTTGGGGTGAGGGATCGGGTATCTTCCTTCTAATGTTCCAAAGTGCTCGCTAAGGGGCTTTGTAGCCAAACCAGCAAACAATACAAGTGGTGAGCTACCTCAGGGCCTTTTCACAGTCTTCTCTGTTTTCACTTAGTTTTGTGTCGTAGACTTGATTTCCAAAAATAGCCACAGCACCATTTCTGCCCCCATATGCTTTACAGAATCTTGCCATTCCCCATCAAGAAGAAGAGTCTATTTTCCCATTCCCTGGACCTAGGTAGAACTTTGTCTCCATGAACAGAATGCTGCAGAGGGATGCCGTGGCTTCCAAAGTTTTGTAGAAGGCTCCTCTTGGCCTGCCTGGCATCTTCCCTTTGTGCACCTGTCCCCAGTATTGCCCCCTCAGGAGCCATCTTTGTGTTTCTTACTTCTTCTATAGAAGTGTGCTCTTTGGAAGGCTTTTACCTGGCTATCTCTTCTTTTTTTTTTTTTAATTTTTTTAATTTTTATTTATTTATGATAGTCACAGAGAGAGAGAGAGAGAGAGAGAGAGAGAGAGGCAGAGACACAGGCAGAGGGAGAAGCAGGCCCCATGCACCGGGAGCCCGATGTGGGATTCGATCCCGGGTCTCCAGGATCGCGCCCTGGGCCAAAGGCAGGCGCTAAACCGCTGCGCCACCCAGGGATCCCCTGGCTATCTCTTCTTAAGCTCACTCTTGGAACCTGGTTACCACCATGCTATGAGGAAGCCCAAAGTAGTCACAGAGACCACCTGGAGAGATCCAGACAGAAAGGAACCAACGCCCCCCTGAGCCAGTAGCCAGCATTGTGTGCCAGGCATGTGATGGGCAGGTCTTCAGATGACCCCAGTGCCAGGCTTGGGGTCTTCTAGCTAAGGCCCCAGCACTGTGGAGCAGGCATAAACTGTCCTTCTTCTGTTCTGTCCAAAATCCTGACCCCCAGGATCTTTGTGTGTAGTAAATGATTGTTTTCTCCCACTGCATTTGGATAGATTTGCTCTACAACCCTAGTAACTAGACCACTGTGCGGTGAGGGACAAGCACTCTTTTGGGCTAGATTTTTTTCTTTTCTTTTTTTAAAGATTTTATTTATTTATTCATGAGAGACACAGAGAAAGGCAGAAGGAGAAGCAGGCTCCATGTAGGGAGCCCAGTGTGGGACTCAATCCCAGGACCCTAGGATCATGTCCTGGGCCGAAGGGAGGCACTCAAACACTGAGCCACCCGGGCGTCCCTGGGCTAGATTTTCTTGTCACTCAGGCTCCTTTGACTGTGTTCTCTTCCCTCTCCTAGTTAACCCTCCCTCATTCCTTCTACTTTCTTCCCGGCTTTATGAAAGTATAATTGGTATACATAAGTACATAATTAATGTATAAATATGATGAGCTTGGATATACGCATTTATTTGTGTTACTATCACCACAATCCAGGTAATAAATATATCCATCATTTCTTTTTTTTTTTTTATAGATTTTATTTATTTATTTATTCATAGAGATGCAGAGAGAGAGAGAGAGAGAGAGACAGAGACACAGGCAGAGGGAGAAGCAGGCTCCATGCAGAGAGCCTGACTTGGGACTTGATCCCGGGACTCCAGGATCATACCCTGGGCTGCAGGCGGCGCTAAACCGCTGCCCTATCCATCATTTCTACAAGTTTCCTTGTGCCCCTTTTCTTTTGGCGAGGGAGAGGACCTCTCCAAGGGAACTAACCTCTTGAATTCTTTTACTACACAACACCTGATTGTTGACTATAGGTACTATGTTGTAGAGCAGATCTCTGAACTTTGTTCCTCTCATATAACTGGAACTTTACCCACTGAATTCCCCATATCCCCCATCCTCATCGCCTGGTAAGTACCATTTTATTGTCTACTTCTCTACCTTTGACTATTTTAGCCTCCTATTAGATGAACTGACTGGTATCTGTCCTTCTCTGCTGGATTTGTTTCACTTTGCATAATTTCCTCCAGGTGGATCTCTGTTGTTCACAAATGGCAGGATTTCCTTTTTTTTTGTTTGTTTTGTTTGTTTTAAGGCTGACTAATATTTCGTGGCATGTATATGCCACATTTTCTTTCTCCCTTTATCTGACGAGATATATTTGGGTTGTTTCCAGATCTTGATTATCATGAATAATGCTGCAATGAACCGGAGAGTGCAGGTATCTTTTCAAGACCCTGGTTTCAATATTTTTGGATATATACTCAGAAGTGGGATTGGGGGATCATATTCAGTTTTAAGTTTTTTTTTAAAGATTCTATTTATTTATTCATGAGAGACGTGGAGAGAGAGAGGCAGAGACATCGGCAGAGGGAGAAGCAGGCTCCTCACAAGAAGTCCAATGTGGAACTTGATCCCAGGACACTGGGATCTTGACCCCAGCCAAAGGCAGACACTCAAACACTAAGACACCCAGCTGCCCCTATTTTAAGTTTTTTTGAGGACACTCCATACTGTTTTCCATAATGGTCACATTATTGTGCATTCCCACATACATCAACAGTGCACAAGGGTTCTAATTTCTCCACAACCTCCCTGATACTTGTTATCTCTCATTTTTTTGACATTAACCATTCTCAGGGATGTGAGGTGGCATCTCCTTGTGGTTTTTGACTTTCATTTCCCTGATGACAAGTGATGCTGAACACCTTTTCACATACTTGTTGGCCATCTCTGAACATCCTCTTTGGAGAAATGTCTACTGAGGGCCTCTGCCCACTTAAAAAAATATTTTACTTATTTATTCATGAGAGACACAGAGAGGCAGAGACACAGGCAGAGTGGGGAGCCGATATGGGACTGGATTCCAGGACCCTGGGATCATGCCCCCAGCCAAAGGCAGATGCCCAACCACTGAGCCACACAGGTGTCCCCTCCGCCCATATTTTACTTGGGTTATATGTTGTTTCTGCTCTTGAGTTTTAGGAGTCCCTTATAGATTTTGGAAATGAGCTCCTCGGCAGATATTGTAGTTTGCAAATATTTTCTCTCACTCCAGAGGAGGCCTTTTTATTCTGTCTTTTCCTTTGCTGTGCAGCTTTTCAGTGTAATGTTCTCTATTTTTGCTTTTGTTGCACTCCATTCCTTCTTCATATCGGTGAAAACTATTTCCTCAGGAATGCCCTCCTTGAGCCCCACACCGCCTCCCGTGACAGCTCAGGTCACCAAGCACCAGTTTAGCGCACTTTGCATTTTTTCCTCACCCAGTTTCTGATCATATATTTGTTCGTGGTTACTAATGAAACATTAAGCTCGAGAGGGGAAGGGACTCTCACCAGTTTGGCTCACGGTGATGTTAGGTCACTTAGCACGACGCCTGGCGTGCAGAATGTTGCCAACCGAGTGAACAGGGACTTGCCCAAGGTCATTCATTAAGGATCAGATCTGAAACCAGACTTGGTATCCCAATGCTCACAGGAAGGCTTTCTCTGCTGTGCCACTTGCCTCCACTCCAAACCTCATTGCTTTTTTCAGTGCCAAAACTTCTGACCATCCACCGATTAAGGCATGGTGTCTACTGCCTCTCCTCAAACCGAAAACATTCCATCTTCATCTCAACAGCCACCTTCTTGCCAAAATAAGCCAGAGAAGGTTATGGGAGTGCCTGGATTCCAACAGGAGTTGAGCCGGTCTGAGAAGAAAAACAGAGAAAAAGGAAATATCCCAAAATGTTGATTTGTTTAAACTTCTCCACAAACTTAACAACACAAGGAAACCAACAGAGACAAACTTATAATGAAGTAATCAGCCGATGAAGCTAATATTCCAGTAACATGAAATGATTCCCCACATTTCATGGGACAGATATGAATAGGGTCATTAAAATATGGCCATTGAGGGGAGGGAGAGTTTACTTTTTCTGTCTCCTTGGAGTCTGTGTTCTGAAAGCTCAGCAGGAATTTAAACAAATAGCATGGAGGAATGAATGGTGAATCCGATCATATTTAAAGAAAAAGCCCCTTTCAAACTTTTCTTCCCTTTAATAAATGCATTGGCTTCTGCAAGTTTTGCCTTTTTTTTTTTTTAAACCCTGTGGGTTTTTTTCTCCCCATCTGGAGAGCCTATTTGTTAAAAACAAAATTAGCATCAAATTGTTCTAATATTGTTCTGCATATTTTTTCCCTCTAGGTCAAGAAGAAATTGTTACTTCTCTCATATAAGTGAATGTAAGGAGAAAGGAAGAAAGGTAGGGTGACAGGGAACGGGGACCCTAATATTCCTTCCCTCTGTGATTAAAAAGTGAAACATAGAGTTGGGGAAATGGTCAATGGTATATGGAGACAGCTACCCACCAAAAGGGATTGTATCAGAAAAGTGGGCTCATGAAGGTCTCGCCCCCACAAGGAGAGTAGAATTGCCTCTCTGAGCCTTTGTTTCTCTTGCATTCCAGACAAGATGCAACGGTAGGAAGGGCGGCTGAAGGGAGAGATGCTCCCACTCCTCTCAACTGGGCCAATTTAGTTGAAGTACTGGTACAACCGCTCTGACCTTGGACAAGTTGCTTAACTTCTGTAAACCTCAGTCTTCTCATCTGTAAAATGGAGAGGGGGGAACCAATCTCAGAGTTTTGTAGGATAGATATAAAGGAATTATCACCTGTCACCCAGCAGATCGTGTTTCACAAGTGTTAGAACTTTTCCTAACATTAAAAAAAATCCCCAAATGAGGCACTTTTTGGGTGAGAACCCTCAGCACAGAGAGAGGGGTGGCCCCCGAGGAGTTGAGGGACACTTTAGCCGGCCACTCCCATGCTCTGCATGCTAGCCAGGCAGCTCAGTTCTGAGCAGCGGTGTGGCTCGAGGGCCCAGAGCTAGTCACCCAGTTTGCTTAAGCAAGTTCTTTCACACACACCCCCATATACACTTTGGCCCAAACTTCGGTGAGGTTTTTTTCTTCCTTCTTCCTCTGTTGTTGTTGGGTTCTGATTACTTCCATCTGGCTGTGGCAGCTAGAGCGGAGTCTCTTAAAAAAAACAAAAACAAACAAAACAAACAAAAACCCTCCCTGCAAAGCACACTTGTACCAAACCTAGAAGGCTTCTCGCCTCCCGCCTGCCTGCGCTCGGACGGCGACTCGCGTGAGCGGCGGCGGGGGGCGCGCACGGGACCCCGGCACCTGCCCGCGCAGCGGGGTGGCGGACGGTCCCCGCGGAGCCAGCGCCGCGCCCCCGGCCCCGCCTCCGTCCCCCGCTTCCGCCCCGGCGCCCGGAGGAGCGGGCGGCTGGGATGTGCGACCCGGGCACCCCCCGGCGGAGGGGGAACGGGGAGGGGCGGCGGGCGAGGGATCTCGGAGATTGAAAACAGAGCAGTGCCCGCGCCTCCGCTCCGGCGCTCATCTGACTTGAGTTAGCGACCCCCCCATCCCCCCCACCCCCGCCCCCACCCCGGCGCCTTAAAAAAAAAAAAAGTGTTGGAAACTGGCGCGTTCTTGGGTTCCCGGCTCGAACTTTGTCGGTAGGTGTGCGTCCTGGGGTCGGCCGCCCCTCCCCCTCGCCCTCCCCCTCGCCCTCCCCTCCCCTCCCCCGGCCCCGCGGGTCCCCGGGCGGGGGCGGGGCGGGGCGGGGCGGGGCGGGGGCGCGGCGCCGGGCAGTGCTGCAGCGGTGCGCGCGGGGGCGCTGCGCCGGCCGGCGGCGCTGCGGGGCTGCAGGAGAACGGCGCTCGCCAGCCGAGGCTGCACGGCTCCGCGGACTTTTTTTCAAACTCCCATCAATGAGACTTCGAGGAGGAGCGGGAGGCGGCGGCGGCGGCGGACGCGCAGGAAGGCGAGGAGGAGCCGGGGAGCCCGAGGAGCCCGAGGAAGGAACGCGGGCCGCGCGGCGCGCGGGAGCCTAGGGAGCTGCCGGCTGCGGGCGGTGCGGGCTGCTGGCCCCCTCCCGCCTCGGTCCCCTCCCCTGCCTGGCCCGCCCCGCCTCGGCCCGACTGAGCCCCGGGACGCCGCAGCCCGCCGCGGGTCGCCGCGGCAGCCAAGTTGGGATGGGGGCCCGGAGCCACCGCCCGGCGCCCCGGAGGCCACCTGCGTGCTAGAGGCAAACTTTTGTCTCCCTCGGTAAAGTTGTATTGGCCTTCTTTTGCTTGCTTTGCGTTGCGAAGTGCCCCCTACCCTGGCCGAGCCCGGGCCGACCGGGATGCTGCGCCGATCCCGAGGGTCCCCCGGCCGGGGACCCGCGCCACCGGGCTTGGGGGGAGGGGGGCGGCGGCTGGCGAGGCGGCCGCGTTTCGGGCTCTGGCCAACCCGTGCGGGACCACCGGCGGTCCGGGGCTAGCAAGGCGTGTCCGGGGGGCGATTTCGCATCCCCCTCCCTACCTGGGGGAAGAGAGCCCGTCCTGTCCGGGCGCACCGCCCGGCCGGCCCCCAGCCTGCTCCACTGCGCCCGGGTCCCGGGCTGTTTCTGCGGAAGGCGGTGGGCAGCGCCGGGGGCTGGATGCTGCGGAGCTCCCGGAGGTGGGCAGGGGGAGCGTGTCTGGGGAGAGCGTGTGCGGGTGCAGGGGTGCAGCCAGCCACTTGTGAACTTCTAAAGTGTACTTCTCCGCGCTCCCCGCCGCGAAGCCCTGCCTTCCTTTCTTCCTCGCTCCTTCCACCCCGTCTTCGGGCCCTGTTGCCCCCCCTCCCCCTCGGTCAGGCTCTCCTCTCCGGCCTCCCTCCTCGCTTCTCCCCTCCAACTCCTCCTCCTCCTCCTCCTCCTCCTCCTCCTCCTCCTCCTCCTCCCCTGTCCTCCGCCCCAAGATCCGCTTGACTTCTCGGAGGGATCCTCACGTAATCCCTGGCCCCATCCTCGGGTCCCCCCCACCCCTCACTTTCATCCCCGCCCCCACTCATCGTCTCGCCCCCCCCCCAACCCCCCAAAGGCCAATCTCTCAACAAGTATATTTGCTGAGGAATTTGAAAAATCCACTACTGCAACTTGATCTGTGTGTGATGGATGGGGAGAGGCGCGTAGAGAGTTGGGCGCCAATCCTATTAAGGGTTTAGAGAGGGGAGCGTTTTTCCCGGACGGGGGAGGGGGCGGGGGGGCTAGGGAGGGGTGGAGGAAGGGAGCGTGTGTGTGTGTGTGTGTGTGTGTGTGTGTGTGAGAGTGTGAGCGCGCCCGCCGCGCCGGGGAGCTGGAAGTCCACCCTATTCGGCGCCTTTTCAGCCCCGGCTGTAATTGCTGTCATTTCCTAGGAAACCCGACTTTTACAGCGCGAGGAGCTCGAGACCGAGCCGGCGCGCTTCACCCCGGGTGACCAGCTGCGGAGGCGCTTGCGGACCCCGAGCCCCCCTCCCCCCGTCCTTTCTAGGGTGCCTGTCCCCGCTCCCCTCTCATCTGTATAATTTCTTATTTCTGGCTGCCTCTGGGTCGATCCCCGCTGGCAAAGTAGATCCCTCCCGAGTCCCGCGCGGGGCCCTGGGGGCGGTCTTGCGCGCCGCGCTGCCCTCCCGCGCCCGGGCATCCCGCTGGGTGCACGGCCTCTGGCGCGGCTTTGCAGCCCGGTGGCCGCGGCGGAGTCCCGGGCCCCCGCCCCGCCGCCCTCGCCGGGCGTGTGAAGGTTTAATCCCGACAGCTTCAGATAAAGGGAGCAGTTGTAAAACGCTCATATGCTGTTTGCAGACGAGGCTCTGGGGGATGTTGGAGAATTTGAAAGTAAACGTTTCCCTCGCAAGCGGCATAAAATAGTGTTTAAACAAATATTGTATTGGCATGCTCAGGGGGCTCGGTGCCAAAAAGTAAAGTAAATAAACTGTGAAATCCAAAATATACAGCGGTGGAAAGCGCAGGAATAGGCGGACCTGTCGCAAGTCCCCCTGATGAGATCTGTTTGTTCTGGCCACCTCACCTACAGGCCCCCTCCCCTCCCATTTCCTTACCTTGGCTGAGAGTTTCCTTCTCTCGGCTTCCCAGTGTCTGGGGGCAGGCCTCCCCGGGCCTGGGAGCTGCTCTGCCCGTGGCTTAGTCTGGAGGGAATTCATTGTGTAGCTACCTGGGCTGGTCTCCCTGCCCCCCCCCCCCCCCAGGGGAGGGGAGGGTCCCCAGGCCACGCTTGGCTGCTTTTAATTTTGATGTTCTTTATTTAGGCTTTTCCCAGCTTCTGGTCTGCCCCCCCTGGGGCAGCAGGTCTAGAATGTAGACTTGCAGATGCGCCTTCCAGGCCTCCCTCCCTGCTGGTGCCTCTCACAGCACTTCTTGCTCCTCTTCTTCAGCTTTCTTGCTTTCGTTTTTCCTAGCCTCGCTGCCTCTCCCCTCCAGGGCTGAAGGTTACAGGAAATTCTGGAGGTGTTCTCTCCCAGACTTAAATTCCATTCAAAGCCAGACGGGAGGAAAGTTGTCACTTGGCCGAGAGTTTCAGAGTTAGTTAATGTTTTGTAATCTTTGGGATGCTTTTGTGTTTTCCTTCTGCTTTGAGAAATCCGCTGATTTCGGGAGATTGTTTAGTGGTTCTGGGGGGGATTTACACTAATGCAGGAAGATCTCCCTGGAGGCCAGGAGCCCACCTGCCCAGGAGATAGAGC
Organism: Canis lupus dingo; assembly: GCF_003254725.2. Lineage (NCBI taxonomy): Eukaryota > Metazoa > Chordata > Mammalia > Carnivora > Canidae > Canis > Canis lupus. The sequence goes on along the minus strand of NC_064261.1, from coordinate 30,241,917 downwards.
CCTCAGGTGAACCAGCCAGCCCTAGGTCTGGCATCCAAGAGACTGTGGTCAGAGCAGTCTGTTTTCAACATCAGTGGGTGAGGCTGAGAGAGAAAACCCCCGCTTCCCCTCCATAGGGGAGCCAGGCTACAGAGGAATAGGGTGGGACCAGTAGAGATATTTTTGTTCTCCGTGGGAATTGTTCTGAGGGGAATTTGGAGTGTTCAGACTCCTCCAGCAGAACCCCCTCCCCCCCCAGCTGCTCCCCAGCTCACACTGCCCCTAGCCGTGGCCTTGGAGGGAGCTTTGGACTTGGCCCACGTTGAAGTGTGTGTGAAATTAGATGAGGCCCTCCTGGAGTGCCACTCCACTTTTTCAGGGGTGCTCCAGCCGACTTGTGGGGGGAGCTTGGACAGAGGAAGTCCTTTGAGCTGTGTAGTCAGAAGAGGGGGCCGCAGAGCTGCTGGTCAGCGGCTCACTGCCCGGCCGTGGGGGTCCTGCAGGCTGTGTACTGTAGCTGGCTTGTTTGCACTGCCGACTGAAAAATACACAAATACTTCATGCTTTTTGTACTCCCACAAGTGTCCTGTACACAGTGCAGCCCGTAGGGCTGGATTAGCAAACCAGGGGATTCAGCAGGCAGGCAGACAAAATTGGATATTTGTCTAATAAACACCCCTCTTCCATCAGGGCCTCCCTCGGCCACTCCGGGGTGGAGAAGGAGGGGGAGGGTGGCTTCGCCCCACAGATGCCAGCAATTCCCTTTAAATGAGACCAGGAGGTTGTCGTGTGCACTCTGAAAGCCCGTGTGACCCCTACACACCCTGCTGGCTTGTTAACGCTCAGAACGGAGTCCTACATCCTTATGTACTCTAGGGATAGGGCAGCTTGCCTTTTCTTGGGGAAGTGTGTGTTCAGCAGGGCTTACTTTCATCTGAGTGACGCTCACTCATGACGCCGGCTTGAGGGGGGTGGAGCAAACCAGTCTTGCTTCTTTAGACTCGGGTGGGGGTCAGTTTCTACCTGTGCCAGCTCCTGCTCCCTGGGTGCTTGAGGGATGGCAGGCCAGGTGGACCTCGCTGTGGACATCTGCAGCTGTTCCCGCTGGGCCAAGGCCCTTTGAAAGGGAACCCCAGGGAAGCAGTCCCCCACCCTTTCTTCTTTTCAGTAAGTGTCAGAGGCACGGACAAATGAAACACGTGAAGAATGCCAAAGAGAGAAACTATTCTCAGATTCCAGAAAATTCGGGGGCGGAATAGGTGATTGTACCGACAACCAGAATGAATATGCAGCAATTTCGGTGAACGAGGCTCATTGGTGGAGTCTAAAGACCGTGGGGGAGCTACTCTGTAATTGTTTCTTGGAGCTTGTTTAAAAGACCAGAAGGCAAGGGGATGTTGGTGTTTGGTAGTGTCCGTTGGCAAAGGGCAGCAGCTTTGTGGTTTTTCAAATAAACCCAGGACACCAGACTCAATATTACTCATTTTCTCTAAAATTAATTTGAGTGTTTGCTGTGGAAGATGGGATTAAAAAAATAAACAAATCATTGTTGGTTGATTTTAGATTTTGAGGGTGACAGAAACATCTTTAACCCACAAAACTGTGTTTAAAACCCTGAACAGATGCACCAAGGAGAACAGCATACTTTCTTTGGGTTTAATATCTTATTTCTCCCTAGTCCTTCACCAACAAAAGCATCCTCAGTAATCCTGTTTGTGTGCCGATTCTGGTTTCTTTAAAAACATGCAAATGGGGGAAATAACTCAGTAAGATGTGACCAAAGAGTACCTATTAAACCGTTTTTGAATTTTTTTTTTTTTGCTTTAAATCAAGTAAGTCAATGTGGTTTTGTGTGTGTGCATGTGTGTTGTTAAAAAAAAAAACAGGTTGCTGGGAAGTGTGTTTTAACAGTGAGTGCCCGGTTTCATGCATTAGCATAAGAAAAAAGTTTTAGTGCATTTACTATTGTCTTGAATGAAGAGTTTCAGCAAAGGGGAGGAAAGCCGCAAAAGGGTGATGGTCCATTGAGATTCTTCAGCAGCCCCCCAGCTCGTCATCTGCTGCTGAAATCTGTGATCGGATATCACTTTTATCTCGCTTTTCCATTCTCTGGCCTTTTTCACACGTTCACTTTTGTCAAGGTTTATTGATTATGTTTTCTTCTCTGCAAATCTGTGGAAAATTTAATGAAGCAAAAACAGCAGTGAAATAAAGGGGACTTTTTATTCATTAGCACGGGATTGATTTACCCCCTTGGGCGGAGGGAGGTGGAGGAGGAGGGAGGGTGGCCCTGCTGCTGGCTGAGGCGGGGCCTCCCCAGGCCTGTGGCCTCTACCGCTGACCAGCACGGGTGGGGGAGCCTGGGATTCCCTTCCCAACTGAACATTTCAAAGCTCCGACAGACAGGATGGCTGTTCCTGGTCAGCCTGAGTCTACCATGCTTCAGACCCCAGACCCAGCCTCCAGGAATCCGGCTCAGGGGGCTTTAGGGCCGGGTCGGGTGGAGATTGGGATATTTGTATTCCCCAGTCTTACAAACCAGTGGAGTCCCTGCCTGGGCCTTCCCGGGGACACAGTTAAGTATCTCTTTTCCTCCAGCCCCGCTTGCAAACCTGTAATTAAGCAAAGCCCCTGGTGTGATTACACTTTGCTGACTCGGCTGGCTTTGGAACCGCTTCCCTCTACCAAAGAGGGTGAACTCTTGCTCTTTCCAGAGGCTTCTTGGGCAGCCTGTGGTACAGTTCCATGGCACATATGTTTGTCTGTGTCTCCCTGTGTCCTACTCTTCTTTCCCCTGTCCTCTCTCTCCTCTTTGTCTCCTTTTCGTCTTTCTCTCCCCCTTCCCCTTTTGCTCCCTCCCCCTCCCCCTCTCTCCCTGATCCTTTTTAACATCTCTCTTCCCCCATTTCCTCTTTTGCGGCTTCATTTCGCCCCCTCTCTCCCTCCTCCGTCTCCCACCCTCTTTGTCTCTCCCTCTCCCTTCTCTGTCTCCGCTTCCCCCTCCGGCCCGGGTCCCCCCTCCCGCGCGCACGCCCCCTTCCCCTCCCCCGCCCCCAGCCGCCCCGCGGAGGGCTGGCCGGGAGGCGGCGCGCCCAGGCCTCGGGGACCGTGCCCGCGCCCGGGGGACCCTGGGCGCCCCGAGTGCCCGCGCGCCGGCCGCGCCGCCTTCCTCCCACCTGCCCGCCGGCCTGGTTTGCGGCGCCGGAACAAAGGCCACATTGTCCAGGCGGCGCACCGGCCGCCCCCGGCGAGCTGCGGCGGGCCGGACAGTGCTCGTGGCGAGTCGGGAAGGGAGCCCGCGGGCCAGATCCCAGGGGGCCCGCGCCGCCGCCTTTGTCGCCGGGCGAGCGCCCCGGAGCGCGCGGGTCCCCGCGGCCGCGCACCTGGCCCGCGCACCTGGCCCGCGCACTGGCCCGCGCACCTGGCCCGCGCGCACGTCCCGAAGCTGCCGCGCCGGCTGCACCTCCCGCTCGCCCCCCGCGGCCCTCCCCGTCCCGGGGCCCGGGGTGCCGAGGGCAGTTCGGGCTGCGGCGTGGGTGGAGAGCATTTCGCCGGAGCCAGGACACGGGGGGCCACGCTACCAAACTTTGGGAGGCGTCAAGAACTTTTCCTGGGAGGCGTGGGGAGGCCGCCCACACCCGGGGAGGCGTCCGGTTGCCTTGTCCCCACCCCAAAGGCAGGAACCCAGTGCTGGTTTCTCCGAATAGTCCGCACCCCCCCCCCCCCCCGCCCCACTTCGTCTTGACCTGTGCGGATTCGAAACCTCTTAGTTCAGAAAGAGAAAGATCTCTGAATGCTTTAGGATGTTAAAAGAGCATCCGTCCCGGGTCCAAGCAGATGCTTAGCAATGCTTCTTTGTACGGTGGACAATGCAATAAGTCAGCCCGACTTTTGAGCCACATTTATAAGGAACTGTAAGGGCCGCTCAAGTACACTTGTGCTAAGTTGAATTGATTGAAATTTAATGGCGGTTAGTGGCGATGAATGGTAATGATTTTCCAGCGTATCTTTGGCATACTTGACATTAATAACCGGAGAGTGTGTGTCTATGCTCACCGAGAGCCTGCCACACACGTGAGGCGTAGCATTATTCATTTCCTTCGCCTCCTTCCTCTGCTCAAATCCTTTCCCTCCTCACCATAATTCAGTTGGTTTGGATGACTTAAAAAAAAAAAAAGGAAAAGAAGGAAAGAGAAAAATCTTTCTCCATTGAGCATGTACGTCATGTCAACATAATTTTGGGCTCATGATTTTTTTCAATTCCTACATAAATCAGCTTCTAATATACGGAATGTGATGAATTTGTTTTAGCTGCCATCATGAATTAATGTTATGCAAATAGAAACTTTGCAGGTGAAATGATTTACTAAATAATTTCAACTTCTAATATTTAAACTCATTCATTACGTTGGGAGTTAAAAAAAAAAAAAACAAGTCCATATTTTTAAACCTGAGATGGGGAGATTAATATGTAAGTATTTGCAGTGCAGGCAGACCTTGATGGCCAGAAAATAGCTCTTAATGTGTTGATTCTTTCTTTGAGAATCTACGATTCACCAAGCAGTGGCTTCAGAAGAAGGGGATAGAAGTTTTAACCAACTTTTGTCTGGGGGAGGACACAAATGCATTAAAAAAATTCCAACATGACTCTCAAGGTAGCGTATCCCATGGGATTGAACTAGCTCTGTTTTGGGAACCAGAAGGGGCTTTCCTCTTCAAAGAGGAATAAGACCAAGGCAGGTGGAGAAGGGTGAAGGGCCTTTGATATTTCCTGCTCCCTCCTGTGTCATTTGCTAGTTAAGACTATTTCCGTAAACATTTATTATTGAAGTATCCATGACATACAATGTTATATTGGTTTCAGGCGTACAACTCAGTGATTCCAAAGTTCTATACTAGTTAAGACCAGCTTAAGACCGAGTCACTGATACCTGCCAAAGAAGGTGGCAGAGGTGTAGGATGTTGGACAGAGGATCCCCTGTCCCCCCAGAGCCCCCTAGGCCATAACTGCTGGGAATCCTTTCTCATACACATCATCTTTCAGGCTCTTTTCCTCCAGAAAGAGCTGAGGAAGAGAGTTGGCGAGTTGGATGAGTGCATATGAAGAAAAATTAGCCCGAGCCCTTGGTTACCAGAAAGGAGAGGGAGACCAGTCACTCAAGAGCTGGCTGACCTTGTGCGAGTTGCTTTGACTTTCTGTGGATGGAGGATCTTGGCAAAGGTGATCTCAGATTCTTGGGCTTCAGAATCCTGGGAGCCTGCACACCCCATCTCTTGCCGCCCACCGTGAGAATCAGACGGTAGGCAGGGTGGGAGGACCCGAGTCTGGAGAAAGTGTGGAGTTTCTGTTACTGCCTCAGCTTCCAGGGAGCGTGTAGTGAGGTGCTGCTCTGACTATGCCCCACGTTCCCATCAGTCACTCGCCATAGCCCATGGCAGTGCTTGGACACCTCTGGGATGTAGTCATGGCGTGAGCATAGATAGGGGTGGACTTGGAGACACTGGCGGGTGGTGGGGGGCAGGGGAGGCACACGGCCTGTGATGGCCTTCTCAGACTTTCTCGAAGGCTATGGATAAGTTGAAGGAGGGCTGACACATAAATATGTCTTGGATCTCTGAAGATAAGGGTAGAGTTTTGACTTGACTTCTCCAAAAATTGAGGTCATCGTGGTCCAATGACAGGTTGAAGGCACATCACTCAGACATTTCCGCAGACAGTGGTGGTGGGTTGTGCTATGGTGATACATTATGTGTCCAGGCAGTGACAGCGTATTTAGGGCTGGCCCTCACTTTCTGTGGAGATCAAGGTGAGGGGACGTGTCTGGTGTCCCCAGACAGAGTGTGTGCATGCGTTGCTTTGTTTATGCAGCGAAAAGAGAAATCAGACTTCACAGTTGCACAGCCAGGAATTTTCAGGTTCAAAGGTAATTCACATGTCTTCATCTATAGGAAATGGATATAATGTAATATGTTACTCACATAGGTGATAGAGTATGTTGTTACTCTTCCTGTAAGTGTGAACACGGGATGTGTGATATGTATATATATTTATTCTGAAATACATATATATCAGCAAGTCCTGTAACTATCAGATCCCTTTAAGAATTAGATTTTTTTTTTCACTTCTCCTAAGCTGACTTAGGAGAAGTGAAAAAAAAAAAAAAAAAGAAAGAAATAGTGTAAGAGACTGAAGTCAGAACTGGACACGAGTTTTATATATGTATATATATAATATATTAAAATATATATATATATTAAAAATTCCATTTTATTTATTCATGAGAGACACAGGCAGAGGGAGAAGCAGGCTCCATGCAGGGAGCCCAACATGGGACTCGATCCCAGGACCCCAGGATTACACCCTGGGCTGAAGGCAGGCACTAAACCGCTGAGCCACCCAGGGATCCGCTGGACGCGAGTTATAGAGGCAAATCTGAGAATAAGGCCTCAGGCACCTCAAGGCTTGGTTCCTGGGACTCCTGGATGAGATTCAGGTGGGAAGCTGGTTAAATATGCAGATTTCAGGCCCTGGGGAGTACCTGGTAAATGAGAGAGAATTCCTTCCAGAGTCGAGTCTGAGATCTGAACTTTATTGATGACTTTTAGGGTGGAGTGATGGGGATTAGTGTTTTCTTGCTGTGATTAGTGTTTTCTTAGTGTTCCTTGGTGACTTTTGCATTAAGAAAGGGATAGCATTGGCATCTCTAAGACTGGATGGACAACCCAGGATGGGCCTCAGCAGATTGTTAAGAGTTTTATCGATGGATTGATTGTTAAGACTTTTAGCTGGCTGATCAGCTAGTGCTGACTGGAGGTTGGGGCAAGCTGGTCTGAAATTGAGCTCTCCTGCTCTAGAACATCACAGAGAAGTGGACTCTAGGGCAGAGGCTCTCTTTCACGGGACAGTGACAGTCACCTGTTTTGCTGTGAAAGGTAGCTTTTAGGCCTCAGGAGAAACCATAGCTTAGTGAGTTTAGGAAGTGTGCAGTTCTGGCCCCAGGGTCCCTAGGATAACTGCTTCCCCCTTGCCCACCCCTTTTTAAAAGATTTTATTTCAGAGAGAGAGAAAGTGAGCACAAACGGGGGGGTGGGGCGGCAGTGATCCTGGGTGGCTCAGCGGTTTAGCGCCTGCCTTCAACCCAAGGCGTGATCCTGGAGTCCCATGATGGAGTCCCATGTTGGGCTCCCTGTATGGAGCCTGCTTCTCCCTCTGCCTGTGTCTCTGCCTCTCTCTCTCTCTCTCTCTGTGTCTCTCATGAATAAATAGATAAAATCTTAAAAAAAAAAATGGGAGAGAGGGAGAAGTGGGCTCTCTTCTGAGCAAGGAGCCCAGTGCAGGGCCTGATCCCGGGTCCCTGAGATCATGACCTGAGCCAAAGGCAGATGCTTAACCAACTGAGCCACCCAGGCACCCATAACTCCTTTTTTTCTCCTGTAAGAGCCCTCCTGTGTGTCATGATAGCTGCTGTCTCAGTGCTCATGGCTGAAGTGGCCAGAAGTTGGAGCCACTTGGGCCCGGTTCAGTGTTTGACGGGTGTGAGCAGACATTCTAGAAGTTCTACTCATGGTGAGATTTGGGGAAAGGGCCACCTTGTGGGTGTCTCTGGTTTCCTAGTAGGAAGGAGCTAGCCTGGCAGGAGTGGGTGTGCAGAGAGGAGCTGGTGGCGGCCGCCCTGCCCACGCCGTGCCCGCCTCAGGCCTGGGAGCCGGAAGGAGGACGGGCTGTGGACTGTGAGGTCAGCCTGTTACCCGAGTGCTTCAAAGGTACCGCTTGGCTTCCTGCCCCCGTCACAGTGCCTGGTCCCCGCACCCTGGCCCTGGCGTCAGCATCTTTCAAGCACATCCTGTCTCACTAAGACTTGAGTCGTTTTGGGAGGAAGCAGTCGAAAAAGAGCCTGGGAGGAGAATCTGACGAGTACGGGGCGACTGAGCGTCAGCACAGGCATGGTTTCTCTCTGGCCCTTGCTTTTCAGCTCGGAGTGGGAGTCCTGACAGCTTGCTAGTGTGTTTTGTATAAACGAGGCTCCAAGTGGGAGCCCAGCGCAAGGTCAGGGTCCCGGGACCGGTGGCCTTTCCGGTCACTAAGGCGCCGCTGGCCTTTGACACATGCCTCTGGCTCTGACGGCGTGGGCCAGCTTTTGGGGGGACTTTGTGACCTGTAGTGTCCTGTGCTGCGGACTCTGTTAGCTTTATGTGGATGCCTTAAGTGTGCCTCGGGGGAGGATTTCAAGAGAGTCTGGAAAAAGAAAACTTGCACGCCCCTGAACTGGGGATCTGTGGACTCGTCCTCACCCGCTGTGCAGTCGCTTCGGGTGGAGCCCACGCGGAGGCATTCCGCGGATCCGAGGTGTGGTATTGTTCGCTGTCTGCCTTTGCTCGGCTCCTCTGCTCCGTCTACGCTGCCGCGGGCAGGCTGTAGAGCAGAGTGAGGGCCTGGTGCTCCGTGGCTCCCCTGGCACCGGGAGCCCCGTGGGACGTGGATGTGGGAGATAGGCGGGCGACACGAACACCGCCCCGGGTCTCTGCGCTGCAGCACCGGGCGCCGAATCCTCCAGATGCGGCCGGCAGTCCCAGGCCCCACAGACCCCTGAGGCCCCGGCCCTGTGTCTTGCTGTTCTTTCAGGTAGGGCTGACCCCCGTGCTCCGGTGTGGTGCTGCTCCGAGTTGCCATCCCCTGCCATCCTCGCGGGGCCCGCCTTGAACGGGTGGTTACTGGCAGCAGGGACGCTGGAGGCAGCATCAGGCTGATGGTGCCTTTGGAGCCTGGCTTGGAAGCCTTGGTTTGCTGAGCTCCAGGGTGCTGAGGACAGCCTCCCCCGCCGGCATCCCCACCCCCAACTGTGCTGTGAGTCCTGTTCTTGCTTTGGAAGATTCCAGTGCCCGCTGTCAGGCCCCTACTGGCCAGCCTCACAGGCCAGCTCCCCGGGTGAGCACCGTGTGTCCCCCTCTGGCTGCCTGGCCAGCAGCCCAGACAGGCAGACAGAGCATCTGGGTCTCACCCAGAGCCCTGCCCTGCCCTGCTCACTTTGTGGGTGCCTCAGGTTGTTTACCAGTGGCCTGGGTCCCTTACCAGTGGCCTGGGTCCCGTTGGTCCCTCTTTCGTTTTCATTTCTTCAGATTTCTCTTTGTTTAGGTTTAAAATCCTTTTTCTTTGTGTGGCTGGGGGCTGTATTCAAGATCTGGGCTTTGGTTTAGCACTTGGGGATTCAAGCAAAGCCTTCTCTTCTGATGTAAAAATATTAGCAGCAACAACAATAAAAGCTTCCCCCCTCAAGATCTTAAAACTAAGACATGCTTTAAAAAAAAGAAAAAAGCAACTGGTGAATTAGGGAACATTGGAAAGAGGAAAATACCATTAAATATCCTTCCAGTCCCTTTCTATTGGTTTTATATGAGATACTATTTTTGCTTGATATTTTCTTACAAAATTGAAGTTGCATTGTGCATGGTCACGTAACTCTTGATTCACTCAACATTATATCATGGACATTTTTTCCATGTTTATTAATGAATAATTTTTATTTCTGTGGAGGTTTTGGCAACATAAAATTCCTTTGTCTGCCTTTATTATTTTTGTACTCTCTTTATGTGGTTGGATGTTTAGATTGTTTCTAGTTTTCGTTATTAGAGATAATGCTGGAATAGATGTCTTTGATGTAAACGTTTGCCTGAAATTTCTGATCATTACTTTAGAATAGGTGCTGAAAAGTGGTCTAGCTTGGCCAAGGTATTTGAACAGCTGTGAAGCCGTCGTTAGGCCTTGCTGGATTTCCAGTGGTATCTTCCTAGCTTTTGGGGAGAGATCAAAGATGCTAGCTTGAGGTTTTTAGAAAAACTATGTACAAATTGATGTAAAACAGTTATTGAGTGCCTTCTGCACACCTAGAAACATGCGAGTCACTTGAAGACTATGATCTCATGTTGTAAAAAGGTAAACTGAGTCTTGGAGACATTGGATAGCCTCCGTGTTTACCTGGCCAAGCAAAGTGAGACTTGCTCTCCTGAAGTTGGCTTCTGAGTGCAGCCTTGGGAACAGCTGGGCCACAGCACCGTTTCTCAACTAGGCAGTTTGTCCCCCAGGGGTCATTGGTCAATATCTGGAGGTGTTTTTGGTTGTCACAACTTTGGTGGGGGCATCTAGTAAGTGGAGGCCAGGAGGCTGTGTAACATCTTGCAATGCGCAGGGCAGCCCCCGCAGCAAAGAATTATCCAGCCTTGTAATGTTGTTACCAGTGCTACAATTGGGAAAGCCTGGAGAGATGTCACCAGCTAGGGTTTCCTCCCTGACCCACACACCAGGACTCTGGTCCTCTTCTTTCCAGGGCTGGCAAAGCAGGCAGCAGTGCCGTTTCACACCTCACTCTCACACCAGGCTGGAGATCTTTAACCCTCTTTTCTGTGCCTTGAGTTGGAAATGGGGCGGCCATTGCCATCAAGAGGAATTCCTTGAGCAATCCATCAGTCAATCAGCTAGCACTTACTGGAACATCTGTTATGTGCCTTGCACTTATTAAACTCACTGCTGTTAGTGCCACACCTTGCTGACTTGGTTAAGAGCCGCTGGCCTCTGAGATCCCAGCAGGTTTCTCAAATGTGCATTTTCCAGCAGTCTCCATGCCTAGCGGGGAGGCTACTTTGGGGAAGTCCTGAATTGGCCAGCGTGATCTCAAAAGACAGCTACAGAGGAATGTTGCCAGGAGCATGGATTGCCCTCAACTGTTGTCTGAGAGAAACTGGATATGTCTGTTTTCCTGGCCTCAGGCTGGTAGGTTTCCCACTTCACAGTGAGTTTTATACCAGGCTCTCCCTGGCAGCTACTGGTCAGGAACTGCAGAGTCCTGGGTCCGAATAATGGGAGGTCCTGGGGTGGGGGAGATCCTTTTGGCAGTGGTGCATTTGTTTAACCATACAGCTGTACCTGTGCGGTCCTGGGAGGCTTCTTTGAGGGGAGGGCCAGACTGGGTCGGTTTCTAGGATGGGGACTTTGCCATGGAGGGGCAGGGGAAGGCAGGACAGTCTAGGCAGAGCAACTGAGCAAATGATTGGCAGAGTGTGGTGTTTCTGGAACCTACAGAGTATCCGTGTCGCTTGGAGGGTGAGCTGTGCCAAGAGGCTCCAGCAGGCTGCGGAGGGGCCCTTTATGAGAACCTAGGGTGCTATGAAGGAGTGACTTTGTGGTCCCAGGGATGGCCCTTGTTACCCGTGGGTTAACTTCAGGTCATGAGACATAAGCATGTAGGAACCCAGGTTCTTTTGGGAGATGGGATATTGGGCAGCAAAGTGATTCTCTGCCTCTTGGTTTGGGCTGACTCCGTTTCTCCAGTTTTTTTTTCCTGTCAGGCAGACCGGCAGAACAGTACAAGAGAAGATTCCCAGCAGATATGCACGCCCTCTTCTCATTCTGGTGACCTTCGCCCTTCTTGTCATCTGTTGGCGAGAGCTTTGCCTATTTGTGACCTGATCCTGAAGATAACTCCCCTTACAGGGTCACCTTGGTGGAAAAAGGAAGAGATAAATCTGGTTCTCAGAATACTTTTCACTGTGATCCTCAGAAACACTTTCAGTGCTTTAAGGGTGGTAGTGGTTATCCATCCATCCTCCCTGCATCCATCTATCCATCCATCCATCCATCCATCCATCCACTCTACCTCCATCATCCATCCATCCTCCCTCCTTCACCCATCCATCCATCTACCCTCCCTCCATCACTCATCCATCCATCCATCCATCCATCCTCCCTCCCTCCATTATCCATCCCATCTATCCTCCCTCCCTCTTTCATCCATTTATTCATCCTCCATTATCCATCCATTCATCCATTATCCACCATTCATCGTCCATCCATCCTTCTTTCATCATCCATCCATCCATCCATCACTCCATCCATCCATCCATCCTCCCTCCATCATCCATCCGTCCATCCATCCTCCTTCCATCGTCCATCTACCCTCCCTCCATCACTCATCCATCCATCCATCCTCCTTCCATCACCTATCCATCCATCCTCCCTCCATCATCTGTCCATTTATTCATCCTCCATTACCCATCCATTCATCCATTATTATCTACCATTCATCGTCCATCCATCCATCTATCCATTCTTCCTCCATCACCTATCCATCCATCCTCCTTCTCCATCACTCTCCATCACCTATCCAATCATGCATCCTCCATCATCCGTCCATCCATCCATCCATCCATCCATCTTCAGTCCATCATCTATCCATCCATTATTATCCATCATTCATCATCCATCTATCCTTCCTCCCATTCATTGACAACAGGGATTTTAAAGGCCTTTGTTGTTGGTCTTTGGCGTATCTCTCCTCTCCTATCTATGAAGGCGATAATTTCAAGGGTCACCTCTTTCATGGAGTTTTTCCTGCATCAGACCTAGGCTCCCACTTGTCATTGGAGTTTCCCTGGCTTATAACACTCATTAACATTGTCTTGCAATTGTCTATTTGTGTTTAGTAGATGTTTGTTGGTAAATGAATTCAGTGGGAGAAAATGACATTTGTTCAGTGTCCTTTGACACCTTTGTTAAGAAATACAAGTCAACCAAGCAGCCTCCAGATTACTCTCTCCAGAAGAGTGAGTAAGAGCAATCATTATAAAACAATTAGTTTGTAATAGAGTGGAGTTGCATTTTTATATAATATAAACATGTTTGCTATATAGTTCATTTGGACTCCACATGTAATTTCTGTGTACAATATTTTTATACACACTTTGAAGGGTTTTTAGGTGGGAGGTAGGTTGTTTTGATGGATGTAGGTTGTTTTGATGGATAAGGTATTGGAGATGTGGTGCAGTAACCAGGGTTCTAGCCTGGCTTTCCCTGAAATTAACATGAGACCTCCTTACGCAGGGTGGCCTCTCCTAGTTTATTCCCTGTCAAATGAGAGGCTGGGATAGATCATCTCTATCTGTGTAGATTATGTCTTTTTTTTTTTTTTTTTTTTTTATGTCTTTAAGCCATGACATTCAGTGCCTGGGGTCACTCACAGTTTCCCTGTCCCATTGGTTAGAGAGGGTTGCAGTTGGGCTTCGTAGACTCACTGATGGTCACTTCACTGATTTATTTGAGTGAGGAGTCAGCCCTTGACCTTAGCAGTGCCATAGGAAATGCTCTTGTCTTTAAGCACTCTTACACCATCTCAAGATAGGAGGGCCTTAGAGACCATGTACGGCTTTAGCACCACTACCACTTGGTGTGACAGGCACATGAGCTCTGGCGGGATGACAACCTGATCTGTGTGGGAGGAATTATCATTTGCATTTTCCAGATGCTGTAGAGGCTTTCTGGTTTCATTGGAGTTGTCCAAGTTCCCAGGGGTGGAACTGTCAGGGTCCCAGCTCCCCTCTCCTCCTTAGGGTTGGTTTCTCATCCAAAGGGTGCTCTTCCATAACCTCTGGGGGGAGGGCAGGGCACACCCTTTGTCTCACCAGGGACTCCCTCTGCCTGGGAGGCCCCTCCGTGGCAGCCTGGACAGTTAGGAATGTGGCCCTGCCCTCAATCATAGCCTGCCCACTCCATCACCCACTCCATCACCCGCTCCATTGCCCGCTCCATTGCCCACTCCATCACCTACTCCTACTGTCCTGAAGGAGGTCTGTCCCCTTGTTATCCCTTCTGTGGCCCCCAGCTCTCTGAGGGAGGATGGAGAACGTTTTCCTGGACTCATTCTTTCCCGGGCTGGCTCCCACCCTCTTGTTATGGGCAAATCCAGGCCCCCTGTGTTTCACATGACCCAGCTTGACATCTGTTTGACACCCTGGCTCATGAAAGGAACTGTCTAGTGGCTGTAGCATTACTATTGGGAAGGGACAGACACATTAGCCCTTATTTTGGAAGGTTTGGTGGAGCAGGGGGTTCAGACCAGGTGCTGGAGACAGGCTGCACATCCTTGTTCTTTGCTTCTGTTTTCTCATCTGTAAAGTGAGGATTGCTATAGACCCATCTCCTTGGGGTATAGTGAGGATAAAAGAGTTCATAGGTAGTATAGTACATAGTACTATGGAACATAGTAATAAATCTTGATTATTATTAATAAGGCGGCCCAAGTGGGCGCCATGTATTTGGCCGCTATGTCATGTAGCCACTCATTTAGGCTCTAGTCAACTCAAATCCAGATTCTCATTTAGCACATGCTGCTGGTTTTAGCCAGAGTCCCTATCCTGCTGGGTCTTATTGAAAGACATCTTGGTGGGGGCAGACCCTATGCTTACTGGAACCTGGACCCTGGCCAGGAAGGAGATCAGTTTGCTAGAAGGGATCGTTTCTAGAATGTGCCCGATTTTGTTCTGCCTCAGACCAACAAGGCACATACTAGACATTACCTTCAATCTGCCAATGGCTGCCCTGGGCCTGAGGATGGCTGTGCAGTCACCTCTGCCCTGCTGTGCTCTGGAGAGGCCTTTCCAAGGTAGGTCTCTCAGCCAGATTCCTCCAGAAGCCAGGACAGTGACCATGCACTCCAACCTGTGGACCTATTCAAGTGCAGATGGTTGCTGGGCAAAGAGACATGAGCTTCATGAGACTGATGGCTGTGAGGCTCCCATAGAGTAGTCCTCTGTGGCTGCTCAGGGGCTTCTGCTGGACAGGGCAGCTGCAGTGAAGCTCCCTTGCCTCAAATTGTCCTATCTCCATTGTCACCTTGATTTAAGCATCATGATTGTCCAAATATTAAAACAACAGATTTGCTGTCTTGGATTAAAAAAAATGGTTTTTTTTGGTCTACTTAATTTTAATCTTTGTTAGTATTTATCTCTCCCCCCCCCCCAATATTTTACAGATTCAAGATTGAATAGTTTATCATTTGCATCCTGTGATTTTTACTTAATACTTTTTGGTAAGCATTTGCTGTGGGCTCTGTTGAAATGTGTTGTTGCTTCTTCTATTTTGGACATAAATATGATCTATTTCATGATCATAACTAATTCTTCTAAAAACATCTTTACATATAAATTCTCTAAGATTTTTAGTGTACTTTTTTTTTTCTTAAATCAAAAACATACCCTTTGTAAACTAGTTGAGAAAAAAGATTTAAAAAGAAGAAAGTAAAGGCCACCTGTGACCTGAGGCCCGCATTTCCCATGCCCTTTGTAGGGAACCTCCTTAGCACCTTGATCCCTTCTAGACCTTTTCTATTTATATTTACTAGTATTTTCTACACTCACAGGATCACATCTCATATATTGTTTTGTAATTTACTTTTGTAGATTATGACCACAATTGTGTGTATGTCCCCCCACCCCCGGCCCCCTATGTAAATCTTTGGCTGTAACGGATCACATTCTTTGGATAAATTGCCAGAGGTAGAATTCCCTATCAAAGGTGAGATCACATTTAAACTCATTTAAACTCTACTCATATTTCTAGGCAAGTGGTTAAAAAGAAGTAACTGCCCCAGGGGAGGGCAGCCCATGAAGCTTGTCCCCCTCCCCCCCCCCATACAAACTTAATACAAATAAAAAAGGTTAAATGTTCAGAAATGGATGATGTGGAGTGAGAAGTTCCCCCTAAATCCTACTGCTTAGTGATAACTTCCGACTATGGGTATACATGTGTTTTTCAGTGTTTCTCAACCGACATAGACCAATATTTTATTGTCATTATTTTATTTTTACCCAAATGGGATCATATTACAAATAGCATTCAGCAGCTTGCTTTCTTTTTTCTTTTTTTAATTAATTAATTAATTAATTAATTATTTTTTGCTTTCTTTGTGTTCACTTAGTAATATGTCTTGGTGTTCTTTCCACATCTGCCCGCATAGATCAACCTCATTTATTTTTCACTTACCTGTAATTTTTATGTATCCTTATTAGTTAATACTCACATACTCACATGCTTAATAATTTCCAAAGGCATAAAGAGTTATATATACTTCTATAGGAAGTCTGGTTGGCACTACTGTATGTAGCCCATCCACATAGCCCTCCCAGGGCCAATCACTCATGCTAGTTTTTGTGTGTATCCTTACAGAAATAAGTTTTTTTTTTCTTTTTAAGATTTTATTTTATTCATGAGAGGCAGAGACACAGGCAGAGTGAGAAGCAGGCTCCCTGCAGGGAGCCCTATGCAGGGACTGGATCCTGGTGTCCCAGGATCGCACCCAGAGCCGAAGGCAGATGCTCAACCACTGAGCCACCCAGGCATCCCCAGAAATAAGTTTTAAGCAAGTAGCATTACAATGAATAGATCATCCTTTTTCCCTTTTATGCTCAAATGGATGCATAGTATGCAACCTGCATTGTAACCTTCCTTTTTCACTTACCATTCCACGTGAGCCCATAAAGAGCTTCTTCTTCATTCTTTATGCCTGGGAGGTATACCATGTATAGTTGGTTCTATAGGGGATGTGGTTTTTTTGGTCTGGTGCTTATTGATGGACACTTGCCACTATAAACAGTTGCATTGAACAGCCTTATGTCATTTCACGTACATGAGCATATCTTTGTCGATAACCTCCTAGAAATGAAATTTCTGGGCATAAGCGTGGGATTTGTTTTCGGTAATATGGATAGATATTGCCAGATCACTTTCCATGGAGGTTTATACTCCCACCAGAAACCTATAAGAACGCCTATTTCCCCATATCCATGCCAACAGTGTTGTTATCAGACCTTTTGATCTTTCTCAATCTGATAGTTGGAAAAAAACCCTACATCTCAGTGGAGCCTTTTTTAAATGTGAAATTTGATAAGTCTTGACTTATGTGTGCCAGCCAACACCACGATCAAGATAGGGAACATATCCATCATCCCCAGAAGTTTCCTCCTGTCCCTCTGTAATCTGTTCCTCCCGCCTCTTCACCTTCCCTAGGCCACCGCTGCTCTGCCTTCTGTCACTATAGATTAGTTTGCATTTTCTAGAGTGAAATGGAACCAAACAAGATGTATCTTTTGGGGGGGAGGTCTGGCTTCTTTGACTCAGCACAGTTATGAGATTCATCCACGGCGTGCTTATCCATAGTCCATTTCCTTTTTTTGCTGATTAGTATTCATCGTGTGGATATACCACAGTCAGTCCAGGCACCTGTTGATGGACATTTGGGTTGTTTCCAGGTTGGGGCTATTGCAGATAGGCCGCTGTGAACATTTCTGCAGGAGTCATTGTGTTGGCGTGGGAGATAACTGAGAAATAGAATGTCTGGCTTCCAGGGTAGGTGAGTCTGGGTTATGAGGTTGATATATTTGACTTTTTAAGCAACTGTAAAACTGTTTAAGCAAGATAGTTGGGCCATTTTTAATTCCCACCAGCAGTAAATGAGAGTCCCAGTTCTATCATATCCTTGCCAACACTTTGGAATGGTTAATCTTTGAATTTTAGCTACTTTCGTTTTAATGCAATCATTAATCGTTGTACTTTTAATTTGCAATTTCCTAATGAACAATATTGTGCTTCTTTTGGCATGCTTTCTTGCCATCTGCATATATTCTTTGGTTTAGTGTCTGAGCAACTCTTGCTCCACACATACCTTTTTTTTTTCCTTAACCTTGGTTTGTTTCTATTTCAATTATTCAATTTTGAGAGTGCTTTATATATGCTGGATACAAATCTTTTATCAATTATATGCTTTGCAAATATTATCTCTCAGTCTGTGGCTTATCTTTTCATTCTCATAACAGTGTCTATTATAGAATAAAAAATTTTATTTTTTTATTATTTATTTATTTATTTATTTATTTTGAATAAAAAATTTTAATTTTGATGAAATCTACTTATCACTTTTTCTTTTTATAACTCATGCTTTGGGTATTGGGTTTAAGAAATCTTTGCCTAAACTGAGATCATAAGGATTTTTCTCTTATGTTTTCTTTTTAGGAGTGTTAGAGTTTTAGATTTTACATTTAGGCCTATGACCCATATTGAGTTAATATGTTCATATCAGTATATAGTACAGTAATGGATCAAAGTTATGTATTTATTTACTTGCATACAGCTATCTAATTGCTCTAAGGCCATTTGTTAAAAGATTTTTCTTTCTGCACCAAGTCGCCTTTGCACCTTTATTTAAAAAAATGTGTTTTCCATATATGCATGGGTCTATTTCTGGACTTTCTAGTTCATTCTTTTAACCTCTTTTCTATATTAACACCAATACTGTACTTCTTGGTTACTGAGCTTAATAATAAGTCTTGATACCCGGTAGTGTTAGCCCTCCAAATTTGTTCTAAGGTTGCTTTGGCTATTTTAGATCTTTGAATTTTTATATGAATTTTAGAATCAGCTTGGCAGTTTTTTCAAAAACCCTACTTTTAAAATTTTGATTAAGATTGTGAGGAATATGGATAAATTTGGAGAGGATTGATATCCTAATAACGTTGAGTGATGTGACCTATGAACAGGGTATATGTCCCTCCGTTTTTTAGATCTACTTTAAATTCTCTCAGCAATGTCTTATAGCTTTTATTTTTTATTTTTTAAAAGGTTTTATTCATCTATTCATGAGAGACACACAGAAAGAGAGGCAGAGACATAGGCAGAGGGAGAAGCAGGCTCCATGCATGGAGCCCCATGTGGAACTTGATCCCAGGACTCCAGGATCATGCCCTGAGCTGAAAGCAGGTGCTCAACCACTGAGCCACCCAGGCGTCCTAACGTATAGCTTTTAATGTACAGGTATCATACATCTTTTTCAGATATATCCTGAGCTATTTTTATGATTTTTGAAGTTATTATAAGTAGTATTTTAAAATTCCAATCTACTAGCATTTCAAAATTTAATTGATTTTTGTGTATTGTTCTTGTATCCTGTTTTGTGGATTCTATCTGATTTTGTACATAAATGATCACATCTGAGAATAAAGGCAGTTTTATTTCTTTCTTTGCAATCCGGATGCCTTTTATCTATTTATTTTGCCTTATTATATTGGCTGTGGAGCTTCCAGTACAGTGTAGATGACATGTCATGAGACCAGGCATCATGCTTGTCTTGTTCTTCATGTTGGATAGGACATTATGGTGAATCACAGTAATTGGGCTATTTATTTATTTATTTATTTATTAATTAGATTTTATTTATCTATTCATGAGAGACACAGGAGGCAGAGACATAGGCAGAGGGAGAAGCAGGCTCCATGCAGGGAGCCTGATGTGGGACTTGACCCTGGAACTCCAGGATTATGCCATGAGCTGAAAGGCAGATCCTCAACTGCTGAGCCACCCAGTCGTCCCTAATTGAGCCTTTAGATGGAAACCAGTACTTTGTTTTTACTTCATGTATCTGTTTTTACTTCATGTATCTTTTTTTAAATTTTAAGTGATCTCCATCCCCAACATGAGACTTGAACTCATAACCCCGAGATTAAGAGTTGCATGCTCTAAGGATGGAGCCAGCCAGGTGCTCCTTCATGTATTTTGAAACTGTGTTGTTAGGTGTGTAAACATTCAGGATTGTTCCATCCTCTTGAACTTACTCCTTTGTCATTATGAAGTGATTTTCTTGATCTCAGGTAATTATCTTTGCTCTGGCTGCTTTTAGGACTTTCTTCACTTTTGTAATTTTCACTATATTTCAAACATCTTTAGCCATTATTTCGTCAAATATTTCTTCTTAACCATCTGTCCTCTGGGGACTCCAGTGATCACATAGGCAGCTTGAGTTTATTCCTCAGCTTTGCTTTTTTCTTAAGATTTTATTTATAAGTAATCTCTACACCCAATGTGGGGCTCGAATTTACAACCTTGAGTTTGAGAGTTGTGCGCTCTACCTACTGAGCTAGCCAGGAGCCCCTCACATGCTCTTCTCTTTTGTAATTTTTTTCCCTTCTGGTTTTCATATTGGAGAGTTTCTATTGACATTTCTTCAAGTTCATGAATCTTTTTCCAAGGTGTCTAATCTGCCACTAACCCTATCCGGTGTCTTTTATGTCTCTGGAAGTTTGATTAGGTCTTTTTATATTTTCAGTCCTTCACTTGACTTTTTGAACATATGGCAGATGGTTAGAATAACTGTTTTAAGGTTCGTCTGCAAATTCTAAATCCGTGTCTCCTCTGGCTCCCTTTGGATTAATTGATTATTTTCCTCAATATGGAGAAATAATTTTTCCCTCTTTTCCTGCTTTGTCTGGCATGCCTACTAATCTTTGATGGATGCTAGATATTGTAAATTTTCTCTTGTTGCCTGTTGAAAATTTTGTTTTCCTATAAATATTCTCGAGCTTTCTCTGGGGCATGGCTGATTTCCTTGGAAGGTTTAATCTTGCTGTGAAGATTGGTGAGATGGCATCAGAGCCCAGGGTAGTTATTCCTCACTGTTGCAGCAACAACCTCTGACTTCTATCCCCAGTGCCCTTGACTTTGGAGATGCTGCAGTCTGGCTGGTGGGCACAGGCGCTGGCCCTGTGGGTGCCATGGCACTGTTCTCATACTTCTGGCTGGTTCTTTCCTTGGCTCTGGGGAAAGGACTGCATGTCTCTGTATTCTGCAGTTTCCCTGGGGGGGAACCCCTGCAGATCAGCCATGTTCTCTCTCTGTTTGGCTCTCCCATCTTGGCATTCGGTCACTACTCTGGTCTCCCTGGACTTCAGCCCCATCTCCACAGCTTGGGGAATCAGCCAGGTTCTGCTTGGGTCCCGCCTCCCTGCCCTGACCTGCCTCCTGCCTCCAGCCTCACCAACCCATTTGTTTCATCTCTCAAGGACCTACTGTCCCTTTGTGGCCTGCTGTTCAGTGTCTTGAAAAATCACTGTTTCAAATGTTTTGTCTAGTTATTTGGTGGTTTTGGGTGGGAACCTAAGTCTAGTCCCTGTTATTCCATCTTGGCTGCAAGCAGAAAGTTTGGTTTGTATTTTTCTCCCTAGAAGGGCCTTTCCGATTTTCAGTGGTGTAGAGGATCCTGCAGCAAAGATAGTCCTTAGCCTGAGTGTGCTCACGGCCTGCCAGGAGAGTCTGGCTTGTCCAGAGGGTGGCCGGTGTGACAGCTGGTGCTGAGAGGCAGGGGCACCCCACCAGTTCTCCTGGCTGGGCCGCCCCGAGGGAGTGTGGCCTCCGAGAACGTTTGTGTGGGCCGGAGGTCTGTGTGTTAGTCCTAGCACCACACACAGTCTCTGCAGCCTGTCCAAGGGCTGTGTGCACAGCTGAGCGTGGGAGCCGCGTCAGGGCAGAAAACCCCAGAGTGCTTGGGCTTGCCAGCAAAGGCACTCGTTCAAGATGTTGTCATGGGGAGAAAGGGGAAAACGGAAGTGGGAAGGGCCTGGTGTGAATCACGCTGGCTGGGAGGCCTGGCTCCCCCCGGACTGGGCCTCTCAGGCCTGGATGCAGGGCCCTGGGCTTTGTCTCACCCTTCCCTGTGATGGAGTGCTGGTTCCTAGGCACAGATGTTTGGCCCGGGCCTCTGGCCTGCCTGTGTGTTCAGGAGATGGGAAGCCGGCGTGAGGCCCAAGGCCTGGGCCCACGGCTCCTTGAATGTCTGCTCTCAGCTGCAGCAGTGGAAAATATTGGCTGGGTTCACAGCCTTGGGAAGGGTGGCTGGATGAGGCCATAAATCATCCAGCAGTCCCGGAGAGCCGCCACTGTCCTTCCTGGCTTAGGGAGAGGACCGTGGGCAGGCCCTGGGGAGCCTACTGTCTGAAAGCTGGGCCAGGGCGGCCATGGCCTCCCTTTGGCACCAGCAACTCGGAGGAAGAGGAAGGCTAGCAGGACTTCGAATGCAGTCCTCCTGTTGTATGGAAGGGGAGGCCAAGGTCACATGGTGGCCATGGCTTATCTAGGGACACACAGCCTGATTCAAGGTTGGGCCACCGCTGGCTCCCCCTCCTCCTCAGGAGAAAGGGTAAAATGAAAGGGACACAGAGATTAGGGGCTGGGCCCTTTTGGTGCCCTATCTCATGTGGTTTTCCCTGTACCCCCACCCCACTGGCAGGTTTCTTTCTTAATAGATACGCCGTTGGCTGTTTGAGGCCACTTGGCCAGCAAGTGCAGTGACTGAATGGGACAATCCAGCCTGTGTGCCCTCAGTGAGAGACCCTGAGGGGGCCTTTGGATGAGTGAGGGGACTCAGCCCATAGGCTGCCCCTCATGGTCTCTGAGGCTTTTCTGGGCGAAAAGATGGGTCAGTGTCTGAAGGGTGGAGTGAGACCCACTAGCTGTATAACTTTGAGTTAGGTCCTTGCCTCTCTGGGCCTGTTGCTGCCTCCATCAGGTGAAGGGGATGTGCTAGATTCTCCGGGGGCCAATACCAACTCTGGAAGTTCTTGGAGGCTCCCTTTGTGCTGGGGTTTGGGCCCTCCTTGGGATGCCAGCTGTGGAGTGGGACCCCTCTGACGAGGGTCTGGGGCTTCCTAGAGGGCATCCCTGTGCCTTTGAGGGGATACCTGAGAGTCTGAATGTTCCAAGGAGTGGAAGAGATGAAGCTTTTCCAGGACTGGGGAGATGGAATGAGACTCCTCCCCTGGGGCCCGGAGTGACCCCTGGAGGTTGTGTTAGGAGATTTGGGGATTTCTCCCTTTTGGCACTTGTGTGGGAAGGCTTGTCTTCAAGTTATTCTGGGGAGGTGGCAACGTTTTAGTCATCACCTGAGCTCCTTGGTGACTTGTCCCTGTGAGCCCCACCAGCACTCGCCTGCCTCCCTTCTGAGCCAGGGATGACCTTGGCCTCCTGCCTGGGTCAGCTCTTGAACCACAGCAGTCAATCTTTCCTTCTGGGCCCCTCTCAGACCTCAGCCCTGTCTCTTTTTTGCTCTGTTCTCATGCCCTCCAGTTCTGTTTGCCTCCTTGCAAAAAAACAAAACAAAACAAAACTGCCATAATGTTTCCAGGTCCTTCTGGAACCCTGCCCTTCCGTTCCTCTTCATTAGACGTACTTTTCTCTAAACCCTGTCCTGGGAAGTTCTGACCCGAAATGCCCTGTTGTGCAATCCAACGGGCCCTGGGAAGTCTGTCGAGACGGGCCTTGTCCTGCTCCAGGAGAGTGGGCTAGAAGGAGGAAGGGATGGTCCAGACTGGGCCACACCTCAGCTTTACTGCAGCCGATGCTGTTGCCAGACATTTTCCCCCACCTCATTGCTGCCTTGGGTCTTGGTCCAGTTCTACTTTTTCTCAAAATAAAGGAGAATAGGGTGGCAGGAGAAAGGCAGGTGGCCAAGGAGAAAGCTTACCTTGTGTCACAGACTTCACCAGCTTCTTGCAGGCTGGTGTCTGGGACAGATGAGAAAGCTTTGGGAACTGACCCCGAGGAAGAGTATCAGCTGGGCTGGGCCGATGGGTAGAGGAAAGAACTGGGGAGGCAGCCTTGGGTTTGGGGGTGGATCCTGGATTCTGGGAGTGGGGTGTCCTCAGCATGAAGCACTTTGTCCCTGGCCTCCCCTCTCCTGCCTTTCCGCCTCCTCAGATGGGCTCTATTCTGGGCAAGAGGAGGTTGCAGCCAGAACCTAGTGGAGGGGTGGAGGCAGCAGGCATCTGCTTCCCTCAAGCCCTGATCCCACTACTTCCTTTGCTGTGCCATCTCACTGAGAAACTCAGTGTGGGCCACATGCCATCCCCTCCCTGGGGTCCTGTCCCTGACTTGCAGAAGGCTGACTGGTTATGGGTGCACCAGAGCCCATATGGCTGTTGGCCCCCTTCTGAATGGTGATGCCTGCACCAAACTGGCTGGGGAGCCTTCTGTTGTATGGTCTCTGGAGGATTCAGGACAGTCTGTATAACCCGCTCAGCCCAGTGTCTGCACCCTGGGGGCATCCATCCTGCTCTAGCCCCATCATCGGGGGCTTGCACATGCTGGGCAGGGGTGGAAATGAAGGGAGCCCCTTGCACTTACCTGTGCACCGATCCATCATGGTGAAGTTGGTATGTGACAATGGCTTGGGTCCCCATCACTGGACAGGGGTACCAGAAAGCTGCCACTTTAACCCCAGGACCCTTTCCTAGAGCCCTGGTGCTCTGCCCTCAGGTCTGGGCAGGGATCGTCACCACTGACCAGGCCCCATGCTTTCTCTGGCTCTGGAGCTTGAGTTTACTATAATGTCTTTTTCTAAAACTTGGGGCTTTTAGGGGATAAAGTCCCTGCCTCTTTATCCTTGGGGCACAGAAGGGAGCCTTAGAAGAGTGCCGGCCTTCTGGCCATGTCTAAGGTCTTTAGCATCACCTCCGTTGGTCCAGTACCGGTCACCCCTCTCACTGGCTTAACTGACCTCTGTGTAACTCCATCACCACGGGGCATTGCAAGTGAGGGAGGCAGAGGAGCTGGCCCAGGGCTGTGCAATGGAATACTGCACCGAGATGGGCCGGAGGGTCAGCCCTCAGCCTTCTCAGGGATGCCCTTCTCTCACCAAGGCTCTGTGGTATCTCGTACCCAGGGCAGCCTTCCTGGTGTGTGGCTTTGGGCGGGCGCTCCGTTGAAGGAGTGGTTGCATGGGGCACTCCTGTCGGCCAGGAGAGTCTCCACCTTGGCCCAGACTGTAGTACCCTAGCTCATCCAGAGAGCACGGCTTCTGGGAAAGGTTTGTTGCCCTTCTCCTGAAGGAGCAAATTCAAAAATTTGGCAAAACATCAGAGTAAATCAGGCCCCAGTGCTGTTTATCTGCAGCATAGCTGATGGCAGAAATTCAGGTAGTGAGAGGTGTGCTCAGTGGCACCCTCATTACTGTGTCAGTCTGGGACCACACGTTGCTGGAGGCAGTTGTCACCGCACCTGGGACCCCACTGAGAGTGTATAGCCCAAGCGGGGGGCAGGCATGGCCTCTAAGGAGAGTTTTGTGGGTTAGGATGCTCCTTATGGCGGGGTCCAGCCCTGGGAGGCAGATGACCCAGAGGCTGGCCAGCCCATGGGGTACAGAGGGTGCCCAAGACTTCACCAGTGCTGCTTGTGGAGTGATCTCTGTGGCTCACTGCGGGGTGGCTCCTGTTGATGGCAGTGTTCTAGAGATGGAGAATCGGAGGTGCTGTGTCTGTGAGGAGCTGCCTGCCCAGCTATAAAGGCTTTAGCTGGGATTTGAACCCAGGCCTGCTGGCACCAGAGGGTTTGCTCTTTGCCTCTCACCATGGTCTCCGGCTGAGTGATAGAGACAGGAGTGAGGAGTGACCACAGGAAGGGAGTGGGTGAGGAATCACATGAGGGTCTCAGGAAAGCAGCAGTCCCAGCACCTTATAGTCGGCGAGGAGCACGTGCTCATCTGTGAGTGACTCAGCCGCTTTCTTCCTACCTGTCCATCCATCCTTCTCTTTTTCTCTGTCTCCATCCATTTATCCATTATCCATCCATCCATCCATCCATCCATCCATCCAGTGAACATTGATTGAGCACCACTGGGAGCCAGCAGTGTGCTGGGCTTTGGGGACACGACATCAAGTAAGATCTGGTTCTTGCCCTCATAGAGGTCCTGTGATGGGGGAAGATGGATACACGAATGGACTCTCAGGATGTCAAAGGTCAGGGGCTGTGCTGGAGGGGGTACAGGGAGTGGGGAGGCCTTGCCGTAAGATGGACACAGGGGTTCTCTGCGAGGGGCTTAGAGGGCCTATGGCTCAGACTCTACTCCAGACTCAGGAGTTCTGCTCCCATCTTTTTTTTTTTTTTTTTTTAAAGATTTTATTTGTTTATTCATGAGAGATACACAGAGAGAGGTAGAGACAGGCAGAGGGAGAAGCAGACTCCCTGTGGGGGACCTGATGCAAGACTGGATCCCAGGACCCCCGGATCATGACCTGAGCCGAAGGCAGACACTCAACTACTGAGCCACCCAGGTGCTCCAGAAGGTTAGAGTTTGATTGGATGGAAAGAGGGCAGGGCATTCCAGATGGCAGACTGTATAGGCAGAGCTTAAGAAAGTTCTGGAACTTGACATCGAAGACCTCAGGCCCTGGCCCTGCCCCCAATCTGTCTTCGTCAGCTACTGGCACCAACCTTTTGCTCCAGTTGGACTGGTCTCGAGTTCCAAGTACCCCCAGACCCCCACCCTGTCATAGGACCAGTTGGCCACACCTGTGCCCCCTGCCGGCCGCCCAGGACAGACCCCTGTTTGGCCATTGTCACTATTTTGATTGACTGGGTCTCAGATCTTGTGTCTCCTTCACCTGGCAGACCAACTGGCATCCATTGGCCATCATCAACGAATGCTCAAGGAATGTGTGAGGGGAGCGGGGGTACATGTTTGTTGGTTTGAGGGAACTTGAACGCCTGGGAGGACCGGCCGTGCCTGGGCTGCTGGTGAAGTCTGAGGGGAGTTAAAGGAACTATCTCTTGGTCAGGATGTAGTTTATGAGGGCCTTGGGAGCTTGTCTTGAGCAGGGCTATGGGCAGCAGACCCGACACCCAGGGGCTCTCAGGGGTCTGGTCACCATCAGGCCTCTGGGGAGAGCTCTCCAGGAAAGCACAGGGAGGGGCAGCGTGGAACCCCTGCCGACGGAGGGGACTGCCTTCTAATTATAGCCTTCTGGGCAGAATGACAAGGAGCCACGCTCTGTGGGCCGGGGCCGGCGTGTGCCATCTTGTCCCCCGGAGGAAGCTCTCATGGACTTTTGGGACTGCCTCTGCTAAAGGAGCAGAGCACGGGTTTGGCATGTCAGCGATGTGTCTGTGCAGTGGGGCCGTGAAGAACAAGTTGGGGCCAAAATCCAAAATCATTTTAAAAGGTTTGGGGGCAGGTTCTACTGGAGAAGTGGGTTTTGTCAACAAGAGGGCCTTTTAAGTTTTTCCAGGCCGGCTGCCTGGCCAGGGCATTGCAAGCCACTGTCCCCTTGTCCCAGGAGATAATCTCATGGTGCCGCGAGGACATCTTGCTCTACCAGCTTTCTTACCGGATCCCAAGGAAAGCTACATCAGTGATGTGGACCCTCCTTGTTTCCTGGACCTTTTGTGCTGGCCAGAAGTCACCTGGGTGTGCCCACCCATTGTGAGGGTGTCAGGGAGCACGGTCTCTGCCCCAAGTCACAGTCAGGGGTGCAGATGAGGTGGCAGGGCTGACGTGTGGCCTGTGGCGCCGGGCTTTGGTGTCAGCCAGGCAGGGCAGAGTCGTTGGTCGAGGGCTGCAGTGAAGGCCACGCATGGTCCCTGGAGCCACCCAAGGACGTGCCGGGGAGGGGGTGTTCCGGGCATCGGCGACTGGCCAGAGGAAAGCCAGGATAGGATGCACCTCCCGGGTTGTCAAGAGCAGGGTTCTTACCTCCAGAGCACGATTCTTGACAAGGCTGTTGGATGTGGCCCCTGCAATTGGCTAATAGCACCAGATACACTACAGGTATTTATGGGAATGTTTATTTATTATTTTTTTTTTAAAGAACTGATGCTTCTAAGTTAACTGCTTCATGATGTCACCCTCACTCACTTGTACCCCCCACCCCGAGTGGGAGCGAGGGGCTGGATCACAGCTGGGCATCGGGCTGCAGGCCGTTGTCATCGAGGGGAGCCCAGCTCAGCATACTTGCACCCGCCCGCTGTGGTCAGAGGGAGAAAGGCGGGAAGTTCCCCAGAGTTTGCTTCCTGCGACTCCCCTTTACAAGCTGCTGCAGGCAGAGAGAGCCAGTGCTGAAGTGAGCATGGGAGAAGCCACTCTGTCAACTTCTGGGTTCTTCAAAGTGCGTAATGTTATTTTGAAGGTCCTGGTAAATCCCGCCCTACAGAAGCTCGATTAATGCGGACCCAGCATGGCTCAAACTCACAGAGTGTTGGAGCCATTGTTTCCCTAAGAGTGCTTAGCTGTTTCTCCAATAAAAGGCTTCAGAGTTAGCTCTAGTTCGTCTGCTTTTGTGTCTCTTGAGGAAATCAGGAGCTGTAACATTTTTTCATTTGTTCATGCAGCAGATGGCCGGTGGTAGTAGCTGCTTCCACCATGCGGTGTGCAGTGAGCAGTGCCTTACTTCCAGGTACTTGGTTCCTGCCTGCTGCAAGGCCCGAGTCTTTCCTCAAACCTCCCTCCTGCCCTTGGGACTGAGGGCTCCTGTCTGCCAGTCCCACTGTCCCTCCAGACATTGCACAGCCTGGAACCACTGGGCCTCTCCCGGGTGCCCTCAGGCCCCAGTTCCCATTCATTCCCCAAGCCCAGCCCTGGATGCCACTGGAAAAGGTGGAAGGTGACCTCAGTGTGATCTGTGCTTTTTTTTTTCTTGACCCTTTGCTGACTTTGGTGGTGGCCCCTTCATGCGAGGCATTGACCTGTCATTTCTCATGACCTTTAGCCTTTGAGTGAGGCTGAGATGTTTTGGATGTGTAGGGGGTATACACATTGTGCCTTTAGAAAGCTTCAAATTGGGGTGCTCAGTTGGGTAAGCGGCCAACTCTGGATTTTCAGCTTGGGTCACCATCTCAGGGTGGTGAGATTGAGCCCTATGTAGGCGGGAAGTCTGCTTGACGAGTCTCCCTCTCCCTCTGCCCCCGCCCCCACGCTCTTTCTCTCTCTTTCAAATAAATAAATCTTTAAAAAAAAAAAAGAAAGCAAGCTTCAGAATTTGTAGGTTTCATGTGCTCTAGTAGGGCTTGGCAATTCAGTAGCATGGGGTCCTCTTGGCAATAAAAATGTGGCAATAAAAATGGTCCTCTGGTGTGTCAATAACACTGCACACTTCTGCGTGCACGCAGTAGCCCTGGTCCCTGCCGTGCCTCTGTGTGGGCTCCGTGCTGGGCAGGTTAATACTTGGCTCTTGAGGCAGGACAGTAACCTCACACCTTCTGCATCTGGTGGCAGGCTATGGTCCTGGGAATTGGGACTGGGAATGGAGGGTTAGTTGGGGCAGCAGGAAGCAGAGGAGAGAGGACAGGGAAGGATTAGAGCCCCTGCCTCCGGGCTCAGTTCAGTACTCATCCATCTCAGACGTCACCTCCTCCAGTAAGTCTTCCCTACTATCCCTCTCCAAGCTCAGCTAGGTGCCCCAGGCTCCTATGCACCCCATGCTGCTGTCCACGGCTGCATCTTCATTTTCCGCATTCCCCACCATCTTATTGCTTTTCTGCCTGTCTCCATGTGCTGTGAGCATCCGGAGAGCCAGGTTAGGGTGGCACATCCTCTGTGTCCTGAGCATTGGTGCACAGTCCTGCACAGTAGGTGCTTGGTAAATGTGAATGAACAAATGAGTGGTTAAGGGAGTGTTGGCCGCAGGAGCTAAGTGTGACAGCAGGGCCAAGGCAGTCATGGGAAGCAGAGGAGGGAGAGAAGCACACGTAGGATGGAGGGAACAGACAGGCATCAAGGGAGAGGGCCTGTGATGGCCTTGGGGCCTGGTGCAGGATGCAGGGCTGGCTGGGCAATGGGCGGGGAGGACCCCTCAGGGCGGGGGGCGGGGGTGGGCCAGAGCCTTTCCCATGTCTCTGCTGCCTATGAAAGCTTCAGGGGGAAAAATCAGAGAGGAAGACAGACTATGAGAGACTCCTAACTCTGGGAAACAAACTGAGGGTTTCGGGAGGGGAGGAACGTGGGGGATGGGGTCACTGGGGGATGGGCATGGAGGGCACGTGATGGGATGAACACTGGGTGTCATCCTGTATGTTGGCAAATTGAATTTAAATGAGTAAAAAGAAAAGAAAAAAAGAATCTCAGAGCTGGGTTCCCTGCACTAGGGACCTGGTCGGGCTTGTCTGGGGAAAGGCTCTGGGGACGCAGGAGCTTCTGCAGGACGGTGTGAGTCCTGCTGGTCCAGCAGAGCTCTGGCTCCCTGTAGAGATGCAACCAAGTCATTAGGTGTCCTTGAGACCCGTGTCCCCTCTGTCTCTGAAGTTGACTGCCTGGCTTCCTTGTGGCGTGTGCTAGTCCCTGGGGGCCCAAGGAGCCACGGGACCCAGATAGGACATGTTGATGGAGAGGGAGAGAATTTGGGATTTAAAATGCGATAAGAGAAAAAAAAATACTCCTGGAATCCAGACAGCATTTGTCACAGTGATAATGCCTGTTTTCCAAACAAAAGTCCCTCTGTGGACAAGGTCTCGGGGATGTCTGGGTCTCTGGCCAGCTCCTCTCTCGCGTGGCGGGTCGGTGTTTGCTCACATCACGGCGCAGAGGGTCAGAGGTTCGAGCCGGGGAGGCTGGGGCCGGGCTGAGTTGTGCCTGCTGTTCCTCGGATCGGATCGTCTGGAGCCGATTGACCCTCCCTGACCCTGCAGCCTTCAGCCCAGCTGTGGCGCCTCAGGACACGGCAGTGGCTCCAGGAAACGCAGCAGGCGGACGTCACTTCCCGCCACCCGCCTCCCCAGGCCTGCCCTTGTGAGGCCCACAGGACGGGGGTGCGGAGGCCCTCACGCCCCTCGGCCTCAGCGTCAGACTCCTCACCTGGGGGGGGGAAGTGTGGTGCCTGGACTGTCTCCCAGTCCATCTAGAAAGGATTTAGGGAAGAGCCCTGGGGTGGGAGGGCAGGGAAGCTGCCCTCAGCAAAGAAAAGCCGATGGCCCGGAGGGACCACACCTCAGTAGTGGGAGAGAAAGTCCCAAACCCTGGCGTGTGAGGTTCTGTGCTCATCCCAGGTATGAGAAAGCCAGGGAGGCGATGAAGAAAGGGAGGAGTGTTGTGAGATCTGGCCTGGTGAGATCAAAGGCTCCTTAAGACTTTTGTTCCTCAGTGTCCTAACCTGTAAAATGGGGATGTCACAGTGCCCACCTGCGGAGTGATTTTTATGAGTCGCTTAGATAACAGGGCACAACAGAGTGGACATCTGAAGAACCCAGGGGCCACCATCATTATATGATCATATGGATAGATTCTAAAAAAGTTCTACTGCAATTTCTGGGGCTGGTGCTAGTTAAGGCTTTACTTGGGAACTCGCCATGTGGGGCCGGTTTCCAAGTGTGCAGTGTCACCGGCGGGAGTCCTGACTGAAGGCAGGTTTTGTGTTCATGTAGCCATGAGAGGGCAGGAGATGGAGGGAGCCTGGGGGTGGGAAGAGTGTGGCCCTCAGAGTCAGAATGAGGCCTCCTTCCTAGGGACTCAGGCAGCTGGTGCTTGCCTCTCCCCCCTGTCCAGTGGGTGTAAGCCTGCCCTCTGTGGGAGGTTTTGCAAGAATGAGATGAGCAGAAGTGGCTGAAAGCCTGGTAGGCATCCAGGAAGCTCTGACTAAGGACTGAGCATTTTCTCCTTTCCCCACGGGGGATGCTGGGCTTGCCACCTCCAGGCAGCAGCCCTGGGCTCTGTGGGAGCTGCTTCCTTGGCTGGGGAGTCGGCCTGCCAGCTTGGGGGTGGACTTCCTCCCTCTGAGGGGCTGAGCCTGGGCCCCTGAGGAGGTGGCTGAGGTGCGTGGGTCAGAGCTTACCCGAGTTTCCTTTTTTTAAAATATTTTATTTAATTAAAAAAATTATTTATTTTATTTATTCATGAGAGACACACAGAGAGAGAGGCAGAGACACGGGCAGAGGGAGAAGCAGGCTCCCTGTGGGGAGCCCGGTGTGGGACTTCATCCCAGGACCCCAGGATCACACCCTGAACCGAAGGCAGATGCTCAAGCACTGAGCTACCCAGGTGCCCCAGAGCTTACCCGAGTTGGAGCAGAATGTATGGCCAGGTCCTGGGGTGCGCTGAGCAGGGCCTGGGGCCCAGAGAGGGGCCATGTCACCCTGCACCCCGCTGCCGTCTGCTGCCGGGGCCCTGCACTTTCGGTAGGGATGTTTTTTAATCCTTGGCCTCTTGGAGCCAGCGCCCCCTCCCCCTCTGCTGCTGGTTGAGGGGGTCAAACAATTATGGGTCTCCTCATTTCCAAACCAACTGGGAAATTAAGTCGTATCTTCATCAGAGCGCTATTAGTAATTTTCAAGAAAGAAGTAATTGAAAAGAAACTTTTTAATACCCTCACCAAATTGGCATGGGGGTGCAGGAGCCCCGAGGGCTTCTCCCCCTCTTCCCCTGTGGCCCCCTGGCCCCCTCCCCGTGTTGGCCTTCTCTCTGGCACCTCCAGCCGGCCCCCACCCCTGGCCTGGATCACCCCACCTCTGCTCGGGCTGCACCACTTGGCCTCAGCCCTGGCTCCTGCCCAGCCAGCTGTGTGACCCTCCAGTGCCCCTCTCCTGGGCACCTCTGGTTCTTCATCTGTAGGAGGAGCTTGTCACGTGGGCCTTGGGAGGCATGAGAGGAGGCGATACCTACGGAGTGCTGGGCCTAGGTTGGACACGTCAGGGGGCTCGATGCTTGGTGGCTGTGATTCTCCCAGTGACGCTGGCACCACTGCCCAGAGGCCTTCGCCGGGCATGTGCCGAGCCCGGTGGGCTGCAGCTTCCCTCTGCCCGCAGTAGGGCAGGCCTGGCTCTGGGAGGAGGAGGCAGGGGCTCTCTGGAAAGGTGTTCAGAACATTTGACCCGTGGGCAATATACCTGGGGAGCTAAACCGGTGTCTCCATTCTTCCAGCTATGCAGTCAGTCAGGAGATTGGAGGGCTTCTCCTAGGCTGGCGGGCCTTATTCCTGTGGCTTCTCAGGGATCAGGAGATGTAACCGAGTTCCCCACTGGGGAATGATCCAGCAGCATGACACTCGGTGATAGGGAGCAGCTCTTCCTTCCCCCAGAGGCCACTGCCTGCCCCCAGGATCCACTTCTGACTTTGGAGACCCCACCTTGGCACTCAGCCTGGTGTCTGGCTTGGGCACCCGCCGGCAGGGTCAAGTCACTGAACTGGGGCATCCAGATGGAGGAATGAGGGAAAATCAGGAGACACTCTTGGGCCTTTGCACATTCACTTGGCACTGCAGACTTCCTAGGTAACATGGGTAAAAGCAAGTATGTCCCTCGCATGTCGGTGAGCCCAAGGCCAGTGCTGGACAACCAGTGCTGCCTGAGTCCAGTGGGTTCTTTCTGCTGTAGAGTGGAAGATTCTAGGGTTCCCTGGCTGCCTGTGGCCTGTGGGGACCCCCAGAACCTCAGGGCCATGTGTATTTAGCCCTTTCTCTGGGAAGTCATCTCCGCACGAAGCTCCCTCCAGATGTTAGAGACCCAACCCAGCCCTCCAGCTACTGGGGGTCCTTTGTGCCAGTCTCGGGTGACTCAGGCTTAACACCAGGATCTGCTGCTGAGACAAATGTACTGTGTGGACTGTGAGCTTTGGAGCTTACCTTCTAGAAAACAATTTCCCTGGGTTACAGAAGGCAAGCTCAGGGACCTGTCTACCTGGGTCAAGCATGTGCACGATGTGCTGCTGAGTAAGAGACACTGTGTGTGTGTTTGGTGTGCTTGTTGTATGTGCCTGTGTGTATTTGTGAGTGTAAGGGTGTGTCCGTTATGTGTGTCTGTACATGCCTGCATTTGTGTGTGAGTGCATTTCCGACTGTGCGTCCATCCTGAGGGTGTGGCTCTGCCTGTTTGGCGGTGCATGTTTGATCGTGCATGGTTTTGGAGTATATGAGAGTGTGTGGAGGTTTGCACATACACACTGTGCAAATGCACAGCCTTTAGAAGTGCACCTGCCTGGACAGGTGCTGGCTGACAAGTGGGTGTCTGTACCTCCTGCCCCTTCACTTTGGCTTTGCAGAGGGAGGGTGCTGCCTGGAGCACACTGATTCCAAACCAGCATGCTCCGGGATCCTGGTGGTGGTGGGTCTTGGAAACCTAGGAGGGCGAGGTGCTCAGGACTTGGCTGGAAGCCTTGAGAGCTTGGCCTTTGATATTTGATCCTCCTTGGCGCCTGACTGACAGAAGGAGCATTGCTGGGGTCTGTGAATCACTGGGGCCCCATAACCCTGAGATAGAGGACGAAAACATTTCACAAAGCCTTTCCAACTCAAGCAGGCTCCACTCCCCAGGCTGCAGCCCCTGGTGGTTGGACGCCAAGGCACGATTCATTGTGGATTCTGGTTGGAGCCAAAATCACATAAAATAGTTTGGTGCCCCCTGGAGGTGTGCAACTTGTGGCCTCATATGAGGCACTCTACCCTCAGCTTCCATGTCCCCACTGCACCCCCAACGCTCACATCTTCTGCTCACCGGTGGGGTGCTAGTTGGCCTAGCTACTGCTTCCAACCTCCGCCTCTCCAGGCCTTTGGCTGGCCAGCTCCTCCTGCTGGAATGCTTCCCTGCCCATCACCACCCCGCCATCACCTCACTACTGGCCACCTTGGGGGCCTCCTGGCCACAGCTCCAGGCTTGGTGCTGGTTGTCCTGTCTGTCTTCCCAGGTGCGTCACCATGCACTGATGGTGGGGAGTAGCCCTCCGTGCCCGGTGCAGACATAAAAGCACTCAGGAGTGACTGGGTGACACTGCGGAAAGTGGTCTGCACTGAGGATGTCAGTGCTAGACGATGGTCACATGACGCCTGCTCTCTGGCGGGCAGGTGATTTGAGACAGGAATGATATGAGGTGGCACCTGGAGGCAAATTCTGGTCTGCCCCTCCCCTGCTCTGTGGTCTTGGGCAAGGTAGTGAGCCCCTGGGGGCCTCAGTTTCTCGTCTCAAAAACGGGGCAGGGAGCCCTCAGAAGGTTGTGTGGATCAGGAGGGGCCACCCATGGGACACACTGAGCAGTGTACTGGGCCCCTGGCAGGTGTTTCCTAATATTACTGCTTGTAGTCGTGGTGCCAAGAACTGGGGCTCCACCATGAGTGCTGGCCAACTCCACCTGCCTGGTGGGCTGCCCGGACTAGCTGGGAAAAGGCCTCCTCGGTGAGCCACCACACGCGTCCACACCCCTTAGACTCCCACCTGCTGGATCTGAGTTAATCTTTGGAGTCCAGGCACTGGTTATGACATCCATCCCTGTCCTGCTTGCCCAGGCCCAGAGCACACCAGGAATCCCCATTTTGTCTGGCCACACATGGCTCCCTGGCTGAGAATCAGTCTTCTGAAAGCCATGGCTGAGTGAACACAAAAGAGCAGCCGTCTGATCCTGATTGGGGTGCCACTGCCGGGCTCTGCGTGGGCCCTGGCTCCGTAAAGTCTTAGGCCTGTCCCTGTGTGCCCTGATGGAGAAGTTGGGCTGGTCCAGAGGATGGTGGCCCGCCGCCTTGGGTAAACTCAGGCAGGGTGTCTGGTCCTGCATGGTCCTTCCCCACGTCCCTCGGCCGATCAGTCAGTATTTAGTGGGTGCCTCCTGTGTTTGGCATCTGCTGGACTCAGGAGACAGAGCCGGGCCGTGGGATAGTGCTGCATTTGGGGCAGACTCTTGCTTTGCCCCTTACCAGCTCGTGACCTCCAGGCAAATGGCCCCATATTTCTGATGTTGGGCTTCTACCTTTGTAAAACGACCAGGTGAAGCTGGGTGGTTTCCAAGGGCCCTTTCTCTTTTTCAAAGGCGTTTGCAGTATCCTTGAGAAGGTAAGACATGTGTTGTCAGCAGCCATGCACTCTGGAAGAGCAGCTTGAGCGAGTGTTGCTCAGACCACCCCCTCCGGCTAGGAAGCTGGGAGTCTTTGGGCAGCTGCCCGGGGCTGTCCTGGAGGTCTTCTGCTCGTCCGAAGTAAGCTGCCTGATGCAGACCTTCTGTGCCTTCAGCTGCTCAGCCAAGTGCTGAGTCTTCTTCCTTGCAGAGGGGCTGCAGGGTTTGGTGGGCTAGGCCTCCTGAAAGTTAGAAGGAGGGAGGGAACTGGCACAGGAGTGGGCCACGTGGCTCTGTTCCCTCTGTCCCTGTCACCTCCCCAAGGAGAGCCTCCACCTCATAATTTATGCTTCCAAGTGCTTGGATTTGTACACCTGTCTCCTGCCTGGCCTCCCTGCTGCCCAGCCACCCTTGTTTCCAGAGTGATCCATGTCAAATGTGGTCATCCCACTCCCTTGCTTAGACTCTGTGTTGCCCCCACGCACAGATGGAGGGTGAGTTTCTCTTCCATGCCAGGACAGTGATGGGAAGAGGCTGTCTGATGTCTTGTATGAGAAGGATCCCAAGTGCTACTGGAAAAAGTGCTACGATTGATTGGCAGTGTCTGTCATACGTCAGGATGGGGGTTAATGATGTTGGTCTTATCCAAACCTGAGTATAATATTCAATTTTTTATTGAGAGCAAGCTAGTGAGTGTTGGAGGGCAGGCAGGGGAGGCCAAGGAAGAGAGAAAGAAAGAATCCCGAGAAGGCTCCACATTCGGCACGGAGCTGATCCCAGGACTTGATCCCACGACGCTGAGATCATGACCTGAGCTGAAA
Organism: Canis lupus dingo; assembly: GCF_003254725.2. Taxonomy (NCBI): domain Eukaryota; kingdom Metazoa; phylum Chordata; class Mammalia; order Carnivora; family Canidae; genus Canis; species Canis lupus. Next base: position 30,205,961 of record NC_064261.1, on the reverse strand, counting down.
TCAAGAGTCAGACGCCTAGCTGACTGAGCCACCCAGGTGCCCCAATGTCCACATTTTTTCATAACAACCAAGGTCTCCTTCTTCTGGGGGCTCCCCCTGCCTTCCCCATATCTTCCCCAGCTTCCAGAGACTCAGGTCCTATCCTGCAATTAATTACTGATCTCCCTGATTTTTGCTTCCACTAAATAAAGCCTTCGGAGGGTACAGACCACATTTATTTTGTTATCCCCAGGGGCTGGTGTGGCACCTTGCACCTAGGGTGCACTCAGTAAATGGCAGAATGAATGTTTTATTGGAAACAGTTCATTCTGGGTCCCCAAGAACACCCAGCGTGGCCAGTTCCAGGCTGAGCTGCAGGAAGGAGCCGTGCTGACTCCCCCAAGGCCCAGCCACAGATTCAGAGGCTCCCAGCTCTGGGTACCTGGTACCTGGTACGTGGAAGGGAGGGGAGGGTAATGTCTTATGCTGTGGACAAATGGTGTAGAGCATTTAAAAAAATTATAAGCAAACAGGGGCACCTGGGTGCCTTAGTCAGGTAAGCGTCCAACTCTTGGTTTCGGCTCAGGTCATGATCTCAGAGTTGTGAGATCGAGCCCCGCGTCAGGCTCTGTGCTCAGAGAGGAGTCTGCTTGAAGATTCCTTCCCTGTACCAGCTCCCACTCATGTGCTCGTGCTCCCTCCCCAAATAATAAATAAGTCTTAAAAATTATAAAGAAACAAAAACTATATATTATAAATAAAGTAATTGTAAACAAATGCTCAAAGTGGTAACATGGAAAGTTCAGGAGAGTGTAAATGAAGAAAACAATTCCTCAGAGGTGCCATTATTCAGTAAGTCGTGGTGACAGGTGCATTTCCTTCCAGAACTCCCTCCTCCAATGTGCCACCCCAGTTAAAGACTTCTCCTTGCCTTTGCCGGTTTGTATCCTGGGTTGTAGCACTTGGTATTTTAACATGAGCCCTTCCCTTGGTATTAAATCAGTCTGTAAATATTATTTTCAATGACTAATGTTCCACCGTTTGCACATGCTATGATTACTTAACCAGCGCTTCTTTGGGGCCATTTGGAGTTGTTTTCACTATTTTGGTGTTCTGCATTTTCCAGTGACAAACAACTTTGTAGGTAACAGCTGTTGAGGTCCCTCTGCAGGGTAGATTACTCGAAGTGGAACAAGTGGGTCAGAGTGGAAATGTTGTTTTGGCCTGAATAAAGGTATTGCTTTCTTTTTAAATATTCTATTTTATTTTATTTTATTAAAGAGAGAGCATGGGACACGAGAGGGTGGGGAGGGTTGGGAGGGGCAGAGGGGAGAGGGAGAATCTTAAGCAGGCTCCATGCCCAGTGTAGGACTTGATCTGGCAACTCTGAGATCATGACCTGAAGCCGAAATCAAGAATCAGATGCTTAACCGACTGAACCACCCAGAGGCCCTTAAAGATTTTTTAAGGGGCATCTGGGTGGCTCAGTCAGTTGGGCGTCTGCCTTCGACTTGGGTCATGATCCTGGGGTCCTGGGATCAGGCCCTGCATTGGACACCCTGCTCAGCAGAGTCTGCTTCTCCCTCCGTGCTCTTGTGCTCTCTCTCTCTGCTTCACTCTCTCTCTCTCTCCTTCTCAAATAAATAAATATTTTAAAAAAAGATTTTACTTTTTAAGTAATCTCTACATCCAATGTGGGGCTCAAACTTACAACCCTGAAATCAAGAGTTGTACACTCTACCAACTAAGCCAGCCAGGCACCCGTTGAATACAATTTTTTAGGGTAGTTTTGAGGAAAAGGTGAGAGGTGATCTTAGTCACCTCTGTAGTCAGTTACAGGGTGAGAATATTGGTGTGCCTGGAGTTTTTTTTTTTTTTTTTCTTTTTAGAGAGAGAGAGGCAGCATCAGTACGGGCAGAGGGAGAGAGAGAATCTTAGGTTCCACGCCTAGTGCAGAACCTGATGTGGGGCTTGATCTCACGACCCTGAGATCATGACCTGAGCCGAAATCAAGAGTCAAATGCTAAACCGACTGAGCCACCCAAGTGCCCTGAGACTGCTTCTTTGAAAAAGAAAAGCAAGGCCAGCGGCTTGGGTAGAGAAGAGTCCGGTGTGTTATGTGTGGCATCCCATCACCCGTCGTGGCAGCTCGGGCATTTGGGGCAGGGTGCTGCTTGTCGGGTAGGAAAGTTGGCATGTCCCCTCCAGGCTGCTCAGCCTGACACACTGGCACATTTCTGTCTCCTGCTTCTGGGTGCTGGCCAGCCCCCCACTGCTGTCTGCCACCACACTCACCTCTAGAAGGTTGCCCTCTGTGCCAGGCAGCGTGTTGGTTGGCACGAAAGAGAGGTGATGAACACCGCTTATCTGTCGTGCCTCCCCTAGGGGCCTCCCATGTGCAGCACCTGCCTTCACATGGCTCCCTGGGGTGGGGGGCAGTGGCCACATCAGCAGAACCGCACGTGTCGAGCCGTAACCACTGGGATGCAGGTGGGGCTTCGGGGCTCAAAGAGGGGCTTCTGCCTCCGTGGAACAAGAGATGAGTTGGAAGACCACTGGGGGCTTGCTGGGGCTGCTGGGCTTCTGACCAGAGGTGCCTCGCCTTCCTTCCTTCCTGGCCTCCTCCCTCTCTGCCCACCTCCCACCTCCCACCTTCTAGAAGCATCCTAATTTTCAGGTGCCGCAGCAGCCTTCCTGATAACAATCTGGTGATTTTGAAGAGTGTCATACGTTCTGTTGACATTGGGTGGGGACTGAGGGCTCCCCTGCTGTCTGCCCAGCCCCTCCCCACCAAGCTGGCCTGTAGGTCCCTCAAGACGTATCGGAAAGCCACGAACGAAACATCATTGGTGGGGTAACTGGCAGCCAGTGGGTGCCTTGGAGATAAAGATCGTGACTTTATTATTTTTTAATAACTGCTTTATTGGCATATGCTTCACATACCATAAAATTCATCCTCACAGAATTGTACAGCCATCCCCGCAATCTAATTTTAGAACATCTTCTTGCCCTCAGAATGAAATCCCATGCCCAGTTACCAGTCATTCTCCGCCCCCCTGGTTGCCACAGATCTACTTTCTAAAGTGACAACTTTTGTAATGTTTCATATTTCTATAGATATTCCTGGACGAATGGTCAAATATTGATAAGCCTTAGGTTAGGCCCACACTGTGTTTTAAAAACTCAGGATGGAGGCAGTTAAACACACCATCCTTCACTCTACTGGGCGTCTGGGACACTGGGCCTCCTCCTCGCGTGGCACGAGCTAGCCGGAGGGGAGCGGTGGCTGCCTGCTCGAGTTCCAGCTTCGTGGACGCACGAGCCGCTCACCATCTCCAGGCGTTGAACCTGCTGCGATCGAAGTTGTGGCAATTAAATTTTAATTGAGATGCACGCTGCTTAAGCAGACACAAGACAGCTACAGCTCTTGCTAATTAATTTTCTTCCGAAATGACAACATTTAATAATTATGTTCCGTGACGCTCACGTTATTTATATACTTTCCCCTCTCCTGGAACCGTTCAGTGGTTTCCACCCAGAGGTGGTTGGTGGCGTTCTCCTGCGTGCCCACCGTGATGGCTTCAGGTGTGAGGGGCTTCAGGTGTGAGCAGACGGTTGTGCTCCACAGGCTGGCAGGAATGCAGTGCCTGGGGCTTGCGGGAGCCCACTGCTGTCTGCCTGGGGGAGTGGAGGCACCTTGCTCCCCTGTACCCTCACCTGCCTCCTCCGGTTAACGGACACATCTCATCCTCAGAGGCAGCAGAGCAAAGGGGTTGAGAGCTCGGGATCTGGACTATCCCATAGATTTGGGTTTTAAGTGTGAACTGGAGCAAGTTGCCTCCGCCTCCTTATCTGTAAAAGGGAATAGTAGCACCTCCCTCTGGGGAGCCGGCGAGGCAGGATAGCACAGCTCAGGCATGCGGTTGGGCCCGCGTGGGTCCAGTGAGCACAGGCTGCGGCTGTCCTGTCAGCAAGGCAGGGTTCCAGCAGGCCCTCTGAGAGGGGCTGGGGCCCAACTGGGTGCCCGTATTCCCTCACTAGCAGTTCTTGAACCCAGACCACCCCCATAAGATGCCTGGGAAGATGAGGGGTGGCATGGCAGGGGGGCAGAAGCAGTGGCATTGAGCACCAGCTGGGCACTAGTCTTGACATCTGTTGACACATTTAATGTTCTCCGTGCAGGTTATGTTCTGCTCAATTTCCAGATGAGGGATACAGACTGAAACGTTGGGTTACATAGCTTGTAAAGTGTACTATTAGCTTTGTTTCTTGTTGTTGTTGTCGTTTTAATAGATTTTATTTATTTATTCATGAGAGACACAGAGAGAGAGGCAGAGACACAGGCAGAGGGAGAAGCAGGCTCCCTGCAGGGAGCCCAATGTGGGACTTGATTCCAGGACCCTGGGATCATGACCTGAGCCAAAGGCAGACACTCAACCACTGAGCTATGCAGGTGCCCCATACCGTTGGCTTTGGAATCAAGTTCTGTCCGACTGTTAGCCTGACTCCTTCCACTGTTACCTTTTAAGGAGAGGGCCTGCTGGGGGCCAGAGGGGCTTGTAGCCTCAGGCTCTGGTTGGGGCGCTGGGCAGGGTCAGGACCCCTTGCTGCTGACAAGGTCAGACAGGTGCATAGGAGTGGGAGTCATGGTTTCTAGAACCTGAGACTATGGCCCAGGACAATTTCTGTGACAGTAGATCATGGGGATGCTGGTGAAAGGCAGACCTGGCTCCTAGGAGACAACCCATGTGCCATGTACAGGTATTGTGCCCCACTCATGGGATCCCCCATCTGCCTCCCTGCTGTGCTGTGGGGTCTTGCCCCTTTCTGGGTGGGAAAGGCCCTCCCTCAAGTGCCTGTGGCCGTGTCCTGGGGGTTCCCATGACAAGCTGGATAGTGAGGAGGTCTGAGGGTCTTGGGATTACATGTTCAGGCACTGCTCTAGACCCCAACCCACCTTTCATTTCCTTGTCTCCCCAACTATCCCGAGCCCTGGATGTGCTATGAAGGGAGGGCTGGGGCTAGGAGTAGATGGGGAGGGAGTTTCTGGTCTGGCCCTGCCGTGCAGCATTGGGAAAATGTGTTCTCCTGTGGGCTTCAGGTCTTCATCTGTAAGATGAGGGGTTTGGTGAGAGGCTCCACAGGTTCTCTTCAGTTGGAAAATACTAGGCAGTGAGCTGGGAGTGTGATGTTGAAGACAGAGAGAGTCACGAGTCCTGATGGAGTTGTGAGCTGAGGTGAGTTCTAGAATGGGAGAGACACTTGTGCATTTGCTCCTTCAGAAAACCTGAAGGAGGCCACCTCTGTGAGCCTGCCAGCCAAGCGGTCTTTGCTGAGTTCAGAAGTGACCAAGACACAGTCCCAGCCCCAGGAAGCGGCGGGGACTTAGGAAGGTTGGCCCCCAGTCAGGTTCCCAGATGTGCCGCTGCCTGTTCACTTCCCAGGGAAGACTGACGGGACTGGGGACAGCCCTGGCCTGCCCGCTTGCCCCAGCGTGTTTGGTGGCTGGGACAGGCCGGTGTTTTTCCTTTCAGTTCCCAGCAGCCTTCTGGCCCTCCTTAGGCCCTGGGCCTGCTCCCTCGGCCTAGACACGCCTGCATGGGGAGGAGGAAGGGAGTCTGATTGGTGTTGTGAGCACCCAGTGCATCTTGGGTGGAAGCTGGTCCTGTGAATGGAGGGTGGAATGCACATGGCCTGGCTAAGACCCTGGATTAAGCCCTGGTCTCTGGTCCCCTGAGTCCAACCAGGAAGCTGTGAGGTCTGAAGGAAATGGTGGGGTGTGGGGGCTCCAGAGGTTTGGGTCTGAGCAGGGAGTGGAGGCATCTTGGCAGGTGTTCTCCCCAAAGGCACCAGAAGAGATAGTGGGAGCTGTGGGAAGGGTCTGGCCAGTTGGGGCTTTGGGGGCCAGCCTTTGTGTGTGTGTGTGGGGGGGGGGCTGGCAGCAAAAGCCCTAAGCAAAGGGGTTCTCCTCTGTCCCTGACTCAGTGCCTCTCCTGGCAGGACAGCCGATCCTGTTGCAGCCAGAGAGCATCCCTTTCCAGAAGGACCTTGCCCTGCCACCTCCCCCACAGTGAGCAGAAGAAGCACTGTTGGCAGGGAGGGCCCAGGGTGTCCGACTCTGGGGGCAGACTATCAGTGGTGTGTGGGGTGCGTGTGTGTGTGTGTGTGTGTGTGAACGAGCATGCCACTTTATGAACATTGTGGGGGTGTGAACACGACCACTGGGAGTGTGTATAAATGATAGTGTACACATGTATATGCATGTGTGTGAGTGGAGCAGAAGTTTATGTGAGTGTAAGAGTGTGAGTCTGCATGTGAGTAGGTGTGTGTGTGTGTGTGTGAGCACTGGAATGAGACAGGGAAGGGGAGGCAGTGGCAGGTCCCCGTGCCCCAGTACTCTGCCCAAGCCCCTGTCATGGGTGTGGGGCTGCTGGCACATTTCCCAGAGTGTGGCATTGAGAGGGGGTGCGGGCTAGGAGGCAGCTGGGGGTCTGGTGTGCGGTGCCCCTCGTGGATCAGCAGACCTGTATGCACCCTGCACCCCTGGGGCGGTAAGAAATGTGGGGGAGTATAACAGTGGCTGGAGATACTACTTGGGGTTCTGGGCAGGCATTTCCTCCAGGTGGATGGCCTGTTTGGGGGAGCAGTGGTGAGTGTATCTGGGTTGTAGACTGGGGCATCTGAACCCAGCGTAGACAAGGTGGAGAGGTTGGAGACTCCCCGGGGTGCAGAAGCTGCTGGGGTCTCGGGGGGCAGGCAGCTCTCACCGGGTGGGGGCATGGCTTGGCCAAGTGCGAGCCAGTGGCCCTGACCATCAGGTTGGCTGCGCGCAGCGGCCGGCGTGGCTCTGATGGTTCAGGACCTGACGGGTTGGGAGGAGGGAAGCTCTGTAAGTGCCCAGTGCAAACAGAGCCGCGTGGCCGCCTAATTGATGGGTTCTCCTCCTGCAACCTCGAGGCCTCCCAGGCCAGACTTTGCTCTCTGAGTGGAAGATCCCCGTGATGGTCACCAAAGCCCAGTGCTGGTGACAGGCACCCCGGCCTCCTCCTTGGGTCATTTCTTTGGCAGCGCTGAGCTCCCTGGCCCGCCCTGAGGTCTCTCAGGACCCACGGTCACCTCCATGCTCTGTCCCACTCTCCTGTGACTCAGTCTCCGCCCCTTGTCGGTCCTGATGCAATATGTGTAGTTCATGCCACGCCCGCGCAGCCAGAGAAAATAATTAGGGGAGCAGAGCGGGCTGTCTGCCAGGTTCCCAGGGCAGGTGACGTAGGGGCTGGGCTGGGCCCTGGTCTCGGGAGGGCGGTGACAGGCCCGTGAATGGCATTGGCTGGGAGCCCTTGCCCAGGTTCTGGGACATCTGAGGTGAGGCAGATGGGAGACTCTGACGCTGTGCATGGCTGATGGGATGAGACTGGTGGGTGAAGTCGCCCCAGGACCCGTCTGCCTGTGCTCAGTGGCTGTGCAGTAACTCTGGGTGGCATGTCCAGGGGCCAGGCGAGATGCTAGGGAGCATGGTACTACTCCTCACTACACAAACCCAGGGCTTCTGGACTGCTGGTCCTGCTCTTGAAAGCTGTGACAGGGAAGCCGCCCGGTAGGGTAGGAGACACTGGCAGTTTTGTGACACATGCTCCTGGTCCTGTCCCTAAGCGCTGGGTTGGAGGGGGCGGAGCCCTGGGTCCAGCCCTAGCTTGCCCTGAGCACCTGGGCCACCAGCCTTGCCCAGAGGAGGGATGGAGGATGCTTCAGGGGCTAAGTGGGGAGAAAGTCTGGGTTAAGAGGCCCTAGAGTGGCTGTTCCCGGAGCCAGGGTGTCAGGGCAGCCACACACCCACACCCTTCCCTGCATGAGGTAAAAACCGAGGTGGTATCGTGCCAGCGCTGTGCTGACTACCTGTGTGCCCTGGCCGTGTAAGGTGTTGACAGACAGACGGACGGACATGCCTCCATCTATGACATCAGCATGATTATCCTTCCATTTTACAAATCCGGGAACTGTGGCTTGGGGAGGTTGAGCAGTCTTCTTAAGGTCTCATCTGGAAAGGCTGCTGGCCCCGTTGCCTCCCAAGACAAGCCCTGGCCTGTGAAATCCTCCTGGAAGTGGCTCTTACACAGGGGAGTGTGGGAGACCCCGGCCAGGGCCGCGCTGGGGCCAGGCCTCCCACAGCCAGTCCCTGGCCTCACAGGCCCCCGCGGGTAGCCTTGAACACTGCAGTGTGGAGCAGGATGGTGCCTGGTAGAAAAGTGCCACAAAGTCCAAAAACCGGACTTGGAGGAGGAATTGGGATGGACCAGCCTGGAACAAGGCCCAGGAGATCCAGAGGCTTTTTTCTGGAGGATCCGGGTCTGGTGTGTCTGCTGTCCTCTCTGCCAGCAAGAGGATTTAGCCTCTTGTGGTTCTACTGGTCACGGTGGGCACTTGCTGGGGGCTGTTTCTGCGTTGGGCGCACCAAGTCTGCAATCTAGCTCACCGTTTACAAGGGGAAGCTGGCCCAGGGGCGCACAGCAAATACAGGGGCAGGGCAGGGGCTAGGCTCGGAGGCTGGCTCCTGACCACTGTGCTGTCCTGCCTCTCCAGGCCAGGACCTCTGCCTCGTGCTCCAGTTCCTTTCCAAAACCAGGCAAGTGCCAGTCTGAGCTGTCTTGGGGCAGAGAAGGCACATATGTGTGCACGTGTGTGTTTGTGCCGTGGGTGTGTTTGTGCCTAGGCAAATGGGGAAAGAAAACAACACCCGTCTTTTTTTTTAAACTCAGCTCAGTAGACATCACTGCATGGTGAAGGAATGTGGATTCAGCAAAACATTTTTTTTTCATAGTATGTAAATACTTCTGGGCTTCTCAGTTCTCAGAAAGGCATTTATCACTCTACTCTTAACAGCTACTACGAAAAGGGGATCCTATTGTGAATGCGCGTGCACACACACAGGTGCATGAACACACATGCACACACGTGCATGCACACCCTTTAGCAGCCCCAAAAGCGGACTCCTTGCATTCGGACGAGGTGGATGTGTTCAGACCAAGGTGTAATTGCCGAGCTCTGGTTAGGGGCTTGGAGGCTGCGGCCGACCTCATGCCATCGAACATTCTGTGTTTCTGATAAGCAGATACCACCGTCCCTACTGACATGCAAGGCCCTGGCTTGCGTCCCACTGCCGGACATGAAGGAAGGAGGACAAGGAGGGTGGCGGGGAGGAGAGGAGAAGAGCAGGAATGAAAGGGAATTAGATAAGGGAGAGGGAGACAGCTCAAGGCAGACCCTGCGAAGTCTTTGCGGGTGGGTGGGGGTGGCTGCTGTTCACTCTCCTTTCCCGGCAGGAGTGGGTGGTTCCAGTAGGCAGGTGGCGTGGGGTCTGAGAGGATGACGAGTGAGGAGGCCCGGTGTCACTATCCCTGTGTAGATAGTGTCACTGTTCACCACGGGCAGGAAACTGCAGTGTGGTGAGGTTAAGCCTCCTGCCAAGGTCCCCCCTCTCCGCCCCCCCCCCCCCCACACACACACACTGGTAAGCAGCAGTGCAGACCTGGGAGCCTCACTGGCCTGACCTCGGCCGTGCTGTCCCCTCCCAGGAGGAGGACTCTGTCCCTTGGACCAAGAACCCACGACCCTCTCGGAAGGTTCCTCTCAGGTGAGCCTCTTCCACGTGGCTCTGGAGGGGGGAGGCAGCCCCTAGCACCCTGCGTGTAGATAACCCTGCCCTCCCTTCAACAGGAGTCACGGTGACAGTGACATTTGCTCATGGCCTGCCTTCCGGCCCACTCTGCCAGGTTCAGAATCTGCAGGGCCAGGGGTTTGGCCTAGGAGAGGTAAAGTGTAGGGGCTTGTGGGGGACCCAGGTGCCATCTGGAATGTGCCATTGAATGCTGCTGCGTGCAGGGCTGGGCTCTGGAGTGGCAGGCTCCCGGGGTCCTCTCTTTGTCCCCAGGGCTTGGCCCTCAGACTGGAAGATGCACCAGGGACAGACCTGGCAGCTGGGCCTCGGCTCCCCTGGCTCCCCCCAGCTTGCACAGGCTTAGGGGGCTTATCTCCTGCCCTCTGATTTCCATGGACTTCTGACAACACCCGCCCATCTCTCCACCCCTGCCCTGCTCGCCCACTCCTTCCCGTCACCCAGGACCGCGGTTCCAGCATGCAAACCCCAGCTCCAGGGGGCCTTGGAAGTTGTCCAGTCTGATGTGCACACTTGGACACGTGGAACCGAGGCCCAGAGAGGAAAGTGAACTCTGCACGTGGTTCATGGCAGAAGGGATCACAGAGCCCGTGTCCCCCTCCCAGGAAAGTCCTGAGGCAAGCTCTCTGGAGGGTTTCTGGCCTTTGACCCCTGCCCCGCCTCCACCCATGGCTGGTGGACCACAGCGTGGCATCCGCAGCTGCCCCCGGGCCTGAGCTGGCTCCCCCTCCGCCCTGATGCACCTGCGTCCTGCGTGGCTTCGGTGTTTGCCTCACGCCTCTCTTCTCCCCAGTGGCCATCGGCACAAGCCTCTCTTTGCCACGATTTCCCCATCGGGTAAAGGAGACACTGGCTGTGCCTGTTTCTGGGGCCCTCGGGAGAGGAGAGGACAGACGCCAGGTGCCCGCAGCTGGTGCCGCCCAGCCTGGCCCCTCCATCTCTCTGTCATCTGCAAGGGTCGGCCTCTCGAGTGGGGCGAACATGGGCAAACGGCCTCTGACAAGGTGGGGGTACTGGCTCCCGAGGAGGACGGGACTGGAGCCACACCTGACCGTGCTGGCCCTGGCTCTGTGGCTCTGGGCAGCCAGTTGTTCCCACCTCTGTTTTCCTCGGGATATCTCAAAGGTATCCCCCCATTTTAACCAAACTTCTTAAAACCCGGAAGATGGAACTCAGACACCGAGGAGGCAGAGATACTGGGGAGTCCAGGGAAGGGGTGGCCTGCCAGAAGGAGCACCCATGCTCACACCAGGAGGGGCGTTGGAAGCGAGGGGTCACCCCGGGTATGCTGCTGGATCCTTCTGTGCATGGCACCCGTGGGGTGGCACAGTGACCTCTCCCTGGCGGGTGACCTGTACCAGTGGATGGTTGGGTCCTGGGGTGCTGCTGTAAAACAGCGCTGTCGGCTTTTTTTGGTGGGGGCTCTCCTTTGACCTTCAGTGATCCTGTCATGCCATGGGGGATAGGAATGCAGTCCCTGAACTCACTCTTCTTCTTGGGGTCCCCTCATCAGGTTTGGAAGAGGTGATAGGTCATGTCCTTTGAGAGAGGAAGTAGGTGTTTATAATGTCAGCTCTTGCCGTCTCTTCCCTAAATCATCCCCACTTGGCCTTTTCTCAGTCTATTGCCTTCTTTCTAGGTCCTTCTAAATCTGGCACTCTGGCCATTCTCTCTCCTGGAAGCAAGCAGGAGGTGCTGGGGAGAGAGGCAAGGAGGGTCTGTAGGGTCCACTTCTACTTCAGCGGGGCTCAGCACAGGCTCCACCTCACCGGGTGCACCCCAGCCCTCTTAGGGCCTCAGCCTCAGACAAGGCTGGCTCAGTGGGTCTGGCTCTGGTGCTCTGGGTGGGCAAAAGGGGAAATGAAGCAGCTAACACAATTCTTGGCTTTTATATACTTTCTTTGGGGATGACTAGAGTGGACCCTTGGTGGGAGGAGACATAAAGAAGGAGTAGCTATCTTTTCATGTTGTGGGGAGACAGATTCTGAGACTTTTTTCCAAATATATATATACATATATATATATGTATATATATATTTTGGTTAGTTAGCAAGCATTTTTTTTAAGATTTTTTTATTCATTTATTTGAGAGAGAATGAGAGTGAGAGAGAAAGCATAGAGGGAGAGGGAGAAGCAGACTCCCTGCTGAGCAAAGAGCCTGACATGGGGCTTGATCCCAAGACCCTGGGATCATGACCTGAGCTGAAGGCAGACACTCAACTGAATGAGCCACCCAGGCACCCCAGTTAACATTTGTTTTCACATAATCTCTACACCCATTGTGGGGCTCAAACTCACGACCCTGAGATCAAGAGTTGGATGCTCCATCAACTGAGCCATTTAGGTGCCTCTCAAAATATTTTTGATAAAGTAATTGGGTGCTGGCCAGTGTTTGGGGCTGGCCTTGGGACATGACCTCCAAGCTGCAGCCTCACCAGGAGATGTTTCCTGGCCTTCAAGAGAGGGGTCCTCTCTTAGGATGGAGCACCAGTCACCCTGGTGGATGCTAGGTGCCCCCCAGGCTGTGCCCATTCCCTCACTCCCCTCACTCCTGATTTCTCCTTTGTGAGGCTGGTGTGGTGACGATTCGGAGTGCAGTTGGGAGTGCAGCTTGCTCTGGTGGATACTGAAGGGGACTCTGCTCTGCAGGCAGAGGAGCTTGGTGGGTAGACCTGCTCCCTCTGCCCTCAGGAGCATTGGAGGCAGCAGCCCCCCTTCTGAAACCCTGGAAGCTCCTGGAGGAACTGGCCCAGGATGTCCCCTGAGATTCTCCGACGCCCTTTTCCATCATGGTCAGAAGTGAGGCTACATTTGTAGTTTCCCCTTCTATATTCTCTATAGTTATGAATAAATAGCATCTTAATGGAAAAGCAATATAACCATTACATTAAAAAGCATTGCCAAAATCCCAGCACTGCCCCAAATCCCATCATCCTAACAGAATTTTTTTCTATTGTCTCCTCTTGTACATATGGTTTATCCTCCTAGTTGCATTAGAGGATGCATTTAACTTTGTTTTATTTCCATCTACCATATGATCTTAAGCATTTCTGTGTTTCTCCTTTTTTTTTTAAAAAAAGATTTTATTTATTTATTTATTTGAGAGAAAGCTCAGAGAGAGAGAGCACAAGCGGGGGGAGGGCCAGAGGGAGAGGGAGAAGCAGACTCCCCGTTGAGCAGGGAGCCCAATGCTGGGCTCCATCCTAGGACCCCGAGATCATGACCTGAGCTGAAGGCAGACACTTAACCCACTGGGCCACCCAGGCGCCCCTGTTTCTGTATTTCTGTGTCTTTATAACAACAACCTAAAATAGCCACAGTACTTTCCATTGTGCTGTGCTGTAATACAAATATACTCAAAACAATCTCTTTCCTGCGAACACGGAGGTTGGAGCCAGGGTTTTGCAAGTATAGGTAACTTGTGCAGTGCACACTTGCCTGTCCCTTACTCATGACAGTGTTGGTGAGGCAGGCCAGGGACTTGGCAGATGTTTTCTGGCAGGTGGTGGACTTCCAGCTGTCACTGGGATAGCTGGAGTTCTGTGCTCTGGTGTACTCTGAAACCAGACACTACAGAGCAGATCTTCTTTGGTGTAAGTACGTCCTGTGTGTGAAGCACTGTACTAGATGCTTTGTGGTCACGAAGTCATTCATAACAGTCCTGGAACATCAGATTCCTGGCTCCATTTTCCATCAAGGGATCCTAAGAGGAGAGTAAGCTGGGTCATTTGCCCTTAGCTTCCAGCAAGAGGCTGACCCGGGCTTCCGATCCAGGCTTCATTGCACTATGTCTCCTTACAGCATAAGGTAGTGAGCTCCCCATCCATGGGAAGTATTCAAGCAGAAGTTGCACGATAGAATGTCTAGAATACTCTAGATCAAGTTTCTCTTTTTTAGATTTTTTTTTTTTTTAATTCATGAGAGAGACAGAGAGAGAGGCAGAGACACAGGCAGAGGGAGAGGCAGGCTCCCTGTGGGGAGCCTGATGCAGGACTCGATCCCAGGACCCCAGGATCATGCCCTGAGCTCAAGGCAGATGCTCAACCACTGAGATGGAGAAACTCAGTCTCGGTGTTGTAGACATTTTGACTGGGTAATTCTCTGTGTTGGTCACTGTAGGACACCTAGGAGTGACCCTGGCCTTCACCGAGTCACTGCGAGTAGCACAGTATAGAGACAATAACAACCGACTTTACATGTTGCAAAGTGTCCCCTGGGATGCAGATTCACCCCAGTTGCTACCTGCTGCTGTAGGGGCTTCCTGAGTAGGATGGGAGGTTGACTGCTGGATCCCTGGGACCTCCGCGAAGCTCCCTGTCTGGCTGGATCCTTTGGTTGACTCCGTTAGTGGGTGGCTGATTGGAGGGACTGGGCATGGTGCCGTTGTGGAAGGAGTCCTGGGGGCCAGGCTAAGGGGACGGCCTGGACGGCCTCTTCCTCATGCAGACCCCAAGGCAAGGTGCAAAACCTCGTGGTCACCAGACGTGCCCTGGGGCAGGGAACCCTGCTCCAGTAAAGACGGTGAGTGTGACAGCCCCCTGACCAAGGGCCATCTAAAGCTCTGATCTCTCTGTGACTTCTTGCCAGTTGAAAAGACTCCCCTCATTGGACGAAATCTGCATGTCACCGTGGCCTCTCACCGGTGTTGGGGAGGTCCTCGAGCGTCTTCCCAGGGACAGTCCTGATCGGGGAGCCCTCCCACGGCACCCCACTTCCAAATCAGGCCCGTGGGGGCGGGGCTGGCAAGGAGACTGTGATTTTGCAGTGCTGCGTGTAGAGTTGGGCTTTAAGGAGCGCTCACATTTCCTCTCCGGAAGCCTTCAAAAGGCCCCGGGAACAAAAGGGGCTTGATTGAGTGTGCCTTGGAGAGCTTCATCCGAAAGGAGGGAAAAGAACAAGCGGCCCACACTACAAAGCCACTTAATTTTGCATATGGTGTCATGCCAAGAAACGCTGAAGTGCAGGAACAAGCAGAGAGACATGTTCCTTTTATCAGGAGGGTGTGGACTGGTGGTGAGAGCCAAGGACAGCCGTCAGCAAAACGGTGCTGTGTTTTTGGCACCCCGACCCCACAGTTCCTCCCCTTACTCCCTGCCCTCTGGCTCCCTCCTGCCCTCTCGGTTCTGTCCCCCCTCCTTAGAGAAATGAACTTTTTATACCACAAGCACTTAAGGCCTGACCTTATTCCGGGGCAGTTTGTATTTTAATAGGCTGTTCTTGAGAACGAAAAAAGTGTCAAAGAAGTGACTCTCTAATGGTATAATTGTAGGTAGTGAGTAAGGATAGTTTTTACTCTTGATTTTTTGTTTATTTTTTTGGCAGTGAGTTCTGTCTGGCACCTTCTAAGATATAAGCAACCGGCTGGGCTACATCTTCCCGTGAGGCTCTCTGGGGTCAGTTAAATTACCGTTGCCAGCTGTCTACTGTGTGGAGGCCACTAGTGGACGCGGTGTGGGGGGCGGTTTAGGGGACAGCTGACCTCAGAACACTGGGTTCACTAGAGAGCCCTCGTTGCACATATATGGGACACTAACTGTGTGCCAGGGGAGGGTCAGGGGCTAGGAGTGAAAGTCAAACCACCCAGGGGTGAGATGGTTAAACAGAGAGTTGAAAGGTCTCCCTGAGTGCAATACTGTGGGGTGCCCAGGCTGACATGGGGTCTGCGGGAGCACTGTGCCCGTCTCAGGGCGGGGGAAACACTTCCTGGGGGAGGTGACACCGGCCTTAGCCTTAAAGGTATAAGCAGGAGTTAATCAGGTAGAGGGGGCGGGGAAGGGTGTTTTGGGGGATGAGGGGGGAAGAGCATGAGTTCAGAGGCCTGACAGGCAGTGTCTGGTGGTCACAGATTTCCAAGATCCAAGCGGGGCCAGAAGGGGCCTCTTTGGGTCTGGTCTTAAGTTTTGCATAAAATGAACATTGCCTTTTTCAAATCATTTTTTCCCCTTTGAATTAGCACGTGTGGCCCCAAATGCTGACGCATTAAATCCTGTCAGTCCCTGTCAGACAGACCACTAACATGCTCAGTGCACGCGTGTGTGTGTGTAATTCTCGCTCGCCCTGCATCCTGCTCACTGCCCAGACACTGTCCTCTATCTGCTGTAGTCCCCTCTGCTTTAGCAGACCATCTGGACCTGACCATCCTTCTTTTGAAAATGTGTATTCACTCCTTCCTCCAGGAAGCCTTCCCTGACTTCCCTCAGGCTAGCCAAGGCTCCCTGTAGCCCCTCGAGTTTATCTCTCTGCCAGGAAGCTTATTTTGGGTTGTCACTATTTCCCTTGATGACTATGACCCTGCTTGGGCTGGGCGCTCTGGGAGAGTAGTTAGTACTGGTTTAATTCACCGTCACAGCCCCATGTATGGCACATAGTAGGCCCTCAGAAATGGGTGAATCTCACACTTGTGCCCAGTCACGGAGCCCTTAGAACTTCCCTGACCTCCCTGAGAGGGCCGGTGCTCAGGCTGCAGCTGATCCACAGGGGGCTGGAATGGGTGTCAGTTTACTGGGCCTAGGGATGCCCAGACACCTGGCTCAGGTTGGGATGTGTGACCGCCAGGAGACAGAAAGGCTGTGTGAGCACTAATGGGCTCCTGAGAATGGAAGGGAAGGGGAAGAGCCCGGCCTGGGTGAAGCTGGACTTGGGCAAGGCTGAGGGGGCTACTTAGCAGGTGGGCCTGGGGTGCCCTCCTTCCACCTCAGGCACGAAGGTGCCAGCCAAAGGCAGGCCGCTCCTGCTGGCTTCACTCCTCGGGGTGGTGCTGGCTGTTGGTTCCTGATGGAGCCTGGAGAAAGCCAGTGGCTGAGCCTGGAGGAGGCACAGATAGAAAAGCTGAGTGAGGGCATCGCCTGTGTGTGATGGGGGAGGCCGTGGCTGGGCAAGTCAGAGCGGCACACTGCGCAGACGGAACCAGGAGATGCCGGGCCACCCACCGGCCTGGTTCTCCCCAGAGCCTCGAGAGGCAGAGTAGCTACCCTGGATCTGCAGCCAGCCCTCCCTACCCTTGCCCGGCTCTCTACCCCAGGCCCAGCACCACCTGTGGAAAGGGTGACTCTGGCTTCAGAGGTTGTTGGGGTTCAGCAATATGGTCGCTGGTTCATGGATGCAGGTGGCAGGGCACTGCTCTGGATCTGGGCTGCATGCACAGGCCTGGACAAGGTGACCTCTGGAGGCCTTCCTTGGTGCCGGAGGGAGAAGGGATGAAGGGATGGAAAGAGGTGGTCTGGGGACCTGGCGTGACTCCTTGCCAGATAGCCTCATAATCTCACCAGTCTTAGATAGGGCTCTAGCAGAGAAATCAAATGGGTTCTTTCCCCTCTGGACCAACTCAGCAAACCACAGAGCCCATCCCCAGGCTCCGAGGGGCAGCAGTGGATGAGCAGAGCCTCCTTTCTCTGATGCCAACCCCAAACTGCCCCCACCACTCAGGGGGCATCTATCACTGCCCAGCCCCCTCCTCAGGAAAGCCTCTTGACTTGGGTCACTTATGTCAAGGTGTGTAAAGGGTGAGATTTGTTCTGGATCTGCAACCCTTCTTCTCTCAATCCAGGTGAAGAAGGCCTGGGTCCCCCGATCCTCTAGAGGCTGTGATCCGGTTGATGACGGGAAGGATGTGGAAAAGCCACCTGCACCATATCTCTGACTCCAGAATGCCACCCCTTATCCTACAATTCCACTCGGACAAAATAGCCCTGTTTGAGTGTGTAATAGCTCCAAAAGCACATTTTAAGCATTTCTGCTTTAAAAAAAAAAGTTTGTTTTTTTTTTAACTTCTCTTGAAAATGGTGTGTGCCTATACACAGTAGGTGCTTGGTAATTTATAGACTTGAGTGCTAAGCACTATGCATAGAAAGTCTTTGTGCTCGGGGAGTTTATACTCCCCCCCCCCCATCGGTTGTCAAATGATTTTTTATTGCTATATTTTCCTCTGTCGTTCTCCACTGGCCGGCCATTCCCCGGCACCACTATTGACGTCATCTGTGATGTCGTGAGGGTGGTGGCCATCCACCCTGCAGCCCACAGACTGGGCAGTCTCTGGGATCTCATTAACGGTTCCAGAGAGTTCTCTGGCTGCAGAGCGGTGCCGCATCTGTCAAGCATTGTTGACAATCTCACCCGAAGTGCTATTTCCACTGTGCCTAATGTTTTTCTGCTCCTTTCTGTCTCTTGGCGGTTTCTTGAGGGCTTAGGGAGTCAGGGCAGAGGCGGAAGCTACACTTCAGTCTGGGCCCTTCTGTTCCGAATGGTCAGTTTTTCTACTGTCAGCCTCGGACCCTTCCAGCCACCGGTTGCCTTGGCAGCTACCTTTCTGGGAGGCCGACCCTCAGGGCCAGGGCAGAGGTGACACCGACTTCCCTAGCGGGGCACCTCAGGTATATGACTTTGGGGTCGAACTTAGGCAACGTGGTGCAGAGGCGGCTGGTGTCAGATGAACCTGGATTCAGGATGACGGCAGGCAGTTGCACCTTTGCCTCCTCCAAGCCAGAAGCCAAAAAGCTCAAAGAGTTTATACTCTGAGGGAAAGGGTGCATTCATAGGCCAGTGGTAATTTTGCCCTGGAGGCCTTCACGGCAGTGTGGGCAACCACTGCATGGGACACACGTGACAAGTTGACTCCAGCCCCTGCCCTTGACCTCAGCCCCTCACCCCCAGAATGCCGATGGCTCCCAGGAACAGGCCTGCCCTCGTGGGGATCAGGGCCTGATGGGAGGCCAAGAGAGGAGAGAAGATTCTCGCAGGCTTGGGTACAGAGAGCGTGTGGTACCGAATCAGGATCAAATGGTGATGAGTCTGCCTCTGGGGCGAACATCAAGGGGAGCAGATGTGTAACCATGTGCTTAAAACAGTGAGATGGGAGCTTGACCTCGGGGGCATGGCATGAGTTAGGACTGACCCTTGACCTGGGTGGCATGGAGCTCAGCAGGAGGGGCTTTAGGGAAACAGTGATGCAGCCGGGAGAACCTAGGGTGAGGCCTTGGTGGGGATTTGTACCTTATCCTGCAGGCACCTCCTGCCTTTCTGGTTCCTTGCCCCCACCAGCTCCCCCTCCTTCGGGGATTTACTCCATCCACTGGGCCTCTGTCCTTGCCTTCCCTCCTCACGTCTTGGGGGAAGGGGACCCCGCAGTTCCTGTGTGCCAGGCCTGTTCCCGGTCGTGCCCTCCGCAGCCCTGGGCCCGGGCAGAGGCCTTCTCCTAGGCCTGCAGCCGGCCCAGGACAGTCTGTTTTCCCTCCTTAGGGCAGAGGCGAAGCTTGTTTTTCTTCCCCTCTCAGGAATTGTGCCTCAGAAACACACAATGCAGCTGTTAAAATATCTGGGTCTGGCTGGGCGGCCGCACAGCGGGCCCCTTGTTCGCCTCGGACGGCGGCCTCCTTGTGGGAGCCGAGTTGGGATCATGCCTCTGCTGGCGGTGTGTGGGGGGCGGGGGGAGGGAGGGGGGCTTGAGGCAGAGACCCCAGTCCTCTGGACCTTCTGCTGCTTGAGGGTTCTCCACAGAGGCTGGGGACGGACAGCAGGCCTTTGCAATCAAGCAGGATGGCACGTTACAAAGAGATGCCAACCTGAGAGTTTCCACATTAGACCCCGGAGGCATGGACCCTCGGGTGGGCAGAGGGAGAGGGAGGGGCTGTGATGAGGCTGCCTTGTCCAGTCTTGGACGGGCCTCCTCTTGGTGGCTTGGCCCCTTTGCACTGCTCGGGACAGGTCTTTCTGTCCTAGGTTTGCAGACTCGCGCAGGCTGCCGTGATAATGTGGTGTGCGCTTGAGCCCAGGCATGCCTGGGCTTTTATTTTATTTTATTTTATTTTATTTTATTTTATTTTATTAATTAATTAATTAAAAAAAATTTTTTTGCCTTTATTCACCAGAGACACAGAGAGAGGCAGAGACACAGGCAGAGGGAGAAGCAGGCTCCCTGTGGTGAGCCTGTTGTGGGACTCAATCCCAGGACCCCAGATCATGCCCTGAGTTGAAAGCAGATGCTGAACCACTGAGCCACCCAGGCATCCCATGCCTGGGCTTTTAATCCTTACCGTGACAGTGCTGTTGTCACCCCCATTTTACAAATGAGAAAACTGAGGCACCATAAGAAGTTTGTGTCTGTAGCCCTAGGTAGAGCTGGGATTCTAATGTGGCGGCCGTCTTTCTCCAGAGTCTGCACTCACCATACTCCCTCTGAACGTGCTCACTGCTGATAGGACCAGGGAGTGACAGAAAAGTTTCAGAAGCAACACAGGGGGAGGTAGTAGCAGATCCAAATAGGACCCTGGACAGGAGTTCATTAGGAGAGGCTTCCTGGGTGTTAAAGCAAGGGTCCGTGGGGAGAGAAGAAAGGAAAGAAAGTTCTGGGCAGAAAAGCATGGGAATCATGGACGTGGCCTGGGATTTTTCAGGGAATAAACCCATATGCAAGCCAATGGTCGTTTGGATGCCATCTGAAGTGTCAGTTACGAAGTAGCTCTCACACATATCCTCTCAGAAAAAAAAAAGGGGGCCTCTTGCCCAGCTCTAGTCCTGATACCCATCTCCCCTTATCTGCAGCTGGCTTCTACAGCAGGGGCCTGCATTTCCCATTGGGGCCCTCACTGGCTGCTGTTCTGGCCCAGCAAGTCAGTGAATTAGGGTTAATTATCTGTTTTCCTGCACACCAGCAAGCCCAGGGGCTGGGCAAATTAGGGAGCTTTCGTGCTTGGAAAAAGCCACTCGAGGAGTGATAAAGAAGCAGGTGCACCCACTAGTAGAGTGATTTTTGCACAGTGCCCGCCCCTGGCCACCACAGTGAGAGGGTGAGGGCTTTGCCTCTGGTTTCCAGGCCTCTGGCTCAAAACTCTTAGAAGCAGCCAGGATCATGAGAGTCAGACTGGCCAGGTTGTGTGGCTGAAGTGTTTTCAAGAACCAGGAAGCAAGAAAGCACATTCTTCCTAAACCCATCTCCCTCTGGCCTGCCTGTCCCAGAGAACCAGTCAGCGCCTACGGTGCCCCCTCGACGCAGTCTGTGCTCTGTTCCTTTCTCCTTGTGAGAGCGTTCTCCTTTCTTTTCCTCTGCCCACAGTATGCCAGGGGCTCATGCTCATGTCATTCCCAGCCTTGGAGTGTCCTTCCCTCCCCACTCTGCAGGCCAAGTCCATGGCCTTTCTTTCATTCTTTGTCTCGAAGCCACAGGGCAGATGGGTGGTCATCTGGAAGCCCTCTGACATCCCCAGTCACTAGCCCTCGCTACCTTAGCTTCTGTGGCTATGAAGTCGCTGCTACTGATTTGACTTTTAGCATATACTGGCTTAGACTTCAATGAACTTTATAAGCTGTGCTTTATGCTTTTTGACAGCTCTGTAATATTCCCTGCACATGGCAGGCATCTACATATTCAACAAATTTGGTTGTGGTAGAAACTGTGTGGGCTTCAGAATCCTGCAGACCTGCAATAAGACAACAGTGCTGCTACAGGTCAGCTGTGTGACTTTGGGCAGGTTGCTTACCCTCTCTGGGTCTCTGTTTCGTTGTAAAGCAAGGATCATGATATTGGCATTGCAAGGTCACTGTGGCTGGCTGTGTGATAACACGAGGAGAGAGGTTGGCCTGGTGTGGGCACCTGCAGGTGCATGAGGCTTCCGATCTTTTCTTTTTCTGGTAATGAGGCTCCCAATAAGAGGGATAATGCTGGGTAGAGCAGAGGGCCTAGGGACGATGGAGCAGGAGGGGACTATTTTTTCTCCGACTCACAGAGGAATGAGGGTCCCACGTTGTAGATCACAGGGCAGCAAGGGTCAGAAGAACGCTTTATTTTTTTCCAGATGTGTCTCCCTTTGTTGTCCTCACCATGTGCTGGGCAGCAGGCCAGGCAGCAGGCCACGTGCCAAACCCACATAGAGACAGAGGTGTCTGTGCTGGGTAAGGAGCAGCTACCGGATGCCAGCATCCCACACACATTGATACCTGTGGGGTTCCTCATCACCTTGGGAGGAATTGTACAACCTCTCACTGTCCATGGGGTCAGGGAGCTGGGACCCCATGATCCAGCCTCTCATCCCATATCTGACCGGGCCAGGGTCCCAAGGGTCTTCCACAGGCTCTGATTTCCCTTCTCAAAGTTGCCCTCCCTCAGGGGGCTCTGTGGTGGGAACAACTGGCCAGGATGGTGCCCGAGGGGCCAGCCCAGGCAGGAGTGTGTGGTTCTCCTCCCCATGTAATGTCACTGGAAGAGGGAGGAGTGAGAGGACAGGGCAGTGCCATGGCTGTGTCTCCATCACCACCCCTGCCCCTGCTTTACCTCGGCTCTGGTGGTGAAAAGTCACTCATACTTTCTCCAGCCCTGCAGACTGTCCAGGTCTGGAGCCCCTTGTCTGTGTTTTGCTGGAGACAGTTTGCTCCTGGGCCCTAGAGGAGCTGTTTCACATAGGCGTTGATTCCACATATAGAGACGAGGCAGGTGGACAGAGAATTCGGAAACAGATGCAACTTAAGCCTCAGGTCCTCCAGACAGGTGCATGTATGCAAAAGACCCAGCTGTCACTCGGATACAGGACGAGTCCTCAGGACCTTGGTGTCGAGGGGAGTCTGCAGTTCTCTTCTTAGTTATAACTAGCTTATAATTATCATTACCTTTAATCTGTGTTGCACTGACAGCGTGTTCCTCACTTCAGGAAATTTTACCTGTTTTATCTCATTGATCTGAAAAATGAGTCTGATCAAGGCAGGACGAGTGTTTATTATCTCTGGTGTATTTGTGTGTGTGTCAGTCTGTATTTTTGCACATACACAATCATGTGTGAGCATGTGCCCGTGGTATGTAACTAGGTGTGTGCTGTGTGTGGCTATGTGAGTACATGGATGATGCGATCACGTATGTACGTGACTGGGCATACGTGCACGCGTATGGCAGGGTGTGTTTGCATGCATGTGTGTGACTGTATGTGGTGGCAGTTGTTGCATGTGTTGTGTGTGCTCTGTGTGTGCCCATGCATGTCTATGCGTGTGGGGCCGGGCACGCATGCTGCACAGCTGAGATCAGAGGAGGTGAGAACACCATAGCCCCGAGGTGGCTGCGAGGACTGCGAGGCGAGGTTTCATCTCTCTCCTAGAGAATGATTTTGCCCGGGGAAGATGCTCTAATTCCTGTGACTCACTCGTTAGAGGAGTTCAAAGCAGCCAGGTGGCGGGAGGGTGTCTGGGATTGCAGGTTTTGGAGTGATTCGCTCATTCTGCTCTGATAATTAATTTATTCTTCAAGGCAGTCCTTTCACTCAGAGTTCTTAACCTTTTCTGTGCCGTGGACCCCTCCTCAGAATGATGCTGTAGATGCACAGAATAAAAAAAACACGCAGGGTTACGAGACAAACTGGTTGTATTGAACGCGACGATCAAATGTTACAGGCACCGCCTCGGTGCCACAGTAACGCGTGTGCTTCTCTGCTGGCTCGGGTTGCCAGGTCATTGGGGTCTGATGGTGACCTTAAGCAGGATGCCGAGGGGGGCACAGGTGATGATGCTCTGTGCCATGATGTGACTACACCTGTGACTTGTGCCGGTGGTGGGCTCAGAGTCACTGTGGCTTGTCCATGTTTCAGGCCCAGGGACCCCAACTTCCAGTTCCAAGTTAGCCGAGAGGAAACGTATTTCTTTTTCCTTCGGGCTATGCAGCCTTGCATCACCTGGAACTTGTAAATTATTTGGAATAATTTGTAAATGATCTGGAAGTGACCTTGTAAGTAGCATCCCGTGAAGGTTTTCCTAAACCTGCCTGGGTATCACAAATAACTATGGAACATTTAAAAAAATGTGATATTTTGTCCCCAACTCTCTGCTGAGACCTCTAGAGTCCAAATGTCCAGGAGAAGGTCCAGGAATGCCTGTGGTGGGGTTTTTGTTGCTGCCAGGACCCCCTGGAGGGCCAGTGACTCTGTAGTCTCCTAATGAAGACCTGCTCCTCCTCCTGGCTCCCGGTCCAGTGCTCCCCCTTCCCCGAGCAGAACCAGGGGAGTGTGGTTGCATCTTGTCTGGGGAGTTGTTCGGACATGCTAGAGCAGTGTGAGTTCCCTAGGTGAAGTGGGGGTGTTGCCTGTCCTCCTCCCCCCACGAGTGCTGTATTCCCAGCCCCTCGGGTTCTGGAGCCTTTGTGGGGATTGTGGGAAATATTTCAGCACAAACCATCATGCCCCCCCAGTTGAGGTCTGGGGCCCCGGAGCCTGGCACCCCCCCTCCCGCCCTGTCCCCACCTGGCCTCTGGGGGCTCAGGTGAGGCTGCTGACAAGGCTCCGGCAGCAGCCTCATTGGAGCTTCGGGGAGTGAAAGTGGCTGCCTGGGACCCTGGGCGCCTGGTGTTTACCTAGAAATTGTGCTAATCCCGCTAATTCCCGTGCTTTACGCAGCCTCTCGGCTCTGTCTACTGCCTTCCTCCTCTGGCAGGGGAGGGAAGTGGGGGGCAGCTGCTGATCTGCAGGAGACCGGGCTCTGGCACGGTGGGGACTACACAACCACCCTCTGCCCACCTCTGGCGCGGCCAGCTCCCCACGGGCGTCCGTGGAACCCCTGGAGCTTCCAGGTACACATCTGTTCCCCAGGCCGCAGGCCGCAGTCTGGGTCGTGGGAATCTGATAAATACCCTTCCTCCCCCCACTCCGTTCACCCTGGTCCTGTGGTGGCCACACCTTGAGGCTTCGGGTCACACGGCTGCCAGAGGACCTGGCTCTGGACCCGGCCTTTTTCCCTCCGTGGAGAGTGGCCTGGGGCAGCTCACTTCCTCCTGTGTAAGAATCAGGTTGCTGACACCCACTCTGACAACATAGGGCAGGGTGTTGGTGTAGGGGAGCCACAGCTACTGTTCTCTAAGAAAACCCACAGCCTTTTCCTGCTCTTTCCAGGCTCCTCATGTCCCTTCACAGAAATTGACACAGTCCCTTCTTGAATCTCTTTCTTTCCTTGGCATCCTCGATACTAGAGTCTGAGGGTTCTGATGTGTTGGCCTCAGTTTCCCCATCTGCTTTTGGAAAGGAGCCTCAGGAGTCTGCTGTCCTCTCATTGGGGCTGGGGCAGGGGTTTGGTCATATGCACTGATGCTGTGGGTGCCTTGAGTCCTCTGCTGGCTTCTGGTCCACCGAGCCCTATGCCCTCAAGATACATGCCTGGCTCCCTGGGCCCGTCTTACTCATCTGCAAGGGTTCTGGACATCTGTTCAGCTGGGCCTGGGGACTTAGGGGTACAAGGCCCAGCCCTGCCTGGAGGAGATCACAGTCAAGCAGGAAGCCAGGTGGGAGTGTAGTAGGTTATGACCATGCTGTATAAAGAGGTGCCATGGTGGTGGGGGGAGTATCCAAAGCCAGTGCAGGGACACTTGACTCATCTAGGGGATGTGCAGAGCCTAGCCATCTCCCACCTAGTGCACTGTGAGGCATGAAGCTGTTTGTCAATAAAGAAGTATTGAGGGGCGCCTGGGTGGCTCCCTCAGTTGGGCAGCCGACTCTTGGTTTTGGCTCAGGTCATGATCTCGGGGTCCTGGCATTGAGCCCCACACTGTGTTGGGTTCTGTGTTCAGCAGGGAGTCTGCTCAAGGATTATCCCTCTCCCTCTGTCATTCTCCCCTGGTCCGCACTATTTCTCTGTCTCTCAAGTGGATAAATGGATCTTTTTAAAAGACTTTATTTATTCATTTGAGAGAGAGAGAGCACAAGCATGGGGAGAGGGAGAAGCAGACTTCTCGCTGAGTAGGGAGCACTGTGTGGGGCTCTATCCCAAGACTTGGAGATCATGACCTGAGCTTGAGGCAGATGCTTAGCCAACTGAGCCACCCAGGCCCCCCTGGATAAATGGATCTTAAAAAAAAAAAAGAATTACTGGATAAAGAGTGAGTGAATGAGTACAGCCGCCCTACCCCAAGCAGCTCCAGCAGACAGGTGTCCCTGCACAGGCACGGTGTTTGCAAGCAGCCCTGACACAGCCTCAGCTTTTGGCCACCCTTGACTGGTGGCCTCCTTGCACCAATCCTGCTACCTTGGCTACAGCAGTAGGGCAGGAGCCATGCCAAATCTTGCTTCTGGGATGCTCCCTCCCACCCCCTGGGCTCCTGGCACAGTGCTCCCTAGAGCTGAAGGGCTCAACAGTTAGTTACCTTATGGCCTGCCAGGGGATTCAGGGTAAATCCCTTAGTGTTGTGGGATCCTGATGCAAGGGATAGCTCACTGTGGTGCTTGAGAGTACAGCTTTGGGGCCAGACAGCCTGGGCTCAAGGCCTGGCACAGCCACCTCTAAGTGTGCATCTTTGAGCAAGTTACTCAACTTCTCTGTTGGTTTCTTTCTTTTTAGATTTTATTTGAGAGAGAGCGTGAGCACATGAGTGGGGGGCGAGTGGGGGGCGGGGAGCAGAGGAGGAAGCAGATTCCCATCCACCTGAGCAGGGAGTCTGACATGGGCCTTGATCCCAGGATCTGGGGATCACGACCCGAGCTGAAGGCAGATGCTTAACTGACTGAACCACCCAGGCACCCCTAAGCGTTGGTTTCTTTCTATGTAAAATGTTGTGAGGCTTAAATGAGATCACTCTTATAAGGTGTTTGGCAGCCAGTAAATGCTTATTAAAGTTTTGTTGTTCCAGCTGTTGTTTTTATTTTTGTCCTTACTTCCAATTCAAAGTGTGTTTCAATGTTGGGCCTGAATTCCTTTACCTGAGCTTCTTGGGAGGAAAAGGCAGGCTGTTCACAAAATCACTTGCATTTCAAAGAGCTGTGGTTTCCTGCCACTGAGGTCCCTTTGCTTTGCCAGGCATTCCTGAGCAGTTGGTCTGTGCCAGCCTGACCTGGAGGTGCTGATGAATTCAGTATGAGGGTGTTCCTTGGTGGCGAGATCCCTAAGCAGTGACGAGGAGTTAGGTGGCTCCCCGCAGGAGCTGAAGTCCAAGTGGCATCTGGAAGGAACAGAAAGGGTGAAGGGTTGCTGCTGCGTGGCACGCCTTGAGCTGAGGCCTGGTGGTGTACAGGGCAGGGCTGGTCATGCCTGGCTGGGTGCGAAGGAGAGGTGGGGAGAAGGGGCTGCAGGAAGGCTTTGCTTAAAGGTAAAAGGGACTCAGCGAGGCCTTGGCCAGCAGGGGTGGTGGGGGAGGTGAGGGTGGGGAATGTGGTGAGATTTGGGTTTGGGGAAGGCCCCTGGTTGTCTGGGGAGATGACAACCTGGAAGAGGACCAGACGTGGTGTAGAAGGTGCCCCTGACCCGGAAGGGAAGGGTACCAGAGCAGCCGGCTCCAGAGGCACCCCCTGGCGAGGTGTTTTGGGAAAGTGAGTGCAATCACAGCCCATCAGATGGAAGAAAATGGGGAGGAGGGAGGTGACCCAGAAGTGCAGCTCAGATGGCTGGGGGAGGGTGGTCCCTGTGCCGAGGCTAAGGGAGCCCGGAAGGCAGAGCAGGCCTGAGCCAGGCGTTGCTGCTAAGCAGAGCCGGAGAGAACAGATGACCTATGCAGATAGACTGGAGGCCAGAGGAAAGCCGTCACTCACCAAAACCTGCAAGGAGATTCCTGGGTCCCCGTCTGCCTTGGGTTTCCTTGACAGGGAGTTTGTGAAAGCTGGCGGAAGCGGGACAGGCCGGTGTGTGCAGACAGAACGAGGCGGTCCAGGACCTCCCATTTTCCACTTAGAAAGACGTGAGAGTTTTGGGTGGATTTAACAAGATGGAAATTCTGTACCTGCAGATATGAGTTTAACCTTGAGGGTGGGGATGGAGTTGAACAGTGTCTTTGGTTTCTGCCCTGCTGCGACCCATGGGCTCCCGACCAGAACATTCCCTTCCCACGGGCCTGCAAACTGGCCCTGCCTCCCGACACAACCACCACGGAGGACCTCTGGGCTCTTCAGTTGTCGCATCATTTTTTTTTTTTTTCTGCTTTTATGGCAAAGCTTCCTGACTAAATTGTTTATACCTCTGTTTCTCCTACTTCCACTCATTTCTTGGCCTCCACCTGGGCCCTGGTCCCCACACCGTCTCCCTCCCTCAGTAGCTTGGGAGGGAGCTGATTGCTCCCCCCTCTTCAAGGCGTATCACTCCTGCATTGGCTTCTGGCACCCCCATGCTCTCCTTGTGGTTTTTTCCTTCTCTTTCTCCCACTGGCTACTCCTGCTTACTCTCCTTGACTGGTTTCTTTTCTCATTCCTGGAAATGTTGGAGTGCCCCTGTCTCAGCTCTGGAACTTTCTCTTCTTCGCTTCCATCCCATCTGATCTTTCCCAATGGCTGCCATATTCCTGTCTCCAGCCTCTGCCTCTACCCCGAGCTCTGACTTACGTTTCCGACAGTCTCTGTGTGGCTTAAAAAGGATTTCAGACTTGATGGGGCCCAGACTGAGCTCCTGATTTCTGCTCCAAACCTGCTTCTCACCCACTGGGCTCCGTCTCAGCAAATGACAGCACCATTCATTCATCCAGGTCCTCAGCCAAAAATAGGAGCCGTCTTTGATGCTACTGCTCTTCTTTTAAGAAGTTTGGCTTTCACATTTCTGTTCTGTGACTTGATACAAATAATCGGTTAGTAGTATCTGTGAGTGATGAGGCATGTGAGTGAAAGGCTTGCTTGTGACCCAGAACCCAGCCTCAGACGGAGCATTACCTGGGCCCTGCGTCCCCCCGCCCCCCGCCCTCCCCCTCGGGCTCCCCCTCTTTCCACCACAGCCCACGTCCAAGCCCTAGGAGGTCTGTGATCTCTGCATTCCACCACCTCCCCCTTAATCCAGATCACCATCATGTCTCCCTGGGTCATTCCCATAGTGCTTCTTTCTCCAGATCTACTCTCACAACAGCAGAGTGACCCCGATATACTGTGAGACCTGTCATGTCCCCCCTTTGCTCAAAGCCCTCCAGGGTCTGTCCTCACCTTGCTGTTCTTGAAACAAGCCAACCTCTGCCCACCCAGGTCCATTCTTCAAACAAGCTCCTGCCTCTGCCCTCTGGCTGCTGTGGGCTCCCTCAGAGCTTCACTGGCACCCCATTCCAACCTCAGAAAGGCAAGGCCGTTGTCCCTCCACCCCTCCCACCCTGCCCTAGCTTACCACTTGGCTTTCTTTTTTTTATGCAACTTCTAGCTAACTGAAACTAAGTTTACATTTATTCCCCTTCCCCTTGTATATCATCTCTTTCCCAAGTAGAATGTAAACTCCGTGGACTATACCTTCAGCACCAGACAGAAAGCCTGATACGTAATAGGGGCTTAAAAATGTGCTGAGTCTGCGCCAGTGAGTAAATGATGAAAGATCTGTTGAATGAATGAATGAATGAATGAATGCACACACACACAAATAAATGAGAGGTGGATCCTGGTGAGCAGGGAGGGAACAGGAAACCAAAGGCTTTCCTTTGAGGACCACTAAGTCGTTGTCACACTATTTGGACTTTCCTGTGATCCCGAGTTGGAGGCCGTTACTTCGGACTTCCTTTCTCAAAGTGGGCCTTGCTCGTCGTCACTGCCATGGGCAGTAGGAACCTGTTGGTCAGATTTTAAAAAATCTGGGGTAGGGGGCAACGCCCACGCTCGGCTGGGGTCCTTGAGGTCGTTTCCATACCCAGATGAATCTCAGAACTAATAATTCTCCAAATTAATTAAACCCTCCTTCCCAATTATAAGAGAATTAAGTTGGTTGCCATGAATCTGGGTCGATGTATCCCGGCTGGGTCTGGGGGCAGTCAATGTTGGTGAGTGTCTTTGTCTTTTCCTCCAGGGTTGTCACCCAGGACTATGAGCGGCTGAGATGGAGACGTCGGCCCCAATCACTGCCACGGAGAAGAAAGACGCCAAGAGTGGGAGCCTGGAGGGTGCGGCTTTCCCGGACCCGGGCAGGAAGGCCTCTGCTCTCGCGGTGGCCACGGCGGCGGCGGCGGTAGCTGCCCACGGAGGTACTTGGTGTCCTGCATGCTCAGCTGCCAGCGGGGGTGTTTTTCATTAGCCCGTTAGGATTTAATTAGGCTGATGGCCGATGTGCTCAGGCAGGCGTGCTGGTTTATGGGGGGCGAAGGGGAGGGCGCACCCCCGCCCCGTCTGCTCCTGGGGATCCCAGGCCCAGTGACGTTTGCCGGCAGGTTGCTTGGGCGGGCGCGGGGTGGGGGGGTCCTGGCCGCCCTCAATCTGCCAGGCGGCCCCGGGTGCGTTCGCTTGGCACATTTGAGATGTGCCAGAGACACGGCTCCTGGCCTCTGGCCCGCCAGGGACTATTTTGGAAAGTAATTGTCTCCTGATCCCTTCTGGCTGTAATTAGAGGGTCAGGTACAGAATTTAGTATCCTTAGGTGAATTTCTGGCCAACTTAATTATAACAGAAGGACTACACGAGCCACAGCCTCTCATTTACTGCCCCGAAGAGAAATACTCTCTGGTTTCCACTGGTCCGTGCCAGCATCCCGTCGGGAAAGTTTGGCGGGAAGGCGAGACCTCCCCTTGTGTGTGCACCATCCATCTGGAGGCCGCAAAACTATTTCTGTC
Source organism: Canis lupus dingo (assembly GCF_003254725.2). NCBI lineage: Eukaryota > Metazoa > Chordata > Mammalia > Carnivora > Canidae > Canis > Canis lupus. The sequence continues at coordinate 30,175,872 of NC_064261.1, read as the reverse complement.
TCTGAGGAATGGAGAGTCTTAGATTTCTTTTCTTTCCTTTTTTATTCAAGTGCATTTAGTCATGGCCTGTTGCTCCCGCCGCTCAGGCACAGCTCGGAGAGTGGTGGGGGCAGATTCGCCCTGGCAGGATGGGTGTGCAAGGGGGGCGGGGCCGCTCACACTTTGATGTGCTCGCACATGCACCCGCATATGCACCTGCACATGCAGCCAGGCTCGCTGAAGTGCGGAGCTCAATCTAGCAGTCAGGCGGGGCTGAGTTTCTGCATTTCCCACCAGAACTCAGGTGATGCTGGTGCTCCTGGTCCATGGGCGGCACCGGGCACAGCTGGAGGCTGGAGCCCAGGGTATCGGGGAGACACTGAGAAGGGGAGGAGGGGGTTGGTGTTTCCAGCAGTGAACCAGAGGACCTCTATGTTGTCATTACTACATTTATTTTATCCTCACCCCCTGCCTCCCGTGATGCTCACTTAGAGGTCATGATTAGGCTGTGTGGCTCAAGTTCAGAGAAGGAGATCTGAGACCAACCTTCTTGTTCCCCCCTAGGAAGGTAGGCGTTTGGCCTCCCTACCTGGATGATGCCCCTTGACCCGTGTCCATCTTGGAGATGAGCTCTCCAGGCTCTCCCTCTGTGACCAGCTGGGGTGGAGGAAGGAGCCAAAGCCCAGGGCCGACCCCCCACACAGGGTGGTGTCAGGAGATGAGGGAAGGGGAGGCTGAGAGTGGGAGTCTGCAGGTGGCTGGGTGGCCCTGCTGCCTGGTCCTAGAGCTGGCTCATCCTGGGCCTGGCTGTGTCTGCATGTGATCTGTTCCTTCTCCAGAGCCAGGGCCTATGCTGCCCTGGGGTGATAGCTCAAGATGTCCCTCTGCCTGATGGACAGATGCATGGCCTCTGAGGCCTGAGTGAGCCCTGGCAAGCCCAGCCCTCGGTGCTACTCTGGCCTTCCCCTGGGCCCTCTGGTCTCCCTGCCTCGGCCTGGGTTGGCCTCTCCTGAGCCATGAGTAGATGATGAACTGCCACATGGTGAGATTTACTGCCATGCCACAGTAGCAAAGAACAGACACAGGCAGTAATTAGACAGTGATTAGGATGTAACTGGGGGGAGAGGAGGCCCCTCTAGTGTCAGACACAGTTGTCACCAACATACAATAACAGCAAATGCTTGAGGGGATCTGGATCTGGGGGAACGGGCAGCAGACCTGCAGCTTGGGGTGCAGTGGCCTCACGGAGGCATCCAACCCTGCTCTTCCACACCTGCATCCTTCCTTAGGATGCTGACCCTGCCCATTCCTGCAGGCCCCCATCCCCTGGTTCCTTGGCCCCGGAGGAGTGCTCGGTTGATGCGGTTTCGGTTGATGCGGTTTCGGTTGATGCGGTTCCAGAAGACGGTGGATATGACCGATCTTTGGAATGAGTCTCAATCAGACGCCGCCGCCACTGGGAAGCCTCCTCACCACTCCTGCTCCCCATGGCCCTGTCTGCACAGTTTGTGGGGAAGGGCCATCCAGGACTCAAGCAGGAGCAGTGCAGCGCACAGGGGGCTGTTGGCCTGGGTCCTCATTCCAGCCACATCCCCTGGGCCATGCCATTTACCTCTGGGCCCCGTTTTCCCAGTCATGAGGTGGACATTTGGATATTTGGCAGATGTCATCTAGCGTCCTCATGATCTTGTGACAGTCCTCTGTTATTGAATACTTAGGCTGTTTCTAGTTTTTGACAGTAGGAAAATAATGTGGATGTGAAATCCTTCTGCCTAAAGAGATGTGTTCATCCTTAGAGCCAGAGCCATACAATTCCAGTGGTGAGATTGAAGCCTCTGGAACTGGTGATGGGGTGAGAGGGTTCAATCGAGGGGTCGGAGGCTGACCTGCAATACAGGCAACCCCCTACATCTGGACACCTTGTGACCCTGCTGGTTTGTAGGACCTGGCCCCTTTGTCATCACTGCTGCTTGCTCATGACAGTGCTCCCGACATCTTCATGCAAGACTCACCCATCCTCTGGACCGATGTGTGATAAGCCACAAAATGCCAAGCTTGTGTGTTCCATGGGAAGAGGTTGATTAATCAAACCATGGAATAGTTATTGAATAGAACGTCACGTAGCCACTGAAAATGTTTATCAAGACTTTATGATCATGGTCGGGGTGGGCTCCCCCGGGTGTGCCTAGGTTCCAACAGTAAGTAAAAAAAGCAGGGTACCAATTATATCTTACCTCTATCACAACTTTAGATACCTAGAGGTCCCATCAGCAGTGGTTGCCCTGATGGGACTCAGGGTGATGGACAGTGCATATAGGAAGCCCATCTCTTTGGTTCTTAAGGACCTTCAGCCTTCTAGAATCCTCTAGTAGACTGTAACTACCTCTGAGAGCAGGGGTGTGCTGAAGCCAGCCTCTGCTAACTTGTGTGAGGGGACTGTGGACATCTTCCAGCTCTGCCATCCTTGACTTTAGGTTGGTAACTAGAAGTTGGCCACAGTGGGAGTAGTTAAGGCAGGAAAATTGGCAAATGCTACAAATCAGGACTGTCTGCTTCCGCTGTCTCCTGTCAGAGCCTGTCGTCGAACATCTCCCAGCACAGGGAGCTGCTGAGTACGAGGCTGGGGTGGCAGGCACATTTTTTTCATGAGTGCTCGGAGCTTCTCCATTTTGTGAATGAGACTGAGACGAGGTAGGGCCGGGACTTGCCTAAGGCCACTTGCTGGTTGAGCAGAGAATAAGATCTGAGGCTCCCCGTCACGCAGTGAGTCTATTTTTTTTTTTTCTTCTTTTGGTGTTTTCATTGGGTGATTTGGGCCATAAAGTCCAACCCACTGATACTTGGTGATAACTGTCCAGCCCTGCACCAGCCACAGAAAGTCATTTGTGCAATAGGCTGGCGGCGCCTTCTCTCTTCCAAATGACCTATTCTTTGATATCTGAGGCCATGACTTACTTGCAGAGGGACCCGAATAGTCACCTGGCCCGCCTGGCCCCTGTTGTTTGACCTCCCTTAGGTGTTGTGGAGCCGGACCTGCTGGGGGCTGGGTATTTCCACTCAGAGTTGCTACCTCTCTGAGCCCACGTGTGCACAGCAGGACAGGGTGGTGGCAGAGGGCGAAGCAGCACTGTGGTCAGACTGGGGGCAGGTTCAGTGAATCACCTGTCTGGTGGGAGCAGCTGGCTAGGAACAGACGGCAGAAGCTCAGGCCCAGGCCGGCAGAGGCCCAGGCCGGTGGGTCCTTTCCCAGCCTATTTAGCTGTGGTGCTAACGCTTTGGAGACCATAAATCTTTTAAAAAACACATTTTGGCCTAGAGCTTTTTTCCCCCTTTAATTTTTAAAATGGCGTAATTTTAAAGGCAATTTGATTCAGATGTTTTTCATTGCTTTACACCAAAACTGCCCAAATGCTGTCGTATTTTCCTCCTCAACAGTAGGTTTTCTTTCCAAAAATATTTCTGAACCTGTGTGCCTCAGCTGAGAGCACCAGGGACCCAGCTACTCCAGGCCTCCGGGCTGGGATGATTGGAAAATCTGGAGCCATAAAACTTGGAGCTGAGTCTGGGTCTGAGAGCTTTGCTAAGTCCCTGAGGTCAAATATCCAGACGGGCTTTAGAAATTCTGTGAGGCGCACTACCGTGGCAACACCTAACTGTTGCAGAATGCCCACTGTGTGCTGGGCCAGGGTCCCTCCCAGTCTGGTCCCTCGCCAGCAGCATCAGCATCCCTGGGAGTTGGGGCCCCCCATCCAGGCCTCCGGGAGCTGTGCTTCTGGGAGTGGGGCTGGGCAAGCTGTGGAGATTCTGATGCACTTGTAAGCGTGGGGCCTTCTGCGTTCTAGCTGCATGAGGCAAGACATGACTTTCCTTATGTAAAGTGGAAATCACATGCTGAGCTGATATGGGAAAATTACAAGACACAACGTGCTCCCGCCTGCCTGGCACAGGGTAGCTCACGGGGAGTGGCTGCTCCTGCTGCTGCCCTTCTTGCAGGTGGTCCAGAGAAGTGGTAAGAAACAGCTCAGACTCTAAAGCCACACCACCTGGGTAAGGCCCAGCTCTGCTGTCCTTGGGCAGGTCTGAGCCTCTGTTTCCACATCTATAAAATGGACACAGCAATGGTCTTTACCTTACCGTGTTGTGAGAATTATTGGAGTTAGCAACGTACAGTGACAGGTGCTAAGTTAGCTCTGTGTGAGGTCCAGGCTAAGTCTCTGCTTTAGTAGCTGTTACTAAAGTTTTCCTTTTCTAGGCCTGGAAGCTCTGCCTGACTTCAAAAGGCTTCCCTTCGCTGGTCGCTCTTGCTAGTTGACTTTGAGGCTGGACAGGGGTAGGTAGACCAGATTTCTGCTGTCTTCCTACTGGAGAGTGGTAGAGGGAGCCCTGGGCTGCAAATCAGGCCTGAGTTACTGTCCTGCTTTGCTTCACTATCACAGGCTGTTCTGGGTAGGTGACCTGACCTTGATCCCTGGCCTTGCTAACTCAGCCTTCTCCCTCGTATGCTAGTGGGTGGGAGCAGACCAGAGGTTGCTGAGGCTGACCATGCCTCAGAAACCCATGATACAATCGTAATAGATACAGATCCCCAGGCCACTCCAGCCCCGTGGAGATGGAATCTCCCAGGCTGGGGCCTGGTTTCGGGTATGTTTACGTTGGATACAGTTGGGCCAAGGTGGGGCGTGCATCCCTGGAGGGGGCACACTAACCAGGTACAGCTGGTTAGTACTGGCAGGGTGGTGACCTGCGTGTCCACCAGGGTTGAGCATGTGTGACTCTCAGCACCTGACTCCTGTGGCAGCGTGGCCCCACTGCACCGGCCACCCGAGATCACCTTGTTTACTGGCCCTGTTCGCTTCTTCGAAAGTTTCTTCCAGGCACGTTTTTGCCCAGTGGTCCGTTTTTGCCTATCCCTGTCCGTCTTGGAATACTGTGTGAATTCCAGAGTCTGTAAACAACTCAGGTGGCGAGCATTGTTTCTGGGGTGCCAGGGTGAGGAAATGTTACCCAAATCACTGGACCTTACTGTGTGCCCTGTAGTTTGATAAATGCCTCTGAGTCCTTGGTGTCTTTGTCCTCTCTTTGATTCTGGGCCTATGGGCAGGGCATTGTTGGCTCATCCCCCAGCAAGGAAGACACCCGGTAAATGATGGTTGAGGAAGGGGAGTCTGACACTGTCATGCCAAGTGTGTGCCAGTAGGCTGGTATGGCCTGCTGCCTCTGAGGTCCCTGGGGTGAGTTGGGCTGGCCTGCTTCTTGGCCCCCGCTCCCCTTCTGAGGCCCTCTGGAACTTGCCTTGTGGGCCAGCCTCCCCAGCCTACCTGAATTGCTCTGCTGCAGCCACACACTTCTGCCTTGGGCTGGAGGATGTACTCAGGTGTGACTAAGTGGGCAATTATTCTTATTTAAGTGATTTTCAGGATGGCTGTTGTCGCTGCTACTGAGTTTGTTTTAATGGCCCAGCCACATGGAACAGCCAGTTCCCACCAGACTTTTCTCCAAGAGCAGAGCTCGGTCCTCCCCCGACAGCTTCGCACACTCAGGAAGCAGAATACAGCACGACTGCCTGGACTTTTTCTAGGGGCCCCTGAATGACTTAATGATGCCCTGGCTAGTGAGGTCTCATGTGCCAGGGCTGAGCTGGAGGGTCGGCGCTCCAGAGGCAGAGGTGAGGGTTGGAGACTCCTTTTGGCCCACAGTGGAATATGGTAGAAAGGACCTGGGCTCTTGCCAGCTCCCTGTTGTTAGCTGTTTGCCCTGGAGCAAGCCCTCTAACTTTTCTGAAGTTCTTGAAGTAGAGATGGCCATGGGAACTACATCTGGCTCTTGTGGGATGAAATGGGAGAGTGTTTATAGAGTGGCTATCAGAGGGTCTGTTTAGTGACCAAATGTTAGTGACACGAATGTGAATGCCCATTCGTCTTGCACATCGCGGTCTCCTGTGACCTTGAGACCTCATGCTCTAAGGGCCGCTCTGAAAGTCCCTCAAAACAGCTGCCAGCCAGAGGCACCTGAGTGGCTTAGTCGGTTGAGCGTCCAACTCTTGGTGTCAACTCAGGTTGGGATTTTACAGGAATATATTGAACATCAGGTTGATGATGCGATGATGGTGCTGCAGCCCGAAAACTTCCCTTCAGTACTCCTAAAACTAAAGAAGGCTATTACTACCGTCAAATTTTGGAACACTACACCCAGGCCAGGCTGACTGACTGACCCATCTTTGGGTGCTGAGGTGGATCAACACCACTGACCCTCCTGCCCACACTCTGGCCCAAGGCAACTACCAAAGCCTAGGCGCCCTCTGCACTAGCAAGTACAAGGAAACGTTCCTCTTGCAAAGAGTAGAGAGCTGGGGGGCAGGAAGCGAGGTGGTGAGTGTCAACCTCCTAGGCTCATTGGGCATCAAAAAAATGTCTCAAATCCCTCGGGGTCGTGAGATCAAGCCTCACATCCGGCTCTGCACTTAGCGGGGAGTCTGCTGGAGATTCTCTCCCTCTCTGTGTCTGAAAATAAATGCATCTTAAACAAATAAACAAAACAGCTGCCATCCAGATCAGAGCAGATGCCCCACTTGCCCCAACACAGCAGCCCCCGCCTCGGCGTAGCGTTCAAGGCCCAGCCCAGGGGCTGTGCTCTGGAGCCTTCCACTGGCCTGCCTGACTTCTCCCACTTGGTTGTAGAGGCCAACGCACCCACATGGCCACTTCAGACCCGCATTGTGTGTTTCTGGCTGGCACATGTGAGCTGATGAGCTCTGCCCACAGAGAATGGAAGCCCCTGAGGGCCACCCTGGTGGCTCCAGCTCCTGTTTTCTCCCCGGGCCTTGGCCACACCTGGCACACATGGCCTCGTTTCTTGGGGTTCATTTGTGCATATTTAACTGTTGCAGAGTTGGGGAAAGCTTCAAAGTCATTTCCAGATACAGAACTGAGAGAAGCCTGAGTGATCATATAGTTCAGATCTGTCCATTTTACAGATGTGGAAGCCAAGGCCCAGAGACCTGAAGCACACACAGTCATCTGGTGACACCACCAGAACTGGAGACCGATGGACTGGGAATTGCCCATGGGATGGGACACAGCTGCTCCCAGCCCAGCCTCCGTCCTGTCCCGAACCCCAGCTTCCCAAATTGATGGTGTTTATGTTGGAAACATTTTTCTGACGTTTGGTTCTGTCAAAACTAATTTTAGCATTTCTAAAGCTTGGTAAAAATACAGTCTCATTACTTTGATGTCAGTGCATAGTTTACTATTAGTATATTCTGGGGTTTATCATTTTAGTCATGTTTAACACGGCTGCACCAGGCATGCACTATTAAATCTGGCTTATTTTACATTCCTGTCCGGAATTATTTATTTGTAACAATTTCCTCTCTATCAAAAGACACAGCTAATGCTGTGTTTTAATGTGTTATTTACACACAAAATAACCTATTTACAACTCAGTGTGCGCCGGAGGGAGAATGGATGGGCCCCAGTTTCCTGCGTTCTGTTATATCGGAGTTTAACAATCTGGTTTGCTAATAGAACCATTTATCATTGGTGTGGGGGGATAATTTATTTTATGTTTGTGGCCAGGTCTTACCGCCTCTGATCTTGGGAACATTTTGAAGATAATGAAGTCAGGCCTGGTGTTCAGGGTGGAAGCAGGGCACTCGGAAGAGGAGGGGGACCCATGGCCTTCCAGAGGTGGTGGCCTGGGTGCCTCTGGGTTTCCTGAGCTCAAGTGTGCATCCTATGGATGGTTCCAGAACACCAGTCAGAGATGTGGTGATGTAGAAACCCTGCTTCTGCCCTTCAGGAGCTCTCCTAGTTGAAGGCATCGGGGGACAGAGAACAGAGCACTATGGGGATGCTCAGGAGATGGTGATATATTCTGCCTTGGAAGCTTCATGGGGAGGCAGTATCAGAGCTGGGAACTGAAGGATGTGGAGGGCTTCATTGGGTGAAAAGAGGAAAGGGTGGGTGGAAGGGGCAGCAGAGTGGCCTGTTGAGAGTGCAGGGCGATGGGGGTGTGTGTTGTGGGGCGGGGGTGGGAGGCAGCATTTGGTCCATGTGGCTCTAGGGTGGGGTATTCAGGTGGGACCTGAGAGGGCCCCCTGCCTCAGTAGCAGGTGGGGTACCTAGACTCTCCCCTCGCCTCCAGGCCTCAGGGAACCAGTGACCGGGATTTAAGGCAGACCCCTGCCACATCAGATGGTCAGTGTCAACTTGAAAGCGCTATCTGCAGTGAGAGGCATCCTGTGCAGAGAGACTGGAGACAGGGAGTCCAGTGAGAGGTCCCTGGGTCTGGCAGCCTGACAGTCGCATGGCAGGGATGAGCAGCAGCATCTGGGACCAGTGGGACCGATGAAGGACTGCTCGGGAGTGAGGCCCAGGGGTGTCTGGGGCTGCTAGATGGATGTGTGGCCACTCCACCGCGCAGGCTGAGGTCCTGTGGCTCTCTCTGTTGGAGTCTCAGTGCCTCTGAATGAACTGTTGCCCTCTCAAGCCCTGTGCCAGCGCCAGAGGGTGCAGGTAGGAGGGAGGGAGGGGAAGCATCCAAGAAGCAGGAGCCATAGTCTCTGTCCCTAAGAGCTGTGGCCCCAAGGAGAAACCACACACCACCACTCACAGTACTGACATGGCCATGACCTGATGCCCAGAGCAATCAGAATACTTCGGCAAAGGAGTGGGACCTGACAAGGCTCCAATATCTGAGTAAGGCCCTGGCGAGTCCACGATCTGCAGCTGCGTGCCCTCTCTGACCCCGGGTTCTACAGGCAGCAGCCGCACACGCAGCCTGGGGAGAGGCTACCAAAGTGGTGCTATGAAGTGTGGCAGGGCTTGGGGCAAGCCACAGGGAGTGGTGCATGGAACAACCAGCTCTGGGGTGGCCAGCATGGTCTGAGGGCCAAGGCTCGGGCTTGGACAGATAAAGTTCGAATCCTTGCTCTGCCCACTTCCCCTTTGCATATCCTTTGCTGATCTGAACCCCGGTGTCTTCACCCTAAAAGTGGGCAAAATACTTACCTTTTGAGGGCTAAGATTACAGGTAAGCAGTGTAAGATGCTTGGAAGCATGTGTCATATAGTAAGCGTTCTGGATGTAGTGGTTGGTGCTTTCAGTATTATTGCTGTTGCTGTTATTATGATTATTCTAGAACTATTTCTGAGACTAGCACATATGCATCAAATAAATAAATTTGAGAGTGAATGAATGCATGAGTATCTGAGCAGAATCTTCACAAGGAGTAGAAGCTTGCCCATGATGTATACAAGGGGAATCTGCCTTCTAGCCCAAGGAGCAGCATGTGCAAAGGCCCTAGGAGCTGAGGGTGGCTCTGTCAGCCCCTAAGGGAAGGGCTCCCTTCACTCCTCAGCCCCTCAGTACAAGCTGCTGTTCCTGGAACTGGGAAGCCCAGTGATACTGTGTTCAGAGGCCCCTCTGGGGTCTGTGTCCTCCGGCTGCTGCCTAGCCAGTGGTGGATGCTGGAGGCACAGTCCAGCCCAGCTCTGGGTGCATGTGCCTTGTTGGGACCTGCTCCAGGTTCAGCTGGTCTCTCCTCTTGGGCAGGTGGGGAGGAGGGGACTGGAGGGCTCTTTCTTGAGAAACTGCTCTTGGCCCTTTCCCTGAGACTGTCCAGGCTGGCGCTGCTCCCAGTGGACATGGGTTGCCAGCTTATGTTTGTGGGGCCTGGGAAGTCTGAAGGTAGCAATGCCTCTGGTCTGAGGATGGTCATTTCTGCGTCTGATTTCCATCCCATTTTTATTAGTGACATTTGAAAGGAGGGTTTGGATTTTGTGTGGTGCTGGGCAGAGCACACCAGGCATAAGCTCTACACCATCCTCAGGCCCTGCCATCCTGGAAATGAAGGAACGTCCAGGGGAAGCTTCATGCCTGGAGGAGCAGGTGGTCCTGCATGGTGTGAGGGTGGTCAGGGCAGGAAAGCCCTCCCCAGCAGAGTGCCTGGTATTTCCCTGTTAGCTATCACTCTGCCTGCAGGTTGGTGCAGAGGCCCATGTTGTCCTAGGTCCTTCTGTGTGACTTGGGTTATCAGGTGCTAGGCCCCTGCCCTGTGGCAGCCCAAGGGCACTGGGGTACCTGGAAGTATTCATGAGAGAAGGCTCCAAAAGGGAGGCACAAATTGTCAAAGACACACTGCTACCTCTGCAAGTTCTGAGGCTGGATGCAGGTGGGACCTTCATTCCGTTTGTGATTCCCAGAATCTACACACACTGGTCACATCTCTCCTGGCCTTGTTGGTGACAGGGAAAGCAACAGGTACCTTTAGCTAGAGGCAGGCTGGCATGGGGTATGAACATGGGCTTCCCTTGCCTCCTCTGTGGACTGAGGGTGATGAAGCCTCACTGGCCAGCTGCATAGGGCACGAGAGTCTGGCCTGTGGGTGACAAAATAGTGACATCACCTGCCTGAGAGGACAGGTGCCAGCTCCTGGCCATATCGTTAGTGGCCAGAGCAGGGCAGAGCTTCCTAGCCACCCACGGCAGTGCTGACGTGCCAGGCCCTAGCTTCCCCGGCTCTGAGCCCAGGATGGGGCGGATAAGAGGAGGGAGAGAGGAGATGACGATCCACTCTTAGGTACAGACCAAAGGGAATTGGAAACCCAGCACACACCAAAACTTGTATACAAATGTTCACAGTGATGCGATTCAGAATAGCCCCCAGATGGAAATAACCCAGAAGTCCATTAGCTGGCTAATGGGTGAACAAAATGTAGTGTATTCACATCTGGAATATTATTTAACCATAAGAAGGAGCTAAATACTGAATCTTGCTTCAATATGTGTGAACCTCGATGACATTATGCTCCGTGAAAGCAGGCAGACGCAGAGGGCTGTGTCGTTGGACTCCATTTATGTGAACTGTCCCAAACAGGCAGATCTCTAGAGGCAGAAAGTCGGGGGTGGGGAGGAGGGAATGGGGAGTGACTGCTAACAGATATGGAGCTCCTCTTTGGGTGATGAAATGTTCTGGAATTAGATTCTGGCGATGGTTACACAACCCTGTGAATATAGTAAAAACCACTGAATTGTATACTTTCAAAGGGTGGATTTTATGGTATGTGAATTATATCTCTGTTTTAGAAAGAAAGGAAGGGAGGGGGTAGGGAGGTAGTGTGGGAAGAGGAGAAGGAGGAAGTTAGGGAGGACGAGGGGCAGGCCTGGCCTCGGCCTCCAACCCTAGTGCAAGTCCCCGGGCTGCGTGAGCAGTGCTATCCCTCGGGGGAGGACCCGGTTCCCCTGGCCAATGAGCAGCCTCCCCAGCTAATTCTATAGGCTCCAGAAACTCTAAAAATAATTGGAGTGGAAGGAGGGTGTTTAATGACAAAGTAAATAATTACATTAAGGGTGTGAGTTTGGAGGGAGCCAAGTAAATCACTTTAGAAAGAGCACCAGCCTCCAGCTAACATCCAGTCCTTTATCACCAGATTCCGTCCTCCCTCGGACTCTGAATAATTGATTGTGGCAGGCATTGTGGGCCAAGCAGCAGCAGGGGCTGCCGGGGTCAGGCGGGGCCGGGAGAGATGGCCCGCCTGCAAGCCAGGGTGCCGCGCCAGCCCCACCTGCTGCTCTAGGTACATGAGCCCCCGGGGCAGGGGGCCCTGGGTCCCTGTCCTGCTGGAAATCAGATGCTTTGCTGGGAAAGGCCAGGGCTCCATGCTTCATGTCGCCCTCAGTTGGACAGAAGATTCATGTGTGTTTCTGAGAAGAAGGAGCATCAAGGGCCATGTGGCCCACTGAGGCCCAAAGAGGGAGTGGTTTGCTAAGGCCACAACAGTGAGCATGTGGCAGGTCTGGTAAGAAGCAGATCTGGGACACCCAAGCCAGGACGCTCTACCAGCCCCGGGGCGGGCACTCAGGTTGAGTGGGCCTTAGCCCATCAGGGGTGTTTCCAGATCATGTGTGGTGTTCCCACCCCGTGATGTGATGATACGGGCCCTCTTCAGAGCAGTGTCTGCGGAGGGTGGGTGCCAGGAAGGTTGTGCCTCCTGGGGAGTGGCACAGCTGGCCAGGGTTGGCATCATGAGGGTTGTCTGGCACACACACCCACCTCCTCTGTCCTGGCCGAGAGTTCCCGGTTTGCTCCTTCCCTCCACTGTCTTCTCTCCCTCCACCCCATGGCCTCACTCTGTCCTCAGTGAGTCCCAACCTGTGGCTCCAGGAGCTCCCTTACCTCTTTCCAGTCCAGTGCCCGCCCACCCTCCGACTGACTCTCCGCCAGCGGTCATGGGGGATGGGCAGGCAGCCAGACAAAGCTGAGCCCCAGGAGGGACAGTCGTGATGTATGACTATAGGAAGGTAGCTGTACCTTGGCCTGGAAGGATGGCTCTTCTTTGATGGAAACCTAATCATGATGCTCAAGTGCCAGGGACAGAAACCCACTCAGACCTTCCAAACTACATGGATTTCTTGGCCTCCATAACTGGGCAGCCATAACCAGCTGAATTTGAGATTCCAGCAATGCCTTTGGGACACCATCTCTTTCCCTCAATGCTCTTGGTTGGCTTGCCCCTTGGTTGGCAGGCCAGCAGCCTCTCCCCACCAGGCAGCAAGAGCTGCTGCAGGTGAGCGTGAACCCGACACCCTGAGCTCTTGTGGGGAAGTGTCTCCTTCCAAGTGACTCTAGCAGAAGTCCAGGGCATCTTCTCATTGCCCTGCCTTGGATCCCCTGTACCCTGTGAGCCAGTCACCATGACCAGGCCATGTGTTATTATGGACACTTGGTGGTATGGGGAGGGCCAGCCTCCCTGACTGGTAGGGACTGTGCACAGGAGGATGGGTCCCACGTGATGCTGGGCAGACCAAATAAAAATGCCCACCTCACTTCAGCAAGTTGGCAGGAGGGGGGACACCTTGGGGATTCCAGGCACCTGTAGACACTCACAGTGAATGGAGTCAGAGCTCTGGCTCTTCAGAAGCAGGGAGCAGTCTTCTAGTCCTCCCTTCCCTGAGCTACCTCCCCTGGGCTCTATCTGGAGTAACCAGGGCCTCTCTTCCTTCCCTCCTTGTCCTTTAGAACATCCCGTAGGGAACACAAAATGTTTCGAGAAGTACCAGGTCTGAGCCTTAGAGAAGTAACAGATAGTTCCACAGGTAGTGCCGCTAAGAAGATATATATATAATAGATTTTATCTATTTATTCATGAGAGACAGAGAGAGGTAGAGACATAGGCAGAGGGAGAAGTGGGCTCCCTGCGGGGAGTCTGATGTGGGATTCAATCCTAGGACCTCAGGATCACATCCTGAGCTAAAGGCAGATGCTCAACCACTGAGCCACCAGGCGTCCCTAAGGAGAGTTTCTTTAAGAAGGAGGGACATGTGGGAGAGAGTCCTGAGAAGGGGCAGGAACAGAGGCCTGGGGGTGGGGATGCAGGGTAGGGACCAGAGCACTTGCTTGAGAGGAAGCTTCACACCAAGGGATGTGAGGAGAGATGCATTTGGAAAGGGAACTCTGAATGGCTTTGGAGAGCCTGGACACGCCGCAGGGAATTTGGACTAAGGGCAGTGGGGAGCCATGGAAAGGCTTCAAGCAGGAGAGGGACATTGGAATCCACTCCCTCTTCGGCTAGATTGGCTAGATTGACTTACACCCTGTGACTTGAAGCATCCCATCCCCACGAACAAATGCAGATGATTCCTGCAGGGTTGCTCTGTTTTTCAGACCTCCCTCCCTCCCTCCCTCCCTCCCTCCCTCCCTCCCTCCCTCCCACCCTGCCTCTTTTCCATCTTTTCCCAAATGTTTTTTTGGGGCGTCGTGTGTGCTGAGCAATGTTCTAGCTGCTAGATGCCCTGGACTTTTGCTAGAGTCACCTGGAAGGAGACTCTTCTCCATGAGGGCTGTGTCAGGCCCACGCTCACCCACGGCAGCTCGGAGCAGACAACACACAGGCAAGGTCCAGTTCTTCTGGACCTGACAGCCGGGTCGGGCAAGACGGGAAGTACGTGAAAAAACGACCACGCTCTGCAGAATGCCGTCTGGGTCCTCCGGCTGGGGAGACAGGGCCCGTCTGTGTGTCCCAGGGCTGTGAAAACCACTGCCTGTGTCAGAGGTGCTGGTGACGCAGAGTGGAAACCGCTGGCGGGGGGAGGAGAGGCGCATGAGCTGGCCCCGGCCATCCCTGTGCGGGGCCTCGGCCTCCGGCAGGGGGGCTGGGGCGGAGCCCCTGGGCCGGACACCTGGGCCCTGGGCACTGTGGGCGCAGGTCAGCTCCTTGGTCTGTCTCATGGGATCGGTACGCCCTCCCTCGTAGAGCTGAGCTCGGGACTGAGGCAGAGGCCAGCCTTGGGGGGCTTTGGAAGGACCAGCCGACTGTCGTGCCAGCCCCGGGGGACCTCAAGCCTTCCTCTCGTTTCTGAGCCATCCCCCCAGAGTGGGCCTCTGGAGGCATTTCCAGCTCCCGGGGAGACCATCTTGTGGACATCACCCTTGCTAGTCCTGCAGGCTATTGGGATCCTCTTTCCCCTGGCCCCACCCTTGACATGCAGTTTCTATCCTCTGTCCCTATTTCTGGAATGTTGCCTCCTGGGCCATCCTGCTCAGGTCTGGCCCAGCTGGGCCCTCTCCCCATCCCGACCTGTCTGTGCATCCTGTCCTCCACTCTAGCATGGCGATAAAAGCAAGCACCCCCTGTCAAGTGGAGGCTGAAAGCTGTGGTCTCTGTTCTTGCAGTAGATTGCCAGGCCTGGGCGAAGGTGTAGGAACACGTGGCTGTGTGCTGTTGGGCTCCCTGAACTCAGAGACACAACAGGCCCTCTGTTTCTTGGCAACCACCATCCCCCAGGAGCACTGGGAGGTCCTGGGGAGGCTGCCACCAGTCCCTGTGTGACATCTGTGGGAGCGTTCACAAGAATTCTCTGCGTGCCACGGAACGTAAGGCGTTGGAACTCTTCTGTTGGTGCCTGCACGTCACTAACACTGACCAAATGTCCTGGCTGTGGGCTGTGGGTGGTCAGACAGGGTTTTTGTGCATGTATCCCAAGGAGGAGTCAGGAGCTTCTGGGATCTTAGAAAAACAAAATGAAACCAAAAAGCAGAGTCCATGTTTCCCTATGCTGTGATTCTAGGAACTTCATTGCCTTGAGGCTGTGGAGACGGCAAGAGTGGCCTTTGAAAGTTTTTCCCAGAGGAGATGGGGGTGGAGTGGACCATGGGGAGATGTGGCCAAGATGTCCTTGGGCCCCCCCATCCCAGAGCTGGCCCAGCTGCACACCGGGAACAGCCCGATCCCCGTGGCTGGGCTGTGTCTTGGGAGGGAGAGAACCAAGCCCAGGGTCAGACTGAGACTTTTGGCTCTGCTTTTGCAAGAACTTCTCAGCTGGGTGGTTGCCTGGGGCAGGATGGACACCACGTCACCAGTGTGCTGGCTCGTTCCCTTGCCCGTGGTCTTGTGGGCACAGATGCATCTGGTCTTTCATCTTCAGATGCCCCAACCCACCCGGGCGCCCCCCTGGGCCTTGCCTTTCTTTAGTACTGTCTCCTCCCTACCAGATCACCAGGTTGGTCCAGCCCCCTGGGCCACCTTGTCCTGAGAGAGTCACTCCCAGGTTCCCTGGCCCTCAGACTGTGCCCCTAATTTGAGGCTCCTTGCACATATGGCATCCTAGTGACAATGCTTAGAGCCTCTACCATAAGGATTCTAGCACACATGATCTATTTAGGTATAAGGAAGGGGCAGGGGGAGGGGAGGCAGGAGAGGGAGGGCACCATAGCGAGCCAGTTACTACCAAGAACTACTGCACTTTCACCCCAGGTTGAGACTCCAGGACTCCGTATGATCCGTCCTGCCCAACAGCCAAGGTCTAAGCACCATCAACTCTTGTCTGTCCTTGCTTGAGGGCTGCTCTGGAATTTCTGACCTGTTTGGTTGTCAGGCAAAGGGGGCAGAGAAAACCCTTCATTAACCACCAATGCTAGTGGTCAGAAGTTGGGTGTGTGTGTGTAAGGGCATGAGGGCATGAGTGTGAACCAGTAGCATCTGCTCTATGGAGACAGAAGTGGTGGATGCTTAAAGGGCATAATTTCTAGGGACTTAGGGATCCTTTTCTGTGTCCCTCTCTGTGATTTCATCATTAAAGAGGAACTCAGATTCATCTTAACAATGTGTGAGTGTGCCACAGCGGGTACTTTCCAAGGTGGAGGCCATGCAATGTGGCTGTTGTCAACCACAGTGCCCTCGTGGGAATGAGTTTATCAGATGCCGCGTTGAGAGACTAGATTTGCTGGAGAAGAGCACAGGAGGACAGGAGAGAGGCTGCTGCTCAGAGAAGGGGTCAGAAACATGCCTGAGGGACCTGAAGATTCCCCTTGGTGTGTCATCGGAGACTAGAGCCCGTGTCGTGTCCTGCCTTCTTGAGGACTGTCAGTGTCAGAAGTCCTGAGGACCAGGGCCAGGGGAGCATGAACTGGTTCTCCTAGACTGGCCTTCTGGAACGGAAGAGACCCTGGACCCTGAGCCCCAGAGATGAGCCTGATTTATAACCAGTCACTAAAAATATATATAGCGGAATAATGAAAGCTTCTGTTACTGAATAGGCTCTCTCTGGCCGTTGTAAAGATAAGTAACGGCAGTTATAAGGCCACTTAAACCCTTACCTTTGGGGTATAAAGGGGTCTCTGCAGACAGTAAGTCTTTATCGAGAAATGTTTACTCGTAAAAAACACAGTGAAGCCTGGGAGAGAAGGCATCTGAGCCATCAGGCCTTTCTGGCTTTATGTAGCAGCGGCCCTTTGTAACAGGAGCCGCAAATCACCTCAGCCCAAAGTTGGGGGTGGGAGAGAGTTAAACCTGACTGCTGCCTTCCAGGCTGCCACCATCTACCCCGGTTCCCTTCTCCCATTGGTGGAGGGGACCGTCTGGTGAGTGGTGGCTCCCTGGCACCATGGGCCAAGTCCGAGCACTGGGCACAGGGGGCTCCTGGCCCGCCTCTCCAGTCACGCAGTGCCCATCCCATAGGCCGGCCTCGGGTGCCTGTGCGCCTTTGTGCAGGTCTGCCTCTCCCTGTAATGCCCTCCTCTGCTTTCCTACCAGGCTGGCTCCTGCTGGTCCCTTTGGGGGCACTTATACATGTTCCCCTAGACACTCACTGCCATACTCGTTGCAGTCCGGTTAGGGGAGCAGAACCACTGTGAGTGACACGGGACAAGGGTTGTGATGTCACCAACTGCACCCAGCTAGGACACCTAGCTGGGGGAGCCCTGAAATCTCTGGAAGGCTGCAGCCTCTGCATCTGGTGTTGGGTCAAAGTCACCATAGGTCAGTGGTGTCTGAAGCAGGACAGAAGGCCAGGTGTGACATGGGCAAGAGTGTGGACAAACTGGGACCCATGGGGACAGTTAGAGCTTACATTTGTCTCTCTCTGTTAGTTGCCAACCTTGCGCTGGACGGATACGGGGAGCTATAGAGGAAGCCTCTGCTGGGAGTTGTACTTGCCCTAGGAGCCCCATGGGAGCTGGAGTAGCTGGCTCTGCCCACCTTGTTGGGTGAGCCAGATTGGCAATGCAGTGCAGAGACTGAGGGTGGCATGCCTGCTGCCCTGCATAGAGGCTTCCCAAACTGTTTAGTCCCTTAAAAATTATCAAAGACCCCAGAGAACTTCTCTTTCTCTCTTTTTTGAGATTTTATTTATTCATAAAAGAGAGAGAGAGAGGCAGACTCCCCATGGAGCAGGGAGCCCGATGCGGGACTCGATCCAGGGCCCCTGGGATCATGACCTGAGCTGAAGGCAGATGCTTAACTGACTGAGCCACCCAGGCGCCCCGAGAACTTCTCTTTATATGGGCTTATATCTATCAATATTTACATTACTCGAAATTTAAGGTGAGAAAAATTTTTAAATATTTTAACTTTTAATCCACTTGAAAATAACAATGGTAAACCCATCATTTCTATCAAAAATAACTCTTCTCCAAAATAAGAAAGGAAGAAGAATGGGATCACACTTTTGCAAATCTCTTTAATGTCTGACTTAATGGAAGGCAGCTGGATCCTCGTATCTGCTTCTACGTTGGCATATCTGTTGTAATATGTTGTTTTGCTTGAAATATGTGGAGGGGATCTGGCCTCACGTACAGTTAGAAAGGGGGGGATGTTTTAAAAGCCTTTTCGGCTGATTGTAGATACTCTTCTTTGATACCCCCCTGAAACTCGACACGTCGTTGTGTTTTAAAATTACGACATGAAATCCCAAACCCTATCAAAGACCTTTCCGTATTCTATTTGTAAAAATCCATTGGTCTCTCTTGCACTTTGAGTGGCTGTTTTTACCCTTCCGTTATTTTATGCTATCGTGTGGAAATAACTGGCTTTTGTCTTTGGGATCTACTGGCTCACGGAGTGGACGGCACTGCGAAAGAACGAGTGAGAAAGATCAGGGTTTGGTTTGTGATGAAAACTCTGTGACTTTGCCCCTGCCTTGAAAGAGAACCATGCTTTGCCCCATCCTTCCTCCAGACCTTGAGGATTTCAGCTCAAACCTGGAACCACACGGAAAAGGGAGTTCTTGGCAATGAAGTGTCCACTTAGCCACATTGCCATGTACAAAGCCACCCCAACACCTCCACGGGGGTCTCTCTCTGAAGCCCCCTCACTCTTTGGTCCCACCTACCCTCTGGCTGCATTTTCTCTTTTCCCCTTCCTTGACGGAGTTGCCTCTGCTCCCTGTCTGCAAGTCACACCCCGCAGGACCGTGCCTTACCCCTTCAATCATATGGCCTGGTGAGACCCCCATGCTGCTCAGTCCAGTGGATCCTCTTCATGTCTCCTCTTAGGGACACCCTGGTGCTTGGTCTCATACTCCCGGCCCTCTCCTTCCCTGGTTTCTGGGTATTACACTCCTCTGCATGGCCAGCTGTCCCCTGCCTGCTCCTGTGGCACAGGGTCCCAGTGGCTCCACCACGGGCCACTTTGGTCTCACCTTGGGGTCCTACCTTGTCAGCCATCTCTGCCCCATGACTCTTTCACTCAGACCCACTCATCCAGTAGCCTGTCTGTCCTCGGACTCCTGGATGCATTATGGTTCCCTCTTCACCCACTTCCAGACCCGTATCCCTCCAGACCTCCTCTAGCCCCTCACTTGTATATGATGGAAACTTATGGGATCTGTGTCTCCACACAGCCCCATATTCAGGGTGCCACGGGATCTACTTGGATGCACCTTCCTTTTTTTATGATTTTTTTAATTTGTATTTTTTATTTAAATTCAGTTAATTGATATATATTGTATTATTAATTTCAGAAGTAGAGTTCAGTGATTCATCAGTTGTCATAACACCCAGGGCTCATCACATCACATGCCTTCCTTAATGCCCATCACCCAGTTACTCTATCCCCTCACCCTTCTCCCCTCCAGCGACCCTCAGTTTGTTTCCTAGAGTTAAGGGTCTCTTACGGCTTGTCTCCCTCTCTGATTTTGTCTTATTTTATTTTTCCTTCCTTCCCTATGATCCTCTGTCTTGTTTCTTAATTTCCACGAGTGAGATCATATGATAATGGTCTTTCTCTGGTTGACTTATTTTGCTTAGCCTAATACCCTCAGTTCCATCTGCATCATTGCAAATGATTTCATTTTTTTGATGGCTGAGTCATATTCCATTATATATATATATATATATATATATATATATATATATATACTACATCTTCTTATCCATTCATCTGTCGATGGACATCTGGGCTCCTTCCATAGTTTGGCTATTGTGGACGTTGCTGTATTGGGGTGCAGGTGCCCCTTCGGGTCACTACATCTCTATCTTTGGGGTAAACACCTAGTATTGTAATTGCTGGGTTGAAGGGTAGCTCTATTTTTAACTTTCTGAAGAATGAGGACCATCCACATTGTTTCCAGAGTGGCTACACCAGATGGCATTCCCACCAGCAGCGTGAGAGGGTTCCCCTTTCTTCATGGATGCACGTTCCTAAAGCCATCATGGCCCCCTGTTATACTTGAGGCCCAGAGGAATCCCCCAGCTTGTCCACAGAGTCACCATGAGCAAGCAGTGATGATTAGAATTTGATGGAGTTTGGAGTTCAAAGCCTATGCTCCTCCCCTGCTCCATGCCTCCTCAGGTATCTTGCCCTTGATTCAAATGACCCTTGAGAGATGAGAACTGCTTGAGCCTAGGGCCCGACCCCTTGCAGAAGGGTGGTAGTAAGAGCCAGAAAACTCTACAGAGCCCCAGCATCCATCCCTGTGGGGGTGGCGTTGTCTCCCTAAGCCTGGGATGGTGGTGGAGGTGGACAGAACCTTCCCTGGGATTGACAGGTCTGTGCCTGATACTAGGGCTGCCATTTGGTGCATCCAGGAGTTGTTTTTGGTTTTTGTTTGGGTTTTGTTTTGTTTTGTTTTGTTTTTTCCCTTCCATCCAAGAAGAAATCTCTAAGAAGAAAACAGATCTGCCTCCTAAGCAGTCCCTGGGAAGGAGCATGTTGGGCCTTAGGCCCAAAGCAGAGAAAAAGGTGTGTGCCGACCTTTTTCAACTGGCAGGGCCTTCAGCTGCTGCTGGATGTGTCAGGCATTTAGTGCAAAGCCAAGAGCCAGGCCAGGTCCTGGCGCTGTTAACTGCTGACACAGTAGGGGCTCTGCAGGTAGGAGCACGAGTGTCTCCTGCTGCAAGGCCAACAGGATCTGTTAACACGCAGCGCCTATCTCTCCTTGCTCCCCCTGCCCCTCCCCACAGCCCCAACTGGAGCACAAAGCACTTCTGAGCCTCCTGAGTTTGTCTGGCTCCCAGCAAGTCTCTGCAGGGGACCTCTCCCACCCCACCCCCATATTTTCCTCTAGGCCCTCGGCCTCTAAATCCCAAGGCTCCTTCTGGGCCAAATTCAATTAGTCAATTCTGTTTAATTCAAAAAGCATTTGGATGTTTATGAAAGGCCTACTGGTTAGCATGTTGCCAAGGCCACCCAGCTATTAAGTGGTTCAGCCAGGACTTGAACTTGAGTCTGTCTGAGCCCCAAGTGTGGGCTGCCTACCCCTTCATCTTCTGCTGATAAGCTGCTTATCTGGAGCAGTCAGAAGTCCTTGCCTTCTTTAACTTCTATCCACTTTCAGTTGATGCACTGGGAATACCTATGAATCTGTTAGAATTGTGTTTAAACTAAGAATCCAGGGGCACCGAGTAAGGGCTCAAGAGGCTCTTCTGTGAATGAATTACACCCTGCTTGGTGCAAGGCCTCTGAGGAGCAGATTTAGGGCATAGGGGCTGCTTCTCTGTTTCTGGGTTACAGTTGGTGGAGCTTGCCTAACTGGTGAGGGACCTCCAGGCAGGTGCGATTTGTGCTTCACCTTAAAAGTACTGATAGCAGACACTTCAGAGCCATAGAACACTGGTAATAGAGATTGCTTTTGTAGTCCCTGTCCACCCCTTCTTTTTTTCTGCCTCTGCCATTCTTCTCCCAGCAGCCTGATGGCAGGGACATAGACATAGAACTCTTCACCATGAGACTTGGTCTCAAGAATAGTAAATCTTCATCCATTTGCAAGTAGTGACCAGTCACTGTATTGGTCACTGTGCAAATACCCCACCATCCAAGCCCCCAGGGATCTCACCAGCCAGGAGGAGGCACTGACAAGCACATGGCTAGGATCTCAGTATGGTTAAAGACTTTGAGAGACGGGTGCCTGGGTGGCTTAGTGGCTGAGTGTCTGCCTTTGGTTCAGGTCGTGATCCCAGGGTCCTGGGATCAAGTGCTGTATTGGGCTTCCTACAGGGAGCCTGCTTCTCCCTCTGCCTTCAGGGAGTCTGCTTTTCCCTCTGCCTCTCTCTGTGTCTCTCATGAATAAATAAGTAAAATCTTAAAAAAAAAAAGACGACTTTGAGAGAGGCCTGTGCTAAGTGTTTCTTCCTGCCCCTGAAGGAGAAGGGACAAAGAATGGTTCCTGGAGGAGTGATGCCTGAAGCTGGGTCTTGAGGGATGAATAGGAGTTCACTAGGTGAACAGTTGGGCATATGAAAGTAAGCAGAGGGAAGAGTGGCAGCCCAGATGGTGTGAATCTGAGCACTGTTGACTGCTTTGCTGGAGGAAACCTCCAGCAGCTTCTCCTGAAGCATCACACCCTAGAAAGACTGGGATTGACAAAAGCAGGCGAAAGAAAGCTCAAGGCCAACCCCTTTTGCCTTCTGTCTGATTCTCTCAGCTGAGTTTATGTTCCCTCTGGCTCCCTGAGAATCGGGACAGTGGAATGAGGGTGGGTTTTAGAAGTTTCTCTTTCTCTTACCCACTCAGCGTCTGCTCTCTCATCTCGTGTGAGCTCTCCGCTATTGCTCTCATAGTCACTGAATTCACAGCGACCGGGCTCTGGGGCCCCGGTTAGGGTGACCTCAAGCTTTCCTCCCAGTCGAACGCCCTGGAAGCCTGAGAGGGTTAAACCACCAGGCCAGCTGGTGAGCATTAGTCCCCTCTCCAGGCGATAACGTCAGAGGCTGAGCAGGAGAAAGAGAAGCTGGTGGCAGGAGGCCGCAGAGGGCTGTCTCGAAGCTCTACGGGGTGGGCTCCGCGCCCAGCAACCCCCAGGTAGGCCTGCTGTGGATGTGTGGGCCTCGGGAGGACATGCGGGGATGGTCCCCTGGGCTAGCCAGGGACATGTGTGGCTTGAGGGCCTGTCTCTCTCCCTCTCTCTGTGCGAGTTTTTTTGCAGTGGCAGAAACTTCGGTGGAAAGGAAGGGGTGTGGGTTCTGGGGAGGGGAGCTCCCCATCTGGGGGTGGGGGTGGAGGTGGGGATTGACTTCCTTAAATAGTCACTCGAGTGTCCCGTCGGCAGAGCCGGCAGGCAGGATGGGCCGCCCTGCAGCTTCTGGCACCCCAAGCTGCTGCTCTGTCCTGGCGGGGGGTGCAGTCCCGAATGGCCAGGGGAGCCACAGGCTGGGGTGGCTTCAGTACATGTTTCCTCCATCTGCCTGGGGCCAGGAGGCCTCTCCAGAGGGTTGCCATATGCCGACTCAGTGACTAGTGTGTGGCCTCCCCGTGGTTTGAGACGCCTCGCCAAGACCCAGGAGTATCCTGCCTCCCCCCGGGGAAATGGGAAAAGTGTATGCTCTCCTTCCCGACCGGCGGCCTGTCTTGGAGTGGCCTGCCCAGCCTGCTGCTGCCTGGACGAGACAGGGATGCATTTCCTGGGGACGCCCGTGCAGGGGATGCTCTGCGGGTTGCAAGGGTTGCGGAGGTGCAGCTGGCCGAGTGGTTAACTGGCTCCTTCGACATCGGGGATCAAATTTACTAGGCCTGGTATGTAATGTCTTTTCCTCTTTCGACTATTTTCGGGAGAAAAATATCTAAATTAGGGGTGGGCCAGTGGCTCAGCCAAGCGGCATCATGAGTGAACTTCTACTGTGGAAGAAACTAGTAGATCCAACAGACATTTAGGGTGACCAAGAGGGAATCTCACTGTGGCCTAGGCTGTCACCCACAGAGGGGCCAGTCAGCCTCTGATCCGTGGGGTGTCCAGCGGTTCACACATCCGACTGCCAGGCCCAGCCTCACTGGCGTGTGGTGGGGTCTGCCTGGATGCCAGTTGGGGGTCAGACATGAGGAGGAGGAGAAAGAGTCTGGGTAGGTCTGGAGGGGACATGCAGTCTCGGTGGGCAGCCTGACTCCAGGCAGTCTGGCCCATCCATCCCCCTTCACTCTTCCTCCTTTGTTAAGAGGAGGGAAGGCTGACTTCCACTATTATTAACAGCTACTTGGAAAAGACTCTTTTTCTGTTTTACCCCTCATGGCCCTTTACAAGGCTACTTAAGTCTGTGCCATGACCCCCAGAGGACCATTTTACTGGTGGGGAAGGCAAGGAGCTTCCCTGTTGGGTGACCTGTCCTGGACTGCCCTGCTGGACAGCAGAGGGGCTGGGTCGTGCTCATCCTCCCCTAGGCTGGACCACCACCCGTGGTGCCCGATGGGGGTTCTCAGGGCAAGGGGGAATCGGGCTGCTGGTCGACCAGGCTCTGCTGTATCCCACACCTTCAGCCTGGAGAGGAGGCTGTGGTGGCTAAGGCCCAGCTTAGTTCATGTTCCCCCACTCTGCCCCTGACCAGCTGGACGGGACACGGAGCAAGTGGTTTTGCCTCTCTGGGCCTCAGTGTCCCATCTATAAAGCACCCACCTGGCATGTGTATGGATTATGGCGGGGGTTTGATTTGCCATCAGGGAAGCATTTGGAACAGTGCCTGGCAGGGGATCCACTCATACAAGTGTGGTGGGTGAAAGCAGCCTTCCGGAATGCCACCAGTCCCCGAACCATGCCATGGATGCAGCACCCTGCATGCAGTGAATGCTTGAGACAACAGGGGTGTGGGCTGTGGTTCAAAGCACATGGACAAAATGGCCTGCTGGAAGCATGTTAGCATGCCACTGGGTGCCTCAGAGTTCCGGAACCTTTATGTCCTCCCAACTCGTGAACCTCGCCTCCATCATAAGGACCCGCTGTGCACGCTTGGATGAATTGGATGAACGCAGCAAAGCACAGAGAACATTCTTACATTATTCTCTGCTTCCATTTTGCATCATTTCTGTGTTAGCATGTCTTTCCAGTTCTTTCTTTCTAGGCAAAAATTCCTTTCTCAGTGTTAGGTTCCAATGAGGAAATTAAAGAGCAAAACCCAAACAAGACAATAAGAGAAACAACTCCCTGTGCTTTTGGAATTCAGAGCTTCCGAGGAGACGGTGCTCATGCAACCAAAATGTCTAATTTCCCATTTGACTTTATTTTCAAAACACTCCAGACCGATCTTCTTCTGCCTCTCACCCTGGCTCTTCTGTAGGTGTCTCCTACCTTTCCCTCGCCCCTCAGAGGGCATCTCCATGGTTGAGGTGTGGCAGGTGGGGAGGGTGTTGTGGGAGACACCTGGACAGGTGCACCCATCTGCAGTGAGAAGCAGGTGAAGGGCGGGCAGGCGGGTGTCCCAGGAAGGACCCACTCCAGGCCCCCACCAGTGGCCTTGTGTTTCCAAGGTGAGGTGGCATTTGACATGCAGCAGGCTGTGCACCATCTTTGGTATGCTGTTTGGTCCCTGGACTTAATGAGTTCTGCAGGGACGCTCTGCTGTAGCTAAAGATCATTTACCTGAATTGCTTTTTAATTTCTGCCGGGGGAAGCTGCCCCTGGCGCGGTATAATTACATTATAATTTACAGCAATCCCAAATCTATAAATTTAGCCATACTATGGCGGGGGTTGGGGGGTAGCGATGGGAGCTGTGTGGGGGCTGGAGGAGAGCAGCCATCATTAAATTAACCTTCATTTCTGGGTGCACTTCCCAGTCACTGGACAAGTGGGAAGAGGCAGGGTGGGACACCTCTTGACCAGTAGATGCTGACGTCTGCTTTGACACTGAGGAGTGTTTGGTCATGAGCCTGTGGGAGAGGACTCGTGCATAACTTAACAACCGTTCAGATCTGCTCACTTATCAGTTTTGCTGTGGGACTCGGAGAGCCCCCAGAAGTGGGTGGCCTAGGGACGACAATGCAACACCTGGCTTTGGAAAGAGGGCACAGAATGCTTCCCCGACTCTCTTTCTGGAAGACCTCCCTTCACCCCTCTGCCCCACCACGGGGGGGGGGGGGGGGCTCTGGAGAGGAGACCCAGGCCCCAGAATGGGGCCTAGGGAATGTCAGTGGGTAACTGGCTGGGAGCTTAGCGAGTGCATGGAAGCAGGGCCCCACTGGATTCTCATGGGTGGTGGGGAGAGGGTCATGCCAGTGGTGTGGGCTAAGAGGAACTTTACTCCCTGGACCCACCTGGTCAAGACCCACTGTCTGCACCCATGTGAGGATTTACACACGTAGCAGTCTTTTGCTTTCAACCTTGCTGTATAATTTGCCTCATTCCTGTGAAAACCATATACAGATCGAAACACCCATATTTTCTGTGCACAAAAGCAGTGAGTTAATTAATGGAATTCTGTGGTGAATTAACTTTATAATAATAAAGAAAAAATAGGTTTTTCTGATTTATATAGGCTATAGAAATCTAAATGTTCACATCTTGGGTGATTTATATTACAAGGACTTTATATATATATTGTATATGTTACAGTGGGAGGCCATAGTGTAACAAAACCAGTAGCAGACTTGGGTTCAGAGAGGTTAAATCACTTACTCCAAGTCACACAGCTGATGGGAGGAGATAGGGCATGTGAATGAGGGCATTGAGAATGTGAACACCGGAGTTTACTGTCAGGCTGTCATGTGGGGGCAGTGACTGTAGGGCAAGAAGGAGGGAGGAATAGGGGAGTGAAAAATAATTTGTCTTTTTCTGGAGCCCAGAGGCAGGGTGATGGGGCAGTGGGTAAATGTGAATCTTGATTGTTTTCAGCGCTCCCAAAGGTGGCTGTTTGGGGTGGTGTCTCTGGCAGCACCCTATCTCTCCAAAATCCTTGCCTCTGGGCAGTGCCCCTCACTCTCTCTCTGCCTGGAAACCCTTTCCTGCCCCACTCAGGCCTACACCAGCACCTCCCAAACTAGCTCTGAGGAGGTATTATAGATGCTCCTTGAGAATTTAAGCCCACTCTGGGGGACCTTGCTGTGTGAGGAAAGATGTCCCCACATCATGACATCTGAGCCATAGCGACACATCAAGACTCGAACTCCCTCGTGAGCTGCACCACGGTTCAAGAGGGATGTTTGCACAGCATTTCTGGTAGTGGAGTCCACAGGCCTCTTGCGTCACATGTGCGTGATTTGGGGATTCGGGGAGAATTTCAGCCACTGCTTAGAGTCTGAAGGGATTTATTCCCTTTAGAAGGAATCTGTTCTCGCTGAGGTTTTAGAAACATGGGCCCACAGGATAAAGCCCAAGGCCTGGCCCTGTCTCCCTCCTTAGCCACTCATGTCAGACACCTCCTACTTGAGAAGAGCCTTGTGATACTTTAGCCCTGATGCACCCATCCCCATCTGTTGCCTGCCCCCTCCAGGAAGGCCTCCTACATTAGAGCCCTCCTCTACATGCCCCTCTGTGCTTCCCACTGTCCTCAGAGCCTTGTGTGTCCCCATCTGATGGGTCTCCTCATTCTGCAGAGCTCAGCCAGGCAGAGTGGGCTGTGCTCTGTCCGCTGCGCCTATCCCTGGCTGGCCAAGAGATGTTTGGATTAACCAGGCGGAGGATCATAGAGACGCCTCCTTCCTGTGTCTGCTGGTCCACAGACGTCCCCCCACACGAGCCTCAGCAGCTCAGAGCCTTGCACTCCAGCTGTGGCCCAGCAGTGTCCGGCGAGGGACAGGATGCCGGGGGTGAGAACCCCACTGGCCTTCGCTGCCGGGCACGACGGGAGGCGGCTGCCTTTGTTATGACAGAGCGGAGCCTTGGGCCAAGGCCAGGTTCTGTCCAGAGACAGCTGTGGTGCTTGCAGCCCGCCCGGCGGGGCAGGACAGAGCACGGCGGGAGGGAGAGCTGTTGCTGGCGTGCACCTGCATGCACCCAACTAAGCCAGCTCAGCTTGTGTGGGAGAGAGGGCAGACCAGGGCAGCGGGAAACCGTGCCTGTGGTTGAAGCAATGCCCTTGCCCGCCGTTCTTGCCTGTGTGTGCCATGGCTGGTGTGGGGTGAGTGAGGTCGGGTGAGCACCTGCTGGTCTCAGGTCACATTCATCTCTGCTTCCTGTGTCATGAGCTCTTGGGCCAGAGTTTATACCTCCAACCCCTGCTGGTTCCACACCTGGAGTTTTCACGCACAGGCTTCTGAATGCAGCCAGCACCCTCTGTTGCTTGTTGGCTGGGTGTGGCAGGCTGGAGGAGCAACGTGTGTCTTCACACGTGGGAGCCTGTGAACTGGACTCAAAAGAGAGCGAGTCCACCTCCCCGTGGGTCCTCCTTTGAGGTGCGCAAGGGTAGATTGGGGCCATTCGTTTGTGTGTGTGTGTGTGTGTGTGTGTGTGTGTTTTAATCTTATGCACAGACATTAGCCTCTAAAGTCTACAAAAAGATAGGAATCCTTTGTATTCCCAGTTTACAGGTTAGGGACCTGAGACCACGGCTCATACAGGTGGGAGGGGTGGGGCTGGAGTCAGGCCCATTGGATTTCAAAGCCTGTAGCCTCTCCAGCACATGTCACCAGGGGATTGGTTTGAGAATCAAGCAGATACGTCTTTATAATTATTGTCATTGGTGATAACCTTTGGAAGCCATTTCAATGAACCCAGGCAGCCTTCCCCCGTTTCTTCTGTCCTCCCTTCAAATGCTGGGCACGTTCTTCACTAGGCTTTCCCTTTGGGCTACAGCACCCCACACTTCAGTCTCATGAAACATGGGCTCCGAGGACGAGTGGGGCTCCCACCATCTTGCTTTCTCATCGTGAGTCCACAAGGGACCATTGTGTCCCCAACTCCCAGAATAGCACCTGTCTCTGTACATGTCAAATGGTTGCTGAATCAGTGATCAGATGAGTGCTTTGGAGGCTCATCTGGAGCCAGCCCAGAAATGCAAACCTGTGGCAAACTTGTCCTGACCGCTTGCCATCTTCTTTCAGGATGCATTGGGATGGCCCAATGCAAGTTTTTGCTGATACTTCTTGCTAGGTAGTGAACCCTGCTCACCTGAGCCAGGTCCTCTGCTTGCAAGCTAGTAATAAAGAGTCAGTGGGGACTCACACCCACTAAAATGTCCACTATCAAAGAAACACACACTGTAGCAAGTGTTGGTAAGGATGGGGAAATTGGAAGCCTTGTGCACCATGGACAGGAATGCAAAAATGGCACAGCCACTACGGGAAACAGTGTGGTGACTCCTCAAAATATTAAGCATGGAATTACCATATGATCCAGCAATCCTACTTCTGATGTTTACCCAAAGGAATGGAAAGGGTGTCTTGAAGAGACATTTGCACACCAAATATTTGTTCACAGCAGCATTATTCACGGTAGCCAAAATGTAGAAGCAACCCAAGTGTCCACTGGACCGATGAGTGGATAAGGAAAATGTGGTGTATAGACACAGTGGCATATTATTCTTCTTATAAAGGAAGGAAATTCTGACACATGGCACCACCTGAAGGGACCTTGAAGACGTTATGCTGTGTGAAGTAAGCCAGTCACAAAAAGACAGATCCTGTATGATCACACTTACATGAGGCACCTAGAAGAGTCAGACTCAGGGACAGAAAGTAGAATGGTGGTAGCCAGGGGCTGGGGGAGGGTGACCTGGTGAGTTTTGTTCAATGGCAACAGACTTTCATTTGGGGGAGTGAAAAAAGTTCCGGGAGATGGACAGTGGCGATGGCTGCACAACCATGTCAATGTGCTGAGTGCCACTGAACCACACGCTTAAACATGGTTAAAATGGCAAAATCCATGTTGTGTACATTTTGCCACAATTTTTAGAATTCAGCAATTTTTTAAAAGTCAGTGGGGAACAGGTCCAAAGACCCCTGGACATTTTGAGCTGTAGAGGACCTTGTAAGCCTGGTCTGACCACCCCCTTGTTTTGCACAAAGAGGGGAGCCCACAGGGATGCAGGCCCCTGGGCTTCTCTGAGGATGGGTTCATTTTGTCCTGAGGTCGCTGTTCCCTGACACAGCCACCTAGAGGACAGCCTCTCGTCTGAACCCTTTGGCCCGGGGCTGGGGCTCAGCACTGTTGGGGCTTTCCACCCCATGCAGATGCTGAGGGCGGGCCCCACGGAAAATATGTTGGTTTGAGAAATTCAAATCTGATTTTTTTTTTCCTTCCCTGTGAAAAGAATGAAAATCCAGCGTAAGCCTATTACGGGCGGGCTGAGGTTATTTTGGGAAGCAGCAATTAAAGGTTTTATACTTTTCCTCTCCCTTTTGCCCTTGCAGCTCGTACAGGTCTGTGAAGCTATTAAACCTTCACCCAGCCCACAGCCCAGAGGAGTCGGCCCTGCCCCATTTCTCCTCAGTTCCATGCCTTGGGAAAAAAGAAAGTTAAATTCATATTAATTACAGCCAAATCCGCTCAGTAAGCACTTGCTGAATATGCTCAGAGATGAGGTTTAAAGCTCTCCTCCAAACAAAATGGTAAAATGAAAGGAATAATTTATTTGGTCAGACACTATAATTTGCCACGTTATTCCACTGCTCTTGTTGCTAAAATGGATTCTCTGCTGAGGCCGTGGCTTCCAGCTCCTAAAAAATCATTGTCCATGGTCACTGTTCCTCCCCAGCCTCCCTTGAATGTCTGCCTTGCCCCCCCAGGCTGAGGGGGAGGCATGCAGCACACACTTGTGCACACTCACACCTCCCTCACACTTGCACTGTCACCCACGCTTATATGCACATGCACACACTGACAGTCATACACTCATACTGACACGCTTTCCATAGTCACACACTGTCCATATCTGTGCACACTTACACCCATAACTGATACACCGTAGGCACATACAACATCACATACACTCACACCCACATACTGCCACATCATAGTGACCCCATCGTGTGCATGCATGCCCACACCCACATATACCTCCCGCACACACGGTCACACGCACTTATACACACATGCACACATACACACTGACAGCCATGCAGTCCTGCATGTGCACGCACACACACACACACCCTCCTATTCACACCCGGCCACACACATGCATGTATGTGGAGAACAGAATGCTTCAAAGCGTGTTAGTAGTTCAGTAAACCGTCTCTTTCTAGGTGTTGTGCAGAGTGGGCACGTGTGGGAATCTGAATGTGTCTCTGACCCAGTTTGTGTCTTTATGAGGCCAATTTACTCAAAGGTAGTTTTGTGATTAGAACCACAGACCCAGGAGCTGGACAGAGCCAGGGTTGAGCCTCAGTCCAGTCACTTAGCTGTGTGGCCGGCAGCAGGTAGGATGAGCCCCAGCCCAAGTGAGGATAACAAAGTGTTGACACTCAACAAAGTATGAGGAGTAAAGCAGATCGTGCACAGCACCTGATTTCCAGGAGGCACTTAGGTGGCTTGGCCAGTGCCACTGAATTATCACATCCCCAGGATACTAGACATCCCATCCCTTTGCCAAGTCCCCTCTTGGCTGTGGCTGTGCGCCAGGCCCTGGGGTGAAGAACATCCGCCTCCAGGGTGGTTGCTTGAGGGGGTTGTGTGGGTTGCATGCTCGCCAGGATCCTTTCCTTTGGGGAGCTCCTTCCCAGGGGCTTGAGGTACGGGGCTAATTTCCCATGAGCTCTGTTGAGTAAGGACTGTGCTGGGCACCCAGATGGAAGAGGGCTAGTCAGGTGATGAGTACGTGTCTCAGAGAAGTTGTGAGGGGTGTGTGTGCCCATGTGCACACGGGCTTGCTTACTGGAGGCAGCTTTTGAGTGGAAGTGCTTTGGGTGACAATTAAGATGGGTTTAAGAGGGTTTGCTGTTACCTGGATGGGAGTCTGGTGGTGGGCGGTGGTGACCTTTCTAACTAACCCCAAGACCCTGGGCAGGTCACAAACCTGTCTTCATCCTCAGTCGGAGTACCTGCCATCGTGGAGGGCGAGTGTCAAGTGAGACCTTGGTGAGGCCACACGTACCATGCAGTGCAACCATCAAGGAGTGTCTTATGTCCCTCCTATTGCCATGTTGGTTTTAGTGGCTTAGCCCCCTCTGCCCTCCAAGAGTCTCCCCCTATCCTCTGCCCATGTGCTATGCCTGAGCCCCCAGAAGCCCACAGCCCCTGGGTGTTGGTTAAGCAGGGAGAAGGCTGGGCTCCACCAGGTGGCAGGTTTGCTGAGTGTGCACCCGTGTTCGGGTTCATGTGCCCGTGCATACAAAGACACGCACACATATACACAGCACCTGCCAGGCCCCACCCCTATCTGTAGGGAGGGCCGCAGGGTGGTGGTGCATGGGTCCCTACCTGGTGGCACTGACACCCAGCACGGACCTACGAGCCCATTTCAACCAGGTGAGGCCAACAGAGCTCAGGACAGACCGGGACAGTGGGCTTGTCTTCTGGAGCTCCCTGAGGACCGGCCAGTGCCACACGCTGCAGAGGGCGCTGCAGTGGGTGAGCTCCCCCTCCAGGACCGTCTCTGTCCCCACTGTGCTGTCTGTGTGTCTCTTCTGGTGGCTGTCTCTACCTCCCTTGTCTTGTTCCCACTGCCCTTCCCTGACTGCTGCAGTCTGTCGCTCTGCTTGTCTCCTTTTCCTGTCACCCTGCTCTTCTCTTGTCAATTCCTGGCCCTGCATCTCCCTCTTCTTCCATGGTGCTGTTTCACTCTCTGCCTAGGTATCTATAGATCTGTCTGCCTCTCTTCTGTTCCACCTCTTTGTTTCTCAGTGGTTCCTTCTCTTTCTCCCACTCCCCCCCGCCCCCCGCCAGTTCTGTCTCTGTACACTGAGGTCCGTCCTGGCTGTTTGTGCCACCCACCCCACCCCCATCTCGATGCCTGGCCCTGGAGCAGACTCGAAGTTCCCCGGAGGCATCCAGCCTGGGCCCCTGGGAACTGTTCCGATTGGGCAGATGGCTGGTGCACTCCTCCAAGGAAGACCCTCATGGTGCAGTGACCTCTGCGGCGTGGGGACAGGTGCCTGCCAGGATGTCGACCTCAGCCAGGAGAGCATTGGAGTTCTCCTGAGAGAAGGGCTGCGTGCATCACAAGCCAGACAGGCTCACCTCCAGGGTGGAAAAGGCTTGGCTCAGAGTCCTTTTATTCCTTTTTTTTTTTTTCTTCTTTTGAGTTGGGAGATGTTGAGCAGAATATTAGTTTCTCTTCTGAGAGCATCTTTAGTGTGCATCTGTGAGCACTGAACCTGTGGAAACAGCTCATGGATACTGTCTCTGATGGTACACTGTCATTGTCCCATTTCAGAGTGGCAGTGAGAGGGTTGGAAGGGGAGGTAGTGCATGCCCTGGGGGCTGGGAGCACAGACTAGACTCCCACCCAGGCACTTGGCTATGCCCGTGAATTTCTCCAAGCCAGTGTGTACATTTGTATGTAGGGTTCCTGTGATTCCTGCCTCACATGGCTGCCGTGGGATTAAATGAGGACACGCTCATAAAGTTTCTGCTTGATGAGTGAGATGAGTGAAATGGGAATACCATGAATAGTAGTGCCCAAAGTCCACCTGCGAAGTGGCCCGTGAGATTGGCCCATGCTGGGCTGCATGTGCCTTGGCACTTGGGAGAGAATTCTACTGCATGTAGGTTCCATGCTGAGTTCTGCAGTAAAAAATGAGGAACACAGTGTGCTCTTTGCTTGGTGAGAGGGAATCTGCATGGGTCAGTGGGGTCCCAGTCCATGCCCACCTAGTCCAGGGTGGGATGACTGGTCCCACAGGGTCCCCACGGCTCCCAGGCGTGGTCTCCTCCATGTGGCTGATGGAGGCCTGCATGCTGGGACAGTCAGCTCTGTGAGCACTGGGAAGACAATCCTCGGGTGCCTTCTCCACCAGGGCACTCAGCAACAGCTGTGTCCAAGCAGAAAGTTGGCTCTCTGGGGGTGAGTTGTGTGTCTGCCTTTGCAAGGGCACCTTCTGGTTCTAGCCCAGTCTGAGCAGTTCTTGGACCCCTTGGCTGCCACCCTTGCCCTTGGGGTGCTCCTGGTGGTGACTCAGTTGGAGTATGTTTAGGCAGTTGGAAAATAAATACCTTTCTGAAGGGAGCCAGAGCCAGGATGGAGGGTAGGTCTGCCCCTGCCAGCTGTGTGACTTGGGCCAGTCACTTTAGCCCCTGAGTCTCAGACTGCTGTGCCTTTGGGAGGACACACGGGCTGTGTTAGGTAGTGGAAGGCCAGGAGGAGGGGTCCTCCACAGGGTGGCAGCAGGCAGATTAGGGCTCCTGAAGCTCTGTCCTAACCCTTTAGAAAGATGGGGAGAGCTGGAAAAGGCTCTCCTCCCAAAGGCATGGTGATGTATTGGTGTGTCCCTAGGAACCAGGTCACATGAGAGGCCACCTCTGTTGTACCCTTGCTGGGTGACCTTGGGCAAGTCATTGTACCTCCACGAGACTTGCGTCTCCATCTGCAGAACCAGAGAGTCAGGCTGCCCCTGCAGGGCTGTCTTGAGGATCGATTGGAAGCCTCATCCCCCTCCCCCCACCTTGGATGAGTGGGTTCCCTTATATGCGCTGTTCCCCTTGGAGTCTTTTGCTGAGACATCTAGCAACTGCCTCCACTGCAGAGGTTACCTCCCCTCACCCTGCTTGCTGGTCACCAACAGGGAGCCCGGCACCTCCAAGTCCCCTGGGCTAGGAGGATCCTTCCTCTCCCCAAACCTCCTCACTGGCAGTTAGGAAACATGCAGGCCATTTAGGGACACTCAACATTTGAATTTAAGATTCTTCCAGCAGAATCCACAAACCAAGCTTTAAAATTCAGTTGGAAACCAACCCCCAGGACTTCCAAAGTCATCTCAGTGCCCTTCTTAAAGCTCAGGAGTTAGCACATAGAGAGTCTGTAGTTGGCTTGTCTGGCTTGGCTGAAGTCAACAGTGTGTTGGCCACTTTCAAAGTGACCCATGAATGCTGCTGTACAGCCTGGGGGTGCTCAATCCCTCCCCCCCCCATCATGCCCTGGTCCTCTGCATAATGTACAATGATGTTTTAAAATGTAGATTTTATTATTATTCAGGTATGGTGAGGCCAACAGATGGGAAACGATTGTCACTAAAGAGATAGTTTGTTACTCACAAATTGGGAGAGGAAGGGTACATCACACCATATGGGGTGCGCTGGGCAGCCAGCAGGCAGGAGCGAGGGGAGAACGTGGACAGGAGCCTTGATTGTGGTTTTTGCGGGAAGGAATGGGCCAAGCAAGGTAAGCAGGTTGAGGATTGGCTAGTCTGGAGGATTTCAGCAGGCTCTGGGGTATAGAGCTGTCTCTCCCCATCTGCTACCTGGCCTTGGGGGTGATGGGGTCAGAGGAATAAGCCAGATAGAGGAGGTGCTGGAGTATGGGCTTTCGGATTGGTTGGTTTGCATATGAAGCGCACTCCCCTGCTAGTCCTTTGCTATCTTTAAGAATTGACTGGCCCTAAAAAAAAATTTTTTTTTTTTTTTTTACTAACTCTAAAAGGAGCAATTTTTCCTGTAAGGAGGCCTGGGATGCCAGAGCATCAGGAACGTGGAAAATAGGAAAATACAGACAATCAGGAGATGTGAAATAGGATCTGCTTCCCTGCACACCCTTTTGCTCACAGACCTTTTTCTGGCCCCCTTGGCATGCAATTCCAGTGACTGTCCTTTGCCATGCAGTCATTGTCACCAGGCATGCAAGTCATCAGCAACTTGCCGCATCCTGTGCGTGGTGTTTTCCGGCAGTGTCCTGCTTTCCAGAGCTGGGGGATCATGTGGAAACAAAGAGCTTGCTGTGCAGTCCTTATATGGGCCTTTCTGTGACTGTGTCCCAAGTTTTCTTGGTTAATCCCACACCAGTTTTCAGCTAGTTTTCCACTGGTCGCACGTGCAGTTGGGTGCCTTTGGTACCAGGCCGATGTTTTGGAACAAATGTTCTAATTCTGTTGGAGTGGTTGTGGGTTTTGATCAACACACCACAGCAATGAGAAACAAATGTCTTTCAAGAGGGGAAGGTGGTGGCCAGGATTTGGGGGCGGCACAAAGTGGTCCTGCCTGGGGTTAGACTTGGAATGCCAGGTTCTTGTGGGAGCTGTGACATGTGTTAACTGGGTGACCCCTCCTCTGGGCAGGTCTGAGGCCTCCCTGGCCAGCAGCAGCCAAATGCTGGGCTGCTCCCATGACCCGCTCCTTGCCTCCAAGATAGGAGGGCTGGCACTGTACCCATTTAGCAGGCAAAGAGGAAAAAGCAGGAAAGAGCTAAGGCCGAATTTCACAACGCTGCCCAGGAGCCCACTGAGCTCAGCCACATGAGGCTTTGGTGGGAGCCATTCAGATGTAGTCTTAGAGCATTGTTGCAACACTCAGATGGCAGTTCTGGGTAGGCCTGCCTGCTGGGCCTGCCCCCTGCCGACCCCGTGAGCTGTCAGTCAAGGCCTCCATGGCCTACGCTAGGCAGGCTCCAGGCTGTCTTGACTTTCCCTACACTGGGGCTCCGCAAGCACCTTATCCTGGCTTATCTGGTCTTTGGAAAAGACAAATATATAATACATAAATACATAAAATGTATGTATACGTTTTAAGCACACCAAAAAAGGTGTAACCAATACCCATACAGCTTTACCCATACATTTTTTGGCCTCATTTCTGAAATGTGGCATACCCAGTGGGAGCTGGTCTGCCCTGGGTCCAGACAGTAGGGGATGCACATTGCAGAGAATTAAAAAATCAAAATCAAATTTCTAAAAGTCAGAACACTGAAGTATTCCCCCGCCCTGGCAGGTGTAAAGAATGTCTGAGATAAAGCGGTTCCTGTTGGGGTGGCCAGCTGAGAACCCATCACAGGTCTCCCACCATTTCATGATCATTTTAGACCTCGATCTGCCCCTTGCTCATCCCTACTTCCCCCCAGAGAATGTCATGTTTATCATCCTCAGACGTGTTTTCACATTTTCACTATATATGTGCATATCCACATACGGTGTTTCAAAAATTAGATTTTATATCACTGTGTGTTTAGATACATTTTTTTCTTGCACATATCATGTTTTTGAGATATATCCGTGTCCCTGCCAGAAGCTCTAATTGGTCGTTGAAAGTTCTGTGTGTGCTCCTCAATAATGAATATTCCACAACCCATTTATCTACTTCCCTATTGAGGTTGCTTAGATTGTTTACAGTTTTTTATTAGCGCGAATATTGTTGCTATGGATGGAGCATGTCTCCCTGTGTACATATACAAGGAGTTCTTTGGACGGAGCGGGGAGGGTTATGAAATTAATTTTGTGGGTAATGCACAGCATTTGAAAAGGTGAGATAGAAAACATCACAGCGCATTGCAGGTAGTCGAGGTGAAGTTGCGTGCGTGCATGTGTGTGCGTGCTCGTGCATGTATGAACCACACTGCTGTATAAAATTTCTCTGCATCACAGTGGAACAGTTTGAAAGCTCCAGCCCCAGTGTAGCTACAGGAGTAGAATTGTGGCTCGTGGGACATGTACATTTTCAGCTTTATTAGCTACTGCCAAATTGCTCTCCAAAGTGGCTGGGCAAATTTACTCCTACTTTCCAAACAATGATTTGTATTATTAGACTTAAATTTGGGGAGGCAGTCTTTTTTTTTTTTTTAAGATTTTATTTATTTATTCATGAGAGACAGAGAGAGAGACAGAGGCATAGGCAGAGGGAGAAGCGGGCTCCCTCTCCCTGCAGGACTTGATCCAATGCGGGACTCGATCCCAGGACGCCGGGATCACGATCCGAGCCGAAGGCAAACGCTCAACCACGGAACCACCCAGGTGTCCCAGGGGAGGCAGTCTAATAAGTGTGAACGATCTTATTTTAATTTGTACTCTCGTCTGTGGACTGGAGATCTTAATTTTTTCTCTCTTGGTTGAACTATTCATCTCCTTTGCTCGAATTTCTACTGTCTGCTTTCTTCCTAAAAAAAATTTTTTTAATATACTAATCATTTATTGTGTAGATGTGTTGTTTAGATGTGTTGATAAATAGCTTCTTCCTGTCTTTACTTGGCCATTATCTTTCTTTATGGTGTGGTTTACGGGGGCAGAAATTATACATTGTAACATAATCAAGGACATCATTCTTTTCCTTTATGGTATACATTTGTATCTTGTTTAAGAGTTTCTTTCCTACCTTGAGGTCATAAAGATATTATCCTATATTTTCTTCTAAAAATTCTAAAGTTATATGAATAGTTTTTTAATGTAGCTGGAAGTGTCTTTGACCTGATACTGAATACTTGTTTTATTAATCTATGTGGATGAGCATTGTCCTGGTAGCAATTACTGCATTTCTTAAATTTTAAATGATTTTTTAAGTGCAGAGATTATCACGTCAGTTTCCCTTCCACACGTGTAGACTCTGCCTCAGTTCTCTTCCACTGGCCGGTGAGTTTCCCTATAGGTTTGCACATTGTCTTAGTTGCTGTAGGTTTATAGGAAGGGTAATACCTCATAGAGTAAATCCCTTCTTTTGTTCCGTTTTCAAAACATCTTTGTTACTTTTTTTTTTAAAGGTTTTTTTATGATTTTATTTATTTATTCATGAGAGACATGGAGTGAGAGGCAGAGACACAGGCAGAGGGAGAAGGTAGGGAGCCTGATGTGGGACTCGATCCCGGGTCTCCAGGATCACACCCAGAGCCCAAGACAGATGCTCAACCGCTGAGCCACCTAGGCGTCCCAAAACATCTTGGTTCTTGTCTGGCTTTTGCTGTACCATAAGAATTTTCAGATGACTTTTTTTTTTTTTTTAAATCCAGAATCCCTCTTGGAATTTTGATTGGAGTTAAATTAATTTGGGGGGAATATTGCCATCTTTGTCCTCTGGAACTATCCTCACCTATGATCCTGATCTTTTCTTAATGCTTCTTTTATGTCTTTTAGTTAAGTTTTATAATTTATATCTTAAAGCTTTTACACATTTTCTGTTAAGTTTACTGAGTTCGCTGCAGTTCTGTGGCTGTCGTAAAGGGTAAATATATATCTAAAAACGACAGTTTCTAATTGTTTACTGCTGGTTTCATCAGTCTTGTTAAATGCATCTGTCTAGATTTTATAGCTGTTTTACGTAGTCACGTCATTTACAAATTATCAAAGTTTTTTCTCTTTCTAAATCTTGTATTTTTTATTTCCCTTTTGCATCTTGCTGCTGTGCTGTCTGGAGCAGCAATGTCCAACAGAAATACTATGTGAGCCTCATGTATGATTTAAACATCTCTGGTGGCCACATTTTAAAAAGTGAAACGAAATAGGTGGGATTAACTTTAATAACATATTTTAGTTAGCCCAGTATATATAAATATTATCATGTCAACATGCAATCAATAGAAAAGATGATTGAAATAGTTTATATTCCTGTTTCATCTAGTCTTCAAAACTCGGTGTGTATTTTACACTTAGAGCACACTTCAGTTTAGACCAGCCACGTTTCCAGTGGTGAGTGGTTATCGTGCTGGACCGCGTAGACTTAGAGTCTTCAATTCATTTTTTTTTCAATTCATTTTTGAACACAGGTTTGGTGAGTGGGCATCCTTTTCATGTTCCTGACTTGAAAGGGAATAATCCTGAAGTCTTACCATAAGAATCATGTTTAATTTAATAGTTTTTGGTAGATTTTCTATACTAGGATTAAAATTCCTTTTTATTCCTATTTTGTTAAGGGTCCCTCATTGTGAATGGTTGTGAGTTTTATCACTGCCTTTTTGCAAGTAACGAGGTAATCATAACATTTCTTCTTGAGACGTCTGGGTGTCCCAGCGGTTGAGCATCTGCTTTTGGCTCAGGGCATGATCCTGGAGTCCCAGGGTCGAGTCCCACAGGGCTCCCTGTTGGGGGGCCTGCTTCTCACTCTGCCCATGTCTCTGCCTCTCTCTGTGTGTCTCTCATGAATAAATAAATAAAATATTTAATAAAATAAAATTTATTCTTTATCCTCTTATTGGGATGGCTTTTATGTCAGCACATTTCTCTTATTTTAACATCATTGATTCTGGGGATAAACCTACTTGAGTTTATATTGTTGGATTTAACCAGGAATATTTTCATTGACATTAGAGTCCATGTTCGACAGTGAGTTCTGCCTATAAATATCCTTTCTTTCTGTCCTTGTTGACTTGAAGGAAGTATCCACCAAATTAGCTTCATAATACATGTTAAGGAATACTCCTCTCAAATATTCAAATATGTGTATATGTTAAGGATTATCTTAGAATATTAGTATATGTTAACGTATTTGTAGTTGCTCACATTTGTATTGTATTGAATATATGTTAAGGATCATCTTGAGATACTTGTGTATGTTAAGAATTATCCATTCCTTAAAGACTTGGAAAAATCCAAACTATATAAAACTACCTCAGCCTGGTTTTGTTTGTTAGAGGCTTTTTTTTTTCCTTCAGCTACTAATTCAGTTTGTGTAACGGTTGAAGGTATTTTCAATTTTTTACTTCTTTTTGCGTTGTCTTTCATTAAATCAGTCCATTTCTGTCTCTTGAGGAAATGTGTCTGTTTCTCCTGTTATCAAATGTATTGGCAGGGAGTGTAGTTAGGTCTCTTTCTTTATTCTTGATCATGTTTATTTCTGTCTTCTCTGTGTTTTGATTGATCTTAACAGAGGTTAGGTGGCTTTATCAGTCTTTCGGGTTGCTTGATTTCTTTTTGTTCCTTTGTTTCTATTCTCATAATTTCTTGTCCTATCTGGTATCCTTTTTCTTTTTAGGTTTGCACCAGAATTATTGTCGGTTCTGTGAGTTGGGCACCTGGATGATTGATTTTCACCCTTCCACTTTTCTCCTGGCCCCAGCATAAGCATACATCCATGTCCTGTTTCCAGTACATACCAAGGGTCCTGATATGTAGCAGTTTTATTACTTTTAAAATCTCAGTTTGTCTTCAGTTTTGGAAAACCTTACAGTATCTTTTCAAGTTGTGCCTTTCTCCCTCGTTCTGGAACTTTCTTCATGCAACTTTCTCAACTATCCTCCATGTCTTCTTCAATTCTTTTTGTATTACCCACCTTCTTTATCTCTCTGTTATGCATTCACTCATCTTCTCTTAAGCTGACTTTGATGTTTTCGTGGTATCTGCTGACTCTTGCTCATGGGTGTGTGTGTGTGTATGTATGTGTACATTTTGTGATTTGGGATTGTGAATAGAGTTGTATCTGTTAGGAAACCAGTGTGGTCAGAATTGAAGCTCTCTCCCTCCAAGGTGGTTTTCTTTATGACTCTGCCAGATTCCTCAGGCATAATACAGGTGTCGGAATGGGTTCGTATTCTTTTCATAGCAGCAGGGGTTCCTGGATCCTGTGGGGACTGTCAACTTGAATCCTCACCCAATGAGAAGGCAGGTAGGAGGTTGCATGCCCTTGGAGAAGACTTCTAGAAATCTTTACCCACTTCCTAGGCAGAAGTATAAGCACTCAGGGCATTTCTTGTCAGGTCCCTGTGCCAGTGGTTATTGAAGGGTCCATCCTTTTACCAAAGCTGTAGCCCTCCAGTGGTCTTGACTGTACATGAGGGTCTCAGTTCCCATTTCTCGTCCTTTGCGGACTCCAGGTCTCCCATCCTGACCTGCGTGGGTCACTAGAACAGGACCACTAGGTGACAGATGCCACCCATCAGCATCAGATTACCTCCTCCTGCTTTGGTCTCCAGACTCCTTCTTGGTTTCTGCCCTCGGGTGGTCTTTCTTTCCTCACCAGCTCATATGGGAACCTCAATAGGTATTATATTTATCCAGCAGGAGAACTTTTAGCTCACCATGTCAAGTCACTAAGCTGTTGTTTTTATATGCAAAATTAAAAGTAGAAAATGAGGTTGATGAGGGAAAGAAACCCATATTTTGGGAAAGAGCTGTAATTATTATCCACTCCAGGCAAAAGACCCATGAAGTGGTCGGTTTTCAAAAGAGGAAATCCTTGGCGTCTGCCTTATTCCAGATCCACTGGCTAAGTCACTGACTGACTAAGCCTTCTTGGACAGAGACCAAGGTTCCTACACACTACACCAAAGCCCAGTGTTTGGGGTTATGGTGGGGCCTGGCAGAGAGAGGGGAGGGCTCGTTTCATCTAATTTCAACCTCTTGCTGGGCCGCCCTGCTGCTGCCTTGCTGAGTCATCCTTGTGGGTCACTTGACCATTCTGTGAGAGCGGCCTTATCTATAAACTTGTATCTGGATGACAGTGGTCCCCCAAGACCGAATTCAGGGGCTTCAGGTGAACTTACATTGGGAACGCTGATCTCTTGATTATCGCTTTCTGAATTTCCTCTTCGTCTTCATTCATTCCAACAACATTTACTGAGCATCTGCTGTGTGCAGGTGCTGTTCTAGGCACTGTGTAAAACATTTCTTCATTACCTTTGGTATGCCAGGTGCTAGAAAGCCAGAGGACAACTGGACTTACCTCTTGGCCTGTCCAGGATGTGGTGGGGAGCAGAGCAGCATGCATGAAGTGTGCTAACAGAGGGGCCCAGGGGTGGTCTCCAGGGCCTCAGTGGGGAGGGGCTTCATGACAAATCCAGTCAGAGGGAGTGGGTGTGTGTGTAGTCCATGGTGGTGATGCTGCTGGTGGGGCTTGGGAAAGATAAATGTAGCCTCTTCTCTCTCGATCCATTTCACCCGTTTGTCAGGGACAGTTGGAGGTATTGGCTCTCTGGTTTGTTTGTTTAAAGATTATTTATTTATTTATTTATGAGAGGCAGAGACATAGGCAGAGGAAGAAGTAGGCTCCGTGCGAGGAGCCCATGCGGGACTCGATCCCAGAACCCTGGGATCATGACCTGAGCTGAAGGCAGATGCTCAACCACTGAGCCAATCAGGCGTCCCTGGTTTCTGTTACTTATTTATTTTATTATTGTAAACAGCATAACTTTAACAATTCAAATTTCAATAGTTACAAAAGTAAAAAACTCTCCTTCCCAGCCCCGTCTTCCAGCCAAAGCAACTGATTTTGCTCCCTGGAGGCAACCAATGTCCTCAATTTCATACATATCCTTTACAAGATATTCCAAATGTATACATGTAAATAATATATATATTTGTGAATATTTATATATGTGTGTATCTATAAATTTATACACATGCATACATATATATGTTTTTTAATGCATTTGTCGGCATCTTGCTATTTTGGCTTGACAATGTATCTTGGAAATTGGTCCATATCAGGCCTGGAGCGCTTCTTCATTTGTTTTTATGGCTGTTTGGTATTCCATTATGTGGACGGATCGTAATTTATTTAACGAGTCCCCTTCTGATGGATATTTAGA
The DNA here is from genome assembly GCF_003254725.2 of Canis lupus dingo. Classification (NCBI taxonomy): domain Eukaryota; kingdom Metazoa; phylum Chordata; class Mammalia; order Carnivora; family Canidae; genus Canis; species Canis lupus. Next base: position 30,133,178 of record NC_064261.1, on the reverse strand, counting down.
TTTCCAATCTTCTGCTATTTTCAAACAATGCTGCAAGAAATCGTCTCGTGCTTGAGTTACGTCACAATTTGAGAACATATTTGTAGGATACAGATCGCAGTATACAGGGAACTCCTAGTATCAGAAGTAATAATGGTCCAGGTTACAGGCTGCCTGGCATGGGGTGGGCTGGCCTCTGCCTCCTGGGCTTCCTATGGGCTGAACCTGTAGTAATAGGAATTTTTCTGAGACCCTCTTCCACAGATTTGCTATGTATAGTTGCCGAATGAGTGAATGAAAAATACTTACACTTCAGAGAAATTACAGGCAGTAGAAGGCATGGGAAATAGTTTTGTTCGCTTCATAGATTATCTGCAAATGAATTCAGAGAAGAGTTTCCTAATTGTTTTCTAAATGACCCTATCCCATGAGAGCTGCTTCATTAGACTGCAGTGGTTGAGGTAGAAATCTGGTAGAGGAATCATTCACTAGGTCGTAAAAGTTGGCTCACAAAATTAAAGATGGTGTATATGACACTAAGATCACATGAGTGTCAAACTTGGTAGAAACTTTATTTTTGACCTAAGATAAGACGAGTCTTAAAAAAAAAAAAAAAAAAAAGATTTTCTTTATTTGAGACAGAGCACATGAGAGGAGCTGTGGGGGGACAAACAGATTCCATGCTAAGTGTGGAGCCCAACTTGGGACCCAATTTCAGGACCCTGAGATCATGACCTGAGCCAAAATCAAGAGTCAGAAGCTTAACCGATTGAGCCACCCAGGTGCTCCAAGACTTTTAAATTATAAGCTGTTGCACCTTCCAAAGCATACGTTTATTTTTTAAAAAATGATTTTATTTGTTTGTTTAGGGCCAGCTAGGGGAGGAGCAGAGAGAGAGAGAGAGAAAACGGTAAGAGACAGCACTCTGTGTTGAATGTGGAGCCCAGCTCAGAGCTCGATCCCATGACCCTGAGATCATGATCTAAGCTGAAATCAAGATTCAGATGCTCAACTTCCTGAGCCACTTGGGCGCCCCTAGAGCATACCTTTAAATAAAGACCTGGTGTTTGTTCTTATAATCAAGTACACAATGACACTTAATGATAGCATTTATTCAGCAAGTGTTGTAGGCCAGCCCTAGCTCTTTGCTGGGACTCTGTCTTTCAGTCTCCCAACAGCCCTGTCATCATCCCCTCTTTACAGACACACCTGTGGCTCTGAGGGTGTGTAACTTGCCCAGGGTCCCACGGGCATGATTCACACCCAGGCTTCCGGCCCATGAGGCTGCATTATTGTGAGTGGAACCCCTCACCGTGACTCCCCAGGCATGCTCAGAGCCTATGCATCGGGACCAACTCAAGGTGCCAGGTGGCAGGTCTTGACTGGGATCTGTCTATACTTCTACTGTTTATACTTATTCCCAGTCCATACTGTGTTGTCAATAAACATATTTCCAAATAGGGCATGAAAAGTGCTATTTAAGGACATCTGGTCTCCCCTATTTCATTTTGAAAAGGAAGATAAATAACCCCTCCCCAGTTAGGGCCAGCATAGTGAAAGGACAGGGGAGCCATGGTTCTGTGGGTCCCTGGGTGGCAGTGCTAGAGCTTCAAAGAGCTTTGGAGCAGGGAGGAGCATCCCGGCCCTATTAAAGCCTACAGTGTGATCTCAGTCTGGGTCTATCTCCGTCTGTGACATGGTGGCGCAGTCCTATCCAATGTCACAAAAGAGCCCCAAGTAACTCCTGGCAGGGTGTGCTTGACATTTCCCTTGTTTTAAATCAGCAGTCAGCATGCTTGTCCTGTCAAGGGCCAGATAGTAAATATTTTGGTCTTTGCAGGCCATGCATGTGGTCTCACAATAGCTCACCTCTACTGGTGTGAAAGCACATGGGTGGTGTGCACATGATCAAGCGGGACTGTGTTCCTATAAAACCAGGGGAGGTAGATTTGGCTTTTGAGCTGGAGTTTGCTAACCCCTGCTTTTATTGACAAACGATGATATACTGAATCTTCCTAAACTAGTGAATCCTACATCTTCACAGTGGATGTGGGGGGAGCCATGGAGGTTCTACGCCCCTGACCCAGAACTTTACTCCCAAGTGCAGTGGGAGGAGCGCTGGCTGGGCAATCAGATGACCTGCCTTCACTTGTGAAGACTGGAGCAGCCTTTGTGGCTCTGAGTCTCACTTTCCCCATCTGTGTAAAATGGGAAGGTGGACTGTGATTTCTAAAGATTCCTCCCAGCTCTAATTTTAGTTAGGAAAGGGAATGAATATTCTCTGCCCTGGAGCTTGTGCTTTCAGATTGTCTTTGGCCACCAAAACAAAGTAGAGAAGTTAATTTTGTACTATAAACTGTACCGCCAAGAGGCATTTACCCTCCGGGCCACCCCATGTTAGCAGACTGTCAAACCTGCAGGAGGAGCCATTGGGTAGGGACAGCCCTTGGTGCCTCCTTTGGTGCAAATAGTGTCTTTTTTTTTTTTTTTTTAAGATTATTTTTTTATTCATGAGAGACATACACAGAGAGAGGCAGAGACACAGGCAGAGGGAAAAGCAGGCTCTCTGTAGGGAGCCTGATGTGGGACTTGATTCCAGAACCCCGGGATCATGCCCTGAGCCGAAGGCAGATGCTCAACCACTGAGCCACCCAGGAGCCCCACACACAGTCTTGAAAGGTTGTCTTCACCTGTGAGTTTCTGGCCCATCCCAGGTGAGGAACATGCTAGTCCCTCTCTCATCCCCCCCACATCACCCCCGTAGAGACAGGCTGGCAGGAACAAGTGAGAAAAAATAGGAAGTACAGAGAACGCAAGGCTTTGTTTGCCGTTGCCTGTCTTTTGGGTTTTCCCAGGAAACGTGCTCACTTTCACCCAAGAAGCTGGAGAGATCCGGCCTGTTGCCTTCCCCGCTCCGCTGAGGCCTGGGAACGCCCGACCAGGCCCCGACCGTGGGCCGGTGCTCGCACACTTGCGATGCCAGCTGGCCCGTGAGGCCGTCTCGTTCTCGGGCACCCCACCCAGCCCTGGGTGGCCCGGGACGGGAGGAGGAGTGCTCCCTGGGAGAGCTGGAAAAGAACCCGCACGGCAGATGGGGGCCCCAGTCGGCCTCTTGTGCTGAATCGGCCTGTTCCACCACTAATGAACTCAGGCCCTCGACTGGACGCTGGGAGCTTCAGCTTCCTGATGGGAATCACGGGATGGGTGATCCCTGCGTGCGCCGCTTGGTTTCCGTGGTAAATCAGCCACTTGGGAAATATACATCATGTGTTAGGTTCTAGGCACGGCACCAGGATTTATAGGACAGTATGATAGAGATTATTTCTAAGGTTTCCCTAATCACCAGGCGCTAGGATAAATATGGCACAGATTAGCCCATTTGACCTTCACAACGACTCTCTCCATTTTACAGATGGCAAAACTGAGGCTTAGCGATACTCTCTAAGGTCACAGAGCCGCTTGAGGACAGAGCCAGGACCGGGCCTGGCTGGCTCCAGAGTGGGTGTCATTGGGAGACTCTGCATTTTCCCCAGGTTGGCTGGAGGACAGCACTGGGGAGGCCCGAGGCATGGCCTAGACTTGCCTGTGTTTTGTCATTTTAGATGCACCCTCCCCACCCCCCCAACCCGTCAGTGATTTGCTTTCCTGCTGTGGGTTCACCTCCTGTCCGCCTTCCTGAAAGCCACTCCTTTGGTCATTCCCCTAGGTTTGTGGATGGAGCCAGTTACACTGTAGTCCCGGGCTCTGGACCCTCTGTGTCACAGCCATCAGCAGAAAGAAAGGTTGAGTTCTGGGCTCCCAGTTTCTGGCTGGTCAACAGAGCGGCTCTGAAGAGGTTTTGGAAAAACCTGACTGGCTGGGTCTGGGGGAGCTCTGGTATCTGCATGTGCTGGAGAGAGTACTTTCCAGGGGGCTCGCGGAGGCTGCTGGTTGTCTGGCCTCCAGGTGGCTTAGTGGATTCTCATTCTACAGGGGGCGGTGAGGACCCAGCGCCTCCCCCAGGACTGTCTGCTACTGCCTCTGATCTTGCCGAGGCACCTTCCTGCCCAAAAGCAGGAACGGCAGGACTGTTGGATCCCCTGAAGAGTCTGGGCCTTGTAAAACCATGACCAGGCTTGGATCTGGAGGGTCAAGGCTTGATCCCCAGCCCCTGCTCCGTTCAAAGCCAGTGAGCGTGGGACAGTTAGACGGAGGATGGAGCTGTCATTCCAGAAGTGTTTCCCAGCTCTGATCTAGCAGCCTAGTCCTCGGAGCACGCATGAGTTTGGCCTGTGTCTCTGCAGCTCCTCACCAAGTCTTGATGCACACCAAGGGCTCGGCCCACTTCTGTTTACGTGTGGTGGTGACTCCGTCCTGGCTGTCCATGCTGCCAGGGAGCTCTGGGCCTGATATGGGAAGGTTCAGGCTGGGTGACTGGCCATCCTGGTTTGCCCAAGGCCAAGGGAGATTCTTGGGATAGTTCTGAGCAAACCGGGATGAGTTGGGCACCCGAGGACAGTTTGGCCCTGGGGTGCAGCAGGAACAGGGTTGGCTTCTTTTAGGTCCATCTGGCATGGTGCTGACAAGGGCTTGCGATGCTGTTAGGGCCCTTATTTATTTATTTATTTATTTATTTATTTATTTATTTAGGAGCCTCTCTCTCTCTCTCTCTCTCTCTCTCTCTCTCTTTAAATAAAATAAAATAAAATAAATAAATAAGATCCAGTCCAGAAGCCTGGCTTATATTCATCTTTAAACTAAGACATTTGTCAAATAGAAATGTAAGTGTTTTATGCAGGAAGGGGCCCCCAAAGGCAAAAGTGCTAAGAGCGGTGACAGTTCCAGTGTGGCTGCGGAGATGACTGCTGCACCCCACACCCTGAGGCCCCCTGGCCTCCAGGTCTCTCTGTCTGAGGATCAAGAGGAAGAGGACATGGCCAAGGAGAATGGGGCCCAAGGGCCTCAAGCACCCAGGGCATTGGGGTCCCCACTGAGGTTCATGATGATGCAAAGGAAGTTGATGCCTGTGTTCCTGGGCCTGCCAAGCCCCAGAACTTTGATAGGAAGTTGATGGTGGGGTGGCATGTCAGTGTTGAAAACGGCCACTCGCCCTCCCCGACTGAGCCGGGAGATTCTGGTCCTCAGATGCTCCTGTGTCGGCTGCGTGGGGGGCAGGGGTGGGGGTTCCTGCTTGGAGCCAGGGAATTGATTTAATCCAGCTGAGGCCAGGACCCAGCGTGGAGTCTCAGAATGCAGCTGGGTCCCCGCCAACTCCCCTTCCCCCACCGCATGTGGGTCCAAAGCCCAGAAAGGGGGAGACCCGCCGGGGTACAGCAGATGTCGCGCTGTCCCTGCACGGCGCTTCTTGTTTATCTTTTATTAATGGCAGGTGCTTAGGCGGGGGTAGCACTTGGAGCAGGCCATACGAGCGGACTGGGTGGCAGCTTTCCTCAGAAGCCAGGGGGAAGAGGGAGAGGACATGAATAATGCAGGCTGCGTCTTGATGGAGCCTGTCGGGCAGCGCCGTGCTGCACACCTGAGCAGGGCTTTGACGCTCCTGGCCTCCGAATTTGGGAGGAAAGATTTTCTTGGCTCTAGGATGGGACTCACTGAGCCACCTGATGGAACGGCCCTGAAGGGGAGGCCCCAGTCCTGGCCTGTGGCTTGCACCAGCTGGGACTTGGGGCTCCTCCACTAAGGATTCTGCGATGTCTGGAGTTAGGGAGCCCTGCCCCTTATCTCATCAGACAGGGGCTTGGGGTCCAGGACTAGAAGAGTCACACAGTGAGTTAGCAGCTGGGTGGTACTCAGCCCCCTGACTCTGGTCTCCCCTGCCTCTCATTTTAGGTTGGGTGGAAGCAGAATTTCAGGACAGAGAAGAGAGAACTGAAGTCTGTTTTTCATTTTTCATCCTATTCTTGGCAAATTTGCAGAGGGACCTGGCAGGAAGAGGACGTTGGAGAGGGAAGAGTTGAAGGAGAGAGAAGTCTCGTCTCCTTGGCTCCTTTGCCTTTTCTGCTAAAAATGGTGGCAGTTCTGCATTTCCACTAAAAATAGCTAGTCCTCTGTCAAGGCCACCCACACCGAGGATCTGGGGACTGGGGAAAACGAGATGCGGGCCTTGGGCCACACCTTCTGCGGAGAGGTCTGGAAACTCACTGATGGGCGTGCATTGAAAGAGAGGGAGGGAGGGAGAAGAGGCTGGGTGCTGGCTCTGAAGACCTGAGTCTCATGCTTGCCTTTGTGTGCTGAGGACAGGGCTGTATTCTTCATGAGACATTGCTCTAAGTTTCTTTAAGAGTAAATAAGCAACAGGAGCGTGTGGGTGGCTCAGTAGATTGAGTGGCCAACTTTTGATTTTGGCCTCAGTCATTATCTTAGGGTCATAAGATTGAGCCCTGCATTCTGCTCCATGTTCAGCGTGGAGTCCGCTTGAAGATTCTCTTCCTCTCCTTTTTCCTCTCCTGCTCCCCCACACTTGAGCACGTGTGTGCATTCTCTCTCTCTCAAATAAATAAATCTTTTTTAAAAATAGTAAATGAGTGACAGATGAATGGATGAACAAAGTATGGTAAGCACACGCGATGCAATATTATTCACTCTGAAAACGGAAAGAAATTCTGAACCTGCTACAACATGGATGAACCTTGAGGACATTATGCTGGGTGAAATAAGCCAGTCACAAAAGGAGCTATTGTATGAGTCTACTTATATGAGTTACCTAAAATAGTCATTCATGGAGACAGAACGTGGAGTCATGGTTGCCAAAGACTGGGAGGATGTGGGAATAGGGAGTTTTTGTTTAATGCGTATGGTGTGTTAGTTCAGGAAGATGGATGGCAGTGATGATTGCACAAGAATGTGAATGTTACTGGACTGTATCCTTAAAAGTAGTTAAGATGGTAAATGTTATGTATATTTTATAGCCATTAAAAAAATTTAAATAGGAGTTGACCTCTCTCTTCCTCTTGACTTCCCTCTATAGAATCACTAGTAAAGGGTGTTTATCCTTTATGCCAGTAGTGATGATGATAATAATTGAATTGTCTGCAGAGAAATGAACTAGAGTCTCTTGGGTCACCAGGACAGACCATGTGGATGTAGGGCCAGAGCCAACCTCATGCACTTTGGCATGTAGGGATCTCCCAGTGGAATAGCTAACGCTTCCACTGGACAAGCCCCACTCAGATATGCAGAGCTTCCAGACAGGCTTTCCATCCCTTATCTTTAAATATGAATGGATATCCAAGGTTTTACTGACATCTCAAGGAAGTCTGCTATATGAAGGAGCAAAGTCGACATTGACAATGGGGCAAGTACAGTCCCAGAAGAAACCGAATAAATTCAAGAAGAGATGAAAAGTGTGAGTGAAAAAATAGCCCTCTCATTGGTATGCTCAGATAGATCTGGGGAAATGGTACGTTCATAAAACAAAAACAGGATGCTACGAAATAAGAACCAGAAAAAAAACTTCAGACTAAAAATATGATGACAGAGATAAGTTCATTCAAGGGATGAAAGGTGACTCATAGGGCAGCCCGGGTGGCTCAGCAGCTTAGCGCCACCTTCAGCCCAGGGTGTGATCCTGGAGATCCGGGATCAAGTCCCACATCAGGCTCCCTTGAGGAGCCTGCTTCTCCCTCTGCCTGTGTCTCTGCCTCTCTCTCTGTCTCTCATGAATAAATAAGTAAAATCTTAAAAAAAAAAAAAGAAAGGTGACTCATAGAAATATCATGGGAGAAGAATCAAAAGGCAAAGAGAAATATGAGAGGAAAGTAGAGAAACTAAAATACTAAAGCTGTGATTGATCGTGTAACTCATGGGAGTTACAGAAACTGAAACAGGAAATGGATGAGAGAAAAATGATAAAAGAATTAATACAACAGAGGCTCCTGGTTGGCTCTGTCGGTTTAATGTCTGACTCTTGATTTTTGCTCAGGTCATGATCTCATAGTCGTGAGATAGAGCCCTAAGTCAGGCTCCACGGTCAGCATGGAATCCACTGGAGATTCCCTCTCCCTCTGTGCCGTTCCCTGCTCTTATGTGTACACCTACACACTCTCTTTCTCTCTCTCTCTTTGTCTGAAATAATAATAATAAAAAAGAAATGTGTCTATATCCGAAGGACAAAAATCTTCACATGAAAATAATCCTCAGTGTGCTTAGCTCTTGAAAAAATTCCTGTTTTAGACCTATTTTTTTGTGAAATTTCAGGTAACTAAGAAAAAGAAATGTCCCTAAAATTTTTGAGACAATGGAAAAGCAAACAAAAACCCAGGTTGTGGGGTAGGCAGGAGGATTATACTATACACCCCTCTTTATCAGCAGGATCCTATGTGGGAAGACAGTGACAGTGCTGGCTGATATGAGGAATATTACCATACTGTCAGCCTGGTCATCACTCGGGGCTGAGGGACATCTTCAGTAGTACAGGAAGTACTTAGAACCTTTTCTTTCCACACATCCTTCTTAGACATTTACTTAAAGGTCCTATGATGCAAAGTAGAGAGGTAGGTGATGGGAGGAGAGACCTAGGACCCCAGAAGGGAGACCCCCAGAGGGAGTATGATAGCAAGGCCCTGGTTCCTGAATCAGTGCAGAGGGCTCTGGGAATGGGAGAGCCAGGGGCCCCAGGGGAAAGGCGGCAGAGAGTCTACACACCTGGAAGAACTGAAGGTCAGGTCATCCCTACACCAGGAGGGAGGGGTCCCCTTCAACACAACTCTGTGCATGCAGGAGAGGCTCAAGTGAACAGAGTGGTCCTCCATATAAATAACTAATAAATCAGAAACATTGCACTCAGAGGATTAAAGCATCAAAACACACTGTTTTAATAGATTCCTTATATAGATCAGATAGGCACCAGAGGAGCTAGAAGTAGAAAAAGATTTAAAACATTAAACATGGTTGCCCCCAGAGCCCAGGGAAGGGGATTATTGCTTTTTTATTAGAAGTCCTTCTGTGCTATTTGATTTCTTAAAAACCATATGCTGAATCACTTAGTTGTGTTTTTTTTTTTATGCCACACACACAAAAAAAAATTGTGAAAATTAAAATGAAACAATGTGAATGAGCCTTGATTTGCAATGGGAACTTGCTGACTTGGGGAAGTCGAGGATGAGCTGTGGAATCGCTGGTTTGAGTACTGTTAGGGAATTGAAGGCCTGGCCAAGCTCTGCTTGGCTTTATTTTGGGGGGAAAACAAATAGGCAAAAACACAGCTAGCTGGTCTGACATGAGTTCAGAGCCAGTGGAATGGTAGTGGCCCTTGCTTTTGGACAGGCCTGGTGAGCACCGTTTCCTGCGGTGTATGCACTAGGCTCCTTCAAAATGCGCCTTGTCCAGGAGGCCTTGTGAGCAGAGTTCTTTAAGATCCTAGGAGGACACACAGATGGGTTAGGTCTGGTCCTCACCCTTGGGGCCTGTCTTACCCCAGCTAAGCATGAGTCAAGGCGGAGGGAAATGCCCCACCATGGGCATCTTCATCCAGTCCCAGAGTGAGGAGGGGGACAGCGAATGCCCCCCTGGCAGAGACAGCAGGCTAAGCCACTCTAGTCCCTGCTCCATGGAGCGCCTATGCCTGTAGTGGGAAATAAACAATCTTCAAGTGAACACACACAAGACCATTTCAGCAGGAGGGGCTAGCAAAATGCGACATCTAAGAGCAGGAAGCTGGGATGGAGCGAGATTTAGGAAGAGGGTTTGCAGAGAATCCCACTGGAGATAGGCAACACCAAGAGGAGGCCCACGGGATATCCAGCGGGAGGGGCAGGCCGGCCAGGGTGGAGGAGCATCATCCCCTCTTGGGGAAACACACTGATCAGCTCCAGACTGAGCTAAGACTGAGAAGGTAGGTCAGAGGGCGCCCGAGGTGCCTTGCACCCCTGCAAAGAGTGAGAAGCCCCAGGCTCAGAGCGAGTGTATGAAGCCCCCCAGGGAGTCCTGGCAGCTCTGAGACTAAAGCCCACTCTCCCTGGAGACTAGATGGCATTGACCCACGTAGAAGGCCCTGATGGCAAATACTGAGCTTGGATTCCTGTAGGGAGTGTGGGGAGTCGTCCCTAGTCTGCCTAGGCCAATGGAAAGCAGAGACAGATGCCCAAGGGCCATTTCCTGTGCAGTGAGCATCCTCCTGGGCCTCATTCATGGGACCAGCTCCATGCTGGGCCTGGCTGGGGCCACTTAAGGCCAGAGGAGGGACTGACGCCCTACCTTGCCTCGGGGCTGGCAAGTGCTGCCCTGCAGGAGCCAGCCCTGCCTCCACCATGGACACCCCAACCTCAGATGACATGACATGTGGGTGCCAGAGAAGTCAGCACAGGGCTGACAAGTGCATATCTGAGGCAGGGCAGTGGGCACCGGTGCCAGCATTCCAGAGGCAGGGCCACCCATCAACACAGGCAGAGGAGGCAGCTTTTCTTTGGTTGGTTTGCGAAAAGTTTCTCTGCCCGCAGACACCTCTCTTGCCTCCCTGGCCAACTTGGAGCAGAAGCCCCAAATTCCACCATTACAGGTTCATTCCTTAGGCTTGGGATACAAAAGTCCCAGGGCGGAGAGGACTCTTGAGCCATCACTGGTACTGAGGACCCCGTATGGCTTGGCAGGCCATCAGGGTGCCAGGTGGCAGGGTCACAGGTGAGGATGGCTCGAGATGGTGTCTGGGGGGCTGCAGGTGTACAATGCTGGGGGTGGTGGTGATGGGATGCGTGGCCCCCACAGGGTGGGTCAGTTTGGCCGTGAGAGCAGAGACACATGGGCACTAACTGCCTGTGGGGGCCCGTGGGTTTCCCTGAGCCTGTTTCTGTCTGCTCCTTCATGCAGCCAGCATTTATTGAGTGCCTGTTGTGTACTAGAAACTACAATGGGGAGAGTAAGAGATTCCTGCCCTTAGATTGCTCACAGTCTGGTAGAAAAACCCAGCCAGGTACGTGGACAGTCACAGTGTAGGGGTAAAAGCAAAGAGAGCCAAAAGGGCAGCCCAGGGGGTGGGACGTGGAGTCAGGGAAGGTTTCCTGGAGAAAACAGAGCTGGAGTCGAAGAGGACAGCAGGTTCGGAGGCCCTGGCACTTGAGGAAGCATCCCTGAGAAGTCTGTCCTCATCTTCCAGGTCCCGCTTGGGTGCCACCTCCAGGAAGGGCTCCCTGGCAGCTCCTGAGGGCCAGGAGGACCTGTCATATTTGCTACACAGCCCTGCTTCAGAGGAGTTCCAGTCCGTACTGAGTGTACAGTCTCCACCCCCACAGGCTGTGACATGCAGATGAAACCAGGGTCCCTGAGCCACCTTGGGAGTCCGGATGGTCTATAGCTGCGTGAGGGATCATTTCTGCCGTGGTCTCCATCGTCTTCTGAGTTTTTCCTTTTCTAACGTTGAGACACATCCAAGGACAAGAAGAAACCAGAAGGAAGGCATGTCCACCAGAATTGACTTTTTAAATGTCTGCCATGTGCTTAGCCACGGGGTTTCTCAGGTGTTGGTGTGTGATAGAATCACCCAGAAGGCTCGTTAAAACCCAAATTTCTTGGGTCCGCTCTGAGTTTCTGATTTGGTAGGCCTGAATGGGGTTTGAAATTTGCATGTCTGAGAAGTCCCAGATGATGCCAGTGCTGTGGGCCTGGGACCACACGTGGGGACCCCCTGGCTTAGCCCGATGCTGGCCAGTCCGGGCCCTGCAAGGGCCAGGTCCCCATCATGAGCTGGAGAGGCAATGCTATAGTCCATCTTGGAGCCATTGGAACACTACCCTGACCTCCTTGTAGGAGAGGAGGTTTATTGATGCCAGAATTTTTTAAAAGATTTTATTTATGTATTCATGAGAGACACAGAGAGAGGCAGAGACATAGGCAGAGGGAGAAGCAGGCTTCCTGTGGGGAGCCTGATGCAGGACTCAATCCCAGAACCCCAGGATCACTATGTGAGCCAAAGGTAGATGCTCAAACCACTGAGCCATGCAGGTGTCCCGATGCCAGAATATTTTAAAACACAGCAAATCAAGGGAGGAAAACATAGAACCCACCAGACAGACAAACCTGGATGGAAAGTTCCCAGCCGATCAGGGAAGGTCCTACGGGAAGGAGTTTGCAGACACTGCTTGTGTAAGAAAACGGGTCTCTGAGGGCTCCTGGAGGGAGCTGGTGGCTCCAGGCTGCCACTGAAGGCAGCTCTCAGCCTGCCCTGTTGTGGCTGTTCTCACCCTTGGAGTCATCTTCAAAGCCACTGAGGGAGCCACTCAAGGAAATTGGTCACAGCCACACTTTGCTTTTTACCCAAATCATCAACAAATGTCCCAGGCGAGGGCCATGATCCAGTGCTCACAGGTTTATGGGATGGATGGGGGGAGCAAAAGGCAAGCTGAGAGTGCCATTCTTTTCCCCTCCAGGCGGGATCCAGAGAAGGGACGGACTGGGATGATGAAAATACTGTGAGCTAACATTTCTTAACATTCCAGGCATGGCTGTGCTTTACATACATTTGCTTATATAATCCCACCCCCTGCACACTATCCTAAAAAATAGTGTCATGATCCCTGTTGGGCAATTGAAGAGAGACCAGAGGGGTTGTGTGACTGGCCTGGGGTCCAGCAGTAAGTAGAGCACCAGGCTTCTAACCCTGACTGTCTGACCTCAGCCTCCCGCTCTTACCCTTGGGCTGGACCACCTCTCCTCCTGTTAAGACAGCATCTATTCTATTAAATTCATTAAGGAGAGACAATTATGTTATTTAAAGCAATAACAGCTCCCATTTTTGCACCGCCTACTTTGACCTGCTTTATCCTAGGTGCTCTTGATAACAGGGAAGTCACGTGCTTCTTCCCATTTCCAGGTTCGGGGAGGTGGGTTACTTAAGCAGACCTGCATCATTTGAACTCAACCCTGGGCTGCTGACTTCAGAGCCTGGGCTCTCCCCATCATCCATCCCGACTTTGTTTCTGCCCATTCTAGATAGGAAGTCCTCCTCCCACTCTGTTCCCTTCACATCCTCAGGGCACCTCTCGTGATGCCAGTCAAGAGTGCTCGGGGAGGAGGGATGCCTGCCTCAGACATCTCAGATAGAGTCCAGGGCCAGCTCTGGTGATGGCCTGCTGGAGTTGGAGCCGTGATCGCTGCCCAGCCCATCAGCCATGGTTACACCTTCCTGGCCCCTTCCTGCCAGACCCCAGGTTAGGATTTGGGCCACCTTTGTATGGCAGGTTTTAGAAGGCTGTTCCTGGGCCAGAAGGCATGATGGCCCGTGGGCAGTAAGGTGGGTGGGGGAGAGATTTGGACAGTCAGGAGCCTCATTCTGAAGTGGACCTGCCCCCTCCCTGGATCTCTGCTGTCCTTAGGCTGTGCAGTGCCTGGGCCCATAGCACCAAGAATCCCAGAAGTCTTTGATCTCCAGGGTACCGAGGTCCTAAGCACTGTGCCATTATACCTGCCTGTCTCCCATGCTTCCATTAATCTGCACACCAGTGTCAGCCCCTGGGCTGCTTCTGTTGACTGTCTCAGTGCATTCCTCAGGCGCATCTGAAGCAGCCTTATGTGGCTGGGATGGGGATAAAACCCCAGCCAGAGAGGCCCCTGATGCGTAACTTAGACCGTTGGTGGACCTGGCTCAATTTCAGGCCCAGAGGGAATAGGCTCTCTTTGAGTTGAACTGGGCCCAGGGGCCCTTTGATTTATATCAAGGTAGGAGCTGCCTAGGCAGGCAGGGCTAATAAAGGTATGGGCTGAGGGCTTGTAGGAGATGGGGCGGGGGAAGGCTGAGAGGAAAGCTCATCCCTCCATGCCTTTCGGCAGTGCTAAAGACCAGGGGAAGACTTTGTGATGCACCCCAAGACATGCAGGGCTGTGTGAGTCTTAGTCGTTGAAGCCACTGTCCATCCTCTGTGGGCACCTGTGGAAGATTGAGAAGATTTGAGCTGAGATGGCTGTGGAAGAGAGGAAAGAGGAGTGAGGTGAGGAATAAAGGTGAATATAGAAAAGGAAATGCACTGACCATAGAGCTTCCACCTACCCACCTATCTATCCATCTACTCAAACATCCATTTATCCACCCAAACATCCACCCACCACTCATCCATCCACCCACCCACTCACCCACCTATCCATCCACTCACCTATCAATCCATTTACTTAAGCATCCATCTATCCACCCAAACATCCAGCCGTCTACCCACTTGCCCACCCACCTATTCATCCATCTACTCAAACATCCATCTTTCTACCCACCCACCTATGACCCATCCATTCATCCATCCACACATCCACCTATCCATCTATACATCCACTTGCCCACCCATCCAACATTTTTTTATCAATCACCTACTATGTTCTAACCATTTCCACCCAGTTCATACCTTCTCAATGCAGTCTCCAGTGGACAACCACCCTCTTACTGTTTTTTAATCTCTTTTCTGTACTCTCAGCCTGATCATGAGCCTTGGCCCTTGCAGACCCTCCTTACCATTTTCTTATGATTAGACTTCTCTTCACGACTCACTCTGAGTTTATAAGCCCCTTCACTCAGAGCCACAATTGGTTGCTTCTAGTTCTCTTACACCTTTCTAGCGCTCTCCTTGGAGGAGGACCGATGGAAGGCTTATTGTAGATACTTGAATTCTTTGAGGTTGGGATTGCTGGGCGTCTGTCTGCAGTGGTTGAAGTAGGAAGGGAATTCACACTTGGTGAGCACTTGCTGAGTGCTCAGGGTGGGGTGGGGGAGGGGTGCAGAGCAAGTTGCTGTGGAAAGAGCCCAAATTTTGGAGCCAGGCAAGAGTGGGATTGATTCCTGGGGCTGACGACCTTGGACAAATGACTTCACCTCCCTGAGACTCAGGGTCCTTATTTGTCAGGAAATAAGATATAAAGCAACCTGTGCAGTCATATGTACATGTAGGCACTCCACAGTGTACCTGGCACGTGGTTGGTGAATGATGCTCGCTCCTCCCCGGCATCCATAGATTTGCCTCCATTGACACCCCCCACTTCTACCTTGTTGAGTTGGAATAGGCAGAGCCAGATGAAGCTTCCTGAGGACATAGGACTCCAGGGCCAGAGCCAAGCTGGGAATAGCACTGGGTGGTCTCCAATTTTTGACCATTGCCCTCTCCTGGCTCTACCCTTGTCTTGTTGAATCTTGCTAGCTTCCCTTTTGGGCTCTGGAGTCCCTAGGGTGGGTTCGGGGAAGAGCCAGCTGCTGAGGTGCTAGAGGGCAGCGCGGCTTGGGTTGAGCCCAGCACCTTGCTGAGGGCCCCCTGGGTGCCCCGGTGGTCAGTGGATTGGTTCTCGATACCTAAGATGTGGTGTGGGTGAGGTGGGCTCAGAAGGCATAAAGAAGGGAGGGCAGGAGGCTCAGCCCCGGGGAAGGCATGCGGTGCTGAGAGCCATGGGCATTTAATCACCTGAATTCCCTCTGCCCCCTCCCTAACTCCATTTATTACCTATTAAATAATTATCTCATTTGGAAAGTGTTTCTTAACGTAGAGCAGACTCCACCTCCTGAGGCACAGATTTTGCAATGGATTGTCTCCTGCTTGTTCCGGGCTCGGGCAGGACCGGAGCATTCTTGCCCTGGCTGCGCCTCCGCACGAGGCTTGGGCTTGTGCCAGGCTCTGCCAAGGCACAGCAGAGTGGGGCGTCGCCGCCCCTTGCCCCAAGATACCCTGGTTAATAGCTTCATTACTGGGGCGTTTTTCATCACTCTTCTAAAGGAGAGTGCCTGAGGCTAGGCCTCCAGAGTTACTTGCTGTTTTCTGGGACCCTGCCCCCTGGGTCCTCCAAACATCTGGCAGTAGCAGAGATGGGAGGGACCTTGGTCTGTTCTATAGGTGAGGCCACTCAGGCCCTAATATGGCTGGAGCCACCCTAAGGTCATACCCAGAGTTGGGTGCAGAAGCAGAGGCCTGGGCCTCCTGCCTGAGAGTCCAGAGCTCTCTCTGCTCCATCCTTCCTTTGTCTTGCGTGTCATTGGCATGGAAATGTGGCCTCTTGCCCTCTTGTTAGGAAGGGGCTGTTTCCTGAAACAAGAGCCAGGAGCTGTGTTGGATGAATGAATGAGAGATGAGTAAGGCAGCTAAGCCTCACAACAACCCTGCAGATTATCCCCCTTTTTGTTATTAAAACGTTGTACAGACTTCCTAGAACATGTGCAAACAGTACTGAGGCACACACAGAAATGCAAGCCTTGCCCCCCCCCCCCCCCCACCTGCCCCTGCAGGTCATCCTGGTGGCTGGCTGTGGCGCAGAGGATGGATTGGTGGGGACCAGACATTCGGAAAGTGTTGGGAACGTCCTCCAGGCAGGAGGCAGTGGTGGTGGATCAGGGAGGTGTCCACATTCATCTCTCGATTTACTGGTGAGAGTGAGGCTGGCAAGGTCAGCCGTTGGCAGGAATTTCTGTCTCCTTCAACACCCAGAGATGCTCCGAGGCATGGTTTTGTTCCTATTGCCACCAGAGAGCTGTGTGAATGTTGGAACTTCATTCACATCCCACCTTGCTTAGCCTGCACAGTGGGGCTCATCATCCTCACCCTGCCTTCATCACAGGTCCTGAGAGTCACAAAAGCTGAGGCCCTGGAGCTGCTTGTGCTCAGGCAGCTGTCACTGTCATTTATAGAAGCTCAAAAGGCTTCCCTGAGACTCAGCCCACTGTCAGGATTCTGGGACCAGAGTGGTCGCAGGGCACTTTGGACAAGTGGTCTGGTTTGTAGGATGAATGTGGAGGTATCCCGGGTGGCAATTTGAAGTGGCTCGTGGGTCAGAGATTTGTGAGGGGCCACACACCTGTCTGAAAGAAGGTCTTGTGGGTAGGGTGTGTGCAAACAGGGCTCATCCTGGAGCTTGGGCTTGGCTGCATTGTTAATAGGGAGCCCTGATAAACTCCGGAGCAGTGGAAGCACAGCAGTGGAGGCGCACGGGAGTAAGGACAGAGTTGGAGTCTGTAACTCAGCTCCCAGAGGCCTTGGATGAATTACCCCACTTTTACTCCTATAGGGGTTAACATCCTGCCTCCTACAGTGGTTGTGACAATTGGAGCTGATTCATTATGGCCCCTAGTTCAACCCTCACCTGCAGAATGCACATCGTGGTGGTGGTGCTGGTGTAAGTGACTCAAGGACTAAGACCACTAGACCCTTCCATTCCAGGAGCCCCAAGACCTGTGCCCTCAGTAATGACAGCTGTCCCTTATGGTGCAATGATGGGGTGATGGATGATGCATTCGGGCTCTAAATACATGATCTCATTTCATTTTCTCTATGTGAGAGGCTTCATTCCCCATTGTGCAAATGAGAATCAGGTTCCTGATGTCCCTGAGGCCACTAGCCTGTGAGTGACAGTCTGAATGCCATCCCAGGACTGTCTGTGGTCACGGCTACCAGCCTCCAACATTGACTGTAAAACGCCACAGTGGACGCAAGGGCCCCATATGTAGTGAATATGGAAGTGAGTATAAAACAATGAACGCACTGGCAGGCCTGTGGGAGAAGCCCAAGGAGGCTTCTTGGAGGTGGCGTCTGTGGCATTTCCCTTACCTGGGGCCTGGCTTCCCTGTGATTCAGCTCTAGATGGTGAAATGAGCTGAGGACGGGGAGTTGGTGTCAAGCCTAGAGCTGGGGACCAGCCACCCTGTAGCCTATCAAGTCCTTTTGCTCACTTACTTTTTTTTTTTTTTTTTTAAAGATCTATTCATCAAAGAGAGAGAGCACATGAAAGAGAAAGAGGGCAGAAGCACGGGGTTGGGGGGAGCAGAGGGTAAGAGACCCAAGCAGACTCTGTGCTGAGCACAGAGCCCAACGCGGGGCTCAGTCTCACGACGCTGAGACCATGACCTGAGCCGAAATCGAGAGTTGAACCCTCAACCAATGGAGCCACCTGGGCACCCCTTACTTGCTTTTTAAGACAGAAAAAGCATTCAGGTGGTTTAGTCTCTAAGCCTGGCTGGGTCTCGGGCCTCCGTGAGTAATGATGCAGTGGATTTCAGATGCCATGGCAGGATTAGCTCTCCACAGCTTCACTGACCTTGGGGGACCTGGGGCTCACCAAGCTGAGCCCCTTTGTTAATGCAGATGAAAAAGGCTCTAACCTGCAGGCCCTGGGCCGCCCACCGCGGAAAGGTGACTTGCCTGCCTGCACGGTACACCCCAAGACGCTCACTAGCTGGCCTGTGCACCCCACAGACTCATTACCACTGGCCCACAGAGGAATTGGAGAGCAAGGCAGGGATTGTGTCTGCAGGCTCTGGCAGCTCGATGGATTTCAATGAGATGATCGCTTGTCATTTTTTATTAATGAGCGACTGCCTGATTCATTATACATCTGAGGGGCGAGCCACCCCAGATGGGGAGGAGGAACATGGAGATGCACAGCCGCCACGGAAGGGGTGCCATGGCCCTGTGTGCAAGTTTTTTCTTCCTCTTTCTTCCCCTGGGGAACAAGTAACAAAAGGTGCCCGGCTCGGGCAGGCGAGCCTGCGGTGACTTGCTTATGATGCCAAAGGGAAGCCATCCCGATGGCCAGATGGTCTCTTAGCTTAGGGGTTGTGGTTTTCTGTGGTCATTTCTCCCCATTCTTCTCCAGCACCTCCACCCTTCTCCTTGGCTCTTCAAAGCCTCTTGCTTACCTGTGCCTTGCAGCGTGAGCCCGTGGAGGCCAGGCCCCCGGAGTCCACGGCTCTGGATGAAGGGGAGCCACAGAGAGAGCAGATGTCTGTGGTCTCACAGGAGGTCTCGGAGGAGACCTGGAATGAGCTTTGGCCCCAAAAGGCATTTACTAAATGTTTGCAGAATGAACAAATGCCCACATCGGGGATGCCTCCTCCCCGAAGGACATGATTCAGGCGTTCCTCTGCTAGTGCACCAACTGCTGCCAGGCCTCGTGCCCGGTGCAGGGGACACGGCAGTCTTCGCTCTCCGGGACCCCCCAGCGGTCCTGGGTCGTGTCTGCCCTGCCACCAAGCTGGCCGCGCGACTTCACCACTCCTGCCTCCTTGTTTGTAGACGTGCTGAGTGGGGTCTGCCCGTCTGTCTCTTCCCGGGGTGGACTGGCAAGAGCTGCGGGTTTTGGAAGCTTTATGCAGCTGACAGATCTGCTGTGAGCACTTAGCGTGCAGGTGGGCAGGTGGGCCAAGCCCTCTGTTCTCAGGGCTCTGAGGAGAGAGAGGCACACTGTCTTTTTCAATGCTGCCTTACCAGGACCTGTGCTGAGCAGGCACTCCACAATTGGGGATGACTGGGGGGTCTTACCATCCACATGAAATGCTGCACGGGCCCTGGCTCAGAGGGCACCTCCATTCGGCCAGGTTGGGCAGCAGACTCAGGCTGTCTTGGAGCTGAGAAGGTCAGTTGTGTTTGTTGTCTCTGGTGGCCGCCCGTGTCTCCCCATCCATCCCTACACCGTGGAGAGGCCATCCCGACCCCCTCAGCTGCCTGTAGGTGTGACGCGGGAGGGAGCTTCAGGAGGCATCATGTGGCTGGTAGTCAGCTCTGCCACTTGTAGTGTGAGCTTTGGTTTGCATCGGAGCTAATAGTTATCTGCTTCCTCGGGTTATATATAAAGTGATGGGAGCCCTACAAGCAGCCTTGTGGCCGGGCCATTGGAGAACTTGGCTTAGACCACCCACGACTCAGCCATATTACAGGAGAGGGGTCTTCCTACATCAGGTCAGCAGACCAAAGAGAAGACAGTGTGCCTGTTAGTGTCTTGAGAGGGGCCCTTTGGAAGACACTGGAAACACAAGGCTTGCTTTGAGTTCTCCTGAGAAGAGCTATCACAGATATTTCCCTGGCAGGCACCTGCTGCCCCTCGGCACCCCCAACTCGCCTAGGCTCCAGTCAGCGCCCACATTGGCCCCGGCCTAGGACTATCTGACCCATTAGTGCCTGCCTTTTTCCCCTACCCCAAGATTACACAACCCAGCTGTGGAATCCACCCAAGCCAGCTTTGCTTTTATGATGAGCTTCTGCTTTGCTTCAAGCACTGGGACTCAGCACAACTAACACACCAGTCTTTATTCTGTTTTAATCAAATGCTTAATGGCTTTCAGTCTGCTTAATTGCTAGTACTGTATTTTCAAAATAGAGGTTGTAACTGCAAATATGCAGTATTTTAGCTACATTCTGGGTTACCGCTGTAGTTGCAGGCTAATCTGGAAACTTACCCACAATGCGATATTTTGTATGGGGGGACAAAAGCATTGGAGTTTCAAATCATTGATTTACAAAATGTTGAACTTTGAGGACGCAGCTCATTGATAAGCAAGAACTGCCTGTATGCAGAATAAAAGAAAGGATCTGAGATGCCATGTCCCTGTAAGTCGCGGAAGCCACAGGAGGGTGAGGCCAGGAGTCCCAGCCAGGAAGGCCTGAAGAGGGAGGGAGGGTTGTGCTGGGCCTGTGGGCATCTTGGGGTCAGCGAAGAGGCCGGTTTGGCAACAAGATGACCCATATTTGGGGGTGACTGAAGAAGTGGAGAGATTTCCATGACTAGGGACTGGATTTGGACGTCACACACCGTGTTCTGGTGAGCTCAGGTTCTAGACTGGTGTCCCGGAGGAGGGCTCTGCGAGGGTAGAGTGGGGACGGGGACAATTGAGGACCCTTGTGGCTGCCGAGGTCTTCCTAAGGGGCCTGCACACACCAGGATGGGGGGAGCTACTTCTGGGGAATGTGACCATGCCCAACCAGAAGGAGTCACAGAGGTTGGCTGTGGTCATAGTTTTGTTGCCAGACTGTGCTTTTCACTTGCTGTCTCTGCTGTGGGCTCCCTTGGGCATCTTGACATGACCTCTGGGCTTGTGAGTCCTGCTATGTGCAGACCTGAGGTGTCTGATGTGGGACTCGATCCCAGGACCCTGAGATCCTGCCCTGGGTCGAAGGCAGATGCTCAACCACTGAGCCACCCAGGTGCCCTGCAGCAGGGCTTTTGCTCCCACTGGGGCGCCAGAAGTCACAGAAGGGGCTTTTTTTTTTTTTTTTTAAGATTCTTATTTATTTATTCATGATGGACATAGAGAGAGAGGCAGAGACACAGGCAGAGGGAGAAGCAGGCTCTGTGCCGGGAACCCGACGTGGGACTTGATCCCAGGACTCCAGGACTGCGCCCTGGGCCAAAGGCAGGCACTAAACCGCTGAGCCACCTAGGGATCCCCCCAGAAGTGGATTTCTTTAAACTACCCCCAAACCTGGCCAGAGAGAACCAGCTCAGAGTCATGGCTGCATGTGGAAAGCCTGACCCTTGGGAGGGGTGTCTCTGGAGATGGTTGTTCTAGTGGGGTGTTTGCTGTTGAGGCCGGCCAGGAGCAGCCTCTTCCATCTCGTGATGCCCTGCTCTAGGCCCCCTGGACGTTCTCCTGACGAAACTGAGGCAAATGGTGACCATGCCAGCATTTCTGCCCCTTCAGGCCCCCCTCCCATCTGTAGGGAGTGGTATCAGCAGCGGGCGCTGGAAGTAGGGAAGCTTCTAGAACTCTGGAAAGTGTGATGGCAGTCCTTTTGGAGGCTCCTGAATGGCCACATGCCCTAAATCAAGAGGAATCTCACTGGAGGGTTGTGCAAATAGCAGCTAGCTAGGCCAGTTCCTAACTGTTTCCATATGACCCCCTGCCCCTACCCCACACAACTGCTGCCAGACTCCTGTCAGAAGGGTCAGGATTCGGCGGTGTCTTCACCACCGAGAGGGAAGCATGCACTGTGGGCCAGGGTTCCAGCAGGACAGGGACAAAGGCTAAGGTTTCACCCGCCTCCCGGGGCCCCCTGCTCCCCTGAGACAGAGGCAAAGTTTGGGTCATTTCCCTTGTTTTCATTTTGTGGGCTTTGCGGTACCATCTGAGGCAGTACCACCCAAGAAGGGGTCTGCTTTTTAGTTTTGCTGACCCAGGAGGTTTGGGGATGAGCTTTTTGTGTAATCGACCGAAACAAACCTCTGACCCCTTTGCAACTCCCCGAGTAAGCGTCTGCTCTGGGCATCTCCTCCCCAGCTGGCCTGTCCCAGGAGGCAGCCTTGACTCAGCTTGGAGGAAGTGTGCAGGGCTCACCCAGTGCTGGGCCTGGGATCGAGAGACCCGGGTGCCACCAGGCCCTGCCGAGGCAGCCCCTTTTAGGCGTGGAGCCTGGCCGTGTGCTCCGTGGCAGTCGTTCAGTGTGCTCAGGCAGGGCAGACTTTCTCCCGAGACCCAGCACCCCCTCTTCAAAGGAGGAATAATGCTGAGGGGACACCCTGGGCCCCAGGGGCAGGACTGCCTGGACTTGGAGCACTTTGATATTTATGGGATTGCCTGCTCATTCCTTATGCTGAGGGATGCACCAGGGCATTCAAAATCTGAGGGAGGCCATGAAGAGGAGTGAGCTCAGGATGGGTCAGGGCATGGAAGGGAGGGATTGATTCTAGAGCTGTGTCCTCCAGGTCAGGCCTGCTGCCCCCCCCCCCCCTTTCTGTCCTGGGGTGTAGATCTCAAGCATCTTGTATGTATATTAATTACCTAAGGGAGAACCTCCCCTTTTGGGGACAGAATGGCTGCTTTCATATTCTTCTTCTTCTTCTTTTTTTTTTTTAAGATTTTATTTATTTATTCATGAGACACACACACACACACACACACAGAGAAAGAGAGAGAGAGTGAGAGAGGGAGGCAGAGACACAGGCAGAGGGAGAAGCAGGCTCCTCAAGGGGAGCCTGATGTAGGACTTGATCCCGGGACCCCTGAGCCAAAGGCAGACACTCAACCACTAAGCCACCCAGGTGTCCCTGCTTTCATATTCTTGATGCCTTGAGATCAAATAGGAGGAAGGATACAGAATATCACTGGGGCAGAAAGTGGGCAAGATGACAATGGTATTGACCCCTTCGCACCCCAGTATTCCTCTTCTCACTCCATTAGCAGAATATGTACTATCCTCTGGCTCAGCACCTGGCATGTGGGGGTGGAGGTGGGAGGCAGAGACTGAGCAGGCTCAGCCATCCTGGCTGACCTCACCTGGTCCATCCATAGGCTGCCAAGTCTAGCAGTGAAAGCTCCAACCTTCTGTTTGATGGGATCTCCTGTCCCCAGGTATTTGCCATGTCCCCCCTCCTTGTGAAAGGGAAAGGAAGGGTGGGGAGTGATCTTCGGCAGCCTGAGAAGGCTTCTGCATTCAAAAGACCTAAACTCAATTAGTGACATTTCAGCTCCTCCGGGATGGGGTCAGATCTTCTTGTGACCCCTGCATGTGAGGGGCCACCCTGCTTTCAGGGACTCTGTGCCCTGGCTCTGGGGCTCTCAGTGTCTGGGGCAGCTGCAGGGAACCAGGTTACCTTCCAGAAGAGGCAGGGGATAGTGGGTGCAGGTAGGAGGGCCAGTCACGTCTTCCTCACAGCCTCACTGTGTACCTTGAGCAAGTCACCGTCCCTCTGTGGGCCTCAATTTCTCCTTCTTGGGCAGCAAGCCCTCCGGTCCGGAGGGTCCCAAGCTCCCACCCTGCCCCCTCTCCCTCTCCCTCTCCCTCTCCCTCTCCTGGAACTGTGAGCTCCACGCAGGCACCCAGGCTTTGGACGGTCACCCTGGGACAGCCCTTACCTCGGGAGGACAAGGCGGGCAGCTTCTCCCAGCAGGAAGGGCTACCGGGAGGCAGGAGCACCCGCTGCCCCAGCCCCGCCGCAGCCCGCAGCGCGATCCCGGCCCTTCCGTTAGCCCGCGCTCCCCAAACCCTCGCGGCCCCACCTCCCGCCCCCCCCCCCGCGGCCACTCGACGCTCCCTCCCGCGGCTCCAGCCCGGCTCCGCGGCGGCGGCTGCAGACCCGCGCCCCCGCCCCGCGCCCCCGCCCCGCGGCCCCGGCGCCCTCCTCCCTCCCGGCCGCGCAGGGTAAGTTGCAGGAGAGCCGTGGCTTCCCGGCGACGCCTCGGTGGAAAGGAGGAGGCGGCGCTCCGGTTTGCACAGGCCAGGCCCGCGCTGCTGGGCTCCCGCCTTCCCCGCGCCCGCGGTGCCCTAAGTTTGCAGCGGGAGAGGCGGGGGGTCGCGGGGGCTCGCGGGGGGCTCGCAGGGGGCTCGCGGGGCGGGGCGGGGCGGCCGCTGGGAGCGCCGAGGAGCGCGGGGAGGCTCGGACGCCCCCGGGTCGCCCGGAGGAAAGTTCAGGGACTCCGCTGCCAGGTGGGGATGGACAAGGTCGAGGGCCGGAGGGTGCTGGGGGGACGCACGTTGTCAGCCCGGCTCCCCACTCCCCCGGCCGCCCAAAGTCCTGGGGTGCCAGCCAGAACTGTGCACTGGGAGTTTCTTCTGAAATGTGGCAAAGCCGAGCTTCTGAGAGCTCAGTCTTCGCCACTCCAATTCCCGGTGGTCTTAGCAGCCGGGAGGACTCGCAGACAAGAATCTTTATTGTCTGCAGGGCCTCAGCTCTGAGAAACACGTGTGTGTTAAAACCGAGCTTCCCTGGGGAAGATGCTGTTTTCGCATGAGGAATGAATTTGGGGAGAGTTGAGTGCAGGAGAGAAGGAAACAAAGTCATATTCACAAAGAATGTTCTAGAGCTTGATGAAATCTGGAAGATACTTTTTTTCATCATCCCTACCCACTCTCCCTTTTTTAACATCCTGTGGATTCTTCATTATTTGGGTTTCCCAAAAGCCCTTACCTAGCCTGGCCTTCAGGGCCCCAGGGAAGAGGACCCCAGGGGTTCTAAAAGTGGGGTGACTTGTTCTGATAGGGGCTGGTGTTGCCTTGTGAGCTGCTCCCTGGCAAGACAAACACATTCTCAGGGGAAGGCCAGGTAGGGACAGAAGCCCCCTCAACCCCTCTCCTTGTCAGCACTGGTTCCTGGACATTGATGTTTTCCTTTTGCCAGTTGGAAACAAAGTTAGGTAAGGTGGCGAGGTCTTCCTGGTGGCTGTCCCCTGGGGGAACAGGGGACAGTAGCCACAAATCAAACCAGAGAACAACTGCACTAAAGGAGGAATGGCTGGAGACCCTCAAGTAGTGGATCAAAGGGAAATAGCAGCTGCCACCTGGGATGGTCCTTCCTTGGGTTCTAGAAAGAAGCCATTCCCCCCTCTCCCCAGGCTGAGGAAGCAGCATGTGGACATCCTCTTTGGGGCGGTGTGCATGGGGAGAAGTCTCAGCCTGGGGCCTGGTGAAGCAGAGAGATGGGTGAAGATAAGAAGAGAGAGGAGATGGGTCACTTGATGTCTGTCATAGGCCATGAGGGTTGGGTGACCAATCCTCAGAACAATGGGAAGGACATGACCAGGTGGTAGTATAGGAACACCCCTCCAGCTGCCATGTTGAGACCAGACTGGAGGGAACCAAGGCAGAAGGTCGTGGAGGGGACCATGGCAGGGCCTGGAAGAGATGACAGTGGCCTGGACTGGAGGGGGAGCAAGGTAGGGCAGCACTTCCTCTTGTGTCAGGCCCGTGAAGAGACCTGGGAGGGCTGTGGTCGGGGGGCTGGACCCTGGGCCTGAAGCTGCCCCAGCATTTGAGTACAAAGTGCCATTTGGTATAATGGACATAGCTCAGTCTTGGCCATTTGTGGTTTTTAAACAAATCATGATCCCCACCTTCTAAACAATTTAGGGTTTTTTTCTAGCCAGCCCCATCACAAACTTTTGAAGCATGAAATGAATTTTGCTGGCCCCTGCCAATAGGATCCTTTCCCTAGATAATGGATTTTATGAAATAGCTATAATCCTCCCAGGTAATGAGTGAAAGCTACACTCTCCATTTGGACCCAGCATCCCTCTTCCTGATTTATGATATATTGGTTAAAATAGTAAACTGATAGCACTCGCGAAGCGGTCATCAATCACCAAGCAGTGTTGCTTAAACTGTAGAAAGGTTTCCAGAAGTGAGATGCTGGAAGCCAGCAAAGGGACAATTTGGCAATCCCAAAAGCATAAAGCACCGTGAAATCAAATCTGTATTTGTATTTTGAAGTCAGAGGAATGGAACAGCTAAAGAAGGAAGGAACTGTAAGCAAACCTGTTCTCTGAGGTCAAAGGACACCCCCTCCTGCGCTCTACCCTGCAGGGCCCCATGGCTCTCTCCACTTGGTGTAGGATTTTGTTTCTCTTTCTAAGGTTTTGGAAAATTTTCCAAATCCTAAAATGTTTAAGTGTGTTGAGCTAAGAGTATGTAATACTGAGTATTACAAAGCAAAATCTTTCTAAAGTGTAAGTGGCACCTGGGTGTGTCAACTAGGGTTGGATGGCAAAAGCAACAAGTATTAGTGGGAGCTGGAGAGATTCCGTCCTTAAGGAAAGCACGAGGTTTGCAGCACCATTTGCCTGGCGTTGCCTCCATCTTGATGAGTGATTTCAGGCCTGTGGATTACTTGAATGAACCACGAATGGTGAGAACTTCTGGGAAGCTGTGTGATGTCTAGGCTACTCCCTCATTCTACAGGCGAGGAAACTGAGTTCTGTGAGAGGGAGCAACTTGGCTCTGGTCTCACAGGATCAGAGTGGGACCCCAGCCACCGGGAGATTCACAGTGACGTCTACTAGAACTCGAACTTCACAGGTGACTTTGACTCACCTCTCTGTCAGCTGAGTACCAGCTTGTCATTGGAGGGCAGGGTGTAGGTCAGCAGCCCTGGACACCTCTCTGCCTCTCCACCGCTGCTGAGATGATCTGCTTACCCTTGACCCCTCCAAGTGGCTATGCCACGTGCCAGCTCTAAACTTGCCACTGCCAGAGGGCCGTGCCCAGCTCCCGGATCCCCAGAGCCTGGGGTGGGACTGAGGCCCCCACACTCGCTGGAGTGTGATTTTCCACAAGCCATACAACCCACTTGATTGTCACCTTCCTCCGCTGTCACACTGGGGACTCATACAGAGTCCGGCAGACAGCAGAAAGGGGCTGCTGCTCAGGATCTGGGACACAGCTGTCAACCCCATCCTTGAGACTAGAATTCCCGAATCGAGGAAGGCAGGTCCTTCGCCAAAGAGCTTGGAAAAACAGATTGGAAAGAATGAGTCATGGCCATACGAGTCACAAACTACTAGGAGAACAAGGCAGTCCTTTCCTTAGCCTTGTCCTTTGGGCCCCAGCCATAGGGCTTTAACACTAACTCAGGTGACAGCTCCTGCAGGAAGCTGCCGCTGGCATCCATAGCCAAGGCTGGTCAGTGCTCCCAGGGCTCCCAGTAAGAGCCTTCCTTATTCCAAGGTCATGGCTTTCTTCTCAAAGGTGGAGTCCCTCTGCATATCCTGTGTCTGAGCTGAGCTGGGCATGATGGGCCCTCCCTGAGTCTTTGCCCCCTGGATGCACAGGATGGGCTGGCTACTTGGAAATGGAGGTAAGGCTTTCACTCCTATAATCCTTGCAGAGCTGTAGAGGCCGGCTCCTGAGGCCCGCACAAGCCCAGGCTTCCCCCATGCTCCCTCTCCCCAGCGCCTCTCTGCGCTGACACCCAGCCAGCCACACCCACCCAGGACAGAAACTTTTCTTTACTTCTCTGCACCTGGGCTGTTGGAAGGAGAGTGCTAATCAGAGGCTGATCGGTGCTCCGATAGGTGCAGGTTTGCAAAGGACGTCTTTTGTTCTTGTTAGAGTAGCTAACCTCTAAATCTATTTAATACCCCTTCCCTGGTTGTCCATCATTATGACACATGATTTTCCAAAGGATTTACTATTAGTTAGCAGCACGGGGCTTTCTCCCTGGGGTAGCAGCTACTTGCAGTGAAGAAAATGCATGTTCAATGTAGCAATTTGTCTTTTTTTATATATTTATTATAAGAGTAAATGAGTTATTGTTGGAGACTTCAATATTATTGCAAATTAGGTGCTGCACATGGAGCTGGGCCCATCTATTATGTTTCTCAACTCCCACAGCAAGCACACCAGTTCAGGAATCAGCGGAGAGTTCTGGCCCTTCCAGGGTGAGCTCAGGGGGACAGCATCGCCCGGTGCGCCCAGACTCCCTGTCTCCTGTGCAGGCAGGAAGGGAAGCACAAAGTTTGTCATTGTGTCAGGTGGTCAGCAGCAGGCAGGCTGATGGCTGGCGTAGGCAGGCTGGAGAAGGCTGTGAGATGTAGGACCCGAGGCTGTGATACCAGCCCCTATGACCTCCTCTAAGCCCGTAACTGTGGTCAGGGAGGTGAGGTTGAAGACCTATGCCTAGAGTAACCCCTCAGCCATGACCTTGCTTCCAGGGCACTGGCAGCCCATCCACCAAGGCCAGGTCTGGGTCTGATCTGGGGGGTGAGTCCCCTCAAAGGAGTGGTGGCTGGGGTCAGCCAGCCTACAGCAGACTCCCCTAGGGACCATGCATTCTGATAGACCTCTGCTGGGGTGCTGTGGCTGCCTGGTCCTGTCCATTAGTCACCTGCTCAGTCCAGGGGTGGACATAAAAGCGGCAGGATGCATGGAAGAGAGTTGAGTCCTTGGAAGAGAGTTGGGCCCTTGCCGACCAGAGGTGAGGTACACGTGGCGAGGTGAATAGGCCATGTGCTGTCAGTGCCAAGGAACGATGACTGCAGGGAAGGCCACCTAGCCCAATGGTCAGGAGTGTGGGCTCCGGTGATGGACCAGCCTGGATTGGAGTCCTGGTTCTGAGTCACCTGCTATCTGCAAGACCGTGGACAAGATGCTAAGCTTTGCTCTGACCTTCAGTGTCCCTTCTGCAAAAGGAGCCTGGAATTAAATAAACCCACATCTCCAAAACATTCAGCACAGTACCTAGCCCTTAGTAAGGGCTCAAAAGTGTTACTTGTTCAATGACTACTCAGTGGGCTTTTCAGAACAGGATAGACTAAGCTTTAAACATTAATTGTGCACTTCCTTTGACTCCAGTAGTAACATATGTGAATGACAGACAAGAAGTACCACCCAGAAAAAGCTGGCGGTAACATTTTGGAACAGGTGCTCACAGTCTTCTTCTGTGTCCATATATTTGATACACAAAGGCCCATGTCCTTTTTTTGAAAATGAGATTGTATTGTATTTGTTACTGCAGACCAATGCATCCTGCCCACTTAAGACCCCTTGTTGTTCAGGGTCTTGTACAGCTGCCATTCTCAAATCCCTTGGTCCTGAGACCTTTACACTCTTAAAAATTATTGAAAACTCCAGGGGCACCTGGGTGGCATAGTTGGTTGGGTTTTGGCTCTGGTCGTGATCTAGGGGTTGTGGGGTTGAGCCCCACATCAGGCTCCAGGCTCCATGCGGGATCTACCTAAGACTTTCTCTCCCTCTCCCTCTGCCCCTCCCCACCTCTCTAAAATAAATAAAATATTTTTTAAAAAATTATTGAACAAAAAAAGCCAAATAAACAAAATTTAAAAAATTATTGAACACTCCAAAGAGCTTTCCCGGGAGTGGTGCAGGAAGTTTATATCTCTTGATATTGATATTGATTTATTGATATTTAGAAATTAAAACTGAGACATTTAAATGATATTTAAAGTCAGCTGGAAAATAATAGCAACAAACCCATTTCATGTTACTGAACATAACCCATAGCATGTTATGAAAAATATTTTCCCAAACAACAAAAACATTACAAGAATGGCATTGTTGCTTTGGGTTTTAAATACTTCTTTACTGTTGGGCCAAATGAGAATACCATTCTCTTACCTTTTCTGCATTTGATTTGGTCCATGGTAGCCTCTAGAAATCCGAATAGTCAAATAACATCATTGTATAAATATAGTTTTGACTCTGTGGACCTCCTGAAAGGGTCTTGGGGATCTTTGGGTGCCCCCAGACTACACTCTGGTCTCCTTTTTAATCCCTGCAGGGTGTTTTTTTTTTTTTTTTTAAACATTCCTACCTGTGGCTGGGCTGTGAGTGTCCCTCCAATATCCAGGCTTAATGGGTCCCTCATCTGACCACCCCATGCCCAGTGAGGCTGTCCCAGTGCATCTCTCTCCCTTCACTGTAAGACGAGAAATCTTGCTTATTTGCGGAGTGTGTGGCCACAGAGTGCATTTTCATACCTCCCCATGGTCACCTTTGAGTAGACTGCCCAGGGGTCCTCAGCTGCCCTGGCACCTTTTCTAGGTCACACGGATCTCTTTGTCCCGAGGCTGTTCTGAAGAGGAAACGGCTGATGCCCCAAGGATTGACCTAACCTGTCCTGCAGCCCACTCCCTGCAGACCCTGACCAGGAGGGAAGCACCCCACTCCTGCGTGTCCCCAGCCCAGAGGGTTCCTGGCTGCAGGCCATCTTCCCAGCTGGCACCCTGAGGGCCAGAGAGACCATGTTCAACCCTCAGTGCCTCCTTTCCAGAACCACCCCTCAGGCCAACAGAGCCCAGTTTGTGAGGCTCAGTGGATCTGTGCAACAGCCCGTTTGCCTTGGCTTTGGCCTCATTTCTCTACTGGCTGGCCAGCTCTTTTCAGAAATTGGCTGGGGTGTTTCGAAACTTTATTTTTCAAAGAGAAAAATTCCTGGACCTGTAGCAAGGAGGGGGGTAGTTAACAATAATAAACAAAAGAACCAGTAGCCAAATTAGAAATCGTGAGAGTTTGAAAAGATTGAAAGTCATCAGAAAAGAGCGTGTATATAACTCAGCCATCAGGAGAAGAGGCTAATGGTGTGGGTCTGGGAGCCGGGGCCCCCCCAAATGTGTGTGGAGCACAGGCTGGGCTGTCTTCTCCCTGCATCAGCGTTTGGGGAAAGACGAATTGTGCCCGGAAGCGGGCCTCACTCCTGTCTGTGTAAGCAGGGCCCACGTTGAACGTCTGCGGGTGGCATCTATCATCCATGACCTGTAGCACTGTACTTGTTGTTTATGGTCTCTTGGCATGCATTGTTTTCTCGAGGCTGAAATATAGCACGCTAATGAGGTATCTCTCTGCTCTGGAAGACGCAGGCAGCTTGGAAAGACTCCTCAGCAGCGTCCTGACTAGTTTGTCAACAGCTGCATGCTGTGGCAGCTGCTGTCCTTGCAAAGAAGAAAAAGGAGTGAGAGGTGCTAGGAGAAACCCCAGCTAGGGCCTGGGGGTAGGGGGTCTGGTGCTCGGGAGCCTGAGGCTCCTATGCAGGGTCTGCCCTGGAGGTGGGTGACTTTCTTAGGGATATTTGCTGCTGGGGCAGTTGGCCCCAGGGCCAGTCATCACTAGGGGAGGAATGGGGTTCAGGGATGTCAGGTGGACCTGAGTTTGGGTCCTAGCTTCTCCACCTTTGTCCTGATGCTCTCTACTTTCAGAACATGTTTCGTCTTCCATAAAGTAGGGAGGCAACACCCATTATTGTGGTACTTACGAGACTTACTGGTAGCCTGGGGTCCATGCTGGGTAAATGGCAGCAGGAAGGTTGGTGGTGGTGGCTGTGCCTGGCATGATAGCTTAACTTTGTGTATGCAGGCTTCCCTCCTAAGCTGGGACATGTGCTACACCTGTCAGTGTGTGGTGTGTGAGTAGAGTCAGTTTCCACCTGGCCCTGGGCCCCGAGAGACCCAGTGTGGACTCAGGAGCCTGGAAAGGTGGACCAAATATTGAGGGAAAGCTTGAAGAATGACCTTGGGTTGGACATCTTGGTCTGGGGACTTGTGCTCTGGGGGTGAGAAGGGCCTGGTGCTGTTCACTTGGAAGGAGGGTATATGGAGAAGGAGCTACAGGACCAAAGTTCCCCTTGTGGGGACATGGCCCGCGCAGAAAGGGATATACATGGAAGCAGTCTGAAAAGTTTTTAGGAGAGAATGTTTCCTTGGACCAGAAGAGATGAAATGGATGCAGCACATGCTGGGTGAACCCCTCCCTACTTGTAGCAACAACTACAGTAATAATAGCCCCTGTTTACTGACCACTAGCCGTGGCTCCGGCCCTCTTCAGACACCATCTCTTTTCCTCACAACCTTACGTGGGTTATTACCTATCAGTTCTGTGCCATCAGTCACGATCCAAATCCCAGGAGGATTCTAATGGAATTCTCCAAGCCGATCGTAAAATTCACATAGAAGAGAAAGTAACCACAAAGAGCCAAGACTGGTTTGCAGAAAAAGATGATAATCCAGGGTGAGGGTGGGAGGCCTGCCCTACCAGACATTAAACCGTATTCTTTTTTTAAAAAAAAATATTTTATTTATTTATTCATGAAAGACACACACACAGAGAGGCAGAGACACAGGCAGAGGGAGAAGCAGGCTCCATGCAGGGAGCCTGATGTGGGACTCCATCCCAGGTCTCTAGGATCAGGCCCTGGGCTGAAGGCGGCGCTAAACCTCTGAACCACCCGGGCTGCCCATTAAACCATATTCTAAAGCTGTAGTGGTTGCAGCAGAGAATTGCATAAGAAATAGATAAAAGTATAATAATGAATTTAGTTGTCTTCTTTTTAAAAAAGATTTTATTTATTTATTTATTTATAATTTGTTTAAGAGCGAGAATGAGAAAGAGAGAGCCAAGTAGCGGGGAGGAGCAGAGTTGGGGGTGGGGGAAGGATCTCAGGCAGACTCAGTGCTGAGGAGGGAGCCTGACACAGGGCTCGATCCCACGATGCTGAGATCATGATCTGAGCTGAAACCAAGAGTCAGCCGGTCAACAGATCCTTCACCACCCAGGGGCCCCAAATTTAGTTTGTTTTTAACTGCCCTGTAGGGAGTATTAAGATAATAGTTTATAGAGAGAAGAAATTCAAACCCATACTTCATATGTTTTATAAAAGCAAACTGAAAATGGATTCAAGAACTGATTTTTTAAAAAAATCCAACTTAGGAAAGTGGGTGCCTTCATTCACCCCAGTGCTTTGGCCTCCACGAGAAGCCCTAAGCAAGACACAGTGTGAAAGTAATATAGGAATAGGTGGACACACACTCGACTATACCAGAATTGCTTATTTTTCTTCTGCCCTTTATGTTCTGAAACTTTTTTAAACATTCATAGGAGGTGGAGAAATTTTACATGGACATTCCCAGCCTGATTGTGCCATTAATACCTCCCATCCCCGGCCCCGATCCGTCTGTGCCTCTCTCAGACTCTGTTCCCATTTTATTTTTGATACATCCCAAAGTAGACTGCGGCTGTCACGCAACTTGTAAACTTCTGTATGAAAAAGATGGCATCGGGACGCCTGGGTGGCTCAGCAGTTTAGTGCCTGCCTTTGGCCCAGGGTGTGATCCTGGAGACCCGGGATCGAGTCCTTGGGCTTCCTGCATGGAGCCTGCTTCTTCTCTCTGTCTGCCTGTGTCTCTGCCTCTCTCTCTCTCTCTCTCTTTCTGTGTCTCTCATGAATAAATAAAATCTTAAAAAAAAAAAAAAAGATGGCATCAACAGAGTTCAGACAGGTAACAGACTGGGAGAAAGCGTGTCCCACGTCTGTAACACAACAGGAGGACAGAAACCTTGATGAAATAGGAAAAGACTGCCCCATTTAAAAAAAAAAATAGATAAAACATGGGAACCGTTAATTAATAGAAGATAAACATAAGGAAATGTATTTTCGACATAAGAAGAAAGCCTTCTCAGGATTTAGGGAGTAGTCATCAAATCAGCAAAGATTTCAGAGTTGAAGGAAGCAGGATGAGAAGTGGGCGCTCTCCTGGGTTGCGGTGGAGCGTCAGCTGCACGCGGCCCTTCTGGAAGGCATTTGACAGCGTGTAATAAGAATTTACAGCAGTTTCCCTTCTCAGGATCTAGCCCAGCGAGGCATGCATAGGAAGGTCCCTCGTAGCGTTGTTTATAACAACAAAAAATTGGAAACAACCTGAACAGTGTGGAAATGGTTACGCAAATGATGGCATTTCCATTTTGCGGAATAACATGCAGCAGTCAAAAGTGAATTAGATCTATTTGTTCTGACATGGGACGATCACTGGGAAGCCTTGCCAAGTGAAGCGTAAACAGGGTACAGCTATTACTTGTGCAGTGAAGCATACGGAGGCTTGTAAAAATAACAGCCAACGTTTATTATGGAGTCCTTGCTGTTTCAGGCTCTTTGTCTGCTCTCTGTTCCTCAGCATAAGTCCCAGAGTTATCCCCATTCTACAGATGAGGAAGGTGAGGGCCGCCTCGCCAGGATCCGACCAAGCTCCACCTAGCTCCAAAGCTCCTGCTCCTTACAGCGCGTTCCCTTGGTCCAGACGTGAAACAAAACGGTACCTGCGCACAGTAATTGCCCAAACTTAATTCCCTCTCCACTCCCGGTTTTCAGACATGGCGATGCATTCAAACTGTATATTCAAAAGAAGGCATAGTTGCAGATCAAACAAAGTGCACGGTGGCTAGCAGGGAGGAGAAGGGAGGGGAAATGTCAGAGGCAATATTGCTTTGCAAAGGGGTGAGTGAGTGCTCGGAGCTGCTCCTTCTTCCTGGGGGCTGGCTGCAAGTTACCCAGGGTGCCTCGCTGTCTGTGCAAGAACAGCATTTCTCCAGCAAAAACCACGCTCTTCGGGGCAGTGTAACGGGAGGTTCTCCCCAGTGTCCTGCTGGGCATGGTCCGACCTGAGGAGCTCCCAGAGGAACAAAGCCTTGATCAAGCAGCTGCACCTCCCCCAAAAGCTCACCAGTACACTGTCCTGCAGCAAAGACACATGAGATCCCATCTCATCAGCAGGAACGTCCCTTCCTGTGGTTTCAGGTATTTCATCAGAGCAGTAAGATGAGGGCGGGTGGCGGGACTTGCCTTCCGAGGGTTTGTAGCTGGCTGGGGAGGAGTGGGGTGCAGGAGGGAGCCCCATCTCGGAAATGGCCTTTCTCCGCAGGGCCTGTGTGTGGTCAGGTGGGGCCGGCAAGCAGGAAAGAGCAAAGCCCTGCTGGTCCCAGCTGAGATGGGCTCTGGAAAGCACCCGAGGTCAGTCTGGGGTCCGCCAGTGTCAGGGATGGGCACCTGGAGTCTTGGCCAGTGTTAGATCCCCTCAGTGTCAGCTTGTGCTTCAGGGCCCTGTTTGCATGGCCCCTTCTACGGCTTTACACTTAATAGTAGATTCATTAAAGAGCCCCCCTCCCAAACTGTACAAGCCCCAGGCCTCATGGAATCTGGACCTGTCACTCACACAACAGGCTGTAGCAAGAGGTCGGAGAAGGGCTGGTGAGGCGTGATCATGTGGCCCAGAACAGGCTGGGCCATGACCTTGGCCTTGGCCGTGGGTATGCTGGTGATTCACCTGCCCAAGCGTGACCCAGCCTCCACAGTGTGACCGTGGCAGCTGCTTCCCCAGCAGCCCCAGCATGGGCGGCCTGCTCCTGAGCCCTGCCAGCCCTGAGCCGGGCCTGCAGACCACTCGCACGTACCTGAGGCGTGGCAGTCCTTACACTGCAGACCTAGTGGACAAATCCTGCACCCTGTAGGGGTTTCTCCCGGGCCTTGCACGCAGACACTTGAGAAATTCTTTGATGAGGTTTAAAAGTGACCATGTGTCCTTCTAAAAAGCTATTAGAATATAGTATGTTTACAGTAAAGTACACACATCTCAGGTGTACGGGGTTGGTGAGGTTTCATCATTGGAACACATTTGTATGAACCAGCACCTGGATCAAGAGACAGACCATGGGGGGCCCCTGGGTAGCTTAGTGGTTGAGCATCTGCCTTTAGCTCAGGTCATGATCCCAGGGTCCTGGGATCGAGTCCCCCATTGGGTTCCCTGCAGGGAGTCTGCTTTTCCCTCTGCCTATGTCTTTGCCTCTCTCTCTGTGTCTCTCATGAATAAATAAGTAAAATCTAAAAAAAAAAAAAAAAGAAAGAAACAGACCATGGCCTGCATCCCTGAGCCCCTCGTGCCCACGCCCAGTCTCTAACCCCCTGCCCGGGGCAGCCACAGTCCTGACCTCTGATAGCATCCCTTGGCTTTGCTTGCTTTTGTTCTTTCTATTAGTGGAATTATGCCGCGTGTGTGCTTTTGTGTCTGGTTTCTTTCTTATGTTTGGAAGAATCGGTTCATGTTGTTCCATCATGTTGTGGTTTGTGTATTCTCATCGTTAATGTTGGTGAATAGAGCACAATATACAATCTGATTCAGGGTTGATGACCATTTGGGTTGTTTCCCATTTGGGACTGTTCTGTGCTGCTTGTGGACGTCCTTGCGCAGACTTGGTGAACATAGGTGCGCGTTTCTGCTGGGGACTTACCCAGGAGTGAGACCGCGGGATCTTAGGTATGTGTGTGGTCAGCTTTCGTAAATACTGCCAGTTGTCCAAAGGGGCCTCAGTTTTGATACTGGAATTTGTTATGAAAAGGTTATTTGTTTACCTTTTGAAAATTCCTCTATATTAACATCTAGGAAAACTGTTCAGGTTGAGACAATACGTTCAGAAGTATTGGCTGAGCCTAGGTCTCTGATGGGAAGTGAAAGAATGATCACTTCAGAAAAATAGATGAGGGGAATGGTCACTTACACAGTGACTCACTCACCTATTCGTTCTTCCTGCAACCACAAATATGCACCGTGGCCTCCTCCCACCAGGGGCTGGATGAGAAGGAAAGAAAGAATCCTTTCCCCTCATGATATTACAGTCAAGTGTATTAGTTACTTTTTGTTGCCAATAATGGCTCTAATGGAGGAAGACCGTCTCTTTATACAAATAATTAAGACCAAGGAATGCTGCTTAAACAGAATCATGGGTGCAGTAAAGTCACTTTATAGTGTTTAAAGACTTGGCTGAATAAAGGGGAAAGTTTAAATAAATTAATCTCCGTGGAACGAGACAGCATGAGTGCACTAAAATGATATTTATGAAGCATCTTAATGACATAGGACAATGTAAAAAACTAAAAGCAGAATCTGGAATTATATACATGGTATGAAACTTATTTTTGAAACTCATGACTTAGAGCAGAAAGAAAAAGCAAAGTTGGTTTAATTTTTCTGGTTTTCAGAATCTTTCTTCTGCTTGAAGCCCCCCTCCTCCGAGCTCCCTGCCTCGGGTCGGGTTTTGTGGTGGAGGGACATTGCGTGGTGTCAGGCACTGTACCGCGGCGGGGGGGGGGGGGGCTTGCCGGCGGGGTCACCTCCTGGATGTCCGTGGTGGATCCGGTTCCTCACCCATCAAAGGTGGAGACTCACTTGCTACGGCTCCATGTGCCCTGTGCCCAGCCCTGTGCCTTCGGCCGGTGGCTTCGGCGTCGGCTGAGGCAGGAGGCCTTTAGACACTGCTCTGCCCGATGGGCCTCGTGGGAGGAGGGGTGGCAGAGGGCCTGGCCTTCGGGAGAGCCAGGAAGGGCCAGCGGGTCGGCTGCAACCCGGACTGGGGCGGGTGGCGGGGGGGGGGGGGTATGTTCCCACCCTGGGAGCTTGACCTTGGCCCAGGAAGGGACGTGGGCAAGTTTGCATGGTAGATATTGCACACGGGCGGGGAGGGAGGGAGAGGCTGTTAGGACCCTCTTGCGGGCTCTCTCCAGGCCAGAGATGACCCGTGGTCCAGGGCGAGCGGGGACAGCTGGCGTCAGTAGGCTGGAGGGAGGGGGGCCGCACTGACCATGGCCGGCACCCCAGCCAGGCCCCTCTCTTAGGACGTGCATGTGCACTAGCTGGCCTCTGTCTGCAGCCCTGCCGTGAGCTCCACATCTGGGAGATCATCAGGCTGCAGTCACTTAACAGCCTGGGCCGTCACCCTGCAGTAACCCATAATTACTACTTAGGAATTTGTGGACGAAAACCAGTAGATTCCAATTCAGTGTGTTAAACTCTGTTTGCACGCGCCCGCGCTAATGAGGAGCTTTTAACCCACCAGAGCCACCCGGCCACGTGAGGGGGACCCTTCAGCCAGAGGAGCAAACCAATCATTTTCTTCCGCTTCTAGCCGAGCTTCCACAGGCAGCCGTATTTCAGGCATTTAGGATTTTAAATGCCTCTTAAAATGCCCATATGGAGAAATGCGTGTGCATTTTCCTATGTCTGCATCTTGTGCTGGGGACGGGGGGTAGGAATAAATTGGAGTGTCCGGGGACCCCCACTCCAGCTCCCTGCACCCTATCTGCATCCACAGTATGGCATGGGAGCAACGAGCCTGACTTTTCCACCTTCATACCATTGGGGTCTCTTGAGAGGAAGGGGAAAGGGCTTTCTTTAAGGGCTCTGGGTACGAGGGATGGCAAGCAGAGTATGCTTCTGTCCACTAACAGGCCGCTCTGAGCGGATGCCAGCTCTGAGTCCACTGCCCGCATACTTAGTATCCTCGCTGTGTTTTACATGAATTTCTAGCACCCGGCCATGGGGGCTTTGCTAGTTGGGAATTTTAATTAGAGAACTGGCCACACTGAATTACTTTCCATGCAAATTCAAAGCAAGGGGCCTCTGGATTTTTTTCCCCATCTTTTCCATCCTGGGTTGGGGCCACCTTATCTGGTCCGGCCCCACCTTTCTCCTTACCACCTGGCATTCTCTGCGAGTCCTTCCTGCCCTCCTAAAATGGAGCCTTCTTTCCTCCTCTGCCCTGGGTCCCCCAGCTCTGTCCTCAGAAGGGAAAATCAGGTCACATATGTGGTTATTCACAAACAAACACGGACCTTGTTATGCTCTACTATGAGGCAAAGCTTTTGGTGTCTCCATCCATGCCCTGGAAGATGTCAGACAGCAGGAATGAACCAGGGAAAAAGCAGGGAGGAGCTGGGTTAGGACTGTCAAGATATTTGCACATGGGAGAAGTTATGAATGGCTAAACTATGTCTTTCTCAAGCAGAGTTTGATTTGTACTGATTTTGAAAAAGAATATTTGGGTACTGGAGGGGATGTTGAGCATAACTTCATGTTAAATCACTGTCTTTAGCTCTCCTGATTGCACAAAAGGCCCAGCAAGCTACCTGGACTGAAATACTGATATTTCCACCTCAGGGAGCAAAACATGAAATTAGTCCCCCCTCCCTTCTTTTAAAGCCATCCTTCAAAGGCAACACCTGATGATGGAAATATTGGGTTATCACGGTAACACAATGCACAGAGCCTCAGTTTCTGCATCTGCAAAATGGGGCCAAGGTACTAAGTGTGAAGAATGTTTAATTAGGATTATCTGAGCAAGCGCATGTGTTGGGTGCACAGTGGTCCTACTGGTGTTATCGCTTCTTCACTCAAGATGTTGAATGAGATGCTCTCAGGAAAGGGAGCCCAAATGCCGAATTTCTACTGGGCCCTACTCCCTGGTGCCCTGTCAGACTTACCCATGCCACACCCAGAAGCACTGAGGCTGGGACAGTATCCAGTTTGGGGAAGTCCCAGCCCTCCCTGCTTCCCAGAGCTCTCCTGGACACGGGAGGGTGGGCAGGTGGGAGGCAAGGAGGGAGGAGGGGAGAGAGCGGAGGGAGGGCAGGTGTAGCTGGCAGCATGGCAGTGTGTAATCGCGAGGGAGAGCCCGGAGCTCCCAATGACGCAACGTCCAAACACAGCTTGCTCAAATGTTCTATCTCTTCCTGCTTAGTTTTGGGAGATTATGTTTCTAGGAATTTATCTGTTTCTTCTAGGTTGTCCAATTTGTTGGCATGTAGTTTTTCTTTGTTTTTGCATGTAGTTTTTCTTACTAATATTCTTAAAATTGTTTGTATTTTGTGATGTTTATTTCTCTTTCATTTGTGATTTTGTTTATTTGAATCCTTTCTCCTATTATTATTATTATTATTATTATTATTATTATTATTATTTGATGAGTCCAGCTAGAGGTTTATCAATATTGTCGATCTTTTCAAAGAGGCAGCTCTTGGTTTCACCGATCTGTTCTACTAGGGTGGTTTTTTTGTTTTGTTTTGTTTTTAGTTTTCATATCATTTATTTCTGCTTTAACCTTTATTATTTCCTTTCTTCTGCTGGTTTTGGGTTCTGTTTGTTACTCTTTTTCTAGCTCCTTTCGGTGTAAGGTGGGTTGCGTATTTGAGATTTTCCTTGCTTCTTAAGGTAGGCTTGTGTACAGCAACACAAGGATGGCTTAGGATGGCTTTTGCTGCATCCCAGAGATTTTGATTTGTCGTGTTTTCGTTTTTGTTGGTTTCCCTGTACTCCTTTTTTTCTTTTTTTTTTAAGTAGGCTCCATGCCCAACGCAGGGCTTGAACTCACGACCATGAGATTAAGAGTCACATGCTCTACTAACTGAGCCAGCCAGGAACCCCTGTTTCTTCTCTGATTTCTTGGTCAACCCATCCATTGTTTAGTTGCATGTTATTTAACCTCCTTGTATTTGTGGTCTTACCGGATTTTTTCTTGTGGTTGATTTCTAAAAGCCCAAGTGTCCATTGATAGATGAATGGATAAAAGAAGAAGTGGTAATATAGAATATGGAATATATATAGAACATATATATTGGAATAGAATACATAGACTAGTATATGTACAATGGAATATTTTT
This sequence comes from Canis lupus dingo, assembly GCF_003254725.2. Lineage (NCBI taxonomy): Eukaryota > Metazoa > Chordata > Mammalia > Carnivora > Canidae > Canis > Canis lupus. The sequence continues at coordinate 30,093,068 of NC_064261.1, read as the reverse complement.
CAGCATAAATAGGAATGAAATTTTGCCATTTGCAGGAATATGGATGAGCTAGAGAGTATAATGCTAAGTGACATAAGTCAGAGAAAGACAAATACCAAACAATTTCATTCATATGTGAAATTTAAGAAACAAAACAAATGAGCAAAGGGAAGAGAGAGGTACACAAGAAACAGGCTCTGAATTATAGAGAATACACAGATGGTCACCAGGGGGAAGGTAGATGGGGGCTGGAGGAAACAGGCGATGAGGATGAAGGAGCACACTTGTCCTAATGAGCACCAGGTAACGTATGGGATTGTCAAATCACTGTATTGTATACCTGAAACTAATCACGCTCTATGTTAACTATCCTGGAATTAAAATAAAATAACATAAAAAGAAAAGACAGCCTGCAGTGGGCCAGGTCCTTGGGGATAGAAGGAAATACGGGACCAGGAAGGCCCTACAGAGTGATTCTAGGCTGCACTAGTGTTCAAGTACAGAGTGGGGGGACATAAAGCTTAGAAATAAAATGATTCAGCTTATTTCAGAGGTTTTAATTCCCTGGGAGTCCACGGTGGGTCTCTGAATGTATGTGGCTGCCCACAGTGAGTACGACTCACCTCTCAAAGGAGGAAGGGGGCAGGCCCAGACTTCATCTGGAGGGGTAACGGTGAACAGGGTCAGGATCACAGGGTGGGAACTCCCAGTAGGCCTCAAGACACCTCCCCCATGGGGCAGGGGGCCAGGCACCAAAGGAGGAAGCAAGGAGGATGATGCGCAGGTGGAGGGCACCTGGCTGGGGATGAGGTGGGGCCCAGGCTCCACTCCAGTCTCACCTGTGAAAGGCAGGTGTCCCTGAAAGTCCCTCTGGGCACCATGATCCCGTGACATGCAGTCCAAGGAAAGAAGGGAAAGCCAGAGAGGGAACAGAGCCCACCTCCATTCACCCTAGGGGAGGCCTGACCCTTCCTGCCTGTCTGTCATGTCTGTTGGTCCTCTAGTCCCTTCAGGGACATTAGGAACCCATCCCCTTCCAAGACATTCCCTTGTGGGTCCTACTGACACTCTTTGCTTATTCTAGACCCTCCTTCTCACCTCCGGGACTGGGACACCTGGTCTGGTCTCACACCTGGGCTCGCATCTGGCCCTACCTGGCTCTTTGTTTCATCTTTTCTTTGAAAGTCAGGGTTATTAAGGAATAATTTACATATGCAAATTTCACCTTCTTGAGGTATATAGTTCTGTAAACTTGAACACATGTATGGTTGTGTAGCCACCACTACAATTAATATCTAGAATAGTTTCCTCTCCCTAAAATATTCATCCTGTCCCTTTGCTTTTGCCCTCCTACTTCTCACCTACAGCCCCCCACCACAACCTCTGTTTTGTTCTCTGTCCTCAGATTTTGCCTTTTCTAGAATATCATTCATACAAATGACGTCGTAAAGTTTGTGGAGCTGGGGCTTCTGAGGGAGCAAGACAGGGCCCCTTCAACCCCTTCAAGGGGTCGCATCCGCTGTGATGACAAAGTTGACACTCCTGTCAGGACTAGAAGATAAGCTTGAACGCCAGCCTGTAAAGGAAGTTGTGATGTTTGTAGATAACTGTCAGGCATTTGCCGCTCCTTAAATCCCCACAACAGTGATAGGAGGATAGGTGTCATTATGATCCCATTCAACAGATCTAGGAAACAGTAGCTCAGAGAGGTTCAGGAATTCACTAAGGTTGCACAGCTGAGATTTGAACCAGGTTCTGTCATCTTCACTGTCTGTGTGGTTCTTGAGCTGTGTCTTGGACAGATGTTACTTGGTAGTGACAGGTAAGGGTCTGGCACCTGGTGGTGGGGGTAGAAGGAGGTGCCTAGACCTGTGTTTCTAGTCCCTGTCTCTTGGGGCACGGGTGGTAAAAGAGTCTGTGCTTCAGGCCCTCCCTAGGAGATAGACATACTTTTGTAGGCCACCACACCACTGTGTTCTGTGTTGTACATTTGCAAGGCCACCACCTGAGATCCCCGGCTGGGGGCATTCCCAGGAGCATGGGCAGCCGGCAGCAGGCAGCTAGCACTGGCTCACGGCCACACAGCATGGGTTTTTCTGTCTTGGGCCACACTCACCCTCTGCCCAACTGCCCAGGCCCAGCCAGGTCCCAGCACGTAAGGGAGAGGGCACCCATCTGGGAGGGAGGCCGAGCCCACAGCTTTGGAGAGAGGGAGACCATCCGCACAGATGGTGGAGTGGACGGAGAGGCCAACGGGAGCAGAGCACCTCACGTACTGGCCAAGGGGAAGGCTCAGGGAAAGGACAATATTGCAGTCCTGGGACCAAGTGCCACTAAACCTTATGGGTAATGGGTTTTTCATCCCCTGGGTAATAGGAGACACCAAAAAATGAGGACATTACTTAGTGAGTCCCTCACCTCCTTGGCCCCATTCAGCAGACTCGGAGGAAGGACATTGCCCAGCATCGAGTCGTGTGTGGATTTAATGGGGTTTCCAGCTAAACCTTCCATCAAATTTACGGCTGTGCCTGTCTCCTGACCTTCCCCCTCTCACACATTCTTTTCGGAAATGAAGCTGTGTGCAGGCTGTGAGGTGTCACTTCCCCCGCGTTGGAGATATACAGCTATGGGCCCGGGTTGAGGTGGTGGATTTAATCAGGCTGGGTCCCCACCGTTCACCCGCCCCTAAGCCAAGGGACGTTAGAATAGCCATCAGGGTCCATCTGGAGTGGACAGCGATGAGTCAGTGAGCACTTAGCCTGCCAGCCTCACGGCCAGGCCCACACCTGTCCCACTGCCCTGTTGGAGTGAGGCCTGAGGTCTGCTCACCCCACTGGGCCAGCCCAGGCTCACGTTGCCCTTCTCGGGTTCCCGTGCTGCTCCTCAACTCCCTCTCTCTGCCCCTTACTGGCTCTCCCTTGTATGCCCCATCCCACCTCTGCCCAACAAAATCTAACTGCCCTTCAAGGGCCAGCTTAAACATCACCACCTCCAGGAAGCCTTCCCAGATTCCCCTTTCCCTAGCAGGAAAGATCTCTCTTCTGGGAATTGCGAGGGCGCCAGAGATCAAAGCCACAGGCGTTGCCGCCACGAAGCCTGCTGCCTGTTAGAGCCTGTGGCCCCAAGTGGACCTTGCCCTGAGGGCCTCAAAGGCAAGCCTGCGTCTGTATATCCAGTTGCTGCTGGGCCTGGTTCACAGAAGATGCCCATTATTGTGGACAATGCCATTGCCATAGCTCTGCGTTGTTGGACCCCTGCCCCAGACTGCCTATTACATTGGGCTCTGTGAATGCCCCCCCCCCATTGCAAATGGGCCAGGCCCAAGTGTCACAGACAGCCCCTCTTCACAGCCAGGAAGCTGGTGTCTGGGTTCTAGAATAAGTGCCCTGGCAGGTGGTACCTCTGTGTCCCGCTGCCTCAGCCTCAGAACCCCGCCCAGACCTTCTGACTGGGTAAGCAGCATCTCGGGCTCCCCGGGGTTCTCTCTGGGGATGGCATGTGTTTTCCCGGCCCTTCCTGTTCTGACCCCGTGTTTGCCTGACTGGCTGCCTCCGAGGGCTGTGGTGGAGGCCATAGCAACAGGCAGCTGATCCAGCGCCCGCTTGGACAAACAGAGCACGCGAGGTGGCTGCTGGCACAGGAGGGCGTCTAGCAGGTGGGCAGAGTGACTCAGGCTTGAAGCCTCAGGGGAAGATTAAAAATAACACCGTCTCTGCTCCCTGGAAGCTGAGGGCCTCTGCTTTGCGCCGGAGGAGGAAGGGTCTGGTCACCCCAAACTCCACTTAGTTGTGGGAGGGAGGGTGGGGGGCTTCAGACGGGGGCCGTTGTCATTAGCGTTCAGGTAATCGTTACTATCACGTAGGAGTGTGAGCTGAAACTGTACCGTTGTCCCTCTGTAACTCTAAGATGATGAAAATGGGAACCAGTCCTGTTTATTGAGCACCCACTCTACACCAGATCTTTTTTTTTAAGATTTTTATTTTTTTAAGTACTCTCTACCTCCAAAGTAGGGCTCAAACTGCCAGATCTTTTTATTTTTTTAATTTACTTTTAAAGATTTTATTTATTTATTCATGACAGACAGAGAGAAAGAGGCAGAGACATAGGCAGAGGGAGAAGCAGGCTCCATGCAGGGAGCCCGACGTGGGACTCGATCCCAGGACCCCAGGATCATGACCTGAGCTGAAGGCAGGCGCTCAACCGCTGAGCCACTCAAGTCCCCCATCAGATCTTTTAAATACCGATCACCATGTGCTCCTCAGACTGGCCTCGTGAGGCAGGGATTCCTCATCCCATTTCGACAAAGAGTTCATGAAGGGGAGGGATGCGATGAGACCTGTATTTTGGAAACCTGTGTTGGCTTTCCTGAGGGGCACAAGAGGGCGGGGAGTCAACGTGATGGGGCAAGGAGGCCACTGAGTCTCACACAAGAGAGATGGGGGCCAGAGCCACCTCTGCAGGGTGGACTCGAGGCCAGGGAGGAATCCAGGCGGATCCTGGCTGAGTGGATGGTGGTGCCTTCACCAAGATCGGGGAGCCCAGAGCCCTACAAGCCCCTGTGGGACGTGTCCCGCCCCAGAGGCTGGGGCTTGTAGGGGCTCAGAAGAGAGGTCTGGGTCAAGACGTGGCTCCAGAGACATAAGGAGATAGACGTGTGCCGACACACCCATGTTTTTTCTCTGTGGGTGCCAGTGACACTCTAGGAAGAGGCCTGGCTTCTCCAGCGAGCCTCAGAAGCTGGCCCTGACAGATTCCTGTGGTCACTGGAAACAGGTGGCTGGATGCCCTGTCTGAAAACTCCCACATCGCAAATGGTAGACGGTGCAAGCCGCAGAGACCTCCAAGCTACCCCGGCACACCCGGGTGAGGGCCATCCCGTTCTGTGACTGTACAGCTGAGGGGCACCCCGGGAGTGCTCCCCGACGGTGACCCTGAACGGGTGCTCACCAGATCAGGTCCATTCCAGCCAGAGCGCTTAGCCTGTGGTTATTACCCTCTCCAAGTGCTTGCTCCTTGCCGGGCTGGGTGTGGGATTTCCAAAAGCCTTGTAATCAGCAGCAGCGAGGGCTCTGCATAGCCAGCTCTCTGCGCCGACGGAGCCCAGGAAGGCCACTGTTTGAGGTTAGCTTTGAGTCAACTTGTGCCATGTACTTGGGAGCATTTCAAAGGAGGCGGGTGCACACACAAATCATTATGAGGCTAATCAGAAGTTTGGGTATTTAGTGGGCTGTGTACACAGCAATCATTGTTGCAAGGGCCCTTCTCCCACAGAGGCCATTCTTCCAGAGCAGGGTGCTGCTGTTTGCCTGGTTTTGTCTGGGCTACAATTTGCATTCACTTGATGGATTGTCAGGGTCGGGGGTCTCCTCCTGGGGAAGCGGTGGAGTGGCCGCTGAGCAAACCCTTGAGAGGAAGGAAGAGTGCTAATACCAGCATTTGCCCAGGTCCTTGAGAGGGCCGGGATCCTAGCGCCGTGCTAGATCAATATGACAGGCGGCTAAGAAGCTTTGGATATGCATTCACAGACCCCTTTTATTGCTCACTCAGACAGGGACCCGGGAAGTCCACTCCAAGGCAGGGAGCAGCCCAGCGATGGGGGCTTAGATGCAGTCAGCGCGACCTGGCCCCTGGGCTCTTGGTTGCTTGCCAGCTACAGAGGCCTGCTCTTGGTTCAAGATTGCCAAAGCGATTTGGAGTTGCCTCTTCCTTCATCCCCACCCTGCACGAGCCCCCCTGAGCCCCTGCCCTGTCACCTGCCTCTGTTCCGTCCAGCTGGGTGCTGAAGGGAAACCTCTGGGGTGGGACATGGGGTGGGAGGGAAGAAGGGTGTTCACCCACAGTGGGAAAGGCCCCCTCCCCCCTGAAACCCGTCTCCGAGGTAAACACTTTCAGCTGCCAAAATGCCCTGTGATCCAGTGCTCTTGCTGTCTTTTTTTTTTGGCGAGGCGGGAGATGTTTTTGGTTTTATTTTTGGTGTTTTTCTGGGACACCAATGGTACCTAGTGACTGCATATGCTCTCCCAATGGGACGTCGCTGACAAGCTCTGGGAGCTAGACCTAAGGTCCCAGATTCTCAGTTTGGAACAGCATTACCATCACTTTTATCTTCTTATTTTCCATTGCTTTTTTTTTTCTCTTGAGACACCAAAGACCCTGTGCTGTGATTCAGGGGAGGGTGGGCAGCTATTAGAGACACACAGACCACAGGGTCATGCTCACCTGAGAAGCCCAATGTTTAGTGTAGATGTGCACCTGCCACTGGCATTTGGTTTGGGAGTGGAGGGTAGTGAGATTTTTAAAAAATGAAATCTGTATTCAGGACCATCAGGGATTTCCTTTTGTCACCATCAGAACTATGGCATACAGCTTGATGACTATCACTGATACCTGTTTTTCTCAAATGGGCTTCTATTCAGAATTGCCATCTGGAGGGGGTCTAGTGCAGGGCCAGGGTCACAGCTGGGGTCGGGCTCCACTGAGAGGTGCCCAAGGTGACCCAGACAAGCCAGCGTTGGCCAAGACCCCCATAGCAAATCCTTTTCTGGAAGAGAACCCAGAAGTTCACAGGCTTATTGGCTGGCAAGTGACTTCACATTTCTCCCTGCCCCCATTTACAGTTGAGATGGAGATAAAGGACCAAGTGTCCCTTCTGCCCAGAGTGGAGAAGGTACAGTGAAGAGGGCCCATGCTAAGTGGGTAGGAAGACTTGGTCCAGAAAAGGGACACTCCCTGGGTGAGGTCAGTCAATCGGGTGCCACACGACCCCAGGGGAACAGAACCTGCATTTTATACCTGGTCCTCCCTCAGGAAGCAGGGATGTGGGGGCCAGAAAGAAAACAGATCTTTTCCTTCAGTGCTTTTCTAATCCTGCCAGTCAAAAAAGGCTGTTGAGAAAAGGTCAGGCACTTCAGGCTAGTTTAGCATATTAAGATGTTCTAAGGAACCAATCCTCAGGAGGCAGGTGGGAGGCACATGGCTGAACAGGTGAGCATAGAGAAAGAGTACTGTCCACCTCAGAGAACGCAAGCTCCTTCACCCTAGGAAGGGATGAGAAATCACTACACAATGTGGATATAAAACATAAAATGAGAAAATAGTCTTCACATCCGGGACCAGGCACAGGATCTTGATACCAAACATATGATCTGCAGAATGAAAAATTGGTGACACTGGACCTCACCAGGACTACAAAATTGTGCTTTTCAAAAGACCCTTAATTAAGAGGGAGAAATGAAAGATATAGGTTAGGAGAAGATATTTGTAAACCACATATCTGATAAAGAAAAAGAAAACTAGTGCCTAGAATATATAAAGAGTTCTCAAAACTCAACAATAAAAACAGAAATGGACCATTTTGAAAGTGAGCAAAAGATGAGAAAAGAATGTCACCAAATTGGGGTGCCTGGGTAACTCAGTCGGTTAAGCATCTGACTTTTAATTTTGGCTCAGGTTGTGATCTCAGGGTGGTAAGATACAGCCCCACATCAGGCTCCACGGTAAGCATGGAGCCTGCTTGAGATTCTCTCTCTCCTCCCCACCCCCTGCCCACTCAGGTGCTCTCTCTTTCTCTTTCTCTTTCTCTTTCTCTTTCTCTTTCTCTTTCTCTTTCTCTTTCTCTTGCCCCCTACCCGCCCCCCCACAAAGTCACCAAAGAGAATGTATGGCAGACAAGCACATGAAAAGATACTCACTTTCACTGGCCATTAAGGGAATGCAGGCTAAGTCCACCATGAGAAACCACTACCCCTCTATCAGTACAGTTAAGATCTAACACTAGTGACAACACCAAATGCTGGAGGGGAAGTAGAGCAGCGAGGTACTCACACATTGCTGGTAGGAATGTAAAAATGGTGTAGCCACTCTAGAAAACAATGTGGCCATGCCTTATCAAATTAAACCTGTGTATACCATATGATCCAGCAGGTGTTCTCTCGGGCATTTATCCCAGAGAAGTGAAAATTTAGGTTCACACAGAAGCCTGTATATGGATATTTATAACAGCTTTATTTGTAATATCCCCAAACCAGAAATGATCCAAACATCCTTCAGTGGGTGAATGGTTGCACAGATTGTGGTCCATCCTTATTCTGGAACACTAGTGGGCAATAAAAGAAGCCAATTCTTCACATGTACCAACTTTGTTGAATCTCTAGTAAATGATGCTGAGTTAAAAAACCAATTCCAAAGGTTATGAACTGTATGAGTCCACTTGGGTAGGAATTTTTGAAATGACAAAATTTTAGAAACAGAGGACAGATGATTGTTGGCCAGGGGTCAAAGGCAGAGGAGGGAGGGACAGGAGGGAAATGATGTTGGTTATCAAAGGGCACACAGAGGATCCTCATGGTACAGAGCTATTTAGCAGCCTGTGTGCTCACACACATATGTACAAGTCAAACTGGGAAAATCAGAACAAGGTGGACAGATTCTATCAATGGCAGTATCTTGGTTCTGATGTAGCATTGGTTTTGCAAGACATCATTGGGGAAATCTGGGAGAATGGTGCCCAGAATCTCTATGATAATTTCTTTTTTTTAAGATTCTAATTATTTATTCATGAGAGACACACAGAGAGAGGCAGAGACACAGGCAGAGGGAGAAGTAGGCTCCCTGCAGGGAGCCTGATGTGGGACTCAATCCCAGGACCCTGGGATCATGCACTGAGCCTAGCGCAGATGCCCAACAACTGAACCACCCAGGTGCCTCACGATAATTTCGTACAACTGCATTTGGACCTAAAATTATCTCCAAATAGAAAATTTAATTCAAATGCAATGTGGATTAAGGCATGTGTCTTCACTAGCTCCTCTCCAAGTAAGCGAGCTGTGTGTCTCACGGGGGTTAGGCCTCCCTTGGGACAACATCTTGCACTTCTGGGAGTCTGGTGAGCTGTAGAGTTGGGGTCTGTGGTCCCCAGAGGCTTGGCTTCCTGGAGCTGGCAGCCAGGTGGTATGAGAGCAGGGATGAATATCTTCTGCTTCACCTCTGGCCATGTTCATCTCATGGTGTTGCTTTCTTCTACTGGCTTCTCAGGATCATGCCCATTTGTTCATTCACTGAGTAATCCATTTGTCAGCAGAGATTTCTGGGGGACCCACTGGACACCAGGCATGGGCCTCAGGAAGCTGATGGGATGGTGGAGGAAGGGGTGAAAGGTGCTGAGGTGAATAGGTAGCCCCAAAGCGGGAGCCAGTATGTAAGCGAGGTCCAGAGGAGGAGGAGGAAATAAGAAAACCCTTCTGGAGGAGGTGACGCTTGAGCTGCCTTTGGAAGACCATGTGCACATTAGGCAGAGGACGAGCTCATGGAGAGGTGTAACCACGTGGTTGGGAGTTGACTGTCTGGGTTTCAGTTCTGGCTTTTAACTGTTCTTCCTCTGTTTCCTTTTCTGTGAAACAAGGACCAGAAGGGGGCCCGCCGTATGGAGATTGTTCTGAGGATTAGATGAATTGCTTTTTGTAAATGCCTGGTCTAGACTGAGCACTGTGCAGGTGTTGGATAAATAAAATAAAACTAGCTGCTGAAGAGACCTGCAGCATGCAGTTGAAGCCTGTACCATGTGGCGGTTTGAAATCAGGGCTGCCACAGATGGGGAGCAGGTCCTTCTCCGTGGCTTTGCAGCCAGGACGGAGCTCAGGTGCTGTCTCCCCGCCACCAAGTGAGGGTTAAAGGAAAAAGAGGGGAGGTAAGATCTGGTCTCTTGGTTCAAGTCACAAGTGTGTCTTTTCCTTGTTTCAGCCCTTTGGTGGTTCCCCTGGGTCATGAAGGAGAGGTTTATTTCAGGAGAGGTTTCCGCAGGTGGTGGGCTAGGGTCCCCAGTTCCCCCATCTCCCAAATCTGGGAGGGCTGAGATCTGGGCCTTGGAACCACATGGTCCATTCAGCTTTGGTTTTGCTCAACAGGAGAGTCACGGAGGCCTTGGGCAGGGTACAGACCTCTATTTGCCCCTCAAGAAAGTAGGTGCATAAAGCCTACTCTATCCTATACAGGTAGAAAGGGGCCCCAGGAAAGGGAGAGTTCTAGTGTTCATCTGCCAGCTAGGCACCGTTAGGGTTTGCTGCAGAAGAGCTTGTGTCCCGTGCATACCATTGCCTGCTGACCACTTCCGTGGGTCCTGGCTCCCTCACGGCCATGCATGAGGGCTTTCTCTTACTATGGCCCTGGTGGCAGATCAGGGTACCAGCACAGGAACACCTCGGATCAACAACCTAACTTAACAAGTGGCTTTTGCAGAACTGGTGTATTAATATCCCAGCTCCCTCCCCATCGGCTGAGTCTGCAGTGGCTCCCAGAGCCTACCCTGTGCAGTGTTAAGCCTACTTGCCCAGAATGGTGGGGGATATGCTAATGCCCCCCCCCATAAGCTTCCTGCCCTTGCTTTCCCTGGTGCCCTACAGGTGGCCTGTCACCTCCAAAATAAACCCACTTGCACTCACACCCTTGTTTCCCAGTCTGCTTCTGGGACACCCAGACCTGATGGGGTTGATGGGGTTTCTCTGGCAGAAATCAAGAACGTGAAGTCAGGTGAGACAGACACCCTGCCCACATGCTTATTTCAGCAGAGCAGGCCTGTTCTCCTATGCCTCAGTTTCCTCTTGTGCACTGTGAGGATGGTAACCCCTACCTACCCAAGCTCTGCGCCTTCTCCCCCCTCCCCCCAGCATGCAGAGTTATTAGTTTTCTGACTAAGGTGTCTTGGAGCGGTAACCTTAGAGATTCCTGTAGCCCTGCCTGTCCCCAAGTCTTTGGGAGCAAGGCTGACTTGCCACCACCCGTGGGGGCTTCTCTTACATGTTTCTATTCTGGTTTTGTTCTTGCTGATTGACAGAAATAGGGGGAGAAGGCTGGGATCAAGGTGAATAAGCAAACCCAGCTCCCCCAAGAAAGGAAGAGTTGTTTTCAACTCTCTGCCCCTTGGCTCCCCTCCCCCACCTGGGCCTGTGTGTGGCGCTGGGACAATTAGGATTCTTGCTGGGCGCCCACAGCCCCCGCCTCCGAGCCTGTCTTGAAGGATCCTCTGAGAACGGGTTCCTTTCTGGGAGCGTTTATAAGAGATTTCTCATGGCTCAGTTCCCCTATAGAAAAGTGGGAATTGTAAGTCTTATGTAGCTCGAGAAAGTAAAGGGAGTGAGTCAGAGCCAGACAAGAATAAGTTAACAGTATTCATGGCAGTGTCTTGGGAGGAATTACCAAAACAGAAAGAAAAGCTAAACACAAAACCAACCAAACAGAAAAAAGGAAAACTCGAAGCGGACTTAGAAAAGACGGACAGGAGACAGCCCAGCTCCCTGGCCGGGCCCTGGAACAAGGAGGCAGACCGTTTTCTGGGTCTCTGGGTGCATTCTCCCTCCTTAGCCGGGGCTTTGTGGGCCCGTCTGCGGGAATATTTAGCAAAGCTGTTTATTTTGCATAAACCCAAGTAATGGCCGAGCCTGGGGGAAGAGGAATTGTGTGGGCTGACAGCAGCGTGATTTAATGGCGAGCCACCTGACCCCCTGCACCTCTCAGCCTCCCCCTGCAGAATATATTCACATTCCTCTGCAGCCCGCTGCATGCTAATCACCTATGGAGGCTGAGGCCCGAGGGAGGCCCCTGTGGGGACAGACGGCTTGAAAGCGGTGGCTGGGGTCCTCCTGCGTCTTTGTGGTGGCCTGCACCGAGTTTGGGGTGCTCATTCGCATTTCCTTTCCTTTTTATATTACTCATTTGAAAACCCAACCTGCTGGGAAGGGTGTGAGTTTTTATACCCTTGAGCCTTTCTGATTTTTCCCAAGCATTTTCCTGTCTCCCAAATCTGGGCACTTTCTGAATGCACAACTTGCTTGTTTATTGTTTCCTGCAGCTTGGGTGGCAGGTACCAGCCCCCTTAGAAAGGAGAGCTCCCCAGGGCCCACATGACTTTCAGGGTGACACAGGGGCTGGGTTTTAACTGTGCCCTGGGGGACTTCAACCTCTAGCTCTCAGAAGCACCTGCTCTGTTCCCTCCGGTGCATTCTGTTCCCCTCCCCACTCGCTCTCTTTCCAGAACACCAGTGCTGTGTCAACACTTAGCCAATCTCTGGGCTCCAGGCACATCGATTTCGGTGATTCTCAGTCGATGCTTTGGTAAGGATTGGAGGGGGAGGAATTGCAGCATTGTCAAGAGAACTAGAAAGAAGAGAGGGCAGGCTGGGGGACACAGCTGGTTTCAAGCCCACGTGCAGATAAATCCACACTCCCCCATTTTGCCTCTTTCCTGTAGGAGATGCACAGTTTGCCTGCTTTCTGGTGCCTCAGTGGGCCCCTCCCTGTGGATGTGGCTGAGAGTAAGAGAAGGGGCTCCCCAAGCCGGGGCTCTGGCCACGAGTCTGGGGACACCCCCCAACCCCCCCCCCTCCTGCGCCATCCACCAGCCCCAGGCTGGCCCAAGACCCAAGAAAACTGAAAATGCAAACTGGCTATAAATATGGAACAGAAAAGTTTTGCTTGGACTTGGCACTGAATGAACTGATGGAAGGAACAGGCGGACATTAGGAAGGGACGATGGGGAAGTGAAGCCTTTTCTTTTTAGGAGTGGGATAAAAACGTGATCAGTAAGTGGGATGTGTTTCTCACAATGTTCCTCAAGTTCTTTTTTTTTTAATTTTTTTTAAAGATTTTATTGATTTATTCATGAGAGACACAGAGAGAGAGAGAGAGAGAGGGGCAGAGACACAGGCAGAGGGAGAAGCAGGCTCCATGAAGGGAGCCCGATGTGGGACTCGATTCCAGGTCTCCAGGATTAGGCCCTGGGCTGAAGGCAGGCACTAAACTGCTGAGCCACCCGGGCTGCCCATGCTCCTCAAGTTCTGAGAAGGAGGACAGGTCTCATGGAAGCCGTGGGTCTGGGAGATGGTCTTCCTCAGCCATCTACCCCTTTCTTTCCTCTTTTTTAAAATGGGCGGTTGGGGGGGGCGGGTGGCAGGCCTGGCTGGCTCAGTCTGTAGAGCATGACTCTTGATCTCAGGGTTACAAGTTCAAGCCCCATCCATGTTGGGTGTAGAGAGAACTTAAAAATAAAATCTTTAGGGGCATCTGGGTGGCTCAGTCAGTTAAATGTCTGACTCTTGATTTCAGCTCAGGTCTCGATCTCAGGGTTGTGAGATCGAGCCCCATGTAGGGCTCCTCACTTAGTGGAAAGTGCTGGGATTCTCTGCTTGGGATTCTCTCTCTCCCTCTCCCTCTGCCCCTCCTTCCACCCCACTTGCTTTCTCTCTCTCTGTCTCTCTCTTTGTCTCTCTCTCTCTCTCTCCCTCTCTCAAATAAATAAAGAAGGGACGCCTGAGTGGCTCAATGGTTGAGCATCTGTCTTCGGCTCAGGTTGTGATCTCAGGGTCCTGGGATCAGGCTCCCTGCATGAGCCTGCTTCTCCCTCTGCCTATGTCTTGCCTCTCTCTCTCTCTCTCTCTGTTTCTCTCATGAATAAATCAAATCTTTAAAATAAATAAATAAATAAATAAATAAATAAATAAATAAATAAATAAGATAAAGAAATCTTTTTTAAAAATATGTTTTTTTAATCTTAAAAAAGAAAATGAGGAATTTGCTTCCCAACTCTGGCTGCTTGGGTTTTCTGAGTCTAACCCTCAATATTTGCAAAGGGCTCTGAAGTCCTTATCACTCCTCCTTGTCACCTGCTGGTGGGACAGATGGGGCTCTTCCCTCCCTTTATACTGATGAGGAAATAGTGCTGGGGGGGGCACACAAGTGAACTTGGGTGGCAGGGGTGGGGGTTGTAAACTGTGCATGGATTCCAGGGTTGTGGTTCCTGACAAGCTAAGAGTGACAGTGTCTAACTTTTCCTGTCCCCATCTCTCCTTCCCTGAGGCTGGATAAAGTGGTTCTCACCTGCCTCATTGGTCAATGTACCTCTCAACATTGGGTATGGCTTAACATTTCTCCCTCCCTCCTTCCCTCCCTCCCTGCCTTCCACTCCCCTCCCTCCCTCTCTGTGCCCCCCTGAGAACTGCCTGGAGGCAGCCTCCACCCCTCTAGTCCCAGGCTTCTGGAAGCTGAGGTTGAGGGCAAGAGTCTACAGGAAGTCAGAGGCTGTTGGGGTCCACAGGGAACCCAGAGAGGCCATATCTTCCCTACCTGAGATGGGGTGAGGTCAGGCAGAGGAGGAATGGAGCCTCAATCCATGAATGGGGTGAGGCATGTATCTACAGAGACATGAAGGAGATGGCCTTTCTTCTGAAGAACAAGATTAAAATTCTAAAGGCAGGTGATTCCAGTGCCATGATTATGGCAGTCCAAGTTTCCAAGGAAAAATTGCACCACCACCAATCAATTGGCATTTTGTTGTAAAGGTGGAAGTGTTAACAGGTCTCTGCTTCCTTTGAAACTCACACATATGAAACTCTTTGGAAGCCTTGTTCCTTTTCCTCTCTTTCTTAAAGAATCCCTGGGTTAGGGATTCATCACTCAAGAGTCTGAGAATTAACTCTTGGCGACGTTTGTTTATTCATTTTTATTCTTTGTTGTTCTAGAGGCAGCCTCCAAAAATGCATAGTTTAATAGGGCCAATGAGAAAGGAGACTAGTGTAAAGAAAAAGGGGATCATAAGATAAAAATTAACAAGTTAGAGTGGAGGCCAGTGCTTGTGGGGGGCTGGGGAGGAAGGTGTACTCCCTTCCATCCCAGATGGCCTATGTGAGTGATTGGGGTCAGTAGGGTGGGAGAGAGCCTCTACTCTCATCCTAGAAGCAGAGACCCCAGAAATGCTCTGGAAGAACAGGACTCTCCCCCTTAGGTACCCCAAATATGAGTGTTCTCCCCACAAACCCCTCTCCCGTTGATACCGTATGGAGTATCAGTACCTCACAAATACATCCAGACTTGCTGATCTTGGTTGTGTCAGTCTCAGAGGGAGGGAACTCCTAGAGTTTATTTCCTGGGAGGGGAAATAGGGCTTCATCTTTTGGGTCCTAAATCAGTCTTTTCTTCCGGAAGTTGTATGGGCTCTGCTCCTTCATTCTGCCCAGATACCTCCTGGCTTGAGCGAGCCACGCCTTCGCTCAGCTTTGCCATTCCGTGCTGAGGAACCCGAATGTTCCACCTTCCTAATAAGAGGTAAAAATACAGTTTAAAAATATAATGAGGTCAATCGAAATTTTTGTTTTTAAGATTTTATTTATTCATGAGAGGCAGAGACATAGACAGAGGAAGAAGCAAACTTCCTGCAGGGGGCTTGATCTAAGGACCCTGGGATCACAACCTGAGCCAAAGGCACATGCTCAACCACTGAGCCACCCAGGTGTCCCGAAATAATATTTTTTGTTAGGAGGGCATGAAAACCATGGGCACAGGATTTCAGGAGGGAGGGTTTCTGTTGGATTTCCAGTCTTCTTGTGGAAGACACCCCCTGGGGATTTTGTGAGCCTTTCTCAGTAGTGCCACTGGCTTCCCTTGTCTTCAGGAAATAGTCCCCCTCCATCTAAAATCCAAAGGACACCGTATATTTACCTCTCAGACACCCACACACCCCATAACTCTAATTTGAAAAAAACAAAACAAGCAAAGAACAAGGGAAATTTGCTATCCTAGGTTTTGCCATTAACATCTATGATCTCAGGCAGGTGACATCTCGGAGCCTCAGTTTCCCTTGTCAGTACAATGAGTGGGTTTGACTGATAGTCTCTTAGGTCGATCTAATGATAGCTTTGATCCTATACGTATATAAAACAATCATCTCTTCAGGGTCCTAAAATTTCATGAGACTTTTTTTCCACCCCTTTTCATGAAACCATTCAATCATTCCACCCATCGCAGTGACACTATGTTGTGCATTCAACGGCATGGTCATGTCCAGTCGGAGTGGATTTGGTCCCGGTCTTCGGGGATTCTATCTTTCCAGCTTCGGCCATTCAGAGGAGTAAATGCAGTATTATTTGCCCTGTGAGGATCCCTTTACCTATCGTCTTTTGTTATTGCTCTGGTGTGATGCGGTTCCCATCCACGCCCCCTCTTCCAAATGACAGTAGAAAGCGATGGCGTTATGCACCGCTGTCGTAGCTTTAAACAAACAAACAAAATGATTGTCATAAAAAAAATCATTCCAGTCCTGTGAGTTTGGGATTATATTTTCCCTAGACATTTGCTGTGTTTACAGAGAAAAATAAATATCTCTGTAAACATATGTTGTATTTACAGTGAAAAATAAAGATCTAAATAAATATCCAGCTTTGGAAATTGGAGCACTCACAGAATTCAATGCAAATGGATGTAAGCAAGGGCTTCCCTAACTCAGGGACGCGCATTCCCATATTTGCTCTTAACTATGGTGTGTTTGTCTTTCTGTCCCCCGCGTGGAGCACAGAGCCCAGCTTTAGGGAAGGGAAATGAACATTTATGGGGCATCCACTGTGGGCTCGACACTTTATACAGAGAGCTTCATTTTATCACCACCCCACCCAGGGTGGTAAGAATTATTACTGCCAGTTTGAGGTGAAGAAGCTGAGGCTCAGAGAGGTAGAGTCATTTGGGTCAGATGACACAGCTACCAGTCTGCGTGTCTGGATCTTTCTCTAGCCCGGCTTGAAAGGGCCAGCCATGGGGCCAATGCACACACATATGCCATCACAGCATTTTTTTTTTTTTTAAACCCAGAGCCAGGTCGTGGTTAGCTCCTGGCACCTCCAGACCTGGGGCCAACTGAAGGTTCTGTGTGAGAAAGGTGAGAGCTGCCCTCTCGCTCCCTCAGGCACAGGATGCCTGGCTGCTCACACATTTACACCTCGCCACCGAACACGAGGGCCTGAGCCGGAGCCCCTTCCAGACGGCAGGCCTCCTGCACCCTGCCAGGACGGCTCCCTCCTCGGGCTTATTGTGAGCAGAACTGCAGCTGGGCCTCATTTGTGCATTTGAGTTTTACAAGCCGGCGTCTCGGTGGGAGATGGGTTTTGCAGATCCCTGTAATAGCGAAGCAGACACCGTAGGAGAGGAGGGAGAACAGGTTTCTCACTTTCTGCATTTGCTTCTGAGGGCTTCCTTTTTTGGACATGTGTTCTCTGCGTGTGTATGTGTGTGTGTGTGTGTGTGTCTCTCTCTCTCTCACACACACACACACATCCCACACCCCACCCCATGGCTGCAGCTGTGGAAGGACAGCCTCCCCACCCCAACCACCCCCCCTGCCCCGAGCGTGCCTCTGGCTGGGCCAGCGCGGGATCATCTCCCCTTGCAGGATCTGGAAGGCCTCGCTGGCTGTGGGAACCTCTCCCGTTGAACTGAGGGCGATTGTGTGAACCACAGCAGGGCCGGGCGGCCGGGCCCTGGCGGCCCGAGGACCCGATTTCTGCTCAGGCCCGACTGGACCTGTCAGTAACGGGCTCCCGCCTCCCTTCTTGCCTCTCTCGGTGGCCGCCTGAGGGTTAAATGAGGTGCTGGATGAAAATATGCTTTATAGAGACGAGGTCTGCACAGTGAGTACAAATGTGGGCTGTTTTTCTTACTGGTGTCCAACCCAGGTGTGGGCCTGCAGGCAAATTGTAAGCCGCTCTGTGAGGGGACAGTGGCCCTTTGTGGGAGCGGGCACCGTGACTCTCCAGCGTCTTAGCGTCACCGGAAAGCCTTTTCTCATTTCTTCCTTAACAGAAAATATCCCTTAGACCAGTGTTCTCAAACCCATTGCCCTGGGATCTGGCCTAAATTCAGCTTCTGAATCCATAGGCTGGGGTGGGCCCAGGACACTATCAGAACACACACCAGGTGCTGCCAAGGCTGCTGGCGCTTGGGCCACAAAGCCAGGAAGGCAGTTTCCAGACCTGAAAGATAGTTCTATTCGGTGAGCCCAGATGTCATGTTCTCCATGAACTCTGACAGCAACCAACCAGCTAGCTGGGTGACCCTGCACCCAGGAACTGAGCATTCACTGCCTCAGTTTCCCCTCTATACTCTAGGGACAATAGCGTGGCCCCATGAGGGTCATTCACATTAAACAAGATAGGGGACAAGGCCTGTTTCCTTCAAGGCTCTGGATAAACATGATCTGCTCTCTTTTCCTCGACTGCCTTTTACTCTCACAGACCCCAGGTGCAAAATAGCCAAGGGATGGGTGTGACAACAGTTGTTTCAAAGAAGTGGAAGTCAGCACTGTTGGGCGATTTGCATCGGCTGGTGGAGGTAGGAGTAGGGGATGGGGTACCCCGTGTCTGTTGCTCCCCAGTTCAGGTTCAGCATCGTGCCTTCAGAAGAACGAGTAAAGACCCAGCAGAGGGGGACGCCTGGGTGGTTCCGTCTGCCTTCGGCTCAGATCGTGATCCCGGAGTCCTGGGATCAAGTCCCATGTCGGGCTCCCTGCGGGGAACCTGCTTCTCCCTCTGCCTGTGTCTCTTCTCTGCCTCTCTCTGTGTGTCTCTCATGAATAAGTAAATAAAATCTTTAAAAAACAAAACAAAACAAAACCAGCAGAGCATCTATCTGGTCACTCACATTCCTTTGGAGTTTTCAAGAATTTGAAATGACTTGTATTTTTCTTTTTTAGGGAAAACAGAGCCCTTTTGCCTGACTGGTGTAAACCTGAGCTTTGGGGGGTTTGTACCAGCACCAGTCCTTTCTCATACACCCACACACTTATCCTCACCCCCCACTCCAATCTGTAAACATTTTTTAAATGTGTATTTTCTTTCAAAATAAAGCCACTTAAGCTTTCCCAAAATGAGCTGCTGACATGAAATTCACATTTGGCAAACCCCTGTCATCCATGTTTTACTGAGTGTGGACTATTGTAAATTAAGTGAAGTCGGTGTTTTGTTTCTTTTTTTTTTTCCCCTTCCCCTCAAATGGTTATGGAAGTGGAGCTGCTCCTAAGTAAAAGATAAATTACGGCCGGATGTAAAGGGGCATCATTTAAAAAGTGTCAGGATACAATTGGGTTCTTAAAAACCATGCAGAGCTGCTAAATTCACATGAAAATTGAATGGTGCGGGATTGCCCAGGGTGACAGCGTCCTTGGCATTGATTTATCCCATCTGTTTGGCCGACCCATTACTTCAGGCCTCTGGTGATGAGGCTGCGTCCGCCGGGGAGGGTCTCCGCGTCCCCTATGTCCAGCTAGACCTCGGGTGAGCACGGGGAGGGCGGGGGTCTGCACAGAGAAGGACCGTGCGCGGGGACCCCACTTCACAAAGGAGGCATCGGGCCCGAGCCAGCCCTTTTTCTTATCATTTCTGATACAAGTCCTGGTTGTATCCTCTCGAAGGCTGACTTGAGACTTGCTTAACCCCTTCCTTCTTGCTGAACTGCTGGGTTCCCTACCATTGTGTGGTAGTACGGGGTCTGCTGTGATCACAGTCTCAGTGCCAGCACCTGTCGCCACGTAGGTGTCTACCCTGGAGTAGAGCAAAAAGTGAAGCCATGGAGTCCAAGGGTGTGATTCTCAAAATGTGTCACCAAATTCTTTCTAACAGTAATTTCCAGCAGGGTGCCACACACTGCTGTTTCCAGCATGGTGTATTCTCATTAAGAAACATTTCCTGCTAATGTTTTCAGGTGGAAAATGGTTTTATTTAGCTCTCAGGAAATCAACGTGTTTGTTTTGTTTTGTTTTGAAGAATCCCCTTGCTTAAGGAAGCACTGGGGACTGTGCAGACCCAATCTGGCCATTTCTTTAAAAAAAAAAAAAAAAGATTTTATTTACTTATTCATAAGAGACACAGAGAGAGAGAGGCAGAGACCCAGGCAGAGGGAGAAACAAGCAGGCTCGCTATGGGGAACCTGATGTGGGACTCGATCCCAGGACCCCGGGATCACGCGCTGAGCCAAAGACAGACACGCTCAACCGCCGAGTCACCGAGGAGCCCCCAATCTGGCTGTTTCTTGCCATAATCAGTTCACACCAGCGCATGGGAGCTGTTCTCCACATTGGCGAGAGCCAGGTTCAGTGATGGCTCATCGGCTCTCTTGGAATCAGCCACAGTGAGAGTATTTACACCATGGAAATTGGCAAATGCTATAAGCCAGGGCCCCCACCTCTGCCCCAGGAATTGGTGGCCAGCACTGATCAGCACACAACCGCAGCCGTTTAGCACTTGCTTATAGAGAGCTTGCTGAGAAAACACATGATTTATAAGAAAAGCCCACAATCTAATTAGGAGTAGTGCTGGTTCATCGCAGCTGTCACTCTGTGATCAAGGACTGTATCTTTGCAAGATTGCTAGTCTCCGAGTGGGAAGAGGACATGTTACCTTCAGGCTTGAGTGTTTGAGGAAGACTTTGAGGAAGAATTAGAGCTTAAGCCAGCAATCCCAGGGTGTGCAAAATCAGGAAGGAGTGAAGGCTGGGAGACAGGGTGTGCTTGTGGGGCTGTCGGGAGGCCCTCGTTTCTTTTCATGAGTGATGGCTAAAATGGAAATTCGAGCCAGTGCCATGAACCGGGGCTATGACATTAGCCAGAACTCCCCACCCCCATCCCCATCCCACCCACCAGGGTCTGTGCTGCCCACCCCACATCTCTCTCGGTGAAGGACAGTGGTGGCAGGATGCTGTGCACCTCCAGTTCCTGGCATCTGGTTCCCATTTCATCAGAGGTTGGAGTTCACCCTCAGCAATCTGTGGCACGCATGCATTTCAAAGGAAATGCTTAATTGGTCCCCAATGCTGGGTTTGTTTTGGTTTTTTGGTTTTGGGGGGGTTGGTAGGTTGGTTGGGTTTTGTTTTTTTTTTTCATCTCTCAAGGAGAAATGGCTTTTGTTGTCTTGATGGATGGGGGAAGACAGGTGGAGCTTGTGAGTATATTTGGAAGTTGCAAAAGTTGTTCATTTTGAGACTCTGCGTGTAATAAATGGTTCAAGCTGAGGCAGGAGAGGGAAGTGAGACTCAAGAGATGGTTACACAGGAGGGATTTATTGAAGCCCATTCTTCATGGCAGAATTTGGGGCCAGACAGCCAGAGGGGTAATATTCAGGGTTGGGTTTGGTTTAAAAAGGCAATTCAGACAGTTTCCTTCAATGGTTCACTGGCCCCTTGTAGTGCTGGTGACCCACCCCCTCCGGGGCCTCAGTGAGACAGCTGGGATCTCAGTTCTGACAACACTGTCCCCAGAATCTTCTGCCCTAGAACCTTTGACTGTAGCACAACCCGAAAAGATGGGTCGGCTGAGGATTCATGAGGAGAATGAGCCAGCCTCAGAGTCAGACTCAGCCCTTGTCCATCCTTTGTCACCCGCCTTGTCTTCCTTTCTGCAGCAGGCACTGCTCAGGGCATGACAGAACCTCGAGCCACACTCGAGGTGTGCAGAGACACTGACAGAGTTGGCAGTAGTGGCAAGTGAATACAAGCCTTCCCCACGAGCCTCCCCACTCCCTGCCTCCCGCTGCTCTGCCCCTCTTTCCCATTGATCCCACACTTCCTTATCCCAAAGGACCCAGAGGGATTAAGACAAAAGAACCTGTGAGAGAGAGCTGGTAGGAGATGCTCCCGGGGAGACAGAAGTCTGACTCTCATGGGGGCCAGAGGTGTGTGGGTAGAGCTGCCGGGAGGTGAGTTTGGGGAGAGGCTGGCAGGTGGCGGGAGAGCAGTGGCGGGGGGAAGCTGTCCTCAGCTCACTCAGCCCCAGGAGTGAGTTCATCCTGTGAGGACAACTATGAACAACGGGCACAGCTGTGCTAGGGGAGCCACAAGCAACCAGGAAGACAGACAGAGACCCTGCTTGCCTCGAGTTCTGGAGTGTGCTGGGATCTTCTGGAAAGTCAGCATTGCGGGAACACCCCAAACACCATCCTTACCTGTAGGACACTGAGGTGGTGGGACAAGTTTCCTGTAGGGAGAAGCCATTCATTCATTCATTCATTCATTCACTCGTTCTTCTTCATCTCTTGAATGCCTGCTGCGAGGCAGTGCCGGACCATTCTGCCCAGATGCTCAGACACCGTTCATTCAGATGGAAAGGGCGGGACCTGGGCTCAGAAGGCATGTGGGTCCCTGGCTTTCTCCGTGACCTCACGACCTCTGGGTTTGGTTCCCTCACCATCAGGTAGAGAGACACGTGGCTGCCTGACTCCTCCTGGGTGCAGGACAGGATGTCCCTGTGACATGTGTGAGCAGTGATGTGGCTGCCAAGGGAAGAGCAGGCTGTGACCCAGGACTCGCCTTCCCAGAGGAAGTGCAGCTGTTCTCCACACCCGCTGCCCAGTGGAATCCCCAGGGGAGCTTTTAAAAATGCTGATGTCCTGGAAGCCACCCCAGAGATTCTGTCTCAGTTGGTTGGAGCTGGGCTGGGTATTGGACTTTTAATTCCCTGGTGTTTCTAATAAGCTGCCAGGGCCTGTGATCCTCTGAGGTTGAGAAACCAGGGGGGCTGGGGAGTGGGGGTGATGGCCCCCCCTCCATCTGGCCCTCTGCCTGGGCCTCCAGCCCTGTGGGGAGAGGAGGGAGGTCAGCCAGCAGCATGGGGCAGGGAGGTGGGAGGACAGAGCGTCTGAGCTGCAGGCTTTCCCTCAGCCATTAAAGTTTATCGTTGCCATGGACAGTGATTGAAAAAGGCTTTTTGCAGGACTGAAATGTGAGCAATGAAACTTGCCAGTTGATACCGACACAGGGCACTTATCTCATAAAAATATCCTCCGTGTCAAAAGGTTTCAGTAAATGTGCCTGGAAGTATTAGCAGTCATTTCTGCCAGCCTCAGGCTCCCCCGAGGCCTGCATGAGGCTGTAAAAGGGGGCTCTTAGTTTCTGTGAAAGAGGAGGGGGGAGGGAAGGAAGGAAGGAGAAGGGGAGGGGAGCTCAAACCCGGCCTGCTGTTCAGGGGAAAGTGCGGGTCCTCAGTGTGGCTCCCCACAGTTAAGGACAGGGATGCCTGTCCCTTGTATAAAGGTGGAGGCTGGGCGTGCTGCTTATGGGAGGGGCAGGTGGCTGACAGCGCAGGTGGCTGACAGCCAGCTCTGGCGTACATTTGTGTGATCTCATTGGCTGCTCCCAGTGACCCTACCTGGGAAGTTATCTAGAAGGACAGTGAGGCTCAGAGAGGTTGTGTGATTTACCCCGGGTCACACAGCTGGTAAGTGGCACAGCTGGGATTTGCACCACAAACTGTCCACTTTGAGGACACCCAGAGTCTGGGGTGAGTTCTCACTCCAGGAGCTGCATCTCTGCCGGAGGCCCAGCATGATCTGGGCAGGCCTCTGTCTTTGGCTCTGCAGCTGCTCCAGTGCCTGGGTTTGGGGCACAGTTGAGGCCAAGGAAAGCTTTCCTGCCTTCATCTGGAAGCCTCTTTGGTGGGAACACAGGTTTTCAAGTCAGACTCAGGCTTCTGTTGCCCTCAAGACCCAATGTAGAGCTGAACACGAAGTAGATGCTTGCAGATTGGGTGCTGGCTGCCTCCATGAGCTCCCCCGGGACTGCTGAGGGCGGGGCTGCACCACCACCTGTACACACACAGGTCAGGACCCAGGTTCATTGGGCAGGCCAGCAGCTCAGATTGTACTTAAGCATCAGAAAGCCATGGGGGCAGGTGAGCAACGGACAGCTCCCACAAGAGCCCTGTCTGCTAGTCACCCACTCCCTCTCTCTGTTACACGCTCATTCTCCCTCGGGGTTCCAGTCCTCCACTCAGCGTGCCCCAGATCACAGCCTCCCTTCTAGGTCTGTCCCCCCAGCTCTGGCCTCATTTCTACAACTAGTCCCCGGATATGGCCACCTCAAACTCAGCAGGTCAGAAACCACTCATTTGCTTGTCTTCCAAACAGCCTTTGTCTCCTGGATCCCCTCTTCTAGGTGGGGACACCACCACCCACTTAAGCCCCACCTGGGATGCTTGAGGGGACCAGCTTCATCCTACCCCGACTTGGCACCAAGTCCCACGGGCCATGCAGCCTGCACTGGTCATGAACCAATCCCTCTCTACCGCCTCTGCCCAGGGAGGCCCCTCTTCCCTCACCCCGCTGCTCCTGAGTCTCCTTCCCTCCGGCCTCATCCACACACCTTACCCCCTGCTCCCTGTGTGTAAAATGCAGACCTGATCCTGTCGTTCCCTCATCTAAAACCTCCTTGTTGTCTCCCCATCACCAGCAGGCTAATGCCTGACATCCTTGATGTTGGATAAGGGGGGCACACCCCAGCCTTACCCTTCGCCACTGTTCCCCTGTCGTGCTATGACAACACAGAGCACTCCTGTGTTTCTCTTTTTATACTGAAGTACAGTTGACTTACAATATTACAGTAGTTTCAGGCACACAGCCTAGTGTGATTCAACAATTATGTACATTATGAAATGCTCACCACAGTAAGTGGAGTCACCATCTGTCGCCATACGACGTTATGATAATCTTTTTTTTTTAATGTATTTATTCATGAGAGAGACACAGAGAGAGGCAGAGACACAAGGCAGAGGCAGAAGCAGGCTCCCTGCGAGGAGCCTGATGTGGGACTCGATCCCAGAACCCCAGGATCACAATCTGAGCCAAAGGCAGACGTTCAACCACTGAGCCACTCAGGAGTCCCTCCGACAATCTTATGGAGTATGTTCCCTTTGCTTTACTTTTCATCCCCATGACTTACTTATTTTATAACTAGTGGTTTGTATCTTTTGATCCCCTTCACTTATCTGGCCTATCACCCCATCCTCCTCCCCTCTGACAAGCTTCTGTGCCTTCCTGGTCCTCTCCTCTGCTCACCTGTCACCTGTTGACCTGTGTGTCTCCTGCTGCCTGAGAAATCCTTGAGACAGGGACAAAATATTTTCCTTCCTGCATCTCCAGAGCAGAGCCGGCGCCCGGGCCCTGAAGGCAGAGGCAGAGGCTGTACTATGGAGAAGACAGAACTGGGAGCTCGGTGACCCTCCACAACTCTGAGCAGAAGTGGCCTCTCCTGGGAAGACCCCAGAGCACTGACTTACATAGGACCATGGGGAGTGCAGCCGGGGACTTCTGCTTCTCTGCTTTTCCAGCCACCCACACTACAATAAGAAAGCCGTCATCAGGGATGCACAGGCTGGAAAGGTGGTTAATTAAGTCTCAGGCTTTAGAATCACAGATGATGGTGCAAATCCTTCCTTGCTGGTTATTTGCTGTGTGATCTTGGTTATGTTACATACACTTCAAGCCTCAGTGTCCTCATCTATAGAATGAGGTCGTGATAGTTCATGCCCCCCAAATGGTCGATGTGAAGAGCAAATAAATATGAATATCAAGTGCTCAGAATTATGCCTGGCATAAGCACTCAAAAAATGTTTGTCATTTTGTGTTATTCTATAGATACTGTTTTTTTTTTCCTCTTCCAAATTACTACTTAAATTCTAGTTAGTTAACATATAGTGTAATATTGGTTTCAGGAGCAGAATTCAGTGATTCATCACTTACGTACAACTCATCACAACCAGTGCTCATCACAAGTGCTCTCCCTAATGCCCACCCCCCACCTCCCTCCCTCCATCACCCTTCAGCTTCTTGTCTGTCATTAAGGGTCTTTTATGGTTTGCTTTCCTTCTCTTTTTTTCCTCTTCCCACGCATTCATCTGTTTTGTTTCCTAAATTCCACATGTGAGTGGTATCCTACGTTATTTGTCTTTCTCTGCTTGGCTTATTTCGCTTAGCATAATATACTCTAGCTCCCTGCAGATCATTGCAAATAGCAAAATTTCATTCTTGTTGATGGCTAAGTAATATTCCTGTGTGTGTGTGTGTGTGTGTGTGTGTGTGTGTGTGTGTACCACACCTTCTTTATCCATTCATCCATCAATGGACATTTGGACTGTCTCCATAGTTTGGAGCTACTATAAACATCAGGGTGTATGTACCCCTTCAAATCTGTATTTTTGTATCCTTTGGGTAAATTCCTAGTAGTGAAATTGCTGGGTCACAGGGCAGTTCTATTTTTAACTTTCTGAGGAACCTCCATACTGCTTTCCAGAGTGGCTGCACCAGTTTGCATTCCCACCAACAGTATCAGAGGGTTTCCAATTCAGTGGATACTCTTAAGGAGTGCCCAGCTGGCTCAGTCCGGAAAGCATGTGATTCTTGATCTTGGGGTTATGAGTTTGAGCCCCACATTAGGTGTAGAGATTACTTAAATAAATAAACTTAAAAAATATTCTTGAGCTTTTACCACTGGGCTGCTAGGCAGGGAAAAGCAATATTATTACTAGAGTGAACAATATGGACAAGGAGGCTGGTGCCCTCATGAGCATTTATGGCTCCTCTTTCATGGTCTTAGGATGAGAGATGGCTAGATGGCTGGCTCATATTTATGTGGGACACTGCACAGGTCATTAGTCCTGCCCCATGGCACTATGAAGGGAGCAGAGACTGATTATAGTGGGAAATCATTCTGTGGTGATGAGGGTGGCCCTTCAAGCTCTGGTCAATGGTCTGTCCCCTCAGCTTTTGCTTGGCTTCAGCCTAAGCAGGGCTGGGTGTGGGAGCAGGGGTGCCCAGGACCAGCCAAGATATGGAGCATGGACATAGGTTTCAGCGTGACTTGTCTATGTGCACTTGGGTCAAATAAGGAAATGAAATTCTGACTTCTTTCTGGTTGGCAACACGGTGGGAACTTTTCCAGAGCCCTTGTGTGTCAGGGCCCTTATCTTTGGAGCATTTGGTCTGCTCCACCCTGCAGGCTGTGCTCTGTGGATTGTTTACTGAGCACCCCTCCCAGAACCTCGAAAGAGAAAAGAAGCCAGAGCTCTGGATTCAGGGTCTGCATGTTCCAGAACTGTGGGGCAGGAGGGCCCTGTGGCCTATCTAGAATGCGGAAGAAGGAACTGTTTCTGCTTCCAAAGAGGGAAGGCTCCCCCACCCAGATCTGGCCCCAGCCCCTCCCCACCCATGGGCCATGCTTGGCATCTGCCCTGAAGCTGTGGTTTGGGGGAAACCAATGTTATGGGAACAACTCCTGGCTCAGGCTAATGTCACTCTAGCCCGGAGGCAGATTCAGGGTGGGTGGCTTGGTCTCGGAATCTTATTTTGCTCGGAAAGGAAGAGGAATCAGTTACAGGGTAGGGCACCTAACCGCTTATAGCTGATGGGGCAGACTGTCTGCAGAAGCGAGACACAGGTGGACAAGGATTCCAGTTTTGTGCCAAAGTTACCTTCCTCCTCGGCCCTTAGGTCTGTCTCTGACCTATTGTGGGGAATCAGGGTTCACTATTGTCCACGGCTTATGCTAAAGATCTAACCCCCAAGAGAGTGGCTGCAAGGGTCCCCCAGCTCTGGAACCCCAAGTCACCAGAAGCCAGAGGATTACATCATGATCATTATCATTCCTTCTTGGGAATAAACGTACCCTCCACCTTTTGACTGGCTTGGTGATGAGGTCCCCATGGGGAGATCACCTGGAGGTGCTTCTCAGATTCAGGGAGTCCACCTGATGCTCCCAGCCTAGCTGGGCCCTGCTGACCTCTTCCCAAATCTGGCGTTCCCATCCCCCACTTTAAGATCTGTTCCCCCTCCCCAGCTGCCCTTCCAGGGTTACTACCTCCAGCCAGCCGGCCCCTGCAGGTTCTGTCCCCACTGCACATGGCCCTATCTGTTTCTATGAATTGTCTCTTCCAAAGTGCCATCTGGAGGGAAAGAGTATGAACAATTCAAGGGCCCTGGAGAAGGGACATGGATGTTGTGACCCCAAATCTGGGATTGCTCGGAAACATACAAATACAAACATCCATTTATGGCGGGGCTGCTAT
This sequence comes from Canis lupus dingo, assembly GCF_003254725.2. Taxonomy (NCBI): domain Eukaryota; kingdom Metazoa; phylum Chordata; class Mammalia; order Carnivora; family Canidae; genus Canis; species Canis lupus. The sequence continues at coordinate 30,065,455 of NC_064261.1, read as the reverse complement.
TAGGTTGTACAAGCCACCCCCGTTTAAACCCAGTTTACGGAGATCCCTGGGTGGCTCAGTGGTTTAGCGCCTGCCTTCAGCCCAGGGCATGATCCTGGATCGAGTTCCGCACGGGGCTTCCTGCGTGGAGCCTGCTTCTCCCTCTGCCTGTGTCTCTGCCTCTCTCTCTGTCTCCCATGAGTAAATAAATAAATCTTTAAAAATTTTTAAAAAAATAAACCCATTTTACACATGGGGATCCCAGATCGTCCCAGGCCCCCAGCTGGTCCCACAACCCTGTAGGGAGCAGAGCTTTATGAAATAGCTCATGGGATGCCTGGGTGGTTCAGTAGTTGAACATCTGTCTTCGGCTCAGGTCATGATCCCGGGGTCCTGGGATGGAGTGTGGCATCAGGCTCCACACAGGGAGCCTGTTTCTCTCTCTGTCTATGTCTCTGCTTCTCTCTGTGTCTCTCATGAATAAATAAATAAAATCTAAAAATGAAAGAAAAGAGAAAAGAAAAAGAAAGAAAGAAAGAAAGAAAGAAAGAAAGAAAGAAAGAAAGAAAGCAAGCCAGCTTGGTAACTTTAATGACAGCAGCAGCTTCTCCACGTGGGGCGTGACAAGGGTGTGCACAAGCTCCAGTCTAGTCGCACGTGGGTCTGCCCCTCCTGTCTCCCTCTGGATTTCCTCAGGACCCCCGGCCTCGATGATATCTGCAGCTTTCCTACACTGGAGTTTCTTCCTCCAGCTCCCCTGTCCCGATCTTGACCCCCATAAGATGTCTGGTTACCCTTGCCCTTCCCACAAGTTTGTCATGCTAACATGCAGCTGGGGGTCTCCCAGTGGCCAGGGGCCTGTGGCAGGGTGACTGCAGGGCCCTCGGCCACCTTGTCCCTTGGCACGGCTGGCTGGGGCTTCTCATCCTAATCAAGGGCTGCGTTTTAATTTATGCAAATGGGGGAGGGATGGTGGCAGGGAGTCCCAGACATCCATCACCCCATTTCCCGGCACCAGTCATTCATCAGCGGGGCCTTAAAGATAATACACTTTTTGTTTAAGGCAATTACTTAATCTTGACAAACTCGTGTGTTAAGCAGCGCTATTAGTGGGGCCCATCATTAATCAGTATAAAACCAGGTGGGTGCTTTTTCTGAACTGCAATCGCTCTTGGGGACCCAGGGTGGGCCCTTTGCCATTCTGACTGCCCTAATTACACAGGCGGCATGCTAACAACGAGCATCCTGCATGTGCTGTGGGGGCGCTGAGCCACGGGCGGGGAAGGGGCCCATTTTTAACGCCAGTCAGCACGTTTTCCAAGCCAGGCAGAATGATCCATGGGGGTTATTAGCAGGCACCAGAAGCACAGCTGGGGAAAACAGATAACCCCCTCCCGCGGGTCCCTCCCGACTTGCCTCCAACTTTACAGATCCCTGGGCAGCACTTAAAAGCTGCTGCGTGAAATACCCCTTCTGTTTGGGGGGGGGGGGGTTGCACTCATTTTTGGAAGGGTTGTGAACAAAGTAAGTGGAAATACCCAGTCCAGCCATATGTCTCCTGGAGTTTGTTGGCTCCGGGACCCCTCCTTACCTGTCCCATGTGCTCCTTCCTCATCCTCCCTCCTGAGGCTCCTGTCCCAGGCTGCCTTGCGGGGGGCACTGGCCACCCAGGACAAGGCCCTGGCTGCCTCCTTGGCTTCCTATCCTACCTTCATCATCCTAGAAGAGCCCTCACTGCCCTGTCCCACCTGTAGGAACGTGTCTGGAATCCCATGGATGGCTGGGAGGCCCGGCTATGACACTGATTAGCTACAGGACTGCCTCTGGCCAGTTCCCTGAACTTCTGTGCCTCGGTTTCCTCATCTGCAAAATGGGGATCATCTACATCATCATAAAACATCCCTCATTAGGAGCTATGAGGATTAAATCACATGCCCAGGAGAGCTCCAGCGTGTGGGAAGGTGAATGCCTTAGCTGTTAGAACCACTTCTGTTTTCAGTGTCTCAGGAGGGTCCCAACAGCTGAGCTGGAGACTCTTTGTACGTCTGTCTGCTACTACTGCCATCATACTACTCCGTTTGCTGCTACTCTGTGCACTAGGACTTTCCTAGGTCCTAAGCTAGTTTATGCAGAATGCAGGCAGCTGCTGGTCACCCCCAATATCCACAAGATCTCTTTTCCAGCAGTGAGAAGATTCACCCATTTATGCATTCACTCACTCGGCACGTATTCCTCACTCCCATGGTCTCAGGCAATGGACTCTGGCTTTGAGGAAGTGATGCAGAGGGCATATCTCCTGCCTGATTTGGAGAAGGGGCAGAAGAAGAGTCCAGGAAGCCTCACAGACTAGGCCAAGGCCAGTGTGATGAGAAGGGGAGGGGAGGGACTGGCCGGGGAGCGGCTTTCAGGCAGGGTGAGCGCTGGCAATGGGCTGGCAGGTGTGGCAGTGGGCCTGGAGCTTTCTGGGGCTGTGATCCCATGCCTTCCACCTAATTCTGGAGGATCAGGAGAGTGCTACGGGTGAGGCTGGGCTTTGCACTCCATTCTGCAGGCCACGGAGGGCCTGGGGGCTGCCTGTCAAGCAGTTGTATCTGTCCTTTGGGTCTCCGTTGCTGGGGTGGACCTGGACCCACAGAACAGGGCCACTGCCCACAGCACCTTGCCTGGGACAAATGGGCCAGGCTGCCCTTTGGTTTGAGGAAGGGCAGCTCTGGTTTCTCCAGCCCCGAGACACATGGTGTGTGGGAGTTTGCCCCTAGATTTTAAACCCTGTTTATTTTAAAGGAAGTAGACTCCATCTGCTTTTAATTCACACACTTAGCTCATCAAAATATTGTTTTGCAAGAGGTTTTTTTGATGTCCAGGAAGCCTTTGGAGTTTCTCTCTCTCTCTCTCTCTCTGTCTCTCCTTACAGTCTTACTCTAGGAAACAAGATTCTGAGCCTGCTCAGGGCCAGCAAGGTAGCTCATGAGACCATGTTTTCTGCACCTCAGATTCTCTTCCAGTGTAATAGGGAGAATAGGCTTTTCCCAGGGGTTCTGTGGACTATCCCCTAGTCTTGCCAGGTGGATCTCCAATGTCCCCAGTTAAGGGAACTGCTGTTTCCAGCAGCAGCAATGGGCAGCCATGGGCTGGAGTGTGGGGAGAGGTGGAGGGGATGGCTCTGCTGGAACCTACTCTTGAGTCAGCTGAGTCCAGAATTGCCTGGAGCCAGTGCTGCCCAGGGAGCCAGGCTTCTGGAAGCCTTACACAGCTTGGCCTGTGCTTCCCCAGGGCCCTGCTCTGCCTGACAGCATGCATGCACTTTGCTTCCTGGGAGACTCTCTCTTATTGGTCAGAAGGTCTTAGGAGTCCGCACACCCACTGCCTTGTTCGAAGACACTTGCCCAAGCCTGTGGGGAAGGCAGTGGGCAGTGATCCAGGGCAGAACTCAGAGTGGTGCTGCTGCCTCGCTCTGTTCTGCCCTGATGGGTCAAAGGCATGGAAGGATGGCCCTGGGAGCCCTTGTCAGTTAGATGGAAGGAAGGAAGGAAGGAAGGAAGGAAGGAAGGAAGGAAGGAAGGAAGGAGGGAGGGAGGGAGGGAGGGAGGGAGGGAGGGAAGGAAGGAAGGAAGGAAGGAAGGAAGGAAGGAAGGAAGGAAGGAATTAATTTATTAATTGGTTATTTAAGTGACCAAATAGAAGTTTTGCAGGGAGATAAGACTCAGAAGGGAGGAAAGGCTTTTAGAAAGACGCTCTTCCCCATATTTTAAATATCAATAAGACTTTTATTAACCTATATTATAATTCTATATAAACAGTCAAAGTTTAACCATGATAAGGCAGCCAGTAGCCCACTGGGCACTTCAAATGTAGCTGCCTCGAATTGAGATGTGCTACAAATGTAAACTACACAACTAATTTTGAAGAATCAATACCAAAAAAAGGAATATCAAACATCTTGTTAATAATTTTATATTGGTCATATGTTGACAGGTTAATATTTTTGATAATATTTTTTAAAGATTTTATTTATTCATTATATATATATATATATATATAGAGAGAGAGAGAGAGAGAGAGATAGAGAGAGAGAGAGAGAGAGAGAGAGAGAGAGGCAGAGACACAGGCAGAGGGAGAAGCAGGCTCCATGCACCGGGAGCCCGACGTGGGACTCGATCCGGGGTCTCCAGGATCACGCCCTGGGCCAAAGGCCGGCACCAAACCGCTGAGCCACCCAGGGATCCCCTATTTTTGATATTTTGATGTAATTTTGATATTTTTTATATCCTCACCCCCCAAGTGAGTCAACAAAATTGGATTATTAAAAATATTAGCTGTATATTTTCAGGTGGTTTTTGTTTGTTTGTTTGTTTTATGTAGCTACTAGAAAATGTAAACTAACCTATGTGCCCTGCAGGGTATGTCTACTGGCCAGAGCTGCATCTGACATGTGGCCACTTAGAGAAGAAATCCGTGGTAGCAATTGTCTTAAAGAAAAGAACCCTTTTGAGTAACATATACCCATTGGGACCATATTGACAAGGGGCTCCCGAGAAGTGGTCCTTAAGAGACTTGTTTCAGCGAAGAAACGAAAAGCATTTTGTAATTAGCTGTCGAATACAGAGAAGGAAGTAAGCGTAGCCCACGTGCTCGGAGGTGCTTGACCGCTCTGTTCACTGCAGATTGTGCTGCACAGTTTCAAATTTCATGAACTGGTTTTGGCCAGAGCACTCAGAAGTGTCTTAGCCAGCCCGGGAAAAGTGTCACCCGTGCCTGATGGAGACTGAGTGTCGAAGTCCCTTGAGAGCCATAACAGAGTGACCACAGGCTCTCTTGGTGCTCTTGGGGGGATGAGAAGCAGCACCGAAGCAAGAACTCTGTAGGAAAGGGACCAGATGCTGGTGAAGGAAGCAAAGAGGCAGGTGACACTGTGGGGACCCTTGTGGGATAGGCAGAGGAGAGGTGCAGACCCCCTCCTGAAAGCCTAAATGGCCATCCCCGCCCCCATGAAAAATGGGCTTTTTAGACAGTGACAGGACAGCATGGGAACTGCCGGCTAGTGGCTGCTGGTGCAAGCTGGCAGGTGATTCTCTAAAGAGTGACAAGATAGGAGGATGTCATGCAGGTAATCCTGAGCAGTGTTGGGTCTGCACTGGAATGCTGACACCCATCCTGGGGCACAGGCACCAGCTCACAGGTCACTCAGTCCCCCAACCCCTGGGGGAGCTTTCAGCACTGTGTCTTAGAGGTTTTCAAGGAAGACCTTCAGAGCCGTGGTCTTTTGGGCCTCAAATCTAATACAGATTTTAGGGTCTTACTACTTCCTTTGGAACAGATTCCATGACAAGGACAGTTTTCAAACTTAATCAGGCTTAACCTTCTCTGAGGTCTCTTTTGGTTCAAAGATTCTCTAGTGTAGGACCCCACTTGTGTACCCCAACAGGTGCACAATCCATCCCATCCCCTGCGATGGCAGAGGTCACCCCTGGGACGCTCTGCAGCACCCCTAACCTTCAGCCCCTTATTGCAGGGGTGGGAGGTCCATGGAGATGGCCTCGCGGGCACCACTGGGGGTGGTCCATGCTCTGTACCTGTGTTATTCTATTCTGCCTCATAGCCTCCCTCGGTTGGCGGTCTTGTCACTACCTTCTTCGTACAGATAAAGAAACTGAGGCACATGAAGTCTAAGTGAATCTGTGATGGGACCTGGATTGTTCACCGTGTCAACTGCAGCCTCTGGTTCGGCTTCCATCCGGCTCATGTGGCCTGTTCTCCCCACCTTACCACCATCATCCGGGGTGTCTCAGTCAGCACTAGTGGCTCTAGTAACACCATAGACCAGAGGGCTTATACCTCAGACTTCCCAGTCTCCAGATCTGCGGGAAGTCTGAGGTCATGGCGCCAGCACATTCCGTGTCTGGTGACAGTCCCCCTTCCTGGTTGGTAGACAGCCATCTTCTTGCTGTGAGGCCTGAGGGACTCAGGGTCCCTTTTATAAGGGTACTGATCCTATTCATGAGGGCTCCACCCTCCTGACCTCATCACCTCCCACAGGCCCCACCTCCAAACCATCACATCGGGCATTAGGATTTCAACCTACGAATTTGAGGGGTAGGTACATAAGCATTCAGTCTGTAGCAGAGGGGGACAGACCCCAGGACCACCGAGGCTCCCACACCAGGAGGGCCACGTTTGGTCAGGCACTCTGCAGGCCCTTGGAGCGTGCGCTTCTCCCTGCACGCCTGCCCATCCCGTCCTGAAGAGCGACCTCCGAGCACTGCCCTGCATGGGGTGGCTGGCCCTGGCCCTGGCCCAGGGCTTTCCCTCTTGCCAGCAGCTATTTTGTCATATTTTGTCAAGCAACACCTTCTTGGAAAGGCCAGCCCGCAGCTCCGGGGTGGGCGGTGTACACTGGTGGGTCCGGCCCAGGCCCTGATCCTGAGCTCTGTGTGGGGGCAGGACTGACTGCATGAGCCCGGGGCCTCAGCCTGCCTGCCGGACACCAGCCAGCTAGTGGTGTTGGAATTTCCTGTCTCATTTTAACTCCCCCCACCGCCTCCCCCCAAGTGAGACAGAAATGCTTTTTAATTGCATGCTGTGGAGTGCCATTCAGGATATTATTATTCTTATTAAGTGCTTCCTGTGGGGTGGTGCCTGGGCATCAGGAGGAGGCTCCGGAGGCAGCCTGTCCCGAGGCTTATTATTGGGAATAATAATGCCATTTGCATAAATCCCGGAAGTGGACTTGCCTGGCTGCTGGGAATGAGGCTTTCCTGGACTCTTCTGCATTTTCTTGCCTCCTAGCTCTGATGCTTTGGCCGCTACTTCGTTCCCGCTGGGAGAGGACTTGGCCATCTGAGTCCACACGTCTGAAGGGTTGGCCTTTGAAACTGTCCAAGTTTCCAAGTGAACTGAGGCCACCCCAGGCGGAGGGAGGAACACACGTGTGCCATCTCCCGGGGCTTCTCCCAGTCCTGGCGTGCACCTTTGCCTCATCCCTCATGATGCTAAACCCTCTGCCACAGCTACTGGTAAATGGGATGGCGTGGCAGTGCCCAGGATCTGACCATCACACCCAGGGATGTCTCAGTCATCAGTCGTGTTGCCCTTCTCCAGATGTGGACATTCCCCAGCTAGTACAATGCATAGCAGGCATGAATAGGAGAAATAATCTCCTCTTCCTTCCCGGTGCCAGTGGGAACTCTGGAAGGATGGAAAAGTTAAGATAGGCCAGGTAAAGTGTGGCCCCTGAGAAGCTGTGTGAACCTCACCTGGGCACTTGTTGTAGATGTAGAGTCTTAGGCCCTCCCAGCACTGAAGCCAGAGCTCTGAGGATGGCGCCCAGCGTGGTACTAGAACAAACCCTACAAGTGATTCTTGGTTCTGAGAAGCACTAATGTTGGTACCCAGTAGGTGTTCCACAGTGTGCCTCTTGTTATCTGTGGCACGTCATAGAATCTCCAGGAGGACCCTGGAAGGAGGTGTGGCTAATCCTGTAATGCAGGAGAGGTCGCGTGGTTTGACTGCGCACAACTCTGTGCCCTGGTACAATTGAGTCCTCTGGCCACATTGCCTCTGAGCCTACACTGCCCACACTGCCCACACTACCTCTGAGCCTAAAGAATCCATCGTTCTCCCCCTTCCTTCCAGCTCTCCCCGTCTTGGCTGCTAGGGCCCAGCTCCAAAACTGCCTCTTCCAGGGAGGCTTCCTGGCTGCTCTGGGTGCCACAGAAATCCCCCTTCCCTGACCATTCCGGCAGCCTATGCACGTGGAGCCTGCTGAATCACATGGGATCCAGCTCTCCAGCTTTGCAGAGTGCCCCTGGTGCACTCCCTATGGGCAGGAATGTGCTTCTTGTTCTCTGGGGCCTCAGAGCACTCAAGCAAGGGCGTTCCTACAGTGACTCTGTGAGGGAAGCCTTGGTGGGCTGGTGGGCCCAGAGAGTGAGCTCCATCCTTTGGGCTGTGTAGGCCAGGGATTGAGAACACTGCCCTGGGTGGTGGGCAGCTGGTCCCTATGGATTCTGGAGAAGGCTAAAGAGCTAGACCCTCTGGGGCCTGAAGCCAGTGCAGGTCAAGGCCATGTCGCAGGGGCCATGCGTCTGAACTGCATCATGTCCCTAGGCCAGGCCTGTGTAGCTAAGAGGATTGTCCCATCTCTTCTTTGGAGCTGATGCTATCATTCCTGGTATCTTCTGGGAAGTCCCTAGCTCCAGAATCCCTGAGAAGTGGGATCCTGGGAGAGCCCAAGATCTCCACAAGAAAGGGAGAGAATATAGAGTCCTGTCCTGTAGGATTTGCAATGAGCCCAGCTTCAAATGGCTAAAACATAGACTGTAACCATGCAGGCAACTAGCTAGCATCCAGCATCTGCTGAAGGGCCTGCTAATCTTCCGGCGCCATTTGCACAGAAAATAAGGGTGCCAATCACTGTCCCTTCCTTGCATGATCAACATTTTTCATTTTGTACAGCATGCACCTTCCTTCTCCAAAGATACAGGCGTCTCTTGCTGCCTGGGTCCTTCCGTTAAAGGGAAAGTGACCTGGTAAGTCATCTGCATTTGAGTATGAATTTGTTTCCATGACTTTCCCAAGGTCTGTTTGCTTTTAAGAAAACTAATGAAACTTCTGCACTGGGGTTATTACTTGATGCAAGGAATTATAAGGGAAGGGAATGTGATCCATTAGTCTTTAACAGGGAATCCCAAGCAGAGCCTCCCAGACTGCAAGAGAAATTGGAGGCCAAAGGAGCCCTTTCCTGGTCCAGAGCATGCCCAACTGGAATGCCCCCATTTCAGCTTATTAGAGGCAGCCTGGAGACCATCAGAGTGTCTGTGATGCAGCCTACAGTGCTGCATCAGCCAGGATGGCAGCCCTGGGGCACAGGCCAACTGCCCAAGGAGGGTATGGGGATCCACACCCTGCCTCCCAGGGCCCCAGGGACCACACCGATACACATTTCTGTCTCATCGTAACCCCGACCGGTGTTGTACTAGGACCAGGCCTGCTTCCGGAGACACCTGCCGGCACCTCCCCTCGGCCAGTGCCGGGCAGCGCAGCTCTTCTTACAGAAACCCTTCGCTTCCCTGGTCCCAGGCCCAGAGCATACCGGCCCACGTGCTCCCACCTAACAGCCCCTGTGGTCTTAATGGAAATGGCCAGGGGAAATGGAGACCGTGCTAATCTCTAGGGAGTGGACAGCCCAGAGGGCCGGGTGTCCCTAACACGTCCGGTCTGTTCTGGAGGACAGCTACTTTCACCCCCCACCCAGCCCCTCCGGCTCCAGGCCAGCCTCCCCAGGCCTCTCTGAGCTCAGTCCTCAGGGCAGCACCCCCTTGTTGTAGCAACACATGACTTCATTCGAGGAGAATCCTCTGGCTGCTGACGCAGCTGCCCGGTCATGTTTCGATGACCCAATTTTCCCGATCCTGTGTCTGAACCCTCTGCTGACCCCGCCCCGTCCTCTCTGGCAGAAATTCACCGGAGTCGTTATTAATGGGACATTAACTAGACCCAAGCTTCCGGAGGAGGGTCCTCCCTGCCCCCTTTGCTTAGGCCAAGGACACTGCCAAGGCCAGTGAACGGTCATCCCTGGGACCACCAGACAAGGAGCACTTGGCTTTTAAACCTTAGGCAGAGAGATTCTGAGTTTAAAAATCAAAATCATGGCACCACCATCCTCAGCTTCCCAGACTAGTCGTCTTTCTGTGTAGGATCAAAAACAAATGTGCATTTTCTTCAGAGGGACGGTGGCAATCCATAGAAAATGCCCAGTTTAGAGTTTCTTCCTCAGAAACTTAAAAAGAGAGCCATTTCTTTGAAATGACATATGGGATGTGTGTGTGTGTGTGTGTGTGTGTGTGTGTGTGTGTGTTCCCCCCTTGCCGGAAGGACATGATTTAGTTTGGATTCTTTTTTTACTTAAAAAAAAAAAAAAAAAAAGAGCCCACAATGAAAACAATGTGTGGAAGGATCTCATTCAACATGTCACTTGAAGGCAGCTCTTGTTCTTTGTGTATATCTTCGTGTTCCTTGGGTGCTGCTGGCCTCTCGACAGAGGGATTTCCCACCGGGGTCCAAAGGAGAATTCCTCCTCCTGCAGCCTGGCGGAGGGGCTCTGAGCAAAGCGTTCATTTCTGAATGAGGGCTGCGGGGGTGGGGGGAGACAGGCCATGCTGGTCTGAAAGGGGTACTGAGACCTCAGATGGGCCAGATCAACCTTCATCCCTTGGATGGCCTGGGATGCACAGTTTGCCCCAGAGATAGCTGACGGGGGCACGGGTGACAACCAGGGGCTGGTGGGCTGGGCATATCCAGAAGGTCGCTGGTCCCTAGTAGTGAGTTGTATGGATAGGGCCACAGTGATGAAGCAGTGCCTGTACCCCAAGCTCCTATGCCCTGCCCAGGGATCCCTTTTAAGCCCTCAACGTGTCACGGGCTGGGACAAGCATAGCTCTTTCTCCTGGGATCAGGTGACCTTTCACAAACAGCAGGACTGTCCTGTAGGGAGGAACTGAAAGCCCATCTGATCCCCATTGTACAGGGATGCCTGGGTGGCTCAGTGGTTGAGCATCTGCCTTCAGCTCAGCTTGTGATCTCTGGGATCGAGTCCTGCATCAGGCTCCTCACAGGGAGCCTGCTTCTCCCTCTGCCTCTGCCTCTGCCTCTGCCTCTCACTCAGTGTTTCTCATGAATAAATAAATAAATAAAATTTTTTAAAAAATTCCCATTGTACAAATGGGTAACATAATGCTCTGAGAGGAGACATGGTTTCCCCAGTGTCCGTGGCCTGACCCCCAGTCCTGATTTAAGAGAAAGCTACTCCCTCTAGTAACTTCCACAGCCTACACCCCAGAATGGGGGAGGTGGGGTGCAGCCTCAGCTGTAGCAGGACTCTGTGGGTGGCTATGTGTTATGCCTCTTCCCAGAAGCCCCAGGCTCCTCCTTCCCCAATACACACGTGTACACACACACACACACACACACACACACACACACACACACCATTCATACACAGCAGCGGGCTTCAGCCTTGGTCTCACCTCCATTTCATGTCCTCCTGGTAAACTACCATGAGCACTTCATTCCTGCAGATTTTATAGCTCATGAGACCTGCATGAAGTTGCATTAACCCTGAGAAAAGCACTCCTAGCTAGCTAGTGAGGATGAGGGGAAGGTCTGGGCTCTGAGGGCATTAGGGGACTGCCTTCCACTTCTGCAGGTGGCAAGATGAGCGAGGAAAGGACCACACTTGGGTGCTGGGGGACAGCCAGTGGGAGGTCTGGGGTGAGCACAGCCTGGGATGCAGCGAAGAGCTAGGAACTGATATCTGCAAAGCACTGAGAACAGGGCCCAGTGCTGCATGAGCGTTTGTTAAGTATAATACATAGGGTGGGACCAGAAGGACCCCAGGGATTGACCTTGCTCCCAGGGACTGCTCTGAGCATTCGTTTTGGCTGGGCAGAGGGAAAATCCCTGACCAGCTCTCTTGGGCCTCGGATTCTCCCCTAGTTTCTGTTGTTTTTCAGCTTTGTGACTTTGGACTGAAATCACCCATAGCCTCCATTTCCTCATCTGTGAAATGGGCACAGTAACACCTCCCCTGGCTGCCTCATGGGGCTTTTGGGTATGCAGGAAAACATTCAGATACATACAAACTATTTTTATTTTATTAACAATACTATAATCTGATATGCGTGGCCACATTAAAAAAACAACAACCCTCAAAAGGCCCTTTCTTGAACATCTGGGGAGCTGGACATGGCTTCCCTGCCAAGTCCTATGGGGGTTCAGGGAAGGCCAGCTCGACTCCCAATACATAAGCAGGCCAGTGCTGACCCTCCTCCCTCTGAAGGTTGGCAGGGAGCTGGGAGCAACTTGTCCCACATGGCACAGCTGGGAAAATTCTATTCACAGTAGAATAGGGACTGTGGGCCTCCAAATATTAGTGATAATTGTCATCTACAGTAGTAATATTTATGGAGTGTTTTTTCTATGCATAGAAAGCACCCCCGCTGCAGGAGTCTTTTATCTGCAGATTAACCACAATGGTGACTCAGAGAAGGAAAGAAGCTTGCTCACTGTCATGTGGCTGGTGAGCAGCAGGTTTGATCTCGGGGTCTCTGACCCCCAGGGGCCCCCTGGGCATCCTGTCATTGCCACCAGAGTCATACCGGCCTTACCCGTCAGGGGACACGGGCGGGACTAAGGGGATGGGTGGTCAGTCATTCCAGCAATCTCCCACTTCAGAAGTGAGGGCCCGACCAGAGGGATGGGACAGCGTGACTGCTGTCATGTCTGATGGCCAGGTCCCCCAGGAGCCCAAGATCTGTGGAGTCTATTTGGCAAATTGATTCAGTCAGGGTAAGAAGATTTGCTGTTTTCATTCTCATACCTGTGGAAGGTGCCAGTATTGAGGAATTATGAAGATGAATTTGAGTATGTAAAAATTCAGGTTAAAATTTCAGAGGGAAAGTTTTCTTTTAAGGATTCATGGTGTTCAGGGTACCTGGCTGATTCAGTCAGTGGAGTGTGCAACTCTTGATCTTGAGGTTGTGAATTTGAGCTCCATGTTGGGTGTAGAGATCACTTAAAAATGAAAAAAAAAATTTTTTTTTTTAAGAGAGAGTATATGCAAGTGGGGGGTGGGGAGGGGTAGAGAGAGAATCTTAAGCAGGCTCCGTGCCCAGTGCAGAGCCTGATGCGGGGCTGGATCTCAGAACCCTAAGATCAGTACCTGAGCCAAAATCAAGAGTTGGATGCCTAACCAACTGAGCCACTCAGGCACCAAATTAAAAAAAAAAAAAATTAAAAAAAAATTTCACAATGTTCTACCCAAGTGTCTGTTGATGAGTCGCTGGATAATCAGATGTGGTATATCCATGTAGTGGGATATCATTCAGCCCTAAAAAGGAACTTCTGACACATGCTACACTAGATGAACCTTGAAGAAGTCATGCTAAGTGACATAAGCTATGTGGATAAGGACCAACCCCACACGATTCCACTCATGAAGTATGTAGAATAGATTCATGGAAACAGAAAGGCGAGTGGTGGCTGCCAGGAGATGGGGGAGATGGGGGAGTGGAGAGTTAGTGTTTAATGGGGACAGAGTCTCAGCTGGGAAAGATGGGAAAGTTCTGGAAATGGATGGTGGTTGTCCACCAATCTGAATGCATTAATGCCATGGAGCCATACATTTAAAAATGATTCAAAATGGTAAATTTTATGTTACACATATTTTACCACAATAAAAAAAAAATTATTAGTGCTACTAGGACGGTCCCAGGATCTTTCGCAAGGAAACCGTTAGCAGGATTGTGTGTGTATGTTCACTGCAGAAGGCTGGGCAGTCAGCTGACCTGTACGCGTGTAAAACAAACCCATCCTCGGCTCTTGCAGGGACTCTGCGATTCAGTCTACGCGCACACCCGCTGGCCCGTGGCCTTCAGCCTGAGTGCGAGTTGACTGAGAAATCTCCACTTCTTAGCCCTTTCCCCAGTCTAACTACTTTTTAAAGAGGCTTGTTTTCCTAAAGCCTATCATTATGTTTGCCTCCAGGGACCCAGGAATTTTTTTTTTTTTTTTAAATAAGCAAAGAGCATCCTACAATTATCATGATGATTTGTTGAGGGCAGGCCAAGTGCAGACGGGAGGCTGACATGACTCTGAAAGCAAGGCTCACGTGCTGGCGTCTGCGTCTCGGAGGCACCCACCAGCTCACGTGGGATTGGCAAATCATATGAAGAGCTGGAGAATTAACGGCCCCACATAGGTGCCCGCTGTCCGCCGCCACCTGGACGATGGGACAGGTGCCTGGGTGGGATCGCCCCCGCCCCCGCCCCCCCCCTCCCCACCAGGCTGGCCGCAGTCAGGAGCGGGCCCTGGCCTCGCAGATGGTTCTAGGTAAATATTTCCAGCCAGGGTGACTGCAGCATCCGGATGCTGTAACCCGGGGCTGCTCCAGCCACACGCAGCCGAGGCCGAGATGGGCAGCAGCCTGCCGGCTCTGTCAGGCCTGATTTGCGGCTGAGCCTGTAATCTCCCCGAGTTCAAAGAGCGCTTAGCTGCTTGTCTTTGTCAAGAGCGCGGTTGGGGATCTTTTATGTGAAAGATGTTGGATTCTCGGGCTGACTTTGATTATTTATTCATCCCCCTCCATGGGTGTGTGATAGCCAGGGCACCGCGGAGCCCCCTGTCCTGGCTACTCTTGCTCTGAAATTCATTGAGCTTTAAAGCCCTTTGAAAATTGCTTTTTGAGGGAGGGGAAAAGTTTTTGAAGGCCTGTTTCTCTCTCCCATTCCACAGTGCCGCAGCACCTTTTGCCACCGCTCCATGCTCCCTTCCCGATTGACATGAGACACCAGGAGGGAAGGTACCATTATGAGCCCCACTCTGTCCACAGCGTGCACGGGTAAGTTCTGCCCTTTGCCCGCCGCCCGGGCCTATAGTTACCTGCCACAGGTCGGGGTGGGGGGAGGCCGGCAGCCTCGGCCACCTGTCCTGCCTCTGTGTGTCTTTCTGGAGTTTCCGACCTGCACTGTCCTAAGCCGACAGTCACCTTCGCCATCAGGAGTGCACTGACCCAGGACCCTGCCTGAGTGTGTTGATGGGACGTGAACACTCAGCTCCCTCTGGTTTACCTGAGAAGGAAGCCCTGCTGGGCTGGCACATCGCAGCTGCCAAGGCTGCGGGCTGTCCCTGGGTATCCATAGCACCTTGAGGCTCTGTTTGCACCCATGCAGTGGGATTCCCTTCAGGTCAAAGGTCCTATATAAGTACGGTGACCTTAGGGGCGTTTGGGTGGCTCAAACGGTTAAGCATCTGCCTTGACCTAGGGTCATGATCTCCAGGTACTGGGATGGAGCCCCGGGTCGGGATGCCTACTTAGCGAGGAATCTGCTTCTCCTCCCTCAGCCCCTCCCCCGGCTCGTGCTCCTTCCTCCTTGCTCGCTCCATCTCAAATAAATAAATAAAATCTTCAAAAGAATAACTATGGCGACCTTAGTTATACGTTCTTACAGTACTGTAATTCATAGCACCCTTTTTATGTGTCCTGGTTTAAACACTATGCTATAGAGACACCCTGCTGCTGAGGACAAGCTCAGCATTACACTTTGGGACCTCCTCCCCGTGCCCTGCTTTGAGGCTCCCAGGTAGAAGGGGCGTGTCCAGTGCCATCTCACTAAACCTAATCCTGTCTCTCTTTATTCCCACCTGAGCCCTCGAAGCCTGCAGCCAATGTCACTTTTCTTGGTCACCACGACTCAAAGACAGCCCCACTCTACCCCATCCATTCTGCTTCCAGAGGGGAGGCCGAAACCTTTTCCCTACCCCCGCATCCCTGCCGCTCCCCACACCTGCCTTGGAGGGAGCCTACTGCAAAGGAGCAGGTGGCCCATGGACCCACCATCTCATCCGTCCACACCAAGATGCTGGTCACACACAGCCCTGCCACAGATTCCTATGCCTCCGCTCCTGCTGCCCACCTGCCTGGAATGCACCCTCCCCATGGGACACTGGGACCCCCCACATGAGTGGGCGCCCTTCCCCAGAATGATCTGTTTTCCCCCCTGCTCCCCAGCAGGCTCTGAGCTTCCTTCTCATTGCTGCCTTGCTGACAGCTGATACATAATAGGTCCACGATCAGTGTTTGCTTAGTGAGAGCACTGTCTGCGCGTCCCACCCATTGGAGACAGCCCATACTTCCTGCCTCTCCCAGCTCCTGTCTGAACGAAGTCAGTAAATTCTTACTGAGCACTCCCTGTGCTCAAAGCAAGCCCTGGGCCTGATCAGCAGGCCAGGGGCTGAGAAGGTCCCAGCCCTCAGGCAGCTCCTGTGTCTGCGCACCCATCACTGCCTCCCCACGGCAGAGCAAATTGGGGACCTTCCGTTTCTTTTTTAAAAAGCATCTTTCGCTTTGAAATAGTTGCAGACATGGGAAAACAATTGCAAAAATAGTACAAAGATTTCCATGATTCCCTCCACTAGGCTCCCCGGGGTTCATATCCTAAGTGACTAAAGACTGATAGAGTATCATTAAACTAACTTGTAAATCTTGTCCAAAGTTTCCTCAGCTGCCCCAATAAATGTCTTTTTTTTTTTCCGTGTTTGGGATGCAGTCTTTGCCATTTAGTGGTCAAACCTCCTTCAACCTGAGATGTAGTGGCTTAGTTTCTCTTTTACAACCTGGACCCTCTTGAAGGCCAGTACAAAATGTCCAGTTGTCCTCAACTAGGGACACTTGCCTGAATTTGCCTCAGATTAAATGCAGAATAAGCATTTGGGAGAATAATACCCTAAAAATTGTGTGTGCCCTCCCTAGTGTGTTGCATCAGGAGGCACATGATGGCAATAGTTCTCGTTCCTGGAGATGTTCATTTTTCTCATCACTAGAGGTCACTTAGTTAAGGTGAAGTCTGCTGGGTCTCTCCACTTTAAAGATGGTCTCTCTGTAATTAGTAAGTTCCTGGTTGGGGCTGACATTTGATAATATGGAAATATCCTGTGTCTTATCCTATTTTCACCTACTAACTTTAACATCCATCGTCGGTTCTCGACAGAAATCCTAATTATTAGTATTGTTCAAATAGTGATTTTCTTTAAAATTTTTATTTATTTATTCATGAGAGACACAGAGAGAGGCAGAGACACAGGCAGAGGAAGAAGCAGGTTTCCTGTGGGGAGCCCAATGCGGGACTTGATCCCGGGACCCCAAGATCATGCCATGAGCCAAAGGCAGTTGCTCAACCACCGAGCCACCCAAGCATCCCTAAATAGTGATTTTTATTTCTATCACAGCTTCCACATTTTTTGCCTGGGATTCTCCTGTAAGGAATAGTCTCTTCTCCCTCATTTCTTTCTTTCTTTGATCATTTATTTATACCAAATAAATGCATGGCTAGTCGTGTTATCCTGAGTTATACTCTGTCATTGTCACTATTTCCGTGTGGTTGAAATGGTCCCACATGTGGGCAATTGGGAGTCCCTTCAAGTTGTCTCCCCCAGGTCCTTTCAGATGTTGTAAACTTCACATTTCATGTCAGTGCATGTGGCTGGTTCTCCCTTGACTAGGGCCTGCTGCTGCAGGCACCCTGTGCCCGCCTGGCAGGTGATGGGGCCCTTTCAGCCTTCTGCCCATCCCTGGGCCCCTGCGGCTGTAGGTGCTGAGACCACAGCTCTGGCAGCTATCTTTGGGGGTGGGGGGCGGTGCACATGTTTGGAGCTAGTTGGTCCCCCAAAATCCCTTACTTGGTGGCATCTGAGCATTGAAGGAGAATCACGGAGCTGAGTTCCCATTTGGGAGGGGGTTGGAAGTGCTGACTTCCTGCTCTTGAGAAATGTTGGGCTGGCTCAGTGACACAGACCCTGGGCACAGCAGACCCACAGGGAAGCGCCCCCTGCAAGGGGCCAGGTGCTGTTCGGAGATGTGCATGGTGCTGGTCATTCCCTGAGGGCATGATCCACATAGGATGACATCACTGTGAGGTGACTTTCTTGGCTCAGGTGTCCCCACATGCTAGAGACCTCAACAGAGCTATGAGTAGACCCCACCATTGATGACTTACCATTTCTCCTAATAATCCCGACCTACTGACCAGACTCTGTTGTACATACTTCACTCATCTCCCCTAACCCTCTCACAACCCTGTGAGGTGGACTTTTTGTATCATTCCATTTTACAGGAGGAGGAACTGAGGCAGCAAGGAGACATGAAATACTAACCAGCAGGGTTGCCTACTTACAGAGTGGGAGGGTTAGAAATCCAGTTACAGCCTTCTGAGCCCAGGCCTCTCTCTTGGGAGCACATGGATGACCACCGGTCCCCTGGGAACCTGTTAGGAATGTGGATTCTGAGGCCCTTGGCCCCACTGATGAGTCTGAAATACTGGGATGGGACTTGTATTTGGTGTTTAACATGCCCCCCCAGGGATAGGCCCGGGCACTGGATAGGGAGCCCTCTGTGCCATCCCCGCCTTGGGCTGATAGAGAGCTAGGAGGCCATCCCTGAGTCTTCTCCAGGCTTTGCCATTCACCAGCTCTGGGTTGGATACAAGTCATGTCCCCTCTCTGGGCCTGCTTCCTTCCGGGCCAGCGAGGGGTGAGAGCACCCAGAGAAGTAGAAAGTCTTAATGGCAAGCAGCAGAGGTCTGGCCAGGCCAGTGGGCCTGTGGAAGTGACCTTGTCACTCACTGGCCCGGATGGCTCTTAAAATAGACTCGATACCTGAAGGGGGTGTATCAGTCTCCTGTTGCTGCTGCAACAATTACTCAGAGGCTTAAAAGAATACTCAGTGTCTCTCAGACAGTTCTGGAGGGCAGAAGTCTGAAGTAATGAAGGAAGCCAAGGTGTTGGCAGGGCTGGTTCCTTCTGGAGACTCCAGCAGAGACTCTGTTTCTGTGACTTGCCTAGTTCCTAGAGGCCACCTGTGTTCCTCAGGCGGGGACTCTTGCCTCTTGTCACATTGCCTTCTTCTCCCCTGCTCTGTCCTCACATCCTTCTTCCTCTTCTGTAATACTTCTCTCCCTCTGCCTCTCTTCCAAAGACACCTGCAATGGCTTTTTGAGGGCCCACCCAGATAATTGAAGTGAATCTTCCTTTCTCAGGATCCTTAACTCCATCACATCTGCAAGGCCCCTTTGCCCTAGAAGGTTACAGTCACGGATTC
The DNA here is from genome assembly GCF_003254725.2 of Canis lupus dingo. Taxonomy (NCBI): domain Eukaryota; kingdom Metazoa; phylum Chordata; class Mammalia; order Carnivora; family Canidae; genus Canis; species Canis lupus. Next base: position 30,046,827 of record NC_064261.1, on the reverse strand, counting down.
CAGGGATTAGGGCATGGACATCTCTGGGGCTTATGTGGGATCACTGAGCCCCAGTGGCCAGTGTGGCATCACCCAGTAGAATACAATAAAGGGTGTTAACAGCATGTGCAGGGCCTCCGAGGAGGCTGGGCTCTACACAGGAGGCTGGTGTGCAATATTAGGTTCGCCTTCCTGATGGCCTTGTGAGCATAGATGCTGAGCTCCGAGAGGTGCACCAACTTGCCCGTGTCATCCCTGCAAGGGAGACATGCTGGCCTCCCCTCCCCAGCCAGGGAGGGGCTCTCCTGGTTGACACCCCAGTGATGGGCAGCAGCACTGTATTCCCAGAGCACCCTGCTGGGGTGGGGTCCAGGGGCTCCCCACTAGCCTCAGGGCGGTTGGTCCCCACCCAGCCACGGAGGGACACAGCGAGTGCTTCGGGGAAGGCCTGGTGCTCTGGAAAGTCCACCCCTTCACCCTTTCCCACTGGTGCCTCAGGTGGGAGAGGACGAGGCCTACAAGGAAAAAATGGCCCCAGTAGCTCCAGCTTCTGTGATTAATGCGGTTGGAGGCTGGTGCAGCGCCGGATCCATCAAGCCTCTGCTGTAGCCCACGCCTCCTCTGCGGCGCCAAATGTGTCTAATTACACGAACATTTGCGCAGCAAATGAAGTGCGGTGTCGTCTCTTGTCAGCCTCAGTGGGGGCCTCCGCCTCCTGCTCCGTGCCAGGGCCGCTGCCCCTTGGCTCTCGGGGAGCTCGCAGCCCTGGCATCGGGCGCCTTGTGCCCACCACGCGTGCTGCTCACCCTCCCATCAGGGCCACAGGAGTGCTCTGTCACCAGCCCTGCCCGGCTCCCTGGCCGTGGCCCCCAGGGCTGAACTCCCCAGCCTTGGGAGAGCTTACCAACCTGAATGATGAACCTCAGTTTTGTCATCTGTAGTAGGGCGCAGTGTTAGAACCTACCCCATCTACTGGGTTATTGTAAGAGTTCGAGGGGTTATGTAAGTAGAACTAGTCAGAACAATTTGGAAACATTCAGTTGCTATTTGCATTTGCTTACGGGGTGGAGGGAGTGTCACTGCAGGCCCAGAGACGGCCATGTGGCCGAGGCAGGCCGTGGCATGACCTTCAAAGAGGATTCTCTTGGTGGCAGAAGAAGATGGAAAACAGGACCGAAGGAGCACCATTGGGGATGGAGAGAGGAGGGGTTTTTTTTGTCCCAATTGAAGAATCTGGACTTTATCTTGGCAACCAGGAACAAAAGGGAGTGGTCAGATTTATTTCCAGGGCACCTGTAGGAGCAGTTAGGGGATGGATTGGGGTTGGGGGACACAGCAAAGGGGCCTGCCAGAGCTGTCACCATGTCTCAGTGTCCAGGCTGACGACCTTCCATCCTCACAGGCCACTACACAGGGAAGAGTGGGGCATGGGGTTCAGCGTGTGGAAACCCAGCCAGCATGCGGATGGCGTCTTCATAGATGCCTCTGCTCCATCCCAACAGAGCCACCTTTCCCCATCCCCTGGCGATAATAAACCCGCAACAGGATTTGCCTAGCTCGCTAATGCTCAGGTGGTTCTAGAAGAGTAAACGGCACCGCCCTTGGACTCCTGGGCAGCATTTCTGATCTGTGTAAGCCACAGTGATGGGGAGATACATGGTAGAGGGGTTGTTCTTGTTGGTCAGGTGGGGTTCTCCCACCTTCCTCACGGGGATACGATCCTGAGAGTCCAAGAGTCCCTTCTCAAGGGCGAGAAGAAAAGGCCAGCCAGTGGACGGGGGTAAGCACTCCCTGCAGACGTTCCGTAGCCTTTTGACTGCTGGTGGCAAAGGGGACCTCTTGGGATCCCCTGCTGCCCCCTGCCCCTTGGAAACAAGCTTCCCGGTATTGTGGGGACAGATTGAGGCATGGCATGGCAGGGGCCCTAGCTGGAGCTCTCTGTTTGCCCCGAGCAGGAATGAGGGCTGCCCTGAACCAGGATCAACCCATGTCCCTTCGGGGAAAGTAGAAGCTCCTGTCCAGGAGGCTGGGGTCGACCTTTGACTCCCCATGTTACTTACAGAGTCCTTCTCATCCCAGCCCTGCCCTGGGGCTTCAGAGAGGACCAATTCCAGCTGCTTCCTGCCCAGAAGGGTTACTGGGACCATCCCGTGCTGCAGCTCTCATACCTGGCTGCAACTCAGGTGTGTCTTAAAGATGTACATTCCCTGAAGTTCTGGTTCTTTCGGGCTAGGGTAAGTACTGGGTATCTGCTTGTTTACCCACAGGCCAGAGTTTTATTATACCCAAGGAAATAGGCCCAGACCTGTGTGTTGGCTTTCCAGAGTCATCGAACCAGCGGGATGTAGGGCTTTTATTTCCCTCAATGATATTGACTTCGAAGTATGGGGTGTTAAAAATCCCCTGGTTCCTTTTTATCACCCATTCATAGATGCAGTGTGCACAAGTTGACCTAAATCTTTCCATATTCTCAGCTCGCAAAAGGGGATGAGCATATGGAGTGAGGGCAGCTACAACATCTCAACCACAGGAAGGACAGTCCCCTTCTCTGTCCTCTGGCCTGGTTCCACACCTGACCTCTGACATCCATGAGCCCCAGCACCTGGCCAGACTCTAGATCTGACCACCACTAGTCGCTCCCCTGCAGACCACTTGATCTTGAGCTGTAGTTGTGAGCAGGGTCCCAGCGGTCACGCCCCAAGGCCACCCTGCAAGGCAAGGAGAGAGGAGGAGGGGGTCTTGCTGGGGACAGATGGCTCTGGGGCTTAGCTATCAATTCATGTAAAGTCAACATGCTGGCCCAGGTACTTGAAGAAAAAAGGAAACGCCAGCTGGTGGGTGCGAGGGCCTCCGCCTTCCCACCATCATCTGCACACTTTGTCACCCGTGCAAATTACCCAGAGCCCCCTGGGAGAGCTGTTAAGGATGTCTGAGGCCACCTCATCCTGGTGATTGCATACTAATGGGGACGTTCAGCCCCTCTCTTGGTGTGCTGCACTTCACAAAGTAGTTGCTCTGCTATTGCTGGCTGAGCTCCTGAACCTTCTAATCTGGAGGGATTTGAAGATGGTTTTTCCCAAGGTCAGTGTTCCACAAAGACCACACCAGCTCGTCGTGAGATTAATAAACAACACAAGCCCGAGCGGCCTGTGTCGTCCCGGGCCCCTGACAGCCCTGTTCTTGGCCAGTCACCGCAGGGCAGAAAGATAGTAATATTCTCTCCTTGATTCTTGGCACCACACCACTAGGTTCACGGGTTCAGAGAGAACTGGCTCTGTGTTTTGCAAGGAACATTCTCTTCCCTCAGCAAATGTGTGTACTTCTTTTCAGAGATTTGTGGGAGAAAGGAAGAGACTATAGGGAGGGCGTGTCTGCCTGGCTTCTGAACTAAGTTGACCACCGGAGGCCTTGTCCTCCTCCCTGGAGTCTTAGCTGTTCTTTCATCTCCAGCGAGCACTCCTTCAAACCTGCTGTAACTGGGGCCCCTGGGTGGCTCAGTGGTTGAACGTCTGCCTTTGGCTCAGGTCATGATCCCGGAGTCCTGGGATTGAGTCCCACATCAGGCTCCCTGCATGGAGCCTGCTTCTCCCTCTGCCTGTGTCTCTGTGTCTCTCATGAATAAATAAAATCTTTTTAGGGGATCCCAGGGTGGCTCAGCAGTTTGGCACCTGCCTTCGGCCCAGGGCGTGATCTCAGAGTCCCAGGATCGAGTCCCACATCAGGCTTCCTGCATGGAGCCTGATTCTGCCTTTGCATGTGTCTCTGCCTTTCTCTCTCTCTCTCTCTCTCTCTCTCTCTCTCTCTCTCTCTCTCTCTCATAAATAAAATCTTTTTTAAAATAAATATTTTTAAAAAATTAAAAGTAAATTTAAAAACCTGCTATAGTTGACTACCTCTTCAGAGCCACTAGATAGCAGGGAGACTCAGAGCCCAGAGACCGCTGGGACTAGGCAGCTGGTGGGGCAGCTGGCCCTCCTCCCATGGCTGTCTGAGGATCAAGCGGCAAATAGGTATAGAACCTTGGCTCATGGTGATGTGAGTGGCCCTTAGAGACCCCTGTGAACAGCAGGATGCTGGGGCCAGGGTAACTGAGGTGCACCCCCAGCAGCCTGGGGCTGGCCCTCTGGATTATACCACGTAGCCCTCATCTGCACTCTGTAAGGAGGACAGCATTGTCACTCTTGCTTGCTAAGTGGAAAAACTGAGACACGATGAGGTTGACTGCTTTCTCTAGTGACATCCGCCTAGTAAGTAGCAAAGCTAGGACTGGAACCTGAGCAGTTTGCCCCCAAAAGGCCCCTTTCTGCACTGACCCCTCTGCTAAAGACTCTCTTGGCTCCAAGAGCTTCAGATTCCCAGCTCCAGGAACGTGCTCTGCGGTGTGGGACAGACAGCTCATTTATAATGGAATCTGGCCTGTAAAAGTTTAATGAGGAGCGTGTCTGATAAGCAGGCCTGCTCTTTGATCTTTGCTGAACGCCAGCCCCTCGCAGAAGTGGAGCTGCCTGGCTCTGGGCTTTGGAGAGAGTCCGTGTGGTCAGCCCAGGGCAAGGGGGGCCCTGGGAGTGAAGCAAATCTTGATGTGCAGAAATGAGGTGGGTCTGCAGTGGGGGAGGGCATGTGGGAGGGCATGTAAAGCAGGTGTGGAGAGGGGCTTCCTGGTGGAAAGGTTCTGTGGGGTTGAGAAGTGATCTATCTGGTTCTTCTCTGACCCACTGGGCCCCCATCCTGGCATAGGCCATCCTGCACCCCCAAGATGTGGGCAGAATGAGGTGAGGCTAGGGTTCAAATCTTACCTATGCCTTTATACCCTGTACGTCCTTGGGCTGGTTGTTTAATTTCCATGATCCTTGGCTTCCCCATCTCTAAAATGGGGATACAACAGTACCCCATGGGGTGGTTTCGAGGTTTAGGTGTATGTAAAGCACATAGAAGAACCCCTGCTACATAGTGAGCACTGGACAATGATTTGCTCTGTTCACCTTGTGTTCTGGTTGTGAAACCAGAAGTAAATCCGCATTTCTTTCCAGGCCCCTGCTGGGTGCTGGGCAGATGAGATCATCATATCTAGTCCCCCCAATACCCTGTAAGGTAGGTGATAGTCTCCCCAAGTCATACAGCAGAAAACTAGAGGTTCCCAGGATTTAAGAGCTTCCTAAGATCATTCAGCTAGCAAGTGAGGCTTGAGCCTCAATCCTGAGCTTTTTCTCTGTGCCGTGCATGCCCTTGGAGAGCAAGTGGCACCTCGTTGCAAGTCTTAGGGCTATAATTGGTTATCCTGGCTGGCAGATGTGGGAACGGAACAATGATCGACCCAAAGGAATTCAACTCTAGGAGTAAAATATCAGTGGGATAGAATGGCCTTTGAGGTGGGGTCCTGTCCCAGGGCACACATCCAGGGTGTCCACTCTGGGTGGAAGCTGATGCTGGTGCCTAGAATGCCCAGTTCATTACTGCTGGATTTCCCGTGTCCTAAGTGCTGTCGCTGGAGGTCACTCCTGCCAGCCTTGAGGGGATGCTTGAGCAGTGCTCCACCCCGAGGCCTGCTGCTCTTTGAGCGCCCATGGAGAAAGAGAAATACTGTGGGCACAGTGGGAGCCCCTTCTCCCATTCTCTCCTGCCGGGAGCTGCGTTTCTGACGTGTGAACTTGACCTGCCCTGCCCAAGCAAGTAGGGTTTAGCTGTTGCTTTAACTCAGGTGGGGACATTCTTTGAGCTAATTCGTCTGACATCACCCAGCCCGTGCCTAGGATGTGTCAGCCTTGTGTCAGGTGTCGGGCATACAGGCCCAAGGAGGCCCAGTCTTGCTGCCCACGCATATCTCATGGTCTTGGAGGGGAAGGAGGAGAAATGGGGTGGTTACAGAGTGGTGTGCTGGAAAGAGGGGCGGGAAGCCCAGAACACTAGGAAGCCAGGAATGGAACACATTTGTACCAGGAGGAAGGCACATGGGAGGACTGTCTCTCCCCATCCCACCCCTAGCGCCAGCCTGCCCTGAGGCTCCGCGCTTTTCTTGGGGTTGCCCCCTTCCAGAGAGGGGCCTCCACACCCAGGCAGACAGATGCCAGTATGAAAGAGGAGCTCTTTTCAATGTACCCACTAATGGACTCAAAAGTTTGGTAAGAATCAGCAGCACACCCACCTCTAAGAAGACTTTTATCTAAACTATTTGGGATTATCCATCTAGTTTTGACAGGCATCCAGGAAAGGAAATTCCACACACCCCTTTGGCAGGCCAGGCCAGAGTTTAAGAATCCTCATTGTGGAGGAGTTTCCCTGTGTGGAGCCCACCCGCCTCCGCCAGACTGATTTTCTCATGGCTTAAACCCAGACCCCTAGGGCAGCGTAAGGAAACCCCTCCTTTTACTGAAGGCTTCTCCCACCCCAAGACCACATGTCTCACTCCTCCCATGGCCCCCCTGCCAGCCCCCTTGCACTTGCCCCCTGTGATAGGACAGTCCCCAGAAAGCCGTGACTTTCTGGAAGATGCGGCTCAGCTGTGCTCAGCCAAGGTTGGCTGTTCTTACGGACAAAGGCCTCACATCCCCAGAGGTTTAACCCACACCACAGGTCACCTGGAGAGGCCCTAATCCAGGCCAGGTCCCCCAGGGCCTCTTCCCCGGGGCCAGCTGTGTTCCTGCCTCACCACCCCCCAACACATGGCTCAAATCCAAGATCTCTTCCCCCACCCCAGCTCAGTGTAAGCCATCACTTTGCTAGGGAAAAACATCTCCTTGATACTTCCTTCTGGTCTTTTTATGCTTTTTAGTTTTTATGTTTGAAAAAGCTGATAACCTTCCTATCCTTCTGTTCCAAGGGGGGAAAAAAGTGATAAAGTGTGGGCAATTGAATTAACCCCTCTTGCCTGTGTGGCTAGACCTTAACCAAGTCCATGTGTATGGCCTCCTTTGTAGGCACACTTTTATAACCTAATTTCCCTACCAAAACATCAGTGTTTACTCAGTAAGAAATCTGCTCTTTGTCAGCCGAAAACAGTGATTTCTTTATTATGGTTCTGCGTAGGGAGTGACAGCTGAGAGCTGGCGCTCGGCTGGGTCTGGTGGAGTGTGCGGGTCTGTAAGGGGAACAGGGTGAGCGGAGGGTCGAATGGATTGCATGTGTAGAAAGACGTGTGGCAGCCTCAGAGCAGGCCTGTCGGATGGACTGGGGCTGGCCACGAGGGACCCTGGGCAGCAGACAGATGGAGCGGCCAAGACGAGCCCCCTGGGTGACAGGGAGACGACCACTGAGCCCCAGAGGCTTCCCAGCAGCCCACACAAGTTCACGACCAGCCCTGCGGTTGCTCCGCTCTCCACCGCAGAGCCCCCGTCCACTCAGCCTACTTCTAACCAGCAGCCAGCCATCCTCTTTCAGGTTTAGGCTTATTAAATATTGAAGACATACAAAAGGAATAGCAAAAAGCATGGGTAAGATATAAAGGGTAATGATATCATACACTGTCATTCCGTGCCCGGCCTTGGGACTGGGGGACATGCCAGTACCTTGGAGGTCTTGTGTGCCCCTCCACTGTCCTGCCCCTGGGGCTCCCCCTCCCACCATGCTCTGGGATTTGGAGTTTCCCATCCCCTTGCACCCAGGACAGTTCCACCCCAGGTCTGACTCCCCCAACAACACATTGTTTAGTTTCGCTTTGTGTGCTTGATGTAACCAGAATCATTGCAAGTGTATTTGTTGGGAAACTACTTTTGTGGGTCAAATTATGTTCCAGAGATTTGCCCGCTAATGCATGGCGCTCTTTCCATTCATGAATTTGCACTACTCCGAAGCAGTCTGCATTGACAGGTATCTGGGCTGTGTCTTTGTTTTGGCGATTTTGAACACTATTGCGGTGAATGCTCTTGCACCGTCCTCTGGGCCCCCTGTGCAGCTGGCTGTTCTTTAGAGTAAATGCGTGTCTGGGAATGAAATCGCTGAGTCATGGAGTATTCACATTGTAACCCCAGATGCTGCCAGACGTTTGCTTGGGTGGTTTTGCCACCAGCAGGGCTTGAGGGTGCAACTTGCTCCACATCCTTGTTACCAGGGTAATGTCAGCAACATTTAAATTTTTGCCATGATTTTGGTATCTCCTGTGATTTGGATTTCCTATTTCCCTTATTACTGATACAGCTGAGCATCCTTTCCTATGTTTATTGGCCAATGTTTCCTTCCTGTGAGGTGCCTTTTGAGCTCTTTTGCTCATTTCCGTATGGAGTTGCCTTTTTCATATTGATGTGAATAAGCTTTTTATATATTAAGGCATTTTGTTCCATAGTGAGTTATCTGTGTTGCAAATATCTTCTCTCAGTTTGAGCTTGTTCTCTTCATTCCCACAGTGGAGTGTCTGGCTGAAGAGGAGTTCCTTTCTTAACCCAGGTCCCTTTTTTATTGGCATTTCCTTCATGGTTTGCCCCACACATTCTCCTTCCATCAGCTGTGAGGTCTGACTTTTGGCACCTGGACCCTGGTAGCTATTCCCCGATATGATCTGCTCTTTGTTCAGCTATTCTCAGAACACCAGGCCTGCACCACTCACTGCCTCCTTTCTATTTCTGTACAAGAGTTGAGACACAGTTTCAGATGCCACCTCCTGCAGGAAGCCTTCTCAGATTGCCACAACAGAGTGAATAACTTCTTCCCTCCCACCCTTCTTTCTGCTCTGGCACCTTGTATACTGTCTGTAGTGTATACTAGTGTATACTAATTGTAGTGATCACTTTCCTCCATGACCCTAGAAGTCCCAAGACCTGTGATTCTGTTAAGGCCCTGAGGTGAACTGTAGGCTTAGGGGGCTGTGATTTCCTGAACTGATGGCTGGATCTGGGGTGCTCCCCCAAGATCATCACTCTAACAGCTTGTCATCACCACAGCCTCATGGGGACTTATGCTCTCTGCTGGGATCTGGGCAAGTATGGGTTCAAGGTGAGCCCTGGGGAGGTCAGAGTTGACCAGACGCACCTGGTGCAGCACTCGACAGCCAATTTTTTGACTTCCTAGATGTGGGGTGCTGGCTGAGTCTTCCTGGGACCCCCAGCTCCCCACCTGGTTCCCTCCGCACCCGTGTTCAGCGAATGTTGGCTGACTGAGGGAAGAGTGCATGAACACATGAACAAATCAGTGAATGGCTGGATGCTGGAGGGCCAGGCCCTGCTTACAGTTAGCCTTTTTGCTGATTTATAGAGCCTCCCCACATGGGCATGGGGCAGCCCAGATGCCTTGGAGCTTGCAGATTGTCATAAAAAATGAATCGGGCTCTGATTTAAAGACAGGGCGGTTCTCCAGCACTTTCCAAAAGAATTCAGCGTACATCTCTTTACAGTTGCAAATCCCCGTGGTGTATTTTAAAAGGGACTTGATTTCTGGAACTTTTAAAATTAACGTATGGAAGTGTGGTGAGCAAGCTTGCCAGTGTTCAGTTTCACATACCCCAAACCAACCAAACAGCAAAGCAGAAAACAAAACCCAAACCAACAAACAAAACCCTTGCAGAAGAGACTGACCTCTGCCCAGAAGAGCTCATTGGAGCTCTGCCCACCAGTAGGCCTAGGGCAGCGGGTGCCAGCTTCGCTCTACAGGGATGCACTGGTGAGAGCAGACACATGCCTGCCCTGCTCACAAGGGCCTGATGCTGAGGAACCCCAGTTTGAGGAGGAGAGTAGCTCAGAGCAGGAAGGCCAGCTTTGGGGTATTAGTTTCCCTTCTAGCAGATCAGTGGGCCCAAGGCCAACTGCCTAGTGTTGTTGAGAAAGTGGGTGCCTGGCCCTGAGCCCCTGGGCGGCAGCACAGCGGTCATAGCCTCCCCCCACCCCGAGCCCTCTGACTCCACCCATGGCCCTGTGATCCTGGTGGGTGGTAGCATCTCAGCCCAAAGGCAGGATGAGGACATGCGAGCAAGCGGTCCCTGGGGCGGGAGGGGTTGGCGTGTCAGGGCTGTGTGCAGGGCGCGTTCAGCTATGGGGAGCCAGTGACCGTGTAATCCAGGCAGCAGGGGGGAAGGCACACTCCAGAATCCAGAGAGCATGCTCAGAAGCCCTCCTTCTCTGCCAGCGTGCCGCTGATGGAGCGCCTCCTGGGGGCTAGGCCACGCCAAGAAATAACACACAGGCCCTGCTCTCTGCGAGCCGACGGCCTCGGAAGAGGGGTGACCGTAGTAATGATGGTGATGTCAGTACCTCCCGAGGGCCTGCTCCACACCAGCACACTATGCTGTACGTACTGTATCGGCTCCTCACAAGTCGCCACGAACTCAGTGGCTCAAAACAACAGGAATGCATTCCCTCACGGTTTGGGAGATGAGCAGTCTAACATCAGTATTGTTGGGTCGAAATCCAGGTGTGGGCAGGGCCATGCTTCCTCTGCAGGCCCTAGGGGAGAAGCCATCCCCTGCCTCTGCCAGCATTCCTTGGCTTGTGGCCACGTCCCTCCAGCCTGTGCCCCCGTGGGTACACTGCCTCCTCTTCTGTGTCCCTCTGCCTCTGTCTTATAAGGACCCTTGCTCCGGCATTTAGGACACCCCTGACAATCCATAACCTCCTCCTCTCAGCATCCTTATCTTAATCACATCACAGAGTTTTTCTTTTTGCAAATACAATAGTATTAACAAGGGATCCGGAAGGACACAGATGCATCTTTGAGAGGTCAAGGTCAGCCTCCATACTTAACCTCCCTCCACTTCCCAGTATGTGTTTGTAAGAGTGCCATGGCGATTGTTCTTTGTAGACGAGCGCACGGGTTTAGGGGGCACAGGAATTGTTCCAAGCCACAGAGCTAGGAGTGAGCTGAGATGGAACCCAGGCCTTCTGCCGCAATGCCTGCGTGTTGGACACACTCACTGCTTCATTTCTTCATTCTCCCCACCATTCATGCAGGAGCCGCATGTTGAGCATGCTTTCCAAACACCTGATGGGCACAGGAGCAGGTGCTGGGGAAGCAAGTGAGCAGGGGGGTTACCCAGAGCTTGCTCCCTGGCTGCCGGTCTAACTAAGCAGGAGACAGGCCCTGAGTGAGCTCTTCATGGCAGGTGCCCCCTGCTCGGCCGGGAAGCGGGTCCAGAGAAGGAGCTGTCCTCCACAGGAGCGTCTTGCGGGAGCCCTGACCTCCATGTGGGGTTGGGAAGCTTCTTGAGCAAGGGGGCCCTGAGCCAGGCCCTCTGAGGGAAATTCAGGGGTTAGCTGGGGACAGGGACAGGTCATGACCGGAGGAGCAGATGTGGCACATGCTGAGAACCAGAGCGGAAGCCATGAGGTAGCACAGAGTGTGGTCGAGGGAGGCAGGTACATAAACACACAGGAGCTCTCCTGCTGCCACTGAGGCCTTCAGTCCCCCCGAGAAGCAGACCAGAGCTGGAGGTCAGAGGCCTGCAGCCCCAAGTGACTAGACCTCCCCTTTCTCATCCTCAGCAAAGGCCCCTAAAGCAGGCCATGATAACACGGGGTCCCGGACTTCCAGTCCGGCTGTGCTGCTGACCTCACCATCCAAAAGCTGTACCACCACTGCTTTGGGTCTCAGAAGTGCTGTCTGGAACGGGACCCAAAGTGTCCATTTCTGCCTGTTTCTGGCCCGACTGACCTGCACAGGAGGAGGTCTCTGAGCAAAGCCATCAAGAGCCGCTCTGAGTTGCCAAGGGTTCTTCCTTCTGGCTCCTGGCCCCCAAGTGGAAGAGTCTGCTCCAGTGGCTCATGCTGAGTCTGGGTGAGTCAGCACCCCTCGGCTCTGCATTGTTCTGCCTCTCTAAACAGCACCATGGGTGGGGTACCGGGGTGGTACTGCGGTATGAAGCGCGATGGTTCCTGCCCCTGCGCCCTGACTCAGGCTGCACCATGGATCAGATGCCCTCCCTGGTCCTCCCATCAAGCAGAGTCCTACCCCTCCAGCCCAGCGGGAGCCATACACCCTGTGGGGACACATCCCCATCCTGCCAGCTCCCAGGGATGGTGCCCATACCCAAGGGTACAGCCACTTTGGTGTGGCTGTGCGGGGTTCTCATCGCCGTGGCTTTGCCTCTCACCCCACTCCAGAAATCTTGATCCATCATGTGGGGAAGGGGCCGGGACTTGATGTTGAAAGATTGAGCTGGGTCCACTCCACTCTCTGAAAGTCCTCCCTTTGCTCATCCATTAAATCTAAGAACAAGACATGGGGAGCACCGGGTGAGCATCTACTATCTCCTAGGCACCCAGGGCCGCACAGCCCATGGAGCTCATGCCATCCCACAGCCGCTCCTCAGGCAGGCTCCACTGCCCCGTCCCCTGGGCAAGGATGCAGAGGCTCCAGGCAGAGAGCACAGCCGAGACCCACAGTAAGTGGCAGAGCTGCAGTCCAGACCCAGAAAGTCCAGGTGCCACCAGCCTGCACCCCCGCCCAGCTAGGGTCAGCAGGAGCAGCAGCTGAGGTGATGTCTGCAAACGGACACTGGGCCGAACCTGTCAAGGGCAGACACAGCTGGGGCAGAAGCTTGCCTCTGGGGGGACCGTTGGCAATGTCAAAGCACCACGCCTGAGCTCACAGAGTCAGAAAGGCCAGCTTCCATTGCCCTCTGCCACTTAGAGCCCTGCAGCCTTGGGCACGTTTCATTTACCACCGTGCACCTCGGTTTCCCTCTGCACTAAAACCTGCCTTGCAGAGTTGCTGGGTGTGTTGTGTGCACTCGTTGTTGGGCGAATGCTGACAACCCCGTGGGCCGCACCTTCCCCGCCGCCGTGTCGCATGAGGCTAGCTCAGGAGCCGCCCAGCTAGGTCTCTGCTTGCCTTGCCCGTCCTCTTTGTCCTCTCTTCCCGCTGGCTACCCCCCTGGTCTCTGGGCCTGGCCCTGAGATCTTGTCCAGGGAATTGGCCAGGCCCCCTCCCAAAAGAGAGGGAAGGGAAGAGGGTCGAGGGAAGACGCTGCTCAGGAAAGGCCCTCCTTTTGGGGAGGAGGAGGTAGAGGGGCCCAGCCACCTGGCCAGCACCAGTACTAGGAAGAAGCGCAGGAGTCCTCGAATGCCCGAGGGAGCTGGGCCCCACTGCAGGCGACTGCTGCCTATCACCAACATGTGCACGCACGTACACTCACGCACACAGAGGCAGGGAGGCAGTTGGCTGTTCCTCTTACCCACAGCCCCCTTCTTACGCCTCATGCTCACATATGGAAGGGCCACCAGAGCTGTCCTCACCAAGCCTCAGTAGCCCTGGACACGACACCTGCCACCCTCTCCAGCTGGCCTATAGGCAGGAGCTTGGACAGGCCTGAGGAGCTATGGCTCTGATCCGTGTTTCAGAATGCTGGGTGCACGATCATTCTGGGGATGAGAGGCTGTGTTAGCCAAGGTTTGCCTTGGCAGTTGCCTGTGATAGAAAAACTCAGCTCAAACTGGTTTAAACAGACAAACAAGTGCATTGACTCAGATAACTGAAAAGGCCAAGGCTACTAACTTCTGGTGAAGCTGGATCTGTACTAGGGACTCAATTCAAGAACCCGGTTCCACATCTTCCAGCCCTGACACTCTGGTTATGGTCTTCATCCTGGGCCTCACCCTTCATCGTCCCTGACAGCTCCATGCTTGCTTCCTACCTGCATAGCAACTCTTGTGGGCAGAGAACCCTTCTCCCCTCAAAGATTCCAGCCAAAGCTGCTATTGTAGGCATATGTCCATCTCTGAAATGATCACAGTACCCAGGAATATGGAATGCTCTGATCAGCTCGGCTCGGGTCGCATGGCCCCTGAACCCTGGAGAAGAAACGAAGTCGTCCAGTAGAGATCCAGCCCAAAGTGCTCTCTGCTCCCCCGTCAAAGCATAGCCTTCACACACACACATATCCTTATACTCCAGCCTCTTCGCTTCGCTCCATGCTGCTTCCTTCTTTGTATAATGCCCTTTCTGACGAACTCCTACTGAACCTTCAGAACCCAGGCCAAATGTCACCTCCTCTGAGAAGCCTTCCCTTACACTTACATGCAGAGTTAGATAATTTTTTTTCGTCTGCTGGAGCCTTTCTCAAACTGTCCAACATACCTGACTTGTGGGTCTGACTCTTACACTTGGGCTCTGAGCTCCCTCTAGGTCCTGAGCACAGAATAAGTGCCCTGGACAGTTTTGTCAGGAATGTGAACAAATAGACAAAGGACAGTAGAATGAGCTCAGAATTGGACTGCTCAGAATCGGGAGAAAGCAGTGCATAAGAATAACATCCAAGCCAAGCAGCTTGCAGCAAGGCTGGCTTTGCCAGTCCAGTTGACGGCGGCCTGCAAGTGTGTGAGTGTGCATACATGCATATCTACGCCATAGGAGAGTGTGACCGTCTTTTAAATGAGCTCACGCTGTTGACTGCTCCTCTCGCCCTCAAGGTTGCCTCCTTGAGTCTCTGCCCAGTTGCCAGAATTCAAGGCCTTAACAGGCCAGGGCTGAGACCTGGGTTGGGCCCCCAGAGCCAATGCTGCGGACATGCTAGAAGAAAGGGAAGTTGTGGCTGGGGGTCAGCCTGAAGTGTTGGCTCCTACTTCACCAGCAGACGGTCTTCCTGGTGTCAGCTCACGGGCGCTGGGAGCACCCGGCCCGCATGGAACCCTCAGATGGGCCCCAGGAGGGAGACCAGAGGAGCCCCACTCCTTGAAGGAGCTGCCTTGAGAGCTGGCAGCGCTGGTGTGATTTTCAGGACTGCCGGGAAGCTCCCTGCTCCCTCCCGTGCATTAATAATGCTTGCACTTCTGCCGTTTGAGATTCCTTCCGTTTGCTGTGTTGGGTCTGTCAAAATGACAACCTCTTGGAACATTTGTGCCCCTGGATCCTTATCAGTCATCGACAGCACAGCGCGAGGGAGAGGTTCCAGCTCCCTCCAGAGAGCTGGAGTGGCTTGTGTGTGATGATGGAGTGGAAGTGGAAATACAGACGGGAAGGGAGGCTGAAACAGTGGGGAGGAAGCTGCTCGGCTCTCAGGTGCTGCTGGTCCCTGATCCTGTGCCCCCCCACCCTGTCCCTGGCTCACAAGAAACACAGTTGTCAGGAGCACCCCCTTCTGTGCCCAGGGGACAGGCACAGCGCACTCTTGGCGTGGTTCCACTACGTGCTCTGTGAGTGACCTTGGGCAAGGAGGGACCTGGACCTCCGGGTGTGTCCTCATCTGTAAAATGGGCAGGAAGTACCTTCTTGGTGAATTCTTTATTGAGATGAGTAAAGAAATACATGCACGATGTCCTGTGATGGTAGGTACACAGTCAGCCCTATCTTGAGGCGATGTCGGATAAGGACACGACTAAATGGCACTGTGCAGAGGGGACAGCTAGGGAGTCTTCCCAGAGTAGCTGTCGGGACCGTCATCCATGGCTGTGTTGACTGAGGCACCTGTTGTCTTGGGGACTGAGTGCTCAAGTCAATAGATGCTCCACACCCCGAGTTGACTTGTTGCAGAGAAGGGAAGGGATGAGAGTTAATGCTGGCTAACCCCCTGCCTGTGCCCCTCCCCGGAAGGCACCAGAGAGGGGCAGCATGAACCCCCTGCCTGTGCCCTGCCCTGGGAGGCACCAGAGAGGGGCAGCATGCTGGCCGAGGCCACCCAGCAAGGTGGGAAAGATCAGGGTTAGTGAGACAACTGGTGCTTTGGAAGGCACAGGCCGTGCCCAGATGCCAGGGCTGCCCCACTGCTTCTAGGCCCTGGGTCCCCCCATAGGGCCGCCAGAGCCAGTCCTGCTCTGTATGTGAAAGAAGAGCATTTGGTTGTGCCTTTGCTAGAGGCTCTCCCGGCCTCCATCCCAGGGCTTCCAGGCCTGGCAATGACAGCATTCCTGGCCCTGGGAAGAACAATGGTTGTTCCATGTACTGTCTCATCAGCCCTGAGAGTTGACCTGTCTTACCAGCGAACCCTATGGAGTCTGCTTTGGTCGAGGGGCAGAGGCCTCTCTCGGCTCCATGCCCATTACGCCAAGGAAACAGGGAGGACTTAGCAATGTGGGGGGCGGCCCCTGAGATGAGGGGAGCACCAGCCCGGGAATGAGGCAGCCTTGGGTCGCGTCTTGGCCCGTGTCACTCTCTGGCCACACAGCGTGATTTCCCTCTCTGGACCCAGAGTCCTCATGGGAGATTGTTGGTGTCAGAGTTTCCCCACATCTTCCAGCTGGACACACAGCCAGCCAGTGCTTCCTTTGAGGCTGGCCAGGTGCTTCTTCCAAGAGCCATAGGGGCTCCCCTCTGAGCCCCGGGCCTGAGACAGGACCCAGGGTGTGCTGGAAGAACGAGCTCCCTGTTCTCTGGGTGACTCATGGTGGGAAGAGAGCCTCAGAGTTCACTTTCCCCTGAAGGGTGATAACTAAGGTATGAAGACCAGTATCCCAGCTCCTACGTGTGGGGGCTCAGGCCCCACCCACCACATCCAGGCCCAGCTGCTAGGTTGGGCTGGACTCCAGCCCCACCAGGGCAGCCCCACAATGGTGTGCTTATTGCCATGTCAACACGTCTCCAGCCTCCTGCTTGGGAGACACTCATCTGGCCAGTGGAATGGGGGTCACCTTGGACGGACCTGGGCTGGCTGCCGTGTGCCTTCAGTGTTCCTTTATATCCCCATGTAGTCACTGGCTTGTCTTGTGAGGCCTCAGCTGTCATCAGCAGGCCTTGCAGGGAGATCTTGATGCCAGGGAGGCTTGGGGAGACCATTTAGGACCACTGGCTTCAGTGACCACAGGCTGTGACCTCACCCCTGGCCAGTGTCCTGCAGGCCCTGGGAACCTACGCTGCCTCGAGTGTCCGCGGGAGGACTAAGAGATCTGAGGACAGGAGGTGCCTCACACTGGTCTCCAGAATACCCTGTGTTTATTGAAGTATGCTCAGCCTTCCAGAACTTTCACCTTCAATCCCTGATCTGTGCTCAGGAGTCAGACAGAGGGCTCCTTCTTGCCTCACAGGTGATATTTTTCTAGTATTGTCTTCATAGAACACGTGTCCTGTTGCAGGAATGTGCGAGTCCATCCTGCGCCGGTCAGCATGCCCAAGGCAGCAAGACAGACCCTTGGTGAGGGGTGAATTAATCTGCTTCTGTTCTGCCCCCCTCACCCTTGGACACATAGTGCCCCTGCCTAGAGCAAAGCCATCTCTTAAGCCGCTTGCACTTAATGCAGTGCCTGCCCTGGCCTCGGAAGGCAGCCTGTGAGTGAGAGCAGCTTGAGGCCACGATGCGTGACTGATCCCAAAGACTCCCTTCTGCCAAGCTTGGCGCCTGGAAACAGATGTGTAGCCACCAGTGCTTCTGAAAATCCTTCTGGGATGCTAGGTTCCTGCCAGGTGCTAGAATGTAGAGGTACGTCAAACAGGACCCAGTTCCCTGGGAGATGGGCCCATCAACCTCAGACCAGAAGCAGGTGCTGCAGGGGTAGCAGGGAGGAAGCAGCAGAGAGCTCATGTCAGGGCGGGGGGCTTTTGGGAAGGTATCACCGAAGCAGTTCCCTCTGCTGGGTTTGCGGGGTGGAGAAGGGATTTGCCTGACAAGGTATAGGATGCAGGAAGGCCTTCAAGGCCAAGAGTCGGTGTGCACCATAGCACAGCAGTGTGGAAGCGCTGCCTGGCAGGTTTGTTGGATCTGCACACCCATTACAATCACATCTGCAAAAGCTACACAATAATGTAGCAGAATGCTCACATCCTCCACCCCGGGAGTTTGTGAAAGCCAGATGTAGAGACATCTGGATGTCACCTGTTTGGGTCCTGGCGTGCCCTGTGTGGCAGGCACGGTTTCCGCGCACTATCGTACATAAGCAGTAATTCTCTCTGGTTCGCTCCAGCCAGTGGACAAACCATCCCCGCTCTGAAGTAACCAATCCTCACAATGCCCTTGCCCACATCCACGGCCAACCCCGTGGGGAGGTTTGGAGGGCCTCCCGGGCACATCTGGGTTTTGCCCTCCAAGTGTGGCGCTAATGCCATAATAACAGCTCTGGTTTATTAACTGACGGCTGTGTCTCACGCACCATTTGGAGGACTTTCGTCCTCAGGGCAGCCCCATGAAAAAGGCACTATTATCTCCGTTTTACAGTTGAAGAAACTGAGACTCGCAGGGGTTAAATGGCCCGCTCAGCGTGGCTGAGCTGGTGATGGCTGAGATCCTAATGCTGGTTTGTCTGAGTCTGACACAAACTCTTTTCTTTGCACTGTGTCGGATCACAGAGAGACCCCATTTTCTGAAAAAGCGAAAATTATATCTTGGTAAATTTGGTCCCCAGTGACTTAGCTGTGGTTTCATAGCTACTTTGCCTCTCAAGCCTGCTTTTTCATTAATGGGCAAGTTTTGGGGGTAGATGACCTCAGAACACCCTGGTGCTAACACGCTCATAGCTGCTTAGAGGCTCCAAGTGAGTAGGCCTGATGTCAAGTCCTCGTCCTTGCGTTAAGTGGAGCCAGGGCATCTCCAAATAAAAGTAATTAATTTATTTGCCCCTTGAGGGCTGAGCAGGGGACATGGGGTGGGCCACGGCCATGCCAGCCCGGGGCCACAGGGACCAGGCCAGGTGCATGCCTCACAGATGTTGGGCATCCGAGAAGGGAGGCTCCGTTAACATTAAAAGGAAATCCAGGACGGCTCATGTGGTTGCACCTCACGATCTCCGGGTCCTGGGATCGAGCCCTACATCAGGCTCCCTGCTCAGCGGGGAGTCTGTTTTTCCCTCTGCCTCTGTGCTCTCTCGCTGTCTCTCTCAAATAAATAATTAAAATTTTAAAAAATAAATAATAAATTTTAAATACAATAAAAATAAACCAAAAAATTTTAAATAAAAATGAAAAATTAATAAATAAAAGGAATTCCTCCTAAGGAGAGCTAAAAGGATATTCTAAAATATTAGCTATGGCTTATCATTCAAAAACTCTTCTGAATCCTGCTCTGATCCTTTCCAGCTGGTCCCCTGGTGGCGCTCCACGGCACCAACTATCCCACTAAACCAGAAGTTCTCTACTTTCGGGACCTCCCCCGATCCCTCTGTTTCTCTTCATTCTGGTAGGAATATGAGCCCTTTGCATCTTGCCCCGGTACTGGTGTTTTCAGGTTCTGTTTTTCACTCATGTAGAATGCATGTGCCTGTTCACTTAATGAAGATTTGGCTCATCGCTAGTTGTCCAGCCTTGAGCAGGCTTGGGGAAGCAGTGGTGACACGTGTGTGGCCTCCTGAGCCTGTGGCCCCACACATCCAGTCCTGTGTGAAGGCACTTCACCGCCACCAGCAGACCAGCCGGTGGGCAGCTCTAACCCAGTAGGAGCTTTCAACGTGCTGTGTGCTGGGTAACGTGAGAGTTCGGACTCCATGAAGGGTCCCCATGCCTGCCTCTCAGCCGGGTTCCCCACACATCCTCCTGCAACAGGCCATGCCTTCTGACCCCACTCCTTTGTCTTACAGGCCTCCTGCCCTGAGTGGCAGCCCTGTCATCTCGGACATCTCGTTGATCCGGCTTTCCCCACACCCTGCGGGCCCTGGGGAGTCCCCCTTCAATGCCCCGCACCCTTACGTGAGCCCCCACATGGAGCATTACCTCCGAGCCGTGCACAGCAGCCCCACGCTCCCCACCATCTCAGCAGCCCGAGGTCTCAGCCCCGCTGACGGTGAGTAGAATTTGGGGTGCTGGGGGAACTGGGCTGCTAACTCTGACGTGGTTGATTCCTCAGCACCAGCACCAGCCCCTGGGATAGTGAACAGGTTGACATTCCTCCCCACCACCCTGAACAATGGGTCCTTCAATAAATGAATGGGGAAAGCCCAAAGAATCTGGGGATCATTGGTTTTTGTGCTCATTAAAGAGCTGTCAATAAGCACCCTTCCACATGCAAATTATATAAATATATATATGTATATATAATGGTAAGATATGTTTATGTAAGTCTTATCTTAGGTGAGAATTCTTTGGTTGCAATAAACTAAAATCTGCTTCTGGTTAAGTAAACGGGGTATGGGATCAAGGTGTCTCATGGGCCCCCAGCGCTGAAGGAAGGCAGAGCCAGGCTGGTTTCTGCCTGCATCTCTGCTTGTGCACCCCCTTGGAAGTCAACACATGGCCTCCAAATGGCACCCCAAGGCTCCACAGGTGAGTACCAGTGGCTTTGTGTCTCTCAGGTCAGAGGCTTGAGAGAGAACTGATTAGCCCACTTCAAAGATCAGATGGCCACCCCAGTCCGGTTAGTTTGAGACAAGAAAGGGCAGGTCACATAATACAAATAAGGTTTTCAGGTCTAAAATTTAATACTTAAAATAAAACTTAGTACTTCCAGGCCCATCCCCACCTCACTGATACATACGAACACACACACACAACACACACACACACACTCACCCTGGACAGTAGTAAGCACATGCGGGACTTGGCCATGCCCATCTTGTCTTTCTGGGAAGTGTTCTCAACCCACTGTGCCTGGTAGCCACTCACTGCTGCCATTTTCAAAAGGAACCAGGCTACATCATCTCAATCTGCCTATTGAAACCATGGTCCAGAGGCTCCAGGAAACATGGTCCCAGTGGGCCTCTTGTCACTCACTACCTCCAGTCCTTCCCAGGGGAACATGTCCTCCCCCACTTCATGGATATGACCAGGAGCAGCAGCCAAGTCCTGGACCTGAGAGGCTCAGGTTGGAGTTTCACAAAGAGAAGGACTCCAGCTTCCAAATGTATAAAAAAAGTTGCCCTGAATCATTGGGCGCATCGTCCGAGGCAAGTGGCAGTGACCACAGGACATGAAAGTGGCTGGCCAGAACGTGGCTATTCTGAAGTGACCCCTTGGAGCTGGAACCCAGCCCTGGAATCTGCATGGGTTTTCTGAGAGGCCTTGCCCGAGTGAGGGTGCCCTGAAGGACCACGCTGCCTCCACACCTCTCCTGATGACACAGCCAGTGCTGGACTCAGCCCGGAGTTCCGTGCGGATGCAGGCCAGATTCCCCAGGCTGCCCTGACCTTGAAGCTCACACATAGCCAGAGGATGCCTGCCCCCAGGAAGATGTGTCCACGCCCTAATCCCCTGAATCTGAGAATGTTGCCTCGTTTGTGGGGAAAAAAAGGCCTCTGCAGATGTGATTTAGCTGGAGATTTTGAATGAGACGATCATCCTGGAATGTCCGCGTGGGTTTAACTACAGTGATAAATGCCCTCACAAGAGACATAGACAAGAGAACAACACAAAGATAGGAGTGTTGTGGCCATTGGCCAAGGAAGTTGGCAACTTCCAGAAGCTGGAAGGAGCACAGGATAGATTATCCCCTAGAGCCTCTGGAGGGAGTGTGGCTCTGCTGATACTTTGATGATAAACTTCTGGCCTCCAGAACTGTGGAAGAATGAAATTTTGTTGTTTGGGCAGCAGTTAGCACCAAGTCCGTACCAACTTGTTATAGCGCCCTAGGAAACTAATACACATGGTGACAGGGTTACCACGGAGGAGGCAGGACGAGGTAGTGCTCCCGAGGCCAGGTTCAGAGGACCCTGCGAGATGTCTCTAGAAAAGACAAGGACGCTGTAGTTTCAGCTGACAGTGGTACAGCTGATGAAGAGCTAAGTGGTAAGACTGGGCTGCCCTTGAAGGAGCTGCTTGCATTTGTGCAACACTTGATTCTATGCCTGATTTCTAGAGAAACCTCGCTGAGGTTCCTGTCACACCCACTTGTCCCAGCCCCAGCCCCAGCCCCTTGAGATAACAGGCATGGGTTCAGCACCAGAGGACACTTGGCTAATTTGCAAAGCCCTGACCTTCACAGGGGATGGACCTGATACCCGGAGGCCTCACTGACCCGGAACCCAGCTCCCAAGTGAAGAGAGACAGCATGTCAGGCTCACACTGCAGCTGTGCAAGCCCCAGCACCTGCCCACATGAGACCCCAAAAGTTCATCAGCCATCAGGGCCATGTCTGCAGACCGCATGGGCTCTGAGGACAAATGGGCACTCCAGAGAAGGCTTTGGGGAGGAGGTGAACATTCAGGAGGAGGAGGACAGGAGGGCATTTTGAGCATGGACAGGGCAGGGGGAGGCCATGGGATATCACTCTGGCTGCAGGCCAGAGCTCTCTCTAGTGGATACAGCAGGAGAAGGGGAGGAGGGGGAGGAGGCTGCTTCCATTGACCGGCTTCTCTCTGCCCAGCACGTAAGAAATCTCTTTTACTTTTTGCCAAGACTGATAGCAGAGAGCACCGGAGTTCTTATCTGCCATTGAGGAGGGTAACGGTGGCCTTCCACTCATAACGTGTGAGGATAGTGACCCTGAGGATGAATGGGAATCCCTCGGCCCTGTGCCTACACAGGCCCAGCAAGTGCTCAGCGTGACGTTGGCTTTCACGTTCATTTCTCATAGTAACTTGAGTAGCAAGTATTATTACCCCCATTTTACAGATGGAAAACTGAGCCAGCTCAGAAGGGTGGCCCCTTCCCAATTTTGCACGCCTGCTAAAAGCCAGGCCTCTTGATGGGTCTGTTTGGTTCCCAATTCCAAGCCCCCTTGAGATGCTGGAAGTTCGTCATCCCTGCCTCCTGGCTGAGCCCCTGGGAGGGGCCGGGTATGGGGTGGGGGACAGACAGCTCTGGGTTGCCACTGCAAGCCAGGCCGGCAGCTTTATCTGGCCGGGTCCAGGCGAGCTCGCCTTGAATGTTCAGGCCAGACTGACCTGGCCCAACTGTCGACCACCACGGCGCCTTTGTTTGTGTCTCTGTTTTCCTTTGAAGACTCTGCTGGCCTGTGGACCTGGTCAGCCTGGAGCTCTGGGCTTCTGTGGGGCCTGGAGGGGGAGGTGGGAGTGCTTGTTTATGGTGTGGGGACAAGGAGGCATGCTGGCTCTGATTCCCCACCAGCAGAAACACACCCCACCCCACCCACCCCATCCCACTTTGTCTGCCCAGTGGGGGAAGGGGACCCAGGGGCAGAAGACGGCACCCCAGGGACACGGGGGTGGTGGGGTATGCCTCAGCCCTTGTGTGTGTTTCTCTCTCTTTTGGGCCAATCCTGACCAACTCTCTCTCCTACCCACAGTGGCCCACGAGCACCTCAAGGAGAGGGGACTGTTTGGCCTCCCCCCTCCAGGGACCAACCCCTCAGACTATTACCACCAGATGACCCTCATGGCGGGCCACCCTGCACCGTACGGGGACCTGCTAATGCAGAGTGGGGGTGCCGCCAGTGCACCCCATCTCCACGACTACCTCAATCCAGTGGATGGTGAGTACTGGGCCCGTGTGGGGATAGGGAGCAAGATAGGCCATGGGGGCTGAGGAGGGTGCATGTTGCTCCTTTTGTGGGTGAGGAGCCCTAAGCGGGGGATCTGGGATCCCTGCCATGACTGCTGTCCACAGGGGACTGAGTCTGAGCAACCCCCGCACATACTTAGTGAGTCACCGCAGGCCAGGACGTGTTTTAGGAATTACAGTCTGGGGAATAAAACACACTCGTCTCTGCTTTCATGGAACTTCTAGCACAGTAGGGAGAGACAAACAAAGCCAAGGATGGGGTAGGAAGCACCAGGTCGGGGGGGGAGGGGGGTGCAAGTCTTGAATGAAGATATTGAGAAATCCTCCCTGGGAAAGTGATATTTGAGCACAGGATTGAAGGAGCAGAGCAGTACAGAAATATGATCCAGACGGGAAATAGCAAATGCAAAGGACCTGGGGCAGCAGTGTGCCCTCTGAGCTCAAGAAAAACCCAGGAGGCCAGCATGCCCAGCACCCAGGGGGTGAGGGGCCGGAGGAGGGTGGGGCCAGAGTTCCAGGGCTGGTCGGGCAGGCTGGTCATGGCTTTGTAAGGCTTGACATGATGGGGCCCTTGGGGTGGGGGGTTGGACAGAGGAGTAATGAGATCTAAGTTCTTAAAAGGAATCCCATTGTGGCTGCTGATCTGAGAATAGGTTTAGGGGCAAGGTGGAAGCAGGGGGTTCTGGTTAGTAGAGGTGGGGAGAGTGATCACATTTTAGATAGTCACAAGATTTGTTCGCAGACAGATGAGAAAGTAGGAAGAAAGAAAGGCATTAAGGACAACACCAGGGTGTTGGGCCTGAGCACGTGGAGGGTGGCTGTCACTAACTGAGCTGGAAGCTGCGAGCAGGGCACGTTGGCAGATGGGAGATCCAGTGTTCTGGGTAAAGTTCTTGTTGCCCATAATATACCAAGGCTTTCCCTCCCGCCAGATACTATCTTCATTTCCCAGGGGTGCCTGTGGCCGCCTGACCATGAGCCCCTGGGATCATCACGGGGCCCCGCCTCTTCTCTGAGGGAGGCTAAATCCCCCCTCACCCAGCCAGTGCCATTCCACCTGCTGTTCCTGGAGCCCAGCCCAGAGATTCCCAGGGATCCAGGCCAGACAGCAGAGCTAGAAACCACTGCAGGGGGCAGGGTTATTCTCCTCCAGCCCTGCCTGGGAGGGATTTTCCACTCCCTGACGGTAGGGAGCACCCAGGTCTGCAGGGAGACCTGCCCTGGAGGGAAGTCCGGGTGCCTGCCCGGCTGCATGACTCAAGGTGGGCCTCTGCACCCCTCAGCCTCCTCCCATCCCCCAGGATTTCCCGTCCCCACCAGCCACTGCAGCTCCACCTTATTGGCTGGAGCAAAAATAAGCCTCTTATTTCCTCAGGCTTGGCTGAGATTTTGCCTCCTCTGGGACATCTCCCCAGATGCCCTCTCCCACTTCCCTCCTCTCAATCCTTCTTGTCTCTGCCTGCCCTACCCACCTCATATTTGCCGGAGCCACCTCATGTGGTTCCGGAACCCCACAGAGCCTTCCCTGATCCACCACAGGAGTGTCACTGGGAAGAGCCCTAGAGTCCTCCCAACACCGGCGCTCATCGGTGTTCTCCTTGTCATGCCCTGAGGGGTGCCATCCGCATCAGATTCCCGGGGCTGTCCCATCCCACTACCTTCCCCAGGGGATGGCGTTCAGTCCAGGACTAAGCGCAAATGTGGAGTGTGAGAAAAGGCCCGGCCCCCTAAGCACACCCCCCACGTGCCCTCCTTCTCTCAACAGCCCTCTGGTGCCCCCCACAGAAGTGGGGTGGGGTGTCAGCAGGTGGCAAAGGTAGGGCTCCAGTAAAGCTGTATGTACCTGCCGCTTGTCAAAATTAGAAACCAGACAGCAGGCACAATATAGCACTCAAATAGCCACGTCCAAGTGTCACATCCTCCCACAGGGCCTGCCTCCCAAGGCCTCGGTGGCTGGCACCAGGCCACCTGGTCAGTGGGCAGACACAGACAAACCATGGCCCAGGGGTCAAGTCAGGCAGGTGTCCTCAGAGGCAGGAGAGCCCCGGTCAGCAGACATGAGCGCCTGCCCACTGCCTCCAGGCAGCACCACACATCTGACACCCCAAGAGCCGTGGCCCCAGGGAGGGCCTGCAGGGCCAGATGTGTTCCTGAGCATCTGGGCAGAGCACAGTGCCCGTAGGGGTGGCCGTGGGGAGGGAGTTTGGGTTGTGAACCGCGGCCCGGCCAGGCCAGCGCCGCCTGTGCGCGTCCCCACTGTGGGAACTGGCCCGAGGTGCTGGGGCACTGAATGCGGCCCGCACCGCGATTCCCAGCCCTGCCTGCAGGTTGAACCAAACACGCTGTTGAGTTGGACCGCGCGTGTGAACGTGGCTCAGGGGCTGGCGTGCAGTAGCCGCTCAGTCAGTACTTGCTCCAGTCTCTTTCCGCCGGATTTCTCCTTCTTCTCCTGCGGGACTTTTGTCTCTGTGTACCCCGTGCCTAGCCCCGTGCCACGACTCCTCCTGGCCACCACCCCCTGCCTCCCAGGCCTGCCACATCTGGCTTGTCAGCCCTCCTGGCAGCCCCACGATTTGCCACCCCGGGGTCCCTCAGGCTCCATGCTGCCTGGCAGTGATCGGTCATCCCCTCTGCCCTTCTGAGTCCCGGTGGCTTCCATCACTCTCAGGGCCAGCGGCCTTCCCCTCCAGCCTCGGCTCCTCCGCCTTGCACACTGCCTCCCAGCGCCCCGCTCCACCTGCGGTCACCCGGCACCCTCCCAGTGCCGCTCTACGGGCTCGCCCAGCTCAGCCCTCCACCCAAAATCCAGCCCCAGCTTGACTGCATCAGCTCTGCTGGAGCTCCCACCCTCCCCCTCACTGGGTGCTGCTTCCTTGTTAACTGGGGAGCCCTCCATGTTCGGGAGCTTGGCTGCCAAGGAGCAGGCCCCGTGTTTGCAGAGTGACTGTGTGAGTGAGTGACAGTCACACAAAATCCTAGAGTGGAAAGATGCAAACTGGTTGGGGAGAGACTGGGCCGACTTGCAGGGAGCCGGGGAGGCGGCTGGGAACACGGCCGCTTTGTTCTCAGGGGTGCTCAGCATTTGGCAGCATCTGAGGCCGAGCCGGAGCATCAGGCGATGAGCTCACCAGTGGGCGTGAGAGCGTCCAGCTCACGTCGGACTCATCACACCCACCCACGATCCTTTCTCCACCTCTCCTCTTGGGAACGTGATTGGCTCCAGGGTGCAGAGGGAAGCTTCCGTGCTGGGCCGGAGCAGGCACATCAGTTTCTCCAGCTGAGGCCTGGGGTGGGGCTGGGGGATTTTTCTGAACCCTGAAGCATTTCAGGAACAGAGGATTCTTTGCCTCTGGTCCCAATCACTTACGATCCAAGCAAATCAAGAGTAGTGCAACGTGATATCCTGTATTTGTCATGACTTAATACAGTTTTTCTTTTCAACCCAGTTTGAATTACAACCGGAACCTTTGCTTCCGCTTTTAAAAATTTTAGGAATTTCTGTTCTGCTTTGATGCCCACATGGATGTGTTGTTCGTGTGCATCCCTAAGAGACTCCAGTGCTCAGAGCCCAGCCTCACCCCTCCCATAAACTGAGGAGCAGGGAAAACCCACCAGTTCTGGTGCTTTCTGCTGGTCCCAGCTGCATGGATCTGGGGAGAGATCTTCCCATCAAATTTCTTTTTGCTCAGACTCTCAACAGAGAATGGTGCAGGTTCAGAGCCCCCCTATGCAAGGGTCCTGAGACTCTCTGAGGACATGTGTGTTCAGTTAGAAAGCCTCCCATAAGCATGACCATGACATGGAAGCTCTGTGCAGATGCAGGGGGCCTCAAGAGCTTGTGCGAAGTCGAGGAGACTAGCCCTTCCTTCTCTCTCTGTTTCTCTTTCTCTCTCAGTCATTCTGAGAATAGGTCTTGAGCACCTCCTATATGCCAGGCATGGCTCTAGGTGCTAGGGACACAGCTATGCATAGTCGGCCAAGTCATGCCCTCGTGGTGCTTCATAAGCTCCATGGGCTGCTCTGTGTAAGCTCCTGGTCAGGACAAAGAATATCCCATCCTGAGGCCGCCTCACCTACGCCGCCTCCTTTCTCAGCTCTTTCCCTTTCTTTCCAGGAGGAGAGAACTTCCCAGAGGCTTTGAGGTGCAGAGGTCAGGTCTGCCGGACTGTGTGGCAACCTACAGGGAAAGTGTAGGACACAGGTGGCCTTATGTCCACATCCTCCAGGGCAGTGTCCCCAGCCCACTCGATAGCAAACCACCAGCACCATTTTTACCTGAGCCAAGTGCCATGGGCACGATTCTTTAATAGTATATTTTTAATATAGTCACCTTTGCAGATTAAATAAATAGATGTCAGAATAGAACTGATATTTTTTCTCATGTGAGAAACCTGATTGTATCTGAGGATACGTCCTGTCCCCGTGTCCATTAGGCCGAAAATAACCTCGTCTGGGTTGAGTACACATCCTACACTGAGGAAAACCCCAGGGCGGTGCAGGAAAGGCAGGGAGGCAGAGAGGCCTCTTGCTGGAGTGCACATCCAAGCCCTGCACTCCTCTCAGGACCCGGGGCCGGGCCGTGGGCAGGACCAAGGGCATCTCCCATGTCCCTCCCTTGCTGGGGGCTTCTCAGCCTCCTGGTGGTCGATGAAGGCCCGTTGCCTCCTGTTTTTAAAGGAGGCTGATTTATAGCAGGAAGAGTGGGAAGTGATGCTGTGCAGGGAGGTGATGGATAACTGGTCAGGGAGTCCAAGGCCATCACTCTGCCCCCCAGTTCTCTGGAGGGCCGGGAATTCACTGGTTGTCACCAGGGCCTTAAAATGGAATTCTCTTGTTTTATGCTGTTGAATATTGGTGATTTAACAGCAGAATGGTAGCAGCCACCGCCCCACCCCCTCCTCCTCCCACCGCATTGAGAAGATTGAAATGTTTCCGATTGAAATGTTGTCTGTTTACAGCCCATATTTCCTCCAAGCTGTATATTTTATTGTCATATTGACACTAATTTGACTTGGATGTCACCTCCGTTCTGACGCCCGTTCTTTATGCCGCCTGCGGGTCCAAGGGGGTTTTCAGAAACCAATTACATTGATCACACCGCAGAGAGGCAGGAGGAGCTGCTGGGGGGACTGCCCCAGAGTCCTCAATCTCTGGGCAGGGAGCCT
The DNA here is from genome assembly GCF_003254725.2 of Canis lupus dingo. Classification (NCBI taxonomy): domain Eukaryota; kingdom Metazoa; phylum Chordata; class Mammalia; order Carnivora; family Canidae; genus Canis; species Canis lupus. Next base: position 30,018,520 of record NC_064261.1, on the reverse strand, counting down.
GTGCCCAGCCTGCAGACAGGAGGGAGACTGAGGCACAGCAGGCCAGGCCACAGGTCCCGGAGGAGCAGGACTGGTGTGTGAGTGCAGGCCTGGGTTAAATGGTGTCTGTGGCTCGTCTGGTAAGCCTGCGCAAACAGCGCTGAGACGAGCATTACAAAGTCACTCTACAGGCCAGGAACCTGAGTTTCTTTGTCTGCATCACAGAACTAGGAAATGGTCAGCCTCAGCCCCGAGCCTCTGGGCTCGAAGCCTAGGTGTTTTCAATCCCTCCCCCCACCCCCCTATAAGAGGGGATGAGGGGCTGTGGAGAGCTAAGCGTGCGGCAGGTTAAACCCAATCCTCCAGTTGGGTTTCCTTAGAGCATTTCCTCAGTGAGTCCAGAAGATAGTGGGTGGGCCAAACTGTGCAGGAATGTTCCAGAACCAGTGGGGATTCAGAACCCACAAGGCTTGTGTCCTGCTGTCCCTGACCCATGCTCAGGACAGCATCTGGCCCAGGAAAGGCTCCTGGGACGTCATGCTGGGTCACCGGTCTCTCCACCGCTGGTGCTACACCTGCCCTGGCCAGGCCCTTTAGAGGCCAGGTCCTTGCATCCCTCCGGCTGCCCTCAGCCCAGGCTACTGGGTCCTCAGGACGTCCACCCGGAGCTTGGGTGATAATGCTGGCCACTAGCCCACAGCAACCCTGCAGTAGATCCTGTTGGCCCATCTTCCTGGTGAAGAAGCAGCTCAAAGGAGGTCCAGGGACTTGCCCAAAGCCACGCAGCTCAGAGCAGTCAAGGGAGGTCAGAACATGGCCTGCCTGGGGCCGGGGCCTGTTTTCAGATCTCCTGCTGTTTCTGGCTGCCCCAGGGACAGCAGCCTTGTCCCTGAGCACTCTGGAGTTACCTAAAGTGGTCCCAGGCCCCTCGCGGACCCTGCCCAGTACTGTGGGTACTGCTTTCATCACTCACCTGGGCAGTGAGCTTCACCAGAGGGCAGGGCCAAGGGTCTTCCCTGCTCACAGCCCGCATCATGTCCAGCCCCGCACCTGGCATACTGCCGGCCCTGACAAGGGTCGGAGGGGCGAATGAAGCTACATTTGGAATGAGCAGAAGACAGACCCTGTGGCTGAAGCAGGGTTCAGACGCCAGCGGCAACAGGCATGGGCAGCATCAGGCGTCGTCTGCCCAGGTGAGGGCCGGCTGGTGTCTGGTCACCCCGGCAGCTGACAAATCACAGACTCATCCACAGATGAATGGGCGCAACGGCTCCGTCAGTCCCCGGCCATAAATCACCGGAGAAGCCACAGGAAATGAGTGCCAGGATTTTCTTTCTATTTAGTAATTTATCAAGGGAAGAGGCACATTAATAAACATATTTCCCTTGAGGGGTGGGAATAACAGAGATGAATATCACTGTCAGATTTGGCCTGTTTCCTCTTGTTAGGGGTGCATGAGAGGGTGGGAATCCAAATATTAGCAGCAAAATCTTTTCTAAAAAATGTATTACACAGATGAGCGTATTTCTTCCTTTATGTGATGTGAGATCTTCCCTCCCACCTCACATTTCTCCATTTGCTGCTCGGTTCGTAAGTAATAGGAATCTTTGGGAAGATTCACTTTGGCGTCTTTGGTTTTCCTTCAAAGCGAGGGCTGACAAGGGGTGAACTCAGTAAAGGAGAACAAAGAAGCCGAAAGGAGTCCGGATGGATGGACGGATGAGTGAGTGCTTTAGTGACGAGTCGACTGCTGTGTGGCCCAATCGTGTTTTCTAGACATGCTGTCCTTTAGTATTGACATTAGGCCCACCTGCCTATCAAAACCATCCTCTTGCCCCCTGAAGAAGCTACGTTAACTCTCAGTTTCATTTTAGCAGATCCCCTGGGCTTTAGGCACTTGGTGCTCACCGGGTGCCCTCCCAATAACCCAGCGAGCCACGCTGCCCTGCTCCCCTTGTACAGGTGGGCAAAGAGAGGCTCGGAAGGCTGAGTAGTGTGCTCCAAGGCAAGAGCTAAGTGTTGGGTTCGGTGTGGCTGCTAGCACAACTGTGTGTCCCCACATGGTGTGTATGTGTGTCTGTCCAGCCCAGCTGGACAGAAGCAGTGTGCTGAGTGGTTTGGTGGCCAACCGCTTGATCTCCAGTCCCTGTCTGTATTTCCCTGGGTTGCACGGCCTTGGGCAAGCCACTTGTTTTGTCATTTATAAATGAGAATAATAATGACCCCCTTCCTTCTAGTGCAATTTACACTATTTAATACTTAAAAGGTTAAACAATTTAATACATGAGAGTGCTTAGAACAGTACCTGGCACCTTCCAGGCGGTCTGCAAATATTGACTTTCCATGGCTGTGCTTCTGCTCCCCCTCACCAGCAGCTCAACAGTCACTATCTCGTACTTGGTCTCACCACTGAGCCCGCTGTCTGTGAATGCATGTAGCAGCGAAAGGACCCAAGTCCCTCATGCATAAAGGCGGGAGAGCCAAAAGCAGCTGGAAAACCACACCAGTGGATGCAGGCTTGCCAACATGACACCTTTGGGAGAGAGGGGAACCTTCCCCAACCAGAGGATGTCAGGATACTTCCCCTAGGAAAGGGGTAACCTGCTGAGGTCTGAGCAGAGAGAGTAGGGATGAGCACTTCAGACAGAGGAAATCTGTATGTGCAAAGGCCCTGTGCGGGAAGGCAGGCGACCTGAGTGGAAAGCAGGAAGGTGGCTGGAGCAGAGCCTGGGACATGGGCAGAATGATGCCGGAGAGGTGGGTAGGGAGCACCCACAGGGCTGCCAGGCAAGACACCTCGAGGATTTGGGCCTTTTTCCTAATAGCACTGGGGAGCTCTAGAGAAGTGGGTCCAGAGGGCCCAGAGGCATAATTTGATTTACACATTATGGAGCTCTCTCGGGCTGCAGTGAGGAATGTGCAATCCACATAGCAAATGGCTAAGGGCCCCAGGATGACCAGGGTTGATGGTAGGCTGGAAGGAGCTGGGGGAGGATGAGAGAAAGGGGACCTGTAGGCGGCTTGGGGGGGCAGCCTCAGTCTTGAAGGAGGGGAAGATGGGGAAGCATCTGGCCAACTCCTAGGTTCCCGGGTTCCCACTCTGCTGCTGTGTGGACGGTGGGTGACCGGCTGAGCTCAGCCCGGCAGGATACCTGTAGTGACCTGGAGCTACTTTTCAGACAGAATCTGGGGCCTCATCTGTCCTCTCCACAGCCTTGGATTGTGCTTATCCCAGTGGCACAGGAAGAAAGGGGCTTTCAGAGTTTGGCAGCTAAGGGTGAGGAGCTAGGGGAGCACCAGGGCATGAGTGCCCCCAGGGTCCAGCAGTGGAGGGGCAAGGGGAGCATCAGGGCATGAATGCCCCCAGGGTCCAGCAGTGGAGGAGCAGGGGGAGCACCAGGGCATGATGCAGTGGGACCGGGGGTCTGCTGAGGCTTCTACAGGGGGCAGCTGCAGGCTCTGTGCACTCACACAGGCTGACTTTGCCCTAAACCCTTCTCGGGGGCTAGCCAGCACTGGGGATGGAGGCTCAGAGATCCACAGGCCATCAACCCTGCCCTTGGTGCCCACACAGCTTGGGAACAAGGCACTAACACAGCAACCCTGCAGCCAGGGTAACCTGCCGCCTCCTTGGAGGAGGAGGACCTGTGGGGTCCAAGCAGCTCTGAGCAGACAGAAGGAAAGAAGGCGGGTGTCATGAGCCCAGGAAGAGCCGAGCACAGGCAAGGTGTGCTCAGCAGCCACTGGAGCTTTATACGGGCAGGCCCTTCATGAGCAGCCGCCAAGCTGCTCAACGCTTATGGTTTGCGTGTGGCTCCCGTGCCTGCTCGTTGCCAAACTGGCAGTAAAGGCGCTAATTTATGTTCATTGAGATATTCTCTCACCCAGGCCCTGAGCTGTGCTGCTCCCACCCTGACCACACCATGCGCAGGTCAATCCCATTCTGTAGACCAGCAAACTGGGTTTGAGAGAGCCTCGGCCCCTTGCCCAAGGGCCCCCAGCTGGAAAGCGGCAGAGCCACGATTCTCATTAGACCGTCCTCAAAGGCCCCTCCTGCCATCCCCCGCCTCCTAGTCCCCCTGCCCCGGTTCTGTCCCCCTGCAAGCCCAGTGACGCGTGGGGTGGCTGTCCCCACAGTGTCGCGTTTCTCCAGCCCACGGGTGACGCCCCGCCTGAGCCGCAAGCGGGCGCTGTCCATCTCCCCGCTCTCGGACGCCAGCCTGGACCTGCAGCGGATGATCCGGACCTCCCCCAACTCGCTGGTGGCCTACATCAACAACTCCCGCAGCAGCTCGGCTGCCAGCGGCTCCTACGGGCACCTGTCGGCAGGCACCCTCAGGTGAGCCCAGCCCGCGGGCAGGGGGCTGAGAATCCGGGGGCGGGCTGGGGGCCGTGGGGGGGGGGTGTCCACACTTTCAACCCCAGGAGAGAGATGGGACTTGCAGCTGTGAATCAGCGTGCTTGCAACTGGTTCATGAATTCAAAACCAGTAACGAGGACATTGAAATGTGCCAGTGTTTGTCTGTCTTCGTGTGCTCGTTCAGCCCCCAAACGCACTTTCTGATGTGAAAAGCAACATTTACCAGGCCTGGCATGAGAGATTCCATCACGAAACCAAAGGTAGCTTTCTTTGTGTTTCTGTAGGTGTCGTGGCTGTTGGCTAGTGCTGGGGACCATGTGGAGTGTGATAGTGACTTGGGTCCCCCAGGTCTCTGGGCAGGCAGTGGGCCTCCCACTGTGGTCATAGCCTGGCACACCGGAACCTTGTGGATGCCATTCATCCTTGTGTCCCACCCCCTCCTCACCCCAAGCAGCCCATGGCTGTTTCAGGACTCGGACCCAACCACTTTGACTAAACTCATGTCCTCCCCACGATCCTCCTGAGAGAGGCCAGGATCTGTTAGGAATGTTGGGAGAGCCTGGCCCAAGGACCCAGGGATGGAAATGCTAACAAGTATGGGAGCTACCTTTTGCTTCATAAGCAATTACTCATAACCTCAGTGGTTTAAAGCAACAATAAGCTCTTCATCATCTCACACTGTTTCTGGGGGTCAGGAATGTGAGACTGGCTTGGCTCTGGTGTCATGAGCCTGCACTGAAGACGTCAGCCAGGGCACCTGACTGACTTGGGACCTGAAGACTTGCCTGGGCCTGAGGGTCTGTTTCCAAGGTGGCTCACCCACATGGACGTCGGCAGGAGCCTTATTTCTCGTCACGGGGGCCTCTCTGTAAGGCTGCTTGACTGTCCTCCCAGCCTAGCAGCTGGCTCCCCTCCCCCACCCCCAGAGTGAGTGATGCAGGAGTGAGGGAGGAGGAAGCCACAAGCTACCTGTCGTATGGCTTAGGGTCGGAGGTCACCATCATTCCTTAGTATCCTATTCTAGAGGGTGGCCCATATGCAGATGACAGGAAGGGGCCTGGAAATGCAGTAGAGGTGAAAGAAGGGGGGACCATGTGAGCCGGAAGGCCCAGGCACCTTTCCTAGACAAAGGGGCATCAGAACCAGCCTCAGGGGCCCAGTGGGGGTGAGATAGTCTGGGAGTGATGGTGCAGGGTGCATCTCAGGCATCAGAGCATGAAGGGCTGGGATGTGGGGATGAGATGGAGCCTGGCTCCTCCTGGGGGTCAGCCTGCTGGAGTGAAGGCTGCATCTTGGGGCAAGGCCTGAGGGCGAGCCCAAAAGGGAAAGCCTGAGATAGCAGGCAGTAGGGAGCCACGGCTGGCTCTTGAGCAAGAGCCAAGTAAAGCTGTGCTGGCAGTGAGATGAGCTGCACTCCCCTCCCAATCCTTGGCAGGGTTTCCTCTGCCCCCCACCTCCATCCGTGACCTGTCTGCTCTTCTTTACAGCCCCGCCTTCACCTTCCCCCACCCCATCAACCCGGTGGCCTACCAGCAGATCCTGAGCCAGCAGAGGGGCCTGGGCTCTGCCTTTGGACACACTCCACCCTTGATCCAGCCCTCGCCCACCTTCCTGGCCCAGCAGCCCATGGCCCTCGCCTCGATCAATGCCACACCCACCCAGCTCAGCAGCAACAGCAACTGTCTGAGCGACGCCACCCAGGTAGATGGGTGCAGGGAGCACAGGGTGGGTCACCGGGCTCTTGGGACCCCATAAGGGCTGATCATTGCCATTTCACTCTGGGAACTTGTGGAGGGACTCTGGGCACAGGTCTGGCTGGTAGGATGTCTTCTGGACAGAGGTCGTGGGATCAAAAGGGCTGGATGCCCAGTCAGGAGACCTGGGCTGGGTCCTGACACCCTCACTTTACCTTGGCATGTGTCCAGCCAATAAGTTCTACGGTTGCCTATTTAATCAACGTAATGGGTAGACAGAGAAACGCTAGAAGTCCGAGTCTGGCGGACAGAGCACTCTGTACAGTTTAGTTTTAGAGCATAAGTGGACAAAAGGCCATCTTCTGTGACCTTTCCAGCAGACCTCTCAGTGGCAGGGCCTGCTAGCACAGTCCCTGGCACGTGGCAGGTGCCATTCCCGTTTGGTGAGTGAAGCCCCGTTTTGCTGATGAGGAAATGGAATAATAGAGAGAGTATTGGAGAATGGAGACGCACAGGCTTTGGCATCAGTCAGACTGTTTGGGACCCTGACTCGATGAGAGCTCTTTCAGCCCCGGCTAACACATGGGCCGAGTGGGGCCTGCCACCTAATTGGGTCATGGTGCTCATACATGAGCCTGTGTGCACGGAGCCCCGTGTGGACCTGGATCCTGGTTAGCATGAATGATGACAGTTCTTGAGATGGAGTGACTGCCCAGGCCAGTCACCTGGCAGGGCACAGCCCAGACATGACTTCGTGCTGGGTGGGAGGCGAGACTCCACCCTGTCCAGAAGAGCCCCTCTTCCAGGATGGCCTCCCTCCCCACACCGGGGCTCCAGGTGGCCACCTAGCACCTGCCCCTACACAGTGACTGTCAGCTCTTGTCATCACCCAATACTTTGGCTCTAGCCCCCTTCTCCTAAGGAACTAGGCCCTTCTTTCCTGCCCCCTGGGCTGGCCCAGCCCTGTTCTCCACAGACTCTGAGCTGCCCCCGCTATTACGCTTCAAGACCCCCTGCTCCAGTGGGCTGAGCAGTTGAGGCTGTTGGCACAGGAGTGATGGTGCCCAGCATTTTCCAAAGAGAGGGTTTCTTTCCATGCCCGTGGAGGTGGGGGCTTGGAAGGCTCTGGGCTCTCCCCAGCTGTGCCCCTGGCCAAAGGACCAAGTAGGAGGCCCAGCTCCTGAAACTCCAAACATACATGTTGGCCCAGTCTATGTGGGGAGGATCCTGGAGGTCAAGCCCAGACAAAACTCGGGGTGTCCTCACCCTGCCCCTGTGTGACGGGCTCTCCTGCACCCCTCCCTCAGAACAAGCCGAGCAGCGAGTCAGCTGTGAGCAGCACCGTCAACCCCATCGTCATTCATAAGCGCAGCAAGGTCAAGACAGAGGGCGAGGGCCTACGGCCGGCCTCCCCACTGACCCTGACGCAGGTAACCTGTTGGCTGTCCCAGTCGTCCTGCGGCCGGGTCGGCGGACCTGGGACCTCAGCCCTGGTGGTGACTGGATGAAAGGACAGTTGCCTGCATGAATGAGTGAATCAGAGAGTGCGGGCACACCGTGAACTGTGTCCCCAGCACCCTGCACATTACATGCTCATCAAACATGTGTCGCATGAAAGGATGGATGGATAGATGGATGGATGGATGGATGGATGGATGGATGGATGGATGTCCAGGGCTGCAGCCATCTCCACCCCAGCACCTCACACGAACCTTGATCAGACTTGGTCGCTTGTGAATTCATAGCCTGAATGACTGTGGCTCCTGTCTGGTTGCCCCTCTCCCTGGAACTCCACCCTCCCACCTCGTGCCCGTCACTGCCACTTCACCCTTTCCTGACCCTCCTGGAGAACAGGACTCGCATCTGCCTCCCAGAGTCCACCTTAGCTTCTAGGTCATCTTGCCTATCGCCTACACTGCTCTGCAAGCTTTGGAGAGGTCACACTTGCAAGAAGTGCCTGATTTGACTCCACGTCACCAGGGTTTGCACAGGGACTGGTGTAAAGTAGCTATAAATTAGATTTTCTTTTCTTTTCTTTTCTTTTTTAAGATTTTCTTTATTTGAGAGAGAGAGAGCAAGTGCATGCACTTGTGCAGGGGTGGTAGGGGAGAAACAGAGGGGAAGAGAGAGAGGGAAAGAGTCCCAAGGGGATCCCGTGCTGAGCGCAGAGCCTGATGCGGGGCTCGGTCTCATGACCCAGATCATCACCTGACCTGAAATCAAGAGTCAGATGCTCAACCAACTGAGCCACCCAGGAGCCCCGAAATAATATTTTCTAATGACTCGATGCACATTTGAGTCAGTGAGTGGCATGATGAGGAGAGACAGAAGGGAAGATGATTCTTGGCAGGAAGGTAAAGAATGGAGCCCAGGACTGGTCGGTTTTAGGGCTGAAACCCTGTGTAGGTCTCTTGGGAGATCCTGCCACTTATTCAGGCACTCTAAGACAGCAGGCAGAGACAGGCCCAGTCCTTGGGGCAAAGGCCTGCCCCAGGAAGGGCTTGGTGTGAGTGCTGACCCCCAGGTGAGCCTCCCACCCCCCAGGCCTCTTACAGTGCCATGGTCGCCATCTGTTACTACAGAATCACCAGCTTTGACACCAAGGATGCAGGGGACCTCCTGTCCCTGTCTCCCTACATCTGCCAGACCATCCTTTATCAAACCTGTAAACCATCGGGCATGCTCTGGGCACTTAATTTTTATGAAATATTGGGTCCTGTTATTGTCAGGCAAACAGAGGAGTTGGTGACAAATTCTTCTCCCCTCGCTGACGCCAAAGCATCTCAGCATGATGCATGGTAGGCACGAGGTTGGCCATCATCGGGGGCCGTTGAAATTGATGAGGACGGCACATATCCAGGGGAGATAAACATGCTGTAGCCGCGAAGACAGGCGCTGAGCCCCCGGGAGCCCCTGCCCTACCCCTCTAACCCAGAAAGGCAGCACAAAGCCCTCCTTATTGCCCCACCTGGCGCCTCACACGTGTCGTGCAAGGAAAGCCGTTTGTCACGAGAGGTTGTCACCGTGTCACTCAGTGTCCTGATTCAGTGACCTGGCTCATTTGCAAGGTGGATGGGCAGGCTTTCCCTTGGCAGGCAGTGCAGCATAATGAGCCCCCACTCTGCTTAAGCCCCCCGCACAGCGGGCGAGGATGACGCCTAGCTCCATCTGGAGGCCTGAGTGCACCCATCGCCCCTGTGCCATCTTCCACTCACACGTCCATCTGGCAGCTCGTTCGAGTCTTCTTAGAAATAAGCGGGAAATTAGGAGCAGCTTAGGAAACTACAAGTCTGTGTCCAGTTTTTGTGACAGTGTGGAGCAGGTGTAAAGGGGACCTCACAGGCCTCCCATTACTAAAGGTCCAGCGCTGTGCTTGTAACGTGGGCCTTGTGCTGCCCGTGGACTTAGGATACCACATGTCATCCTTTGCCTTTGCAAGGCAAGTGCATTAATTAAAGTGCTCTGAGAAGCGGCCAAAAGCTCCCCTGAGTGTAGGAGCCCTTCGCAGCCCCAGTGGAAAGTTGGGCAGGGCCTGAGTCTGCGGCCAGCCTGGGGAGCCGTGAGGCCCACGTCCCCACTCCCAGAAATGTACTCAGCGTTAGTAATGAGGCTAGTGGACAAGCTGCAGCCTCCGCCTCATGGTCTCTGGAGCCTATGGGGGCTGGGGCTCCCGATGGGGGGGCGGGAGGCTGTGTCCCTCTTAGTCTGAGCCCTCGATGTTTTACCCAGAGGCTCTTTTGAAAGACAGAATATTCCTGCTGTTTTGTAGATAGCATGAAATGGTAAGCAGCTCGTTCTAACATCTGCTTCTTTGCCTGGCTTTGCTCCTGAACCTGCCTAGTGAGCCAGCAGCATACTAGGGAGTCCTTGACATCCTGCGGAGGTCCTCACTGGGCCTCCGTCCCAGCTGGGCACATCTGGGCCTCCATTTTTACCCCCACTCCCAGCCTGCCCCTGTGTCCCCTGACCAGCTCTGTGTCAGCATCAGCTGGGGCGGGGCTCCCCGGGGATAGATCTCAGGCTGTGGCTCTTCTGGGAGTGACAGGCTTTGTGCTCTTTGAAAGGAATTCTAGGCACCCAGTGTCGGGTGAAGGCCTGTCTTGGGGGCCTTTCCTTTGCCACCTTGAACAGGGCCCATGTGGGCCCCATCCTGATGGGGAGACGTGAGTGCAGATCTAGGCTGTCATGCACTCACTGAGTGCTCTACAGAGAGCAGGGTGGCCTCTCCCTGAACCCGTTTTCCTGGCTGTGCTGCACGAATACAGACGCCCACATCTCAGGGCTGTCGCAGGGAAGACGAGGCGGTGGGAGAACATGGCACAGCACGTTCACTCCGCCCTGAGCCTGAACCGGAGCACGCTGTGTGTCCCAGGGACAAGGGAGCAGTGTGCGAGTAAGTTGTCTGAAGGACCAGGCCGGATGCACTCTGGCTGTCCTCTTGCCTCCACGCAGGAGCAGACCTCATACATACTATAAATAAAAACGCCCCATCCTGACCCCCTGGGGCCAACCCCAGCTCCCCCAGAGGAAACCGCACCAAATAAGCAAAAGTCACTGCCCTCTTTTCTCCTGTTCTTCCAAGTCAGTTGACCCAGGATGTGATGGGACACTTTGGTGATGACAAGCCAGCGCAAGAGAGGCAGGAGGGGCCTCGGGACAGCTGTGCAACAGGAGAGGGATGGGTCGGAGGGAGCCAGCTGAGGAAAGTGGCTGAGTGCATACATGTGCGTGTGTGTGTGTGTGTGCGTACATGCTTGCATGTATGCTTACGTGTGTGTGCATGTGCATGAATACATGAATCCGTGTCCACACCCGTGCCAGCCCAGGGTTCTCGGCATAGACTGCCTGGGACCAACAGTGACCTTTTGCCAGGGGACAGGTGGCTGAACATGACTCATGTGGGTATGCTCTGCTCCTCCCCCAGGAGCAGCTGGCTGACCTCAAGGAAGACCTGGACAGGGATGACTGTAAGCAGGAGGCTGAGGTGATAATCTACGAGACCAACTGCCACTGGGAAGACTGTACCAAGGAGTATGACACGCAGGAGCAGCTGGTGCATGTAAGCCTCAGAGCCCCAGCAGCCTGCCCCGGCCGGCAGAGCTTCCAGGCCCTCTACTGGAGAGAAGGGGCTGGAGGAGGCGGCTCCAGGAGATGCCTGGGCCACAGCCTCTGAGCGCTCTCCAAGTGGGAGGCATAATCACTTATCTGGGCCCTGCCTGCTTCTAAAAGGGTGCTTACAAATATATACATAGTAAAAGAGATTAAAACAAAAATAAATGAGAAGATCCAGGAGAAAGGAACAATAACATGAAGCCAAGAGTAGAATGTAAAAAACTAAGTGCTCTGAACTGTAATTCACAAAAATATCTCCGCCCCCCCCGAGTTTCCTAGCAGCCAGTGCAAAAAGGGAAATAAGACCAGTCAAACCAGCCAGCATCTGCAAGATAATAACAAACCTGACCCTGAAGCCTGAAAGAAGTTCCTCCCATGAGGAAGGAATTAGTAATTTCCTCTGGGAGGCCATTCCCAGAGACCTAGCATACACAAGTGCAGACGGAGTGTGTACACCGTCTCAGGAGTGCTGCTTAAAAATGCCTGGAAACTGACAGGTCAGAACACCAGAGAGGCTGTGGGCCCTGGGTGCGCCTTTCAAGTCATGTCTCTTGGTCCCCACTCTGAATTCTTTGACAGCAGCATTCACATGATGGCAGTCAGGGGGTAACCCTTGAGGTGGCAAGAGCAGAGGCTTCACAGCTGGCTACACCACAGCTAGCCAAGTGGTTCCAAACAAGTAACTGAGCCTCCACGAGCCTCAGTGCTTTCTCCTGTGATGGCAAGTGAAGCCTGCCCCACAAGGGTGTGAGGGTTAGATTGTGAGGATACCCACCTAAGCACTTAGCAGATGGCATTTCATACATGGTGGTTCCCCTCGCTGTTCCCCACACCAGCCCTGAGCGGGTTTCTCTTCTCCACCCAGAAGAGAAATTAAGTTCAAGAATAACCCTTCCAGACAACCACACACACACACACACACACACACACACACACACACAAAACCCCTGGGGGGAAGGAGGGCTTTTTAGCCCCAGCCTTCTGCCTCTGCCCAGGACTGTCCCTGCGGGCATAGGGGAGCGCCTCGGCTTGGCCCCAGAAAGAGAAGGCCCCAGTGAGAAGAGAGCCGGCCCCTCTGCCCAGCTGTGTCTTTCTCTCCGCTCCCTGGGAAGATGGATGGTGGCAGGCACACAGGCAAGCTGGAGCCCCCAGTCGATTATTAACAATTTGTTGCTAAGTAAACCAATAAGAAAAAAATGAAAGGCATTGTCAGGAAGCATTTTTATCATTTGAAAGGCTTTAAAAATGGAAAGTGAGGCTAATATGATAAGATTTCCCTGGAAGTTCAAAGCGCTGTAGATTTTACTTGCTCCCACGTTGACATTTGTATGCACAACAGCCGGGCATGCATCTCAGGGCGCGTGGGCCTGGTGGCTTTCTGTCTGTCTGGGTCGGGTGCTGCTAGGACCCGTGGGCTCAGCTCTTGGACAGCCCTAGAGCTTGCAGAAAGATCTATGGCAGCACCGTCTGGTAGAAAAGACCCCACCAGCCCCAAATGCCCTCCACGTGTGTAATTTTACATTAACCTGGGAGCACATTTTAAAAAGAGCAAAAGGAAATGGGTGAAATTAATTTGAATATTGTATTTTATGTAACCCAGTGTATCTGAAAGATGATCATTTTGATGTGTAATCAATACAAAACAAAATTATTGGGATAGTTTACATCCTCTTTTTTTTTTTTTTTTTTTAATTTCTCCATTTCAGTAATAGCCCATCCCAGTTGGGACCAGCTGCATTTCAAGGGCTCTCAGGAGCCACAAGTGGTGAATGGAGGTTGTGACTCCATTCTGCATTGAGGGTGGTGGTGGTGGGTGGCAGACAGTGGAAGCTGGAAGAAGAGCCAAAAACAGAGAGAAGAAAGGCAATGGGGCAGGAGAGAACAGGCATCTGAGACCTGAGTGTTCCACCCTCCTGCCCCACCCTTTGGGGAGAAGCAAACCCAGCCCTGTCCCTACACAGACAGGACACGACCTTGAACCAAGAGGGAAATGAAAGAAGAAGGATGGGGCCCTGTTGGGGCACATGGAGGCTCCCTGGTTGCCTTTAGAGAGAAGCCCTAGACGGAGAGGAAGCATGTGAGGTCCAGTGTACTTTTCAGTCCACTGTGTGAGTGACTAATGCCACCTGTTCTCACTCCCCCAGATAAATTAGCAAACTCAAAGCCTAAGGACATAAAAGTCTGGAGGCCCCCGCACATCCTAAGCTCAGAGATAATACTACCCCTGCTCCAGTGCATTCCACAGCCTTCAGTGAAATAATCAAAGCAAGTGATTAAAATCCCAAGGGCCTGCTCAGGGCAGTGTGCTCGGTTCCCTGTGGCAGAAAGTGGCCCGTAGCTGTGGCCCGTTGCTCCATATCACGGGAGAAACTACTCGAGGTGGCACACCTATGATGAGCCCAGGGCAGGAGCTGGAAGGTGTGGGTGCCAGGACTGGGGAAGGTTAGCTCCACGTTCACACGGCTTGGGATGCGTCTGCGGCCCACTCCTCCAGGAAAGGCTCCTCGTCCCTGCCCCAGGATGCAGGGCTCCCACGGCTGTGCCTGGAGATCAGTTGTGCTGTCTTTGGCTGACCTGCCTTGCCTTCCTGGCCACTGTGTCCCACAGGCAGCCTCACACAGTGCCCAGAGCCCAGCATCAGAGCCCAATCGAGCTCCGCCCGCCCTGGCTGCCCAGGGCCCTGCCCAGGCCATGTTAACCATCTGGGCCTTGGTGAAAAGGGGCAGAGCCACCATCTCATAGGTTCCTGTCAAAAATAGAGATGAGGATGCCTTTATGTTTTCATTATGATTAAAAAATGCTATTCAGGAATTCCTGGGACAGCACGATAGGGACAAGCTTGGGAAAAGCTTCTCGTGCCCCAATCCTGTGCACAGCTGCCTCACTACAGTCAATTAGTGCCTACCGTTTGCACCCCAGGAGCATCATCATCATGACCAGAGCCTGGCGCCAAGCCTGGGGTGAGCATGATGCCCTTGCCCATCCTAGACAGTCACTTTGATCACTGACCAATTGGGAAATGCAGCTGAGACTAGTAGAGCACAGCAGGTCTGCAGTTACTGGCAGCTGATGAGAACTCATGAGGAGGTGTGGCCCAGCACGCAGGTGGTGGTCTCATGGCGGGGGGGGGTGGCACACGCTGTAGGTGGGGTCTGCGGCGGGTCGGTGGCTGGGCTCATCGCTGATGTATGCTTGTTCCCGGCAGCACATCAACAACGAGCACATCCACGGGGAGAAGAAGGAGTTTGTGTGCCGCTGGCAGGCCTGCACACGGGAGCAGAAGCCCTTCAAGGCGCAGTACATGTTGGTGGTACACATGCGCCGACACACGGGCGAGAAGCCCCACAAGTGCACGGTGAGCGGACCTTCCCGCACGACCTTCCTCCCCACGATGTGCGGACGACAGCTGTGTTGGGGGGCCGGCGTGGGCTGTGTTGGGCATGGCTGACCACGGGGAGACCCGTGAACTGGAACTGGCCACAGCAGCATCACGGGGACCCACCTTCCCAACGTGTTGCCCCAAGTGCTCCTGCCCCGGGCCTTCTGCCTGTCTGGGGTTCTAGAGGCCCCACACCTGTCTGAGTCCCAGAACTCTGATGGACTCTGGACATGTGTGCATCTTGGTAACTGCCCACAGTGGGGATGCACTGGTGTCTGTGTAGTTGTGTTTGTGTGACCATGAGCCCCCACGGTAAAGCTATATCCCCGCTCCAGCTGGCTTGGCTGGTGGACCCCAGACAGGTGCCAGCTCAGTAGCACTCTGTAGTCTGGAGTCTGCCCCCCGGCCCCCACACAGAGAAAAACATCAGTGGGGATTCACAGCTTGAGCCAAATCCCTTTGGTTGAATTTTTTTTTTGAAGTTTCTTTTTTTTATTGTACTTTAAAAAAAATTGTATTTATTCATGAGAAACACAGAGAGTGGCAGGGACATAGGCAAAGGGAGAAGCAGGCTGCTTGCGGGGAACCTAATGTGGAACTCGATCCCAGTACCCCGGGATCACACCCTGAGCCAGGGGCAGACACTCAACCACTGAGCCACCCAGGTGCTTCGAATTTCTTTTTTTTTTTTTTAAATGAAGGTAAGTGCACTTAGTTCTTTTTTTTTTTTAATTTTTATTTATTTATGATAGTCACACAGAGAGAGAGAGAGAGGCAGAGACACAGGCAGAGGGAGAAGCAGGCTCCATGCACCGGGAGCCCGACGTGGGATTCGACCCCGGGTCTCCAGGATCTCGCCCTGGGCCAAAGACAGGCGCCAAACCACTGCGCCACCCAGGGATCCCTTGAATTTCTTTTTTTAAAGTGAACACAAAAGTAAGACCTTTCAGACAGGTTCCCTTGTGGTGTCAGCAAGGGCAAGACCTTTTCTTAACACGTACAACTCCCTTTTTAAAAGGACTGTCAGTGATACACTCACGTGGTTGCAGCCAAAGCCTCTGGGAACTCTCCATGAATTACCTTATTTTATAATTCTGAGATAGACATTTTGTTCTCATTTTAATATCTCTGGAATCGGGCTGTCTTAAAATTAGTGATGTCCGGGATTCATTTTTACATATATATGTGTGTGTGTATATATATATATATATATATATAGTTTTATAGGGTAGCTCTACCATTTAGGTCTTAAATCCATTTTGAGGCTACCTTTGTTGGCAAGTTTTTTTTTAATTAAGATAAAATTCATATGCCGTAAAGTTCACCCTTTAAAAAATGTACAAATCAGTGATATTCAGTATATTCATGATGTTGTGCAACCATCACCACTAGCTAATTTCAGAACACTGTCATCACCCCAAAAAGAACTCCCAGAGTGCTTGCAGTCACTCCCCGTCCTCTTTCCCTCTATTCCCTGGCAACCACTAATCTGCCTCTCCATCTCTATAAATTGCCCTGTTCCAGACGGTTCATAAAAATGGAATCACACGATGGTCAATGTTTGTGTCTGGCTTGGTTCACTCAGCATGTTTTCAAAGTTCATCCATGTCATAGCATGTCTCAATACTTCGTTTCTTTTTATGGCTAAGCACTAGTCCTTTGTATGGATAGATCCTAGTATTTTTACCCATTCATCAGTCGATGGATATTTGCCATGTCTTCATTTTTTCGGCTATTATGAAAAATACTGCTGTGAACGTTAACTGTACAAGTTTTTGTGTGGACCTGTGTTTTCTTTTCTCTTGTGTTTGTACCTAGAGTAGAATCGCTGGGCCATATGGTAACTCTGTGTTGAGCTTTTTTGGGGACCAGCCAGACAACTTTCCAAAAAGGCTGCACCATTTTACATTCCCACCAGCAATAATGTGAAGGCTCTGATTTCTCCACATCCTTGATAACACTTGCTAACTTGTCTTTTGATCACAGTCATCTCAGGGAATGTGAAGTGGCATCTCCTTTTGGTTTTGATTAGCGATTCCCTAATGACTGATGGTGTTGAGCATCTTTTCATGTACTTATTGATCGTTTGTATACCATCTTTGGAGAAATGTCGACTCAAATATTTTGCCCATTTTTAAATTGAGTTATTTGCCTTTACTGTTGAGTTGTAGTAGTTCTAAACCCTTATCAGATATATGACTTGCTAGTATTTTCTCGCATTCTGTGGGTTTTCTTTTCATTTTCTTGATAATTTCCTTTGAGGCACCAAAGTTTTTAATTTTGACGAGGTCCAATTTTTTAACTACTTGTGCTTTTGGTATCATATCTAAGAAACCATAGCCTAATCCCAGGTCACAAAGATTTACCCCTATGTTTTCTTCTTTGAGTTTTATAGTTTATAAGCTATGTAGTCATATTTACATATATATGTGTTTATATATAGATATATACATACACACACATAGTTTTATAGGGTAGCTCTACCATTTGTCTTAAGTCCATTTTGAGTCCATTTTGGTATATGGTGTGAGGTAGGGGTCCAGCTTCATTCTTTTTACATGTGGCTATCTAGTTGTCCTGATTCCATTTGGTTTTTTTTGTTGTTTTTTTTTTTAATTTTTATTTATTTATGATAGTCACACAGAGAGAGAGAGAGGCAGAGACATAGGCAGAGGGAGAAGCAGGCTCCATGCACCGGTAGCCCGATGTGGGATTCGATCCCGGGTCTCCAGAATCATGCCCTGGGCCAAAGGCAGGCGCGCTAAACCGCTGCGCCACCCAGGGATCCCCTGATTCCATTTGTTGAAGAGACTGTTCTCTCCCCATCGAATGGCCTTAATGCCCTTGTCAAAAATCATCTGACCCTGAAATAGGAGTTTATTTCTAAACTCTTACTTCTAGTCCATTGATCTCTATGTCTGTCCTTATGGTAGCACCACACACAGTGTTGATTACTGTAGTTTTATAGTAAATTTTGAAATTAGGAGATGTCAGTCATCCAAATTTGTCCTCCTTTGGCAAGATTACTTTGGCTTCTCTGGGTCCTTTGCAGCAAGTTATTTTTGTGACATTCTGAGTGGTAGCAAACCATAGCCCTGTGGTATGAGCTGTGAGTTGTAGAAACAGATCAGTGTACCAAATATACTCAGTCAGACTGGTCAGCAATGAAGGGGAGCATGTGAAGAGCATGCCAGTTCCTACTGGGGTTTACGTGTCTTTCTGAGGGCAATTTTCATAGGAATGTTAGATACTGTTGCAGAATCCTGGGAATACGTGCAGAACCTCCTATAATGATCCATCCTTCCTTCCTCCCTCTCTCTCTGCCTCTCTGCCACTCTTGTTCCCCCTTTCCTTTCTTCTTTTCCAAAAATATTTCTTGAGGGCCAATTTTTTTTTTCATCAGATACTAAATAATACTAGGGACACAAAAATGAACAAGCTCTAGGGAGGTACCTACTTTCTTGGAGCCCGTATCTTATGGGAAGACCAGTTAACAAAAAAATGACCAAGATAATTATAAATTGTGGTAGGAAAAATAAATAAATAAATAAATTGTGGTAGGAAATATGAAGAAAAATGGGTAGTCTTTTATATATATATTTTTTTTTATTTAAATTCTATTTGCCAGCATATAACTCCCAGTGCTCATCTCATCATGCAAAAGGGTAGTCTTATGTTTAAGAATATAGAGCAATGCCCTTGGAGGAAATGACCAAAGAGATTGAGAGGGAGTGAGTCAGGCCAGGGCCAGGTTAAGGTTCTAGCCAGAGAGGACAGTGTGTGCAAAGGTCCCATGCCAGGAAGAACTTAGTAGGGCCAAGGTACTGAAAGGGGACCAGCATGCCCAAAGTGATGGTGAGGGTGGCCAGAGCACTCAAGTATTCAGAGGATATTTTATTTTATTTATTTATTTAAGTAGGCTCCATGTCCAGCATGGAGCCCAATGTGGGGCTTGAACTCACAACCCTGAGATCAAGATTTGGACGCCTGACTGAGCCACCCGGGTGCCTCTGGATTTTATTCTCTGCACATTTAAGCCACACAAACATTCTAATCAGGGAGTGGCACTGGAAACGGTTAAAAATCATATTTTCAAAGCATTTTTAATGATATGGGAAGAGGCTCACCATGTGCCGTTGATTTTAACAAATGGAATATGTAACTGAATACATGATAACGTTCTCAGTTTGGGTTTTTAAACATGTGGGGATGAACTACAAAGTTCTCAGAGAGAGACCTACTTGGAGGTTGGCAGTGTCTGTTGTTAGGCAGCTAGCCAGCAAATGGTTTTTGTTTCTCTTTTTGTGCTTTGCCATCTTTTGCAAGTTTTCTAGAGTGGTCCTGTATCATTTTATAATTAGGAAGCAAGGTGGACATTATTGTTTAAAATACATGCTCCTGGGTGTACCAGCAGAATGCAGCAGGCAAGGGGCCTGAGGATGGAGGCAGTGGGCCAGCCCCTGAGGTCAGGTTTCCTGTGTTGCACCTGGGACACCCTCACTGACTGAACTCCCCTCTTTCCAGTTCGAGGGCTGCTCTAAGGCCTACTCTCGCCTGGAAAACCTGAAGACACACCTGCGGTCTCACACTGGGGAGAAGCCATACGTGTGTGAGCACGAGGGTTGCAACAAGGCCTTCTCCAACGCCTCAGACCGTGCCAAGCACCAGAACCGCACCCACTCCAACGAGGTACCCCAGCCAGGGTGTGCACAGTGCGTGCTCACGGGGCCCCTAGACATCTAGTGGCCATTGGGTAGCTAGATGTCTGACACCCTCGCCCCATCCCCAACCTGCAATCTGAGCTCAGCACACATGGGCAGGGCCCTGCCCCTCCACCCTGGGCAGCTGGCAGTGACATGCTGTAGCTGCTAATGCTGTCTGACCACTGTAGCTGTCAACCCCACCACCACCACCGCTGATAGGGCACAGAGCGGCCTTTGTCTCCCCAGGTAGCCCGAGCCCCCTGGCAGGGCTGACAGCCCAGGGAGAGAAGTCTAGCTGCACCTGCCTCCCTGTCCAGGCGCAGCCACTCAACTGCATTTACTCGGGCAGACTCAGGAAGGAACATTTCTAAAAGCTAGACACATTTTGGATCCCAAAAGGATTTCCTCCAATGCTTGTCAGAAATCAGAGGAATTCCCAAAGGAATCTAAACTCCTTAGGGTCTCTACAGACAAGAGCTGGCCTTGGAAAGAGCTGTGCTTGTCTGTGTGTGTGTGTGTGCACGAGTACATGGATGTGGATGTATGTATGTATTATGTGGGTCTGTGTGGATGCGTGTTTGTAGGATGTGTGTGCATGTGGGTGTTTATGCATGGCACCCATGTGCGTGTGTGTGTGGACCATGTATCTGCATGGACATGTGCGTGTGAATGTGTGTAAGAGGTTCGGAGGAGTCTGTCTACATGTAGATGTGGGGCATAATATGTGTGCATGTGTGTGTGTGTCTGAGCTCAGGACTGAGGTTCAGAAACTGGGTTTTCATCCCATTCCTGAGTGACACTGAACCAGTGTCACTGAACCTGAACCTGTTTTTCCTCATCAGAGAGATCAGGGTTTTAATGCTGTCTCTTGGGTATCACAAAGTAATACACTCCTACTGATAACAAAAACCCCAGTGCCCTGGTCCCGGGGCAGGCGGCATTGCAATTGCACCATCTCTGTCCCCACCCCTGCATAGTCTCTGATCTGTGTCCCCAGCTGTGATGAGGGCTTCCTCAGCCAGGTGCTTACCTGCATGAAAAGATGGCAAATCAGATGGGTGGGGCCAAGCTCCTGCAGGCCTGGGGCTGGCATGGCTTCAGTAGAACGAGGAGTGCTCCCACTCAGAGTCTCATCACACAGGCCTGCTTCTCTTCCCAGAAACCCTACATCTGCAAGATCCCAGGCTGCACCAAGCGATACACAGACCCCAGCTCTCTGCGGAAGCATGTGAAAACGGTACACGGCCCAGATGCCCATGTCACCAAGAAGCAGCGCAACGACGTGCACCTCCGAACGCCCCTGCTCAAGGAGAATGGGGACAATGAGGCCAGTGCCGAGCCCGGCGGCCGGGGCTCTGAGGAGAGTGCCGAGGCCAGCAGCACCAGCCAGGCCGTGGAGGACTGCCTGCACATCAAAGCCATCAAGACCGAGAGCTCCGGGGTAAGCAGAGCTGGGCAGTGGAGGCCCTGGTGCATGCCTTCCACCCCCACCCCCACGCAGGAGATGGAGTCCAGCAGCATGAAGGTCCAGAGACCCGACTGCAGCCATGGGTTCTCCCCCGGGGTCCCCCCCTCTAAGTGCACAATGATATCCTCTTTTCTCCAGCTTGACTTTCCTCCCTTCACTGCCTCAGGCCTCTCATAGAAAACTTGTCTCATGCCAGGTCCCATTCTGGCGGGCAGGGCCACAGGCAGCCGGGATGCCTGCCCCCAAGTGGTCCATCTGTGGGTGGTTCCTGGGGTCTGCCTTTGCAACCAGCACCCGAGCTACGGATGGTCCCCTCCCCTCTGTCCTGTCTCTGCGTCCTTGCCCCTGTGGCCTCCACTCCTTTTGTTCTAACCACCTGTTCTTTGTCTCTGCCTCTTTTTCTCGACTGTACCTCCCCTAAGGATAGACGGTACTGAGGTGAGCAGAGAAGCCCGGTTGGGGTGTGGGCGGGCTGGCATGATGAGGGCGGGCTGGGGTGCGTGTCCATGGCTGCTGCCTGGGCGCAGACTGACCTGTTAATCCAGGCCCCTCAGGAGCCTGGTAAGGCGGGTTTGGATAGATAGATGCCAGGCCCTGCAGGGAGAACCCCTGGGATGGATAAAGGCTGGCAGCAGGAGTCGAGCTGGCAGGTATAGGAGTCAACTATGGAGACCAAGCCTCCACAAAGGCAGGGCTGATGGAGGTGTGAGTTCAGGCCACAGAGGCGGGGAAGGGCCAGCTGACAGAGGGTCTTGAATGTCATGGTAAGAAATGCAGGTTATGCCACTGGCAGAAGGGAGCACCGTAAGTTCCTGGGGGAAAAGTCTGGAATCTGGGGCCATGTGGCCTAGGAATGAGCCCACAGGTGCTATATCTGAAGTGAACCTCAGCCGGGCTCAGATCCCAGGTCCCAGTGGAGATAGCTCAGGTTCTGTGGAGGCCTGCATTGTACACAGGTGCCATGAATCCTCTGCCCCCCTCCACATCGACTCAGAGGGAGGACTTGTTTGGGGTGGCCATTCAGGCAAGGGCTTGCATCCAGCAGGTCCATCCTCCCTGGTCTTCCTTGCCCTTTCCCACAACCTACCCTAGGCCTGTTGAGAAGGCATCAGGTCAGCAGGCCTCCACTGCTCCTTGTTCCATCATATGGCACATCCCTGTTGTTGGAGAACTCTGAGGTCTCCATCAGTTGCACCACTGATGTCAATGTCACACACCTGTGGCAGCCTCTGTGGGGCACAGCGTCAAAGTGTCCACACACTGAAAGCTCAGCATGCAGAGCTCTGGCCCAGACGTGGGCTGGGAGAAACAAAGAGCAGGAGGAAGGGTAATGTGGGGCTGTCCATTCCCGGGTGCCCTCTGCCTACCAGATGCTTTCCATCCAGCCACTGACCCCATCCCAGAAGCAGTTCAGGTCCATCTTCTAGTTGGGGAAGCTGAGGTTCAGAGACATGAGGTGGCTGGGCCACCTTCTTTCTACAAACAGACAGTGATGCTTGGAAGCACCTCTGCATGGCAGCCTCCTTCCTGGGTGTGCAAGGGCACAGTGTGTGTGTGGGCATGGGCGCCGGGCCGGGTGGATTCTCGCACCCTCTGAGTCTGCGCCTTCTCACCACATTCCCTGTAGCTGTGTCAGTCCAGCCCCGGGGCCCAGTCGTCCTGCAGCAGTGAGCCCTCGCCCCTGGGCAGTGCCCCCAACAATGACAGCGGCGTGGAGATGCCGGGGACAGGGCCCGGGAGCCTGGGAGACCTGACGGCTCTGGATGACACGCCCCCGGGGGCCGATACCTCAGCCCTGGCCGCTCCCTCTGCTGGTGGCCTGCAGCTGCGCAAACATATGACCGCCATGCACCGGTTCGAGCAGCTCAAGAAAGAGAAGCTCAAGTCGCTCAAGGATTCCTGCTCCTGGGCCGGGCCAGCTCCACACACCCGGAACACCAAGCTGCCTCCTCTCCCGGGAAGTGGTAAGCGGAGGCTCTGGGTGTGCGGGCGGGGGGGCGGGAGAGGGCCTGGGGCCAGCACCCACTAGGTTCACCTCCATCAAGCACCAGGTGCCATCTCACCGGATGCCGACTATAGGATAGATCTTACCAGCCTATTGCACAGATAAGGAAAGTGAGGCTCGGAGAGGTGAAAGTGTGCCACTCAGATCAATGGCAGAGCTGAGACTCCGCCCTGGCCTGAGCGGCTCCAAAGCCATTGCTCCTTCAGCTACAGCAGGCATCTGCTCTGGGCCCAAGGGGGGGAGAGCAGTATAATCCCAGGCCCTCTGGCTAGAGGGCCATGGCATGAGCTGCACACTGGACTGGGGAAGGAGCCAGGGAGCAAGGACAGAGCTCAGGGTGGAGCTGTGCAGAGGAGGGAGAAAGAACATCAGCTGGGGAAGGAGAGGACTTTATGCAGAAGACAGCCTCAGGAGGTGCTGGCCGGGCTTTGAGATGCAGCGTGTCCTCAGGAGCATTTCCTGAGTGCTGACCCTGTGCCAGGCAGTGAGCTGGGCACCAGACACCCCCGCTGCCCTCCAGGGACTGACAGCCAGTGTGGTGGATGCTGAGATGCACCACCCAGGTCTCCCTCGAAGGGAGGATTTGTTGCCACAGCTGTTGAGGGAACTGCTGGCAAGTGGCCTTCAACTCTCAGCCTCCTGCAGAAATCGCCTGGGTTACAGACAGCTGCCTTGCCCGAGGTCACCCCTTCCCAGGGTGGCCCCCATCCAATGACTGCAAAAGTGTAAGGCCGTGCAAGCCCCAGAGCTCCCTGTGACCTCAGCTGTCGTTGCGCCTGCGTGGCCACGTCCTTCTCCCCGCCCCCATCCTGGGGCCCTTCCTCCCTTCCATGGGTGTGCATCTCAGGGGGGGGCTGCCTGTAGGCACCCGGGGAACGGGCTTGGGCACAGCCATGTCCAGATGGTGAGGTGCAGGGAAGCTGTGGCCAGGGTCCTCCCGGCTCCTCCTCTCCTGCTCTCAATAGCCTCCTCCTATAGAGAGGCACGATTTTTCTGGAGCCGGAGAAACTGAGGATCCGACAGAGAGAGGATTCGGGGCAGCTGAGGTTGGAACCAGGCCTCCTGCGCCCCGCGGGGCCATCCCTGAGCCGCTCGCGTCCCGCTCCCCACCGCGCCTGTCCGCTGGGCGCACCCGCTGCGCCCCCCCACCCCCCGCCCGCGCTGACCCCCCTCCTCTCCCGCAGGCTCCGTCCTGGAGAACCTGGGCGGCGGCGCGGGCGGCGGGCCGGCGGGGCTGCTGCCCACCGCGCGGCTGTGCGAGCTGCCCGCGGGCGAGGTGACCGTGCTGGGCCACCTGCAGGAGCGCCGCGACAGCTCCACCAGCACCGTCAGCTCGGCCTACACCGTGAGCCGCCGCTCCTCCGGCATCTCCCCCTACTTCTCCAGCCGCCGCTCCAGCGAGGCGTCGCCCCTGGGCGCCGGGCGCGCGCACAACGCCAGCTCGGCCGACTCCTACGACCCCATCTCCACCGACGCGTCGCGGCGCTCCAGCGAGGCCAGCCAGTGCAGCGGCGGAGGGGGCGGCGGGGGCGGCGGGGCCGCGGGGCCGCTCAGCCTCACCCCCGCGCAGCAGTACAGCCTGCGGGCCAGGTACGCCGCTGCCACCGGCGGGCCGCCCCCCACCCCGCTGCCCGGCCTGCGCGCCCGCCCCGCGCCGCCCGGCCCCGGCCCCGGCCCCGGCCCCTGCCCCTGCCCGCGCGCGCTGGGGCCCCGGCGGGGCAGCGACGGCCCGGCCCACGGCCACGCGGGGCCCGCGCCCGCCTTCCCCCACGAGGCCCCGGGCGGCGCGCGGCGGGCCAGCGACCCGGTGAGGCGGCCCGACGGGCTGGCGGGCGCGCGGGTGCAGCGCTTCCACAGCGCCCACGACGTGAGCCCCGCGCGCCGCGCCTTCTCCCCGCGGCCGCCCGGCATCAGCGAGCACGTGGCCCTGGAGGCCTTGGCGGCGGCGGGCGCGGGGCCCGAGGTCGGCCTGGGGCTGCCCGACGACGACCTGGTGCTGCCCGACGACGTGGTGCAGTACATCAGGGCGCACGCCGGCGGCGCCTTGGACGGCGGCCCCGCTCAGGCCTGCGCCCCCGAGAGCTCCTGCTTCTCCGAGCCCCCGAGACCGCCCAGCCCGGGGCTCCACGGCCAGCGCAGGTTGGGGCCCGCCGACCCCAGCGTGGGACCCGCGGCCCCCGCGCTCGCGCTCGGCGGCTGCCAGCTGGGCTACGGGCCCCCCGCGGGCCCCAACAAGAGCAGCATGCCCGTGCAGTGGAACGAGGTGAGCTCCGGCACCGTGGACGCCCTGGCCAGCCAGGTGAAGCCTTCCGCCTTCCCACAGGGCAACCTGGCCGTGGTGCAGCAGAAGCCGGCCTTCGGCCAGTACCCGGGCTACAGTCCCCAAGGCCTGCACCTGAGCCCAGGGGCCCTGGACAACGCGCAGGCACACTTTCCGCCCTGCGCGGGAGGCCCCTCCATGCAGAGGATAAATTACATGCAGCAGCTGCGGCAGCCAGGGACAGGTGGTCAGGGTCCCAGTATGACCGCCACCTCCGGCCCCCACGCCAACTATGGCCAGGGCCACCACCCCCAGCTGAGCCCCAGTACCATGGGTGGGGCCCTGAACCAGTACCCTCCATCCTGCAGCAACGTGGCCGCCAAGCCGGTCCACCTGGGGCACCCCCAGCAAATGGAAGTGGCTCCCGAAGCCACCATGCTGGGCAGCAACCGCAGGGAACTCGGAATCACCGGTTCAGCCCTGGCCGGGATGCCACCGCTTCACTCCACCCAGAGCTACCCGCAGCAGGGCCATCACCTGGCGACCCCCATGAGCCAGGAGGGCTACCGCCAGGGCCCCAGCCTTCTGCCTTCCCAGCAGCCTGGTTTCATGGAGCCCCAGCAGGGCACCGTGGGGGTGTCCGGGTCAAGCTTTGGCCTGGTGCAACCCCGGCCACCTGCTGAGCCCAGCCCTGCCGGCTGCCATCGCGGGGTGCGCGCGGGGCTGCAGCTGGCCTACGCCAGGGCCACCGGCCATGCCGTGGCTGCTGTCTCGGCCAACCAGGAGATGGTAGATGTGCCCAAGGGAGCGATGGGCAACGTGGGGGCCCGGCCTCCTCAGCCACCCCCACAGGACACGGGTGGGGCCCAGGACCACAGCATGCTCTACTACTACGGCCAGATCCACATGTACGAACAGAACGGAGGCCTGGAGAATCACGTGGGCTGCCAGGTCATGCGGCCCCAGCCGCCGCAGCCACAGGCCTGCCCAGACAGCGTCCAGCCCCAGCCCTTGCCCTCGCCGGGGGTCAACCAGGTGTCCAGCACGGTGGACTCCCAGCTCCTGGAGGCTCCCCAGATTGATTTCGATGCCATCATGGACGATGGCGATCACTCGAGCTTGCTCTCAGGCGCCCTGAGTCCCAGCCTCCTCCACAGCCTCTCCCAGAACTCCTCCTGCCTCACCACCCCCCGGAACTCCCTGACTCTGCCCTCCATCCCCACGGGCATCAGCAACATGGCCGTTGGGGACATGAGCTCCATGCTCACCAGCCTGGCCGAGGAGAGCAAGTTCCTGAACATGATGACCTAAGGCCCTGGCCCCTGGCGCCCAGTGGACTCGGAGGAGCCCTCATTTCCCAGAGCGTGGGGGTTTTTGCCAATGTTGTCTTTTTCCAAAAAAAGGATTTAAAGGTCTGAGGGCATTTTGCTAATGGCTGGTTCAGACCACAGATGCTTTAAGGGCAGGTTTGTGTGCATCCTGTCTGGTCTTCTTTTGAGTTATTTTTTGGAACGCTGGGAAAGGCAAGGTAGGAACGAAAGACTCTTTTGCACAGTGCTTCCCAGTTTTTGGTGTTTCTAGGACCAAATTGTTCTGGCTTCTTCACCTCTGTCATTTGGCTAATGAGGGATTCCACTGGCCAAAGGCTTTCCAAGTACACAAGGAAAGAGGGTAGAGGGAACCCCACATTTGGGTTCGAATCTGAAAGCCATACTGGATATTCTAATCCAGGAGGATAAGCTTCTCCTTCCCATACTTCCAAGGTAAAAGAATCCCTGGCCCACCAGAATTCTCCTAGGAAGCTTTCTTCTCGAAGCCTCTGACATCCTCGTGCCACAGAGGAAGCAAAAAGATTTTTGCCTGGATGATTTGGAAGCACATCCCGATTCCAGGTTTTGGTAGAGCCGGCATGTCGACCCCCACAAAGCCGAGCCTGCAGCTGGCAGACTGGCCAAGTGTATGTGAATGAGTAAAGTATGGAAGTGTCGCCAGAAAAGGGAAAGGAAAATTGTAGTACTCGGGGGGCAAGCCCAGAGCTGCCCTGGCCTCTCCAGACCGTGTTTACAATGTTCGTGCATGTCGAATGTAGCCCTTCCTGGAAAGAACGCTTACTTCTAAATACCTCGGGGCTGCTGGAGCTGCTGGGGGTCAGGGATGGACCCAGGTGAGCCAAAGCCTGGCACGGGGCCTCAAGAAAGTGGGAAGAGCACCAAGGGCCCAGCCTCAGGCCACCCGGGAGATCTCCCAGAAGAAGAGGAAGTCGTATGTTTACCCAATCCTGTTTCTCCAGTGCACTGTCCACCCACTTTACCCTGGAAACGCCCAGGACATGACAGCAGCCTCTGCCCAGGCTCCCCCAAGGCTGTGCTGTCCACTCACCCGCAGCCCAGCCGTCTGTGCCAAGGCGCAACATGCAGTCCCGGGATCTCTGGGATTCCCTCCTCTCTGTCCTCCTGTTCATTTTGCAAAGTACAATGACATGCATGGTGTCTTTGGTGGGGGTGGGAGGGTGACGGGGTTGATTCTTGGGACTCTGAGGGACCATCAACTGAATTTTCCTGTTCCGTGTGACCAAGCACCACCCGGAAATGCAGTTCGGAACTGGCATCAGAAGACATCATTCCTGAATGTACTGTCGGGTGAATTGATGCCTCCTCCCCACCATGTGCGCACAAGCACACACACACACACACACACACACACACATGCACCCCACACCTTCCTCATGTAGAATTTGTGGCGACCTTGCCAAATCCAACCTCACCGCTATGAGCCTGGCCTCAACCAAGGACAAGGCCAAAGCCCTACCCGGGCCCTCTGCATCTCAGAACACCAGATGCTTTGTTAGGGTCCAGCAACAAAGCCAACGCCAGATAACAGCCCTGGGATGCCTCCAAGGGTCTGGGCTCTGTGGCGGTGACCGTTCGCTCCCTGAGCTAGGATTTCGCTAGCCATTCCCAGCCTGTGTATAGTCTGTACAGAAGGCATCATCCCTGAAAATACCGTAGGTGAATCAGCCAGCCAAATTTATATCTCCAAAATATTTAGCTTTTTCTACATGCTATGAATTGAGATGACACGCTCAACTTGTAAATAAGTCTTTTTGTACATTAAAAAAGTAATTTTTTCATAATTTATTTTGTCTGTCTGCTTCTTCCTTGACAGTAGTTAATGAGAACCTGGGCAGTAAATTTGGTGCATTTGAACAGAAACTAGGCTGTATTTTTTCACAACAGTGTCAGAATTGACTGTCCCGCCTCCGCCAAGAAATGGTGAATGCTAAGGCATTTACTGGCTGCTTGCTTGTTGTCTCTGGGGGTGAGGGGAGGGCAGGGTTTGACGATTTACAGTGCATATTGGGCTGTTCTTCCAGTGAGCTGATGTGAAAATCTAAGTTGGTTTGCCGAAAGCCATGTGTACCAGATCCCGGTAGCTTCCCGGGCAATCCTCAGGTCAGGATTCCTTCTCTAATGGGTATTTTGGTGAGCACTTTTGAGTCAGGGTTGGGGGCAGGGAAGATGATAAGCCCCTGTGCTCTGGTGCTGGCGAAAGGAGAAAGGGCAGGCAGGTGGAGCCCCACGATACCCAGCAGCCAGCCTCGAACACAGGGGCCCCCCGGGAGCGGCCACGAGCTGGCACTCTGAGCCCTAGGAGGTGGCCCTGGCAGGTACACAGGGAGGGCCCAGATCTCTCAAGCCAGCTGGGTCAACCGTTAGCAATGATTGGGCCACTACAGGAACCTCAGGGGGCCAGTGGGTAGTATATGGTGACTAGGATGGTTTCTGGGACAGAACAGAGTGGAAGGCCCAAGACTGGGTTGGAGGGGGTAGAAGTCACCTTCCGTAGGGCCGGTCACTTTGAGCCCCTGAACTCCCTCCTCTCCACGAGACAAGCCTTGGCACCGGGCTCAAAGAGTCTAGTTCCTTGGCATGTGACTAAGTGGACTCAGGAAGGTAGGAAATCCCCAAGGAAAACAGAATTTAGTAGGTTTCCTTTCCTCAGGGCACCCCAAAGTCTTCTCTGTATGCCTGGCCATAGTTTCCTGCTGAAAAGACTACAGCCAGAGTCACTCCCAGACCTCACTCCTCCACGGGGAAGACTCCCTTTAGCTGATTGAACCCTGGGGAGGAGGAATGGAGCATGCTGGGCCAGGCCCCATCTCTGCCTCCTTCAAAGCTTATCTTTAGGCCTTGTTCCTCTTCTGCTTCACCACATGGTAAGTCTCTAGAAGCAGCTTTGCCCTGCTTTGGGGGCAGAGGGAGGTCAAAAATGGTCCAGTACTGCTTGATACTTGATGAGTCACAACATTAAGAAGCCCCTCCTGACCATCCAACGGAGTCCCATGGCCCCATCAGCTAACTATGGCCACAATCATGCTGCATACCAATACCCACGAAGCTTCAGCATGATAAATACCTACTGGACCTATGAATCTGGGCCAACTGAGGGTTGGCTGATCCAGGGTGGGCTGGGCTGGGCTGGGCATCTGTGGGGGAAGCTAATCTGGTGAACTTGGCAGGAGCAGCTTATATCAACCCCACATGACTCTCTTCTTCTCTTCCGGCCAGGATGCTGGCCTGGCCATTGCCTTCTTGTGGTATCAGCAGAAGCACAAGAGAATAAGCCCAAAAACCAGGGTCCTCTTGAGGCCTCTGCTCAGAACCAGTACATCATGGCACACCTCATTCTTCTGGCGAAAGCCGCCATCAGTGACATCGGAAAGTACTTTCATTCTGTGGAAGGGAGAAGGAGAGAGTAATTATTTCTCAACAAATATAATCCACCATAGTCTGCCCTCATAAAGCCTGCGATGTGTGTCCCTCCCACATGGAGAGTATACTGACCCGAGACCCCCAAAATCTGTCCACTCCATCATCAGGCTCAAAATCAAGGATCTTGTGATCTACACATGTGAATGTGGCTTGTCTGGACCCAGAGACTTAGGAACCAGAAGGACGTACCCAGCCCACCGTGCGCATGCGCAGGGTGGCGCAGAGCTAGATTTGCTGGGATTGCCACTCCCGCCTCCATCATTGGTCCACAGTATCTGAAACCCTGCTGAGCAAGTATGCTTGGCATCCGGCCTGGTGGAAGATTCCTTGAATGGCTCCCAATCCATTGCGCTCCGCAGCTCTGGCTCCCACCAAAGGGAATCCCTCCCTTTGGATTAGCTTCTGGAGAGGGCATTGGGAAGCATGCCCTCTGAGAGCACAGAACTCTTGAACCTCTTCCTGTCTGAAGGAAGTTAGAAGCCTGAAGTCCTTTTTGTTTCCAACACTTTCCATCCCTTTAGTCCATACATTTGCACACTCAGCTTTCTCAAATGCTATGGATTCTCGGCATATTTTTTTTAAAGACTTTCTTTCTTTATCCATGAGAGACATAGAGAGAGGCAGAGACACAGGCAGAGGGAAAAGCGGGTTCCCTGCGGGGAGAACCCCATGCGGGATTCGATCCTGGAACCTGGGATCACGACCTAAGCCAAAGGCAGATGCTCAACCAACTGAGCCACCCAGGTGCCCCCAAGCCAAATCTTAAGTCGAAGATCTCTTAGTGGCTGCAGAGATGGGAGATGAGAACTAATTTCATTTTCCAAATCCTGCTTCCAACTGGCCAGTTCCTCTCTGAATTCATGGCTCACTTGTAGTACCTTATCATTTATGGCTCAAAAAAGCTCATGTTTACTATCTTCTGCCTGGAAAGCGGCCTGCCGAATTCCACAGATTCATTTGGGCGGTTTCTCCCTCCCAAACTACCATAGGCAATAATCTTACCAAATATTTCTTCACCACATAGCACCCTGGTCACCATTTTTCTGGCCATTTTTCTAATCTCTTCTAAATTTCCTCACTGTCCAGTTCCAAACCTGTGTTGCATATTTTTGGACGTTGTTACAGCAGTCTCCCATTTAGGTACCAATTTCTGAATATGCTAACCATGACCCAAAAATGCTGTCTAACAAAACCCACAAAAGCCCCGAAGCATAAAACAAGCAGTTACTTAGCTCAGAAGTCTGCACATCAGCCGAGGGGGCTTGCCTAGGCTGGGCTCGCTGACAGCTCAGCTCTGCTCCTGGTCTCCTCCCCTGGAACCAGAACATTGCCTGGACATCTACTGACAAAGGCACAAGTACCCAAGGGCAAGCAAAAACACAGGAGGCCTCTTAAGGCCCTGGCTTGGAGCAGGAAGCAAGTCACATGCCTGAGCCCAAATCAATGAGAGAGAGAAGAATATGCCTCCTATAGAATTAGAGCAGGCACTATCCTAACCATGGCCTGACCTACCACTTCTGACCAGCTCTGATCGTAATAAGACGAACATTGTAGCCTCCACCTGTCACACATTATAGCCTCCACCTGTCCCCTGACTCTGTATCTTAGTTGGTTCTAAACAGAAAAGGGAAGACGGGGGTCATCGATCGATACTTTGTAACCACTGAGGTGTCAAAGCCAGCTCCTGAGCCTCTAAAGTGCTTCTCTGCCCAACTCTGCAATTGGCTTCACATTGATAACTTAAAATTAGTTATGTTGGGGGCAGCCTGGGTGGCTCAGCAGTTTAGCGCCACCTTCAGTCCGGGGCGTGATCCTGGAGATCTGGGATCGAGTCCCACATCGGGCTCCCTGCATGGAGCCTGCTTCTCCCTCTGCCTGTCTCTCTCTCTCTCTCTCTCTCCCTGTGTGTGTGTCTCTTTCATGAATAAGTAAATAAAATCTTTTAAAAATAAAAAAATAATAAAATTGGTTATGTTGGGAGAATTTATACCATGGAGATCAGCAAACACTGCCACTTGGGATTTCCCCATCCTGTCCCCCAGAGAGTCATTGTTAATCATTTGCCAACATACCTGCTAGCATACTCAAGTTCTGTGAGTTGTCAATAGCCTGATACGTCCAGACTGGGAGCCCTTTGGGGGCAGACATTATGCCCAATCTACCTGGTTCCCTGAGTCCAGCACTTGGAAACCCATTTTGCTGACTTTGTTTCCAAATTAGGTGGTTTAGAAAGCTTCATGGAGGAGAAGGAAGTGATCAAAGCCTTGAGAGGTAGGAGGAGTTGGATCTTGAATGGCCCTTTCAGAATGTATATGGGTATGTATGTATGTATTTTAAAGAGCATTTTTAAAAAGATTTATCTATTTATTTTAGAGAGGGTGGGGTGGGGCAGAGAAAGAGACGAGAGAGAGTTCCAAGCAGACTCCACACAAGCATGGGGCTCAATCCCAGGACCCTGAGATCACAACCTGAGCTGAAACTAAGAGACACTTAACCAATTGAGCCACCCAGAATGTATTTAAATGTAAGGCCACATCCTCAGAAGTCCACAAAAAATTCTGAACACAGAGATGAAGCTGTGGAAACTGAAGCTGTCCTTAAGAGGTATTAAGTCTTGTTTTTTGTTTTTTGTTTTTTTAATTTTCTGGGCAGGGGTGGTGGGGAGAGGGAAGAAGAGACCAAAAAGGAAGAGGAAGAAGGTGGTGGTCTGGCAGGCTGGAGGCTAAGCAGGTGCCAAAGATTTGGGGGCAGAGTCTCATGGTAGAACCAATAGCTGCCCTGTCACTGTGAGCTGAGGGTCTCTGGTGGGCCCTTCCAACTCCAAAATGCACTCCACTGGCCTTCCAGAAAATGAATCCATCACTAAAGCATGTTTCCTTTAGGTGCAAGCACTGAGGTCCACTGAAAAAGATGCCAATGTTATGCAGGAACTTCTGACCTAGTCCATGTAGGAAGGAGCCCATTGAAACATCCTAAGCCCTCACCAACTGTTTCCTGAACCACCTGGCAATTTCCTGCAACCAGGTGGCCATGGAAGACCCACCTATGTGGTTGCACACTGGCTTTCTTCCATACATAGGACCCTTGTTTCTTAACTAGTTCAGTTCTGGAAACATCCTCTGAACTCAGAGGTCATCTGAGGTTCCTGAAAGGTGACTGCTCTTCAGCTTCTTATTCATCCCCTCATCCTCCTCTCTGTCCTTCTTCCATCCTCCTCATGCTCTTTCTCCCCACTTTTCCTTCTTTTTCTCTTTCTTTCTCTCTGTCCATGTGTCTCTCTGTGTCTCTGTCTCTATCTCTCTCTCAGCTGGTGGACTTACCAAAGAACAAGGAGGGGAGCCCAACATGAGGTTGTGTGCAATGAAGCCACATGGAGGAAAGAGTGACCAGCTTCAGAGGCGGGGGAGGTGGCTCAGAAAATCAGCATGGCCTGAACAGAAAATAAGACCTGATCCAGATGTTGAAGATAAATGGAAGGTTGCCTGAGGAGACAGGAGATTGCTCAGCAGAAACCACGGAGACCAGAGGAATATTTTGTAAATGTGGAAAGAAAAGAAGTGTCAACCTTAGAACTCTGCATCCATGAAAACCACCTGCGGGGATGAAGGTCAAATAGACACTTTCAGATAAATAGACCCTCTCAGATGAAGGAAAATGAAGACCATTCACCACCAGCACATCTGTCCTAAGGGTAGAAAGGAAACAAAACCAGAAGAAAAATTGGAGCATCAGGAATGAAGAGCAATAGAAATGGTTTAAGTATCTGGGTAAATACAGTAGACGATTCTTCCCTCTTGAGTTCTTTAAACATGTTTAACAGTTGAGAGCAGAGAGGGTAAGTAACATTGTTTGACAGGGCTTTCAATGCATGTAGATGTCCTGAGACAAATATGTCACAAGGCTGGATGTGGCTCAGGAATCTGTGTGGACTTAAAGAACGTTCCACTAGAAGTGCTAAAGTACTGAGTCTAAGCAGACTGGGAGAAGTTCAGCGTGCATATTGTAATCCTTCATGTGATCAGTGAACAGACCTATACAAAGACAGGTGTGCAAAACCATAATAGAGAAATTGAAATGGGATGCTAAAAAGAATGTTCAAATAGCCCAAAGGGAGTCAAGAAAGGGAAAACGGGAACAGTAAGAACTACAACCACACACACACACACACACACACACACACACACAGAAAACAGAATAAAATGGTAAAACTAAGTCCAAACATATCAATAATTACATAAAATTAAAATGGCCTAAAAGCATCACTTAAAAGACATAATACAGCTTGAGCACTCACTCTGCCTGATTTTAAGACTTACTATAGAGATGCCATAATCAAGATGATATGGTGTTCATGACAGGAAAGACACAGATCAATGGAACAGAGAGGGTGTCGGCAAACTAGAGCCCAAAGATCAAATCTGGCCCGTGGTCTATTTTTGCAAGACCCACCAGCTAAGAATAGTTTTTAAACCTTGAAAGAGTTATTTTGGGGATCCCTGGGTGGCTCAGTGGTTTAGGGCCTGCCTTCGGCCCAGGGTGTGATCCCAGAGTCCCGGGATTGAGTCCCGCATCAGACTCCCTGCATGAAGCCTGCTTCTCCCTCTGCCTGTGTCTCTGCCTCTCTTTCTCTCGGTGTCTCTCATGAATAAATAAAAAATCTTTTTTAAAAAAAGAATTTTTTTTATTTTTTTTAAATATTTTATCTATTTGAGAGAGAGAGCGAGAGAGAATGAACAGGGGGAGGGGCAGAGGGAGAAGCAGGGAGCCTTATGCTGGCTCGACCCTGAGATCATGACCTGAGCAGAAGGCATATGCTTAACTTACTGAGCCAATCAGTCTCCTTGAAAGTTATTTTTTAAAGGGATATGCGACAGAGACTATATGGCCCACAAATCCCAAAATATTTACTATGTGAACCTTTGCAGAAAACGTCTGCCAGTCCTGGCACAGACAATCCAGAAATAAACCCACATAGATATGACCAATTTTTGACAAAAGTGCAAAGGCAACCCAATGGAGAAAGAGTTGCCTTTTCAATCAATGGTATTGAAACAATTGGCTATCCACAGACAAAAACAACCTAAAAACACCGCTGCCTAAGCCTCATGCCTCCTATCAAAATTACCTCAAAGTAGACCATCTCTAACATATAAAACCATAAAACCTAGAGGATGAAATCCTGTGACCTGAGCCTAGTCAAAGAGTATTTATGCACAACATTAAAATCATGACCCATAAAAGAAAAAACTGAGAAATTGTACTCCACCAAAATGAAAACTGTGTTCTCTGCAAAAGACCCTGCCAAGAGAATGAAAAGACTAACCACAGACTGGAGGAAATAATTTTTCATCACATATCCAACAAAGGGCTTGTAGCCAGAATATATAAGCACGCTCAAAACTCAACGATAAGAAAACAAACAATCCAATTTAAAAATGGGCCGAAGACTTGAACAGATGTTTCACTATAAAGATACACAGAGGGGAAAGAGGCATATGAAAACACGTTCAGCATCATCATCCATTAGGGCAGTCCAAATTGAAATGCAACTAGATACAACCACGTGACTATTAGAATGACTAAGATGTTAAAATATCAAGTTCTGGCAAAGATACTGTGCAACCTGGAACTCAGGCACTGCTGGTGGGAACAAAGATGGGTACAGCCCCTTAAAAAAACAGCCTGGTAAAGTTAAGCTTGGAGTTACCAGCAAGGCTTCTCCTGGATGAATTACCCTCGAGAAATGAAAATGTATGTTCACCCAAAACCCTACACACAAATATTGACAGAAGCTCCATTCATAATCATCAGAAGCTGGAAACAACCCAAATGCCCATAAGCAGATGAATGGATAAACAAGCTGTGGTACATCCATCCAATGGAATCAGTGGCACAAAGGGAAGGATGATTGATACATGCAACGACTTGAGTGAATCCCAAGGGCATTCTGCTGAATCTCGAAAGGTTACATACTGAATAATCCCTTTTATATGACATTCCTGAAAGAACAAAGCTATCATGTTGGAGAGCGGACTGGTGGTTGCCAGGGGTTGGGGTAGCAAAGGGGTGTCATTACAAAGGATAGTGCAAGAAATTTTTTTGGAGTCAGAAAGCTATTTTGATTGTGCAGGTGAGGACACAAGTATATACAGGTGTTCAAATTCACATAACTGTACACCAGAAAGAAAAGGAAGTGAGGCAGAGATAGGGAGGGAGGGAAGGAAAGAAGGGGAGAAGAGAGGGAGAGAGGAAGGAGGGGAAGGAGGGAGGGGGGAAGGAAGGAGGGAGGGAGGGAAAGAGGGAAGGGGAAGGAGGGATAGAAGGACAGAGAGAGAGAGAGAGGGAGGGAGGGGGAGGAAGGAGGGAGGGAGAGGAGGGGGAAGAGAGAGGGAGGGAGGGGGAGTGGGGGGGAAGGAAGGAGAGGAGAGAGAGGGGGGAAGGGAGGGAAGGGGCAGAAGGAGGGAGGGGAGGGATGGAGGAGAAGGAAGGAGGGAGGGGGAAAGTTAACTTCCCCCTTCAAAAAGTTAGGAGCTGCTACTTGAGGGTGTCCTGTTACTCACCTTCTGTGGGGCCACCTTCCAGACCAGGAGCCAGCCCTTCTGCTCTTCTCCATATAATGAAGATAAATCTTCACTTCCCTCTGGACCTCCAGCCTGCCTAGGGGGAGACATAGAGGCCATGAGCCCCAATCTCCTCATATGTCAGAGAGGTCTGATAAACTTCCTGCCTCCAAAATTATCTTGCAGATTAAATGAGACACATTTTGAAAACAAGTGGGTGTTCAACAAGCCTTACCTCTTTTGCCATGTGCACATTTTTAGGATGTCACCATCACAGAAGTAGTGCTTTGGCTAATTGGCTTGCAACAAAACATCCACAGAAACGATTACATTCAATCTCACTTTCGTGAGAACTCATTTAATCAGCGACTTCTGTCATAAGAATAAGTCCGAGGGCTACGTATCAGGTGTGGTGGCTCTGAGGTCCCAAGTCAGTGAGGCTTAACTACACTTCCCAGAATTCCTCATCCTGGGGGTTTCTGGTTAGGATGGGTCACAAGAGAGATAGGTGTGGGAGGGTAGGAAGGGTAGGGAAGTGATAGCCTTTCATCGTACATTCACATTGTCAGCCACCTGACAGCAGCCAGCTGTTGAGGGGCAGCAATCAGGGGTAACCACTCACCTCCCCACGGACCATCTCTAACCTCCCTTGTACCAGGGCTAAGCAGGAGGGTGCAGTCTCATGATGAGGGGCCCTGGCGTCTGAGAGACACTTGTGCCATCAAGGTAGTCAACTGACACAGTTCTCATCCTTGCAGGTCCCAGCTTGTCCTCGCTCTCCCCACTTTATATCCACCTTCCCTTCCTGACCACCTGCCCTGGGGCTTCCAGTTTCATCATCACACATGAGACAAGGGCCTTGCGGAGCTCTCTTGACCAGCCCCCATAGTTGTGCAAGGCCAGATCCCCATAACAGGTCCATTTGTATGTCTGCCGGCCTATGTGTGTCTGTCTATGTCTGTGTCTGTCTGTCACAGTGGTTCTGCATCTCGGGCTGAGTCCTGGCTGACACGTAACATGTGAAGGGCAGCTTTGGAAGATCTTCAAGAGCCAGCTCAGGGACATGCCAGTGTGGACAGAGAACGATCATAATAGTGTTTCTCTCTGTCAGAGGCACTGAACCAAGCACATCACATCTACCGGGGCAGGTTACCTACTGCCACAAAATGCTGGGAACAAGCCATCACAAAACCCACAGGCTTAGAACAATGGTCATTCGTTCTCACAGGTCAGGGAGGGATTGGCAGGTCTATGCAGCCTTGGCTAGGTGAGCCTGCTCCACGTGTGGGGGGCCAGGCTGAAGGGGCAGCAGTGAGCCAGGGGAGACTCTTCTGGTGGCAGTGGCCAGAGCTCAGGAGGACAAATGGAATTTGAAAGGTCTCTTGAGGCTCGGACTCAGAACTAGCCTCCTGTCCCTTGCACCCTATTCCATGGGCAGAGGCAAGTCACATGGCCAGACACAGAGTCAAAAGGGCAAGGAAATTCACTTTTGCCCACAAGGAGGCTCTATTCCTTGGAACAAGGAAGCCAGGGCATGGAGGCCAGGCAAGATGGGGGACTGGGGCCAGCGGCAGTGATTCTACCCACCACACATGGTGCTTCCCTCCGTGACAGGTGCTGTGACAGGCACGTCCCGTTCACTGAGCCCTGTAATGCCAATGACATCCCTACTAGCATCTCTCGTTAAGTAAAACCATTGACCAAGGAGCACACTACCACTAAGGGGCAGGAAGGGATTCAAATTCAGACTGCTGTGACTCCAGTGCCCTCATTTCACTGTGACGAGACAGTGGTAAGCAAGATGGGGCTACACGGCATGTGGGGGAACCACCACGATCAAAGAATTGTTCAAACGGAAGGACAACTGTGGCTGTCAGCATCGTGAAGAAGGGGATCACACGCTAGGAGACAACACGGCATGCGGATCTGATGATCAGAGAGGTCGGGGAAGATGTGTCCAAGAAAGGAGACTGAGCCTCCTTAAAGGGCAAGGAAGAGCATTCCAGGCAACAGGAAGAGCATGTGCAAAGGCCCTGAGGCAGAAGGGAGAGAGCATGGCACAGAGTGGGATGGAAGGAAGGCTGGCGTGGCTGGCTGAGGGCGAGGGCACGCTATGACAGGCCTGAAAACGTCCGCAGGGAGGCTGATAGTGCCCGGCCTCGCAGACCAAGCCGGGACTTCACCTTTCTCCTGAGACCTCAGACAGCATGAGAGAGATCTTTGCAAGGGCGTGACGTGAGAGACTTGTGTGTGGGAAACCTCGCCTAGCCGCAGGATGTGCAAGGGAACACCAGGAGCCTAGGCCCAGGCCACTGGAGGTGACCAGGGAGGGATGGGGACAGAAGGGGGCAATGGCTGGTGGGTCCAAGAGTGACCTAGGAGGTGAAACCTGTGGGACTCGGCAAAGGTTTCCACGTGAGCAATGAGAAAGAGGAAGGCGGTAGGAAGTGGTCCCTGGTTTCTGGTTCACTTGACCCCCAGACATGGGGAGATTGGGGTGAGGGCTCAATCTCACCTCAGCGGGGCCTCAGAAAGGAGAGGGAAAGTCCAGCAATCAGAGGCAGGAGCCAGGAGCAGGAGGGGAGAGGCTGGCAGGGATGAGAAGGCCCGGAGTGGGGAGTGGGGAGTGCCCCGGAATCCCAGGACGGGACGGCGCACTCCCTACTGGGAGAGCCCCCACAGTGAAGGCTCCTGGCCGCCAGACTGCCCGTCTTCCGGGCCCTGCCTTGCTCTCCAATTCCACACCCAGCCTGGTCAGGAAGTCCTTCTGACTGGAACTCCAGAGAATATCCGAATCTGACCACTTTCACCGGAACCCCCGGGCCCCCGCGGCGTGCTGGAGCCCACCCCTGGCAGCGGTGTGCGTGCGAGGACTCTGCTAGCCTGTTGCCAGGCCCCTGGCCCTGTGACTCCACCACAGAGGGTACGGTTTTCCATGACATGACCTGACCCGGGCTTTCTGTGCTCCCTGCAGGAGAGGTGGTTTCCCAGCACCCTGTGCCACTGCCATATTCCCGTCTCATCTCAAGCCTTTCTGCTTGCCCACTGTCTCCCACCCTCACCTCCCTAGTGGGAGCAAACTTTCAGATCGTGTCCTCTTAGCACTGACCCTATGCCCCTCCTAGCCAAAGTCCTGTAGCCTCCAAAGCTCTTTTGGGTCTCATTTCTTTCCTCCCCCAAACTCTCCCCCTCCATCTACCCTGACTCTTGCTGTCCCACCTATATGGCCAGCACACTTTGCCTCAGGACCTTTGCACCAGCTGTTCCTCCTGCCTGAAACATTCTTCCTGAGATGTAAACATGAGTCACGCTTTCAGGTCTTTGCTGTTCTAACTTCCCTACTTAAAATGATAAACTCCCCTCCTTACCTGCTTTGTTCTTTCCTCCAGGGCACAAGTGAGCTTGCACTCACTGTATAATTTACACTTGCTGAATGAGCTCATTGGTGACAGCAGCAGAAGCTGGGGGTGGGCAAGGAGAGTGGGAGGTGGGAAATGAAGAAAGCAGTTAGAGACAACTCTTTCCAGAACCTTGCCAGCGGAGGGAAGGGAGCAAGAGAGCAATAGCTGGAGAGGGTTTGTTTGTGATTTCTTTTTTTAATGGCTAAGACAAGCGTGTTGGAAGGTAGAGAGGCTCCAGTTGAGAGGAAGAAGTCAAAGAAACATAGTGGGAGGGCCTGGGTGCACGGTGGGAGCCAAAGCACGGGGTGGGCAGAGGGCAGGTCCGAGACAGCAGAAGGGACAAAGTCCCTGTTGAGACAAGAGAGAAGGAAACAGGAGAGCAGCAGATAGAGCTCGGCTTGTGGGTTTGGCACCAGGGAAACATAAAGACCTCTCCTTCCCTTGCCCTGGGAGGGGAGGCCGCCTGCTGGGACAAGCGTGATCAGAGGCTCAGGAGAAGTGCAGAAGATTTGGGATGTTAGGCAGCAGCGGGGAGTGAGGTGTCCCTGGGGACCCTCTGAGGCTGATGGCCGGTTGCTGGGAGCCGTCTGCCCCGGGGGTCTTGTTCCAGCAGGACTGTGCTGCCCAGGGGGGCTGCACAGAGAAAACCGGGGCTGGGGGCAGTCATCCAGCTGGCCTGGCCGAGAGGGTGACGATGGGGCAGAGGGGCAGGGGGCTCGAGGCAGCAGCGAGTCCCATGGAAACAAGCCCCGGCTATGCCATCGTGGGGAGATGCCCAAGACCCAGAGATGGGGGACAAGGTGGGACAGGGTCGGGCGAGCCCAAGATTCCGAGCCAGCCGGGGATCGGGGGACAGTGCCTCTACAGGGAGTCGCTCGGGGCTCGGGGCGGGAGGAGCGCTGTCTAACCGAGGGCTTTACAAGGTGGCGGGGGTGGGGGGACCCGTTAGGCCGCCTGGTCCCGGTCCCCGTGGTGCGTGCCCTTTACTGCCTCCGCTCTGTGGGAGTGACACCGGGCCCTGCTTTACGAGCTGGCCGCGCCGCTTCTACGAGCAGACCCGCTGGCAAGAAGGGGCTGTGTTTTATATTACGGGTGGGACGATTTATGGGCCGCCCCAGCACTCGGAGACAGCCATTTGGCCAGGGAAGAAAATGACCTAATGTTTGAGAAATTTGGAAGCCAGAAAACAATGTGTGTGTGTGTGTGTGTGTGTGTACACACCTACGTGTGTAGCTGTGTCTGCGTCTGCCCGACTCCATCCACCTGACCCTCCAGATTTTGAAACACAGGAACAACTCTGTTAAATACATAGGTTATAAAAATGAAATGAAAGAAAATGACTCATTTCCTTCTGGATGGATCCTTTGCATCATACATGGACAAGAAGAGGTTTTGGGGAGAGGGAGGGAGAGGCAGGTGACCCGGGGTGGAGGAGGGGTCGGTTCCTGCGAAGCAACCTTTCTCCGTGAGTAGGTCTAGTATACAGTAAAGTCTCCCATGAAAGAGTTTGCCATCCTTTGGGGACATATCTGAGTTTAGATGCATCTTCCCACTAGACTATGAGGTCCTAGAAAGCAGGCCATGCATGTCTCCTCTGGCTTTGCATTCTTAGTTCTTTCCATTGTACCTGACACCAAGGCAGCGGTTCAATTGATGGCGATTGAATTTCTGCTTGAATGAGTGTGGGTCACCTACCTGGGCACTGAAGCCGTTTGCCAATAGTTGACTTCCCCACTAGATGGTGAGCCTCTTGCTGGTGGGTGCCCTGTCTTCGACCCATAGGAGGCACTCAGCCAAGTATGTTAGACTGGGATGGACTGAGCACACTAGAGAACGGGGTGGAGAGGGGGTCAGATGCCTGAGGGTTAAACAGATTTGCAACTGGTAGCTCCTCCACCCTCATCTCAGACAGTGTTGAAAACGAGAATAGGTGATCCTTCACGATCTTGTTGCTGGTTCCTCATCCCACTGAGCTCTGAATGGTAGAGGCTCCCCAGCTTGCTGCCCAGCACTTTCTTCTGCTTCTCTGCCTTGGTGTGCCCATGCCACCTCCAGGCGTTAAGTACCATCTACGTGCCAATGACTGTAAATGTGTACCTTACTCATGAACTCTGGGTTCTTTTTTTTTTTTTTTTTTTTAATTTTTTTTTAGGTATTTATTTATTTATTTATGATAGTCACAGAGAGAGAGAGAGGCAGAGACACAGGCAGAGGGAGAAGCAGGCCCCATGCACCGGGAGCCCGACGTGGGATTCGATCCCGGGTCTCCAGGATCGTGCCCTGGGCCAAAGGCAGGCGCCAAACCGCTGCGCCATCCAGGGATCCCTGAACTCTGGGTTCTTACATTAAACTGCCCACCCAACATTCCCTTGGAGGTCTCATAGGCACCTCAAACATAATATCCATCTCCAAACTTCCCTCTCCAAGAACCATCAAAATTAAGATGGTTAATTCTTTCTGTTAACTTCACAGAGCCACAAAAATGCCCAGATATTTGTTTGAATGTTGTCTTAGTGTGTGTCCATGAGGGTGTTTCTGGATTAGATTAACATGGAATCAGTAGATTGAGTATACCAGATTGTACTCCCCAATGTGGTGGGCCTCATCTAATCAGTCAAAGGCTTCAAAAGAACAAAAAGGTGCTGTCAGAGAAGATTTGCTCTCTCTGCCTGCCTGCGTGTCTCTGAGCTGAGACAACGGTTGTCTCTGCCTTCAAACTCAGACTCAGACTCTAACTACACCATTGTCTCTAGTGGGCCTCTGGCTTGCTGACTACAGATGTTGGAAATTCATGCATATATGAAAATACATATTTCTCTCTTTTTCCATACATCTACTAATGGAATTCTACTATAAAGAAGAACTACCTCTTTTTCCCATTTATTTATTTATATTAGTAAGGACATGTGGATTTTATTTTTTTCTTTAGGTTTAAACCTAATACCATAATTTATTTTCTTGCTCAAATTGGTCTGACTCTGATCACTGTGGGCTCCTGGAGGTTGGCCTCTATGGGTTCTTTTTCAGTCTTACTGAAATACAATTGACATATAACATTATATCAGTTTTATGTGTACAGCATAATGATTTGATCTGTGTATATATTATAAAATGATGACAGTAAGTTTAGTTAGCATCTATCATCTCACAAAGTTGCAATTTTTTCTTATGATAAGAATGTTAACATCTACTCTCAGCAACTTTCAAATATACAATATGGTATTTTTCTGTTGTTTTTTTTTTAAGACTTTAAAATTTACTTTAGAAAGAGAGAGTGTAAGCACACATCCATGAGTGTGTGAAGGGCGGGGAGGCAGAGGGAGAAAGCCTTCAAGCAGACCTGAGCAGGAAGTCAGCACAGGGCTCGACACAGGGCTCAATCCCACAACCAGACCCGTGAGATCATGATCTGAGCTGCAACCAAGAGCCTGATGCTCAACCAACTGAGCCACCCAGGAGCCCCTCAAATATACAATACAGTATTGTTAACTTTAGACACCATGCTCTGTGTATACACACAAAAAGATAGAGAAAGATAGATATAGATAGATAGATAGATAGATAGATCAGTTTCTTTATCCATTTAGCCATTGATGGACACTTAGGGTTTTTTTTTTTCCATATCATTGCTATTGTGAATAACACCGCAATGAAGATGAGGGTGCATAGATCTTTTTGAGATAGTAACTTCATTTTCTTTGGATATTTATCCAGAAGTGAAATTACTGGATCATATGATAGTTCTACTTTTAAATTTTTGAAAAACTGTCG
Source organism: Canis lupus dingo (assembly GCF_003254725.2). Classification (NCBI taxonomy): domain Eukaryota; kingdom Metazoa; phylum Chordata; class Mammalia; order Carnivora; family Canidae; genus Canis; species Canis lupus. Next base: position 29,975,056 of record NC_064261.1, on the reverse strand, counting down.
TGCTGTTTTTCATAGTATCACACAAAGTTACATTCTCACCAACACTGCTCAAGAGTTTCCTTTTCTCCACATCTTCACCAATATTTATTTCTTCTCTTTTTAATTATAGTCATTCTCACAGGTAATATTTATTGTGGGTTTGATTTGCATCTCCCTGATGAGGAGTGATGTTGTACACCTTTTCATGTACCTGTTGGCCCTCTGTGTGTCTTTTTTGGGAAAAGTATCTATTCATTTCCTCTGCCCATTTTTTTAGTTGGGTTTTTGGGGGTTTTACTATTGAATTGTAGGAATTCTTTTTATATTTTGTAGCTAAACTCCTTATCAGATATATGGTTTGCAAATATTTCCTCCCATTCTGTGGGCTGTCCTTTCATTCTATTGATGGTTTTTCTTTTCTGGGCAGAGGCTTTTTAGTTTGGTATAGTCCCACATGTTTATTTTTGGTTTTGTTGCCTTTGCTTTTGACATCATATTCAAAAAATCATTGCCAAGACCAATGCCAAAGAGCTTACCACTTATGTTTTCTCCTAAGAGTTTTATAATTTCAAGTATTATAGTTGTCTTCCATCCATGTCGAGTTGATTCTTGTGTATGGCATGAGATAGGAGTCCAGTTTCATACTTTTGCATGTGGCTGTCCAGTTTTCCCAACACCATTTATTGAAGAGACTATTCTTCTCCTCTTGTATGTTCTTTTTTTTTTTAAGATTTTATTGATTTATTCATGAGAGACACAGAGAGAGAGAGATACAGAGATACAGGCTGAGGGAGAAGCAGGCTACCTCCTGCTTCTGTGCAGGGAGCCCGATGTGGAACTCGATCCCAGGACTGCGGGATAACACCCTGAGCCAAAGGCAGACACTCAACTGCTAAGCCACCCAGGCATCCCTCCTCTTGTATATTCTTGATAACTTTGTTGCAAAATGATTGACCACTAACATGTGGATTCATTTCTAGGCTCTTATTCTGTTCCATTTCTCAGTGTGTTTTTATGCCAATACCATACTGTTTTGATTACTCCTGCTTTGTAATACTGGTTTGAAATCAGAAAGCATGATACCTTCAGCTTTGTTCTTCTTTGCCAAGATTGCTTCACATATTTAGGGTATTTTGTAGTTAGTTCCATACAAATTAAGATTTTCTTTCCATTTTTTTGTGAAAAAAATGCCATTGGAATTTTGAAAGGTATTACATTGGATCTGTAGATTGCTTCAAGTAGTATAGACATTTTACCAATACTAATTCTTCCAATCCATGAGTAAGAAATACTTTTCCATTTATTTGTGGCTTCTTCAATTTTTTTCATCAATGTATTACAGCTTTCAGTGAGTGTACAGATCTTTCACCTCATTGGTTAAGTTTATTTCCAAGTATCTTGTTTTTTTGGATGCAATTTTTAAATCGGATTATTTTCTTAATTTCTCTTTCTGAAAGTTCATTATAATGTATAAAAATGCCATTGATTTTTGTATATTTTTTAAAATTTTTATCCATTCATGAGAGACACACAGAGAGAGGCAGAGACATAGGCAGAGGGAGAAGCAGGCTCTCTGTGGGGAGCCTGATGTGGGACTTGATCCCAGGACCCCAGGATCACGACTTGAGCCAAAGGCAAACACTCAACCACTGAGCCACCCAGGTGCCCCTGATTTTTGTATATTGATTTTATATCTTTAAACTATACATAACTTATTAGTTCTAATACTTTTTTACTTTTTTAGAGTTATATATAAATAATATCAAGTGAATAAATAAAGATATTTTTACTGCAAATAAAGATAGTTTTACTTCTTCCTTTCTGATTTGAGTGCCTTTTATTTCTTTTTTCTTGCCTAATTGCTCTGGCTATGATTACAGAACTATATTGAATGAAAGTGGTGAGAATGGGCATCCTTGTTTTTTTTTCCTAATCTTAGAAAAGCTTTCAGCTTTTCACCATTGAACATGTTAGCTGTGGGCTTGTCATAGATGGTCTATATCATGCTGATATACAACCCTCTATACCAAGTTTGTTGAGAGTTTTTATCATGACTGAATGTTGAATTTTGTCAATACTTTTTCTGCAGCTATTGAAACAATAATATTATTTTTATCCTCAATTTTGTTAATGTGGTATTTCTCAGTGATTGATTTGCAGATTTGAACAATCTTTGCATTCCTAGAATAAATTCCACTTGATCACACTGTATAATCCTTTTTATTAAAAAGATTTTATTTATTTATTCATGAAAGACACAGAGAAACAGAGAGGCAGAGACACAGGTAGAGGGAGAAGCAGGCCCCACGCAGGGAGTCTAACGTGGAACTCGATCCTGGGTCTCCAGGATCAGGCCCTGGGCTGAAGGCAGCACTAAACCACTGAGCCACCCAGGCTGCCCCTGTATAATCCTTTTAATGTATTGTTGATTCAGTTTGCTAGTATTTTGTTAAAGATTTTTGCATCTGTGTTCATTAGGAATATTGGCTCATAATTTTCTTTCCTTGTAGTGTCTTTGTCTGGTTTTGGTATCAGGGTAATGCCGGCCTCATAAAATGAGTTTTAAAGTCTTCCTGCCTGTTTTCTGGGGGGGGGGGGGGGGGGTGGAGAATGACAGAAGGATAGATATTAATTATTCTTTAAATAGTTGGTAGAATTCACCAGTGAAACAATCTTGTCCTGGGATTTTCTTTGCTGAGATGTTGTTGATTTCTGATTTGATTTCTTTGCTACTAATTGGTCTGTTCATATTTTCAATGTCTTCATTATTCAGTCTTTGTAGGTAGCATTTCTAGGAACCTATGTTTCTTCTAGGTTGTCCAATTTGTTGGCAGATAATTGTTCATAGTAGCCTCATAATCTTTTGTAATTTTTTTAAAGATTTATTTATTCATGAGAGAGAGAGAGACAAGAAAGTGCATGCTTGCACATAAGCAAGGGGAAGGGAGAGGGAGATAACCCCAAGCAGACTCCCTGTTGAGTGCGGAGCCCAACTTGGGGCTCTATCTCATGACCTGAGCCAAAACCGAGTTGGTCATTCAACTGACTGAGCCACACTGACACCTCAATCCTTTGTATTTTTGCAGTATCAGTTGTAATGTCTCCTGCTTCATTTCTGATTTTATATTTTGATGCTTCTCTTTTTTTTTGTTAAGCCTAGCCAATGATCTATTTTATCTTTCAAAAAGAAAAACCAGCTCTTAATTTCATTGACCTTTTCTATTGTCTTTTTGGTGTTTAATTTATTTCTGCTCCGTTCTTTATTTCCTTGCTTTACTAACTTTGGGTTTATCTTGTTCTTCTTTTCCTAGTTCCTTGAGAAGTTAAGTTAGGTTTGGGTAAATCTTAGGTTGTTTATTTGAGATCTTTCTTATTTCTTAATATAGATGTCTATCTTATAAACTTCCCTCTTAGGACTTCTGCATCCCATAAGCTTTGGTATATTATATTTCCATTTTTATTTATATCAGAATTTTTAATTCCTCTTTTGATTTCTTCTTTGATCCTTTGGTGTTCAATGACATGTCACTTAATCTCCACATATTCGTGAATTTTCTAGTTTTCTTCTTGTAACTGACTTCTAGTTTTACACCACTGTAGTTAGGAAATACACTTGCTATAATTCCATTCTTTTTTTTTTATTTCAATCTTCTTAAATTTATTAAGACTTGTTTTGTGGCTGAATGCATAAGCTCTCTTAGAGAATGTTCCATGTATACTTGAGAAACTGTGTATTCTGTTGCTTCTGGATGGAATGTTCTGTAAACGTCTGTTCACATTCTGATCTAATGTGCAGTTTAAGTTCAATGTCTCCTTATTGATTTTCTGTCTAGATAATCTATCCATTGTTGAAAGTAGGGTATTGAAGGCTCCTACTACTATTATATTGCTATCTGTTCCAGTCTATAAATATTTGCTTTATATATTTCTGTTAGGTGCATAAATACTTATAAAGACAAACAAGGGGTCTTGTTGGAGTGACCCCTTTACCTTCATATAATGACCTCCTTTTTCTCTTATTATAGTCTTTGTCCTAAAGTCTATTTTGTCTGATATAAGTATAGCTATCCCTGCTTTCTTTTATTTTCTATTTGCATAAATATCTTTTTCTATTCTTCACTTTCAGTGTGTGTGTGTGTGTGTGTGTGTGTGTGTCCTTAAAGGTAAAGTGAGTGAGGCTTTAGTAGGCAGCATATATTTGGTCCTTGTTTTTTTTTTTTAAATCCATTCAAATTATTCTATGTTTTTGATTGGAGAATTTAGTCCATTTACATTTAAAGTAATTATTGATAGGTATGAACTTATTATGATGATTTTGTTCATTGTTTTCTGGTTGTCTTGTAATTTCCTCTGTTCCTGTCTTCTTCTGCTGTAATCCTTTGTGATCTGATGATTTTTTGTAATGGTATGCTTAAATTCCTTTCTCAAGCATTTGTGTATCTGTGATAGGTCTTTAGTTTGTGGTTACCATGAGTTTTATATAAAATGTCTTATATTTACAACAGTCTATTTTAAGCTGATAACAACTTAAACTCAAATGGATATTAAAGCTCTACATTTTTACTCTCCTCTTCTGCATATTATTTTGAGGTCACAATTTACATCTTTTGTCCTATATATCCATTAACAAGTTACTGTTGTTATTTTTATTACTTCTGCCTTTTAAACTTTATACTAGATTTATAAGTGATTACCCACCACCATTACAGCCTTAGAGTATTCTTTTAAAAAAAAAGATTTTATTTATTCATTCATGAGAGACATGGAGAGAGAGAGAGAGAGGCAGAGGGAGAAGAAGACTCTGTGCAGGGAGGCCAACATGGGACTCAATCCCGGGTCTCCAGGAGCATGCCCTGGGTGAAAAGTGGCACTAAACCACTGAGCCACCCAGGGATCCCCCACCTTAGAGTATTCTGACTTTAACCATATAGTTACCTTACCAATGACATTTATACTTTCATATGTTTCCCTATTACTAATTAGTGCTATTTCATACTAGCTTGAAGAAGTGCCTTTAACATTTTTATAATATAATATTGGCCTGGTTGTGATAAACTCTTTCAGCATTTACTTGTCTAGAAAATGTTTATCTCCTTCAATTTAGGACAACTTTGCCAAGTAGAATATTCTATGTTGGCAGGGTGCCAAGAAGATCATCTATATGACCAGGGTTGGATGTATGCTCAGAAAAGATCTGAGAAGACTCTAAGCTTTCACCTCTGGCTGACCTTCAGTCTCCATACAAGCAGGAAGTGGAAGCTAAGACAGAGTGGTAAATGGCCTGGCTAAACATTGAAGAAGTGTCTCTATACAAAGCCTATCTTCAAAGACTGGAAGAGCAGTTTTTTTCTTACTCCTTCTTTCTTTTATTTCTTAGCCCCAAGCATTAAAACAAAACAAACAAAAACTCTGTCAAAACACTAGTTGACTACCAAGTTAATAGAACGCAGACTTCATCGGTCACTGATGACAAATAATAGACTTTACAAAAAAATAGTTTATTTATTTTTATTTTTATTTATTTATTTATTCATGAGAGAGAGAGGCAGAGACACAGGAGGAGGGAGAAGCAGGATCCATGCCGGGAGCCTGACACAGGACTCGATCCTGGGACTCCAGGACCGTACCCCGGGCCAAAGGCAAGTGCTAAACCACTGAGCCACCCAGGGATCCCCCAAAAAATATTTTAGAAAAGTCACCAAAGAAGCACACACAACAACCTGGTGAACAACAACAAAACTTGGGGAGAGAAGGAGACTCTGATTTCAAGAGTTGCCAACAAATTTTTAGTTTTTAACTAAGACTCATGAGGCAAGCAAATAATAAAGAACTATAGTGCTTTCACAGGGAAAAAAATTAATAGAAACTATCTATCACGAGGCCCAGGCATTGGATTCACTACATAAAGATTTCAAATAGGGATGCCTGGGTGGCTCAGTGGTTGAACATCTGCCTTCAGCTCAGGATGTGATTCTGGAATACCAGGATCGAGTCCCACATCAGGCTCCCCTAGAGGAGTCTGCTTCTTCTTCTCCCTACGTCTCTGCCTCTCTCTCTCTGCATCTCTCATGAACAAATAAATAAAATCTTTAAAAAAAGATTTCAAATAAATTGTCTTAAGCATGTTCAAAGAACTAAAGGAAACCAGGAGAACCAACTAGAGAATATAGATCACCAACTAGAGACTATAGATAAGGAGATAGATGTAATAGGAATCAAATAGAAACTTAGGAGCAGAAAAGTACAATAACTGAAATGAAAAATTCACTGTTGTAGTCTGCAGCAGCAGATTTGTGCAAGTAGAAGAAAGAATCAATGAATTGAAAGACAGGTCGATTGAGATTATCCTGGTGAAAAGCAGAAAAAAAAAGAGTGAAGGAAAATGAATAGAGCCTAGGAGACCTGTTGGATACCATCAATTATACAAATATATGCATAATTGGAGTCCCAAAGGGAGAGAAAAGAACAAATTGAGAAGAAAGAATATTTGAATGAATATATAATGGCCAAGAACTTTCCAGATTTGGTAAAAGATATGACTCTACACATCTAAGACACTCAACAAATCCAACCAAGAGTAAATTCTGAGACCCAAGTTGAAAGACATTGTAGTCAAATTGTTGAAAGATAAATACAAAAAAAAAGAAATCTTGAAAGCAATAAGAGACAACTGATTATCAGTGATAAGTGATAATTTTTTTATAAAAAAATTAATAAGTTTTCCCATCAGAAAGTTATGTTGGGGGACACCTGGGTGGCTCAGTGGTTTAGTGCCTGCCTTTGGCCCAGGGCATGATCCTGGAGTCCCAGGATCGAGTCCCACATCAGACTCCCTGCCTGTTTCTCTCTCCCTGTCTCTCTCTCTCTCTATCTCTCTCTCTTTCATGAATAAATAAATAAAATCTTAAAAAAAAAAAAAAGAAACGTATGTTGGCCAGAATAAGACATAAAGTGCTAAGCGAGAGAAGACAAGCCAACCAAGAATTCTATATCCAGCAAAATTAAACTTAAAGAGTGACAACAATGGGATGAAACTAGAAATCAATAAAGAATAAAAATGGAAAGTTCACAAGTATGTAGAAATTAAACACACTCTTTAACAATGAATCAAAAAAGAAATTACAAATGAAATAAGAAAACACTTTGAATGAAAATGAAAACAACATACCACATCATGTTAGATGCATGAGAGCAGTGAGGAGGCAGATTTAGAACTGTAAATGCATACATTTAAAAAACAAAACAATCCCAAACCAATAACCCAAATTTTCATTTAGGGAATTATAGAAAAAAGCAAGGCTAAACTCAAAGACACTAGAAAGAAGCCAAGAATGAAGATTAGAGCAGACATAAATGAAATAGGGAGAATTAACAATAGAGAAAATTAAGGAAACCAAAAATAATTTCATTACAAAGATTTACAAAATTGAAAAACCTTTAGTTAGATTGACACTGGGGAAAAAAAAACAGAAAGAAAACTCAAATTATTTAAATTTAGAATGAAAGTGGTAGGAAGGGAGGGTGGAAACTCTGATCCTGTAATTCACATGGAATTTTAAAAATCCCTAAATAGACAAAACCAATCTTTTTTTTTTTTAAAGATTTTATTTATTTATTTATTCATGAGAGACACACAGAGAGAGGCACAGACAGATGCAGAGGGCGAAGCAGGCTTCCTGCAGGGAGCTTGATAACAAAAACAACTTGGAAAAGGAAAAGTTGAAAACCTCACATTTCCCACTATTGAAACTTATTACAAAGCTACAGTAATCAGAACATTGCAGTACTAGCAGAAGAATAGACATATAGATCAATGGAATAAAATTGAAAGTCCAGAAATAAACTCATACATCTATGGTTAATTGATTTTTGACAAGGGTGCCAAGACTATTCAATGAGGAAAGAAGAGTCTCTTCAACAAATAGCAGTGGGACACCTGGATATTCACGTGCAAAAAAATAAAATTGGACTCCTACCTCCCAACACACAAAACATGATTCAAAATGAATCAGACCTAAGTGTGAAAGCTAAAACTGAGAACTCTTAGAAGAACACACACATATGAATGACCTTGGATTTGTCAGTGAGTTCCTGGATATGCCACAGAAGCAACAGAAACAACAGAACAGAAGTGCACATGGAAACAACAACAAAAGAGATAAATTGAACTCCATCAAAATTTAAAACTTTTAGGCTTCAGAAGATAGTAGTAAGAAAGCATAGGGGTTCCTGGCTGGCTTAGTTGGAGTATGTGACTCTTGATCTTGGGGTCGTGAGTTTGGACTCCACATTGGGTGTAAAAATTACTTAAATAATCTTCAAAAAAAAAAAAAAGAAATTTTAAACACAACCCTCAAAATGGGAGAAAATATTTGCATATATCTGATAAAAGTCCTTATCCAGAATTTATGAAGAATTCTTACAACTCAACAAAAAGACAAGAACCCACTTTTTTAGATGGGCAAATAACTTAAATAGATATTTTCCTAAAGAAGATCTATACAAGTACATGGAAAGATGGTCAATGTCATTGTCATTAGGCAACTGCAAATCAAAACTACAATAAGATACCACTCTGGACCCACTAAGATAACCAAAATAAAAAAGATGGGCAATAACAAGTTTTAGGGAAGATGTGAAGCAATGGGAACCCTTTGACATTGCTGGTGGGAATACAAAATGGTGCAGCCACTGTGGAAACCAGTTCGATGGTTCTGTTGAGCAGAGTTATCATATGAACAGCCAGCAATTCCACCCCTAGGTGGAAAAGAATTGAAGACAGGCATTCAAATAGAAACTTATCTGAGTGTTCACAGCAGCACTCTTCACAAGAGCCAAAAGGTAGACACAAGCCAAATGTCCATCTACTGGGGAATGTGTAAAGAAAGTTGGGTGTATTCATACAATAGACTGAATAATAATTCAGCCATAAAAAGGAAGAAGTATTGATCCATGCTACAACATAGATGAACCTTGAATCATTATGCTATGTGAAAGAAACCAGGCACAAAAGGGTCACATGTTGTCTTGTTCCATTTTTATAAAGTATTCAGAACAGGCAAGCCCAGAGACAGAAAGAGTATTAGTGGTTGCCAGGCATTAGTGGGAGGGAGGATGGAACATGATTGCTTAATGGGGTATAGTTTCCTTTTTGGGTGATAGAAATGTTTGGAACTACAGTGATGGTTGCACAACATTGTAGATTCACTAAATGACCCTGAAGAGTAGGCTTTAAAACAGTTAATTTTGGGGCACCTGGGTGGCTCAGTGGTTGAGCATCTGCCTTCAGCTCAGAGCATGATCTCAGGGTCTTGGGATTGAGTCCCACATCAGGCTCCCCACACGGAGCCTGCTTATCCCTCTGGCCTATGTCTCTGCCTCTCTCTCTTATCTCTCATGAATAAATAAGTAAAATCTTTTTTAAAAAATGCAAAATATAAATAAATAAAACAGTTAATTTTATGTTATGTGAATTTTATCTCAATTAAAAAAAAAGACTCACTGTTCCCAACTCAGACCTGTGGAATCTAAATCATTAGATGAAGGCAAGGCCCTTTGCTGGGCTTCTGGAAACACCAATAAGATATTCTTGGGACCCTGGGGCCTTTGGCTCAGCAGTATGCTTTCCTTGTTTTTCAAAGCAAAGCTCACTGCCCCAAGCTCCAAGATACTGGCCTGACCACACCCTTCTCTACAGCGTGGGTCATGCTGGACCCTGCACCTGTCTTCATGCCGGGCCCCACCAGGTCCTTGCTTGTCCAGCATGGAGTTCCCCTGAGTGTACCTTAGGAGGTGCTCGATGTCCAGTTCTGTTCTGTCTGTACCCAACAGCTAACAGCGTGTTCCCCTAGCGCTGCTAATGAGAGGAATGCAGGGGGAAGGGAGGGCCCCCCAAGTAATGGGAGAGCCACAAAACAGCTAGACATCTGGATGGCCTGGAGGCTGCTTTCCAATCCTAAGCGTGTAAACCCTGTGGCTCAACATCCCTCCAGGCAGGCCATGTGGGTAGGAGGTGGAGGAGAGATTAGCACTCTGTCCCTATTAACTTGCCTAACCCCTGCTGGGCATGGTATGGCATGACCTCATTTCAAACTCAAGAGCCTTCCAGGCAGTGGAGTACAGCAGGCCAGTGCCCTTCAGTTTAGCAGTACTCACCTTCGCCCACCTGCCAGGTAATAAAGAGGCCTTCTCAAGGAATAGAAGGTAATCGAAGTGAGGCCAGAGTTTAAAGTCCACACTGGTGCTGTTTCGAGAGCCTCTTGGCCATCTGCCTCCTTTCCGGCTGGTCAGTTCCTTCTCCTGCTTCTCTCTAGGCCTTGTCCCTACCTGCTACCAGGCAGCCAGCTTGTGCTCCCTGCACAGCCCCACGTGGCCTTCTCCATCTCAGGGCCCCCCTGCTACCTGGCAACTTCTCTTACTTCAAAATCCCAGAGAAAAAATTCAATTGACAGTTGCCTCTGCTTGGTCCCATACCACCCTGGCCAGGCCACTGCCCTGGTAGCAGTTCAAAGGGCCAGGCTGGACATAACCATCCTATTATTACATAGAGATGTAGAGGTTTAATAACTTGTATATGGGCCCACTGACAGTGCCTCCTGAGCACTACCCCAACCCCTCACCCTGGCCTATGCCCCTGCAGTCCCCCACATCTCCCTCCTCCTGGTCAGGAAATGAAGGCCCCCTGAGGGTGGCAGCATGTGGCTTCCTGGTCCCCTGTGCTGGCTTCCTCCCGGTGATGTACACCCTTGTGGGGAGACTTAGGCTATTTGAGGCTGTCAAGGGAAACCACCCGTGTGTAAATATTAACTCTGTTTGGCAAAATACCTTCAAAATAAAATACCTTTTATTTCTGCTGGGCATTATTATGGGTATTGATTTGAGAATCTGAAAATTCAATAAAACAGATTAAACCTCCCAAAGAATGAGCGTGACCCATCATTGTGTCACCATGAAGCATGAAGGCGCAGTGGGTGGGAACAGCAGCCAGAAGGCCGTCAAGTGCAGGAGCAGGCTGGGCTCAGTGGGGACCCCCACCCCCATCCCAGGGCTGCCTGCCGGTTCCTCGGCCCCTTTGCTGCCCAGTCCCCCTCCCTGGCCCAGGAGCTGAGGGCACAGGTGTTGGGAGGACTGTCCCTCCCTCTCCAGGACACCCGGCTTGGCTCTGCAGGAAGCCAGAATTATGGGAAAACGAAAGTGGGAGAGTTTGGGATTTCAGATGGAAAGTAACCAGAGAGATCCAGCAACCAAAAGTCAACCTTGCCTGCATTCTGACTCAGAAGGAAAAACAAAAACAGACAAACAAAAATCAGCTATTAAGGTCAGTCCAGGGACAATAGGTGATATTTGAATATACACTGGAGTATTAGAAGATATCAGAAAATTACTCTTAACTTTGTAGGTGTGATAATGGTTTTGTAGGAAAACATCCTTAATTCTTAGGAGCCATACCTTAAAGTACATCAGTAAGAAATGTCATGATATCTGCACTTCTTTTCAAATGGTCAGTTTAAAAAAAAAAAAAACCTGTGTGCATATGTTGACAAAGCAAATAAGGCAAATTACGTACAACTAAATGTAGGTGGGGGGGTTTGCAGGTGTCCATTCTACTATTCTTTCCACTTTTTCTATCCTTGTAATTTTCAGCAAAAAAGGATAGAATCTCTGTCTTCAAGAAGCACACAGTCTAAGAGTTCAGTTAAATATTTACCTACACAAGTTACATGTGAACTCAGGCCTGGGGACACACCAGGAGCCCGTCCTGCAGTGGTTAATCTTTATGACCCATGACATAGCACTCACCTTTGGAATACAGAACAGCGGTTCCCAGGGGCTGGCTCTTCAGTGTTAGACAAATAGGCAGGAAGGAAGGGAAGAGGACAAACACATGGCACCAGGGAGAAGCCACAGGGCAGAGGACCTCCTCAGTATCAACTCCTCACCATGTCCAGGGGATGCCCATCGGACCACCTTGGCTTCAGTGCCCAAGGAAGCCGGAGCCTCATCAGATGGGCCAAGCCCTCCTTGCAGGAGCCTGGGGGCCTGGAGGGTGATGGGGTGGGTCCTTGCCCTTCAAACACTAAAACCCATGAACTCTCATCAAAATGTCCCAGCTGGGATACAGGTGGCACTAAGCTGGTATAGAGAGGACAGGGCATGGGCAGGACATGCATGGGGCAGGGACAAATCAGGCAGAGGGACAAGATGAAGTCAGGAAAAGAGGAGAGTTTGGGGACACTTGAATATTACTGGGTACAGCTTACAAGCCTTTTTTACATTTAGATATGACTGAAAATCAAGCTGTGTCAGACACCTCTGTCAGGTTCCTTGGAGGAGTGGCTGATGCCAAGCCAGGGAGGGTACAGCTGAGCCTGGCACCTCTTGTCAAGGCAGAAAGGGAGGAGGATACTGGAAAGCCAGGCCACAGGAACCATGCTGAAGGGACTCCTAGTAGCTAAATCTGGGTTAATTTAAGCCCTCGAATGAATATAAACCACCAGAAAAAAATAGGAATCCATTTCCGTTGGCAAATGTCAATGGTGCCAAAGTTGAGAAACTTGGTTTTTACTGATAGTAAAAAGTCAACAAAGAAATAAGTAAGTCCATGGGGAGAGTGGGCCTCTTGCTTATAGCAAGTCATGGAGTGACAATGGGTAGCTATAGAGGGTGCACCTGCAACAGAAAATCATCAGTGTGCAACTATCACAGTTATGACAGGTTTGGGTAAGAATCCTCAACGGATGCTAAACCCAGGGGGTGGGGAATGTTGATGAGGAGCTGGAAATTTGCACGGTCTAGAGTGCCCCCATAGACAGCTTACTGGTTGCTGGTGGGGCAGGGACCCATAAAGTAGAGAATTCGGGCCACATCTGGGATTGATCAAAATTAATGTCACCACGAGGTGCAGATGGCCAGCATGTGTGCTGCCAGATGTGACATCCTGAGAAGAACACAACGTTGTGTAGTATTCCAGTCGGAGTTGCGTGATCTGCCCCCAACCGAAAATGAGCAACATTCTATTTTTTTTTAAGGCGTGTGGTTTTTCAAAAATGTCAACTTCATAAAAAGCAAATAAATGCCGAGGATAGGCTCCAGATGAAATGAGATAATAAGACATGACAATGAAAATGTCATCCTAGACTCAATCCCACACGGAAGGAAGAATAAAGCTATAAAGGATATTCCTGGATCACATGGCAAAGTTTGAATGTGACCACAGATTAAAGTATTGTATCTATTTAAGATTTCTTGATATTGCTAATTATACTATAGTCATAAAAGAGAAAGTCCTTCTTAGGAACTCTACCCTGAAGTATTTAAGGGCAAAGGGGCAATGATGTATGCAATTTATCCTGAAATGATTCAGAAGAAAAGCCTATATGTGCACATGTGTGTATGTATACGTGTGTGTACTATCTACACACACACACACACACACACACACTATGGCAGACTGTATAATGACTCTCCAAAGTATCCATGTCCTAAACCCTGAACCCTATGGATATTATCTTCTATGGTAAGAAAGACTTTGTAAATGTGATTCAGCTAAGGATCTTGAGATGGGAAGGTTGCCCTGGATTATCTGGGTGAGCCCCCAATATAGTCAGAATTGTCCTTATAGGAGGGAGACAGGAGGCTTTCTTGTTTCAGCTCTTCTGCCGTAAACTAGTGTCCTTTTTAATCTATGTCTATTTAATGCTATGTTTTTCACATTTTTGTGCTTTTTTGTTGGTGATTTTGCTGCTTAAAATGGCCTTTAGATGGAATTCTGCAGTGCCATCTACATCCCCAGGTGCAAGAAAGCTTACAGAGAAAACACTTGTGCTAGATCAGCTATATCCAGTCATGAGCTACAGCGCTATTGCCAGGAGTCCAATGTTAATGAATCAGTGCTGTGTATCAAATAAGGTACCTTTTTTTTTTTAAAGGTTTTATTTATTTATTCATGAGAGACAGAGAGACAGAGAGAGGCAGAGACATAAGCAGAGGAGAAGCAGGCTCCCTGCAGGAGCCTGATGTGGGACTTGATCCTGGGACCCCAGGATCATGCCCTGGGCCAAAGGCAGGCACTAAACCACCGAGCCGCCCAGGCGTCCCGTCAAATAAGGCACCTTTAAATAGAAACACATACAAAACAAGATGATGCGTTGATGAGTTGAGAAAACATAACTGGCTGGAGGGAAACTCATCTGGTATTTGCTCAGGAGCAATGGTTTGGAGTTCACCAGGGCAGGCTCCCCAGAGGAGGCCACGAGTGAGAAAAAGCAGAGCAGCCTCTTGCTGCAGCCACCTTGTGGATGGCTCAGGAGCCACAGGTGGGGCATGAAGGATCAGGACACCGAGGTTCCCAATGGAGCAGGCCAGCTGGCTGCCCAGAGCTGCATCTGGGCTCATGGAAGCCACAAAAGCCATGGGGGAGGGAGTAACCCAGCAGGAACACTGCCCATTCTCCCCTGGGCCAGGAGAGGCGGGAGACAGCTCAGCCAGCATCACCCTCCTTCTGAGGTCCCCTCTAACCACAGGGCCCCATCAGCCACCCAAATGCCCCAGCAGAAAACCTAATCACCAGCCCTGTGCCCTCCTGCTCCCTGCTCCACATCCAAGCATAAGCCTCTCAATCCCTCTCCTTCTCCACAGGTGCAACTGCCTGGCTGACATCTTTTCTTATCTAATCTCATCTCAAATGCAAGATGTGCAGAAGTGAATCCTTGATTTCTCCCCAGACCTGGCTCTCTCCCCTTCTTCCTCATTGATATTTGTGCCCAAACATCTAGAATAGTTCTCTGACCTTTGTGTTTTTCGTTTTGTGTTTGTTATATTGCTTTGTTCTGTTTCTGGTAAAATCTAGTTACAGTGAAATGTAGATCATAAGCGCTAAATTTGATACATATTTTGTTGAATATTTATTTATTTAAGTAATCTCTATACCAGCATGGAGCACAAATTTACAACTCCAAGATCAAGTGTACCACTCTTCCAACTGAGCCAGCAAGGAGCCCCAAATCTGATATATCTTAATGCATGCATACACCTGTATAACCAAGGTCTCAGTCAAGGAATATTTCCATCACTCCCTTAAGATTCCTTATCTTTCGTTCCAGTACCTCTTTGATTTTCAAATGTTAAACCAGCTTTGCATTCCTGTGGTAAATTATACTTAATTATATTACTATCTTTTTACGTATGATGGGACTTACTTAGCTAATATATTCTTTTAAGATTTTATTTATTCATGAGAGAGAGAGGGGCAGAGACACAGGCAGAGGGAGAAGCAGGCTCCATGCAGGGAGCCTGACGTGGGACTTGATCCCGGGTCTCCAGGATCACGCCCTGGACTGAAGGCGGCACTAAACCGCTGAGCCACCCGGGCTGCCCTACTTTGCTAATATTTTGTTAAGTATTGTGGTAGGGACACCTGGATGGCTCAGTTTGCCTTCGGCTCAGGTCATGATCCCGGGGTTCTGAGATCCAGTCCCATATCGGGCTCCCCACAGGGAGCCTGCTTCTCCCTCTGGCTATGTCTCTTTCTCTGTGTGTCTCTCATGAATAAGTAAATAAAATCTTTCTTAGAAAGTATTGTGGTAAATAGAAGAGTGTTTCCCAAGGATATCCACATTCTAATCCCTGGAACCTGCAAATATTGGCTGATATGGCAAAAGTGACTTTGAAGATGTGATTAAGTTACAGATTTTGACCTGCAGAGTTTATCCTGGGTATCCGGGTGGGCCCTAAGAGAGAGGCAGGGGGAGTGATCATCCCAGAAGAGAAAATGATGTCACCATGAAGCAAGATGCTATGGGGCTGTCTTTGAACATGGAGGAAAGGGCAAAGAAGGTAGTCTAGAAGCTGGAAAAGAGAAGCACATAGATTCTCCCTGGAACTCAAGGGAGTTTGGTGCTGCTGATGCCTTAATTTCAGCCCAGTGAAACTGATTACTACTTCTGACTTCCAGACTGTAAGAGAATAAATGCGTATTGTTTTCAGCCACCAAGTCTGTGGTGACATGTTGCAGCAGCAATGAGAAACAAATACAAGATTTTTTTCTTAAAGATTTTATTTTATTAAGTAATCTCTATTCCCAACATGGGGCTTGAACTCACAATGCCCAGAACAAGAGTTGTATGCTTTACCAACTGAGCCAGGTGGGTGCCTGCAAATATGAGAATTTTTGTGTCTAAATTCATAAGAAACATTGGTCTGTAATTTCTTTCTCCTTTATGCCTTTGTCAGATAGTGCATCAGGGTTATTTTGGTTTCAAAGAACAGTTAGAGAGTATTTCCTATTCCTCTAATTTCTGAGTTTGCATCAAATAATATTGTTCTCTTTTTAAAAAAATATTTTATGTATTTATTTGACAGAGAGAGCACAGCGGGGGGCGGAGGGTGGTAGGCAGAGAGAGAGGGAGAAGCAGTTTCCCCAAGAACAGAGAGACCAATGTGGGGCTTGATCCCAGGACCCCAGGATCATGACATGAGACGAAGACAGATACCCAACCAACCTAGCCACCCAGACATCCCAATATTGTTTCTTTCTTAACTATATGATGGAATTCACCAATGAAATCATCTTGACCTAAAGGGGTTTGTGTGTGTGTGTGTGAAACAATTTTAAAATTATGAATATAATTTTAATAGATACAGGGTTATTAAGATTTTCTATTTCTTAATGAGTTAGGTTTTTTTTTAAAAAACCTATTTATTTATCTGAGAGAGAGAGTGCAAGCAGGGGGTGGGGCAGGGGCAAGGGAGAGAATTCTCAAGTAGGCTCCCCGGCTGAGTGTGGAACCCATCTCAGGGCTTGATCCCAGGACCCCGAAATCATGACTGGAAGCAAAGTCAAAAGTCAGACTCTCAACTGACTGAGCCACCCAGACACCTCTTAATGAGTCAGTTTTGATAAAGCATGTCTTCCAAGGAATTTTTCCATTTCATCTGAGTTGTCAAAGTTATTGGCATAAAGTTATTTATAATATTTTCCCTTTTTATTCTTTTAATGTCTGTAGGATATGCAGTGTCATTTCCTTAGTCCTTTCCTTTGCCAAATAGTGGTAATTTCTATTTGCTCTCTTTTTTTTCCTGGATCATTTTTGCTAGTAGCTTATCAATTGTATTTATCTGGTCAAAGAATCCACTTTTTTTCTTAGCTTCATAAGGTGAAAACTTAGCTCATTAATTTTAAGCTTTTCTTGTTTCTAATATGTATTTCTGATGTTTTTAATAAAAATTTCCCAGTTGGGTGGCACAGTTGGTCAACAACTGACTCTTGGTTTCAGCTCAGCTCATGATCTCAGGGTCATGAGATTGAGCCCCACTTTGAGCCCTCCATGGGGCTCCTAGCTCAGCATGGAGTCTTCTTAGGAGTCTCTCTGGCTCTCCCGCTGCCATCTCCTGCCCCAACTGTCTCTCTCCCTCTCTCCCTCTCAAATAAATAAATAC
This sequence comes from Canis lupus dingo, assembly GCF_003254725.2. Taxonomy (NCBI): domain Eukaryota; kingdom Metazoa; phylum Chordata; class Mammalia; order Carnivora; family Canidae; genus Canis; species Canis lupus. The sequence continues at coordinate 29,957,641 of NC_064261.1, read as the reverse complement.
ATCTTCAAAAAAAATTTCCCTTTGGGATGGCTAGGTGTCTCCGTGGTTGAGCCTTCATCTCAGAGCATGATCCCAGGGTCCTGGGATCAAGTCCCACAGCAGGCTCCCTGCGAGGAACCTGCTTCTCCCTCTGCCTATGTCTCTGCCTCTCTCTCTGTGTGTGTCTTTCATGAATAAATAAATAAAACCTTTAAAGAAATAAAAATAAAAATTTTCCCTTTCAGGACTGGTTTAACTGCATTCCATACATTTTGATGTTTTTATTCATCATTCAATTAAAAATGTTGTTAGATTTCCCTCATGATTTTTTCCTTGACCCATAGGCTGTTGGTTATTTACAGGTGTGTTAAAAATTCAGTACTTGGGTGTTTTTCTAGGGTTTTTTGTTTTTTTGTGTGTGTTTTGAGGGGTTTGTTGTTTGTTTGCTTCCTATTCGAATTCTATTGTTGTCAGAAAACATATTCTGCAAGATTTCAGTCTTTTGAAGTTAACTGAGATTTATTTCATGGGCTAGCATATGGGTCTGTCTTTGTGAACATTTCACATGCACTTAGGAAGAACACCTATTTTGCAGACTGCTTAGGCTCACATCCAGGTCAGCTACTTATGAGCTGTGTGAGTGAAGCATATAACGTCTCTGAGCCTCAGTTTTTCCAAATATAAAATGGGAATAAATGATGATATCACTGATCTAAAAAGGTTGTGGTGAGAATGAACTAGAAAGCTGTGAGCACTCGGCTCTTCTCCACCTCTTCCTCCTCCTACTTCTCAGTTGTCATTACTGTTATGACCATAATCATTATTGTTACCATTGTTATTACATAGTTGCAATCATCTTTAATTGAATTTTTGAGGTTATTATAATAGCCTGTCCCCAGGAGAGGAGTTGCTAGTGGATTATTTTACAGTCAGTTGCAGAATTGTTCTCTCCACTATGATCATTCTTACCCTCCTAACTAAATTGGGTGCTTTACGTTTACCCAGAGACTGTTACGGAAGGAGGCACCAGCCCCACCTAATTCTTGGAGCCACTGTGTGCATCTGGTGTAACAGGTGAGGTTTGCTGAGGTGACCAGCCTTCTGGGGACACCTGGTGTTTAATAACACAACCTTCTCATTCCTGAGCTCTGTGATTTGATACATTTGGTGTGGCCTAGAGGGCGTGGCTGTGACTAATGATCTCCAGGAGGGCACAGGGACTGGAGACGGGAGGTCTGGAGCGCTTGCATATTAGAAAGCGGCTCCCAGTTCTCTTCCCTTGTACCAGGTGATCTGTCTGTGGCATCTCCAGCTGTGAACCTTCTCTTCCTACACTGCTTATCCGTGGCACTGTTGCCTTCTGGCATTTGAAGGAGCAGAAGAGAAATCTGAGCCTAGACCTATTCTTGTTCCTTGAGATGTAACTCTTATTTTTCTGCCGAGTGGCTCAAAGAACTTTTCTTAATGTAATTCCAAAAGTTTTGCAAGGTAGGAGTACAAACAGCTTCCCTGATTGGTTGGTTTTCACTTTTGAATGATTTCTTTCCTTCTTTTTTTTTTTAATTTTTATTTTGCATCCACACACAGACTCTTTATTTAGCTGGGATATCTTTTTCTGAGACTATATTTGATCGCTAATTCAACGCTTTCATTCATCCAAAAACTATTTCTTGAGAACCTATGTTCCAGGCACTGTGAAGGCAGCAGTGAATAAGATAAAATCCCTGTCTCCAGGAGCTTACAAATTGTAGGAGGAAGAGTCAATAAGCAAGCACACATGATGAACAAGGTCTCCGGGCAGCGTGCGGCAGCGGGCAGGGCTGTGCAGAATCATAAAGCAGCATGAGGGGGTGAGGAGGAGGAGGTTGGGCATGGACGGTCTGACTTGGGGTGAGGAGGATTTCAGTAGAAGCTCCTTCCTTAGGAATATCTATTCTAGGTCATGAAGAAATTGGCTGTCTTCTCTGTCCTCAACATGCAGTTTACTAATTTTTTTTATCATTTGCATTGATTTTTCCCCTCTTTTCAGCAGTCTGGGAGAACTGGCCAAGTTGGTCCTCCACACCATTAATCCCATCACTGTCCCAGTCCCCTGTGTCCTATAATTCTCCTGCCTTTGCCTTCCACCACACCTTGACCCCGGGCATAGCCCCTCCCTGCCTATAGGTTTCCTATAGGTCTTGTGGAGGACGTGTCCCCTCGATCACCTTGAGGCTGGAGACAGTTCGCTGAGATTCTATCCTGACTCTTGCAATGAACCGTTTTCAGGAGCCTTCTTCCTCTGAGTCATCAGAATGACTTTTACTTTCTCTGGTTCTGCAGTATTTTTCCACTGGTCCCATAAAGGGGGCTGCCTTTCTCAGCTCAGCCTTGGATGTGGGTTATAAAGTCCCTCTGTGTCCCCTTCAGCAATGGCCACAGGCAGGATGGAGCACTGCCCTTGCCCCCGCTGTGTCTGATGGGCTGCAGGGCTGATATACCCCCCCGGGGCTGGCTGGCTGGTGCAAGTGAGAGACATGGTGCCCAGGCCTAGCCCTGGGTGTTCGGGCAGCAGGATAGCTCTGTCATGAGACTCTCCACAGCCTCACGCCATCACACCAAACAGATGGAGCCCCCGTGGAAACTCCCAAAGGCCAGAAAGCACTGCCACTACAGCTCCTACCTCTGCCCTGAAGCTAGCACTTGGCTCGGGGGAGATAATGTAGAGAGGCAGATAATTGCACAAAACCACAGACTGTTTCGCCTCAAAGTTTCTCTTCTCAGAGCCCCCAGAAGCCCCACAGCTGGAGAGGTTATTTATGTTAACCTCCTATTTAGAAATTAAGCTCCGATTTGGAAATTAAGGATTGTAATTTAGCATTAACCCAGATGTCAAGATATAATGAGACACTCTGTGGGGGAAATTGAATTCCATATTGCCAAAGACCCATTTTATTTATAATAACCAGCCACTCACATCATGCCAATATTGATGGATCATATGTTTAAAATTTTGATAGCTCATTCATTTCTATAATTACATTTATTTCAAATTAAATAAGTCTCGCACACCCTTGATATACAAAGAGACAAAATTAATTTGTGGATCAGAATTAACCTGCCATTCAACCCCCGGAACTGTCCTTTCTGGAAGCCCTTGGAGGACTACCTTCTGCCATTTTCACAGAAGATGATTTGCACATGAACCACTTTTAACCTGGGAGGGCCTTCATCCTTGGGCTAGAAGGGAAGTGTCATTGCAAAGGGGACACGGTAGTGATGGACTTGCTCATCATCGGGCTCAGATACAAAGATGGGGACAATGGCCAACAGAACTTGTCTGCCTGGAAACCAGCTAGAGCCATCACAGAGCAGCTGCCTGGTGTGGGGCAAGGTGTGAGCGTTGGCATCGGTCCCCACCCCACTAGTTGTTGGCGAGTGACCTTGAGCTGGATTCATACAACTGCCCTTTCCTGAGCAGGGTGATAGGAATGCCCACTCCTTCCTGCCGGCCCACACCTCTTGCCCGGCCACAACTGGCTGGACCCAGTGTGGAGTCATGGACAAATGGATCCCATTGGATGGGCATGGAGACCCCGAATAGCTGGATGGTGTGGGTGGTGTTGAGGGACTTTAGCATACTTCCTACCAGGTCAGCCAGAGTCAATGTCATGGGCACTATGCAGAAGCCGGTCCGCAGACAGAACGGAGTCACCTTGCAGAGCCAGGCAGAAGCAGAAGCAGGTTGACCAAGGAGAGACAAGGGGTGGAGTTCATCCTAGACTCTCTGGCACTGGTTTCCCTGCAGGTCAGCCGTTCTGTTTCCGGTGGTCCAAGCTTGCCTCTGCATTTGCTCATTCCACCTCCCACCCCTCGGGCTGCCCCCTTGCAAGCCAGGAGACTGTGACATGCTTTGACTCTGTGCCAAGCCTTGGATTCAAGGTGAGGTCTCTGCCCCCATGGACTCATCATCTAGTGCAAGGCCCCTTATGATTCTACACAGTGTTCCCCGGCTATGGCCTGGGTGTCCTCCCTTTGTCCTCATGGGGATTACAGAGCCTCCCTGAGCTCCTGTGCTGTTGTCTGCAATGAGGACATAATACTGTCCTGGCAGGAGCCTTGTGAAGATGAGGATAATGGATATGGGGCGTCAACTTAGTCCTAGTGCACAATAGGTTCTCCGTAAATGAAAAAAAGAATTGAGACGCCTGGGTGGCTCAGCAATTGACTGTCTGCCTTCGGCTCAGGTTGTGATCCCGGGGTCCTGGGATCAAGTCTCGCATTAGGCTCCCCTCAGGGATCCTGCTTCTCCCTCTGCCTTTGTCTCTACCTCTGTGTGTGTGTGTCTCATGAATGAATAAATAAAATCTTTTATTTTTTAAAGCATTGACTGTATTTTTAAAATAAAGATAAAGCTGTCGACAAAAAGATATTTGGGGCTGGGAGACATGAGAGACTGCCCTGAAACTGGCAGGAGCTAAGAGCAAGAAGGTAAAATGATTCCTCTGTGCAGCCAAGACTGAGAGAAGTGAAACCTGCAGGGCCTGGTGTGACAGTAGAATGTGGGAGAGAGTGGCAGGGTGGCATCTAGGCTCTGGGGAGCATCCTGCCATGGAGTGTCATGGAAGGGCCGATGGGCAGGTTAACTGTGAGAACAAGCCCGAGGGACCTGCCGGGGTCTCGGGTGCAAAAACCACCTGAGAGAGTTGCCCAGGAGATGGGGTGAGGGCTCAGTTCTTTCTCAGGACTATAGTGGGGTGGGAGGTGGTGTGTCAGGTTGGAGTTCACAGAACGTGGCGAAGGAGCGCGGGATAGGACATGGCACATCTTGGTCCTTGGTTCAAGTCAAATGACCTCTGAGAAGTGGAAACATCCTCACTCAAGACATTTGCTTGACATCCTCTACCTCCCAAAACTCATCCTGGTCCCAGGGGCTGGGGGGATACATTCTGAATTGATGAAGTTTTAAGATCTAAAGTGTCTAAGAAATCACTGATTTCAACTCAGTGAGTAACTAGGATCTGTCAAATGAAATGGGGCTCAGCATCAGAAATTAACTGATGCCAAAAAATGGGGACTTGTGTTTATGTACTTGAATCTATAAGCATGAAATTTAGTCCCTGGAATTTCTATTTTTGGATAATGAGGGACCTCAGTTCTTGGAATGGCATTCAGCAGGGGAACCCCCTGCAGGGGCACAGGACTGTCGTCAAAGCATTGAGTTGCACATGACAAAGGTACCACGGTGTCAGCAGTTCTGGGAGCCATTCTTAGCTCAGGCTCAGAAGACAAAGTTTCCTGGCCACTGTGGTCTCCACCACTGGCTGGGTGGTCCCCCCAACAGGGAACAACAAGGAGTTAGGGGTTGCAAAGAAGAAAGTACCCCATTATGTTAAAGTTTGGGCCAAAGGATTTGTAAGGTTCTCTTCTAAATGAGGGATAGACAGCGGCTCACACTGAGCCACTGTCTTCCGTGGGGCTCTAGAATGGAAAATCCAAGGCAGATCCTGGGGACTCCCAGTGACAGATAGGAAAAAGTTCAAATCACCTCGGGATGCTGAGCCCTTACAGGAATCAGCATGGGAAGTGGCGGGGGGGGAGTGCTGTTCCTTCATTAGCTCCTGTAATCTCCACAACCAGCCAGTGATACGGAGGGATCATCTTGATTTTACAGACAATGGAACCCATTCAATGGCCATCCTTAACCCGCCTAAGGGTATGCAGCTACTGAGCAGCAGAACCCAAACGAAATCCCAACCCTCTGCCCTTCCCAAGCATTCCAGACCTCTTTAAACAATCTAAATTCTAAGAAAGAAAATTTCAGAAAACCAAACTTTTAAAATCTCTTGATTACATTCCGTGGACTTCAAAGAGCATTCTGTGTATACATCAGCACAGATAAAGCCTCAGCCGGCGACAGGCAAACGCCCAGTTGTTGTGGCATGTTTCTGCAGCACCTGGAACCCCTCTCTGCACCTTTCCTCCCCAGAAGTGTCCTGCTCTTGATATCATATAACTATTTCAGAGCAGTCAGGGGTGAGGGAGGAAGAGGAAAACAGCCTGCCTCCATGTGTCCCCAGGTCTAGGACGCAGGGGATGGGGTGCTGGGGACTCCTCGCCTGGTGCACTGTCTCAGCGGGTGACTGATCTAGGGCTCCTGCCCCTCCCCTGGTGACTCAGTTTACGATGATGCAGTCCATCTGGGCTGATCCATGCTGGCTTACTCACCTGCTAAGGCACTTTGTGGCTGTTACTTAGAGATGCCATTTAAAATTCAGTGATCATGGAGCACTCTAGACAGTGTAGACTCCTGGTAAATGTTATCTAGGAATTCCAGAGGGAAAGAAGCCGCAGAATCTAGGATGTCTTGCCCATGGGACTCAAGCAGAGAGCCCCGAGTGGGGCCAGGAGACCGGGCATTCTGACCCTGACCTGCCTCTTGGCCACCTTCCGTCAGATGGGGCCACTATAGCTCAAGCGGCAGAATCCCCAGGAGCCGTGAGCACTGGGGGACGTGGAGGTCGGCTCCAGGTGCGGGGGACTGCAGATCCAGTGTCTATTAGGGTCACCCTCGCCCAGGGCTTTGGCCAAGTCAACAGGGAAACAGCTGTTGTTTCAAACATCTAGATGACAAAACCCATCTTCAGTTTCTCACAGTATCAGCCACTAAATGTAATTAAAACCAGGCATCAAAAATGTTCCTCCCTGGATGTAAGCTCCAGAAGAGTTTTGTGAGCCCAGATTCTCACAATGGATAGAAGGAGACCTTTGTTCCCATAGTACAGGCCTGGGCAGGTGGAGGCCCCCGGGAATGATGTGACAATGAAGTTGGTAATGTGGAACTTGTCACAAGCAACTTGGCGCGTGCCTTATGGCCTTGGCTCTAGCACCTTCCACAAAGCCAGGACTTTGGAAAAGAGATGTCAGTAAGGGTACTTTCAGCTATGAGCCAGAGAAACTCCAACTCCACCTGAGTGAGATTTGTTGGTCCCCACCACAAATTGGGTGACTTAAAATAACAGAGATTTATTCTATCACAGATTGGAAGCTAGACGCCTACAATCAAGGTGTCAGAAGGGGCACGCTTCTCCCCCTCTCCCCGTCTCTGGTAGCTCCTGGCAATCTTTGGCTTGTAGCTGAGTCTTTTCAGTCTCTGCCTCCATCTTCCCTGGTGACTTCTTATAAGGGCATCAGTAATATTGGATTTAGGGCCCCCTTGAACCAATATGACCTCATCTTAACTGATTTCATTTATAAAAACCCTATTTCCCGATAACATTCTGAGGTTCCAGGTGAACAGGAACTGGGGCAGGGGTGGGGGGGATGCTGTTGGCCTCACTCCAGTCACCTCCTCTTTGAGATACAAGACAGCTGTAATAGCAAACGGGGATACAGGTCCTGGGTGGGAGCCAGCTCTCTTTCCCAACTGTACGGTAGATATTGAGGGTGCTCTCAAGTCCCTTGGGATCCCCTTCACTGATTCTCCATGCCCTTCCTTTTAGCTGCCTACAGTTAACACTCTTTGTAGAGCTTTGATTTTGGGTCGCTAGAGAGGCTCAGCCAAAGAACTGGAGGCTCTAGAAAGTAGACATTCCCAGGGAGGCAGGCTTTTGTCAAAAGTCGCCTGCTGTGAGTTTTGGAAACCCAGCTCCCTGGCTTCAGGTGAAGTGTGATTTGTACTCTGGAGAGAGTTCGAACAGAACCTCCATAGAACCAGTTCCCTTCTGCAGCGCCTTACCTGAGATCTCAACCCTGCATGGTTTCCCCATTCCCCCATTGACCTCCTCTGCAAGCGCTTCTTTAATTCGCCATCTGAATGGGATTCCTCCTTTCAGAATCTGAGTCTGGGTAGGGTTGCCAGTTTCAGCAAATAAAGACACAATTGATAATAATAACAATAAAATAAATATGAATAATAAGTAAAATAAAAATACATAAAAGCTCAGTTAAATTTGAACTCCATCTAACAACAAATCATTTTTAAGTGTAAGTATGTCCCATGAAATATTAGGGACATATTATACTTAAATTATTTGCTATCTGTCTGAAACTTAAATTTAATTAGGTGTCTTGTATTTGGCAACCCCACTTCTGGGGAATGTACTTTAAGCAAACTTAATTCTGATTGGACCAAGTTAGAAGAGGACCTTGTTTTTGAACCACATCACTGAAACAAGAGATAGGATAGTAGAGTTTTGCTTCAACCAGTCTGGGTCCAACTCTCTATCTGGGGGTAATATTAAGTCCACTCAAACTTTGGGGTTGATTGTTCCACATGGGGAAGGGAGGTGTGGGTATTTGGGAGACAACCACAGAAACTATTACTAAATATAAGTAACTAGAGTAGGTTCTCATTATCGAGATAGTTATGGTCTATAATCACATCATGGTGAACCCTGAAGTATCAAACATGGACCTGTTGCTCCTAGGGGGAATACAGGATAGGGTTCCTGTGAGCCTGTCATCTCAACATTTTGTCAACTAATCAATGTGTAACCTTGTTCTATGAGTGCTTCTCTTTAAAGACACCTTATGTAATATCTACTATCGATTCATTTACATCTCACAGCCCACAGCACTATAACCCATGATTGGAGGAAGCTTATCTAACACATGAATTTTCTCTTAATCACGACATTCCCATGCTCAGAAGCATTGGACAGCACTTTAGCACTATACTGGGAAGCCATTTTATTTTATTTTATTTTTTAAGATTTTATTTATTTATTCATGAGAGACACACACAGAGAGAAAGGCAGAGACATAGGCAGAGATAGAAGCAGCCTCCATGCAGGGAGCCTGATGTGGAACATGATCTCGGGACTCCAGGACCACACCCTGGGCCAAAGGCAGACGCTCAACCGCTGAGCCACCCAGGCGTCCCAAGGCCATTTTAAACAGTGAAATCACCACCAACAGCACAAAAACATGGGAAATGTGGCATTGCATAGATCACGGAAAGGACACTTGCTTACAGGATGGGAGCTGGAGAAAGAAGGCAAGGTCATGTGTTCAGCTGGGAACATGTGCACTGAGCAACTCGAATTTTTGCCACTCTGCACATGTCTACAAATGACCAAGAAAGTGCTGTGAGTATTGATTTGGGGGCTAGAAATAAATTTTAGTTGAGTTCACAAATACGGGATCCACGAATAATGGGGATTGACTGTGTGTTCAAAGATCCATTAATGGCTGTGTTTGCAGAGCTACCAGTGCTGGTTTCAAGTAGACTCATATTACGTTTACCTTTCAGAGAATCCCCCACTACAAAAATAGAGGGGCTGGCTAGATAAACACAGAGCTTGGACAAACAGCTTCTTGCAAGGAACTCTGTTTGCATAGCTATGAACATGCAACTTTACTCGCTGTGTAACTACCTCAGCTAGCCATGTATTTACAGTGTGAACACAAATAACTTACTACAAGGCACCATATTTGTCTGGCTATTTAGTACCTGTGATGTGAAATTCCTAAACTCAGCCTCATGGCTGTGTTAATCTGTAAATAGAGCTGCTTGCTCTTTAAAGTAAGGGAAAAGCCATGCACTAATCCACTTGACACGTTGCTCTTACTATTTACATAGCCAAATGCTATCAGCTTTTCTCACACATCCAAAGTCCTGGCAAGACTGGTTCACTAAGTGTCATTATTTTAAGTGTTGGGAAGGGATCATCTGCCAAAGCTTTTATTTATCTCTTGAATTTTTTTCTTTCAGATTGACTGTTTGCCCCAAACAATCAAAACATCAAAAAGTTTTTCTTGTTGAGAGTTGGAGGTCTCCTCCCCAAAAGGCTCCAGTCAGCTGTCCATCTATTTTTCCCAGGCACCAGAGGGTAGGTTGGCAGATTAGGATGGCCAGGGGTGACATGATCTAATAGTTTCATGGCAGGTCTCCCACAAAATGGTATTTGTAGTTCTTTATTTCCTTCCATTTTTAATTGTAATTCATTTCAATTAATTTTATCTTTTACCAAAATTATATCAGCATGCAGTTTTTGAATCAACTATTACCTAAAGGCTTATACAATGGTCTCCTAACCTCTCCTCCCATGCCTTGCAAGGCAAGTGCTTTTGTTTCTTGACACTCTTACTGTTTCTTCTGGTGTTGGCAGCCTTATTGTTAATAATATGTTTCCACCTAGTTTCTTGATTGGTCCCTTTTAGTATTAATTATTGATTCCCTGTTAGGGAAGCTAGGTTTTAACTCTTTCCCACAACCCCTGGGTACCCCGTCCCCATCTCCTCAATATAATGATATATCATTCCTAGTTGGGTTGACAGTATTTATTTATATCATGATAGTCCTGTAAATATTGTTTGTTGCTGAGCAATGATTTTGTTTTCTTTCTTGAACATTTTTTCTTCTTCTTTAATGATCAACATATTTTTTCACTAGCTTATTTTTCTATGGGTTTATTCCTGTTTGAGTTTTTTAATTTTTTCATATACCCCACAGGCCTGTCATATACCAATAAATATATGGCTTTTCAGACTTCAAGCCCAGTTCTAACATTGCCTTTCTAGCTGGACCAGACATCCTCTAAGTGTCCTCTCAGATGTCATCCTGGGACATTCCTTTCCCCACCCCCCCCCACCCCCGTTTTGTAGAGCTCATGATCTCCTTATTCTCAGTCTAGACTCTTCTTTTGCTAAAGCACATCTTCTGGTAGTTTCCTTTGAAACAGTGACTGGGAACTGAGTTTTATGAGGTCTTCAGGGTTGACAATAATTCTCTTCTACCTTCACACTTAAATGATCACTTAGCTAGGTATAGAATTCTATTTTGAGAATAAATTTCCTTCAGAATGTTGAAGCCACCACTCCCCTTTGTTCTAGGATAAGGTGTTGCACTGAGTGACTCAATGCAGGTCACATTCCTAGGTGTTTGACTTGGGGTTTTTAATCTCGAAGTTCCATGAATCTTCCCTCTTGTCCTTAAGGATCATGGATTCCCCTCATTTCATTGTACAGGTGAGAAGTCACAGCCCCAGAGAAGACTTGCTACGCCATGTCCCAGCCTGGACTAATGCAGGCTTCCTCACAACATGTGTTCTGCACCACCCTGACCCTCCCTGGACACCTTATGTCTCAGTCTCACCTGCTGACATTTTGCAGCCAGGGCTCCAGCCTTGGGGACACAATCTTGCCACCTTGGAATCTATCTTGTAGAACATGAGGCCAGGTCAGTAGGCACATTCCAAGATACAAGGAGCATGAAAACAATGTCAGTATAAGAGTGAAGGTACTGGAAACTGAACTCCAGGCAGAGCCTTACCTGAGCCTCTGAGGGCTGGGAAAGCTGGCTCACCACTGTGCAGGCTCTGTGCTGACAGCATGGCCACACTGGATGATAGTCCCCAGAATGCCTTTCTAGTATACTTCTGGTTACATTGGGCCACCAAGAGAATTTCTCTCAGAGATTGGATGGGGACAATAGCCATTTTGCAGCATTCATACACCCTTTCCCAATTATTCCATCACGGATCTATCTAGGTGCTGCTGTGAAAGGATTTTGCACACATGATGAAAGTCTCAAAACAGTTGACTTTGATTGTTGATCTTAAATAATCAAAAAGAAGATTTTCTTGGGTGGGTATGACTTAACCACTTAGAAGCCCTTCAGGAGGATTTAGGTTTTCCCTGAGCCCAGAGACTCTACACCACAGTAAGGTCTATAATTCCTCTCCCCTCCCCTGGGGTCCTCCATCTTGACCCCTGCCTGGGACCATGAGCTTCAGCTGGTGTGTGTGGGGTCCAGCCTGCTCCTCACTGGCCCTTCCTGACTGCCTGCCTCTGCACTTCAGACTTGTTTATCCAGCCTTGACAATTGAGCAAGCTAATTCCTTGTAATAAACCCCTTTTCATATATATATATATATATATATATATATATATATATATATATATATAAATCAGTTCTTCTTGAGCCCTAATGATAATTCAGTGAAGGATCAGTGTTCCCTTGGAAGCTGGGGTACTGTAGTGCCCATGACTCCATTGTATTGTGTGCTCTCAGGGGAACTCCAGGTGGGGTGCCTTCCTGGGCCTAGGCTCAGCAATGGCCATGGTAGTGGTTCTTAAACTGTGGTCACAGCCAGCAGCACCAGCATCACCTGAGAACATGTAAGAAATACAAATCTTCCACCCTTTTCCAGAAACTCATCTGAAAACTCTCATTCCTGGGAAAACCCAGATGTCCTGCCCTCTGTTGCACCTGCCCTCAGGTGCTCAGGGAAAAGAGGCACACTAAGCCCACATGGGAGGAACCAACTGGACTGGCCAGGTCAGATACACTCTCAGACCCTCCTTCCTATCTGGGAATCAACCCAGGGATCTACTCCCAGTGCCTTGTCTTAGAGGCACAAATTGTAAATGGAGCTCTGCTTTGGAGTTCAAACCTGACTCTAGCTCTTCCAGTGTGAGCAGATACATCTAATAGTTCTCAGAATGAGACCAACCCCGTGGCATCATGATCTGGCCAGCCTCTCCAGCTTCTCACCCACCTACCCCCCTGCTCCATTCCTGTTGTTGTGCCACAACCAAAGCCCCTTCTACCATTCTACTAGGAGCCTTTGCACACACTGTCCCTCTGCCTGGGGGCCCCCCTTCCACTCCCTTCACCTAGGCACTCCTGCTCATCCTTCCCTCCCAGCCAAATCACACTCTCCAGGCCATTCCCCCTGGTGGATTCTCCCAGTATCCTGCACACTTTCATAGCATGCACCACAGTGTGGAATTATACATTTATTATATATGCTCATATTATTCTGTCTACTAGCAGCTGTCTTGCCCATTGAGTCTAACCCTGAGGACAGAGACAGTACCTTTTGGCCCGCTAGAACTCCTTCAAGCCCAGTGCAGGCCCTGATGTCCTAGGAAGCATTTCTTTTCTTTCTTTTTCTTTTTTTTTTTTTTTTGGAAACATTTCTTGATAAAAGTATGTTCAACAAATAAATATCCCTGAGTGAGTGACTCAACGTGGCTGAGATTCATTTTTTTTAGGAGGGAAGTAGGGCTGATGACATCCACCCTGCAGGGCAGGAATTGACTGTGGCCGCCAGTGGGTGCTCAACAGTGACAGCAGGTGTTGCCGGTGGTGGACCTTCAAGTAATGTCCACCACAGGCCAGAGCCTGCCTCTCAGCTCTCCAAATTGTCTGCTTCTCCATTTGTCTCCACCATTTGTCCATAAGTTTCTCTTGCACGGGATCTGTTCCTTCATCATTCCTCCATACCATCTCGGGATTGTGGGGCTGCCACAGAGGGACCCTCCATGTTCTTGGGCAGGGGTCCCCAGAAGCAGGCCCTGGGACGAGGGCTCCTGAGCAAGGATTTATTGAGGAAATGCTCCTGGGAGAAACCAGGGGGAAAGTCAGACAAAGAAGGCAGGGAAGGAGGCAGAGCCAGAGCCAGGGAGGAGCTTCAGCCTGACCCCATGCAGGGAACTTGGGAGTGTGAACTAGGCCTCAGATCTGTCCCAACCTGAGGCCACAGATCTGGGCTTTCATTCCCATCCATCAGTTAAGGGTGGGTGGGCTGGCTAGGGGGTCAGATCCCAGGCACTTTGATTCTTTGCACTAGAGCCAAGGGACTCCAGGGGGTTGAGAATAGGCAGTCTGCCCAAGAAGAGCTGCAGGTGCGGATTGTAAATACAACAGTACATGGCAGGGGTGGATGGGGGTGGGTCCTTAATGGTAAAAGGACTTGGAAGGGTGGGCCTGATAGAGCACTACCTCTCCTGATAGAGCACTACCCTGATAGAGCAGGAGAGGAAATTTCCTCACACTTTCCTGAATGTTTGCCCTGAACACAGAAAGGGTCTCTTGAAGAGTGCAAAGGGACGGCTCTGTTTCTGATGCTTCTGCAGGTATGGCCAACAGAGGAGCCAGCCCTGCCGGGGAAGGGTGTCAGCCGGAGCCCTGGGGTGACATCTGCAAACTCTGCTCTCCCCAATGTCCAACCTGGCTCCTGGGGGCTCCAGGGCCCCTGGCAGGTGCACAGGAAGAAGGGCTAAGCCCGGCCTCCCTCCTCCCCACCCCAGTGACCTAAGAAATGACCACTGTTGCTTAGGTAGAGAAGACTTTCAGACCCTCCTCCATGAGAGGGTGGAAAAAGCCAGATGGAAAATCCTGACTTGGCCAATTAATACGAGCAGCAGGAAAATCCCTAAATTGGTTCCATAACAACCAATCTCTGTTCCCAGGTCCACGGGAAGGCAGAAAAAATGCATCCCACGTGAGGGAAAATTGAAGTGTGCCCAAAAGTTCATCAATACTTTTCTGTCTTCCCTCGCCAGGTTCCCTGCTAAAGTTGTTAGAACATGCCTCCCTGTTTAAGCGAGGTAATTTGATGCGGGCAATAATAATCATAAATATTCATGGTTTTGCCTTAACATTAGGATAACATCTGTTTCCAAACATCTGCAATCTGTTTTCAATGCTTCAGTAAAATGTAAATTAGCTATAACTAATACAATAAAGCACTAATGGGGATAATGATAATGAAAGACGCCCATTAAGGCGGGAGTCCAGCTCTGTCTCCAATGGCCAGTTTTCTGGAGTTCCCCAGAACTTTGCTTTCCACTATCTCAAACTTCCTTCAAATGAAAGGGGCTTTGAAAAGCCTCTGCTGGCCCTCTGGTTTGCTCCCTAAACCATGAAGCATTTCACCAGCCAGGGTCCTTTCTGTCCCCCATCCTTCTTCAGGGGATGCACATAGATCTTTCTAGAAGGCACATCCACCTGGGCAGGTACCATGCACAGAACCCCCCACTTCCTGCAGAATAAGGTCTAACCTCTTGGCCTGCAAGCCAGTGCCACCGGGTCCCCCAGCCCCAGTGTGTCCACCACCCTCAGCTCCTCCAAGTCCCCCCAACACCCCATCCCTTTTATTTGCCCTCTACTGCCTGGTTCTGGGCGCTGTACAGAGAGCACCCACAGCGCTGAGGGAAAAAGCCAAGTGGCCAGTTGCAAAACAGCCAGGGAGATGAACAGGGCATTCACAGAAGAAATTCTAATAGCTAAGAATTTCACACTCACTAGTCAAAAGCAAAAGCAGATGAAAACAATGACGAACAATAAATAAAAACTATGATCATAATGCCGTTAGATGAAATAACTAAGTTGTGTTGCAAAAAGAATTCGTGTAAGATGATACTACTCTGATTTAGAAATATATATACGTATTGGGAAAAGCTCCCAGGCAAATATAGATGCAAATGTGTCTCTTAAAAGATTCGACTGTTAACCAAACTGTTGAGAGAGTTCCCGTAGAGACACAAGATTGGACAAGGCTTCTTTGTTTTGTTGTTTGAGTCTGTTACGAGGAATATGCATTGTATTGTATTTTTTAAAGCACACCCACTTACCCATTCCAAAAGGCAAAATAACAGCTCGTTAGTGGGACAGTCTGGAGGATACCCTCTTAACCGAGTTATCAAAATGAGCGTCAGCTTCAATGGGACAGGTTGACATCAGGTGCTTCCTGGTATGATGCGCTCGGAAGGACACAGCATCCCTGCTGCGATATTCCTGACAAAACGCAGAACTATGGGGAAACATCAGACAAGCCTGGGTTAAGGAAAATTCTACCAAACAACTAGCCTGTGCTTTCAGAGA
Source organism: Canis lupus dingo (assembly GCF_003254725.2). Classification (NCBI taxonomy): domain Eukaryota; kingdom Metazoa; phylum Chordata; class Mammalia; order Carnivora; family Canidae; genus Canis; species Canis lupus. The sequence continues at coordinate 29,942,067 of NC_064261.1, read as the reverse complement.
TGATAATGTCATGAAATCGTCCCTGTCCCAAGTTAAACAGAAGAGATGAGACACATGATCCCGGATTTTCATTTGCTTTAATGGACATTTTTAGGGTCATGGGTGAAATCGGCATCACTTCCATAGATTGTATAATAATATCCTATCCATGTTAATTTCCTGATTTTGATAATGGTTCTATGATTATGCAAAAAAATCCTTGTATTTAGAACTACGCATGATGCATTTCATTGGAGAGAGAGAACCTTAGCCATAATGCTATAGCAGAGAACAGCTGGAGGCACGCAAGGCCACCCTACTGCAAGGTACACACGTGGCGGACCCGGTGGAGCAGGCTTGATTACTATTCCTTCACCTGGTGAAAGCCTGAGCAAGAGGACTGAGGAGGAGACCTCAGAAGGAAGGAGGCAGGACTGTAGAAGTGAGGAGAGGTTGAGGGGGGGCTGTTGCTGAGGGATGGCCCGCCCCCAGCGCCCAGGAGTTCCAAAGACAGAACCTCAGAGCTTGGACTGGCTTTGGCTCAGTCATCTAGACACACTGAGCTTAGGTTTCGGGGAAAGGCACACGGCAGAGGAGGGATAGCCCCGGCCTGAGCAGAGCAGGGCAGCACTGGACCCCCCTCAGCAAGGAACACCTCCCCGTAGATCACCACCCAGCCCTTGCCTCACCTTTGCCCCCTGCAGGTGGCTAGAGACCTACTCATAAGACAAGAAAGAAAGGCCTCCCGGCTCCCCCTCCCTTGCTCCCACCACGCCACCCTCCCTCCGCCCGCAGTGCACAAACAGGGTGCCACACAGCAGTAGAGGAAACATCTGGGCACAAGAACATCAACCCCAACATGAGTGAAGGGTCCCGACAAAATAGTTGATTTTGTTGTGGGATTGTTTGGAAGGGTTTGTGGCACTGGAGCTAGTTTCCCAGGGAGAGAGGAGAAATACTTCTTTGTCTTCCTTCCCTGCTGGGAAAAAAAGAATCTGTCACCCACTTAGCTCGCTCCCCTGAAGTGTGCTTCCTCCCTGTTCCCAGGCATAAGCCCCCAGGAGATGCCGGAGCTCAGCACCCCTACCACCATCACCCCCACCCCAGCCTGCATGTACTGGTGAGGGCTCCTCCCTCTGTGTCAGGTACCGGGGGAGGGGGGGGCGGGGAGGCGGACCCATGCACAGGACAGGACTGATAATGCACCGTGGGCAATGTGGAGCCACTTGTGGGTGTGGGGCCTCTCCTACAGCCCACCTGCTGAACAGGACATCTTCCTGCCCCATAAATACCACTACACCTCACTGGGAAGCACTGGGGCCACAGGGAATCCTCAGTCCTGGGCCCTGGACTCCCACCCCATTCACAGAGAGCCCTCTGCTAAACATATGCTGACTTTGTCTGCCTGGATTGAACTTTGGAACAACGGGGATTTTAAAAATGAAAAAATAACTGGCTAACTCACCTGACAGCTCTGCGGTGAGGATGGCACAAGACCACAGCTTCCCAGAATGTCAGGATGGCCTCCGGTGCCATCTTTCCACTCATAGAAGGTCAGGTGTGTGGTTTGTTGTTGGCTCACCTGACTCCCAGGTGTGGGATCTGAGACTTATTCTCAAGTCATGGGATTTTCCATGCAGTGGGTACCCACAGGTCGGTGCTTGCTTGCTTGCTTGCTTTTCCTTTCTTTCTTTCTTTTTTAAGATTTATTTATTTATTTATTTGAGAGAAAGAGTGTGCAAGTGTAAGGAGGGACAGAGGGAGGGGGGGGAACTTGATGTGGGGCTCAATCTCTGGAAAGAGAGATCATGATCTGAGCCGAAACCAAGAGTCACTTTGCTCAACCAACTGAGCCATCAAGGTGTCCCTGGTCGGTGTTTCTGGGTCACCCAGGAGCCCCCAGGCCACTGGACCTGACTTCAGCCCAGTGCTGGGACACTGCTGTCCCTATCTTCACCAAGGCTGGTGAAGTGGACAGGTATGATGGTGCAGGGCATGCTGGGCCATGGACTGGCTTTCCCTTTGGCAGGACAGCTGCAAGTGTGAACACTGGAGCTGTTTTTAGGTGCACTCCATTTTAATCTTGCAGGGGACTCTGATACCCTGGGCACGGCATTACCTGAGAACCACATGTATTAAGCCCACCGACCACTCTGCCAATGGTGAAACTTGAATTCAGCTTTCTCCACTGGAAAGTTCTGTTTCCCACTGTAGCCATTCTTTCTCAGCGGCCCCCATAAATCACTATATGCAAGAAGGGCAGAGGAAACAGGAGGTGGAGGCCACTTAGACCCCCATTCTTGGACTCTCCTCCTATGGTACTGTCCCAACCCCTCTTTGAGGGGCTTCCAATCTGTCCCCTGGCACTAAGGACTCTGGGCCCTGAGGGCCCTTGGCCAGCCAAGGTTTCCAAGTAGCAGCTGGGGTAAGAGGGGTCTCGGCTTTGGTCCAGCCACTGAACCACTAGGGGCAAGTTCTCAATCCTCTCCTTTCTTATAAGCATCCTTGGGTTAAGGTGTCATGTTTCCCAGCAGTCTCTGGCACATTCTGGAAACTCAGCAGCCCCTTATATACCCCTTATCTCACCTCCTGTTCTAGCCAAGATTCTCCAAAGCAGTAATGATGTAGTTAGGATGGACAACTCTTTCCCTCAATTTTAGTGGTTAGTAAAGGAAAATATGTTTGCATTGTGTCCAGCATTGCATGTTTGAATTTTAAATGATTTAATTCATTATTAAAGCTTAGTGTTTTTTAAATGGCAGAAAGAAATGATTCAGTGAATGCTCCCCATGGGAATTGCCAGCATGTCAGGAGGTGTACAGACCTGTTGGTCATATTACCTGCATGTCTCATGAAGTCTGCCTTTGGTTCCTATTCAGGTATGGTGTGTGCAGGTGAAATATCACCTGAATCTCTTACATCTAAACTTAATTTCTGTTTGGAGCCCCTACTCCATCCACTGTAGTTACAGATATGAGTTCAGTCCATTCAGAATCCCCTGTCCCCTTTCCTGGAGTACAGAGTCACCACCAGCCCCCTCTGGCTTTGGCAGAGACATCCTAATTCTGGCTGCCATCAGGTTGCCAGGCTGACCTGTGCCCAGCCTCCCGGAATGCCCATTCCACCGCTACTGCCTTGTCCCTCTCCAACAACAGGAAATACCACCATTCCCTTGTCGCCTGGGCTCAGGAAAGCTCTGTGGGCTCATGCCAGGCTCATTTGTCCATGCAGACCTCCTGATACCACTTCCCTGGAGCTCTGCCTGGGAAAGGAAAACTGGATGATCATGAGCTCTGATCCCCAAATGTTTCCAGGTCTTCCATGCATGGAGGCAGGGTTGTACTTCTCTGCCTCCTTGAAACCAGGTGGGACCTATGACTTCCTGTGGCCTGTGACTTGCTTTGGCCAATAAAAAGTGAGAAATGACAGGTGGCACCCCCTGTCAAATGCTTTAAGAGCCAGATTGCACTTTGCTAACGCTCTCTTTTCCTCTGCTGTGGAGACTAGTGTGTTGGCAGCTGTTTTGATGGTGCTGCTCCATCCACTGGGGACTGGGCAGGGTCTCCAGGCCAGTATCCGGCATGAGAAGACATGAGGAGAGCTCCCAATCTATCCACAGTGGATATGGAGTGACAGTGAGAAATTAACCTCATTTGGTTAAGCCAATGAGATTGGGAGATGCTTGTTCCTACAGCAAATCCTATCTATCCTGACTGCTACAGAGACACAGGTTTTCTCTGCTCTTAACCTTCCAAATCAACCGAGGGTCCAACATGCCCCATTGCTGAGCCAAAGGGGACAGGATGGGAGACCCTCTCTTGGCTTCCCTGGGATCCTTGCCCTCCCAATCTGGGGGTTTTCCTCTGCTGTTACCCCACTTCTACTTGTTAATGTACCCTCCCTGGCTTGTTCCATTCCCTCAAGGCTAGACTCTTGAAACATGCAAAGTAAGAAATGACTCCCTTTTCTCTCCTGTCCTGTTATCCTTCTCCAAGGCCAAACTGAGGGAAAAGAGGAAGAGGAAAGCCAGGGTGACAGTGGAATGGAGAACAGGGAATGGGGTAGAATGAGAATAAAGGCTGTGGGAGGGAGGCTGAATAGTGATCCTCAAAGAGATGTCCATGTCCTAATCCCCGAACCTGTGAATACGCTGCCTTAGGCAAAAAGGCCTTTGAGGATGTGAATAAGAGTTTTGAGACCTGGAGGTCATTCTGGGTTATCTGGGTGTGCCCACTATGACCTCTGGGGTTCCTGTAAGAGGCAAGCAAGCAGAAGGGTCAGTCAGAGTAGATGGGATGACGGGAGCAGAGATCACACTGGGGGACATTGTAGGTGGAAGAAGGGATCACAGACACAGGCACCATAAGAAGCTGGAAAAAAGCAAGGAACCTGATTCTCCCCTGGAGCCTCCAGAAGGCATGCAACCCTGCCAACACTTTGATGTTAGCCCAGTGAGATCAAGTGGGATTTCTAACCTACAGAACTGTAAGATAACAAATTTGTGTTGTTTAAACTGCCTGGTTGGTGGTAATTTGTTACAGCAGCAATAGGAAACAAAGCCTTTGGTTGCTAGCTAAATATCGTTCTGTCGTGTACGCAGGCCAGGTAGGGTCACCAGGGTTGCATAAAGTAAATCCTTTGTCGGCTCTTGTCGGCTTCATACAAGCTCAGCTGTGGGTTGCCCAGATGGACTCGGCTCCTGCCAAGACATACCACTCCCTCTAGCTTGGTTTCTTTTCACAGCATTCTAGCCTTCCAAACCCCTGTATCTTCTTCAGACTGAGGATCTACCTACTTATTTGGAAAACCTGGATGAGCTACTTCTTTGGCTTCTGCTTCCCCTCTTGAGGTGCACTCCTGTCCCTTCTTTCTGCTTGAGTTCCAACATCCCCGCCACTCCAGAAGGATAGGCCCATCCTGCCACCCCTGCCTCAGGAATGCTGCTGCTTCTCCAGGGGACCCCCAACCCCACTGTTTTCTTCCTATAGGCCTTCCTAAACCCAACCAGATCAAACCTTTAGTAGAGTAAGGAAGTCAGGGTCCCAAGACTGACTTTCTGGGCACCTATAGGAATACACTGTCCAATATGGCAGCCACTACTCTATGTGGCTATGTGCATTTAATCCCAAAGTAATGAAAAGTAAAAACTCAGTTACTTAGTCATTATAGCCACATGCCATACACCCAACAGCCATATAGGGCTAGTGGCCACTGTATTACACAGCACGATATGGAAATTCCCATCCTTGCAAAAAGTTCCATTGGATAGCCCTACCCTAAAACATTCTTCTTTCCCTTTAATGTCCTTACACCCTTGTCCAGCTTAGAGAAAGGAGCTCCTATTGTCATCTACATGTAGGTGTGAGGAAGCCTTAGTTTCATATTCTTGCTCCTTGGAGTATTTGCATTTTCTTTCTCCTCTCTGTCTAGGAGATGGATATTTCTGGCCCATGAGAAAGGAATTCCAATAGGTATAGTGCAGCCACAGACCTCAGCTTCTGTTTCTTTCTCCTCTAAAGTGTCCTCTCTAACTGCACAGACTGAAAGGTTCAATGACATTTCTCAGCCTCCCTTGCATTTGGAGTTCTGGATTAAAAATTAGCTCTTCCAGGGCACCTGGGTAGCATAGTATGTTGAGCATCTGACTCTTGATTTCAGCTCAGGTCATGATCTCAGGGTCATGAGATCAAGCCCCACACCAGGCTCTGTGATTAGTGTGGAGTCAGATTGGGATTCTCTCTCCTTCTCCATCTGCCCTTCCTACTCTTCTCTCTCTCTCTCTCTCTTTCTCTCTCTCTCTCTCATAAATAAATAAATAAATAGTGAAAAATAAAATAAAATAACCTAAGCTCTTCCAACTAGACACACTTACACAAGGTTACAAAACAGAAGAAAGGTGGAGGCCATCTTCCTGAAGCTTTGGGTTTTCTCTTCTGGCAAATGAGAAAGACCAGGTTCCAGCCTCGAGCCTCACAGTATTGAGAGGTGGTGGTCACAGTGGCTGGACTCAACATTTCAGTGTTCAGCTTCACAGGCCACAAAGCAGCTGTGTCTGAGACCAATGCTTAGGCAGGAGGGACAGTGCTACTCTCCCAGTCGCAGTTTCTTGATCCCAGGATCACAGCCAGGGTGTTGTGTTCCAGGAATAATTTTCTGTTCTGTAGTGTTCTGGTAGTCATCCCTGGAGACCCAGGCTAGAAACTCCCCCTCTAATCTATCAGGTGGCTTTGTAAATTTTTAATTCCCTGTATTAAATCCCTTTCTGATTAAAATACCTAGCATGGCTTCTCTTCCCTGCACTAAACTATTTCAGCAAGGTGCTAGAGAACAGCTGAAACAGGTAAATTCTAAATCAGAATGACCATCTGGGCATCTTGAAATTCTAAGTTGCCTGTGATCCCAATGATTTGTTCTGGAAGTAGCAATTCCCAGCTTCAATTGCTGTTGCTCTGCAGAGCTGGCCAGATGGACACCCGCCTTTATTTTATGTAAGTGTTTTTCAGCTCTTCAGAATTCTTAAATCCCAGAATACAGGGGTCAAGGAGCCCAGACAACTTCAAACACCATAACTGGCTAAAACAATATTTTCATTTTGTTTTTTCACTAAGGCTAGATTCAAAGCAGTAGAGTTGCAAGGTCAAAGGATATGTCCAAAACATAATGTCAAAAGTGCATAAAATCTGCCACATAAAGTTATAAAACACAAGTCACAGTTATATTCATTCTTCAGCAGTAGAAAACATGGTAATTTTTTTCATCAAGATGGAAAATCGTTGGAAGACTGTGGATGCCGTGGTGGGTGGTCTCCTCACCATGACGTCCACTCCCCTGTACAAGTTCATTCACTGCTGTCCACACTGTGTAGCTTTACCTGCCCTGCCTTACATGCACTTTACTCTCCATCCAGGATTCAGTGATTCCAGGACAGTGAATTGTCCTTTCTCCTCAAGGAGAAGAAATTATTTGAAAATCATGTCTCAATAAGTGCACTTTATCCCTGTGGTGATCTCCTTGTAGTAAAGATTGCCAAAAGCTTGTGCCCATTTATCTCTCCCACTTGTTCACTGAATATTTAGTGGATCCTGCTGTGGATTATATATAGAGTGACCCCCCCCCCCACAAAAAAAAAGATATGTTGGAGTCTGCTAACCCCTAGGACCTCCGAATGTGACCTTATTTAGAAATAGGGTCATTGCAGATGTAATTCATTTGGATGAGGGCACACGGGGTTAGAAGTAGGGTTGGCCCAAATCTAACATGACAAATGTCACAAGAAGGTGGCCATGTGAAGACAGACACGTGGTCATGTAAAGACAGAGATTAGAGGGGATGCAAGTATAAGCCAAGGAACATTGAAGCTTGTTGGCAACCACCAGAAGACACAAGAAAGGGTCTCCTGTGGCTCAGAGGGAGCACAGCCCTGCCAACACTTTGATTTTGGACTTCCAGCCTCCAGAAGTATGGGATAATAAATTTCTGTTATTTTACACCACCTAATTTATGGCACTGGTTACTGCAGCCCGGGGAAACTAATACAGGCACCCACCATGCACCACACAATAGTCTAGGAGCTTACAGTCTTAGTCTAGGGGGTTACAGTGGGGAAGGAGGTGGCGTGGTGTCCGTCCTCTAGGAACTCATGGCCTCTCCTGGTTTCCCACCTATCTCAGGGCTTCCTTCTTCCTGTCTTCAACCCAGCCAAGGGAAGTTCAGGCAGCAGTTTCCAGTGTCCTGAGATCAAGAAGTCAACCAATAAGCCAATCATCACAGATGATTTAGGACCAAGGGCCACAGTCCCTGGCTCATTAGCTAGGAGCAGGATATTTTAGTCATGCTCTGCTTCTCATCAAGGCTCCTGATTTTATAACGGGAAAACTGAGGCCTAGGGAACTGAAGTACCTTGCCCACGTACAAGTTAGGGCTAGAACCAAAGATAGTGCTGAGGTGCCCAGGTTCCCAATCTTAGTGTCCCAACCACCCTGAGCTTCAGGGAAAGCTGAAAGCAGAACTTCCATCTCAGGGAACATTCATCCTTTGTCAGTGGCTTAGCTTAGTCAGTGGCTCTGTCTCTAGAGGGCCCTGTTTTCAGAGCAGTGTCTCATGGTTACAAGCCCTGCCTTCTTCCCAGGCCCACACATTTGCACCCACCTGTCCGAACTAACAGCCCCCAGTCCACTGGTGCTCCCTGACCACCCACTCTGAGGCTTCTCCCTCTGGGCCAGACATCTACACCCTGAATCATGTCAGCCTGTCTGGAACGCCCCGTACAGAACCACAGCGGAGAAAGTGGGATTTGGAGGCTGGGCTGGGAAGCCCGAGTCAGCCAGAGTACCCAGCTGTGCACCTGGATGACAGACGAGTGAGTTATTCATACAGCAGAGAGCCTGGCTCGGACGCGTGTGTTCAGTACATCAGCGCCTCCTGGCTCTTGAGGGCTCACAGCCCCTCTAAGGATCTCATGAAAGTTATAAATCCTCCTTCATGAAAACTGACACTCAGATACACACAGAGAACTTTGCAAGCGATTTTTCAGGGGCCTTGCTAGCCACTGAAGCACACTTAAGTCCTCTTCAGAGGCCCATAGAATCCAGGTTAAGACCCCAGACTTAAAGTACACAGGAGCAGGTGGGTGATTACAGATCCGTGCACAGCACTGTTGGCAGATACATTCACATATAAAATACGTGGTATGCACTCTCTGTGGCTTATCTTACACATGAATACTTAGAGCCAGGTATCTCTAACCTTACATATGCTGAGTGAAATGAGAACACAGGCTTTGGAGTTCCACAGACCTGGGATAAAATTCCACTTTGCTTCTATCCAAGCTCTATCACCTTGGGCACGTGAATTTGCTTCTCTGAGCCTCAGTTTCTGAAAGTGTAAAATGTGGATACACGTGAAGTTGAGAAATAAATTTAAAATGTCTAATAAAAGAGGGGCACCTAGGTGACCCAGTGGTTGAGCATCTGCCTTTGGCTCAGGTCGTGATCCCAGGGTCCTGGGATCGAGTCCCACAATGGGCTCACTGCCGGGAGCCTGCTTCTCCCTCTGCCTATGTCTCTGCCTCTCTCTCTCTGCGTCTCTCATGAATAACTACATAGTCTTTTTTAAAAAATATCTAGCAAAAGAATAGCCAGCAATTTATAAACTATCAAAGAAATCCACTATATCGTGATCCCTTTCTTTCTCTGCCCCACTATTTCTATATATGATATACCATATACATCTTAAAAGATATTCTCCCAAATGCTACCAATGCAGGGATTGGGTGGAACTATGGGTGATTGAATGTACTTTTCTACATTCAACAAAGAACATTTATTCTTTCGGCATACAAAAGGAAAAAAATTATTATTTTTTCAAATTAAGTGCCTAACACAGTGATTGTCAGAGAGTAGATGGCCAATAAATAACACCCATTGTTACATTTATGTGTTGCATGAAATATGCTTCAATATCATATAAAGTATATTATTAAAGAATCACTGGTATTCATTCATTCATAAAATCTCTGCAGAGTATCCAGGACGTGTATACAAGGCATTGTCCTGGACCCAGGGGAGGAGGTGGGAAGGCGACGAGGCCAGGCAGGGAACTGTACCCCACACAAAGTACCAGGTGTCGGGGCAGGACGCCAAGATTGCTTGGACAGGGTGTGTGTGTGCAGGGGGGTGGGGAGGAGGCGGAGCGTTGTGTGGACAAGCACCATTTCAGCAGGTCTTCGAGGCAGGATGGGGAGGAGGGATTTCCAAGGAGGAGATAGGAGGAAAGAGGAGTTCTCAGAGGGGCAGATGGAGAGGAGCCAGCAACAAGCAGAAACCTCAGACCTGGGAACCCAAAGGGGAGTGGGGATGGAGCACAGGCCGGCTGTAAGGTCCAGGCTAATGCATCTGACTTCACTGGACAGAAAATGGGGGTCACTGAGCTGCCTCTTGAGCAAAGAAGTAGTCTAATCAGAGTCACAGTTTATGTTTTCAAGTTGCCATCTCAGTCTTTTGCAAACAGCACAAATTGGACAGCAGTGGCTCAACAACTTTCTTTTCTTTCTTTTTCCTTTTTGTTTTCTTCATGTAACACAGAATCTGGAGGTAGATATTCCAGCTCTGGCCTCTAGGCTCTACCATGTTATGGATGAGGCAAGTACCTCTAGCTTTCTGCTCTACCATCCCTGGAGTGAGACTTTAGCCTGAGATTGCCTCATGGTCATATAATGGCTGCTACCCCTCCAGCCTCATGTCCACATTCCAGGCAGGCTGGGGGCAGAACAGGAGAAGGAAGAGGAGGAGAATGTGGAAGAGGAGGTAGAAGGAAGGGAAGAAGGAGGAAGTGAATCTTATTCATATGAAAATCTATAATAGGGACATCTATAGGGGACAAAGTAGGTTAGTGGCTGTCAGGACTGGGGGAAGGGAGATTGGAGACATAAGAGGGTGGTAGCTAAGGATACAAGGTTTCCTTTTGAGGTGATGAAATGTTCTAAAATGGACTGTGGTGATGAGCACACGTCTATGTGACTACACTAAAAACCACTACACTGAGTTATACACTTTAAGTGGATGGTGTGTACAGGATGGGAACCTCTCCATAAAGTTCCTTCCTAGTGCCTTGCCTACAAGGTGGCAGAGCTGTGGAGGACAGGCCCTGGCCCTTCCTGAGAGCCGATGGGAGGAGTCAATAGGAGGCCCCTTGAGAGTGGGGAGAGGACGGCGTGGAAGGTTGGAGAGGACCGGATGGGTCTGAGGACACCGAGGCAGCCCCAGACCCTAGAGGCTGTTCAGGTCCAGAGCTGTGCTAGGCAGACTGCAGCGTCATCTTTCAGGTGACATCGAGATAGAGACAGGTGTCTGAGTGAGCCTTGCTCCCACCTGCCTCGATTCCTGCTCTCCATGGCCCTGAAAGGCCCTTCATTCATTCATTTGTTCACACATCTGTTCATTTATTCCCTGATTCATTCATCTAGCAAATACCCACTTGCCATCTACGTGGTGCTTCCAAGATTCCCATCCCTGCATCCACACAGATGTCCTCTTTCTCACAGCTTCAGTCACTCATTTCACGGATATTCAGTGAGTGCCTTGTAGGTGCCAGGCACAGTGACGGGTGCTAGGGTACAGGTAGACTGGACAGATGAAACCCCTGCCCTCTCAGTAACAGACAGACTCTCTTGAAGGAAAATAAATTCTAGTATCTTACATTATATTTGTTATAATTTTTCTTAAATAAGAGCACATAAAACTAGGTATAAATTCCTTATGCTTAAGAGTTCTTATTGGAACTATAGAACCCAAAGGAATTTACAAATGCAGTGCAAATAAAACAATAAAAACCAATAACAGTATAAATGCTTTGGGGCACCTGGGTGGTTCGGTGGTTGAACATCTGTCTTGGGCTCAGGGTGTGATCCCGGGGTCCTGGGATCAAGTCCCACATTGGGCTCCCTGTGGGGAGCCTGCTTCTCCCTCTGCCTGTGTCTCTGCCTCTCTCTGTGTGTCTCTAATGAATAAATATATTTTAAAAAACAATATAAGTGTTTTTCCTAGATTCGGACTTGCTGTGTGAGTGTGAGCCTTTCTTCCACGTTTTCTGCCTAAAGTCCTGCTCATGACGCAGACCTGAGTGTGGGAATGACAGGGCAGGGATGAGCTTGGCAAGCCCGGGCCAGGAGGCTCTGGCTGTGGGAGAGGAGAGCCTGACAGCCCGAAGTGGAGGAGCATAGGCAGTGTCCCTCGAGCAGCGTGGGGTCCCTGGAGTACTACGATCGCATTTCTGTTTCTCAGGGCCACACTGGCCACAATGTGCACAGCAAATGGGAAGACAGAAGAAGTAGGTTAGTGTCGTGGTAGGACGTCCGGGTGGGAGGTCATAGGCATGAGGCTGAGCCCAGGAGACAAGCCTGGAGACCAATCTGGCCATTGGCAGTGGTGGCCCGGGGCAGCCAGGACAGACCCCAGCTTGGACACAGGAGAAAACAGGGGAGGCTTCAGGGAATCGATGCAAAGGGGCTCCTGACAGAAAGGCCTGCCCGACCAGTCACCCCAAAGTGGAGAAGAGGAGCAAGAGAACGTGGGGGAGGTGGGCAGCTCTCAGAGGAGGATGTTCAAGGGCTGGGCTGGGCGCTCCGCAGTGGCTGGTGGCTCCTGAGCACCCCTGTGGGCAGCCCTTGCATCCTGGTCAGGAGCCTTGGGATGGGGGTGGCCAGGTGGTCCCCAGCGTCAGAGATGGGCTCGGGCCCCGAGGAAACAGATGCCCACCTTCCTAGGCCTGCTTTTCATTCTGGTGCCACCATAAATTGCCTGGAGCAGCCCCCACCCCCCCTCCCGGCTGCTGTTTTGCAGTCGGGGTGTATCAGTCATGATAAGACATTACTTAAAGCAGTGGTGACGGGGCCTAATCAGTCTTGTGAAATATAGACTTCTCCCCACACGGCGGGCAGGGCCGACATTAATACACATTTATGCAAAGCAAGAGCTGTAGCTGTCGGTGGCTAATCTTTACAAGTATGATAAATGATGTTTATTTTCCATGATGGAACGAAACACCCCAGCCGACAGTAATTGTAATAAAAAGGACAGATCAACTTCTATAAAGTGATTGAATTACCCTTCGATTGCATTAATGTCCACACTCGGTTGTGTCACTGGTTTCCTCGAGGTTCCGAGGACAGCAAGCAGGACGGTCTCCCCTTCACGTCAACGCCTGCCCTTCACCCGGGCCGCGGGGGCCACTGGGGCTGCCTGCTGGCAGCGTGGGGTTGGTCTCTCCCAGCCCAGACCTTTATCTCCCAGGGCATAAGGAACGCAAGCCACAGGAACATGGTGACAAGCTTCGGGCCTGGGAAGCCCGCTACTGGCCAGGACAGAATGACCCTGCATGGTGCACAGAACAAGGGGTCACGTCCAATTGTCCCCATGGCCTAGAGGGGCTGTTATAATTCTGTCTTTGTAGGTGAGGGAGTAGGGGCTCAGAAGGATTAAGTGGCTTGGCCAAGGTCACACAGCTAACGTGTCACAGTGTTCGCAGTCAGAAGTGTTTACGGGAATGCTACTGGAGTGTCTGAGGGGACCCCTTGCTCCAGATCTTCCTCTGATGTGTGACCAGCGCCCTGACCAGCTCCACAGTGACCCAGAGCACTGGAGTGGCAGGCCGCCCCCCTTTCCAGGCAGGGTCTGGACACCAAGGCGCCTAGACCAGAGATGCTGGGTACCATCCTCCAACATCACAGCCTAGGAAATGTATGATGTCAGCAAGCAAATGGGTTGGACTCCGTCTCCAGACCTCAGGCTTCTTATCTATAAAATGAGCATAAGAAAAGTACCCATCTCGCAGAGTTGGTGGTCAGTTCCATGAGAACAGGGTCCCCTGAAGTCTCAGCTGTGTCGTCCCCCCGACTCAAACATCTCTTGGGATGACCCTATGCGGATGAGGGCTGTCAGGAATCCCAAAGAAAGGAAAAATGGCATCCCTGACCTTTTATCCAAAGGATCTTTTAATAAAGTACATTGGCTTTTCTCACTCTCTTGCCTAAAACCTCCAATGCCTTCTATCAAATTCAGAATAAATTGCCAGATCCTTAACCCACACAGATTTGTCCCCAGGTATATTCAATGTCATTCAAGCTACCCAAATGGCAATTTCATTAGGGGCCCGTCAAACAACACTTTGTCCTGCTAGAGCCCAGTTCTGAGTGCTCCTCACTTACTCTTCACCACAGCCCGTTACAGGTGGGGAAACTGAGTCTTGGAGAGGCAGAGCACTTGCCAGTTCACCTGGAGCTGGTTAGCGACAGAGCCAGGCTTCATAGCCAGAGCGGTGGCACTACAGACTGGAGTGGGATCTGCAGCAAGTGCGTCCAGAGAGGCTGGCGGAGGATGCTCGAGGGGACTATGGGCCACCCTCCCTAGGGGACTCAGTCCCCAGTCCTGCTGGTCGTGGTTCTCCAATTTGAGCATGCCTCAGAGTCACTGGGGGCTGGTGAAAACACAGATGGTGTGACCTGTGCATACGATGGAGTGTTATTCAACTATACAAAGGAATCCAGCTCTGATGCATCCTGCAACATACTTGAATCCGAAAACCATGATTCCGAGTGAAAGAAGCCAGATGCAAAAGGCCACCTATTGTATGACTCCATTTATATAAAATACCCAGAACAGGCAAACGCATGATGCCAGAAAGCACTGACTGGTGGCCGAGGACCTGGGGGATAGGGTACGGAGAGTAGCTGTTTAACAATACAGTGCGGTTGAGCTCTGTACTTCCTTCCTTCCTTCTTTCTTCCTTTTGGGATGATGAAGATTCCCGGGGACTAGAGAGAGGGAGTGGTTGTGAAACACAAGCTCAACATTGTGAGCTCACCAATGTCATTGAATTGTAGACTTTAATTGCTCATTTTATGTTATATGAATTTCACCTTAATTTTTTTTTAAAAACCCCACAGCTTTCTGGGCACTACCCTTAGTCTCTGATTCAGGAAGTCTGGAATGGGGCCCAGAAGTACCATTTCTTTTTTTAAAGGCACACTGCCACATGCAGTGCCTCATTTGGACGTGTCTGGGGTCTTGGAAGTCTGATCACCCTACTTTCTCCTACAAATGGACTTCAAGAGCTTGTTCAGAGGTTCCAGCAGGGGAGCACAGCTACTCGTATACCCTTGACCCAAGAGCAGTCCTCCTCTATCGGGGAAGGCCATCCTCTTCGATTGAGCACGCAGCTTCGGGAGGGATGCACATGGAGCGGTGAGGGAGGAAGGGGACACCCGCCTAGCCAGCCAGATCAGCTGAGTCGACCCTGGCGATCAGTGTAGTGACAGATGTCCCAGCCAGATCACCTTCACATCCCCAGAAGTACCATGTCTAACAAGCTCCCAGGTGCTGCTGACTCCTGGACCACACTTTGAGAGCTGCCCAGCAGGTAATACAGACCCCCTGGGCTGCCCAGGGGCTTGGGTGAACCTCAGATTGGGGCCGTCTGCTAGTAGACTACAGGACAGTACGGTGACATTCCATTCATGGGGGTTATCGTCCATTTCACATTGATAATTTGGGGCTGGTGTTTATTTCCCTCCCAGGTTTTCAATTCATATTCATGTTCAGCATTTGTCATTTGTTTTTAATATTCCTCATATTTTAGCTAAAAAACAATCATCTTTCACTGGAGTGTTTTAAAAACAGAATTGTTTGTTTGTAGCGCTGGTTTGGGATGTGCTCAGCTGCACTTGGAAGTCAGCTGGAGGCAGGAAGGTGCTAGAAAGAGAGAGATGGAATGAGGGCCAGGGAGTTTTGTGTGCCTGGAGCCCAGCCAGGTGGGAGTCCTGGACGTCCTCCTCTTCGCCCCCCATCCTGCTCTCTCCCTCCATCAGCCCCACTGGCTTTGCCTCAGCTCCCAGCTTCAAGCCCAGGGCCACTCTGGGCCACACCACAGCCCCCTCCCTCTGCCCAGAGACCACTCGGTCAACATCGTCCTCAAACCTGGGCCTGCCCAGGCTTCTCCTCCACCCTTTTGTGTAAGTCAGGCGGTCAGGGGGCATTGCCAACTCCACCTTTTCTAGAACCTCCCCAGCCAGCCGACTGCCACTGTTGGCAAGGGTACTCCTGACACTTAATGTACCCCCGTCATCTCTCATCAGGACTGAGGTAAGAGAGTCCTAACTTGTCCTCTGCCTCTGCTTTTGCCTTCCTATGGTTCTCTACACCATTGCCAGCAAATCTGATTGTGCTTTCCTCGTACCTACCATAACAACTAACATTCTACAGCATCCTCTCGGGCTCCCCTGCCACCCTGCTTCCCATCACCTGGCCTTTGTATCATCAGTCTCCAGCTGACCCCAGGGCCTCGGCCCGGACAGTCCTTGTTTCCTTGGAGCCTCACTTCCCAGTCCCACTGCCCACACCCCCACCACCCAGGTAACCCTACACATCCTCCAGCCACTACTTCAAAAGTCACTTTGTCAGGGACACCGTCCTTGACCCAGACAGGGCCAGGCCCCAGCCAAACTTTCCCAGAACATGGACACTCTCCTTCCTTGCGCTTGTCCTGGTCTGTAATTATACTTTGATTTGTGTGTTTGTTTAAAGTCTAGCTCTTTTTCCACCGTGGAAGATTCGCACAGGCCGAGACAGTGAGCAGTTTGCTTGCTATTGCATCAGCCCCTGGCCTGGCGCTGGCACAGGGCAAATGCTCAGAAAACTCCCCCCGAGTAAATGAATGATGAACTCCTTGTTGTCTTCAGGGAGGACAGGTACTCTGCCACAGATATTGAGTGTTTAAAAATGTTTTGGGGAGCACCTGGGTGGCTCCGTGGTTGAGCATCTGCCTTTGGCTCAGGGCGTGGACCCTGGGATCCCAGGACCCTGGGATCAAGTGCTGCATTGAGTTCCCTCATGGAGCCTGCTTCTCCCTGCCTGTGTCCCTGCCTCGCTCTGTGTGTCTCTCATGAACAAATAAATAAAATTTTTTTAAAAATAAAAAAAATGTCTTTGGTACCCAAGTTTTCACTGCACATGTGTATGCACACTTGTATCTGTCTACTCACAAGGACACTTCTCCGGCCCCTTGGGTGGAGATAAGACAGCAACAACAAGCATCCTAGGCATCTGGCTCTGGATGCAGGATCCTGTGGAGGAGAGAGATGGGAAGGATTCTCCTCATTCCTGCATTCCAAAGGGAGGGCCTTCTGTTTACCTGGGACCAGGCTGGCCCCTGGCACCCAACAATTCCAACCACCCAGCCAGGCTCTGGAAGACACCTTCACCTTCGTTCCCAGCTGCCTGCACCCAAACAGAGCAAACCCTCATCAGACTCTTCCCCACCCCTTCTTGGGCAGGAGAAAGGAAGATGTAAGCCTCCCCCTCTTCAACTGAGACCTCCCAAGTGAAGGAGCCTCACCCTCATCCCACCAGCCTCCTGTCAACATCAGACAGGCCTGCAGATCACCTTCAAAGACCATGCAGACCCAGAAAGTCTACAGGAAGCCTGGCTACTCTCTCCCCCCACCCATGCCGCTGCCCCAAGAACATCATCAGCCTCCCACCACAGCAGCGCCCCTTGGGCCATGGCCATCGCCGGGGTGGTGTGAAGCCTTTGGCCCTGTCTCCATTATGGGTGAAAGCCACAGGTAGCTAATGTCTTTAGGAAGCAGAGCTCTAGTGGCCACCCCTGAGCCTGCTGAATCTAGGAGCTGCACTTAGCCCCCTGTTAACAACATTAGCCAAAGGGAAGATTTTAAGATGTTAGCATTCTGTTTATTTCTGAAATTTCTTCTCCAAGCACCCTATCCATCACATAGATTCATTCAACAAAATCATAATAAGGGGGCCTGACACCTGGCCCTGAGCCCTTGGCCTCAAAGAAAGGAACAAGAACCAGACAATGAGCAGTCCATCCAAGAAGCCATGAGAGGGAGCCCAAGGTGGGGGGCCTGTCTCTGCCACCAGAGGCCGTTAAGAAAGGCACCCAGAGGAGGGCACACAGAGCTAAGTTTTGGGAGGGCTGAGAGGTTCTGGCAGGGTGAATGGGTGGGCGACAAGGAGAGGTATCCCCAGAGGAAGAACATTGCTGGGGGAAGAGGTCAGAAGAGTGTTTGGTTTCTGATTACACCACCTCCAAGCCACCCCCCAAAGCCCTTGAACTCCCAGGAACCACCAGCAGATGTTCGTTAGCGGGCGGGGAGCAGGAGGACCGGAGCCGTTTGCCAGGGCAGCGTGTTCGGAATAAATCTCGGGCGATGCTGCAGGGGCCCAGCACTCCTGGTCCCGAGCCAGTTTGGGGGCCGGGGGTGGGGAGCAGGGGGAAAGGAGCCTAATAGGTTATTCTTAATTATTATTATTGCTTTTTATTAGGAGGCCGGGCTGCCCAGACCATAAGGACGTGTGCGCCTACCTCTGCTGGAGCATCATTAGGGGAACATATTTGGGTGAGACTAATGAGGTTGGCTTAGGTAAGGACCGGAAATCAGCCGGGGCGCCGCCGGTTAGTGCCGAGAGGTTTCAGGCCACACTTTTATTTTGTGGCAGCATATTGCTGCTAGCTGAGGTTCTTGTAAATGTGCCCCAGCCACCTCTGGGCTTTGGGCTCTGAAACGCTACAATTTATTATGATTATCAGGGCCATGATGTGGGGAGGCTGTTGAGAATTTCCACCCAGATAATGAGGAAGGCGGGCGGTGCCATTCTCGGGGCCCATTCTCCCTCAGCGGTGCAGGAAGCCCTGGCCTCGTGGTACCCGCAGACAACACCCCCCCTCCCATGGAATGCGGGTGGGAACCACGGTGGGGTTTGCAAATAGTTGTCTCTTGTCTGTGTGGCTGGAGCTCTGTCCACACAAGGCATCACCCAGCCTAGTCCAGCCCATCCAGAGAAAGGAAACTTGTGTCCTGGATGAAGACTTATGCAGCTATGGAACAAGCCCACCACCTTCACTTGAAAACCCTGCTCAACCCTGACCTCCTACAGGAAGCCTTCCCTGATATATGCATCTCTCTGTTCTGAGTGCCTATATGGAGGGCGGCCTTTGTCCTACTCGGTGCCATTTACTCGTCGCATATCAGTTTCTCTGAACAAAAGCATGGTGGGGTGAGAATAAGCAGCACACTGAAGGCCTCTCCACTAGCACTTCTTCTCTGGGGCAGAGAAGGGGACCCTCTGGTGGCCTAGAATCTTCCCGTGTCTCTTGGATCCACTCTCAGCCCTGCTCTGTCCTAATGGCTCTCTGGCCATCCAGCTTTATTTGGCTTCGGGCAACGGGAAGCCCAGGCATGTGAGGTGAGGGAGGGAGGCAAGAGAAGGAAGCCAGCATGCTCATTCCCCCACTGGCGGTCTTCATTTGGGGTTGCTTCAGGTCATGATTTTTTAAAGATTTTTTATTTATTTATTCATGAGACACACAGAGGCAGAGACACAGGCAGAGGGAGAAGCAGGCTCCATGCAGGGAGCCTGATACAGGACTCGATCCCAAGACCCCGGGATCACGACCTGAGCCAAAGGCAGATGCTCACCCACTGAGCCACCCAAGTGTCCTCCAGATCATGATTCAATGCAACTGCCCCCTTTGAGGTTTCTGGACTCTTTAGTCAAAGGGTGCAACAGCTCTTCTGTCATGAGTTACAGCTCAACTTCCCAACTTCCACACCCAATAGTGTGTAGCTAGTCACACTATTAAAGCCTCCTTGCTCATCCCCATGTGATGATCACGCCAATGAACCCCGTGTGGCTGGACAGTAGGATGGGGTGGGCAGGAGAGAGACAGACAGAGATTTGGGTGAGGAGTGGATTCCAGAGGGCCAACTTATGATCAGTTGTTTTGAGGTGCCTGATACATTGTGCCCTAAAGAAAAGTGCAAAGATGCCTCCTGGATTAGCAGAGGGAGAATGCTGTGATGGATTAGTAATGCCTGCCGTGGGAGCGAGTAATGCCTGGAGTAGAAACGTGCGTGCTGTGGCTCTTACCACCCCAGGACGGATCACAGAGGGCTTCAGGCTGCAGGAAAAGGGATTCGGATTTTATCCTATAAGCTTAGTGGGAGAGAAGGAAAGTGTCATCAACATCATTTTGAATAGAGAAGCCCAGTCCAAGTATTTTTCTCCCCTATGGCATGGCATTATGGGCAGTGGACAGAAGGGAGACCAGCCAGGAGGCCACTGCCATGAACACAAGCAGGTGAGAAAAAAGGAAATGCAGGGAATTGAGGGGTAGGGAGACACTGGGGAGGGGGACGGAGACTTTGAGGGCAATTTTTTTTTTTTAATTGGAGTTCGATTTGCCAACATATAGTACAACACCCAGTGCTCATCCTGTCAAGTGCCCCCCCTCAGTGCCTGTCACCCGGTCACCCTGTCCTCCCACCCACCTCCCCTTCCACTACCCCTTGTTCATTTCCCAGAGTTAGGAGTCTCTCATGTTTTGTCACTTGAGGGCAAATTCTTAAGACTTGACAGCTTACAATGGTCAGGATTGCAAAGGGAAAAGATTTAAGCAGGATACAGGGAGGATGCAGATGCCATTATGGGAACACAAGACTCAGAAGAAGAAGCAGGATGCGGAAGACGTGGGAGGGAGAAATCAGAAAAGTATAAAATGTCGCTATAGTCTCAGAAGGAACCCTGAGCCCTAAACCCACTTTGACAAATGGGGCTGGGGTAGACTGGTGGGCACCGCACAGGCTTCAGTCCCCTCAGCTGGCCAGTAATGAGGCACCTCTAATTGGAAACATGGTGGTGGCACCATCTGGCCTCCAGGAGTGAGTGACAGCAGGGGGAGGGGCGGCAGCTGGTCAGGAAGGGGTGAGGGGTGTGTGCATGCCACACAGGTGCCTCAGGTCCCTCTGCCTCACAGCTAGTGTGGAAGCCACCCTGGGAGCCCCGTCCCTCCAGTGACACTACTCTGTCCCCGTCCCCTTAAGCCTGGTCTCTCCAGGGCAGGTTTGCCTGATTGGATTATTTTTTCTTCTAATTTTACAATTCACATCTGCTCATTGTAGAAAATCAGAAAACCACAGCTCAGTGTTAAGAAGAAAAGAAAAACCACGAGAACCCCACCTGCAGAGAGAGTTGTTGGTAAGAGTTGGCATATTCCCTCCAGACTCTTCTTTTTTCCCTTTTCTTTTCTGCTTTTCTTTATTCGGATGTAGGCTGAGGAGACCCCTCTGGGAGCCACCTCGGGTCTGCGGGAAACAGCCTGTCGCTTTGGGCTGTCACTCAGCTGGTGTGGATTCTGAACTGTCAAGGAAGCCTGAGTCACCTATCACTTATGTTTGTCCACGTAAGTGACCCTGGAGAGACACTGGGGCTCTACTGCGGCATTGGCATCTCTCTGGGACGGGGGGCTCTCTGCGGGTTTGGAAGCTGGCACCTGTGGAACATCACTTAGAGTGTTAGAGTGTGGCCAATGTGATCACTGATGGCCGGGGCCTTTCCTGGGGCCTCTGGGTCCCCTGGCCTCCCCCTACCCAGCCTAGGCCCAAAATCTCCCCTTTGCTTGAGAGGATCCCGGTTCTCCCTGCCACATGTGCCACCCTGCCCCCTCCTGATGGACGTGGAAGGGCCCTGGAATCCAAAGGCTCCATCACTTGTAACCAGAAACCAGTTCTTCTTATCCCTGGGCCAGGTGGGGGGGAGGGGACAGGGCAGAAATCCTCCCAGGCGGCAAAGGAAGATATTCGGGCAAAGAAAGGGAAAACAAAAACCACCATAAATAAGTCTCCATCATAAAGTAACCCGAGGGTTTGTGCCCCAGCAAACGCAGACACGTGGACTTCTCTGCAAAATCGAGCCGGTAACGCACATGCTCGATCCTTTCTTAGTCTTTCTCTCAGCATCGCACTGTGGGCATTTTCTCACATCATTTGAAAATGTGGTATTTGATGGCAGCTCCTAAGGTTAATTTAGTAAATGAACTGGAACCAGGGGCTTTTGTGGGTTAAAGATCCCGTCACGGATGCGTGCGGGCTGGCATCAATCACCCACGGCCTTCCTGCGCTTCCCCCATCTCCGCCGGCCGCCCCGCTGCGCTGGCCACTCCCTCGCTCAAGGAGCTGCCGTGGTTCCCTACTTTTATCACATCAGGTCTGAACTCTGGCTTCAGAGGGCGGCAGGACCAGCAAGGCCCTTCTCTCCCCTGCTACCCATCTTTCTGTGACATCAGTGCCCCAAACACCCAACCCTGTTTCCTTGACTGCCGGCATCCTCCCCCCTCCCCGCACCCTGCTCACCTTGCTCACCTGTGGCCACCAACCCCCCCGGCCCCTCCAGACACCCCACGTCTCTCTGTTGAGGCATCTCCGAGGATGCAAAGAGCGGCCATCCTTGGGGAACTGGTGAGTTCCTTGGGGGACAGGGCCCCCTCTGCTCCCGAGCCTTGAGGCCAGGCCCCTCTGGGGGCAGTGGGCTTGGGCCTGATGAAGGAGTCCACGGAACTAGCCTCTGTCCCAGGCAGGGCTGTGGCCGCTGCTGGCCTCGGGTGACCGGCCCTGACCAGGCCTGCTTGCTGACTGCCCCTCGGCTGCCGGCGCAGGCAGGGGCCCGGCCCAAGCTCGAGCTGCGCTCCGGGGCCCAGGGCTGGCGAGCGAGAAGCGTGGCCCCAGGCTCTGGCTTCTCCCTCAAAGGAGGGCCCGGCCCAGGGTGGGGGGCTGTGGAGAAAGGCCCCACGGCAGGCCACGCGGCCCCCGGCACGTGCCTTCCTGCAGAGCAAGGAGGAAAGAGGGTGACGGCTCCGCAGCTCGCTGAGTCCTCACCCGAGGGCTCTTCCTGCGGCGGCTCTGGTGGGGCTCGAGGTCGGCCCCAGGACCTGCCCAGGTTCCCCCCGTGGTTCTGAAAGCCCGAGAGTGAGCTACAGCCAACTTCTCCGAGCGGCTTTCCCAAAGCCTGTTTGAAACTGGATCCTGAAAAAAAAAAAAAAGAAAGAAAAAGAAGGAAACTGGACCGTGGGCAGCCGCGGTGGCGCAGCGTTTTGGCGCCGCCTGCAGCCCAGGGCGCGATCCTGGAGACCCGGGATCGAGTCCCGCGTCGGCTCCCTGCGTGGAGCCTGCTGCTCCCCCTGCCTGTGTCTCTGCCTCTCTCTGCGCGTCTCTCATGAATAAGTAAATAAAATCTTTAAACGAAACTGGGTCCTGAGAGCATGATTTCTAATCCAATGGAGGGGCGCCGCGGCACCGGGAGGGGTGGGCACCCCGGGGCCCGCAGCAGCCCAGCAGCGCCCCCCGGCGGGTGCATCGGGGCGGCGGGGGCAGGAGGGGGGCAGGAGGGGGGCAGGAGGGGGGCAGCGCCCCGGGCTCCCCGTCCCAGCCCCGGACTGCACCCCGAGGCCGCGGAGCCCCCACCCGCTTCCGGCCGCCCCCCCAGCCGCTGCGCCGCACAGACCCAGGGGCCCAGGGCTCGCCCTTCGCCGCAGCCGGAGGGAGAAAGGCTCTGAGAAGGGCCTCGTCGGGGCCACAGAGCTGGAGAGGGTCAAGACACCGGCGGCCCCGACTGTTCTGGGATTTGACCGAGGGGCCCAGCATGAGGCAGAGCCCCGGTGCCAAGTGACGGAGTGGGGGAGCATCCGGGCCGACTTCCTGGAGGAGGCGGCTGGTCTGGGCTTGGCAGGATGGGAAGCACTGGGAGCTGGACAAGAAACGGGGAGGGGGGGGGTGCATTCTAGCCGGGGAGGAGGGGCCAGGAAGCAGTGCCTGAAAAAGGAATTTGTTTTCTCAGCTTTAGAGAAAGCAGTGGTGAGGCGCCTGGGTGGCTCAGTCGTGACGGTGAAGCGGCTGCCTTTGGCTGGGCCATGATCCCGGGGCCCTGGGAGGGACCCCGCGTCAGGCTCCCTGCCCAGCGAGGAGTCTGCTTCTCCTTCTCCCTCGGTTGCTTGCCCGGCTTGTGTGCTCTCTCTCTCTCTCTCTCTCTCTCTCAAATAAATAAATAAACAAAACCTTTTTAAAAAGAAAAAAAAAAGGTAATGGTTCTGCAAAGAAAGTTTCAGGCCAGACTTTTTCTTTTTTTGAATTATAATAGTATACTATTCTTAACCCATTTGTGTTGGGGTTCCCGAGACCACCCTCCTCGGTTTAGATAATTGACCAGTAGAACTCAGAATACCCAGGGCTAAGATTTTTTTTTTCTTTTAACAGCAAAAGGGTACAGAGCAAATCAACAAAAGGAGAAGGTGCATGGGGCGAAGTCCAGAGGAAACTAGACAAGCTTCCTAAAGCCTCTGCCCGGAGTGAGCCACACAGGACGTGCTTACTTCCCCTTGCAGCAAATCATGACAACGTATCTGACATGCTGTCCACCAGGGAAGCTCTCCTTAGAGTCTCAGCGCCAGGGACTTTACTGGGGGCTGCTATGGAGGCACCTCCGCCTGGCACATCCCCAAATCCCAGCCTCTCTGCAAAGAGGAAAGCAGGTGGGATTCAGCATAAGCCACATTGTTGTACAAGCAGCCCAGGCACAAGTGAGCCCCTCTCATCATTTAGGGAGTGGTGGGAGCCCCCAAGCCACGGTTTCTAACAATTGCTACTTACTCTTACACAATTCCAGACTATTTGCTGTTAGATAAATAGAAAACCCCTCACACTCACTTTCCCAATTTCCCCCCTGCCTTGCTGGTTATTTCCTTCAGACCTCCTTGGATGGTTCCTCCCACCTCCTTGACCCCTAAATGTTGGGGAGTCCAGGGCTCAGCCTCCTTGCCCTCTCCCATCACTCTCATCCATTCTGGGGACTTTAAACACCATCTATCATATGAGCGATGATGCTTTCTCTTCGGCCCTCCCTGCACCACACGTGGATGTCAAACTGGCATCTGGAACCTACCACCCCCCATCTCTTCCCCACCCCCACCCAGGTCTCCCATCTTCATCTGTGGAATCACCACCAACCCAGATACGAGGCTATACACTGGAGCTGTTGTGGTCCAGCCCTTCTTCCCCGACATCAGTGCCACTAGCAGGACCTCTCCCTGTTACCTCATCCTGTGTCTTCCTGTGTTGGCTCGTGTCACCTCTGAGTCCCAGCCACCGCCTCTGGCCCAGACCGCCATACTGACTTTCCAGTCCATCTGCCTGCCCTCCTGTTCCCTTACAGACCGTGGTCCACACAGGAGCCAGAGGGAGCTCTCCAAAATGTGTGTCACTGTGTCCCTTCTGGCATCCTTTCTCCAGTCACAAGGTTGGTGGGACCCAGCCCCAGCAGCCTCTCTGGAGTCCCCTTCTACTGGTCTTCCCTTTCTTGCTCTGCTTCAGCCAGCCAGGCCTTCTGCAAACACCAAGCTCATCTGACCCCAGTGCCTCTCAGCCTTTGAGGTTTCCTTTCTCTGAAGCTATCTACTGCCAACCTTCCCCCGAGACTCTGGGAGCAGGGTGGCCTGAGCGAGGCTATGGCTACTGTCCCCGCCTCTTGGAGCTGGCAGGGCAGGCCCCGGGGAAGAGAAGGTAGCAAGCACATGCAGAACTGGACAGGCTGAGCTGGAGCTCCAGAGGGATGATCTGACCTCAAGTCCATGCATCCCTGACACTGAGCCTATGTCTTTCACGATGGGGTGACCTGCTGGAGAAGCTGGTGCCTTCTTCAAGGAGCTCACCACACATTCAACCCAGGAGTCAGGAAGGCTCAGGGAGGGTCTGGCTGTCTCGGCACCAAATCCATCCCCTGTAGCTCAGCCACACCTGTGGGTGCCAGAGCAGACACCTGGTGCCCTGCACTGCCTTCTGGGTGTCAACAGATATGCCTGATTCTCACCTTGAACCTTCTCCTGGTGTGCAATCTCTATCTTGGGGTCCACGCTCATCACTAGGCAGCAAGGGACGCCTGGGTGGCTCAGTGGTTGAGCATCTGCCTTTGGCTCAGGTCGTGACCCTGGGGTCTTGGGATCAAGTCCCACCTCAGGCTCCCCACAGGGAACCTGCTTCTCACTCTGCCTGTGTCTCTGCCTCTCTCTGTTTGTCTCATGAATAAATAAATAAAATTATGGGGGAAAAAAAAAAGAACTATGCAGGGAAAGGACTTCCAGAAACTGCAGTGCCAGCTTAGCTAAGGTGACTAGATACAAATCCATCACCCCACTCCAGCACCTGACACTGTGTCGCCGTGAGGCTGCCCCAGAGCTGTGGGCACAGGTCCCATCTCCTGGGAACCCATCCTCCCTGGGAAGGAGGACAAATCAAGAAGGAAGTAAAACGTCACTTAATACACACTTCGGGAAGTATGGGCAAGAGTCCATGGGGACCTGAGGAGGAGAACTAGTCTCTGGAAGAAGGGGAGCCTGGAATGGCCCCCAGGGATGGACACCTGAGCTGGATGTGGAAGCCCAGAGGGAGGCTGACCGTGCAGGGCCAATGTCCTGGGGGAGTGGACAGCTGAGGCAATGCCCAGGACCCACACTTCTGGGCATTGGATGGATGGGTCGGATGGTGCTCCCCTCGAAAGGGCAGAAGGGAGGTGGGCGAGGGGCAGGCTTTGGGGTGAGACTGGCCTGGGAGATGGCCCCAGGGGTGATCCTTGCTGAGCCTCACATTCCTGTGTGGAAGATGGGGTTGTCGGAAGAATTTGGGAAAATATATACAGAAACACTACTCTGTGCGCACCCCTCCTACCCCAGGTTAGGCGTTCCTGAAATGATGCTGTCTTAGATCCTGAAAAATCGGAGAGGAAGAGGAGATTTCCGGTCCTCCCAGCAGACACAGCCTCCCTTGAACTTGGAAATCGCCTCGCGGGTGCAGCCCAAGGTCTGCGGGGACACCAACAGGGCCTCCTGCGGGGGTCTCCTCCGACCCCCATTCCAATCCTGCCCGCAGCACCTCATCCCGCGAGGACCCGCAGCCGGCTCCTGCCATCTGCCGTGATTTATAGAAAAGAGGCCGTGATTAATCAGCCAGTCAGCGCCCAGTGCAGCCACTTTCTTTCATTTGCCTGCCCCCTGACCCCCAACACAGTCCCAGGCAGCGCTGGGCAAGTGTATTAATCATGCACTTTAAAAATATTTAAAGGAGGAGCTGGGCCTGGAGCAGAGTCTCCTTTAATGGACTCGTTTTCAGCAGAGGGTGAGTATGCTAATTAGCAGATAAAACAAACTGGCTGTTTGAAATGCAAATGAGCTGGTGGAAGTGCTTCTGGTCCCTTCCTTCCCGCCGCCAGTTTGGAAGGCTAAATCTTACTTCTCGAAGCCACTTCCCGTCACCGATTTCTAACCAAAAAACATAGTGATGGGCTCTAACACTGAGAGGTGCTCGGTCTTGCTTCCTCCAGGCCCTTCTTCCTGTGTGAGGAGCAAGAGAGGACAAAAGTCTCCCCTCCGCCTGTGTCTGGAGAAACCCAAGCCGGGAAAGGAGCAGCCTTTCCCCCCCAGCCCCCCCCCCGGCCCCCCTCTGCTTTCCCTCTGTCTCGGCCTGGATCTGGGTTTCCCGACTCCTCTCCTGCCTGCCTCCCTGCCCAGTTAAACCCTCTCCGTTCTGCAAAAGCAGCCAGCGCCAGCCTCCCGGTCCCAAATCTGAGCATTTCCCAGCCTCCGGGCTTTCTAGTTGAGCCCAGTCACCCCCCACCCCCCCGCCCCCGCCCCCCCAACCAAGCCTAGACTCTGCCTCCAGTCTGGCCGCCCCCGGCCCACGCCACCCCACCGCGACCCTGGCGTGTCGTGCCCCCCTCGTGGTCCTGCGCACCCTTAGTCTTGCTCATCCTCAGGACTTGGGGCGAGCGTCACCTCCTCTCAGAGCTGAGGGAAGCCTTCTCAGACTCCTCCTTTTGCTTTTGTGGTACCTGGATACGGCACCTGTCTTGAGCTTGGCAAAGCGCCTCTGTGTTTGTGTATTTGCCACCCTGGGCCAGGTGCCCCTTGGCGCAGAAGCTTCTCCCTGCCCACCATGCCCCACGCCTGCTGGCAAAAGATGGCATTTAGTACAATCATACTGGGAGGTCCACGAGCCTGCTGTATCCAGGGACAGGCAGCTTGCAGTGAGACAGGCCCCAGAGACGCACACAGGCTCCTGCAGACACCTGGACCCCCAGTCCTCCCCTGCCGACTGGGCAGGTCCCACTGCGAGTGTCTGTTCTTCTGGAAGACAGGAGGAGCGGCTCGGCAGCCCCAGGCACGATCCAGACACAGCTGTGCCCTGCTCTGCCTCCTGGTCACCACAGGTGTGGGGCCTCCTCCTGTGGCCCTACCTGGGCAGCCCCGCCCGTCTCCCTCTGACCCCTGTGCCTCCTCAACACTCTCAAACCCTAGATGTTCAGAGTCTGGCCTCCACCTCCCCAGGCACTGCTGAAGGATGCCCGATAAGAATATTAGGGTATGAGCGACACCTGGGTGGCTCAGTGGTTGGGTGTCTGCCTTCAGCTCAGGGTGTGATCCTGGGGTCCTGGGATCGAGTCCCACATCGGGCTCCCCACAGGGAGCCTGCTTCTCCCTCTGCCTGTGTCTCTGCCTCTCTCTCGGTGTCTCTCATGAATAAATAAATAAAATCTTTATTTTAAAAAAAGAATATTAGGGTGTGAAATATTATCTTCTGTTACCAGCCCCCAAACCCCAGCCTAAACTCTCCGTGCTCTACCCAGTTCACTGGTGCTCTCACTCTCTCCCCCAGCTCCTTGTCAAACTGCATCTCAGGTTGGAGTGTCCTGGAAGCAGGTGTGGAGAGGAAAGCAGGGCACAGAAGTTTATGGGGGGGAGGCTGGTGGGAGGAGGGCCCTCACCTATGAAACGAGAGGGAAGACGCAGGTGGGCAGAGGAGCGACAGACTGGGATGTAGAGTGACCCCCCCGCCCTGCACCCCGTCATCCTCCCACCCACCCATCAAGAATGTGTGTCCGCCCAGCAGTGGGCGCTGGAGCAAAGCGTGCCCATCCCAGGAGATAGGGCCAGGCCCTGATCATTGCTGGGGCCACCCCAGGGCACCATGACTTGGGCTTGAAAGCTGACAAAGCCAACAGCTGGAGACTGTCAGCTTAACATGCTGCTCACAGGTGGGCACCAGGCCCTTCTCCAAGGGGGTTCTGAGCAATGACTTTTCCTGGGTCTTAGCCTTGGCTCCCCTGTGGGCTGATCCAGAGACAACAGAAAACTGGAAGGTAAGACAGCCCGTACCAGAGTTATCAATTATTAGCCAATGAATTATCAGGTTGGCCAGCCCACAGTGACCAGTGGTTGCATCTGAGACCTCCTGAAGAGCATCATGAGACGCATCTCAGAACTAACGCCTGGGGATGAAGGAAGGAGGATCCATCCAGTCACTTCTGCCCCCACCACATGAGGGTGGCCCCATGGGTACTAACTTCCCCCACACTTCCCGGGGTTTTGGGCGTGGGTGCTGAGCACTTTTGCCAACACCCCCTCCCCCATGTGGACCAGAGGCAATGTGTTGTCCGGTTGTATCTGTGTAAAGGTAGCCAAAGCAGCATGACACCAGTCATGGCAGGCAGCAGACAGGGAAGGGAGGCAGCAGGTTGACCTGGGCTGGGGGCAGCTGGAGTTTGTTTTGAGACCTTATTAAGTTTGAGGGGCTTATATAAACATCCAGGAGAAGAAGTCACATAAGGATGGATATTTAGTGATCTCTAGTTCAAGGAGATGCTGGCACTGGAGACATAAATTTGGGAGCTATCCGTTCATGGACCACATGAAAAGCCACCCACTGCATGAGCAGACATGAAAAGCTCACCTGAGAGGAGGAAAGAGATGCATCCGAATGAGCTCTAAGATCCCTCAAGGTTGGAAAATGAGGAAGATAAGCAAAGGAGACCAGATGGCACTGCCAGCCGATAGGAGGAAAGCCAAGAGAGTGGCAGGCCTGTGGCAGGGGCACACGGCCTTAGACGGGGCCGAGACGGTGCAGCCGCTTTCACAGCGGCACCAGGGGAGGGTCTGGCCGGCCAGGGGACCTCTGGTAGTGCAGTCTGTTTCCCTCCAATCACTCTTTCTTGGTCTCATGAAAAGCAAAGCCCTTAGCTGAGAATTTGGAGAAGGTAGAGGCTGGTGGGGGGTTTGAAGAGACTGAAGATGAGAAAGTCTGCAGAATAAGGTGAGTGGTGGATGCTTTTGGGTTTCTCTTTCAATCAATCTGAGCGTGTGCATGTGTGTGCTTATGTGTGTGTGCAGGTGCACATGCGTGTGTCCATCCCAGGGTTTCTCACTTATGTGGGTCTCCACAGGGTGTAGGTATGTCCTGATGAGAAGCCTAGGGGTAGAAGGTTATGATCCCCAGGTAGGGGGGTCGGGGTGCAGGTAGGGTAGTATAATGAGGCTGAGGGGTGCAGTTTCGTTTGGAAGCAAGAATCTAGTGAGACCTCTGGTCCTGGCTGTGCTACTCACTGAGACAAGTCACCTCTTTGTGCCTCAGTTTCCTCACTGTAAAAGGCATGTGCTGGGCTAGTTGGGTCTGTTTCTATCTTTGCATGTCTAGATGGCCAAACGCTCAAATGCTGTCCTGGCTTTGATCATAAACAGTGCTGACGGCAACTTCCCTGGAGCTGTTCACTGAGCAGCTGCCAGGGAAACCAGAATCCTTCAGATCCGGGGGGAGTGTGGGAGGGTGGCAGGGAGTGACTGTGGCTGCAACGCTCTAACTTACACGGACTGGCAAGAAGGTACCACCCAGCACCAAGGCGGTAGCTTTCTTGCCTCCTTGGTGAAACGCTTCTCCAGATCCCGAGGGCAGCATGCCCACCCGTTAGCTGCTCCTTCACCCCAGAATAGGGGCACAGCTGGCCCTGGCTGGCGAGCCATTTGTCTTATTAATTCTAATATTGGAAAAGATGACTTCCGCCTGCCCACTGCATTTGTCCCTCTGCTGCTCACAAGTCTGCTGGGATGACTATCTGGGTGCTGTTTGCTGAGTGATGGCACAGCGCGGTGCTGGCACCCAGGAAGTGCTCAGTGCCTCATCACTCAAACACTGAACGAGGGCAAGATGTCTGGGGCATGATGCTGTGCAGCCCCCTGCTCCTCTTTCTCTCTCTCTTTGTGCTCCCCTTCTCTGTCTTTGCAAGTACACCCTGCCCCATCCCTCTGATGAATGGCCGGCCCCTCGTGTGGAAGGAGGGGCATTTTGAGGGCACTGCAGGGAGCTGTGTGGAGTCTTGTTTTGCCTGACACCTTTATTAATCGCTGGGCCAGGAAGATAAACAGCTTGTTAATTAAATTTGCAGATGTTGCTAAATTGGGAGGTGTTTCGCTTATTCAGTCCCAAGAAGATTAGAATGGTCCCACATTGGGCCTTGGAAAGGTCAGCTTGGGCTGCGGCCAGGACATGGGTGGTTAGACTGTGTGGATGATAGTGTAATAATGGCCAGCATTTGCTGACCACTTACTCTGTGCCAGCCACTGCATGAGCCAGGAATTAGGAGTCTGGGTTCCAACTACTCACATGCTGGGGGGCCTTGAGCAAGCCTCTTTCCTTCTCTCGGCCTTCATTTGCCCTTCTCTGCAGGATGGGACCTCTCCCATCTGTGGCATTCACGCCTAGGTGCTGTGGTCCTCACTAAGTGGAGGGAGAGGCGTCGCATCCCAGTGCAGGGGGTGGTCAGCACCCACAGGCCCAGCATAAAGTCCCTGAGAAAGCTTCTGGAGGGAAGTGGCAGTCAGGAGACCTGGATCTTGGTGTGAGAACCTAGGGGATCCAATAGGTTTGGGGAGGGTTGCAGACTGGGCATCTGAAGCTGTTTGCGTGGCCATCTAGAGGTCTGTGGGGCTAGGAGATGGGGAGAGGTGGTGGTGGGGGTTCTGATCGTTCTCAGGAAACTGGAGTCTACAGAGTCCAGAAGGGTCTGAAGACAATGGGTAGTTGGTGGGGCTTTGCTGAATCTAGGGGTGTGAGGATGTGAGCAGTGAGGAGGTCTGCGAGGCTGGCGGGGGAAGGCTGTTGAGGGTCGGGGTTTGGGAATGCTGGAGGTGCTAGGGGCCTGGAAGATCTGAGTCTGGGGTTTGGGGGGTTGGAAGTTACGGATTCCCTGGGCTCTCTGAGCAGAAGAGTCGAAGGTCTGGGCTCTGGGTGGTTTGAGATTTGGGAATCTAATCTAGTGTTTGGGAAGTCAGAGGGTCGGAGGGGGTCTAGAACTTAGGGCACTGGGAAGCATGGGTTGTGGGATATGGGGGTCCGAGGTGTCAGTCTTGGGGGTCCTGGGAAGTCTGAGCGCTGGAAGAGCGCGGAGACCCGGCATCTGGCTGGAAGGCGGGGTGTGGCCCAATACCGCCACCTAGCGCACCCGCCTCCACATTACAACCAGGGAGGCCGTGGAGGGAACCAGGGCCTCGATCCTCCCAGAAGCTCCTCCCGGCTCACGGCCTGGAACCTCCCAGGAGCTCAGAGCACATACCTGCAGGGAGGAGGCAAGAGAGCAGATCTGTAGGTTTACAAATGTGCAGTATCCCCAAAACGCAGAACAGTGCCTGGCACACACACGTGTAGTGGGCATGCAATACAGGTCTGTTGAGCAAAGAAAGTGGCATTTTAAAAGTAGTTCACCTGACAAGAGCAAGGCCAGAACACACCTGCATGTGTGCAGACACACACGTGCCCCCCAGCAACTAACATGTGTTGAACACTCTCATACCACCCAAAACCTCCACGTGACGTACATGCTATTTTTTTTTTAAAGATTGTATTTATTTATTCATGAGAGACACACAGAAAGGCAGAAACGTAGGCAGAGGGATAAGCAAGGTCCCTGTGGAGAGCCCAATGTAGGACTCGATCCCAGGACCCTGGGATCACAACCTGAGCGAAAAGCAGATGCTCAACCACTGAGCCACCCCAGTGCCCTTGTAGATGCTATTATTAGCACCTCTTACAGAGCAGGAGATTGAAACTCCAAAGGCGGTGTCTCGCACCCAGGAGAACTTCACAAAATCTAACCCTGCGCTGTTCAGTGCGGTGGCCACTTGCCAGGTGTGGCTGTGGAGCACCCGAGCTGGGGCTGGTCCTCACAGAGATGAGCTCAAGGTGTAAGAGACACACTAGATCCCAAGGACGTGGCATAAAAACCGAAAAATAGCTCATTAACAACCGTTAATGTGGATCACATGTTAAGACGATCATAGTTTGAATATGCTCAGTTAAATAAAATATATTACTGAAACTAACGTTACCAGTTCCTTTTTACCTTTTACTCTATGATGGGGAGAAAGTGGTGTGATATTTATAACCGGCATCCTGTTTATTCTGGCCTGCGCTGGTCGAGAAGGAATCACTAGTCACCAGTCGATCAGATTCAAGGTCTCTGCAGGTAGGTGGATGGGGGTGCAAATGGCTCCAGGGACCTGGCACTAACAGGTAAGCAATAAAATCTGCCTCTGCCTCATTGTCTCTCCCCGTTTCCATATCTGGGCCTTGAGGACAGGTAGAGAGATGGGTAAGGGCAAGTCACTTTAGCCAAAGATGCTGGATGTGGGAATGAGTAGGATCTTCCTCAATGAGGGGACACTTCCTTTCAGTGAGGAGTGATGCTGGGCGTCCACACAGGTGGGGCAGTAGTTTGAAAGATGCCCTGAGGCCTCAAGTACTAGAGAAAGAGGTCTGTATTCGGGGCAAGTGACAGCAGCTTGAGCTGCATCATAGAGGGGCGCCTGCTAGGTGCTTGGGGCGTCCATGCTTGACCCAACCCCGTGGTTGGATCAGAGAGCCCTAGCTCCCACGGCTCTGCCCACATTGAGAGCGCCGGGCTTCAGCGAGGGTCTAAATGTCTCCTTTGGAAGTCAATGTCTTGCATTGTTGCTCCAACATTCTGCCCTGATTGAGAACTGCCCAGGAGGCAATGCCCAGTGCCCTGTCCCCAGGATGTTTGCATCCAGTTGAGTTCAGAGCTCAGCCCATGTGAACGTGGTTCACATGTGAAGTCTTAGTTCGAGGACTACTTCCTGAGTCCCTCTCCCTGTACAGGACTTGGGTGGGCCTCTGTCTGCCCTGCAGACCTCGGGGGAACGCAGACCTTGGTCCTGTCAGGTCCTCAGCCAGGGGAGGAGACAAGACCTGCAAGCAAGGACCATCCCGCCATGTGATTGGGGCTGTGACAGGGTCACAGGGCACACAGAAGAGAGCAGGGTGGGACTCAGGCCCTTGAGGGAGATATTCCCTCTTGAGAGAAGCAAAATCAGAGCAAGAATGTGTGCAATCAAAGAGAGGCTGGGAGAGGCAACAGTGTGAGCAAAGGCTCACTTGGGGCCACACAGCCAGCAGAGCAGCGCTGGGAGTTTGACGTGTCCTGTGTGTGACATGCAGGAGAGGAAAGATAAAGGAGATGAAGCTGGAGGGAGGCGGGGGGGGGGATGGGGACATGTGACCAGACAGTTCCTTTATTTATTTTTTATTTGAGAGAGAGAGAGCAAGTGCTAGAGCAGGAGCAGGAGGAGAGGCCGAGGGAGAGGGAGAAGCAGACTCTCCACTGAGCAGGGACCCCGATGCAGGGCTCGACCCCAGGCTCCCTGGATCATGACCTGAGCTGAAGGTAGACCCTTCACTGACTGAGCCATCCAGACGCCCCCAGAGAATTCCTTTAGAAAGAGTCCTGGTGGCTGGACAGGAAATGGCCGTGCCAGGGAGGCAGGAGGCAGGGGCCAGTCTGGGGAGGCAGCTGCATCTGGAGAGAGACGACAAGGTCTGACAGTAACAGTAATAATGTGAGCCAGTACGAGTGCTTACTGTGTGCAATGCATTAGCTCATTCAATGCTTTCAACACCATATTGTTGTATCAGAAGCACAGAGAGCTTAAGTGACTTGTCCAAAGTCACCAGCTAGTGGAGCAGGGTTCAGCTACAGCCCTAATCCACCTGTCTCCTGAGCCGAAGAGGAAGGGACACTGGGGATCACCTGCGGTGACCTTGTGGCCCTCCAGCACACCCGTCCTAGCCTTCTCTTCCCTTCATCACTCCTGCCACCTCTAGATTTCCTCCCTGGGGATCCAATCCTCAGGCTTGTACTCGGAGGCATGTTTGGAAGGACCCTCTCTCTGTGGGTGCCCAAAGCCCCCCGTCCCGGTCCCCCGGACTGACAAGGAGGGTGGTATCGCATAGAGCAGCGGGGCTGGCAGCCTTCTCTCTGTCACGCAGGACAGACCGGGTATGGCGGATGATTAAATTTCTATGGGTGTAAAGTGTAAAATGCAAGTTAATTTCCTCCAGGATAGGAAATCCTTGACACTTCAGCCAGATGATGAGTAGGGCTCTAAATCGCAGCGAGGAGGGAGGCGG
The DNA here is from genome assembly GCF_003254725.2 of Canis lupus dingo. Lineage (NCBI taxonomy): Eukaryota > Metazoa > Chordata > Mammalia > Carnivora > Canidae > Canis > Canis lupus. The sequence goes on along the minus strand of NC_064261.1, from coordinate 29,907,443 downwards.
GCAGCGTGAGCTATGACCAGCCCGGCAGGCAGCGTGCTGGGGGAGAGTTATTGCTGCATCAGCACTTGATCGTGGCCCAAGACAGACTTTTCAAAAGGTGGGACACGTGGGCAGGACCGCAGACGGGAGCTGCTGCTCCCAGAGACCCCACGCTTCACGGCCCCCCTTACTTCCACTAAGAACAGCTGTCGTTGGCCTGGTCTCTACCAAATGGAGTGACTCATCCAAGGTGCTCCGTTGGCTCCAAATGATGGCCGGGAAACAACCGGGTTTTCCAGGACGTAAGAAGCACGAGGGCACAGCAGCATGCGGATTTTGCATGAAAATATTTGGGGGGAGGATCGATTTTAAGAACTTGTAAACGTGCTCATATTGCAAATGTTTTAGGCATCGTTTTTCAGAGGAAAATACAATATTTTCTTCCTGCAGATATGGTGCGTGGAATCCTTAGGTCCGGTAAGAAAGCCCGGCTGGCTCTTTAATACACGTACCATCCTGCTCAGGTCTTGGAACCAGACCGTGTGAGATGTTCATCTCTGCAGCGAGGATTTGTGCTGCCACTAGAGGGCGGCAGCGTGGGTGACTTTTACCCTGCGCCCAGGCCTCTGTCCTTGTGTGGGTGCCAGGATTTGGGGGAGATTTTGGAAGGGAGGCCAAGAGAGTAACGCATCATGGACACCACCCAAGACGGTAGCACGTGTCCTTCTGTGCCACGGGACCCTCATTATCTCACTGAAGCATCATCATAAGCCCACGAGGAGGGTATTGGAGAAATTAAGCCGTTTGCCTAAAGCTGCTCAGCCAGTAAATGTCAGAGCTGGGATTTGACCCTGTGTCCGTCTGACTCAGAGGCTGGAGCTCTGCGTTACCCTGCCCCCAGGTCAAGGTCAGAGCAAAGCTCTCTGGAGCCCTGGTCTTTCTGCAATGCAGTCTCTTACCATAATTTAATGCAACTGTGCGTTTCATCTCCCCTCTTGCCACCACCCCGATCCCAAGGGCCCGGCTTGGCAGCATCAGCAGGATCTCTGTGGAAAACAAAAGCCAAAGCAAATCGTGGAGAGCAAATGCAATTCTATTTTTTCCTCCTTTTAGCAAGCCAGCCAGAACTCTGCTGACAGCACCACCGGCCATGGGCAAGGGGTTCTCCAGCGAGCTGTGGGCTGCTCCGTGGACCCCTTGCCCGCTCTAGCAACACCAATGGGCCACTTGGCGGTGGGGCTGAGATGAGAGCAGGCCACAGTGTCCTCCCCATGAAATAAGGAAATGATGTCAGGGTGGAGGGAAAGATTTTTCAAGCCCTCCTTCTTAGAATTCCTTGGTGGGTGCTCAGTTTCTGTTAAAAGCAGCCTCCCCCATCCGGCTGAACGGCCTGAGGAGAGAAGTGGGGACCAGGGGTGGGGTTGGGCAAAACCACAGAGCTGGGGATCTGTGCTGTGCTCTGAGTGAGACCCAGTCTGCGCCTCCAGTTTGGAACAAGGGTGAAGCCGGGAAAGGGCATGGATAGAGGGCAACAAGGAGGAGCCAGGAGGGAGGAAAAGTTCCGTGCGGGAGAGAAGACAGCCACCCCTTAGGGACATGCTCTTTGGCCAGCACTGTGCTGACCACCTCTCCCCAAAACGCAGGATGGATTATCCCCATTTTACAGATCAGAGTACTGAGACTCAGGAAGATGAGTCTCAAGGTCACACAGCGGGCAGATGGCCGAGGTGGTGTTCACGCCCGGGGGGCCCAGGTGGGGTCCAGGTCTGTGCATGGTACCCCCTTGGCTTCTGTCATCCTGGGGCCACCTGGGATGGCCCAGCTCCTGCTGATAGCTTAGAACAGACCTGGTGGCATCCTGGCTGTGTCTTGCCCGTCGTGGCCTCTGGATTTATCATTTCAGTCCTCGGAGGGGCTGTGTCCTCTCCAGAGAAATGGGACAAACAATGTGCCTGCCAGGGAGCTGGGCTTGTGAAGCTGAGCCGGCACTAGCAGCATGCCCCCCATGCATGGGGACACTTGTGAGACACACGGTCCAGGCCCCACCCCTGGAGGTTCAGAGCGGCTGGGGCAGACCTGGGAACCAGAACTGTCATACCCCGGGCAGCTCTCTGATGAGGCGGGTCTGGGACAGAACGACAGTGTGGTGCAGGCAGGGCTGGTCTGGTCCTTCGTCCTGGTCCCCTCCCATAGGAGGCCTCCTGACGTGGGCCGCTCTCCTCCTGGCCAGCCTGAGGGGACACCCCATCTTCCAACACATTAATTTCCTTGGGGGCATCTCAATGGGATGCCGGCACCCACGGCCACTGGGGATTCGTGCTCCAGCCCCTCAGGGCATGTCCACTGTAGGTTCCTACGTCAGGGGGCCACGCTGACCACGCTGGCTGGTGAGCGCCACACAGGAGGAGTAGACCAAGACACACACAAGTGGGATGACAGAGAGCCACCGCCTCCCACATCTCCTCCCTACCTGCCAGGCTACCGTCCTCAACCAAGCAAGGGTGTGAAGCGCTCTCTCTCCCTAGGATCGATTGTTTCCCAAAATTTCTTCAGCCCTTTATCCAAGTTGATCTTTGGTGACCATTTTATTGATTTATTTTAAAGATTATATATATTCATTTACATAGAGAGGGCAAGAGCGCACAAGCAGGGGGAGTGGCAGGCAGAGGGGGATGGAGAAGCAGACTCCTCACCAAGCAGGGAGCCCAATGCAGGGCTCGATCCCAAGACCCTGGGATCATGACTAAGCCAAAGGCGGACCCTTAACCAACACAGTCACCCAGGTGCCCCCTTTGGTGAGCATTTTAAACATTCTAGAACATCTCCAAACCTGAGGAGGAAAGATAAGACATAAAGCTGAAGCTGGGAGTCCTTCAAACCTCTCTCTCCCCCACCCATCATCAGATCATCTGAACTGCCTCCTACCAGCATGGGAGCTGCCAGGACTGGAGCTGGCATCCTAGGCAACCCCAGGCTCTCATTAGCCCATCCTGAGGCTGGGGGCTGGGGGCCTGGGGCAGGGGGCTCGAGTGAGAGCACTCCACAGTGATGGGGCTTGGTAAAGCATGGGCATTAAGACCAGGGCTGAATCATGACTTCCATGTGCCCCAGACAATTTAAATAGCAAATATTGGGGTGCCTGGGTGGTTCAGCTGGTTAAGGTCTGACTCTTGATTTCAAGCTCATGTCATGATCTCAGGGTCATGAGATGGAGCCATATGTCACCTACACACTGAGCATGGATCCTGCTTGGGATTCTCTGCTTCTGTGCCTCTTCCTGCTCTTGCGTGAGTGCTCTCTCTCCCTCTCTAAGAAAAGAAAGAAAGAAAGAGAGAGAGAGAGAGAGAGAGAGAGAGAGAAAGAAAGAAAGAAAGAAAGAAAGAAAGAAAGAGAGAGAGAAAGAAAAAGAAAGAGAAAGAAAGAAAGAAGAAGAAGAAGAAGAAGAAAAAGAAGAAAAAGAAAGAAAGAAAGAAAGAAAGAAAGAAAGAAAGAAAGAAGAAAGAAAGAAAGAAAGAAAGAAAGAAAGAAAGAAAGAAAGAAAGAAAGAAAGAAAGAAAGAGTGGGCAAAAGTATTTTAAGACTGCGCTGGTACAAATGCAAATATGATGCAGACTGGATTCATTAGTATATATTCATTATGATTACATTTTTTAAACTCTGATCTAAAATACATTAAACTTAAAACATTTTCAGAAGCCCCTAAAAGTCTCCTGACCCTAGGCCTGTGTACGTGGTGGAGATGTCAGCCAGCCAGGACCCAAGCAGTGACAGGCAGGGACCTGGGGCAGCATGACAAGTCTGTGCTAGGGCTTGGGCACCAGGCTGAGGCCACAGCCTGGCTGTGTGGCAGGTACAGCCTAGGTACATTGATTACCATCTCTGAAACTCTAACTTTGTGAGACAGGGGTCATTATGGTCACTAGATAGATTAGGGTGGAGGTGATGGGGTGGGGGGTGTTAGGTACACAGGTGGCCTCAGTGGCTGCTAGGATCACTTCCGGCCCCCCAAGGAGGAAGGAAGTGAGCTGAGGGCAAGAACATTGTTTCCCTACATGACACGGCAAGCTTGGGTGAGTCAGGTGGCTCCTCATGGGGGACACTGGGGACATGGAAGATAGGCACATACCAGGGACCTGTCAGCACTGCCCCCAGCTGGGAGCTGCAGTACCATGCCCTCTGCAGATGTGTGGCTAGCTGTTTGCTCCTCCTGGCCACCCCTCAGCACCCCCAGCTCTCAGCCAGATGTCAGGCCGCTGTAGCTTCATTCATTACGCTGCTCCGGGACATGGGCTCTTGGGGCTGCTCAGGCCAGAGGCCCCAGGTCAGACTCCTGTGGGAGGCCGAGACAGGTCTCAGACGCTGCCTCCTTGGGGATGGTATTTGGACCAAGCAGACCAGGCTCAGGGACCCGTTCATACCAGGGGCCTTGATAATTTAATTATTTTATTTATTTTAAGATTTATTCATTCATGAGAAGCACACAGAGAGAGAGAGGCAGAGACACAGGCAGAGGGAGAAGCAGGCTCCATGCAGGGAGCCTAATGCGGGGCTCGATCCTGGGTCTCCAGGATCACGCTCAGGACCGAAGGCAGGCACCAAACTGCTGAGCCACCCAGGGATCCCCTGTGATCCCACTTCTATGAGGAACTTAGAGTGGTCAAAATCATGGAGATAAAAGTAAAATGGTGGTTGCCAGGGGCTGGGAGAGGAAGGGTGAGGAGTTATTATTAATGGGGTGGAATGTCAGTTTTACAAGATAAAAAGCTCTGGAGATGAATGGTGGGGATGGTTGAACAAGATTATAAATATTTATTTATTTATTTATTTATTTATTTATTTATTTATTTTATTTATTCATGAGATACACAGAGAGAGGCAGAAACATAAGCAGAGGGAGAAGCACGCTCCATGCAGGGAGCGCGATGCAAGACTCAATCCCAGGACCCAGGATCAGAACCTGAGCCGAAGGCAGAGGCTCAACCACTAAGCCACCCAGATGCCCCTATAAATTTATTTAATACCACTGAACTATATACTTAAAAATGATTAAGATAGGAGGGCATAGTCCATTAAGCCTCGGACTCTTGATTTTGGTTCAGGTTATGAGATCTCAGGGTTGTGAGGTCTAGCCCCATGTCTGGCTCCACACTGGGCATGGAGTCTGCTTAAAATTCTCTCTCCCTCTCTCTCTGTTCTCACTCCCATCCACTTTCACACACTCTTTCTTAAAAAAAAAAAAAAAGGTTGAGATGGTCAATTTTATGTAGCATGTACTTTGCCACAATAAAAATATTTGGAGGGCAAAAAAATCAAGTCACGATGTCTAAGAGCTCTGAAGGTGATAAAGGGACAGAACACTTCCCACTTGATACCGAACCACAGGGTAGGAGCATAAGCACAGACGAGTAATTGTATAGCAGAAGAGGAATCTCACCCAAGGAGCCCCAGGGAACAGAGTAAGGGAGAAATCAGATAAATAGTCCTTCATACTAAAAAAAAAAAAAAAAGAAAAAAAGAAAAAAAATCAAAGACAACATAGCTTCTTAGGAAGAAAAATGGCTTCTAGTCGATTAAAGGGATTGGAGCAGAAATACAAAACTACGTCAGCAGGAGGGAAAACTAGAGAGATGAGAGAAAAATAAAATTATTAAAGAGATAAGAGCCCGGGCGCCCAGGTGGCTCAGTGGTTGAGAGTCTGCCTTTGGCTCAGGTCAAGTTCCCAGAGTCCTGGGATAGAGCCCTGAGTTGGAACCTGCTTCTCCCTCTCCTTGCTGCTCGTGTTCTCTCTGTCTGTCTGTCTCTGTCTCTAATAAATAAAGAAAATCTTAAAAAAAAAAAAAAAGGAAGCCAGTATAGCAACCAAAAGTCGTCTTATACAAGAAAATCTACTTGATTGAAAGTTCTACCCTCCAAGAGATGAATCAAAATTAATTCCAGAGCAGAGAGGCTTCAGTAGAAACACAGTGGTACGTAGCAGATAATCTAACTTTGCCTCAAAAGAAGTGATGTGCAAGCTGGAATATCATACCCAGTAAGAGTATCCTTGTTTGCCCAAGAGTCTTAGGTCACACTGGACAGCCTGACAACGTGACTTCCAGTAGAGAATGGCCACACCAGGTGGTCTTGGGTGCAGGCTGGCCATGCCAGGAGGCCAGAGTGTGATGGGGATAGGATGGATTGGGGTTCACCCGGGGACTAGATAGGACCCTGAGATCGGCCACATCATTGGCGATCGGTTACTGCTATGTCATGAAGCTCGAGGCTGGGGAGCTGCCCGGGTTGCCAGTAGTCCTGTGCGTTGTCCCACGTCGCTGCTGGGGAGGCAAGGCATCCTGACCCTACAGGGAGGGGACAGCAGCAAGTCCAACGAGGGGTGCCTCCCGGCTCCGCCCGAGCTGCTTCATTCCCTGGCTGACGCTAGTCTGTGCCCATGCCTACAACATGGGGCAAACGGCTTTCTGCGAGTTCTGAGTCTTTCTGGCAAATTATCAAGCTGAGGGTGGCTTGGGGAACACCTTCCAAACTTGTCACTGCTGTGCGAAGGGAGGCTGGTCTCCTGTGTGGACGGTGATCCCTCACCAACACCGTTGTTCTAACTGTGCAACTCTGAGAGTAGCCAGTGTTTACCTGCTTCGATACAAAATTAGGACTTGCATTTGGGGCAAAAAAATTCTGATGCATGATGACTGAAATAAAACAAACGCGATTTTAAGTGTCTACCTGAATGTGTAAGAAAGCCAGGGAACCCCAAGGACTAAAGGCTAAGCGGAGGTGGCAAGTGATCCCTGAACCATGGGCTGTGCTGTGGCATCTGGAAATTCCTGAAACCCACAGTCACTGGTTCTAACAGCCATTCAGCCGGGAGAAGGCTGGGCCCTGAGCCCATGTGGACAAGATGGAGCGTCAGTGCTGAAATCTCTGGAAAATGCTAGAATCCCTGAAGAGCTATGCCCTAAGGTGAAAGGTGGGGAAGAAAAGAAAACTGTCTGTCCTGACCTCCGCTCTGTGTGAAGGAGACAGAAAGTTAAGAAAAAGAGGACGAGAAGGAAGAGAGATTTTGGCCCTGTCCCCCTGAAAATTTAATCCCAGAAGCTCATCCTCACATGGATTTTGGGTCTGAGTTTACAGTCCCCAAAGAATACCTAAGCTGAGAATTACTCCAGTGTGTTTCCAAGACGGCAGCCATCCAGAGCCTGATGGTAGAAATGAGCGCAAACCTCTGCAGAGGGCTGACGACCCCCAACCCAGGCCTCTTGGGGTTCCACAGACCAAGACTGGCCACATAGGAACCCCCAATGAAAAGTGACCAAAACGTGAAGACATGATTGATGGGGACCAAGTGTCAGCAGTAATAGCAACTGGTGGAATGACCCCATCAAACGCATCGAAACATGGAATTACCAGGAACAGGATAAAAGTCGTTATGTCTTAAATGTTTACAGAAACAGACAGAAAAAGTAGAAAACCCAATCGGGGAACACAAAACGATCAAAAGTGACCAGATTTCACAACCAACTACAATGTCTAGAATGAAAATATAATTATTAAATTTTTCAAAGTCAGGGGCACCTGGGTGGCTCAGGGTTTGAGTGTCTGCCTTTGGCTTAAGTCGTGATCCCGGGGACCTGGGATCAAGTCCCGCATCAGGCTCCCTGCAGGGAGCCCACTTCTCCCTCTGCCTATGTCTCTGCCTCTCTCTGTGTGTCTCATGAATAAATTTTAAAAAATATTTAAAAAATAAATAAAGTTTTAAAAGTCAGAAATGGTTTAAATATCAGAACGGACACATCTGCAAAAGAATTAATGAGCTGGGGGAGAAACGATGGACGAAATTACCGGTAACGCAGCTCAAAGAGAGAGATGGAAAGTCAGAATTTCTCTGGGGCCCCAACTTGGAAAGAAGCTGGGTCCTGTAAAAGGCCGGTGTGGACAGAGGAGCTAGAGGGGTCAGCAACGCTCCCTCTGCCGCAGGGAGGCCCTCTCCTTCCACCTCTGAGAGAGAGAGGAGGGAAAACCAGGAGGAAGAGAGACTGGTCTCTGTGATCTGAAGCTCACATTTCTCCTTAAAACCCGCAGCTTGTCCATCATCTGGGAATTTCCCTAAACCTAAGGCTTTTTGGAAGAGATTCTGTTTCTAGTCCATTCCATATGGAAGTGATCACTTCCCCTCCTCGGATTTGCCGGAATAGTAACCAGGTCTCTAAGGGCACTCCAATATTCTATTACCTTAATATGTTCTGAGATAATTACTTTATTGCACCCCGGATGTGCAGCATAGCTTGACCTCTATACTCAGAGCAAGTCAGGGATCAAGGGACACTTAGAGCTCTGCCGATCTCTTTCTATCCAAAACGCTGATGTGGAGTCTGAAATTCCACCATTAGAGAATCATTTCTTTGGAGATACACATTGCCATGCTTAGATTCTAATAAAAAAATTTTTGCTCTCCAGTAGCTTGGGGGAAGAGATAGATAATAATTGAAGCCAGAATCAAGCATAGCGTCTCAGTGTGTTATTTTAGGAGATTTTTTTCAACGAAACCATATCATCTGAGATGGATTTGATGATGGGAGGAGGGAGGGAAATGTGATGGGTCAGCCACACTTTGGGGGGATGAGTGGCCTGGCCTAGTCCTGTGGGGCTGGAGAAGCAAGGTTGCAAGGGCGCGTTTTACAGCCTCTGGACCTGGCCTTGCCAGTCTCTCTCCCAACCTCTGGCTCCGAACAACCCCGCCTGGCCAGCAGGTGTCAGTACAGGGTTGAAAATGAACATCTCTGCAGCTTTCCCAGGCCTGGGTTCTGCTGGCTTCTTTTTAGGATGACCTCAGGGTTCAATTTGGAGAAGGGGACCACAGGCACCAGGCCGCCAGATGTGGGATACGCTGCGCACGCCTGTGTAACTCTGACCTTCAGCTCTTGGAGGTGGTCACGGTAGAGGGCCAGGGTGCCAGATGTGGCACCCTGTAGGAGGGGGAACCTAGGTGGTGTCCTGCCTGACTTGGGGAGGGTCATTTTGAGGACGAAAGGAGATCTTAGGGGGCTTGTATGTTCTATAACCTTCTTGGGGCTGCACCTGGTGAGGCAGGGGCTGGAGGGCATTGCAGGGAGCCAGGCAGCTCCAGATGGGGGAGACCGAGGCCGAGGTGGATCGAGTCGGGCTGGGAGGGTGTGGTGGTGCAGCAGGGAGCATTGTGAGGGTGTAGCCCCGGGACCTCAGTTCACCGGCCGGAGCGGTGCAGGAGGCCAGCTTGCACTGGGGAACCAGCCTGAGGCTGCCTAACTCTCTAAGCCTCCCTTCTGAGATCTCCAAATGGTGACGACCCCTGTGCGGACAGTCCTCTCTGCATCCTCTGGTGGCATGTTACTGCCTTGGGCCACCTCCGCATCTGGAGGTGTGTGGCTCTGCAGCTACACACTTGCCACCTCCCTTCCTCCCACTGCTCCAGGTAGTTCCCTCGATCAAGGGAACGAAGTGAGGTGCTCGAAGCAAATGCATCTCTCTGAGGACACCTTTGCTTCTTCCCCCGGGGAGCCCGCAGAGGCGCAAGCCTGAGGCCAGCACACGGGGTCGGCTGACTGGTTTGACTCCACCGAAGGGCGTAGCAGGCACATTTTCCCTTACTGCATTAAAAATCCACTCCTGCCACCGCCCCACTTGGGGGAATCATGCCTGTGATCTCATGCAGGGTCTTCCAAACACAGCTCCTCATGGGGATCTCTGGGCGCCTTTAAACATTCATATTCCAGGGCACTTCCCAGGCAGGCTGAGGTGCCTACTCTGGAGGAGGGGTGAGCATCAGTGTGTCTAGCAGGACCCTGGCCAGGAGATAGAGGCAGAGGTAGAGCCCCATATTTTAACAGAAGAAAATCTAACAGGCAAAAGGAAGGTGGGTGTCGGTGAACAGTCAGCCAGCCTCAATCCTATGGCCCCTTGCCCTCTGGACATTCTCGCTCTTCACCTCTGTTGTCCTCCTGCCTTTTCCCTATGGCCTGGGAGGAAACCGAAGCTTGCCAAAGTTCCAGGATCACTGCAAAGCCCTGTGGCCAGGTTGCTTGCCCAGAGCCCTCTTACTGACCCAGGGGGTGACCAGGCAGAGTAGCCCCCAAAGCTGTCCATGCCCTAATACCCAGAACCTGGAATACGTTACCTTCCACAGCAAAAGGGACTTTGCAGGTGTGATTGAATGAAGGGTGTCAGGATGGGGACGATCCTGGATAATCCTGGAGGCCCACTGTCACCACAAGGGCCCTGATGAATGGAGGTGGAGTCAGAGTCAGGAAGAGGGACAGAGACAGAGACAGAGACAGAGAGGAGGTGAAGGTATCATACCTCCGGCTTTGAAGATACGAGAAGAGTCCAGAGGCAAGGAATGCTCGCAGGCAGTAGAAGCTGGACAAGGCGAAGAGATGGGTGCCGCCTCCAGGAGGACACCTGGACAGAGCCCAGTGGGATTTCTGCTGGAAAGAATCGTAAGAGATTCTTCCGAGTGTTGTTTTAAGCCAGTAGGTTTGTGGTAAGACGCTGCAACAGCTGCAGTGAACGAAGGTAATCTAATGGGCAAAGTTGCTCTCTGCACGGTTCCTGCTCAGACCTGAGAGCAGCAGTGCAGAAGCCGGAGACTCCCCACCCATGGGACATCCAGCAAGTCCCCATTCCCTCCAAGTCCCCTTTCCCCAGCCAGACAATGGGGGTGGCGGTTGCACCAACATGCAGGAGTCGGGGTGGGGGCTGCCTCAGAGAACACCTTTTGCTTCTGATTCTGTTCTGTCCACCCAAGTTTCCTGGGCTCTCCGGACACAGGGTTTGAGAAGACAGACCTCCCCAGACCCCAGACCCCAGACCCCAGACCCCAGACCCCAGTGCTGTGCTCGGTGCCGAGGCACAGGGGGCACTCTGCAGAGCAGTCCTGTGACTTCCAACCCTGGCAGCTCATTTGTGGGGTTGTCCGCTGTGTCGCCCGAATCCTGGAGGCTCCAGGCTCGCTCCTCAGGGAGCGTGAGCTGCTGGCTTCCCATACCAGCTGCCTGCCGAGTCCAGGGCAGCTCTGGAACTTGTTTGCATTCCAAGGGCTCCGGGGCCAGTTGCTTCCCAGAAACGTCTGAATGGAGAAGAGGGAAGGGTGTGGGCAGAGGGGCCTCTGGGAGCCGGGCTGCACGCTGGATGGCCGGGGGCCCCGAGGGAGGGCACAGCCAGGACAGATGTCCTCTTCCCCTGGTGTGTCTGTCCCGTCTACGACCAGGGACACTCGCCAAGGGACCCAACAGCCGCAGCCTCGTTAAAAGCCCCTCTTTGCAATCAGGCTGATGGGGATCAAACCCAGACCATGTCATTGACCAGTGACATCGGGCAAGGGACTTAAACTCTCCGAGCCTGGGTCCTCATGTCAGTTTCTTGCAAATGCACACACTCCCCGCTTCCCTTCCTGAGAGGAACTGGAAGTGTAGGCCTGCCCTGGGTGACAGGGCTTCTGATCTCGGAGGGAGGGACGCGCAGAAGAGCCGGGAGGGTTCTCAGACAGCACCCCAGCCAGTGCCCCCCCCCCACCCGTGCAGGTCAGAGGGCGACAGCATCGCTCACAGAAGCTCAGGGCAGGTAGCAGGGAGCCTCTCCGCCTGGCTCCTGGCGCTCCCTGCTGGCTGTGTTAGGAAAGAGGCTGCTGCTGGGGGGTTGGGATCCATCAAGCCTCGATTGGGGCATTGCCCAGCAGTCCTTTCTCCAGGGGTGACCGGTTGGGGTAAGAAATAAGGATCTGGGGGTACCTGGGTGGCTCAGTCAGTTAAGTGCCTACCTTCAGCTCAGGTCCTGAACCCAGGACCCCACGTCCCCGCTCAGCAGGAAGCCTGCTTCTCCCTCTCCCTCTCCCTCTGGACCTCTCCCTCTCCCTCTCAAAATAAAGAAATAAAATCTTAAAGAGAGAAAAGAAATAGGGTTCTACATTCCACTGGTACCACAGGGCCTGTCCCGCAGAGCAGGAGTCCTGGCCCCTCAGATTTCCCTGCCTCTCTCCATGTCATCCCAAGCAGCAGCTCCACCAGGCTTCCAGAACTGCACCTACTGGAAGGAGGGTGTGCGGTGGAGGGGAGGGGGGCGCTGCCCTTCCCCGCTCCAATCTCAGTGTCCTGTAATCAGTCAGCTTAGCCTTTGGGGCGCAATGTAACCAGGCCAGCTCCTGCTCAGAGGGAAGTGATTTGAAAATCAAATTGGTGAGGCCAGAACATTCCATTCCTGAGCTGCACGGTTTCCAACCAGGGCACGCAAATGAGCTGTCTGCAGCATAATGGCCCTGGGAGGGATAGTCTGGGGCACTGCCGGGTGAGATGGAACGGGCCTTGGCAGGAATACCGACCTGACCTTTTGTAGCTGCTGTGAGAAGTGACGATGACCAGGCTTCTTGTGCTCCACCAGGAGGGAGCAAGCATTTATGGAGCAGCGACTGTGTACGGAACACCTTCCTGTATTTTTAGGTCACTTGTTGATCAGACTGCAACAACGGTGCTTCTGGTTCTCTTTTACAGATGAGTAAATGAGGTTCAGAGAGGTTCAGGTAATGGTCCAAGGCTACTCCACTCTGGTCAAGGCCCAGGATGTCTGACTCCAAGGTCAGCGTCTGTCTGCCCCCCTGCATGTTCCACTGTCCTGCCTGCTTCCACCTGTCCCAGCCACCCTGCTACATTTCACTTTTAACCCTCCCAGATGTCCCTCGCTCCTCCTCAATCCTAATCTCTCTGGCTCTCAAAGTCACCCGGAGTCCCCTGCTCCCATGCAGCAAACCTCCCGATGGACGAGTATGGCTGAGACCCTTCCTAGCTCTCCATCTATACAGATCCAGCTCACTCTGCACCTCTGGCCCTGCTAACTGTGCCCCCACTTCCCCCCTGAGCCCCATCTGAGAGATGATGCATCAATAAGGAGCTTGTGGGATAATCACCAGGGGTGAAGCAACTCGCCTCAGGCCACATATTGCAGGTGCTCACCAAACACTGTCACCTTTTCCTGGGGAGGTAGTGGCAATGGGTAGGTGGAGGAGCAGGGCAGCCTGCTGTGTCGAGAACCCCTCACTCCCCTATCCGATCTTGAGCCAGCACATTAACGTGTGCTCCTGAGCGGGCATGATGTGCCACAGGGTTAGGCAGTGCTAGGGATAAAGTTGCTGCTACCTCCAGGGGCTTACACAAGGCAGCCTATTCTCATGGAGAGGCCCTGGGGACTCCAGGGGCAGGGCTTGTAGGCATTTCTCTGGTCCTAGCAGCCCTGCGGTATTTTGGGTCCGTGGGAAGCAAGGCCCTTTCAGATCTGTGCTTGGAGCACAGGGCAACCCAGGGAGAAGCTCAGTTTTCTAACACATTTACATCAGGAAGGCTTTTTCCTTCTTTTGTACGCACATGTCACAGGGCACAGGCCTATCCCCCTGGGAGCACTCTCCCCCAGGACTCAGCCAGCCCTCAGGGATTATTATCTTGGAACAAAGCTGTTCATCATTGCTTTATCTGCCCATTCAGGAGAGGTAGAGACACCTGTCATCACCAGGAGGGTAGAGGAGCGCTAATTCAGTGATGTCACTGTGCATTCAGGAGCACCCCAGGTAGATGAGTCAACAAGGTCAGCAGCCACATGAGGGTCTGGGCACTTAGGACCAGGGTGTGTTTGGACCAGGGTGACGCTGGAGGCAATGTGGGGCTGCTGTCCAGGAGCACTGGCCTGGGTTTTGTCCAAGCACAGCAGAAACAACTCAAGGATGCTCTCAAGAACGAGAGCGCCAACAGTCTGCTTTCTTGGGCTCTGGTTTATCTAGATTTTGCTGAATTCATTCAGTATCTTTGGCAATGCAGAGCAGAAGGGTAGGACGTCTCACTGACTCTGGGCCTCCAGACCAAGAGGTTGACATGTGGTGTGCTGGAGAAGGAATCAGCTCCAGGAAGCAGCAGAGCAGATCAGGATGGGGTTGGAGAGGCCAGCCTTGGCCCTGCTGGCCTCTGTGGCTGCCCATGGCCATGACCTTTGTTTTCTTTCTTTCTTGGTTTCCAGGCTGGCAAGTTTGACCACATGGTCTTTAAGGTTTATGCCAGCTATGAAGTGCTATGATTTAGGGAATCACTGAGAAGCATATAGAAAGTGATAATATTTACCCAGGGGCTTCAACCTTGGGGATCAAAAATCTGGTATCTTGGGCAGCCCTGGTGGCTTAGGGGTTTAGCGCTGCCTTCAGCCCAGGGTGTGATCCTGGAGACCCGGGATCGAGTCCCACGTCAGGCTCCCAGCATGGAGGCTGCTTCTCTCTCTCTCTCTCTCTCTCTCTCATTCTCTCTCTCTAATAAATAAATAAATAAATCTTAAAAAAAAAATCTGGTATCTTCTGCAGAGACGTCCCAAATCCTGTGGTCTACAGAAAGCCAAATAATAACACTCTCTGGCCAGAGGATTTTTCCATATCTTATCATGGAAGCTGGGAATAGACTCCATACTTAGAAGCTAGTGAATGGCTTGTGGGTGGACTGGCCCCGTTGGGTCTCTGGCAGGTGGTCAGAGCCCAAGCCTCCCCACCATGTTGGTGGATGAGGAGCAGGGTGGGGGATGAGGGCCAGGTCTTCGGGTTCAGGGAGTTGCCAAGGGCTTGAAGACTAGGAATGACCACATCTCCAATCATTCCAGGAAACCTTAGCATGCTGGAGTCTTCTATTTTTAGTGAAAAAAAATCAAACAAAAACCAAAAATGTGTCACGTAGATAGCTTTAGCCAGGATACAATTGGACCATCTGGACCACCTTCAAAGCCCTTGATTTGTTTGAGACTATTTCGCTGTGGCAAGTATTCTTCACATGTTGTGTTGAGAGTCTCTCTTTGACACCTTCTACCGCAACCCTGTCCTCCAGGAGTCTGTCCATGGCAAAACAAACACAAACACACACACACACCTCAAAATGCAGGAAGCCCTGAATTACCCCAGTAGAAGGTTCTAAATCACTGTGATCTATCTCATTTTTATGTAAATTACCCAAATGATTGAATTAGCTATAGGAAATGTATTAATTCTTTGGCAAGCAAAAGACTCAGAAAAATTATCCATAGGAACAAATAAGTTTTGCAAAAGAGTATCTTGAAAGGACGCTTTGGGCAATAATTAGGGATAAGCAACAATGAGCCCATTAATCAACATTTGGAATATGTCCTTTGATGCAAGGAGGAGATGGTCTCTTTCCCCTTTCACTGTGGTCTTCTTTTTCCGAAAGTAATTGGAAGATAAACTCATTCCAGCAGTTTTGGGAGTATCTTTACCACTCAGTGTGTCCACGTGTGTGTGCACGTGGTGACATGAGCTTCATCCTGAATCTAAGTCATGGCCCATTAATAATGTCTGACTGCAAAACTAAGGAGCCACTAAATATTATGCTATTTATAAGTAATCTGTTGCCCAAGGCATTGAGCTACTTAATGAAGCCTTGAATTAATGTGTAACTTAAGAAATAGATCATTCTACGAATATAGGCTACCAGAAGCACAGTTTAAGTTATTCCATTTACTTCACTACTTGGATGGGAAAGCACATAAACAAAATGCATTGAGCCAGGTGTCGCGCAAATGACTTCTTGTGCATCAGCTCTTTTGGTTATCATAACTGCCCAGCAAAAGAGAAGCTGCCACTATTCCCATTTTACAGATCAAGAAACTGAGGCTTAGGGGATCCCTGGGTGACTCAGTGGTTTAGCACCACCTCTGGCCCAGGGCATGATCCTGGAGACCTGGGATCAAGTCCCATATCAGGCTCCCTGCATGGACCTGCTTCTTCCTCTGCCTGTGACTCAGCCTCTCTCTCTCTTTCTGTGTCTCTCATGAATAAATAAATAAAATCTTTAAAAAAAAAAAGAAAAGAAAAGAAACTGAAGCTTAGAAAGATTTATGTAACTAGTCCATGGTGATGTAGTGGGATTTAAATCTGAGTACCTGTGACTCTTATAACTGGATAATGCATCCCTGGGGTAGAAAGGGTGAGGCAAAGAGCCGATGTGTATCCTAGGATGTCAGTTGATTTGTCTAAATGCAAGGATAGAGTTTGTTTGCTTGAGAGGCTGATACTGACTGGTTGGAAAATACAGTGATAAAGGTGGAACTGGGGAGAGCCATGCAGGTGGCATGGCGGAGGCACCTCTTGAGGGGGACACCAAGTACCCAGCAAGCTACCACTGATAACTGAGCTTTCTTTCTTTCTTTTTTTTTTAAGATTTATTTATTTATTGGAGCACCTGGATGGCTCAGGGGTTGAGCATCTGCCTTTGACTCAGGTTGTGATCCTGGGGTCCTGGGATCGAGTCCCACATCAGGCTCCCCACTGGGAGCCTTCTTCTTCCTCTGCCTGTGTCTCTGCCTCTCTCTGTGTGTCTGTCATGAATAAATATTTTTTAAAAAAATATTTTATTTATTTATTCTAGAAAGAGAGAGAGCTTGAGCTCAGGGGGAGAGGGAGAGAGAGTTAAGCAGCCTCCACACTCAGCATGGAGCCCAACGTGGGACTTGATCTCATGACTCTGAGATGATGACCTGAGCAGAAACCAAGAGTCAGGTGCTTAACTGACTGAGCCTCCCAGGTGCCCCTAATGACTAAGCTTTCTAAGACCTTGAGGCCTGATACTGGAGTGATCTATTCACTAACCAGCCGTGATGTGAGGAAAGCCCAGTTCAGGAAATTCTTGGGGAATGTGTGTTTCTAGAGGATGTCCAAGCCAGACACATAAAAATGTCTTCAATTTTTATTCAGGGAGATCCTCCCAGGTTCAGCAGACCTGAGGACAGATCCCATGATGAGGTTGACCCCTGTGCTGACCTCCATGCAGGGAGAGCTGCGCCCTACCCCACAGTCACTCCCACAGCGTGGATGACACTATTCTGTGGGCCCCAGTTGCTTCCTGGTCACATATGCAACCCAAGAGTGAGTTCTGCCCAACTGCGTCCCTTAAGTGCCCACCTGAAGGTCATAAAAATGGATGTGTGCCGAGAGGAGGTCTGAGAGGCCACACTAGGGGTTTTGGGTGGTTAATGGAGTGTCAGGGACAAGCTTGTGGATGGGCGGGCAGAGGCCTGTTTACTGTTCAGGATGCTCTGGTCTCTGTGCCTCATTCTTCTGTAGATCCTGACTCAACCAGGAGAGTTGGCATGGGCCTTAGTCCCTCTAGGAGAGTGGGCCCACAGTCATGTACACTGGTTAATGCCCCTGGCTAGTGACAGAGTAAACTAAAGTCAAGCTTTCTTAATTCCTGGCATGTGATCCTTCTTCCCCATTCAACGCATTTAGCCAAGCATCTGCCACGCAGTCAGCACCATCCTTTTATTCTGTGAGGTTGAAAGCTGAAGTCAAGCATCTCCCAAGTCAGAGGAGTTCCATCAGCAGAGAACTCAGAAGAGACCCTTGTTTATTTAGGACCGGGCTACAGAATGACTTCTGGATTCTGAAGCTTCTGGAGCTTCAGGTGACTGAAGCGGTCTAGAGTCTAGAGTCTGGACTGAGGGAGGACACTCGGGTGAAAGGGGCTGGCTTTCTGGATGGGGATGCCCCACCCTGTGCCTTTGACCTGTTGACGGCTCTTTCGGAGCTGGGAACTGTCCAGCTAATAGTCCGCTGAACTGCAGGGGCAGCTGTCCCACCTAAGTGGGCTGGGCCAGAGGTTGGCCTGTGGCTACTGAGCCCAACATAGGACTGGAGACAGAATAGGAGAAGGGGGGACCAGGCTGGGGACCTTGGGAGGGAGATGCTTCCCATTACCACATCTGATCTGTAAGCATTTGCATTCCTGATGGTTAATTAATTAAAAATAAGCTCAAAGGGCTTAAAGAGGCCCACAGTGGGTTGGGAACTTCTCGCTACAGACAGACTCCAGGTTTCAGACTCAAGTAATGTAAAAGGGATAGATTGCTCAAGCACTTTCTCTTACAGATGTGAACTTGGATGTTCTGAAAGGGACAATGACGAACTCATGGTCACAAACTAGTTAAGAATGTGGCCAGGGGCCCCATCTTGTCCCTACTGTAGTCCACTCCCAGAGTAGTTAATATATATTTAGTTAATATATATTTAGTTAATATATATTTAGACCCAGATAATTTTACTACCAGATTCTAGGATAGAGTCTTTCTGTATTATTATCTGATCTTAATAATGTCATTATTTCATATGTATCAACACCTGTTTTAAGTGCTTCACATTTGTGATCTAACGCTGTTAATTCTCTCAAAAATCCTATGAGGCAGAAATTATCATCATCCCCATTTCCCAGAGGATGAAACTGAGGCACAGGTTGGTGAAGAGACCTCCCCACAGTTGGCAGTTGGAGGGCGGAGACCCAGGCGCAGATGATCTGACTTCGGAGCCACCCTTGGCCACTGCGTTGTGTGGCATCTTCAGAAATCTGCTTGAAGGCTCATGGTGTGCCCTTGTATTTTTATATTTGCAGAGAGTAAAAGGAATGAAGAAAGAATTTGGGGAAGGGATGTCAGCGGAAGATCTCAAGTGTTCACCTGGAAAGTTTCACTTCAGATCTTCTCAGTAAGAAAGTCCTTGAAATATGGACAACACCCATCGTGCACAGGAGGAGCAGCACAGCTGGGTATACCCGAGATCTTTGGGACCCGTCTATCTTGGCTGCCAGGTCTCCTGCCCCCTAACCCCCGCAGTGAGGGATTTCCTAGTGTGACTCCACTGGCTACCCTTCCCAGACAACACTCCTGAGTTAGCAGAGGCTTCCAGGGAATTGAAAGAGGCTCTTCTTTGCCTACAGGTGAAAATTGGCCATGTATTAATAATTGTCACAGTGGAGTGATGGCTTTCTCAGGTTCATTACTAGTCTCTCTACTTTTCTCTATGTTTTAAATTTTCCATTCTAAAAGATTTTTTTCTTTTTTAAAATTACATTCTATTTATTTATTTATTTTAAAGAGAGAGAGATCATATGATCAGGGAAAAAGGCAAAGGGAGAGGGAGAAGCAGATTCCTCACTGAGTAGGGAGCCTGACTCAGGGCTCAATCCCGGACCCTGGGATCATGACCTGAGCCAAAGGCAGATGCTTAACTAACTGAGCCACCCAGGTGCCCCCTAAAAGATTTTCTTAAAATGTAATAAAACATGCCTTGTCCTCAGGAAAATGCCAAGGAGTCAACTAGAGCTTGGGAATTGAAAGGTGGATAGGATGGGCAGCTGGGGAAGCTGAATCAGTTAGTGTCAGTTAGGATGCTTTCTGATGCAAAATAGCAAGAGTTCTCTTAACTTAGGTCCATTCGAGTAACCACTGCACTCCATTTCCTCCCAACACATCCTATTGGATGCCCACTGCACAGGAAATGCATGTAGCTAATTCGCTACCCCTCTGGGGTCAGCAAACTGTGACCTAAAGACCAAATTGGCCTGCCACCTGTTTTTGTAAGTAAAGTTTTCTTGAAACAAAGCCATGCTTATTCATATACATATTGTCTATGGCTGCTATCTCACTACGGTGGCAGAGTTAATAAATTGTTATAGAGACTATATGGCCCACAAGAGGCAAAAATATTTGCTTTGTGACCCTTACAGAAAAAGTATCCTGGTCTGTTCTAGAACATCATGTATGTCTGCCTTTATCAGTCGAGTTGTATTCTTGCCAATCAGCTGTATCTCCAAACTTGTTTGTGCTAGTTAAATTTATTATTTAAGTGTTTAATGAAATAATGTATAGATCAATGAGCTCAAACAGCCTGAGCCAGCCAGGCGCCCCTAGATAAATGAAATAGCAGTGTGGAAAGAAAGTGTTATTAGCATAAAAATTAGACAAAATGCTTTGGAAGGACACAATAAATGCAAGTCACTAAAAACAATCACTATTAAATCAAATATGGGCAAAAGGATTGTACAAAGCTGGGTTAGGGCAATTTCACAAATCTAGGATAATTTTGCATTAAAAGAGCACTCCAAGGACACTGGATCACTCCAAGGACACTGGAACTGGAAATTTAAAGATCATTTTATTTTTTTTATAATAAATTTATTTTTTATTGGTGTTCAATTTGCCAACATTCAGAATAACACCCAGTGCTCATCCCATCAAGTGCCCCCCTCAGTGTCCGTCATCCATTCAGCCCCACCCCCTAAAGATCACTTTAAAGATCACTCCAAGGACACTGGAACTGGAAATTGTAGATAATGTTCTATCTATGTGGTTTATATGTGAAAGATGACCCACATCAAAGACAGACCTTAGCCCTACATCAAAATATTGAAACATAAAGATATGTCTGTGTTTTGAAAGTTAAAAAATTTAAGGAATACACACATGCGTGTGGATTTTGAAATATGTTTTATGGATCTCTACTTGAAACAAGTTTTTAAAAATGGACCAATTATTAATCCCCATAGCATCAGATTTGATGGTTTATCCTAGAACAGAAAACCCATCCTCAAATTGCTTTATGTTTTTTTAAAAGATTTTATTTATTTATTCAGAGAGAGAGAGAGAAAGAGAGAGAGGAGGCAGAGACACAGGCAGAGGGAGAAGCAGGCTCCATGCAGGGAGCCCCACGTGGGACTCGACCCCGGGTCTCCAGGATCACGCCCTGGGCTAAAGACAGCGCCAAACCGCTGCGCCAGCGGGGCTGCCCCTCAAATTGCTTTAAAAGAAGAAGTCTTCCTTCATATCATTCTGTCATTTCTACCTTCCCATCATTTCCCCTTCTAGCCTAGAGTTGTCTGCACCTGAGGAAGCAAAGTGAGGAGGGAAGGGATCCCTTGCAGAGCCATGGGCACTGGCGTTCCCTAAGCTCCAAGGAACTAGAACAGAGGTGGCAGGTTGTGGAGGTGGCTGGAGTGGACAGAAGATTAGTTACATTGAGCAAATAGTTAATGGCTTGAACAAATAAGTAAATATATTAAGGATATGGGAGCCGGTTTCTCACTGAGTTAGAAACATGGGAACACTGAAGGATGGAAAGAACCCTGAGGGGTTGAAATGAAATTGGAAGTATCAGATGAACTCCCAAGCTTTTAAATACATTTACTAGCTGGATGTAGAAATAGTTACAGGTATGGGAATATAGATGTATGCATATATTTACCAAGAGAACTAAGAAGCAATGACACCCTGGTAACAGTGAGCACACCCAGCATACAACCTTCAGAACACAATCTATAGACTACAATAGGAATCCATTACACCATGTTGACACAAGTCAATAAATGCATACATGAATAAATTGGGGTGGGGAGTGATCTTCCTTTAGAGAAAATGGAATTAATGGAAGTAGAAGGGCCGATAGAAATAATCACCACCTGACAACCATCACAGGATGTGGAGCAACAGGAATTCATTCATTGCTGGTGGGAATACAAAAATGTCACAGCTACTTTGGAAGACAGTTTGGTGGTTTCTTACAAAACTAAACATACTCTCACCATATGATCCAGCAATCACACTCTTTGGTTTTACTCAAGTGAGTTGAAAAGTTCACACAACAATCTGCACATGGATGTTTATCACAGCTTTATCCATAATTGCCAAATTTTGGAAGTAAGCAACGTCCTTCAGGATGTGATTGGATAAATAAGCTGTGGTACATCCAGACAAAGGACTATCATTCAAAGTTAAAAAGAAATGAGCTATTAAAAAAACATGGTGGAAATTTAAATGCATATTTCTAAGTGAAAGAAGCCAAGCTGAAAAGGCTACATAAAATATGATTTCAAGGATAGAACATTCTGGAAAAGCAAAACAAGGGAGACAGTACAAAGATCAGAGCTAAGAGGGAGAGAGGGATGCATGGGGAGGGATGAATAGGTAGAGCACAGAGGATTTTGAGGGCACTTAAAATACTCTGTGTGATCATATACTGGTGGAGACATGTCATGATGTATAAACATTTGCCCAAACCCAAAGAATGTGCAACACCAAGAGGGAGCCTATTCTAAACTACGGACTTTGGGTGAGAATGGTGTGTCAGTGTAGGCTCACTGATTGTAACACATGTACCATGCAGGTACCCAGATGTTGATATTGGGGGACACTGTGCATTTGGGGGCTGGGGTATATACAGGATATCTATACTTTCCACTCAATTTTGCTGTGAACCTAGAACTCTTCTAAAAAACAAAATCTAATAAATATGTATAAAATATATAAAACACCAAAAAAGTTTAAGATCTTTCAAATAGTCAAATGGCCTCATAAATAGCAGCAAGTCCTAGTCCTAGCAAACTTTTAAGGAAGATACAATCCTGTGTCCTATAAACTGTTCCACAACTTAATAAGCATCAAAAAACTTCTTCCCTCTTTTATGATTCCAACATGCATATATCTGAAATTAAATATTAGCATAGGGAATTCATTACTGAATTAAAAAGGAAAAATGCATCACACCGATAGGATTTTTCCCAGAAATGCAAGGATTGTGCAAGATTGATATAAATGAAACCCTAAAGCTAGATTGAAGAACATGAACGACCTGAATAAATGGAGAGACTTCAATGTCGTAGGATCAAAGACCTAATTGGGTAAAGATATCGCTTTCTCACAGATCAATCTATACGTTTATAAATGTAATTTTAGTCAAAACACCAACAGGGTTTTTAGTGAGATTTGACAAGATTACTCTTTTAAAGTTCTTCTGAATTACAAATGCATGGGGATGGGTAGCCTGACTGACTCAGAAAGAGAAGCATGCAACTCTTGATATCGTGTCATGAGTTTGAGCCCTGTGTTGGGCGTTGAGATTACTTAAATAAATAAAAGAAAACAAAGAAGCAAAAAGAAATGCATGAGGATAACTAAGTCAATTTTGAAAAAGAATAATTAATCAGAAAAATTAAAAAGAAAATAAAATGAAAAAGAATAATTAGGAGGTATGTGAACCACCATTTATCAAAACACATTGAAGATAAGTAACTAAAATATTGAGGTGTTGGTGCAGAAACAGTCATCTCATTCAATAAAACAGAATGAAGCACAAAAATAAACCTGATTATTAAAATATTCATTCATCCAACAAGTGTTTATTGAATACTTATTATGTATCAGCACTGCTCTTGAGGCAGGTGGTACAAGAATGAACAAAACAGATCATATCTTTGCCTTCTTGTTGGGGAACACGAACTATGAGTGAATGGCAAGTACTTTTAAAAGGTGGTAGATGGAAATGGATGCAGCTGGAATCAGGATGGTCTCAGTGGAGGTGGCAAAAAGTGGTCAGATCCTGGATGTATTTTGGAGGTAGAGCCAGCAGGATATGCTCATTGGTGTTGATGTACAGTCTGTGAGAGAGAGCAATCAAGAATGAGACCAAGTTCTGGGGGTCAGACACTAGAAGAGCAGAGTACCCATCCACTGAGATGGGGGATATTTGGGAGGAAAGGGAGGGAACTCATGAGTTTGCTCATGGAGATGCTCAATGATCATCCAAGAGAGTATGTCCAATAGGTAGTTGAGCATATGGACATAGGATTAGGTGAAGGTCTTGGGCTACAGCTAGTTATGTGGATGTCAATCAACATATAAATAGTATTGAAATCCAGAGGATGGGGATCATGGAGAGGGTATAGACAGAGATGAAGACAGAGCCCTCGGCCCACGCATTGCAAGCAGATGGGAAGATGAGGGGTAATGAGTGAAGGACACTGAAAAGGAGAAGCCAGTGTAGCAGGAGGAAAACCAAGAGAGTGAGGTGTCTTGGGAAGGAAGGGAAGTAGGTCAAAGAGGGAGAAGTTCATGACCACAGGTTAGCCTAGTGTTTGTGGTCTACATACAACCACACCTGGAAGTAGCCCACAGCAACTGCCAGATAGTGGGAGAGAGTAGAACACTATCTACTCTGAAGGATTACCTTTATACATCACATGCCATTTTTTTTTAATTGAACAAAAAAAGACCTCTGGAGCAAATACGGTTAAAATTGTATTTACTTACTATTGATCTTGGTATTGGATTCATGAGTAGTCTGTTACATTTTTTTCGTTCTTAAAAATATCTCTAAAATGTTGCATAATAAAAAAGAAGAAAAGTCATTTATAAGTAAATATGTAGAATATATCTGCATAAAATATTTTTAGAATGATGTCCAAAACACTAGTAATTGGTTGTTACTAGTAGGCCAGCATGCTTTATTATGACTTTCTTTTTTTTTTTTTTTTTTTGTATTATGACTTTCAAGGGCCCTAGGCACTTCTACCTTCTTTGAAAAATAATAAAAAATATGTTTTATGATTGCCTTGATATAAAGATAAATATGATCTAGGCTGAGCTCATTATTATTGTGTTTTTTTCTGATTGTAAAAGAAATTACAATTAAAATATTTCCAGATTTTCAGGCCTCCTAAAAACACTGTGGTCACATGTGCCATACCTGTGTGCTCAGGAAGACGTGGATCCTGGATGCTGCGTGGAGAACTGGGGGTGGGAGGGGGAATTCCTTTTGCCTCTATACCTTTGGTTTTATTTGAATTGTTTAAATCAGTTATGTTTTATCCCTTTTTTAAAAGGAGGTAAAACCCACACATAAATAAGTAAAAGATGATTAACGTGATAGAAGTTCAGGCAAGGGTAGGAGACAATTCACACCTGACTCCATACAAATGGCCAGTGGCCATGAAAAGATGCTCAACCATACCATAATCGAGGAAAGGCAAATCATACCCATAAAAGTTGTTAACTGGCAAAAAGGAAAAATACTTTTCCAGTATTTTTGAAAAATGCTTTCAAGTGTTGACATGAGTGGGAACATGGGCCCTGTCACAAGGTGATGGGAGAGATTATCGGCTTAGTCTTTGAGAAGAGCAGTTTATTAGTGTTTATCCACACATGCAATGCAAAGACTCTTTGGCCAAGCATATTTATTCCAAGATAGGTAGCATTTTTTTCTCCTATGTGAAAAAAGATGCATGCACAAGTATATGCATTGCAGTATTGTTTAACTGAAAAATTAGAAACAGTCTACATGTTCCTTAATGAGGGAATTAATAAACCATGGTGTATACATCCTGCAAAAATGTTGATTAGTCATTAAAATAATACGATCAATATGTAGCAACACTATATCCTATGAAAGAAGCCAGTTGCAGAGCAGTAAGTATGAGCCTTGAGGATGTGTGTATGTGTGGAGGGGAATTGATAGAAGCCATCTGGAAGGATCCATACTTAACTCTGCACAATACTTATCTCTGGAAGGGGGATTGATAGAGGTGAGAAAGTAGGGGGTGATGAAAAAGGATTTTTACTATTTTACATACTTTCATAGGGCTTAATTTTCTTACAAAGTACATGCTTATGGGATAGTTAATATATTTTTTAAAATCAAGAAGTGGTTGCTGGGTGAGGCTGGGGATAGTTCTTGCTGATTAGGCCAGGGGGCTGAGGGTCTGGGAGAAGCCAAATCTGTGAGGTCTGGGGGCAGCTTCAGTTTGGGATTACAGAGCTTCAGGGTTTCAGAGTTGGAAAGGTCTGGGATCCTTCACCTGTACAGAAATGCAGCTAAAATACACAGGCTGCAGCCTCTTGAAGCCAGATGTGTGCCAGGCAGTTGCACAGACAAGAGAGGTGTTTTCATTCCGCTTTCACGACGAAGGCCCTAAGGTTCAGAGAGCTAACCCCGGGGGAAGCAGCAGAGTCCACTTGGAACCAAGGGTCCCAGCTGGGCTGCAAATCCTCCCAGGACGGCGGCCTTGCCAAGCTCCAGGTCTCCAAGGCTGGAACCTGGCAGCACCAGGATACCCCAAAATCGTGTGGAAATGGTGGCAACCAGGCGCAGGCCAGGGGCGATTCACAGCACTCATATCTAATGCTCAAGGAGAGGTGTGGATTTCCTGGGATTACGTTTGTCCTCAAGGCCTAATGATGATTTGAGTAGCGTCAGTGTTGGGGTGCATGTGAAGGGTGAGTGAGTGAGGGGACGGGACCCTAGAATGCAAACCTGAACAGGACAAAGGACAAAAGAGGGGAAAGTCAAACAGAGCCCCGAGCTAGGCTGGTCCTGGGAGTCCACCGCCCGCAGTCCCTGGGAAGCAGGCAATGTCCCATCCGGATCCCCCAAGGGCACAGCTTGGGTCTGGGGCTCCTTTCTCATCATGGCTCTCACATTCCCGTCAGTCATCCCTGCATGGCCCCTGCAGGAGCTGGCGTCCTCACTGGGGCTGCTGGTCAGGACACCCGGGCCTGAATCCACTCCATTTACCAGTGGGACCTCGGTTTCATCTCCTGTGACGTGGAGTTAATAGTAGCTACCCCGTAGGCTGGAGTGGGGTTGAAAAAGTTTAAAAGTCTTAGAGTTTAGCACCTTGGTGCCTGATAATCATGTGCCTTGATTTTCCCTAAAAAACGGGATTGGGGAAGACCATCCCAGCAGTGTGACCTGAAGCTCCAGGCTCACCAGTTCATCTGCAGAATGAGGCACCCCCCCCACCCGCCCTGTCCAGTGGTGGAGAATGGGGAACTGGGACAGTGGTCCTCAAACAGCCTGCGCTCTGGGGATGGGGAACAGACCCGGCTCCTGGTCTAGAAGCCCGTGGGCACCGGGCAGGCCACCTTCCTGGTGACTTCCTTTTCCCTGCATTGGGAGAAGCCTATTCAAGAATGAGTTGGAAGAGACGACCTTTGAAGGTGAGAGATTCTGGTGCATCTTCCTCATCAGCGCAGCTTGGCCTGGCGAGCAAGGGCCTCAGGACCCCTCCTCAGAGGCTTCTAATCTTGCCTGGGTGGACAAGGGGCAAGGTCACCTGGGGCTGGGGGTTCCTGAGTTTCACAGTCAGGGCACCAGGAAGGTGACATCACAGATCCATGTGTCTTTCCTGCCAGGACTGCAGCCTCTGGTGAGCTCGGCCCTTGGTTTCCTGGCCTCTGTTCAACTCTGACCTTGAGCTGCCTTAATTAATGGTGAAGTCAAAACCCTGAAGCAGAGTGGCAAAGTTTAAGATCTCTCTCTCTCTCTCTCTCTCTCTCTCTCTCTCTCTCTCTCTTTCTTACAGAGAAATTGGGCAAGGGCAGGGGGATGAATGCAGGTCTTAACACAAGCTAAGGACAAACACTTGTAACCAACTAGAATGGCACTCACCAGCCCCAAGCTGCCAAACCGAGGATGGTGGCCTGAAACATTTCAGCATCTGGATTAATCATTGGGTGTTTCCCCCAGGTCTGCCCTTCCTCTGGTCACAGGGCGCACATCCCTCGGGCAGGTGGGCTTCCTGGTGAGACAGGTGCATGTGCCCTCACCATCACCTCAGAGTTCACCTGAATGTTCCTGCTCCCTGTCCAGGAGGCTCTCTGCTCCCCGCCCTGCCCTTTCTTTCCTCAGCTGGGAATGACAAGCTCGCCTTGGAAACCATGTCCTTATTGTGCTGTCAAGCTGGGGTCCGGCCACGTGGTGCTCATTTCCCTCCCCGGCCACTAGCATCTAATGCATCATCATGGGAAGGGGCAGCGGGCCCTGTGCTGGGCTCCCGTGCTGCTCTCAGGAGATCTTCATACCTTCTGGGGTTGGGGTGGGGTGGGGGGCTCCACAACACCTACTTCACAGGGGAGGAGACCGGGGCTGACAGAGTGTAGTGGATTGGATAGTGGCCCCAAAAAGATAGGTCCAAGTACTTAGTACTTGGAATGTGACCTTGTTTGCCAATAGGCCTTTGCAGATGTATTAAAGTAAGGATCTTGAGATGGTCTTGAATTGGGTTGCGGGGGGACCTTATATCAGGAGAAAGGAGAGGGAGGATTGGGACATCGAGAGGAGAGACAGGGAAGGATGTCTCTGTGTGGCCATGTGACGACAGAGGCAGATGCTGGCGTCGCTCAGCCCAGAGCCAACGGTTGCCGGGAGCCACCAGGAGCCAGAGAAGAGGCATGGATTCTCCCTCAGAGCCTCCAGGGGGAACCAACCCTCCCAACACCTCGCTTTTGGACTCTGGCCTCCAGAACCACGAGAGAATAAACTCCTGTTCTTTTAGGCCACCTGGCTTGCAGACCTTTGTACAGCAGCCTTGGGACACTAACCAAGAGGCTTAGCAACACGGGTTGCCCAGCTCGACAGGGGCGGGGTGTGAATGGGAGTCTGTCTAGGCCGCGTGTTGCTACAGTAGAGGGTGGGCTGGTACTAGTGGGCTGGCCTTCATTTCAGGGGGGTTCCAGGAGAATGGTTTGGGTATATACTATGGGTGCACGTGTGTGTAGGAAGAGGTGCCCTCGGAGGCCTGGCCTTTTCTGCCCAGGACCGTGACAGGCCTAGAAGGGAAGGGTCACTGCTGGGTTGGCCTGCTTTCCTTTGGTGGCCACTTCCCCTAACGCTCCGCCTGCCCTTGCCTCAGAGAACACTGGGCCTGGTCAGCAGACCATAAACCTCCCTCCTTGGCCTCCACGTGGCCTGTAGTCCGCAAGAGGAGGCCCCTGGCAGGGGTTAGTAGTAGGCCTTCTCTGGGCCCGTGGGGGCCTCTGGAGAGTCCTGGTAGGGTCCCCAGGGGGAACTCTGTCTCTCCCAAGGAGACAGTTTTCACCAGTCTCACCAAATACCTCTTCTGGGCCACATGAGGTGATCAAAGTCAGGGGCTGGATACAAAAACCAGCTTAGAGGCCAGGAGGGCAGGTTGGCCCCCAAAATCGTCCTCTCCTCAGTGGCAGAGAGGCCAAAGGCTCTCCCAAGCCTCTGAGGAAACCCTTCCTCCCCTTTTCTCCTTGTGACCACCTGAACATGTACGAGCTTCCTGAAGGCAGGACCAAGGAGAGCTTTCTCAATCCTATGCCTTGCCAGCCTCCATTGCAGTGGGCCAGGGGGATTAACACTCACCCATCCTCCCACACAGGGCTGGGGAGACACCCCTCCACCTCTGCTCTGCCCACACTCAGCCCTTGGCCTGCCAGGGTAACAGAATTGGGGGACTTCGCACAGTCACTTTGCAGGGCCAGGCTAAAGCCTACACCTCAATCCTGAGCTCAAGTCGAAGCCCTTCCTAACCTCCATCACGCACATCCTTGTCACACGAATGTTATGTCTCCCTGTCATCACCCCCACTGGGTTGGGGACTGGTGGAGCACCAGGGCTGCACTTACAGAGCCCTGTCCCTCATGGCAAGCAGGATACCAGGGAGGCAGTGGGTGTTCAGCAAACACCCATCCAATGAACCCGAGGCTCTGGGGGGTGGGGGCTGGGACCAGCCTCGGACCACCTCAATCTCCCAACCTGTGAAATGAAACAGTCACTTCTTGACTCCCTGCACTAATGGAGGCCGCAGGGGCATGGACAACGCGTCACCTTTAGACTTACCTCCAAATGTGCAGAGCAACGAGTTTATGACAACAGATTTGTCTTCATAATTATTCTGATAATGACCTTGCGTTGCAAAATCCAGGCTAGAGGAGACTAGGTATAGAACAGATACAGGATGGAAGATACACAGGAGGAGGAGCACCTTTACCAAGAAACTCCACGTGTGTTTAAGAAGAGATTGAATATGAAGGAACATTTTAGTTGCCCCAACAGGCTAGAGGGTGACGGATTGATCATTTTGGGTTCCTTCTCTTACTTCTCTGTATTTTCCAAGGTTTCTAAAATGAGCATTGTATTACTGGTGCATTCAGAAAAGGGTCGATATTGAAATGTTTAAAGTGCAATTTTGCTAAACCAAGCAGCTGGGGCAGGAGATGCCGGGAGCATGGGGCAGGGAGGGCCGGGGAGACTGGGGGTCCTGGCAGCTGCTCGCTGGAGCCTGGGCCAGGCAGGAAGGGGATGGGGAGAAGGATAGGTGTGTCTCTGCCCGCGGAGAGGAGAGCCAGCCGGACAGGTAGCACGGCGCCTCTAGGTCTCTCCATTTCCTCTCCCGCTGGTGGGTGCCAGTCCCAGGAAGCCCAGCCCATGTGAGCCCAGCCACCCTGCATGCCCTCGGCCTGGCCCTGCCCGGCTACCTTGGCTGTGTCTCAAAGGCCAGGTGCCAGGGGAGGTGAGCCAGGTGTCAGCCGCACAGCCTGCGTCTGGGGGAGGGTGGCACAGAGGCACGTACGTCGTCCAGCTTCTCTGGGCTGGGATCTGGTTTCACCACCCGACCCTGCCACGGAGGGCTCCAGGGCAGGAGACTGTGGCAGGCCGTGCCAACCAGGCCTGGCCAGTGCGACACCACACCCTTGCCCAGGCTTCGAGGACAGACACAGCCACCGCCTCATTGCTGAAGACCCACCATGCTCAATCTCCATCCCACTGGAGAAGTAGGGATTTCTGTGCCCAATTTACAGACAAGGGAGGAGAGGCCGTGAGCACTACCTCCTTGGTGAAAATCCTCCAGTGCTTCCTCGTTGTCCTCAGGCTGGGTCTGAGCCCCTTCCCTCGGGTCCTGCCACTACCCACATCCCATGTTCCCACCACACTCAAGTTTTCATAGCCTCTCCACTCACTGCGCTCCCCACCTTGTTTCCAGCCCTGTGTTTAGAGTTTCCCTTCCCTGTGTTGACCCTCCCCCCATTCCCGCTTCGTCACATCTCTGGGCAATGCTACCTCCTCCAGGAAGCCTCCTCTGATAGGCTCCAGCCATTGGGGCAACTTCCATTAAACCAGTGTTGCTCTGGGCGCAGCCCCAAATGTGCTGTGCTGTAGGCATACTTTCATGTCACGACCTCCTCCTGCCCCTGACCGTGGACTCCCTGAGGACAGGCTAGGAGTCAGGGCCACCACAGAGAATGCTTCCTCCAGGGACTTAAACAGGGGTGACAGCGTAGTGAACCTGCACAACTGTGTACAGTGTTCCTGGCCTGGGTCCTTCTCATCTGGGCCCAGCACAGAGATCTATGTGAGTGAACGAATGAATGAACAAATGAGTGAATGAGTGAATGAGTGAGTGGGTAAGTAAAAGAGTTGCCCAGGGTATCCCAGTGGCACAGCCACTTTGATCCTTGGCTTGAGAGACTCCAGATCTCATGCGTGGCGTGCTTCCTGGAGGAGTGGAGACTTCAGGGCATGACCAGAAGCCCAGCCAAGGCAAGTCCAGGGGACTGAGCCCTGCCCATGGTGGGCATCTGACTGCGGCGGGCTGCTGGGCCTCCCATGGATGAGCACCCAGGTCAGAGGGCTGTGCTGCTGGACAAGGAGCCAGACAGGCTGGCTAAGGCTGATGCCCATATGGCAGTGAGTCCCAGGCCAGGCCAGGCTCAGGGAAGCCAGACTCACAAAGCCCAGACCTGGCTCCTGAGGGCACATGGAAGCTGATAATCTGGACCCAACCTATCCTTAGGCACCTGGGGAACCCTCAGTCAGGAGGTGGCTTGGACCTCAGAGCAGGGCTCCCAAGGAGGAGACAACACTGTGCTAGGTGCTGGGGTAAGAAGGGCGAGCATTTCCCTGTCCTCAAGCTGCTCAGAGCCTAGAGGGGCTGGGCGGACTGTTACTTCCCCTTCTCCAAGGGCAGGTGGCTCTAGATTTCCAGCACTGATTCTCCCACGGAGGAGGTAGAGACAACAGAGGAGCAGACCAGCAAGTTGGGGTGCAAGGATCCAGAGTAGCAACCAGCAACTACTTTCCAGAAACTGTGTTCACTCTGAGGTTGTTCTTAGATGCAGGGCTGTAATAAACAGATAAAGATGACCTTTGGAGCCACACAGAGCCAGGATCAAAATTTTACTCTACCACTTTATGGCTGTGTAGCATCTGTGGTTCCTTGGCTCCTGAGAGTCCCCCAGTCGGTAAAATAAGGGTGATGATAAGGCCTGCCGGTGCATGCTGCAACACGCCTGAGCTCAAATTATGCTGAATGATGAAAACAGGCTGAAAAGAGCACCTACTACGTGAATCCATTCATATGCAAGTGTAGAAAATGCAAACCAATCTGTAGGGAGAGAAAGCCAATCGGTAGGGTGGTGTTGAGATGGCAGGGATTATGGAAAGATCACAAAGAAACTTTGGGAGGTGGAGGACATGTTGAGTGTGAGTGATTGGCTCCATGAGTGTATCCATACGTTAAAACTTAAGTTGCATGCTTTAAAGCTGTGCAATCCAGTGTATGTCAGTTATACCCAATAAAGCTGTTTAAAAAAAAAAAAAGGAAGAACTCCCCCTCTCAACCTCAAAAAATTTTTAAAATCTCAGAATCTCATTACTTGGGAGCATGCCACAAGGTTTAGTGGCTCTTGTCGAGTAACTTGTTCCAGTCTAGATCTAGCATGTTCCACGGTGGTTAGTTCCCAACCCATCTTTGCATCATCAATGCAATTATTTCCTGATTCATTGGTTGAACACATATCTACCAGGTTCCAACAAGGCTCTAAGTCAATGGACCAGGACTGGCCTCCAAATGGAGAACACTGTATGGTCTGGTCTGGGAGACTAAATGGATGGTCCCTAACTTGGCCTGGGAGCCCAGAAAACAAGGCGATACTCAGTTTCCCCAGTATGGACACCACCCTCCCACCCCACCCCTGCATCAGCACTTTGCTCATCCAGAGGCCCTCGGTGGCCAGCAGGAGGAAGGGCACATTTCAGAGCTCACTGCTTGTGCAACCTGGGTGTTCAAATGTTGATGAACTTGGTGCACCACGGGCTTTTCAACCCTTTGTGTACATAGGAGCAAGCATCTTTGTCAGATTTATTTTTATTTTTTTGTAAGATTTTATTTATTTATTCATGAGAGACACACACAGAGAGAGAGCGAGAGAGAGAGAGGCAGAGACACAAGGCAAAGGGAGAAGCAGACTCCACGCAGGGAGCCCGATGTGGGACTCTATCCCGGGTCTCCAGGATCAGGCCCTAGACTGAAGGCGGCGCTAAACCGCTGAGCCACCTGGGGTGCCCAGATTTAGATTACTGTTTATCTTTTTAGTTCTGATCACTTTTAGTCAACTATCCCTATTTTGAGCTGTAATTGTAAAAAATTCAAAACAAAATGTCCACAAACATGGATTTGATTTAAAGAGTTAGACTGAATTTCAAACAAGCATGTAGGATATTTCCATGTGTATGATGCATGTGTGTATGTGCATGCTCGTGGGCAACAAGGTGTGAACAATAATTTCTCTGGGCAGCTTCAACTTGACTGTCCTTCATGCTGCTCTTGCTAGTTGTTATTTTCTGTTCTCAGAAATTATCATGAACCACTCCAGTATTGAAAGGAAAATAATGAAAGGAACCATGAAAGAAGACAGAGATGCCGGGGTGGCTCTGTTGGTTAAGTGCCTGACTCCTGATTTCATCTCAGGTCATGATGTCAGGGTCATGAGATTGAGTCCCACCTGGGGCTCCATGCTGGATGCAGATCCTGCTTAAGATCGCTCTCTCTCCACCTCTGCCCTCCTCCACCCCTCAAAAAAAGAAAGAAAGAAAGGAAGGAAGGAAGGAAGGAAGGAAGGAAGGAAGGAAGGAAGGAAGAGAGAGAGAAAGAGAGAGAGAGAGAAAGAAAGAAAAAGAAAGAAGAAGAAAGAAAGAAAGAAAGAAAGAAAGAAAGAAAGAAAGAAAGAAAGAACCACCACATATGTCCAACCATTGTCCTTTTTTTCCTGACCTGAGGGTGCCCCAAGGATCGAAATGGCCCCTGAGCTCCAGGCTGGCCTCCTCTTTTCTGTTCTTTACCTTGAGTGACCCTCCCAAAATGCTAGTGTCTGATCATGTCTTTCTTCTGCTATAAATCAACTCTGCCCACAGAAAAAAAGTCTAGTCCCCCTGGTGTGACAAATAGGCCTTTCATAGACCATCTCTTCCCATTCCATTTTTTTTTTTTTTTTTATCTCTTCCCATTCCTAAGCTCCAGATCTCACCATCCCTGCCCAGGCTCTGCAAGGAACATTCCAGACTCTTTCTGCCAATAGACCTTTTGTACAGGTCTTCCTTTGCTGAAGCCACTCTCCTGCCCTTGCATTTGTCCTTCTTCTATCCTCAGCAACCAGGTCCTGATCCCACAGGTCTTAGCCAAGCCCTCCCTTTTGTCACGAGAACACATGCAGCTCTGGGTGCTCCCACAGCACTGCAGCCCATCCATCCAGGTGTGTGTAACCCTGACCTCTCACGCATGCTTCCTGGTCTGGGCTGTGAGGGTCCCACGCATCCTTCCACAAGCTACCGCTCCTTGCACCTCACACAAGGCCTGCCCTAGAGAAGATGCTCATCAAAGTATTGTTGGTAGATTAGTAACAAATTCCTAGAATGCATTAGCCTGTATCATCTCCAAGTCCTTGTACCTTGATAGATGCTTTCTCAACTCTCAGCCCCTGGGGACATTGCTTTCTTCTGACCTTTAAATAAACTATTGAAAAACTGGGTATTACCTATAGAAATTTTCGAAAATAAATCTTAGAACTTTGGCACATCAAAAGAACTACCAAGAAAGCAAAAAGACAACCAAACAATAGGGGAAAATATTTGCAAATCATATTTTTGTTAGGTTCT
Organism: Canis lupus dingo; assembly: GCF_003254725.2. Classification (NCBI taxonomy): domain Eukaryota; kingdom Metazoa; phylum Chordata; class Mammalia; order Carnivora; family Canidae; genus Canis; species Canis lupus. The sequence continues at coordinate 29,873,131 of NC_064261.1, read as the reverse complement.
ACTATCCGCATATATAAAGAACTCTTAAAATTCAATAGTAAAAAGACAATGGAAATAAGAATGGGCAAAAAAATTTGAATGGACATTCCTCCAAAGAAGATATGACCAATAAGTACATAAAAATATGTTCAACATCATTAATCATTAAGAAATGCAATTCAAAATGATAATGAGATACCACTTCACATCCCCTAGGATGACTTTAATAAAAAAAGGTGGACAATAGCAAGTGTTGTCCATGATACAGAGAAATGAAAAATTTTGTACATTATTGGTGGGGAATGTAAAATGTTGAGGCACTGCAGAAAAAATTTGGCAGCTCCTCCAAAGTTAAACATACAATTACCATATGACCCAAAAATCCCATGTGTGTGTGTACACAGCAGATATGATAGGTATTCAAATCAGAATGTACATAAATGCTTATAGTGGCATTGTTTATAAGAGCCAAAAGGTGGAAACAACACAAATGTTCATCAACTGATGAACATATAAACAAAATGTGATGTATCCAAGGGAATGTCATAAAAAACAGAAGGAAGTACCAATACATGCTACAACATAGATGAGCCTTGAAAACAGCAGACATGAGACACAGAGGCCACATACCATGTAAGCACATTTTTTAAAAAAGATTTATTTATTTGAGCGAGAAAGAGAATGTGAGCAGGGGCAGAGACAGAGGGAGAGAGAGAGAGAGAGAGAGAGAAAGAGAGAGAATCCCCAAATAGATTCCTTGCTGAGCACCAAGCCCAACACACAGCTCAATCCCACAACCCTGAGATTATGACCTGAGCTGAAACTAGGAGTCAGACATTTAACCCACTGAGCCATCCAGGTGTCCCCATGTAATCATATTTATATGACATGTCCAGAATACTCAAATCTGTAGAGACAGAAAACACATTAGTGGTTGCCAAGAGCGGGCGGGGTGGGGGATGGAATGGGGGGTGATTGCTAGTGGGTATAGGGTGTCTTTCTGGAGTGATAAAAATGTTCTGGCATTAGATGGCAATGAAGGCCATATAAATGTACTAAGAGCCACTGCATAGTACATTTTAAAGCATTTTAAATGGTGAATTTTATGTTATGTCACTTTTACTTCAATATAAGGGTATAATGGGGGGAAAATCAATAAATACAAAAATAAAAATCCAGAGAATATAATCAAGTCTAGAAAGCCGGGGGTTCAGAGAGGAGAGCAGGATTAGTAGAATGGATACATAAATTAATGGAACCCAAAAGGGAGCCAGAACAAGCCCACTCTCATATAGGAATGAGATACTTGAAGTAAAGGGCTTTCACACCGTGAGGGAACAGCTGGATCAGTAAATGGTGCCACGGCAAATAGCTACCCATATTTTTAAAAATCACTGCATTCCAACCTCCCACCATTCACAAAATTAAACTCATACCTGCAAATGAGTTCAGAAAAAAGAAAACTTTGAAGCCAATAGAAGAAATACATGTTCATGATCTTATAGCAAGGAAGCCTTTGTCAAGAGGCACACCAAGCAAAAGCCACAAAGAAAAAGACAGCCACACTTCATTGCATCAAAATTGAAATTGAGCTTGGGTGGCTCAATTGTTTAAGCACCCTACTCTTGATTTCAGCTCAGGTCATGAGTTCATGGGTCCTGGGATCCAGCTCCACCTTGGGCTCTACACTCAGTGCAGAGTCTGCTCTTCCCTCTCCCTCTGCTCCTCCCCTCCCCCCTATCCCCGCATGCTCTCTCTCAAAGTAAATAAATAAATAAAATGTTTTTTTAAAAATTGAGATTTCTGGGTGAAGGGGATCAAAAGGTACACATTTCCAGTTACAAAATAAGTCAAGGGGATGTAATGTACAGCATGGTGGCTCTCATCAATAATACCACATTGCATATTTAAAAGTAGCCAGAAGAGTAGATTTTGAAAGTTCTCATCATAAGAAAAAAATATATAACTATGTACAATGATGGATGTTACCTAGATTTATTGTGGTGATCATTTTGCAATATTTACAAACATTGAATCATTATCTTGTACTCCTGAAGCTAATATAATGTTACACTAATTATACCTTTAAAAAAAACTTGAAATTTCTGTATGTCAAAGAAATCACCTGGACACCTGGGTGGCTCAGTGGTTGAGCATCTGCCTTCAGCTCAGATCATGGTCCCGGGGTCCTGGGATCGAGTTCTGCACTGGGCTCCCTGCAGGGAACCTGCTTCTCCCTCTGTCTGTGTCTGTCTCTCTGTGTCTGTCATGAATAAGTAAATAAAATATTTTTTTTAAAAAGAAATCGCCATAACCAAAGTTTAATAAATTGTAAAATAATTTAAAATACTAGGGGGAGAGGATACCTGGGTGGCTCAGTTGGTTAAGTATCTGACTCTTGATTTCGACTCAGGTCTTGATCTCTGGGTCCTGGGAAGAAGCCCCATGTCAGGTTCTGCGCTCAGCATGGAGTCAGCTTGGGATTCTCTCTCCTCCTGTCCTCCTCCCCATTGCTGCGCCCTCTCTAAATAAATAAGTAAATAATATATTTTTTAAGAAGACTAGGGGGATTTAGTTTATATTTAGTTTATATTATACAGAATTAATATCCAGAATACATGAAGAATTCCTATCAATCCACAACAAGAACAGAAGACCACCAACCCAATAAAAAATGGACAAAGAATATGAACCACGATGAGCAAAACAGGAAAACATTTGACAAGAGACTTATCCTTGCTAAAAGCCAGGGAGGAGAAAATGAACACCACAACGCATAACTATTTCTCTTGCATGAAATGGGCAGAAATCAGAAAGTGTGAGGACGGCCAGTAGGAAGAAGATGTGGAAATGGGCATTCGCATGCCCTGCGTGTGGGACGCGTCAGCAGGTATATCCGCACCAGGAGGCAATTTGGCAAGATGAGTTTCAGATTTTAAATCTCACTTACCAAGACTTAACTATTCCACTTCTTGATACATACCTAGAAGAAACACTTTTTCACACATGCAGAGAGGCATATACACCCTTGCTTAGGACAGCGCTATAACAGCAAAAGCAGGGGACGTAATCTAAATGTCACAAGTAGGGGACTGGCCTAATAAACTGTGATGAGACTATACAATGAAATAGCATGCTGCATTTAAGACACTGAGGTAGCTCCTCTCACTGGACAAAGGCAGGGCTGCGAGACATACCATTAGATAAAAGCAAGTCACAGAGTGACACCTCGTGATTATATCACTTGTGAAAACATGCAGTTAACCACGACAACGATGCCCTTTCTCAGACACGTGTATGTGTCAATACAGCGCTTGCCCCCGGGAAGGAGAGTGGGATTAGGACAGTAACCTATGAGGATCTAAGAGTTGATTTGCCCTCCTTACCATTTCTTTCTTTTTTTTTTCCCAAGTAGAATGTATTTATGCACTATTTGTATAAATTAAAAATATGAACTAGAAAAGCAAACGAAAACCAGGAAAATTTAAATGAGAGGAGGAAGACAGTGGGGATAAGAGAGTGAGGATAAGAAATAGAAACATAAAAACCCAGGTTACAGCGATCTATAAAATTATCACAGTTGAAGTTGAAATTTTGTTCTGAGCTTCCTGGTGGCCCAGGAGAAAATGCGGATGTGACCTGACATATCCCTGATTGTCAGAAAGGAGAAAACTGCCGTGTGTGGTTAGGAATTTTCTCATATGCTAGGCTTTAGCTTTCTCACTTAACTAATCCTGAGTACCATTAGTTTAGCCTTCTGTCACTGAGGGGGGCACTTGACAGGATGAGCACTGGGTGTTGTTCTGTATGTTGGTAAATTGAACACCAATAAAAAATAAATTTATTATTAAAAAAAAAGTTTAGCCTTCTGTCACCCACTGTCCCTATGGGGGGCTCACCAGTGTGCCACACATCTTTGTCAGGGATTATGACAACTCTAGTGAGTGAGGGATACTTCTAGAGGGTACCATAAACCCTGCGGGCTGAAGCAGAACTCCAAAATTCTGGGACCTGCTATTGGCTACATCATTCAGATCCCAACCCCAGAGGCATAATCTGACCCCATGGTCCAACCCAAACCCCAAGGTCATAGTTTGCCTCTCCTTCCAGCCCTTCCATCTCCTCAATGATAATTTAAAGAAATCGCACATAAACTGTTTAAACAGGGCTTAGGGTCATGTTTGCATCCCCATATCAGCAGTACAAAGCTCAGAGAGGTGAAGCACCTTCCCTCACGTTGCACAGTCAGCTGGCACCAGAGTGAAGACTATGAACCTAGTGTCTTGACTCTTTCTACTGCCCATCCCAACCTGATATTCCAGATTCGACTATAAACTAAGCATATGATTTGTCAGCAAAGTCCTAAGACATCCTATGTTCAAGTGTGTCTTTCACTTCACATTCTTCACGTGGCAGGCAAAGCACCTATTCCCGATAGAGATTTTCAGATTGAGAGTGGAATTGACTTTCAGAAATGACCAAAAGTATCCCAGATCTAATCTGGTAAATGGCATGGGCAATCGCTCATCACTTGCTATTTATTTTGACCCTGCTCTCATCCCAAATGGATTTGAGGTGCTTTTTAAAATATCAAGTGAGTAAATGGCGAAAGGAGCAAATGAAAGTTTAAGCTGAAACAGAGCACAGCCAGTCATAAAATGCACACAACATAATGCCAGGCAGAAGTGGCTACAAATGTCATCCTGAGCTTCCTAGTGGCCAAAGCAAAAAGGGAAAATGGCCAGTTTCAAGGTGCTCAGATCCCACAAAATATCAATAAGCTGACTGTTCAGAAGCACAGGCTTTCCTGACTTTGAGATCTGAAGACAATTTCTATTATGGTTCCCAATACAGTGGGTCTCATGGGCTGACAAGTTCCCTGCAACAGTGAGGTTTCTGAGGCTCCTTTTAGAATAGCATCCTCAAAGCATTCAGCTGGCTCGGCACCAAAATGTAATTCAGTAAACTCACCCATCGAGGGCGGGGGTCAGTCTGGGCAATACTGGTTTGTCACGAGTAAGGTGTGGGGATAAAGGAACTAGCTCACTGGCAGATGCAGACATTTGTTCCCAAAGAAGACCCAAGCAAGTTCTGGCACTGAGTGTGACAGATACCACTGGAGGCAGTATTGTCTTACCCATGGAGGAGGGGCAGTGTGCGCTTGGATGAGACGGTTCTAAAAAATAAGGTCTCAGTTTATGACACTGTGTCTTGTGTCTGAGCAAGGGCCTCTCATGGTTGCTTGCCCGTGAGGAACTGTAGGCTGTGTTCACCAGGCAACCTGGAGCGGTGAAAACCCCAGGTCTGAAAGTCCAGCAGACCCGGGCACGAACCCTAGCCCTGCAACTCTGTGGCTTGGCTACATTACATCGCCACTTTGAACCCCAGTCTCCTCCTCTGCAAAATACAGACTGGTAACAAAAGTTCTTGCTCTGCAGGTTGGCTGGAAGGCCAAGAGATAGAACAGTGGCACGCTGGCTCCTTGTGGGCACCAAGCGGGGTTATATCTTCCCGTCACGGAAGAACAGGAGCTTGCAGTGTGAATCTGGAGGGACCCTGGCTCGTGTCCCTGGCATGGATACAGGACAGTCTCCGTGAACCAGATCCTAAACTCAGTCCCCAGGATTCTTCAGGGCCTCCCAGGGCCCCACCAGGAACCAGCTCCTTCAGACCTGCAGGTTTCTGAGTGGTCAGGGGCCTGCCTGCTTAGACCAACAGGCCTGGGAAGGAATTTTAATTAAAGAGCATTAACATTTTTCTCCCACTTCTTGAGGATTTGCTTTGAGAGTTGGGAGGAATATTATCTCTAATAAGAAAACAGGGCCCCCGAATGAACGGAGCCCCCTTGCTTGGAGGGATCCCTGTTACACGCTAAGCTTGCACACACATACTCAGCCAGTCCCTGCACCCCACTTCCAAGCAGAAGACATTAGAGCCGTTGGCTCAGGCTCCCCAAGAGCTGTCTGTCCCCTTGATGCCTCTGTGAGCTAGAGTTGGAGAATCCTGGTGCCTGGGTCTGCCTGCAAGGCTATGGCTATGTAGCCACATATTTGTTCAACTTGATATTGTTTATATCCTGTTTATAGCTGACCTGCTGGTTAATCCTCAGGGTACTTAGTAGAGGCCTGTACTACACTTGCCCCAACTTTCCAGATGAGGAATCACAGGCGTGCCCACAGCCCAAGACTCAAGCCTAGGCAGGTGACTGGAGGCCCTTGTGCTGCCCTGGCCTCTCACACTGCTGTTGGGTCTTAGGGGTCTCACTTCCCTGGGCATGAATATGCCACAGACATCCAGCAGATGAGCTGGACTCAAGCCCCACGCTGCCCCATCCCAGAACTCAGGCCCTCTGTCCCTCCCACCTGCTGGTACGGAGAGCTGCACTACCCAGTGTGTACCCACTACCTTATGTGGCCATTTACATTTAAATTAAGTTAAATCAAATTAAAATTTCAGTCCTTCAGCTATACCAGCGACATTGCCAGAGCCCTGGAGCTACTCTGGCTGCCCATTGGACAGTGGAGATGCAAAACATTTCCATCGTTGTAGAAAGTTCTATTGGATAGCACTGGGTATCAGAGGTTGGTGGGCTCGGTGACCAAGCCACTGGGAACCAAGGGAAGGGAACACACCTCCAGATGCCTCCACAGGTCAGGATATTGAACACTAGGCACATCTAAGCCTCTCCAGGCTGCTCCCTTCCTGCCCTGAGTCAGGCTCACCCCCTAAGCCCATGCTTGCCCTCCTGCCCCCAGAGAGGTCAGAGGTAAGCAGCCGGTTTCAGTGATATAAGGTCAGCAGTTTCCAATCCAGCAGGTCTGAGCTGGGCCTCCTGTTTACAGAGCTCAGCAGCCCCTGTGGCCCCATGGTCAGCCGGGCCGCAACCCTCTATAAGCAGCCAGACACCCCCCAGCCCACTACCTCAACTCCATCTACCCATGTGTGACCCTCCTCCCTCTTCCCCGCCAGAGTCAGGTGGCTGATAACAAGGACAGACGCCCTCCCGGCCCACCCAGATAGCATCAGCATTTGCCTGTGTGACAGCCTGACAGGGGCCTCTGCTTCTGTGAAGGCTCCACCTCCCACGTGCATACAAGTGCACGCACATGCACATGTGTGTCTATGTGTGTCTGTGCTTATGCGTGTGCATCTGTGTGTGCTGGCATGTGCGTTCACACATGCGTGCAGGTGTGTGTTCCTATGTGTGTGTGTGTGCATGCATGTCTGTGCCTGTATTGTCCTGGGCTAAGGCTGTGGGGCTGGTCCCTTCCCCATCCTCCCCAACATACACTGATGGCAGGGTGAGCATTTGTATTCCCAGTCCAGCCCGCGAGCAAAGGCCTAGTTCTGGGACTTTAAAGACTTCGTGGAAGTACCTCCAGGATGTGAAAGAGGATAATCCTGAACTCAGATCCAACTTGGCCACTTACTCAGGCTTGGTATTCTGTCCTGTAAAAGGAGGGCAGAAAAGCCACCTACTGCACAGCCCCATGATTAGGTATAAAGCTCTCAGCACGGTGCCCGGCACGCTGCACATGCTCAATAATTCTTAGCTATGTTGCCTCCTAAGATAATAAACACAGCAGAAGACCTTCCATCATTAAACTCCTCCTGTGAATTGGAGCTCTGCTGAGACCTTTACACACCTTACCTCCTTGGACGGCCGTGGCATCAAAAGAGATGACAGACACATCGTTATTCCCATCAGGCCAGCGAGGAGCAGGGCTCCAGAGAGGCTCACTGCGTGGCCCACAGCCATGAGGCTGTCTGACTGCCCACCCTCAGCACGGCCTCTCCCGCCCCCCTGGAAGCATCGGAGGCCAAGTGGGAAGAAACACGACAGGTGACTGCCAAGGTCACAGATGGGAGGACAGGGTGGCCAGGTGTGAGCACCATGGAGCACCTGCTGTGTGCCAGGGGCCCTGGCCTCCCCGCAGGGGTGGAGAAAAGAATAAGATCCCTAGAGACTGTCTCTGGAAGGTCACTGCTGAGTAGAGAAGATGGTGGGAGCCGGCCAGGACAGTCAGCCACAGTGAGGGACGTCTGTCTGTGGCCCCTGGAGGCTGAGAGCAAGGGCACCTGCCCAGCCCACCGTGGAAGAGAGAGGAGGGGCAGAAGGAATGCCTTTCTACGCCTTTCTATGGCTCCGACTGCCCTTCCTCCATAAACAATATCCTGCCCATCTGCCACCAGGACCCAAATTCCACTGCTTGAGACTCCTCCAGGCCTTCGGGGTGGATAATTCTGTCCCGGATGGTGGCGCTTGTGTCTCTAGCAGGGGACCGTCTTACAGGTTTGGAGTCACCTACCAGGGGCAAGGCCTTGGGGAGAGATGACCCATTATTTAGCAGAGGAATGGACCCTGGGAGAGCGGCACACTGCAGGGATAAGTTTTGACGAGACATGGGAGGGAAGGGGGGGCGACCTGCCAGACCGGGGGGGCTGATTCCCGGAGTGGGACCCCAGGGAGATGGACCGCAGTGTCCAGCCAGACAGCTGCCTCGGGCAGACACACTTTGAGGCGCCAGCAGGCACCACTGGCAGGCCTACAGGTAAGCACAATGACTTCATTTTCAGATTATTATTATTTAAACACGGAAAAATGAAGAGAGACAAAAGAAGTTTGTTTTGGCAACTTGACTTTCAGGCTTTAGGACAGTGGTGGCCGAGGGTTTTCCCCCAGCATTTTTTCCCCTGGGCCTTGGCCATCGCTGTGCGCACATAGGGGGTGAGGTGCAAAGAGGGGACAACGTCAGGTGAGATTGGGTGCAGGGAAGGGTGAAATCACATGGTCACTTGTTTTGCCTACAAGACACCAAATAACTAGGGTGACTCGTTTGTTACCTGGTAGACTGAAATATTGCTTTGGGTTTTTTTTCTTCCTTTTGTTTGCTGTGACTCTTGGTGTAAAAACACCGCTCGGAGCCCCAGCTCTGCCATCGTGGTGTGGTGTGGCCCTAAGCCATGAGTGTCCCTCTCTGAGCCTCATCTCATAGCATCTGTACAGTGAGGACTGGATTACATACCCTTAGCCTGTCACTGCAGGATCCCAGGGTCCTGCAGGCTCAGCCCACCTCCACGCTCTGAGCAGGTGGTGCTCTCACCTAAAATGCTTTCTCTCCCACTTCCTCACCTTCAAGGAACACATTTCCAAATATCACCAGTCCGCCCTCGGAGAGCTGGCCTGGGCCCCTCTGGCCATTTGCCGTCCCTATAACACTATCACTTGGTGCCTCATTTTGCAAAGAGCAGACCGGAGGACTTAAACCCTGCCCTGTCTCTTACCTGCTGTTGGCTCTCAGGCAAGTCACTCCCCCTCTCTTAGCATCTGTTCCTTCATCTGAGGATGGGGGGACCTGTCCTCACCATGAAATGGTGTGCCAAATCTCCAGGCTGATCTGGCACAGCCTGACACACCATCAACATGTCGATATCAGCTCCCGTGAGCATCGGCGCCCACCTGCCCCCATAGCCGTGATGGGCCGCTCTGTCCACACTCCAGTGGAAGCTCCCAGGGCAGCCACCGTGTCTCCTCACAGCCCTGGATTAATTCTTCTTTCTTTTTTTTTTAAATTAAATTTATTTATTTATTTTTTTAGTAATCTCTACACCCAATGTGGGGCTTGAATTCATGACCCTGAGGTCAAGAGCCACATGCTCTTCCAACTGAGCCAGCCAGGAGCCCTCAATGAGGATTCTTGAGAAGGCCCAGTACCTTCTCCAAAGGCTACAAGAGCATCTGGGCCAGGGCATGGGTGAAGCAAGCTGAGGCCTCCAGGCACAGCCTTTAGGGAGGCACCCACTCCAGGCTCATGCAAGCACAAGATAGGACCACCGAGTCCCTGTCCTGCATTTGGGAACAGAACAAGGAGATGCAGCAGCCAACTGTCCTGGTTGCTCACTCTGGCTCTGTTCCTGGAGGAGTGGGAGTCTCCCCAGGAAAGTGGGGATAAACAATGCCAGAGCCCTCTTTCTCCCTCTGCTCATTATCCATCAGCTGGACTGGCAGACCTTTGAGAGCAGGCGCTGCAGAGTCTTCTTTTTTTTTTTTTAAATTTTTATTTTTATTTATTTATGATAGTCTCACACACACACAGAGAGAGAGAGAGAGAGAGAGAGGCAGAGACACAGGCAGAGGGAGAAGCAGGCTCCATGCACTGGGAGCCCGATGTGGGATTCGATCCCGGGTCTCCAGGATCGCGCCCTGGGCCAAAGGCAGGCACCAAACCGCTGCGCCACCCAGGGATCCCCAGAGTCTTCATCTCCTCCAAAACTGGAGCAGAGCCTGCATACAGTAGGCACCCAATCCAGAGGCTGAGCCGGTGCGTGGATGAGTACTCACTCCATCACCTAGCAGCCAGCCGTCCAGGCGTCTAGCGGTCCACCAGCAGGCGTGGCAGAGATGCCCGAGCCCGTGCACTGCGCTGGGCTGGGAACTCACAGAGACAAGGCAGGCCCTCATAACCCTCACGGCAAGTATGAGTGTGAGTGTGCGTGCGAGAGAGATGGGACTGTGGGTGTGTGTGTGTGTGTGTGTAACTTGACCCTCCCCCACCCCACTGTCCTTCAGAAAGATGAACCAACAGCTGGGGTGGCCAGCCCCGAAGACGCCAGCAGGGAACGGGGCAAGGTCACATCTCACACAGTGGTATTTCTCCATAAATCAGGAGAACCCCGCTGGTGGGGCCCGGACAGAGCCGGTCCTTTATCTGTCCTGAGCATCTGTGAGCATAGGCCTTCTTGTGACTAAATAGGCTTCTGCCTCCCAGGACTAAAGGTCTGTGATAGGGAACCCTGGCTGATCCCCACGGTCAGGAGAAAACTGTGATGGCTTTATCCCGGACTGGCCCCCAGCCAGCCTTCACCGCTGGGAACTCCGTCTCAGCAAGGCCACACGGAAGCTGACCACAGGGTAGAGGCCCATCTGGGCCTGACTTGGGCCTCATGTCCACCCTTGGAACCCCCTCTGGTGATGAAGCAGATGGCTTGTGTGCCCAGCACAAAGCTGGGTAAGAATAACAAATTAGAGCCCCAGCTACACTAACTGAGTGCTTACTCTGTGCTAGACGCTGGGCTGAGTTCGGCCTCTACCTGATTTCATTCAATCCTAACATATCCGTATAAGGCAGGTGCTATCCTCACCCCTGTTTTACAGATGAAGAGACTGAGGTTCAGAGTGAAACTCACCCTCTCCAAGTTTCATCACCTGGAAAGAGAAACTATGATACCTTTTCAGAGGGGCTAGTGCAAGAGTCTGAGAGGATCATGCAGCAGTTTTAAATGCACTTAGCTCAGCATCAACTGCCATGAAGCCAAAGTAAGTCAAGGGGTTATATGCAATGAGTGCCTACTCTGTGCCAGGCAGCTGGTGGTCCTCACTTACAAGTAAGTAAGTACCACCTTACAAGGTGGGTACGGCTATCATCCCCAGGTCCAGGGGAGGGAAATCAGGCTCAGAGGCACTGAGCACAACTAGCAAGTGGCCTGCCAGGTTTCAGACCTACAGTAAATTCTGCGGCTATGATGCTATTTACTGTTAGAGTTATAGGGTGAGAATGGGGCATGCAGCACTGGGAAGCAGATTGCTCTGAGTTCAAACCCCCTTCCCTACCACTGACTACCTGTACAATTGTGAGCAGGAGTGGGGAGCACCTCTCTGAGCCTCAGTATCCTCATCTGTCAAGTGGGGTTCAGATATGCTCCCTCAGGAGGACTGTGAGGACTGAGTAAAACAATGGGGCGGGGTGCTCAACACAGGGTTGGTAACACTGGCACACTGATCTATCAGTGCTAAGTCCCTCCGAGGGGGCAGGAACCAATTAGGGGGCTTAACTGAATGGGATTTACTTTTCCTCCTATGGCAAGAAGTCCAGGAGTGGGCAATCCAGGGCCAACACAGTGACCCCACACACCACTGGGATGCACTTTTCCTCTTTGCCATCCTGACCGTGTAGCCTTCTCCCTCTTGTTAGGAAGATAGATGCTCCACCTCCGGGCATGGCAGCCACTCCAGACAGGGCAAGTGGGGAAGGGTAGAGGAATTAATGGATGTGTACCAGCTGGCCAGGTCCCTTGTGTCAGGGATTTTTTACTCAGACGCCCCATCAGCACACATCCTCTTACCACTGGCCAGACCCAAGTCACGTGATCACTCCTAGATGCAAGGATGTCTGGGAAGGGGAGGATGCCCCAAGCTGAACCAGGATCTGATGGAGAAGAAGAGGGAGAATGGGTGTGGGGGCACCAGCTGTCCTGACCACCCAGATAGCCAGTCAGGATAGCCTCCCCCCACCCCACCCCTTCTGGGCGGCTCCTGTCTCTCCTGCACTTACCTGCACCCTCACACCCGCAGATCAAGTTCTCCTCTGGCAGGAGCCTAGTCGTTATGAACATCCAGACTTGGCCATCTTGGTTGACCTTGCTTTTCACTCAGAAAATACCTGCTTTCCTAGAATCCAAACACATGGAGAATCCAAATAACCAGAGCACATTTCCTTTCAAAGGATATTCTAACTATCATATAATTTTGTTTGATTTTTCAGAAATGCTAAGGACATGCCCCAGGTGCTGGAATCCTGGATTTTCTTTTATCTTCTGACACTGTGGTCCGCAGTGAAATCTTGTAGTTCTGAGGGCTTACATAAACCTTGAGGAGCCTTCTGAATAATCACAAAAGCTCACGATTAGGGTCATCATAGCAGTAAGACTGGGACTCTGCACCTAGGCTACTTGGCTTTTCCCAAAGCCCTTTCAAAGTCACCATCTCAAGACTTGGGAGTCTAAAAGGTGCAGGGGGGATGCTGGAGTGGCTCAGTGGTTGAGCGTCTGCCTTTGGCTCAGGGCATAATCCCAGGACTCTGGGATCGAGTCCCACATCAGGCTTCCTGCATGAAGCCTGCTTCTCCCTCTGCCTATGTCTCTCTCTCTCTCTGTCTCTGTCTCTCTGTCTCTCTATCTCTCTGTCTCTCTCTGTCTCTCTGTCTCTCATTAATAAATAAATAAAATCTTTAAAAAAATAAATAAAAGGTGCAGGGCATCAGAGTTACCAGGCTAGACTCAGGGCATTTCATCCAACCTCAAGACGGTTGTTTCAAAGAAACTGAGGCTCAGAGAGGTGAACACACTTTTCCACAGCTATTTTGTCAGAGAATGGCAGAGTCAGGATTCAAACCCCGGTCAATAACCCAACAGCACTCTGTCCAAAAAAGCTCCTGAGTATCTGCATCGACCTTTACATTGTACACATAGAGAAACTGAGGCCCACAGGTGGGAGGTGACTTGGCCAGACAGAGCCTGCTTGATGAAAATTTGGAGACAAAGGGCTTTGATAGATTTCTCTTGACTTTGGTCATCTTAGTTGATATTTTGAAAGAAAGGAGAGGGAAGAAGGCAGGGGTAAAGAGAAGGTAAGTCCTGGATCTTGCATCACATCGCCATATGGAAAGGAAAAATAGCTTCTTCTGCCTGATTTTACTTCTCTGCCTCCTTCTCACAATCACTTCCTCACTGCCTGGTATTCACCTCCTGAAATGTCTGCCCTCTCCAAGTCATTCCCTGTTTATTTTCTTCCTAGCACCTACAACTAAAATGTTTATACTACATACTTACGTGTTTCTATGTTCATCATTTGCTCTCACACTAGGATATGAGCTCCATGAAGAGGTCCATTTTCTGCTAGATCCCCAGGGCCTGGCCCATAGGAGACTCTCAAAAAATTTGTCAAGGGAAAGAATGAAATTTTATCAACCTAGGGAAAATCCTATGCCTTTACCAGAAAAATTGGTGACCAACGCAGTGGTGTCTGCAGTTCATTAAATTTCCCTGTACTGGTTTTATTTATTTATTTATTTATTTATTTATTTATTTATTTATTTATTGGATTTATTGGATTTATTGGATTTATTTATTTATTTATTTTTAAGATTTCATTTATTTATTCACGTGAGACACACAGAGAGAGGCTGAGACATAGGCAGAGGGAGAAGCAGGCTCCCTGCGGGGAACCTGATGCTGGACTCGATCCCAGGACCCCAGGATCATGACCTGAGCTGAAGGCAGACACTCAACTACTGAGCCACCCAGGTGCCCCTGGTAATTGATTTTAGAACTGTGAGAAATTGCACATAATGTTTAGCTGCAAATACAGAGATGCAATTCTACTATCTTGATGCAATTTATTTCTATTAATTTAAATTAAATTTCTGCACTTCAGATATTTTTTCTGCAAATTGTGATAGAACGGGCACTATAGGTTCCTTACATCAGGAGTGACTTGGCAAAGTCTGGGACATTTTTGGTTGTCTCAACTGTGGAAGGAGTACTACCAGTAACTAGGAGGTAGAGGCCAGAGATGCTGCCAAATGTTCTACAATGCACTAGACAGCCCCACAACAAACAATGATCTGGCCCCAAATGTCAAAGCTACAACAGTTAAGAGATCCTATTCTACATAAACTTTATGACGGTCTTACTGAATCTTTGGTGAAAAAAGTCAGACTCAGACATATCCATGAATAAATGCATGAATATTTATTTGGCTCCAGCTCTATGCCAAGAGCTGTGCCACGTATTGGGGATGATACTCAAAAAATAAAAATAAAATACAATCACATACAAGCCTTACCTTAAGAAGTTCATTCAACTCCCTATCTGGCCAGAAATCTAAAGTTAGATCTTCCTGCTTCTGCATTAGCTTTCTGTCTTGGTAAAGGAAGTGATATTTTGCTTTTTGAATGAAGAAGTCCCAACATTTTCCTTTAAAATGCTTTCCACGTGAATTTTTCAAGAATTCTATCCCACATCTATCACCATGTCTTTGCCATCTTGAAAAATTGCAGACCCAATGGTAATACCTCAGTAGCTATAGTGCATGGTATCATCATTCCCAACTTTCCACACCTCCCACGTCCACTCTCTTTGCCATTTGACTTGGGGTTGCTCTCACCATAAAGAGGATATATTCCTCCACCCACTGATAATAGATTTGGCCAACAGCTTCGGCCAAGGGCGTGTTAACATGCAGGGTGCAAGTAGTAGTTTTTAATGTGTCTGTGAAATTAAGCTTGTGCTCTAGCACTTCTGACATTGTCATAAAGGACTGGTCCCAAAACAATGGGAGACATGTGTAGAAGACCTAAATCCAACTATCAGCTTAGAGCAAAATCCGGCCAGCCTGATAGCCTGGGCCAAAGACACAGTCAAGCTCAACCAGAATCAGCTAAACTCTAATCAGCTGCAGAACAGTGATCATGAGAGTAAATGCTTGTTGTTGGAAGCCACTAAGTTTTGTGTTTTTGTTTTTGTTTTTGGCATACACAAGGTAGAAGTTAATTTTTCTTGCAAAAGTCTAAGGATAGGCAGTATGGAGCTAATAGGATGTTTTCATGATGGCATCAGGGATCCACATTCCTGTGTTTCTGTCCTCAATACTTGTTTATATTTTAAAGATCACTTCATGGCTCAAAAAGGCTGCTGGAGATACAGCCAACAAGTCTGCAGGAGGAGGAAAAGAAAAAGGTTGTGCCTTATTTCCACTAAGGAAGACTTTCCAGAAGTCCTATGTGACATTTAGGCTTGCATCTCATTGTCCAGAACTTATTCTATGTCTATAACTATATGCTAGAGAGATGGGGAAATGGGGTCTTTCAACTGAGCTTCAATGTCCATCTATAAAAGTAGTATGATAACACCTTCCTTGATGCTTGTTGGGGGGACCAGAAATCAGGTATTATTCTAGTAATAATAGTGGCTCATCTTCAGAAAAGCTAAGCACTTATAATTCATTATAATTCTTAAATCCTTCAACAGCTTCACTATAAGAAAGCTGAAATTTTGCTGGTAAATAATAGTTCAAATTTGAATGCAGGGGTTTTGACTCCAGAGCCCTGTTTCCCACCTGCTTTTCCGCACTTCCCTCAAAAACTGGGAACTACTGATTGACAGACAGGAAATAACTTCCCAGTACACACTTATTAGAATGGCTAAAACAAAACAAAAAACCTAGTGCTGGCAAAGATGCAGAGAAACTAGGACTCGTCTACGCTACTGGTAGGAATGCAAAATGGTACGCTCCACCACGGGCAAGAGTTTGGTAGTTTCTGACAAAGTTAGACATGCATTGACTGCATGACCCAGTGGTCCTACTCATTACCCTAGAGAGATGAAACCTATGCTCACCCCAAATCCCAAACATGAAAGTTTACAGCAGCTCTATTCACAATCGCCAGATTCAGGAAACAACCAGATGCCCTTCAATGGGTCAATGGCCAGCTATGAGACAGTCACATAATGAATGGAATGAACGCTACTGAGCAGGAAAAGGGAACTACCTACTGACAGATGCAGAAATATGGTTATTCTGAAATGCAGTGTGCTTGAAAGAAGACAGACTCGAAAGGCTACACACACTGGATGACTTCACTTATATGATATTCTGGAAAAGGTGAAGTGACAGGGTCAGAAATAAGATGGGTCATTAGGTCTAGGCTAGGGGAAGAGTTTGACAACAGAAAGGCATGAGAAAAATTTTGAGGTGACAAAAATATTCTATATCTCAATTGTGATGGTGGTGGTTACCTAAAACTTACGAAACTATGCACTAAAAGGGGGCAAATTTTATTAAATTATGCCTCAATTTAAAAATAAAAACTTAACACATATTGTCTCATGCAAATACCCCAGAGACCTTGTGATGGATAACTGAGCTGTTTTAATTCGATAGGTAAGGAAACAGAAAGTGCGAGGGATTGAAGCTAGGGTGGCTCAGCTGGCCATGGGGTCGGGTCCTCTGACTCCCAGTATGGAGCTCACTGGGTCTCGGTAAGTGGCAGCAACCATTGTCATCAGGCACCGTACCAAGGCCGGCAGAGAATGCACAGATCTACGGGGCGGGACCCAGACTGCCTGCACCTAGGCTGTCTGAGCTGACAGTTCAGACATGGTCCAGAATATGGACCGACGACCCCACTTACAGCCCCAGGGCTGGGACCTGCCACTTCCAAGACCCAATGGCCACAGCTGTCCTCTGTGATTGGTGAGAGGTGACTGTCCATCTGAGTGTCTGTCCTCTGGCTCTCTGAACACTAGGACAAGGCTTGTTTTGCGCAGCATTCCTAAGCCCTGGGGTGGGGCAGCTCCTTTAAACATTCTGTGTAATGGCAACAAGGGACCTGCATGAGTAGAGCAAATTCCGCGTTCCTCCACCTGAGAGGAGGGCCCCCAGCGTCAGGCCCAGATGGCAGGATGAAATGAAAACAGGAAGGGCTCCAGGTCAGAAAGCAAACACAGCAGGCATATGAAAAGTCACCAGCAAAAACTGTGGAGTGGCTACAGATGTACAGAAATGCTTTAAAGAGCAGGGTGACATCAAGTCCTAGGTGTGTTCGAGGGTGGTGTGTGGCATGGATTTGGGGACCACAGACCTCCTGCATCTCAGCTTTATCCTCACCTACTCTGAGCTGGGCATATGGACTGGCCTTTGGAGCGGCTCTGAGGAATGTACAAGATGGCACATGTGAGGTGCTCAGCAAACTTGAACAGGCACTGTCGGGGGTCTACGCCATGCCAGGTGCTTGTCTAGGGTGTCAGTGAGCGAGCAAAACACACAGGAGTTCACATTGTAATGGGAAAGCAAGTCAATGAATCAATCAAATAAACATCAAACATGGGGGGCGACAGGGCAGGGCAAAGGGAAGACAGGGCAGGGCAAATCATTCTTAGATGAGGTGGACCGGGAGGGCCCTCCAGAGAGGACGCCGGAGCAGGGCTGTGGGTGCAGCAGAGGAGCCCGACAAGCAGCCACGCGGGGAAGCATATTCCAGGTCAGGAAGGAGGGCAGAGGTCGGGGCGTGCTTGGCCTGTTTGAGGATGTGCCCAGGGAATGGTGGTGACGCTGGACCAGAGTCGTGGGAGAGGTGAAGTCAGGGATCACCACGGATGTTGCAGGTCCTGGGAGCATTTTGGGTTTTATGCCAAGAGAGCTGGGAAGAAAGATACTGAGGGTTTTGAGCAGGAGATCGGCCTGGATGCTGGCCCAGGGAGATTAGGCACTGAGCAGAGCTTCGACGACAGCGCCACTGACGCCGTGGGCCAGGCAAGCCTTTCCGTGGGTGCTCCACTGTGCATTCTACGATGTTGAGAAGCATCCCGGGCCTCTACCCACCAGAGGCCAGAAGCACCCTTTCCCCCGAGGTGTGATAACCCAAAATGTCTGCAGACCTCCCCCAGTGTCCCCTGGTGGGCAGAAGCACTGCAAGGTTGAGAAGCACTGCAGGAGAGACGCGGAGGAGGCCGAGTGCAGTGACGAGCTTCTCCTTGTCCGGGCAGGAGACGTCCAGGCTTGCACGAGGTGGGAGCTGGGCACGTGGTGACAAGTGGTTGATGTTTGCGGATTTGATGCTGGACAGGAGGGCGCAGTTCACCACCTTCATCTAACCTTCTAAGTTGTGTATAAATATAATCTAAGGGACTAAGAATTGGGGATATTTTGCAGTTTTGCAGAAGAGGACTTGTGTGTCTGTATGTGTATTAAAAAGTGTAAAAGGAGGGGTGCCTGGGTGGCTCAATTGGTTAAGCGTCCGACTCTTGATTTCCCCTCAGGTCGTGATCTCAAGGTCATGAGATCAAACCCAGCGTCAGGCTCCCCACTCAGTGGGGAGTCTGCTTCTCCCTCTCCCTCTGCTCGTCCCCCCACTTGTGCTCTCTTTCTCTCTCAAATAAATAAATAAAAATCTTTTTTAAAAAAATTTTAAAGGGAAACCCAAAAAACTATTATCAGTGTTGCCCTTGGAGGGAGGACCGGATAAGAGGGAAACCAGGTATGACCTCTAGGTCTGTTTAAATTTTCACTTTATATACAGATCCTCTTCTTATGATGAGGGTTATATACCAATAAGTTGGAAATACCTAAGTTGAAAATGCCTTTAATCCACCTAACCTGCTAACCATCAGAGCTCAGCCTTGCCTACCTCATGTGCGCTCAGAACATTTACACAAGCCCACAGTCGGGCAAAGTCATCTAACAGAAAGCCTATTCATAATACAGTGTAGACTCTCTCACGTAACTTATGGACTACTGTACTGGAAGTGACAATCAGAACGGCTGCTTGGGTAAAGTGGTTGTAAGTGTATCAGTTGTCAAACCCTTATGACTGGGTGGCTGCCCAGCATCATGAGAGAGCGTCATAGTGCATGGAGCCAGCCCAAGACAAGACCAAAATTCAAAATTCGAGGTATAGTTTCTATTGAATGAGTATCACTTTTGCACCATTGTAAACATCGAAAAAGTCACAACTATTGTAAGTTGGGGACCGATATACACACAAATATAGATGTTAAGTAAACACAATTTCTAAAGTATATATTCTATGACTGTTTACATAGCATTTTTAAAATGGCAAAATGACTGTGATGGGGAGCAGAGTAATGGTCGTCAGGGGTGAGGGATGCAGAGGGTGAGTGGCCGCGCGGATGGAATAGTTCTGGATCTTGATGGTGAGGGTTACATGAACATATACTTGTGGTAAAAATTGTATAGATACAGTCACACACATGCACGCATGCACACCCAGTATGTAAAAATAGTGCCATCTGACAAATTGGTCAAATTGTGACCCGTGTCGATTCCCTGGCTTCAGGGAGATGCTACAGTTATGCAAGACATTGTCCTTAGGGAAACTTGAGTGAAGGGTACACAGATGTCGCTGTACTATTTTTGCAGTTTCCTACGCATCTATGATTATTTCAAAATAAAAACGATTTTTTAAACAACAGTGGAAAAGGTCTTTTAAGACAAAAGTCTTGTCTTGTCAATTGCAGGGAGTTTCCAGAGGACAGAGCCTTACAGCAAAGTCTCACCCAGGCAGGCCACCCCACAGAGGCCAGCCAGTCCCTGAGAAGAGCTCAGCTGAGTTCAGGGATGGAGCAACATGCAGATGTCCTCAGTAAACATAACTGGAATGGGAGACAACGTGGAGGGTATGGAGAGAATCAGATGAAATGAAAGACATGGGTCTGAAGACGTTGAAAATATGCATGTGAACTGCTACACATTTCTGCTTCAATAGAAATAGATTTTTGGTGATGGGTACTCAGTTTGGTCTAAATAGTACTGGCAAGTGGCAATGGGATACAGAGCCGTGATAAAGGAAGACAGTGGCCAGCACGTCCCACAGGGGCCAAGGGTCGTGCAGGTTGGTGGGCATGGGAGCATCTAGAGCTCCCAGATGATGAGCAAGGACTGGTGCATGTCTGGGCGCTGTGCATGTGGGTCATTCATGGCTGGACCAAGGACTCTGTTCTCAACTCTTTCCCCTGCTCAGTGATTAATGTGCAATAAGGTCCTGATGAGTCATAGAAGGGAAGGGGCGGGCAGTTGGGATGACCCTGGCCAAGCCCTTGGGTACCCATTCCCAAGGTAGCAGGAAGGCTGGGAGAAGAGCCAGTCCCATACTCTGGAATGGCAAACAGGAAAGGGGGGGACACTACACCAAGAACAGAAGGAGAGTGGAGTTTCACACCCTGGCCACCCTTTGAGTGCCAAGAGGCCCCAGGCTCCTCTGCCAGGGAAAAGACCAGAAGGCATTGTCTCCCCTGCCCAGCTAAAAGCTCCCTGCAGGAGGAAGAGAGAGAACTGAGCATTAACAGCTGACCCGTGGCTTCTCTGCAGTTCCTGACCTCCAAGGAGATTGTTTTTCTCAGTCATCATAAGGGAAGTAAGTGTGCCTGGGCCGTGGAGAGACAGCTGCCATAACCACCGCTCCAGGACGGCCTCGCCAAGGCTGCCTCCTGCGTGCAAGGTGGGCATGGGGGAGCAGGGCTAACTCAGGAACAGAGGGGCGCCCTTCAGCTCTGTGGGCCTTTGTTTCCACCGGCATTTTTTTTTTTTAAGGTTTTATTTATTTATTCATGAAGACACACAGAGAGGCAGAGACGTAGGCAGAGGGAGAAGCAGGCTCCCTGCAGGGAACCCAATGCGGAACTCGATCCCAGGACCCCGGGATCACACCCTGAGCTGAAGGCAGACACTCAACCGCTGAGCCCCCCAGGTGTCCCTCCACCAGCATTTATTGTATTGACTCTGTGCCAGACTGTGTCCAAGTCAGGGCAGCCAGGCTGTCACTGCATCCATGTCACTCACGCCATTCCGGTGTGAAGCAGGCACCGGTGTTTGCCCATGTTTGCCCACCTTGCAGGCACAGGTGGTGCCCACATGAGGACACCGTGTCACCTGCACATCTTCCTATAACCGGAAGAGAAGGCCAGCATTTGAGCACAGGCCTGTCAGATTCCAGAGTCCCTGCTTTGGCCACCCCATCCCCTGCCCCACACCATTGTTCTAAGGGGGACTGTGGTAACACCGGAGCTCTGAGGAATCAGAAGCTCATCTGGGCCTCCAGACCACAGTAACACCCCACCACGACTGGGGAATGACTCCCAGGTCCCCATACGCGTAGAGAATGAAGCCCTTCCCATCCCTCCAAGTCAGTCTCAATCACACTTCCTCCAGGAAGCCTTCCATGATGTTTCTAGCTTAGATGACTTCATCCTTCTCTCGATGTTTCCAGAACACCCACTTCTCTGGCCCCTTCACCGGATGACTTATCCCCCTCATCAGAGAGGCAGGATGGGGTGGGGATGAGGGCTCCCCCAGGGCCAGACTGCCCCACTTCAAATGGGAGGATATTTAAGATATCGAAGAACAGAATTTGGTGATGGGGAGGTGTCAATAAACACCAGTCATTAAGTATCATTCCTAATAAATAAATAAACATTTAGACATGTATATATAAAATTTCTTCAGCCTTAAATATACATTTATATGTGTTTGTATACAGTATTCACAGAGTATTGTACATTAGCAAAAAAGCAGGCTTTACCTTAGAAAATAACTTTATGTGGGATTATGGGTAACTTCTTCATACTGCTCTGTATTGTCCATATTAGAAAACCTTGATTTTGGGGGAGGAGAGGGAAATGAAGTCAAGAAGCATTAGCAGATGAAAGCAAAGTAATGTTTGAAGCAAACAAGTACTTCCACAAGAAATGCAGGCGTGTTTATGGAGCACCTCCCACCTGCTCCCGGGAGGTGCCAGGGACCCAGAAAGGAGTAGGACCCGGTGCTGACCCAGGGATCCTGGGTGCAGGGAATGCCCAGCCTGACCAATCTCCCAGTAACTATTCCTGGAAGCACACAATGTTCTAGGTGTTCTGAGAGTCCCAGGAAGTGCAAAGGTTTATAAAATGCAGCCCTTGCCCTGAACCCATTTGCAATTGAGTAATGTCTTAAAACGAAGATGCCCAGAACAGCCCAGAATCCTAACCAGCGAACAGGAACCTGTCAGACACTCTCCTCCAGCTCCCCAGCCTCACAGCAGCCCTTGGCTCTCACTGCCTAAACATTTCCTAGGTGCTAATTAGCCAAATACACTTAACACTTTCCTCTTGAACCTTTGGAAACAGCATTTCCCCCCTCTTACAGATGGTGCCACTGACGTTGAGAGCGTTCGTGAGGATAGAGCTGGGACTATAAAGCATGTGGCTGTTGCCTGACAGGCCCAACACTGCCTTCAGCCAAAAGGATACAGGCCTCACGTTCTGACCAGCTCACCCCACTTCAGGCCTGCTGGCAGCCCTAAGAAAAGCCACAGAGAATGGAGAGGCAGCCCCATCCTTTGCCCCTTTGCTTTCTCTTTCTCCCCCAGAAATGTATTCTCTTTCCCTCTGGGAATGGAGTCTTGCTACTCCCAGCTCCTGCCTGTTTCTTCTTAATCTTTCTTTAAAAGGATTCTTGAGTTAATTAATGGCCCTGATGTGGCTCTGCCAGGAAAGCAGCACAAGGGGTGTGTGTGTGTGTGTGTGTGTGTGTGTGTGTGTGTGTGTGTGTGTTTAAAGACCAGAGAGAAAAGGAACAAAGTGTAAGTGGTTTTAGAGTCCAACATAAGACTCTAGAAAGTCCCTTTGGAACAAGGAAGAGTAGATCACATTTGTTTTCTTGCCCTCAAAAATAGTAAGTGGAAGGAGAGACCAAGGAGAAAATTTTGACCTGACTATACTTCTCCTTATTGCTCAAGAACCACCCACAGCTCCCTATTACCTGGTTATGAAAGATAAGTAAGCCAAGCATCTGTTTCTTCTCCCCAATCACCCCAGTTCTTCCTCCCAGCTTCCCTGAGAAAGCCCCTCTGCAGGTGCAGACACATACCCACACAGCCTGTGTGTCATCTCTATGTACTGGGAATTCTCAACAATGTCAGCAGTGGGGATCCCTGGATGGCTCAGCAGTTTAGCACCTGCCTTCAGCCCAGGACATGATCCTGGAGTCCCGGATGGAGTTCCACATTGGACTCCCTGCATGGAGCCTGCTTCTCCCTCTGCCTGTGACTCTGCCTCTCTCTCTCTCTCTCTCTCTCTCTCATGAATAAATAATATAAATAAATAAAATCTTTTAAAAAAGAAAAAAAAAAACAATATCAGCAGTGAAATACTCTTCCCAACTTGGGCAGACTGGACTCATCACCCTGTCCCCTTGGTATTTGCCATTGCCTGTCACAGCACTCTTACTCAAGCATACTCCCCACCAAGGCCACTGCCTTGAGTTCCCCTACCACTCCAAATCTTTAGAGTTATGTTTCCTACCTGTAGCCCATGGACAACTACACCAGAATCCCTTGGGAAGGCCAAGAGGAATAAAACACAAATTCCTGGGCTCTAGCCTAGACCTACTACAGGAGGTTCTCTGGAGGTGAGCCTAAGAAAAAAGGGGAATGCTAAATGGGTGTGTGTGTTTGCTTATGTATAGAAAATAATGAAAAGAAAAAGCATACTTTTAGAAATGGTTGCCCACAGTGGAGGGAGGGAAGGGGGAACGAGGTGAAAGAGACATGAGAAGTCAGCCTTTGAACATCCCTTGTCTTTGGGTCTGAGTATGAAACCATCAAAAATGCATTTTCATGGGGCACCTGGGTGGCTCAGTTGATTAAGTGTCTGACTTCAGCTCAGGTCATGATCTCAGGGTCCTGGGATCGAGCCCCAGGTCAGGCTCCCCACTGAGTGGGAAGTCTGCCTCTCCCCATGATTGTACATTCTCTCTCTCTCTCTCTCTTTAATAAAATCTTAAAGAAAATCTTCTTTATAAAAAAATGCATTTTCATGATTAAAAACCAAAATTGAATAAATCAAAGAACAATCCCTAAAATTAAAATCAATGAACCTAATTTGTATTTAGCTGGTAACATAACCGCACAGAGAGAAACTACTTCAAATGATATTAAAGCTTAGTAATTGAATACACTTTCTTAGTGGGATATAATCTAAAGGCAAAAAGAAATGCCCTCCAAAATCTTAAATCATTTTTGGTGACCATAATGGTGTTATTCTTCTGAGCCCATTGTGTGTGTAATAAAAGATAAATCAAGTGAGTAACTATGCTGGAGTTCTCAAAGCTGAGATTTTCAACATGGTTAAAAGAAATCACAGAGTAAGACCAATGAAGTATTAAGCTTCTGGTCAAATTTGAATTGGAAATATCACCATGAACTTATAATGTATCTTATCTTTTTTTAAAAAAGTATATATTTTATAGTTGTGTTCACTAAAAAGATCTGGAAATGTAAATAGTCCAATACAATGAGCAGCCCCCTAGATCCAGATTGTGGTGTCTAAATACCACTTCTTACTGAAAGAAACCAGGATTCCTTATAGAAATGGACAATGCTGAGTCAAGAGATGTACAATGAGCTTGGAATATCCTTTCATACAGATACAGTAAGCTATCAAAGATTAATAGAGTATATCAGAAGGACTCAGGAGCCCATTCCAGTAACTTCCATTGGCCAAAGATGGTGTAATTTGGGCATCAAGAAAGACTATTGTCTTACTACCATAAATTGAAAGAAATCAAATATGGTTAAATCATGGGATCATAATAATATCAAACACACACACATGCACACAAACTCAGTGGTTACTTGTGGAAAAAGCTGGGAAACCAAATCATGGTAAATGATACATACATAGAAGGGAAGCATCAAGCACTTATCCTGCTTTTACAACCAAGACCTCAAAATCACCACACAATTGATAGGGGGAACCTTCTCTTTATAGAAGCAGTCCAGCTTAAAATTAAGAGATGATTGAATTTGAACATCAGTCCTTCCCAATCTAATGAATTAGTAGATCTAGGTAATGAATATCATTAGCTGCTGACATGACAAAAAGATACCCAGACATCACGCTCCCTGTGGTAGAAGAACACAGTACCGAGGAAGCAGCCATGCCAAAAATCCTAGTCACCCCGAAGGTCTCACTGCCAATTTCGAGCAAATACAGGAGGCAGAGGAAAACTATAGGATACCTGGTCACAGTGTAGGAAACTTTATAGTATCAGCCATGTGGTTTCTTCAACAAAATACTCTGAGCAAATAAAAGATAAAGGAAGAACTTATGAATCAAAAGAGACTTAAGTGAAAAGTCAATCTTAATAGAAGGCCTCTAAGTGGATCCCGATGTAAAAAACACACTTAAAAATTTCACATGACAATCAGGGAAATGCAAACACAGGCTGGACGTTTGATTGTATTGAAAAATTGTTCTTAGTCTTTTTTTTAAAGATTCTATTTATTTATTCATTAGAGACACACACAGAGAGAGAGGCAGAGACACAGGCAGAGGGAGAAGCAGGCTCCAAGCAGGGAGCCTGACGTGGGACTCGATCCCGGGACTCCAGGATCACACCCTGGGCTGAAGGCGGTGCTAAACTGCTGAGCCACCTGGGCTGCCCTGTTTTTAGTCTTTTTAAGGTGATAAGAGCATTGTGTTTATTATTCATTGCAAGACCTCCTTTTTAGGGGTTCATGTTAAAATATTTACAGATGAAGTGGTACGATGCATAATGTCTGCTTCAAAAATTTAGAAAAAGAGGGATCCCTGGGTGGCGCAGCGGTTTGGCGCCTGCCTTTGGCCCAGGGCGCGATCCTGGAGACCCGGGATCGAATCCCACGTCGGGCTCCCGGTACATGGAGCCTGCTTCTCCCTCTGCCTATGTCTCTGCCTCTCTCTCTCTCTCTGTATGACTATCATAAAAAAAAAAAAAATTTAGAAAAAGATTTTCAAATATACAGAAGACTAGAGAGAATATAAATTCCACCTTCAACAATTAAAAACAGAGAGGGAGACAAACCATAGGGACTCTTAATTCTAGAAAACCAACTGAAGGTTGATGGAGGGGAGGTGGGGGGTGGGGTCACTGGGGGATGGGCATTAAGGAGGGCATGTGATGGAATGAGCACTGGGTGTTCTATGCAACTGATGAATCAATAAATTCTACCCCTGAAACTAATAACACACTATATGTTAATTAAATTTAAGTTAAACACTTTAAAAAATACTATCTTTTTTTGTTATACCCTTCCCTTTTCTGACTAGCTAATCCCAGATGATTGTTTGCATGTTTTCCTGGCATTCGTAGCTGTAGCCGAAAACAAATCCTTTCAGCAAACTGCTCAGTTAATGATTGAGCTCTGAGCCTGGCCCAGGGGTCCTGGATTATGTCAGAGGCCAGCGGGCATGGGGAGGTGCAGAGTGAGGCCTGTTCCTCTATAGGCCACCTGGCTGTTGTTCCCAGGAGTTTTGTCTCCAGGACGGGGCTTCCTTAGCCAGCCTCCTTGACAAAGAATGTTGCAGAATACACACCACCCCATCCCCAATCCCTCCAAGCCCTGGCACCTGCACCAGCCTGGGTGGCTCAGCCCCAGCTTGGGGGACAGGGGCAGCCTGAGCACGCTTTTACTGAACGCCTCTTCCTTCTTTCTCCCCTGAGTCCAAATAGGTGCTGAGTGCTTGGATCCTGAAGTATTTTACAGTGAATGTAGCAAAATCAGGGAGTCCATGGTCTTATTATTTGTTGGGAAACCAAAGCCACCATATGCAGGACCAAAGCCAGGAGTGCACCTCCAGGAAGACATAGGAAGACTCCAAAGACCTCTGCACACCGCCCTGCTCCAACCAACTGTGCTGAAAGTCTACCATCCCCTGCTCTCTCTGTTGAGCGGAACATTCCCTCTCACAGGGTTCAGACTTAATACACAGGCACTCGTGGCAGGAACAGTGCTTTTTCTGAGTATATGCGCTGGCACTGGGTTATATGCTTTATGTGACTTTTCACCTTTCAATTTACTTCTCACAGCATCCCTATTAGGTAGATGCTATTATTAGCTCCACTTCACAGATGAAACTCTGAAGTTAGGGCACCCCATGGGCAAGAGACAGGGCTAGATTCAGACCACCAGTTCTGGCTCCAGAGAGGATATGCCCGTGGTTTTCAAACCAGGTCTTGTGGATCCCTAGGGGTTCCAAAGAGGATGGAGTAGAGAAGACAGGCAGTGTGGGCTCCTGCCCTGCCTTGGCTGCCAAGCTCCTGCTTGTTCTGCTTCACTTATTGGAGTTTCATGAGGATTTCTTCTGAAGCAAGATCCTCCTCCTAAATATCTTAGGACAACCAACCTCTCATCTGGCCTAATCCTCTAAGTGACTCACGGAGGGAGGGTGCCTGGCCTAGGGACACCCTGCCCACAGTGCCAGAGCTCTGGTCTTGACTGGTTCTTCTTTCAGTGACCTTCCCAAAAGTCCCAAGGATTAGAAACGCTCCTCATTGAGTTGGACACTTGCCGAGCTCCCAGGACACCTGCAGAATGCCTGCACCCAGTGACATAGTGGAAGAAAGGTAGATATGTCTCCAGAGACACGGGTCAGGTCTGGGGATAAAGCAGGTGGCTCTCTGCCTTGTATAGTGGCCAGCAGACAGGTTGGAAAATAATGTCTCAGCTTGAGGAGGAAATCTTGGTACCTGACACCTGAGTCTTCTTTCTCCATGAATTTCCGGCATTAAGCACCATGTCCAGTGCATGCCAGGTGCCCTACAACTATTTTCCAAGTTGCTCTGAAGAGCACTCACATTTCCTAGCACACCTAGTGTGTGCTAAGCCCGGGCTGGGGGCTTTTACCTACATAGGTCATATTAACTGAAACCAAGTGTATTAGGGTCATTATCATGATCCCTTTCAGATCAGGATTTTATCATCATGAAATGTTAGGATGGTGTTTGCTGCTCACAAGACAGGCCCTGGCTCTAAGCAATCACAGACTCATTAGGCATGACCAGTAGTGGTCAAGGATGGAAAATTCATAAATACAAGCTCTGATGAAGTTTGCCAAGAAATCACACTTTTAGCAGACGGCGAGTAGGTTAAGTTTTCCCTTCTGGGCTGTGCTACTCACCTTCTGGCACATGTGTGTCCACATCTGTGCAATGCGTTGGTGCAGAGAATTTACAGTCAGTGAGGCCACATACCAACTATTCTGAGAGATTAATTCGAGACAATGAGTGTTGTTGAGTGCTTACCATGTACACGGTTCTGCAAAGGACAGCTGTCTGCTCCAGAAAACAAACATCAAAGCAAAGAGCCAAAGCACTAAAAAAGCTGCTTCCAAAGAGCAAGATACTGTGCAGAGGTAAAGCAGGGTGATATGATGGAAAATTAGAGCGGGTGGCTGGGGAGGATCTCTGTGGAGGTGGCAAGCAAGCAGAAAGCAAAATGACATGGGGAGATCAAGCACACCCAGATTGGAAGACGAATAGTCCAGGCAGAGGAAGAGCAAGAGCAAAGGCCCTGGGGCAAGGTGAGCTTGGCACGTGCAAGAGGCAAGAGAACAACCAGGGCTGGGAGAGACTGGGTAGAGATGTGGTCAAGAGGCAGCCCAGATCATGAAGGGCCTTGTCTCGCACTACAAGATATCCAGGTCACATTCTTAGGGCAGTTGGATGCCACCTAAGCCAAGGAGTGCCAAGGTCCGATTGGCACTTGAGATCTGCTCCACTCAAGGCTGTCGAGCAGACGACACGTGGCTGATCCACAATGAGATGTGTTGCGGGTGTAAAATACACGATAGATTTCAAAGGCTTAGCATGAAAAGAATGAAAATGTCTCGTGACGTATTTTTATGCTGATTAATGTTGAATTAGCAATACTTTGGATATATTAGGTTAAAGAAAATACACTGCTAAAATTATTTACACGTTTTATCTTTTTGAGTGCCCCTTGAAAACCTTAAATGGCATGCAGAGCTCGCGTCCCATGTGTCTTTGCCTTCGGGGCCCAGTGGGGAGCCCGTGGCAGGACGTGGGCCTGGAGGCGGTGCAGTCTGCTGTGTCACCCTCTGTCGGGATCACTGCCCCTCCTGTGTGCTCTCCCTTGGCCTTTCTTCCTTTATCGGCACTTGATCACTTTAAAATATTATACAGGGATCCCTGGATGGCGCAGCGGTTTAGCGCCTGCCTTTGGCCCAGGGCGCGATCCTAGAGACCTGGGATCGAATCCCACATCGGCCTCCCGGTGCATGGAGCCTGCTTCTCCCTCTGCCTGTGTCTCTGCCTCTCTCTCTCTCTGTGTGTGACTATCGTAAATAAATAAATAAATAAATAAATAAAAATAAATAAACTATTATACAATCATGACTCCTTCATTTACCTGATTTATCATTTTTTCTCCCTCTCAGAACGTGAGACCCACAAGGTTGGGGATGCTCACCTGCCTTGTTCTCTGCCGAATCCCCCATGCTTCGAACGGCACTGGCACACGGCAGGTTCTCAGCAAACGTGTGTTGAATAAATGAATGAAAGGTGCTGGAAATCTCAAGCTGGCAGGCTTGTGCAGCCTAAAAGTGGTGTGGCTGGGGGCTCCTGGGGAGTAGGATTGTCCCCTTTGTCACGGGGCAAGATGTGCCCTGAGAACCCAACCTCATTATGGCCACATCCATAGGGTTTTCTTTTCAAAACATCATTTTGCCTGATTCCTCTAAATACACAGGATTAGGGGCACCTGGGTGGCTCAGTGGGCTAAGTGCCTGCCTTCGGCTCCAGTCATGATCTCAGGGACCTGGGATTGAGTCCCGAATCGGGCTCGCTGCTCAGTGGGAAGTCTGCTTCTCTCCCTGCCCCTCCTCCTGCTCCTGCTCTCTTGCTCTCTCTCAAAATAAATAAATAAAATCTTAAAAAAAATACACAGGATTAGTTCCCAGGTAGGAAAATCACAGGCAGAGGTCAAGTGGAGAGTGAAACTTTGAAAAAGAAAATCCTTGGATTTCTTCCCATGCCCCCAGCCTAGGGGCAGACCCCTCTACGGAACCCCATGGGGGATTCTCAGACCCCCTGCTTTTCAAGTGGGGATGGTGAGAGCTCACAGAGGGGCAGGGGCTTAACTGGGGCCACACGGTGAGGAAAGAGCCCTGCTGGGGCCACAGGTAGGGTCCCGATCCGGCTTCCCCCTTCCTCTCCTGGACATCAGACGACTGGTCTCTGCTCCATCACTGATGGCTGGTACTCACCGTGTTCCCAGAATATTGTCCTCCCATGGAAACTGATGAGATGGCATCAGCAACTTCCCCAGGTCCCCCAAATCCTATAGCAAAATCAATCAGCATGTGACAGCTGTCCTAGCACAAAGGCCAGCTGGCTTGGGGTCAGTCGAATCTGTGTTGGGCAGCTACCCAGGGGCTAGATGACCTCTCTCTGCATCTCGTTTTCCTGGTCTGCTACAGGGGACAATAAAACCAATTCTAGAGTCACCTGGGTGGCTCAGTGGTTGAGTGTCTGTCTTCGGCTCAGGTTGTGATCCTGCGGGTCCTGGGATCGAGTCCCATATCGGGCACCCTACATGGAGCCTGCTTCTCCCTCTGCCTATGTCTCTGCCTCTCTCTCTCTGTGTCTCTCATAAATAAATAGATAAATAAATAAATAAATAAATAAATAAATAAATAAATAAATAAATATTTAAAAATAAAAAAGACCAATTCTGTAGCACTGTTGTGGTGGTTGAATGCACAATATTGTATGGAAGAGATCTAGGGTACCCTGTACAGCAACAGTGGTGACTTTGATCCTAATTATTATTATTCATGTGTTGTTCTCACTGTTACAGGTGGCAGCATGAGCAAGGTCAAAGGACAGAAGCTGAAAACTCCTGTCTACATTTCCCTCTAAATCCACTTCTAGCATGGGGTCCCCACAAGCCACGGAGCCTTCCCCCAGCTGGCTGGGCCCCCATCCTTTTTTTCGATGCCAGGGTCTGAGAGCTGACTCCAGGAATCTTGTTTGTGAGCACAATATCCCCCTTTGTTGTCCAAATAAACGTGTCTGGTGTGGCGACGGGACAGAGGGAGGGGTGCAGGTGGGGGTGCGGAGAGAGAACTGTGAGAAGCAGAAAGTGAAGAAGAAAGCCTCCAGCAAGGCAGAGGCAGGGAAAGTCAAGGAAGGGAGGGAGGAGAGAGGCAGAAGGACGCAGGGCGGGCAGCAGACAAGACAGAAGGAGGAGAAAGAAGATGGGGAGGCAGGGGGATGGACCCCGGGCAGACCCGAAGTGAGCCACAGGGAGGGGTGAGAAGGACCACGCACAGTCCTGTGTCACGCCAGGCCAGTTGGGTCCAGCCGGGCCCCACAGGCCCCTCTGCTCTATCAGGGCTGTCAATCTATGGCCTCGTGAGCTGAGGAAATGAGCCTTGAACACGTTATTCTGGGTAGGAACAAACACCCTTTCGCCAGCCTGTGCTCTGAGGGTGGCCCTGGGTGGGTGGGGTGCGGGGCAGGGTCTGCCCAAGCCCTAGTGGCAGCTTCTTGGGGGATCTGCCCAACCAGAGTGGTCTCTGTGAGTAAGGCTGGGGCCCCAGCCGGGTCTAGGGCCCCGGGGCGCCTCTGTGGTCAAAGACGTGGAGGGTCAGGCCCAGGTGGGGCAAAGAAAGTGTAGTAGTCAACAGTGGGTGGGAGGAGGGCAAAGGACCCAGAGAGGGAGCTGCTTCCTGGGGCTTAGCGCTGTTCTTAGGAGCCCCCCAGCCTCTCCTCCACCAGGGGAATACCCCTGCCGCCCCTTCCCACGCTGGCCCCAGGCTGGCACCACCCTGGCTCCTCCCGACTCCCCGGTCTGGCTCAGGGGCTGTGAAACCCCTCTCTCCACAGCCCCCTTCCAGCCCCGGCTCTGGTCCCAGCCCAGGAGGAGGCACCTTCCTTTAACCCCGCCCACCCCTCTTGGAAAGAGGCTGAGGTTTTATTTTTTTTATTATTTTTTTTAATTTTAAAGATTTTATTTATTTAAGAGAGAGACAGAGATAGCAAGAGAGAGCCTGAGCAGGACGGAGCGGGAGAAGCAGGCTCCCCGTGGAGCAGGGAGCGGGGTACGGGGGCTCCATCCCAGGACCCCGAGACCAGACCTGAGCTGAAGGCAGACGATTCAGTGACTGAGCCATCCAGGCGCCTCAAGGCTGGGGTTTTGAATAGCAAAAACCTCCTTCCACCCGGAATCCCCACTATGGCTGAGTCCACAGGCCTGACTCCGTAACAAGGCCGGTAACTCAGAGAAGGTGAGCTCCTGAGGCAGGAGCCTGCCTACTTACCCACAGATTCTTTTATTTATTTATATTTTATGATAGTCACACAGAGAGAGAGAGGCAGAGACACAGGCAGAGGGAGAAGCAGGCTCCATGCACCGGGAGCCCGACGTGGGACTTGATCCCGGGTCTCCAGGATCACGCCCTGGGCCAAAGGCAGGCGCCAAACCGCTGCGCCACCCAGGGATCCCTTTACCCACAGATTCTGAGCTGAAGTTTGGCACATCCGTCAGGGGTGTGAGGAAATCGCCTGTAGCCTTGTCATGTCCTGTCCTTCCTGATCCTGCAGCCAGAGCAGAGTCTGAAATATAAGCCATAACCCTCCCTCACATGCGACCTTCAGTGGGCTCCCCAGTGCTCTTGGGAAGCCCTTCGGGAAGGAGCCCTGGAGTCTTGGCTACACCTCTCCACTTCCCAAAGGTGCCCTGATCTTGCAGCCCCTGAGGCTTTTGCAGATGTGATTCCCTTTGCCGGGAGCACCCTGTCCCCATCTCCTTCACCAGCTTCCTCCCATGTACATAGGAGCTACCCCCCTAACAACACTCCCTGCCCAGCATCCCCCCAGATCTCTCCCATTCATCCCGAATGCCTCAGGTTGCAAAGTACAGCGACCCGGAGCCTGGACTTGAAAGCCCTAGGGAGCCTCACAGAATCTTACAGCGTCATCATTTCATTTCTAAAAATTAAGAAGTTGGAACCAAACATATTTTACAAGACTCTTTTTCCCAGACTCTTTATTTTCTCCGTGTTTTCCCTTACATTTTGGGAGACTACATGGGGTCAGAAATGCCTGAGTGGAATCTGGTTCTGACTCTTCCCAGGGAGGAAGTTTTAGGTAAATTCTTTAGCTTCAGCGTCTCTTATGAGTCTCAGTTTCCTCATGCATGAAATGGGGAGAAGCCATTCTCCAGGTGCTGTGAGGTGCAAGAAGTGTGTGGATAGCACCCGGCATTGCACTGGGCACTTCCAAGGTGCTTGGTCAATGGGGCCCTAATCATCTATCTTGACTTTGATAGAACAATGACAGCGTAAGAGCTTTGGCCGGCAGTCACCTTACGTAAACCAAACACAATGTAAGGCGCTGGAATCTGCCAGTTGGAAAGAACCACCTGTTCCTCTGTCAAGTGGGAAGGAGAGCAAAGCAGGGAGAGGGAGTCTGGCTTTTTGAGTTCCCCACAGGCAAAAGATGCCACAGAAGCAGCTGCTGGAACTTAAGGAGCAGACAGAAGGTTCTGGAGCAACCTGCTTTTCAAACATCAGAGCGGCACAGCATGAGCTGACAGCAGTGCATCCAAGTCCCTGCCCTGAAAGGCTCCCCAGCGTGTCCCTGAAAGCTGCCCTGTCTCCTCTCCTGACCCTCCCAGATCCACGCCTCGTCTGGCATTCCCACCCTGGCTTCTCTGGAGGACTTCTTGCCTCTTTCCCTCTCTCTCTCTCTTTCTCATGCAAACGCACACACACACACACACACACACACACACACACACACACTCCCTAATTCACCCATGGACAATTACTGATCACCTGCCAGGACATGCACCTACAGAAGACCAAGATCACCCTCAAGGTGCTCCCTCTGTGGCAGGAGAGGACCCCAGAGGCCGACACTGGAGAAAGCACATGACATATCCATGCCCAGCTGCAAAAGAAGTGCCCCCGGGACACCTACGCCAGTGCAGAGGAGGAGGCCTCCTGAAAGAGGCAATGCTGAACCGAGTCTTAGGACAGGAGGTGTTCTCAGGGGTAAAGTAAGTGAGAAGAGCATCCAGGTGGAGGGGACAGGGGACAGCCCCAGCAAGCACAGAGGAGGGACAGAGCAGGGGAAGGCAGGTGGCTGGCGGAGTACAGTGTCCTAGAAAGTAAAGACAGGCGGGCGGTGGCGAGAGCAAGTGGGAGAGGAGAGCTTGGCCTCCTGCATGAGGTGTGGGGACTGTGGCAGAGCCTGAGGACTCTGTCCAGGAAGCAGGAGGAGCCTCTGCAGGTTAACAACAGGGGATGGGACTCCCTCACATGTTCTTTTTAGAAAGAACACTTTGGGGCACCTGGGTGGCTCAGTTGATTAAGCGCCCAACTCTTGATTTCAGCTCAGGTTGTAATCTCAGGGTGGTGAGCTTGAGCCCCGTGTCAGGCTCTGCGCTGGGGCATGGACTCCGCATAAGTCTCTCTCTCTTCCTCTCAAAAAACCAAACCAAAACGAAACCAAAAACCAAAAACCAAAATAAGCAAACAACAAAAAAAAATCATAACAAAGAACACTCTGGCCACCAAGCACGTAGGAAGGCTCGAGAAGGTCAGGTTCATTCAACAAGCACCGAAGTTCTGCTCATGCAGACACAGTGCCAGGCACTGGAATCACAAAAATGAGTGCTTCCCTGGGTGTCTTCTGCTCTTTAAACACAGCATCAACAATTTCACCTACCCTTGACCCCCAGTGCCCACAGCATTCTCTCCTCTCAGCTTGACGCACCTGCCCAGGTGCGTCAAGCTTGGGGAATCCAAGCCTGCCCACGGCTGTAGTGCAGTGGAATGGGTGTTCTGAAGTCATGCACCAGGGGAGGCGTTTGCCAATGAGCACGTCCAAGGAAAGCATCACCGACCCAACCAGAAGGGAGTCCATTAGAAAGGAAAAAGATAAGGAGGCAGTATCTTCTGAGTCTCTATTATGCTGGGAGTCCAAAGTAAAATCCCTGCCTGGAAAGACTTTCTAGTACAGTCGTAAATATATGTGCAATTGTGTACTTATATGTATATACAATACATAATTATTGACTAATAATTGCATATAATAGAATGTTTATCTAAATTAAATATATATAATTTTTAAGCTGTATGATTCTATTTATATAAAATTCCAAGAAATTCAAACTAAAATGTAGACACAGAAAACAGATTATTAGTCATCCAGGGGGCAGAGATGGGCAGGGAGAGGGCATTGCGGAGATGATAAAGAGGCACAGGAACACTATTTGAGGGGGGATATGTTTATTGTCCTGATTGTGGTGATGACTTCATGGGCGTCTACATATGTCAAAATGTAGGGATCCCTGGGTGGCTCAGCGGTTTAGCGCCTGCCTTCAGCCCAGGGCGTGATCCTGGAGTCCCGGGATCGAGTCCCATGTTGGGCTCCCAGCATGGAGCCTGCTTCTCCTTCTGCTTGTGTCTCTGCCTCTCTCTCCCTCTCTGTGTATCTCATGAATAAATAAATAAAATATTTTTTAAAAAATGTATCGAATTGTAGACTCTAAATATGTGCAGTTTATTGTATGTCAATTATTCCCTCAATACAGGTGTTACTCAGGAAAGACGTGCCACAAGAAAGGGACTCACAGGGAGCTTCTGGGATACAGAGAAGTTCTAGTCCTTGACGTGAGTGCGGGTCACATGGAAGTTCTTTTCATTATGACTCATTAAGCTAAATATGATACTATTTTCTATCCACCTTCCCTGTGAGTGTTATTTTTCATGTCTTTAGCAGTTTTATTAGATAAAATTCACATACTATGCAATTCACTAATTTAAAGTGTACACTTTGGTGACTTTCGGTATACTCATACATATGTGCATCTATCACCACAGTCAATTTTAGAGTATTTTCATCATCTCCAAAAGAAACCTCATGCTCTTTGGCAATCAACCCCCAATTCCCCACCCCCACCTCCCTCCCAGCCCTAAGCAACTACTGATCTACTTTCTGTTTTTCTCTGTTTGGGGCATTTTATATGAATGGACATTTTATATGAATGGGTGTGTGATATTTGGGGACTGGCATTTTTCACTTAATACAATGTTTATATGCTTCATTCATTGGAGCATGACTCAGCACTTCATTCCTTTTTATGGCAATCAATATTCCATTGTATGGATATACAACATTTTGTCTATCTGGTCATCAGTTGACGGGCATTTGGGTTGTTTCCACGTTTGGCTATGTGATGAGTCATGCTATACACATTCATGTACAAGTTTTTTTCTTTAATAAAGATTTTATTTATTCATTTGAAAGAGAAAGAGATTGCAAGCAGGAAGGAGAGCAGAGGAGAGAGATAAGCAGACTCCAAACTGAGTGCAGAGACTGACATGGGGTTTGATCCCACATCCCTGAGATCATGACCTGAGCTGAAATCAAGAGTCATATAGTTTAATTGACTGAGCCACCCAGGTGCTCCACGATTTTTTTCTTTTAAGATTTCATTTTTTTATTTATGAGACACACAGAGAGAAAGGCAGAGACGCAGGCAGAGGGAGAAGCAGGCTCCATGCAGGGAGCCTGATGTGGGACTCGATCCCAGGACTCTGGGATCATGCCCTGAGCCAAAGGCAGACACTCAACCACTAAGTCGTCCCATTTTCTTTCTTTTTTTTGTGCAGATACATTTTCATTTCTCTTGAGCATATACCCAGAAGTAAAATTGCAGGGTTGTATAGTAATCCTATGTTTAATTGTTTGAGGAACTACCAGAATGTTTTTCAAAGTCAAGGCACATCAATACATTCCCATCAATAATGTAATAGAACTCCAATTTCCCCACATCCTTGTCAACACTTGTTATTTCCTGACCATTTAATCCTAGCCACCCTAGTGGTTGCCAGAGAGTATTTCATTGTGGCTTGGATTTGCATTTCCCTGATGACTAATGACATTGAGCATTTTTTCATGTCTTATTAGCCATTTCTATATCTTCCTTGAACAAATGTCTATTTATATCCTTTGTCCATTTCTTAAATTGAGTTTTATCTTCTTTATTATTGAGTTGTAAGATTCTTTATTCTAGATGCAAGTCCCTTATCAGATATATGCTTTATAACTATTTTCTCTGATTTTGTAAGTTGTGCTTTCACTTTTTTTGGTGAAGTCCAATTTATTTACATTTTTCTTCATTGCTCACAGTCTTGGTGTCATATGCAGAATCCTTTGCCAAATTCAAGTTTATTAAAATTTACTCTTATGCTTTCTTCTTTTTTAAAAAATTGTATTTATTTGAGAGAGAGAAAGAGAACAAGCAGAGAGGAGGAGCAGGAGGGAGAGGGAGAGCAGGGACCCCAACACCCCAAGATCATAACCCGAGCCAAAGGCAGACACTTAACCAAATGAGCCACCCAGTGCCCCTCTTATGCTCTCTTCAAAATGTGTTTATAGTTTTAGGTCTTTTCATTTAGGTCTTTCATCCATTTTGAGTTAATTTTCATATATGGTGTGAGGTTGGGATCCAACTTCATTCTTTTGCATGTGGATATCATTTATCCCAGTACCATTTGTTAAAAATACTATTCTTTCCTCATTGAGTGGTCTTGGCACTAATGATGAAAATCAGTTGGCCGTATATGTGTGGCTTTACTCTGGACCTCGAATCTATTCTACTAAGGTATATGTTCATCCTTGTGCTGGTACCACCATGTCTGGATTACTATTGCTTTGTTTTTAGGTTTTGAAATAAAGAAGTGTTTCCTCTCACCCTGTTATTCTTCTTCAAGATTGGGCTTTACTGAGTGACTTTACTTTCCATATGAACTTTAGAATCAGCTTATTA
Organism: Canis lupus dingo; assembly: GCF_003254725.2. NCBI lineage: Eukaryota > Metazoa > Chordata > Mammalia > Carnivora > Canidae > Canis > Canis lupus. The sequence continues at coordinate 29,835,194 of NC_064261.1, read as the reverse complement.
AATTCTACAAAGAAGTCAGCTGAGATTCTAGCAGGGACCATGCTGAATCTGTAAACCAGTTTGGCGTGTGTTGCCATCTAACAATGTTTAGTCTTTCAGTCTGTGAATTGAGCATGTTTTCCAATGATTTAGATATTCTTTCAATTCTTTCAATTAGGTTTTTGTAGTTTTCAGTATGAGTTTTGTACTTGTTTTGTTAAATTTATTCCTAAGTATTTTATTCTTTTTGGTTCTAATGAAAATGGGGCACCTGGTGGCTCAGTTGGTTAAGCTTCTGCCTTTGGCTCAGGTCATGATTCCAGGGTCCTGAGATTGAACAGGGAGGCTGTTTCTCCCTCTCCCTCTGGCTCTCTCCCACTCATGCTCTTTCTCTCTCAAATAAATCAATAAAATCTTTTTTTAAAAGGAATTGTTTTCTTAACTTTATTTTCAGAATTTTTTTTTGCAAATGTTTAGAAATACAATTTATTTTTGTACACTGATCTGTTTTCTGCAATTTTGTGGAACTCATTTAATAGTTCTAATAGTTTTTTCAGGGATTCTTTAGATTCTTCTGTATACAAGATCACATCATCTGCAAATATAATTTTGCTTCTTCCTTTCCAATCTGGATGCCTCTTATTTCTTTTTTGTACTAAATTGCTCTGGCTAAAACCTCCAGAACTAAGTTAAATAGAAGTAGTGACAGATGATATCTTTGTCTTTTTTCTGATCTTAGAGGGAAAGCATCCACTTTTTCACCATTAAGTATGATGTTAACTGTAGGGGTTTTTGTAGATGCCCTTTATGAGGTTGAGGAAATTTCCTTCTATTTAGAGTCTATTGAATGTTTTGGTTTTTGGGGTTTTTTTTTCTACTGAATGTTTTTATCATAATATTTATAATTGTTATATCTTCCTGACGATTTGACTCTTTTATCATTTAAAATGTCCCTATCCAACTCTAGTAACATTTTTTTTGTTGTATTAAAACTTATTTTGTCTGATAACAATGTAGTCACTTCAGATTTCTTGTGAATCCTATTTGCATGATACATGTTTTTCTTTTTTTTTTGATATATGTTTTTCTTAAATTAATCTCTACCTTTGAATATAACATGTGTCTCCTATAGGCAGTATATAGGCAGATCATTCTTTTTAATCTGTTCTAACAATCTCTGTTTTGAATTATTTAATCATTCACATTTACTATATTATTGAGATAGCTGGATTTATGTCTACCACTGTCACTTCTTGTTTTCTACATCTCATACCATGTCTCATCTTCTCTTCCTCCTTTACTACTTTCTTTTACATTGCGTATTTTCTAACGCAGCATTTTATTTTCTCTAATGTTTTATTTTCACTATTTTTGATGGTCTTTAGAAAGCGATTGTTCTGGGAGCACCTGGATAGCACAGTCGCCTGGGTGTCCGACTCTTGATTTCAGCTGAGGTCATGACCCTGAGATCAAGTCTACATCCAACTCCACACTCAGCACAGAACCTGCTTGAGACTCTCTCTCCGTCTCCCTCTGCCCCCCTCTCATCCTTCCAAAATAAATCAATCAATCTTTAAAAAAGTGTTTGTTCTACAGTTTGCCATGTATATCTTAACTATCTTAATCAGTTACCAATTTATACTGGATTATTCCAGTGATACGTAGAAATGTTACTTCATTATAGCTCTATTTTCTTTCTGCCTTTTTGTGGTATTAGTGTTATACATATTATATGTATTATATTAGTAAGCCAATGATACATTATTATTAGCTAGTCATTTCCTTAGCCCAGTGTAGCTTTTCAGATGTTTTCAGATGCTCTAACCCACTTCCTTTTTGTTATTTTGGTAAAAACATTACATTTCTATATGTTATAGACCCAATAATACATTCTATGCATGTTTTTTTAAATTTTTTTTTTAATTTATGATAGTCACAGAGAAAGAGAGAGAGAGAGAGAGAGGCAGAGACAGGCAGAGGGAGAAGCAGGCTCCATGCACCGGGGCCCGACGTGGGATTTGATCCCGGGTCTCCAGGATCGCGCCCTGGGTCAAAGGCAGGCGCCAAACCGCTGCGCCACCCAGGGATCCCTATGCATATTATTTTATATAGTTGCTTTTAAGATTCATTAGAAAAAGAAAAAAGGTATGCATTTGCACTGTCTTTTTTAATTACATAATTATATTTACCAGTGTTCTTTTTGTCACATGTGGATTCAAATTATCATCTGGGGTCACTTGCCTTCAAAATCAAGAATTTCCTTTAGTATTTCTTGCAAAGATGGTCGGTCTGAGGGTAAGTTCCCTCAATTTTTATTTATCTTGGAAAATCTTTATCTTGATTTCAATTTTGAAAAATATATTTTGTGGAAATAGGATTCTTAGTTGACAGTTTTCTCTTTGACCATTTTTAATATGTTATTCCCTAGCCTTTTGGCCTCCATTGTTTCTGCTGAGAAGACAGCAATTAGTCTTACTGGGGGGTTGTCTTGTAAATAATGAGTCCTTTTTTCTCTTGCTACTTTCAAATTTTTTCTTTGTGTTGGCTTTCGACAATTTACTATAATCTGTCTGTTTATGTATCTCTTTGCCTTTATATTGTGTAATGTTCATCAGGCTCCCTGGATATTTGGGTTATTGTTCCTCAATACATTTGGGAATATTTCAGGCACTATTTCTTCAAATGTTTTTTTTTCTGCTCACCTCTACCTGACTTCTACTTCTGGTATTTCCATGACACATATGTTGCTGTTCCAGGTTTCTGTGAGGCCCTCTTCACCTTTCTTTATTCTTTTTCCTCTGTTCTTCCACTTACATAGTCTCTATTGATAGAGTTTCAAGTTTGCATATTCTTTCTTTTGCTAGTTCAGATCTACTGTTGAGTCCTGTAATGAATTTTTAATTTGCTATTGTACTTTCCGTTCCATAATTTCCATTTTGTTCCTTTTTATAATTTTATATCTTTATTGATACTCTCTATTGGATGCAACATTGTCATCATACCTTCCTTTACTTTCTTCATCATGGTTTCCTTTAGCTCTATGAATGTGTTTAAAATGACTACCTTAAAGTCTTTTTCAGACTGGGTGGCTCAGTCAGTTAAGCATCTGCCTTTGGCTTAAGTTGTGATCCCAGGATCCTGAAATTGAGTCCTGCATCAGATTCCCTGCTCAGTGGGGAGTCTGCTTCTCCCTCTCCCTCTGTGTGCATGCTTGCTTTCTCTCTCTATCTCTCTCTCTCAAATAAATAAATAAATAAATAAATCTTTAAAAATACATTAAATTCTTTTTCAAATAAATCTGACTGATCTCTCTCTCAAGCAGTTTCTGTTCCCTGCTCATTTTCCAATATTTGGGCCATACTTTCTTATTTCTTTTCATGCCTTGTAATTTTCTGTTGGAAACTGGACATTTTGTTTATCTTTTTAAAGATATATTCATTTATTTGAGAGAGAGTATACACAGGGGGAGGGGCAGAGGGAAAGGGAGAGAGAGAATCTTGAGAGAGTCTGTGCTGAGTGCAGAGCCCAGTGCGGGGCTCGATATCACAACCTTAGGATCATGACCTGAGCTGAAATCAGAAGTCAGACACAACTGACCGAGCCACCTAGGGGCCCCAGTAACTGGACATTTTAGATAACATATGATGGCAATTCTGGGTACTGTTCTGCCCCTCCCTCCTCTTAGGGCTTGTTATTGTTATTTACTTGTTTATTTGTTTAGTGACTGGCTAGATTATTTTAGTGAAGTTATTTCCCTCCCATGGTGTGCAGCCATTAGTGCTGTCCCTTGGTTATGCCCACAGTCACCTGGGGATGACAGTGGTTCGGGTATGGCTTTCTTCCTCTCTTTCCCTGACCATACCCAGCTTTTAAGCTCCATTCATTGCTCTTCTGTTTTCAACTATACCCTGGGAGCATAAATTGGCCTGTGTTTGTCCAATCAAACTCTAGTGCCTTTGAAGAAACAGGATCTGAGGCCAGTGTTTGATTTTTGCTCTGATCCCAGAAGGGCTCCTTATATTCCTTGCTTCCATCCCACAAATATCCAGCCTACGGGTTAGCCTGTATCTTGAATCTCCTCCCAACTGCCCTTCACCACAGTTTCCACTATTCTTAAAAGTACTATTAGGCATAAACTTTTTCATTCTCTGTTGCAAATGAAGTCAGTTTTTCTGGAAAGGGATAAGGCACTATTTGTTTTATGGCTTGTTTCTACCACCAGGCAAAATCTGAGCCAAGGCTCCAGAGCTGTGGGTAAGGATAATGGCAATCTTCTCTCTGAGTGACACTCCTACTAGCAGCTGAGCACTCTGTGGGTGATGGTGGGGAAACAACCTGGGGTTCCCTCAGCATGCCTCTCCTGGTATGGAACCTCCACCTCACAAACTGGGGCATAGGTGATCAGAGACCCAGTATTGTTGGCACACCATGCCCAAGGTAGAACCTCCATTCCATGAGTAAGGTGGAAAGGTAGCCCCAGTCTCTCAATCAGACTCACTGAGGACAGCCTCAGCAACAAGAATTGGGAGCAGGATGAGAAATGCTGAAGTCCTTCTCCTCCCACTAAGAAAACCCTCTGGCTGGATGCTGTGAAGAGGGAGCCCTGTGTTCTTGTTTGTAGCAGACTCAAGTGGAGTCTCCACCACACTGAGCCAGGATGAGGGAGGGAAGGAGCAGTCTGGGTTTAAATGCCACAGATTCTTATTCTCTTAGGATAGAGTTTTCACCAACATTCATAAACATTATGGACTTTTCAGAGATGTTTTATTATTTGTTGTTTACCTAAGGACCATTTTCTGAGGCTTTCAATGTTTTGTTGTATTTAGGGTTTCTTTTATTTTTTTTATTTTTATATTTTTTAGGGTTTCTTTTAATAGTTGTCACCAGTTTCACTGGGGAGTCGGTCAGCAAAGCTCTTCATGCTGTCATGCTTGAAGTTCATCCATATTTCATGTTTTTAAATTTAACAATTTTATGACGTATACATAGGTATACATTAAGGTAGAAGTATTGAATGTAGCTATTATCTAAAAGAGATGCAATAAGCATTCAGATTTATGAATTTTCTTATTATTTCTCCCTTTGTATGAGACAGTGGAGGTTTTAGTTGCAGTATATGAACTCTTTTATTTGGCTTTATAAATTATGTGTACCTTCCCGATTGTCTTAGAAGTTGAGATCAGTTTCTATTTCATTCACAGGCTCATCTTTATTCTAATTGCTTTTAGACAAGTGAAAAACCACAAAACTATAATATAACTGTATCTCTATAAGCCTCATTGGTGGCTCATACATTATAGAATTGTCATCTGCCCATTTGTTCTGGTAGCATTCAATTTATAGCTACATTTGGAGGAAGGGAGTGGCTACTAGGAATATTGCATTACTTATTCTATTTTATTTTATTTTATTTTATTTTATTTTATTTTATTTGTATAGTTTTGCCCTTCCCTGTAGTCATAAGGTATGGTATCTCTATCACCCCTTTGGTTGCATTATTATATTTATTTGATGCATTGATCTTGTCTCAGGTGGTTCATTTCTTTTCCACAGGGCACAGACGTTCTTTTTGCCTTCCACACCTCATCCATGAATTCGTCTATTTAGTTGCTTTAAAATACTTTGTCCAGCTGTGCAATATACAATAAAGAACTTGTATATTTATTCTTTCTATTTTTCCTTCCTTCCTGACATGCCAAGGTTCTGTATTTTATCATTTCCTCTCCACTTTAGGATTTTCTTTGGCCATTCTTTTAGTGTAGATCTGCAGATGACAAACTATCAGTTTTCCTTCATCCAAGAATCTCAATTTTTCCTTTCACTTCTGAAGGATATATTCAGAATCCTTTTTTTTTTTTTTTAAGATTTTAATCTATCCATCTGAGAAAGAAAGCTCTCAAGAATGAAGGGGGGGCAGTGCAGAGAGAGAGGGAGAAGCAGATACCCTGCTGAGCAGGAAGCCCAATGCAGGGCTCAATCCTAGGACCCTGGGATCATGACCTGAGCCGAAGGCAGAAGCCCAACTGACAGAGCCACCCACCTTCCTGCACTGGAAGTAGAATTCTAAGTCAACAGTTCTTTTCTTTTCAGTACTTGAAGAATGTTATATCACTTCCTTCAGACCTCCATATTTTTTCTTTTTATTATTGAAGTAAAGTTGACATACTCCATGGTTTTTAATGAGAAATTCACTGTTATCTGAATTTTTTAAATTTATAAATGTAATTTGTTTCCTTCTCACTGCTTTTAAGATATTTTCTTTGCCTGTATTTTTCTGGAGTTTGACCACATGTCTTAACATTGGCTTCTTCGGTTTTATATTCTTTGTTTCACTCAGCTGTTTGAATCTGAAGATTTATGTATTTTGTTAAATTTGGTAGAAAATCAGCTGCTATTTAGTCTATTCTTTTGTCAGCTCCACACTGTGTTTTCTCTTCTCAGGGATCACAATCATATAGAAAGTTTTTTATTATAGTTTTACAGGTCTCAGAGGCTCTGTTCTTTCTTTTTCTTTTTTCAGTCTAATTTCTCTCACTCAGATTGAATGATTTCTGTTGCTCCACTTTCAAGTTCGCTGGTTCTTTCCTTTGTTCTCTCCATTTTGTTGTTAAACTAATCCTGTGAGTTTTTTAGTTCAATTATTTTATTTTTTACTTCTAAAATTACTATTTGATTCTTCATCTCTTCTATTTCCTTGCTGAGATTTTCTCTTTGTTGGGGCCTTTTTTTTTTTTTTTTTTAAGATTTACTTATTTGAAAAAAAAAAAAAAAGATTTACTTATTTGTTTGAGAGAGAGGGAGGCACAGAGGGAGAGGGAGACAAGCAGACTCCCTGCTAAGCAGGAAGCCTGACATGGGGCTTGACCCCAGGACCTGAGATCATGACCTGAACCAAAACCAAGAGTCAGACACTTAGCCAACTAAGCCAACAGGTGCCTCAAGACTTTATTTTTGTATTTCTTTTAAGTGTGTTTATAATTCCTTACTGAAGCATTTTTCTAATGGCTATTTTTAAAACCCTCTTCAGATAATCCAACATCTCTGTCACCCCAAAGTTGATATCTGTTGATCCTCTTTTTTTCATTTGAGGTGAGATTTTTCTAGGTTTTGGAATAATAATATTTTACTGTACTCTTCCCATTTGGGTCATTATGGAATGAGACTCTGGTTCTTATTTATTTATTTATTTATTTATTTATTTATTTATTTATTTTCTGGTTCTTATTTAAATTTTCTGTTTTAGCTGACTTCCTCTGATACTGCTCCAGTGGAGAAGGGTGCAGGGGAAGTGTACCACCCCATTACTCCCAAGTGGGGGCAGAAGTCCAACTTCTCTACTCTGTCTCCATTGGCACCCTAGAAAGGAAGAGAACCATGTTACTGCTAACTGGGTAGGAAGCCCCTTCTGACACCACCCTGATTGGGAAGGGAGGGTCAAGTCATTAGTGCTCGCCACGTGGTTGGTATGGCCTTTGCTGGAGGAAATGGGGAGGGGGGCACAGTTTTTTCTCTGGTGTTTAGCTGGAGTTTGATGGTTGCTTGAAGTTTTCTTGTTGCTAGACTGCCCCTTCCCTGGTCCCCAAGCTAAATAGGACAGGCTTTTGATTTTTTGTTTTTGTTTTTTAAAGATTTTGTTTATTTATTCATGAGAGACACACAAAGAGGCAGAGACATAGGCAGAGGGAGAAGCAGGCTCCCTGTGGGGAGCCTGATGTGGGACTCGATCCCAGGACCCCAGGATTATGACCCAAGATGAAAGCAGACACCCAAGCACTGAGCCACCCAGGTGGCTCACTTTTCTTTATTTTTTTTTAAGATTTATTTACTTATTTGAGAGAGAGAGGGAAAATATATGGTGGGGAGGGGCAGAGAAAGAGGGGAGAGACGGAGAGAGAATCTCAAGCAGACTCCCTGCTGAGCATGTAGAGCCCAACATGGGGCTCAATCTCACAACCCTGAGATCACAACCTGAGCCAAAACCAACAATCAGATGCTTAACCAATTGAGCCACTCAGGACCCCTTAAACATTCATTTTAAAGCGTGAAAACCATTCTAGCTTGTGGGACATGCAAAAACAGATCATGGCAAAGTGAGTCCATTAGCCACAGTTTGCTGCAGTAGAGCCTCAAACATTGTCCTATATGACTCATTTCCCTCACCTGTGCAAATATAACTATCTTCCCGGCACATATTTCAGGTGAGAATTACTTTACCTGTAAACCTATAATCCAATGGAAATAATATAAATATCTAATATCTAACTTATTTTTAAATTAAAAGCAATTCTTTTAAAAAGTGACATAAATATTAAGGAATTGATGTCAATAAGAAAAAGATAAAATTAAAGAGCAAGTCTTAAAGAAATGTAGCATTGATATAGCAATAGTGTTCAGTTGACCTAAACTTTTATTAACTTTTCTATTTATGAATTTTTTATGTATCTTTGATGTTAAAAAAAACAAACTGTATATCTCTTCACTCATTCTTGCTTTGAGCTTGTCCACTGTTGATTATATTGACATCTGTCTATTTTGGCTGTAGCTTTATAGCTCTTTTAGCATCTTACATGAGATGTCACTTGAAAATTCCCATTTAGGGGCGCCTGAGTGGCTCAGTTGGTTAAACATCTACCCTTTGGCTCAGGTCATGGTATCACGGTCCTATGATCCAGCCCCGCGTTGGATTCTCTGCTCAGCACAGAGCCTGCTTCTCCCTTTATCCCTGCTCTTCCCCTTGCTTTTGTGCAATGTCTGTCTGTCTCTCATAAATAAATAAATAAATATATATATATATATATATATATATATTTTTTTTTTTTTTTTAAGAAAATCTCTTGGGATACTTGGGTGGCTCAGTGGTTAAGCTTCTGCCTTCCTCCCAGGGCATGATCCTGGAGTCCCAGTATCGAGTTCTACATTGGGCTCCTTGTATGGAGACTGCTTCTCCCTCTGCCTGTGTCTCTGCACCTCTCTCTCTCTGTCTTTTATGAATAAATAAACAAAGTCTTTAAAAAAAAAAGCTTAAAAAAATAAAATCTCAAGATGCCTGGGTGGCTCAGTAGTGGAACATCTGCCTTCGGCTCAGATCATGATCCCACAGTATGGGATCAGTCCTGTATCAGGCTCCCCAGAGGAGAGGAGCTTCTCCCTCTGCCTCTCTCTGTCTCTCATGAATAAAAATATATAAAATCTTGAAAAAGAGAGAGAGAGAGAGAAAAGAAAAAGAAAATCCCCATTTAGCTCAAAGATTTTTTTTTTAATCTCTTCTAAAGTCTCCCAAAAAAGAAGCTTGTCAGGACACCTGGGTGGCTCAGCGGTTGAGCATATGCCTTTGGCTCAGGGCATGATCCCAGATTCCTAGAATCAAGTCCTACATCAGGCTCCCTGCATGGAGCCTGCTTCTCCTCCCTCTGCCTGCATCTCTGTCTCTTTTCTGTGTCTCTCATGAATTAATAAATAAAATCTTAAAAAAAAAAAAAGCAACAACAAAAAGAAGCTTGTCTTTCTGGGCTTTTTTCCCTCTGACTCATAATTAGAATAGAAAAAAGAAATTCTATAGTTTGGGGATAGTCCACTGTGTACAATTCTTCATGACTCACTTTCCAATCACCAGAATGGAAATAATATAAATATGTAACTGATATTTATATAAATGATTCCTCAGCTGAGCAAATTACTGGATTAAGAATATTCCCACTTTTTCCTGTCTGATCTGATGCCTGTTCACCCTAATCTTGATTTTGCTGAAACTCTGAGCTACATAGAAAGATATCTCTGGTGAGTTATCCCCAAGCAGCGTGTTTTACCCCTCAAAATCTCTGCCCAAAACTGTAGGTCAACCTTTTTTTGCTTTTCCTTCCTGAGCTATAAATAGGCCTTTCCAGTTTTCCTAAATAAGTAAATTCTGGAAAATGGAGCCAAATCATGGAGGCCCTCAAATGTACAGTGAGGAAAGTGTACTTTACCTAAGGGCAGTGGGTTGTTTGGGGTTGTTTTTAGTGTTGAGTTGTCTAGTTCTTTATGTATCTTGGTTATTCAAGATAACCATTTATCTTTATCAGGTAAATCATTTGCAAATATCTTCTCCCATTCATTCAAATGGTCACCCTTTCATTTTGCTAATAGTTTCTTTTGCTGTGCAAACCTTTTTATTTTGGTGTTTTCCCAATAGTTTATTTTTGCTTGATTTATGACAAATATGCTAAGGGAATTTAGTGCAGAAAGAATAGTTTCTTTTTAAAAATTACTTATTTATTTACTCATGAAAGACACAGAGAGAGAGGCAGAGACACAGGCAGAGGGAGAAGCAGGCTCCCTAAGGGGAGCCCGATGCTGGACTTGATCCCAGAGAGACATATCTAGAAAAATGTCACAATGGCTGATGTCAGAGGGATTCCTGCATATGGTTTCATCTAGGATTTTTATGGTTTCAGGTCTCACATTTAGGTCTTTAATCTATCGTGAGTTTATTTTTGTGTGGTGTGATGAAGTGGTCCGGTTTATTCTTTTGCATGTAGACAATAGACTGACTGTCTTTTCCCCATCGTATATTCTTGCCTCCTTTGTCTTGATTAATTACGTTTTAGTTTTTTTAAAATTTAGCCATTCTAATAGGTGAGCAGTAGTAACTCATTGTGGTTTTCATTTGTGTTCCCCGAATGGCTAGTGATGTTGAGCATTTTTTCACTTGATTATTTGCCGTTCATATTTATTTTTTGGTGAAGTGTCCATTCAAATCTTATGCCTATCTTTTTTAGAGGGGTTGTTTGCTTTCTTATTATAGAGTTTCTCAATATAGTTATATATATTTCAATAAATAGATAGTTCTTCATATATTCTAGGTAGAAGTTCTTTACTAAATATATGTTTTGACAAAGATGTTTCTCCCAGTCTATGGCTTGTCTTTTTCTTCTCTGAAAGTATCTTACAAAGAGCAGAACTCTTCATTTATTTTTTTAAATATTTTATTTATTTATTCATGAGAGACACACAGAGAGAGGCAGAGACATAGGCAGAGGAAAAAATAGGCTCCCTGTGGGGAACTGACATGGAACTCGATCCCAGGACCCCAGGATCATGACCTGAGCTAAAGGCAGACGCTCAACCACTGAGCCACCCTGGTGTCCCAAAGACCAGAACTTTTTAATTCTAGTGAAGTCCAAAATATTACTTTGGGTTTTTTTTCATGGATCATACTTCCAGAGTCATATCAAAGAAATCTTTGTTTTACCCAATGTCACCAAGACTTTCATTTATTATTTCTTCCAGAAGTTTTATAGTTTTAGCAATTTTGGTGTTTAGGTTCGTGGTCCATCTTAAGTTCATTTCAAACATGGGTTAGGAATATGACTCATCCTGAGGGAAATTTTATGTGTAGTGTGAGGTAGGAATCAGAATCTATTTTTTCACTAATGGATATGTTATTGTTGTGGCAACGTTTGAGGAAGAAACTATCCTTTTGGGACATCTGGATGGCTCAGTGGTTGAGCCTCTGCATTTGGCTCAGGTTGTGATCCCGGGGTCCTGGGATCAAGTCCTGCATCGGGCTCCCCTTAGGGTACCTGCTTCTCCCTCTGCCTGTGTCTCTGCCTCTCTCTCTGTGTCTTTCATGAGTAAATAAATAAGTAATTTTTAAAAAGAAACTATTCTTTCTGCACTAAATTCCCTTGGCATTTTGTCATAAATCAATCCTCCATATATTCATGGGTATATTTATGTACTCTTCCTTCTCTTGCATTCATCTGTTTGTTGATCCTGACAACAGGGCCACATTGTCTCGACCAGGAGACTGCAAAAGATGGCCCATGGGCCAAGATCACAAATTGTCAATGTTTTAAAGTCATTCTGCACCCATTGGTGCCCTCCCACCTGTGCTTCTGAGAAAGTAAATTGCAAAAAGTCACAGCACACTTGCTCTAAGCCCAAGGATTTTGGTTTCTGTCCTCTGTGAACTTGGGGCTTTGACTTGGGCTGTATTCACCACGTGAGACAAAGCCATACCTCAGAGGGAGGCCCCATTTACGAACAAAGCCCTCCTGCCAACTGTCTACCCAGCATGCTATTCCTGCACGCATGCCTAAAACCACACTCATCCTTCCCAGTGACTTCCACCAGGAAGCCGTCTTAGACCTAAAGCTGGATGAGGTGCTCCTTCCCTGTGCCCCACTTGATCCTAGCACTTATTGCGCTCTATTATAATAAGCTGTGGATATGTCTTGCTCTCCAACCAGATAGGGAACTCTGTGACAACACGAGCAGGTCTTCAAACACTTTGTGGCCCCTACACCTACCACGTACCCGGCCCAGAACAAAACAGCGGGAAAGAATTACTGGGTAGCTTGGATGCAATGAATGAGGAAATAAATGACAGAGGTTGGTCTCTGGGTCTCCTGCTTCATCCTCTGCCTCCCCCCGTTTTCTGAGGCTCCTGGTAACTTAGCTATCTAATCGAACGCTGCCCCTGGGACCTGATCTAGACCTTTGTAAGGTAAACGGGAAAACCAAACAGCCTCTGGTTTCAGGAAAGCAGCAGAGTCCATGGGGGATTCTCTCCCTGTTAAAGTTCTGGGAAACATCCCAGCCATCAACTCTCCGCCATGAAATAACCTTACGTTTCTCCTCCCTTACAAGTCTGAAGGTTTAATAATGAGAGGGGGAAGGGGACATATGACTTGTTCCCATCTGGAACAGTAAGAGAGGAGTAGCTCCTGAGGCCACAAGCCTGTCTTCCCAGACATGTGTGTCATGGCCAGCATCCCATTCTACCCCTCATCCTTACGCATAGGTAAGAATTAGGGCGAAACTGCACCACACAGGGTTCAAGTCACTTGCATAAGATCACACGGAAGCTCAGGATGTCACCAAAACCCTGTAATCTAAGACTCCTGGCCTGTGGGCCTTGGCTGTGGCAGCGAGGTGGTGTAGGCAGACACACCCGGAGCCCTGGCAGGGAGGCCCTCCTTGTGCAAGAGCAGCTCAGAGTAATTGCCAGTGGCCTGTGAACCCGTAGTCATTCCAAAGATTGTCTCCATTCCGAATAAATAACATCACACACATTTACTTGGTGCCAATTTTTCCAACCAAAGTAGTCGAATGCTATTTTGGTGAAAAGGGATAAATTCATGTATTTAAAAACTACATATAATGCCTTTTTATTTTTTTGCAGATCCTATGACACCATGTGTACCAAAGACCCAGCTGCGATCATGGTCTTTGACATTTTGTGGATGTCCTTAATGGGGGCCTCCCCTACTTAACAAAATTGGAATGTTCCAGGCTCCAGAGCTGAGAGGGACTGTGTCCTGGGGTTCGAGGTTCAGTTTCCTTTAATCATATCTGCTATAGTGATGAGCACGGGGTATTATATGTGAGTGATGAGTCACTAAATTCTACTCCTGAAACTAATATCACTCCATATGTTAACTAACTGGAATCTAAATAAAAACTTGAAATAAAAAAATAAATAAATCATGTCTGCCAGAGGCACGCTGGAATCAAGACAACGTTTAGCCATTCCTAGCTGTGCCCTCAGTAGTGGAGACAGTAGTGGGCTCCAAGAGTGCAGGGTGAGTAAGAAGGAGGGGGGAGTTGCCATCCTCCCGCCCCAGGGTCTGGTCGATTCTGCCCAGGCACTGCCTAGCACCCCACTCCCCCAGGGGTGTTCAACGGCTCCCCCAGCCCTGCCCATTCATGCATCAGGAAAACCACAGGCTCAAGCCCATTCCATTGTGTGCTGGTTCAAGCATGTTGGCCGCGGGCCTGTTCTCCCCTGCTCGGCTCCACCGGGCTGTCATCGAACACCTGGGGAGCTGTCATCCTTGGTACCCAGACACTTCCTGCACATATTCCTGACCCTTGTTCTGGAGGTGAAGGGACAAGGATGGATTGAGCCCAGATGCTGAAAAGCCATTATAGACTGTCCCAAGAACAACACGGAGCCCTGCTGCCACCACTGCCCAGATGTGGGCCTTGTGGGGCGCCGGGACACCCAGCAAGGCAGCAGGGCCGGGCGGGGGGCAAGGGGTGCTGACGTGAATGAATCCCTTAACCTCTCTGAACCCCAATTTCCTTATCTGGAAGTACAGATGATCACATTGAGCTAGGTTCATGAGCCTCAGTAAAAATGAAAGAAAAACATTTGAAGCGCCTGGGCCCACGTCTGCTCTACGGCTGCCTCTTATCCGACACCCGTTCCCTGTGTCTTCCTTTGCAGAACACAGCCTGGATGTGACTGTCCTGCTCGCTGGCCCACTCAGCTGTGCTCCTAATGGGGAGAGGGAGCCCCTGGAGGAAGGGAGGGACACAGAGGCGACCGTAGAGCGAGACATGAGGACCGCAGGTGTGTGCATGCACGTGTGGGTGCTCGTGCGTGTACAGGGGGGCCGGCCCAGCAGGACCCAGACTGGAGGGCCCCAGAGAGCTTCCGATTAATCAAATGCCCCAGGGTCCACATTCTTTTGACATAAGCGATCTTTTTATTTTTTAAGATTTTTATTTATTTATTTGAGAAAGAGAGAGAGTGAGTGAGCACAGAGGGAGAGGGAGAAGCAGACTCCCTGTGGAGCAAAGAGCCCGACACGAGGCTCGATTCCAGGACCCAGAGATCATGACCTGAGCCGAAGGCAGATGCTTAACCTACTGAGCCACCCATGTGTCCCATAAGCAGTCTTTTTAAATGTGAATGTCTTTGGGAGGCCTAACAAATTGAGTCCCTCTTGCTTTAGTGTAAAAGCTTTTGCTGTTTTTAATAGTTCCATCATCCTAAGACTGATGGAGTGGAGGGAGACAAGGAGACATGGGAATGGGGTCAGGGAGGGAAAGGCCCAGGTGAGGGGTGTGGGGTGCTGGAGGAAGACAAGCAAGGCTGACCCCACAAGGCGGCACTCAGGTGTGGGGGTGGGAATCCAGGGTATTTTTTTGTCAGGAAGGGTTTCACAGAGGAGATGCCACCCCAGAGTCTGGAAAGACGAGTGCCAGCAGGTGGCTTGAAGCCGTGTGTAAACTGTGGGCTGCCCTCTGAACTTAGAGCACAGCACGTCTATGGCATGAGCAGCCACAGGATGGCCACAGAGCATACACCTGCTCCCTGGGAGTCAGAGCTTCCCTCGGGGGATAGAGAAATGCCTGGACAGACACTGGTTGGACTGACCCCAGTGAATACCCCTAGAAGGTGGCTGGTCGGGCTCCCTTCACACCAGCTGCCATGGGCTCTTGGGACACGGCACCCATTCGCACCTCGGGGTTCTCCTCACAAGGACAAGGCTCTTGTTTCCTCTGCCCACCTGATCCTTCCAGCTCATTTTTGGATCTTTTTGGGTTTCAGCTCAAATGTCACGTCTTCAAAGAGACCATCCTGGTTCCTCCTCATCTAAAACAAACTCCTTCTCCCGTCAAAGTGCCCTCCTCCCGTCCTTCAAGGCTCTGATATCATTTGTAGGTATGGATTCGTTTGCTTGAGGGGAGGGATCATATTTCTAGGATATTCACCAAGACCTCCAGGGAAGGTCTTGGAGAGCTTGAGGAGGCATAGAGCCCAAGGAGGGGGGCTCTGAACTGAGCCCAAGAGGGCAGTCAGTAGGCTGCACCCGGCAACCCTACAACATAAATTGTCCATGGACCTACATAAGCCTCCCAGAACCTAGACATAACTGTTGTGGGTGGAGGAAAAGGAACCCCAAGCTAACCATGATCATTAAACTATTTACTCTCTCAATTATGTGCAGCCTCAAAATAGAAATTACAGTGAATTATAGAACATTAAAGTTACCTTTTTTTGCACACCTGGGATTGAGAGTATGAAATTCATGCCTGTCTCATTGCCTTACTCAGCTACAATCTGTAACCTGTTATAAAGGCAGAGAAGTCACTCCTTTTGTAACTACTGTATCCCCAGAGCAAGCACTGGACCTGGCACCTAACACACACCAGGGGAGGGCGGACCCATAGCTATACAGATGAGTTACAGTGGGCTCCTCTTCTGCCAAACCCACCGCACCACCCACGCCAGGTCTCCCTGTCCCTTTAGGACAAGTATCCCTTCCCTCGGAACATGGACCAGGCATGTCTGAATCCCCCTCCAGACCCGTTTTCTGGGAAGCTGCCACAGGGGCTTGCCCTGCCATGATTCCGGAGGCCTCTGAGAAGCAGGTGACAGCTTGGGCTAAGCTGCTGTCTTTGTTCCCAGCATCAAGGCAAGCTGAGCAGATGCTTGGCAGTCACCACTGCCAGATTGGGCCTGCCAGAACAGGGGGCTGACGCCAAGCCAGGGAATGTGTCAGGAGATCCCGGGGGCAGGAGAGCACAAAGAGAGTGCTCCCAGGTCTGCTGGGAGCATGCCCGAGCCCCAAGTCCACATGTCAGGCCATGTTGCCCATTGAGGCAAGAGCTCCTGCCCAGGGCGAGGAGTGACAGAGGCAGGCTGGATCTGCCCCAGGGCCTCCTGGGAAATAAGCAAAGTGGTCATACAAGCAGTCAGTACATGTAGAAGGCTGGGTGCTGAGTGGAGTGTGCCTGGTTCACCAGCCCTGAGACTTGAGCATGTGTCTTCAGCTCTCTGAGCCTCCATTTGCTCATGGCCAGAACGCCACCCATCTCTTCTCTGTCCATGCAGCTCTTTACAATTCTCCACTGTTGGCTCCCTGTCCAGTTGCAAGGGTGAGTGAGTCATGTTGGCAGGGCCAGACTCATGGCATAGCAAGCATGAGTGAAGGCTCGTTTGGTTGGTTGTACTACATACATCATTAGAGCGTGTAGCCTTTACACACTATACTGCATCTCGTCCAATCAGGATTCAGTCTTAAGTCTACAGGTCATCACTTAGTCTCACTATTGGTCCTTGTGTTGATTTGTCTCCAGTGATGCTGGTTGTCTGAAACTCATCCCTTAATAGGCTTCTCAGGCAGGGCTCGTGTGAATTATATAATCCCTGAGTTCTTACAAATTCCTAACAGTTCATGGTCTTTATACTTGAAGGTCACTTTAGAAAGAGACAAAATCCTTGGCTCACATATCATTTCCTTCAATATAAATATGTTTGTCTAATGTCTTCTGGCATGCAATGCTTCCAACAAAATATCTGATGCCAACCTGACTTCTTTTCCTTAGAGAAGTGCTGTCCAACAGCACTTTCTGTGATGATGCAAACTTTCTAGAACCTGTGCTGTCCAGTGTGATAGCCACTAACTACATGTATTTGCTGAGCACTTAGAGCATGAGAGGAATTGAACTTTTTATTTTAATTTTATTTTAATTTAAATAGATATGTGAAGCTGGCCAATTACCATAATGGACGGTGCAAGATTGACTTGGTCTTATTTCCTACATATCCAAAAGACTTTTTCTTTAAAATCTGCCAATTTTAGGGGCACCTGGGTAGCTGAGTCAGGGTCTGACTCTTAATTGGGGCTTGGGTCATGATCTCAGGATCATGAGATCAAGCCCAGCGTCAGGCTCCACACTCAGTGCAGAGTATGTTTGTCCCTTTCCCCCTGTTCATACACTGTCTCTCAAATATATAAATGAATAAAATCTTTTTTAAAAATGAAATAAAATCTACTAATTTTACTTAAGTCTCATTGTTGCTCTTTTCCAATTTTCCTAGGTATGGAGTGCCAACCTTTGATATTTTGATCCAAGTCTTTTTATTTCAGGAAACTTTAAAAAATTAATTTAATTTTAATTTAATAGATTTTAAAGATTTTTTTAATTATTAGAGAGAGAGCACACAAGTGGGGAGAGGGGCAAAAGAAGAAGGAGAATCTCAAGCACTCTCTGTGCTGAGTGCTGAACCCAATGAGGCAGAGATCAACCCCAGGACCCTGAGATCATGACCTGAGCTGAAATTAAGAGTCAGATGCCCAACTGACTGAGGCACCCAGGTGTCCCTTAATTTAATAGATTTTAATATTCATTGTGCCCATTGCTTTGGTCTTCCTCAGATATCACTCTCATATATTGGATCTTCTCTGTCTTCTTATCCATCACTGTCTCTCAAATCATTTTCACTTCCTTTTTAACTTTAAAGACCATGAGGGCCACGTTCAAAGGGATTCAAGGGTCAATCTGAATTAGACCCCACCTGGGACAATTTGACATAAGGCACTGCATCCCACAAAACATCATAAGTTGGCGAACTTTTCCCACATTGGAGGGGGTCCATGTGCTGTGCAGCCCAGAAGAAAGACAACCATCACCAGAATTCATAAGGGTTTCCTGTGAGATGCTACTGAGCCATCCATCTCCAATCCAGTCTGGTGTTGAGGCTGGTCCCAGAATGGGCAAACAGGGTCTATAGGAGGAAGAGAATATTGGACGCATGTCTTTTACTTGGGCAGTCACCTTTAAGAGGAAAAGCCTTCAAGAGTAGGGACTGCTTCTTATCCAACCTTTCACCCGAAATATTTTACACAGAAAATGGTATATATAAGATGTTACATAAATGCTTATTAAATTGAGCTCAACTATTTAATGAACTCAAATTTACTGAACTCAAACTTACCCTACTAATTTAATCTCATTAGATTTTTTGTTCTTAATTACTATCTATTGAGGAGCTCTTTGAATTTACATTCCATCATCCATTTTATAGTCCTAGTGTCAACCAGCTGTGTGATACACCCCACAAGTGTGCAGATATTAATCTCACCCCAAGGGCACCTGGGTGGCTCAGTGGTTGAGCGTCTGCCTTTGGCTCAGGGCATGATCCCCAGGTCCTGGGATCAAGTCCCACGTCAGGCTCACTGCAGGGAGCCTGCTTCTTCCTCTGTCTATGTCTCTGCATCTCTCTCTGAGTCTCTCATGAATAAATAAAATCTTAAAAAAATATCATCCCAGTATGAAAATATAAAGAGTAGGAGGGGGCAAGGACAAAACATGTATATGGCCTACCTACAGAGATATCCCTCAGAATTGTCGCCAAGCCTTTAGTCATGCCTGCCTGAGTGAGACCATGATTCAGTTATATCCCACCCAATTATCTAGTAACAGATCACAGCTAACACATACAGAGCACCTACTAGTTGCTAGGCACTACACTGAGTGCTTTACATCAACGAGATGATTCTGGCCTCAAAATAATCCTCTTACCTGGAAGTAAAGTTAAGAGTTTAAGAACAGAGTCTCTGAATTCAAACTCCAGAGGTTCAAATCCCAGTTAGACCATCCACCGGCCCATGACCAGGGATAGGTACTAATCTTTCTAGGTTCCCAGTTTCTTCTTCTATGAAAAGAAATAATTGGCTTACTCACCTCATACAGTTATTGTGAGACAAAATCAGATTATACATGTAACACACCTACTACAGGCTCCTACAGGTGATATGTATCGTAGGACACAGCCGACATTGGTTTTACCCTCACTCTGAGGCAAATGGAAGGCCAGAGATGTTAAGTAACTTGCCAAGGACATACAGCTAGAAGGTGGCCATGCCCATGCTTCCAACATTTCTCTCTCCATCTTGTCCACAGGACACCATGAGTGATTTTACAAGTCTTAGTATGGTTCACATATGCCTGGTCTCTTCCATTTCCTTGCTCACCAATATTTAAAGCCTGTCCTGAGAAAGACACGCCGACAAGGAAATTAAGGAGTGTCAGAGAACTTTCCTTCCTGGTTATTCGTCCTTTTTCTTCACCTAGCCTAGGAGACCTGGATGTCAGAACAGAAGAATGACCAGAAACAAGATGGGGTCATAAATACGGAGCAAGTGAGGACAGCAAATAAATGGATAGGTGAATAAATGAAGAATTCATCTGAACACTGCAAAGTTGTCCAAAGTCCAGACCCTTGATGATGTGGGCTGTGGCCTGGCATCATGACAGCTCTCATTGCTAGGGATATCCTAGGGAATTTTGTCCTCTGCTCCTTAGGCAGTTTGCTATTCCTGTGACACATGGGGACGTTTCCAGTGTTAGAAACCATAACCAGCCGTAAAACATTTTGAAAGTCCAATCCACAACCCTCTCTGCTGTATGTAAACATGCCAGGAAGGAATATGACTGCCTCGGGACCCTGGCTATAAAAGGTAGGGCTACACCCAGCCTCCTCCCCGAACGCCCGCCCCAGCGCCTGTGAAGGCCCCTGGCTCTGTCATGCACTGAGACTTTATGGGAATGACTCAGATTCCCATCCCTTGCCGAGAACCATCATTGCTGAAAGATTTAAGTCCTCACACTTGATTGAACCCAACTGTGCCAAACTGCAAGTAGTTAATCGACCTACCTGCTACTGGAGAAATCCAAACCAGTGAGTTCCTTCGGCTTTTTTGCCCCCAGTCAGGGTGTGGAAATCTAAAGATAGGAAACAATCATCTCTGTAGTAAGTAACTCAGCTCCTAAGGCTTCCCCACTCCAGCCCGGCCTCTCCCCACACTGCTCTGGTCACACTTGACACTCCAGAGACCTGCTAGCTATGGGTGCCCCAAGGTGCCACACAGCTGGACCACCCTGGGCTCCACCAGGTGTCTCTCCCTACACTCTGCCTCATTTCTTAAAGATTTAGCTCATATTTTCTTTACTTCTGTGAGTGTTTGAAAATGTCCATTAAAAAGTTGGGTTTGGGGGCATCTGGGTGGCTCAGCTGGTTAAGCGTCTGACTCTTGATTTTGGCTTACGTCATGACCTCAGGGTCATGGGATGGAGCCCCAAGTTGGGTTTCATGCTCAGTGGGGAACCTGCTTAAGATTCTCTCTCTCTCCCTCTCCTTCTGCCTCCCCCAACTTGTGTGCTCGCTCTATCTTAAAAAAAAAAAAAGTTGGTTTTCCAAAAAAATTCAGTTCAAGCATCACCTCTTCCAGGAAGTGTTCCCTGTCTTCTCTGGCCAATTTAGATGTCATGACCCTCCCTTGAGATTCCACTGCATCCAGAGTTGTTCTCTATCAAAACAGCACAAAACAGTGGTTAAAGCTGTTCCACTGTTTATTTGCTACATGACCTTGGGCAGGTCCGTAAGCCCCAGATTCTGCTTCTATAAAATCAGGTTGATAGGGCAGCCTGGGTGGCTCAGTGGTTTAACGCCGCCTTCAGCCCAGGTCATGATCCTGGAGACCCGGGATCAAGTCCCATGTCGGGCTCCCTGCATGGAGCCTGCTTCTCCCTCTGCCTGTGTCTCTGCCTCTCTCTCAATCCTCTCTGTGTGTTCTCATGAATAAATAAATAAAATCTTAAAAAAAAAAATCTTTCTCAAAAAAAAAAATCCGGTTGATAAAATGCATACCTCCTAAGAGTTTTACAACAATTAGATAACACATTTAGAGCACTTAGTGTAATACCTGGTATAAAGAATGTGCTGAGCAAATAATAATATGCATTTAAAAATTATTATCTTAACACAGGTGATTCTGTAATGAGACTAAATACCCATCTGTCTCCCCACTGGACTGTGGGCTCAATTTTATTTCCAACTCTTAGCAGAGGCACACAAGGGAACTGGATTTTTCTAGCGTTTACATCTTCCGAAGCCCATCTGATGTCACATGCTCTTTCTGAAAAGTCCAAGCAGCATGAAGCCTATGAAACCTGCAGAACTAGAGTCTAATTAGCAAGTACTTACCAAGTAACTGCTATGTGCTGGACAATGTGAGGGATTAAAAAAAATTATAAAACACAGAGTCTTATTCCTCAAGGAACTCATGTTTTGTTTTAGGAGAGGAAGTGCTTGCCTGTGGAAACATCAATCTAAAAATAAGATTTAAATAACAAAGGTGGTAAAGAGAAATACAGAAATAATTAGTGGGTGTCCTGCCTCTGTTCACCATTGCTCCTCACAGCTGGGTTCCCAATTCCCATAAACCTCACCCCTGACCCCTTTGCCCTTTTCCCTGCATGAGGAACTCATCTGTGAGCAGCCTAAGGTCCATTTCTCCCTCCATCTGGGTAGGGGTCAAGCCTACTCCGAGACTCTGGGGAGTATGTATCTTTATGCCTGTTTTATAGGTGAGAAACGAAAGACTCATGGGAATTAAGTAACTACTCAGAGCCCCAAATTTCATTAAGTGGCAGAACTTGGATCTTATTCCCTCCCCAACACCTGCCCCAGGAGGCTTTGGGTGGGAGATACACCAAAGTGGAAGACAACCTTCCTGTCTCCTGAGGGGTATAGTCCAAAAGAGGGGAAAACTTTTTGCTTGCCTGGAACACTTGGTATCATGCAAGGGAAAATGTGTGTGTGTTGAGTGCAAACAGAGCTCTGCCTGGTGGGGATCCCAGAGTCAACAGAAAGATGGGAGAACTAGGCTCAAGAAATGGCAGGAGCCAAGGGAGGCCGGGAGCAAAAAGTTTTGCTAAGCCATGGCCCTGGGTCCTCTGGGTGAGGTCTACCCCCACCATGGCAGGATCCTAGAACCACTGCTTCCACCTCTGGACACTGCTGTGGGGAATGGAGCCCAGCTCTCTATCTGCGTGATGCTACCACTTAAGATTCTGAGCCCTGGGTGGGAGCGTCCTTTGGGTCAAGCCTGGGCCCATCTGCCCAGGACTGGGGTGAGGGAATGCCTGCCCCTCCTGCTTCTGCAGGGAGTGGATTATCTCCTGCCAATACTCATGCAACAGGGGCCTTCCTGTCAGCTAAGGAGGGGGTAAATATTTGGGACAGTGTCCTCTTAGCCCAATAACAAATACCCCCTGCAGGGTTTAAGAGCTAAAAGAGCATGGTTTGGGGTCTAGAGGACTCGACTAGGAGCGCGTCCACAATGAGGGCTGGAAAAGCTCCAGAGGGCTTCATGGAAGAAGTGTGTCTTGATGTTGGCCTCTCAGCCAGAGAAGATAAGGCCCCTCTTCTGTCCGTGGAGCTCGGCCTGACCTGGCCACCGCCTTGCAGGTGCTCCTGGGAGACCAACCAGAGCCTGTGTCTCTACATCACTGTGCCACCCCCACAGCCCCCAGCGCCCTGCCAAGAGCTAGGCGTGCGCATCCTGCAGCTCTCCGGGTCATCTTGCTGCCTCGCTTTACTGGCTCCACTCTACACATGGGGAAGCTGAAGCCGAGAGACAGCCTGCCCTGCACGGGGGCGGCCGGTGCGGGAGCCCAGGCCCGTCGGACCTGAGGCCGCACTCCCTACCCCTGCCCCTGCCCCTGCCCTAGGCCTGAAGCCTCCCAGCAGCCTGGAGCAGCAGCAAGAGCAGCAGCAGGAACACTTGGCTTTTCAGTCCCGCTGGATTCTGTTCCAGGAATTTTTGTATCCCTCACGCCACCCCTAGGAGACCGCGTGGGCCACTCTAATCACACTCTTGAGCAGTCGAGGAACCCAAGGCCAAGGTCAGCCAGCTTTCAAGGACTGGGGTTTGGGTAGGTCTGGGGCCGGCACTCCACCAAGAGCCAGCCTGGCAGCTGCCGGGCCTCCAGGCCTCCGCTGGGGGAGGCTGGGGGCGGAGGCCGCCGGGCCAGACCCCATTAAGCGGCGTCCCTCCGTCCCTCCGAACGGTGTAAGCCCGCACCTAGCCATTCCCCGGGGCGCAGTGGTCGACAGTGCAGGCAGGACACGGGTCGGGATGAACAATGCGAATTGATTACTCTGGCAAGTGCAGCTGGCACTCTCCGAGGCGGTTTGGTCTGGGGTTTGGGGTGGTTTTTCTTGGATGCTGAGCCCGGTTATTCATCATTCTTGCTCCACCTGGGCCCCTGGCCTGCCCCGGTGGGAATGGCTCCACGGCGCAGGACATGTGCCGCTGCACGTCCCCTCTCCTCCTGGGAGTGACTGGTGTTACTGCGGGGGCTGGGCTGAGGTTGGCCTGATGGCCCTCCGAAGACTAGCACCGGGGCCTGGGCACCCCGAGCTGGAACATCCCAGCCCTGGAGATGGGGAGGTGGGAAGGGGTATCCTATTTTACATTGGAGCAGGCATACCTGAGAACATTCTAGAGAGGGCTGTGTCCATCCTCTGTTGCCTGCCACCTACATGTCACGCCACACACACAGACTCTACATATACACACAGGGCCAGGCCACCCCTGTCACCACTGTGATCACTTCAGTGCCTGGGGAGTCAGGAGATCTCAAGCAAGTCCTGCTTCGGCCCCTACTGTGCAACCCTTCACACCCCTCTCTAGGACTTGGTGTCCCCAACTGTCCGGTGAGGAGACTGGACACATTGACCAACTTTGCATCCTTTGCATCAACTTTGCAGAGGACCCTCTGGACCTCACCCGCCTTCTGTTCCAGTCACCTGTATACACCTGCAGGGACCAGCTCTGTGTTCTTGCCCACCCACACGCCTTGCCTGGGGGCCACACCATCACAACCTGAAAGGGTGGAACGCAGGAGCATGTGCGTAAATTCTCCTTCTCTCTCTCCGCAGGGATGAGGTCGTGAGCTGCTCAGAGCTAGGCCCCGGAACCTGCTCTCAACCACAAGTGGCTTCCATTCTCCGTCCCTTCCGCTTCATGCCCCTGTCCCTCATGCCATCTCCCTGACACTCTGCTTGGGCAGGTCAAGACAGTGGGTTTGAGAACGTCTTAGGCCTCTATTCTGCGATCTGGGCAGGCTGTTCTTCCAGGAAAAACTGCCAATGCCTGGCCCTTCCTCCTCTCGAAACTGGTTTGCATGCTTGTCTCCTTTACTCACTGGGTAGCCGATTCTCACCAACCCTTCATTCCTTTTTCTGTAAAATGGGCTGAGCCCTTATAGAATTTCTCCAAGGATCGAATGTAACAATGCTCATAACGCACTCTGCACGATGCCTGGCGTCCCGTAGGTGCTCAGTAAATGAAACACAAGCAAACAGAAACAACCCTAGGCTTGAACAGAGCCCAGAGAGGCACAAGTGTGGCTGCAAGCAGGGTCCCTGAGAAGTTTCCAGCTGTCCCTCAGGAGGCGGTGACCCACTGGCTGGCTGTGAGGGCAGAGGGACCCACGTCCACCCAGATCTCACACCCACCCCAGCCTCGTCGCCCTCCTCCGCAAACCCCCAGAGCCAGTGTTTGCAGGCTGGATACTGCACACCCTGGGTAGAGAGCCCGGAATCGGGGCCAAGATTCCGGCAGGCGCTCAAGATCAACAAACTTCGGGTTTCCTGGTTGAGGTCATGCACGTACAACATGTTCCTTCTTTCCCGAGGAGGGGAGCAGCCCCAGCACCCAGATGTCATGCTTCTCTGTCATTCCGACCCCCTTGCACCTCCAAGCCCTCAGTTTCCCCTCCGCTGCCCAGCTGGCTGAGAGACAGTCCTGAGCTCCAGAGCTCGAAGACCAGCTCCGGGGACAACTGTCTGCTGGCCTCCACTCCGTGCCCTGAACCAGCTGCGGATCCTGGGGGTGGGGGGGGAGGTGTCCACACAGCACCCACTCACGTCCAGCCACTGGAGGCGAAGCGAGAGGCTGGCAGCAAAGAAGCACGGGGAGCGCCAGCCCATCCAGAGCAGACCAGCACACACGACCAGGTAGTCACACGCCCAGGAGGTCACCCAACACAACCGTCTCGAGCCCACAAGGATCCCCGACTCAGCTACAAATTTAGCGCTGTCTGTTCATGTGCCCCCCACAATCTCCCCACCCTCCAGGCTCTCCCCCGCCCCCGTCACCCCCTGGCCTGCCCAGCCCTTGTCAGGGCCGCGGAGCTGGCACTGCTGTCCACCACGTGCCCGGTGGCACCCTCCTCTTTTGCAACCGCTCCACAGGAATGCTGACCACAAGCTTGCCCACCCTCCACAAGTCTCTGGGACGGTGGTGGTTCCAGAGCACAATTCACATCAGGGTGATCCTTTGCTCAAAATCCTCCCATGGCTCCCGAGACTTTCACGGTAAAGTCCTCCAAGACCTCTCATCTTCCCACAGCTTAGCCTCCTCCCCTACCTGGCCTTGCCTGTGCTCGCTCTGTACCATGTTCTCTGGCCATGGGCCTCAGCACATCCTGTCTCTTCTCATCGGGATGCTCTTCTCTTCCTCTTTGACAAAGGATCCCCTACTATCTTTCGAGACTGGGCCTTCTTCCTTAGGAAACCTTCCTAGATGCCTCCAGGCTGGGCTGGGTATCTTCCTCTGGGCCCCCCAGAACTTGGGCTCTTTACTGCCCTTCTATCCCCATACCTGCTCGCTGTTCTGATTCCCCTTATTGTCTGACTTCTCTGAAGACAACCTCAATGTCTTCTTCATCTTTTGCAGGCTCAGCAAAGTTCCAGAATATAGTAGACCTCAAAAAATGTTTATGAGGGGTGCCTGAGTGGCTCAGCGGTTGAGTGTCTTTGGCTCGGGTCACGATCCTGGGGTCCTGGGATCAAGTCCCACATTGGGCTCTGCCTGTGTCTCTGCCTTTCTGTGTCTCATGAATAAATAAAATCTTTTAAAAAAATGTTTATGAGATGGATGGATGGATGAATAGATGGATATATGGATAGATGAAGGATGAATACCTATAAAGCAGCAAAAGATCCAAAATGTCCTTACATCCTCCGCTGTCAATAAAACCGTGGAAAATAATTCGATTAAACTGACTTGAAAAGTTGCCACTAGGGGCACCTGGGTGGCTCAGTGGTTAAGGGTCTGCCTTTGGTCAGGGCGTGATCCTAGGGTCTGGGGATCGAGTCCCACATTGGGCTCCCCATAGGGAGCCTGCTTCTCCTTCTGTGTCTCTGCCTCTCTCATGAAGAAATAAAATCTTAAAAAAAGAAAAAGAAAAATTTGCACCCAAGTGAGTGTTTTGCCCTTGGGATACAGACTTCATTTCCAGTGTCCATCCAGTCAGCGTTTACTGCAAGCCTCCTGGGGACCCAAAGGAGGAAGAAGACGCAGCAAGTAGAAGGCCAGGGCACTGCCCACAGGAAGCTGGCACCATCACTAGACCCATCTGGGAGTAAGCCCAGGGGCCTGTCCACCCCCTACTGAATGGGGGCACCAGGTACGGGGAGGGGTTTGGAGGGGCCCAGGGGGGGCCCAGAGAGGGTGACCCCAGGCTTGCTCCACAATGAGCACTCAAGCTCTGCAAAACTCGGAACCCAACCTCCACATCTCTTGAGATAGACAAAAACATGACCCAAAAACACCCTCGAGCTCTGGCCCTGCTAATAACCTCAATTTAGGCTTCACCCTTCTCTGGGAGGCAAATGTGGCCCTAATCCAAACTTGGACCAAACCCTACCTGGGTCAGGTGGGAATCCAGACCTCAATCTTTACTCACACGGAAGGTTCCAGCAGCCCTTGTGCAACAAGTAACCAAATCGAACTCGGATACCCTCGGGGAGAAAGACTCTGGCAAAAGCAAAGTGGATTCGGAGAGCAGCTGCACTGTGGAAAGCCCACCTGCCCCCCTGGCCACAGCCTGGGGCCCTGTGCCAGGGACTCGGGTCTCTGGGGTGAGAGACACGGCCTTCAGCAGAGGGCCCCCCGGACCTGGGGTCAGTTGAGGTGTCCGGGAGCTGCAGAGAACAATCAGACTCTGTCCTCTGGATCAGGCCCCGAACTGGACCCTCAGGGGTGAAGCACTCCCAGACCGTGCCCTCGGGAGCCCAGCTCCTGTTGGGAAGGTGGCGTTTATTCCTTCCTTCATTCCACATCTGTCGCACATCTTCTGTAGTCCACAAGCTCACGAGGTAAGTGTCCCACAGTCCAGGGGTCTGGGGGCCACTCCGGGTGCACCTCTGAGAACAGAGTCACATGTGGAAACGCCCGGGCTGCCGCGTGGCGTGGGCGCTGCTGGCGTTCGCCTCTGTGTCACCCCCTTTCTGAGTGGCGGTGAGAGAGACGTTTCTTCTTTAGATGGAACAGGTGGGAAGATACCTGGCTTCAAATACTTTGAGAGCCTTTCCCTTCCTCCTGGTTGACTCATGGCGCGAGGTGGCTGCTGCCGCTCAAGCCTCACAGCCACATTCCAGTCAGAAAGGATAAGGAAGGGCCAAGGAGCCAAAGGACCCTTCCAGGCAAAACCTTGCCCTTCCCGAGGGACGTTCACCAGCTGCTGCTGCCCGGAACCGCGTCACGTGTACACGCCGAGCCCCAGGGGAGACTGGACGAGCGGTTTTGTTTTCATAAAGGGCAGCAAGGAGAAGTGGTGGAGCCCGGAGGCTGGGCAGACACCCAGCACCCAGCACCCAGCACCCAGCACCCAGCACCCAGCACCGTCTGCGGTAGGCGGGCGGGCCGGCGGCACAGCTGGCCGCTCTGGGAGCTCGTCGCGGCCTGGGCTCCCCTCCCTGATCTCTGCCGTCCAGCCCACAGTTGCCCCCTCACAGGCCTCTGCCCCCAGATGCCCCTCCCCGGTGCAGCGCAGGCGGCGGCCCCCTCCGTCCCTCAGAGCTGGTCCTGGGGCTCTCCAGAGGTGACCTTCCAGTCCAGATGCTTGGTCTCTCGGTCTGCAGGGCCCCCGCCCCTGCTGGGCCTTGGCCCCGCCAGGCCCTCCTCCTCCACGAAGCCTCCCGGGTAGCTCCTGTCCCAAACTCATCCTCGGGCCCCTCACGCTCCCCCCCGCCCCCCCGCCAGTCTCCAGGTGTCAGGTGTCATCCGCACTAACTGGCTAGCGTTTCCTTCAACGTCCCCACAGGTACACTCCTGGGACCAGCCCCTGGTGCTGTCCCCACACAGCCTGTGTCCTCACCTCAGGGTGATGGCAAAAGCCCAGGTCTTCAGCTCTCTCTCTCCCTCCCTCGCCACGAGAGAGGCCCCTGTCACAGCAGATTGCCACTGTGTCCTCAACACGCCCCTCAGAAGCCCCCAGCCGGCGCCCCCTGCCCACCGACCGGCATCCCCGGCCCAAGGCCAGTCTAGTTCCTTGCGGCCTGGCCTCTCCCCCAGCTGGAGCTGATCCCACTTCCTCTCTCTCCAAGCAGATGTCTGACTTCCCTGGGAGGACGGCCTCTGATTCGGATTCTCAGATGGGAGCGGCGGTCCCCAACATTCTCCATGACCCACTGGTGGCTGTGAGTTGCCAGTCGGGGGAGAGTACATTTGGCAACTGTCAGATAACACAAGGCGAGTTTCTTCACTGCAGACCTTCTCAGAGCCTTAACGTGCTGTGGTGTGGGGTGACCCTGGGATGGGAAGATCCCATGTGCACCGTTCCCCACACTCATTTTAAACACTAAGGACCATGCTCGCTTCAGCAGCACATATACTAAACACTAAAGACCTCTGTGGACTACGGTTTGGAGAACTCCTTCATTCTCTCATCCATCCACCTGGTGTGTCCTTGGCCTGCTGGGCCCTGGGATGGGCAGCAAACACATGGGCAGCAGGTGTGGCCCTGCCCTCGCAGGGTTTGCATTCCAATGGGGACAGATCTAATTGCACTCCTTTCATTCACCCACTCCATGCCCACCGGATACCCCTCAGTCCTGAGTGCCAAACCCTGGAGTGGAAACGGATCAGCCGGGATGCAAACCCTCGGAGTCCTGTAGTTGGCTGATCTAAGAGACTGTCCCTGGGGTGAGGCGTAGGAGGCACGGTATTTTTGCAAAGGAGGTTTCAAGTCTTTTCCTCTCATCCAAGCCACCCCTGCATCCTTCCCCTTCCATTACTGAGTAAATCCACCCTCACACCCTACATGAGCCCCTCCAGCAGGTGCTGATGGAACCCCACTAGTCGGGGGACTGCATAGCAGAGATCTCGTGTCCGGCCCAGGGCCCCAACCACAGGGGCGAGGGACTATTTGCCCACAGCATTCTGGGTAGCCTGGTAGTGATTCCTGCTGTGTAGCTCTCAAGCCTGGCCCTCCACACTCTGGGGAGCCCCCAAATCCCTATAACCAGGATTTTGGTGCTTATAACAAGACCCTGCTGCAGGCTGGGCTCCTGGAGGCAGATTCTGGTTGGGCGATTAGCACACAGGACATTTATTAGGGAGCGCTCTGGGGAGCAGTATGGGCCGAAGGAGGGGGCACTGGAGCTGAGCGGTGAGGGAAGTGGAGGGCAGGGAGCGGCTTCCCCGCTGTGGGAAAAGCTGCTCCTGGCAGAGGAGGTTCCCTGCAGTGGCCAGAGGCCTCGGCGAGCTCAGGGAAGCCCAAGTGGCTCACTGTGGCTGCTCCAGAGGGAGGGGGAGGATAGAGGAGGCTGGACAGTGGATCGGGGCTGCGCATAGACAGCTGGAGGGTCAGCTGAGGTGAGGCTGGCCTTACCCCACCCCTAGACTGGGGGTGACTGTACACCCTCCCATGTTTACACAGCATTCACATGTTCGGGCTGCTCTGAACAGTTCCCCTGTATTAGCTCATGAAACCTCCACAGCGCTGCTCAGAGGCAAGGCCTGTTACCACCCCCATTTTGCAGATGAGAAAACCGAGACACAGAGAGGCCAAGTCAATCATCCAAGGTCACAGGGCTAGGAAGCAGCACCAGGCTGTCTGGCCCCAGAGCACATGCTCTTCACCTCCACACCGCTCATCACAGAAGCATCTTTGAGTGGCTGGGGCCAGAGCTCTGTCCTCTGACCACCTTGATGCTGCCTGAATCCCAGGCAAGCACCTCCCCGCTGCCAGCCAGGTGGAGACGCCACTGGCCTGGCCCTCTAAACCCAAGCCCTCAAAACACCAAACCCTCAAAGGCAGCTTGTCTTCCAGGGACAGTGTAGCTGATGCCAAGCCCCAGGGGATGGGCCGCAGGCCAGGGACATGGTTTGGCTCCAGAACATCATAGAGCAATTTGCAACACCTTCAAACCTCCTCAAGCAGCCAAGAGAGGCAGGTGATGTGCAATCTGCAGAAGGGTGGCCGGTGTCAGGTTACCCTGGGTGGCACAGAAAGAGCCTGGTGGGAGCGAGGCCTGCAGCCGCCGACCCCTCCTGCCAGCACACCCACATTCCCCCAGCGTGCAGTGCATTGCCTGGGACCCCTACAGCCAGGTGCCCAGGGCCTCTGCCATCCTTCGTCGAGCTCCTGCAGGACCACACCTCGGTCCCCTGGCCACAGCTTCCCACACTCCCCTCCTCTGCCTCAGCCCCATAGGCAGGAGGCTTCTTGGCCTGATGGGAGCAGGTGCTGGGGAGGGGAGGCTGGCGGCCACCTGGCCTGCTGTTAGCACCCATCCACTTCTGCACTGCGGCCTCATTGGCAGGGGCACCTGCCTCTGAGCAGATGCTACAGGTCATGCCTGTGGATGATGTAAAGGTCTCCTGCAAGACAGCTGGTCCTCCCCAGGGCACCTGTTGCGTGCCAGGCACTACCTCAGGGGTTTCTCTCCCTCCTGGCTTCCACAGGCGGCTACTCAACCCCTCCACGTACCCGGCAGGAGTGCCCAGGTGAATCAGAGGTGGGCCTGCCCTCGGGGCTCCCCCTGGCAAGCTGGAGCCACCTTACCAATGGGGAAGACAGGTGTGTGGGAGCCGTGGGGCCTCGAACTCCAAGAGACCCACAGGGCCCCAGGGGACCAGCCGGGCCTGCCTGGAGCCTGCTTTGTGCAGAACAGTCCCCACTGCTACCACAACCTACGAGGTGTGGACTGCCATTCCCGCTCTCGAGACATACAGCTGAGGCCCAGCGAGGCCGAGCAACGTGCCCAGGCTACACATCGGCCACGCTGGGATCCGAACCTGCGTCGAATAACACCAAGTGCGCGGGCCCAGCCAGGGGACCGGGCAGGCCGAGAGGTGACGGTGCTGGCGGCCAGAAGGGAGGCGACACGGAAGGAAGGCCGTGTGTGTGTGTGTGTGTGTGTGTGTGTGTGTGTGTGTGAGCAGAGTGGTGACTCACCGGGAGACGTTGTCCCGGTGACAAAACAGACTGCGCTGTGCCAGACGCACACTTTCACTCACTTTTCCCCTTTCCTTCCTGCCCTTCCACTCCCTGATCCCTGAGCTCCTAGAGTACATTCTGTTCTTTTGAACTTCCTACTAACAGGGCAAACTGAGCCCTCTCCAGGGGACTGAGGGCCTCGGGCGACAGGGATCATCAGCTCCAGGCCCGGCCTCCCCGCAGGACAGGGACGGCTGGAGTAGCGTGGAGCCCGGATCCGCCCGGCGGCCCGGCTTTCCCGGCAGCTTCAACCTACCCTTAGTCTCGTCCCGGGGCCTGCGCGATGGAGCCCTCCCTGGGCTGCCGCCCTGCGGTCCCCCCCCCCACCAGGTGCTCGACTCCTACACATGCCACCCGGCTCCGCGTCCCCGCGTCCCCGCCTTGATCTCTGTACTGTGGGCAGGTCCAAGAACGTGATGGCCTTTAGGAAGGCTGAAGTACTTAGAGGCCAAGGGACATCACATCTGCAACAGGATTGCACTGAAACATTTCAGAAAAAATTTATTGAGAGAGTAGATGATCGACAGATTAGATAGATCGATAGACCATAGGCAGGTGGTAAATAGATGGGGGAAGGGAGACTGGTAAAATACGAATATTTTAAGGAATCTGAGGGAAGGATATTGAAAATGCCATGTATCAATTTTGCATCTTTTCTGTAAGCTTAAAATTGTTGCTTTAAAAATGCAGAAAATTGGGGCATCTGTGTGGCTCTGTGGTTGAGCATCTGCCTTCGGCTCAGGGTGTGCTCCCAGGGTTGGGATCGAGTCCCCACTTTGGGCCCCCCATGGGGAGTCTGCTTCTGTCTCTGCCTATGTCTCTGCCTCCCTCTCTGTGTCTCTCATAAATAGATAAAATCTTTTTTTTTTATGCAGAAAATAAGTAAAAAACACACTAACCTTACCCTCATCTCCATAAAACAGCCCCAACTCTGGAGGCTGGGTGCAGGGACCCCTTCCCGGCCCCCACCCAGACCCAGTTCTTCCACTGTCTCTTCGTGTTCCCTGTCACATGCCACCGTGATGGTCTGTTTCCCACTTCAGACGGCAAGTGCCTGGGGGACAGGGGCGGTGATGAACTCACATCTGTGACCCACCTGATGTGTGTGCGCGTGCCCGGCTCTAGGCTTAGGGCTCTGAAAATACTGGAGCAAGATGGGACGTGCCCATCTTCGGGAGCTCCTAGTTGTGCAGGGCACGGGGAGGAGAGTGCGAGCCACATTGCTGCTCGCCCTGGCTAGGGCCACTGTCCTGGGCCACCGGGCCACTCGTCCTCTGCCACCTGACCCACTGTTAGCTGACTCCCATGAGCTCAATGTCTCTCCAGGAAAGCTGGAAGGGTACAAGAAAGAATCTGAGAGGTCAGGCAGCTGAGGGCCAGGACCTGAGGGTGGGAGGTCAGGCAGGGCCATCAGGGTCTCTGTAAATGGTGTCACAGAAGCAAGGGGGAGTATGTGATGCACTTGGAGGGCTCAGACTTGTCACCCGGTCACTCGGTCCTTGCTCGCTCTTCATAGAGCACCTGCCTGTGTGAGCTCTGCTCCAAGTAAAGGCGATAATGGCAGTGAGTGGAACACAGCTCATCCCCCATGGATCCTCCCCCGTCCCACGTCCTGCTGCAGGGGACAGTAGCCCCACACAACTACAGGGGTCTCTAATGTATCTATCCCTCTTTGGTATGATAAGGCAAGAGTGAGGGATGCTGTGGGGAAGGGGGTGTCCCTGCATGAAGTGATGGAGCCGCTGGGCCACCTGCAGGGGGCACCATTCCCATGGGCCCAGCCTGTGTACAGCAGAGCTGGGCAGATCCTGGAAGGAAGATCTTCCAAGCTGGGAACAGCAAGTGCAAAGGCCCTGAGGCCAAACAGCATTCCAGAAACAGCCCAAGAAGGTCAGTGAGGCTGGTAGTAGAAGGGGAGGATGCTGATGTTAGAGAGCCCATGAGCCTCTTGAGTGATCAGACTTAGAGTTTTAGAAGGATCATTCTGGCTGCTTCGTGGAAGACAGACCACAGTCCGGGGCAAGGCCAGGGAGACCCGTCAGGAGGTGACTGCAGCATCCCAGGGCAGGATGATGCTGTTAGTCAGGGCCACACAGAACCTCTAGACCGCCGAGAGCCATTCTCATTCCTGCAGGATTTGTTGCAGTGTTTGGGGTTTGGGGGTTGATGGTTTTCCATCTTTATCTCCCACTAGTCCAGGAGTCCCTTGAGCCAGGGCTGATGT
The DNA here is from genome assembly GCF_003254725.2 of Canis lupus dingo. Classification (NCBI taxonomy): domain Eukaryota; kingdom Metazoa; phylum Chordata; class Mammalia; order Carnivora; family Canidae; genus Canis; species Canis lupus. Next base: position 29,801,350 of record NC_064261.1, on the reverse strand, counting down.
GTCACTTTGCCCGGGCCCCCAGTGCCAAGCACGCTCCTGCCCAAGTCTGCTACGTGGATGTCCTTAAAGCCATGTCCTCCAGCAAAGCAGCACTTGCATGGGGCAGTTTCCAGCGGAGCCCAGCTCTGTCTGTCTGACCTCGGGCTATAACAGCGTTTCCTTGGCTCTGCTCTGGACCCCTTGCTGAGCCCTGGACCCCAGTGGTCAGCCTGGAAGGGTCTCACCCCAGAGGCTCTCGTTCACCGGGAGCACGCTTGAATGCCTGTGGATGAGGCATGGAGGCAGGTGCATGGTGAGGCAGGATGCAGCTTCCTGACAGGCTACAGGCCTGCAGCCCATCCCAGAGCAAGATGGGAGAGTGAGGGGGATAGGGAGCTGGGTAGGAGGGTGGGAGTGCAGTACCAACAGTCTCCTTGATAACTTACCTTTTCCTCCTCTACTTTCCCATCTGGAAAATGGGTATATAACCCTTACATTATAAAGCCATCACAAGAGCGATGTACAGAGCCTAGCACCTAGAAGGGGTTTGGCTGGGGATATAGAGGTCTGGCTGCCTCCCTATGTGGAGGCAGCTCTGCAATGTGGGCCAGCTGGAGCTGCCCGAGCTGCCCATGGAGGACCCCAGTGAGACTACATACAGCTCAGCTTCTCTCCTCCCTTCCTCTCCCGGGGCTGACCTCAAGAACATTCCTGTTAAATGTCTTACATACAAATCACTGCCCCAGAATCTGCTTCCCAGGGAACCCAGACCCTCCAAAATCCAAAATCTGAATTCATATAAGGGAAAAAGAATTTTTTTTCTTTTGAAGGTGGAGGTGAGCTTTGCTATGTTACAAAAGGATCCTTTACTCCCCCAAAGAACTACCTTAACCCTTCATAAGCTTCCCTTAAATACTGAGTCTTGTTGGCGCATTGAACCAGCACTTGATTGACCGGCATTCCATTTGAGCTCAGCAATGTGGCTACGGTTGGAAGTGAGAGGTATCCAGATTAATCTGCAGAACCAGAGGCATGGAACGGAGCGTGGGGGATTGCTCTGGCCAGCTGGTCAGCTGCCTTCACTCACTGGGGCTTCTGGGCCTCAGGCTCCATTATTGAGAGAGACCCACGAGTCGTTCTCCTGCCGTGTCCAGTCCCTGGGTTGGTGCAAGAGCATCTGGAACGTGGAGCTGAATAAGAAAGGTCCCTGTGCTCCAGGGGCTCTCTGCACAGTGGGAGGACAGGGCAGGCCCCAGGGGGCCGTGGGAGCTGGAGGAGGGGCGTCTGACCCCACCTGGGTTTGGGGGAGGTCAGGAGGCCTCCCTGCGGCCAGCGAGGGGACTGGAGATGTTAAGCAAGAGAGCAGCACGGTCAGGTGGGGGTTCGGACCCTTTCTAAGCCTGCGGACAGGAGCGGCGGTCCTGAGCAAGGACGCCGCGCAGCTGGGCCCTCTCCATGCAAACATGCTGCCACCGCTTTTGCGAAGGCGTCACAAAGAATCCAGGCAACCGGCCCTGGGAGGTAGGTGCGATCCTCTTTATTCTATGGACTCGGAAGCCGAGGCCTGCCGGAAAAGTCAGGGCCAGATCTGGATCCTGTCTGTGTCCTCCGGACTCCCCGCCGCCTCAGGGCCAGGGGGTCCACTGACAACCTTATGAACCCTTCATGCTCTGCAAGCTTTGCCATTTCAGCCAACCCTGCAGGCTCAGAAAGGGCATCTCTTTGTAAGCAAAGGCACCAGTGTTAGAAAGAAAGACAGACAGACAGAAGGCAACATCCCCCAGACGAGGCTGGCACACCAGCAACTGTGGGCAGCAGGTGGCTATGGCATGTGGGGTGGGAACCTTGAGTCTCTCAGGCTTCCCCCAGGTGACCTCCTTTCCCTACTAGGCTGCCCTGCCAAGACCAAGGCACCTTTTTAAAAAATACTTTTATTTTTTCTTAAGTAGGCTCCACACCCAACATGGGGCTGGAACTCACACCCCCAGTGTCTAGAGTCACATGCTCCACCACCTATGCCAGCCAGGCATCCCCAAGGCACCTCCTAATTTTGATGCTAGGCCACCCTGAAAATGGCTATGTCCTGGTTCCCTGACCTAACCATGACCGCCAAACCTGTCCTGGCCGCAATGCTCCTTTGAAATCAACATGTCAAAAACCCTGGCCAGGTTGAAATCAATTTTAAAGTACAGAGAACAGGGCTGCCTGGGTGGCTCAGTGCAGTATACATCTGCCTTTGGCTCAGGTCATGATCCTGGGGTCCTGGGATCGAGGCCCAACTCGGGCTCCCTGCTCAGCGGCAAGTCGGCTTCTCTCTCTCCCTCTACTCCTCCCCCCCTGCTCATGTTCTCTCTCTCTCTCAAATAAATAAATAAAATCTTTAAAAATAAGTAATAAATAAATAGAACAAAATGCAGAGAACAGTAGAGGGGGGCCTGGTGGCACAGTCAATTGCGCGTCTGACTCTTGGTCCTGTGTCACTGCTGGACCCCACCAGGTCTTCCGTGCCAGAGACAGAGGGAACCGCAGCAAGCCCGGAGTCGCGGCCCGCCTCACAGTGGGCCCTGTGTGCCACCGCCCTGCCCCGCCACCCCGGGGCCAGCCTCTGTTTTGTACACAAACACCCAGGATGGGACATTGGAAACCTGTAGGCTGATTTCACCTTTCCAATAACAATGCCCTTTTTTTCTTAAAGGCACCGCAGAAACCTCTCAGGGTTGGAGAGGCACGGAGAGGCCGGACGGGGGGCCTGGAGGAGATGGGGTTCCTCTCAGCCCCTGCGTCTCCCTGACTGCCTCCACCGCATCCAACAGAGGGCCTGGCACACGGCACCAGGGGCTCAGAAGGACTGTTGGATAAGAAAAAAAAAAAAAAAAAAAAAGAATGAATGATGAATGAATGTTGATGAATGAATGAATGAATGAATGAATGAATGTTGATGCAGCCTACTTTGGCCTTTATATATATTTTTTAAGCCTGTATCTCTGCTAAGGCAGAATCAAATAATGGTTGAGCACAGACTTGAATCAAAATACCTGAGTTCAAAGTCTTTCCTGGGCAAGTCACTGCGCCCCCCGCCCCCGACCTCAATCTCTTCCTTCCTGCAACAGCATCGATGAGGCCCCGGAGCAGGGCTGTGGGCCCATTGCTATTACAGACGCCAAACAGGGCCCGACACCGCACTGCTGGCAATTTCTTTTTTCATTCATTCTGGGGTTTTAATTTGCTTATTTATTAAATGCCGTGGTGGCAGAGGATGCCAGACCTATGGCTAGACTACACTTCCCGACCACCCTGTGACAAGGCTGGCTGGGGCCGCGGGGCCTTGATCTGCCGCTGTCACGCGAGGGGAAGCTGCTGGGCACTGGCAGCCTGGTCCCTAAAACCTCTCCCTCCACTCTCTAGGGTGTCTTCCCTCCTCTGCCTGGAGTGAAGGGTCAAGGGAAGCCTCTGAGGCCCTAGAACATGGCAAGACCACCAGATGGAAGGCACGCGGGTCCCCAGATGACCATGTAGGACGCAGCCTGGTGAGCCAGAGCCACCTGACACACAAAGAAGAAATAAGCCTTTATTGTGTTGAGCCACTCAGGTTTAGGGGTTGTTTTCACAGCATCTAGCGTTACTTACCTAACAATATGGCCATAATATGAGACTCTTTTAATTAGTTCTTCTTGGATATTTCCAACTTGATTTGTTTCCTAACAGCTATTACCATAGTGGTGCTGTTTTATATTCTTGGCAGTCTTCTTTTTAATGTTATCTTTTGGATACTTTACAGACAGTTCAATTAGTCAATTAGTTTACAGACCAACCCATTCTTTGAACTCTTAAGTCACTAGCAGCCAAAAAAAAGACAAAAAAAGAAAAAAGGCACTCAAGACTTTGACACATGGTTCCACCCGGGCACTAATGACTCCTTTCCTACAGTCAGATTAATTTCAGAACAACAACAAAAAAAAGGACACCTGGGTGGCTCTGGTTGAGCGTCTGCCTTCGGCTCAGGGTGTGAGTGACTGGGGTCCTGGGATCGAGTCCCATGTCGGGCTCCCTGTATGGGGCCTGCTTCTCCCTCTGCCTGTGTCTCTGCCTCTCTCTGTGTGTCTCTCATGAATAAATAAAATCTTAAAAAAAAAAAAAAACCTTTTCAGAACATAGAGGCTGGTCTCATAAGGGCACTGGGGACATCAGGCCATGGGGAGATGGAAGCTTCCCAAATGGACAATTTGGTCAAAGGCCAAAAGACCAAGATGAAGCCTTCAGAACCCCTGGCAGAGCTTCAGACCAGCAAGTGGGAGTTGGGCCCTCCACTCCCTTGGCTACAACACAGCTGGGGGGCTCTTACAGCCCAAAGGAAAGAGCAAAATTCTCCCTGAAGCTCATCTCTGGCAAGCTAGCAGCAGTGCTTTTCCCGAGTGACAGGCATGCTGAGCCCAAAGGCTCCTAATGCAGATTTTCAGCCTGACTCGAACACCCTCCAGTCCTGCCAGCTTAGGTGAACACGGAAACGATTTCACGAGCACATCAGCGATGTAGGATCCAGGAGGTCAGCAGGTGTCCTCCCTGAAGCTCAGGGCTCAGCAGAAGGCACTCTGGGGAGCTGTGGGTGCAGAGTGAATTCTGGAGATCAGGAGCCTGTGGCGGGGAAGGGCTGCAAACGCAGGGATCTGGGGACAGGCCTCTTTTCTGGGGGCACACATTCCAGATACCAGCAGCAGAGTGACCGAGGGACATGCAGTTGTGGGGAAGATGCCCAGGCAGTGATCATGAGGGGGTCTGGGAGCCAGGGGTCCTCTAGCTGGGGCCAGGCTCTGAGCTGAAGACTTGCTAGAGTCAGCCCCCTTGCTGAGCAACCCCCCACCCGCCACCTTCGCTGCCCCCCGGGGAGGCAGGTGGGAGGTGGAGACTCTGATGTAGGAGGTGGTCCTGGCTCACCCCATCACATGGCCCCAAGGACAAAACTAGGACACAGTGGAGACAAGGAAGGGATGCCCATGGTACCACCCTGTCCCAAAGGCGCACTCCCGCCACTCCTGAACATATGGAGAATTGGAGGAGGGACATCCCACAACCAACCTAGACCATCCTGGATTCCCCCTCCGAGCTCAGGGCAGCACCCAGGCTAGGATGCCTCCCTCCCTAGCTCACCACCTCCCCCAGAGCCACCTGGCACGGTCCTCTGGGTCCACGGCAGTCCCAGGAAGTGACAGACCCAGGTCAGAAGCCCACTCTGCCCCATGAGTGTCCTTGAGTCAACTACCCAGCCTCTCTGAGCCTCAGTTTCCCCAAGGGCAATGCAGAGGCTTTTTTTTTTTTTTAAGATTTTATTATTTATTCATGAGAGACACACAGAGAGAGAGGCAGACACAGGCAGAGGGAGAAGCAGGCTCCATGCAGGGAGCCCAACGTGGGACTCGATCCCAGGACCCAGGGTCACGCCCTGAGCCAAAAGCAGATGCTCAACCACTGAGCCACCCAGGGGCCCCCACAATGTGGAGACTTTAACACCTGCCTCCTAAGGGGGTGTGAGCACCGGGTGAGATCATGAAACGTCAAGGAGGAAAGAGTCTTCCTCCACCCCCTTCCATCCAGTGCTTGGGGTGGGGGAATGAAATGGATAGAAGACAGTAAGAGAAAGATATTTATTCTCATATGTACACAGTTGCGCACACAAATACGTGAGTGAAAGAGGCAGTCAGAACTGGGGGCTCACGTATCATCTTTCCGGGGGGGGGGAGTGTAGGGGGGAGGCTGGGAGCACATCTCCCTCTTAGGAAAGAGAAATGGGCCCGTAGGAGAACAGATGGCACGCATGTGGGAGCTCATCTCTTATTCCAGTCAAGGCTTCTCAGCTTCTCGTGGCTGAGAGGAGTCAGTCTCCTCTGGTTGCAAAACCCCCAGGGAGATTTATGGCAGTTGAATTCTTTGGGAGGCTCTGCTTTGGGGCAGATAAGGAGAGTTCATAAAGAACACACACCAAGTAAAAATCCCAAACCTCTTCACAGCGGTATATTCTGGTTCCTTTCAGCAGCCTGTAAGACCCTTGGCACTCGGCAGATACCCAACTGGAGGGCCCCTGTCAGGCCCTGTCCATGCCAACACGGCCAGGGGCTCTTTGCCCCACATTTGGTACTTTGCCCAATTCCCTACTCTCCCATCCAAACTCACCTGTCCCAGTCCCCTGCCACCATACCGTGTCCTCAGTGTGCTAAGCTAATACACTAATCTGCAGTCTGGTTAAGAAGACACACCAGCTGGCTCCCTGCCTGGTACGGGCCCCTCTCGTGGGGGCCTCCGGTCCCTCTCCCTCGCTGGCCAATCAGCACCACACTGATTTACTCACATTTACTCACATTTACTCACATTTACTCACATTTACTCACTCAACAAACACTGCTGGAGAGGCTTCTCCCTGCCAGGCCCTGGGCTGGACTTCTGAGTGGCATTGGTGGAGCAAACCAATCTCTGTCCCCGAGAGTTCTGCTCAGTGAGAGAAGCAGACAGACAGACAGACAGACAGTTGAGCCTCTGCACAGGAGCCCACGAGAGCTCAAGGGAAGAGTGGGGCTGGCGAGCGCTGTGACTTGGGAGCCAGGAAAGAGCCGAGTCCCCAGAGGAATGGAGGAAGTGGGGAGGGAGGGTGGGAACGAAGGAAGGATGGGGGGGAAGGAGGGAGGGGGAGAGGAGGGAAGGAAAGAAGGATGGGGGAGAGAGGGAAAGAGGGAGAGGGGGTGGGGAGGGAGGGAGGAAGGAAGGGCGGACAGGCAAGTGGAAGCTGGCTGGTTTCCCTCCGTCCACGTTTCCCCAGTGGACGAGTCTGAAGCCCAGGCCCCAGCCCAGCCTCACCACTGATCAGAGGCCCAACAGCTGCCTCTTGCCCGATAAGCTCTTTCCAGATAACCCCTTTCCCTTATAATTGAGTTTAAATATTGATCCACCCAATCAAGGCAGGTTAATATTCAACCGAGCAGAGCTCTGCAGGCCTCCTGGCCCCCAGGATCCGGTCCCTGGAAGGCAGGTGCCCCGGGCGACTAGGCCGGCTCGGGCCGGAGGGCCTCGGTCTCCGGGCGGGCCCCGAGCGCCCCGCAAGGCCGCCTCCACGCGTGTGCCCGCGGCGCAGCAGCCCAGGACCAGGTGAGGACGGAGGACGCGGCGCTGGGGGAGCTGAAGCGACCCGGGAAAGGACAGAGGGAGAGCCCGTCCTGCTCGTCCGCGCTCGCCCGGAGCACACGGCGCACCTCCCCGGGATTCTGCGTCAGGCCCTCGGCTCCTGCAAGCGGGGTGCTCGGGAGTCGTCTCCCAGGGCCCGCCCTTCCCACTCACTCGGTCAATCTCCAGCCTGCGGGACAGAGGCCCGGACACTGGGTGCCCCCCACCCAGCGCGGGCGCTGTCGGTCTCCCGTGGGGACTGCCACAGTCGGGGACGTGGGGACAGCTGTGGCCCAGGACTTCCTGGACGCGGGTGGGGGGGCAGGGGTGGTGGCGCTGGAGGTGGCTGCCCCCCGGAGGCCCCGCTGCCTCCCCTGGAGGCCCAGTCACTGGGTTTCAGAACTGGAGTCCGCTTCCCTTACAGCGAGGATGGGAGGAGAGTCCCACAGGTGGCCCCACACCCCAGGTTCTGGGGGACATCAGGGGACTGTAACATTCCGTAGTCCCCGCCACCGCCACCCCCACCCTTAGCTCACACCCACGTCTGCATCTTGGATGACTCATTTCCCGTCTTGGATGCTTCTACAAGCAAGCGAGCTCCTCTGGCCAGTAAATAGCACCCACTGGGAACCAGTTAGAAATACATTCTCAAGTCCCAACTCAAACCTGCTGAGTTGGAAGCGGCCGTGAGACCCAGCAGTGTGTTAAAGAAGCCTCCTGGGTGATTCTGATGCCCTCTGAGGGCCACAACACCCCACCGTGCTGTGCTGCCTAAAAATGGGGCATCGAGGAGAAATCATCCTGGGAGCTTCATGCCCACAGCAGGGCCAGCGGAGTGTGCGGGAAGCAGACGGGCTTCCAGTGTGGCTCTGCTCCAGCCCGGGGAAGGCAGCTGGGCCGCAGGCCGGGCCTGAGCACATAATGTAGCTGGTCCCCATCTACCTACTCCGAGCCCCCACATTGTCACTTTCCTTTGGATCCTGGAAAACACCAAGCCATTTCCCACTTCAGAGCAACCCCCTTCCCCCCACCCCCAGAAAGCCGCTCCTGAGCTTTGTGGGGAACCTCCTCCTGTGACCAGGCTCATGCTCACTGCTTCACATGCAGTCTCAAGGCAGGTGACATTCCCAGTTCACAGACGGAGAAGACAGGTTCGGGGAGGTCAAGGAGCTTGCTCTACATGAGGTGGTTCCAGGATTCCAGCGCTCACCAGGCACATCCCACGCACAGGCCAGAAGGGAGGAGAAGGGGTCTTTACTGGAGTGTGGTGGGGAGGGGAGCCATGACCCCTGGGCCTGGGAGGGCAGGGAGAGCACAGGCAGCAGGCACACGGGAGCCGCAGCCCTGGGTGGGCAGCACAGACGTTCCATTGCAACGGAGAGCTGGAGGCAGGTGAGCTTGGAAGAGGGGTGTGGTCTGGGGAGACAGGTGTCTGAGCAGGTAGGGGCTGGGAGAGAGCAGAGAAGCTGGTGGGTGGCTCCAGAGATTGCACCCTCGGTCCCTGAAGGTGACAAGGGGATATGTGCATATGTGCCCACCCCGGCGTCCAGCATAGCTCACCCAGCTTCAGGGACTCAGGGCCTGTGGCAAGGGTGGCTACTAGCGAAAGGAGAAAGTTAGTGTCAGCAGAGCGTGGAAGAATTAGAACCCTCATTTGCTGCAGGTGGGACCAGTGTGACCAGGTGACCCAGCAGCTCCACCTCTGCTGTATACCCCAAAGCCAGGGCAAAGGCCCCAGTGGACATCTGCTCACCCGTGTTCACAGCAGCACTATTCACAACGGCCAAAAGGTGGAAGCACCCCAAGCGCCGCAGAGGATGACGGATAAACAAAACGTGGTGTCTACATACAACGGAGTATTATCCAGCCTGAGAGAGGAGGGGCAGCCTGTCACATGCTGCGACGCGGAGGAGCCTGGAGGACACTACGTGGAGTGAAATAAGCCAGTCACAAAGGACAGATCCTGCGTGACTCTACTCATATGCGGTGCCCAGAACAGTCATATCCTAGAGACAGAGAACTGCAGTTATAGGACCTGGGTGCGGAGGGGGGAATGGGTGGAGTTTCGGTTGATGAAGATGAAAGAGGCCTTGGAGATGGTGAGGATGGTTGCACAATATGAGTGTCCTTGATGCCACTGGACGATGGTGGGGGCACCTGGGTGGCTCAGGGGTTGAGCAGACACTTGGCCTTTGGCTCAGGTCGTGATCCCCGGGTCCTGGGATCGAGTCCCGCATCAGGTTCCCCACGCGGAGCCTGCTTCTCCCTCTGCCCGTGTCTCTCTGCCTCTGTCTGTGTGTCTCATGAATAAATAAATAAAATCTTAAAAAAATAGTTATGATGGTAAATTTCATGGTATTATGTATTTTACAATTTTTAAAAAGAGGCCTGAGCCACGGGGGTTTCTTACAAATGAGTTTTATTTGCATTCTGACCCAAGCACAGATCCCACATACAGATTTCTCATCTGCACAATGGTACAGTAACAAGTGCAAAATATGCTTTATTTCAGGTACAAAAACAATGTGGCAGTATGACAACTTCCCTCTTGATGCCCACCTCCCATGGCCCACCCGTCACACCCTCCTGACCCATCCAGGGCCCATACCACCCAGTAGTAGACTCCCACCACCTTTTGAGTCACCCAATCTAGAGAAAGCTGGGGAAGTTACAATTTAGGAAAGAATCACATTACATACATGAACATTAGAGGACACAGAAAACCAAGCTTTAACCTTACCCAGCAGGGGGAGGGCTGGGGGGAGAGGCACACAAAACAATCCCCTACTCTCTCTCTCTCACTCTTTTTTTAAAGATGTATTTATTTGAGAGAGAACACGTGAGCTGGGAAAGAGGATGAGAGAAGAGGGTGAAGCAGACTCCCCACTGAGCATGGAGACTGACACAAACTGGGTCCCAGGACCCTGAGATCATGACCTGAGCCAAAATAGAGTCACCAGCTTCACCAGCTTCGCCTTCACCAGGCGGCCCTCCCCTTCTCTGGTCTTTAACAATCAAGTCCCACAAATGTTTTCCCACCGGGGTGCACCAGGCCCAGGGATGGAACCTCAGGATGAAAGCTAGCACGGCACAGGGAGCTTACCCCCCAAGTCTGGTATGCGAGAGTGTGGGGTGGATGCCCTGCCACAGCGACCTCACGGCACAGAGGGAGGGAAAGGGGCAACAGCAAAAGCGCTGAGCTCAAAGCCCGACCTGGGAGAGGCCAGCCCGCAGCATCCGCTGTGGCTGCTGCTGGTGGTGGTGTTACTAATGGAAGCTTGGGTGCAGCATCCCGCCACCTGCACCTGGAGGGGAGAAGCGGGGTGCCCACAAAGCCCACACCACCCCAGGAGGAAGGTGGACCTCGTCATGCAGGACTCAGCCCCAAAGGCCGGCAGTTGGCCTTATTTCCGCTTCTCCCAAGGGCAGAACCGGAAGCCCAGGCCCAGAGAACCCTTACTTGGGGCCAGGCAGGGGCCCCTCTCTATCACCAAATGAGGCCAGCACAAGCGGTTCCCTCTGTGTGAGGAAGAGCCCAGCAGAACGTGGAGGGGGAAGCTTGTGGGACCCCAGAGAAGCCATGACGTCCAGAAGGACCAGGAGGAGGTGAAGGTTGGGCTGTGACCTCCAGGAGAGGAAAGTTCCAGTGACCTAAGTTAGAAGGCCAGGGCCCACCAGCTTGGCGGCCTGGTAACACCCACACAGAACCCTTCCCCGCACATGGCCCTCGGACACCGACCCCTGGCACCTGGCCCGCGCTGGGGTCCAGGCCAGCCTGGTCTCCGGGAGCAGGTCAGCCCCGGGAAGAGGAAGGAAAGCCCACAGAGCAGCCAGGGTGGAGAGACCACAGGCAGGGGAGGCTCCAGGCTGCTCGGCTCAACACTTCTCTTGCTTCAAAGCTCAGAACTAAAATTATTTGAGTTCTTATTTAATGGGATTTCCACTGGGGACAGAAAACAGCCCAAAGCTTTATCTTGGTGGTTGGCAAAGCTTTTCTGGAAAGAGCTAGATAGTACATATTTTCAGCTTTGAGGGCAATGAGGCAAATCAATATGATGTCAGAAAAAAACAAGTTTCCACAACTTTTTTTTGTTGTTGATAGAATTCAAAATATATCAACTGAATACTTTTTTCTTTCTTTCTTTCTTTCTTTTTTTGTAATACAGGTCTACTAATGAGAAAAATGGAACTGGGACAGGGGATGTGGGGTAATATTTCACTTGGGTTCAGAGATCATGCTCCCTGTCATCAAACCCCACACAACCTGGCAGAGGGCTGGATCTGGCCCAAGGTTTGCCAACCCCCACGAGTGCAGGTGTGTGTTGATGGTGGTGGGAGCCGGGAGACAGGGCCTGGGGTTAATTATACTGTTCTCTCCTTGATGAAGCTTTGAAAACTTCTTTTGATAAAAAGCCTTTCCACTCCTTGCTAGTTCCCTGCAGCCCACCCGCTGGGGTTCCTCAAGATGAAGGGCACGAAGACAGGCTCACACACGATGCTCCTGTGGAGGGGGAATAGTTTGGCTGCTCGGGGGTAAGGGCTGGTCACTCCAAGATTGGGCACTGACCCCATCTCTCCATCTCATCCCATGAGCTACCCTGCACAGAGCAGCAAACCCACTTCTCAGAGCCACTGTTTGGGAACATTGCTCCTAGAAGGCCCCTACAAGCAAGTGGGGGATGGCAGGTCCAGCCCTGGGCCATCGGCACAGGGAACCACCAGAGCCACCACTTGGAACTACTGGCTATTCCCTGCAGGAGTAAGGGGGAGGACACCGGGGAGGTCTGGTGAGCTCAGGAGGCTCCAAAGAGCTCCCAGGGTGCCCTAGGGTGGCCTGACCAGCACTTTACTGCCCCCCAGATCCCAGAGCCCAGCCCCCACAGAGCAAAGCAAAGGGTGTACAATCATTTCTTAATAGCCAGGCTGACTGATGGTCTCACACACAGAGCAAGTATCTCGAGGAGAGAAAGAGCATGTAAGGCAGCTGTGTGGAAGACTGACTCCATGGGCCCTGTTTCTGGGGTTCTTGTCAGATGTCAGCTGCTAACACTGCTTCTCCCACCTCAGAAGAGGTGGTCTTAGGGTGTGAATTACACCACCCCCCAAACTAGGGCAACTTTACCCAGACCAGTTTCATCAACAGGGCCTGAACGAGTGTCACACAAGATCTAAAAAGAAGAGCATTAATCACCACATCTGGCTGAGCTGTCCTGCCAGATAGAGGAGGACAGAAAGGGGCCCACGTGCACCCATAAACACAAGCACCCACCTGTAATGCAGACACGGAACTGGCAACGTGGAGTCTGGGCTCTGGCGGCCAGGCAACACCTGGTGGCCACTCTAAGGGTGCTGGGCTAGACACACTTCCTGAGACATGACCCCAGTGCCAGGCCTCAGGTTGGGGTGCACCTCATGGGGTGCCCACCAGCCTGAGCAGGGGCATTTGTGGTGTTACATACAACTAAGACCCAAGCATCTATGCCTCACCTGCCGCTGTAGGACTCCATGGAGGGAAAAGTGAGAAAGCCCCACCGCCCCTCACATTCACCTCCTAGCTGAGCAAAGGTCTGGGGGCCCTGGCTCCTGCCCCCCTCCTTCCACTGCCTCCTGCACCTCGGTCAATGCCACGTTTGGCACCCCCCCCTTCCACTTTCTGAGAACCTCTGGGCTTGCTCCCTTTGCTCCACTGACACCAGCAAGAGAAGTTTTCCATTTTTCTCATCAGCTCGTTAATGATTTTCAAGCTTAAGTTACTCAGGCCAGGCCCCGAAGCCACTCTGGACTCGGAAACTTGTGACCCACAGCTCAGCCAGCTCTAGTCTGCTCCCGGGGGAAGCCCCCTTGAGGTTAACAGTTCTCCCCAAGGGGCCCGAGGCTGCCCGGGCAGGAGGTCAGCGGGGCAGTTGGCTGGCCTTTGCTTGAGACCCTAAGCCCTGACTTCCAACTCCCTACCCCATCCTGCTCTTCTCATCCATCCCTTCCCCCAGCAAATCCTATTGTCCCCTCATTCAAAAGCCTCTGTGTCTTCATTGTAAGGTGCAACCTGGCAAACTGATAAGGTTTATCACAACCTTGCCGGCAGAAAAAGAAACATGATGGCCTGAGAATAAGGAGCTCAGCTTGAGGCTTATGGTTCACAAGACGGTAGCCTGAGCACATGAGGAGACCATCTTTCTCTCTGCGGATCACACCTTTAAAAACAGCTGCTGCCAAAGAGAAACCACAGCCTAGATCCCATGGGGGTGGAGGCTGCAGTTCTGGGAAGGGTTGCCCCAGCCCCCAGCCCCAAACTCTGGTCTCAGCACTCATGGGAAAGACAGTGGACAGGAGTGGGAAGTGCTCTGGCTTTTCTGTCCTTCTACATGAAAAAGATAAAATCTACAGCCAGCTTTTCTGACTCCTGTTCAATAAGGACAAGCTGCTGAAACAAAGCAGCTAAAACATTTTGGTATCAAATTATAATGTGTACTTATTTTCTACTTCGTAAACTACAATACTCATCTAGAACCATTAGGAGAATGTGAAAGAGGCAGTTGGCTGGCTCAGCCAGTAGAGCTTGTGACTCCTCGTCTCAGGATTGTGAGTTCAAGCCCCAAGTTGGGGAGAGACATTACTTAAAAACAATTTTTTTTTAAAAAAGAAACTATTAAAACAAACAAACAAAAACAGACAGCAGTGCAGGTTCCAGAAAATCGAAGACCCCACTAACTGTGAACTTAAGGTAATAGGTCTTTATTAGACCCTCATTTGGAATTAAGAAATAAAAATATTACCCCACTAAATTTTTATAATTAAAATCGAGCCTGTCATCACTTGGCCCGGGGGAGTCACTTAGGTCTAGTGACTGACTGACAAAACACCCTGAAGGCTGGTAGTTAGGAGACCAAAGGTCTAGTCCTGACCGTGTGTGACCCTGGGCAAATGATTCCATTTCCTTGAGACTAAGTTTCCTCAAAAAAGGAAATGACTGGTCCTGACTTCCCCTAGGACTAATGTGTGGAGTGAGACCATGCACCAAGAAAGGCTGCAGAACAGCAGAGCATGACATGACCCAGTACTTGTGAGAAGGTTAAGGCAGAGATGGTAGGAGGAGTATAAAAATGGTGGAGATGGACATAGGCTGGGCTTTAAAAAGAACAAGAAAGAGGAATAAGAAGGAAGACGAAGGAAGAAGAAAGAAGAAGAGGAGGAAGAGGAAGAAGAGGAAGGAGACGCAGAAGCAGAAGAAAAGTTTTCCCAGTGACAGCCCCATGTCTCAGAAAAAAAGATCCAGTAGGAATCAGGGGCCTTTTAGCCAGGGTCAAATGGGCACCCACATGCAAAAGAACGAGGTTGGACCTCCACCTCATACCATATACAAAAGTTAACCTGAAATGAATCAAAGGCCACTGGAGAGCTAAAGCTGTAAAAATTCTTAGAAGGAAACAGAAGCATAAGTCTTGACCTTGGATTACACGATGGTTTTTGAGATATGACACGAAAAGCACAAGCAACAAAAGCATGTATCTTAGGTGTAATCAAAATTAAAAACTTTTGTGCGCCAAAGGATGTCTTAACAAAGTGAAGACAATCCACAGAATGGGAGAAAATTTTTACAGATCATGTATCTGATAAAGCACTGACATCTAGAATATACAAAGAACTCATGCAACTCAGTAATAAAAAAAGACAAATGACCCAAACATAAATGGGCAAAGGATCTAAATAGGTTATTTCTCCAAAGAAGACATACGAATAGCCAATAAGCACATGAAAAAATGCTCAACATCATTAGCTATCAGGGAAATGCAAATCAAAACCACAAGGAGATACGACTTCACATCCACTAGTATATTCTAATAAAAAAGACAGAGAATTAGCAAGTGTTGGTGAAGATATGAGGAAACTGGAGCCCTTGTGCACAACTGGTGGGAATGCCTTGGAAAAGTATGGCAGTTCCTCAAAAAGTTAAACACAGAGTTCCATATGACCCAGGAATTCCACTCCTAGGTATACACCCAAAAGAAATGAAAACATATGTGTATGTAAAAACTTGTACAACTATGTTCATAGCAGCATCAGTCATACTAGCCAAGAAGTAGAAACAACTCATACGTCAATCAACTGGTGAGTGGTTAAACAAAATATGGTACGTATAGCCATAGAATGAAACATTATTCGGCTATAAAAAGAATTGAAGTGTGGACACATGTTCAACATGGAAGACCCTAGAAAACATTACGCTAGTAAAAAAACAAAGCCAGCAACAAAAGGCCACTGTGATTCCATTTACGTGATAGGTCCAGAATAGGTAAATCAATATGGAGGGACGCCTGGGTGGCTTAGTGGTTGAGCATCTGCCTTTGGCTCAGGGCATGGTCCCAGGGTCCCGGGATTGAGTCCCACATCGGGCTCCACTAGAGGAGGTTGCCTCTCCCTCGGCCTGTGTCTCTGCCTTTCTCTCTGTATCTCTCATGAATAAGTAAATAAAATCTTTAAAAAAAAAAATCAGTATGGAAAAGAGGATCATGGTTGCCTAAGACAAGCTAGTTGTGAGGAGAGAGGGAAGACGATCACTAAAAGGAGTAGGGTTTCTTTTTGGGGGTGGGGGGAAGGAAAATGTTCTCAAACTGAATGTGCTGATTCTGTGAATTCACTAAAAACCACAGAGTAGTATACTATAGATGGGTACACTGAATGCTATGTGAATTTTACCTCAATAAAGCTATTACCTGCTCCCCCACTCTCCCCCAAGACAGAAAAGGAATCAGGAGGCTGCTTTACTCCAGAGAAACACCACACCTGTTGTCCCAACATCATCATTACGAAAGCACCCTTTTTGCCCTCTGAAGTGATTTATATGATAAATATCTATCACTGCCCTATCACTACGTGGTATCGGGCAGGTGGCTCTGCCCCTCTCGGCTTTCAGTTTCATCTGTAAAACAAGGTCTACCCAGTTCTGATCATCTTTGACCCTAACACTATATTCCCCAAAAGCTCCACTTTAGAAGTTGTAAAATCCTGCTCAGCTGATCATACAGCTTCCCAGTGCTTTCGAAGATAAACCTAAGTTAGCTAAGAGTATATAGATCACTGGGTCCCAGGAAACAGACACAAGACAAAGACAAATACCTGAGTTTACCCATACTCAAGTTTCCCCATAGTCAAGCCAAGAGAGGCGATCCAACCATCCCAGTGCAAGCAAAATGCCCTAACACTCCCTCTATAAAATGAAAAAAGATAAACATTTAAATGGGGACCCTCACAGTAGAGACAAAGTTTGGCAGTGTTAATCAAGGTCTTCTCTAAATGAGACTTAGTTGGTTAAGTCCACGCACAAGAGCCCGCTACCATGACTGTCAAGGTCATCTGACTGCACAGTGGGATGCTCGTTTCTTAGTCCTCCTTACCCATGATTGCTGAGGAAATAAAATCATATAAAAGGAGCTCAAGAAAAAAAAATCATTTTGTTCTCATCCCTTGTACACTTGTGAGAATGTACCAGAAAATAGTTACTCCATCCTCTTCCTCTCCCTCTCCCTCCCAAGGGCGTAGACCTAGGTATGTGTGGCAGGTCCTACACATGCGTTGTGGTGTCTACATGACCAACGCAGAGACAGGTGAGCCCATCTCTGGGCATTATGGCAACAGGTCCTTAGAAATAAGAGTCAAGGTGGAAGAAGCAGAAGGCACAGAATAAACCCCATTCCCATCGATCCATCCAAGAACCAGAAAGACCCTCATGAGGGCCGCTGAGAAGGAAAACCAACGTGAAGGTAGAATGGTGGCAAGTTACCCAGTCAACAGTCCTGGTCACGGAGCTGGTCACCAGAGAAGATGAAGGCTGACGGGAGGCAGGGCTTTCCCTGGAGGCAGGGGAGTAGTCAGAAGGATACAGTGGCACCAAGATACCCAGTGAACCAGCCTCCAACAAGGGACCGAGGGGTTTCAGAGAAGATGCCCCTGCCATTTGCCTCTTTAGGATAGCAGGCAAAGAACAAGGAACCGCTCAAAAGCTGGAGGTCAAGAGGAAGGAGAGAGGAGCCATTGGCTTTCTGCGTGCCAGAGACCGCATCCACAGGTTCCCGCCGGTTACTGGTCCATGGCTTCCACAGACTGGGCCAAGTCCCTCCCAGTCACAGCTTGCCAGGTGAGGCCGAAGCTTACGGAGGTGCAGGTTCTACATCCAAAGGAATCCACGGGGCTGGGAGTGGGAGGCTCTGGCTTACACACTCTACTTCTGCTCAGAGGCCACACTTCAGGATGATGTGGTAGCCATCGTTGCTCTCGGCTGCCAAGGGAGACAAGGGCATTTTACAGGAAGAAAGGCCCGACGCCATAACCTTGGGGTGTTAGGGAGCGCATGGCCTTAGAGTACCAGCGGAAGCCCTGCCACCGGTACTGGCTCCAAATACAACTGCGGAGAGCGCTAACAAACACAGGTATTTCAGCACATGCCTTCACATGCCTTCTGCCTTATTGAGTTTCTTTTTTGGCAATGGGCCTTTCTACCGTAGCCCCAGGCCCAAGAACTAAAGGCTCTATAATATCCAAGAAGGCTTTGGAACCACACTGAGGTTCTCAGGGTATTACGGTCCCCAGCTCTCTGAAGGCAGTTACTGGCTAGATCCAGAACAAGGAGGACAGGAATGGCCCTGCCATCGTTCAGGGTCTCTGACCCAATCATACAGGGTTTTCATTCTGATATACCCCATACATTCACCTGCCCTGGCCCTAAGGAAGGCTACAGCTAGTCTTTCCTTTCTCCTGGCACATGAGTTCCTTCTGAGACCTGTCCTCAGGTGGAAGCTTCATGTCCCGCCCCTCGCCCCATATCCCTGACACCCCACTAGGCCTGCAGGCTCAGCTGTTCTATTCCACACTTGCTCCTCCTGGAGACCTTCATTGTAGAAAAACCCAAACGCATCTTACGTCTACTGAAGCACCGAGTTACGTCTACTCAAGCACCAGGAAAATCACATTGCCTGGCCAGGGTTTCCCTTTCAGAACTGACGTTGGAGCAGATCTCAATAGTCCTCACATTTCCAGGACAACGTTTCACCTTTTCCCCAGAGGATGTCCTCAGATAACGTTCTCTCAAGGGACCCACCGTGCAGGCAGGGAGGCCGGCCCCACTCACCAGTTCGGGTGTCTCCTCACTCTACTACCCAGGGATGGGGCAGGAGGCACAGCCAACATACTTTAATTAAACAAGATAAAAAGGAGGGGGGCTTTACCTTTTAAGGTACTGAGGATAAAACAAGACTCATCTTGGAAATTCTGCACCATCTGAAAGGCAAAAGAGAGACCACGTCCCTTTGACAATGAGTTCATAATATGGAAAGCCTTGACGACACGGATCCCAGCCATTGTGTTTGTACAGATGCAGGAAAAGGGTTACACTTAACACTCACTAAGGAAACACAAAACAAGATAAATATATGAACTGATTATAGTTGTAAGTAACAAAAACTGAACATAAACGACAGAAAGGAGCCAGGAAGGGAAGCAAAATGTTAATATTTACCACGGGACTCCATGTTTCCTTTCGTTTTCATTTTTCCTACTTTACTGGGTCCTCCTATCCCTATAATGGACACATTACAGGAGCATGTATGTGTATAACGGCAACAAATTAAAAACTGAAGTGCTTTGAAAAAGGAAAAAAAAAACATCTTGGGAGTTAGCGGCCTCTGCATATCAGAGTCCTACGAGGACCAATATAAACAGAGCGCCACTCCCTCCATCTACCAAGTGGCAGGAATGGAAGGATTACCCAGCCGCCTCTCTGCAGTTTTCATTTTGATGAACTACCGGGTGACTTTATACAAGTCGACCTTTTCCCTTCTGGTCTCCATGCCCCATCTATAAAATGGGGCTGCTTCCGTGACAAAAGAACAGAACCAGGATACAGAATGTTAGGAATTGGCACCAGAACATCAGGAATCGGCACCCACGGCTAGTGGAGTGTTAATCTATACAACCACTTTACAAAACTGTCCACAGGACCCACTACATTACTCCTCCAGCCCAGTGTTCTAGATAAACCCCTGCAAGTGCCTAACTCAAAGCACACCTAAGAATGTTTACAGCAACACTGTTAGGAATGGTACCTGGAGAGGCGCCTGGCTGGCTCAGTGTGAAGAGCATGCGACTCTTGATCTTGGGGCTGAGTCTGAGCCCATCAGGTACAGAGATTACTTACATAAAAACTTGAAAAAAAAATAGTAACTGGAAACAGCCCCATGTCAATCAGTAATAATAGGAGCATGAATAAACTGTGACCTAATTCAGCATGCCAGTGGCCTCCGGCAGCATTTCAACATGTGTGACTCTCAAAAATATAAAGGGAAATGGAAGTCACAGAAAAACATGCTATTATTCCACCTTCATGAAATTTTAAATTAGGCAAAATTAAACGATATATTGAGGAGGAAAAGGGTACAATGAATACAACATTCAGAGCAGCAGGTGGAGGTGGTGTGGAAAAGGAAATTAGGGCACAAAGAGGCTCCTAACATAATACTTCATTAACCTGAGCGAAAAAATTGGGTACTTACCTCTTCCTTAAACTGTAAAAATAAGTTTTATAATTCTCCTTGCACACACATGCCATATTTCACAATATAAATGGAAAGAGTATTTCAAAAATACTTAAAGACATACCCACAACACACACGCTAGCTACCACAAAGCAAAACTCCTTTGCAAATTAAAAAAATGCAATCCACATTTATTGCCGCCTCTGGATTACTGCCCCAAATCCTGCCAATCTATGTACCTGAGGACCCCTGCCCCTCCCTGCCAGGCCTAATGATGCGTGAAGTACATTTATTCTATACTGCTGGCCTGCTCCCTCCTGGACTCTTGGCAGCCCAGCCACTTGGGCATGCAAAGCCCTACATGGAGCCCACACGGGCTTAATCAGTAACTCTCTTGTTTAATTAAGTGCCCTTGCACCTCAGGGGCCGCCGGCTTTGCGGCTGGCCAGGCTGCCTCCACCGCTCCGGGCAATTAAGAACCAAAGGTTTCCAATTGATTCAGGGTTAAGAGGCAAGGAGACTTCGGAGAATAAGAATCGCCTACTTAGCTGAGGTAGCATTTCAGTTCTGTTCTCTGCTTCACTTGCTTAACTGCCCACTCTGGAGGGCCCAGGGCAAGCCGGGGAAGGGACTTCCTGCAGGGACCCGTGACATTGCAAGGGTTCCGCACATTCTTGGCTTTCGTCTTCACAAAAGAAATTCATGCCCAAGTGCAAACTGACAACTTTCCTGTGCCATGCAGCAGCCCATTGTGCCGGTGTCTTAACCTCCCTGGCTATTCCCAAGGCAGTGCTTAGGTCAAGAACTCTGGGCATCATTTTGTCTGTGAGGTGGGGGTTGGAAAAACAGCTGTCTGAGATCTCAATGCAAGGACACAGAAGAAATTCTGAACTGGTGACAAAAACTAACAAGTGGCAGATGAAATGTACAGCTGGAACTCTGATGTGTTTTGAGAATCCACACCTACACAGTGCTCAGGCACACGACGGATGCCAGCAAGCGTCCTCTGACAAAATCACATCAAAGCTAATATAAACTCCTCCAGGAAAAGAGTAAGGAAGAGAAGTGCCTTTCACATTTGCCTTCAGCTGTTTTATACTTCTTGACTTACACTAACTGAATTACTGAATTTTTAAAAGATTTTTTTATTTTTTATTTTTAGGTAATCTCTGCACCCAACATGGGGCTCGAACTCACAACCCCAAGATCAAGAGTCTCATGCTCCACCGAATGAACCAGTCAAGCACCTGGTGAATTACTTTTTAATTCAAGAAGAAGGAAACCACCACCGCTTTGCCAACTTTTAGGACCAAACTCCCATGAAATGGGGGACTTCCATTTAAGGGGCTTGGGCAATTGTAATGACAAGTGGCAATAGGATTATCACCAATAATGACAATATATGAAAATACAGAGACTGTTAGAAGCCTTACGTTTTATACACTGTCAAATTTAAAGATCTCTACAACACTTGCTCCCAAAAGTCAAAAGCACCTAGCACCGTCAGTTACCACCATCACACCGTTATCTGGTGTCTCTCGGTGCCTGAGGCTGTTTTCTCTTTTCTCATTTTATCCTAACTACAACCTGTTCAGTGGGTTAATTATCCATTTTATAGATGCGGAAACTGAGGTTCAAAAGGGTTAAGTAAATCTGCCCAGGGTCACTCTACCCCTAGGAGCAAGGTCTGGGTGGGGACACATGTGATTCCAGAGCCACATCTTCTCTACTTCCCTAGACGCCATTCATGTCCCACTTCATCTACGGTCCTCTACACAGATGCTCTCAGAGTTCCCACAATGGGCTTGCTGGGGTCTCCTGGGGGCTCAGGGGGCCACCCCTGTTCCCATCAGCCCAGCTGTTTTCCTGAGGCCTCATTTCAGGGGAGGTGGACTAGCCTGGCAGCTAGAGGCATGGGCTCTGGGCTCCCCCAGGGCTCCCCCCTACCTCCACCCCTTACGAGGTGTGCAACCTGGGGCAATTACTCAGCCTCTCTGCATCTCAGTTTCCTATCTGTGAAATGAGATTTCACCCAGTTCAGAGTGAGGCTGTCAGGATTACAAGAGTCACTACATGTGCATTTAGGACAGGAAGCAGTGGATAAATGCTGCCACTCCTGGCTATTATCAGCAAGAGGAAGATTCCAGGATAAAAGAAGCTTAAGAGACTCTGCTCTACAATGAGCAGGAATGCCTAAACGCAGCTGCAAACCCTCCCTACCAGGAGTGGGATCGGATCATCACTCTGCCCTCTGCCATTGGCTGCTGGTGTCCTGCACAGGTCTGTGCAGGCAAGGGCAGACCCAGGAAGGCTGTGGTACCTTCAGTGGTCAGCAGAGGAGGGCTCTGTCCTCCCATGTGACCTGTGTCCTCTCCATCATCCAGTCCATGGTCCATTCCACTGCCCCTGGGACCTGCAACCTTACACCCTGAGGGCAGGGGTGCAGTTTGCGCCATGGTTCCTACATGGCGCCTGGCCGGGGATGGGGTATGGAGTGGATACTAGACAGCCTCTCAGAGCCTCAGAACTCTCTCCACCTGCACTCAAGGGCAGCCAAGAGCATGTGGCACACAGCTGAAACCCGTTTGCCATCTTGGGGCATAAGTCCTCCTCCCCAAGCCCCAGAGGGGGCATTTCTGGCACCTGTTGCCGTGCCTCCCTACAGCCCGGAGCCCGGGGCCAGGAGCAGGGGTGGGGACAGCGCTCACCTCGTTGCTCACCACCACGTGGATGCCTGTGGGGCCCTGCCGGTAGACTCGGTGGATGTGCTGCGGGGAGATGCTGTACAGGCTGGCGATCTTCTCAACCAGCTCCAAGGTGGTCAGCTCTTCCAAGAAGATGGCATGGTACACTGGAGGGCAAGGGACAGGGCCTTCTGTAGAACACACTCCTGCTCCTAAGGAGCCTGCCTACCCCTCATACCCAACTCCCAAATCAGTCACTCTGCTGTAAGGATGCTCGTGCCCAGACTCATTCGATGGGATCTGGCTGTAACAGGCACAAAGCCTCTGCAGAGCCCAACCACAGGGGCAAAGCAGCCAGGCTATGGTTCTTCATTCCTGTACCAGTCTCTCTTGGGGGAATCTTACATAAAATCGGGAATTCTTGCATCCACCCCACACCCAATGACACCCGTGGAGGAGTGGAAGCTGGAGGAAGAACTGCTGGCAGAGCTCTGTATTTCTAATAAGCTTCTAGTGATTCTGATGTGTGGCCAGACGCACACCCTTGCAGGAGAGAGGAGAGACTCTGCATCCTTTCCGTGGCTTAGTGGGGACGCTGGATGGCTCCTGGGGGCAAAGCGCAGGATTTAAGGATAACTGCTACTTCTTTTTAAATTTATTTAAAATAAATTAACACATAGTATATTATTAGTGTCAGAAGTAGAGTTCAATGATTGATCAGTTGTAGTAACACCCAGTGCTCATTACATCACATGTCCTCCTTAATGCCCATCACCCCATCCCCCCAACCCCTCCCTTCCAGCAACTCTCAGTTTAACTGTTTCCTAGAGTTCAGAGTCTCTTATGGTTTGTCTCCTTCTCTGATTTTGTCTTATTTTATTTTTCTCTCTTCCCCTACATTCATCAGCTCTGTTTCTTAAATTCCACATGAGTTAAATCACATAATTCTTTCTGATTGACTTATTTCACCCAGCATAATAACCCTCTGCTCCATCCACATCATTGCAAATGGCAAGATTTCATTCTTTTTGATGGCTGAGTAATATTCCAGAGTGTGTGCATGTATGTTTACAAAACACATCATCTTTATCCATTCCTCTGTTGATGAACATCTGGACTCTTTCCATAGTTTGGCTATTATGGACATCGCTGCTATAAACACTGGGGTGCAGGTGCCCCTTTGAATCACTATGTTTGTATCCTTCGGATAAATACCTAATAGTACAATTGCGGGTCGTAGGGTAGCTCTATTTTTAACTTTCTGAGGAAACCCCATACTGTTTTCCAGAATAGCTGCCCCAGCTTGCATTCCCACCAACAGTGTAGGGAGGGTTCCCTTCTCTGCAAGGGGTAACTGCTACTTGATGGCACATGTGTCTCATCCTTGCTCTTCTCTGCAGCACAAATACTCTTCCGCTCCAGTACTGTGACCACAAAGGGCAGAGGGGCCCTGGGAGCATCGCCCGCCTGGTGGAAGATAACAGTGACCCCAAGGATGGAAATGCTTCCTTACAGGAAACCCAAACTAGCTGGGTAGGAGTCAGCTCTGTGGGCACCCCAGGGAGGAGGATTACTCGACCCTTGGGGGGCCCCAAATCCCTCAAAGGCAAAGCATCTGGATTAAACTAGAGATTCCCAAACTCCTACCTCAACTGAGGAACCTTCGGTTGCAGTGGCTGATGAGAGGCCCCGTACTTCAGAAGCACACATGCATGCACATGCGCACTTCCCAACACAGACTCCCTCCCAAAAGGGTTGGCAGAGGCCATCGCCTTCCAGCCACGCGGCCAACCCGCCATCCCATGACTTCAGGCAGGCTGGCCCGCTGTCAGATACTGGGCAGAGGACGTGGCCACTGCACCCTGCCCCTCCCATAGGAACCCCCCGTTAGAACACCAGGGCTCTTTTCCAAGATCCCTTTCTATGACAGATTCAAATGAACTTTTGTGTCTTTTAATGTTTCAGAGCCACTTCCACTTCTGAGTTCACTCCTCCAACAAATCAGGCCAGCCCAAAAGACCTACACAACTTGCAGGCAGCGCATTTCGTTGTACCCTTCTGTCACCAGCCCTTCCCGCCCCCAGCTCAAAGTGGGTGCTGCCAGGAATGCGTGGAGCAGCTGAAGGCTCAGACACTCCTCTGAACCCCTCCCTGGCCACCTCTCCTCCAGGATCATGTGGGTGGCAGTTTGGGGGAACGCGAGGCTCCAGAGGAGGCAGTCCCAGGCTCCAGTCCCAACTCAGCCACACTAGAACCAAGACCAAGACCTGTCCTGGGACCTCGGGGTGTGTGCAGGGGCAGCACCAGCGTTGCAGCGTGAATCACAAGCTGTGCATGGACAGCTCCTGCTCTGAGCAGGTGCTGTGCACGAGGCTGTCCTTTCTGCATGATCAGGAAACCCTGGGGTTCAGGATGTGTCCTTCACAGGTTAACAGCTGAGAAGCAGGGGGAGGACCTAGACATTCTCCAGGAATGTACAGGGGCCAGACACGAGGGCTCAGAAGCCAGCAACTAGGGTCTAAAAGTTTGGGTCTCGGCTCTGCCACGTACAACGCTGTCCCCTGGGGGCAGTTACCCAGCCTGCGCCTCAGTGTACCCTACAGTGAAACAACACTGCCAGCGGTCCCTGCCAGGAGAAGCGAGTGGGTGAGCACACAGGAAGCCCTGGGGATGGCGACCTGGCGAGCCCCTATCTCCTCTGGCGGGAGCTGCAGAAGCACGCGGGGCACTCCCTTACTCTCTGCAGACACGGAGCACGGGCTCTGCGGCCTGAGGTGGGCAGTGGTCAGACCCTCGGCACTCACAGTCAAAAGCAAGGCACTTCGCTTTACATGCCTTGTCTCGCCAAAACCTCATCCCCCTGGGCAGAGCATTGTTCTCTGTATTTTGTACGTGCAGAAGCTGATGTACAGGCCCCAGAGCCCTGCCTGAGGCCACATGGCCAACAGGTGGCACAGCCTGCACTGGTGTTCAGGCTCAGTTGACCTCAAGGCTTGTGTCCTCTCACCAAAATGTCTCCAAACTACCAACCCAAAAGAGTCACGTGCCCTAGGTGCCCTGGCCCCTGCAGCTCTACTCCTTAGCCCCCGTGCAGCCGCCACACCAAACGGGAAAGCCTTGCCTTGTCCAGCTCAAGGAAAACCCCAGGAACTATGGCCATGGGGCGGCACTTGTCACCAGCCTGGGAGTCGGAAGGCCAGACTCTTGGTTCTCCCGTGAGTGGCTAAGCAGCTGTGGGGAACACATCCTCTCTCTGGGCCTGCTCCCCAGGGAGGAAACAAGGAAGCTGGAGCATGTGTTCTGGCAGAGAGTTTCCACCTTAAACATTTCAATCCCAGGAGAAAGTTGACCAAAACTCATTCTGCACGAATGGAGGTGGATCAGTGGAAATGTCCTCAGCAAGAGAACTCGTGTTGGTGCTAGGTCTTCCTGTTACCTGGCCACCCAATAACCAGCCCTGGGCTGCTCCCCACAACTCACCACACAGACTGCTGTCCCCACCATCCCGCTTCTGCTGCAGGGGTGCTCTGTTCTGCTCCAGCTCCTGACAGACGTAAATGGTCATCTTTGGCCTCACATTCCTGGCAGGAGGAGAAGAAATAAATAGGTATTGTTTTTGTGTGTGTGTGTGGGGGGGGGGGGGCACAAGGGAATGGGACAAAGCTCTGTTGTTCCAGAATGTTCCAAAACACAGGGTGGAACTAGCACAGTGAAGGAATCAGAAGAAAAGAGGCCACAGGGATGCACAAGGCCTTTCGCTGGGCTTCTATGGCTTCTTGCAGTCTTGCCCAGAGACAGAGGGATGACAACCCCTCCAGGTCCTGCAAGCTGCCATGACGGCGCTCTGCTCAGAACTCACATCTCAAGACATAGGTGTTTTTCAGGGTGGTAACAAGAGCAAACACTTTCTCTAGCTTACTCTGCCCTGGGAACTGTTTCCAGAACTTCACATGCCTACATCATCTCATCCTCACACCACCTACGGAGACTGGAACCATGGCCCTCATTTTATAGAGAAGGGAACCGAGGCTCACAGAGGTTAGGCGCTTTCGTCTAGTGTAAAAATCCTAAGAGGCAGACCCAAGAGTCACACCCAGGCTCTCTCTTTCACTCTAGAACTGTGCTGTCCATCTGTGAAAGGTAAATGAGATTTGCAGCTCACTTGGCCAGTCAAATCAACCTGAGATCAAGTGCTCCACAGCCACACGTGGCCGGGGCTGCTGGACTGCACAGCATGGCCCCAAACACATCCACCACAGCAGAAAGCCCCCTCAGACCTGGCCCTGCTCTCCAGTCTGCCTGGAGAACCGAGAACTGCCACACAGTCCCACACCTTCCTCTGGGAAGAGAGAGATGGAAACCTAGGACCATGCAAGCAGCTGAGGAGAGGCTGAGGGGCTGGGATCCAGGGCCAAGGATCCTGCCAAACCAAGAAGGGGGAGGGGCTCCCGGCAGGGTGAACTGTGGCAGGCTCAGCCCCGCCCACCCACATGGCCCTGGTCCCCTCTCACAGGGCCTCCGCTTGCACCTGCTCCCAGAGGAGCCCTGACCCCACCAGCCGGCCCATACGGCAGCATCGAAGAGGCTGCGTCGGGGCTTCCTGCCATACCCGGCCTCCAGCTGGAAACTGACACCCACCGGCCTTTGATGGCATTGAAGAGCCGGATCCCATCTGCAGGGCCACAGATCTGGACCAAATCGTCTCGAGACATCTTCAGCAAGTCAGCACCTAGGCAAGTAAATGGGGCCACCCATTAGTGGGACACACGGTTCCATCCTCAGGCACCTGCAGATGTTGCACTGTGTGGGCAGGGGACAGGGATGCGTCCGCCTCATCCTCAGAGGGCACCGGACGGTCCACGAAGAGAACAAAAAGCTAAACATCAGAAAATCACAGCCCAAGAGATGAATAGTATCCTCAAAGCTCAGGAGAACAGACAGGCATTTACAGAAGCCAACAGCCCCTCACCACCTCCGCCTGCCTGTCCCTCCCCCTGCTGTTCACTGGCACTAACAAGTGCATGTAACCTAGCCCAGGACACCGGTTACACATGCACCTGCTACATGCAGAAGAGCACGACCCACAGGCTGCAGCCACGGTGAAGGCACCCATACTCCCCACACACAGAACAAGGGGCAGAGCATCCCCCCCGCCACACACAGGCCCCTCATGCCGGCCACTCCCCCTCCCCTCTGGGGAACCACTGTCCTGACTCCTCACATGTCTCCATATTGCTTGCTTCTTTGACATTTACATAAGTGGAATGGAATAGGATACGCTTTCCTATGTTTGGCTCCCTCCCTCCAAGTTGTTTCAGGGCTCACTCATGCTGGCTGTGGTCAGAGATCATTCGTGCCCGTTATTAGACATTATTCATTGCATGAATATACCACAGTCACGTGTCTACTCCGCCAATGGGCACTAGAGTTGCTCCCAGAGTGATTATGAACAAAGGCCTATGAACATCCTTGTCCGTGGATGCAGTCCTTTCCACAAAGCCTAAGGAATCCCCCAGAACCTTGTGCCCATATGGACTCTCCAAGGGATAAGTATGAGATGAGCCTTCTGCTGAAACTCACCAGCAGCCACATGGCCAGGAGTGAAAATATCCAACCCCTTTTTCCCGCCATAGTTAAGACACAGTTTCAGTGGGATGCCTGGGTGGCTCAGTCGGTTAAGCAGCTGCCTTCAGCTCAGGTCACGATCCCAGGGTCCTGATATCGAACCCCATGTCAGGCTCCCTGCTCCACAGGGAGTCTGCTTCTCCCTCTGCCTCTCCTCCTTACTCTCTAAATTTAAATTTAAAAAAGATACACTTTCAGGCATAATTTTGTAAGCACAGGGGCTCCCCCTAAGTAACAAGCAAAAGCCAAAATCCCTCCACTGTTCTCTCAGGCCCCCAGGACCTCTGTGACTTCACCTCCTTTTCCAGTCCACCTGGCCTCGCTCACCTGGGTGCTCTGCTCTGTGGCCACACCAGGCAGGCCCCACCTTGTGGCCTTTGCACATAACCCTGCTCGGACATCTCACAGTTCCCCCATCCCTACTTGGCTCACTTCCTCCCCTCAGCCCAGCCTCTGCTTAAGGCCACCTTCTCAGGAAGGCGCACACTGAGCAACCCCCCTAAAAGGGCAGCCTCCCTCCCAGCTCCTCCCTGACCCAAGCCAGGCCCCTCCTCTGAGCCCGCCCGCCACCCAAGGGTCATACTGCATGGAAATGTGTGGTTCACACATCTGTGTGGACTCAAAGCTGCAAACTGCCGGAGGACAGGGTCCCTGTCCGACCCTCCTCCTACTGGCCACCACCAACACAAGTTCTTACAAAAGCTGAGCTGAAAGAAGACCATGTACGGTATTCTTCCCACTGTCACAGATGCCCTAGTTCTGGTCAAAATGTCACTCCCTGTCATCCTGGATTAACTTGACTTGGTCGCAAAGTTCATCGCTCAGTATACCCTTCTACCACACAGCCCTGGTTCCGGGTCTCTGTGTGACAGCCCCACCAGTAAGGGCTTGAAGAACCTTTCAGAGAAGGAAGAACCAGCTTCTCCTTCTCCCCTGTGGCTTCACCACCTTCTCAAAGGTCGTGGCTCCAGAGACAATGTGACCAATGGGCAGCACTGTGGTAGAAGTGCCAGGAAGGCGGAGTATGCCCCGGCCCCCTGGCTAAAGGGCTCCTTCCTGGGCAGTTGAGGGTACCCCCCACAGGACCCAGATGGCCTCCTGAAAGCCATCCTCGACTGGAAACTCCCAGCAGCAGCACTTCATATCTTAGCACTTGGCACAGGGTCAGCAAAGGTGAGTGACCCATACTATACCGGGTCCCCAGGGCAAAACCACGGAACTGCAGGCACTGCGGCAAATCCTGAAAAGCGAGTGGCTTTGTTACGTGTTTTTAAGATCCCTGTGGGTTTGAAAAACAACACAAAGATGCTCACCTGAGAAACTGGCGAACAGCCGACAGAACTGTGAGAACCTGTTTCGGTGGAGCCACTGCTGGGCGTCCTGGATGGAGGCTGATGGGAGCAGGTGCTGCAGGCAGAGAGAGAGGAAGGGTCCTGAAACGACCGCGCCGGGTCTGCCTGGGGATGTGCAGCCAGACAGCCCGGCTGCAGACACTTACATCGTTGCTCAGGGGCAGGGTCTCCACCGGGTGGGTCGGAGAGCTGTTCCTGCAAAGGAAAAGAACAGGCCATCAGACGCGGGGACACCTTCAGGGACGTGGGGACGGGCCCCTCACCCAGCCCGGTGCTCCCCCCGCCCCTCAGGCATGGCACTTGGAAACACAGCAGGGCCTCAAGAATTGCTCAGGTCAGAGAAATGTAGGCGGGACCGTCTGCACAACCCCTCTAAATCCCTGACCAACCCTTCAGGACAGACATGACTCAGTGGCAACACAGCATGACCAATGATCAGCACTCCACTCTGAGCTCAGCATTTGTTTGCACCTGATTCCTTCCCAGGCAGAGCTTCCCCACAGCCTCGGCCCCAGGGGAGGGCAGGCCGCCCCAGGAGCTCCACACGGCCACGTGGGGCCCAGGCAGCAGCAGCCAACACCTCTCTGTGGAGATGGGAGAAGGCTGTGGGCTCCTTGAGGAGGGAACAAGAAGCCTCAGTGTGACATCCATCCATGAGAACATTCTAACAGTTGGAGGCCCACTGACCTCCCTCCAGGGCTCACTCGTGGGGAAGGCACAGACCTGAACACCTGGATTCTCCAATTAAAAGAAAAAATACATTTTTAAATAACCCTCCCCGACAGACAGTGGGGCAGGTACGACATGAATGGACATAGGTGTCTCTGCGTTTAACATGATAACGAGGTAAGTTTTACTCTGCGAGTACCTTACCACAGTGACAATAAAAGCAAGGCCCTCACCGGGCTGACCCTCACACCGTCATCGGTAACAAGATGCACCTCGCCCAGCGCCTGTAAGGCGCCAGGCACCTTGCACACCCACCCCTACCCCCGACCCTGCATGGAATCCTCACTCCTTTGGTAGTGGAGAAAGTGGGGCTGAGGGAGGTTAAGGAACTCACCCCCAGAAAGGTGGGACTTAACACTCAATCTGAATGTGACACCTTGGCTATGCCACCCCACTTCTCAAGGAGGCCCCTCCTCACCTTGTGAAACCAAGTTCATGGACACTCACTCTCATCAGTGGCTTCTCTGTATGCCACGCACGGGCTGTGAGGAGCCCACAGGTTCCACGCCTACCTGCTGGGTCTGCCTGGTGTCTCCCTGCTGCCCGCCAGAACAGGATCAGGACGTACATGGCCACCACAGTGGTGCCGTGAGCCCTTCCTGTGCCACAAAGCTTAGGACAGGTTGGACCGATGCCTGCCAGTCCCCACACTACTGTCACCTTTGAGTCAGTGTGGCCCATCATGCATCTGCAGAGCTGGGTGACCATGTGTGAGGCTGCTCCTTGTTACAAGCCCTGAACCCTAGGGCAGGGAGCATCCTGAGCTGTCCTATGCTACCCAGAGAATGCGCACAGGGACCACAGAAAGAGCCAGGATGGCCCCTCAGAGCCACTGGAGCCCCCTAAACAGCTGCCTCCTTAGGCCCCATCTGCCTAGGAGGCCATTCTGCCCTGAAGGGCAACCCGCAGGCCAACCTGCTTCTGCGGGTAGCCGGGGTGGGAAGGTGGGTTCTGGGCTGCTGCCCCAGCAGATGATGTTTACAGAAGCACATCCAAGCACAGAAAGCTGTGCAAATATTTCAAGTGCCACTCCAAAGCCCAAACCGATGCCAGTGCACCAAACAGAGGAAGACACAAAGACCAAGAAAGGAGACTACACCCATCATCACTCCAGGGGCTCTCAAGGGAAAGAAGACAGACATACCCTTCACCAAGGCCAAAGCTATTTGGAGAGCCGTTGTAGCTTGGAGATGGGGCGCTGTTCACCTGGTAGGCCATGTCAGGCCACGGGGAGCACTGTGGAAAGAGCACAGGACAGTAGTGACTCGAGAGCCATGGTGGTCAGGAACAACTCAGGCCACAGAGCTGCAGACCCAGCTCCTATCCCTCCCATGCCAGCATCCATCAAGGCCAGCACGGGAAGCCCCTGACCCCTCAACACTTAGCCCACATCCTCCCAGGGCCCACGTGAGCCAGCGAAGCATGGGTACTAGGGCCATGCCCAAGAAACTGAGCGCGGCAGAGAAGACCTAAAATTCAGTCATTCCCAGAGCAAGCAAAGGCAGGCATGTGTCTCTGTGGGCTTCCTAGGGAAAGAAACATCGTCGGTCATCTGGGTCCCTAAGAAAAGAGAACTAACAAAACAGGCCAACTGCCCAGAGGCAGGTTTTACCAGGTGTAGACAAGTGGTGTAAAAGCAAAGGAGGGAGCACTGGACACAGATAACTTCCAAACAAAAATCATCCGTGAGGTTCAGTAGTGGGGTGCCCGTGTGGCTCAGTGACTTAAGCGTCCAACTTGTGGTTTTGGCTCAGGTCGTGATCTCAGGATCGTGAGATAGAGCCTTGCATCAGGCTCCACGCTCAGCGGGGAGTCTGCTTATCCCTCTCCCTCTGCTTGTTCCTCTGCTCTCTCTCTTTCTCTCTCCCCCTAAAATGAATAAATAAATATAAATCTAAAACAAAAATGTTCAGTACTAAAACCTGCACTACTTGAAACATTCCAGGAGCAGCCAGCCCTCTTAGGCATCAGTCGATGCGTGTTTACTATACCTCAGCCGTCCTGCTAGGAGCTAAGGGATACACAAAAAACACGGAGGATGTGATCCTTGACCTCAAGGAACTTCTTGAGCAGAAGCCAAGGATGAACATAGGAGAGAATCGCCCAAAGAAAGCAAAGATGTACAGGTTTTGCCTGTTGGGGAAGCCAGGGGACAAAGTATTCATTTCTCCCCTTCCCTGTGATGACACCTCTTTGGAGAGGGCCAATTTGAAGCATTCCTGAAGATTTACTATCACCCACCGAACCACAGGTTGGTAAATATTTAACTCGGTTGTGCATGTGGGCTGGAATTTCTTGGTGGTAAATCCGGGAGCTGAGGAGGAAGAGCTGACAGTCACCTTACAAGGTCATGGGCCAGGCGGGGGTATTGACCAACTGTACCACGCTCTGACAAGGGCGTAGACAGACGCTGTCTAAAGCACCCCCGGACCTCTCCTCCACCAGGGGGAAGACAGAAGAGAGGCAGGAGCAGAGAGGCTGAGGCTTGGCCTGGAAGGGAAAGGTGTCCGTAGGCAGAGGGCAGTGGGAGCGTGGAGGGCACCCTGGAGGGCCTGCACGCAAGGGGACTGGGGCCTGGGGAAAACTAACTGGTCTGAGCTCTGATTCATAACTGCAGGTCCTCGTACTGCTTTGCTGCTGAGAGTTAGACAGGCTCTTCCTGCACCAGGGCTCTCTGGTCACTATTATCCTGTGTCAGATAAAACACTGGTAACATATCTATGCCGCCGCAAAATTATCTTCCATACTGTATCTTGTTGCAAATACCTTTCTGCATATGGCTTCTCTCTCTCTCTCTCTCTCTCTCTCTCTCTCTCTCACACACACACACACACACACACACACACCAGCCAGGACCAGCCACTATTCTCTTAGATGCTCTGTGCCCTGGGCCTCACCTTTAACACAGCCTTAACTCTACCACAGCTGGGGCTGGGCCTCCTGCATCTGTGGAGGGCCTTCTGAGCAAGTCAAATTATTCAATGAACACCCACTAGCTGGGCTGATTGCAGAACACACTGGGGAACAGCTGCTTTAAAAATAACAACAGAAGAGCGCCTGGGTGGCTCAGTGGTTGTGTCTGCCTTTGGCTCAAGTCGTGATCCCGGGGTCCTGGGACTGAGTCCCACGTTGGGCTCCCTGCATGGAGCCTGCTTCTCCCTCTGCCGAGGTCTCTGCCTCTCTGTGTCTCTCATAAATAAATAAAATTGTAAAAAAGAAAAAAAAAAAAAAACACAACAGACCCCAGTAAGATGTGGCACCAGCAGTGACCAGTGACAGGGGGAAGAAGAGCCTGTGACAGTGAGGGTCTCAGAAGTACGCTGGACACAAGGAGGTTTAGAGCAGGTGCTGTCAGTGTCCAGGTTAGGAGGAGACGCGTTCCAGTCTCTATTCAAACAACAAAGCGGCAAGTAGTCAACACCCCCGACCTGTAAGCCTGCTCTGAGAATGAAGCCTGCAGAGCTTTCTACCATATGCAGAACTTCACATGCACAGGGTCATTCCCTGCACCATGTGTGAAACGGCAAGAGCCCCGAGAGCACCAATGTCCACCAGCAGGCCATCTATCTATACAACGAAGACCACGCCTCTGGGTAAAGAACTAGAAAGCTTTTTATGAACAGATGGAGAACAGACTCCAAGACAGGCTATTAAATAAAGCAATCAAGTTACAGAACAGTATGTCTATGTACACTGTTGGTATAAAAAAAAGTGGGCGTGTGGCAAACATGTATGAATTGGCTTCATCGGCAGAGAAAGCTAGGCCAGATACATGGGGACCCAAGAGATGCCAGCTGCCCTGGGAAGAGACAGCTTGAGGCTAGGACAGTTTGGGGAGAGGCATTTTCTAGTGTATATATACTCTCTTCTACCTTTTGAATTTTGGACCTTTATTTAAAAAAAAAAAATCACCTGATTCTGGAAAGTACAAATGGCAGCACAGAACCGGAAGAGATTTCTGAAACACCTTCCTGGCCCCCTGGCCTTATCATGTGAACACAGCTCCGGACCCAGGAATCTGCCACAATTTTATAGGCACTTTCCAAAGCAGCATTCACCCAAGGTGGGCAATTTCCCAAGAACCTAAACCAAGAGCACGCAGTCATCCTGCTCCGTGAAGAAGGCCCCAGGAGGCGCACCCCAGCACCAGGCCGGCTCACCTCTGTGAGAATGGTGGTCTCGTAGGATGGCTGGTACTTCTCTTTTTCTTGGGCAGTTCTTTTCTCCATCTTTTCCCGGTCGGTCTTCTGTTTCCGGTCAGCTCCCTTTGGCTACAAGTACAGAGCACAGGGGTTCCGATTAGTCCAAAGTGGGCAGAAGCAGCTATCAGAGAAAGAACCAGGACTTAGAGACAGGTCCCAAGATTTGCACTCTCCCCAGGCCCCAGGAGTCCAGGCAGGATCTCCGGACAGGTCGGCATCTCTCTCACCTCCCAGGCGTCAAGCACATGATCCTCCTCCTGGAGCCCCTCCCCTTCCTCACCTGGGAAAGCCGAGGCACTCTGCGGGGCGGGGCGGGGGGGGCGTCATACAGACACTATCCCTCCCTCCTGCTGCCAGTCTGCATCTGAGCCCCAGATATCCACAGGGTGCCACTGGACCCGAGGACCACAGATGTGGTCTGTATATGATGAGGACAGAGGTGCGACCAGGACCAGGCAAAGACATCCGGCCACACAGCTGTGGGTCTGTCCACGGGAAATCAGACCCACGAGACCCTGTAGCAGGCAGCACCTAAGACCACAGGCCACGGTGCCCGCTGCACAGGGGCTCCTCAAACACGGCCACATCCTAATCCCCAGAACCCGAGGCTGTCACTTCACAAGGCAAAGGAAGTAAAGCTGCAGGTGGAATTAGGATTGCTAGCTGTGTGATGTGGAAACAGGAAGATTATCCTGAGTCATCCCAGGGGGTCCAGCACAATCACAGGGTCCATAAAAGTGGACAAGGGAGGGAGGAGAGGAGGCTGGAGCAATGTGACCAGAGAAGAGCCCAGCCACTCTTGCTAGCTCCTAGGACAAGTGGATGTGGCCTGGGGAATGCAGAGGCCTCTAGAAGGCAGCAAAGGGAAGGAGAGGGATCCTCCAGAAAAGAATGCAGCCCTCCTCCTCAACGCTTGACTTTAGTCCAGTGAGACCATCAGACTTCTGACCCCGGGGCCTGAAAGGTAGTAAGTGCATGTGGTTTGACCCCCTCAGGGGTCCAGGTAGAAGCCCCAGGCCAACAGGATGCCGAGCTCCCTGCCGGGCCTCCAGCGGGAATCCCAAAGGTCTATGCACTGCTGTCACCGTCCAGCACAGGCAGGGACCCGTGGGTTCGGCGGCCACAGGTGGAACGTGGCAAGGATGTCCTACCTTAAACACCTTGATCTGGCAGCTGGCCGAGTGCAAGTGTTCTGTGTACTCCCCATTCTCGTTCTGCTTAAATGTATCGATCTGCACTCGGAAAGGCACTCCCTTCTCACCCCCGTGCTTCCTGGGGGTGAACTCCGTGCTGATGCAGTGCACCTGGAAGGGGAAATGTGGGCCAGAGCCAAGGAGAGGAGTGGGGACAGGCCCTGGACTCCCCAAGGGCCCCTCACCAAATGGAGGTTTCCATCCTGCACCATCAGGTCCACAGCTGCCTCGGCCTCCCCACTCCCCACGCACACTCCACCAGGGTGATGGCCTCTCTGTCCCCTCCACCCTCCCCTGTTATAAAGGGCATGGCCTCTCCCCTTTGTCCCTCGACCTCAGAGGCCCTGCCTGACCAGCTACGTCCTCGCCATCGCTCAGGCCCACGGACCCTCACTCCCTCCTCTCCCCTGGCAGATCCCACAGACTGCACAGCAGGGATCCCCGCCTGGTGCCCAATGGCCCTCGTGTCCGAGTTACTCGGGCCAGGCCAGGAGCAGGAGCAGAAAGTTGGAGCCATTTCTATGTTTCTAAGTAAGTACGTGTTACAGAAAAAGGCACTGGGTAACATATTTATTATCAGAATACTATAAATACTCCAATAATATATATTATTGTGCTAATACAATACAATACAAAGTATTATAATAACTTTAAAGTACAGTAAGAATATTATAATCATGTTAAAAAAAAGATCACTAACTTTTACTGAGCAATTACTATGGACCAGGCACTGCAGTAATGACTTTATGTTCATTATCTGATTTGTAAGACAAGTGAAAAAACTAAGAGGTTCAGAAAGGGACATAGAGAGAGAACGAGAGAGTGCGTGTCAGCCCAGAAGCACGGCGGCCCCGCCAGGCTCCTGGACCCATGCCAGGTGCTTGATCATGAAACAATTAATTTAATCATAGAAACTATCATGGAAAAAAAATTTATTACCTATTATATACGCGAGGGCATACTTATTTTGTAACAAGCTTACATATTGTTAAGCAAAACCCACACAGTATTCTACAACATGCCACGTCCTTTCCTAGCTCTGGGGACCAACTAGCTCCACGACTGAGCCACACTCCTGTAGCCTCCTCCCCTTCAACGTACATCCCCGTAACATAGAACAGGAGCCCGTTGGGGCCCTGCAGGTGGACTGTTTTGAGGAACAACATGCATGCAGGCCCCAAAACTCTGGCTTCCCCCAAGAACACCCTCCCTCCCACTTACCTGAATGAATGCAGAGGCTCTCTTTGAAGGGTCCCACAAAAATTCGACTGCATTCAGCTGTGTCGGGCTGGCCCTGGGGTCCAAGATACCAACAGACAGTGGAATATCTGCACACACATACACATACACAAAAGTGCAATTGTCAGCCACTCCCAGAGGCTTAGGGAAGGACTCTCATTACAGGTCCAAATTCCTTAACCACAATTTGAAATGCCGAAAGTTCTGAAAACTAAGTTTTGCATAACTCATTTGGCAGAAAGCCCAACGTGAACTGCCACAAAGCTATTGGGAGTTCTTTGTCCCATTTTGGGTGAACAGACATTTTACCCTGCTGCAGAAATATTAGTGTACTGGATGGCCTGCCAGAGGCATTACCTGGAGCTAGGGATCGACACACCCTGTTGCCATTCTAAAACTTCTAAATTCCAAGACACACCTGGCTCCCAGAGTTACAGGTAAAAGACTATGGATCAGCGCCTAAGACCTCAAAGCTCAATTTCTGTTGCCCATCGCTGTGATGCCCATGCTTCCCTTCGTCACAGATC
The DNA here is from genome assembly GCF_003254725.2 of Canis lupus dingo. NCBI lineage: Eukaryota > Metazoa > Chordata > Mammalia > Carnivora > Canidae > Canis > Canis lupus. The sequence continues at coordinate 29,764,150 of NC_064261.1, read as the reverse complement.
AGAATCCTTTAGGGCAGGGCCTTCTGCAATGCTTTCCCTGCAATCCCTGATGGCAGAGCTCTGAGTTAGAAATCCCCGAGGGCAGGCTTGGTGCCAGCTCGCACAGCGTTTTACCTGAGGCAAGGGTACACTAAAGTGTCCTAGCGAGGCATGCATCCGACAGCATCCAAGAAGAACCCCAATGTTCTTGGGGTTCCCAATGAACTTGGAGTGCCTTGGGCCCCGCGTGGCCCAGCAGACTCACCAATGTCCAGGATTCGGTCCCCGGGCCGGCTCCACCGCCATCCCTCCAGCTGCTGGTGCTCTGTGTACTGCAGTCGGCGGTCGTGGAAAACCACCCGGATGATGCTCTAGGGAGGAGAAGCCAGTAGGAGACAGCTAAGTGTGGGGCTGACAAGGACCCAAGAGAACTTCCCACCGGGGCAAATCTCCCACCTTTCAAGACTAAGACCTCTCCTGCCAGAGCCTTCCTTCCCAGCTCTCAAGCTCTGCATGCTTCTCCCCCCTAAGAACCCCAATCATAGGACAGTAAGAATGAGGACTATCCCCCTTTTCCAGAATTACTAAGTGCTTTACATACACAGCTAACCTATATATCTTTTTGTGCCAATGAGCCAACTGAAAGCTCAGGAAGATTCAGTAAGTGGCAAAGCCAGGCTCAAACCTGAGTTCATCCAGCCCAGAGCCCACTCCATTAGCCCACGCCCCTCCAGCTGTTAGCACTGCCAGCTTGCCCTCAACTGCCTGGACAACACGCTCCAGGGACCAGGAACCCCTCCCACTCCAGGGCTCTCCCCAAACCTCCGAGGCACTCCTGACCCCCACCACCAGCAAGCCCAGACCCCTCAGACCCCCAAGACCTCCTGGGGAGGGAGGGCGGCCCCACAGCCTTGCCTTGACATATTTTGTGTTCAGATCTTGAAAGTCTCCCAACTTCCGATTCTCCAGCAGTCGGATTTCATAAGATTGGCCTAGGAGGGGGTTAACAGTACATTTTCCATTTCTGATGGGTTTCAAACGTGGAGTTCACCCAGAGGGAGGCCTTCTTGACCTCCTGAGTGACCACCCAAGCCTCACGGCCCCAGGGGACAGAGCAGTCAGTCCATGGCCAACTCAGATGGCTCTCTGGACTGCACACCCCCATTTGTCCCCCAAGCCTGGTTGTGCCTAAGACACCCTAGGTAGCACACCATGTGTCCCCCAAAACACAGCACCTCTACAGTTTTCAAAGAAAGAGAATTCAACAAAATGGAGTTAATGTTAAGAACAGAACTTCATGTTTCTTTAGAAAGGCTGCCCCTGCACCCCCCCTCCCCGGGTCACTTGGATGGAGAACACAGCCACCCACTCAGATCCATGTTACAGTAAATAACTGACCATACCCTTCCCAAGAGCAGGTTAAAGGAACGAGTAAAAGCCTGTTAAACATTGTCTCTAATTGCAGAATGAAAAGCATTTTCCCAACTTAAAAGAATTTCATGTATTTAAGGGGTGTGGGGATTCTATTTGGTGACATATAACCAGCACAAGCTAGTCAAAGAATACGCATGGAGAAAAGACTCATCCTTAGTAACAGGGAGAACCTGAATCTATGAATTACAACCATGAACAACCTGGATGAAACTAAACGCTTTATGAGGAAATAAAATACAGTCTGAATAAATAGGATACGCCATGTTCCTAGACAGGAAGACCGCTTACTGAACGATGTCAGTTTTTCCCAAATTAAGTGTTAACCACAGCTCTAAAACGCCCGTACACATTTCACAACTTAATAAAGGATGTTTTACAAATTAAGAGAAAATGATTTAGTGGTGGTATTGGTAAATCTGATTGCCTGCTGGAAATTTTTTTTTAATTTTTAGGTAAGGATAGACTCACAAGAAGTAACAAAAATAGTACAAAGGGGTCCTGAATACTTGTCCCCCAGTGTCGCCAGTGGTGGCATCTGAGGTAAGTATGATACATCATTGAAACCAGGAGCCTAGGGATGCCTGGGTGGCTCAGTGGTTGATTGGAATGGGTTGTGATCCTGAGGTCCGGAATCAAGTCCTGCATTGGGCTTCTCGCAGGGAGCCTGCTTCTCCCTCTATGTCTCTGCCTCTCTTTCTGTCTCTCTCATGAATAAACAAATAAAATCTTAAAAAAAAAAAAAAAAGAAAGGAAGGAAGGAAGGAAGGAAGGGAGGGAGGGAGGGAGGGAGGGAGGGACAAACGAATGAACCAGGAGCCTGACCATGGTTCAATGCAATTCAACTAAAAGTCTCACATAGATCTCCCTTGGTTTTGAGGTTTTACTCAACTCATAGCAAACAGCAAAACAAGTTATCACTGGACTAAAGTCAACTATCTTAAGGTTTTATGTGAACATGAATCATACCAGACACTCAATAGAGAAGGATTTTCGGAAACTAAAATTGGGCAAAAGGGAAATCTACCTATACTAAAATCTCCCTCTCTCTCTCTCTCTATATATATATATATGTATATATGTGTGTGTGTGTCTACACACACACACATATATACACATATATACACACACGTGTATTTATATGTATATGTATAGACACATGCATATATATGAATGAAACTTAAATGCAAACAACAAATTAGGAACAGCACAAACCCAGTGGCAAGCAGTTTTAAAATAGCTAAAACAGCCATTAAAAAAAATACTAAGACCCCCTGTGTCAGGTGGAATGCTGCTCCCTCCCAGAGAAGATATATCCAGATCCTCATCTCCAGAACCTATGAATGTTACCTTGTATTTGGAAAGTCTTTGCAGATGCAATTAAATTAAGGATACTGAGATAAAGAGATATTCCTGGATTATCTGGAGGTCCCTAAATCTAATGGCAAGTGTCCTTGTAAGAGACACACAGAGAAGACAAAGAGAAGAGGAGGTAACGTGACCAGCAGAGATTGGAGGAACACAAGCCAAGGGACACCTGGAGCACCCAGAAGCTGGAAGATACAGAGAATGGATTCTCTCCTCAAACTCCAAAAAGGACCACGGCCCTACCAGATTTCCAACTTCTAGCCTCAGGAACTATGGGAAAATAAACTTCTGGTGTTTCATGTTAAGCCAACATGTTTGTAGTAATTTGTTAAAGCAACCACAGAAGCTAATATACTACTCCTTGCAATGAATAATAGAACCAAAGAACATGCAATTAAATCACTCATTCCAAATATCTACCAACAACTACTATGAAATGCCACATGAATCCTAGGGACTTGGAGATGAGCAGAATGGACATAGGGCTGTGTGTCACAGAGCTCGTCCCCATGGCTCCCTCCAGGCCTGGAGATGAGGCTGCCCACGCAGAGAAACACCCACTCGGCAAGCGCCCTTCTCAGCTTCAACCAGCCCTTGGGACAGGACCAGCAGACATAGCGATGCACCAAGCCCCCATCCCCCTCAGGACGATGTGCTGGGGGCCCTTCCCATCAGAGGGAGGAGGCACAAACCCCAAACTCTTGTCCTGCCCACTTGCCAGTTCAGGAGATGCAACTCATAGAAGGGTCTTGCTGACCTAACCAACACATCTAGCTTTCTGAAAAAGCCAGATTTTTACATACATTTCCGGGCTCCTGAGCCAACACTCCATTAACAGCAACATAAAATGGAACCTCACACACCCTAACTGGTTTTTCCAGTGTCCTCCACCTTCTCCAAAGAAAAAAACGTAGCCAGCTCTGGCATGAGGCCTGAGGCCCAAGTGGTCATCACCACAGGTTTACAGGCGCCCCAGGGCTCAATTAATACCGACCCTGGGCTCTGCAGGGCAGCCCCAGCTCATGCACACCGGAGGCCCCGCCTGCCCCATCCCAGGCTGAACACAGAGATTGGAATCCACGCTAGCGGGTCCCTAGGCCCGGGGCTACGGCCTCCTCCACCTGCTGCAGAGACCTGACTCATGCGCTTCCCCACCACCTCTCCCATCTCCAGTCCCTGTCCCTTCCTCCCATGCACACCCATTCTGGAGCCCCTCCCTCACATGCCTGCCTCGATGCCAACACCCGGGGCCAGGCCGTCCTCCCCAAGCCCAATCTCACACACAATGCAGTGCCATCAGAATGCCATGGTTCATGGTAACACACACTGAGGAGCAAGGTCACAAAAGTGGAACCGACCCAGGGCACGGGGCACCTCTCTGTTTCATCAGCATCATTTTGGGACGTGGGTGGGAGCCACGGAAAGAGGGCTCTGTGAAGGCACAACGTGTGTCTCCTTTGCTCACCACTGCACTGTGTAACGCACAAGTAGGTACTCAGCAAGTGATTAAATGTGACTTCCTACGCTTTATACTGCTGTTCTCTGCTACAATTATAGGGTTTGCAAAACTAAGACACACTCTTGCCCTCAAAGGTAGGCAGCCTGGGGCATACCATACCACACAGGAGAAGCTCTTATATAAGGCAGAATTTGAAACACCTCCAGAAGAGGCAACAAAGATCCAAAGTTGGGCAACACTCACAGAGAATGGGGAAGGGGGGGGAGGGTGAAAAAAGGTCTGAATCAGGAGATAACATTTAAGATGGACTTTGAAGAGTGTGCAGGATTTCTATAGGGGAGGAGATGAATGAACGAGCAATCCCAAGCAAAACTGGGGCAAGGTGGTAGGAGGGGGAGGCATACCTCTGGGAAACAAGAACTAGCAGCTTCCATTCACTGGGTGCTTACCTAATGGCAAAGTCCTGCTCGGGTATTAACTCACCTGAAGCTCAGCGCAAGTCAACAGTTTGTGACAGGGGCAGCTGAGGACCCTGAGCCCCGCTGAGAAGAGGAGGTAGGGTCGGAGAGGTTACCTGACTTGGGCAAGCATGCACAACTAAGAAGTGGCAGAGCGAGGAGCAGAACCTAAATCTGTTTCCAGAACCTACCACATCCCACCTGGTGGGTGCTATTTGCTGGACAGAGGACATCTGTAGTTCTAAATGATACTCAACTTCCCTCTTCTGGAAGGCATCAGATTCCACCTTGCACACTGACTAAAATTTACCTACAGTGTCTCATGGCATATAAACCATCCCCAACCCAAGTTAAGATGGGTTTTTCTCTTTCTTTCTTCTCTCTAGGATTAGTAATACAGATGATTCCTAGGAAGACCAAATCAACTTGATGGGCAATCCTGGATGTGGCATGTTAGCTCCATTTCCTGATCTGTAAAATATGCTATCTCCCAGGGTGTCTGGGTGGCTTAGTTGGCTAACTGTCTGCCTTTGGCTCAGGTCATGATCCCAGGGTCCTGGGATCAAGCCCCACATCAGGAACCCTGCTCAGCAGGTAATCTGCTTCTCCTTCTCCCTCTACCCCACCCCCACTCATGCACACACGCTCTCTCACTCTCTCTCTCAAATAAATAAATACAATCTTAAAAAAAAATCCTATAAAAATATTCTGCTTCCCAAATTCTAAACAGTGATCTGGGAAGAAAAACAAGTACTACAGGAAATAACAGTAAAGCCTGTTCTAATTTCAGAATTGTAAAATGTGGCAAAAGAAGAAGCTGGCCCTAGAATCAAGCAAATAGGGTACTAAGTAACTATCATTTAATTTCTGTACAGCTATATGCCAGGACATTGCCAAGCCCGTTATGTACACTATCTGATTTAGTCCTCTCAGGAGTCCTATGAGGAAAACTCATTATTACCCCCATTTTATAGATGAAGAAATTAAAATTATGATCCAGAGAGGTTAAGAATCTTGGTGAAGATCAAACCTGGGTCTGTGAGGCTCCAAAGACTGATCACTTAGCCGAACTACTCCATACAGTCTCCAATAGCTTCAAAAGTCCCTTGTGGTTCTAACATTTAAGGAGTCCCTCTATTATATTTCCTCCTGAATGTCTATATTTATCTTATTTTATGACCCTCTCCCACATATTTAAGCCTTCTCCTTCCCTCAAGGCTCAAATCCCTAATCCCCTCTAACCTCAGTTCCCAGAACCAAGATGCACCTTCGAAATCTGATGAACACGTAACCACACTGTGGCATAAGGCCTGATACTTGTTTTCCCATGATAAACTTGTCTCCCTGAAACACATAATCCTACTCCATTTAGAATACTCCGAAGACAAAGGTTATAGCACCTAAAACCATGTCATTTTCAGCATGCAAACAAATAGACTAAAAGAAAAGAATAAAGTACCCAGAAAAAGACTTTTAGATACTTGGAAACTTGATCTATGACAATGAGAGAAAACACAGACTTTCAGAGAGTGTGTGATAACTGGTTATCAAAGATGGAAAAAATACTTTCCTACCTCACACCATACATAATAATTCTAGGGGAAAGAAAACCATAAAATAAAAGCAAAACCTTAGTATTTCTAAAGAAAATAGGAGACTCTTTCATGACTGTGGGGTAGAAAAGGATTTTTTTACGTAGACACAAATACACAAAGGAAAAACTAGGTTCCTTACGTTATACAGGAAAATGATGTTAAAATTTATATTGAGACATTTTTGAAAATGGCAGGGGTGGGGTGCCTGAATGCCTCAGTCGATTGAGCATACAACTCTTGGTTTCAGCTAAGGTCATGATCCCAGAGTCGTGAGATCAAGTCCTGCATCAGGCTCATGCTCAACACAGAGCCTGCTTGTCCCTCTCTCCCTCTGTTCCTCCCCCAACTCGTACGCTCTCTCCCTCAAATAAATAAATAAAATCTTAAAAAAAGAAAATGCCAAGTGTGCTATTAATAATTACACAGTCTGTATAAGTGGGGACTGACCTGGAAAACTGGGCCATAATGATCACCCTATGGAAAGAGAAAATGATCCGCACGTGAAAATATGCTGATCTCTACAAGTATGCAGGATAATGCAAAGTAAGGGTAAGATACCATCTTACATCCATCAGAGGGGCAAAAATTATAGTCTGATAATATCAAGTGTTGATTACCATATAGAGAATGGGTACTCTGGGGCACTGCTGATAGATTATATTGATATAACCATTTTGGAGAAGTCTGGCAAAAAAAAAAAAAAAAAAAGGTTTCATTAAGGATGTACAAACCCTTCAGTCAGGCAAATCCTATTCTAGGGGCATATCCTAAAGAAGCACTTGATGTATGTTAGGAAACAGACAAAAATTGCTCACTGTGGCATCATTCATTAAGGGGAAAAATTGTCAACAACCTATATATCCAGCACTAGCAAAAGAGATACATTAATTCTTTCATTTGACTTAGAATGAGTGTCATTCTAACTGCACACAGAACTTAAAATGAGCACTCTAGAGACACACACCAACATAGAGAAATCTTCATAATATTAAGCAAAAAAGGTACATGGTAAGGACGCTTGGCTGGTTCAGTCTGGAGCATGCTACTCTTGATCTCAGGGTTGTAAGCTCAAGCCCCATACTGGATATAGAGATCACTTAAAAATAAATAAATTTTTAAGAAAAGGTTAATGGTGACACATAAGAAACATATATAAAGTTTAAAGACAAAGAAAATGATGGTGTTAGTTTCTAGGGTTAACTATACAAGGAAGTAAAAAAAAAAAATTAAGAATCTGAGTGGAGATTCAAACAAATGCCAACACCAACACAAGTGGTTTTGCTTCTGAGGAGGGAGGAAAGGCAATAGCTGTAGAGAGAGGTAAAATCAGAAGCAAATTTGGCAAGGCTGACACTGTGTTGGGCACATGAGTATTTGTTCTCTTACTCTCTGTAGTATTCAATCAATCTGAAATTAAAACATTTATCTCTCTCTCTCTTACACACACACACACACACACACACAAAACATGACTGAGTGGAGGAAGAACACTTGGAGCCAGCTGTCATTTGCACTGCACTACAGCTGTGTGTTCTGACTCCCCACTCCCACCTCAGAGGGAGGATCCCTTGGACTCCATTATTCAACAGTCACCATGTACCCCCATGCCACCCACTTTGTGCCAGTGACATACTGGGCGCAGGGCGTTCCAAGACGCTAGCAGGGATAGCCTTCACCACACTCATTTACACACCACCCCACAATTTTGGCACTCAAATAAACTGCCTGTAAGTGAGGAGCCTTTTTATTTAATCAACTCACTTTTTAAACTTAGTTTTTAAAAGTGTATAGCAGGGGCACCTGGTTAAGCATCTGCCTCCAGCTCAGGCCACAATCCCGAAATCCAGGGATCAAGCCCTACGTTGGGCTCCCTGCTCAGTGTGGAGTCTCCCTCTCCCTCTGCCTCTCCCCACTGCTCATGCTCCCTCTCTCTCTCTCAAATAAATAAATAAAACCTTAAAAAAAAAGTGTATACCATACCTGCATACAGAAAATCATAATTGCTTATAAACAGTAACTGAAAAAGTATAGAGATACGTACCTACCAGTGCTCTCCTGCATATTCCCAAAACTACTGTGGGAAGCTGATTAGCACTCAGGTTTAGAGTCTGGGCTGATAGCTGCACCCACCACTCACTGGTAAATCACTCCATTTGTGAGCATCAGTTTCCACATCTCCAAAATGTGGACAATCCTGGTGCTTGAGGCAGAGGGGCTGTTGGAGGATCGAAGGCACACCAGCAGAGAGTGGTCCACAGATGTTCGGCTGGATCTCAAAACTCCCAGTGGTGAGGACACTGGCACACAGTGGACCACACTGGTGCCTACTGGCCAGTGGTGGTCATTCTACAGCCTCCCCCAAAGCCTTCAGGGCAATTCCCTCCAACATCCCTGGCCACATCCTCTGTGTTGGAGCTGTTAAAGGCGTTCTGAAGGGAAGGAGCCCAAGGGTCAGCATCTGATGATGTAAACTAGCCCTCAGCAGGTGGCCACTAGGCCAACCCAGCCCGGAGCTGCTGAGCCGCCAGGAGCGGCATGAGCCAGAGGAGGGGCGGTCACAAGCTCCACATCCACCTTCTCACCTTGACCAGCAGAACCCTGGTTACCCCGACCCTCCCATCTTGGCACTCCAGCCTTTAGTCCTCAGGGTATAGTGGGGACCCCTCAGCTGAGCTGGGACTCAGTTGGCAGCTGGGCCACATCCCAAAGAATGGTTTGGACCCTGCCAACAGGCCCTGATGCCATTCCCAAAGGTGTAGACTCTTCTCTCTACGCCAACCTTAAGACTGTGCCCAGGCTCCGCCCCTCTGCCCTTCCTCACTTCCACCTCACATCTTGGTAGCAGAAAGGGAGGAAGGAGGGCAAGGATCATATGGCATATAGAAGAAATACTTCTTTTCCAAGGAGGATAGGTTTGGCACTTTACCTTGCACCCAGTCCAGACAAGTACTCAGCAGACCTTGGTTTTCTCCCTCTTCCCTCACAAGCCCTAATATCTAATACCTTCTAACCCAGACATCAGCCAACTCTCTCCCTAAATGGTCAGACAGTGACTATGTTCCACCTTGTGGGCCATAAAATACCTGTCATAACTACCTGACTCTGTCACTGTAACAAGGAAGCAGCCATAAACATGTGAATGAATGGGTGTGGCTTTGTTCCAATAAAACTTTATTTATAGACATTGAAATCTGAATTTTTATATAACGTTCACCCTTTCCCCTGACCTCTTCCTCCCTCTCAACTTCTTTTGATGCTTTGCAGCTTTGCCCTTGGCTTTCTTGCATGATGCCTAAGTCAGAGCACCTCAACTGGACTGGAAGCTCTGAGGGACAGGCCTGCTACTGAACCAGAGGTTTGTGTACACACACATACCACCCCCTTGTACAGTACTGGCATGTGACAGGCTTGTAATTAATGATAGCAGAATTTGATATTAAATTCCCTAAAGCAAATAACAGAGCTAGAACTAGTCACCAAAGCAAGAAGGACATGATGAAATGCTCAGCCTCCCTAATGGTCAAAGAAATGCCAAGTGGCAATAACGCAATGCCAGTTTCAGCTATCAGTCTGGCAAAAACTTAACTGATTGCTAGCATCCCCAAAGGGCAAAATATGGGGCTGGATGTGGGAGATGTTACATCACAACCTACTAGATATTTTGACAATTACCCATCAATATTGAAGATACACACAGTCTATGATACAAATACCCCATAAAGAAGTTGCTGAATAATATGTACACAGATGATTTTGTACTTTTATTTTAAAATGTTCTACACATCCCCTTATATTTGTGAACCTAATATAATGCATCTAAAATTAGATCCTAATATAATACTAGAGAAGGACCTTCCCCTCTTAAATTATATACATCTTTAGTATTAACTTTGTTAAGACTAGGAATACATTACACATGAATTTGAGAAAAAACACAAGATAAGGAGTAGGGGATGTAACAGATGTCCACAGTGACAACGATTGGTATTTTTTCTTCTAGTGTCAGGCCAGTACCAAAACCCAACCAGACAGGTGGGCATCTGGGGGAAAACAATCTTCATCCAATAAACACAACACCAAACACATGCAGAAGAGGGCAGACATAGGAAGGTCCCTTCAACCCAGCGTCTCTCTGGGAGACACCCCAAGAACCCACAGTATGATAAGACTGTGCACATTTTAGAGGTGAGGATACCAAGGCCCTGAGAGGTACTGATGTGCCCCAGGTGACACTGCAAGTTAATGGCAAAGACTCCGCAGCCTGTGGAGACAGGACAAGAGAAGGTAAGGAGGCTAGGGTCAGGTCAGAGGCACTGAAGTTGAGCTCAGACCCTCTCGTGTCCTTGCAAGTCCTGAACCTCTCTGCATCTCCCCCTCTACATCTGCAAAATATTCTTTTGCAGAATGGTTGTGAGATTAAATGAGGTAATGTACTTCCAGCCTGGCAGGTAGTAAGTACTCAACAAGTACCAGTCACAATTAGCACTTAAAATGAGTATTTTATGCTCTCAGGTACTCACCCCCATCCGTGCACTCACCACTGTACTCAGTGCTGCACAGATGGACTCCTCCGGCCTTCACAACAGCTCCGTACACCAGTGACCCAGCCACCCAAGGCCACTCAAGGTCACAAAGTCAAGAGGCAACCAAACTGGGACTGGTCCTGGGATGACTCGACCAGGGCTACCTGAGTCTCTTCTTGACTGTCTGGGGGAGAGAGGGTGGGGAGCACGGCTCTTGTGACCAGGGTGCTGCCCGGAGCAGGCCCAGCCCTGCTTGCCTCCCCCAGGCCATGCCTACCAGGTGCTCCTGCAGAGCCGCTCTGCCCAGGGAGCAGAACCCAGCACAGGGCCTCCTGCCCAGATCACAGTGTTCCCAAGAACAGAAGGCAATTGCCCAGGCTGGCCAAGATTTAAAGGTTGTTTACTTTCCAACAGTTACTGCTTTGGGTAATTAATGCCACATAAAACATAATGGAGGCCATCATTACCCCAGAGACGGGAGTGCAGGACGCCAACAAGTGCTGCAATAATGGCAGGTGAAGGAAGCATAACAGTGCATGCCCTGTGTCCAGCATGTGGAGTTTGTCTTGTCACCTGCATGTGTGCAATATCATGCAAGGGTGTCGACACAGAGAACCCAACACAAGGCAGGCTTCTGCGGAAAGGCTGTGCCATCAACACACCCAAGCCTTGATCATGATGACCTGTCGCCTGTGTGACCTTGGGCCCGGCACTTAACTTCCTCACAGTCACTTAAGTCAGGGACGAGGCACCAAGCCTGGTACACAATGGATCCCTTACATACATAAAGTAAGTGTGTGTGTGTGTGTGTGTGTGTGTACGAAAGTAAAGGTCTCCATGTCCTAGAAACTTTTTAGAGAAGGGATTATTACCAGGGCTGCAGTAGGGAAAATGCAAGATTCTCATCTTGTCTTTGGCATCTTGGGAGTGCCAAAAATGAGGACAGGCTCAGAGTAAGGACAGAGGTACGTCAAAGCACCAGAGAACCCAATCCAAGGAGCCCCCTCTAGGCAAAGTTAGAACAAACTGGGCAAGAACAGAGGAACCACGATGTTGAATTTTAATGCCGAAAATAAATTAAATATCCACAAATCCATACTGATGTAATAAATAAGTGAATGTGTAAATCAGTGGTAAAGAAGAAAAAGCTCCTTCTTACAATAGCATTCCAATTACTCAATGTAATTGAAAAGAGGGAAATAGAAAATCACCATTTAGCAAATGCTACAGTAAAAACTGGTGCAGAAATGATCAACTTGGATCATGGATGCTACACTATCGGGCAGAAGTTGAGGACAATTAAGTTTGAGGATAATTAAGACATCAGCATAGTCTCCAATTATCTCCCCCAAGATATTTATTAACTACAAAGGGAAAAAATATCAACGTTGCAGTAGAGAAACCTAGCAGACACCCCTAACTCATCAAGGTTACCACCACCAGCAATGAAACAAATCAGCATGGTAAGTCCAATATGATGCACTAGTCTGGGCACAATGTCACTTCTGTGACATTCTTGCCAAAAATGTAAAAACATCAATCTCGTTATTTAAAAACATCAGACAAACCAAAATTGAGGGCATTCTACCAAATAACTAAGCAGTGAACACTCTTTCAGTCTGAAGGTCATACAAGACAAGAGAAGACCAAGGGACTGTAGCCAATTGCAGGGGACTAAGGAGACAACAAAATGCCATGTGAGGGACACCTGGGTGGCTCAATCATTTAAGTGACTCTTGATTTGGCTCAGGTGGTGATCTCAGGCTCATGAGATCGAGCCAGTGATGTTGGAACTTGTGCTTAGCAGGGAGTCTGCTTCTCTCCCTCTCCCCTGCCCTCCTCACCCCCATGCTCTCTCAAATTAATAAATAAATCTTAAAAAAAAATGCCAGTGAGATCCTGGCTTGGATCCTGAAGCAGAAGAGGGACTGCAATGGAGACACTGGTAAAATGCAAGTCTTAGTATAGGTAAGAGCATCACCAATGTAAGCACCTGGTTTCAATCATGGTACCATGTTCACGTACAACGTTAATAAAAGGTATATAAGAATCTTGGCACTACTTTTGATACTTTGTACTTCTTAATCCCCTTTGACATTTTAAGTCTAAAATTATTCTCTTCTCCCTCCCCAAAATGCTCCGGATGCCCAAGTTCCACTTATAAATGTGTACAGTAGACCTAGGTGGGACCCAGGAATGGTCTTGCCTTCATAAGCACTGCCAGCTGATTCTAAACCAGGGGCCTCTGAGCCCCGGGACATTTGCTAAGCAATTTTTTAAACTGTCTGATATGCTCTCAGTACTGAGAATGGTATCTCTTTTTCCTATTCGGTTACTGTTGGTTCATAAGAAACTCACTAATTTTTGTATGTTGAGCTTATACCCAGCCACACTGCCAAACTGAATCGTTATCTATTCAAATGAACAATATGTAACTGCAGATTGTAAACCCATTTTGATTTAACTAGTAAATTTGACAGTAAGGTATATTAAATGGTAACTGCATGATGGTTCAACTTAATACAAGGTTCTTACAGGTCAATACGCTTTAAAAGGGCAAAAGAAAAATGAGCAATGGATATAAACAGCCAGTTTTTCGTATAAGAAATGTAAAGGTAAACATTAAAAAAAGATGTTCAATTACACTCATAACACTTATTAGAAATTAGGTAAATACAAATTAAAATAAGGAGCTTGGGGTGCCTAGGTGGCTCAGCTGGTAAACGTCGAACTCTTGATCTCAGGGTCAGGAGTTCAAGCCCCATGTTAAGCTTCATGCTGGGCTTGGTGCTTAGTTAGAAAAATTAAAAATAAAAATAAAATAAAAAATAAGGAGCCCACTTTCCATGTGTACATTAGAAAGGTTTAAAAGGCCAACAACGTAGAGCTCAGGCATGGATGTGGAGAAATATGTACCCTCCTACTTAAATTACTAGGACAAAGGACAGTAAAGAGTAGAAAAACCAAATCTCTAAGATAAGGTCAGAACTGTGACTCACTGGAGTACCTCCCCTCTGAGCCCTGCCCTGCACCACATCCTGGGCTGAGGTGTTCATGTGACCTTTATTGGCCAAGATTTTGGAAGTAGGAGCCAGACTTCCTGGTCATTCACATCCCAACCCCTGACATCTGGCCCTGGGCAGCCCCATTTTCTGTCTCAGCCTCTTGATAAGATGAAGGACTTTGTAGTTCCTGTCCATGCAGCCCCAAGACAACCTAAGCCTCTTCTTTCCCCTCACCCCTAGGCCTTCCAGAAGAGCAGGCATCTAGGGCCAATCTCTAGGAACTGGTCTATCTCAGCCTCTGCTTAGAGGGTGGAGAAAGGGAGAGGGTGGGAGTAGCCATGCTTACAGAAGGCCCAACTCTTGGGCCACATCCCAGCCAGGAGACATGGGATCTGGACAGGCCAATTGTTTCCTCCCTGGTAATGCTAAACCAGAGGCAGGGAATGAGAACACCAGCCCCTCTAGGAGCTGGGCTGAGGATCTATGCTTTCAGGAGCTCTTGGTGGTCTTACCACCTTCCCTCTGCCTATGGAAGCTGGGACAGGCAGAGATAGCATAAGGCAGGTTCCCAGAGAGTAACAGAGAAGACAGTAGGAGAATTCTCATGGTGTTCAAGCCTATGGCTTCAGTTTGCTCCTATGGCCCTGCTGCAGCCATGCCTTGAGGTTCCCTGCTCTGTGTGAGGAGACAGCCAACAGCGGCCACCAGAAGAGGCCTCCACCCTCCTATCCTTATACCATCAAAAAGATGGACAATAACAAACGCTGGATGGGAAGAAACTGGAATCCTCCTGCTAGCAATGCAATAGGTGCAACTGCTCTGGCAAACAGTCTGGCAGTTCCTCAAAAAATTAAAAGGAAAAAAAAACAAATTAAAAGGAGTCCCCATATGACCCAGAAATTCTACTACTAAATATTTTCACAAGAGAAATGAAAATACAGGTCCACACAAAAACTTGTATACAAATATTCATAGCAGCATATTCATAATACGACAAGAGGCAGAAACAACCCAAATGGCCGACTAACTAAAGAATGGATAAATAAAATGAGGCCCAAACAATGGAGTATTATTCAGCAATAAAAAAGAATGAAGTTCTGATTCATGCTACAACACAGTTGGCCCTTGAAAACATTACGTGAGGGGCACCTGGCTGGCTCACTGGTTGAGCATCTGTCTTTGGCTCAGGATGTGATCCCGGATCCTGGGATCGAGTCTCCCATCAGATTCCCCACAAGGGGCCTGCTTCTCCCTCTGCCTATGTCCCTGTCCCTCTCTCTCTCTGTGTCTCTCATGAGTAAATAAATAAAATCTTAAAAAAAAAAAAAAAAAAAAGATAAGATTATGCTAGGGGCACCTGGCTGGCTCAGTCAGTGAAGCCTGTGACTCTTGATCTCCGGGTCGTGAGTTTGGGCCCCACAGTGGGTGTAGAGAGGACTTAAATATATAAAATCTTTAAAAAACAAAATATTATGCTAAGTGAAGGAAGTCAGTCACAAAAGACCACCATTTGTACAATGCCACTTACATGAAATATCCTGAACAGGCAACTTTTTAGAGAAAGCAGAGAGTGGTTGCCCAAGGCTGGGGGTTGCCTAGGGTTGTGGTGCAGGGCAGTCCTCATTCAATGAAGACTGCTTCATTCGCTCCCTGCTTGTTAATAGAACTTGTGTAGTAATAATAATAGAACTTGTGTAGTAATAGAAGTGTAGAACTTCTTTTAAGAGGAACAAAGTGTTCTGAAATTAGTGGTGGTAGTGGTGTAATATGTTTAGTTGAACATATTAAAAAAAAACATGGATTGTGTACTTTAAATGGGTGGATTATATGGTATGTGAATTGCATCCCAATAAAACTGTGTAAAAACAGAGACCAGATTGAAGTACGGCTCTGTGACATGGTACAAGTCACACAGCCTCTCTGGGCCTCAGTTTAGTCACCTATAATACGGGGGGGAATAGGGTGGGAAGGGTATAGTCTAGATCAGCACTTTTCAAACTTTAATATGTTCGTAAATCACTTGTTAACTCATTGAGATACAGGTTCTAATTTTGTCCTGCAGCAGACCCAAGATTCTTCATTTCTAGCAAGATTCCAGATGATGCTGGTTCATGGACCACGTTTTCAGTAGCAAGGCAGAGATGAGATCCTAGGCCTATCCAGCCCTACTCCTTTAGAAGTCTACTTTTGCCCACCTCTGTGAATTCCCAGGGTATGTGTCATCCTTCCCATTCAAGATTCACAGGATCCTCTGACCACCCACATGGAAGCTTCTGTGCCATGAACACCAGCTAGAGTGGCAGAGAAAGATCAAGAACCTCCCAAGTTTGCTTAAGCACAGAGCCCTCAGCTGGGCATAGGTGAGGTCTTCAAGCTACAAAGAGCGAAGAGTGGGGCAGGGTTCACATTTGCCTTCCAAGGTCCAGTCCTCTGTTTCTGGAAAGGAGGAGGTAGAGAACACCAATGCCCTCAACACAGTGGCTAACAAACCTTTGCACGCCTAAGCATCAATCACTGGGGGTACTTAGTGAAAAGACATTCCTGCCCTACCCAGCTCTATCACAGCAGGAACCACAAATTCCAAGAGACTCTGATGCTAATGGTCCAAGGACCAAATAACCGTGGACCATCAACTCCTGGGAGAAGACAGGCTTGAACTCCCAGAGAATGTCAAGAACACACTACACATGCTGACAAGTTGATTCCTACCTCCAGACTTCAGTTTCCCCATCAGTAAGAGGGGGTTGGATAAGATATCCCTCAAGGCACCCAAAGGACATTCCTGTATAAGACAAGGTGATTGGCAAAGTAGAAGGTAGAAAGAAAGGCCTGCTGGCCATCTCTGGCCTCCAACCAAAATAACACCAACCCACCTAAGCAATGTGCCTCTTTGCTAGAGAGCTCAGCAAGAAGAGTATCCCATAGGGACCTGTCGGAGGGACATAGAGTCCTAAGAAAAATGAGGTGGGAACACCAGTTTCTAATTAACACCGAGAAGCATTTTTCCATCTCCTGGTGAGCTCTATAGATTCAAGCTGTCAAGCTCAGGGCCTGGGAGCTGAGAGTTCCGGGCTCATACCTGGCCCTGCCCTTAGCAGGAGGATGGCCCAGAAACATTCCATCTTTACTTGGCTTCCTTCCTTCTCTGGTGAAATGAAGGGATTGGAACAATCAGAGTGGCTCCTTTAAAACAAAACAAATGCAAAACACCTCCCTCATTCAGAGCAGAGACTCTATATACATTCTTCTAAGTCGAAATTCTAACCATACATAGTTGTGTGGCCTCTGAAACTGAAACCTGATTCAGGAGCCACTTTACAAAACATAAAGTGCGTCTTTCTACCCTGACCTACCCTTCCTTTAAAAAAAAAAATTTATTTATTTATTCATGAGAGACGCAGAGAGAGGAACAGAGACACAGGCAGAGGGAAAAGCAGGATCCCTGTGGGGCTCCCGATGTGGCACTCAATCCCAGGACCCCAACCTGAGCCAAAGGCAGACACTCAACCACTGGTAGCCACCCAATCGTCCCCTGACCTACCTTCCTGCTCCCTCCCCTCCAAACAGCCAAGGGGAAACAGCCAAACTTGGTACCAGAGGGAATTAACATTTACTGAGACCCAGTGATATGCCTGGCATTTAAATATGATTATCTTCCTACAATGGTACCATGCAAATTATAACCTTTCCCACTTTTGCAGTGGCCAGAGCAAAATTTATTAAATCTGGTACCTTGTCCCTCAGCCTCACTGATGATCTGTCCTGTTCATCAGGCACTTGTTTGGTTTAGGGGTAGCCCACAAGCTACTGGCCAGGGGCAGGGTACAGTGTTCTTGGGGCCAGGGAGAACTTGCTCATCACCACATAAATGTCCCTGGCTGCTGACCATGTGGCAGCCGTGCAACGCCCTGATGAGGCTGCCTTAATTATAGGCACAAGGATCAAGCCTATCTGGGTATCTCCTGGAAATTTTGGTATGCGCAGCTTTAATTGCTTTTGCAGTAAAAAGCCAAGGTACGATGCAGGAAAACAAGCTAGCCAAAAGATGTTCTGCCCAAGTTAAAGAATCTGTCAAGTAGGTGAGCAGATGAATGGCATTACAGTGGGAACACAACGCGGGGACTCAATCCCAGGACCCCAGGATCACGCCCTGAGCTGAAGGCAGACACTCAACTACTGAGCCACCAGGCGTCCCTGCTAGGGATTCTCTCTCACCCTCCCCTCTGCCCATCTCCTTCCCCTACCCCTACCCCCCATCGTCATGCACTTGTTCTGTCTCAAATAAATAAATAAATCTTAAAAAAAAAAAAAAAAAAGAGGGGCACATCATCCAAACTTTGGCTCCTGCGGGATGATGGTCAAAAACCTGGAGAAATCTACAGTGGATCAGGTCCTGTGAGGAAACTGCTCAGTGTGCTGGTAGTTGTGCAGACTGAGAGGAAGCTCAGTCATGGAAGATAAGTGGCTGAATTCAGGGTGGAAAAGTAGCTTTTTCCAAGTACCTCCTTTGTCCACTTGCAGCCCAGAGCAGCACCCAAGCTCATGTATTAAATTACTATAAATTAACTTTGTTTCTGATGCTTTAGCATCTGGGGCCTCAACGACCCCAGAGGCTGCCCTCCAACGCTAGATTATCAATGACTAGCCTTTGTGTGTGCCATTCATAAGCAAACCAACCAATCTAGAGATCGTGCCCCCAACCACTTCCTCCCAGGGCTTCTGCTCTCAGGCCACTATTCCCCTGCATGAACCACTCCAGGGCCACGTACCAGAGTAGGGTCGGGCCCCTAGGCCCCAGGACCAATCCTGAGCCTGTTTGCTCAGCCCTCGCCCATTCCTTCCCCTGGACACCATAAGGCTCCTGTCCAGGTTTTCCCCTCAATCTCTCTGCCTCCTGACCGGCTCCGGTGCTTCCCCACATAGCCGCCCCTGGTGGGGTGTGCCCTCTTCCTCTTGAGAACAGTGACCAACACGCTATCTTTCAATGGTAATTGTCTGCTTATCTGGTGGCCTCACAATGCCTGAAAAACAAGAAAACCTACATTTTAAATAGATCTGCACAGTCCCTGCATCATCAGACCCCCTTGGGAGCTGGAGGGGTTGGCTGTGAGGGAGGGACACAGGGGCAGATCAGATGCAGATTCACAGGAGCCATCTTCTAAACATCTGCAAGCACAGCGGGACATCTGAGGTGTCTTCTCTCTTTAAATTCATTCTGACTGAGGCCTATTTCATGTAAAGTGTTACTGAACTGATGCTGCATTGTTCTCATTTCTAAAACAGTGCTTCCAGAATATAGATGGTATTAACATAATTCTCTCCTTAAGATTTTATTCATTTATTTGAGAGAGAGACAGAGAGAAAAGAGAGAGGGAAAAGAGTGGGGGGGGGGGGCGTGCACAGAGGGAGAAGTAGACTCCCTGATGAGCAGAGAGCCCAATATGGGGCTCCAAACCAGGACCCTGGGATCATGACCAGAGCCCAACGCAGACGCTTAACCGACTGAGCCACCCAGGTGCCCCTAAGTATATTCTTTTTTTGTTTCCTAAGTATATTCTTATTAATATACCAATCCCAGTAAGTTGGATGCTCTGGAATTAGATTGTGTGTTATATGTTAACTTAATTAATTGGTCCACTCAAGTTTTATATAACTAGGAGACCTCTGAAGCATTAAAAACCATTTCTATATGCTGTGAGCTGAGATATACAATCTGTACAACTAACCTCATGTTCATTTCTAAATGTTCGTTGGTTTTAAAAACAAAGCAACAACAAAAACCAACATCCACACCCCCAGCTAACTTATTAGTATTTTATTAGTTTATTAATTCATAGATTAATCATGGGGAACTGACATCTGAGAAAACATTTCTTCCTTATTTTGTCTTTCTCTTTTTAACCTTTGCAACAAAGTTTATAAAATTCTTTGCTGAGAAAACATTTCTAAATTTTATGCACCCAAAATAAAGTATCCCTGCACAGCAAAAACAAATAAAAAACAGCAATAAATATTTCATTTAATTCTCAAAACCACACCCGAAGTGGGTGTTAGTCTTCCACAGAAAACACTGGCTGACAACAGGTTCAGTAAGCTGGGATATAGAGTAGAGAGAGCCAGAATCCGAACCTGGGTGTATCTAAATCAAAGATTCCTGGCTTTTTATCTGTCACCCAGTTTCTAAGAAAGGATAATTAATAGTGTCATCCAAACTGGTGTTGCCAAGAAGGGGAGACTTTTTTAAATTTAACACATGCTGGATATCTTTCATGGATAAACACAAGGATCTGCCCCATGCTTTTTCTGGCTGCATAGTGTTCTCCTATATGAATGTTCCATATTCAATCAGTTACTGTGGGACAATTATGATCTCTGCCCTAAAAGTAATAGAGGTGGATTCCTCCTTCATTTCTTACACACCAAAATGAATGCCAAAGTGCCAAAGACTTGGGAAAAAATATTTTTTAGAAACAGGTGTATAAATTAAAATCCTGAAGTAGAGAAGGCCTCTCCTATATGGGACCTGAAGTGACACACAAAAAGAATCAAGGCAAAATCCAAAAGTCTGATCCCATAAATATTTATGAAAACCTATACTGTGTAAGAGAAAAAGAACAAGCAAACAAATGAAAAAGGAATGAAATAAATGAAAACAGGGAAAAATAGTTTAAGATTTATTTATCTAGGGGGTGCCTGGGTGGCTCAGTCCATTTGTTTAAGCATCTGCCTTTGGCTCAAATCATGATCACAGATCCTGGAATCGAGCCCCATAAGTCAGGATCCCCACTCAGCAGAAAGTCTGCTTCTCCCTCCCCTCCCCTTCTCATGCACACACACACACACACACTCTCTCTCTCTAATGATTAAATAAAATCTTTTAAAAAAAGATTTATTTGAGAGGCCATGTGTGCACACAGGGGGAGGGGCAAAGGCAGAGGAAGAGAGAGAACCTCAAGCAGACTCTCTGCTGAGTGCAAAGCCCTACAAGGGGCTGGATCCTAGAACCCTGAGATCATGACCTGAGCTGAAATCAAGAGCTGGCTGCTTCTTACTGAACCACCAAGGCGTCCTTGGAAAAATATTTCTAACACATTATCCCAAATATGAAAAGAGCCTATACAACTAAATAAGGATAAAAATCCCACTCGAAAAGTGGGTATGGGCACCTGGGTGGCTCAGTGGTTGAGCATCTACCTTTGGCTTCAGGGCGTGATCCTGGGATTGAGTCCCACATTGGGCTCCCCATAGGGAGCCTGCTTCTCCCTCTGCCTATGTCTCTGCCTCTCTGTGTCTCTCATGAAGAAAGAAAAGAAAAAGAAAAAGAAAAAGAAAAAGAAAAAGAAAAAGAAAAAAAGAAAAGTAAAGAAAAGAAAGGTATATCACATGAAAAGCAAACAGAATATTAATAACCAAATAACATAAAAATTATATATATTCAGGGGCGCCTGGCTGGCTCAGTTGGTGGAGCAAGCAACTCTTGATCTTGGGGTTGTCAGTCTGAGCCCCATATTGGGTACAGAGATTACTTAAAAATAAAATCTTTTAAAAATATATGCATACATATATTCAATATCATCAGTGCAATAAAAATTATGAGAATACCTTATACTTTCCCCACTACTTTAAGGTTCTTAAGGTTAAAAGGTTTTGGCAAAGGTATAGAAAAACAGACATCATTCATTCATTCAAATAAGTCATGTGGGCAGCCCAGGTGGCTCAGCGGTTTAGCAGCGCCTCAGCCCAGGGTGTGATCCTGGGGACTCAGGATCTAGTCCCAGGTCAGGCTCCCTGCATGGAGCCTGTTTCTCCCTCTGCCTGTGTCTCTGCCTCTCTCTCTGTGTCTCTCATGAATAAATAAATAAAATCTTAAAAAATTAAAAATTAAAAAAACAAAGAAGTCATGTATGCCAGGCACTGAGCTGGGAATAGCAGAGAACAAAGTCTCTGCTTCAAGGACTTTATATTTCAGGTGTAGTAGAGAGAAGAAAGAGAAGAAAAGGCAGGAGGAAATAAATTATTTGATACTTATTTTTTGTAGAATTACAAATAAGTACACCTTCATCACAGGGCAACATGGTAATACCTATCAAAATGTTCTACTGGCAATTGTATTTCTCAGTATTTATCCCGCAGATATTCTCACTCTTGCTTAAGCCTAAGGTATGTGCACATGCAAGCTCACTGCAGTGCTGGGTATAATTCTGATAAGGAAAAAAAGAAAAAGACAAAGAGAAGAAAGGAGGAAACAAGCCTGATGTTCCTCAACAGAACAAATTATGGGACATCCACACAATGGATCATAATGTAACAAGTAAGGATCAACTTTTGTTTTTTTTATTTTTGTAATGTACCCACATGGAAAGACTGAATATTTTTGTTTGAGGGGAAAAGAGAGCAAATGGCTGAAAATAAGAATACGATCCCATTTCTCTTGAAAAGAAAGGGGCAGGGAGCACCTGGGTGGCTCAGTTGATTAAGCACCTGACTTCTGATTTCAGCTCAGATCACGATCTCAGGGTCATGAGATAGAGGCTGATGCAAGGCTCTGGGCTGAGCTTGGAGCCTGCTTAATATTCTCTCTCCCAGGTGCCTGGGTGGCTCAGTTGGTTAAGTGGCTGCCTTAGGATCAGGTCATGATCCCAGGGTCCTGGGATGGAGCCCTGAGTTGGGGGGGGGGGTCCCTGCTCAGCAGGGAGTCAGCTTCTCCCTCTTCCTCTGCCCCTTCCCCACCCCCCACCCGCACCGAGTCACTCATATGGGCATGCGCACCCTAAAAAAAGGGGGGGGAGGCACACATTTCTATTAAGTATGTATGCATGTATGTCTATATAATTAGACAGATGTAGGTTAATGTAGGAGTAAGAAAAATCTGTAAAAGTAGTTGCCAGACACTTGGGACTCACTTAATTCTCAAGGCAACACACCAATGAAACCATCCCGAATCTGAGGCTTCTGGAGTTTAAGTGACTTCCCTAGAGTAGAAGCTGGTAAAAAGGCAGCTGTCATTCTGTTCTGGTCTAGGAGCAGGAAGACAGGACTTCCCCACCCTCAGTTCTTATCTCTCTGGCCATTCCCTCAGGTCACCGTGGGTGGAGAGCAGGGGGGGTGGGGAGGAGGGCAACGGATTATGGTTTTGTTTTTTTTTTAATTTTTATTTATTTATGATAGTCACACAGAGAGAGAGAGAGAGAGGCAGAGACACAGGCAGAGGGAGAAGCAGGCTCCATGCACCAGGAGCCCGATGTGGGATTCGATCCTGGGTCTCCAGGATCGCGCCCTGGGCCAAAGGCAGGCGCTAAACTGCTGCGCCACCCAGGGATCCCGGATTATGGTTTTCTGTTCAAGGAGGCATTGTCTACCCCTCCATTCCTTCAGTGGTCTCCCTGACTATCCTCAGAGCTGCACTGGGAGTAACAGGTGGCAGGCACCGCTCCCAGAAACGCCCAGCCAGCCGAGAATACTGCCTCCTCATTATTACATCACACCACTCAACCACTCCCCAGGCTTGCCTAATTGCATGACACAGGAAAGTGGATTTCGCCTCTCTCAGCCTATCTGTAAAATGGGAATACCTTTTGAGAAAAGTATTCAAAGGGGTAGCAGAAAGTATTCGTAAATTCTACAGTGCCGAACAAAGGATCTCACTAAAGGCAGAGGTCCTTGCGCAAAGTTTTACTTCGCTCAGGATTCAAGCAAAGTAATCCTCAATAAAACAGCCCACCTCATTTAGGGAGGGGTCGGGTGACTTTTGTAATCAAAGTTAAAGATAGCATTTTAACAGCCTGTGTAGGAAATGTCTCCTCCAGGTTATGTCTATTATCTGGTTGTACAGTAAATGAAGAATAGAAATGTCCAGCAGGCCTTCTTGGCTTTAATCTGTCCACAGCTTGGACATCTTGCAGTTCTAAGAGATGCAGTTTTTAGTTCTAGCACCAACCTTGTATTAATCTTTGAATTAGGAAAAGGATCAAAACAGTAAAAAAAAAAAAAAACCTGAAAGTCCCAATTTGATAAACCTCGTTAACCTCCAAAATAGAATTGGGGTAAGAGTAGGGCAAAAAATAATAATAACATGAAGGTAAACAAGAATACTCTTTATTATTAATAATGGCCAATATGTGAGTGCTTTCTATGTGCCAGAACCATTTTCAGTGCTCTACAGGCGTTAACTTATTTTATCCACATGGTAGCATTTACTTTACAGAAATGTTATTTCCTCTATCTTACAAATGAGGAATGGAAGGTAAGAGGGTAAGGACTTGCCCAGGTGGCTGCCCAACAGTTCAGCCTCCTTAAGGCAGCTGGAGAACTTGGCAATCTGGTCTACCACTCCAGCCATAGCATTCACACTTTCCTTTGTATTCCCCAAACCTTAGTCATCCTAAACCACTCAGGGTTCTTCGGACAGGCAGTGTGCTTAACTGCAGCCCCATCCCACCCCTACACACACACACACACACACACACACACACACACTTCATTCTTGCCTTTGTTGGTGGCTTTTCTTTCTTCTCACTAAACCACCCTCTCCTTCCAAAGGACAGGAAGTTTCATTCCATGAATAAATGAAAAAGTAAGATTCCTGTAAGAATCCATTACTATATTTAAGATCCAAGTTCTTTGGAAGGAAATACTAAAAGGTACCTCTGTAACAAGCCATTCTTGCAAAGCTAAAGCTGTTCCTTAAGCTCCAAGCCAAAATTCCCCACACTGATTGCCTGGGGTTTTCTTTCCTCTCTTTTCCCTGAATCCTCCTCCCCCACTACACCCCTTCCTTCTGGCTCCAGCCTTCAAGAAAGATCCGGCCACTGACAAAAACGTTGATCTGGACTTTGCAGACCTCCATGTAATAGCTGTCCACCTATTCCTTAGGACTCCATGTCAGAGGAAGAGGACATACTTTGTTTTACAAATAATATTCACCATATATAAAATTAGCCATTGGTGATAAGACACCCATATGTAACACACTGGCTTGACACTGCTCTGAGAAATGAATATCCAATGGTTTAAATGTCTTTCAGACACAGCATCCCCCACCCCCACCCCATGTTTTCAGAGAACTTTAAAAACACCATTACAAGGAAAAAGATATGGCGTGGCCTCATAGAAATAGTACAACAGACATCATAGAAATGTAATAAACATCAAATACTATTAGCTAACTCTTCAATTAATCAAAAAGGTTTTAATGGATGTGTCAAAACTATTGTTTTTAACTGAATCAATAACCATTTGTCATATGACAGGGAAGTAGAGGCTACTTTATTTTTTTTTTATTTTTTTTTTTTATTTTTTTTTATTCATGATAGGCACACAGTGAGAGAGAGAGAGGCAGAGACACAGGCAGAGGGAGAAGCAGGCTCCATGCACTGGGAGCCCGATGTGGGATTCGATCCCGGATCTCCAGGATCGCGCCCTGGGCCAAAGGCAGGCGCCAAACCGCTGCGCCACCCAGGGATCCCTAGAGGCTACTTTAAATAAGACATGTTGGACACCTGGGTGGCTCAGTGGCTGAGCATCTGCCTTCGGCTCAGGGCGTGATCCCAGGGTCCTGGGATCAAGTCCCACATCAGGCTCCCTGTGGGGAGCCTGCTTCTCCCTCTGCCTCTCTCTGTGTCTCTCATGAATATATAAATAAAATCTTTTTTAAAAAATAATAAATAAGAGATGCTGAAAAAGATATTCAGTTCACCATTATTAATAACAGCAACAAAAAGGGAGGAAAAAAATAAAATGAAAAAATAAGTCATGCCTACTGTTCAATTTTCTGAATATCTATAGAACACCTACTTCAGTGTCAAGGCACTACGCTTAATGCTGGGGATACAATGTTTAAAGAAAAACAGACATGGCTCTGCCCTCATAGAGTTTCCACTCTATTACGGGAGACAGACATTACAATAATTACATTGCGTATTTTCTTCCAGCATTTATGCCATTATACTCTCCTAAATAACAAAAATAGTGAGATAATATGCAGACATTTTAAATGACAGTAAAGAGGCTCTAATAATGACAGAAAACGTTACTACAAGAATAGTATTTAATAAAACCAAGAAACAGTTTCATGAAGTATATAATCTCATCAATGTAAAAGGAAAGATATACAAAAGAGATTTAATGATAATAAAATCCATCTGTAATAATATATGATAGAGAATAGCTAAGAAAAATGATGAAAAGAACTTCTACGCTCAAATAGGGAAACCATTTCCAAGCCACAATGAGTAGCTCAATGTGAACTGGAGCAAGAACCAATGAATATCAGGGCAACAGGACAAATACCTGTATTTCTGGACTAATGCTCTAGAATACAGCTTAAATGTTTCAAAGCCACATTTTAATCCAGTGAGAGAAAGATCAGCTAGGCAATAACCAGTAAGTTAACTACTTAGAAAAATACATAAAGTTAGACCTTTAAAACATCAAAAATTCCAAATGCAATGTGACAGTATAAATCTCACTGGTAAAGCTAATATATATATATATATATATATATATATATATATTAATAATAATTCAAAATATCACTAAATAATTATTTAGTTCCCAAAAAATATTCCAAATGCATTGCAAGGTTGAAATTTAGAAACCATGAAATGAAATTTAGTGATCTCTATGTGATTTCAGGGTGAGCAGGCATTCTTAGAATCGAAGAAAAACTATTTCAAAAGACCGAGTTTACAATAAACATTTCAAATATATTCTCTCTCTCTCTCACACACACACACACACACACACAAAGACATAGATCCCACAGCATAAATACAGGTATCACACAATAAATATAGGTAAATGGCCAGCAACCAACATGGAAAAATGTTTGCAACAGATAGCAACTTAAAGATTGACAGTCTTCACATATGGTGTGCTCTTATAATCAATAAGATATAAGCATCCCAATAGAAAAATGTGTGAAGAACATGAACATAACTGATGGAGAAATTTAAAAGATCAAGAAACCTATTTTACAATATACAACCGCATGGCTACATACATGCTAGCTTATCATAACCACAATGACAAAAGTGCTGCTTTAAGTTCTAAGTTTCACTACTCAGATGAAGAGCCACAATGTCCACTATCAGAAAAGAAACAGTAAAATGTGCCCTGCTGGCTAGAGTATAAGCTGGGGCATTCTGCTGAGAAGGCAATTTGGCAAAAATGCATAGGAAGCCTTATTGTAACTCTCCATCCAATAATCCTACTTCAAAGGTAATTTATTATGTTTTTTAAACATCTCACACAAAGACAACAATTCAAAGCTAGGTGTCCATCCCATGAAACTGGTTAAAGCCATAGCCCTATTAACATGTGATACTATGTAACCATTACAAAAATTTAAGTTCTCAAAGCTTCTCGATGAAATACGAAAAGCTCATATTTCTAATAAATGAACGGGATCACAATTTTAAAAGACACATACACAAATATATGTGGAAATCGGGTTAGCAGTGGTCTTCAGGTGAAATCAGAAGAGATTTTCCTTTTCACTTTCTTCCTCATACGTGTCTAAATCATCCGAATTTTCTATAATGAGCATGTGCTATTTTAATAACCAGGAAAATGCAATTCAAAAAATATCTAAAGTAAATACACCAAACTGACACAGGATGGTAACGACCACAAGGCAACTCTTTTCCCCTCTGTTTTAACTTTTCTATACTGATCAAAGGAGACACGAAAAAGCCTAGTATGCCGATTGCCAAACGTGGTGCAAAGCTGGCTGACTGCAGGGGGCAGTGGTGGAGGGGAGGAGGAGGCGAGGCAGGCGGGAGGGCAGGGGCACCCCGGGGCCCCACACATCATTCACTCCTCAGCACCGCAGGACGGGGCAGGACGGACGGGGCGGGAACAAGACCAGCCTTGGGGCTCCGTGCTCTGTGCACGTCAGCCCGTTTCTTCAGGCTACCTTTAGGCAAAGAAGCAGAGGCCCAGGGAGGAAAGCAGAGCTACAGGGGTTGGAAGCACTTGATATTGTCTGAAAGAGAAAGAAAAACGGCCAGAGCCACGCCACAGACTAGCGCAGAGGCACGGAGGTATTCCTCCCACAGGCCACATCACCCGCTGTCAGGGCCTGAGTCGGGCGCCCCCTAACCCTGGCTTCGGCCCGGCACCCAGCTGAGCCACACAGCTCCCCTCGGAGAGCATCATGCCCTTCCACTGGACCATGTCAACCAGGGGGTACGGGGCGGCTTCCATCCGCAGGTGGACGTAGGGCCACTGCTAACTCTGAGCCGGTGCCCCAGCCCAGAAGCTGGCAAGCCGGCAGAGGACGGCCTGATGATCAGGCTGGATTTCCACCCTCCGTGGACTCTCCAAATTAAGGCCTCTCGGGTTCTACAGAAAGGAGGCAGCCCACGTAAGGCGAACTGCCACCACGTTGCAGCTCCCCCGCAATTCAGTGCAGCCCTACAGAAACCACCGTGCTCCCCCTGCCGCTCTGCTCTGCCCGTTTAAAAACACAGGGTCAATTAATCCCCTTGATGCCAGGGTGTCTACGAGGTGACCCAGGAAGGAAGTGCAATAAACACTTACACATGATCATACAGAAACCACGAAAACGCCATCAGTTAGGACACTGATCCACGTGTCCTGATAAAGGGAATCAGCAACCCAACAGCCATTATCATACCAGGCACTTTAAACAGCTGCATTCTTTTAAATGTCACAAAATTACACTTCTCAGTTTACGCAGGGAAACACCAACAGCCAGGCACAGAAAGGAAAGGCAGCTCCAAGTCGGTGTGAGGGAGTGCTAGCGTGGAGATGCAAAGTGCAAGGCCCTCCGCCCCACCCTGTGCCACCGCTCAGGGCTCAGGACAGGGTGGGCGGGCCTGTCGCCAGCGCCAGCGCCACCCCCATCCGGGGCTCCTGTCAGGCGCATGTGGAGCCCAGCCCCGGTGCTGCGTGGGGATGGGGACAGCAGACCTAGTATACATGAGGAGCCCCATCTCCGTCCAGGAAAGGCCGCCGGTCACGGTCACGGTCACGGTCACTAGTCACTCTAACCACGGCTAAGCACCGAGCCTCCGCCCCGTGGGGGGCCTGCACCAGAAACACGACCTCCAACCTCCGCTACCCACGGCCGGTGTGGGTAACCCGCTTTCCAGATGAAGATGCGGAGGCTCGGGGAGGGCACAGGGCAAGGAAGTGGACAGAACAGTCTGGGTCCCCGCCAACCCCACGGTGACCAGGTAAGGCGGCCCCGCTGCGGCCCCCGCGCTCCGGCCACTACCTTGGTTGAGATAGGTCAGAGTCTCCTCGTGCAGCTTCACGGCCGGGGACGTGGCGGCACACAACACGTACTGCAGCGGCGGCAGGCGGGCCTCGTTCTCGGGGGACAGCTGGGGCTCCTCTTGCTTGAAGATGGGCAGGGCGAGCACATCACTGCAACACAGGGGGGGGGCGGTCAGGAGCAGAGCCTCGGGGAGCCCGCGGGCAGAGACAGAGCCAAGACGGGGACAGGGACCCTGACTCGCGGGGGCCTCCAGGGCAACGCCGCATAGCACGCGACCTCACCTCCCGGTCACCCCCATACGCCCAGATGCTGATTTCAAACGGAGTCAACCAATCCTCCACGATTCTATCTTTCACTCAACGGCCCTCCAGAGAGTAAATCAAAGGAGGTAAAAATGCAAAGTTATCTAATATCTACAAATTACAGAGAAGAGAAATCTTCTCTGTGACAAGGGGACTGGCAGCAGGGGAGTGAACTTTAAATGTCACCTGGTTTCCAGCCCCAAGAGACTGCTCATTATGGGGTCTTGCTCTCAGCAGAAGAACCTGACCAAAACTTTTTCATTTTTTAAGTAAACCCTTCTTTCTATTCCTTGGTGGATTCTCAAACCAATTCAACCCTGTTCTCAGGCTCCGTAAACTATGCAAATGAAACTACATTTCACTCATCCAGGCTGAGACCACCCCAATCATCCAAAAGGGCCAGATGGCCCATAATCCTTATTTTAAGGATCATACTAAGATCTCCTAAATGCAAAAGGAGGAGAGAAGAAAACTTTGGTGTTTTTTGTTTTTTTTTTTAAGACTTCGGTTTTAATTCCGTTTTCTTATCCAAATGCAAAATAATCAAGATGTTCAGGGATTCGTTTCCTCCACCTCTGAACAAAACAAGCTTCTACCTCCAAAAACAATCAGCCTCATATCAGCCTAGGACTGGTCTCTAGATGTACTTTAAAAATGCCCTTACAAGGGAAAAAGAAATTCTTGAGAACATAAAGCGCCTGTGAGCAGGAGAGGTTCATTTAAGAACTCTGAATCCTAAGCAGCGTAGAGGCAGGTGCCCCAAAAATGCTAGTGCCCTTATCTTGATAATTTCCTCCCTGAAGATCCCAGGTTATGAGTCAGATCCACCGACCCCACTTCAGTGTATAAACAGCAGTCACTGGTACAATCTGTTCCTCATACAACACAATAAACGAGTAGTCTAAAACACAAACCAGGAACACACCCCAGTAATCCCAAACAATTCTTAGACGTTAAAGTCTGGTGGTATGGAGCACACCTGGAAACTCTCCTGTGTGGGGGCCTCCCTGGCCACTGTCCCCAGCCCAAAGACAAGAGGCACAGTGCTCTCTTGGTCCCTCCCCCCCGCCCCACACCTCACCTTCCTTTCACCACACCAACCCACACTCCCAGCCCAAATGGTTATCTAGGAACACAGGAGAAGCAGGCAGGTCTGCTCACCTGGGGATTGCATAATTCCATGTTTGCCCAGACTGTGTTAAGTTAATAATCCATGGGCTGCCTTTAAATTAAAATAAGAATGAAAGAAAGAGAGAGAAAAAGCAGGGGTGGTAAAAACCATCACTCAGCAGTAACTTGTGTCAAGCCTGGCATCCTTATTTGCCAAGAATAAAAGTCACAAGAACATCAAACAGAAAGGGGGAAGAAAGGAGTATAGGTTACTACCCTGGTAAGGTCAGACAGCTTGCAGAGGTTCTGTAGCATAAGGAGATGATGGAAAAGAAAATATAAAAACCAAGGAAAAGGAGAAGACTCTCACTCTGGAGTTGGGGGAGCCAGTAGCATATTCACTGACCCTCCACTTTGGCCTTCACTGAGGTCAGCTTCTAAAAGGGTGAAACCCCCAGCTTTCAAGATGTGAAAAAGAAAAGAAAAAAAAAAATGTTTGTTTTTTTTTTAAATAGCGTGGACTAAATGCTTCCTTATCCATGGTCCCTAAATGACCCCAGAAACCAATCTGGCTTTATGGCACCTTTCACCTCAATTTCCTCCCCACATCCCAAAACAATACCAAAATCCTAAAAAACTGTACCTGAGGAATTCCATAGACCAATTTCCATTTCAGAAGCAGGAGCACCTCCCATACAAGGAGAAAATTATCCCCTAATGGGATGACATTTTAAGTATCCAGGAAGTTTTAAAAACCCTCACATTCCACTCAAGGTCACCTTCAAACTCATTTTTAAGATAGGGCAACATATTTAACAGCCACAAGCTAAAATTTAGGCAAAACCCCAACCATAACCCCTCACACAGTACAATCTAAATGGACTCCAAAAATAAATAAATAAAGAAAGAAAGAAAGAAATGGGCTCCACTGTAGCATTTCACACAGGTAAGTGGGTAAATTTTCTGCAGAGACTAACATCTGCCCGGTGGACTTCTGACATCTCCCAGAGCAACGTCCCTCTGGTGACATTTCCATGGTCTGCAGGGAGGGCTACCGTGAGACTTCCTTGCAACACCTCCTACTACTCAGGCCCATGAATAAAAAACAGAAGCCACACCGGTTAAACCCAATCATTTCTTTGCTTCAGGCACGGTGATGTCTTCAGAGGATCAGTGGACACGCAGCGATCAGAAGCCGGGATTTCCAGATAACGCGCTGCTAAATCCGAGTGGGAACCTGGGGGGGGGGGGGGGGGGCTCGGGCCGGCTCAGCTTCAGGGTTATCAGGGCCAGCGAGCCCCTCCGCCCCACGATTCACTTTCTCTGAGCCCATACAAATGCCCTTTGGGTTAAATTAGGCACATTTCATCAACTGTGACTAGGATGGAAGTACAGACAGGCTAGAGCTGGTTCGGGCGGGTTCGGTGAACGACAGGACCGCCCGTTAGCGCCCGGCCGGCTGCGGGACGGGGAGAAACTCCTCCAGCAGCCGAAGCTAACGGGGCTCCCGCTTCCTCGGGGGGACGGGAATGAACTTTGAAAAACAAGCAGGACTTACTTTTCCCTTTGAAGAGCACTAGTCAAGTCCCTGCAGAGGAAGAAAGAGTCCATCAAGGGAGTAAACGTGCGCGCCCCAGGGTCCACGCCAGACCCCCGGAGGGCCGGGTGGGGGCCGCGCGTCCTCTCCGCGCCCCGCCCGCCCCGCCCCCGCTCTCCCCTCGCCCAAGGCCGCCCAAGGGCGCGGGGTCGGGGCCGCGGGCCAGACCCCCCCGCCACCCGCCCCCGCCCACGCAGGCGGACGGACGGACGGACGGACGCCGAGGCTGCGGCCAGCAGGTGCGCGCTCTCCGTCCGTCCGTCCGTCCATCCCGGGGCGGGACCCTGCGCGACGTCGCTCCCGGGCCCCGAGAGCCGCTCGCCAGGAGCCGGGGGGGGGGCGGGCGGGGGCGCTGGGGCCGGGGTCCTGCGGCCTCCGCCCGGCCCGGGAGCCCCGACGGCGCCCCGCCGCCCGCCCGCCCGGCCGGCGCAGCCTCACCGCAGCCCTCCTCACCGCAGCCCTCCTCACCGCAGGTAGCTGCCGGAGCTGTGCTGGTTGTAGTGCTCGGGCTGCGTGTGCCAGAACAGCATGGCTGCAGCTCCCCGCCCGCACCGCGCCCGCACCGCACCGCGCCCGCGACCCAGCGGCAGGCGCGCTACCCTCCCGCCCGCCGCCCGCCGTGCTCCGCGCCCCGCGCCCCGCGCCCGGCCCGGCCCGCGCCTTTATGGACGGCTCCGGGGCGGGGGCGGGGGCGGGGGCGGGGGCGGGGCCACGGCCGGGACCGCCCCAGAGCGCGGCGCGGCGGGGCCTCCGGGGGCGCGCACCTGGCCGAGCCGCGCGGGTGCGCCCTTCCCGGGAGCGAGCGCGCCTCCGGGCCGCGGGGCCGCGGGGCTGCGGGGCGGGCGGCTGGCGGCGGACCCGGCCCGGCCCGACCCCCTCCCTCCCCCGAGGGCGGGCCCGGGTGACCCTCGGCGCCTCCCCGACGGCCTCCGGCGCCCGGTCCGCGGCCCCGGGCGTGCACGTTAGGGACCCCGGGCCGGACGCTCTCCGCCCCTCTTACTTTGCTCTCGTTTTTCTCATCGCACTTTACACTCTCGGAAATCACAGTACTTTTTAGTTTTGTTTATTGATGGTCTTTTCCCCCAGAATGTAAGCTGCAACAGGGCAAGGCCTGGACTCTCAACTCACCGTGTTTTCCCACTGCCTAGAAAAGTGCTTGGGACCTAGTAAACGCTCCGTAAATATTCGCTGAATAAATATGAAAAAAAAAAAAAAAAAAGAATGCATCGAGTGGGTAATCCGAGAAGGCTTCCTGGAGGAGGCGACATTGAGCCGACGCTTTACAGACTGGGAGGAAGCATCTCTGAACATCTGGAGGGAAAGTGGCCCCAGCGATTGCCAAGGCAGACCGACTTAGCATGGCTGGGGCTGGGTGACCGAGGAGATCCAGGAAATAAGGCGAGAGAGGCGGGCAGGGCAGAGCACAGAGGGCCTGGCAGGCCCCGGCTCCTAGCTGGGATTTCTAAGTGCGCTTTAAGGAGAGGAGTCGAATATGTGATTTACCTTTTGGAAAGATCAGTCTGCAAGAAGTGTAGACAGTGGGTTGCGGTCAGTAGGGAGACAGCGGAGGCCATCGAGCCAGGACTCACCCCCAGCACATGGCACAGCGCCTGGCACAGAAGGGCTACCTGTTCTGTCTCTGAGCGTCGATGGAATGGAATGAAGACCCATGAAGATCCAGTCCTGAAACTCCCAGCTCCCCCAAGCATGGATGTGGGTAAGACCCCCCTCACACTGCACTCACAGCAACTCTTCCTCCAGCACAGGCCTCAGCTGGCGAGGCACTTCCTCTTGGCACTCTCAGGAACTACTACCTCCCCACTGCTCCTCTATCCCATGAGGGAAACAAAAGTGTGTCATTCTGATCCCGCTGCGAGGATGAGGACGGACTTTCTGTGTGAGCCACAGGGAGTGCTGTAAGCAGGTAGCTCTCAGCCATCAACCGGGTCAGGGACAGCCTTCGCTGTGAGAGCCTCTTCGCCCAAGGCCACACCCAGGTAGGGACGTCCACATCCAAATGGCTATTGAGACAGGAGAGTGAAAGTCTGGCCATCTCTGCGGATTGGCTATTTCAGCCCCAGGACTCCCTCGAGGGGCCAAACATGCTGTGGGTTCCTCCCATGGGACCTCCCTCGGTCCACTCTGGCTTCCTTCCTATGCCTTACACAGGTGTTAATCTCAGGGAAACATCCTAATAAACATCCTGAACACTGAGCTCTGTCTCAGAGCCCATGACCAGCACCGCATCGAAACGGGAGACTCTCGGGGGCAGTGCGCAAAGAGCACACCCTTCACTGGACAAATACCCCAGAGCACCTGCCCTGTGCCAAGCATGGCACAGGGTGTGGGCTTGTGCTCCAACTGGGAAGGCTGGTAGGAAAGCAGCAGTAGAGGCTGCTCTGGGGGTATGAGGGAGGCTTGCAGAGCTCTGGAAAGACAGTGATGTCTCCTGATGGATGGGTAAGGGGAAGTTAGGCCAATCTGTGAAGCGGGGGGGTTGGAGGAGGGTCTCCAGCTGAGCACACATGCAAAAGCCCAGAGGAGGGGCACCGGACATGGGAAACAGATTACAGTGGCCTAGACCTGGGTTTTCCACCTGATGCTGTCAGGATCTGTGACCCTGGGTGGAGTAAACTGACTGCCTGCTGCTTCTCCCGTCAGGAGGGCCCTGTGACTTGCTTTGACCATAGGATGTGGTGGAAATGATGCTGGCCCTGTTCCAGGCTGGCCCCTATGAGGCCAGGCAGCTTCTGCCTCTGCTTTTCCCCACTGTGTAGAGTGGGGACCAAAGCCCTGCCAGCTACCAACCATTCTGGCCTCTAGCAGAAGCCATCTCAGATTTGGCAATGGATCTGCTCCAGCAGACGCCACATAGAACAAGTGTGAGCCCTGCCACCGAGCCCTGCCCAAACTGCAGACTTGAGAGCCCATGCTCTTTGGCCACCATCAATTCCTATCCAAAAGGCCCTGCATTCCTTTCTTGGAACAAGGTTGGGCAAACGTGCTGGGATCCAGATGTATATCTGCTCCTGAGTGTGCCCAGGGCCCCACAGAGTCCTCAAAGGACAACACCCTCTTGGCAGCTGGGGTTCCAGCTGCCCTTGGAGGAGGTCACCATGAAGGATCTGGGCCTGATGCCAGAAAGGATGGTTTTGACAAATGAATAGGAGTTTAAGGATGGCCAAGGTAGTGGGGTGAGGGGCAGGTATGCTAGCCAGAGGGAAAAGCTGTGTAATTATGTTTATCCCAGTATTGTTTATAATAGTAAAAACTGGACATAAGCTAAATGTCCATCACTAAGAGGCAACATACATCATCTGTGGCCTGTTGACATGAAATACTCTACAAACTTGAAAATG
Organism: Canis lupus dingo; assembly: GCF_003254725.2. Lineage (NCBI taxonomy): Eukaryota > Metazoa > Chordata > Mammalia > Carnivora > Canidae > Canis > Canis lupus. The sequence goes on along the minus strand of NC_064261.1, from coordinate 29,728,720 downwards.
AATTAGAGCTCCATGGATGGCGCTCACAAACATAAGGTAGGGCAAAGAGAAGCAAGAGGTAGGTTACATATTGTATAATACGCTTTATTGGGTTTAGAAACATGCAGAATAACAGTCGCTCTTGTACAGGAGTCTACCTACATGGCTAGGAAGTAGTGGCTAGGAAGTAATAAACACAATTCTCAGAGCAGGGCTTACCCTGGGGAGGAGGGCTCATGTAGAGGCTCACCCAGGAGCCTTCAACTGTAGACCATTACCATAAGTAGCCATTAGAACCTTCTTTATATATGCTGGCAATCTGAAATATTTCATTACTAGATCTATTTTATTCTTTCAAAGGTCTTATTTATTTGAGAAAGAGAGAGCATGAGCAGGGGGAGGGATAGAAGGAGAGGGAGCAGCAGACTCCCTGCTGAGCAGGGAGCCCAAAGTGGGGCTCAGTCCCAGGACCTGAGATCATGACCTGAGCCGAAGGCAGACATTCAACCGACAGAGCCATCCAGGCGCCCCTCATTGATAGATTTATTTTTGAGTATATGCAAAGGCCAGAAGCATCGGCAGCCCAAGGTGTGGCATAGGAAAGAAAAGGATTGTATTTGCCCAGCACCAGAAATCATGAGTTTCACATGCTTTGCCTGTGGGAGGTAGGGCACAGGTATTGATGCCCCCAGGTATTTGCAGGGAGCAAGTGGCTCGCATCTGCCCAGACTCCATGACCTTTTCCCGGATGGGCCTGTGCCCCGTGTCCTGATGTCAGCCCCTCAGAGAGGAGAGCCTGCTTGTTTGGGGGGAGTGTGGGAAGGAGGCATCCACGCCCGCTGTCCACATCCCGGGAGGGCAGGGTTAGTGGTTAGTTAACCATGTCGGATGATAAAAAGCCATTGCTTTTCCTGACTTGGGCTCCCTGAAAGGGAGAAGAACTGAGATGTCCGCTGTTATTTTGGGAATATCTACTCTGGGTGGGATGCTTTCCCCAGTAGCCCTGGGAGGGAGAGGCTGTGTGCCCTTTTGCAGATGGGGAAGGAGAGCCTCAATAGAGCAAGAGAGCAGCCAGAGTGTGTAAGGTCACAGGTGGAAGGAAAAGACCAGAGGGCCAAGAGGAGGTACGGATTGCGGTGCCTGCCTATCCACCCCTCCCTAGGGGGACACCTCATCTGCCCCTTGGCAATTCTTCTGGCAGGTTCCCCTGGGTAGGCTGCCTCTGCAGAGCTCATGAGCAGAGGTTTCCTCTCGGGGAGAGCCTCTCCCATGGGTGCCGTTATGCCCACAGGCTTGGTAGATAGTGTGTGGCCAAAACACAGAGCGTGCAGCTCTCACTGCTGTGCACATAGCCCAACAGGAAAATTGGATGGGCCCGGGGCTGGCAGGAGGGAGGCCTCCTAGCCCTGGTCTTTGGGCTGTTGGGCCCTCAGACTCTGACTCCTGCTGAGAGGCAGCGCCCTAGGCAGGGGGTGCAGGGGATAGGGAGGAAGCTCCCACCTGCTGAGCGCTGGCTCTGCACAGGTGTAAATTTAATTCGTTTGATCCCTACTGCATCTCTGCCAGGAGGGGAAACAGGCACCAAAGGCGGCAGTGACTTGCCTAAGGCAAGGTGCCTAAGATTCAAGGTTTGAACCCAGGCCATCTGACTCTGGACCTCTGCACTCAGTCCTCTTTTTGGCACAGCCCCTTGACCCTCAGCTTAGGCCAGGATATGGGAGAGGCAGCTGTGCCCAACTCAGGCCACGCCCAACCTGCACCCAACAGCTGGGGAAGGCTAGGGTGTCAGAGGCCCTCAGGAGCTGACGGCCCTACTGGGAAGACACAGTCTTCCTTGAGTCTGTGCCCCCGTCAGGCTCTGGAATCTCCCAGGCAGGGGCCGTGTCCTCTTCCAAAATGTATGCCCTGCACCTGACATGGGGTCATCACAGAGGGGCTACTGGATTAATCTGATTGACATAAACTACCATGAGACACCCTGGTGGATGCTTCAAATAGGAAACTCACTAGTATAGTCTATTACATAATTAACTAATCTTCTAGGAATAACATAGAAATGTGCCCAAAATTCAAAGGGTGGTATCCAGAAAGGACAATCTCTTCCCTACCCCCGCCCCCCAATTCTCCCCTCATTCACCTTTTCAGGGTGAGCAGGTTCCATGGGCTCTTCCCAAATATGTGTGTCCACAGATTATGGGAGGCACACTCGGCATTTCGAGCTATCTAGAGATTTTAGAGCTAGGCAACCCAGACAGGCTTCCTGGAGGTGGGGGGGGGGGACAAGAGGAGGGGCAATTTGAGCTGGGCCCGCCCCTCCCCCCCCAAGGGAGGTAGGATTTCTGCAGTGAAAGAACAGAAGGGATTCTCCAGGCATGAGGAACAGTGTGTGCAAAGGTCCAGAGGGAGCAAACAGTGTGCTTCCCTAGGGTACAATAATGGGGGCAGCCCCCTGGAGTAAGAAAGGGCCAAGTGACAGTAAGCCTCAGTGACCTCTGACTTCTGGGGAGGGGACTGGTTATGTCACCTTAGGCAAGTCATTTAACTTCTCTGTTGTTGAGTGCATGATGGATGTTTGCTGAGGAGTGCTCTTGGGATCAGCACTGTCGGGGAGTGAGTGAGGGTAGAGGAGTGAATTAAGCTGTGAGGTCTTAGTGGATCCTATGGAAGCTCTGGGGCTGGGATTGTCCTCAGAATGGTCCAAAATTTGAGCAAAGGATATACCCACACTCAGCAATGACAGGCACAGGCTGCCCCCAGGGACAATGACCTTAAGCAAAGTGACTCAGCTGGAGGCAAGTCCTGGAGAGGGACCCAGTCAATGGTAAGAATGGCCAGTGGGGGCCTGAGTGCCTCAGCCGGTGGGGACCTCAGCTGGGCACAGCACCCACCAGGCTCTCCGAGCTGAGTCTCATTCGTGAAATGAAGATGATGACACCTGCATCTCTCAGCTGTTGGGAGGACTAAAGGGAGACAATGTCTAAAAAAATCTTCCTCCAGGATTCAAATAGTCAAGTTGATACATTTCCTCGTGAGAGGTTTGGTTTTATTAAAGCAAGGCGCATCCCCACCACTAACATTTATCATTCACCAAACAGCCCAGAAAGGGTGGATATATTCTAATAACCAGTGTACATCCAGCCCTTAGTATGTCCCAAGAGTTGTACGGGAGCATTAGGTTTATGAGCTAGCCTGGTTCTCACAAGTGGCCTTAGGAGGCAGCTTCTATGCCCATTTTACAGATGAGGCTGTGGAGATCTGAAAGGTTAGGCAACCTTCACAGGAGCACATGGCTAACAAGTGGAGGAGCTGGGATTTGAGCCCCAGTCCCTCTCACTCCAAAGATTCTGCTACTGCCTTCTACTGACTCTCCCCGCTCTATTTAGATTCTCTCATCAGTCTTTTGGGCAGTCAAGTATCCTCATTCTGATGAGAACTGCCCTACGCCCCACACAGCCAAGTGTCCTGGGCAGAGACAGCCACACGCACTTTGGCACAGTGCCTTCTGTCCAGGGGCCAGACAAGGGCCCTGTTACCTGCTTTAAGCCTCCTTCCACAAACTTCCCCAGTTACAAGCGCCGGCCTCTGCAGGGAGGCCTGATTTGGCACCTCTTCCCCAGGGGGCTGCTACTCTAGAGAAATGGGGAAAGCAGGGGCACCTGGGTGGCTCAGTGGTTGAGTGTCTGTCTTTGGCTCAGGTCGTGATCCTAGAGTTCTGGGATCAAGTCCCACCTCAGGGTCCCCACAGAGCCTGCTTCTCCCTCTGCCTAGGTCTCTGCCTCTCTCCTTGTGTCTCTCATGAATAAATAAATACAATCTTAAAAAAAAAATAAAATAGCCCACCCAAAATATCTTTTCTTTCCTTCTTTGTTAACGAAACCCTGATTTTGTTGGGTCTTAGCAATTTGTGCCAGGCTAACAACTACATTTCCCAGGCTCCTTCAAAGAGAGGGCTAACCACATGACTAGGTTCTGGCCAATGAGATGTAAGATGAAGTTGGTGGGTGGAGGTTTTGGAGAAATTCCGCAGAAGGTGAGCTGGCTTCAGGGTGTCCCGCAAGGTCATGTCTCTCCCGTAGGTTGGGTTGGTATGGGTCAACTCTTCAAAGCTAGAGTTTCATTTATTATTGTTAATTGTGGTCATAGGGCACCTATTCAAGAGGAATGTCTTCAAAACTAACCACACCTCAAAACGCGTGTTTGGAATTACCCTAAGACAACAAAGATAGGGAACCTTAGGTCACTTGCTGTCTATTGAAAACCCCCATAGCTGGCGAAGAATGATCTTTTGGCTCTATACGAATGTTTAGGCTTAGTGCCTTGTGTCTGAACCACAGTCAGCTGCGGAAGGAGTCACTTGGCACAAATTGGCAAAGTGCTTCTGTAGATAATGTCAGTGCAGGAAATATGGGACAGGCTAGAATCTGAGTTTATTGCCTTGCCTTTTTTCTAGGTACATTATTAATTACCCAACCACAGATTTGAGTTTTATTTTGTAGTTGCAGGATTTGTCATTGAATGATAATTAACATCCTCAACTAAGTGAGGTGATGGATGTGTTAATTATATTTGGGTAATCATTCCACAGTGTATATGTATATCGAATTATCACTTTGTACTCTTTAAACATATACAATTATGTTTGTCAATTATTCCTCAATAACGTTGAGGGGAAAATTAATGTCTGTCTTATGGAAAAAACCCATATTTAAATTTGACAAATACTAATTTTCCACCTAGTTTGTTCTACATCTCTTTGGTACCTCCAGAAGTTGATTTTGTTTTCCTAATGGACCTATTTCTTAGTGCTTCAAATTGAAATAATACTACTTGATGAAGTTTTAAATTGTTATTATAAGGTTTTGCAGATTAAGTGTTCTTTCACATTTGTTTCAGTGTGCCACCACCGATTCCACGCTGGATATAGCATTTTTCCACAGTATATTCTGTTGAACTTAGTAGTGAAATCTGAATATCATCTTTCCCACCTAAGAGTGACTCAGTGCTCATATAAGTAAATTTTTATAGTAAAGAACAAGAGGAGGGAGAGCTTAACCTTTTGCCCTTGCCTTTTCCTCCTCCCTATTGCCTTGAATGCAGATATGAAGGCTGGAGCTCAAGCTGCCATCTTGTGAAGGCTATATGCCCATTTTAACATTGTCTTAACAAAAATACAAAAGCAGCCCACCTCCCTAAAAACCTCATGAAGACACCATTTCAGCTCTGGATTGCTCATCAAATCTTCACTGACATTAATTGACCCTCATCTGATACCTCAGAGTGGGGGCTGCAAGGTACAGAATCTAAAGTTTTGGAATTGGCTGCAAGGAAATGGTCAAGTTTGGGGCTAGAAGGTACAGATGTGAGAGGCCAGGGAGGCCGGAAACTTGTTACCTTTGGTTATATGGTAGTGAAATATTTGGTCAGATTGTTGCCTTTGATGCTTTGGAAACTGGCCTCTGTGCCAACCAAGGCAGTAGGTCAGGGCACATGGTCGGAAAGGGAACAGAATATTCACATAGGCTGGCTCAGCTCATTCGAATCCAACAAGAATGAGAAACCCAGGCAAGAGCCAGCTGATCAGCGCTGAAGGAACTACCACTCTGCCTACAGCCTGAATTCTAAATTGATCAGGGGTCCTGTAATCTGGAACCTTACAGAGTTGAATTCAGTTGCTCCTGTTCCACATGCTGTGAAATGAATGTGAAGGGACTTTAGCAGAGGGCAAGAAAATTCACCTTCAGGCTTTTTCAGTTTCCTTCCAGTGAAACCGGGTAGATTTCTGCCAGAGGACAAGGGAAAATCCACCAGGAAAATCAGACTAGGAGGGAGCCTTCCCACCTCAATTTGTTTTAAATGACCTCAAGGCATGGGCAGAGGGGGCTGGGCCAGGGAGAGGGGCCAAAGGGGAAGGGCTGAGCAAGTGCAGAGCTCAGCAGTTACAGGACCCAAAATTTTCAGATGTTTTTTAAAAAGGGTCATTGATGGGGCAGCCCTGGTGGCTCAGCGGTTTAGCACCGCCTTCAGCCCAGGGTGTGATCCTGGAGTTCTGGGATCGAATCCCACGAGTCCCACGTTGGGCTCCCTGCATGGAGCCTGCTTCTCCCTCTTCCTGTGTCTCTGCCCCTCTTTCTCTCTCTGTGTCTCTTGTGAATAAATAAATAAAATCTTTAAATAAAAATAAAAAGAGTCATTGAAGCAAGTATAATTATGGGACTTAGTGACCAGAATATCTTAAGAAATCCCATAAATCAGGGTGCCGAGGTGGCTCACTCAGTTAAGCATCTGACTTTGGCTCAGGTCATGATCCTAGGATCTGGAATCAAGTCCCCCATCAGGCTTCCTACTCCCTCTTCCTCTGCCTTGCAAGAGTCACCAAAGGGAAGTGGGGTTTGTTTTAGTTGATTTTTTTTTTTTAGATATTTTATTTTATTTTAGACAGTACACACAAGCTGGGGAGGGGCTGAGGAAGAGGGAGAGAGAGAATCTTAAGCAATCTCCACACAGAGCACATAGACCAATGTAGGGCTCAATCTCACAACCCTGAGATCATGACCTGAGCTGAAACCAAGAGTCAGATGCTTAACCGACTTGGATACCCAGGCACTCCTGTTTTAGTTTTTAAATGTCTGTGATATTATATGCACTCTCTTATGTATGACATATTTCACACTAAAAACAAAACTAAAGGCCATAGGGAGGTAAGTTGCTGGATTAAGGTTACTCACACATAGATTTGACCAGAGGAATAATAGCCTCCAAGTAGAGTAAGTTACTATATTACCAAAAATTAGATAATGAAAGTCTCACCACAGGCTCTGGCCCTGAACTCATGTCAACAGCAAGCAGGCTGCTAGACCCCTAATTATGGTTTCTGGGAAGGACATCTCCTCAACGCCCACACCAGCTATGAGAATGGAGGATAATAGATCCTGAAGATCACGGAAGTCAGAACCAGGATGGCCAGGTAGGCCAGGTAGGCTGACCAAGGCACTCACTCCATTGCCCAGACAGCAAGTCTTCAGGATCTGACCATGTGATTATACTGTGTTCCTCACAGTCTCTTTTTTGAATGAGTTTTTGCTGTGGACACCTCATTCTTCCTCTACATTCATTACATGTTTAGCACATTTAGGACAGATGACTTGTCTTTCAGTTTCTAGGTCCCTGAAAAGCTACATCTGCCCCTGTTGAAGAAGACACCATCCAGGGCACCTGGACTTTGAGGTGGATGCAGTCATTGCATGAGACATAGGGCAAGGTAAATGTGTTCTATGAAGAGGAAGAGAGTGCGATGGGTGGTAGGTGGCCCAAGGAGGAGATTAGAGTGAAGACTGTTAGTTGCTCACCCATATAAACATCCCCTTTCTTCCTTAATAATCAAACCCTAATTCTATTGGGGGAACAATGCACTTTGTCATGCTTGAGGATAGAAGCTATTAGACACCAAAATGTCTATGTTTCCTCAAAATTTATATGTGGAAGCCCTAACCTCTGGTGTGGCTGCATTTGGAATAAGGAAGTAACTAAAGTTAAATGAGGTCTTAAGAGTGACTAGGGTTAGTGTCTTATAAGAAGACACTGGAGGGCACTTTATAAGTATAGAGAGACATAAAAAAGGCCATGGCATCTGCAAACCAGGAATAGAGCTCTCACTAGAAACTGAACTCTGGGGACACTTGGGTGGCTCAGTGGTTGAGTGTCTGCCTTCAGCTCAGGGTGTGATCCGGTCCGGGGAGCCTGCTTCTCCATCTATGTCTCTCTGCCTCTCTCTGTGTCTCTCATGAATAAATAAATAAAATCTTTAAAAAAAAAAGAAAGAAAGAAACTGAACTCTGCTAGAAACTTGATCTTAGACTTTTCAGTCTCCAGAACTGTGAGAAAATAAATTTCTGTTGTTTAAACCTCTCAGTCTAGGTATGTTATTATGACAGCCCAAGCTGACTAATACAGAAGCCATGTGCTAATGATGGTAGAAAGAAAAGATTAAAAAATTGAAGAACTGTAAGATGAATCAAGGAGCCAAGAAATAGATAATCCAGGGACACCTGGGTGGCTCAGTGGTTGAACCTCTGCCTTCAGCTCAGGGAATGATCCCAGAGTCCCAGGATTGGGTCCCACATTGGGCTACTCGCAGGAAGCCTGCATCTTCCTCCTCTGCCTCTCTCTCTGTGTCTCTCATGAATAAATAAAATCTTTTAAAAAAGAAATAGGTAATCCAATAATGATAAATGGAGACTCCAACCCCACTTTCAATAATAGAAAAAACTAGGCAAGTAGAAGGTGGGAACAGCACTGTAAACCAACTAGACCCAAGAGACATCTATCAAACACTCCACCTGACCACAGCAGAATACATATTTTCTTTTCTTTTTTTTTAAGATTTTTATTTATTTATTCATGAGAGACACAGACTGAGAGAGAGATGCAGAGACACAGGCAGAGGGAGAAGCAGGCCCCATGCAGGGAGCCTGATGCAGGACTGGATCCCAGGTCTCCAGGATCACACTCTGGGCCCAAGGTGGCGCTAAACCGCTGAGCCACCCAGGCTGCCCAGAATACATGTTTTCTCAATCACACATGGAACATTCTCTGGTTAAACCACATGCTAGGCCATTGAACAAGCCTGGAATTAAATTAAAAGCAGGAAATACGGGAAATTCACCAAAATATAGAGATTAAACAGCATATGCATAAGTGGGTCAAATGAAGAAAGGGTCAAAGAAGAAGTCACAAAGGAAATTAGAAAAGACTTCGAAATGAATGAAAATGAAAGTTCAACAAATCAAAACTTATGGATGCAAGGGACCAGCAAGATGGTAGACAAGGAGTCTCCAGGCCCTTATTCTCCATTGAAATGTTAAATAAGCAGCTAGGTACTGGATAACCTAATTTTATAGGGGCTCTTGAAATCAGTCAAGATCTATAGCAAACAAGTGAATGCCCAACCAAGAAAAACCATGTTCAAAACAGTAGAAGGGGTGCCTGGCTGACTCAGTCAGTAGAGCATGCAACTCTTAATCTCAGCATCATGAGTTCAAGCCCCATATTGGGTGCAAAGCCTAGTTAAAATGAAAAACAAAAGCAAAAACAAAAACAAGCAAAAATAAAATAGGAAATTTTATGGTGTTTTTACTTGTCTTTCTTCCAACTACTCCCTGGCATAGCATATGTTGGGAAAAGTGGTAGCCTGGTCCCCAGTTCCCTCTGTACGACAGAACAAAATCATCAAAATTTGCAATGTTCTAACCTCTCCTGGGGCTGCCTAAGGGATTGGTCTCTGTGTCATCTAATATGGAGCTCAGATGACCAAAAACAGCACAGCTTGGAACTCAGGCTGGAGGAACCAAAGAAAGCAGCTGGAACATTCATGAAAACTGTTAGGCAACCATAGAGCTGCAGACCCTTGAGATAAAAGATTATTGATTGAGGAATTACAATAAAACAGCTAAGGGCCTGAGAGAAAGCCAAGCAGAATTCTTAGGGAAATTAAGATATTCAAAAGCAGTCATGAGTATGGAGGGATTGGAAAAAACACCACACAGGCCAGGGAAAACACATACCCAGAAAAGGCTTAAGCCTTCACGCCAGGTTGATTAGTGAAGACCTTCCCTTGCTCAGAATCAGTCTGCAAAGACTGAGAGAAGATAAAGAAAGATAAAGAAGATAAGAGAGACTGTTTTTTTTCAAATGCCCGATTTTTTTTTTTTTTTAAGATTTAAAAAATGTATTTAGCTGTTAGAGAGAGGAAGCACAAGCAGGGGGAGCAGCAAGCAGGAGAGGGAGAAGCAGACTCCCCACTGAGCAGGGAGCCCAACAAGGGGCTCCATCCCAGGACCCTGGGAATATGACCTGAGCCAAAGGCAGATGATTAACCAACTGAGCCACCCAGGTGCCCCATCGAATGCTCAATTTTCAACAATATATCACGAGACACACCAAGGAACAGGAAAAATATGGTCCATTCAAAGGAATAAGATAAATCTCCCGAAACTGTCCATGAAAAACCACAGGCTGTGGACTTGCTATACAAAAACTTTAAAACAATTGTCTTAAGTATGCCCCAAGAGCAGAAGGAAAACACAGATAGAGAACTAAAGGAAAGCAGGAAAATGATTCCTGAACAAAATGAAAATTTTGACAAGATACATACCATTAAAAAAACAGGGATCCCTGGGTGGCGCAGTGGTTTAGCGCCTGCTTTTGGCCCAGGGCGCAATCCTGGAGACCCGGGATCGAATCCCACGTCGGGATCCCGGTGCATGGAGCCTGCTTCTCCCTCTGCCTATGTCTCTGCTTCTCTCTCTCTCTCTCTGTGTGACTATCATAAAAAAAAAATTCTAGGGCTAAACATATAATAATGAATTTTAAAAAATTACTAGAGGTGTGTGGTATAATGAAGTCTATATTTGGTCATTCAGATGACCAAATATATTTTTCCCAGATAGATTTGGTCTTCATCCACAGTTCCTGAAAATGTTGCAGAGCCATAAAGGTGACATGAATGTCTTATTACTAATGAAGGTGACTTTTGGACCCCACCCAAGGGCAGGGGCTGATTGCCAGGAGGACTAATCATGAGATTAAAAAGTTGGGATTCTCACTCCTGACCCCTGACCTGTGTGGGGAGGGGAAAGGGGCTTAAGGTTGAATCAGCCAATGGCCAATGACACTCAGTCATGACTATCTAATGCCTCCATAAAAACCCAAGAGAAGTCAGCTCAGAGAGCTTCCAGATTGGTGAAAACATGGATATTGAAAGAGTGGTGTACCTGGAGAAAGCCTGGAAACTCTGTGCCCTTTACCCATACCTCATCCCATACATCTCATCTGGCTGTTGTTTCATATCCTTCATCATATCCCTTAATAAACTGGTAAATATAAATAAGTCTTTCCCTGAGTTCTGTGACCCACTCTAACAAATTAAAAGAACCCAAAGAGGAGGTTGTTGGAGCCTCCAATCTATAACCAGTCACCTTAGGTAATAGCCTGGAGCTTATGACTAGTGTCTAAAGTTGGAGGTGGAGGGAACTCTTTAAAAAAAAAAAGTTTATTTATTTAAAAGAAAGAGAGAGATCAAGCAGAAGGAGGGGCAGAGGGAGAGGGAGACAAGCAGACCCCACACTGAACGGGAAGCCTAATGACACAGGGTTTGATCCCAGGACCCTGAGATTGTGACGTGAGCTGAAATCAAGAGTTAGGGATCCCTGGGTGGCGCAGCGGTTTAGCGCCTGCCTTTGGCCCAGGGCACGATCCTGGAGACCCAGGATCAATTCCCACGTCAGGCTCCTGGTGCATGGAGCCTGCTTCTCCCTCTGCCTGTGTCTCTGCCTCTCTCTCTCTCACTGTGTGCCTATCATAAATAAATAAAAATTTAAAAAAATTTTTAAAAATTGAAATCAAGAGTTAGACACTTAACTAACTGAGCCACCTTGGTGCCCTGGTGGGCAGTCTTGTAGGACTGAGCTCTTATCTGTGGAATTTGGTACTATCTCTGGGTAGCTTCTGTCAGAATTGAGTTGAATTCTTGGATACCTCATGTCCAAGAAAAGCTCATGTCCCAGAATTGTTTGGTGTTGGGGTGGGGGAAGGATATACTTCCCCACATTGGAATTGGGTGTAGGCCAAAAAGATTTCGCCTCAGTGTAAGGGGTTCAATAACAGACTTCAACAGGCAGAGGAAAGAATCATCAGACTAGAAAACAAATCATTTGAAATTGTCAAGTGTACAGAGCAGCAAAGAAAAAAGTGAACAGAGCTAAAAGACTTATGTGGACATCATCTAGAAGATTCATATACACATCATGGGAACCCAGGAAGAGGAAAAAGAAAAGGGGACAGAGAGATCATTTGAAGGAATAATAGCCCAAAACTTCCCAAATTTGAAGAAAGATATTTATATAAAAATTCAAGCTCAGCAAGCTCCAACTAAGATGAGCTTAAAGAAACCCATACTGAGACACATCAAAATCAGACTGTCAATGACAGAGAGGGAACCGTTAAACCAGCAAGAATAAATCAACTCATTATGTAAAAGGGAACCTCAATAAGACTATCAACAGATTTTCCAGTAGAAATCTTGCAGACTGAAAAGAAGTAGGACGGTATATTTAAATGGTTAGAAGACAACAAAACAAAACAAAAAACCCAAACCCTATCAATGGAGAATTCTATATCCAGCAAAACTGTCCTACAAAAAAAATGAGAGAAATTAAGACAGTTCCAGATAAACAAAAGGTGATACTAGACCTGCTCTGCAGAAGTGCTAAAGGGAATCCTTCCAAATGAATTGAAAGGATGCCAGACAGTAATTTGAAACTACATGAAAATATAAAGTTCTCTAATAAAGGTAAATATATGGACACATATAAAAACCAGTAGTACTATAATTTTGGTGACAAAAGCATTAAAATCATCATAAATCTATGTTAATGGATACACAATATTTGAAGATGTGATTTGTGTTATAAAGTAGAAGGTAGTCGACCTGCAAAAGAGAAAAGGTTTTGTATTCAACTGAAGCAAAGTTGTATGAGTTTAAAATAAATTGGTATAACTTTACAGGTGCATAGGTAGCTCAGTTGGTTGGGCATCCTACTCTTGATTTTAGCCTGGGTCATGATCTCAGGGTCATGAGTTCGAGCCTGAGTCTGGCCCTGCGCTCAGCATGGCGTCTGCTTGGGGTTCTCTCTTTCTCTCTCTCCTTCCCTATGCCCCTCCTGCTGCTCATGTACTCTCTTTCTCTCTAAATAAATAAAAGCTTTAAAAAAATCATTATAATTCAAGATGCTATATGCAATCTCCATGGTAACCACAAAGAAAACAGCAATAGAGTATACACAAAAATAAATGAGAAGGGAATCAACTATATCACTACAAAGATGAAAAAGAAGGTAGTAATGGAGCAAATGATAGACAAAAAAACTAGAACACATACAGAAAACGAATCATGAAATAGCAATAGTAAGTTCTTTCCTATGATTAATTACTTTAAATGTAAATGGTTTAAACTTGCCAATCAAAAGACATTGGCAAAATGGTTTAAAAACAACAGTTTCAGCTATAAGTTGAATAATGTCTAAGGATCTAATGAATAATATGGTAACTATAGTTGATAACACTGTGCTGCATGATTTTTTTAATAAAATAATTTTTATTGGTGTTCAATTTACCAACATACAGAATAACACCCAGTGCTCATCCCGTCAAGTATCCCCCTCAGTGCCCGTCACCCACTCACCCCCACCCCCTGCCCTCCTCCCCTTCCACCACTCCTAGTTCGTTTCCCAGAGTTAGGAGTCTTCATGTTCTGTCTCCCTTTCCGATATTTCCCACTTATTTTTTCTCCTTTCGCCTTTATTCCCTTTCACTATTATTTATATTCCCCAAATGAATGAGAACATACACTGTTTGTCCTTCTCCGATTGACTTACTTCACTCAGCATAATACCCTCCAGTTCCATCCACGTTGAAGCAAATGGTGGGTATTTGTCGTTTCTAATGGCTGAGTAATATTCCATTGTATACATAGACCACATCTTCTTTATCCACTCATCTTTTGATGGACACCGAGGCTCCTTCCACAGTTTGGCTATTGTGGCCATTGCTGCTAGAAACATCAGGGTGCAGGTGTCCCGGCATTTCATTGCATCTGTATCTTTGGGGTAAATCCCCAATAGTGCAATTGCTGGGTCGTAGGGCAGGTCTATTTTTAACTCTTTGAGGAACCTCCACACAGTTTTCCAGAAGTGGCTGCACCAGTTCACATTCCCACCAACAGTGTAAGAGGGTTCCCTTTCTCCGCATCCTCTCCAACATTTGTGGTTTCCTGCCTTGTTAATTTTCCCCATTCTCACTGGTGTGAGGTGGTATCTCATTGTGGTTTTGATTTGTATTTCCCTGATGGCAAGTGATGCGGAGCATTTTCTCATGTGCGTGTTGGCCTTATCTATGTCTTCCTCTGTGAGATTTCTGTTCATGTCTTTTGCCCATTTCATGATTGGATTGTTTGTTTCTTTGGTGTTGAGTTTAATAAGTTCTTTATAGATCTTGGAAACTAGCCCTTTATCTGATACGTCATTTGCAAATATCTTCTCCCATTCTGTAGGTTGTCTTTTAGTTTTGTTGACTGTATCCTTTGCTGTGCAAAAGCTTCTTATCTTGATGAAGTCCCAATAGTTCATTTTTGCTTTTGTTTCTTTTGCCTTCGTGGATGTATCTTGCAAGAAGTTACTGTGGCTGAGTTCAAAAAGGGTGTTGCCTGTGTTCTCCTCTAGGATTTTGATGGAATCTTGTCTCACATTTAGATCTTTCATCCATTTTGAGTTTATCTTTGTGTATGGTGCAAGAGAGTGGTCGAGTTTCATTCTTCTGCATGTGGATGTCCAATTTTCCCAGCACCATTTATTGAAGAGACTGTCTTTCTTCCAATGGATAGTCTTTCCTCCTTTATCGAATATTAGTTGACCATAAAGCTCAGGGTCCACTTCTGGGTTCTCTATTCTGTTCCATTGATCTATGTGTCTGTTTTTGTGCCAGTACCACACTGTCTTGATGACCACAGCTTTGTAGTACAACCTGAAATCTGGCATTGTGATGCCCCCAGATATGGCTTTCTTTTTTAAAATTCCCCTGGCTATTTGGGGTCTTTTCTGATTCCACACAAATCATAAAATAATTTGTTCTAACTCTCTGAAGAAGGTCCATGGTATTTTGATAGGGATTGCATTAAACGTGTATATTGCCCTGGGTAACATTGACATTTTCACAATATTAATTCTGCCAATCCATGAGCATGGAATATTTTTCCATCTCTTTGTGTCTTCCTCAATTTCTTTCAGAAGTGCTCTATAGTTTTTAGGGTATAGATCCTTTACCTCTTTGGTGAGGTTTATTCCTAGGTATCTTATGCTTTTGACTGCAATTGTAAATGGGATTGACTCCTTAATTTCTCTTTCTTCAGTCTCATTGTTAGTGTATAGAAATGCCATTGATTTCTGGGCATTGATTTTGTATCCTGCCATGCTACCAGATTGCTGTACGAGTTCTAGCAATCTTGGGGTGGAGGCTTTTGGGTTTTCCATGTAGAGTATCATGTCATCGGCGAAGAGGGAGAGTTTGACTTCTTCTTTGCCAATTTGAATGCCTTTAATGTCTTTTTGTTGTCCGATTGCTGAGGCTAGGACTTCCAGTACTATGTTGAACAGCAGTGGTGAGAGTGGACATCCCTGTCTTGTTCCTGATCTTAGGAGAAAGGCTCCCGGTGCTTCCCCACTGAGAATGATATTTGCTGTGGGCTTTTCGTAGATGGCTTTTAAGATGTCGAGGAAAGTTCCCTCTATCCCTACACTCTGAAGAGTTTTGATCAGGAATGGATGCTGTATTTTGTCAAATGCTTTCTCTGCATCTAATGAGAGGATCATATGGTTCTTGTTTTTTCTCTTGCTGATATGATGAATCACATTGATTGTTTAACGAGTGTTGAACCAGCCTTGTGTCCCGGGGTGTGCTGCATAATTTAAATTTGCTAAGAGAGTAGAACTTAAATATTCTCCCACACACAACACATAAATTTGTGAGGCAATGGATATGTTAATTACCTAGATTCAGACGATGCTTTTCACAGTGTTTATGTATAGCAGATCACCATGATGAATACTTTATCTTACAATTATATTTGTCAGTTATTCCTTAATAAAGCTGAGAAACAAACAAGATCTAACCATATGCTGTCTACAGGATACAGGATACTTACCCTAAATTTAAGGACATATACAGGTTGAAAGTGAAAAGATAGAAGTGCCTGCCTGGCTCAGTTGGAAGAGCATGTGACTCTTGATCTCAGGGTCATGAGTGTGAGCTCCATATTGGATGTAGAGATTACTAAAAATAAATTTAAAAAGAAAGGGAAAGATAGAAAAAGATACTCCTTGAAAACAGTAACCAAAAGAGCAAAGTGGCTATACTAATGTTAGATAAAATACACTAAATCAAAAAAGGTTACAAGAGACAAAGAAAGACATTATATATTAATAAAGTACAAAGCAAGATAGAACACTTGTAAATACATATGTACCAAGCATTAAAGATCCTAAACACATGAAGGAAACATTGACAGAACTGAAGGCAGAAATAGCTCTAAAATAGTAGTAGGCCACCAAAATTCCACTTTCAATAATAGATAGAGCAGCCAGACAGAAGATAAACAATAAATAAGGGGTTTTAGATAACACCTTAGACTAATTGAACCTATAGACATATACAGAACATCCATTCAAACACACAATACACAATTTTCTTAAATGCACAGAGAATATTCTCCAGTAGGGACAATATGTCAGGCCACAAAACAAGTCTTAAAAATGTAAAAGACTGAAATCATATGAAGCATTGTCTGAATAGGTGTTTTTCATAAAAAGACATACAAATGGTTAAGAGGTATATAAGGAGGTGCTCAACATCACTAATCATCAGAGAAATGCAACTCAAACCACAATGAGATATTATCCAGGCCTGTTAGAATGGCTGTGTTAAAAAAGACAAGAAATAAGTGTTAGCAAGGATGTAGAGAAAAGAGAACCCTTATGCACTGTTGGTGGGAATGAAAATTGGTGCAGCCATTATAAAAAACAGCATGGAGTTTGTTCAAAAATTTTTTTTTCCAAAAATTTTTAAAAATGGAATTACTATATCATTCTGGGCATTTATTTGAAGGAAATGAAATCACTATTTTTAAAAGGTACCTTCACTCCCTTGTGCACTGTAGCATTATTTACAATAGCTAAGACGTGGAAACAACCTGAGTGTCTGTTCGTGGATGAATGGATAAAGAAAGTGTGATGTATATACATTTATGCAACGGAATGTTATTCAGTCATTAAAAAAGAAAGAAATCCTGACATTTGTGACAATAAGAATGGAACTTGAGGGCATTATGTTAAGTGAAATAAATCACTCAGAAAAAGACAGTGTGATAACACTTATATATAAAATCTAAAAATGAAAACAAAAAACAAAACCTCCAAACAAAAAAACTGAACTCACAAAAAAATCCCAAAAACCTGAACTCATAGCTAGATTGGTGGTTGCCAGAGATTGAGACTTGGAGGAAAGTGGCTGAAATGGGTGAAGGTAGTCAAAAGGTATAATCTTCTGGTTTTAAGATAAATAAATCCTGGAGATATAATATGCATAATTGGGACTATAATAAAAAAAATAAGGCTATCCCACATTCCTGGTGAAGGACTAATATCACCATCAAAGACATCAGAGATACACAGTGGTAATCAAAGCCTATCATAGTTTCATGTGGTTCACATATCTATCCTGTAGACAAGAGAGCTGATTCACAGGGATTGGAAAGCTCAATAATGTGGTGAATTTCGACCACCTTATTAGGAGTGGAAGAGCATGTGACTCTTGATCTTGGGGTAGTAAGTTTGAGCCCCATGTTGGGTGTAAAGATTACTTAAAAATTGTTTTTAAATCTTAAAAAAAGGAGGTGGTGGTGAATTTAAATACAGATCTTTCATGTGTCTTTTCTTTACTGGTACAAATTATCATAGATCCTGGTGCTTTGTATTCAGTTATTGATATGGCAAAGAAATGGGGAATGCCAGTTTTCTTTTAAATCAATGTATGATTTGCATATCATAAAACTCACCCATTTAGAGTATAAAATTCAGTAATTTTTACTCTATTCTCAAAGTTGTGCAATTAGTTTTTCTAATTTCAGAATATTTTTGCAAGCCTACAAGGATCCAGAAGGAGCTTACTTGTACCTGACAAGGATTTTTTTTTTTTTTTGACAAGGATTTAGACATTTAGCACCATGCCTCAAAACCTTCCTGTTCTGGATTCAGTGGTATTCAATGTGTCTGTGGCAATTTTAGAACAAAGCCATACTCTCTTCTGCAAGTAAGTATTTTCTTGAGAACAGCTTTGGCTCTGCTTGCGAGTGAATATCTATAGGGCACCAAATGCTGAAGGGGAGGTTGTCTGACCATTCTGGTGTCAAATGGATCAGATCAGGCTTATGCAAGTCCTGGAAGCACAAGCAAGCTGCCTGAGCAGGCGGCTTCCCCACTCAGCGTGCTTGCTCCTAGCATACCTCCTTCCTCAACCCACCCTATGACCAGTTGACTGGGGAGGAAAGCATTGCTTGAAGCCTGGTGTTCAGATGGCTCTGAATGGCAAGTTCCCACCAGCTTTGTGCATACACCCTACTTAGTGGTGCATGGAAGGACAGTGGAGATGGGAAGTCCTCCAAAGTGGACTCCAGGCAACACACCATTGTGGGATCCTCTTTGCCCAGAGGAAAGAGGATGTGAGATGAGACTGTCTTCTGATTTATGTGTAATAGCTAAAGTCACTGGTCAGGAATTTGGAAGTAACAAAATTAAAAAACTGATAACGAGGAGGTTAGAGAAAGAGGTAGAATGGGTCCTGAATATGAGATATTTGTGTCTCGTGAATGGTCCCCACAAAGGTCACCTTTTGCAGGGGAAATTTTCAATAATCAATCTCTTTCCCCGACCAGTAGCCTCTCATTGACAAAGTGGAACAGTGGCAGGATGGAGGTTATATATTGGCTCAACGGCATGAATTGACCACAAAACCAATTTGGCTACGTAAAACTACCAAGAGCACTCAATATGGCACCATATTGAAGGGGGAGACCAGTCTGCCACCTGGTGGAGATTGACTGCATTGGACCTCCTTCATCATGGGGTGGCAGTGATTTTTAATCTTTGGGGTAGACGTTAATTCTGCAAGTGAATTTTCCTGTCCTAGCTGCCATGTTTTCGCTGGGAGCACCATCTATGGACTTAATGGAGGCGAGGCCTCCAACTCTCAACATCGCTATTGATTAAGAAATTTATTTTAAAAAGTACAAAGAGACGTATTTTATAGCATAAAGAAAAGCTAAAATACCCATGGGACTTGCAGGTTTTACCAAGCACCTGATCACTCAGAAGTAGCTGGTCTTTTAGAGCAACAGAATGGCCAAAGACTGCAACAGCACCAGATAAGAGACAACGACTCACAGAACTGGATTTCTATTCTACACAACACATT
Source organism: Canis lupus dingo (assembly GCF_003254725.2). Classification (NCBI taxonomy): domain Eukaryota; kingdom Metazoa; phylum Chordata; class Mammalia; order Carnivora; family Canidae; genus Canis; species Canis lupus. The sequence goes on along the minus strand of NC_064261.1, from coordinate 29,709,667 downwards.
ATATGTCCTAATCAATACGTGGCCCTGTTTTTTCCTCTTAGGCAGAATATTTGGGTTCTGGGATTGAAGGGCTAATCACGTCCCTCACTATACAACTAATGACCAACTCACAAGACGTTTTCTTAAAGATTTATTTATTATTTTATTTTATTTTTAAAAATATTTATTTATTCATGAGAGACAGAGAGAGAGATGATAGATTGATAGATAGATAGATAGATAGATAGATAGATAGATAGATAGATAGATAGATAGATAGATAGATAGATAGATGATAGGTAGGCAGAGACAGGCAGAGGGAGAAGCAGTCTCCACGCAGGGAGCCTGACGTGGGACTTGATCCCTGGTCTCCAGGATCACACCCCGGGCCAAAAGTGGCACTAAACCACTGAGCCATCCGGACTGCCCTTTATTTATTATTTCAAAGAGAGAGCATGCCAGGGGAAGGGGCATAGGGAGAGGGAGAGAGAGAGAGAGAATCCCAAGCAAACTCCCTGCTGAGCACAGAGCCTGATGTGGGGCTCGATCTCACCACCCTGAGATCACCACCTGAGCCAAAATCAAGAGTTGGACACTCATCTGACTGAGCCACTTGGGTGCCCCAAGACATTTGTTTGTATATCCCTACAATTTGGGGCTCTATTATTTGAGTAGCCTAGGTTACTCAAGGCAATTCTTCACTAGAAGAATTTAGTTAATTTAAATTAAGTTAGACTTTGAGACCCTTACTTGGTCCATTTGGGGCTCCAGTGAACAAATAAGAATACAGGGAGTTATCATGTTAACTAGTGTGACTGACCCTAATTTTCAAAAGGAGATATCATTACTGCTACACGATGAGGGGCAGGAAATCCTCAGGGGCTGTTCCTAACATGGATATGTCTAATGGTAAAATTAATGGAAGACAAAAGTCATCCAACATAAACAGAATCACTAAGAGCTCAGATCCCTCAGGATTAGTTTTGAGTCTCCTCATTAGGTAAAGAACCTTCAAGGGTGAGAATAAGATTAAGATGTGGTGTGTGGCAGAGTGTCTGCTTTGGAGTCAGACGTGAGGGAAGGAGAGAAGGTTATCACTCCTCTCTGTATTCCCCACATTGTCCTTGCCTTCCTCCCTCTCCTCACGCCAGGCTGGATGGAGTTCCCTCCTCTGGGCTCCCATAGCCCCGGGCACCTCTGGCCTTATATCCCTAATGCCGAGGACAAGCCCATGTTTTCTCATCTCAGAGGACAGGAGGTTTTGACCTACTTCTGGTGCCTGGTGCCTGCATAACAAATTGCTCCAAAATTTACCAGATTAAAATAATAAACATTTAGGGTGTTTATTACCCCACCCCAACCTGGGTGGCTCAGCATCTTCCTTTGGCTTGGGTCATGATCCTGGGGTCCTGGGATCGAGTCCCACATCAAGCCCTCCACGGGGAGCCTGTTTCTCCCTCTGCCTGACTCTGCTCTTCTCTTTGTCTCTCAGGAATAAATAAATAGAATCTTAAAAAAAAAAACAAAAAAACATTAAAGAATCTCACACACACATGTCTGCGTGGTTCTGGCTCAGAATCTCTCATGATGCTGCAGTCAGCTTGTCGGCGCAGCTCTGGACACATGAAGGCTTGCCCCGGGCTGGAGATGATGCTTCCACGGTGACTCATTCAGGTGGCTGTTAGCTGGGACACCTCAGGTCCTCACCACATGGCCTCTCCACAGGGTTATCTGAGCGTCTTTTCAAGATGGTGGGTGGCTCCCCCAGAATGAGTGACCCAAGAGAAAGCGAGGAGGAAGTCTTAGTGCTTTTTGTGACCTGGCCTCAGAAATCACACACAATCATTTTCCCTTTATTCACTAGAAGTGAGTCACTAAGTCCAGTCCATATACAAGGGAAGAGGAATTAGGTTCCATCTCTTAAGGGGAGGAATATCAAATACCAAATATTTTAAAACCACAACTTAGGGATGAGACCAAATATATTTGTGTTTCTTTATTTCTTTCTTTTTTTAAAGATTAACATATTTGAAAGAGCAGGAGTGTGGGTGAACATGACCTAATTACATGAGTCCTTTATTTTTTATTTATTTATTACTTTTTAAAAGATTTTATTTATTTATTCATGAGAGACATAAAGAGATAGAGGCAGAGACATAGATAGAGGAAGAAGCAGGCTCCCAGCAAGGAGCCTGATGTGGAACTTGATCCTGGACCCCAGGATGACACCCTGAACCAAAGGCAGACACTCAACTGCTGAACCACCCAAATATGAGCCCTTTATTTATTTTATTTTATTTATAGATTTTATTTATTTATTTATTTATTTATTTATTTATTTATTTATTTATTTATGAGAAAGAGAGAGAGAGAGAGATTGAGATACAGGCAGAGGGAGAGGCAGAGACACAGGCAGAGGGAGAAGCAGGCTCCATGCAGGGAGCCTGACATGGGACTTGATCCTGGGTCTCCAGTATCAGGCCCTGGGCTGAAGGCAGCGCTAAACTGCTGAGCCACCCAGGCTGCCCCAAATATGAGCCCTTTAAATCTGTGTCTTCAAGTCAGAGGAAGAGAAAATCAGAGAGATTTGAAGCTGCAGCAGATGTGCTTTCCTGTTGGCCTTGGGTAAGCAAACTACTGTGTTGTTGGAGAGCTCTACAGGGCAGGACATGTGGCAGGAAAGGGCAGCCCCCAGGGCCGAGAGCAGGGATGTTAGTCCGACAACCACAAGGACGTGAACTCTGCCAACAGTTATGTGAGCGTGGAATAGGACCTGGTTCCAGAAAGGAGTGCGGCCCAGCTGACACCTTGACTTCAGCCTTATTAGACCTTGAGCAGAGGACTCAGACAACCTAAGACTGGACTCCTGATCATGGCAACTGAAATCATACATCTGTGTTGTTCTGAGCTGCTTGTCCATGGTACTTTGTTATGCAGCACTAGAGAGCTATTACAGTAAGCATGATAACATTTTAATATATTTACTTCCTATATGAACATACACAAAATAAACTTGGGTTCATATAATGCATACTCTTTTGCAAATGGCTTTTGTCATTTAATATGACATAAGCATTTTCCTGTATCATTAGATATTTATCTAGAACTGAACTCCACTAACCACACATAGAGTATGGACAGTCTATATTACATTCTTGTATATGCATCTGTATACACTCACCTGTGATTTTGTTGGGGGATGGTCTTGGAAGTAGTATTGGTTTTTATTTTATAAGATTTTATTTATCTATTTGAGAAAGAGAGAGAGAGCATGAGCAGGGGGAGGGGCAGAGGGAGAGGGAGAAGAGGACCCCCCACTGAGCAGGGAGCCCTGGGGCTTGACCCTAGGATCATGACCTGGGCTAAAGGCAGATGCTTAACCAACTGAGCCACCCAAGTTCCCTTAGAGGTTGAATTCTTAAGTCACAAGGTTTGCAATTCAAGATTTTTCATTCATCAAGCTGAATTGCCCCTCAGAAATGCTGTACCAGTTTACACTCCCATAAGCAGGGTGTAAGGGTGCTCCCTTACACATTCACTCACTCATAGCCCTTCCCACTGGCTACTATTTTGATAGTTTAGGGGTTTTTTTTAAAGACAACTATTGTGTGTGTTTATGTCTCATGTGTGTTTATCTCGTGTGTGTGTGTGTGTGTGTGCAATGGGATATGTCTGGATTCTACAGTGAGGTTAACCCCTTCAAAAAGGAGGATTTGCCATTAGGAACTAGAATGTCATTCTCTTTTTGTGGGAACATGGAAATTATTTCACCCAATAGAGGAAAATGTCCTTTTCCTCTCCTTAATAAAATCATAAACTCTTTGAAGGTAAAATTCATACTTTTGTTCCTTTTGATTCTTTTTGGGAATGAATTCGGGACTGAATTCCCTTAATAAAGTTGTGGTGTGTTGATGACAAGGAAAATGTCCTGTGTGTGTGTGTTGAAGTGTCTCCTTGTGGTTTTAATTCGTTTTCCCTGATTAATAATGAGACTGAGCACCTTTTCTTAGCTCCCATTTGGATATTTAGTTTTGTAATCCACTAACCTATGACCTACTTGTCTTCTAGTGTTTTTATTGTTTTACAAGGTTTTTCTCATATATTTTGATATTAAGCCCTTTGGTGGCTAAATATTTTGTGAATATATTTTCCCATTCTCTGACTTTTTCACTGTTTTTTTAAAGATTTTATTCTTAAATGATCTCTACACCCAGTATGGGGCTCAAACCCACAACCCTGCGATCAAGAGTCACATGCTCTACCTACTGAGTCAGCCAGGTGCTCCACTTTTTCAGTTTTAGTGATTCTTTTTTTTTTTTTTAAGATTTTATTTATTTATTCATGAGAGACAGAGAGAGACAGAGAGAGAGAGGCAGAGACACAGGCAGAGAGAGAAGCAGGCTCCATGCAGGGAGCCTGACATGGGACTTGATCCCGGGTCTCCAGGATCCCACCCTGGGCCGAAGGTGGCGCTAAACCACTGAGCCACCAAAGCTGCCCTTAATGATTCTTTTGATGAGTAAAAATTATTTTTGAATCAATTTATCAGTCCATTTCTTTATGACAAGTTCCCTTTGTGTCTTATTTAAGAAATCTTCCCTACCTTAAGATCATGAAGATATTCTCAATGATCTTCTCAGAGATATATTGTTTTGCCTTTCATGTTTAAGCCTAACCCCCCTAGAATTCATTTTTGTGTATGGTGTGAGGTAGGGGTCAAGTATCTCTTCTTTTTCTCCACATGTAATTCTGGTGGACCCAGTCCATTTATTGAAAATACTTCCTTTTCCCACTGCTTTGCAATGCCACTTTTGCCAAGGATTAAACGTCCACCTATGCATGGGTCTATTTCTGGGGTCTTTATTTGTTCCCTTCATATTTCTCTATTATTGCAGAATACCACACTACCTTAATTATTGTGATCATTCTAAAAATTCTTGACTTATGGTAGAGCAAATTCTCCTACCTTTTTCTCTCAAGTCTCTTGGCTATTTTTGTCTCTTTGCATTTCCACATAGAATTTGAAATCAGCTTTTCAAGATACATAAAAACACTTGGAAATTTTGTTAGAATTTCATTAAATATTAGATTATTTGGGGGAGAATTGACAACTTTATAATGCTATGTCTTTCAATGAATGTATCTCTCCATTTAGTTAGATTTTCATTTTCTCTCAAGAATGTTCTTATTATTTTCTTCAAAGAAGTCTTGTTCATTTTTTTGTTAGATTTGTTTCTAGGTAGGAGCACTTGGGTGGCTCAGTGGTTGAGCATCTGCCTTTGACTCAGGTCATGATCCCAGGGTCCTGGGATAGAGTCCTGCATCAGGCTCCCCATGGGGAAACTGCTTCTCCCCCTCTATGTCTCTGCCTCCTTCTCTGTGTCTCTCATGAATAAATAAATAAAAATAATTTTTTTTAGGTACTAAAGTTTTTCATTCTGTTGTAAATAGTATCTATATAATATTTTCATTTTCTATTTGTTGTTCACATATAGAGTGGTTTATTTCTACTGAGTTTTGTCCAGTAACTTTGCTGAACTTATTAATTCAAATCATTTATCTGTAAAGTCTTTGGATTTCCTATTTACATAGTCATTTCATCCACAAATTGTGACAGTTTTATTTTTTCCCTTCCCATCTTCATGACTTTAATCTCTTTTTTCTTGACTTTCTACATTTAGATCTTTTCAGGGGCTGCAGCACAGCATTCAACAGAGGTAGCAATAATATGCATCCTTGCTTTGTACCAGATCTCAAAGAGAAAGCTGTCAGCATCTCATCATTAAGTATGATATTTGTCCTATGTTTTTACAGGCAAACTTGATCTGATTAAGAAAGTTTCCTTCTATTCTGAGTTTTCTAAAAGTATGTTTAACCTCATGAATGGATGTTGAGTTTTGTCAAATCCTGTTTCTATATCTACTAAAACAATCATAAGCTTTCCTCATACTCTGCTCATGTGATGAATTTCATTAATTGATTTTCTAATATTAAACCAGCCTTGGGGTAAACAGTGCTTGAAGATTCGGTTTGCTAATATTTTGTCTGGGAGTTTTGTGTCTATGTTAATGAGTAAGATTGGCCTGTAACTTTCCTTTCTCATAATGTCTTATCAGGTTTGGTATCAAGGTTATGCTGACCTGATCAGGTAATGTTCCCTCTCATTCTATTTTCTGGAAGGGTTTGTGTGCAATTGGCACTTCTTTCTTCCTATGTGTTTGGTAAAATGCACCAATGCAGCCCTCTGGCCTTTTCTTTGTGTGAAGTTTTAAAGTCATGTATTCAATTTCTTTAATAGTTATTAAGACTATTCATTTCTTTTTTGTTGTGTCAGTTTTGGACTATTGTATTTTTCTACAATTTGTCTATTTTGTCTACGTTTTAGCAGAATATTGTTATTGTTACATTGTATAGACTCACCTGGTTTATTTACTTTTATATTTAGGAGTGAAATACCGTTTTTAATGCATCCACATAGACTATTTAATTCCAGAATATTTTAATTATCCCAAAAAGAAACTTTCTGTCCACTAGCAGCCTTTCCTTCCTCTGGCCTTGGCAACTACTAGTCTATTTTCTGACTCTACAGATTTGCCTCTTTGGACATTTCATATAAATGGAATCGCAGAGTATGTAGCCTTTGTAAGTGCTTTCTCTCACTTAGCATATTTTCAAGTTCCATCCATGTTGTAGTATGTAGCCATACATTGTTCATTTTCATGGCCAAATAATAGTTCATTGTATGGATATACTACCTTTTGTTGATCTGTTCATCAACTGATGGACATTTGTGCTTCCACTTTGGTGCTGTTATGGATAATGTTGCTATAAACAGTCTTAAAAGTTATTGTGTGGACATATATTCCCTTGGGTAAGTATCTAGGTTTGAACTTTCTAGGTCATATGGTAACTCTATGTCTAACTTGCCAGACTGTTTTCCAATGTGATTGTACCATTTTATAGTCCCACCAACAACATATGAAGGTTCCAGTTTATCCACATCTTTGCCAAATTTGTAATTGTCTGCCTCTTTGACTCTAGCCTTTCTAGTGAGTGTGAAGTGATATCTCATTGTGGTTTTGATTTGCATTCCTTTAATGACTATGGATGATCATATTTCATATTTTAATTTTTTTCCTGGAAAGGTCTATTCAGATCCTTTATTTTAAAATCTGGTCGTCTTTTATTGTTGACTTTTAAGGGTTCTTTATATATTCTGGATATAAGTTCCTTATCAGATACATGATTTGCAAGTGGTTTGTTTTCATTCTGCAGGTGTTTTTTTCTCTTTCTTGATGTTGATGCTGTTTTGTTTTTCAAGATTTATTTATCTTAGAGAGAGAGAAAGAGAGAGAAAGAGCATGAGCACAGAAAGGGGCAGGAGAGGGAAAAACTTTCTCACTGAGCTCAGAGCTCCATCTGGCACTTCATGTAAAGACCCTGAAATTGTAATCTGAGCTGAAACCAAGAGTCAGTTGCTCAACCAACTGCACCAACCAGAGGCCCCTTGTTTTTTTTTTTTTTTTTTTTTTTTTAAGTAGGCTCCATGCCCAGCATGGGGTCCACTGCAGAGCTTGAACTCACCACCCTGAGATCAAGACCTGAGCTGAGATCAAGAGGCTCAGACTTAACTGACTGAGCAACCCAGACACCCCCTTGATGATGTTTTTTGAAGCATAAAAAAACAAAAAAAAAAAAAAAAAAAAACACTTTTCAAGTTTTTCATTTTGGTGAAGTCCAATTTGTCTACTTTTTCTTTTGTTGCTTGTACTTTTGGTGTCATATTGCCTAATACACGGTTGCAAAGATTTGACGTGTTTTCTTCTAAGAGTTTTAAAGTTTTAGCCTACATTAGATTTTATTTCTAATTAATTTTTGTATATGATAATAGGTAGAGATCTAAATGTAGTCTTTTCTTTTGCATGTGTTTTCCAGTTGTTCCTGATTATCTTTTTGACATCTATAGGATCTCTGACGATGCTTCTTTTTTCATTCCTGATATTGATAATTTGTGACTTTTTAAAATCTCAGTTAATCTTCCCAAGTATTTATTGATTTGGGGACTTTGTTAATTGTATTAGTCTTTCCAAATAATTAGCTTGGTGCTTATTGATCTTCCCTATTACATGTTTTTTATTTAATTCCTTTCTGGATTATATTATTTACCTTCTTCTACTTTGTACTTATCTTGCTATTGTCTTTCTAATTTCTTGAGATAAATGGTTAAATTATAAGTGTTCAGCTTTTCCTTTTAACTAATGTATGCATCCAAGGCTAAAATTTTCCTCTAAACTTGACTTTAGCTGCACTCCGTAAATTTTGATATGTGATATTCTCATTATCATCCAGTTAAAATATTTTCTAATTCCCATTGTAATTTCTTCCTTGTCCATTGGATTATTTGGAAGAGTATTTTTAAATATAATACTTGTGTGGTATATCTTTTTTCAACTTGTTATCAACTTACCTATATACTTATGTTTAGATGTACCTCTTGGAAACAGTATATAGCTGAGTGTTTTTAAAACCAGTCTAATTATTTCCCCCATTTTATTGGTGTATTCTGTCCATTTGTATCTAATGCAATTGGTAAGATGTTGGCTTAAATCTAACATGTTGCTATGTGCCTTCTATTTGTTCCATCAGCAATATTTCCTTTTTAAAACCTTCTTTGGGATTATTTTTTATTTTACAGTTTCACCCTTTTATGAGTTTGAAAGTTAAACCTCATTTTGCTTTAATTTTATTTTTAGGTTTTCTCTACAGTTTCAAAATGCATCATTGGCTTTTCAAATCCTAATGTTGATCAGTACTTCTATTCTCTTCCTTAGAACACTTGAACCTCAGTTGGGTACCTTTTTACTTACAAACATTGTTATAATTTAACTTCTATATACATTTAAAATTCCACAGGACAGTACTATTGTCATTTTACATAGGCAGAATCATTTAGATTTGCCTTCATAATTATCATTTCAATTGATCTTCCTTTCTGCAACAACTACCTGTTATCTGGGATCATTTCTTTTTGCCTGGAGAAGCCCATTTAATACTTATTTTTATTTTTATGTTTTTACGTTTTTTTTGTTTTTACATTTTTTATTAATGTTTTATTTTTTTAAGTAGCCTCCATGTCCAACGTGGGGCTTGAAATCACGACCCTGAGACTGAGAGTCTCCTGCTTTACCAATTGAGCCAGCCAGGTACCCCCATTTAATACTTTTTAAATTCAGGTCTATTTATGAAAAATATTACTGTTTTTGTTTGTCTGATATTTATTTATTTATTTATTTATTTATTTATTTATTTATTTATTTATTATTTCACCTTCTGTCTGACAGGATTTTTTGTTGGTATAGAATTCTATTATCTTCTATTTTCAATTATTTCTGCTGAGAGTAAGCTCATCACTGCTTCTTTGAAAGTGCTTTTTGGCTTTTTTCTGGCTGCCTTCATGATTTTCTCTTTGGCTTGTTTTTGAGGAGTTTCATATGATGTACCTACATTTGAGTACTTTCTTTACCCTTATTGGCAGGAGGGACTAGAGGGAAGTAATGAATTGCTTTGAGCACAAAATTTAAGGATGGATTCAATCTCAGGGTCATGCAAGTGCACCTTTATCCCAGTCTTGCTTACTTCACTGATTTTTTCATTTGCAGTTTGATATCTTTAGTCTTCTTCTTCTTTTTTTTTTTTTTTTTTTAACAATTTTACTCTTAAGAAGTCTCTATACCCAATCCGGGTTTTGAACCTACAACCCTGAGATCAAGGGTCACATACTCCACTGACTGAGCCAGCCAGGTGCCCCATTTTGAAAAGTCCTTGGCCATTATCCTCTAGTGATTTTGAAAAGTCCTTGGCCAATATCTTTTAACATATCACCTCTAATGCATTCTCTTTTCCTCCACTCTGGAATTTCCACTGCATAGATTTTGTATCTTCTTACGGCTTTTTTTTTTTTTAAGATTTTATTTATTTATTCATGAGAGACAGAGAGAGGCAGAGACACAGGCAGAGGGAGAAGCAGGCTTCCTGCAGGGAGCCCAACACAGGACTCAATCCTGGGACTCTGGGATCATGCCCTGAGCTGAAGGCAGACGCTCAACTGCTGAACCACCCAGGCATCCCTCTTCTTATGGTTTCTATGCTTCTTACCATTGCTTTTGTATTTTCCATCCTTTTGTGTCTCTGTGTTTCATTCCTAATATTGTCTTCTGGACTGCCTTCCAGGTCCCTGATCATCTTTTCAGCTATGTCTAATCAGCCATTAAATTTACCTCCTGAGTTCTTAATTATAGTTAGTTGTATTTTTCAGTTCTAAAAGTTTTTCTTTTAATTCAACCATATCCTTTATTTTTTTTTAAAGATTTTATTTATTTATTCATAAGAGACATAGTGAGAAAGGCAGAGACACAGGCAGAGGGAGAAGCAGGCTCCATGCAAGGAGCCTGATGTGGAACTTGATCTCAGGACCCCAGGATCATGCCCTGGTCCGAAGGCAGGCGCTTAACTGCTGAACCACCCAGGGATCCCCTCAACCATACCCTTAAAAAATATGACATGGTGAATTTTAAAAGTTTCCAATCCTTGGGGTGTTTGGGTGGTGCAATTGGTTAAGTGTCCAACTCAGTTTCAGCTCAAGTCATGATCTCAGGATCATAGGATTGAGCCCCATGTCAGGCTTCATGCTCAGTGGGGAGACTACTTCAGATTCTCTCTCCCTCTCCTCTGTCCCTTCCACTCATGCTCTCTCTCTCTCTAAAACAAATAAATATAATAAATAAAACAAATAAATCTAAATCAATCTTTAAAAAAGCTTCCAGTCCTCTGCAGATTTTTGAGCATACACTCTTACGTACTGGATAGTATTCCTTCAGGAGACTAAGCCATGATTTATCTAGCTGTTTTGTCTTCAGTTGGATGTTTTGGGTTGTCTGTATTTCTGTTGCTTGGGGTTATTCATTACAAATGATAGAATCCCCTTCAGTGAGTTTCAGCATGAAGGGATTTCTTATAGAGAGTTTGGTAATGGACATTGTCTTTGAGAGAGCTAGAAAACCAGGTGGGATAATACTTAGCCAGGAACAACAGCAGACAAGGAGATTCCTTTCCAGATAATGGGACAAACTTTCATGGTCCACCTACTATTTGGTACCTATGATACTACAGACAAGCTAGAACCTGCACCTGAGCTGTCCCCCAAGAACTAAATGTCACCACCATTGTGTACATCCTCAACAAAAGTTGCTTTCCACCATGTGAGGCACATTCCTTGACAGAACCTAGCCACACATGGAACCCAGTACCAACGGAATTGGCTCAGCAGGAGGGGAAAGCATGCTAGAAAGACTGGGAAAGGTGTGAAACCAGCCAATCCTCCTCAGTCTCGACATCTCTGCTTTGCACCCTATGTTTCCAAGAGCAGCCATGTTCTTGAGCACTTCCTTCTGGGTGTGTCTTTCTGGGGCTCTCTTTCCCATCCTTTGGAGGACGTCTCACACCCAGTATAAGGGACCTCAGATATGACTGAAAAAGCAGGATCCTCTGTAATCAATACCAATGTGGATACCGTCAGAACCATTTTCCCTTTGGGCCTTTATTAGGAAGCAAAATGAGGTGAGAGAGGAGTGAGAAGAGCAGGAAAAAAGAGCCAAAAGAGACAAAGTCCTTTTAAGGTTTAGGGGCCCAAGGGGCTATGGGAAACTGATACTGGAAAGAAGGAGATCTTCTATCTCCCTCTCCATTGCCATGTACAGAAAAGGTTGTTCTAGAGTTGTCCTATACTCGGGTGTCCCCTCAGACACAGGGCTGTTAGGACACTGGATGGAATATGACATTCCCTGAATGGTGGCCACGAATGTATTCTCAGGGGTCGGTGACTGCCCTACGAAAACTAAATATTTGAGAGTTTCTAGGTCTATCATAATCAAAAGAAATAGGAGACATCTAAATCACCTTATAGCTTACTATTCTCACACATTATTCTGTTTTTAGATAATGAAATATTTGATTATACAAATATATGTGTATATATATATATAGAGAGAGAGCATACATGTTAGTAATGAGCTATAAAAATAAAATGAACACCTATGAGCCTACCACCCAAATTATGAGCCAGAACATCATCAGCATCATTTACTTAGCTGCCCGCTTCTCCTTGTCTTGTTATCCTGTGTTAAAGCAAAATACACAATGGAGACCAAGCTTGAAAATACCCTGGGCAGACACAATTGTGTAAGCCACGTAGGCAAAACTAGACCTAGCTCATTTCATGAAGGAGTATAAGTGCAAAACCGTGTTATCCTTGTAAATGTCTCTGATAATCATAAAAGGACACTTAAGCCCATGCAATGGTATGCAATAATCAGTTTGAACCAATCCTTTGTCATCTAGAAACCCCATCGTGATTGCCAATCATTGTCAAGGTCAAACAAGTTCCTCATGTTCACTTTGCTAAACTCTTACTAAATACTATTTTACTCTTTTTTTTTTTTAAAGATTTTATTTATTTATTCATGAGAGACATAGAAAGAGGCAGAGACACAGCAGAGAGAGAAGCAGGCTCCCTGCAGGGAGCCCGATGCAGAAGTTGATCTCAGGACCCGGGATCAGGGATCACAATTGGAACCAAAGGCAGATGCTCAACTGCTGAGCCACCCAGGTGCCTCACTGAGCTGGTTTTAATTGTTGCTCTCCTGGATTGTTGACACGTGCCTCCCCCAACCAACCAACCATTCTCCCCCAATTTTTTTCAGATCTACTTACCTGGTAAAGTTTAACCACAACCTATGTCTCTCTAAAAGATACATGGTTATTTAGTTTTGGTTATTTTCACCTTTAAAAACTTTAAAAAGTGGTAAGGTACTCTACACATTCTTCTGGGGCTTTCTTTCACCTTGAAGTGGTGTTCCTAAGATTTATCCATGTAAATAAACTGTAGCTGTAGTGTTTTCATTTGCCCTTCAGTATCAGACCCCATCATGTGACAAAAGCCTTGACAAAATCTTTGTACTCCCTCCTGGAAAGGCCAGTTTGAGCTGTGTCTTGTCTTGCTATTAGGAATCAGGCTACCTCCAACACTCACATTCGTCTCTACAACTATCATGTCTAGGTTTTTCTAGGGCATGCCTCACGAGCAGGATGGATGGGTGGAAGGTACATGAATGTTCAATTTTACAAGAAAATGCCAAACTTTTCCAGAATGGTCAGACTGCTTCTCTTCATTTTCTGGCTAGTAGAAGTTGAAAGACTCGCCAGAGTTTGCAAAGATGAAAAATGAAGGAAACCAGCATCAGGACCCAGAACTGACCCCTAAGGCCAAGCTCACTCCTTCACTTAACTGGTTTCATTGACCACCGGACAAAAAGTAGTGGCCAATACAACCTGCTGGGCTGGGGCCAGGGCACTTTTAATTTTTAAGTGACTTGCAGATATACCACGAGGTAGACACCACTGGCACTCTGCCATTCAGAGAAGCAGCAGAGAGGAAGAGTTTATGCCCTTGACCCCAGGGACACAGAGCTAGGACTGGGACCCAGGCAGCGTAGCAGCAGCAGCTGTGTTCTTATGTGTCATGGAAGGGCCTGTGAAGTCCTAGAAAGAGCTCTAGGTCATTGGGCACGCCCTTGCAATCACATGCTACTCAAGGAACTGCAAACTAGTCATTCATTCATTCATTCATTCATTCATTCATTCATTCATTCCTCATCATGAACCAGCACATGGGCTGTATTTGGAATACAGATGTAAATGAGACAGGCCCAGTTCCTTCCCACAGGTATGGGTGAAGCAGACAAATAACCATACTAACAGATATAAACATCAGGTAAGAGAAGTAAAGGGACTAACTTAGATTCTTCTCCAAAGAAGTAATGACCTGGCATTTAAGCTGAGACATAAGGTACCTGTTAAAGTTACCCAAGGGAAGTGTGTGTATAAGTGTATGTTGCTTGTGTGTGTGTGTGTGTGCATGCAGGGGTGGTGGGCCTTATAGGCCACATTCAGGATTTTCCAATGTTATCCGTGTGTGTGTGTGTGTGTGTGTGTGTGTGCGAGTGTGTAGCTACTGCAAGGTCTGAAAGCAAAATAACACATCAAATGAACGTTCTTAAGAATACCAAGTGAGGGGGCCCCTGGGTGGCTTAGCGGTTAAGCATCTGTCTTTGGCCCAGGGTGTGATCCTGGGGTCCCGGGATCGAGTCCCACGTCAGGCTCCCTGCACGGAGCCTGCCTCTCTCTCTGCGTCTCTCATAAATAAATAAAATCTTTAAAAATAAAAAGGAAAAAAAATAGCAAGCGGTGTAGCTTTAGGAGGGAGGACAGAAGGCAGGAGGGGAGGGGAGGAGAGGATGGAGCAGCCCCTCTGTGGCTGTGCAGGGGGAGAAGAGGCGGTGGTCCCCGGGAGGGGAAGGAGGTGGGAGCTTCAAGACCCACTGTGGACATGGGGCTCGCTGTACCTGGGAGCTGGGGCAGGATGAGGGAAGGGCCTGGCGTCAGCATCCGTGTAGGCGGAAGCCACCGAAACGGAGAGCAGCAGGTTTGGGAGACCAGCTGGAAAGTCCGACCGTACTCCTCCACCCGCCCTCAGGACACGGCAGGCGTGGGCGGGGCGGGGGGCGGCAGGTGGAGGAGTACCCCGGGGAGAGGCCGCCTGAGACGCTGTGGGGGCTCAGGGGCAGCGGGGCCCCCACCCCCCCAACCCTTCACTCCTCTGCTCCTTTTACAGATTAAGAAATTGAGGTCATCCTAGGCTGGAGTCATTTGGGTCAAGTTCCAGACCCTGAAACACCCGAGTTGGGTTCAAGATCCAGACTTCCAGACTTCCTGCTCCCAGGTGGGCCCCTTCCCCCTCCCAGGCCCGGGGAGCAGCGCGGGGGTGGGGGGGTGGGGGGGTGTAGGCACAGTGCAGACGCCGCAGGCCGCAGACGGGGAGGTGGGAGGCCAGAGGGGGGGTGCTGATGGGTGCTGGAGCTGGGACACCTGGTGCCCCCAAGCCCTCGAAGGCAAAGGTGGCCAGGGCGGCCAGCAGGCCGGGGACAGAGGCAGGGGTCCCCCAGCTGCTGGGATCGTGCCTGCAGAGGGGCCCAGCGCCCCAGTCCACCCCCGGCCCCCGCACTGGCAGCAGGCCCCCGCCTGAGGAGGGCACTGGTGTGGAAGCATTTTAATGTTTTTTAAATACATAATCTGGGACTAGATGCCCGTTCACATGACCTTTGTCCGTTCTTGCCTGGAGCCACTGAAGTAGGAGTTAATAAATACTGGAGGGAGCCGAGAGGCCAGGGGGTGCGGGCGAAGGCTCTGCGGGGACAGCTGTCCCCTGAGCTGGGGGAGCTTTGGTCTGGCGGTGGGGGGGGTTGTTTGCCCCGGACACTCCTGGCTCCCCCGCGCTAACAGCACCCCGCGCCCCTCCCAAAGTCCTAGGCAAGAGGCTAAGCTGGACAGTCACCTCATTACCTGTAAGGCCGGCGACGGCCCGGCCAGCACGCCGAAGCCCCGTGCTGTTCGCCGCCATCCCGGACCAGCAGCAGCGGCATCACCTGGGAGCTTGTTAGAGATGCACGTCTCGGGCCTCCCCCTGCCCCCGCCCCGTAACCCTCCCAGAACCCGCTTCTCTGGGGTGGCGCCCAGCAGGCTCCTCACAAGCCCCCTGGGGGACTCCAGGAAAACCGTGGTCAGGGTGGGAGGCAAGGGAGGCTGGGAAGACACCTGCTAGATAAGGGCAGGGCCTGGAGTCTTGCCCTGACATTTGTCACCATCTCGTTGAGGCTCTTCCTCATGACTCAGTCCCCCTGTCCTGGCCATTGAGCATGACAGCACGTCCCTTATCTGCATCACGAACTGGTGGAAAAACCAGGACGATGCTACGTGGGAGAATTCTCCCAAGTTGAAACGCCAGACTAGTAGTGTTCCTGCTGCGTGTCTGCTCCACGTCCCACACCCTCGCTAGTGACCTGAGGAGGTCAAGGGCACATGCGGTGTTCAAATCAGGTTTCCATCTCGGGAGCCTTGGATGGGATCAGGGAATCCCGGACCCTTCCATGATTGAGTATAAAACTCAGTGAGTGCAAAGGTGCGTGCTGCGGGACAGAAGAGCCGTCAGGCCCCGGCAGCCACGAGCGTGGACCCCAGTGGGCCTGGAACCCGCCGCCCCCAGCCATGGCCCGTGAGCCTCCCACAGATGGCAGCCGGCGAGAGGCCGGGCAGTGGCGCGGGGTCAGAGACCGGACCCGGAGAGCTGCCCCCTGCCTCGCCGGACCGTCTGTCCCCCTGGGGGTTTTCCACATTCGCCATCGAACGGTGGCGCGTGCAGGCAGCTGGCGGGTGGCCTCACCCGCCCCGATCTCCCTCTGCGCCGCAGGGGGCGGGCCAGGGGCTGCGGCCCCTACCCCACGCTGTGCCGGCAGCTCCCCTGACCTCATCGCCACGAAGCCGCACGGTCCCACCCGGAGGCAGTTCTCGTTCCGCCTTAAAAATGGATCCACTGGGGGGCAGCCCCGGTGGCTCAGCGGTTTAGCACCTGCCTGGGATCGAGTCCCTCGTCGGATTCCCTGCATGGAGCCTGCTTCTCCCGCTCCTTCTGCCTGTGTCGCTGCCTCTCTCTGTGTCTCTCATGAATAAATAAATTAAAAAAAAAATGGAACCACTGGGGCGGCGGAGCGGAGACTGGCCTGTGTGGGTGGGTGGGTGGGGGGCTCAGAGTCATGGGTGGTGGTACTTGAGGGGCGTCATGGGACACAATGGGAAACTCCCCATCTTTTTTTCAGTAGAAAGCTTCAAATAAGTGGATCGGTGCCCTTGGGTGCCCTGCACGCGTTCCTCCCAAGCCCATGGGCCCCCTCCTTCCCAGCCCTTCCCCGAGGCCCAGACCTGCCCCCACCCGAGCCGATGTCTGAGGTCCCGGAAGCTGGCATTGCCCGTCTCAGCCAAGCCCACCTGGGGTCTTTCTGCTCAATCCTTCCACTCCACAAGGTGGCAGCTCCCGAACACACCAGGGCAGGTGGGACGTTCTTCCCAGAGACTGACTTGTTGGCACCGAGGAGAAAGCTCCCGTGATGGAGCCTCAGGGAGACGGGATAAGCCGTCTACAGGGAGGAAATAGACTGCTCCGACGCAAGAAACTGAATTAAGTTTCATTTATTCTAGGGCAAACTCAAAAGGGTTTTTTTTTGTTGTTTTCTTTTTTAGCAAATCCTAGCACATTATTAACAAAAAAAAAAAAATCTGTACATTTGCCATGATACACTTGAAAGTGAAACAAATAAGATATAAATACAGATATGGATGTAACATGAAAAGCCCCCAAAAAACAAAAACAAAACCCAAAAACCCAACCTGGGGGTATGGGGACCATGCGTGTGAACACAGTGCTGACAAAACTATTTTGGTGGCTGATAGTTTTCAGAGCGTTTTTTTCTCATTTCCAAACATCATTGTTAGCAAAGTCCTGGTGGGATTCTACAAAGTCCTTATTTGCTGTTAACGTGTAGTATTATGCTTGATAAATAAAGGGCGGCAGGGAAAGAAAAGGACTGATGAGACCAGAATCAGCTGCATCACCTGCACAGGGGAGGGTAAGCCAGTGGGAGCCACAGGGAGGCAGTCCCGGGCTGCCCAGTAAGGCGCACGCAGCCTGCATACTCCAAGGAGCTGCGCGCCCACCCTGGGCCTTAGCCCGCCGGCCTGTGCCACAGCCAGAGAAGCAGGAGCCAGGCACACGGGCCCCAGCGGGAGGGCCGCGTGGGTCCCTTGGGGGTCCTGGATGGGCGGGTGAAGAGGGAGGCAAACAAAGTTTTGCAGTTTTGGGGTTTTGCTCTTTTGTGGTGTTTCGGCTCAATGGGAGGCCTGCAGGGAGGCGGCGGCAAGGCGAGGCAGCGGCTGCTGTCCGGATTCGGAGGGCGGCAGCGGCGGTGGGTGCGGCTCCCTCCCCGTGAGGTGGTGGTGGCATGCGAGTCTCCCCGGTGAGGGCAGCGGTTTTGATTGAGGCCAAGAGACCTGTCAGTGATTGTATCTCTCTCTAGGTCGGGAGGTTGAAGGTTGGGGGAGTGACATTCAAGGCTAGCCCTTTGTGAGTACTATGAGGACATTCAGCAATGTTCGAGATTCTTCCCAACTGCAGGCAGTGGGGGGACCGTGAGGCCACGGAGTCCGAGAGGTCAAGGAGAAAGGTCTTTCCAAACGGGTCAGGTTTTGTAAAAGAACTCATAAATAACCTAGCCAGAGTGCACGTTTCTACAACAGAGGAGGAATCAAAAGGTGCCCTGACTCACTTGTTGAGTGTAAAAATGAAATCTCATTAGTGAAATATTAACAAACGGTATTTATCAATGAAAGTAAGGCCTGGTCCTGCTATGTTCTGAGCCAAAAATAAGTCAATAATATTCAACCACTTAAAATGCACCCCTGAAGTTCCTTTGACAGCAGCAGTGGGGTACTTCCCTCCATGTGCAAGATACCCCGATACACACACACACACACACACACACACACACACACACACTCACTCTCTCAGTGAAGGCACCCTAGCTTCACTGTTCCTGAACCTTCAATTTCAGTGCCTGGTTCCAAATAAAGTATCGAAACTAAATTCCGAAGGAAACTGAGCGATGCGCGCTAGTGTTACAACTTCCAATACACGCTGGAGGCTGGAGGCAGAGGGCTCCACGGAGGTCAGCGGACGCCGTCCCAGCCTCTGCCGCTGTGCTGCGGGCTGCAGAGATTCTGCATCAGGACAGCAAAGACCTTCTTAAAAAATACCACCAGGAGAGGCATTTCCCTGAGGGAAAAACCAGTTCCAGGGAGAGAGAGGATAGAAGGCTTTGTGATGGCATCAAGGATTTCCATTTGGCTTTAAGAATTTTGTTCAAAATGTATTTAACCAGATTCCAAATCTATAGTTCCTTTTACTGGAACAATCAAACCCTTGAGAAAAATTTTTGAGAAGGGTAGTTTCTCTGGTACTTTCTCATTGGAGAAAAGGAAACAGATTTTAAAACTGGATTCCAGGTCCTGCTTCTCTGCAATTTGCCGGCTGCCAAATTACTTTTATCTTAAAGACTATTTCAACCAATGAGCCAGGAAGTACTTCTGTCCATACAATTAAAAAAAAAAAGACTCTGATACCTGGTCTCTCTGGACTTTTCTTTGATCTTAATCCCAAATGAAACCGAGAAGTCAAGACCAGGATGGCAGAGCTGCCACTGACCAGACTGACTAAGAACACTCCAGAATGGAGCAGCTTAGGCAGAGGCTGGGGGTTGGAGAAAGACAGATGGTGCTAAATCTGAAAATCCAAACCACCAAGCGCTGGGGGGTGGCAGAGGCCCTGTCTGCATAGTGTCTGCCCAAGATCTGACTAGTGCAACACGCGCGCGTGAACACACACACATACACACACACCTCCTCTCGTACCTTCCATGCTTCATTAAGGGCCATGTTAGGCACCCATGAGTGGACGCTACAGATTTACCTTGATTTTTTGTGTTTGGGTTTAAATGAAAGAATTCTTTCAACTGGAAGCTGCAGGTGGGGCCAGCACGAGCGGAGCGTTCGGAGGGGTGGGGAGCCCGTCCTGGAAGGAGCCTGCAGAGGGTGCCCCGGGCCTCCAGTCTACATAGTGTACAAGCAAAATCCCATGCAGCTGTTACAAAACCATCTCCAGGCTTTTCTCTTCTTGCCAAGACTTGACTCCTGTTCTTAGTAGGTCTCACGATACAACTGAAAGACGGATGATCCTTTCCTGGCATCATAAGCCAAATCCAGGAGGAAGTAAGCGAAGACGAGAGAGAAGCACAAATTAACAGACCTCCTCAAATGTGATTAACTAAGAGAAAATGCTACTTTCTACCAAGTATTGGCTAGAGAGCTCTGATTTTTTAAAACTGCACCCCACACACATGGTTTTATGGTCTCAGCAGGCTGTACAAAGACGTGTTTAAGTATGGCTCTTTTCTTTTTCCATTCGTTTTGTATGAAGACTGCAATACAGGCCTTGCTTCCTTTACATTCAATACCAGTAAGATTCTACACAAAAGCTGGAAGGGACCAAAATACTGATTGTAATAAATATTTGCGGGCCTCCTTGTACTGACTGGGCAGCCGATGAGGGGGAAGGTGGGGGAAGGTCTCTGAGAGGCACCACCGATTGCTTCTAGGGCTACACGAAGAGACTCTGGCGCGCCATTAGCTGTGTGTGGACACATCAGAGGAGGAGCTACTGTTGCTGTTCGTGGTTTGGGCCCTCTTTATATATAAGTTTAGTAGCTTCATCTGCAAAGAGAAGACACAAACACATTAGCAAGAGGAAAGCAATCAGAAAGTAGACAAAAAAAAACAAGCCCAGGTGACAGTAAGAAAACAGCACATCCCTTAGTTGAGAAATTCATTATACGAAGATTTTCTGAGGGCCTACTACTCGTGCAGCATACACCTGCCAGGGCCAGGGCCACAGCGGCGGGAGGAGGTCAGAGTCTAGAGGAGACGAGTGGCACCAGGTTCTCATGAACAGAATGAAAAGTGTTACTATAAATGGGTGAGCCACAAGGGCTCCCGGGAAGGAGGTATGTGACGGGCAGAGGCACATCTTTGAGGGGCGACTGTGGCCAGTGGCTCCATGAAGCTGGTGGGGAGCAGGGTGCAGGCCCATGCTCCACAGGCATCAGGTAAAGCTGAGCAAGGCTACCAGGTCAAGCCTTCTGAGCTTCACATCTTTGCTGAAGCTGCTCCTTCTGCGTGGCACACCTCTCTCCACCCCCATTTCAGCCGCCTAAAGCCTGCCGCAGTGTGCTCATCTGGACACACGCATTCCTTTCTCTTGCCTCCTGTGGCATGGGTGGGCACCTCACTGCACCTCAGCTTGTGCTGCTTTATGCTGTAGTTAGCAGTGCCCCCGTGTGCTCCTTCCAGCACGATGAGCCCTCCTTGAGGCCAACACCATGTCACGGAATCACATCACCTCGGACAGGCACGGTGCTTCACAAGGAAAGGGGTTTTCCTTTTTTTTTTTTTTAAAGATTTATTTATTTATTTATGATAGAGAGGAGAGAGAGAGAGAGAGGCAGAGACACAGGAGGAGGGAGAAGCAGGCTCCATGCCGGGAGCCCGACGCGGGACTCGATCCCGGGACTCCAGGATCACGCCCTTGGGCCAAAGGCAGGCGCTAAACCGCTGAGCCACCCAGGGATCCCTGAAAGGGGCTTTCCTATCCGAGATCTCATCTGTTTTCAGCATAAGCCCCCAGGACCCTCCGAATACATAAAAAAGTGCATAATGTGGTAGGTTTTCAAATGCTTCTTGAATGCTACCACGTTAGTATGTCATGTGGACAATCTACCTAATCCTATTAAGAAAAAGAAGCAAGTGTTTGTAGAAGTGGAACACCCATAAGAATCCCACATAACACACGACTTACACGATTGAGGGGATCACAACGTATTTCCTATCCACAGCTCTTTGCCTGCCTTGCTCTGAACAGGCCATGAGGCTGCGACAAATATAAGCCAGCCTGGGGGGAGGAGAGGTGGCATCCAGGGGCACCCAGGAAGAGAGGCTCGGTGTGGTGCATGAGAAATGGGGCCCCTCAACGACAATGGGAAGCAGAACAGCAACTGTATGGGGTTCCCAGGAGAGACTAAGTCTCCCTGACATATTACTCAAAGGTGTATGTAGAGAAAGAACTAAACCACTGTGTTGTGTGTTTTCCCACAAAGGGAGTCAGCAGTAAGCATCTGAGGCTCACTGGTTCTGCTCCACAGTCCAGGGCAGCGATCTCCTCATGTGAGTACCTGTACTGCTGCCTTGGTCTTTTTTAACTGAGTGGAGTATGGCTCAGTTTGCTTTTCCTTCCTCATTGTTTAAAATCTTAAACCTTTTATTTTATTTAAAAATCTTTATTTTTTTTATTTGGAGAGAGAGAGAGAGAGCACGTGCACGAGTGGGGAAGGGGCAGAGAGAGAGAGGGGGAGAGAGTGAAAATCTCAAGCCGACTCCCTGCTGAGGAGAGAGCCAGACCCAGCACTTGAACCTGTGACCCTGAGATCATGACCTGAGCTGACACCAAAAACTGGATGCTCAACCGACTGAGCCACAGAGGTGCCTCTGAGGGGAGTGCCATTATTTTACATGGGGATTCTAATGTTCTAAGGGTAAACCAGGTTCAAGGGAAACCCTATTCATCAGACAAAGTGCCAGCCTGAGGCATACCAGATCCGGCAGTTCTAGAACCAACTCCACCATGAACTAGTTGTGTGACTTCAGGCAAAACCCTTTATCAGCCTCAAACTCCCCTCCTGCAAAATGAAGAAGAGTAAGAACATGTCCACATACCTCCAGTAGCTCCTTAATCAGAAAACAAGTCCTCCGAACACCCCTCTCCCGTTCCTCCCCGAGCTATTCCCGAAATGCCCTCCTGCAGTCTACTCCTGCCTCTCCCTCTGCAGCTCAGCCCCATGCTGCCAAGCACCACAGTTTATTTTTTACTTCCAATGAAGATGGTGAGACTCCAGTCAAAAGACAGAACTTGGGAGGATGAGTTAGGAAAACATGGCCCCACTCTAGGCTGTCTATAAGAGACTCACTTTAGGGAAGATACAATGAGGCTGAAAGTGAAAGGCTGGAAAAAGACACCTCATGTGAACCATAATGGAGAGCACAGGAGTGGCTGGGTAAAATACACTTTAAATCAAAAAACTATAGGAGACCAAGAAAGTCCTTCTATATT
Source organism: Canis lupus dingo (assembly GCF_003254725.2). NCBI lineage: Eukaryota > Metazoa > Chordata > Mammalia > Carnivora > Canidae > Canis > Canis lupus. The sequence continues at coordinate 29,686,971 of NC_064261.1, read as the reverse complement.
CATAAATGGTCAATATACCAAGAAGATACAAGTACAGACATTTAAGCATATAGTATCGCGCCAGCAGAATATAAAAAGAAAACACCTCCTGCCTCCTCCAGGAGGCCTTTGCCTTTCTTCCTGCTCCACCGGGCCTGTGACCCAGCCCCTGGGTCAGCTACATGCTGGTCACTCCTGGGCTGCTCTGCCGGTGGTTCCTCTGTGTCAGTCCTGTCCCCAGATGCATTTTATGCTACCCTGCGGCAGGACAAGATTTTGCTTTTCCCACATGCCTTAGTGGTATAGTGAAGAGAGCAGCTCCCTAACCCATACTTGTTGAATCAGCATTTGTAAAGAAGAAAAAAATGTTCTAGAAGCCAAGACAGTTCTATTTCTGTGAAAGGCTGGTTAAAGAGGAGTTACTAAACACTGTTGTACTTATTTGAAGCCAAAACCACTGAAGTATCTGCTAGCAAAGTCCAGAAAATAAGTGCAAGTATAAGAAAAAGATGTTCATAGAGTTAATGACACATATGTGTTCTGTAGCTCACAAGGAGCTTTCGTGGATTCTCATATTTGAGCCTCATAAAGATCATTTGAGGGAGGCAGCACATGTTCTCCTATCTTATAAATGAAATCGCTGGCATTCACTTGCTCTGTAAATTGGTATAAACTCAAATTACAGACTGTTACAAACTTAGGATGTCAGATGTAATCCCCAGAGCAACCACTAAAAAAACAGCTAAAGAATATACACAGAAGGAAATGGAAATGGCTCAGTACACAAAGAAAGCCTAAAAGAAGGCAGTAATGCAGAAAAATAAGGACAGACACAGCTCTATGGCCTATAGAAAACATATGCTCAAGTGACAGAAGTCCTCTCCACCTCAGTAGTTACTTCCAATGAAGATGGTGAGACTTCAGTCAAAAGACAGAACTTGGGAGGATGGGTTAGGAAAACATGGCCCCACTCTAGGCTGTCTATAAGAGACTCACTTTAGGGAAGATACAATGAGGCTGAAAGTGAAAGGCTGGAAAAAGACACCTCGTGTGAACCATAATGGAGAGCATAGGAGTGGCTGGGTAAAATACACTTTAAATCAAAAAACTACAGGAGACCAAGAAAGTCCTTCTATACTCATAAGTGGTCAATATACCAAGAAGATACAAGTACAGACATTTAAGCATATAGTATCACACCAGCAGAATATAAGGAGAAAATGCTGATAGAATTGAAGGGAGATGGTTTTACAGTAAGAGCTGGAGACTTCAAGATTCAGTTCTTAATAATGGAGAGAGTAACCAGAAAGAAGACAAGGAAATCAAAGACTTGCATGCTACAATGAACCAACTAGATCTAACAGACACATCCAGAACATGCTACCCAGCAACAGGATACAGGTTCTTCTCAAGCACACACAGTCCATGCTCCAGAACAGGCTGTGTGTTAGGTCACAAAGATAGTCTCAACAGATTTACAAAGAGAGATCCCACACAAAGTGTCTTCTCTGACCACAACTGGACGAAGTGCGAAGTCCGTAAGACAAAGAAGACTGAAGAATTCCTGCATTTGTGGAAACCAACCAACACCCTGGTAAACAGCCAACGAGTTGAAGAAATCACCAGGAAAATCAAAAGACAGCTTGAAGCAAATGAAAACAAAATACAATGTACCCACACTTACAGGACGTGGTACACCTGGCCAAGGAAGGAAATGTGTAGCGCAAATGCTTAGGTTAAAACAGAAGGAAGAGCCCATAGCAATCACCTAACTTTACATCTTAAGGAACTAGATAGAGAAGAATAAATTAAACTCAGAAGGAAGGAAATAATAAGGATTAGGACGGAGATAGAGGAAACAGAAAAACAACTGAGAAAAAAATCAATGAAACCAAAAGTTGGTTCTTGGAAAAGAGCAACAAAATCGACACCTAAGAAAAAAGAAGATTCAATTACTAAAATCAGAAACAAATGTGGGGACATTACTAACTCTAAATAAAAAAGATTGTGAGAGAACACTATGAATAAACGTCCAGCAACTAATTAGATAACCCAGATGAAATGGACATATTTCTAGAGAACTTCAAACCTATCAATGCTGAATCATGAACAGAAAATGTGAACAGACCTGGAACTAATAAAGAGACTGAATCAGTAATCAAAAATCTCAAAATCTCATAGGTGGTGGTGGCCCCGTGGCAGACACAGAGATGATCTTTGTGAAGACCAGGTTGGGCAAGACTATCATTCTCAAGGTTGAGCCCAGTGACACCACCAAGTATGTCAAAGCTAAAATCCAAGACAAAGGAGGGCATCTTGCCCCACCAGCCTCAGATTTTTATGGGTAAACAGCTGGAGGGTGGCCTGCATTCTCTCAGACTACCATATCCAGAAAGATGTAACCCTATACTTGGAGCTTTACCCATGGGGTGGCAACATGGAGCCTTCTCTCCCCAAGCTGGCCCAGAATACAACTGCGACAAGACTATCTGCTGCAAGTATTCTGCTCACCTGTACCCCTGCTTCACCTGCTGCAAGAAGTGTGCCACACCAACAACCTGCACCCCAAGAAGGTCAAATAAAGCCCCTCCACCGGCTCTTCCTTTGCCTGCAGGGCCATCTCTTGCCAGGACCCCGAGGCCCTGGGGCCTCACTAACGTTTCCCTTTCATTGACTGGAGCAATAAAACAAAAACACAAACACAACAATAAAAACTTCTTACAAAGAAAAGCCCTAGACCAGATGGATTCACTGATAAATCCTACCAAACATTTAGCAAACACCAATCCTTCTTAAACCTTTCCATGAAATCGAAGATTAAGGAACATTTTCAAACTCATGCTGTGAGATCAGCATTGTCCTGATACCAGAGCCAGATGAAGAACAGAAAACTAACTACAAATCAATCTTTCTTATGAACACCGATGTAAAAATTCTCAAGAAGAGCCTCGCAAACTTAATGCAACAGTGTATTATTATTTTTTTATTTTTTAAAAAGATTTTATTTATTTATTCATGAGCAACACAGAGAGTGAGAGAGAGAGAGAGAGAGGCAGAAGCAGGCTCCATGCAGGGAGCCCAATGCAGGACTCAATCCCGGGTGTCCAGGATCACGCCCTGGGCTGAAGGCGGCTAAACCGCTAAGCCACCCGGGCTGCCTTCAACAGCATATTAAAAACAGTATACACCATGGCCAAGTGGGAACTGTTCCTGAAATTCACCGATAGCTCACCCTCACCATATGAAAACCAATCGACATAATATACCACATTAACAGAATGAAGGGAAAAAAAAAAAAAACCCACATGATCATTTCAACTGATATGACAAAATTCAACACCCTTTCACATAACAAAATTACTCAACAAACTAGGAATAGAAGGAAACTGCCTCAACATATCAAAATCTACATATGGAGAGCCTACAGTGAACATTATGGTCAATAGTGAAAGACTGAAAGCATTTCTTTGAAGATCAGAACAAGAAAAGGAGGCCGACATTGCCCACTTCTTTTCAATACAGTATTAGAAGTTCCAGCCAGAGCAATTAGACGAGAAAAAAATAAAAGGTCTCCACACTAGAAAGAAGCAAAACTGTCTCTATTCATAGATGATGAAAGATCTTATATGTAGAAAATCTTATGAGTGGATAAAGAAGCTGTGGTCTATGTATATAATGGAATATTACTCAGCTATTAGAAATGACAAATACCCACCATTTGCTTCAACGTGGATGAAACTGGAGGGTATTACGCTGAGTGAAGTAAGTCAGTTGGAGAAGGACAAACATATGTTCTCATTCATGTGGGGAATACAAATAATAGTGAAAGGGAATATAAGGGAAGGGAGAAGAAATGTGTGGGAAATATCAGAAAGGGAGACATAACGTAAAGACTGCTAACTCTGGGAAACGAACTAGGGGTGGTAGAAGGGGAGGAGGGCGGTGGGTGGGAGTGATTGGGTGACGGGCACTGGGGGTTATTCTGTATGTTGGTAAATTGAACACCAATTAAAAAAAAAAAAAAAAAAAAGGAAACAGCACTGTACAGCCAGTACAACAAGCCCTATCAATTATGGGGTGATAGATGTCTCAGTTGGCCCTAATCTCTGTAAGCAAAATCTTGTGGGTAAAAGGATCAATTCATCTGACCATGATTCAAAAGCATTACTACCTCTGTGAACCCTGTATGGTAATAAAAATTTCAGTTCAAGAATTAAAAAAAAAAAAAAAAGAAAAAAAAATCTTAATGATTCCTCCAAAAAACCGTGCTAAGACTGATAGATTCAGTGAAGTAATAGGATATAAAATCATTAGTTAATGGAGAAAGGGTAGTCTTTTAAAAAATGGTGCCATAGAAACTGGATGTCCATATGCAGAGAAATGAGATTAGAAGCATTACCTAATGCCATACAAAAATTAAGTCAAAATAGACCAGAGACCTGCATGTAGAAGTTAAATTATAAAACTCATAGAAGAAAACATAGGGCAAAAGCTTCACAACACTGGATGTGGCACTGATTTCTTGGATATGGCACCAAGATCACTGGCAACAAAAACAACAGAGCAACTGGACTTCATAATTTAAAAATTTTACGAATCAAAAGACAAGGATTAGTATCCAAAATGTACAGAGAACTTCTAAAACTCAACAATTAAAAAAAAATTCAAAAATGGACAAAGGACTTGAGTAGACATTTCTCCAAAGATACGTAAGTGGCCAACAAACATATGGCTGCCAGGCCCTGGGAAGGCTACCATCAAAAAAAAAAAAAAAAAAAAGAGAGAAAAGAATAAATGGTCAGTGGTATGTAGAGAAACTGGAGCCCTTAGGTGCTATTCTTGGGACTGTAAAAGGGCACAGCCACCGTGGTAAAGTTATTATAGGATTCGGTAATTCTAGCCCTGCACAGATACCCAAAGAATTGAAAGTCAGGTCTCAAAGACACATTTGTACACGCATATATACAGCACTACTCACAACAGCTACCAGCTGGCAAGAACTCAAGGGTCTGTTACAGAAAAATGGGTAAGCAAGCTGTTGTGTGTACATATATTGGAATATTTTTCAGGCTCAAAAAGGAACAACATTCTGGCACATGCTACCACATGGATGGACCTCAAGGACTTATTCTAAGGGAAATAAGCCAGTCACAAAAAGACAAATGATTCCACTTTTATGAGGCACCTGAGTAGTCAAATTCATAGAGACTGAAATAGAATGGTGGTGGCCAGGGGCCAGGAGGAGGCAGTAACAAGGAGCTGTGGAACAGTGATCTGATACGCCTGGTTACACAGAGAAACAGGAATTCTTTTTGTTTCTAGTCTAGAAAACTGAGGCAGACTTACCACTATGTCTATCAGCAACCAATTTTTTTGTTGTGGAAATGCATATAAGAATCTACAAAGTTTATATTAACACACCAGAGCTATCACATCTAATGCCTGCAGGATGAATCGGGCTAGCAAAGCAGAACAGTGTGAGGGCCAGCCTCCCTAAGCCCTGTTAGTGGACTCAAGCTGTAACTGGCTCTGGGACAGGTTTGAGAAAACACCTGTATCTTCTCAGTGCATGATTAGAGTGGTCAACAAGGTGATGGGACAGCTGCCTTACACAGGAAAGTGAAAACTTCCAGACAAAACTGGGGTCTGATATTATTTGGGGATGAATTTTAAAAATCAAATTCTCTTTGTGAATACTGTCTTCTAGTCCCTCACGGCTGGTATTTTTCAGATCATGGCTAGGGTAGGGATCAGTGAGGAGCCTTTTTATAGGAGGAAAGGAAAGGAGAAAGTGGCAAATGGAATCAAGGAAGCTCCCAGATCATTTATGCGCACCTGCCTCACTCACACCTTCTGACCTAGCTGCGTATTTCTGCCTGCAGGAAGAGTCAAGTGTCTCTCTTCTTCTGGGTCAGTAATTCTCCAGCAGGGGTGGTGATTCTGTCCCTACCAGGTCATGTGGCCACATGGAGACTTCATGAGGACTACCACAACTGCCGGCTGGGGTGCTACGGGAATCTACAGCTGGCAGGCAGGAGTGCTGCTCATCTTCCTGCAATGCCCAGGACAGCCCCAATAACAAAGTGGCCCGAGATGTCAGTAGTGCTGAGGGGTAAGTCCTGTTTGGAAAGAGGCAGGCAAGCTGTCTGTGCCAGAACTCCGGGGAAGCAAGGCTCTGGCTGTGATGCTCACCAGCTAAGCAAAAGAAACAGCCCTGTTTGGAATGAACTCCATGTTGACATACTTTCCTCCCGTGCAGTCCCTGGAGCAGCCTTGCCACAAGGCCGGAGGCCGAGGCCGGCAAGGCCCAGGAGTCAAGCTGCTACTCCTGCCCTTGCCTCTCCTGCCAGAGTTCGGGGTACCATCTGCTCTCACCTGGCAGGCTCTTCAGATTTTCAGTTTATTTTTAAACCAATAAGCACTCTAGACATTCTCATCTGCAATGAGCCAAAAGGTCTTGTGTTCCACATCCTGCCCCTGATTGTAGAAAACTCTGAAAGAACATGAGAGGCAACAGAGTGAGGGAAGAGCCTGGTTGCTGGAGCAAGAGCTCTGTGTGCCCTTGGGCAATTAAATGCAGGATAACTGTCCTCATCCCACAGAGATGTTGTCGTGAATGAATGCACCAACACATGTGAAGCGCAGACAACAGTATCCAGGACTTGGCAAGCAGACGGCGAGAGCCTGCTGTCATGACTGTTGACGCCCACAAGGGACCCAGGCTGTATGGTGGCCAGAGCTGCAAACAAGCAGGTTCATGACGGCTGGCAGAGCCCAGGTGTGCCCTCGGCCCATGTAACACTATACATACCTTGCTCCCCGTGAGCTGGGCAAGGTGAGGTTTCAGCTCTTCTCCAATTACGGAATAAATTGCCACTAAGCAAAACACGCTGGCCTTACGCACACTACTTTCGGTGTTGTCATAACCCTACAAAGTCAGAGGGGACACAAAAAGGAAATGAGATCAAAGATCCGCTTGACAGGCAATGTCTCATCAACATTTCCACAAATACCCTCATAGTTCAACCTTGGACTCGCTGTTGCTAATATAATAACCACGACACACATGAGATTTGCCATGGAACCCAGAGAGAGCTCTCGCCCCACAGAGGTCAAAACTTAATAGAGTCGAGAGTGAGCTGGTTCCTGGGGTTGGAAGCAGAGGTTGACAAGTGGCACCGTGGTCTGCTGGTGCTGCTTAACATGAGCTGCCACAGCAGCACCACCCAAAAACCATGCCAGAGAGAATGGGAAAGGAAAGCAAGGAGGAAACATAGCTTGCTTCTTTCACATTTCTCCCAATGGGTAACGTAAATCCTTTTTTCCCCCTAAATTTCATTTATTTTTTTGAAAGAGAGAGAGCACAAGCACAAGCAGGGTAGGGAGGAGTGGAGGGAGAGGGAGAAGCAGGCTCCCTGCTGAGCAGGGGTCCAGCCCCGACCAAGGGGCTCGATCCCAGGACCTGAGATCATGACCTGAGCTGAAGGCAGACACTTAACGGACTGAGCCACCCAGGCCCCCTCTCCACCTCCTGGTTAAAGCAAATCTTGTGTGAAAATCCCTTTTAAGAAATAAGAACTGCATCCCTCGCTCAGGTGGGCAGAACCTCTGTGCCACCCAAAGATGGCTGGGGACGTCCATCCTCTACAACTGGGCCTCGATCTACCGTCAGCCTGGCCTCTGACTCACACTCAAATGGGGACTACCTGCTGTTCTCCAAGCAGGCCTGAGGAATTTTCTGTCTATATGTAAATTCCCAACCCGAGTGTTCGGCAAGCAACAGCATTTATTAAATCATGAAGCTGATTTCTCTCTACCTTCCGCACTGAAATCGCACTCTCCCTCTAGGGTCTGACTCTAAACCAGCTCTTCTGTGAGCCCTTCTCTCTCTGCCACTCCAGCCTGGACATCACCCCTCGCGCCTGATCTCAGAAACCTCCACACGCACCTACAGTAAGCCGGCACCTGGTGCCACCATCTAGAGCCACCTGCATAGCTGTACTGTGTCCCACGCATGCTCAAACACCCTCGGGGCGGTGCCGCAGCACTGCAGGACATCTTTTCTCTTCCAGAGTCTAACTCAATGCCTCACACTTAGAAGGCTTTCGGTAAGTGTTTGCTAGATAGGAGAGTAAGGACCATTATCTGATCCATGGCCCACGTTGCCCAGGGCTGCGGCCCACGGATGTACAATAGGGTTTTGCTAAAGAAATGAACAACAACAAAAATAACCAAAATATATTTATAGTAAAACAACTCCTAGAGCCACAGTTCTAATCTGCCAGGAAGATCTTTCAGCTACATTCAGGGGAGGGTGCATTAGAAAACAAGAGATGTGCAAGGTGTCCAAGCCACACAGCTGCACAGCCTCTAAAGCACAGGTCAGCGCCTGCCTTTTCCTCCCTACCCCTTGAGTGAAGGAGGAGCGCACAGCCCCCATGTCCCCGGGGGGCTGGGGGGCAGTGCCTGCTCCGGACCTCACAGCCCCGAGCAGACAGGAGCCGGCCAGCCACCGGGAGGGCCCACCTGTAGCAAGCCCGGGATGATGTCGGCAAGGAGCTGCAGCAAGGACTCCTTGGCGATCCTCTCGACGACTTTGGTCTGCATCTTGATGGCAGCGAGGTTGATGGGGTAGTCGGCGGTCTGGATGATGGGGCAGAGGACTTTAATGCACTGCTCTGGGTGGATGGAGCTGGCCAGTGTGGACGCCGCCTCCTCGGCAGCTCTCACCACCTGAAACATCAGGTCCCCCACATGAGTGAGCTCCCAAAGACCAAGTCACACCATTGCCTAACTTTGGGAAGCCAAGCGACAGATTTCACCTGGTGCCTCGTGCTAACGTGGTACAAGATATAGGGGGTGGGGGGCGTGCAAAGGCAGGCATGGGGATCCTGCTAGAAACCCTGGAGAGGTGGTTCTCCAACTGTCCCCCACCCCCACCCCACTGCCCTCCCTGGCAGCAGCATTCCTGAGAACATGCCAGAAATGCAAATTCTCTGGCCCCAACCAGGACTGGATGAATCAGAAACTGGGGGAGGGGTCAGGTGGGTGGTTAATTTTTTTTTTAATTAACTTATTTTAGAGAGAAAGAGCCCGCAAACAGGGGGAGGGGCAGAAGGAGGGAGGGGGGAGAGGGGGAGAGGGGGAGGGAGGGAGAGAGAGAGAGAGAGAGAGAGAGGAGAGAATCTCAAGCAGATTCCCTGCTGAGCGCTGAGCTGGGCTCCATTGATGCAGGAGGGCTCAATCCCATGAGCCTGAGATCGTGATCTGAGTTGAAACCAAGAGTTGGACGCCAGGTGCCCCCCAGCAATAAGCACTTGGGAGTCCCCCATATGGAAAATTTTGAGAGTCTCTGCCCTTTCTCTACAAGATTAGGGCCTAAAAATATAGATGCTTTCCAACAGTCCACAGGACAAACACAAAACAATTCAAAAGAAACCTGGAAGAAAAATCGGAATGGCTTCAATATTTAGGATTCTGTGGAGGTGCCTAAATGTAAGGAGTTGGGGAAGCACCGAAAGAACTCTCTGGGTTTTCCTGAGGAGATTCTTAAGGTAACTTGCTTTTCCAGGAATCTGTGCCTGTACCACATTGCCTTGCACTTTGAAAGAAGTGGGTGAAATGGAGACTTGGCCAAAGGAGCGGCCTCTGACCTCTGAAGAGATCATGATGCACTAGCATACAGTGAGCACTTGTACTGGAGGCCACCAGAAGGGCCACATGAACTCCCTGTAATAAAGACAGAAGCTAAATGCAAAACCCAGCAAGAACAAAGACTGCAGGCTCTGAGCTCAGAGAGCTGGTACCTGATCCCAGCCACGCCACTCCCCAGTACTAAACCTCAACTCCCCATCTGTAAAATGGGGATACTTGACAAATATCATTTAATACACAGTATCAAAATGTACTAGGTTTTCAGAAGAGGAAGTCACTTCTGTTAATGGCACAGAGATACATATATATATGGTAAAGAAAACACCAAGCTGCAAACGTGTGCATTTCCTTATGAAATGTAATGAAAATCTACTACTTTTCTCCTACTGCTGGCCCTGGACTGGTCATTCCACCCAGATTCTTCTCTGCTTTGTGTTCTATTTGAAACAAGTCAGCTGTCCTTAATTCAGCAACAAGATCAAGGTTTTCAGCTCAATACTTTAATCACCCCAGTGTTCTTGTGATTGAAGCCAAGACTGACCAACATGAAACAGCAGACTGACCATCTGGAAGGCATCTTCTAGACCTGGGCAAGAGTGCGCTAAGACGCCGGTGCCTACAAGCCATGGAGGAGAGGACACACGCTCTGCGTGAGGTCACTATAGGGCCCTGACTGAGGCACTGCCCCCCAGAGCCCCAGCATCTCTCTCTAGGAGGGGCAGGGGCAGATCTCAGGGCGCCACACTCCTGGCTTTGGTAAAAGACACAGATCAGCCTTGTGTTCAGCTGGGGCTATGCTGCCTTCTGAACAGGACTCGCTTCCTGGAGTGTGCCTCATCGTTCTGTGCATCTGCTCTGCTCTCAGAACAGTAAAAGGAAATCCAGCTTCTGACACAATCCTCTTCCAACAAAAGGGGGTTGAATTCATCTCATTTAAAAATAGCTATATTTAACAAGCCAACAAAAAGAGATAAAATGGAATCCTCACAATGGAGCAGTAGATAACTTGGATTGACATATATTTTCCTTGTCTTTATTATGATGGTGAGAAATCTCACAGAGGAAGACACAGACATGGCCAACAGGCACATGAGAAAATGCTCCGCATCACTGGCCATCAGGGAAATACAAATCAAAACCACAATGAGATACCACCTCACACCAGTGAGAATGGGGAAAATTAACAAGGCAGGAAACCACAAATGTTGGCGAGGATGCGGAGAAAAGGGAACCCTCTTGCACTGTTGGTGGGAATGTGAAATGGTGCAGCCACTCTGGAAAACTGTGTGGAGGTTCCTCAAAGAGTTAAAAATAGACCTGCCCTACGACCCAGCAATTGCACTGCTGGGCATTTACCCCAAAGATACAGATGCAGTGAAACGCCGGGACACCTGCACCCCGATGTTTCTAGCAGCAATGGCCACGATAGCCAAACTGTGGAAGGAGCCTTGGTGCCCATTGAAAGATGAATGGATAAAGAACATGTGGTTTATGTATACAATGGAATATTACTCAGCCATTAGAAACTGACAAATACCCACCATTTGCTTCGACGTGGATGGAACTGAAGGGTATTATGCTGAGTGAAATAAGTCAATCGGAGAAGGACAAACATTATATGGTCTCATTCATTTGGGGAATATAAAACATAGTGAAAGGGAATAAAGGCGAAAGGAGAAAAAATAAGTGGGAAATATCAGAAAGGGAGACAGAACATGAAGACTCCTAACTCTGGGAAACGAACTAGGGGTGGTGGAAGCAGAGGAAGGTGGGGGGATGGGGGTGACTGGGTGGCGGGCACTGAGGGGGGCACTTGAGGGGATGAGCACTGGGTGTTATTCTGTACATTGGCAAATTGAACACCAATAAAAAATAAATTTATTAAAAAATATTAAAAAAGATAAAAATAGGTATATTTAAGACTGATTATGCTGCATCAACAGTGGAGCTCATGTCCCAATACCTGGCATTTACCACTATGAAAAACCTGGTAGGAAATGCATGAAATGTCCGCTCACTATCTCAAGGTGGTAAGATTATAGGGAATTTTATTTTCTTCTTCGTATTTTTTATATTGAAAAATGGCAATGAGCATCATAGTAACATTCATAGCAAGGAGAATGTGTTTGTAAAAATCTACTTCAGGTGTTTTTTTGAGATCAGGAAAAGTTAACAGTTCACAGGGGAGCGGGGAGGATGGGGTGCTGCATTCTAAGACCAGACAGCCTTTGTCTTCCAGAAGTGATTCTGAGCTCTGGCATGGAGTCACACTCCCTGGGTGTTTGCGGAGCCTGGTGACTCTATACGGGATATCGTTATGATCTTTATAATAACTATTCCTATTTCTGTTTATCTCCTGTTTCTGTAAGCTCTCTTCTGCTCAACTAGAAAAATCACTGTAGCTAACCATTTGCCCTCCTTAACCAGCAGAAAGATCTTTTTCCTCAACTCCTAGAATTTTTTCTCTATTCCTGGTACCAAATGTATGATGCTTTGCATTCTTGCCAACATTTTTATGTGTCCCCTTCTTCCCAAACAGGCTACAAAGACCTAGCAGACAGGGGCTGGGGCATGTCCTTTGTACCCCAAAGTACACAGTAGTAAGTAGTAAATGTACACACAAAGTACATTTATCAGGTGTTCAACACTTACCGATGACTGAATTGCATTATGTCTGTCAATATGTTCCTATTCAAAGAAGCCCCACCTTCTCGAATTCTCAAAGTGTTCTTTCTTGTTAAAGCCCTTTTGAACATTCCCTGGGAGGGGCTGCTATCTCCTTAAGGCACTGACCAAAGTCTAGGGTCTCGTTCAAAAAGCTCACACTCCCATCACCTGGCCAGCACGCTCATGGACACAACACATACACTGTGGGGGCAAAGACTGGGATTATGTATTAATCCTTTCAGGAGTCAAAACAGGGACAACGAACAGCACATTCAAGGGTGAATACTGTGTACATGTGAGAAGACAGCTGTCGAGAACATCCATGATTTACCTGTGTTTATTATATATGTGAAAGGTCAGGCTTGGGTAAAAGAATCTTATTCTCAATAAGCCCATAACAGCGATTCTTCTTTTTTTGTGTGTGTGATTTTTCTTTCTTACAACAATTCCCCCTGCCTTCTGTCTTGTGCTCTGTGTGTCAGGGACCAAGCTCAGACCTCAGGCCACAAGAATGAGGATGACGGTGGGCCCTGGAGTCCCCGCCTCAAGGTGCTGGGCAGGGTGGGCCACTCTGTGCAGAGGGGCAGCATGAGGTTACAAAGCCCCAGGGGGCTGTGGACCAGGCAACAAAAGCAAACAGGGACCGGAGGGTGGGGAGCAGCAGCTCTCTACCTGTAGAGCATCCTGCAGTTGGCCAGTAGATGAAAGGAAGTTGGTGAGGGACGTGACGCAAAACGAATGTCTGGGGAAGGCTTCCTGGGTGTTCTGCAGGGATGCCTTCTGGTTCAAGGGCCCTTGGTCATGCAGAGCCAGCCCACCATGCCTCTGCCTCCTTCGCAGTAGGCAAGTGGTCTGGGTTAGCCAGGCAGTGAGCTCAGCCTCCCCAGGTACCTCAATACAAGCAAGCAGACTGCCCTGTCAGCAGGCATGCACTCAGTCACACTGAGTTCATCGCCCTCCACTTTACATATATAGGACAATGAGACGATTTAAAGACAGCCCACTGTGATTTTATTCTTGCCAAATCAATCTCCTCAATCAATCTCAAAAGGCACAGCTTTTTCCACACAGGTGGCCCTGGTGTGCACACATGACCTTTAACCTTTCAGCCCAAGAAGGGCAACCCCAGAGTTGCATGGGCACATTCTCAGTCTCTGAGCACCATGTGGCAGACAAACCTGAGTTCATTCCTCTGGCAAGATGCTCAATCGGTCTGAGCCTCAATTTTTAAAAAATTCTAAAATGGGGATTTAAAAAATGACAACTCTGACCAAATACTGGAGTAAGAGAGACAACCTACCACTGCCTGCAGCTAAGGGGCCCCCAAGGGCAGAGTGGAGGATCCAGGGGCTCTGAGGCCACCAAGAGAGCTGAGCTCTGACCAGAGGACCCCTCCGACCTGGCCTAGCACCCACATCAAGTGGGTGGGACATTGCCAAGACTCTCTAAGAAGCTAACCCAAAACAAGGCCCAAGTCTGTCAAGACGGCATGCAAGGCCAGCAAGGCTTGGCTCCTGCCTGCCCATTTAGTGGGGTTTATGCCCTCCCTGTGCCCTGGTCAAGCTGAGGGCTCACCCTGCACATGCCCTGCAGGCCACTTTTCAGAGCCCTGGACTAGCCCTCTCCACTCCTCCTCACTGTTGCTCACTTGTGCTCTTCACCTGGCTGGCCCAGGTCACCCTTCAGGACTCATTGGCTGTAGTATGGCTCTGGGAAGCCTCGAGTGCACACCTTCATCACTGCACTCAAACACCCAGCTGGAGTGGTCTCTCCCAGTACACTCTAAGTCCCCTGAAGGCGAGATCTTATCTCAGTCATACTTTCACCCTCTGCGCCCAGTGTCATGTCCAATACACACGAGGTGCTCAGTGAATGTTTGTCAAATGAATTCCCCCACAGTGTATGTATTTTTAAAAATGCTCATGACTGGCAAAGTCACCTCTGGGGCATGCCTCACTGATTTGCATTTACATGTTCCAACCGAAGAGCTAGCCCAGAAAATGAGGAGGAAGCAAGATATCTATAAATGACCAACTTGAGCCTTGGGCAAAATCAACTGTGGAAGGCCTAGAGGGTTCCATTCCAGGTGTCACGCCTGAAAGGCAACAGCTCTGTCCTTTGGAAAAGAGACTCTGGTTCAGGTTCACTTTTTCTAGTAATCAACTGTTTGAAGAGGGGGCAGTGTATTTCTTAGAAGACTACCACCATGCCACGAATTACCTTAAGATAAAGTGCTTCTCTTCCTCCTCAGCACACGCACATCCCTCTGGTTGCTCTATGTCCATGGTGTACTAGGCACGTGGCTGAGTTCCGCACCGCTAAGCAGACAGTGGAAGTGTTGGGGGGTGGGGGGGCTGTCCATCTCTTTTCTAAGCTGTTCTCACAGGGAGACCATGCTCTCACAGGGAAACCCATGCCCTTCTGCTGTGTGAAACCACTGTTTGTAAGTACCCTAACATACTGCTCAGGAAGTGTGGTACTGAGTGAGGAAACTTGTATCTTAATTTTCAAACGTGGGTAAAAAAATAGCAGGGTCAGGAAACGCTGGGTGACTACACAGAGAGAGCCAAGGCAAAAAACACTGATGCACAGGAATCCATGCTGAAGATCCTGCTGGGAGCTGGGCAGCAGCTCAGTGGGTGCAAAGACAGGCTTGGAAACAGCCTGGGATTCAAGGGTCACAGCGCCACTTAACAGTCCTGGCGGGACCAACCCAATATGCCCCCCACCCCCCGACCCTCACGGTGAGAACTCCATCTCATCGTTAAGGTGTCCTTCTCCTCCCCTCCTGCCTCTCCGTGCTCTCTTGTCATTCAGCTGAAAGGGAGCTACCTACAGTCAGATGCTAGGCCCAGACTTTCACATCTGCTGGGCTGAAACCCAAACCCAAGGCAAACTTCCTCTTATAAAACTCCACCAATTCCCCATGTCACCCACGTGAAGCATTTAATCGAATGTACCTAATGTAAAAAGGTTTACAAAAAAATATCTGAAAATAAAAATCCAGAAGGTGTACTTCAAGATGGCAGGTTTGAGGCCTTCTCTCTTCCTGAGGTTACAGAAAGTTTCCCAGGACAGATATCATTTTTGGCAAGCTGCCTCAATCACGGTGAACTTTAGGTTTTGCCTCTGTGTTCTATGTAACATAAGAAGCAAAGATTATAAATGTAAGCAAACAGACAGCAAAAGTAAACATGGGCACTAGAAAGAAAAAAAAAAAAAGGAGAACAATACTTTTTAGTAGACAAGGTGGCCAGAAGTGGTAAGGATTTTAAAAAGGGGGATGGGGCATATTTATGACAAAGCAGCATCAAGCAGGTTATAATCCACCTTGAAGTGATCAAAACTGTTCCAAGTCTGATTTTGCTACAGTCTGATTAGGAACATAAGGATTCTTTCTTTTCAAAGTTAGTGAAATAATAGTAGCTAGCTAGAAAAAGCATAATCTCCTCAACTAACTTTTAAAAAAAATGAGATCATTACTCAGAATATTAATGAATGTTTGCTTAAAGATAAGGTTTCTTCTAGAGCACAGAACCTGTCAAAAATTTGGATTTTGTGTTTTAAGTTCACAAAGTTTGATTTGGCTCTGTCACAGACATGCCATAAAAATTGGTTCAATTAAAAAAGAAATTTTTTAATGCATAAAAAAAAAAAAAGAAAAAACAACAAGCAAATGTTCCTAAACAATGACAATCAAAGGAGTCTTCCGGGTGGGGCATACATAGTTTTGTGCTGTAATCCTGTGGAAGCTAAGAAAAAGCATGATGCCACCTTCTGGGGAAAAGCTGGAAAGACCTTATACAAATGGGATCCACACAGAGTTTTGGGATCCACCAGGATCCTGGTGGGAGTCGGCCACAGGTGAGGGATTGGCACTGCTATAAATGCCAGGGTTACGGTAGAGTGCCAGCATGGGCCGGGACCTGCCTGTGGGTCCTCACTTAGCTAGGCTCAGTACCATAACAGAGGGAGGAAAGAAAAAAAGCTCCAGGTTCAACATCCATAGGCCTGAGTTTTGGACCTGATTCTATCATCAGCTAGTGAGACAGTCTGGGGAGAAATTTCTTCTACCTTCCAAGCCTCAGGTTCCCTCATCAGAAACATTAGGGGAAGAATGTAAACCAAGAATTTTCTTATCTTGGGTTATATATAGTCTTATTTCCACCCCTACTTGACACATGCTGTTCCTTGGAAAAAAAAAAAAAAACCACACACGAAAAATTTCAGGAGGCCAAGTCTGAATGAAATGATGTCTAGCAAGAGGACCATCACATCCCTGCCTGGAAGGCAGACTCAGAGCAACACACACTCTCTCAAATGCATTAAGGCAGTTAAGGGGGAGACTCCTGTCCTACCCCAAGGGGCAGAATTAGGACCAAGAGGAGAAAGTGCTGAGGAGTCAGAAGGGTCCAGAGCCTAGGAGGATACCACAGATACAGGACTGGCCAGTCTCTCAGGAGGGATGGAAGAGACCACCTAAATCTCAGATGGGAACCTGGGCAGCACACAGAAGCCTCCTCCACTGCATCTCCAATGTCCATCTCTCAAATCTCATGGTGTTTTCCTACCTGAAGGGGACAAGTGACAGCTACTCTAGAGTAGACCTGGATAGATTTGGCCATGCAGCAGCCCCAAGACTAAAGCTGTGCTTTCCACTGGGTTAAGTTTGCTCACCCAAATTTATTTTATTTTAAAAAAGATTTTATTTATTTATTCATGAGATACACACATAGAGGCAGAGACGCAGGAAGAGGGAGAAGCAGGCTCCATGCAGGGAGCCCAACGTGGGACTCAATCTTGGGTCTCTGGGATCACCCCCTGAGCCAAAGGTAGACGCTCAACCACCGAGTCACCCAGGAGTCCCACTCATTTAAATTTAAATAGCCTTCTTAGACGTATTTAGGAAAGTGCAGTTGTATCTGCTTTGTATATAATGTAAAAAGCTTGCCAACAATTCTGTCAGCATCTGCCTACTTTCTTCAGTGGAAAAAGAGAGAAAGGATAGTCCCTTCGGTTTTTTAGCAATGAGCCCTACAGGGCAGGACACATCCCTGCTACCCTGGTTGACCCAGTGTACGTGTGTTCTAGAGACCCAAACGCACCTGGGGCTTGCCCACAGTCACGTACCCAGTAAAAGGCAGGAGGAGGATGAGAACCCAGGACTTCAAAGTCTCAACTCAACACTCTGATGTTGAACAATGGCCCTCTTGCCTGTTTCTGAGTAGGCGGACTTTCCTGAAGCTACAGGAGCTAAAGGGCAGGAGTCACGTCCGCCTCCTAGGAGGGCCAGTCCACCAGAGGGGAGCAGCTGCTCCCTCACCCTGAATAACACTGCAACGGCAGCTGGCGCTGCCATTCAGAACCAGACCCTCTGCTTGGCACCTCACAACAACCTCTTTGAGGTAGAACACGGTATCTCTGCTTGACGTTCAGAACACGACGGCAGTCTGGGTCTCAGGGAGTCAACCCAGGCATGTCTTTGAAGCCCATGCTCCTTCCTCCTGGCTGTGCTGCCCAGCTCACTGTTAGAATCATCTCCCTAACTACTCCTTGCAGCCAATCTCGGGTTCTAACTACCTCAGGCAGTTTTCCTGGACTCTTCCAGCCCACTTCAAACTCCTAGGGCTTCTCACTCTGAACCATGTTTGCTTTAACCTCAACTAAACCATGAGCTCCTTGAAGACTGGAGCCCTGCCCCCTGCCCCCCACCTCCTGCCTCCAATAATAAAACATTTACCAGAGTTTGTGCTATTAGTGTCAGACTGTTGGCTTGGCAACTATTAACCTTTCCATGATTATATAGGTTTCTGGTTTTGCCTTTCTGTTAAAAAGCAAAAACTTGCAAAGGAAATAGGGTTTCTAGCCACATCCTGAGACTGAGTCAGGGAAAAGGTGCATATTTAGAACCTACAAGGGTTAAGATTTGTTACTCAATAGCAACTTTTAGTACTTTGAGGCTAGATGAGACCCAGATAATCATCTAATCCACTCCCTGCACTAACAGATAAGAAAAACCAAGGTCTGGAGAGGTGAAGTAATTTCTCCAGGTCCACATAATGCATTGTTCTGCAGAGCCAACTGACACACGGCTGCTGCCCCCAGAGAGGCTTCTAAGGACCATTCCAGAGTGTAGAGGATCTGGTTAAGTCGTGGTCAGATAGTGACTTTATTATTTTTTTTTCAATTTTTATTTATTTATGATAGTCACAGAGAGAGAGAGAGAGAGGCAGAGACATAGGCCGAGGGAGAGGCAGGCTCCATGCACCGGGAACCCGACGTGGGATTCAATCCCGGGTCTCCAGGATCGCGCCCTGGGCCAAAGGCAGGCGCCAAACCGCTGCGCCACCCAGGGATCCCAGATAGTGACTTTAATTGGTAGAATCTGAAAGAGAATTATCAGCTCGCTAAAATAAAATGTCTTCCCTCTGACACACTACTGCTCTTCTCTTGCCATATCTGTCAAAAGGACTACATGAGACCCACCACACCAGCAGGGTAAAGCGGAAGCAAGAACTCTAGTTCCTCAAATGTTTTATTTTAAAAATTAATTCCTTGAAATCCTAAAACATACAATTAACTAGAAATGATTTAAAAAGAGAACCCTAAAAGACAAAACATTGTTTTATATTTTATCTAAGAATCCAACTTCCCCAAGGAAATCAAAACACCCGAGGCTGGGCTGTGATGCCCGGCACACCCAAGTCTTTGTGCATGGCAGGAAATGTTTGGTGACCCAGTGCAGGACATATTGTGATGCTAATATTTTCTTCTTTAATTGATAAATATAACCCAATATTCACTAATGTGGACAAGTTCAAGAAAAACTAAGCCTAGAGATCAAAAAGTTTCAATTAGAGAATATCTTCAAGATATAGAGTTGGTGCTTCTTTCCAGTTTAAATAAACATTTACCAAGCACTTTCAAATCTGGGTCTCTATGTAAGACATAATTCCTGGGAACAATAGCTGTTCTTACATCACATGTGTATAAAATGATTCATAATTAGTGTGCCAATTGTTTACCAAGAAAGAGGTGCTTCAGAAGAAGATAAGGATGTCTAAAACCAGTTTCATGTGGCGATACTCATGCGGCATCCGACACTTTCCAAACCGTCATGCCTTTGGGTTTTATGACAGTCATGTTTTACAGGGTCATATACAGATGATGAGACCCAACAACGCAGCTGGACAGGACACAAGCTGGTCTAAACACCAGGTTTCCTGCCTCAGGAGTCATACCCCATGCTGACCCCAGAAGCCATTCATACCATCAATTCTCTTATCAAATCCCTCTTCATCGATGAAGGAGATATTCAGCACCAGCCTGAATAGACTGCAAATTCTAAGATGAGAAGAGTTAAAATCAATGAAGTTTTTTTTTTTTTTGAAGTTTTCCTTCAAAACAGAAAATGAGCTTCAGATTTCTGAAAGTTCCTACCAATAATGAGCACTTTAAGATGTTTGCCATGACCTAACCCTACTGAAAAACCACAGTGACTTTGTTAATGAGTCACTGAAACTCAGTAGCAAAATTTATTTACTAAAAAGATAAAAAACAAGGAGTGAGATAATGAAGGAGATGTACTTATTCAAGTAAGGAACAGGAAAACGTGTCTAAACTGACTCACACCAACTTCCTAAATAGAAACTCTGAAGTGGTGTCTAATTCCCCCATGGTGCTTTACTGGGTCTGCACAGCTGAAGATGGGTGAGGTCTGAGTGAGGCCTAGCACGGTATATTTTCAACATGTAACAGAAATGTTTTGCATGGACTGTTCCTCTTAAAAGATCCTGAGAAACCAGACTTTTGCTCAAAGGATGGGAATACAAGCCATCTTATCGTTAGCCCTGCCCTGCTCATCTTCCTTAAGAACTTTTCTCACTGCTGCAGTCCCGGAACAATTGTAAGGTGTCTTGTGGCATGGCTGCCACCAATGCGGGTGCGGGAGGTCATCTGGTGCTGAGGTCTCAGAGTGGTTTGTGTCAGCCTGCTGAGTCTCATGTCCTTCATGTCCTGCGAAAACCTGGGTTCTGTCTGTGAATACAAAACCCCCTAGCTTCCTATGAGATGGAAGTTCCAGGAGCGCTCCAAAGAATGAACATACTTGGGAAATACTAATTAGCTGGGAGGGCAGACTCCGCCTCTGTAGGACCAGTACCGGTCACTGGGAGTTTCTGGCCAAGGGACAGAATGAGGCTTCACAAGGAGAACGCCAAGGGCACCAAGTCAAGGTGAGCGTGAAGGTACGCAAAGCAGGGGAGGCCTGCCAGTAGGCACTCCTTTATTTGGAACACAGTGTTTTCCCTACCTGCTTTATCAGGCAATCAGTGACAGCAGCGTGGAGACCCAGGTTACTCCAATTCCATGACAAGTGAACACTGCTAGGTTTACTTTAAGCAATAGGCACGTCCCTTAGGCAACTGAAAGGACTTCACACATAAGAATTTTCTCTCCGAAATTTCTCATTTTACAGGAAGGAAAAAACCCCTAAAACGAGATCCCTCAAGAAAACGGCTAAAAGCAAAGAGATGATTTAATTCTGCTCACTTGTACTTCTTAGGGTCAGAGTGTCAAAGTTTCAGATCAGGATGCTGACTTTAAGCACAGGCATCTTCCAAGGGGATAGGTACTAAGTGCCACACACTTAGTCAAGGGTTTCACCTTGATGCCACATTCTACCTATATCCTCTACTGAGGAAATAACTGACATCAGATATTTGCAAAAAAAAAAAAAAAAATCAACATGACTTCTTTTTAAGATAGATTTATTTATTTACTTATTTGAGAGAGAGAGAGAGAGTGCGAGCGAGCATGAGAATGGGAGAGGCAGAGAGAGGAGGAGCCTCTCAAGCAGACTCCATGCTCAACATGGAGCCCAATGAGAGGCTCGATCTCATGACCCTGAGATCATGACCTGAACTGAAACCAAGAGTCGGATGCATAACTGACTGAGCTACCCAGGCACCCCTTACTTCATTTTTTGATCATATATTCTCATTAAGGAGACGCTATTATGGTTAAAAAAAAAAAAAAAAAAAAAAAAAGGCCAGCACAGGTCAGGCCAGGTCAGGCCCCTTAAAAGAAACACATGACCTGCTTCACATCTTGGTTCTGCCAATGACTGCTGTGCATCACCTGACAAACCGTGGCATTTGGGGGACCCTCTTTCCTTGCTCAGAAGTAATAGTGTTGGCTATATTAGCTCAACTGGTCCTTACATTTTTAAAATGAGTTATTGTAAAGGGAAAGTGATCTGTTCAAACATGAGTGATTTTCACTATCACACAACTAAGCCAGAATTCGGGAGCATACACTATCAGTCTGAACACAAACCTATCACTTATGAAATTGTGTCATGCTAGGACTATCAGGCAGAGATGCCTAGACAGAGCATGAGACCCCGACTCTTGTTATGTATGCAACTGTGGGGCGAATTCCGGATCAAATCTGTCATTGTTTGGCAGCCATGTAACCACTAAACAGAGAAAAACCATGATTTTAGGGTCCAGATTCTTTTTGTAGACCTGTAAAAACTGTTCTCACTGCAATTCCCTTAATCCATGAATGTGTTCATGAGAGTCACGTGGGAGTGGAGAATGAACTGAACAAGTGGTTATGTCTCACTTTGGGGTCAAATCCACTCAAGTTTTCTAAAGTTCTAAGTACACAGTCCTATCTTCCACAGTGCCTTCTTTTCCGAAGGGTGTTGTACTTAGGAAAGCTCCATCCACTATTCTCCATAGGTTTCTAGACATCAAGGGACTGGTGGGCCATAGGGGCCAGACAATTCAGTAAGCGAGTGGATGAGGATTTGTTGCATATCCCTTCAAGGCCAGTCGTACACATGTGGGGAATAGAAACACGTCCTTCTGGCTCTCCAGGAGGCATCTGAGGTGCCAGGACAGTTTGCTAGCATTTTTCCGGATCTCACAGGCACAATGAGAGGGGAAGAAAGGGAGGAAGACCAATGTGGTGTAGCACCTGTCATTATACACAGCCCAGGAACCCTCCCTGGCTGTTTGACTTATTTGTGATTTATTTACTTACTTTGAGAGAAAGAGAGAGAACATGAGTGAGAGGGGGAGAGGGAGAAGGAGAGAATCTCAAGCAGAGTCCACACTGAGCATGGAGCCCCACATGGTGCTGGATCCCAGGACCCTGAGATCATGACCTGAGCCAAAACCCAGAGTCAGATGCATAACTAACTGAGCTACCCAGACGTCCCTGGCTGTCTCATTTAATTCTCACAAGAAACTATGACAGTACCAACTTCTATCTTATACACAAGCCCACTGAGGCACAGAAGCTGAAAGAATCTGTCGAAGTTGTAGAACAAGGAAGAGCTGCTCCTGGCACTTGCACATTTGTGTCTCCCAAGCCCACTGCAATCTCCCAACACCAGTCTGGTGGGTGCCAAATGCCACCAGTAAATGGCAGACATCTACAGCCCTCCTTTTGACCATGCAAGAGGAACCACTGATTTGGGAAATCTCTCAGGGACAGGGCAGTGGAACAGGTGAGTTTCTGTACACGTAGAAAGGGAGTTGGGAACCTACCAAGAGGCACCATGCCTGCAACCACACCTGGGGTCAGCCATCATGCTAGCAGTGGGCTCTTTGCCCTGTAGCATGGTCTGGGCCAAGCTCAAAGGGAGCGACTCCCTGTCTTAGGCTGCACAGTGATCCACACTCCTCTCTTCCCACATCTTCACTGCATCCCCAGACCCATCTGCTCAGTATTCCTAGGCCAGAGGCCTGGCTCACCTCCTTATGGGAGTCTTTATGGGCTTCCAGAGTCTTCATAATGGTCAGCTCGGCGTAGTTTTTAAATCTTGCTGGCTGGTTTCTCAGAATTTCCCGTAAAACTCTCAGTGCTAGTGCTCGGATGGAATGCTGGAGTGTAAGAGGAAAGGAAGACATTAGCAAGCAACACCCAGTGCTTCACTGAACTTACTAGCCGGCAGCATCCGGCAGGGCCAAGCACCCAGCCCCGAGCTTCCCTGGCACTTTGCTGGCACCTCAACACAGATCACATTGTTTACAAGGCACAGGCTGAGGCGGATACCTCCATGAGGCAGGCGCTGTGCTGATGCCGACATTCCCAGGACCCAGCACCTGAGAGGGACCTGATGAAGGTTTCTGGACTGAGCCAAGTGAGGACCAAATGAGACCAAATGAAGATGATGCATCTAAGTTCATTATCAATCTCCTGGGGAATGTCCAGATTTCCTGAGGCTTAAATATGCAAATTACCCTTTTGTAAAAGTTACAAAAAGAACAGGCAAAAAGCATGTAACCATTTCATCCATATGACCTTTAAGACCTTTAAGACTGCGGACAGAGAGAGCACTGCAGACCTGTCCTTACTCTTGACCTTCTGTGTGCTGAGATACCAAGGGAAGGGAATGTGTACACGCCTTGAGCTGTCTGAGGCCCGAGACTCACCATTTGGAGGAAAGCCACTGCAAACAGACTCCTAATCTCAATAAAAGAAAATGAGGTTTACACCAAACAGAGCCAAAAAGTACATCCTGCTTCTTCGTCACTCATCTGTACAGTTCACACACTAACACACCATCTACCTGCCCTCTACACGACATCACTTTATCACCCAACAAAGCCTGACCAGGCAGATATGCTTCGGCAGCCAATACTTTGTTGTAAGGGAAGTTAATACAGCTTTTTTGTCACTGTACTTCTTGTGTACTCACCCCTACACCAAACCATTAACCTGAAGCATCAGAAAGAAATCAGAGTCATCATGACACTCCCCAACCCTCCAGCACCTGTCTTCCATCAACATGACCCCAAGGTGATCTTTACCGTGGGCTGTGTTGAGATTCCTCCAAATCCACCTGGTCCTGCCCCTGAACTCTTCACCACGCTGGCTTCATTGCTACCTCTGCCAGCTGACACAAAGCCCGGGGCAGAGATAGACTTTTACATCTAGAGTTGAATATAGACAATTCCCAACATATGTTGCTGTCTCTGTATAAGCGATGAGCGCTCAGATGGGAGAAGGCAGGGCTCTGACCAGGTTAGTCCTCCTTTCAGAGTCATCTTGCACAGTGCCATGTGTGGATTACAGACCAGGCACGGCACAAATGCCTCATGGGCCACGTTTAAATGTCACGGTGCAAAGAGAGTTTTTTATTTTGAAAATAATAGAAGATATCTAACACTTGTTGCTTGACCAATGACGATGACTGGCACTGCTCATATATGCAGGGCTGAATCTACACAGAATTTCATGGAGGCAGCATCCAATAGGGTCTTTTAAAAAATGAACTTCCCTCTTTCTTAGTCACACATGAAACAGAAAAAAAGCTCACTGTGAAAAACCACTCCATGCTAACAAAGTTGCAAGAAATTTGGGTTCAACAAAGTAACCTAAAGCAGGAACAGGTTTTCTACCAGGTCCTATCTGGTTACAGAAAACACTTGCATATAGTAAGCCGAGAATGGGGCCTCTCTCTGACAAATGTTTTGATGTCAACAGTAGGCACAATACAGAAGATAAAGTCGAAGCCAAACACAAGGAGAGCAGGACTCAATAACCTGTCCCATGGGAAGGGGGAATGTCAAGATGAGGAAGGGGCGGGGCCTCACATCTTTATCCCCGAGCGTCTCCAGCAGCAGGAGCAGAATGGTCTTAAAATGTTCCTCCCAGACGCCCAGGCTGTCTTCCCGAGTGATCTTGAGCAGCTCCAGCAGGGCGCCTTTCCGTTCCTCTACCCGCTCGTTGTGGTTGGACAGCTCTTTCAGGAGGTCGGCCACCAAGTCAGAATGGTCAATGGGCACTGAAGAGACAGCGAAACAAGTCCCATCACCAGACATGTACCCCGGGGAACACCTGGCCTTGGTGATGCTCAACTCCCCTCCATCGCTCTCTGCTCTCCCGAGGCAGCCTCTCCTCCATCACTGCTGCCATGCTCTCCACTCTGCTTGGTACCACTTCACTCTTTACACCCTCTTTACACCGCCTCACCAAATATAGAAAGAGATGTGAGAACAGGTATCAAGTACCAATACCAACATTTTTACCCTTCCTTTCCATCTTTTGCCCCCCCTCTTAATTCAGAAAAACAGAAGGAATCATCTAAAAGTCCTTCCCTGGGTCCTGTCAGGACATGTGTCTTCTGAGGCCAGGGACTGTGTCTCATTTGCCTCCTTGTCCCCAGGAAGCTATAACACTTCATGGCACACAGTGAATGCTAACTCTTGAGAGTAGGGTTCTGATTTAATCCTCCATTCAGAATTGAAAAATAAAACAAAAGGCTTGGGAACAAAGTGCATATATCTAACTTTTTAAAAAATGGCTATTAAATGAACATGACAATCAGGTGAAAAGGAAAGAATTAAGTTCCTGATAAAAATACCATCTTACCAATGCACTTTACTCACTTGTTACTCAACAATGGACACTGGTCTTAACACAAGTGTCAGAAAACAAAATAACACAGCAGACTAGTTCTGTTCCATATCAAGTATGTTATATTTGGGTAAGTCATTTAAGCTTTCTGAACCTTTAGTTTCTTAACCTGTGAAATGGGAAGAATTCCCTCTATCCCATTAGATCTATATGTAAAACACTGAGTTGGGCAGCAAGCAGATGGAAATACAGGAGCTCAGTATACGCTAGATCCCCTGTCTCTGAACCTCAGGACAGAAGTCAGCCTAAAGCAGCTCCAGGAAGATCTGGTGAAAATGCTGGTGTGAGAAAGGAGGCTCTCAGTGGTGCTATAGGATCACATTCCCATAGTTCCCACAGGGAGAGTGCATAGTGGGGCCTCTATGAACGCGGAGCCTGAATGCTGAGCCTGTGCTGGGCTGTCTTGTGCCTTTGCTGCCAGAAAGGAGTATCTAACTACTACTCCCCTCGTGCTTCTGACCTCCACTCAGACCCTGGCTCCCTGGGGAAGCCTTCCCTCCTGGGTACAGCTGACCTGCCTTCACCACACAGTGTCACAACTCCAAGTTTAGGTCAGCTGTGTGACTCCTGTTTCACGACTGCCTCTGTGAGTGGTCTGTAAGCTTCCAGAGGGCAGACACTGTTCCTTCCATGGCTTAGCACATGGTAGGAGCTCAATGAAATAGTTGCTGAACAAGCAGCTAACCAGAACAGATCAAACAAATCATTTAGGTTTGCCCTGTCCACCCCAAGCTGCTCTGACAAGAGGAGAAAGCCTCAAAGAAAGTACTTTCAGATGGAGAGGAATCAAGTAAAAAAAAAAATGGCGAACCATCTCGAAGCTGCTCCATGTCATCATCAAACACGGCCTCCTTCAGGGCTGTCTTGTCATAGGTGTTGATGGTGTCGGAGTAGGGATAGGGATTATAGTCTCGCACTCGCGGCCCCGGGAAGGCACGTGGAGGCTGGGTGTTGAGGAGGGATGTCTTGTTATCCAGAGCCGTTCTGCCTCCTTCCACCACATCACTGCCTCCCCGACCCTCAGTGGCAGGCGAGGCAACTCCACCATCGCGGGACACCTGGAGCACAGCACGTGGTCAGTTCCTCTTTAGGACTTTTACCAAACTCTTCCTTTACATTTTCAGAAGCATCAGGAGAACCAGATCTCTCACTTGAAATCTGGCCACCAACAAAGGGACAGTTAAGAGGGCTTCAATCTGCAAACACCTAATGCATAAACTACCTTAACAGGAACCGAATATGCTTATGTTTTCATCTCTTCATTCATTAAATTACACATACGTCTGACTGTGTACTTGGTGATGACTTTTATGCACACATTTCTCCCGGAATTTCATGTGCCAGCACTGCTGCCCATCACTTTCTTCACGAGCAGCAGGGTTTTCTCAGTGATGCCCTGATACATCACCAATGCTAGATGCTCTCTGGATTCTCACCACAAGATCTAAAAGCAGCTCAACCATTTGTGAGCTCCTGTTACATATCCCCCCAAAAGTGGTGAGCCAAATAATGCTTACTAATCTCTAGCAGTGGGGAGCTCAGTATCTGAGAGGCACATCCTCCCCCGGACACCCATGACTCTTGTTTAGGCTTTGTTGGTATTTTCTGAAATTCTTTTCTTCCTCATATATTCTGAGACTCGTCCTCAATGAATTCACCCCCTGGTGTCCTTGTATCCTTGTAGCATGTTCCTGACTCCCCACTCCTGAGGAGTGCCGCCTGTCTGTCTGGTTCCCTTTGCAGGGAGGTACTATAACCAAGCAAGCATGGGCTGACTGCTGGGAACAAAGCAAAGCCTTCACTTCTCCTCACCCCCAACACTGACTATGTAACAATGGTGGAGCCATATCCAGGCAGCCGGGCCACACTGGTGATTCTGGTGGCATGTTTTTCACTTGTGCTGCTGACAAGATACATCTCTTTCATCTTGTTTGTATGCATTTTTAAAAATTGTGGCCAAAAAAAAAAAGCCAGTTTAAAATTATGGCTAATCATATGTAAATCATTTTAATCATTTAATTTATAGGTACAAAGACGGTGACATTAAAAACAGTCATGGTATTTTGTAATATTATATGTTGGGCAAACCTTTTCATTTTCCCCAACCAAAATTTATACCCATTAAATAATAATTCCTCGCCCTTCCTGGCCCTGGTAACCTCTACGGGTATCTGTTCAAGTCCCTTCTTTCAGTTCTTTTAGACATACATCTAGTGGAACTGCTGGGATACATTAGGTATTAAGTAATGCCAAAAAAGATTTTATGCTATTAAGATCTAAAAAGGATATGTAATATATGGGTAGACATGAACAAAATAAGACTTCAGGCTTTTCTCTCTATAGGAAGATGATTCATGGATGATTTAAATTTTTTCTCTTTGGAACTCTTTTCTCAAAGTAAAATAGATATTATTGTAATGAAATAAATTAGAAAAAGAGAAAGGTTTTAAAAAACTTGAGACATTTAAAAAATAAAGCTAAACTATCCTAATTCTAATCACTTTTAACCAAAACAAAACAAAACAAAATCTTACTTTTTAAACTTGTGTATTATCCCAGTCCTTATCTTCATGCAGATTTTGCAGAGTGGGGATCACAGAGCACATACTCTCATATATTTTGCTTTCCTCGCAGTATAAAGGTCCCATATAAATATTTCCATTTGTATCCTAATAAGATTTACTCAACTATTCCCGTTTTTTAAAAAATGTTTCTGATTTTTGTTGTTATTATTATTTATAGATAATGCTGAAATAAGCTACACTGTAAATAATAACTTTCTTTCTTTTTGCTGAGTTTGTTATTTAGTATAGATTGTCAAATGTTAGATTACTGGATAAAGGATATGGAACTTAAAATGACTTAGGCTGAGGAGAGCCTGGGAGGCTCAGTCAGTTAAGTGTCTGATTCTTGGTTTTGGCTCAGGTCATGATCTCAGGGTTGTGAGATCAAGCCCCGTCTTAGGCTCCAAGCTGAGTGTGGAGCATGCTGAAGATTTCTCTCTCCCTCTGCCTCTGCCCCTTCACCCCCCTACCTCCCACCCCCAAGCTCTCTATATCTCTTTAAAAAAAATCACTTATGGTAAATATAATTTAATAAGCTCCAAAGCAATTATATCAAGTTCCTGCTTTTGGAAACCATCTTCCTGGTGGATCTGACATTCATCCTTACAGATGTCTGTCTTAATAGCCTGGTCACTTACCAAGCCAAAGAGACATACTAGCCAAAGGGACATAACTTTCACACTTAATGCATTTTTATATCCACTCTAGCTTCTTTGCTAACACTTTGGTAATCAGCAGCTAAAATGCTGAGTTTCGAAGCTGCTCAACAATTCAATTTCCACTTCATCATATTTAATGCAGATAGAAAATAACAATGAATGTTCAATGGAACCCTTTCACTCCACACCTGACTGGTCCCTCTCTTTGGCTATTCCTAAAAGTCTCCCTTAAGTTCTCTCACCATACTATACTATCCTGGTCTCCCACACAATAACCTGTAGCTTTTCTCCCAACTCCTTAGCGTTGATGCTTCTTTGGATTTTGTCTGTACCCTTTTTACTTGGTTGATTTTACTCACTTTTTAGTTTTCATCAAGCAACTAGTCAACGCCTCTCAAATCTCTATCCCCTACCTGAATGGCCAGCCTAAACTCCAGACTGGTATCTGCAAAGACCTCTGGGATATGTATGCTCAGATATTCCATGGGTCCTCCGAGTCACACATATTCACAACTCAATTCATCATGTTCCAAATGGACTAATAGACATTTTTTCTCTCCTTCTGGGATATTATCTCACTGAACTGCCCCAGCACTTGAGTCCTAGTCAGAGACATCTGACTCTAATATTTCAGATCATGTCCTACCTACCCCTACTTCCTCCAGACTCATTCTCCATCTCACAGGGACAACAATCTTTCTAAAATATAAGTGTGACCATGCCACTTCCCTGGTTACAGATCCCTCAGAGACTCTCTGGTGACCCCATAGGAAAGCGAAGACACTGGTAGAAAGTCCCCTGGGTGTGAGTGCCCTTCCTGAGCCAACCTCTGCAGCTCCTTCCCCAAACCTCACCACCACCACAACACACTCGCCCTCTCCACTGCAGCCCCCACCAGAGGGAAATCCTGTCATGCCCACAGCACCTCTGTTTTCTCATAGCTGCCCCCCGCCATCTGTCCAGACAAACTCCCTTGGACCCTTTGCTTCAAGTAACTCCGAGGGTGTGACCATCTCTCCTGTTGACCCTTCTCGAGCACCAAGACTGGCCCAGAGTGTCTCTTCAGTACTGAAGCCTGACCACCCTCTGCCTCTGCGTGAGACGAGCACTACCAGAAAGCCATGTGGGTGTCCAACTCAGGCCTGTTATTTCTATCACATCTCAGAAGCAAAACTATATGTCCACGGTAAACAAAAACCAGACGGGAGAGGAGGTAGTTGACGTTTTTCACAAAGACAGCTGAGGGTTACTCAAAATTTTATGAAGTTGCTTTGGGCCTCTTAAAATAATGCTATTCTAACTACCAGATAAAAGTAACAATGAAGTTCAGTATTCACAGTGGTCAGTATTCAGATTTATCACTTAATTGAAATACAGTTCTCTGCTAGCCTGGGGATACTTACAGTATCACAGTCCTTCTTGCCATCTCTTTTAATTGGCTCGTTCAGATCCTCTTGACTTCGAAAACTAAACTTTTCAATGGCTTCTGTAACTCCACGCAGAGAACTATAAATTTCTTCAGAGTTCAGGTTCTCTGTATCATACTCCAGCATGCTAAAGATCAAAAACAGTGTATTTCTTAAATTAAAGCATATGAATAAACTTGAAATATGGGTGTAAAAGACTTCCAATAGTTTATGAAGTAAGGGGTAATTACAGTTTGGTATCTTTAGGTGATTTGTAATGAAAAGGAGACACCTTTTGTTAGAGCGCCACCACTGGACAATGATGTGTTCTTTGTCAAACCAGGCCCCAAACACATTACATTGGCACTCAGAAAGAACCAGTGGGGAACAGCAATCAATAACCACGAGAATGCAAGAACTCAAAGGGTGACAACTGGTGACAATGCACGAGGTAATGAAAGTGGAAAAATAACTCTCATATCTTGAAGATGGAAACAAGAAGTCTGGTTGTTACTGGTCTCAAATGTACAAACAGATTAAGAGGAATGGGCATTTCAAACTAAAGCTAGTATTACAAGCAAGTTTCAGAGAAGCAAAGCAAATGACCTCACAAGACGGGGTTATGCTTATCAGTATCAGAAACTTATGAAATAAAACCCTGCATTCAAAAAATGATTCCAAGTCAGATCCACCCTACTGGAGTGCTCCTGACAGTTTCTTGTGCCATCTAGCCCAGGGTCTTGCTGTGAATACCAACTCTTTCAAGATGCTTAAGTTTATGTGTTTTATAAAAAAAGCAGATCTTATACAGATGAGTCACATTCCTAGAGGGATGTCTAAAAGTATTTCAGAAAGCAAGAAATATTTGTCCCTCACAGAAAAGTGATGTCAACTATCGTTCCTTTCATTGAATGTGCAGAATAAAACATGAAACAAAGCAAAAATCCCAAAGAGCCCTTGGGTGTAACGCAGTGTGTCAACAAGCAGCCTTCAGAGATCTGAAAAGTGCCCTCAAATGGGTCCTGGGAACAAAACCCACCATCCCTCACAAAGAATATCAAAGAAAAGCACAGGATAAAGGATAGCAAAAAGAAAGCCAAATAAGAAGTGACAATCAACCAAGGGCAAGTCAAAAAACCTGTGTTAGTTTAAGTGTCACTTGATTCAAGAAAATATCAAGAGATCAGATGAGTTGGTCTAAGTGAACTTACAGAAAGTCTTGAGCTATGCTGAGGATGGCTAAGGCATACTCAAAGAATTCTTGCCTGTATATAAGTAAGCATTTGACAACATTATTAAAGACTAAAGAAAAGCACTTGTGTGATCTTCAAGAAAAGTAACTGAACATAGACACTTGCCAGCAGAAACCTTTCCTCCAGGCACCACAATCAATCCTGTACATTCTCATGAAAGGTTAAGTTTCCTGTAACTTAAAAATATATTTACAGGACGCCTGGGTAGCTCAGCAGTTGAGCATCTGCCTTCGGCTCATGGTGTGATCCCAGGGTCTGGGATTGAGTCTCACATCGCACTCCTTGTAGGGAGCCTACTTCTCCCTCTGCCTATGTCTCCGCCTCTCTCTCCGAGTCTCTCATGAATGAATAAATAAAATCTTTAAAAAAAAAAATATATATATATACGTACATATACGCATACATATATATTTACTATGTCTGCTCCCTTTTTCTTTCCTTCTTCCTTCCTTCCTTCCTTCCTTCCTTCCTTCCTTCCTTCCTTCCTTCCTTCCTTCCTTCCTTCCTTTCTTTCAGGATTGGGCAGATGAGTAAGACAGGATTTGAAAATCCAGGAAGTGGATTTTCTCACTTGGAAATAGCCAGACCTCTAACGCCTCTAGTTTGCAATGATCCAAGTGTTTTCTAAGACTGGACAGGTTCTACTGGGGCACAGCATCTGAACTCAACCTTCACAGATGGGATTTACCTAAAATCGCAGAACTTGCTCAGATAGAACCCATTCTTCTTTTCTGATGAATGAAAGAAAATTCATACTCCACTTGTACTTGGAGAGTTCACAAAAATACACGCCAATTCAGACTGGCGCTGGCATCAAACACAAAAAATGTGAATGAGGGATCCCTGGGTGGCGCAGCGGTTTGGCGCCTGCCTTTGACCCAGGGCGCGATCCTGGAGACCCGGGATCGAATCCCACATCAGGTTCCCAGTGCATGGAGCCTGCTTCTCCCTCTGCCTGTGTCTCTGCCTCTCTCTCTCTCTCTCACTGTGTGCTTATCATAAATAAATTAAATTAAAAAAAAAAAAAATTAAAAAAAAAAATGTGAATGAACACGTTTACAGCTAAAATTGCACGTATATACTGACAGGAGGCGGAATAAAAAACTTGAATAGAATTCAAGATTTCAACCCCTGTTGAGTTCATAAGGTTATCTGTCTATGAGGCAACATCCCATTAAAGTGAAGAAAGCATGACTGAAGAGCACAGGGACTCCCAGCCCCTCCTTCATAGAAGACCACAATACCAGCTTATGTGGGAACAAAGGCATTTATACATCTGGCCAGTACACTATTTTTTATATATAAAAACTGAGTATGACTCAAACAAAAAATATGCATACGAGATGTAAAAAGATGCCTTAAGATACTTTTAATCACAACAACCAAAAATAATAGCATAGCCCATGCAAAAGGAAAAAAAAACTGAAAGAATGACAGATGGACAAGAGGAAGTCTGGCGGAACGTTCAGCTTTTTAAGGGATGTCACAATATTATTTTCCATATGTCGCTTCAGATAACATTAGCTTTCACATAATTCATCTCATTATTCATAACCTAAATGGTCTTAAAATATTTCACTTGAGTTCACAGGACTTTAACATTACTGTATACAGCCTCTTTTCAAAGTAATAAAGGATCCTAGAAGTTAATGTTCCTCCTTCTTACTTTCAATTAATAATCAGGAGTACACATGCATGACCAAGTACAATCTGTGGTGACATTTCTTTTAGACTCACTAGCCTCATTGAGGTCTGAAGTATATCCTTGGTATGAAGCTAAAACTGTGAGCTCCAGGTGAGAGACAGTATTGTTTTTCTCCAACAGGAAACAGATAATGCTACTTTCTTTGCTAGTTCATGTTTTGGCATTTGTTTTTGTTTTTTTCCCCCCAAATCAATGCCTATGAGCCTTCATTCTGTAGGGGAAACAAGGAAATTCTCATGAAAGCCATCATTGGGGAATCACAGACGCCGTGCTCCTGGCCAGCAGAACATAAGGGAGCATAGCAAGAAGGATGAAGTGGCTTCACCTATCAGAAGAGGCTTGCTTAGATACAACCTGGACTGTTACCTGCCCCCACATTCTGTCTTGTTTTAGCTCAGAGACATAATCCTTAGGTTAAAGGCCAGCTCCTGGTCTTCTGTAAACACTCTGATTAGACCCCAGAAAGGTTTCCTTAGAATTCTTTAGATTAGGGAGAGTTGCTCAATTGGTCAATATTCATGGACCCAAGGTCAGGCCATGTCATCCAATACTGAGGCAGAACAGAGATCTGACTTGCCCTGTTGTAAAGGATCCATATTGTGGTCAGGGAGATGTGTGAGGTCAGGTCTCCAAGAATGGAGACTGGAGACAGGAAGTTTGCCTTCTGAGATTTTCCCCTTTGTCATTTTGTTAGAGAAAACACACCAGGAATGGAATTAGGATATAATCATTCCTTGTTACACAATACAGTTTTGGCAGAAAGCAAAGAGACAAAGATTTCCTCTTATTTGTAGGGAACAGATGGGTTTTTCTACATGCAAAAGTCTCTTATCAATGCTCTCTCCCTCTGATTGTCAACAGAACTTATGGGTACTTATTAGCCTTAGCTGTGTTACTGTGCATGCGCTAAAGATAATTCTGGAAATGAGGTGTCCTCTGGAAGGAGTCTTGATGGCTGGATGGGAAGAATGGCTGGGGTGAAGCTTAGTGTCTATTAGGGCACACAGGTCATTGTCCTGGAACACAGTTAATAAATGGGACTTCTACTTTGATGCATGGCTAACCTTTAAAAAAAAAAAAAAGTTTAAGTATGGTGACATGCTTTATTAACATTGACGACAGCAGCTGTCACACTGCTGCTGTGTCCTTGCCCTAATCTTGTGTATCTAGAAACATCTAGTCATTATAGGATTCTCTGTACACTTGGGAAGTTACTTTCTCAGATATAAGAGTTTCAAAGGAAAGATGTTAAAACATTTAGCTGACTTGTTTATTATGTACAGCTTCAATGAGTCAAGAATAGAAAAACAGGAATGTAAATCCGTGCAAAAGCTATCTTTGAGGCATTCAGAAGTAACAGACCTTCTTCTGTTTTGTTTCTATCATACCCTATCAGAGAGTACAAACTCATCTTACACAGCCCAGAGGCAGCTGGACTGCCTCATGCTCTGCTGGTGAAATTACAGGCTTCTAGGGAAGGGGTCCTCTGATCTTTGGACCTTTAAAATAACCACCTAAGGGACCAAATAGGTATCCATAGAAATCTGTAGATCCCACTTGGTCCCACTGATTTACCACCTGTCTTCAATCTGAACAAAGGCCCACCCCTTCTTCTAGACTCCTTAACTTTTTCACCTTCCACCAGGGGCTAGTGAGAGAATACTGACTACTCTCTGGCCTAGAGTCAGGGCATATCAATGAAATGCAGCAGTGAACACACTTCTTGGGGCTTCCCTTCAGGATCTGTGTCCTCGGACTCTCACCAAATTGCAGTAATGTTATGCAAGAAATTAGTCCACATTGTCAACAGCAGCACTGAGCACTACAGGTATGGTTGGGAAAGAGCAGGACTCATTTGCTTCTGAGCAGGAATGACCTGTCCTCCTGAGAAGAATAACGAAGAAAACTGTGCCCCTCTTGTCTGCCTTGACTTCATGGCATTGCCCCAGCACCTTTGAGGGGGCTCAGCCCTGCCTCGGCCAAAAGGCTCACTATGGTAGGTGCTGCTAGATTTGGTCGGTTGATGAAATGGTCTCTGTCCCTGTGACACAGCAGGAGCCACACTCGTGCAGGTCGACAGAGATCATGCATCTGCTCACACTTCTCACCAAGGCTCTACTCCTGTTCGTCTAAGCCAAAGGCTTTCCGAAAGACCTGAGACGACCCTGGAAATGCAATAATATTGTGACACCTCAGACAAGGTTAACAGGTAGTTTGTTACCTGGGAGAGTAAGAGCGCCTGAGAGTCTTGTGGGAGGGAGCGGTGGGGATGGAGTTGGGCTGAGAAAAGGGAGGTGGGTGCTTCGAGAGGCCATCGGCACTCCAACCCCACAACCGACTGCAGTGATCAGAAGATCAGAAGACGAGAGTCAGAGAGAGACAAAACAAGGCAACAGGGAGGGGAGCGGGGGAGGGAACTGGGAATCACTACATCCTCAGCGTCTTCCAGTCTCCTCTTTCCTTGACCAAGCTCTGTCAAAGTTAACTGGAGCAAAATTTATTCTTCACCATACAGAGAAAATGAACAGTTTTTTACAATTTAGCCTGCAATAAGGCTGCTTATTTTCTTTCCCTTCTTGGTCATGTGTTACATTTTTTAAATCATGAGATCATGAGATTCCAAGTGTAAAAGTGTATATGTGCGTGTGTGTGCACACTGGGAAGAACATTATGAACACTTACATACAAATATGTTCAGTTTCAGATAATGCAATCAATTATTCTATAAAGAACCAAAGAAGGAATTTTGGGCCTTAATTCAAACGGGACCCAAGGGACTACAGGAGGAAGACTAGAGAACATGCCTTTCTGACCAGAGCACTCAAGCAGTGGACAGTGTGCTCCCTGAGGCCGGGACCCAATCAGATGGAGTTCAGAGGCTGCAACCAGTAATTTCCTTCTGGAAAAGTAAAAGTACCACTAGAGGGCCAGAGCACCAGGTCTCAAAAACACCTGAACTCCTCTGTTCACATCACCTAATTTTAGAATTAAAATGCATCTGAGAACACAGGGATATCTCTTCACCTTGTAAATGTCACCCAGTGGCCTGGGTGTGCAGAGGCCCGGACCAACAGTTCTAATAGCTGCTGCAGTTCAGAGGAGCCACAGGCACTGGGAGAGGTGTGAGCTGACCTGGCAGGAAATGTGACCTGGGGCCCAAAGTGGAGTCATAGCATCAGAGACCACATTCCCAGAAGCAGGACTGCCTGAGGCTGGCTATCATCATGGTCCTAAGAGCTAACCTCTGCCAAAGACAGCTGTGGCCTCATTTTGTAAGGTAAACAAGTGTGGAGATGAGAGGTCAGCATGGCATAGGCATACAAGGGCCCAAAGACCTTCTCTGAGTCCCACACTGAGTCCGGGTGGAGGTACAAGAGAACTCTGGTGACCATCTGGGCTGGAGCTCTGCTAACAGGGAGAGCATAAAACAGATGTACCACCATCTCCACTACTTTTGGGAGGCTGGGTCTCCCAATTAATCCCCACTTTGCTTCCACAGAAATCTTGATCCTAAATGCAGTGGATGTAAAATCCACCTAAAATTACCCTTTATTGCGAGAGGTCATCTAATTAGGATCACTCTGCTCTATAACAGGTTTGCCAAGAATGTACAGCAGAGAGGGATGGGGACTGCTGTCTACTTTGTGATCTCAAAGGGAATCGATGTGAAGTGATATCTGAAGCCCCTTGCAACTGTTTTTTCGCTTTTACTTTTTAATTTAAATTCAGTTAATTAACAAATAGTGTATTATTAATTTCAGAGATAGAACTCAGTGATTCATCAGTTGCATATAACACCCTGGGCTCATTATATCAGGTACCCTCCTTAATGCCCATCACCCAGTTACCCCATCTTCCCACCATACTCCATCCAACGACCCTCAGTTTGTTACCTGTGATTTAGAGTCTCTTATGGTTTGTCTCCCTTTCTGATTTCATCGTTTTTTAAAGATGATTCAAAAGAATGGTAGCTCACAGAAAACAGATGCTTCAAGAACAGTGTTCTTGAAAAACATCTGCAATCACACGTGATAATGGGTCTACTGCCGCCTCAGGAATGGGGTAACCCTAAGTCCATTTTCCTATTTAATGCAAAAGTTCTTAGCTTTCATAATTTTCCTGGTGAAATATTTCTAGTTATATAATGATGGTAGGCCATTTTTCCTACTTCTGGACAGTTTTAGTTGTGAGAAAAATCACATCTACTGAGTTCAAGTTGTTGGCTAAGGCCATATGGCTCGGTATTCCCTGACTGAGGCCACATTAGTTTTAAAAAATGAAGAGACCATGCAATTAAATAATTCCCTAAAGCAGAATTTGTTGCCAAGAAAATATTTAGGTCATACTTGGCCTTAATCTTGAAAATGATATTAATATTAAAAACAAACGTTTTCATATTTTCCACTGACCAGCAACCTTGACAGTAAAAATTAAGACCAGGCCAAATAAAAATAAATGGTGACTTGGAAAAATAAATTTTTTAATAATCTGGGGATCCATGAAGATTAATACTGAACCAATTTTTAGCTCTGATGGATTACACTAGCAGCCCCCACCAATCTTTTACTTAGACCAGTAGCACATAAGATAATAAAGTACTTGAGTTTTACCTTTTGCTTATTACTACCTAAGGGATATGCCACCCTAATAGTAAAAAAACTAAAGATAAGAAGTATGAACTGTGTATTATTGAAGAGCAGATTTCCCAACTAATGGTGTAGAAGTATTACTTCTAAACAAAAGCAACCATTAACAGAGAATTCAAGTTTTCTATAAAATACCATCCCCCATTCCAAGAAAGAGAACTCTGATTTCACTGTTATCACTGGACTCTGTTCATTTAAGACAAGTCATATACTTTAGATACAGATATTAATATGAAAAAAAAATAGTTGGTTGAGCCTCAGTCACACCTGGGGAAAGTCAGACACGTTTTCCTTCACTTCTGATATCAACTAATTAATTCTGACAGCCTGCTAAAATCATGACAACACACACCGAACTTGGGATACATGACATCATTCTTCATTCTACCTAAATACAGTACCAGGGGGATTTAGGGGGATTAGAAATAAGGCAATATCAACAGTAGGATACTATAAGTATACAAAATATTTTGTTTCACCAAGAGAAAAATACAAATTTGATATATTCCAAATATTTATATGACAACTTGAAGAATTAAAGAGAATTTTATTGGTAGGGATGGAAGATTTGGGGAGACTCTTGATCACTTAAAAATCTAAAATAAATTTAAAGGCACTCACATAAAAAAAAAATAAAGGCACTCACATTTTGAAATTTTCCTACCTTTAAAGGGAAAATGGCATTACTTGTGGTATTTTCTTATCATCTTGGTACCAACAACCCTTAAGACACAGCTCCTTGATTCTTGGGGCCAGGGATCGCAAAGATCTGGACTTCTTATAGACAAAACCAGCATGTATGATCCTCACAGGTCCGAGTACTGTGAAATCTGGCCTCTAGGGCCACTCTATGTGAGGCCAAGGCAGTCTCCCAACACCTGCCAGTAGTCACTAAAGCCACCATACAGAGACTTCCAAAGGCTTTGGGGCAAATGGAGAAGTCTAGAGCTCCTGAGGCAAAGTCTTTTTCTTATTTTAAGTTGCTATCTCAGACTCTGTAAGATCAATGTTTGCATGATCCCAATAAAAGTCTGAATATTCTGATCCAATTTTAGTTTTCAGGTTCTTAATACCTCTCCAGAGCAGTAGTCTGCTTCAAATATGAGTCCATGATGACAGCAACTATACTTGGAATGGCTCCTTGGCTGGAACACTACCCCAGGGCTATGTGTAGACTAACTGTAAGGGATTTACTTAGATGACAATTACCTTCAGGTGCTCCTGGAGCTGAAAGAATAGGTGATGAATTCCTAAATGGTTTTATGTGAAATAGTACTAAATGTAAATTTAGTTTTAAAATCATTAAGTTACTAGGGAGTGCTTAGAGCCAAAAGAATCTCCAAGGACATTCAGTGCAAATTGGCCATTTCACCACAGAAGTCAAGCACTTTGCCCAAAATTGTACAGTTAAGATTTGAGTGAGAATTAGAGCTCATGGTCTCCTGATACCCATCTATTTTTTGGTATTAAGCTTGGTCTAAAAGCTTAGAAATAGGCTGGATAGACACTGGGGTGCTTTAGTTTCTTCACTTTTCTTGAAATGGCATTACCTGGGAGATAGGCCCCCATGGGAACAGTTGGTGGGTGAGGTCAAGGGGCTGGTCCTGCTACTGGTGTGTCGGGAGGGAGTCCGGCCAATTGTATTGCTCGGAGAGCCCTGGGGTGAAAGCAGAATGAGCATCACTATTCAAGCGCTTAACAAAGGTTATAGTGTCCCCTTTCCCTTAGCTCTCCCCCCCCCCAAGATTTATTAATTTATTTTAGAGAGTGAGAGGAAGAGCACAAGCAGGAGGGGCAGAGGAAGAGGGAAACAATCTCAAGTAGACTCAACGATGAGCACCGAGCCTGATGTAGGGCTCAATCTCATGATTGTGAGATCGAGATCTGAGCCAAAACCCAGTCAAACGCTCAACTGACTGTGCCATCCAGGTGCCCCCCACCCCCCACCTTTAGCTTTTTAACCCACATGTGAATAAAAGGGCAAAATTTGCACAATCAGGGTGACTTTTTTTTTTTTTTAAAGAATCATTAAGGCCAATTTAAAGTATATATACACCCAAAATAGATAACTGTCACATAGGGATTCCTGAGGTTGAATGGTTGATATCAGAGATGACTAGAATAACACAAATTGGGCACTTTCACTTCCATCTTTATTAGTATGAAAAAATTAAGTAACTCAATGAATAAAGGACCAAGTGAACAAGTAAACATTTAACTGGTTGAAAAATCTCACTTAAGAAAAAGGCCATATTTAAATACTAGGTTCACTCATTCATTGGGAATGTGGCAGGATCAGACATGGCCCCATTCTCCAGATGCCCACAACCTACAGAAAGAGAACAAGAGAAAGCTGGACATTCTATTAGAGCACATCTAGAGAGCAGGGATTCACAGAGATCATAATAGGTACAGAGGTACCAACTTTGACCACGCACTCACCACACTGGTGTTGCTAGCATTCTTGAGGTGGTTATGCAGGAGTTTGGTGGCACCATCCTGGAATGTTTTTGGCAAGGCACCAAGTAACATGGTAAATTCAGGAGTGTTCAATTCAAACAGAGAGATGAGCACAATTTGTGCTGCCTGGAAAAAGAACACTTGATTAATTGATATAACGGAAAATAGCGTATTTTGGTCAAAACTTCCATTAAAATTGTTTTACAAAAATGTTTTTTGCATGAGTAAAGTAAATTAAAAAACAGAGAGGACGTCTTTGTCATAAAAAACACAAGGAAATAAGATCATCAATTTTAAGTAGCCTGACTTTAATCTGAATCTACAAAATATGCCCCAGTTTCATCTTCGAGCCCTGGCCTTGGATTTCCATAACATGCTCGTAATAGACCATTACTCTTATGTTGTTCAGTACTAGGTACAAAGCTGATAAATCCGTAAATGAAACAATCCAAGAAGGTGAAAAGGCTGAGATGGTCCACTCTACTAAGTCAGAACTGGACAAGGCTCCCAGTGCATCCTGGAGAGAGTAAGGCTCTATGTGAGCTGCCAGTAGGTTATTTGAACAACCACTTTTCCTCAAGCCTACTCCGAGTGACTGGGAAATTCTAGAAAAAGAGTTTAAATACATCTGAAAAACTCCTGTTAGGCCTATGAACTGAGAGACAGACCGTGGGAAGCCAATCAGCCTTCCATGGTACAAAAACATATTTTTCTGTTTTGGCAAATGCTCTACTTTTCTTTATTAATTGAGACAATAAATTGCAGGACTGCTGGCAGCAAGGTGGGAAAGCAGTTAGCTGAAGCAACAGTGGCCCAACGAGACTCAGCAAGTTTATGTGCTTTCTAAGGCACTAAGTAGTAGCAGGCAGTCTGAGCTTAAAAAATGATGCCTGAGAGATTATTTCCAAGGGTTCTGATTTAGAAAAACTATGCCAAGAGAAAACTTTAGTAAATAATGGCATTTCTTACACATTTCTGAAGGTCAGAAGAAAGCAAAACACATTATGAGCGTCTTCCGACTGAAAGGATACATTTATCTGTCCAAAACACTTTAATTTTAGGATTGCAGTGATTATTCTGGATATTCTCCCCCATGGTATAGGGAATTACAAAAAATGTATTTGCTGAGAAATGCTTTGGAAATAAACACCACAAAATATTTCAGTGCTTTCACAGTGTTAAAATCAATTCTGGATCCAGTTAAGGCAGAATTATTATTTGTGTCCGGAGAAGGAAAAAAAAAGAAAATTCAGAGACCCAGATATTTAACCAAAAATAAAAATTAATTATGAAACTTAAAATATCAGTAGAATGTTTTTTACAGCAACATAAACTACTTTTTAGACATATCGAAAGCATTTATTAAGCACAGCATTGGGCAAAAGTATCTTACTTTTCCCCTTGACCTCCAAATACAGTCCTTAGTAACCTTTCCAACCAAACTAAATCCCAAGGGGCCAGTGTGTGCTTTCATGACACAGCAAAACACACTTTACTGATTGTATTAAAATATACATCTTTACATTTCATTCTTGAAACATTCTTAATAAACAGTTATCTGAAGGAATCTATTTCACCACTGAGGTAATATATATTAACAGGATCTGTGCATTTGTATAGAAGCAAATCCAAAACTCATGCAAAGTAACCTGTGCATTTAAAAAACCATTTTATTAGATGTTAGAAAAAAATGCATGCAGAAAAAATTATACTTCAAAGAGACAGAAACAGACCTGAGTTTTAGCAGGGAGGAAAAAGTCGTCAATTTAAAATTGTAGGAAAAGTTTAGGGACTTATTTTTTGATTGGCAACGGCATTTGAAAATTAGAAAATTTATCAGTATATTTTTGAATCGTATATTTTTATGTGAAATGTGCTACTGTCTCTACTTAAAAAAAAAAACACATTTCTTTCTAAAATGACTAACTTAAGGGTTTTTCATGAAGCCAATTATAAAATCAGTGGGATCTTCTAGGAACAAGAAGGCTGCAAGATTGTAAGTCTAGAAATTGTGCTAATTCATGGCTATTAATGACTCTTAATCACATGGGAAAAGAAAGTGCAGCAGACTTTCACTTCTGGTCCACTAGAGAAATCAAACAGAAAGACGGGGAATTTTGAAAATATAGCTCATTGGAAAGATGGTACATTTACAGTGACTTATACATATAAACAAATATAATTTATTTTTACATTTTCTAAAATATAACTGATTTTATACAATCTTCAAAAGTCACCCTGTGGCTTAAAGCTGTTTTCAAAGTAAAACCCTTTCTGATGATGTTCAAGCTCCAGAAATGAATAGGAAGTAGGACTTAAATATGTTCTTTTAAAAATGTTTTACGCCACAGTTTTAAAAAGAGATAAGGCGGTTATGGTCCTAAAATATTTTGCCTACAACCCTCTTAGTGAGACGTCAGCATACTAGAATCCAAGCAAGGAAGAAAACTGGGTTTTATTTATTATTACTATCAATACACTCTCTTTAAAGTTAGTAATTCCAAACACGGGGTTGAGTTGGAGAGATCTGTTGAAAAAAGCCTGGAGCTCATGTGCAATAATGAATCCAAGAGTGGAGTACGCCACTGTTCCTGTCCCATCACTGAACGCTTCTTGCCTTTCACAAGAGGTGGGGCCAATCAGTGGCCAGACAAAACACTCAAGGTTGCCACTTTTTCTAATGGACAACTCTAGGGTCACTGAGTTTCAAGAACAAATAGCAACTTACAAGGAAATCCCCACTCACGCCCCCTATAGGGGAATTTGGTAGGTGAGGGTAAAAGGTCCTTCGAATCTCAATGCCACAGCATGGAAAGAATTGAGACAGGAGATCAATAAAGCTTTGACAAATGCATTGGTATGGTATTAATTGGGGAAAATTTAAAGTTGGGGAGGAAAAGAAGTTTTCTAATGTATTAAATGATTACTGCTCCCTCTGGATGGTCATTAAAATTGCTTTAGAAAATCACCAAAGAAAGGGTATCTGAAAACACTCAGATTATTTCGTATTTAGTATCCTTCACTCATCTGCTAAACTATGGTAGAGGTCTGCACTCAACACAGCTATGTCTTTGGGCAGGGTGTTAATCATAAAACATGTCAAAATACAAACATTTACACGCACACACGCTCACATAGTATTATACGAATTTTAGGTTTCTTCAAAATCTTTTCAGTGTCTTGACATGGGTATCAGTATTAATAATCTAAAATGCAAACAGTGAAGTATCTTTTTTCAAATTAGTACTTAGTTTAATATCTACCTGTTTACAATTTTCTTCCAAGTTTCCTTCTCCAGGCCCAGAGCAGGTGGAAGCTGACCTAGTGGGGAAATCCTCACCTACTCGACTACGCTGAAGCGGGGACTGACAAACAGGAAAGGCGGTAGGATTTAATGAGAGAAGCAAGTGCTTAAACCAGGGTTATTTGTAAGCTGTGGAAGTATTTGGCTTCTTTTACAAAATCACCTTAGGTATATATATACTCTAACAGCTAAGAATAGGAAGCATAACAATAGTAAGTACCAGTTTCAAACCTCTATCATTTGCTAGGTGCATAATAACCATAATCCTTGCTAGCAGTAGTAGCATTCTTGCCTTACTCGATGAAAAGGTCAAAAAGGTCAACTCATTTCAGTCACCATTAAGCTGAGCCTCAAATCCTGTTTGATGGGAAAACCCTAGGCTAGGCCACACTGCCTACCTACAATCAGACTTGAAAGTTTTTCAATGAGAGGGGCACCTGGATGGTTCAGTTGGTTAAGTGACAGACTCTTGGTTTCAGCTTAGGTCACGATCTTAGGGTTGTGACTTGAGCCCCGTGTTGGGCTCTGTGCTGGGCAAAGAGCCTGCTTAAGATTCTCTCTCTCTTTCCCCCTCTCTCAAAATAAATAAATAAATATTTTTCAGCTAGAAATTTCAACTTTTGAAGGCTTCTAACCTCTTCTTGCTTCAGGCAACATCATCTTTATACTCTCTAGGTTTCTTTGCCATGCTTTCATTTACTGCATTTCTCAAAACAACGTGTGGGGGGCTGAATCTGCTATCTCATCTGACAATGTAGGTGCTAAATGTCAGAGAATCAATGTATGATAAGCACACCCAAAGGGATTCTGAATCCTGAAATACAAACACACCATTAAAAATTCAACTGCATCACTACATTCCCTTTGGTTGATGGGGGAAAAAATACCTTTCTAATGCTGGAAAAAGCAGGTTCTCCATTTGTTTCACAAACAGCAGCAGCAAAACCAAAACAACCCTTAAAGAATAAGAGCAAGGGCTCTGATGTATATATTTTTTTAAGATTTTATTTATTTATTCATGAGAGACACAGGGAGAGAGGCATAAACATAGGGCAAGGGAGAAGCAGGCTCTCTGCGGGGAGGCCGGTTTGGGACTCGATCCCAGGACTCCAGGATCACACCCTGAGCCAAAGGCAAGACAAGACGCTCAACCACTGAGCCATCCAGGTGCCCCAGTGGCT
The DNA here is from genome assembly GCF_003254725.2 of Canis lupus dingo. NCBI lineage: Eukaryota > Metazoa > Chordata > Mammalia > Carnivora > Canidae > Canis > Canis lupus. Next base: position 29,642,059 of record NC_064261.1, on the reverse strand, counting down.
GCAATGTAAATGAAGTAATATTTATCTATGTTTTTTCCTACTGCAATTAGTCCTTCCAATGAAGCCTGAGGCAGGGATTATCATTCTCATTTTATAAAGAACAAACAAGAATTTAAGGTGCTAGAAGTTAAGGTGCCAGCTGCCAGCTCACACCATTACCAAATGGCAGAAGCAAAAGTCAAACGAAAGTCAAATCTAGAATCCATTTCCTATTGCTAATATATTATCTTTTTTTTTTAAGACTTCTTTATTTAAGAGAGAGAGGGCACGTGCACACATGTGCAGTCTTGTGTATGAACTGCGTGGGGGCAGAAGGAGACTCTCAAGCAGACTCTGTGCTGAGCGTGGAGCCCAATGTGGGGCTCTATCTTATAATCCTTTTTTTTTTTTTAATTTTTATTTATTTATGATAGTCACACAGAGAGAGAGAGAGAGAGAGAGGCAGAGACACAGGCAGAGGGAGAAGCAGGCTCCATGCACCAGGAGCCTGACGTGGGATTCGATCCTGGGTCTCCAGGATCGCGCCCTGGGCCCAAGGCAGGCGCCAAACCGCTGCGCCACCCAGGGATCCCTATCTTATAATCCTGACATCACAACTTGAACTGAAATCAAGAGTCAGACACTTAACGTACTGAGCCATCCAGGCACCCCACATTATATTAACACAAACACAGTGCCTTCAGAAAGGTATAATTTGGCCAACATGACTATTCAGGGCTCCCATACCTAAAACACGAACACAGTGACTTTGGGAATAAAGTGGGCCAGTGAAGGTCTGGGTGGGGGTTCTCCTGCTAGTCCCCCCTCAGTCTCAGCCTAAGCATATTCCACTGCTGACTGGCTTGTGTTCTGGTTTTGGCTATGCCTCTTCCCTCCTCTTCAAAACTTCTTAAATATCTAAACACTCCAACATGAAACACCCCAAAATGCTGAGATGAAAAGGGAACAACATAAATATTAAAAATGTTAACAAATGTAGCATTCTGTCAGTTTAAAGTGCTTTTCCAAGTAAGATTCTATAGAATGAATTACACTGCCAATTTCCCAGGTATTGTCTGCAGAAAATTAATATTCTTAGATAGATTAAGGTTTTTCACCTAATTTGGGAAGTTTGGGAAAATATTTTCCCCCCAAATATTCTCCTGCTGGCTTTGAGAAAGCAAACTGCCATGTTGTGGAGAGGGCCATGTGGCAGGGGGTGGTGGGTAGCGTCTCTGAGCTGAGAACACCCCCTGCCGACAGCAAGAAAACAGGCATCTCAGCCCTACTTCTGTAAGGAACAGAATTGGGCTGAGAACCCATGAGCCACAAGAGACCAGATCTCAGGTGAGACCAAAAACCCAGACTTCTTGATTTCAGTTTGTTAAGACCCGAGGCAAAGGACCCAGAGACAGTGTGCCAGATTCCTGAATCACAGAAGTGACAATCTAATAAATTTTTGTAGTTTCAAGCTGCCAAGTTTGTGGTGATTTGGTATGCAATAGAAAACTAATACAGATGTCAAAACAGGGGATTCCAACATTATGGCTTTGAAAATGATGGCTTCGATGTGCTACTTAAAATGAGATCATTTCTCTTTGGACATTTATCATTCGTTAATTAATTCGAAATATTTATTAAATGCCTACTTTGTTTCAACAGGTGTTGTGCTAGGTGTTGAATATACAGGGTGGGTTGAAACAGGGAGGTGGGGACCACACAGGGGAGCAGCAAGTCCAGCCCTCGTCCTGAAGACACTGAAGAGAAGATGTAGGCTGGGACCAAGAGAATTAGTGGCAACCAGGTCAACACAACATTAGCAGGCTGTATGCCTTGAAGTTCAAACCCAGGGTAACGGTCTAAAGCAATGGGTCTCAACTCTGTGCATTAAACATCAGCCAAGAGCAGAGGGAATGAGACCCAAAACACTGTCCATACTTTATACCAATTAGGTCAAATTACCTGGGGCAGAGCCCAGGAATTGAGGTTGATTTTAATGGCAGCCAGGACTGAGAACTACTGCTGTAATAAAGCTTTCCAACTTTTCTGAAGATCAGGCTTACTGTCCCAGAACTTAGGTTTGAACTAGTATCTTAATCATATTTGACTTATGCTATTATTAAAATAAGTTGAGTGTATTGGAGCCCAAGGCTAAATAACTCAAGGAAAAAAGTTACTATAACATCCTGTTTAGAATAGTTAGGAAAATAAATTCTAGTTCAAATTTCTAATGTGCATGTCCAGAGAAAGTGGACATTATGATGAAAGTGTGCTGTTCCCCTGCAGGCCCTAATCACAGCTACCTGGAAGTCGAAAATATGTTTCAGCCCTACAGGAGGGTATATTTAAGTAACATTCAATTTCAAAAGGAACACACATAGACACACATATACTTAAGTGTTATGACTAAAGACAGAAAGCTATCCTGAAGGCTTTTGTATTTATTGGCCAATCTTGTGACTTCGAAAATTACAACAGAAATACTGGTTTGTGACTCACATACCAACCAAATCATTCAACCATCCCCTATCGTTCCTCCTTAATCCAACCCTGGCTTAATGGCTAAATTAAAGGCTGCCAGTGAAATGCTCTTTTGATAGTAATTTTGAATGAATACTTGAATAAGATTGGTCCTTGTTCTTTTGACGTTGGACAATTTAGTTTATTACTATACAGTGGACACAGGACTTACATGACCTGCAACCCTTTCAAAGAAACCTTTTAGAGAATTCTTCTGCTGTCTTTGAACTCCATTAGAGGAAGAGCTAAGTGTTCATCTGCATTTGTAAATACATACTCCTGCCAACTGCTCCTGGAATTCTTCTTTCCTTTTTTCCTGCCTGGACTCAAGTGGTCCACATTATCAACTCTGCTTAAGGCCAAAGGAGTCCACTGGTCAGGCTAAACACAGAAGGAGTATGGCACAGAAGGAAAAAAACGCAAGGCTCGTGATTATACACCAATAACCAGAATCAAGTACTTTTAGTCTGAAAGCAGAACTGAGAAAGCTGGCTTTTAAAGAGTGCTTTATAAGGGCTACTCAAGTTTATATATTAAGTAAAAGAATAATGGCCACGGGTGAAACTCAAGAACAGAAAGACACAGACAGGTAAGAGAGAAAGAGAAACAAACACAGTAACTTATACTTGTTGCCTGTTTACAACTTTTCAGGAATTGACAAAGTGTTTTACATGTAATAATTAATCTCTGTAATGATCCTGAGGCAGACTACTACCTAGTAAGAGAAATGGTACCCTGTGTACTATTATATGTCCCTGGGTACTAGTATATTACTTTGTTATATGCCTCTCAATGTTACCACTTCTGAAGAAAGTAGCCAATACTTCTCTTCGGTTGATTGAAAAACAACAACAACAACAACAAAGCATCACCTTGGTGTCCAGGTGGCTCTAAATCTGAATTCTTCCTCCCCATCCATTCACCCCCCCACGTCAAAGAAAGTATGTTCCAAATGTGGTCTATGATCCAAAACGGTTTGTTCTTTTTAATTTCAGGAATTCCTATCTTAGCAAACTTTGCTCCACATTTTGCTAGGAGGCACTTTGTGGCCATGTAGCCTCAGATCTTCAATTCTGTCCTCAAAGTCCACATCATGAAACTGATACATGAAAAATCAATGGCCTTAAGAGACACTAAGCTAGCTACCAGTGCTTTCACACATTTGAAAAGAACAAAACAGGTGCCTAAGAAAATCATGAACCCCTCATACATGATTTCTGATTTTCATTTTGATGTCAGAAGACTGGGACTAGATGGAACCAGAGAGAAGGTAAGGGGCAAGAGCAAAGACTTGATTTTTACAGAAAAGGAGCGATAAAGGATCCTGTGAAGGTGTATGGGGTGGTTTGCAAGTTTCTAAGTAAATTTCTTTTCCTCATACGTGCCTGAGAACAGTCTGTGTTTAAAAAGCTGCACTCGAGTTCTCTTGGACATACCTTTCTCACGTCTGAACTCTTTGGTTCTGTCGTCCAGGTTATAATTCTAGATACAGCAAGCCTCGTCTCACTAGAGTTTACAAAGTCTGTTGGATCCATCTGCCGAGCGAGGGACTCAATGTACTTCAGGATTGCAACTTTGACCTGAAAGATCCAATAATTATAAACAATAAGTACATTTTACAGATCTTTGAATAGAATTTTGAGCTGAATTCTGATCAGAAAAAAGTAATAATATTGAGGGAACACCCCCTCTCCCCTGGATTCATGTTTCCACATGGAGTGGCATCTGCCAGGGACAAAAGCATGAAATAAATGACTGATAGGTAAGTTTGGGAACAGGGTGAGTGGCATATAGCTCAACTCTCTTCAGTTTTAGACTGAAGGTATGCTCTGTTCCTCATGTATGCGCAGGACAACTGCAGGGCATGAGCCCCCATGGGCAGGCTGCAGGATTTCCAGCTCTGCCACTGACCAGAAGTATTTAGTTTTGTTTTTTCATACATCCTCAGTCATGTCCTGCATGGTAGCATTTTCAGCGATCAAGCTAATACTCTACCCCAACTACTCCATGGATGCTTCAATTAGCTTTGACCTTTGGAGAAGGGGATTATTATTTACTGGGCCTACACTAAAATCCCAACAAAAGTTAATGATTAAAGAACACATGATGTATATGACCAAATTCAAATTAACACACATCCTTCCTCAAATTCATTCTTGTTATAGTTATGATTTTCCAAAGTATGTAATTAACAATTAATTTTCATGTGTTAAAATGTTAATATTGAAATCATAACATTCCAATAAGATACCTTATCTCACCACATCAGAACTTTCTAGTTTAAATAGTAATAATACCCAAATGTGGGTGAGGATGTGGAACTGGTGCTTCCATTATATTGCTAGTGGGAATATCATGGATGGATGTGGTACAACCATTTTAGCCATTTAAAATAAAGTTAAGTATACAACTACCCAATAAACCAGCAACTTTTCTCCTATGTACTCAACCAAGGGAAATGGAAACATGTTACCAAATAGTTGTACAAGGATGTTCACAGCAGATTTATTCATAACAGCCAAATAAGAGTCATGAACAAAAAAAGTATATTTTAAGCAAATTCAACTTCTAGAGGTTGAACTGTAATGACAAATAGGTACCAACCTTGAGGTTAGGAGTTTGAGTTTGATCCACAATAAATCTCATCAAAATGTTAAATTGTTGATCAAATGGAAAGGAGTCCCTAGGTTTAAGAGAAGAAGAAAAAGTGCTCATTTTGAAAGAAAGATTTATTGCAAAAAGTAATGTAAAACCATATCAGTAACAAAAATACGCCATTGTGGATGAATCAAATGGATATAAAAGCAAGCCTGACCTTAGTTGACAAAGTTTACTAATTGTACTTTTCATTTTATATAAATACTAGAGTGATACACATTATGTAGAAAATTCAGAAAAAGGGAAATCTTGCCAAAAGTCCCCGAACAGACACTATACTTACTTTGAGTTATGCTATTTTAAAAATGAAGACCAAGCAATTGACTAAGAAATTTTCTACCTGCCTTCTAGGGACCTAGCTCATCTTCTAACTACCTTTTTGAATACTGCTTCATGAGAAGCACTTCCAATCCCCAAATCTGAATTTACATTCTGACTGGGCTGCTTAGCACTGACCCTGCTAAACCTAACCACACTGTCCTCCTTGGTCCCACTATGGACCTGCCACAGGTCCTCTCAAGTGCCTGTGGGAGACCCAGCAAGGAACTCCTCATCCGGCTACAACACACATGCAGAAGCCAGGACCCTCAGAACTTCTGGCCTGTTCCTGATCTCATTTCTTGTAGCTGCTTCACATATTTGATATAATCAAGTAACCCCAAGGGCTCCTGGCTAGCTAAAGTCTGTGCTCTCTCCCCTTAAAGTACTGCAATTAACTACTATTAGTTTAAAAGTACAGAATGGTGTCCATGTAGGAAAATGCAGACACATCTTCCACACTAACGGGAAAGACAGAGCAAAGCACTGGGGCTGAATGCACTATATTCTTCAGACTGACTCACACTGCATATTAATTAAAGAAAAGGTCGACAAACCACACACAAAAGGCCTCTCTTTTCTTCTGCAGCAAGGGAAGAATGGAGAATCCACTTAGGTATAAACTGGTGTGTTTAATCTGGAAATATGCCCATGGTTAGGCATGGCCACAATCAGGCATGAAGCAGGAACCCCTCTCGGCCAGCATGGAGACCCCACCCCACCACCCCATACTCACTGACTGATCCTATATATGCTTAAAAAGCTAGACATCTCAGCTCCTGAGGAAACAGGAATGATGAATGTGTTCTAGAGACTTAGACTGAATCTACCCAGAAGAGGATTCTTAAAGGGAAGAAGCATCCAGAAAAATAACAAGAGGATTTTCCTTCATCACCAAAGTTTAGGAGTAGACTCTTAACATTCTTGCCATCACTAAAACTATGAATGGTTTTTGCCATTCATAGATTCACCTATAGTAAGGAAGCGACCTTTAGGCCTTTAGTCTGGTTCACAAAATGTTTTATCTGCCTTTCAGAATGTCATTAAAAACAACAACAATACCTCAAATATGTTGCCTTAATCCGCATTTCTGACCTTCCTTGAAAAGTCTGGTACCACGGGACCCACCTGTAACATGCTCGGTGGCAGCTCTCCAGCCTATGCATCATCATCCCTCCTGTCTACCCTCACTCAGTTATTATCAGCTCGGTAAGCCTCACCTCTTTAATCCCCAGCTGAAGCTTTACAAATCCACTGATACACTGGTATGGAGGTATGTTCCCTGACTCCACTAAACATACTCAACGAAAGCAGGAGTGGCATTCCAAAGACTTATTATATAGTATATTACACTGAGCTCACTGAAAATCAAAAGGAACTTATCTAGGTAATAAAATTCCACAGCGGCACAAATGAATGTGAATCTAAAGGGTCAGGGACCAAAAGAAAACAGGTGGCATCAGAGTACAGAGGAAATGTACATTTTGCAGAGACATCTATCAGACACATGCATGGGGGATGACAGCAGGATGGTGTATGCTACTGTTTGTAGAGGGAACCAGAGAGGAAGAAAAAATGCAAATACTATCCACATCCTCCTACAGGAGAGGAAGATGCACACCCACAGGCCAGCCGGCAGTCAGAGGAACAGACAACGGGGCAACAACCAGCGGTCCTGGTTCCAGACCCCAGCCTGCTACTAAAACAAAGTGTGACCTGGGCAAGTCAAGTCAAGTCAGTTTCCTCGTTCATAAAATGAGGAAGGGTCCTTCCCTTTTGGCAATTCTGATATGCAGTAATTGTCCAGTGAGTAATAACTGGGTCATATAAACATTACTGTATGGATGGCAATTATCAGCCCTGGAATTGTTTGTTTATTCTTTTAAAAATTCCTTGATCTGACAACACAACCCTCTATCTTCCACCAAATCACAATGAAGACATAGCCAAGTGTCTTCTGAGGTCATGTAAGTTCTAATACTTGTATGCTGAGGACCTACAGCTACAGAGGTAGTAGATTACAAGTCTCAACAATGATAGCGCATAGTTTTTCACACACCTCTGAGTCTTTCTGAGCAGATTTTTACTTTCTTCCTTAACAACCAAAGGGTTAGGGATCCCTGGGTGGCGCAGCGGTCTGGCACCTGCCTTTGGCCCAGGGCGCGATCCTGGAGACCCGGGATCGAATCCCACATCGGGCTCCCGGTGCATGGAGCCTGCTTCTCCCTCTGCCTGTGTCGCTGCCTCTCTCTCTCTCTCTCTGTGACTATCATGAATAAATAAATAAAATCTTAAAAAAAAAAAAAACCAAAGGGTTACAAATGCTATGTTAGCAATTTCCGAGCCAATGAATGCTAACAGAGATTGTACCTGGACAAAAGGTACATCATACCTAACTATAACTAGACAAGTTTCTAGTGTGACTTATAAGAAGTTGAAGTATTAAAAATTCTGAAGTCTTCAAGAGGATGTAAATACTCAAATGTCTTTTATAGAGAAGAGAATCAATTTACAGCCTTTATATTTGCTTTTATATTTGTCTTGAGTGTTCACGAAAATAATACCAGCTCAAGGAGGGTATGAGTATTTAATCTCATGGAATACAGGGACATTTCAACAAGTATGCTAACAAGAGAATGTGGAAAATGTGTAACAGAGTACTTATTCAAGCAGATGACAAACCCATGGGCAACAAAATAGCAAAAATCCACCTATGAGTGGGTTTTTTTTTTTTTTTTTTTTTGGTAACATCAACATGGGCTAGGCCATGTAAACAGACATTTTCCGAAGACAGCCAAATGGCCAACAAATACATAAAATGTTCAACATTACTATTAGGCAAAATGCAAATCAAAATTGCAATCACCTCATACCTCCTAGCTATTATCAAAAAGTCAAGAAGTTGGTGAAGATGTAGAGAAAAGGGAACCCCTCTGCACTGTGGGTAGGAATATAAATTGGTACAGACACTACAGAAAATAGTAAATGTTCCTCAAAAAATTGATAATAGAAACATCATATAATTCAGTAATTCCACTTCTGGGTATGTATCCAAAGGGGATGAAACCACTATCTCGAAGAGCTATCTGACCTCATGTTCACTGTAGCATTATTCACAATAGCCAAGATATAAAACAATCTAAGTGTCTGTCAACAGATGAGTGGATAAAGAAAAACAACAGAATGTTATTGGGTTATAAAAAAGAAGAAAATGCTGTCATTTGTGACACTGTGGATGGGCCCTGAGGGCATTACGCAAAGTGAAATAAGCCAGACAGAGAAAGACAAATACTGCATGACCTAGGTATACATGGAATCTCGTGCGATTACCTCACTCCCAAAAGCCAAATCCATAAAAGCAGAGTAGAATGGTGATTGCCAGGGGGTATGGGTTAGGGAAAATGGGAAGATGTTCGTCAAAGGTTATAAGCTTCCAGTTACAACATGAATAAGCTCTGGGGATCTAAAGTACAGAATGGTGATTACAGTTAACAATACTGTATTATTATGCACTTGAAATTGCTAAGAGAATAGATCTTAAATGTTCTTGCCACCACCACAACAAAAGAATGGTAAAGGTGAAGGATGTGTTAACTGTGTAATCATTTAGCAATATACAAATATATCAAATCATCACATTATACACCTCGAACTGACATTATATGTCAGTTATATCTCAAAAGCTGGGGGGGAAAATGATCTGTCCTCTAAAAAACTCACCTCGTGACATCTAGAGCCTTCTGAACTTTTGCTTGCACAGATCCAAGTAAATCTGCTCCCATTTTCTTAAGTAATTGTGTGAGAAGAACAAAAAGCCAGTCTTGTAAGTCATCCTTGTGAATTATTATAAAATCCACTAGAGTCTCCAAAAACATACTGAAAACCTAGGCACAAATGAAAATCAAACATTTCACATATGTAATTAATCATTTCCCCCAAAGTCTCTATTAAAAATGTACTGGTCATATTAGAGAAGACAAATATATTTTAAAAAATAGATAAAGGAAAAAGGATCGGAACTTACTCTCTGTTGTGAATTCCACGGCAAACCAGGCCATGCAACAAAACAAATTCCATGTTAGTCCACAGTGAATTAATACCATTTTCATGCAGTTTTTAAAAAGACCTGAAAGCCTTTAGATTGCTACTCTGATACTTTCCCCTCCCTCAATATGCCTTCAAAACTCAGTACCGAGAGAAATTAACTTTGCTGAAAGATGTTAGTTTAATCCTGGGGGCTTCTCTTCCTTCCTTCCTTCCTTCCTCTTTAAAAAAAAAAAAGAAAAAACTTAACAATCATAATTCCATACTACTACTGTCCATTATCTAGAATTCAGCAAGTAATGTTACATGATGAGGAAAAAAATCTTGTGCATTGTAGATTTCGATGTATGCCAATTCAGATATTGTAAAGTAATATGATATAAAAACATATTATAAAAGTCACCGTCTTTACAAAAAATTACAGCTTAGAATAAAATATACGGTCCACATAATTCTCATGCTGCTGTGCGATCATTAATGCTGTATAAGCTGAGATAAGGGTCCACAGTGGGTGATCCCTGAACTGATTTCAGAGAGATAAGTAGCACTGTGTCCCCTATTTGGCTAATGCATTGTCCTCTACTGGGACAACCCAGCCATTATACACCTACTCAGTTCTAGCACAGCAAACTATAAACCACCAGGGGTCTCCCGTGAGACAGCTCAGAAAAAACTCAATGAGCCCCCAGCTGTGGGATTCCTGCTTAGCTCAAAGGCAGCTAGCAAATATTAACTAAACTGAGACCTCCAAACTCACTGTACAAGAGCCTTCTGATGGAAACAAATTTCCTTCTTTATCCTCACATTCTGGTTCTGAATCAGCAATCTAGAGGTGACAGGTAACAGAAATTTCATCAATGCCCCATACCACCTAATGTCCCCTGTGCTCTAACTTTTATGAATCTTATGCTTGAAATCTTTCTGCCTTTATTTATTTATTTTTTTTTTTGTGGTGGAAGTAGGCTCCACACCCAGCATGGAGCCCAACACAGGGCCCAAACCCATGACCCTGTGATCAAGACCTGAGCCGAAATCAAGAGTCAGACACTCAACTGACTGAACCCACCCAGGCGCCCCAATTTTCCTCCATTTAATTCTATCTTTGATATCTGTGTGACCCTAGAAAACAACCTTTCTTGGACTCTACTTATGTTGTTAATATTAACCTTGCTGTGAGGTTCATCACAGGAATTTTAAGACATGCTTCAAGATCGGTATCGGTATACAGAACTACTGTCTCCCACGACCCCCGCCAGAAAAAAGAGAATCCCCCACATTCATTCTCCTAGGTTCCTGGAGCACATCAAAGAACAGGGGTCATGTGTTGTTTTCGGTGTCCCTAACCCAGAGCTAAGGACTCACTCACTCACGCAGTGAGTGTTGAAATGACTGGATGGAGGATGTCTGACCACTCAGATGAGAAAGGGCAGAAAAAGCAAGGAAGGTCACAATGGACTTTCCAGCCAGGACAGGTCTCCTTTTCCCCATAAGACTTATATTTTTACTAGGAAAACTATGGTTTGAAATAGTGAAATCCTGCATGTCAAGAATGTGAGATTTGCTCATGCTGACTTAAGGTTCTACTAATTTCTGCACTTCTGTTTCTGTCCTTTATCCATTCTTTATACTTCCCCAATAAAATCATTGCCCCATTTTCTTTCTCTAAGAGCATCTAACTAGGATTTCTCCCAAATTAATGGTATTTGTTTCAAATCCAGACTCTAAGCAAGCTACTATAAAGGGTCTCTCTCTCAGCACAACTCCTAGAAAGGGCCTGGTCATAATTAGGGATGTTCTCTCCCCCACCCCCCGCAGCAAGGGATCTCATTAGGCTCAGTGCTCTCCTTGGACCCCCGAGAATGTGGAACCATCCACCAGGTTCTTGGGGACAGCAAAATTCTATGTGGAGAAATGGCTTAACCTGGATTTTCAATAAATCCATTACATAAATGTTTCTACTTTTCTATCTTGTCCTATATAGACAAATTCTACATGGGGTACAAAAAAATAATTATATATTTGATTATTTTCTTCGCTACTGTTAAGCATAAGGTACCTCACTGTAATATGATGTTTTATTCTAGCACTTAGCCCAGTTTGGCTAATAGGAGGTATCCAGAAGTATTTGAATAAGACTATATCTGATTCTTTCCATTAACTCTTCAAACAAACTTTATTTAGCTCCAAGTTTTATGGACATTTGAAATTCCCCAAAAGTTGTTTTTAAAAGATGTAATATAAACTACTGTAGAAACTGGTGTTAAATCTGTAAGATCTAAAATGTGCTATGGGGAATTATGTCTCACTCTTAAGTAGTGTATTATACAGCTCACATGGGCATGCAGAGGGGGCATCGGCAGGCACGATTCCTAGACTTACCTTGCTGTGAGGGTCAGCAAACATTCGGGTGAAGATCTCACACAACCTTTTCAATTCTACTCGACTAGAAGGAATAAAACAGAAATAAACTTAGAATTTAATGAGTCAACACTGAGATTAGTGACAGCTTTTTAAAAAAACAATCTCCATATAACAAAGCTTTTTTCACAAATGAATCCTTTTTTTAATTCATGATAAAATTAAGTAGAAATATAAAATCATGACAGTTTGGCTCTCAACCTAAAATGAGGCAACTGAATCTCAGAGTATGATTACCGAAGTTCACCCACTGGGAGTGGCAAAGCCTCAAGCTAAATAAATTCTGCTCATCTCCTTGAAGATCTGTTTTCCACCTGCCACAGATGAAAGGCAATGGGATAAAGTGAAGGAAAAGCATGTGCTTTGGGGTCAGACAGACCTGGATTCTAATCTCAGTTTTACTACAAAGTACTTGGATGTCTTTAGATTTGTATCAAACAAACGGCTGCAGGCAGTTAAAGGAGGGACACCTCCTTCCTACGAATGCTGAAACCAAGCAAACATTCATTTCCTGTTAGTGCCCTTTTGCTTTTTCTGACCCTAATCTATACTACTGAGTCCCATTTTCCCTTCAAGGCTCGAATGAGCATCATCTCCTCTTCTCCAAATCACCCCTAAGTAATCCCCCTTCATACAATTGAGATAGTTGGTTCAATGATCCTTAAGAATGTGATCTAGTTCGACCAATGTCAATCAATAGATTTCTAAAGATTATTCAACGGATACTTGGTGAACACTAAAAATCAAGAAACTAGGATCACCCAAATGGAGCAGACTCTTGAAGACTAGTCATCTCAACAAACAATCCTCAATTAAAAAAATAAAATAAAATCCTTATTTTGTTTTTGACAGCTCACTAGAGCATCAGAGGCTATCTGCATTTCAGAAGGCATATGACAAAACTCAAGACCTCTCGGGGGGAACAGGACGCAACAAGTACAGATACAGGAGGGTGGAGTCAGACAGGCTGGACAGGCATGCTTACCGCACAGGGATTCACTAGTCAATGTTCATTTAGCTGTGCGGAGCCTGTCTGTGACCAGACACTTGTCCACTCGCAAAATTTATCTTAGAAAACTTATCCAAAGAGTACAGTAGCTGTATTTCAGCTATTTCTTTACTTAGGTATTTACCTAACTTGACCAATTTTTCACTTTTTAACATCTCTTGTAATTTTGAGATTCATCTTATAATCAAAGACATATTAGTGCTGCCAGCCATGGTTTAATAAGTAGCATTTCTTCTTGGATATAATATAATGTGTCAATGATGCCTCAGATTTGATGAAATATGGTATAAACACTATACTTTTTTGGAATATGTTAATAGATGCTCATTTTAGAAGATTTATGAAATAGAGAAACAAAGAAAAAAACAAAATAATCAACTCTAGTAATAATACTGTTACTACTTTAAAGTACTCCATTTTAGTATCTCATTACTATACATAAGCTATATGTATGCATTATTACAAAATTTTAGGCTGAGATTGCTATGAAAATTTTACCCACAATTCCAAAGCATTTATAATGAACCATACCAATCTGCAGAGTAGTTTTAATTTTTTATCTAACTTGCAAACTGTACCAAGATTTCTCAAATAACACCTACCAGATAAATGTAAACTATAAGGGAACCAAATGTTTTAGGAACTTAATAAATTATAGAGTATCTCCCAGATACTTCAAGGTCTCTGGAAAGCAAAGACCAGATCTTAGTCATCTTAGCACCCACAGCACCTGCCCCTCTGCCTGGAACTCTGTTAACTCCATGAGTGACGGGGAATCCAACTAAGCTGCTGCTGAGTATCATATGGGACTCAAAACTTGGCTCACAACCTTGGCCTCTTGTCCTCACCTCAGTGTTCTTTGGCTCTTCAGTAGGTTCTGCAGGCCTAGAAGCCCTTCTTTCCTTTCTGACCAGTTGGAACTGGCACAGTGGTTGAGAACTTCTGCCACGTCCTCTGTCTGCCGCAGATAATGGGGAATGCCACCATTCCTAGAGCCATAGGAGCGCTCAGAGCAGACACTCGAGGCATCACTGTTGGCGTCGTCATCAGAATACATCCCATACGGCTCGTACCTCCTCCTCACAGGCTTCTTCTGTCAGGTTCAACGAGGGTGGGGTGATGGAGGAAGACATGCGAAGGTGAAATGACCATGAGTCACACCACACAAAATCGACCACAGAGCTAAAGGTGAAAGATCCACATGCACGCACGCACGCACGCACATGCACACACCATACTTTCCTGTGCTTACAGATTAGGGAAATAAAAACAGAAAAGCAGACATTGAGTCAGGATAGTAAGTAACAGGCAGAGCAATCCATAGCAGAGAAGAAAGAGTATGGTCTCTAGTACGGTGTGTGGATGAAAGAGTATGGACTCTAGTGAGGTGTAAGGCAGACTTGGGTAGTAGTCCTGCCACCTACCTGGCTGAGGAACTTCAGAAAGCCTCCTTACTTTCCTGTTTCACTTTCCCCATCTTTGAAATGCTAACAGTGCTACCTCTCACATGCTGGTTACCAGGATATAATGTACACAGAAGTACACATTAACTAACCTGGCCCAGCTCCTGCCACACTGCAGGTATGTGCATCCACCGGCCCCTTCCTAATCAAAAGCAATCTATCTTGAACAGGGTCTGTGGGAAAATTTGTTTGAAAATTCATGCTTCCTTAAGAAAGTCTGAAACTGAAATGTCAGGGACAGACTAGCCCATGTAAAAGGACTCTCAAATTATCTGAACACAAACAGGCTTCCTGTAGACCCTTCACTCGTTTCTCTTACCCTGAATACGAAAGTATAAGTTAAACTTATAAATAATTCAACAGTAGCGATTAAACTGATAAAATACAATTTTCCCTAAAAGAAAAAACTTTTTAAAAACCCCACTTACAAAAAACAAAAACAAAAACAAAAAACCCGCTTACTTGGCTGAAACCATACAAATGTAATTTTTTGTCTTTTTTTTCTTTCACAAATGTAATTTTCTAATAATATATGGCTTGTCCATCCACCGAAACTTGCTCAGGACAGTTCTGCCTTATGCCTCTTGTCCCAGCAGAGTTAGAGTAGCACTCCCTTTTACTTTTACAAGTATCCTTGTTAGGATGGTAAATCGTAGGATCATTATATATATATATATACATACACACACACACATACACACACACATATATATGAACTAGATTCATAAAATAAGAAAAATGTTGAATATATCCATTCATGAAATAGTAATGACACAGGAATAGACACAAACTGGGTTAATAAATAAAACACTGATAGAAGGAGCAGAACTTGACATTAAAAAAACAAAAAACAAGTGCTAAAACAGAGAGAGGGGACTGATGCCATTACTAATAACAGCTTCACTAGACTTGACTAAACCATAATACAGACCAGAATTTCTACATTATACTACATGCGTTGTTGCTTTCACTAGCTCCTACAGGAAATATACTCGCAACAGAAAAAAAATGAAGTTGTAAAACAAAAGTTAAAGCACTGGTACCTTGCTCCTGGAGTCTCCTAACAGCTGTAGGCAGGAAAATATTGAAGGATGGGGAAAAAGCATAGAGAATTATGTCAGAAGCGTATGTGGGGACTGTTCTTGCAACAAAAGTGTACAGCAAAAACATATCTTAGCAAATCAAAAATATAGGTTAGCAAGCGATTCATATCAAGCGAATAATAACGAAGAACGCTTTCACAATGGCATTTCCTAGCCCTTCCTACACCTCCTAGAAATGCCTTCAGGTACATGCTATGCTTCTTGCTACACTAAAAACTCTTCCTACACCACTGAGATAGGGCTCTAAAGTTGCTGTTAACACTCCTGTCTGTTTCTATGCTCAATTCTCTCTGCCCCTGAGGCTTCTTCCCTGGGAAGCAAACACTGTGTACCATTCCTGTGCTCTCTCTTCTGCAGCAGGTCACTCGGGGAGACCAAGCAGTTTGAACAAAGAGTAATATGGGCAGCCTGAGTGGACTGAAGGCTAGAGATCAGAGAAAAACCCAAGTCAAGGAAAGCCCAAGCTCAAGCTCTCAAGTCCGACTCTGCCTCCTAGAACTTTGTGCACAGTCCCTTGGGCAGTTCTTTAAAGAATGAGGGAACTCCCCCACCTTAACTGCAAGTCCCATTTAACTCAGAGCTTTTTGCACATCCATCATTTCCTACCCCTCTGACCTAATAGGGTCTCTGAATAAATAAGTGACAGATTCTCAGTGCTGCAGCTTGGAAGGAAAAATAGCTTCACAGAGTTCTGTTCCAGCTCATGACTCTGAAGTCAAAGCCATGGTTAGAGCAATTATCCTGAACTCCAGCACCTGCCAGGAAAAAAAAAAAAGCCCTTCTTCACAGAGGCTGATGAATAGAGCTGGCCAGGCAGCCCCCGCTTACAGGAAAAGCATCAGGAGAGTGGCAAACTGCTTGCTCACAGTTGCCTGTCAAAGAAATCTGACTGAGCAAGAATAAATGAGGGCAACACAGGAAGGGAGGAAAGTGAGAATCTCTGTTAGCCATAGACTATAACATTTTGATTAGATGAAAGACATGTCTGGGTCTGAAAGCAGGATGTTATAATACTTTTTTCCTCGGTGAGACAACAATATATCTTAAAACAGCACAAGCAAGGCCAGAGATCAGACAGTTCTAAAGAGGCTCTATTTTAAATGCTGAGCACATCAACAAGAATATGCTAGAGGCAGTGTCACTACCAGCTGAAATGCATCTTTAAAAAGCAATTTGACCACAAGCTGCTTCTACCTGGGGGGGGGGTTTGCTATAACCACAAATTGAGGGACCTCTAATTATACATATATATATATATGTGTGTGTGTGTGTGTGTGTGTGTGTGTATATGTATATACACACACACACATATATATACACACACACACATAAAGTATACTACATTATAGTGATGCAAAAACACATTCCAACAGTGCTTTATATCTTCAGGCTTTATCGGCATTAAAATTTGGAAAGTTTCCTTAAATAATGACTTAATGGCTCATTTTTAAAGACAAAAAACAAAGGTAAAATCGTATGGAACTACTAGTGTGGTCATGAATTCAATGTGAGATTTTCAAACCACAAACTCTGTTACCTAGTATTATGATGGTATGTTTAGGCTATGCCATCAGAACCTATAAAGCAATAGAAGCCAGAGAATGAAAAAAGGAAATGCTGAAAAAAATAAGTAAAACAAACATGAAGAAAAAAAAAAAAAGCCCAATGACATCAGAGAGGCCCAATGTCATCAAAACTTCCTTGATACTGAGGAGCACAGAAGAAACACTTGATGCTAGTGTTTTTTGTAAGGACAATTTTCACTTCTGTATAGGGATAAAAGTTTAAAGGGAAGGTGATAATAATATAAGTGTACCCAGTATTTACACAATTTTACAGAGTGCTAAAGATGATTTAGTACCCTGATTTGGAGGTGATTTCTGTTAGGACAGAGAAAACTGTGGACGAGTAAGTCAAAGAGCCTCTGCACACGCTGTGACTCTTACCAAAGCATCAGCAACGGCAGCTTCAAGGTCTGTACTCGTGCTCAAAACTCGCATGGCGTTCACAGAGCCAGGTATTCTTCCTGCCTGGCCAAGCCCAAACCGGTCTATTTAAAAAGAACAAAACCAAAAGATATGTCACTTTAATTCAAATGTTCTCAATTCTTTGCAAGGGCTCCTGCCTCTTCCCACCTACTGGACAGAGGCACTGGAAAGTCTTTAGCCAATTTTAATTACCGCCCCCCCCCCCCCCCCCCCGCTTCAGTTCTAACTAGACTTGTTTACCAGCAGCGGAGGTTAAGATGTTCCATATTTAATACTATCGTGCTACAAAGCAT
Organism: Canis lupus dingo; assembly: GCF_003254725.2. Classification (NCBI taxonomy): domain Eukaryota; kingdom Metazoa; phylum Chordata; class Mammalia; order Carnivora; family Canidae; genus Canis; species Canis lupus. Next base: position 29,624,266 of record NC_064261.1, on the reverse strand, counting down.
CCTAACAACTAAAACAGTTCTTTAATGATTCTTATTTTTGAAAAGTGTTGAGACATGGGGAAAAGGGGAACTTATAATTATAGAAGTGAGCTGGGCTGTGAGTGGAGTCTTTTAATCTATTTAGTGTTCCCTCTAGAGGCGGGGGGGGGCACTGATGTTTGGTCAAACTAATTAGAAAGCTGCATGGTTTCACAAGAGTTCTAATGCAATGTGTAATAAAAAAGTTAAAATTTGCAACAAACATATTTGATGGATGTCTGCAAATCTTCTTTAGCCTCACTACTGTTTAACTGTCATGAACTGGGCTCAACTAATTTTTAGTATGTGTTCATGATTCCTGTGACACCAAAGGGTATTTAAAAATCAGTTTATTAAAATTCTTCAATGCTCATTACAAAAAAACCAGCATCTTCACTGTGAAACATTAACCATTCAGGTAACGTTAGTATACATTTTTCCTTAGTCTCTCAAAGGCTTTTCAAAGGATAGTCTATACATGTAAACAAAATTGGATATGATCCAGAGATTTTAAAGCAGATTTCAGTAGTTCAATTACTTTAAGCCTGTTACAGATCATGGATAATGAAGACTAGCTTTTTAAAAGGCCCATTACGTCAAAAGGGCAGTCTTCCTTAAGAAGAGCTGAGGTTAAAGCTGTAACAGGAGAAAGTTCATATAAATTACACTTTCTAAGTGTATCACACTATTTACTGGCAGAAGTTTCTTATTTAAAATGCTAATACATAAAAAAAAAAGAAAAAAGGAAAAAAAAACCTTTGAAGAAGAATGTTAAGATAAAAATGCTTTCTTTTTTTGAACAAATAAGACCCTGTTTGGACAAAAAAAAAAAAAACAAAAACCCACAACCTTCTCTATTAGCCATATTCTCATAGTGAAACGTTTAGAATAAAAGGAAAGCTAAATCTGGTTTACAGGAATTGATCTTTCTTATAAAGTGATATATTTTAAGCTCTGGACATATAACAAGAGTTCGTAGAAAACAAGAACTGTAAAAGTGAGGTGTCACTTAGCTTTTTTAAAATGTCAGTTTAAAAAAAAAAATCACACCTTCCAGCGCCATCGAGGGGAAAAAATTTAAACACTGCTAACCAAAACGCTATACAGTCATGAATTTTTATAAGGAAACAAAAATTGTATGTTATACTATCCCCTTTTTTAATGCACTTGTTGGTCACACTCTATGTTGTCTTAGCTGCTATGTTTAAAAGATGATATGCCATATAAACTAAGAGACCAAAAACAATTCTATCTAGATCTTCATATATATATATACATATATATATACACACACACATATATATAATCAGTTGAAATACAAAACAAGTGTAAATTTGAGATTTATTGTGCATATGATTTTAAACATAATCTTTGTGCAAGTCTTTTTTTCCATTAAAAAAGGGTAGATAGTAAGGGATTTATGAGTAACAAAATGAAAGTAATTCAGTTATAAGCCATTTAAAAATTACCCAGCATAAACTTAAATAAAACAGAATCTAAAAAAATTTTTAAAAAAAGTATATCTCATGCCAGCAATTCTTGCTCCAGGGATAATACTGATTTTTTTTTAAGACACAAAAATTAAAATTTTAAGAACAATGCAGTAATTCTGTGCTTCCCAGATGCATACAGCTCCGCCGTACACAGTGACTGCAGGATCACTTGATATATATCATAGATCACTTGAATTTCTAATCTGAAGGGGAAATGTTTGTCTGGATCTGAGCAAAGTTACAAGCCTTTTGTTCTCCCCAGACCAAAATCTGTTCTACACTTGCTGCTCTGCTCTGATGTTATCACAAAGCTCCATTTCCCAAGAGATGGATACGTGTGACTGTGCCCTCAGTCTGGTCCCTGACTTCAGGGGATTGGACTCATCAGAGTGTACATAACAAAAAATATAGCTCACTTCGCTTAGAGCAAGAATAGAGAAAATAACTCAATGAATTGGCAAGAGCTGTCCCCATCAACAGTCTGTGTAATGTTTTACTCAGGTGAGAGAACTGTAGTCCTTAGGGACTGTTAGCATATAAAAATGATGTCCGTTAAATCCAGCAAACTAATGCATTTCCGTATGCATATTAATTTTTACCCCAATGGCTACCTGGGGGATTTTTGGTATTTTTGATTTTTGGTTAAAGCAGGCTGAGATGGGACATTTGGGGACCACAGGCTGCAAAGACTACCTTCCACCTGACCTGATTATCTGAATCGTGACCTTGTATTTTTGCGAAGTTTTAGGACGATATTTATCCATATGAAATTATGCACACTAGGTTTTGGAACATTTAGTAACTAAACAGTTCCTCCAAATAACGAGAACCTGACACTAATAATTAACGTCAGTAATCAACACTTTTTGGAAGCAAAGCCTCTGGAAATGAAAGACTCTGCTGGGTGAAATCCATCCCCTCTTTCCCCTCAAGGACTTTTCAGGATATCTATTTTGGGTGGCTGTTCTCCTGAGGGAGGGTATAAATGGAGGGGAAGAAGCCCTTCCCCGTGTTTTTGTTTTGTTTGCACACAAACATGAACACTGGAGAAATGGTGTTGTCAAACAGGCTATAAAGCATCTACGGCCTATTAACAGAACCATAAACATTCAACAACTTAAAAAAATAAAAGCACGCTGGGGAAAACAAATGGGAAGTGCATACATGCCAGGTGCTAGCCGACACTGATGAAAACAAATGCTAAAATGAGTGTGAAACTGGACCATATGAAGAAGCCAAGTCATGCAGTTAGCACTTGTTCACCTGACTGCCCAACAGATTCAGCAGTGGAGAGGGCACTAGTGGACCTGGAATGACGTCGAGAGGCTGCAGGTAAAAGGAACGGCAACACCCACAGGATTAACACAGAAGTACCCGAGACAGAAAACGCCACAGTCTGAAGGAAACGCAGGGACTGCTCCCAACGAGGCCATGTGTTCTCATGAAAGGAAATGATGCTGGAAATGAATGGAGAGCAAGTGCCAGTCCTCAAACTCTATGGCAGCCTGCTGGCTCTCACACGGCTAGCACACACACAGGCATGACAAAGGCACGCTTTGCGGTGTTCCTTAGGCAACCGCCTAAACTCAGACTCCAGGTTTATATTCACGCCACGAAGCCTCAATGAGCCGTTATGGGAATACACAACATGAGGACGTCAGGAGTCACAGAGCACCGTCCAGATATTGAGTGGGAACAGCAGTAGAATGGATTATTTACTCAGCTCACGAGATGCCTCATCAGTACGTGATGCATACGCAATCATGCACCAAAAACAAAAGCAGAGAAGTTCATCATGTTATTTGAACAGAAACAGAATGAAATCACTGAGAAAGGGGCTCAACAAATGAAATCCTGTGTTCCCCCCAATTTTTGCTCTGCTGTTGCACAAATATCCTAATTATCAATAAACTTATAAACTACTAGAAATTTAGCTGTAACAGGTTTTTAGAGGCTTCCTTGGCGAGGCATTTGCGGTACTCTGTTATGAGAGCACAGACTCCTAATGCGGGGCGGAGGTGGGGGGGTGGGGCGTGGGCAAAATCCTGGTTTGATTACAATCACCTGGAGGACCTCAGGCCAAGTGCTACATCTCTCCGTGTCTCAGTTTACTTATCTGGAAATGGTGCTAAAAATGGTACGTACCTCTTGGGAGTGGAGAGAACTGCAAGAGGTCATACACAGAGCACGTAAAGCAGTGCCAGGCACTGAATAAATGGTGGGAGCAACAGTCATAGTGCTGCGGGTGCTGGCAGTGGCAGTGATGGTTATCAGTAAATTCCAATTTACATTTCTAATTATTAGCAAATTAAATATTACTTTATTAGCAAATATTCATAATAAGCATATTAATTCATCAATCTGAGGAATTATATGCTAAACTCTGTCCTCATAATTACTTTCAGAAATAACCATAAAATAGACTTGGTTTAAAAATGTGAATTTATAGAATGGAATGCCATGCAATATATGGCTCTTCTTTACCTCAGGGAAAAAAACCCAAAAGATAGTATGCTTATATCCATTGAAAAGAACATGGTGGTCATACCAGAGAAAATTCACAAGGTTTAACAAAGTAATACCAAGCAGTGCTACTTCTCACCCATGCTATTAGAGTGCAGTACCCTGTACACGAAAATACTTTCATTTTGGCTTCAAATACCCGAACCTCAAACTCATCAGTATAATTATTTTTCAAGATTTTTGTTTTTTAAGTAGTCTCTACACCCAACATAGGGCCCAAACTCATGACCCCGAGATTAAGAGTTGTGTGCTCTACTGACCGAGTGAGCCAGGTGCTCCAGAACTGTATTTTTTCAAGTTCATGTTACTTTATGAAAATGCACATACCCGGGATATAAGTGGTATCAAATAGCAAACATTACCTGGTTGACAAGGACAAATTTTTACTGACTTGCAAAAGGAAAATTTCTAAGTGGCAAAAATAAATTGGCAATTTCTAAAACAGATATAAAATAATCACTTTCCTTAAATATGTTGGCAAAACACTTTTTAAGACTGGAGCATACCATTTACTGTACAACACATCAGTACCATATTCTTAAAGTTTAAACTGAAAACAGCTTTTAAGCAATACCTGATGGTTCCTTATAAAGTCGGTCCTTTGGTTCTGTTTCAACAAACTATTCTACAGTAAATCTGTCATGTAATGAGTCCTTGGTCACATTCTCAAGTGAGCATTCATCAATGGAATCCAAGGTGGACCCTCTTACGTCGAAGCCTGATTTACAGCAGAGCCCTTACTTTTACTTAGAAGTTGTCACTTTAACCACATATGTATTCATACCATGAAAATGGTCCAAAATAACTTTGTAACAAAAATGCAAACATAAAATCAATACACAATTACCAAAATGTAGTTATTTTCACACACACACACCCCCCCCCCATTTCAAACTGAAGCCTGGCTATTTAAATTGATCCGAAGGGGCACTTACACAAAATCTCAGTAAGTTATAGAGAGGGTGGGAAACCATTATTAAAGTGAATGAGAAGGAGGAGGAAACTTCACACTGTCTGATGGGCAGTGAGTTCGTTCCCCTAGGGACCACCTCCAGGGACTCAACTATGAATTCCTCAGTCCTAACACCAAACCCAGAAGTCATAATTGAGAAAAATTGCTGGATACTTTCTCTGTGCTTAAGCCTAGAGAGAAAGCACTTAATACATTTCAGACGAACAAATGAAAGATGCTGGATTATCAGAACTTTCAAATGAAGCAGGGGAGCAGCCAAGCTTTGAAGTCAGACTGGGTTCAAAACCTAGCTCCATCATTAAGCTGTGTGACCTTGAGAAAGTGGCTTACTCTCCCTAAATCTCTGTTCTGTCATCTGTAAAAAAGGGATGACAGTACTACCTGTCCCAAAGGGTTAATTGGAGCCATGAGGGGCTGTACCTGCTCAGAATGGTGCCAATATGCACAATCACTGCTCTTGTTCTCACTGGATAAAAGTTTTATGGACAGATTTAACTCAAGAAGGAAAAGGGGGCATGGCATAAAAATTCAGCTGAGATGTTAACTATGGCCCTGACCACAACAGAAGATGTGTGCCAATGATGGTTTGTTAGGAAGGTGAAATATCCGCATCCACATCTTCTGCCCTGGTAGGAGCAACTGTACATTTCACCACTCTGTGTTGTCACCAAGACACTTACGCAGATCCATTTTGCCCAAGAAAGTGAGAACCAGACCAGATCACTCAAGAACTCAGGGTTCAATGAAGAGCTCAAGAATTCAGCACACCTTGCCTGGTCCACTGACCACATGCTGGATTACAAAGGCTGCTTCCATGGACAATAACAAAAACGCCAGTACATACATGAAATAAAAACACGGAACTGCCTAAGAAGACCAAATAACCAATAGAAGAATTGGATCGTTCATTTATATAAAAGGTTATTTAGAAGGCCAAATAGTCAGCAAGGATGCAGAGATATACAGCCTTAACTTAAAAGGAAAAATCACCAGTTCATTCAGAAAAAAAATTATCATTGCCACCTTTGATTGTTGAGAATTGTGTTCTGATGCTTCAGATTGCTGTGGAATAGCTGATGTGTACGAGGTAAGTCACCTTGTTTGGGATCTCACACTCATCAGGCAGACTATCTCACAAAGGTGTCTTCTAACTAAGTCAAGGGACTCACCTGACATGGCTTTAACTGCATAAAGGACAGCAGGTTATAAGGAAGTATATCTGGATTTTAATTATTGATACTGATGGGATAAAAGGATGTTAGGAAGAAGTATATGACATTAGGAGCAGAGAGAGGCAAATATTAAGACTGTGTGCTTCTGATCTATCATCCACTTTCTGGAGTGACACTTTTATACTTGAGAGACCATAATTAGAGTTGAAATAACAGACTGTTGCAGTCCACAATTTCATATAACAACTTCAGGTCTAGGCCTAACATTCTGAAATGATTTCTACCTGCAATGCTGATCAAAAAGAAAATACACAGCTTTATAGCAATTAATATGGCAAAGAACCAAAACACAATTACTGGAGAATACAAAGCATTTTTTGGTGAAAGTGTGTGTTCTTTCTAGGGGTCTCTGGGGATTAATAATTTGCACTAGGTAAGAGGTATATGTTCATTTTAGACTACTGAAGCTAAAAAGAAAAGGCAAATATGATACTCTATAAGGAAACATGTTTCTCTTTTTGTCAGTTTTTCTTGAATCCTAAAAACTGTGAAAATACAAATTCTGTTTGTAAGAGATACTGAGGATGGCAGATGAGCAGCCCTGAATGGCACCTGGCTGGTGACCTGAGATACATTACTAATACCACCATATGGTGACCAAATACTGTAAATCTCTGCCCTGGAGGGCATCAGGTCACAGCCTTTGAATAGCCTATTGAACCCAGGAAGAATGAAAATACCTGATCAGTTAAAAACATACATTGTAAAATTGTGCGTTGTGCTGTACACCTAAGCAGTCTATCAAAAAAGTACTCTGGGTTTAAGAGAAAGTGTTGAAATGACTCACTTAACAAAAGCATGGCTAAATACCTTTGTCCATGCAGCATTTTAATGTTATCACCCCTCAACTGAGCACATTTCATTTCGTAGATGTTATCATGATTTTATTTTCCATCTTTGAACTGAATCACATAGGGCCTGACCTTGGGTACAGTTAAAAACAAATTGTCAAAATTTAATGACAAAAGATAAACTTTGGATTCGCTCTACTTTTTAGGAAGCAGTGCACTTTGGCTGAGTGACCCCATATGTTTGAAGTGACCACGCAGATGGGCCTGCCTGCTGGCAAGTGGTCACAAATGGCAACGGTACAGAGTGAAGTGGTGTTTTTTTCCTCCTATATATAAAAAATTGGAAATGGCCAAACTTTAAGCATGCAGAGGGGGTACAACAGAGGGTAACTAGGGAAGAGGAAAAGAAAGAAGAGAGGATCACGAGGACAGTAGAGGAGGGAGAGCAGGTCCATTCCACCTGGCAGTGTGTGGGCCAAGCATGTGGAGCAGGGCAAGGAACTCTGCTCCGAGAGCCAGCGCCTACATGTACTCACCGAGTGGAGGAAAGCCCCGAGCGGGGCTCGTATCGCGGCTGCTCTCACAGCTGGTATTACGGCTGCATCCCTGACTCATGCTGGGTCGAGGGATACGGCTGCTCCGTGCTAGTGTGCAGCATGAGGGGTTTCAGAGAAGGTGAAGAAGTTTAATGAAGACAGAAAAACTCACAAAACGTCAGTCACATTCCGTTAACGTAATCATGACATTGTCCGCGCTGGGGGTTCATCGCGATGGCTGAGTCCCTGCTGAGGCCTCACTGGCTGGCGTGCTGACAACAGGAGAGGGTCTGCATAAAAACTCGATTATGCTCAAGGTTTCGGAAAGCTGTGGGTTTTTGTATGGAGGTGAAATAACACCTAAATGTAAGAAATGCAAAGAAAGCTTTCCAAAGAGCAAACTAGCATCAGGAAATCCAAGATCAAAAAGCCTATTAGAAAATGATCAGGTTTTTATGGCTTTAGCAAACTTCAACAAGATGATAAAAGACTAAAGCCATTTTCACATACCCTGCATTATTAGAAAGATAATTTATTTTGGATTAAAAAAACAGAATAAAGGCTCTAGTCACTGAAATCCATGAACTTACCTAATTAAAAGGAAGAGGGTTCACTTCTCTCAGCCTGGGCTTCTTTACCAAGAGAAGTCCTAAGGACTGACAGCTGTAGAACCTGCCCACTTCAAGTAAGTATCTAGATGCTTCAAACATATCTTAATTATCTAAACCAACATAGAGAGTTGGGATTGCTATCCCTTTATTTACTAGTCCCAACATTTCATTCCTGCTTTTTCTGTGGGAATCCAAACAGATCTGCCCATGGTCCCTACTCGAGTATCTTTACTTATACAGCCTTACACATGGGTCTATGGTATGTGGGCTGACAATCCCAGTATTCATGTTAAAAAGATCCTCCGCTGACCTGAGAACAGCCAATTGCCTATGATTATCCATGGGTAATTTTAATTACATTCACATTACAAAACACTGAGAAGACAGGGTCACATGAATAGCTTAAGGACTAACATAACTTGACCATAAAGCTCAGAAAAGACCTCGATGCTTTTGTTTTTTAACTTAGTTTGGAGAAACAAAGACACACTACTGGCAAAATACTCAGAAATGACTCTGCAGACTGAATGTGTGTAGCCATCTCCATAATAGCTGGTGAGACAATAAATACGTCCATCTTGAGTGGATCTACTAATTCTGGACTGGAAAGAAATGTCTTTCTTGAACATTTGGGGAAAAATAAAAATGATTCACTGATGTAAAACCAGCCATGTTTGCTCTATTGCAATGAGCAGAGCCTATTATTTTAGAGCCAAGGTGGATTTACAGCATGACCAAACTGTATCAGGAATGCCTTACAAACTAGAATCATGAAATTCCCTGGAAGTGAGAAACCAAACTAACTTCTTCCTCCTGTAGTCTCTGTTCAGTGCTGGTGTTGCATCAGACCCCACGGCTATGTAAGAGATGTCCAAATGCTTAGGTCTGCGGTGGCAAGCAAGAAAAAAACCAAGCACAGGAATGCAATCTGAGCAAATCTGTCAAAACAGGGCTTGTGTTGTAATTCCTAAATTCGCCTTCATTTTGCCAAGGGACAAGGAGGCATTGGGTTTTCCTTTGAAGTAGCAATGACTGTTTAATCCATAATTTTTGATAATAATACTAAATGGCTCCTATGAGGAGGGCAAAAGCACAGGAGCTAAATTTAAAAACCCTTAAAAAAAAAAAAAAACTAGGGAGCATCCACTGACACCGATATATGAGAAGCTGTCTAGAATCTATGAAGCAACAGGCTCGTCCCTAGAGGATTAATACCACATCAAATTCGTGAAAGGACTTCTCCGGTTCTGTGCTAACTCACCGGTTTCAGCCACTGTGCCTCTCCTTACCTCAGGCTCCCCCTTAGGAAGTCTAGAAGCAAGAGTCCCATCATTTAAATGAGAAAGGTACTGTGAGATAAGGTACACACATGAGTACCTCTGAGTTCCTGGCTGAAAGGTGTACATGAAAATCTTATTCCACCACCTACTCCGAACAATCGGAAACAAAGACAGCCGGATAAGTGTTTCACACATGCACATGCTTAAGTTAGGCATTTTCTTATAGTTCTTGCCTGATCACTTCTGTTACCCTGCTTCCACTCCCTTGCTTTAATAATACACATGCTACAACAATGGGAAATCTCTGCTGTCTCTCGCTGAGCCTGCTTTGTGAAGACAAGAGCATGAAAAGGGATAAGCAGACATGGTCTGAAACAACAATATGTGTAATTCTTAACAAGGTTTCCCTTCCTTAGTATTTCAGCCAGAGAAAGTTTATTTACCCCGTTTGTGCCGACTGGCTTCCTTAACACAGGCTAGCAACATATACAGAAAGAATTCTGGTTACGAGTTTGTAATCATTTGCCCACAGCTGCCCCACACCACATCAAAGGGCATCTAGGGGTCACAGCAGAAGGTCAAATGCTGGATAATTTAAAACACGAGAGGAGGAATGCCTACTTCTAATATCACTTCCAAAGACCACTCTACAAAGAGGATTTTAAATATGTATATCAATAAAAGATTTTTATAAAGACTAATTAATTAGATGGTCAAACCTGAAAAACAATATCAAATAAACCTCTTTGTGGAGTGCCAAAACCAATTGTTCTCTATGAGAGTATGTAAAGTGAAGGCATAACAGAAGAGGAAGAGGCATGAAGGCTTGCTTGCTGCTTGAACTTTATGAAAGCAGTATTCTTCGGTGGTTCTGAGGTCCTGTGCTTACAGGAAAGGCTGAGGAGCCTTGAAAAATCCATCTGACCGGCTTTCAAAAGTACACTCTACTTTGAGAGTGTTCTGGGGGCTAATCTTGACTTTTGCCTTGTAAGGAAGGGATGGGTCCTACCAGAACTCACATTGAAAGCAGAAATACAAGAGAAATAAGGAGCACTAACATGAAATGTCTCTCCGTCTGGGGATTTTCATGTTGCGGTCTTGTACGCAATAGTCTAATTTAACAGGTGACACTGATTACTATTAAGTTTTGCTTCCTTCAAAATATTTTTAATCAGAAAATCTGAAAACATTTTAAATGCACATCCACAGAATATAAGCTGCCAAAAACTTTTATAGCCTTTTCAAGAGATGAGTGGAAGAAGGAAACTAAAGGCAAACTTCTGAAATATAATTGCTACAGATATTAGCTACTTCTAGGACTTTATTATTCATCAATAACAGAATTAAACCCCAAGATGCAATAATTTACGATCTATTCTGTTTGGTTCAACAGTTTATGAAGGAATAAACTGCCAAGAAAAAAAATAGTAGTAGGATGTTTGTCTCTTGGTTATACAATAGGAATTATATCCTGTTTTGCTTAAGAAAACATAAATGCTAAATAAGACCTTTGGTGTCATTTTTATCACATATGAGGCATAGCTGAACCAAACATAATTTGTAGGTCATCTGTAGAATTAATTCTTAGTGCAAATTCCAAGCCTAGTTTAGCGATGATTAAAACTATTAATTGGTTTGGGATAAAACAAAATATTCTTAGAAGATGCTTAATATTTTTGAATATTTATATTTAAAGTTGCTATACAATGAACCAAATGCTTATAGACATACAGGTATACAAGCCAGTATCAACGAAATGATCACAACCACGGACGATCTACTGCTAAAGATGCTATATACCTGACACCCTATAAAATGGAATCTTTCAGCAGTACTACAGGAAAAAGTAGAAAGATGTACTTGATTCATTTATCTATCTTCATACTGTATTTTCACCATGGGCAGAAATTTAAACAAACACCTTCTTTAATCAGATTCGTATGAATGACCTCAAAGCTTTACACATAACTAATCCCCTTAATGAGCATCAAGGAAATAACTTTTTCCAAAATATTTTTCAAATAAGAACTCTCTGAAAGAGAATAGGTTCCTATTTCGTTCTTACTGATGGATAATGTTTCATAGTACCTTTTAAAGGCTTATTAAATGCTGTCTTTTCAACTATCCACAACACAAACTTCCTAGTTAAAACCATGGAATACCAGGTCCTAGAGTTATGTGTGGCAACCTGGGATGGTTTCTTTTCTAATACCAAGAAAAGGTAAAAATAGCATTTTTAATAATATAATATGTTAAATCCCCCCAAAAGAAAGAATTTTTAAAAGTATGAAACTAATCTGGGTTGCCAAGAGACATCCTATACATTTAATTGACTACCAAAAAGGGCAGCCCAAACCTCATGATGAAATCAAACTCATTTTCCAAATAAAACTAGATCCAAACATACATCTGTTACAGCCTCAAATATAAAATTTAGACATTCTAGTCATGATACCTTCCCGCGTGTATCCACAGGATTTGTAATTACTAGATCCAAGTAACTTGTCAGCTCAGGGACCACACTATATAATATCAACAGAAGTTTGGGATCATGTAGAATTAACAAAACCACTGCTTGATTACATTTCTCACTTGCTTTTGAAATGTTAGTTAAACCAACTATTAACCAATCCACTTCTTAACTATGTGCCCCTGCCTTCTCGTAGCTCAGGTGGCCAGAAGTACACTCCCAGTCCCTCTGTCCTTCTCCCACCTCACCCTGACAAACTTCCTTTGCTGCAAACAAATAAATTACCTGTGGGTCCCATAGCGCATTATGTTCCCTCCCATCTGACTGCTTCTGCACATGTTCCTCTCTGCCCTGGAATACCTATCTCCTCTTCTCCTTACCCTGCCTAACCCTACTTACACATCATCAAAAATGGACCTATTCTGGGAAGGCTGTCCTAGCAGGAAATCTGGGAGGACTGGGGCACACGACGGCCCTAAGACACTCCTTTTCTATGGTCCCAGAGCAGCATGTCACAGTATCTGTCATCCTGTCTTAATTTCTACCCCTAAGACCACAAACTCTTTGAAAATCAGAAGCTACATATGTTTTATCTTCTGGTGCTATGGTTTAACAAAAATGGAAATAGTCAAGTGGAAGTTGCTGATGAGATAAATAAATGAGAAAGATAAGCCAACAGGACTGAAGAATATAGTAGTACTCTAATGTCAAGTTAATAGATTTATACCCTCGGAAAACAATAAAAATTTAAGAGATTTCTCATAATATATTACAAAAGACATCTTTTATGTTAAACAGATTATAGATATGAATAGGATAAGATGCTGAGAGTAATTTATATAATTCTACAGACTGTCACAAAGAAACTAAATATTACAATACAAAAATATTATATATTTGGTTTTAATTTGTTCTTAAGTTTTCACATTTGAGCAACACTATGTCAAAAGTAACTATACATGTTATTTAACCTTAAGTTCCACCAATTAGGTTAGAGAAGATCAAAATCAAAATAAACTTGGGACTCTACAAATTGCTTTTGAAAACATATGTATATTAATGGCTACTTAGTGCTAATCCATGAAAGAAAGATGAAAAGCAACATTGCTCCTAATTATGAAGAAAACAATCCTGCCCACTTCCTCAATTCTAACGTTTTGTGAAATGGCTCTAAAACACAAAAGCCCACAGTGATGTAATTCCTTCCTGACATCTGAATGGTGAGGCCCATATAGTTTTCAGTTGTAATTCAAACCTGAATATGCCATAGTCTGTAAAATGCACAAATCAGAAATGTCTTTTTTTTAACACAGGCAAAGTGACATCCTCAGTTCAAAAACAGATCTCTATTTCCAATATTAGACAAAATCATTACATTATAATAAAAATTATGACCAAGTTAGGAATGATGTTTCGAGGTCTTTGAGAATCCTTACCTAATCCTATTCGGTTTGGACTTGTTTCTCGGCTACATCCCTGACTCCTGGGAATCTTGCTTCGTTTTTCTGAAGAGGGGGTCACAGGTGGGCCTCTTGACGAACCCCCAGCAAGGCCTCCATAACCACTTCCCAACAGTTTCCCTGGGGAACTTGACCGGCTGCCAGCTAAAAATGAAACAAAACAAAACTGAAGAATAGCTATAAATCAGGGAAGAAACTATAATAATTTCAGAAGTCAGTAAGTACATTAATTTGGATCAAACACTAAGAATTTTATATAAAAATGGCTTTTTGGTGGTGGTAGTACTAATTCTTTTTAATGGAGCATAAAGGAACATCAAGTATCATAAAAGAATGTTTATACAAAGAAGAATTATAGGCGGAGTTCTACAAAACTAACAGTAAAATTTCTGATTCAAAAGAGTGAGCTGAGTATAAACAGCTCCCTATTCCGCAGCAAATTTCTACAAATAATCACAAAGGTGCTTGTTTACTGTTTTGTTTGTTCTGTAAGAGTTGATATGTGAAGAATTTTAAGTATAACTATTGGAAGAAAAGAATTATAACAGAAATTTCTTAAACAATAGTGGAAGAAAACAGATCCAAGAACACAAATGGAAGAAAAGGAGGCAAGAAGATAACTAGAAACATGGTAAATAAAAAAATCACACACAAAAAAATGGTAGAAATAAACTCAAACATATCACTATTCGTACTAAGTGTGGCCAGATTAATCTATTAAAAGAAAGAAATTCTTGGATTGATTTAAAAATAGAAAATGAGGGATCCCTGGGTGGCGCAGCGGTTTAGCGCCTGCCTTTGGCCCAGGGCGCGATCCTGGAGACCCGGGATCGAATCCCATATCGGGCTCCTGGTGCATGGAGCCTGCTTCTCCCTCTGCCTATGTCTCTGCGCCTCTCTCTCTCTCTCTCTGTGTGACTATCATAAATAAATAAAAATTAAAAAAAAAAAGAAAATGATATTTAACTGCTGTTGTTCATTAAGAAACAAACAACACACCTAACACAAAACAACAAAACAGAACGAGACGTTAAAAAAGGACAAGGGATATTTCATATTGATAAAAAAATAACTATTAAGGCATAATAATCATGAACCTTTATGCTCCAAGTAACACAGCTTTGAAATATAAAACATAAAATTGATAAAGATACAGGGATAAACTGAGAAGGCCATAATTATTAGTGTCTCTCTAAGGAAAATAATAACTAATGAAACTAATAACTAATACACCTCTCTGAAATGGACAGAGTGGTCAAAATTATACAGATATGTAATAAACACATGTCCCACATACACACACATGTACAACAAACAGAATATATTCTTTTCACCTTTCTACACATACTACAAAAACTGTGTACTAAGTTTCAAAGGAAATCTCAGAAATCTACAAAAGTAGAAATTACGTAAGACCACATGCCCTGAGATGTACACAAGAGAATCAGAAATTTAAAATAAATAACAGAGTTAGTGATTTTTATAAATGAGTAAGTGGTTGGATAGTTATATAACCATTTCTCATGAGACAGCATTCTTTCTTAAAACAGCAAAATTTTAAAGATTGCATCAACACACTAAAATGGCAGTCATTTACTTAGTACACTCCCCTTAAGTAGAGAAGGCAATAAAATTCTCAAACATAAAATGCATGTTATTGTGTACCAGAATAGCATGACCCAGAGATAAAAAGCCTTTTAAATAACATGTAACCTTGAAACACACACCCCCCACACACCCCTCCATCATTCAAATGAATCACTAAGGTAACTACTCACAAAAATTAGAACTTGATAATGACAGCTACAATTTAAAGTGAAATTCATTATCAAAATCACTGGTACACATCACCATGAAGAACCTGTCTCAGGATTTATTAATCTTGCCCATTAACTTTGAGCAACCAAAATGGACTATTCAGCTATGTAAAAGGAGAAAAGAAATTCATTCTAAACTCTAGAATTTGAAAATGCAGAAAAAATGCAGAAAGATGAACTAAGCTCATAATAAACATAGAAATTAATATTGTGCAAGGAACATGGGACAGGGAGTGAAGGAGAACGCAAAAAAAAAAAAAAAAAAAAAAAAAAAGGCAAGAAGAGAAATGGCTTACCACCAGCAGGATTAGCAGATCTGGATCCTTGATTATGAGAGCAGACCAAAGGACAGGCAAAAAGTGGATTAAAAGACAATAGCACAATACAGAAGGTCAGCATGCAACACAACACAAATGTCTTTGTTCACAAACACATTAGCAAAAATAGCTTTTTCTTCTGGGTCTTTTTCCTCTTAGTTTACTTTTGTACCTATGTTTACTGTAGTCATATCATACTCTATCAGCATTTATTTTAGGTCTGTTCATGGAACACTCAGAAACCTATGTGCCAGCACAGTGCCAGGCAGAGGAGATGCAGAGAAGACCAGTGTGTTGGCCTCCGGGAGCACGTCTACTCTTCAGTGCTGAGCAAGCTTAGAGAAGTGACTAGATCCTATTCGTTTATGGATTCCTACCACTGTGACTGGTACTTAACACATAGGAAGTGCTCAATAAACATCACGCATCCAAAGAAACTGCTACTAACTAGTTTCATCTGAATATCCTATGCCAAATCCTCAAATATTTAAATGCTAATCTTAACATATTTAAATCCTCAATATTTAAAATATGCATTTTTAAAATATGCCTAACAATAGATTTAGGGCCCTAAATCTAATGTTAATGAAATCTATTCGCTATTTTTTTTTTTTTCTATTCACTATTATACCAGGACTTTGAATGCTACTGTATCTACATTTGTAAAACATATAAAGATGCTCATGTTTACCTCCTATAACAATTTTTTTTAAATACTAAATTTATATGCATAAGTTTGAGGTCTAGTCTTGATTATTTGCTGGGTTGTCCCTTCCTGTGAGTGGAATTTGGTAAGGTAAAGCTGAAGACTTTTAAAGTGGAGTGCTAAGATAGGGTAGAGTATTTCTACAAGACTAAAGAATTACAGCTCTATCCTTGCCCTCACCCCCACTACAGAAGCAATGTAGTCTTCACTACCTCCTAAGCAGAAGAGCCAGGCCACAGGCAGGAACCCCTGCAGAGGCCAATGCCAATAAACAGACATAAAGTAATGTAAAGTACTGTTTAACCCTTACTCTCCAAGAAAGGAACTAACACTGCATGGCTAAAGAACTAGACATTTTTTTATTAAACTCAATTTTAACATACAAACCTCTATTTTGAATCTTGAACAGCATTTGTCAAGAAAAATTTCTCTGCGAGAAGACCTGATTTATATTTATGAGGTCATGACCAGAGCATTTTATCCATCTGTGACTCCAGGCATCACTAGGGTTCAACAGAATAACCAGAGCTAGGATACTGTTCTCAAGGTCTACAGGTGCACAACGCATGTTATGTTGTGTACACCTGGGTGATACACCAGAAGCATGTGCTTCTGCATCAGACTAGCTTGTTAGCAATGTATGACCGATGTTATACTTTCTTTTCAGAAAGGATATTACATTGTTTAACATGAGGCCTAGAGTTACCAGAGGGGCATAGGAGAGTATCTGAATTCACAAGGAGCTGAGAAAGGCATTCTAAATACTAACCAGAACCTAAGGTCTGGCCACAGACTGAGTGCTCTCTACACAAGCCAGATAGCTCCTGGGAACCACAGAGGAGGTAGACACCTATGGGCTGGGGAGTGCTGTGCTGGGACCAAGTGCAACTCCCAGGAAAGGAGAGCCTTCCTCCCCCACGCTCACCTTGCCCGGGAGAACTGGGACACCCAGCTCCACTCTACATGCATACAGAAGGAGCAGGAGACTCAAAGTCAAGTGTGGCTGGGAAGTGAGACACTGGGGTGGTTCCTAAGAGTGATCTGAATACATTCCTTCCATCTATGGCTGCTTTCATGGCTGATGCTAAATAAGCCAAGTGACTCAACATGTACAGACAAGCAGTAATGGAAGCGAGAGCAGCTGGGCAAAGCAGAAGCCCACACTGGCAGGTGGAGAAGAGCAGGCTGCAGATGTTAGAACACAGGGTTAATGGGGAGAGCTTTTAATGGATTTGCTCATTACCACTGAACAAGAACTCCACATTAAAATAATCCCCAGGTACTGCTCTTAAATTACATCAGAGGGACTCCTTATCAACAGTAAAATGGGTCACAGCCTAGGTATATCTCAATTTGAGATGCTTGAGGAAAGGGAGAGAAACCACATCTTAATGTTTAATGTGTAATAATACAAAATTTAAATCACCTGGAAGGGAGACCAAAGTATCCATTTTGTAAGCGTACCCAACAAACATCAAGACTACTCACGGCAGCTTGGAGCCACACAAATGTGGTTTTCCCCTGAAGTAATGAAAATAACTATAAATTTTTCAACTGTAGAATGGGCTGTTGAACAAAACTGAGATAACAAAGAGTAAAAAATATACTTCTTACGCTGGGACTGTGAAACCACTTTGGCGCGACTGCGGCCTCGATTGTCCGGGGTGGTAGCGACGTTGGTGGCACTACCGGAGCTCTGACGTCTTGTGCGGATCCGACCTGGAAGATGCAGCAAAAATGGTGTTTCCATCACGTTTTCAGTCAGTGAGACCTACTCAAGAAAACAACCCAGATCACGCCCAAGTGGCACTGACTGGGCCACCTGCAGGGGCACAGGTCTTCCTCGTGTGCAGTCCTGACCCATTTCCCTGTGTACAACACACATGCGCATTCTATCTGCACACACAAGTTCTACAGATATGTAGCAACTCCTGAGAATGAGTCATGAACCTAGAAGGTGCTTCTGTTACAAGTATTATAGCATATCATATTTGCAGATAAGGAGGTGATATCCATTTGAAGATTTTTTTCCACAATTTAATGTTTTTCACATTAAATTCTTTTTTACTACCTACAAATCTGTCAAATTTCCAAAAGCAGAAAAATATTAGCAGTCATCTTAAGAAAAATACTACAGAAATAAGAGTAAATGCAAACAGAACAAAACAAAACAAAACAAAACCACCAAAAAACCATAACTCAGCAATCAAAAGCTATAGCACCCTGGAGAATGTTTTGATATATAGCATTAAACCTCTATTTTAAAACATTTTAAGATTATTTATTTATTTGAGAGAGAGAGTGAGTGCACAAGCAGGTGGAGGGGCAGAGAGAAAGAAGCGGACTCTGCTGTGGAGGCAGGCTGATGCAGGGCTCAATCCTAGGACCCTGGGATCATGACCTGAGCTGAAAGCCGACCTTAACCAACTGAGCTACCAAGGCACCCCTAAACTTCTAGTTTAAAGCATGTGTGACAACAAGTTTCTAGACTGCAAAAGATGAAGACAGAATCTATATTACAGAGTAGCTAGAAAAGCAACGACCAAAAAAAAAAAAAAAAAAAGCAATTATCACAGGCATTTATGAGAAGAATTTGCCATTTGCCATTCTAAGTAAAGCAATCCTGTTCAACTCCTGCTACTAAATCATGAAACCTTAAAAACAAAAGTGAACTCAGAAATGCAAAATCAGTGATGATTGGAGATTAAAACTTTTTAAAATTCAGGACTTCTTTGGTTTCAGTAGGGGCACAAAATGCCTCTCCTGCCATAAGTCAATCAGAACAGCAACTTGATCGGGAAAACACAAATCAATGGAACTTGCATTGGCATCTTACATTGCTCAAAACCACTTCTACTTCATCATTTAAGAAAGCTTACAGAAAAGTAATACAGAAAAACAAATCCTAAGACTTGAAAAGGGCTCAAGAAAAAGAGGTAAGGAGCAATAAAAGCACTGCAGTAAGAAAAAAATTAAAATTAGAATCAATGACTTTTAGTAGCAGTTTAAGCAAAGACCCACAAATTCTAGAATCTGTACTAAAGCTATATGGTATCATACTAGGAGCTGAACACGTGTGAATTTGTAATTCTCATAAGAACATTTTATTTCCATTTTACAGATGAGGAAACAAGGAAACGGGGATTAATTAATTTGTCCAAGGTCACACCACTGGTTTAGCTACCTGTGCTTGTCTGGCTAGCTGGCTGACATATGAATAAGGACATTTTACTTTCCTAAGGAAGTTAAATCAAGGCAGTCACTGAGTCAGTGAACATGAAAAACCAACTGAATCTCACTTCCTATTTTAAATTCACTGTATGTAGGACACAAAAGGATACTTTATATGTCCCTGTATCCCCTACTTTCTCCCAACATTTGGTAACCTGGTCCTAAACCCGGCATTCATCATCCCCTTTTGCATTTCTTGAAACTTTTAATATAGCTAGGTGTATAACCAAGAAACAGATGGCATGGTTTTAGATATTTTAAATGCTTTTAATTGTATTAAAGGGTATATATTTTTCCAAAACTTACTGTTTTGCTCAACATTTTATTTGTGAGGTCACTTATGGAATTGATTTTTCTGTAGGAGGTAGAGACCCACTTTATTTTTTCCATATGACTAATCAGCATCCAAGTACATTTTCTTAACCCCTTACTGATCTAAAAGCCGCCTTTTGTCATTTACCAAGTACTTAAATACATGTGTGGGCTTGTTTCTCAACTGTCTGGTCTGTCTCATTCAGTGGTCCACGTGTCCATACCAGTGTAACATCACAATGTTGTGAATAGCTTACAAAAACTTATTTGCTAATTGGTAGAGTAAACCAACCTGGTTTTCCCCCAAGGCCTTTGTTCTCTTCAATATGCATCCAAAGATACAATTTTAAAACAACCTGCTGAAATCTTAACTGCATTATGTGGAATGCAGAGTTAATTTCGAGGGCCGGGGGGGCGGGGTAAGACAGATTTATGATCTTGATCTTTCATTTTCTTCAATGTCTTATAATAAAGCTTTATAATTTTGTCTAAAAGTCTTACTTTAAAAAAAGTCTTAAATTTTACAGATTTATTCAAAGGTGCCTTTTCTTTATGACACAAAATACATTAAATTGTATTTTCTAATTTCTAGACAAATGTGAATGTAATCTTTATATTTTGATCTTGATTCTGGGAATCTTGCTAAACTTTTGGTAATTTTACTAATTTGTATGTAGATTATCTGGGGTCATCTAAATATACTATCTACAAACAAGACCATTTTTTTCCCTTCAAACTCTACTCTTTCATTTCTCTGTCTTTATCTCACTGTCTTAGACATGTAGTCCACACTTACATGGGTAGGCTTTGTTGCTTTGAGCCATATTTTTTTTTAATCAGGGAATTTCACAAAGTATGATATTTCAATAGGCTATGAAAACCCCTTTGTATTCCTAATTGCCAAGGATTTGCCAAAATAATTGAATTTTTTGATGCTTTCTCTACATCTTCTTAGGTAAGAGGATTCTTCTCTTAAATGTGCTGATCCATCAGGAAGTTTCTAAGCTGAAGTTTCTAAGCTATTAGACCCAAGATAAACTCTCACAATGTACATACTCATACACAATATGTCTTGACTGTACCCTTCTCTCGTTTAGTGCTAAGGCTACATCAGCTGCATTAATGTGGGAAGTATTCTCACCTACTTGGAGTTTATGAAAGACTGGGATTATCCAATGCCTCATACAATTTCTATTTCTTAATCCTGTTTTGTTAATGTTTAATGCCTACTTCATTAACTTGTACTCTTATCTTTATTATTTCCTTCCAACTCTCCTTTGGGTTTATTCTGTTCTTTCTCTAACTTTTGGAAACAACCTCCTGAATGCTTCTCTTCTAATACAAACTTAAGGCTATGAATTTTCCTCTAAGCACTGTTTTTGCTTCATTCCATAAAGGATTGATATGTAGCTCAACATAAAGTGTTGCTTTAGAAAAATACATTACTAGATCTTACTTGTTAATGTTTTGCTTTGGGAAAATAATTTGGATCTGTACTTCACACTTTATACCAAGAAAAGCAGCAAATGAACCTAAGATTAAAAAGTAAAACATGAAATCATACAAGTTTTAAAATAAAACACAGGAGAAATCCCTTGTAACTTGTAGTGGGAAAGTCCATTCTGGTTGTGATTAAAATGAAAAGCCATTAGAAGACTGATAAATCTGATTACTTAATTTTTTAAATAAAATCTCAGCATGACAAGAAGAAAACTATGAGCAAGTTAAAGAAAATGACAAATTGGGAAAAATTATTTGCAATTCATATCACAAAGGGCTAATTTCTACAACATATAAAAGGTTTCTAGGAATCAGTAAGTCCACCAAACAGTAGTGTGCTGGTAAATGTTTAACAATGGGCAGTGGGGAAGGGTTCCTGCAGATTTGTGTTTTCTAATTTCCCTGGTGTAAATATTCTCACTATGGCCAATTTCAGGCTACTGACATGAAATCAACTAGATTACATAAAGTCTGAAAATCTAACAACTGGCTGTCATGAAATAGTTCAAGACAGCCCCAGCACACCACTATCACAATGCAATAAAGAATGGACAAGAGCTAGGAAAAGGTAGTTAACAGAAAATAGAAATGGTTCTTGAGTGTATGAAATATTATTCAGCCTCAGTCAATAAGAAAAAAAGCTAAGAATGTGCTAACATTCTCACGTAGGGAAAGAGGAGGCACTCTTATTCATTGCTGCTGAGAGTGGAAATTAGTACAGCCCTTATAGAAAGCTGTTTGGCAAGGTCTACCACAATTACAAATGCACACACTTTTTATTCCACCAATTCCACTTTAGGTAGTTTATTCTACTAATATACTTGCACCCATGCAAAGTGACATATATTAGAGATTATTCATGATAGCAATGCTTATAATAGCAAAACTCTGGAAATAATTCCAAGGTCTATCAATATGGGACTGGCTGGTTAGTTTCCACGTAGCGGAATGCAGTACAATGGTAATCAAGAATAAGGACATCCTCTAAGCTAATATGGAAAGATCTTATGATACATTAAGTGAAAATAATCAAGATGTAGTGTATAAATATGCTATCTTTTATGTTTTCAGAAGGGGAGAAAATACTTTTAAATTGCTCCTATATGCCAAGAAACTCTTGATAGAAATGAAACTAAAAGTTGTAAGACTGAAGACAAAGGGAAAGAAGTGATAGCTAGGCAAATGAAAAGATGGGAGGGAAACTACTAATTGTGTACCTCCTTCTATTTTCTGAGTTTTGAACTACATGAACGTATTCCCTATTTAGAAGTATATATATATATATATATATATACACACACACACACACACAAAATATATATATTTTCAAACATCCAAACACATAAAAGTTTATTAATCTTCTCATGAAAAATCTGCACAATCACCACAGATAAAATCCCTGCAGAATTCTTACTACTAGTGTTGCCCAATCTTCAGCTCACTTCTTTTTTGCCAGTACCAACACTGTTTTTTGCAGTCCTTGACTTTCTTCATTCTGTTGTGTTCCTTTTCTATTTTCTTTATGCCTTTTTCTTCTCATATAGGCCATGTCTTGCAAGTCTATGTTTGGGTTCATTTTTTTTTTTTTTGCATAATCCAAGGAATCATAAATACTGCCAAAGCCCACTGTCATGCCACCACCAAAATGGGTTCTAAATCCAAATACAAAGATGACATCTGGTGTGGTCTTGTACATTTTGTCTAGTTTTCCCCAAATTTCTGTCTTAGGTACTGTTGCCTTTCTGAGATAAAGAATATCAATGACCCTCTGTTTCCGCTGAAATAGTCAGTTGGTCATGAACTTCTCAATCTGGATAGTTACTGTGTCATTCATGATAGTGCTGAGCTTCAAGCAACTTTATATTGCTTGAAGGAAAAGAGCTACTTTATATTTTTATTTTTTTAAGATTTTTATTTATTTATTCATGAGATGGGGGGGGCGGGGGGGCAGAGGCTTAGAGAAGCAGGCTCTTCACAAGGAGCCGGATGTGACACTCCATTCCAGGACCTGAGGATCCCAACCTGAGCTGAAGTCAGATGCTCAACCACTGAGTGACCTCGACTTCTCTACTAATTTTTATTATATAGCAATCCTCTTTATCTCTAAGGTTTTGGCTTAATTTTTGCCTGTTATTAATAGGTCTTCCACAGCTTTCCTTTACTATGTATTTCCTATCCTTTTGTCTTTTACTCTATCTGCAGATTTTTATTTTAATTTGTCCCTTTAAATATCACATAGCTGGATCTTTAAAAACAATCAAGTCTAATAATCTTTCTATTTTAACTGGAAAGTGTAGTTCATATAAGCTTATTCTTACCATCTTAATCACACTTATTTCTCTTTTAGCCTCTGTTGCTTCCTTGTCTTAATTTTTTAAGGCTATGCTTAACTGTGTTTTAAGATAATGGTCTCATTAATTAAAGTAACATATTAAAAACACAACTTCAATTAGATCATACTTTTGGGGAGATGGGAGTTTTAAAATCTTTTTTATTAAAGATTTTATTTATTTATTTGACAGAGAGAGAGAGAGAGAAAGAACCCAAGCAGGGGGAGGGAGGGTGAGAGAGGGAAAGGCAGGTTCCCCGCTGAGCAGGGAGCCAGATGTGGAGGCTCAATCCCAGGATCCTGGGATCATGACCCGGGCCGAAGGCAGACACTTAACCAACTGAGCTACCCAGGCACCCCAAAATCACTGTCTTTTTAAGTTAAACTTTTAATTTTGAGATAATTGTAGATTCTACTGCAGCTGTAAGATGGAACACAGAGGGAGTCCTTGTGCTCTTTACCCAGATTCCCTCCCATCTTCTAAACCTGCAGTGCAAAATCATAAGCAAGACATGGATGTTAATAGGCTCCATCCATCTTATCCAGATTTCCCCAATTTTATTTGGATGTAAACTCTGGCTTTCCTTCATGGGTAGTCTCTTTGCCCCTCTCGCTGCTTCTAATACCTTCTTTTTCAATCTGTGGTGTTCTACTATTTTACCATTTGTCCTTCTGTCTTGCTTGGGACTTGCTGGGTTATTTGAGTCTGTGGTCTAGTACCTTTCATCAATTCTGGAGACTTTTCAGCCATCACCTCTTCAAATACTGTCCATGCCCCATTCTCTCTTCATTAAATGTCTTCACTATTTTCATGTAACTTTCTTTGTCTTTCACAACTCTACTCTTCTACACACACTGTACTCTAGACAGTACTTTCCTGTCTTGAATTCATGAATTCTCTCTTTAGCTACAACAATTCTGTTGCTTAAATTACACAGTGAGTTGTTAATTTTAATCATCTATTATATTTTCATTTCTAAAAGATCCATTTGTTCTTTAAAATCGACTTGGTCATTCTTTATAGTCTCTTACTCCTTCGCTTGTCTTTGCAAATTTATTTCTTTAAATATTAAGAAAATGAAAGGATTCCTTTTCTTGGAACTTTATAGGAATTCTTTAAGATG
Source organism: Canis lupus dingo (assembly GCF_003254725.2). Classification (NCBI taxonomy): domain Eukaryota; kingdom Metazoa; phylum Chordata; class Mammalia; order Carnivora; family Canidae; genus Canis; species Canis lupus. The sequence continues at coordinate 29,599,543 of NC_064261.1, read as the reverse complement.
CAGATTGAAGTGGTATTCTTCCAATGAGGATTTATGTTTGTTTCTGCTAGTGTCCTTAGACACAAGTGATCCACAAGCCACTTTAATATGATTTATCTATTCAGGTGTTTTATCTGTTGGGTTCTCAGACGAAAAGTGTCAATTCTGATTCAAAAACTGCATGAAGATGCAATTTATGACTGCAAATTCTCAGGGAAGATTGCTTACCCCCTTTACCCAGTATCAAGATTAAGAAATGGGTAAAATTTCCTCTCATCCTCTTCAGTTTAGTGAAGTTAACTTCCTTTTTATCAGTGATGATCAGGTCCTGGGTGGGCTCCACTTTACTCGTCCTCCATGTCCCACATATCCGTCACAGGGAATGCTCAACATCTCTGACATTCATCCAAAAACCTCAAGGTAAAAACCAGCTTTTAAACCCTCACTTACTAGGGTTCTTGTTTCTGCTTAGATCTGGAGATGTGTGGGTTCACTGTTTTCATCCTAGATCAGTGATATGTTTCTCAATGAGGAGGATCATTCAGACTGCTGAATTCTACATGTTGCTAAAAATGCAAGTTTCTCACTTCTCTTAGACATTTAACTGCAATTATATATTTCATGTTACATAAAAGATCCTTAAGTCTTAAAGGATTAAAATGTTTGTATTCTTTTCGCCTGCCACTTCTCCCTCATTATAGAGGTAATTATGGCTTATGAGCTCACATGTGGTATGTTTTAATCTCTGGGAATCTTGGACCCGATTTGGGTGTACTCCTCTGCAGAAGTTCACTGCTCCTGTCCAGCACCCTTGGAGGCTACAAACACATACCACTTGAATTCATCAGGCTGGAGTTCCCAGACGCTACACACAATGAGAACTGAAACCATAACTTACGCCAGAAGTGCACTCAGTTACAAATAAGGGGAGACTGGTTTTTTCCTCTAGATAGGAGAAAGTCAAGAGATACCATATTAACCTGAAGATAAAGAGGTTTTTGTTCCTTGTCCCCTTTACAATGCTGGCTCAATGTCAATCTTACCTCTCACCTGGGAAGAGCATAAGGGCTTGTTTCTTGTCGCCACGGGGATCCCCATGAATCGCTAAGACCTCAGGGCACCCTTAAAATCAATTTTGGGGAGTTAAAAGGGCCTCTGTTGTGTTGTACTCAGATAAAGATTTCTTATATAAGGAGAAGGTTGGTTGGTTGGTTTTCAGTTTGTTAATTTAGTGATATTACTCTGAGTGCCTATTTACGTTCTAAAGAGATGATATAAAATACTCCACGGTCTTTAAGAAAAACAAAATATATTCAATAAATGGAACAAAGAATAAAAATATTCTTAGTTCTACAATATGACTGTTATTAACTGACATTCATACTGTGTTATGACAGAAGATGAAATGCAGACATGAAAGAAAAAAGCATAAGTAAGAGAAATAGAAATAAGCAGTATCAGAGAACTATCCAACAGAAAAAAAATAATTCTGGAGATGGACAAGAATGGACCTACCCAAAGAAGGGGCTACACCCAGAAGCAAACAAAGAATTGGAAGAGAGCAGCCTTTGACTTTCATAGAATAAAGGCAGAACAACCAATATTGAGTAGCTTTTTAAAAGAGCTGCTGAAGAATATCTTTCAAACACAATGCCATTCTTTCAGAAGAGCCCTCAAAATGGGAAATGAAACCTGTGCAGCCAGTTTAACTTGCAGCCATGGTTTTCCTACATTTGGTCCAAGGTAATTTAAGAAATCACTTATCAGACAGCCTCATATCACTAGAGTTTCTGTCCCCCTTATGCTTCAAAATTTCAGGCAATTCTTAATTTAGAGGTTATAAAAATTAAAAGTTCTTGTAGATAAATCACCACTCATCATACTGGGCCTTTTGGCATATATATTTGCTTTATAAACTCATGGCTTCGGGGCACAACTAAAGCAAACTCTACTCATACGCAGCATTTTTGATAAAATCAAAATTTGGGAAGTTGACCACTTATAAATTATGTTACCTGCAAGTACCATTCCCCCAAAGGAACAACTTTTCTTGTGTTTTTTAAAGACAAAACTGAAAGAACCTTAGTACTTTTACTCCAACATACAGACACATATATTTTCACTGTGTAAAAAAGCTAATCACTTAAAATTCAGAGTTCTTGGATAAATATTCAATAATACCAAATATTTTATTTCCCAATAAAACTGAACTAAAATAAAATCTAAGTTCCTTTTCCTGAAGAGCAGACAAGACTACATGGTTTTTAATTTGTAATCTTAAAAATCATGAAAAGTTAAGGCAGGGTTTTTTTTTCCTACATTCAGTCCAAGTCCATTAAGCCTTTGACTTAATAACGTATGATCATTTATTCTCTGAAATGATCAGTAAGTCGTCAGCTCCCACGGGTCATTCAAGCCCAGGAACCCTGCATTTAAAATTATGTGTTCCAAGAAAGAATCTGAATGAGGCATTTCCTAAACCATAGTAGCTCTTAAAAACACACACACACAAAAACAAAAAGACAAAAAAACAAAACCCCCCCCCACACACACACCAAACCCAACCATTAGATGAGAGTGCATTCATTTGTCACAGCTGCAGCATCTCATCATAGACTTTCCCACAAGCAGCAGAATCAATTATATAAATGCTTCCTTCAAAAATTCCCCAAATTAATCAAAGATAACCTGGAAATAAACTTGTTTCCAAAGGATGAGTTTCTGTTGGTTCTTCACAAAAAGTATTTTCTGACTAGTTGTAAATGTGAGAAAGGCTACTTGATGGGTATGATAAAGAAACTCCCAAAGGAGATGTATTTTCTCCATTCCTACACTAGGCCAGAATTCAAATGCATTGTCTGAATTTTTACTTTAGAGCATCCAACTATTGATTCCAAGTCTTATCTTTGTCTCCTACTGATGAAAGCACCTGCCTCTTCTTGTCTCAGGAGCTAGACAGGAAAAGTATTTCATAGGCTTATTAACAAATTTTTAAAAGGCCCAAAAGGTTTACAAAAATTCAAACTGGAAACTCAGGACAAGCCCGACATTTACTCCAGGTTGTGATACTTTCTGCCTTTACCTAAGAACCGTATGCAGAGTTTCTGAGCACCACCGCTAGGTTTCACTGCTTCACAGCCAGGGTCTCCTAGATGTAAAAGAGTATATGGTCCCCCAGGACCATGTCCTTTCCCTCTTGTGGGCACTCAAGGCCTGATAGTCTGACGTCCAGTCCTCAAGAGCCTGCACAGCCCTGGGACACAGAGAACAAGGCACACCGGCTCCCCTCACTAAGGCTGGCTTCCATTGGATTCTGAACCCTACACAACGAAGGGCCCCAACTCATTCTCCCACTTTCCCTACTGGAAGAATCAGAAAGAGACTCCTCTTGGTCTTGGGCACAATAACTGAGTAGGCAATTCTCTGACCTTGCTCTGCATCAGGAAAAAGAAAACTAATAAAAAGAAAAAAAAGTGAAAAATTCCTAGCGCTGGGTAGAACAGCAGGCTGATTTCAAGTCTGTCACACAGATATATGACACGAGAGCATCTGAAAAAAAAAAAAAAAAAACACAATGTCCCTTGGAACATCTTCATTTCCCATTCCATCTACATTTTGGAATTCTGCTCTCTACTCCTCTTCCATGTAAGCTGAGCAAATATGTATGATGGTTTCTTTGGGAAGGAGAAACATACAATTACTTATTATCAGCTAGAAATGCAAAAAATCACACCCAGCCCCAGGAGTCTGCTGCTCTCATGAAGGAGGTCCTCATCGTGACATAGGCTTCTTGTCCATTTTTCATTTGGGCAACTTTTCACTTCTCACACTTGTCCAACCGGAAGAACCACCTGTGGGGCTTGTTGAAAATTCAGATTCTATTGCTCCATCCTAACCCAGGGCTCTGCTCCTTTAGCAAGCTGTAGGTAATTCTTATGATGAGGTTCACTTTGAAGAACACTGACCTTGGGACTATGCTCTTTGCTAAAAAAAAATTCTATTCCTAATTTTTCCTTTATGAGTCCCCAAGGAAGTTGTATATTGATTAAAAGTACTGTGAACTGCACATATAGATAGAACCAGTCCACTTTGCAGGCTAGCCTTTTAGAATGGCCAAATAACGTATGAAAGTAAACTAGTAGCTCCTAATTGTTAGTCATTAGGCTGAGGGTTGGTGAGTCTAAGCCACTATCTTAAGAAGATGAGGTTCCCTAAGTTTCAATTATTTGAGGCATTATCCTACTTTACAGCTATAGACTGTGCAAAGGGCTGGTCTCATCTAGCATGTACTCATCAAAGACCTGTACAGACTGAAATGGTTAGGTCAAAATGTCAAAAATATAATGCAAAATCAGGAAGAACTACTGGAGAATGGCATCAAAAGAAACCAAAGTGGACCAGGAGGCGTGGGTTTCTTTCACCAGGCTAGATCCTGCATGTAGCGCAGAACAAGGCACATGGAAGGCATTTAATACATGGCTGGTGAGTGCAAGAATGGTCAACGAATGAATGGGGTATATGCCCGTGATACAAACAGAAATGACATTGCATGATTCAGCAGCATTTTAGGAAAGAGAAAAGTGTCGTTTAACATTTCTATAAATTACCTGGTAGAAAACCGTTACCAGCCTCTCATCTAAATAATGAATTGATTTTTCAAAACAGGAAATGGCAAATCCTGAGAAGCCCACAGAAGCACAAAAAGTAAAGAGAAAAAAAGAGAAGGGAACGAGGACTCCGGAGGGGATGCCGCAGGAGTACTAAAATCTGAGACAAGCAGCTCAGGGGACAGTAGCACACAATGTCTTGGCAATGCTCCTCCCCAGGTAGACTGGGCGCCGGAAACCTCGTATAGCACACGTGAACGTGAGTGACAAATTCACCAGAACCACAACAGAACAAGGAAGGAGAGGGGAGCTCAGATAGAGGGGAAGCCAAAGAGCCGGGGAAACAGAATGAAGAAGAGTGGAGGGAACATGCAACGTGTCATGCAGGGACCTTGGTGGGGACGACTGGGTGCCAGGCAACACTCAGGAGCACAGAGGACGAGTGAAGGCGAGACACACCTCAATCACAGAAACAAACCGCTTACCCTCTGCTTTAGTGGAAGTACCATCTTTAAGCAAATTAAAAAACAAGGGAAGGGATAACAGGGAACAGTTAGTAACAGTAAAAAAATTAAAAAGCAGAATGTTATTAGCTACTAAAAAAGCAAAAGTACAATTTAAAATAAAATTAAAAAAGAAGTTCAACAGCAAAGCAGATTCTGAAGCGAATAAGTGTGCCTTGTATTAAAATTGGCCTAGTGTCATGTCACTTTTGGAAAACAGAATGAAACATGACAACCCAGGGTAGGGCCTCCGTTGGTACACTGTTGATTTTTGTTTTAGCCAACCCTCATCCTCTTCAGAGTTTCGTTTTCTTAGAACCAAGTACCAGCAGCGTACAGGAGGAGAAACCAGAAGCTAAAGTACTGAAGAATCACCCGAAGAACAGAGGCAAATAGGAAGCTAAGAGAAGCTAGCTCTAGCAATGACGCCTATCCCAACTACATGGTGCGCAGCAGAAGCTGTACAGCGGGGTACCTGCGTCAAGGCCTACGGACTCCGTATCTTCCCTCACGTGTCTGGATTCTAGAAGTTCGGAAAAGGATCATCAGCTTTAATGCTACACTTCTGCACAGATGTAATGTGCCCAACCTAAGCAGTAATTGTAACAACCTCTCAGTAGGATTACGTTAAATTTCCAGGGTTTTTTGTTGTATCGTGGTTTGGGACATGAGGCAAGTAGGGGTAGATGCTCTCTCAGGAAATGCTGAGAGAATGGGAATATTCCAGTCCTGTCACCTCAAGAACTAATGCCGGGCTGAAATTTATCTTCAGTGTTTTAAGAGGTCAATTCTGTATCATCAGACCAAAAGACCTGAGTGCTTTTCCTAGCACTGAGGGAAATCTACATGGTCCATATTAAAATATCCCAAATATGCACAGAAAAACAAAGACTACTACCGAGTCCTCTAAAAAATGGTTTTTACTCAAGCTTTCAAGCAATGAAACAAATACTGATCACAAACACTCAAGGTGGGTCAAATGTATTGAAACATGGGTACATACTTAAAACTGACCTAAAATGAACAGAGCTACTACTCCACCCTGGGACAGAGTCATTCTGACTTCCCCCTTACTGGATGACTACATACCAACCTAAAGTTATAAACGTTCCAGTGTGATGTTACAGTAGTAAAATGGAAGAAAGGGGGAACACTTATTGGGTTTCTTTCCAATCAAAAGGTACCTGTGTTTGAGGTATTTCCCTAGAGAAAACAAGGCTGACTTAACAAACATTCCAGAATACATGCCTCTCATCTTGTAATGTTCCTGGCACGATCCATTTTTTCACCTTATAGGATAAGAGTTTACAAAAGACTTTTATATCATTTCATTTATCCCCTGCATGTGTCTGAGCTGGGTGTCATTTATCACAACTAATTAGGTAGAGAAACAGCTTCAGGGACTGCATGGCCCAGTCAGGGTCATCAAGCTAATCAACGGCAGACCAGTAATCTCCTGGTGATCTCTCATTGGGCTTCCATGCTCAGAACATTAGTTTCAGAAATGACTTTGGAATTGCTTTGTAAACCACATAAGCAATCCAGTCTCAATGTTCCGCGAAGTTTAAATTATATGTATTCAATTTCCATAAAATCCAAAATAAAACAAATCCAGCAAAGTCCCCAGAGTTTGGCTTGAACGACTTTGCTCTAACAAAAATAAGATGAAATAAGTAAGACCAGCCTTACATACAGGTTGTTCAGCTGTCTGCTGAAAAACTGAGAAACTGACCAACCATTCTGGCAGATAGGACTTCTTTTAAAAATAATTTTAAAAAATTCTTTGGGCTACTATGTAAGTACACTCTCCTTCCATGGTACCCATGGAAGACCAACACTATTCTGTGGAATATGGTTATGCTGGCCAGTATATCCGCCACATTTCTCGAGACGTCCCTTATTGGGGACCCTCCATCCTGCACCTTGGCCACCCCAATAATATTTTCAAATTGTGAAAACCTAACTACCAATGACTCTTTGGTGATTCCCTCACTAAACCCTTTGACCCTGCCCCCACGGATGTCACAAGGGGGGAAAGCCAGCTTTGGCAATATGGGAGGTAGCATAGGTGCTGGTTGGGTTGCCATGAAGGGGGAAGTGAAGTAGAAGGATATGACACATCATGTGAGCATCCAGGTACTTACTTGTCACTAAAAAGGATGATGCTCCAGAGAAAGGGAACACTTAACAAAGGGTGTGTGGCTGGTAATCAGCAGTAAATGCACTGAGCTATTTATACATAAATATAAGCCCTGTAACAGTGAGAATTTCCTCAATGATTGTGTTTTAGAATTTGCTAAATAAATCTGAGCAGGGCTAAGAATAATCTTGAACACCAGGACTGGGGGGAAAGGTGGTAGGGAGTCTGGTTACCTAAGGATGCATATGACCCCGGAGGCAAGGCTGCTGCAGAGCTGAAAGGCGTAGTGCCCGAGGCTGAGGACACCTTGGACTTGGCACTGGCTGCTGCGTTCACATCAATATCACTTCGAGACCGCTGGAGGGATCCAGTCGTTGACACGGATTTGGTACTAACTGTAGAAGCTTGAGAAGTAAAGGTGGAAACATCAGCAGGGACTATGCTAGAATTGTATACATACATTGTTAAAACTTGTTTTGCTTTTCTTATCAAGTTGTTTTTCTTTTTCTTTTTTTATTAAAAAGTAGGCTCCATGCCCAGCATGGAGCCCAACACAGGGTTTAAATACACATCCCTGAGACTTGAGCCAAGATCAAGTTAGGATACTTAACCATCTAGGTGCTCCTCCTTATTAGGTTTTAACAAAGGTTGGCATGCATAAGCAACGACATGCTGAAGACAAAGATTAGCCAATGCTGAAGTGACCACAACCAGACATACCCATTCCACTGTTTTCCTGTAATCAAAGACTATAAATGCCAAAGAAATGGTCCCTCTTTCCGATGAATGTGAGAAGTTAGGTAATGAAAAAGTGCACAGATCTGTCCAGTTTCTACATAATGTGGCCTAAGCATGTGCCCTGACTCTGATGCCTTCTGCTCCCAGGGAGCATTCTACTGTCTGATCTCTGACTGAGAGCATCCTCAGAGCATCACCAGTTGTCCTCATTCTCTTATCTAGTGACCAGAGCCAAGGAGAGGCACTATTTGAGTAGAAAGGTCCCAGGGCTCCACTTATGCCTGCCTAAGGCACCCTGGTTGTGTGTTCCTCATTGCCCTTGGCCCCTGGGGCAGTGGAGTTCTGCCACTGGGCACAGCTGCAGCACCCAGAGCAGCATGTTCTGCAAACCTGAGGGGGGGGGAGGGGGGGGGCTGAAAGTAGGTCAACAGCTTCTAGCAACTTAGCAGCCCCTGGGAGCAGCACAGAAACAGAGGCCTCCCCAAGACTGCCTTCACCACAGCAGCCAGTCTTACCTCTAGAGGTGGTACTTCCAGTAGGACTTCTTTTGGCAGAGAGTGGCCGGCTGAAAATAAAAGTATTGTGTTTATTATAATCAAACATGCACTTCATCTGCATTCACACCAGTACAGTCTACAAGAGGAAACTAGGATGATGATGAACTTATTTCAGAGTTTTCAGAATGTATCCGGTAACTAAGACCACAATCTTACAAATCCTTGATTCCAGACTAAGCTTTAGGATTATGTATTGGCCTATCTTCCAAATGTACAAAGAAGAAGTCATAACTCAAGGCAGAAGTTAGAAATCAAGAGTGAAGACAATACATTTATGTCCAAGTTCCTAACACCTTCCCCCTCTCCAGACCTGTCTCTAAGTCAACTTACTTTCTCAGAAACCGAGGCCATCTATTCCTTACCATTCCCCCCTGTATCTCACCTAGCAGCAGGTGAGATCTGCCCCCATCTGAAGTAAGAAGGGATTAAAACAGGCCCATAAACCAAAAAAAACCAGCTGGGATTGTGTTCTCATATAGCAAACTCCCAACATAAAATCTCACACGAATGAAAATCACAGCTGAAGTGCTTACTTCAGACTCTCCTGAGAACTCGAGGATGAGCGGTCAGACTGCGGCAGCGACACAATGCTGTCCGAGTTCTTTAGGTGGGACTGTAGGGCTTTCTGGTAGGATGACTCGAGGGTGTGGTACAAGTGCTCTGCTTCTCTGCTGAAGTGACTGTGAAAACCCCAGTAGCACCTAGGGGAGACACAAAGCTTGTCGTATAGCCAGGACTGCACGGGGGGCTCACAGAGCTCTGCGGCCCACCACAGAACAGTCAAGGACTGCAACCCTCAGCTTACTGCCACTAGGAACAGGACAGGGTAAGGGAGAGAGGGTCTAAGGAGGCCTGGGAGAGATCCTCAGCACACAACTTTCTGGCTTTTCTGACACTGGGCAAGCTACCAGACATCTCTGTATCCCAGTCTCACTTATAAAATGGAAATGAGGGACGCCTGGGTGGCTCAGCGGCTGAACATCTGCCTTTGGCTCAGGGTGTGATCCAAGAGCTCTGGGATCAGAGCTCCCTGCATGGAGCCTGCTTCTTCCTCTGCCTGAGTCTCTGCCTCTCTCTCTCTCTGTGTCTCTCATAAATAAATAAAAACAAAATCTTTTTAAAATAAATAATTAATTAATTAAAAAAATGGAAATGAAAGGGCTGAACTTACGAGACTGGGGAGCCTTCGGGACGAGGGAACTAAAACACCTAAAAGTAGACTCAGAACATGGAAGGGGACTCATCAGTGGCAGCTTTTATAAAAGCGATTTGACACTCATCGATTTGAAGTATTTACAGTTGCCTTAGATAACATATACAACAGAGGCACAAAGAGGTTCCGAGCTACTTGAAACCTGTTTGCAGCACGACTAAAGAACCAGAAAAAATGGGGAAGCAGGAGAATACATATAAGGATAAAAACAGCTTAAGCACATGACTAACGAATCCATTCCTAAGAGTTGTGAGCAACTATCAGCTATGTCACTTATTTTGGTAGGAACTACCCAAGCTGGGACTGTGGTAACCACTTCAGTGCTTCGATGAGGTCCTCTGAAAACCTCAGAAACCAGGGGAATAGAATTTAACCGAGATCGCAGTCCAAGAGCAACAGGGACTTGATCAGAAGGTATCAGTGCAGCTAAGTAAAACAGGAATAGTCCAGGTGAGTAGGAAGAGAGGCTACTTGTGTCAAGTAGAAGAGCTGGTCGCTATGAAAGCACAGGAAAAACCACTACAGGTGCCAAATTCATAGCGCTTATCTACACGTTGCCCAAGACAGAATAAGTCTCAGCATCTTTGACTCCTGGTATTTACAGTCACGATGACAAAATTATTCTTCAGGAGGCATGGAATGCATGGTCACAGCTATGTGACTGGAGCATGAGCAGCCCTAACGGCAAAACTGCCACAAACGTGGGGTGGCACCTGCAAGTTACCACTGTGGTAATTGCCAGCAGCACATCAACTCATCTGCCCCTCACCACATTCACACTTCTTCACACCTAAAGCTGGCAGCGATGTCATCACATGGGAAGGATCCCTGGGACTGTGATTTTTCACAGGGAATCAAACCTTTGGATTATGACCTGGCTTTTAACAAAGCCTAATGAGTAAGAAAATGCACTGAGTGTACATACAAGCGCTTTTCTGATTCATGTAATAATTTCTCATAAATTTAAAAATGAACATTCTGCTGTAGACTTTAGTCCTATTTACATTCAAATGCTATCAATCAGTTCTTTAGGCCTGGGCACCTGAACAATCTTCTCAGCAGAAAAATAAAGAAATCTCAACAGAAAAATAAAGAAATAACAAGACCTGGCCTTTTGAGGTCATGTTTTCAAAGTCACAATTAATGAAACATGTTCGTATAACTTAATGAGTTTTTAATAAGGCAATCTAAACAACATGCCTGAAATTTAAAAACAGTGCATGAAAAACAAGTGGTGTACAATAAACACTTACTTTCTGGCTTCTATCCTTGCTTCGGAATCTGCATCATGTATTCCCTTCTTTATTGTTTCGGCTAATACTGATATATGTCTAGGAATTCAGAAAAGAAAGCAGTAACAATCATTATTAACATGTGGTGTTTTCTGTGGATGAAAACAGGTGTGAGAACTTCAAAATAGCATCATGGAATCCAGAGCCTTTGTGTCCAGTGAGTCAACCAACACACAGCTGAGAAATCAGAGCACTCCCTTATACCCCCTGTGCTATTCTCCTAACTTCTACCTCGGTCCTGACCCACCCCCTACCCTCCATCAGCTACCCCCACCTAAGTACCCTGAGTTTTTAAAATAATGGCTGATTCTTCTCACATCATCCTTATTTAGTTCAACCTTTTAGGAACCCAAAAAACAAGACCCTACTTTTTCCATGGCTAGCACTAGTTTCTATGAAAATTATGAGGTAATAATCATCAGAATACTGAAACAGCTACCTGAATCACATTTCTGTAATTAAACATAATGTTTTTATTCAAGTTCCACTATGTAACGTGAACAAATTTATAAAATCGTGTCACAATTTTATCAACAGGTATGTATTCTCTTTAGTTATGTTCTGCCCTAGCTGAGAAGAAATTATTAAAAGTATCTCTTTGAATACTTAACAGATTTTTAAGAAAAGAAATAAGGATGCAATGAGTCTCCCAGAACAGAGTAGTCACTAATTTTATGGCCCCTTCAGTCTTTGCCTCATTCCTTCCTGTTTAGCAAGTACCTGCCAAGTGGTAGATGGGATGCTGAACAAAGAAAGGAATGAATGAATACACACAAGGCGACATCTCAGTTCTTCACACACGTATCTTCACGTTAAATCTCCCACTCCATTTTACACCTCTAAATTCCAAAACTATCACAAATAGAGAGGGTACAATATCCGAGACGAAAGAATGCATGACTCTCTTCTAGATTCAAGGTTTTGCAGATGAAATTTTACCCTGAGAGGCAGAGCTTTGTGTCCTCTCCAACCCCTGCAGTATGAACAGGACTCCCAGAAGCACTTCATTAGAATTCTACTAATAAAATGATTAGGATGCTGTGAAGTTCCTCACAATACGTAACAATAAAAACTGGGTGGCACAACAGGATCATCTATTCTCTCCAAATTTAACTCACAAATAACAAGCATCTCAAATTCAAAGGAACTAAAAATGGCAACGAATGAATATCAAAATTAATAGATGTGCTTTTGCAAGCATGCTGCCATAATCCTACCTTTTATCATGATGATGTGAAACATACCAACACCAACGTGAATAAAAAGAAAAATGCTAACTTTCTGATACAGGGGGATCAAAAAGAAAACTCTGAGATGAGCAAAACTCCTCGAAGGATCTAAGAGTTAATCCCAGCCTACCAAGAGCAACTTGAAACCTTTTCCTAGTTGGAACTGACAGGGATGTCAGGCAGTACAATGAGCCTAACTCTGGGAAATGAACAAAGGGTTGAAGAAGGGGAGGAGGGTGTGGAGGGATGGGGTAACTGGGTGACAGGCACTGAGGAGGGCACTTGATGGGATGAGTACTGGGTATTATACTATATGTTGGTAAATCGAACTTCAATTTAAAAAAGGAGAGTCAAGGGGAGTTCATTGTGGTGTACTTCCAGGACAGGTGGCAGAGGAAGAGGACCCTAAACTCACCCCCTCCCACAGGTATAACTAGGTATCACCCACATCAGTGTAAATAGCCGAGAACACCACTTGAAGATTGGCAGACTGGACTCTGCACAGCTAAGTCTAGAGAGGAGGCCACAATGAAGAAGGAAGGAAGGGCACAGATGTGGTCAGGAGCTAGATGAGCCCATGAGCTTTCTACAAAAGGGAGGACATTGGGAACACACAGAGGGGAGAGGACCAAACCTTCATACCAAGCACCTCAGCACAGGGAACCCACATGAAAACCAGAGGGGCGTAATTTCATGAGTTCTTAGAATCAGTGGGACTTTAACACCTGGAACTTTAAAACTGAATCCCCACCCTTAGAGAACACAACAAACAGCCCCCGGGAGATACAGCAATAAAGCAGCACTTCCAAAAACACCTGTGGTATACACGAAGGAGCTTTCTTCACTGATTTCAGAGCATGAGTAGAAGGGGCAGGAATCCTGGAGAGACTTCTCCAGGAACAAAGGAGCTGGTGGATACCATCTCCCTGCCCAGACACACAGACACCTACAGAAACAAGTTCAGTGCCAATACTTTCCATCTAGCTTGCTAACAGTATGCCTGGCTTCTCCTGTGGACACATCCCCTCCAGCCAGGCCCTGGTTCCAGGTCTCCCCCCCGAGCAGATCCACATAAAACATTGCTAACAAGTTTTGATATAGTCCCAATAGTTGAACGCCACCTACGGCAGCGTTCTCCTGGGTCCTGCCCCATCCAACACATCCTTGGCTGAAGCCCATCCAAAGTAGTGCCACAAGCTTGGCAGGGTGCAAGCAGCCGTGATAGGGATTGGCACCTCTGCAAACTGACTCCTGCCCTGAGGAGAGCAGAAGACAACCACACACCAGTCAGACTCTTGGTTCCAGCAGTGGGCTGGAGTCAGAGAGCCACTCTAACTGTAGGCATCACCCACCAATAAAAGCTTCTCAGGGAACAAAACAAGGGAAGTGCCCAGCAGTCTGGTACTACTGCATCTCTGTCAAATTCCTAGTCTGATGTGACACATGCCCAGGTCAGTCCCAACTGGCCCACTAAAAATACAAGAATCGAATGCTGCCCACAACATGCAGAGAGCCACTGCAGATGACTGGACTGAAAGAAAAAGTGGCTCAGCCACAACAGCAGGGTATATGCAACATGCAGAGATACCCCTGAAGCACCAGGTTCTGGTGAACTAGGGGACACTGCACTACAGGGAACTATAGGACCTCTTTTTCATAAGGCCACTGCTTTCAAGAGCAGAAGACATAGCTGACTTTTCCTAACATACAGAAATAAACATAGAGTTAGACAAAATGAGGAGAAAGAGGAGTATTTCCCCAGTGCAAGATCAGGTCAAAATCATAGCAAGAGACCTAAGCAAAATGGAGATAAGTAATATGCCTGATAGAGAATTTAAAATAATGACCATAAAGATACTCACTGGACTTAGAAAGCAAAAAAGAACCAATCAGAGATGAAGAACTCAGTAAGTGAAATTAAAAATACAATAGACGGAATAAACAGACTAGAGGAAGCACAAGATTGGCTCAGCAACTGGAAAAGAATAGTGGGAAGCAATTAAGCTGAATAGGAGAGAGGAAAAAAAATAATAAAAAATGAAAACAGACTTATGGAACTCAGCAACATCATCAAGCGTGGTAAACATTTGCATTATAGGGAATCCCAGAAGAGACAAGAGATAAGGGGCCAAAAAATTCATTTGAAGAACTAACAGCTGAAAAATTCTCAAATCTGGCGAAGAAAACAGAAATCCAGATCCAGGAGGCACTGAGAGCCCCCAACAAAAACAACACAAGGACATGCACACCAAGACACAGTAATTAAAATAGCAAAACACAGTGATAAAAGAGAGAATTTTAAAAATAGCAAGAGAAAAACAAAACTACTAGAATAAATGGATTTGATAAGGTCACAGGATATAAAATTAATATACAGAAATCTATTACATTCCTATACACTAATAATGAAGCAGCAGAAAGAGAAATAAAGTAAATAATCCCATTTACAACTGCATCAAAAAGAATAAAATACCTAGGAATAAACTTAACTAAGGAAGTGAAAGACCTATACTCTGAAAACTATTTAACAATGATGAAAGAAATTGAAAATGACAGAAGCAAATGGAAAGGTATTCCACGCTCATGGATTAGAACAAATATTGTTAAAATGTCTATACTACCCAAAGCAATCTCCAGACTTAATGCAATCCCTATCAAAATACCAACAGCATTCTTCACAGGACTAGAACAAATAATCTTAAAATTTGTATAGAATCATATAGTCCCCAAGTAGGCAAAGTAATCTTGAAAAAGAAGAACA
This sequence comes from Canis lupus dingo, assembly GCF_003254725.2. NCBI lineage: Eukaryota > Metazoa > Chordata > Mammalia > Carnivora > Canidae > Canis > Canis lupus. The sequence continues at coordinate 29,584,524 of NC_064261.1, read as the reverse complement.
AAACTAGAGATATCACAATTCCAGATTTCAAGATATACTATAAAGCTGTAATATTCAAAGCAGCATGGTATCAACACTAAAATAATCACATGAATCAATGGAACAGAACAGAGAGCCCAGAAATAATTCCATGATCACATGGTGAATTAATCTTTGACAAAAGAAGCAAGAACATGCAATGGGAAAAAGACAGTCTCTTTAACAAATGGCGCTGGGAAAACTGGTCAGCTACATGCCAAAGAATGAAACTGGACTACTTTCTTACACTGTACACAAAAATAAACTCAAAACGGATTAAGAAGTGGGGTGCCTGGGTGACTTAAGTGTTCAACTCTTGATTTTTGGCTCAGGTCAAGACCTCAGGGTTGTGTGATCAAGCCCCAAGTCAGGATCCACATGGAATATGGAGCCTACTTAAGATTCTTTCTCTCCCCCATCTCCCACTCTCTAAAAAAAGAAAAAAAAAATGGACTTAGGATCTAAACAGGAGACCTGAAACCATAAAAATGGTAGTGGAGCACAGGCAGTAATTTCTCTGACACTGGCAATAACCACATATTTCTAGATGTCTCTTGAGGCAAGGGAAACAAAAGCAAAAATCAACTATTGGGGCTATATCAAAATACAAAGCTTCTGCACAGCAAAGGAAACTGTCAAAAAACTAAAAGACAATCTACTGAATGGAAGACAATATTTACAAACGACATATTCAATAAAAGCTTAGTATTTAAAATATATAAAGTCCTAATATAGCTCAATACCCCCAAAAATAAATAATTCAATTAAAAAAATGGACAGAAGATATGAATAGACATTTCTCCAATGAAGACATCTAGATGGCCAAGAGGCACATGAAAAGAAACTCAACATCACTCATCATCAGGGAAATGCAAATCAAAACCACAATGAGGTACCACCTCACACCTGTCAGAATGGCTAAAATCAAAAACCAAGAAATAACAGGTGTTGGTGAGGATGTGGAGAAATAGGAACCCTCTTGCACTGTTAGTGAGAATGCAAACGGGGGCAGCCACTGTGGAAAACAGTATGGAGGTTCCTCAAAAAGTTAAAAAAAGGGATCCCTGGGTGGTGCAGCGGTTTAGCGCCTGCCTTTGGCCCAGGGCGCGATCCTGGAGACCCGGGATCGAATCCCACGTCAGGCTCCCGGTGCATGGAGCCTGCTTCTCCCTCTGCCTGTGTCTCTGCCTCTCTCTCTCTCTCTGTGACTATCATAAATAAATAAAAATTAAAAAAAAAAAAAGTTAAAAAAAGAAATATAATATGATCCAATAATTCCACTACTGGGTATTTACCCAAAAATTATAAAAATACTAATTCAAAAAGATATATGCATCCCTATATTTATTGCTGCATTACTTAATATAGCCAAATTATGAAAGGAATGCAAGTGTCCATCGACAGATGAATGGATAAAGATGATGTGATATATAAACATAATGGAATATTTTGCAATAACATGGATGGATCTAGAGAGGAGTATAACGCTAAGTAAAATTAGTCACAGAAAGATAAATACCATTATGATTTCACTCGTATGTGGAATTTAAGAAACAAAACAAAGAAAAAGACAAACTAAAAAACAGACTCTTAACTAGATAGAAAAAACTAATGGTTACTAGAGGGAAGGTGAGGGAGATGGGTGAAATAAGTGAAGGCGGTTAAGAATTCACTTATGATGAGCACTGACTAATGTACAGAATTACTGAATCATTATGTTGTATAGCTGACACTAATATAACATGGTATGTTACTTATAATGGAATTTTTTTAAATTTCAAAAAAAAGTTAATTGTGGCTTTGTAGTCGGCATGCTGCACGTGTCCGTTATCTCTAGGCACACTAAAACTGTAATCGATGAAATTCACTAAAAGTTTCTGCCAATATTATGTGCCTCGAAACAGTATAAATAATAGACACAGTCCTACAAATGCTTAAGATTCTTTCGATCCTTTTTAGGAGGTTGGACCACTTGTCAAGGCATTAAATGTCAAGATTCAATTCAGTGGGAAAAACCCTGCAAATCAAATGCTTACCGTTCCAGTGAATGTGTCTGCCACTCTTGTAAAAGTAAATCTAAAAATTCAAAACAGCGCCTAAAAAATGTAAAGAAAGAAATATGTTAACTCATTTTTATGTTAGTGAAAATAAAAGCTTTTTTTCTTCCCACGCTACTTTTCAGAACTGGTAAGTTTGTTCTAATCATGAAGATGCAAAAAATGGAAATTAAGATAGAATCAGCATTAACTGAAAACCCAACCAAGTAAAAGTAAGCATCTATGGTGATCAGAAATAATAATTACAGACACATAGGAGACAAGATACAAAAGTCTCCCTCAAATCAGAAACTGAAGCCTCCTGGCAACATTACTGAAATGGCCTATCACTGTCATTTGTTTTTATACCACCTCAGATAATACGTTAATAAAGGAGGTACATGAGCAAAAAAGATCAGCATACGTTATTACAGAACCAGGGAATTAGTCTTTGCACTAATTTCACAGATTGCCTTATGAAAAACAGTTTAAAAATGGCCTAAAAAAGGGCTTTCCAAATTTTCCTAAGAAGGGCTCAGGTAGTGCTTAAAATAGATTTTTCTCTAACTACTCATCTATTTTCCTCTCTTTAATCTTTCAACATCCTTTCTTGTTGGGACTTTTCACTTTTGTCATCTTTCTTGGTCTGATTTGTGCACCAAAATAATTCTGGTCTCATCTCTTTTGGATAACATCACCACTTTGGGTTCTACCTCTCTAGAACTTTTCTGAAGTCCAGGGTATTTATCTTTTTGGGAGTAAACCTTAATAGTCTTAGGAACTGATTCAAGGAAACAAATCAGAGGGTAATTTTTCTCTAGTGACCAGACTTTCATTCCCATGATCCTCCCAATTCAAAATCTCATAATCCATAATTAATTACTCAATAAATCTTTAATAAACCCTAACCCGACCCTGGATGCTACAGATAACAATAGTAGCCAAGACATAAACCAGCAAGCGAGACAAGGAACAGTTCCCATGTGCCAGGAATACAAGGGGGCTCTTCTTAGAAGCACACAGGAGCTATTCAACCCAGGCCTACGGCTGGCAACCTATGTGCATGTGTACGTATGTGCTGAGTGTTGGCTGTGAAGCATACTTTCCCTCACTGACCGCACACTGACTCACGCCCACATGGTCTCTTCTCTGTCACTCTCCCTACCCAAGCTCTAACCCAGGCCATGTTTATTCTATTTCTTCCCTGTTCCTCATGGCATTTCCTGGGCTGATTTTCTTGTCTCTTTTTCTTTTTTAATTTATATCTCTTAGTGAATAAAGTTATCTTTGGTGCTAATTTTGGTCTTAAGTCTCTGTTAGAACAATCTATTTAGTCAAAAATATGACCTGTAAGTTAGGTTTTATTTTCCACTTTTTAGACTAACATACAAAGAAAGAAGCAGTATCAATGTTGGCATTGTTTAACACATCAGTATTTAAACACATCAGGTTAGAACTTGTCTCTTTTCTTTACCTACTCCTATTCATCACTCAAAATGCAACTCAATTTTTCAATTTGTCTATGAAGCATTGTAGGAATATATTAGCTGCCTGTAATCACTACTCTCTGAATTCCTAAGTCCCCAACACCAGTGTTGTAACTCACTCTTACCCTGCTTTGCATTATCGTTTTTAATCTCCCCATCTAAACGAGAAACTTCTCAGAGGCAGGGAGACTGTACAGTCCATTTCTTACAAATTTTACAAAGCAGAGCTAGGTACAGGCTGAGTGCATCACAGAAAGTGCACTGCCTGGGTTACACTGACCTCTTTAGTTCTCTTTACCTTTCTCAAGGCAGAGGGACTGGATGTCCCTATTACTTCTTCCAGCACTTTTAAGACACATGGTTCTGACTGACGCACACACTCTAATGTAAGAACAGCAATCCTAGCGTGTGACTGAGAGAGCAGTGAAGGGGATGACGTTTTTATTGTCACAGTGAATGGGCTACATGAAGTGCCAAACCACTTTACCCCAATGACTGAGCCCATGGAACAACTCTGCCCCAGGAATAACGAGAATACTCATAGGTAGACTATTAGTCAATGGGAAGAGGTAATGCTTCACCCTGCAGTTTACTGGGTTCTGAAATTCACTAACATCCTCTCCCCTGCTGAATTCACTCTCTGAACTCTAGAAGGCAAAGCTGAACTGTGGGTAAAGGGTAGATTGCATTCCTCAGAGAAATACAGGAGGCCACGCAGTTAGAGATTAAACTTCTTCAGTGGAAGATGTCAATTCCTTCCTTCTTGGCTTCATAAAGGTAGATGATTCCCCTTTCCTCCTTTAGGACTTCCACACAGCTGTTGACAAGATGGATAGGCGGCCACCTTAGGCCTGTAGCAGGCACCCCTACCCATGGAAATGTGGCAAGACCTATGTGGTATCCCAGGGAAGGAGGGAAATCATGGGCAGTGAATTTAAGCCAGGATCCTAGCCTAGAGTGAAGGGCTCTTTCACTGGACTAGGATCAGACAATGAACTTCAGGAATGTAGTCAAGAGGCTGCTGCTCAGGCTGGCCATTAATTTACCCTATGAAACTCCTACTATGGTCCACTGAAGGGCTTCAACAGAGTCCATAAACCCCCTTAAAATCTACACAAAACTATTCTGCACATTTACATTTTCTTGGCAAGAGATGCCACAGGTTTTATTATACTCTCAAGAGTCAAGAACCACAGATTCCAGCTAGAAGAAGCCTTATTTGTCGCTTGTGATCTAGGACAGCTCATCTGGACCCAAAACCAGCCACGGATCTGGAACAAAGACCTAGCTAACTAACCAGGTGGTATCTCCTGGATACATCTCCCACAATTGTGCAGCAAAAGCACATATTGGACAGGATTCAAAATCAATCCCAGAAATCACTGTCAGAAGAGGGAACAACATATACCTCCTTCTACCTACAGTAATATTAAATAGATGTAATCAATTTTTATAATGTTCTTTTTCTTGCATGCAGTTACCACTTTCATTCAGAGAAGGAGTACACCAATGATTTAGGTTAGAGGGACTATCTGGAAAAAAATGTATACTCCCTTCCATTAACTCACATACATACATATGCACATTCTCTCTCTCTCTCTCCTTTTCTCTCTTGTTCTCTCTCTCACACACACACATACAATTAATAGAGGTTGTCCAAATTTATTTTCCAGACTATTTAGATCAAGGTCCTTCAAACCAAAGACCTTTATTGCAATAATTTAAAATAATTCTAACATTTCAAACATGAATTTGTTTCCATGGACGCAAATTCTGGAATTTATTTTGATTTTTAACAATTTAAAAACAACGAGGAAACTTTAAAAATTTACCTTCTAACTGCAACAGACTTAGAGGTACAGTTGCTTGTTATGACAGGTATTAGCCTAGGGATGTGTGTGTGCTGCAGAGAACAACAAAAACAGAGGTGAACACTTGAAAATACAAAAATAAAATAAAACTAAGACAACCACATTTCCTCATTAAGCCACCTAAAGCACATATGTATTTAGATTAGAACTTCACAGAGCTTAAAAAGGAAAAAGAATTTCATTGGATATTGCCAAAGGCCATGACAAATTTACAGAGCCTCAACAGACCACCCAATGATATATAAATAAATCTAACAAACCATTGGTGGGAAGTCTAAACTATCTGGCAATGGGGATCTAATTGAGTTCAAAAGGGATCTGAAGACCAATGTTTTTATACTGTTTCAATGGGAATGTCCAACAATGGCTTTGGATTTAATATTTCAAGTAGGCGGTGCAAATAGTAGGGGCTAAAAATAATACAACTAAGTGACCCACAATAACCAGGAATATTCTGAAAAGATTTTAGCATCATCAAGTCCCAGTCTCAAGGGTTGCCTCTGGGGAAAAGAGATTCGCAGGTGAGAAGAAGGTGATGTGGAGAACATTCATTTTTAGCTTTTGTGCATTATTAGGTTTTATTGAAAACTTGTCTATAAATTACTTGGATAGTTATTTAAATAAATCAGTGTTTAGAACACCGAAAAGAACCTTTTGTTTATGGGCTTAAACACAATTAACTAAATAAAAACTTAAGGTGAATAACAAAGCCACAAGCACAAATAGCTAAAATGGAATGACTGGGAATTAAGGAGTAATATCTGGAGACAAAAAGAACTAGGTAGAAACCCAGAAGCAGATGCAGATGTTCAAATATTTAAAGCCAATGATGAGTAAATGATCAACTCATCAGTAGGCATACACCATATCCATAATTCACATCACAAAATGTAAAAGGCTCATATAGGATATAATTAAGGAGGGGGGAAGCTGATTTGTATCTACAATATGATTCTAACTATATGAAATCATGCTAATGAAAAATGCCTCCAATGTCGCTTATCAACCACCAACGTTTGCCACTTGCTTATTCTATGTATGGCCCCAAAATATACTTACCCGAATGATTAACCTAACAGCTACAACACCAGAAGTGGCCATAATTTTGGCACTATTTGGAATTAAATTAAAGATGGTTGGCATAATGGCTTCAGCTCCATGGTCAAACTTATTTCCCAGAACTGATGACAGATGCCTACAATAAGAAAGGAAAACTGCACTGTACCTGTATTTCTTGCAAACAGTGAAGCATATAAATCTCAACATTGCAGGGCTTTTGATTAAAGTTATCTAGAGATAAAGGTAACAGTCTAAGATACTTTAAAAATACTTCCAATGTGCACAAAGTGGACTTGGCAAATAGCCATTGGCCCACAAGTTTGGTTCTTTTATTTTTTAAATAAATCATTTCCAACTAATGAGTCTGAAAATAGCAAAAGACAAACTGATCATACACAAAATATAAATGAGAAAGCTCCCTCACCCTTTCCCTCCTTTTGCTCCATTAAAAAACCTTTAACACATTAATATACATGCTTCCATATCTGACACTTTCAACAGCTGCAGTTTCTCCTTCCTATTGCTGCTTTGATATTCTGACACACTTTCAAACAGAGAAGTTCCAGCTTCAAACACTGATAACAGGTTTAGCTAGTGTAAAATTATAGCCTTTGACTTTAACTTTATAGCTACAGTACTCTTCTGGAAACAAACAAAAATTCTGATCATTATGATATATCCAGGCAGCAAAACTCAATGAAAAAGCTGAGAAACAAAAATTTGCAAAATTTCTTTTTTCTGTATTATTAGTAACAACTGCTTCAAGTTTAAAATAAAGGCTTCAGGGCAGCCCAGGTGGCTCAGCAGTTTAGCGCCGCCTTCAGCCCAGGGCCTGATCCTGGAGATCCAGGATGGAGTCCCACGTCGGGCTCCCTGCATGGAGCCTGCTTCTCCCTCTGCCTGTGTCTCTGCCTCCCTCTCTCTCTCTCTCTCTCTCTGTGTCTCTAATGAATAAATAAATAAAATCTTTTAAAAATAAATAAATAAAATAAAGGCTTCAGAGCTAAGTCACTGAATAAAATTGAAAATCTGTCGCTTTTACATCAGTGGGCAGGAAATACTGTAATACTATAAAAGTACCAACAAACATATAAACGGAATTGGTCCTGGACACTAGTCAGAAGGTACATGAAAGAGACTTGCTGGGCATATTCAATGAACCATCTCTGAAGCACTGCAATGAGGCTATTTTAGGATGTGTGAGAATGTGAAGCATGGCAGTCCTTACCCCAGCGTGATACAAGCCTCCCGCACTACCTGAGACCGCAGGTCCTTAGCAGATAATTTAAAGGCTCCATCCAAAAGACGCAAATGTTGAAAGAAGTTATCATACTCAGCAGCACCAGCCAAAAGTAAAGATCTAATCTTTTTAAGCTGACGGGACAAAAAAAATTAAGAGATACACAAAACAATTTTTAAAACCATAAATATAAAAACAACAGAAGCTATCAAACAAGAGAACATCAAAGTTAATTGACATAAAAGGTTTTCCCAAAAGAATTCAGCCAATTCAGCATCAGCTACCATACTTACAAAGAACAGATTATTTTAAAATACAGTATCTTACAATTCTACAACCAATTCCAACTGCCATTTGTTTAATGAATCAAAGAAAGGGAGCAATATATATATAGTATATATATAGTATATAGTATCCTCCACTGTATCCTTACTAAAAGACTAGTCTGAGTTTAAATGGAATATAGCAGTAATTTTATCACCTCACTTCCTGCCAGCTGACCAATGGAAAATAGCTTTCCTCAGATAAGACACACTCTCATTTTAATGTTCACCCCACTTTTCATTAATCCACTTTTTAAAATAGAAGAGACAGAACTTTCTAGCATATGATATGAAGAAAGAAAGGAAGAGAGGGACACACACTGAGAAAAGTCAATTCAGGGGCGCCTGGGTGGCTCAGTCACATAAGCATATATATGTCTTCAGGTTAGGTCATGATCCCAGGGTCCTAAGACTGAGCCTCACATTGGTTTCCCCACTCTGCTGGGAGCCTGCTTCTCCCTCTGCCTCTGCTGCTCCCCCATGCTTGTGCATGTTCTCCCTCCCCCCCACCCCCATCAAATAAACAAATAAAATCTTTAAAAAAGAAGTATGGTACTCTACTAAAAAGGTTAAGTATAAATACAGTAATTTATATATAAAATACTACTTATAATTCATCAGAGCTATACTCCAATTGCATAATTTAGAACATTTAAATAAATCTAATGAAAATATAATCACATAAAGTCAACACATGAAGTCAACAGCTTACAGCATTTACTCTTTGCTCCCAATCATGCTTGTCATCAGATAATATTTCCCTAATCTTGTTTATGGATTCCTCAAGGTCTCGGCTGGAATAAATCTGTAAGCAAAGTTAATTTATAACCAATGTAAGGAATTTTATAGAATAAACAAAGAGTAGTTTTTAATCAAAGTCAAGAGCATTAAGTATACTTTAAAAGAAATTATTTCATTTTTCAGAAGGACCTACAAGATAACATCTAAGCAGATTTGTCTTAGAATGAGCTTCCTTCCCATTATGAATATATACTCCCTAGATTTCATACCAAATATGGATAACCCTGCTTCAAACACAGCTTTACTATAAACTTCACAGATGATTTCATGTACAGAAGAGAAGGAAGCCAGCGGGGGAACTGTCAGTGATGCACAAGTCATTTATTACTCTTAGTATTATTTGTAACACATTATATACATAACTTGAACACTCTCTTCCAATCTCCTTTCTCATTTATGCATACACCTGACTAATAAGATAGATAGGGGAATAATCAAGAATGATGCAAGCTGGGAAGGTCAAGGATTTAAGGATGAACCTGAGCCTATGATGCCGGTTACATGATTTATACACATATGGCAACCAAGCAGCAGGTGGCAAGTGATCGCACAGAAATTAATTAGTGCTGTAGGAATCCAGAGCACCACATTCAGTGCAGGCTGAGGAAAGGTGTCATTAGCCCCCAGGTAACAACAGATGACACTGAGGCACAAAAGCAGTTAAAATGTGTGTACCCCAATCTTACGAGCAATGTCTGCTTCATCTGTTAGGGACTTAAGTGAAGCATCACAACAACATAGGCTTGGACTTTTATTAATCTGTTCTTTATAGCTTTGCAGACACCCAGTTCCTTGAAATTTACAAATAATCCTAAAAAAGGCAAGTCCCTAAATAAGCATGATTCTTTGTTCTCACACCTAAATCTAATCATTGCTTTCTCTCATTTACCTGACTTAACCCACAAATTTATTATTAGAGCAACAAGCAACTTCTCTCCAGTTCGTACTCAAAGATCACTTTGGGTCTTGACTTTCGCTCTTCATTTCAGCTATAAAAGGCACCAATGTTTTCTAGTCTGCAACAGCAGATCTCTTGTAGTCTCTGAGAGTTAAAAATCGCCTCATCTAGGAAGGGACTTCACATATCATCTATTTGAAAACTGAAAATTGAAGAGTATGTCTTAGCTGTTTTTAATCAAACTCAAATATCCTCACTCACCTGCACTACAGGTACATCATCAAATGCTTTAATAAAGTCCTCCTCATCAACAGCACCCGCTCCTTCTTTTGCAGCTATAAAAAAAGATTGATTTTTTTAAATGTGAACAATGTACACAGGGGTAGTCTGAATATAAACAATCATCATTACATCTTAGAAGATTTGTATCTATTTTTCTAAAGGCTTAATGAAAATTTAGTGTTGTGGAACTGATAAAACATTACTAGCTTTTAATATCAAGGTGAAATGTAGTAATTCTATGATACTATATACATTAGCGTAGTCATTTAAAGGGGCCGACTACTTGTTAAGGAAGACTTTTAACCTTTATAAGATATAGATAGTTTATATTATAGTCATGTCTGAATCTTTTGAAAGGTTCCTAATAAACAGATATATAACAAAATTTAATCCTTCAGGGCATAAATTAGGCTATGTTATTGTTAGGCAGCTAGCATAACAAATTTGTGAAATATTCAAGTAAATTCTAAAGAATTTAACAGTTTCATTTCAACTTTGTATTAATCTCAAAACATTTCCATTTCCCTGAATGCATAACTCAATTTTTCACATACGCATCAGTAGCAATTTTACCTCAAAGATGTTGTAAGATGCTCTATATACTTAGAAGTTGACTGCTATCATTTGAGAGAGTTTTTTCTTTTGCTAATATATGAACTCTACTTCACACATGAAAATCATGTGACTTATCAGACTTTTTTTTTTTTTAATTTTCTCCAAAATAAAAGTTTCAAAATTGGAATCTAAGGTCATCTTGTAAGCCTCATTAAGGATTTTCACTGATTAGTTTGAATGCTTTTCTAGAGTTACCTTGCAGACAAGTTATTTTGTGTCTGAGGTCCCCATGGATGATTCCATGATTCTGGGAGCAAGAAATGTATGCCCTTAACTTTTGATGAAGATTCCTCACACTGAGTTCACAAGCTAACTGCAGAGACATGACAGTAATGCCATACTGTGATGTAATGCTCAATGTCTATTTTGGTGTAAAGACTGGATCCTCCCAAGCAGACAGGTCCTGAGCAACGCCCTAGACAAGTGTCACACCACGTACCCACGTACTAAAGGGGACTCGGAGACCAACATGGTCTGCAAGCCCCAGAATCAGACAAGGAGGAGTCAATAAGCCAATTCATGACCATGTTGTTTAAAAAAAAGATTTTTAGAAAAAAAGGTTAGGGCAAGGCTGAGCTCTCTATAAAACCTAGAGATAGGACTTTTGGAAGGGGTATGAGTAAGGGACAGGAAGGGGAAAAAAATAGTCTGATGATGTAGAAATCTTCTAAGCCTTGTTTGTGGAACTGATGCCTTCCAAGGATAGATTTTCTTAATGAAAGATTAGAAAGATTTTTCAGTCATAGAGAGGAAAGAAGTACTGATACATGCTACAACACAGATAAAAGCATTATGCTTAGTGAAAGAAGCCAGACACAAAAGATCACATGTTACATGACTCCATTTCTATGAAATATCTAGGATGGGCAAAAGCACAGAAGCACAATGCAGACTGCTGCCAGGGGCTGGGGGAAGGAAGACACGGGGAGCAACTGTCTAAAGGATCCGGGGCTTTCTTTTGGGAGCGGAGAAGCTCTTCTGAACTAGACAGAGGTGGTGGTTGCATAACACTGTGAATATACTAAATGCAACTGGACTAATACCTTCAAAATAGTTAACTTGATGCTTTGTGGATTTACACTCAAAGACAACCTTTTTTAATACATCGAAAAATAAAAAAGATAGAAAGGGCCAAGAATACCAACAAACACACAGCTTTTCCTTCTGCCATCCATGCTGTAAACATCCCTGTCAACCATAAACACAGCTATTTTAACATGGACAGAGAAGCTGGGTGCAAAGGTACTGCAGGGGCATCGAGTTGACCGAGGCCAAAACCCCAACATTCTAAGGCCAGCACAGAAGGCCAGAAAGACCATCAGGAGACAGCATTTTTTTTTAATTTTTATTTATTTATGATAGTCACAGAGAGAGAGAGAGGCAGAGACACAGGCAGAGGGAGAAGCGGGCTCCATACACTGGGAGCCTGATGTGGGATTCAATCCCGGGTCTCTGGGATCAAGCCCTGGGCCAAAGGCAGGCGCCAAACCGCTGCGCCACCCAGGGATCCCAGGAGACAGCATTTTAATGTCAATCCTTTCCCCGGTTTTAACTTTGTTCATCCAGCCAACTTCAAAAGCCCAATGCTAACAATAAGAACAGTTCTAAAAACAATTGTCTAAAGACAATTTGAAGTAAAAAGAAATTTGCATGTTGATTTCAAATGTGACAGGAAAATGCAAGTTATATATAATAAGGACTCAAATTGTCTAAATTAGAGGATGGCAGAGGAAGGACTTAGAGGAAGACATCTTTGTAAATCAATGTTCAAAAAGCTTTGGGGAGCTAATCCCTACTGTTTTCTTATTACTTAGGTCAACATTCACACAGGTCTCACAAGGAATAATGCTATTTGTAGGAACAAAATACATTTTAAAGACAGAAGGGGGATCCCTGGGTGGCGCAGCGGTTTGACGCCCGCCTTTGGCCCAGGGCGCGATCCTGGAGACCCGGGATCGAATCCCACGTCTGGCTCCCGGTGCATGGAGCCTGCTTCTCCCTCTGCCTATGTCTCTCCCTCTCTCTGTGTGTGACTATCATAAATAAATAAAAATTAAAAAAAAAAAAAAAAAAAGACAGAAGGTACACCATCTGACTTTTGGAGAGTCTCAGTGTCAGTAAACAAAGAAGGTAAAAAAAAAAAGGCCCCATGGTAATTTCAGGCATGGCTGGAGCCCCATAACGGAATAAAGCCATAAGGGCACACTCCTGCTCTGTCCCCAAGCTCTGCTCGCCTCTGCCCTGGCCATATTCTCCCATGGACTCCCCCAACCCCCGTACCAAACATGGCAACACAACAGCTCAAATTTCTACTGTCAGCTATTAGCATGAATAGCACAGTACTAATTTAAAGAACAGCAAGCAAAAAACATATTGCAAACAGGATCACTCCACTCCTGAAGGACACAGAAGACAAACATGCACATGCACATCTGGTTTTAAAAGCTGGCAAAGCCGATCCCACAGCACCCCACGGAGGTTGATCTTACCTGAAGACTTGGATCCAAGGGTGGATGATCCAAGCCGGCGGGTGGTCCCCATTCCAACGTTTCTCCGTGAGCTGGGTGGAGCTTTGGATGATGTAGAACTAGCAGAGGAAGGTCTATTACCATCCACAGAATCTTCATCATCAAAATTTTTATCTGAAGCGAAAGTAGAGAAATCAGTATCAATGTTTAAAAAAAGGGGGAGTACTTTTCCACCTGAATGTAAAACAACAAAGTAGTCATAGAGAGGTGAATGATGTGCCTACTCTTGAGACTTGAGGTGCCAGGTCAGGGTCTAGAAAGGTCTTAGGTAAATCCAAAATGCAGATACAAACATCATGTTTGCTCTCACATATCTAGAATGCTCTCCTGCTCTAATTTTGGAAAAAAGAGAAGACACAAAGAAGAAAACAATCTCTTATAAAAGCACCACCTAAGAACAGTTACTTTAACATTTTGGCATTATTTCTGACCATCCTTCCATGCATTTTTAAATAACAGTTGACATAAGACTACCTATCATTTGGTACTTTGCTTATTTCAAATATGTGCATTTTTCCATGTGCTTTCCAATATACTTCATAAACACCATTTTAATGGTTGCACAGTACTCTGCAATGAGAAAATGCCACAACTGAAACAACTATTGTTAGGCCCTTGAGGTCATTCTAATAGGTCACCATTAGAAATAACATTGCAACAAACACCTTCCTATTCGCGTCTTTGTTTAAATCTCTAACAATTTTAAGAAAGAAAAACAAAACAAAACAAAACAAAACAAAACAAAACAAACCACCACCACCCTGGAAGCAATACCTACTGGGTCAAATAGTATAAAAGATTTTAGTATCTACTGCCAAACTTATTTTCAGAAAAGTAAAGTTCTTTTTTTCTGTAAGTTCAAAGAAGTACCCATGTTGTCACACACCTGCCAACACTAAGTATTATCATTTTTAAATGTCAATCAATTTGACAGATGAAAAAAATGCTTCCTCTTCAATGTCTCGTTTCTCTTTTAGTGGGATCGAGCATGTTTCTTCAGTTCATTAACTTCTAAACTTTCTAAGCATCAGTGGATCCAATGAATAGTCCAAGGAAAACTGAAATACTCATTTAAAATTTAAAAGAAAAAAGAGGTGCTCCTGGGTGGTTCAGTTGATTAAATGTCTGCCTTCGGCTGGGGGGTCATGATCCCAGGGTCCTAGGATCAAACCCTGAGTTGGACTCCCTGCTCCCCACCCCTATCATCACCCCCGGGGTTGTGTTTACTCACTCTGTCAAATAAATAAATAAATAAATAAATAAATAAATAAATAAGAAAAACAATTAAAAATTTTTTTAATCTTTGGGTTTTTAAAAATCAACATATTTAGAAACAACATTTGGATGACACAAAGTTAAAGCTATCATGGTGCACTATATAGAGTGCCATGGCCTTACACAGTATCTGCGAGTCATTCAAGAGGCTAAACAAAGGACCTAAGGGTTATTGAAAAAAGAAAAAGCAAGCAAGCAAGCAAACATCTGTAGCTGGCAATATTCATGATTTCTGAATAAAGATGCTAGATCTCTACCAATACATCTGAAGTAAAATAACTGTTGACCAGAAAACTGTATAAACAGCAGCCTATTTCCTTGATTTGGTTGCTTCTTGGCTCAGCTATCAACAGCCAAGTCTCCTATCTACTCAGGAACCTCCCAACTACCAACAATCCACTTCAAACTACATGATGTTTTTAATTCAACACCGGTGGGGGAGGGGTATGACCCATCCTTCTACATGCATATCCTTATGTAAATTAGCTTCCTCCAACGTGTCTTTATATTTTCCAGATCGCCTTTTCAAGCAATCCTCTTTTACAGACACTTTTTTCAGTCCACACATCAACTCTGCGCTGATCCAGAAGTTCAGTGGTCTCCTGGCACAGACTTCCTATGTGGATTCAAAAGGTGACTCTTGAACTGCAAATACATTAACGAGGCTCTTCCCAAGAGTAACACTGCATCTCATATTAAGGATAGGAACAACCCCAATGAAAGGTCACCCGGTGAGCACTAGCAGATGATTAGCAGTGGGCATTAGCAGAGACAAGTGAGCATTAGCAGAGACAAGGACTGCTCTCAGCCCACCTGCCCTCAGGGGAGTGCTAATCATCATTCTTGTCAGAACAGTAACAGTACCAGTCTGTGGGAAAGGTGCAGAATGAAAAGGACAAGTGAGGACACTACTATGCTTCACTCAGAAATTTATGTAAAGTCTGTTTAGTTTTTCTAACATGAGCAGGCACGGCATGGAGAACTGCATTCACTTAGTGAAAATTATTTTCAATGGGCCAATGTCACCAGATTTCCTGAGGTTTCTACCGCAACAAGGATGATGAGTATCCAGGACCAGCCAGACACTACCACTGTCAGCAAACAGCTAGAAACCAGAGTCTGTAAAAGAACTATCTCAGATGAGACAACAGACAGTGCAGCACTGTGAGCCATGAGAGGGAGAAATAGGGTGAGTTATAGTCACCCAGCTTCCTCCCTGGACACAATTTCCAGGTTGCCAAATACTGGGAAGGGGACCCCAAAATGAACCTTGGAAGCCTTGCTAAGTGGAAAAAATGAAGATCAGACTTCAAGGGGACAGAGGGCGCTGGAAGGTACAGGCAGAGTGCTGGGAAAGAAGATGCTGCACAAAAAGGGAAAGAGATCTCTAGAAATGAACTGAGTTCTAGGCCATGCATGCAGGAGTGAAATTCCACACCCAAGGCAGGGGGAAAAATGACCAGGAGGCTACAGGCTGAAGAAATCCCAATGTGTGCACAAAGTAGGAGTGTGTTCATGCACCAGAGCAGAATGCCCTTGGAGACTCACCCCAGGCATTCAGTGAGACCCTCAGAGGGCAGGCCTTAATGGAAGGGCTGAGCCATTTTATGCAGGGAAGGTTATAGTAAACCTGCCATTAAAAACAGACCTCTAGGGTATTAGAATAGACCTGCAAGTAACTAAAGGCTCTGCCAAGCAAAGCATAACATAACAAAACAAAAGACAGACACTTGACAATGTAACTAACATTTCCAACACACACTTAATCCAGATAAGTAAGTGGAATAGAGAGACTCAGAGACCTGTAGGACAGTATCAGAAAGAAAAGAAGATATCACTTACAAAAGAAAATGACAAGCTTCATCAGAAACCATATGTGTCAGAAGACAATGGAACAGCATCTTGAAAACATTGACGGGAACATATTAACCTAGAATTCTATATCCACTAAAAATATCTTCTAAAAATAACAGTTAAATAAAAACATATTCAGACAAACCAAAAAAGAATTCTTCACCAGGAGACCTGCACTCCCAAGAAATGTGCAAGGAAAATATTCCTGCAAAAGGAAAATGATACCAAGTGGAAACTTGGATTTACATAACAAAATGAACAGCACTAGAGATAGTAAATAGATGGATAAAGATAAGACTTTCTCATCAGATTATAATTTTATAACTTACTGTTTAAGGCAAAAATAAAACCCTCGACATTTAGTTTTCATTCTTTTTAGAGTCTCAGGTCACAGGCAGATGACCTGGAAGCCAGGCAAAGGACCCTGGTCGGCGTATGGACATGGTATTTAGAATACATGCTGTAGTATGAGATGCCACACAAAAACTGGGGAAGCATGAAAAAAATGGAAGCAGTTCAGATTCTGCCCTAAAGAAGGTTATATTTTGTAAAAGTTAATTTTAACTTGGATAAGCGTACTCAAGATGTCATATAATAGTGTACTCCCTGAGAAGGGAGGAGAGTCTTGCCACAAATTTCTGTATGAAAATGCCTTCCGAGGAAGGGGAGGGGAGAAAAGGAACACTGGGCAGCCAGTGTTAAGTTTTTTGTTTTGTTTTGTTTTGTTTTTAAAGATTTTATTTATGGGGCACATGGGTGGCTCAGCGGTTGAGCCGCAGGTAGCCTGCTTCTCCCTCTCCCTGTCTCTGCCTCTGTGTATCTCTCATGATTAAATAAAATCTTAAAAAAAAAAAGATTTTATTTATTTATTTGACACACAGAGAGCACAAGCAGGGGGGCAGCAGGCAGAGGGAGAGAGAAAAGCAGGCCCCCCGCTGAGCAGGGAGTCCAATGTGGGGCTCAATCCCAGAACCCCAAAATCATGACCTGAGCTGACTGCAGATGCTTAACTGACTGAGCCACCCAGGCACCCCTACTGTTAGATTTTTCTTAAAAAATAAACTTTAAGGGCACCGAGGTGGCATAGTGGATTATGCATCTGCTTTTGACTAATGTCATGACCCCAGGATTCTGGGATTGAGCCCCGCAGTGGGCTCCCTGCTCAGTAAAGACTCTGCTTCTCCCTCGACCCCTCCCCACCCGTCCGTGCTCTCTCTCTCACTCGGTTCTCTCAAATAAATAAATAAAATATTTTTTAAAAATAAAAAATAAAAATGAAAAAAAATAAATAAAAAATAAAAATAAATAAAAATGAGCTCTAAGAGTCTTTTCATTTACACCCCTTGGAAACAAATCTAGCGGGTTTACTTAATGTTTTTTTCTAACCAGATTAGAAGCAACTAAATATAGGAAGGGGGTATGAGGTGTGTAGGAGTAAAGCACAGTGATATTAATGACAAGTGACAGTTGAAAGCCTGATAGCTAAACAGAAAGTAAAAGCAAACATACATATAGAAAAACCCCCAGGGATGCCTGGGTGGCTCAGTGGTTGAGCATCTGCCTTTGGCTCAGGGCGTGATCCCAGGTCCTGGGATCGAGTCCCACATCGGGCTCCCTGCAGGGAGCCTGCTTCTCCTCTGCCTGTGTCTCTGCCTCTCTCTGTGTATCTCTCATGAATAAATAAATAAAATATTTTTAAAAAGAAAAGAAAAACCCCCAAACCCAAATTGCTCTGAATGCCAGTGCTTGTACAGAGGTCGAGTCACAGTTATATAGTCCAATAGGCACAACAGCAGATGTTCCCAACCACAAGCCTGTGCCATCAAGATTCAATTATTTTCGGGGCACCTAGCTGGCTCAGTCAAGCGTCTGCCTTTGGCTCAGGTCGTGATCCCAGGATCCTGAGATTGAGCCCGGCATCAGGCTTCCTGCTCAGCAGGGAGTCTGTTTCTCCCTCTCTCTACTCCCCTTCCCCACTCATGCTTACTCTATCTTTCTCTCAAATAAATTAATAGAATCCTTTTCAAAAAAGAGATTCAATTATTTCGTGTGACCTCTTTATTAACAAAGAACGTTAATTCAAGGCACGTGGGTGGCTCAGTTGGTTGAGCATCCAACTCTTAGTTTTGGCTCAGGTCATGCTTTCAGGGTTGTGAAATCAAGCCCTGAGTCGGGCTCCTCACTCAGTGCAGAGTCTGCTTGGGATTCTCTCTCCCTCTCCATTCTTCCCTCCACCTCTGTTAGCACATGCATGGGCACACAAGCACATGCTCTCTCTACCTCTCAAATAAATTTTTAAAAATAAGAAAGTAATTCATATGTTCTATTGGAATTAGAAATCCAGGGAGGAAGAGAAAAGAACGTATTTGTTTTTCAGATTAGCAGTTGGACACACTGCTTTATTTTTATTTTTATTTTCACACTGCTTTACAATTAGAGACACTTTACCTGAAAAGGTGTTTGCAGGATAAAAGCTAAATGAGCCTACTGAAAACTGACACAAAGTAAGTTTGTTCTGTGTTTACCAGCTTTTAAACATGCAGAAATTGAAATCAAATTAAAAAGGTTAGCCTTCTGAAAAGTATCCCAATTTCAATCAACTGGGAAATTCTCTTACACAGAACATATTATTCTTTAACTGGACAGAAAAGCTGCCTTTACACCTGGCTGTGGTTAGAGTGGCTCCACTCTGGACGTAGCCCCAAAGGAGGAGCCTCTAAGCTTCCAACACATTTCTGTCTTTCTCAACTAAGTAATCCATACCGTACTTTACTCGTCATTGAAATCCTATTTTCGGGCAGCCCTGGTGGCGCAGCGGTTTAGCGCCGCCTGCAGCCCGGGGTGTGATCCTGAAGACCCGGGATCGAGTCGCACGTCAGGCTCCGTGCATGGAGCCTGCTTCTTCTCCCTCTGCCTGTGTCTCTGCCCCTCTCCCTCTCTCTCTCTCTCTCTCTCTCTGAATAAATAAATAAATCTTTAAAAAAAAAAAAAAAGAAAGAAAGAAATCCTATTTTCTTTAGGGTTTTCAGCTAAGTAGACAAGTCTTAGGATATAGCCTCTTTTTTCCTAGACCTTTAAGAGAAAAACATGTGAAAATGAGTATTTTTAGGTATGCTTGCTTATGCTAGAACATCAATTTAAAATTTTTCACACTGTAGGACAACATATGTTACACAGAAAATGGTCGTAACGAAAGATACCTGAGCCTAAAGGAGTAAGTGATTCTATCTGCAGCCACCACTGCAAAGACCGTCATCTGAGAGTCACTACTTTCATTTGACTGTCTTGGGTAGAAACCTGGGCCTTCAGGTCTCAGCCTTTTAATCCTTTAAATCACCTGGGCTCCCTTCCTCTTTTTACAGTACTGGAACAAGACATTTTTAAATGATTCATCAAGTTTCTACAGAGCGACACTGTGATCTTCATCCAACCCTCTATTCACCTCATTCCTGGCAACCCAGTTAGTAGGCCCAGTGGAGTGAAAGCAACAAAACAGAAAGCTGAAAAGGGCTACAGGTACAAAAGAGATTTTAAAACACAGAAGAGACAGGACTCTTTGAAGAAACAAAAGGCCAGAGAACAAACAGTAACACGGTCAACCATGGACCCAAAAGCAAACCAGCAGAATTCTAAACAAGTCTCCAAACGTGTCTTGCACAAGTCTTGAACTGTGGACAAGGTGCTAGGTGGAGGCCAGAGAGAGAACATGGCCAGCCCGGAGGACAGAAGCAGTACGTCAGCCTCACCTGCCTCAGGCTCTGAAATCCCTGGGCGAGCCCCAACAGGGCCCCAATTGCCTCAGAAGTGAACTCTAGCCAAGCTGGATGGGGAAAGATATAACGTAACAAACCACAGACAGATTCTATAGGTCAAACGCGATCAGAGGAGTGCTGGGGTGGCTCAGTCGGTTACCTGTCTGACTCCTGATTTCAGCTCAGGTGGTGATCTCATGGGTTGTGAGATGGAGCCCCACATTGGACTTGGTGCTCAGCAGAGGGTCTGCTCGAACATTCTCTCTCTTTGGCCCTCCCCTAACTCACACACATGTGTGTGCACACTCTGTCTCTCAAATAAATAAATCTTTAAAAAACAATGATCAGAAAGACCATTTTTATATATCACCATAACTACAGGTTTAGATCCAGGGTGATAGAGAAACAGAATAGTCTAAAGACAAGGCTTCAAGTTCAGTGTCTGGAACCTAGAATTACAAGCTTTGGATTACCCTGTCCATTTAGAAAATGTATACACTCATCCATGAGGAGAAACAAAATGTCACCAAAACTAAGAAATGCCTATTCTGTTGTCCATCTGCCACAAAGGCAAGAACCTAAACCACAAAGCTTTTCCTATTTTCTCCTAAGGCAGGCTTTGACTAGTGGAAGCCCAATAGGGAGGAAATGTCTCATTTTCTAGAGCAAAGACAACTAACTCTCTGTTTCACTGCATTAGGGTCACTTTGTGGAAGCTGATATTCCTGATAGCATTACAAATTCACCCACTCCCTGGTTACGAAAAGGGAGTAAGAAATGGGACAGCTTAGTAACTAGAATATAATTAGCATTCCCCAAAGAGGCTGCAGAGAGACCTGATAACAAGCTCAAAGGCTTACTGCTTTTATAAATATCCCCAAATTTCTTCTTTCTTTGAATGTTCACAGAGCCAAGGCTTCGCTCTCTGCAGTCTTGCCTGATGTGCCCAACATATTCCTATGTTATTCTGAAAACACTAGTCTAGTGCTGGCTGCCCCTCCAAGTTCTTGCCCAGCTCCATCCAGAAAGAGCCAACCATGCCCATGCTAGACCCTGTGATTGGTTTTCTGCAGATTTCATCAAGTCTTCCTGATAACTCTACCTTTAAAGGTACCTTTCTTTAAAGGTAAAGAAACTTAACACATCCAGGTATAATGGGCCCAAAGTCATGAGGCTAAGTAGAGGCAAACTAGAAGGTGGAAGAAGCCAAGATTCAAGTTCATGTCTGTCCAATTCAAGATCCTCTGATCTGAGTCACGATAATTAAAAAAAAGCAATCCATATAAACTTGCCACTTACCTTGTGCTGAGCACTGTGCTAAGTGCTTTCTGTGCATTATCTTATTTATTTCTTATAACAAATGTTTGCTTACCTAAGAAAACTATTTACTTAAAATAATTTCTTAAACACAGAATTATTAATATCTCCTACAAACATGGACTTAAAACCAACAAAATACTAAGCAAACCAAATCCAGCAACATATACAAATAATTATCATTATGGCCAAGTGGGATTTATCCCAGGAATGTAATGTTGATTATAAGATCAATTAATCGAATACATTGTATCAGTGGACTAAAAGACAAAACAACATGCTCAATGGATGCAGCAAAGTATTTGATAGTGACCAAAACAAAACCCTTTCGTGCTAAAAACACAACAGAGATTAGAGGGAACTCACAAAAAACACTCTATTAACATCATACCCAATGGTGAAAGACTAGATGCTTTACCCCTCAGACAAGATGCCTGCTCTTGCCACTTTTACTCAATACTGTACTACAGATTCTATCCAGGGCAATTAATAAAGGAAGAAAAAAAAATCAACATTAGATAGGAAGAACTGAAACTTTCTCTATTCATAGATGACATAATCTTATATGTAGAAAGTTCTACAGAATTCATTAAAAAACTATTAGAATTAATAAATAAGCTCAGCAAGGTAACAAGATACATGACCAATACAGAAAAATCAATTGTATTTCTATACATCAGCAATGAATGATCCAAAAATGAAATTAACAATTCAACTGGCAACAGCATTAAGGTAACACATACGCTGCTAACTATGTAACATTGTTAAGAGAAATTAAAGACAAAATAAATGAAGATATTCCATGTTCATGGATCAGAAGACCTATTAAGAAACGCTTTTGGGACACCTGGCTGGCTCAGCAGTTAAGCGTCTGCCTTCGGCTCAGGTTGTAATCCCAGAGACCCGGGATCGAGTCCCACGTCAGGCTCCCTGCATGGAGCCTGCTTTTCCCTCTGCCTAGGTCTCTGCCTCTCTCTCTCTCCTCTCTTTCTTTCTCTATCTCTCTCTCTCCATGTCTCTCATGAATAAATAAATAAAATCTTTAAAAAAAAAAAAAAAGGGGATCCCTGGGTGGCGCAGCGGTTTAGCGCCTGTCTTTGGCCCAGGGCGCGATCCTGGAGACCCGGGATCGAATCCCACGTCGGGCTCCCGGTGCATGGAGCCTGCTTCTCCCTCTGCCTGTGTCTCTGCCTCTCTCTCTCTCTCTGTGACTATCATAAATAAAAAAAAAAAAAAAAAATTAAAAAAAAAAAACTTGTCAGAGCATGAGGGACATAATAAGCTTTGACCTGGTTGGAAATGTTGGAATATTTCAAAGTATAAAATGGAAATGGCATAAGGGAAGCTACAGAAGTGCTCAGGAGTACCACTCCTGCCCCTTTGGTACCAGTAATCCACTCTCTACCACAGAAAAGGCGAACCTGAAACATCATCAAGCTTTATAGTGAGGAGTCCTTTCCACTCCTTCAGCCAAGAACCTGCTGCCAGAAAGCTAAGCTGGCATTTAAGACTATCTCAGTCACAACACCCCTAGTATAGATAAAGCAAAAAGAGACAAGATGAAGAGGCAAAAATTCGTTTAGTTTTAGCTAATCCTTTACAAAGGGAGCTAAAGGGGAAAACTGGGAGAGAAGATAGGCAAAGACAGCACCACTAGAAACTGGAGAGGGAAACAGAATGTAAAGAGGTTGTGAGGCAAACCTCAACCGATACCTGTTTCTTAAAGGCCCTGGTGGGAACGAAGCATTCACAATGGGTGAGAAGTGACAAGTGCCTTCTGCTGGTGCAGATCAAGGCTCATTCCTTCTTTCAGACAGAAAGGGTTCTCTCTGGTTTATGAGCAGATAGGTAACAATGAGGAGGCTCAGGAGAGATGTCGGTATGTGGACAACAGAGAGGCCCAAGGATTACTTTGTGGGAGAGGAAAGGCATAGCTGGCAGTGAGCCCAGCCAAAGGCGGGGCCACCAGTCACAGGCCTGTGCTTTCATTAAGACTAACCTCAAGGTTTAGAAAGAAAATGGATTCTGTTTTCCTATCTGTGAAAAACAAGGGGTAACAGTGCCTTCCTTTGGCAAGCATCTGAAAGCATCAGGTGTTGCCTATACCACATCAACCCCCTTCTTGCAATGACAGCAAAGAGCAAGTCTTGGGTGGTCACCTGTACCTGCCCCTCTTAGAGTGACCTCACCTCTGCCTCAGGGAATGGCCAGAACCCAGGCCTGGCCAAAGCTTCAGGGCTCCACCCAGGCCACAATAATTAATTCTGGAGCCTCTCTCTTCCGGACTGGGGCTGTGTAGATGCAAGCCCAGAAGCTGGAGCCAACAAAATGGAGGCACCTGGCAAAGTGTGAAGGAAACCAGAAGGAAGCAGAGCAAGAGGTGGAGAGAGAGCAGGGAGAGGGAGATCAAGCCTGTGCCCCAGAGATCACAGTGAGGCTTCCTCAACACCCAGTCATCACATGAGCCAGCTGATTTCCCTTTTCACTCACACATTGTAGTGGGGTTTGTGTCACCTGTGCTTGCAACCCAGAGAATCTCTGTGCTAGATTAAAGGATCTCATACAGACTACATAATATATGTAAAGACAGAAAACCACAGGCCTGTACAAATGGCAACTACACTGTCATTGTGTTATGCTGTGAGTACAAAAAGCTAACCCTTCAAAAATATGTGGATGGAGCTGAAGAACTGAGAATAATGATTTTTTTAAATTATGTATTTATTTAAGTAATCTCTACACCGAGTGTGGGGGCTTGAACTCACAACCCTTGAGATCAATAGTCGCATGTTCTTCCAACTAAGCCAGTCAGGCACCCCAGAAGTAGATTTTTTAAAATATTTATTTATTTACTTATTTGAAAGGGGGTGGGGCAGCACACATGCATGAGTGAGGGAAGGGGCTGAAGCAGAGGGAGAGGGAGAGAGAATCTCAAGCAGACTCTCCACTGAGTGTGAAGCTTGACGCAGGGCTCAACCTCATAACCCGTGAGATCACAACCCAAGCGGAAACCAAGAGTCAGATGCCTAACCACCTGAGCACCCAGGCTCCCCTCTAGGAGTAGATGTTTTCTAAAATGCTCTTAAGAGGCATACAACAATTCAGGTTATACAGCAGAAAAAATTGTATGGGCATTTTTGAGAAAAGGAAGGCCTAGCAAATCACCTTCCCTAGAGCTAGCTTCAAAAGCAAAGGATCCAGCTGCCCCCCTGTCAAGATGCCTTGGGGATGGTCTCAACAACAGTTTTCTCAAGGTCACAGGAAAGAAATTTGGCATTTAGGAAGGAAGAAGAAAAAAAGCTAAACTAGAAATATGCTTCTGATAAGGGGTATCAATTATTTAAAAAAAAAAAAAAAAACCACCTCTCTGTAACTTAGAAGTTTAAGTCCAGGGCACAGGGTCAGCTGAGAGGTAGTTTGGTCTCAAAGTAATCCCTTTGTCACTTCTAGAATAAAACTGGATGGATGCCCAGAAGCATCAGCCTCCTCTCACTGGAGGCTACAGGAGAGGACGCCTCTTCTGAAAACAGAGAACACAGCATGTGCATTCTCCTTCCTTTACCCCTTCCAACATTTATTTATCAAGCATGACTGTGTGCCAGGTACTCTGCTGCGAGTGGAGATGCAGACAGAAAAGCCATGGTTCTCACTCAGCCCAGCACAGGGAACAGACATACACAACCAACAGCTGTTATGATTCAGTGTGATGTTTTGCTAAAGGCATACACAGAATATTCAAAAGAATACAGAATAAGAGTAAATAGAACAGGGCCAAATAAACGGAGAGGATCCACTGTGCCCGCCTACAAATGCTTCAATATGACTCACTCTACTATTGTGTCCAGCACTGAGGGACTTAGCAGTGACTGGGGATGAGAGATGTTTCAAACGTTCAAGCATCTGACATAATTCAGTCACACCTTGGACTACCATGCTGCATGAATATACAGTGAGAAAGAACAAATTTCAAAGACGATTCCTGAGGAGATGGAAGATGGACAAGGAATTTCTGACAGGAAAAATGAACCAACTAGCCAGATGCCTTCTGTGCACACCAGGTCTCAGAAGCCCCACTACTCTGGGACTGCCTCTACCTTGGGTACCAAGGGGCAGAGGCAAAGGCCCCCAAGTCATGCTCAGCAGCTAGGGCTATTCAAGTTAATATCTCTTGACCAATCTGTAAGCCCATTTTATACAAAAACCCTGTTAACACTATACCTTCCCCCAGAGGAAAGAATCCTACAGCAATACAGCCATAATCATGTACAGGTCAATCTTGAGGAAGAGTATCTCCCAACCAACCTCAGAAAGACTATAAATTTGCCCCTGGAACCAAACCAAAAGGAAGGGAACACAAAGAAACCACTAATATTCTGAGCATCAAAGACATCCCCAGAGGGGGAATGAGGGAAGGTGGGAATAAACTATCCTTACTGCCTTAAACTCTGGAAAGATTCAGGGTAAGACAAAAGCAGAAAGAACCTTCCCCAAAAGACCTTCTCCTGCTTCTTTTGCCTGCTAGATGGCAGGGCTGGGACCATCCTGTTGCCCCCTCTATTAGTCACCTAAGCCAAAGTTCAGCAGCTGGAGGAAGAGAAGGAAGGAAGGAAAGGCTTAAAGTAACTGGCCATACATATAACTTTCTTCTAGATGTCAAAGGTGTTCTGGGATCAAAGTCCTCATGCCTTTCTGTATCCTGCTTTAGCCTCCTGCACAGTACCTGACAGAAAGTGAATTTAATCAATTCACTACTGACTCATCTACTCTTTGGCCATGAGATTTTAGCCACTTCTTAGGCTTTTCTCCTCAGAAACAAGATTATCAAAGTCTACACTGAAACCTATGAAACAGATCAGTCAAGCTCAGGAGAGTTCAAAAAGAGATTCTAAGGAAAAATTAACCACCGTAGTGAAGAAATCATTAAAGTCTTGTTTTAAGAAAGAGATCTTTCCTAGTAAATATCTCTGAGTAAATGCATCAAGATTCGAGTCTGTTGTATTTTCTCCAACTATTACTGTTTGTTTGTTTAGTTCAATGTTCATTCAAATCTGAGTGACTCCAGTGTTATAATTTGAAAAATCATAAGTCATACTAGTTGATTTTCTATTTCATAAAAAATAGGGCTTTAGGATAACTATAAAACACAGACTTCAAACAAATTTACTGCTAATGTGGTAGTGTCTTTTACTGAACCTGCTCCAACAGCTACCTGGAGTTCCCACTGCCGTAATTATTTATATAATTACAAAGCAAAAAGTAATATAAATCAAGAATAACTTGTTTCAAAATTTCAAAGTAGTTAGCTTTCTAAAATTCTTTAACTACATTAGGGTACCATTAATTGTAAATAGCGCTCAAGTTTGTTGCTGTTATTTGTCTAGAGAATGATCCAGATTGAGTATGTGCCAGCTAAGAGCTTGTAAGACATTCTGATGCATGGCCACGAGTAGAGGCCATGCAACTGCACACTACAAACGGTAAGCAAGCAAAAGTAAGCTTCAGGGAGGTTATCAGAAGCATGGAGGTTCCGAGCAAATGTCTTTTTAAGGGGAGAAAGTACAGGTAAACAGTTGTATGACATAAAGGTACAGGACATCCTCAAAGAGATTTTTGTTAATTATAGGCATATTACTGAAGTTACTTGTCTGGTAACTTTTTTCACACTGATCAACTGCTTGTTTTCCAGCTCTAAGAGTAAAGTCAATTGAGTGTGCCACACTCACATGCCCACTATCTCGGCCAACCACGAAGGTCCGCTCACCATTACCTTTGCAATGGCTTCCCACAGCACTCCTAATATAAAAATCATATTGCCCAATTTATGCCAGAGATGACCAGTATTTCACACCTAATTTGTGAGCACTGACATCCTATCCTCCCCTCTGTCTGCCTGTCAAAGTCAGCCTTGTTGGGCACGAACACGATCTTGCAGGGCACTTCTGGGCAAACCAGGTAATAAGGCAAGGGTCCTGGACCCCCGTCACAGACTTCTTCCATTAGGTAATGAGCTCCTTACCTGCAGGGCAGGAGGCTGGGAAAGGGAAACTTACATGAGGAAAGAGTGGGGCACAGGGAAGAAAAGAGGCAGGAAGGAAAGGAAAGAAACCAGAAATGGAAAGGAGACAAGAGATTGTCTTTCTGAAGCTCTAAGTTCAGGAGCAAAGCATTAATTCACTTAGAGAAAAAAACAGCTAAGGTGATTAATGGAAGGAACAGCAGGCTAGTTGCTGCCTGTCTTGGATAACTACCTCCTTCCTTTGTCTATTCATTCAATAAATGCATGAGGATCCACTAGCTTTCAGGCACTTTGCTAGGGCCTGGGAGTACAGTAAGAATGCATGCTAACTGCCCACAGGTAACTTCCAGTTCCAAGAGTGAACGTCTGCTAACACAGATCTGTGAAAGGGGGATGCAGGTGAAGAACAGTGTCCTGGAACAGAGGAAGGAAAAATCTCACAGGGGGCAGTGACAAAGTTTGGACAGGGTGGTTCAGGAAAGGCCAAATTATTCTGTAGCACTATCACTCATCCACGAAGGGGAGGAGGATTACTCAGGCCTCTCTGTCATGGACTGGGAATTTAGTAGGAGGAGAGAAAGGGTAAGAGGGAGGGTCCAATTTACCATGAACAATGAGGCAAAAGAATGTCTTTGATTAAAGCACCAGGGTAGATGTCACTCTTTCACATCAGGAAAAGAGGTCCTCCCAGGAGGTTATTCTTCCTCTTTGAAAAGGTGCCACAAATTCCTGACACTTGGGTCCAGGCTCAAGGCCACAGGGCAGCATATGCAGAAAGCTAACCCACAGCTTCTTGTGGCCTGACCTGCTTATCACTGGCTACAGTGTGAAGCACCATTTTCATTCCTGTAGAAATAAACCCAAGTAAACCGAAGATGCTAAAAATGGATTTTAAAAGAAAAAAAAAAAGCTTTCAATGGTGGTTTTTTCCCAATTTCACTTTTTAAAAAAACCAAATGTATACACCTATTCAACCTTATTAACCCTGGCTCTCAGAAGAATCCATGAAACCCATTCTAACAAAATTACAAGAACTGTGCATCTGCCTTGCTTGATCAATCCTCTTAATTTCAAACGTCAGTGGGTACACGTATCTTCAAAGACTAAGCACTGGGCCAGATGGGACACCGTATACATAAGTAGTCTCATGGAGGGGCGCCTGGGTGGCTCAGTGGTTGAGCATCTGCCTTCAGCTCAGGTCATCCCGGGATCGAGTCCCACATCGGGCTCCCTGCATGGAGCCTGCTTCTCCCTCTGCCTGTGTCTCTGCCTCTCTGTGTCTCTCATGAATAAATAAATAAAATCTTTAAAAAAAAAAAAAAAAGTAGTCTCATGGAGTGTGGTCAGGCTATAGAGTTACATCAGCTCCCAGGTTGGGGGGAACCTGGGAGCAGCCTCTGTGTGCTTGCACATCATGAGGGACCAACCCATGGTCAGTGAAAGCCTCCTGACCTCAGAGCTGGACTCATTCGTGCTGAATAAAGGTTCTGGCCATTTCTAGCACTGGGGGGAAATCAACTATATAGTGTACAGTTTCCCAAAGGAAATGAAACAATAATTGGAGCTCAGTCTCCCACATGGGACTCTAACCTTGCGAGGAAGCATGGAGTGTGGTGAGACACACACAGACTCCAAAAATCCTGGGAACATTTCTTAGTTTAGACAAGTTATTGCACTTCTCTGAGCCTGTTTCTCATCTGTATAATGAGGATTATTCATAGAACTTTTGTGTATTCAGGAGATGTTTTTAAAACGCTCATCTTGTGCGAGGCCCTGAGCTGGAGCCTGACAACTCAGAACAAAACAGAGTCTCATCCCTACTCTCAGAGCTGACAGCCAGGCAGCATGGTGAGCCTTTGGAAAACAAACTCCCAGAAGCTACAGAGGTCCAGAGAAGGTATTCCTGGGCAAGCCAGTGCGTCCTGAAGAATGATGCCTGCAAACCCAGAGGATAAGTGGGGTGTGATGAGTCAAGTACATTCCAATGGGAACAATTTATCTGAAGACCATGAACCAAGAAGGCTGGCAGCTGAGCTGTAAAGACTGGCGCCCCAATGCACATTGGTACATGGCTTTGTCTACCAGGAACTGGTCATTGCTAATAATAATAACTGTAATGATAACCTCAAACTCTTGTGTAGTAATAAGTTAGAGAAAAGTAGGGCATTTAAACTGTGATTTATTTCTGGGGCACTTGGACAGCACAGTTGGATGATCAGGTCATGATCTCAGGGTTGTGGAATCGAGCCCCAGGACAGGCTCCACACTCACCATGCAGTGTGCCTGAGACTCTCTACCCCTCTTCCTCTGCCCCTCCTTCCTCGATACACACTCTCTCAAATAAATAAAATCTTTAATATAAATACTTATGTCTCACAAAAGTACTCAAAAGGTCGTGCAGATGCTTAGTTTAAGTGAACATCCTCAGACTTAAATTTTTACTATCTCTTAGGAAAGGAAGAAGTTTTAGCAACTCTAAGGGCTGTGAATAGTCTGTATGTTGGTGATGAAAGCTAAAAGGGAACTTCTATGAGTCAACAACTAGTATTTCAACACCTTAATTTCTGAATGTCACAGTGACAAAATTCACAATGTATCCTTTCACTGATTAAATATTCTTTTTCATTTTGACCACAGTACTTACATTTGCCTATGTAATAAATGTCAGATTTCAGATACACCTTGCACTCTTATGAAAACGTCATTTTAATGATCACTGTGCCAATCATGACCCAATTCTTTATGACCATATGAAAGCACAAAAGTGAGTCAGCTGGAAAAATTCACAGCCAAATTTGGAAAAGTTTCCCACCTCAATGTGACTGCCCCAAGAGCTATCGGCCTCTTGTGCAACAACCCTTCAAATCAACCATTCTCTGCTCTAATACTTCATTCTCAAGAACCCCACAGAGGCAAATAATCATCCTTCTGCATAAGAAAGCAGAGAAATAAGATGACAGTTGAGAATAAACACCTACATTCTAATCTTACTCTAAATACCAGCCCCATGTCTACTCCAAGATACAAACCCACTAGAATCAAACCCACATGCAAATCAAAATTCTAAGTTGAAATGCCCAAAACTATAATCATCTCCCTACACTCAAGACCTGCCACGCTCCAAGTCTCCTCCTTCCACTGGTCTTACCACCACCCATCCAAGCCAAAACTTTCATAATTCTGAAAGCCAAACTTTCAGCCAAGCCAAAACACATAATTCTTCTCAGCTTTTCCTACATCCTTACCATCTCCCGAGGTGTCCTCCCTGCCCACCACCCAAATAATCACCAAGTATGATCAGGGCTGCTTCCAACCGTCTCTCACTACACTCCTCTGGTCCCATTGAGGTCGTCCCAATTCAGGTCTCTCTCATCTCTTAGGTGGATTTCTGTTACTGATATAGTCCTCTATAACTGGTTCTCTTTGCCTCCAATTTTAATTCTTAATAAATAACATTAGGTGTTTTAAACACATAGCACATTAAAAATACAATAAAAGCAATAATTCCACTGCCCAGATAAATTAGGTAACCTTTTTCAGAGAACAAAACTAATACACACATGAGTATGGTTAAATACTTCAATGATCACCAGAAAAAAGCAAAATAAGAACAAAAAACTTTCTCTTCCAATCTCCTTACTCATTTCTGTTTTTTTTTTTGTTTGTTTGTTTTTAATTGGGACTGTGTCAGAGTTGCAGAAAAGAGAAGTCCCAATACCCGCCCACTCAATCTCCCTATTATTAACACCTAATGTCAGTGTATTTATTATTACTAATGAATCGATATGGATACATTATGATTAACTCAAGTCCATAGTTTATTACAAGTTCCTTACTTTTTCATTACTGTCCTTTATCTATTCCAGGATCCCACCCAGGATGTCACACTACATTTAGTCATCACGTGTCCCTAGGTGCACATGATGACAGTTTCTCCAACCTCCCTTGTTTTACATCACCTTGACAATTTTGAGCAGCATTGGTTCCGCAGCTTATAGCATATGCTTCCATTTGGGTTTACCTGAGGTTTCTGTCATATTTAGACAGAGCTTACAAGTTTTAGGGAGGAAGGCCACAGAGGTAAAATGCCATTCCTATTCACATTGTATCAAACAAAGTACATGCTCTCAACAAGCTTGCTAATGTTGACTCTGATGACCTGGCCGAGGTGGTGCTTGCCAGATTTCTCCACTGAAAAGTTCTTCTCCCTCTTGTCCATGCTGTTCTCTCTGGAAGGATGGGAACCTGGGCTTTCCACCTCTACGGTGAAGTAGCTACACAAATTGATTTGGAACAATTCTACAGAGATTTGTTTCTTCTCCCTCCACTTACATATTTATTGAATCATTTGTTTTTATCAGTATGGACTCATTGATATTTATTTTATACTGTCAGTTATAATCCAATATCATCTTATTTTATTGCTCAGTGTTCTAGTTGTGGCCACTGGAAATCTCTCAGTTGATTCCTGGATCCTTTTGTCACAACCCAAGCATCTAAAATGATGCTTTGCTTCTGGAGCACTCTTACTTTCTGGCATGACAACATGCAACGGGCTTATTCTGTATAGTGTCCCTGTGCCTGGTCCTAGAATCAGCCATTTCCTGAAAAGCTCTACTAAACCATAATCTGGGGGCACTGGGGGGGCAGTTTCTTTTTAAGGGACATTATACATCTGATACTTCATCCTGTTTTTAAGAGAGTTTCCGTATCTATGCAAAAAGGTCAACCGTATCATTTTAAACATAGGTCCAATATCTACCTCCCATCATATCCTCAGATGCTGCCACAGTGGACTGTGTCCCTCTATTACGTAGGAGAGTATTCATGGGCGAGGTCCTGCATCAAATTATTTGCGCCCACCATTTCACTTTCTCCTCCCAGTGGTGCAGGAACCGTCAACCTCAACTCACACAGGAGGATATGGAGGCTGGCAGACAGGGAGCCTACCCCAGGTCACAGTGTTCATTCAGATGAGGGGTCCCAAAGTCCACAATGCTTACTCATTCCTGCCCCAAAGTCACTTGTGCACCCACACTCCAGTCACCCAGACCAGTAATCCCCAAAAACACTTCAAGGACTGGGGATACTTTTTGATGATTCACACTAGTCTGCACCAAAGAACTACAAGGGAAAACTTGCAAACTCCTCATACGCCTACTTTTTTCACTTAAAGTACTATCCTTTATTCTAAATTACATCTTATTTTCTTTATTGGTGTTAATGTCCTGGTTTTATGAGACACTAGAGATAAAAAACAGTTGGTTTAAATCCTGTTGTTATATTTGGTAAGATTAAAATTGGCCACCCTGTATTAGTCTCTCTGCATACAATCCAATTCTTACAATTTAACGGAGTGGTCAGTGGCCTATAATCAAAATCTTGGTTTCTCAGCTTGGCATATGAGACCCTTGTCCATCTTCTCCTGCAGTTTCCCCTCCAGCAATGCCAAAGTGCTTCTTTTTTTTTTAAAGATTTTATTTATTCATGAGAGACAGAGAGAGAGGGAGAGAGAGAGGCAGAGACACAGGCAGAGGGAGAAGCAGGCTCCATGCAGGGAGCCCGACGTGGGACTCGATCCCAGGTCTCCAGGATCATGCCCTGGGCTGAAGATGGCACTAAACCACTGAGCCACCCGGGCTGCCCCCAAAGTGCTTTTAGAAACAAAATCATCATGTTCACAGTATAATTTCATCTCCCAGAATTATCTCCCTCATCCTCTCGCAGGGCAAACAACTGACTAGGAACATCACATTTCTGAGGCATTTAAAACTTGTAATGCCTGTCCTTAATGTCTCCTTGAATGTTTTCATTTTTAAATTATTCCCTAAGACAATTACTGAACGTAGCACATTTTGAGATTCAAAGGAAAAAAAAAAAAGCCAACGGTTTATCCTAACGGCAGGGAGGAAACACTGAGCTTGCCAGGAGGAGGACTAGTCTAAGAAGGCAAAATCCCGGTGCCCTGCTCTCTGCCTCGCCACCTTGCCAATTATAGCAAACCTGAAACCTGATGTGTCCATGTGGGAAAGCTACCCTGCCTGTTACTCCTTAAGCAGCTGCTGTGAAAATCATAGAAACAACTAAAAAACCTTCAGTAAAGTGCTCTGAAAATACTAAAATACTCGCTATACCACTGTGGTAAAATGGCTGGTATTTTATTTTGCAGATTGTTAATGAGCCCTTTATTCATCGTGGAAGATTCAAACAAACCACTGCTCCAAGAAGCAGCTTGTAATGTTCGTTTCCTACTGTATTTGCAGTTCCCTAGGGTAAAAGTTACCAATGCTTCCGAGGCTGCATTTCAGGTAACAGTGACTAAGGAGGTAGGCAACTTGAAAGGAATTACCAAGCGAAAGGACAGTCTATTTTAAACTCCAATCCACAGGCTTTCTCCATGGCCTTTAACATGACACAGTCAACTCTTGAATTATTTTGTCCTGTTTAAAAAAAAAAAAATCCAAAGTACAGCAACAGAAGACAAATGCCACTTAGAAGAAACACACTTTCAAATCCTCCAGTGAAGGGATCGGAAGAAGGTCACTTCAGAACATGAATTATTTAACTCCCACAGTGGCTAACCTGAATACAGAGTACTATAATGAAGTATGAAATCAAAAGAACACCAGCACTGTATACTTCAAATTCTCAATTTAAAAATATAACAAACAGAAATGCAGCTTCTTACAACATGACCATTTGCACCAAATTTAACCAAAGTTAGCTTAAGATAGATACATACATACACTTGTCAATCCTCTACAAAATAAACACAGAACAAATGAGCTGGATATGTGCCAGTTTCCTCACAGCTGAGGCAGATAAACACTTGTTATCATGCACAATTTTACTCTATGTAATACCTGTTTCAGTTGAAGAGTTTGGAAATATCCTTTAGAGAGACAACAAATTAAAAGCCAGCCAAGAAGACCATCCCACAGAAGGAAAGGCAGCCATACAGGTTGTTTGTATCACATCAATTGCACTTTCTTCAAACACAAACCTGTTCCTGTGGAGTTCTCTCAAAATCATTTCGGTGCTACCAAAACCTGGGTAAAACCTCCGTGCAAAGACTGGAGATTTGAGCAAAACAATTTCTGTTTTGTAGTCTTTCAGTTCCATTTCTGCATTTTTAAAATGCCAGTCTTTACAGGGAAGGAAAAACCTTAAACAGTGATTCTTCAGACAGAAGCAGCATCCCCGCACTGATACGGGTTATATGCTTTTTCTCTATCCACTGTTGAAAAATCTTAGGAAATTTCTGGCCAGCAGATTCCTTTCAAGACAGCTTATATTCAGTAACAAATGGTCTTGTAATCACAAATAATTGATTTTCATAACCTACACACTGCGAATACCAGGGTGGCAGACAAAAATGTAAAGCATGAAACACAGCTAATCTGGCTTCTTGTGCCTACTTCCTCTTTCTTCCTAGAACTTGAAGGTCAACACTAATGTTAATACATCTGTACATTTTACAGTTTTTCTCCCTGCCCACATGGAAATATTCATAGCAATTCTTTTCCTAAGCTTCATCCACAATTTTTAGTTTTCAAAGCAACTATAAAATATCCTAAATGTGTTATTTCCTAGCAAATCGGCAATAATTACAAATGCATTTCAAAATGTATTAGAAAGCCTACCTTTCCCAGTAGTCATGATTGTCAGGGATCTTGGTACAATACAAACACTGCTCTGAAAGCTATACCTACTCACAGCAACTTAAGCATCAGCCAACTCCCCACCCACAGGACTTCTTCAGTGTGATCTGCACCAATGGCAACTGCCACCCTCTTCCAAAATAAAAGCCTGGACTATATATATATATGTGTGTATATACACTAAAGAGGGACATATATATATATGCAATTATTTTAAAAGAGGGACTGTGTGGGAGGTGAACCTTCTCCATCTGACTTTACTCATGTAAAAGAGCCTTCTTTAAAATTGGTATTAAAAAACTGTTTTTTAAACAACTGCCTGATTTTTCTCCTGCAAAAAACAGGGAAGAACATTACTAACATAAACCTTAATTAAGAATAATGTCAAAAAGCAACCTTACTTCCACACAGAAGATGAAGCTGTCCGTTGTAGCTTAAGCTACTTAAACTGGTATCAGAAACAGTCTCTTCTAGGCTATTTTAGGTGATCTTGTCCTTATGAAAGCACAGCGTACTTGCTAGCCTTATAACATTATTCCTAGATCTGTGACTATGGAAACACTTTCCTAAGATACTGAACCAGAACCCCAAACCTTATAATACACAGAGTCTAATAAACAAGCAGGCGAGAGGATGGGAGCCAATTACCAGCACCTGATCCATTTATTCACAATCACTCATTTTAGGCTACACAACATAACAACGGCTTGGCTTCTTAACAAAGAAGACACTCAATTCACCTTTAAATGAATGTTTTGTCCTAGTTACGCTGGGCAACAATTCAAATCTTACCTAATAATTCAACATTGGTCTAGTCGCTTTCAGATTTGCACAGGTACTTTTCATCTCCAACAACTTAGAAATGATAGCTAACATTTTTCAAATTACACATTTTTTTTAGTAGAGAAACATAAGGCAGGATGCATTTGGCAGCAAAATGATGCTCTAGATATATGCGTAAGAGTCAATAATTTTATGATTATCTGTTATCTAGTTTATAGTTTTGTCAGCAATCAGTATTTTGTCTTTTTCATTAGCTACAGGTTTATTATGGAACTTTCAGAGATTTAACCAATATAATACTTTCATTCTTTCCTCATAAACATGTTAGCTTTGCTCAAGAAACTCAAAAGCATGCACATTTTTAACCAAATTAATGTCCCTGGGCCTCACTTCAATCAAATCTAATTAAAGATCATTAAGTGGACGCAGATAAAGGACACTGACTAGTCTATAATTACTGGCTCTTTCATGCTGAAAATCCAATTCTCCTGTGAGCATAAGCACATCTGCATGATTAAGAAAAAGACTTACATAGAAAATAATTTGCTTTTTGAAACCCATGGAAGGCAAAACTGTAATTTTTGCTTCAAGGGGTTTGCTAATTATATGCAGATGGAAAAAAAGAAAAACATCTATAAAACAACATATTTTTAACTCCCATATTCTTGCCATTCAAAGCTGAAAGGCCTCTGGGTAACCTAGCAACAAAAAAGAATCCTACAAAGATGAAGTGTTCTATTACAGATAGGACTCTCCTCTCCAATTGCTACTCAGAGCTGCTTTCCCATTACTGTTTTAGTCACAATTCTGCTTTTAAAAAAAATTAAGTCCATGGGTTTTACATAAACATACTCAATTATACAACTTAGAACAACCTAATTTTGAACATGTTAATAGAACCCACAATGAAACCCTTCTCTTCCCTCCGAGTACTGCTATTACATTAAATTTCTTTGAACTTAGCTCAAATCGAGTTTTTCTTATTCAAAAGAGGGTTACTGTTTACAAGTAACAACAAAAAAATGACAAATTTCATAAAAATTAAAAACTTTTAAATACCAAAAAACTATAAAAGACAACCCAGAGAACAGAGAAAAATATTTACAAATCCTATATCCAATAAGAGTCTTATATCCAGAATATATAAAGAGTTCTTATAGCTCAACAGCAAAAAGACAAACACCAATTTAAAAATGGGCAGGGGGATCCCTGGGTCGCTCAGCAGTTTAGCACCTGCTTTAGGCTCAGGGCATGATCCTGGAGTCCCGGGATTGAGTCCCACATCGAGCTTCCTGCATGGAGCCTGCTTCTCCCTCTGCCTGTGTCTCTGCCTCTCTCTCATTCTGTCTCTTTCTGGGTCTCTATGAATAAATAAATAAAATCTTTAAAAATAATAAAAATAAAAATAAAAATAAAAATAAAATAAAATAAAAATGGGCTTTTGGGCAGCCATCAGACAAGAAAAAGAAATAAAAGACATCCAAAATGGTAAGGAAAAGGTAAGCTGTCACTTTTTGCAGACATGATACTACAGATAGAAAACTCTAAAGACTATCCCCCAAAAAACTATTAGAACTTATAAATGAATGCAGTAAAGTTTGCAGGACACAAAATTTGTATACAAAAATCTGTGGCACTTCTAAATACCAAAAACACAGTAGAAAACGAAATTGAGAAAACCATTCAATTTACAATTGCACCGAAAAGAAAAAAATACCTAGGAATGCACTTATGAAGGTGAGGACCTGTACTCTGAAAACTGTAAAACCCTGATAATAAAAACCAAAGATGATACAAACAAATGAAAATATACCATGCTCCTGGGTTAGAAGAATTAATATTGTTAAGGTATCCATATTACCCAAAGAAATCTATAGATTCAATGCAACCCCTGTCAAAATACCAATAGCATTTTTCACAAAATTAGATTAATCCTAAAATTTGTATGGAGCAACTAAAGACTCTAAACAGCCAAAGCAATCAGGAAAAATCAGAACAAAGCTGGAGGTATCACAATTCCAGATTTCAAGATATACTACAAAGATATGATAGTCAACACAGTACAGTACCAGCACAAAAAGTGACCTATAGATCAATGGAACAGAATAGAGAGCCTAGAAATAAACCAATGTTTATATAGTTAATTAACCTATGACAAAGGAAGCAAAACTGTAATTCGGAAAAGACTGTCTTTTCAATAAACAGTGTTGTTCTTGAAACTAATATTACACTGTATGTTCACTAACTGGAATTTAAATAAAAACTTGAAACTACAAAATAAATGGTGTTGGGAAAACAGGACAGCTACATGCAAAAGAATAAAACTGAACCACTTTCTTACACTATACACAAAAATAAACTCAAAATGGATTAAGGACCTAAATGTGAGACCTGAAAACTATAAAACTCATAAAAGAAAACACCGGCAGTAATTTTTAGACATCAACCTTAGCAACATTTTTATAGATTATGTCTCCTCAGGAAAGAGAAACAAAAGCAAAAATAAACTATCAGGACTACATCAAATAGAAAACTTTCACACAACAAAGGAAACCACTGACAAAACAAAAAAGCAATCTACTGAATTGGAAAAGATATCTGCAAATGCTTTATCCAATACAGAGTTAATATCCAACATATATAGAGAACTTATACAACCAAATACCAAAACCACCTAAACAACCTAATTAAAATATGGATAGTGAACCTGAACAGGCATTTTCCCAAAGATATATAGATGGTCAAGAGACACATGAGAAGGTGGCTCGACATCACAAATCATCAGGGAAACACGTATCAAAACTATAATTATATATTACCTTACACCTGTCATCATATAGCTACAATCAAAAAGATAAGAAATAACAAGTGCTGGCAAGGATGCAGAGAAAAAGGAACCCTTGTGTACTATTGATGGGAATGTAAAACTTGTGCAGCCACTGTGGAAAATATGAAGGCTCCTCAAAAAAATTAGAAATACCATATGATCCTGGCAATTCTACTACTATTCACTGAAACAAAACAAAAACACTAATTCAAAAAGATACATGCACCCCTATGTTTATTGTAGCATTATTTATAATAGCCAAGATATGTGGGATCCCTGGGTGGCGCAGCCGTTTAGCGCCTGCCTTTGGCCCAGGGCGCGATCCTGGAGACTTGGGATCGAGTCCCACGTCGGGCTCCCGGTGCATAGAGCCTGCTTCTCCCTCTGCCTGTGTCTCTGCCTCTCTCTCTCTCTCTCTGTGTGACTATCATAAATAAATTAAAAACATTTTAAAAAAATATATAATAGCCAAGATATGAAAGCAACCCAAGTGTCCATCGACAGATGAATATATAAAGAAGATGGGGAGGGGTGTATGTGTTTCTGTGTATCCTCATACACACAACAGAATAATACTCAGCCATAAAAAAGAATGAGATCTTGCCATCTGTAACAACATAAATGAACTT
This sequence comes from Canis lupus dingo, assembly GCF_003254725.2. NCBI lineage: Eukaryota > Metazoa > Chordata > Mammalia > Carnivora > Canidae > Canis > Canis lupus. Next base: position 29,545,252 of record NC_064261.1, on the reverse strand, counting down.
TAAGGGTATTATGCTAAGTGAAACAAGTCAGACAGAAAGACAGATACTATATGATTTTACTTACATGTGGAATCTAAAAAAAAATCAAACAAATGAATGAACACAGAAACAAAAAGAAACAGACTCATAAATACAGAAGACAAACTGATGGTTACCAGAGGAACAGGGTGGGAAAATGGCCAAAATGGGTGACGGGGAATGGAAGGTACAGGCTCCCAGTAATGGAATGAGTAAGTCACAGGGATGAAAGGTACAGCATAAGGAGTATAGTCTATAATACTATAAAAAGCACTGTATGGTGACAGATGGTGGCTATACTTGTGTTGAGTATAGCATTAATATATGGAGTTGTGAAATTACTATGCTGTGGACCTGAAACTAGTGTATCGCTGCATCAACCATACTTCAATTAAAAAAAAATAAAAATATGAACAACCCTTAATAAAAAGGACAAAGGACTTCAATAGAGATTTTTCCAAAGATGTACAAATGGTCAACAGGCACATGAAAAAATGGTCAGCATCATTAGGGAAACACACAAATCAAAACCATAATGACAACACTTCACACCCTCTAGACGCCTATAATCAAAGAGACAGACAATAACAAGTATTGGCTTAAATATGAATAAATTATGATTCTCATACGTTGATGATGAGAATGTAAAATGGTGCAGCTACTTGGAAAATAATGTGCCAGTTAGGCAAAAATGTTAAAAGCACAGAGTTACCACATGAGCCAACTATTGCACTGCAAGGTATATACATAAGAGAAATGAAAACATCTCACATAAAAACTTTCAGGCAAATAAATATTCATGGTAGCATTGTTCACAACAGTCAAAAAGTAAAAACAACCCAAATGTCCATCAACTGGTGAATGGATAAACATAAGGTGGTATATCTATACAACAGTGAAATATTATTCAGCCATAAAAAGGAATGAAGTACTGATACATGCTATCCCCATGAGTGAATCCAGAAAACAATATTTAAGTAAAAGAAGCAATACATAAAAAGCCATATGTTGTATAACTGCATTTATATAAAATGTCCTGAATAGGCAAATCCCTCGAGACAGAAAGTAGGTTGTGAGGGACTGGGAGGAGAAGGAATTAAGGAGTGTGAATGGTCATAGGTATTCTTGGGGGTGATAAAAATATTCTGAAATTAGATAATTGCACAATTTTGTGAATACACACACACACACACACACAAACAGAATTATATACTTTTAAAAAGTAAATTTTTGGTATAGGTTTATCTCAATATTTAAAATATGCTGATGAGGGGGATCCCTGGGTGGCTCAGTGGTTTAGTGCCTGCCTTCGGCCCAGGGTGTGATCCTGGAGTCCCAGGATCAAGTCCCACATCAGGCTCCCTGCATGGAGACTGCTTCCCCCTCTGCCTGTGTCTCTGCCTCCCTCTCTCTCTCTCTCATTTATTTATGAATAAATAAATAAAATCTTTAAAAAATAAAATATGCTGATGATTTCCCCCCAAAATAATCCAACACTCACTTCTAATAAAAACTTACATAAATAGGAATAGATGAGAACTACGTCTCATCTTGCCAAAGAACACCTACAAAAAAGCTACAATTAACATCACACTTTGTTATAAAAGACCTAAGACTGGGAACCAGGTAAGGATGTCTACTTTCACCACTTGTACTTTACATAGAGGAGGAAATTCTAGCCAGTACAATAAGGCAAGGGAAAAAAATACAAAGTATACAAATCTGAAAGAGATAAAACTACTCCTATTTGCAGATGACTTATCTATGCAGATAATGCCACGGTATCTATAAAAACTCTAAGAACAGGAAAAATTCAGAATGGTCACAGTCTACCTATATAAGCAGCACACTAGAGACAGCAGAGGGTAGAGAGTTGAGAAGTAGAGCAATCAATGGTGCAGAGGAGTTCAAAAACTGGTTATACTAGGAGTCAGTGGACCAAAAAAACAAAAATTAGAGGAGGGATTTATTATGTTCCAACTGTGGTTTCTCTATGCTATCCAAATGACTCAAGCAAAGAAGGAAATCAGGTGGTTTGCTTCTGACAGTTACTGAACATCTTACAAGTCTCTCAAAGTTACCATCAAGAGACCAAACTTATTCAGGTTAAGAATTCTAAAATCTTTATATATATCCCTTTAGGTGATTCTGTTTTGGTTCTAATAATTAAAAACTCATACTACTTATAGATAGTAGTATAGAAAGTTGAAGTTTTAAGGCCTCCAACAAGTCTTAAGATTTCCTTACCATCTGCTATTTACACAGACGCCTAAAAAAACAATCTATCTTCCTTCCCAATCCTATCCCTTTACCACGTACATATATGGAGATACAGGGGCAATATTTACACAGGGAGGTGTAGAATAAAATGCTGCTGCAACACACCCAATGCCACAGGATTTTAGTAGCCTTGATTAAATCATGTGTCATGTTCATTAAAACTCAAGAGAATATACATGCGCTCTCCTGGGCAAGGCCTCCAGCATAGGTGTGGATCTTCTCCTCAGTGCCAGCATTATAATGAGATTCTGTTTCAGTTATAATTTATAACATGGACTATAAAGCACAAACTCAAGTTTTCAGCCAACACCACTACCTCTTTACCCAGAACTTTAAAGCATTTATCTAGCAACTGACTAGCTGGGTAGCTCTGCCCATGCACACCATCAACACCACTCATCACTGGAGCATAACTCCATGGCCAGAGTTCTGGTCCTACCTCTATCATTGATACCCTATTAAAGCACATATAAAAGAATATATACAAGCACAGGGCGCCTGCCTGGCTCAGTCACTAGAGTATGTGACTCGATGTCAGGGTTGTAAGTTCAAGTCCCATGTTGGGTACAGAGATTGCTTAAAAATAAAATATTTAAAAAACAAAAAAGTAGGGGGCAATGTACAGAAATTATGCCATGATAAAATTATATATAAATTATACAGTTACAGAAAAATGAATTGTAAGTAAATATGAAAAAATGAACACTGATTAATTGGTGATAGCAGAATTATAGTTAAGTATTTTTTTAGCCTTTTAATATTGTTATGTTTTTATAAACATATGAAAGAGAAATAAGAGGGATTAATAAAGCATGTTTAGAACTCCTTAAGCATTTTTTAAGAAACATACTATGCAAAGACAAATTCAGTAATACTGAAAATGGTAGGTACAGAGCAGAGCAGGACTTAAAAGACCTGGATCTTGTTCCTGGTTCAACCCTTATGTACTAGAAGTGACTTTCCCCAAAGTGACCGACTTTTTTTTTTACAACCTCAAGATATTCAAACTTTGACAGCTATGCTGTGATCTAAGATCCCTAGCAATTCAGAAATTGCTATGATGCAATGAATGAGGTATCCCAAAGTTAAAAATGTTGTTGGTGGCAACTGCTTTGCAAGGACTTCACTCATACACACTCATACACAAAATTCACTTGTCTTCTCTTCCTCTTCTGGAATCAGAAGAAATATCCACTTGTCCTCAAACATCATCACAACGTGTAGTAAAAGGAATATAAGTACCAGAAACCTGAAGTCACAATTCAAGTCTCAATTATTATTCTGCTTGTTTATTCAACAATATTTATTGCATACCTGTACCACATACCAGGGACCTTTTGAGGCATCAGGATAAAAGAAGGAACACTGAACAGAATGAAGGCACAGAGTTCCCTTAGAACATTGTTTGTGCTATACCAGCTGGCCTGGGTAATGAAGTGTGTCTATAGCCGAGATGTGGATAGAATGAGAAGGGCCATAGAGATACCCAGGAGACAAAGGTTTCAAGCAGAAAAAGAGTCATAAGCACAAAGGCCCTGAAGCAGGAGAAACTTGGAATGTTCAAAATTAGCAAGGTGATCAATAGGACTGGAGCGCAAAGAACTTTGGGGAAGAGCATCAGGTGACATCAGAATGGTGGTCAGCATCGGCTCATGTGCAGGCCTGGTGGGCCATGATGAACCACTAAACTGCAGTCTCTATGTGACAAAAAACTTCTGGAGGATTCTGAGCAGAATATTAACAGCACATTACATTCTAAAAGGATTCGTCTAGGGGGTACCTAGCTGGCTCAGATGACAGAACATGCGACTCAATCCCAGGGTAATGAGTTCAAGTTCCACGGTGGGCGTAGAGACTACTTAAAAAAAAAATTTAATTAAAAATAATAAAAATATAGGGATTACTCTGATTGCTGTGACAAACAGCCTGTAGGTGTTTGGGGAGACTAACAGCAAGGACACTGGTCAGGAGGCCACTGCAAGAGCACAGATAAAAGACCACAAGGACTTGCACTAGGAGAAGAGCCAAAGCAGCAGCTACAGTCAGAATCCCCAGGATTCCGGACATACTTTTAAAAGAAAGCCAACAAGATTAGCTCATGAATTCAATGTGGGGTACAAAAGAAAGTCAATGACAACCCCACAGTTTTTGGCCTGGGAAAGTGGGTAAATGAAGTTAAATCTTTGGACCTAGAAACTGTTCAAGATATCAAATTCAGCTGTTCAGAAAGAGCATAAGTTATTACTGACCTAAAACTGAAGAAGCAAAAATAGAACGGCTGCTTTTTCTACTCACCGTTTGCTGATTGTATCATGTTTCCAGATTTTTGGACTTCATCAAATTTTGTAAAAATTACATTCAACCTGTATGAAAAAAAAATACATGTATATATAGAAACAGTTAACTATCACATATACAATTATATTAAAACACTAATGTGAAGTTGAGTCACACTCTAAAAAGAAAAAAAAATCGATGATACAAACCCACCTAATAACAAAAACAATAACTACATTAATAACATTAAAACACCCAACAATAATCGGGCACTTATTATAGATCAAGCACTGACTTATGGCTCTCTCTGAAAGACCTCAATTAATCCTTATGACAGCCATATAAGAGATTATGGTCTTCTCCATTTTACAGATGAGAAAATCAAGACCAAGTAACTTACTTAGGGTAACAGAGTGACTTAGGGTGGAGATGGCAGCCCTGAGAGTAAGAATCCAGAGCATGTGCTCTCAGACATTATATTAAATGTAGTGACAGCTCTAGACAACATGTATACATTATGAAAAGCATGTTTCTCCTATTTCTAAGCACAGACTATTGATTGCTTAGAATAAAGATTTTCAAAATGTATTGACACTACAATATAAAGGCTCTCTGTGACTTATGCTTAATTCAAAAATGCTATAATTTCTCTAGAAACACTAGACTAATTTGATATCTAGAAACACTGTGACTAGATAATCGTTAACTGAAAAAAACCTACATGACATTTCCTATTAATGGATCAATGTCACCTTGACAATTAAATTGAAATAAAACTTCTTAACCAGTCAAAATATTCCATCCTAGTGACACCCATAAATGAGCGAGAAGTTGGGGGTAGGTTGAGGCAGAGGGGTGCTAATTTGCCTAGTGGAAGAATTCAAGAATAAACCAGGCTTTCTCAAGCAAAACACAGATACATTGGAATAAGTGTAAAGGCTGAAAGTACAAAGCAATGTACTTCTGCATTCAAACATAAGTTTGTCCCATTTCAGGGACTGGACAAGAAATTTTACCACTTGCTTACAAACTCTCCTGTCATACAAGCTCTAATCAGTTCAAACATGTTGTTTTTTCTGCAAAACTAGAATGGACTCTCCTTCAGGACAGGGATGGGAACTAGATACTTTTTGGTGTTCCATAAGCACCAAACACTGTCATGCAGGAGCGTGACATCACTGCATGAATCCTGTTCCTGCCCTCACTATGGAAACTAGGTTTCTACTGGCCTTCATTCATTCATAGTTCATTCACTGAGTCCAGCCCTGAGCTGGCCAGATGGTGAGTGTGTGAAGTTCTTAACTTCTAAAGCTCCTATTTCATTCTTTTCTACTTAGAATGTCACATTCTAAGTAATGGGGGAGCCAAAGTACACATCAGCAAAGAGCAGTAAAATGAAGGGGATGAAGGAGACGGACATACTGCCTTTCCCCCCCTTCTCGTTCCATGCCAGATATCAATCTTTTTTGCACATCTTTCCATGTAAGCCCAGATGTAGCCTCAAACTCCTCAAAGCCGCTCCAGGCAGCTACTACCAGTCAAAAGTTGGCAATGAATTACAAAAATCTTGTCATCTCAGGACCAGATAGGAATAAAACTCACTTTCAAATCCAAAGGTTACTAAAGATCTGGAAAAATGCCTTAGAATCAATTTCTTAGGATGTTTCCATCACCTTCCCTTTTATAAGCACCAAAGATCTCCAGTGCCTTACAAAGCACATAAGTAATATCACTACACAGGTTGCCAGGGCATGCCCTGACCAACTTACCACTTTATTGTGTCACAACTACACCCTCTGACGTGAGCATGCCTGCCAGTTTGCAAGTTAGCGACAAGGTATACCTCTAGCCTGGTTCCTAAAATTACTGTGAGGGGCAAATATTTCATCTGTTGTTGGTAGAGTAGTCACCATTATCAATGGTCACTGTGGAAGAATCTGCAAATGCTCTCTCTGTGGTAATGTCTACTCAATAGGGCCACATTATCCACAATTAGCAGGCTCAAACAACTTGGTATGAGAACGTTCAAAAGATTACTATTTTTGGTACCTGTACTTTAATTCAGAATTCCCTAAGGCAGGCATGCCTTTCCCTCTAGTTATACTCCTGTCTCTCTAGTTGCCTCATTTTCTGCTCAGCAATGTCTATACAGGGGCTCTTTACAAGAGATCAGTAAACCTGGCTTCAGGACAGTCTAGTCACCAACAAGGTATTCCTAAGGAATGGCTTTTGTCTGCTAGCTCTGAATACAGCAATACAAAATGCCTCTTTGGAGCCAACAAATCTACACAAACCTAAAAAGGTGAGTTTTATACATTCGAAGACACTGAACGTATAACTAACTCTCTGAAGCTACCAATTTTTCTTTCATGTTTGTAAATCTCTGGATGCCAAATTTAAATGTGACAAATAACTAACACCATTTTCCCTTGTTTTTTCTAAATTCAAAATTTATATTCAACTCTTCCATCCAATTGGTGTTTATTTTATTGTAAGATTTAGATCTAATTATTTCTCCTAGAAATAGGGGCTCCTGGGTGGCTCAGCTGGTTGGGTGTCCGCCTCTTGATTTCAGTTCAGATCATGATCTCAGGATCATTGAAATCGAGCCCCATGTTGGGCTCTGCGCTAGGAGTGGAGCCTGCTCAAGATTCTCTCTCCCCTTCTCCATATGCTCCCCTAACCCTGGATCATTCTCACTCCCTCCCTCTCTCCAAAAAATATAAGTTAATTAAATAAGTAATTAAAAATTGTTTTAAATTTTTTAAATTAAAATAATTTCCCTAAATGCAAATACTAGTATGCTCACAATCAACAAACTACCCATATACTCAGAGCTTTTAATTGGCTTTTTAGTCTACTACTTTTAAATATGAGCAGACAACCAAGCATTCAAAGATACATGAGCAAAGCTTTTTCAAGTGAAAGAGACCAAGGTGGACAAACACATACTCCAAAACCACAACACAGAGGAAGGAAGAGGCAATGGGAAGTTTTTAAAATATGTCATTATTACTTCCAAGAGGATAAAGAAAATACTGCAATTATAAAAGCTAACAGGTAAGGAGCCCTTCAAAATGACAGAATACAGACCTCTGAAAATCTGCTCCTCTAAAGAAGCAAAGAAAAACACTGTCAAAATCAAGTTTTTCACACTCTGGAAATTAAACAAAGGCTTGCAACAATCCAAGGAGCACTCTGCAAGAAAAATGACTGAATCTTGGTAAGGACAAGCTTTTCACTGTTTTGCTAGGTCTTATTTCCATCTTCAACTCACCTGCTAAAAATCAACAGCATCACAATCATGATAGTTTGAAAACCAGCAGTTTTGAGGCCACTGGAAGAAGCTGAACAAGTTTGGAGTGCCATAAAAATCCCCATTCTAAAAGAACTGTAATTATTTCTCCTGTCTGGCATACCCTAGAACACCCATTCATAGGGTTTTATTTTACCTGATTCATAGCGCTCTCAGTGGAAGAGACTCTTTTCCTTGAAGCCACGATCAAAAAGAATCAGCAACAACTGTTTAACAATGGGAGTTGCCCGAGATGATAAAACTGGAGCAAAGACACCAACCAAAATACTTACAAAGAAAAGTGGAGAATGAGATGTTCACAGGGAACTCCGAAAAAAATCTGACATATTCCTGGGAATCTGGAAGGCTATGTATATGTGCAAGACTATAAGAAAGCCTGAGGAAAGATCTAACACGACACTAAGGTCTCATGTCTGGCTGACCTTGAGCTCTGCCCAAGCAGGCAGTAAAGGGGAAGGTAGAGATGTACAAACTGCCTGCCAGAACCCTGAAAACATCCCCCAACATACACAGATATGTTGTATATATGTTGCAGCAAAGGCTAAAGATTTATCGGTTGGAGGCATTCAAGGAAATCTCTAATCCTTAGCTGAATACTAAGCTAACCAAGCAGAAACGTCAGTAGCCACACACATTAAAAAAAAAAAAAAAAAAAAAAATACAGATCCCATGGAATTAGTTCAGAAAAATCACTTAAGTAAGGAACAACAAAAACAACAAACACCACCACCAAAATCTGGAGAGACCAAATGTGGTTTCCAAAGTTGTCACAATAGATTATTGTAAATGACCAGTTTCAACCAAAAATTGCACAAATAAAGAAACAAGAAAATACAGCCCATGCAAGAAAAAAAAAATTAGTCAACATAAACTATCCTTAAAGGAAGCCCAAACATTGAATTTACTAGATGGATACTTGAAATCAACTATCATAAATATGTTGAAAAGAACTAAAGTATAAGAACAATGTCTCACCAAAGAGAGAGTGTCAATGAAGAAACAGAAAACATAAGAATCACAAAGAAATTCTAGAAATGAAAAGTACAAAAACCAAAATAAAAAATTCATTAGATGGGTAGCTGGCTGGCTCAGTTGGCATAGCATGCAATCCTTGATCTCTGGGCTGTGGTTTCGAGTCCCATGTGGGGTCTAGAGATTACATTAAAAAATAAAATCGGGCAGCCCCTGTGGTGTGATCCTGGAGACCCGGGATCGAGTCCCACATCAGGCTTCCTGTATGGAGCCTGCTTCTCCCTCTGTCTGTGTCTCTGCCCTTCTCTCTCTGTCTCTAAGAATAAATAAAATCTTTAAAATAATAATAAATAAAAACTTAAAAAAATGTACAGGGTAGTTCAACAACAAATTTTTACTGGGGGAAGAAAAAAAACTGCAAACTTGAAGATGCATCAGTTGACAATACCCTGAGAAACAAACAAACAGAAAAAAAAAAAAACGGGAAAAAAAAGAACAGAGCCTAAGAGGTCATGTTATTATAATACCAACATACCAACATACATATAGTGGGAATACCAGAAGGAGAGGAGAAAGAATACAGGACAGACTATATGGAGAAAAAAGGCCAAAAACCTCACAGATTTAATATAAAATTTTAATCTACATGTTCAAGAAACTCAACAAACTCCAAATAGGATAAACTTGAAGAGATCCTAACCTAGAGACAAGAGGAACAAACTGCTGGAAGAAAAGACAAAGAGAAAATCTTGAAAGCAAAAACAATCAAGTCAGGAAATAACAATTGTTGGTGAGGATGCGGAGAAAAGAGAACCTTACATTGTTGGTGGGAATGCAACCTGGTACAGCTGCTCTGGAAAACAGCATGGAGGTTCCTGAAGAAGTTAAAAAACAGAGCTACGCTATGACCCAGCAATTGTACTACTAGTTATTTACCTCAAAATTACAAATGTAGTGATCCAAAGGGGCACCTGCACCCCAATGTTTATAGCAGCAATGTCCACAAGAGCCAAACTATGGAAAGAGCCAGGATGTCCATCAACAGATGAATGGATAAAGATGTGTTATATATATACAATAGAATATTACTCAGCTATTAGAAAGGGTGACATCTTATCATTTACATGGACATGGATGGAATTGGAGGGTATTATGCTGAGTGAAGTAAGCCAACTAGAGAAAAACAATTATCACCTGTTTTCATTCAAATAAAGAATATGAATCACATGGGGGAACCATAGGGGAAAGTGGAATGGGAAGTAATCAGTGAGGGAGTCAAATTATGACAGACACTTTAACTATGGGAAAGAAACAGGTTGCTGGAGGGGAAGTGGTTAAGAAGATGGGGTAATTGGGTGACAGGCACTAATGAGGGCACCTGATGTGATGAGTACTCAGTATTAAATGCAACTGAGGAAGTACTGAACTCCATATCTGAAACTAGCAGTGTACTGTATGTTAGTTAATTGAATTTCAATTTTTTAAAAAGTGGGACGCCTGGGTGGCTCAGCAGTTGAGCATCTGTCTTTGGCTCAGGGTGTGACCCTGGAGTCCCTGGATCAAGTTCCACATCAGGCTCCCTGCATGGAGCCTGCTTCTCCTTCTGCCTATATCTCTGCCTCTCTCTCTCTTCATGTCTCTCGTGAATAAATAAAATCTCAAAGTAAATAAATTAAAAAAAAACTTTAAAAAGTAAGCAACAATAGAAATGCCACTCATTTTGTACAAAGAATCATCAACAAGATAAATAACTTCTCATTATAAAAAAAACAACAGTGGAGACCAAGTACAGTGGGATGACATATTCAAAATTTTGAAATGTGGTATATGTTAATATTTGGAAAATAAACAAACACATATGTACATAAAATAAAACAAAAATCTCAACCAAGATTTCTACAACCAACAAAATTATCCTTCAAAAATGAAGCAGAGAATCGTATCTGGACCAAAGATATTTCAGTCTTTACATGAAGTTATACTATCAATATAATGAATTGTAGACTCTTGGCAGGAAAAAATGAAGGAGAATTTAAGACATTCCTGTATTAAAAAAAAGAAAAAAAGACAAGTCTTTCAGTTAAAAATGAAAGAAGACCATACATCAGCCCAAATCTACATGATGCTATATAAAAAACATCAGTAAAAGTAACTACAAAGGTAAACATAAAACCCAGGTAAATTATAACAGATAGTATAATTGTATTTTTTGTTGTTAACTCTTTTCTTGTCCTACATGACTTGAAACTACATAAAGCAATAATTATAAAACTGTGTGTGTTGGTGGGCTGAAATATACAAAGATGTATAGATAAAGAAAGCTGAAGAAAGGAGGGAAGGAAATAGAACTATATAAGAGTAAAGTTTTTAATACTGAAATTAATTAAGGGTAATAATTCTAACTAGACTTCTATAATAAGATGTCAACTGAAATCCCCAGAGCAAACACTAGAAAAATAATTCCAAAAGAGAATAGTAAAATAAACAAAGTTAAAATGGTACACAAGAAAATATAGATTTCATACAAAATGAAGTATTAAAGGAAGAAGAAACAAAGAAGTCATGATATACAGAACACAAATAGCAAAGTAGCAGAAATAAAGTCCACCTTATTGTAGGTACTACATTAAATATAAATGAATTAAACACTCCAATGAAAAGGCAAAGATTGTCAGAATGAATAAAGAAACAACACCCAACTATATGCTACCTACAAGAGACTCACTTTAAATGCAAAAACACAGAGATAGAAAGTAAAAAGACAGAAAAATACATTCCATGCAAACAGTGCTTGGAAGCAGTCTGGAGTGACTATACTATTATTAGGCAGTACCGACTTTAGGACAAAAAATGCTACCAGGGACAAAGAAGGACATTTTACAATGACAAAAGGGTCAACATCTCAGGAATACATCATAATGATATGTACACAAAAACAGAGCCCCAAAACTTATAAGCAAAAAACAAGAGAACTGGAGAAATAAATAATTCAGCAGTATTAATTAGAGATTCAATCACACATTTCAATAACTAACAACAGAATACAGATACTTCCGAAGTACACATGGAACATTCTCCAGGACACAGCATATGGCTAGGCCATAAAATAAGCCTAAAACAAATTTCAAAGAACTAAAATCATAGAACACAGAAGTTATGACCTGTGATCATAATAGGATAAAATTAGAAATCAATGACAAATAGAAATAAGAAAGTAACAAACAATGTAAGAATTTAACAAAACACTCCTAATAACAAAGAAAGTCAATGATAAAAACAAGTGGAAAATATAAAAAGTTCTCTGAGATAAAAATGAACATACAATATACATAACATGGGATGCAGCTTCAGTAGTACTTATAAAGTAGTACTTATATCATACCATAAAAAATTTATAGGCATAAATGCCTACATTAAGATAGAAGATTATCAAATCAATAACTTAAGTTCTGACTTAAAAGACAGGGAAATCAAACCAACAAAATGAAAAAGCAGAAATATATGAAAGAGGAAGCAGAAAAACAATAAATAAAATCAACAAGCCAAAATTTAGTTCTTTGGGGGGTGGGAGGGTGGAGGAAGAATCAACAAATTTAGCAAACCCTTAATTTGACCAGAAAAAAAAAGAGAGAGACAGAAGATTTGAATTACTCAACAAATGAAAGAAGGCACATTTACTACTACCCTTACAAAAATAAAAAGAATTACAAAAAACACTATAAAGTGTGTGTCAAAAAGTAGGTAACTTAGAGAAAGTGGATAAATTCCTAGACAGAAACTACCAAAAATGATTAAAAAAGAAACAAAATCTGAATAGACCAATAACCAAGCAAAGAGGTTGGATTAGTAATCAAAACATATCCCTAAAGCAAAAGCCCAGGCCCACATGGCTTCACACAGAATAAATTCTAACAAATGTTTAAAGAAGAATTAGCACCAATCATTCACAAAATCCTATGAAATACAGATGAGAATGGAGGAAACTGAGAAGGAGGAAGCAAAGAGGAGAGAAAGAAGGAACTCTGGACTTTCTAGCCAGTCTTTCTATACATCGAAAAATGCTTCAAAAAATAAAACCATTAATTAAAGAAAAAGATACCCTTTAAAACTAGAAAAAGAGGGTTGGGAACACTTACCAATTCATTCTATGAGGGTAGTATAATAAATAACACCACCAAAACCAAGAAAAAGAATCACAATAAAAGACAAGTATAGACCAATTTTCTTTATATATCCAGCAGCATATAAAAAGAGTTATATACCATGACCAAGTAGAATTTATCCCAGGAATGCAAGATTGATTTAATATCTGAAATCAATTAATGTAATACAATATATCAATAGAATAAAAATCAAAGTCACATAATCCTCTCAATAGATGGCAGAAAAAGTATTTAACAAAATTCAACATCCTTTCATGATAAAAAAAAAAAAAAACACCCAAAAAACTAGGAATAGAATCTCTTCAACCTCACACAGTCATATACAAAAAACCCACAACTAACAATGTTGAAAGACTGAAAGCTTTACTCCCAAAATCAGGAATAGGATGATGGTCATTGCCTCTCACCACTCCTATTCAATGTTATACTAGAAGTTCTAGCCCGGGCTTTTAGGCAAGAAAGAAGAATAAAAAGCATCCACATTGGAAAGGAAAAAGTAAACTAATTCTATTAACAAAGGACATATTTTGTACACCTGAGAAATCCATAGCAAAACAATCTAGGGACTTCAGCAAGTTTGCCAAGTTTAACATCAATATTTTAAAAATCAATTGTATTTCTGGACATTAGCAATAAACCACCTACAACAGAAACTAAGGGAAAAAAATCTGCTTTTAATAGCATCAAAAGAATAAAATGCATAGGAATAAATTTAATGAAGAAGTCCAAGACTTGGGGCACCTGGATGGCTCAGTAGTTGAGCCTCTGCCTTTGGCTCAGGTCATGATCCCGGCATTCTGGGATCAAGTCCCACATCAGGCTCCCCACAGGAAGCCTGCTTCTTCTGCCTATGTCTCTGCCTCTCTCTGTGTGTCTCTCAAGAATAAATAAATAAAATCATTAGAAAAAAAAAAGTATCAGACTTGTTTACTGGAAACTCCTAAGCAATTGTTTAAAGTCAATAAAGACTTTTTTTTAAAATACTTTTTATTTTTTAAAGATTATTATTATTTATTTATTTATTATTATTATTTATTTATGGGCAGAGACACAGGCAGAGGGAAGAGCAGGCTCCATGCAGGGAGCCCCACGTGGGACTCGATCCCAGGCCTCCAGGATCACACCCTGGGCTGCAGGCAGTGCTAAACCGCTGCACCACAGGGGCTCCCCTAAAGTCAATAAAGACTTTAAATATGAAAAGACATCCCATGTTCATGGACTTGAAAATCCTAATATTTTTAAGATGCAATATTCCCCAAACTCAATATAAACTAACTTCCTATCAAAGTTCCAACTGCCCTTTTCCAGAAATTGACAAATGCACCCTAAAATTCGTATGGAATGCAAGGCATCCAGAACAGCCAAAACCATTTTGAAAAGAAGAACAAACTTGGATTTCAAATTTTACTACAAATCTCTACTTAGTGAGATAGTAGAGATACTGATAGTAGGACAGGCTTATAGATCAGGAGAAGAAGTCTGAGAATACAAAAAAGAAATCCTTACATTAATGGTCAAATGATTTTCAACAAAAGTACATAAAATTTCTAAAAACTACAATAAGATACCCATTAGGATGCCTACTACCAAAAAATAAAACAAAACAATACAAAAACACAAAATAACAACTGTTGGCACTCCTGGTAGGAATGCAAAATAGTACAACAGCTACAGAAAGCAGTATGGTGTGGTTCCTCAAAAAATTAAACATAACAGTGTATGATCCAGCAAAACCACTTCTGAAATCTACCCAAAAGAATTGAATGTAGGGAATATAAGAGAGATCTATATATCCATTTTCACAGCAACATTATTCACATAGCCAAAAAGTGGAAGCAAGTGTCCATCAACCGAGGAATGGATAAACAAAATATGATATATACAGTGGAATTTTATTCAGCAATACAAAAGAATGACTCATGGTATAACATGGTTGAATTTTGAAAATTCTGTGGTAACTGAAAGAAGGCAATCAAGAAAAAGTTACATTCTGGGTGCCTGGGTGGCTCAGTTGGTTAAGCATCTGCCTTTGGGTCAGGTCATGATCCCAGGTCCTGGGATTGAGTTCCCCCACAGTAGGGGAGTCTGCTTCTCCCTCTCCCTGCCAATGCCCCTGCTTGTGCTCTGTCAAATGGAAAGGAAAAGGAAAAGGAAAAGGAAAAGGAAAAGGAAAAGGAAAAGGAAAAGGAAAAGGAAAAGGAAAAGGAAAGAAAGGGGAAGGGGAGGGGAGGAGAGGGAAGGAGGGAGGGAGGAAGCTACATTTTATGTGATTTGCATGAAATGTCCCAAAACAGTCAAATCCATAAAATATAAAGTGGACTAGTCATTCCCAGGGGCTAAATAGAAGAAAGGAAGAAGAGAACGACTACTGATGGATACAGGGATTCTTTTCAAATTTCTAAAACTTGATAACAATGATAGCTACACAACTTTCTAAATATACTAAAAACAACTCTTCACTTTAAAGGGGATATGGTAAATTATAAAAATATGATACACATAAAAATTATTGTATAGGAATATTTCAAAAAGACTCTTATTTTAAAAACAGAAACAATGGTATAAAAGGGACCATACCATTAGAACAAAAAAGGAAAAAAAAATTTTAAGATTTATTTATTCATGAGAGACAGAGAGAGAGAGGTAAGAGACATAGGCAGAGAGAGAAGCAGGTTCCCTGCGGGAACGTGATGCAGGACTCGATCCTAGGACCCCAGGATCATGCCCTGAGCCAAGACAGATGCTCAGCCATTGAGCCACCCAGGTGTTCCCAAAAAAGAAAAAATTTTAAATCAAACACCCAATAGAATGGTTGGAAGATAAATTTGAGAAAATCTCCCCAGAAGACAGAACAAAAATATAAAGATAGAAATAGGAAAGAAAAAATAAAATCAGAGGGACCGGTCCAAGTAGTCAGAACTATTATACTTATTAATATAAGCAGTATATAGATATAAAACTTATACTTATGTACTAGTTTTATTTATGAACTACTTATATTTATAAACATAATAGTTATATTCTTAAGGAAACTTGCCCAGAAGATATGAGGTTCCAGATGGAAAAGCCCTCCAAGTGCACCACACAAAAAATGAAAATAGTCTCATATAAGACTCATCATCATAAAGTTTCAAACAAACTTTGGGGACAAAGAAAATCAAAAGTTATCCACAGAGGTTGAAGAATCAGAATGGCTTTGCAATTCTCAGCAGAAACACTAAAAGCTAGAACACAATGGGGTGCTGGCTTTGACATTCTAAATGAGGAGAACCTGGGTGGCTCAGTCAGTTAAGCAACTGATTTCAATTCGGTCATGATCTCAGGGTCCAGGGATCGAGCCCAGCATGTTAGGCTCCCCTGCTGTCTGCTTGTCCCTCTGCCCCTCTCCCAACTCTCCCTCTCTCAAATAAATAAGATCTTTAAAAAATAAATAAATAAATAAATAAATAAATAAATAAATAAATAAATAAATAAATAAATAAATAAATAAAATATTAAATAAAATAAAATAAAATAAAATATTTTAGCCAGCAGATAGACAAGACTCAAATAATAACCAGATGCACGGCCCAAAAGCAAAATTCCAGCTCCTCCAAAGTGAAAGAACAAGTCTCTTTCCAACTGTGAAATGGAAAAAGGAACTGCACCTCAAAGCACATTATTGATCTTAACTTTTATATCACTTAGCTGATATTATATCAAGACATTTTTTCATCACATCTTTCTTACAAATATAATTAATCTTCTCCAATACGGCACTCACTCAATGGACAAACTCTTAAGGGGGCAACATTTTCATTTTTGATGAAATCCAAGTTTCAGGAAGCACCATGCATATCCTGCAATACTTTATTAGTCCTGTGGAATCTTGTTCAGCTAAAAATGTATGATCTCATGCAACAGCAAAATAGATACATATAAGAATGACATAACAGAAGTCTAGAATGTTCAAGTATTCCCACCAGCCATTTGGAGCCACAAATACCAGACAATAAATTTTCCAAACAACAGCAGAACTTTTGAAAGTCTCATTCCATTTGCACATGTCCCTGGCAAAATCAAAATAAAGGTGGCAGCTAGGGCCTCTGACCCTCCCAGTGCTAGGTAAGTGTCTTGTAATAAATACAAAGAAATAGGAAGTTTTGGCTTCTTTCACCAGAGTAATGCCTTTGAAGTACCAACAGCCTCCTTCTCTAGGCACCCTGTCTACCACAGGTATTGTTGGTTTGTTTTGTTTTTTTTTTTTAAGATTTTATGTATTTATTAATGAGAGACACAGAGAGAGAGAGAGAGAGAGAGGCAGAGGTGCAGGCAGAGGGAGAAGCAGGCTCCATGCAGGGAGCCCAATGCGGGACTCGATCCCAGGTCTCCAGGATCATGTCCTGGGCTGAAGGTGGCACTAAACCGCTGAGCCACCGGGCTGCCCTGTCTACCACAGTTTACACTGACAGCAGTGAAGGATGTTGGCCCATTTCCCTAGATGACCCTCTCCGTGTAGTCTGCAAATTTTAGGAAGATTTTAGGCCACATGAGATATCAGAGGCCTTCATATCAGAGGCCTTCATTCCCATTCACAGAGGCCCAAACTCTTCGATAGTTTCTTTTCAATACTTAAAAAACAAAAAACAGGAGAGTGATGGGAGTCTGGATGAGAAAGTGCTAGCCCTAGCTCTGGCTGGCATTAAGTGCCCCTGGAGCCTTACCCAAATTACCCTCTGTGTTGGGGTCTCCAAGCCCACACCTGGGTTTAACTGAGGAGGACTGAGAGCTTGGCATACATTCACACTCACAGCTATCACTATCATACTTTAAGGCACTCTGAGAAACCAGCAAAGGGAGAAGGTACATGGAGTAAAGTCTGCAGGAAACCAAGCGCAAGCTTCCTAGAGCCTCTCCCAGTGGAGTGGAGTCACAGAACATGCTTTACATCCCCAGCAACTGGAGCTCTGCTGTGGCTGGTCATGCAGACATCTCCTGGGGTAGCACTTGACAAAATGCCAGACTCCCAGAAGGAAATCAGGTGCTCAGCATGACACCCACTGCTGGGATACAGGGAGCCACTCTTGCCCACTCTTCAGGAATGGTGGGAAGCCCCCCAAATCAAAGCTTCCAGCCACCACAGCCCAGAGCAAGCCTTGCAAGCCGGCCTCCCCAAGGATAGCAGTCTCTGTGCACTCACCTCTCTAGATCTCAGTGTCACCTTATCACCTCCCAGACCTATAGGCTTGCTACAGCAGCTTTCAGACAGGATGCGTTAGTCCCACCATGAGATGGTCTGCTCATGGCCTAGAGCCACTGCGAGCTATGCAGTCCACTGAGGCCACCCCTGGAGTAGGATAGGTCTTCCCAGTGATGATGCTGACGTCATGAGTAAACAGCCCTTTCCCTCCAGCCCTGCTCTCCCTGCTCACCTGGGCCCTCCAATTTTCCCTAGCACACCGTGTAATGCTTTTGTCTTTAAGTTCATCTTTCTCCTAAGTATTCTCCCATAAACTCAGAGACCAAAAAGCTGAGGTTCATAAAACGTGGGAACAAAATAAATCTATTTTCACAGATTATCTGTTATAAAAAAACATGAAAATACTTTTATTCCCATCTAATTATGTTGCACGCAGCTCAGGGGCACCGTGAGAGCAACCCTGGGGTCAGATAGGACTCTCAGCAACACAAGAGTATAGCCCCACTTGACTGTGCATAGAACCCCTACTTTAGGGTAAGGGGCTCTCTTTCATCATATACCATTAAGGGACATTAAGACAGAGGATTCCTGTATATGCCAACCCACATCCTAATACTCTATAAACTCTTACAAAATGGGATAGAGAAAATGCCAACCCACATCCTAATACTCTATAAACTCTTACAAAATGGGATAGAGAAAATTAAAAGGAAAGTCAGAACAGGGCTTCCCTCTGAGCCCTGACTCGTGCTATGTGCTCTCCCAAGTCACTTCATATCTCTGGGCTCTGCTATCTCCAGGGACACAGTGACAGGCTCACTCTAGCTGCTCCAGAAGCCCAGGCCATGTCCAGCTTCCCAGGACTTGCACATTACTCTCTCCCTTAAAGGAACAGGGCAAGCACAAACAGTTTACAATTTCTCCGCTGTAGTTAAAATTAAAGATGTCCAGTTCATTATTTTTTTTAAATGTTAACTACAACAGAGACATCTGTGGACTCATGTGGTCTTGGATCTGCTGAGATGCTGATACCCTTACCACTGGCCTGTACATATTGAGACTAACAGAAAACTACCATTTCCAAGATGCTTTCCAGAACTATTTCTTTATTTATCCAGACACATTGTGGAAGGGCTTCATTAATGCAAACAAATATATTCTAGGCGCCTACTATACTAGGCATTGTGTGCAACCAAGATATAGAAATATATGAACCAAAAGAAGGCTGAATTTTTCAAAGTTGACTTTAAATATGCTTCTAAAATCAAAACACGACATGAGATGTGGCTAGATGTCTGAGTGACAGTACTTCTTTTGAGGAAGTAGAATGGGAGGGGCCCCCAACATATTATCTGGACAAGATCTCCAACCACCAATCCTCTAACCACATATTCTTTGAATATAATCACAACAAATTAAGCAAGACATTAACTGAAAAAAGAAGAGGGGAAGAAGAGCAGAAGAAAGGAAAAAAAGTCTGAACTCACCGGGATTGTGGCAATCCTTTTTTACTGAGATCTGCCCTCACACGTTCTCCTACATGTCTGTAAATTTCCACTAAGCTGTTTATTGCTGCATCTCGAACCTAGATGTAAAAGAAGAGATCTTACAGCTGCTCTGTGTCAATCCACAGCACTTCCTGCTGGGACACAACAGGCTATACACCACCCCAAGTTTATTACCAATCTATCAATGCAATTGTGATACAATCCCTTATAGACGTTTGACTAGACAGAGCCATGTTGTTGGTACAATTCCAAAGAATATTTGGGTCCCATCCCTGTAAACATGTTGAAGTTCACATCCCTTAGCTCTTTCAATTCTTTCATTTGATGTCAGGAATCGGATAATCTTCCCAAAATGGAAAATACTACAAATAAATGAATTATACTAAAAACAAAACACCATATAAAAAGCAGTGTAGATTTAATTCAGTAAAACAAATACTTGGCAACAAAACTGGGTAGTAAAGGCCATAATTCATAGAGCCCTGTATACAAGAGCTAAAAGGAGATGGGGGTGGGGTAGGGCAAAAATCCATAAATTCTACATTTAATACAGAACAGGATGTAGTAAACATCATACAAGTGTATAAAGTGTTCACACAGTTTAGGGAATGGAGCAAGAAGACTGGACGATAACAAGGAACATTTTCTTGAAGAAGGAACCACTTAAACTGTGCTTAGGGGACAGCATTTTACCAGGTAAAGATGGAACGAGACAGGTTCCAAACAAGGGACAGCCTGTGTGCAAAGGCATGAAAGCAGAGATGCATGGCATGTACTTCAGGAAGAGCAAGTAAGTAGCTGGCCCAACACAAATATGAACAAAGAAAGCAGCAATAAATAAGGCTTAAGAAACAGAAGAGACTGAAAACAAACAAAAACAGGGTAATTTGAATTGGATTGTACATCAAATATTATCACTGTTATCAAGATTAAATTTCTTGGATGTGAAAATAGCATGTGGTTATATAAGAACATATCCTTGTTACTGAGAGACATGCACTTAAGTATCTCAGAGCAAAAATATCATGGTTCAGAAAAAAAGAGTGTATTTCTGTGAGTGTGTATACATACAGGGAGAGATAAAACAAATGCTAACTGGTAAATACAGATGTTAATACTAGTCCTACAATTTTTCTTTAGATTTAAAATTTTGCAAATAAAAACATGGGGGTGGGGCACTTTTAGCATACCCTGGAACCCAGGCCAGCCTGTGAGGGGTGGGGAGGAGGGGAGATGTAGGCTTACTCCAGTAGGCAAAGACAGGGGAGCAACACAATTTTGTATTTGGTCTCAAGCAATGAAACCAAAATAACAGAGAACAAAAGACAGAGGCAGGAAGTAGGGATACAAACAATTTACAATTCTCAACACTGCAGGCTACTCTTGACCTAAGAGCATTATAGGACAGGTAACTCCATTGATTATTTTTCCCCTGATGGTGGTAAAGGGCAAACTGTCATGTTACAGACTGAATGTTTACATCCCCTGCCCCTCATACGTTGAAGTCCTAACCCCCAGCATTATTGTACCTAGAAGGTAATTAAGGTTAAATGAAGTCATAAGAATAGGGCCCTAATACAATAGGACTGGTGTCTTTGTAAGAAAAGACACCTATGAGCTAGCTGCATTCTCCACATGTGTACAGTGGGGTCATGTGAGCACAAAGTGAGGGAACCGTCTGCACCCTTCCAGAACCAGATGATGCTGGCACCCTGATCTCAAACTACCAGGCTTCAGAACTGTGAGAAATAATAGCTTTCTTATGTAGGCCACCCGCAGTATTTTGTTAAGGCGGCCCAAGCCAACTAATACAGATTTTCAGTTTATTTGGGAAAAGAAGTACCTTCTGATGTTAGGCACCATTTTTATATGGAAACGTGTATATACTACCCAAGTTGTTAATGCCACCGTGTCTTGAAGAGCAGTACTAAGTGCATCACTTGGCTCACTTTCAAGTGATATTTGCTCAGAGCCCCTCACCTTAATAAGCAAGCAACAACCTGTCCTACACAGAAAGTCTAGACTGTTAGGAGTTTAAGACATCTAGTGGAACAACGACCTGCCTTAGAGTCAAAGTAGACCTGAGCACCCACCTGGCCATTTAGGAACTGTGTAACCCTGAATAAAAGACATCAACTATTTTAGCCTCAATTTTCTCTGTGAGCTGACGAAGGCTGCAGGCTGCTTTGAGGACTAGAAAAAAAAAATAACTCATTCAACAAATAATTCATTCAACAAATATCTGAGTGCTTACGAGATGCCAAACCAAAGTGCCTACATGGCCCAAGCAGGGGACATGATACATGAGTGGAGCCAGGTGGGTATACAATGACAAATGGCTCTGGCAGGGGACCCTGCTGCCAGAGAGAAGAGGGAAAATGGGAGGGTCGGGCAAACAGGCCACCATCACCCAGCCTTGGAAGAATACAGGTACGGCTCTGCCACAGCTTCCAATCTTTCGAGAGAAATCAAATACAGATCTCCCAAATATAAGAATACCAAAACTCCAAAATGTGAAACTAAAACATTGTGTGGACTCCAGTCTGCAGGCTTAATCAGATTTCAGGACAGCAGTTTGGGGGCCTCTAGGCTGTGTGTTTAAAACACTCAACATGATGGCTAATGGAAGTCGTATATCCAAATCTTCCAAACCACTATCTTCAGCCTTCAAAATCCTCATTCCTCAGGCTTACAAAAGGTATGGGGTCAGACAACATTTGAGGGTCAAGTCAGGAAATAGAGCAGAATGCATTTTCTTCAGTATTACGAAGTAACACATTCCGATTGAGAAGGGAAGTTCTGTAAAAGCCACTCAGACTGAAGGCACAACATAGTGCTCACTTCTAATACAACCACATGGGCCCTACACTGCTTCTGCCCACCCTCAGGCTCACCATAAAAAAGGAACCCCAACATTTCAGGCCACTGGGACTACAAAAGAGCCCCAATACATTAAGCCCTGCCCAGCAGGCCCGAGCTGAATGCTTTACAGAATCTGAGGTCTTCAGACCTATGATCTCCTTCACAAGACCACTGTTTACTGGGATACAGAGGAGGCTAGCCACCTGCTGGGGCCCACAGTAGGAAAGATGGATGAAAAGATTAAAATAGAGGCAAGAGCACAGGCACATGCAACATATATACACACCCCAAGAAGAGGAATAGTTAATTGCATCAGTAGCAGAGAAGCTGGTGGTAAAGTTTCCTGACAGGAGGGTTCTAGGAGATGCGGACTGTGCATGTGTGTGCATGTACGTGTGCAGATAAACATTCCTAAGGCAGCTGCAAATCAACAGATGACTGTCCAAGTGCAGAGTTTGGAGTATTTCGGCTCTGTCTGTGACAGACTGCCAAAATCTGCCAACTGAACACCAACCTCATTTTGCCCCAATTGCTCCGTGTCCCAGAGGCCCACCATGCGGATTCATGTCACCCATGTGGCCAGTGACCGCCTGAGTTACGAACAGGGAACTTCAGCTAGCCAGGCTGCCTCTTCTGCTTAAAGATACCATGGGATGGCAGCAATCACCACAAAGTGTAACTTCAATAAAGGATTCCCCCGCCCCGCATAGAAAACAAAAAAAACAAAAACAAAGCCAAATTGGGAGAAAACACATTAATAACCCATTTGATAACTTAGAATTTTTTTAAGTTTCTTTTTAAATTAATACAAACATAAAGTATGATTCAATAAATTAAAACATTTGGAAATTTTACTTCCATGGTCAATGAAGACTGGTTAAACGAGTGGGTGGCAAGGGGAAAGCAGGTGCAAGCAAGAGAGACCCAGAGAACCCACGGGCAGAGCACAGAAGAGGGGATAGGGACGGGAAAGGCAGGAGCAGAGACAAGGTAAGCAAGGGCAAAGCCGAGGAAGTAGGAAGGACAAGAGCTGACAGGGCCCAGAGCCACAGGGACCCAGGAGCCAGGGAAGGTGGAAGGGCAAGCTGGCACAACCTCTCTGGGGCACGTTAGCAATCATTGGGCAAGGTTTAAAATCAGATGCCCTCTTACCAAGTGCATTTCTCTGGTAAGTTACTGTTCTGATTTTCAGCCCCTTTATCTAATGAGGTATTCTCATTATGAGTTCATAGGAGCTCATTAATATAACAAAAATGACTCTCAGGAATAAACAGAACTGAATCCATGGGAGAATTGGCACTTCTGAAGCCCAGGCTTGGAAAGTTCCGTGACCTGCATGGTGACGGTCCAAGGATTACCAGCTCCTCTACTCCTACACTAAAGAAGTGGTGCTTTGGTGTCTGGTCTCTGAATTTACATAAGATCTACATAAAATACCATCCACACTTCATTAGGGTTTGAGGAATTTCATGTGCCAGTGTTAAATACACCAGTGTGGCCACCACCCAAACAAAATACTGGAAGCTGCCATCTCCTCAGAATAGGTCCCTTAGGTCCCTTCCAATCAATCCTCCTACCCCAAGAGGTAATCCCTAACTGACTTCAATCAGCATTGATCACTCTTCCCCAGGGCCACCCACTTTGGGCTGCAGAGTGAGTGACCAGAGGGGCAGGATCTTGGAAGCTGGTCTGGATGACATTACTTAATAGGTTAGTGAGGCCTCAGCCACATAGAGAACAGAACAGAGTGACCACCACACTCCCCAATGGTATCTTATAAATGCTAAAAGGCATTAATGCGAATTATCTGGAACAATAATCAGTGTTAGATACATGAATAAAGTCCCACCCACCTATCAGGTATACATAGAACACCAGAATGCGTTTTAATGGTCTATAACCAATATCATTCTTTCTCATTAAAATACACTCACCTGGCTGTTTGGATCTCCAAGTAAGTTACATATATGTGGCACAATCTTGCTTAGTGTTAAAGTATGCGCTCCAGAGCTGAAAACAGAAGGAGTGTTTTACTGCTGGTGAGAACCAAGAAAAGAAACACTGCCTCCCTCCCTCTCAACCCCCCCTCCTCCCCGGGCCTAATCACCCCTCACACCTCAGCTCTTCTTTCTTCCCATCTTCTGCCCATCTGGTTCCAAACCTCACCACAAAGTTTGGCCTTTGCACAGAGTTTAAAACCTTTCATGCCGCCCACAGTAGTGTGCTCTCCCTAGCACTCGACGCTTGCCCCATTCTGGCTCCTAACTTACAATGCCAAGCCAAGGCCCCAGCCTCTCCCACAGTCTTGCCTGCCTCACACATGGCTGCCCCTGCATTATTATTCTGTCAAACAGCCATTCCTATTTTGCCCAACTCTGTGCTCTCAACTAAACTGCGAGTCCCTTGAGGGCCCTCCTCCCTTAACTCCCCTCCTGTGCACAGCTGATGGTCAGTGAACAGCTGTTCAGGGGAAGGACCCTGACACAGTAGCCGCAGAGAGTTCCAGCTAACCCTGCCCTGCTGGACAGCACCGAAGTCGCTGACCACTATTCACTGTCATAAACACTACCACACAGAGCCCTTGTAAACACAACTCCCTCTGGTAATCTGATGGCTTCCTTAGGATACATTCTCAGAAGTGAAAGCACTGTGATCAAAAACTAGAAACAGGGATCCTTGGATGGCTCAGCGGTTTGGCGCCTGCCTTTGGCCCAGGGCGCGATCCTGGGGTTCTGGGATCGAGTCCCGCATTGGGCTCCCTGCATGGAGCCTGCTTCTCCCTCCTCCTGTGTCTCTGCCTCTCTCTCTCTCTCTCTCTCTCTCTCTCTCTCTCTCTCTCCCCATGTCTATCACAAATAAATAAATAAATCTTTAAAAAAAAACTAGAAACATTTTTTAAAAGATGCAAATGTAGGCAATTTAATGGTGCTGCAAAGGCTAACGTATCAGTGGAAAATCTACAAGGTGACATAAACATTATTATCCCAATGATGTTTTTGAACTTTACAGGCTGAGCTAAATATGCACTACAAGTTAACAGTGATTTTGTGAAGGCGGTAGAAATGTACCGAATCATGATCTTCCTCCTGATATAAATTTTCTGACATAGGGATCCCTGGGTGGCGCAGAGGTTTGGCGCCTGCCTTTGGCCCAGGGCGCGATTCTGGAGACCCGGGATCAAATCCCACGTCGGGCTCCCGGTGCATGGAGCCTGCTTCTCCCTCTGCCTATGTCTCTGCCTCTCTCTCTCTCTCTCTCTCTCTCTCTCTGTGTGTGTGACTATCATAAATAAATATAAATTAAAAAAAAATTTTTTTCTGACATATACAATATCGCTTTTATAATCAGAAAAGGCGACTTGTAACTTCAATTTTTAAAAAGCCTTTCCTATAAATAAGCATGTGACGAAATATTCAACATCAATAGTCATTGGGAAATTATAAATTAAGACCACAATGAGATATTCACTACGCACCAATCAAAATGGCTAAAAAACAGAACAAGGATATGAAAAAACCCAGTCGTCCATTCACTAATGGTGAGAATGTAAAAACAGTACAGACGACTCTGGAAAACAATTAAGCAGTTTCTTTAAAATCAAACCCACCAGATGACCCAGCAATGGGTCCGTGCCCAAGAAAAACACAGGAATAAATGATCCCATCTATATAACATTCTTGAAATAACAAAATCATAGAGATGGTGAACAGACCAGTGGTGGCGGGGGATGATTGGCATGAGGGAGCCTGGCCTGTGCCTCACCAGTGGTGATGGTTCCCTGGAGCTACATGTGAGACAGAACTGGGCAGAACTGCATACACAATGTGTGTGTGTGTCACCAGAGGAATCTATATAAGCCCTGGGCATTGCATCAGTATTGATTTCCTGGCACTGGCATTGCACTACAGACATGTAAGATGTTAAGAGTAAAGGATCATGGGGCAGGAGTACATAGCACTTCCCAGGACATTTCTCTGCAACTTCCTGAAATCCATAGTTACTTCAAAACACAAAATTAAAAATAAAAATGCTCAGCTAAAGGAAACCCTCAGGCCCCACCCAGACTTACGCATTGAGTGTGGCAACAAGGCAGAGGCATGTGCCTTCCCGAGTCCGGAAATTCTTGTGCTTGAAGCCTCCCAGCATTCGGTCCCACACGTACTGTAGATGACAAAGGACAGGTGAGGAGAGGAGGGGGCTTTCATTTCAATATAAGGCTGATGGAAGAGGGACTGCAACAGGTGCCAAGTCAGCCCCAACTTCAATCAATCCATTCCAGCCCCTCAAGGGCATACTGAAACATAGGTAACTTGTATTTCTGTATCAAGTTAGAGTTTTTCCAAACACATTCCTTTATATAACTGCATTTAATTATCCCAACAGCTCTGAAAGAAAGGTGTAATTGTCCCCATTTCATGGATGAGGAAAGTAAGGCCAAGAGAGGTTTGGGTGACTTGCCAAAGAGCACATACTCCTACTGCTCTCCTGGTCAGAAACAGCTGTCCCCAGCCTATCCACAAGTCACACATCTGCTCATCTTTTAAGACATTCTAGGTTTTACCTTCCCTGGATGGCTTTTTCTAATAACCTCTACCACCCTACCCCACCTCCTATACATTGTACAGTTGAAGCCTAGAAGGCCAGGTTGCGTCCCTCTGTTCATCTGTCCCAGCAGCCCCAGCTCACTAGCAGATAGGAATGAGGGCCAGGTCTCCTGACTCCCCAGACACCATGACCACCTCACCTCTTTTCAGAGAAAATGAGTCACCTACACAAATGAGCTCAAGAATCTAATGCATTCAATCAAACACTCAATACCCATGTTAAGCCCACTATTTTAGTCAACACCCTTTGCTATTTATTACTTTTTATAACATCCTGGGGGTGGGGGGGTAGCAGAGACAGATGAAATGTTACGGAGATTTTCATGTGAAACACATCAGCTTTAAAAAATTAAATCTTGGGACATCTGGGTGGCTCAGCCAGTTAAAGCATTCTACTCTAGATTTTTTTTTTAAGATTTTTTTAAAACTTATTCATGAGAGACACACAGAGAGAGAAAGAGAGAGAGAGAAAGAGAGAGAGGGGCAGAGACACAGGCAGAGGGAGAAGCAGGCTCCATGCAGGGAGCCTGATGCGGGACTCAATCCCGGGTCTCCAGGATCATGCCCCAGGCTGAAGGCGGTGCTAAACTGCTGAGCCACTGGGCTCTACTCTTGCTCTTGACTCAGGGTCATGAGTTCAAGCCCCCAGTAAGTGTGGAGACTGCTTAAGGTTCTCTCTCTCCTTGACCCTCTGCCCTCCTGCTTGCACACGCTCTCTAAATTAAAAACATATATAAATAAATAGGTAAATAATCAAAGTAAATAAAAACAAAAGTAGTGAAATCTTTCTACTTTACTTAAATTTCAGAGAGAGAGAGCGTGCACATGTATGAGCTAGGGTGGGGGGAGGAAAGGGAGAGAGAATCTCAAGCAGATTCCCCGATTAGTGCACAGCCCAATGCAGGCCAGACAACGGATGCCAGCAAGCCATGGAGCCCCTCCCTGCCCTACCTGGGGATTAGCAGCTTGATCCATGATCTTCAGCAGCAGAGTTTGGTCTTGCTCTCGCACAGAGTCTTTAGCATCTCCCAGTCTGTCTATTAAACTTGGCAGCACTGAAAATCAAAATGTAAATTGATCAAATGAAAGCCTATTTTGGGGGGTCTGCAGTCACCAACTGGCATTTCAATTACTGGGACGACTAAATGATGTACACCATTCTAGAACCACCATTCCTCACAGTTCTATTCTCCTCACTAAAATCTATGGGAGCTGCTATAAGAATCTGCAAAATCCTTTGTGGGGATATACTACTTGTCTTCTTCCTTAACCGACTAGAGATCCAGCCAGCTCGCAGGACATTTTTAAGCTGGTGAAATATTAAAATGGATGTCAGTGGAAGACATTGGTAAGGAGTCAATGCAAAAGGAAATTTAGTTAAGAGAGGGATACTGCATATTTGCCGATAGAACAGGCACTTATGACTCCATCTCTTTTTCATCTATGCTGTCTGTAATTTTAGAGTATACATGCATGTGTATTAAATGGAGTCTAGCCCCCCACCTAGTGTGGACCATCGGCTGAGGCTCCAAGATCATTGATGTACCGGAAATTAGCTTATTTTTCTGCTTCTTCTAAGTGTATACATACCTTTCCTTTCCAAGAGATATCATGAACAATTCAGCTAACTTATGAGGAAAATGGAATGCTATTAAAATACCAAATTTCTAAAAGTAAGGGAGGTTTTTATTTACAGATGGACAGTTAGTGCCAGAATGGGAAAAGAGTTCTTGACCTTATCCACAAGAGCACGCTGATTAGGAAGGTAACAGAAAATAACAAGTACAAACAACCAAAACTGAGTTCTGTTAAGGAAGGCCAAACAGAGCTGATTGGTGCTTGTATTATCATTATGAAATCCCAGAGGTCAGGAATTTAGAAGGGACTAAATCATATATAAAACGAAACCTGCTTATTTATTTCATTTTGCTAACATATCGTTTTCCCTCCAAAATAGAGAGCGGTCATTTAACATGCATACTTAACATTTATGTTCAAAGTGAAAAAGATAATGCCTCAGATAATGAACTGGAAAAAACTCAGCTGCATCAGATATGCAGGCCTTCTCGAGTGGGAAAGCAAAGCCTCTCAGAACGGGCACACATGATTTTGTGGGCACTAAAATGTAGCACCTATCCAGGTAAGAAAAAAGAGTCAGCAGTAGTACTGCGGGGAGAACAGCAGCGCTGGAAGAAGCCAGCAGGAAGGCATGGGAAAAACCAACGCTGTGAACCTAGCGGCAGGTGCCCTGGAGCCAGGGGAGGGGCTCTGCGGTGACCCCAGGGCGGGAGGAGGGGCGGTGCTGCAGCCCCAGCAGCGGCAGGATGGCGGAGGCCGTGCGGGCTGCCTGGGACACAGCCGTGGGGTATCGGGAGGCTGAGTGAAGGCGGGGCTGGACGGTGGAGCGCGGCGGGGCCCCCCCACCTGCCCGCAGCTCACCTGTGCCGATCTGCGCCTTGAACCGATCCTGCAGCCGGGTGACCAGCGCGGACAGGATGTCCATGCCGAGCAGAACCACCTGCAAGGGGAGACACCGGGAAGCCATGAGCCGCCGGCCTGGGGGCCCCCGCCCCGGCCCAGCAGCTCCCAGGACGCCCCCCCATTCCGGGTCGGACGCGGTCGGACGGGTCACTGGGGAGCCAAGCCCACTGCAGAGTAGACTGGCCGTGAAGGCGGCTGCTCCGGTACGCAAGGGGCTGTGCCCAGCTTCAAGAGAAAACGGTCGGTGACAGGAAACGGGAAGGAAAAAAAACAAAAAAGAACAAAAAACCCCGCCACGAAGGGACCCGTCCGAGGCGCCAGCGGACGGCGGGGACAGCCGAGCCGCGGCCCCGCCCCCAGCGGCCCCGCCCCCCGGCGGCCCCGCCCCGGCGAGTACGGCGTATGCAAATTACCCGCGGCTGGCGCGTGGCCTTCTGGGTAAAACCAAGCAGCCTATTCGCCACCTTCGAAAGCCCCAGGAAACAAGAAGTTGCTGGTTTGCTTCGGAAGCCGCCTTCGTTGTAGGTATACCCGCTGCCGCGGCTAGGCCGGGAGTCGCGAATCAGTCACCCCAACCCTACCCGGTGTTGGCGCTTCCTGCTAGCAGCGCACGCACGCCTGCCGCCAACCATCCTTTTCTTGGGGTTGCGCTACTGTCCAATGAACGCTTAGTGAGGGCAGTACTGCTGACGCCTGACAACACGCCCGCATCGGCTAAAGCTCTGCTTTACCTCGGTGCAATTTTTGGAAAAAAGAAAAACCTCTTTTCCACGACTTTGAAGTGTAACGATAGTTTAAGTACTCGGGAGAGGCTGCTCGTGTCGCTACGGCTCGTCGCCAGGGGGCGCTGCAGGCTCAACGTTCCCTCCCAAACAGCATAGTCAGTTACTTCTTCTAAACCTTAAACTTGTAACTTAAGAAAAACTCAGCGGCGGCTGTAGTGAATCCCGTTGGTTTCCTCCGATTACTCAGAAATCTGATCTACCCGCTTTTGAAAGGCCGTAAATACTCTCGGGTATACGTGGACAGAAGCAAGAGAGCTTGACTCGTAAAATCCACTTCTGTGCTTCAGTATGTGGTTAGTAGAAGCGCTGAGCTACCTTAAAAAAGATACTCGTCCCTACAAACCCGTTCTCAGTAGAAACTTACGCAACTTTACTGAAACATGGTGCAAAACTGCACGTGGAGTAGTCCCGTATCCTCCAGAACAAATAAATGAACAAGACTGAGGCAATGATGATAATGCAAGGGATGTCGTCATGAGTCCTTTCAAATGTCTGCCCCTGCGTTTTGCATCTTGGAAATACAAAGACTGCAGGCGTTCCTATTCAGCTCGGAATCCACTTCTTCAAAATTACCCGATAAAATAATAAGTAAATAAATAAGGGGCACCTGGGGGGCTCAGTGGTTGAGCATCTGCCTTTGGCTCAGGTCATGATCCCGGGGTCCTGGGATGGAGTTCCCTGTGAGGAGCCTGCTTCTCCCTCTGCCTGTATCTCTGCCTCTTTCTCTGTGTTTCCCATGAATAAATAAATAAAATCTTTAAAAAAAAAAAAAAAAAAACGCCCAATAATCAGGGCATGAGCTGTCCTTGCAAGGCACTGGCACCTAGAAGATACCAGGAAATAATTCTAAAAAGTTTTTATAAAGAGAACATTGGTTTGTAAAGTTTTTAAAGATATGTAATGGTACAAAACATTTAAAATAGTAGCTTTACTTATCAGCTGAAGAGGATTTAGGCATCACACTGACTTCCAAAGAGTACAGTATGGAAGTAAAGAATAATTTTATGGTGGAGAAACCTAACATCACCTCAACCTTAACAAGGGTCAATATCAAGAGTCACAAATCATGCTGACAGCATATATGCTTGCTGTGGTGTGATTAAAATGATACTTTACGGGACACCTGGGTGGCTCAGCAGTTAAGTGTATCTGCCTTCATGCTCAGGGTGTGATCCTGGAGTCCCGGGATCTAGTCCCAAGTTGGGCTCCCTGCATGGAGCCTGCTTCTCCCTCTGCCTGTGTCTCTGCCTCTCTCTCTCTCTGCCTCTGTGTGTGTGTGTGTGTGTGTGTGTGTGTGTGTGTGTGTGTGTGTCTCTAATGAATAAAATCTTTTTTTAAAAAATGACACTTTACATCTGTGATGTCCTTCTCAAAACCCGTAAGCCAAATCTAATCACGAGAAAAACATCAAATTCCCATAGAGGGACATCCTACAAAATACTGACCAGTACTGTCAAGGTCACCTAAAACATGGAAGTCCAAGATACTGTCATAACCTAGAGGTGCCTAGGGACACATGATGACTAAATGTAATGTGGCAGCCTGAGTGGGATCCTGGAAGAGATAAAAGCAGGAAAAATGTGAGGAATTCTGAATAAACTATGGACTTGAGTGAATAGTGATGCATCAATATTTATTAATTATAACAACTACACCATACTAATGTCAGATATTAATAGGGAGACGGGGTGTGGGGTGCTACATGGGGCTCTCTATACTACCCTCATAGTTTTTCTGTGAATCCAAAACCATCCTAAACATTAAACCTTGTATTTTAAAAACAGAGGCCATCCATTTAATTGGAATTGGCTTTTCCCTGATGAAACGCTAAACATGAGTATGGCTGTGTCACTGGTTGGAGGTGGAAGTGTTACTTATTACAGTTACTTATTACAAAATACTAAAAATGCTGTCTTCAGGTTCTCACCACATCCCTTCCTAACTCATTCCCCCTAAAGTAGAAGAGGGCTGTTATTACACCTTCATTTTGAATGAATTCAAAATTCTATCAGATATCAGAGCCCTTTTTGGTTAAACCACCTGTGAAATTTGAGGGAACATACAGACTTTCATCTTTTCCAGGATGGAAGTTTACTTGGTAGGTTTGACCAGATCTGGCATAGCTAAATCCTAGAGAGTAAATTTCAAAAAGGTTTGCCAAGGGACACCTGGGTGGCTCAGCGGTTTAGCGCCACCCTCAGCTCAGGGCGTGATCCTGGGATCCCGGGATCAAGTCCCACGTCAGGCTCCCTGCATGGAGCCTGCTTCTCCCTCTGACTGTGTCTCTGCCTCTCTCTGTCTTTCGTGAATAAATAAATAAAATCTTTCAAAACAACAAAACTAAATTTAAAAAGCCTTGCCCAGACAGACTGGGGAGTCCAGAGACTCCCCAAGAAGCCTAGGTTGGCAGATGCAGCTAAGGCCCAGTGAAATAGGACAGGAGAGAAGAGAAGAGAGTCCCAGGCACCGTCACAGGAGAATCAACTACTACTTTGGAAGGAAGCAAAAGGGTTCATTTATAGTTGTCCAGTTCACCCTGAGTCACAGCCCCAGTGGGCAAGGAAGGGCATCATCACCCACAAACGTTTATCTTCACAGCTCAGGCCCTGCTCCTGTTTCCATTTCCTTACTGAAGAAAGAGATACATGGATAAAGTCATTGCCCAGAAGACCATAATTTGTGGCTATGAAGCCTCTGTGTGCCTCAATTTCCTACCTATAAAATGGAGACAACAGTAACAGCTACCTCAGGCATCACTATCTGTATGTGAAGTGCTTGACATGGTGCTCGGTGCATGGTGAGGGCTAGACTACACACCTGGTGGCAGTTATCACCAGCTCACAGTCACTGCCATAAGCATGGGCAATAGTTACCGATCGGTGGTCCAGCAGAGGCCTGGGATTCCTGATGACAAGAGACTCAGCTGGCACAGAAGACTTCCAAGAAAGAGTCACACTACGTGAGGCTAAATTTGAAAAAACTAGCCTCGCACCAAAGGGAAGGACAACCTCTAAGCAGAGGGCAGTGTGCATGCAAAGATGTGAGGCAGCTGCCACGAAGGGGAAAGCTGGAGGGGAGGGCAGGCAGGGTGGGGAAGTTGCAGGGGAGGAAGCTCCCGAAGGGCCTCAGA
Source organism: Canis lupus dingo (assembly GCF_003254725.2). Taxonomy (NCBI): domain Eukaryota; kingdom Metazoa; phylum Chordata; class Mammalia; order Carnivora; family Canidae; genus Canis; species Canis lupus. The sequence continues at coordinate 29,511,677 of NC_064261.1, read as the reverse complement.
CATGTCTGGAAGACAGTGAGCAGCCTCTGAAGGGCTATACCAGTAAAGAGGGAGTGCCAGGGAGCTGCAGTTTTATAGACAGGACAGGGTGAGCAGCATGAGGAAGGTGGTCTGGGAGAGACAGGGCAGGGGCGGGGAGGGGACCGGGCTCACACCCAGCACTTAAGGCCTTTAGTTTTCACTAAGCCATTAAGTCTGCATTACCTTTAAGTGCCTCCTTCAATATTCTTTTTCGTTTTCTGAGTTTATACTGGTTTCCACAGCAGAACCCCTCAAATGAAAGAAATGCTGTGCCTTGTATTTCTTCAAAATTTCCATAATATATATAGCATAACAGTGAATTCATGGTAAATGGTCAGTAAACCCCTACTATACTAAACAAAAACAAGCTACTTTAATTAGTAATGAATTCATTTGATGGAGGAGTTCTCAAGGTCTGACACAATTCCTTTATCCTATAACTTAAAAAAAAAAATGCTTTGAAAAGGAGTTTGTAATTGCTAAGTAACTCAGACTAACTCTTATGCTGAAAACTCCTAAATTATAAAAGAATATCTGCTTGGAAACATCAGAGGACAAGGAAGGCAAAGAAAAGATACCAGGTCATGAAACATAAGTAAACTAAAATCCAGAGGGATAAGCACGCAGCAAATGGTTGACTTTTGCCCTCATGCCATTTAAACACTGGGAAAGGACAACTGAGACACTGAGAATTGTTTTCAGTGATCATGTGGATCTAGGAAAACAAAGGTTGGATTCCAGAGCCCTCAAAGGTTGGTAGCCTGGATAGCACCCTACCACTTGAAATCCAAATGGCTATACCTTAGGAGAGTGAATTGAAAGTAAAACAGCCTTCCGATGGACCACAGACCAGCTTCCAGGAATCTGATTGGTCAAAAAAAAAAAAAAAAATATATATATATATATATATATATACATATATATATATATATATATATATTAATATTAATCCCGGACATTACACGATCTTAGATTAGTGGGGCCCTAAAGCCCCTGGCAGATGAAAATCCCAATCACTTCCAGATGGAGAGATCATCCTAATCCAGCCCTCAATTTACTTCTATAAACAACTTTCAGATGTAATGTCCAAAACATAACCAAAGATAACCGATAACCAGACACACTCAACAACTATAAATGAAAACTAGCAGAAACACATGAACTACGCACATGAAAATAATAAGAAAGAGAATTTAAAATAATAATTCTGGGTTGCCTGGCTGGCTTAGTCAGTAGTGTATGTGACTCTTGATCTCAGGGTCATGAGTTCAAGTCCTATGGATACAAGAGTTACTCTAAAAATATATAATAATTCTTACTATGTGTAAGAAGATAAAACACATGATTAAAATTTGGGGGACAGAAAGTACTTCTAAAAAAGTGACATCAATTTTTAAAAGCACCAAATACTACAATATCCAAAATTCAGTCCTCAATGGATAGGCTTAAAAGCACACTGGGGATCCCTGGGTGGCGCAGCAGTTTAGCGCCTGCCTTTGGCCCAGGGCGCGATCCTGGAGACCTGGGATCGAATCCCACATCGGGCTCCCGGTGCATGGAGCCTGCTTCTCCCTCTGCCTATGTCTCTGCCTCTCTCTCTCTCTCTCTGTGTGTGACTATCATAAATAAATAAAAATTTAAAAAAAAAAAAAAAAAGCACACTGGATGCTAAGTCTGCAGACAAAAAAAAAAAAAAGGATTTCAAAAAGGGAAGTCAGCAACAGCAGGTAAAAAGCAATAGTTGATACCCATTTGGATTACTATAATAACAAAAATGGAAGGGAGGAAGGAAATAACAAGTGGTGGGGAGGACATGGAGAAATTAGAATATCTGGTACACCACTGGTAGAAATATAAAGCAGTGCAGTCACTGTGAAAAATGATATGATGGCTACTCAAAGAACAAAACACAAAATTAACATATGATCCAGCAATTCCACTTCTGGGTATATACCCAAAAGGAGTGAAAGCAGGGTTCCAACAGATAACTTGTACTCTTATATTCCTAGCAGCAATATTAAAAGCGGAAAGAGCCAAATTTTGACACAAGTGTGAAATCAAGCATCATACTTAATGAGCTACTGGAAACAAAAATTAAATGTATAAAACTTACAAAGAAGCAAAACTGTCATTATAAATGGAAAATGTGGGGGATCCCTGGGTGGCGCAGCGGTTTAGCGCCTGCCTTTGGCCCAGGGCGCGATCCTGGAGACCCGGGATCGAATCCCACATCGGGCTTCCGGTGCATGGAGCCTGCTTCTCCCTCTGCCTATGTCTCTGCCTCTCTCTCTCTCTCTCTCTCTCACTGTGTGCCTATCATAAATAAATAAAATTAAAAAAAATAAATAAATAAAAATAAATGGAAAATGTAACTACAAGTAGAAAAATCTGGAAGATCTACAAATACAAAATTTAAAACTGAGGGGCACCTGGGTGGCTCAGTTAAGCATCTGCCTTCAGTTCAGGTCATGATCTCGGGGTCCTGGGATAGAGACTCACATCAGGATCCCCACTCAGCAGGGAGTCTGCTTCTCCCTCTGTGCCCATGTTCTCTCTCTCAAATAAATAAAATATTTTTTAAAAAACGAGCTAAGTCAATATACAAGAGAAATCAATTACATTTCCGTACAAGAAGCCAAAAAGGAAAATGTTTAAGTTTTCATATTCGACTGCACAAAAATAAATGCCTAAGAATAAATCTAGCCAAAATAAATATATACCCAAAAAGTTATGGAACAATTAAAAAAAATTAAAGAGAACTAAAATAAATGAAAAGGTAAACTACAGGTTGATATACTCACTACTATGAAATTTTCATTTTTCTCAAATTGATCTACATTCAGTAAGATTTCAATCAAAATCTCAACTAAAATATATTTTTAAAAACTTCTCAAGTTGATTACAAAATCTGTGTGGAAATGTCAATGGCAAGAGTGACAAAAACTTGCTCCCACTGTATATCAACATTTATTATAAAATGGCAATACTTAAGGTAATATGCTATCAGGTCAAGAAAAAAATATATCAACAGAACAGAATAAACAGACTCACATATATATGGGCACTTAACTTATGACAATGGGGCATAGTGAGAACAGGGCCACTGAATATATGGAATAAAAAAAGAAACTAACTGCTATCTCATACCATACACAAAAATGAATTCCTGGTAACAATATAAGTGTGGAAACATAAAATAATAAAGCTTTTAGAAAATGACCTAAGAAAATAGTAGGGCACAACAAACACAAACCCTAGAGGGAAAGACTGATTGAAGTCTATCAAACTGAAATTAAGAACTTTGGCATACCAAACACTGTAGGAAAGTGAAAACAAGTCACACAGGAAAAAGTTATTTATGAAACAAATAAGCAACAAAAGGCCTGATTCTAGAATATATACATATATCAATCTTGTACAAACTAACCAATAGGCAATCCAGAACAAAAATGGGCAAAATATCTGAAAAGACACTTCATAAAAGACAGCAATGGTCAGAAGTACACAAAAAGTTGCCCAGTTTCCATTAGTCAGCAGAGAAATGCAAATTGAAAGTATAAGGAGACATTACTACTTACTTCCCAGAATGGCTAAGTTAAAGACTGACAAGACCAAGTATCAACAAGAACATGGAAACTCTCATACATTCTGGTAGGAATGTGAACTGGTACAACCAACACTTAAGAAAACACCTTGGGAGGATCCCTGGGTGGCTCAATGGTTTAGCGCCTGCCTTTGGCCCAGGGCATGATCCTGGAGACCTGGGATCGAGTCCCACATCAGGCTCCCTGCATGGAGCCTGCTTCTCCCTCTGCCTGTGTCTCTGCCTCTCTCTCTCTCTCTGTGTGTCTCTCATGAATAAATAAATAAAATCTTTAAAAAAGAAAAAAAAAACCTAAACGCCCTAAAGTGAAGCGTTCAGGGTTGTTTCCACTAGAAAGGAAAGAGAAAGGAAGGAAGGAAGGAAGGAAGGAAGGAAGGAAGGAAGGAAGGAAGGAAGGAAGGAAGGAAGGAAGGAAGGAAGAAAGGAAGAAAACACCTTGGTATTATCCACCAAATTTGTAGCAATTCCACCACTAGAAATACGCCGAAATAGATATACATGTACATGTATTACAGGTGAAGTATACAAAATTTCTCAGGGCAGCACTATTTATAATAGTCTAAAACTAGAAATCCATGAGGCCCCTACTGCAGAATGTAGGACTTGTAGTTTTCATACTAAAGAATACAATAAATAAAAACAAATGAATCATAAGCATACTCAATTACACAGATAAATCTCATAACAAGTGAAAAGGCCAGACACAAAGTATCTATATATTTTTATGAAATTCAAAAACAAGCAAACATGAACTATGATTTTAAAGCGCATTTTTGTGTAATAAAACTAAAAAGGGAAGCAAGAAAGTGATTATATAAAAGTCAGGAAGAGTGTCTGCTTTGGGATATGTTCTCCTTCTTTTCCAGAGTACCAATTAAACTGCGTTAGCTTTCTCACAACTCAGAAACTGTGTCTTTGTGTTTCATGCACTTTCTTTCTACATATAGTTCACATTTTTTTGAAGTTTAAAAACTAAAAAAGCTGTAGTGTTTCTGGACCCCTTGACCTATAAGTCTGTGGCAAGTGGCTAGGCTTTGTCTCTGCCTCTTTCCAAACCACCAGTGAAAACACCAAAATAGAAGCCACTACAATTCTCCTTCTGGACAGTGTAACATCTGCTCATTCCTTCCCCCAAAAAAACATAGGAGACAAGTTAGGTAGGAAGACCACTGCAGGGATACCTGGGTGGCTCAGTCAGTTAAGCATGAGCCTTCAGCTCAGGTAATGATCTCCGGTCCTGGAACTGAGCCCCGCATCAGACTCCCTGCTCAGTGGGGAGTCTGCTTCTCCTTCTCCCTCTGCTTCCCACCCCGCCCCCCTCCTGTATGCTTTCTCTCTCTCTCAAGCAAATAAATAAAATCTTACCAAAAAAAAAAAAAAGAAAGAAAAGGCTCCTGGATGACTCAGTTGGTTAAGTGTCTGCCTTTGGCTCAGGTCATAACAGCAGGGACCCAGGATCGAGTCTCACATCAGGCTCCCTGCTCCTCAGGGAGCTTGCTTCTCCCTCTGTCTCTGCCTCCCTCTTTCTCTGTTTCTCATGAATGAATAAATAAATCTTAAAAAAAAAAAAAAAGGAAGACCACTGCATTTTTTAAGCTTCAGAAGATTGGACTGGCTTGAGTAAATATAATATTTTGCACTCATATTGTACTTTGCTGTTTTTTTTTTAAGATTTTATTTATTTATTCATGAGAGACGCAGAGAGAGAGAGAGGCAGAGACACAGGCCGAGGGAGAAGCAGGCTCCATGCAGGGAGCCTGATGTGGGACTCGATCCCAGGTCTCCAGGATCACACCCCGTGCTGAAGGCGGCGCTAAACCACTGGGCAACTGGGGCTGCCTTACTTTGCTGTTTTTAAGGCACTCTGGGGTGAATCTGAATAATCTCACAACAACCTGAAATATGGACTGTACTATCCTGAATTTGCAAATGAGGAAAATAAAGCCCAAAGAGGTAAAAAGACTTAACCAGAAGTCATGAAGTTGGGATAGTGACGGAACTGAAAATAAACCCAAGCCCCCTGATCTTATCAAGACCATCTGAGTAGAGCAAAATCACAATATCCAAAACCCCATGCTTATCATCTTTCTTATCTCTCTCTAGCTGGCTTACATATGACCTTGAGCAAGACACAGCACTTCTCAGCCTGTAATACCAGATAACCTCCCAGGTCGGCCTCAGCTGTACACTTCTCTGATGTCCTGATAGTGCCCAGAACAGGAGAAAGTTGCAGGGCTTTGTCACATAGATCTGGGATCGAATACCACTCTACCACCCCTACTGGCCAGCTGGGCTACTCCATCTCCAGGCTCCACAAGCTTCATCGGTAAGATCAGAACAATTGTACCTTACAGAATATACATGAGGGTTAAGAGTTTTAACACACACCTGTAATGCAGTAGGCATTCAGTAAGTGCCTCTTCCCTTCTTTATGAGGCACTTAAGAAGAAAAGAACTTAAGAAAAAAAAGAAAGCCTGGCCTCACAGAGGAGGACCATAGAACAAAGAAGAAAGTAAGGATACCCCAAATCTGTCACTCTACAAGAACTCTATTAACATTTTGATGATTGTCCCAAAAGACATCTCTGCATACGCACATTTCCATGTAATTTCACATAAACAAGTGAGAGAGAGATAGAGGCAGATAGATGTAGAGATTTTGTTGCTTAATATGCCATGGAAGTCTTCCCAAACTAACAGTAAAGGACCTATACCTCCATCTGCAGTAGCTGTCTGATACCCTGTTGTATCATAAATACTGATCCACTTTCCCAAAGTAATGCTGGCATTCAGGTCTGTTTAGAATTTTTTACTATCTCAGACAATTCCTTGATGGGTACTCCCTTCCACACGTGTACATGGTTATCTCCTGAGGACAAATTCTGAAAAGGACAACTGCTCGGTCAAAGGGAACACACACTGTACACTTGATGAGGTCTATTTTTAACATAATGCACTAGATGCCCTGTGGGGCTACAGGCTGCTGACTTCTACAAATCTGCTGGTTATTTTAAAAGACTCTATATCGCAACCTTATTAAATAAGGAGGAAATTAATTAGCACTCTATGCTGCATTCACTTTTAATTCCAAGAATAAGAGCACAATACAAATACAAAAAAAAAAGGGTATGAGAAAGTCAGTGACTTTGCATATTCACATGTAGGATGGGGAGAATTATTCATCCAAACTGATTGTCCTTCAAAGTAGTCATGTGAGGGAGTCCCTGTGACCCTCATCCCAGTGATAATGCTACCAGATTCCTCTAGAATGGGCTCCAGAGCTGTAAGTCTGTTAAAATATCAGTCATTAATAGTAGACTAATGGGACTAATCAAGTTATCAGCTTGTTACCTGTCATTGCCCACATATAAGGATTTTACCAATGGTAAAGGAACTTCCATCACTTTATTTTTATGTATAAGCATCAATAGGCCAGGTGAGGCTAGAAGGCACAGTCTGAATAGAGAGAGAGGCAGTTAGTAAAAACAGATCTAGTCTCATATAACTTTGAGCAGTGACAGAAACATTCTGTCTGCGCCATCCGATGCAGCAGCCACTAGCCACATGTGGCTACTGAGCAATCGAAACATGAGTGTGAATGAGAAACAGAGCTCTAAATTTTACTTAAAACATGAAGTTACCTAACTTTACATAGCCACAGGAGGCCCACAGCTACCATGCTGGACAGCACAGCTCCACACCAATGGTTGCGAGCCTGAGCTGGTAAAAACCCAGGTCAGGGGATCCCTGGGTGGCTCAGCGGTTTAGCGCCTGCCTTTGGCCCAGGGCGCGATCCTGGAGTCCCAGGATCGAGTCCCACGTCAGGCTCCCGGCATGGAGCCTGCTTCTCCCTCCTCCTGTGTCTCTGCCTCTTTCTCTCTCTCTCTATCATAAATCAATCAATCAATCAATCAATCCCAGGTCAGTGTGTGAGGGGGCAGGGGAACACCTCCCAAAGCTCTGCTCACGTGACACCATGTTAGAGATAAGGTAGGCCAGATTTTCTGGTTATCTGGTATTACAGGCAGATCTCCAGATTTTCAACACTGGCAACTTCCTAAATGAATTCTAAGGGACCGGTAACAAACAAAGAAAACATGCTGGGGGTCAAATCCAGCCAAAGACCCCTAAATCTGCAACTTCTCTCTTCCAGATACATCTCATAAATGTAAGATCAGGCACCAAAACATTCAGTTGTCTAAGGGATGAAGCAAAGATTCCAGCTGCCCCTGAGCTGAGCAACGCCAATCAGCCAGCAAGGCTCACAGCTCTGGCCCCTGCCCCACACTCTCCCAAGAGTCTCCCTATGCTACTCCTCCAAGGCCCCAGTCCTGATCCTTCCAGTAGAATTTTTTAGCTAGCCCAGTCTAGGAGATCTTCCAGTCTCCTGAGTCCACGCAGGCCAAGACCTGCATCTCTCTCCAGTTCCTTTACATGCATCTCTCCAAAACGACTACTAACTACTCAAAGCAGGATGGTTCCTCATACATGAGGCTTTCTCATTCCCACCCACTTCCCAAGAGATAGCAAAGGCATGGGGGGCAAGTGGGCCAGGAGGCACAGGGAGAATCAACTGCTACCTTGCATACAGTCTTTTTATTATATTATTTAATCCTCACAACAATATCTTGAGCCAAATACCACACCTATAAATATCCCTACTTTACAGATGAGGAAACAGGCAACTGGGCAAAGTCATTCAGCTATTAAGTGGCTCAAGTAATATCCATTAATCAATCAGTCTTACAAAAGGGCAAACCAAGAATGCTAAGATTGTAATGACAAAGTCTGCGACTCGTATGTGCATGCCTACCCCAGAGAACCATCTGCCCACTGCCTACTGGTACTGGCAAAAAGTGGGCATTGTTCCCAGCAGCCAAAAAGTGGTGGCAAACCAAATATCCATCAACTGGTGAACAGATAAAGCACAGTACATCCATACAACTAAATACCATTCAACAGGGACGCCTGGGTGGCTCACTGGTTGAGCGTCTGACTTTGGCTCTGGGCGTGATCCTGGAGTCCCGGCATCGAGTCCCACGTCAGGCTCCCTACATGGAGCCTGCTTCTCCCTCTGCCTGTGTCTCTGCCTCTTTCTCTCTGTGTCTCTCATGAATAAATAAATAACCTTTAAAAAAATAAATAAATATATAAATGCCATTCAACAATAAAGAGGAACAAAGGACTGATACACGCTACAATACAGATGAACAAAGAGGCTACATACAAGAAATCAGACACAAAAGAGGACATATTGTATGATTTTGTTTATACGAAATGTCCAGAAAAGGCAAATCTACAGGCACAGAAAATAGACAAATAATTGCCTACAGCTAGGGGTGGGAATGGGACTGACTGCAGCTGGGGATTGGGGGTCTTTTGAGAGCAATGGGGAAATGTACAATTTTGTAAATTTACTAAAAATAACTGATACATGAAACAGATGAATTTTATGATACATAAATTATACCTCTATAATTCTGTTTTTTATTTTTTTTAAAGATTTTATTTATTCATGATAGACAGAGAGAGAGAGAGAGAGAGAGAGAGAGAGAGGCAGAGACACAAGCAGAGAGAGAAGCAGGCTCCATGCAGGGAGCCCGATGCGGGACTCGATCCCGGGACCCCAGGATCACGCCCCAGGCCAAAGGGCAGGCGTCAAACCACTGAGCCACCCAGGGATCCCCTATAAACCTGTTATTTAAAAAAATCAGTTTGGGGCACCTGGTGGCACAGTTGGTTAAGTGTCCTACTCTTGGTTTCGGCTCAGGTCGTGATCTTAGGGTCATGGGATCAAGCCCCATGTCAGGCTCCACACTCAGAATAGAGTTGGCTTGAGTCTCCCTAAGTTTTCTCTCTCCTTCCACCCACCGCTCCCCAGCTTCCCACCCACACCAATATGCCATGGAAGTCGGCTTAAGTCTCTCTAAAGACTCTCTAAAATAAATAAATAAATAAATAAATCTTTTTTAAAAAATCAGTTACTGGGCTTAAAAGAACTGATCCTTCTGGTGACTGGATCATGAAGAACTGATGACATCTGCCAAAGGCAAGTACTGGTTATTCATCGATCCAGAAACACTGGATAGATGTTGCAGAAGGAAAAGCAAGGCCACAGGTCAGGTCAGAGCTTGTGCAGAGCAAAAGTCCTTCCCAATTCTCCTGAGAACTCTGAAGAGGTCATGGTGCACACCAGGCTCAACAGTTCTGCTTGCGGCCCGCTAACCACCCATGGTTTTCCTGAATGGGCTATGCTCTTTCCTTACATGTGTCCCTGCCTGAAACATTCTACTTTCCCTCTCTGTACACTCTTCTCTTCTTTCAGAGCTCTCTTCAAGCACCATGAATTCCAATGTCCTCCCATTTATATCCACTAGCCCAAAACAGAAAGCTGTGTTTCCAGCATCCCCACCATACACAGTTCTTCTAGCTGTCAGACGCAAGGGACCTCTGGTTTTTAAACCATTTATCTGCCTAGTGCCTAGAGTCTAGACTTTAAGTTTCTGTAAGGCAGGCTCTGCATCTTCTCCATCTCTGTATCATCAGTGTCAACCATAATGCTAGCAAATCTGGGGAGGTGAGGGTGGATAGAAAGTGGTTGGATATGACAGTAATAATAGTGCAAATTGTTATTTAGTTCATGTTTGAACTAAGCATTGCATTAACAATCCAAAATACAGTAACTGGCATTAAGACCCTCTCACTTCCTCCTACTTTTATCCTTGTTTCCATCCTGTCCTCATTCCATCTATTCTCACCACACAACCAGAGGTACTTTTAAATATTTTTTTTCTTTGTTTATTTTAGAGAAAGAGAGAGAGAGAGCAGGGGAAGGACAGAGGGGAGGGAGAGAGAAAGAATCTCAAGCAGACTCTATGCTGAGCATGAACTCTGACATGGGGCTCGATCTCATAATCCTACGATTATGACTGAGCTGAAACCAAGAGTCAGACAGACAGTTATGACTAACCCACCCAGATGCCCCAACCAGAAGGTCCTTTTAAGGGTACTCATATCATGCCACTCCTATGCTCCAAAGCCTTCAATGGCTCCCACGTCGGGTAAGAGAGGGTCTTTACAATGGCCTACAAGCCCTCACAGCCTGACCTCCTATTCCCTCACTAGCTTATGGCTGCCCCTCTCCCTTCAGGGGCCTCCTGGCTATTTGTCAAATGTCCCCTCTTTGTACCTAAGTTTCTCTCCCTAGAATGCTTTCCCCCAAGATATCCACTTTGTCTGCCCAGCATTTCATTCCAACATTTGCTGAACAGCTATCTGTTGGTCAGGTCCATTGCAACCGGCCTACTGAATACTATGGGCGAGTACCACGTGTGTCCTTCCACTTTGCTTTATTTTTCTCCAAAGCATTTATCACTCTCTAGTACTCTATAAAATTCACTCAGTTAACTTGCTTATGGATTCTTTCTTCCAAGTAGAACATCTAATTATTCATTACTAGTGTCCAGAACCTTGTTTGTTTTTTTAAAATGCCGGCAACTTCTGTGAATGCTGAGGCTTACCCTAGGTTCCACGAGAGCAGGTGGTAGAACTTATTCCTTCCTGGTTAGTAGTGCAGGTGCTAAATTCTGCTGGGGCCCATCTCAATTGATACTTTAAAGCAGAGACCTCTACTTTGATTACACATCCTTATTAGAGTACTTCATATGCATATTTCTTTATAATCTATAAATCTGCTGTTATGCAGATATACAGTAAAATTATAAAGTACACGAAAAATTCAATACTTTTGAAAAACAGAATTGAAAATCAATTTAACAGGGGCTCTAGCATGTTCTTACTGTGGCCCAATGACCTGCCTGGGTCCCATCAAGAAGCCCACTTATCTAAAAGTAAAGCAGTATCCACTGTGAAGTTGTACCTTGCTTTGACTGGAAAGGAGAGAACACCACAACAGAAAGAAATCCTCCAGGGTTCCACTTCCTAGGAAACACCTCACTGTCAATCAGGAGAAGAGTGATTTAAAAAAAAAACATATTCCCAAGTCTCGCAGATTCCAAACTATGATGAATTTCAGAGCTAGCCAAATTCTGGCACACACTGCGCAGATATTTTATAAGAATGATCTTGCAAACCAAAGCTTTCAACATGGCTTGGGTACCTTAATAACATTTTATGAAAAAATCAATCTACTGGACTGCATAATCAACAAAACTACTGCAAAGTACAGATGGCCATTCTTTGTCTGAACTCAAGGAGAAAGCGTTACTTAAAGTTACCATGATGGAGGCAACAAGGTATGGACCACAGCTGGTGAGATGTGCAAACCACACAAACCAGAATGAGCAGTCTTCAGAAACCCAGTACTCGGGGCCCAAGGGGCGAGAAGATCAAAAAAAAAAAAAAAAAAAAAAAAAACAGAGAATAGTCTTTAGAGTCAGACAAAACTGGGGTTCAGACTGTGGCACCACTATTTTTACTAGCTTGGGGACTCTAATAAAGTTAACATCTCAAAGTTCATATATGAATCTACAAAATGGGATACTAATATCCCCTTCTGCAGGTGACTGGGAGGACTACTAAAGCAATCTATTTAAATTATCAAGCACAGTGAGCCACACACAGTAAACATGGCCCTAATATGTTAAGCTTTGGGACTTTATGAGGTATCAAAATAGAAATATCCTTGGGGCACTGGGTGGCTCAGTTAGTTGAACATCTGCCTCTTGGTTAGGCTCAGGGTTGTGAGACTGAGCCCCACATCAGGATCCGTGCTCAGCATGTAGTCTGCTTGTCCCTCTCCAACTACTCCTCCCCTCTGGGCTTGTGCATGTTCTCTCTCCCTCTCTCTCTCTGATAGATAGGGAGGGAGGGAGGGAGGGAGGGAGGGAGACAGACAGACAAAAATCTTTTTTTATAAAGAAAATAAAAATATCCTGTAGGCAGATGTCTGCTAGCTGAAGCCCAGGAGAAAAGGAAGTCTGAGGTGCAAATATTGGTCTAAGAACCATAAGTATGAATGAGATTCCCCGGTGAGAACATGCAACAACAGACCAAAAACATCCTATTAGAAACCGATAGCAGTACAGCCAACTGGAAGCACCAGAACATTCCCACAGTCAAATAGGATGGGAATATAGGAATATTCTGATTAGCATTCTGACAAGCCTTAGCAATACAGTAAGAAAAAAGAATAAAAAGAACTAAAAAATAAAAGACATTATCACCAACACTTGCAAATAATAGTCTACTAAGAAAATACAAAACTATCAACTGAAAATTAGAAGTGACAACAGAATAAGTTGGCCAAATATCATACTTATATAGAAAAATATTTTTTTTCATTATGTCTATCAGAACCAGGAAGAAAGTCTAAGGGGAAGAAAATCAAATTTACAACTCCAACAAAAACATATAGTAATTAGGATTGAGCCATAAGACCTATGTGAAGAAACTATAAAAATTTTACTAATGGGCATAAAGAAAGCACAAATAAAGGAAGAGAAATGTCTTATTCTTAAAGGAAAAAAAATAATAATAAACACAAGTAGGGGCACCTGGGTGGCTCAGTGGTTGAGCATCTGCCTTCAGCTCAGGTAGTGATCATGGGATCCTGGGATCGAGTCCCAGGGAGCCTGCTTTTCCCTCTGCCCATGTCTCTGCCTCTCTCTTTGTGTCTCTCATGAATAAATAAATAAAATCTTTAAAAAAAAAAAAAAGAATAAACACAAGTAAAAGAGAAACAACAAACTGGGCAAAAGCTATTTGTAAAATATGTAGGGAAGGAACACATTCATGACTTTAAAAAAAAAAACCCTACAATAATTTTTTAAAATAAATTTTTATTTTTAAATGGACAATTCATTCTATATAACATCAATAATCATACAAAGTTGCTCAATCTCACTTATATTCAAAGAACTGCAAAACACAATAATGGTACACCATTTATAACCTATCGGACTGAGACATTTTAAAAGATTAATAATGGCCTATGTGTTTGGAGGGTTCAGAATAACAGACACTAGCATAAGGAGCTTGCAACCCTAGGAAGTGTAACTGATACAGGATCTGGACAATTGATAGCTATCAAATTTTTAATATGTATAAAGTCTGACCCAACAAATTCATCTAGTAATCTATTTCAGAAACATTAACACAAGTATGCTAAGCAATACAGTTGCATGCAACCATTGATCTCTACAGCATTATTTTGTAGAAGAAAAACATTAAAAATAATTCTGGGACCCCCTCCTGGCTCAGTCAATGGAGAATGTGACTCTTGACCTCACAGTCATGAGTTTGAGCCCCATGTTGGGCATAGATCTTACTTAAAAGTAGTAACAATAATAATATCCATCAACAGGTGATTGGGTGAATTAGTTATATGTACATGTGTGCTATCTGAATAATTAAAAGCAGTAACAAATAGGGGCACCTAGGTAGCTCAGTCAGTTGAGCATTCACCTTCTGCTCAAGTCATAATCCTGGGGTCCTGGGATCAGACTCCCTGGCTCAGTGGGGAGTCAGCGTCAGCTTCTCCTTCTCCCTCCCCCCCTTCTCCTTGCTTGTGTGCTCTCTCTCTCGAATAAATAAAATCTTTTAAAATTTTTTTAAATTTTAAAAATTAACAAATACAGTAGCAATGAATAATCCATAAATGAAGTTAGAAAACCACTCCATTTACAACAGCACCAAAAAGAAGAAAATGCTTAGGAATAAGTTTAGCAAGAAAAAAGTGCAAGACTTGCACACTGAAAACTACAAAATACTTCTGAAAGGAATTCAAGAAGACCTAAATAAACGGAAAGATATCCTCTGTTCATGGAGAAGACAATACCACTAAGGTGGCAATATTCCCTAAATTGATCTACAAAGTCAATGCATTTGCTATCAACATTCCAGCTGCCTTTTTCTGCAAAAATTAACAAGCCACAGTATGGAGTTTAAAAAAGAAAAGCAAACTGCAGCACAGTATGTATATCACGTGACCCTGTTTGTTTTTTTGTTTTTTTTTTTAAGATTTTATGTATTTATTCATGAGAGAGACAGAGAGAGGGGGGCAGAGACACAGGCAGAGGGAGAAGCAGGCTCCATGCAGGGAGCCCCATGTGGGTCTCGATCCCAGGACTCCAAGGATCACGCCCTGGGCTGAAGGCAGGCGCCAAACCGCTGAGCCACCCGGGGATCCCCCTTATTTGTTTTTTTTTTAAAACTTACATGCAATGTTTGTGTACAAGTAACTTTGCATTATCGGGAACAGACTTTTTTTTACCCCTGCACCTCACACATGTCTGTATTATGAAACTTTTACAACAAGCACATATAATTTCATAGTGTTAAGAAAATCATGATAAAAAAGCTTTTTAATATTTTAAGTTTTAAACAAATCAATTTAAATTCTCTGACAGGCTGCCTGCCAGAAAGGAATGGAAGATGGCCTTTGGTCCAGGTTTAGTCTACACAGCTGAGAAGGAATCTACATCCCCGAACACCCTTCTGCCCCAAGTTTATTCCATGTCTGGCAGGAGACTATGACTTTCAGGAACACGCATCCTAAGAGCAGCCAGTGACTGACAACCACTGAAGCTACAAGAGGGGTGCGTGTGGATTCATTGTACATTCTACTTTCATGCAGCTTTGAATTTTTCAAAATACAAAGTGAAAGAAAAATACAGGTACCTAGTCTTTGATCTTCAGGGTCCGGCCCTCCTTAACTAGTTAGGGATCTGGAATAAGACTCATGACCAATGTTCTGGGAAGAAAAAATCACTCACTGTATTGTATCCTAAGGCCCTCCTGTCCCTTACCCTAAATGCTACAATGCGTTAGGACAGTATCTTGAAGTGCTGTGATCTTCTACAACCACTATCAAAGGAAAACCCCGATAAAATAAAACAATACAAGTATTTGGGGTTTTTTTTGTTTTTTTTTTTTTAATTTTTATTTATTTATGATAGTCACAGAGAGAGAGAGAGGCAGAGACACAGGCAGAGGAAGAAGCAGGCTCCATGCACCGGGAGCCGGATGTGGGATTCGATCCCGGGTCTCCAGGATCGCGCCCTGGGCCAAAGGCAGGCGCCAAACCGCTACGCCACCCAGGGATCCCAACAATACAAGTATTTGGAGTTGAGTGGAGGGCAGGCAAGTCCAGCCTTCTGAAATACTGGGCTGTCTAAATAAAGGATAAGGCTACAGGTATTTAAAGGGTTTTTAAAAACAAGTTATAATTGGTATGTTGACTATTCTCTCCTGTGGCAAACCATCAGCTTCTTCCCATGACCAGCATACCTACAAGGGTCATTACAAGTCTGCCGGCACCAGGATGCTAAAATCAGAGGTAAAAGGAATCAGCAACTCACAGGAAGAGGCTCAAGGTTTCATTTACGATAGGGCTTAGTGTCAGACAAGGTGTTCTTGTGTTCTGTGGTTTCTCTAGGGACAAAACTTTTTCCTCTGACTGCAGCAATAATGTGTTCCTATGGTTTCTTTACTCTGAACCCTAGCAAAAGAGCCTGACAAGCCAATCGCCTTTTGTCTCCCTGGAGCAAAGCCCAGTGCTGGACAAAGCACAGAAACCTAGCAGACAGTCTACCTGCAGGACTGAGCATATTCTAAATACACATTTGCTGACAGGGAGTTCTTCCCAGGGCCAGGGAGGGGGAGATGAGTCAGGGCCAAGCATGCAGCACACAGCTTTGGAGAAAGCACTCAGTATATCTGGTTCCCCTCCCTTGCCCTGTGTTCTGCCTTTCATTGAGCTCTCTAGTCACCCAGCAAAGAATAAATAACTCCAAAGCCAGAAGACAACTGCAATGCTCCAACACCAAGGGAGTCCTTTTTTTTCTCTCCACAAAAAAACACAACTGGTTACATTATGGAACAGCTCTACCCAACACTTTCAAATAAATGCAATTTGGAAACTTCAGCTTTGGAGCTATCCCAAAGTCTTCAATTATTTATGAGGAGATCAAACACAGAAATCCAATAGGCAGGTTCTGTTTAAGCTGGGCTTTTGTCCTCTGGGCTTTTGTTACTGCTCAATTTTTTTAAGTTCTATCTTTCAGCGATGCAGCTGGATACAGGAAAGCCTCCCTGCCTTTGTCTGACTCTGTTCTCTTCCATCAGGAAAGGGAGTCACCAGCCCCTTCTGGTCTCTATAGCTTCATCTGTACAATGACTGTGTGATGGTTTGCTGGAAATGCCTACATCACAGCACAAAAAAGGAGGCAGGTAAAAGCAATGTGATTTTATCAAAGAGAGCACATAACAGTTTGAAGAAGAGGCGGGAAAAGTCTGCAGAAACCTCTCTTGTGGGTTAAGCCCCTCCTCTTCTGATCCAGAAGTTCATTCATGCTGTCAAACACACAATGCACGGTGGCCTTGCCAAAAATTAAAAACATTACACATGCCTACACACTTAATGAATTCACTTATGAAAAATAAACCAACTTGTTCCAGACCAGAAAGCTTAAAGGCAGGATGGAGAAATCAAAATAAATTTGTTGTTCTAATCCCTTCTAACTTCCAGCACCTTGGAAAACAAAAAAAGCCCCTCAAATCGGGAATAAATTCTCAGCTCCAAGGAAGCAAGCTTTTTCTGTACTACTTCCTACTCAATCTAATTCTGATTTCTAACCTCAGAAGTACACAAGACTACATTTGATAGAATAAGAGAAAGAGTGAGGGATGAAAATACAAGTTCATGACGGAGTCATTTCAAATGAGGGATTCACTGGCCAGTCAAGGATAAGTGCTAGAAAACAGAAGAGAAAAGCTAACATTAATCCATTCCTCCAGACATGCTCCAACAGGACTGCCACCACCATGCTCTACCTGACACCCTGTCACTTTCTCTCTCTAGCCTACCACTGGATGATCTCCTATCATGAACCGAAAAGTGCTGTGGCTTCTGTAATTAGGGCTTCTCCCTAACTCAACACCGCTGAAGAGGAATTACCAAAGGTTTTGGTCAGAAAAGGCCTCGGACATGATCCTGTGTGTAATGTTTCCATCTCAGTGACAGCATTGTTGCCCAAACTCGGACCCAAGTCTGAGTGGCTCTAATGGCCAGTTCTTTCAATGGCATAGTTTTCTTCCCCGGGGGTAGAGAAAAGTAGGAATCAGAGCCCAAAGACACGCCAGGTGAAGACAGGAAACCAAGCATACATTTTGCCAACCTTTCTTCCTGATGACCCATGAAAATGATAGTATAGAAGCACAGAGAATTCTCTCCAAAATAACATGGACAATTGGGGTGGGGGGGGGGATAACTCAACTGGCCATGTAAATGGTATCGTTCCATTCTAGAAGAGGGGGAGCCACACCCTAGATTGCTCCAGGGGAGCTGTAGCAGGGATGAAAAGCTCACCCACTAGATCTTAAATAGGCTCAGGGCTTCTGTGAGGAGCCGTGAGGCACGAAGGGACGTTGAGACACGAAGGATGTTGAGACAAGTAGGGGAACGCAGGTAGACAAGGGGCTGCCAAAGCAAGAGTAGGGAAGGTGTGTAAACAGATAAGGCAGGCAGGAAAGGAGCATCTAGAACCAGGCCAGGCTGGGCCCCCTTTGCAAATTAGGGTCAATTCTGTGATAATCCTCTGGCAAGTGCTTACATGTTTGCCTGGTAAGGTAAGGGAACCAAATAATTTATCATCTTCACTGGGGAATTTTGAGGTTCAAAGACAGTGCTGCTTGGATCCCTTGGTGGCTCAGCGGTTTAGCGCTTGCCTTCAGCCCAGGGCGTGATCCTAGAGTCCTGGGATTGAGTCCAGCATCAGGCTCACTGCATGGAGCCTGCTTCTCCCTCTGCCTGTGTCTCTGCCTCCCTCTCTCTCTCTCTCTCTCTCTCTCTCTCATGAATAAATAAATAAAATCTTTTTAAAAAACAAACAGAGTGCTGCTAGAAATTATACCAGGACAACAGGCATAAATTGGGACATCCCAAGCAAAAAGGACACACAGTCTCTGTAGGCAGGAGTCCCTCAGGGTCAGGAACCATGTCTTACTCTGCTCTGTATTCGCAAGACCAAACAGGCTCTCAGTAAATGACGACTGCACAACCAATATGACTACTTTCTTCAATTCTAAATTTGCCAAAAGCAACTTGCCTATTGTTGCTACCAGGCCTCCTTGCTGCAAACTCCAGAGGAGGCCCTGCCATGCCCTACATAGCAGGTGCGCTCCTCTAAAAGGAGAGACACGTTGTTTTTATTATTCAAGTATGGTCAACATACAAGGTTATATTAATTTCAGGCATCCACCATAGTGACTTGACAATTGTATACATTACTCAATGCTCATCTGTCACGATACCTTATTGCAACAGTACTGACTCTTTTCTGTGGCTCATTTATTTTATAACTGGAAGTTTATACCTATTAATCCCCTTTACATATTTTGCCCAACCTCCCACCCACCTCCAGCAACACCAGAGTGGTACAGTCTGCTCTCTGTACTTTAGAGTCTGTTTTTACAGACTGTTTTATCTTGAAGAGTCCACATATAAGTGAAATCATAAGGGCATTTGCCTTTCTTTGCCTGACTTACTTCACTTTTTTTTTTGTAAGATTTATTTCAGAGAGAGCACACAAGGGGGAGGAGGAGAGAGGGAGAGGGAGAAGCAGACTCTCCACTGAGCACTGAGCCAGACAGACAGACACTTGACAGACGCTTAACCAACTGAGCCACCCAGACGACCTTTCACTTATTTTAATTAAAAAAGCAAAGGAAAAAAAAAAGAAAAAAGAAATTAAAAAGCAAAAAAACTCTCTACATCATCTTTGAAATGAACCTCCTCCATATCCACAGCCAACCAAAACTTTGCCCTAACACTACTTGCCCACTGAACTCACTGTGACCTTCCACATTCATCCTGTCTGAGGCCGGGAAAGGCTGTCAGAGTCCCAGGAGCCGCAGTGACAGCTGATGCCCCATGCCCAAGGCCCAGAGCCTTTTTTCAGCAGTGTCACTCCACCTTTGGCCACTCTCTGACTTAGTAACTCCAAACAAAGGTCATCAGTTGTGATCTGCATGCTCGGGTTGAAGTGTTTATGGCAGTATAGAGAGTCACAACACACACAATAAAGGAGGAAGATTCTAAAACGTGTTCTAAGTCTTTTCTTTCCCTTTTTGGGTTGGTTTGCTATAAGTCGTCCACCGGGAAGGTTAAATAGGAGCCCTGGAATCAGATATTTTTCTAAGGAGAAAACACTGAGAAAAACAAGTGAAGATTTTTGCAGGGGGGTTTCAAGGAATGCCAGAAACAAGCTTTTGGGAAGAGTTTGCATGGGGCTCCAGGCCTGCACTTCTCTTGGAGATTGACAGCTGTGAGTCCTATTAATGGATCTTAGCACTCGTCTTAGATTTCACTGGTTTAATCCAAGCTACCAAATAATTGAGACCAGCCCATAAACTATTCAGGTGCCCCTGAAGCAATTGTTTCAAAGTACTCCTGCAATGGGGGGCTAGGGAGTCAGGGGTGCAAGATGAGAAATGGAGAGGGAACCACTGGAACTTCTGGCCAGGTCTTGAAAAGCCTTGCATTTCTTGGGTGGCACTATCAGATCAACATGCTAAAGGTGTAATATGAATTCTCATTTTTATAAATCCTCAAATAATTTATTGAACAACCCGATTACACTGCAGTGTAACACTGTCCAGACTCCATTATACTTTGTGTTTAAAAAAACTAGTATCATAAATGTAAATATTTCACGGAAATGATCTGAGCATCTTTCTTTTCCTGAAAGGCTGTGTTTCCAAGTAAGACTACAACAGCTAAAAGAGAATTATTGTTTAGCAGCATAATGCCTCTGTCTGCAAACAGGACTTCCTTAGGTCAGGGAGATTCAAAGTCCCAAAAACAGTAGACACTGTAAAGAAAATGAAATCATTTTAGTGAGGATTTTACTCAGCCCTATTGTCTGCTCAGACGGCATTTAATGGTTCACATTATTCCCCAATATCCCCCTCACATTCTAACAATCCACTCCCAACCTCACTACCTCTCATCACACTGGACTATCTTCTGGTAACCTCCTATTTATCCCAAGTCAGCTCAGACGCCATCACAATTTTCTAATTTTCCAAAGAACAGTCTAGGAATCTGTTCAAAAATCTTCAGTGCTTTGGGGAGTCTGGGTGGCTCAGTCAGTTAAGCCTTTGGCTCAGGTCATGATCCCAGGGTTCTAGGATGGAGCCCCATATGGGGCTCCCTTCTCAGCAGGGAGGAGTCTGCTTGTCCCTCTCCCTCTGCCCCTTCCCCCTTTTCCTGCACGCTCTCCTCTGTCAAATAAATAAATAAAATCTTTGAATGAATGAATGAATGAATGAATGAATGAATGAAAAAGAAAGAAAGATAGATCTTCAGTGATTCCTCAGAGTCTGTTAAAAAATGTTTTACTGCCCTGGCATGGCATCCACACTCTCTAAGGTCTGGCCCCAATCTATCTTTCTAGAAAGCACAGTTTAGGTGAAGGGGTTTGGGTTCTGAACCCAGATGGCCCAGTTTCAGACACCAGCCCTACCATTCATCTTCACTTACTAAAGAGGAATTACAGCAGAAACTAATAAAGATGGTCATGAGAATTAAATGCTGATCTGCTTAAAAGAGCTCAGCACAATGCCAGATACATGGAGCTGTTCAGTAAACGTGAGCTATTCTCATTATTCCCAGCCTCCCCCATTCACTGAACAAATATTTGAGTACTACCGTAGGCTAGGCCATGTGCTAAGTGCCAGGCTTACAGAGAGAACCAAACACAATCGTGCCCTCCTGGAGCTTTTCCATGGATGGATGGAGCAGGGCAGTGCCCACAATCCTACTAGACCAGCCCAGTGAGAGTGGGATCTTCCCACTCTTCCCCAAGCTCTACCCACCACCGCTTTGCTCAGACACTGTTTCCCCTTTCAATGTGCACTTCTCCCTGCCAAACCCTGCCCATCTTTTAAGATTCAGGCCTCCCAGGTCACTCCTTCTGGGAAACCTCTGTCTGTCTCCTCCCACAGAAAGGAAATATGCAGTCAAGCATTGTTTGCAACAGGTCAGTTACAACATAGAATACAAGGTCCTTGTATACAAACCACATCCACTCTGTTATAATCCTGTCTGGAGGCAGAAAATCCTTTTTCTCTCCTCCAACTGGCACTTCTCAAAAAAAAAAAAAAAAAAAACTGGGAAATGAGCAAAGAAATCTCTAATTTAATTATCTATAGTCATCTGTGATCAAGTCAGGGAACCTAAAGAGAAATGTGGACAGTAAAAAGGTATTAGGAAAGACGAGAAATATTTTCCGAGGCCCACAACACCCAGAGTTCAAGGATTATGACTAAGAGTTACAATGCCTCCTTCTTCCCATGACTACCTTTGTTTTCTTAGATGGGGTTGGTAAACTGGAAAAGTTTCCATGAACTGATGTACTTCTAAGACTTGCCTGCTTTCACACCAGGGTAACAAAAAAAAAAAAAAAGAGAGAGAGAGAGAGAGAGAGAGAGGAAGACTAAGGCCTTCCTTTTCTTTGTAGTAAATGCTCGCTGAAAGCCGAGAGGGAGAAAGGCCCAGTACAGAACAGAAGGATTTATACACCTGTCCAGTGGACTTCAGACTGATGTGGAACATGCTCTCAGGCTCATGGCCAACTGGCAACAGGAGAGAGATGGCTCATAAAGCACAGCCTGAATCTGTTCAAGTACAGTCTCTGCCCAATAGGCTCAGAAAGTCCCAGCTTCCCTCCCTCATGGGACCCTGAGGGCAACTGTGACCAATGCAACAGAGCGGGGTTGTCCTGGCCTTCAGAGCCTCTGGACCCTCATGCTGGGACAGTACAATCAAATACCAAATGACCCGTAGAAAACTCCAAGTGCCTTTGACTTCAGATAAGGAACATGCTGTGTTCTAGACAGGTGGGATAACACAAGAAAGAAACATTTGTTTAATAATCATAACACACAGTTAGGGAAGGCTTCCCAGCACCAAGCAAGTTAACAGGCCCACAGGAGAATGAAAGGATGAGCCTACCTGGAGAGAGGATATTCTAGTTAGCTGAAGCTGACTGCAATTATCTGAACTTCCCATGTAGTTCATGGGAAGCTCACAAAATGTACTAGACATGTATATTACAGAGAATATTCTGGGATTTAGCCTTTCATGGTGTCTCAGGTTCATCATTAAAATGCAGTCGTTGTGACAAAGCCCAAGAATTTCTTCCCAGGATCCTACAAGGCTCAGCAACAAATCAGAGGAAGCCTTCTGAAACTGTCAGGTCCCTGGCTGTCTCCTCCTACCTCCACTTGCTGCTGAGACACTGGAGGCAAAACCTTCTCTGCAAGTTTGCTTGAGGAGGTGGCAGATTTTGGAGGCGCAGAGCTGATAAAGCAATCTCTAGCAGTCCTGAGATGGTGTCACGTATCCTTAGGGGACTGGTCTCTGGGCCTTCCAGAGATACAACTGTCCAACCTCTCATTATGTTCATTTACTCAATAAATAATTGAGTGGCCACCACATCCCAATTACTGTTTTAGGAAATGGAGATTCTATAGTTAAACAAAACAGGTAAGGGCTCTGCCATCAGGAAACACACAGTGCAGGGGTTGGGGGAACTTTAGCTAGGGTTAAAGTAATGGCTGAGGATGGAAACTACTTAGGGAAGTCTAGAGAAGGCTGAATGACAAGATATAGGTCACAACACAAAGATCTGGGGGAAAGCGGACCTGCCATCAGAAAGGCCTTAAAAGCATGCTCTAAAGACAGAGAGGCCAGGGTGGCTGGAGCAGCAAAATATAAGGCAGCAGGACGGGAGTAAGAAGGCTAAGAGACCAAGAGGGCCAGGCCATGGGTACAGGATCATTTACACTATGAGGTCAAGTTTCAGTTTTATTCTAAGTATAATGGGAAGGCACAGGAGACAGGCTTAGAAATCTGAATTACGATTTTAAAAGATTACTCACAATGTTGTATACACTGGAGGCTCACTATAGCCAATCTTGGGGTTTTTTGTTGTTGGTTTTTTTTTTTTGTTTTTTTTTTTTTTGGCCAATCTTGTTTTGAAATCTGAAACTGTGTTGACATGACAATACTGTATAGTACTTAAGAATGCAGATTCCGGATCCAAACTGTGACACTTACTGTGTAACTTTGGGCAAATTATTCCTTCTGTATGCCCCAGTTTCCTTATATGCAAAATGGAGACATATATGAATAGCTAATAATTATTGTTTTTCAGTTTTAGGGGCAAAGGCAAAACAAAACAAAACAAAACATAAAAGGTATCAAGTGTGTAAAGTCACTAATAATGGAAGCACTGATGCCCAAGCCACCTCTAGCCTATGTCTCTATATGTTCTCTCTGAAAGAGGAAATGGATGGCATAGTCTTGTTCACAAAGTGAAAAGTGTCCCTCTTTTTCATTTTTGGAAGCTGCTACTATGATGGGGGAAGGAGTATGCGCAAAATATAAACTAGAGTTTAACATACCATGCTAAGACGTTGTTTCTTAAAGATAAAGACAATCTTCCCTTGGCTAGGAAAGGTTTTCCTTCTCTGCATGAAAAATAGCTCTGTTGCTAGTTATTCATGTTGAGCATTTGAGCAACATGATAGAGTCCCACATGCCTGACTGTTCATTTTCTAACAGCTGCAGACAGAATCTAATGAACTCTTAATGATCCAAGAGGCTTCCAGCCTGCCAGGCATCCTCTGTCACAGAGCATACATAGTTTTGAGTATAATCACAAAGCCCAGCTTCCCCCTTCCAAGGAGGGGTGGGGTGAGTATTTCACTGTCTTTTATAACGTCAAAACTATACTTCATATTTCTAGATTTCCTTCACTGGAATCTTACATGATATGACACTCATGATTTTTTTATTTGGAATTTTCTGAGAAACAAATCACAATTTAAAATCAAGTCCTTAAATTACTACAAAGGTTAGGATGGATGCCAAGGCATTCATCCAACTAACTCATTTTCCGAATTTATTGGATAGGAAGGAAACAAGGAATATTCCTGGCTGATTCCCAGGTGTCTGTTCCCACTGCCTACACCCCCCCCCACTTTATCCTCCTAAGAGACAAAAGTCACCCATGGGATTTGGGAGGCCCATCAGAATCCTCCTGCCTTATAGGAAGCATTTCTACAAATTCATCCTAAAGTTAGCCCCTCTCATTAAACTATACTATATTAGGATACAGCCATAAGACAGGAAGTTGTCACAGTGGTATGTATTCAATGACAAGGCAGATTAAACAGAAAATACAAACAAAAAAGAAAAAGCCATCTCAAATACAGGAACTACATATTACACAGCTGAATATTATTAAATAAGCCATTATTATCTGCTGGGTCCTACTGTGCAAACAAGGCAATCGGAGACACCCCTTGACAGATAAAAATGTGGCCCTCACCTGCAAAAATATCGACAATATGGTTGAAACAAGTAGGCGAATGGACACAATATGTGGCAAAACATTGGTAAAAGTGATGTGTGGTCTAAGTGCTATGGAAGTACCAGCATTCATAGAAATATTCTCAACTGGGGAAAATCAGCATAGGCTTTATAGAGGTCGCAGCATTTAACCCAAGCCTTCAACCACGTAAAGGAGCTCGACAAGGACAAGAACAGGCAATCCACATAAAGCAAACAGAATGGAGGCAGGGGGGATAGCGTGGCCACGGTATGGAGGCGAACAGGGTGGAAGAAAAGCAAAGAACGGTATGTCAGGGACAAAAATATTACAAGGCTTTGAACATCATGCTTTCTTCTGCAGGCAGCAGAGAACTCCAGGCTTCTGAACAAGTATGGACACAACAGCTGTGTGTTTTAGAAAGCGTGCTTGGCCCAGACAGGGAAACCAGTTGGAAAGCTCCTTCAACAGGCTAGGGAAGGGAAAAGTGTGTCTGATTCCTGTGTTAGAGAGAGACTACAAAAAAAGAAAATAAAAGGTTAGGAGGATACTTGGATAAAATAACCCCTGACATTTTCTTTATGCTTTTCTGCTATTTTCAAGCAAACACATATTCTTAAGTAGTGGGAAATACAGAAGAATTACTTCAGAAGGAACACTGCTATAATGTATTGACAACTGGATTGTGTGTTGAGGGAGGGGACATTAGAGACATAAGGTGTTAAGAATTAGTCCGAGACCAGGGCGTCTGGGAGGCTCAGTGGGTTAAGCATCTGCCTTTGGTTCAGGTCATAATCCCAGCATCCTGGACCAAGCCCTGAGTCAGGCTCCCTGCTTAGCAGGGAGGTCTGCTTCTCCCTCTGCCTCTCCCTTGGCCCCTCTCTGCCACCAGCCACCCCCACCTCGTAGGCATGAGCATGAGCACTCTCTCTCTCTCAAAAATCATTTAAAAAGAGGGGGAGGGGGCGCCTGGGTGGCTCAGTCAGTTAAGCATCAGCCTTTGGCTCAGGTCACGATCCCGGAGTCCTGGGATCGAGCCCCACATCGGGCTCCCTCCTCTGTGGGGAGTCTGCTTCTCCCTCTGCCCCTCTCCCTGCTTATTCTCTGTTTACCTCAAATGAATAAATAAAATCTTAAAAAAAAAAAAAAAAAGAATCAGACCTCCACTGATGATGTCTAGTTATGCCTCCAACCCAAACAGAAACAGGAGGAAAGAAAGCAATGCTATAAGGTCTGTCCACCATCTTCTTCTAATTAATTAAAACAGGAAAAGGGAATGCTAAAAATACTAAATCTAGTTCAGGTTCCACTAACCCAGGGCTAGACTAAAGTACTCTGTGGTGCTCAAGAAAACATGGTTTTCCAACCAAAGCACCAACATACAAGGGCAGTGTAAACAAAGTGAAAATGGGATATTGGTTATTAGTTTCAAGTATGTGTTAAGTCATTTTTAAAGTGTGCTTGATATGCAAGAATGTATATGCATTAGTTGTCTACTCTTTAAAGCATCTGTTATATAATATTGTACTATTTGGCCCAAAATTTTCATGGTCTATATTACCACATTCACCAGAATTAAAAGGAAAGATATATTTCTTCTTAATCTATAAATTAATTCTCATGTTAAGGGTGATTTTTATTCCTACTACCCTATCATCACAAATCTGAAATGCTGGATTAAGAAATTTTCAGTTTGTGGGGCACCTGAGTGGCTCAGTCAGTTAAGCGTCTGCCTTGGGCTCAGATCATGATCCTGGGGTCCTGGGATCAAGCCCTGTGTCAGAATCCCTGCTCAGTGAGGAGCCTGCTTCTCTTTCTCTCTCTCCTACCCCCCACCTTCCCCACCTAGTACATGCTATCTCGCTCAGTCTCAAATAAATAAATAAAACATATTTTTTAAACAAAGAAATTTTTCAGTTTGTAAGCAAAAGATACACATAAATGAGTACAAATAAAACTAGATAAATCTAAGTCAGTTGTTGGGTTGTATCGATGTCAACATCCTGGTTATACTACACTACAGTCTAGCAATATATAACAATTTTTTGGAAACTAGACATTTGCACACGGGATCTCTATTATTTCTTACATGAGTCTGTAATTATCTCAATTTTTAAAACAGGAATCCTTTTAAGGAGAAAAACCAACGGGTATCTCTGTCCTGTGAAACCCTATTTATTTTGGCCACACAATAGACTAACAACAAAAAAAAAAAGTTTTAGAGCTAAATGCTTACAGGTAAAAGCACAGAAACATGTCAAACTCTAAATCTCAAGTGATTACAAAGTAAAAGGAAGAAACTAAGAGGAAAATAGCGAATAACAATCCCTCTGTCCACTGCTTCACAGAGAGTAGGTATCATTCCATACTGTCCCATTCCTGCTCTCCATTTCACAAACAGGTAAGCCAAGGCTCAGAGGTAAAGCCATCTGTTCCCATCTACACACCAGGGGAGAGCTGAGCAAAGTCATGTGTTCACAACTCAGCATAAAATTGTCAAAAGGAAAAGTCTTATTTCCCACTTCAAGAGGAGAGGGGAAAGAGGAGGAAAGAGAAAGTGAAATGTTCAAATGCACCCAAACTGCTATTATTCATGCTGTATCTCAGCAGTATTAAGATGAGCAAGCCAAGGTTCATGACCTATTGAGCAACTTCATGTTCTGAGCTACGGAGAAGAAGAAGACACAGTTAAAACCCTGCCCAACACCAGAAGGTGCAAATTCCCACCTCCAACAGAAAAGCGACCCATGCTACCTGAGAGCATAACATAAGCCAAGGCAAACACCTGAGGCCCTAACGGGCAGGTCTCTATAATGGCAAGGTATTATGCAATCTAGCTTTTACTTCCCTTATTCTCATTTGACTATCAAAAAAATCACATGGAATACTATGGTAAAGTTAGGATTTTTTTCTTCACTCATTAGACAAATTTTAATGAACAAAAAGTATGTGCTGAGGTGTTACAGGTAAAATTACAAAAAAAAAATGAAAACACCTTTTGAGACAGACATGAATCACATCATCACAATTAAAACTAAGCCTGGTAAATGCTAGGAGGGAAAGCTCTGAAGGCATTTAAAACTAGGTTCTAGACTGCAGGTCAAGAGGTAAGATTCGATAAGAAACCAAACCTGAGGAACATAATGTAAGTAACCAGAACTTCAGCTCTGAAATGGAAAAGAGAGAAAGAACGAGAACTGTCAAACATAATTAGCTCTAAAACACAAATAAAACTTTGACTATCCCATGCAAGAGCAAAAGAGGGGTAACAAGAAAAAGGACAGTGCAACTGTGCTAAGCCACATACTACACCCACTTTTCTTAACCAAAATGCATGACCCAAGGTTTAGTTTGCCTCATCTATTGAAAATCTATCTACCAAACCTATAGTCTAGGCATGGTCAAATCCCCATCATTACTTTTATTTGTATTGCTCAAGGGTACAGGGAAGAAGGCCATAGGAAGACTGGACTCCAAAGTGCATCAAAAAGTCAACTCAAAGGAAGTCATTAACAATTCTTGGAAAACCACTGGGGAAACTCAAACAGTTGTTAAGACAGAGAAAAAGAGTCCTTCCTAGAGGCCCAGAGAGCACTTCTCAACTGAGGGGTTTTTTTTTTGTTTTATGGTGGGGAGGGGAGCAGAATGCAAAACCTCCAGCAGGGACAGAGTTATTTGAACCCCAAACAAAATAAAGTTCCTGCCCTTCAGCAGCTCATAATCTAGTGGGGAGCCCACATGCGAACAGGTAGCTTCAGTATAGTATGAAACCAGAGGGCAGCCTGGGTGGCTCAGTGGTTTGGTGCCGCCTTCGGCCCAGGGCGTGATCCTGGAGACCTGGGATCAAGTTCCACGTCGGGCTCCCTGCATGGAGCCTGCTTCTCCCTCTGCCTGTGTCTCTGCCTCTGCCTCTCTCTCTCGTGTGTCTATCATGAATAAATAAATAAAATCTTAAAAAAAAAAAAAAAAAAAAGAAACCAGATAAAATGCTTCCTGTTTTCAAGGCTGACAAGATGTCCCAAGTTCATCTTGGACAATTCCTGCCTAGACATGGAATTAGCCATTTTCTCTAAGGTCCCCCAATTCCTTTTACTGGAAACCTTCCCTTCAGAATTGGCCCTGTGCCTCTGAATATAACCTGAAAGGGATCCTACCTGCCAAGTAGGGGATGTCAAGAAGATGCGCAAATGTAAAACAAACAAGTATGTTTAAATTCACTAGTTATGTTAATACTAAATAGAAACTCTTTGGTCACCTTTGGAGGCTGGTAGGCACCAACTCATGCTCTGAAAACTGATGAGTCAAAGTTCTTCATAGAACAATTACAGCTAATAAGTAATAGAATTAAAGGAAATGAAAGTATTAGAAAACTGTCCCATTGCTATCTAATAAAATAACCTAGGTAGTAATCATCAATTGGTACTAAAACCTTTAAGTGAAACATCTCATAACAGAAGGATCAATGAGGACACCTGAACACACTGCCATCAATCTGAGCATCACCAAAAAGTGGAACAAACAGATGATTTACTAATATGATGCAGATAGATGAACATACCATGGGAGAAGGATTAGTTACAAAAAGAAAAACTGAAGCTAACAGAGCCTCTAGGATCAGACTGAACTACCAGCTTTCCAGAAACACAATAACATGCTAGATAACACAATGACATAAGAAATGCAATCATTTAAATCCAGAAAAGGGGAGATTCTAGAGGACAAATAATACAGTTCCATCAACAAATAAACTATATGAAAAAAAAATAGTTGGTTAGGCAGAAACTCTTTATCAATCTTAACAGAAACTTAAATGTAACACATTTGGATACAGCTTTAAACAAATCATATGTAAAAAGTATTTTTGAAATAACTGAGGATAACTAAACATAGAGTAGTTATTAGATGATATTAAGGAATTTGGGGTAATTTTGTTGGGGGAGATAATAGCATTGTGGATTTTTTTTCTAAGTCTTTATTCTAGATACATACTGAAATCTTTACAGGTAAAATTATATGACATGTGGGGCATGCTTTAAAATACTCTAGGGGTAAAAAAGTGGATGGAGAACAGATGAATAATGTTAGAATGGTAATATGTTGTTCAAATTGGATGATGGGTACAAGGGGACTCGCTGTTTTATTCTCTTTACTTTCATGTGTATTTGAAAAAGTTCCATGTAAAAGGTTAGAAACTTAAAGACAACCCTTGATATGGATAATCATCACAATATTGCTTAAATGGTGAAAATTTGCAAACAATCACTATATTGTAGACCTGAAACCAATACTACACCTAGTATGTTAACTAACTAGAACATTTTTAAAAGATATTATTTATTTATTTGATAGAGAATACAGGCACGGGGGCGGGGGCGGGGGGCAGCAACAGAGGGTAGAAGTAGACTTCCTACTGAGCAGGAAGCCTAACTCTGGGCTCAGGACTTGATCTCAAGACCCAGGATGACCACCGGAGCCAAAGGCTTCAACTGAGGCACCTTAGGCACCCCACTAACTAGAATTTAAATAAAAACTTAAAAATTTTTTTGCAAACAGCCTAAATCTTAATTAGGAGCAAATTAGGTAAATCACAACACACACAAAAAGGAGTAGCATAAGGCCATACTTTAATGACAAAAAAATACTCTACTGAAAGAGGATTCCAACTACCCTCATTGTGACCTCAAACTTTCCTTTTTTTTTTTTTTTTTTTTTTTTACCTCAAACTTTCTAACGTTAATTCTTTCCAGCTTATATCTGAACTCAGGCAAAGACCCTGAGGGCAAAGCACTCCCTGATGTGAACCGAAACTATGCCCTCAAGCCATAGCGACTGCCTTAAGCCAGCAAGACCCCCATGGCTGACCCCAAGACCATGAGTGAGACCTGACCTGTAATGCTCACCTGCATGTGCTCACAGACCTTTTCCCAGTTTCCTTAAATAATCCTGCAAGTATTTTAAGCACTTTGGAAACAGTCTTTGAGACACTAGTCCGCTGTCTACCTGGTGCTGGCCTCTCTGCAATCAATCCCTTTCTTGTTTCACCAACACTCGTCCCTCTGCCTTTAGATTTTGTCATCAGTGAGTGACCAAACCTGGTCTGTTTGGGACCTCCCAGACACAGGTGCTTTTCCACCCCTGCGCCCGGACGACACTCCTAATTTTTTACTTCAAGCAAAACAAAGTAACAACCAACCAAGAGGTAGGCTGTAAAGCAGCATGTATACTATTAACTATAATGTGACCTATGCACAGGGAACTGCCTGGAAGGATGCTCATCAAGGTGTGGGCATCTCTAGGTGGTAATATATCAGGCAAGTTATTTTTCTCACTGTTCTTTGGGAGCTTCTTATGAAGGCATTCACTCATATAATTTTAATTTCTCAGGGGGAGGGAGTGATGAATGTTTGCTTTTAGTTCCCCAGATTTAAAATGGGGTTGAAAATATGGTTCTTATGGTAATCAAATGGCATAAAATATTTAAAGTAATTATCAAAAGACCCAGCTATAATCAGACATTCAAAATACATTAGAGCTCTTTTTTCTTTTTTTTTTTTTTTTTTTCATTTAAAAATCATAACATGGGGTGCCTGGGTGGTTCAGTCGGTTAAGCATCTGACTCTCTTGGTTTTAGCTCAGGTCATGATCTCGGGGTCATGGGATTGAGCCCTGGGTCGAGCTCTATGCTCAGTGGAAAGTCTGTTTGGGATTCTCTCTCTCTCTCTCTCTCTCCTCAGCCCTGCTCAAGTTCCTGCACACGTGTGAGCTTGCTCTCTAAAATAATTAATTAAAAATCCTTTTTAAATATCTTAAGAAAGCAATTGCTCTTTTTTTTTTTTAAGATTTATTTATTTGACAAAGAGACAGAGATAGCCACAGAGAGCACAAGGCAGGGAGGAGAGAGAGAAGCAATATTAGCAGTCCCCACTGAGCAGGGAGCCCAAGGCAGGGCTCGATCCCAGGACCCCAAGACCATGACCTGAGCCAAAGGCAGACACCTAAGCAACTAAGCCACCCAGACACCCCAAAGCAACTGTTTCTTAAAACAAACAAACAAAAATCCCTCACTCTTGTGAGCTTTTATAAAACCCATGTACTTCCCTTCTCTGTCTCTGTGTAGCTATTTGTTGACACCTAACACATTGGTTTCATTTTGAAGTTTAAAACAATTCAGTCTACCTACTATATCCCAACAATGTTCCTTTTCAAACAGATCTTTTTTAAGTAAACTATTATCCATGTCCTTAGATTGTCTTTTCATAATAACATTTTAGAGGTGACTGATCTTTTTAATCACAGAGGTTTTTTTTACTCTCATGACAAATGCATGTGAAAATTCAACATTCTTCCAGGATTTGGCATCTCTGTAATTAGATATTAAGAGGACTGAAGAGGTTGGTGGAATGTGTATGGGACTTCTTCACATATGGAATCCATTCTCCTCTTCTCCTTTTTAAAAAATTAAGATACCATACACACACCATGGAAATCATCCTTGTTAACTGAAGTGTCCAATTCAGTATTTTCCAGTACATGCAAGACTGTGCGTCTGTCACTGCTACCTAATTCCAGAACATCTTCATCACCCCACAAAGAATGCCACTGCCCATTAGCAGTCACTCCCCTAGCTCCTCCTCCTCTCTCCTCAGTCCCTGACAGCCACTAATGCAATTATAATTCTTACTAAGGCTGTTTTGTTAAGTCAAAGGGATAGGAAGATGCAATACATTCCTTCATAAATCAAAAGATCTCTATTCTACGAGGTTTGCAATTTATTAAGAACATGCTTCAACTCCACATGTACCATCATTATGCATCAGGGAAGATAAATAAGCATTTTCCTCTTGAATTAATCCTCTTTCTATTATAAAGCAGAAATCAAATCAAACAGCCAGATTTGGCTTACTCCGACTGCACTGCTAATCAAGTCTGAACATTTGGCCACGCCATATTTCACAATCTCCTATCTCAAAATTGAGGCAAAAACAAAACAAAAAAAAATCTAGCAATTACCACAAAAAGATAAACTAAATGTAAAAAAAAAAAAAAAAATAAGCAGTAAGTCATTAAGATAAGCTAAATTTATACCGATGTTTGCGCACTTAGCTGGCAAAACTTCTCAAAACAGTTCACGTATTAAACGCTGCAACAGATTTTCTACAGATTTTTATACCTTTTTAGAGCATCTATAAGCACATTTATGGAGAAAAGTGGGGCTGGAGCAGTTGAATATGCCTAGTGGATTCTTGATCCCAACTGCAGTATTGCTTGGGTATCATGTTTTGTTTTGTTTGTTTTGTTTTTGGTAGGCTCAATCCCCAGTGTGGAACCCAACACAGGGCTTGAACTCACGACCCTGAGATCAAGACCTGAGCTGAGATCAAGAGCCAGTCACCCAAGATACTGAGCCACCCAGGCTCCTCTGGTATCATGTATTTTAAATAGGAAAAGTTACTTTTAATGCTACCTTAATTCTAAGAGAAAAATGAAGGAAAGTTACAAAGGCATTGCTTTTTGCAACAAATCCAAGTTCTGTTTAATTCTTCATGTGACAATATAAGTAATCTCATTCCTGTAATATTCTGACAAGTACCTTTTCAAAAGCAGCCCTGGAAGAAAAGTTTTAAATTTCTGTTTAGAAAAATAGTATGTGCCTACCATGAGAAATTTAGAAAATAGAAGAACATAGAAAGAAAACCTATCTATAATTTCATCACATAAATGAATAATACCATTAACATTTTCATAGCTCTTTCCAGATCATTTTTTCTATACATTTGTACATAGCTGAGATCTTGAGTATGTATCAATTCTGCACTTGCCTTTTTCACTTTACATTTTTCCACCAGCAGTTCCCTTTGTCACTGAAAACCCTTTATACTTGATGCAAAGTACACTATCTCCTGGGTAAATGTGCAGAAATATTTACACATGTGTATCTTATATTCTCCTAATGCTGGGTGTTTGAGATTTTCCCAGTTTGAAAGCCTCTATTTCTAATTTCAAGTGATGTTTTTTTAATCAACGCGCACACATTTCTTTCATGGACACACATCACATGCACAGAGGCCACACATTTTGGCTCCAAAGGACTTGGTTATTTTCAAGCAATTATGATGCAGAGTCACTGCCAAAAGCCACATTCCTGTCTGAGAAAAAAAATATCATCCATATCATTAGGACTCTAGAACGAACAAACAATGGGGCATAAACTCTCTAAACCATTTAGAAATGAAAGGCCATGCCCTCAATCAGTTAAAAAGCATTCTCTCCTACTCTAAACTTGCAATCAGACCCATCCCCTGACCTCTGATACCAAGAATGTGAGAAAGGAAGATTTGGTTTGTTTGCCTGTGTGTCACTTTGGCAATAGCTATCGTACGTAGCTGACCTTGAATTTCCGCTTTAGACTCTTTTCTCAGGCTGACCAGCATCTCATAAAGGTGACTTCAGAGCAAAGGATCCACTTCAGAGGAAGGCTGCTACAGCTCCAGTACAGTCAGCCAAGCCTTCAGGACAGCAGGCGGGATGTAAAGCAGAATCAAAGACTTACAGGGCCCATTTGCAATTACTTACGCAGCCAATAAATACAAGTAGAAACCTCAATTCTTTGTCTGAGTCCAAGAATGTATTACTTTTTAAAATTAATATAAAATAAGCTTAGTCGAAAACTTTCAGAGAGTCCAAATCAAATATTAAAACAAAACCAGCCAAAAAGGAATATGAATTTGATCCTGAATATCTCTCATTTAAAAAATAAGATTGCTTATTGACTTTACCTTATCTGCTGCTCCACTATATCCAGCTATTTCCTTCTACTCTCCGGTACTATTAAATAGTGCCCAGAATCATTTCTCTCCCTTCCCTAAAAGCCCTTTCGTTCTTAGTAAGAAATAAATGTTTTCTTTCTTGATTCTAAGGTAATCGACCTTGTTCTGGCTATTAGAATTGATTGCTAGTCCACCTAAAATCTTTATTTTGTGTTCTTTTTTATCCACCCGTGGATACCACGCCAGTTCCCATGCACTATGATAAAAGATGCTGTTCTTCCAAGCATCTGCTAAATGTTTTAATTCCTTCCACTGAAATTTTAAACTCACTACCCACTACTATTAGTTCAGCAGGAAATCCAAGTCTTTTTATTTTTCCTACCATATTTGCTAAAGAATGTGATCACAGAGCAAAGTTAAACCCATCAGCCATAGGCTGATGAGTGAGCCTAAAAGCCTTGAGGTGTTTTACAGATTTCCATTCAAACTGCAGTCAAAAGCGGACTATGTATGTGCTTAAAGGATATTACTTCACCTTGAGGAGTCTCAGAGGTAACTAACTTCTGGAAAGTGGGGTAAGATTTAATGCAGATAAAAACCTACTATTACTTCTAACACACAGCAGATCAAATATCTGGCGACAATCTTTATGACATTCAACAGTTCCTTTTTCATAACCTCTACCAGCATTTATTCCTTTTGTCAAAATACGCAAAGCAAACAACTTGGAATTCACTTTTGACTTCACTAAAGCAAAATCACCTTCCTTTTTCCCTCACTGCCCACCAAGTGCCCACTGGGCTGGTATCGTCTCATCCAAACCCTTTCCTATTCTGGCTGTTATATATACTCTTTTGTTCTTCACTATGATCAGTTTGATCAGTTTCATACTCATTTGAGGGCAATTTCTTCCAACACTGGCAACTCTTAAGGGGTTCCAAGGCTCACTGACACAGGGCTAATCAAACTGCATGCACAATGACTTGAAACTTCTCCCTCACCACAGCCTGGGAGAGAACCAACCACCTGAACACACACTCTAACCTGTGGTTGCTCTCGGAGGGAGGTGGATAAATGACTCCAAGGTGAATTTGATACGCCCCACTAGAGATGACTGCTTGTTTCCAAAATAGTTTTTAAAAACAAAGAAAGAAAAGGTAGGGTTTATACCCCCACAATCCATTTTAGTACACATTTGAACGCAAGGAGAGACATGGGCCAGTGATCTTTCACCCACTACCCTGAAAAGACACGCAGCCAATGCTCCCTCAACTATGATCTTCTAGAATGAAGCTGCACTGCAACCCTAATGATTCCTTTGTGGCCTCTCCTTCTGCCACAGTCTGGTTGTTCTGGTACAAGTTAAACCAGTAACGGGTAACCGAAGGCAGGCAGTAACATCACTGGATCAACCACAAAGAAATGAAGAAAGAATATCACATTGGATGCTATAAAATAATCATAAAGCTAACAAGTCTGCAGCATTATGTGTCAAGCACTGTCTGTGCATAAATTCCTTCACCCTCATAGGAACCTTATGAGATCAACATTGTCCCCATTTCACAGTTGAAAAACTGAGACCTAGGAAGGTTAAGTAACTTACAGCATCATACAGCTAGTGGAGGAGTTCTAACCCAAGCAGTCTGTCCCCAGATTCTAGGCTCTTAACTTTTCCATATAAATTGTCTATTATTTTACAGAGCTGGAGCCACTTCCCTTAAGAAAAGACAGCAATGAAGAGTGTCCATAGGAATTGATGAGAGGAAGCTCCAACATTATCAAAGGCTTCTGAACTCTGCAGCTTGGGAGCATTTGCCAGCAAGTTACAAAAAAACAATGCCTGGAATAGCGAGAGGTAGGCTATGATTTGATATGTAGGTAGGATATGAGAGCAAGTGCCAAAGTTTCTAGAACACAGCTCCACAGAGACTAAGCACATTAGCTCTCCTTTGTCAGTGTTCCCATTTCCAGAAGGGCATCCCCTGCCGTAACAGAGTCTACCTAGTTTTGGAGATGGCAAAAGAAACAGATCAATTTTCCCTAAAGAAAGGGATCAAGATCTCATTCTATAAAAATAAATCCTCCCACCAAGGCACTGGAGGTTTCTCTTAAGAGCAGAGAAAAACATGAGTTCAAGATGGCTTCCTGTTCTGCCCCCTGACCACTCCTCCTTTATCAAGGGTAACACTCTTGGGCAGACAGTAAACAGATGCGTATCTAATATGAATAAAGCTGACTTGCATAAAGAATTATACTACAGTATTCTTAAAAAAGAAAAAAGTTTAATGCCTGTTACATATATTTTTAAAAATCTCCAACAATGAAACACTTTAGTAAGTACATACTCCCTTATAATGCTTTCCCCTCCCCCTTGAAAATAATAATAGTTTGGCACATGTCATACCAGATTTTTCCTTAGAATTCTAGCACCAAAATGGCCAGTGTTTTTATGGCATAATACCATCCATTCTGTATTTTAAAAACATGAAATCTGAATTATTTCCATATTAAAGTACGTATAGAGTTGAATTATTTCTGTATTAAAGTACGTATAGAGTTAAAGCATAAATGTTAAAGCAGTGTATAATTCTCTGTGCACATCAATATATAAATGATGCGCATATATAAGGTTTTCTTGAACGAAGCAGGCTTAATAAGCATTGGGGGGAAGCCCACTTTTGTCAGCCATCCTGTGTGTGTGCGCACGTTTCCACTGCGCACATATCCACCTGTGCTTTGGGGCCCTGTGCACCTAAATCCTCCTCATTCATTTTACATGAAGAGCTATAGAGGGAAGCAACAGAGTGGCAAACACAGTCAGCCATGGATGGTCCCTTGGGGCTGGGCTGGTAGCATACAGCACAGTTAGTCCCCAGGCAGTACCTACCATGAAGAGCACTGGCTTTCGCCCACCTGCTCTGAACAGACTTCTCCCCCAAAGTGGCATCACTAAACAAGAAGGCTAATTCTGGCTAAAATAAGCTATCCTATGGGAGAAAAGATCTGGCCCTAAGAGCACAGATCTGGAACCTAAAAGAAAAGAGGGGAGCACAAGCTCTAGCCCCCGAGAACAGGAAAGTGGTCCAGATTCAGGCAAGGGCTGGATATTAGGCCTGGAGCTTTCTCATCCTGTTTCCTAATCCACTTACCAGATCCTCCTCTTAATATCTGCAGCGTCTTTCCTTTCCTTCTAAATTTAAAATGACTTAGAAGCTCTGACAGAAGTAAACACCCCAAACTGATTCTCAGGAAAATATAAGTGATGAACAGACATGAGGCTCAACTTCACTCACTCTAGGTCCCCATTTCCTTAGTCATTACAAGGTACCCCAACGAGGGTCTTAACCAGGATAGGCAGGTGGGAAGTGCACATGTGAAATGTTAGAGTAGCGGGATCCCTGGGTGGCGCAGCGGTTTAGCGCCTGCCTTTGGCCCAGGGCGCGATCGTGGAGACCCAGAATCAAATCCCATGTCGGGCTCCCGGTGCATGGAGCCTGCTTCTCCCTCTGCCTATGTCTCTGCCTCTCTCTCTCTCTATCTCTGTGTGACTATCATAAATAAATAAAAATTAAAAAAAAAAAGAAAAGAAATGTTAGAGCAGCATATAATTATGTACATTACACATAAATGATACAGGCTGCAGATTTTAAAAACATAGAAAAAATGGCATTATACCTATAACAACACTGGAATTTCAGTGCTGTGATTCCAAAAACCATAACAACAATCACTCACAAAGGGTAAGTGCTCAATTTAAAGGGGATGGGACAGATCGAAAAGCTCTTACTTGAAGACACAGGTGAAAGCCCGAATAACACAGGGTCATGAGAGAGGGAAGTGGCAAAGGGAGATACATACACAGAGAGAACGATGCCAAGTGCTGCAGAGCACTGCACATTCAGGCTGCTCCTGCCTGACCACAGGAAGCAGAAGGCTCAATGGCATGCATAAATCCACACAAATGGTAAAAAGAGTTGTGATACAAACTGGGGCCTCTGAGGGGCACCTGGGTGGCTCAGCTGGTTAAGCATCCAATTCTTGATCTTGGCTCAGGTCATAATCTCTGGTCCTGATCTCAGGTCATGAGAGCAAGCCCTTCATCGGGCTCCATGCTGAGTGTGGAATCTGCTTAAGATTCTCTCTCTTCAACAACAACAACAACAAAAAGATTCTCTCCCTCTCCCACTGACCCTCCCCAACCCCAATCGGGGCTGGCATACTCACATTCTTTCTCAAAAACAAAACAATACAAAAAACAAGTGACATCTGACCCCAGTGTTTGAGCCGCCAGAAGAGCCCTGCAGCCTCTCCAGCAATCTAAAATACAAGCTTCTGACAAAATTCTTAATTCCCCCCAGTGGTCGCACCCAGGCCACCTGCACCAAGCCAAGCTTCATTCTTTTAAGGCAACATGTCCTTACTCCATCCCTTGACATGAAGTTTTCAAATTGGGGCCCACTCATTTTCTTACACTGCCACAACTCCCTAGCCGTGATGAGTGGGTCAAAGGTTTTGGGGATTTGTCTAGGGGTTTGTGGTTGTAATCTAAGCTGGGGAAAGAGACTTTCTTTTGGTGGTGAAGCTGCAAGATGTGGGCTGGGCCTACAGTAGATATGATTGTGACACAAAAGAGAAGCCATCAGCCAGAGAGAAGCAAAGACTTCCCTAATCCCTGGCCAGTGATCTGCCCCAATAATGCCCTTTCCAGCTTAAGCTGGTTTGAACTCAATTCCTGTCCATTACAAAGTCCATCTGACTCCCTTCCCAAGATCAGAAAGTTTAATATCAGTCCTTTTCTTCACAGAGCTATTTAAAAAAATAATTCCTTAGAATCATATGGAATCACACACCTATCCCTCACTGAGCAACAAAAACAAAATTACTATCTACTTGGCATTACTTAGCATCTTCCAGCCTACCCCAGTTAAGATGAGCTGACATTTAGGTTACAGGAGGTGTGAAAGCACTTGGGAAAAGGAAAGGAACATTCCAAATAAATGGATTAGATGGGTTTTTTTCTCTCACAACTTTCTTGGGAGATAAATCAATATTATTCTTATTCTATCTAGAAAAGAAATAAACTACTGGGAATAAAACGACAGTTATGAAGACCCAATTTCTTTAATCCAACAAAGTGGACTTTGTCGAAGTGTCAGGACTTCCTCCTCATAACTATGGACATCTTCTTCTCTGTGCATATTTAATATGCCCCAGACAACCTTTTTTCATCAATCTTTTAAAAGGGAAATGAGATTAACAAAAATAAAATTATTTACTTTGCATCCTCTTAAGATTTGCTATCTGAAAGGTTAAAAACAGAAGAAATACTATCCAGTGCTGCTCTAGCTACACAGAGGTACCTTTTGCCCATGCAAAAGGAAGACTATCCAAAGAAATGGTAATATCCAGGGGTGGTACAGACACACTCATGCACCATTGCTGGGCCGACAACCTGGACCACTTTGACCCAGCAATTCAGTCCAAACGGCTTTCAGAACTTTCAACACACACACAGACACACACACACACACACACCAAGGGCATGAATATACATATGCTGAAGGATGCTCAGTATCATGATGCTTATAACAAAAAAACTAGAAACTGTGTAGGTATTAGCAAGCAACCAACTATGGATAAGGAAATGATGGCTAACCATTCATAGAAGAGAATAATACACGAAATCATATTAACTCATAAGTGATCTGATTTACTTATTTGAAAAAATGATCATGACCTACATTTAATCAAAAGAAAGCTCATAAAATAGCATGTGTAGAATAAATCAAAGAAACTAGACACAAAACACACTCACACAAAGAACACATGTAGTTCTGATCAGTCTTATGTACATATTCCCTTTTTTTCTACCAATATAAACAATAAAATAGTTATGGCATAAGACTAGGAGTGTTTTTCAATTTTTTCATAATTTTACGCTCAAAAGTTTCATTAGTAGGTTCTTGTTTGTACAACAGGCACGTACCACTTTTACTATAAGAAAAACAATTTTTTTTTAAATTGACATTTGCAAAATTACTTCAATTAAGCAGCCTCAAGAGAAGTATCTGAAAAAGGATGTTCCCAAGACACATACATAAATCACAAAGCATATAAGACTTAGGCCCCTCTGCCAAAGTAGAAGTCAAAGACAAAAATTCTCCTAATGTTCCTCCAACTTATTTGAGTTTTTTCCTTAAAATATCTTCTCCAATTTAAAAACAAACATGAATCATGCAGGAAAAGAACTTACCTTTTTTCACAAGGTTATCCACAGTCAATAAACAATAAATTGTATCCTGAAGCCTAAAATCTTGAAGACTTCTCAAATTCATCCCAGTCCTTCGTACATTCAAACTAATAGCAAAAACCCCCAACCTGTCCTCCTCCCTAATATGGTTACTCCACTTTGCTTCTCCCCGCTCCCTCGGTAATAGTCCATGCCCCCTAGATTACACAGACTCCTAACTCCTAAAGGCAATGGTCCTTCAATGGCTTCCATTGCCCAAGGTCCTACTACCCCACCAGGCTCCTCTACATGGGATCTTGCTCAGCCTCACTAGAGTAGGACCAGCTTATCTCAGAACATGACCTCCATTAGGGTCATCTGCAATGTGCTTCTTTGCAGCCCAGCTGAGCCATCTCTCTTCCCTCAAACAAGAGTCCGAAGGGATGCCTGGCTGGCACAGTCGGTACAGCATGCGACTCTTGATCTCAGGGATCAACACATATTAAAAATATACTTATTAAATATGTATATATATATATACATAAATACATTTTTAAAAGAGTCTTAGGGGCCATTCTCCCACAAAGCCTCTAAGGAAGATTAAACAGAGAGATTCCTACCAACCACCAAACATGGCAGGCACAAAGCACTTCCTCTATAACCCCATGAGTTCCCCTGAGTCCAAAGCTCAAGCTGGTGAATTCTATCCACTGGAATAGTGCACCAGAATAATACAGTACTGTCTTCTGTTTCATCCATTTTCTATGCTCTGCTTTTTTCCCCCTCCTGCAAAGTGTCCTTTAATATCCTACTAAATCCAGGAAGACATCTTGCTATTATCTGCCTTTCTGTATTCCTTGCACAATCATTATAAAAACTTAAGGCTGACCATCTCTCCATTTCTCCATCTCTCCACTGCTGCTAGCCTCAACCAAACTGCATCACATCGTGCATGTTCTGTGTTTACAAATTAAGTTACCTTAAACACTTTATGAACATAAATGTACCTAAAGAAGACTAATTTGAAACATTTTCTTCTCTCTTCATAGTAGTTCCTTTTGGGGATAACTATCAAATTAGATGCTAATTCCTGAGACATAGGATATACATTTCAAAAAGATTTGGAGTCAACTAATAAAGAAGAAATGACAGAATCAGAAAATCACCCTTTGGCAGCCAACATAGTAATAATTATTTTAGGCAAAAATTACCAGTGGATGCTAAAACTGGTAGGTGAAAGTTTGGTGGAAAACTGGGTATTTACATAGTCTCAAAGTTATCTCCCCACAAGACAGCTATTCATTACAAAAGTTGAAAAAAAACTAGCAACCTTCTGAAGCTACCTGGCAAAGACCTCTTTTACCAGGTAAGAGAAAGATACCATGTGTCTCCTGAGAGGATGCACAGAGTACACTTGCATGATATTCCTACCTAAAATGTGCAGCCTCAGTCTAATTGTGAGAAATATTAAGCACGTTCAAATTGAAGGGCTTTACAAAATAAATGCCCTGTGCTCTCCAAAAGTATTAAGAGAGACAAGGAAAGATTGACGATTAGCTGCCCTGGATTTAAGAAACTAGACAAATGAGAACCAAATGCAACGGGGATTCTGGATTAGACTGTAGACCAGAAAACTGTTTTTGCTCTTACTATAAAGGACATTAGGAGGTCAAGAGGTGAAATGTGAATAAGACTCATAGATTAGACATATCTGTATTCTACAGATCCTAATACTGACTTAAATAACTGTGCTAAGCTTACATAGCAAATGCCCTTGTTTTTAGGAAATACACACAAGGGATCCCTGGGTGGCGCAGCGGTTTGGTGCCTGCCTTTGGCCCAGGGCGCGATCCTGGAGACCCGGGATCGAATCCCACGTCGGGCTCCCGGTGCATGGAGCCTGCTTCTCCCTCTGCCTGTGTGTCTGCCTCTCTCTCTCTCTGTGTGTGTGACTATCATAAATAAATAAAAATTTACATATAAAAAAAGGAAATACACACAAGTATTTATGAGCAACAGAGCACTACGTCTACAACTTACACTTCCAATAATCTACAACTAATGATAATACACAGAGAGAAGGACAAAACAAATGTGGTGAAGTGTTAACGCTGGGATCTGGGTGAAACGTATATGCAAATTATTTGCACGGTTTTTTGAAACTTACCAATAGGTCTGAATATTAAGTTTAAAAAGTATATTATGGGGTGCACCTGGGGGACACAGCTGGTTATCTGCCCAACTCTTGGCTTCTGCTCAGGTTGTGAACTAAGGGTCATGGGACTGAGCCCCGTGCTGGGCTCCACGCTCCACAACAAGTCCACTTAAGGCTCTCTCCCTCTGCC
The DNA here is from genome assembly GCF_003254725.2 of Canis lupus dingo. Taxonomy (NCBI): domain Eukaryota; kingdom Metazoa; phylum Chordata; class Mammalia; order Carnivora; family Canidae; genus Canis; species Canis lupus. Next base: position 29,468,352 of record NC_064261.1, on the reverse strand, counting down.
TTTCTGCCTGCTCACACGTGCTCTCTTTCTCTCTCAAATAAATAAATCTTTTTTTTTTTTCTTAAAGTATATATGGTCATGAGTCTATGAGGATCAAAGTACTGTTTTATTGATCTTCAATATTTGGGGTTCTTCATTAAGGTAGAAAATGAGTTGCTTATCAGTCACTCAGGACGTAGTTATCTAGAGCAATCACTGTTAACTCTAGAGTGAATCCTGACACTCTTTTCTTTATGCTCCAATAAAGAAATTATTAATATTGCTGCAACATTATCATTTTAAGTAGCACTGCACATTGATTCAGATGTGGGCTCTAAGATCAGACTCTTCAGATGAAAACCTTGCCTCTTACAACTTTCTAGTTAAGTAACTTGAGGCAAGTCTTTTCACTTTTCTTACTTAGGCAGTTTCCCAGACTGTAGAATGACTTATCATGTAGTTCCTATGTCACAATTTAATGAGGCAACAAATGCAAAGCATAACAGCTTCCGGCAAAAAATGAGCACTTAATAACTGTTAGCTCTTAGTATTAGTAAACATTACCTATGGTGGCCTCATTGTCTGCTCCACCTTCTCACCCTAGCTATTTCCTTTTCTGTTTTGACACTCAATTTTGGATTTCTTCTACTGTATGTACCCTTATTTAGATTTTAGCTTTCTAAAACAAAGTAAAGTATTAAAAATAAAAAGAAGTGAAGCCCCCCCCCGCCATAAGCGGGGATCCTCAACCAATGGATTGGTTTTACGGGTAGGGTTTTGTGGTGTGGGTTTTTTTTTTTTTTTTTAAGATTTTATTTATTTGGCAGACAGAGCACAAGCACAGGGAACTGCAAAGGGAGAGGGAGAAGCAGGCTCCCCAATGAGCAGGGAGCCCAACGTGGGGCTCAATCCCACGACCCTGGGATCATGACCTGAGCCAAAGGAAAGCACTTAACCCACTAAGCCGCCCAGGTCCCCCCCAGGTAGGCTTTAAAATCTCCCTTAGAATTCTAGGCCAGAGGCTGCTCTGTTCTCTGCCATCACCAGTGCAGCAGCTCAAGGATCTGTATCCTACTACAAAAGATCCAGGGCCTCTGTTCCAGGAACAGGCCAACAAGACCTACAGGAAGGGATGCCACCCCAGCCCCATGGAAAAGTTAACTTTTCTATTTTGCTACCAATAAATAGCTCCATAGTATCTTCCTTTCACTGACCACATGCTACATGCTGGCACCTTCTGTACACTGGCTCACCGAATGTGCATAATAATGCTGTGTGGTAGATATCACCAGACACCCATTCTACAGATGTGAAGAGTTACCTGCTCAAAAGTCGAAGTGGCAGAGCTAGAATGAGAATCCAGACTGTTCATACTCAAATCTGAATTATTTCCAATATACTATGATGCTCTTGCATATACGTTAACACATATTTAGGAAAAAATGTCAGTAATTACAAACATCAAGTATATCATTTTTACTTAACGATCCACAGAAATTTTCTTGAAATAACTTTTCCTGAGGTGCTTTTGCTTTTGTTTAGTACTTAAAACAGAAACAGCTATCTTCTTAAAATATAGCCAGAGAGGATTAAAAGTACACTTATTTTAATAAGCACTGAGTAATACATCGAACTGTTGAATGACTACATTGTACACCTGAAACTAATATAAACTAATATAACACTATATACATGGTTTACACTATGTAAACTACACTGGAATTAAAATAAAATAATAAATAATGCATAAATGAATAAATGATAGCCAGAAGCGTGGTAGGGCGCAGGGATGGGCAAAATGGGTGAAGAGGAGTGGCGGTACAGGCTGCTAGTTAAGGAAAGAATAAATCATGGAAATAAAAGGCATTCATGGGGGTGGAATCCCTGGGTGGCTCAGCGGTTTGGCACCTGCCTTTGGCCCAGGGCGCGATCCTGGAGTCCCCGGCATGGAGCCTGCTTCTCCCTCTGCTTGTGTCTCTGCCTCTCTTTCTCTCTCTCTGTGTCTATCTAAATAAATAATCTTAAAAAAAAAAAAAAAGGCATTCATGGGGAATATAGTCCACGATACTATAATACTGTTGCATGGGGACAGAAGGAAGCTACACTTGTGCTGAGCACAGCATAAGGTATAGAGAAGGTGAATCACCATATTGTGCACCTGAAATGAATGTAGCATTGTGTGCCGACTATACTCAAACTTAAAAAAAATTTTTTTTAATAAATAAATGTTTCATAAAATGTAAATGCTACAATCAATCAATCAAAAAAATATACCCAGAGAAATGCAGCTCTAGCAACCACTGGACAACATTGCAGGGGAAAAAATCCGGGAAAAATGAACAGCCTCTGAAAGGAGGCATGGCTTGATGGCAGGCCTGAGGAGACTGCCAGAAAAAGAAACAGAAGTCATCACTTCATCTGAATCCAATAATCTTTCCTGGCTCTCCTCTCAAGGACACAAGGTGGGCAATAAAAAACCTCAATGAAAGCCAAGGTTGTGGTGATAGAGGCCAGGGGAATGACAGGAACCTGCCTTACCTGTCACACCTCCCCTCCTGCCCATAAAGGGCACCTGAGCTGAGGCAGAGGGAAACACTGGTCTGAAAAGAAGCTTACGGAAAGACTAAATCTTTTATGGCCTCCAGGAGATGGTGCTGCCCAGAGAGGGAGAATAAGAAAGGAAGAGAGGCTTCTCTGAACCCTTAGGAACTCATTCCTTTTGATTCTGCATGGCCCTATGTAATTCTACCTCTCCATCTCAGCTTCTTCAACTAAGCAAACACTAACATTTTTTTTTCTTCTCCATGCTACATTTATAGATGCTCCTATGATGCAATTTATCAGTTAATGATATCCTATCCTACACTCTGCACTGTCCTCTCATCTGCCTTACCTGCCTTCCCCCACTCCCGCCCAGTTAGACTATAAAGACCATTAGGGCAGAGACAAAGAAACCCTAAATTAACAGAGAACCTGCAAATTTCAAATAAAGAAGCAGCATGGCATGAGCCTTGAGACCAGAGTGCACCAGGATGAAGATCACACACCCAGATGTAGACAGACCTAGACTGCCCAGGCACTGGTAGTCGCGGTCAGGGCAGGGACTAGGCCCGATGGTCCTGACTAGACACCCAGTCCCCAATGCGGTATCTGGCACATCGTAAGTGCTTCATTACCTTCCCTGTTGCATAAGCACCTGGGGCCAAGTCCCAGAAACCTTAGTTACTAGCACTGTCACCTTGAACAAGGTACTTGACTTACTTGAGCATCAGTCTCCTCATTTGTAGAATGAAATAAAACTACCTTGTATGGTAATCAGGAGGTAAAAATGAACGTATATTTAGCATATTTCTGGTACACAGTAAGTGTCCCATAACCATGGGGTGTCATTATTATTCTACAATGCTAAATACAGGTCCACAATCACTTATCCAAAACTCTGGCAGCCAGATGTGTTCTGGAATACAAAATTTTTCAGGTGTGGGGCACCTGGGTAGCTCAGTGGTTGAGCGTCTGCCTTCAGCTCAGGGCATGATCCCAAGGTCCTGAAATCAAGTCCCACATTGGGTTCCCTGCATGGAGCCTGCTTCTCCCTCTGTATATCTGCCTCTATCTCTCTCTATCTCATGAATAAATAAATAAAATCTTTAAAAAATTTTTTTTCTCAGGTTTACAAAGGTAAAGTAGTACACACAGTTACCTATACAGGATAGGAAACATAGGTAGGTAATAGAATCTATGGAGAAAGGGGGGTGGAAATATATATATATACATGTATATACACATGTATACATACATATACATATACATATACATATACATATATAGAGAGAGAGAGAAAACAAAATCTGGGGCAGCAACCCACAATCAAACATACGAATACTTTTGCAGTAAAACATGCCCTGCACAGGTAAGTATAGACTACAAGTGGTTTCAGAAACATCAGTTCACTTTGGGTCAAATGACAAATGAAAAATAGGACAGTTAAGAGTTTCAGAGATTCTGAAACTGTGTAGAAAGGACTATGGGACTATATTCACAAAAAAGGCCCTGGTCCCCACTGAGCTCACTGGCTGCACAGGTGCTTGCACCGCAAGGTATGTGGGGCTGCATGTCACTGCACTGCCTGGCTGAACAGAAGCAAATCATTAACCAGGGAAGCTGCACAGCATCAGTCTCTCCCCACCCCCTCACACTGCAGGAGCCCCGGGGCCTCTCTGGGTCAGATCACTCTTTCCTTTTATCCCTTCTTATCTAGAGAAGGGGCTGCGATGGGGAGTGGGGGGCGTGGGGAATGGGACACAACAGTGGATGGAGGTACATATAAAACTCTACTCCACCATCACTCTCATTCTTCAAGTTTTAATAAAGAAAGAGATTAGATCAAGAAAGGCAGCCATGTTCAAAATCTGGGGGCTTACTTTTTTTTAAAGATTTTGTTTACTTATTCATGAGAGACAGAGAGAGAGAGGCAGAGACATAGGCAGAGGGAGAAGCAGACTCCCTGCAGGAAGCCTGATATAGGCTTTTTTTTTTTTTGATCTTACGTTCTTTTATTATATATATTATATATGTAAATGTTTTATGTACAATAATTGGTTCTATCAAATAATCATACCAAGGCCTTCTACTGGTAATCTTCCTCAAGATAGATTCAGGTGAGATTAGGTATTTGCGCACTTTGTGGATTAACCACATTTGAGACTTCGTGATTGATTTCAGTTTTGAGGCCATGCACACAATTCAAAATATACACAAACTGGATTAAGGCGATAAAGTGGGCTGAAAGAAAGCACAGGACTTGGAACGAATAAACTGTATTTTGCTTGCATTGGAGCCACCATGTGACCAGCAAATGCTTTGTGCGTCTCAGAGCTGTTTTACTGTAGTGTGAGGGGCTTCTGCACGCCTACAGTGACCGCGTGGCGGGTGTCAGACACTGCTGGACACTTCATTTAGCACTCATTTCTTCTCTGCCTCTTCTTTCTTAGGTTCTTGTTTCAGTTTGTAATCAGCCAGGGTAGCCTTGATTGCATCTTCGGCCGGCATGGAGCAGTGCAGTTTCACGGGCGGGGGCGGGGGGGAGGCAGAGCTCCTTGGCGATGTCCGTGTTCTTGATGGTCAAGGCTTCCTCCACCATCTTGCCTTTTACCCATTCAGTGGCTAAAGAGCTGGAGGCAATTGCAGACCCACAGCCAAATGTTTTAAACCTGGCATCCATTTTTTTTTTTTAATTTAGGTTTGTTTTATTTAAGTTTAATGTTAATCCCATGCTGTGTTTCAGTAAGAATACAGATCCCAGGACCCTGGGATCACGCCCTGAGTTGAAGGCAGATGCTCAACCACAGAGCCACCAAGGTGCCCCCAGGGGTTTACTTTTTTAATGTGTGAGTAATCTAGAAACTTCACACTCAAGAAGTTCACACTTGAACTTCACACTTCCAGTCTCCTTTGGTGTCTCCCACAGTCACTGGAACAACAAAGGACACGGTTTCCGGGCTGAACAGCACAGTGCGGCCCTCTGGCTTTCTGATGTATGAGGGCCTTATTTGAATAATCAATTCCTCAATCCCCAAGATGACTATCCAAGGAAGCCCAAAGCCAACTCACAGCAGACGATCAAGAACAGGTTAATAGAACACAAACTGATCCTAATATGAGTCTGAATGAGAGAGGGCTAAAAAAGGCAAGATTTCTCAAAATTCAGATAAAGTGCTCCAAAAACAAACCACACTCTATTTAGCCTACACCAATGCTCTCCCCATCTCAAAAGTCACATGCAAATTATAAGCCTTACTCTTCTACCAGATGAATCATGAATGATTCCCCTACTAGAGGAAAAGTATTTACAGGGGCGCCTTCATGGCTCAGTTTGTTAAGCAACCAACTCTTAATTTCGGCTCAGGTCACCATCTCAGGGTTGTGGGATCAAGCCTTGTGTTGGGTGCCACACTGGGTACAGAGCCTACTTTTTTTTTTTTAAGATTCTATTTATTTATTCATGAGAGACACAGAGAGAGAAGCAGAGATGCAGGCAGAGAGAGAAGCAAGCTCTATGCAGGGAGCCCGACGTGGGACTTGATCCTGGGTCTCCAGGATCATGCCCCGGGCTGAAAGCAGACGCTCAATGGCTGAGCCACCCAGGCATCCCCGCCTGCTTAAGATTCTCTCTCTCTCCCTCTGCTCCTCCCCACCACATTCTAAAGAAAGAAAAAAGAAAGGAGAGGAGAGGGGAGGAGGGGAGGGGAGGAGAGAGAAGAGGAGAGAGGAGAGGAGAGGAGAGGAGAGGAGAGGAGAGGAGAGGAGAGGAGAGGAGAGGAGAGGAGAGGAGAGGAGAGGAGGGGAGAGGAGAAAAAAGGCAAAGAAAGAGAGAGAAAGTACTTACACATAGTAGGTGCTTCTACTTCCAGTAGGGGCTGGAAACTATAGTCCATGAACCCAAGTGGTCCTCCATTTGTTTCTATAAATTAAGGTTTTTTTGGAACACAGCCATACTCATTCATTTGTATGTTCCCTGTGGCTGCTTTTGCACCAAAATGGCCCAAACTAGTTAAATTGCAAGAAATCCATACGGCCCACTGAGGCTTAAATATTTACTATATGGCAGACTCTATTTTTTTTTTGAAGATTTTATTTATTTATTCATGAGACACAGAGAGAGAGGCAGAGACACAGGCAGAGGAAGAAGCAGGCTCCCTATGGGGAACCCAATGTGAGACTCGATCCCAAGACTCTGGGATCATGCCCTGAGACAAAGGTAGATGCTCAACCACTGAACTACCCAGGCGTCCCTAAGGAGCAAAGGCTAGGAAATCAGGGGGACCCATATTGAAGCCCCAGTTTCATAATCACTGGTAGGAATTACCTCATAATTCCGGGTGATGTCAGTTATCTCATACATGAAATCATGGTACCACCACCTTCCTTGCAGGGGCATTGCAAAGATTAAATAAGCTAAGACAGGCAATATCCCAAACACATAGTGTAACTAAGCAATAAAGGGTAGCTGCTAAACTGCAATTAATGCCAAATACAAATTCATTTACCAAGGCAAGAAATAATCAAATGTTTAACGATTCAAGCTCCAGCCAACCATTTTTTAAATAAGAGACTGTGTTGACATTCATCTACATTCTCTGTGAAGGATACCCAAGTCCTACTACTTTGAAAGCCTAAAATTGTTTCCCTTCTCTCCTTCATTGTAGTCCTCAAAAAAAAAAAAAAAAAAATCAAGAAGCCAAGCTGCAAAGTTTTGTATAAAGTGAATCCTTTCAATTCATAATATATAAAACATGTCAAATAAAACCTAAAACGCACATTGGGCTCAATGAGAAATCCTGATCTATGATTAAAAGGGGGAGAAAGGGCCTAAAAGGTAAGTTTCCAGATTTTGGTAAAGCAACCCACTACTTGCCGTAACAGTCTTAAGCTCCTGAGTTCACTCATGGAATTAATATTCACTGAGCACCTTCTATGTTCTAGGCTCCGGGTTCCAGGTATGCAGAGGGCCTGGTGTCACCACACTCAGAGAGCTGAGGGGGTGCTCAGTACCGTGTAACATTAGAACCATCTCACATGGCCCAGACCACAAAGTCATCAGTATGAAGTTGTGTAAGAGATTAGGGCTTGAAGCCTCCCAAGAGGTTATCTGGTCAAACACTTGCACTCCACAGACAGGTAAAGAGACCTGTCCGTGATCATATGCAACTTGGTAGCTAATCCTGTCTTCCTGACTTCTCTTTACACCAACCTGTCTTCCTTAGAGATGACATCTCGAAGGGTCAAGTCTTAATCGTTCACACTTTTGTGACCCTGAAAACGCTGTTCTGAAAAAAACTACCCAATCTTCAAACCTGGGATTCCGCCAGACAGTGTTATGTTCTTCTGGCTTCCCCCTGAATTCTGTGGGTCTCTGCGATTGCTCCCACTATATCATAACCCTTGGCTTGCTAATAAGTGCTCTCTCTCACCACTCCCCTGGACTAGGAGCTCCTTGAAGACAGGAACCAGTCTTGATAACAACTATTAATATTTGAGTGCTTGTTACCAGGCAGGTGTGGGACAACTTGATATGCTATTTCATTAACTTTTTGTTGTTTAGATATGCACTTTTTAATATAAATTCAATTAGTTAACACATAGTGTATTATTAGTTTCAGAGGTAGAGTTCAGTGATTCATCAGTTGTAATAACACCCAGAGCTCATTACATCACATGTCCTCCTTAATGCTCATCAGTTACCCCATCCCTCCATTCTCCTCCTCTCCAGCAACCCTCAGTTTGCTTCCTAGAGTTAAGAGTCTCTTATGGTTCATCTCCCTCTCTGATTTCATCTTGTTTTATTTTTCCCTCTCTTCTCCTATGTTCCTGTTTTGTTTCTTAAACTCCACATATGAGTGAAATCCCAACAACTGTCTTTCTCTGACTGACTTATTTGACTTAGCATAATACCCTCTAGTTCCATCCACGTCATTCACTGCAAATGGCAAGACTTCAAATTTTTTGATGGCTGAGTAGTATTCCATTGTATATTCCACATCTTTATCCATTCATCTGTCAATGGATGTCTGGGCTCTTTCCATAGTTTGGGTATTATGGACATTGCTGCTATAAACATCAGGGTGCAGGGGCCCCTTCGGATCACTACATTTGTATCTTTGGGGTAAATAACTAAGTAGTGCAATTGCTGGGTTGTAGGGTAGCTCTATTTTTAACTTCTTGAGGAAACTCCATACTGTTTTCCAGAGTGGCTACACCAGCATACATTCCCACCAACATACACTGTCTCGTTTACTGCTCATCATAACTCAGTTATCCCAAAACTGTAAATGAGGGAAATGAAGCCCAAAGCTGAAGCCGAGAAAGGTTAAGAGAGCTCACACAGTATAGCAGACTTCATGGGTTACTTATGTAATATCCCTATTACCTGAGTCCCATCCCTAACTTCCTCTCTCAACCCGTAAGATATAACACGTGAGTTTTACATATTAACATAAGTATGGTATTATTCAGATGTCTGATGTTGCACAGTTGGTATATTATGGTCAGAGCAGAGCTCTTTGTTTCATTAACTGCCCTTAATGGATTGGACACTTAGGGGGTGCTTGTTCACTCATGGAACAAGTATTTGTTGAGCAGGAGTCTAATAGTACTCAAATATCCCCCCTCTTTCACATGGCCATATGCTTCACTCAAAGGAGGTTGGACTCAAGATTAGGAGGTCAAGCATGATGGTAGAAAACAATCATGGACACCCATCTATTTTCCAGTGATGCTGGGATGGCCATGCAAAGCAATTCTGGACAATCTGATGTAAAAAGGTCTGCTGGGGAGCTTCTGAGAAAGGTTTCCCTCCAAGTAAAAGACAGAAGCAGACAGTCTTCCTCTCTGGACATTGCCTTAGCTACTGTAGACTTCTTAAACTCTTAAAGACAATTACTCAATCTCCTTATAGCAGTTTTAAGCCAATGAGTCAGTCTTCAGTTACTCTCATCCAAAAGCATTGCACTGTGAATACAGAGTGGTGGAACTGTGATTCCATCACAGACAGGGTGACTTTATAGCCCTCACCAATAGAACAACTAGATCCTCTACCACCTCTCATGTCTGTAACACTTCCATCATCCAGCACCAAGGCCAAGCACATAAGCAGCACTTGTAACCCTCAGCTAAATCAATAAATTGATGAATGAAACAGAAATTAAGCTTGACTTTCAAAGACAGGATAAATTTTATATGCAATTTTAAGTAAAATATCAGGGTCCTAGGTAACACCCTTAAAACCTGCTGACTCTTAGATAAGACCAAGGTTTAATGCATTTGGAAAACAAGAGTCTATACCACAGCAAACAAAGAAATCTAAATGTACCAGTTTCCAAGTCCGAACTTACCTCAGCTGAGCCAATGAAAAAAGCACAAGAGATTCTGTTTTCTGTGAGCCCCTTTCCCAATGTCTATATTACTTATTAGAAGACATGCCAATGCCCAATTTTCCATCCCCATCTTGACCCAAAAAACCACCCTCTTGGCAAACAAAGAGAGAGAGGAGGGGGACAGGTAGAGAAAATGATACCTCTTCAGTACAAGTCCAGTCTAGCTTTTAGTCATGAAAGCTCAATCTTTGAATGGTAAAATGGTCAACCTTCACAACTCATTTGGGTCTTGGGACCCCTCCTTGCACCCCCTACCCACCAAAGGCACATGCCCACCTTGATCTTTAGAACCTGAAGGATATCCTCCAGGCCATTACACATAGGTCACAGAAGAGACCTAGGCAACTCATACTATCTCTGGCCAGGTACCTAGTCTGACTTCAAAACAGTGATCTGAAGGTAAAATGCTCCACATGTTATTGCCAATTCCATCCCTGACAGGAAATCAGCAAAGATATTTGCTATTCATGAAGGGCCACTCACCAACATCTCCTGACTCCATTCAGTGCAAGATAACACTCACTTTAACTTCAAGGCTGCAAATGATTGTAAACTTTCCAACATAAAAGCCTCTCTTTATCTGTTCACTTGGTCTTCTCTCAAAGTGCTAAAGCATAAGGATTTTTTGATCTCCAACAAGAATTAAAGAAAATCCTACTTGCTCCAGAATGAAATGTCCAAAAGTCTCAACCCGAGTGAGCAATCAGCAATCATGTTGATTGCTCCCGAGTTTTGTTTTTTTTTTTTCATAAGGACCAATTCTGACCCACCGAGGCAGCCCAGCTACCTATTCAAGTGCCTTCTAAAGCACAGCTTACCTTGTAATTGCTAGAGTTCACCCAAGAGGTAGCAAGCCCATCCACAAGTTTATCTAACATGGTCTGGTCATGTTCAAGGTCAGCAGACTTCTGTTTGTCTGAGAAATAGTCTATAAGTTCTTGGCCAACCTGCAGTCGTTTCCCCACATCCTTCTGCAACACCTGTGCCAGGCAGGACTCCATGCGAGGCTCCATGGTGGAATTCAAATCCAGATCCAGCAGAAGCTAGAGGGCAGTCAGGGTGACACCCTCCCAGGAAACGTACCCAGGAGGCTGCCTCTTTGTTTGCTGAAAGTTACCAAGAGCCTGTGTTTCAAAGATGCAATCCGGGGAATGGCAACAATGCACCATGTGTGTCTGAAGAGCAGCTGGTAGGATATTAAAAGTCCAATTTAAATAACTAGTAGGAGATAAAGGAGTGAGTAGCTGAGTGAGGTTCTACTATTGGGTCTGAAATTCTTCATAATTCAGCAGTCCATTCTGAAAAGGGAAAGAGAAGAACAAATCAGCACAGATAACATAATATCCAAATGTTATGAAACATTAAATCAAAGACAAAGCAGTCCATGCTGCAAAATCATTTATAATCACAAGTGGAGTGAGAAGCATGAACACTTGGCAACCATATCAGAATAACATAATTATTATTTTTATCGGGAAGAACATGGATGCCCAAAGCAAAGAGCCAATGGGCTACACAGTTGGTAGGTTGATGTTTTTCACAAATTTCCAGCTTGTAAATGAGCCAGTCACAAAAACAATCTTCTGCTTCAGTTAGCATATTTATTTGTAGCTTAAATTTTGCTTCCCACCAAAAACCTAACACCACTCTGCGTGTGAATGACTGAAGGTACTGTTGCTTATTGAGTTTTCTTTAAAAAAAAAAAAAAAAGGCAGTACTGAAAATGGGGCGGGCTCCACAGAAACACCACTGACCAAAGTGGCTGGCCTGGGAGCCTGAACCGAAGACAGCACCTCCATCAAACTTCAGGAGCTTTACAACAGAGTGAAGAGTCGTAGTCGTCCCTGCCTCCTCCTCCTTCCAACAAAGAGAAGGGAGCGGTGGGAGGGGGAAATGGGAACAGGCTCACATTCTGATCACTTATGGACAGTATTCTTAGCTGATGACAGCCTGGTGTTTTGTAAGGCAAAATACATGATATGGGAAAGCTGTGCCAAAACTGTTTTCATTAGACAAACTGAACAATCTGAACAGTTAATCTATAGCTGCTGGAACAACTGTACACATCTACTTCTTACATCCAATTTCTTCTCTTGATTCCCTTCACTCCAACCTAAGCAGACCCAGAGAAAACCTGTCTAAAGATGCAGCACCTACCAGACACTGTACTAAATAGAACTGCTCCTCACACCAACGGTCAGTCCGAGCTCTCAGGGGTTCTAGCAGCAAATATGAACCTTATACACCAAGTAAAATGACAAGTCTGTGCAGAGTAATTCTTCCCCTTTCTAACATCACCTCATCCATCCCTACTCTCAGGATAAAGAGCACTGTGTGCTTCCCAAGTTCCAGAATCAGAGACTTCTGACACCAACAGGAATCATTTAAGTCGAGTTATTCAATGAGGAAGGCCCATTTTCAAAGGTCCTGACACACTATTACCTATCTTCTACATGCATGGGGCTGGGGACAGGACAGCATTCCAGAAGACTATCTCACATGGCAGAGGAGATAGCTGCTTTCCAGTCACTTCCACACCCTGGCCTGGAACTGGTCCCTCCTTTATAAGAAGGATCTTCAAACATATAAAAGCAGCTATTACCCTTCATTTCAATTTGGAATCTGAACAAAACATTCCCAGTTTCTTAATCAGCTCCTATGTTGGTCTCAAAGAAGCATCAGTGATATAGGAAGGTTGGAGAAACAAACTAACAGAACCTTTTCTTTCTTGGCCCAATATTAGCCCAAGAAGCAAATCAAATACGGGTGGGCTTGAGGATTAAAAATGGAAGAAAAGAAGCACAAATTCTTTGCTTCTTTTCCCCTACCAAGGTGGAGCCTTAGTCCCCTCCCACAGTGACCTGAGGTTGGCCCTGTGACCTGCTTTGGCCAGTGGCAAATCAGCAACTGCAAAAGGAAGCAGGAGACTTGATAAGCACAAGAATTCGCCGTATGGAATACTGCCCTGGGCCTGCCACATGGTGAGGAAGCTCCTGGAACCTCCTGGAACCAAAGAGGTCATGCAGAAGAGAACCAACATGCCCCAACTGACAGCCAGAAGTATGAGTTCATTAGGGACACTCAGCCATGTCAGTCATCATCTGACTGCCACTACACAAATAAGTCTAAGGAGACAAGCAAAAAAACTACTCAGCCAAACAGCGGAATAAGGAGAAATAATATTCCATTGTTGTTTTAAGCCACTGAGTTTGTGGTGGTTTGTTATACATTGGCTGATAAGGGATGCACTCCACCTTCCCCTAAACATCTGTCTTTCATTCCCAGTGAAAAGAATCTCCTATCCTTTAACCCTTCAAGGGACCTAAATTCAACAGATCCTAACCAACGATGATAATCACACAATATTTGAGCATCTACTTGATGTGTCAAGTTCCGTGCTAGATGATTTATACACTATCTTTAATTCTCCAACCAACTGTATAAAGCATTGAAATTCCTATTTTACAGATGGAGAAACTGAGGATACTGATTTTCCATGGCCACATAGCCAATTAGTCGCCTCTCCCAACATTCCAACCCTTATGGCTATAAGCCTGGCCTTCTGCTCTCACCCAGAGAAAAGAAGGTCAGACTTCATGCTCAGCTAGGAGGCAACAGACAAGAAAACAGTCTCCAATGCTGGGAGAGGAATTATCCTGTTCATTCAAGTCTCTACTGTAATTTTTAAAATATGTATTATGGGGCAGCCCTGGTGGCACAGTGGTTTGGCGCCGCCTGCAGCCTGGGGTGTGATCCTGGAGACCCGGGATCGAGTCCCACGTCGGGCTCCCTGCGTGGAGCCTGCTTCTCCCTCTGCCTGTGTCTCTGCCTCTCTCTCTGTGTGTCTATGAATGGATAAATAAAATCTTTTAAAAAATAAGAATAAAAAAACTAAAATATGTATTATTAAAAAGCTCCCCCCCTCCAGTTAGAACTAAGATTTCTAACAAAAGTATATGCTTCTTGGGATCCCTCGGTGGCGCAGCAGTTTAGCGCCTGCCTTTGGCCCAGGGCGTGATCCTGGAGACCCAGGATCGAATCCCACGTCAGGCTCCCGGTGCATGGAGCCTGCTTCTCCCTCTGCCTATGTCTCTGCCTCTCTCTTCTCTCTCTCTCTCTATCATAAATAAATAAAATTAAAAAAAAAAAAAAAAAAAAAAAAAAGTATATGCTTCTTGAAGGTAAGTATGCAATAAAGGCTTAACATACTCAAAAGTAGGTCACAAATTCCTATGTACGGATTCCAGAGAATGAAAGACACTGGAAGCCCCAAGGCATTAAGCAGACTGAATTCTCTCTTTTCTCCTTAAATTCAAAAAATAAAAAGTAACTGATAATCCTCCCTTCTATTTATTTTTACTAAACTGGATTTTTGGGGTACCTTTTTTCCTATGCTCTGGAGCATTTTCTCCATCTCTGCTTTCAAAGGCATTCAGGGAGTATCAATCACATGGTCCCAATTCAAGAGGTACCAAAGTGCAAAATCTCCCTCCCACTCCTGCCCCCCAGCTGCCCAGTTTCCCTGCCTAAAAGAAAATAATGTCCCTAGCTTCCTGTGTATCCTTTCAGAGATATTTTTAGCGACCCAAGTAAATAAATGTGTCCTTCTCCCTGTATCCCCCAGGAATTTCCTAAACCAACAAGAATACAAGCAAAATTTCATATAGCAACAGAATTATAAAAACATTATATTAAAAAATGCAGAAAATAGAATATAAACAAACAGAAGGAGGAGGTAAAAATCTCTTTCTTGCAGCCACATCCTGTCCAGTCTCTCTACCAGGAAAGAGTGCAACAAGGAAACAGGTCTAAAGTTAACCTGGAACCCACGGTCCCAGAGGTTACCTGTAGCTGGACCAAATAAAAACCAGGTCTGGTATGCATAAGGCATAACTGGAAGGTACTGGGACACAAGCGTAAACAGGACTTGGCCCTTGCCCAGAGACAGCTTATGAAACCAGCACAGTTATCTATTCACAATCCAACCATCAGTTCTGAAATCATCATTCCGGAGAGTGGCATCATACAGGTGACAGCACTATTAATATTAGAAATTACTCAGGGGGCCCCTGGATGGCTCAGCTGGTTAGGCATCCAACTCTTGATTTCAGCTCAGGTCATGATTTCAGGGTTGTGAGATCGAGCCCCGCATCAGGTTCCATGTTCAGTGGGGAGTTGGCTTGGGATTCGCTCTCTCCCTTTCCCTCAGCACTTCCCCTTCCCTCTTTCTCTAAAGAAAAATAAATTACTTGAAATGTTGGACTGAATTAGTCACGGGGATGAAAGCTACAGCATAGGGAATACAATCAACAGCATGGTATGCAGAGAGATGGGAGCTATACTTGTGGTGAGCATAGCATAATGTATAGACTGGTGGAATCACTATGTTGTAAATCTGAAACTAATGCAACATCGTGTATCAACTGTACTTCAATAAGAAGAAAAAAAATTACTCAGAATGTAACACTACTTCTAAGTTTTTAAAAAAGTTCTGCTTATATACGTATTCCAAAATAAGAGAAATAAAAAAATGATATAAAAGGTAGGTACCTTAGAATAGCCAAGTACCTTTCCTCCTCTTAATTTATCAGTCTAAGTGTTCTCCTTTAGCAAGATCTCACCATGAAAGCCATGGAGTCAACTAGATGTTATTGTATCAGGCCCTAGAAAAAAGGAACACATTCCAGGTATTTCTACAAAAAACGCCCCAAACTCCTCTAAAACTTCTCCTCCCCAACTGCAAAGGGCCCTTCCACTCCCCAACATTACCACTGTTCTCTGCCTCCAGTAGAGTAGTTAGGGTCCAAGCTCCACAACCTTTTCCTGCTACATCATTTGGTCTATGCTTCTGGGGGAAAAACAGTTAAGAGGTCAAACAAAAGTCCTATAGTCATTCTCCTTACAGTACCCAGGAAAGCAGAAATAAACACAGCAACGTTTACCAGAACAATAGACCAACTCTGCTAGGGACCAACAGGAAGAAGTTAAAAAATACCAGCTTCAACAAGAATGAAGAAACACACAATTAGAGAGCCTGAGGTAATGAAAAGAGCAACAAAGTCAAGAATCCCAGCCTCCAGTCTTGACCGTCACTTCCTGAGCGGCACTGGGGAGAATACTGCTTCTATATTCATTAAATAAGATGATGAATGGAAAGGGTTTGTTTGCACAGGGCACTTATTTAAAAATCAGATCAGCTCCTGGGACACGTGGGTGGCTCAGTCGGTTAAGTGTCTGCCTCTGGCTCAGGTCATGATCCTGGGGTCCTGGGATGGAGCCCGGCATCAGGCTCCCTGCTGAGGCAGGGGGAAGGGAGTCCGCTTCTACCTCTCACTCTGCCCCTCACCCCTGCTTATGCTCTCTCTCAAGTAAATAAAATCTTAAAAAAAAAAAAAAAAAATTAGCTCCTGGCAGCCCCGGTGGCTTAGCGGTTTAGCACTGCCTTCCGCCCAGGGCATGATCCTGGAGACCAGGGATCGAGTCCCACGTCTGGCTCCCTGCATGGAGCCTGCTTCTCCCTCTGCCTGTTTCTCTCTCTTTCTCTCTCTCTCTCTCCCTTTCTCTCTCTGTGTCTCTAATAAATAAAAAAATCAAAAAAAATTAGCTCCTATCTTTATTCTCTTAATTCTCATAATTATTATTGGCACTCAGGTGTACAACTACAGAGTTTATTAACAATGGAGGATGGGGGAAGGGTGGGAGAGAACAAAATTAACTATAAACTCTGCTTTGGAGACTTCTCCATAAAAGAAGTTACAAGTAGAACCATTTTTACCTAGTGGTTCAAAACAGGTTAATATTTCTCATAAATCTGTGGCTTGGCTGGGCCCAGCTGGAAGGTTCTTCTACAACTCTCTTCTGGGATCATTCATGCCACTGTCATCACCTGCCAGATTCACTCGGGTTCAAGAGTGAATGGCATCACTCACCTGTCTAACACACTGACTGATGCTGGCCACTGGCTGGACCTCTTGCCCTATATGATCTCTAACCATTGAGTAACCTAGCCTTCAGCTCACTGCATGGCGGTTAGAGCATTCCAAGGTAGGAAAGGAGGAAGGTGCCAGGCCTCTCAAGGCCTAGAATCTGGAACTTGCAAATCACTTCTGCTACCTTCTGCGGATCAAAGCAAGTCATGAAGCCAGCCCAGATTAAGTGTGAGGAAATAGACTCTACCAATTAATAGGAGGAGTTGCAAAATGTTGTGGCCATGTTTTTCAATCTAACTAACACATAAGCATTCAATGGATACTCTGCAGAATGGATAAATGGCTAAATAGATGAGATGAATATACTTTGTATTCTTTTTATCCATTCCCAGGCTAGTCTCAATTACTTTTATTGATTCATCGAATATCACAACTCACTACAGAAAATACAACAGAAATAACTATAATCAATGGCTTGACTTGAAAATGCTTCCAACTTACTTGGAGAGAATAAAATACACAAAAAGTTTGTCACAAACACAGGGTGCACTTTAGATTTCACAGGTGGAATATTGCACCAAGTAAGGGGTATGAATAAGAACTGTGGTAATTCAAAGAAAGGATGGTGGAAGAAGTGTGCTAAGGTGAGACAGTGATATACCTGTGACATAGGTGGGCATCATTATTCCCATTTCAAAGATAAAGGAATGAAGCTCAGAAAGACTCAAAAAACAAAAAACAAAAACCTGCCCAGAGTTTCAAAGCTAATTGAAAATCAAAGCTGCCTAGCCTTAAGTAAGGTCTGTATTCTTAACATTATACTGCAATACTCTACGACCACCACATTGGAAATCCAAAGTATGAGAACTTAATCAATGAAAATGGTAAACAGCCAAAGCATGTGGGGCGTAAGTAGAGGATTAGGAAACAAGAAATCCTATCACAAAGTAAAGAACTTAGGAAGCTTTAATAATATAATATTCCATATCATAGTACCAAGAAGGACAATTTAAACCAGCAGCACAACAAAATGAATAACCACATCGAAAATCTCCCTGGAAAAAAAAAAAAAGAAAATCTCCCTGGAAAATATGTAGAAAGCAGTCATAATACTTTAAAAGTCAACTTCGGAAGCCAGAAATTAGCAGAATTTATTCACATTAAGTCAAAAAGCAGTGTGCTTCTCTCAGTAAGACAACCGTTTTCACACTGTAATTGATTTTTACAATATGGTCTGATACACCCTCTGCCTTGCCCTGCCAGCAATAACTCTGTTCTCCCTCTACCTGTGCCTTCTGTTCTCTCCTTCTCTTGCCCCCTTCAGCCCACCCACTTCAGAACCAATACATTATCTCAGTGAACATTTACTCTGCGCGTGTGACATGACCAGCAGGTACCGTGCTAACAACCGGAAATCACAGAACGTAAGGCTTGGTGAGGGCCCTTGAGGAAGAGCCCACTGCCTGGAAGATGCCAACAGCTGCAACACTATCAGGAGAGTCCTAAGCAGGATGTTTTTAAGAAGGTGCTGCAGGTGGCAGAGAAAGGAGACAAAACACTGCCTCAGGAAAGAAACCCCAGTGGGAATTTCAGGGCTGGGGCAGAGGAGCTCACACCCTGCAGTTCCAGCGCTCACTCTCCCGGCCAGCCCCTGAGCCAGCCCCTGCTTTGTTCATTGGCCTGCAGTCACTGGCTCAAGGCCTGGGCCTCCAGCCTCCCAGTCTTCCTTCTTCCCTGCCTCAGCACCCTTCAGTGGCCTCTCTCTTCAGCCATCTTGGCCCTGTAACCTTCCAGGTGTCTGCTCTCAGGTATCAGCAGCCACTCCTCATCTCTCAGCTCCCTGATGTTCTGCAATCCCACTTTCCAACCACAACTGCCCATCTTTCCAGCTCTTGTGCTCAAGCACATGGCCCCAGTCTTCTCAATTCCATAAAACACCTTCCCAATTTGACCTTCCTTTTAGTCTGGATTTGATTCCACGAGGGTGTTAAGACCTTGAAACCACCATCAACTTTCTCTCCCAGTGATAGTTGCCTAGTAAGTCCGAACCTTGGAAGAACCTGACACACTTCATCAGGTGCCTCCTCGTGCCTGCAGCAAACAGTCCATCATGCTGAAGGGAACACACACCTATGTCCAACAGTTTCTCTGTACACAGATTAATCCCTAACTTCACAAGGTATCCCAAGCCAGCATCCCAACTCGTGTTCTCTAGTAAGTTTGATCCACACTTCTCTCCAAAATGCCTTTCCCATCTTCTCCCCCAGGGCCCATGTACCCTGCCCTGCAGCCTGCACTCTTCTCCCTCCTAGGACATCCTGTTCACCCAGCAGCCCCTCCAATTGGAATTCACCTGCAACCACTTACTGGAACTGCTCAACGGGATCACAGATGAATTCCATGCTGGCAAATCCAAGCAAAGCTTTTCTGTACTTCGCTAACTCCATCTCTCCACAGCATAGCAAAGCTGGCCACTCCATTCTTCCTGAAAAATTTCCCATTTTCATGAAAACAAATGATCATGCCCTCCTGCTACTTTTCTGGCTGCACTTACTGGAGATTCTCTAATCATCTATCTGCTCTGCTTCCAGAGCTGCTGAGGGGCTCAACTGATGCCTCTGACCTTCTAAAACACTCACCCTCTATTCCCATGAATTTAAAAACTGCCTAAACTGCTGATTTCAAATCAGTAACTCCAGGGAATCTTGTGGTATGCACTGGCCCCACTCTTGTTCTTCCTTTTAACTTCAACACTGTCCATATGCCATGTGGCCTGGCTGTAGGCCTCAGGGCTTCAGCCTAAAGGTCACCTCCTCAAAAGTCCTTGGAGACCATTACAGAAAGGCCCCCCATCACTGCAGCCTGTTCCCTTCCTTCAAAACACCCGTGATTAAGTTGTAATTCTTTCGTATGTTTGTTTACCTATTTGCTGTCTGCCTTTCTATAGTACTGTCAGTCTTAGGAAGGTGGGGATCTTGTCTGTTCACCTAATGCCTATAACCATGCCTGTCACACACAAGACACTTGAGAAATGCTTGTTAAATGAATGAAGTTATATTTGAGCTGAAGAATCAAAAGTCACTGGCAATCATTAATTGAGTTCATTTTCTTCTTGGGCAGTAGTAGTAATTGGGGGCTGCAGGGGGAGAAGGTAGGAAGAATGTAAAAAACATTCAGATAGGGATGCCTGGGTGGCTCAGTCAGTTAAGCATCTGCCTTTGGCTCAGGTCATGATCCCAGGGGTCCTGGGATCCAGCCCCACATTGGGCTCCCTGCTCTGCGAGGAGTCTGCTTCTCCCTCTCCCTCTGTCTGCTGCTCCCCCTGCTTATGGTCTCTCTTTGTGTCAAATGAATAAATAAAATCTTAAAAAAAAAAAAATCCCAGGTGAAAAGAATGTGCAGATACGTATGGACAAAGCACAAACTCAAGAGACTGGCTTGTCAGGAAAACCAGCAATTTGGAAAGGCCAGAGCACTGGCTCCCAACCTGTAAACACTAACCCCACCTCTGAGATGAAAGCATACAGTTATTACAAGAATGCCTGAGCATTCTTCCAAACACACACCGAACATTATCCATGAACTAAGTCTTCATGTCCACAATTTTTCAAACTCATTACATACAGTTATGAGTTTTTAAATGCAAAGATAATGTAAAAAGTAATTCAAAAATCTTACTTTTAGTTTGATCATTTTTCTCCATTAACAAATACTAGAAATTCCACTTATATAGAGCTTTGTGGTGCTAGACACTAAAAAGAGTTCTTAACCTCAAAAAGTCTGGAAATAACCAGTCAGACATAGAATAGAAAGACTGGACACAATATCTAACAGTCATCTTCCAGCCCCAAAGTCAAAAGACCTTCATTCAGGGAGTTCCACACAAGTCATCTATGAACAGTATAATCAGGAGACTTTACCTAGGAAAGATCATTAAAATCTGGAATTATTCAAGTGACCACAAGACCATAAGATTCTGTGGTGGGGGAAAAAAAAACAGAGTCAATCTTTTTCTCTTTCTCTATCTCAATCATCACCCCAGTATGAACAATAATTTTACTACAGTGAAGTCAGGACAAAAAGCAGCTATAACGTATAATGCAAATGCTCAGAAAGGAATAAAAAGGTTCACAATATTACATTAAAAGGGCAAGACAAGGGCAGCCGGGGTGGCTCAGTGGTTTAGCGCCTCCTTCAGCCCAGGGCCTGATCCTGGAGACCCGGGATCAAGTCCCACATCAGGTTCCCTGCATGGAGCCTGCTTCTCCCTCTGCCTGTGTCTCTGCCTCTCTCTCTCTCTCTCTCTTCTCTCTCTCTCTGTGTGTCTCATGAATAAATAAACACAATCTTTAAAAAAAAAATGTTTATTATCTCAAAAAAAAAAAAAAAAAAACCACTCACATCCTTAGCAGTCACTCCCCAAATCCCTCTCCTAAACCAATGGAAACCAATAATCTACTTTCTGACTGAATGGATTTGCCCATTCTGGACATTTCAAGTAAGTGGAGTCATAAAATATGTGGCCTTTTGTGTCTGGCTCCTTTCAGTCAGCACACTATTTTCAAGGTTTATTCATGTTATAGCATGTATCAGTACTACAGTCCTTTTTATTGCTAAGCAATACTCCATTGTACAGATATACCACGTTTGTTCATAAACATACCTGTTGACAGTTATTTGGATAGTTTCTCCTTTTTGGCTATTATAAAGAATGCCGCTATGAACATTCCTGAACAAGTTTTGTGTGGATATGGCTTTAATTTTCTTTGATGCACAAATAGGTTTTAACTAGAATATAGACATGGTAGCTATATTTAACTTACCTCTTGGAAGAACTGCCAAACTATTCTCCAAAATGGCTATACCATTTTACATTCCCATAAGCAATACGTAAGGGGGCTCCAATTTCACTACATCTTCAACAACACTTATTGTCTATTTATTACAGCCATCTTAGTGGGGGTGTGGAATGGCATCTCATTGTGGTTTTGATCTGCATTTCCCTAATGACTAAGGATATTGAGCTTCTCTTCATGGGCGTGGCCACTTGAACATCTTTGGAGAAATGTTTAATCAAATTCTCTGCTTTTTTAATTGGGTTGGCTTTTTACTGTTTTTTTTTTATAAATTTATTTTTTATTGGTGTTCATTTTTTTTGTCCTTTTACTGTTGACTGTAAACGTTTTTATATGTTCTTGATAAAAGTCCTTTATTAGATACATGATTTCAAAGTATTTTCTCTCATTCTGTGGACGTGTGCTTTCACTTTCTTGATGGTGTCATTTGAAACATAAAGTTCTCAGTTTTGATGATGAAGTCCATTTTTTTTCTTTTGTTCCTTGTGTTTTAGACATCATACCAAAGAAATCATTGCCTGTTTTACAATGAAAAAGAAAATATTGCCTATTCCAAGGTCATTAAGATTTACACCTGTATTCTACTAAGAGTTTTATAGTTTCAGATCTTACATTTAGATCCAGGATTAATTCTGAATTCATTTACATATACAAATGAGGAAAGAGTCCAAATTAATTCTTTTGCATGTGGATATCCATTTTTCCTGGCACCATCTATTGAAAAGACCATTCTTTCAAGGGTACCTGGGTGGCTCAGTTGGTTGAGCGGTGGATTCTTAGTTTTGGCTCATGTTAGGATTTCATGGTTCTTGAGACTGAGTCCTGTGTGGGGCTCCACACTCAGCAGGAGTCTGCTTAAGGATCCTCTCTCTGCCCCTCCCCCATGTGCACACACCTTCTCTCTCATAAATAAATCTTTAAAAAACAGAGAAAGAGAGAGAGAAAGAAAGAAAGAAAGAAAGAAAGAAAGAAAGAAAGAAAGAAAGAAAGAAAGAAAGAAAGAAGAAAGAAAGAAAGAAAAGAAAAAGAAAAGAAAAGAAAAGAAAAGAAAAGAAAGAAAAGAAAAAAAAGAAAAGAAAAGAAAAGAAAGAAAAGAAAAAAGGTAGGTTCATTCTTTCCCCAGCTATCTTAACATCTTTGTTGAAAATCATTTCATTATAAGTTTAAGGTTTCACTTCTGAACTTACATTCTAGTCCACTGATGTATAAGTCTATTCTTGTTATCAATACTAGACTCTTGTTTCTGTTTTTGGTTTTGTTTTGTTTTTTAAAGATTTTATTTATTTATTCATGAGGCACACAGAGGGAGAGGCAGAGACATATGCAGAGAGAGAAGCAGGCTTCCTGCAAGGGAGCCTGATGCAGGACTCGACCCCAGGACCCCGGGATCACTCCCTGAGCTGAAGGCAGATACTCAACCACTGAGCCACCCAGGCATCCCAATACTAGACTCTTGTGATTAACTATAGCTTTGTAGTAAGTTATGAAAAGTCCTCCAACTTTGTTCTTTTCTTTTTTCAAAAGATTTTATTTATTTATTCATGAGAGACACAGAGAGAGAGACAAAGACACAGACAGAGAGAAGTGGGCTCCCCACAGGGAGTCCGATGCGGGATCCCCAGACCCGGGATCATGCCCCTAGCCAAAGGAGACACTCAACCGCTGGGCCACCCAGGCGCCCCCAACTTTGTTCTTTTTCAAGACTTTTTTGGCAATAGGGGTCGCTTGTATTTCCATATGAATTTTAAGAGCAGCCTGTCGGGGGATCCCTGGGTGGCTCAGCGGTTTGGCGCCTGCCTTTGGCCCAGGGCGCGATCCTGGAGTCCCGGGATCAAGTCCCACGTCAGGCTCCCCGCATGGAGCCTGCTTCTCTCTCCTCCTGTGTCTCTGCCTCTCTCTCTCTCTCTATGTCTATCATAAATAAATAAATCTTTAAAAAAAAAAAAAAAAAAGAGCAGCCTGTCAATTCCAACAAAATAGCCAGCTAGGATTCTAAGTGAGTATACCAAAACTGTAGATCAATCTGGGAAGTATTGCCATCTTTCACAATATTAGGTAATCTGAATCTGACTCATGAATATACAATGCCTTTCCATTTACTGAGATCCTTAATTTCTTTCAATGATGCTTTATGGTTTTCAGAGTGTAAGTTTTACAATTTTTTGTTAACTTTATTCTATTTTATTCTGTTTTTATAATTCTTTTTGTAGCTATTGTGAATGGAACTGTTTTCTTAGTTTCATTTTTAGACTGTTCATTGCAAGTGCATAGGAATATAACTGACTGTTGTTTTTTTTTTTTTAAGATTTTATTTATTTATTCACGAGAGACACAAAGGGAGGTGGGCAGAGACATAGGCAGAGGGAGAAGCAGGCTCCATGCAGGGAGCCTGACATGGGACTAGATCCCAGGTCTCTGGGATCACACCCTGGGCTGAAGGCAGTGCTAAACCGCTGAGCCACCTGGGCTGCCCCTGACTGTTGTTTATTGATCTTACATCCTATAATCCTGCTAAACTCCTTTATCAGTTCTAATAGGATGTTCTACATACAAGATCATGTCACCTGCAAAAATGATTTTACTTCCTTTCCAATTTGGATGCATTTTCTCTCTTTTTCTTGACTAATTGCTCTGGTTAGAACCTTCACTACAATGTTGAATAGAAGGGGCATAAAAGGACATCCTTGTCTTGTTCCTGATCTCGGGGAGAATGCATTGTGTCTTTTATCACTAACCTGGACATCAGCTGTGGGCATTTGGCCTTTATCACATTAAGGAAGTTCCCTTCTATTTCCAGTTTGTTGAGAGTTTTTACCTGAAAAAATTGTTGGATTTTGTCAAATGCTTTTCCTTCAGCTACTGAGATGATAATACGGTTTTTTTTATCCTTTATTCTATTAAATGGTATATTACATTGACTTTCTGATATTAGTACCTTGTATTTATGATATAAATCCTACTTGGTCATACCATATAATCCTTCTGATACACTGCCGGATTCAGTTTGCTAGGAATCTGTTGATTTTTTACATCCATATCAATAAAAGATTCTGATCTGGAATTTTCTTGTGATGTCTTTGTAAAGCTTTTGTAACACAGTAATAACATGCTCGAAGCATTCCATCCTCCTCTTTATTTTGAAACAGTCTGTGAAGAACCTGCATTTGGTGCATATGGAAGAATCACCAAGTGTGAAGTCATCTGAACCTGGGCTCCTTTTTGTGAGATGTTTTTGTTCTCACCTTCTTCACACTTATTATTGATATTATCAGATTGTCTGTTTTTCTTGAGCCACTTGCAATAGAGCCTCTCTAGAAATGCCTAATTTCATCTAAGTTATTTAATTTGTCGGCATGTAATTGCTCCTAGTATTCCCTTATAATCTTTTTTATTTCTGTAAGGACAGTAGTGATGTCCTCTCTCTCATTTGATTTTATTAATTTTATTAGTCTCTGTTTCTCTTGGTCAGTCTAGCTTAAGGTTTGTCAATCTGTTTATCTTTTCAATTTTTTTCAACTTTTTTTTTGTTTATCTTTTTCAATTCAATTGAATTTTCAAAATCAATTTTCAATTTTCTGTTGATTTTCACTGCTATTTTTCTCTATCATTTATTCCTAATCTAGTCTTTATTTTTTTCTTCTGCTTGTTTTTGGTTTAGTATGTTCCCTTAGTAGTTTAAGTTGAAGTTTAGATTATTAATTTAAGATACTTCTCCTTTAACGTATTTGAAGCTACAAATTTTCCTCCTGAGCACTGCTTTCATTGCATTCCCTAAATCATCGTATGTTGTTTTATTTTTGGCATGGAGTACAGCAGGTGCTCAATAAACATTTATTGTTGAGCAAAGAATGAATTTTGTTTTTTTTAAATTGTGATAAGTTGTACATAGGATTGACCATTTTTACCATTTTTAACTGTACAGTACAGTGCTATTAAGTACATTTTATAATTTTCTTTGCATTTTCCTCTTTTACTCACTGATGATTTAGGACTATGTTATTTAATTTCCACATATTTGTGAATTTCCCAATTTATCTCTTATTTATATCTAACTTCATTGTATTGTGACCAGAGAGAGAACATAATTTGTATGATTTTCATCCTTTTAAAATTTATTGAGTCTTATTTTATGGCATAACATATGATCTATCCTGGCAAATGTGCCACATACACTTGACAACAATGTATATTCTATTGTTACAGAGTGCACGCATTATTCTACATGTCTGTCTCTTAATGATTTAAGAATCTGTTTGCACATAAACCAAGTTTAAGAAAAAAATTCTCTATTATCTAAATCTTAAATTTTTCATGGTACTCCCTACTTTTCATACTGCTTACATATCTCATATTCACATATTTTAAAAATCAGGTCTCCCCTTTAAAAATAAAAATCTCAGTTCTGTTACCATATTAAAAGCTGGTTTCTAAGAGCAAAACCTACGAAAAAGGTAAGCTAAAAAGATACTTGCATGGGATTTTTTTAAGAGGTTTCTGAAACATGAAATCCCCACACTTAGGTGAATAAGAAGAGAGGGAAGCATTTGATATGTCATTTGATAGCATGACAGCTGACATGGCCATCCCAAATTTCCCAAGGGAGCAGGGTTACACTCAGTTGAAAAAAAGAAAACCCTATTAAGTACTGGTTATTCAATGTGAAGACAGAAGGTATAAGAAGGCTTGGGGTAGAGGAACAGGGAGAGTTACTATTACTGCATAAAGTCAAACTATAAAGAAGTAATGTAGCCGTAGTTAAAATTTGGCTTTTGTTTCAGCACTATAGAATAAGCAAGGCAACTTCACATTTGAAACAGCACTTTCTAATTCACTAAGTAATTATACAAATGCTACTTTCCTTTATCCACCCCCAAAACCTCTCTATATGACTGTTACTCTCCTCCTATTTTACAGAAGAGTTAACAAATTCAGAAGCAAAGTAACTTCCAGGATCACCCAGCACACATGAAACAATCAGGATTTGAACCTGAACTCCAAATCCAGGGCTATTTCCATTAAGTCACAGCTATTGCTTCTTACCAATACATGATGGGTCTCTGCGTACTTTAGAGACCTATATATATATTTATAATTTAGGAAGGAGATTCACAAAGGAAGGATACATCCACCATACTTAATGTCACCAAAATAAGAGAAGAGCCTGAATCGAGAGAAGCAACTAGAACCTGGCACAGTACCACGTACTAAGCAAGTACTCCATCATGAACAAATGAAGAAGAATCATATGCATCCCCACAAGTAACTCTAGGCAAGTAATCAGCAATCTTTAGTTCTGAGGGTTTAGGATTTCCTGCAGATGCTGATGGCAAACCAAAGGCATCATCATTAAAAAGAAAAAGAGAAAAAAGAATGCATAACCACTGGGGGACACTAGGTAAAGGATAAACAGAAACTGTACTATTTCTGCAACTTCTTGTGAATCTATAAGTATCCCAAAATGTAAAGAAGACAAAAGTGAAAAGTTACACATGATATGGACAAGTGCTTGGCGCTAATTTCCTAAATTCACTAAATACCTACTGTGCCAGACAATCTGCCCAGCACTGCCTTCAAGGCAAGCTCCAAGTTCACTAGGGAAAGAAAGACAAGAGAACAATCTATTTTAACACAGTATATCAAGGTGCTTTCTTATAAGACTACTTTTCTGATGACTCCCTAGTTAACAGGGGAAAAGGAAATACTGCAACAATGAAACAAATATAGGGGCACCATTGAGCAAAGGTCTGTCTTATTTGTATGCTGGCATGAAAACACATGCTTTGCTTACTCTCACCCTCCCAATCATTTCCTTTGCTTCCATTCTTGGCTCCAACAAGATTTATACTGAAGACACAGAATCTGACCAACTGGGAAATCCCACAGAGTCACAGAGCCTTCAATAATAAGGAGTCGTGTGGTCGAAGAAGATAGAGAACTGAACTGAAGGCTTTAGAGATTCATTTATTCATTGACAAATCAGATGGTATTAGGTTTAGCTTCAAATCTTTCTAATGCAATAAAGTGAAGCAGCAAAAAAAGAGAATTTGGAATAATAGCCAGGCGATGACAAAGACTACTGAAAAGTTTTCCATACAGCTTCCTACCCGCCCCAATGAAACCATACTTCAAGCATTACAGACTTTAAGACTGTACTTTATTAAGCTTACACATAAAGCTAGAGGAAATTCTCTATATTTCTCAGATCTATTATAACAGAACACTGCTATTACTAAAATGACACTTGTACATTCATATTTTATGGCCTTAGGAAAAAAAAATTCCACAAGAAAAACACAAAAAGAGATCTGTGCCTTAACCATGTTAGTATATATTGAATCATACCCACAGACACTCAGTTTCCAAACTGAGTTGTTACTGCCTCTGTATTTTTCCAGCATGATTTATTCCTATCCATCACTAACACCACTTTCTTTAAAATATCAAAAGACATGGGGCGCCTAGGTGGCTCAGTCAGTCAAGCATCTGCTTTGGAGAAGCAGTCAAGGCCTGCTTCTCCCTCTCCCTCTGCCTGCTGCTCTGCCGATTGTGTTCTCTCTCTGTTAAATAAATATCTTTTTTAAAAAATAGAATACTTAAAAATAAAGTATCAAAAGACATAACCCTCACTCTAGTCCTCCATTTAAACAAAAAGATCAGTTGAGAATGTAACTGGATATAATCAAACATGCTTTAATACACTGACAAGAATAAAATTCATAACTATCTAGGACAATTTGGAAACATCTATTGATAACCTATAAATAAATGTCTTGATCCCACAAGTACAAATCTAAGAATCTATGTAAGGAATTAATCCACCAAGTACACTGAAATGTATATATAAAGTTGTTCACTGTGGCTGTCTGTGCATGAAATTTTTTTTTACTTTTTTAAAAAGATTTTAAGTAATCTCTACCCCCAACGTGCAGCCGAACTCACAACCCTAAGATCAAGAGCTGCATGGTCCACCAACTGAGCCAGCCACGCTCCCCCATGGAGAACTTTTTCAATGAAAATAACCCTAAATGTATAAGAACAAGGAATTGGGAAAGAAATTACCATACATCCAAACAACATACCATGCAGTCACTCTATAGTAAAGATACGTTTCTCATGGCCTGAAAAAATATTTATGGTGAGTTTGCTGAAAAAAAGCAAGCTAGAAGGGTACCTAGCATGCTCAGTTGGTAGAACATGCAACTCTAAATCTCAGGATCCTAAATTCAAGCTCTATGTTGGATACAGAGTTTACTCAAAAATAAATAAATAAATAAATAAATAAATACATACATACATTTTCAAACAAACTAGAAAACAGCATGTTTATGATGTCATAGGTTTATAAAATACAAAGTAGTCATATCCTGCATGCACAAAAAAATACGGACAGAAACAATATGCCAAAACGTTACTATATTTTCTAAAGTGAAAATGTACACTATTTAAATAATTTTAAAAATACATGTTAAAAACAATCGTACTAAAAAAAAACAATCGTACTAAAAAAATAATACTAACAAAACAATGCTGCAACCTATATATACATATAAAGGCTTATGTATGCATAGAATATCTAGAAGACCATCTAAAAAACCAGAAACACTGGCTGCCTCTGGAAATGGATGTGAAAGAATGTGGAGAAAAGGTGGAAGAAGAGTGACATTTCACTCTCTAGCCTTTGTACCTTTTAAGTTTTTTTGACCATGTATATTATCTAGTCAAAGGAAATATAAATTTTAAAACATTAAAGTACGATAATATTCTTTCTAGTTAAACCTAATATATACAGAAATTTGTTTGTAAAGTCAAATTTAATTGTAATCATAAAACCATACACATCACCAAGAATTAAAAACTACAGGGTGGCCTGGCTGGCTCAGTGGGTGAGCATGTGACTCTTCATCTCGGGGTCATGAGCTCAAGCCCTGCATAGAGCTTTAAAAAAACTGAAAACTATAAAAAGAGTCAGTTATTCAGCAAATTGTCCATCTCTAGTCCTCCTCTCTAGAAGGCAACCTTGGTAACATATAAGGAAACAAAGCTTATTTCTGAACCTCATATCCAGCCATGGAATCTTTGCAAAGTCAAAAACAGAAAAACAAACAAGTAATGAGAAGAAAACAAGTGCTTGATTCGTTTTTTATCACTGAAGCATAGCCACATTTTAACTGAAAAATGACATGACAAAACAGTTATATACTTTTATAAAATTATATTTTTAAGTATATTAACTACAGGATTCTCATACTGCAGGCTGGGTTTTATTAAAACCTCTAAGATGGGAGCACCTGGGTGGCTCAATCAGTTAAGCCTCTGATTCTTGATTCCAACTCAGGTTGTAATCTTAGGGTCACGGGATCAAACCCTGTGTCCAGCTCCATGCTCAGCAGTCTGCTTGTCCCTCTCCCTCTGCTTCTCCCCCTGCTCACTCTCTCTAATAAATAATTTTTTAAAAAAAAGAAAAGAGAAAAAAACAACTTCTAATACGTATGATCTGGCAATATCTCTCAAATTTTTAAAGGTACATAACTTTCAACCCAAAATGTCAACTTAATGGGAATTTATTCATTCATATCAAAATAAATTACTATAGAATTATTCTTTCTAGCATTATTTATAAAAGCAAGAGACCAGAAAAAACTAAATGTTACTCAACATAGAGCTAGGTAAATTATGGTATGCCATACAGTGGCATACTATTCAGCCACACTCTTCATTTAAAAAAATAATGAGGGGGATCCCTGGGTGGCGCAGCGGTTTGGCGCCTGCCTTTGGCCCAGGGCGCGATCCTGGAGACCCGGGATCGAATCCCACGTCGGGCTCCCGGTGCATGGAGCCTGCTTCTCCCTCTGCCTGTGTCTCTGCCTCTCTCTCTCTCCCTCTCTCTCTCTCTCTGTGACTATCATAAATAAATAAATAAATAAATAAATAAATAAATAAATAAATAAATAAATAAATAAATAATGAGGGGTGCATGTGTGGCTCAGTCACTTGAGTATCTGACTCTGATCTCAGCTCAAGTTCTCAGGGTTGTGAGTTCGAGCCCCATACTGGGCTCCACACTGGGCATGGTGTCTACTGAAAAAGAAAAAAAGAGGGACGCCTGGGTGGCTCAGAGGTTGGGCATCTATCTGCCTTTGGCTCAGGGTATGATCCTGGAGCCCCAGGATGAAGTCCTGTATTGGGCTCCCTGCATGGAGCCTGCTTCTCCCTCTGCCTATGTCTCTGCCTCTCTCTCTCTCTCTCTCTCTCTCTCTCTCTCTGTTTCTCATGAATAAAGAAAATCTTTAAAAAATCATAATAATAATAATAATTCTATCAAGACCTTAGGGCTCTCCGCAAGATGCTAGTTTCAAACTGCCTTCTCTCAGCAATGGTGCTTTCTTGGCTTTTGTCTGTGGCCACTTCACAAAATGAGACCATGGTATTAATATGGCCAAGAGTCAGGCTCTTTACCCCACGGTCACAAGCTAGGTCCCCAGCCAACATAGCTCTCTCACAAACAGAAAGCAAAAAACAAGACTCCAGAGTACCCAATCAGGGGTGCATACCTGGTTCAGGGTCTTACATTCTTCAGGTCAAAACAGGGTAAGACACATCCCTTTCCCTACCCTTAGATTAGGAGCCCTTCCCTTTTCAGTTTTCCCACAGTAGCACACTTAACTCAGAAATCCTGTCTCCTTGCTTGTGTGACTGCCCTCTTAGCAGTGGAGCTCTTTGGAAACAGGGCGGAGAGCCTTTCTCTCTGTCCTGTGGCACAATAGTTAAGTGTGCTGAGTGAAGATTCTGATCAAGGCTTACAGTTTCTGCATTCTTTACTAAATACCCAGGATACACCTTAGAATAACTCCCTTTATTAAATGGCAGCAGTTTTTATGAAGGCTCTGTGTTTTTAGGTCCATTTCTCAACAACATTTACCTATACCCTTTCTGCATCCCCTCCATTCACCTTACCCCATCCCAAAAGAGGTCTAGCAATCAAGTGATTATAAGATGTTCTTTACCTTCCCCAGCTGATATCCTTTCATGATTCTGCAAAATCATTAATATACAGTTAGGCTAAATATTGTTCCTTTGTCCAAACAAATGTTCCTTTAGCAATTTCAGAAATCTCCAAGTTCTAAAAAGCATGAGAGATTGGAAAGCTTTTCCCATCATGTTCTCTTTAAAAATGCAGTCACAGGGCAGCGCAGGTGGCTCAGCAGTTTAGCGCCGCCTTTGGCCCAGGGCCTGATCCTGGAGACCTGGGATCGAGTCCCATGTCATGCTCCCTGTATGGGGCCTGCTTCTCCCTCTGCCTGTGTCTCTGCCTCTCTATCTCTCATGAATAAATAAATAAAATATTTAAACAATAAAAATTAAATAAATAAATAAAATAAAACTGCAGTCACAGGCCATAGGAAATCTCCTTGGCATGCCGATCACTACCAATAGGTAAACAAAATCAGGATCAGGCTAAACTACCATAACCATGAGCCCAAATCAGCAGCAAGAGATGCTGAGAGCCTTCCTTTTTAAAGAACCAACCCCCGCCCCACCCCCCCAGCATGGGATCCCCTGTCTGAAGGGTGATGTATTAAATGACAAAAACACTTCTTGAATCAAATTTTTTGCATATAGATATAGCTATATACTACCTCTGGTCTTATTTATGAAGAAGTTGGGTCTATCTTTTTGTACACAGATATATGGCTATACATTCAGATACATACCAGGCCAACTTCTCCATAAAGAGGGCTAGAGGTAATGAAAGAAAACAGTCTGCATCACTTCTTTCTACTCTCCCTGGTATAAACCATTATTCTGACTAAGGGAGTTCAAGCTCTTGAATCCCTTCATTAGTTGACAATTATCCTGAAAGCATGTCAAATACAGGATTTGCTCTGACCTCTCTGATGTTATGTTGCTTAAAACTAGAAAATAAAAGATTAAATTATTTCCTTTTCTGTTTTCACTATTAATAAGGAATTGCTAAAATAAACAGTGGAAAATAACCACTGTGAGATAACCAGTATCTCATATGATGAAAGCGTTTATATATTGACATACTAAGAAATACCTACTTAAAGAGTCAAAACCTAGTGGAAAACAGAACACCAAAGGCCAACCTTCAAACTGGGGCTTCCCTTCACTGACATGTGGATGATAGATTACAAAATGGGACTCCTAAGGGGGCTCTGATCACTTAGGACAATTAATATTAGACCCTACTGAACACTAAGGAGTTTGACATGAAGAAATCTGACAATACAGACCTAGAGAGAAAGATCAGATACGCCTTCACTAGTTAACTTCTGACATTTCTAGGCAAAAGAATTTCTTAATGATACTTAATATTTTTGTTAGAAAAGTAACATACACTAATAATGCACAAACTCCAAATAATTTTTAAGGTAACAGCATTTCTGTATCACTCAGTGGCATATATATTTTGCTTTGGGTATTTGATTTCACTGCCTACCCTCTTTCATCCTTACCCACCCCGCCTCCCGTTTTCTTCCTTCAAAACAGGATAGGTGGATATTTTGTGTGTTACAGCTTTGCTGACATATGAGAGACATTTAATAAATGAGTTTCCTCTCTTCCTTTTAATTTTATCTACTTTTTTTTTTTTTTAATGTATATAGTTACTTTTAAGTGGTTTGTGTTTCAGAATAGATTGTGAGGACTTTCAGGGTAGGGTGTATATTTCTTTGTTTCCCCATTTCCAAACCTCTTTTGTCCCTGAACCGAAGGCAGATGTTCAATCACTGAGCCATCCAGGCATCCCTGGTTAAGAGTTTAATATTCAGAATATATAAGAACCCCTAAAAAGAAATCAACAACAAAAAGACAACAATACAATCTAATAATGAGCAAAGGATTTGAATACATAGTTCTCCAAAAAAGGTAACACCTTAGTCATGATGGAAAAACAAATCAAAAACACAGTGAGATATTATTTCACACCTATTAGAATGGCTATAATTTTAAAAATAAAATAATGGAAAATAGCAAATGTTCACAAAGATATAGAGAAACTGAAACCCTTGTATATTGCCACTGGGGATGCAAACGGTACAGCCACTCTGGGAAAGTTCGAGTCCTCAAAAAGCCAAACAAAGAAATACCACACAACCAGTCCTTCTAGTCCTTTGGTATATACCCAAAAGAACTGAGAAGAGATTCAAACAGAAGTTTTTAAACCAATATACATTGCAGCATTATTCACAATAGTCAAAAAGTGGAAATAACCCAAGCTCTAGCAATAGATTGAGATAAACAAAATGTAATATATACATACAATGGAGTATTATTCACTAATTAAAAGATTAACATTCTGATACATCCTAGTGACATGAATGAATCTTGAACACATTATGGAAAATGAATAAATCATAGAAGGGCAGATATTATATGATTCCAGTTACGTGAAATATCTAGAAAAGGCAAATTTGTAGTGACTGAAATAGATTATAAATTACCAGGGACTGAGGGAGAGGGAG
The DNA here is from genome assembly GCF_003254725.2 of Canis lupus dingo. Taxonomy (NCBI): domain Eukaryota; kingdom Metazoa; phylum Chordata; class Mammalia; order Carnivora; family Canidae; genus Canis; species Canis lupus. The sequence goes on along the minus strand of NC_064261.1, from coordinate 29,434,171 downwards.
GAAGGGGATTTATGGCTTAACGGTTATTGGGTTTCTGTTTGGAGTAATGGAAAAGATTTGGAAGCTGACTCTAATGATGGTTGCACAACAGTGTGAATGTAATTAATGCCACTGACTGATAGTCTTAAAAATGGCTAAAATGGCCTATTTCATGTTATATATGGTCTAATCACAATAAAAAATAAATTAAAAAGAAAAAAAGGTTACATTATGTCTGTAGTGATCAGGATTGTCCAAGGATAAATTTCAAATCAGGGACTCAAATCTAAAAGAGACTGTAGGTCATCTTATCTATAACCTTCATGGAAACCCTAGTGGGAAGCTTATGTCCTATATCCTTCCTGACTAGTAAGGAGGCATCTCTAGATGCCACCAGATGCTGAGAGCAGACTTTCTCCCAAGACAGCCCACTGACCTTTAATGAATGAGGAATAACCTGTGCTGGAAAAACAGAAATAAATGGAAAGGAAGCTAAAGAAACTGGGAGCCAAACTCTGCCACTTTGCAGCTGTTTGTGCACAAATAATTCAACTTTTCAAAACCTCAGCTTCTTCTCATTAGAAAATGAAAATCTCATCTGCCTTTAAGTGTTGCTCTCAGAATTGGCAAAAGCATACCTAGAAAAGGTTGGGTGTTCAATCCGTGGAGGTCATTGACATTATGACACTGGGTTTACCTACCTACTACCCCTGAGCCAACCAAAGGCTGAGCAGGACATGGTTTGGGTCTGGAGAGCTCTATGACTTACCAGAACTAAAATAAAATAAAGCAATCAGCACCATGAGCAGACTTGAGACAAGGAGATGTTTTAATGCAGTTCAACTACTCTTAGAAAGACTGGTTTATTGTTCCTAGAATGAACCAGACTACTCTACATTAGGAAAGGCACTGCTACACAATCATTCCCTCTATACAACAGGCCTCTGTTAGTATGTCTGAGCAACCGTTCATAACAGTCTGCCTCTACCCACAGGAAAGACACACTTCTGGAAAGAAACCGAGCAGAAAATGAGCTTGAAGATAGTCCTGAGGCAGCTCACAAACTTTGTTGCTTCAGAATCACTTGGGAAATCTCTTTAAAAAGCAGATGCCTCACCCCCATCACCAGATATTCTGATTACTAAATATTTAGGCAGGGCCCTGGAGTACAAAAAAAACATTTGAAGGTAGAAGATGAAAATGTAATTAAGATTACATTCTGATGTTGACAAACTATTCTGTTCCACAAAGCAAAGGCTGCATTTTCCTCCACATCTGGAAATGCAAGCACTTTAGCAATGCAGGGCAGGAGTGAAAACCAAGGAAGTAAGATTATCTGCATATAATGCCCAATATAAATTGCATACAGTTGGTTCATATAAAAGTCCATCATTACTGCTTATTCTGTCTTAAAATAAATGAAAAATAAAAATAACATACCATTCTACATCTTTCAGAGTAACAAGAAATACACTTAAAATAAATTACCTGAAGTTGGTAAAATTCCTGTGGAACTATTACATTCTTAGGGTCTGGGAAAATTATGAACGGTTACAACTTTTTGGTCAGCAATCAGGCAATGTGTATCAAAAGTCACCCAATACTCACTTCAAATTTATCCTAAAGAAACAACACAAGAGAAGCAAACTATATGCAAAAAGATAGTCACGGTTGTAATATATGTAATTTAAAAGAGGGTGAGGGGGGTACCCGGGTGGCTCAGTGATTGAGCAACTGCCTTTGACTCAGGTCATGATCCTGGGGTCCTGGGATCAAGTCTCACAATGGGCTCCCAGCGGGGAGCCTGCTTCTCCTTCTGCCTATGTCTCTCTGCCTCTCTCTCTGTGTCTCTCATGAATAAATAAATAAAATCTTTAAAAAGCAGGAAGGTGGGGGCCTCCTGTCTGGCTCAGTCAGAAGAGCATGAGACTCTCGATCTTACGGTCATAAGTTCAAGCCCCACTGAGTGTAGAGATTACTCAAATAAGTAAACTTAAAAAAAAAAAAAAAGGATACTTACATATCAAGGATCCCAGTTTTCCAAAATTTGTCATATAAATTCAAATATGACAAAGCTACTAAAAAATCTAAATGACGCATATGTCATCACATGGGAAGTAATCGCAAAACATGCAAGACCTAGTATTACTTACTAAAAAGTACATACGGGGCAGCCTGTGTGGCTCAGCGGTATAGTGCCGCCTTCAGCCCAAGGTGTGACCCTGGAGACCCAGGCTTCCGCTTGGAGTCTGCTTCTTCCTCTGCCTGTATCTCTTGCCTCTCTCTCTCTCTCTGTATGTGTCTCTTGTGAATAAATAAAATCTTTAAAAAAAATTTTTTTAGGGATCCCTGGGTGGCGCAGCGGTTTGGCGCCTGCCTTTGGCCTAGGGCGCGATCCTGGAGACCCGGGATCGAATCCCACGTCGGGCTCCCGGTGCATGGAGCCTGCTTCTCCCTCTGCCTATGTCTCTGCCTCTCTCTCTCTCTCTCTCTCTCTCTGTGACTATCATAAATAAATAAGAATTAAAAAATAAAATCTTTAAAAAAAAAAAAATTTTTTTAAATTAAAAAATAAAATAAAAAGTACATACGGACAGCTTCAAAGGATGATACATTGAGAAATAATAACTTCTGTTAGGATGGTTTGATGTGGCTTTACCCCCTCTGGTCTCTCAAGTTACTGTGCTATTGCCATGTAATTGTAATAAGATTATATATAAATTTAAAGGATTTTGCTTGGAATGTTAACCTGGAAAACACTTATAGAAACAAGCAGAAAATGGATTCAACCATACTGAACAAACATAAACTCACCCAAATATTCCATGGTAACAAGACAGTCCCAAGGCCAGTTTTGGATTCTTTTCACAAAAAGATCCATCTTCCCAGATACATATAACTATTAAACCTTGAATTTACATTTTTTTGTAAAAGTATGAACACACTAAAAGATAGGAGGAAATCTGGTGTGGCAGCTATTCATATGGCAAAAAGATCAGGTTTCATGAACCGTAACTTCAATAATACAACAAAATTATGTAGCTAAGAACCACTGACAGGAAAAGAACATTTAAGTTGAAAAATAGAAGGTCCCACTCTCGTCCTAGCTCTGAAACTGGGATTTAACTTGCAGGTCTTAGTTTCTCATTTGTAAATTGATAGGATAATGATGTTATCTAACCTATCTACCTCTCAGGACTTTGAAAGGAAGCAAGGAAGATTATGAATGTAAAAGTACTTTGAAAATCGAGGGTTTTATCCCCCTTAAATCTGGCTACTAATGTCAATAGCCAAACTGTGGAAGGAGCCTCGGTGTCCATCAACATGAATGGATAAAGATGTGGTCTACATATACAATGGAATATTCCTCAGCCATTACCCACAAACGACAAATACCCACCATTTGCTTCGACGTGGATGGAACCGGAGAGTATTATGCTGTGTGAAGTAAGTCCATTGGAGAAGGACAAACATTATACGGTCTCATTCATTTGGGGAATATAAAAAATAACGAAAGAGAATAAAGGAGAAAGGAGAGAAAATGAGTGGGAAATATCAGTGAGGGTGACAGAACATGAGAGACTCCTAACTCTGGGAAACGAACAAGGGGTAGTGGAAAGGGAGGTGGGTGAGGAGATGGGGTGACTGGGTGACAGGCACTGAAGGGGGCACTTGTCGGGATGAGCACTGGGTGTTATGCTATATGTTGGCAAACTGAACTCCAATTTAAAAAATACCAAAAAATAAGTAAATAAATCTGGCTATTATGTATTATTATGAAGACACAAACCTGTAGCTACCAAAAATGAGAACAACTGTTTAGAAGGATACATTTTCAAACTGATAAGTGGGTATGCCTCCCAGGGCCCTGAGATCTGGGGCTAAGCCCTTCCCTTTACCTGCATTATTTGAATCCTTCAGGAGAATCTATTCATCTATTACTTGGTAATTTTTTTAATTTGTAAAAAGCAAATACAATCACTAACAAAATCAACATAGAGTGCAGGGTTCTCGGACTTTAGAGTTTTTGTTTGTTTGTTTGTTTGTTTGTTTGTTTTAAGAATCACCTGGGGATTGTTAAAACTGTGGCTATCCCAGTCTCACAGACTTAAGTGACCAAAATCTCTATATGGACTGGAATAAATAAATTCAGACCATTTGGATTTTAAAAAGCTCCTCGGGGTGCCTGGGTGACTCAGATAATTAAGTGTTTGCCTTCAGTTCGAGAGTTGTGATCCCAGGGTCTGGGTTGGGGAGCCCCACATCCAGCTCCTTGCTCAGCGGAGAGCCCACTTCTAATCTCCCTCTGCTTGTGCGCTCTATCAAATAAATAAAATCTCAAAAAAAAAAAAAAAAAGAGCCTCAAGTGATTCAGGTGAGTTGATTATTGCTTCTTATGCTACATTTTAATTAATACTAACTCTGACCACAAATACATAGTAGGAATCCCATGTACACCTACTTACTACATATGCCAGTGATGACTCTCAACCCTTGACATGTATTATCTCATTTAATCCTTACAACCCTGTAAGTAGGTACTACTGTTAACAATGCCCTCTCCTCACCCTTGTTTTATAGATGAAATTATTAAAATAAAAAGAGAGGACTTAACAGGCCCATGGCACAAAGTCTCAGTGCTAGTAAGTGGCAGAGCCAGAACATACAACAAAGTTTGAAAACACTTGATACAGTTTCTTAACCTAAGACAACAGCTGTATACTCTTGTCAGGTCACAGAAATTACTGTTTCATTTCAGATATTGCATTTAAAAAAAAAACACTAACAGGGATCCCTGGGTGGCGCAGCGGTTTGGCGCCTGCCTTTGGCCCAGGGCGCGATCCTGGAGACCCGGGATCGAATCCCATATCAGGCTCCCGGTGCATGGAGCCTGCTTCTCCCTCTGCCTGTGTCTTTGCCTCTCTCTCTCTGTGACTATCATAAGTAAATAAATAAAAATAAAATAAAATAAAATAAAAATAAAAATAAAAAAACACTAACAAAAGAGAGTTGCCTGAAGAAAGCAGCAGAGGGAAATCTGATTAAACCGCAAGGGGACAGGGCACCTGGCTGGCTCCATCGGTAGAGCATGGGACTCTTGATCTAGAGGTTATAAATTCAAGCCCCATGGTGGGTGTAGGGATTACTTTAAAAAAATAAAATCTCAGGGTTCCTGAGTCACACAGTCGGTTAAGTATCAAATTCTTGGTGTCATCTCAGGTGCTGATATCAGCACAGAGCTGGCTTGTGATTCTCTCTCCCTCTCCTCCTCTCCCCCTCCATGCATGCAAGTCTGTGCTCCCGAGCTCTCTCTCTCTCAAATAAATACATACATCTTTTAAAGTAAAATCTTTAAAAAAAAAAAAAAAATGAGGGGACAAAGGATCTAGGGCTGTTTAATATTTCCAGCATAACTGGCATCACTTTGTAACATGTAATCCCCCTATTAGACTGTGAGCCCTTCAAGTATGAGGACCATGCAGTTTTTTCAACTGTACCTTTATGGTACCTGGTTTAATAAATTAATTCATCAATAAATGAATCTACAGAAGGCTTGATGACTGTCCTACGAAATGAAAGGCTATTATGTGAAGAAACAGACTTAATTCATGTTGCCTCAGCAAGTACAACCAAGAATAGGTAACGGGAGCAGCAGATTTTGGTACAGTCCAAACTAGCTTTCCAGTAACCAAGACCTGTATAATAACAGAAAAGTACCTCTGCAACTTGAGGCTGATAATCAGAATAGAGTAGACAAAAGGTAGGAGAGTGGTCCATGGAGCCCTAAGAGGTCTTCCAAAGCTCAAATTCTTCTATTCTAATTTATGATACTTTTGCTCAATCTTTCACATTTCGTACATTTACTGTGACTAGTTACACAAATCCTGGTAGTAAGTACAGAAGATACCACAGTGTTGTATAAACTCCCAGTGTCCTCAAGGATTCTAGAGGAGAATAAAAGCACAGGCATCAACCTTTCAGGGAGGGAGATAATGGATACAACAGTAATCAACAAGGAATGAGTTTTCCAGGCATGAATCAAAAGGGAAGTCAACACAGGCATTAGGAAAGAAAGCCATCAGGGGGCCTGGGTGGCTCAGTGGTTGAGCATCTGCCTTCAGCTCAGGTCTTGATCCCAGGTCCTGAGATCAAGTCCTACACTGGTTCCCCACAGGAAGCCTGCTTCTCCCTCTGCCTATGTCTCTGCCTCTCTCTGTGTCTCTCATGAATAAATAAAAATCTTAAAAAAAAAAAAAAAAAAGGAAAAATGCACCATCATTTGAATACCCTGGAGCCATATTTTTAGAGATGCATGGGGGTAGGTAGATTGGGACTGCCATAACAATCTCTGGGGAAAAAGCAGGCAGTAATGGTCTGAGCATAAAGGAGGCAGGAAACCCTAGGGTGATGAAGACCCACCAGAAATAAAGACTAAACTCTGGCTTAAAAAGAGAAGAACTTTGGAGGTCATTTAGTCAAACAGGTTGCCCTGCTTGCACTGGATAAAGAAAGGTTTGTTTACTTTCTTAAATTACATTTTACAAACCAAATATTCTATCATCAATGACTTGTCCTCTGCTTAGTTTTGAGTTTTTTGTTTTGTTTTTTTTTTAACTGATAGATCCTTCTCTTATTTTCTAGGAAACCTTTTAGATGATTGTTTTTCCCGCAGTTATCAAAACTGGCAGTTTTAATACTCTTAGTCTAATATTATAATTTCTCAAATGGCTGTAATATTTACTAAGAATACTAAATTAAAAGTCTTGTCGTCTAAAATCTTATGATTTTGTAAATAGAAGATTGTTAAGAAGAAATGGAATCTCAAAAATAAATTTAAGTCCCAGATCCCTCACTCAACTTATAAATTGTGGGACTGAGCCCACCTAAGAAAACAGAATTAACAAACTGCTGAAGCAAAAAAAAATCTAAATCCAAAACCAATGAACATTAACACACATGAACAATAAACTTAATGTTCTTTGGCCAATCATTTCTCAACATCCCTGTCAAACTATTTTAAGGATCTGAAATCTTGCTCTATAAAAAGTAAGTTCCCATCATCGGAACTACACTTAAGAGATTCTATCGGAGTGGTTACTGAAGCGTAAACACCAAGCTTCAGTTTTTTTCTTTCCTTTCAGTATAAAAAAAATGCTTACCTCATTTAGATAAAGTTGAGTCTCTGGCCCAAATCCTGACATACCAGGAGATCTAGGTTTTCACTTCTAACCCTAATTTAAGGTGTAAGGTTAGCGTAGGCCTTTTTCCATATTTACCACTTAGATCGTAACATGGGGATATAATATTTGACAGCTCCACCACTGCTGGTCACTTCAAAAGATTTCTCAGTTTGGTTAACCTCTCAGTAGGGAGGACATAAAGCTAGGGCTGAAAACACGGCAAAAATTAGAACTTTAAAAGCAAAAATAGTGCTGCTGCACGCATGTTAGCTAACAAGCCAGGAATTACAGAAACAGATTTGAGTAACAATTACTAAGAAAGGTGCAGTTACATGATTTCACAAAAATGAATAAGAAAACAACTCACAAAAATTTAAATCTTTCTTAGCAAATGGAGAAGATAAATAATATGCACTAATTCTGGGACATTGTGGTTTTTGTTTTTATCAATAATGTCTCTGCATCAATGTTACTATTCTCCCACTCCCTTTATGAGCAAAAGGAGCCCACTGTCCAGGATCCCTCATGCCAAGGGCTCAGTGAGTGTCACAAATAATAACAGTAATAAAAGCAACAATCTCCAAAGCTAGAATTTATGCGGGACTGTGGCACCAGAACAGGGGACAAGGCACATGGCAGCATGCAACTATTTCTCGCTTCTGACTCTTCTGCATCACCGCCTCCCAAAGGACTGGAGAACCCAAAAGCTCTCGCTGCCACATCTACAAATCAAAGTCTCCCGATTAAAGAACTCACAGGTTCCATGAACGGTCAGGATCTAACGAACGAACCCCCACCACAAGAGAGAAATTCATCCGGATGCAACAAAACATGCTTCAAAAGGCTCCGCCTAAGTTTTTGTTGTTGTTGTTGTTGTTTTAATCTTAGGAATCAACACAACTATCTTAATGACATTATGTAATAAGTTAAGACTCTGGAAAACCCCATACTCATCCGAGCGGCTCGGAACAGGGAAAGCAAAATTCGATTAGCTCCATTGTACCCGACCCGGCTAACGTGCAAGACCACACACTCGTCCCCGTCAGAGCGGCTCTGCCGATACCGAAGAACAACAAAGGCAAGTTGAGGAGGCTGCACAAGGCTTAACTCAGCACTCGTCGGGGTCCCCGTCCCCGCTCGGGGAGGCAGCTCTGCGCGGGCCCGGGGGCCGAGGGACCCTGCGCATCCCGCCAGCCCCGGCCCCGGCCCGGCCCGGCTCGGCCCGGCCCGGCCCGGCTCGGCGCCGCTCGCGCAGCTTTTGTCTGGCCCGGCTGCGCGCCCCGGCCGCCCGCTCCCCGGCACCCCTTCCCTCCGGAGCCTTCTCCACACCCATCACTCGCCGAGGACTGGCGGTGCGCTTCTCCCTCGCCCCCTCCCCTCGAAATCCCGGGCTCTGTTCAGACGCGGCCGGCCGCTCGGCTGGCTCCTTCCACGGCGCGCGGAGGACCCGGGTCAGGAAGGGGCCCAGGGTGGGGTCCGCGCGAGGACGGGGGACGGGGGACGGGGACCGGGGCACACAAAGCCGCGCCGACCCCGCGGCCACCCCCTCCGCCCCCTGCGGAGCAGCCTGGGGTCGGCGAGCGACCCGCAGGCCGGATCAACAACCCTCCCACCGCGCTCCCCGCCCGGCCCCCACCCGAGGGCCGCCCCCTCCCCCCAAAGTGCCCCCGAGAGCCGATGACAGCGCCGGACCTCGCCCCCACCAGACCCGGCGCCCCCGCCGCAGGCGATGGCGCAGGGGCCTCGGAGGGCTCGGGCCAAAGACCCTCGCCCTAACCCGGTACTTACCGCCGTATTATTCGCTACTGTTGCCGCTGCAGACCAGACAGCCGCCGCCTTCTCCTCCACCCCAATGAGGTTAAGCGCCTGGTGCGGGGATTAAAAAAAAAAAAAAAAAAAAAAAAAAAAAAAAAAAGAAGCCGAGAGCGCCTGCGCAGTGCGGTCTCCCTTTTACCGCCACCAACCCGGCTGGACCATAGAGAGCGCAAACCAAGACCAGAGAGGCGGCTGCTCTCTATGGTGACGCCCCGCGCAGGCGCAGGCGCAGGCGCAGGCGCAGGCGCAGGCGCAGGCGCAGGCGCAGGCGCAGGCGCAGGCGCAGGCGCAGGCGCAGGCGCAGGCGCAGGCGCAGGCGCAGGCGCAGGCGCAGGCGCAGGCGCAGGCGCAGGCGCAGGCGCAGGCGCAGGCGCAGGCGCAGGCGCAGGCGCAGGCGCAGGCGCAGGCGCAGGCGCGGGCCCGGCCGCCTTGGGCTTCGGGAGCTGCAAAGCCCGGGAGCTCTTTCCCCCTCCGAGAACGTTAATTGACCCCGGTAGGGACCCGTAGGGTAAAGGTTCTTTAAGGGAAGTGTGAGCCGGGGGCCTCTGGGGCCTCTGGGAAGTTGCGGCAAAATTCAGGCTAGGCCACGAGGCTCGGATGTGAGAGCCGCGGAGACAGAGAACCACAAAGCAGGAGCGCAAAGAATAGAGTTGAGAGGGAGTCGGGAAAGCCCGGATAAAAGCCGTCCGGCCGGGACTTCCTGCGGTCGGGGTCTAATGCCTGCCGGAAACGGACTTCCCCTTCTGGGTTACGCGCGTCCCGCCCCCACCACGGGGCGACCGAGATGAAGGGAATTGTGCCCTGCGGCTTTCCGTACCGCGGCTGGCGTCCGTCCCCGCTTCCCTGCTCCGCCCGGCGCCGGCGCCGGCGCCTGAGCCGGAAGCACAACTCGGAACGGTGCGCGGCGCTCCCGGGAGCGGAGCCGTCGGCGCGGAGGCCTCGGAGGCTCCCCGGGAGGCCGGCCGCAGCCCCTCTTCGCGGAGCGCCCCCGCAAGTAACGCTCGTTCTGTCTTCCCTCTCGCATTACTTTCGATGACACGTGAGAGCGTGTTTCGGAGGGTAGAAAAGTGTGCGAGTAATGGGGCCGCCTTTGAGGACCCGACGGACCCGCACTTTTGCCGTGTCAAGCCCCTGTGTTCGCAGGTAATTCGACACTGAGAGTTTGTGCCTGGAATTACACGCTGCGTCGACGAAATCCGTCTCCGGGAGTGAGTCGCCCTCCCTCACGCTCGATGCCCCGCGCACTGAGTTTTCCCGGGCAGCTCGTGAACGCCGAGCTCCGCGGTGGCGGAGGGTGTTCGCGTGAGGAGAGGCGCGAGAACGGCGAGGTGACGCCCCTGCTGCGCGGGGCTCCGCGGCTGTGCTCGCTGAGGCCCCCGGTCTGAAGGCGTAGGCGGGGCGTGGGTCTAGGCGAGGCCACCCGGCTTGGGCGGAAGCGCCGACAACCTGAAAATGAAGAGTGAGGATGAAAGCATCCCGGAGGAGAAGCTCCTTAGGACCGAGGCTGGGGCGGGGGGGGGGGGGGGATACGGGGGCAGCGTAGAAAGGAAGGTCTGAAAAACAGGATGGGAATTTTTTTTTTTTTTTTTTTTTTACTTAATATGGTAACATACACATAACACAATTGACGGTTTTAACCACTCGTAACTGCATAGGTCAGTAGAGTTAAGCGCAGGGACATTGCTGTGCAGCCGTCTCTGGAACGCTTCATCTTCTAAAGCTGCAGTTCTGGACCTGTTAACTCATTCCCCACTACCCCCAAGCCCTGGCAACCACCATTCTGCTTATGTTTCTGAACTTGACAACTCGGGTACCTCCTATAAGGGGGATCATAACAGCGTCTGTCTCTGTGACTGGCGAATCTCACTCAGCATAAGGTCCTGGAGATTCTTCAATGTCACATGTGTCAGAATTGTCTTCCTTTTTAAGGCTGAATTATATTCCATTGCGTTTATATACTGGGATAGATAGTTGGGTTACTTACATCTTTTTTTTTTAATAGGTTTTATTTATTTATTCATGAGAGACACAGAGAGAGGCAGAGGGAGAAGCAGGCTCCATGCAGGGAGCCCGATGTGGGACTCTATCCCGGGTCCCCAGGATCAGGCCCTGGGCTGAAGGCGGCGCTAAACCGCTGAGCCACCCGGGCTGCCCACTTACACCTTTTAACTGTGGTGAATAATGCTACTGTGAACATGGGTGTACAAACATCCCTGGCACTGCTTTCAATAGAATGAGGAGGACTTAGAAGACATGTAGAGGGACACCCGGGTGGCTCAGCTGTTGAGCGTCTGCCTTCGGCCCAGGGCTGATCCTGGAATCCGGGATCGAGTCCCCCATCAGGCTCCCCTCATGGAGCCTGCTTCTCCCTCTGCCTGTGTCTCTGCCTCTTTCTCTCTCTCTCTCTGTGTCTCTCATGAATAAATAAGTAAAATCTTAAAATTAAAAAAAAAAAAGGAAAAGAAAAGAAAACTAGTAGAGAAAGCTATACTTTTCAAGTCCTGGACTGGGGATAATAATATGGTAAAAGAACTGTTTTAGGAAGTGACCTGGCACTGGAAGCCCAATACATATTTATACAGAGTATTTATCGAGGCTTTAAGATGTCCTAGGCATTGTACTACTGCTTTATGTAAAGTATTGATATGTCATTGAATCCATCAAAATAAACATGAGCCAATTATTATTCACATTTACCAGTGAGAAAAATCAAGGTTCTGGGTTACAGATGGGCTACAGGAGACTCACCAACCACACATACAGATAAATCATTAGGAAACAAAATTCCCATGGGAGCCAGACACCCATGGGCCCTGACTACTTACCAATTGAAGGATAAAGATTTTGAAAGAAAACAATTTAAATGTTCAGAGTGAGTCTTCACAAGAGAAAGAACTGGCTGACATCAAGCGCTTTCACAGTCAAATTACTGGTCTTATAACGGCTTAACACAGCAAAATGGCATGATCTGCAGGTCCCTAAAAGGACTCTGTGGTTTCATTCGAGGTATGTTCATTACCTTTAAAAAATCTAAAATGCAGACAGCCAGGGTGGCCCAGCGGTTTAGTGCCGCCTTCAGCCCAGGGCCTGATCCTAAAGACCTGGGATCGAGTCCTATGTCTGGCTCCCTGCATGGAGCCTGCTTCTCCCTCTGCCCGTGTCTCTGCCCCTCTCTCTCTCTCTCTCTCTCTCTCTCTCTCTCAGTCTCATGAATAAATAAACACAGTCTTCTTTAAAAAAATCTAAAATGCCAAGTAAGTGTATCTTTGTATGTACTAGAGAAAGTAATAAGACACATTTCCTATTCAACATTTCATCTTCGTTTTACATTCTCAAAAACCCTATAGGACCATTCAAAACAATGATACATTTGGCAGGGGAGGAAACAAATGGCCAGAAAGGAAAAATGATTAGCGCAATGTCACATGACTTACTGGTACCAAGACCCTAATTGAAATCTGAACCTGTAGAATTCCCACTCTCTGCTTTGGTCTCCCTTACAAAGATAGATACCATAGTCTTGAGTGGACAGTGTTTCTATTCAATCAGTCTCATCTTCCTCAGGGATACATGCCCAAACTCTTATGAAGCTAGCACCAATTAACCAGTAAAGCAGAGAATATAAGTACATTTTAAGTAGCATTCATACACTTAGATATATTGTGTACAAACTGTGTGCCAAACACTTAGCAAAGCAGATACCCATATTCTCATAGGAGATAGAAAATAAAATTGTAAATATAAACTATGTCAGGTAGGATAAGTATTTATGGGGAAAAAATGAAACAGTAAAGGAGAAAGAAGTGCTGAGGATAGGGAAAGAGGTTTCTTTTTAAATAGGACTGGTGGCAGGGAGGGCCCACTGAGAAAGTACAGATCCGGAGGAGTTGAAGAAGGGAGAAATGTCCATCTTGGGAGAAGAGCCATCCAGGTAGAAAAAACGGCAAGTGCAGAAATCATTCTGAGGGAGGAGGATGTCTACTATATTCTAAGCACAGAAAGAAGGCCAGAATGACAGAGGCAGAGTGTGGCAGGGGAAAAGTAGGAAATGAGGTCAGAGGTAACAGGATGCCAAATTGTGTAGGGATTTACAGGGCATTGTAAGAATTTTGGTTTTTACTGAGAGGGGAAGCCATTGGAAGATTTTGAGCAGAGAAGTAAAGTGACTTTATTTTTAAAGAACTACTTTAGCTTCTGTTTTGAGAATAGACTGTTTAGGGAGTAAGGGACTTTTGAGAATAGATTGTAGGGAAGTAAGAGGGACCGTTTAGGAAGCTCTTGCAATTCTGCAAGTGAGACAGTGGTGGCTAGGGAAAAGTGCAAGCAGTGGAATGGTGAGGTGTCTGGATATATTCAGACAGGATGGTACACGGGGTTTAATAAATTGATTGACATAGGATGTAAGCAAAAGGGTAGTTAAGGGGATTCCCAATATTTTTGACTGAACAGTTTAAAGAATGGAGTTGCCATTTATTGAATGGCAGAATCCGGAAGGAGCAGATTGGGAATGGGAAGCAATAAATTCAGCTATGGAGATGTTAAGTTTGAAATACCTATTAAAGGTCACCCGGGTGGCTTAGTCTGTTAAGTGTCCAACTCTTGAGCTTAGCTCAGGCCTTAATCTCAGGGCCATCAGTTCAAACCCAATGTTGGGCTCCATGCTGGATATGGAGTCTATTTTAAAACCAACATTGAAAAAAAAAAATAAAATAAAATAAAACCAACATTGAAATGACTATTAGCACATAGAAATACCAAGACAGTTAGATATTTGGAATCTGGAGTTCAGAAGAAAGGTCTAGGATGGATATGTAAATTTGGGAGACACAAGCACAAAAGAGTATTAAAAGCCATGAGATCATCTAGATAGTAAGTGTAGACAAAAATTTGACAAATTTAAATAAAGACTGAGCCCTGGAGCACTCTAGCCTGTAAAGACTGAGATGATAATGAAACCAGTAAAGGAGACAGAAAGGTCAGCCACTGAAATAAAGGGAAACCAGGAAGAGCAACCAAGTCAATTGCTAATGGGCTTTAATTGACTATTGCCATAACATTGGGGTGGTGAGGATGGAAGCCTGATTGGAATGGGTTCAAAAGAGAGTGGTAGGAACAGAATTGGAAAGAGGAAGGATAGATAATTGGACACAGGAAGTAGGGGTTGAAAAGTAGAGTGAAACTTCAAGGGATAGGTAGGGTCAAGAGAATAATTTTTAAATTACTTGTATTTTAGGATTTTTTAAAAGGTAAGATTCTCCCTTAAATATAACCTGAATACCATCATCATACCTCAAAACTTAACAACACCTAGTATCATGGTCTACCCAAACCTCACATTTCCTTAATTGTCTCATAATTCTTTTGCTACCAGGTTTACTGAGATTCATATACTATACAATTCATCCATTTAAAGTATGTAATTCGGGGATCCCTGGGTGGCACAGCGGTTTGGCGCCTGCCTTTGGCCCAGGGCGCGATCCTGGAGACCCGGGATCGAATCCCACATCAGGCTCCCAGTGCATGGAGCCTGCTTCTCCCTCTGCCTGTGTCTCTGCCTCTCTCTCTCTCTGTGACTATCATAAAAAAAAATAAATAAATAAATAAATAAATAAAAAATAAAAAAATAAAAAAATAAAGTATGTAATTCAACAGTCTAATACAAAGAGTTATACAATCATCACTAACAATTCTTTTTTTTTTTAAGATTGATTTATTTATTTTAGAGAAAGCATCAGCAGGAGGGGCAAGGGAAAGGGAGAGAGAATCTGAAGCAGACTCCATGCTGAGCACAGAGCCTGACACAAGGCTCAGTCTCACAACCCAGAGATCAAGACCTGAGTCTGAAACCAAGAGTTGGATGCTTAACTGGCTATGCCACCCCAGCACCCCTACAGTCCATTGTAGAACAGCTTCATCAGCCCAAAAAGAAACCCTATACCTATCAGTACTCACTACCCATTTTTCCCCAACCTATCAGCCCTAGGCAACAATCAATTTATTTTTTTGTCACTATGAATTTTCCCTTTCTGGACATTTCATATAAATGGAGTCATGTAATATATATGTTTGACTGGCTTCCTTCACTTACCATGTTTTCAGGGTTCATCTATATTATATTATAGCATGTGGCAGTACAGTACTTCATTCCTTTTTATTGTCAAAACATATGTATGTGCCACAATTTTTTTATCCACACATTTGTTATCCACACATTACTTGATGGACATTGGGTTGTTCGGACTACTTTTTGGCCGTTGTAGATAATGCTGCAATGAACATCTATTACAAGACTTCACTGTGGAAATATGTTTTCAGTTTTCTTAAATATCTTCTTAGGTTTGGAATTGCTGAATCATATAATAACTGTATGTTTAATCTTTTCAGGAATGGCCAGGCTCTTTCCATAGTGAAGCTGCCATTTTATATTCCTACAAACAGGATATGAAGGTTCTAGTGGAGACATCCTCACCAACACTTGTTAATATCTGTCTTTTTTATTATACCTATTCTACTGGGGGTATAGTGCTATTTCACTGTGGTTTTGATTTGCATTTCCCTGATGACTAATGACGTCAGTCATCTTTTTGTCGCATATTGGCCATCTTGTATAGCTCATCTGAGAACTGCCTATTCTGATGCTTTGCCTACTTTTTAAATTATGTTGTCCTTTTTATTATTGAGCTGTAAAGTTCTTTATATATTCCAGATTTAAGTCCCTCAGCAGATACATGATTTGCAAATATTTACTCATATTCAGTGGGTTGTCTTTTCATTTTCCTGATGATATCCTCCAAAGCACAAGGTTGTCATTTTAGTGTCCAATTTATCTTCTTTTTCTTTTGTTGCTGTATTTTCGGTATCTTATCTAGGAAACCATTGTGTAATCCTACGTTTTCTTAGAGTCTTACCCTTTTGGCTCCTACATATAGATCTTTGATCTATTTTCATTTTTATTTGTGGTTTAAGGTAGGGGTCCAACTTCATTCTTTTACATATAGCTTTCCAGTTGTCCCACCACCGTTTGTTGAAAAGCCTATTCTTTCTCCTTTGCATTGTCTTGGCATCCTTGTCCAAAACCAATTGACTATAAATATATGGATTTATTTTTGGACTCTAAATCTATTCCACCAATGTATATGTGTATTTTTATGCCAGTACAAACTGTTTCAATTACTGTAGCTTTTTAGTTTGTAAAATTGGGCAATATGAGTCCTTCGATTTTTTTTTTTCTCTCCAGTTGTTTTCGCTATTTGGGATTCCTTGAATTTCCATATAAATTTTCTAATCATTTTGTCCATTTCTGAAAGAAAAAATGCAGTTGTGATTTAGATAGGAATTTACTGAATCTGGAAATAAATTTGAAGAGTATTGCCATCTTAGTAATATTAAGTCTTTTGATTCATAATCATGGAATGTTTTTCCATTCATTTAGATCATCTTTAGTTGGGGCACCTGGGTGGCTCAGTGGTTTAACATCTGCCTTGGCTCAGGTCATGATCCCAGAGTCCTGGGATCAAGTCCCACATCAGGCTCCCCACAGGGAGCCTGCTTCTCTCCCTGCGTGTGTCTCTGCCTCTCTCTCTGTGTCTCTATCTCTCATGAATAAATATAGTCTTTAAAAAAAATAGATCATCTTTAGTTGCTTTCAACAATGTTTTGTAGTTTTCCTAGTATAAGAATTGTTCATTTCATTTTCAGATTATTCATTGCAAGTATATAGGAATACAATTAATTTTTGCATATTGACCTTGAATCCTGTAACCTTCCTAAACTCATTGATTATTTTTGTAGTGGATTCCTGAGCATTTTCTGGAAACAAAATTATGTCATTTGCAAATAGATACTGTTTTTGCTTCTTTCTTTCCAGTCTGTATCACTTTTATTACATTTTCTTGACTGATTTTTTCCAGCTAGAACCTCTAATACAATGTTGAAGTGTTAAGAGTGGACTTCCTTGTCTTTTTCCTGATCGTAAGCATTCAGTCTTTTATCATGAAATATGACATTAGCTGTGAGGTTTTTATATATAGCCTTTATCAGATAGAGCATGTTTTCTTTTATTCTTCTTAGTTTATTGAGTATTTTATCATTATTAAAGGCTTTGGGATTTTGTCAAATCCATTTTCCGTGTCTGTTTTGATGCTCGTGTGACTTGTCCTTTATTCTGTTAATATAGTATATTACATTTATTGATTTTCAGATGTGAAACCAACTTTCCATTCCTGGGATAAATCCCACTTGATAATAGTGTTATGATCCTTCTTATATGTTGCCGAATTTTGATTTGCTAGCATATTAAAGACTTTTACATCTATACTCATAAGGGATACTAGTCTTTAATTTTCTTGTGATATCTTTGTTTTTGATGTCATAGTAATAGGGACATACAGAATGAGTTGGGAAATATGCTCTCCTCTTCTGTTTCAGTTTTTTGGTTCTTTGTGTGTTTTTTGGAAGAGTTTAGAAAGTATTGACAAATATTGTTTTCTTAAATGTTTTGTAGAATTCACCAGTGAAGCCTTCTGGGCCGTGGCTTTTCTTTGTGCGTATTTTTGTTTTATTTTGCTTTTTTGTTCTTTTATTGCTAATCTCTTGTTATAGATCTGTTCAGATTTTCTATTTCTTCTTGAGTCAATTTCAGTACTTTCTGTCTTTCTAGGAGTGTATCCATTTCACCTAAGTTATCTAATTTGTTGGCATTCAGTTGTTTATACTATTCCCTTATGATCCTTTTTATTTCTATAAGCTTAGTATTAATGAACCTGTCTTACAATTTTTTTTTTACAGTTTGTGCAAATCAGGATCCAAAAGCCAATACATTGCATTTGAGTTATTTCTTTATCTCTTAGGTCTCTTTATGTTTTTTAAGGTTTTATTTTATTTATTCATGAGAGACACACAGAGAGAAGCAGAGACACAAGCAGGGGAGAAGCAAGCTTTGTGTGGAGAGCCTGATGCAGGACTCAATCCCAGGACCCCGGGATCACAACCTGGCTCAACCACTGAGACACAAAGGCACCCCTTCTAGGTCTCCTTAGATTCCAACCCCCCCCCCCTCCATCTCACATTTCCTTGATATCTATTAACTGCAGAAACCTAGTTATTTACCGTATATATTTCCCACATTCTAGGTTTTTCTGACTATATTGCTGGGAGTCTCTAACATATTCTCTACCCCCTAGATACTCTATGCCTTATTCTGATTCAAGTTTGAGTTTTGGCAGAACTACTCCATATATCCATCAGGAGGCACATAATTTCTAATTGTCTCTCTTTGTGAAATGATCAGTAATTAATTACCATTGCCTAGATTTGTTCCAATTGAATAGTTCAATTGAAGGCAGAGTAAATAAAGCAGAGTAAGTAGGAGTACTCGTCAATCCAGAGTATGTGGGATCTTAGCTAAACATCTTTACCAAATTATCTTTTGTCTTTGGGCCTCAATGTTCTTATCTTACGAACAAGTGCATAAACTATAAACAACTTCTAAGGCTTCTTGCTATTCTAATATACTGACTAAATACTTAAGGAATGAACTTAATCTCTAGCAGATACAATTTGGATGCGTTGGGGGATTCCTAGGTGGCTCAGCGGTTTAGCACCTGCCTTTGGCCCAGGGCATGGTCCTCGAGTCCTGGGATTGAGTCCCACATCAGGCTCCCTGCATGGAGCCTGCTTCTCCCTCTGCCTGTGTCTCTGCCTTCTCTCTCAACTCTCAATCTCTCTCTCTCTCTCTCTGTCTCTCATGAATAAATGGGTGAAATCTTAAAAAAAAAAAAATTGGATGGGTTAAAAAGGATCTGCTAGGGGCATCTGGGTGGCTCATTTAATTAAGTGTCCAGCTCTTGATTTCAGCCCAGCTCATAATCTCAGGGTTGTGAGATCAAGCCCTGAGTCGGGCTCCATGCTCAAGCGGGGAATCTGCTGGAGGTTCTCACACACTCACCCTGTGCTCCCCCCCCCCCCAAAGTAAATAAATAAATATTTTAAAAATAATAATAGAAGGATCAGCTAACATGGTATTATTCTTCCCATCTCAGACCATTTAGGTTCATTTCAAAGCCACAGTTTGTCAATGATTAAATTCAATCATATATATATAACAAAGTCAGTTAAAATCATTGTAAAAGCAGGGAGATTATGCCAAAAGCCTTGGTTCCTGGATTCTGGTTCTGGCTGTGCCTGCACTCAGCTGGTCACATTCTCTCTCAAGGTCCTATCCACAAATAAAAGATGTTAGTGTTCACTAAAGGCATACAGGCTTTATAATTTTATGCCTTTTGTTGATTTTTCCCCACAGCTTTTGAGAATGATATTTTTATTTAATTTTTTTTTTTTTTTTTTTTTTTTTTTTTTTTTTATGATAGTCACAGAGAGAGAGAGAGAGAGGCAGAGACACTGGCAGAGGGAGAAGCAGGCTCCATGCACCGGGAGCCCGACGTGGGATTCGATCCCGAGTCTCCAGGATCACGCCCTGGGCCAAAGGCAGGCGCCAAACCGCTGCGCCAATTTTTATTAATATCGTCAGCCCTAGGGGATCCCTGGGTGGCGCAGCGGTTTGGTGCCTGCCTTTGGCCCGGGGCGCGATCCTGGAGACCCGGGATCGAATCCCACGTCGGGCTCCCTGCATGGAGCCTGCTTCTCCCTCTGCCTGTGTCTCTGCCTCTCTCTCTCTCTCTCTCTCTCTCTGTGTGACTATCATAAATAAATAAAAATTAAAAAATATATATATATATCGTCAGCCCTACCTTTTTTTTATCTGTTTTCTGATTATATTCTACTTATCAGCGGATTGATGGTGCCTGCCCTAGGTATCAGCTCATGTATAAAATGCATCTTTGGTATAGAAAACTCAAAGTAAATGCATCAAAATATTAGTGAATGATTATCTGTTGGTAGTAAAATTGTTGGTCATTTAAAAAACTTACATCTGTATTCTTCATCTTATTGTATCAACATATATTTTTGTAATTGTTTAAAAGTCATTCTTGGGCAGCCCGGGTAGCTCAGCGGTTTAGCACTGCCTCCAACCCAGGGCCTGATTCTGGAGACCCGGGATCAAGTCCCTTGTCAGACTACCTGCATGGAGCCTGCTTCTCCCTCTGCCTATGTCTCTGCCTCTCTCTCTCTGTCTCTCATGAATAAAGAGATAAAATCGTTAAAAAAAAAAAAAAAAGTAATTCTTAAAATATTTAATAGCATATTTTTGACAGCATGCCCTAATGAACAAATCACCAAATTCCAGGTAAGAAGTTTATTTTTCTTCCTATGATTCCATTAGGCAGTATCTCTCACTCTAGGTTAACTTAAATACTTTAGTAATAGGTACTTATATTTAATTAGATGGCTTTACTTAATCTTCAGTAATCTCAGGGAAAAAATATTTTATGCCTACAGAAATTAAAATTCATGAAGAGCAGCAGCAATGCATATTGTCATCATCTGTCATAGCATATATGGAATCTGAATTTGCATTACTTGGGGAACAGGTAGTCTCTTTACTAGAGAAGTGTTGTGTATTTACAGAAATATTTGAGCAGAGACAGGGTGTGTCTTTTGTATGTGATGAAAACAGGAGATCAGAAACTAGTTTGCTAAATTGTGTTTATAACCACTCCCTCTCTTAGTACTTGACTTACCTAGTAAGTATCACCCACTGAAGGAGACAGTACAAGTGTCTGGCTAACCTCTCATGAGTTTCCTAACCTGGCAAGGTGTTTAATGAAGAGGATAGGTATAGTTTCCAATACTGTCACAACTAGTGAAATTGACGTTAGAAAAACCCATTTCTTAGTAACAGGCAGTATGAAAGTATTTTACCATCAGAAGCATGACAAATCTGGGTGGTTCTATGAGCAGCTCTGTTGCAGAACAAATGATTAAAGATCCCTTTAAACATCACCTGTTGCCTAGTGTGTCATAATCCAGATCTGTTCAGGCTTTTTGAAGACAATTCCTTACACTTAGTAAGAACAAGGGCAATGCCAAAAAGTAAGTAACCTGACAGTTTGGGGATTTCAGCTGCCATCGGTGAGGTCTCCTGAGCAACTGGTCCATGCCAGTTCTCAGACGGACTCCTGTACCAATGACCTGATCAACCCATCCAAATGCAAAGAACCATTTAGAGACTTTTTTGAATGTGAAATGCTTGTATTTTTACATTATCTAATAGCTTCTCCTTTGGTGGAACTTGACCTGCCCCTGGATAGACATAGCTGAAAAGATACAGTTTTTATACTCAAGGAAGTCAGTTTAGTAAGGAAAATAAATTGTTAGACTATATAGTTCCTACAGTGATGGAACATAAAAAGGGTTACTTAGCAGGTGTGGGTGGGTCAAGAAAAGCTGAGGAGGAATGAAGGGAATGTTCTTGAGCTAAACCAAACAAAACATTGAAACTCACCATTATGACATTCAGACTCCCAGAACTGGAATGGTGTTTTAGGTAATTCCCATTTGGACAAGGTTTATTTTTTTCTAATAATTTCAAGCAACTCAAAATCTTTGCATTTTAACTAGTTCGCTTAGAGTTTCACAGATAATATTTCCCAAAATGGACCTATTCTGACACGTGGACCATCACGCATACTCACACACATACATACTTCATGGTCATTTGGCAAAGTGAGAAGAGAGTTCATTAGGTAGGTCAGAATGTGTAAATGAAACTGCCCTACTATGTCTGTTTTAACAAAGTAACAGATCTCTGCCTGTATTTCCTCACATGTATTAAGGATGAGATAATTCCAACCATCTATTGTAAATTGTAGGGTATGCCTGATTGTCATGCATGGGAATCTGTGCTCTTCCAGAATTGCACAATTGTGTTTCTTCTATTTTTGTTTTTGCCACATTAATTATATCATGTAGTACTTGAAATAGAGTTGGAGTCTGTCACTCTGCCAGCTTGCAGTTTAAAAGTTAAATGATGCATTAAGAAATCAGCAAGTGTTAAAATTATTTATAAGATTTATGTTTGCCATATTTTATAGCTGGTGTTATTTATTTAGAATTTCCTGTTCCTGGATGAAATTCTCTTGCCTTCTGCTGTTTGCAACAACTCACGTTCTATTTCTCCTTTTCAATAATCTCCTTACATTCATGCCATATTTTCCAGTTTTCCTTATTGCTTCAGCTAATTTCTAAGTAAATCATGGCATACACAATATGAGTTGTTCACAGTCACTAAACTCTTATCCTCAAATGTATTTTGATTTTCTCAATTCCCAAAATTTGCCTTTGCTTGTGCATGATTTAGCTATATGACACACACACACACACACACCCGCTATGAATTTCTCTTTCTCTCGTGCACTTGGCACACTGCATTTCTCTGCATCATCTACCACACTGCCCTGGCATTCTGAGTCATCTGGAATTAAGCACCCTCCCTACTATTAACTGTGTAATATTTAAATTCCACTTACCAGTCTTCTTTTGAATTCAAACACCACGTAAATTAAACTGACTAAAGTTGCTTTTAACCTGTAATTCCTGATTGCAACAGGTAGTTGCCGACTCTTGAAACTAACAGGTTTGACTAGAAGCAGACAGTTCTTACTCCCACAGAACTTAATATTTTACATTTATATAAATTCAGAAGGTAAGATCCTACCTTTCTTGTCCATGAGGACTCTTTGCTCATTGATAACACAATATCTTAATTTAAACAAAAAGTATTTGCACCATACTTCAGAAAATAAATTCGATTCCTCAGTGTCAAGCAAGAGGAAAGTAGGAAAATTTTACTACAGACTACCAACCACTTCAAGGGATTTACCAGACAATTGCTGGTATAAATTACAAAGACAATGCTAATCTATAACTATATGAAATGCCAGGACATTTGCCTGGCAAATGGCAAGTGGGGTAAATTTGACTCTGCATCTTCAACTTGGGCATATGAAAAATATAGCATCCCTAAAAGTTGTCCAAGGATTTGAGATCACCAGGATTTATCCAACCAGCTTGATGGAAATGATGGAGGAGAATTTCAGAGCCAAGAAATGTTTTGACAAACCTCAAAATCTACCTCAGAATCTTGGAAAGTTGGATGGAGAATGTATCTTAGAGATCATTCATCCACCACTCTTGTTTGTGAGAAAACTGAAGTCCACAACTGTCCAGGGATTCACCCAAGGTCTTGCGCTCCTGCTTAGTGACAGATTCAGAACCAAACCTCGATAATCCTAGCACCATTTCAGTAGTCTTAAAAAGCTAGCTGGCAAGTAAATTTGAACCCTCTAACAGAAGATAGCCTATATCCAGCTCCTGATGCCCCTTTCTCTGAAAATGAGGCAAACGGTTGGGACATTTTTTTTTTTTAATTTTTATTTATTTATGATAGTCACAGAGAGAGAGAGAGGCAGAGACACAGGCAGAGGGAGAAGCAGGCTCCATGCACTGGGAGCCCGATGTGGGATTCGATCCCGGGTCTCCAGGATCGCGCCCTGGGCCAAAGGCAGGCGCTAAACCGCTGTGCCACCCAGGGATCCCGGTTGGGACATTTTTAAAAGAAAACACTGATTATAAAATGGGAAGAAATTCTTGTACAGACTGGCTAATTGGAAGCAAGTCTTTGGCTTCCCCAAGACAAAGGAGAATCTTTAGTCATGAAGTTAAAAACTGATGGTGTCACCAGAGCTGACAACCTTTTTTAGAAGCAGCATGCTGAAATTAGAACTGAAGAGAAGACTTTACAGAAGCTTGAATTTAGAGCTATCTCACAATACTTGGAGTTAGTTTGTATTTTTTGTTTGCATTTAACAAAGGATCAGGCATGCAACAAAGAAACAGGAATTCCTCGTGTTGCCCGGCCAGATCCCATTTCCACCGCTCTGTTCTGAATTTGGCACTTATATTTTCATACCGGTTTTGTGTGTTTCATATATGTAAATGTATCCATAAGTAATATTTGGTATTGTTTTCATATTTTAAGTTTTATATAAGTGCCATAATATTGTATATATCTTTCTGCAACTAATCCCCTCCTTTCTTAATATTATGTTTTTGAGATACATCTTATAGGTAAAAAGGGTAGCTGGAGTGTTAATTTGTTTTTAAGTACTCTATGGTATTCATAACTATATGAATGTTTTGACGCTTATCTAATCTCCTATAAATGGACATCTAGTGAGTTTCCAGAGATTTGTTTTGTTTGCTGGAATTTTTTTAACTTGCTATATAAACATTTTTATAAAACCTTCTACTTGTGGGTTGTATGCTTGAGTTTCTCTAGTGACATTTATGAGGTCTTAACATATGTATATCTTCAACTTAACAAAAACATCTCAGAAATAACCAGCAGAATAGGAGAGTGTGCATACTAGCACTATGTATTTAAGAGTCTAAAATGGCATTTCTTTATGGTGTTAATTTGTTTTCCTGATTTCTCACGGAACTGAGTGTCTTCCCATGTGTTCACTGGCAGTTTGGAGCTCCCTTCCTGCCTGGGTCACTTTTTAGATGAACAGTTTACCTTTTTATTACTGATTTTTAGAAATTCTGTAGTCAGAACATGAATCTTTCATAGCTATTTGCAGCCAGTATCTTGTCCCTATCTGGAATACTATTTTTTACTTTTTTATTATGATGTCTTATATGATCAGTTTTATCAACCTTTTTCTTTTTGATGTGTGCTTATTGTTTCTTCTAAAAAATATGTCCCCACTCCAAGGTCATAAAGATATTCTCTTGTAGTTCCCTCTGATATTTTTAGGTTTGGTGTTTTTACAACCGTTAGGCATTTTTTTATATACACATAAAATTTACTTTTGTGTGCGGTGTGAGGTAGGAAACTAATTTTATTTTTTTCCAAATTGACAATCAGTTGTTTTGAAACCTTTTATTGAAAATGCCACCCTTTCCCAAAGGGTGGGACATATACTTTGGATTTTCTTTTGGTTCTGTCATGTTGTTCTTTTATTCCTGTGCCTTAATGCACATCTTAATTACTATACCTTGATAGTAGTAAATTACAGTATTTGGAAAGTAAGCCCCTACCTACTGAGTAAACACAATGGGAGCTAGCTATATTTGAGCTATCTCTCTTGAGCTGCCCCCCCCCCCAAAAAAAAGGGGGGATGCATACTGCAAGGAAAAAAATGCAGGAAGAAACTATGGGATGTGCCATTGGGCAGTGAGTGGCAAAGTTGGAGCCCTGGAACTGGAGATTGATATCCTGTACCAAGGGAACTGCGCTCTGTGGAGATCTGTGGGGCCCTCCTAAGAGCTCATACGGTGCTTGCTTCAGCAGCACCTATACTAAAATTGGAATGAAACAGAGAAGATTAGCTTGGCTCCTGTGTAAGGGTGACATTCAAAGAGCTCACACATGTGCCCCGTAAGAGATCCAGACTTTGGATACCTGCCCACAGAAGGCCTTGTGGGCAGTGTTACTAAGTAAAACAACAGCAATCACAGAGGATTCCAGTTGCTCCCAATGAAGTAAAATATTTGCTCTGAAAATGAAGTAAAAAAAAAAAAAAAAATACAACTTATCAAGAATAAAGTACTTAGGAATAGATTTAACAAAAGGAGTAGATGACTTACATATTGAATATTGTTGAAGGAAATTAAAGAAAACATAAATAAATAGACCAGAAACCTTAATATTGTTAAAATACTCTCCAGGAGCACCTAGGTGACTCAGTCGGTTGAGCAGCTGGCTGGCTCTTGGTTTTGGCTCAGACCATGATCTTGGGGTCCTGGGATCAAACCCCACTTTGGGCTCCCTGCTCAGTGGGGAGTCTGGCTTAAAGGATTCTTGCTCTTCCTCTGCCCCTCCCCACCACTCATCTCCTTTTCTATCTCTCTTTCAAATAAATAAACAAATCTTAAAAAAAAAAAAAGATTCCCTCAAAAATGATCCACAGATTCAATGCAATATCTATAAAAAATCTCAACTATCTTCTGCAGAAACAAGACACACTGATCCTAAAATTCCTATGGGAATGCAAAGGACCAAGAGAAGCCAAAACAATCGGGAAAAAAGAACAAAGTTGAAGGACTCACACTTCCTGATTTTTGGAACTTAATAGGAAGTTATCAAATAGTAAACTTACTACAAAGCTGATAAAAATAGTGTGGTACTGGCTAAGGATAGACCATTGGAATACAATTAAGCATCAAGAACTAGACCCATGCATCATGCATCTGTGTTCAGTTGATTTTCAATGAGGTCCCAAGATAATTTAATAAGGAAGGAATAATCTTTTCAACAAATAATTCTGGGACAACTGGATAGCTAAATATAAAAGGATGAAGTTGAATCATTTCTCCATACCATATGTAAGAAATGGATGCATGGGTGGCTCAGTCAGTTAAGCATATGCCTTAAGCTCAGGTCATGATCCCAGGGTTCTGGGATCAAGCCCCATGTCAGACTCTGCTCATGATCTCTCTCTCTCTCTCTCTCTCTCTCTCTCTCTCAAATAAGTAAATAAATAAAATCTTTTTTAAAATCATGTAAATCTAAAGCTGATCTTTAAAAAATAAGACTAGGTCAAAGACTTACATGTAAGATCTAAGCTGTAAAACTCTACAAAGAAAACGTAAGAATAAATCTTAAATGTCCTTGTCCTCATATTAGGCAATGGTTTCTTAGATATGACACCAAAAACAAACAACATTAAAAAAAAAGATAAATTGAATTAAATTAAAATTTTAGACTTTCACACTTCATAGGACAATAGGGGAAAAAAAAAACACAAGAAATGGAAGAAAATATTTGCAAATCATACATCTGATGAATGTCTAATATCCAGAATATTTAAAGAACTCTTATAAGGGGATCCCTGGGTGGCTCAGCGGTTTAGCGCCTGCCTTTGGCCCAGGGCGCCATCCTGGGGTCCCAGGATTGAGTACCACGTCGGGCTCCCAGCATGGAGCCTGCTTCTCCCTCCTTCTGTGTCTCTGCCCCTCTCTCTCTCTCTGTGTCTATCATAAATAAATAAATAAATAAATAAATAAATAAATAAATAAATAAATCTTTAAAAAACTCAATAATAAAAAAGCAAGTAACCTAATTTAAAAACGAGAGAAGGATCTGAATAGACATTTCTCCAAAGAAATATGCAAATGGCCAATGAGCCCATGAAAAAGATAATAGCCATTAGGGAAATGCAAATCAAAATCATATTGAGATACTACACACATCCACTAGAATGTCTGTAGTTTCAAAACAACAGAAAATACCAACTGTTGGTGAGGATGTGGAGAACTGGAACCCTCATAAGATGCTCCTGTGTATGTAAAAGGTACAATTGATTTGAATAAGTTTGGCAGTTTCTCAAAAAGTTGAAGATAGAGTTAAAATATGATCCAGCAATTCTGCTTCTAGGTAAATACCCAAGAGACACATTGGGTATACATATTAGATAGAAGCATTATATTTACACAAAATCTTGTACACCCAGGTTCATAGCAGTGTTATTCATAGTAGCTAGGAATTGAAACAACCCACATGTCCATCAGCTAATGCAAATAAAATGTGATTTATCAATATAATAATTACTGAACCATAGATCGTAAACCTTGAAAACATTATGCTAAGTGAAAGAAATAAAAGGCCAAATATTGTATGATTTTGTTTATATGTAATGTCCAGAATAAGCAAATCCAAAGAGACAGAAAGTAAATTAGTGGTTGCCTAGGGCTGGGGTAGAGGAGGGGATGGGTGCTGGGAGTCATAGAGGAGTGACTGCTGATGGGGACCTTTCTTTTGGGGGTGATGAAAGTGTTCTGGAGGTAATGGTGATGGTTACAACCTTGTGAATATACAAAAAAAATACTGAATTGCACACTTAAAATGGAGAGTTAATGATATGTGAATTATACCACACTAAAGAAATCACCTTAGGGTGTCTGGGTGGCTCAGTCAGTTAAACATCCCACTCTTGATTTTGGCTCAGGTCATATGATCTCAGGGTCCTGAGATTAAGCCTTGTATCGGGCTCCCTGCTGGGCATGGAGTCTGCTTAAAGTTCTCTCTCCTTCCTCTGTCTCTCCCCAGCCCTGTGCGCCACCACTGATGCACATGCTCTCTAAAATGTTAAATAAAATTTAAAAAATAATAATCACCTCAAAAAAAAAGCAAAGGCCATTTGCCTTTTTTCACCATCTATTTTTCATCTCCAATACCCAAGGAGCTAGAACCTAAAAGTGGGACAAGTAGGCAGGAGTCAAGCAGACCATGCCCACACTGTCCCAGTAGTCTATGAAGTGGAAGGAAGATTGCTTTGAATTAGATATGAAAAATAAAGATTGTTTCACTGACTATAAGTGATGGAAATATAATGATAGGTGCCTTGAATGCCACTTAGGCATGAGAAGGGAAGGTTTGTCAAAGTATAGTTGAAGGCAGGGACATGACACAAGAAATAAAATCACTTAATGTTAGGGCTCCTGGGTGGCTCAGTCGGTTAAGTGTCTGCCTTCGGTTAAGGTCGTGATCCTGGGATCCTGGGATCAAGCCCCACATTGGGCTCCCGCTCATCAGGAAGCCTGCATCTCCCTCTGCCTCCCGCTCCCCTGCTTGTGTGCTCTGTCATATAAATAATCTTTTCATACTTAATGTAATTGATATGTGAAACTTCTCAATAATCTGATTACATTATAAATATATGTAAAATACCTTGTGTACATGCAACATTAAATAAAAGTTATGACTGTTGTTCTTGTTTGGAGAAGATAGAATTAGTGCACCAAAAGAATGAGGGTCAAAACAGCAAGCCACACCCAGATATTGACCTCCTGCTATCATTCCTTACAAAAAGGAACCAGGGACTGACTGATTCCAGGTTGGGAACTGAGAATGTACAAGGCACATCTAAGAATACTTTTTTTGAAGAAAACTAGAGTCTTCAAAGACAGGGTTGTATCAAGGGGACTCAGGAGCAAACTGAAGGGGGCTCCCACTGGCCAAAGTATAGAGATGACTTCCACTAACCCATTATTTTTAAGATGTGAATTATGGGGAAAGAATTAAGCATTTACCCCACTTTTCAAGTTAGAAATGTATCTCAGAGTAACCAAACATTCCCAAGTGATAAAGGAAAGCTCTTCTTTCGAGAAGGATGCCTGCTAATAAATATAGAACAAATGATTAAAGTCTTAAGTTTTGTCAGCTTTTATGAAATAGTTGATTCAGACAATTAGCAGATACAAAACCATTAGGTGGAAGTCTGATGGAAAAAGAAAAACTGAAAAAACTTTAAGTATTTGCATGGTGTCATACACATAATTGTTCAATGGACACTATTACCACCTTTGCACACAAATCACTCAGTAAATAGGGGCAATAACCACACATTTTGTATCACCCGGTGTGGTGTTATATGTAGTAAACAGCATCACCTACGAAACAGTTCTTGTCAAATACTTATAATCAGTCCAATCAAGATTTAGATATAACTTCCAATTTACAGGAAATTTGGCAGAAGAAGACCAAAAAATATTAGCAAGAGGAAACAATCAGATGAATCTAGAAATTGAGACATTCAATAAGATGTCCTGACCTCTTCAACAAGTCATAGTCATGGGGAAAACTTAGAGGCAGAGAGACTTTTAGATTGATAGAGACTCAAGAATCCTAACAAAAGTAATATATGTCCCTTATTGAATCTTTTTTTTTTAATTTTTTTTAAATTTTTATTTATTTATGATAGTCACACACAGAGAGAGAGAGGCAGACACAGGCAGAGGGAGAAGCAGGCTCCATGCACCGGGAGCCCGATGTGGGATTCGATCCCAGGTCTCCAGGATCGCGCCCTGGGCCAAAGGCAGGCGCTAAACCGCTGCGCCACCCAGGGTTCCCTCCCTTATTGAATCTTGATTTAAAAAAAGACAACTGTAGGTGTGCCCAGCTAGCTCAATTAGAAGAGCATACAACTCTTGATCTCAGGGTCATGAGTTTGAGCCCCATGTTGGGTGTAGAGATTACTTAAATAGACTTTAAAAAAACAACTGTAAAAAAAAAAAAAAAACTGTAAAAGCCACTTGGGGAATATTACAGTAGTCTGAATGCAGACTGAGCAATATATTTTTAAAATTCTTCTTGGGGGGGGGCAGCCCCGTGTGGCTCAGCGGTTTAGCACTGCCTCCAGCCCAGGGCGTGATCCTGGAGACCTGGGATCAAGTCCCACGTCAGGCTCCTGGCATGGAGCCTGCTTTTCCCTCTGCCTGTGTCTCTGCCCCTCTCTCTGTGTCTCTCATGAATAAATAAATAAAATCTTTTTAAAAAATAAAATAAAATAAATAAAATAAAATAAATAAAATAAATAAAATAAAATAAATAAAATAAAATAAAATAAAATAAAATAAAATAAAATAAAATAAAATAAAATAAAATAAAATAAAATTCTTCTTGGGGCAGCCCGGGTGGCTCAACGGTTTAGTGCCTCTGCCTTTGGCTCAGGGCGTGATCCTGGAGACCCGGAATCGAGTCCCATGTCGGGCTCCCTGCATGGAGCCTGCTTCTCCCTCTGCCTGTGTCTCTGCCTCTCTCTCTCTCTCTGTATCTCTCATGAATAAGTAAATAAAATATTTTTTTGTATAAAAAGTAGAAAAGTATAACTGTGTTAGGAAGCAAAACATCACTACTTATTTCATTGACTTAACTTTTTATGTGTTCTGTTGAAGCTGAGTTACTATACTGTTATTTTTAGAACTCATTTTATTTTTATAACCATATAAAAGTAGTTTTAAGATTCAAATAATGCAGAAAGACAAGCCCCTGGTCTAACCCTCTATCATTTAGGAATTTGTAGAAAACAATACAGTCAAGAGCAAAAATGAGAAAATTAATAAAACCAAAATTGGTTCTCCCAAAAGAATAAAACTATGGTCAAGATATTTTTTAAAAAGACACAAAAAGGAAGAAGTAAATAAAAACAAAATTAAAAAAGAGAAATAACTGAAGATAAAAATGAGATTTAACAAAACCACAATGAGATCCCACCTCACACCAGTGAGAATGGTGAAAATTAACAAGACCGGAAACCACAAATGTTGGAGA
The DNA here is from genome assembly GCF_003254725.2 of Canis lupus dingo. Lineage (NCBI taxonomy): Eukaryota > Metazoa > Chordata > Mammalia > Carnivora > Canidae > Canis > Canis lupus. The sequence goes on along the minus strand of NC_064261.1, from coordinate 29,403,181 downwards.
AGATGTGGAGAAGGGGGAGCCCTCTTGCACTGTTGGTGGGAATGTGAACTGGTGCAGCCGCTCTGGAAAACTGTGCAGAGGTTCCTCAAAGAGTTAAAAATAAACCTGCCCTATGACCCAGCAATTGCACTGCTGCGGATTTACCCCAAAGATACAGATGCAATGAAACGCAGGGACACCTGCACCCCGATGTTTCTAGCAGCAATGTCCACAATAGCCAAACTGTGGAAGGAGCCTTGGAGTCCATCGAAAGATGGATGGATAAAGAAGATGTGGTTTATGTATACAATGGAATATTACTCAGCCATTAGAAACGACAAATACCCACCGTTTGCTTTGACATGGATGGAACTGGAGGGTACTATGCTGAGTGAAGTAAGTCCATCGGAGAAGGACAAACATTATATGGACTCATTCATTTGGAGAATATAAAAATAATGAAGGGGAATAAAGGGGAAAGGAGAGAAAATGAGTGGGAAATATCAGTGAGGGTAATGGAACATGAGAGATTTCTAACCTGGGAAACGAACAAAGGGTAGTGGAAGAGGAGGTAGGAGGCCGGATGGGGTGACTGGGTGACGGGCACCGGGGGGGCACTTGACAGGATGAGCACTGGGTGATATAGCATATCACATATCATGATATGTGTTCATATCACATATTGTTCATATCACATATTGAACTGATATAGCAGTTCAATTTGCCAATTGAACTCCAATAAAAAAATAATAATAAAATAAAATCATTATTAAAAAAATAAGATTTAAATTCTAAAATAATTTTATAACAAGTATACACCAATATTTTAAAACCCACAAAAAGTGGATAAGTTTCTAGAAAAATAAAAAGTTCTAATGTTGATGAAAGTAGAAGAGAAAATTAGAATAGTCCAATAGGCATTAAGAAAATGAAATTGCGGTATTCCTGGGTGGCGCAGCGGTTTGGCGCCTGCCTTTGGCCCAGGGCATGATCCTGGAGACCCCGAATCGAATCCCACATCGGGCTCCCGGTGCATGGAGCCTGCTTCTCCCTCTGCCTGTGTCTCTGCCTCTCTCTCTCTCTCTCTCTCTGTGTGTGTGTGTGTGTGTGTGTGTGTGTGTGACTATCATAAATAAATAAAAAATAAAAAAAAAAGAAATTGCAATTAAACAAAACTTCTTCCAAAAAAGTGTGGGCCCAGACAGTTTTACAGATGATTTTATACTTAACTTTCAAGAGATAAATAACTCTTACATACTGTTTGTTTCAGGAAATAGAAAATGAACAAAGCTTGCCGTGTTCATTTTATGAGTCTATTGTAACTCTGAATTCAAAAATTGAATAAAGCAGTACCTGGGTGGCTTATTTGACTGAGTATTTGGCTCTTGATATTACCTCAGGTCTTGATCTCAGGGTCATAAGCTCAAGCCCCATGTGGGCTCCAGCTCAGTGTGGAGCCTACTTAAGATCAAAAAAAAAAAAAAAAAAGAACAAATTCTAAATAAGGACATTCTAAAAAATGTCAATTAGATTAATGTCATATATGAACATATATTTGAATATCCAATATAAAATATTACCAAGCTGAATTCAATAGTGAATTTTTAAAAATAATGACTCAATGGAGAAACTTTAGAAGAATTTCTTTTAAGATTGACGAAAAATAAGCTGTCTACTACCTTGGCTACTCTTAAAATTATACTAGAGGGGCCACCTGAGTGGCTCAGTGGTTGAGTGTCTGCCTTTGGCGCAGATCATGATCCCAAGGGTCCTGAGATCGAGTGCCGCATCAGACTCCCCGCAGGGAGCCTGCCTCTCCCTCTGCCTGTGTCTTTGCCTCTCTCTGTCTCTCATGAATAAATAATAAGTAAAATCTTTAAAAAATAAAATAAAATTTTAAAATATTTATATTACAGAGGTGCCTGGGTGGCTCAGTCATTTGAGCATCTGACTCTTGATTTTGGCCCAGGTCATGATCTTGGGGTTATGGGATCGATCCCTACATTGGGCTCCACGCTCAGCAGAGTGTTTGCTTGAGATTCTCTCTCTCCATCTCCCTCTGCCTGTCCCCCTGTGTTCTCTTCCCCCTCTCAAATAAATAAATCTTTTTAAAAATAATAATAAATTGCTAGACATGATGGACAGTGCTCTAAGAAAATGAAAACAAATAAGCAATATAAGCATTAGAAATAAAGAGATAAGCTATTATTTTGTGAAAAACAATATGATCAACATAGAAAAATCAACAATTAACAAACTATTGGAACAGAATAGATACATTATATTTTATTCAACCAGTCTCCTCTTAAGGGGAATTTGAACTGATCTTATGCTATTACAAATCATGCCATAATGTATAATCCTGTGCATAGGTCCCTATTTGTGGAGGTAAGTCTTCAGAGTAAATGCTTGGAAGTGGTATTGCTAAATCAAGAGGTAAAGGCATATGAAATTTTGTCAACCAAATTCACTCCAAATGGTTGCATCATTTTGTACCCCCATTAACAATGTATAAAAGTACCTGTTTCTTACAAACTGTGGTGTCAAATATTTGGATTTTTGTCCATCTGATAAGTGAAAAGTGGCATTGACATTTTACTGTACTTCTCATTTACATTTTGTTAATAAGATTGAACATCTTTTTCTACATTTAAGGCTGTTTGTCTTTCCTTGTCTATGCTGCTTACCCATCTTTCTATAGAGTTTTTGCTCATCAGTTTTTTAAAAGCTTTGTTTCTTATAGTTAAAAAAAAAGAACAACCTGAATGTCTACAATTTGGGGATGGGTTAATCAAATTATCCTATAGCCATACAATGGAATATTATACAGCTATAAAGATCGAAGTTGATTACATGTGCTTCTCCTCCTAGGAGCACCTAGGTGGCTCAATGATTGAGCATCTGCCTTTGGCTTAGGTCATGATCCTGGGGTCCTGGGATCAAAGCCCGCATCAGGCTCCTTCTAGGGAGCCTGCTTCTCCCACTGCATATGTCTCTATGTCTGCCTCTCTCTGTGTCTCTCATGAATAAATAAATAAAATCTTTAAAAAAAATCTCCTCACTACACTATTAAATAAAAAAGCAAATACTGTGATCCCATCTATAAAGCAATAAGGCCATATATAAAACCACACATGAGAAAGGGACGCCTGGGTGGATCAGTGGTTGAGCATCTGCCTTCAGCTCAGGTCATGACCCAGAGTCCTAGGATCGAGTCCCGCATCAGGCTTTTCTCAGGAAGTCTGCTTCTCCCTCTGCCTGTGTCTCTGCCTCTCTCTCTGTGTGTCTCATGAATAAATAAATAAAATCTTTCAAAAAAAAAGAAAAAAGCAGAAACTAGGGATAGTCCTGACACCCTGTTTTATCAAATCTTCCAGGTGATTTTGATGTGTACTCAAGTCTGAAAAATCACTGTCCTAAATCAGTGTTACTAAATATGGCTCTCATACCAGCAGCATCAGCATTACCAGGGAAGTTGCTGGAAAGGCAGATTCATGAGCCTCAAGACTGAACTAATCAGAATCTCTGGGTGAGGTCCAGGAATATGATTTAAGAAGCTCTCCAGGTGATTCTGATGCACACACAAGTCTGAGAATCACTGCTCTAAATTTCTCTTAAGGTTCGGCTCTTTTTTTTAAGTGAAAAATTAGTTTTAAGAGAAAAAAATCATTCCATGCTTATAAGTTTCATTGAACAGACTAAGCCTCACTTGATCTTTTCTCACCTTATAAGTAACACCAGTACATTTAAACAGTAGATTTCCAACTTCTTTGACTGGGACTTGTTATGAAATGCATTTTATATCCTGATCGAATGCACAAGTACATGCACATACACACTGCATATATAATCAAAGGCACAGTATTTTTGAAACAAAGTTTCTTACTGTGTTAAATGTTCTCTGATATTTTTCTATTATAATTTTTTTCTTTTAAAAACGATCATGATGCAGGTTGGCTAATAGGATAGGAATCAAGCTCGAGCCAGCAGGAAGTGAGAGCAGACTTTATTGAAAATGTAGAGTGTGTAAATATAGACAGAGTGTCCAAGAGACTGGCAAAAGAAAAAAGAGTGAGTCTTGTCTTTGCTTGGAGGGTCAGGGTTTTTAGTAAGGATTGTGGCTCAGTTCATGTGATGTGTCTTCTCAGGCATCCAAGATCAAAGGCAAGTGTTTAGGTGTCCCCCATGTCACTAATGCCCTGGAGCCAGGGGTCTCAGCAAATCAGTGGTCTTGGAAAACGTTCATGACAACCCCACCTAGCCATTCCTTAGATGTTATCTATTGAGCTGGAAGACTCCAAAGAAATCATTAACTCTGGGGCACCTAGGAGGCTCAGTTGGTTAAGTGTCTGACTCCTGATCTGAGCTCAGGTCTTGATCTCAGGATCTTGAATTCAAGCCCCACATTGACCTCCATGCTGAGCATAGAGCCTACATTAAAGGGCAAAAAATCATTAATTCCTTGACCTTTACAAGGAGAACATACTATAAGATGTATATAAGGTGGGAGTGGGGGTCCTAGCAAGAATAGAAGCATGAAAAAGAGTAAAAAATGGGGTCTCTTCAGTTTCCCCATTCCCCCCCCCCGCCCCCCTTTTTTTTTAAAGATTTTACTTTTAAGTAATCTTTACACCCAACATAGGGCTCTAACTTATGGCCCTGAGATCAAGAGTCACATGCTCCACCAAATGAGCCAGCTGGGCACCCCTCCATCTCAATCCACTAAATTAATTTTACAACGCATCAGTAGGTTGAAACAATGTTTGAAAAATACTGATTTACACAAGTTCTTTTGGGAGAAAGCAAAGCTGTAAGGAGGGTAAATTTCAGAGGTGAAAATAGTTATCAGAGAGAAATGTGGATACTGATCTGTAGTAGAACTTTAAGAAGCCCATAGAACTAACCAATAAAAAGGGGAGGGTGGGGCAGCCCGGGTGGCTCAGCGGTTCCGCACCGCCTTCAGCCCAGGGCCTGATCCTGGCGTCTTGGGGTCTAGTCCCATGTCAGGCTCCCTGCATCGAGCCTGGTTCTCCCTCTGCCTGTGTCTGCCCCTCTCTCTGTCTCCCTCATGAATAAATACATAAAATCTTAAAAAAAAAAATACAGATGAAACAAAGTGATAAAGGTTAGAATTAAAGGCACAAAGAGGCACCAAGCAGTTACAAACAAAGCAAAATTAGTAAAAATTAAGGTAGAGCCTATCAACCTAGATAGAGAATATTATGTAATTATAAAAGGCACAATAAAAGAAGATGATATAATAGTTATAAACCTGTATGCACTAAACAACTTAGGAGCTGAATACATTTTAAAAACTAAAAATAAGACTAATATATAAAAATTCATGAACCATGTAAAGAAAGTAGATAATATTTATACACAATTTAATAGAGAAATGTCCTTCATATAGGAAAATTTTTGTCCATGGAGCACTTACAAAAATTGATCATGTCTTTTGCAAAAAAAGAGTTACAAATTTGAAAAGTAGCAGCCTTGTTTATTTACTTATTTACCATAAGTTGCCTAGCCACTTCCCCATAAGCACTTACCCTCAGAAGCCCCAACCCCCCCCCCCTTTTTTTTTTTAAATATTTTATTCATTCATTCATGAAAGACACAGAGAGAGGCAGAGACACAGGCAGAGGGAGAAGCAGGCTCCATGCAGGGAGCCTGACATGGGACTCAATCCCCGGTCTCCAGGACCATGCCCTGGGCTGAAGGCGGCGCTAAACCACTGAGCCACCCGGGGCCACCCTGTAACTGCCCTCTTGAGTCACATTTCCTTGTCAACTTTTGTGTGTAGGTATGTCATTAAATCTGGTTTTCCTCCGGTTTTTTTTTTTTTTTTTAGGTTTTATTTATTTATTTATTTATTTGTTTATTTATTTATTTATGAGAGACACAGAGAGAGAGAGAGGCAGAGACACAGGCAGAGGGAGAAGCAGGCTTCACTCAGGGAGCCCGATGTGGGACTCGATCCCGGGTCTCCAGGATCACACCCTGGGCCAAAGGCAGGTGCTAAACCGCTGAACCACCCAGGGATCCCCTGGTTTTCCTCCTGTTAATCGATCTCTTATCAGTTTGATTTACTGGTCCCACCTAATAAAACCAAGAGGAGGAGTTTTTACCCCTCCTCTACAATGTATAACTCTGAAATTATAAATTATCTTGTAGGTAATATGAAAGGAGAATACCATATACCAAAACCTGTAGGATGCATCAAAAGTAGAGCTGAAAAAAATAAACAAGTTTAAGTAATTTCATTGCTAAAGAAAGATCACATAGAAAATAGCTATCAGGGATCCCTGGGTGGCGCAGCGATTTGGCGCCTGCCTTTGACCCAGGGCGCGATCCTGGAGACCCGGGATCGAATCCCACATCGGGCTCCCGGCGCATGGAGCCTGCTTCTCCCTCTCCCTGTGTCTCTGCCTCTCTCTCTCTCTCTCTGTGACTATCATAAATAAATAAAAATTAAAAAAAAAAAAAGAAAATAGCTATCATATTAAGGAATTTTTTTAAAAAGGAGAAAAGGATTAATAAATAATAGGTTGAGACTAATAGAATGGAAAACCAAAGGAGGAAGAGGAGGAGGAGGAAAGCAATGCTTGATAAATCCAAACTAGGGGATCCCTGGGTGGCTCCGCGGTTTGGCGCCTGCCTTTGGCCTCAGGGCGTGATCCTGGAGTCCCAGATCTAGTCCCAGATCGAGTCCCACATCAGGCTCCCTGCATGGAGCCTGCTTCTCCCTCTGCCTGTGTCTCTGCCTCTTTCTCTCTCTCATGAATAAATAAATAAAATCTTAAAAAAAAAAAATCCAAACTAAAACTTTGAAAAGAGCAGTAAAACAGGTTAACTTTTTTATGAGCCCAATTAAAAAAAAAAAAAAAAAGAGTGATGTGGGAAACAGGCAGAAGGAAATATAGATAAAATATAGATAAAATGGCCTTATAACCTGCAGCCCATTGACAAATACTTGAGATAGGCAGATTATAACATCCCCCCCCCCCCCCCCCCCCACGATCCTGTGAGTCTTTAGCATATGAAAGTCCTTCCCTGGGATGCCTGGGTGGCTCAGTGGTTTAGTGCCTGCCTTTGGCCCAGGGCATGATCCTGGGGTCTCAGGATCAAGTCCCACATCAGGCTCCCTGCGGGGAGCCTGCTCCTCCCTCTGCCTCTGCCTCTGCCTCTCTCTCTCTCTCTCTCTCTCACTCTCTCTGTGTGTCTGTCATGAATAAATAAATAAAATCTTAAAAAAAAAAAAAAGAAAGAAAGTCCTTCCCTTATCTTTATTTCCCTCAACCCCAAGGTATATAGTCAGTTGCTCCTCACAGTCCTGGGGCAGCAGCAACTTCTGCCCACAGTTCCTGCCCCTGTGCTTTAATAAAATCACCTTTTTGCACCAAAGACGTCTCAATCTTTCATGGCCAACGGCATCAGACCTCACTAACATTTCAAAACTACATCAAGAGCGCATGTAAAAATAAGCAAGAATAGGAAAGAGGAAGGAGACATAACCACAGAGGCTGTGTGGCTGGAGTGGAGCAAATTAGAGAAAAAGATTTCAGGGATGGGGTCACAAAGGTAAGTGGGGGTCACACCACCTGGGGCCTTTTATACACCGCCGTGGGGCGAGGGGGTGGTGGGAACCAACCCCAGAATGGTGTGAAGTCCTTGAAGCTAAGTGTTGTGTGAATTGTGTCCCCCCAAAGCTATGTTGAAGTCCTAATTCCTAGTACCTATGAGTGTGACCTTATATGGAGATAGAGTTTTTTTCAGATGTAATTAAGTTAAGATGAAGTCATCCTGGATTAGGATGGGCCCTGATCCAAAGACTAGTGTCCTCTTTTTTTTCTTTTCTTTTTTTTTTTTTTAATTCATAGAGACACAAAGAGGAGAGAGAGGCAGAGACACAGGCAGAGGGAGAAGCAGGCTCCACGCAGAGAGCCTGATGTGGGACTCGATCCAGGGTCTCCAGGATCACACCCCGGGCTGCAGGCGGCGCTAAACCGCTGCGCCACCGGGGCTGCCCGACTAGTGTCCTCTTAAGAGGAAAGAATTTTGGAAAAGAACAAGACACAAAGATGGGATCAGAGATGGAAGTTAAGCTGCTATAAACCAAGAAATGCCTGGGTCTCTTATTTTTTTTTAAAGATTTATTTATTTATGATAGACATGGAGAGAGAAGAAGCAGGCTCCACGCACTGGGAGCCCGACGTGGGATTCGATCCCGGGTCTCCAGGATCGCGCCCTGGGCCAAAGGCAGGCGCCAAACCGCTGCGCCACCCAGGGATTCCCCCATGCCTGGGTCTCTTAGAGGCTGGAAGAGCCAAAGGAAGCTCTCCTACAGTCTTCAGAGAGAGCATGGTCCTGCTGACACCTTGATCTTGGACATCCAGCCTGCAGAGCTGTGAGAGAATGAAAATCCACCTAGTCTGTGGAACGTTCTGACAACAGCCCTGGGAAGTGAAGGCAAATGTGGATATATGCAAAAGAAAAGGAGGAAGAGGGTTGTATTCAGGAAATTAGTAATGGTTACCTCAGAGGAGTGGTTACCTCAAAGGGCATTAGGTTGGGTGTAGATTATCAGCTTTACCTTTATATTTGTGCATAAAGATTCCTTAATGAATACCTCATGTTTATTCATCTTAAAATTTTATGCGACGCTTTTCAAATTAGGGTAGTAACACATTCTTAACTGTAACAAGTGAAATAATTCAAAATAAATATTGGAATTTCAGATAATCAATGAAAAAATTTTAATGTATGTCCCGTACAATATTTGGGGCATATTTACACTAAAAGAGTAATGTCATCTCAAATTCACATTTGCCTGGGCAGCCTGTAGTTAGTCTGGCATGCTCCTCCACGAGATTGCCACATAGCTTGCTGTTACCTCATGCAGGTGTTTGCTCAACAGTCACCTTCTCATGAATGCCTTTTCCAACCATTTCATTTCAAATCACAGCCCACCTCCCACCTCCACTTCTCCCCAGATCCCTTTCAGCTCGACCACCAGCTTAAAACATAGTTTCCTGTTTATTTGCTCAGAATCTGTCTCCCTTAGTACAGAATATAATCTCATGAAGGCAGGGATTTTGATGGTATGTTCACCGCCTACATAAATCCCAGATGCCTACAATACTGGCCCATAGCAGCCTCTCAATAAATCCATACTGAGCAAATGCAAGCATAAATGCATTAGTGAGGCAAGCATAAATGCAAGCATAAATGCATTAGTGAGGCTCTGCTAGCTTTCTCCAGTGCCATGAGAGCAGGTGGTTTTTAGCAGTTCCTGGGAACAGACAAGAAAAGAGCCCGCAGCCTCTGCCCTCTGGTCGAGCTGGCAGTATCAAATATTTTCATTTATTCATCTAACGTACTTTGAGCACCCATTATCTGCCAGCGCAGTTTGTTGCCAGAGATGTTGACTAAATAATTTCACAGGGTCCTGTGGTTTGGAGGAGGAGATAGATATCAACACACACTAGGTGGATGGTTAATCACAGTGATCTCTCTATGGAGGGAAAGAGCAAGGACAGCATAATCTGGTCTGGTGGTCAGGGAGGACTTCTCAGATGAGCGGAGCTGGAGCTGAGATCTGAAAGCTGAGCCTGAGTTAACAAGAGCAGAAGTATGTAAACCAAGGCATGTAGTGGAGCAAAATTTTCCATCCCAAAATGTGTGTCTTTGGCATGTGGGTTACTTTAGGCTGAGTCTTTAAAAAACTAAACAGAAGAGAAATAGAAGGCCCCGGGAGCATGCAGGTGGCACAGTTGGTTAAGCGTCTAATTCTTGGTTTTGGCTCAGGTTGTGATCTCAGGGTCATGAGATGGAACCCTCTGTCGGGCTCAGTGCTCACCATGGAGTCTGCTTAAGATTCTCTCCCTCTCCCTCTGCCTCTCCTGTTGCTGCACTCGCGCACTTTCTCTCTCTCTCTCTCTCTCAAATAAATAAATAAATATTAAAGCAAAAAAACAAAAAACAAAAAACACAGAAGCCTCAAGAGGAACATTTGACGTTCCTCTTAAATGTTTGAAAGAATTTTTATTTTTTTTTTAAAGATGGCTTTTTTTTTTTAAGATTTTATTTATTTATTCATGAGAGACACACACAGAGAGAGAGGCAGAGACACAGGCAAAGGGAGAAGCAGGCTCCATGCAGGGAGCCCGACGTGTGACTCGATCCTGGGGCCCCAGGATCATGCCCTGGGCCAAAGGCAGGTGCTAAACCTGAGCCACCGGGGCTGCCCTTGAAAGAATTTAGATAGAAGACTTGCTCAGGAGAAGAGCCATCACCATAGATAACTACATAATATGAACTAGTGGTGGTGACAGGGAGGAAACAACAATGCCTGTTTGATCAAAGTCCTCTCTATGCACCAGCAAACATTTGTTTACCAAACACTATTTTCATTCTTCCTGTAAATGATTTCCCTTCCCTTTAAGGCCCTGGACCCTTACCCCATCTCCTTAGTCCAAAATGACACATGTACTTCATTTTGCCTGACTGTCTTTGGAATATCTTATGTTGATGTGGGTTCCCCATACATACATAATTAAATTTTATTTTCTTCTGCTAATCTGTCTCATGTCAATTTAATTCTTAGACTTGCAAAAACCTTGAGTAATAAGGGAAAAGTTCTCCTCCCCAGCAGTTGGTGTAGCCTGCAGGATGAACTTCCGTAGCCGGACACTGTTCACTTTGAGGTGCTGGGGCTGAGAGATACTGGGGCATCCGATAAAAGCTGGCAGACGATGAGATTTCTTACCACATAAGCCTCACAAATCTCTGTCTGTGGGATCTGATGGAAATGAAAAAGATGGTCTTCCCCAACCACCAGAACCCTTTCTGAATTTAGAGTTGCAGGGAAAAAAATATTTGTAGACTAATTCCTTGGGAACAGCAACTTTGGGAAATACTTGTTATGAGTATTCTTGTTTTGTATTGATCCTTTTCCTCCCAGAGACGATCATTGTTTTCTTTTGTCTCTGTCTTTTGTCTCATTTGTCATAATGCATGGAGAACAAGAGGTCTGATTAGGTTTTCCTTTCATGCTGGTCTATGTCGAAAGAGTGTGGCTCTATGACGAGTGAGAATATTCTCTGGACTCTGCCAACCAGACAATGCATGTAGTGGCGTGCATCTGGCAGACAGCCAAAGAGGCTGTGGATCCAACAGCCATCAATTTAAACACACTTCACTCTCTTTGTCCAACCACACCAGCTCTGAGGGGAATCATCACAGGGGTCCTGGTCCATAAGGGGCCTTTGTCATCTCAACCTTCATCATGAATGTGGGTCACACCCCATTTGCAGCTAAATTTTTTTAGGCTAAGTTTGGGAGTGAACTTTCTGGATCCTGTGAGGGCTGTATTTTTTTTTCTTTTTTTTGGCACATTATGTCTCCTTTTCCTCCCAAAAAGGGTCACCGTTTTTGTCTCTGTCTGTTATACTGTTTGTCATAAAAAGCAAGGTGATGGGACAGAATGCAGGCACAGGTCCTCCTACCCTCCTCTCAGAGCCAGCATTCTACACCAGCAAGTTCACAATTCTCACCAGGCCAGCGTCTGTTTCGTCAAACTATGCTGCGTGCTAATGTGAACGTGAGGCAAAGACAGTTGCTAAGGGACTTCTTGCAAGCCAAAGCTACAAAATTGGTGGATATGGGTTAGGCATTGAAGACCCGTTAGGGTGCTCACCTCCCTAACCCAGAGTCTCCCATATTAGGATAAATTGGTCATGGAATGGGTTAGATTGACACTAGGTCAACCAACCAACCTCAAGAAAATTTCTTTGCAATAAGATACTCTGGGAAAAAAAAAAGCATCCCACAATACCCAACCACACAACACATTTCCTCTTAGATATTAGTTTGGCTCCAAGAGACCCATGTCTTAGCTAAAGCTGTTAATGTGCATATACGAAAAATCAGATGTGGTCACTAATTTGGCAGGTCAAAATGTGGGATGCACCCCATTTGTGGGTAGATCTTTCTTGGCTGGTTTTGGAAGTGCACTCCCTGGATCTTGTGAGGGCTGTGTATTATGCACCGTCTCGTGGGTTTCCTCACCACAGCAGCTCTTGTATGGATAATCTTCATGCCAGTTGCTGTGTGGCCACTCAGAAAAAACATCAGAGACATTCAGACTCCAAACCAGGGAAATCTAACAGATTGCCACTGCCTACTTTCACCCCATAAAGATGCTCAAGCTGAACATCTAAAAATCTTTTCTTTCTTTAGGATTTATTTTCTTATTTGAGAGAGCAGGGAGTACAGGGGAGAGGGAGAGAGAATCCCAAGCAGACTCCACAATGAGCCTGGAACCCAGGGGCTCCCAGGGGAACCCATTGGGGCTCGATCTCAAAACCCCAAGATCATGACCTGAGTTGTAACCAAGAGCAGGACACTTAACTGTGCCACCCAAGCATCCCTAAAAATCTTTTTGATTGGTTACCTTCAGAACTCAGAAAGTGGGTTTATAATTTGTTGCTGTCATTAACCATTGTTTTTCTCTTATTTTCATAGAAATGCCTCTTATTTAATACCTGGTTACTTGAACCACAGGCCTAACTTTGTGATTACACTTGCATCACCATCTCCTGAAATAAGTTTAACTGAACTGACCTATTGTCAGGACTAAGAGACTGTTTCTATGGGAGGAAACAATCTACCAACTCAGCTTCTGGACTGTGGGACCTCTCAGACAAATTTCAGCGGCTAGATTATAGGGAAGCAATATTTGCCACCCCAAAATTGTGTGTCTTTGGCCTGTGTATTATTTTAGACCAATTATTTAAAAAGAGAGAGAGATGGGGCAGTCCGGGTGGCTCAGCGGTTTAGCATCGCCTTCAGCCCAGGGCCTGATCCTGGGGTCCTCAGATCGGGTCCCGCATGGAGCTCCCTGCATGGAGCCTGCTTCTCCCTCTGCCTGTGTCTCTGCCTCTCTCTCTCAATCTCTGTGTCTCAAATAAATAAATAAATAAATAAATAAATAAATAAATAAAATTTTTTTTAAAAAAGAGAGAGAGAGAAAGAGAGAGAGAGAGAGAGGAACGCCTGTGTGGTTCAGTGGTTGAGCATCTGCCTTTGCCTCAGGTTGTGATCCCGGAGTCCTGGGATCGAGTCCATCGGGGTCCCTGCAGGGAGCCTGCTTTTCCCTCTGCCTGTGTCTCTGTCTCTCTCTCTGTGTCTCTCACAAATAAATAAATAAAATATTTTCAAGAAATTAAAAATTAAAAAAACAAAAAAGAAGAAGGCCTTCCCTTAAATGCCTAAAAGAATTTTTTTTTTCCTAAAAGAATTTAGATAGAGGACCTACTTCAGGAAAACTGCTATCTTTTTGGATAACAGTATCACATGAACTAGGGGTGGTAGGCAGGGAGGAACCTAGCAGAGCCTGTTTGATCAAAGTCCATTTTTTTGTGTCATTGTTTCTAAATGTGCCCAGCAAACATCTGTTTACCAAATATTTACTCTTTCCATTCATCCTGCAAATGGACTTTCCTTCCCCTCAAAGCCCCAGGCCCCTTTCCCTTTCTCCTTAGTCCAGAATGACACATATACCTCTTCTTGCCTGACCATCTTTGGAATCTCTGTTTATGTAGACTCCCTGTACATATATAATAAAATTCTACTTTCTCCTGCTAATCTGCCTTATATCAATGTAATTCATAGGACAGCCATTATCTTGAAGGGTAGAGGAAAATAGAGGACAGCACTCCAAGGAGGAAGTACAGTTAATTGAGTGCCCTGAGATGGCACAGGAGGGGAAGGAAGGCTGGCACAGCATCAGCACTTACTGGAGAGCATGTGGCTCGAGCTGTGCCTGGGAAGGGACTGGCTCCAGGGGCCCCCTAATTGAGATGATGACCCCTAGCATCTTCCCAAGTACAACTCCCCCCACTCCACCACATCCCCACCCCATTCTCATCCACAAGGGTGTGGACTGCCATCACCCCCCAGGGACAGCCACCTTGATCTCTGTCCTCTTTAACTAACCAAGAAGTTATGAAGTGACTGGTAGGGGCCCTCCTATCCCTGTGCCTCACTCATTCTCTGAGGCAGTGTGGAGTTGGGGGCAAACAAGGGCCCAGGAGGCAAAGTTGAGGCAGAGCCATTGCCCTCTTTATTATTTTTTTTTAAGATTTTATTTATTTATTCATGAAAGACACAGAGGGGCAGAGACACAGACAGAGGGAGAAACAGGCTCCATGCAGGGAGCCCGATGCGGGACTCAATCCCAGGACCCCAGGATCACACCTTGAGCCTAAGGGAGACGCTCAACCACTGAGACACCCAGGGGTCTTCACTGCCCTCTTTAAATCAGTTTCTTCAACAGTAAAATAATAAAGAATTGCACAAGCTGAGCTCAGTTTAATTCCATTTCTAAAAAAAATCTCTGATCTGAAAATATGGGAACACTTAAATACAGTACAACTAGCTTATTTTTTCCTTAAAAAGTAGGTTTACTGTTGTTTTTCCAATTGTAGAGTAATACTGAATAATAGATAATGTGTAAAATATAGAAAAATAGAGAGGAAAAAACCAAAATCTTTTCTGTTCCCCTTCATTCAAAGATTAGTAGTTTGGGGGCACCTGGCTGGCTCAGTCAGAAGACCATGAGACTCTTGCTCTCTGGGTTGCAAGTTCAAGCGTCACTTTGGTTGTAGAGATTACCCCCCCAAAAAAACAGATAAACTTAAAAAAAATGTTTTAAGATAACTAGTATGAAAATGTTAGTGTGTTTTTCCCATTTCTCAGTATTAGATTACTTTTGTCTTGATAGCCATCAGCAAACTATATATTAAATATTGGGTTTATCTGTTTTCACTTACTTCAAAAACAATCACTTGGTCATATTGTAATAAACTTTTCACAAATAGTATTCATGAACTTATTCCCTTAATGTCGGGCATTTAGATGACATTATTACCATTTCTGACATTGCTGATAATGCTGTAACTGGTATTTTGGTGCAGAAAGTTTTCTTACATTTAGAATTCTTTCCTTACTTTAAAGTCCCATAAGTAAAATTACTAGATCAAAAAGTATAAGCATTTTCAACTTCTTAATATTATTGAAAAATTACTTTCCAAAAGCATTTTGCCAGTGTACACACCCAATAGCAGTATATGACTCCCTGTCTCACTGGCAATTTTCTTCTTGAAAATATCTGTAATTTTTTTAAAAAGATTTTATTTATTTATTTGAGAGAGAGAGATAGGGAGTGCAAGAATGAGAGGGAGAGAGAGAGAGTGGGAGAAGCAGACTCCTTGATGAGCAGGGAACCCAACACCAGGACCCTGGGATCATGACCCAAGCTGAAGGCAGATGCTTTAACCAACTGAGCCCCCTGGGCACCCTGAAAATATCTGCAGTTTATTGAGAGGGGGTGGAAGGATGCATTTCATCATTTTTCTGATTTGTGTCTCTTTGACCTTTGGTGTAAACATTTTCCATCTTTGGCCTAAATTCTGAATCCAAAACTTCAGTGTTCTAAGTTCTAAATCTAACTCGAATTGCCTTCCAATTTAATTTTCACTTGGGGGATCCCTGGGTGGCGCAGCGGTTTGGCGCCTGCCTTTGGCCTAGGGCGCGATCCTGGAGACCCAGGATCGAATCCCACATCGGGCTCCCAGTGCATGGAGCCTGCTTCTCCCTCTGCCTGTGTCTCTGCCTCTCTCTCTCTCTCTGTGACTATCATAAAATAAATAAAATTAAAAAAAAAATAATAATTTTCACTTGGAATATTTTCACAATGATTTATGGGGTTTGGATGATGCTCAGTTATAAAATAGTGCTTGTTTTCAGAAATCTGGAAAAATACAGAAGTATTCAGAAGAACATAAAGATCAGCCATAGTCCCAGAAATGCAGAAATAAACACTCCTAACATTTTGCCATATGTATTTAAATTCTTTAAAGGAAAAAATCTAAAAACAATAAAAAATAAAAATAAAGGAAAAAAAATCTTCCTTCTTTTTTGCTTTCTTGAATTTGATACTGACACTTGGGGGCTGTGGGCTCCACTGAAGGCTTCTAGCACTGGGAGACACTTGCCAAGACTTGTTTGGATCCCCAAAATATTCATTGTGCTTCTCCCTGCCCCGCCCCCCATTTCCCTTTCTAGATATGGCAGCTGCAACAGCAGAATTTATCTCTGCTTCCTATCAGAAACATCACGAAAAGTTAATGACAGGACCAAAATAGGCATAAATCCAAAAGACAAAGAAACTGGGAAAGGAAATGATGATCAGAGATGCCCACAAAATTTAGGAAGGCAAAGAGCAAGAGACAAAGGAGAGCCAGCATCCTTCCATGGAGAAAGCGGGAATCTGAACCCCAGGGGAGGGGGATTAGTAGCTGGGAGAGTCTGAGCAGCCGGCTCAGGACTAGGAGGCACCAGACAAGGGGAGGCCATGATGACCTGAATGAACATTCTGGCACTGGGGTCCTGGGGCCCGGCAACTAAGTGAACTCAATGTCCCATCCTCTGGCAAAGCCTCCCAGGGCCTCACAGGCAGAGTTGGAGGAGATAGTTGGGAAAGAGGAGGGTGAAAGCAGAGGTGGACCTTGTGGGGTGCAGCTTCTGGGCAGACCTCAGCATGTGACCTGATTCCAGGGACCCTCAATATCTGTGGAAGCTCCTGGGGACAGTACCCAGGATGAGGGGTGGCCGAGACACTCACGCCTCCTCCCTCTTCCCTGCGGCAAGAACTGGCCCTCCTCATCCAAAGCCACCCACTTCCCTTCCTTCGGATGTATTGAAAGGACATTTGAGCATAAGGATACCAGGGTCCAGTTGTCCTGGTGGGTGAGAGTCACAATCCCTGGTACCTAACAGCCAGCTCTGCTCCCGTGGAGGGGGACCCGCAGTTATTAAACACTAACGGGCCGCTCCTTACACGATTTGGTCACCTCAGCAAGTCTGTGAGGAAGAACCATGATTCTTCCAGGCTCTGAGGAGAGAAACGTGAGAAGCTAAGGGACGCCCCACAGGCCGGTCGTGGTGCCCAGGCCTCTGTGCGGGTCACCCAAGCACACTGGAGAATAAAGCAGCTTCTTTGCCTGCCGGGGGCTGACTTACCTCAGGAGAGATGGGAGAGCAACCGACCAAGTGCTCCGGAGCCGGGTCAGAACAGGGTCAGTGCTGTAGAAGCACAAGGAAGGATGGCGGGAAGGATCCAGACACCAGTCTGACGAAGGGGGCATCGAGGTCGACCCCGGTGAGGAGAAGGTCTCTTCAGGCCTCTTGGAGACAAAGCGGCCTCAGTGTCAGGGACACACGCTGTAGTGGTCAGCTGGGACCAGCCGTGGGCTCCTGGAAGGCCACAGGCAGCGACAGACAGGGCTTGCCTTAGGGACAGCCCCTCTGGCAGTGTGTGCAGGACAGCTTCCAGAAGGCAGAGTCCGGGCAGGGGGCGCAGACAGGAGGGGAAGTAGAAGATGGCTACCGAGGGGCCAGGAGACACGGCTTTACTGTCCACTCTTCTGTGATGTGTGTTTATGCATTAATTTCCCCTCCAAAAACCCTTTTGGAAAATGGACCAATGAGTGGATTGTTTATTTATTTATTTATTTATTTATTTATTTATTTATTTTAAAGATTTCATTTATTATTTATTCATGAGACACACGGAGAGAGAGGCAGAGACACATGAGAGGGAGAAGCAGGCTCCATGCAGGGAGCCCGACGTGGGGCTCGATCCCAGGACCCCAGTCACTCACACCCTGAGCCGAAGGCAGACGCTCAACCTCTGAGCCACCCAGGTGCCCAAATGGATTGTTTAAATTTGGTCAATACATACAATGGAATATTAGCCTTAAATAGTAGTCAGAAGGAAATTCTGACGTGAGTTGTAACGTGAGTGAACCCTGAGGACATTATGCCGGACCCAAGAAGACAGATGCTATTGGATGCCACTTACATGAGGCACGGAGAGTAGCCAGCCTTGTGGAGACCGACAGTAGAAGGATGTTGCCAGGGATGGAGGGGAGGGGGGATGGAGGGTTGTTGTTTAGTGGGAATGGGGTTTTAATTTGGGAAGATGGAAGAGGTCTGGAGATAGCTGCCCAGCACTGGGAATGCACTTAGCGCCGCTGAATTCCACACTTAGAGATGGTTGGTTGAGGTGGCCAATTTTATGTCTATTTTACCACAACAGAGAAAAAAAAAAAAAAACACAGACCAGTGAAAGACATAGAAGAATACTGCTCTGTCTCTGGGTTGGAGTGTCTGAGAGCGTGGAGGCCGTGAACAGAGACAGGCTGGGGAAGACAGGGTGCAGGGGTGCGGGGAAATGACGTCAGCTCTTGGTGGCCACGTGGCAGGTGCCTTCTGTGCACTGCATCTGGGAGGTGCGTTGCCCTCAGCATCTCTAAGCCTCACAGGGCAGGTGCGCCTGTTTCAGACTCGTCACAGGGGAGCTCACAGGCTTGGGACCGGGGGTGTGGGGGACCCCAGGCCCATCCATCTCACTGCACCATGCCCCAGGCTGGGCTTGGGATGCCAGTGCACCATCTCTGGCCGGCTGCCGGGTGAGGTGGAGCTCGGAAGGGGACAGTCAGAGGGCCACTGTCCTGAATGGAGATCCTGGTAGAGCCACAGGCCTGGCCGAGTGGGAGGCAAGCCCTGGAGGAAGTCCTGCACTTATGACGCTGCCCCTACCATGGGGGCTGCTGTGACGAGAGCTCCTCCCGCAGAAGCGTCTACCCCCAGTGTCCCCGGGTTAAGACCTGGGCCTTTAGTCCCTGCCGGGCAGCTGACTCTGAGGCTTCCACCAACCATGAGGAGAGGAAGCAGCTCAAAGTGACCTCATTCTAAATCAGGCCGGCTCCATGGGTCCCCGTGAACACTCAGGAGCACACTTGGCAGTGAGGAGCCAGCCAGGAGGAGAGGGACACCCTGCAGTCCACCGAGACAGCAGGAGCATCTCCCCAGAAGCCGAGCGGCCAGCCACCCTGGGCTCTCTCAGGAAGGTGCAAGGCCAGACAAGGCCTCCTCATGGATTTGGTTTTTGGGTAAGGGGGAGATTCTGGGGGTGCTGTGCAAACTCCCAAGCCAGGTAAGGAAAAAAAATTGTACAGGTTTCAAGGAGAGGCCACTTCCTACCTATAAATAATAGAAGCATCCAGAAGAGCCTTCTGCCAATTGATCTGGAGACTGGGAAGAGGTCCCATAGTTATTAATAACCCCTGTGTTCTGGGAACTGATTTCATGTACCAGACAAAGGGATTAAAAAGTTGCTGTTGAAGGCAAAGTGCTTTTAGCCAGAGCTCCACTTTCTGTTCTCCCAATAAATGCACATTTTTGTCTTTGGGAACACTCGGAGTTGATTGGCCCCTTGACACCTCTGGTGAGCTAGGAGCTGTGCAGTTGATTGGCACACTTTTATGACCGCTCCAACTTCCCAGGGGACTTTCTGTGGCCACCCCTATCTCAGTCTGCCCTGAGAGTGGGGGTGAAAACAGTGCCTGCGTGTTTTGGGACACGGCTGAGGACGGAGCCACTCAGGGCCCCAGCAGTGGTCCTGTTGGAATCCCGGGAGATGGAACCTTTGTTGATCAATCCTTGTGCAGGTAGCTGTGGACAGAGTTGCTGTGACGTTGGCTACATGGCTGCCCTTTCGCGTCCCTGGGTCTATGCAGGAGGAGGCTACAGATGAATAGGTTGGGACCTGAGAGCGTGTCGAAGAAACAGTCTCCTATGGAAACACTGTTTGGAAATGACAGTCAGCAACCTTGATTCACTAAACTTTGAGCGACTTGAGGGGAGGCTCTGTGCACCCAGATGAGACACAAGATCAACCAATTTGTAAGTTAAGATTGAATTAATTGAGTGATGTTGTAACAGAATTATTTCAAAAGATAACTAACTACTATTTACTCCCTCGCTGTGAGGATTTGCTTCACCCTCCAAGCCAAGGAGACAAGAATGACCCCTAGTCTTGTCCATGACCCCCTCCACAGGTGGGGTCCTCAGCCCTCAAAGCAGGGACCAGAGCACATCTTTGGCCAGACACGGTTTCCTTCCGGCTCCGTGACTCCCTCACTGCTCAGCCCTGGTCAAGTCCATGTTTCCTCTGGGCGCTCAGTGTGCTCAATGTATTCAGAGGTAAATTCTTCACTACCCCCTTCCTGCAACCCTCTGTCTCCTGATGAAAAACTAGGCCAGAGGTTTGCTCACTCTCTCAGAGCTTCCCACCTGGATGACTACAAAAGCCACCCACCTGGCTCTTTGTCTCTTTCAACACCATTTCCTTGCTGCAGGAAGACTGATTTTTTAAAAAGATTTTATTTATTTATTTGAGAGAGAGCAAGAGAAAGAACACAAATTGGGGGAGGGGCAGAGGCAGAGAGAGAATCATTTTTTAAAAATATTTTATTTATTTATTTTTAAGATTTTATTTATTTATTTGAGAGAGAGTGCACAAGCATGGGGAGAGGTGGAGGGAAAGGGAGAAGCAGACTCTGCTGAGCAGGGAGTCAGACATGGGGCTCCATCCCAGGACCCCAGGATCATGACCTGAGCCAAAGGCAGCCGCTTAACCAACTGAGCCACTCAGCTGCCCCTAGATTTTATTTATTTATTCATGAGAGACACAGAGAGAGAGAGATGCAGAGACACAGGCAGAGGGGGAAGCAGGCTCCCCACAGGGAGCCAGACGGGGGACTTGATCCCGGGTCTTCAGGATCAGCCCCTGGGCCAAAGGCAGCGCGAGCTACCCGGGCTACCCCTTTTTTTTTTTAATCACTCTTTGGGGCACCTGGGTGGTTCAGTCCGCTAAGTGTCTGCCTTTGCTCAGGTCGTGATCCCAGGGTCCTGGAATGAAGCCCCACATCAGGCTCCTGGCTCAGTGGGGAGTCTGCTTCTCCCTCTCCCTCTGCCCCTTCCCACCTCTTGTGCTCACTCTCTCTCTCTCTACTCTGTCAAATAAGTAAATAAAATCTAAAAAAGTTTTTAAAATAAAACACAATTTGAAGTGGCTAAAATCAAAAAGACTAATGTTACCAAGTGTTGACACAGCTGTGGAGGGACTGGAACCCTCACATACTTTGGCTGCTAATACAAAATGGGCTCTCTGGAAAAAGAGTTCGGTAATTTCTTTTTCTTTTTTTTAAGTAATCTCTATATCCAACGTAGACCTTGAACTCAGGACCCTGAGATCAAGAGTCACGTGCTCTACTGACAGAGCCAGCCAGGTGCCCCTTGGCAGCTCTTTCTTATAAACATGCACTTCCCAAAAAGAAAAAAAAAAAAATAAACATGCACTTCCCATATGACCTAGCAGCCCCACTTCTGGGTATTGACTGAAGATAAATGGAAACTTGTTCACACAAAGACTTCTACTTGCTTTTCAGAAAAGTTTTATCTGTAATACACAAATATTGGAAACAACCCAAACGTCCATCAACTAGTGAGCAAATTATAGGAATCAGACAAAGGAATACTAATTAGCAATTTAAAAGCATGAACTAGGGGCACCTGGGTATCTCAGTAAGTTAAGCATCTGCCTTCTGTTCAGGTCATGATCCTAGGGCCCTGGGATGGAGTTCTGAACCCCACACTGGGTCTGCATCTCCCTCTCCCTCTGCCCCTCCCCCCAGGCTCATGCTCTCTTGCTCTCTTCAATCAATCAATCAATCAAAACATGAAATATTTCTGGACACATCAAAATAGATGAATCCTAAAAGCATAATACAGAGAAGTATTTTTAAAGAAGATTTTATTTATTTGAGAGAAAGAGTGAGCATGCATGTGAGCATGGGGAAGGTGAGGGGCAGAGGGAGAAGCAGGCTCCCTGCTGAGCAGTGGAGACTGTCACACGGGGCTGGATCCCAGGACTCTGGGATCATGACCAGAGCCAAAGGCATATAATTAACCGACCGAGCCACCCAGGTGCCCCTCAAAAGCATGATACAAAAGAAAGAAGAAGCTAGATACAGAGGACTACATATGTATGATTCCATTTATATGAAATTATAAAAAAAGGCAAAACTATTGTTCCAGGAAGCTGATTAGTGGTTGTTCAGGGCAGGGGGCAGGGCGATTGACTACAAAGGGCACAAAAGAATTTTCTGGGTGATGATGAATTTATAATTGTATACATTTGTCAAAATTCAAATAAATCTAATTTTAAAAATAATGGCATCTAATAAAGACAACAACCCCTTGCCTCCCCAGTCTGCACAATGATGAAAGAATGGTAGAGGGTCACACAATATGGAGGCTCAAGATAAGCTATGTTGGGGACACCTGGGTGGCTCAGTGGTTGGGCATCTGCCTTTGGCTCAGGGCATGATCCAGGAGTCTGGGATCAAGTCCCGCATCGGGCTCCTTGTGGGGAGCCTGCTTCTCCCTCTGCCTGTGTCTCTGCCTGTCTCTCTGTGTCTCTCATGAATAGATAAAGTCTTAAAAAAAAAAAAAAAAGATAAGCTATGTTAGGTATCAAGTTCTGTCAGCGAGGGGCTGTGTTGGCTGTGCTGTGGAAGAGGTGGCTCTGTGCAATATTCTTCGAAGGCCGTGGTTCTCAATCTTTGGTAGGAATCGAGACAGCCTGGGCAATGGAGCAAAAATGCAAAGGCCCAAGTCCTACCCTACTGCAGTGAGCTTGGGCCTCTGTGTTCCTTATTAGGCTCACCCGCTCCCAGAATGCCCTGAACGCTTTTCTGATCTCTGGCATTGGGTTAAGTCCACCTGTTACATGTCCATACCGTTCTTGCTTTTCATAACACATATTTCTTTTACAATTGCTTCTTAGGCATCCATCTTCTATGCTGGATAGCAAGCTCTGTGAGGGCTGGGACCTGATCACCAATGCTTGGAATGTGCCTGACACCCTGTTAATATATCTCTTCTTTGACCAGGGTCTTGAGGGAATGCCTGGGGGGTTCAGGGAGGCTGAAATCAAGACTGTAGCCCAGTGAGTAAGAGCTGAATCAGCCCTGTCCTTGCAAAACCAGAGAAGCTACACATTTGGACTAGTCTTCCTGGTAACAGACAGGTGTGTAATGGGTTTCCTTAGTAAACTAAGCTTTACAATAAATCCAGGTGTGGGGTTTGCCCTCCCAAGAGTCCACTTTTTGTGGACAAATTAAAACTACAATGAGAGATTTCTCAACAGCCACAAGAAAGGCTAAAATTAAAGAGCCCGACCATGCCAAGTATTGGCAAGGATGGGGAGCAACTGAGAATCATACAATGCTGTTGAAAATATGAAACTGCTTTAGAAACAGTCTGAGGTTCCTACAGAGTTTTTTTTTAAGATTTTATTCATTTATTCATTAGAGACAGAGAGAGAGAGAGAGAGAGAGAGAGAGAGGTAGATACACAGGCAGAGGGAGAAGCAGGCTCCATGCAAGGAGCCTGACATGGGACTTGATCCCAGGACTCCAGGGTCATGCTCTGGGCTGGAAGCAGGCGCCAAACCTCTGAGCCACTCGGGGATCCCATCCTACAGAGTTAAAATACATTGATCATATGCCCAGAGATCCCATGTGGGTATGTACCCAAATGAAATGAAAACAGGTTCGTTCAAAGCCTTGTACCTGAATGTTTAGACAGCTTTATTTTTTATTTATCTTTTTTCTGAGACTTTTTTAAAAAATTGAAGTATAGTTGACACACAATGTTACTTTAGTTTCAAGTGTACAACATCTAGTGATTCGGTAGGTCTAAAATTACGCCGTGCTCACCACAAGTAAAGCTGCCATATGTCACCATAAAATGCTATTATTTATTTTTTAAAGAGTTTTAAATTTTTTATTTATTTGAGAGAGAGAACATGAATGAGGGGAAGGAGAGGGAGAAAATCTGAAGCAGACTCCCCACTGAGCAGGGATCCCGACGCAGGGCTCGATCCCAGGACCCTAAGGTCATGATGTGAGCCGAGGGCAGACACTTAACTGACTGAGCCACCCAGGTGCCCCTATGCAATGCTATTATAATGCCACTGATTATATTCCCTGTACTGTGCCTTTTATTCCTGTGACATATTCATTCCCTAACTGGAAGCCTCTGGCTCCCACTCCCCTGCACTCATTTTGCCCATTTCTCCACCCCCTCCCCTCTGGCAACCATCAGTTGGTTCTCTGTATTTATGGATCTGTTTCTAGAGCAGCTTTATTAACAACAAACTGGAAACAATCCAAATGCCCATGAGCTAGTAAAGGGACAAACCGTCTTCATTCACGCAGCAGGATACTACCCAGAATAAAAAGGACAACCTACTGGTACATGGATGAGCCTGACTGCATTAGGTTCTGTGAAGAAAGCAGACACAAATGAGTGTGTGCTGCATGATTCCACTTAAATAAGATTTAGGATTTTTAAATTTTATTTTTTATTTTTTATTATTTTTAAAATTTTTTATTTATTCATGAGAGACACAGAAAGAGAGAGGCAGGGACACAAGCAGAGGGAGAAGTAGGCTCCATGCAGTGAGCCTGATGTGGGACTTGATCCCGGAACTCCAGGATCATGCCCCTGGCTGAAGGCAGGCACGCTTAACTGCTGAGCCACCCAGGCATCCCGAGGATTTTTTTTAAGATTTTTAAATTTATTTAAGAGACACAGAGAGAGAGAAGGAGTGGGAGGATAGGGAGAGGGAGAGAATATCAGGCAGACTCCCTGCTAAGCAAGGAGCCCAGGATGGGCTTTGATCCCAAGACCCATGAGATCATGACCTGAGCCAAAACCAAGAGTTGGATGCTTAAGCCACCCAGGTGCCCCTCCATTCCTATAAAATTATAGCACAGGCAAACTGTGGGGACAGAGATGAGATCAGTGGTTGCTAGGAGCCAGGGGAAGGGGGAGAAGTTGGCAGCAAAGGGACATGAGGGAACTTTTAGGGTGATGAAAATAACCTTTTTTTTTTTTTTAAGATTTTATTTATTCATGACAGACACACACAGAGAGAGAGGCAGAGAAACAGGCAGAGGGAGAAGCAGGCTCCATGCAGGGAGCCCGACGTGGGACTCGACCCCAGGTCTCCAAGATCCCGGAGCCCTGGGCTGAAGGCGGTGCTAAACCACTGAGCCACTGAGGCTGCTCGTGATGAAAATATTCTGTATCTCCATTGTGGTAGTGTGTGCATTTGTCCAAATTCTTTCAACTGTACACTTAAAATTTTAAAATAAAATAAATGTTACTGTACGTAAATTATATCTCAATAAAGCTGAATTTTTAAGCTGATTTTTTTAAATCTCTTTGATTTTTATTTCATTATACATATATATTTTTAGTAAGCTTTTATATCCAACATGAGGCTTGAACTCACAACCCTGAGATCAACAGTTGTATGTGCTACCAAATGAGCCAGCCAGGTGCCCCAAAGCTGATTTTTTTTAAATGAGGGACAGTTGGGGTGCCCAGGTGGCTCAGTTGGTTGAGCGTCTGACTCCTGATTTTGGCTCAGGTCATTGTCTAAGAGTCCTGAGATCAAGCCCCATGTTGGGCTCCACGCTCAGTGGGGAGTCTGCTTGTGATTTTTCCCTCCTCTCCCTCTGCCCCCCTCTGCTCACACACTCGCATGTGCTCTCTCTCAAATAAATAAATAAATCTAAATAATAATAATTTTAAAAAGAACAGTAAGGGCTTTTTGAATAGCAAAAAAGGGAAAATAGGTTTAAAGTTTTGTTCCTGGGACGCCTGGGTGGCTCAGCGTTTTAGCGCCGCCTTAAGCCCAGGGCCTGATCCTGGGGACCCGGGATCAAGTCCCACGTTGGGCTCCCTGCATGGAGCCTGCTTCTCCCTCTGCCTGTGTCTCTGCCTCTCTCTCTCTCTCTCTGTGTGTGTGTCTCTCATGAATAAATAAATAAAATATTTTTAAAAATAAAATAAAAATAAAGTTTTGTTCTTGAGCCAGATTCAAAATTTGCCATTCTTTCATTCATGCGGTTGAAGGTGGCAGAAAGTGGACAGAACATAAGATTTGTCCAGCAGACTCAGGGAGTGCTCTCACACCTGTATACAAGCTTTGTGATCATAAAGCAGTTACTTAGCCTGAGACGAAATTTGCTGGTCTGTATGATACTTTGACATTAGAAAAAAAAACCATGAAGCTCATTTTCACACACTTATGTTTATAGATCCATACGTGAGGTAAGTATGTTGAAAGCTTCCCAGCATCTAGAATGTAGTTTAAATAGTGTCAACACACCCAGCAACAGTTGCCATAAATAAAGGGACATGAAAGCCAGTTTTGCTTCTAAGGAACATGTGGGGAAGGGGCTTCAATGCACTGGAAAGCAGAAAAGGCATTTTCATCCTCTCTGAAAACATGGCTGTTGGAAGGAAAAACAAAAACTTTGCCCACTGGGCCACGTGTTGCCTGCTTAGAGCGTGCACCTGCTGAATGAGTGTGAGTTCATTATAACATCAGAGAAAGCCCCTGCTTCCTGCCACATGGAGCATCTGGGAGGAACAATTAATTGCAACCCCACACACCCTGCACAAGTGACTTTTATGGCCTCCCCCCACCCCAGGCTGTTAAAATGAAGGGTCAGCACCCCTGCTGGTTAGTGGGAAATTCTTCACTGACACATACCTGCTCAGTGATTTGTTGGCCATAGTTTCCATCTAGCAGGCAGCTGTGGGTAACGCTTCAGCAGGAAAAGAGGGGCTGAATTATGCAAGACATGTTTACAATGTAAATGGGGGGGCACACCCCCCACCCCGGCCACACTGGGGGTGGCACGAGTATGGATGGGCTTCCTTGCGTTTTACTAGCAAAACAGGTGTCAACCACCCCCCGGAGAGCCCTGTCGGCTTGCTCAGACTGTGGGGAGCGCTGTTGGAAGCAGCAACACCTGCTGACAGGAGGACACACACGGTGAGGTTTGTATTTCCTGAGTTCATGGAGATGAGAGGAATGTTCTGCAGCCCACGGCAGCCCCTGCCCCGCCAACCCCTCGCGGCCCTGGCCAGGCAGGGACCAGGAGCGGCTCGGGAGGCCCACCCTGCCTCCGCACTGCTCGTGGGCCTCCTCTGCACTGTACCTTCCCGTGCCGTGTGCTACGGTAAGACTTCACTCTCTTACACCTGCAACTGTTTCAAATCTGCAAGTTAGGAAAAAAAATCTGGAGCACCTGGGTGGCTCAGTCAGTTGGGCGTCCGCCTTCGGCTCAAGTCATGATCCCAGGGTCCCGGGATTGAGGCCTGCACCCATCTTCCTGCTAAACAGGGAGTCTGCTTCTCCCTCTCCCCGCACCCACCCCCCAAGCTTGTGCTCTCTCTCACTTTTTTAAATAAAATCTTAAAAAAAAAAAAAATCTGTTGCGGGCAGTCCGGATGGCTCCACGGTTTGGCGCAGCCTTCAGTCCAGGGTGTGATCCCGGGATCGAGTCCCACGGCAGGCTCCCAGCCTGCTTCTCTCTCTGCCTGTGTCTCTGCCTCTCTCTCTCTCTCTCTCTCTCTCTCTGTCTCTCATGAATAAATAACTAAAATCGTTTTAAAACATTTAAAAATCTGTTGCTTCTATTAGCACCATTCGGGGTGCGGGGGGAAAGGAAGTTATTGGCTCAGCTTACTGAAAAGTCTAGGGGATGTTGAGCTTGGCTGGATCAAGGGATTTGAATAAGTGTCCTTCTGTCTCTTGGCTCAGCTGTCTTTTGGGTTGGCTATATTCTCAGGCTGGAGCTCCCTGTGGTGACAAAGGGGCCACCAGCAGCTCTAGGGAAGTATGCTGGGAATTCAGAGGCCATGCGGAAAAAGTGCCTGTTCTCAATCGCTCCAGCAAGTGTCTTAGGGAGAGCCCTCAGCATGCCTGCCCCTGGGCCCCAGGTCTTGCAGTCCCCTCAGGACCTCAGGCTGGAGTCACTCCATTTTTTAAAAAAAAGATTTTATTTACTTATTCATGAGAGACAAAGAGAGAGGCAGAGAAACAGGCAGAGGGAGAAGCAGGCTCCCTGTGGGGAGCCCGATGCGGGACTCGATCCCAGGACCCCGGGATCAGAACCTGAGCCAAAGGCAGATGCTCAACCACTGAGCCACCCAGGTGTCCCAGCAGTTACTCCATTCAAATCACATGGGTTGACAGTGGGGAGAGGTGGTTAACTCCAGGAAAATTGTGGAAATTTTGGTGCACATGGGAACGATGCTGGGGAATACAACGGGCATCTGCCACAGTCCTGTATCTGTGTCATAATAACTTCTCATCACGTTGGCCTTCGGTGTTCTGAATCCTGGGTCTTCCCCACCATCCTGGGTGGCCTCAGATAGTCTCCTCCTTTCCTCTTCTTCTTCCCAGCCAGCTGATTGGGCATCTCTCACACTTCCCCTGGGGTTAGGCACCCAGAGAGGGACTATTCAGTCACTGGGCCCTTCCTGGGCATCTGCTCTGTGCTGTTGATCACTGAGCGTGGAGGAGGAGTAAGGGTGGGCAAGGAGCTAAATAAGTCCTAGCACGACAGACAGACAAGTAAGCTGCCATCACAGTGGGGTGTGGCCCTCAGTTTCTCACACCTCGTCGTGCTCCCAGTATTTGAACCTCAGAATAGCTCCCTGGATGTTAGACACGGATCTGTGACCAGGAGACCTGGGTGGTGGAGGGTGTGGTCATGGGGTGAGGGGGGGCCCCAGGGTGCTCAGGCCTGAGTGGTCTCAGAGCCCTCCCTCACAGGGCAGGCGGGCGTGGGTGGGAACTTCTTTTCCAGTGAGGATTTCTGTCAGAGTCAAATGAAATCTAGAAGTTAGGGCAAGAAGGACCTCAGAGGGGACCCTCAGTGCTCAGTCGGTTAAGCATCTGCCTTTGACTTGGGCCGTGATCCGGGGATCCTGGAATCCAGTTCTGCATTGGGCTCCCTTCTCAGTGGAGAGTCTCCTTCTCCCTCTGCCTCTCCCCCTGTTTGTGCTCTCTTTCTCAAATAAATAAAAATCTTAAAAAAAAAAAAAAAAAAGGACCTCAGAGATTCTTTTCTTGATCCAAATGCCTTGGCTCAAAGAGGAGGAAGGGGCTGGACCATGGCAACCAGCGAGTTCCTGCATGGCCAGAGGAGGACCCAGATCCCTGACGCCCCCCTCAGGTCTCCTGTCCCCTCCACCGCTGGGGCCCTGGCTTGATGTACTGCACGTCAACTGCATTTCCTGGGAAGGAAACAAATTAATCAAGTGAGAAAAGAAATAAGAGTCAATGCCTTTAGTTTACAGAGTACCATTTCCAAATAAGAAAGATGAATTGCTGAGAAATACTTCCATTGTACAAACACAGGAAATAAACATAATAAGTAGCTAATATTGTTTGGGAAACAAATGGTGTGCTGAGAGCAACGATGGGAAATAGAAGCAGGGAACCGTGGGCACATGAAGGGGCACCCACTGCTGCACAGGGGCCGGCGTGGATGGTTTGCATGCGGCTGGGGCATAGATCATTGAATCTGAGACACCTGTGGATTGTAAGACACTCCATCACTTTATGTACTAAGAAAGAGAACATTCTTGGGGCGCCTGGGTGGCTCAGTTGGTTAGCAGCTGCCTTCAGCCCGAGTCATGATCTCAGGGTCCTGGGATTGAGCCCTGCGTGGGCTCCCTGTTCTTTGGGGATCCTGCTTCTCCTCCTGCCTCTTCCCTCCCCCTGCTTGTGCTCTTTCTCTCTGTCAAATAAATAAATAAAATCTTAATAAAAAAAAAAAGAGAACACTCTGATTAAACTGTGATATACCTTGATAATATCTGTGGTCCAGTTCATAGCACATACATAGGACTCCCTCCCCAAGAAGTAAGAATAGGGCCAAGGATGGATGGAGGATGGTTGCGGGCAGGCCCCGGACTCGGATAGGAGGAATCACAGATGTTACACAAGGTTGGACGCTGAACATCATAGGAGAAGTTTGAGACAGGCTAAAACTCAACAACAAATTTATGGTCTTCTCCGAGCCTGGGTCCTTGTCACCTTGTTCTCTCTCTTCGGATCCTCTTTCTTGACCTTTCCATGAATGTCTCAAATATAGAAATTATTGATTAGAGGAATGATGCCTTCAGACCTATCAGCAGCACAAAAATCTGAGGAGGAAAATAAAAAGAACATGGTATAGGATAGTGTCCGATTTTTGTAAAGCAGAGCAAAAGATGAAGAAGGAACTAATTTGTAATTTCCAGAAGTTTTAGTGCTGGAAACATCTTCTTCTAAAAAGGAATAAAAATGTAATGAAGAAAAAGATGGAGCTAGGCTAAACTGGGTTTGAATCTTGACTCCAGTCTTAAAGCCAGACTCTTTTACTCTTTAAGCGGAGTTACGTACTGTCCCAGGACACACAAGCATCGAGAACAGCTGGAGGGCTTCACGCTTCCCACCTTGGCTCCGTCATATGGGAGGTGTCACGTTACCTCTGGTGAGGAGGCCGCTTTAGCCTGCTTGGCCTCTTCCTTTATTATTTAATTGTTTAATTCCAAATATAATAGCTCGCATAAACTAAAAGGATAATTATAGAATCTCAGGCCTGGAAATGAGCTTAGATATCCTTTTCCAGGTCACTGCCACACTGCTAAAGCCAATGGTCCATCCCAGGCTCCATCTTACTTGACCTGTCCAGCAGCACTGAGACCCAGACGGTCACTCTGTCTCCCTAGTAACACTTTTCTCTTGACATCAAGGACCCCTTGGCCCAGGTTTCCTTCCACTTATTTCTCCTTCTTTTGCTGGCTTCTGCTTGCTGCCCTGACCCCTAAACATTGGAATGTTCCAGAGCACTTGCTCCCGTGAAAGCCCATTTAGCCTCAGGGATGTAGCCAGCCTTTCTCTCTCCAGCTCAGAACTTTCCTCTGAACTTCAGACTTGAATCTCCACCTGGATGTCTAACAGGCACCTCCAACTCATGGCTCAGATGCAACTCCTGCGCTCCACCTTTTCTTCAAGCATCTTCTTCCCACAGTTAATGTCTCTCTGTTCTTCCTGTTGCCAAACCTGAATCCTTTCTTTTCTTTTAAAAAATAAAAACAAACAAAAAAAACCCCAAAAAACGTATTGAGGCACCTGGGTGGCTCAGTGGTTGAGTGTCTGCCTTCAGCTCAGGTCGTGATCCTGGAGTCCAGGATTGAGTCCTGCATCATCCCCACGGGGAGCCTACCTCTGTCTGTGTGTCTTTCATGAATGAATAAAATCTTTATTTATTTATTTAGAGAGCTTGAGCAGGAGGAGGGGGAGAGGGAGAGGAAGGGAGGGAATCTCCAGCAGACTCTGTGCTGAGCACAGAGCCCAATGCAGGGCTCAATCCCACTACCCTGAGATCACAACCTGACTGAAACCAAGAGTCGGACACTCAACTGACTGAGCCACCCAGGCACTCAAACCTGACTCCTTTCTATTTCTCTCACATCCAAATCAAAATTATCAGATCTTTTGGGCCACTTTGAATACATATCCAGAATGTGGGCACTTCTTTGCTGCTACCACCCTGGTCCAACCAACGTGATGTAAATCTACCAGCGCTCCCCATCTCACTCATAGACAAAGGTTTGCAATGGCCTCCCTGGTCCTGCTGCATCTGGCATCTCTTTACTTTCCCTCCTTGCTAAAGACTTCATCTCCTGTCGCTTCCCTTTGCCATCTCTGCTCCAGCTACATTGATCTTGCGGATTCTGGAATAAACACGCTTGCTCTCACCCCAGCCTTTGCACTTGCACTTTGTTCCCTCTGCCTGAAAAGCTTTTCCTTTAAGATCTGCAGGGCTCACTCTCTCCCCTCCTTAAGTGGTCGCTGCCCAGACGCCACTTTCAAAGCGAGGCCTTCCTGACCACCCACTTAAAATGACCCCTTTTTTTGTCCCTACAAGTCCCTGTCCCCTTTTCTTGATTTTTCTCTACAGCACTTACCATTTCCTGCCATAGTATGTATTTCTTTTACTCCTTTGAGAATTGCTTATCTTGGGATGCTTGGGTGGCTTAGCAGTTAGTGTCTGTCTTCGGCTCAGGACGTGATCCTGGAATCCCGGGATCAAGTCCCACATCAGGCTCCCTGCATGGAGCCTGCTTCTCCCTCTGCCTGTGTCTCCGCCCCTCTCTCTCTGTGTCTCTCATGAATAAATAAATAAAATCTTAAAAAAAAAGAGAGAGAGAGAGAGAGAGAGAGAGAGAGAATTGCTTACTAGAACTAGTAAGTCTAGAATTGTCTTACTAGAACATCTCCAGGGATTTTTGTTCACTACTAATCCCTGGTGCCGGACACAT
This sequence comes from Canis lupus dingo, assembly GCF_003254725.2. Classification (NCBI taxonomy): domain Eukaryota; kingdom Metazoa; phylum Chordata; class Mammalia; order Carnivora; family Canidae; genus Canis; species Canis lupus. The sequence goes on along the minus strand of NC_064261.1, from coordinate 29,371,042 downwards.
AGCAGGTATGAACATGTATGGTTCTTAAAAAAAAATTTTTTTTTAAGATTTTATTTATTTGAGAGAGAGAGAGAGCACAAGCGGTGGGGGGGGGGCGGGGGTAGTTAGAGGGGCAGAGGGAAAGGGAGAAGCAGACTCCCTGCAGGGAGCCCAACTTGGCGCTCAATCCCAGGACATTGGGATCATGACCTGGGCTGAAGGCAGATGCTTAACCAACTGAGCCACCCGGGATCTCCTGACTTTTTGTAGTTGTTTATATATTACCTCTTCAGGTAATCAAATTGAAGAAATAAGAGGAAAAGGTTACCAGAAGATCATAAACAATGAGCCAGGTGAGCAATCTGTGCCTTTATAGGGCTGCTTCTACCTTAACATCAAATCAGATGACAGGCAAAGTATAAATCTGCAAGGTAAGAAACAGATACACAATTTGCATTTACTAAACTCAACATTTTTTAATTTCTTTCTTTTTTTTATACCAGGGATGCGCTGGCAGTGATAACGTTTTTTCAAACGCTAATTAGAAAAAAAACGCCACGGTGTTTATCATCTAGCTAAGTGTTAAAGCAGAAATAGAAGAAATTGCACATTCCTTCAGAAGAAAAAAATTGCCTGTGATTATCTTGTACCACTGCCAAAAACATCCGAATAGTTTCTCTTGTAGATGGACAACTTCGCTGTTTCCTTGGTTCTTCTGCAAAAGGCCGGCTTCCCCCCAGACCAGCATCAGGGCACTTCCCTCTGGAATACTCGAATCACAGAAGAAGCTGTGAATGAAGCTGCTGGACAAGAGCAGCGTCACTCACGGCACATTTGCTACAGAAACTATGTTTGGCAAGTATCAAATGTCTGAATTTCTTTTCCTGGGCATCAGGGAGTTGACAGGATTTATTTATAACGGGAGGTTCTAAAATTGGTCCCTTATCAACACAGAGAGTAGTAGCTTCCACAATAGGCTGCAAATTCATTTCCTTCTGTTAACACCACCAGAAGCAGAGCAGGCCCCAGAGGTCCGTGGAAAGCAATTTAATCATAAAACAGACTGGCCCCTGGGACGGGAGCAAATGGTAGATACGCCCGAGAGACAGACGGTCCCTGATCAGTGGGGCTGCACCTCCTGACCCAACAGAAGCCCCGACGCTCCACACAGTTTTGGTGTTTTGGTTTTGTTTGTTTTGAAGAGGAAAAAGGTTAGAAGTATATCACCTGGGTATAACTTGAAAAATATTTCAAAAAAAAAAATTTTCCAAATGCCGAGATTTACTGATTAAAAGAGAAAAATGCCCCGTATTCTAGGCCCGGTGTTTACTTTGTGCTTATAACGCAGGCCTCATGAACAAAAAATAAAACCTACAGTGGGGCATCTGGGTGGCTCAGTTGGTTAAGCGTCCAGCTTTTGATTTCAGCTCAGATCGTGATCTCAGGGTCCTGGGATCGAGCCCCGTGTCAGGCTCCACGCTCAGCATGGATTCTCTCTCAGATAAATAAATTAAGTTAAACCTAAATGAGCACAGAGAATACAAAATAGGAAACAATCCACATGCCATGGACTAAAGATTGTGTTTGAGAGTAAAGTAAAGCTCTCACTGGTGAATCACTGGCCTCTGCTTCTGAAACCAATCATACATTATACGTTAACTAAATTTAAATAAAAGTTTTCTAAAAAAAGCAAAAAAAAAAAAAAAAAAAGCAAAGGTCTCTTGCACGAAATTTCCTTTTTCAATAGAGCCATCTGATTCTCATATCCACTGCAAACAGCAAATTAATAAAACTATACTGGGCAGCCCCGGTGGCACAGCGGTTTAGCGCCGCCTTCAGCCCAGGGCCTGATCCTGGAGATCCTGGATCGAGTCCCACTTCGGGCTCCCTGCATGGTGCCTGCTTCTCCCTCTGCCTGTGTCTCTGCCTCTCTCTCTAGCTGTGTCTCTATGAATAAATAAATTAAAAAAAAAACTTTTAAAAAAAGATTAATAAAACTATACCCACAAATTACCCTAAGCTATGCTTATAACTTCATGAGTCATAATGTATGCAATTCATAAACTAAAAGCTTTCATGCATCACGTCAGCAGTCTATTGTGTTGTTAGTGAGGTGAAATCCTCTGGTAAATATATTTTTCAACGATAGCAATGGTTCAAAGGACATTATTAACACCCAGTTGACCAAGAGTCATTTGATAGTGGCAGTTTGTCTTCTCTAATTGTCTAGAAATTGGTGGCGGTGTGGCGGTGGTGATGTGTGCATGTGTGTAAAAGGATGCTTCTCAGGAAGGTCTTTTAAAAAAATATGCCAACATTAGGGTATAAATCCCTTTAATTATCTTGCATTCTTGTCAGTCGCTTTAAGTGAAAGGAGTGGAGCATAGACTCTGAGTGTTTGGGACCTACTGCCACCTACTGTCACGGTGCTTTCAATGCCCGCCAATTTGCCTCCTGTGCCTGCCCCAGCGCCCCATTTCTTTCTCCGCTTCAAAAAGCCAGCAGGCCTCGTAGGTTCAGGACTTTTGCACCTTTCCCTTTATCCACTGCCACCTACAACCTGGCATTCTTGCTCCGCCCGTGGGAGAGGAACCTGAAGGGCTTGAGTCGCCCTTATTCATTTGCTCACCATATACAATCTGTGGGCTTCAGTTTTCCCCTCTGTTAGACTGAAAAGACCCACTTCATTAGGGTTGTTTTTCTGATTAAATAAGTTACTATTTATTTATTTATTTATTTATTTATTTATTTATTTATTCATGAGAGACAGAGAGAGAGGTGCAGAGACACAGGCAGAGGGAGAAGCAGGCCCCATGCAGGGAGCCTGACATGGGACTCGATCCCAGGTCTCCAAGATCAGGCCCTGGGCTGAAGGCGGCGCTAAACCGCTGAGCCACCGGGGCTGCCCTATTTATTTATTTTTAAAATATTTATTTATTTATTCATGAGAGACACAGCAGAGACAGAGGGAGAGGGAGAAGCAGGCTCCCTGTGGGAGAGCGCCATATGGGACTCCATCCTGGGACCCTGGGATCACGCCCTGAGCTGGAGGCAGTCGCTCAACCACTGACCCAGTCACTCAGGTGCCCCTATTTAAAATTCTTACAACGATACCTGCTCTGACGCATGGAAATACTGAGTAAATGTTAAGTATTATCACATTATGTTGAAAATAGACCATTTTACTTTCACTTTTACAGTCAGAAGGCATAAGTTGGGGGGCCTGGGACAATTTGAGCTATTGTGTTGACAGGTCTGTTCTGGATAAAAAAGTTCTTTGAAAATATTTTCACCCAGTGTATCCTTTGTCTTCTCATTCTTTTAATAGTATATTAACTAAAAGAGTGAATTCCAAATTTTAATTAAGTTCAATTTATCAATTTTTTTATTTTATAGATCAGGCTTCTGGAGTCATGTCTAAGAGCCCTGTGCCTAACACCAGGTCATAAAGATTTTGTCCTATGTTTTCTTTCTTCTTCTTCGTCTTCTTCTTTTTTGTTAAGATTTTTGTTTATTTATTCATGAGAGACACACAGAGAGAGGCAGAGACATAGGCAGAGGGAGAAGCAGGCTCCATGCAGCGGGGAGCCCGACGTGGGACTCGATCCCAGGACCCCAGGATCACACCCTGAGCCAAAGGCAGACGCTCAACCATGAAGCTACCCAGGCGTCCCCGTCCTTGTTTTCTTCTAAAAATCATTTAGTTACATTTAGGTTTATGATCCATTTTGAATTAATTTTTGCAGAAAGTGTGAAATTAGTGTTTCCTAACATCCAAGTCATTTGTAAATGTTCATCATTTGTTAACATTGATCTGGAATGAGATTTTCTGTATTTCATTTTTTCAAAAAAAATTTTATTTTTTAGTATTCTCTATACTCAACATGGGGCTTGAACTCATAACCCAAGATCAAGAGTTGCATGCACCACTAACTAAGCCAGCCGGGAGTCCCCATACTTCACTTTCTGAAACGTCTTTGCACAAAGATAGACACTGTCAAGTGCTGATATCAATCCCCAAACATGATTTTGAGGGTATTCCTCCCTTGGACGGCATTTGTAGAATTCTTTTAGCTTCTCATCTTGTTATTTCCCTTTAGCATGTCCTTTGTTACACTTCAGTTAATCACCTGTAGTTAAGACAGTTAGAAGTTGGGGGCTCTGGGTGGCTCAGTAGTTGAGCATCTGCCTTTGGCTCACGGCGTGATCCCGGGGTCCTGGGATCGAGTCCCAGTACCGAGTCCTACATCAGGCTTCCTGCAGGGAGCCTGCTTTTCCCTCTGCCTCTCTCTCTGTGTTTCTCATGAATAAATAAATAAATGATATATTTTTTTAAAAAAGATTTTATTTATTTATTCATGAGAGGGAGGGAGAGAGAGAGAGAGGCAGAGACCTAGGCAGAGGGAGAAACAGGCTCCATGCAGAAAGCCTGACATGGGACTTGATCCTGGGTCTCCAGGATCAGGCCATGGGCTGAAAGTGGCGCTAAACCACTGAGCCACCTGGGCTGCCCAATAAAAAATATTTTAAAAAAACACAGAAGTTTGCGATCCCACAGTTAAATGGATTTTGAAATATGGACATCAAAAAAAAAAAAAGAAAGAAAGAAAGAAAGAAAGAAAAAAAGAAATACAGACGTCTCCTTTCCACTTTATTCGAGGTCTGAAGAACACTGCTGGAATTGTAGTTTGAGGTTGGAAAATAGATCTACTGCAAATTTGTGTGGGTACGGAGATTGCACTTCTTTTATGAACTTTTGGCAGCACAGCAGGTATCAGTGTGATGTTTCCTGCATTCAAATGTTAATCGTCAAAATGACATAAGTGCCATCTAAGTTTCAAACACAAGTGGTGCTTTGACTTGGAATTCTAAGTTTAATTTATTGACTTAAATTCATCAAGTCTGCAGTCAAAGCTATTCAATGTTCAGTAATGGTTGAGGGAGGTTTTTTTTTCATTCAGAAATTTGCAGCTTTGGCCCTGAATTCAGAAAGTCTCAATAAAACTTTATCACTAGTACACCGTCCAACTGCTGTGTGGTAAGACGAGTCAGGATATTTAGCTTCTCTTTCTGTCAAAAATTACATGGATGGTTAAGACCACAAGAATAAATGAAGGACGTCAGGTACCCTATTGGTTCAGTAATACACGATGGGTTCACATATTTTCTGATAAATTCCTGCTGATGAATAATCCAGTGAACAGGCTTTAAACACCTTATCATTTCGCAAACTGTAAATCTGCAAATATTCATTTGTTAACATTGATCTGGAACGAGATTTACAAATACAGTTTGTTCAATGAAGCCTGTTTCTGTTGCACACATAGTTTTCCACCACATCTTGTGGTTGTGGCACATCTTGGAAGATTCCACTTCAGGTTGTATTAATTTTTTCTCAACTTTGAAAATATTTTTGTGGGGCTCTTGAGTGGCTCAGTCAGTTAAGCATCTGCCTTCGGCTCAGGTCATGATCCTGGGAGTCCTGGGATCAAGCGCCTCATCAGGCTTCCTGCTCAGCGGGGGTGGGGGTGGGGTGGTGGTGTGTCTGCTCCCTCTGCCCCTCATCCCGCTCATGCTCTCTTTCTTGCTCTCTCAAATAAGTAAGATCTTTAACAAAAAATTTTTTGTTAATAGTTGCTCCACACTGACTACTCATAGAGTCTAATTCTTTAGTCATTTCTAGGGTGACAAACCATTCCAATTAGCCTGGGACCAGGGAGGTTCTTGCCACATGGGACCTCCAGTATTAAACCAGAAATGTTCTGGACAAACTGGGATGAATTGGTCACTCTAGTACTTCAAACTTGGCATTGACTTCTTGAATAATCAATTGAGCAGTTATCAGCAACATCGGTTAAGTCTTCAGGAGCTAAGGAAAATTTTATTCAAAATCATCTGCCTTACACCAATAAAAAATAAATAAAAATAAATAAATAAATAAAAATAAAAATCAAACATTGGCCACAAATTGAACACCAATAAAAAAATAAATTAAGGGCAGCCTGGGTGGCTCAGCAATTTAGCGCTGCCTTCAGCCCAGGGTGTGATCCTGGAGACCCGGGATCGAGTCCCACATCGGGCTCCCTGCGTGGAGCCTGCTTCTCCCTCTGCCTGTGTCTCTGCCTCTCTTTGTCTCTCTCTCTCTCTCTCTGTGTGTGTGTGTGTGTCTCTCCTAAATAAAATATTAAAAAATAAAAATAAAAAAAATAAATTAAAAAACAAAATCATCTGCTTTGTTTTTGACTACACGATGTTGCTCCTTTAACTCTTCACGCAACTATTCTCACTGAAAGGCCAATAATATGTATGTATTTAAGTAAACTCTATGTTCAACGTGGGGCTCGGACTTACAACGCCAAGATCAAGAGTTGCGTGTTCCATGGACTAAGCCAGCCAGGTGCCCCAAAAGGCCAATAGTTTTAAAAAGCTTATTTTGGGGACGCCTGAGTGGCTCAGCAGTTGAGCATCTGCCTTTGGCTCAGGGCGTGATCCTGGTCTGGGGATCGAGTCCTGCATCAGGCTCCCTGCAAGGAGCCTGCTTCTCCTCTGCCTGTGTCCCTGCTTCTGAGTGTCTCATGAATAAATAAAATCTTAAAAAAATAAATAAAAAGCTTATTTTAGGGTGCCTGGGTGGCTCAGTCGTTTGAGTATCTGACTCTAGATTTTGGCTCAGGCCATGATCTCAGGGTTGTGAGATTGAGCCTGTCGAGTTTCATGCTGAGTGTGGATCCTGCTTAAGATCATCTCTCGCCCTCTACCTCTGCTACCCCCACATCTTGCTCACACACTCTAAAAATAAAAAGTCTATTTTATCTGGACACATTTCCTCAGCTGCTGCAAACAGAATTTAATTACCTCATCATTGGTAAAGGGCTTTCCTTGCTTGGGTAACAAATAAGTCACTTGGGAACTTTAGTTATTATCTCATTCTTATTTTTTTGGACAAGAAATTACATCCTGAGATACTCCATCCAAAATATTCTGACACTTTCGGCTGTTGCTGTCCTGTGAGCTGAGGATGTTATAATGAATGCTTAATCTGCTAATGTCAACACACACTATATTCTTTAAAATAGTTTATTTAAAAATCTGATGTGTCAACTCAGTGTTTTCCACCAACTCAGGGAGCAGAGACCTTCACAGGCTTCACAATCTTCTGTTGAGGTGCTGCCTTCGTAGGAGCCTCCGCAGCACCACCGCCGTCTTTTTAGATGCCTGCTTAGCTTCTTTTTGCTTCCTTGGCAGTCCTGATGGCTGCTTCTTGAGCCTTCCTAACTTCAGATTTCAGATTCCTCCTGTGATGGTCCTCTGGAATTTGCACAGCGGTTCTTTTCTTTTGAATTTCTTCAGACTGTCCTTTTTTGTGTTTTCTTCTGTAGAGGGCAGCCTAGTTTATCTGCTGGTGATTCCTCTTGGAAAGCAATACCAACTCATATTTTGCATGAAGAACTCGGAAAGCCTCCCCCTTGGTCCTGGCACAGTGCCTCCCACATCCGGGGTGTATCTTGTACTCACTAAAACTGCATAGCTTGACTTTTGTGGCTGCGGCAGCTGGGAAGAAGGAAAGATGTAGAGAAAAGGGCACAGCTGGAGCATCACTGCAAAACACAGTGCTGTGCTAATTTGATAACAATATAATCTGGGGGATCCCTGGGTGGCTCAGCGGTTTAGTGCCTGCCTTCGGCCCAGGACATGATCCTGGAGACTCAGGATCAAGTCCCGCATCGGGCTCCCTGCATGGAGCCTGCTTCTCCCTCTGCCTGTGTCTTTGCCTCTCTCTGTGTCTCTCATGAATAAATAAATCTTTAAAAAAAACCCACCATAATCTGCACTCCACTGTGATCCTCAGTATGACATCTGAAGTCCACTTTTGGATATGAACTGCTAATAAAAATACATAAAAATTTGTGGCACCCCCGAAACATATAGCACTCAAAAGTACTTCGATCTGGGACTGCATCACTACAATTCGTGGTGCAGTCCTGGGCAGTGCTAAATAGAGGACCACATAGGGTCTCTATTGTGCTGAACTCCTGTAGCACAAAACCGGCCATATACAACATATAAATGTGACTGTGTTCCAATAAACCTTTATTTAGGAACACTAAGCTTTGCATTTCATGTAATTTTCATTTGCTCTGAACTTTGATTTTTTTCCCTTGAAAACGTAAAATCACAACAGCCAGGGCCAGAGGTGGTCCACAGAATGGCCCATGACATAGTTCGGTTTGGGCTGCAGGATTATTTCTGCCTACTAAAGTGAAAAAAAAATTATGTACAATATACACACACTTCTGGACTAAAGGATAGTAGCCACCTGCATCACAGTCACAGCATGGGGACAGCTTCCCTGAGTCAGTTCTGGAACAAGAGCCTTTGTGGCAGGACACTGAGAATTTGGAATTCCCATCAACATAGTCAATCTGAATTTCCAGTTCATCCCATTCATCAGCCAGGGTTCCAGTTTCCAGTCACAGTGACCAGTCGCCTTGGACATGGTTCCACTATATTCCAAATACTCCTGGCAACAGAAAACCTCATTTCACACTGGTTTGCTCATTTGCCGCTCTATCTATGGCAGATATACAGCCTGAAATGATCTGACTCTAGTTGAGCCTTCTGTGATCAATTCCTTTTTTCCTTTAGCTCTTTGCTGATTATATACAATAGCAACACATACTTTTGCTTCCATATACTCAAATGTTTATCTTCTCATTTAAAAAAAATCAATTTTTACAGTCACAGTCCTAATAGATTATACTTTTGAATTGTACTTTTTATTATTTTTTAAAGATTTTACTCTTGAGAGACATACGAAGAGAGGGGGAGAGACACACACAGGCAGAGAGAGAAGCAGGTGCCCAGCAGGGAGCCTGATGTGGGACACGATCCCAGGACCAAGATCACGCTCTGAGCCAGAGGCATGCCCAACTGATGAGCCACCTAGGCATCCTGTACCCTCTTTTTACCTTATTTGCTCCATATTACAAAATTTTAGATTTTACTGGCAGAGACTTTTCACTCAATTCATCTGATTTTCACTAGAAAATCTGAAAATAATCACACCACCTTGATGAATTTTCTTAAAGATCCTAATCTAGTCCATAGAAGATTCTCTTTATAAAAATCACAGAATTTCAGCTCTTCTTACAAATAACCATGGCCATGACACGCTAAAGACGGAATCAGCCTCCCTCCCAACTCCAAGTTTAATTTACACATTAAGTGATGACAAATGTACCATGCCTAAGTGAGGTGGATGGGTAGCTGGCTGGGAAGAGGGAAATACTCATCTTGCTATATAAACATGTGAGTGTGAGCGCATGTGCCCTTTGGGGAGATAAATGTGAGGCTGCAATGACATGCTTCCCTGGTGCTTTACCAGAAGGGGAAACCAGAGGGACATCCAGATCCACAATGTTGAGAAATGGTTCAAAAAGGGGAAGTTGTTATTCATTCAACAAATACATACTGGACATATTCTATGTCAGGTATCATTCCAGAGGTAAAATCTGCTCTTCATATATACTTGAAATAAGTTCTCATTTGCATTTTATATCAGAGCGCCTAGCCTAGTACCTAATTATTAAAGATTTAACAAATACCCGAAAGAAAAAAATGTTTAGTGGCAATGGGCATTTTAAATAAATCTAGATTAGCGGAACAGAAACACATTTTAAGGATATTTAAAATACTTGAGAAAGCAAAAACCTATACTCCAAGACACTCAAGTCCTTAAAATGGAGTATTACTGAGCCATAAAAAAGAACAAAATCTTTTGCCATTTGCAACACGGATGGAACTAGAGTATTATGCTAAGCAAAGTCAGTCAGAGAAAGACAAATATCACACAATTTCACTAATATGTGGAATTTAAGAAACAAAAGAGAAAAAAAAAAAAAAAACAACGGGGGCAAACCAAGAAATAGACTCTTAACAATAGGGAATCAACCAATGATTATTGGAGGGGAAGGGGGGGTGGATGGAGGGATGGGAGAAACAGGTGATAAGGATTAAGCAGTGCACTTGCTGTGATGAACACCCAGGTAATGTACAGAAGTGCAGAATCACTATATTGTACACCTGAAACTATATATAACACTGTATGTGAACTACACTGGAATCTAAAACTTAAAAAACAAAAAGATACTCGACTTCCACCTGCATACAAATTGTAGAAAAAGTTTATTTTCTGGTCACTGATTCTTCAAATACAATTCCGTATCTATGATACAGGCACAAAAATATCGTTATTAAATCTTGCTATCCCACCAAAAATAAACGTGGTAAAAGTGATCATATACATATACTTGGACTGCCCTCTCACTCTCCAGGTATTAGAACTTCAATTCCAACCATACAACACTGAACTGCCCTTATGGTTTAAAGGTGCACGCCTAACAGAGAACCATGTGGTCAAACAAGATTTTATTTTATTTGATGGTAACAACAAAAACTGCAGTAAAATGATGACTTTTCTATTCAGGCAAGTTAACTAAAGATAGCTGAAATCTGCAAAGAAATCTAGAGACCAGGACAAAGAGGCAGCATGAGCCCAGCTACTGTAAACTATGCATCTGTGCATTTCAGCAACGGCAGGTAAGCCAGCTGACCGCTTTCCGTACGGACTTGAACTGACAGTTTTTCCTCCAAGAATCTTGTCAATGGTTGCATTCCACTGCTAGTTAAATACAAAGAATCAGCCCTCACAATAAAATCACATCTTCCAGAAGAAATATACATTTAGAATCACTGATTGCTTTTTCTTTGTCTTTTTTTCCTTGAACGTGTAGGTGTTTGAGTCTCTTGTGTTTCTTCTTTTACACCAGGTACGGGCTGTTTAAAAACTATTTCATTATCTTCATCATCAACATTTATTTTAGCTGCTTCAGATTTTCGTTTCTCCAAAAATGCTGGTGTACAAACTGGTGTGGAGCCCTGGATTCAACGAGTAACAAGTGAGAATACAGAAACATAGGAAGGTATTAGGAATGAGTTTAACCTTCCCACCCCCATTATCACCTGCCCTATACTTTAGGAAGTTAGTATGGAAGTTTACAATGAACTAGAATATAACATGCCCCATTATAGGGTATTAGGTTAAAAACCATCTTACATTTATAAAGACAAGCGGCCTCATTTCCCCCTACTGACATAGTTACTTTGCTAAAATTAGTTACAATGCAGTAAATTCACAATAACTTTTGCTAACCTCACTATATTTGCTAAGTCATCAGTAAGGACTTACCAAAACAAACACAAGGTTAAACCTGATATTTTAATAAAGTGAAAGCAGCACAAACTTGCTTTTCCTTTTTTTTTTTTTTAATACAGGTACCTGGGTGGCTCACTTAGTTAAGTCCCTGCCTTTAGCTCAGGTTATGACCCTGGGGCTCTGTGATGGAGCCCCACTTGGGGCTCCCCGCTTGGTGGCGGCGGGGGTGGGGTGGGGTGCGTGCTGTCCAATGTTTGTGTTCACTCTCTGTCTCTCATATCTGTGTCTCCCTCTTTTATTCTTTTTTCTTTCTTTTTTTTTTTTAAAGAGGTGCATCCTAAGTATCTAGGGTTGAAAAGTTAGCACAAGACCGCAGATGTGGGTCTCAGGTTAGGAGTGACAATCAAATCCACAACATACTGTGGCTCACTCAGCACCTCATTTATTTTTTACCTTTTATTTTATTTTTTTTATTTTTTAAAGATTTATTTATAATAGACAGAGAGAGAGAGAGAGAGAGAGAGAGAGGGGCAGAGACACACAGGCAGAGGGAGAAGCAGGCTCCATGCCGGGACTCGATCCCGGGACTCCAGGATCGTGCCCTGGGCCAAAGGCAGGCGCCAAACCCCTGAGCCACCCAGGGATCCCGTTTCTTTTTTTTAAATGAACTTTTTTTTTTTTAAAGATTATTTATTCATTCATTTATTCACAGAGAGACAGAGACAGAGACAGAGAGAGAGAGAGAGAGAGGCGCTGAGACACAGGCAGGGGGAGAAGCAGGCATCATACAGAGAGCCTGATGTGGGACTTGATCCAGGGTCTCCAGGATCATGCCCTGGGCTGCAGGCGGCGCTAAACCGCTGCACCACCGGGGCTGCCCTGTGTCTCCCTCTTTTAAGCAAATAAAATCTTAGAAGAATTATTTACTAATTTATTTTAAAAGTAATCTCTAGGGACGCCTGGGTGGCTCTGCAGTTGAGCATCTGCCTTTGGCTTGGGTCGGGATCAAGTCCTGCATCGGGCTTCCTGCATGAAGCCTGCTTCTCCTTCTGCCTGTGTCTCTGCCTCTCTCTGTGTCTCATGAATAAATAAATAAAATCTAAAAAAAAAAAAAAAAGGAATCTGTATACCCAACATGGGGCCTGAACTTATGACTCTGAGATTAAGAGTCCCACATTCTACCAACTGAGCCAGCCAGGTGCCCCAGCTTTTTCTCTTTCAAATCATTTCTGTAATACCTCATTTCCCAGCATACTATAGACTGTTTTACCTGGCTATCCACGGTCTTCTCAGGAGTGGTAGTAGTACGTGAACTCTTCTTCTTCTTCTTCTTCTTCTTTTTCGGTAAGACCTTCAATAAATTTTAAGAGAGAAACTTCATCAATCTGCCTATTTATCAGCAATAAATAAATCTTGAATCTATTTTCCCATTTATCTTTCCCTAATATCTGGCATGTAGGGGATGCCTGGGTGGCTCAGCAGTTAGGCGTCTGTCTTTGGTCCAGGATGTGATCCTGGAGTCCCAGGATTGGGTCCCATGTCGGGCTCCTTCCATGGAGCCTGTTTCTTTCTCTGCCTGTGTCTCTGCCCCCCTCTGTCTCTCTCATGAATAAACAAAACCTTAAAACAAACAAACAAAAAAAAAAAACCCCTACACCTGTATCCCAATGTTTATAGCAACAACATCCACAATAGCCAAAGTGTGGAAGGAGCCTCGGTGTCCATCGGAAAGATGAATGGATAAAGAATGGTCTATATATACAACGGAATATTAGTCATTAGAAACGAATACCCATCGTTTGCTTCAATGTGGATGGAACTGGAGGGTATTATGCTGAGTGAAGTAAGTCAATCGGAGAAGGACAAACATTATACGGTTTCATTCATATGGGGAATAGTAAAAAGTAGTGAAAGGGATTAAAGGGGAAAGGAAAGAAAATGAGTGGGAAAAATCACAGAATGACAAAACATGAGAGACTCCTAACTCTGGGAAATGAACAAGGAATAGTGGAAGGGGAGGTGGGCGGGGGGATGGGGTGACTGGGTGATGGGCACTGAGGGGGGCACCTGACAGGATGAGCACTGGGTGATACACTGTATGTTGGCAAATTGAACTCTAATAAAAAAACATACAAAAATAAATCTGGCATGTAGTATGATAATTAAAATTTTACCTGGCTATCTGTAGGCTTCTCAAGACCAGTGTCTGAAGCATTTTTTTCCTTTTTATGTAAAATCTAAACAAAGAAATGAACTGGTAGTCTCACATATTTATATTTTTAAATTACCATTAGATCCTTACACGTTATCAGTAAATCTTCTCCAAATAACACAGCATTTTAACTTAAAAAGCAAAACCACAACCTTAAGGGCAAAACTGTAAGAGGGGCCTAACTAAGGAATGGGCTCAGGCTATGAAGGCTGAATGGGGCCCAAATTCAGAATTAGATAATGAAGCAGGGCTGCTTCCACACAAAGCAGCAAATGGGCAAGCATAGAGGCATTTCTGGCATGCCTGTTTTCCAGCTTCATTGTCCCAGTTCCCACGTGGTTCCCATGGGTCCCTGGAACAGTGACACATGCTCTTTTCACACGTACAGATTTGAGCAAAAAACCAACTACTAGGAACTGGGCCCAGGGAGGGTAGCTAAATTTCCAGTTGCTAGATAAGGTTAAAAGATCTAATAAACTCAGAAATAGATGCCATCTCCCACCAACTAAGTAGTTTTTTGGAAATAAGCTGAGAGGGCCTATAGAAGACTCAAAATCAATCTCAAGACTTAGTCAAGGAAGAAAAAGGCCTTCACCTATATTGTCCACACCTTAATGACCTATACTCTTGCTTTGCAGTAAAAACCACACAGCTCTCCTCCACTAATGACGAGGAGGAAAGACTCCACAAGGTCTCCTTATTCAACAAGCAAGGAACTAAGAACTGGATAAAACTCTGTGCTAACTCATTTTCATGCAAGTCGTCTTGTTATATATTTCAAATCATGAGAATTTTGCAAATGAGCTAACCCCTTTCAATGGTTTCCTTTTCTGCATAATGGAGTTAACAGGATCTTGTTCTAACAAATTTTTATTTATTCATTTGAAAGAGCTTGAGTAGGGAGAGGGGAGGAGAGGAAGAGAGCAGACTCCCCACTGGGCAGGGAGTTTGCTTCTCCATCTCCCTCCTGCCCTCCCAACTTGTGCTCTCTCAAAGAAGATCTTTAGGGAAAAAAAAGAACCCATAATGTAATGTTTCAAAATTAAGGCAAAGCCTAGCATGGGATAAACACCGGGCTAGACAATTTATGCATAAAACCATAAATATGTTACAACTAATGAGGCACAAAACCCACCCCCAAGAAAAAAATACAAAAACATTTCGTGAAGGAATATTTACCAGTGAAGGAAAATCATAATCAATTCCCTTTTTAGCTAATTTCTTCCTGAGTAATTTTTCCTTCTTTTTAAAACGTTCTTCCATCTGTAGCTTTTGAAGAAGTGTCCGATTTTGATTATACCGTTTCACTGCTGGATATGATGGCTTTTTAAATGGAATATACCACTCTCTAAAAAGTTCTTCATGTACTTTTTCATGGCGGTATAAAATGACCTATAGTTCAAAGAAAGAAAAAATTTTCAACCAACTGGAAGAGATTTTAAGGTTTTCACCACTGTCATTCCCCTCATATCATAATCAAGAGGACATGTCTCCCATTTACAGGGAAAAGACTGAAACAACAAAATGGGAATCTAAAAGAAAGGCTTAGAGCCAACAATTATCATTAAGTATCTATTTATTAAATGCCAAGAACTGTTCCAGGAGCTAGAAACAGGTTAGCGAACAAGATGAGTCCTATAAAAGAAATGTCTTGGTGGCAGCAAGTCTCTGGGATTCCTGAAGCTACCAGGATCTCAGGCTGTGTGACCTGCTGTAGCAGAAGGAATTACTTCCCAGCTAATCTCCTCTGCATACCTCTCTAGAACTAAGCCAGCTTACTGCTTATCTCCAGCTCTCTTCTTAGTGGCACTTTTAAGCTATGGAAGCTTAAACCAACTACTAGGAACTGGGCCCATATGCAAGGCAGGCCAAAACCCTTGGCATCAACCCTCAAACAATGACGGATGGGGAGTTGGTAGGTAAATTCCCTATTTCCCTTACCTGTCAATTCGGAATAATTCTGTCTCCCGTGTTACCTGGCAGGATGGAGCCCAGCTGCCTAAGAAGTAATGTGCTTGCTAATCCACCCTCAATGCTTCTGTCTCACTTCTCTACTCCCTATCAGTATTTTCCTGGGCTCACCTCAAAAATATGTCACTTCTGTTAAAAAAAAAAAAAAAAAAGAAAAAGAAAAAAGAAAAAGACAATGTGGCTAACCTCCTATCAGAGTTCAGGATCTTTTCTGTGGTTTTTCAAAGTCAGAAACAGCACAGCACCGATCCTACCCATGTGGACCCTTGACACATTTTAGGTCACCTATTTAGTCCATTTCCTCTTGGGAAGAGCCATGCTTTCTATGTGTGAAATGAACCCATGACCTCAATGAGGCTACTGGGATTCTCTGTCACAGCAACAGGAACCGAGAGAGAGATGATACTTGGGCAGCTCGTCAGCTACATGAACTGACGTGTGTGGCTTGGGCACGTGGTATGGTCAAACACTCCACAAATGGCACAGAGAAGGCAAACTTAACTGCCTCCAGAGGCACCCAATTGCAGATAGGGATGCTTTGGGAATGCAAAGTGAGCAGCTCCACTTTCTGCAGGATAGACTAATTTGGTAGTTGTTTCTCTACTCCTTATGGCTTCGCCTGTGGAAGAGCTGCAGCCAATATCATTTAGATGGATTCTCAAATGTGATTTCTTGCTTTTAATGTTATCCTTTTTTTTAAAAAAAGATTTTACTTATTTGAGAGAGAGATGAGTGTGCATGCACGCATGGGAACATGGACGGAGGTGAGGAGTATAGACAGAAGCAGACTCCCCACTGAGCGGGGAGCCAGATGTGGGGCTTGATCTCAGGACCCTGGGATCATGACCTGAGCTAAAGGCAGATGCTTAACTGACTGAGCCACCCAGGTGCCCCATCTTTATAATGTTATCTTATCTAGAACCTATTAATGGCTTCCCACTACCCCCAGGATATATTCTAAACTTCCAGATTTTTAAGGCCTTTAATAACCTGACCTCTTGCTATTCTCCTCACATTCCTTCACAACCAAATAAGTACTGTTAGTTACCTCCCGCTATGCATATCCTATCTCACCAAGCCAGGGATGGTAATTCCCTTCCCCCGGCTCATTCCTATCTCATCTTCAGATTTCAACTTAAATGTTGCTTCTTTAAGGAAGCCTTCCATATCCCATTAGTGATGAGTTGGCTGCTCTTCCAATGTAGTACCTTGTCCCAATTCCATCTTAGAATAAAAACAGCTCTTACTCTAGAAGATTTTAAAATTCTAACTAGAATCTGTCTAGAAAATGCACTCGTATCTTTGCACTTAAATACTTAGGAGAATCATCCCAGAGATGAAGTGGGACAGCCAAGCAGGTAAGCAATCTGTCATTCACAGCACAGCCATGAACCAGCAGCAGGCGTCCACTTAGTCCCATGGTAAGAGAAGAGCACTTACACTGTAAAAGCCTTTCACCAAAAAGGTAGTTGTTCATTGTGTCAGCAACTATCTTGGCAACATCTTCAGATGCGAACTCCACAAAGGCATAGCCTTTACTATTTCCAGTCTGCAATGGAAAACCCACCATAAACAGTTGATTAAATTTTAACAGATCATCAAAGTTCTAAAATGCCATTAATTTAGCCCTATTGTCTATTAACAGTACACCTTTAATTCTAACTTCAATGCACAGTGCAGGGACTGTAACAGGAATAGGTAAGATCTGGCATCCACCTGGGTGGCGCAGCGGTTTGGCGCCTGCCTTTGGCCCAGGGCGCGATCCTGGAGACCCGGGATCGAATCCCACATCGGGCCCCCTGTGCATGGAGCCTGCTTCTCCCTCTGCCTATGTCTCTGCCTCTCTCTATTTCTTTCTCTGTGACTATCATAAATAAATAAAAATTAAAAAAAAAAAAAAAAAAAAGATCTGGCATCCATGGCTGGCTGAATCAGAAAAGCATACAACTCTTGATCTCAGGGTTGTGAGTCTGAGCCCCACACCGGGTGTAGAGATTACATAAAAATAAAATATATTTGAAAATAAAATACATTAAAAAAAAAAAGAAAGAAAAACAAAAGGATCCAAAATGTCTGAACATGCTGTTGAAGTATCCCTGGAATTTTGATTACATGATTAATACATTACTACTGCAGCTGGAATTTACTACACAAGGAAATCTGGTAGAGCCCACAGTCCTTTATACATTACCAATTTCATTGAAAGCCACCTTATTCATGTATTAACAATGCCCAGCAGATAGTGCAATGCTTTGCAAAGAATGCAGGTAGTCCTAGTCTCACTTTATACATAAGAACTGGTAGTAGAACAACTCTCCTCCTTTACAGTTCCAATTATTAGTAACAAAAGCAGTACTGCACAATTTTGCATTAAACATATCTTTGGATATGGATCAAAACTGGTGATGCAATTATGGAAATAGGAAAGCACTCAATGACCAGGAGGCACATTTCTAGCACTAGTGGTGCCATGAACTAGCACATTGTTTAGCTATCTGCAAAAAGAGGATTTTGGCAAAAATTTTTATGTCCCCAAATCCTTTAAAATTCCATCTTTAATAGGGAGGGGAAAATGGTGGAGTTGAAGAGACAGGCTGTGAAATCCAATTACTGTATCACATGATATAAACCTTCTGAAAAGAGATGTGAAAATACGTATCAAGTGACTAAAACAAAGAAAACAAAACAAAACCCAAAAAAGCCAGGGGCTCCTGGCTGGCTCAGTTGATAGCGCATATGACTCTTGATCTTAGGGTTGTAAGCTTGAGCCCCATGTTGGATTTAGAGATTACAATAAATAATAAATAAAAATGAAGAGCCAAACACTTTTAAGTATTTTACCTAGTAATCCCAGAACGTTGAAGTATTGAGCAAACAGTCAAAATTGGGGTGAGTCAGGAAGGTGGCAACTTTATCATGCAACAATGCTGGAAATGGTAAATTTTAGTGCATCTCTTTAAGAAGCAAACTTCCTATAAGACAACTGACCCGAAATCTTCAAAAAAGCCAGTATCAAGAAAAGAAAGAACAAGCAAAAAAGGGCAAGAGGATTGTTCTAGATATGCTGGAGAGCTAGAACCAAATACAATACATGAACCTTAATTGGATTCCAGAATGGGTAGGGAAAAAAAAATAGCTAAAGACATTTTGGGACTACTGGGGATGTATGCAGATGGGAGAAGTACATTATACACTATTATATACTGTGGTTATGGAGAAAAATGTCTTATTCTTAAATTTACAATGAAGTGTTAAAGTATTACGACTATCACTTTCTTCAAAAGCCTCAGCAAGGGCAGCCTTGGTGGCTCAGTAGTTTAGTGCCGCCTTTGGTCCAGGGTGTGATCCTGGAAACCTGGGATCGAGTCCTAGGTTGGGCTTGCTGCATGGAGCCTGCTTCTCACTCTGCCTGTGTCTCTGGCCTCTCTCTCTCTCTCATGAATAAATAAATAAAACCTTAAAAAACAAAAAACAAAAAACAGAAGCCTCAGCAAAACAAAAAAATATATTCTTGAGGACAAAGAGATGAAACTAGATGTTAACAGGTGAATCCAGGCAATAGGATGTTCATCACACTATTCTATCTGCCCTAAATATTTTCAAAACATTAAACTGGGGAAAACAATAACTATATTGCAAACTAGGAAAACATTTACAAAATATTTTTAAAATTTATTTTTAATTAAAAATTTTTAAAGAGGGATCCCTGGGTGGCGCAGCGGTTTAGCGCCTGCCTTTGGCCCAGGGCGGGATCCCGGAGACCCGGGATCGAATCCCGCATCGGGCTCCCGGTGCATGGAGCCTGCTTCTCCCTTTGCCTCTCTCTCTCTCTCTCTCTCTCATGAATAAATAAATAAAATCTTTAAAAAAAAAATTTTTAAAGATTTCGTTTATTCATTCATGAAAGACATACAGGGAGCCCGATGCGGAACTTCTCCGAACTCCGGGATCACATCCCAAGCCGAAGGCAAATGCCCAATCACTGAGCCACCCAGGAATCTCTCATTACAAAATAATGTCCCAGAAAATGGAGAAAAAAGTTCTCAGGAAAGACAAGAAGAAAGGGCAAAACAAACAAATAGGCAATTCACAGAAGATCGCGTTCTAATGGCCAACACACACATAATGTGATACTAAATGTCACAGAATAAGGTAGGTACAAAAACCACAACAATTCTATACTCAGTGGCTCTGAGAATCTTCCTAAAGCAGTTTTCAAACCCAAAACGCAACCTTTTAGAAAGCAACAAAACTGGGATGCCTGGGTGGCTCAGCAGTTTAGTGCCTGCCTTAGGTGTGATTCCTGGAGTCCTGGAATCGAGTCCCACGTTGGGCTCACTGCATGGAGTCTGCTTCTCCCTCTGTCTATGTCTCTGCCTCTCTCTCTGTATCTCATGAATAAATAAATAAAATCTTAAGAAGCATCAAAATCAATTTAGTAAGACAGAAGAAGAAGAAAAAAACCTGAAAAGTACTGCCTTATATGATTTATTTCAATTATGTTTACACACATGTATGTGTGTGTAGGCTTGTACTATAAAACTTATTTCTTATAATGGGTCCAAAATCTGAAAAATACTGTTTTAGAAAAATACGCCTCTACCAGCATAAAGAATATTCCTAGCAGTTTCACCTGCAACAGAAAAATTGTAAAAAACAAACAAACAAAAAACCAAAACCAAAACCCTAACATTCAATAAAAAGGGGGATACTTTAATATATTCAAGCAAAAGAGATCCCTGGGTGGCTCAGCAGTTTAGCCCTTGCCTTTGGCCCAGGGCATGATCCTGGAGTCCCATGATTGAGTCCCACATCAGGCTCCCTGCATGGAGCCTGCTACTCCCTGTCTGTGTCTCTCATGAATAAATAAATCTTAAAAAAAAAATATATATATATATATTCAAGCAAAAGAACACAGCGATAACAAATGTACTCGAATTATGCAAACACAGTCCAGAATATTGTTAATGAAAAAATCGAGGGATCCCTGGGTGGCGCAGTGGTTTGGCGCCTGCCTTTGGCCCAGGGCGCGATCCTGGACACCCGGGATCGAATCCCACGTCACGGCTCCCGGTGCATGGAGCCTGCTTCTCCCTCTGCCTGTGTCTCTGCCTCTCTCTCTCTCTCTGTGTGACTATCATAAATTAAAAAAAAAAAAAAAAAAAAAATCGAGTTAAAGAATGATAAAATATAGACTTAAATATACAATATATATTCTTTCATGAATGTGAAGTAAGAAAAAAAACAGTAACAAAAATCACTGGATTCATGAATTCTCTGGACATGGGGAAAAAGAGGATTGGGGAAGGGTACAAAAGTGACTTCAATCCTACTTACGAAACAAGTATGAAATCAAGTTGACATTTTATAAAAATGGTGGATTACCGAATAGCCATTAAATACTCCAGCGTACTTATGTTTAAAATACCTCACCCACATGTTATGCAATCATTATAAATAGGCAAATGTAAAAACAAGGGGGAGGAACACAGACAAAATCTTATTTTGCTTAGGATAAGAGATACTAGGGCATTTTAAATTTAAGTTACTCATTATCATTATTTTTTAAGATTTTAATTATTTATTTGAGAGAGGGTGAGAGCACAAGCAGAGGGTGAGGGGGAGGGGGAGAGAGAGAGAGAGGGAGAAGCAGGCTCCCTGTTAAGCAGGGAGCCTGACTCTGGCCAATCTCAGGACTCTGGGATCATGACCCTAGCTGAAGGCAGACGCCTAACTGACTGAGCCACCTGCCCCTTAAAATCACAACATATTATCTGTGATTTTATGACAACTAACAGATGATGGATGTGTACCCTACCCTTCAGATACCAAATCAAATACAAAATTTAACTTTGAGGGGCAGCCCCAGGGGCGCAGCGGTGTAGTGCTGCCTGCAGCCTGGGGCATGATCCTGGAGATCCCGGATCGAGTCCCTCATTGGGCTCCCTGCATGGAGCCTGCTTCTCCTTCTGCCTGTGTCTCTGCCTCTCTCTCTCTGTGTACCTCTATGAATAAATTAAAAAAGAATTAACTTTGATAAAATTTGGAAAAACAGCATAAAGAAAAAAAAGCTTCCAAGAGTGAGAGGTCTATGATTACAAAACAGGATGCGAGCAAGGAAGAGAATAAAGTGGCCACTCCTCTACTTCAGTAACAAACCTACAAGCTTTTTCTTTAGTAGGAGTTAGGTTCAGTGTAACAATAACATTTAGAAAAGGTTTACTGTTTAAGGTTTTGTTCTAAGAAATCTGCATTTGTTACCTTTGTTTATTCCTTTCACCTAGGAGGTGGATGGTATTTTATTCATATTTTACAGAATAGAAAACTGAAACATAAAAAAAAAAAAAAAAAAAAAAAGAAAAGAAAACTGAAACATGGGAAAATTACATAATTTGTCCAGGACCACACAATTAGTGATCTGTACAGCCAGGGCTCAAACCTAGGTGGTCTGGCTTCGATGTCCTTATTCTTAAGAACTCACTATACTACAAGATGTTCATACCTGCCCTTCAAACTGAAGCTTGTGTGCACCCGGCTTAGTAGCCACAGAATAAGGATGATTCATTTATTAGGGTTATCAATTTAATTTGAGAATTTGGTGCAATTTTAAAAGGAAAAGAAACATTAACAGTAATATGGATTTTGCTCTTTTCATTTTCAGGTTCTAAATCTTACGTGAAAAAAAAAAATAAATCTTACGTGTCCCACTCCCCCTTTTTTTTAAAGGTTTTATTTATTCATTCATGAGAGAGAGAGAGAGAGGCAGAGACACAGGCAGAGGGAGAAGCAGGCTCCATGCACCGGGAGCCCGACGTGGGATTCGATCCCGGGTCTCCAGGATCGCGCCCCGGGCCAAAGGCAGGCGCTAAACCGCTGCGCCCCCGGGCTGCCCCCTACCTCCCTTTCTGAAATAAGCTGTGCTCAACGATGATATAGGACCACCCTCCGTAAATGGTAAACACTTACATACTCGTAAGAAATAAGACAATCTAATTCGATCTTACCCTTTTACTTCTGGACAGCCTGAATCTTGTAACAGTGCCAAACTGGGAGAAATAGGCCCGGATCTGGGTTTCATAAAGTGCTGGAGGTAAGTGGCCCACGTAGATCACGCCGGGGGTCAGTTTTTCTTTCTCCTTTTGCTGGGGACACACAGACCAGACAAACGCAACTTTTTAAAAGTCACCTTGCGACACGATGTGCAAAACCCCTACTTCTCAGTGCAAAATCCTGCCCGCACCTCCGCGTGCACAGGAGTCCGATGTCGGCGTCGGCGTCCCGCGGGCGGGCTCTGTGCGGGCCGGGCCGCCGCCCCCGCCGCCCCCCGCACCGCCCCCCGGGCCCTACCGTCCAGGGCCGCCGCTCCGGACTTTCCTAGGCGCGTACTTTATGCTCAAGGACAAGGCAGGTGCGACTTGCCGCCACGGCCCCGTCAGTCCGGGGAACTCGGCCAACCCCGCCTCCGGAGGTCTCAACCCCGCAGCCGGGCCGGGCCGGGCCGCCTCCGCTCCGGAACCCCCCGGCCGGCGGTCGGCTCCCGGGGCACGGCGGCCTCCCAGCTCGGGGGCTGCTCACCTGGGCCGCTCGCCGGCAGGCCTGCGTCACCTCCTTCCGAAACTTGGCCTCCTCCTGCGGGTTCAGCGACAGGAACGGCTTGGCAGGGCCGGCAAGCGCCGCCATGGCGACCGGCCACCCGGCCCGAGCGCTCCACGCGGCGCCGCCGGAACCCGCCGCCCTCTGCGCCTCCGAGGCGGAAGCGGAGGCGGCGGACGTGCGCGGCAGGCGCGGGGGCGGGGCCCGGGCGGGGCGGGGCGGGGCGGGCTCGGGCGCCCCCTGCTGGCCTGGCGCCGCGTGGCGCCCCCCGCAGGCCTGCCACCTCTGACCCGGCGGGCGGCGGCTGGCCTGCTACCTTCGGCCGGTTTCAAGGAGAGGCTCGAAAATGTATAAGCCCCAAACAACATCCGCGCCCTTGAGGTATTGCTGATCATTCTTTAATTATTTTTATTTTCTTCCTTCCACGCAGGCACTCTTTAAAGCCCATGCTGTGTCCTCGAGGGCGTTGCTGTCGTTAGGAGGCTGAGAGACTGGGATGGAGGTGCCGGAGGCTGCTGGGGCGCCCGTGCAGGGAGACAGCCCCGTGCGGGAGAGGCACGCTGGTGACCAGCGAGGGCCTCCCGGCATGGGACGTACTGGAGTAGAGGCCTGGAGGCCGCAGGCGCCGCGTGGGAACACCCGGAAGCTCAGGGTGCAGGTAGGGGGGACCCTCGCGCAGGGTCCTCAGAGCTGCGCGGAGAGAACCAGCGGGGCGGGGGGGGGGGGGGTCCACGGCTCGTACCTGAAGGCTTAAAGCTTGGGTTTTATTGTAAACACAAGCAGACGCGACGGTTCTATTTCAAGATTTTTTTTTTTTTTTAAGATTTTATTTATTCAGGAGAGACACAGAGAGAGACGCAGACACAGGCAGAGGGAGAAGCAGGCTCCATGCGGGGAGCCCGACGTGGGACTCGATCCCGGGACTCCAGGATCACGGCCTGGGCCGGAGGCAGACGCTTAACTGCTGAGCCACCCAGGGATCCCAGATGTGAGGGTTCTAAGCAAAGCCCTGGCTGTTAATGACTTTTAAATACTGTCCCTGGCCTAACCCCCTGAACTCAAGAAAACTCCTAGGAACTTCTGCCCGTCAATCTTACTTTTTGAAAATGAACTGAGGAATTGCTGTAACAGGAAAAGAAACATTTGAGGATAATGCCTGCACAGATGAATCAGAAAGTGCCTCAGCCTCACAATAATGGTAAAATCTCACCCTGAATATTCACGCCAAGGCCTAATAAAAGGGGCCTGCTTCTCCTTGTTCAGGCAATCAAGGCTTTGGAAGTCATTCCTTGCACTCTCCTTGTTTGTACAAGTAAAGTGGCCCTGGGAGGCAACCACCTCGTACAGTTTCTGTCTATGGTTCACCGAGAAGTGGCCTTGCTTTGGTTGGTAATAATAGTACTCCAGTTAGGGTGGAGGGTGAATGGCAGATGGTAGAATGAAAACTGCAGCGGCACTCGGGTGCTCGGTGGTTGAGCGTCTGCCTTTGGCTCAGGTCATGATCCTGGGGTCCTGGGATCGAGTCCCACGTCGGGCTCCCCGCAGGGAGCCTGCTTCTCCCTCTGCCTGTGTCTCTGCCTCTCTCTGTATTTCTCATAAATAAGTAAATAAAATCTTCAAAAGAGAAAGAAAACTGCAGGCCCCAAATTCAGTCACTTATGTTAAGGCCTCATGGCAGTAAACCAAGACTTAGCACTTCACCCTCCACCCCAACGTAAACTTTGACCTGCCAAACTGGAGGTATTTATGATCGATCCCTTCCATTCCCCTTAGGAAGGGTGACAGGACCTAAAACAACACATTCTTTGCTAATAATTCCCTTCCCCCTCCCTCTCTGCCTTTAAAAACCTTTCCTTTTCTGTAGCACTATGGAGGTCCTTTCCATTTGCTTGGGAGGCTGCCCTATTCATGCATCGTTTAATAAAGCCAATTAGATCTTCAAATTTACTTGGCTGTATTTTGTTTGTTTTTAAAGATTTTATTTTTAAGTAATCTACACTCAGCATGGGGCTTGAATTTACAACCCCAAGATTAAGAGTTGTGTGCTTTACCAACTGAGCCAGCCAGTTACCCCATATTTTGTTTTTTACACAGAGAAAGAAGGGACAGAAGGCTACCACAGTAGTCCAAACAGAGCTGGTCTGGGGGATAGTGGTGGCAGGTATTTTTATCAGTGGGGGCTGAGTTTGGCTGGTGCCCAGGTGTACATGTGGGAATGGTGGACAGTAAGTCTGTAATGGTAGAAACACAGAATCTGAGGCCCTGTCTGGGCCCTACGAATCAGAATCTGCTTTGTAACAAAACCGCTGGCCAATACACATGCTCTGTAGATCACACTTGGAGGAACAGGAGTAGAGATTTGGAGATTGATCACTGTACTGGGTTGCGTTGTGTCCCCCGCAAGGTAAGTATAAGTCTTTCCCCCCCAATACATGTGATGGAAACAGAGCCCTTGCAGGTATTATCAGGTTAAGATGAGGTCATGCTGTATAAGATGGGCCCTGATCCAATACCTAGTGTCTCCATAAAAAGAGAAAAATTTGGACACACACACACACACACACACACACACGCAGAAATGCCACTTGATGACAGAGGCAGAGGCTAGAGTGATGTGGTTGAAAGCTAAGGAAGACCAAGGCTTGCTGGCAACCACCAGAAGCTAGGAAGGGGTGAAAAAGGATTCTCTCCTATGGCCTTCACAGAGACAACGGCCCCATAAACGTCTTGAATTTGATTTTGTAAAGTCTCTAGAACTGTGAGAAAATAGATTTCCATTGTGTTAAACCACCCAGTTTGTGGCTGTTGTGTAATGGCAGCCCTAGGAAGCAAATACGGTTAACGTGATTAGTAGTCTGAAATGGTTTCTGAGGAAATCACGGGGCTGCGGGGCCTGTCTTGGCAGGGGCTGGAGGAGCTCTTGGGCCTCCACAGGGTAGCAGGCCCACCAGACCATAGAAGTCAGAGACAAGGGCACCTGGGTGGCTCTGTGGTTGAGCATCTAGATGCTTTTCGCTCAGGTGATCCCGGGGACCCAGGAATGAGTCCTGCATTGTGCTCCCTGTGAAGAGCTTACTTCTCCCTCTGCCTGTGTCTCTGCCTCTCTGTGTCTCTCATGAATAAACAAATAAGATCTTTAAAAAAAAAAAAAAAGAGAGAGAGAGAAGGCAGAGACAGAGTCTCAGCCCCCAGATTCTCACTGTGGCCCAGCCCAGACCTGCTTTTGTTTCTTTCCCTTCTGAGAAAGTGTCAGCCACTCTCAGTTAACGGTTCCTGCTGATGTTCGCTCTGGCCCTGCTGGGTAACATCTCATTTTGCTGTGTCTCTGCTGCCCGGGGCCTAAGAGTCACCTGAGTGGGTGGACCCAGGGGTCTGGGGGAAATCCTCAGCTTCCTCATCCAAAACAGGAGTTTGGGTGACAGGATGGTTTTGGTCTCCTGGGGGGAGTCTGCACCCTCTTGTGCAGCAGGGACACTAATGATCAGGCTAGCAGCTGGCCTGCCTCCTGCCCAGGTGGCAGGCTAGGGCTACACGTGTTTGTCCATCCGCCCTTCCTTCTTTTTTCTTCCCTCCCTCCTTTCCTTCTTTGTTTTTATCATGCAGAGCAGGGGAAGCCACTGACACTTTGGGTGGGGCGGTTCTTCCCTGAGCTGTACTGTCCTGTACATGCTGCTTTGGCACCTGACCCCCAGCACTCAAAGCCAGGGAGCACCCCTAGTCGTTTTAACAACCACAATGCCTCCAGGCACTTCTACACATCCCTCGGTGGGCTGCTGAGTGTGTGCTCACTGGGTATTTTTTCTTTCCTTTGCCCCCACTGACCTCCCATGCCACCTTTCCATGGAATGGAATGGTGGTGTGTCATTCTCATGATGCCCCTGTCCCCATCTATGGGCCGGAGCCAGGCATGTGGAGAGCTGGTGGTTGGGATACGAGGTGCAGCAGGTGGCAGAGCTGGGCAAGCAGCTGGGCGAGTCAGCTTGTGCTGAACATCCAGGGAGCTAAGCCTTAGGAGGAAACTTTTTTTTTTTTTTAAGATTTTATTTATTTATTTGACACAGGGCATGGGCAGGGAGAGAGGGAGAGAGAGTGAGAGAGAGAGAGAAGGGAGAAAGAGAAAGCACAAGCAGGGGAAGAGGGAGAGAGGCAAGCAGGTTCCCTGTTGAGCAGGGAGCCCAATGCAGGGCTCAATCCCAGGACCCTGAGATCATGACTTGAGCCGAAGGCAGATGCTTGACTAACTGAGCCACCCAGGTGCCCCTGGGAGGAGAGGGTTTGTGGGAGCTGCTGAGGGCTGCAGGAGAAGCGACAGGCGGGAACCAGGAGGGAGCACCAGCACGTGTCTGCTCAGCCCTTTTTGGGCTCTGTCCTATTTGTACCCACAGGATTTTATAAGAGATGACAGTGACAACATGGAGAGGCCAGTGTCATTGATATAATTTATTACTTACATTTCCAACGAGGACAGGGCACACCATGCCCTGCAGAGGATCACATGGGGAAGCACCAGGTTTAGCCAGGAGGCAGATGCAGGACTGAGGGAAAGCCTGAGCCAGAGCCTTTATTGGAGTTTCTGCAGAAAGGTGAGGCAGAGCAGGGGAACTAGCTTAGGACTCCACAGCTTGAATAATCCTAATGGGCTTTAGGCTGGTACCTGGCCATGGCATGATTTAGGGTCAAGGAAATCTTGACAGAGCCTGTGAGCCCAAGGGCCATCTCCTATTCTCCCTCTTTCTCTGATTCCCTAACCCTTTTCTCCTGCTCTTGGACTGCAGGCAACGACACCCAACCAATCTTCAGTTTCTACCCCTTTCTGTCCTTGCAGGAATGTGTCACCCCTTACATAGTTTTCCATGCTATAAGAGGAGGTGTAATTTCACCCTGAAATTAGCCTAGAATGTTTGCAGTGTTAATACTCACGTTGGGAAGAGTGCAGGCAAGTTGGCTCTTTCAGCTCTAGTGGCCAGGGGAGTGGAAATTAGTTTAATCCCACTGGATAGTGATTTGGCAAAATATATCATGAACCTTAAAAATAGGATCTATTAAAAATTATTTTAAATCTTGATAAGGGCTTACAAAGACATTTATCACAATGCTATTTATAACAAAGAATTGGAACCAAACAAAACAGCCTTTGATAAGAGACTGACTGGGTTAATGACTATGGCATGTTCATTCCACAAATAAAATCACATGAACAATGTCTACATTTTAGGGCTGCCTGGGTGGCTCAGTCGGTGAAACATCTGTCTCTTGATTTCAGCTCAGGTCATGATCTCAGTGTCTTGAGACGGAGCCCTGCACTGGGCTCTGCACTGGCCATGGAGCCTAAGAGTCTCCCTCTGCCCCACCCTACCAAAAAAGACACTTATACATTAAAACAGAGTTTGATTGTTAGAACTATCCTGCAGGGAAATTGGGTAGAATTGATTCATTCACCCAGTGAATGGGTGTTGAATGTCTGTTGTCTGTTGACATGTCTGTCATGTCATGTCTGTTGAATGACTGGCACCAGGGAAAAGTTCTCAGTTGGGTGATGGGTAATTCAGCCCCCCTTAGGAGCATACTCTGCTTTTACTATGTAGAAATAAAGAAGATGGAAACAATTTTCTAATAGAAAGAACATTTCTGGGGATCCCTGGGTGGCGCAGCTGTTTGGCGCCTGCCTTTGGCCCAGGGCGCGATCCTGGAGACCCGGGATCGAATCCCACGTCGGGCTCCCGGTGCATGGAGCCTGCTTCTCCCTCTGCTTGTGTCTCTGCCTCTCTCTCCCTCTCTCTCTGTGACTATCATAAATAAATAAAAATTAAAAAAAATTAGAAAGTACATTTCTGTAACGTAAATATATAAAGCGCTATCTGGAGAGCTATCTTAGATTTTACAATGTTTCAATTTGAGCTGCCGGTGGATGGGTGAAATATGGGAAGGGGATTAAGAGGTACAAACTTAACAGTTATAATAAAATAAGTTATGGGGATGTGAAGTACATCATAGGGGACATAGTCAACAATATTGCAATAACTACGTATGGTGGCTGATGATAATTATTATTTTTTAAAAGATTTTATTTATTTATTCACGAGAGACAGAGAGAGAGAGGCACAGACACAGGCAGAGGGAGAAGCAGGCTCCATGCAGGGAGCCTGCTATGGGACTCGATCCCGGAACCCCAGGATCAGGCCCTGGGCTGCAGGCGGCGCTAAACCGCTGAGCCACCCGGGCTGCCTGGCTGATGATAATTAGACTTATTGTGGCAATTGTATTATAATGTATATAAATGCTGACTCACTATTATGTACAAACACCTGAAGCTAATACTATAAGCCAACTACAGTTCAATTAAAAAAATCTTAGGGGATCCCTGGGTGGCTCAGAGGTTTGGCACCTGACTTTGGCCCAGGGCGCGATCCTGGAGACCCAGGATTGAGTCCCACATCGGGCTCCCTGCATGGAGCCTGCCTCTCTTTCTCTCTCATGAATAAATAAATAAAAAATCTTTAAAAAAAAAAAAAAAAGAGCTTACAGGGGTACCTGGGTGGCTCAGTCAGTTAAGTGCTTAATTCTTGGTTTTGGCTCAGGTCATGATCTTGTGGGTGGCGAGACTCAGTCTGGACTTGGGCTCCGTACTCAGCACAGTCTGCTGGGGGATTCTCTCCTATTCCTTTCTCCTTAGCCCCTCACCTCACTCACACTTGCATGCTCTCTCATAAAAATAAATAAATAAATAAATAAATAAATAAATAAATAAATAAATAAATAAATAAATAAATAATCTTAGAAATTACCCCAGTTCTGGTTATTGTGAAAACTCATAAAGGGAAAGCTCATGAAAATGGGGTTGGGAAGTTTAGCAGGGAGAACTTGGAAGACCTACCACTGTGGTCTATGGTCTAACAGGAAGAACCTGACCATGTGGATGCTACTTTAGGAACCTAGTAGGAGGAAGAAAGACTTTCTTTCCCTCCCAACTTCTTACTTTCCTCTACAAGAACATTCCTTTCGTTTGTTCTGTAGACTTGTCTATAGTTTTGCCACAGGTTGTTCATCTTGGATTGCAATTCTCTGCTATTCCCGAACAAATCCATCTTTTGCTGGTAAAACAACTGGCAGTTTTAGTTTTCTTTTTTTTCTTTTAAGATTTCATTTATTTATTCATGAGAGACACACACACACACAGAGAGGCAGAGACACAGGCAGAGGGAGAAGCAGCCTTCATGCCAGGAGCCCGACGCGGAACTCGATCCTGGCACGCCAGGATCACGCCCTGGGCCAAAGGCAGGAGCTAAACTGCTGAGCTACCCAGGGATTCCCTGGCAGTTTTTTTTTTTTTTTTCCCCTGGCAGTTTTAGTTTTAAGGTTCACATTATATTCCTAAAAGCACTGAAAGCAGGAACTTGAAGAGATATTTGCACAGCTATGTTCATAGCAGCATCATATGCAATAGCCAAGAAGGAGGAAACAACTCAAATTTCCATTGAGGCACAAATGGATAAACAAAATGTGTTTATTTACATAAAACAGTATTATTCATCCTTAAAAAGGAATAAGATTTGACACACGGTACAACATAGATGAACTTTGAAGTCCTTATTGGAAGTGCCTTAAGCCAGTTATAAAAAAACAAATATCATACGATTCCCCTTCTATGATGCACCTAGAAGATTCAAAATTGTAAGAGACAGAAAGTAGTCGTTTGCACACATTTATAATTCTCTGAACTTTTAGAGACAAGTGTTACTAATTCTAGCATGAAAGATGGTAAAAGACACTTTTAGAGGATGCTTAAAACCACTTCAATTTTTAGAAAAAAGTGATTTGGCAGACTCTATTTATTTTTTAAAATATTTTATTTATTTATGATAGACATAGGGAGAGAGAGAGGCAAAGACACAGGCAGAGGGAGAGACAGGCTCCATGCACCGGGAGCCCGGCGTGGGACTCGATTCCGGGGTCCCAGGATCGCGCCCTGGGCCAAAGGCAGGTGCTAAACCGCTGAGCCACCCAGGGATCCCTGGCAGACTCTTTATAAGGTAACGCTAATATCCACTTTGCAGAAGTATAATGAAGATACAGTGTCCTTCCCGTAAAGTTTTAGAATAACCTCCCACCCAAAGCAAACAACTTTTATCTAGTTGAAATAAGTAATCATTTTGGTTCTTTTGGAGAGTGCATCCTACCGTGGAATTGTATACAATTTCTAGACACGAGAGACTCCGTTTCCAGAAAAGCTCCATTTTCCTTCCTTCAACCAATGGCTAGTGAACTCTTGAACTGGAAAGAGAGGACCAGTCCAGGGGGGCTCCTGGGTGACCGGTTCAGCCACTGGCTCTTGAGTTCCGCTGAGGTCACGGTCTCCAGGTCCTGGGATCTCAGAGTTGGCTTGAGGGTTCCTCGCCCTCTCCCTCTCCCTCTGCCCCCGCCCCCGTGCTCACTCCTGGGCTCGCGCTCGCTCTCTAAGATCTTATTTATTTATGAGCGACACAGAGAGAGGCAGAGACACAGACGGAGGGCGGGGAAGCGGGCTCCGTGCAGGGACTCGGGGTCTCCGGGATCACACCCAGGGCGGAAGGCGGCCCTCAACCTCACTCTCTCTCAAATACATGAATATTAAAAAAATAAAATAAAAAAGAAAATGAAAAAGACTGGTCCAGAAGCAATTGTTCCACAAGCAACTGCTTGTAAAATCAAGCCGATTCGATTCCAGGAGCAGGGCTAGGGCTCCCGGTCGTGGGCCTCGGGGGGCGGGACGGCCACGGCGACCAGCGTGCGCCCACGAGGCCCGGCCTGCGGCCCGTCGGTACAACACCAACAACTCTGCCTTTTACCGAAGTCCTGTGGGCCCGCGGCCCCCGACCCCCTTTCTTTCACTGCGCAGTAAATAACCTTCCCTGGTTAATTGCTGAGCCTGCGCTCACCGACTTGCAGTTCGCGCTCAGCCGGACTTGCCTCTCGTGGGGTCTGTTTCCAGGTGGACACGACGCACGCAGACATTCCTGTTTGCGGGTAGATGATGGAAAACTCTGCAAGGACAAGAAATCCTCCGGGGCAACTGGAATAGGAGGTGCTGGTTGCGAGGAAGGGAAGCTTCCCGCCCAACAGTTAGAGAATTCACGCAACTCACACGAGTCAGACACACACAACACGCGGGACATTTTCGCCCGCGACCCATCCCCCACCCCACGGTCCCAGGCACCCTTGCTTCCCGTGTGCTTTTTGCAAACACGAACGCGCTGTTTTCCCGGTTTCCGCACGGAAACGGCAATCTCCGCCCGTCTTCCCGCACCTGGCTGTGCACGCGCTCCCTCCCCGCCGCCTCGGCTCCGAACAAACACGGAAGCCGGAGCCGCGCTCCCCCGCCCCGCCGCCAACCGGCCCCGCCCCTGCGGGCTCCCCACGGCGCGGGCTGTCTGCGGCGATGCCTGTCCGCAAAGGCCTCGCGGAAGCCCCGCCCACTCCCTTCCGCCCCTCCCCCTGGGCGCGCGCCGCGGCTTCCGGGCCGGGGGTGGGGGCGGCACATCAGGCAGCTCGGCGGACGGCCCGGCGTCCTGCGCGCCGCGGACCTCAGAGGACCCCAGCGACGTCCGTAGCGCAGGGCCCGGGGGACGCGGCGGCGGCGGCGGGTGTTGCGACTGACGGCGCTGGCGGTCTCTGGAGCGCGCTTGGGCGGCCGCGCTCGCCGCACTGGCTGATCGTTGTGCAGCCGGCGCCATGTCTGTGAGCGAGATCTTCGTGGAGCTGCAGGGCTTTTTGGCTGCGGAGCAGGACATCCGAGAGGCGAGCCCCCTCTCCTCCCCTCCCCTCCTCTCCCCGCTTGCTGGGCCGCCTCGCTCGGCCCTCCTCGTCGCCCTGCCTCGGGCGGGGGGAAGCCTCGGGGGTGGGTCGCTCCCCTGGTTCGGCTCAGGGCACGTTCCTCCTCCACGCGCCCTCCCGCCGCCTCGTCTTGATTCCCTGCGCTCCGGGCTCGGCTCCGACCCATCGGCAACCTCGTTTGAGCGTCAGTCTCCGTCTTCGGCGCTTGTCTGTGGAAGGTTCCGTCGGTGCTGGGGGCGCACGACAGCACGCGCGCGTTTCACGTGTTTGTTGTTGTGGCTTCAAAGCACACGTGGCCTTTTCTCCTTAAGGCTCTCCTGTGGCTTCTTTTCCCACTTCGACTAGTGGTCCGGGCCCCTTGGCCCACAGGCGTCCCCCCAACCCCGCGCCCCATCTCGCTCTCGCCATCTTCCGTTGTGTATCGTGTTCAATTTACTTTGCTTTCGTTCCTCCAGTTCCGCAGGTAGTTTCTTGTGTCGGGACTTTTGCACGTACGGTCTGCTTTCCTGGAATTCGCACCTTCGCTTTCTTTTCCTGGTTACTTCCTCTTCCTGTCTTTGATGTCCCAGTCCGAACGATCCTTTCCCTGTCGTGTTTCCTAGCAGCGCACTCACCTTAAATCCCGCCCCGCCCCCCCCCCCCGTCCGTATGTTTTTAAACGCGTCTCCCCAGTGAGGCTCTCAACTGCGAGAAGGAAAGGGCTGTCGGGTTGGGTGCCCCGTATTTACGTTTGCACGTGTGTCTGCTCAGTGACTGTTTGCAAAATGATTGAAAAATACCCGGTGTTTGTATGGCCGTGCACTCTTCTTTTTACAAATCACCTTCAGGCGCTTTCTCTCTTTGAATAGCGTCCCAGTGGGATGTTTGGGGTGGGTGGCGGTGATCCTTTGAGGTTACGTGAGAAATCTCAGGCTTTAATAACCTCCTGAAGGTCTCACAGAGGAAGGAAGTGGCAGAGTCAGGATTCAAACCTGGATGTTACCTGCACCAGTTCAGTCCTTGTAAAGATTGTCAGAGTTCTGAATGTGGGTGAAGATGCCATGGATATTTAACCTGTGCTGCCTAGTATATTTGGTTTGAGGTTGTGATAATCATTATGTGGAGTTTATCTGTTACTTTGATTTTTAATTTCTCTAGGAAATCCGAAAAGTTGTACAGAGTTTAGAACAAACAGCTCGAGAGATCTTAACTCTACTGCAAGGGGTCCATCAGGGTGCTGGTTTTCAGGACAGTAAGTTCTTTTGATTCTGGAGGGTTTTTAAAATCCAATTTACCGGTCTCTCATTTAAATAGTTAATTTCCGTTCAGAAGACATTTCAAGTCTGTGTCATTTTATTAAGAAAAATGTCCCTCATGTTATACGGTGAATAAAAATGGGAGAAGCAGGTGAGTTAGGTTTTTATAGGTTTATAGATTTCTGTGTGTTATGGTTGATCTTCCACTTTAACGTGGCGACATGACAATGTGATTATAATGTGGTAATTGTAGTAGTTTTGTAGCTCTCTTGTGTATCTTTTATTTGGCTCTCTTGCTTTTAAGCCCAATCTTTCATTCATTGAATATGGTTTAATATGCATTTGCAGATAAGAAATGGCCAGTGCGATGTGTTTATAGTTAGCCACGTGAATGGAGATCAGATACAAGTTCAAACACGGAGCCTTCATTGTAAGATGTAGTCAGCACAACTGAAAGAGCTAAAATATATCTTCAGTGAAAGTTATTATGTAACTTACAAGTGTGAGAGGCAAGTCATTTTTCTCAGTGGTATGCAGTTGGTCAGTCAGATGGAGAATACTGGATACAACTTTTTGAAAAAATATGGGGAGCTCAAAGCTGTCCAATTTTAGGCATCCTTTAAGAACTGACCAGGAATAGCAGCAGGTACATGGCCCTTTAAGGATGACATTTAGGATAGATTACTGACTGGTCTGCTGAAGTATTCCGTTTCAGCAAATTTTTGTCTAGATTTCAGTGTTAGTAAATCAGTCGGGAAACTAGAGATGAAATATTGGGAGCCAGCTGAAAAGTAGAGATGCATACCCTGCATTTGGTCATGAGATTTTTTTTTTTTTTTAAGTTGATTTATTTCCAGTAGACTGCATAGGTTATTAAGGAAGAACTGTATTTGAAATTTGATAACTCTTTCATTACTATGTTTGATTATCTTTTTGTGCTCAGTTCCAAAGAGGTGTTTGAAGGCTCGAGAACATTTTGGTACAGTAAAAACACATCTAACATCTTTGAAGACCAAGTTCCCTGCTGAACAGTATTACAGGTTTGTAAGAAAAATAGCATTATTTCGTGACTTTTTTTTTTTTAAAGATTTTATTTATTTACTCATGAGACACACACACACACACACACACACACACACACACACAGGCAGAGGGAGAAGCAGGCTCCATGCAGGGAGCCTGATGTGGGACTTGATTCCGGGACTCCAGGATCATGCCCTGGGCTGAAGGCAGGCACCAAACCACTGAGCCACCCAGGGATCCCATGTTGTAACATTTTAAATAAAAATGCAGACCTTTGTATGTGCTGAATGATTGCTTAGAACTAGGTAAAAATTCATCTATGTAGAAAAACCAAAAAGAATCAGACTATTAATAGTGATGGTATTTTAATAGCGACAAAATTGGTGGATTTTATTTTTTTCCTTCCTTTGAGAATTTTCCTAAGGAACATGTAGAATTTTTACCATGAAAAAGGAATGAAAACGAAAATAGTCATTGTATGACAATCAACTAAAGAATATCTCTTTAGTGTGTTTAAATTACTTGTGAAATTGGATGAACCATATTTATGCTGTTAAATTATGGGATTCGGTAGCACTATATAAATGAATTGAATATTACCTCAGAGTTTGAATTTTACTGCCAAGTAGCATATTTAGTTAATATTTTATGCTGTGTCTTGTTGAATCTGTAGCACCATTAATTTTAAGAGTTACCATTTTATGTACCACTAGGGAAGAAAATTTGTTGCCAATCGTAATTATGAAGTTTATAGATTGTAAAATACATCCTAATTTCATAGACGTTAAACTGGAAAAAGCTGCATTTGGGTATTGACGTAATACGGTGAATAAGAAACTAGAGTCTTTACTTGTGTTTGTTTTCCTACTGAAAAAGACGTTCTGTTAAGACATGTGTGGGCAAAAAATAGGACACATATGTAGAAAGTGGATAATATAACTTTACAAGGTAATTTAAGGCAGGGGTTGGCAAACTACCTGTGGCCCACCGCCTTTGGAAGATAAGAACTGCTTATATTTTAAAGGGTTGTTAAATAAAGAAAGCCAAAAACACCCCAATAAGAATATGTGACAGAGACTGAATGTGGTTCAGTAAGCCTGAAATATTACTATCTGACCCTTCACAGAAAAAGTTTGCTGACCCCTGCTGTAAGGTAATAATGAATGTATAGAGACACTGAACAATAGAATTGACAGGATCTTGAGAGATCATGTAGTTTGGAGGTCATTCTGAGGCTGACCTCTGGGTGATTTGGCCCTTAGAAGGTTTTGTTTGACTCAAATTGCATTGCAAAAGTTTTTTGAATTTGCCATATTTGAAATTCAGGAGGCATAGCATAATGAGAGCATTTGGGGGTGTAAAATTTCCGATTCCTTTTTTGCGGCTTCTAGCTCAGTTTAATTGCAGTATCCTGAAAGTTTAAGTCTATCAGCTTAGTGATCGTAAATGGTAGTTTTTTATTACATGTGTGAATTAGGATTTTCTTGATACGCTACACTCAAGTCAAAATGTGAGAGTAAGTTAGGTGTTGAGGCTGATACACAGTTGCTGTTCTGATCAAACTGTACTTGCCAATTTTAATTTTTCTCAGAGCAGTATCATTGTTCTTAGTGATTAAACTTCTAAAATACAGTCGTTCTTGTCATCTATAAACTTACATTGTAAATATTTTTATATTCATTAAAGTTGGGTCATGGCTCTCATTTATCGAACTTCTCATAAGTAGTTGTTACAAAACTCATAGCTTGTAAAACTTGTAAAACTTGAGCTTGTAAAACTCATACTGAATCCATCTGATATATTTAAGTGTTATATTGTTCTTACATGATTTACACGTTGGTGTTTTACATAGATTTGATTTGAAAAAGCTTCTTATTTCTAAAATGTTTGCTACTGTACTAAACTTATCTTTTTTAAGGCCCCCTGATCCCTCAACCTAAACGAGCTTATTATATCCATGCAGATTTCATGAGCACTGGAGGTTTGTGTTGCAGCGTTTGGTCTTCTTGGCAGCATTTGTTGTGTACTTGGAATCAGAAACACTAGTGACTCGAGAAGCGGTTACAGAAATTCTTGGCAGTAAGTGTCTTCATTAGCATGGATCTGCAGAATCAGGCATGGTAGCTTAATATTTGGTTGAGGGGGAACTATTGTTTGCTTGAACTTTCTGTTAAAACAAATGAGAACTAAATGGAAAACTAATGACTTGGAAACATAAAAAGTAAACACATGGAGTGGCTTTTTGTACACGAGTGTTTCTTTAAGTTTGTGAAATTTAGTTTTAAAAAAATCCTAGCCTATGGAAAATTGAAAGAGTAGTACAGTGAATACCTGTTTACACAACACTTAGATTTTCTACTTAACATTTTGCTGTGTTTTTCAGTCTTCTCACTTTATGTGTGAACCATTTGAAAGCCACTTGTAATATTATGGCTCCTCCTTTAAATGCTGCCGCATGTTTTGTCCAAAAACAAAGATGTTCTCTGATACAGCTAGATAATATTCTTGTTGGTATTATTCTTTGAAGAGAAGAATGAAAGGAAAAATTGCTGTCTAAAGAGCTCAGAAATCCACAATGCGGCCTAGTTGCCAGAAGTATGAACATTCAAAAGACAATTGTAAAAGATTATTTTTCTTCTTTTCTTGGGAGAAATTATGTATGTAGTATTTTATATTTGTAGGACCTGTTTCTGTTCACATGATGACCTTATTTTTACTTTGGTATATTTTTTAGTTGAGCCAGATCGGGAGAAAGGATTTCATCTGGATGTAGAAGATTATCTCTCAGGAGTTCTAATTCTTGCCAGTGAATTGGTAAGAAGCTTAGTGATTTGCCATTTGCTTTTTTAAATTTTTTTAGTTTTTTTTAAATTTTCTTTTTAAGTAGGCTCCATGCCTGATGTGGGTCTTGAACTCACAACTCCAAGGCCAAGAGTCATATGCTCCACTGACTGAGCCAGCCAGGTGCCCCTACCATTTGCTTTTTTGATCTTCCCACTTCGCTGTCAGTTTTTAAAATAGGTACAAAAATGCAGGAAATATTTTCTAAGCTATCAACCACCAATTTGTCATTGTACCTTGTGTGTGTTACGTTTTGCTAGTCATCTGAGAAAGGCCAATTCAAACAATGAGCTAGCTGTGCATATTTAACTAATGTGTGAATTTCTATTTATTTATATTATTATTACTATTTTTTTAAAAGATTTTATTTATTGATTCATGAGAGAGACAGAGAGAGAGAGAGGCAGAGACACAGGCAGAGGGAGAAGCAGGCTCCATGCAGGGAGCCCGACGTGGGACTCGATCCCGGGTCTCTAGGATCAGGTCCTGGGCCGAAGGTGGTGCTAAACCACTGAGCAACCCAGGCTGTCCTATTTATATTATTATTTTTAAATATTCTATTCATTTGAGAGAGACAGCGAGGGAGAGCACAAGTGGCGGGGAGAGGGGCAAAGTAAGAGGGAGAAGTAGACTCCCTGCTGAGCAGGGAGCTTACAGCTGGGCTCAGATTATGACTAAGCTGAAGGCAGATGCTTAACTGACTGAGCCACCCAGGCACCCCTGATTTGTGAATTTTAAAACATGGTAATACTTCTTCCTTTCAAAGTTTTGGCAGAATGTATATATTCCTAGTAATGTGTAAATACATACATTGTTTTGGAGAACTATTTAATTTTATAGCCACATATTATTTTTGCCTATATTCTCTTAATGTCTCTTTGGAGAGATTCTCCTATGAAATTTATTTATTTATTTATTCACTTCTTAAAAAAATTTTATTTATTTATTTATGATAGACATAGAGAGAGAGGCAGAGACAGGAGGAGGGAGAAGCAGGCTCCATGCCGGGAGCCCGATGCGGTACTTGATCCCGGGACTCCAGGATTGCGCCCTGGACCAAAGGCAGGCGCTGAACTGCTCAGCCACCCAGGGATCCCCCAAAAATAATTTTAAAGAACAAAAAAAGGCTGTTATAAAGGTGTCCATTGGAGCCTTTGTTCCTATCGATGAAAACTTGTACCCAGAGAAAACTCCAAAAGTAAGGGGATGGTTTCTTGAGTTATGAAATAATTTTGTAATACCAAACAATTGTCAGAACATAATTAAGGAAGATGGTGTAGAAAAGTTGCATGGCTTTGAGGGTGTTTTAGTTGTGATTGGGAGGAAGACATGCTAAAGAGCCCTGTTGTAACATATCCCTTTCTGCCTTCCCTCGTGTAGTCGAGGCTGTCTGTTAACAGTGTGACTGCTGGAGACTACTCTCGGCCCCTCCACATCTCCACCTTCATCAATGAGCTCGATTCTGGCTTCCGCCTTCTCAACCTGAAAAACGACTCCCTGAGGAAGCGCTATGATGGCTTGAAGTACGACGTGAAGAAAGTGGAGGAGGTGGTCTATGATCTCTCCATCCGGGGCTTCAATAAGGAGACCGCGGCGGCTTGTGCAGAGAAATAGGCGGCTCTCCTTGTGCCTGGCCCTGCTGACCTTAGTGGTTGCCGGTGAGGGTGAGCCCTGTGCACCTCATGGTAGTTAGGATTGCCCCGTTGCTAAACACCGCGCTTTATTTTCTTAACCAGTGTGTGGTGTAAGTATCAAAATTGAACCACTTTTTTGGGGGTAAAAAAAAAAATAGCCTTTACAAGGACAGATTTTTCTTTGTTGTTCAGTGAATTTGCTCTGTAATTCAGTGTATTTCAGTTCTGTCAAAAAGTGTAAATGTCAAGCTCTCGGTAAAGTCCTTTTCTTGCTTACCCTGATGCTGTTGATGTACTGATGGAGAAGTTTATTGTCTTGTGTTTCTTCCAGAAGTGATCCTTGGTGTTTTCTGTATCCAAATTAGCCATCCATTCCCAGGTGTAGCCTGGATACAGTATAGAAATAGGTAATTAAAAAGGATGGTTGCCAAGCAAAGGACAACTTATTTTATATTTTCCTTCCTTATTTTAAGCCTCGTGAGTAAATCAGATGTTGAAATTTTTTGCAAGGGAGTTAAAGCCCCAGGGTTTCTCTCACTGCCATCAAAATATAAAAGATGAAATTGCAAAGTCAAGTTCAACAGATTATTTTGGGACGTTTTTGTATCAGGGGATTGAGTAACATCTTATCATTTAGCTCTATTTACCAGGTGGGGAGTAGGGCTTAGTGTTTTACAACACCTCTGTTTTCTGATGTTGCCTTAACATTCTGCTCTTGCAGCAATTTAGAAATCGTTTTCACACACATCGTGAACTAACACTTCATATAATATATTTTTAAGCTATGAAACCTTTTTCCTAGCAGCCAGCTAGACCGTCTGGCCTGAGACTATAAAGCCACCCAGTCAAGTTAATTAGCAATACCCTGACTGGTATGTTCTGAGAGAAAAATGCTGTGCTTTGTCTGAGGGGAAAAAAGAGAAAACCTTGGATTAAAAAAAGATCAGCTGATTTGGTAATGTTTTTTAGAGTAAGCAATTTCAGGTTGTTGGCAGCTATCCCAACAGTCAGGTTTTAGATTTACAGTTTTGGGCAAGTCACATAAACCTTGTTGGCACCCTCCTCCCCCACCTTGTTTTCAGGTAGTGCTAAGAATACTTGCCAGGTAATTTTCGCTATTGAATTGAAACGATTTAAAATGGTGACTTAACCCACAGTGTTTTGGAGCTCACTGAAAGGACGGTGCTAGTGTTTTCAGAATAATAGGAAGTATTTAGAAGTATCATCCTCTCATGCCTGATGCCAGTTTAGGCTTTCTGTTTGTGCATTAGAATATTTGGCATTGCTGTCAGAGCCATGATTAGGCCAAGTTAAAAGACTGATCAGATTTTCCATCCTGAGGAAAAAAGTAGAAATGAAGCATAAATTCCTATGCATTTTTGGGTTTTAGAGCAATTTTCTTGACCACTCTTTCTGCAGAAGAATTTATAGAAAGAAGAAAGGGGTTTTGGGTGTTGGAAGTGTGTAGGGCAGTCATCTAAAATGAGCAGTTACAGCACTGCCTGGGTTGAGCATAAAAGGCTTTTAAACTTATGATCAAACATTTGCAGTAAGCTTGGTAATGGTTTCTTCTATGTAGAGAATAAATTCTAAAGGTGTTTTGAGGCTGAAGAACAGGGGTGATGAGCACATACTGCTGTGTAATAGTTAAAATGATCAAAAGACACCAACCACTCAGTTAAATTAAAAGTATTGTAATTGAGCATATTGAAAAGCCTCAGCTCTGGTTTTAGTACACCAGAATTGTTCTTTTCAATTTTAGAAAATTGAGCAGCTTAGAGAAAGTAGAGATGAATTAGTGGATGTTTTCTTTATAAATTTATTTATAAGAAGAGAACCCATAAGTACTTCATAAGATATGCCCTGTCTTAAACTTGAATAATAATATTGGTAACGCTTAAGAGAATTTAATAAAGAACGAAAGCTTCTTTGGCAGTGTTTCGAGTCCTTTACTTAAACAAGTGGCTAAAGAGATGAGGTGGATCTGCAGGATGCCATTTGGCATAGCTTATAACATGTACTCAGAAATCGTGGCTTTCTTGGTTCTTGGTCTGGACTGAACTGTGCTCTTCAGGTGGAGCATCACTGTATTCCTGGCACCAGTCACTGTAATAAACATTAAACAAAAATGCTCCTCCCCTTCAAACAAAAGTAACATTTAAGAGGTGAAATTAATGGGAGTGGTGATTTCAATGAACCGGGGGTGAGGGCAAGAAGAGGAGAGGAGGGAGTTTAGCTTAACTGTCAGGTTTCTGATCTGGAAGACTAAGTTGAGTTAACGTGCTGTTAGTCCAGGTAGGGGGTGCAAGAGGACTGTTAGATGTGTTGGGTTTATGATGCTTGTAGAGCATGAGATGGAGCTGGCCAGTAGGACTTTGGGCATGAGGGAAGCCTGGAGCCAGCGTGGGATAGCTTGGGTAGGGTTACCGTGTGTGTGGTAGATGGGTCAGGAGAGAGTGGGTAAGATCACCCTGGAGAGCATATAGAATGAGAAGACGAACAAGGTGAGGACAAAACCCTGGTTCACAGCGGGGGGTGGGGTGGGGGGGGTGGGGAGTGAGGGTAGTGTGTTAGGCAGAGGAAGAGACCATGAGGGTTAAGGAGAAAGGGTTAGAGACTGCCAGAGAGCAAGGAGAGTGACTTATCATGGAAGCCAGGGGAATTAAGAGGGTCTAGAAGGCTTTTGGGGGGTAAGACCTTTAAAATACATATTTTCACAGCCTGAGAGCCTGTGACTTTGTCAGGGGAGCCTTGGTTATCCTGAACTAGCACCCCTCAAAACTGCTAGGCATACTACAGAGTTTATTTCTCACTCACACTGTATCTGTTACAGGTTGTCCTCATCTAGCTGACAGAGGAGCCACCAACTGGACCATTGATAGTGGGAGAGAGAATCGGTTGTGGAGGGTCTTACACAAACACATATTCTGGTTTCCCCATGACCTGTTACTTCCTCTCATAGTTAGAACTAGATACGTTGCTCTTTTAAACACTGAGGGGGCCAGGAAGTAAAATCCCACCTTGCAGGATGGGAGTCAGCAGATGGAGGGTCAGACAAACTAAATGTTGAAAGTCGTGGGCAACGTGTAGCCGTTTGGGTTAAATGAATATAGTGGTATTTTTGGTCACAAAAACTTTGCTGGGCTTGGGAGGGAGAAGAGCTGTCCCAGAGCTGCTCTTACCTGTTGGATGACAAGAAGAGGGTGGAGCCATCCTAATTGTCTTCTCTGCTGTTGAAGGTTGTTTCCTGTTTGAAAGAGATTTACCTGGTGTGTGTGCATTTGTGTTGGTTTGTGTATGAGTGTTTTTTTTTTTGTGTGTGTGTGTGTGTGTGTGTGTGTATGAGTGTTTTAAGCCAACATTCAGTGAACTTTTAATAAATGTTCCAAGCTCTGGGCTACACATTTTATCCAGACCATCTGATTTCATCCCCATATAACTGAGGTAGCTACCACTGTTGTCCTCATTTTAGATGTGGAGCACCCTTAGAGAGGGCAATCCACTTGCCTTGGAGTTCATAGCTATGAAGTGGAGGAGCCGTGGTTTGAACACTTCTGCCTCTGCATCCACATACACCATTTCTCCATTGATGCTTTTGGTGGCCTCACTATATATAGCCTGATGAGGCAAAACCCAATCCACCGATAGTTATGAACACAGTGTTTGTATAGCTTTGGGTTAGATGCAGTTTGTGTTAAAAATTAGCATAAAAAATGAGTGGAGGGTGGGGTGGGGAATCCCTGGGTGGCTCAGTGGTTTAGCGCCTGCTTTCAGCCCAGGGTGTGATCCTGGGATCGAGTCCCATGTTAGGCTCCCTGCATGGAGCCTGCATCTCCCTCTGCCTGTGTCTCTGCCTCTCCCTCTCTCTGTCTCTGTGTCTCTCATGAATAAATAAATAAAATCTTTCTTTAAAAAAAATGAGTGGGAAACTAGGTCTGCCCTCACGATGTTTAGGGTCTAGTTGCAGGAGAGAGGTAGTGAGAAGGATACAAATGGGTAAGAGGTACATTCAACTACTATTTGAGCAACTACTGTAATTTTTTGGAATTTTTAACATCTTCATTGAAGTACACTTTACAGATAAAGACTTAAATCAAGTGATTTGTACAGTAGTGCCACAATCATCATCTATCAGTTTTAGAAAATTTTTTATCTTCTAGAAGTTCCCAGCCCTAATCTGTTTCCATAAATTTGCCTTTTCAGGTTATTTCATATAATGAAATCTATAACATGTGGTCTTTTGTGTCTTATCACTTAGCGTAATGTTTTCAAGGT
This sequence comes from Canis lupus dingo, assembly GCF_003254725.2. NCBI lineage: Eukaryota > Metazoa > Chordata > Mammalia > Carnivora > Canidae > Canis > Canis lupus. The sequence goes on along the minus strand of NC_064261.1, from coordinate 29,327,254 downwards.
TCATCTATGCCACAGCATGTGCTGGTAGTTTGTTCCTTCTTATTCCTAAGTAGTATTCCTTTGTATGGGTATTCCATATTTCACTATTTATCTAATGAGGAAGATCTAATTTCATAATGTTGCTATGAACATCCTCGTGCAAGTCTGTATGAGTAGGTTTTTCCATTTCTTTTGTATAGATACCTAGGAGTCTATGGTAAAAGTGATTTTTTTTTTTTTAAGATTTTATTTATTTGAGAGAGTGAATGAGAGAGAATGAGAGCATGTTTCTGGGAGAAACAGACTCTGAGATTATGACCCTGAGATAATGATCTGAGCTGAAGGCAGACACTTTACTGAGTCACCTAGGTATCCCCAAATGGTGATTTTATGTTTAGGTTTTGAAGAGACCATCCACTTGTTTTCCCTTTAGCAATCTGAATTTCTTACCACGAGTTAAAATTGAGGTTAGTAACAGACAAGATGTTATAATAACAACGTCATTGCTAAATAATTTGTGAACAGTTGCTATAGGAATTTGGGTATAATGTGAACCGGTTCATGAGAGAGGTAGGATTTAGATATGTATGGAACTAGGAGGAGATCATTTTTGGGGGGCAGAATTGAAACCAAAGCAGAAATGGTACAAGCACACCTTGGAAATGTGGATTTAGTTCCAGACCACTGCAGTAAAGCGAATATCGCAATAAAGCAAGTCAAATGAATTTTTCCCTAGTGCCTATATAATGTTTATGCTATGCTGTAGTCTGTTAAGCCTGCAATAGTATTATGTCTAAAAGATTACATATTTTAATTAAAAAATACTTTATTGCTAAAAATGTTATCATCTGAGCTTTTGGTGAGTTTCAGTCATTGACCATAGATCACTGTAACAAATATGAAAAAGTTTGAAGTATTGTGAGAATTAGCAAAATGTGGCAGACACGAAGTGAGCAATTGGTGATGGAAAAATGGAGCCAACAGACTTGCTGGACACAGGGTTGCCACGAACCTTCAGTTTATAAAAAAACGCTGTATCTGTGAAGTCCAATAAGATGAGGTATGCCTGTGTTAATTTAGTAGGGATGGAGATGTTACACAGTTGATTGCAGGAGACAGTCTGGTTGGACTGTTAGGTTTAGAAAATCTGAATTGTGGGGATCCCTGGGTGGCGCAGTGGTTTAGCACCTGCCTTTGGCCCAGGGCGCGATCCTGGAGACCCGGGATCGAATCCCATGTCGGGCTCCCGGCATGGAGCCTGCTTCTCCCTCTGCCTGTGTCTCTGCCTCTCTCTCTCTCTCTCTGTGTGTGTGACTATCATTAAAAAAAAAAAAAAAAAAAATCTGAATTGAGAGGTTAGGGAGCTTGGACTTTGATAGGCATTGGGGGACTGTGTATGTGTGTGTGTGTGTGTGTGTGTGTGTGTGTGTGTGTGTGTGTTTAAGCAGGGAGAGAGGAGCTTTGGAGTTGGACAGCTGCAGTTTTGTATCCTGGCTGTCATATTACCAATAGAGAGACCAAAGGTCAGCTTGGGTGGCTGATAGTGGGCCTGACTAGATGGCAGGTGCAGTGCATTGTAAAGGAAGGAGTCAACTTGAGGTTGGGGGGACCGAGGATGTTGTGGACTGAATGTGTGTGTCCCTTCACATTTATACAATGTAAGCCTAATCCCTAATTGGATGGTATTGGAGGTGGGGCCTTTGGGAGGCGATTAGGTCAGGAGGGTGAAGCCCTCAGGAGAATGGGATTAATGCCTGAATGAAAAGGACTCAGAGCCTCCTGGTCCTTCCACCATGTGACGACAGAGCCAAGAGATGTGGTCTGTGAGCCAGGAAGTGGGCCCTTACTAGACACTGAATCAGCTGATGCCTTGATTGCAGATCTGTTGTTTAACTCACCTGGTCAGTGGTGGTTTTGTTAGAGAAGCCTGAATGGACTAAGACAAGGGAAGAGCAATTGAGAATTAAGAGACGCCTGAGTTGAAAAAAATACATGTAGGAAAGTGGGAGCTAGCTTCAGTGGGAAGAGGAGAAGGTCAGTTTGGCAAGTGTTGAGTTTAGTGTGATTAGGAGATATTGTACAGGTGGCTGTACTTTTTGGAATAGAATTTGGGGCCCTAAGTGGAGCTGAGGGAGTCCTTGGGATTGGATAGAGTGGATCTCTGGCTGTGATTGCAGAGGAGCTTCTGGAAGTAGGGAGAAGGTTTGGGGGAGAAGCGGAGAGGTCTGGACAATAATCAGCCTAGTGAGCACCTGGAGGTGGCTGAAGACAATGAAGAGAAGATAGGAGGGGAGCTAGAGGCTCTTCTCATTCTCTCGAGGTCAGATCTGTCCCAAACAGGAGCTGGGGCCAGTAGAAAAGTGATCTGTGTACACTGCTCTCTCTCACTGCCATAGAAATCCTTTATTTACCGCAAAGAATTAAAGGCTTTTGACTGAAGGAAAATAAATCTATGAAAATACATAGTAGCCCCAGATAAGAAAGTTGGGCTTGTTACTTTGTGATTTTGATTTTTTCCCCTTATTTACCCTGTTTCTTAAATCAGTTATGATCATCTGGTGTCATTTAATATTAATTAACATTACCCACAGCCATCTGCTCTGGCTGGAGTTCTGCATTCATCCATTTCAGCTGTGTGTTTCAGCGACAGAATGCTGGCCTTGCTAGCTGGATGTACCAGCTGGACCTGCCAGCGAGACCAGTTCAGAAGTCAGGAGGGGACTTCAGCTTCCTCTGCCATGTCCCTGCTGTCAAACCTTCCACTGATGAACTTTCTGCTCACCCTGGCAATTGAGGTGAAGCCAGAGCATTTTTCTTAGTTGGGAGGTGCAGAGGGCAGGGTGTTTGTTTTTGCTTTCTGGGGGGAAGACTGCGAGATCGTTTGTTTGGAGAGCAGAGTTGGTGGGTTGGCCCTTCTGCCTTAATAAGACATTGTTTAATTGGACCCAGAACTGACACAGCTAAGAGAAAGACCCATAATCAGTGTTTTTTTTTTGTTTTTTTTTTTTAAAGACCAATATCAGTAAACTTTCAGGCGGCTTTGTACCCAGAAGTTAATTTTTAAATCCCCAAGAGAAAGAACAAAGGATCAGAGGATGGCTCTAGGGTCCCTTCTTCATACGTGGCTGGCAGAGCTTGGCCTCTGCCGGCAGTCTTTCAGGGACTAGTCTTGGCGGGGGGTGGGCATTAGTAGGGAAAAACATAAGTCCAATAGGGTTGTGTGGCTCAGTGAGGCTTTGCATGCCTAACTACCATCCCACCTGTCAGAGGACAAGGACATAACTTCACTTTTTTTTTTTTTAGAAAGGGAAGTGGGGGAGGGGCAGAGGACGAGAGAATATTAAGCAGGCTCCATGCCCAGTGTGGAGCCCTATGCAGGATTCAATCTCACAACCCTGAGATCATGAGCTGATCATGAGCTGAGATCAAGAGTTGGATACTTCCTTTGCTTGTCTAACAAAACTGACCAAACATGTACCTGGGTGGTTGGGCTGTGACCTGCTTTGGGTCACCAAAGAACTCTAACCTTTCCTTAGACTGAAAACAGTCTGGAAATAAATATTTCCAAAATACCCTCACTGAGGAAAAACAAAAGGCAATAGGATTGGCACAGGCATATTTTGAGCTGATTGCTGAAGAACTTTGACTTTGATTTTCTTGTATTTTACACACATTGGAAGGAAAGAATAGGTGATACTGCCTAGTGTTCAAAGATACGATAGGAGTTGTGAGGACACTTTGGGGAATATGTAAATGTGCATACCATTGTTTTATGGCCCATTTACATGGGTAAATGTATATCTTACAAGAGAAAAAAGTCATCTTCTGCTTTTTCTCTTTGTAGACCTCCGTTACTTTTATGATTACAAAAGAATTATATAAGCATTGTAGTAAATTGAGAAAAAAAAATCTTCAAGATGCACATATATTTTTTGGATTGGTGTTTATCCTAGATAATACTACTGACTTTAAAAACTTTCTTTTGAGGTATTTGTGGATTCTGCTGCTAACTTTTGATCAGAAGTATGATCATTTAGCTAATGGCTGTGTGAATGTCCGTTCGTTGCCTCAAGCTCCTTTGGCTATCGTCTCCCCAGATGGCTATCGTCTCCCCAGGCTCCGTGGAGCGGCTCAGGTTCCATGGTCAAGCTTCTGTCCTTCAGCTGCACCTTTTACATTACTGGCATCAAAACAAATATACTACAATTGGATTTTATAACTTTATAATTGGATCTTATAATTTCCTATGAAGTTAGAAAAGGATTTTTGTCACCTTCTGCTTTGTCAGAGTATTTTTTTTTTTTTATAAATTTTTATTTATTTATGATAGTCACACAGAGAGAGAGAGAGAGAGGCAGAGACACAGGCAGAGGGAGAAGCAGGCTCCATGCACTGGGAGCCCGACGTGGGATTCGATCCCGGGTCTCCAGGATCGCACCCTGGGCCAAAGGCAGGCGCCAAACCGCTGCGCCACCCAGGGATCCCCTTGTCAGAGTATTTTTACATTTATCACAGCCTCTGACTTTTGAAGCTGTCCTGACACATTCTCCTGCAACAACTTGGGAGGCCCGGACAAGTGAAAGAGGAATTTCACTTTTTTCTTCCTTAACCTGTCTTCTCTCGGCCACCAACTACCCAGGCTGATCTGCTTGGGCTCTAGCCTTGAATTCTGATCACCATTTTGTGCTGCTTTGGAAAGCAACCTGGCAGTTCCTCAAAAAATTAAACCTAGAGGTACCATATGACTCAGCAGTTCCATTAGTAGATATATACTTGAGATTCGAAAACTCTCTAAACGAGTCTGTACAAAGGCTACACTAGTATTCGTAGCAGCATTATTTATAATAGCCTAAGAGTGGAGACCATCTAAATATCCATCAACTAGTGAATGGATAACAAAATGTGGTAGGTCCCTGCCATGGAGTGTTACTTGGCAATAAGGAGGAGTGATGTATAAGTATGTGCCACAGCATAGATGAACCACGAGAACATGCCAAGTTAAAAAGCCGGTTACAAGAGACCACATGCTGTATGACACCACTTACATGGGAAGTCCAGACTAGGGAAGCCTACAGTGACAAAGTAGATTAGTGGTTGCCATGATGGGGAGGGGAGAACGGGAAGTGACTGCTAATGGGTATCAAGTTCTTTCTGGGGAGATGGACATGTTCTGGAAGCAGATAGTGGTGATGATTGTATAACCTGTGAATATACTAAATAGTGAACTATGCTCGTTAAAAGGATGAGTTTTGTAGTAGGCAAATTACATCTTAATAAAAAGCTGGAACTGATCTCGCCATTTATCTTCGCAAATTAATGCTTGTGGTTTTTGTTGGTGGCATTGTGCAGGCAACACCAAATGCTGGGTGCTGCGGGGCTCTCACAGGAAATTATTTAGTCTGCTCAGTAACGTTTGTGTTGGCCATTTATAGAGGAAGAAACTGAAGTTTGGAGCACAGGGGTGCCAGCTTGCCATCCTCCAGCCCATCTGTGGTTCCCACCCAGCTCAGCCCATCTGGCCCCAAGCCCTTCTCATATGTTCCACCTTTGGGCCACTGAGGCCCAACACATGGGAGCCGACTTCAGCTCTTCTCTGTCTCTCCACCTGCTCCTGAGAGGAATGTTTTTCCTTCGTGCCTTTTTCTCTTTTAGTCTACACCACGTCCCTAGATCTAAATGCCATCACTGGTTGCCAGGCCTGTTCAAGACCCCATTAGTCTATCTTCCAAACTGCCATTCCTCTGATCTACCCAGTACCCTGCTGCCACAACGTTGTGAAGTCTGATTCTTCAAGTCTCATCACTTGCCTGCTCTCAAACAATGGCTGCCTGCGCCCCAGTGGATTGAGGGCTCACACCTTGGGCTGGCATCTGTGGCTTTGGGCAGTAGTGCTCTCTGCTTGCTTGCCTGCTCCTCCCTCCACATTCTGGAACAGTACTCACTGCTTCTGGGGCATAGCCATGGCAGGTCGGAGTTCATAGAAGCTCTGCTGACCACTCAGGAGAGAAGCATAGTGTGACAACTCAAAGGGGCAACATTCAGAGGCCTGTAGGGTTCCTCAGCCTTTGTGGGTAACAGAAGAGCAGTGATTTTCAACTGGGGGCAGTTTTGTCCTCTAGGGGACTTGTGCAATGTCTGGAAACTTTTTTTTTAAATTAACACAGCTTGGGGAAAGAAGGGCTACTGGCACCCAGTGGGTAAAAGCCAGGGATGCTGCTAAACCTCTTGTCTTGCACAGGACAGCCCACAGCAAAGAATTATCAAGTCCTAAATATCAGTAGCGCCAAGGTTGAGAAACTAATGAGCTAATAAGCAAGTAATATTACTCTTTTTTTTTTTTTTAAAGATTGTTATTTATTTATTCATGAGAGAGACACACAAACGAGAGAGGCAGAGGGAGAAGCAGGCCCCATTCAGGGAACCTGACATGGGACTGGATCCTGGGTTTCCAGGATCAGGCCCTGGGCCGAAGGCGACACTAAACCGCTGAGCCACCTGGGCGGCCCAAGTAATTTTATTCTTGAAATGCGGTAAAGAAGGAATGCCTGGGTGGCTCAATGGTTGAGCGTCTGCCTTTGGCTCAGGGCGTGATCCTGGGTCTGGGGATCCCACATCAGGCTCCCTATGAGAAGCCTGCTTTTCTCCCTCTGCCTGTGTGTCTGCCTTTGTCTCTCATGAATAAAATCTTTAAAAAAATGCAGTAAAGAATAAATGAAAATACTAAGTGATTTCAGCTGTGTAATAAAGATTCTTACATATTGGCAAATGCAACACAGGAAGGCCATGTGGAGATGTGGGGCCAGATGGTGAGAGTTTGGTCACCAGCTAAGCACATGATGCTCGCTTCCAGGCCCCTCCCCCAGTGCATGGTGTCTCACACTTTATCATAGCTTGTATGACATTGAGTTAACAGTTGTGTGTACTTGCTCATTTACTTGTCTGCATTCTGTACTAGATCTGAGTTCTTTTGGGGCAGGCTTTCAGTCTTGCTTATCATTGAATGCCAGGCTCTTGCACTAGGACCTGACATGTAAAAAAGCTCAACAGACATTTTGAGATTGAATGGAATAGATGAAGTATGTAATTTATATTTTATCTCAGCAAAGGGAAAAAGTGTTACCCTTTGTGGTCTATGGAGAATAGATAAAACAGAATGCTAACCCCTTAGACGTCCAAAACCTTTCTATAAGCCTCTCTGGAAGCAAAGAGAATAGAGTATCACAGCAGTCTGGCATCTTGCCTCTCTTCTCTGAGCCTTGCGTATCATGCTGCAGTAACCGTGGGCTGTTACCTCTGTAGGGAGATGGGTAGGAAGGGCTGCAGAGGAGACCCTAGGGAAGAGCTGAAGGATCCGGTACCTTCAGGAAACTGGTAGATTCAGATCAGGGGATGTGGCCATTTCAGTGTCTAGATTGGCGTCAACCATGGCCTCACGTTGGAGACATTGGGAAAGATGTACTGTATGTTACTGGGGAGAGTCTCAGAGACAAGAAATGGGGTGAGGATCAATGTTCAACTCTCTGCTTTTATATACATATAAGCATATGTATATATTTATGTATATGTATATATATCAGGCTTTTTATATATACTGGACAGCTTGGAGCTAGCTGTCTTTGTTCCCTCACTTGATTGGGGAACTGATGGGAAAGATCCAAATAAATTCTGTAATGCAAAGATTATTGATGTGTTTGGCACATTGGGGTGGCTTTCTTCCTGAAATATCCTGCAGATTGTACCTCTGATCCTTATGATTAGTTAGAAAACTTTACCTGCAAGAATTATAAACCATTTAAAAAAGGTTTATTGAAAAGACGTGGAACAGTCTGCAGAAGCTATTCAAAGTCTTTGGACTGCACTTTTCTTTTACTTGTGGTTAAAAGGTATGTAACATAATTTACTGTTTTAACTATTTTTAAGTGTACAGTTCTGTGGGATTAAATACAGTTACATTGTTGTACAACCATAACCATCATCTATTTCCAGAATCTTCCTCAGCTGAAACTGTATACCTCTTAACTCCCCCATTCTCCCTCCCCCTAGCTTCAGGCACCCACTGTTCTACTTAATGTCTTTATGAATTTGACTGCTCTAGGTCCCTCATATGAGTGAAGTCATAAAACAAACAATGATTATTGGCTTATCTATTGTTTTTGGAAAACTCCTTTCTCTTCCCAACATTAAAAAGCAGTAGAGGGTCACTAGTAAGTTTAAAAAATATAGGAGCCTGTAAAAAATAAAAATCTTATTTCAGTCACCCAGAAGGAACCATTGTTAAAATTTTAGTTTGTAGTTTTCCGATTTTGTTGTACATAAATTTTGTTCTACATTGTAAATAGTCATATTGGAACTCCATACAAAGTTTCCAATTTTCCATTGTTAAATAATAGTGTTATGAACATCGTGGTGTACAATCTTTGATTGCATCTCTGAGATTATTTTCTGAGGATAGAGTTCTAGATCATATTTTTGGGCTAAGATTATAAATAGTTTTAAGACTCTGGATAACATAATTTCAAATTGTTTTCCAGAAATGCTGTCCCACTGTATGTGAAAATGGCTGTCTTGCCACATTGTCAGTACTATAGCTTATTTTTTGTTTAAAAATTTTGCCTACTTTTACCAATTTATCTTGTTACCATTTTATCTTTTTTTAATACCAACATCTAAAAATACCTACTGTTAATCTTTGTGTGGTTCTAAATTTTACAGAAAATAGCATCATACTCTACATTCTGTTTTATAAATTGCTTCTTTGAAAATTTAGAAACATTGTGACTCTTGGTTTCAGTATATTTTCTTTGTATTAACTCTTATTATTTAAATATTTTCATTAGTTCAAAAAATTATCAGTAGTACTGCTCTTATAAAAATCCAAAAATTCATGAGTATGAAAATTAAAATAATTATTCTTTAATAACATTTTAAATGCAAACATAAATATATAAGCATATTTGTTAATTTCAGCAACATCTGTTCATAGAATATATTTTATTTGCAATTTGCTTTTTTGTATCAATATTTTATCAGTGACATGTCTGGACATGAAGATTTGTTGCATTCTTTTTTTTTTTAAGATTAATTTAATTTAATTTAATTTTTTTTTTAAAGATTTATTTTAGAAATAGTGTGAGCACATGGCAGAGGGAGAAGGAGAGAGGGAATCCTCAAACAGACTCCACACTGAGCAGGGAGCCTGACACAGGCTTGATCCCAGGACTGTGAGATCATGACCTGAGCAGAATACAAAGTCAGCTGCTTAACTGAGCCACCCAGGCGCCCCCTCCCCCCACTTTTTAAAATTGCATGGTTGTTCATAGTGTGGTTATGCAATTTAATCTTTATCCCTTTCATAGGTATTAAGGTGTTTTAGGTTTTTTGTTACAAATGATGCTCTAATGATATTTTAGAAAAACCCATAGGAGGCACCTGGCTAGCACAGTGGGTGGAACATGCAGCTTTTGATCTCGGGGTTGTGAGTTCAAGCCTGATATTGGGTGTAGAGATTACTTAAAAGTGAAATCTTAAAAAAAAAGAAAAATCATGGGATGGATGAATACTTTAATGCTATTGTTAAACATTTTGGTTATTTTCCTTTCTTGCTTTTTTAATTTAAAAAGTTTTTTTTTTTTTTTAAATTTAAATTCAGTTTGACAAGATATAGTATAACACCCAGTGCTGGGGATCCGTGGGTGGCTCAGCGGTTTAGCCCCTGCCTTCAGCCCAGGGCCTGATCCTGGAGTCACGGGATCGAGTCCCACGTTGGGCTCCCGGTGCATGGGGCCTGCTTCTCCCTCTGCCTCTGTCTCTGCCTCTCTCTCTCTCACTCTCTCTCTCATGAATAAATAAATAAAAATCTAAAAAACAAACAAACAAACAAAAAAAACACCCAGTGCTCATCCCATCAAGTGCCCTCCTCAGTGCTCATCACCCAGTTATTCAATTACCCCATCCTCCTCCCCTTCCATGACCCTTTGTTTGTTTCCCAGAGCTGGGAGTTTCTCATGGTTTGTCTCCCTCTCTAATTTTCCCCACTCAGTTCCCTTCCTTTTCCCCTTATAATCCCTTTCACTATTTCTTATATTCCACGTATAAGTGAAACCATGTGATGACTGTCCTTCTCCAATTGACTTAACTTCACTCAGCATAATACCCTCCAGTTTCATCCACGTTGAAGTAAATGGACAAATGGTATTTGTCGCTTCTAATGGCTGAGTAATATTCCATTGTATATACAGACCACATCTTTATCCATTCATCTGTTGAAGGACGTCGTGGCTCCTTCCACAGTTTGGCTCTTGTGGACATTGCTACTATGAACATTGGGGTGCAGGTCTCCTGGCGTTTCACTACACCTGTATCTTTGGGGTATATATATAGTAGCGCAATTGCTGGGTTGTAGCGTGACTATTTTTAACTTCTTGAGGAACATCCACACTGTTGTCCCTTTCTTGCCTTTTTTTTTTTTTTTTAAGATTTTATTTATTTATTCATGAGAGACACAGAGGCAGAGAGAGGAGCAGGCTTCATGCAGGGAGCTCCACATGAGACCTGATCTCAGGTCTCCAGGATCAGGCCCTGGGGCTGAAGGTGGCGCTAAACCACTGAGCCACCCTGGCTGCCCCCTTTCTTGCTTTAAAAAAAAAAAAAAAAAAAATTATGTAATCTCACTGTCACTTACCGTGCATGCATTCTCAGATTCACACACTGTTTTAGTTAAATGATTAAAATTTTAAGATTTAGTGTGTGTATTTAGCAGAGATTAGATTTTTCTTAACATGGATATTAAATTTAACACAGCGGAGTATTACAGATGAATTACTACACATGATGCAGATATCAAGACAGAATGCTTCCAGCTCTCCAGAAAGCTCTCGTGTCCCCTCCCGTCCAGACCCTCCCCCCTAAAGGCAACTGGGGTTCTGATTTCATCACTGCAGATTTGTTCTGTCAAACTTTGTATATGTGGGCTCAAACAATATTTATCTTGTGTCTGGCTTCTTTTGGTCATTAGGTCTTAAGGACTTCACCTATGATGTTGTGTGGGGCAGCATTCCTCTCCCTTTTTTCTTCTCTATTATGTTGTTCACAGCATGAATAAACTAAACTGATTTTAAAATCTACTCACCTTGTGGTGGGCATTTGAGTTTCCAGTTTTGGTTACTATGAACAAAGCTACTGTGTATATTCTTGTATATATTTTGAGGGGTCTAGGAGAGGAGTTTCTGCATCATAGATAGCATAAAGGCCAGTTGGACTTGAGTGGATGCTGTTTTATGAAGTGGTTGTACGATTTGACTATGCCCCTGATGGCACCTTAGAGTCCCAGGAGCTCCACATCCTCACCGTCTCTTGTTGCTGGTGGCTTTTTTTTTTTTTTAAATTTTATTTATTTATGATAGTCACAGAGAGAGAGAGAGGCAGAGACACAGGCAGAGGGAGAAGCAGGCTCCATGCACCGGGAGCCTGACGTGGGATTCGATCCCGGGTCTCCAGGATCGCGCCCTGGGCCAAAGGCAGGCGCCAAACCGCTGCGCCACCCAGGGATCCCTGCTGGTGGCTTTTTACTTTAAAACATCCTGGTGGGTGTGTGTCATGGTATCTTATTGGTCTGCCCCCCCCCCCCCGCCATTTTTTCCCATTAACCTGATATGTAGTAACATTGAACAGCTTTTCATACATTTATTGGCTTTTGGGGTACCCTCTTTTGTAAAGGTGTGCCAGTCTTTTTTTCTTTTAAGATTTTATTTATTTATTCATGAGAGACACAGAGAGACTGGCAGAGACATAGGCAGAAGGAGAAGCAAGCTCCATGCAGGGAGCTCAACACAGGACTCGATCCTGGGTCCCCAGGATCATGCCCTGGGCTGAAGGCGGCGCTAAACCGCTGAGACACCCGGGCTGCCCTGTTCTTTGTATATTTTTGAAATGAGTCTTTTCAGAGATAATTGTGTCACAAATCTCTAATTTGTGACTTGTCTTTTCACTTTATTAAAGGTAGTTCTTTTTTAAAATATAAATTCATTTTAATTAACATATAGCATATTATTAGTTTCAGAGGTATTTTAGGGATTCATCAGTTGCATATAACAGCCAGTGCTTATTCCATCAAGTGCCTTACTTAATGCCCATCACCCAGTTGCCCCATCCCCCCTCCCCTCCAGTGACCCTCATTTTGTTTCCTTTTTTTCTTTTTGTTAAATATTTTATTTATTCATGAGAGACAGAGAGAGGCAGAGACACAGGCAGAGGGAGAAGCAAGCTCCATGCAGGGAGCCCGACGTGGGACTCGATCCTGGGACTCTGGGATCACTCTCTGAGCCAAAGGCAGACACTCAACCACTGAGCCACCCAGGCATCCCCCTTATTTTGTTTCCTGTAGTTAAGAGTCTTTTATGGTTTGTCTCCCCCTCTCTCTCTCTCTCTTTTTAAAGATTTTATTCATTTATTTATGAGAGACAGGGAGAGGCAGAGGGGAAATCAGGCTCCCTGCGGGGAGCCCAATGTGGGACTCAATCCCAGAACTCCAGGATCACAACCTGAGCCAAAGGCAGACACCCAACCACTTGAGCCACCCAGGTGTCCCTCCCTCTCTGTTTTTGTCTTATTTTTCCTTCTCTTCCCTCATGTTCATCTATTTTATTTTGTTTCTTAAATTCCACATATGAATGAAATCATGTATTTATCTTCCCTGAGCGACTTATTTCACTAACCATAATACCCTCCAGTTCCATCCATGTCGTTGCAAATGGCAAGATTTCATTCTTTTTGATGGCTGAGTAATATTCCATTGTATATATGTATATACCACATCTTTATCCATTCATCTGTTGGTGGACTTCTGGACTCTTTCCATATTTTGGCTATTGTGGACATTGCTGCTATAAACATTGGGGTGCAGATACTCCTTTGAATCACTATGTTTGTATCCTTTGGATAAGTACATAATAGTTCAATTGCTGGGTTGTAGGGTAGCTCTGTTTTTAACTTTTTGAGGAACCTCCATACTGTCTTCCAGAGTGGCTGCCCCAGCTTGCATTATCACCAACAGTGTAAGAGGATTCCCTTCTTAATGGTGACTCTCAGCAGACATTCTTAATTTTACTATAATCAGAGCTGTCTTTTCTTTTGTGGTTAATACCTTTTGTTCCCTGTTTATTTTTTATTTTTAAAGATTTTATTTATTTATGCATGAGAGATAGAGAGAGAGAGGGGTAGAGACATAGGTAGAGGGAGAAGCAGGCTCCGTGCAGGGAGCTAGACGTGCATCTTCATCCCAGGACTCTGGGATCACGCCCTGAGCCGAAGGCAAGTGTTCAGCCGCTGAGCCACCCAGGTGTCCCTTGTTACCTGTTTAAAATGTATTTGAGATTCATGAAAGATTCACTGTTTCTTTTTTTCTAGAAGCTTTATTTTGCTTTTCACTATAGGTGAATTCTAGAATTAATTTTGCTGTGTATGGTGTGAGGTAGGGTTAATTAAATTGTGAGTGGGAGAGTGAATCTGGCTGGTTGCTGGTCAGCTGGCAGAATGGCTGCCCTTGGGCCAGGTGCCCATCATGGTCCTAATTAACCATGGAGGTGTTAAGGGAGGGGCAGGTCATCTCAGAGAACTATAAAATATTAGGAAAATCAACCACAGATCCCTTGAGTGCAGGGACTCTTGTGTGGACCCAGGAAACTCTTGTCTATAGACTTGTTCCAGAGATACTGCTTCCTGTGGGTCACAAGCTTTCTATATCAGCATGGCTCCTGCGCTGGCCTTAGGGAGGTCTCCTTCCTCAGCACTGCACTGTTCCCTGGGGATAGGCCAGATCTTGGGGTGGCCCTTGGTCTGCTGCATGGACTGCTGTGAGGACGTGTCCATGGAGGAGGAGCACCTGATGCCACCCTCTGGCCCTCCATGTTCCTGCGCTGTGGCCTCCCAGAGGCCTGTTGTTGGCTCATGAGTCTGGTATTTAGCAGAATCTAAAAGCACCACGGTAGAGGTTGTGCCCCAAAATATAGTCTGTACAGGAACTGGGCTGCTTGATTCTTTTCCTTTAATTATTGTTTTTCAGCATAGTGAACTGGTGGCCTAGCACCTTTCAAAATACCAGTTAGAATACCTTCTTCTTAAAAAACCCGGACCTTTATTGAGGTGTAATTTAAATAAAATAGAAGTCACACATTTTAAGCATACAATTTCAATGAGTTTTGAATTGAATCATGTAACCACCACCACTATCAAGATGTAGAACATTTCTACCAGCCCTAAAAATTCCTTTGTGTCTCTGTGTAGTTGGGTCTTTCCCCCAACTGCAGCCCCTGGCAGCTGCTGGTCCGCTTTGTCACTCTAGTCCTACCTTTTACACAATTTCATATAAATGGAGTTGTATATATACCATGTATGTATGTAGCTTTTGTGTTGGCTTCTTTCACTGAGCATGATGCCCTTGAAATTCATCCATGTTTTGTGTGTATTAGTTGTTTGCTCCTTTTGATTACCGAGTGGATTCCATTATATGGGTGTGCCGTAGTTTATCCATTCACCAGGGGATTAATATTTAGATTGTTTCTAGTTTTTGGATATTATGATTAGGGCTGCTGTAAACATTACCACGCAGGTCTTTTTGTGGATGTACTTTTATTTCTCTTGGGTAAATATCTGGGAATGGAATTGCTGAGTGACATAGAAGTGTATGCTTAACTGTTGATGGATATCTGGGTTTTTCAGCCTTTGCTATTACAAATACCATTGTAATTAACAGCTCTGTGCAAAGATCTTTTTTTTTCTTTATGTTTATGGTGTTTCTTTGGGATAGAAGTAGGATATCTGGTGCAAAGGGCAAATGCATATGTAATTTTCCTAGATGTTGCCAAAATCCCTTTCACAGGGATTGTGCCATTTTGCATTCCTATCAGCAATGTAAGAGAATTTGTTTCTCCATAGCTTTATCATCACTGAGTTTTGTGAAGTTCATAGTTTTTTTTTTAGTTTTTTTAAATTTTTAAAAAATTTTTTAAAAATTTATTTATTTTTGATAGTTACAGAGAGAGAGAGAGAGAGAGAGAGAGGCAGAGACACAGGCAGAGGGAGAAGCAGGCTCCATGCACTGGGAGCCCGACGTGGGATTCGATCCCGGGTCTCCAGGATCGCGCCCTGGGCCAAAGGCAGGCGCCAAACCGCTGTGCCACCCAGGGATCCCAGTTCATAGGTTTTTGTTTTGATAAGGGACAATTGGTATCTCTGTGTGGTTTTAATTTACATTTCCCTTATTATGAGCCTCGTTGAGCATCATTTCATATATTTAAGAGACTTTTACACTTTAAGAAATTAATTACTATGAGTCAGCCTTGAATACTCTTTCCCTGGCCCCTTACCCCCATCACAGAAATCCTTCCCTTCTCTTCACCCTGCCTGCTACTACTTAATTCAACCTGTGGTGATCACTTTTCTAATCTCTTCTCCATACAGCCACTTTGTTTCAAATGCTCCATTGCCCTTGGGATAAAAGCATTGCCTAGACTATAAAGTCACATGCAAGCTGGCCTCTGCCTCTCTCTCCAGCTTCATTGGTGGCCGCTGTTCCCTTGTTTACTGAGCATCACAGTGGCTGTTCAGTTCCTAGACTGTGCTCATATTTTGCATACTTTGGAGGCTTTGTGTTTGCTCTTCTGTGTGTAAGGCCATTCCTGACTTTCTCATATTCATCCTCCAGTCTCAGGGAAATGGCCCTTCCTCACAGAGAACTTCTAGGCCCTTCCATTGTAAATTAGGCTTAATCGTTGTCTTTTTTTTTTTTTTTTTTAAGAAATGGAGGTGGGGTAGAGGGAGAGAGAATATATTTTTTTTTGAGAATATTTTTTATTAAGATTTTTTTTATTTGAAAGAGTGTACGTGCATGAGTGGGGGAGGGGCAGCAGGAGGGAGAGAGAATCTCAAGCAGACTCCCTGCTGAGTGTGGAGCCGACTTGGGGCTTGACCCGAGATCATGATCTGAGCTGAAATTAAGAGTCCAAGGCTTAACAGACTGAGCCACCCAGGTGCCCAGAAAATATGCATTTCGAACAAGTTCCCAGGGATTGCTGCTGTTGGTCTGGGGACCACACTTTGAGAACCACTGCCTTGGGTGTTTTAGTATGTGTGTGGGTTCTTTATTGATAGGAATGAAGATGCCACTCAGTAAATAAAAGCTTGCAGGTACTGAGCACTGAGGAGGTACTTGGGCAGTGCTGGGTATTTCTAGGTAAAAGGAGAGACCGGCAGACCAAGGCAGACTATGGCAAGTCCAGTTCCTAAGTGAGACTGGTGTGGCTGCCCATGGCTGGCCCCTGGGTGCTCCCCCTGCGGAGGGCTGCATGAGGGCCAAATGCTCCAAAGGGCCGGGGTCAGGCGGCTGTCCTGTGCTGCACAGCTTAGCACACGGCCTAACTGTGCCCTTCATGATCTTGCCATATGATCTTGGGAAATGCAGCCGCTTTTTTTTTTTTTTTTTTAATATTATTTATTGTTGGAGACACAGAGAGAGAGAGAGAGAGGCAGAGACACAGGCAGAGGGAGAAGCAGGCCCCATGCACCGGGAGCCCGATATGGGACTTGATCCCGGGTCTCCAGGACCACGCCCTGGGCCAAAGGCAGGCACCAAACTGCTGAGCCATCCAGGGATCCCTGCAGCCGCTTTTCATACAAGGACTCTTCTCGGTTTATAACTGTCTTTTTTTTTTTTTTTTTTTTTTTAAGAGAGGGAAAGAGAGAGTGGGAACAAAGGGGTAGAAGGAGAGGGAAAGAGAATCTTAAGCAGACTCCATGTCCAGTGCAGAGCCTGATGGCTCCATTTCATGACCCTGAGGTCACAGCCTGAGGTGAAAATAAGAGTCGGACACTCAACTGACTGGGCCACGCAGGTCCCCCCCCTCCCCTTACCCTTGTACTTTTTAGTCACTTGCATTTTCCTCTCAGAGGAGCCATCACAGTTGGTGTGATCCTGTGTCTATAGTTTACCTCCACAGGGGACTGTGTCTGTTTTGTTCGCATAGTAGAGGTCAGTAAGTGCTTATTGAATGAATGAATGGTATACAGGTGTGAAGAGCTACTTGAAACAGTACATAGGGGACTGCTTCCATACACTCTGGAGGAAAGGAAGGGAAAATAGAGAAATTGGATGAAAAATCCAGAGGTCACGATTTAGAAGCAACCGTCCACTTTTGCCAAACATAAAGCCGCCCACAGAGGAGACCTCACAACAGAACTAAGGTTTTTCACATTTGTAGCTAACATTTGCTCCTTGGCTTTGCTCCACTTCCCACTCCCCCTCCACCCTTTCTAATCACTGGGTGGTTAACACCAGCCTCAGCAAAACTGACCACCAAGCCCCAAGCCCCCGTTGCCATGGGAACCTCTCTTTGTTACAGTTCATTCATTCGTTCATGTGCCGAATGAAGTTTGGCTTCACAGTATTTCAGCCTGTGGTCACGGTTAAATTTCCCATCGGGATAATGCTGATTGCTTTTTGGTTGCTTTTCCTTCATTACTAATTGCTTCTGTGATGATGAGCAGTGAAAAAAGTAGACTATAAAAAGTGTAAGTGCAGGAAGGTAGGAACTTTGGTGTGTCTATGCCTGCATTGTCACTGAACCCCAGTGCTCCCCCCAGAGGCAGGCCTGGGGGCTGAGGAGCAATTTAGGGAAGGGCCCTGGAGGGGCTGGGGGGTGAAGGGGCCTGGAGGCAACCACAGCACTCCGGCTCTGTCTCTCGATGGCTATCACCATGAGGACATGTCGGCCCAGAGCTGCTACAGCTCCTGAGTTTTGGGAGCAGTTGCTGAGTTTCAAATACTGGCACCTAATTCAGATTAAAATGCTATGCCAGCCAACACTGTGGGACTGACGGACAGCACCTGTGTGGGCCACCAGCCCCAACCTGTAGGTCAGCAGGACCAGGTCCTTCCTGATGCCTCCTTTTTACAGAGTGCCCTGTACAGGGTGCTTCATCCCCAGGAACCACACCTCAGCTGCTCTGGGCCTTTATGAAGATGGGATGTGGCCTTTGAGGGGCCAATGGGCTTCCAGCTTGAAAAGAGGACTGAACATGGACTCAGCTTCTTGGGAATATGAAGGCCTCAGGCCAGATCTGGGAGGCACTGGTGTGGGACAAGGACAATGATGATGACACTTCTATGCATAAGTAAAATAAGACTCATTTTTTAAGGTGCTAATCACAAGGAGGGCGCCGAGAAATAGAAGCTTCATAGATATGTTTCAGAAGACTTGGGGAGAAAAGAGGCTTGGGTTATATTACACTCCTTGTAGCAAAACATTAGCTGGTTTCCAAATCCAAGATTTCTTTCTCCTGCGGGTCTCTGCTGAGCTCTCTGTAGCCAGTTCTCTCTCCTCCTCTACCCCCCACCCTGAGCCTCCTCAAATTCCGTGTGGGCTGGCTGACTCAGCCCCTTCCCTGTGCTTTGGATCTCATTCAGCAAAGCTAACACCTGGCCACTAGCGAAGGAGAGGTCATCCTTGGCTTCCTCTGGGTGTTGGGTTGGGGCGGGGCTTGTGGTCTCCCTTTACCTTCTCACAGCTGCCCCTGGTACATATGTGCCTCCCTGAGTGGGTCTGTTTTGCCTCTGAGGGGTACTGGGGAGAGGACAGACACAGGTTCGCTGTTGGTGGTTTATCAGTCAGAGTTCTTGCTTGGAAGCATCAGGAGCAGACTCTAGCTACCCTAAGCAGAAAAGATTGTTTCTTGGAAGGCCACTGAGTAACACAGGATTGACTGCAAAGCCAGAGAAACAGGCTTGGAAGATGTGCAAGAACCAAAGGGAGATGGGCAGCAAAAATTTCTCCAAGTTCACCATGTGTCAAGAGTCTGGGTGGGAAGCAAATTTGGATGTTGCATAGCCAGGAGAGAACAAACATCCTGTATACATTTTTGCCTTTATATAGGACCCTCACCTTTTGCTGTGGATTATAAATTGGTGTAATTTGGAAAGCAGTGTATTGCATGCCTTAAAAATAAAAATGTACAATATGTTTCATCTAATTATTCTTTTCCTAGGATTATAATCTAAAGAAATAAGCCTAAATATTGAAAATTCCTTAATTACAAAGATGTTCATTGCAGTGCCAAATAGATTGTGATACATCCATGTAATGGAAAGTTATGAAGCTTATAAGATTTAACAACAAGATAGAAAATCACTTGTGTGGGGCACCTGGGTGGCTCAGTCAGTTAAACGTCCAACTCTTGATTTCTGCTCAGGTCATGATCTTGGGACTGTGATATTGAGCCCTGCATTGGGCTCTGTGCTCAGTGGAGAGTGTGCTTGAGATTCTTTCCGTCACCATCTCCCTCTGCCCCTGCCCCTCCCCCTACTCACATGCACACTCTTTCTCTAAATAATATAAAAAAAAAAAAAACCATTTGTGATATAATGTTGCATGAAAAAACAGGATATGCAGTTATATATACTCTGTGAAAGCCTCCTTAATGTAGCAGGTGTTTTCCAGATGCCATTAAGCCTTTGGAGGCAGCTGGGAAGGTGGCCACCTGCAGCTCCTTCCTGCCTTCTCCCCACCTTGCTCCCACCAGTAGCCCCATACAGGTCCCTGCCACTGGTCATGGAGGGATACTTGTCTTAGAAACTGACGTCTTCTCTGTTAATCTTTGAGAGCTATGGTTTGAACACGTGACCCACCGACCCATGTCTACTTAGCACTTGACCACCTTTTTCCCAAACTGAAGCTTTCTCCTTCTCTATTTTTTTTCCTTTGCCTGGTTGTCTTTGTTGGAGTAAGAACTAGTGGAGCAGATGCTCTTGGGGTGATAGAGGGTGTGTGTCACCTGGAGTGTCTGGGTTGCTTGTCTGGATTCTTAGGCTCCATCTCTATCTCGAAAGGGCAAGCCCCCCTGGGAGCCACAGTGTATGGGCAATGCCCACCTTCTGTCACCATCCCTGAAGTCAGCTAGCAGCTGTCTGCTCCTTCCATTGGCTGTCTAGGCTAGCAGCAGCAGAAGCCCCCAGAGATTACCAATCCTCTTTTTGGTGAGAGGGAGGAGAAGGTAGGCTTTCCTTGCATATGTGAAAGTACAGAATATAGGCAAGAGAGAAGGCTGGAGGAGAACCCCGAGGTGTTCACAGTACTGTACTTAGATAATGAGGTTATAGGTGCTCCTCCTCTTGTTTTCCTGCACTTTCCAGTTTTTCTATAATGAGCATTTATTGCTTTTATAATTGAAGAGAAGAAAGAACAAGGCCACAGAGAGGTTTGTTAATTAACCCAAGTTGCACTTGCTGTAGATTCACAGATAGGAAGTCGGGGATCAGGGCAAGGGCTGTCTCCCTCCACCCACAGCATGGGGAGCAGAGAGTCTTAGCATTGATTCTTACTGATCTCCTTGCTCATCCTCCTTGGAAGAGAAATATGGGGGAGGTCACTGTGGCTGCATGTGTTCTGCCCACACTCAATATGTCAAGAAGAGTTTTGAGCTCTGTGTCTCTTGCTGGTAGTCAGGGCTGACTGTTTCATTGTTAGCTACCGTGCACAGGATTGGCTATGTACCTCTCAGGGCCCTGTGTCTAAACACTGTCCAGAATTTCAAGATGCTGGCAAAAGAACTTTAAACCCAGCAGGGCCCTTGTAGGCTCTGGGCCCTGAGTGACCACACAGGTCCCACAGCTGTGCAGCTGGCCCTGCTTGTGGACACTTCCACTAGACACATGGGAGCCATGCCCAGGGAAGGGATGCAGAGTGACAGATGGAAGGCTTGGGCTTGCATGGTGAGCCAGAGAGTCGAGAGATCAGAGAGATCACTTGCTGCCAAGTCTCTGTGGCTAGTGTGGAATCCAGAGTAGGTCCATCTGAATTGTTCAGGAGTTAGGAGCCTCATGTTCTAGTCTTTTCCCTGTGTGCAAACACCAATAAGTGACTTCTCTTCTGTGGGTCTGTTTCCTCATCTCTGCAATGAGAGAGATGGAGTTGGTGATCTCCAGAGTCACTGGCAGCTCCAAGACAATTGTGATTTGGGCTTTTCAGTTCTTGTGTCGTCCATGTGACAGTGGCTGTGAATGTGTCCACAAGGGACTGAGGGGCGAGAGAGAGCTCTGATGTGGAAGTCACCTTTGGTGAGCTAGCAAGAAAGAGCTCTCCATTTCTTCTCTGGAGTGAAGAGAAGCATTTCTTCTCTGCGTTCCGCAGAATGCAAAGTGATTATTGCCGGGGAAATGTATTGGAGGAAGCAGCCCTTAACATTATTACAAGTGCATAAAATACTTGGTATGTAAGGTGAGTTTTTGTAATACAGCTTTGGCAGAGATTTCCTGCAAGTAACAATATACTGATTTAAGGGAAGCTGCATCTTTGTGTAGAAGATGTGGGAAAAGAACAGGGTTGGGCGGGGGCCTCTGGGTGGCTCAGTCCATTACACATCTGACTTGGTTTTGGCTCAGGTCATGATCTCAGGGTTGTGAGATGGAACCAGGCTCCATGCTCAGTGGGGACTCCACTTGAGATTCTCTTTCTCCCTGTCCCTCTGCCCTTTCCCCCTGCTTGTGCTCACACTCTCTCTCAAATCAATCAATCAATCTTAAAAAACAAAACAAACAAACAAAAAAAACCAGAACAGGATGGGGTTTCTACTGGTTCCAGAGGTGGAAGGACCAAAATGAAAATTACTGTTGAGATCCTGCTATATATTTGTGTCAGTAAAAGACACTCAGAGTCATGCAGTTTGTATTTCATAGTGAGAGTCCAGCTAGTCATGACTCATTCTTATTGTCTGCACTCTTCCAGGTGTTCTAGAGAAGTCCACAGAGTGAGTATGCAGATGGCCAGGGTTATGGGCATGAGACACATTGTACTTACAGGTCAAATTTATTTGATGCTTTGATGACATTTTATGTAAAGATAAAGCGAAAAAAAAAAAAAAAGACCACAAACCCCCCCCCAAAACAAACCAAACAAACCCTCAAGCAATAGTAACAGGGGAGCACGAGGCTAGTGATTTATGTGAGTAAGTTATGGAATTTTCAGGGACTTTTGGTTTGCTTCATGAATAAATTTATTCAACAACATTTGGAATTTTGTATAAAGAACTTGCATTTATGATACTTAAAATTTTTTTCTGTTTTCAAAAAGGAAGATTTTTGTTGTTTTTGTTGCACAGTTGGCCCAGTATAGGGCACTTTTCAAAGAAGAACTTTCTTATTGTTTGGGTGGGTCATTTATTCCCCCATCATCTTGCATAACTCATGTTTGTTTGGTTCAAAAATCCTGTGCTGAAACCTTTTTTCCTACAGTCTGATGCAATTTCCCTTTTCATTTGTCAGTCTCATGCCCTCCCACAGAAACATCAAGAAAAGATCTTCTTCTTTGACTCTTGATCCAAATGCTTCTCTTTCCTTTATGATGGAAAAATGCAGGCCAACAGAAATTTGAGGAACAAATTCAGCTGAGTCTGTTGGTTCTGACCTCACTGTGGAAGTAAAAGTAGTTTAAAATTTAAGACTTGGTGGCAGAAGGAAGATAGATTTTCACCTTTTAAAAAATGTCTTGAAGTTCAAAGAGTAAATTAAAGCATTTTGAATTGAACGCATGAAGTAGTGGAAGCCACAGACTCACAGCCTCAGAATGGAATTTTATTTTATATTTTTTAAAGATTTTATTTAAGGTTTTTAAGGATTTTTAAGATTTTATTTATTTTATTTATTTATTTGAGAGAGAGTGAAATAGCCAGAGAGCAAGAGGGGGCGGGGCAGAGGGAGAAGCCGACTCTCCACTAATCCCAGGACCCTGAGATCATGACCTGACCTGAAGGCAGATGCTTAACTGACTGAGCCACCCAGGTGCCCATCAGAAGGGAATTTTAGAAGGCTCTTCTACCCAGCTGCCTTTGGTCAGATCAGAAAGATCTGACCAGATCTGACAGGATCTCCATTTTCCTATCAAGGCCTATGTAGTCTAGGTGGTAAGAACCTGGTCACCCAGGGAGAAAGTGGGTCTGCTTGTTGAAGGGTATGTAGTTACACAAATGGACAGCCACGCTGTACACATGCCACCTTTCCCATCAAGAGGGGGAGTCTGCTTCCTCTCCCGTTGGACCCGGGTTGGTCCTGTGACCTTGACCAGTGGAGTGTGGTAGGAATGACACAGTGTAACTCCTTGACCCAGACCTTCAGAGGCCTTGTAGCTTCTGCACAGGTCATCTTTTTTTTTTTAATTTTTTAAAAATTTTTATTTATTTATGATAGTCACACACAGAGAGAGAGGCAGAGACACAGGCAGAGGGAGAAGCAGGCTCCATGCACCGGGAGCCCAACGTGGGATTCGATCCCAGGTCTCCGGGATCGCGTCCTGGGCCAAAGGCAGGCGCTAAACCACTGCGCCACCCAGGGTTCCCTGCACAGGTCATCTTAAGATCTAGTTCCTATGTCAGGAAGCCAAGTCCAGGCAACCCACAGAATCATGAGAAATAACATTCATTGTGTTAAGACACCAAGTTTTAGGGTCTTTTGTTACATAGCCATAGGTAACTGAGAGCCATATTCTGTTATCATTTGGAAACATTTATGTGTTTTTGGATTAACTTTCTAAGTAATCTTGTCTGACGTTTCTGGCAATTAGAGGAATCTCTTCTAATAGAAATAGTAGTCATAATAATAAACATTATTGTGGCAAAAAGAGTTAAGACTCAACACATGTGGAGTGTGCAATGTGGTAAAAATCACAAAAATAAATGACAACACATTTTTGTCAGCAGTAAACTCCACACAGGTGTTATTTATTTCCTCAGCTCTGAGATAGGTCAAGGAAATGGTCCCCCATTTTTCCTCAGAAAGTGTATACATATTGGATTTGTGTTCACCCTTCCCTGCATTAACCCGGAGCCTCTCATTCCAGCGTTACTGGGACCTATGGGAGTCTAGGTTTCTGCGGTGGCTCCAGATTTTCCCTCTGTCTTTCCTCACCTCTCCATTGTTGGAGGGACTGTGACTGTGACGGGACCTAGTCCTAGATCTCCCTCCTCAGGAGCAGGGAGCGGGACCAGGATGAACCAGAGGTGATGACTGTGGGCTTGTCTGTCCACTTTACTGCTCGGTGAGCAGGATCTCACAGAGGTTAGTTTCTCTGGTTGTCACCCCACTTTCTGATGGTACAGACCTCTACCTCCAGGGACACGAGGTGGTTGGATTCAGCGCTGATTTATTGCCTTTCTCTTACTCTTTATGGGGCCAGTTTTAATGAGCATCCAAGCAGAAACGCCTTTGACTCCTGGGCTGTGAATAACTGTTATTAATAAAAGGGCGAGCAGCTTGCTTCAGCTCCGTTGCATATTTCCATATTAATAATGCCATAAACTCCCCCAGAGCGACAGTGTGGCCCCTCACTAGGCAGGGGCTCTGACCCAGAGCTCTGGGCTGGCTCATGAGCCCTGGAAGGAGAAGCGGCCAGGTCCCTGCGCAGGGAGGCTGGACCCAGGTCCCGACCCTACTCTTGCAGCTCACTCAGCACCCTGCACAGCTCTCCTCTAGGAAGCAAACAGCTGACTCCAAGGGGTGATGGAGGTGGGTCAGGAAGTTCTGTCTGCTTTTAAGTATCTCCCAGATGAGTCTGTCAATTTGTTTCCGATGCCATCACTTAAAGACTCAATTAATTTGAGTTTGCATGTTACATAAACTCATGGAGTCCTATGTTAAAAGGCAAATGCCTTAGGGACACAGTGTATAGACTTCACCAGCGTTCACCGAATACTGTATTGGAAGTTAATGTCACTGATTCACACATGTTTATTGAGCATCTACTGTGTGCCAGGAGCTTGGATTATGGTATGAAGAAAACAGACGAAAATCCCTGCCCTTGTGGAGCTTCTATTTGAGTTGAGGGAAATAAACAATAAGCAAATAAATATGTAAAATACATAGTAGGCTGATGGTGATAAATGCTATGTAAAATATAGAGCAAGGAAGAGAGATGGGGAGTGCACAGCTGGCAGGGAAGTTGGCAGTTGCCTGCAAGCAGATCCTTGGAAGATTCTCTCTTGGGACAGAGGTCACTTGGAGAGGTCAGATTTGGGATTGTCTTTATGTATGGTGGCTACCCTTTATCCAGGTCAGGTACCAGTGGAAAAGAAATTTCAGAAAAAAAAATCATGTCCTTTCTTTCTTTAAAAAATATTTTATTTTTCAGCTCAGGACCTGAGCTGAAACCAAGAGTCAGATGTTCAACTAACTGCACTACCCAGGTGTCCCAGGCCTTTTCCTTTTAAATTTTCAGTAGCCTGGGGCACCTGGTTGGCTCAGTTGGTAGTGCATGCGACTCAGGGTTGTGAGTATGAGCCGCATGTGGGGTATGGAGATTATTTAAAAATAAAAATCTTTAAAAATAATAAATAAAATTTCAATTGCTCATCTTTGCTGCCGATTATCATTAACTTTCTCTTCTCTTGCTCCCCAAAATCTATTTCTGGCTGCACCCCTCCCTCTCTCATTGCCTTTGAAAGCTCTAAGTACCTCCTCCTTTTTTTTTTTATCTGAGAGAGAGAGAGAGAGAAAGTATGATTGGGGGGAGGGGTAGAGGGAGAAGACGACGCCCCGCCGAATAGGGAACCCAGCATGGGGCTCCATCCCAGGACCCTGAGATCACCACTTAAGCTGAAAGCAAATGCCCAACAGACTGAGCCTAGCATCTAGGTACTCAGAAATCATGTCTTTTCTAGCCACTTCCCTTATGAAGCTTGGATAATGGTTGGGGCCTACAGACCCCTGAGCTCAGCCTTTCATCAGCCCTTGGTCTGTGATAGCCCAGCACATGTCCCTCATTTCTGTGGATTCCCAGGGATTTGTATTCTCCCTTTCCAAATGGAGCCTGATGCAGGGGCTCGATCCCATGACCCTGAGATCAGGACCTGAGCTGAAACCAAGAGTCAGATGTTCAACTAACTGCACTACCCAGGTGTCCCAGGCCTTTTCCTTTTAAATTTTCAGTAGCCTGGGGCACCTGGTTGGCTCAGTTGGTAGTGCATGTGACTCAGGGTTGTGAGTATGAGCCCCATGTGGGGTATGGAGATTATTTAAAAATAAAAATCTTTAAAAATAATAAATAAAATTTCAATTGCTCATCTTTGCTGCCGATTATCATTAACTTTCTCTTCTCTTGCTCCCCAAAATCTATTTTTGGCTGCACCCCTCCCTCTCTCATTGCCTTTGAAAGCTCTAAGTACCTCCTCCTTTTTTTTTTTTAATATTTTATTTATTTATTCACGAGAGACACAGAGACACAGGCAGAGGGAGGAGAGGCAGGCTTCATGCAAGGAGCTGGACGTGGGACTCCAGGGTCACGCCCTGGGCCCAAGGCAGGCGCTAAACTACTGAGCCACCCAGGCATCCCTAAGTACCTCCTCCTGATTATGGGTAGTGGCTTCCTCCTTCCTCTAATGGCTAGATGTTAGCTGATGCCCAGAACAGGGAGTTGGCTTCCTCTCCAAATGATAATCACAGTATTTCCCCAGCAACACAGTACTTTTCCTCCCGGACTTCCAGGCCCACTCTTATAGCAGGAACACTTTCACCACCTTACTGGAGAAGGCACTGCTATTTCTATTGTTTTTGAGGATTTATTTATGTATGGGGGGGCATACATACATTACTTATGTATGGGGGGTGCAGAGGGAGTGGGAGAGACAGACTCCACACTGAGCAGGGAGCTGGATGCAGGGCTCGATCTCACAACCCTGAGATCAAGACCTGAGCCCAAACCAAGAGTCGGATGTTTAACTGACTGGCCCACCCAGGTGCCACAAGGCACTGCTCATCCTTACACCACAGCCATTCTCCTTTTGTTCTTTGGCAATGGAAACCCAATCTCATCAGGAAACAATGAACACAGGAGAAAATGGCTCATTTTCCAAGACTCCTTTGCAGCTAGCGGTTGCTGTAGTGGTTGCTGTGTGACATTCTGGCCAATAAGGTGGGGGTGGAAATCATCTTGCAGTGCTTCTGGGAAAATATTGAAGAGAGTCATGCTCTAATCAGCATAACTTTTGGCCCTTTACCATCTGCTTCTTCCTGCTGGGAGTAAAACTGCAGTGGCCATCTTGTGGCCTTGAGGTGGAAAACCTCATTGGGATGGATGTCAGGAAGACAGAAGAAGCAGGGTCCTTGATCATATTTTTGAGTAGTAGCCCTGAACAACTACTTCTAGATTTCTTGTTACCTGTGACAATATCTCCTTATTTTAAGGTAGGTTTTTGGTGGGTGTTATGGGCTGAATTGTAACTCCTCAAATTCATATGTTGAAATTCTAACTCTCTGAATGTGCCTATATTTGGAGATAGGACCATTAGAGATAAAATTAAGGTTAAGGGTCATATGGGGGCTTAATCCAACCTTAGTGCTGTCCTTATAAGAAGAGGAACTTTGAATGCACAGAGAGGTACCAGGGGCTCTGCACTTAGGAAATATGTATATGAGGGCACACTGAGAAGACAGGCATTTTAAGGCTAAGGAGAGGGGCCTCAGAAGAAACCAAACCTGATGACACCTTCATATTGTACTTCCAGCCTCCAGAACTGTGAGAAAATGCATTTTTCAAAAAGATTTTAATTAATTAATTAATTAATTAATTTAGAGAGCATGAGCAGGGGGAGGAAAAGAGGAGGAGAGAGAGAAATCTCAAGCTGACTCCCCATTGAGCCCAGAGCCCAATGTGGGGCTCCATCTCACAACCCTGAGATCATGACCTCAGCTGAAATCAAGAGTCGGGTGCTTAACTGACTGAGCCACTCACGTGCCCCAGAAAATAAATTTTTGTTGTGTACACCACCCTGTCCTTGGTGTTATGGCAGCCCTAGCAAAAAAACATAGTGACTTTCAGCCAAATGCAGCCGTGACTAGTACACCATGACGTTGGATCTGGCAACCTGGGTCCAGTGGGGTAAGGATGAGCTAAAGAGGCAATAAGGAAAGCTCTCCAATTAGGTGCTAAGTCAAGTATCCACCTGAGAATGGCTCCAGGGTCTTTGGTACCTGGCTCAGATGTCTCATCTCCCTGGTCAGATGCTTTTTATTTCTCCCTTCCCCAGAGCTTGTGGCTGCAATGCACCAGTTCCATTGAATCTTGCTGGCCTTGAGTATTCTCTTCTCAGCCTCTAAGAGTGTCAGAACATTCATTCAGCAACCAATGCCTCATGTTACAGATAGTATTCAATAGACAGTAATTGAATGAATGAATAGGAAGTGACTGTGGGAGCCATTACCAGGTAACATATACACATTTACCATACATTTGTTTATTCATCAATTAAAAATAGAGCTTATTTTTTCTCATTATAAAAAGTAACAATAGCTGGTCTTCAACTCTGTGCTAGACACTGTGGTTTGTGCTTTTGCATTTGTTATGTTTATATTCACAAGAGATCTGCAAGATAGGTATTATATCAATTTTATAGATGAGGAAAATGAGATTTAGAAACCAAAGGAACAAAGATTGGAAATGATGAAACAAATATTTAAATGCAGGTCTGTCTTATTCTGAAGGACATGCCCATTCCACAGTATTCAATATAGTATGTTGAATATATTATGTTGCTGCTCATAAAGTACTACATGTTTATTAGAGTATATGTATATAATTTATATGTACATGTGTGCCATATATATTTTTATATTATATATTGAATACATGTGTATATATATTGATATATAGATGTAGATACAGAGAGACCATATATATATATATATAGTTGCTATAGAAAATATAAAAAAATAGAAAAGGGCAAAACTATATATAATCTCTTAATGGAGTTTTAAAAAATTGTGGTGAAATGTACATAACATAAAATTGACCATTTTAAACTCAGGGCATTAAATATATTCAGACTGTAGGACTGTTATAAATTTGGCTTTTGTTCACCTATTACATTACACTATCATTTTCCATTGGCCATGCAAATTTTTTTAAAAAAATGGTGGTATAATTGACATATAGTATTCCATTACTCATGCATTTAAATAGCCTTTCATGAATCACATCTGCCTTTGTGTCCAACCATTAGTGACTCCAGGTGCATGCATTTTCAGTCTGATGCTGGAGAAATTTGGGGTGAAGGGCCTTTTGGACCTAGTAATACATGCTTATTTTATGAAAGATAAGGTTCTTGTCGGAAATGTTTTCATGTTTGGAAAGGGGGCTTCAGGGACAGTTTCAGCTCTCATAGCTTGCTTTTCTGTGTCTGGGAAAGTCACGTCAAGCTCTAGCTGATCTCTTGGGCTTTAGAGACAATGGTTAGATTTGTCCATGGTAGATTTTATTCACAAGAGTTTCTGGGGTGCTGCCCACAGTGAGAAGAGCAGTCAGAATGGGATACATGCTTCACTGCCCAGTGACAGGGTAGGTCATATGTTGAAATCATGGATTTCAGGAAGGAGGTGAGGTTGCATGAAGGTGGTAGGTCTGTGGAAGGTGGAGCAGTGTGGTAGTGAGACCCTGTGGGAGAGGGTGCCATGCCTAATGGGAATGTAACAAAGGTCTGCTATGTGTGCTCTCTGTAAAACCCTATTGCTGCCCGACAAGAAAATCTATGGGAAATGTTCGTGGGATTGAACCGATATCTCTTGGACAGTGGTGTTCTCAATCTGGCCACAGCTGCTTGATTGTACACAACTTCAACCTGTAGCAGGCTCTGCACCTCTCAGAAGGTATTTGGTGGTATGACAAGTGACCAAGCCACTAGACTTGATCTGGATCCCCCAGGGGGACTTCCTCAAATATGAAGGGCCATTTTGGGAAGTCTGCACACTAATTTTTACAGGAGTAGAACCCCTTTTTAGTTGAGGTGACTAAGGGAGTTCCCAGTCTAGAAGGTGAGGCTATTTATTCCTCATGGAGTAGTTCTGTCTAGTAATCATCAGGCTGCTTACTGCTGAAAGATAGGTGAAGGGAAGATAAGGGAAGATTACGGTAAGACGGATGATTTGCTCTCATCTGGAATCCTCAGGAGATCTAAACGGCTATGGCCTCTGTCATTTTCCTTGTCTTCCTTTTTTCCTACACTCTGTGAGGATCACTTTTTTGCTGCTTTCAAACTGGTGATGAAACCTTTAGGGGAGAACTAGGGCCTTCTACTGCTTTACATCCTAAAACACAGCTCTTGACCTCAGCCCAATATTTCATTCTTTCTCATTCTCCCATGTGAGTTCTCCCTGCTGTCTCTTAGCTTAATCTGTAGTTCATCTTTTAAGACACAAATGAAATATCTTCTTCTCCAGAAAACCTTTCAATTTCTGGTTTGGATTTTTCACTCAAACCAGGAAAAAAAATTGCTTGACATTGTGTCAGCAGATTTCTGACAAATGTGCAAAGATAATTATATGGGGGAAAGAATAATGTTCTTTTTTTTTTTTTTAAAGATTTTATTTATTTATTCATGACAGACACACAGAGAGGGAGAGAGAGAGAGGCAGAGACATAGGCAGAGGGAGAAGTAGGCTCCATGCAGGGGGCCCGATATGGGACTTGATCCCGGGTCTCCAGGATCCGGCCCTGGGCTGAAGGCGGCACTAAACTGCTAAGCCACCTGGGCTTCTCAAGAATAATGTTTTTAACAGATGATGCAGAGACACCTGGATAGCCACAAGCAAAATAATGAAATTGGATCCTCACACTATATTTGGAATTTAACTCAAAATGGATCAAAAATCTAAATGTAAGAGCTAAAACTATAAAACTGTTAGAAGAAAAACATAGGAGCAAATATTCACAAACTTGAGTTAGGCTGTGGTTTCTTAGATATGATACACAGCCACAAGCAACAGAAGAAAAAATAAACTGGACACCATCAAAATGGAAGACTTTAATGCATCAAAGGACACCATCAAGAAAGCGAAAAGACAACCCACAAAATGGGAAAAAACTGTTTGTAAATCATCCATCTGAAAGAGTCTGGTATCCAGAATATATAAAAAAAGACTTCTTGCCACTCAATAATTAAGGGATGATCCAATTAAAAATAGGCAAAATATCTGAGTAGACATTCTTCCAAAGGAGATATACTAAAGGCTAATAAGCACATAAAAAGATGCTTAATATCATTAGCTATCAGGGAAATTCAGTTTGAAACCACAATGACATACCACTTCATACCCACTAGGATGGATATAATAAAAAAGACAGATGATAACAAGTGTTGCCAAGGATGTGGAGAAATTGGAACCCTCATTCATTCCTGGCGGGAATGCAAAATAGTACACTATTTTGTAATATAGTCTAGCAGTTTCTCACATGGTTAAACATAGAGTTAGATATCCATCCATCAACTGATGAATGGAGAAACACAATGTAGTATAGTCATACAATGAAATATTGTTCTGTCATGAAAAGGAATGAAGTACTGACTCCTGTTACAACAGGGATGAATTTTGAAAACATTATGCTAAGTGAAAGAAAGCAGCCATAAAAGGCCATATATTGTATGATTCCATTTATATGAAATGTCTAGGATGGGCAAATCAGAAAGTAGAGACAGAAAGTAAATTAGTCATTTCTTGGAGTGGGGTTCGGGGGGATATTTTGGAGGATAACAATTAAGGGGTATGAGATGTCTTTGGGGGTAATGAAAATATTCTAAAATTGGTGAAATGTACAACTCTATGAATACATGAAAAACAATTGAATTTTACACTTTAAATGAACAAATTATATGACATGTGAACTATACTTCAATAAATCTTTAAAAAAGAGAGAAAAAAAAGTCAGTAAAGAGTCTGTGCTTTCCTCTGAAAAGACTGACTGACTTCACTTTGAGGTCCCACAGCCTTTCTTAGAGAGGTCTTTGAGGGTACCTGGGACATGTTAGTGTCTGAATTTGTATATTTAACTGTGTGTGTGGAGGCCCTCTCTCTCCTATAGGATTTTGGCTTCCCTTCTCATGGTGTTCAGGGTGCTCTGCTGTCTGCGTTAGTGTCTTCCTCCCTGCGCTGGCAAGGTGGGCTACTTAGGGATCTTGAGGCTTGAGGAATAACTTGATAGTGGGATCCTAGGGTTTTCATTTTGTCTCTCATGCATCCCAGATGGGGAGTTGGAGAAGCCAGCACCCAGATAGGGAGTTGGAGAAGCCAGCAACCATCCATAGGCATGAATAGAAAAAGCCCTGTGCAAGCCTACTCACTTTAGTCAAAGGACTGAGAAAAGGGTAGAAGACCAGATAACGCCCACCTCATTCCAGACAACACCAAGGGAAAAACTCCTCCAAGTTCCTTTAGCCCTACCCTGTGTTGCTGGTGGGTTTCTGTGCCCACCTGGCAACAGTGAGCTTCCCCTACACCTGGTGGTGAGGAAGTGGTGTGAGTCTGCTGTACTTTTTGCTGGGTTGGTGCCATTGGGGTCCAGCAGGGAACTTCCATTACACTTGCACCTACATGCTGCATCTAAACAGGGTGACTGCCTGCAAAAAAAGAAGATTAAGTAGGATCCAGAGTCTTCTAGGTAATACCTCAAATGTCAGGGTACAGTTAGAATCATTCTTCATACCAAGAACCAGGAAAATTTCACTTGAATGAGAAAAGACAATCAACAGACACCATCACAGAGATGATACAGAATTAGATTTGAAAGCAGCCACTATTAAAATGCTTCAACAAGCAGTTGTAAACATATTTGAAACAAATGAAAAATAGAAAGCCAAAAAAATTAGAAAGTCTCCCAAGGAAATAGATATAAAGAAGAATCAACAAACTTCAGAGCGAAAAATATAATAATTGGAATAAAAAAACCCACCTCATTGGATGTGCCCACTAGCAGAACAAATATGACAGAGGAAAGAATCAGTGAGCTTGAACACAGAACAGTAGAAATTGATCTGAGAAGGAGAGAAAACAGAACAAAAAGAAACAAAAGGAGCCCTAGGGACCTGTGGAACAGTAACAAAATATCTAACATTTGTACCATGGGGGGAGAGGGAAAAAGTGGGGGCTGAAAGAGATTTGGAAAAAATAATGATTGAAAATTCTCCAAATTTGGCAAAAGACAGAAACCTACAGATTCTAGAAGTTGAGTGTATTACAGATAGCACAACCCAAGGAAATCTATGCTGACACATCATAAAAAAAAACTAAATACAAAAAGACAAAACCAAAAAATCTTGAAAGCAGCTAGGGAGGTGAGGTATTATCTATAAAAGAGAAAATGATTAGAATGACAGAAAGTTTTTCATGAGAAACCCTGGAGGCCACAAAGAAGAGGCACAGGATTTTTCAAGGGAAAGGGCAACTGGATCCAAATTTCTTTGGCTCCTGACTTAAATTCACATCATTAGTTCCTTTATTTAAGCATTCCTTTTTAGAGCATTACTCATAAATTGTAGCCTCATCTTCCTAATGGAAATGTTAACCTTTTTTAATTAAAAGTATGTCCAGATAATTTTTAAAAGTTATTATTGTGATTAAATATTTTAATTTTTCTAATTAGTTGTTGCTGAGCTGTGGAAGATCCATTATTTTTTTTTAAGATTTTATTTATTTATTCATGAGAGACAGAGAGAGAGAGAGAGGGGCAGAGACACAGGCAGTAGGAGAGCAGGCTCCCCACAGGGAGCCCAATGCAGGACTCGATCCCAGGACCCCAAGATCATGCCGTGGGCCAAAAGCAGACGCTAAACCGCTGAGCCACCCAGGGATCCCAGATCCATTATTTTGAATATTTAGCTTTTATCTTATCGACTTAACTGAATTCTAATTCTAATAGTTTTAGAGCTTATTCTTTTCGAATTTGTAGATAAAGCATCTGCCCAGATTGTGATTCTTCTCTTTGTCATTCTAAAAGTCGCAATTTTGATGTCCATTTCATGTGGTATAGTATTGTCTAAAAAAACATCTGGAAAAAGTATATTTAATAATTGTCATAAGAATTAGTCTTGTTTGGCCTGCAATTTTATCTAGAATGCACTGTTGCCTAAAATGTGTTCCACAGGATTCTGGATTTCCAAGATGTTTTGGGTGATATTTGGTTAAATAAAATAAAGTGTTTTGTTTTTTTATTGCAAAGCTTCTGGGTTTTAGGATGACAGTGCTCACTATACATCTCCAGGAGGTGGATGTAGCAGGCAAAGACCCCCTTCCTGGCCTTCTCCCTTTCAGCCGAGCCTCTTCTGCCTCCATGGTCTAGGGGCACCCTTCTTCGAGGAAGTGCTGCTTTAGAATTTCAGTGTAATGGATGCCGTGAGCAGTTGGGTTGAAATAGTTATTGCTTGTCATGCTAAAGAAGTATCTTCCTGGTCCTGAAATATTTACTTCATTTCCCTTTGCTCATGGGATGGAGTTGGGGGAGGCAAGTGATTAAAATAAAATTATTCTTTTTAGTCTCATATTATCAGACGTGTATTGTAATAAACGTGTATTAACTTTAAAATTAAACAAAAACCCATAAAATGCAAATCTGCCTAGAGAGAGAACATTTTCAGTGTGGGTTTCCTCTGTGAGGAAGGGAAGTGCCACATGAGAGTCTGTGTGTGTGTGGGGGGGAGTAGAGAGACTTGGGGGCAGGGATGGGGGTGGTGCAGGGGTAGGGTGGTGGGGTGGGGCTCTGCTTAGACAGGTCACCCTGAGATCACTGACATCATTCTGCCGCTTGATTGGCTGCTGGCTGGATGTCATCAGGGACTTTTTTCTGCCCATTTCAATTGTAGCCAAATTCACTGTCAGCACATTGAGTGAAAATCTTCTAGGCCAGTTGCTGACATATTTGTAGGATGAAGTCAAATATTCTAATTACTTTTTCTGACATTTAACAAACTCAATTTTCATGTAAAATTATCTCCTAACTCTCTAGAAAGCTGTTTATTTTTCTCCTTAAGGAGACACAAGTTCAACGCTCCTTTTCAAATGAATATAATTTCTTGAAAGCCAAAAATTATAGCTTTTAATGGTGTTTTTTCTTCTTGTGATTAAATCCCTTTGATCTTGGGCTATTTGGTGGCAGTATTTGAATATATTTCTTCCCACTGTCCCTCCTTCTCTTCATCTTGCTTTCCTTCTGTTTCTCCTGGAAGAGGAGCTTTAGCATGGGAGTTTCTGTGTTCTGAAATGGCTTTTCTCTTTTCTTTCTTTCTCGTGTTCTTTCTCTTTCTTTTTTAGAGAGAGAGATAGCACATGGAGGGGTTGGCAGAGGAAGAGAGAGAGAGAGGATCTTAAGCAGGCTGCACGCCCAGTGCGGAGCCCAATGCAGGGCTCGATCTCATGACTGAAATCATGACCCTGAGATCATGACTGTGAGATCATGAACTGAGATGATATCAAGAGTCTGACACTCAACTGACTGAGCCACCCAGGCACCCTTGAAATGGCTTTTTCAAAATACCTATTTATTTATTTATTTAAGAGAATATTCTTTTTTAAAAAAGATTATTTATTCATGAGACACACACACACACACAGAGAGAGAGAGAGAGAGGCAGAGACACAGGCAGAGGGAGAAGCAGGCTCTATGTAGGGAGCCTGACGTGGGACTTGATCCCGGGTCTCCAGGATCAGGCCCTGGGTGGAAGGCAGGTGCTAAACCGCTGAGCCACCCAGGGAGCCCAAGAATATTCTTTTTTTTTTTTTTTTTTTAAGATTTTATTTATTCATCTGAGAGAGAGCACATGAGTGAGAGAGAGCAGGAGTAGGGGAGGGGCAGAGGGAGAGGGAGAAGAAGAAGCAGACTCCCCACTGAGCAGGGATCTTGTCTTGGGGCTCAATCCCAAGACCCTGGGATCATGACCTGAGTCAAAGGCAGATGCTTAACCAAGTGAGCCAATCTGGCACCCCCAAAATGTCTAAAATCACCAAAAGGTAGGATCTAGGAGATCTATCAAAGAAAAGGAATACTAACATTATATAATCATTAAAATGGTTAATGCCAGTTTTTATTAAGCACTTGCTATGCGAGAGGCATTATTCTAAGTTCTTTGCATGTATTTTATTTAAGCCTCACAATATTCCGATGAGCAGGAGTTATCTGTATGTTAGAGTTGGGGAAATAGAGAGGTTAAGTATTTTGTTCAAGATCACACAGCTAGTAAATGACAGAGCTAGAACTTGAATTCATATTTCTCTGCTATCTATTCAAGCCACCTAACCCATTGTGTAAATTAGAAATAATGAGTATTTTGGGGATTCCTGGGTGGCTCAGCCATTGAGCATCTGCCTTTGGCTCAGGGTGTGATCCCAGGTCTGGGGATCAAGCCCCACATTGGGCTCCCTGCAGGGAGCCTGCTTCTCCCTCTGTCTCTGCCTCTCTCTCTGTCTCTCATGAATAAATAAAATCTTTAAAAAAATGAGTGTTTTCAAAGTAAAGAGCCTCCCTTGGGATGGAAGAAAGAATACGAAACTGTTTATGCTCTGGTAGAAAAAGAGAGGGGGGGCTGGGGACAAGGGAAGATTTTTCAGACGAAACGACCCCATGAATGATTTCCTGTCAGAACTCGAGGGGTATCTCATGTCCCTCATTTTATTGGTGAGGCACTAAGGCCTAGGAAGGGGCCTACTCTTAGTTGGGGAAAGTGTTGGCTCAGAGCATGGATGGGAATCCAGGCCTGGTGGCTTCTGACCCACTAGGCTGCTTTCTAAATAGTATATATTTTAAAGCGCCAAATCATTTTTTTTAGAGTGTTAAAACCATCAGAAATTCCAAGTGATGGGAAGAAATTATGAGAGCCCATTTGTCCTTTTAAAAGATGGGAGAAACTCCCCCACTTGCTATTAAAGCTGAGGACATGATTTGTGATTCTGTTTATGTTTACAGCTCAATTTCCTTTCTGCCATGAGGAAACAGCTGAACCCCAATAAAAGCTGAAGAGCCCAGTTTCTTCTGTAATACAAAGATCATGTTCAGCATTTTGTATTATCCTCTTGGCTGAAGTCAAAACCAACTGACATGTAAATTCTAGGCACTTCCTAACTAAGGACTCCAGACAGGTGCTGCTGTGTTTTGTTTTGTTTTGTTTTTATAGAATCAAACAAAACTTTTCCGTATGTGTGATTTTCCCCACTCCACTTGGGATTTTGTGGTTCCTATGACATCCTGGGCTTCCTTTTGGCATGGGATCCAATCTTAGTTATATCACTTAGTGTGTGTGTGTGCATGGGACTTTTATAAATAACAGCAGCTATTTAGCCAAATGATGTTCTCTAATGTTCCCTGTATATTAACTCATTTATGCTTATAACAACCTTCTTAGGCTGAATGATGGCTCCCCAACGATGTTCACGTACTAATCTCTGGAACCTGTGATTATATTACCTCACATGGCAAAAGAGACTTTGCAGATGTCATGAAGTCAAGGACCTTGCTATGGGGAGATTATCCTGGGTTATCTGGGTGGGCTTGATGTAACCACAAAGGTTCTTTATGAGAGGGAGGCAGGAGGTCAGGGAGAGGAGAAGAGGATACACAACTGGCTTTGAAGATGGAGGAAGGAGCCAGAAGCAGCCTCTAGTAGATCAAAGAGGCAAGGCTTAGATTCTTCCCTGGAGCTTCCAGAAGGAACCAGCCCTGTCGATGCTTT
Organism: Canis lupus dingo; assembly: GCF_003254725.2. NCBI lineage: Eukaryota > Metazoa > Chordata > Mammalia > Carnivora > Canidae > Canis > Canis lupus. Next base: position 29,289,763 of record NC_064261.1, on the reverse strand, counting down.
GATCTTAGCCTCATAGGACTCCCTTCGGACTTCTGATATTCAGAACTATAAAAGAAAAAATGAGTGGTCTTAAGCTGGTGCACTTATGGTAATTTGTTATAGAAGCAGTAGGAAACTAATATAGGTAGGTGCTATTATTATCTCTGTTTTATACATTAAGGGACTAAAGCACAAAGAGATTAAGTTCTTTGCATGTATTTTATTTAAACCTCAAGGTCACACAATCAGAAAGCAGCAGAGCTAAGAATCAAACAGCTGTCTCTGTGGTTCCAGAGACTCTGTGTTTGATGATTACACTATTTGACGTGAGGCAAGACACTTTACTTCCATGAGCCTCAGTTTTCTCATCTCTAAAATGGAGCCAATAATCCCTCTATATCTGCTTGTTAGGGAATTAAATGCATGACATTCTAGGTGTGATGATGGTAATGGTGACAATGATGATGGTGCTGCTGCTGTTGATGGTGATGATAGTGATGATGATGATAGTGCTGGTGATGATGGTGATGATGATGGTGATGGTGGTGATGCTAATGATGGTGATGATGATAATGGTGACAGTGATGATGTCACGATGGTGATAATGATGTTGATAATGACAAGAACAGATGCCATTGCGAGGTGCAGGAGGTCAGCATTGTACAAGTTTTGAGAGAGTGACTATGGAGTGTAATGACTGCAAAGCTTCCTAAAAGATGCTTCTGCTGTTGTCTTCTGTTTTTCCTTTGGCTCTGTTCTTAGCAGTCTAATGACTTTTGTTCAAGTTATCACCTTAACAGCTCTCCTCACCATGCCACCCTCTCAACCCCAGCCCCTCCCACAGGATCATGAGCAGCTTACATCTTTACTCCCTTTATACCAATACCAAGAACTAGAGCAGAATCCAAACTGTTGTCAGCCTGGGGAGGCCTTCAGAATATCCCGCTTGCTGTCTAGCAGCTCCTGGTCAAGCTGTCAGTTCAAACTGGAGTCTATGGGGAAATTCTAATGTGAGAATTGAGAAAAGCAATTTTGAGAGGAGAGATCAAAGTAGATACATATGCATAGGTGGAATTTTTTTCCTGGTTATAAAAGGACTGTATATTTATTGTACAAAGTATAGAAATGTATAAAGAATAAAAGTCTCCTGGGGCATCTTGCTGGCTCAGTTGGTAGAGGATTCAACTCTTGATCTCAGGGTTGTGAGTTTGAGCCACTCATTAGCTGTAGAGATTATTTAAAAATAAAATCTTAAAAAAAAAAAGGGAGTAAAAGTCTCCCATAGTCTTACCAGTAGAGAGAATCACTGTTAATGTTTTCAGTGTATTTTCCACTAAATTTTTCCACCTGTGTTTATAAATAATGTGGAGAGTTTTGTGTGTCTTCTTTCTTCAGTTAAGAACATATTGTGATCACCTACTCATATCATTAAATCTTGTTCAAAAATGTTATTTTAATTGGTTCTCTAAGATGTTTTTCTATTTATATTCTATTCTTTTTATATCACATATATCTGAATGAAGTCTAAGGATGAAGCTCACTAGTATTTTAAAGATTTCTTACAATTCCTTGTTAAGTATTTGGGTCTATTTCAGATAGAGCAAGAACCCCATAGGAATGATGGTGTTGTTTCAGGGCAATTGGGGTGGGGAACAGGCTGAGAAAACCGTTCTTCTCTCAGAGGATGTATGTATGTGTATCTGCACTTTGTGGAGAAAAGAGGGGGTGGCTTTTAATACTTAGAAGCCCCCTCCCCCACATATGCCATCCAAGGGACTTTCTTTCTTTCTTTCTTTCTTTCTTTCTTTCTTTCTTTCTTTCTTTCTTTCTTTCTTTCTTTTTAAAGGTTTTTATTCATTTATTTCAGAGAGAGAGAGAGAGAGAACAAAAGCAGGGAGGAGGGGAGAAGCAGGCTCCCTGTGAGTAGGAAACCCATGAATAGGGAGCCTGATGCAGGGCTTGATTCCAGGACTCTGGGATCATGACCTGAGCCAAAGGCAGACACTTAATGACTGAGCCACCCAGATCCCCTTCCAGGGAGATTTCTGATTTTTCCTTAATATTACAGAAGCTCCTCAGTTTTGAGCTGGATAAAGTTGATTCCAAGATGTGGTTTCTTTTTTTGGCCAAATATCTTTCTAATATGGTAAGTGAGGAGCAAGGTTTACAATCTTTCTAATTGGTTTCCTCATTTTTCTACCTGTGAAATTTGAAGTCCTGAATAATAACCCTCCAAGAAGCACTTTTTCCCCAAAGCATGAAAAGGCTCTAGTTTGAATAAGCTCTGAGATAGTCATTCAGGGTCAAATTCAGGCTCCTATTGTACCCTGGATCTTATTTGGTGGTGGCCATTTTCCAAAGATGACTGTCTAATGAACCAGGCCTCCCATTATTCATGCCTTGTCCAGTCCTCTCCTTTTGAATCTGGGCTGGCCCTGTGACTTGCTTTTGACCAATACAGCAGAAGGCTCTGCATGACTTCTGAGTTATAAGAAGTCCTGCAGCTTCTGGGAGAAGCCCTTTCCCAGCTATGACAGCCATGCTGTGTGGAAGCCAAACTAGCCTTTTGGAGGGGCTACATGGAGAGAGGTGTTGGGCCAGCACCCAGCCGTGGAGCCAGACATGTGAGTGAAGACATCATCTTCAATGTCCAGCCCAGGGGAAACTTTGGATGACTCCAATCCAGCCAGCTTCAGGCTGCAACCACCAGATGATCTCAGTTAACCCTTGGGGCATAAGAGGATAACAGCAAATTATTATTTGAAGTCATTAAATTTGGTAGTAGTTTATTGCATAGTAAGAGATAATCTGAATTTTTTAAAAAGATTTTATTTCTTTGAGAAAGAGAGAGAGAGAGAGAGAGCACGAGCAGGGGGAGGAGCAGAGGGAGAAGCAGATTCACCGCTGAGCAAGGAGCCTGACATGAGGCTCCATCCCAGGACCTTGAGATCATGACCTGAGCCAGAGGCCAATGCTTAACCAACTGAGCCATCCAGGCACCCCAGTAATCTGAATTTTTAACTGCAAGGTGTTACATGTATTTCTTGACCTCAGGAAACTGGGAACTCTTTGAAGGCAAGAGCACATCTTGGCATTTTTGGTATTGCTAACTGAATCCTGCAGCATGGCTGACATAAGCCGGGAATGTGCAGCAGTACTTTACCAAAGGCCCTGGAATAACAAAAGAAGCGAATATAGAGAAGTGAATGAAATTTGCTAATCTATCTACAAAATATATTCTCTACTTTTTTTTTTTTTTAGATTTTATTTATTTATTCATGACAGACAGAGAGAGAGAGAGAGAGACGGGCAGAGGGAGAAGCAGGCTCCGTGAAGGGAGCCTGACGTGGGACTCGATTCTGGGTCTCCAGGATCACGACGTGGGCTGAAAGCAGCGCTAAACCACTGGGCCACCTGGGCTGCCCATATTCTCAATTTTCTGTGTATAGTCTGCCAGAGTGCTTCCCTTCCAACTTCTGGCCAGCCTCCATGTGGCAGAAGCTATTTCTTTAAATACTTTTGAAAAGGTAGGTACACTTATTTAAAATAAATTGGTTTATGGGGGCATCTGAGTGGGACACTTGGTTAAGTGTGTGACTCTTGGTTTTGGCTCAGGTCGTGGTCTCAGGGTCAAGAGATAGACCCCTGCATTGGGCTCAGTGTTCAGTGAAGAGGCTGCTTGAGATTCTCTCTCCCTTTCCCTCTACCCCTCCCTTTCGTGCTCTCTTTCAAATAAATAAACAAATAAATCTTTAAAAAAAACTGGTTTAGGGATCCCTGGGTGGCGCAGCGGTTTGGTGCCTGCCTTTGGCCCAGGGCGCGATCCTGGAGACCCGGAATCGAATCCCACGTCGGGCTCCCGGTGCATGGAGCCTGCTTCTCCCTCTGCCTGTGTCTCTGCCTCTCTCTCTCTGTGACTATCATAAATAAATAAAAATTAAAAAAAAAACTGGTTTAAAGTTGAAATGTAAAAAAAAAAAAAAAGTTGAAATGTACAAAAGTCTCCCTCTCATTCCTGTCCACGGCCACTCAGATCCCCTTCCCAAAGGCTCCAATGTTATTGGTTTCTTGTGTACTCTCACAAATATTCAATTGCATACATTTCATACCCTGACACACACATGCTCACACCTTTGTATGTTAGCATTACTATGTGCATCTTTTTCATATAACACTGTATCTTGGAGATCTTCTCACATTATTCTCTCTTTTTTTAAAAATTATTTATTTATGAGAAACAGAGAGAGGCAGAGGGAGAAGCAGGCTCCGTGCAGGAAGCCTGATGCGGGACTCAATCCTGGGTCTCCAGGATCATGCCCTGGGCTGAAGGCGCTGCTAAACCGCTGAGCCACCAGAGCTGCCCACATTATTCTCTTTTTTTTAATGGCTACCTAGTATTCCAATGTATTGTCCCACAGCTAATGTTTTTTTCATGGTTAGCGTTTTATTCTTTGAAGAATGGCTTATAGCATCACATTAAGTCAGGCTGGAAGGTGAAGTTTAAAATAATTTCATAAGGATATGCTACAACAGATGTGATGGCTGTTCGCTCTACAAAATCTGGATCCTAGAATGTAGGGCACCCAGTTGACAGTAGCGCCTAGGCTTTCCAAAGAGTCATCATTTTTCTCTTGTCTGTGTGGACTTCTTTTGCTTCTGCTACTTTCTGCTTTTGTTGTGTGATCTTAGAGTCCCTCTGCTTTCTCTGAGAGGTAGTCAGGTAACCTCTTTTCTTTTTCTTTTGCTAATTTTCTGGGATTTCTTCATGTGTTTCTGGCCAACAAGTTCTCATTGATTTCCAGCGGCCATGCCAACCACTGGATGGAGCCTGGAAGAGCAGGGGTTCACCCACCTGCAGGTCTTGAAGGCTCAGCCTGCGTGGGTCCTATGCTGAACAGTGCCTCTGCTATGTCCTGTACCATGGTTCATTTTATATTCTCTTGTTGAGAAGCATTTAGATTATTGTTGATGTTTTGCTATTAAAAACACACCATGAATAACTGTATTCCAATGGCATTTCACACTTGTGTATTTCTCTGAAGGGTATATTCCTGGTAATGACAGTGTTGGGTTTGGCCATCTGAGTTCATGACTCCCATGGGAGGTAGGGTGTTTGCAGGAGAAACCCCACGTGTGCCCAGAGCCAACACCAGCATGCAGGCACATCTGCCACTACAGAGGGATTAGACTCATAAGTAGTGCACAGCTGTGAGAAGACATGACTTTTGCTCTGATAGCCCAAGACAGGAGGTGCTGGGTGGTGAGAGGCTGTGCAGGGTGCTGCTGGGGAAAGGTGGACTCACTGAACTCTTCTTAAGGGTAAAACTCAGAGTTTCTTTCACATGTAAAAATGATTTTATCTAGGTGTTCGCGAAGATTGAACTACTCACGGCATCTTACTCATCAAGAACTTCCCATTTCCTAGAAGACTAGACCAGGTCCTGGGCCTGCTTCCTGGGCCAGTAACTGTTACTGTAATCTTCTGAAAAATCTAAAACATTGTTTCACTCAGAAATGATCTCCAGGATGGCCTGGCTGGCTCAGTTGGTAGAGTATGCAACAGCTTGATCTCTGGGTCATGAGTTCAAGCCCCATGTTGGGTGTGAAGTCTACTTAAAAAAAGAAAGAAATAAATGATCTCCAACTCAGACTTTTTGCTAAGTGAGACTGGCCTTTTTTCCTAAACTAGCAGTCAAGAAAAAGGCTTTTCAAACATTGAAGGCAAATAGAACGGATACACAGTCAGTTGCAGGTCCAAGGAATGGCCCAAAGATGGCGCTAGATACAAATGATTCCACCCTACTGAAGGGCCCTGGCGCTTTCAGAGCAGCCTAAAACCTCCTATGCTGCTCCAGCTTCCTGGCCTTTCCCTTAGCTTCTGAAGCACATAATCCTTAGTAGAACACGATGTAAATGAAGAAGCCAAAAATGGGAAAGGAAACAGAAAGAAAGGAAGCCAACAAACAAGATAACACCGAGCAAAGGAATAAAATGATTGCACTAGCCTGTCTGAGGGCTGGCTGGCTGCTTTGCCCAACGAGCTGGCACCAGGGGAGCTCGCTTACCTGCCCCCCAACTCAGTCCAGAAGGTTCTTAATTCAGGGGTCTTGGGCAGAGGAGTAGGTAGTGGTGGTCCACGGTTTCATTCTGGATCTCCTAAGGGAGACTTTGCACAGTCTCCCGTCCAGGAGGCATCTTTGCTGGGGTCTTCCCCACACCTTCTGTGGGTCTGCCCAGTAGCTGGCCTTCACATTCTGTCCCTACATCCCCATTTGGCCAGCTGCTTGCTGCCCTCACACTCAGGCCCAGCCTCCTGAAGGGCCTCCAGCCACCAGGCCACGTCTGGCCACTCTCGGGTTATTGCTGACAAGAATCAGAGCTGAGGAGCCCTCCAGGGTGCCGACTTCCACCACTGGCACAAAGGTGATGGCGGTGGGATGGTGGGACGGGATTGTCACGGTGCTGGCACCTCAGAAACGTCTATGGACTAGACCAAATGCCAGTGGGGCTCCAGATGGGGCCCGGGAGTTGCAGAAGGTGATCTGGAGGGCCGCATACATGAGGAGAGGCCAGGGTCAGCCACCTTTCTTTCCACCTGACCACTGGGGCTTGTGGAGAGTCGCAAGGACCTGCACTTCCTGCAGATTTTGACACTAGCTGCCAGGAGCCTCTCTTCAGTTCTCTCTTTGCTTCCTTCCCTTCTTGTCCTCCCTTCCCCTCTCCTGAGTGGGTCTACATGGCCTTGCAGAGGTTGGAAAGACCATCGCTGCTGGGCAGAGTGCAACCTTCCGTCTTCTCCTAAGCATATGTGTCTGGTAGGGTTGCATCTGGACAGGTCTTCTTGTGACCTGTGAGTCCAATGGCTGCCTTTAGGGAGACCTGAGTGGTAGTGGTGGGTGGTAGGGAATGCCTCCTGGCTAAACAGAAATGGCTGAGGGCACAGGCTTAGTCTGAAAATACTGACAGTACTGAAAAATGCCCATGGTAGACGCTGTCTTCTCCCGGTGGGTGTTGCATTGGCCCCAAAGAGAGGGAACACTTACTTCCCCCTAGGCAGGGGGTGCTTATGGAGAGATCTGGGTCTGGATCAAGGCTGGGGGTGGTGGAACTGGCTGGAGTCCCTGTCCACCTCTTTAAGACCGGACCCCTCACCTTGCAAACCACTGGGTCATGTTCACTCTCACCGACTATGGCTCAGGTCTGCGGTGCCGTGTGAGTGATGCCTGATGCAGGGAGAAGGTTTGAGTGACACCCAGGTTATGATATTCTGACACCCAGATGCTCTGTGGAGGTGGAGGGTCAGACTGTTAATAAGACTCAAATCTTCACTTTAGCTAGACATGAAAAGAGGCAAGGAATATGAAAAACAGAGGAGGAAGAGGCAAAGCAATAAAGGAAATGGAAATCTTCAGATGTTTGGTGAGACTACCCCCCAAAACTGGGTGAAGCACTAAGGAAATGAATTGGAGAATGCCACAAAGCCTGCCTTTCAAAGACCAGAAGTTTCCTTGCGGCAAAGGAAGAGGCAGAAAGGGCAGTGCTGTCCTATAAAGCAATCCTTTTCTTACTTCTTGCAGACAAGTGGAATATTAACCGAAGGGATGAGAAAACAAACAGTCCAGCTTCCCATGCAGCTTCTCCAGCTGGCCAGCCCTGTTCCTGTAACACTGCAGGGCCGTTCAGGCAGGGGGCAGGTTTGTCAAGAGGCAGGAAAAATGATGGGGCTCTTTGTCCTCTCTCTGACAAAGTGGATGATGGCGGTCACTTACTGTCCACTTAGTAAATGCCAGTTTCTGTGCTTAGTTTTGTACATACGTCTCTTCATTTAGAGGTTTCATCGACTCTGTGGGCTGGGTTCTGCTTATCCCCATTTTACAGATGAGGACATGGAGGTTCCACAGTTCTATAACTTGCTGGAACATTCCACACTGGTGCGTGGCTCTGATTAGAAGCCAGGATTCAGCTGCAGAAGCTCCGCACAATACTGCTCTCATTACGAGTGAGGTGGTGTCTTGTTGCTTATGCCCAAGTCCACAGGTGTCTGGATCCAGAGGAAACCAAGCTCTCAGGTTTTGGGGAAGTAAGTACTGCCTCCATTCCTTGTCCCCACCGCATCCCTTTGGTATTCCTCGCTTCTTTCTGCTGCCATTTGACCTTCCTTGGCCACCATCCAGAGAAGGGGTGAACATTCCATTAAAAAAAAAAATATTTATTTACTTACTTGACAGAGGGAGAGAGCGCGCGTGCACAAGGGGGTGGGGGCGCACAGAGGGAGAGGGACACGCAGGCTCCCTGCTGAGCAAGGAGCCCAGTGCGCAGCCCTGATCCCAGCACCCGGGATGGTGACCTGAGCCGAGGCCTGGGGCTTAGCCGACAGAGCCACCCAGGCGCTCCCGAACATTCCATTTTGCTCAGCAAAATTCTCCGGCAAGACGAGGAATAGAAAGTGGAAACTATCAGCCACCTTCGCCTTCTCCGCGGTTGGGGGAGGCTTGGCTTTCCGTGGTCGGCACCGAGGAGCTGGTCATCCTCTGTCCACCCCCTTCTTCTCCGAGAGCCTCCACCCCTCGTCCCACGCGCTGCCGGCTTCGCCACTAACGGGCTCTACCCGGGGCCAGTGCTGCGGGCAGCGGAGGCCGCGGGCGGGCGGGCGGGCGGGCGGCAGGTGATGGGGGCGTCGGGACGGCGTCCAGGGGCCGCGGGGGCCGGCGGCTGTCCCAGGGCCGAGGCTGGTGGAGGCGAGGGGGCGGGAGCACGTCCGTGCACCGGTTCAAAGCCGCAGCCCCGCCTTCCCCATCGTCTAAGCCTGCGAGCAACTGCGTCACCCCCCGGGGCCTCGCTCTGCAGACAGCCCCGCCGGCCGAGGCTGCGGTGGGCTGGGGCTGGCGACTGGCGACGGGAGCCGGGCGCCGCGGGCCGGCCTCGGACAGCTCTGGTGCATTGCCTCAGCCTGAGCTGCATCTAAAAGATGGGGGCAGAGGTTGTCGGGTGTCTGAGAGGTCGTGGCCTCAACGGGGCGGTGGCCGCGAGGGGCAGGTGGAGGTTGAAGTTAGGCGGGAAGAGAAACCGGGACTGAGGCCAGCTGGCGGACAGAGGACATGGGAATAAAAACCTGAGAAGCAAAAGGAGACGAGAGGGAGGGCTGTACCTGCGGGCCGTTCCCTCCAGGAGAGCACCTGCTGGCCGTCCAACCCCGCTGGCAGCAAGGCCCCGCCCCTCCTGGCCCCGCCCCATCAGGCCACCCCCCCCCCCAGGTCCCGCCCCCAGCCCCACCCCTCCTGACCCCGCTCCACCAGGCCCCGCCCCCAGGCCCCCCCAGGCCTCCCAGCCCCGCTCCTTCTGGCCCCGCCCCACCAGGCCACCCCCAGGCCCCGCCCCCAGCCACGCCCCTCCAGGCCCCACCCCTCCTGGCCCCGCCCCATCAGGCCACCCCAGGCCCCGCCCCACCAGGCCCCGCCCCATCAGGCCACCCCGCCAGGCCCCCCCCCAGCTCCACCCCTTCTGGCCCCGCCCCACCAGGCCCCCCGCCAGGCCCCCCGCCCCGCCCCTTCTGGCCCCGCCCCACCAGGCCCCCCGCCAGGCCCCCAGCCCCGCCCCTCCTGGCCCCGCCCCATCAGGCCACCCCAGGCCCCGCCCCACCAGGCCCCGCCCCATCAGGCCACCCCGCCAGGCCCCCCCCAGCTCCACCCCTTCTGGCCCCGCCCCACCAGGCCCCCCGCCAGGCCCCCAGCCCCGCCCCTCCTGGCCCCGCCCCATCAGGCCACCCCAGGCCCCGCCCCCAGCCCCGCCCCACCAGGCCCCGCCCCATCAGGCCACCCCGCCAGGCCCCCAGCCCCGCCCCTCCTGGCCCCGCCCCATCAGGCCACCCCAGGCCCCGCCCCACCAGGCCCCGCCCCATCAGGCCACCCTGCCAGGCCCCCCCCCAGCCCCGCCCCTTCTGGCCCCGCCCCCACGCCCCGCCCCCAGCCCCGCCCCTCCTGGCCCCGCCCCGCCAGACCTTGCCCACCGTGGGAGGGGCACCCCGGAGGGCAGGGAGCTGCCTCGGGTGTGGGGGACCTCGTGGCTTTCCTTCTGATGGCCGCTCTCTGAGAACAAACATCCTCTGTCCTTCGACCATCCTCTCCTGTTGTCTCCGTCTCAGATGATGAAACCGTGGTCGCTGGTGCCCAGGCGGTGCGGACAGCGGGTTCCTGCACCTCCATAGGCTCCTAGGTGGGTGCTCTCTCAGGGAGTCCGGGAGAACGGGGGAGGGCGGAGAGGCCCGGGGATAGGGTGAGGAGGTGGGCAGGCAGCCCCAGGGTGGTGACTGGGCATCCGCTGCCCTCTGGTCCAGCAGAGCCCCGTCCTCCTCCTGGCTGACTCCCCCCTGCTCCGAGTCTCATTGGGTTAGATGCAACCGGGCCCTGGCTTCTTGGGTGGGGCAAAGAGCTCTCGTGACCTCCCCTGGGAGGAAAATCTAAATGCTTGGATCTAGGCTCGGATGAAGACCGATTTTCCTTCCTTGACGCAGCCCTGTGGGGAGGCACGGCTGAGGCTGACCGAGCGGCCCGAGTCCAGCGTGCTCTGTCTGAGAAGCCACAGTGTTCCAAAGGACTCCTCCTACAGTGCTCTTCTCCTTTGCCTTTGAGGACCACGGTGAGGGAGTAGGAGCCCAGGAGGGAGTGGGGCAGAATTAGAATGGCATTCCTTTGACCTCCTTTTTTTTGTGGGCCAGGGCTGTTTGCCTCTCCTGTTCCTAATTCCAGCCAAGCTGTGTGTGTGTGTGTGTGTGTGTGTGTGTGTGTGTGTTTGGGAAGAGAGGCCTCAAGAGATTTACCTGTGAGGTTGTGAGGTTTGAGGGTGACCTGGGCCAGGTGTCTGTTTCCAATGGCTGGTGCCGACTGCAGGTGCCCCGGAAGCGGGGACATGGAGACCTGTAATGGGGTTCACCGTCCTGAGGAGGGCGAGGCAGCCTTCCACCAGCATCTCTTGGTTCTGGGAGGGCCATGAAAGGACCTAGGAGGTTCCATGCTTCCACCATAAAGTATCTGGAGGTTAGCTAAGAGAGGAGCCTGTAGGCTGCCCTGGGAGAGAAAAGTCCTTCCCCGCAGGATGTACAGGAGCGCACATTCTAGCAGAGGCCCGGGGGAGACATGGCACCCCCTCCCTGAGGGTGGGCTTGCAGTGCCTGGTTGCAGCCCTCCGCCTGAGTGCTGAGATGCAGACTTGAACATATTATCAGTGAGCAAAGCCATATCTATCTGTGATCATATTTACCTGAAATTGCACTGCTGCAGCCAGAACTGGCTGAGAAATGATCAGAAGGGCCAAAGACACATTTATTTGGGAAGACTAAGCTCTCTTCCCTCCTCCACCCTCTTCCCGCAGGGAGCCCTTCTAATACTATGGAGGAGCTGGGTACTCAGAAAGCAGAATTTCTACTGGACGGTATAAAGAAAAAAGCTTCACGATTGCACATGGATGAACTGAGGCTGCCCACTATATACCCATTTTATTTGAGAGTCTTGTCAGGAATCCCTAAAAAGCTAGGGAAGTTTTTATGTGCCCTGTGAGCTGCTTGCTACCCTGGACTGCAATTGGAGAGTCCGGCCATCGTGAGACCAGAAGAGGGGCCCGGGATGGGGAAGATGCGCTGGTGCAGATACTGGGGAGTCACCAGGAGGAGGAAAGTGGGGACAAAGTTTTCAAAGAGCTCTGCAAAGCCTTGGAATATTTCCAGGTCTGGATTTCTTCTCAAAGAAGAAAGGAAATGCTGGCTATGTATATGGTAACCTGAGCCAGAGGGAGCATGTTTGGAGGATTGACTGGGGGCTCCAGATTGTGCTGGAAAGAGGATGTCAGTTAGTGTGGAAGCCAAGGCCCAGTGGAGCGGGTGTGGTGAGGGATCATGCTGTCTCCTGACTTGGTCAGCCTAGAGGAATCAGGACTCTGGTCTCTCTCTCTCTGTGTCTCTCATGAGTAAATAATTCCTAAAGAGAGAGAGAGACAGAGAGACACAGAGAGAGAGAGAGAGAGAGAGAGAGATAGGAACTTCACCTAGTGTCCACATGTACCCAGCCAACCCCAGAGCATACTGTCTGGGCAGGCTCCACTCCCATTTTCTTGGAAGCCAAAGGCATAAATGTCTTTTGTGGGCTACACAGTTTACTATGGGAGAATGTGACAGGGCTGTGTTCACTAGTTTCTTTTCTACGGCTTCATATTTAGAGCCCGGCGCTGTGGCCTCAGCCCAAAGCGTTTCCTCTTTGGTGAAGGGAGAATGCCTTTCCCGTCTAGCATGGTTGGCTCTGAGCCTTGCCGCTCTGGTGAGGGTGGAGGATTTGCTAGAAGAGCTTCAGCCAGCCAGGCAGACACGGACGGCTTTTTCCTTCCACCTGGGAGAAGGGTGGGGGTGGCAGGAGAGTCAGAGACAGTCAGGTGCAAGCTGTCACATTGGGGCCTGGTTTCTCCCCTCTGAGCAGAGTCTTGGAGACTCTGGAGATGCTGGGAAACAAGAGAGGCAAGGATTTGGTAGTTTGAGGAAGCACAAAAGCAGAGGGGCTTTACCCTTCTCCCCCAGCATGGACCTACTGGCGGGGCACCCTGCTCCTCTATCAACATGGGGGTTTGCATCAGAGGACAAGCGGTATGGGGTAGGCAGAGGTCCTGAGGGGGCACTTCTGGGTCATGGCTCAGCAGTGACCTCAGATTCCTGTATCCCTCTGGGAGGGGTTGCTGAGCTGGGACGGTGGAAGTGCCTGGGACAGATGAGGTCCTGCATGTCTGTCTGGTCTGCCCTCTGCCTCCTGGGCTGTGGCCCGTTGCTGGCCTTGCAAGAGTTTTTGGGACATCCTCTCACCCTCCATTCTGGACCCCTGATTACGAATTAATGAGAAAATCCCCCCTTCCTGTATCTGCAGCTCAGGCCAGGAATGCAGCCCTTGGCAGAGCTCCCAGAGCGCCCGCAAGGAGGATGCGGGTGTTTTCCGCAACATCAAACTCCAAGAGTCAGGGATGTTCCTTAACAACCTGCTATGGATTGACCGCGAATTTATTTAAGCCCTCCCTGAACCTGTTTATGTTTCATTAAACTCTTTTATTGATCCTCTTAATTTTCTCTTTGCTGATTTACTCTGAGCCTTGACTTCACACGCCTCTCCCTGGCTCTCAGCCTCAAGGGTTTCCAGAGGGTGTCTGCGTGCACAGACCTGGGTCAGGCAGTCAAGCTTGCAGAATTGGCTCCCAGCGGCCCCTTGGCCCCCCTCACGACCCTCCCCTCTCTGCTTCTGTGGAACCCAGAGACTGTGAAGACCTCCCCAACCCTGCTCTCCTGCTTCCATTTGCCTTTGAAATGCTTAACTCCTAACAATGAGTCTTTGTTGGTGTAATTTCAGGCTGCAGTTGGCTAGTGGAAGAGACTTTGGGGGTGGGGTAGGTGTGCAGGGGGGTCTTTAAGCTTCCCTCTGTATGTGGCTGCCAATTTTGCTTTTGGTAGAAATAATGCTTGTTAAAGCCACATTCCATGGCTGGGAGAGGTGGGCAGTTTGCAGAATGACAGCTGGGCCAGCTCGGGAAATTTCCAGATGATCTATGTCAATCCATTTTCCCTTGCTCACCCAAATTGAGTTCTATTTATAACCTGGCCACTGAGAAAAGATAAGGAGGCCTCATTATGTGGGTGTAGCAGAGAGGAAGGAAATGGGTGCCAGCCGCTTACCTCTGCCTGCGTGGTGGATGTTTTTCCCATGGTGCTCATCAGCTCAGGGCATAGCTTTCCAGTCCTGCTCCTCTGGGTTGTTACTTCTCTCTTATCAATGTATTTCCTCCCAAGTGCCATTTGGGAGTGAGATTTCTAAATACTGTTTTATCTGACTTAATGGGGAAAATTAAAAAATAGTTGATTAAAAATATATTTTTCGTATTAGTTTATCTAGAATTTCTATGACTTTGTGGCAGAAGGATTTTGTATTAGCTTATTTCATCATTTTTCCCAGAACCAGAAATTCTCTGTTTCTACTTTCCTTTTTCTTTTTAAATGGTGCAACTACTTTTTTTTTTTTTTTTTAAGATTTATCCATTCATGAGAGACCCAGAGAGAGAGACAGAGACAGAGACACAGGCAGAGGGAGAAGCAGGCTCCATGCAGGGAGCCTGACGTGGGACCTGATCCCTGGGCTGAAGGCAGGCACTAAACCCCTCAGCCACTCAGGAATCTCCTGCTTCTACTTTCCTAAGGAGATTTTATTTTTTTATTTTTTATTTTTTTTTCTAAGGAGATTTTAAATGTATAAAATATTGGTAAGAACATTCTACATATACAGAGTGACACCTGCATTTCCTTTTTTTGTTTTTTTTTTCTCCCTTGAAGTTACATAATCCAAATAGAACAACACAAAATCTTGTACAGATAGGTGGACTGATCCTTTGTTAAGGCACTGCTCTTTCTCTCTCTCTGTGCGCCTGGTGCTTCTTGTTGGTGTGGGCAGCCTGGCTGGAGCACCACTCCCAGAGACTCTGATCTCTTTCTCAGGACTGTGAACCCCCTGCAAGTGGGGGTCCCTCTCTTTCTCAGGACTGTGAACCCCCTGCAGTGGTCCCACCTACTGTGTGCAGAGTGAAACACAGAGCTGTGGAAATCTAAGAATTGCAGGTCTGAGGAGTTACTATACCAATCTTCTGGTAGAGGGCCATAAAGTGTCTTGGGGGACACTTTTTCTAATTTGTATCAAGTCCCCATTTGGTATAGTGCTAGGGCTGCTCAAATATTTCTTTAAGGGTGATCCTTATTGATTCCCGTGGAAGTTTGCTCCTTCAGATATATTCTTTAATTTGTTCCTATCCAGTAGTGGCAGCAACAATAACACATTTATTGAACTCCTAATAACTCTTATTAGTAATTGTTAACATTTATTGAGTGCTTACTACACATCAAGCATTGTGCTAGGCTCTTTTTTTTTTTTTAAGATTTTATTTATTTATTCCTGAGAGAGAGAAAGAGAGAGAGAGAGAGAGAGGCAGAGACATAGGCAGAGGGAAAAGCAGGCTCCTCGCAGGGAGCCTGATATGGGACTCGATCCCAGGACCCCAGGATCACGACCTGAGCTAAAGGCAGACGCTCAACTGCTGAACCACCCAGGCATCCCATAGGTGCTTTTAAAATACAATTTCAGAGGCACCTGGCTGGCTCCGTCAGAGGAGCATGGTACTCTTGATCTCAGGCTTGAAAGTTCAAGCCCCATATTAGGTGTAGAGATTACTTAAAAATAAAATCTTTAAAAAAATACAATTTTTTTTGAACTTACTTCGACCTATGAGGTAATTCCAGGGTGAATCCCGTTCCACCCCTGAGGATGTAAGGCATAGCAGTTGTCACAGGGCACAGATGATGGGGCTGGGACCTGTTTGACTTCATCTCTTCCAGCTCTGCTGGGTTCCTGGGGTTTCGTGATGGAGACTGGATCACAGTCTTTGGGGGACACATTCAAGCCAACTATCCCCATGTAACCAGCCAACGATTGTTGAGAAGGTGGGACCATAGCTCTGTCCAGGCGACACCCCAGCCTGGATCCCTATGGCTGTGTTCGTGCTGACTTGGCCCTTGCTGTCTAGAAGCTCACCAGCTTTTTTGGGAGGTGAGATTCACTCATAAAGCAGGAAAGCAGGATAAGGTATTGGATAACCCACTGTGAGATTTGGTGAAGCAGTTGGAAGATTGCATCTCTGACAAGTTCTCAGGTAATGCTGAATGCTGCTGGGCCGGGACCACAATTTAAGAACCACAGGCCTAGCATTTCATAATCTCTATCCATTATCTGAGGTTCTAAGAAGTCTAATCCTGCCTTTTTGGGGGGATTCTTCATCATTTTCTGACTCTTACTCATAGCAAGTCCTTGCCTTGTGTGATTTAAAACTTTGGATTCTCAAATGATCTTTACTATAAGAATTTTGTTTATGGCAATCCCGTGTGTGATGGGTCAAGGGCATACCTCTCCAAAAAGATTTAAACAGTTTTGTTAAGTAGACTTTTTGTGAGAGTGTGATGTCATACCAAAAAGCAAATTTATAAGTATATAGCTTAATAAATCTTCAAAAAATAAACTCTTGATCTGTGTGTAATCACCATATAAATCAAGAAATAGAAGCATTATTAGCTTTCCATAATCTCCTACATAATCTCTTGTAGTCACTACTTCCCAAAGGTGAGTAATATTCTGCCTTCCAACAACACAAATTCATTTTGCTTGGTTTTGAACTTTGGATACATGGACTCATACAGTGTGTACCCTTTGGTGTGTAGTGTTTTCATTCAACATTATCTTGTGGGATTCGTCTATGCCACCGCCTGCAGCAATAGTGTGCATTTTCACTGCTGGGGAGCAGTCCATTGTAGGACTAGATCACAATGAATCTGTTTGCTCTACAGATGGTGGACATGTCATGCTTCTTTTTTGTTCTTGGTTTTGGCTGCCACAGGTAGTACCACTATGTATGTTTTTGTACATATCCTTGTGACACAGATAAAGTACTTTTGCTGGACATACACCTGAGAGTGGCATTGCTGGAGTATGGAGGGGTACATATGTTCAGACTTGGCGGACACTGTCAGCCTTCCAAAGGTGGCTGCATCATTTCACACTCCCACCAATGACTTATAAGAGCTCCATCTGCTCCCTATCCTACCAGAAGGTGGTATTGTCTGTCTTTCTCATTTTAGCCATTCTTAGGGGTGATTGGTGGAATCACACTGTGGTTTTAATTTGTATTTCCCCCAATACTAATGAGTTTAGCAGTTTTTCATGTGTTTATTGGCATTTAACTATCCTCTTTTGTGAAGTAGTTGTTTATGTCTTATGTATTCTAGACATGAATACTTTGAGAGATAACTGCATTACAAATATTTTCTACTCTGTGGTTTACTTTTTTCTCTTTTTAACAGAAATTCTTAATGTAATGTAGTCCAATTTATTAATTTCCCCCTTAATGGTTGTTAGTGTTTTTTGTGTCCTGCTTATAAAATCTTTGCTTACTCCAAAGTCATGAAGACATTTTCTTATATTATTAACTAGAAACGTTGTTTGACCTTTTACAAATAAGATCTACAATACATTTGGAATTGCTTTTTTGGTATGGTGTGAGGTAGGGGTTAAGGATTATTTTGCACTGCTGTGCCATCTTTGCCATAAGTTGTGGCAACAACTGTATTTGTGAAGGTCTATTTCTGGGCTTTCTATTCTTCCCCATTGGTCTATTCTTGTGCCAATATAGCACTGTCTTAAGTGCTATGGCTTTATAAAGGGTCTTGATATCTATAGTGTAATACCTCCAGCTTTGGTCTTCTTTTTCAAAAGTGTTTTTGGCTCTTTGCATTCTATATGATTTTAAAAATTTATTTAAATCCAGTTAGCCAACAGATAGTACATCATTAGTTTCAGATGTAGAGTTCAGTAATTCATCAGTTGCATATGACACCCAGTGCTCATCACATCACATGCCCTCCTTAATTCCTATCACCCAGTTACCCATTCCCCACCCACCTCTCCTCCAGCAACCCTCAGTTTGTTTCCTGTAAAGAGTCTCTCATGGTTTGTCTCCATATGCATTTTAGAATCAGCTTATCAATTTTCAGAAAAACACCTGCTAGGGGTTTGATTAGTATTACATTGAATCAATGAATTCATTTGGAGGGAATGGTCATGTTTATAATACTTGGTTTTCTAATAATATATCCAACTCCAGAGCATTTGCATCTCCTAAGTCCCCTAGGGCATCGTTAGCTAAGAACCAATTTTTGAGTTATTATTATTATATTTTACCTTGGGTGTTCCTGAACCAACTAAAGTTGTATAAATTTGAACCCCACATCTGTGGGAAAGCAAGTTTCTGATTATGAATTCCCAGGGGAAGGGGGGCGCCTGGGTGGCTCAGTGGTTGAACATTTGCCTTTGGCTCAGGTCTGATCCCAGGGTCCTGGGATTGAGTCCCACATCAGGCTGCCCAACGGGGCCTGCTTCTCCCTCTGCCTATGTCTCTGCTTCTCTCTCTATCTCTGTCTCTCTCTCTGTATGTGTGTGTGTGTGTGTGTGTTATGAATAAATAAATACAAACTTAAAAAAATTTTGAAAAAGGGTGTTGTTAATTTTGAGTAGTCCTACTATAAGCATAGATATGGTCCCCTTTCAAAGTTTGGAATATTCTTTTCCTACTTCTTTGCCTATCAGAACTTTGTCCTTGGTTCTGATCTTGAGGGGCAGAGCATCAGCAGGCAACCTTAACAAACCCTTTCAGATGTGTCCATGTCTGAAGCTACTAGGTCTGGAGGAGCCAAGGACCATTCATGTTAAGTTGGCCCACCACTAGCAGACGGCTCACATTGTCCATCCTCCACCATGTCTCATAGCTTACAGCCAGAGATGGCTTTAGTTATAGATGAAACAGGTAGACACTCACATAGCATTGAGGAATTAACTACTAAGTATAAGGAGGTGCAATGCTGGTGATGACTAAGACACATGGGGTCCCTGACCTCATGGAAATATGAACCAATGGAATACACAGAAGTTGGTGAGTCCAGGCACCACTTTGAAATCCCTGCCATAGCATTCATCAGTTATGCTCTGATGCTAGGTCCTGAGGTTATTACTAGACCTTTTGCCTTATTTCTGTTGTCTCCTTCCCAGGGATGTCAGCCCTACAAAGGAGCTCTATACTTCTTATTCAAAATTTCTTGTAATGAGAATAGAGAGAGAGGGGGGATCAATTATTTTAAAAAAATCCCTCAAATATAAATCACTACATCTGTAGATTGTTCACCACCTGAACCTAATTCTCACAGAAAATCTTTCAAACATGTCCTGCCATTTCACCAGTCACTCAAGGGCAAGTCTCACATTCTCTTGAGTCTTCCATAGGCTCTTAGAGGGAGCATTCAACATTCATCATTTGACAGTTGCTGACTTCGTGCCTCAACACTCCAAGTTCTCAGAAAAAACAGCTGCACTTCTCTTCCCAAGGCTATTAACATATGTCCAGATCCTGTCTGCTGCAGGAAGCAGCCTGTTCACTCTCTGTAATAGGGTAGGAAATAGTAAGTGGCAGCCAGCCAGACCTTGCTTTCAATCCAGAGAACCCCACATTTCACATACACCTCTGACACCTCTGGGTGAAGGTGCTGGAGGCTCTAGGAGGATGCTTCTTTTCCCTGGGGTGAGGACATGTGTGCTGTTAGCCATTCACTCCTCAGGAAGAAAGAGTCACTTACATTGGCCCTGGAGGAGAGCTACCCCGAATGAGTAGGAACTCTGGATGCAGCAGAAGCTGGGAGGAGCCACATGCACAGATAAACACACAGACAGACAGACACACACACACACACACAGACACACGAGGCCCAGCTTTGGCATGGATAGGACCATACCCTTCCTGTTTCCCCGTGGAGTCAGGGAGGTACAGTGAGGTGTAGTGATTTCTTCCATTCAGCAAACACCTGAGCACCTGTTCTGTAGCCTGCACTGTGCTCGGTCCTGCAGTCAGGAGACCTGGCCCTGGCCCTCAGAGGGCTCACAGTCTGCGCAGGAGAAGATAGTAAACAAGGAGAAGACTCTCAGAGAGTGGTGGGAAGGGACAATTTTGCCTGAGGGAAGTGGCCAAGAGAGGCTGGGTCTCTGGATGGAGTCCTTAGGCCCTGTGGTGTTCGGCAGACAGGTATAGAGGTAAGCAGGAACAGTGGTCAGGAGGAATCAGTGCCAGCAAAGGTGTGGGGATGTGGGTCGCTCCAGGAACTGTAAGTGGTATTTGTAGCTGGGGAGAGCTTTGGGTATGGTGGATTGAGAGGAAACACAGGGCTGGCGGCACCGGGGCCCCAGAGTTACAGCCACACGAATCAAACTGGATCACTCGGGTCAGGTGGACCTGGAATCCTTGCAGCTTGATTCAGGACTCTTCAGAATCAAGATGAGCTGGCTCATCTGCAGGCCTCTGTCCCTTCTCCTGCTGCCAGCCAGGGCCACTCACTTCTTCCCAATGCTTGGCTGAGAACTATGCCCTGATAGGTTATGCAGAAGGACCCCAGTTGCCCCACGAGAGATGGAGATGAGCCCCTGAAATAATGAGGCTGTTTCTGCTTACAGCGAGCTTTCTGAAGGCTCTGCCACTGCCCAGGGCAGTTACCATCATTACTCAGAGAGCACAGAGCTGCTGGGGACACCTGGATGGCAAGTTTAACCTCTGGCCCCCATGCTGCAATTCCCTGGCAGCTCCCCTAAACAACTGTTTTTCTTAAATGGAGTTGTTTGCAGGTACTCAGGGGGTTTGATGTGCTGGGAGGAGGACCAAGAGGAAGCTGTGGTCCAGGAGTCCCAGTACCTTGGCCTGTCTTGGCCTCAGTGCCTGTCCTTGATATGCACAACTCGGTCAATTTCCCTGACCCAGTGAAGACAGCCAGAGCCGGTGGGCCAGCTCCTCACCTGGCCTATGAACTGCTTGGAAAGCCACAGGTGTGTGGCCATTGAAGAGGTTATCAGTTCTTTTTCCATAGCATCACCTCTGCCCAAGTTTCTATGCCAGTGTCATAGGAATAATGTCTGGAGCAGTGATTCTCAGCCTGGGACGATTTTGTTCTCTAGGGGACATTTGGCAATGTCTGAGGACATCTGTGGTTGTTCCAATTTGTGGGTCAGTGTTAATGGCATCTAGTGAATAGAGGCCAGGAATGCTGATAAATATCCTACAATGCATAGCACAACCCTCAGGCCCTCTCCTGAATTATCTAGTGTAAAATGTTAAAGAGTGCTGAGGTTGAGAGGCCCTGCTTTAAAGCACCTGGGGATTCTTCCTCTGAGGAGGCTTGTTGAAAGTTCTTTCAATGGCCCTCTAGATCATCTCTCTAGCGCTTGTTATTCTTTTTACTTGTAATGGCCCGGCAATCTCAGTTCAACTGGGAAACTCCTATGCATCCTTCAAAACCCCTCTCAAATATCACCTTCTCTAGGAAGGCATCCCTGGCCTCTCAGACCTGACCACGAGAGTAAATTTGTCCCTTCTCTGTCCTACTTCTCTACCTACAAATATTTTTGGATGTTGCTCCTTTTTAGTTGCACAGTGATTCATTTCTATGCCTGTCTCCCCTCTTATCTTTGAAAAGAGGAAAATGCAGGTCCAAGCCCTTGGGAGAACATCCCGGGTTGCTCACCACTTTGAGTAGTCAAAGTTGAGAAAAAAAAAGAAGTTAATGAAGTCTTTCTAAATTGAATTTTAGAAATTCCCATCTCTCTAAACAGAATTTCTTTCCTGGATTTCTAGCTTCTTGCACGGGGCTGGACATAGTAATTATTCAACCAACATTTGTTAAATTGAATTGGTAATGAGGAGAGAGGGTTTTACAAAATGGAAATGGTCAACAACTGGAAAAACCCCTGAAGGGCATTGGGGATTTTTATTATTTCTTAAGGATTTGAAGTTTGGGTCTTTTTGTTTTGATTTTATGACTTTTCCCGGTCAGGTGAAGAACTATAGCTTGGGAAGGGTTGTATAAGTGTGTATGTGTGTGGGTTTGGAAATGGTAAATGGTGCTGAGTGGCCTCTTGGAAATGAATGACTCATTTCTCTTTCTTTATGCCAAACAGGTGCAGAGAAAGTGTTTACCCTGAAGAAATGCGCTATCCTAAATATAGGTTTGCTTAATGAGGAATGAATCTTGCTAAGTAAAGAAGGCTATGTTGTAGGTTCCATAATCCTAAGGCCCCAGCCCTCCTCCACTGGAGGGCTCAGTAGGAATTGTGGGCTTTTGAGGAGGGGCATGGTTTTTATTCTGATTAACTTACTTGCTTTATTTTTATTTTTTAAAAGATTTTATTTATTTATTCATGAGAGACACAGGGGCAGAGACATAGGCAGAGGGAGAAGCAGGTTCCCTGCGGGGAGCCTAATGTGGGACTCCATCCCAGGACCCTGGGATCATGCCCTGAGTCGAACCACTGAGCCACCCAGGTACCCCTTCTTTCCTATTTTAAAGTACGCTCCATGCCCAGTGTGGGGCTTGAACTCGTGACCCTGAGATCAAGAGTTGCATGTCTACCATCTGAACCAGCCAGGTACCACTGATTATTTATTTCTAAGCCATCACTGAAGCAAGCAGTGCTTCAGCAACTATTTCTGTGATGTGAGTTAGCAGAGGGAGCTTGGTAAATAGAATGATGTCAGTACAATGTGTGGGCTTGTACTTGATCTTTCTTGGTAGGTTAAGGGTTGAAGACTCGTGGAGGTGGATGGGGCAAGCTTTCTTACAATGAAAGAGAGCCTCCACCATGAAAGAGAACTTCCATCTCCTCTTCTTTATGAAAATCCCACAGAAGGGCTTCCTTTAGTGCAGATAATGGCTGGTTTGGTGGCTTGAAGAACCTACACTTTCCACAAAGCTAATGAAGCTGTGAGTGCCATGCAAAACTGGAAGACGTTTCCTCATATGTTAAGAAATGGTGGGCCAAACAGCCTATACCCTGGATCAGACTTTTAATTCTGATGCAAATAGTCTTTACTGGGAGCAGATGCTGGCAAGGACCCATTTCTCCAAGGACGAATGAAGCTCAAGCCCCAGGGCTTAAGGGTTCCATGAGCACTGATCCTGCGTGCTCATGCAGCTGGGGATTTAACACCATGGGTATTTTTATTAGGCTCTTATTGTTTTTATTAGTGCTCTGGTTACAACGACTCCTAGGTTTGGAGTGGTCTGTCGTCTCTGAATCCTGTTTTTCTCATAAACTGTGTTTTAAAAAAGCCATTTTAGTGTGCAATTTTGCAGAACCCATGATTTTTTAGGAACGCATTATAGCAGAAGTGCTGGTCTCTGCATAGCTCCCGCATGTTACCCTGGCAGTTCCTTCGCACAGCCCTGAAAGGTGGTGGGGCACCACCCATGGCTGCAGATGAGGGGGTAAGGACACGCGTGTAGGGAAGTCACCCGGGTGCTCAGGTGGCAAGTTGCTGTTGCCACTCCTCAGGCTGGCTCACATGGGGAGGCTCAGGTGCTGCATTTGGATGACTTTTTAAAAAAATATTTATTTATTCATGAAAGACACAGAGAGAGAGAGAGAGAGAGAGAGGCAGAGACACAGGCAGAGGGAGAAGCAGGATCCACGCAGGGAGCCCCACGTGGGACTTGATCCCGGGTCTCCAGGATCAGGCCCTGGACTGAAGGCAGGCATCAAACTGTTGAGCCACCCAGGCTGTGCATGGATGACTTAATTCAAGTGAACTCAGCCCCAGGTCAATTCCACCCCAAAGCATTTGGTTGATGCCCTGGTTGGAGCAGAAGGGGCTGGAGAGGCTTGTACCATGAGAGCCAGTTGTTAAATTTTCAGGAATTTTGCAAGCAAGCTGTTGTTAAATTGAGCCAGTGTTAAAAATTAAATTATGTAAACGTTAACGACATAAACTATATTTTTAAAAGGTAAACCATACTGAAAAAAACCTCATTGCTTTCTAATTATTATACTACATTTTGCTAGTTCGCTCTTGAGATGATTTCCAACTGTTGTAACTGTTGTGTCATAGAAATCCTGCTAATGGGCTGCTGTGTACCTCTCCCCAGTTTTGTGTTCAGAGACATCACATTGGTACTTTGGTGTGAATGGGAGTACCTATGCCACAGAAATTGGCAAATGTACAAATCAGAGCTTTTTCTTTCCTTTCTGGAGAGCTGGTTTGTAAAGCTTCCAGCACACCACTGGGTATATGCACTGGGTGACACAGAGGGAAGCCCGAGATCTCAGCCCCAGAAGAGTGACCCCTGAGAACAGCCATTCAGGGCAGTGACAAAGCACCACTCTCAGTAGCTGAAGTTAAAAAAAAGAATGAAGAATGATGTCATGGATATCTTTCTGGAGTGGGTAATACAAGCTCCTGTCTTTTTACATGAGAGATTCCAGGCATAATTCCAAGATTTCTTTTTTTAAAAATTTATTTATTCCATAGAAAGAGAGAGAGAGAGAGAGAGCGAGCGCATAGGCAGGGGGCAGGAGCAGAGGGAGAGAGAGAATCCCAAGCAGACTCCCCACTAAGTGTGGAGCTGGATGTGGGGCTTGATCCCACGACCTGAAGATCATGACCTGAGTGGAAATCAAGTCAGTTACTTACCCAACTGAGCCACCCAGGCTCTCCCAAACCCTTTCTTGATGGTTTGGTGACATCATCAGGAACAGCTGTGGTGTGACGAGTGGTGATCAGTGGGGAATTTCTGAGGCCTGGAGATTGTCTGGGAGGGCACGGCCATGGGGACTCACTGCTGCCTCCCCAGGGCCGAGTACAGTGCCTGACAGGGAGCAGGCACTGAATGAATACAGTTGGCCCTCAATCAACACGGTTTGAACAGCACAGGCCCACTTATATGTGGATTTTATTTGATAAATACAGTACAGTACTGTAAATGTATTTCCTCTTCCTTATGATTTACTTCATAACATTCTCTTTTCTCTACCTTACTTTATTGCAAGAATACAGGATAGAATACATAAACATGTGTTAATCGACTCTGTTATTACTAAGGCTTTTGGTCAACAGTAGGCTTACTAGTAGTTAGGTTTTTGGGGAGTTAAAAGTTATACATGGATTTTTGACTGCTAAGGGAGGGTGGTCAGTGCTCCATCTCCTGCACTGTTCAAGGGCCAATTGTATTTGCTGAAAGAAGGAATTATATATATGGGTCTGTTTGTTGTTTTATTCCCATGTACAATGATTCTGTACCACTATGTGGTCTCTCTCTCTTTTTTTAAAGATTTTATTTATTTATTTGAGAGAGAGAGTAAGAGTGAAAGAGAGTGAGTGAGAGAGAGGCCACGAGCAGAGGGAAGGGCAGAGGGAGAAGCAGACTGTCCTCTGAACAAGGAGCTCATCCAGTCCACACTGGGCTCGGTCCCAGGACCCCTGGATCATGACCTGATCCCAAGGCATATGCTTAACTGACTGAGACACCCAGGCGCCCCTATCCTGTGATCTCTGAGGAAGGCCTGGGCTTAAAGTCCAGTAGCTGGGATGGAGAGGGACAAATTTGCAAGCCATGTAGAGAGTGAAATAGCCAGGACTTGGGCAATGGTTTAGATATGGAAAGTGAAAAAGAGGAAGATGTATATTAATTTCATAAGTTTTAATTATAAAAATTTCAAACATAGTAATGAGAACGGTGTAATGACATCCATCACCTAGACTTAACAATCATTAACATTTTACCATATGTGCCTCATTTGCTTTACTGAAGTATTTAAAGCAAATTACATTCATCACAATATTTCAACCCTAAATAATTAAGCATACATCTCCAACAAGTTTTCTAATATCACTTAACACCAGTTCATGGTAAAAATTTCCTAATTATCCCCTAAAAGCATTTTGCAGTTTGTCAAACTAAGATCCAACCAAAGGCTATGCAGTATCCAGGAAATCAGCAAACTTTTTCCATGAAGGGCTAGATAGTAACTACTTTATGCTTTACGGGTCAAGAGACAAAATCTATTGAGGCTGAAGGTTTTTACATTTTATATTAAAAAAAAAATCTTAGCTCACAGGTCACATAATATGGGTAGTGGGTCAGCCTTGGTTGCCAAAACCATAATTTGCTGGACCTAGAGTTTCTTCTACAAGATGAAATCAGATCCTTTTTTGACTGTTCCCCTTACCTGCCTGTCTGTAACAGGTTCTGTAACAGGTTGCCCCTGGGAGCATTTCTCAATAATACACTTGTTCACAAATGCTCATTTGTGAGTCTACTTCTGGGGAACCTGACCCACAGTAGTGTCTGATGCTGCAGAATATTGAGACCTGAGCTTGGTGAGGGCAGCCTGTGGGCATGGGGCAAACCCCACCCCCTTCAAGTACCCCAGAGAAATAGGAGCAGTGTCACAGGCCCCACGGAGAGCAGATGGAAGGGGCTTGGCTGGCCAGGACCTCTGTAGCATGAGCCAGAAGCACTGTCAGAGAGGAATGTGAAGGGAGGCTCATAGTTGGGGTTCAGCTGGGCGATGGGTGCCTCTCACATGGGGCACCACGCCTCCTAATTGGAGTGGCATTACACTCTGGGAGAGGACCGCAGCCTCCCAGGGCAGTCCTGCAGGGGACACCTGTTTTCCTTCTTTCTCTCACTCAAACCTGAAGAGCAAACATTGGGAAGTAGGGGGTGAGTCAACACCTCCACCCTACCCCTCTGCTTCCCAGCTGCAAGACCTATGAACATGGCCTGTGCTGGAGGGCGGGGAGTTCTTTGAATTGAAAATGAGACTCAAGTTCTAAAATGAATAGGACTGAGCCTTAAAAGCCAGAATGAGATTGCTTTAATTAACTGAAAATGACCACAGAATCCTGGAGTCCAGCTGTGATGTCATTATGGGAGCTGCTCCCCAGCGGGAATGTGGGTGAGGTTGTGAGTGAGCCCAGCAAGTGGCAGGTACCAGGAAAATGGAAGTTTTTTGTTTATACTCTAATGCACTTTGATTCCTCCCTGTGCCAGCTACAAAAGAGTTGGGAAATCTCTCACCATAGCTTCAGAACGCTCTTGTCATGGAGAAAGGATCAGAGCCTTCAAAATAAGGTGCAATTGGCCTGGCAAAGATCAGATCCCATCAAATGAGAGCTTCACCAGGATTGATAGATAAAATGTAGGGTGCTCACTTAGCTCTGAGTATCAGATAAACAATGACAACTTTTTTAGTCTAAGTATGTTCCCTGAAATATTTGAGATACACTAAACATGTATTTACCATTTATCTGACGTTCAAAGGTGACTGGGTATCCTGTTTTTAGTGGTGAATCTGGCAACCGTAAGTTTCACATACTTCCAGAGCATCTGAAAAGGCCCAATTTGTCCCTCAGGTAACTGGTCAGAGGGATGAGGATGGAATTGTATACTGTGCATTGGATGATGGAATAGGACTTGTTGTATGTTCCAGGATAGAATTAAAGTGACAACGACAAATGCCACTCATTGGGAATTTACTACCTGCCAGGCATGGGACTTGGTGCTCTCACCTCCTGCTAAGAACCCTGAAAGTCATCATATTACCTCTGCTTTACAGCTAAGAAAGCTAAGGCTCAAAGGGTCAGCAACTCATCTCAGGAATGGACCAGCTCTGTCTGTCCTCAGAGCCTGGGCTGCCCTTGCCAATATGCGGCCCCCCAAACCCCCGCCCCTGCTGTTGGATCCATGAAGAAGGAGCACCCAGCTCTGTGCTGCTGGCACGTGTTGTGCTTCTGCCCAGGGAAGACATTCAAGGGGGCCCGAGGCACTGTGCACCACCCCTTTCCCCCCATGCCTCCCTTCACCTCAGCAGCATTCCAGACTCCTGTTTCGAGCCAGGCTGTGGGGAAGGCTGGGATCCAGGTGTGAACATTACATATCTCTGCCCTCCAGAGGCTGACAGCATCTGGGGTGAGGATTGTGGGAGTGAGGAGGGGTGTTGGACAAGTGAACAGATAATACTATGGGAGTGCAGTGGCAGGCACCTAACCCAGCTAGTGTGTGTGTGTGTGTGTGTGTGTGTGTGTGTGCGCGCACGTGCACACGCATGCTTACCTGTGTGTGCCTGGGTTCCTGGAGGCCCAGCTTTGAACATGGGGCAGTCCCTCCTCCTGTCCTCTGGGATGGTTATATCTGTTGTGCTCAGACTCCCGTAGGGCCTCAAACTGAGGAGATTACATATTGTGCGAACCCAGGTTGCAGTGTTGCTAGGTATGTGTGGTATGTAGTCCTTACCTTATAGTCTGTGCCACTGGTGGAGCTGGTGGTGAGTAGATTCTAAGCAGAAAGAGTGAGGGTCCCCCATTAAAGTCAAGATATAGGTTTTGTGACACAAAATAGACCCCAGCCATTTCCCATGATTTGTGTCCTAAGGCTCTACTTGCCTAAGCACGCTTCTTGCAGAACTTCCTGAGGTGTCAGAATTACAGAGAAATGCAAAAAACCTAAGTATTTACGGATTTTAAGGGAACAAAGGGAGTGTAACAATTCACAGTCTCTACCAGCCAGGAAATAGCCTAACCACACCAGAGACAAAATAATGAATGGTTAAAAACTCAGGGTTTTCCTCAAAGAGTTAAAAATAGATCTGCCCTAAGACCCAGCCATTGCACTGCTGGGGATTTACCCCAAAGATACAGATGCAGTGAAACGCCAGGACACCTGCACCCCGATGTTTATAGCAGCAATGTCCACAATAGCCGAACTGTGGAAGGAGCCTCGGTGTCCATCAACACATGAATGGATAGAGAAGATGTGGTCTACGTATACAATGGAATATTACTCAGCCATGAGAAATGACGAATACCCACCTTTTGTGTCAACGTGGATGGAACTGGAGGGTATTATGCGAGTGAAATAAGTCCACGGAGAAGGACAAACATTATATGGTCTCATTCATTTGGGGAAAATAAAAAATAGTGAAAGGGTATAAAAGGGAATGGAGAGAAAATGGGAAATATCAGTGAGGGAGACAGAAAATTAGAGACTCCTAATTTTGGGAAATGAACAAGGGGTAGTGGAAAGGGAGGTGGCCAGGGGATTGGGGTGACTGGGTGACGGGCACTGAGGGGGGCACTTGACAGGATGAGCACTGGCTGATATGCTATATGTTGGCAAATTGAACTCCAATAAAAAAATAAATATGCTAATCAAATTAAAACAAAAACCAAACCAAAACAAAAAAACTCTTGGTGTTGTTTCAAAAGTAAGCAGGACCCTACATTCCTAACCCTGGATAATAAGCCCAAGACCCCGCCTGGTTTGTAGGGGGAGCAAGCCCATAACTCCTTCCCCTTAACTGTTACCTTGACAGCTGCCTCTGCTTCATGATAATGTTAAAGCCTCGCCCCAGGAGGAGCATGAGCTCTGTTAACATTCAAAGCATTCTAAGTACACGTACCCTACTGTCCGCCCACAGTTATATGCCAAGACAAAGCTCCCCTTTCTGAGTATTCATCCTAAACCCTAAATAAAGACGCTGCTCTGTGACCCAGCTTTAGAAGCTATTCCTCTTTATTTCCTTATTTGCTGCAAATAAAGTTTGCTTTGTGAGAAAACTCCATGTGGTGTATGTAGTCTCTACCTGTAACTTACTAAGGAGCCAACTCACATTGGTTGGGGTACATGGGGACGGCTCCCAGAACCTGGATGTCAGGCCTAGGGATGTGCCTCCCCATTGGCAACCCCCTGAGCTGAATAGGCCGGAGCTTTAGGGTGACAATATTTGGGTTGTAAGAGTCTTGTTAAGCCTCCCTAACCCCTGGTCTTCCAGCAGGTGGGTAGAAGCTCACTTTGGGCAGATGAACGCCTTGGCCATTACCTGAGGAGGCCTCCCGTAGGGAACTCAGGCAGACCTGATGAAGGAACAGAAGGACAGCTGAGAACAAAGCAGAAGCTGACATACAACAACCTCTCCCCCTTCCACCCCTCGGGTGGGATACGTTTGAGGTTCCTCAGGCATCTTGGCTGCCCTAAAGCTAAGGAAAGGAAAAACATATAACTTAGAGATCACTATCCTGCAAGACTGGAGTCTCCCTCAGTTTACAAATGTCTTACTAATTTACAAGAACCAAGCATTTTTATCAATAACCCAGCTTCTAGAAAGAAATGTAGATACAATGAAATGTCCCTATAACCTGCAGCCCACTGACAGATACTTGAAGGGGGTAGAGTGTCACGTTCCCTGGGAAGCTCCCATCTGTCTTATTGTTAGTGCTTTGCTTAGAGGGAAGAACAACCTCAACTAGGCAAAGGCAAGGCCTCCAAGTACCCTAGGAGTCTTCTTTAGCATGAAAATCCAGGTGGCTCAGTGGGTTAGTGCTGCCTTCAGCCTGGGGCATGATCAGGGAGACCCAGGATCAATTCCCATGTTAGGCTCCCTGCATGGAGCCTGCTTCTCCCCCTGCCTGTGTCTCTGTCTCTCATGGATAAATAAATAAAATCTTTAAAAAGAGAACATATGAAAATCCTATTGAAACTTCCCTTTTCCTTACCTCCCCCAACTTCCAAGTATACAATCAGCCACCCCTCACATTCCTAGTGCAGCAGCTCTTCCTGCCCATGGATCCTGTCCCCAGGCTTTCATAAAACCATCATTTTGCACGAAAGACATCTCAAGAATTCTTTCTTGGCCATCGGCTCTGGACCTCACCCCACCCGACCTCACCTGTATTTTAAAACTACATCAGACATGAGAAGTCTTCTCTGAATGCCCCAGCCTGGTTATCCTCTGCTGACCTCTCCCTTGCTACTCTGAGCTGTGGCATGAAAACATGACAGGTTTGAGTCTCGGGTGCTGGTTATTATCACACCTGGTCTCACACTTAGTCCTGTGTCCCTCCCCATCTGTGGGAACCCAGGAGCTGCTGTCCCTGGCCCTTGCTGCTGCAGGAGTCACTTGGAAAGGCTGGGAGACCCAGAGCTCCAGTAAGGGGGCCCCTTGAGTGCGGGTTTTACCATCAGACGAAGGAAGGAGAATACAGTGGGTGTCAGTGCAAGATGGCACACGGATTTCTCCAAATCGGCCAGTTACCGCCTGCATTTACACCATCAGAAGTTAGAGGGAAGGACAGAGGGATGTTGTGGGGGAGAGGAGGTGAGTGAGTGATGGAAGCTCTCGTGAGCACAGGTGCAGAGAAAATGTGTGGCTGGGAAGGCGAGCCTCTCCTCGAAGCTGCCTGAAAAATGATGGCTTCGTTGGCTCCAGTAGGAGTATGCTCGTGTGGGTGAGAAATTTAGAGGGGCGGCAGCAAAGGGCAAAGATCAGCGGTCATCCATCAAGCGGGGGAGAGGCAGCAGTGGATCCCCGCCTGCCCGAGCCTCTTTATTAATGATCCAGGAGAGAAGGAGCAACGGTTCCTTCGTTAAAGTCACAAATGACTCTGGGCTCCAAAGCCTTGGGAACCACAGTGGGGAGGGATGACAAATTAATACCCAAATTAGAAGGCTGGATTTATGGCTGGGCAGCAAATAAGGGAGCTTGCCCTGGAAAAAAGAAAACCCAGTAGACACTTAACTGAATCTGAGCCTATTTAGAAGAAAAAAATTCCCCTAGCTGAACGCAGTTCTTTAAAAAGTGTGGTTTTAAGAACTGTTGCTAATTTTTTTTTTCAAAAATGGATTTTTGCCAACAATTGACCAAGCATTATTAACAATGACCTGGGTTCGGAGGCTTTATCAAATTGTAGACTGGCACTAACCTGATTTCGATGTGAAGAGGCTTTGGAGATTATGGGCCTCAATTCTTCACTGCACACGGGAGGCCCAGAGAGGCCATGAGCCTGGTCTGGTGTAGCAGAGCTTGCAAGGCCAGGCCAGGCTCAGTGCCCCAGCAGCAGGCTTCCTCCTTGGCCAGCCACTTCCTTCACTGTAGGCCAGGCCTTGGGATAGTTCCCCAGGGTTATACAGTCGGGTGACCCCATTCCTGACACCACATTTGCTTTATTCTCTC
This sequence comes from Canis lupus dingo, assembly GCF_003254725.2. NCBI lineage: Eukaryota > Metazoa > Chordata > Mammalia > Carnivora > Canidae > Canis > Canis lupus. The sequence goes on along the minus strand of NC_064261.1, from coordinate 29,258,357 downwards.
ACCAGTTCTGCAATCCTCCAACACCAACCAGGTATCTAACAGTTCGATTCGATTCTGGCACTAACTTCCAGAGTTGGCGCAGACTCCACAGGGTAAGGGCTCAGTCCACTGTCTGCATTTCAGATACCAGTTGCAAGCCCCAGGGACCAGTGTACTTCTGTCTATAATTTGGGGGTTCTTACAACCTCCTTCGTAGGTTTTAGAATTTGCTAGAATGACTCACAGGAAAACACTTTAAAAAATTTTATTCATAAGAGACATAGAGAAGCAGAGACACAGGCAGAGGGAGAAGCAGGCTCCCTGCTGGGAAGCCGATGTGGGACTTGATCCCAGGACCCCGGGATCATGACCTGAGCCAAAGGCAGACGTTCAAGCACTGAGCCACCCGGGTGCCCCAGGAAAACACTTTATTTAACACTCACTGGTTTATTTTTTTTTTTTTTTTTAATTTTTTTATTTATTTATGATAGTCACAGAGAGAGAGAGGGGCAGAGACATAGGCAGAGGGAGAAGCAGGCTCCATGCACCGGGAGCCTGATGTGGGATTCGATCCCGGGTCTCCAGGATCGCGCCCTGGGCCAAAGGCAGGCGCCAAACCGCTGCGCCACCCAGGGATCCCCACTCACTGGTTTATTATAAAGGAGCGACCCCTCAGGAACAACCATATGGAAGAGGTGTATCAGGCAAGGAGTAGGGGTGCGTGCGGAGCTTCTGTGCCTTCTCCAGGAGCATCACCCTCCGGGCACTTCCATGAGTTTCCCAGTCTGTAAGCTGCTGGACCCCACCGCTTAGGGGATGTTATCTAGTTTTCATGAGGCAAGCACAAGTGATCAAATCATGGGCCGTTGATGACTAAACTCCATCTCCAGCCCCTTCCTCCCCAGAAATTGGGTTGGGACTGGCAGTTCCAGCCCTCTAATCACTGATTGGCTGTTCTGATCAGCAGTCCCATCCTGAAGCTATCTAGCCCCACCATTGTGTCCTGTGACATAACCTTGATTTCTTATTAAGAAATCTTTTCTTTTGTGTTATTTGTTCATTTAAGACAATGGCTCTCAAAAAAAAAAAAAAAAGAAAAAGAAAAAAAAAGACAATTGCTCTCAAAAACTTTTGGTTTCAGAACCCTTTTACACTTTAAAAAAAATTGTTGAGGACTCCAAAGAGATTATGTTTCTGTGGATTATATATTTGTGGATATTTACTAAAATTAGAGTTTAAAACCGAGATGTTTAAAAAATATTTATTAATTCATTGAAAAATAGCAACCGTAAACCCATTTGCAAACCTATTTAAGGTGGGGCTTCCTCCAGGACAGCTGGATTCCTACCCCTGCCTATATATTAAATCTGTTGTGAGGTCATGTTCATGCAGCCTCTGGAAAACTTCACTGTGTGCTCATGATGAAATAAATGCGTGTGAGAAGGCAAATAATATTTTAATATTATGCTGAAAAGTGGTTTTGTCCTCACAACCCCTCAGGGGTCTGTGGAACACATTTTCACTAGACTCAGGTTCTTCTGAGATTAAGGTATGTGACTGACCAAAGGGTCTTAACTGAGGGAGGGATGGATCTGCCCGCCTCAGAAATATGACTTGATTTGCTAACAGTTCCTAATGAGATAATTTATGCACAAATGAATAATCCATTGGCTAGAAATGTAGTTGTCACCCAAACACCATCCATTGATTTTATTTATTAGACACTTAAGGAGTCTCGAAACATGCATACACACTCTCAGACACATTCACACACTCACAACCATACACTCACACATACATTCACACACACTCATACATGGGAGAAGCTGATGAAACTGTCAAGGTGGCTATGAATGCAGGTATAACACCTTCTTTTAAAAATATTTTTCACTAGGAGCGCCTGCGTGGCTCAGTTGGTCGGGTGTGTGACTCTTGATTTCAGCTCAGGTCATGATCTCAGGGTCGTGAGATGGAGCCCCGAGGCAGGCTTCCACTCTCAGCAGGTCATTTGCTTCTCTGCCTCTCTCTCTTTCCCCCTGCCCTCTCTCTCTCTCTCAAATGAATAAATACATCTTAAAAAAACAACAAAAAAAAAACCAAAAATATTTTTCACTAAGCAAGTGATTCATGCTCATGATAGAAAAATTAGGAAATGCCAGTAGACAAAGGAAAAGATTACTCTTTATCCCACTACTCAGTTTGGTAACATTTTGGGACAGCCTTCTTTATGTTTGTTGTTTTGAACAAAAGTAGAAACACACTGCACATAATTTTAATAGACTTGCTTTTTAATATTTTACAATATATTGTAAATATCTATCCCTGTAAGTAACATATACTCAATAAAATTATTTTAAAAGGCTGTTTTGTGCGTTCTGTAATATAAATGTATCATAACTTATTTAACAAACCCCTATTATCTACATTTAGTTTGTGTTTTATTTTGCTATAAATATATATCTCTACATCCATTTCCATATCTGTTTTTAAATTTTTTTTAAAGATTTTATTTATTTATGCATGAGGGACACACAGAGAGAGAGGCAGAGACACAGGCAGAGGGAGAAGCAGACTCCATGCAGGGAGCCCAATGTGGGACTCAATCCCGGTCTCCAGGATCATGCCCGGAGCCGAAGGCAGACGCTCAACTGCCGAGCCACCCAGTCTTCCCTAAACTTTTCTTTTAATGAAAAGTTACCAGCAAACATAAAAGTAGAGAGTAGGCTGGTGAGCTCTCACCTACCCATCACCCAATTTCAATTATTATCATTGTCCAATTTTGTTTCAGCTTTACCCTCTAACACCTCTGCTGGATTTAATGCAAATCTAACCTCTCATATCATTATGTAACTAACTCAGGGGGTTCACAGCTTGGGTTGCACCAAATTGAACATACCCAAGGAAGTGGTGGAACCAAAGAACTTTTGATTACTCGTGAAGGAGACAGGGAGATAGCTCTCAAAGCTCTGTCTCCTGTGTCGCAGGAAGCTTCTATGCAGTGTCTTAGGGAGCGGGAGCTCCCACAGGCACTCTTGGTTCAGTTGCATATGGGTGGTATGTCAACATGCTAGTGCATTACATCATAAAATGATGGAAAGCTTCATCTGTAGGAGGAGATCTTAGTATTATAATGAGCTAAAGGTAACTTCAAGTCAGCTCTCGGGGGCTTCTGTGCAAGTCCTCAGCTCCAGTCTGGCTCAAATTGGCTCACCTACAGGGCTCTCAGGCAAGATCTGTCTAGCAAGGGGATGTCAAGTGGAACACCTAGTTGGAAGTCAACTTGGCTGGAACTGCTGGCTCTGCAAAACAAAACACATTCATTCCTGGCTTTGATCCTTCCCCTCCTCTCTACTGCCAGTAGCTTTCTGCCCTCTTCTATTTGAGTGACTTCCTACTGCATCCTAGCTAACAGGTTCTCCCATAAATACTTGAGATTGTGTCTCTAAGAGATTAGAGCTTTGTTTTAGTAACATGACCACAATTCCATTATTAAGCTATAAAAATTAATAATTTTACTCAAAAGAATTAAGAGTAGGGTCTTGAAAAGATACTTCACAGTTCACAGCAGCACTATTCACAATAGCTCAGAGGTGGAGGTGACTCAAGTATGTTGATGGATGAATCGATAAATAAAATGTGGTATGTACCACCAAAGGTGAAAATTCAACAGAACAAATTTGAAGATCTAATTGGCTTTATTTTTTTCTTGAAAGATTTTATTTATTTATTCAGGCAGAGACACAGGCAGAAGGAGAAACAGGCTCCCTATGGGGACCCCAATGCAGAACTCAATCCCAGGACCTCAGGATCACGATCTGAGCCAAAGGCAGACGCTAAACCACTGAGCCACCCAAGTGTCCCTCTAGCTGACTTCATTGATTCGTGAATTGAGTAGCATCCCATCAAGAAAGTGGAGGGGAGCTGAGAGGAGTGGCACAAAATGGAAGGTCTTTATAAGAAGGAGGGTGGGGCAGGGAGTTATTAACAAAAAGAAAGAAAAGATTGTTTCAGGCCAGAGCACCTTGTTTAGCAGTTGCGGGGGGCAGGGGGATTGGCAGGGTTTTTACCACACAGATGACCTCACCTATGCCAATGAGGAAATTGTAGATTACTAAAAGTTCAAGCTCTGGAATAGGTTGAAACTGTATTTAGGTCTTGGTTTGCTATCATGGGGCGGGGGGGACAAATGACTTTCATTTCATTTTGTGCTTATTTTCACTTTTTTAAATAGTACATACAGTGGAATATATGATATTGGTGACTTAACAATGCGAAGTACGTATTTGGTTTTTGTCTTGTTTCTGGTGGAGTTCCTAAAACCCTTGGAATTTCCTAAGTGATGAGAGTAATAAAGGTGTCTTTTGTCATATTATTGAGTGACTGTGGGATGTACCTAAGTAGGGGCTGGTTGCCTGGAGAACCAAACAACCTTGTGATTGGAAGGTTAGAACTCCCCCAGCTTCCGGGGAGGGGAGAGAGGCTGGAGGTAAAACCAGTCTCCAAAGGCCAATGGTTTAATAATCATGCCTATGTAATGAAGCCTCTGTAAAAACCCAAAAGGACAGGATTGGATAACTTCTGGGCTGGTGCATCCTTGGAGCTGTGAGAGAGTGGAGCGCCTGGAGTGGGCGTGGAAGCTCCGCACACCCTTTCCCACACCTTACCCTATGCATCTCTTCCATCTGGCTGTTCCTGCGTTATATCTTTTTATAGTAACCCAGTAAGCAAAATGTTCCTCTGCGTTTGGAGACTACTCTAGCAAATTAATAGCATCCAAAGGAGGAAGAGGTTATGGAAACCTGTGATTTATCGCCAGTAGGTCGGAAGCCCAGGTGATAACTGGACTTGTGATTGGCACGTGAAGTGGGGTAGAGGATGAGGACAGTCTTGCAGGAGTGAGCCCTATAACCTGTGGAATCTGGTAACTATGTCCAGGTTGAAGGTGTCAGAATTGAGTTAAATTGTAGGACACTCAGCTGGCGTCTAGAGTATTGCTTGTGGTTGGTAGGGCAGGAGCTCCTTCTCCCACACATTGGAACTGGGTCCAGGAACCTTAAATAGAATAATATTCCAGTCTTAAAGAGGAAGGAAATTCTGGTCCATACTACAACATGGATGAAACTCGAGGATATTACAATGCTTAGAGGAGGAAGCCAGTCACAAAAAGACAAATACTCTATAATACCACTTACATAAGGTGCTTAGAATAGTCCAGTTCATAGAGTCAAAGAGTAGGATGGTGGTTGCCAGAGGCTGGAGGAATGGGAAGTTAGTCTTTACTGGGGACAGAGTTTCAGTTTTGCAAGATGAAAAGAGTTCTGGAGAAGGATGGTGGTGCTTGTTGCACACGGGTGTGAGTGTGCTTAATGCCATTGAGCTGCATGCTTAATAATGATTAAGACAGCAATTTTATATTATGTATATTTTGCCACAATTAACAATAAAATAATGGGCCCCTGGGTGGCTCAATTGGTCAAGCGTCTGCCTTTGGCTTGATTTGTGATATTGGGGATCGAGCCCCAAGTCAGGTTCCCTGCTCAGCCAGGGGGGTCTGCTTCTCTCTCTCCTTCTGCCCCCACTTGTGTTCTTAATCTCTCAAATAAATAAAAATCTTAAAAAAAAAAAATAAAAATAATAATTAAAAAACAGAAGGCAATCTGAATAAAGTATGGACTTCTGTCAATAAAAAATTAATAACAATTTCTACTCAGATTTGATACTATTCACTATCAAACTTCCAGCTAGAATTCAAACTCTCCCCACTGTCTCACAAATATCTTTTTAGTTCGTGTGTTTGGAGCGTAAGTCAAGCAAGGTCCCCACATTGCATTTGATATCACTAAATCTTTGGGATAAATTCTTGGAAGTGAAATTGCTGGGTCAAAGTACATACATATTTTAAAGGATTTTGCTACATCCTGCAAAATTGCCCTTCATCAATCATGTATCATTAAGCTCCTCAGTTCACTTTTCTTTTAAAAAAAGCAGACTTTCGAAATCATTTCTGGAGTGAGTTCCTCTGAGATGAACATTTGTTCTCAAAGCTCCTCCTCTTCTTGTTGACATCCCTGCACACCTCGGGTGCTTCTTGGCTGTGACTTTTAAGCCTTTGCTGTTGTTATAACTCACACTGGAATGTATGAGAATGTTTCCAGCTCACCTAAATCCCACTGTCTCCCCTTTGCTCCCAAGGCTTTTTCACTGTCAGGCACCCTCCAGCACAAACACACCTGTCCCCTCCCTCTGCCTTCTCTTACATGATGGCAGCTTGGGATCCTCAGAGTGGCTTCTTGGGGCTAACGACCTCTGCAGCCAGGCAGCAGAGTGAGTAAGGGGTGAAGGGTGGGGATTTGGGGCATCACACACATTGAAACAAGGGTTGTAGGAGGAGAAGCAGCTTTGGGGTGACAGTCACCTGTCCAAATAGATATTTTTGCACCCTTAATGCTTCTACCTGTGGCTTTGGCTTTCATAGGTGAGGTCTTCCTAAGATTCTAGCTCTGCAGCCTGTAAAAATGGTTGGGGTGGAGGAGGCACAGGAGAGGGTGAGGAAGGTAACTTTCATCGAGGTTCAGGGATAGCACTTGTCATCTTGTTCAATCCACTCCAAGCCCTGCAAGGTGGACATCACTTTCTGGTGAGGAAACTGAGGCCCAGAGAGTTCGAGCACACTGGCTGGTCCAGTGGATCCAGGCCTGTCCTGAAGCCCTCATGGCAGCCACCCCAAGGGGGTGGCCCCATTTCCAGTCTGCGTGGAGGTGGAGCAGGCACTCTTCAGGGAGAAGAGTGATTACCACTTACTGGGGAGAACAAAACCAGCAAATGACTTAAGTCTATAAACAAAAAAGAAAAGAAAAAAAGTCTAATGCTGATTACAGGCTTACCTCGTTTTATTGCAGTTCGCTTTATTGTGCTTCCCAGACACTGGATTTTTATTCATTTTTATTTTTTACAAATTGAAAGTTTGTGGCAACTCTGTGTTGAGCAAGTTCTGTTGGCACCATTTTTTCCAACAGTATTTGCTTGCTTTGTGTCTTTGTGTCACATTTTGATAATTCAAGCAATATTTCTAACTCTTTCATTATTATATTTGCTATGATGATCTGTGATCAGTGATTATGACACACTGAGAGCTCAGATGATGGTTAGCATTTTTTAGCAATAAAATATTTTTAAATTAAGGTATGTACTTTGTTTTTTTAAGACATAATGCTATTGTGCACTCAATAGACTGTTGTATAGTGTAAGTATGATTTTTATAGGCACTGGGAAACCAAAAAATTCATTTGACTTGCTGTATTGTGATATTCATTTTACTGCAGTGGTCTGGAACGGAACCCGCAATATCTCTGAGGTATGGCTGTATAGAATTCATAAGCCCTTGAACTTTTCCTGAACTTGTCCAATTTTCCATTTAAAAATTCTTTAAGGAAAGAAATTTTAAAAATTCTTAGAATAGGAAAAAAAAAAAAAAAAAAACCACTTCAGCAAAACAGGAAAGAAAGACTTTTCTCTCAAGAGCCAGGAGTAGGAGGGAGTGCTTGGTGGGAGGGAGTGCTCCGTGGGAGGAAATATCTCCTGCTTCCTACTTTCTCACTCTGAGCCCAGAGGGGAGACCTGATTCAGGGATTAGGAAGGCAAACAAGAGCCCAAGAAGTGCAGCTGGGGAGGGAGCACAAGCTGGAATAAATCTCTTTTTCATTGGCTAAGTCTCCAGTGATCTAATTATAGCAGGAAGATGTACTGAACTGCAGACCAAAGTTAGAGTGGCAGCGTTGTTACTTTTGGCACTGGGGTCTGCAGAGGACCTGGATGGGATTGGCTCCAGACCCTTTCTATTGCGGGGGGCCTTGCTTGCCTCAGCCACCCCAGGAGCTTTCTTGGCTGAGTGGTGCTTACAAGACTACAATATGTGTCTGTGTCCTGCACTCGTCAGAGGCTGCAGGCCTCCTTTCTGATCGACAAGGCCTATTTCATTCAGTACAAAAATGAAAATGATCCAGGGGAGGAGAGAGAGCCCAAGGGCTGTGATCTGAGTTCAGGCTGCAAGCATGAAACTGCTTTGGTTTTCAGAGATTGGGGCTGATGTAGAAAAGGATTGGGATCACGAACTCTGAAATTTGAGTTTTCTTCCCCAGAGCTGGGCTGGGCCAGACAAAGAGGATCCTCATGAAGTTTGAAACCTTTGGAATTTAATCTTTTTAAAAAATATTTTATTATTTATTTGACAGAGAGAGAGAGAACAAAAGCAGGGGAGAGGGAGAAGCAGAAGCCGAAGGCAGATGCTTAACCAAGTGAGCCACCCAGGTGCCCCTAAACTGTTGGAATTTCAGGACAGGATCAAAAAACTTCTTTATGGAATTGGGGGAGGGATGCCTGGGTGGCATATTCAGTTAAGTGACTCAGGTCGTGGTCTTGGGGTCTTGAGATTGAGCCCCATGTTGGGAACCACATTCAGCGAGGAGTTTGCTTAAGACTCTCACTCTCTGCCTGCCCCTCCCCACCCGGGCTTTAAAATAATAAATAAATCTTTAAAAAAGATCCTTCTTTACACAATTGGTAAACAATGTATGGATTTGTTATATCTAAAAACATAAATAGCAGATAAACTCATGATTTTGTAGCTCTGTTCTCTGAACTGGGTATAAACAAGCACCAGTTAATTTTAGTACTACCTATGTCCAGGTGGGTCTGGTCTATTACTCCAGGTCCCCAAGCCCAGGGGAACCCAGGGGAGGATGAAGTCGGGCTCAGGTAGTAGCCTGTAGTGGGTCAGTGGCAGTGAGCTCAGAGCAGGTAAGCGACACTGTTGGTCTTGGGAGGGGCCACTCGTTCTAAATGTTTACTTTCTCCTCTGAGCACTTTTCCCACTGGCCACTGTTGCTTTTAGCAGTGATATAATCCATAGTTTGCTCTGAATCTTGACTGGATCTCTGTTGCAGAGGTTATCACTTGGCAATTCAATTCAATCACTCAGTATATCTAAATCGGGTGCCTTCTGGAAATAGCTAAGTGAGCAAAGAAGACTCAATTTCTTAAGGAGTTTACAGTCCAGTGGGGAAGGTGGATATTATTATTATTATTTTTCAAGATTTTATTTATTTATTTGAGAGAGTGAGTGAGCACAACCCAGGGGAGGGTCAGAGAAGCTGACTTCCCCTAAGCAGGGAGCCCGACTCAGGACTTGATCCCAGGACCTGAGATCATGACCTGAGCCAAAGACAGATGCTTAACCAACTGAGTCACCCAAGTGCCCGGAAAGGTGGACAATAATATAATGATAAGAATTAGGTAAATAATTAGATGATTTGTATGTCCTTCCCGGTAGATTGAGCTTGTCAAAGCCGATGACCACACACGTCTGTCTGTCTGTCCCAGCCCCTGGTATATAGTAGCAGTTGCTAGAAACAATGACCCAAAGGTCCCTTATTCTGTGGTTGGCCTTTTCATTCAGGTTGCAGCCAAAGAAGACATCAGTAGGGAAAGAAGTGGAGACATTTGTTGGCTTAAAGGGGTGGCCGATGTCTTTGAGGGGCTTACAAATAGTTGGGTGGCAGGTATACAAAGAACTCCTTCAGAGAAGAGGCTGGAGCACCTGTGGCACCAGCTGCGGAGCAGAGTTTTGCCTGAGGCTGTCCTTGATAGATTCAGACATCCTGAATCAGCATCAGTTAAGGGCTCCAGTCAACCCCCACTGCCTCCTGCTCTTACTGCTCCATAAACAGCCATAAGCCACAGACAAGAGCCTACAAATCGCAGGAAATTCCAAGGAGACACTGCAAGGACATACTGTCTCTGCTGCATGATGTCTTGAACGTCGGCTAGGAAGACCTGAATGACTGGGGTCTGGAATCGTCTGGAGGCTTCTTCACTTCCAGAAGGTGGTGGGGTGGGGGATGACTTGAATGCAGGCTCAGTTGGAATTATTGCCTGGATCCCCTACTCAGGGACCTCCTTGCAGGTGGGGAGCGCCCCCCTCCCCCCCAACAAAGCGGAAGTCATGTCGTGTCACTTACACCACCCTCTCCTGGTCCATACAGTTGTAAACCTGTTCAGATTCAAAGGGAAGGGATGGGCGCCTGGGTGGCTCAGTCTGTTAAGCATCTGACACTTAATTTCAGCTCAGGTCATGATCTCAGGATCCTGAGATTGAGCACCTCCCTCTCCTTCGGCCCCTCCCCCAGCTTCCTCTCTCTCTTTTCCCCCTCCCTCAAAATAAAAATACATAAATAAAATCTTCAAAGGGAAGGGACATAGGCCCCACCTCTCAATGGGAAAAGTGTCTAAGAATTTTCAGCCATGTTTGAAAGCTCCCACTCCTTCCCCCTCCAACCTTGCTTTTTGATCTCATGCAAACTTTTGAAAAATAATTTACATGCCATAAAACCCATTCATTCTTTAGTACGTTTACTGAGTTGTGCAACCCTTACCGTAATCTGGTTTTAGAACTTTTCCATTCCTTCCAATGAGATCCCTTGTGCCTGTTTACAATGAATCCTTGTTCTCAGCCTCAGGCAACCACTAATCTACTTTCTGTGTGCACAGATTTGCCTTTTCTTCCCACATAAACTTTTGAGGTAAGAGGAAGAGCCCTTGCTCTGCTGTACTAGTCTAGTAACTACCAGCATTGGGCCCTCGGTGCTTCCATCCCATTCCTCAGGATCCCATGATACGGACTCTGCTGAGCCATCAGGAGGGGAGTCTCCATCCGTAAGATGGGGTGTCTCAGAGGCTGGGGGGTTGTGTGAATCAGTCAAGGCCAAAGCTTTGGGTGGGACCTTGCTCACAGGCAGCCCCTCAATAAAGGAGGCCCCCTCCAAGTCTTAGCTACTTCCGTACACATTCCCAAGAGTGCTGGAGGCGGGAAGGGAGTCCTGACTTTATAGAGGAGGACAACTGGCACCCGGAAGACTCACAGCTTGAAAATACAGGGGCCAGATAGGAATTCAGCTCCAGCCTTATAAGCGTACGGCCCGCCTCTTCTCGACACACAGGGTCTGGAAATGAAATTTCCCACGGCCTGCCTGGGACACTCAAGTTTGTCAGAGGTTTCCAGATCTGCACCTGGAGAAGTTGCACAGAAATGGATTTTTTGGGGATAAAATAAATTCTTTTTTTCTTTTTTCTAGATTTTTATTTATTTATTCATGAGAGACACATAGAGAGAGGCAGAGACACAGGCAGAGGGAGAAGAAGGCTCCCTGCGGGGAGCCTGATGCAAGACTCTATCCCAGGATTCTGGGATCATTATCCAAGCCAAAGGCAGACGCTCAACCACTGAGCCACCCAGGTGCCCCATTAAAATAAATTTTTTTATGAACCTGTTCCGTGAAACAAAGAATCTTCAAACAATTTAGTCACCTGTTGATTGCTTTGTGCTGGAATTCCTAACATAGTCTGGACACTCATGTATGTTGAGACTCCAGCCAAGGGTCAGCAGGGGAAGGTCATTCTCACCTCACTTAATATCAAGGCCTTTCTTTTGTGTTTTTGGCATCAGATGCCCTGAAAAAGGACCAGCCATAAACCAGATCCCACACTCCCCTCCATAGACAGATGTCCTCTCGGAAACCTACTTCCTTCCTTTTTTTCCACACACAACCCTGGTTTGTTGTTAAATCAAAAGACTCCTCTCCCATTTCCCAGTGAGGATGGAGGGAACAAAATGAATGGAGGGAACAGAGAACCCTGCGCCCTCTCATACACACACCACACAGAGATCCATGTGCACACATGCACATTGTGTAGTTTTTTTTAAACTTAAATATAATTAAGCTTTAAGAATTGATTTTACAACTAGCTTTTCCCCCACATAATAATATGTCTTGGATATCTTTCCTGTTGGTACTCCTTTTTTTTTTTTTAGTACTCACTCTTTTTAAGCACTGTTTAGTCATCCATAATATAGGCGCTGATAATTTATGTAACTGGTGTGTTGAACAAGCATGACAAGAGGGATGTAATCAGATGCAACTTCGTTTTATTTTCCACTGTCTCTTACAAGGTTTTCAGTGAGGTTTCTTTCCATGGCTTAGGTTACACTCAGGTGGTCCCAAGACTAGTTTGGTCCTTCGTAGGTCACTTGAATCAGTAAAACATAGTCTCTATGCAGAAATGAGAAAGCGTGGCCTGATGTGTTATCTCTAATGCTTTCTGACTCCTGACTCCTCTAGGTTCTGGCATTGGCTATAGGGGGCCACCAGCCTTTAGAGAAGGGAGTGCTTGGGAAGTGACCACTTTCTTCTTTCCTTTTTAATCCCCTCATCCAGGTTACACGGGGGATAGGAGGAGTGGAAAGTTCTACACAGATTGATACTGTCTCACGATGTCTCTAAACTCACTCACCTGGGATCCTTCTCCACCTGAATAAAAATCCTCTGATGGGCAGAGTGTTGGTTACTCTGGATGCTGCTCTCCTTTGAGTCCCGTTTCCAGCAGACCCCTCCACCTGGAGTGTTAAACACCTGCATCCTTTCATGGGATCTCCAGGCTGGCTTTGTCTCCCAAATGGTCCACATCTGGTTCACATGAAGCCTTTGTGCATCTCTTACCTGCCACATTCTGGGAGCAATGGCCAGCCCAAAGCAGCCACCTCCCTTCAGCTTTAGCTCCTAAACTGCTAACCTGCTTCTCTTGCCCTCTTGATTTCTTGGCCTTGATCAGAATGTGTTTCTCAAACTCTAGGGACACGTATCAGTCTCTCTGAGTGTTTATCCTGAAGCTCCTCCGTCTGGACTAAGTCTGGGGTAATGAGGTGGTACTCTCCTTCCTTAGCATAGGGTCAGCCTCATGAGTTCAGTGACCTACTCCAAAAGTCCCCCTCATAAGATTCTTCTTCCCCTTTATACACCTTCAGTACCTGGGGAGGGGTCTAATGGTCTTGTGATTGGTGTACCTACTTTGACGATTCCTCCAGAATCCTGGTTATGTGAGACCAATTGTCTTTTGGCATCTCAGTCAAAACTCCTGGTTTGATCACATGAGTCCATTTTTCTATTAAGAAACATTTTGGTTGTTTCCTCCTATCTCCAACCCACCTTGCTATATAAACATCACTATTACTGTGAATATCTTTTTTTAAAAAGATATTTATTTACTTATGAGAGACACACAGAGAAAAGCAGAGACATAGATGGAGAAGCAAGCTCCTCGCAGGGTGGCTGATGCAGGACTCAATCCCCGGATCTGGGATCATGCCCTGAGCCAAAGGCAGATGCTCAACTGCTGAGCCATCCAGGCATCCCTGCCATGAATATCCTTAAAAATATCTTGGTGCATAAATGCAGATGTTTCTTTCGACTGAATTATACACTTGGTCATTTGTCTTACCTCACTTAGTGATTTAGGAAGAGCTTAGCAGACATGCATGTGTACGTATGTATGTGCAGAGTGAGTACATATATAGATAGTTCAGAGAACAGAGGATCTGGAGGGATCTGGAAGCAGGAAATCTCCAAGCAGCAGATGAAACTACAGAGCCACCCCAGCACCTCAGTGTAGGGGCAAACAGCTTCTTACTAGTCATTAGCCTGGTAGGTGGGCAACACTGGACAGCCAGCAGCTAGTTGACACAGGACAGTGAGACAAGACACACTTTAACAAGGCAGTAAAACTTCCAAAAATGATCTCTAGAGGACTAGTAATGCTACTAGATTTCTGATCTCTGAAATAGGTAATATTTAAAAGAATTTAAAGGCAAAAGATTAAAACGGTAAGTTTTAGCTTTTAGAAAATTTGCTTACATGGATTCACTTATTCCCTGATGATGCAAGTAAACATTATAACAACTAATGACATTCAGAGCTACATAGTTATTTATTTACTTTTGGTGCCTCTTAGTTTCTTGTTGACCATGTAATGCAAATAAAACTGGGCATCTTTGGAAGCCATCAATTCTTGGTGTGTCATTGAAAAGAGTCATGCATCTGATAATCAAATAATATTAAACAGGAAAGACTTCATGTATCTCCTATACAATCCAGGCATTCTACTTCTAGATATTTACCAAAAGGAAATGAAAACATGTTTGCACATAAAGACTTGGACATCTTGGACATGAATATTCACAGTAGCTTTATTCACAATAGCTAAAAACTGGAAACAGTCCAAACGTCCATCAGTAGATGAAGGGGTTTACAAAATGTGGTCTCCCCATGTAATGGAAATCCACTCAGCAGTAAATAAGAATGAACTCATGATGCATGCAACAACATGGGTGAATCTCCAAATCATTATGTTGAATGAAAGAAGCCAGACACAAAAGAGTTTATTTTGTAGGAGTCAATTTATATAAAATATAACCTAATTTATAGCGACAAAAAGCAGATCAGTGATTGCTTGGAGATGGAGAGGGGTGGAATACAAAAGGAATCTTCTGAAGGTGATAGAAATGTCTTGCATCTTGATTGTGGTGGTGGTTTCAGGGATGAATATAACTGTCAAAACCCATAGAATTGTACTCTGTAAATGGATGCAGTTTATTGCATGTAAATTATTTCTCAATACACTTGATAAGGAAAAAATAAGTAAAATCTTTACTGAAGTCCCTTAGAGTGAATATCTACCCTTGAAATCTAGTTTAACTGCCTTTTAACTTGATAGGGAAATGAAAGGAGGCATATATAAAATGTGTTAGACAGTGGCTGGTACACAAGTGATCAGAGAATGAGAGATGGGACTACTATTGCCATGAAGATGGGCATGTACGTCTACAAACATGTCTTACGTATACTTGTATTCCAGAATCTCTCAGAGTACGCCTGGCTCATTTTTTTTTTTCAGTAAATGCTTTTTGATGAATGAAAGAGATTTCAGGTCATATCAACCAATACTTCAATTTACATGTTGGCTGGGGCCTGAGGTCAGAGAGAGGCTGATGTTCTGGTTGAAGAGCAGTATGAATAGCTGAGGGAAGGTGTTGAGGGTACTAGAAAGGCTGCTCTGATTTCTTTTTGTGGAAGTACATCTGTGCAAGTGCATCCCTGCTCCTGCCACATGGTGTTCAGATTCTGGGGCCCACAGGGTGAACTGGAGTCACCTGAGGGTATTGCCTGCCATGTGCTTCTGTAGTTGCTTGGAGGAAGGATGAGCTTTTATGTGTGTGCTTCTTAGGAAGAGATAATGTGCCTGGGTAGCAACTTCATCTCCCAACCATAAAATATTGATAGTCCTGGTACTGGACAGAGACTAGGAGACACCCCCTGGAAGGTGCTGTTTGCTGGTAGGTGGTGAATGATTGATGAATGGGAAGTAAAATATTGATGTTCTGAGTCTCACATCAGGCTTCTTCCCACACAAAGGGGCTTGCATCTTGTATTATTAAAGGCAAAAATTTAGAGAATGGGTTACTCTGCCTCTGCTTGGAACATGACAGCTTTGGCCACCTATTACTTGGAAGTAACTCTGGGATATTAGAATTGAATGCCCTTGGAAGCTTGGTAGGTGGATGTTTGGAAGAACAAAAAGGAAGTCCTACTTTCCCTGGATATGAAAAACTTACATTAGCAGATTTGTCAATGTATTCTTCTTAAAAGACTACATTTGTCAAAGTTGTACATGCACATAAATTAAAGAGAAAAAGAGATTAGTAAAACAGCACTTTCTGGGCACCTGTGTGGTTTAGTTGGTTAGGCATCTTCAGCTCAGATCATGACTTTGGGGTCCTGGAACTGAGCCCCACATTACTTGAGTCTGCTCAAGATTCTCCCTCTCCCTCACCCTCTGCCCCTGCCCCCTGCTTGTGCTCACTCTCTCTTAAGTAAATAAAACCTTAAAGAAAAGAAAAGCAGGGCTTTTCTATGACATTCTGAGCCCCTCCCATTTTACCCTTTGCATATGTAGCATTTACAACCTTTCTTGGCCAATTCTTTTTGTATTATTTCCATATGACCAAATAACATGCTTCATATGCTGTTTCTTAAAAAATTTCGATTATCTATTAACTCTTCCTTGCAGAAGGTATTTGACTCTTTCACCCCACCACTTAAACATATAGACCCTTCTCAAGTCCTCTATCTTACCAATATAATTATATTAGATACAGATGCAATGAAACGCCGGGACACCTGCACCCCGATGTTTCTAGCAGCAATGTCCACAGCAGCCAAACTGTGGAAGGAGCCTCGGTGTCCATCGAAAGATGAATGGATAAAGAAGATGTGGTCTATGTATACAATGGAATATTACTCAGCCATGAGAAATGACAAATACCCACCATTTGCTTCGACGTGGATGGAACTGGAGGGTATTATGCTGAGTGAAATAAGTCAATCAGAGAAGGACAAACGTTATATGGTCTCATTCATTTGGGGAGTATAAAAAATAGTGAAAGGGAATAAAGGGGAAAGGAGAAAAAATGAGTGGGAAATATCAGAAAGGGAGACAGAACATGAGAGACTCCTAACTCTGGGAAACCAACTAGGGGTGGTTGAAGGGGAGGTGGGCGGGGGGGGGGTGGTGACTGGGTGACGGGCACTGAGGGGGGCACTTGACGGGATGAGCACTGGGTGTTATTCTATATGTTGGCAAATTGAACACCAATAAAAAATAAATTTATAAAAAAATAATTATATTAGAATGCTGGTTACCTTATTATTTAGTATTACCATTTTTATTAACATGTACAGAAATCCGCAGCTGGTCAAGTCATACACTAAGATTATTTTTCCTTTCCTATGTTGCCTTTGTTGGGGAGAAAAAAATTTTCTCTACATTTCCAGATTCTTCTGGCTGGCCTAAGAATTAAATTGATATGAAGTAGACTAACAGAAGAAAAAACCCCAAGATTTAATAATGTGTTCATGGAGGTCCAATAATAAAATTGAGACCCAAGGAAATCACAAAAGGATACAGATTTAATACATTTAGACAAAGAAACATAAATCTGTGAGGAATTGACAAGATGAGAAAATATATTTCAGAGCATCAATTAATAAGGAATTCTAAAGAGAATTACGTGTTGGGGTAGTAAATGAATAAAAGTAACAAGATTTTTTTGTTTTGTATTGACTTCTTCCCTATATAGGCCCTGAATTCCCTGTCTGACAACAAGGATGCCTCCCTATGTCCTGGTGCAGGGAAGGTACCTTTCAAATAGGGGATTGATTTCCTTCTGTTTGGAGACAAAGAAGGATCAGAATGTTCTTGCCCTGGCTTTTTAAAAAAGTAGCTTTATTTCAAAATAATCAATGTGCCACAGTGGGGCAGACTTCTCTGAGCCCCAATACTTTTATATTCTTTGGGAGTTGAGGATGGTCTTGTTTTTGGTTTGTTTGCCCAGTTTTCTGTTTATCATTTATTCCACCTCAGAACTCTACCAATTACCTAAATTTCTTTTCTCATTTTTCTAAATTTCTTTTTCAAGAAGTTCAGATGCATTAGCCATTCTATCAGTTTT
Organism: Canis lupus dingo; assembly: GCF_003254725.2. Lineage (NCBI taxonomy): Eukaryota > Metazoa > Chordata > Mammalia > Carnivora > Canidae > Canis > Canis lupus. The sequence goes on along the minus strand of NC_064261.1, from coordinate 29,240,983 downwards.
ATTTCCTGGAAGGACTGTCTTCTGGGGAATGTCCACCTGCTTCTGTGGGCACTGGTTGCTTGCACCATCACGCACCATCATTCAAGGGATGACCCTCACCTCTTTCCTGTGCTGAGTCCCAAGCCTTTTTTTCTCTATGTGTACTGTCTTAATTTGGTGGAACAAAGCCTCCGATGGTTTCCCAAGAAATGGTACAACGAGATGTGCCTTTGGGGACTTTGCACATGTTTATGATAGCTGAGTACAGAACTTTAAATTGGAAATAGCTTTCTTTCATAGTTTTGAAGGCTTTAGTTATTGTCTACCTTTTGAAAAGTTTGAAATCATTTGACTTCTTAAAATCCTATTTTAATGTGAGGTTTTTATTCTAGAAAAGCTTATAGAATCTTCTTTTTGTATCCAGAGATTTGAGTTTCCTAATAAAGGTCTTTGTGGGGGTCTTAGTTCATCCATCCTTCTAGGTACTAGTTGAGGCCTCTTTTAAAACACCATCAACTTTATTGAAGTTTACTTTGCATATAACAAGTGCAAATATTTTAAGCAAACAGCTTCATGAGTTTTACTAAATGTATAAAAGATGGACTCTTTTCGGGGTATCTGGGTGGCTTAGTTGGTTAAGCATCTGACTCTTGATCTTCTAATTTTCTTTTCTCTATCAGGAAAAAGAGTGAGTGTTCTATTTTGTGCGCTCTTCTGGGTTATCTGATTCTAGAAAGCACCTCTACCTTTCACTGTCTTTGAGTTATTTTACAACTCAATAAGTTGTAGAAAAGTGATAGCAATGCAAATGATATTTTCCATAGAGATGTAAATAAATTTTGTCTGGTGCAGGTGCAAATTGAGTCCTCTCTTTTCCCAAGAAGCCAGTTTTGCATCTATTAACACATTCATTTCAGCTTTCTTGATTGTCCATTTACATCCATTTCAGCCTTCTTGATTGTCCATATGTCTAATATGTCTGTTCTTTGATCTCTCCATTGAACCATTTGCAACATCTTAAGAGTTCCTCATTAATTGATGAGCTAAATAAAATCTTTGACATATGGTCATTATAATAATCTAACATTTTATATCTCTTACTCTCTTATCTTTTTGTTTAATCTGGGATATTTGCTTCACTTTATAATCCAGACATATTGAGTGCCTCATATCTGTTTCCATATATTTTAAAAAATATTTTATTTATTTATTTATTTATTTATTTATTTATTTATTTATTTATTTAACAGAAAGAGAGAAGCATGTGCATGCAGGTTGGGGGAGGGGTAGAGAGAGAGACAGCATCCCAAGCAGACTCTGCTGAGTGCAGAGCCTGACAGAGGACTTGATCTTACAACCCATGAGATCATGATCTGAGCCGAAATCATGAGTCAGACACTTAACCACTGAGCCACCCCTGTTTTCATATTTTTAATTTCCAAGAGTCCTTTTTTTGTTGTTTTCTTTTTTTTAAATAAATTTATTTTTTATTGGTGTTCAATTTACCAACATACAGAATAACACCCAGTGCTCATCCCGTCAAGTGCCCCCCTCAGTGCCCGTCACCCATTCACCCCCACCCCCCGCCCTCCTCCCCTTCCACCACCCCTAGTTCATTTCCCAGAGTTAGGAGTCTTCATGATATTTCCCTTTCTGATATTTCCCACACATTTCTCCTCCCTTCCCTTATATTCCCTTTCACTATTATTTATATTCCCCAAATGAATGAGAACATATAATGTTTGTCCTTCTCCGATTGACTTACTTCACTCAGCTTTTTGTTGTTTTCTGAACGATAACTTAAAAACGCTCTTATTTCATAGATACAATATCTTATTTATTTGAGATACTAATGATAGTTTTGTTTTGATGTCCTTATCTTTTTTTCTTCCAATATGCTTCTCTCTGTTTTGGTGGCTGGCATTCATGTTGGATGCTTTCCTCAGATGTCTGGTAATCCTTCAGTATTCACTCACAATCAGTAGTAGTAAGGCTGTAAGACTGATAGGCAGTTTGGACGCTAGGAGCGGTATTCAGTGTAGGTTGATCTGGCTGGGCTATTCCATTGGGAAACCATCAACGTCAGCATCTTTGGGAGTTTTCCCCAGGGAAGACCTTTCCAGTGCCAGGCTGATAGTATCTGCACATAGCTGACGGTTCTCTGTGAGCCTCAGAATCCTATCTGCAAACGTGCACTTTAGCCATTTATTTTAAAAATAGTTTCCACCTGGGACTATGCCTGGTGCCCCTGGTCCAGAGATTCTGCTGTATTCCCTCTAGAGAATAAGCCTTCAGGTTTCTGCTTGGAGGCGGTGGCGGGGGGGAGGCAGTGCCAGACTGTGTGGCATCTGGGAGGGCATTTGTTTGTTCGTTTTTTTACAGACTTTATTAATCCTGTTTTTTAGTCCCACTTTCACCCACTTCCAGCAGTATCAGACACCTCCAATTCCTCTATCTTTTAGGAGTTATGCAGGGTAATTTGATGCTTCTGGCTTTACCTACTGCCAGCTAAGGATTCAGTGTTCTTGAACCTTCTAAATCAGTTCCCACTCAACCATCTGTTTTCCACTTTCCAAAATTTTGATGCAGTGATTTCATCCTCTGTCTTCTCTGTCTTCCTGGGTTTTTGTCTTAAAAAATTTTCTTCTTATTATTTTAGAGGAGTTTCAAGTGGAGCAAAAACATATGTTGTTCTCTGTCTTGGCTTGGAATTTTAGTGTATTTTAAATTTCAATATTCATTTCTTCCATTTACCTGAGTGTCAAGCGGCAGTATTATGTTGTGGAAAGGGACAGACACCAGCTGGTGGTAAGTTAGAATTCTCTATTCCGCATTATGAGCTGTATGGTACTGCTAAAGTCGCTCCAGGCTCCTCACCTCAGCATAGTTATTTGTGAAGTAGTCAGTGGGAAGTAATAATATCTACAATTGAGGTTGTGATGTGGGTTAAAGATAACGTATATAATTTGCTTGCTCCTCTAGTTATGTTTTCTTTGACAAATTCTTTCCTCATATTCCTAAGAATATTAGCTTTAGGACCACACTCCTCACAGTGTTGTACTAATATGTTTCATCAAGAACGGGCAACATGTATTTGATGGCTGGTGACAAAATCCTGCAAGGCTCCCTAAACAGATCCGTTTGTAATCTGGTGGCCATCAGTCAGGTAGCTACATATTTGAATGTGGGAAGATTTTGGATTTTGGCTCCAAACTTTCCTGGTACTTCTGCTCAGTACTCCTCGGTGCAACTTTACTTCTGCCCATTTAGACTCTGTAGTCTCCAAAGAAGCTGGCTGCCATATTGTTTTGCCTTTCATTTCCAAAGTGAGTCATGTAGGTAAACTCATCCCTTTTCCAGCAAAGAAAGCTGAAATTATTGAAATTTGTTTGAGGTTTCCATTGTCTTTTCTTTCTTTCCTGATGTCTTTTGGCCAGAAGTCTCCCTCTTCTTGTGGTAGTGGCTCTTTCCTGCCCTCAGAAGAGGTTTCCTAAACCTCTGATCACCCCATGTTCTCTCTGTTCTCAAGGCCCTTCAGAGTTCCATTTAGAGCCCTGATATTCCATTTATTTTGTGAAACTTCTTAAAGTTTTTTTTTTTTTCTCCTCTCTCTACTTTCTTACCTTATATCCTGTTTGGGTGAACTCATGAAAAGATTTCTTTTTTTTTTTTTATGAAAAGATTTCTATCAGGCATGAGAACAGAAATATCTGAGCCTCCCCTAAATATTTGGCTGAATTTTATCTTATGGGTATTTGTGAATTATCCAGTATCTGTTTGAGTCTGGCTGCCTGGAAGCTCAGAGAGCATTTTGACTTGTCCCAAGCAAGTGTATCAAATCTAACAAATAAACACTTTGGATAATATCATTACCCTTAACTTCATGTTATTTTTCTCATCTTAATTTTTCTCAGCTCTGATTTTCTCACATACTTATTTTCAAAACTTATTTTCTATGCATTTTTTGTTACGCTGCAGCAAATATTTGTATAATGTGGTGATATATAAACATACAAATGAAGAGACAGGAAGCATAAAACTTTTTGCCTGCAGAAGCAGCACAGGCCAGAAATAAATGCAATTCCACAGAGGCTGGGATAAATCTGCAAAGGAGAGAGAGAGCATCACGTTGGAATGTTGGAGAAATCGGTACAGAAGTCTGTGATTGAAGTCAGTAAGGACATTCATAGTTTCCTGCAACCCTGGGTGTTCCTTCTAGACACTAAATTCTAAATTGGATGGACCACAGGACTGACATAGCAAGTATGATGGATTTAGAGCCCTTCCTCTCTGGATTCCACAATGAGTCTGGAACCTTGGAGAGACATAGGCCAGTGTCAAGTCTCAGCTCTGGGGTTTAGCACAGTATTTGAAACCTAATTGAGACTTGTGGTAGTGACATTTATTGCTCAACAAATATCCACATGACCCTGCACACATCACAGTCTACTTCCTTGCATTTTGGTGGGGGATTAGTTCTGTGTGGATGCATAAGAGAACAGGTGTGAGTTCACCTAGCTTAACTTTTGCTGCTTCAGTGATGAGGAAGCCAGTGTTTTGGTGAATCTACTGGATGGTGAGGCCTCTGTCAACTTGGGTCTTTGAGTGAGTGGGTAGGGCAAAGCCCCCATTGACCAATGTTGGGCATCAACACAAGTGAGGAGTAAATGCTGATTTTGTGAAGTTAGTGAGATTTTGGGGTTATATGTTACTGCAAGTGGAGCCTAGCTGAATCTCACTAGTACAACGCTCAGTTTCCAGGGCAGTAAAATGGGAGTAATAATCACTCCCTGACAAGTTTCTTTTTTGAAGTTTAACAATAATAAAAGTGGAGTTAGTGGCACTGCCTCTGGCCCAGAACAAAATCACTGGTATTATAATAATGATCATTCCTACTGATTTCTTGAGCATAGTCAGAAGATGAAGTCTGATGGGCTGTGGCTTGATGCAGGGCAGGTGTAAAATGGACAGAACAGAGTTCAGGGGATGAGACAGACCTGCAGTCATGATGTAACTCAGGAGATTCACTGTGTGAATGAGTGCAAACGATTTAATCACTTTAAGTCTGTGTTCACAACTATAAGATGTGGATAATTTTATCTCACTTGTCGCTTATGGTGAGGGTTAAAAGAGCCTATAAAGTTCCTAAGAAGTATTTTGGCATGTAGGTAAATTCCTTTCCTTTTGGTTCCCTGCATGTTTCCCCAGGAAGCCGCCTCAAAGCAAGCCACAGGCTCCTTGTCATGGAAGATGCCTTCCTCCCGGGACCTTGATTCTGGCCGTTCAGTTACGGACTAAGCAGCGCTGCCTTCCCAAGCCCATGAGCGATTCTCATTGCTTTTCCCAGCAGGAAGCACGCAATGGGGCTAGGTCTTACTGATGTCATAAAGACTGATAGTATCATGAATTCTTCTGACTCAAGTCACTAGGAACTTTGGGGAGAGTGGCGGGAAGTCAAAGGGATGTTAGCTCGGCCGTCTTAGCAGGGGACTGATGGATGGGGATGGCAAGGCAGCAGTAAGCTGTGATGGGGACATGTGCTGCAATGAACACGAGCCTCTCTCCTCCGCATCTGTCTCTCTCCCTGTTCAGAGGTGTCTGGCACACAGAGGACGAGGCTACAAAATAGACCCCAGCGTCCACCCAAAGGACCTTAACCTGCAATGGGAAAGGGAAACTGAATTGAAAAGTATCAAAGGGCAAAACGTTTCTAAGCTGGTCTTCTTAAAGTGTCTTGTATTTGTCTTGTTCAAAGGGCCTTTCCTCCCTGTGCAGGCTTCCTCCTGCCCTGCGCTAACCTCTCCTGCCCTCTGAGGTCCTCCTGCTGTAGCCAGACGTGTGATTCATGTGGCAATTAGTTATGCCCAGTCTTGTGGCTTGTCTTCTGCTGCTTCCTCGAAGTCCTGCTTATCTCTTGAATTTATATTTGAATTTTCAACTATTTGCGTCTTATGTTACAGTTTAGGTTTCAAGTGCCCAGAAGGCTTGGATTTCTGTGGGCCCATCAAACCCAGGATGGTGCTAGGAACAGGGTGTGGGCCTGGGGAGGACCCAGGGAGCCTGATGTTCTTGTTCAGTGTCATTCTGTTATGTGTCTGTGCTCCTTCTTGGCCGCCTGGTTTCTGCTTCTGTCAGTTTATCCTTTCCATCAAAGCAGATCCTCTTCATGTTGGAGATACCTGCCAGAGATGTTTACTTTTCCTTATAGGAAGAGCTACTGGTAAGGTGTAGACTTCTTTATTATACTTTTTCACATTCTCTTTGGTGCTTTCACAAACTTGCAGTTGGCTTTCCACAAAGACACAAAATGTTCATCACTTATAAAAATTATCGGCTGATGTCATAATTGATGTCAAATTATTGGCTGTTGTCACATCTATAACGAAGGTAGAACAGGTTCATTGTAGGGAGGCAGATGTTGTCGGTCTGTTGTGCTCACCTGCTTAAGCAACTTCCTTCCTTAAGGCCAACATCCAGCTGGTGACTCAGGAAAAAGACCCGTCCTACTGTGTCATGGACCTGTGGATAGCAAGGCAGAAGCCATGAATGCCCAGTCTTTTGTGTGCTTTTTAAGGTTTGCCCTAACTGATTTGCTCCCCAAACAGCCTCAAAACAATCTGCTTCTTCATGCTCTCTTGCCTATACTTCCTTTTCTATTTTCAGCTACAGCCGACCTTGAATGATATGGGAGGATTAGGGGTGCTGATCCCCTTACTGTCAAAACTCTGCACATAACTTTTGACTCCCCAGAACTCAACAACTGAGAGCCTACTGTTGACTGGAAACTTTGCCAATAACATAGTTGATTAAGACATAATATATATATATATATATTACATGTATTATATGCTGCAATAAAGTAAGGTAGAGAAGATGTTGTTAGGGATGCTTGGGAGGCTCAATGGTTGAGTGTCTGCCTTTGGCTCAGGTCATGATCCTGGGGTCTTGGGATCAAGTGCCGCATCAGGGTCCCTGCAGGGGGCCTGCTTCTGCCTCTGCCTATGTCTCTGCCTCTTTCTGTGTGTCTCTCATGAATAAATAAATAAAATCTTAAAAAAAAAGATGTTGTTAATAAAGTCATAAGGAAGAGCATATATTTACAGTTCTCTACTGTGTTTATTGAAAAAAATCTGCATCTGTCATGGACCTGCATGGTTTAATTATTTGGTGTTCTTTGCTGAGACACAATTCGCCCACTTACAGTGCATAATTCAATGATTTAGTGTATTTACGGAGTTGGGCAGCCATCATCATAATCAGTTCTAGAACATTTTCAAGACTCCCATAGAAATACTACCTACTAGCATTCACTCTCCCTCTCTGCCTAGTCCCTTCAGCTCTCGACAACCACAAACCTACCTTCTGTCTCTGTAGATTTATCTGTTCTGACCCCTCATGAAAATGAAATCCTGCAGTATGTGGCCTTTTGTGTCTGGCTTCTTTCACTCGGCGTATTTTCGAGGGTCAGCCATGTTGTAGCGCACATCAGTATTTCATGCCTTTGTGTAGCCAAATAGTACTCTCCTATATGGACAAATAACATTTTATTTATTTGTTTATTAGCGGATAAACATTTGGGTGGCTTCCTTTTTTTGTCTGAGTATTTGTGTACAAGTTTTTCTATAGACCCATGTTTTCACTTCTCTTAGGTTAATACCTTGGACTGGAACATTGGGTTATGTGGTAACCCCATGTTTGAGATTTGAGAAACGGCCAAATGACTTTCCACAGCAGCTACACCATTTTACAATCCTACCAGCAATGTAGGAGGGCTTCCATTTCTCCACCTCCTTGCAACACTTGTCATTATTTGTCTCTTTGCTCAGTCTCCTTGAAACAATTGCCTGTGTCTCAGGTTTCTGTGCTTTTCTACTTGCTTCCTGGCTTCTCTCCAAGATCCCTATGGAGTGGACTAAGCTCAGAGGGGGCATCCACGATGGGGACCAGGAAGGTTGAGGTCCTGGGCAGGGTGCTCCCTGGTTACTGGGAGGGCAGGCAGCATATACTCAGCCTTCTTTCCAGAGCTCCACCAGGGAGTCACTCATACAGTCAGCGCTGTCCTTGCTGGCTGAGCATCCTGGCCTGGAAGGAGAAGTTGGGGAAGAACGCCCCTCAGTTCTGCTCTGGACCCTCTTTCCTGCTTTTTACAATCTTCCAGGCTGGACAGGGGATGCAATTTAATTCTGCTCCTTCTCCCACAGAGCAGCAACCTCCATCACCTTGCTCATATGTACAAGGACCATCTTCTTTTGTCTGTGGGGACTTTGAGGGGGAATGCCATGAGACAGATCCTTCAGGCTTTGCTCTTAATAAACTAAAGCAGAGCTAAAGAAATTGGAAATCTCCACTCTGACAAATCCCTTCTCTCAAAATCATACTTTGCATGCGAGGAGCAGATGATTCATTTCCGCATTCTTTTCCTTTGCATTCTTTCTGTAACAAATAGGAGTCCCGAATGAATGAATGCACCTGAGTGAGTAGGATGAAGATTATATGGTCGGGAAGACAAAGAGAAAATTAATAATTTTCAAAATAGTATTCCTGTTACATTGCTATCATTTCAGCATGTGGTCAAGTTTTTTCAGCCCATCACTCACTGCCTAAAAAGATTTTTGCCTAGCTTTAATATTGTAGATTGTATTGTGATTATAAACATTTTTTTCCAAACGGAGATCCTACTAAAAATATTTTTAATTATGCAAGTATTTCATGAATGCATTATCATTATAAATAAAAATCAGACAGAGCTAAAGTCCCTCGTAAATATCACTTCTGATTCCAAGACCTTTGAAGAGATAACCATACCTATCTCTGATTTGTATCTTTGCAGATCTTTTCCTTATCCATTTACACACTGACATAGCTATCTTTAGAAATAATAGGTTTGCTTTCTTCCTACATAAATGCTATTATTCTTTGTGCATCATTCTGCAGCTTGCTTTTTTCTTTCACTTTTTTTTTAATTTTTATTTATTTATGATAGTCACAGAGAGAGAGAGAGAGAGAGAGAGAGAGGGGCAGAGACACAGGCAGAGGGAGAAGCAGGCTCCATGCACCGGGAGCCCGACGTGGGATTCGATCCCGGGTCTCCAGGATTGTGCCCTGGGCCAAAGGCAGGCGCCAAACCGCTGCGCCACCCAGGGGTCCCTTTTCTTTCACTTTTAAAAGAATTCTGATGGTTTTTCTCGGTTGTCAGTACAGATAGCTTTACCTCATTTCTTTTAACTGCTACATAATATTCCATAGTACAGAAATACCACAGATTATTAAGTCAGCTCCCCTTTAATGGGCATATAAATATATCATTATTTTTTTGTTGCTACAAACTATGATTCAGGGAACATTCTGGTACATACTTCTTTCTGCACATACACAATGGTTTCTCTGGGGACTCAGAACAGAAATTGTTAGGGCAAAGGGTATTCATATTCAGCATTTTAATATATGCTACCAGACTGCTCCACTGAAGGCTTAAATTTGGATTATGCTATCGAATGTGATTTTTAAGAACTTCCAAGTGTCTTAAATCCTCTACCCCGAGAGATTGTGATACACTCCTCCACTCCCTAGAGAATCACTGATTTATACTTCAGTATGAATGCAATCATTGTGTTTTCTCGACCAGAGAAATCTATGTTTAAAGGCTTACTTCTAATTGTAGAGTAAAGCATGTTGTTTTCTGTTGAAGTAATTTCAGGCATCAGTGAGCAAATAAGGGAGGAATTTCGGGGTCTGTAGGCTTTTCTGTGCCCCTGAAAATTCCTCTATCATGGTTGCTAGCTCTACCCTGTGAGGCACACAGAGGACCCTGGATGACTCTGGTCCTTTACATGCTTCGGGGAGCTGGGTCCATGCTCAAGGCTCTGTCCAGAATGGGAAGCCCTCAGAGACCAGATCTTAACTCTTGGTATCTGGCAGAAGACAGGCCCCAGGACCGGAGGGGAGAACCCCCGAGCTGCCGGGAGCAGACACCATCCCCGGAGCACGTAAAGCCCCACAGAGGAGGAAGAGCAGGGTCAGTCACACACAAGCTGGGAGGGTGTCATCTGGCTGCCCCAGGGGCACAGGCAGGGGCCTTCCTGAGAAGTGAGACAGCTGAGCGTGAGGCTGGCCCAGGACCAAGTAGGCCATGACTAAACGGCAGCATTTGCACTTGTGCTCCTGGCCATATGCTTCAGGGAGGGTTGGCTGGCTGAGAGTGCTCTAGACTTGCATGTGTGAGGAGGATGGCGGAGGTGGATCAGAGCTGAGGAATAAACTAGAGTGCACAGAAATCTCACAGCAATGCTGAAAGTGGATCCTGACGTCGCCCCATTGAGTGGATGAGAAACCATGCTCAGAGACAGTTTCAGAGGCCTGGTGGGCAGAGTCATGGCATGCACTCAGATCTGTCTGACCTGGAGACCCATGCTCAGCCCCAGGGGAAGAAACGTACTGTGATGTCTGTCCACAGTCTGTCTGTCCTGGGTGACTGTGTGCCGGGTACCTGGGAGCACACAGCGGATACTCTGTTTGATGAGTGACTGAATGAGTGAATGAATGAGTGAAGGGAGGCTCCTAACCTCCAGGAAGATCCCCTTCATCGCTAAAAATCTCATCTTGAAATTCTTTTTTTAAAAAAAGATTTTATTTATTTATTCATGAGACACACACAGAGAGAGAGGCAGAGACACAGGCAGAGGGAGAAGCAGGCTCCATGCAGTCCCGACGTGGGACTTGATCCCAGGTCTCCAAGATCATGCCCTGGGCTGAAGGCGGTGCTAAACAGCTGAGCCACCCAGGCCGCCTCATCTTAAAATTGTTCCCACTGTAGTGCTAGTCCTGTGAAGCCCACTCATGAAGCAGCTGTGTGTGCTGACAGGGTGACTGGTGTGCAAGGAAAAGAGGGGCGGGGAGCCCGCTTTTTAACACCAGAGTCGGGGAGGGGCTACCTGGGGTGTGGCAGGAGGCAGGGGGTGAGGTTCTGAGAACTGAGAATCTGGTCTCTCCACTTTTTCTTTTTCTTTCTTTTAAAGATTTTATTTATTTATTCATGAGAGAGAGAGAGGCAGAGACACATGAGAGGGAGAAGCAGCCTCCATGCAGGGAGCCCGACGTGGGACTTGATCCTGGGACTCCAGGATCACACCCTGGGCCAGAGTCAGGCGATAAACCGCTGAGCCACCCAGGGATCCTCTCTTTCTCTTTCTTTTCTTTTCTTTTCTTTTCTTTTCTTTTCTTTTCTTTTCTTTTCTTTCTTTTTCTTTTCTTTTCTTTTCTTTTCTTTTCTTCTTTTCTTTTCTTTTTTTTCTTTCTTTTCTTTTCTTTTTTCTTTTCTTTTCTTTTTTTTCTTTTTTTCTTTTCTTTTCTTTCCCTCTTTCTTTCTTTAAAGATTTAAAAAATTTATTTATTCATGAGAGACACAGAAAGAGAGAGAGAGAGAGAGAGAGAGAGGCAGAGACCTAGGCAGAGGGAGAAGCAGGCTCCATGCACTGAGCCTGATGTGGGACTCGATCCCAGATCCTGGGATCACATCCTGAGCCAAAGGCAGACACTCAACTCCTGAGCCACCCACACATCCCTCCAGTTTTTCTTTTTAAAAATTTTATCTATTTATTCATGAGAGACACAGAGAGAGGCAGAGACACAAGCAGAGGGAGAAGCAGGCTCCCTGCAGGGAGCCCAATGTGGGGACCCAGTCTTGAACCCAGGACCCTGGGATCATAAGCTGAGCCAAAGGCAGATGCTCAATCACTGAGCCACTCAGGTGCACCTTCACTTTTCCAGTTTTGATAAAAATAAGATGACATGAGGGCTCCTTGTCCTTCCTCCTTTCCTGTGCCTGCCTCTCTCAGCTGTCACCACTGCTGCTTGTCCCTTGCCCACTTGTGTTGCACACACTGTCATCATGCCTTGAGCATTAATCATGAGGAGGTGGTACATCTTCAGGCAGGGAAGTCAGGGCTTTGAGGGGGAAGTAACTTTCTTACCCAGGTAATAGTAGATGCATGACACTTCACCCTCCTTGGCCCCAACTGTGGAAGTTTAGAATTCACGGGAGGTCCAATATTGACTATCTGGGTCTGAGATAAAAGCAGATCCTTCTGTGGAGCAATCGTCACCACCTGGCCATGATGATGAACGGTACCAGGTGAGGATCTCAGCCAGACCTTGGCTCTAAATCAAATTTATGGTCTCATGCCCAGTGACCCCATGAATGAAGAACAATATCAACTTTTCCACTATAAATCCCTAGTGCATGCATTTGCTTCTGGAAAAGAAAGCTTGGTTTTGGCTCAGGATGGGGTCCCAAAGGTCAGAAATAGGGGAATTCCCCTCAAGAAACTAGAGCACAGTGATGATTCAGAGCTCACCAGAACTTCCTATCTCGGGAGGGCAGGACATGGGCTAGGGCTGGCCCCTTGCTCCATCCTGCCCGGCTGCTGAGAAGTAACAAGAGCTCTCATTTATGGGTGGCTTTTCTGGGCTGGGACTGAGGTATACATAATGTGACTCATCTTGACCAAACTCCTACTCCTCTCATTTTACATATGAGAAAACTCAGGTCTGGAAAAGTATGAACGATACTTTAAAGTCATATAGCTACTCAGAGTAGAAACCAAAATCTTACCAAGTTTGTTGGGCTCTAAAGTCTGAATTTTACTCACCAACCCTCGAAGGTTCACCAGAGTCCTGTTGGGGCTTTATGCCTTGAGAATCATTTCAAACTCTCTGTACAGGTCAGGGGTACATGGAACAAAGAACTGACATATATTGAGTGTCAGATTTTTCACACATTCTTCATTTTTCCTTACACTGACTCTGTGAAATAGATTAGGAACTGACTTTGCTATCCACCTGCTTACTTTGGTGTGAAAAGAGTTAGAAGTCAGAAAGTTTCTGATTTGCAATTACACATTCACTTTTTTTAAAAAAAGGTTTTTATTTATTTATTTGAGAGAGATAGTGAGAGAGAGAGAGAGCGAGAGAGAGCAGCAGACTCCCCGCCAAGCAGGGAGCCCCACATGGGACTCAATCCCATGACCCTGGCACCATGACCTGAGCCGAAGGCAGATGCCCAACTGATTGAGCCATCTAGGCGCCCCTACACATTCACGTTTTAGAATGTTTATTTCAACAATGAAGGTGAGTTTTTAAAAAAATTTAAATTTATTTATTCACGAGAGACACAGAGAGGCAGAGACACAGGCAGAGAGAGAAGCAGGCTCCCTGTAGGGAACCCGACTCTATCCCAGGACCCCAGGATCATGACCTGAGCTGGAGGCAGACGCTCAACCACTGAGCCACCCAGGTGCCCCATGAAGGTGATTTTTATTTTTTTTATTTTTAAGATTTTATTTATTTATTCATGAGAGAGAGAGAGAGAGAGAGAGACACCAGCAGAGGGAGAAGCAGGCTCCATGCAGGGAGCCCGACGGGGGATTCGATCCCGGGTCTCCAGGACCAGGCCCGGGGCTGAAGGCGGCGCTAAACTGCGGAGCCCACCCGGGGATCCCTGAAGGTGATTTTTAGTTAATGCAAGTATCAACTAATTAAAACATAGAAAGTAGTAGAAACGTTGCCGTGGAAATCCTGGGTGGGACATTAAAACCAAAGCTAAATGAAAGGGTCACAAGACCATGACATTGCAGGGAAATCCAAAACCTCTAACGGGAACGAAAGTCCTCTCTGTCCCAGGGTAGACGGCCTCGTGGCCACGATCTGGGAGCTCTCAGCCGCCCACACAGCTGATTTTCCCTGTGCCCCTTAAAGAAAGGGTAAGGGCCACAGTCTTCATGGTGCGGATCGTGCTTCCCAAACAACGAACTTCCTATTAGCCAGTCTGTGTGGTCAGAACTGGGATGGTCATGTTGCCCCCTGGGCTTCCCAAGGGCCTTTCCTGCTGGAGCTTTCCAAATAGATCCAGAGCGTTAGACCCCAGGCGGGGTAGGCAGGGGGGGAAGCTCCAGGGCAGCTCGCCTTCTTTCTCCCCCTCCGACGTTGGGTTAATTCCGTTCCATCACCCTGTGTCTGTAAGTTCCAGCTGAAAAGGAAACAAAACAAACCAAAGCCCCAAACCCCCTTGCCCTCTCTGCCCTCAAGATGATGTGGTTAAATGGGGCAGAACTGGCCAGCAGCTACACCAGGAACGTCCTGAAATTTTGCTCTTAGCCCATTAGGAAATACAATGTCTCCGAAGAGAATGGGCTCATTTATCACATCTCCCCAGGATGTGTGTGCCTGACCCGGCTGGTGAGCAGAGCTCACTGCAGAGGAGGGACGCGGTGAGGGAAAAGCCAGCACCCCTGGGGAAGCTGATGCTGCTTCTCCAGCCACAAAAGTAGTTTCCTTTGGCTCTGCTACGTTGCAGCAGACTCAGGAGAACTGTAAGGGGAAACAGGAGGTGGACAGTGGCCCGGGAATGGAACATCGAGCAACCCCGCAGATGCCACTTAAACCCCAAGAGCTGGCGGTGTAGTGCTCAGGGAGGTCTTGAGGGACAGGGGGCGGGGGGAATCCTATTTTCTGCCAACCATTTTTTCTGCTTCCTCCCATTGTTCTTTACACTTTGGTTTAAAGTAAAGAACAGGGATCCCTGGGTGGCGCAGCGGTTTGGCACCTGCCTTTGGTCCAGGGTGCGACCCTGGAGACCCGGGATCGAATCCCACATGGGGTTTCCGGTGCATGGAGCCTGCTTCTGTCTCTGCCTCTCTCTCTCTGTGTGTCTCTCATGAATGAATAAATAAAAAAAAATATTAAAAAAAAATAAAGTAAAGAACACACACTGTTAACCTTGTGTGCCCCATCCCTTCATCTCTGTCTTGATCTACGGCCCTGTCTCCCCACATTTACTAAGCTCTGCCACATTGACTTTCTACACCAACACCCCAAGCTGGTTCCAGCCTCAGGGCCTTTGCACCTGCTGTCTCCTCTGCTGAACTGCTCTGACCCCAGATCTCACGTGCCTGGCTCCTTGTCATTCAGGACACAATTCACCTGTGCAGAGTTGTGTCCTTGTTTTTTTTTTTTTTTCTTCAACTTTACAGAGGTGTAATTGACAAATAAGAATGGTGTGTTTAAGGTCTACAACTTGGTATTTTGATATGCCTACATGTACAGTGTGAAATAATCACCATGATCAGACCAATGAACATATCCATCACCTCATGTAGTTACCATGTTCTTTTTCTTTCTTTTTTTGTTGTTGTGAGAAGACTTAAGATCTACTCTCCAGAAAATTCCAAGAATACACTATACTATTAACTATAGTTACATTGCTGACAATTATCCCCAGAACTTAGATGTCTTGCTTCATAACTGGCATTTTGTACCCTTTGACCAACATCTCCTTGTTTTCCCACATCCCAGCCCCTGGCAGCCACCATTCTACTTTTAGAGTGTGACTGTTCTAGATTCCACAGATAAGTGAGATCACACAGTATTTGTCTCTCTGTGTCTGGCTTACTTCACTTAGCACCATGTCCTCCAGATTCTTCATGTTGCAAATGACAGAATTTCCTTCTTTTTAAAAGTAGAATAATATTACATTGTATATACAGCATGCAGAAAATTTATATATTATATTAACACCATTTACATATATAGTTTATATTATTCATTAACATTATTTTAATTATTTATTAATATTAATATTAAAATATTAATATTACACATATAAATGTGGCATTCTTGTATATAGGCATATAGGCATATATATATATTTATATATGACCCATATAAATGGCTGACAGAAAATAGGATCCTCTCTCTCTCTCTCTCTCTCTCTCTCTTTCCCTCTCTCTCTCTGTCTCTAATAAAGAAATAAAATCTTAAAAAAAAATATATGCTACACCTTCTTTATCCATTATCCATTGATGGACATTTAGGTTGTTTCCATATCTTGGCTATTGTGAATGATGCTGCAGTGAACATTGGAATGCACATATCTCTTTGAGAGCCTGATTTCATTTTTTAAAAAAGATTTATTTATTTATTCATGGGAGACACAGAGAGACAGAAAGAGAGAGAGAGAGAGAGGCAGAGACACAGGCAGAGGGAGAAGCAGGCTCCACGCAGGGAGCCTGATGTGGGACTTGATCCAAGACCCCAGGATCACACCCTGAGCCAAAGGCAGATGCTTAACCACTGAGCCACCCAGGTGTCCCGAGAGCCTGATTCCAATTTTAAAAAAAAATTTAATGATTTTTTTGAAGATTTTATTTATTTGTTTGAGAGAGCAAGCAAGCACACGTGAGTGGGGGATGGACAGAGGAAGAAGGAGAAGCAGGCTCCCTGCTGAACAGAGAGCCCACCTGGGGACATGACCCAAGCCAAAGGCAGATGCTTAACTGACTGACCTACCCAGGTACCCCCTGATTTCATTTTTGGGGAGTATATACCCAGAAATGGGATTGATGGATCATACAGTATTTCTACTTTTAATATTTTGAGAGTCCTCCATGCTGTTTTCCATAATGATTATACCAATGTGAATTCATATTCTTACCTGTGAGTGTGCAAGGGTCCCCTTTTCTCCACATCCTCACCAACACTTACCTTTTGTCTTTTTGATAAAAGTCTTCCCGATCTTGACCACTTGATAAAAACTACACATTCCATTCCCATCCCCAGTCTCTATCACATCTTTTTAAAAATCTTTTTTTCTAGCATTTAACATTATCTGAGATTTTCTTTTTTTTTTTTTTAATTTTTTATTTATTTATGATAGTCACAGAAAGAGAGAGAGAGAGAGAGGCAGAGACACAGGCAGAGGGAGAAGCAGGCTCCATGCACTGGGAGCCCGACGTGGGATTCGATCCCGGGTCTCCAGGATCGCACCCTGGGCCAAAGGCAGACGCCAAACCGCTGCGCCACCCAGGGATCCCTATCTGAGATTTTCTTGCTTAATTTCTTGGCCATTAGTCTCATGCTTTTATAGAAGACAAGCTGCTGCTTCTTCTTTTTTTTTTTTTTTTAAGATTTTATTTTTAAGTAATCTCTGTACACAACAGGGGGCTTGAACTTACAACCCTGAAATCAAGAGTCCCATGCTCTTACTGAGCCAGCTGGGTACTCCTAAAACACAGGCTTCTTGAAAGCAGGAGTTGTGACTGGTGTGTTCAATATGTACACTCAGCTTCTAGAGCGGTGCCTGGCATATAGTTGAAGCTCAACAGATTTATCTATTGAATACATATGTTCGACATATTAGGCTGGATGATGTGGTTCTAAGTCAAGGAAGAAATTGCCCAAGAGCTTGACTGATTTGAGCCTTGAGCACTTCCTCCCTCACCCCCACATAGAACCTTATGTATTCCATAAGACCACATCCTTGTGTGTATCCATGGATTCTTTTCCTGCCTATATCTCTTCTTCCTGCGTTTGGCCATGGATTCCACTTTGCCTCCATTCATTTACATCTAGTTCTTGTCTCTGCTTATTGACTCATAGTATTTCTGGGTCTGTTTTGTTTAGGAAATTGCCTGCATTTCCCTTCTGCTACCGATACCACACCATTGACTCTCCTGTCCAGCCTGGTCACAGTCAGTGGTCTCCTGCTTGCCTGGGAGGGGAGTTAAGATTCCAGCTCTTTGGAACCTCATCATCTATTGGGGATGGTAGAGAAGAAAATGGAAAATTATTACTTGTAGGGCCAATTGTGATGACAGATTAAGCTTGAGGTGTTTGGAGGGACACAGCAGAGGGACCCCTAACTTGAGTCACATGAGCGAGAGTCAGGATGGATGCCTGGAGGAAGTGGCATGGGAGTAGAGTTTTGAGGGTAAAGAGACATTTCAAGGCAAAGAAAGTAGGGGAAATGTGTTCCAGGCAAAGGAAATAGCATAGGGAAGGAATGGAAGTGAGGGAAAATGGAACCCTAGAGATATTCTTCAATATGGCTGAAATTAAGGGAAAGAAGGAAGCTAAGAGGGCAGAGTCTTCCTCTTAACTATTAGGAAACACAATGTTTCCAAAAAGATTTAACTCAGTTATTACAATTAAGAAAGAATATACTTTTATTTAAACATTTTATTTTTTTTATTTTTATTTTTTTTTAATTTTATGATAGTCACAGAGAGAGAGAGAGAGAGAGAGAGAGGCAGAGACATAGGCAGAGGGAGAAGCAGGCTCCATGCACTGGGAGCCCGATGTGGGATTCGATCCCAGGTCTCCAGGATCGTGCCCTGGGCCAAAGGCAGGCGCCAAACCGCTGCGCCACCCAGGGATCCCTAAATATTTTATTTAAATTTAATTTGCCAACATATAGTTATGAAATGTGTTTGTAGATGAAGCTAGAGTGCTTGGCAGAGTGTGATCATGGAGGTGACTTTGAGACCCATTTAAAAAAAAAGTTTTATTTATTTTAGAGAGAGAGAGAAAGAGAGAGCAAGAGAGCACATGAGCAGGAGGAGCAGAGGGAGACAGAGAGAGAATCCCAAGCTCTGGACTCAGGGCTTGATCCCAAGACCCTGAGATCATGACTTGAGCCAAAACCAAGAGTCAGGTGCTTAACCGACTGAGCCACCCAGGTGCCCCCTTCGAGCCCCATGTCAAGGAGCACATGGCTTATCCTAAAGGCCTGGAGAGCTCTCAAAAGGTTATTACCAGAGGAGTAATATGGTCAGACGTACATCCACCATCAGCAACCCACAGAAGCAACCCCATCTGTGGCTACAGAAGTTAGTGGGTTTCGAGGTTATGCAGTTTTAGAAAAGGTTGTCTAAGGAAAGTGAAATGTTTCCCCCCAGGACTTTTTAGAGCCTTTAATATACTGCTAATGAGTCTTGAGAATCTCTAAGAAGGGAGAATAATGTGTAGAGTTTCTCAGCTTTACCATGTGACATTTTTTTTCCTGATCCTCTCCAGGACATAATTACTTTGGGCCCAGAGATTCAAACTCATTTAAAGGTGTTGTGTGCTTTCTTCTTATTTGTGTATTCATTGTTTTAGTTTTCTTTTAATGAGGTAAAAAATTACCACAGATGTAGAATATAAACCAATACAGATGCATGACGTCCAGTTCTGTAAGTCGGAAGTCTGGTGCAGGTGTCACTGGACTAAAATCAAGGTATCTGCAGGACTGCGTTCCTTTCCAGAGGCTCTAGGGGCGGGTCCATTTTCTTGCTCATCTGAGTTGCTGGCAGCATTTAGTTCCCTGTGGATGTGGAAATGAAATCCTCATTTCTTGGCTGGCCATCAGCCGAGGGCTGTCCCTGGCTTATAGAGGCTCCTGCATTCCTGGGCTCATGGTCCCCTTCCCCTATCTTCAAAGCTAGCAATGGCGGGTGACATACCTCTCACACTTGGATCTCTTCTTCCTCTTTCCTCTCTGACCACAGCCAGTGAAGGCTCTCTATTTTAAGACTAATGTGATTATATGGGACCACCAGAGAATGTAGGAAAATGTCCCCATCTCAAGGTTGTGCCCTTAATCACATCTGCAAAGTCCCTTTTTCTACAAAGTACCGTATTCACAGATGCTAGAGATCAGGAAGTGGGCATCTTGGGGGGGCTCTTACACCGCCTGCCTTTCCCACCTTGCACTTCATTTTCAGCAGGATCAAGTTGCAAGGTTGATGACCATTTCCCCCAGTCTAGTTCTGCTTCTTTTCATATTATAAATCCTGAACGCATTCCTGAAACTTTCATTTCATCGCCCATCTTTCTCCTCCAAATGTTTGTCAGTGGACCAAGCCTGTCTTCTCCTGGGTCATCCAGCCCAGGTGTCACCTGGGTCCCCTGCATCTCACAGATGTAGTTGTACTAGAAAGAAAGTGACCTCTCGCAAGTCACAATGTTGTAGCCTTCTCCTATCTCACTGCTTTGCATGTTTCTCCTCTCTCCTCTTTGCTCTTTTGCCTTGTCCCTTTGCAACCAAGAAATCTCCCTATTAGTCTGTGCAAGGCTCTTTTTCACCAATATGAGAGGTCCATTTTGGATGTAAGCTAATTCCCCAACTTCACCTCCTGGATGATCACAGCTCAGAATCATAAAGGGGAGCTGCCGTGGTTTTGCGTGGCATCTGTGCAGGTAGGACGGATGTGAATGTATATGTTTCACCTTCCAGAGGCTGACCTTGGGTCCAGTGACCAACAGGTCAGCGATGAGTGGGGTGGCTTACCCTCCAGGCCGGTCACTGTCCACTGTGCCTATGATTTCGTAGCACCTTCCACTTCTGAGTCATAGGTTGAAAACAGTGTATAAAATAGAGAAAACCTGAACTGGTATAAAAAGGTGGAAGATTCAGGCCTTCTTTTACATCTGAGTAACAAACCCTGTGACAAGCGTCTATACCTGCAATGTGAACCGAACCTGGAATATTCATTTGTTGTAGCTGCTTAACAACTCTTTGACATAAGTGAGGTTGAAAAGGTGAGGCTGTGAGTGAAAATACACAGGAAGACAGAAATCCTGTCCCACAGACACAGGAGGCATTGCAGAATGCCTGGAATTGGAGCACACAGAGTAGTCCCATCCTGAAAGACCATGACCCCAACCATGGAAACCGCCAGAGGACACACAGAGGTTAGATGTGGCGGGCCGGCTGTGGCAGACTGGTAAGGACCAGTGCCATGGTATTGGACTGATAGTGTTTGGCAAACTAGACAGTCAGCAAATTAAACATTCAACAATATGTGTTTTGGAGAATTAGCCCTCTCTATATTGGCTTTTGGCACATTTCCTACAGCCCACAGCTTCTATCCCCAGTGGCTTATTAAGGGATTTCTTCTGAACATGTACGGTGCAATCCCCGTAAAGAAATTCTTGGAAAAGATTTTTTTATCTCTTTCTTTAGAAAGCTAGCTTATTTTCTCTGGCAGTTTCCAGATTATCCTGGGCTCTAGCCTTCCTGGTGAAATTTCTTGGGCGTCAGCCCCCTGGAACATTGACCTGACTTCTGGGCCCCTCCCCGTGGTGAAGTGAACCTTTTGTGTTTCTCAGGCAGCACCCCCTCCCTTGATGGGAGGCTTGGAATTTTATGGTGAGAATTTAGTTTCTCTTAGCTTCTCACTTGTATTGAGCCACTGGATCATATTTATCTTTTTATAGAATAAAAACATCTCTTTCTCCAAAGTCTGGAATGGATGCTGCCTTTGACTGGCTGTTCTGTCTTCCCCTATCAGGGACTCCAGGATGACATTGTCACTCCTTCTCAAGGCTGTCATCACTTGGACGTTGCAGCCTGCTCTCCCATGTCAGTGGGAATTAAGCTGCTTTGTCCCTTGTGGCTTCCTCTGTCTTCATCGATCCCATTTTTGCGGTCCACCAAGGATTGCTACGGTGTCTGGTTTCTTGGCAGCAGGAGACTGCCAGATTGTCTGGGTCCCCTCCCTGCCCTGTCTGACCCTCAGCGGTGTAGAGGGCTGTGTTGGGAAAGCCTTTGTCAGAGGGTTCAGCCTGGAAGATCTTCCGACAAGGAGACCACTTTGTTTCTCTGCTTCTGTCCTCACCTGGAGCCTTGGCCCCCCATTTCCATACAGCTGCCTGCCTTTGGAGCACCATGTCACTTCCTTGCCCTCTCTCAGACCTGCTTCTTTACAACAACAGCCAGACCTCCACTGAGGCCCTCCCATTGTAAACACCACCCCAGTGAGTTTTGCTGATGAATAGAATGTCTTTTTTAAAAAAATCTACCTATAAATTCCCTCTACTTCATTCAATATTTATTGACTCTTTATTATGTGCCCAGCACCGTGCTCCATGCTGTGAGTGACACAAAAAAGGATAAGCTGGACTCAGTTCGAGGACAAATGGTGATCTCGGTGAGGACCCGAGATTAATGTGTGGGGGACTCTGAGGCGCATGGAACAAAAATTGATTATGAGCCACAGGCAAAGCTATACTAAATGTTGAGGGATTCAGAGAAAATATAGCTGGGCGGATTGAAGGGATGGAGGCCTGTTTGGGGGAGGGTTTTGGATTTAAACTGGTCCTTGAACAACAGAAAGGATGGGGTCAAACTTAAGGGGATGAGGGGTCCCTGTGAACGACAGTGAGGGGTAGGGGTGTCTCCTGGCACAGAAACCAATCTGGCAAAGTTGTTCTTCACAGTGATTTCACAGTAGTGATGATTTCATTGGGAATATATGTCATTAGTGTTTGCAAGTTTTGGTAATGTTAGTACAGAATTAGTCATTCTGCAACACGGTGTGTTTTCCTGAGGATTTTTGATAGTTTTCCAGAACTTTATTTTTTCTTACATTCTTTTTTCTTTTATATTTAAAGTTATTTTTAGCCATGATTCCCACTTCTATGTTTTTTTTTAAAAACATTTTATGTATTTATTTGAGAGAGAGAGAGAGAGAGAGAGAGAGATTGTGAGGAGAGGGAAAAGCAGGTTACCTGCTGAGCAGGGAGCCTAACATGGGGCTTGATCACAGGACCCTGGGAAGGCAGATGCTTAACCGACTGAGCCATTCAGGTGCCCCTTCTATGTTTTTCATAACAAGGACAATTTGGATCACTGTAAATGCCTAATGGGATTAGCTTGAAAAATGTATCAGACAAAAATAGAGGGTACATTTCTATATAAGAAAAGGAGTCTAGAAGGATACTCTGAGGTGATTTATTGATTATCAAGGAATGGGTGGGATTACAGGTGTTCTTTATCTTTCCTTTTTGCTGGAGTGTATATTCATATTTCTTTTTTAATAAAGATTTTATTTATTTATTCATGAGATACACTGAGAGAGAGAGAGAGAGAGAGAGAGAGAGAGAGAAAGAGAGAGGCAGAGACACAGACAGAGGGAGAATCAGGCTCCATGCAGGGAGCTTGATGTGGGACTCGATCCTGGGTCTCTAGGATCAGGCCCTGGGCTGAAGGTGGCGCTAAACCACTGAGCTACCTGGGCTGCCCCTATTTTTCATATTTCTTTCACAGGAATGGATTGCTCTTATAAAAGGAAATAAACAACAACGGAAACTCACCTTCCAAAGAAATTGTAGAAGAAAGTTTTCTGGAATTTTTCAAGGGTTGGAGTTCCTTGTTTTCAAGTTTTGAATTCATTTAAAGCCAATTATGTCTGCTCTGCTGCTTCGGCCACGCTTTTGGTTTTCTCTACTGTTTGAAGGATTTAAGACTTGCATTCTGGCTAGCTTGCTTCCAGCCAAATTGTTTTCTACCCCGTCGCCAGTGTTTGTGATGGACAGCCTGAGCAGGCAGCCAGGCATGGACAGAGCAGGCAGTCACCTCTGTGATGCCACTTGAGAGGTGAGAGCCTTTATATCCAGTCATAGCAGCTTTCAGCCTGCTGTACATCAGAATCTCTGGGGGAGCTTTCCAGATCTGCAGGTGCCCAGGTATTCTGATCTGTTAGTATTTTGGGGCATTAGTACTTTAAAGAAACACTCAGCATATTCCCATATATCCCCAGGGATGAGACATGATGAGCTAAAATATTCCTATGTGGCTCCCTCTTCAGCCTCTGCACTAACTGGAACCATTCTGCTTTCTCTGGGGCTTGTTTCTCAAGGTGTGGAGCAGGGACCTCCACATAGAGTCCTGCTCACCCTGCAGAGCATTGGGTCCCTCTGCAGACACTGAATCATAATCTCTGGGTATTTGATTCAAGCATCCACATTTTCCTAAGGTTCTCCTAATTCTTTGGTGCTGTATTTGAAAATTTGAGAACTTTTGTTGTCATATGTCTCTAACTGGCTCTTCTTTTGCTATTTTTACCTGTCTCTCCTAGCACATTGATTTTGTTAATCCTTCATGGGATTGGCATTTCTTTTTTTCTTTTTTTTAAATTTAAGTTTTATTATTATTTTTTAAGGTTTATTTATTTGAGAGCTTGTTTGGAGGTTCTAACAGGGGAGCACAGCTACTTGTATACCCTCGACCAAAGAACGGTTCTCCTCTGTTGGGGATGGTCATTCTCTTCAACTGAGCACGTAGCTTTGGGAGGGATGCACATGGAGTGGGGAGGGAGGGAGGGGACACCCGCCTAGCCAGCCAGATCAGCTGAATCAACCCTGGGGATCAATGGGGTGACAGATGTCACAGCCAGATCACCCTCACATCCAGATTTATTATTTTGAAAGAGAGAGAGTGGGAGAGAGTGCATGAGCAGGAGAGGTAGAGAGAGAGGGGGAGAGAGAATCTCAAGCAGACTCCTTGATGAGCATGGAACTGGATGTGGGGCTTGATCTCATGACCCTGAGATTATGACCTGAGCTGAAACCAAGAGTGGATGCCTAACTTACTGAGCCACCCAGGTGCCCTTAAAAATTTTTTTATTTTTAATTGAAGTATAATTGACATATAATATTAAGTTAGTTTCAGGTGCACAATATAGTGATTCAACAATTATGTACATTACAAAATGATCACCATGATAAGTATATTGCAATATTATTGACTATATTCCCTATGCTATACTTTTTTATCCTTGTGACTTGCTTATTTAATAGCTGGAAATTTGTACCTTTTAATCTCTTTCATCTATTTCACCCACGTTCCCACATCCCTCTTGTCTGGCAACTGCCCATTTGTTCTTTATATTTGTGAGTCTTTTTTTGGTGTTGTTTGTTTGTATGGGATTGACATTTCTAAAGCCCATCTTTACCTCTGATGACCACTTTTCTTCTAGACAGATTTTTTTTAGATTTATTTATTTATTTATGATAGACATAGAGAGAGAGAGGCAGAGACAACACAGGAGGAGGGAGAAGCAGGCTCCATGCCGGGAGCCCAACACGGGACTTGATCCCGGACTCCAGGACAGCCTCCTGGGCCAAAGGCAGGTGCCAAACTGCTGAGCCACCCAGGGATCCCCTAGACAGATTATAACCTAATCCAAAACTGTGTACATTGGGCAGAAAGACATATTTTTTTAGATTAATACATCCATCCATTTCATAATTGAGCCTATGATAGGTATACTTCCCCACTATAAAAACAATACATACTTATTATAAAGATTTGGAAATACAAAAAAGGAGAAATTGGAACTATAAAATTGCTCATATTCTCATCCTTCAAAGACAACAGCTGTCTACAACTTCATGCCTTTATTTTTGTCTTTTTCTTTTTAATATATAGGACTTCTTTTTAAACAAATGATGATCATACTATTGGGGAAATCAGGCATTGCTGTCTTTCTTTTCATAGATTGACTTTGGTTATAGAAGCAAAGCTGTAATGATCTTGAATAAGAGCTCCCATGGACTCTCACTGCTGTGCTTAATTGATAAGAGGGGACATTTGCTTCAGTTCCCATCAGAGTGTGAGAAAGGAAGGGCTAGACCCAGCCCAAGCTTTTCAGAGACAAGCTCCTTCCTCACACATCTTGTCCTTAATGAGAGGAAGGGATTGGTAAATTTAATGAAATTTGGTAAGTTTTAAGACATAAGAACCAGGTTTATTATAAGAAACACATTTATCCATTTAAGTTATAAAATATGTTGGTTAGGAGAAATTGAATTTGTTAACTTAAGCTGTAAGATGACCTCACTGAATTTAAACTGGTATGTATACTCCAGGAGTTCTATTGGATAAATATTCTCAGAGGTTTGGTGACTGATTCACAGGAATGAGGTAACTATATATAAAAAAAAAAGCCTTGAGCTGTAAACAAAGTTTTATTTCTTGGTCTTGCTTCACAGTCATAGTGGCTTGGCAGGGAGATCTGTGCCAGTTTTTCTTCACTCAGGGTCCATGGTTCACCATTTGCAACATCTTCAATTACCAAAGGTGGAGGAAAGAAAGATGGAGACACCTTGGTTCTTACATACTGACATTTTATTGGCCACAGCAAGACATGGGCCCCTGCTGACCCTTCAGGGGGCTGGTCATAGTCCCCTGATGCTCAGAAGTAGAGGGAACTAAATATTGGTGTCCATTCATTTGTTTACTATACTTGGATCTCACTGTGCACACATGAGCAACTAGAGATGCCTCTAATAGATTCCAACACAATCATTTGGTCATTTACCAGCGTCCTGCCTTTTAAATTTATTTAATTTTTTCACAAGGGACTTGTTGGAGTGTGTTAAACATTGTTGTCTCTCTCTGATCATCTTTTTGAAATGTTAGTATCCTTCCATGGAAAATACTTCATCAGAAAGTACATACAGGCTCTGGGTAGGTGTACCTGAAAGAGAAGGAGGCCTGAGGAAGGGGCACGTTGGGGAGGATAACCAGGGATTTGGGAGCTAGGTGTGGCTTCTTCTTCTCTTTCCTAACTCACAAAAACCATGAATATTATACTTTTCACCCAGTTTTTTTGTTCTGGTAGTTTTCTACCCTTTCTATGCTCATCCAGGCCACCCCTTCCATTGGAAAGGTAATCAGATTCCAGAAAAAACAATCATGCAGCCAATCTACCCCTGTATATTATGCACACAGGGACCAGCAACCACATTCATCCTAATCAGAGTGCATATTGTCTGGGGTCAGAGAGGGACAATCCAACTTCCATAGTCAAGTTCATAGGGCTTCACTGGTCATCACTGTGTGGCACCATTTGGCTAGGGGTCTTAGGAGGGGAAGAACCCCTGTGGCTCTTGGGAAATTTAAAATTCACAACAACACCTTAGTTATCTTGAACCTCTAAAAAATGGAAAGCTTTAAACACTCCAGTGGAAGAGTGTGGCATACTTACATGCAATTTTAATTGATTTTATATGATTCTATTTTCTCTCCTTTCTTACTTTGAAATTATACTGCTTCAATACATTTTTAAAATAGCTGCCCTAGAGTTTGTGATATGCAGTTACAACTAATCTAAATATATATTTTTTATAATGCTGTATTACTTTATGAGTAGTGCAGATGCTTCATAACAGAGACTCTCAATTCCTTCTACCCATCCCTTAAAATGTCATTTCATAAGCTATAGTCACTAATGCATTGTTACCATTATTACTTTAAACAATTATTTATTAGATGAATAAAGAATAAGACTGTTATTTTACTTTCATTTATTCCTTTTAAAATGCTCTTCCTTTTTTTTTTTTTCTTCCACAGATCCAAGTTTCTCTGCCATTTTATTTCTGAAGAATTTCTTTTAACATTTTTTCAGGGCAGGTCTGCTGCTGATGCATTTTATTTGTTTTAGAAAACATTTCTTTTTAACTTTTGAAGGATAGCCTTGCTGGATTCAGAATTCTAGGTTGGTGGTGCTTTTCTTTTAATACTTTAAATATTTCATTCCACTCTCTTCTTGCTCGCATGGTTTCTGATGAGAAGTCTGTGGTAATTCTTATACTTGTTCCCAGATAGGTAAGGTGTCCATTCTCCCTTCTCCTACTTCTTTCAAGGTTTCTTCTTTGTCTTTAATTTTCTGCAGTTTGCTATGATATACTTGTGTAGGTTGTTTTGATATTTATCCTGCTTGATGTTCTCTATGTGTTCAAAATCTGTTGTTAATTTTGGAAAATTCTCTGCCATTATTACCTCAGATCTTCTTGTCTGGCCCATTTTCTCTTTCTTCTTCTTCTAGTATTCCAATGACACCTTTTGAAATCTTTCCAGAGTTCTTGGATATTCTTCTGTGTTTTTTAAATTCTTTTTTTCTCTCTGCAGTTCAGTTTTGGAAGTCTATATTGACTTGTTTTTAGGCTCATGATTCTTTTCTCAGCCATGTTGAGTGTAGTGATGAACACTTCAAAGACATTTCTGTTACAGTGATTTTGATATCCTTTTGATTCTTTCTCAGAGTTTCCATTTTTCTGCTTACATGAGCATTCTCTTATGTGTTGTCTACTTTTTTCCATTAGAACTATTAACACATTAATCACAGTTATTTGAAATTCCAATAATTCTACAATCTATTTCATATCTGAATCTCTTTCTGATGTTGTTTTGTCTCTTCAGACTTTATTTTTTCTTGTCTTTTAGCATGCCTTGTAATTTTTGTTTAAAAGCCAGACATGTTGTGTTGGGTAATAGGAACTGATCTAAATAGGCCCATTTATGTTGATCTTGCTAGGAACTGGGTTGGGTTTAATGTGTGCTATAGCTGTAAGTGCAAGAGACTTAAAATTCCCCTTTCTAATTCCTTATTTTTTGTTTCCCCTGTTATATTTGGATCTCCCTAGAAACTCCTCCCAGTAGAATCTATACTTTGAGCAGTTGTAATCCAGTATTACTGAGCAATACTGGAGACCTGTTGATGTGATAGTAAGGACTGGGGAAGGGAAGTGTTCTACAATGTTATGAATGAATTTCAGTCCTTTGGTTGGCCTGTGTCCCTGGGATGTGACCTTCATAAGTGTTTCTTAGCTTTTCATCCTCCTTAGGTGAGACAGTGAGGCCAGAGGGGCTGGAGATGGGTCAGGCTCTGGGCTTCTCTCCTGGAAAGTAGGCTTTTGTTATGAAGGCTCCTCTGGGTTATTTTAAAATGCTGACCTTTCCCTTCTCCTGCTGCCAAAATCACAGGGTCTTTCTCAGTTCTTCACCATGATAATGTAGTTTGGTTCCTAGAAGTAAAGTCTACAAAAGCTTAGTCCACCCCCCAAAAACTCTCATTCTCCCCATTGTCCACACTTAGACCTTTAGCAGTTCATCAGAGTTGCCACTGTTGATGGCTGAAGCGGCTCTGGCTCAAGGTAAGCCGACTTACCTCGTCACTCAGCTGTGACTCTCTCTGGATTTGTCTGTCCCTCTAGGTTTTGGGGGTGATGGTTTGCCCTGTGACTTCAGTTCTCTAATAGGTCTCAGAAATGTCACTGGTTTTCAGTTGGTTCACTTTTTTTCATGTTGTAAGCATGTGTTGGAAGGTCTTTATGTGTTGGAATGGAAACCGAAAGTCCCTCAAATGCAATTTTCAACTTAGAGAGGGACAATAAAAAGATTTCAAGAAAATACATTGCCATACCTCGTTCTTGCAGACAAATAAATATAAAGAACAAATATATGTACTTATATGTCTGTGTATTTGTAGGTAAAGGATGAAGGGTGCACTCCCAAGTGTTAGCAGTAGTTACCTTAGAGGACTGGTATGGAGAGGGATGGGAATTGCTCCTTTTAGTTCACAATGGATGATTTAGAACAATAAGCAGGTATTACTTCACTAAAAATATTTTTAAAAAGCATTTGGCAGCATGGAAGAAGCAAAGGGACACAGTTCAAAGGAAAATAGGATAGAAAAACTGAAGACTGCAAGTGAGATGAGGCAGTGAATGACAATGATAAGAGTTGCATGTGCTGAGTGCAGTGTTCCTGTTCCCATTGGCTGACGTCGCTGATGAAGACCCTGAAGCTTATGCTGGTGAAGGAATGCATCCCAGGTGTTACAGCTAGAAAGTGGCTGATCTGGAATGTGAACAGAGCTTAGAGACCTCTAGAGAGGGCTCCAAGGACCACTTCCAAGCAACAAATTGGGGTAGGGGGAGAAAATTGAAGGGATCAAGGCATCTAGTTGGCTAGGGACACTGGTTCCTTTACTGCAGCAGCTGAAAATTTCATACTTAAGAAAAGGCATGTGTGCTGAGAGGATACAAGGCAGTTACTCTCTAAGCACTGGCTATACAACACTGGACCCTGGGATCAGATGCAGGTCCTCAGTCCTCCGTCGGATGAAGAGTTGTATAACACTGCTCTGCTAGCTGGGGAGGAGTGAGGAGGCCCTTCAGGTGGGGCTCTGAGATGGGCACCTGGATTGCAGGTCAGTGCTTCCCAAGTGTGATCTGAGAACGGGTGAGAAATGCATATTCTGAAATCTCTTCCCCTCCTCACCCCAGGCCTGCCAAAGCAGAAACTCTGGGGGTGGAGCCCAGTGATTTGTGTGTTGATTGGTCCCCCAGGTGTTTCTGATGCAGCCTATATTTGAGAACCACTGGGAGGGCCATTGTCTCATTGTCCCATCTTCAGTCTACATAAGAGACACAGAAGGAGGAAAAGCTAGACTCTGCTCTTGGTAGGAGGCACAAGTGTCAATTTATTTGGTATTGTGGAGCAGCCTTTGGTCTTGCTCTTTTCTCCATTTTAACTTCTCTCTTTAACTTTGGCAAGATGTGAATCTTTTGTAATACATTATTATATAAAAAACTCTATATATGTAGTATAGCACATCATATCTAGAAGTATAATAAAAACACAGTACATGTTAATATATATTATAGTACATTATATATGAATGTATAATCACAATAGAGCCACTTTCTTTCAAAGCTAAAGAAAAGGTTAAAGACAAATAACAGATGCATTCATGTATATCTCTCCAGAGGCTTATCAAGCCAGTTGGATTAGCTTGTGCTTCTCTCAGGAATACATTATATTGCCCATCTCACCACATCTTTATCAACACTGGGGCATTTATTTGTAAGATTTCATTTATTCAGAGAGAGAGAGAGAGAGAGAGAGAGAGAGCAAGCAGTGCACCAGCAGGGAGAGGGGCAGAAGGAGAGGGAGAGAGAGAATCTCAAGCAGACTCCCTGCTGAGGATGGAGCTTTACTTGGGGCTTGATCTCACCACCCTGAGATCATGACCTGGATGAAATCAAGAGTTGGACACTTGACTGACAGAGCCACCCAGGTGCCCCAACACCAGGCATTTTGTGCTCAATTTTTATGCAAAAAAGTTTTTTTCTGTTGTTTTCATAGTTATTTGATTCCAAGCGGAGTTGAATATTTCCCTGTTGGTTTATTACAATTCTTTTTTTAAACTACATTCTTTGTGCTTTTCATCAGTTTTAGCTATTAAAGATTAACTATATGTATTTCACTTAAAAATATTTTGTTTATTCATGTGACAGAGAGAGGGTACAACCAGGGGGAGTGGTAGGCAGGGGGAGAGGGAGAAGCAGGTTCCCCTCTGAAGCAGGGAGGCTGATGTGGGGGTTGATCCCTGGATCCTGGGATCATGAACTGAGCCAAAAGTGTATGTTAAACCAACTGAGCCTCCTGGGTGCTCCATATATATTCATTTTTACTACAGATACTTTTCTTGGGATATATCTACCTTTTTTCCTTTATGAGTTCTATTCCATTGAGCTTAGAAATTTCTTCTCTTTGGTATGTTTAACTCATGTTCAGTTCTGGGTTTTTTTTTTTTTTAGTTTATTACTGTTTTATTTTTAAATATTTACTGTTTTAGTCTATTAATTTAGTTTTCAGTTTCTCTACCTTTGTGCCTTGTATTTTGACAAGTAAGTAATATCATGGAAACATGCAACTAAAAAGCATACAAAGTGTTTCTTATTTAAGAAAATCCTTCAGAAAAAAATAAATATTTTTGCAATGCAAATAATCTTCCTTCATTTATGTGATTTCCAAGTTTAGATATCTCTTACAGCACTTTCACACTTAGAATAGGTGTAGATCAAGAGGCCGACCTGGGTGTTAGAATCAGCTCTGTCTTAGCTGCCCTGGCTCAACTGTAGATCCTGGTGCTTTTCCCCTTGACCTCTAGAGCTAAGATCTTGAATGTGATGGCACTGCGGCAGCATAAATGGGCCATTAAAAAAAAAAAAAAAAAGCAAGGTGTGTATCTGCTTTCGCAGCCAGGTGCAAGCTGCTGTAGACTGAACAAAGTTACTCCAGTAGAAGATTTGGCCCTAAGGACATTAGTTATTCTCTCTGGTCCCCATCCCCACCCCATACACTGGCTAAGAAGCAACAAAAATTGGGGGGGACATTTGGTTCATGACAATGCCATATTGAACATAATTGAGAATTCAGAGAGCAGATGCTGTGGGAATGGAGGACCTGGAGGCTGAACTCCCCACCCATCTACCAGGGAAACAGAGTCCAGAAACTCCCCTTTTCCTAGCCCCATTGGCTCTAACACCCACCCACAAAGCCAGCTTGCATTTACAGGCAGAGATCATGGTGGCATTTCTTGTTTGAACCAGCTGTTCTGGAGGCACCTGGGTGGCTCAGTCAGTTAAGTGTCTGACTCTTGATTTTGGCTCAGGTCATGATCTCAGGGTTTTGGATTAGAGCCCCGTGTTGGGCTCCACACTTAGTCTGGAGTCTGCTTGAAATTCTCTCTCTTCTTCTGCCTCTCCCCGCTCAAAATAGATAAATAAAATCTTTGAACCAACTGTTCTGAATGGAGCCCATGAAAGAACATTTTATTCCACGTGCACATCCTTAGATGCTTGGAGACCATAGAGCCCTTATTTAGCTGTGGGTGGAGAGGGGACCTCAGCTGGCATTTCCCACTTGGCTTTCCTCCCTCTGTGGGAGGAAAAGGAAAGTCCCACACAGTTGAATGGAGGTTGTTCTCTGCAGCCCTTTTTTTTACCCAGGGCTAGCTGGGCAAAGCATAGATGTTGAAATTCCTTTCGGACCCATTGCTGGGAAGAGAAGTTCAGTGAAGACAGTGGACACTTCCAGTGGGTGTGACCCCAACTAGGGTGAGCCAACCGGGATGTTGGGAAGCCATACTGGGCTGGTTTGGGAGGCAGTGACCAGAGCAGTGGAGCCTAGTTCCTCTCCCCAGGTATAGTTGTGGGGACCAAGGTAGGACGGAGTGTGATTTCTACTCTCAGGGTCTTACAGTTGAGTTGTGAGGGCCAAAATAACATAGGAGAGATGTCCTTGAAACTGTATGAATGTGGAATGCACAGATTAGGAGGGTTTGATCATTTAGAAACATGTGAGGAATTCAGAAGGGAGATTTTGTGTTTTTAAATCAGTTTACAGAAAGTAAAGTCTGGGAGTCCTAGTTCTTCCCTCTATTTGTCTTCTTGACACAGGGTGCAGCTGGTAATGCAATCCAAGGTGTAGGGAGACACAGTGTTTCAGCAAAATGATGCTAAAGGATCTGCTAAGAGGAAGTTGAACTCAGCAGCACCGACGGGCTGATTGTTTTGGAGATATGTTGTGGGCTCATGAGGTCTCCTTTCTCCTTCCTCCCCTCCTACTGCAGCCTGCCTCCTCCTCCCCTGCCCCTCCAACAGACCCATCCTGAGTGGAACCCCAAGGGAACCAAAGAACTGATAACTGAACAGAAGCTGGGGTGAAGGTCAGGAAAGCACAGTCTTATAGGGAGCCTCGGGCAGAGGGGAGAGGGAGCAGAGAAAACTTCCAAAAGGGAGGATTTTCCTTCCCCGTGGACAGAGCAGCCACTCGGGCTCTGGAGAGCCAAGCATGAAGCTCCCCACCATGAGAGGCTGAGACGCAGGGAGGAGATGAAGCCACTTGTGCTCCCAGTCCCATGAATTTTGAGTTGGAATCTAGGGCTTGAAGGGGAAGCACAGAACTGGGCTAAGCCTCCAGACCCTGTGGCTGTGCTAGGCCACTTGGTTGCAGGATTGGTGGCAAAAAGGCCTGGAGAGAGAAGAGCAGTCTCTGCAGCAGAGCACCCACAGCTTCTGTTGAACACAAACCATGTCACAGGGGTCTGACAATCAGACAGTGAGGGGTCCAGGCAAAAACCATCCCCTTCTGTAATGTCTGAACTCTGAAACAAGAGTGTCTTCAAGCCACAAGATTGGCAAACATCCCTCCACCCTGGCTAATGAGAGTGACTGGCGGTTCTCTACCAATTGTACACTTAGCCTCTCTTTCTTTCCTTCCTCTTCCTTCCTTCCTTCCTTCCTTCCTTTCTTTCTTTCTTTCTTTCTTTCTTTCTTCTTTCTTTCTTTCTTTCTTTCTTTCTTTCTCTTTCTTTCTACAAGATTTTATTTATTTATTCATGAGAGACACACACACAGAGAGGCAGAGACACAGGCAGAGGGAGAAGCAGGCTCCCTGTGGGGGGCCCGATTCAAGACTTGACCCCAGGACCCCAGGATCAGGACCTGAGCCAAAGGCAGATATTCAACCCCAGAGCCACTCAGGTGTCCCCTTTCCCTCACCTTTCAAATAAGATTTAGTAAAACAGCCAGTCAGAGAATTACCCCTGCTTCCTCTCAGCTTCCAGTCCAGAGCAAAGCCTGCTTCACTGAGCCCTCCCCCAAATCAGGTAACACAGTTCAAATTCTCCAAGTCCTTTTTAACACGCTTTCCGTGAGATGCCTTGTAGTCCCCCAAGGTGTTTTCCTTTGTTGCAATGAGTTACTGAACCCAACATGGTTCAACTGCAGGCGAGTCCCTGGTGGTCTCTGGCTGGAGGGCACTGACAGGACACAACAGGCCACCTTCTGCCATTGAGGGCTTGGCCCTAGAAGACCCTGATCATTGATTGGTTTGTTCCACTCATCGTGCCTGCAATCCCCCAGGCTCCGTCAGGGGCCGGTTCCCATGGTCAGTAAGACACAGGCCCTGTCCTCAGTGACCTGGGTCTCATCAGGAACAGACAAGCACATGGGCAAGTCCTTTGCATATGGAAAATGCTCTGATGAGGTGAGTAAGGGGACAGGGGTGCACAGAGGACAGCCCCTGGATTCAGTCTGGATAAGTCAGGAAAGTTTGAGTAGTTAGCTCAGGACAGGAGGGGAGGAAGAGGCTGGCTCAGGCAGGGGTCAGTGTGTACGTGAGCCGGAGGCACAGGAGAGCTTTGCAGTCGCAGGGTCTACAGGTGAATGGAGGGAACTAGAGGGGAAGAGGGGGTGATGAGGCAGGCCTGGGAGGCCTTTGCTCTACTGCTCCCCTGAGAGCACAAGAAGTCACTGAGGCCACACAAGGGAAGTGACAGTTTGCTCTGCCTGAGGAATTAAGTCATCAGAAGCCTGAGTGGAATTCAGCATCTGGGGCTTGGTGATGCACCGGATGTAGCAGGTGGGAGGGAAGGAGAGGCCCAGGACTACACCTGGCTTCCCCTGTTGTGACTGGTTGGATGGAGGCAGCTTTTGAAGAGGAGGCTTTTCTCTGGGAGCACAGCCAACCAGAACCTAAGACTGCTGACCTCAAGGACGAGGAGATTGGGAAGGAGCAAAGGTATTGAGGGAAAAGCCCACAGCAGCAGATGTGATAGAGCCTCAGTTTTCTCATCTGCAAAGCGGGAGGAATAACTCCTACTAGAAGGACGCTGTATTAAACAAGACCATGTATGGAAATCACTCAGCACAAGGGACGCTCATACACAGGCATTATTATTTCCCTGTTCCATTCTTTTTCTGTTGTTCCATTCTTTTTTTAAAAAGGTTTGTTTGTTTATGTATGTATGTATTTATTTATTTATTTATTTATTTTTATTTATGAGAGACACAGAGAGGCAGGGACAGAGGTAGAGGGAGAAGAAGGCTCTCTGCGGGGAGCCCGATGTGGGACTTGATCCCAGGATCCCGGGATCATGGGCTGACCTGAATGCAGACGCTCAACTGCTGAGCCACCAGGTGTCCCTCCCATTCCATTCTTACACAGAGGTAGGTCTGTCATTACGTTACTTAGTTTTGGTCTATTTGTTTTGGACACGTGGTGGCTTCCTTCTACATTCCCCCATTCTCTCCTTGTCACTTCTGGTATGAGAACAAAGGCTCATACTTCCTTCACTTCCAAGGTATCCCCGTTTTCCTTCCCTCGTGGGTCTCTGCAGCATTACCTGGGGACAAGGTGAGCCCTGTCCTGCACTCACGGCTTCAGAGCTTCTGCAGCTTCGCTGGGGCGGGTTATCAGAGGCTTGAGCCTCCACCACTTGGAGGAAGTCCAGTGAACTTCAGCATTTCTACATAGACGTTCTCCCAGAGCTGAAGCAGCTCATCTGGACCACCCCAGGGCCCCCATGCCCCGCCCCCCCACCCCAACACTCCAGCTTATTGTGAATCCCTTTGTTTTCGAGTCACTCCCTGGGAGGAAGGAGCATGCACTTCCTTGTTTTCTCTCGTGTCCTGGTCAGCACATCGCCTGTGTCATTGGCACCAGCTCTATCACCATGTGGGGAGTTTCCTACTGAATCTCAAGTCCATCGTTCACATGGAGGAATAGATGACTGCTTATTGCTTGAGTATGAATTCCTGCTTGGCTGCCCAAATTCAACACTAAGTAGAGAAAATTTGCGTATTAAGGAGGACATCTAGCTGTCTGGCTTGTCCGCAGGTGTGGAAGTCACAGTTTCACAATTTCAATTTAAGGCTGTACAATTAATGGTAGGTGAGCTAGGAAGACAGGAAACCATGTGCTAGGACCACTTCCCCTGAAGGTAGGGGAAGGATCAAAGGTAAAGAAGAGTATCTGTCTTTCTAGAACAACCATCCCCCCACCAAAAAAAAATTCAGAAGAACCCCCCCCATCCTTGATGCCAGGGGAATAAAGAGTGGGCGCAGCAGGGAGCATACCCTGAGGCTGACAGGAAGGTCTGGGTTCCATGGCAGCAGAAAGATGACCCCTGTGGGCCCGAGGAGCCACCCAGGAGATGGCCAAGTCTCCTGGGGTGTGTGGGAGTAGAGAGGCAGCAGGGAGAGTGAAATGCGAGAGCAGCAGGGACCGCAGTGCGGGGTCAGACATCCTGCGTGTGCGTGAGGCCCACCTGGGTCTCTTCTGGTCACATGACGTCTGGCGGGGCTGACCCCTGTGCTCCTGCTTCCCCTGAAGTGAAACCAGAAGAGTGCTGATTCACACGGGTGTGGTGGGAGGCTGCGGGGTGATGCACGGGAAGGCACCTGCTGGCAGGGAGCCCCAGAGTCGCGCATCCCAGTGCAGCAGAGTCATCACCCGACCAGGTCCCGCCCCGGGCCTCGGGCTGGGCCCCAACCTGCCTCTCTAACAGGTGCTCAGGTGCCCCCGGGCCAGGACCACGTGTTGAGGCGCTGCTGCTGCAAATGTTTGGGGCCGGGGGGAGGGAGACCAGTACTCATTCAACGGGTTTTTTTTTTTTTTTGGTACTATTAACCAAATTGGGTTTAAATGTGTGGAGGGGAGTGAAGGAGAGCATCCCGCACACTCTCTTTTCCGCTCTCTGCTTATTGTACCTGATAATTACAGCCTTAGGAATTAAACAAATATGGAATTTTCTGATTAATTATCTTAATGTTCTTGCACCAAGTGGAGACAAACCCTAATTTAGTGCTGAAAGCTGCCCGAGCTTGCGTCAGCATAAAAGGAGGTTTTCTGGGCCGCAGGGGAAGATTTGGAAGCGGGGGGGGGCAGGGCAGCGGGCCCCAGCCCGGCCTCCAGAATAGGGCCTCCCACCCTGTAAGGCCGTTGGTCCATCTGTGTCCCTCCCCGCCCAACAGCTTTATGGGGCTGCTTCCCAGGCCCTTCCAGGGTGCCTGAAACCTCTTAGCGTCCCCAGCCGAAGGAGCTCTCGGCCTAGAAGCCTCCTGGAAGCATCGGGCCCCTCGGGAACAGCGGGCCCCGACCCGGGCTCCCCACCTGGTCGGGACCTGCCTGTTCCTGCGTCCACCTGGCGCCTCAGTGGGCGCCCCCGGGCCGCGAGGAGGCTCCTTCCCTGCCGTCCTGCTGTCTGGCCTTCGGGTGCTTGAAGATCGCTGTCTTCACCTCTGCTCCTCCTCCCCAGCAGGCCAAACTGCTGCCTTTCTCACCTCCCGCCTAGTGTGTGCGGCTGACTTTGCCCCCCGGGCCTGGTCCCAGGGGAAGGGTGATCATTTCAGGACTCCTTCAGGTGCCAGTGAGCCCCCACGTGGGCCCAGCACCTCCCAGGCTGGGATACAGAAACCAACGAACACGAGGCCTGGTCCTCCACCTGCAGGGAGAGCAGGTGTGCGACAGGGATGGAGCGGAGCAGGGCCCCGGGAGGAATGTGGGTAGGGTGTGGGGGAGGAGGGGAGGATGGGCTGTGGGGCCAGAGCTCGCTGGCAGCCGACGTGGGGAAGGAACGCAGAGCCAGAGCCAGAGCCAGCATGGGGTGTGGTTGACGCAGTGGGGTGGCCTGCGGGGGAGCTGGACGTGTGGGCTAGGAAAGGCTGGACAGAGCGCCTGGACAGACGTGAGACAGCGGCTGGACAGATGCACGTAGGCATCCCCCGGGGGCTTTCCTAACCTTCCAGGGCTCAGGCCCTGGCCCAGACCGCTGAGATCAGAATGGCTGGGGTGTGCCAGGGACGGGAGGTCTGGAAAGCTCCTCTGGTGCCTCTGATACACGCCAAGGTGAGAAGCAAGAGTTCTCAAAGTGTGGCCCCTGCACCAGCAGTGTCAACGCCCCTTGGGCACTTGTTAGAAATGCAGGTTCCCAGGCCCCAGTCAGACCCGGGAATCAGGGACTGTGGGGGAGGGACCCAGTAAGCTGTGTTTCAACAGCCCTCTGGGTGATTCTGGTTCCCTCTTGAGTTTGGGGCCAAAGGAAGGGAAGGTGTCATCCATGAGATGGCGAGGGCGTGAAGCTTCAAGGAGGGAGGCTGTGGGAGATGCTCCGCAAGTCCAAGGGATACAGCCAGGAACATCAGCTCTTCTGGGAGCCCTCGCTGACCCCGCAGGCGGGGCCACGTGCCACCTCTGGACCCCCACCGCCCTGGGTGCCCTCCTTGAGGGCAGTGGTCACACGCACAGCCGAGTACTCTGTGTATGTGCTGGTTTTCTTCCCTGGACCCAGGGCTCCGGATGACTGAGAGTCTTTTTTCTCTGTCCCTGTGTGTCTAGCACACGATCTGCCCGGAGCAGGTGGTGCTTTGGTCACCGAGTAACTGGAATGACCATATCCAGGTGCCAGATCTCCTCACTGGGGCTTCCCTGTCCTCTTGGTGGCCACATGCCACCACAGGGAGGTTCCTGTGTTCCCCAAACCCATCCCATTTGTCCAGTCCTTATGTCTTCCTCATCACAGCGAACTCTGGTCCCTTTTAGGGTGCAGGAGCGATCACAGGGGTGGGGGTGGGGGAGGACCAGGCACAGCGAGGGCTTGGGCAGTATTCCTGTGTGAAGGGACGAGAGCCCAGGACATAGTGACAGCACGGGGGAGGGTGGTGGCGGTGGGGATGGCCAGCCAGGGGATGGTCAGTGGCGGGGGGCAGCAGGATGTCGCAACAGAACCTCTGGGGCTGGGGCTGGGGCTTAGGGCTTGTTTTTTTTTTTAAAAAGAAACTTTCCAGGGGGAATCTAATAAGCAGCCAAGGCAGAAAATACTTAATGTTAGACTTCCCTGCATAAGCTGCTGAGGGAGGAACTGTCTCTGGCTTTTGGGTCCAGGGGCTGGGGCTTCCTTTCACCCATGTGAACGCGCAGCCTGCAGTGGCTGCGCCCTTGCCCATGCTCTCGCAGGAATACGTTGTTTTCCGTGACTGCTCAGAAAGTCCATTATTGCAAAAAAGGAATATTACTGTCTGTAATTAAAACATTAGCAGCACCTTGACATTATTTTCATGCTTATGAATAATTTATTTTTTTTATCTCAATGTTGCATTAACACTGCTGTGCATGTCATCACCTTTCCTTTTGCTTCAAGGAAAAAACATCACAAAATGCTTGAGTTGTCCAGAGGGCCTGTGATTCTCACACCTGGGGCTTCTGACAGGGAAGCTCGGAGAGGCCACAAGTCTGCCTCCAAGGTCTTTATCTGGGAGGAGCTTGGGTGCTGATGGGGGAAGGAGATGGGGCAGTTATTTTAGACAAAACAGGCAGCTGAAAATAATCCTTGAAACAAAAGTTGAATACGGTTTGCAGGGTCTTATGCACTTTTGAAATCCATGATGTCGACCAATCTCAGACATTTTCATTCTCAAAATCTGGGCTTGATTGCACCTTCAAGTTCTAGAAGGCCTTCAGCTTATATTCTTTCCCTGCTCCTTCCAGCCTTGTGTTTGGGATCCGTTTGTCTAAGATTGGCTCCCTAGACTGGGGAAAAAAGCCAAAGGAAAAAAAAAAGCACCCTGTTTTTGGGTTTTTATGAGTAAGACACAGCCCTTAAGAAGCCAAGAATGCTGTGTGGAGAAACAGACATGAACTACAAGTAAAGTTAAAAGTAGGAGGATAGAGAAAAGGCTAGAAACATTGAGGAAGGATATCTAATCTGGCCTAAGGAGTGGGGGCATCTACAAAGTGTTGTCAAAGGGGGTCACGTTATTTGTTTTTTTTTTTTTTTAAGATTTTATTTATTTATTCATGACAGACACAGAGAGAGGCAGAGACAAGGGCAGAGGGAGAAGCAGGCTCCCTGTGGGGAGCCAAATGTGGGACTCCGTCCTGGGGTTCTGGGATCACGACCTGAGCCAAAGGCAGAGGCTCAACCACCGAGCCACGCAGGAGTCCCATTATTTGTGTTTTGAAGGATGAATAGAGGTGTTCTAGAAGTAGGCGAGGGATAGTGGTGGTGAAGAAAGTCCGAGAAAAGAAGTTGAGTTGCATTTCTCTCAGTTTCCAGAGAGGGGATGGGGCTGACAGGAGTGAGGGGCAGCTAAGAAGACAGTTTAGTCTTATTTCACAGTGTTGGAGGGATAACTTTGAGTGAGAATAACTGGGTGCTATTTATTCTTTCCTTTTAGAGTGAGAGCATGGCCACTTAGGAAGAATTTAGACTTTGGGGTTAGAGAGAACTGGCACTGAATCCTGGCTCTGCATCTGCCAGCCACAAGGACCCGAGCATGTTAATTTTCTTCTCTCAGCCTCACTTTTTTCATCATCCTTATTATAGTTGATCATGACTTTGGTGCCAGAACCTAGGAGTTATTTCAGAAGCCAGGCTCACCCTGGCGGGAACGTACGAGGCAAGGGCAGTGGATGGAGGATGACGGGCAAAGGCAACCCTTCTACTTTCTGCCTCTATGAATTTGACTACTCTTGGCATAAGTGGAATCATATAGTCTTTTCCCTTTGTGACTGGCTTATTTTATGTAGCATAATATCTTCCAAGTTTCATCCATGTGGGAGCTATTTTAGTCTTTATTGTAAAGGATGGGAAATTGGTTCTCAGAGAGAGGCAAAGGGAGGAGTGGGATTTGAACTGAGGCAGCCCAACTCCAGAACCTAGGCTCATGGCTGCTAGTGGGCAGGGGCAAAGGCCCACCATTCCCTGGCAGCCTGTCTTTCTTTCTTTCTTTCTTTCTTTCTTTCTTTCTTTCTTTCTTTCTTTCTTTCTTTCTTTCTTTCTTTTCTTTCTTTCTTCTTTCTTTCTTTCTTTCTTTCTTTCTTTCTTTCTTTCTTTCTTTCTTTCTTTCTCTCTCTCTCTTTCTTTCTTCTTTTCTTTCTTTCTTTTCTTCTTTCTTTTTTTTTTTTTAGATTTTATTTATTTGAGAGATAGAGAGAGATAGAGAGCATAAGCAGGGTGAGAGGCAGAGGGAGAAGCAGTTCTCCGATGAGGAGGGAGCCTGATCTGGGCTCCATCTCAGGACCCTGGGATCATGACCTGAGCAGAAGGCAGATGCTTAACAGACTGAGCCACGCAGGTGCCCCCTGACAGCCTTCCTCGTGCCTCTCCTCGTGCTGGCACTGGGTGTTCTGGCCGGGGCTGGGGGACACCAGGCCCCTGTGCCATCTGCTCATGGGGATTCATCAGGAGCTGGTGTGCTTTCTGGCCCCGCTGCTGCTCGTGACTTTTCTCCACAGTCTATGAAAACACAGGTGCTTTCCTCCTGCAGGTAGCCTTGCATGGGCGTATGTTCTAGAACTGGCTGGTTTTGGAGGCTACGTGAGAAAGTAGCCTTTTCATCAGAGGCCCTCAGAACAGAGTAATAGTGTCGTAAGAGGTCAGAACAGAGAGGGTCATCGAGACAAGGGGTGAGGGACTGGGGAAGGCTTCCTGTAGGAGGAGGTGAGGCCAGAGAGTGACTTTGAAGGGTGGGAGGATTTGCAGACAAGCTCGGGATGTAATGATGCCAGAGAAAGGCATAAATTCCCCCAAGTAAAGTAAAGCTAATTGAAATGTCAGCACCGTCACCTGTGTTCTCTCCCAAAGCCAGGCTCCTCCACGCCTCATAAGAGCCCTGCCGGAAACTATTGCCAAGAAGTGTTTTCTTTAATTGGACAAGGCACTGATTTAGACAATGCCTCTCCAGCGTGGAGTAAAGAAAAAAAGTAAATTACTTAATCGCGGTTGGCTTGATGAAGCAAATGCTTCTGAGGGGGCTGCTGGAGGAGGTGGAATTTCTCTTCACCCCATTGGGCTCATCTAATACAAAAATCAAACCTCCTCAAGGCCTTAGCCTGCTGGGACTGGAGCTGTGACAAGGGACTCTCCAACAAGCTCCCAGGAACCCCACAAGGCCAGAAAACCTCCCTGACATTCTAGAAGCAGAGGAGAGGAGGAAGAGGGGCAGGGACTGGATTGTCAATTCTTTTATTTTTTAAGATTATTTATTTGTTTATTCATGAGAGACACAGAGAGAAAGGCAGAGACATAGGCAGAGGGAGAAACAGGCTCCCTGTGGGGAACCCGATGTGGGACTCGATCCCAGGACCCCAGGATCATGCCCTGAGCTGAAGGCAGGCGCTCAACCGCTGAGCCACCCAGGTGCCCTGGAATTGTCAATTCTTCAGGGGGAGTAGGGGAATGACACTGAGCCCCAGGTCTCTGATCCTCATTGCTGGGACTTAGGAGATGCCTCTGAGTCTCTGGGAACTAGCCTGTTCCCCAAAAGGACACACCCTGTGAGGATGCTCTAGGGGTCTGGTGCTGGCCAGCTTCCTCACCTGGAAAGTCACAGCCACTACTTCTTGGTCTATGAGAGACACGTTCTCACCAGCATCCCATGAAGTAGTGAGCAATTAGCTCCACTAACTGAATAGCAACTTGAAGTCTGGAAAAGTGAAGCAACCTGACCAAGGTTATGGAGCTGGTACGTGGTACAGCCAGTGTGTATCCTGGGCTTGTCTGTCTCCCCAACTCGAGGCTCCCTGTTGTTCTTTGTGGAGTGAACTGGATGATGTCTAAGGGCCCCTGGCAGACCATTGTCTGCATAATCCTCTTGGTTTTATAGGTCATGCCTTTCAGTTGGCTTTGGGGGCTCATGGGCACCCAGTCACCCATGATAACACTGTGCCAAATTGAATATGTTGTTTCTCTCCCGCATTGTTCATCAGCTAGCACATAATAAGGTTCCCGCCATGCGTCAGGAAGGGTGCCAAGGTTGTTCACTGCAGTTACCAGCAAACTTTAAAATGAAGCCTCAGAGATGTAGGAATTAGACATTCAAGATCTGCTGAAACATTAGGACCCTAGGCCTAGGGAATAGAGTTTATATGACAGGAATTGCTTATAAAATTGGATTCCAATAGTTAGATAACATTATAGACCAACCCCCTCATTCCTTACATGATTTTAGTACTATCAGGTTTGACTAAGAAACAGATAGGGGCTGTAATTTGCCTTCAAAACATACCGAATCATCTCAAAACCCTGCTAGAACTTGAGTCACTTTGTGGGGCG
Source organism: Canis lupus dingo (assembly GCF_003254725.2). NCBI lineage: Eukaryota > Metazoa > Chordata > Mammalia > Carnivora > Canidae > Canis > Canis lupus. The sequence continues at coordinate 29,197,937 of NC_064261.1, read as the reverse complement.
TGGCCTAGAATGAACCAGGAGCCAGACATGATGGTACCTGGGCTGTGGATGTGCACTGGGCTGAATTGCAGAGCTCACAGCGGGAGAATACAAAGGGCCACTCCCGAGCAGTGGGTTACAGACTCACGGGGCCAGTGCCAATGGGTCATCGTGTCCCAGACTGAGAATGCTTCTTGGAGGGCATGCATCTGTCCACCGTTGACTTAGCACTCGCCAGGGCCCTCTGCTTGGCAGATGGTGTTCGTGTGTCCTTTGAGGGTGAGCTCATCATGTCCACGGGTCACCCATCCATCCATTCATTCATTCATTCATTCAGGTATCATTGAGTACTTTCTGTGTGCTAGTTAGTCACTGTTCCAAGCTGGGGATAGAGTGACAACTGAGACCAAGATTGTCCCTTCTCTCATGGAGCTGACATCTTTTTAAAAAAAAATATTTTATTTATTTGACAGAGAGAGAAGGAGCATGAGTGGTGGGGAGGGCCAGAGGGAGAAGGAGAAGCAGGCCCTCCGCTGATGAGGGAGCCTCGTGTGAGGCTCGATCATAGGACCCTGAGATCATGACCTGAGCTGAAGGAAGGCACCTAACCAGCTGAGCCCCCCAGGTAACCCCCTGAGCTGGCATCTTTAGTCTAGTTAAAAAGTTCTGATTTCTGGAATGTTCTTTCTTAGTCTCCCGGGAACTTTCCCCACAGTCCTGATTTGGTTCCTGGGGTGGCCCAAAGCCATCTTGTCTCTTCTGGTGGTTGAACATTACCATTTGCTCTCTGTCCGGGCTCATGCGGCCTGAGGAGAGCCAGGCACAGCCTGGTGTTGTTGCATTGCATGGCCCCAGCCAGTCCCTTCCTCTTGGCCTAGGGTCTTCCCGAGGCCCTTCCAAGGGGTCCTCGCTGGGCAAAAGCAATCCCCAGTGGATGCCACAACTCCTGTAGCTCTAACATGCTGCCTTGGGAAATGGTTCTTCCTCAATCAGTCAGTTTGGACTCACCAGAAAGAGTTCATTGAGAAATGCTATTTAGGATGGGAGAGGGTGGAGGATTGAGGAGGGTGGAGACTGGGGTTTGGAGAGACAAAGAAACAGGAAGGCGAGCAGCTGCGGGTATACACCACCCTTCCTTCCATCTCTTTCAGCTGCCTCCCTGGGCCAGCATGCTAAGGCTTCCACACCCAGGTCCAAAGTGTGAGGCTGTATTTCTCCTGTACGTGGGTACCAGCCCCCGTACTGGGAGCAGGAGATGCTGAAACCACACACCCCACCCTCTAAGAGCCCAGTCCTGTGAGAAGGCAGAGCTGAAGCAGGTGTCTATGCAGGGTGGTGAGAGAGACAGCAGGTGAGTGTTGGAGCCATAAAGCCATGGACCAGGGGACAGTTTGTGCACCTCAGGATTTGGGGATGGCTTCTGAGTGAGGAGATGCATGAGACATTGAAGCAAAGTGGACAGAGGCAGGATGGGGACAGAGGTCATGGCAGGCATGTGGGAGCTCTGAGTGGCTTGCCTTGTCTCCAGGCTGCAGTGCCTGGAAGAGCGTGCAGCCAGCACCCTGGGTTTTATTCTGGGTTTAAGGACAGGAGGATTGGTTGGGCATCAGTCAATGGTACTTTGAATCCTAACTGGGCTTCTATGTAATTCTGAGGCTTTGGGCAAATCAGAAACAACCCTTGAAATCTCAGTTTCCTTATGTCGCCCTTGGAGCCTTCCTCCAGCCCTCCCTCCACTCAATACCAGCCCTGTCTGAGACATGGATGGGGTGACTGCCCCCACCTTGAATGTCCTCAGCGGGAACGGAGACTTGGGTGGTGGGAATGGGATAAGGTGGCCATACCTTCTCTACCCCTGCGGGCTGAACACGCCCTGCCGCTGATGTGTCTGGGGAGGCCTGGCAAACTGACTGGGGGCTTTCCCCATCCGTTCCCAGAGGGGCCCCAGGTGCCAGGGCTCTCCGGAGGGCATACAGCCAAAGGTCATCCCTGCCTTCAGCTGGCCCCAGGAAGGATACAGCCAGCTCTCTGGCTGGGATGCTTGAGTTTTGGGACCCTGGGGAAATGGTCAGATGGGCTCTGAGATGCTCACCTCTCTTTGTAGGACCCAGCAGGAAGGTGGGGCTGGAGGTGGCGGAGCCGTGGGGCAGGGGGCAGGGTGTGGGGGTTGCCAATCACCCAAAGTGTCAGCCACAAATCAGATCCATCTACTAATGTGATCGGCACTAGACCACAGTGCTGAAGAGCCTGGTGTCCGGAGCCCAACCCTGTGTGGCTTTGGGCAGATTGCTTCAGCTCCCTGTCTCACTGATGGGACTCACTTCTCAGGATGAGCAGGCGAACGACCTGAGCTTAGCACAGGGGTGCACGGTACAAAGGCAGCGTGGCTGGCCCTGACATCGAGCCGTAAGAGCGCTCTGTGCAAAGGTGAGGAATGATCACCTTCTGTCGGGGGGCCGGGGGAGCACGCAGAGGCCCACACCCGGCCCCGAGGCCTGGCCAGGGCAAGGCTGGCCGCCACCAAACGCGAGGGCCGCAGAGTGGAGAAGCGAGCAGGCCGCGCTGACAGCGGTTGGACGCTCTGGTGAGTTTGGAGCTGGGCCCAGGCAGCCACTTGGACCTACGTGAGCACGTAACATTTGGAGATGATCGGGCTTTTACTGGGGGAGTGTGGATGTAAAGTTCTCCACTGAATTTTCTATAAATGCTTTTTATTAGCTGGTGCTTTACGGTGTGAGAGCAATTGAATTAGGCATCCATTAGTTCTACTCCCCGGGGAAGGAAGGAGGCCTCCTTGAGTCCTCCGTGAGGGTGAAGCCAAGAGGAATATGAAAATCAGGCACCAGGGAGGCCTGTTGTCGGGAGGGCACTGATGGCCCTCGGAGGACATTTTTCTCCAGAAGCAGGATAATGTAAGACACAAGCAGTATCCTTTGCCCTAAAAGCAAAGTAGCTTCCTTCTTAAACATCACGACATTGGAAGGGGCCCCCAGAGCCCAGTCTCTCTGCCCACACCCTCCTCTGAGTTTGAGGACAGAATCTTGCCCTTTGTATATCCTGCTTCCCTAGCGCTGAGCTCACCGTGCTCGACACCAAGAAAGTGCAGAGTGATGTAAACTTCATTGCTGTTGGCCTTGGCTCCGTCCTGTGGCCAGCTCTGAGGGCTTGGTGTAACCCTGAAACCACAAGGATGGAGGGAAGAAAGGCCCATCTTTGAGGAGCCCATCCTTCCGTTGGGCGTAACAGACAGAAACAAGAAATTGAGGCACCAGTGGGTAAGCAAAGCAGTGGAGGCTTATGGGAGCTGTGGGGACCAGAAAAGGGAACCAGGTACTTGCCTGGGGCATCAGGTACCCAGTCTGAGGGAGGGGGCTCTGAGCAAAGCACTGAGGCGTGCTGGGGGCTTGTATTCTTCCCCCTGAGACTTAGATTCATCCTGGGGGAGGAAGGTTGGACAGATGACAGATGGGGTGGTGGTGGTTGGGGGGAGGACATTGGCCTCCAGGGGTTTCCCTGTGGGCAGGAGGTGGCCTCTCTGATGTGCAAGGTGGGTCAGGCTACCTCTGGTGCTGGTTTGGCTCCACAAGGAAGGCATCCAAGCAGCAAGCGGTTCTGGAACCCAGGCGAGCATTGGGCTCATACATCCCTGTGTGTGTGTGTTTGGGTGTATGGAAGGGTGGTTCTGTGAACAACTAGAAGGAGAGGGAGGGGGCCCAGGCTTCAGGGTACAACCCTAGCACTAGCAGATAGGGGGCTGGGCAGGGCCTCTGTGTACAGTTGTGCAGGCTGTCCATTGCTCAAGGATGCCACACCACATCAAAGAGAGTACCGTTCACATAATAGAAGCCGTAGATTTATACATCTAGTATGACAATTCGGGAAAGTGGAAGTAAAATGTCTCATTTTAATACATATCAGAAAATGATGACAGTTTTACGATACATGGAAATGAAGTGTCTGAAGGAGAATCTTTTTTGATTTGTGCAAAGGTGCCACATAAGCTCTCAGCATCTCTGAGGTCGGGCATGTGAACTGGGCTGACTCGGGGTGGGGAGGGACGGGAGGGGGACTCTGGGCCCCTCCCTGGCACGCTCCATACCTCTGCCTTGGTCAGTAATGTTGCTGCTGAATTTTTCATCAAGCAGTAGGACGCCTCCCTCATGAGGACCTCGTGGGTGACTGGGTGGGAGAAACAGGGAGTCTGGAGGCAGGAACACCTCGTCAGAGGTCCTGACAAGGCACGTGGGCAGGTGCACCTCACAGTGTGGAAGATGCACTGAGAAAAGGTGGGAACCCCTTGAAGGCAAGAGCCCAGGCGTGTGATTCTGTTGAACTGAGTGGGTTTTAAAGTTGGGACTGGCTCGAGAATGCCATCATCCCTTACTTTGGGAAGTGTTCCGATTTCCAAGTGGCTTTCCTTGGAATACTGGTATGGAGACAGATGGGGGGCGGCGGGGGGGATGGGCCCGGCCACCAGAGGTGGAGCAGGTGGGGACAGCACACTGTCTGCTGTGCTCAGGCCCATGGTCGGTGCCCAGAGGCTCCATCCAGAGGACCAGGTTCCTATCACTGCAGCCAGCATTGCCTCAACACTTCGTCTGACTTTTTCTTCTTTTTATTTTATTTAAATACAATTTGCCATCATATAGTATAACACCCAGTGCTCATCCCATCAAGTGCCCTCCTCGGTGCCTGTCACCCAGTCACCCTATCACCTCCCCTTCTGCAACCCTTTGTTTGTTTCCCAGAGTTAAGAGCCTCTCATGGTTTATCTTCCTCCCTAATTTTCCCCCGCTCAGTTTCCCCCTCTTCCCTTATAGTTCCCTTCACTAGTTCTTATATTCCACGTATGGATGAAACCATATGATAATTATCTTTCTCCTATTGCCTTACTTCGCTCAGCATAACACTCTCCAGTTCCATCCAGGTAGATGCAAATGGTGGGTATTCATCGTCTTTGATGGCTGTGTAATGCTTTAGTGAAAAATAGACCACATCTTTATCCATTCCATTCACCTGTGGCTCCTTCCACAGTTTGGCTCTTGTGGACATTGCTGCTATGGACATGGGGTGCAGGTGTCCCGGCGTTTCACTGCATCTGTTATCTTTGGGGTAAATACCCATGTCTAACCTTTTCTAAGGAACCAACCCCTATTCATTTCTCCAGGAACTAATGTTCCTGGGTCACCCACATACTGTGTGGGCTCAGCCAAGGTGTGTCTCCCCAGCTCAGCCGTGTGTAGAGCCCTGAGGAGTAGCTGGAGCTTCCTGCAAGGCTCCCCCAGATGCCCTTCTTTTCTCCCCTAGCAGTGGCGGGGCAGTTCTTTGTCCCACCTCCCTCTCTCCTCCCACAGAGGCTCTCCTCCATGGTGGTTTGTCCTGACAGGAGGGAGTGGGGAAAGGTGGACAGGTGGGGCATGCATGCATGGGTGGTGTGGGGTGTGGTGGGCTGGATGATGGCTTTGAACCTGTCTCTTTCCACCACCTCTCGTGGTGCTGCCCCACCCTGTCCCTCCGAAGGTGCCTGCTTTTGGAGACAGGGTCCTTGGAGAGGCAGCTGAGGTTAAGTTGAGGTCATGGGGGGGAGGGTTCCTAGTGCAATAGGATGGTGTCCTCATGAGAATGGGGGGTTAGGACACAGACACACACACGGGGCAGACCATGTGAGGACACAGAGAGAAGGCGCTGTCTACAAGCCAAGGAGGGAGGCCTCAGAAGAAACCAACCTGCTTACACCTTCATGTCAGACCTGCAGCCCCCAGAACTATTAGAAAATAAATGCCTGTGTTTCAGGCCCCCAGTCTGTGGTATTAGTGATGGCCCCCTGAGCTGACTAACACGCCTCCCAACTCACCTCCTCCCCCTTTCCCTCCATCCTGCTCTCCTCACCTGCGAGCTTCCTACCCTGCAGAGCGCCTGGGATCTAACCCCTGCAGACTGCCTCCCTCCAAATTCTCAGCCTGCTGCTGGGATGCTGTGGGTGAATGAGGGCCACTGAGTTGGCAATACAAAGAAGACTCTGGAAGGAGGGAGGGTAGTGGGAAAGACTGCAAAGAGGTATTTTTGTTTGTTATTCTTGAAACACACGTGAGGAAATGCTGCCATTGTCCTTTATGATTTTCACAGCACTTTGACTTGTATTATCTAGCTTGTTCCTTACAGTAGCTCTGCAGGGGTGTGCGTTATCCCCAGATCGCATGGAAACTGAGGGTCAGCGAGCTTCCATGCCTTTCCTGAGGTCTCCAGCTAGTGACGTAGTTTGGTCTCCTGGTCTTCTCGTGGACCTATGGGAACCCCAGAGATGTCCAGCAGACAGGTGAAAGTAGATTCAGGTCACAACAGAGAGGCTTCAACTGCAGACAGAGGTAGGAGCATCATCAGTGAATATGTCTTTTGCTTTTCTGATAAAAAGGGTTTTATGAAGCTGCAGCTGGCATTGCCCACTTTTCCCTCTTCTACCTCAAAGGCAGATGTGATGTCTGGGACTACAACAACCATTTTGTTACCACGAACTGACAGCATTGAGAAAGCTCACCCGAAAAGGAGGGAGTGTGGAAGCACGGAAGGTGCCGGGGTTGTTGGCAGCCTGCTTGCCTCTGGACTTCTCATTACGTGAAGAAAATAGGCCCCATTCATTCCAGCCACTGAAGTCAGATTTTCTGTACTTGATGTTATATTGGGGGACATGAGGCCTAGAGCAGTGGCCTGAAGTATCCACAGGAGGGAAAAACCCCAACACACTAAGAAATATCAAAAGTGCTGCAAGAACGAAGGATCTGATTTCTCACGTCCTCCCACCACCGGGCGAGTGTGCAGCGTGCAAGAATTGCTGTCAGGTGCTAAGCTATGGCAGGAGAGTTTTCTATTAGTTATGGGCAAACCCATTCTTGTTACACCCTTCTTTTCTGCTGGGTAGGATCTTACTGTGATTTACAAAATAAATTGGGGATCCCTGGGTGGCGCAGCGGTTTGGCGCCTGCCTTTGGCCCAGGGCGCGATCCTGGAGACCCGGGATCGAATCCCACGTCGGCTCCCGGTGCATGGAGCCTGCTTCTCCCTCTGCCTATGTCTCTGCCTCTCTCTCTCTCTCTGTGTGACTATCATAAATAAATAAAAATTAAAAAAAAAACAAAATAAATTGTATCAACAGATACACACAGAGACAGAGAGTTCAAGAGAAACAGAGGCAGGATGGAAGGACACTTGGACAGGAGGACGTCCCAGGGTTAGGTAGAAGGAGGAGGTACAAGGGGCAGCCTCAGGTCTGGGGGGCGGAGGTGGGCGAGCAGGGCTGCCCCGGGGGAGGCTCGGCAAGGCACTCCTGTCTGCCCCATAGCTTCCTTGTGATGCTCGACTCTGTCTCTGTCTTGTGCTGCCATCCCAGGAGGGGCTGTGCCACCAGGCCTCACTGTCACTCCCCGCTGTGCTGTGTCCGGTGTTCCGTCTGTGGCTGACTGTCACCTGTGTGCTGAGCTATATGGCGACCCGTGACAAAGCAAGGGAAAGTGCTTCTCTCCGGGTTCAGGGCGTACTGTAACGGAGAGGTCCCTAAGCAGTGGCTTGTGCCCGGTGCAGGGGGGGTTTGAGTTTTGGTTCCTCTTGGAGCTCTTTTTTTTTCTGTTCTCTTTTTCTTGCCCAGATATGTGTTCAGGAGGCTAGGCCTGGGCCGGGTGAGAGAAGTGGCCACAGTGCTCGCCTCAGAATTCCTTCTTCCAACCGAAGGTGTAGGCCTTTGCAGGTTCTTCTTGAAGTCGTGAGCTCTTTGCTTCCCAGAGGACATGCCCCACCCCACTGGGTGGTCAGATGAGCTAGTTTCAAAGGTAGCTGGAGTTCTTTCTGGGGAATAGCCCCAGCCTCCTAGAGAAGCAGATCGGACTCAGCTGCTTCTGGTCAATTCACCAAACATCCATCCCTAGGCCATTGGAACCCCGTACGTCCACAAGACAGGTGCAGGTTAGTGTTCTGGTTCAGGGGCTGAGAGAAAAGGTCACTTGGGGGATGCACATCTTCTTCCCCCAAGTTTGGGCCCCACCCTGTCAGCGTCCCCTCATACACAGACTGCAGATCCTGCCCACAGTCATCCCTGAACACGTAGAGCAGGCAGCAACATAACGCTCCTGCTTCCTGGTGTGCTTATTTGTAGTCCCCGGATCCCAGAATAGACATTTCCTTATCAAGGAGCACAAATTAATGGAAGAAGAAAGAAGGCGCCCCTTATTAGAGTAGATTGCTTTGCCTGAAATAGCCCTATAACAAACGTGCTCCTGAAGTACCTCTTGATGGAATCTATGAACGTTTGTAGTATTTTACATTGAACTTAATAATTTATTAATGTTTAATATTTCACAAGAGTAAAGCAGAAAAGCTGATGAAATTTTCATATCTGCTATTATAGGCTAAATGGAAGCTGGGTGGTGCTGAGGGCCTGAAGCCCAGTGCGTGCCCCCATCCGCAGGCCCAGCCGGCCTAAGTAATTCCGTCTGCTACCCCAGGGGGTGCCCAGACCCCGGAGGTCTGCGCACTTGAGAGAGCCAGATGCTTGGGGCTGTCGTAGGTTTGGATGAACAGCAAGACCCATTTGTGGTGTGATGTGACTAGGGCCACGCATCTCCTCTATTCCCCAGATTTTCATCACTGGTCCGTTCTGAGGCCTCAGTTGTCCATCATTAAGATAGATTGTACTCCCGGTGAGAGAATCAGCACCCATGGGAAGTGTAGCTTATAGCTAATGATAGTAAATTTGATTCACTGTTGTAAATGTTTTATATCGACAATTCATTAATTTCTCAGAACATTCCTGTGAGACAAGAGCTCTTGTCCTCATTTTACAGATGAGAAAACTGATGCCCAGCAAGGGGAAGCAATTAGTTCAGGGTTGTGCAGGAGTCCTGAGCTGGAATTTGGGTCTAGGCAGTCTTACTCCAGAGTCTGTCTTCTTCTTCTTCTTCTTTTTTTTAATTTTAGAGAGAGAAAGTGAGTATGAGTGGGGGAAGAGGGGCGAGGCAGAGGGAGAAGCAGAGGGAGAGGGAGAGTCTTAAGCAGGCTCCATATCCAGGGCGGAGCCTGACACGGGGCTCTGTCCCAGGACTCTGAGATCATGACCTGAGCCAAAATCAAGAGTTGGACACTTTTCTTTTTTTTAAAGATTTATTTATTTATTTATTCATGAGAGACACAGAGAGGCAGAGACACAGGAAGAGGGAGAAGCAGGCTCCCTGTGGGGAGCCCGATGCAGGACTCGATCCCAGGACCCTGGGATCACACCCTGAGCTGAAGGCAGATACTCAACCACTGAGCCACCCAGGGGTCCCAAGAGTTGGACACTTAACCAACTGAGCCACCAGCACCCCCAGTGTCTGCCTTCTTAACTCTCACACTATGTGATCTCTCTAAGCACAAACCAAAGCAAACAACAGTTTATTGCATCCTTACCAAGTGCATGGCTCTGGGCATATATACTTGAACTTTGAACAACTGTGCAGATTCACTTACATGTAGATTCTTTTTGATAAATGTATATAGAACTGAAAATGTATTTCCTCTCCTTTACGATTTTTAAAATAATATTTTCTTTTCTCCAGCTTACTTTATTGTAAGAACACAGCATATAATACATAGAATATACAAAACGTGTTAATCAACCATTTATGTTGTCTGTAAGGCTTCTGGTCAACAGTAGGCTTTTAGTAGTTACGTTTTTTGGGGGGAGTCAAAAATTATATGAGGGTTTTTGAGGTTGGCACCCTGACCTTTGTGTTGTTCAAGGGTCACCTGCACTCTGGAGAAGATAAAAAAATGAATATTTTTGTCTGAGTGACACTACACAGCATGCCCTCTGAAGTCAGCAGGTACTCTGGTGTTTCACTTGTCAGCAGATTGACCTTGGGCAAGTTACCCAGTCACTCTGAGCCTCCAAAATCATACCTGCCTCACAGGTTTGCTGTGAAGATGAAAGGAGATCAAATTTTAATAAGGTATATATGGGAGCAGGCTTGGCAAACTATGCCCAATGGGCCATATCTGGTCTGCCAACTGATTTTTTTATCAGCTTTATTGAAATATAATTCATATAAATGCAATTCACCAACTTACAGTATACAATTTAATGGGCTTTTTTGTATATTCACAGATATGTGCCCCCATTACCACAGTCAGTTTTAGAGAATTTTCATCACGTCAAAAAGAAATGAGTACCCTTTAGCTATTACAGTTCCCCCAATCTCCCACTTCCTTCCTCTCCCCCTAAGCAACCCCTAATCTACTTTCTGTCTCTATAGATTTCTCTATTCTGGGTATTGCATTCATATGAATGGAACCATATAATATATGGTCTTTTGTGACTGGCTTCTTTCATTTAGCAGTTCTCACAGCTGGATAATATTCTTTTTTTTTTTTTTAAAGATTTTATTTATTTATTCATGAGAGACACAGAGAGAGGCAGAGACATAGGCAGAGGCAGAAGCAGACTCCCTGCAGGGAGCTGGATGCAGGACTCGATCTTAGGACCTCAGGATCACACCCTGAGCCGATGGCAGACACTCAACAACTGAGCCCCAGACATCCCCAGCTGGATAACATCTTAATCCAGGAATACGCCATATTTTTTTCCTTCCATTCTTCAGTTGACAAACATTTAGGTTGTTTCTACCTTTTGACTCTGTGATCCCTACTGTTTCTATAAATAGAATTTCATTGCAACATAGCCATGCCTAGGACAGGAATTAGATAAGAGAAGCAAGGTGCCCAGAGTGCAAGAACACAGAAGATGTTCACTCTTTGGATCCTGCAAGTGCAAGTTCAACCCTGGTCATGCTTAGTCATTTACTGATGGTGTGTCGCTGCCTGTTTTTTTTTTTTTTTTTTTTTTTTTAAGATTTTATTTATTTACTTGACAGAGAGAGAGAGAGAACAAGCAGGGGGAGAGGGAGAGGGAGAAGCAAACTCTCTGCTGAGCAGGGAGCCTAATGCAGGGCTCGATTCCAGGACCCTGAGATCATGACCTGAGCCAAAGGCAGATGCTTAACTGACTGAGCCACCCAGGTGCCCCTGCATCGCTACTTTTGACCTGGAATGGTAGAGTTGAATAATTGTGACATAGACCGTCTGGCCCACAAAGTAAAAAATGTTTACTATCTAGCCCTTCGCAGGAAAAGTGTGCTCATACTTCTTCAGCAACAGATTTTTTAGTCCCTTACTCTCAAGTTTGGAAGAGAAGATAAAAACAAGAATTTAATGAGTCATCTAAGACTCATGGCTTAGCCTCCTATCAGCCTTATCCTTGGTTGTGTCTGGATGGGTCACTGAAAATGATAAAGTGGCTTTAGGCTCTAAAATACTGCTTCTGGAATGGAAACTTGTCTTCTAGAAGTCCGAATATGCCAAAGCTCCATTCCAAAGCCTGCATTCTTTTAGCACCAAAACTGTCTGGTTTCCCGATCAACTTAAACTGCCGTTTCCCAAATGTTCCATTGACTTTTCTAAAAACATTTTTAAATTAAGGAGTAATTAACATACAATATTATATTAGTTTCAGGTGTACAACATAGTGATTCAACAATTCCATACGCAGTGCTCGCCACGGTAAGCATAGTCACCATTTGTCACCACATGGCGTTATTACCATATTATTGACTCTATTCCCTATGCTGTACTTTTCATCCTCACAACTTATTTATTTTATAACTGGAAGTTGGTGCCTCTTAATCCCCTTTATCTATTTCACCCCCCATCCCCTGCCCACTTCTCCCCTGGTAACTACCAGTTTGTTCTCAGTATTTAAGATTTTGTTTTTTGTTTGTTGACTGGTTCATTTGTTTCCATCTAATCAAAGCTTCAATGTTCGAGATTGGATTAAAAAGTCCTTAATGCCTAGAAAACTGTTTGCCTTCCCCTCAAGCAGGGACTTGTTTTACTTGCGCTCTCAGTGTCACAAGGAGTGGTGCTGTCCTTGTTGTGAATGAGTCTTCCCTTGGTGATCATTCTGGAAAACCCCCTTTGTCACTCCCTACCCTCTTCAGTTTTGATGCTCCTCCTTTCAGAAACCAGAAGTTATTGCAGTAGAAAGAGCATTGCTATTAGAATCCACAACCTTTGGTTGTAATTCTGACCTTGTCTCAAAATAGCAAAATAGCTCTCTGACCTTGGGCAAATCACTTCACCTCTTCTATTAAATAGTGGAAATGATACCTACCTCACTAGGTCAATGTAAGAAAAAAGTGTCAGGTAAGGCAAGCCCTATACATAAGTACAATATGATTATCTGTTGCAGACTCAAAATTGTGGGCGGAATGATGAAGAAAATGAAGGATGGCTTGATTTACCTGTTCTCAATGTTCCTTCTTGTCCCTTGGTTGGAATCACCATGTCATGATCATCCCTAGGGATCTTCCTGTTATTTATTCTTTCCTATTTTTCTTTCACAATCAAAATATATGTTACAAATTCTCTGAGCCACCAAATCCATTCCAAGGTACTAATGACTGAGAAAACTTTCCTGTGTTAATAGACTCAGGGTGGTTTGCCGTAAGTCAAGAGCTTTATGCTCAGAGAACACCTTCCCAATCTTGGAATGCACAAGGTGTGAGAAAAAGGGAGTAAAAGCATAGGAGCTGGGGGTAGAGGCTTCCTCAGCCCAGGGAGGCAGATTTTCTTTGTGTCTGTTGAATCACATGTGGACACTGTCTATCTGCATACACAAATGAAACAAACAGAAACAAAACAAGAATGAGATGAAGAATGTATTAGATTGTACTATGACCTTTTACCTTATTTTTTCAGGATATACCTTGGTCTCCTTAATCTTTGGGTACTTAATTTACCTAGGTACTTGTCATGGACATGTGTTGTTTTGTTGCCTTCTACAAAGATCATCCCAATTTGGGAATATTCCTGATCCCGCTAAGGAAGTTGTGCTAGAGCTGCCCCAATACCAGCCTCCTGATATTTACATCCTTTTGTAATCCCCTCCATCTGTGTTGGGCTGGATCTAGTGATGTCCTTCTAATGAATAATAGAAGACGCAATATCACTTCTGAGTTTAGATTTATAAAAACACTGCAGCTTCCATCTTGGGGTGCTCTCTCTCACTTTTTCAGATTCCTGGGAGAATCAAGTTGACATAGAGTGAGTCACTCTGTAGACCCATGCCATAAAGGGTCGAAATCTGCCGATAACAATGTAAGTGAGCTGGGAGGCAGCCTCGACTCCCCACCTACCTGAACCTTCAGATGAAACCACAGCTTTTGATCACTGTATGAGAGATCTCAGTCCATGGGGAGGCACACAGCCAGAGGAAGACTGAAGTGGAACCCATGAGGGACCTGGTTTCTTGGGATTAGGGGTGGCATTGAATATGCCCCTCAAAAGGGACTACACATTACTCAATAAGGTATTCTGAAATAGATTGCTGAGAGAGTGTATTAGCATCTTTGAAAAGTACCCGAGTGGGACATCTCTTCTTGCTGGTGGGAGATATTGTAGCTGAAACAGGCACCCTGATTTCAGTCAAGGTGAGAGAATTCTGGAATGGCACAGGCTGAGGTGAGAATCCAGATGTTACCAAATTATGGCTAGGTATGCTTAGATTAGTAATCAGAATGTTCTGACCTACATGTACCTTTGGGGGCTAATTTTAGGGACTGAAGAATTGAAATCAACAGCCATCTCACTAATATTTTACTTGATCTATAAAAGAAACAAAACAAAAATTCCCTTAAAGATGTGGCGGTCAAGTCATGGCCCTTACCTTTTCCTAAATGTGGGTCAGCTGCCAAGCCCAGGGCTCTTTGAATCAAAGGGAAGCCAGGGTTCCTTGATGGGAGATACCGCAGTATTGCCACAAGTACTTATTACAAATATTTCTTTAAATCCTTTGCAAAAGGATTGATCTATTTACTACAGTAGCTGTGTACTGGGGACAGGGGAAGATTCAGTCCTTTAGGGATTATTCAACACTAGTTCTGAGATGAGGCTGGTTTCAGAGGGACCAGAACATCAGGGTTGTCTGCTGATTTTATTGGGAGTTTAAGGAAGTCAGTGCTGTGAATGAGTGTAAAATCCTGCAGGATGGTGGGATGGGAAATATCCTGTGTACTGGAGTGTGGCACAGAACTGATGGTACAGCACATCCCCAAGGAAGTACCATTGTCCCTATCAGATGAATGCAAGCTGCTTTGGGTCTTAAATTTTCGTTTTATTTTGCTTTCTTGCTCATTGAAATAGAGGAAAAGGCATTTTCCAGGTGAATATCTACATAGTAGATGTCAGGGATGATGGATGAGAAACTGGAGTGAGCCATGAAGGTTGGGAGACAGAAATACCATGCTTTAGAAGCATGGACTCTACTCTTTACTAATTCTTTTTCTTGTCTTTTAATATATACATTTATAACTTTAATTGCTTTCCTTTCTTTTACCTGTCTCTCAATATTGACTCTAGTCTTGATTACTTTTATTTTATAAGTGATTACTTAGGACACCTAGATAATAGGCACCTAGAATATCAAGAAAGAATATTGATGATATCTAGAATATTAAGAGAGGATGGCAACAGAATTAGATGTGGAAGGGATGTGGTCTAGATATCATAGACTTTGAGCTGGATAGAGCAACTGGTATAATATAGGTGCCTCACCTTGGGGTGAACTGAAATTACTATCAGTATTTTAAAGGATAGTTGTAATATGTTCCTAGTGGGAGGAAATATGGGGAGCCAAAGTCTATCCAAAGGGATAGACTGCAATGGACATATTATTTTTGACATACTGATTTCCAAATGACCCACTTGAGAAAGGGAGGGGGGCGGTTGCCACTTCTCTTAGCTTCTTGGCAGCTAGGCTGTAGGCACATGACACAACCTGAGTCGATCACGTGTTCCTGTCCTAAGACTTTGAAACTTGAGTGTCAGAGTTGCACAGGACGTGCAGATTATTCTCAAAGGCTGATACAGACAAGAGTCCAGTGACGGTGACATCAGTGATAGTGTATTAAGAACACTGTTGTTAGAGTGTGATCTTCTCAATGCCTTATTTCTCTTAGTTCTTTCTCTTCTGACCCTGATTTTCCAAACTTCCACTGATTCTGTGAACTAGGCACTGCACTGCAAATAAGTTCCTTTTCTGTTTAATTTAGCTGGAGTTGTTTTCTGTTGTTTGCCTCTCAGAGCAGTGATTGTTAGAGTGTTCAATATTATCTATCCCACAGTGTGTGGTGTGTGTGTATGTTTTAGGACTTCACTGAGGGTATTAGAGATTAACAATGGGGACTTTTGAAAGTCTTAATTAGAGAAAGAAGCAAGTTAATTCACCTGTCGACATCATTCTAAGGAGGCTCAGGGCAGAAATCGTCAGGGGATGAATGGGCTGCTTCAGATATGGGCCAGTCCTTAACTATGTTGGAGGAGGGTTTTGTCTGAGATTGTTTCCACTTTCCACACCCTACCAGCCCCCAACCCAACTCCATTTATAGAGAAAGGGGGCTGGGGGAATCTTTCTTGCATAGAAGCCACTCAGGAGTTATTTTAACTCATTGAGAAGATGAATGGTTTTGAATAGTATCTCATTTATTATTCAACATTTATTGATATATACCGGTTCTTTTTTTTTTTTTTTTTTTTTTATATACCTGTTCTTAGAATAGTCCTTGGCACATAGGAAATGCACCATAGGATAGACATCAGGGGCAGGAGACTAATGGGTAAAATATTTACTATCAATAACTTTACCCACTTTACCTCACATTACCAGCTGGTCTAAATCTTAGCTTGGAGGTTCCAAAGCTACCGACATGAGTATATTAGCATGAGTGTGGATTTAGGGAGCTTTCTTTTGGAGTCTGATTTCCAAGTATGCGGAGAAGCTCAGAGATAAACTGCAACTTATTTGAAGTGGTATTCAGGCCTCGTGAAAGTCAGCTCAAAACCAAAAAAAAAAAAAAAAAAAAAAAAATCAAAACAACCTATCACTCAGTTTCATCTGACAAAACAACTCCTATTTGGAGTATTGGATTCCTGTTCCCCTGCTTGTCAGGTGACCCTATGTGACTTAATTGGAGGGGCTGCTGTCTGGGAAGTCTTTTTTTTTTTTTTTTTTTTTAAGATTTATTTATCTGAGAGAGAGAGAGAGAGAGTGTGAGAGCACACACACACACAAAGGCTGGGGGGAGAGGTAGTGGGAGAAGGAGAAGCAGCCTCCCTGCTGAGCAGGGGGACCCATGCGGGGCTGGATCCCAGGACTCTGGGATCATGACCTGAGCTGAAGACAGGCACTTAATGGACCAAGTCACCAGGCACCCCTCTCTGGGAATTCTTGGCCACATCATGAGCACACATTTCTCCTTCCCCTAAAGTGCCCATCACCCTTACTCCCTACAGCCCCCATCTGTGAGAGGCTGTTCTCTGCTCACACCCCTCCCTTGAAGTCCTTACAGAGTAACATCTGTGCAAACCACTCCCAAATCACCATCATAGTCTGTCCTGGGTCAGGTGGTTCTCTTCTGAGGGTGACTCAGGGATCCAAGGTGCTTCCATCTAATGCCTTTGCCACCTGGTATCACCTAGCTGGCAGATGGAGGGAACCTTGTGGAGAATCGGTGCCTGATACTTAACCATGTTGGTCCGGAAGTGACATATATCACTTCCACCTACATTCCTTTGGCAAGACATGGAGTTCTGTCCTAATGCAAGGGAAGCTGGGAAATGTAGTTGTGTCCTGGCTCCTCAGTAAGAACTTGACTCTGTGGAGGGAGAGGATAGGCCTTTGTTGTTCTGGGGCCATCTTTAATGTTCTACCCAATATCAAATCCCTCCTCCAGCCACCAGCTTTTGCTTTTTGTCCCCCGCCCCCGCCAAGGGAGAAAAAATACGTAAACCAATTCAGCTTCTGCCACTAATATCTGATAATATTTTTACTTCATTATCATTCTAGAATATATATAGATTTTAAAAGAATAGGAAGGTAACCTCCCTGAAAATAACTCAAAGCAATGGCTTTACTGGTAGGGGAGATATTTTGGAATTGGGGTCAGGAGGGGCACTCCTGTAACCTTCAGGTAATTCCCAGAGCAACATGCGTTCACCTGTGTATGAGGGAGATTCACATCTTGAAGGCTGACCATATTAGAGACGGGAGAGAATAAATCCCTCTCATAGATTTTCATCCAAATTCTAGCCCAGCTGTGCCCTTACTAGGTCTGGAAGTCTGGGAGCAGAGCTGGCACTCACCTGGCTCACAGCTTGACGGGTGGTGCTGCCCAGCTCCACTTTAGTGGGAGAGAGATTGATTGGTGCCTCATCCATTTTCCAATGCTGATGGATTCCCTGATTCACTCACTTGGGCCAGACATGCATCTCCTGCTAGGCAGTAAAAATGTCAATAACCGCTCTCTTTTTACTCTTCTTCTTTCCAAGCTGGAGACGGGCTTCCATTAAATCCTTAACCCATGCTTTTTTGATTAAATCAAATTTACAGCCACTGGAGAGGTACAGGATTTCAGCCATGTTCACCTTGCCCTCAGTAAAGGGCCCTGGACTTGGTTTTTAAACAAATCTCAGTAGTTTCTGCCTTCCATATTAGTTTCTAGTCAAAGCCAAGGGCAGGCCCTTGGCTAAACCTCAGACCGGGCAAAGCTGCTTCACCTTATGTGTGGGAGGGACCCAGGCCCCTAAGGAATAGGAGGGAAGTGGTGGCATTACAGTGAGGATGGCTGATCTTGTAGGGATGGAAAGTGACAACAGCCCAAGAGAGGGTGACATTAGACAAAAGGCAAGGTGACAACTGGGAGATACTGGAATCACTGACTCTTTGGTTAATTAATTTAAAACCAACCATGTTTAAATTTCTGTCATCCTCAAAGAAACAAAGCTGATTGACTAGTTTATACTTGGGTGTTAAAGACTAATGATGTTAACATTGATTGCTTTCTCCATGTCGGTCACTATGCTAACCAGCTTAAATATCACTTCAGTTAATATTTCCAGCAAGCCTATGAGGAAAGTACTATGATGACCTTTGTCCTACAAATGAGAAAATGGACTCAAGGAGAAGATAAATGACCTTCCCAAGGTCATGCACCAGTGAATGGCAGAGCCAGGATCCGAATCCCTAAGCCTGGCTCCAGAGCCCATTCCCTTAACCACTGGCCTGTTCTATGTAATACCAAGAGCTCCTTCCATCACTGCTAGAAATGGTTGCATTTTTAAAAAAGGCCAAGAATTAGGCCAAAGGAATAAAGCAATAATGGTGGCCCCGTGAAGGCACGTGAGGGAAATTTGTTTAGCTGGAAGGTTTTCCAAAGCCGTCTTTGAAATCACCCCAAACTTCTTGTGGAGTTTGTTGTCTGTTGATAAGCCTGATTCACAATCATGTCCAAGATGAAGTGCATCACCCTCATTCTTTTTTTTTTTTTAATATTCATTTATTTTTAAAGAAAGAACATGTGTAAGGAGGGGAAGAGCAGAGGAGAAGAAGAGAGAGAATCTTAAGCAGGCTCCATGCATAGCATGGACCCCAGCATGGGGCTCCATTACCGACCCTGAGATCATGACCTGGGCTGAAATCAAGAGTTGGATGCTTAATTGACTGAGACACCCAGGATCCCCATGTCACCCTCATTCTTGATCCTCAGATGTGGTATCAGCAAAGTAGAGGTCAACCATGAACTAATTGAATGGAATGAAAGAATTAGAGGAGAGACAGAGGAGCCTGATCATTCCTCTTCCTCCTCTGAATCTGCATTTTCCCTAGAATAGTGTTGGCACATTTTCATTCTCTTAAAAAATGAGTATTGAGCCAGATTCTTCAGTCTGAGCTTACATAGGACATCCTATTGAATGGAAGATATTATTTGGGTAGCAGCGGGATGTTAGTTTTGCACAGATAGCCCTTTCTGGAAAAGCTTCTACAGCCCCCACTGGGGCAGAGAGCCTCAGGAGTGGAGAGCATTTGGGACCTGAGGGGCAATGGCCCCTGCTCTTCTTGAGTGCCCCAGCAGCCTCTTGGGGGATTTTCTAAAGCAACAATTAGGAGGCAGGTAACTAAGAAGTTCCCTCCTAAGTGCTTCTGGGAACATTAAACCATTTGCCTGGTTAGCCTTGTAGGGGATGGCAAAGGTATGCGGGATAGAAGTGCTGAAAGAGGCACCATCTGCAGGCCCCAGGAATTCCTAAATTTAATCTGTGCTGAGGTTCTGAGTCCATTGTGAGTGAGGAGCATGACCTCCTGTGGCTGGTGGGACCATGGTTAGAGCTGGTGGGGGTATGAGGAGGAGGAACTTCAGGGGTCGACTATTCCCCATGTCTATTTCTACTGCCATCTTCTGCTGTCAAAGCAGCTTCTCAACTGAGGTAAGAAGCTGGCCACAGAACAGGTGGTCAGGGGATTGGACTGGAGCTTGGCATATGGTTGTGCACAAGGACATCAGCCAAGCAGCCCAGCAGGGCTCTGCTTGCCTGGCTGTGTACCCTGGCATGGTGCTGAGCCGCAGAGAAGAAGTGGTGCCACTTCCTGATTATCCTGTAGGTATTGTCTACTCATCCAGGGCTGTATTGACTCAGAAAAGGGCCCTTATTCTAATTTACCAGAAGGCTCTTCCTGGACTAGCTATGCTTCTGAGTTTGGGTGTCTCAGACTTCATATATTTGGGAGGGGATTCTAAGAAGTGGTGGGGGGCAAGCAAGGGGAGTTTCCATAGATACTACTGGCTCCTAGTTGGAGTGGCCATTCCTGAAGAGTAAAGTAGGTGTGTATGGAAGTGAAGAATGTGAATTACTTCCTGTAAGGTGGAGAAATGTGAACTGTAAGCGTCTTAGTCTGCTAGGGCTTTCATAACAGACTACCACAGACTGGCTGGCTTAAACAACATAAATTTATATAATAATTCTGAAAGTTGGAAGGTCGTGGTGCTGGCCAGGGTGGCTTCTGGTGAGACTTCTCTCCTTGGCTTGTGGATGGCTGTCTCTCACAGGATCTTCACAAAACCCTTCCTTTGTGTACCTGCACTCCTGCTGTCTCACTTTCTTCTTGTAAGGACTCTAGGGCCCCGTTTTCATGACCTCATTTAACTTTTATTACCTTTACAGAAGCCCTGTGATCCAGATATAGTCACACTGGGTTTAGGGCTTCGACATGTGAATTGGGGGTGAGGGAGACACAGTTTAGTCTATAAGAGTAGAGAAGGCCTGCAGTTCTGCAATTGTTTTTCTCGTATCAGTTGTATGTGTTTGCGTGTGTGTGTGACCCGAACTAGACTGCAATCTTCTGAAGCAAGATATGTATTTTAAAAAGTGTCTTTTAAAACCCTCATCCTCCTAGATCCCCAACCTTTCACCAAAGTTCCAAGCATAGGTCTTTCTGTATGTTAGGCACGATATAAATATATGTGAATATGAGAGAATAGAAAATAAACACATTGGTCTCTGCCCCCAGTTCCTGGCATAGAGCTCCTAAAACCCTTGTAGATTCCTAAGTAATAAGAGCACTAGGAGCAATTTTTGTTTTATTGGGGTGAGTCTGGATGAGTTCCTGGATGGCTCCTGGATGAGGATGGTCACCAGAAAGATTAGAAGCTTGGAATTTTCAGCCCCACCTGTACTCTTCCAGAAAGCCCAGCTCCACAAGGACAGAAGCTCCTGCACTTGGGACTCTTCCAGACCTCCCACTATGTATCTCTTCATCTGATTGTTTATCTCCTTTATCATGTCTTTTAATAGACTCGTAAATGTAAGCAAGCATTTCCCTGAGTTCTGTGAGCCTCTCTAACAAATTAATCCAACCTGAAGATGGGGTTGTTGGACCCTCTGATCTATAGCTGCTTAGTCAGAAGCACAGATGGTGGCCTGGGCTTGCAGCTGGCATCTGAAATGAGGCAGAGGGGCAGTGCTGTGGGACTCAGCCCTTCACCTGTGGAATCTAATGCTATCTCCTTATAGAGTTACAATTGAGCTAAATGGTGATTTGAGGGGTCCCTGGGTGGCTCAGTGATTTGGTGCCTGCCTTTGGCCCAGGGTATGATCCTGGGGTCCAGGGATCGAGCCCCACATCAGGCTCCCTGCATGGAGCCTGCTTCTCCCTCTGCCTGTGTCTCTGATTCTCTCCCTCTCTCTGTGTGTCTCATGGATAAATGAATGAAATCTTTTTAAAAAAATGAAGGGGCACAGGCACCCCAATTTTTATAGCAACAATGTCCACAATAGTCAAAATATGGAAAGAGCCCACATGTTCATCAACAGATGAATGGATAAAGAAGATGTGATACACACACACACACACACACACACACACACATGAATATTACATAGTCATCAATTACCATTTGCAACAATGTAGATAGAACTAGAGGGTATTATGCTAAGTGAACATCAAGGAAGGGAGAGAAAAATAGAATACGATGAAATCAGAGAGGGAGACAAATCATAAGAGACTTATAACTACAGGAAAGAAACTGGGGTTTGCTGGAAGGGAGCGGGGATGGGGTAACTGGGTGATGGACATTAAGGAGGGCATGTGATGTAATGAGCACTGAGTGTTGTATGCAACTGATGAATCCCTGAACTCTACCTCTGGAACTAATAATTCACTATGTGTTAATTTATTGAATTTAGATAAGAGAAAATTGTGGGACACAATTACACAACAGCTAGTGTAACAGAGAATTTCTTGTGGGGGAAAACCTCCACATACTTGGTGACCAGAAGTGTCAGCTGTGTGGAAGTAAAGGGGATACCCCAAAGAGAAACACAGGAGGTAGACTGAACTGATTTTTTTTTTAATACAGTGACCGCCTCCCCCTCACCTACCCCATGAAGCTTCCTGGCACACATGTGCAGGGGGTGGGGGTGGGAGGGTATTGCCAAGGCCAACTCCTCCCCACTCACCCATGACTTGTCAGTAGGGCTAGGAAAGGGCTGGGCTGGAGAGAACGCTCCAGTCAGTTCACTCTGTGAAGAAAGGGATGGAATTTTCGGAAGAGAAATGGACTCTAATTTCAGTCAATTCACATTCCAATTTCACTTTGTTAAATAACATTATTTATTCAGTAACCTTTGGAATTCACATGCGTCATATTTAATGGGTCCAATTATACTCTTTATGGCATGTCTATGAAACATGCCATTTTCACCATTTGAACGTGGGTTTGACATGATCTCAGATGTTATATTACTCCATAGGGTAATGCACCTTAATAGCCCGCAAACTCCAGTAACAAGAAGGATTAGTCGAGCAGTAAGCTTTCATTCGTCAGCTTAACTCTAGAATTGCTGCCCACAGGAGGGACTTAAGGCAGCAGACCTTTTATTTATTCAAAGATATATTAAAAAAAAAGAAAGTAGCTTGTTTTTCCTGATAGTAAAAATAATAAATACTCATTAAAAACTGTACACAATGATGAAGGGAGTAAAAACAGTGAGATCACTTATAATTCTGTCACCCAGGGAGCGCCTCTAGAAGGTTCAATGTGTTACCATTAGATTTTCTTACTAAGCTTCAATACACGTATGTAGTGTGTCCTCTCTACAGTTTCCATGGTGGAATTGTACTAAACATGCTCCAGCCTACTTTCCTCCAACCACTTAAGAAATCTTTTTATTATGAAACATTTCTTTTTTTTTTTTTTAAAGATTTATTCATTTATTCATGAGAGACACAGAGAGAGGCAGAGACATAGGCAGAGGGAGAAGCAGGTTCTCTGAGGGGGACCTCGGGATCATGATCTGAGCAGAAGGCAGACGCTCAACCACTGAGCCACCCAGGTGTCCTGAAACATTTCAAGCATATACTAAAACGGACTGGAAAATACTAGTCTCCATTCATGGCTAATCTTGTTTTACCTTAAAATTGTTGTACCTCAAAAAAAAAATAAAAAAATAAAAGAAATAAAATTGTTGTACCTCAATTTACTCCCACCCCGATTATTGTGAAGCAAACCTAGCCATCATAACATTTAATCAGTAAATATTCTAGTATATTATACTTCAATAATTAACAACAATATCTTAAAATCCTCAACTATCCAGTCTCTGTTAAAATTTCTGTAGTCATCTTAGAATGATTTGCTTGAATCAAGATCAAGGTGAACTTGCAATTGCTTCCTTTGGTTGATATGCTTCTTAAATCTTTAAAATCTATAGATTTCTCCTCTTTTTATCTCCCTTGCAGTTCATTTGCTGAAGGAATTTGGTCATCTATTCTATGGAGTTTCTCCATCTGGATTTTGCTGACTGCTTTCTGATGGTGTCATTTATAACATTCCTTGAAGTTGCTAGTTAGATCTCAAAGCTTGATCAGATTCAGATTCTATTCTTATTAGTCAACTCTGCTTTGTAAACGGTGCTGTGCCTATCAGTCAGAGGGCACATAATCTTTGGTGTCTCTCTTTTTATAATGTTTTTCTAGATCTCTTGTTATAGGCTGAGTTGTGTCTCCCCCATCCCCCGCCACCAATGTATACAGTAAAGTCCTAATCCTTCAGTACCTTCAGAAAGTGACTGAATGTGGAGATTAGGTATTTAAAGAGGTGTTTAATTTGAAATAGGTCATCAGGTAACCTTATAGTTAGAAGAGACAGAGATACACATGGAGGGATGACCATGGGAAGACACAAGAAGATGGCTGATGTCTTTATCTTACTTCCAGCCTCCAAGACTGTGAGGAAATAAATTCCTGTTATTTTTTTTTAAGATTTTATTTATTTATTTGACAGAGAGAGAGAGAGAGAGAGAGAGAGTGAGTGCAAGCACAGGCAGGGGGTGGGGCAGAAGGAGAGGGAGAAGCAGGCTCCCTGTTGAGCAGGGAGCCTGATGTGGGGCTCTATCCTAGGACTTTGGGATCATGACTTGAGCCAGAGGCAGATGTTTAGCCAATTGAGCCACCCAGGCACCCCTAAATTCCTGTTCTTTAAGCCAGCCAGTCTGTGGTCCTTTTTCTAGGCAGCACCAACAAACTAATACATCTATAAATTCATTAGATGATATAAAATGATGATGCTCTAATCCTAAAGTATCTTTTATGTTTATTAGCTAAAATACTTCCATAATGTTAAATTCCCCTCACCAACCATTTGGTTACCCATAGGCATCATTAGCTCAGGAAGGGCAAGATAAATGCTTGATTCTTTTCCTTGAGGGCATCAGTTTTCAAAATAATGGGTTGTTTCCTCCTCATTCCCCAAAAGTGAAACATGAGTTTTTTTCTTTTTTCTTTTTAGTATCATTATGAGCTCATAGATTTAAAAGTATTTGATGTGTTTCAATATACCTTTTTTTTTTAACACAATACACTATAAACATCTTCCTATAGTCAATAGAATTCTAAATTATTAGTTCTAATGGTTGCACAATTTTCCCTCATGCGAATGCATTAGAGTTTATTTAATAATTTCTTATTGTTGGACATTTATATTATACCCCTTTTGATTTAGCATTTCCACTTTAGTTCAGTCTTGCTCTCACAAATATTTTTTTCCTGAAGCAAGGTAGTACTTTTCCTAATTTATTTGAAAGGGTGAAATTAGTAGATTAATTTTTAATGATGACCATGATATGAAAGGGAGTCTGGTTAGTTGAGTAGTCTTTTTATTGAAGCCTGAAAGATATTTTCTAGTCTGTCTATTTAAAATATTTATACCATTGGTGAGGGGAGAGATCTTTTTTTTTTCCCTCAAGGGTTGAAGATTTTCATCAAGGACAAAAGACAAAATAAGACCATCAATTAAGCTATAATAGTAGTTAAGAGTAAAAAAAAAAAGACAGTGGCAAGTCCCCTTTGGTATTTGCATAGTTGCTTGAATGTTTTCATTTTTTTTAAAGTAAATGTTCTAGTTTTGAAAAACACAATTGTTACCTTTGTTAATCCTCTCTAGTGGTAAGAACCATCAAGCACATAACTCACTTTTGTGTATTATGTGCAGGTCAGGGCCAGCTCTGAGTCAGGTGGCCATCCATCCTAGTGTGCCAGGCGTAGTCTATATGCCTGTTCTGAAGTAATTCTTTTTTTTTTTTTTTTTTTTTAAGATTTTATTGATTTATTTGAGAGAGCAAGAGACTGCACAGGCAAGGGGTGGGGATAGGGAGAAGCAGACTCCCTGCTGAGCAAGGAGCCCAAACTGGGGCTCTCAATCCCAGGACCCTGGGATCCTGACCTGAGCCAAAGGCAGATGCTTAGCGACTGAGCCACCTAAGCACCCCGATAACGTTCTCTATCATTCTCAACAGAGTCCAGGTTTGGACAATAGATGATATAATCACTCTAGATATTGATAGTTATGTTTCCTTTTACTTATTCAGATTTCCTCGTGTTCTTTATTTCAACTTCCTCAAGGACAACAGGGAAGAATTAACTTCTTCCCTGTGCATCCAGACCTTTCCTTTCTCCACCATCATGTGGCCATAATTCCTTTCCTCCTTTTTCATTTAAGCAAATTGCTACTGTCTCCCTCCTTGTCTCTTCCTCTATTTTTATGATAGTGCTCTTGAGTAGGACACAAACTGTCACAACAGGGAGAAAATCACTATGTAACAGAGCTTTGAGTAGGATTTAGTCCAGATGAGGAAACTGAGACCAAAAGAGGCATTGTCTGGGCCCAGGCAATATAGCTAGTTAGTGGCAAAGTAGGACAAGGATGGGGATCTCCACATTTCTCTGCCAGCTGATCTTGGTCTTTGGTGTGGTCTTTGGCAAATCTGATGCTGTGTGGAAGGTAGAACATCACCTCCCTGCCCCTACTTTTGCCCTCAGGTGTGAATTACAATGAAAACCAATCTCACAGGATGCCTGGGTGGCTCAGTAGTTGAGCATCTGCCTTCAGCTCAGAGCGGGATCCCAGGATCCTGATATCGAGTCCCACATCAGGCTCCCCGCAGGGAGCCTGCTTCTCCCTCTGCCTGTGTCTCTGCCTCTCTCTCTCTCTCTCTCTGTGTCTCTCATAAATAAATAATAAAATCTTAAAAAAAAACCTCATACCTACCACACATTTTACATTTATTACCAATCCATGTTTATTAGAAGCAGGCAAAAAAGAGCTCTACAACGTCTTTCCCTAAGCTCAGGTCAATCCACACCTAATCCTTAGGTTCTTTGACAACAATCTTTTTTTTTTAAATTATTTTATTTTATTTTTATTTTTTTTTAAGGTAGGCTCCATGTCCATTGTAAAGCTTGAACTCATGACCTTGAGATCAAGACTTGTGTGCTCCACCGACTGAGCCAGCCAGGTGCCCCTCTTTGACAAGGGTCTTGTATGAAATGCCTACTTGGAGGCAGAAGCAACAGTACTCTGACTGTAGAATTAGACAGCTTTCTAGTTGGGTCTGGTGATAGAATCCTAGGTTAAGTCAAGGACAGAAGGAGAACATACTCTTGACCTTGAAGCTTATTGGGTTTGACAGATTATTTCTTGTGCCTCATTTTTGCAAGGGCAGCAATACTTCTCAGTTTTCCCACCCAACCATGTTTTTTGAGCATCATTCATTTAAGCTGCAAAAATCTATTTCTAACATTGAGGAAAGGATGATTAATACTAGGCTTGAAATCTAGTCCTTTCCTTTGCATGAGGAGGCTGTGATGCCTCTGGGAAGGAAGAAGGAAGGTAAAAGTTCTTGTAAATATGTGAATTACAGACTTTTCTGCATAATAGTGCTAATGGTAACTAACAGGAGAATCCTTACCTGTGGAATGTTTTTACCAGAATGTACCTGGTCTGTGTAACATAGCTTATGGTAAAGAGGTTTGGAATCTATGGATTTGTGGTGCAAGACTCCCCAGAAAGTGTCCTGTAGGCTAAGTGACTGAGTATGAAAATAGAGATATTTCATAACCCAAACATTTCTCTTTTAAGTAAGTGCAGCAGCCACATATAATACTTAGAGACCTCAAAGTGCATGTACATGTAACAGGGAAGGACCTGGGGATCTAAGGTGAGATCACAGACCTCTCTTTTCTCTACCTGTGCCTCACAGTTACTTGTATCCTTAATTTTATTAGTAAGTCTTGATACTTGATAAGTCTTGATACTGGGTAATATTTCTGAGTTTGATTTGACAGTCTGACACTTTGTGCTATCTCTCATCCCCTATGTTAACTAATGAATGCTCTGGTACAGACACAGAAAAAAGGGAGCCTGGGTGGCTCAGTTGGTTAAGCATCTGCCTTCAGCTCAGATCATGATCCCAGAGCTCTGGGATCAAGCCCCAGGTTGGGCTCCCTGCTCCGCAGAATCTGCTTCTCTCTCTCTCTCTCTCTCTCTCTCTCTTTCTGTCTCCCCCTTTGCCCCTCCTCTTGCTCATGCTTGCTCTTTCTCTCACTCTCTCTTTCTCAAATAAATAAATAAAATCTTAAAAAAAGTAAGGCTTTCTTTATTAAAAAAGAAAAAAGAGAGAGAGAAACACAGAAAAGCATCTTAAAGGCAAGACCTAACTTACTTTTGGAGTGTGTATTTATGATCAGATGATTTAAACCTTGTTCAAATACCCATGGTGTAGTACAGTTAACTCGTGTATGTATACATATTGTGCTGTTCATGTTGAGCTATTTTAACGTGTTTTACAGACACAATAACATCACTAAAGCACAATATGTCTCTTATGATCACTGGTGATGGTAATTGACAACAATGGCATTAGCATTAGAAGTAAAACACCACTTGTTTTGTAATTGTTCTGTGCTAAACACTTCACATGTATCAACTGTAGTTCAGTAAACTTCCACTAAAGTCTCTTTTCTCATTTGACAGACAAGGACACTATGTTTCAGAGAGGTTATGTAATTAGCCGAGGTGACATCAGGATATGACCTCAAGTCTGTTGTACCCAAAGCCTTTGGATCTGCTTCACCACTGAGCTGCCCCTAATGTGGACACATGAGAAGACAAGGATGATGAATGAGAAGATAGGTTTTCAGTGGTGTTAAAAGTACCATGGCTGTAAGTGAGTCATCTGTGCACATCATGGTCAGTTTACCTTTCCTTCAAGAAGAGCAATAAAACTCATAATGGTTTCAAACTTGTGATTCCTAAGTTCAAAGCGATGGTCATTTGCTAAGCAACATCATCCTGCCAACAAGCCCAGTGGGACCACGGACTTAGCTACATGGAACTTTCACATAGATTTTTTCAGAATTGAGATCAGAGCTGTTAGGTAGTAAAGCTAGGACGATTGGAATGGCAGGTGAGATGATCCACCAGAAGTTTTCTTTGCCAGCCCTTTTGACCTTGACGACCTCCTTTCCTACGTCTGACTAATTCTGGGTATTGTGAGGGAATACGGGAGGTGATACAGGAATAGAGGTGAAACACTGCACAGAGCCTTCCCAGGAATGGTGCCCAGCACTGTGATTCTGGGGGATTTGCTTTGCAGCTGAGTCCATGAACACAATGGTGGCTGCATCATCTGCTACTGGCTGGTTTCCAACCCCTTCCTCTGGAATGTACATCCTATGGGAACAGAACAGTCAATGCATAGGATCTCCAGAAGCTTGAACGCAGTCTGTCATGGGGCTGGTGCATAATAAATAATGTGTTGAGTGACCCATCTGGTCATAGAAGCATTTGGTATGGGCTGAATATTTCCTTCCGAAGTTCATATGTTGGAGCTCTTACCCTCAACATGATGGCAGGTGCTGTCCTTGAGCATTAATTAGGTTTAAGTGAGGTCATGAGGACAGAAGTCTCATGATGGGATTGGTGCCCTTGTAAGAAGAGCCTGTGACAAGAGAGCTCTGTCTCTTGTTCTCCGTGCTCACACACCAAGGAAAGGTCATGTGAGGATAGAGTAAAAAAGGTGACGATCTGCAACCTGGGAAGCAGGCTCTCACCACACATGAAATCTGCAGCATCTTGATCTTAGACTCCCAGATGTTTGTTGCTTAAGTCACCCAGTATATGATATTAAATTTCTTTTTAAACCACAGTCCATGCTAAGATATATCTTGAATATCAGAATGTTTCCATTCAACCTAGTAAAAGCCCCTGGGGACTGGACTTTTGCTCTAGCTGTTCCATGGGTATGTTAATCTTGTCATCCAAACTAGACTGCGGGCATCTAAGTGCAGGCTGTAGACTTCTTCAGTATTCTCCCAGCTTCACCCCCATTTTGGGTTTACCCCCTGAGCACTTGGAGAATGTGTTGGCCATCAGCAAAGTCTAGGCAGGCTGGCAAAGTTGAGCTGCAGGTATGGCTCCCATGTTCCCCGTTGTCTCAACAGCTTCCCTGGAACAAGTCCTGGTCAGGTTGGGGATGGGGTGAATAGTAAATAGCAGTTTTGTTTCCCTTTCTCCAACCCCCCCTCCCATTCTTTAATTTATAGCGTGTACAATGGGAAGAGAGGATGGGGGAAGTAAAAACCACTGATAAATGTGCCTTATCTCCATGAGGTGTCAGGGAATATAATAGGAAAGGCTCCATTTTCAGCCCATATTCCACACCAACATGTTAGAAGGAGCCCACAATTTCATATGATGACCTTTTTTGCTCAGAGATGACAAGTGAGGTCAAGTGAATGTTTTGCACTTGCTTTTAAAGCTGTGAGGCATGAAGAGTTAGAAGGTGGGATGAGAGGTTATTTGTACCCCTAAACTTCTCTGTCACTGCCAGTGGTCTCAGAGAGCCTTCTGTTTCTTAGTAATGTATTCTACTGGGACCTTGAGGGTCTGAATAACTTACTTTTGGGTCTCCAAACTGTGTTGTCCCCAGCTCTCATTTAGACCAGTGATAAAGTGGCTGTATAATTTATTCTCCAAATGTGGACACTTTTGGGAATGAAATGAAGTATTAATTACATAGGACAACCCAAGACTGTCCCAGATGAACAGGACAACCTAGGTGAAGCTCAGGACTGTCTTGAGCAAACTGGGATGAATGGATGCCCTAGCCAGTAACTGATAACATCCATACCAGCCATGAAAGCATCAGGCCATCTCCCTACTTCCAGAATGTGCGATCAGCCAATACAGAAAAAAAGAAAATCTTTCCTATAGGCTCCCCTAGGGATTTTGTTTTTTTGACTAAATGATGACCCATTCGAGGGATAGAGTGGTAAACAACACTGTCATGATCTTGCGATGCTTGTAGTCTAACGTGTGCATGTGTGGTGTGTGTGTGATACGTGATGGACAAGTGATGACTATGCAATGTGTTAAGTGCTTTGACAAACACAGGTGCAAATGGAAACAGTGTGGGGGCAGTTCTCTGGGGACAGAGTGGGGTGGGGCAGTACAAGAAAGCCTCCTTGCTCCAACACTATCAAGGACTTCTATGTTAGATTTTGTGTCAAGGGGGATGTAGAAGCAGTATAAAACACAGTTCCCTTCCCAAGGGACTTACAGTTGCTTGCAGAATAAGATGCATATAAAAACAACACTGGTTGATTTGTTCCATTTCGTGGTATGTCCTTAAGTGCATGAGGATTTAGGGAGCAAGGGTTGGGGGTAAGAGAGTTCAGGAAGGTCTCAAGAGGGACCAAGCCAAGATTTGGAGACATGCTTGAGCTCCAGCCCTGGCTGTCATGCTGGACTCAGTGTAGCACAGCGAGGTGCCTGGCCTCCCCAACAGCAGGACACCCACGAGTGCCTGCTGTGTGGGTCCTAGCTTGCCCCTCTGCACACCTGATTGCTAATTGTCCAAGTAACCCTGCAAAGCAGATGCTATTATCTTCCTTTTCAAGTGGAAGCTCAGGGAGGCTTAGTGCCTGACTACCTCCAGTGTGTTCATTGTCAGGACACTAAGTCTCCCTGAGCTTCCATTCGAAAAGGAAGATACATATAGAAAGTGCCCAGCTCAGCTCAGTGTGTGGCTCAGAGTGGGAGGAAAGTGACATTTTCTTTCTGCCTCCTCCTCTGAGGACATGGAAGTGTCCTGGTTTTTAGCCAGCTCAGTATCTGGAATATGGTGCATGGAAGTTGGAGAGAATGAGGGGGACTGTTTGCACGGGAGAGGATATTTTGCATGACAGGGTACCACGCAACCAGCCCGTTACTAGCAGGGCCTGACTCTGTCCTTCCACTGTCTTTAAACTCTGTCCTTCTCTCTTGTCTGTAGGAGATTATAATGATCATTATTATTGGTGAGACACCTGTTCAGCATAATGAGCGTGCAGTTCGCTGCAATCAGCCATGAGCAGTTCCTTGTAATTGGCTCATAAGAATGACAAGGTGTAGAGAGTGCAGTTAAGGCCCTTTCAATTCACATGTGCCATTAGCAGGAGCTCATTAATGACATGAACGAAGAGAAAGTGTAAATAAAGACTCCTGCTCTCTGTAATTACAACTGTACATTGAGCCTCTTCCTTCCAGAGTTCAGCTGCAAATGTGTCCCTGCGCTGGGGGCCTCCTGGCCTCCCTGCTCTCTGCACTCTTATTTATGTGGTTTCTGGAGGTGTCTTGTCTTCCCTGGTCTGTGGACAGGCTGGGGACGCAGCTTACAGAGAGCTGTGATGGGCATTACCCCTTACCCTACCGTGGGCTCCATACAGGGGCCCTCACTGGCATTGAGCACAGGGGACCCCCAGGCAGGGGGTCGCAGCTGTGCCTCTATTCCTGGTGCCTCTTGAGTGTGTCCCCAGCAAGCGAGCAGGCTACAGGGAATTGTCTCAGATCGTTTCCCCTGTTGCAAAGTTAAAGGTAAGTGGTAAGCCCAGATTTAAAAAAATAACATGCTTAGCAGACAGTCAATAAATGTTGTTGGGCGATCCGTCCATATCAGGCTCTGTTTTGAGACATTCTTCTTTGATTTTAGCTCTTTCCTAACCCAGTGGTAGCACTGAGGCCAGCTCTATACACACAAACTCAGTAACCTCGCTGTCCTGTGTGATTTCATGTGCTAAGAGCTATCTCTCTCATCAAGAAAACCTCCCCCAACCATACAACATTGTAAAACAACACTAACCAAAACACCAAACAAAACCCCACCGTGGTAGCCTGGAGTTGCACCATTTTGCATCCTACCTGCGGGGTTCAAATTCAGGACAGTCCTCTGCATGTGTATTTCAGCTCCCTTACCTGGTCAGCAACCCTCAGGGCGGGGGACCCTAGGTGGTGCGGGTTGGGGGTTTGCCGAGGGAAGGCCTAACTTCCAAGGCCCTGTCAGAGGCTGAAGGAGAAGAGGAGGTGGCCCCAGTGACTCCCCTAGCCTGCTAGAATCTTCCTCAGAAGGGGCAGTGCTGGGCCTCCGGGTGCTGTGGCAGGTGGGTGGGTGGAGGTCCCTGTGGCTCCTGCACACCGGTCACTGGAGTCACCCTCCACTTTCTCCTTCTTGCACCCAGCATGTATTCCATGGAACCTCGAGGCCACAGACACAGGAATCACCTGACACCCAGAAGGGAATTTATTTACAGACTTGGTACTCTCTGTGGGCATTTTGCCAGGGGCTAGCAGATCCGCCCTCAGTTCCCAAAGCTTTTCTTCATGGCCTCCTTGAGGAAGCTTCTTTTGTTTGCTGCTTCTTTTTCTAGCTATCCCTTGCCCATAAAACTTTAATATCATAGGTATACTTTATATCTGTTGATGTACTATATGTATTTTTTGCTTTATCCAGAGAAGAGGAAGATACTTTCCACCTGCCTTCAAGCATCCCCATTGAAATGTTGACATATAGGTGGAAAATGATCAAGGTGAGGACGGAGCATCACCGAGAGGGTTAGAAAGCCCATAGCTGTTGCTTATGCAGTACTCATTCTGCCCTGGAAGCCACCCCCAGTACTTACATGGATTATTTAATCCTCATGGCAATGCTGTAAAGTACAGAGTAGATGGGGAAACTGAGGCAAAGGGGCCATAAATCATTTGTCCATAAGGGTGTCTGGGTTTGCAGTTTATAACAAAAAAAGTCCAGATTTCTTACTCTGTTGACCTCACATATGCAGTTGACTTTTGAACAATGTGGAGGTTGGGGGTACCTCCCATGCAGTCAAAGATCTGACCCCCCTAAAAATGCCAGCCTACTGTTGGCCGGAAACCTTACTGATAACATAAAAAACTTATTAACACACGTTTGGTATGTTCTATGTACTCTTTACTGTATTCTTATAGAAGTGAGCCAGAGCAAAGAAAATGTTATTAAGAAAATCCTAAGAGGGGCACTTGGGTGGCTCAGTCAGTCAGGGGTCAGACTCTTGATTTCAGCTCAGGTCGTGATCTCAGGGTCATGAGATTGAGCCCCAAGTTGGGCTCCACGCTCAGTGGGGAGTCTGTTTGGGATTCTCCTTCGCCCTCTCCCTCTGCCCCTTGCCCCAATGTGCATGCACTCTCTCTCCATAAATAAATAAATAATAAATAAATAAATAAATAAATAAATAAATAAATAAATAAAAATAAAAAAAATCTTTAGAAAAATAGAAAATCATAAGAAAAAAAGAAACTTGTAAGCAAGGAAAATACATTTACAGTACTGTTCTGTATTTATTGAAAAAATTTATACGTAAGTGGGCCTGTGCAGTTCAAAACCTGCCTTGTTCAAGCATCAACGGTAATATGTCCTATGTTATTACATAAATTTGACTGTTTTGCCAGCTAATAACATCCTTGCAAAGTAAGAAAATTTTGTACAGTAAGTAAGTTCAGTAAATATGACAGCCATTTCCTCTTGTGTCGGTCCTTCCTTGCGAAGAGGGATAATAGCGTCCCTCACAGGGTTGGAGCTAATGTGAGTGCTTAGCACATAGGCTGGCCCATAATCATGGCTCAGTAAATGTTAGTTGACATTAATAATAAATTCATATTAGATGACTGGCATGATTAGCATATCAAACACTAGCCTGAGCCTCACACCTTCCTTCTTTAGCTGAAATCACATTTTTGTAGGCAAAATTGTGCTTCTGAGATGTTCAATAGTTTTATTCTCTTAAGTAGGTAAATATTTGTCTCATAATTTGATTTACTCTATAAAGATGAGCACAGTAAGTTTCTTCTGTCCCTGGATGGAGGCATCAATTTTGTACACCTAAATTCATAGGGTTTCAACATTAGTGAAGAAAATCCGAATTGACGGGAGCTCCTGTATGTTGCTGCCTGCAAATGACTCAGAAGCACTGATAAACTGGAGTGTGTTTATGTTGTCCATAACTATAGTTTTCCTCTAAATTAAATTTTAAGCCTTCAAAGTTTAAAACAGTTTGATCTGATGGATTCATTAGGGATCAGGTTCAAGATTTTAAGGAAAAAATACTGTCTTTTTTACCCCCACATCTCCCCTTGCTCATCTCCTCTCCAAGTGGCATCTGATATCCTGGCGTGAAGGATGAAGGGCATGTGAGATGGCTCCTTGCAGGAATGTCTCATGACCAGTGCGCAGGGCCCTCCCACCTCGGGATTCCTGGCCCTCATTTTACACCTGTTCCCCTCTGCTCCCACCTTCACCTGGAGCCTCCTCTTACCCTAGTTCCCTGGGCTGGAAGGGGTGGCTTTCCTTTCCTCCTCTGATTGGATGTCCTTCCCTTGCAGAAAACTGTTTGCGTCTGAGGCCGTAGGGGCCTGGCCCCTGATGTGTCAAGTAGATTCTACAGAAACAGAGAATCCTCTCTCTTTTTTTTTTGGCAATGCCTGATTTTAAGCTTATCTGGTTACACCGGTCATGGTCTGGCCACCTATCGCCCTGGAGCAATGAGTCTGGGAGGTGGGAGGTTACAAATGGAAAATGAAGAGTTGGAGGATGACTGGGTAGCTCAGGGTTGAGCATCTGCCTTGGGCTCATGGTGTGATCCCGGGGTCCTGGGATCAAGTCCTGTATCAGGCTCCCTGGGGGGAGCCTGCTTCTTCCTCTGCCTCTGTCTCTGTGTCTCTCATGAATGAATAAATAAAATCTTAAAAAAAAATGAGTTGGGATTAAAACACTTTGATTTAATTTTGGCAAAATTACCCCATGTCTGTGTTTTGGAGATGAGGGAAAACCTGGGGTCTAAATGGCCACATTAGCTTGGGTGAGTGCCATGTGTAAGTAACGTGCACAGTGCAAGGAGCTGCCAGCTGGTTGAGAACTGCCACGGCGGTGGAGTGCTTGGGAATTAATGGTGACTAATGAGGGGAATGCTCAGTGACGCTACTTCTACCACCAGGAGCTGCAGTGAGCGAACTCGGTCATAATCGGAAAGGAAGGAACAAGAGGGTATGTCAAAGTTTGTGTTAGCTGAAGTTCCCATGTGGATCTGAGACTGTGGCCCTGATTACCTCTGTTATGGGAGAACCATCTGCTTCCTCACGCCAGCGTCACTTCACAGCAGGACAGGGCTTCGGCCTTCAGTTCTGAAAAGCACGGGTAGCTGAAACTAATGTGAAGGACAGTGTTGGTCTTAGTATATGACTTTTCATTCTCTTGTTATTGAACCTGACCCGTATGTACTCTGACTTCCCTAACTTACCTTTGTCCATCCAACTGGTGCCTTCTTCCTTCTTTCTCCTCCCTTCCTCCCTCCTTCCCTTCCTCTCTTCCTTCCATCCCTTGCTCTTTCCCTTTCTCTTTCCCACCGTTTTTCTGTCATTGAGTTACAAGCCCTCCTCTCCCCACCAACTGCTTCAGCCCCACTGATTACCTTTCCTTCAGGGATCCTATTACATTGTATAGTGCTGACTTCCTTCCTCCCATCCTCCCTCCCTCCCTGTGTCAGGACTGCACAATGTAGCATTTAACTTAAGGATGCTTAAGGATGCACTGTCTTATGTAATTTAAAATTTTTTTCTTGTATTTCAATGTCATCATCTCAATGGGACAATATCTGCCTCTGTGGCAAAGAATCTGGAGTTTTTCTTTTTTTTTTTTTTTTTTAATTTTTATTATGATAGAGAGAGAGAGAGAGAGAGAGAGGCAGAGACATAGGCAGAGGGAGAAGCAGGCTCCATGCACCGGGAGCCCGACGTGGGATTCGATCCTGGGTCTCCAGGATCGCGCCCTGGGCCAAAGGCAGGTGCTAAACCGCTGCGCCACCCAGGGATCCCTGGAGTTTTTCTTCTCTGTGTCTGTGCTCCTGCAGTAGTGAATGTGAACTCGGTATTTCAAAACTAACAACTACGAGAACAACAATAATAGTGATTTTTAAAGTATTGTGGTCTAAACAGTGTGGAGGGAAGAGCTTGGATTTTTGGCTTGTGTTTTCCTGCTATGCCCTTTCTCAGGGCTTCCTGGCATCATGAAGTGAGTGAAACGAGGTGCGTTCGACACTAAGCTTGTTGTCACCATCATCACCTGACGGTCAACACTGCTACCACTCAGTTATGGAATCCTTACTGTGTGCCACATATGTCATCTTATTTAATTCTCAAAATAGGCTCAGTGACATAGGCATCCTACTTCTATTTTGTAAATAAGGAAACAGGCCTCAAGAGTTTCCTAACTTTCTTTATTGTAATTGCTTCATCAAGTAATTAACAGAGCCCCTACTGTGTGTCAGAGAGTATTCTGAAGTTCCATAAATATTATCACATGTAATTCTCAAAACAATGTCCATGAGGTAAGATATTATCCTTATTTTACAGATGTGAAAAATAAGGGTCTCAACAAGCTTAGCAACTCAGATGACTAAGTAGTTACTAAGGTCACATTTTGTGCCACATTCCTGTGCTAGATGCTGAGGGACGGTGGTGGAAAAGTCAGACACAGTTGTTGGCTACCTGGAATTCAGAGTCTAGTAGGGGAACCTGCAGTCTAGTGGTGTGTGCCAAGTGTCTTGTTTCATCCCTGCAGACACATTGCAAAATGGCGGAGTTCAGTGAATGAATTCAGGTCCAGGATGACTGACTTTGTATCCCAGTGCTTCCCTGAGACACTGGCTGGAATCACCCTTCCCTGGGCCCAAGCTTTAGAGAGTCTTGCATACCACAGATACACAAAATATGTTAATTGGGAACACATGGCATCCTCTGTGTCTTGGAGCTCAGTTCTGGCATAGGGTGACTCGTATCCTTAAACATCCCTCTTGGGATTAACACCAGCAGGCCCCAGGGAAGCACCTCTTCACAAGTCTTGCCTTAATCCTCAAGATAGCAGATGACTGTGTTGGAAGGTGGCTCAGGTTGTAAGCTGTGCTGGTGTAGACTTTGTAGGTGCTCATTGCTTGGGAGACAAGGAAGATTTGAATTGCAGAAGCACTTTGGTAAAGGAAAAGATAAGCTAATTAGGTTGTCAAAATGTCCCTTGAAGACAGACTAATTAAATTGTCAAACTCTCTCTCAGAACTCGTGAATACAGTAGAGTCTTGCAAAACAAAGTGTCATTTTTCTACTGGTGCCAGCATCGGTTTTCTTTTTTCTTTTTTATCCTGTTCCATTTAGGCTGGTATTCATAGACGTGGCACACGATGGCTGGAGAACGTTTTGTGATAACGTATGCAGGGAGGTCTAGGTGTGACACCTTAGAATATACCTATCCTTTACAAAGGCATTTAGATAAACAGTGAACATCAGAGTTGTAAATGATTTTAACTTCAGATGAATAATTTAAAAAATGTAACCTTCAAAAAGTTAAAAAAGAGTTTTATTTAACCACACTTGCTTTGATAGTTGATAGTCATTACTCATAATTTTATACTGCCTTAACTTTAATAGGTAATTTTGCCTGTTTTTGGAGAAAAATAACTTTTTAGAAAAATTGGGGGCAAACAAGAACTGAGGCCAAAATCTTCGCATACAGATCAGCCAAGCATGTGCTAGAAAGGGCACAAGAAAAATAAGCCCAATCCTTACATGGCTGGATCCTTCCCTTCATTCAGTTTTTTGTTTGCGTATCTCTTCCTCATGGGCTTGTCCAGACCACTGTGTCTAAAATGGCCACCTGCCCTTTCTGATCTTTAAACCCCTTTACCTGCCCCAACAATATACAGTATTTGATAATATATCATACCTGAATATATGTATCGATGTATTTATAGAGAATACAGTAATATACGATATATATACATATATATGTGCACACACACCCACACATGCTTATTTTTATCTTCCCCTCAGATTGATTTTAAAAAATTATTTATATTTAACTTGCCAACATATAGTACATCATTAGTTTCAGATGTAGTTTTCAATAATTCATCAGTTGCATAGACTGCTTTTTTTTAAAAGGATTTATTCATTCATTTTAGAGAGAGAAAAAGAGAGAGAGAGCAAGGGATGGTGGGGGGGGGACAGGGAGTCCCAAGCAGACTTTGCACTGAGTGAGGAGCCCAACGCAGGGCTCGATCCCACAACCCTGAGATCATGACCTGAACCAAAACCAAGAGTCAGATGCTCAACTGACTACACCACCCAGGCACCCCTTCCCCTCTAGACTGATTTAATCAGCTTTGTTTACCACTGCCTCCTGCCTCTGGGATAGGGAGTCGCACTTAGTAGACACTCAATAAATATTAAAGAAATAGCAGCAAGGGATGACTCGCCCTTTGGGAGCATTTGCTGAATGTTGGGCCAAGCTTGCCTGGCTCTAGGTGGTTTCCAGCCAGGCCATCCATAGTTCTCACATGAATGTCTCCCTCAGAAGGCCTCTGGTCTGGCTCAGGGGAACATCTGGTCCTTGGACTCTCCTCATATGGGATGTAGAATCTGGTTTACAGTAACCTGTTGGGATTTACAGGACTAGAAGTCTGTAACTACTTAAAGGGGAGCTGGCAACCTTGTATTCCAAGAGCTGGTGCTCTCCCTGGCTGTTCCCCTGAAGCTCTGGGATGGGAGCAGTGCTGTGAGGGTGCCTGTGTACACATGTGTGGGCCCGAGTACCTCTGTGCCCTGAAGACTAAGCAGACTCCTTGCTCTGGAATGTCTGTGTGGAGTCCAGGCTGCTCTGGGATTCTCCTGTCTATCTTTCCAGTGCACTCCTCTGCTTCTTTTGTTCCTGGTCCTGTCTGTGACGATCCTGTGTAGCTGGTTTATTGTGTGCTTTCCACCTGCCAGCCATGGTTCTAAGCACGCCACATGTTTGGTGCATTTAATCCTTGTATTCGCTGCTGAGGCAGCCCCTGTTACTGTCACCTTTCCATCTAGGAGAAGCCTGGGACAGTCATGCGGTCACGCCCTTGGGACAGACAGGCAGGCAAAGCAGCAGAGCCCAGGGGCTCCTGTTGTTCAGCATCTCCTGCCTCTTTTTACCCCTGCTTTATGCTCGGCCTCGCTTCATAGGCACCAGGGATCTGCCTTTACACCAAGTGGGCTGCAGTGGGATGAGGAGGGGCAGCAGAGATCATCGAATGGTTCCTTGGCTCTGTAGGAGAGAGCAGGGCCACGGTGTTCCCTTAACCTCTGCGTCAGAAACCCTTGCAGTCACAGATAAGAATCACAGAAGAGACATCATTTTATCGCTCGAATTAGAATCAACCTTAGCTGAATGTGTGTGTGCACATGTGCATGTGCACGCACGGTGGTGCTTTCCACCCGCAGACACAGTGGAGGAGCTGTGTTGGGCTGAGGGAGCCCGACTCTGCCGAGGCTGTGGAGTGGCTCTGAGGCACCAGCACCACTGAGGGCCTGTGGTCCGGTTTGCGTATGAATCCTGCCCGACCTTGTACTTGCTGTGGGAACATGGACAAGGGCTTCAAACACTCTAAGCTTAGCTTTCTTATCTGGAAAACGGTGATGACTGTACCCTGGGGATCCTTTGAAGGCCAGCTGGTTTCTGATGTGGAGCTCAGAGCACAGTCCTGGGTGCAGGGAAAGTGTCCACTGTGGCCTTCTGCTGTATCTGCTTGTCCAGCCTCTGTTCCCCTTATGCACCAGCCGAATCCCCTCCCCCACTCCCACTGCAGGTGACCATTGGCCTCGGCCTGGCCCATCAGAGTGGCGGAATCTGGTTCAGGGTTGGCCGTGTGACCCAGGCCAGGGCAAACAGGACTCACTTCTGGGCCTTGTGCTGGAAAACCTGGATGGGGAACACTGGTCTGGAGCTGCTGGTGGTTGTTGTAGGTGCCCATGCATAGAGCTCAGTGGAGAATAAAGCTGACATGCAGCCGGAAAGAGAAGGGACCAGCCAGGGATCCCACTGTGGGGACACAGGCTGACAGACCCTTGTTTACTAGCTCAGCTGTTTGCAGGGGGCAGTGTCTTGATCCAGTTAGTGCCCAGTATACACTGTTGAAAGGGTGAGTGTGTTGACGTGCTTTCAGTGATTATTGGCAACAATAATAGAGTATTTACCATTTCTTGAGCATGTACACCGCCAAGTCCTCTCCAAAGGGCTTCATACCCTGGCCTATTTAATCCTCTAAATCTCCCTGGAGCCAGGTGCTCCACTATCTTCACTTAGCAGATGAAAACATGGAAGACCTAGAGGAAGGTGCCCTATCCAGGTCTCAGGTGGTGGAGCCAGTAAAGGAACCGTCTGGATCCTGAGGCTACACTCATGACCACTGGGCATGCTAGCTGTGTGACAGAGGGTGGTATGCAGAAGCTGCACAGGATAATGGTTTTATTTATCAATGTGAAGGAATCCTTGTCTTCTCCCTGGAGAAGTCCCTTTCCGAAAACTACTAAGAGGCTCAGAGTCATGTGTTAGAGAGGGAGAGAGAGAGATAGAGAGAGAGAGAGGAGATGAGGAGAGGGAGAGACTGGTGAAAGAGAGATGGGGGAGAGAGGTGAGACAGAGGAGGGAAGGAGAGATGACAGAAGTAGGGAGAGAGATGAGAGGTGAGAGAGAAGTGGGGAAGGAGAGAGAAAGGTGAGAGAGAGGAGGGAAGGGAGAGAGAGATGGGAGAGAGGTGGGAGAGAAAGAGGGAGAGGTGGGGAGGGGGGAGAGAGAGGTGAGAGGTGGAGGGAGAGAGAGGTGAGAGAGAGGTGGGGAAGGAGAAAGAAAGGTGAGAGAGAGGTGGGAAGGGAGAGAGAGGTGAGAGAGAGGTAGGGGAGGGGGAGAGAGAGGTGAGAGAGAAGTAGTGAGAGAGAGTGGGGAGACAGAGACACATGGAGGGAGAGAGAGATGAGAGAGGTGGGGGAAGATGAGAGAGAGGTGGGGGGAGACAGAGACGGGGCGGAGAGAACTTGTTTTAAGGAACTGGCCTGTAGGATTGTGGCGGCTGGTCTGCAACCCTCAGGGAGGCCCCAAGCTGGAGATCCGGCGGGGGCTTCGGGGTTGCAGTCTCCAGCCTGAATCGGTTCTTCTTCGGGAAACCTCAGCCTTCGCTCTCAAAGCCTTCAGCTGGTTGGAGGAGCTCCAGCCACGTTACACAGAGTCGCCTGCTCTACTGGGAGCCCACTGGTTTAAATGTTAATCACATCTTACAAATACGACATGGGGCGTCTTCGCTGGCATTTGGCCCAGTTGACAGTCATACAAACCATCGCAGTCCAGTCTTGAGTTGCTCTGGTCAACTGTTTCCCTGTCCGGGATGTGTTCCCATCCGTAAGAGAAGTGGTTTCCTGGGGAAACTTCCAGGGCCTTCTAGGTCAACTAGGTCAAACGCTCTTGCCTCGCCCAGCAGACCTCACAGCCCCCTCACAGCCATGGGAAGTACCTGGCTGCCTCTCTCTTGGGCTGATCGGCCCACGCCCACGCTGCTCTGGGCATAGGCGTCACTAGCCACGGGGGCAGCGGGCCTGAGGCGGCCTGGCCTGGGAGTCCCACGGCGGGCGCTGCTGGGCAGAGCTGCCTGGGCAGCCAGCATTGCTGGGTAGGGGCCGACTCGGGGTTGAACCGGCTGTGGCCGGGGGTGGAATCCTTTGGCCTGCGGCCCAGCACACACCTGTGGGGGCCACCATGCAGGGCAGACAGACTGACTGCCACATCCACCACACCTTGAGACTTCCCTGCCGGGACAGCCTGCATCTCCACGTTGGCGCTGTTTACTTGTTTGGTCTGTGGAGACCGTACGGAGGAAATGACATCACACCCACGTCAAGGGTGCTCATGCTGAACTGGAAAGGACTGGAGAGAAAGATACTGTGGGGACAAACAGATCAAGAATGAGAGCGCAGTTCTCCGCCCCCGCCCCCACCTAATGACCCTAAAATGTACTCGATGATCCCCAAACTCCAAAAGTAAAGCTGTTAGTCACAGTGTTGCCAGGGTGAAAAAGAAAGAAAGAGAAAG
Source organism: Canis lupus dingo (assembly GCF_003254725.2). Taxonomy (NCBI): domain Eukaryota; kingdom Metazoa; phylum Chordata; class Mammalia; order Carnivora; family Canidae; genus Canis; species Canis lupus. The sequence goes on along the minus strand of NC_064261.1, from coordinate 29,155,988 downwards.
CTGCGGGTATCATTTTGGAACCAATTCCACGCCAGGGCCGGCTCTGCGCGCCTGAGTGCCCGGGCCTAGCTGCCTGGTCTGATTATTGTTTGCCTTGCACCCTATTAGGTCAGGCAGAGCAGCGCGCGGGCGTCCGTGGAGGGCCCGAGCCCGGGCCAGGGCGGGTTGGCTTGCGTCTCTCCGTGGTGGGAGCTGGCCTTGCTGCTGGCGGGTGGCACCTGCCTGTCACAGCCATCGTGCTGTCGGCCTCGCGGGCAGCGCAGCGCAACCGCCACGGTGCACAAAGGGCCTGGGCACCACTTCTAGGACATCTTTAGGTCCGGAGTGAGAAAGAGAAGGAAAATGTTAGCACAGGAAGGATGGGTTCAAGAGCACATCCCGGGGGGCGGCGGTGCCTGCTGCTGTTTCCTTGCTGCCTCCCCTATGAGACCAGACGTTCGCAGAGGGCAAGACCCTTGTTTTGCCTTGGTAATATCAGTCACAACAACAAGAGCAATAATGACAATTTATTGCTCACCCATTGGCAGCCACGTGCTGTACTGGTTCTTTCCATACATGAATTCTAATCTGCAATGTAGGTCACTACTCTTTGAAGACAGGGAAACATTGTCCAAAGGTAGACAGTGGTATGAGGCAGAAGAGGTACTCAAACTCCTGCACTTTTTATTCCCAGGGCCTCCCGCATTCCTGACTCCGATGTTAAACTAAGTGCCGAACAGATACGATGGCACCAATGAGCCACCTCTATGGCTAACCAGTGAGTTATCGGCCTTCTCTTTCATGCTGGCAGGTGGGGTTGGCCATGGGCAAGATGTGAAACCTCATCCTCTCTTTTCTCTGTGTCTTATCCCTTCTTTGAGCTGTCATTCCAGACTTAGAAGCAGCGCAGCAGAATGGAAAGAATGGAAGGAAAGAGGTGGATTTGAATACTGATGCCACCAAAAGCTCCACCAAATTACGTAACCTCATTGAGCCTCCACGTACCCATCTAATTGATAAGAATAGGCTCAGGGAGCTGCAGGGAGCACTGGTGGTATGTATGGTGCATTAGGTGGTGCCTGGGTGCTGGTGATCAGAGCAGGTGCTCTTTCCTTCAGGCACTCTCATTTTTTAAAATCTCTGCCTCCTGGCCTGCTGGGGTCCTGTTTCCTGGAAAGATGACGTGGCACAAAAAAAGAAATTCTAGAAAACCTTACACGAAACTGTAAAACTTGGTTTTCTGGTTATTTAAAATTTCACACACAAGGCCTGGGAGATGGTGATTCAATCTAATCCAGTTCAGTTCCATGAACACTGACCTGCCCCCAGCCCCTGCGTCTGGTATTGCACTGACCCTGGGGATGCAGAACTTGGTTCTCAAGATGCTCACACGCAGGTCCTGGGAGAGGGGACAGATATTTAAGTGAATTATTTGAAGCCCTAATTTTTCTTTTTAAAGATTTTATTTATTTATTCATGAGAGACATAGAGAGAGAGGCAGAGACACAGGCAGAGGGAGAAGCAGGTTCCCCGCGGGGAGCCCAATGCAAGGCTCAATCTCAGGATCCCGGGATCATGACCTGAGCAGGATCACGACCTGGTTCAACTGCTGAGCCACCCAGGTGCCTGAAACCCTAATTTTTTTTAGTGCAACTGGGTGCTGGGTATGAGGCCCCATAGGGAGAATAGTGTGGGTGGAGGCAAGCAGCTGGGTGCGGCTACTTGGAGCCAGCAATGAGGAAGCTGAATCTGGGGGAAGAATAGGTGTGTGTCCCATGGGGAAGAAGATAGGAAAGGCTTTTTTGGCACAGGAACCACACTGTGCAAGAGGTGGAGGGCTGGTGCTGCTTGGTGGTGAGACTCATTGGGTTGGTCTCCAAAATGCACTCGACTTTAGGACAGTTTGAGAACACTGTGGGCCAGAGTGTTTGGTGGAAAGCTCCTTGGATAATATGGGTCACCGCTCCTCACCCCTCAATGCCAGTGAGGATGCTGGGGTAAGGTTTACATATTTGGCAAGTCTTGCTCCCCTGCCCCACTTTTTCCATAGATAGTGTTATAGGATGATTCATTCTTTTTTTTGAAAAATCAGTTTTTGATAGCTCCATGGGTGTGCTAGGCCCTGTGTGTGTGCATGTGCGTTTGCGTGTGTGTGTGTGTATTGGCTCTGCAGAGCGGAAAACCATAAATATTTTTCCAGTCCAGCTGGAGAGTGGATGTGTCGGCAGGTAATTGCAGTGCCAGTGGTACCCTCTAGAACAGAGGCACTGGAGGGCCGAACATGAGCCAGCTTCTAGTGGTAACTCACAAGACTGAGCAGTGCTTTACTTGATTAAATTCAATTTATATGTTAATTGCCTTATCTACTCAGGAAATAGGTTTTTGTAAAAAGAAGGTGGGAGGTTTTGATGGGTGACTGGGAGGTAGCATTTATTAAGTACCTAAAACAGAGGTCCTCTTACAGATGGGATCTCATATAACAGCCCCATGAAGGAGACATTATTAGCCCCAATTTCTAGAAGAGGAACATTATTAGCCCCAATTTCTAGAAGAGGAACTAGAAGAGAGGTTAGGTGACTTGCCCAAGGTCACACAGCTAGTAATATGCCAAGATTTCAATTTAGGTTCGACTGACTTGACAGCTCAACTCTTTAGGTACATTGTTAGGGTGGCCCCTTCTCTAAACCTGAGACCGTAGCCATTAGCCCCATGTGGCCACTGATCATTGAAATGTGGCTAGAGTGAATGAACTAAATTTTACCTTTTCTTGAATTTTAATTAATTTAAATTTAAAATAAAAAATTGAGACTCTGTTCAGTTATTGGGGAGCTTTTATGTATACTTGAAACAATATAGGTAAGTGAATCCACTCTTTCAATTGCAAATTTGATAAACTCTAAATACAGATGAAGTATTTCTGATGCAGATTTAGTGTCCTTACTGAGAAGAGCTGTACATGTAAAATACACCCCACATTTTGGAGACATATTGATTATATGCCAAAGTGATAATGTTTTGGATATATCGGCTTAAATAAAAAATATTTTAAAGATTATTTTCAACTGTTTCAATTTTTAAATGTGGCTATTCGAAAATTTGAGTATGTTGGGGTGCCTGGCTGTCTCTGATGGTGGAGTGTGAGGCTCTTGATCTTGGGGCTGTGAATTCGAGCCCCGCCTTTAGTGTAGAATTTACTTAAAAAAACTTAAATATGTGAGTTGAATTTTATTTCTGTTGGACAGTGCTGTTCTAAGTGAGCTTTAAATAAATGAATGAACTTGGTTAGCTTGTCAGGGTTGCTATATGCAGAACAAGATAGTAGTAAAACAGATTCCAAAAACATTTACTTTTCCATCTCTCAGCTGACCTTGCTAGCTCTCAAGTTAATCAGAATTGGGGGGACGGATTTAACTGTAAGCAAGGGAACACCATTTTGCCTACTTTCAGAGCAGGCTTGTACAAGGCCGTGGTCTATGGCACCTAGTACAGAACAAATTAGTGGGGTGATCAGACCAGCAGTGGCTGGGGGAGTGTACAAGGAGAAAGGGAAATTGATGATGGTTCTGGTTGTGGTCCTGGGGATAGTTGTTGGCAGTGGCTTTTAAAAACCAGATGGTCCATGTCAGAGTATGCAGTGCAAGCATGTGCACGTGCATGTGTGCATGTGTGTGCACACAACACACACACACACACACACACACACACACAAGCCCAAATCAAAAGCCTTGAGACCCCGAAGCTTCAAAAGCATAACTGATTCCATAAACAATTTAGACTTTGCTATTTCAGCCAATTTCAGGCTTTATTTTTGTCTGAGTCCATTATTACAAAGGTTTTCTGTCTGACTTTTCCATTACTACCCTATTTGTGAAGCTCAGATACAATATTAGAAGTCTGAATTTTCCCTTCATACCAAACTTTACTGACAGAGTAATATAGATATATTTGAGGGGAGAAAGGGAAATGAGATGAGGTAAACTTCAGAGTTAATGAAGAAAACACAAATGATATTGAGTGAGAGTTGAGTTATTTCAATAATTTGGAAAAAAAGGAATTGTGGTTGGTATTCTGATTTCTTCCTGATGCTGTTTCTAGTACTTTTTTGAGGTACTTGCCTCTCTGGATTATTAAAGCTATTGTTCAGGATTTTAATGTCTGGACTTCCACAGTTTTTCTTCTGAGGCTGGAGAGCAAGTGAGCAAGAGAAGAAGAGAGAAGAGAGAGAGAGAGAGAGGAAGAATGTGGTAAATCAGTTTTGGAGGGGTACCTGGGTGGTGGCTCAGTTGTTTGAGCAACTGAATCTTGGTTTCTTTTTTTTTTTTTAATTTTTATTTATTTATGATAGCCACAGAGAGAGAGAGAGAGAGAGAGAGAGAGAGAGAGAGAGAGAGAGGCAGAGACATAGGCAGAGGGAGAAGCAGCTCCATGCACCGGGAGCCCGACGTGGGATTTGATTCCGGGTCTCCAGGATCCCGCCCTGGGCCAAAGGCAGGCGCTAAACCACTGCGCCACCCAGAGATCCCTGAATCTTGATTTCTGCTCAGGTCATGATTTCAGGGTCCTGGGATCAAGCCCAGTGACGGGCTCCATGCTTAGTGAGGAGTTTGCTTGAGGATTCTTTCTCCCTCTCTGTCTGCCCCTCCCCCTGCCTGTGTGCATGCACGCTCTTTCTCTCAAATAAATTAATCTTAAAAAAATTCACCTTAAAGTTGTTAGTCTTATAGCATTGTTTGGCTTCATATTTGTGGCTTTGACTATTTATTAGCAAAGCACCTAAAGAGCGCCCTTCATGCCTGATAAACGGTCATTTGCAGAGCAAAGCGCCAACACTGGGTGGTGTAAAGGGGGTTGTAGGAGTTGTGAATGAACCCAGCCATGCCTGCAACAGCACAGATCTCTCTGGGCTTAGAGTTTTGTTGATTTGGGGGTACATAATAATCTTCACTAAGGGTTTAAAATGCTATTTAAATGTTTTAGCTATATTTTGTGCATTTAATGGGGGACATTGCATATTCTGCATTTCAGAAGTTTGGGATTATCAGATGTCTCCAGAGACCCTTGTGAACATCAGTATGAGTTGGAATTGGAAGCTTCTGGGAAACTCTGTACCAGATAGCATTGTTGTGACAACTTCTGCATTGCTTCTCTAGAAAATTCCACAGGAACTCTTGGCCAAATCCAGAGATAGCAGGTCTGCAGAGTGGAAACCAAACTGGGCAGGATGTAAGGTTGGACTCAAGTGCTCAAGGCCTTGGTCCAAGCTTCTGTTGATCCGGTTCTGCCACCATCCTTGTTGTGTCTGGCTGGGTTTTGTTCTGGGTGTTTCCTTTCCTGAGCTGGTCTTAACTAAGGTGTATGAAGCTGGGCTTTCCTTTGTCACAGAGATGTTGATGCTACTTCCTGCTCCGTAAGTCTGCAGAGTTTGGCAGTACCAGACCTTCGACACCCTGCTTACCCATTTATTCCATTTATTTACTCATTCATTTTATTTATTCAGCAAGCATTTATTGACTTCCTATTATGTGCCAGATCACTCTGAGCACACAGGGGGGGTCTAAACATTTCTTGCTCCGTCTAGTTCTGAGGTTCTCATTTAATAAACAATTAAAAATATTCCATAGATATACACTGAGCACCTTCTGTGGTGCTGGGCCCTGTGTAAGGCTTTGGGTTCTCCACTAAATACAGAGTGGGTTTTGCTCTTCTTTTCCTACTTCTCCATCTAATGTGTCCTTTTGTTTTGTTTTTTTTTTTAATTTATTTATTTATTTATGATAGTCACACACAGAGAGAGAGAGAGGCAGAGACATAGGCAGAGGGAGAAGCAGGCTCCATGCACCGGGAGCCTGATGTGGGATTCGATCCCGGGTCTCCAGGATCGCGCCCCGGGCCAAAGGCAGGCGCTAAACCGCTGCGCCACCCAGGGATCCCTAATGTGTCCTTTTGATGGCATCCAAGGCATCGGTTAGTTGACTAGTCTTTAGTATTGTTGTTTTTAAGTTACATTTTTGAAAAAAGCCTGATTAGAAAGATATGTTGCAGTTCAAATACAAAAAAGAAAAAAAAATGTAAGTGAAAACCAGTGGAAAGGAGCAAAACCAGAGGAATGGTTCTTGCCTAAAGTACATCCTTGGGGCTCAGTTTCCTAGAAATGGACCAGAACTGCAGCTGTGTGCTTTCCTCAGTGCCCACTCAAGAGAAATCATGATCATTGACATTGTCAGCTTTATAGGGCTTATGGAATTCCATAAGAATAGCCATAAATCAGGAGCTCAGGAGAAGTGCAGATACTCCCGGCACAAATGCAGGTTCTGCTCTAAATTCAGAGGGTCCTCACTCCAAGGACCACACCATTAAAGCCACTCTCACAAGAATACAGAGAGCAGTGTCTTTTATAGGACTGCTCATCTTGCGTCTCTGGTGTTGGCTGAAGGTACACCATCTCAGCTCTGTTGAGTAAGGGCAAATTGACACGGTACCCAAAGGATGATGGGCGTCTGGCCTTGAACTTACTCAGAAGGTAATGTATAAGCATATCTGAAGCCAGAGGGCTCTAAACCCAAATGTCTTCAGAGTGTGGCAGGTAGTAACTGTGTGTTTAGTGTGTAACCTCAGGGAGTGGTGGGAAGCACCAGATCTGATAAGGACATTTATTTCAGTCATACTTAAAAATACTGTGAAGAACCAACTAAATATTCCTAAGGACCAACCTGAGCCTTAGGTTGCCAGTTTGTGGCATTTTTAAAAAAGATTCTATTTATTTGAGAGAGAGAGAGAGAGAGAATATGAGAAGGGGGAGACGCAAAGGGATGAGGGATGAGCAGACTTCTCACTGAGCAAAGAGCCCATGTGGGGCTCGATCCCAGGACTCTGAGATCATGACCCGAGCCAAAGGCAGACAGACGCTTAATTGACTGAGCCACCCAGATGCCCCTTGTGAGTTCTAATATAGAAAAATAAATGGACTGAAATGTTCAGATGAGTGTGTCTAAATATTGTTTTCTTCAGCTGAGTTATCAGTAAATATTGAGCAGAAAGAATTCAAGTTCTTCCTCTTTAATCAGTGCTGAGGAATCAGTGGGCACATATAACCTCCTGATTGATAAGTCCTTGAAATGAATTTCACATACTGGGATCACATATGTTCTTGGTGTAGTGTTATGCCCTGGAGTCGTGCCACTCGAAGTAAACTATAATTTTTGCCTCCCTGAAGCTCCAAGACATATATGCCATGAATGCATAAAATGGAGTGTAATATATGCATAGGTATGTACCAGGGAGGCACAGGGGCGGTGAGAGTAGCATCTAACTACTGTGTCTGGAGGTCAGAGGGTCAGAGGGTCAGGGATCAAGGAAGGCTTCATGCAGGAGAAAGGGAGAAGATAAAAGGGTCATGGCAAAATAAACCACCACAACTCTATGATTTGGCTCTAGATGTTGTCCTGGGTGCCAAGAAGGTGAGATGTGATATAGGAAAGGCCATCTGGTCATGTCATACCTGGGTGAAGTGTGGAGGGGCCCTGGCAGTCCCCTGAGAGCCTTTGGGTGAGCTGCTGTTAGGTCACCTTGGGGTCCACCAAGTTGGATCAGCTCCCTGCCCATGTTTGGAAGATGCTCCTCCTTATGGGTCCCAGCCCATTATGGAAGCTGAAATGATTCTCAAGCTGCCCACTCCCTTCACTAGTGGGGGCTGGGCGTGGAACTGAGATGTCACAGGTTAGGAGGCTCCCTGACCAGTTCCCCCAGGCTCTGAATGTAAGTAGGGGCTGCTGGGCCCTGGGCTGGCAGGTGGACAATGTGCGGGTGTGGACGGCGTGGGGGTGTGGGTGGGGCCAGCGCGGGGCAGCTGTGAGCTTGGGCTTTGCTCCTGGCTGCTGCACAGTCTTGGAGTGCTTTCTCTATCCCCATTTGAGTGTGGATCAATCACCCTGTGTATTTTCTCTTTTTCACAAATGGGTTGCAAAATTCATTCAAAGAGTTCACAGAAGTGCTACAATTTGGGAAGGTGTTTCTAATAGAACAAGTGAGAAATGACAAACTCCTAAGTGGGAGATATATGAAGAATAGGGCCCTTTGTCAAGTCCAAGACTATTTATTTAAAAAAGAAGAGAAGATTCAGATAAAAAACAATGAGTATAAATATATGATAAAGGTGAGCTATGAAAGCAATAGATTTTTTTTCCTGACACCAAGAAGCCATTTGCATCCAAACCCAATTACTTTTAATAAATATGCTCTCTAAAACAGTGAGGGTTAGTTTCCGTCACTTATAACGAAGGACCATGGCTGATAGAGTCTCCTTGGTGTCGAGGAAAGGAACTCCATTTTCTCATTGTTACATGGGGATGACAGTCACAGCGCCTGCCTCATAACATGATCGAGAAAACAAAATGAGATTCAATATGGAAAGCTGGAACGTGATTGTCATACAGTCAATAATGCAAGTCAGTTGTTAGAAGCAATCACTTCAGTTTTAAATTCAATCCACAGATAGTCAAACAAGCCACTTAACCTCTCTGGCCTCACTTTGCCTTTCTGCAAAATGGAAATAACGCCTGGTGTATTTATTTCCTGATGCATGTGAATGCCAAACAAATTAGGATGTGAGAAGACGCTTTGCAAAAGTGTAAGATTCCATGTGAATAGAGTACAGTTCTATTATTTTGATTAAGCTCATCACCTGATTCTCATTAGCCCACCCTGATCCCCGGAGTTTCCCAGCGTGAGGGCCAAAGCTCATATTCATTTTATGTGATTTGTTCATCGTGCTGAGAGGGACAGAAGGGAAGTCGACTGGGAAAACATAATAGAAAAATCTTAAATTTTATGAACTTCAAAGTTTCACAATGCTTTATCGTTCCTGTGAGTACAAAAGGAAACCTAATATCCCACTTTGAAATCTAGACTTGTCTTGTTTTATTTGTCAAAAATGTTTAGAACAGTTAAATCTGCCAAGACCCCACGGGTGCCGTGAACAACATTTTGGAGGTCGTCCATATACCTCCCTCCCTTCTTTCTTCTCATGTTTTTTTTTTCTTACCAGTCATTTGCGCAGTTCAAGAAGCAGTTGTTAGCTTTTCTGTTTTTTTTTCTCTTTTAGATTTTATTTACTTATTTGAGAGAGAGAGGAGAGAGAGCACAAGCAGCAGGAGAGGGTCAGAGGCAGAGGGAGAAGCAGGCTCCCTGCTGAGCAGGGTGCCCGATGTAAGGCTGGATCCCAGGACCCTTTTGGCCTGAGCCACCCAGGTGCCCCGTTTTTTTCTGTTTGACCCTTTTGGCCTGAGCCACCCAGGTGCCCCGTTTTTTTCTGTTTGGTTTGTTTCAAGATGTGCCCATGCGAGAAAGATACTTCAAAGGAGGGCAGAGCCCATTAGAAAGGCAATCAGGGCACCAGCAGAGAGGTGGTGTCTGAGCTGGTGACTGGCCAGGCCAAGAAGAGGAGAGAGTACTCCAGGGAGAGGAGATAAATATGGAGGTGCAAAGCCAGCAGCAGGTCCTGGGAACAGCGATTAGTGATTTGGAATCACCCAGGTTTAAGTTGTGAGGAGGTGTGGGGTTAGGGGAGACAAAGATGGGGGTGGAAGCAGGATTCAGATAATGTAAAGGGTTCACTCTTGAGGGTGATGGGGACCTGGGAAAGTGCTGTGATTACCTTCGTGTTCTAGAAAGAGTCACCCGCAGCATGGAGGATGTGTTGGAGGGAAGGACGTGGGAGGCAGGAGGACTGGTTGGAGCCTGGTGCTCCATTGCAGGTGGTGGAGACTGGCACGGGGTGTGGCCGGGGAATGGAGAGCGGGCTAAAGGCATGTGGAACATGCACGGAGATAATAGGCAAAGGGATCACACCAGGAGGAGCCCAGCACAGCTCTGTTGACTTGGAGAACCGTGTGCCACTGACTGAAATGGGACATAAAGGAGAAGCAGCTTTGGGGTGGGTGAAGAGGGACGATGCAGACCAAAGGGAAATACCTCAAATATTGAAATTGTCTTAATATTACTTGTGGTGAGTTCTTCTCACCCTCCCTCGGATCGCACTCCTGCTGTGACAGCCCACCAGACTCCTGGGGACTGGCCCTGTGGTTTTCACCTGGTTTTCTTCCCCCTTTCAACTCAATCCCCTTCACTTCTTCGTCTTCTTTACCCCAGGTAGGCTTGTGTTTCAGCCTCCAGACCTGCTTTACAAAAAATTAATTAATTGTTCCATTCATGTAAAATTAGCATACAGTATTATATTTCAGGCATACCATAGAGTGTCTAACGACTCTATACATTTCTCGATGATGATCATCATGATCAGTGTACTCTTAATTCCCTTCATCTGTTTCATCCATCCTCCCAGCTACCTCCTTTCTGGGGACCACCAGTTTGTTCTCTGTATTTAAGAGTCTGTTTTTTTTTTTTTTTTTTTTTTTTTTTTAAGTAGGCTCTGTGCTGGTGGGGCTCGAATTCATGACCCTGAGGATCAAGACCTGAGCTAAGATCAAGAGTCGGACACTTAACTGACTGAGCCACCCAGGGGCCCAAGAGTCTGTTTGTCTTTTTCTTTGTTCATTTGTTTTGTTTCTTAGATTCTACATTCGAGACCAGTTTTTATGTATGACATAGCCATCAAAACACACTAGTCTTCAGGCGAATGATTTGTCAAAAATATGGCCGGGGAGATAACATTTGCTTTTCAGGAGCAGGGGCTGGTTAGGCTGACCTCTTTTCCATTCTGGAGAGATAGATGGTTGGGGCTATTACAATCTACAGCACTTTGCCTTGGCTCCTAGTGATTCATGGCTACTAATCCCTGTGGATATATTTTTATTTTCTTGGATATATTGGATGTGCAGGTGGTATATATTGGAAAAGCCTGTTGTTTATTGACACGAGCCCAGTAAAGACTCTGATTAATCTCAAAAATAAATAGAGAAAAGTGGAAGGTCACATTCCAGATCAAGAGCTCCGATTAGATCCCTGATCCCTGAGTTATTTATTTCCAGTTGAGAGAAATCCTCCCAGCGGAGGTGTCAGGAGACAGATGAAGATGAACGCAGGAAGTGTGCTCAGGGCTCCTCTTGTTCTCTCTTCTAGACCTTTATATCTGTGCTGGTCAATTGTGCTTCTCTGACTTACTGTTTTGGAAAGCATCTTCTTTTGTGATCCTATTGTCTTAGAGATGGTTGCTTGGAGATATTCTGTGCCTTTCCCTATGCCCTCGAGGGATGTGGAGGTAAACTTTTTGGGTTTCCCTGTGACCTTGGAGGATTGGATGTGTCTGGTGAGGTTTCCTTGATGGATTCAGGGCAGTCTACTTGGGGATGTTTGGATGGGGGTCCCGTGTGTCTTGTGGTCTCTGCCACTGATGTAGGAACAAGTTAGGGCCAGACAGGGTAGGAAGGGAAAGATAAGGGAAAGACCCCAGAGTCAGGCTCCTACCCATCCCAAGAAAACATAGATAAGACAGTAAAATCAGAAAAAATAAACCTGTCTCCCTAGCCTCAAAATGGTAGGGAGTATCCCCCTTTAATGGCTACTAAGTAATCACAGAAACTCACCAGACTACAAAGAAATATGTCATTAAGGTGTTTTCAATAGTCCCTGCTCAAACCAAGACCACATAAGAATCTGGAGGCCATGGCCTACTTGGAGGCTCACAGAAATCTCCGATGTAGAACAATGTTATGGAGGAGATGTTAATCAGAGAGAAGGGAACATCTTGTTTGGGCTCATGATATTTACAAAACCATATTGTTTGTCATTATGATGGTTAAGAGTCCACCATGTTTGTTCTAAGTATCCACCCTGATATTGACAAGAAATTTACCAAGTTCCCTGGTCAGTTCCCTATACAAGACCAACCCTACAAGCCCTCAGTGGCAACCCTGTCCCAGACCCTGGCTTCCAAGAGCTTTTTCTGCTTTGCTTAATAAAGTTCTATTGCTTTGTTCACTCTGTTGTCCTCGAGATTCATTCTTTGACTGTGTGGGACAAGAACCAAGCTCTCCCATATCAGCATCAGCAGGAGAGCAGTGCTGGCCGTGGGGTTGCTGTCTCACGTGGGGCTGAGCCTGTGCAGGAGACGACAGGATAGTGGAGGGAGCGTGAGCTAGGAAGTTATTATTTTGAGATATGAAGTCAGTCACCCAAGTCAGATTCATACTTGTCCTTTCTCTCACCCTGGCATTCTGGTTCTTTCATTTTGCCTCTTGTGCACTGGGTGCCCTACTGCCCCATTCTTCCTCCACTAGTGGAATATAGCACGAACCTTGCCTCTTGTCTGGGAAATGGGAGGAAAATTCTTGCAAATTTCCCTGGCTCCTGTCATTCTTGACAATTCACCCTCCACATTGGCTGCCAAAGGGAATTTCCAAAAACACCAAATGAATTGTATTATTTCTTTGGTTAAACTCTTCCAGAAAAGCGATTGGCCTTTTAATTTGGAGATGCCCCAGAAGTTGCACATATCACTCCTATTGACATCCTTCCACCTGAACTTAGGTCAGAGGGAGGCTGGGAAGTGAGGTGTTTACCTGCGCGGACATATGCCCTGCGACAACATGGCAACTAGAAGAACTGAATGGGTTTGGTGGTCACCTCGCTGTCTCTGCCATAGCACTGGGCTGTTGAACACTTTGGTAATATGACTCTGTGGGAAGTCCCCTCCCCTTCCCATCCAGCTCCTTCTTGAGATCATCTCAATATCACTTCCTCCTGGAAGCCTTCCCTGGTTCCCTCGGTTGTCTAAGCCACCCTCCCTTCAGCACTCTGTTGGCCCCCTTCGTGTGATCACAAGCCCATGGCACTCAAATCTTTTTCTTGTCTTTTGCTCCCTCATACCCTGGGAGTTCCTCTTGGGCAGCAGCTATGTCTTCTTCGTCTTTATAGATCTGTGCAGAGTATCAGGGCAAGGCACAAAATAGGTGATCAATGAATGAATGATGGATAGAGCGACGCTCTAATGTTGGGAGCCTTTTAGTGGCATTGGTGACAAAATGTATAAAAATGTTTTTTAAATGTCAAAAAAAGACTCCAAATTGGCAGGTTTTATTATTACTGTTTGCCTTTCAGGGCTTCTGAAACCTGGCTGTGCTTTTGAATCACCCAGGGAGAGCCTGAGAGATACAGTTTATGGGGTCCTGCCCCCAGAAGTTCTGCTGAGTAGATGTGAGGTGAGGGCCAGGGGAAGTGTGCTAAAAACAGAGACCCTGGGGGATCATGCTTCAGCCAGTCTCTCTCTGGGAGAGAGGTATGAGGTTGCAGGAGCCCAGTGGAAAATGAAGTGTGGAGGGACCCTAGCTCCTTCCATGAGAGAAGGGGTGGGACTAAACTATTGCCTGCCTGCCTCTCTCCCTCTCTCCCTCCCTCCCTTCCTTTTCTCCTAGCGATGACTTTCATTACACTCTCTAGCTAAAGGCTGGGAAATTCTAATCAGAAATGTATCCACTTATCCTGCAGCTTCTTAACTCCATCCGGTCCCTGTGGGTACAATCGTGGTGATTACATTTGATGAATTGCTAATACCTTTGTGATCCCAGGTTCCACATCCCCTGTGGGATTGGAGCTGACACCAGGCTGCCCTGGCTCTCTGCCCCCAAGGCACTGGGCTTGGAAAGCTGGAAGCTCTAGAGCTGAGACCTGCCTGGGAGGCCTTTTGGAGGAGCTGTGACAGCCCTGCTCTTGGGGCTCCTCTTTTTACTGCCCTTCAGAGTGACTGGCCACTGTGTCTGCCTGCAGAGGAGGATACCAAGAGGGTGAGCCCTTTTAGATTCCATGTGACTTCCCTGAGAACCATTACTGGAGCCTCCCTGGAAAGTGGATAATTTTGGAGATAAAATACATTTAGGAACCCAAGGTAAAAAGCCAGATTGTTGGAATATCAAGTCATTGTTTTCCTGAGCTCTGAGCAACTGACAGGCTGCAGTGGCCAGGCAGGTAACATATTTGAGTGATTTAAGGCATTAGGGAGAAATGGAGACTGTGACAAACTAGGTAGTATCTAAGAGCAGTCCCATTCAAAGTCTAAAGAAATACCGTATTGGCCAAACCAACCAAACATGCTGTGGGTTATTCTAATGGTCACCACAATGTGACACCTGCAGAACCAGCGTGTCAGTCCTGAGACCTCTGCTTGGGATCTTGTTCTTCTTTCCCTTGTGTCCCTTGTCCCCACTGGTGTGAGCTGAAAGGATCAGAGGTCCTCTGATTTTGGGCCAGTGGGTGGTAATTAACCCTCACAGGATTTAGAAAGGAGGTGGTCCCTGCTATAGCTTCAGGGGAGGTGCACAACTCAGTGATGGCCTTGAGGAATTTAGCTAACAGGACAGATGCATGCATGGAAGAGCTGGAGACCGGGGAAGACAGGAGACCTACAGTGATGATGGGAAGTGTTCATGGTTGTTCAAAAAGAGAGAGGCCAGGAGGTGCTAGAGCAGTGAGGGGGTCTTCACCAACCCTGAGATGGTGACTGGAGCCAAAATCAAGAGTTGATGCTTAACTGACTGAGCCACCCTGGGTTTTAATATTATTATCCCTATCTTACAGATGAGGAAACTGAGACCCAGGAAGGGTGAGGAACCTTGCTGAGCATTACTCTTCTGGTAAGGGGAAGGTCTAGGATTTAAGCTCAGATGGGCTGGCTCCCAAGGTCTTGTTCATAAGTCCTGTGTTCCCTCCCTAACTTTAAGATTTATTTATTTATTCATGAGAGACACACACACAGAGAGGCAGAGACATAGGCAGAAGGAGAAGCAGGTTTCTCACAGGGAGCCCGATGTGGGACTCGACCTCAGATCCTGGGATCACATCCTGAGCTGAAGGAGGATGCTCAAGTGCTGAGCCACCCAGGCGTCCCTGTTCCCTCCCTTACTTACCTGATACCACATAGGTACTGAATGTGGAGCATGAATAACTTCCAGATCCGGAACTGGGAGCTGTAACCCCCCTTACCCCCTTACCCCCACCCCCCAAGGTGATGAACTCACCTAGAGCATGAGAAAGGGTGTTTTCAAAATTATTGAACCCTACATCTGAAACTAATGTACTACATGTTGGTTGATTGAGTTTAAATAAAAAATAAAATAAGACATTTAGTTTCAAATGTTTGCCCAAGGCGAACCAGGCAGATAGTGTAGCTAATGCCCAGAAAGAAATAAGACCAGGCCATGGCAAGTAAGTCACAGAGGAAGAGGTGACTGGACAAGTCAGGAGTCAGGGGGGTCCAGGGGGCACAGACTATAGGAGCCTACTAGGACTTGAGAGGAGCCAGAGCCAGGACAGATGAATTCTACTTACCTTCATTTTGAAAAACGGGCATCTGCTTCATATGTTGTTTACAGGCTGTTTTAAAATATAGTGCATTAATAGAAAATTTGAGATCTGTCCAAAAGATCAGAAGGTGACTGTTATTGAAAATATAGTTTGTTACTCCTTGTTTCCAAGAGGAGGGGGCTTGCGGTACCCACAGGCCTACGCGGGGAAGCACCAGGGTGGGCAGGATGCACAAGGAGCACGGGCAGTCACGGGCAAGAGCCTTTACTGTGATTTCCGAGGAATGGGTGAACCAGAGTCAGCACGTTTAGAATCGGCTCGTTTGCATCATCTCAGCAGGCTCTGGGACAGAGGGGCCGTCCCTGGTTGTGTGGTACCTGGCCCTGGGGTGTTTAGGGCAGGAGGATGGTGGCTTCAGAGTGTGAGAGCCCTGTGAAGACCCCGTAGAGAAGGTGGGGGGTGTGGGCTCTGGACTGGTTGCCTTGTATTTGCCAAGTGCACTCACAGGTAAGTCCGTTATCTCAAGGAATAGGCCGTTCCCGAGGGAGGCCGTCGCTCCAGAGCTGGCATGGCCCCAGATGTCACAGCAGCAGAACACAGAAAATCAAAGCCACAGTTAATACATGGACCCTGGTCTGATTTCTCTCCAGGGTACAGTTTCATTGCAATTTTATGATCTCAACCTATGTAAGTTAATTTTTCCAGGACATTTTTTTTTTCAAAGGCTGAGCATATCATGAGGACCGCCCCCTCCCCTCCATTTTATTACCCTTGGACTCCACAAGGGGCTGGGTCCACAGTGAAGGAAATATGGCTTTGCTGTTCCAAGGGTCAGATGCTGTACTGTGCACAGGACCCTCCTGGTGTCTGCCGTGTCTGTCACCTGAGCCTGTCCTTTGGGATAAGGACAGGTCATTACACCGTCGTCGTGCAGGGCAATGACTGCACAAGAGCTCCACACCCACAGAGGTGCCATTCACTTGGTAGGCATGCCTGTTTATCATACATTTCCAGCAGATGGCAGTCAAGCATCTTAATCTCACAAAGTCTACTAGGATGACTTTTCTGACAAATAGAAATAAAGTGCCTCTAAGTGGCACCTACATCCTGAGAGGGTCCGCTGCCCAACGGTCCCCATCTCACAGGCCACCCTTCTGTTCTCCAGCTCTGCAGGGGTTGCAGTTATGTCCCATCACCCAGCAATAGATGGGCTTCTCAGCTTAGCCCCTGTGGAAATTCCTTGGAGAACTAACACAGCCTAACTTTTGA
This sequence comes from Canis lupus dingo, assembly GCF_003254725.2. Lineage (NCBI taxonomy): Eukaryota > Metazoa > Chordata > Mammalia > Carnivora > Canidae > Canis > Canis lupus. Next base: position 29,139,488 of record NC_064261.1, on the reverse strand, counting down.
TTCTGCTACCAGAGCCCCGGTCAGAAGCATAGCGCACAAGTTGAAGGGGTAGTATGTGATAAAGTGGGTCCTGATGGCCTGGGGGTGGGGAAAGCTCTGGGCCCTTAGGGCGGGAGGGGGTGTAGACAGCATCTGTGGTCAGAGAGAAGGGCCAGACACAGGAGGATGTGTCCATTCAAGGGGTAGGCCAATTGTTTGATGAGTCCTGTACTAGGGAGTGACCAGGATACTGAAGGATTAGGTCCAGCTACTTGGACACATCAAGTGAGGTGAGGCAAGGAAAGTGTAGCCTTGGACTTGTGTTCTGTTCTGTGGGAGGTAGCTAGAATAGGGTGGGTGGTGACAGATCCAGGCCAGAGGGTCTTCCCAGCTCTTGCCATGCTCAGTGCAGGGCCAGTAGTTAGGTGATTATCTGACTCTTGGTTCCTCCTGGGGAGGAGCTTTGGGGAAAGACTACAGAGCCACCAAGGAAGAAGGCGAGACCCTAAGGGCCTGGTGATACAGGGACCCCAAGTCCCTCGAAAGGATTTTGAGCTGCTCTGAGTGAAGCACCTGGAAAGATTTGTGTTTTTTTTGTCCTTAGAGAAAGGAAGAGAAGACAGGGAGGCAGAAAGAAGGGGGAGAGAGGGTGAGCAAGGCAGTGAAAACCTGAGTTCCCAGTGAGTGGTGGCCCGAGGGCATGCGGTCACCGAGCAATGTCTGACACACAATTTGAATGTATGGTGTGCAGTGTGCTGTGGGATCTGGCTCTGTGGACCGCCTCCCCCCGCCTCCTACCTGTCAGTGAACTGTGTGCCACTCACCCATGTTTGCTATGGAAGGTTCTGTGTGTGTGTGTGTGTGTGTGTGTGTGTGTGTGTGTGTTTGAGACAGAAAACTGGGGAAAAAAAGCTCAAGTTCAGGCTTGGCCAGGCTGATGTGGTGCAGAACAGTGAAAGTACAAGGGGAGGAAAGCCCAGAAGGAGTAATGGCCGTTTCCAGGTAAGTCCCTCAGGATTTGCAAAATCATGGTGAAAACTTTCAATCTCATAAACTGTGGAGTTAGAGCTTTTGTTCACTTACACTAGGTGTCAGAGCTTGGGGAGCCTAGCAGACTTCTGAGTCACATAAAATACCTAGTGTGTAGCAGGGCTTTTGGAAGCCTTCCTGATCCACAGAGGTAGGCACACCTCCAGAATGTTCCTGAGTTAACTAAACTGTTAAAGGTGTGTCCCCTCAACTCATCCTAACAGAAAAATTTATCTTTCTCTTAGTTTCCTCAGATACAACGATGCAGCAGAGAAGCATTCAACCAATACAGTCTTTTCTTTAGTAGATATATCTTTTAAGAAATAAATTTAGAATGACTTTATATTTGTTAATTCATCCATTTGGTGATTTAATATCTGTTTATTAGCAGCCTAATACATGCCGGGATATGTTCTTGGCCCTGGGGAGCCCTGGAGAAGGTGGCCACCCTTAGCAGATTTCAGGATGCACGTGGGATTGATCAGAGGAACAAGAATGTTCAGGGTCACATATTTAGCAGCTACTTTTAATTTGCTTGACAAACGAATTTGCTTGACAAACTGTGGCAGAAAGATCCCTGGGTAGAAATTACTTTATGCTAGAGAAAATCCAGGCCTACTTTTCTAGCACTGTCTGATATGCTTATGAAATTTTTGTTGAGAGCAGGAAGGTGGGCAACAGGCTCAGGGTGAGTCTGACCCACAGTAATCCGAGGCGAGGAGTCTCGGGGATTTGGCTTCACCCACTCTGCTTTTCCATTACTGAGACTGTGTGCATTCTTGGTCTCACACTGGCTCTGTAAAGGGATTGCAAAGTTGTTCTGAAAACCGAAGATAAAATTGCTTTGGAGAGCTCTCATTTTGGTCTCCTGGTGGATTGTAAGCAAACACATTCTTGGAAGCTGAGCAGTGAAACCCTATTGTTTCAGGCCAGGAGGACCACACAGATGCCAAGCCTGTGCTGCTTTGGGAGTCCCTGCTACCCGTGATCTATCAGGAGGGGCCGCCTTGGGTGCTAATGACAGAGCTTGGAGGAATCACCCCCCTGGGGCATAGTAGAAGCTCAGTGCATGATGGTTGGTAAAGTGATAGAAAAGGAACTGATATCCAATGCTGGTTGGATCCTCCAGCCCCTCCACTCCTCTTTTTTTTAGAGATGTGTGTATTTTCCCATTTTAAAATGGAAATAAAACTCACTTCTTTTGGTGTATACTTCTGAGACTTTTGAAAAAAAGCATATGGTTGTGTCACCCCACTCAGGAGGTAGAATGATCACACGACCCCCAAAGCTCCTCCACATCCCAGCTCCTGACAAACACTAATCAATTTGATGTCCCTATAGTTTTGTCTTGAGAAACTGTTACATCATTGAAAGGATAAGTGTGAAACTTTTTGTGTCGGCCTTCTTTCACGTAGTGTGGTGCAGTTGCCATTCAGCCATGCCCATTGTGTGTATCAATAGTTTATTCCTTCTTTATTGCTGTGTGATGTGCCCTCGTGTGGTTATAGCAATTTGCCTATCCGTTCATCATTTGAGGGACTTGGGGGCTGTTTTTCGCTTTTGGCAGTTACGGAAAAGTTGGAATAAAGCTTTGTGTACAGGTTTTTGTGTGAACATACGTTTTTCATTTTACTTGGGTAAATCCTGAGAAGTGGGATTTCTGGTTTGTATGATAAGTGTATTTCTAACTTGATAAGAAATTGTCAAGCTGTTCCTCAAAGTATACCATTTTGCATCCCCATCAGCCATGTATGAGAGTTTCACTTGCTCTGCATCCATGTCAGCACTTGGTATTGTCAGTTGAGCACCACCACCACCACCATCACCACCACCACCACCACTAATTAGCCATTCTGATAGGTATGTAGTAATTTCTCATTTTGCTTTTAATTTACATTTCTCTAACAATGAATGATACCGAGCCTCTTCTCATGTGCTTATCTGCCATATATACATTGTTGATAATGTGTCTGTTAATATCTTTTCTCCATTTTTGGGTGGTTTGTTTTCTTGTTATTCAATTTGAAGAAGTCTTATATATTCTGGATAGAAGTCCTTTATCAAGTGTATACTTTGCAAATGTTTTCTCCCAGTTTTTGGCTTATCCTAACAGTGTCTTTTAAATTATAGACATTCTTAAACTGATGGTTACCAGAAGGGAGGTGGGTAGGGGGATGGGTGAAATAAGTGGTATTAAGGAGTATACTTGTGATGAGCACTGGGCAATGTATGGAATTGTTTTGTTCTTTTTTTTTTTTTTTTGCATATGAACACCCAATTGTTCCAACATTCTTTGTTGAAAAAAACATTTTTTCTCCAATGATTTTTCTTTGAATATTTGTCAAAAATAAATTTGCTATATGTGTACAATTCTATTTCTGCACTATTATGTTCTATTGAACCATCTGTCTATTCCTTCACCAATATCACACTGTCTTGATTACTGTACCTTTATAGTAGGTCTTAAAATTAAGGACTTTGAATGTCACAACTTTATTCTTCTTTTTCAAAATTGTTTTGGCTATTTTAGTTTCTTTGCCTTTTCATATACATTTTAGAGTAGTCTTATCTGTATCTATGAAAAATTAGGTTTAGATTTCAGTAGAAATTGCATTAAATCTATAATAACTTGGGAAGAATTGACATCTTTACTATAGTGAGTCTTCCAATTTATGAAAATAGTATATTTCTCCATTTATTTAGGTCCTTTTCAGTTTCTGTTATCAATGGTTTGTAAATTTCAGCATACAGATACTACAAAGTTTTGTTAAAGATATACTTAAGTTTAATTTTCTTGGAGTTACTGCAAATGGTGTTATTTTTTATGATGTTTCCAAAGAATATAATTGATTTTTAAAAATGCTGACCTTGTATCCTGTGACTTTGCAAAACTCACTGAAGAGCTCTAGCCTGACATTCACTTATTAACCTTATTTATAACCCCTAGTTCCTAGTCTTTTGTTGTTGTTGTTGTTCTTTGATATTTTCTATGTAGTTAATTATGTTATCTGTGAATATGAATAGTTTTCTTTTTTCTTTTTAATATGTATACTCCCCCTGCCTTGTTAATATTCTGGTTAGGACTTCCACTATGATTTTTTAATAAGAATGGAGAGAGTAGACATTCTTTCCTTGTTCCCAATTTTAGGATGAAAATATTTAGTTTTCACCATTATGTATGATGTTAGCTCTAGGTTTTTGTAGATATCCTTTATTTCACAGAGGAAGTCTCTTCTATTCCTAGTACATGGAGACTTTTTGTCATGAATGAGTACTAAATTTTGTTAAATGCCTTTCCTGCATCAATTGATTTGATCATGAACATTTTCTTTTTTAGACTATTAACATGGTGTGTTATAATAATTGATTGATACTTGAATATTGAACCAGCCTTGTGTTCTAGGATAAACTCCATTTGGTTATGGTATATTATTATTTTTATGTATTACTGGCTTCAGTTTGCTAAAATTTTGTTGTGGGTATTTGCATGTATGTTTATGAGACATACTGCTGTTTTTAAAAAATTTTTCTTGAATTATCTTTGGTTCTGTGATAAGACTAATGCTGGGCTCTTAAAATAAGTCAAATTCTATCCTGGAAGAGGTTGATATTATTTCATGTTTTAAGATTTGGTAGAATTTCCTATGAAAGCATTTGGCCTGGAGATTTTTTTCCAGGAAGTTTTAAAGTATGAATTCACTTTCTTGAATAGTTATAGGGCAGTTCAGGTTACCTATTTCATTTTGGATGGATTTAGTAGTTTGGGTTTTCAAGACGTTGATCCATTACTATCGTCAAATATATGCCTGTATTCCCTTCTCGTATTTTTTTTTCCTCATTGTATTTTTAATGTATGTGGGGTCTGTAGTGATACCCCATTTTTTAAGTCTTCTATTTCTTAATTGCTATTTTTACTTTCTTTTTCTTTTTCTATCTTACTAGAGGTTTACCCATTTTTTTGGAAATCTTTTCAAAGAATCAGGTCTTGATTCTATGGATATTTTCTATCATTTTTCTCAATTTTATTGACTTTATTGGAAGCTTAGATTGTTGTTTTGAGACATTTCTTTTTTTTATATAAGCTAGTTAATAACTGTAAATTTCCCATAAGTACTGGGCTAGCTGCATTCAACCACATTTGAAAATGCAGATCTGCATTTTCATTTTATTCAGAATATTTTCTAATTTGCCTTAGGATTTCCTCTTTAATCCATGGATTATTCAGAAGTATGTTGTTCAATTTCCAAATGTTTAAATATTTTCCAGATATTGATGTAAGTTGACTTTTAGTTTCATTCCTTTATTGTCAGGTAATGTTTAAGTATGATTTCAATTCTTCTTCTTTTTTAAAAATTTTATTTATTTATTTGATATATATAGAGAGAGTGAGAAAGAAAGAGAGAGCATGAACAGAGGGGAGGGACAGAGGGAGAGGAAGAAGCAGGCTCTCCACTGAGCAGGGAACCTGATGTGGGGCTCGATCGCAGGATCCTGAAGGCAGATACTTAACTGACTGATCACTCAGGCACCCCTGTATGATTTCAGTTCTCTAAAATTTATTAAAATTTGCTTTAATACCCAGAGTATTGTGAATATTTCATGTGTACTTGAGAAGAGTATATTCTGATGTTATTGAATGTTATTGAATGAAATGTTCTCTTTATATCAATTAGAGGCAGTTGGTTAAAGCTATTCAATTCTTCTATATATTTGATGTTTATCTGTGTACTAGTTCTTTGATTATTGAGAGAGGATTATTGAAGACTCTATGAAAGACAGATTCTAGGGTGGTGCCCAGTGATCCCTACTTCCTGGTGTCTCCATTCTTGTATAATCCCTTTCCCTTGAGTGTAAGTGGGCTTCTGATTTGCTTTTAATCAATAGAATATGGCTAAAATGATTGATGTTACTTCTATGATTGTATTACATTATATATGACTCTATCTTGAAAGATGCCAAGAATACACAATTCCAAAGCTAGTTTCTTCAACAAATCATGTTGGGAAAATTGGACATCCATATACAAAAGCATGGAATTGGGCCTTTATATCATACACAGAAATCAACTAAAAATGTATTAAAGACTTAAATATATGACCTGAAACTGTAAAACTCCTACAGGTTCTGAAAACAGGGGAAAAGCTTCATAATGTTGGCCTTGGCAGTGGTTTCTTGGATATGACACCAAAAGCCCAAGCAACCAAAGCAAAAAGTGGGACAAGTGGGACCATCTATATAAAATAAAAAATTTTTGCAAAGAAACAATCGACAGAGTGAAAAGGCAACCTATGGAATGGGAGAAGATATTTGCAAACCATACATCTGCTAAGGAGTTAATCTCCAAGATATAAGGAATTCCTGCAATTCACCAAGAAAACCAAAGCAATCCAATAAAAAAAAAATGGGTAAAGACTCTGCAAAGACATTTCTCCAAAGAAGACAGAGAAATGGCCCACAGGTATAAGCTCAACATTACTCATCATCAGGGAAATGGAAATTAAAACCTAAATGTTATATCACTTGCATGTGTTAGGATAGTCATCATAAAAAAACTAACAAATGTTGATGAGGCTGTGAAAAAAATGGGAAGCCTTGTTCACTGTTGGTGGATATGTAGAGCAATGCACCTGCTATGGTGAACAGTGTGGAAAGTAGAATTCCTATATGATCCTGCAATCCCATTTTTGTATATTTAATCCAAATAATTGAATCAGCATCTCAAACAGATCTCTGCACTCCCATATGCAGTGCAGCATTGTTCACAATGGACAAGAGGTGGAAACACCCTCAATGTAGAATGATGGAGGAATGGATGAACTGAAGGTGGTATATGCATACAAATGAGTATTATTCAGCCATAAAAAGAAGGAAATCTTGTCATTCACTACACTATGAATGAAACTTGAAGGCTTTACACTAAGTGAAGAAAGATAGTAACAGTAGGGCCAATACTACATGATTTCACTTACACGAGGTAGCTATCAAAGCAGAAAGTAGAACGGTGGTTCTAGGGGTGCGAGTCAAGGAGTGGAAAAGGGACTCCGTGGTTCAATGGGTATAAAGTTTTAGTCACACAAGATGATTAAGTTCTAGAGGTCTGTGGTACAATACTGTGCTTGTAGTTAAAATACTGCAATGTACACTTAACAATTTGTTAAGAGGATATATACCATGTGATGCAGTTTTAAACACACCCACACCCACAGGACAGAAGGCAGAGGGAAATGGGTTGGGTAGATAGCCAACAGAATGTGCCATGGATTATGTACAAATGCTGACCTACAAATTGTGTTCATCTCCTGGGTGTGGGATTTAGGGAAAACTTTCACTTTCTTGATATTGATGTTTTCTACACGATTATAGATGATTATATAAAAATAGGTGTTTCTGTTTTAAGAAAAGATAAGAAGTTGTCTGGCTTTTATTGACTTCTCTAGGGAGCCCGCCTCGGTTCTCAGGTCCTCTCTGCTCCCTTCTCTGAATGACTGGAAGCACTCACAGTCAGTTTCATATAGTTTAGGATTTCAATCTAACCCATCTTGTTTTATTTGTTGCTATGACCTATGCATTTATTTATCTTCTGTCCCCAGCTGGGTTGTAAGCTCTTAGAGGTCAGACATATTTCTTTTGGATCTTCAGAGCATCCAGGGCTGAGAACCTGTGTGGAGCACAAAATATACTTTTACATGATTTGTGGAGTAGTCTGTAGGCAAGCCTGGGGAATGGGGCCAACGTAAGGTTATTTGCTACCAATTCACTTATGAAAAAGTATGCTCACTTTTATGTTTGGATCCCTGAAGAGACAATTCAGAAAATGAAGTTTTACCAGGAAGATCTAAGTGGGAAGCAAATGATTAGTTTATTCTTATTATTTCTATTTTTAATATATTATTTCTATTTTGTTATTATTATTTAATTTAAACTCCAGTTTAAACCATTCTGTAGTGTTTCCATTGAGCAAGGCTTCATCTTAAAAGGACTTTTGTATGTTCTTTGACCATGTACTTTGGTTATCAAGTGCTTCAGTTTAGATTCAAAAATTCCTTTCTAGTGATCTGCAGGATGTATACTCAATAAATAACCCCTGTGTTACCCCAAGAATCCTCTATAAATTCTCCAATAATGCACCTTAAAAAAGAATCAAATGACGTTGTGTAGTTAAGTATGTCTACTTACATGATGCTCTTTACCTCTCAAACTCTCTTCACCCACATCACAGAATGTTTTAATGAAACAAAACTTTGACGCCATGATTTTTATCCCCTTACATAGGCCCATAGATTGGAAGTGCATTTCCAGCATTTATGGTTAATTATTGGCAGCTTTAGACTAAAATTCAAGAGGAATAATTCTCAGCTTTATCACTTTGCCAGGCTGCTTTGAAAATCTTGTGTCCTTGAAGGGCGACTCTTTGTTTTGGCCATTTGGCAGAGTTATCAGGGCACACTCATTAATTAAGTAAGACTATAAAACAGATTAGGATCAACATGTATATATTTCATTGAGAAGGACTAGATGCTTTGTTAGACAAGGAGTTGCAGTTGGTAGATACCAGAGGACAGGCCAAGAGGATAAAGGCACTGGCAAGAGGATGGCCAAATCTTTGGAAAAAAATATCAACGTTGCCACAGCATACTGCATAAGCCAGGTCTTGGCAGTGGATACCGTTCCCTGTATTATCTGATAAGATTGATTCCATCGTCCATCTCATGTCCTGTAATGTCTTCACCAAGATTTTTGTGATTTCCTGTTTGTACTTGTTTCTAGTTACTCATGGCTAGCCTTCTGGGTTTGCCAAGTTACCATTTTCTGCTGTGCTTTTTGAAACTTCTCCATTATTTCTTCCCTGGCCTTGACTCAAACGTGTGAAACAGATCTGTCTTATTTAATTCCTTGCATGCAAACCAACTCTCCAAAACTATTGGGTCATGTCAAAAGGGCTCCTACTGGTTAAATGTGGGGCAATTTGACCATCGATAAAAAATAACTGAACTATATTGAACACATTAAATACATTTAACTATAGGAGTATATAATAGTTATGATAATGATAATAATAATAAAAATAAAAAGATCTCATTTATAACCTTTGGATCCTAGAAAAACTATTTGTTATTTCAAAAGTTGGCAAACAAAAGGAAAGTAACAATCTTTATCCTGCCCATACATACTAACTGAACCTCAGGTTACCGAGTGGTTGACAAGGGGAAGTTTCTCTTTATAGAAGCTAAGAGATGCAGAAGGAACAATCAAATTATAATACCGCTATTTTGCAACCTCTAATGAAATGATGGTATAGGCAGTGATCATCAGTGATACTAGTATCATAAAATGAGAAACAGCTGGATATTACATGTCTCTCAATGAAAACTCTCAACACTATTTAGGAAATAGTCTTGCCAAAAGAAATCAACTTATTGAAAGAGTTGACTGGATCACAGCTTTATTTCTTTTGCCAAGCCTATCTCATCTAAGTGGTGTTGAGCACTTCCATCAAGAAGAATTTGCTTCAAAATAGCCTAAGGAGGGAAAAAATGGATGAGGATAGAGATGAAAAAAGATTGTCCATGGGTTGATAGCTATGGAAGTTGAGTAATGGCTTCTTGGGGCTTTGCTCTTTATTTTCATGTATATTTAAAAACTTCCATAATTCATGTTTCTTTATTGTAGCAAAACACTCCCCCCCCACTGAAATGACCAAGGAGTAGTGGAAGGGGAGGTGGGGGGGTTGGGGTGACTGGGTGACGGGCACTGAGAGGGACACTTGGTGGGATAAGCACTGGGTATTATGCTATATGTTGGCAAATTGAACTCTAATAAAAAAATTTTTTTTAAAAAAGGAGAGAGGCTACTTGAAAACAAAACAAAACAAAACAAAACAAAACAACACCCCCCATCCCCCACCCCGAAGCAGCTCTGTGTGTAGACTTTTATTGGGAACTCAGGGGTAATAGCGAAGGAGGTTACACCAAGTTTCACATAATAGTTAATTTAACACCGAATATTAGACTTCTTTTTCTTAAAAAAAAAATGCTCTTTAGCTTTTTCAACAACTCAAAACCCACTGACTTCCGTATTTGGTTTCCCCTCAGTCTACCACCGCTTCCCATCTCTGGCAATGCTAGATAATACTCCTTCTTCATTGTATAGAGCAATTTAGTAGTCCCTACTCAAAAACTCAACTTCGGACCTTCCTTTGCAAAGCCAGTGTTTCATCAACAGGCTAGACAACACATGCTTTCTCCAGATTTCAGAGCTTCCTCTTGTATTCGATAGGGTAAAGACGAAGCTGCTATAAGAGAGTAAGCCACAGTACAATGACTCAGAAGAGAAACATATTTCTCTCTTCCATCATGGCTCTAGGGATGGGTAGTCCAGCTCCACTCTGTGAACTGATTCAAGGACCCAAGTTTCCTGCATCTGGTGCCCCAGTCCTGGAGCAGGGAATTGTTGGTGAGGATGGGCAGGAGTGCGGGAGAATCATGCCCAGTGTCCACTGGAGCACTGGGAGCTGCACACATCGCTCCTGCTCGCATCCTATCCACAAGCACCTGGCGGCAAGGTTCCCTCCCCAGCCACACAGAGCCAGGGATGTAGCTTCTTTGCAACCTTGTGTTCAGCCATAGTTTTGCATCGATGGTGGAGGGAAGAATGGATTTTGGAGTCCATCTCTCTGCTTTGAGTCTCTGCAAGGGGAGCAGAGAATTAGTCCTCATTAATACGGATTATGTAACCAGCATGTGGACTGCATGGCTGCTGGGCAAACAAAACTTTGTCTTTGTTTCCTGCTTGCCTCTAGATGTTGCAAAGTGGTGGTAATTTTGCCCTGCCCCAGGGTAGCTGTGCCAGGCCCACCTTCTCTCCGATGCTTATGTCTCCGTTCTGTAATTAGAACGTCCAGTCCAAGTGAGCAGCTTAATACGGAGGTGCATATTCTCTTCCCTCCCAGGTTGGCCCTGCCTCAGGTGACACAAGTGGCTTTTTCTTAATTTCTCTGCTGCTTCTCCAGATTCTAGTCTCTTTCAGACACTCTGAAGCAGGAAGGTAGAGGTGCAGGGAGAGGGAAGGACCCATCTCATTCCAGCTCTGTTGGGAACCTCCTGACCTTTGGGCCTGGCAGACGCATGGAGCTGACTTGTGTTCGGATTTGCAAAGCTCTTCAGTGCCTCCTCAATGGGTCTCTTGACTGGTTTGAGTAGGACATTACTGTCCTATTCTGGATGGTGGCTTGAGACATTTCCTGCGGCCTCAAGGAATGTTGTCTTACCTCTGACTTCTTGCTGCAGAGATATTTGCAGCACTCTGGATGGTCCTAATCGCCCCAAGATATCCCAGCTGTTTTCCTTTCCCCTGGGGCCCATATCCGTCCTTGGGAAACACATCCCTTGCTTTTTTGGCTAACAGACTTAGCCCACCTTGGACCTGTAGATTTACCCTGTGGAAATCAGAGCTCAGCCATCCCTACCTTCTGGCTGTGGGGGCCACATACTAATCTCTCCACAAAACCCTGTCTCCCACCTCCCATGAAGTCCTTCCTCCCCACCCCTGCACCTCCCTCTCTGGGAGAGAGGTGGGATTTGCATCGCAGCTTGCCCTGAAGATAGATGCCTTTTTGTACTCCTGGAGACGAGGGAGTTCTCAAGCTGTGAATGGGGTTCTCATCCGACCTTTATAAATTCTACATTTGGTGATCTGTCTCATAGGCAATTTGATATTGAACATCTATTGTCTTGGCACTCAGCAGAAACCGAAGCAGAAGGCGCTCCATCCTCTTGTCCTATGATAGAAATGAATCATGCTGCCTGTAGAAGGCAAAAGCAGGCACCGTCAGCTTTGGTCTTAAATAACACTTTTTATCTCCCCACTACAGTTGGACACCTGATCTGTGGAACAGCCCTTTCTACGGAAAGCAGACTTGATAGGGAAGCCAGCATGAATGTCCTACCTGTGTGTGTCCCTGTCTTCCACTCCTGCCCAGGCCTCGGAGAGCATAATGACTGGGTGGGACAATCTCTTTGAAAAGGATTTTTATTCTTAGCTTTTTGCCGTGTAGCTCATTAGGAAAAATAACACTTTCATATTGGTATGACCTGTGGGTGTTTTCTTTAAATTCAGCAAAACAAATCCTTCAGAGTCTGCGTACTTTTCCTGTCACATAAATTGCAGTTATTAGGTCAATGGAAAGTAGCAGTAAGGGGGAGCCCAAGGCTGTGTTTATTAGACCCAATTAGTGTAGACCTTGTATTAATATGTTTCCACCTCCATATGTCCGAGCCCTTTTCAAGGCTGTGAGGCCAGTAGAAAATTTACAGTGAAGCAGGCAGGGGGCTGAGTCATAGCCCAGTCACCTGGAGATAGTGGTCTGTCATTATGCCAATATGTCTTTGAGTCTCAGAGCCTACAGCCACAGGGACCCATACCAAGCTGTATGACTGCTGGGTGCTGGGAGTTGAGGTCCTATGGTTGGAATGGAGAGGACAGCTCCTGATGCCAAGGAGCTTGGAACCAATGTGTGGAGGAGAGGTGAATGGAAGCACACCCCTGGTCAGCTGCCCCAAAGGCCAGTCCTTCCAGGGCCCAGCTGTGAGCACCTTCTTTGTTTGTGAGGTGCTCCTCAAGCCTGGACTCACCCAGCACTGCTGTACTTCACCCCCACCTCCGCGGACCACCCTTCGCCTGTCCATCTCAGAAGCCCGAACTCTTCTCCTGTGAGTTCAGTCTTCACTTCTCATTATTCACGAAGGTCCCTAGCCTGGATCCAATATCTTTGGCCTCCATTCCACCCAGAATTTGAACGCCACGGCTGACCCTGTCAGAACTGTGGCAGCCCATCACCCGGCCACAGATACTCACCCAGGCCCAGGTTTCCCTCATGATCTTGGTCCAGCTATGTTCTCTGGGGAAGAGGATGCAAACCTGGGATGTTAACCCCCGGAGGGGATGGCCTGTCATGTAATACCAAGTCCCAAGGGCTTAATTCAAAAGAAGTCTCTTGCCTAATCCCTGATTATTTAATTTACTGTTTTGCTTGAGTTTGGGATACTTATTCTTGGAGAGTTATGATCTTCCTCAGGGAGCTATGATGGCATCCAGTTCAGTACTTTCCACTAAGTTCAGGACTCATCAATGGTCCAAATCTCAGAGCTTGCATCTCTCTTGGGACCTGCTTTCTGGTCACTGTACCTGTAGTTCCAGAACATGCTATGCTTTTCCCTGCTTCCAAGCTTTTGCCCCTGCTCTCCCTCCATCAGCAATAATGCTCTCCCTCGTACATCAGTGAGCTCCTAATGGTCTTCTGACGCCCAGCTCTGGGTTCTTCCCAGACTGTTTAGGTTGATCTGATTCTGTTTTCCTTTATGCAGATGGCATCTTCCATACATTGTATTTTTACTCAATCATAACTGTGATTTTCTCTTTCAGTTTTTGCTCGTAGATCTTTCTTCCCCTGGAAATGACAAGGTCCCCCTGGTGCAGGCACCTGCATGAAGGAGGATGGATGTGGGTGTAGAGATGCTGCCATGTAGGGCTCTTTCTGAGTGGAGCTTCTATATGCTGAACCCTTTCAAGCAACAGAGTCATCCAAGGTCTTGGTGGGACAGAGTCCCAGACTCAGTCCCTCTGGGCCACACCGTAGATAGAAGCTGGGCTGGTGAGTGCGTGGGAGCCTGGGCTGCTGACTGTGCATGGGTGGGGACAATGAGGGATGGGGGCGATATACACCAGGCAGCCCAGGGCCTGTTTAGCAGGTGTCCTGTGAACCACTCCTCAGAGGGAATGTGGCTGGCAAAACTTGTCCAGCAATGTCACTGGGTTGGGCTCCTATGCATTAACCAAGGGGAGATCTGTGGTTTTGCCTCAGGAATAAAAATGTCCTCTCCTATAATGCCATCACTGAGGAAAGACAGCCACGGTTGAATTACCTCCTCTAGGAAGAGTCCAAGGACTCGTTCCCTGACTTACTCCAGTTGCCTCTAGAAAGCACTGAGTGTACTGAACATTGAGGGACACAGCGAGAGGAGTCACCAAGTCAACAGCTAAGAGGAAGTGGACCAGTATTGTCCTTTCCGCAGTGTATATCCTTGGTTCCTTTGTCACAAATCAATTGACCATCTATGTTTGAATTTATTTCTGGGCTCTCTACTCTGTTCCATTGATCTATGTGTCTGTTTCTATGCCAATACCATACTGTTTTGATCACTGTAGCTTTGTAATGTCATTTGAAATCAGGACGTATGATGCCTCTAGCATCGTTCTTCTTTCTCAGGATTGTCTTGGCTATTTGGGGTCCTTTGTGGTTCCATATAAATTTTAGGACTGTTGGTTCTATTTCTGTGAAAAATTATGTTTTTTCTTTTATTTAAAAGTTTTAATTTAAATTCTAGCTAATTAACATACAGTGTTAGATTAGTTTCTGGTGTATAATATAGTGATTCAACACTTCTGTACATCACCTGGTGCTCATCACAGCAAGTACATTCCTTAATCCCCATCACGTGTTTCCTCCATCTCCCCACCAACCTCCCCTCTCACAACCATTAGTTTGTTCTCTGTAGTAAAAAGTCCTTTTCTTGGTCTTCCGTCTCTCTCCTCTTTTTCCCCCCCACTTTGCTCATTTGTTTTGTTTCCTAAATTCCATATATGAGTGAAATCATATGGTGTTTGTCTTTCTCTAACTGACATTTCACTTAGCATCATACTCTCTAGCTCCATCCATGTGCTTGCAAATGGCAAGATTTTATCCTTTTTTTATGGCTGAATAATATCCTGTTGTATTTATATATACCACATCTTCTTTATCCATTCATCAATTGATGGACACTTGGGCTGTTTCCATAGTTTGGCTATTGTAGGCAATGCTGCTATAAACATAGGAGTGCATGCCGCCTCCCTTTGAATTAGTATCTGGTTATTTCTTACAACTAAATTTTTATATCTTCCTTTCTAATAGTTTGGGTTCCTTCAGCTTCAGAGATAGGATTCAAGAGCAAGTATTTTATTCAGGAGGGCAGGAAAATGATACAAAGGAGAAACTCAATGATCTTACTCCAGAGGTGGAGGCGTTGATATATTTACGCACCATCTCTTGTGCATGTTTGGATGAGGACTGCTGCGAGGGATAGAAGTTCCCAGGTATTTCTGATCTGCCATGCAGGTAAACAGAGCAGACTTCCATGGTTCCAGAAAAGCCTTTACATAGAGAGGGGCTCATGCCAGCAATTGGTAGCTATTTGGAGCACCTAAAATGGTGGGGTTTGAGGGAAGTAAGTGGAGTAGTGACAGCATCTTCACACCCCCAAATAGCCATGGGCCTCGGAGTCTTTTTTTTTTTTTAAATAACATTATGTTTACTCTTTTAAAGTGAAATCCATAGTTTTTTTAAAAAATTTTTTATTGGTGTTCAATTTGCCAACATATAGAATAACACCCAGTGCTCATCCCATCAAGTGCCCCCCTCAGTGCCCATCACCCAGTCATCTCCACCCCCTGCCCACTTCCCTTTCTACCACCCCTTGTTCGTTTCCCAGAGTTAGGAGTCTCTCATGTTCTGTCTCCCTTTCTGATATTTCCCACTCATTTTTTCTCCTTTCCCATTATTCCCTTTCACTATTTTTATATTCATCAAATGAATGAGACCATATAATGTTTGCCCTTCTCTGACTGACTTATTTCACCCAGCATAATACCCTCCAGTTCCATCCGCGTCAAAGCAAATGGTGGGTATTTGTCGTTTCTTTTTTTTTTAATAATAAATTTATTTTTTATTGGTGTCCAATTTGCCAACATACAGAATAACACCCAGTGCTCATCCCGTCAAGTGCCCCCCTCAGTGCCCGTCACTCATTCACTCCCACCCCCCGCCCTCCTCCCCTTCCACCACCCTGGTTCGTTTCCCAGAGTTAGGAGTCTTTATGTTCTCCTTTATGTTATGATATTTCCCACACATTTCTTCTCCCTTCCCTTCTATTCCCTTTCACTATTATTTATATTCCCCAAATGAATGAGAACATACACTGTTTGTCCTTCTCCGATTGACTTACTTCACTCAGCATAATACCCTCCAGCTCCATCCATTCCATTGGATGCACATTCCATCCAATGGAATGAGGAATATTCCATTGTATACATAGACCACATCTTCTTTATCCATTCATCTTTTGATGGACACCGAGGCTCCTTCCACAGTTTGGCTATTGTGGACATTGCTGCTAGAAACATCGGGGTGCAGGTGTCCTGCCATTTCACTGCATCTGAATCTTTGGGGTAAATCCCCAGCAGTGCAATTGCTGGGTCGTAGGGCAGATCTATTTTTAACTCTTTGAGGAACATCCACACAGTTTTCCAGAGTGGCTGCACGAGTTCACATTCCCACCAACAGTGTAGGAGGGTTCCCCTTTCTCCCCATCCTCTCCAACATTTGTGGTTTCCTGCCTTATTAATTTTCCCCATTCTCACTGGTGTGAGGTGGGATCTCATTGTGGTTTTGATTTGTATTTCCCTGATGGCAAGTGATGCCGAGCATTTTCTCATGTGCATCTTGGCCATGTCTATGTCTTCCCCTGTGAGATTTCTCTTCATGTCTTTTGCCCATTTCATGATTGGATTGTTTGTTTCTTTGGTGTTGAGTTGAATAAGTTCTTTATAGATCTTGGAAACTAGCCCTTTATCTGATACGTCATTTGCAAATGTCTTCTCCCATTCTGTAGGTTGTCTTTGAGTTTTGTTGACTGTATCCTTTGCTGTGCAAAAGCTTCTTATCTTGATGAAGTCCCAATAGTTCATTTTTGCTTTTGTTTCTTTTGCCTTCGTGGATGTATCTTGCAAGAAGTTACTGTGGCCGAGTTCAAAAAGGGTGTTGCCTGTGTTCTCCTCTAGGATTTTGATGGAATCTTGTCTCACATTTAGATCTTTCATCCATTTTGAGTTTATCTTTGTGTATGGTGCAAGGGAGTGGTCTAGTTTCATTCTTCTGCATGTGGATGTCCAATTTTCCCAGCACCATTTATTGAAGAGACTGTCTTTCCTCCAATGGATAGTCTTTCCTCCTTTATTGAATATTAATTGACCATAAAGTTCAGGGCCCATTTCTGGGTTCTCTATTCTGTTCCATTGATCTATGTGTCTGTGTTTGTGCCAGTACCACACTGTCTTGATGACCACAGCTTTGTAGTACAACCTGAAATCTGGCATTGTGATGCCCCCAGATATGCTTTTCTTTTTTAAAATTCCCCTGGCTATTCAGGGTCTTTTCTGATTCCACACAAATCTTAAAATAATTTGTTCTAACTCTCTGAAGAAAGTCCATGGTATTTTGATAGGGATTGCATTAAACGTATAAATTGCCCTGGGTAACATTGACATTTTCACAATATTAATTCTGCCAATCCATGAGCATGGAATATTGTATTTGTCGTTTCTAATGGCTGAGTAATATTCCATTGTATACATAAACCACATCTTCTTTATCCATTCATCTTTTGATGGACACCGAGGTTCCTTCCACAGTTTGGCTATTGTGGACATTGCTGCTAGAAACATCGGGGTGCAGATGTCCTGCCATTTCACTGCATCTTTGCACTGTATCTTTGGGGTAAATCCCCAGCAGTGCAATTGCTGGGTCGTACGGCAGGTCTATTTTTAACTCTTTGAGGAACCTCCACACAGTTTTCCACATTGGCTGCACCAGTTCACATTCCCACCAACAGTGTAGGAGGGTTCCCCTTTCTCCGCATCCTCTCCAACATTTGTTGTTTCCTGCCTTGTTAATTTTCCCCATTCTCACTGGTGTGAGGTGGTATCTCATTGTTTTGATTTGTATTTCCCTGATGGCAAGTGATGCCGAGCATTTTCTCATGTGCATGTTGGCCATGTCTATGTCTTCCTCTGTGAGATTTCTGTTCATGTCTTTTGCCCATTTCATGATTGGATTGTTTGTTTCTTTGGTGTTGAGTTTAATAAGTTCTTTATAGATCTAGGAAACTAGCCCTTTATCTGATACATCATCTGCAAATATCTTCTCCCATTCTGTAGGTTGTCTTTTAGTTTTGTTGGGGCCTCAGATTCTAATCCTGGTTCTGCCACTGACAAGCTATTGGTCTTTGGATAAGTAATGTGGACTTCTGTGCCTCAGTTTCCTCAAAAGTGAAATTAATGATTTCATCTCTCCAGGTAGAGTATAAACTCCTTGAGACCAGAAACAATGCTCTGGACACCCTTTCCTCCAGGTAAGGGCCTCGTTCAGGTGTATGCCACATCTTGCTCTTTGTTCTGTCAGTCACTTTAATTAAGACCCTCAGGAGACTTGGAATATGCAGAGTATTTGTCTTTCTAGAAGGAACAACAATATTATCATGCATGTGGCTAGTTCTCTGACACTGAACATCCTTTGATGTAGATAGAAGAGGTAGAGCTGATGGTACTTGAGTCATGGGATGGAGAGAAAAACAGGGCCACAGAGCTCTACATGCACTGGATATTCAGAAATGGTTGGCATAGCCAACGACAGAAACATCCTCTCCAGCTCTGGCTGCATGGTAGGTGCTGGATCATAGAATGTGTCCATTCAAAGTACATGTAACTTTGAATGGACACAGATCCTCAAATGTCACCCACAGCCATTAGGTATGCAGAGGCGCTCCTTGGTATGGGCCATTAACCACCATTTATGAACTGGTTTAAATCTTGTGAGTGGTGCATCCAGGGATGACCTTGGCTCGGGTGTCAGTAAATTATGCTGCACAGCGTTTTGCTTCAAGCTCCAGTCCCTGGTCTAAAGGTGGTTAATTATTACACAGGCAGTAGGCATGTCCTTTCTATATTCATGGGGTTTCCACTTCTTGGTTGTCTGCTCATTTCCAAGTACTTTTGGAATTAGTCTCTGAATCTTTTCTGACTTCTCTGAAGTGTATGGTTTAATTTCCATCAAGAATTACCCATGTTTATAAATAACCTCCAGAGTGACTCTTTTGCTGTTCAAACTATATAAAGTTATTTTTGAGATGCTTGGGACTTCTGAACAGGAAGCCCAGTGAGATCATTTTAGAGGCTTTAGTCTTTCCTTAATTTAGTTCCTATTTTGTGTGAAGATTATATCATAAGACACATGATTTCAAAGGTTTGCTCCTTTTGATATTCTCTCTCCCCACTCTCTGCAACCCCCTTCCAAGAGGAGTGTGAGGCAGTCTCTCTATGCATGTATGTGCATGTGTGCGTATGTATATTCAACTAGGTAAAAAAAAAAAAGATGAAGACATTGAAGTCATGGCAAAATGAGTGCACAAATGAGGCAAATCTAGGGCCAGGCTGGTATACAAATGCTGGTTCTAGGGTTTGGGGCAGATATTAGAGCTCATTACAATTTGGGCTCTGAACTTCTTAGTAGCAATAGCAAAGAAACACTATTCACAAAACTCTCAGCATCATTAGAAAAATAAAATCCAATTAGCAAAAACTCAGAGTTTCTTATTATAGAGGCAGATGATTTTCACAAAAGGGTAGAGTATTTCACTAGCCTTGACATAGCTACGAAGAAACTGAGACAGGCTTGTGCTCAGGAGCAGTGTTTGGGTGTGTAGCCACCACGTGTGTGTGTTGGCATGGGGCAGGCCTGGGTGGTCTCCAGGGAGTGGAGGCTCCATGGGAATGGCCTGGGTTCCAAGGCCATACATGGATTCTCCTGTGCAGTTGATATTGGAGGAGGCTCTTGAAGACCACCTCCCTGTCCATCCTGGCTTGGACATCTGAGCAGACTCAGAAGAGGGCTCCTTTGTCCATAAGGAGCCCTCAGGGGGCACATTTGCTAGGGCTAAGTGTGAGCTCTTTCTTGGCTACCATAGGTCCCTCTGGTCTTCCTTGCCTTGTATGGCCTGGAGGAGTTCCAGACTTTCCCTTGCACTTGGAGGACTAAGCCAGGAGGTCCTAGAATGAAAGAAGGTGGGCAACCAGGGCTTTCTTCACTGATGTCCTGGTTGTGGTCTTGTGCAGTAGGGAGAGAAGCGAGTACCAGGCAGCTCAGGGTGGTGATCTAACACACTGGGATGCATTGTCTCAGAATCAATTGTGTTGACATACTGATAATATCTGTTTGGAGATGCATTCAGAACATGAAATAACAATGCTGATGAGGTCATCTCTTCAGGCAGAGAGACAGATTGGATCCTGTATTCTGACAATCATTCATGAAGTGGATTGGCTTCAAGATCTTTGGATTTCTGAGTGTGTGTGTGTGTGTGTGAAAATCTGTCCCCTTCAGGCTAAAGCACCTTGTTTCCTCTCTATTTGATATCTCTCCACCAACTGTTTCTCTCTTGCTCTGATCACTTACCTCAGATTATTTTCAGTTTCCAGGAAGGCTTTCTTGAGATTGTTGCTCAGCTCCTGGCACTGTGGATAAGTACCTCCTTTCCATCTGGGGCTGGAGAACCCTCACCATTGTATGCTTTGTGGCTCCCCCTAGCTATGACTTGCATGACTGTTGTGGTTTCCAGGAGCTTCCAAAATCAGCCGTTATAGAAACTTCTGGTTCAGGGAGACACTTCAGACACAGAGATAATTTTTCTGCAGGAGTCATCAGGCATTAAATTATAAAGAATGTTTATTGGACAACTGCTGGACACTTTCTGCTGCATAACACTACCTGTGGTATGGAGAGCTTTCTGCACATTTCAGGGCACTTTTCTTCACTAATTCTCACACCGCCTCTGTGAGGGAGTACATCAGTTAAAGTGTGTCTGGTTCCAAATGACCTAGAAATACTCTGACTGGCTTGGTATATAAAGGGGGTTTATTGGCTCATTCATATATATGATATGCTCAGAAGTAGTCTGTATTCAGGTGAAGCTTGATCTAGGGCTCAAAACGTGTCCCCAGGGCTAGGTACTTACTTCTCGGTCACCACTTCGCCTTCCTGGCATAGGTTTAACCTCAAGTTCATACTGAAGGCACCTGGCTGCTCCAGAAATCTTGCAGTTTCACAACAGTTGTTGGAGTTCTAATTCCTACAACCCCACATTGTATCATCCAGTGGAAGAGAGAGGGTCTCTTTTAGGAGATTGACATAGCAGGGAGAGATTGTCACCTTTCCATAAGCCCCAGGAAGGTCTTTGCCTCTTGTTGGCTCTGACTAGTCTATGTGTCCATTCTTAAACCAATATTTGATGGCCAGATGCGTGGGATTGCTGGACTGACTCAGGGACCCTCTCTCTTCTGGAGGATTTCAACCTCATCAGATCACATGGCTAAGGATAGATATGGAATCAAAGGGTTTTGCTCATGAAATCGAGGGACTTTTATGCAGGTGAATAAGAACAAGTTGTACACCCAGTTAGTAGATGAAAACCTAGAGCTCTCAAGGATCATGTAACAAGATGACACACATGGGGGCTGTTTTTCCTCTATACCCATTGGCTGTGAGTTTATTGAGGACTGGGGACCACAGAGTTTTTCTGTTTATGTAAGATTTAAGGTAATGCAGGGTGTGCTTACTAAGTATTTGTGAAGGGTAGTTAAGGGTGTGCTAGGTAGTTCTTTGGAACTGGTTAAGATGGAGATGTAGGAAGCAAATCAGAACAGATTTTGAAAATTGGTAAAGCAGTTGAGAATCAGGACTTGATTAGTAGGGAGAGACATTCTCTAGCAGAAGATGGGGGTGACTTGGTGAAGGGGTGCAGAACACGAGTGAAGCTGGCAGGAGCACTGCCTGGAAGACCGGCAAGGAGGTGATGCCAATGAAGGCACGCCATGGGACCTTGAGAGCCTAGAGAACACCTTGCACCTCACTGCCTCCCCCAGTGGCATCCCCACATCAGCCAGTCCCAACCACTGGGATGAAAGAAGTTACTTGGAATTTGGAGCATAATAGACAAAAGAAATTCAGAGCAGGGCAACACGATTTCTGGTCCTGTGAGGGTTTGATGTCCTTGGAGGTTAATTGACAAACTAGGGTGGAACTTTCAAAGGGTTCCCTTTGAACCAAGAATGTCTATTTGGTATCATTTCATTTGCCCAGACACAGATAGGGAGACTCAGCTGAGGATGAGCTGTGGCAGCCGTCACGTGGACGTTGCAGGCTTCCCACAGGTGCAGGGCTTCCCATGACAGAAGGCCAAAGCAGAAACCCCTTATCATCCTTCTGTGGCTATAGGGCCTGTCTGCACCTCTGGAAGAGTGAGAAATCCCCCTGCTATTCCCAGGTTCACGGTGCTGTGTCTTCCAGCCTCCTGGCGGGATGCCCTGTCAGGACACACTGGCAACTTGCGAGGGCAGGGTCTCTTGGCTGATTCTGCACTTTCTATGCACCATGTTGTCGCTGGGTGGCCTTTATCAAGCTTAGCTCTGCTGAGAGCCACAGAGAGTTAATAAGCCAGGTGTGACTTACCGGCAGAGTGGCCAATGCCCGCCTTTCCTGGGAGTACAGGACACGTGGGATAACTATTCAGCCCCAGCCTGGGACATGTGAGGGACAAATCGCTGGTTTTCTTTTTCTACCCATAAAGGACTCTAAATGACTTTGCAAGTGACATACTTTCCAGGGCTCAGGCTAATAAAAGTCACTTTAAACCTAGAATTCTATCAGAGCTAAAAGGATATTCATCATCTTTGAGTTGAAATTGGTCATCTCTTGGGATGCCCACAGAGGAAAGTTGCAGCCCGGCAGGAAGGCAGGCAAATGTCCACTTTTGGCTTCATAAGACTATCTATTTCTTCTGCAGAGGCTCAGAGGCCATTTAAAAGAGGAACACAAAATAAAACAATATAAATATGACAACAAAGACATAGGTCCAAGGAAACTAGGAATAAGCAATGTAGATTCAGCTTGGAGAGAAAGGAGGAAGCATTCTGTTGCTTTTAATTTGACTCTGAGATCGCTGCCAACCAAGTGAAAAAGGGGACAGCTAGGTGTGTTGTATTTTTCAGGAAGGGAAGGACAGCTAAGTGTGTTGCACTATGTACTTTAAACACATGATCTAGTTTGATCTTTAAGTGTATTTGCTTATATACAGTTTCTGGAGGAGGAAATTGAGTCCTAGAGAGTTTAAGGGATCTTGGGATTACATAGCTGTCACATAGCAGAGAGAGGATTTGAACCTATGTCTGTCTGGTTCTGTATTCTATACTCTTGACCACGAGGCTCCATATTTATGAGCTAAAGAGGACAAGCAGATGGTGCTGTTGGTGCTGTTTTATGCTCTTTATGTGGCTTGGGTGAATGTTCTCACGCCTGGATCTTCAGAAGTGCCAATCAGGACGAGCCCACACCTCGGCACAGTGCTGGCATGCTGCAGCCCCTGGTAATCGGTAGCCACAGATAAATTGGTGATATTGATGTGTCCGTAGAGAAAGACTAGGAGAGATCATTTTTCCCACCTCCCTCTGGGCTCCCAAGTCCTCATCCCACAATTCATAGGGCTCTTCTGAGGTAATTGGCCTTGCTTTTCATAATCCCAATTTTTCAGAGAGGATTTTGACTTTTCTTTTCTTTTGAGAGGGTTGGGTGGTATCATTATGAACTACCTACATGGTGAGAGACAGATAACAAGTAGATAAACCCCACTTGCTCAACCGAAAGCAGAGTCTAGATCAATCTCGTACCATTCTTTGGTTGTACAGCACCAAGCTGACCTTTTCTCTGAGCAGGAGGAAGGCTTGGCCAAGTAAAGATGAAGTACTGGGGCAGGGTGTCCGCAAGGGAGCACTCAGGGTTTTTGAAAAGTAAAGGGACTATGTGGGCAAAAGTAGGTCAGGAGGTGAGAGAGGCCATGGGGGCAGCAGGCACATATACTCCCCTGTGGCTGGACAGGAAGGGTCCCACCCCAACAAGCCTCAGAATCTCCTGCCAGACATGACCAGAGAACAATGGCATCTGAAGGGAGTTCTGGGGACACCTGGGTGGCTCAGTGGTTGGGCATCTTCCTTTGGCTCAGGGCGTGATCCCAGGGTCCTGGGATCGAGTCCCTCATCGGGTTCCCCACAGGAAGCCTGCTTCTCCCTTTGTCTATGTCTCTGCCTCTCTCTGTGTGTCTCTCATAATAAATAAAATCTTTTTTAAAAAATGAAGGGAGTTCTGCTGTCTTTTTCTCCCTTCTTTTGGTGGGAGCTGGGTAGGTGTCAGGACAGTGGAGGGGCGGGCAGAGGTGACAAGGGAGGAGGGGGAGGAGGCAGAGAGATGGAAGCACACTCCTGGAGTTATTCTAAATACGGAGAACCAAATCACTACCCCAACAGTGTACACTATTTGAAGAGCACGCTGGGAAAGCTATAACCTGAAGGAGGCTTTTACCTGTGTTAACGCTCCCTTTAGTGGTGTTATCAGCACAACAGATGGTAGACGACCAACAGAACTGGAGGAAATCAAGTATCCTTCATAGCTCACTTACGGCAGCGTCTGGGGTGGTTTTATTATTTATGGAGTCATGGAAACAAGCTCTACTGCACCATGGTGTGTTGTTACATAATGCCTTCCTCCTCCTGAATGCGGTGTTGGTGTGCTCCATATGGTTATTACAGGTAGATTTGTTTTACTTCGGGTATATATTTATTTTTTGGAGTAACTAGCTTTTGGCAGATCGACCCGAAAATTAATTCAAAGCACTGAAGAGAGGTAATGGGAAGAACCAACTCCACTCAGACCTGGAAAAGACATGTTCTCTTTCCATAGACTCTTCTTAGGCGGCCCATTCAAAGGGAACTGAGTTTGGG
Source organism: Canis lupus dingo (assembly GCF_003254725.2). Classification (NCBI taxonomy): domain Eukaryota; kingdom Metazoa; phylum Chordata; class Mammalia; order Carnivora; family Canidae; genus Canis; species Canis lupus. Next base: position 29,114,786 of record NC_064261.1, on the reverse strand, counting down.
GGAGGGACTTCCGTGGAGTCCCTGGATCCCCGGCGAGTCTCAGTATGTGAAGACCCAGACAGAAGAGCATTTATTACATAGGCACCCTTGAAATTTAAAGGCATTTTTACTTTACAAAAACACACCTCTAAACTGAAGCTCCATTAGCACTGAAAAGTCATCGATGAAAAGTCACTGTTGAATACGGGCCAAGTCAGCAAAGAAAAATGAAGGCCTCGGGCTAAGAGCTTCTGGACTGTGAGATAACTGAGCAAGGAAGGAAGATAACTGGAAAAAATGGGGGCTCTGTAACATGATGCTAATGAACGTGCTTTGGGATTCCTTATAAAACAATGATTTTTTGGGAAAAGAACCGGTTGGTACTATTAAAATTATAATGCATATTCATGGCTAAATTCGTATTGTTCAGAAGGGAATAAGGTGCAAAGTCTGTCTTCATCTAAACCCTCCCCTTGAAGTTACCTTGATTAATGGCTTTGTTTATCTGTCCAGAAATTTCCTATGCAAATGAAAGGATATATATCATATCATTTAAAAAACCACACATGGGATCACATTTGCTTGGCTCATTCTGCAACTTGCTTTTCTGCATCACATTCTACCTTGATGATTGTTCCACATCTGTATAAGGATCCGCATAGGTCTCTGAAACTATTCACTCTACAGGTGTATCATTATTTTTCTAAATTGTTTTCTGACGAAGAATATGTGTATTGTTTCCTGGCTTTTGCCATTACTAACCATGTTGGAAGCAGCAACGTCGTTCACATATCTTTGTGCACATCTATCTACAAGTATAGCTATTAGATAAATTCATTCTATTTGGCACAGCTTACGCCAGCCTCCAACAATTTATTTTGACAGTAGTGTATGAAAATGCCTGATTTTCTCTGTACCTTTTTAATATTTGCCAAGATCACAGGAGACAATAATTCTTTCATTGACTCAGTCACTTAAAATATTTATTAAGCATCTACTATATGCCAAACATATGCATTAAGTTCTGGGAATACACAGGAGAGAAAAAAAGTAAATTGCAAAGCTCTTTCTCAGTGGAATTTCCAGTTCAGAAGGGGAGAGAAACATTAGTTAAATGTTAATCACATAAATAATTGTTAATCACATAAATAAATGTAAATTACCACTTTTGTAAGTGCTATAAAAGAGAAGCAGATGATGGTTAAGAGAGCATATAAAAGTGAGGGATGATCTAATTAAGAGATGGGCGGGGTGGCCAGGACAAACTTCCCTCACGAAGGAACAACTGAGCTGCAACCTGCACAATGAGTTGAAGAAACTCATTAGGTGAAGGAATAAAGGAGAAGAGAGAAAGAGCATCATAGAGAGAGGGACTATATCATGGGCAAAGGTCCTCCTGAAAGAGAACCCAGATGGGGAGAAGTTGGAAAGGAAAAGTGGGTTCAGGGCCAGACCTCACAGGACCCACTTCAAGTTCTTTTATTAGAGGAGGGGGAAACCTTTGAAGAGGTTTAAACAGAGAAGAGACATAGTCATATTTCAGTTTTGAAACTGATCATGTTCACTCTTAGAGACAAGTGGAAGATAATTCATGTTGCTGTAACTTGCATTTATTTAATTTTGAGTGACTTAGTCATTTGTTATAGGTGATGGTTAATTAGATTTCATTTTCTTTTGAATTGTCTGATAATGGTTTTGACAACCTTTTTCCCCCTATTGGGTTCACTTTGTTCTTATTGATTTGCAAGAGCTCTTTATATATTTAGGAAATCAGCCTTTATCTGTCAAAAGTTTTAAATATTATTCCAGTTTTGTCTTTTGGCTATATTTGGATGCTTTTAAAATATTTGTTTGATCAGATTTATCAATAGTCTTTATGGTTTCTCAATTTTTGTCATGCTAATAAAGCCTTTTTCTCCTGCAAGATAATAAATATATTTCTTCATTTCCCTGTTGATTATGTGTTTTTATTTCTTACATTTTATTTATTTATTTTTAAATTTTTTAAATTTTTATTTATTTATGATAGTCACAGAGAGAGAGAGAGAGAGGCAGAGACATAGGCAGAGGGAGAGGCAGGCTCCATGCACCAGGAGCCCAACGTGGGATTCGATCCCGGGTCTCCAGGATCGTGCCCTGGGCCAAAGGCAGATGCTAAACCGTTGCACCACCCAGGGATCCCCTATTTCTTACATTTTAATTGATTTGTTTGAAACTTATTTTTGATAGGAATTGAGGTAGGTTTGCTCACTTATTTTTGCTAATTGCTGGCTAGCTGTACATCACCATTTTATAAATTCATTAATTTTTCTTGCCAATTTGAAATGCTACCTTTGTCACCTGCTAAATTTCCATTTGAAAAATATGCTGATTTTTTTTGTTTTGTTTTTTTGCTTGTTGTTGTTGTTGTTCTTGAGAGAGGGGTGGGGAGTGGGAGAAAGTGAAAGAGAACCTTAAGCAGGCTCCATGCCCAGGGCGGAGCCTGATGTGGGCTGGATCTCATGACCCTGAGATTGCGACCTGAGCTGAAATTAAGAGTTAGACACTTGACCAACTGAGCCACCCAGGCGCCCCTGTAAATTATGCATTTAGATGTAACTTCATTCTTTATTCTGTTTCACTTTATTTATTCTTGTCTATTCCTGCACAAGTACAAATTAAGAAAAGTAGTAGCTCTGGAATATATTTTAATATCTGGTAGGGTTTAACCTCATTTTTCTTTTTGCATCCATAATTTTCTTGGCGAAGCTGGCATGCTTATTCATAGGGCTTACTGGGAGAAGTGAGGCAGCCAATGTGACCTTGGTCACCAGTACTTGTCATTTGTGGTCTCATCTTGTGTGTGACATTCAGCATCCATTCTAGGGCATTCGGTTGTTTGATCTGGTGCTCCCCACTTCTTGGCATCCAAGTGCCACTTGGGTCCACATGCGTCCTCTCCCGTGCTCAGCATCAATAGAGTAAGCAGATTCAGCAGCAACAAAAGGGGAATGGGGATGCAGGCAATCCTTAGCTTTCTCTTAGCCAAAGGCAGGAGAAGCAAATGCTGTTCGTAGCAACAGAATTTCAGCGACAAAACAGAGGGGAGAGAAATATCACCCAGGTAGGCTGGAATGCTGACCTCTCTCTCCTCCGTTTTTTTTTTTTTTTTTTTTTTTAAGATTTTACTTATTTATTTGGAAGAGAGCGAGAGCGAGCTTGAGTGGGCAGAGGCAGAGGGAGAAGCAGGCTCCTCGCTGAGCAGAGAGCCCGACACGAGCTGGATCTCAGGACCCCGGGATCATGACCTGAGCCAAAGACAGATGCTTAACTCACTGAGCCACCCAGGTGCCCCTCTCTTCTTCTTCTGCCAGATAGTAGTTTCACCCAGCCAGGTCCAGAGTATCTGTTTTAAGTCTCCTACAACAGACAGAGCATGAACTTGAGTTTGACAGCCCCAGGTTCAAATCTTTACCAACTTGCTCTGTGACCTTTGGACCTCTTCACCTCTCACAAATGCAGTTCCTTCTCCAGAGTCTAGGGGTGATGAGGCTTGGTTTGAAGCTTCTGAGAAACAGAAGCAATGTCTGAATGGCACCTGGCACCTTGTAGCTACTGAACGGTTCCCATTGTTACTAAGCACACTACACTTTTGTTTCATAAAAAGCTGTGGTTCTAAAAATATCCATTCCCTTCTGGAACTTCTGAATGTCAATTTAAATCAGACACATTGGAGTGTTCAAGGTTTCTCCAGTCATTGCTGGGTCATCTGTTGGCAGTATTAAATAAAAAGATGGTGGGGCGGGGTGGAATTCCAAAATATGAAAGCAAGCAGTGAAGTGTCACGTTCCAAATAGGAGATTTTTTTTCCCCTGGTCGATCCGCCGGTGCGACCCTCCCCAGCCTCCCCAGGCTGTGCACGGGAGGTGATGCGGGCTACACCGCAGCCAGCCTGCTGCGTATCTCCTTTGTGGGGGCACGGGCTCAATTAGCATGCAGAATCGTAGCAGCCTCTACCTCTGGAATGAACTTTTATCCACTTCCTCATTTCATAAGTTTAATTAGCTAAAAACGAGCCAGTGGTCTGATGTAGATGGAAATGCTCTCAGAATAAAAATATCAGTTACCCTGAAAGCTTTTATGAGAAGCCAGGAAATGAAGTGAACTCACAAAATCAAACCTGAAACTCTCTTGTCCCCTCTCTCCTTCTTAAAAAAAAAAAAAATAAAAAATAAATAAATAAATAAAAAATCAAGCCTGGTTCAAAAGGCAATTCTCCCAAGTGATGGAGCTTTCCAGGCAGTTTGTGAAGTGTGTTCTCTAAAACAGCCACCGATACTTTCAAATCCCAAGCCTGACGGAGGTTGTAATCGCCACGGTATTTCATTAACGGTGAGGGTCACCAGGTGCTCTGGTCAAGAGTAGATAATGTGACTTTGACAGGAATATGGAAATGCAGCCAGTAGGCTCTAGTCAGATGGTTGCCCTTGGATTTGAAAGGCTGCAGACCTTCATTAGGTGATAAATACCAAGTGACGGGCGTTCGTGATGGGTGAACTTGGAAAGAGCAGGTGGTGTGATGTGGGCGACACAGAGCAGGCTCAGAGGGGGGGCCCGTCAGAACAGGCTGCAGCTGGAGGTCAGTCAGGCAAGGTCTTGTCGCCCTCCACAGCCCGGCACAGCGAGGAGGACACGGGGCACCCAGATTCAAGCCCCCCCCCCCAGCACCCCGCTAGGAAGGGGCAGGGTGGGGACCGGCTTGGGCACCCGATGTGTTCTCTGACCTGACAGTGGATGTGGGTTCTGGGGTTGCGGACACCTGTCATGTCCAGCCATCTGGCTATCCCCCCTCCTTCTCCTATTCCCCTGGGTCCGCACCCCCTGTGTCTCCCCGCGGGGTCCCTGCTCACCCTCCCAGCTTTGCGTGCCTGCATCCTGCCACCGGTTGTCCTCCTGGCTCACTCTGGTCCTCAGACCTGAACTGAAGCAGCATTTTCTTTGAGAAGTTTCTCTGGTGCCTCTCTCGGGCCGAGAAGCTCAGGGCGGGGTTCGGGGACCCCTGCACCCAGCAGGCTGCGTGTCGTCGCCACCCGAAGCTGCGCCGTACCTGCTGGCTGACTGGGTCGCCCTGCTCTCTCCCACCGGGCCCCAGGGCCGTGGTGCGGAGCCGCACAGGGAGCTTGTCAGGGGTCGGGCTTCCCAGAAGTAGAGTCCGAGGCGGAGTAAGCGGTGGAGGCTTGCGGGGGCCCCTTGGGAGCCGCACCTGTGGATGGGCAGGGTAGGAAGCAGGCGCTGCAGAGGAGGAGCCGGTGGGGGTCAGGGCTGACAGCACCGGGGTGCACCTGCGGGGACGGCTGGAGCTGGAACAGCCCAGCAGAGACGTGCGTCCTTGAGTGCACAGGACTGGGCCTCACCCTCTCGCCTCAGCTGGCCCTGGGGTGGGGGCAGCCCTGGGAGGGGTGCTACCTCGGGCGAGGCTCTCAGTGGCTGAGGGGAACCCTGACGGCACCCCACTGAGGTGGGTCTGGATGGCACAGCCACTCGTCCACACAGAACATAAGAACATGAGGAGGAGTTAATGCCCAGTGGGTCCCCTCGGGCGGCCTGTTTTGGGATTCTCAGCCAGACCCGCCGTCCTCAGGCGCCCTCCACGCTCATTCATTTTCACTGAGCACTGATGACAGGGCCCAACTACAGGTCGGCCCCTACCCTGCCCTAGGCATTGGGATGAGGGGAGCTGGACGGACCCCTCCTTGGCCGTCCTGGAGCCTGTGTCCTCCTGGGGGAGGCAGATGCCAAACATGACAGATGTCTAAGTTGTGAGACTTCACCAGCTCGCTGGGACTCTGCAGAATAGAAAGAAGGTGGTACCAGAGTCTCAGGGACAGAAGGAAGGAGGGGGGTATTTTATTTATTTACTTCTTTGTTTGCTTGTTCATTTGTCCATTTATTTATCTGATTACAGTTGATACACAGTCAGGTGTACAACATAGTGATTCTACACGTCTACACGTTGGGCTGTCATCACCGTGAGGGTGATGTGTACGGTGTCTGTCACCATACTATGCTATTACAATATAATTGACTGTATTTCCTCTGCTGCACCTTGTATTCCCGTGATTTACTCATTCCGTAATTGGAAACTTGTATATCCCCCCTTCACCCATTTTGCCCTTCCTCCCATCCCCTTCCCTTTGGCAACCACCAGTTTGTTCTTTGTCTTTATAGGTCTGATTAAGCTTTTTATTTGTTTGCTTAGTCATTTGTTTTACTTTTTAGATTCCATATATAAGGGAAATCATAGGGTAGGTACTTGTCTTTTCTCTGATTTAAATTTCATTTTGCATAATGCCCTCCAAATCCATCCATGTGGTTGTGAATGGCAAGATTTCATCTTTTTTAATGGCTGAAAAATATTCCTCTGTGTGTGTGTGTGTGTGTGTGTGTATGTACGTACCACATCTTTATCTATTCATCTATTAAAGGACGCTTGGGTTGCTTTCATATCTTGGCTATTGTAAATAATGCTGTGATAAGCTAGGGGTGCATGTATCTTTTCAAATTAGTGTTTTCTATTTTGAGGGGGAGGTAAATACCCAGTAATGGAGTTACCTGATCATATGGTATTTCTCTTTTTAATTTTCTGAGGCACTTTGATACTGCTTTCTACAGTGGCTGCACCAGTTTGCATTCCCACGAACAGTGCACAAGTGTTCCTTTTCTCCACACTCTCAATGAAGAGGCTATTTTAGACAGGGTATTTGGATAGTCATCAACGGAGAGGTGACATTTATCCTGCAACCTTAGGGTGAGGAGGAATCAGCTCTGAACTTTTTCAACAGAGGCAGGAGCAAGTGCAAAGGTCCTGAGGCAGGATCAAGCATGGCCTATGTGAGGAAAGACAGAGAACAGTGGTAGAAGGATGGAAGAGCAGATCAGAGAGGAAGGCAGGGATCAGGTCATCAGTCTGAAAATCAAAATAGGGCTTTGATCTTATTGTGGGTACAATGAGAAATTTTTAGTGTTGAAAACAGGAAGTGTGAATTGACCTGATTTATATTTTAAATAGATCACTCTTCTTGCTATTAGAAGACGCACTGTAGGGGACAAGATGGGAAGCAATGGGGATTAGTTAGGAGGAAATAGCAACACTAGAACTAGGGGTGGTGGAAGGGGAGGTGGGTGGGGGTGGGGGTGACTGGGTGACGGGTACTGAGGGGGGCACTTGATGGGATGAGCACTGGGTGTTATTCTATATGTTGGCAAATTGAACACCAATAAAAAATAAATTTATGTATATAAAAAAAGAAATAGCAACACTAGGCAAATGGTGACCAGAGTCGAGGCAGGGGGAGATGGAGAGAATGGACTCAGAGAGGGAATGTAAGGAGAGTGTTGGAGGGACTGTCAGGGACCAAATGCATCCCGTGAAGGGAGTGAGGGAGCACAGGGAGCTCCTGACAGCTGGGTTTGAGGCACTGCCCTTTCCTGAAATGTTTCTGTAACCTTCCTCCTTTTCCCCACTGCACACTGTCCTGCTTTGTGTCCCATTCTGTGGCACTTAGAGTTTTTTACTGAGACGATAGATAAACCAAGTTATGCTAATGTTGCCAATGACTGACAAGTGATTTATCCAGAATGGACATCTACACTGGTGGAACTGGTAGCAAATAGTGGTTATGTGGGCTCTTTCTCTTTTTTTTTTTTTTTTTTTACAGTTTGTGTTTTCACTACGTTTTATCTCCTGGCCTGTGTGGAAATAAAAGTGAAGCAGATAAATGCCAAAGAAATGGGAATCTAAAGTCAATTTCATGGACCTCTCTTAATGGGCTAGCCGTAAAAAGGAAGGATAAATATTCAGGCACAGCATTGTTAGCATTGCACAGCCTTTCCGGGGACTGGGATGCTGGCAAGTTGCTGTCTTCAAGCTTTGTGGTCTCGGAGTCTATATCAAAAAAGGGTTGTCTGGGGAGCTGGTCTGGGCCAGCACAGGGGGGCCTGTCATCTGTGGAGTTGTCGGATATCACTATTGGGCCACCGAGGGATGTGCCACCTCCCTGTCCGCAAGGCCGCACAATGGGTGGCTTGACCAGTGATGCATACAGTAGGGAGGTCTCAGGGCCATGGCTGTTCTCTAGAGCACCTTGAGGCTGGGCCTGGATGCCAGGACCACTGTGTGGAGGATCCGAGGTCAGAACTCCAGGAAATATGCCGAGGGATTGCATCTGAGGGAGTGATTTGTGGGCAATGATGGGAGCCCAACCAGCAGGCTCAGTAGCTGGACCAGATGGACTGAGTCCCAGGAAGGCCAGGAGCCCTGGAGCCAAATGTGTGCTGCAGAGTGTGGGGCAGCTGGCCTGTCACACGGCCCTGGGAGGGGTGGGCTTGGGACTGCAAGGGAATGCAGGCAGGACTACAGAGAAGGCTCTCTGCCTTTCAGAAAATCAAGATGTGGGGCCAGGTGGCTCGCCCAGGCTGGGGGGAGGTTTGGGATCCTGGGTGCAGCCCACCGGGAGAGGCATGAGGCTTGCATGCCACCTTTGTTCTCGGGATCCTGAAGCTGCCCCAGCCTGAGGCTGCCCCTTCCTGCGGTGGGAAGGCCATCCTGAAGTGCAAACTATAAAGAGGCAGGTATTGGGAAGTGGTCAGGGCCTGGAGTCTGGAGCCAGGCTGTGGTGTTCCAAGCCCAGCTCACCTGTAAGAGCTGCATGAACTTGGGTGGGACACAGAACCTCCCAGAATCTCTATTTCCTCATTGGAAAAACAGAGGATAATAATTGCACTTTTCTTGTTGGCTCGTCCCAGGGATTAAAGGAGCCAATTTTTGCAAAGCACTTAGAGTAGTTGCCAGCACATAGTAAACACTCAATCAGTGCTATTTCTCATCATTGTTACTGCTTCCTGAGTGCTGACTGTGTGCCAGCAGCAATGCTGGATGATACACATGTGCAGAATTATTCCTCACAATAATGGCCCCAAGGTGATCTTCCCGTTTTGCGGATGAGGAACTGGGGTGAGGTTACATAATGTCTTGAGATCAGGCTGCTGGGAAGCAACAGAGTGGCTTACCTGGGTACCTGACACACCTGCTGCAAGCGCTTGCATGACACTTGGCAGGTGTCATAGGATTATTCTTTCAGGGCCTAATAGGAGGTTCAGAAAGTATCTTTGGTGCCTGTGACATGAGCAGGTGCTAATCCTAGGGGTGGCTTATTTTGGTTTTCAAGTGTGGGCAGGTGGGCAACCTGCTGTTGGCAGTGAGGGAATCAAAGGGGCTGTTGGGAACGGTGTGGGGTTGGAGCCAAAGGCAGGCCTTGATCTCACGGGGGGGGGGGGGGGGGCAGGGGGGAGGAATGTGGGCTTGAGGCAACTTAGTAGAATAAGACTGCTATTTTTCCATCAAAGGATCTTTTAATTAGAAGCACCACGGCGGCACTGAGGACTGTAGATGTGCTAGGTTTGTCCTGCAAAGATAGACGGCGGAGCTCGGCCGGCTGCCAGGGTCCACCATGTGCTTCTTCCTGGGTCTCGGAGTCTTGGCAGGCGCACACAGGCTCGGCGTGGCTTGGCCCCGGCCTTTGGCTGTCTCCCTGCTAACCAGGCTGGGCAGCTGCTGCACATGAGGTTTTAGTTAAAGAGTAACTGGCGAGAAATAGGAGGACTCAGCTCATAAACTTTTATTTAAGGGAGATTGAAGACTGCTCAGATGACTGTTTTGTAGCCCAGAAATCTGCATGTAGCCATCAGAATGGTGCTGGAAGGTAGGCGGCTGCCAACATTGCCCTTTATGGAGTGTCCACTGCATGGTGTGTTATGCTAGGAGCTCTGCAGACACCACCCCTGCCCTTTACACTGGTCAACCACATCAGTCTCCCATGTGAGGACACAAAGGCTCAGGGAGGCTGTGGGACTTTACCAAGACCCCCCAGGGAGGAGCTGGAGGGGTGGAAATGTCATTATCGGGACACACATTTGCCTAGACCTTAATAGTCGCCAAAACTTAGTGATGATAGATCTCTCATTTTGATCGGACTCGGTTCACATGGGATGAAATGTTCCTTTCAAAAAATTTCTGAGCATGAAATGAACTCATCCAAACTGCAGTACAGATGGATCCTTCTTGAAGAATTGCCACTGAGGTATAAGGTGTAAATGACATTTATAAATTGGGAGATGGGTGGACTGGCCTTGCCAAAGCTTCTATAGCAGGATGTTCTTCTCATACATTACAGTGTGGATTTGATGAGTCCAGTTCTTGTCTGAGATGGATTCACACAGTTTCTTCCGTATCCTCCCTCCTCTGCCTCAAGCTTCAAGGTGCTACTGTGGATTGAATATCTTTGTCTCCCCCCACCCCCCCCACTCCTCAAATTCACACGTTGAAATCCTAACCCCCAAGGCGATGGCATTGGGAGGTGGGGACTCTGGGAGGTCCTCAGGTCAAGGGCAGAGTCTTCATGAATGAGATTAGTGCTGTCATGAAAGTAGCCCAGGAAGGCTGGTTTGTCATCTTCCACCATGTGAGGTTATGGAGAGGAGATGGCCATCAACGCACTGGGAAGCAGGTCCTCATCAGACACCAAATCTGCTGGTGCCTTGATCTTGGGCTTGTCCTGACTCCAGAACCGTGAGGAATAATAAATCCTGTTGTATATGAGTCACCTGGTCTGTGATATTAGGTTATGGCAGTGTGAATGGACTAAGACAAGTACTCTAGCTGAGCCCACCTGCGGGCCATCCTAGACTTTCTTCCCATTAACCTTCCATGAATCCCTGTACCATCCTTCCACTGTTTGACATACTAGTTCACTGACATCCCCTCTTCTCTTAGAAGGCTGGCTTTATCTCTCCAAATTCATTATATTTGAATTTTGGAGTAACAACCAATAATTATTTAGTATAAGTATGTCCCAAATATTTGCTGTATCCTGTGTTTTTGTTTGCCAAATCCAGCCATCCCACTACAGCCTCTTTTTCCTCTGACTCTTAGAGCATTGACTTGTCTGAATGGCTCTTTTGTATTGGGCTGTTGTGCTTGTCTTTTCTCCCTTGTGAGGATATCTACACTCAGGGCCTGGGGACCAGGTTCTACATGGGATTCCACACAATACCGTACACACAGTTTACCCTCAGAAATATCTTAAAGGAGTAAATGGATCTCTTAATAATTTCATAGGTGTTAGGACTGTAGTCTCAGTTGGACTGGGGGCTTTTTACGTGTACATTTGTATACTAAGGTTTGGATGCTTGGGGTTGGCACAGAGCGGAGCTCAGAAAATGTCCTCCTAACTGAGTGTGCCAACACTCAGTTACCCCTTCCCCCGTGCCTCCTCCCCTCCAGCAATCCTCTATTTCCCAGAGTTAAGAGTCTCTCATAGTTTGTCTCCCTCTCTGATTTTTCCCCACTCAGTTTCTCCTCCTTCCCTTTGGTCTCTTGCACTATTTCTTATATTCCACATGTGAATGAAGCTATGATAATTGTCGTTCTCTGATGGACTTATTTCACTCAGCAGAATACTCTCCTGTTCCATCCATGTCCATGTAAATGGTAGGTATTCATACTTTCTGATGGCTGATATTCCATTGTATATATACCACATTTTCTTTATCGATTCATCTGTCAAAGGACATCATGGCTCCTTTCACCATTTGGCTATTGTGGACATTGCTGCTATGAACATCAGAGTGCAGGTGCCCCTTCATTTCACTGCATCTGTATCTTTGAGGTAAATACCCAGCAGTGTAATGGCTGGGTCATAGGGTAGCTCTGTTTTTAACTTCTTGGGGAACCTCCACACAGTTTTCCAGAGTAGCTGCACCAGTTCACATTCCCAGCAACAGTGCAAGAGGGTTCCCCTTTCTCCATCCTCTCCAACATTTGTTGATTCCTGTCTTGTTAATTTTAGCCATTCTCACTGGTGTGAGGTGGTGTCTCGTTGTGGTTTTGACTTGTATTTCCCTGATGGCAAGTGATGTGGAGCAGTTTTTCATGTATCTGTTGGCCATTTGTAGGTCTTCTTTGGGGAAGCGTCTGCTCGTGTCTTCTGCCCATTTCTTGACTGGATTGTTTTTTGGGTGTTGAGTCTGATAAGTTCTTTATAGATCTTGGATACTAGCCCTTTATCTGATAGGTCATTTGCAAATGTCTTCTCCCATTCTGTAGGTTGCCTTTTAGTTCAGTTGACTGTTTCCTTTGCTGTGCAGAAGCTTTTTATCTTGATGAAGTCCCAATAGCTAATTTTTGCTTTTGTTTCCCTTGCCTTTGGAGATGTGTCTTGCAAGAAGTTGCTGTGGCCAAGGTCAAAAAGGTTGCTGTCTGTGTTTTCCTCTAGGATTTGATGAATTCCCGTGTCACATTTAGATCTTTTATCCATTTTGAGTTTACCTTTGTGTATGGTGTAAGAGAATGGTCTGGTTTCATTCTTCTGCATGTGGATGTCCAATTTTCCCAGCACCATTTATTGAAGAGAACTGATCATGATTCCCCAAACAGGCAGGACCAGAGCTTATCTTTGTGTTCTTTTGAAGAAAGCTTGTGTCAAACAAATTAAGAATGTTAATTTTCAGATTTTGGTAGTGTTCTTAACCTATTTAAAAGAATACACTGTATTCAGTTTTAATCAAAACAATGCTGATACTGTGAGATGTGTTTTTCCTCATTAAAGCTGCACCAGCAAACGTCTCCTTGGCAAGACATTGTGGGCAGCAAGTCAGGAGGTGATGTGGACATGTGGGAGTGATTATGTATACTTAAACAATACCAACATCCCAGCCTGTCTCTCTCCTTTGAAGACTGAGCAGCAAGCATGTAGTGTCTTAGACTTTTTGTGGACAAGTTGGAGTTCACCTGATCCCACTTTTGCCCAAGGTGAGAGCACACCATGTGGTCAAGGGGATCCCTGCCAACACCTTGAAGTAATGTGGGGTGCATCATTGTGCAGGTGCCTGGTCATGGTGGAATAACTCCCACGATGAGAAAGATCTGTCCTCCCCTGAAGTACCATGTTCATCCTTGCATCCTTTGATCTTGGGTGCCACACACAACAAGTCTGTCCCTGCGGCACAGACTGCCTCTCAGAGGGCTGTAGGTGGCTCAGGGGCCAAAGCTGAAATGATCTTTAGGGAACAGGTTTAATGAAGAGAAGCGGTTTATCATTCCCATTCCTTGGTCTCCTCATCTCCAAAGATGTGCTAAAGGGAATATGGACTAAGGTGGGTACAACCCTCTTCACCTGAATCTTCCTGGGAAAGCACCGTTTATATTTCAAAGAGGTGCCTTAGTGGGCTCTTTAGAGTAGGGATGGGGAGTGGGATGTGGTTAGTAAAGAGATGGTTGATAAGCTCTTTTCCATAAAGTGGGTCTTGTTTAGCTCTACCTGGTACACAAGGGCAGAGGCAGGAGCAGGGAAGAGTCGACTTTCTGTCAACACTATGGGGGAGAGGAATTTGAAGTTGAGGGTGAAGAGATTCAGGAGGAAGGAGCCAGGAAAGCTGGGACTCACACAGGAACAGACAAGCAGCCTCCTGGGGGGATTCGAGAACCAAAACAACAAATGAAGAACTTCCAGCTGTTCACTGCAGAAGGTGGGGTGTAAACCTCTTCCTGTGTCTCCTTCAGTGTCTTCAGTAAAGTCTACATAAGGTAGCTCATTTGTTGCTTTTGAACGGGGAGATTCTTGGTGGGGAACATCTGAGTTGTCATAGCATGGATGCAGGGAGAGCAAATTTGGCTTAGGAACAGAAGATGACAGTGGTGTGTAAAGAGGAAGGGAGCCCTCCACATGGTAGGTCCCAAGGGCTACAGAGGGCAACAGTTTTGACAATCTGGTCTGAAGTGGAGGCGATCAGCACTGATGGTTGAAACGAAAGGTCTACCTCCACCACTCTGTTAGGCTGCTATTTTTAAAAAAGATTTTATTTATTTATCTATCTATCTATTTATTTATTTATTTATTTATTTATTCATTCATTCATTCATTCATTCACAAGAGACACACAGAGACACAGGCAGAGGGAGGAGAAGCAGGCTCCATGCAGGGGGCCCGGTGTGGGACTCGATCCCAGGACCTCGGGATCATGCGCTGAGCCAAAGGCAGACGCTCAACTGTTAGGCTGCTATTAACTGACTAGGAGGTGTTGGGACCCTCAGCGACTCTGTGTCATGGGCCAGAATGTGCCGGAGTCATAGAGGAGGAAGTTACTCAGACGCTGAGATGGGCACTCAGAGCTGCGCGGCCACCTCACCGTCGTGAGAACTGGTGCCCGTCCTCGTCCCTGGCCCCGGGGGTCCGCATGGCAGCCCCCACCTGGGGAATTATCAGGTGAGGCTCTTCTGCTGGGCCCTGTCTTGGGAGCTGCGGAAGTGAAATAAATGGTTGTGCACTTGATTGAGTACATTGCAGGGCGTCAGCAGGTGTAATTTTTTTTTTTTTTTTTTTTTTGCAGGTGTAATTTTTAAAGCTGTTGTCAGAATTATTTCTTCTCTCCCATTCCTTTCCTTTTCCCTCCAATTTCATGTCCCTGGAAATTGCTTAATTCTTCTGCTTTCTTCAGCCCCCATCAATTCCTATCCTGGGTTGTAGGGAATATTAGGTACAATCAGGACAGAGATGCCAAGATGCTTTGCTCGGCCTCTGGTGCAAAGCAGGTGCTTGAAAAGTGAGTTACTTTTCCTCTTTTTTGAAGATCATGACCTATCCACTCCCTCCCACTCACGAGCTTCATGTACCTTCATAGCTTCCTTCCCTTCTCTGACACGAGAAGAAAGGGATCAGAAGCGAGTGGAGCAGCTGCAGAGGTGGTAAGATCTACTTGGAAGTTGTGAGACCTTCCCCGGCCACTAGCTTCCCTTCCGGTGGGTGGTGAGCTCCACCCCCTCAGAGGACCCAGCTGGAGAGCTGAGCCTTGGGGGGCCTTGCTCCCAACCCTGGCTCTCCCTCACCCCGTCAAAGGAGAACCCCTTTCCCTACAGTATGTTGTGATTTCACTTGGCATTCACTGCTCCGCCTCCAACCTTTCCTGATTATTTTCAAGTCAAGTAATTGTTCATCTGTGAATATGTAAGCAGATCATTCTAAACAGAAGCTCGTCATATACTTTACATTTGTGGGAACTTCCGAGCAAACATTGAAAAGCCATCTTAGAGTCATTTGCATTTTAATTAATACTTCAAATGAATTACTCTTTTTCAAAAGAACTGCTGTTTTTGTTGTTGTTGTTGTTTTGTGTTTCATTTTTGTTTTTGGCTTTTGGGGTCTTTAAAAGCAAAAACCAGGAATTAAAGTCCCTGGTCCAGCAGCACTGTGGTTGACTTTGGTCTTCGTTTGGCCGGTTCGGGCCATTCTTATGCTGGGAGAGAGCCCCACATCTGGTTGCCTGCCAATTGCTGTTTTATGAGGGGCTGAAAAATTCTTACTTAATCCTTTCTTAGAAGAATAATGTGTTAGAGTTGCTGTCTAAATGAAGGCTGCAAGGGAAATAAAGGTCATGTGTAAAAGAAGCAGTTGTCAAAATTCCTCAAGCTGTTATTTGAAGGTGGTCTAATGATTTTATTACTTTTTATAATCTCTCAAGACTTCTAATGCATGTGTATACATAATAATATCCACATACAGATCTACATTTTTTTTCTCTTACATGAATGGGGTAATTGCTTTTCAGCTTGCACATATTGATCTGGAATTGTCTTTTTTTTTTTTTTTAAAGCTCAAGTGTTGGCAAACTGGCCTGCAGGCCAGATCCAGCCCCACGTTTGTTTTTGTAAAAAAAAAAAAAAAAAAAAAAAAAAAATTGTTGGAACACAGCTAGCTTTTTCATTTATTTATTGTCTACGGCTTTTGTAGTGTGGTGGTGGAATTGAATAGTTGTAGCAGAGACTGTGGCTCACAAAGACTAAAATATATACTGTCTGGCCCTTTATAGAAAAAGTGTGCTGCTCCTTCTTCTAATTTAATTTGCATTAAGATCTTTCTGTCAGAATACCCAGATCGACACTGTTTTCTTTAACTTCAGCATAGTGTGCAGGAATAATGTGGTCGATTTTGGGTGGCTTCCAGCTTTTTGCTATTATAAACAATGCGTGTTTCTATATTTGACTTTTTGTGTACACATGCAAGGGTTTCCTGAGACAGATACCTGGAAGGGGAGCTGCTGGGTAGAAGGATATATCTATTTTAGATTTGGAGAGAGATAAATTGCCCTCCAAGAAGGGTATACCAATTTACTTATTTGTCAACAGTGGATGAAAGCACCAATTTGCTTGAATTAAAGAAATAGTACCCTCAATGTCTGGATTTTGGAAGTCCTTTCCAGGAAGGCACATTGGATTCTTTTTTAAGAAAATATTTATTTATTTATTTATTCATCAGAGACACAGAGAGAGAGGCAGAGACACAGGCAGAGGGAGAAGCAGGCTCCCTGTGGGGAGCCTGATGAGGGAATCCATCCCGGGACTCCAGGATCATGCTCTGGGCTGAAGGCAGGTGCTCAATTGCTGAGCCACCCAGGTGTCCCGGCACACTTGATTCTTATAAGGAGTTCTGACCCTGAAGGCTCTGTTTCAGCAACATGCAGTGCAGTGGTGGTGAGGACAGGCTAATGGTGTGAAGGTGGTGGTGGGGGTGTGGGGGTGGCAGTGGGGGTGGGAGGGGTGTTCAATGGACTTGGAGAGGAAGTGCCACTGCAGCTATATGTCTGTGCAATGGAAGAAAATCCATTCTTTCTTTTTTGAGATTTATTTTATTTCTGAAGGAGAGAGAGAGAGAGCGAGAGAGTGCATGGACGTTTGCATATGAGCAGGGCGAGGGGCAGAGGGAGAGGGAGAGACAATCTCAAGCAGTCTCCCTGCTGAGCAGGGAGCCAGACACAGGGCTCCATCCCAGGACCCTGAGATCATGACCCAATCTGAAACCAAGATTTGGATGCTTAACCAATTGAGCCACCCAGATGCCCCAAGAAAATCCATCCTTGGTGAAGGCTGTCACCACAGAAGTGCTCTTCCTACCAGGTGAGCAGGATATGCCCTCTCCCTACTGTCCCTGGGTGGGCAAAATGCACCTCAAAGGAGAAGAAGATGGGAGATGGTCACTGTCAGGGAGCTCAGGGCACCAGGGCTGGAGCA
Organism: Canis lupus dingo; assembly: GCF_003254725.2. NCBI lineage: Eukaryota > Metazoa > Chordata > Mammalia > Carnivora > Canidae > Canis > Canis lupus. The sequence continues at coordinate 29,097,709 of NC_064261.1, read as the reverse complement.
GGACACAGAAACTACACACACTGGTGCTGCTCCCTGGTCAGGGGGTGCAGCGGGGAGATCATCTGCACACACCTGTAGCGGAAAGCTCCGAGAGGGTGAACTCCTTTGAAATACTATACAGCAACAAAAATGACAGTAACATGTATCAGTTGCTCATTGTGTTCTGGCAGTGTTCTAAGCATTATGTGAGGATGTGTCTACCCACCACACAATTCTGTTATTATCATTTCCCTTTCCTAGATGGAGAAAATAACATTGAGAGCAAGTACTAAGTAAAATATTCGACAGGCACTAAGAGGTAGAGCCAGGATGTGGACTCTAGACACACTGACTCACAGCCCAGGCTCCAAAGTAAACCACTTTGAGATATTAACAACAACCAGCTGTGGGTCCTTGGCCAGTTTCTTAACCTCTCTGTGTCTGCCTTTGCTCGCTACAAAATAGATACGATATTCCTCACTGGGAACTGGACTGTGATTTCTCCTACTTCATCTACTTCAGTCTGAGAATCATAGATGTGGAAACTGAGGATTTTTTATATATAGTAATAGGGGCTGTGTGTGTGTGTGCCACACACCAGCAGGGTGACAGATGGGACCAGGAAAAGAGCTTAGCATAATCTTTTTTTAAAAAAAGATTTTATTTATTTATTCATGAGAGACACACAGAGAGAGAGAGAGGCAGAGACCCAGGCAGAGGGAGGAGCAGACTCCCTGCAGGGAGCCCGATGTGGGACTTGATCCCAGGACCCCGGGATCACGACCTGAGCCGAAGGTAGATGCTCGACCGCTGAGCCACAGGTGCCCCGAGCGTAGCATAATGTAATGGTCACCAGAAGACTTCAGTCAGGCGAGGACAGAGATCATGCTCCTAGCAGCCTGGGCTAATGAGCTTCACTGTTTTCCTGAGAGGAAGAACCAGCAGGTCAACCAAGAGCCCCAGGGGTGGCCATTTATATAGGACGTTCTATCATTATGGTTAAGGTAACTCTCCAGCTACCCCTCATTCCAGATGATGCGTGTTCAGCCACTTTCAGCAAATCCACCTATTGCCCTCCTAAAGTTGTGGGCTGAATACCACCTCTGGATAGGTTACAAAGGACTCGCTGGTTGGGAGGGACCTGCCTCACTGTCGCAGACAGGGTGCAGGTGCCCAGCGTGAGCCACCAGGGAAGCAGCAGCCCCGACCCGCATCAGAGTGTCCTGGGAAATCGTCAACACGCTAGCCTGGTCCCACCCCGGGAATCTGGTTCTGTGGATCTGGGGGACGGGAGTGAGTGTGCACGGTGTGTACAGGTGATGTGGGCTGTGGATCCCACACGCACCGCTGAGAAGCGCTGGTGGACAGCGCTCGCCAAGGCAGGCCCTCCTGCGTGGACCTGGCGCTGGGCGGCTGCAGCGCACCTGTGACAGGCCCCGGGTGAGTACCAGGCAGTTAGGTCCCCTCCTCGCAGAAACAGATGCATTACCTGGCCCAGCTTCCTGCTGGTTTAATTCCTAGTCTCGAAAAGAGGTGCAATTTGAATGTTAAGACATAAATATTTGCCATATATTGTTCTTCATCACGTGGATTGTACCTGCAAATGGCTCTCCCTGAGAACCCCCTCGAGGCCCTTTAAAGGAGGGAGTCAGTTCAGGCTCGCTCCTTCTTTAGAATTCTCGGAGGGCGAATAGGTGGGTGGGCTGGAGAGGATTCAGTTGTGACCTGTCACGGGCGAGTCATTTAAGGAATGTGGGGACATCATTTTGACATTTTAAGCACTGATAACATTTAAAACCAAGGCAGGATAACGACTTTTATTAATTACCCGCGTCTCCTCCCGCCCTTCTGTCCTCCGCCCCCCACCAGCTGTTAAGCATTTGAGAAAGTGGTAAATGAACACGATTATAAGCAATTATGAGTTTTTCTTTTTTCAGAGACAGATGGAATCAAGGTTTCTATTTTAAGAGGTTTTCAAATTTAGGTTATGTCTACACAATGCCACATTATTACAAGGGGGCCATATGTTTTCTCTCAGTGCCATTGGAATTTCATCACAGGACGGGCCTGGATCGGTGGTCAGGGGGACGTACTGTATAGCAAGTTCATGATGTTTCTACTAAGGCAGGCTACTTCAAACCCATCCTTCCACTTTTGCTTCCATGATTTTTTTTTTTTTTCATTTATCCACACATTCTTCCTTTCCGCTGGCATGAATTCTGGGCCAGTTTGGTGCTGGGCCATCAGGATGCAGGGATGAAAATGGTATGATGTTACACTCTCAGTGAGCTCATTGTTGACTTTCTGTGCTGATCTGGGTGGATTAGGCTTAATAGAATGACACTTCCAAGTCTCTCACATTTCTCTGTCCATCTAAAACCCTGTGAGGAATTATTAATTAGCCTTTAGTGTTACTTTAAGCTTGTAGACAATCATAGGACAATCAATATCTTTGAGAGATTACCACAGTCAGCCAGTAAGTCAGGACTAGGGCCCCTGTTCCACAGGCATTTGGTTTGAGCTCTGGTAGTTGGATATCTAAAGTCCCTAAGGGAATTTTGGATCGACTATCTTCTGATCCCTTGATGTAGGGGTTCTCAAGCATTAGTGTGCATCAGCATTACCTGGAAGGCTTTAACATGAATTGCTTGTTCCCTACCCTAGCCTTTCTGATTCAGTAGGTCTCGCATGAGGCCTGAGAATGTGCATTTCTTTCTTTCTATTTTTTAAGAGAGGGAGTGTGTGTGTGCATGCATGTGCAAGTAGGGGAGGAGGAGCAGAGGGAGAGAGAGAGAATCTCAGGCAGGCTCCAAACCCAGCATGGAGCCTGACTCGAGGCTCAATCTCACAACCCTGAGATGATCACCTGAGCCAAATCAAGAGTCCAACACTTAACAGACTGAGCCACCCAGGTGCCCAGAGAATATGCATTTCGAACAAGTTCCCAGGGATTGCTGCTGTTGGTCTGGGGACCACACTTTGAGAACCACTGCCTTGGGTGTTTTAGTATGTGTGTGGGTTCTTTATTGATAGGAATGAAGATGCCACTCAGTAAATAAAAGCTTGCAGGTACTGAGCACTGAGGAGGTGCTTGGGCAGTGCTGGGTATTTCTAGGTAAAAGGAGAGACCGGCAGACCAAGGCAGATTATGACAAGTCCAGTTCCTAAGTGAGACGGTGTGGCTGCCCATGGCCGGCCCCTGGGTGCTCCCCCTGCGGAGGGCTGCATGAGGGCCAAATGCTCCAAAGGGCCGGGGTCAGGCGGCTGTCCTGTGCTGCACAGCTTAGCACACGGCCTAACTGTGCCCTTCATGATCTTGCCATACGATCTTGGGAAATGCAGCCGCTTTTCATACAGGAGAATGATTCCTCACCCCAAATACGCCACACAGATAAGAAGTGGTATTTTGGTGCTGCAGTTTGGGCAGACACGGGCTCAGCAATTGGCTTGACAGCAGAGTTTCTAGCCAGAGAATATCATGTGGAACAGTTTAAATTTGTGCCATTGTGAGTGAATTCAAACTGCTTTGTGAGTGTGTACATGACTGGCAAGAGGGAAGAAAAGGCAAGATTTTCTGCCTCTCTTTAGTTTCTGGAATCCACGAGTAGTCTCCTCGTGCTTTGAAGCTCTCGGTGCCCTTTCCAAACCTACAGACCCTGTGTCTTCTACAGATTTGCCTTCCATATGAAGTCAGCCAACCAAGTCTCTACCACCTTCCGAAGGGTGACCCTTCTCTGCCCTCCTCCATCACCCATCGCCTCCTTCTGTTGCATCCTGTTCTATGTACACACTTCCAAACTGCCATTTGTTACTTAACTTATTTCCAGGGTTTAGTTGATATGTTTCAGTATCTTCAAAGTAAAAAAAAAAAATTCCCCATCAAATCAATGAAAATATTTTCCCAGTTGGTGGCTTTTCCCTTAGCATTCCGGTTTCCGAAATGAACGAGGGTCTTAAAGAGGGAGGGGGCAATTGCCACAGAGAAGGTGGGGAGACATGTGAAGAACTCTGTCAAATGCACAATTTGCCATGGGTTGTTGCAGCTAAATATGCTGCTCTTCAACCAGAGTATAGGATAAAATAGGAAGCAGCAAAGACATAGGAAAGTGGGTTTGCATCCTTCATCTTTTCCTTTGGGAGGCCATGGAAAGTGTCACTAAAGGACACTGGAGCAGCCAGGAGGAAGCTCCTTCTTGGCCAGGACCAGGGATCATCAGTGGAGTATTAGCGCTGTGCACTTCCCGCCAGCCACGGCTTATGTAAACTGGCAACCTCATCTGCTAGTGGTCTTGGAAATTCTACTGTCCCCATTCATTTTCATTTGGGGAAGGCTCACTGCAGAAGGTCCTCAAGGGGATTTGGTTCATGATGGAGCAATACAGATGACATACTCGTTCGACTGTGAGCCAGAGCGGCAGCCCCGGATCGATGGTTCCTGTGACAGAAGTCACCTGGAGTGAGCCTGACCAACTCCATGGCTGGCACATGACTACTGTCCTTTTTACACAGGCAGCTCTGGCTTCCAACTTGGCAGATGTCTAATGTCTTCGAATGAGCCTTAATGAAGTGCCCAGCAGGTGCCACTAATGATTTTGACCCTAAGAAAGAGACGTGATAGTTGGATGGTGGAGATTTAAAAACAATAATCATAAAGCAAATATTTCTAGACTTTTCTCTGCATGCCAGTTTGACTGGAGCCCAAGGTTCTTGTTGGCTGTGATGTGGCTTGGCCGGGACAGGAGAGGTGCTTGCAAAACAGGTTGCAGTAGCAGTTCTAAGGGGCCTCTGCTCCACTGACTGGCTGCTTTTTGCCCCTTCCCCATCTGCTCAGTGCCCAGAAAGGTAATGACATTATTGTACAGAGCTTTGGCATATGCGGCTGTAATGTCGTGGTTGCGTAAGATATGCATGTAGGAAGATGCCTGGATATCGTCGTATTTTAAGGTGCTTGGAGTTTTAAAAATTCCTTTTTTTTTTTTTTTTTTGTAGCAAAGGTAGCATTTTAAGCTAATGAGCTTGTTCCCTTTATCTTGTCCTGCTCTGAGTTAAATTGGATCTGCTTATAAAATGTAGACTCTTAATTGATATTCTTAAAAGGCCATTTTGCTAGGAAGGGCCTAGTTTAAGTAATGACTTTTTTCTTAATTAATAGGAAGCAAAGCAGCTACTTGACTCCCTCCAAGGAGGCAGGGAGAAGTCTGACCTCTTTAGGGACCTAAGCCAACTCCCAGGGCTTTAAGAGCAGAGGAACAGCCCAGGGTTTGTAGTTAGACAGACCTGGCAAGGGATCCTGCCTCTACTGCTTATATTATAGTGATGAGCAAGATACTGCCCACCAGGTCATAATTTCCTCATTTTTAAAGCAGGAACAATAACTGACCCCTGCCTTACTGGGGGCTGCAGGGATGGGAGTTAATGTTGTAAAGCACCTGGCATGGTGCATTGCACATAGCAAGTGTTAAGTAGGTGGTGGCCATTGCTAATTAGGTATGGCTTCTTGGGGGCCAGCCTTTGGGGAGGATGATATGCTTCCTAGAACAAGGAACTGTGCACCAGACAACCAGCATGGACACACCTGGGGACAAGGTTGGGAACAACACATGACTGGGTATTGGGAGGCAGTTGTCCAGGCATCTCTCAGACTATTCAAGCATGTTTCAACAGCGAACTAGCCTTGGAAGCCAGGGATGATGAGGCTTGGAGAGATGCCTCCTTCTCTGCAGACGTTCCAGGATAGTAAATTCCCCTGGTGTTCCCTAGAGAGACTTGCTTACATTCCAAGTAAAAAAAAAAAAGATGTCTCTGTGTAGAGGAGCATGGACCATCATCAGCCACGCTAGGATTAGAGTTTCCTCATTTGGGGGTTCCTCTCCTGTGATACACCCCACTGCAGGAGTAGACACTGTCTGCCCCTCATCATGTCACCTGGGCAGGGGGTTTGAGTTTAGGAAATCGGTTCTGGCTGCTGCTTTTGCTGTGATAAAATCACTGGTCTTTGTCTCTGCCCTGGAGGTCCTGGGTCTTCTGTTAGTGTCTCTACATAAAATGAGGACAGCTCACTTGTCAGCTTGTAAGCAGGGAGAAGTCTTAGGTCCTTCACAGTGTCTGATTTATAACACTTGAACATTTGATTCTGGGTCTTTGAAAAACACATACTTTTCCCTAATATATAGATATAGATATAGATATAGATATAGATATAGATATAGATATAGATATAGATATAGATATAGATATAGATATATAGTACCGGTCTATCTGTCTATCATCTCTCTATCACCTGTGTATCCAGGTGGATGGCTAGATGGGTGGATGGGCAGACAGATAGATAGACAGAGCCTCATCTAGCATGATGCCTCGTATATACTCGGTTCTCAAAAAATTATGATGATTTGATAGTTATTGTAACCACTGAAACTTGCGCGTGGCACTTATATGTGCACACAGGGATGAGATGACCCCCAAAGAGGGGAATGTTGCTTGGGAGGCACCGAAGGATGGGAGACGGGCCTGACAGTGCACCCCCAGGGCTGCATTGCGTAGGCACACAGGACAATGGGGAGAAGCCTAAGGCAGCCTTTTTCACATTCCAGCTGGGTGATCATGACAACTTGCGGTGGAGAAATGAGAGAGCAGGGTGGGTGGAGGTGGGGAAGGATGGCTTCCTGGAGGAGTTCTCGGGCTTGGAGGAGGCGGAAGAGGAGAGAGCATTTGAGGCTTCGAAGAAGCACTGGACAAAAGATCAGAGGAAGGCATAAGCATAAATGTGCTTGCCTTTCTTTCAAACACGAATTCTGTTAGTTGCCAAATGCTGCATGTTTCTTTCTTGAGTGCTGCTCGTCTCTTGCACATGCTCCCCTTCCTAACAGTGGGCTCCCCCTGCCCCCCACCCCGGGATTGCTGTGATTGTCCTGGAGCTGTCCTCCCATCCATGTCCTGTTCCTCATCCAGTGTCCCCAGAGCCAAGGAGGCAAAAAATCTCCCTTTGCTTACCCTATATCTGGGGTTTCCCCCACATAGCTTCATAGGCTGACTCCGGCAGGGCCCTGAGACTTCATCTTTCCCTAGCCCACCCTTACGACGGCTGCTCCTGCACCTCGAAAGGGGGTAACGGCTCTTCTAACGTCCATGTGGTTTCTTGTTTCTACGACTTCACTCCCTTTGCGTGGATGCTGCTCTCTTCCTATTCCACGAGCCAGTGCCCAGTACCTGCCCCCAGTACCTGACCTGCACGTCCTGCACTTCCTGTGTGTGCGAGTCCCGGTTCTCCTCGGTAACTGATGGTGAGTCTCTGAAGAAAGGGGTCGTGTCTCACTTGACTTTGCTGCCTGTGTTGGGGACTGCACCTGGCCCACTACAGGTGCACACACACAACTGTTTATATGAGACCAGCCTGGCTGCAGAAGGAAGAGGCTTTTGGGGGATGCTGGATCTAGAGTGGATGTGCTAGAGGGAAGGAGGGGAAGCTGCTGGAGGGTTAGAGAACCAGAGAGAGGAGTCTAAATTGGATCTGAAGAAGAGGGGCCAAGAGATGTTATCTTTCCACCTTGAAAGATGGCAAAATGGCAGCATATCCTTCTCTTTCATTTGAGTTAGTGGCTTAGAAGGACAATCTCCTGGTTCCTAACATAGGTGGAGAATCAAAATAAACACCCTTACTCACACCTGCTCACCTCCAGCTCTGTCTGTCTGCATCTCCCCTTATCAATGTTGGCTGTTGTATTGTATGCAGGTGTGGCTGTTTGCTGGAGCTGCAACCTGTGACCCTGTGGGCAGGTAGGACTTCTTCCCAGGGGGTGGTCATTTGGGGTCCTCCAAAGTAGCTCCTTGGAAAAGAAGCCAGAACTGAACTGTAGGCAGGAAACCCCCTTCTCCAAAAGCACCTGTCACTCTGGTTTGGGTTTGGAGGAGAGGAGTGAGAGAAGGTATGGGCTTCTCCTTAGTGATGCCAACACGGTGCCCACCACAAGGCTATAAGGCAGGACCAGGAGGGCATTGCTTCTGGAAGGGAGTGGGGCTCCAAGCAAAAATGAGGTTGTCACATTTGGTAATCTGCACTATTTTCGAAGAATTCATTTTCTTCCCTCTTACCCTCGACATTTGAATTGAGTCTTGTCCGAATGCATCGGCACCTGATAGTAAGGTTGCACATCACATTTGGGTCCGAGTAATAAAAGCATTCGTCCCTGTCCCCGAGTCCTGGGGGAGGTAGCCCTAGAGGGAGAAAGCTGGGCTGAGGTGTCCAAACCCCTCACCATATGGATGGGCCGCCCCCAATAGCTGTCTCTGGAGTACTGGTTTTCCCTTATCCAGGAGGGCTGACATTGCGTTTCGGATCCTCTTGAAGTAGAAGCAGATCTCAATTGCTCTTTTTATGGTCTTCAACCATACACTGCTCATAAGAGTTACGTCATCCCCCTGTATGTTATGAATATTTGAATATAAGGCTGCCTCTTTGGCTGGATTGTAAATTCCTTGAAGACAGGGACATGTCTTTATTTTCTTCTGTCCCACTATCTTTACTTATTTTAATTTTAATTTTATTTACTTATGTTTTAAAAAGATTTTATTTATTTGAGAGAGAGCAAGCGAGTGAGCATGAGCAGAGGTGATGGGCAGAGGGAGAAGGAGAAGCGGACTCCCCACTGAGCAGCGAGCCAAACGTGGGGCTCGATCCCAGGACCCCGAGATCATGACCTGAGCCGAAGGCAGACGCTTAACCGACTGAGCCACCTGGGCATCCCTCTTTACTTATTTTTAAATATTGAAGTTTAGCAGACACAGTATTATACTAGTTTTAGGAAGAGTACATCCTTTTATCTTTTCAAAGTCCAATAAAAATTGGACTAAATGTAAGAATGAGTGCTGGGTGACCCGGGGCAACCCAATTCCCTTGAAGCACCTCACTCCCCCTCTTTTCTGCACCTGCCCGTTGAAACATTTCACCTATATCTTGACTGCAGCCAAGTGGAACATTCTCTTGACAGAATGGGATTGCCTGTGGCAATTTCCTCAATGCAACGTTCAGGATTACTTCAAGTTTTCACATTTTATGAGGTCCCCCCTCTTCCAAAATTGCTTTTCTCTGGCTTTTGCTAATGGTCCCATACCTTGATGCCAGAGAGAGAACCTCAATGGATGAAAATGGAAGTTCAGCAAAGGTTGCCTCTAAGTGAACTCCAATGCTGGGTGCGGGAGGACGGCATGACGGGACATTTTCCCTTCGATTGGTAGGGGCGTCTAAATACCTCGTAAGTTTCTTGCCACTTAATTGAAACATATTCATTGTGCCCCCAACATGAAATAAAATCTTTTAAAGGTCTCTGCCAAATGAAAGATTTATAAGCTGGTTGGCTATTAATTTATTCACCGAACATGAGTGTCTGTCTCCTTTAGTCTAAGAGCAAATTAAGGACAGGGTTTCATGTCCCATTCATCTCCACCTGTCTGGCACCTTCCCAAGAATTTTTATTGTCTCCAAATAGTAGGTGCTCAATAAAGGTTCACCTGGTGTTGAATGATGCATCTTTTCCACCTGGGATCTCTTCTGTTCTGCAGCATCAGGACCCTAGCAACAACCGCATCTCCATGGCAACAACTCTAGGTAATAAGGAGGATAATACAATACTTGCAAATCCCAGGCCCCTGAAGACAGAATGTGACTGTTTGGAACTGGAGCAATGGAACATTAGATAAAAGAAGTATTATGGAGGGGAGAATTAGAGGAGGCCCCAGGTTAATGCTTAATCCCTGAATAGCCCGCTGCCCGCTATCTCTGTACATCAAGAACGCTGAATGTCAGGGGCTTTATTTACCCACTCCCAGAGGTCCACACCAGCGGTTTAACTGAATACAGCTTCTAAAATATTAGGACCTATTATTAGAGTTATTCAAGCCTTTTTGTTGTCATTTTGTCCTGGCATTTCACAGGAGCTGTGCTATTTAATCTCCAAACTGTCTTTGGCTCTCTCTTGGTGTGCAGTCAGGATTTAAATATAAGGGGGGGGTGGGGGGGGTTTGCCCAAAACAGATGGTGGCCTGGCTGCTGGGCTCTGTAGATGGTGCGCCTCTGACAACTTCCTTTTTCCCCCGAGTTCCACTTTCGGGGAGTGCAGAGCTGAGAATTCTCTTATTGATCTTGAAACTGAAAGAGTTAGTTCCCAGTCACTGCAATTGACAAAGGCTTTTGCAGCTCATTAACCGCCAGATTATGTGGCACAATTCATTAAAATTCTGTTTCATTGACTGCATTTGTAAATAGGCTTGGGGAAGTTTATCACTTTTTGCCTCTTGCAGAGCTTTCCTTCAACGAGTGCATTTTTCTTCTTCTTCTTCCTCTTCCTGATAGAAAAAGTCTGAAATAATTTGCCACAAGATGTGTTATCATTTAAATGCAAACTCAAATGAAATACTGACTAGGAATCACAGGTTTTTCGATTTTTTCCCCTCTTCCATTTGCTGCTATCTGATTATGTGGTTTACTTGAATAAATACATTTGCTTCGAGCCCTTGTTATATTAATTTTGTATATATTGTCATACTTTTTAGCAGGCCTCTGCCCTGTAATTGCTCTCATTTGAATACGAGCAGAAAGGGAAAGATTAAAGGTAATTCCAAAAAAACCCCATCCTTTTCCTTTTATTAATGCCTAAGCATTGGAGAAGTTATTCTTTGTAAGGCACCCATCTTAAGATGAACCCAGAGCACTGGACAAGGGTCAGGAAACCAGACTCTGGGCATCACTCTTCCCCCTCAGGTGTTCCGTGAGGCCATCTGCTTACCCTAGAGTAAGGTTTTTCCTGTAAAGGACCATGTAGTAAATATTTGTGGGCTCTCTGGTCTCTGTTTGCAACTACTCAGCTCTGCCCCTGTAATCTGTAGCCACAGACAATATGTAAGTGAGCATGGCCATGTTTCAAGAAACCTTTACCTATGGACATTGAAAATCATATAAAATTGTATATGATTTTCAAGTGTTATGAAATACTTTCTCTCCCAACCACTTAGAAATGTGAAAAGCATTCATAGTTCATGGGCTGTATCAGCACAGGTGGCGGGTGGCATTCAGCCACTGACAGGCTGGCATTTGTTGACCCTTGGCCTAGAGCAGTGGTTCTTAACTGTGGCCCATGGATGGGCAGCATCAGCATCTCCTAGGAACTGGTGAGCCGGGCTGATGGCTGGTCTTGATCCAAGAAGGAGGGGATGTAATGCCCTAAACAGCTTGTAGTGAGAACTTGCCACTGGAGAAATCCTAGCCACTGCAAGGGGGTTGGTGGGCAGGGGCATAGAGGTTTATTGCCATGGATGTGGTTGTGACAAGGAACAACACTTAGGTATCACATGGCATCTACTGTTTGCTCATTTTCATCAAAGGCAGAACGGGGGACATTCTTGTATCTCAGCATTTCCTGAGCATAACATCAGGTTGCCATGCCTTTTACGCAGAGTATCTGGGGGTGTTCTCTGCAGGCTGGACAGAATGTCATATGAGAGCTGTCCCATCTTGCCAATTTAACACTCATGTGTCCCCTTTTTGTCAATTCCTGGTGAATCTTAGGATGAGTAGCTTGCATGGTTAAATCAAACTTCTTCACAGTGGAGCCCAGCCACACCAAGTTTTAATAATGATGTAATCCTGCTTCGACGTGTCGCAGAGACAGTAACCACCCGATCACACTGAGATTTGCTAACGTGCCTGGAACTTCACATACATTAACTCAGAGTCTGAAAGTGGGACTCCGGGAACGGAAGGTGATGTTCATATTCTAATCCCGGAAATGAAGACTCCAGAGCTCACAGCTGAAGTTGTTTTTGCTAAAACTCTCACAGTTGGAGAGTGCCTGAGCCAATTTGCACATTCAGATTCATCAGAATTAAAAGTTTGTATGTATGTCTTTTTTTTTTCTTCTAGGGCTACTCCAGGTTTAGAAACTACTCATTTATTACATTTTCTAAGAAGCAACCATGGGGGTGGGGGGGATAAACTGCTTGAGGTATGAGTCTGCATTATGAAAGCTCCATTTCCCCCAGGAGTGTTCCAATTATGGTTTCGTTAGCCACAAGAGCTCCAGCCCAGGTGTCTGCTCCCTGTCCTGACTGGTAATGAACCAGCCCCATGACTTTCAAAGTTATGCAGGCCTGTGACTGCGGGTGATGGCCACTGGTGATGGATGCCATTCTGCTGTATTTCCTTTCTTTCTTTTTAAAGTTATTTATTTATTTAAAAGATTTATTTATTTAATTATTTATGATAGACAGAGAGAGAGAATGAGAGAGAGAGGCAGAGACACAGGAGGAGGGAGAAGCAGGCTCCATGCCGGGAGCCTGGTGTGGGACTCGATCCCGGGACTCCAAGATCGCGCCCTGGGCCAAAGGCATGTGCTAAACCGCTGAGCCACCCAGGGATTCCTTATTTATTTATTTATTTATTTATTAGCGCTTGAGAGAGCAAGCATACACGAGTGTGGGGAGTGGTAGAGGGAGAAGGAGAGGCAGAGAATTTCAAGCAGACTCCGCTGGGTGTGGAGTCCGATGCCAGGCTCGATCTCACCTTCCTGAGACTTTGACCTGAGCGGAAACCAAGAGTTGGACGCTGAAAGGACTGAGCCATATGGGCACCCCAGTGCTGTATTTCTTTCTTACTTCCTTTCTTTTTCTTTTTTTTTTTTTTTAAAGATTTTACTGACTTATTTGAGAGAGTATGAGTGGGGGAGAGGAGAGAGTAAGAGGGAGAAGCAGATTCTGCTGAGCAGGGAGCTTGATGCAGGACTCGATCCCAGGACCCTGAGATCATGACCTGAGCTGAAAGCAGACCCTTAACTGACTCAGCCACCCAGGAACCCCCTGCTGTATTTCCGTAGCGTGCCCGAAACTGGACCTTTACTCATTATGGGCTTCGTTTCTGTGACTTTTCTGTGTGCCGGAGGGGTTCTAATTGCATGACATTATTGGATGTAAGTTTTCCTTTTTTACACTTAGACTTTGCATCTGGAATTATCTTTTCAGTGCTTGAGACTAAACACTTGCACGAAAGGTAGCCTTGCAGTATTTCTTCTTTTCCTCTTGTACGTGTGGACGGAACCCTGTGAGCCATGAAGCTTCTAGGCAGCGGCAGGAGGGCGCACTGGGAGCCAATGGTCCGTCCTGAATCTTCTGCATTCAGATGTGGTGCGAGAGTTCACTTCCCCCTAAATTCACCTCCTCTCCTTTCCCTTGTTTGTCAGGAAGTCTAGGACTGGAGGTTGAAGCTGATTGCCTCTGGACAGGGAGGAGTAACCACTGTCTGGAACAACAAGGCCAGTTTTTAGCTTCAGTTTCAAACTAAAAATTTTAAAATCTTGAAAACCAAGCTTATAAGAGAGAAAAGAAGTTTGCCTGGCTTTCCTTTAATTCTGTTTCCTTGTCTCTAATTCACCACGCCTCTTCATTTTTTTTTTTTTTTTTTTAACCCAGAGTAAAGCTACCTTACCCAGAGTCTTCTGTAGCCTGGTGAAGATGTTACAAAGTCACAAAGTCATACCAATGGTGCCAAGGCAAGAATGAGGTGGCCGCTGCTGGGAACTTCCCGTAAAACCTGGTTGGCGTGACCCTTACGCCCATCTGCCTTGTCATGTGGGTGCTGCCTCCCTTCCACAGTGGAGCAGGGGTGATGGAGAGATTTGGAAGGGAGCCTGGTCCCCAGAGCTCCATAGGGCAGAGCTGCCTGACTAGCTGTGGAGGGCAGAGCCTTGGCCCCCTGATCATTGCCCTTGGTGTTCTCCCATGAGTATGCTATATCGCATTGCAAAAAGGATTTTGCAGATATAATTAAGGTTACTAATCAGTTGATCTTAAGTTAGATCTTAAGATTGGCCAAGTGGACCAAGTCTACATTGTGTGAGCCCTTGAAAGGAAAGGTCGTCCTCCAGCTGGCAGGAACGGGGAGGTCAGAGATTCAAAGTGTGAGAAAAATTTGACTTATGGCTGTTGCCTTGGAGATGAAGGTCCAGGTGCTAGGGCAGCAAGGATTTCAGCCCTAGGAATGCAACAAACTGAGTTCTGCTGACAGCCTGGATGAACTTAGAAGTGGATTCTTCGTGGGGGCCTCCAGGTAGGAGCCCAGCTCAGCCAACACCTGGATTTCAGGTCTGAGAGGGTCTACGCAGAGAACGCCTCTGAGCCCTCTGTGCCTGGATGTCTGATCTACCGATACTGTGAGATGTGACTTTATGTTTGTTTAAAGCTGTTACATTTGTGCTGGTTTGTTATGCAGCAACAGAAAATTGATATGGTAACCTTTATGTGTGTGAAAAAAATCTTGTTATTGGGATCTTTTATCCTTTGCAGCCAAATTTAATCACAACAAAGGCACATATTAAGAATACAAAGGTGAGCTGTTGACCCTAGAGACACTGGTGGAGCAGGGAAGAATGTTCCCGTACAAGGGAATGAGTGTGAAGAGACAGTGGAGGGCAAGAATGTAATGTCAAGTGTTCTTTATGGGCCCCATCCTTTGGTGGAAGAAGGCAGATGAACAGAGGCTTCCAGAAAGGTTTGAGTGAGTCCCAGAGCAGATTTGTCCTTGCTTCCTTAAGAATGGCATAAAAAAAGACTATGTGCCTTTCAGAAGAAAACTGGGGAGTTGCCACTTCTCACATGGCACTGGAAAAAAAAAAAAAGAAAAAAAATGCTTGGAGGTGGGTGTGAGGTATTACTCCCAAGTTCTCAGGGTCCTTGGTAAGCAGTCCCTTGATGGTGAGAATCCAAGGGGAGTGACACCAGGCTCGGGTTCTCAGGCAGCTCCAGCAAGAGGGCTGAGTTATGGGAGGAACCATAGCCTCAGGCACCCACCTTCGCAGAGATCCTGCTGGCAACCCTCCCATAGCACCAGGACCCTGACTTTCCCAGCACCCACAGCCATTTGGGCAAGTAAGAAGGACGGGGATATTTTTGAAGAGAGGAGACATTTAGGAAGGCTAATTGCCCAAATAATTTTGATTGACAATATTGAACATTTACAGGTATCTAGCAATCAACGAGTTTAAGAGCAAGATAGGCTGAGACATAGGTAACAATGATGGTGAGAATTTTTTTTTTTTAAGATTTATTGATTTGGGGGAGAGAGAATGAGTGTGCACTCGAGTAGTGGGGAGGGGGAGAGAGGGAGAGAGAGAAAGAATCCCAAGCAAATTTCCTGCTGAGCATGAAGCCCAACTTGGGGCTCAATTCCATGACCCTGAGATCATGACCTGAGCCAAAATCAAGAGTCGGATGCTTAGCCAACTGAGCCACCCAGGCACCCCTGTTTTTTAACCATGGCTCATATTGTATAGTTTTCCAGCCTGTCATGTGCACATTTATTTTTTCCACGTTTTTGGGATCCCCCCACCATTTTCATTCTTTTCAAGGACTTTTTTCTTATTGGAGACAAAACAAAACTTAATTCTGTTATCACTCTGCTGAGTTAATTTGTTTTTTTCCTTTTAAACTGAGTTAATTTCTTTCTTATAATTTTTCTTTCTTTTAAAATTGTACACCACATCAGTCCTAGGAAATAACATATAGCATCACAAAATAACACACAGTATTTGCAGCATAAAAATTTATAATAGAGCAAACTTCCTTCCTGAATTTTGTGTTATTTCCTTGTTTGTCTTTATTATGTCCTCACATCCATATGCATTCCTCAACAATGTAGTATGTAGTGTTAGCTGCTTCTGACTTTATATTGACTGAATCCTATAGTTCACGTGGCCCATCTTTCATTCAACCTGTGCTTTGATCCATCTGTGTTGGTGTATGCACCTGTATTGATTTGTGTTGCTATATTGTATTCTACTGCATGAATATGTGAACACTTATTTATCTGTTCTACCAAAGAGGGCCAATTAGGTTGTTTCTTGTGTTTTTGCTATTGAGAAAAGCATTGCTGTGAACACTCGCAGCATTTCCTGGTACATGTTAACAAACGTTTCTCTAGGGTGAAACTAGGTCAGGTATTGCTGGGGCATGGGATATGGGCATGTCCGTCTTGGCCAGGTCATGCTATGTGTTTTCCAACCCAAGGCTTGTTTAACCCTCTGTGGTACACATTCCTTTCTGTATGGGACTCACTGTATGGCTGGTGAGACCATGTAAGCCCTCAGGAAAAATAATCCATACTGGGTAATCAGGAGCTACAGGATATATTTAAGGCATTAAACAGAAGCCCTCTGAATGTTTCTGCCAAGAAATCAGCCCATGGATTGACTGGGCGAGAAGGCTGCTGCTGGGCCTGGAGGTGGCTGTTTTCCATCATGGAAGAAACCTGGAAATAACACAGGAAGGCTGAGGAAGAAGAGATGACCGGCACAAGTAAAGGGCATTATTATAACCGTCCCCCCATCACCCTGCTGGAGGGGCGTGGGAAGGAGTGAGCTTGGCACATCATCATCCCATTTTGATCTGCGGCAAAGTACCGGCTACACTTTAGCAAATGCAGACCTTAGGAAGAGCCGTTATGTCCTCTCTTTGGGGAATTTGTTTGGGCTTGTCATCCTCTGGCAGCAGTCCTGGTCACATCTGGCTTCTCTGCTCCTCTGTGTGCCTTGGTTCTCATGGGATTTGGCACCCCCTTTCAGGTTTGCTTTCCTTCTCATTGATTGTCTTCTTCATTCCCACTCTGCTACTGAAGCCAGTGAGAGGCACTTACCCCTGATCTGGGGCCATAAGACTCACAAAGTCCCACTTTAAGTAGGAGATTAAGTGAGCTAAGGAACTGACTCCAGGGGGCTCAGTTCCTAGCAGGATTGGAGCTCTTGGTGGTGTGGCCCCAAATCCCATGTTCTTTCCTCTTCTCTGTGGATGGCAACCTCCACTGCACTCAGAGGCCAGGAAGATGGCATAAAGTCCCTCTGGTGAAGAGAAAGTGAGAATGGTAGGGGCGCTGGTCTCTGATTGGAGAGGATGAGTCCTGCTTAAAGGCATTCAGAGTCCCAAATGCAAAGAAAAAAAGAACCATACTGGCCAAACGATACACCCCCGTCCAGGCCGAGCCAGCAGCCAGCCACTGCGTGATCTCTGCTCTACATTAGATGTACTCTGTCCTCCTGGGACCACCATCGGCCTGCCCTAGAACCTTCCAGTCCTCTCAACTCTGTGTGTCTGGGTTATCCATTCAGCCTTATGTTCTCAGAGCCTCGTAGAGTGCCTGGTACATGCAATGTACTCCATAAGCGATCGCTGAAACTGCATGTATGCTTGTAAGGGACTTTCTGTACGTTTTGGAACAAGATGGATGAAGAGTTCTAAAGAAGTTTGAATGGATGACTCTCTTTGAAGGCTGAAATCTTCACCATTTTCCACATTTACTTGGCCCTCTGTCCCTCTTCCAAACAAGGCCAGGGTTGGAGGAACCCCATTCTCCCTGGTTCCTTCTGGCCTCCTCCACACAATCAATCCATAATATACACATTGTTTGGTAATCTCTTTTTTTTTTGTACTTAATATATTAGGACCATCTTTCCATGTTAATAAAAGTATTTCTGTAACATCATGCTTTCAGTGTGCGCATAAAATTGTCTGTTGTATACACAGCTTATTGAACTAACAACCTTTCTTTGACATTTAGGTTATTTCTAAATTTTTATTTAAAAAACCCAGTGTTGTAATGGGCATCCTTAAGGTTAAATATTTGTACCCATCCTTAATTAACTTCTTAGGACATATTCCTGGAGAAAGACTTACAGTCCGTATTTTCACTCTTTTGAAGCACAGTGCCCAGGGTCCTCCCGAGAGGGCTTATCGGTGCTCATTTCCTTAGTGGTGCATACCAGAGCCCAGTGTAGACTCTTTGCAATGCGGAATACTGCTATTTTTTTTTTTTTTTTAGAATACTGCTATTTTAAATATCTTTTTCACTTTTAAATGGAAATACTGTCTCTTAGTGCTTTAATCTGCCTTTCTTTGGTGACTAGTAAAATTGACTATATTTCATATGTTTGTATGTATTTTTATTTCTTCCTTTAGAAATTCCTTGTGCAGTTCCATCCCTTTCTTTTTTTCTTTTCTTTCTTTTTTTTTTTTTTAAGATTTTATTTATTTATGAGAAATGCAGAGAGAGAAGCCGAGACACAGGGAGAGGGAGAAGCAGGCTCCATGCAGGGAGCCCGATGTGGGACTCGATCCTGGGTCTCCAGGATCACTCCCTGGGCTGAAGGCAGGTGCTCAACCACTGAGCCACCCAGGGATTCCCCAGTTCCATCCCTTTCTATCGGAGCTTTGTCTTTTTCTCCTTGAGGTGAATCACACCCATCCTTCACGGCCTGGCTCATGTTCCCTCCTGCGTGACATCTCTAATTACCCAGCCTGGGGGAGTCTTACACTTGTATTACTTCTAGCACTTCTCGTACTCGTTCTAACTTGATGTTGCATTACCTACTATTTTCTTCCTTTTAATCTCTTTCTCCACTTGATAGAAAGCTCCCGGGGGCTGGGGTCACGAGTTAGGCAGCAGACTAATTCAGTATCACCTAAGAACTTACCATCCAGGGTCCCTGAAATTTTGCCTTTGAAATGCAAGAGCTCCACGAGCTACTGAGATGTTGACTCTCCTTACTCCCCCACAACCGTTTGGCACAGGACTGCTTCAGGTCTGAGCTTTCAGGATCCTCCGAAAGGATAACTACCAGGTGACTGTCTTCCCCTGAAACTGTTCTTCTCCTGGCTCTTCCTTATACTGGTAAAATATTTCCATTATCATGCTTTCTTCATCCTTAAATGTTCTCTGAATACCTACGTGGTGACAGGCTCTGAGGTGCTGCTGAGGGTACAGCTGCCACCTCTGGACATGTTCCCTGCCTCAAGGGGATTGTGGTCTAGTAAGGGAGACTGGCATTAAATCAATGATCACAAGTATAAGTGCATCTCCACACCCTGGGATAGGAACTTTGCAAGAAAACCACAGGGTGTAAGTGGTTATAACAGAATGCTTTCATTATATTTGGGTATTAGATCAGACTTTGCTGAAGAAGGAAAATTTTATTTGAGAAATGCAGAATAAGCAGGAGATAGCCAGATGAAGAGGTGGCACTGGTATGGTAGGGAAAAGAGCCTTCTAGGCATCGTAGTAGCATGTGCAAGGGCCCTGTGGCAGAAGAGTTTAGCCAGGGTGACTGGACCAAGTCAGTGAAGGGCAGAGTGGCTTAAGATGAGGCTACAATGGGGTGCAGTGAGGAAGAGACAGACTACGGGGGCTTCTGTTGGGATCTTATCCCAAATGGCATGGGGAGATGCTGAGGACCCTGGGCAGGGACAGAGGCAGCCTGGCTGCTGGGGAAAGCATAGCAGCATGACGAGAGTGGAGGCTGCTCTGCTGCTTGGGAAGCTCTTGTAGTGTGTGATCTGGGTCCAAGACAAAGGTGGTTTCATCACCTAGAATCTGCTGCTTGACTCAGTGTCACAGCAACAATGTCTGCTCTCTTTCCTCTTCTTCATTTTAATTTTTGTTTCTCTTTCATCTCTTGTTTCTCATGATTTTCCCTGAACATCTTAGCTTTTTCCAAGAACCTCCCAACTGCCAGAGTGCCTCTTCTGATTGAGAAAACAACCACCACGTGGAAGAAACACAAGGTCTTTGGCAATTAACCTTTTTTTTTAAATTGATAACTACCAATTTTGTTTTCCTTATGGCAAGACCTTGAACTCCTTCTTTCACTTTTTATTTTGAACTACGGTGTCCTTCTCTTAACTCTGACCTCTTCGTCCGCAGCATCTCACTGAGTCTGGCTGGAGAACTGCTCTTTAGAAAAGAAGCAGGACTTTGGTTGTCCTTTGTATCACTTGGTATTGGTGTTGGTGTGTATTATATAGTGTACATAAATATTACACATTTAAATACTGATCTTTGACATGCTCTCTTCCCTAAATCTGCCACGATCCATGTTTTCAAGTGGAGATGATTATTATAAGTTGACCCTAATGTGAATGAAGAGAAATGCCAAATTCCAGATGCTCTGTCCCCACTGCTGAGAGACAAGGACATATAAGGAGATGGGACTTCAAGGGGTGGAAGAAGTAGGGTCCATGGAGGGAATGGTCTTCCCTCCTGGAGAGGTTCGGGAGGGCTTTTCAGAAAAGACAACACCTCTCTGATTAGCTTTCTAGTCTCAGTACTCGCAAGCTCATTAAAGCTTGCAGAACTTCCATTTCTTGGTAGTAGCTGGAAGAAAACACTGCCCCTGCCCCCTTCCACCAAGCTTTTGTGAAGGTCAAATCAGATAAAGCAAGTGAAACGCTTTGCTGCAATTATGTTGATGTTAAGGTTTCATGGAGGTGATTGGATACACCTCTGGCCATTCTGCCCTTTTCATAGAAGATTTGACCTGTGTCTCCTGTCTGCCCTCTTGACTCCAAGCCTGTCAAGATCCTGGGTGAGTTCCAAACTATGTAAATGGCCCTTCCAATAATCCAGTCTCTTGGTTCCATTACTCTTTCCTCACCTCCTGTGATTATTCCCCTCACTCTGTCTCCACCACACTGGCTGGTGATACATTAGAACTCACCAGAAATTGTGCCGCATCCAGAGTTGCTAATTCCAGCATCGTGCTGTCTGATTGCATCGTTTTGTACTTCTTGTTGTTGTTTCAACAATTCCCTCTCCACTGGTTCTATAGTCTTATCAGGTCCTGTTGGCTACTGGCCATTTACCCTCTGCCAACCCATCTCTTCTTGAGGAGCTTGGAGTCCACAGCACATTTTTCTGCTACTCTAACTTGATCTGGCATAACTCACCACTGCATGAATATTGCCATCTGTTTTCAGCCCACCTGTAACTGAGTAGCCATGTGCTTCCAATAGAACAAAATTGATATTACTATGAATTCTTGATTACCGACCTAGTTATCACCAAGTTTCTCAGGATAGTGCACTCGAACACAAAGACCCCCTGCCCCCTTTTAACAGAGGATTTTTGTCTCTTCACATAGAAAATTGTGTTTATCAGACTTTCCCACCACCTAACATCCACACTGACTCAAGCTGGTACCCATTCTTTCCTCTTTTGTTTTGTTTTAACTGCTGCTTATGGTGGACACTGTGTTGCCTGGTCCAGCCCGCCTCTAGCGATGGAGGACTGATGAGCCAGAACTTTGGAATGCTCCCTGCAGAAAACCCTCTGTTGTCAGCCCCATGCAGGATTACTTCAGCTGAAGACAGTCTCCTTGGCAGTCGTCCAGGAATGGTCCACTCCAAGGAATGGAAGCAGGCATGGCCCTGCTTGGCCCATGACCTAGTCAGGGGATTTGTGCTTCTTGTGTCTGTAAATCTGGACCCTCTGGGTTTCGAAGCCCTGGTCACCAAAGTTCCCATTTCCCATACTTTCACTGTAGGACACTGAGACTGCCAAGGAACAATAAACTATGGCTGCCACCTAGGCTACTTGTGTCATCAGGAGAAGAAAGGGCTGCCTTTCACAGTGGGGGCTGGGAGGAATGTCGGCATCCAAGTCATTCAGTTGGGTTTCACTTGGTGCTCCTTTGCCTACTCTTAGCAGTGAATGGACAAAACAAGTGCATCAGCCTTGCCTAAGTGGGGGGCATGGTGACCAGGGGTTTGGGCTCCTCAGTATTGCCAGCAGGATCATGCTGCCAGATGAGGTACCAGCACCAGCAAAGGGGTTGACTGAGGTAAGGAAAATTGAGAATGGTTAGTAGGGAGGGGATGATAAGTTTCAAGGTGGGGCCCTGATCAGGTTCTGTGGCAGGAATTGTGGTTCACCCCATAAACCTTACCCTTCTGAATTTTCCCCTGGCAGAGCGACCTACCAGGATCCTGCAGGAACAGCCTCCAGACTTATAAAAACAATGGCACTGAGTGGCATAGGAGGTGGACATGATGTGGGGGTTGCTGGATGTGCTGTCCAGATCCACCACAGAAGTGTAGATTCACACCCCAGCTGCTGTGTGTACCTGGGGTGACTTATATTTAGTAACCCATCAGTTTGGAGGGTTCTATTCCAGAGCAGATATTTGTAGCAGATAAGCCATTGACCTTCTGGCTGCAGGGAACTCAGAGGAAGAGTCACAGAGAATGGCCCTCCTTTGAGGATCACTGACCTTGGGTTGAGGGGGCACAACCAGCTCCAGTGATCTTGTAGGGATGGGGCTGGAGGAATCAGACCTCCTTCTCTTCTCTCTTTCTCTTGAGTTCCTACTAGGGCTTGCCATTGGCCAAATCCAAACAGGAGCCAGGGCCTGGCTGAGGTATTCCATGCAGATCAGCCACTCTGGGGGAGGGCAGGGTGAGGCAGGAGTATGGAGTGGTGGTGGTGGTGGTAGTGGTGGTGGGTTCTTGAGGGCAAACCGGCATCCACACAGATGCCACAGCCCTGAAATCAACACATTTTCTTGTAGTGTTTGACATACCTGAGGGGTTCCCCTCTCTTCTTGCCTTGTGCAGTGCGATGCTCTTCCATCCCCTTCCCGATTTCTCCAGCACTGTTTCCCTTGCAGCACCGTCTAGTGAACTCAGGTGCTTATAGGAGGGCACCTTCCCATCATGCCTCTTCCCTCCTTTCCTCTCTTGTCCCCTCTTCTCCCCTTCCTCCCCACTTTCTCCTTTTCTAATTTCTTTTCTATCCTGCCCCCACCCCACCCCAACTTCCCTCCCTCTTTCCTGGCAAAGGCATGCCTTCCATGTCTTTGGCTTTAATTGCCCAAGTTTATATCCAGTCCAGGCCTGCCCCTTAAGCTCCAAACTCATAAGTCGGACTCGATATTTTACTCAGTATCTCATCTCTTTGCCTCAGGCTCCACGAGACCAAGGCTGAATGCATGAGATTCCTCCCTAGCCTCCTCCTGTGTTTTCTAATACTCACTGAGTTGTGCAAACCAGCCGCCTGGGGCTTATTGTCTACCTTCCTCTCCACTTTCACATCCTGTCAACTGCTGTGTCAACTCCGTGTTTCCAGAATGCAGCATTCCCTCCTTCTCCACCACCCTGCCCTTACCTGTCTCACTGACATCTACACTGGCTCCAGGCTGGTCTCCTTGCCCCACATGGGGGGGCTCTCCAGTCACAGCCACAATAAATATTTGGTACAACTTTCAATGCAAATTGAAATCTGGCACCAGACCCTGCTGAAAACCCCATATTGGCTCCCTTCTGCTCTCAGCATCATGATCCACATCCCTCCGTTGGTCTGCAAGGCCTGTTCGGGCTTTCACCTTCTCCCACTCTCTGTGCTTTCAAACACTGTTGGTGTGTCATGTTATGAGACCTCTTCACACATGTCCCTTTGGTCTCCCAGCAGCCTGGATCCATGAGCTACTCAGTCTCCAGATCACAGAGCAGAAGGCTTTGCTTCCCAGAAGTGTTTCAGACCTCAGTCCAGGATGTTTTCTTTTTAAAATATGCTCTCATGATAATTTATTCCTTCTCAGAGAACACATTCTGTTTGTAATGATGCATTCAATCATGTTGCTCTTTCTTTAAAGCCTCCTTCTTGAGATGCCTGGGTGGCTCAGCGGTTTAGTGTCTGCCTTGGGCTCAGGGTGTGATCCCGGAGTCCCGGGATGGAGTCCCACATCGGGCTCCCTACATGGAGCCTGCTTCTCCCTTTGCCTCTGTCTTTGCCTCTCTCTGTGTTTCTCATGAATAAATATATAAAATAAAAAAAAAAAGCCTCCTTCCCATTGGACTATGATAGGGACCAGGTCTGTTTTTGCTCAACATTTTGTCCCTACCTACTAGCACAGGGCAGGCACAGGAAATCTTGGTGGAATAGTTGACTGGCTGATATGTGCCAGCCTGCTTCATTCCACCCCACTCCATATACTCCATTTAGAAAAACATGGTGCACAGGCTAATGGGAGCCTAGACAATGTGAAGGAGAAATCATCAGTGTACCATTTAAAAGCTTGAGAGACAAAAGACCATATTCACACTGATTTCTAAAGAGTTGGGGTTTTTTCTTTTTTTTTTTGGAAAATAATTTATCTGCTGAGAGTTTTTAATAGCAAACACCCTAAGGGACAGTGATTATCTGCTAATTAATTTTGTTGATTAATGGTAAACGGGCATTTGGTTGTGCTTGGAAACTTGCAAGCCCATCCGTGCTTGCTTTTGGGTAGTCAGATGTGCTTTCAGCAAGATTCCCCTGACTTCTGCCTGTTTTTGATTTTACTCTATCCTGCGGAACCAAATTTGGAGAGAGTGTCCCTTCAGAGTGTTCTTGCTTGTATGTTTTCATACTTTCGGGAGTGACAGCATGAAGCCCTCCCCTTCTCATCAGCCCTACCTATCTTTCTACCCTCTCCCCTGTCCCGGATTCCTGCTGAACGATCTCTATTTATGTCAAAGTCAGAGACGTTATGAAAACTTATTTAAAACTTACAAACAAGGTAGCAAGATGACAGCTTATGTTTTCAGTGTCATGCTGGAGAAGTGCTTCTCAAAGTATGTGCCAGGGACCCCCAGGAATCCCAAAACACTCTCAGGGTTACTGTGAGGTCAAAAGAATTTTCATGAAAACACGAAGACATAATTTGTATTTTTCACTGGATTGACAACTGTAATTGGTACAAAACCAGCAGTGGGTAAAACTGCTTGTGCCTCGGCATAGATCCAGACTGTAAACCTGCGCATGAGGTCATCATTGTACACTTCCCTGACATGCACTCAGTGAAAATAATCCCTGCCTCAGTGACATAATCAGTGAGGATATTAATGAACTTTTTGAAATGTGTCAACATTTGATGATCTGCAGGATACAGTGAAGCAATATTTTTTTTTATTTTTAAAAATTAATTAATTAAATTTAATTTTTTGAGAGAGAGAGAGAGAAGAAGAAGAAGAAGAGAGAATCTTTTTTTTTTTAAGATTTTATTTATTTATTCATGATAGTCCCAGAGAGAGAGAGAGAGAGAGAGAGAGAGAGGCAGAGACACAGGCAGAGGGAGAAGCAGGCTCCATGCAGGGAGCCCGACGTGGGATTCGATCCTGGTTCTCCAGGATCGTGCCCTGGGCCACAGGCAGGCGCCAAACCGCTGCGCCACCCAGGGATCCTGAGAGAGAGAATCTTAAGCAGACTCCATGCCCAGCTCAGAGGCCAATGCAGGGCTTGATCTCATGACCCTGAGATCATGACTTGAGTGGAAACCAAGAGTCAGATGCTTAACCAATTAAGCTACCCAGATGCCCCATAGTGAATCAATATTTTTGAAATGACCCATCATGAGAAAATTGTGCATGGACAAGCTATCCATTGAAAATAAGGTAGACCTGTGTATTTTAGTGTAAAAGAGAACCAAAAGTTATTGATATGGTTAAGAACAAAAATTACTAATTAATATTGCACATTGAAACTTCCTATAGAAACTAACACTTGTTTAGTTTTAGTGAAGAGTCAAAGAGCATGGTCCACAGTGATCTAAAAGGACCCTCATTCCAACAACATATCTGGGTATGGCTGGATTTCTTTCATCTCCTTACCCAAATCAACATAGCCTAACAGGATGAATGCAGAAGCAGATATGAGAATTCAGCTGTCTTCATGAAGTCAGACATTAAAGAGATTTACAAAGAGATAAAACAGTCCCAATTTTCTCAGTAAAAAATTTTCTGTTGGAAAATATAGTTATTTTTTTCCATCAATATATGTTACTTATGTTGGCATAGAATGGGCTTATTATTGTTATTTTAAAATAAACTCCTGTTGGGACACCTGGTGGTTGAGCATCTGCCTTTGGCTCAGGTTGTGATCCCAGGGTCCTGGAATTGAGTCCCACGTCAGGCTCCTGGCAGGGAGCCTGCTTGTCCCTCTGCCTATGTCTCTGTCTCTCTGTATTTATTTATAAATAAATAAAATATTTAAAAAAACACTCCTGTTTAAAAAGTTTCTTCGTGTTAATTTTTATTATGGCAAATATTGATAGCTATAACCCAGGTCAACAAAGCCCTTTGTGGGCTCTTAATAACATTTAAGACTTATGTAAAAGAGTAAAGGATCCAGAGACCAAAGAGCCTTGAGAATTGCTATCCTAGAGCATTTTCTAAGTCTGCACAAATGATCAGAACTTGGACAGCTTCCAATTCTGTGAAACTGATAAGATGTGATGATATTCTTTCTGTCAGTTTGAAAATATAATCCTGAAAATTAGGATTTTATTATCCTGCAAAAATTAACCTTTTTTTGTTTTTATTTTATGTGTCACATTTAACAATCTTATCTAGACATTCCTTTTCATAATTTTCAGTGAGTATAAAAGACCAGTTTCAACATAATACCTTTCAAATCAGATTTGCCTTTCTTCTGATTTCTTCATTAATCAGTTAAGTAAAAATTTGACATATGCTCACTATTATGTGAAAATTGTTTTTTAAAAAACATGAGGATTTCATTTTGACAAGGGATAAGGGTAAAAATGTTGGTAGAACTGTCTTCTCCCCTCCTCACTTCCTGGTTCCACACACTGGAGCCTTGGTCACCCTCTGGGGTACCTCACCATTGTCTGACTTCCCAGACTGAGCTGTCTCACCCATACTCGGGATCCTGAGGCCACTCACACATAGTTGTTAGAGCACTCGAGGAGTAACATGCAAAGTGCCCCATGGAGTGCTTGCATCTTGTCTGAGCTCAGAGTGTATGAGTTGGCTTGGGCTGCCATGACAAAATACCACAGACTGGGTGCTTTAAACAACAAAAATTTATTTTCTCACAGATCTGGAGGCTCGTAGTCCAAAATCAAGGGGCTGACAGTATTGGTTTTCTCTATAGGACATAAGGGAAGCATTTGTTCTAGGTCTTTCTCTTTGGGTTGTAAGCAGCCACCTTCTGACTGTGTTCTCACATGATCTTTCTCTGGACATGTGCAGCTCTCTGGTGTCTCTTTGTGTGTTCAGATTTTCTTCTGTTAGAAGGACACTGGTCATACTGGATTAGGGTCCACCTTAATGACCTCATTGTAACTTAATTACCCCTCTAAAGGCTCTATCTTCAAATATAGTCACATTCTGAGGTGCTGGGGTTTAGGGCTTCAACATGTGAATTTTGGGAGAATGCAATTCAGCTCATCACCCTGGGTCAGCTCTCTCTTACTTGTGTACTTGTGTGTAACAAACACCCAGAACAGCTTGCTACTCAACAAAGAACTGTTATTTAGCTCACTGGTTGGGCTTGGTTTTGTCTCCGGGGTCAGCTGCAAGTGATCCTGACCCGGCTAGCCCACATTTTTGGCTATTGGTACATCTGCAATGGCCTTGACTGGGATGACTATGACTGGGCTCTACTTGCCTTGTGTCGTCTTTTTCAGCAGGCTAGCCTGACCCTGTCCTTCTCAAGGTGATAGAAAAGGCAAGATAGAGGAAGTTGAGAGTGCAAGCACCTGTGTAAAAGCCTCTGCTTGTGTCACCTTCCACGACACCCCGTTATCTAAAATTAGTTGCTACAGGCTGAAGGTTTATGGCCCCCTCGAAATTCATATATTGAACCTAATTCTCAGTATGATGGTATTTGGAGGATGGTGTTTCAAGCAACTTTGAGAGTTGCTTAGGTCATGAGGCCAGAACCTCCATGAATGGCACTAGTGTCCTTATAAAAGAGACACCAGAGAGCTCCCTCACCCTTTTTGCCACGTGAGGGCAAGCCAGGAGATGGCTGTCTGTGAACAAGGAGGTGGGCCCTCACCAGACAGTAAACCTGCCAGTAACTCGACCTCCCAGCCTCTAGAACTGTGAGGCATAAATTTCTAGTGTTTAGAATCCTTCTGTTGCAGTGACCTGAACAAAGGCACCAGTCATATGGCCAAGCACAGAATCAGAGTAAGAGGGCAATGCAGTCACACAGCAAGGGTAGGGTCAGGGGCGGGGGTGGGGGGGCAGATGTAGGGGTGGAGGAGAAAAACTGAGGCCGTTAATGCAACCAGGCCACTGCAGACCCTTAGTTCACAGAGCTAGCATTGTCCTTCTACTTAAGCCATTCTTGAATCTATCTGAATTTCCATTTGCTTTCATCTTATAAAAATGAAGAAGTAGGCTAAAATCAAAAACACAAGAAACGAAGTGTTGGCAAGGATGCAAAGAAAAAGGAGATCTCGTGCATACAAACTGGTGCAGCCACTGTGGAACACTATGGAGATTCATCAAAAAATTAAAAGTAGAATCACCATATGACCTAGTAACAACACTACTGGGTATTTATCCAAGGAATAAGGAAAGGATACATGACCCCTATGTTTACAGTAACATTATTTACAATAGCTGTGTTATGGAAGCAGCCTAAATGTTCATGGATAGATGAATGGATAAAGAAGATATGGTATATTATATATACACAATGGAATATGACTCAGCTGTAACGAATGAAATCTTACCATTTGCTGTAACAACATGGATGGAGCTAGAGAATATAATACTAAGTGAAATAAGTCCTCAAAGAAAGACAAATACCATATGATTTCACTCAAATGTGGAATTTAATAAACAAAACAAATGAACAAAGGTAAAAAAAAAAAAGAAGACAGAGAGACAAACTAAGAAACAGACTTTTAACTCTAGAGAACAAACTGATGGTTAACAGAGGGAATGTGGGTGGGGTGGTGGGTGAAATAGGTGATGGGGAATAAGAAGCACACTTGTGATGAGCACCAAGTAATGCACAGAATTGTTGAATCAGTATGTTGTACACCTGAAACTAATATAACATTGTATGAATTAAAGTAAAAAACTTAAAAAAATTTTAATAACAACAAAAAAGAGATTTAAAGCCACGTTGATTGTCGTGAAGGTATTTTTAGGAAATGGGTATTAGGATTGGATGGGAGAGAGGGACAGGAGATGAAGAGAGTGAAAACTGGGACAGACATTCCAGATGGGGGGAGCAGGGGGGGCATGAGGTGGGAACAGATGCACCATCTTTCCAGTACAGTAGGGACAGTTACTAGTAACGAAGATGAAGAGAATTGCTGACATTCATTGGGTCCTTATGTGTATGTCACCCTCTCATGTTATCCTTAACAACATATCAGGGAATTTATGTTATTCTCATCTCATAGATGAAAAATTGAAGATTAGCTAATTTCAGTATCGAGCCTGACCACAAGGAACAGAAGTGCCAAGCTAAGCAGCTCAAGACCATGTCTTTACCATGGACAAGTTTGTGAACTCTGGTGGAATGCAGTATATTCTGAACTTTTGGGAGAGTGACACAGAGTTTTAAGTGCCTGCCTTATAGGCATTTTTCATGTGGGAGAAATAAAATTAACAAAAAAGTATTTTGTTAGGGAGCTATAGTCTAATTCAGAAGGAGATGAGACAAGGTTTTGAGGAATGTAATGTGTGAGATAGGTAGAGAAAAGAAAAAGCAAATCGTGTTTATCATGTGCCCACTCTATTTGGGACATTTTCTTCATTTTTTTAAAAAAAGATTTATTTATTTATCTAGGGGGGAGGGGGAGAGGGAGAGAGAAGAGAGAGAGAATCCCAAGCAGACTCCCCAGTGATCAAGGAGCCTGACTTGAGCCAAAATGAAGAGCTGGATGCCTGACAGACTGAGTCACCCAGGTGCCCCTCAGGACATTTTCATACTATCCATTTCATTTTGCCAAAAACCCAAAGAAGTAGGCATTATTATCTACCTTGTAACAGTCAAGGAAATAGAATCTCACAAAAG
This sequence comes from Canis lupus dingo, assembly GCF_003254725.2. Classification (NCBI taxonomy): domain Eukaryota; kingdom Metazoa; phylum Chordata; class Mammalia; order Carnivora; family Canidae; genus Canis; species Canis lupus. Next base: position 29,068,104 of record NC_064261.1, on the reverse strand, counting down.
TGAAATAACTCATTGCAAAATGACTCTGCTAGGAAGAATTTTTTGAATCCAACTCTGGCTTACTCCAGAGAGTTTCTCCCCTCACCAGTGCTTTCTACATCTTTTCATCAGAAATTACTGGGATGCCCGGGTGGCTCAGTGGTTGAGCATCTGCCTTCGGCTCTGGGTGTGATCCTGGAGACCCGGGATCGAGTCCTACATCAGGCTCCCTACATGGAGCCTGCTTCTCCCTCTGCCTGTGTCTCTGCCTCTCTCTGTGGCTCTCATGAATAAATAAAATCTTAAAAAAAAAAGAAAGAAATTACTCTATGGGCAGAGGAGAGTCAATTCATACCCCTAAAGGGGCCTAGGGGTGATTGCCCAATTTGCCCATAACAGCATGAAAATTCTTCAAAGTTATATATATTATCTTTAAAATTAATATCAATTTGGCATTCTACTACATAATATATGTTTTAAAATATAAAACCACCTGATATGTCTAAGTAGACTTGATGCTGCTGTAATATAGGCGTGTTTGCAGCGTGTTTTGCACTAGCTGCATTCCCTGGGAGCTCGCCCAGCTCAGTGAGGCATTCCTTGCACCGGGAGGCCTTCCTAGAACAATGAAATTGAACGGCAGTGTTTGGTTGTTCGTATGCACCTTTGCAAATAGAGATGACAGATTTTTTGTCACTCTTTGACATTCCCAGACACTTCACTTGTCCTACACACTTAATTTGTCGACCAAGTTTCCTTTAAGAACTTCAGGAACAGCCTAGCTAGGAGGAGCGAGCATTGACTCTGGGCTTTTGAGGTCTGCTGCTTAAATGTTCCTTTAGAATTGACTCATTTTCTTTCAAATCTTTATTACATATTGACTTCGGAGCTGGCTGTAAGGGTGCTTTAGAGGTGAGATTTCTATCTCAACATGCTGTTAGGAAACAGTATTGTCCGTGCTTTCAAGGAGCTCAGAGTTTCCTGTTAACATCAGTATTCAAGATACCTCGTAACCCCAAGGTAGAGGTGCAATAATACATGGTGGCATCGTACAATTCTGGCCTTCAAGGCCGTAGGTACATGAGTCTCTGGGTAGAACCTTGAGTATCTGGTTAGATAGTGGTGATAGGAGCACAGGCTCCTTATATCTTTCAGAAACTGTCTAGGTCGCTGTCATGCCCCTGTGACCCACAGAATATGCTTTAGCATTAAGGCATAGGCTCAAAATCTGGTTTTCATAGCAGACACCTCTGGTCTCCCAGCTTGCATTCTCTGACCAACCTTCAAGTTCACATGGCTGGTGTGGGCATTTCTAGGCCGGCTTTGATTCTCTTTCTGCTAATAGCATCTGAACTGGCATCCTGAGCCTTGGCTTTCTGCCCTAGGGCTCTGTCAACAGTGAAGTGAGCAGGAGCTTGCTCAGCCCACGTGTGTGCAGAGACGTGGGGAGTTAAAGCCTCCAAGGACATTCTACATCTTAGGGGCAGAGCCTGCCAGACAAATGTTTCCTGCCTCTTGTCCTAATAATCCTGAGGGGCATTCTGCGCAATATTGGGGTCTGAGCTCCCACTGCCCATAGCAGTGACCTTGGCAATGCCCTCTTCGGCGGGCTTTTCCGCCTTCCCTTGCTCAGTCTTCCTGTTTCCTGAGACCACCTCTTGCATAAACCACCTGCGCCTAAACCTTTTCTTTGTCTCAGGCTCTGCACTCTGGAGAACCCCAGCTGGCACGCGGCTCTCTCTGGCTGGGCTCCACTGGGCCAGTTGCTTCACTTTTCTGACCTCTCTCAGCTGCCTCAGCTCTTGGAGGACTGTTTGCTGAGGTCCCTCTCGGCTCTGAAAGCCTATAGTTCTATTTGAATGTTTCTTCCCTCCTGAGGACATCTCTCTCTCTTCCCCTTTCACTCATAAGCCAAACTTTTGACATCCAATTGGCTGGCTCTCAAGTTCCAGATGAGCCACTTAATACTCCTGGGTGCTCTGAAACGATGGCAAGTATCATCCCTCCTCCGAGACCTTGCCTTCTCCTCTGCGTAGGACATCCATTGCATCCTATTTTTGAAACAAAAGGCAGGCATGCTTTTCAGTCTGGGTTTTAGCTCCAAGACGTTGATGCCCTTTGTGAGGCTCATAGTCAGTTTATTTCTTACTGACAGTTTCTCTCTCTCTCTCTCTTTTTTTTTTTTTTTTTTAATTTCTGCCTCTCCTTCATTTGGTTTTACTAATTAAAGGCTGCTCATCTAGAAAAGGCTAATGCGTGACATAGGGACTTTGCTCTCACTGATAGCACCAGATGGTTCAGGGTGGGAAATGGTTAAGAGCAACAGGCAGCTTCAAGTCTGCTGCTCACCGGCTCCACTCCCATTCTGTCTTTGGCTAAGATTGGGACCGATACAAATGACGGGGATGGCATTGGGGGGATGGCAAGGGGATCAGGAGAGACTCGGTTCATTTCTGTTTTTTTACTGAACATTTTCTGAGTTGTAGGAATCCACCCTGACCCCTGACGATGAATTCTTACCTAAGACCCCAACCCATGGTTCCAACCTGCAGAAACTGGTATCATTTATTGAGCAGGTGTGATGGGCCCAATACTGGGCACTTTACCTAAATTCTCACAGTAACCCTGCAAGGTAGGTATTATTGGCTTCACTCCGATTAGTGGGGAAACTGAGGCAATTCCATAGACTCTATTACTCTAGTACTTATTTTTACTCATAGCATGTGCTTGACAAATATTTGCTGGAGACGTCAATGAATAAATGGATAGCTCAGCAGTTAAGGATTCACGTTAGGTGACAGGGCTGCCTGGGATTTAAACTCATATCTGGCTGCATCCTAACCCTGCCCTTACCCCAGGCCACCTCTTTACTCCACTGGGGGTCTCTACATTATTCAGTCATTTTTGTGGTTGCACATTGTATTTCAGGTTCATGTGTGCCTCAGGACGTTGCTTCACATGTCTCTCATATTTATGATATTCCTCTCCCTTGTGTTTATCGAATTTCTTGCCTTCCTTCAAAATCATACGTTAAAAAAAGTACTATGTTGGTTCAACACACACACAAACACAGTAGCTGAGATTATACTGTACACATAATTTTGTAACACTTCCCACTTAGTATAAGTTGTTGACAACTCTGTAAATACCACACTTGCAGATTGCATTTGGGGGAAGGCAGGGTTTGATTACACAGGTTTCAGGTTCACTCATAAGTTAGCTCATAACACCGGGGAGTTAGCAAACAGCAAATGGGCTCCGAATTTAGAGAGCTGGTTTAAATCTAGTTTTATTCTTACTAAAAGGAAGTCAACCTTCATTTTTTTTCACTTGCAGGCTTAGGGTGTTGGGTTCTGGGATTTCAGTTCTCCTGTGCTCTAAGCTATTTCATTTTGTGAAGTCAAGACCAGCAAGATGAACGGGAACCATGTTCATTTGAGGAGCAAGTTTTGCCCCTAAGATGTTACCACCTGAGTGTGCCATGCTGAGCTTCACGGTTTCTGTCTGGGGAGGCAGAGCCACGCTGACCTCCAAGCTATACCTGTTCTTCCCCTTCTGGGCATGTGTTGTTCCTTCTCTGTGATGTTACAACCCTTCTGTGATGTCTACCAAGTGGTGTGAAAGTAATAGTTTCACCGGTGTGCGTATTCTACTAGGTGGGGCTCCTGAGGGGCAGGTGCCATTCCAGCCCTGCCTCCCCAGTGCTGGCCCAGCCAAGGGCTGGTAACCGTGGGGGACAGCGCCCAATCCCGGAGCCAGAGTCCCCTGGTCTTGCATTCTTTCCGCTGCAGAAATATGTTACCAACTTCCTTATAAATCAGACATTCCGTAGGAGTAAAAAGCTAGCCATTCACTGCCACTTTAAGTGTCCCCTGGTGCTTCAGCTAATGGTGTGCTGAGGAATAACGCATGTTTTAAGTCCAAGAATTACAGCCTCCGACAGTGACATCCTTCCAACATCTGATCAGCTGTCACCAGGTTGGTCCCTCGCGGGACATTCTCATAAGCAGTACCTCTCTCTCCCCAGTGAAACATTCTCATGCCACAATTGTCTTTTAATTAAACTATCATTGCTTCTAGAACATAATGATCCTAATCTCCCTGAAAAGGAGGAAAAAGACAACAGTTTTCACCAGGTGGTGTTCCTGGGTTTGCGCAGACTGGTTAATTTAAATGAGCTTTAATCGCTTTGAATAAGTAATGGGTGTCAGTTAAGGTGGGTCATATCCATAGGTGTCTTAAGGTTGTTTAAAGTGGTGGTTACATGCATAGGCTCTGGAGCCAGATGCCAAGTCTGGATCCAAGTCTTATTTCTGCCACTTACTTGCTGAGTGATACAGGCAAGGTAGTTAACATCCCTGGGCCTCAGATTTCTTATCTGTGAAATGGTGGTAATAATAGTACTTACTTCAGGAGGTTGTTGATTGAACTGTATTAGCTAAAGCTGCACCTGTGTAGAACAGTTCCTGGCATTTGGCACTCCATAAGTACTACATATGTGTTATTGATCATCATCGTCACATCATTATTATTGCCATGGGGATCCTGGTTCCAGGATGACTATATAGGGCTCGCCAAAGACCAAACACAAGCAAGCATCTTTACTGCTAAAGGTTATTTTTAAGGGTATTATAGGGTTATTACTTTTTAAAAAAGATTTTATTTATTTATGCACGAGAGACACACAGAGAGAGGCAGAGACACAGGCAGAGGGAGAAGCAGGCTCCATGAAGGGAGCCCGACGTGGGACTCGATCCTGGGTCTCCAGCATCATGCTCTGAGCCAAAGGCAGACGCTAAACTGCTGAGCCACCCAGGTGTCCCAGAATCTTTAATTTTTAATGGAAAGTATCCTTACAAGAGGTATAACTTTTGTCTTTGAGCTCTCCTATTTCCTACACACTATTTCGGGTCTAGAAATCATTGTTTGAATCTATAGAATTCTTATTGAGATTTCTGTGGGTCATGGATGGTTTGGGGGTAGAACATCTTAATCATTGAAGGGGTAAGACATAATTTCTATTTCACTCTCTGGCAAGAAGACTTGAGAGCTGACTCTTCTTTTTTTTTAAATTTTATTTATTTATTCGAGAGAGAGAGAGAGAGAGAGAGAGAGAGGGAGGTGCAAGACACAGGCAGAGGGAGAAGCAGGCTCCATGCAGGGAGTCCGATGTGGGACTTGATCCCTGGTCTCCAGGATCACACCCTGGGCTTCAGGCGACGCTAAACCGCTGTGCCACCGGGGCTGTCTGAGAACTGACTCTTCTTAATGAGATTCTATAGAGCTCGATCCCAGGGCACCAGGATCATGACCTGAGCCAAACTAAAGAGTTGGCCAGTTAACTGACTGAGCCACCCAGGCACCTTGAGGCTGCCTCTCTTTGAAAGCTTTTCTACAAGTCCCATGGAGCTATCCCCTTTTATCTCATTGGCCATCACTGAGTCTCATGGTCAATCCTAGTTTCAGGGGATTTGGGATAGCAAGCAGTTTTAGTTGAGCATATAGTTATCCTTAACAAATTTGGAGCTTTTTTATTAAAAACAAGGCAAGAGGGACCCCTGGGTGGCTCAGTGGTTGAGTGTTTGCCTTTGGCTCAGGTCATGATCCTGGGGTCCTGGGATCGAGTCCCACATCAAGCTCCCTGCAGGGAGCCTGCTTCTCCCTCTGCCTGTGTCTCTGCCTCTCTCTCTGTGTCTCTCATGAATAAATAAGTATAATCTTAAAAAAATAAAAATAAAAATGAGGCAAGAGAGAGAATGGAGTAGACAGCTAGCAGTGTTTGCCATTGGATCTTATGTCAGGGATTGGCTAACATCAGCCCACCAGCTGTAAGTATGTCCTCCGGCATGGCTGAGGCCTCCTCTGCTCTAAGACCTTTCTTTCCTTTTCCAAAGAGGATAGTAGGAGCAACTCCTTGGCTTGGGGGGTGGGGTGGGGGCTAAGGTGAAGTTCTCTTTCATCCAACAGAACAGGGTGGGAAGGAGGCTGCTGGGTCCCTAATGGCCTAGCTGGAAGAGAATGCTAGAACAGCCTTTCAAAAGCAGCCCCTGGTATGTGGAAGTCCATGTTGATGGGCGAACCATAGGCAGAGCCTCACAAAGCTTCTGAGTCAGGAAAAAAAAAAAAAAAGACCTTTACATCCTGTAATAAGGTTGTAAAGAAGATCTAGGGGAAGAAATGTGTGGGAAATATCAGAAAGGGAGACAGAACGTAAAGACTGCTAACTCTGGGAAACGAACTAGGGGTGTTGGAAGGGGAGGAGGGCGGGGGGTGGGAGTGAATGGGTGACGGGCACTGGGGGTTATTCTGTATGTTAGTAAATTGAACACCAATAAAAAATTAAAAAAAAAAAGGAACATAGCTATGCTCATTTGTTTGCATGTAGTGTGTGCTCTTTTTGTGCTTACATGTGACAGAGACTGTCTGGCCCTTTACAAAATGTTAGTCAACCCTTGTCACAGGCAGTCAGATCACATTATTCCTCTATTTAAACGGTTCACATGGGGGCGCCTGGGTGACTCAGTCAGTTAAGCATCTGCCTTCAGCTCAGATTATGATCCCAAGGTCCTGGGATGGGACCCAGGTCCTGCTCAGAGGGGATCTGCTTCTCCTGCCCCCCCTGCTTGTGCTCTCTCTCTCAAATAAATAAATAAAATTTTATAAAAAAACCAAGCTATTCAAATGGCTTCCAGTTCTACTTGGATGGAATTCAACTCCTCACAGTGTGTAAGGTACTACATAATATGGCAGCTGTCTACCTCTCTCCAACTCAGGTTCTGTGCTCTAACTCTGCTAGCTTTCTCTGTTAAACACACAAAGCTGGCTCCCACTATGCATGTTTTGGCACTTGCTCTCCCCTTGTTAGAATGCTTTGCTTTAAGATCTGAAAGTCACTTGCCACATGTGGTATTGAAATTCAAATAATTGAAATGAAATAAATTAAAATTCGTTTTCTGAGTTGCACTAACCACATTTCAAGTGTTCTATAGCCACATGTCACCAGGACATTGAACAACACAGATATGACACATTTTTATTTTCACAGAGACTTCGATTGGACAGGGCTGCCCTAGGTCTTCTCTGGGCTGTCATTGTCTTGTTGTTTCAAGTATCACCTTTCGAAATAGCTAACCTCTCCAGTTCATCTTTCTCCACCTCTCTGTGCCAAGCCACTTTATTTTCTTCATAGAGCTTATCTGTACCTGAAGTTATTCTGTGCATTTATTTGTGTGCTCATTTATTGCTTTTCTTCCCTTCTAGAATGCAAGCTTCATGAAAAAAGGAAGACTGTTTGTTCAGTTTATAACTGAAACCTCAGTACCCAGAGCAATGCCTGCCACATGATATATGTTCTGAGTTTAATAATTTTTTGATGAATAGCTATTATAGAAAAGAATGACACTGCTTTGGCTTGCAAATTTTAGGAGATTTTGTTCATGCAATGATGTCTGTTGGTCATGGAAGCAAGTGATGGCATTCTCCAAACATGGCTCACAGAGGCACACTTTTCACATTGGTTTATATACAGGTTAAACCTTTCTCCATACATTCAATGGAAGTTCAGGACAGTGAAGCAAAAAGTGTGCCTTTGCACCTAAATCAGGGAAGCTAGAAGAACCTTCAGAATTCAACCGTTAGCCAAAGTATCTCTCTTTTTAGAAGATTTTATTTATTTATTTATTTATTTATTTATTTATTTATTTATTTATTTGAGAGAGAGAGAGAGAGAGAGAGAGAGAACACAGCAGGGAAGAGGGGCAGAGGGAAGAGCTCCCCGCTGAGCAGGAAGCCTGATGTGGAGCTCAATCCTAGTATCCTAGGATCATGACCTGAGCTGAAGGCAGACACTTAACCCACTGAGTCACCCACGTGCCCCAGCCAAAGCATCTCTTCATGCTTACAGCATCATAGGCCCCCCTTTCTCTCTTTTATCCTATCTTTATTTAGAAACTTCTTGTGGTCCTCTATTCTGTCAGCAAAAGCATGGTACAAAAGGCATTTATGATTTTGTTCCTGCCTTATTTCTAATCACCCCATGGACAACATGATTCTCAGGCTGATAGGAATATATGCTTTCATTGGTGACTCTTACATTGGTTAATTGTTAAAAATCTTGGTGGACAAAGTCCATATCCTATTCTGGTGGAAAAATAGTATAAGGTTATTATGAACAACTTTATACTAAAAATAGAAATTTTAGTTCATTGAGGCAAGTGTGACCCCATATTTTCAACCTCCTAAATTCAGACATTTCTATAGTTTCTAAATTCAAAATTGAAGCACCTCTCCACATTAGCCATTTGTAGGATGCATCATGGATACAGAAAGTAAAATATGTTACCACTTCTTTCTCTCTTGAAAATTGCTTCAAATTTCCATTTGACATGGATGGTTCTGCCATTCAATCTGACAACAGTTTATATTATAAGAAAAGATAATAAAGAGAGAACTATTAATCAATCAATTAAATAAATTTTTACTAAGTAGGCCCCAGGGCAAATATGACAAATATGGCTCTTGACTTCACAGAATATATTTCTAGGTGGGAAGGTATACAAAACATATGTTAGTTAAGAATAAGTCGATGAGTAAAGAGTAAAAAATTTTCACATGGTATAAAAGTTATAGAGAAAACTAAAAAAGGACTGAGAATTACAAATAAAGTAGCTACTAGCTATGTGTGGTTACTAACCACTTGGAATGTGGTTAGTATAACTAAGGAAATAAATTTTAAATTTAATTTAAATTAACTTAATTTTAAATACCCATTATGTGTATAGTGAGTGACATATTATGCAGTGCAGCTTTATGTGATTACAATCTTCAAAATTTGTTAAGACTTGCTTTATGGCTCCCAATATGGTTCTTTAAAAGAATGGTAAGTATTTTTTAGTTGTTATGTTTTGTATTTTAGTTTCTGTCATGTTAAATTGTTCTAGTCTTCTGAAACTTTCCTTAAAGTAAATTGCTTATTTTATCAATTACTGAAGGACTGTGTTAGCATCTGCCATCATATTATAAATATCTCTTTTTTTCTTATAGTTCTGTAAATATTTGCTTTATATATTTTGAGGCCATGTTATTAGGTGCATCCAAATTTAGATGTTATAATTCCTAGTGAATTGATTCCATTTTAATTGAGAAATAATTCTCTTTGTTGCCAGTAATGCTTTTTGCCATTTGTTCTTTTTCTTTTCTTTTTTCTTAAGAAAGGCAAGTGGATTAATAGCACCCAAGAATTGGTATTTTATTTATTTATTATTTTTAAAATTTTTATTTATTTATTTGAGAAAGAGGAAGAACAAGGCTTTATTATTAACATAGCTGGACTAGTTTCTTTTAGTTAGTGTTTGACTGGATATCCTTTACCATTCTTTTACTTTCAATATTTTCAGATATTTATGTTTTAGATGCAGGTCTTCTAAATAAAATATAACATGTACTTTTCATTCTAGTATGATAACCTTTGTTTTTTAATTGGAGCATGTTTTTTTTATTGACATTTATTGAAATCATTGATATATTTTTCTTTAAATGTATTATCTTATCATTTTCTGTTTATTTGCCTATCCTGTTGTACTTTTCTTTGTTTTTTTCTCAAGTAATTGTGGATTAAAAAAATCATTCTATTTTCTTCTCTCTCCCTCTATGTCTCCTTTGACACAGTGTTTTACTCTGCAAGGTCTTTTCTCACCCATATCTAATCTGCTATGAATTACTCCATTGAATTCTTAACTTGAACATCTCAGGTCTATAACTTCTATCTGATTCTTTAAAAAAAGGTGTATGATGTCACTTTCTAGATTTTCTGACTTTTGGTGAAATTTTAAAACTTAAGGGCCATTTTTTAAAAAAGATTTTATTTATTTATTCATGAGAGAGAGAGGCAGAGACATAGGCAGAGGGAGAGGCAGGCTCCCCCCAGGGAGCCTGATGCAGGACTCGATCCCAGGACCCCAGGATCATGCCCTGAACCAAAGGCAGAGACACTCAACCACTGAACCACCCAGGCATCCTGAGGACCATCTTAATCTAAATTTATTTTAATCTGAAGTGAGGTTTTTCTGGGCTATCAGATGGTAGTCCAGACTGCTGTCTGTAAAAGAGCTGGTTAATATCAGTTTACTCTTAATGCTAGGGTACGGCCCTTTATTCCTCCTCCCAGCCCAACGTGAAGGGTGGTTTACCTAGATTTCCTTCCTCAGAAGGCACTGGATAATTTTAGCCCCCTACTTCAACAAGGCTTCCAAAGTACAGGACAGCCTTTTGGCTATCTCAGCTTGACCAGCAACTATCCCACGGCTAAGGCAACCTTGAGTGCTGGCTTGAACTGTCAGGGTTCCAGTCCATTACTGGATCTCAATCAAATAATCCTACTATCTTGTTAGTGGATTGATGCTTTTAAGAATCTATTTTTCTTTCTTTGTCTTTTGTCTAACTTTTAAAATCGTCTTTAATGAAAAGATTGGTCAGAGTTATGCAGTGCACTCTTGTTGGAAACAGAAATTCACTGAATATCTACAGGCAGATTACTTAATCTTTCTGAGCTTAGTTTTCTCTGAGCTATAGTTTTCTATTATTATGTGAACTATTATTATTTTTTAAATTTTGGATGACAATTGTCACTGATACAGCTCTGTGGCACCTTGTTCTTTGATCTCCACTGTAATGTGTTCCCAGAAATAAATTAATGTTTCCTCCTCGAATGGCACTTTTGTTGGCACTAGTAACGAGTCAGGGGGCCAATGCTAATGTGATGCTCCGCTGAAAATTTTAGGGAATATTCCTGTGTTTTTATGCAACCAAGTAATGTGAATAAACATGCCTTTATTTATTTATTTTATTTTCCATTATGCTGCCAAAGACTTGCACATGGGAATTTGCACAATGAGCATGTGTGGGAGATGCCAGCCATTGCTCAGCCATTGAGGTGGGAATTGTTAGCAAATTACATCTGGCTGCTCCTCACAGATGAGGTGGGAACAACAATCTGAGTAGATGTCTATTTGTACAATGTATTTTGGGACTGATTCATAGCACAAGTTAAAAGTTTAAGTGACGGTAAATAGTTTTGAAATATAAGAAAATCAGATCAAGCTTGTGAATAATCTTCTTCAATTTTGATAATGAAAAAAATCACAACCATCTTTTTCTTTTCCTTGCAAAGGAAGTATAGCACAAAAAATAGCAATGCGCAGTATTTATTGAGCACTCGCTGTGTGAAAGGAACTTGTAAGAAAGCTTAATAAGTGTTATACCTTGTTAAACCCACTTTCCAGAAGAGGAAAGTGAAGTACAGACAAGTTGTCCTTGTTTGTATAGTTAGTGCACATCTGAACCAGGGATTGGAGGCAGGCAGCTTGGGCTCTTGTCCACTCTGCCAGAGTGTTAATTTCTTTCTGAATTACGTTGTAATTCTGTTAGCCCAAGGATTACCTCTCCAGGTAGTTTTACCTTTTATGGGATCAATGGTGTAACACAAATATGACATATTTAAAGACATAGCTTGTCAGTTTTATTTACAGCTTGGCCTGGGAGATGGATGAGTCTGACTGTACAAGGCTATGGTGTGTACCCACAGGCATCCCACTTTTCAGAGGCCACAGGGGGCCATATATGGCCTATAGCTTCCTCCCTTGCTGCCTCATAGGCTTGCCCAGTTCCAACCCGTGGCTATAAACCACCAACATTTTATACTTGTGTACTGCATTTCCTCTCAGTGTGCTCAGCTCCTGGAAGCACAGAGGTCTGGCTATGTGTAACAGTTGCCAGCTGCTACTTGTCACCCCTTCCTCCCCACTCCACCTTTGCTGCCAGAGTTCAGAGATGTCATAACCTAACTGGAGAAATGAAACAATGGTACAAGAGCATAAGGAAGCATTACTAACTGTGCTATTGATTATTGTAGTCAATTGGTGCTCAAGGGTTGACAGCCAGATCGTTGTGGACGGTACTCCTGAGCGCTCTGGGAGTGGTGGCTGTGGGGACAGAAGGGTCACGGTTACTGGTGGGATGGTACGCAACGGGGGCAGCAAGAACTGCAATGTGGGAGGCGCCTGGAGGGTTTGGGAATCGGGGGTCACTCAGCCACCTGGCTGGACTGGAGGGTCTGCTGGGGAGGGCTGAGCAGCTCCAATAGGCATGAGCAGCAGGATGCAAGGGAAGGGCTGATCTGTGGAGCTCACCTGACCTCTGGCAAAGGGAATGGAGCATGGCTTTGAACTCTAAGAAGCTGGATTTCAGATCTTTAATAGGCCACTTATCGACTCCGTGGCCCAAGGGACATAAGTCAACATACGTGAAATGGAGATAAAACTTATTGTAGTCATTATAAGACTGAATAATATAGAAAGCTCCTAGGTTGCTCCTGGCCCATTTGGGGGCTCAGTCCATGCTTCCTATGACAGAACCAGGTTTGGGTTTCTCTGCTAGGGCAGTTGCCTCCTGGAGCTTTGTTCTGTAGCTGTTAAGGTCAAGGACCAGAACTACGTATGCTCCTCTAGGAGCAAGTGAACTGCAGTTTTATGGGAGGGAGAGCACAATGTCTCCCCTCTGGTGCCTGGGCTGCCTCCCCGACACAACTCGAGGTTTGTTGGCATAGTTGGCAGCTGTAGCACCTTGGTCCAATATTGCCTGAAAACAGCCTACAAAGACTTGCTCATTTTCTGTCTGACTAGTGACTGACAGCTCAGAGCCCGTCGCTTTGGAAGCTCTGTTTGAGTTAATGGTCCCCGAGTGCAGCTTCCTGTGAACAGTGAAACACCTGGAACTCTCTCGGCCCCTCCCTTCGCGTTGAGGGTGTCTACCATTTGTTTTCCCATTGGGCTTCACTACCGGCAAGAGCTTGGTGACAGCTGTCAACCTGGTTTCAGAGGGGAAACATCACTTTCCCAGTTCTGGAGGTTTCTGGCAGTGGTAAATACCCTGGCTCCCAGAATAGATTCCAAAAAATTTTCTCATTTATTCTTTTGGCTCAAGCCTTCAGTCCGGTCATCTCGCATGGACAAAACAGATCTCCCCACCTCCCCACCCCCATCCTGTGATAACACAGGGAGTGCTTTTCTTCCAGAACTGTAGGGGAGACAGATGGTGCAGAGGAGTCTTTGGGAGTAAGAGCAAGATCTGAGTGTCCTGTGTGGAAGCCTGAGCATGTCACTTAAACTCGCTGAGCTCAGTTTCTTCATCTGTGAAATGGGGATGATAATATCTGCTTCAGAGGGATGTTATGGGAATAAGGTGTCATGGTTTAATTAATGTTAATAATACACTCTTTTCTTAGTTGACTTAGCAAAGTATTTCTTAAGAGATGAATGAATAAGTAAGCAAAAGATTTTTCTTGGCTCATGTATTTACTGAAGGATTTCTGAATGGGTGTGTTATCACTTCCCTGTTTGGAAGGCAGTTCTCTGACTGTTTACACTGACTGGAGGGGTCCACACACACAGTGTTTAGCATCATGCATCCAGGAGGCAGTTTGCCTGCTTTAAATCTCAGCCTAACTGCTTACTGGCTGCGTGATTCTTTTTTTTTTCAACATTTATTTATTTGAGAGAGAAAGAGAGAGACAGAGAGAGAGAGAGAGAGAGAGAGTTTACAGGTACAAGTGAGGGGAGGGGCAGAGGAAGAGAGAGAGAGAGGGAATCTCAAGCAGACTCCTCGCTGAGCACAGAGCTCCTTGCAGGGCTTGATCTCACAACCCCGAGATCATGACCTGAGCCAAATGCTCAACCAACTAAGCCACCCAGGTGCCCTTAGGTTGCCTGCTTTAAATCCCAGCTCAACTGCTTACTGGCTGTGTGATTCTGGGCGAGTTACCTGACCTCGCTGTGCCTAAGTTTTTCCTCACTTACAAAATGAGGATGACAACGGCTCCCTTATAGTGTTGTTGCAAGGATTAAATAAATTAATACATTCATGTTCTGTTAACAGAACAATTAGTTGACCATAGAGTTGAGGGTCCATTTCTGGGTTCTCTATTCTATTCTATTGATCTATGTGTCTGTTTTTAATCTGACTTCTTACTTCACCTTCCTCAAAATAGCAGAGAGGGGTCTGATCAAAACTTCTAGTCAGATCTTTTTCATTCCTCCAGTAGAGCCTCCAGGGGCTCCTATCAGCTGAGGAAGAACTCTGTAGCCTTTGCATGTGGACTAGCCCCCACCTGTCACCCTCCCCTAACTTCCTCCCTCATCTCCTTGCTGCTACCCAATCTCTTGCTTCCCTGATCTTGCTTCCACTGCTTCCTCCCTCTCTGCAGGAAATTCAAGCATTCCCACCCAGATCCTCTCCAGAAACACTGCCCCCAGGTGTATCCCTGCACCCCCCTCCCTGTCTCCATCCCGCCCCCCTGGCTGGCACTGCTCCGAAGCCTCTGCTCCAACACCACATCATCAGAGATGCTTTGGTTAACCTCTCCATGGAAACGAACTCAGCCAAATGAACTCGGCCAATTTGTCACTTCCTGTCTCCTTAACCTGCATTCTTCTTAAATGGCACTTGTCAGTACCCAACACATTTTAGACTTACTTATTTGCCTATTATCTTTCTCCCCCACTCCATTACAGTGTAAACTCCATGAAGACAGGCAATTGATCTGTTATGTAAACTGCTGTATCTACAGCATAGAGAATAGTGCCTGAGTATGTCTAAAAAGTATTTGTGACAGTGAATAAATGAACAAATTATCTGTAACCTAACCAGTTGGCTATTTGCTGATGCTGAGGTGCCCAGGAGGCTGTCATTAGGTAATGAACCCTGTGTCACATGATGCGGGATATATATGCATGTAGCAGGTAGGCCAGGCCTCAGAGTACTGATGGGGGTACAGCTTTGGTTTCTCCATCTGATGAGCTGATGCATGATCTCTACACTGTGGACTATGAGCACCGAAGGGGTGTTATGGTTTTCCATGCCTTGAGGAAAGTCTTTGCTGAGCAAATGGCAGATTTAGTTATTTTGAAATTCTTTTGACCTCTGTTCACGAACTGGGTTAAGGTATTTGCTCTTTCCTAGAAGAGTTTTTTCCCTGTAAAGCTCCTTCTTATGATTCATCCATATATTGATTCACTTATATCACAAATATGTAGCAAGTAGGCTCTGAGCACATTGCTTCTCGGGGTGATGACAATAGCTATTGCTTATCAGGCACTTGCTGGGTGCCACGTCCTTTGCCACCTACTTTCTCATCATGACAGCAATGCTGAGAGGTAGGTATTCTCATGTCCCTTGTATAAAGGAACACACAGAGGAGCAGAGGAGGTCATTTGTCTAAGGTCCTGGCCAGCAGTCAGCTGTGCTGCAGTCTGACCCAGGCCTGTGACTGGGTGCTATTTCCCCGTCCCTAATGTAAGCTCTCTAGCACCGAGCACATCCCACCTTACAGTGCACCATGACAGCCACGCCCAGGGAGGCCTGTTCTTCTTGACCTGCCACCACCTACAGCTGGCAGTGACCAGGTGCCAAGCATTCCTGATGGCGCCAACACTCAGTGACTCCTCTTTCAGGAGGACAGGATGACCCTGAGCAAAGCACGCCCAGCTCATCAGTTATCCATCTCCATTCACAGACTCTCCCCACCTCTCCAAAAGAGGCCTGGAAGGGAGAGAACCCGACTTTCCAAAGAATTTGGGAAAAGGAGCACACTGTCAGCGTGAGCCTCCAGGGCCCAGGCGGGCCATTAGCCATCTGTACCGTGTTAAGCCTCCACTGTGAGGTGGGGCGGATCCAGGATTTTCTTGTTGCGTCCTGGCAGGTGGTGGGCAGGCATTTGGCACGGGGCTGTCCCCGTGTGGTGTGCTGGGCAGATGCTGGCTGTGAGCACGGGTCAGCCTGACCTTCAAGCATAGCTCCACGTGAGCTCGTGGCATCACAGTGCTTTCAGGAGCAGAGCCCGCTCGGATAGGGCGTCTGGAGGAGCAGCAGGACCTGGTGTTCCCCAGCACCCCTGGGGAGCTGACTTTGCTTTATGGCAATGCTCCTATTAGGCTTGTGATGGAATGTCTGCAGCGGATGGCGGATGGTGGGGCTTTAGAACAATTAACGCGTTGTGTGAGCTGGGGGCGAGGTACTGGGGCACTGAGATACCTGTGCCATGGCTCCCGCCCTCCAGGGCTTCCCAGGTTGGAGTCTGCAGGCTTCTCTTCAGGGACACAGACAACAGCATCTGCTGATCAACAGTGGATTTACTACATGGATGTGGTTCAGTCACTGCCAACGACTCTTCCTGGAGAACAGACAGCATTACTCCTTTTTCTCAGAGACACGGATGGTGCAGATGAATGAATACAGGTTTCAGGTCCCAGCTTTTTAGAAATTCCCACACTCAGGATCCTCCTGGAGATTCTGATTGGACTCATCAGGCAAGGGCCTGGCTTTGGCATTTTGAAATCTCCCCGTGTGATTCTGATCTGCCCACCTTCAGAAGCATCAGCATTGCCCGAGGAGTTTTTTAAATATCATGGATGCCTGGACTCCCTCCAGACCTACCACACTGGTGCCTTCAGTGAAATGGGACTTGAGCACCTGTGTTTATAAAAAAGCCACACCGTTCCTAGGCATGGCTACAATCGACGATCATGGCTTAGATTGACTTTTGTAACTTACTAACTTTTTGAGGTTCAGTCCATTTTCTGTGAAAGGGTTGCCCTGGAGCAGGGCTGCAGCCGCCCAGTAGGATCATGCATGTTATGTACTTGGTGTATGTTCATGATCTTGGGTGTTCAACAAACTGTCTTCCTATTGGTATTTTCAGCCTTTTGTTTTTCTTTAAAGATTTTGTTTATTTGAGAGAGACAAGAGAGAGCAAGCACGAGACTAGGGGAGGGGAAAGGCAGAGGTAGAAGCAGACTCCTTGCTGAGCAGGAAGCCTGAGGTAGGGCTTGATCCCAGGACCCTGGGATCATGACCTGAGCTGAAGGCAGATGCCCAGCCGACTGAGCCACCCAGATGCCCGTATTCTCGGCCTTTAAGTGGCCAGCTGATGTTGGCTGGCTGAAGTAATGGATCTGATTCACTTGCACATCTCCCTCTTGCTCTATACGTCGCCCCTAAATGGTGTGGGGCTCCTGTCCTGCAGCTCATTGAATCATCCAGAATTGTAAATGTTCTATTTTGAAAGGAAATTTGGGTCTCTTCACTTTTCTGTCAGCTTTTTGGGGGTCTTTGATCTCATGTGTTCACTCAGGAAACACAGGTGAATGTTTCATATGTGTCAGAGGTGGCTCTCAGATGGAGACCCATCCAACTGTCCTAGGCGCTCACAGCTAGAGGACAGACACCAGAACAGGCAAGGATGCTGATGCTGATTATTATGCATGGCTGCTGTGAGCCTGATAGTGAGCACATAGCAAGTATTTACCTTTCCCCCCTGGCCAAATTTTTCAACTGCAAACCTGCAAAGTATCTCAAAGCAATGATGAAGTGATTTCCAGTGCCTGAAAGTCAGGTGTTGGTCCTCCCCACCGCTTCCAAATCAAGACATTTATATCACGTTCCAGAGAATCCTAGCTGACAAATGCAAACTTCTTTGTGTTCTAAACACAAGGGTATTCCCAGTGTGTGTGGAGGTAATTGGGTCTGATGAGTGGGTGGTGCTAATGGTCTCTGCTCTCTTCTGGATGGGCTGGCAAGAGATGGTAGTAAGAGATAAAGGTGTACCTGGGAAGGTGTTCTGAAGGAAAGTCTATCGACTAGGCAGGCCCGAGAGACAGGGCTACTTGCTTTTTAGATAATTACATGGATCTCCATTCTATAGCTATTAACCGAATGTACAGCATTGCTGGTCATGGATGCAGAAACATCTACTTTGTCTGTACCTGGGCTGCGGAATGCCACTGCAGATCCTTCTTTTTCTACACTCAGTGTTTTGAATACAAATATTTGAATAAGAATTACCCTGGCACTGAGGAATATTCATCGAAAATGTATTTTTCAGAGTAAACTCTATTATCCAATTTAATTTCTTGGTCAATTTTCTATGAAGCGCAGTTAAACTACCTCCAATTGTTTCCACTTTTATTTCTCTGAAATTATTTTTTTTATCAAAATCAATTCTTTTCATATAATTTTTTTTTGCTCTGGAGATTTAATTTGTTGGGCAGCTTTATTATTAATAAGAAATCTTACCGATTGTGTTTTCTGTCATTGTGAGTTTTCTTTTGTCATTGGTAATTCCACGAAGTCCAATTTTCTGGGTCAAATTTTGCCACGTGCAGTGTTAGCCCTGCCAGGCTTATTTTGAGTTGATTATTTCTACCACTATTATTTGCTATGAGTTGGATAAGAGACTGATTATATTTATTTCTTCACTAATCCACGAGGTAATAAGAGCCATTCCAAGTGTGCCCTACTGTCCAGGAGGGTCTATTATTAACTAATTCATATTTTCCAAATATTTCTATCCCTTTGCATCCTATGAACTAACATTAGGCCAACCAGTAGATGCTGGGGTCCAAACAATAGATTTTAAAGCAATCTTTGCATATTGATGAGCCAGCTTGTTTTAACAGTGACATCACTTGATCCTGAGAGACAGACTTGGGCCCCTGGCCCTTCCCACAGGTCCATTGCTATGGATTTACTCAGATCCCATTGCCCACGTGAGGACTGGATGAGAGCCCTCTGAGTCTCAGTTAGAAACTCTGCTTACCTAATGAGATGTCAGGAAGCAGAGACAGGTATATGCACCAGAACTCCATTCAGAGAGAGCACTGTATTCATTTGGAAGAATTACTTTGAAAAGTCTCTTGGAATAGACAGCGAGCACTCATGCTCAACTACCAGAATGCAGTGGCTGAACTGACAAGAAAAAATAAAGCAGGGGACAAGGACGGGAGATCCAGGATAGAAGATAGAAGGAAGAGAAATGATAGAGTCTATCTCAGTCAGCTCAGGTCACCATAACAAAATACCACAGACTGGTGGCTTAAATGACATGTATTTCTTTTCTTTTTCAAGATTTTATTTATTTATTCATGAGAGACACACAGAGAAAGGCAGAGACATAGGCAGAGGGAGAAGCAGACTCCCTGCAAGGAGCCCGATGTGGGACTCTATCCCAGGAGCCTGGGATCACAACCTGAGCAGAAGGCAGATGCTCAACCCCTGAGCCACTGAGCCACCCGGGTGTCCCATGACATGAATTTCTTTTCTTACATTCTGGAGGCTGAAAATTCCTGGTCAAGGTGCTGACAAGTTTAGTTTTTGGTGAAGGTCTCCTTCCTGGCTTATAGGCAGCCACTGTCTCTCATGTGCCCCCATATCCTCTTCTTTGTGTGTGGGGTGGGAAGGGAGAGAAAAAGAGCTCTCTGGTGTCACTTCTTGTAAGGGCACTAATCCTGTCAGATTACGGCCCCACCCTTAATGACCTTATTTCACCTTTAGAAGCCTGTTCTCCAAATACAGTCACACTAGGGATTAGGACTTCAACATACTAATTTCTAGGGGATACATTCAGTCCATAACAGAGCCTGTGGGGGGTGGGTTTTTACCAGTAGCATGTGGGAATTCACTCCTGAGTCCTGGATCTTTGATAAAGTTGATGAAACTCACCCAAGCTGGGGGTTGAACTTCCCATTAGTGAAGGAACTCATTGGCAGTCTTCTTGGGAATTGGTGGAAATTATAGGGAAGGCTTTGGATTTCTATAAATCATAGAATCAGGGACTCAGAATAAATGTAATTAGTTTTCGGAGCAGTTATAAAATCTCTACTGACATTATAATACATGTATATGCATACAAGTATCATGTATATCTACTATTTACTTATCTATTTATTTATACCTCTCCTCATCAAAAGATTGAAAAATTGGAAAAAGTCATTAGATGAGGAAATCAGCCAAGAGGGACAATCAGAAAGTAAATAAATATCCATAAGGTCAGCATGTAGAAATACACAGGGCAATACAGGATTTCAAATTTTGTGAACATCGGTGTTAAGTTGCCTGGTGGCCAAGGTGGACCAATAAACACCTAAAACCCTTTACAAGTCTCTGATATACACATTATGCACAAATGACCAGTGACTTTAATTTCTCTTTTATTTCCCATAGTATCTGATGAGAGTTGCCAACTTTAGCAGCAAAGGGGAATATCTACAACCGAGATATATATACATTAAACCTTTAATGACCCTTCTATACTTTAGATGGCTTGTCCAGATGTGACCTTCAACCACATGAGAAATTCTAGAAATGGAACCCTCACAGAGGAACCCTCACTAATTTGGATTAATTCACCTAGTGTGTTGACCCCTGCTTTGTCACATATGATGCCTGTGACATCATATTTCCTTGCATGAACATAGTCAGGAATATACTAGGGCCATCTTAGGCTACTTCCTCCTTGTTCAAGTTTTGGCGTGAACATTTGCCGGGCCTGCTGTGTTCCGGGTTTGCTCTGGATGCTAGAGGTCCAGGAGGAGAAGGTCTCCGACCCCTGAGCTCACAGTGGGCAGACAGACCAGTGCCCTGAGATGTCAGCTGTGAGGAGTGTCCTGTGAGGGCTTAGACAGTGGAAGTCTGGGAGCTCACAATGCATCTCACCCTGACTGGCAGACAATGATAGCTTTCTCCCCAGGCCTCATCAAGTTCCTTTCGGGGGTAGCTACGAGGGGT
The DNA here is from genome assembly GCF_003254725.2 of Canis lupus dingo. Classification (NCBI taxonomy): domain Eukaryota; kingdom Metazoa; phylum Chordata; class Mammalia; order Carnivora; family Canidae; genus Canis; species Canis lupus. The sequence continues at coordinate 29,047,512 of NC_064261.1, read as the reverse complement.
GAACCCCAGCCCTGTGTCACGTTTATACTTTAAACCATCTTGGGACACCCAACCAGATGAGCTTTCCCCCTCCAACTAGCTTGCCAGATGCGGGCTCAACGACTCCTCCTGGGTGTGGCTGCAGAAGGAACAAGACCCAGGCCTGGTGTCTGGCCTCTGAGACAAAGAAATTACCAAAGGACACTAATCCTCTAAAGTAGGTTCCAGGAGGTACAGTTCCAGTGTGGTCCCCACAGGCTGAGGTCCCACCTCTAGTATTTGCCTCATCCCTCACCCCACTCGCAACTTCACACATCTTGGACGACAGCCAAACGAAGAGCCTATTTTCTTCTCTGAAGATTAAATTGAAAGCTAAGGATCTGATGCACTAAGGCAGGCAATCTCTTCTGCCCAAATGCTTTTATTCTTTTCTTTTTTCTTTCTTTTCTTTTCTTTTCTTTTCTTTTCTTTTCTTTTCTTTTCTTTTCTTTTCTTTCCTCTTCTTTTCTTTTCTTTCTTTTCTTTTCTTTCTTTTCTTTTCTTTTCTTTCTTTCTTTCTTTCTTTCTTTCTTTCTTTCTTTCTTTCTTTCTTTCTTTCTTTCTTTTCTTTCTTTCTTTCTTTCTTTTCTCTTTCCTTCCTTCCCTCAGGCCTATGTAGTACCTGGATCCAACCTCATCTCTCCCTGGGACCACGAATGATGGCAGTGATTATGTGACACTTGCTGCTTACCAGTACACCACACTTACACACCTCATGGGACCTCATGAAGTCCCCAGGAGATAGGTGCCTATTATCTCCATTACAAAGAGGGGAAACTGAGTCATGATTGAGCAGCAGGCTGAGATTTGTAGTCTGGCTCCAGAATCAGTGCTCTTCCCCACTACACGGTGCTGCACTTCAGATGGCTTAGGCATGGGAGGGCCTCCACTGTCAGCTGGTGGATGAATGGAGACTTGCTGCATGGTTTCTGGATGCTTTAGACAGCCTAGGACTTACAGGGTCCATCAGGTGTGGATTGTTGAAGCAGTCTGTTCGCAAAGACTAGCTAAGACAGTCACCTGGGGCCAACATGTGCATAGTGAGATTCTTGTTGGCCAGTGAGACAATTTACAGATTGCTTGATCCAAGCACTCACATCCTTGAGCATATGAGTGTGTACATTTGTTAAAACTCAGAGAACTATGTAAAAACTGGATGCCTTTTTTATTGAGTATTAATTATAAATTCAATGAAGTTTATTTGAAAGGTAATGAAGTAAAAATGTACCCTAAACCCTAAACCTCTAGAGTCCTATTCCCTGTGTTACTCTGGATGCCTGGACTGCACTCTCGTGCCCTTTTGCTTCTATCAATGGATGCTACTCCGTGGCCCACGAGCTTCCATGATAATTGGAAGGTGGCATGTGATAGCCGAAGGAGAGTTATATGTGTTTAGTGATGACAGCAGAACTGGAGTCCCTAGATAAGCTCTGCCTCAGTCTATTTTATTAGCTAGGGCTGCCTCTGCTGACAAGAGAGCAGCCACCCAGGCCAGCTCAGACCCTGCGGGAGGGAGGCTGCCAGCAGAGCCAGGCAGAAGGCAGTGGGGCTCCCAGAGCTGGAGCTGCAGATTTTACGGAGACTACACTTTTCCAGGAGAACTCTTCCTGCCTTACCTGCCATCTGGAACATGGAGAGATCATGCTTGCGGCCTTGTTCTCAAACATTTGGATGCGGAGTGCTCATCTGAGGCCTAAGGATACCCGATTTTCATGTGGCAAAGCATGAGCTTTGGGTGGCCAAGATTTGGCAACATCATGTACAGCAGCAAAATCTTGGGCAAATCACTTAATTTTTCTGAGCTTCAGCTTCCTCATCTATGAAATGGGCTAGTAAAGCCTGGGTCATGAAAGGTGCTTGGTTTAGGTAACTTCCATGTTAGTCATGTTTCAAGGTTGGTGCCAGGGGCTCCTCATCTGTGATGCATCTTCTTTCTCTCCCAAATCTTCCCGTGAAGTTCACAGCCCTGGTGGTCTCAGTCACATGTGGTTTTATTGCTCTGGACTGCTCCTGTTGTCACTTTTCTCAACTAAAATGTAAACTCCCTGTGGGCAAGGGCCAACATTTATACTTACTACCTTCTTATCATACTTCCCTTGTCACCACATCATGAGCTGGTTGTATGTTTCCCATAGTGCTTACCAGTATCTGAAATGATCTCTTTGTTTATTGTTTTCTCATTTACCACTTGTCTCTCCCACTAGATTGTAACCTTTGGGTTACATTTACTGCTCTATGCCCTAGAATCTAGAATGGTGGGTGCAGTAGAAATCACAGGTCCTCTGTAAATATTAGGGAATGGATGAGCACACCTCTTCGGTATCCCCTCACTCCCCCAGGCATCTGAGTATCCTTCAAGGCTTAGCACATGCTTTCTGGGCTGTCAGCTGGTTGACTGAATTATGTGCAGTGCCAGCCCCAGTCAACAGATGGTAAGGGATGGGATTAGGAAGGTTCTCAGGTGTCTGGCCTGAATGGGGCACAAGGGAACATGGCTAGTTTTATGGGTGCACTTGTGGTTGCTGATAGTAGTAATATCAATTGAAATGGCTTCAGCTACAAAGAACAGCACCATCTATCACTGGGGTCTTTCTTGTTGATCTGCTCTGAAAATAGATTTTTATGAAAGAGCATTGTAACGAGAATGCCAGGTTTGTGAAATGGAAGGCAAAGATAAAGGTGGAGGGATGCTTTTGAGGCCTCCAAGTAATTTTTTTTTTAATTTAGGAGGTAAATTCTAAGGAGGGGCAGGTTTTGTTTCCCCTCAATTTTCAAATAAGATATATCTTATTTCCTTAATAGGGTTCTAGGTTAGGCCATCAGTTTCCTATTACACAGAAATCCATTTTGTGGAAATGACATTTTTCCTAACCTGTGTGCTAAGAACAGGCTATTGGTGTAACGTCATTGAAGGGCAACATGACTGATGTTTAATTCTTCCTTCAGGGCTCTGTGTCTTTCCTGTTTCCTGTGCCAAGGTGGAATATTCTGGAATGTGTCAGCTTGACTCTGGAACGTCTTCTAAGGTATACAGGACTTTCATGGTCTGATGTCCAATTTTATCAATTCATAGGCTTGAAATTCAATTGAAACTTATCTGAGATCACACAGTCTGTAAGTGGCAGGACAATCTGCTGCCAGGCAGACAAGGGATCCCTGCAAGCAACCAGTGTATTTTGAGGTCCTGCCAATCAGGAACCACTCTTTCTTGACCTAGGATGGACCCTCTTGGCCCAGGAGGTGCCTTCTGTAGAAGCTGCCACTTATCTGCACATTGTTTCCAATAGAAGCCATGTGAAATCCAGCAGGTCCCAGAAGATACTAGGATAATATTCTTCCATCCACTTGACCATGCAGGCAGGGTGGCCACAGGAGCAGATGAACCCACTAAACAGAACCTGGCACCCATAGATGAAGCTCTGAAAGTTGTAGGGGAGAGCTGTGGGCTTCCTAGAGGAGGCAGACTAATGGATTTCAAAGGATGGTGGGACTTCATTGTCCAAAGGAAGGTATGAGTGCTGCACCTGTGGGAACCATAAGCCCAGTGGAGGCAGGTAGGTGCATGGTGTGGTGATGGATGAAGGGGGAGGAGGAGAAAGCAGTGGTTGACAAGGTGTGAGGAGGGCTGTTTAAAGAGGTGGACTGAGAAACTGAAACCTAGTAGCCAAAGGTGACTTCCCAAGATCAAACAGCTGGCAGTGGTGGAGCTTGAGGAGCTTAGCTTAACCACCCCGAGTGCAGGTCAACTGGTAGAGATACGACTAAGAGGAAGGAAAGCTTTGAGTTCACATTTGGGGTTCTGTTTCAGTTTCCCAGGCAGCTTTCCTCCCACTGGTCCCTGTGCCCTTCTTGGCACCCTAGGACATCCAGTCTCAAACTGTCTGGTGAGGGGCAATCAAGAGTGAAAACCAGTAGGGGAGTGTCTGTGGTCAGAGTCCAAAGCACAGACTCATTGGGGAGTCTTCGGTTATATCTCTTTGCTCCTGTCCACACCCCATTTCTTCTGCAAGAGGCCTCCTCCAGCCTTGTTTTGAACTTGCTATTGCTGCCAATGTGGACACAGTCACATTGGACATAACAACATTCAGTTGTTGAGTTAAAAAAATTCAGCTTTGCCCTGTTGGGTTAGAGAACAAGAAAGAAAGAAGGGAGGAAAGAAAGAAGGAAGGAAAGAAGTGAAGAAAGAGAGAGAGAAAGTAAGGAAGGAAGAAAGAGAGGAAGGAGGGAGGGTGGGTGGGAAGGAAAGAAAGGAAGAAAGAGAGAGGAGAGGTATTCCCTCTCTCAGTGAAGGCGTGGATCTCACAGGACATGGAACGTGAAAGCAGACCATCAAGAGCAGCCCCCATTGCCTCCACTTCTTATCTCTCCTCTCCTTTTGGCAATCAAGACATTATTTTAAATGGTTTTGCTCTTGAATGCTTTTCTCTCTACAGATAAAAATAGCTTATGCTGAAAAACGGGGGGTGGGGGGGGAAGCTATATCCTGGAAAATTGCATGATTTGGTGCTGCAAAAACCCGTGTTTAGTGATTTGCTGGAACTCCAGTGGTCCAAGGCCATGGTAATCATCATAATTTCCCTCAGGAGAAACATGTTAGGAACTGGATTTAAGAGAGATCTAAGCATTCTGTCTCTCTCGTGTCACTAGTAATAATACTGTAGAGACACTAACATGCTAGGCATTGCGTAAACCTGCTTTGTCCTTATAATTTATGAGCTGTTACTATCCTTATTTTTCAAAAGAAATCATTGAGGCTCAGAAAGAAGGAGTAAAGAAGGTGCTCAAGGTCACCCCGGGAGGAGATGTCAGCTGACATTCAAACCTAGGTTCACCTGGCTCCAAGGCCACGAGTCTTGCCATTACGCTGCAGCCATTGTCAAGTGGAATGGCCACTGCCTTCAGCAAGGAAGAACTCCCAGTCTCTCCAACCTGGTGATTCTCAAAGAACATGGTATCAATACCAATTAATTAATAAAGTCACCAATCTTCTTCAGAAAAACCACTGATCAAGAGTGATAACCTTATAAGTGACACATTTTTATTTAATTACAAGAGCTCTGGAGATGGAATCTAATTTCATGCAACGTCTCCTTGGCTTACTTATTACTTTAAAGCAACTGTATCACTGGAAGTATGTAAAAGAGAAATCACTCCAGGGGATATAAAAATCCTTAGATGTTTGCATCTAAATAAACTGGCTGTGCCATTAAAGGACAGAAAAATAAATATTAGTAAGCCATCTGTAATTAAAGTATTGATTCTTTTTGCATGAATAAAAAGCAAAAAAAGTATTGATTAGTGATTAATATAATCTAAAATTAGGCTAGGAAGATACTAAAGGGAACCACTCAGGCCAATGTTGAACAGTGCATTGTTTTCCAGTCAGAAGGTTTCTATTTGAGGAAGAATTATAAAATGACAAATTAATGTTTCTACTCAACTGAAAGCTGGAATTATTTTTTTGGAGAGATCAGGATAGCCCTTCCTTCCTTCCTTCCTTCCTTCCTTCCTTCCTTCCTTCCTTCCTTCCTTCCTTCCTCCCTTTTCTCCTTCTCTTCCTCCTCTGTCTCCTCCTTCTTGATGTTTCTATGAGTTTCTGGAGCTGCAGGAGCAGTAGGGGCAGGAGCACTGACCGTGTTGTGTTGGAGCAGCTGGAGGGGTCAGAGGCCGTTGGCCTACAGTATCAGACTCTGAACTCGTTCCACCATAGGCCAAGGAAGCAGTCACTCCATGAGCAACCTATCAAACCTTGATCTGCATCTTTCCTGATGAGGGAAATTTCTTTCACCAAGAACAAAACATTTCATTCTACCATAAGATACAACTTAAAGGCCAATTCTTCAGAGTGTGAGTGTTCGTATCCATGACTTCAAGCGGGTCATTTCCTGTTTTTGTCCTGGGGAAAAAACAGGAGGCTCAGAGTGGGGAGGGTGGGGAAGCTTTCCAGGGAACAGGAAAGGAGGCAGTAAGTTGCAGGGGAAGGTCCAGGATTTGAATCCTGGACCTGCCCCTTAATAGCTAGGTGCTCTGGATAAGTGCCACCCTTCCACAGCTTTGACTTCCTCATTGAAAAATCAGGACTGGATTTCCTCCAACTCTGGGTTCTTGTGAGCATTGCATGGAACATTCACCAGTGTCTGAGGAGGATGGGAAAACCATTTGTTAGTTCAATGTCAGTCTCCTGTCTCCTGTAGACATGAATGCTGGTTCCCTGTGCTCTGCACAGTCGCTCAGAGCACTGTCCTGGTGTGGAGCTCTGCTGATGCTCTCTTGAAAATTTGGGCAAGAAGCCCTGATGTTTTATTTTGCACTGAGCTCTGCTAATTATGTAGCAAGTTTTTCCTGTAGATATGCTTCTTCCTTCTCACAGTTCTGCCAGAGGCTTACCTGTCCTTACCAGGAATCTGTGTACTGGGGATTCTTTTCTTCCTTGAGGATGTCTGGCTGACCTCTTGGCCTGTTGGCTTTCAAGACTGTCATGTGTACCTTCAAACTGGTGTGAGCGAATTCAGCAGCGTAAACCACAAAATGGCCATACATTGTGAACCAACTGAGTTCCATCAAACAAACTTTTCTTCTACCTGCTATGATGGTTGTCCAAGGGGTTTCTCTGGATTCTCCACATTCCCACTGGTGGTGTTGAGAAATGAATGCCATGCTCAAGTGGAATTCACATGGCACAAACATTTAATTGATTGTATGAGCAAGGATTTCATACACCGCAGTGTGCAGTCCATTTGCAAACTCTCAATGTCATGGAAAGATGCTTACATAATCCGAAAGAAAAAAAATTATTTTTTATTTTTATTTTTTTAAAAGGTTTTATTTATTTATTCACGAGAGACACACAGAGAGAGGCAGAGACATAGAAGGAGAAGTAGACTTCCTGGGAGCCTGATGCAGGATGGGATCCCAGGACCCCGAGGATCACAACCTGAGCCAAAGGCAGATGCTCAACTACTGAGCCACCCAGGTCCCCTGAAAGAAAAAGAAATTTTCCTTTACATTTTTAAAATTTAATTTAAAATTTCCAACATATAGTATAATACCCAGTGCTCATTCCATCAAGTGCCCTCCTCAGTGCCCGTCACCCAGTTACCCCATCCCCCCACCCACATCCCCTTATGCAACCCTTTGTTTCCCAGGATTAGGAGTCCCTCATGGTTTGTCTCCTTCTCTAATAAGGGAAAAGAGGGGAACTGAGTAGGAAAAATTAGAGAGGAAGAAAAATAGAATTTAAAAACATTCTGAAGGTGGAGCCTAGTGGGGTTGGCTGCATCAAGGGTACCTTGCATCTTTAGTGTGTTGATGCAACTGGGGACAATCGGTTTTTCCAGTGGACTCAAGTGTTGGCCACCCATGTTAGAAAGCTGGGAAGACTTTCCAGATGGCACTAGTTGGGAAGGAACTGTCCGGCAGAAAGATGCCTGAGGGATCTCCAGGTACTATGAAGTGATGCAATTTCTTTTTTTTTAAGAGTTTATTTATTTATTTACTTATTTGCGCGTGCGCGCGTGCGTGTGTGTGTGTGTGTGAGAGAGAGAGAGAGAGAGAGAGAGAGAGAAAGAGAGAGCATGAGAAAGCATGAGCTGAGGGAAGAGGTAGAGGGAGAAAAAGCAGACTCCTCATTGAGCAGGGAGCCCGACGCAGGACTCAATCCCAGGACGCTGAGATCATGACCTGAGCTGAAGGCAGATGCTTAACCAACTGAGCCACCCAGGTGCCTGACAAGCAACTTCCTGTCAAGGGAACTTGGGCTATGAGATTTCTCTGGGGGGCATGAGTCTCTTTAGAATTCATGTACCATCCCTGTGAGAAGGCTCTTTCTGAACACCTGCCAAACCCAGGGAGCTCTGATGTGAGGCCATTGAGACAGGATGAGTCAAGTGAGAACTTCCTTGTACCCTTTGGTCTTCTTCCTTCCCCAAGCTCTGATATTGATGTGGTTCGCTACCTTGGTTAACAAGGCAGATGGAATCATACAGGGGAAAGAGAAAACCAGGGAAGCCCCCCAACTCCTGACCCTCCTTTGCTACTCTAGCTACCAGCTGGCAGCATGCCTGAGCTGGAAGTGACTTAAAGTTACTGGAGACTCTGTGTGCCCACAGAGCACATTGCGGTACATTGAGGGACATCCAGAGGGGAATGTGGACACTGACTCTCTCAGGGGATTTGAATAAGTGGTGGACAGGGGGAAGCAGGCTTATGATCATATCCCAGAATCCTGCTTAATCAGCAAACTGGTCACACATACAGGTCTTCAGGCCCCACCGTGTGTCGGGAGTTAGGCAGAGGGCGTCACATGCCTCTTGGTAATCCTCCTCACAACAAACCTATGAGGCACAGTCAGTCAACCGATACTTACTGGCTCTATTAGATGCAAGGTCCTCAACTGGACCAAGTTGTAAGGTAAGTCCGCTCCAACCTTTAAACACAGCGATATAGTTGGATGCCATCACCCCACAAACAGAATGCATGATCTTCTCTGAAAGTCTTTGGAATTGGAATGTCCTTATTTTGCAGCTTCACAAAGCACAAGGAGGATGGCTCGGTGTCCTCAGGATGTCAAGCTTCTTTGCCATGAGGCTCAGCTGGGTTCAGGGCCACTGGAGTAATCATTTTGCATGACATGGGCTTTAGTTTCTGTCTGTTTCTATTAAGTCCAGATTTAACTGGTAGGATCAAGCTGGAGCCTTGCTGCCCATCATACCAGGCAGCATGCCATCCCAGCAGGTGGGAACCATGGGGTGTGTGCCAGGGAAGCATGAGGTCTGAGGATATGGTCTAGACACCTGTCACTGAGCATCAGCACAGCCCCTAGGGCTGAGCCCCTCCCATGTGATGGTGGGGACCCCGAGCAGTGAAGCCCTCTGGCCTTGAGGCGTTACCAGCCCCCACCCTCCATTTTCTCCCCAGGTAGGTGCTGCTTCTTGCTCGTGGTGACACTTTATGGTTTTTTTTTTTTTTTTTTTTTTTTTTTTGTGCCTTTTTGCTCATTGAGGAAAGGTTATCCATGCGCATCTTGTCTTGAGGGGGCTGCCAGGACCAAGTACTGGCAAGTCACATGCTGTTCCATTCATGGCCAAACAATCATAGGCTTGTTTCTCCATTTATCAAGCCATCCATTTTCATTCACTCACCAGTGAGAAATCTCTCCCGCCCCAAACTGCTGCTGGGCCTGTTCTCAGACACACATCCTCAAATGAGCTCCATCATGATTGGTGGATGAGTTTGGCTCAATTTGGGCCAAAGTGGTGACTTTCCTCAATGGCAGGAGCTCTGTCTTCGCTGTGCATGTTTGAAGCCATAAATAAAATATTCTCAGTACTGAGTGCAGTGCCCGGTACCCCATCTATGGGGCCTCCTGACAATTGCTCTCAGAGATGAGGTTTGTGTTACTTACCACAGGGCTGTCACAGGCATTGTCCGTTCCTTGCTCAGTGTCCAGTATACGATCTGGGAGGTGCATTTCTTTTTTTCTTTTTTTTAAGGACTTTATTCATTTATTCATGACACACACACACACACACAAAAACACACACACACACACAGAGAGAGAGAGAGAGAGAGAGGCAGAGACACAGCCAGAGGGAGAAGCAGGCTCCATGCAGGGAGCCCAATGTGGGACCCGATCCTGGGTCTCCAGAATCGACGCCCTGGGCTGAAGGTGGCGCTAAACCACTGAGCCACCGGGGCTGCCCTCGTTTTGTTTTGTTTTGTTTTTAATCTTTAAAGTCTTTAGAATCTTCATTTTTAAATTATTTTTTTAATAATAAATTTATTTTTTATTGGTGTTCAATTGGCCAACATACAGAATAACACCCAGTGCCCATCCTGTCAAGTGCCCCCCTCAGTGCCCGTCACCCAGTCACCCCTACCCCCTGCCCTCCTCCCCTTCCACCACCCCTAGTTCGTTTCCCAGAGTTAGGAGTCTCTCATGTTCTGTCCCCCTTTCTGATATTTCCCACTCATTTTTTCCCCTTTCCCCTTTATTCCCTTTCACTATTTTTTATATTCCCCAAATGAATGAGACCATATAATGTTTGTCCTCCTCCGATTAACTTATTTTACTCAGCATAATACCCTCCAGTTCCATCCACATCGAAGCAAATGGTGGGTATTTGTCCTTTCTAATGGCTAAGTAATATTCCATTGTATACGTAGACCACATCTTCTTTATCCATTCATCTTGCGATGGACACCGAGGTTCCTTCCACAGTTTTCCAGGAAGGCAAAAGAAACAAAGACAAAAATGAACTATTGGGACTTCATCAAGATGAGAAGCTTTTGCACAGCAAAGGATACAGTCAACAAAACTAAAAGACAACCTACAGAATGGGAGAAGATATTTGCAAATGACATATCAGATAAAGGGCTAGTTTCCAAGATCTATAAAGAACTTATTAAAATCAACACCAAATAAACAAACAATCCAATCATGAAATGGGCAAAAGACATGAACAGAAATCTCACAGAAGAAGACATAGACATGGCCAACATGCACATGAGAAAATGCTCTGCATCACTTGCCATCAGGGAAACACAAATCAAAACCACAATGAGATACCACCTCACACCAGTGAGAATGGGGAAAATTAACAAGGCAGGAAACAACAAATGTTGGAGAGGATGTGGAGAAAAGGGAACCCTCTTGCACTGTTGGTGGGAATGTGAACTGGTGCAGCCACTCTGGAAAACTGTGTGGAGGTTCCTCAAAGAGTTAAAAATAGATCTGCCCTTGTTTTGTTTTTTTAAAAAATATTTTATTTGCTTATTCATGAGAGACAGAGAGAGAGGCAGAGACACAGGCAGAGGGAGAAGCAGGCTCCCTGCAGGGAGCCCAATGCAGGACTTGATCCTAGGACCCTGGGATCACGCCCTGAGCCAAAGGCAGACACTAAACCACTGAGCCATCCAGATTCCCTGAGCATTTCTTTTGACTCAAGAATCTGGGGGAAAAAAAAAAAAATCAAACCAAAAACAAAGCAAAACAAAACAACCAAACCAAAAACCAAAAAATGAAACACTTTGCTTTATTCTACCTTCAAGCAGCTGCTAAGTTTTTCTCTGATGAAAATGTAAATCGAACAATTCACTTCCTATTTCTTCTTGCTTTGATTGCCAGGAAGCTCAGCCCCAAATTGCAGACTATTTTTAATGACAGTACAACAACAAACTCTCTTTTCCTTGGTATTGTTATTCTGTTCCATTATTTTTTTCCAATTCTGATTTTTTAAAAAAAAATTATGCTGGTCTACTGAATTTGTATATACAGCAAGTTGCCACAGATAGTTTCTGGAAGTAGTGGGGGGAAATAATATAAGTATAAATAGCAGGATATAAGGATGGATCTCTTTCCATCTCTGTTTCTTTTTGAGACTTAGAGGCAATAAGTGACATGTTCTGCAGACGACATATTGCAAATATTTTCAAGCAGCTGGGGAAGAGCTGGCTACCTGATTCTTGAATTCCCCCAAAATTAAGGATGGAAAAGTGTTGAGGAAGACACAGCAGAGGTAGTGGGAAGGTTGGAGAAAGGGATTTCTCTGCTGATGGTTCCACCTTTCTTTGCCCCTATTGGGAGGTGGTTGAATTTTCCCACTTTGCGTCAAGTCAGGAGAGGGTCTCAGTAGGACATTGGCGAGTCTGACCTGTGTCCTCTGCAGCAACAGGTGCCGTGACTTCCTCCTCGTCCCTGTGGGCATGGCCACTGGTCAACTGCTACATGGGATCTAAGGAGGGCAGCTGCAGTCAGGCAATCTTGCTTTCCAGAATAGTCAGCATGTAGGATGTGAGATTGTTGCTCATAAACTAGGAGAACATGGGCTTCCTGAACACAGGGCTGGCCAGAGCCATTTTAGATCCTGCCCCAAAGGACCACCTGAGGGAGTGATGGAGCCCATCAGAGAGAGTCAGTATGGGAGGTCCACAGACATTCAAAGCCAGGGCAGGCCTGGCCGGGTGGAGGACTAGGTATTGGCAAGGTCATAGGACCCATGAGCAAAGAAGTCATCAAAGCCCTCTTGAGACAGGAGGCAGCTCTAAAGTTTGACTGGCCAGAGAGGGCAAAGCCATGCGCTGACAACACAGCAGCAACCTTCCTTTCCTCCTTCTCTCTCTTTCCCCTCCTTGTGAGGGCAGGGAGGGGGCTCCTGTCCTGGCTCCAATGGGAGAGCAGCATGAGCTTTCAAGGAGGGACAGAGAAGGCCCAGCCCCTCTTTCACTCATTCCCCACTCCAGCACCTCCTTTCTGGGACCCTGGAAGAGGTAGCATTCACCCAGGCTCCAAATTTTGCTTTTTATATGGGACTGGGCATTTTAATTTCTACATTGTGATGTGTTCAAGACTACCCTGTCCTGGAACATTTTATTATCAAAGAGAGCTCAGCAAATTCTTTAGACAGCCTATATTTTTAAACCAGGGGCTGGGAAAGGGCTCCTAAGTTCATGAATTTGACAAGAGGCAGTAGGAGGCAAAAATAACATTTGGTTTTTGATGGTTTCTCAGGAGACCTGTGTGATCGGCGTGCTGGTTTAATAGCTGACTCCCACCCTCCTATTTGCCATATGAAACTTGGCTCAGAAATTGAGCTGTGCCAGTCTTCCTGGCTTCACATCAGTGGATCTGCTGTTAGGGTTTGTGACATGAAGGCTCAGCCTTAGGCCAAAAGTACTCTTTGATTCCTTCCTGCCTTGCCTCTCCTGACCACTCTAATTGCCTTTCTCCCCTTTCCTTCCATCTCCACGGGCATCTCCAGGGTGGCCACGGCAGCTGGAGGCCCCGGCTGTCCAGGCCACTGTCACCTTCCCTGGGTGAAAGCTGGTCCAGCTAACCCTAAGTCTCAGGCTGTGGCAGACACTCAGGAGGGGTGAAAGCCAACTATTCATTATGCAATCTTGCCATAGATTCGGTCACTGTCCCTTCATCTCACCAGCCAGCGGGCTTTGGGACATCGTCTGTCATCCCATCCCAGAGGACAGGCCTTGTGTGACAGCCCTTGTTTCCGTTGACTCCTGGGTGCGCATGCTCAGGGAGCACCGCACAGGGCTGAGCCCACGGGAACTGCAAGCACAGGGAGGGTCACTCAGAGGTGTGGCTCAGCTCCTGGCGTGGCTGCCGTTTCTGCGTGGCCACAGCAGTGCCCAGTGCCTCAAGCTGAGAACTGGGCATGGGGTGCTGGGGGCACAAGGGCTGGATTCAGCTTCCTCTGGCCCTGACTTCCTCATGCTTCTGTGATCCTTCCCTCGGCTCTCCCCCACCCCCATGAGGCTCAGTGGTCAGCGAAGTTGGACAGTCAGTGTGACATTTGTCGGTGAGCGCCCCACCCCTTCTTCTGGATTCTTCTCTGCCTTTCAGCAGTTTCTCTCACACCCAGCTTAGTGTTGCTACATCTCACCTGGCAGAGAAAAGACAAGTCTGGCAAACCCAACCCCACGCAAACCCCCGACAAAGCTGAACCACTTGTGGTTTCTCAACACGCTCTGCGGTCTTCACGCTTGAGCACAACGGCCAGTGCTCCCTTTCTCTGAGGGGCTCCTCACTTTGCCCGGCCAGCTTCTGACATTCTAGCAATATCCTAGTGGGTCTTCGTTCTTCCTTGAAGCTCCTCCCTCGCTAGGGACTATCCGCCCTGTACTCTGCACCTTACAGATCGCTGTGTGTGTCACACTGCTTTGTGGCCACTGCTGTCCCTGCCTGTGCTGCCCCTGGAATGCCAGCTGCTCAGGACGGGCGCATTTCTTGTTCATTTCATCCCTTCACCTAGCACAGGGCGTACGGGTCTCTAACTCTACCCTTGGGTGTTAGGGAACTCCCTGCATGCTTCCTAAGATTATTTCATTTTTAAGAAGGGCAGGGAAAGACAATGCTGAACCCAAAGGAATGCTTTACTGGGGACCAGATTTTGGCATCTTCAAGGGACGTATATTGGAGAGGCGTCGAGAATTCCTGGTGCTTTTCTAATGATATAGCCTAGGACAATAGGTAAAGAGCTCTTTGCTTATTGGATGATTGAAAATGAGGATGCTCAGTCACATCTTCTCTAGGAAAAAAAATTTGTACAAGCTGGTATCCATCCTATTAAGATTTTTTAAAGAGATTTTATTTACTTATTTATTCATGACAGACACACAGAGAGAGGCAGAGACACAGGCAGAGGGAGAAGCAGGTTCCCTGTGTGGAGCCTGATGCGGGACTCGATCCTGGGACTCTGGGATCACGACCTGAGCCAAAGGCAGACGCTCAACCACTGAGTCAGGCAGGCGTCCCCCTGTTAGGATTCATAAGCAAAATATACTTTTGTGCAAGGAAAGAACTGAAGAGGAGTGGGTTTTCTAATACTTTCACGTGTCCTTGGAAGTAAGTTCACTCAGGAAATTTGACGATGGTAGTGTTCTTAGGGGCGATGTCTCTATAAATCGGAGCCCTGTTGGAATCCCTCTAGAAAGTGCAGGGACGGAGCTCACATCATTGTGAAATGGCTGAGGTGACATCACCAGATTAACTGAAGGATTTTCACAAGTGTGTCCCAAACGTGAATCGCACGTAAATCTCATATTTCAAGAATGGGCCGCTCTTCTGTTTCACATGATGATTTTCCATTTGGGGCCAAAGTATCTATATTGGGGAAAGCAAAATTGAGAACACTCCTACTGCTAGAAAGTGACTGACATTTCATGAACTCGGGAAGGGCCTGTGATTGTTGCTGCCTGGGCAAGAGGTGAAAAGTGTGTATTGACTTTTTTTTCAAGACAGCTTCGGTAAGCTTGAAATAAGCCAGCTCCGAACAGAGTTCTTGATGCTGTGATCATTCCCCCCACTTCGGATGGTCTTTTTGGCTATGTGAGCACCCAAAGAAATGCAACTGGAGAGCAACAGAGAAAGGAAACTAGTGTCAGGACAGGCCCACCACGATGAAGAGATGCAGCTTGAAATTCAGTGCAGCGTGACGGTGGAAGCAGGGATGGGGTGGGGAGGGGAAGCAGGCGGGCCTGGGTTCCAATTTAGCTCTGGTTCAACTCACTTGCAATTTCTGCCCTTTCCAACTGTCTTCCCTCAGCACACCTGGGCGAAGGGACTCGAGCCTGCTTCAGATACGTCCTCCTGGGATCCCAGCCTGCCAGGGATGTCTTGCTGCCTGCCGGATGAACAGTGACCTGAACTGAGCGGTTCTCTTGTGCGCACTCAGGAAGCTTCAGTGTAGTCACACGTCTCAGACGAGGGACAGCCTGGATCCTTGAATGACGCCTGAGGAACCCTGTTCCTTGCCCAACCCAGAAGGCATTCACTCCAGCTGAATAAAGTCATTAGATGGGTCACTTCATTGTTTCAGCCAAGTGGATGATTTTCTAGCCCTGAAAGAACAACCACTTTGGGTTTATGTTCTATTTCACACAACGTTCAGGGTTTATAAGTCAGAGCATTAATTAAAATTTTATTACTTGCTATAAATCGATGTTTCTAAGTGCCTTCTATAAATGTAAGGCAGCCTTTGGGAAAAAAAAAAAAATCCACACCAGCCTAGAAGCTGCCCTGCTTGGCATCCAGAGGCATTTGACCACTGGGAAGTTGAAATTTCCTTTTGAGGGGATTGGATGAGTCGCATCCTGGCATTTGACTGGCAGGTTCTCTCCCGAGGAAAAGCTGTGGCAGCCAGTGTAAGGATCGATTAGTGGGGCCGGAGTTTTGAGGCTGCATCTCTCCTGCTGAAATAGCTACTTATTTCCAAGGGAATGAGTGGTTAGAAATGTTGCAGTGGCCTGAGCAGCACCCCTCTGGCAGGGCACCTCTCGGGGGCTGTGCAGCTGTCTCCAACTCTTCCTTTTGCGGGGAGACTCTATCCTCAGGGACGCCTGGACCAATTCCTCCATTTGACACTTATAGTTTCCTGGCCTGGGAACAGGCTGTGGGGGCCGCTCCCCTGAGGTTTCCATATTCAGCTGCTTTTGAGGCCACTCAGAAGTGAAGGTGATGCTGATGCTGGCAAAGAGTATATTTTAATCATTAAGGTGAAAAAAAGAGAAGATACCCCAGGCCTCTATATTTATTAAAGCACATGTTTTTGAGGAAGGAGAAGAATTGCAACTAGCTCATCAGGAACCAAACCAGTGATTCAACAGCTCCAGTAAATTTCCCAGCATTTATTTGTTACAAGGCCCTTGAGGCTGGTCTTCTGAATACCCAAACTGTTAGTTCTTGAAGTGTTAGCACTCCCACCCCCCCATGCCAGGATCTCATTGTCTGCTTCTCTTTGGGGGTCTTATGATCCTTTAAGAGAAGACAGAGTCCCACTGGCTCACAAGTGTGGGGATTTCACTGATATTTATATGTCTGTCTGGGCATCCGAGGTGGCAGGCATGGCTCTCTTTTGTCTAGTGCCCCAGTAGAAATTTAGATGTTTCTCAGACACAGTCCCCGCTCCCCTTCCCTCACCTACTCACAGTTTCAAGTCCTTTCTAATATTACCACAAATAGGGAATCTGCCACTGAAGATCCCTGGTAGTCTGTGACTGTCACTCGTCACATATTTATCCTGGGAGCTCCCCTCCCTTCTTCTTGTGAGCTCTTGGTATCTTGAGGCATTCACTCTGGCATCTGGGACTTGAGTACACCCATGCGTTATCAGACGAATAATCTGAATTACACAGATTACAGACCAATTCAGTGAAAAGCAAAATATTCTGAGACACAAGGGCTTGTTAGCATATGTGGCTCTATTTAATGATAAGAATTTGCAGCGTGAAATTTGGTACACTTGCTTCATCCTGGGGCAACTTTGTACATTTGTGGCTCTGGACTAGGTCTCCCAGGGTCTGATGGAGTCTCCCTCAGCACTAGTGCCACACTTAGGCCCTGCAGCCCGTGATCCCCCAGGACCACTCCCTGGGACTGACTTGTATACATACCGACTGTGCACCAGTGACCTGCTCTTCCTTCCTTTTTTGGGCACACAGACATTACACATCTCTGCCGCTTGCAGTTAGTTTGTGACCATTTCTGGACAAAGAAATGAAGGCAGACACAATGGGTGTCTATCTGGGTTGAGGCCATGACAAGCCCATGTGAGATTCTTTGTATTTTTCCCCTGCTGCAGTGAACTTGGAAGACTCCTATGGATATATGGAGCCATAAAATCAAAGGACCCTGGATTGTCACAGTTCTAGAGAACCACCCAGACCCACATGGAATTGAGCAAGAAACAAAATTCTATTGTGTGAAGCCATTGAGATCTGGGGGTTCTTTGTTACTACCTGTCCTGACGGCTGTCTTTAAAGTGTGCCTTGGTATGGTGCCATGCATGTGTGTAGGAGTGAGCAGGTGGGTGAATGACAGTAGGGACCCACGGAAATGAGTCCTCAGTGAAAGTTCTGCCTTTGGATGAAGATGATGACTCATGCTTGGAAGAACTTGATTTCTCAATAGGACTCAAGGGGACCCATCGCTGAGAAGTGAGTGCCTTGGAGTAGAAATCCAAAGGAATGGGCTGTATACTGAAGTTCAAAGCAAAAAATGTGTGATATACATAGAATCTTGGACTGGTCTGGGATATTTGGCTTATAAGAAATGGAACAGTTCTTTGTTTCAAAGTCACACTAAGTCCAGTCTGAGCCACCACTTGGAACCATCCTTGGATGGTTCTTCAGGCACATGTTCACATTGTCTTGGGCCTTATCGTTTAATGCAGTTGTGTCTGGCTTCAAATCACTTGCCTTTGCCTGAGGGTTTTCTTGGGTGACCAGAGTTAGCTCTGTCTGCTATAAGTGTCTGAATTAACACCCGCTGAGAGTGTCTTTTAACCAGTGAGTGAGGTGCATAAATACACTCAGAGTCCCTCCAAGGGACTGTGTTCCAGTGGCTCACAGGGGCAGTTTGGTGATGCACCTTTTATTGACTGTTGTCCCAGACTTGTCTTGCTTCTCTGCATTCCTCCTGGGTTGTCCTGGGGTCATTTCCAAAATCAGCTCCTAGCACTCAAATTCTTATTTCAGGCTGTACTTCTGTGGGAACCTGAACAAAGACAATTCTTTTTTAAAAAGGACTGTTCATGTCAGCTGAGTTGAAGAGAAATAAGGAAAAGGGATTTTGCATATTTTTGCATTGAAAAGGAATGATATTGTAAATATTGGCTGACATTGGCATTGTGCTTCATATTTGAAAGAGGGAGGGAGGGAGAGAGAGAGAGAGAGAGAGAGAAAGAGAGAGGGCACCATATGCACACACATGAGGAGGAGGGACTGAGAGAAGGAGAGGGGTAAAGAATCTGAAGCAGGCGCCAAATAGAGCACAAAGCCCAACGCTGCTGAGTGCAGAGCCCAACGTGGGGCTCAGTCTCACCACCCTGAGATCATGACCTGAGTCAAAACCAAGAAGTAGACATTTGACTGAGCCACCCAGGCTCCTCTGTAAAGTCCTTTTAAATATATTGACATAATATATTGCAAGGTAGATTTTATTTTCCCAACTTTGCAGAACTGTTAGAAGTTCAGAGAGAAGGTAAGTGACTTCACCCAAACTAAAAAGTAGTTTGCAGCCTGCGTAGCTTTGGGGCAAGTCCATGGGATTGTAGAGAATGTGAAACAGAAGAGGAATTCCAAGTGCTGGGGACTTTGTCACAGGTCTGCTTCTGACTGCCCCACCCCACATTGGACAGAGTTCAGCTGTTCTTTTCCATTCAGCCTTAGGGATGGAGTTTTGGGGAGAGCTGGTTCAGCATAAGGTAGGCATGGCTTGTACCCCATTTAGTGCAAGCCCATTCATGACTTTCTGAAGTACCTTTCTTTAGATAGCTTCACTTCAAGCCTACTCAGAATTTTAGTCTAAATTTTATAACAAATGCTCTTACGTTGGGTCCTAGATTTTGATTTAGAATATATGGCCTTTTTATTTGGTTTGCTAGGGATGCCATGATGAAATATTGTGGAATTTCTGGAGGCTGGAAGTCTGAATTCAAGGTGTCAGAGGGGTCGGTTCCTTCTGAAGCTTCTCTCCTTGGCTTGTAGACAGCCGCCTTCTCCGTGTCCTCACGTGGTCTGCCCTGTGTGTGTCTGTGTCCTAATCTTCTCTGCTCATAAGGACGCCAGTCATTTTGGCTTAGGACCCATCATATGACCTCAAATTACCTCATTACATCTTTAGAGGCCCACTACAGTCACATCTTGTGAACCAGGGTAAGAATTTCAACACAGAACGCTCTTCAGTCCACATACAGTTTCTATACCTTTGATCAGGGACTGGAATGGAAGTTTGACTTCACCTTTTCCATCAATCTTATTGGGCTGGAAGCTTCTTGACAGCATCTCTTCATTTATCCTTTAATTTTTTTAATGTAGCAGATGCCAGTTATGCATCGCCACACGTCAGTTTTAATGAATGAAAGAGAACACATGGCTGCAAACGGGTTGTGCTGTGATGGGAGGAGGCCCTGTGAGACAGTGTGGCAAGGGTCATGCTGGCAGGTGTGGAAGGACAAGAGCATTTCTCCTCTTTTTTCTCTCCCCCAAATCTGGATGAGTCTTATGAACAGCAGTCCTCTAAGTGTGGCTGCTTGCTGGCCTGCCCATATCCCTTCCTGCCAAGCAGGATATTTTAGCTCCTTTCCACCAGTGAGCCAAGGTCAGCAGAAGAGAGGCTCTCGAGCTGCCAGGAGAAGTTAGATGTTGGTGGAACTGCTCCCAGGAGCTCTAGGCGAGGCCTCAGGCTAGCAGCTTAATGGGGTTGGGATAAGGACTGGGCTGCTGGCCTGGGTGACTTTAGCTCCCAGGGCCTAGGAAGATTCACTGATGGACAGAATAAAAGCCACAGCACCACTCTGGAAGGGCATGTTGGGCATAAGAAAAATGAAGCGAGATTTTCTCTTGGGGAGTCTGCAGCTCTGATTTCACCTTTAACCGTCAGCTTTACTTAGACGACGGCAGGAGTCTGTAGAGTCTTTTATGAGGTCAGAAAAATGGAAACACCAGGTACTTCACAAAGGGAATTTAATATGAGGAGTTGTATGTACAGGTCTTTGAAGGGCTGCAAAAGAGGGAAGAGGGAACATTGAGGTAGGGCAGAGGTGAGTATGTAGGAAGCACTGTTCGTTGCTCAGGACATGGGAGCAAAGGGAGAGAATGGGGTTATCACTGTCTGGTAAGTCAGACGAGGGCCTGCAGAGCTGGGTGCTGCCCACTGGAGCCGATGCTTTAGTGCCTTGGAGACCCAGAGGAGAGCCCTGAGAAGCTCAGATCTCTAAGAAGGCAGTGCTGCCTGGTTGGCACCTGGAGGGGCTCCACTGTGGTGTGTTTGCTATCCTGGGGTCCTGGGATCTGGCTCTGTATCAGGCTCCCTGCAGAGTGCTGAGGCTTGCTCCTCCCTCTCCCTCTGCCCCTCCTCCCTGCTCCTGCTTGCTTTTCCTTTCCAGGATATATAGGAAGGAGCTGCTTCCTTAGTAAGTGGCACAGGCCTGGACCAGTTCAGCTCTGGAGCTGAGTGCCTTGACTTATTGCTATGGAGGGCAGAGTCTCTGTCACACAAGGTCAAAGCTCCTGGATATCAGGATCTCTATGTGAAGGTCAGCATATGAAGGAGTTTTCTGGTGCTGTGAGAAGAGTATGGATTTAGGAATCCATACCTGCTGCTCCTACCCGCTGCTCACCCACAGTGTGAGGCTGTGTGTGGCATTCAGTGCCTCAAAGCTCTCACATCTTCATCTATATCATGTGATCCTCATGCTTCCTGTAAGAGAGGATGTGGGTTAGAGATGTGTGAAATGCTGGGCAGAGTGCCCTTTCTAGATGCTCAGGAGTGGGTCCTTTCCATTTTCTTGTTTTCATCCTCACAACATTGTATAATTCAAACTCACACCCCATCTGAGGGCAGGCTGGCTTTAGGTCACAGCCATGGATTGCTGTCCATGTTGACCCAAAGCAGACTTGTTGAGCTGCTTTCCTGGTTGTCTTTGTCAGGAATAGGTTTTTCTCTCAGAAGCGACATAGGTGAAGTGTAAAGGGACCAAGGGCAGGCCACTGTTGGGTGGCATCAACTCTCCTTATCATAGTCAACTGTCATGAATCTTCAGACAGATAAGGCCAGGCCTCACAATCTCTGTAGAGTGAACAGCATGATTCTGTTTCCTAGATAACTTGGCTTTTATCTGCTCCTAAGCTAATTAGCTTTAAGGAAAAAAATATTCCCAATGTACTAAATTTTAATTCTAATTTTTAAAAAAGATTTTATTTATTTATTTGAGAGAGAGAGAGCATGAGAAAGCGACAGAGAGCACAAGCTTGAGGGCAGGGTGGTGGCAGAGCGGGAGGGACAAGCAGACTCCCTGCAGAGCAGGGAGCCAGATGCAGGACTCAATCCCAGGACCCTGGGATCATGACCTGAGCTGAAGGCAGACACTTAACTGACTGAGCCACCCAGGGCCCCTAGATTTTCTTTATTTTTATGATTCAGTTTGGATAGTTGTATGTTTCTAGGAATTTATCCATTTGTTCTAAGTTGTCCTATTTTTTGGTATTTAATGGTTCATGGTAGTGTCTTAGGATTCTTTGTATTTCTGTGGTATCAATTATAAGGTCTTTTTCATTTATAATTTTAGTGATCTGGATCCTATCTTTTTATCTTGGTTAGTCCAGCTAAAGATTTGTCAGTTTTGTTTATCTTTTCCAACAGCCAACTCTTAGTTTTGTTAAAATTTTCTTATGTTTTCCTATTCTCTGTTTCATCTATTTCTGCTCTAATCTTTATTATTTATTTCCTCCTGGTAACCCTGGCTTAGTTTATTCTCCTTTTTATGGATTTTTATTTTCTTTAAAGATTTTATTTATTTATTTATGAGACACACACATACAGAGAGAGAGAGAGGCAGAGACAGAGGGAGAGGCAGAGGGAGAAGCAGAGGGAGAAGCAGGCTCCGTGCAGGGAGTCCAATGTGGGACTCAATCCTGGGTCTCCAGGGCCTGGGCTGAAGGCAGCACTAAACCACTGAGCCACCCTAGCTGCCCATTTTTATGGCTTTTTATAGCTATGAGGTTTCCTCTTAGAAGTGTGTTGGCTGCATCCCATAAATTCAGGTATGTGTTTTTCCATTTCTTATTGTCTTAAGATGTTTTTTGATTTTCCTTTTGATTTCTTCTGTGATCCAGTGGCTGTATAGGAGCATGTAGCTTAATTTTTTTGCATATTTATGAATTTACCACTTCTCTTTCTGCTATTGAGTTCTAGTTTTAGACCACTCTGCTCAGAAGAGATATTTAATATAATTTCTATCTACTCAAATTATTGAGATTTTTGGGGGGTCCCCACTGTATGATATGTTCTTGAAAATGTTTCATGTGCATTTGAGAAGAATGTGTATTCTGCTGCTATTGGATGGAATGCTCTGTGTATGTCTATGAGGTCTGTTTGGTGTGTAGTGTTGTCTAAATTCTCTGGTTCTGATTATCTGTATGATCTATTCACTGTTCAGAGTGAGATATTAAAGTTCCTATTACTGTAGTGCTGTTTTCTTCTTCTTTTTGTCCTAGTATCTGCTTTAAATATTTAGATGCTGCAAAGTTGAGTGTCTAAATATTTATAAATGCTATGTCTTCCTAATGAATTGACCATTTTGTTATTATATAATGATCTTCTTTGTCTCCTGTGACCATTTTTAGCTTCAAGTCTCATTTGTCTGGTGTAAGTATACCTATCCCTGGTTTCTTATGCTTTTCCATTTGCTTGGAATATATTTGCCACCTTTTCACTCTCAGTCTTTGTATGTCCTTAAAACTAGCATGAGTCTCTTATGAGAAGTATATTTTTGGATATTATTCATTTGTTCATTGGCCATTATGCTTTTCAATTGAACCATTTACGTTTAAAGTAATTATTGCTAAGTAAAGTTTTTTTTAGATCTTCTGTTTCTTGCTTTCTCTCTTTCTGTCTTCCTTTGTAATATGATGATTTTTTATGGCAATATGCTTTGACTCCTCTCTCATAATCTTTTGTGTGTATATTTTTGTGGTTACCATGAGGCTTGCACAAAACAATTACAATATCCTAGTTTAAACTGATAACAACTTAACTTCAATGGCATGCAGAAACTTTATACTTTAACATTTTAGATTGTGATGTTAAAATTTACATCATTTTTATATTGTGTATCCAATAACAAATGATTGTAGTTACAGTTATTTCTAATACTTTTATTTTTAAAATTTTCAAAATTTTTATTATTATAAAAAAGATTTTATTTATTTATTTATTTAAGAGAGAGAGAGAGAGAGAGTGAGAGCAAGAGAGATCACAGAGATAGTGATAGAAGCAGACTCTCTGCTGAGCAGGTTGCCTGATGTGAGGCTCAATTCCAGGACCCTGAGTTCATGACCTGAGCCAAAGGCAAACACTTTACTGACTGAGCCACTCAGTTGCTTCTATATTCAACTTTTAGGCTAGAGTTGTAAGTGATTTATGCACCACCATTACAATTATAGAGCATCAGATTTTGACTATATATTTACCTTTACTGGTGAGGTTTAAACATTTATATGTTTTCATGATGTTAATTAAATCCTTTGATTTCAGCTTGAAGAATGTCTTTAGTATTTCTTGTAGGGCAGGTCTGGTGATGAACTTCCTTAGCTTTTGTTTGGGGAAGTGTTCATCTTGCCCTCATTTCTGAAGGACAGCTTTGCCGTGTACAGCATCATTTGTTGAGAGTTTTTTCTTTTAATACTTTGAATATAACATCCCTTCTGTTCTGGCCAGCAAAATTTCTGCTGAGAAATCTGCTTGAGAGTGTTATGGGGGCTCTCTTGTATGCGAAGAATTGCTTTTTGTCATGCTGCTTTCAAAATTCTCTTTTTGTATGTTGACAGTTCAGTTATAATATGTCTAGGTATAACTTTTGAGTTCAATCTATTTGGGGTCTTTTGGACCTCATGGATCTGGATGTCCCTTTCTTTCTTCGTTTGGGAAATTTTTAGCCATTATTGCTTTAAATATACTTTTTGTCACTTTCTTTTTCTCTTCTCTTTCTGGGAGTCCCATATGAGTGTATATGAATGAAATAGCATCCCATTAATCCTGTAGATTTTTTTCATTCTTTTTCATTCTTTTTTCTTTTTGCTCCTTGACTGGATAATTTCAGATGACCTGTTTTAGAGTTCACTGATCCTTTTTTCTGTCTAGTCAAATCTATTAATGAAGTTTTTTATTGAATTCTTCAGTTCAGTCGATGTATGCTCAGCTGTAGGATATCTATCTTTTGTTTTTGATGATTCTATTTTTTGGTTGAACTCCTTATTTTGTTCACATATTTCCCCCTGAATTTTGTCTATGTTCTTTTAGTTCATTGAACTTGTTTAAGAGGATAATTCTACAATTTTTGTCAGATAGTTCAGAGATGTCCATTTCTTTAGAGTCGGTTATTGGAGCTTTATTAGTGCCTTTGGTGGTATCATGTTTATATGATTTTTCATGATCCTTGTATCCTTGTATTGTTATGCATTTATGAGTAAGCTGTCTCCTCTTTAAGACCTTATTGTCTTACTTCAGCAGAGAAAGACCTTCACCAGTCAGCTCAATTTGGATTGCTGGGAGGGTCAGTTGGTAGCACCTGTGGGCTACTGAGGTTTGCTATTGAAATATCTCAGGTGAGGCCACTCCCTGTGCTCTGAGGTTGGGAGGGGTGCCATTATCTGGGTTCCGTGGTTGGGTGGGCTTGTTGGTTGGATTATGAATTTCAGCAGGACTTTTGGGAATGCTCCTGATTGGGTAGAACTACTGTCTGTGCTCTGTGGTCATGTGGGACCACTACCTGGGGTCTACAATCAGCTCTGATTGGGTGGGGTCACAGGCTGTGTTCCTCGCAGGGCACTGCCACTGGCTGGATACTGCTGGTGGGCAGGGATGCCGCTTGGGCTCCACAATAATTCCTGGTTGGTTGGAGCTTCAGACTGTGTCCCCCAGCCAGATGGTGCTGCTGGTTAGATTCTGCATCCAGGTGAGATCTTGGCTAGGGCTTTATGGTCAGGTAGGGCTGTAGGCTGTGGCTGTGTCCTGAAGTTGGATGGTCCTTGAGGGTGGGCTTGTTGATTGGGTAAGCAGCTGGCTATTACTCTGATGTTGGGTGAAGTCACTGGATAGGCCTTCTGGTTGGATAGAGCCTCTATCTGTACCCTGTACTTAGATGAGGCTAAAAGCTGTGCTTTGTGGTTGAGTGGGGTCACTGTTCAGGCTCCTTGGTCTGGTGTGGCTGCAGGCTATGTTCTGCAGTTGGGCAGGGTCCCTAGTTGGCTCCTTACCTGGGCGAGGTCACATGCTGTGTTCAATAATCAGACAGAGCTGTAGATTGGGTCCCACTGTTGGGCAGGGCTTTGGCTGGGCAGTAAGGTAGGCTAGGCCCTGAGGCTGCTCAGGGTCACTGTTCAAGTCTCCAGTTATGTAGGGCCAGAGATTATGCTCAACAGTTGGCCAGAGCTTCTGGCTTGGCTCCTTTCTTGAGTGGAATTATAGGATGTCCTCTGTGGCTGTCCAGCTTTTTAGTTGGGTGGGACTAGAAGCTTTTTTCAGCATTTGGGCAGGGCTGTGAATTCGCTTCCCTTTCCAGGTGAGCTATAGAGGCTCCATGGCCAGTATGGCCCATCAGCTGGGGACTCAAATCAGGCAAATTTGCCTACCAAGGTCTCTGGCCAGTTATGGCCACAATATCAACTCTGCAGTGATGCAAAGCTACTGGCTGGGATCTCTGCTTGGGTGCCACTGCAAGCAGAAATGTGGTCCATCAAGTTCTGAGTCCTGGGTGCTATAAATTTCACTCCATTTTTCATCTCTATCTGATTCTCAGTGGTCAAGCTTCAAAGATTTCTCCAGTGATTCCTGTCGAGTGAGACCTGAGTGAGCCTTATAGGAAGTGTCCTATAATGCTGAAGAAGCTGGATGTCCACTTTGGGCTCTCTTTTCCTACTAGAGAAATCCTAGGCTGGGGATGGAGGAGCATTCTTAGTGTGGAAGCCTGGGTGAGAGGCTATGTGGTCAAAGAAACCAATCCTCTTACCCTTCTAATGTGGTCCTTCTCATGAGGCCCATGGGATGCTTCAGCTTCATTCTCAGGTTCTGGGATTTTCACAATGGTGTCTTGTCTACTGATAGTTACTAGTTGGTATTCTTGTAAGGGGGACTGAAATTGCAAACAACCTATGTCATCATCTTGATGATATCACTCTTGAGACATTTAAACAAAGAAATATGGTATGGGAGCCACATCTCTCTCTGTAATCTGCAGTACTTGTGAATAAGATGTGTCTCCCATCCTTTTAGCTGAATCTAATGTTTAAACAACTGGTTCTCCACACTCTTCTGAGATCTCAGGGAGGCCATGTCTACTAAGAGTAGGTTTTGAGTAACACCATTTACTCACATGCTCCTTCTACATGTCTACAGAATACATCTCAACATGCACACATGTAAATAGATGCACAAATACACTCATATCCATGGCTAGTTTCAGGGCAATCTTCTGAGTAGAA
The DNA here is from genome assembly GCF_003254725.2 of Canis lupus dingo. NCBI lineage: Eukaryota > Metazoa > Chordata > Mammalia > Carnivora > Canidae > Canis > Canis lupus. The sequence continues at coordinate 29,021,001 of NC_064261.1, read as the reverse complement.
AATTGTGGCATTTGCCTATCTATTGTATTAACTTGTTAGGACTCAGGAGAATGGATAGTGGCAGTGGCAGGAGATTTTTAAATGCTGATATCTGGGGATAATAAAGCATCTGAATAAAGTCCTTTTGAACCTTTCCCCCCTGCAGTAAACCAGATATTTTCAGCTTCCATGTGCTTTTGTCCTAGATATCCAGGGAGAGTTAATTTCTCCAAGGATAATGAGAGAAAACACACAGAGTGAGCAAAAAGGAGATTTACCTAATTTGTTTTTAAACAAGTGATTGGAATTGCAGGCTCCAAGGACAGGCTAGAAATAGTTAGCAAAGCACTGAAGGAATAGTCTGTGAGAAGGGAAGAGAATGATAATATCTCTTATAGTCAATGGAGGAAATGCTCAGCTGTAAGCTCAAGAGATAGTAAGCATGCCTTCTGTGTGGTCATCAGAAAGTCCAGGGGGTCACTTCTTTATCAAATCACAATCTTTGTTAATTTCTGCTCACATCAGGAATCATCAAACAAGAATTATGTACACTCTCAGGAGAGGTGTGGCTAATATGACAGTGACCAAGTCTGGGAAGCATGAAGAGAATATACTAAAAAGACTACTGCTGATTAGGGCAAAAGAGATGATCAAAAGACTTCACGGAAACTGGATTAACATGAATTTTGGAACCACTTTTTGGGTTCAAATTGTGGCTCTACCAATTACCAGCGGGATAAGGCACTTTACTTCTTTGAGTCTCAGTTTCTTCATCTATAACATAGGAAAATGGTTCTCCCTTAGCGGAGTTGTTATGAAGCTTAGAAATAACATATATAAAGTATGTGTCTCAGTGTTAACTCGTGGTAGGTGATTGAAAAATAGAAACGATTGTGAAGATGATGGGGTGTATCTATTCCTATATCGACTCTTGGCTGGGAACGAATGGTAACCAATGTGAGTTGGCAGAGATGACTTCAAAGAGAATTCATTTCTTCCTGTGGAGAAAGGAGACTGGGATGAGGTCACGTACATTTTCCATGAAATAGTTTCATGTTAGAGGCTAGGATATGAAATCTTTCTTTTCATTGCAGAATATAAATATGCTCACTGAAGGATAGAAAGTAGGTGGACAAAATCAAATACCTTAAAGCTAGCATAAAAGAAGGATAGAGTACAAAACCAGATAAAAAAAGGGCACTATGTCATACCAAGTGACTCCATGCAGCATCTCATCCACCATTTTTCTGATTACATTTCAGAGTTTATTGGAGCCTAGAATATCAGTGAGGGAGATGATCAGCTTTAAGGATGGGAGGAAGGGGGCTGCCTCCTTCGTCTTGTCTTGCTTTGATGGCCAAGGGCAGTAGCCAAGCCTTTCAAAAATAAAAGAACAGCTCGGGCCTGCATTCTCCAGCCCTCTTCAGAGCTGTTCCCTACCTCCTATACTTCTCTTGTCCTTCTCATCTTGCTTTAGGGTGATTACTTGCTGTCTCTACTCCTGCTGGCCCTCCCAGACTGTTGCCAGTTTGTCATTGTCTCTTAGAAGAGTCTGCTCTGCTCTCTATATTATAACCTGCTGCCTGTTCCCTGACATGTCCCTGGACAGGCTATGTCCTGATGTGTGACCGCTCTAGGGGATGTGTGCAGTCCCTATTAGAACCACTCTCCTTTAGGCTTTGCTCTGGAAGGTGGCCCCTGAACTCTGAGTAGAGGAGGGTCTTAGTAATAGTGAGACTAAAAAGAGAGGAGGGAAGAGAAATGAAGTTTGAATCACTAACTCCTGGCTGATAATATATAAGGTTTATATGAATTACTTAAATGAAATGAAGACATCATCTAGATTGATGGTTCTCAAACTCTTATCTGAGGACACTGGCAGGTTCCCAGATCCTTCAAGGGGATCCTTGAGATCACAACTATTTTCATAATAACAAGATGGTAGTAGCCTACTCATGAATATACAGTGGAGTTTTCCAGAATCTCCATGACACACGATGGCATCATCTTTCTATGTGCTGGGTACTTTGTGTTTTAAAAATTTCTCAGTTTGAATTTCTAATTTGGCAAATGTTGACAAATATAACTTAGCTAAACAAAAGCTCTTCAGAGATTCTCAGGAAATTTTGAGAGTAAAGAAGTACTGAGAACAAAATGTTTGAGAACCATTTTTCTGAATTATGGTTGTACATTCAACTAAGGTGAATTTGGTGGGGGGAGTGGTCAGGAGAAAAATTCATCACAATAGGGATTATGGGATTATGAATATTCTCTAGTACAGAGACTTGTGCAGAAGAGAAATAAATCATTGCATTAATTAATTACATTTGTTCATTTCTTTGTTTATTCTATGAAGCATTTTAGTGTTTCAGAGGATCTGGTATCCATCTGCATTCAGACCCTGGCTCAGTCACTTTTTAACTCTGGGACTTTGTCAAGTTAAGGAATCTCCCTGTGACTCAGTTTCTTCATTTGTAACTAAGGATCAAAATCTTTTCTCCACAGGATTATTATGATTGCTTAAAAGACATGATGCCAATCAATTGTTTAGGCAATGCCTCTGTGCTGGTTTTTCCCCCATTTGTCCCTCTTGGCCTCCACTCCCTCCCCCTGTGTGTTCTGGACCTTTTTCTACATTGCTCTGCATCCTGGGGAGGTGAGGGCAGGGCTAACCACTACAGACTCCATCATTCACATTTCTTTGCCTCTGGCTTCCCATTGAATATGGCCAATGAGAAGCATCAGCAGAGATGAGAGGTGGGAGGAGAGAGAGGTAGGGATATTTCTTCCTCTGCTTCTTTTCTGCTTTGGTGGAGTTTTGTACTGATGGGTCTTCTTCAGCTGCATGTGCAGCTATGGCTGGGTCCTTTTCCATGGTTTTATGTCTCACTGCCTCCTCCCCTTCCCCTCAGTCTAGGCCACTGCTATCCTTGGGCACCTTACCATCCTTTCTGGTCCCTTCACCTTGCACACACGATTGATTCTTTAAGTTCTTTTCAAGATTCCAGTGAGTTCTCGGTGTTCCTTGCTGGGATCCCGGTTAACACCTTGGCAAGTAGCAAAGGTGGCATGTTAGTGGCACTGACTTGGAGTCCTATATTTGTTTGCTGCTGATGCTGAGGTCTGGCTGCTAACACTGCTTGTGAGATTCTCCTCTGTGCTCATACCCAAGACAAAGACGGAACAGTTTTTGCTTGCAAGGAGCTTGCCAGTCTAGGTAAAGGGATTGGACATTTAGTGACCAAAGGATTAACTGGAAGCCTGAAGCATATATGCTAAGTACTAACATGGCTAAAGCCAAAAATAAGTTCTTCTGGAGTTCAGAGGAGGAAAATCTGGCTCTTGAGAAGTGGGAAACTTTTCAATAGGGCAAGAAAAGTGCAAGTGCCTTGGTGGGATAGGCACGGCCCAACATCTCTGGGCAGGGATGGGACATCTGAATGTGAACAGAGCCTGCCGTGGAGGCAGAGCGATCTGGCTGGAGTCTGATGGCTTAGGCTGTGCATGGCATCTGAGGAACTGGGCTTCATGTCATTGGTGCTACTGAAGGTTTGTAGGCACCAGTGCAAGTGGGAGTGGATACGATGTACCCATGGTTCACATGTGGGCTAGAGTGGGGAATGGGGAGAATCTGGAGCAGGTAAAAGGGAAGATCTGGAGGCCCAGATGGGAAATGCCAGGAAAAGGAGAGAGAGCTGGGCAGGAGAGAGATTTGGAGTCTGGAAGCTCTGCTCCAGGCCAGGGGAGCTGCTAATTCTTAGTCTGAGGTCTCCCCACTAGAAGTGATCCCATCAGAGGGTCACTAGTTGCTTGTCAGGACCCTGGGGGATAGCCTGTGATTTTGGCCACTCCTGTCCTGGGTGACCTTGGGCGAGTAGCTTCTCGTCTTTGGGCATCTACATTCTTAAGTATAAGATGAGGATGTGACATATGGTCCTCAAGATCCTCTTGCTCTGACACTGAGTCTACACTGCAAACATGCCAATGACTTTCACTCGCTCTGATAGTACTTCAACTCCAGGAGAGGTTTTATTTTCAAAGAAGAGAATGATAAGAGAAAGGACTAATAACACTGAGCTCCTGCTGCTTTTTAGATTCTGTGCTATGCAATGTCCATATATTATCTTATTGAATTATCCTAGCAAAATTCCCTCAGTTCGCTCTGAATTTGACTGAAGTAATAGAAAACCCGACTTACAGTTGTTTAAAGCAACAGTGTGCATTTTTCTTTCATATAACAAAAAACCTGGAGCCAGTTTCTTGAATCAGTGGCTCCAATATGTCAGGACAGACAGCTATGTGCTTGTGTTGGCCTTTCCCTCCTGGTCGCAGTATGGCTACTGCTGCTCTAGCCATCACCTCTGTGAAGGTAGGATGTAGGGGAAAGGGCAGCGCCATGAGTATCTGTCAGTCCTTTTTTGTCAATAGGACACTGAGGCCTAGAGAGATTGAGTGCCTTTCTTACACTCTCACCATGGTTCTTCGCAGCCCCTCTCCTTTCCTGTCTTGGATCAACAAAACCTGCTTGCTGCTTGCAGATGCCTTACCCCACCAGGAGACATCTATCTTCTGGTGGAATTAATATCAAGGAAAGCTAACGGCTGGCAGGAATCCATACCAGGGTATGGCCTCTTGGTTTCTTGAAAATGTTGTGAAGCTGGGTGTGTGTCTTGGAACAAAGCTTCCCTGCTTCTCGATGGGAATAAATGATGCTAACAATGTTCAGGAAAGAACACAACCTTTAACTGCTCTCAAGGAACATGCAGGCTTCTTCCATTATAGCCTTGCTGCAGTCTGCTTGGTGACATCCCATTCCTCACGTCACCTGTTCCACCCACCCCTACACCATTCCCACTTTCTGAGTCTCCCTCCCAGGCTCCCTGATGTCTAGAAGAAATGTTCTCATTCAGGCTGAAGCATGCTGCTTGCTGAGCCGGGTCTGGCCCTCTGTCCTTGACCACAAGCAGTGCCTGCTCAGCACCTGGGTGGGCAACTACCCCAGTCCTGGATTGTGAGGGTTAGCAAATGGCACGGGGGCACAGGGTGAACATGCTTGGTTTTGATTTGTTTTCCTTGACTGAAAAATTACCAGATAATTAATTTTTTTTTGCAGATTTAATTTAAATGGAAGCAGAGGCCTTGAAAGAAGTTACAAATTAGAGCTAAGTGTGAGAATTGGAAACACAAAGACCAAGCTTTCTGCTCTTTCACATTTCTCCACTGTGGGGCAAGGGGAAAGCCAAGGGGGTGTCAGCTTAGGGTGATATCCTCATCGCCCCCCCCCCTCCCCCACCAAACACACACACTCTGCCAGTGGTTTGCTCCAGTACTCATCGATTTCAAATGTGGAAAGGCCATTCTACTTATAAACAGGCCACCTGGGGATGGGTTGCAATGGGTGTGCAGTGGTATGGAGAGGGGTCAAGGACATGTCCCTGGATGTATTTTCTTGGTCCCTAGATTTCCATCTGATGGAGGGGCTGTTTCTGAAATTTCAAATGAGATCTGAGCATGTAACTGCCTAGCTTACAGCTCATTGTGGCCTCTCTATACTTTCAAACCCACCTCTGCCTTCCCACCATCAGGCTCTGGCAGACGTGGGCACTGTGGGCTCCCTATATGTAACATAAATGGATTCATAGGGCCTTTGCCTGGTTCCTAATACATCTGGCTAAAACTCACCCACCTGTCAGGGCCTAGGAAGGGCTCCAGTCATACCTCTCTAATGCATTCCTCTGCAATATGGAAATTATCCCTTTGCCTTTCCTCTCTTCATGGATCCTTAGGATCTGTGAGAACACAGTCTGTGCCTCATCCCTTCTGGATCCCTGGCCCTGGCATAGTGCCTGGTCTGGAACAACATGCAGTCATTCAACACTGAACTACACTGAATGGATAGTAAGAGAGCATCATTTGCTGTTGGAGGAAGACCAGCCAATGTTCCTTGCAGCACAGTTGAACCCTTGTGAGCTACTCAGGGCTGTGGTGGGTCTCTAGCCTACTGTGTGATCATCTCTTAAAATGGAACTGATGTTTGAACCAGTGCAGCATGCATACCCCTCTGTATTCTTTTCTGGCAGTTGATCCCATTTAATATTTGCACCTAGATGTACCCATTCCTGCTGGAGGCTTTTGGTGGCCCACTTGACATTTTCCATTTTTTGGATGGTTGTTCCTACTAAATCTTTGTAATGAAACAAATTAACATTACTTCCTCCTTCTCCTCTTCTTCCTTCTTCAAAATCTGTTTCTTAATGGATTGTGTATCAATCTTGCAACAGAAATAGATGTTCCTTGCATAACTGAAATGGCAGTTTGAAGAGATAGTAGCCAAGTGGGCATTAGAGCTGGGCCTCTGGAAGGCTTCCTCCAGTTCTCTTGATTTGAAGATGAGGAGGTGAGACAAGAGGAGGGAAATCATTGCTGAGCTTACATTGTTAGAGGTGGAGTTGGCATTGCAACCTAGGAATCCTTGTTTGCAAGTTTGTTTATCAATGAAATTGTCATTCGAGACTTTCTAATCTGCTGGACTATAGGAATAAGACTAAAAAATGTTAGCTCGTATTTTCAGCACACGAGACAGCGACAATATTGACTTTTTATTGGTCAGTTTTTCTGCATATGTATATTTTATACTTGTTTTAATATTTATGCAAATATAAAAAATACTCAAAATGAAGAAAAAACTGACAAGTCACGCATGACTCAAGAATTATGTACTATTGAGTACATCGAGTACATCAAGTCTCCAGATTTAAGTACTATTAGCAACTTGGCATGTAGTCTTCCAAAATGCTTTTCTCTCTCAATAAATTAAAAAAAAAATGGAGTCATGCTATTCATCTTGTTTGGCAAGTTGCTTTTTGTCACTAATATATCACGAACATCTTTTGGAATCGAGAAGTACCCACAGCCTCATTTTTAATGACTGAGTAGCAGACCATTGTATAGACTGTACTGCCCTTTGCTTACCAAAATTATTAGAGGAGCACCTGGGTGGCTCAGTTGGCTCAGGTCATGATTTCAGGGTCCTGAGATAGAGCCCCATGTCAGGCTCTCTGCTCATCAGGGAGCCTGTTTCTCCTTTTCCCTCTGCCTGCCGCTTCCCTTGCTTGTGCTCTCTCTCTCTCTCTGTAAAATAAATCAATAAAATTAAAAAATTGTTATTAGACATGTAAGCTGTTTCCAGTTTTTGCTATTACCTACAGCACTTTGCTAAATACCAATGACTATGGAAGAATACACTTTTGCACTCTTATTTATTATTTTGTTAGAAGAAATTTGCATAAGGGTAATTTATAGGTCACTATGCTTGCACATCTTAGAGATATTTGACACAAACCTCCAAATTGCATTCCAGAACGACATCAGGTTATTTCTTACAGAAGCACAGGAGAAAGCTCATGTCCTCACACCATTGCTTTGCTCCATTCAACCTTTCCTCTTTTTTTTTTTTTTTTTCAGTTCTGGTCATTTTGTGTCTTTGAAAATCAACCATGTCTCTGAGGCTTTAAAAATTCATCATCATGGAGTGGTGCAGAGTTTTCTTTTATGACAAACAAACATTTCACGGCAGTGGTTGTAAGCCCTTTCCCATTGTTCATATTTGGTAAGAAGAGCAGATTCTCTGAATGTTTTTCAAAACGGCTTCTTGGTCCCTCCCTGTGTTGCAAGGAGATGGTTCTCCAGTCTTCACTGTGAGGACCCTGGGGTGCAGGAAGAGAAAGCTCACAAGTGGGGAGATGTCCCCCTAAGACTAGATCCCTCTGGAGTTTTAGACCCTCAAACGTGTTCACACTGAGCCTCTAGCATTTTGTCAGTTACTGTCTTTCTCTCGCCCACCGCTGGTTTCCATGGGGGTTTCTGCGCCTGGGCATCGGCTCTGGTGACTTGTGATGTCCTGTATGCACCTGCCTTGGGGCCACAGATTGTCCAGTGATGTCGGTCCTCTGACGGAGCTGAGAAGAACCCTCGGTTTGCAATTTGGTCAGCCTTGTCTGTGGTGCGAGGATGGGAATGGGAACTTCCAAGCTCCTTACCTGTGGGGCTGGAAACCAGAAATCCTCTATTCCTTACATTTTGGATTTTCTTTTTTCTCTTTTTTTATTGATTAGCATTGTGAGATGTTTGTATTACTGGTGTTTTCACAAACCAAGTACTCTTTTATTGATTCTGCTTTTTAGGAGCTGAATGAATTATTTCCAGCTTTTACCTTTAATAAATCCTTCCTCTTTCTTTAAGGTTTATTTGGATGCTCTTCTTTTAGCTTTTTGAGTTGGCTTGTCTTTATTTTACCATCTGTTAATTTTACTTTGATTACTTTGTTCTGCTAACTTCCTCAGGGAAATGGATTATCTGTATGTTACTAAGTCCCAAGCTTCTTTAGGACAAGAAGCAAGGCCTGTTTCTTCACCATTATACCTCAGTTCAGAGCACAATATGAAGCACAAAGAAAGTACATAAACCACAAAGGTTGAATAAATAACTGAATGCTAGACTTAAGGTGTCTGTCTTCCTTATTCCATATGTATTCCCTCTTGGAACTTATTTGTCTGTTTCTTCAACATTCTAAATTTTCTGCATAAAAAAGTGTTACTTCTTTGACCCAATCACAGTTTTATTTCTTGCTTTGTAAAATGTAATCTGGTTATCATATTTTTATAAGGTTTTACATAATATTATTATGGATTCATTCCCATTCACTGGATGTATCATATTTTACTGAACTATTAACCTATTGATGTAAATTTGAGATATTGCCAATTATTTTTGCTCTTAAAAGAAATTATGTGAATATTTTAATGCTTGGAATTTAAAAACTATTGTAGAAACTTTCTTTACAATAAAAGCACTGTAGTGTAGTCTATGGGTCAAAGGCATGAATATTTAATTTTTATATTTTGACAAATGGCTTTTCAAGAGGGTAGTACAGAATTTGGCAGCTACAGAAATGCATGCAGGTAATTGCCTCCCTACAGTTTGGCTAATTTGAGGTGCCGTCCATCCCCATCTTCCATCTCTGGCCCTGTGCTCCTTGCACTGTACTGTAAATCCTTTTCTGTGTCTCTTTAGATCTTTAGGAACTTTTCCTAGTTTCTCAACTGCAAAGAAGCGGAGAGGGGAGAAAGTTCACGAATTAAGATGATACGCTTAATTATTTACTCCACTTATTCTTTATTTAAAAAAAAATTAAGATCGATTAAGACTTTTTAAAGTAAAAGAAGTACAAAGGAGAAAATAAGCCCCAAATGGCTCATTTATTATTGAATACATTTCGCAGGTTGAGAAAGTCAAACTGTGTAGGGTGGGAGATAATGGAAAGTGAAAGCCTCATTTCCCATTTTCTGTTTCTCTCCCTGGAGGTAACTGCTTCTAAATGTGTCTTTGATTCTTTCCAGAAAGAATTTATACACACTTACCACCAGATTTATTATATTTTATAGAACATAAGATGCTTTAGCGTCGGCCATTTCTTGGTGTTACCTTAAAGTGTCAGTGGACATTCTTCACCCCAGCCTTCAGCTGCCACCTGGCTGGTGGTGATTGCGACAGGCTCCAGATTCTAATAGGTAGCCTTAAAAAAAAAAAAGAAATGAAAAACAAACAAACAGAAATGTTACATGTGCATCTTTAAGTCAGTGAACAAAATGTGTCTATTTCCATAGTTTTTATCTATGTAGAAGGGTCATACCACTTAGAATATTCTCTGTCTTGTGGGGAAGTTAAAAACATGACATCAGGTCACATAACTAGAAATAAGAGGAGGAGCCAGGATTTGAAACAAGTGCATCTGCTATGGAAGTGCATATACTTTTCTGTAGTTTTTTTGAGAAAAAACTGACATACATCACTGTATAAGTTTAAGGCATCCAACATGATGGTGTGATTTGCATATATTGTGAAATAATTACAACAGTGGGTTCGGCTAACATCCATCTTGTCATATAGATACAATAAAAAGGAAAGAAAAAAAGGGAAAAAAGATTTCCTTATGGGGGCACCTGGGTGGCTCAGCGGTTGAGTGTCTGTCTTCTGCTCAGGTCATGATCCTGGAGTCCCGGGATTGAGGGCTGCATTGGGTTCCCCGCGGGGAGCCTGCTTCACCCTCTGCCTATGTCTCTGCCTCTCTCTCTGTGTCTCTCATGAATAAATAAATAAAATCTAAAAAAAAGTTTCCTCATGATGAGAACTCTTAGGACTTACCTTCTTACCAACTTTCCTATGTATCATAGAGCATGGTTAGCTATAGTCAGCACATTGTACATTCCATCCCTAGCACTTATTTATTTTATGAATGAAAGTTTGTACCTTTAACTCCCTTCCTCCAATTTTGCCTCCTTTGCACCCCATCTCTGGTAACCACAAATCTGATCTCTCTTTTTATAAGTTGGGTTTTGTTTTTTGATTTCACATGTAACATGTAAGTGAGATGATATAGTATTTGCCTTTTTGTGTCTGGCTCATTTCACTTAGCCTAATGACTTCAAGGTCCATCCATGTTGTCACAAGTGGCAGGATTGGAAAAACATATTTTTAATCACTGTGATATTTGCCTCCAGGGTGGCATACTTGGGGCCAACAGAGAAAAATTCCAGGTCATCAGAGCCAGATTTTACATGAGAGACAACCAGCGACAGAGCTTGTTCAAGGAGTTGCCTGCTTTGTGAAGGAGTGAGCTGGAGGTTTCATGTTTTGACGAAATGAACTTCAGTCGTAGGTGGTGTGGGACTATTTTATTTAAGATGATGGACTTGCAGGTTATCTCCCACTTAGAATAGGGGAGCTTTCCCTGGGCAAGTCCAGAGGCAGGTTAAGCAATTGGCAGTTGAGTGTGCTTTGGGTGGAAGGTGTAAAGAAGCATGGTTATCACATCAACTCTGCTCCTGACCAGCAGTGAAATGAGCCAATCATTCCTTTGTGTCTCAGTTTTCTCATCTGTGAAATGGGAAAAGTTGGACTTAATGAATATGAACACACCTTCTTTCTCAATGATTCCATGACAGTTTTTTTTTTTTTTGAACCCATAGATTTGTTGGGTAGGAAGATAAATCTTATTAGGTGCTGATGTTAGGGATGAAGTCTTTCAGCTTGGGCTAGGTAGCACTGGACACACTTCTTATTTAAAACTCTCAAAAGAGAGGTGGCTCCTGGGTGGATCAGTCCATTGGGTGTCTGCCTTTTGATTTCAGCTCAGGTCATGATTTCAGAGTCGTGGGATCGAGCCCCATGTTGGGGTCCATGCTGAGTGTGGAGCCTTCTTGGAATTCTGTCTCCCTCTCACTCTGCCCTCCACCATACCCCACTCTTGCGCACATGCACACTCTCCGTCTCTCTCTAAAAAAAAAAAACCCAATCCTCAAAACTCTCAAGAGGAAATATATGGCCATTTTGCCCCATCTTTTCAAGACTTCAGGGTGTCTGACAGGAAAAACATGAGCAAAAGTGGACAGGTCTGAGGTCAAAGCAAGCTGCATTTACAGCAGAAGGAACAAAGTGGGGTGTCCTCTGATCTCCAAAGCTGAGGCCTCTTACTTGCAGATCACCCTCCTGGCCTTATTTCTGGGGTGTCATAGTGAGAATCGTCACCCCACAACAGTAGCCTAATTTGCCAGTTGGATGAACCAGGGTATTTAACTCATTCCATGGAAGACTATAGATTTGAGGGATAAAGTCCTGACAGCAAGAACACATTGGCCACGCTTTTATTTGTATGTAGGTTACACAGTCCTTTTCTGGCCCTCTGCCTCATTCATTCATTCATTCATTCCACTGATATTTACATTTGACTGAAGGGAAAGTGTTTCCTAAAACCAGCCACTTTAAAAGAATTGCCCATGATTCAGTTTGACAAGTTCATCTAGTTGTTTAACAAATGTTTATTGATTGCCTATGTGCTCAGTGTTCTTCTCAGCAAAGGGGATACAACAACAGATAAGACAAGTCCTTACCCTCTCAGATTTCACATCCTGGTGCAGGCAGATAGATGGTAGATAAGTAAGCAAATGAAATATAACATATAATCAGGTAGTGGTAAGCATTATGAATAAAAATAAAGCAGAGTAAGGGAATAGGGTATGGTGGAGGCACAATTTTGGAGGGGGTGGTGTAGGAAGGCCCTCTCAGGAGGTGGCTTTGGGTTGAGAACTGAATGAAGTGAGGGAGATGGTCCTGTGAAGGTCTGCGGTAGAACTCGTCGGAAGGCACTGTAGTGCAAAGGCCCTAAGGTGGGAATGAGACGGTGTTCTTAGGTAACCAGCAAAGAGGTCACTGCAGCTGTTGCTGCGTGGGAGCTGCTTGGGGACCTGGGGGACTTCTTGCTGTGGCAAGAGTTTAGATATATCCAACTGGAGCTGGGGAGCCAGTGGCTTTTGAATAGAAGAAGGACACGATCTGGTTTAGGTTTTGAGGGCTCAGTCTCACTGCTATGTGGGTGGTGATTATAAAGGATAGGAATGGGAGTGAAGACACCAGTGGGAAAGTCTGTGAAGTCAGATAAGAGGTGGAGCTCTGTGGGGATGGTAGCAGGGAAGGAGACGAGAGTGGTCAGAGCCTGGATGTACTCTGAGCCTACAGGATTTGCCAGTGGATCGGATATGGCATGAGGGAGTAGGAGATGAGTCAAGGGTGCATCTAAGATTTTTCAGCTGGAGCAACTGGGTGACTGGGATGAGAAGGAAACACAGCCAGGAGCAGAGGCAGTGTGGTGAGGGTGGGCTGGGCGCTAGAGACGTGTCCTGGGAATGCCCCGTGTGTAGACGGTACTCAAAGCCACAGGTCTAGCTGTGTTCGTCAAGGAAATGAGTTAGCAGGAGAGGGGCAGAACGGGCAGCTGTGCATGCAGCAGGGATGGGGAATGACAGGGGTTTTTTCCCTCCTTTTTTCTCTTGTTTTTGTAAGAGAGAATTAACTCACCATGCATTCCTTCTTAATTGGGGCTAACTTGTCACATGGCAAAACTGCTCTCCCCCCTCTGAGAGGGTGAGGTGCCTTTATCTCTGCAGACCAGATCGGGGCATTCAAAGAGCTGTGTGTGACTTATGTGTTTATCAGCAGCTTTTCTTGCATAAAACCCTTCCTGCCTGTCTTTTTTGTTCTCTCTTTTCCCCTTTTGCCTTTTTAACCTGTGTTGGCAAAATATACAGTAAGGCCCAAATCAAAGTGCATAACGTTTTTATCCTCCCAATAAGAACGCTTGTCCGATAGATCTGCTTTTGGAAGAGGATGAAGAAGAAAACGTCAGCGTACTCCCTGGCCTCTACCTAAATCACGCCGTGCGTTATCTCTGCAGCCCAAGAGGAAAGGCAGCCCATCAATCCCTCAGAAAGCTCTGAGGGACAGGAGGGCAGTTTTGGACCATCTGTCTTTTCTAACAGCAGAGGTGGAAAAATTTGAGGACCTCCTCACCAAGAGTTTGGTTATGGAAACCAGGTGCTTGCTGAGTGCTTCTAGTGATTCTAAGGAAAGCAGCAAGAGTCCTAAATGCATGGTGTGCGCATGTGCGCATTATGTGCCATATACTCCCATGTGGTTCCCAGCCTGGTTGGGGCAGACTGAAGTATTCTCATGGGCGTGGGTCATGAACAGGTTTTTGCTCCCTTGAAGAAGTGGCTTCAGGGACCCACAGAGTGCTTCTCTGGAGGCATCAGCTCTATCTTTGGGAATGTTAAGTACAAGGCAGTGTCCGCAGGGCCTCTAGTAGTTTTACAAGTAGCCCGTGCCTCGACACCTGTCTGGTGGATGGCTCAGGTGAGACAGAGGCCCAAACAGTTCTGTTGAGATCCCTTCAGGATTATTTCCACCATGTTTTGGAGAATGTCATTTTGCCTCAACTGAAGGTAAGGTGGATGGCAAGTCAAATAAAGATACTTACGGCTCTAGGAAGGCTAGGGTTTATCGGTAAATTATGCTGGTCCATCTGTCTCTCCCTCAGTTTCCCTGTAATGATTTTTCAGTGCTTTTTCCATCCAGTGGAGGCCTCTCTCCAAAAGGGCTCACTTAAATCTAGGTCTCCAGAGAATAGTCTTTCTTGCTTTAAAATTGCACTAAGATGGTAGCCATTAGCCACTCCCTTGAAGTATGGCTGGTTGCAACTGAGATATTTTGTAAATGTAAGATACACACCAGATTTCAGAGGCTTAGTAGGGTTAAAAAAAACCCCTTAAATATCTCAGGAATAATTTTTTTAATATTGACCACATGTTAAAATGAAAGAAACATTGTATTCTTAAAATGAATTTTATCTGTGTCTTTTTACTCTTCTGTAATGTGATTCCTGGAAAATTTAAAATTACATGTGCAGCTTGCATTACATTTCTTATTGGATAGTGCTGCTCAAAAGAGCAAAAAAAGATGCTGCCCCGGGAACCCAAAGATGACTTCTTCTAAAGAGTGATGTTTCTAAAGTGAAGCAGTCTTCATAGCATGACTTCCAAGACCCATTGTGATCTGGCGTTTCCTATCTTTCAGTTGCTATAGACTCAATGTTTGTGATTCCCTAAAATTCATGGGTTAGGCCTAATCCTTAATGTGATTGTATTTGGAGGTGGGAGCTGTGGGAGGTAGTTAGGTTTAGATGAGGTCATGAGACTGGGGCCTTCGTCATGGATTAGTGTCCTTATAAAAGAGACTCCTTAGAGCTACTTTGCTCCTTCTGTCACGTGAGAACATAGTGAGAAGACAGTCATCAATGAACCAAGAAGCTTTCATGAGACAACAAATCTGCCAGTGCCTTGACTTCCCAGCCTCCAGAACTGTGAGAAACACATTTCTATTGTTTATAAGCCACCCAGTCTATTGGTATTGTTGTTTAGCTCAAGTGGACTAAGAAACCAGCCTTGTCTTCTTCACTATCTTCCTCAAACCCCAGCCCTGCAGAAACATGTGGTGAGTCCCTAACTGGTCTGCAGGTTCCCAGGTCAGTGCCTTGCCACCTCCATACTACAAGGAGTAGCTAATGGCTCCTTGCCCTGTTGCACTGGTTATGAGGGTACACCTCTCTCTTTGAGATTCTGAGTTCAGTTCTTTTGGATGAATACTCAGAAGTTGGATTGTTGGATCACATGGTAATTATATTTGTAACTTTTTGAGGAACTTCTATACTTTTCCACAGCGGATGTACTAACTTACATTCCCACTAACAGTGCACAAAGGTCCTGATTTTCCAACATCCTTGCCAACGACACTTGCTATCTTATGTTTTTGTTGATAATAGTCAAACTAATAGGTGTGAGGTGATACCTAATTGTGCCTTTAATGTGCATTTCCTTGATGGTTATTTCCCTGATGACCTTTGGCTTTCTGTATTGATGATATTGAGCATCTTTCATATACCTATTGGCCATTTGTATGTCTTTGAGGAAATGAACTTTTGATTTCTTGATGTGTGCATCCTCTTCTTTGGCTTACAGTTTTCATTTTACTTTCATCCAGAGCTTTGAATAAGTAAGAGTTTTGCTGTCCCTGCTCCCTTCCCCGCCAAGGATTCCAGGTCTCCTATGCAGTAGACTAGATCCTCAGACTTCCAGGCACATGTGGAGCAATCAGGAAGTGTATGCTAGAATTTATTGTCTTAGCCACTCAAGAACCAGGTTCTTTTGCTTCCTTAACTATAGCTGAATTCTGGAGACTTAAAGTTGTCTGAAGTTTGAGGCATTACTGCATATAACTGTGGCTAGTTCTGGGAACACAAATATATGCATAGTTGGTTGAACAACATAAGTATATTTGAAGCTTTAAAGGTGTGTGCACATGTAGGTTTATGTACATGTATATAATTTTTGCTATTCTTATTTTTTAATAACTGCTGATTCCAAGGAATAAATAATTACTATACACCTTGGTTGTTGGTATGAAATCTGGAAAGGAATAGATTCTGCAACTTGTGCTCAAACCATTGGACTGAAAGTTCCAGTAAAGCCATAGGAGTAGGAGAAGAGGTGCTTGAAGATCGATCCAAGTCCCACAGTGGTGGAGGAGCACCAGGGATGGGGTTCCTTATTATTAGGCCCAATGGTCATGCCTATTTGCCCAACCCAGATCTTGTGGTGGGAGATCAGTACAGGAAAGTCATGGCACTCCGGTTCTCTCTGTGGGAAATTTCAGGATCTCTCTGCTTCTATTTTGCCCTGATCTTTTTCCTCCATGTCCCATCATGGGCCGGCCATCTGTTTCTGGCTTTTCTTGTGAATTTTGTCCTGATCTTTCCCATGGGTGGAATGAAGGAAATCAGGAGCCTTAGCTGAAACTTTGGCTTTCTGTAAAGATCCTGGATAGCAGGGGATAGCAGGGAAAACTAGAGAGGAGGGAGGGAAAGAGTTCCACTGTGAAGTCCCAGAAAGGCAGGCTGGGAACATCTGAACTCTTGTTTTGTTCAACTCTCCATTTTGTCCTGTGCTCAGGTAAAAATCATACCATCTAGCATAATTCTTTTGCCAGGTGGAGCAAGGATAAATGGATTTAACTTCTATTTTTGGATGTTGCTGTGTCTTTGTAGTCCTTTTATCTGAATCCCTTGATCGTCTAGAATAGCTTGGCAGTGCTGCATTTCAGAGCAAAGTGAGGAATAGATAAATAATTTATCAATAATAAGATTCTAGTCTGAAGAAAATAGGGAGCTGTTTTTCAGTTCTAACTAGGCGGGGGGGGGGAGACTGTAGACAAATATTAACATTAGTTGATGCAAATAGGAGGATTTGTTTTCATCCCAGGCTTTCTCCTTGAGCCACTGTCAGTAATGGATAAAAGGAACCACAGAGCTGACCAGCCGAGGAGTGATGAGGCTCTCTTGAGTTGCTGCAAAGCACAAAAATCATATGCATGAACCATTTAATTTCTGCTTTCCCTTTTCTGGGATGAGAAAGAGAAAGAGGGGCAAATCAAAGTCTCTTCAAAATCCGATTTGGCTTTTTTCAATGGGATCATCTATCTTCTCTATCTGGTTTTGCCAGTTAAACACTAATGATGCACATTCTAAGGCATGATCTGTGAGTGCAATTTATTTCTGAATGCAGCCTTTCTTTTTAAGAGTATTTGCTATAATGGATATACTGGAATAATATCAGGGATTAAATAAAAAAGGCATGTCAGAGAAAACAAATACACCAGTGGAGACTCCACTGGAAGAACAATTTTTTCTTGTCTCCTCACAACCATATTCTGCAGATATCTTCTAGGGGATTTCAGCTTCCAGAAATAAAAGGAACTGATGGGCTTGTAACTAACCAGTTAGTAGTAGCTATTGTTCATTGGGTGTACCAGACAGTAGGCATGTTATGCTGATGATCATACTTAATATTCTAAACAGCATTGCTGGCTGGCTGTTATTATACCCATTATAAGGTTGGAGGGTTTGGTCCCTAAAACCTCTGATCTCATTTCTTCCTCAAAAGTCTTAGCTAAGAAATGCCAATGTCAGGGATTGTTTTTCTTCCTTTCCTATAATGCTTGATATCACTCCTCATACTCCAGTGACCATCACCTTCTATCAGTCCTGTCTCCATGACAACTAATCAATCAATAATGATTTTCTTTTTTCTCAACCCAGGATTTCCCTGGAAGGCAGCTCATAGGAGACAGCTCAGACTAGCGGGTAAGGAAAGAGACATTTCACAAAGGGTGCTCAGTTCAATAAAAGATGTGGATACACCTTTGCTGAGGAATGCTGCGTGCTTCCTTGCATCCTTCTCTGATGCAGTCCACTCATCACACATTTTGATTCACTTGGCATTATACCATAAATTCAATTATCATGGAATTATTCTCTACCTGTTTTAGGCTTACACTATTCCTCTTGGCTGCCATGTTCTTTTTTTCTTCTTGTGCATTTCTTGGGGGTGCTTAGCTCTTGATGGGAACACAATGGTGATTCTTTGTTCAAAAATACTTTTGAATTTGTTCTAGGTGTGAGCCGTGCTGGCAGATGATGAGGATAAGAGGGTGAATTAAGATACACTCTCATCCTCAAAGATTTCACACTCAGATGCAGAAGATTAATCTCTAAGTAGGTATTTATAGAATAATACAATGATTGTAGGGCTAGAGACAGAAATTCAGAGGTTAAAATGGGGGTAAAACTTAGTCTACTGGTCAGGGAAGACTTCCTGTTGGAAGAGATGTTTGAATTGAATCTCAGTTCACGATAGGTAGGATTAGCCAAGTAAAGGAAGTGAGAGTGGAAGGATAGCAAACCATAGTATGGTATATTCAGAAAACTGCAGGCTTGGTGTGGCTAAAGTACAAACTGCAAGGTAGGGAGTGTCAGCAGACGAGACCCGGTAAATGAGATATTGATGCAGAAGGCTTGGACTTTGCAAGGGGAAAGTCCAAATTTGTGGGGAAAATTTGAAGTGTTTTTAGGTTGTGGATTTAAATGTTCATACTTACATTTAGATAAAACTCCAGTGGGTGAAGATAGGTAAATTTTTCCTGTTCCTTGTTTTCCTTTTGTGAACATTTTACAAAAGTTCAAGGAGAAGTGGAGTGTCAGCTGCACAGTTGCACTCCTTGTCCTATTGCAGGGCTCCATGTGCATATCTTCCATGGGCTAATGCCATGTAAGCTGTCCTAGCCACCCTTCCTCTGGCATTGGCCTTGGGAATTGGTGACTTCTTTCCTCTTGTTCACATTTCTTTTTGTGATATTAAAATAAAAGGACTGATCCTCAATGGTCACAAAGATCAAGAGTCCTATTCCAGCTGTGACATTAACTGTTTGATCTTGGGCAAGACACACCAACCTCTCTGAGCCTCAATTTATTCCTCTGTAATGTGGGATAATAGTGTCCAATCTGCAAGGTGGTGGTGAGGAATGCTCCTGGCAGAGTGCCTGGTGCATGGTAGATGCTCAGTGTGTGTTAATTCTCTCCCTCTATAAATATCAACTACTTCATTGATCTCTGAACTAAAGCATTCTTATTTCCTTCCAATATTTCAAGTAGGGTGAGGCAGGGAGTAGCTCCTGAGAGGAATGCAATTCAATTAATGCTAGCTCCTAGTACGTATCAGGCATTGTGCCAGGAGCTTTATGCACTCTAGACTAAGTTTAATTCATGTATTTATTCCAAATGCAGGTGCACAGTTTTACAAATGAGGGAACCGGATCCATAGAGGCTGGATACCTTGCCTATGATCATGTGATGGAAAGGTTAAAATCTTATCAAAGCTGTCTTTTTCATTATGCCAAAGTTCTTACTAAGTACCAGGCAGTTTGCTGGACACTGGGGAATTTTAGAGTTGAATAAAACATAGTGTTGCTCTGTGAGAAACTCATGGATTAATGGGAGGAGAGGGACGATATTTGTAGGGACCTTAGAAAACAGCATGGAAGTGCCGAAAGAGGTAAGCTTAGAATGCTATCAGAGGTGAGTGAAGAGGTGCCACCAAGGGCTGGGGGGACCCTCTGTGGGCCTTTGGTTTTCTTGGTGTCCATCATCTGTAGTCTGGGGATTAGATGCTAATTATTAGATAGAATTTTGAGGCCAGTTCCATGGAAATGCTTCAGTGGCAGAAACATTGGCCACATCTACAAAGACTTCCTCTCTGTGTCTTCCTGGTCTGTGGGTAAAGTCATATTGGGAGTCACTTTGGAAGATTGGTGCCTCATTGAAAAAGACCTATCTCTGCATGGGTTCCATCCATTTGCTTGGTCTCCAAGATGAGTTTTCTTTTTAATGGGCAAAAGAACCCATTTTCCTGCCACCTGTCAGTGTTTAGCTCACCACTGTGGCTTATTACTGCTGCCATCTGCTGCAAAGGAGAAGTTTGCATGCTTTGAGTAGGGGCTCACAGAAGTCATTAGAGGAGAGGAGGCTGAGCTAAGAATCCAGGTGGTAGCATATACTATCAGTACAATAACAACCTTGTTTTCTTGCCTCCTTCCCTGATATCCACCTGATACCCACCCCCCAGGCCCTTACAGCCATCTAGCCATATTCTCCATCCTCTTCTTCATGCCACCCCTACTGATCACAAATTCTGTCTCATTTCATCACTCAATGTCATAACTGAGCAGATTTAGCCACTATTTAGGAATTATTGAACAGCTTGACAACATGTTGTCAACTTTTATCTCAGGTATTGACTAGGTAGTAAGTGGGGCAAATTGATGTTTAAGGAGACAGCAGATCCTCTGAATTTTCTTCTGTGAAAAAAGGATGGTTACAGAATTGAGTAAGACATTCAAGGAACTTACAAGTGGTTGTGTTACACTTGTAAGATGTGTTTGTGCATGTGTATGTGATGGAGTGAATGATTACAAGTGAGGTGGGATGGGTCCTATGCTGGGCAGAAGTGTAGGGTGCTGAAGTAGCCCAGAAGAGGGTCACAGATGCCTTGCTATAAGATTGGGGCTGGAGGATGGTGGTGGTGAGAGGGGTGGGCAGGCTTGAGATTAGCACTTAAAAAAGTCACTGTGATTGCTGTATGGAAGACTGGTTAGGGCAGTTCAGTTAGTGTAGAAGGCTAGTGTAATAGTCCAGGGAAGAAATGGATTAGGTTGTTGGTGGAGATAGAAAAAAGTATGGTTCAAGGACTATAAGGAGATTAAAACTAACAAGCTTGGTGAGACATTTATTATGATGGGTGAGAGAGAGGTGGGTGTTGAAATGTCACTGATGATTCTGGCTCGAGCAACAGGATGATTAGTAGTATTATTTACTGAGATATGATTCTTGGAAGATATCAGAATGGGGTACTGGTGCGGAAGAGCAAAATTTGGTTCTAGATCTTTTGAGTGTGAGATGGTTTGGAAATGTTCAAAGAACAGTATTAACTAAGAAGTTTTACATAAAGACCTGAAATTGAGAACAGGGGTCTGGGCTAGTTCTATAAATGTGTGAGTCATCTTTGTTGTGGTGTAACTGAAGCTGAGGCCAGAGAACATAGTGTTATTTAGGAACAGAAGGAACTCTTGGAGCTAGATTTGGATGGGTTCTATTACTTATGGACAGGAGGGGGGCAAACCTACAAAGAAGTGGAGATGATATGACTAGGGAGGAAGAAATAGAGCCAACATGGTGTTAGGTCATGAAAGTCCAAGGACAAGTATTTTAGAAAAGAAGAAGAGGCAACAGTATCTAATTCTATTGAAAGGCCAATGAAGATGAGGCCTTGAACGTGTCCACTGAACATGGCTACATGGACTTCAGTGGGATATTAGCAAGTGCTATTTCAGTGGAATGATGCATCAGATCATGATTAGAGTGGGCTTTGAGGTGTGTGGGAAGTGGAGAAATGACAGTAATGAGTGAAGACAGCTCTTCCTTCAAGTTTGACAGTAAAGGAGAGGAGGGAGATGGGCGGCAGGACCCTGGCGCTAATGTTGGGCAAATGCTTAAGAACAGAGAAGGACCAATCAGAAAGAGTTTGTGAATATGGGATGGAAAAAGGTAAGTAATAGTAAAGGATTCAGAAGTTGGTGAGTGGCAATGAGATGCAAAGATCAAATGGGAGGATAGTTATGTCAACTCCTCTCCTATTGTTGGAATGAAGGAGGATGGGATGGGTGCCCACTCAGGCGTGCCTGTGTGTCTGGTTTGTGGGGGTTTCCTATCTGATAACATCTGTTTTTTTTCTGTAAAGTAGGAGGGAAGATTATCTGATGAGGAAGAAGAATGTTGGTGGGTCACAGGGGCAGAAGCTTGAGAAAGGTAGATAAAGTTTGTAAAAAATTTCTATGTAAAGTGACAGGAGATGATGTGGTTATGTTTGTTTGGCAGAGTTGTGGACTCATTTGAGGTTGAGGGTGAAGAATGTGTAGTGGATCTGAGAGGGCCCATTGGCTTTTCCTGCTTGGACAGAGTCTCGGAAGTGGCATCCAGTCGGGTTTTCCCAGGCTTGAGTTTTATCTGAGTGGTGCAAGGAAAAGGCAGCAGATGCACAGGGGGCTTATAGTATTATTAAAATCATGGATCATGGAGCCCAAATTAAAATCAGTATGTAAGAAGAGGAGAGGGCAGGTGACCTGGGAGAAATGAGAAGTCAAGAGCTGTCACAGTGAAAGTAGTTGAATAAGCGAGGTATTATAAGCTAGAAGGGCTTGCATTGGGAATCTAGGAGTTGAGCATTTATAGGTAATATAAGTACAGAAGTGAGAGTTGGAGGTGGAAGAAACCTTGGCAATGAATAGGTCAGGGGCCTAAATAGGAGGTCATCTATTGGATCATCCATGTGGGTGCTGCCATCACCCAGGATGATGGCAAAGCCCAGGGTGAAAAAACAAAATAACATAGATCAACCTTCACTGAATGAATGCAAGTGACTGGCAGATTGGCAGATCACAGAAGCTCAAAGGAAGAAGAGGATTAGTTGCTGTGGTATTTCACCCAGAAAAGCTTGCAACAAATATCTCTCCACCTCCTTTCAGAGGGCATCAGTAAATCATTATAGCTATCTTTAACGCATTTATTCACACATTTATTTAACATTGACTGCTGAATATTTAGCATTATTGAGAATTCTCTACTTGCCAGGCACATGGCTAGAAGCTGGTGTGATGAGTAATTAAGACGTGTTTCTCAGGGACTATCTATTTAGTAAAAGACATAGATACAAAGACATGGACCTATAATGCAACGCATTGTGCTATTTCTGAACTAGAAGCACAATTTTCACGATGGTGCAGACAAGTGAGTAATTAATTCTTATTGGAGAAGGTGAACAAAGTGTCCCAGAAAAGATGCTTATTTGGGTTGGAAGTTGGAAAGTGAGTAATTTTACCATATGGTGAAGAATGGTGGCGGAAATTAGATTTTTGGCAGGAGAATGAGCAGGAGGAAAGGCTCAGAGGTGTGAGAGTATATTGGGAATATAGTATCTCTCATCTACATCTTGTCCATTTTGCCTGCGGGGTCATGGTTGACTGCTCTGAGAGTGAACTTCTCAGAAGATAAAGTAAAAATAAAAAAAGAGATCTCAGGTGCTGCGTCCAGGGAGAGGGTAAGATGGGACAGTGCTGTCTTGAAGGG
Organism: Canis lupus dingo; assembly: GCF_003254725.2. Taxonomy (NCBI): domain Eukaryota; kingdom Metazoa; phylum Chordata; class Mammalia; order Carnivora; family Canidae; genus Canis; species Canis lupus. The sequence continues at coordinate 28,998,062 of NC_064261.1, read as the reverse complement.
TGGAAGATAGAAGAGAGTCATAACTCATACAGGAAACAGTGTTATGGTTACAGAAGAAGATGCTGGGTCATCTGGGTGGCTCGGTCAGTTAAGTGTCTGCCTTCCTCTCAGGTCATGATCCCAGGGTCCTAGGATTGAGCCCCATGTGGGGCTCTCTGCTCTGAGGGGAGCCTGCCTCTCCTTCTCCACCTGCCTGCAATCCCCATGCTTGTGCTCTCTCTCTGTCAAAAAAATAAATGAAATCTTAAAAAAAAGAAGAGGATACCATATGCAACTCTACACCCAGGGATCAGAGGGCTAATTTTCATCCACTGGGGAATAAGCTTACAGGTCCTGTTACCCTAGAAGATGGCATAGGCTTAGCTCATAATTGCACAAGGATACTTCAATGTTTGATGACAACCTGTACCTTTGAGGGCTTAAAGAAACCTATATTTATTTACAGCAGAAGCCACACATGAAGTCTTCATCGTCCTTGACTACCGCTGAATTTGATATCAGGTAGAATATCTGGCATGCTCTTCTTGCTATGCATGTTATTTTTGTGACCCCTTGTTCCTGACAATTCTATTCTGTTGAAGCTATTGTGATTAATCTTGACCTTAATCAGAAGGAAGGTCAAGCAAACTTCATTTTAGTATTGATCTGACTGAGTTCTGGTGCTAGACTGTAAGTTTTTGAGAGCACAAATCATGTGTTATCCATCTCTTTACTTTTAGTACTGAGCACTGCACTGACATTGAGCTTGATAGGGCAATCACATGACTCACGTAGTGCCACGTGCATTCTGTGCCTACAGCAGGCGTCATGAATCAATCACTGCACATTTCCTCTGGAGCTGGAATGGCCTCAGAGTTCTCAGCAGAGTGATCTGGACAGTCACTACCAATTGAGTCGGCCCATGAGATGAAGTCAACTGCCAACTGTATGAATTTCATAGGACTGCCGTAGCATAATACCACAAACTGGGTGTCTCGAAACAATGGAAATGCATTCTCTCAGAGTTGTGGAGGCCAGGAGTCCAAGCTTAAGGTATCAACAGGGGTGGTTCCTTGTGGAGGCTCCTAGTTCGCAGTGACTGCTGACTGCTGGGAATCCATGGCTTTCCTTGGTTTATAACTGTATATTTTGGTCTCTGCATTGATCTTCACCTCTGCATTGCTGGGGTATCAAATATCCCTCCCCTGTGTCTTGTAGGAACACCAGTCATTACATTTAGGACCTACCCTAAATCCAGGATTATCTCATTGGGAGAGCCTTAATTCTATCTGCAAAAAGTATTTCCAAAAAGATCAGATTCATAGGTACTGAGAATTAGGACTCGGATCTATCTTTTGCAGGTACCTACCATTCAACCCACTGCATCATCCCTGTAATTGGCATTCGTTCATACCCAGACACCTGGATAAGAGACACCTGTTTTTCTTGTTTCTGAGTGTCTGAGTTCTTCTGCAAGACTTTCTCAGTGTTCAGTTCCTCTAGTCCTGGGGTCTACCTTATGTCTTATTAGTCTTATCTCTTACAATAGGCTGAAGACCCATTCCTGAGACATGTACTCAAAGTCCCGTGTCATGCCACTATGACACCTTGGTGCTGACTGCTGGCTGTTGAAGGTTTTCTATTGTGAGAGTTCCAGTGGCTTGTCTCCTCTCTCCAGGGAGGCCAATTGCCTCTCTCCAAATGCATGCAGGCTTACAGGCACTCTGTTGAAGTTTCCAGCAGCTTATTCCCATACATCAGAGCCTCCTCCAGACTCTTTCCCTTCTCACCATCCAGAACTTGCTTGCTGGGTCCTGGGACTTGTACTTCTCATCCTGGGTTTAGGTACCTGGCTTCTGCCTTTCTTTTTTTTTTTTTTTAATTTTTTTTAAATTTTTATTTATGTATGATAGTCACACAGAGAGAGAGAGAGAGAGAGAGAGAGAGAGGCAGAGACATAGGCAGAGGGAGAAGCAGGCTCCATGCACCGGGAGCCTGATGTGGGATTCGATCCCGGGTCTCCAGGATCGCGCCCTGGGCCAAAGGCAGGCGCCAAACCGCTGCGCCACCCAGGGATCCTGCCTTTCTGATCAATCACTTCTTACTCTGCTTCTCTTAGATGGCTTGGTTTTTTATTCTGGCCATGATATTCGCAGCCTGATGAGTCAGCTCTGACTTAACCCCATGCCCCCTGGATCCTAGAATTTTTTCTGACCTGGCTTGGTCTTGGATGAACATCTTGTGTATAGGCCTTTACTTGTGAGAAAGAACTTATCCCATACCTGCTGTATCTTCCATGCATGGCTGATCCTATTTCTGTCGTAAGAGATGACTAGAGGGAAGATTATAACTGTACATTTTGCAAGGATGACCCAAAGACAGTGACCTATCCACCAGAGGGGTCTCCTTAACATAGACTCAGGGGAGAAATTTCTCTCAGATCACATTGCTGGATAAAGCAGGGGTTCACTTTGAAAGTGTTTTTTTTTTTTTAAATTAATTTATTATTATTAGTCACATCAGGAAGCTACTATTGCTATACTTTGGCTGCTAGGAAGCTTAGAGCTAAATGTGTACTCTCAAGTGAATGGGACATCATTGTCTGTTTCTGCACATTAACTCTTTCTTTGGCTGTATTACTTTAATTTTTGTAATGGATACTTTTGGAAATGCAGCCCAGCTCACATTAGCTGTTCCTCCTCATCTCTGGTGAGGGATCCCAAGCTGCTACTTTGAATAATGTTATCCACTGCTATGGACTGAATTATGTTCTCCCCAAATCCCTTTTGAAGCCCTAATCCCATCCAGGGTGGTGTTTGGACATGGGAACTTTGAGAGGCAATTGGGTTGAGATGAGGTCATGAGGGTGTGGCCCTCACAATGGGATTAATGCTCTTATTAGAACAGACCCTGGAGAGCTTGCTTCCTCTCTGTCTATCTGTCTCTCAACCTATAAGCACCATGGAAAAGCCATGTGGGACACAATGAGGTGACTGTCAGCAGCCCAAGGAGAGAGCTCTTGCCAGGCACTGACCACACTGGTGCTTTGATCTTGCACTGCCAGTCTCCAGAACTGTAAGAAAACAAATTCCTGTTGTTTAAGCCACCCAGTCTATGGAATTTCGTTATGGTGGCCCGAGCTAAGACACCCACCCTCAGCCTTGACTAATGACTGAATAAGTGGCAGCTGGTGGTAAGCTGCACATAAGATCAGTTTTCCCTGGGAATTTGGGGATGGACCACGGGAAAGTCAACATCTCTCCAGGGGCTTGAGCCCTAAGAAGTAGGCTTTGAGGCTGCAGGTCACTTTGTGGCTGGGCAGCAGGAAAGCCACTCTTCCAAGAAAGGAGAGAGAAACAGGTGTACCAAGATAAATATTGTTGAAGAGCAGGCAGCTGATACTTCCTGGGATCCAGAAAGAGTCTTGCTACTGGTACTGTCCTTTCCTGGACCTGGTAACTTTCTCACTCTTGGGTTCTACAGATTAAATCTATAATGTTTTTCTCCTCTCTTCTCTTCTCTTCTCTTCTCTTCTCTTCTCTTCTCTTCTCTTCTCTTCTCTTCTCTTCTCTTCTCTTCTCTTCTTTCTCTTCTCTTCTCTTCTCTTCTCTTCTCTTTTCTTCTCTTCTCTTCTCCTGTCCTCTCCTCCCCTCCCCTCCCCTCCCCTCTTCCTCCTCCCTCCCCTCCCCTCTTCTCTCCTCCCCTCCCCTCCCCTCCCCTCCCCTCCCCTCCCCTCCCCTCCCCCCTCCCCTCCCCTCCTCCCCTCCCCTCCCCTCCCCTCCCCTCCTCTTCTCTTCTCTTCTCTTCTCTTCTCTTCTCTTCTCTTCTCTTCTCTTCTCTTCTCTTCTCTTCTCTTCTCTCTCGCCCCTTCCTTTCCCTTCCCTTCCCTTCTTTTCCTTTCTTTTCTTTTCTTTCTTTAATTCTTACAAAACTAGCTTGAAATAATTTCTGTTACTTGAAAACAAAAATTCTCAAGTGAGCCCTTTGCTCTGATGCTTCACCTTTACAATACTGACGTTTTGGTCCTGCATGGTCTTTTGTAAAGTGCCTCAGAATCCTTTGTGGGAACAGGTTGATTACGAAAAACTGAAAAGAATTTAACTATTTTCTTCTGAGGCTGTGTGGGGGAGCTGCTGCGCCAGGTCACAAAGTCTCTTGGACGTCACAGCTAATGAGACAGGGCCTGGAAGAAGTTGAGACCATGGAGAGGTTGGGAGTTGACCTGGGGTTCCTTCAGTTGGAAGAATCTGTTTTTTGCCCCAAATGAAAATTATGTTCGTCTGACATGACTTGTTTTTAAAGCACATTGTTAACTTTTTCCCTAGTTTGCTCTTGCTCTACCAGGAGTTGCAGATTGGTGAGTTATTTGTGCTTATTTCTCAGAACACACCATGAATAGTCTCAATTATGGCTCTGAACAATTGCGATTTCTGTTATTGAGGATTTATAGAAGCGCTTACGTTTCTAAACATCCTTTTATGACTCTCTATTTCTATGGTAACCTAGATAGGCTGCTCAGTACACATGGGCACTTCTTTGGGAAAACCTGATAGAAGAAAATCTGAATTTACAGGAGAGATAAATAAGAGGTTGGCTATTCACATGGTTTTATAGAGGATTCACAGATAGCAGGCTCCTCTAGTGCATTCGTACATTCCCTATTCTCTTTACAGATCATGAACAATGTCTTACACATAATAGGCTCTGAATGAAAATTTTGTTGATTGATTGATGAGCCACTTGGGAAGGAGAGAAATGTGAAGCTGGGGTTATAGTTTGCTGCTGCCAATTGGAGATAAATCAGAAAGGAACAGAAAGCATCCTGAGCAGATAGCCAGAGTCAGTGGGGAAATGGGACTCAATTTTTAAAAATGTGATTCACATACAGTTTCTCAGAAGCTGCTCTCTGCATAAAGCAAGATATACATGAATTTTTCACATCAGTGTGCCTGAAGGCCCAGGAGATTGGACCTCACCCTGGATCACAGCACTAAGCTATCAGAGGAGAAGGTAGGTACCCGTTGTGCCTCAGTGCCCTGACCCAGTGTTTTTTTGCAGAGAGGAGCTACTTTTTCATTTTCTAAGGCTTATGCCACCCTGAGAAGCGTTGCATTTTCCAAATCTGAGACCTTAAGCAACACGGGGAGCAGGGGCTGCTTTGGCTATCTTTTTGTCAAGGGCCTGCATTTGTAAGGACTGTTGGTTGCAAAGAACAGAGCAGAGAGTCCTTATCCACTGGAGCTGGTTTGAACAAGAAAGGGGAATTTATTATAAGGAAGCAGAGCAGCTTTCCAGACTCCAAGGTCAGGAATGCAGCTGGGCCTTGGACAGGGTTGACCTAGGAGGTGAAACAAGGTATGAGGAATGCAGGCAGCTCCTGTTTGCATGCTTGTTCTGTCTTTTTCTGTCAAGGTCTGGTTTATCTGCCTCTGCACGGGGCACACTGTAGAGAAGGTCATTGACAGCCCACAGACGACCTGCACAATATTGACTCCAACCTTTGGGGCAAGACTGGGAAAGTGTGCTGTATAGTACCTGATTGGCTCTGAGGAATATAGTTGAGTCAAGAGCTACCAGTAGATAATTTTGATTCAATAGGAATTCACCAAATACCCCTTGTGTAACTGCCCCTGTGTTAGGTGCTAAGAGATAAAATAAGTAAGAACATGCCCTAGCCTTGTCAGTTCTTTGTCTAGCTGGGGAGATATTGGATAAGTAAAGAAATGTATAATGGAAATTGGTGGGATGGAGACAGTCACTGATTGTGGGGGGATTCAAAGGACAGGTGTGTGACATTTCTGTGTGCATTTATTCATTCAACATACATTCTTGGGGCAGGAACTGCTTCAGGACCTGGGAGTACAAGAGTACAACAGTGTACCTGGTAGACAAAGCCTCTGCCCTCAGGGGATGAATGGGTCATAGACGCAAACAAACACATAACCATCACAACTTTGAGGATGATGCAGTGTGAGGTGGGGAGGAAGGAAAGACCATTGGAAATGAGTAGGCCAAGAAAGTGAGGAAAAGGCCATAGTGTGGGCATGCACATAGGAGCTGACATAAGCCAGGATGGTGGCAAAGCCTGGGGTAGAAAAAAATAACATGACCCAGCCTTCAGTAAGAGATGAAGAATGAAGATTGATAATGCTAAACAAGATAACTTTAAAGAGTAATAAGGGGTAGGAAGGTAGAAACAGGTAGTAGGGCAAGGGCAGCAGCTATTTTAGTTGAAGGGTCCGGGTGTTTCAGGCATGGAGAGTGGCAAGAACAAAGGCCATGCGGGGACATGGGCTGGATGTGTGTGTGAGAACTATCAAGGGGTTAACGAGGTGTAGGACACCAAGTTCATAGAGGAGGGCAGGGGCCAGATCACAGAGTCCTGTGACGTCCCTGTGGGCCATGATGAGGACTTGGGCTTTATTTTATTTTAAGCACCACTAGAAGCTAGTGAAGTTTTTTGTCAGAGTTGGCTTTCTTTGTATTGGGAAAAGATCACTGTGACTCCTGGATGGAGGAGGGCCAGAGAGGGGGATGAGTAGAAGTGGGGAGCATAGTGAGAAGGCGCCTGCCATGCCTAGTAGGAGGAGAGGTCAGGTCATGGAGCCTGGGGTTAGTGAGAGTAGTGGAAGGAGAAAGAAGTACAGGTATCCCCGGTTCTTGGGAAGTTTGTGTTACACCACTTGGCTTTTACAGAAAACCTAGCTGCTTTAATCCCTGTGTTCATTAACTGAAAGAAATCTGAAGAGGCATTTTGCTTTTATGAAAAAAAAGGTAGTAAGTGAAAAGAGTATTCAGTGTTTGTTTTGTAGGGAGCCACTTTAGAGGCAGCATGCACCGCGGGCAGCGAGAGTGGTGCCTCCAAGCCCCTTCCCTGGGAATGACACTCAGCATCTCAGTATCAAGCCGCTGGAAGTTAGAACTGTGTCTGAGCATCTGTGCTTTACCTCCATTTATTTTGTGCATCTGTTAGCAAGGTGTGTCTTAAGGTAGCAGTAAAGCCTAAGAGAGGCTATTTTTTGGGTCTGGGAATGCTAAAAACTTGGTTCATGTAAATTAATAATAATCGCTTCTTTGCTTTACACCATTTTAGCTTACAGAAGTTTTCATGGGAATGCTCTACTTTGAGATGATGGGGGGGGGGGGACCCATACCCAGATTGGGGCCATATTGTGAAGGTAGATTTATGAGGGCTTGCAAATGAGTTGGATGTAGGGAGTGAAGGAAAGAGAGAACTCAAGGACTAATTCTTAGGGCTTTTTTTTTTTTTTTAAAGAGATTCATTTATTTATTTTAGAGAGAGCAAGAACTTGAGGAGAGGGAGGAGCAAAGGGAGAGGGAGAGAGAATCTCAAGCAGACTTTCCACTGAGCACCGAGCACCATGTGGGGCTCAATCCCATGATCCTGAGATCATGACCTGAGCCAAAATCAAGAGTTGGATGCTCAACTGATTGAGCCACCAGGTACCCCACTAATTCACAGGTTTTTAATCAAGCAACTGGGTAAATGGTGGTGCCATTTATGGAGACATGGAAAAGCAAGGAAGAAAAAATCCTATGTTGGAGATGTGGTGAGGAGGGAAGCCAGCAGTGCTCTTTCATCCTATCAAATGGGAGATTACTCTTGGACGTCCAAGTGGAGATGTGGTATAGACAGAGGAAGGTAAGAGTCTGGAACTCTAAGCAGCATTGTCCAGTGGAAATAAAGTATGAGCCACAAATGAGAGCCACATGGGTATTTTTTTAAAATCCTTTTTATTTGAGTATAGTTGACACACAATATTACATTTGTTCCATTGTTTTTAAATTCACTAGAAGCCACATTAAAAAGGTAAAAGAGAAACATAGAAATTAATTTAGATATGTTTTACATAATCCAACATATCCCAAATATTGTAATTACAACATGAAATCAATATAAAATAATTAATGAGACATCTCACTATTAATTTGTAAAACTCTGATGTATCTTCCACTCTCAGCACATCTCAATTCAATCTAGCCACATTTTAAGTGCTCAATGGCCACACATGGGTAGTGGTTACCATATTGGAAAGTGGATCTCTAAAGAAGTTGAGGTTATAGACTTGCATTTGGGGATTGTCATCATAGAGGAGGCATGGGGTTACCTAGGAACACCTAGGGAGCACAGGTGGAAAAGGTAACTGAAGAGAGCCTGGGACACTTCAAAATTGACAGCTTGGATAGAGAAGGGACAGATGGCAGGGGAGCCTGGGAAAAAATGAGAAGACATGTTAGAGAAGGATTTGGAGTGTGAAGAGTCTAAGAAACTAAGACCAAGTGATTCCAGGATTCTGGAAGGCTCCATGACTGAGTCCTGAAACATATCTCATGTTTGATGGTGAAGAAGGGGGAAAGGGCAGTGGTGAATGTCAGGGACAGCAAGAGCAAAGCAGTGGTATTTCTGGTGGGCACATGAAGGGGCCCAGAAGAGTGGATTTTTCTAGAGTGGCCAGGGCAGAGGGGAGAGGGATGTGGGTGCAGGAGCTCAGAGGGTCTTGTGCTCATGCCAAGGACTCAGGACTTCATTGTCTGGGTCAGTGGTCTAGGCCACATTTACAATTACACCAAGGGAGCTGCATACGTGTGTGTGCTCTTTCTCTCTCTCTCTCTCTCTCTCTTCCCCTGGTCACTTTGGGGTTGGGTACCGTAGGCTGTCTGCTAGGGCTAGCCCCTGCTTTCCCTACTACTCAAGAACCAAGAGTGTGAGAGAGAGTCATCATCTCTTATGATTCGTTGTTCTACTTTATAAACAAAAATTGCATTTCTAAATTTTAGTTTTTGTTAATAATGAATCACTTGCAGCACACCTCGCAGGGGATTGCAACATATTGGCGCGTCCCAGGCAGCAGATGAAAACTTCTGCCCTGAGCCATGGGGAGCCCCTGGAGTGCTTTCAACAGAAAAGAGGCAGCTCCACAATCTGCATTTGAGAGACACAGCCTGGCAGCGCTGTGAAAGGTGAGTTTCTGCCCCTTGGTTGCGGACCCCCTGTCATGGCCCACTTCTCTGTCCCTTAAGCCCCTTTACATATTTTCATCTCTCAGTTTCACCTTCCATAATGAGAAGATCAAAAGCTGTACCCTGCTCAGTGGCTTGGGATCCCTGTTTCTTTGAGGGCGGATTGTTAAACAACACCGAATAAGCCAAACACATGCATCACGGATCCCACGCAGAGCCGCGGAAGGGTGTGAACTGAATGAGGCAGGTGAGTCTCGGGAGCCTCATCTGCACTCATGCATGTCTCCCTAATCAGCCCCAAAGAAGAGACACCACAGGCAGCCGCCAGCACCAGTGCCCAGGTGAGTTCTGGATCCTTTGGGGGTACAGGGCTTGGGAGAGGTGCTGGGGAGGTGCCAGGAAGAGCCAGACATGATTGTGGTTCTCAGACATGGTCTTCTCAGCATAGGTCCAAATGGCACTGCTGCTCCTGTATCTGTGGGCTGTCTACTGCTCAGGCGAAACCGGAAATATTGAGGCCAACGTCCTGGGCTCCATCTCCATGCTTTATTCATTTGTCCACTCAAGTTTGAAATATATTATTGAAGTCTTACTCTATTGCATCCACTGTTTATAGTAGTCAAAAAAAGAAAAAAAAAAAAAAGAGTCCCTGCTCTTACAAAGCATATATATGGTCTATCGGGGGTGGGGGGCAGATGTTACACAAACACACCAATATGTAGATTATTTTAAATTGTAAGTGCCATTAAAAAAAAGTGCTAGATTCTTTTGGAGAGAACTGCCGAGGTATCTCTGGCAATTTGGAGGAAGTGACACTTAGGCTGGTTAAGGCCACTTCCTCCTCGGCCCCAGAGCTCATATCTGGCCCTGCTGCTTTGGGTGACAGGTTGTAAGTGGGCCAGGCAGGGAAGGCTGAGCCAATGTGGTAGACAGGGGGTCACTGCACTGGGACTTAGAACCTAGGGAGCCCTTGGGTGGGGCAGTTAAGCTCTCAAGGTTTCATTTCCAAGCAGTGAGAAAAGTCTCCCGTAGAATTATCTCCAGGAGCTTGGACAAGGCCCGGCTGATGAATGTGCTTCGAAAATCACATAACACTGAGCAAATAGAAGATGTTATCACTTATGCACACAACACTGTTGTGCCAGCTCCGTGTCAGGTGCTGGGGCCTAGTCAGTGGTTTGTAAGACGTAGCCCTTATTCACCAAGCCTCATAATCCAACGGGAGAGCCTGAGCTGAAGATATACAGCAAGAGCGTGTATGTTACACGTTTTCTCCCAGAATTGGCCACTGACGGCCAGGTCATGCTCTGCGAACACCGATCAGATTGCGACTCCTTCTTATCTAAATCTCTCAGTGCTCTCTTGGCCCGTGAAGAAGCTGGCGGTCTTGGCTGAGGAGTTGTCCTCTGCTGCTCTGCCCTCTGAGCGTGCCCGTGGCTTCACGCTCCTGATCTGTATGTGTTCCTGCCTTTTAACCTGCTCCCCTCCAATGCCTCAGATCTTTCTTCCTGTGGAGCTTTCCTTATTCCCCTGTTACACACTCCTTGTACTCCGTGTGTTGCTATTTACTCTCTTCTCTGTGCTGACCCACTCCTCACATGCTTCTTTCTGCCTTTTTGTCTGTAGCAGGCACTACTTGGAGTATTTCTTTCTGTCCGTAAAAAAGAACTCCTTAGTTGCAAGTAACTGAAATCTGATCAAACCAGATTAAATTTTCAAAAAGTGATTTTGGTGGTTGTGGTTGTTCTGCTAGGTAGTTAATGAAACTAGGAAATTCAGGAAGTGAAGCTGGCTTCAGGTGCAGCTAGATCCGTGTGTGTGTTATCAGGATGTTGTCCCTTTACCCCATTGATTGGCTTGAGATTTTCTCCATTAAAAAATTGCTCAGGGAGACTCCCCCTGGTGAACATGGCTGCTGGCAGCTCCAGAATGTGCTGAAGAGGAGAGAGCTCTTCTTTTCAAGTATTTTCAGGGCAAGTTCCAGGCTGACTCAGTCCCATGTCCATCCTTGAGCCAGATGTACAGTTGGCTGATTGGCCAGGTGTGGGCCACCTGCCATGGATGTCAGAGATGGCTAGCTCCAACTAGAACTAAGTGGGCTCAGAAGTGTGGTTCTTCGGAGGAAAATATAGGCACTATTGTTGGAAGAAGGGATTCTGGACAAGCAAACACCATAAATGCCCACTTTGGTCTTACCTTCAAACTTCTCACTTAGTACAACCTTTGAGGACAAAAGCCATATATTCCTGCCCCTCTGTGACTGTCTTGGGGCTGGGACATAATGTTCAGTAAATATTTAACAGACAAATAATGTTCAGATGAGAAGAGACTATGTCAGAACTGGGGAAGCCATGCCCAGCTGTGTGGATGAAGTGGGTAGGATATAAGGTGGAATTTAACTAGTGGGTGGAAATGGGTGTTTATAAATCAGGGTCTGGAGCTCAAGAGAGAGGTCAGCACTGTGGCCCTAAAAATCTGAGCATTTTAATAAAAGGAGAAACTGTGAGAGCAAAGGTGCCCTCTCAGAAACAGTGTAAGGCAAGAAGGGCCTAGGCTGCCATCTTGGGAAAGGCCCTCAGGTGAAGCTGGATAAGGAAGATAAGTCAGTGATCATGGCAGGGCCCAATCAAAGGAACAAAGGCAGAGGCAAGAGACTCACAGAACCAGGAAGGAAAGCTTCCTGGAAGAGGAGGGCCAAAATGGAAGTTGATTCTACTGGTCAAAGGGCTTTAGCTCTAAAAAGACTTCCATGTGCAGGATTTAAAGGGCCAAGGGTGATTGTCAAGAAAGCAGCGTAGGGAGGCATTGGAGGGTAAGAGGCAGACCCCAGGCAGCTGAGAGATAGGAGAAGAGACTGAGAACAGCCATGGAGCCTCTGAACATAGACCAGCGGAGCCCAGCCCTGCAGGCCCGAAGAACCATTGTTCCTTGATGGTGTACCATCATATGGATAAATTGGGTCTCAATTTATCCACTTCTAAAGTTTGGATTTAAATAACAGCTGCTCCTAAACTTAATATTAAATTTTCGAGTGGCTTCGGACTCGGAGCAAAGGGTGGGGAAATAAGATTTTTTTCCTGACGCACTTCTCCTTTGGAAAGTAATGAGTGAGGATGGGAATTCACATTTGAAATCAATATTTTTAGAAGACTTAATGGGAGCATGACAATTGCACATTTGTGGCTCTCAAAAGGGCAGATCTGTGCAAATCAGAGAAGATAGAGCAAAAATCAGTAATTTCGTGTCTTGCTCGAGAAGGAGCACTTGCGGAGAATTTTAACAAGGACTCAGTTGCTAGGAGGGGCCCCCTCCTGTGTTAGACCTCCTTCCAAGACTCTTGGTAATAGATTCAGGGTGCAGCTGTTGAAAAGGGTTCATTAATTAAAAGGCTGTAGTGATTTCCTTTTGTCTATAGAAAATAATTCTTATTTTACATTTTCAGGCCAACTTGCATTTCATAAATATTTTTGCTACAAAAATCCATCACCCTTTGGATATTACTAGCCCTCATTGCTGCCTTTCCACTACTTATTCATTCCACAGATGCTAATGGGTGCCTACTGTGTGCCAGGCCGTTTTTTAGGCACAGGGGACTAAAAGCGAACCCCTGTCCTCTGTCGTTACTCGTATGCCATGATGAGAGGAGCACAATGCAGCAGCAAGACTGTAGCTCAGACAATTGGATTAGAATCTAGACCCAGTCATGTGCCAACTGGGTGATTCTGGGGGAAATCTTTTCTCCTCTCCAACCTCAGTTTTCTCGCAGGACACCAATGGGAGAACACTAACTTTGGTGCAGGGATTAATGAGAAAATGTATGTGATGGGCTTGACACATAGTTGATCCCAGTTTACTGTTTGCTTCATGATTACTATTAAAATCTTCTCTGCCTAAAATGCCCTTCTGCATTGGGCTTGTAGGTTGGCCTGGAAACAGAACCACTAAACTTAACATTGTCTCTGTGAGAATGCATTCTTGAATTGTCTTCTCAGCAAGTGAGGAGCTCTGGCTTTATTGGTTCAGGGGAGCATAAGACTCTGGGCAAAGTGAGAGGGATGGTATGACTGGAGCCAGAGTTCTGGTTAGGTCCACTGCAATAACCACATGACACGTGGTGGGGAAGGATGGAGTGATGTAGATGTGAGTCATCTAGAAGCAGGGAAGGGAGAGTTTTTGAACCTGGGAGAGAAATGGGTCCATGATTGGAAATGGGGAAGCTAAGAGAGAGGATCTGGTTCTAGGAAGAAGCGGTGGAGTTGGGTTTTATTTAAGAGTTCTGAAGTGTTCTCTAGTTACTTGGAACCATCAAGATTGAAGATGGCAAGGGAGGATATTTCAATCCTTCCTAGCTCATGACTCAATCAAATTGAGTACTTAGCACCAGAAACTTAAAATTTAGAACCTACTGATCTGAGTGAAGTGGCTGAAGAAGGATGTAAGGCATGCATTGCTTAGTGCCCTGATCACCTCTCTTGGGTAGGAGGCAGGATCTTCTCGTGGCCTGTGTTTCCCCCAGGATGGATCTTGTGGCATGGGTGGGATGGGCCATGTTGCATGGTGAACCATGGTTTGGCTGTTATCTGGGTCCTAGCTCTATTTGAAAAGAGGGCTGTCTAGGTGTTGAGACTGTGAAAAACCAGTGCTCTCACCTCACAGTTGAACTTTACCTCTGCCAGTCTTTCCTAGCCATTGCAGCCAAGAGCTAGCCTGCCTGTCCCCTCACCTCTCATGGTTGCCACATGGGGATTGGGACTTACTTCTCACTGACTCTGTTCTTACTCTCTCAAAGTCTCTGTTCTTACCAGCAAGGCCTGACCTCCTATTGCTCGTGTACTTCCTCTTGCTGTGATTTTAATAATATCTGGCATTTTAATAATATCTGGCATCATAACACTGGTGTGGTCAGCAAGTACCAGGCAGTGTGGGATACAATGTTTACCCTCTTGTCAACGTTCATGATGCCCATAAATACCTGATATCACCTTCTTTAGTCTTCCTTCCACAAATCAAGGTGATCACAAAAAGACTTTAAGACAGTCTACAGCAAAATGGACAGAGGTGCTGGTGTTGTAATAGGGAAAATATTCAACAGGCAGCTGAGAATATGGAACTGGAGTGTTGGGTTGAGTCCAGCTATGGGAGTTGTTACTCTAGCTTTAGCTAGCTAGACAGAGAAGCTACCTGGAGAGAATAAGCTCTTGGGGGAGCACATAAAGGGTAGAAGAGGAAGGAGAGGCAGCAGGACTGAGAAGGGAGGGAAGAAGAGAGGCACGATCCATTAGAAACCTTGACCCTGACCCTAACCCTAACCCTAACTGCTCTAGACTGCTATGAAACCAGGGAAGAGAAGGGTCTGTGGATGTGGAAGTCAAGGCTGATGAAAGCCGTTGGGGCTTGGAGAGTTGACCAAGGAGAAGGGCTCAAAGCTAGATGACAGGAGGTTGAGTTGAAAGCTGGGGATGAGGAAGCAGAGGTGGCAAATATGGCAAAATGGCATCTTACCACACAACCTGAGAATCAGGTGTTCGCATGGAGCGCGAGAAAACAAAGAGAACCTCAGAGAAGTGGAGCCAGATTCCTGGAACACACAGCAGGAGTTGCCATACTTCTGGACTTCTCGGTTACAAAAAATGACTTTTGTGACTGGTTAAACCCTTTTGAGTCAAGGTTTTCTGATTCTTGCAGCTAGACACATCTTCACTGGTTCCATGATCTACCAGGACATCAACTCCAGGGAGGCAGGAGTTCCGCCATCTTGTTCATTCTTGAATATCTACAATCTCAAATAATGGCCAGCATGTGTGGATAAATATCTATTGAATGAAATATCTTTAACAAGGTGGCTCTAATAATACTATTAGTAAAGAGTGATGGAATTGGTTAGATAACAAAGTGGGTGCATGCCTCTGGGAACTTCTCCAAAATCACAATTTCCCTGTAGGAGACCCAGGACTTGTGGACAGATGGTCTGGTGCCAGCTGATGGAAAACAGCACTATCTACAAATACCACCCAGTGCCATTACAGGGTCATTTTTCTTGAACCAAAGGCCCAGAACAATGGTTCTTAACCAGAGGTGTATATGAAAATCACTTGGAAGTTTTTCTAAACTATCGATGTCTGCTTGCCCTGCTTCACTGCAAAAAAGACATTTTTGAGACAACTGAGGAAATTTAATATGAGTTAGTTCTGCACCATTGAATAGAACTATAACCTAAATCATGTAAATAAGTTTAAGTTTTCTAGTAGCCACATTTACAAAAAGAAAAAAATAAATAGGTAAAATTTAATTGGATTTCTTTTGACTTCAATATATACAAATGTTATAATTTCAATGTGTAACCAGTTTAAGAAACTATTAATGAGTAATTTACCTCCTTTTCATGGGTAAATGTGGCTGAGCCATGAAATCTGAGCTGTCCAGGGAAGAGGGTGCTATGGGAAGACTCCACCTTCAAAGCTGCCTCCGATCCTGGGTAGACCATAGCTTGCTGTGTGTGCTCTGGCAGCTGGTTTCCTTCTCTGGAACTTTGTTGCTTTATTTATAAAAAGGCTCAATGCATATGGCAACCTGAAGCTTCAAAATGGGTATCTGGAGTATTACTTCCCTGGTCTACCTGTGAAGACGCTGAGGCTCAAAAAGGTTAAGTACTTTGTTTGGATTTTGTGGCTTCCAAAGGCAGGATTGATGGGGAACTCACGTTTGCCTGATCCTGTACTATTTCCACATCGTTATCCTTTCAAACCCTCTTCTTTTTGGACCAGAAACCTCCCAGGAAGTGAACACCATCTTTCCTCCTCACTCTAGTATCCTGGTAAGAGCTGCAAGAGTCTCCTCTCCTCTCCAATCTCCCAGGCAGGAACCAATGGACACTGGGGCGAAGGTGCATGCGAGGTGGGCATAGCAGCTGCCCATTGTTTTTGTCTGAAAATTCATGGAATAATGCAATGTCTGAGTGGCCCTGTTAGAATGCAAAGGCATGATTTACTCTCCAAAACAAAGCAGGTCACTAACCTGCTTGATCTTTATAGGGAAGACTTCTGCCCACTGGCAGTGAGACTGACATCCAGCCTACCCCCCTCACCTGCCCCCCACCCCCACCCTGGCATCCCACTGCAGTTGGGTGCTGAGAGGACTAATATGCTGACCAAAAAGCACCAGTCTAGTGGTTGGCCCTTCTGCTATGCTTAGTAGCCATATGAAGGGAAATTCGAAGGTGAAATTAGCTTAAGCATTGCTGGTGCAAATATGTTCTTCTCAATGGAATGACTGAAGCATGGCAATTTAGCAATCGAAAGCCATTTTTTTTCCAATAATAACCAAAATAATAATTCATAATTAGAAGAGGTATAATAAAGAATTGCATTTACATGAGACGCAGAACATTTCTTCCCTATTTCCACCCTTTACTTCTTTTAGTCCCACTGACTCATTTAAATACTTCTCATTTCCTTTTCTCCTGCCAAAGGATGAAAGGGGCTATTTTGCCCTTAAGTAAAAATAAGTATAATTTTCTTCCAGCAGGCTTGCCAGCAGTTCACCGTTGACTTACCACAAAGGCCAATTAGTAGACAATCACCATCATTTGCTAATATCACATGCCTTATGAGAGGCTGTGAATTGAAATCGAGTTGATCGGAGAAGAGCCAGCTCTGGTCCGGGCTTTTCACAAGAAGCACAATGCCCACCTGGGGGGATTCTGGAGAACCAGGTACAGGTCCTTCATTAGCCCACTGTGCCCCTGGCTCTGCTTTCATTGCTTTGATGGAGGCTTGAGAGGTGTGGCAGCTCAAGCTTTGAAGGTGACTAATTAAGCTCCTGCCACCTGTGCCCTGAGCTGCCTGGGCTGAGCCTGAGGATGAAGGGATCTCTTGTGGGTGGTGTGGCTGTGAAGTAGCAGGAGAATGTGCTGGAGCAGTTAATGCTGCTTCTAATTTCCAAGACAGGTCAGAGGCGCTGAAGGCATGGTGTCCTGGGAATTTATTCTCAACGTTAATGGAGATAATTTGAGAAAACCACTTTCAGCTGTCCATGTGCATGGCCCCTTCCATTTTGCACTGCCTACACACAATTAACTAATCATTTTTATAGTGGGAGCAACT
The DNA here is from genome assembly GCF_003254725.2 of Canis lupus dingo. NCBI lineage: Eukaryota > Metazoa > Chordata > Mammalia > Carnivora > Canidae > Canis > Canis lupus. The sequence continues at coordinate 28,980,999 of NC_064261.1, read as the reverse complement.
TAACCTTGAAAGAGAACAAGCTATGTGTTGGAATGCAGCGAGAAGCAAGGACTCTGGGTTTCTCACCCGTTCTAAGGAGAGAGTCTGAGAGCAAGAACAGGCCTGAGGGGTTGCCTGGCTGACTCTCTCACATACAGATCTACCTTCTTTAAGGGAGAAACTGCATCTGTCCAGGGCAGAGATGTGATGTGGGTTGAAGAGGTGACGGAGGGACAGTGATGAGATTCCTTGACTACCTCTTCAGTATCCATTGCACTGATATCCATTGAGGAGCACCAGCGGATAGGGTATACTCTTTTGTTTCCTTCTGGTAATGAAGCTAAGAGATCACAGATCCAGGCAAGAACCTGGGTGCAATCTCTTGGTCTTCTTTCTAGGTCACTGTGGTTGAAATCACCAGTGACCTCGAAAGTAGGTGATTTTGAACCCAGTATTTTCCCACTAGGGATTACAGATTCAAATACTTATAACTCTGCCATTTGGAGTTCCAAGCAGAATGCAAGTACTCCTGGAAGGAGCCAGTACCTTTAACCAGGATCCCTGGGCATACAGCAAGCTATGATCACGGCACAGTATGATGGGACGCAGGACAGGTTTCAGAACAGAGAGACAACAAGGGAATAGACAAGGCGATATACACACCTGATATATAAGTATGTGTAAGTATTATAGAGGAAGAATAAAGCCGAGGAAGAGGACAGGGAGAGCAGGGGAGGGAGGTGCTGCTTTGTATTGTTGCATGATCATGGAAGGTCTTTCTGAAAAGGTGACATTTGAGAAATGACTAGAAGGAAGGGAGAGAGTGAGCTATGTGGATATCAGGAAAGAGCATCCTAGGTGGGAAGAATCACAAATAGAATAGCCCAAAGGCAGGAAGATACTTAACGTGTTTGGGAAATAACAGGAAAGTCAATGTAATCAAAATAGAGGATGGGGCAGCCCAGGTGGTTCAGGGGTTTAGTGCCACCTTCAGCCCAGGATGTGATCCTGGAGACCCGGGATCTTAGTCCCATGTCAGGCTCCCTGCATGGAGCCTGCTTCTCCCTCTGCCTGTGTCCCTGCCTCTCTCTCTCCCCGTGTCTCTCATGAATAAATAAATAAAATATTTAAAAAAAATAGAGGATGGAGGGTGTGTGTGTGTGTGTGGCAGTTAAGATGGTCAGAGAGTCAGTGGCTCATGGGCTGCTACAAAAAGTTGGCTTAGGTTATTACTGTTGTGGGAGAGGCTAAGAATGGAAGGATTGGAGTGATGCGATCTGTCTGGTAGTTGTGCTGAATAGACCTCATGGGACAAAGGAGAAAGGTGAGTTAGTTTCTTGCATCAATTGAGGCTAGAGATAATATACTCATAGACCAGGATGGAAGTGAGGGAGTTGATGGGTGGGTTCCACAGGATTTCTAAGATGGATCCAACAGAAATTGCTGGTAGATAAGATACGGGGTGCTCATGAAAATGCTCATGAAGGGATTATACCTCCAATGTTTTTGCCTGTAGCAACTGGTCTGATGGAAATGCTATTTATCAAGATGGGGACGACTGCAGGAAGGACAGGTTGGAGGGAGTGAGCATTGAGTTTTGAGTTGGACACCTGTTAGACCACCCAGATGGAGAAGACCAATGGCCACTTAGATATACAACTTTGGAGCTCAATGGGGAGATCAAGCTGGTGATATAAATTCAGGAGATAATGACATTATAAGTGGTATTTAAAATGGTGAGACTGGGGCTGATCACTCAGGGAGCAGGCATGGATAGATAGAAAAGGAGGTCTCAGAGCAGAGAGGTAGTGCAGCCAGCGAGGGTGAGGAGAACCGATATAGAACACTTTCCCGGAAGTGGAGAAGAAAGTGTGTTAAAAGCACAGAGAAATTATCTTAAATACAAGAAAGATGAGGATATTGAGTTGATCATTGGATCCAACAATGTAGAGGTTATTGGTGCCCTTGACGAAAGCAGTTTTGAGGGCATGCTGGGGCAAAAGCCTACCTGAAATGTGTTCATCAAGAGAGGAAATGGGGATAAGTTTTAAAAACTCAGTTTTGCTATAAATGGGAATAGAATAGTTACAGATAGCTAGAGGTGGATATTGGTCAAAAGAAGTGTTTTTTCTGTTTTTCCAAGTGGGGGAAATATCATGTTTGTACAGTAATAGAAATGATCTGGGCAGGGTGAAACAACTGAAGATGTTGGAAAGAAAAGAGAGAATTGTGGGATCAATATTCCACAGTAGGATAGGTGAGAGGGGCTGTGATCTGGAGCAGCAGCGGAGGATGGACCAGAACAGGAGCCCAGACTCCCTGAAACAGGAGGAAGGCAGAGGACGCAGGTGCAGAAGTAGATGATGGGTGGGAGCTTATGATGGTCTCTTGCTGGCTTCTATCTTCTAGCAAAATGGAAAACAGAAGAGAAGAAGGGACTGTGAGGAAGAGTTGCAAATTTGAAGGGAAAGAAGAAGTTGTGTTCTCTAATCAGTGGGGATTGAATGGACGAGGGAGTATAGAGCCTTGTTGTAGGGCAGTAGCGATCATCAATGAAGTGAGACCAGTAGGTAGGTTTTTGGCCAGCCATATTCACCTGGCTCACACGATCTGGCTGCAGAGATGGAGAGAGAGGGTTTAATGAGGGCCACGTTTTGCCAGGCAGAAAACAATGAAGGGAAACATGGGTGAGGAATTTGAGGACACAAGCACAGGAGTGATTATAAGAGGGTATGAAGTGGTTGAGTGATAGGGACAGATGATTGGATCAGATGCATGAATTGTAAGTCCCACTGGCAATGAAGAGTTGGAGCAAAAGAGAGAAGGAAGCATTCAGAGGTGAGAACATAGGGGATTTTGCTGAATTCTAGCCCATGGAATATAGAGGATTTTGCTTGAATACTCGAGAGAGTATGGTGGGAATTGTAGAGGATGAGAGGTGAACTCAGCTGAGAAGACATAGTGGCTGGATGGCATGAGAGTCTAGGAGGGTAAATCTGTCATCGTGGGGTTGTTGGGAGATCTAGGATACCCAGGAGGGTGTGGTGGGGTGGGTGCTGGTGGATTTGAGTCAGGTGGTGATGGTGACACTGAGTGTTGGGTGGAAAGAGGGGGGAGGGAGCTCTTTCCATGCCATATAGAGCTGGGGTGGAGTCCTCTTCACTCCTTTCATTGGTGGTTAGGAATTGGGGTGCAAGTATTGGAAAGGCAGAGTTCTGAGGATCTTCACCCATTAATGGAGATTATCCTACTGCATACTGAGCACCTCCTTTGGGACATCCCATTAATTTTAAATTCAATATTATCCAATCAAAATCTATTATTGCTCCCTATAATGTCTTTTCATATTGTGATTTTTCAGGGAAGGTCTCCCACCATCAACCTGTTCCCTATAGGAAACCCCAAGTCCCTCCTTGCCCACTCTCTCTCCCCCTCCACATTAAGCTGAACGTCAGGCCCTTCTGGTGATACCCCACACTGCTGTATCCCGGCTGCCCACTGCCTGTCTCCCTTTCAGCCTTGCTCTGCTGCAAACATCTCTTTCAGCTGGCCGCCACAAGGGTCTTCTAACCCACCTGTGTGAGTGAGCCAGCCCTTCACTTAAACCCTCTAATGGCTGCCCATTGCCTGAAGACCAAATCCAAATGATTTAATATGACTGAGTATTTATTCATTTACTTTTAAAAGATTTTGTTGATTTATTCATGAGAGACACAGAGAGGCAGAGACATATAAGCAGAGGGAGAAGCAGGCTCCCTGCAGGGAGCTGGGTATAGGCCTTGATCCAGGACCCCAGGATCATGACTTGAGCTGAAGGCAGATGCTTAACCACTGAGCTACTCAGGTGCCCCTGACTTATTTATTTAATCACCATTTCTTTCCTACTCCCAAGTACCCCCCCCCCCCCCACTTTCTCTGGAAGTCCACACCGTCTCTTTCCACATCTCTGAGGGAATTCAAAGCAGGGAAGCCTTGTGGCTTCTCCCTGCCCCACATTCTTTATCCTCTTATACTGTTTTCTCTTTCCTCAGGGGCACTTACTATCACTGGCCATAGTGTATATATATATATATTTGTTCATTTTTTGTTTCTGCACATGAAAACATAACTTGAGGAGGGTCCAGTGTGTCTGTTTTGACCCTTGCTGTATGCCCTGAGTTTAGCACAATGCTCGGCCCATGGAAAGCAGTCCCTAAATAGTGGCTGACGGACCAATTTCTAGCTGCTGACACTATGCGCTCCTTGGTGGAAAGTGACAAACCCACCTCATGCTAATGAGCAGATCAGATAATTTATTGGCTTCTATGACAGAAAAGGGTAGAAGTGAAATTTAAATGTGTTTCTATAGCTGCAGCAGGTCCTTTTCCTGAGTAAGCAAGATGACTCCGGCCAGCCACAGCCTATCAGCTTAGTGATTCCAACAAGAGAAGCAAAGACTTTGCTGGTGGCTGTTGGGGGGAAAGTTCCAGAGACGATCCTGGCTGGCCAGGCTTGCCCACCTGTGGCAGTGGGGGTGGTCTAGTGTAGGGCATTGGCCACTGGCCGGGAAGTGGGGCTCCAGAGGCTTCTGGCTTTGCTCCTCCCTGCCCCTCTGTCTCGGCAGAGAGGGGGCCTAGTCTGTGCAAAGGCACTCTCTGGAAGTCCTGTTTTCCGTGGACTGCTGGGTCTCTGAAGGGAGGCCCACATCTTCGTGGAGGAGGTGAGAGAACACTTGTCAGGGGGTATTCTGTAAATGTGGAAAGACCAGTGTAGGAGGCTGTGGTATTTTGATTGATGGCAGCGTATTCATATCAGTGTCCAAAATGTATTAAAAAGATATAAAACGCCAACATCTCTCAGTCATGGAAATAAATTAGGTTCAATTAAAACACTTGCTGTTGTTTTTCAAGCGCAGGGCCAAATTACATAAACCGAAGGTTCTTACGATTCTCAGAAAAAAGAACAACGAATCCGTTAGAAAAACGATTTGCAAAAACACTCATTAGTCCAAAAGCGTCCCTGAGAATTCTGCCTCCGGGCCTCTAATGGGCCATGAAACTTGAATTCAATAAAAAATGATTTAACCGTCAAGCGGGTGAACTGGGTAGACTTCTGCTTCCTTGCGCTCTCATTATGGAGTTTATTTTTTGGAGGCTGTTTGTGTAAATACTATTTGTTTTGCTGAAGTTCAGAGAAGCTTTGCGTGAAATGGCCTTTTGCTCCCCTGAAGGAGCTGGTGCGGGCGGACCCCCGGCCGCTTCTCTGTCGCGGTGTCACGGCCACCTCGGAGCCCAGCGCTGCGACCGCACGACGAGTCAGCTAGTCTGGGGACTTCTGAGAGCTTGTACATTAGATTCTTGCTTTCCAATCCATTAATTTTGTTGTTCGAGGCCTGTTGGGAGCCCTCTTGCCGCTTGTAAGAATAACATCACTGCGGATGCTCTAGGCGTCTGTTATCCAGACGGCTGTTTTCCAGAAGCTCTGCCTCTGAGCGGGTCCCTGGTCTTCATGTGCGTGTGCCTCGTGGTCACCGCTTCATGCCGGTGGGTATCTTCCTCAAGGGGGCTGGGGGGCGCGTCTACACTGTACCTTACTTGTAGGAGTGCTCAGCCTTTCCTCTGAGATGGAGGAACAGAGAAAGTCCTTCCAAATATTTTACAAAGAATCAGAGGAATCTGGCCAGGACACAGTGGTTGGGATTTTCTTCTGAAGGGTTTACGTCTCTGGCCATCAAGAAGGTCATCCAGGAGTCTGGCCCTCGGTGGCAGCTTGCGGTGTGCTGGAGGGACTTGGGGTTCTTGGTGGAGGCAGTCAGCGGCAGGCGGGTCAGAGTGGGAGATGGGTGTGTGGTAGATAGACTTGAGTAGTCCGAATGGGTCTCCTGCTCATCTCCTGTCCCAAGGGTTTTGGGTGTTTGATCAACACCTTGAAGCCTAGAGGCTGTCTAGTTCAGCGAGGGGGACTGTTGTCCCCTTCCAGCTGTGATGCAGTTTTCTGCAGGTCAGTCAGCCGCTCAGTGGGAGCTGAGGGCCCACATGATATGATAGACAAGGTAAGGGCTTTGGAGCACAATCCTCCTACTTACCAGCTGGGTGATATTTGGAAATTCACTCAACCTCTCTGATTCCCCATTTCCTCATTTTCAAATGGGGATGGGGGCACCTGGTTGGCTCAGTTGGTTGAACGTCTGACTCTTGGTTTAGGCTCAGGTCATGATCTTAGGGTGGTGAGATTGAGCCCTGCATCGACTCTACGCTCAACAGGGAGTCTTCTTGAGATTCTCTCTCTCCCTCTTGCTCTGCCCCTCCCTTCTTCTTGTGTGGCTACGCTCTCTCTCGAAAAATAAATAAATAAATCTTTAAAAAATGTAGATAAGAAGACCTACTTCTTTGGTTTGCTGTAAAGACTCAGTTAGCTGAGATATAGTATGAGAGCTCTTGGCCAAGAGCCTGGTACATTGTGGGCATGCCGGTTCTGGAACTATGGTCTCCCAGTCCCAAATCCACTCTTCCTGACTCTCTGGTTCTCTGGTTGGGTCTCTGCAAACTGAGCTTCTGCTTTGCAGCTGCTCCCTTTTAGGCTCTGCTGGCAGGAGGTACTAAGGAGAGATGGGAAGGCAGGAAGAGGGAGGACAGACTTGCTTCTTCCTATTTTCTTCCTGTTGCTCTGAGTATCAGTCCTGCAGAGCTCCTCTTGCCTGGTGGAGCAGAGGTTCCAGGCTCTTGCCCCAGCACTCCCAGGACTGGTCTCCTGCAGCTCCATCCCCTAACAGGTATGGGTCTCAGCTTGGTGGAGATTTTTCCTCTATTCTTCTAGATTTCAACAGCTCCAACCTTTGCTTTTTGTTCCTCTAGTTCCATAGGTGCTCGTTGCTTCCTACGTTGCCAGATCTGGGCTACCTCACATTCCTTGTGTGCAGAAGAGAGTTAATAGCACACCCAGCTGTTGTACTTAGAAAGGCCTGCTCACAGGGTTGGCCCTGGGTTGGTATCTGGGAACACAAATTTTGAGAGGGTTCCCACCATTTCCTAAGTGATAAGAGTGGCTCACTGTGCCCAATCTGTTTGTACAAACAATATGGTTTATGTTGAATGTGTGCTTTCCTCCTGGAGTCTGGGATTTTGGTATATGCTAGGTAGACGGTACTGGCTCTCAGTAGAAACCCTGGGTGCTGAGTCCCTAATGTCTCCCCAGTAGACAGCATGTCACACCTTTCCTCACAACTCACTGCTGGGGGATTAAGTGTGTCCTGTGTGACTCCCCTGGGAGAGGACTCTGGAAGCTTGTACCTGGTCTCTTCTGGGCTTCTTCTCCCTTTGCTGATTGTGCTTTGTATTTTTTCACTGTAAAGCAGTGCCGTGAGTATGACTATCAGCGGAGGCTGGAGTGTCCTCTTAGTGAATCAGCAATCCTCAGGGGGTCGTGGGGACCCTGGCATCTGTTTTAACACTTCGAGTTCTCCAACACTCTTTTCAACAACTGCTTATATTATCCCACTGTTGAAATGCATAGCGTGATTCCTGGTTTTCCGACTGGACCCTGATTGATACAGGGTGACATAGGCTGTGACATGGGGAGCTTCTGGTCCCCGGAAACAAATCCTTGAACAGGAGACTTTGAACTAGCGTGGTGATACCCTTCACCTTAAATGTAGGGCTGAGCTCCTGGTCAGCAGCAGTGGGATGCTAGGAATTCCTGGCATATGGTGGCATATGCACACCCTGAATGATCATCTATGTTGATCCTGATGAAGTGCCCGGGAGGCAAGGATCCTGGGTTCACCTGGTGGCTGCCCGTGACCATCTTGTTGGTGATGGTGACCACAAGGAAGGACTGTGGGTGAGGTGGCTGCTTCTGAGGGTGGCCATGCACTTAGAGTAAGAACACTGCAGGCTTAGGACTCTAAACTCTGCTCAAGGCACAGTGGGAAGACTGGAGACCAGCACAATAGCCAGTAGAATAATATCTTTTTTTTTAAGATTTTATTTATTTATTCATGAGAGATACAGAGAGAGAGAGAGGCAGAGACACAGGCAGAGGGAGAAGCAGGCTCCATGAAGGGAGCCCGACATGGGACTCGATCCCTGGTCTCCAGGATCACACCCTGGGCTGAAGGTGGTGCTAAACCACTGAGCCACCTAGGCTGCCCAGAATAATTTCTTTTTTCTTTTCTTTTTTTTTTTTTTTTTAAGATTTTATTCATTCATTCATGAGAGACACACACACACACACAGAGGCAGAGACACAGGCAGAGGGAGAGGCAGGCTCCATGCGGGGAGCCTGATGTGGGACTCGATCCTGGGACTCCAGGATCACGCCCTGGGCCGAAGGCAGGCGCTAAACTGCTGAGCCACCCAGGGATCCCTGCCCAGAATAATATCTTTTTTCTTGTATTTGCAGGGTCAGTTTTGCTTGAGGACTCAGACAAACCTGCAACCCTTGGACCTCTCTTGACGGTCTAAGGAAACTTACTATCCCTTGCATGAAGACCTGGAAGACTTTCTCTTCATTTCCCTGAAGTCCCATGTCAATGTCAACTTATTGCCTCCAAGATAGCCTATTCTGTGGCAGGCAGGACAATGGGTACCACGGCGTTCACATCCTAATCTCTGTAATCTCTGAATACGTTCATTTATATGGCAAAAAACAACCCTTTGCAAATGTGATTAGTTAAGGATCTTGAGATGGGGAGATTGTCCCGGAGTATCTGGGTGGGCTGAATGTAATCATTAGGGTCCTTGAGAGTGGCAGGCAAGATAGGAGAGAATCAGAGAAATGTGATTATGGAAGCATGGGCAGAGAAATGCAGTGCTACTGGCTCTGAGAATGAAAGGGGGAGAGAGCTCATGAGCCAAAGAATGCAAGCAGTTTCTGAATGCTGGAACAGATAGGGAAATGCGTTTCCCCTAGGGTCTCCAGAAAGGGGTGCAGCCCTTCTGACACCTTGATTTTAGCCCAGTGAGACCAGATTTCTGACCTAGTGAACTGTAAAGGTGATGAAGCTGTTTTGTGTGAAGCCACTAAGTTAGTGGCAATTTGTTGTGGCAGCTATAAGAAAACTAATACATACCCGTAACAGGGCCAGATCTCAGCGTAGTGTAGGGAATGGGCATCCAGATCTGTGCAGGAGGAGACTCTTATACTCCAGAGTCAGTGCACAGTTTGGCTGATTTATATTGGTGGAAATCCAAGAATATGCAGAAATATATTCTAAAGATTTTAGAAGAAGAAGGATTAAATGTAGCCATATTGAGAGGAATTTATTGATGAGGGTATACTTGATAAGAGTACAATTTATTGATAAGAGATTTTAGGTTTAATGTGTTAGCTTGTGTGGCTTGAAGTAGATCTAATAGTTTGATCGATTGAATAAAATTACACACAGTGTAGACTCTTTAAATGAGACTGAGAAGTCAGAACTTCTCTGATATGATGTGGGGAGGGAATCCAGAGCTTAGGGATATAGGGATGTTGAAGCGGCTTTGTCAGGTGATATCTGTAGTCCCCTTCCCATCTCCATCCCCTGAGGGGGTCCAGTGGACAACCCTTTCACTGAGGCCTTGGGAGGCACATGAGCAGCCTTGACAAGCTCAGCGGTAACTGGCCTCTGGAGGACTGGGATGATGGTGGAAAGTGCTGCTTTTTGGACAGGTACCCTGATTTTGGTGGATTCTGGAATGGTGGAAGCTGAGTGGCAAGACTCACCTGCTTGAATCCAGTTAAGTGGATTTGTCATAATGGAGAGCAGGGATGAGCTGGTGACCAGAATATTCTGACCTGCAGTTATCTTTAGGAGTGAGGTTGTCCCTAGGAAAGCAGTAGATGGGCAGTTAGCTGAAGTATTACTTGCCCTATGTAATAGGGAAAAATCTAGGTCAGTTGGCTAGAAATCTTATTTGAGTTACCACAACACAGGGTCGTAGAGTTTCACCCAATTTTCAGACCCAAGTCAACTCACAGACCCAGAGCTCCTTGACTGAAGAGGAGTCCATGTGTTCCTGAGGAAGGACCTCACAACACTGCCACAAATATGTCCTGTAAATCTTCCAGGCCATTCTTCAAAGGTCCTGGGTCCCTTTACTAGGGTATTGTTCAGATAAATGGACAAGGGAGATACTCAGTCCTCTCAGGGAATGCTCAGTGCTGGCTGTTATGAATCCAAATTCTGGGGGAACCCAGAGAGCTGAGGTCCTGTGGTCAGCTCATGGACCCACCCTGTGATTGTTTCCCCACTTCCTGAATGTGTGACCTGAACAGACATCGTCAACAATGACCAGAGCTCCACACTGGCCTTGGGCCCACGGAATGAGGGCTATTATGGCAGAAAAGGCTGAGTGGAATCCCATGGATAGAAACCCAAAGCAATATTCTACCCTGGGGGAGCCGCTAGCCTCATGGAATAGGTACAGAGAGAAGTACAACATGTCCTGTGTTCACAGAAGGCTGTCCTTTGGATGCCCTTTTGGCTAGACTGGATCTGTCAGGCACAGATTCTCAAGGAAAGATGAGAGCTGAGTGTGAAGAGGGTAGGATTTGGCAGGGCAGCCTCGTGTATGAATTCCAGCTCTACCACTTAACGAGAAGGTGATTTGGGATGGGGTACCAGGTGGAGCAAAGCATCAGTCTCCTCACTGGAGAATCAGAGAGCCTGAGAGGTAAGAGATTTCTGGAGTCAGACTGTCTGGACTCCTCTACTTACTTGGTAGCTGTGTGAACTTGGGCAAGGTACTTAACCTCTCTGTGCCTCAGTTTCCATCTCTCTAAAGAGCTATCAAAATATCTCCTTATTGGCTTCTTGTGAGAGTTAAGTGACATAATGGATACAGAGTGCTTGGTGCATAACAAGCACTCAAAATGAAGTGATATCATCATTATATTAGTTATTCAGGAGAAGGAGTGGTTTGGCAAGTGACAGCTTTAGCTGCTTTAGCAGATGTGAATGAACAGAGAGGAGAAGTGAGGCAGTGGCATGTAAGGCCTGGCCAATTAGGCTTTACTTCCTAAACAAACCAATAAACAAATGAGCAGCAAAACCACCCATCCTCCTTACTGAAACCGTTAGGCCAATCCAGTCCATTTGCATGGTGCAGGGTGAGTGGGCACAGGTGTTAGGGGTGCCTGGGGACGGAGGGTGGATGCTGAGAGGGGGGTTTATCACTGTGCATTTGGAGGAGGCTCCACAGCTCTCTGAACAGGGCAGGGACTGGCGGGAAGTCCTGCGGCTCCAGGGTCTCTGTTGGATTCAGTTGCATTTCATGCCCATCTCAGTGTCCTTCCCTCAGACACAACCCACTGCCGGGCTGATGTGCTCATCTGCACGCCGGTACTGATCCTGAGGTTTGCTACCACGTTTCCACACAAATCATGGAGTTTCTATAGGGACTGTTGGAAATAGCATCGACTCTATTCACAATAGGTTCCCAGCACTGTGTGACGTGCCTCACCCATTGCTAGTTTCTCACAGAGTCGAGCTACTCGTGGGCACCTGGGTGGCTCAGTCAAAGTGGTTGATTCCTGATTTTAGCTCAGGGCATGATCTCAGGGTCATGAGATCAAGCCCTGCATCAGGCTCTGCACTCAGCATTGAGCCTGCTTGAGATTCTCTCTCCCTCTTCCTGTGCCCCTTCCCCCACTTGCTCTCTCTCTCTCTGAAATAAATAAATAAATCTTTAAAAACAAAACAAAATGAGGTGGAGCTTCTCATTTCATTGGAAAGACAGAAAGCTAACAACACCAAGGGCCAACATGTACTGAGTGCTGCTATGAGCCAAACTCTAGGCTAAGGACTGTGTATATGTTAGGTTGTTTAATCCTTGCAGTGAACCTACAAGAGTGGCACTATCTTTATTCCCATTTCATAGAGGAGAAAGCTGAGGTACAGAGAGGCTATGTAGATGGGTCAAGTAAGTGCTCTGGCCTCTATTTTCAGTAGAGGTTGGTGTGATTCTAAATGCTGCGCTTCGCCCTGTTCATTGGATTTTCCCCAATGGCGAAGAGTTCAGATGAGTTCTGCTCATGCTAAGAAGTGGGGCTGGGCTGTGGTGGGGAGAGAGGAAGGTGGAAAGTGTGATGACAGGTGGGCCTGTTGTCTTTCAAAAAAGGGGAGTGGAGGGAATTTGTATTCTCCCCAAAAGCCAGTTTATTTTAAACAAACGAACAAAAACCAGTGCGAACCTGCTGCATGTAGGCACTTGCTGGGTGCTAGTGGCCATGGTCCTGGTCCTCAGAGTCTTCCAGACTGACATCTGGGGGCATTGGGTGTCTCAGGGCTTCCCTGCTACCATCCTGTGCTTCATTGAACATGGTGCTGCTGTTCGCCGCTGGCCAGGCAGCTAGAAGGTGCCAGGCATCGCGCTCAACGCCAGCACATACTACCTTCTTTCATCCCCTGCACCGGCTTCAAAATTGACAGTATCCCCATTTATCAATGAAGATACTGCAACGTAAGTGAATTGGCTGGGGTCTCTGTCGGTAGTCTGGCGCGTATTTCCAGGCCTTTGGACTTTTCACACTAGTTCTCTTTCCACTCTCCACTCTGCGTGGAATATTTTGAGGGCCTCTTTCAAAATACTCTCTGTCTCCAGCTGATCCTGAAGTTCTCCCGCGCGAGCTCCCAGGGGCATGTTGGGGTTACATGGGGTAAGTGCTCTGAGAGCAGAAACTGTCTATCTTATTCACCACTTAATTCCTAGCCCGGTGCTGGGCACAGAGAAAGCTCTCAGGGATGCTTAACTTCAGAGTAAATATCACCCCATCTGCTATTCTTTTACCCAGGGAGGGAGGAAGCAAGATATGTGCACCACTTAATGTGGGCTGGTTGGGAGTACAGGTGACATGAGGGTGTGAACACAGGAAGGCGTGACGTGGTGAAGGAAGGTAGTTATGTTTGGTAATTATTATGAAATAGAGGTGCCTGGGTGGTTTGGTTGAGCGTTTGCCTTCGGCTCAGGTCATGATCCTGAGGTCCTGGGATCGAGCCCCACATTGGGCTCCCTGCTCAGTGCGGAGGCTGCTTCTCCTTCTCCTCCCTGCTTGTGCTCTGTCACTGTCTCTCTGAAATAAATAAATAAAATCTAAAAAAAAAAAAAAAAAAAAAGAGGAAAAAAAATTATTCCATGGTGACCCAGTCCCACACTGCATTCCAGAGTCCAAACCACTTCTGTGCCCCCTTGGACCTCATGACTGAATCCAGAATGCTCTGTCTCATTTTTTTCAGAGAAACACTAAAGTTGCCAACCACCTGACGGCAACCACACATCACCTGTTGTGACACCACCTTCGAGAACATCCTGCCCTCCCCCCCACCATGCCCAACTCATTTTGTCACAACTTCGGCTTACAAAGCTCATTTTTTTCACTGTCGGCCTGAAAGAGTCAAATAAAGTCTCTGAGTGCATTTTTTTAACCCACCATGGTGTAGCTTATTTATTCTCTTCCTTAACACCCAAATGGCTTCTAAAAAGAGGAGTTTAATTTTGCAGCCCACTGGTCCATCATGTGCGCCAGGCACTCCAATGGCTGCATCATACTGTCTCTTGTCAATGCTGTCCCTGTCAGGAGACCAGGGCTACCATTTGGTATCTGGGAGTGGGGATGGATGTGTCACTCATGGAGAAGATCCCATTGCTGCTACTTTTAAAACAATGACTTACCATTCAGAAATGACTGCTCTTCCTCATGCATGTGCTCATTCCTGCATGGTCTGCTAGAATGAGTGTTGGGCTGTGTGAGCAGAGCCCCTCAAGAGAGGCAGGATTTAGCCCTGACTCTGCTGGCGGGCACTTTGACATTGAGCCTTTGTTTTCTTATTTGCGAAATGAGAGAATTTGATGGGATAGTGTCTACGATTTCTTCCTTTTCTAATTGACTTCCACATCATTTTCCTCATGCCAGTGACTCTGCTAAGGCATGAGGATGATGAATAAGAAACACCGCTCTGTTCCCAAAGGTTATAGGTCGGGAGTACACGTGAATATTGTACAAGTAACCATACAGTCAGTATGACGAGGTAGGTGCTCTCCCAGAATAAGATGTGCTTCCAGGATACATCTAAAGGAAAGATTTGTTCTGTCTGCTAGGACTGGGTGTGGGATGGAGCGGGAAGCAGGCGAGAGAAAGTGGGGAAGGCTTCAGGGAAGTGAGGATGAGTGGGCTGGACCTGTCTGTGTGGGTAAGCATCTCCCCGCAGTGGTGGGGCTGGGGAAGAGGCTGAGAGGTCCCAGATAGGAGGTGGGACCTCCTGCCCAATATCTAAATACCCCATCGAGTTGGAGCTCTGTGATTTGAGGAAAGTTGAAGATTTAGTCAGAATTTATAGAAAAAGAAAGGCTTTAGACAACAGCAAATGCTTTTCTCTTTTTAGAAAATGTACTACTTTAGGATCACACTGGGGCAGGGGTTTTAGTTAAAGGGCAGATAGGAACTATTTTCGGCTTTCTGGGCCCCCTGGTCTCTGTTGGAACTATTCAGCTCTGCTGCTGTAGTACTAAAGGAGTCATGGACGATATGCGTATGATTGCACATGGCTAGGTTCCAATAAAACTTTATTTACAAAAACAAGTAGTGGGCTGCATTTGGCCTGCGGGCTGTCATTTGCTGACTTCTGTAGTATACTAACTGGTAGAATTGAGATAAAATCTTTAAAATTCAATAGCTCTATTGGTATTGATATATTTTATGACACCTTTTTTTCTTTTAAAGAGTCCATCTATTTATTTGAAAGAGAGAGAGAAAGAGAGAGAGAGAGAACGAGCAGGGGGGAAAGGAGTAAAGGGAGAGGGAGATGCAGACTCCCTGCTGAGCTCCCCGTGAGCTCAATGTGAGGCTTGATCCCAGTGGGGCTGAATCCCAGGACCATAGGACTATGACCTGAGCCAAAGGCAGATGCTTAACCATCTGAGCCACCCACGTACTTCTATGATACCTTTTCTTAAAATTGCACATGGCATGATTCTTGAAATGGTGTGGCAGGCCTTTAGTGGACAGTTGGTGGTGTCTGCATACAACTTTGACAAAGAGGAGTCTGTCTTGGGGTTAGTAAGCACCCTGCTCCCATCAGGCCCTGATCACTGTATGATTACACAATTGATGAGACTTCCTGACTTTCCTTGGAGCCCACTCCCTCATTCCTCCTCCTCCTGCAGCCCCTCTACCTTCGCCAGGCCCATACCTACATGGCACTTCTCCGGCCACCTCCCTGCAGAAGACCACTCTCTCCCAGGTCTCCAAATACCAACTTTGATTGAGTCCCTACTTCACGCCAAGCATTGCAATAAGGATTCCATGATAAATAAGTCTTGGACTTCATCCTTTCTTACCTACATTCTCAAGTTTGTTGTCTTCTTCCTAAGGTGTGGTAGAAAAGCTGTAGGATCCAAAGGCCAACTTGGGCACCAGTTGGTTGTCAACAAATCAGTTGTCCTTTCTGAGTCTCTCATCTGAATAAGCTGGTCTTAGGAATATCCTGTTAACATCGGCTCTTACATACTGTGGCTAATTGTGAACATAAGATCTGGATGGATTGTTCCCATTTATCCTAGTAGGAAAAGATTGTTGAAGAATCAGAGCTTCAACCACACATGTATTTGTGTAGGTGGGATGGTGGGGCCTCAGGTACCTTTTATGACCAACTGTCTACTCTGTACACAGATAGGGAGAACTTTCCTCAGTTCATTGGATTCAAGATTCTGTCTTGGATGGTGGTTCAGAGGGGACCCTGTAGGACACCGTCCTGCTGGTCTTCAGTAGTGTGTCTACCTGTCTCTCTCCCCACTGGCCCTGAGCTCCAGTTGATGAGATCAGTGATGAAATCCGGTTGATCCGTGTCATCTCCAGCGGTTCATACAGTATCTGGCACATAGTTGGTGATCAGTAAAGTCTTGTTGAAAGCTTCATGACAATTTTTGACATGTGTTTGGAAGACTTGGAGGCTACCTCAAAGAAAACCAGCCTGACTGTGACAGGAGAATTATTCACTGGAGGAGCTGCGAACATTTATGAGTGCTTTGCCTGTGCTGGGGCTTGGCACTCATTTAGTTACTATAATGGTACATATAATTTCTATTTTACAAATGAATAACTATATCAAATTAATATGCCCAGCCAACTGCTTTTTGTTGACAAAATATATTGATTATATCTGTCAGGTACTTCATGTAATTCTAACTATAACACTGGGCAGTTTATATTACCTCTATTTCCGAGATGAATAAACTGAGGTCTTGCCTAAGGTCACTGGGGTAGTAAATGGCACTGTCTGACTCCAATGCCTGAACTTTGATGTTACAAAATTGACTTGGAGCTTCCTGGAAATCAGGGTGGAAAACTTGATGGGTTTTGAGATTTTGTTATGAGGATCTGTCCTAGAAGGATCTGTCCTTAGGATAAAAAGCTATATGAATTACAGAAACATCCTCAACAGAACTTTTACAATCTCGAAAGAAACCAATTTGGGTATGGTATTCCTATAAAGACTTTTGATTAATATTCACAAATTTCATTTTTTAAAGGAGTAACACACCACTCTGGTTGCACATTTAGAACCTCCTTTATATCTATTAAAAAAATAATGCCCAGGCAGATCCTAGGCCAAGTAAATGACATCTCTGGGGTCTGAACATGGATATATTTTTAAAAGATAGTTAAGAACCCAGGCAGCAAGCATAGCTGGGTGGGGAGGATTCACATGCTCCTTCACATATACAGTTCAGGGATCTAATTCCTGGCAGTCTGACTTATTACACTCTGGATGCTTTGAAGAGGGAGAGGAGGACATGACCCTCAGGACTTCTTTCTCAAATGTTGGTTTATCTTAGAAGCATTTTCAATAGAACCTGGATGGGAGAGAATGCCAAATAGCTCTTGCTACTGGAGCCTCGGGTGTGGGGGCTCTGAGTGCCTGATTGAGGGTCAAGTGTACAGTTGGTTGCTATCTTT
The DNA here is from genome assembly GCF_003254725.2 of Canis lupus dingo. NCBI lineage: Eukaryota > Metazoa > Chordata > Mammalia > Carnivora > Canidae > Canis > Canis lupus. The sequence continues at coordinate 28,964,106 of NC_064261.1, read as the reverse complement.
CTTTTCAGTGACTTCTGTGATCTTTGCCCTCAACAGCTGCACACACAAGTGGTGACCACAGTTAGAACAGCATCTTCAGAGAAGAGCAATGACCAGCCACAATAGAGGAACAAAAACTAGGAGACCCACTAATTCATCCCATTTACAGAGTGTTTGAAACTTTTCAAATCTTTTCCACATTGTCCATCTTATTTAACTCGGATAACATTTTTTTTTTTTTTTTTTTGAGAGAGAGAGGGAGAGAACAAGAAAGAAAGAGTGTGTGTGCACAGCACTTGTGCCAGCACAGGGAGGTGCAAAAGGAGACGGAGAGAGAATCTTAAACAGGCTGCATGCCCAGCATGGAGCCTCATGTGAGGCTTGATCTCACAATCCTGAGATCATGAACTGAGCTGAAATCAAGAGTCAGATGCTTAACCGACTGAGTCACCCAGGTGCCCCACTAATAACATTCTCTTTAGCTTCCCACAGGAGGCTTCTCTGGGTTACTTTTCTAGCCACTTCTCTTGCCTCCTGTCCCAAACCCCTGTGCTCCATTGGCTGTCTTTCCTACTTCCACATGATTACTTGTACTGACTTCTCTCTCTCTGGATCTTTTCACCTGCGTCCACTAAGTCCCCGCCACCCTTCAGGATCAGTGGACTGCTTCCTTCTCCATCAGGCCTTCCTCACTGTCCCTTACTGGCAGTGATTCATCAAGGTCATTCTATTAGACTGTAAGACCCTCAAGGGCAAGTGTCTGGTTCAGGCCATCATTCCCTTGTCTTGTACTGTGCCCAGTATTTAGAAAATATTATGTGTTTGATCAATGTCTATTGAATTATAGAAACCTTGTGGAAGAGATTTTGGAAGAGCAGAAGAGTAAGCAATTTGCTATGTTATAAATCACTGGCTGTTTCTCCCAGTGTGATCCTTTGAAATGGATTTGTTCCATCCACACAGTGGAAAGCCCAGTGTCATGAATAAAAGACCCTGGGAAAAATGGGAATGATGTGGTCTCCTGGAAGGGAGGAGGATGATGGGGGTGGAATGGGGGTGAGTGGGAGGAGGCAGGCCTGAGATTGAGGGGGAACCTTGCTTTTCACCCAGTGCCCTTTTGATACTTTTTTCCTTTTCTTCTATTGAAGTAGAATTAGCCTACTGTGTTATATTAGCTTTGGGTGTATAATATAATGGGTGTATATATTTGGGTGTACAATATAATGATTCAGCAATTCTATACTTTACTCAGTGCTCATAATGATCAGTGTACTCTTGATCTACTTCACCTACTCCACCTATCCCCCCCACCCTGCCTGCAACCACTAGGTTCTCTGTGTTTAAGAGCATGTTTTTGTTTTTGTTGTTTGTATCCTCTAATCTTTGTCTTGTTTCTTAAATTCCACATGTGAGTGAAACCATATTGTATTTGTCTCTCTCTGACTTATTTCACTTAGCATTATACCTTCTAGGTCCATTTATGTTGTTGCAAATGACAAGACCTCATTTGTTTTTATGGCTGAATAATATTCCATTGTACATATAGAATACACCACATCTTCCTTATCCATTCTTCGGTCAATGGATCGCTTCCACATCTTGGTTATTGTAAGAAATGATGCAATAAGCAAAGGGATGCATATATCTTTTCAAATTAGTGTTTTCATGTTCTTTGAGTAAACACCCAGTAATGAAATTACTGGATCATATGGTGATTCTATCTTCAAGTTTTTGAGGAACCTCTTCATTATTTTCCACAGTGACTGCACCAGTTAGCATTCCCACCAATAATGCACGAGTGTTCCTGCTTCTCCACATCCTTGCCAACATTTGTTATTTCTTGTATTTTTTATTTTAGCTATTCTAATAGGTGTGAGGTGGTATCTCATTGTGGTTTTGATTTTTATTTCCCTGGTGATTAGTAATGTTGAGCATCTTTTCATGTCTCTGTTTTTGGAAGAATGTCTACTCAGGTGCTTTGCCCATTTGAATTAGATTATTTGTCTTTTTGGTGTTGAGTTGTATAAGTTCTTATATATTTTGGGTACTAAACCCTTATATGGGTATATCATTTGCAAATATCTTCTCCCATTCAGTAGGTTGCCTTACATTTTGAATTTTGTATATGATTTGACATTACTTGTATGTAATGTCCCTCCTATTCAAAAGGTATTTTAATTTACATGTATTGCCTATTCAAAAATAAAATATAACACAGAAATGATCACTGCATGGAGATAGACTTTAGTGTGAGTGCTGAGCACATAGGGCTTTGGAGTCAGATTTGAGTTTAATTCCTTTTTTTTTTCTTTCATTTTTATTTATGATAGTCACACACACAGAGAGAGAGAGAGAGAGGCAGAGACATAGGCAGAGGGAGAAGCAGGCTCCATGCACCGGGAGCCCGACGTGGGATTCGATCCCAGGTCTCCAGGATAGGGCCCTGGGCCAAAGGCAGGTGCTAAACCGCTGCAACACCCAGGGATCCCTTGAGTTTGATTCCTATCTCTTCAGCTGGGTGAACCTGAGCAAATTCCTTAGTCTACCGAAGCCTCAGTTTCTCTATTTTAATATAAATATAATAACAGCAACTCTTTAATAAGGTAAGAAAGAGAAAAAGTAACCCATGCGAGCCAGGAGCTAGCCTAGCATGTACAGCTAAGTCTGGGTGTTCTTTGAACATAAAAGAATCACAGGACACCAATGGCAAACAAGGGTGCTCTGAGACCGTGACTGAGCAAGAAGAAAACAAAATCACTTCATAACCATGTCTGAATGCAGACAAAAGCAGAACATCGTCCAAATCACAGAAATGATAAAATGTCCCCTATGTTGGCTGTTATAAGTGACTGTGGCTTATTGTTTACCAATAAGCTTCCATTTGTTCTTTCCACCTTATGGGTAAGAATTGTCAAGTTAATGACATATAGGAATTCTCTCTTCTTCCTGAAAGTTTCCAACCCAAAGCCATGCCCTCTGTGTCAGACCCTTCCCCAGATCTCTCCACAAAGGCTCAAAACCTATGCTATATCCTTTTTTACCATCCTATTTTTGCGATGCCATTTTGTGTGCATTCTCCCTTGTTGGAATGAGTCAGTAAGTCCTGCTTCGTTCAACTGCAGGTGTGTTCCTGGTCATCTTGGCTAGAAGACATTGGCAGATTTTGGTTGCCATCCCATCGTCATCGTCATCGTCATCGTCATCGTCATCCTCATCCTCATCCTCATCCTCCTCTTTTTCTCTCTGTTGCTTCTCCTGTCTGGATTTAACTAGGATCAGACAATAGCAACCTCTTTTCACTGCATCGTGGGAAATAATAACAATATTTTGAAATAGAAAAAATAGAAAAAAGTAGAAAAAAAACACACAGTAGAAAAAAAAAAGATTCTTATTTTCCAGAAGACCCAAGCTTGTTAATGTCAGCTTTTGCTGAAAATGTCCTGGGCAGACCTGAGGTATATTCTGAGCATATTATGGGTTCTTTGGGAGACTCTGTAGGCCAAGGAAGCCAAGAAAGCTCAAAGACTCAGAACAGATTGACACAACTGCTTAAAGAATTAGTACCTGAGCTTGGGAATTGATGAGAAAAATAGATGGAATACTTGTTCTACCCTTTAAGAATGGCCAGGGGTGACCTTCAGGGGATCAAGGTCATTTCAGTTCAAAGATGACCCATGCCAGGAAACACTTCCTGGAGGCAGAGAAAGGGACTCATTGTAGGCAATTCTTTTTTAGTGTCCCTTGGCTGCCCATGAAAAAGAGTTTGAGCATCTTAGTACTTAAGAGTACTTGGTATTACTTTTTCTCACTCCCATTTTGGGCTTAGAAATGAGAAAGAAATTATTGTTTGTGTTTGGGAATAATTAGGAATTTTTATCATGGGAAAATGTTAATACTCCAAAGTGGCACTAAAGAGCGGGGCATATAAAATATGATTAAACCTTAGTAGTTATATAGAGAAGAAAATCTGGGGGAAAAGTACCAGAATGTTAGTTGTCTCTGTGTGGTGGGACAGCTGGTGACTGTTGTACTCTTTTGTATTTTTTAAATGTCCTACACTGAGCACGTATTACTTTTATAATGGGAAAAATGAATGATAATACAAAATGTTCGTTTTTGCATTGATAGGCTTGACTAAGCATCCAGAAGACTTGAAGGATGCAGGTGATGGCAACTGAGGGTCACATGGGGGTGGGGGGGCAGGCAGCAGGTGCAGGCTGACCCCTGATGGCAGGGGATTAGAAGCTTCCAGAGGCCCCCATTTCTTCCCCAGAGAAGGCACAAAGCCACTGGGAGTCTGCTATTGATATGTAAACAGAAGATTAAGTATGACAATGGCACCATTCAGATGAGGTGGGGACATTTTGCTGGATGAGCTGTAAATATCCTCTGAGTTCCACCCTGTGGCCAGTGCACAGCTACCCACTTCTGTGGCATATTCTTGTTGCCAGCCTCCACAATCAGGCGTTTAGGGAGGTACAGAGAAGCTTGATTTAGTTCAACTGTGGTATAGAAAGCTTGCAGGGATGAGAGGTGGGGCTGGCTAGGGAGAATTCAGAGCATAATGGGAGGTTGGGGCCATGCGTGGGAGGTGGGTGTGGCTCCCTGTGTGTGAGCTGCTTACATTTGGGCGCTGTATCCTTCTGGTGTAGCATGATGTAAGGCGTAGCATAAACATGTCTTCTTGGAGATTCAATTTGATTTGATTTTTTCCTGGGTGAGGGCAAAGAAAGTCAAGTAATTTAACTGCTAAGTATTTTATATCATTATTTTTATATTAAACAAACAGATACATTAGGCACTGAAATGTGAAATCTGCATGAATTATTAAAAGATAAAACAGTAGAGCACAAAGAAATGTGCCTGCAGCAGGCAGCTTCGTGGCACATCTTCAGACATGCAGGGATTCATTCTTGGCCAGTTTGGCATGTATATATATATATATTTTTTTTAACCAGAAACTGAATTTATGGAGCAGAGAATGGAAAACTCTGTGAGACAATGAATTTGGGACCAATCTCCCAATTCTTTCTTTTTTGAAGGGGCTGTGGAAAGGATAGGCCAAGAAGTAACTCATGATAAATTTTTAAAAGCAATTAATGTGCATATAACATTCTGAAAGAACCACATTAGATCCAGGGAATGGTCTTTTTTCACTTTGAAGGGATGTGAAATGGGTCTTTGTGGGCTACACAGGTGGAGGAATGAGGCGTTTATTATATCATCGAAGCTTAGTTTTGAGTGGATCCCTCCCCACTTGAAGGCATCACGCATGTATTCATTCATTCATTCATTCATTCATTTGACAAAGACTTATTTATTGAGTCCCTACCGCTTGAAAATCCCTGTATTACACAGAACAATTTCCTGCGCTCCCGGGGCTCAGAGCCTCTGGATCCTGCAGCAGTCCAGCCTGGAATTAAAGTGTCCTTGTGGTTACTGGGAAGTGTCCCTTGGACACAGTGCCACTGAACCTAGATTCCTGTCCTGCTCAGCTAGTGTCACCGATTGACCTTGGGAAGGTCACATCAGTTTAAGGGTCTGAATGTGTGTATGTGTATTTCTTCATCTATAAACCAGGGACATTTGAAAAAAAAAAAAGATTTCACTTATTTGAAAGAGAGAGAGCACACAAGCAGGGTGGGGAGCAGGCTCCCCGCTGAGCAGGGAACCTGATGCTGGGTTCTTTTCCCACAACTTTGAAATCATGACTTGAGCCAAAGGCATGTGCTTAACCGACTGAGCTACCTAGGCGCCCCTAAACTAGGGACATTGCCCCTCTATCTTGGTTGGTCCTGCCGATTTCTCAGTGCGGTTATGGGATTTGCTAATACATGTGCAAGGACTTCTTCATCTGCAACGTGTTCTACTGGGTTAAGCCAATAATATAAATAGCAAAATAATTTCAAAGTGTTATAGTAATAACATATAATGATTATTATACTATTATGAGGGTTTTTTTTTTTTTAAGTCTTTGAAGCTCATAAAATCAAGGTTAAGAGATGCCTTTGAGAGAGAGTCTAAAGCAAATCTTCATAGCTAAGCTGTGGGAGCATGAAGCAGGAACATGAAGTGTCCCTATAGCAGGTCTGGGGGCCTGTAGGCCTTTCTGGGGTTGTGTGCTCCCAACATTGCCTTGTCTCCTATTCTCCCACGAGGAAGCAGAATGGCCTAAGTGTTGGGCTTGATTTCAATGTTGTCTGGTGATTGGAGCACAGAATTATCTCATATTGAAAACAAGCTCAGTTCATGTGGAGTGCAGGGGCGCCTTTCTTACAGGAGACGGTGTCCTCACCATCTGGCTTTTCTCCAAGGACCAGGGCCTTTGGGGAGTTCTGAAGGGAGGAAGTGGACTGTCTGTTACTTAGGAACAATGGGCAGAGGACATCACTTGTGGTGGTGGCCCTCAGTCCACGCTGCTCTTCACAACCCATGTACTTTCCAGCAGTGATGACCTCCCCCACGAGAACATGCCCCTGGTGAAGGACCTCCTGCACTCATCTCCAGAAGAGAAGAGGAAGCATAAGAAGAAACACCTGGTGCAGACCCCCAACTCCTACTTCATGGACATGAAGTGCCCGGGATGCTACAAAATCACCACTGCCTTCATCCATGCACAAACAGTAGTTCTTTTTTTTTTTTTTTTTTTTTTTAAAGATTTTATTTATTTATTCATGATAGTCACAGAGAGAGAGAGAGAGAGAGAGAGGCAGAGACACAGGCAGAGGGAGAAGCAGGCTCCATGCACCGGGAGCCCGACGTGGGATTCGATCCCGGGTCTCCAGGATCGCGCCCTGGGCCAAAGGCAGGCGCCAAACCGCTGCGCCACCCAGGGATCCCACAAACAGTAGTTCTGTGTGTCGGCTGCTCCACTGTCCTGTGCCAACCCATAGGAGATGCAAGGCTTACAGAAGGATGCTCCTTCAGATGGAAATAGCACTAAAAGCACTCTGAAACAAAATGTGTGGGATGCTATCCCAATAAACAGATTTTGGATACAAAAAAAAGGGGGGCATCTGGGTGGCTGAGTGATTGAGTGTCTACCTTTGGCTCAGGTCATGGTCTTAGGGTCCTGGGATCGTGTCTTGCATCGGGCTCCCCACAGGAAGCCTGCTTCTCCTTTTGCCTATGTTTCTGCCTTTTCTCCGTCTCTCATGAGTAAATAAATAAAATCTTTTTTTTTTTTTTTTTTTTTTTAAAGAAAAAGTAAAGTCTTGGAGGTCTTCCTGGGTGGCAGACCTTTGTTCTATGCCCTGGACCTATTGCAGCTTGCTTGATCCTCACAGAAACCCAGGATAGCAGGCACTATTTTATTTCCATTTTACAGTTAGGGAAACAAAGGCATAGCAAGGTAAAGTAACTTACCAAAGTCCTATAACTCATGAGTGGAAGTGACCCTGGGTTTTAAACGCAGAGCCTGCCCCTGAAAACCACAGCACTATGGTGTCTCTCAGTGTGCTTCCATTTTAATCTCTTGTTTTTTGAGAAATGTGTCTTTTTCCTGCATGACTCCCAGTTTTTTTTTTTTTTTGGACTTGGGCTTCACTACTAATGGGGGACCATGGTTAATGAAAGATTCATCTATCTATCTATCTATCATCTATCTATCCATCCATCCATCTCTATACCTACCTATCTATCCGTTTAGTAATCATTTATTGAGAGAATATTGAGTGGGCAGACTTAAAAGGAAAACCTTTTCCACTGTGGGATCAGAGATGTCTGTATTTATAGCCAAACTTCCATGTGTGATCTTGAATAAACCAGTCTCCATGAACCATAGTTTCCTAATATGTAAAATGGGGATTATAATACTTATTTTCATTATAGGAGTGGTATGGAATTAGAAATAATACTCAACATATCTAGCACAGAGTAAATGCTTGATAAATGTTCATTCTGCCTGGAGAAAAAAAAATATAGCTTATTCTCTGCTTTCCCTATTTACATTTGACTGTAGCATGCTATGTGCTACCTCTACCAAAGCATAATAAACCTGGGCCACCTAACTGTCTTGATTGAAATTACAGTTGTCCATGTAGCTCTGATGACCGTGAACACGGAATGGCAGCACGGGAACATCCTTGAGCTCTGCTGCACCTGGGAGAAAGTGTCTCATATTGGGAGTGTATTGGCTGGGCTATGATGCAGTAACAAACAACCCCATATCTCAGTGCTTAAGCTTAACATAATGAACTTTTATTTATCTCTCACTCTACATGTGTGTTGTGTCCATGAGAAGGCCCTGCTCCCCACAGCTTCTCATGGGTCCAGGATGATGGAGGCTGCATCACCTTTGAGCTGCACCATCTGAGACTCATGGGCTTCCTGGCAGCTGTTGTAGGGGAAGAGAATGCTAAAGAATCTGTACCAGGAGTTAAAGCTTCAGGCTGGAAGAGGATACATCACTTCAGCTCACAGCCTGCTGCTCTGTCATGATACTGCCCAACAGCACAGGGCAGGGGAAATTGTTCCCCTCCACATGTTGGAGGGAGAGGAGAAGTGGATGTGGATAGTCACTCTGAGACCCTCCTCAGGTAGGATCTTGTTTTTGTTTGGTTGGTCATTTCTTTGCACCTTGGATCCAAATCAGAAAGGTATGCCTTTCTGCTAAGACATGTAAAACTTCCTTCCTTTTTCATTGTAGATAGGCAGGAGGTCCCAGATAGAGGTAGGACAAGGAGCACTCAACTCCAACCACAAACCTTTGGTTTGTCTCTGGGTTGAGATGTTGAGAGGGGGTTGAGCCCAGGGAGAGGCACTACCCTACCCCACAGAGTGAGACTTTATCTGGACTTTTCCAACTTGTTCCAATATAAGAATGTCACTTTGTATAATGAGAACAGATGAGAGATCAGGGTTTTAGAGGTTAAAACACCTAGAGTGTCCAGTCCCAGTGCTGAGATGAACTTGACATCTGACAGGCTTTTGTAGATGTGAACATTGTCATTAGCATCAACTTCAGAAGTAAAGAATGCCCAGACGGTCAACATTTTCTCTGCTAACTCATCAAAACTGTATCATTCATATACTAATTAGTAATTTTGAAGACCTCGGAGGATGTAATTTTGTTCAGGGGTTTTCCTCTTCTGGGGCCCAAATGCATAGTGTTGTGATGGGAGAAGATGGATATGGGGTCCCTGAGCTATCACTCATTAGCTGTTTGGCTTCAGGCTTACTTCTTCAGCCTCAGTTTCCTTAACAATAAAATGGGGACAATGATAACTCCGGTCATGCAGGGCGGTCATGACCATCAAATGAAATACGACCATCAGATGAAAAAGCTTGGTGCTACACTCAGTCATGGCTGCTTAAATACCAAGCATTATTTTGTGTTTCCTACATTTACTTGTTGCTGGTTAGATGAGGGCATCAGCATATGCTTCCGTACAACCTGTCACTAATGCTGGGGTTTGGATCACAAAGTAACGCTCTTTCTGCTCATCTGCTTACTCTGTACTAGTGAGACCCAACATCCTGAGCTGGTTCTCATCTAATAACTCCTCTCTTGTCCCCAGAAAAGCTTGATGGTTTATCCTGCCACTGTTAGCAGGACCCCTCAAGCCACCTGTCTTCCACCCCTATCATCAGTGAAGGGATTGTTGAGCCCTGTTTCTGGGGGGTGGTAGTGGGGAAAACGTACTGGAACATGATAGTTCCGCCCACAGAGGAAGTGACGCTGGGGAACAAAAGCCAGAAAAGAGACACGACAGGGGACAGAAAATAAGCCTCCCTCAGTAAGTGGCTTTATTCTGGAATGATCTTAGTGCATTTAAGAAATAGATTGAATGGGATGCCTGGGTGGCTCAGCGGTTGAACATCTGCCTTTAGCTCAGGGCGTGATCCTGGGGTCCTAGGATCGAGTCCCACATCGGGCTCCCTGCATGGAGCCTGCTTCTCTCTCTGCCTGTGTCTCTGCCTCGTGTGTGTGTGTGTGTGTGTGTGTGTGTGTGTGTGTCTTAATAAATAAATAAAATCTTTAAAAAAAGAAATGGATTGAATGGCAGAAACAGAGCAGTGCTTTGCTGGTCACTAAGTTCTGTGATAACACAGGTGTGTGTCTGAAGACCTTACACGTGCATATATGACAACTTTTTCTAGTTAATTAGAAACAGAGTTTTACTGCCAGCATGTCCCACCTCCCATCGATCCCTGGGGTGGACAACTGCTTGACGGACGTATATTTTCCAGTTTTGATGGCATTTGTGATCGGGGTAGGAAGGACCTTGATAAGTCACTGCATTGGCAGCTTCTGCCGCAGGCTGTCCCTTGTGGGGACACATATATGCCACATTGTAGTGATGATGCCAGTCTTTCCACTGATTCTTCTAGTCAACGACAATATGTTGAGTAATAATTAAAAATAAATAGTTAATATTTATTAAGTTTTTGCCTACATGCTAAGTGTCTCACATCTCAAAGAATAGCTGCTTTGGTCTTAGTGCATGAATAGCTCTTGAATTTGGCGTCTGAGTACAAGAGCAAATATCAGGAGGAGAAGCCGCACAATTGTTCATTAGTGGATGGGGCATGAGGTTTCATACAAGGATGAGGGGAGGAGTGGAGTGGGGAAAGATGAGGCTGGAGAGGGGGGCTGAGCCAGGTCCCCCAAAATCTTACAAGTCAGTTAAAGGGTTTGGGCTTTATGCTGAAGGCAGGAGGGGTCCACAGAAGGGTGTTCAATATAAAAAGACAGACAGGCATTATATTTCAGAAATGTGACTTTGGCTACAGTAAGAAATGTGGATTGAATAGGGAAAGCTGAGAGTCAGGGAGACCAAAGAGGGAGGTGACTCAGTGATCTGGGCAGACGACAGGTAGTGGAGGTCTGGACTCGAACCGTGGTGACGGAGACAGAGGGGAGTGGACACCTGTGTAGGAAAGAAGGGGATGCAGCACACAGGTTCCAGAGATGGATGGCTATGATAGGGGCAGGGGGCAGAGGATCCCACCCGCATTCCTGGACACTTGGGTTACTGGATGGACGGTGGTGGCATCATCACGAACGTAACTTTATTTTTTATCTCTTACTATTATTTTAAGTCTGCTGAGTAGGGTGAAAACTCAGGATGGGTCTCAGGGATTTTGAGGTCTCTTAGGTGACACCAGGTCCTTAGTCACTTTAAGCCAGCCTCAGTGAACAAGCAGAGAATCCAGTCCAATATATCAATGTGCACCCCAATCCTCATTTAAGTGAGGGGTCCCCACCTCCTTCCCACTGAGGCCCCTGTGGGTGGGACACTCACTCGCTGGGAAGGGGGTGTGTCAGCCACTCTGTTCTCATCCTCACCCACTTCCCAGCAGCTGAGTCTGATCCCACCAGCCTGGAAGCAGGGGAAAGGAGGGAGACAGGGATGGGGAAGGCTTTACTCAACTAACGCTACAGTAAGCTAGCCCTGCCCTCTCTTGGCCTGGCAGGTGCTCACGGGGCTCTCCTGGGCACTTTTATGGATTCTCTGCTGACTCCCTACTGGGCCCTCTTTCATGGGAAATGCTCCTCTTTCAAGAGGATGGCCCATTCACTCCTTAGCTTCTGCTTCTGCCCATTAGCTCTTCTATGTCTCCAGGCTGAGGGCCCCACCCTGGCAGGATCAAAATAGGGCAACCCTGAGTCAACATTTCTATCACGGGTTCATCTCCCGCCTTCAGGCTTGCCTTGCTTTCATCTGCTTTTTGATCTGCACTTACTTCCCAGAGAGAGGACTGATTCTGCTGTCACAGTTTGGTTTTCTCGAGCAGGAGTCAGGGTGACTTTGCCGTGTTCCCCATCTGTGGGAAGTGCATATCAAAGCCTCTCCCCAGCTGGGGTCCGTGGGTGGCACCTCTCCACTCACCCCCGGAGGGCGGGGGGCGGTGGTTGATACCCCCAGCTCTCAGTGACCATCTCTAAAGGAATCTTTCTTCAAAAAAATAAATTTCTTTATTTTTTTAATTGAAAAATAGTTGACACACAATGCTACTTAGTTTCAGGTATACAATCTAGTGTTTAGATAAGTCTATGCATTATGCTGTGCTCACTACCAATGTAGCTGCCATCTGTCACCGTACAGTTATATTAGAAATGTCATTGACTGTATTCCCTATGCTGTGCCTTTAACTCCTATGACTTATTCATTCCATCGCTAGAAGCCTATCTCCGACTCTCCTTCACCCATTTGCCCACCTCCCACCCCTTTGGCAACCATCAATTTGTTTATTCATTTGCTTTGATTTTTAGGTTCCACATACCAGTGAAATCATATGGCATATTCCTTTCTCTGTCTGATTTATTTCACTTAGCATGATACCCTCTAGATCCATCCATCTTGTTGCAGATGGCAAGATGTTATACTTTTTTTGTGGCCGAGTAATATTCTATTGTGTTTGTGCGTGTGTATGAGTGCATGTACATATATGTGTATATATGTACATTTACACATATACGTATATATATACACCTACCACATCTTCTTTACCCATTCATCTGTCAGTGGCCACTTGGGCTACTTCCAAAATTTGGCTATTATAGGTAATGCTGCAATAAACATAGGGGTACATATATCTTTTTTTTTAAGATTTTAAAAAATTTATTTATGAGAGGCACAGAGAGACAGAGACAGAGACATGGGCAGAGGGAGAGGCAGGCTTCCTGTGGGGAACCTGATCATGCCCTGAGCCAAAGGCAGATGCTCAACCACTGAGCCATCCAGATGTCCCATGGGAGTGCCTATATCTTATTGATATATGTATTCAGTATTCTTATTTTCTTTGAGTAAATAACCAGGAGTGGGATTACTGGATGATATAGTATTTCTATAAAAATAAATTCTTTTTTAAAAATAAATTTCTTAATATTTATTCTATTTTTAAATATCTTTATGGACAATCTCTTATTTAGCTCATTCTCATCATGTTTGAAATGTCACACTGTTGCCTGTATTATTATGCCTGATTTTGGGGTCTGGCATCTATTGCATGTTACAATCTCCTTCGAAACCCCTACTTTAATAGCCTATTGTGGTATACTTTCAAACTTTTCCACCTTCTCTGTTTGAGCCTTATAGTTGTACTGTGAAGTGGGTAGAGAAAGCATTCTTGTCTATATTTTAGTTCAGTAGCTGGAGAAACAAGGACATTAAATGGTTGAACATAGTTAGTCTGGATTACTTGACTAAAAGCCTATGGAAATGGCTGAGGCAGGAGGGGCAGGCTCAGCAGCCTTGGCTGCCTATGCCTGAAGTCAACATTCTTGGGTAGGACAGAGCCTCAGTGGCATGGATGTCACCCAAGCTGGGGTTGCCTGAGAAATACACTTGGGCCAAGAACTCATCCAGGGCCCTGACCTGTGTCCTTAGACAGGAAGAAGCCATGTAGAGCATCAAGCTGAACTGTGTTAGACTCCTGTGACCTGGGCCAAGTCCCTTAACCTCTCTGGCCTCAGTTTCTTTATCTGTTAATTTGAAGTAATAATATCCTCTCCACAACATTGTCACAAGGACTAGAGGAGATAACATCTATGAAATTCTGGCATGCCTCTTGCTGTAGGTAGATGATAAATGGTAGACAGTGTCTTTAATCTTAGGTCATGGTTATTGAGAAGACTTAATGGCCCTCAATGAAACTGGGGTCAGAAGAATAGAAGGATGAGTGGAATCCTCGCTCAGAAGTAGAAGTAGAAGCAGAAGTCCCAAGTGTTCATCTCTCTTGGTGATTTTTATAATGCTTTTTTCTTAGTATTGAGGAAATTTTCAGGCTGGTCTCCGTGGGCTGGGGAATGGCAACCCCAGTGGGTGGAGAGTGAAGGCCGTGCTGTCTTCTCTATTCTAATTCTAGCAAATAAGGGGAGAAAGTAGGCTGTGTTTCTAGGTCCAAAGGAAGAGAAGGCAGGAGTGCTCAGGATGCTCACCTTGAGAAGAGGGGAGGCCTGCAGGCCCAGGAGTCAGAAGACTGTGAGCGGGGTGGTACTGCCCAGAAGGCAGGGGCTCACAGCAAAGACTCAAGGGCCAATCTGAACATACTAGGGCACTTGAACCACCGATTTACTCTGCTTGAGTTGCATCTCAAAGGATGGAACATCCATCTAGTAGGAAATCTGTCTATAGGTACTGCCTCTGTTACCTTCAGGCCTTATAATGCTACCTGATTGAATTCATACATACTTTAAAATGAAATACAGTGTGAAATACAGCAACCGTGGAGACAGTAACAAGGTCAGTAGTTGCCAGTGTTTTTTTGTTTGTTTTGTTTTGTTTTGTTTTGTCAGGGGAAGAGTAGATAGGGAGATGGTGAGATGGAGCACGGAGGGTTTTGAGGGCAGTGAAAATAGTCTGCAGACACCATAAAGATGGATATGTGTTATTACACATCTGTCCAAAGCCAGAGGATGGAGAGCACCAAGAGTAAACCCTAATGTAAACTATGGGCTTTGAGTGACAATGATGTATCCATGCAGGCTCATCAGTTGTAGCAAATGTACCAACAGGCAGGGGATGTTGATAATGGGGGAGCCTATGTCTATGTAGGGGCAAGAGGACTATGGGAAACCTCTGTACCCCCCTCTCAGTTTTGCTGTGAACCAGTCTAAAAAAAGAAAGTCTCCATAAAGAACAAGAACATATTGTGTGTTTAGCTACACTATCGTTCTTGTTCATCACGACATGAGTAATGTTTCTGCAGAGCATGGAGTTCCTGCTCCATCAAAGCCCAGGAATCCCACTGCTGCTAGGTTTATCTTAATTGGTGGGAACAGGGTCTCATCCAGGCACAGGATTTGTGCGCTTGTGTGTGCATGTGCATTTAGGATGAGACAACAGGTGGGAAGAGGTGAAGAAGACAAAATGTGATAATCACTTATCTTAGTTGTAAGTCTTTTGGCTTATACTTCCTCTTCTAAAATGATGTTTCTCTGAAGCATAAGTGATAGCACAATCCTTAGTAGTGGGAAAATGTCATCAGAGCATTTTTCCCAAAGTTTGCTGAGATGGTTACTACGAAGGTATTAGGTACCATGTATAGATGTACTTCCTGTATAAGGAAGTTTATTTCTCCGTGCCTAGAGTATGGATGAGGGCTCATCTTACAGCGGCCTTTATCCTGAAAAGTATGTAAAGGCTCCATTTGTAGTACATAGTAGACCTGCTAAAATGGACTGATTGGTTGATTGATGGTTTCTATGATTTGGGGTCTCAAACTTGAGCATGCCTCAGAGTCACCTGGAGAGCTTGTTCAAACACAGACTGCTGGACCCCATGCCTGGGGTATCTGATTCAGTACACCAGATAATTTCCCAGGTGACTGATGCTGCTGGTTGGAGGACCATGGTTTGAGGACCTGAGGACCACCAGGCCTACAAGCAATTATAGTAGAATTCGATGTCATCTCTTTTAGGCACCAAAACAAACTCATTGTATACTGTTAGGGGATTAGAGTGTTCCATGGTTAAAAGGAAAATTACACACGGCTTTTTAACCTGGGCTGCTCCCAGGAATCCAAAAGCAAAGCTCAGGTCAACCTTAGAGTATAGAGCAAGCTCTAAGCTTGAGGCATGGTGTGGTTGCCACACCCTGACGTGAATCCAACCTCTGATAACTAGTGAATAGCAAAGTAGGATTTGAATGTGGGCAGAGACTGAATTTAAGCACTGGGTGGTGTTGTCTGACAGTGAGTTCACGTTCCCCAGGAGCCATACCCAAGTCCTGAGACAGAGCTGGCAAAACAAAGGCAGGATTCCCACCTCAGCCTCCTCATTCACTTCTGAGTTGTCTTTCTTGTGCTCCTCCTTGTTGCCATGTGTGGGCACACCTGGGCTTGCCTTGTAGACATGCTCCTCATGCCACTCAGGTCATCTGTTGGGCCTTATAGTGAGGAGAAGGCCAGCCCGTCCCTTCCTTTAGACTCCATTTGCTTGCCATTGGCTGGCTGGAGAAGTCTCAGAAAGCCATGTTTTCACTGTTACTTTTCTTTTCTTTTTAAAAGATTTATTTATTCATGAGAGACACAGAAAGAGAGGCAGAGACACAGGGAGAGGGAGAAGCAGGCTCCCTGTGGGAAGCCCGATGTGGGACTTGATCCCAGGACCCCGGGATCACGCCAAGGCAGCTGCTCAACCGCTGACCCACCCAGGTGCCCCTCACTGTTACTTTTCTAATGAAGAAGAGCAAACTGGAATGAGGATAGAGCAGGTGGAAAGTCTTTTCCAGAACCTCACTATGTAGGAAGAGGAGGTATAAATGGCCTTCTTTGTGGACCAAGGTTAAAAGATGAAGTGCACAGAGAAAATTTCCTCCCTCTCTGGTGATAATGTGATATTGATGATTAGGTCTCCACAACACATTTACCTGCTCTTACTACAGTATCTTTCAGATAAAAACACCAGAAACTAGGTGTGGGATAAATGAGATATTTAAAATGTCTTTACATCTGTTACATCATGGGATCCTCATTAACAACACATCATGGCTGATGTGTTGGGAAGATATGATGAAGCTTTTTCCCTGTGCAACTCATAAATGAACCTGGGCGGGAAGGAAGAGGAGAAGTAGCCATCTACTACAGGAGTCATTGTGCTACTACTCGCGGATTTTTAATCCTCAGGACGTCACTACATGGGTATTGCTGATCTCATTTGGTAGATGATGACATGGAGTCTTGAAGAGGGTTGATTGACTAGCTTATAGTCACACAGCCAGTAAGTGATGGGGTCAGAATTTAAACCCAGCCCCAGGGCCATAGAGCTGGAATTGCTCCCGAGGCAGAGTAGTGCCCTTTAGGACAGCTGTAATGAGGATGAAGTCTTCAAATGGTGGTGACAATTTCATCCTTGGAATAACTGAGCCGCTTTCTCAGGTCTCCCTCTTTGAGTGGGATAGCCCTTTATTCTGACACATGATTTCTGGTCAAGTGTCTCAAAAAGTCTTTCACAAGATTTTGCATTTCATCTTCCATGTTCACTCAAATCTCCGTGGTGAAGGGACACATAAAGCAAATGTTTGATTTGCTTCAAGATTGCCAAGCTGGCTAGTGGAGGGACTTTGATTCGGCCTCCCTGGCTCCAGGCCAGGCATTCTCTGTGCCCAGTGATACTAGGAGAAGGGCTCAGGTCATCTGTTTCTCCTTTTCCACATTCCTAAATTGGGGACGGGATAAAGTGTGTGGATGCAGTGATGATATTTTCATGTTGTTTCTGATAAAGGTCAAACAGGCAAGGCTGCTCTGGCCATATCTGGCATCTCCGGTGAGTTATTTATGCCTATGTGTATACAGCACACGCACCATTAACACACGCACAGCCGCGATCTACGCATCCGAAGGTTGGTTATGACCACAGCCTCTCTATTATTTTTACAAAAAGCACCAGGAAATATGGTGTTTTTCTCAGAACGCCGATATTAAAGTTGATATAAGGTTTGGCGGTGTGTAAGCTTTGACATTACATAAATATATATGGGCATTGTAAAAGTTAACAACCGTTTTATTTATAATTATATTGCAGATTGATATTTTTATATCCGCATTGTCAATGGTAACCTTTCCGCCTTCACTTCAGTCTTGGCCTCGAATGTTTATACTAGATTTTTATGTCTGGTTTTCCTTCTATGACATCAGGGTACACACGGGCTCTCCCGAGTCACAGTGGTCTCGGTGTCACTCATCCATGTCTCCAGGGGAAAAAAATTCTTTTCCCACTGGATTCATAATGCTTGGAATCCTGGTGTACCATTGGGTATCTGTGTATCGGCGTGTTAGTACGAGCTGTACTTTCCCGTTCTCCGCATCTTGTAGTAAGAATACTTCTGGATTGCCACATCTGTCTCGCAGGATAGAAAGGTGACATCTGGTTGAAATTTGAGCCCCCAGATTAAGAAATGCCAGTTCTCTGACTTCTCCCAGGTTTACAAGAATGTAGACTCACACTCTCCTCCTCGCATATGAACGAGGAAGATTATAGCACATCTTTATCCCCTGCTTAGCTCTGCTCAGAGGGAAAAAAAATACCCGGTCTTAATTATTTGTTCTTTTCTACAGAAGATTCCCTATTGGACAGGGAGCTAGTACTTTCAACTGGTGGAAAACCACCTTGGAAAGGGGAAAGGAAAAAGCGCTATCTACGTAATATGCAGAACTACTGACACTAGAATAGGTGTGGATTCTGTGCCAGGCTCTACTGCTTATTACCTACATGACCTCCCTGAGACTCAGTTTCCCTGTCAGTCGAAGATGGCATCGAAAGGTCCCCTATTGTCTACCTTGTGGGATAATGTACGCAAAGGTTTGGGACAATTGCGATGCATGATTTTTTCCCTCATGATTTCCCTGGCTAAATTTAATTACTTGTTCACTCACCCAACACATTTTAATCTAATTACTAAACAAAGACTTCGAGCTTTGTCTGAAGGATGTAGCCAGATGTGAGCACGAGGTCCACCCCTGCTGGTGGACATGGGTTTGTTGTGTCCGGTACGTGCACTTAATCTGCCTGCCACACCTAGGACTAGTGAGAGGTTTTCTGTTAGACAGGTACGACTTTTGCAAAGAGTCATTTCACCATCTCCTGGCTTGGATAGGAAAAATGATCCTGGGAAGAGGGTCCATGTCAGAGCATCCTCTCTGTTCCATCAGGCATTTTGCACACAATTAATTCAGTTACTCCTAAATATTTCATGATTTTTCTCCGTCTGCTAGATAATCATTAGGGGCTAGAAATACAACAGAAGGGAGGACAAAGTCCTGTCCTAAGGAGCTTGCAGGGTGGTGTCATCTCCAAACATGCCCTCCAGGAAAGCACTGATATCCCTTCTTTACCTATCAGGAAAATGGGGTTTGGATTTGCAAAGGGCCTTGCCTAGCCTCACACTGACATCACTTGCGTGGGAGAGCCAGACTCTGTCCCCAGAGTCCCTGCACTTTCCCCTATATTCTGCTCCTCCCTGAAGTGTGCTGGGTTTGCATGGAGGAGTCAAAAAGTTGGTGATGACAATCCAGGTGACAACCAGACCAACAAACAAGGTGCTAGGTACTTCTGAGCCCAGAGTGGAAACACCAGGAGAGTGACCCAGTGGCTGGACGTTAGCTGTGGGTTGGTGGGAGTAGTAGTGACCACTGTGGTCCAGGAAAGAGCTGGTACAGGTGGATTGTCCCTGGGGAGGTCACAAATGACATGAGCATTAAACATTTCTTGGATTTAAACAGAGTTCATTGGGTAGACAGTAGATAGCCAGCTGCCCACACTGCAGGGTAGAGTCCAAGTGTGTAGGTAAGGATTCAACCAAGAATATAGGGCCCCCTCACTAGAGTCATCCAGGTCTTTTATTCATGGGCCATATGCTAGAAAAAGTGACATAGATTTTCTTTGTTTTAATTACTGTTTACACAGTGGCACACATTTGGGTGATCTAGAGGAAGTGAGTGGTCTCACTTATGTCTACTTCTCCGCATTACCCTCTATGTTCAGACCCTGGAGCAGCCAGAGAGCATCATCCCCAAAGTCTTGCCCTGTTTTATGCCTCTTGGCTTATACACTTGAGGATCCTTTCATCTTTCACTGTGATCTGTATCCCAGACTTGACTCACCTCCTTATTGTCACAAAGCGTCTTCTGATGGCCCCCATTGAGTGTGGGAAGTCCTCTCTTGTGGCTTCCAACCTCACCACAGTGCTCGAGGCATTGAACCATCCACTTCTGCATCTTACCTGTGCATGTGCTCCATTAGACTCTGAGATCCTCATGCACAGGGAGCATCAATCTCTTTTCTGCTTTCATAGCACCTGCCGTCGTGTCTGGCACATAATTGGTGCTCAAGAGATGCTTGTTGACTGGGGAACAGATGAACGAGTCACTCTGCAATAGATGAAAAAGAAATACTTTCTGGTCTCTGCCAACACAGTAACACTGCTCAGTGACTGTGGACATGGCATGTTGAAAACCTGTGCATCACATGTGTTCCAGAAATGTCTTCTATTTAGTTGTCAGCTTGGTGAAAATGCATTCATCAGTCTGCTGGGCTAGGTTCAATGAATCCTTGAACGTTGCTCTGTCTCAGAGGCCAGAAGTCAACTACTGGACAACGCTAATAGCTACAAGTCCAGGAATAGCAGGACCCCAAGTGGCTCTTACGACAATAACAAAGTGATGTAACTTTTCTGTTTGGCCTAGATAAAGATGTGGCATCGATGGACTCCTTGAGGGCAGGACATATGTCTTACTCATCTCTAGAGCCACAGCATGAGTCACATGGCATGGCACAACATTGGTACTGATTAATATTAATCATTAATTGCTGAATGAATAAATGAGCCCACATTTATGAACCGTAGCACTATAGATGACAAGTTCCACTGAAGAAAGAAGAAATGCTAGTACTTGGGGGTGGGGGACGGGACACAAAATAGACCTTTGGATTTCAAAGTATTCATGATTTTAAGGTTAGATGGTGGATAAAGTAATATTTTTGTGAGAGCCTACTGTGTGCCTGACTCTGTATTCATAACTTTATACACATTATCTCACTTAATCTTTGTATAAACTCTGCCAAAATGTACTGCTGTCCCTGCTTTATGAATGAAGAATGGAGGCTCAGAGACATTGAGCAATTTGCCTAAGTCCACACAGCTGGAAAGCAGGAAACCCAGAGCTGGTCTGAAACCAGAACCTCTGCCACCATCACCTCTCCTTTCAGGTTTCAGAATTAGTGGC
This sequence comes from Canis lupus dingo, assembly GCF_003254725.2. Taxonomy (NCBI): domain Eukaryota; kingdom Metazoa; phylum Chordata; class Mammalia; order Carnivora; family Canidae; genus Canis; species Canis lupus. The sequence continues at coordinate 28,943,457 of NC_064261.1, read as the reverse complement.
TGGAAATCCAGAGACCTGGTTAGCTCAAAGAAAATAAGAGCGCTGTTAGGTATTTAAACTCTGGCTCTGCTGGAGGGTTCATTCAGCAGGACACCTTTGAATTCAAATCTGAATGCAATTTGTAGAAGGGTTTCCAGCATGGGGCAGGGAGTTGTCACTTCCACTGCTGTTCTCCAGCCTCAGGGGGTGGTGCAGGGCTGAGATTAGCTTTGAAAAAGAAAGATCAGAGTCGCAAACTCTGAATTTCAGATACTGTTTCAACCTCCAGCGTCCTCCCCATCTCCCTCCAGTTTGTGCACTTGTCTTCCTCTTAAAAGGATAATTTAGAAACGACTTTACTTTTGGCGACACAGTGGCCTATTTGGGGCGTGTGTGAGAAGCCAACTAGATGAAATTAGCATTGCAGGCACTTGACAGTTGCTTTATTAATTAGCCTGCTTTATTTAGCAGGCACTCTTCCTCTCAACCCCCTTCTGCATGTGCAGAGTAAGCAACTACTTATATGTGGTGAATTGAGGAGTGTGAGGATGGGCCCCTCGCCCCCAAATCGCTCCCCTTGAGGCTGGCAGCATATCTGAAGATTTCCTGCGAGTACGTCTCTGTGTCCAGCTAGTTGTAATATCCCATTGACCTCAGGAGGGGAGACAGCAACCTGGACGTTGTTTGGAAAGGGTTTGAGAATTTTTGTCTACCTCCTAGCAGCCCAAGAATCCTTTCTATAGTATTTTTAGGATCTGGCCATCTAGCTGCTTCACAAATGCTCCTAGTGGACAGAGGCTCCCACTGTTATGGTTGATTGTCTCTAGTGGCTAAGAAGTTTTCTCTTCTCTGGAGCCCAAATTTCTTTCCCTAGGTTTTCATGTCAATACTGAGAATGCATCTAAAATAGTGATGCTACATTAAAGGTCAGTAGGCAGATCTCTCCTCAAATCCCAAATCTCCTTTCTCCTTGGAGGAAGGCTCGGAGAGAGAACCAAAATTGCCTTTCCCCGTGGAGCCCACATTTTTCCATGTAGTCTGAGAATGTACATTAATAGTGATCACCATACTCTCTAGCACAATTGAATTTCTCCTCTTTGTTGATTTCTTTTTTGAATTGAAATGTTCTTTTAACTTTAGATGCTCTCTCATTTACAGTTAAAGCCACCAATTGATGGCTCTATGCTTATTTTTATTCAAATTTTCCTTCTAACATCAAATTTCTTGAATATATCTATATTTTCTGCCTCAGCCTCGTTTCATGAATTTAGCAATCCATCCATCCAGCCAGCCATCTGCCAATAATCAAATCCCACTTGCCTTCTCTCCATCACTATTTTGCCTTCCCAGTCTTGTGAGCGTGCCTCTCCTTGATGATCTTAAGGGGGAAGTATTTGAAGAGAGTTTGAGAAATGTGGTTCTTAGATATTGAGGCCTTGCACTGCAGAGTAGACGTTAGGAGGACAGGGGCAGTGCTGAGAGCCTCTGTTGGCATGCATCCAACTTCCAAAAAACTAGGACAACAGACACATCATGTTTCTATATAATAATGATGCAACTCTCTTACAAAAAAGGGGGTCTCATTCTTTCCATGAAATAGGAGAAATAAAGCCATAGCTGCCACAGCATACTTGGCTCTGCGGGATGCTCATGGCCCATCCAACCAGTCATAATTCTCCTTTAATATATTATAATTTAAAGACTAGATTATAAAGCTAAATGAACATCTCAACACATAAAATAATAAAGGAATCATAGGTGGGAAAGAAAATTGGTTAATATATACAAATATAGAAATAATCATAGAAGGATACAGATAGTTGCTGCAGCTCCTGCGTATGCAGCTGGTTATGAGACCATTGTAGGTATTTTTCATTTATAGTTCCACCATCCTTTCCAAATTCCCTTTGCCCTTTTAGCTTTCCCTTTATCCAGCCTTTTAGCTGATCATTGTTCTTTACCTGGTAGGATGACTTAAATATCTCCTTTTGAAGAGTCTGTACCCCTGGTGGTACTCACTGCTTTGGACTGTTGTGGGTTGTCAGTAACTTTTGCCATTAGGTGTAGAATAACCATATGGCTTCCCAGAGAATACTCTGGATTCTTGGCATATTCTTCTCATTCCTTTTTAATGGCAGCTCTATTTCTCCCTGATAATCATGAGATATCATTAAACTTGGTGCAGTGGCCCTCTCTTTTGCCTCCTGGATTAGCGGAAGGAGGCACTCAGAATGGCCAGGTGGCCATGTGAAGTTCCAGTTCAATGGCAAGATTGTTGTTTCCCTCCAGTGAACACATGACTGCCTTGGGAACACATGCCTTCAAAGTAGCAGACTCGGAAGTTACAGAGATGTGAAACAAATTTTTGCAAATTGGTTATAGGAGTAATAGTGAGGGTAGCTGCTCCTGCTTTCATTGCTTAGATCTTCCACGTTTACGTTTTGGCTGTCAGAGAAAGAGCCCTGTATTGGTTGCTGGTTCACAGCATATGCTGCATTTTATTGTATTGCTTCCCGACTCTGCATGGCAATGTCTTTGAGGTGGTGCCATAACTGGGTTTTTAACAGGCCACTGCAATTTTCTAGAAGGTCAGCTGTTTCTGTATAATAAGAAAATGGTAAGAACAGTGAAGGCTTAGAGCACAAGTCCATTGCCTTATTTTTTCTGCCAGAATGAGTTTCTTTGTGAGAAGCAATGTTATGTGGAAGCAACATTATGATAATAACAAAGGCATTCAGTAAGTTCAGGGATGACAGTCCAGCAGAGGCACTGGGGATAGAGAAGGAAAATCCAAATCCAGAGCAAGTCTATTCTAGTGAGGACAAATTGCTGACCCTTCATTAGAAGGGGCCCAATATATCTAACTGCCACCAGGTGTCCGGCTGTTTATCTAGGGAATGATGCCATATTGTGAACATGGTTTCCATCTCTGATTTTGGCAGGTGGGGTATTTGGCAATTGCAATAGCCAGCAGAGATCTGTGCGGATGAACTGATGCAAAACTTCAATCCATGTCCTAGCCACACAGCTCAGGAACTGGGGGATCTGGGGAAGCTGGGGAAAGAAGCTGACTTGTCTACATTGGATTCCCTTCTTGCTTGGTTATTGAGGCAACATCTGCAGAAGGCCCCTTTTGGTAATGAGTTGAATGGGATTCAGGTATCTCTAGAAAGCTCATTCTGACAGATTCATCTCTCTACCTGTTCCCTGGAGCTAATTGCCACCACTTCCCTTATCCCACTCCTTCCAAAAGCTTCATCCATGCAGCCAAACTATTGGTTATGGCTCAGGAATTAATGTGGATCTATACCTCTGACCTTCTTTTTCCAGGCATGGTTTGATCCTGCAAACTGTGCTGTTATAAGTCAAGTTGGCATCCTTGCTTAATTACATTCCTCATGTAGAAGTTAGAGCACTGGCTGAGGAAGAGCAGGACTTGAGAGTTGCAGTGGGACATTTGAATGAACTCTGATGAAGATGGAATCACAAACCTCCACTCTGTGCTGAGCTTTCGTTCTCAGCAGAAGAGGCCTCTCTTCTCTTGTTGGGACAATCTTCCCTGTTTGGACCCTCCACAATGTCCTCACCTAGGTGCTTCACTTATAAAGGATTGCAGGATCCTCAATTCTATTTCTACAACCTTGTGTTGCCCCCCAGATTCATATCCCCATGCAGAGCTCATTGTATACTGGTGATGTGAGCACAAGAAACAGTTGCTGATAATCTCAGCTGCTCCTCACAGAAGGGCATGATTCACAGGAGAGTTTCTAGAAGCTGCCACAGAGACTCATCCTGGGGTCCGCTGCAGCCTCGTGCCTGCCTGCTTGCCGGAGCAATGATAGCTCCTGCTTCTTCCCACCTTCCAAATCATTCAGGATTGCTGCTCGCTGGAAGATTTGAAAAGGGAACAATGCTGGCAAGCGAGTCTGGGACATATGGTTTGTGACCTTTTGCCTCTGTGCCATATGGGAGAACTTAGCATAGTAGAGATAGTGACAAGTACCGACAGACACTCTCCAGCTCAAAGCACCTGGCAAGGAGCACCTGTGCAGGCTTGTGACAACAGGGCGAAGTGCTGATGGAGGGAGGAAGGAGAGTTTCTATGAGTGAATTGAGAAAGGGATAAAGAAGACCACCTTGAACTGGAGGAGAGCCTTACCATCCCTAGAAGTGGCTTCCTGATGGTTCTTGCTTGAACAGGCAGTTTCCAGGTATAGAAGAATGGTATAATTGGTTCTTTATAAATGGCTTGTGTCCTGTTGGAAACTAGTTCCTAAAAATTAATAAATTTCCAGAGATGCCTTGAAAGCTGTCAAGGAAAGCAACATGGGATTTGTTAGAATTGTTTGGGTTTATAGAAATGCCAGAGTCTTTCTCTTGCTGATACGTTTTCTCTTAAGCGTGAAATGCATTCCAGCGAGAGCCAGAAGAGCGATAGAGCCAAGGAGGGAGCAGGACACATGTGTTTGTTAAGAGGTTTGACAAAGCATCCGGAAGGGGGCATCTGTTATTAACAGTGGGAGCTAAATTGCACTCTTTTGTTTCTCTTGGCACATGCCGAGAAACGAGAAACGAGCCCAAATGTCCCCTTTGGTATGATCACTGAAATGTGAGCTTTCTGGAAAAGAATAGGGATTGAACATTTGAAATATGAGTATTTTCTTGGCGTAATACCCAGAATGTCTGAATTATAAATAATGCATACATGATTATTCCTGATTAATATTTTAACCCTCAAAATTGCACTGACAGGGACAATGTTGGCAGTGTTATGGCTTCTATAATAATAGGGAACAAAGATTCAGAAGCAAACTCATCTATGTCTACAAGGAGCCCCAATACCCAGAAAAGCCCTAATCTGCCTTCATATGTAGGCTGAATGACTTAGAAAAGTATGAACTTGTGTCAAGATCCTTTTTTTAGGAATGGAAGACTCAGAGAGGGAAATGTGGAAGGTGCATGGAAGGGCTAACCCAGGGATTTCCGGAAGAGGAGAGTGAAGTATGGTTCAAGCAGTGGGCTGGGGAGAGTAGTTCATATCTACACCGTAGACAGTCAGCTCCTGGGCTTGCTTTTCCAACTTGTGTCAGTGGAGGTTGGCTTGGCAAATCAAAGCCCCAGTAGCAGGCCTGCTAGTGTCTGAAGACTCAGTCATACCCAGGAGCAGTACCACAGGGCAGCTCTAAAATATCAGTAGTGAATGTCCTCCACCTGCCATCTCTTCTTCGTTAACTTCCCTTTTATGACTTCTTCTGCCGGGGCCAACGTGTATCAGCCGGGCTCCAAATTTCTGGATGTGGTGAGTACATGGTCTTGGCCTGTTAAAAAGGTGCCTTGACTCACCTCACCTCATCTGGGGTAGGTCCTGCCAATTTTAAATTAGGTGACTCTTGCTGGAGTTCATTACTAGCCAAGAAAAGCATCTTCTTGAAGTAGGTGATTGTATCCATGGGGTCTGCTTCAGTTCCAAGCGATAGAGACTCAAGACAGCTTGCATCTCATTGCCTCATATAACTGAAAAGTGCAGAAGTAGATCTAAGTTCAAACCCATCAAGTGGAGGTTTTTGTTTTTTTTTAATTTTTATTTATTTATGATAGTCACAGAGAGAGAGAGAGAGGCAGAGACACAGGCAGAGGAAGAAGCAGGCTCCATGCACCGGGAGCCCGACGTGGGACTCGATCCCGGGTCTCCAGGATCGCGCCCTGGGCCAAAGGCAGGCGCCAAACCGCTGCGCCACCCAGGGATTTTTGAAAGCAAGGGGGTGAAATGGGTGAAGGTGTAGAAAGGTATGAACTTTCAGTTATAAAACAAGTAAGTCGGGATCCCTGGGTGGCTCAGGGGTTTCGTGCCTGCCTTTGTTTTTTTTTTGTTTTTTTTTTTTTTTTTTTTAGACTTTATTTATTTATGATAGTCACAGAGAGAGAGAGAGAGGCAGAGACACAGGCAGAGGGAGAAGCAGGCTCCATGCACCGGGAGCCTGACGTGGGATTCGATCCTGCGTCTCCAGGATCGCGCCCTGGGCCAAAGGCAGGCGCCAAACCGCTGCGCCACCCAGGGATCCCTCGTGCCTGCCTTTGGCCCAGGGCGTGATCCTGGAGTCCCGGGATCGAGTCCCACTTCAGGCTCCCTGCGTGGAGCCTGCTTCTCCCTCTGCCTGTGTCTCTGCTTCTCTCCCTCTCTCTGTGTCTCTCATGAATGAATAAATAAAATCTTTAAAAAAATAAAAATTAAAAAGATTTTAAAAAAATAAAACAAGTAAGTCCTGGGGATGTAATGTACAGCCTTGGTGACTATAGTCAATAATACTGCATCATATATTTGAAAGTTGGCAACAAAAGAAGGTAAGAATGTCAGAGAAACAAATGATGTCATGACTCTCAGGGACTCAAATGGCCTCTCTCACTCATCTGTGACAATCTTGGACTTGGTATCGCTTTTGGGCAGGTTTTCTTCCTGTGGCTGAAGGCTATGGTTTCATGAGCTCAGGTCCACAAGTAAAAAGCATTCCCTTTTCCTTGTACTTCTGGTTTAAGTCCTAAGACTGAGTCTCTTTGGACCAGGTTAGAACCTTGGGCACCCCTGGTATAATCTCTGTGGCCAGGGGGATTCAATGTTCTGACTGGCTGGGCCTGACTCATGTGCCTGCTTCCAGAGACGGGTAAAATTATTAACATGCAAGTGTGGAGGATGGACGGTTTCTTGAAATAAATTCAAGTTCTGTTATCAGAAGAAAGGGCAGGAAAAAATGTCAACTGCATATGGGGAGCAGAAGGAAATTAGGCCAGTGAGGTTGGCTCATGGAACCTCTAGAATAGCAGTGGCAAATCTCAATCAAGAATATCACTTGATTGGAATGACTGCCTAAAACGTGGTGTGGAGAAGCATTCTGAGGCTGTCTCGGTATGCAGTGACGGGTAAGCAGTGTCTGTCATGGATGTGGAAGGGAGTGCTGGTGACATAAGGGCCACAAGATGCCTGTATTTGGCCATGCACGTCACTAAGGCCTTGAAAATGAGAAAGCTTTTTTATTTTTTTTTTTCCTCTGAGAAAGATAATGTGCGACTAGAAAAATCTTTTCCTGTTGATGATGAACAATATACTTAAGTATCTCCTGCTTTGATGCACGTCCCAGGGTATCCTGCTACTCCTTTCCTTTTGTGGAAATCAAGGTAATGCGGAGAGTTTGGCAACCATTGTCAAAGATCTGGGTATAAACTGCCTCACGACGTCTGGGGAGTACTTGCATGCCTCTGCTTCTGGCACAATTACATTGTGAATGAGCCAATTGTGTGGAAGATGTAAAATGTTTCCGAGTGGATTTCTCATCTTGACAAACTCCTCTGCTAACTGCCAAGGAGCATACAGATCTCTTTAGCGGTTGAAGGAAATGGGCATTAATGATGCCGAGAAGTTGAGGTGCTAATAGCCCAAGCCCCTCCACCCCCCTCCCCTGTAGAATCAGCTTAATCTTCCATGGCACTGCAACTGCCCCCCCCCCCCCCCAGCTCTGGGCCTCATTATACATGCTCCTTGGGCCCACTGTTCCCTGCTCCACATTTTCTCCCTCATACATCTGACATTTCTTAATGAAGACAGTTAACTTAATTTTTTACCACTGTTGCTCAGGGGCAAGTCAGTTTTCACCGATGCCTTGGTATCTGAGGGGCCCAAGGATTGACCACCAGGACCGGGGCTCAGAGAGATGTTCTCAGGGGTGCACTCTCAGCAACCCCTGAGCGTCTGCACCAGGCATGAGGCCACAGGGGTGAACATTGCCGGTCCCTGCCCTCCAAGAACGTTGAGTTTGTGAGCAAAGATGGACTCCACCAGTGTGTATTTTGTAACACAGAACACTGGATTCAAAAGGAAGGAGTAGATCTGCAGAGGTTGTCCAGAAGATGCAATAGTGAATGTAGCCTTATCCTACTTGCTGATGCTCATGGTCATCTAGAGAGGTTGGCAGCACTCTTGTTTATCATCTCCATTGAGTTGACATAGCCATTCATTCATTCATTCATTCATTTACTTTCTTCTAGTACCTACTATGGGTCAGGCGCATGGCCTGGTGCTGGGGATACAGAAGTGAGTGACCTGTCCCTGCCATGATCCAGATGTTCACACGTACCCCTGGGGAGACAAGGCTACTCAGTAAATGGATATGGGGTGCCGGCAGGACGCTCATTCTCCTCTATTGAGTTCTTGCCCCGAAAAACCCTGGATTCTGTTTTTCACTGTAGGGTAACCTCAAAGACGTGGAGTTTCTGAAATGATCTGCTTTGGAAAACAGAACAGGATGTGATATTTTGCTGTCAGATTTTTTTCTCTGATAATTTTCTGAGGCTCTGCCCTGAATGGAGGAGGGGCCCCTGGTTGTACAAAGTCAGTTCAAAGCCACTGATGGGAGAAGACACTTTGCTGAACAAAGCAAGTTGACTCTCTCAAATTCTCTCTGCTCAAATGGTTGTTGATATATCCTTAAAGAATTTGTAAAGAAAATCTTACACACATCATCCTTCAGAGTTATGTTTACAAAGCCATCTATTATGTGTACCAAGAAGATTGTGAGGAAGAAATCTTTGGGTTCTGCAGGAGCTACATGACACCTCATGGTGCCATGAAGCAGGCACTCCACAGGGCAGCTGGAACCCCCCACCCCAAAGCCCTGGGAAGCCCTGGGTCTCTGCCACCAACCCTTCCTTGAGCAGAACATGATGGAGGGACCTCTAAGCCTTTCTCCTCACGTTAGCAAGGCCATTAGAAATGACATTATAGTTATATTTCTGAAATCACCTAATAAATACATTGATTAAGCCAATGATTTGTTCAAGCTCATTTTTATCATTTCCCTGAGAAGTTGTTGATGAGGATATTTTTCAGTTAATACAGAGAATGTTCTTAATTTGTTCCTCGAGTTTAGGCTGTCCTAGCTGGAGGCAGGAGACGGTGATAGCCACCATCAGCCCTCTCGTCTATGAATTTTGACAGTTACAGGATAGCACAATGGCTCCATCTTACAGTGCTAAGAAGACCGCCTGGCCTTCACAGAGGGCTTTCTGAATAGCCCAAGACCCTATGACCAACACATACCCTGTCTGAGGAGGGTGGGACCGTACTGTCTTGGACATGGCTGGCACATGCTTTGCCCTTTTCATATACTTCTCTTTCCCCTTGGGGGCTTGGAGGCGCTTTAGGAGGTAGTATTAACCAGGATAAGGCTGGGTAGTGTTGGAATGGGACACACTGTTCTACTGTGTCTCTCTGTACCTAATAAATCTACCTTGGGACTCAAGGAAAGCAAAGAAGCTTTTCCACAAAGCCAAGTAGCTGTTGCTCTTTCTTTCAGAGCATACCGTTTGGGATTATTTAGGATTATTTACAATGCCAAGTCCATTTCAATTAAAAAATTTTTTTTAAAAACCTCTTCACTTGACTGAATGCTGCCTTCATAAAAGATTAAAATGGGGTTAGTTAACTTTATCCTATAGTCTTCAACTAATATTTGGTACCATACAATTTTAGTCCATGCTTGCTGTGCAGCAGGCACTGTGTTATCACATGCTCCTCCCTCAGGAAGAGCTGCTTATTTCCAGAGTCCCCTGTAGTGAAGGGCCATGTATAAGACTGAATAAATGAGAATCAGATGGTTTGTGAGTGGGACCTTTGAACTCTGCCGGGCAGTCACGGTCTCTCTATGTCCTATCTACCATTGGAGACCTTGTCTAGGCCCTGGAGACACTGAGGAATCTCTACTATTCCAACCTTGGCTCTGAGGAGAACTGAGGGTGACATTTGCCCTTTTCTGACTTGCTTTGCTACCCTGACATTTCCTACCTATGGCCAGAGTGGTGCCATGTTGGATGTGGTGATTCTCTAGGGGTTCTTGAAAGTTTTCCATCTGTGTCTGGGAAAGCACAAAACAAGCTTCATTTTCTAGTATTCTCTCAAAACTTGTCTGGGATTCCATTTCAGATTTGATCACATATGCAGAGGAGAGAGAGGAATTCTCTTTTCCTCTCTTCCCCACTCCTTCTTGTTTTGACAGAGATTTCCTCTGTATCACAGCCTTCTTCCTGAGGTGGCTAAGATGACGGGAAATGAAACCCATAAAAATGAAAAGGCCAAGATATCCAAAATACCAGCGATATTTAAAAAATTATCCTTGTTATCAAAGCAACTTTAAGATCAAAGGAAAAAAAAAAAGATCAAAGGAGAGCAAGTGGTCCCCTACTGCCCCTTCCTCTGGGAAACAAGTTAGGAAAGCCATTGGAAAACTATGATCACCCATGGCTGCAGTGACTGCCCTAGTTGAGATTCTTCTCCCCACTGCCTGGCTTTGTTTCTGGTATCCTCGCTTTCTTCCTGGGTGCTGTTAGCTATCACCTAGCTGAACATTCTTTCCTTATCCTCTTATGTGAAGAGGCCATGTGTGCTTGGTAATCTGCACTAAAAGTTGAAATTTTTATGTTCAGTTGACACCCCTTCTGGGGCATGAACTAGTTGGAACCAGAGACATACTTGGGCTCTCTCTTACCCAATGGGGGACACTGAGCAAGGCACTCAGCTTTACTGAAATCTCTGTGCCCCACAGCAAACCTGGGGGAGTGACGAGCTGCCAGGAGTATGTTCTGTCTTGGAGGATGAGATACAGGCAAAGAGCAGGATCTTTTGGGCTGTTAGGATTTTTCTACGACAAGCTAAATTGACTGTGGTTTCCTGTTTTGTAACCATTTGTTTGATGTCATTTTTACAGAAGCTCTACTTTTTTTTTAAAGGATGCTTTTTCATGCTGCAATTCGTCTTGTGATTCCTTCCTTATTATTTCCTACTCCTGCTCTTGCAAGCTGGCTTTCCACAAGTGCTCCCTGAGCCCACTGCCATCCATCAGAGTGACTTCCTCTGAATCTGTCTCCACCAGGAGCTCCCTGGCTGTTCCCCTTTTGTCATGATATGACGAGATGACATTAACAGACAAATTCCTACTGTTAATGTACGTGGAGTTGGAAACTTCCAACTGTTTCTTTTTGCCTTTCTCCGATGCCATTATACTCTCCACTCGATACGATCTGATTCTATGCATGGTGCAAAATACGAAAAGATCACAAGGCCCCTTTCTTTGGAAAGTTAAACAAGCTCCTTCCAATTTTGGATGCTGCTTTTCTCCCACAAAAATTACCTGGACATTGGTTGATAGTCTCCTCTAGAGGCAGTTCTAAAATGAGAAGGGAGATAAAATTGTGTTATTGAGAGCTACTTGGTTGTATTCCAGCCACAGGAGGAACACCTTGCCTTTCGAACACTCAGCCTAAAAGGAGATGGATCAGATAGCTCAAGAGGAGCTTGGAGAAGTGTCTGCAGCCACCTGCAGTGCTTCTGAACCTTTGTAGGTTGCCCCATTTCAGTCATTCAAAGGCTCCTGAAATTTCTTTTCTTTCTTCCCGTTCATTTCTTGGAAGTGAAAGGTCATCCATGCTGATAAAATATTAGTTTTGATAGTAATGACACTCACAGTTGCCATTTGTTGGCATCAAATCTGCAGTAGATATGCTACACCCATTTTTGTGTGAAACATTCACTGTGGTCCTACAGGACAGAGAGTCTTATCTGCATTGTATGGCTAGGGAAAGCAGACCTCGGAGAAACTGAACTATTTGTCCAAGAACACTGAGTTAGCAAGAAATACGAGGCAGGATTCAAACCTGGGGCTTGCTCACTTAACAATCTGTGCTGTTTCTTGCATTTTAAGCCCCCTTAATTCACTTTTATTATAAATCTTTTCTGTGTCTTTGGTCTCTCTTTTCAAGGAAGATAGTATTGTTTTGATTTTCATTAAGAGGCTTAAGAAGAAATGAGTGAGACTTCTGAGCAGCAAGATCTTGGAATAGATGGAACAGCATGAAGCATTCAAGATCTCAAATACACACACACACACACACACACACACGACACCATTGTTTATTTTAGTACAGAAAGAGTAGTTCATTTCATTTTCTTTGTGAATGATTCAAGTAATGCAAATATATACAGAAAAAAAAAATCACCCAATGGCCTGGGGAGATTGTAAAAGAGGACAGATGCCTGTGGCCTATAATGAGATGGCTGACTAGGGGATGTCTAGGGTAAAGCCTTGGGGTCTGTATTTTAAACAGTCTGTACTGGTGATTCTGATTTCTAGTCCAAGCTAAAGAATCATAGCCTATTCTAGGCTAAGATGAAGGATGGAAATAATGGTCAGGCTCCTGGTCTGCTGTGTGAATCCAGATAGCTTCTTCCCCTCTTTCTGATTCCTTCTGACTTGAGCACTCTCTTTCTGAATGGGAAATGGGGCTGTTAGTGGTGTGGGAAGAGATGTATTAGAAGGGAGGCATGTAGTGGTGGGTGTGGAAGGCTCCATGTGCTTTGTAGGTCCATTCGATGCCTTGAGATCCAGTATCTGGAATTTGCATGGCAAAATTTGATAGTCTCCACTTCCAGGCAATTGTATCATCTTCATTCTGAGATGTACAGTAGAAAGAATGTGACTGTAGAGACTGATACGCATGCAGGGAACTGGGCTCTTCTCTTAATTGGTTGTGTGGGGACCCAGCGGGAGCCTGTGGTCCTATCATCAGGCTTTTCCATTTGAATCCAGCCCTTCTACCTATCTGGACCCGTCACTTAATCTCTCTGAGCCTCAAAGTCTTCTTTTGTGAAACAGGAATGAGAATGAGTGAAGTAATTATTGATTAGCATTTATATGAGTTAACGGAGATAATCTATGGAAAGGTCTTGATGTGGTTGGTGCCTGAGAATTCTATGCATTAATTATCTTGTGCAAGTTATTTAACTTCTCTCTTTTGAAAATTACCTACAAAAGCACATACCCAGTGTGGTTCATCATAGATACGCAATAAAATTCTAGCTCCCTCTTCCTTTCCCCTGAATATACCGGACTAAAGGTAAGAGTTTTAGGGCTCAGTCAAGATCCTGTGGCTTAAGTCTAAGGAAAGGGCCTTGAAATTTGTAACTTTTGCACACAAAACTCCCCTTTGATTCTTTAAGGTGACAAAGTAATCCTCAGGCAAACCAACCTTCAACACTCTGCCAGGACCCAAGGAAAGAGGAAGCCTTTCAAAAAATTTAATAGCGAGAGGAAAGCATCACTTAGCCAAGTGGAGATGTCAGCCTTCCCAGCTTACAGAGAAGGATTTATTTGGTAGCCATTTCAAGGAGACTTGAGGAGGGTTATAATTGGTGCAAGTTATAGAAGTGATTCATGGATACTTAGGTTATTTAATTTGATTGCTGTCCGGGAAGGATGCCTTGGCTGACTGAAGTGTAATAGATGCAGGTAGAAGAGGTCTGAGGAAGTTCCTTGACCTTGTCCACATGACTATTGATGTGCATAAAAAACCAAAGTAAAAGAGAAAGACCAAAAAAAAAAAAAAAAAAAAAAAATCCCCCCTGGCAACTTGTGCTTATAGAACAGTTCCCTGCCCCTGAGTCCCATTTGAAATGAAGCTTTTCAAGCTCCTCTCTGTAAGCTCGTCCCTTTCTCTTCAATCAGTGACTGCTAGCGGTGGGGGCCTTTTTGGTCAGCCCATCATCCATCCTCACGGCTGTCAACAGGCCTGTTGGCCTGCAAAAATCTCAGACAGATGTGCGACTATCCTTTTTGGAACTTTCCTGAGAAATAGATCATCAGCATTCCCTGTAATCCATGCTGAATCGGAGAGGCTGGTAAGAATGTCTCAAATTAGCATAACCTTCAAAAGGAGAGGAGTCAGACGTCCAGCTCTGTGTTTGGTAACATGGATTACTCCTTATAGGAGAAAGGAGGCATGGAACTTGAATACATAAGTGTCAGAAATAACTGACTCAACTCATCACCCTGTGACTTAGCCATTATTCCTGACAATATGGCTAATGTTCCTGTGGAAAAGCACCACCACTTCTGGTAACTACTTTTCAATTCTGTCAAATGCTACATCATGACATTGAAGATGTAAGACAATGGAAAAATGCTGAGATATGAAACAATAGTTTTTCTCTAATGCAGAGCTGGCCCTTAGTGTAGGTCCACTTGGCAGTCATTTCCTGGGCATGATCGGAAGGGCTCCAAAGTCCCCAGTGGTTAGCATTGTTGTGGCCCATGCATTTTGAATGTCCCTGTCCAATATGCTCCCCCACCCACACAGGTCCTAATATTATGCCAGTATGTTATCCCCAAATAAACTGCATGTATTCACCTAAGAGCTTTTAGGTGATGTCGGATTGTGCTAGGCTAGTAGGGCAGTGCCAATGAGTGCTGCCAGGGATGCCTGGCTTGGTAAGACTGAGAACTCTTATCTGAATTGATGGCTGCCTCCCCTCTGTTCTCTTTTCCCTATTGGGAGGACTCATTGCTGACCTGTGGGGACTTCCTGTCCCTGGTGCCTGGCTCAATTCCATCTCCCAGATGAGATTACCTCATGATGATAGACTGATATTCCTGGCCCTAGATGGTCTGTGTCTCTGCCAAGTACACTCTTGGGGTATGGGGAAGACTTTAATCCCTCAGCTCCAGCATTTACTGACCCCATGAGTTAGGGTGCCCTCGGCTATACACAAGAGAAGACAGTGACCCAAATTTGCTGGAATGATAAGGAAATCTATTTCTGCATATAATAAAAAGCTTAGTAGTAGGGCAACTCCAGGCCTCCTGCAATTAGAAGCTCAATAATGACCTTAAGGGGCATCTGGGTGTCTCAGTGGTTGAGAGTCTGCCTTTGGTTCAGGTCATGATCCGGGGTCCTGGGATCGAGTCCTGCATCTGGCTCCCTGCAGGGAGCCTGCCTCTCCCTCTACCTATGTCTCTGCTTCTCTCTCCATGTCTCTCATGAATAAATAAATAAAATCTTAAAAAAAAAAAAAAACCAAACTCTGTCCACATTCTGCCATCGTCAGCACACCATATTTATCCTCAGGGTGGCTGTCTCTTGCTCCCAAGATGGCACTGTTTCCCAGATATCACATTCATATATAGTGATGCCCAGGGGCAGAAAAATGCCATTTTTTCTAAGGTCTTTTCCTAAAAGAGAAATGACTGCTTTCCCAGGAGCTCCTACTGACCTCCCCTCCTGTGTTATTGGCCAACTTATCCACTGACCAGGCAGTGGGTGGAGGAGACACCATGAGTTCCATCATGACACCAGTTCCATCATGAACTGAGTAGGGTCTACCTTTCCCTGTAGCACCAGCCCAGAAGAATCCTGTTAGAGAGGAGGATGAGACAATCAAGAGTATTTACAATGAACCATGTGATCTTTGACAAGTGATTTTCCCATTTTGAGGTCTAGTTAGGATCGCACTGCCCTCTCTGCCTGACCAGCAGCAATGGCCTGGGTTTGCACTGATTGTTGTGCTCACAAGACACAATAGGCTTCACGTTTAAGTTGAAGAAAGCACATGAGACAGGCAATAGCACAGTATTCTCATTAATAGCACAACAGAGATCTTGGGGATCCCCTCAGACTTCCAATGATCCCCAAATTGCTTCAGACTTGACACATTCTGGTCACAAGACAAGGCTGAATGGGCACAGACAACAATCAGTTCTGGGAACTGAGCCTTTGCATCTTGCTACCTCTCGCTTATGGACCAGCACCCATTTCTAACAGACTACATCCTAAGGTTGGCTTGCCTATGTGGACTTCCATTTTATCACAGCTTTTGGCCTGAGTGCCCCACCACTGGGTAGCATTGGAGTGGATTTCAATGAGCAAATGAGAATCAGCTTTTCTAGAGCTATGCTGGCGAATATGCTGAAGCAGAAATAAGAATGGTCCCTGTTCTCAAAGGAACAGTCTTAAGGGGTGTGGTAGATTAGATTATTGCTGGGCAAGTACTCACTTCCTTGCCCATTGACTTTGGGCTTGGCTCCATAGCTCGATTCATCATGGAGAAGGTGGGTAGAAGTGTCCAGTACCCCAGTTCTGAGCCGAGTGTTTTCTGCTTGTCTTCACACTCTGCCATCACCACAGGGGGGTCACACCCCAGGAAGTCTGCTGGTCTTAGGATGAAAGATATGTGGGGCAGACCTGGACTGAGTCTGTCAGCTAGACAATCCCGCTGGACCCCTACCCCTCCTTCCAAAAAGTGAGAATTAGTACTTACTGTTACATCAATGAGATTGTGTGTTGTTTTACAGCAAACACTGCTATCTGGGGGACACATGATGATGATTGAGTATAACAATAGTATAATGGGTGGGAGGAGGCATGATGACCGGGGTCTTTACTCAGGTTCAGCTGCAGCTATGCGAGTCCTTGCACTGCATACCCCACCCTGGGATCCCTGCTGTAGTTAACTGGGTTATTCGCTGAGAGACACGACTGTCTCTTCTATATCCTATTGTTTAATTCTCCTCACTTATCCTGCGCAGTTAGTGCTTCCCTAGCAACCTCCAGGCAAGTCAATTATCAGCCTCCAGTTCAGCTAGGAACACTGCAATTATTCAGGAAGGATTATCGAGCGGTGCGCATTTAACCTTAAATGTTATAATTATGTCAAAATTTAAATGACAACCTTTTGTCCTTTGTATAGCATTGTGGGAGATCTGGAGATCTTTTATATTTTCTTTTCAAGCATAGTTTAGTCAGTAATGACTCCTTTACTGGATCTCAATGCTGAGGTAAGTGTGTTAGTAAAGCCATCCTAGTAATTACAGATAAAGCAAGATGTCAATAGGGCAGTGCAGCCAGGGTCTAGAAGGCCGTCACCAGAGGCGCCCCCTAGAATGGTGATGTCCTGAGAAGTCACAGAGATAACATGGTCCAAACTCAGCCTTTGTGTATTTGAAATTCCGAAAAGTGAAGGGACATGCTTAAGGTCACATAGCTGTTTGGCTGGAGCTGGGAAGTAAGATTTATGGAGTACCTACCATGTGGCTTCTACTCTGCCCAAGCTTTTCTGTGTTATCACATTTAACTCCCTACGATACCTCTGAGCATTATTGTGCTTTCTATTATTCCACAGCTGGAGGAGCAGAGGCTCAGAGAGGTTACTTTCAAGCCCCCATCCCCGTCACTACCACTGCTCTGCAAAGAAGAAAGACGAATATTATTCTTTTTTCCAGTAGCTGCATGCATTTAAGACTTCTAAGAGCATTTCATTAATTTGAGGGTTTCAAATATCGAGAGCACTCAAACACTGTTTGTCCTTGATTCCAGTCCATGCCCACATGTCACCATGAATCACTTGCTGGACTGAATGTCCTTGCAGTTCAGCAGTTAGCTCAGGGCAGGTCCTACCAGTTATTTGACCAAAAACTGGTTTTGTTGGCCCACCAAGTATAGTAAATTAAAATAGTTACCAAATTTTAAAATTGGGATATTTCATATCAAATCTCAATTTCCTGCTTTCTCTTGAAAGAAAAAATGTCTGACTTTGGTAACACTCAGGCTGCACGTAGAGAGGGCATACCAATGTTCTGGCCATGTGCCACGTCCACAGGTCCTCATTCATCTGGGTCTCACCAGTTTGTCATCTGCCTGGCTCCATCAGACAATTGAATCTGCAATTTCTGCCCTTTATTGTGGCGAGAGTGGGCTATTCCTGAGGGTATGAATGGTTGTTTTCTCCTAGGCAGGGTTTTTGTAGGCTTGCCAGGTATTTCCCTTAGTGCATTTTGTTTGCTTCTTCTACGTGTTGGAGGCTTTATTGGGAGTGAGAGAAAAAAAGGCACCATCTTGGTGACCCTCCTCCTTCTGCAGATGACACAGTTAGGTGTTTGTTTGTTTGTTTGTTTGTTTGTTTGTTTTGATACTGTTAGGTTTAATCATGTGATGAAATGGCCGCCATAACCTAGTGGTATGTATTTTGGTCAAAAAACAAAAGTGTTTGCTCTGAGAGGTCTCTCTTCTCTCAGAAATCTGAGGGGGGGCAGATTACTTCCAGAGAGCACTTTATCACTGAGACCCAGGCACAACCAAGGAAAATGATGAGGGCAAGAGCCATCCCAGTAATAGTCATTCATGGGCTTACGGGGGTGGTGGGTGTGCTCCCAACAGTCTCTGGTTCTGGAGGGGTAGCACAATTCTCCCTGCAGAAACCCAGTAAAGGGTGGATAATCAGGAAGGCTTTACTTCTATCTGAGGAACACCACTTTTTCTCACATTGTATGCATTTTGTCAGGTAGGTCTTCATGGAGCAACTTCAGTTAACTACCCCCAATCTTTCTGCTATATCGAGTGTGTCTTTTGTGAGATGGTTATTATGACTCACATTTTCTTCCAACATGCCCCGGACACGAGGAGTACATTCCCAAGGGTGAGATTCCTCTGAAGTGTTCAAAGAAATGAAACCGAATTTCCAAAACTACCATGAAACTAAATTAAAAGACATATGAAGTAATTTCTCCTAATGTTGGGTTTTAGAGTGTGAGAGATCAGGCTCTAATCTCAGTTCTGTCGTTTCTCCACTGTGGGATTTTGTTTTTCTCTTAGCATCTCTTTCTTCCCTCTCTCCCTCTGTCCCTCCCCACCTCCTCCCTCTTTCGTTTCAGTTGGTTACTCCTTATCTAAATCATTGGGACAAAAAAGGTATACTTTCAAGAAGAATTTGAAGTGGCAAAGATAATGATTTAGAAAAAACGCATCTTCAATTTGTAGATCACAATTTTCTGCTCTTTGGCTCCCTATCAATGTTCTGAGGGGAGGTAGGACTCCTGCTGTTTTCTTTGCATAGAGGGAAACTATTTAAATGCCTCCCTTGAGATTCAATCCACTGCATGATTTGGTAAAAAGCTTGGCCTGGGATCCATATCCTGAACTTGCTCCATTCTGAGCAAGTTTATGGAAGTCTGGGGCTGATGACATCATGACACCTCTCCTTCTACCACCCAGCACAGGCATGTTCTTGAGTCACCCAGAGGTGGTGGGGAGTTGGGGCTATGAGCTGAGGAGTTGCCTGCTTGGGTCAGTCTTCTGTCCTGCTGCTTACTAGCTCCATTAACTGGGACAAACTCAGTTCCCATCCTGACCTCAGAGCCTGCATCTGCAAAATGCATAGGGTAAGGACTAAGTGCTCCTATGAGTGAAAGCCTTAAAATAGAGCCTTGTATAAAAGGTCTCAAACATGGCATTGGTACTATTACTTACTACAATTGCAATCATTATTGCTTTGCTATGGAAACCATTGTTCAGAGGTCCAGACGAAGACTCGTGTTGGAACCTAAGTGACAGTATGAACATTTGGAATGCTATCATTATTGTGAGATGATTGACTTTCCCAGAAACTTCCTTAAAAAAAAAAAGATTTTATTTATTCATGAGAGACACAGAAAGAGGCAGAGAAACAGGCAGAGGGAGAAGCAGGCTTCATGCAAGGAGACCCCAGGACCGAAGGCAGACGCTCAACCACTGAGTCCCCCTGGTGTTCCTCAGAAAGTTCTAACTATATGATGGTCTAATCATTTTATTTATGCTAATTTGTTTTGCTAGAAGAACTAAAATCCTAAACAAACAAAACCCAAACCAAAACACAACCTGTTTTCTTGTTGAAGGGTAGTAAAGGGGCCTAAAATCTAAAAGGGGATAATTTTGCAATGATTTACAAGATAGATGAGTCAAGATTCCTCTCGCTCTAGAATGAAATAGAAAATACTCATGCTTTATGTTAGGTCTCTCTTCCTGGCTCAGAGATCCCCCCACCTTTAATTTCTTCTGGCTTCAGGAGTAAGAACCAGTGTCCACCAGGTTGACGGATCAGAAATCTTTAGTTAAACACAATGATGAGTATACACTGTGTATTATTATTATTGCTGAAAATAATTTACAGCTAGGTTGATATTTCTGGTCCTCATATTTTTTTTTGAACTGGGGTTCGAAAGGAATTTGAATGCTTGCAAGTAAAAGAACTGACCTCCACAGTCGTGGTCCACCCATGGAAGAGTCCTCTGGGTTCTGGGCTCAAGCCTATATCTAGACATAATGATTACTCTATCAACACTAAAAACAGACAAATAAACCCAGTACAAGGTAGAGGAAAGCTAAGCTCCATAGAGTTTCTATATTTCATTTTGTTCCAGGTGAGACAAGGATACCTCAGTTTGTAGAGAGTGGGATGAACTCAGTGTGTCCGCTTGGCAGAGTTGTGTTTGTGTGTGTGTGCATGCACACACACGTACACACACATAATCTCTGCTCTCGAATTGTTTTTAGTACTCCCTGCAGGGAGGAGTCATAAATAATATTCCAAACGCATCTCGATCTTCTAAATACTTAGCTCATCTGCTCTCCTAATGGGCTCTCCAAGCTGAGGAGAAGTGATTGCAGCCATTAGTCCTGAACGGAATATCAAATATATTTGATCTTCCAAGCACTTCGTCCCAGAGCAGGCCTCTGAAAATCACAGCAAATTACATTTGGCTTAGGAACGGGGAGGATTGTTTTCTAAACACCTAAAGCAATGTTTGAAAAGTGTGATTCACAGACCACCTGCCTCAGAACCACTGGCGGCACTTGCTCGTTAAAAATGGGTTTTCTGGGCCCCTCCTCAGACCCGCTGAATCAGAAAGTCTGGGGGCGACTCCAAGAAAGCTTTTGGAAACATCATGAGGGGATTCTATGCCCATCAAATCTGAGATGAAGTGGTGACAAAACTCATCTCACAACTCAGGATGAGGGAACCCACCTCCCGCGTGGTGGGGTTTGCATTAAGTTCTTTCTCCCCAGGTGCATCTGAACTTTTGAATTAAGGTTTTGCAGCTAAGAAATCCAAGAGAAGAAAATGCGGCACTTAGAAAGACTCCTCTCCTACAACCTGCCAGGGTCAGCGTGGCCAGAGGCCTTATTTAACTTGTGTCGTGGAGGAGCAAGGAAGTGCCAGGAAGTTTTGGCAGCTGTGAGTATGAAGAGGAAAAGAGCAATCTTGCTGTCTGCACATTTCTTTCAGGAATATTGACCTCAGTGGAGTTTTTTCAAAAAAATTTTATTTTTATTTTAGAGAGAGCGTGTGCACACGCGACAGAGAGAGAGAGAGAGAGAGAGCGCATGGGGAGGGGCAGAGGGAGAGATAGAATCTCAAGCAGACTCCCCACTGAGTGCAGAGTCCCTAGTGGGGCTCAGTCTCATGACCCTGAGATCATGACCTGAGCCAAGATCAAGAGTCCACTGCCCAACTGACTGAGCTACTCAGGTGCCCCAACCTCAGTGGAGTTTTGAGATACTTCTGGGATTCAGTCATTTTTTCATTCATTCACTCATTCTATTTTAAAAATATATTTTATTTATTTATTTAAGAGAGAGCATGAGAGAGTAAGTGCAAACATATGCACAAGCAGAGGGGAGGGGTGGAGGGAGAGGGAAAAGCAGCCTCCCCGCTGAGCAGGGATCCCAGTGCAGGGCTTGATTTCAGGACCCTGTGATCATGACCTGAGCCAAAGGCAGATGCTTAACTGACTGAGCCACCCAGGTGCTCCATGAAGATCAAAGTGAGAGAAGCATATCTGTGTAAATCACTCAGCACAGTGCTTGGAACGCAGTAGCAGATATTCAGGAAATAACAGTCACCCCTTCTTCCTTGTCCCCGGCCAGAGGCATGTGCTGCCTGCAAAGGATTCTGAGATTTGAGGCTGGGACCTAACTTCAAGTTCATGAGATAGACAAGCAGAAGGAGGGTGTTTCTGGAAGAGGACCTGCTAGAGTGTAAGCAAGGAGCTGTGGAAGGTCATGGCAGGCCTGGGGGTTGATAGCCAGGCGAGTGATGTTGTAGTAGTTGTAATGGTGTCATGGAAGTTTGTGAGAGCTGAGTCCAGAAACATACATTGGGGCCAGATTTTATTTATTTTTTATTTTTAAAAAATATTTTTATTTATTTGAGAGAAAGAGAGTGAGAGAGCACGAGTGAGTGAGTGAGCACAAACCAGGGGTGAGGCAGAAGGAAAAGCAGACTTCCTACTCAACAGGGAGCTGAACGTAGGGCTGGATCCCAGCACCGAGATCATGCCCTGAGCCGAAGGCAGACGCTCAGCTGACTGAACCACCCAGGTGCCCTGCCATCCTCTTTGCATCACTTTCAGACATCTCAGCCCTTGGAGAGGGGATTGAACACCTTTTACATCCCAGTGCTTACAGCTCTGCATGGATCACTTCACTGAATTCTCCAGCTAGTCCTATGTGGTGTTCCCGTAGCCTCATGGAATATGTCCCAACAAGGTTCAGGAAGTTTGGGTAAATTGGCCCAGAACTTTTACCTTGTGACCTGGCATTCAAACCAGTTCAGAGTGTTTACACCACTTCCTGGGGTCAGGGGAAGAGACCCCGTGGCCATGGGCACTTAGATCCCTTTTTTGCACCTGGGAGGTCTCCTTCAGAGTTTGCAAAGGAGAGAGTCCCTCATTTCCCCGGGGTAGTCCTCCTCTGCGTAGCATCAAGAGTGGTCCCTGCACAGTGGAAAAGGTCTGGTTTGGGGTCACTTTGTATCTCACTTCTATCACTTTCTAGCTGTGTGACCTTGATAAAGGTACTTAACCTTTCTTGGTCTCAGTTTTCTTTTTTCTTTTCTGTTCTGTTCTGCTGTTTTTTTTTTTCTTTCTTTTATCATGCAGGGATAGTATGAATGAATGAATGAAAAAATAAATTTCTGATATAGTTAACATGCAGTGTTTCATAGCAGTTTCAAGTATACAATACAGTGATTAAACAATTCTATACATTACTCGGTGCTCATCAAGATAAGTGTATTCTTAATCCCCTTTACCTATTTCACCCATTTCACCACCTGTTGGTCTCCATTTTCTTGTCTTTTGATTTTTTTTTTTTTTTTTTGAGAGAGAGGAGAGAGAGAATGAGAGTGAAAGGGTAGGTGGACAGCAGGAGAGGGAGAGAGAGAATCTTAAGCAGGCTCCATGCTCAGCCTTTAGCTCAACGTGGGGCTAGATCTCATACCCCTGAGATCATGATCTGAGTTGAAATCAAGAGTCAGATGCTTAACCACCCAGGTATGCCAGTTTTCTTATCTTTTAAGGGGAATTGGAGAAAGAGGCAGTTATACTCACAGGGCTGTGCTGAGGTTCAGAGCAAATAGTGTATGCAATGTAACAAGGGCTGTTCCTTCCACTACTGTGTATTCCAGTGAGCAGCAATAGTAAATGTCTGGCAATTTTTCTGCACATCAGCTCAGTGTGATCACATCCAGGGACACTTGAGTGCTGAGATATGCAGGTGTTACATTCCATAGCAAAATAAGGATTAGATCTAAGTTGACTGCAATCTTGCATCAGCCAAGTGCCAGATCTAGAAGCATGGATGAGACACTGAATTCTATGTCTTAGTTTCTTCATCTGTATAGTGGAGCTTTATCCTGGTCCTTATTCTTCATGACCCCCTCATAAGACTGTATTGAGGATCAATGAGCCGATGTCTGTAATTGCTGTGTGTGTGGAAGTGGTTAAGAGTTATACAAAAGAGGCGCAGGACCCTATCTCCACCCTAGAGGAACTTTCGGTGTGGTTGGTGACATTACACACTCAGTTATGAGGCTCATGGGCACAGCATTGGTAGCACGTAAGGACTGGAATGGCGCTATGGACCACACTTGAGAGTATAGTTGAACGCCTCCTACTGGCTCAGGATTTATTTGGGTTTGTCGTGTCCTCATTGCATAGGGAGGTGATGAGCTAAACTCTAGAGGAGATTTTTGCTTTTGGGAAACAAATTCTATTCCCGTATTTGAATTCTCAGGGTCTGCCTGAAGTCTTGGCTGTCATTTGAGGATATTTCTGTGCATGGAGATCTATGAGAAGCGCCTGCCCACTTGTTCTCATCTTTTCCAACTGCTCAACGTTTTAAAGGGGAGGGGAGAGTAGACTTGCCATCGCTGAGCACTACATGTGGGGGTGGGGTTAGGCTGGTTACATCTATTTTTCTACTTTGTCTTGACCACGACATTACCCGTGGCTATTACTGTCATTTTGCAGACGAGGAAATGAGGCTCAGAGAGGTTGCATAACTTGCTTATGGGCTCAAGGGAACAAGCACAGAACTGGTAAGCAGTGTTGCTGGGATTTAAGCCCAGTATATGATCTTGCTTCTATGTTCAACTCCTTATTTCCTCACAGAAGACCTTCCATCCCTGCTCCTTGAAAGACCTTACACCCCTGTTGACTAGCACCGCTTCTGGTTTGTACCTTCTCCAAGCACCATCCCCTAGACTGCTTATAACATGCCCTGTGGGGTTGACTTATGTGTGGTATTCATAAGGTTGGTTGTTTTCTGAGTGGAGGAAGGAGAGAATTTAGTTTGCTTTTCTAAATAGATAAGATCCCTGAGAGTAGGATGTTTATTCAATCAGCAGATATGAGTTGTGTGCCTACTATGTTCCAGACACCATTTCAGGTCCTAGGAAAATAGTAATGGACAAAACAGACACTCTGCTGTTTTCACAAAACTTATATTTTGATGGGAAGATAGACAATTTAACTAACCAAAAGCTTGCCATCTAATCAGCTAACAAACATGGACCATTTGTTTAGAAGATGGTAACTGCCCTGGAGAAAACAAACAAACAAGCAAACAAATGAGAAGGGGCAATGGAAGTATCATTGGGGAAAAAGTTTACAGTTTACAAGGAATGTTCAGAGGCAGCCTAGCTGTAAGGTGACATTGTAGCAAAATGTGAAGGTGATAAGGGATGGGAAACAGAAATAATGGGAGAAGCACTCTAGGAAGAGTGTTCCAGGTGGAGGGAATGGCAAATGCAAAGGCCCTGAGGTAAGAAGTGCAGATCTGTTTATGGAGCAGTGACTTGGACCAAATGGAGCTATGGTAAGAAGTGACAGGGTGAGGCAGGTGATAGGGAGCCCTGGGAGGACATGAGTCATTCTGTCGAATTTGTCTTTTATTATGAATGATATTGGAAAGTAGAGGAGGCTTCTGAGCCTGAGAGACCTGACTCCAGTTATATTTTAACAGAGATGCGTTGCAGGGAGAAGCCAGGTAGCGATCGCAATAATCCAGGGGTTTGCATCTTGGACCAGATCTCCCTGTGTTCTTTGGAATGTACTCTCCTTCTACAGCTCGTAGAGGAGGGCCTGACAAATTGTAGGTGCTTGATAAACACTTGCTGAAACCAGAAAAGAAGGGCAGTGCCGTGTAGTGGCTGAAGAGCGTGGGCCTTACTGTGCGAGTTCAAACCCCAGCCTTGATGCTGCAAAGTGAACTGCTGCGTGTGACGTGGGGCATGTGACTTTCTCTCTCCATACCTCAGGTTCCCGAGCTGAAAATGGGAATAATGACAGTGTCCACCTTACAAGCTTTTCATGAAGATGGCACGCAGTGTCTGTCACATGCTTAAGAGAGGCCCCAGCCCACGGTCAGTGCTCAATAAACATCAGCAATCCCCGAGGCCAAGAGCAGGCTTTATGTTCTGTGCATTTGTTGAAAAGCAAAGGGAAATGCTGAGATGAAAATGCGAGAAATATTTGTGCAACATTTGGAAATGTGGGAAATCCAGAGTATTTCTTTTGCTATGTTTTCATTCAAGCAATGCAATTTTTGTCTACCATCATTTTTCTTTCCTGTTTTGCAATCAGATTTTCTTCCTGGTGACATACATTGCAAATATGCTAGTGGTGCAGTTGGGCAGGGATGGGGATGTGGGTTCTGTCCTCTACCTCTGCTTCTCCATGCGGAGCAGCCCTCTGTCTCTCCCTTTTGATCAGGCTTCATGGTAACCATAGAATAAAGTTTATTGCTAATGTTATTAGTTTCTAATCAGAGCCCACTGTGATTATTACCTAATAGTTATTGCTTTGCACTTCCAACCAGATGTCAAAAATAATGAGCCAATAAAACTGCTATTAATTTAGTCTGCATGACAATTTTAGGCCCTCAGAGCTTGAGATTTGGGGCCTCATAAAAGCAGGGCACAAATAATTTGAGTGCTCAAAAGTAATAACAAAAATGGCGAGAATATGAATTAATATGTAAGTGTTTCTAATTTAAAAATGAAACGCACAGCTCTGAATACCAACATTTCTCATGTGCTTTTCTTTTCATTTTTTAAAAAGATTTTATTTATTTATTTGACAGAGAAAGAGAGAGAGAGAGAGAGAGAGAGAGAGAGAGAGAGAGAGAGTGCACAAGCAGGGGGAGCGAGGGAGGGAGAAGCAGGCTTGATCCTAAGGCTCAATCCCAGGACTCCAAGGGCCCTGGGATCATGACCTGAGCTAAAGGTAGATGCTTAAAGGACTGAGCCACCCAGGCCCCCTCTCTTGTGCTTTTCTAGGATGAATGGAGCTGTCCTTATAGATTCTATCCTACAGGGTTTGGGCAGCATGGCTGAAGGAGTTGGCTCTTTATAGGAAGACGATGGGGTGCTACCGTAGATCTATTTGGTTCTCATGAGAGAAGAGGGCCAGGTTTGCAAGTGCCTGGAAGAGGGGTCTCCTGGAATCCCCAAGAGCTCAGTGAAACCTGTCTGTGTTGCTGCCAGACTCTGGGACATTCGGATTGACCCCTGTCTGCCCAGACACACACCCCATTTTAGAGAACCATCCTTTTTCTACTCATGCCCTCTGACATCCTGTATACTGTGAAATGTGGGAGGCTTGTGTTTAAGCCCTAATTACCTCCTTATCTGAGGGAATGATCTGGAGCATCATCTCTGAATCTGAGCTCCGTAATCTCTGAAAGCAGCCACGTTAATAGCACCTACCTCATAGGATTACAGTTGAGGGTTAAAAGAAACAACAGATAAAAGGAGCTTAGTGCAGTGCCTGGCACAGAAGTGAATTGGATAAAGTGTTGCTGTTCCTTAACTGCTACAGAGCTCTTTTCCTCCTTCACTTTGCTCATTCTTTCCTTTCATTCGTTGGTGGTACTTGAAAAAGTCCACTTTTTTCCCTTCCCCCATTCTCTTGTGCATAAGTCCTGTCCTGTTTCCTTTCCACTTTGCTGTAGTATTTTAAAAACAAATATGCATTTTACAAACACATACTGTGGCTCATCGTGGTGGTAGGGGTGTGGGTACAGAGGCAAAGGCTCAGTCAGTGCCTGGGGCTGTAATAGAGGAGACCCTGAGCACACCAGTTGGAAAGAGGTGGTGTGGGGCCTGACCCCAAGAAGATGTTGCCACAGAGACATAGGCTGATTGTTCTTCAATGGTGACTTTTTTCGATATGCTCCATCTCCTCACTGGTGGGCTGTGGACAGAAATGAGGTACAGCAGCCTCCCCTCCTTGTGGGCCTGGCCCCTAAACCTTCCCTCCCAGTCCTCTAGGGGTCTCTTTCTTTGCCTGCTGGCTGGCTGCAGGACATGCAGTAGAGTATTTCGCAGCCTGGGGATGTCGAGTGGCTGGATGAGAGGAGCCTGAACCCTGAATGACCCCCACCCCGCTCCCCAGTCACCTGCACTGAGATTAGGGGTTGTTTGTTACAGCAGCTGGGCTTCCCTGACTCATACAGATGGACAGGACCTTGCCAGGCAGATGAGAAGAAGGAGGGCACTGCAGGCCAAGAGTCCGGGCAGGGAACAGTGAGAAGCCCCCGTGTGTGCTCTGGAAACTGAAATTGGTTAGGATTATAAGATGGTCTGCAGGAAGATAAGGGCGGCTGCAGAAAAGACTGAAGGGGCGTGCTTGTCATTTAGGATTACAGAGTAGGCAAAGGGGACAATTGGGGAGGGCTGAGCAAGAGCTCGGACCATCCTCTGGCTTTGAGGATGCTGTTCTGGGGGCAGGCCTCCAGGGAGGGTGGCTGAGAGGGGCTCGGGACTCGTCCCAGGCTGACAGATAAAGAGGCTTTCCAGATGACTGGGGGGGTGGGGGTGGGGGGAGATAGCTTGGAAGCCTGAACCAGGAAAGTGGCAGTAGAGGCACAGGCGGAGCTGACAAAGAAGCTGTTTAAGAGGGAGAATTCACAGGACTTGGCCATGAGCTGAGCTGGAGGTGGGGGAAGGAAACACCTACTGCTCGCTCTTCCTTTTATATCCTCTACCCCCTGCCACCCCTTCATAATGACACGGCTGTCACAGTGTGAAATTTAGTTCTTGTTTCCTGGGTGCTTTCTTGCTTATCGCAGAACGTGCTGATCCATACCGATCCCTGAGCAAACACCACCTTGCCTGTCAGTGAAGCCACACGTGTCTTGGCCCAGCTCTGCTGTCACCGGGGTGTGTCATGTGTGGATGGATTGGGCATCCACGTGCATGTCCCCCCACTGCCGCCTCCCTTGCTGGGACCCCCTCCATGCTGTGATTCTTCCATTAGGGAACCTGGGGTATTAGGCTCGCATCCCTCTCACTCACAGGTGGATTGTGGGCATCGAATAATTCCTTCAATTGAGTCTGTTAATCACTTCATCACAAAACAAGAAGAGGGGAAATTATTTTAAATTGATTTGAGCAGAATTTTAACATGTTCAGCATAGCCAACTTTGTGTCCAGGTTTAGCACTTGGTGTGTTAATTGAGTCATGGGTTCTGCTGGATTATCCTTGTTGCTGTTAAGGTAGAAATCAATATTAATATTTCCTCAGTGGCAACCATCTTTCTAGGATTGGGATTTTTCTTCCCTTCTTTCCCTCTATGACTTTGTTACCTTTGCATTTCTGATTGTATCTAGAATTTATGGAGGTGTTGTTTGTGTGTGTTTTTTGTTTTCTGTGAAGAATACCGGCGGTTTGTGATGCTGTTGCACTTCCCATCACATCTGGGATCAGTATTTGTAATAGATTAACTTTTATGCCCAGCTCCTGAAGAGCATTCTCATTATCTGATAAGAGGCGACGGTCTCCACTAGCCTTCCGAGGTAATGAATCCTTTTCATTTGTTTGCTTGCACGTCCAGGCTGGTGAGAGGTGGGGTGACATATATCCTGGGGGAGCTTTACTGGCCACTGGCAATTATGCCTCTGCTGCCCACATGGTCCACTTCCGACCACTGGCCTGTGTTGCCAGCCCTCTCTTTGGGTGCCACGTGTTCATCCTCTGATGAGGTATGTGTGCTTATCTGTGTCCCCAAGATTTTCAGTCATGTGTGTACCCCCCTTGTAGGGCACTGGGATGCTTCAGTCCGGGTGCTTGTGCCAACAAAGACTCTGGTTCCTTTTCTCATGTTCCATATTGAGTGTTGTCAGGGATTTTATTTTCCCTCTAGGCATGGCTCTTGATTTGTTAGATGGAAACTCCTTAGGGTGGCATATAAGATCCCCTGTAATCTGTCCCTGCTTATCTCATTGGCCTCATCTCCAGCCCCCATAATGGGAGCCCAAGGTGGAGTTATGCAGAGCTTCTTGCAATTTCCCAAAGACACCTTGCAGCGGGGCCTTGCAGTGCTGTTCCATCTCTCCAGAAAGCCCTTCCCCTCCAGCCATCCCTAGAGGCTGAGTCTGATTAGCCCTTCTGCCCAGAAGCCGCCCGCTACCTTGCAGAGGAGTTGGCTAGTTTCTCCCTTTAGAGTGCTTGCTGTTTGTCTTCCTCTCTTCCCCCCACCAGATGCTGAGTTACCTGGGAGTCAGGGCTCCGTCTTACCCATGTCTCTATTGCTACCACCTAGCGTGCAGCCTGGTGTAGAGATGCGCTTGGTCACAGCTAGCTGAGGGACATCTGTGCACGTATGTTACGGTAATCGATCCCTACGGTAAGTACTTCAGGTGCCTTGTTTCACTCCATCTACAACACACCTCTGTGAGGTGGGGGCTGTTCTCTGTTTCGCAGATGAGTCATCCGAGGCACAGAAAGGTGGAATAACTTGTCTGACACTGCTCTGCTTGTGAACGGGGGAGACTGGGGCGAAACCCTGGTCTCTCGTGCTTCAAACCCTCCTGGACTTAGCCACTCTGACATGTGGCTCTTTCCATCCTCTCCATTTCTCCTGCTCCTGCTTCATGACAGGCTTACGTTCTGCCCCATGACCTTCCTGCCCGTGTCAGAGGATAGTCATTGTAGTAAGAGAAGATGCTGGTGTTCGCAGAGTCTAAAAATGTAGCGTAGGTGTGCTGCACGCCGTCTGTTCTCTGTTTGCCTCCCTGCCCACTCCTGCTCCACATACTCTCTGGCTCCCTGTGCCCTGCTCTGGGTCCCAGGAGCTCAGCTCTGTGGGCTCTTCCCCTGCTCTCTGGCTTCCCGCACATTTGGCCAATGGAGGCAGTGGGATGGGGGACAGAGGGCAAGGTGGCTCTTTGCCCTGCTCCCTCCCTGTGTTCTTCCAGAGCAGGGGTTGGCAAACTCTTTCTATAAAGTGCCAGATGGTAAATATTTTAAGCTTTGTGGCCCAAGAGACAAAATTAAGGAGGTGATTTAGGTACTTATATAACCATTTTAAATGTAACCATTTGAAAATGTAAAATCGTTCTGAGCTCATGAGCTGTAACAAAGCAGGCAGCAGGCCAGATTTGGCTCACTGGCCACAGTTTGCCAACCAATGGTCTGGACTCTAGAGCCAAGCTTCAGCATGTACCAGGATCATCTGGGGGGCTGTTCCGACGCAGATCACAGGCCCCCACCCTCCGATGTTCTGATCATGTGGGTCTGCAGTGGAGATTGAGAGTTTGCCTGTCTGACAAGTTTCCAGCTAGTGCTAATGCTGCTGGCCTGGCCACCCCCGTCTGAGAACCCTCAGTGCAGAGACGGCACCTGCCAAGTGTTCCCTTGGACTCAGGGACTCTGTCCTCTCCCTTTGCCCCTTCAGGCCTGTGTGCTTCCTCATCCTTCACTGGTCCCCTTAATGCTACCGAAATCTCTGCAAATCATCCTTCCCTCTGGCTCTGTTCAGTGAAACCCTTTGCTTGTGCCACCTTTGTTTGTTGGAATCTTATGGATACTACAAGCATTTTCATTTTCTAGAAACGGTCTGGGAATGGTGTGCCTGTTTACTTTTCACGTATAACTCTTGGAAGAGAATTATTATTTTTTAAAGATTTTATTTATTTATTTATGAGAGAGAGAGAGAGAGAGACAGGCAGAGGGAGAAGCAGGCTCCGTGCGGGGAGCCCAATGTGGGACTTGATCCCGGCACTCTGGGATCATGCCCTAAGCCGAAGGCAGGCGCTCAACCACTGAGCCACCCAGGCATTCCTTGGAGGAGAATGTTTCATCACTGGATTATTCTTGTATTGACTGCATTTACATTACTTAGGGGTCTCCTCTGTGTGTGACTCTGTGGGAACTGGGATCAGGTTCATGAGGAATTAGGACAGAGCCTAGCCCCTTTTATGAAACAGGCAACTGTAGAATGCTATGGGTGTGTGGAGGCCACCCAACTCTGTGGAGGTGGCTTAGGGCAGGAGGTGACACTTGGGATGGGTTCAAAGGAAAAGCATGCACTCTCCCACTGTGGGGGGTTTTGAGAAGTGGAGCCTGCATAGTGCCCATGTGTGGAGGGATTTAGGGAGCCAGGAGACTTTGGTTTGGCCTAAGAATGGTGTGTGTGCACGTATGTGTGTGTATGCACAAGTGTGCATACGCACATGGGAGAGACAGGGTTTGAGAGTAGCCAATACAGCTAGAACAGTGAACAGAGGCAAGATCACAGGGCCTTCACTGCATCCCGGGTAAACATGAGGACACTGAGGATTATTTTATTCTTTTTTTTTAAAAAAAGATTTTATTTATTTATTCATGAGAAATACAGAGAGACAGGCTCCCTGCGGGGACCTCGATGTGGAACTCGATCCCAGGACCCTTGGGATCACGCCCTGAGCCAAGGGTAGATGCTCAACCGCTGAGCTGCCCAGAGGCCCCAACCTTGAGGATTTTGATCAGGGAATGACTTAGTGAGGTTTCCAAGTAGAAAGATCACCTCTGTGGTGATTGCATGGATGGAGCAGGGGAGAGGCTGGTGGCAGGGAAGGGTGGGCTCCTGGCGGGCTGCTGGGCTGGATTCCTGAGGGTCCAGGTTGGGACTGGCGGAGCCCGGAGGTGGTGATTGCAAATAAGCTTTAGGATAATCTCAAATCAGTTTCTGCCATGAGGCATGTGCCCCCCGGGGGGGTTTGTAAGAAGCCAAGGCCTAGCCTAAGCCAAGGCTTCGCCCCAGTCCTCTGGGAGGTGATATTCTCACTCTGCCAGCGGCTGAACCCCATGACTCCACTCGACGGCTTCATTTCACAAATTAAAAATATCAACTAAACGATCATTTCAAAGACTTCCAGCTTAAGGAAACCATTGCTGCTCAAAGTGTGCGTTTCCTGTGAAGCAGCACTTCTCTGAAACATTTACCCAACACCTCAGAGAGCTCCCACCAACACGTCTACCTTTTTGGAAAGGTCAGACTTTTTAAAGGTTAATTGTTACCCTTAAGAAAAACGTAAAAACAAACCGCACGGCTGCATATTTAATAAGTGTTTGGTATAGCGTTTCCCAGAAGCACAACTCCTGGTGATTTGATTTAAACAAATAAAACAGGGTCTGGAAATACTGCGCTGTTGGCGACCCCAGACTTGGAGGAAGCTGCCTGCCGCCGGCCTGCAGGAGTATCACCGCCTGAAGGAGTATCACCCGCTCCAAAGCTCCTGCGGCCAGAGAACCTCGGGCCGGAGCGGGAGCAGGGCTGGGCCTGGGGCTGGGGCTGGGCCTGGGGCTGGGGCTGGGCCTGGGGCTGGGCCTGGGGCTGGGCCTGGGGCTGGGCCTGGGGCTGGGCCTGGGGCTGGGGCTGGGGCTGGGGCTGGGGCTGAGGCTGGGCCTGGGGCTGGGGCTGGGCCTGGGCCTGGGGCTGGGGCTGGGGCTGGGCCTGGGCCTGGGGCTGGGGGCTGGGGCTGGGGCTGAGGCTGAGGCTGGGCCTGGGGCTGGGGCTGGGGCTGGGGCTGGGCCTGGGGCTGGGGCTGGGGCTGGGCCTGGGGCTGGGGCTGGGGCTGGGCCTGGGCCTGGGGCTGGGGCTGGGCTTGGGGCTGCGCCCGACTGTGGGCTGCAGAGGGGCCTTGACACTTCGGTGCCGCCGCCTTGTCAGCCCTTCTCCCCCAGCCGAGGCTTCCTTCCCAGCTTCCCGGCAGCCTCCCTGAGCGAGCTGCTTCCCTGCCTCCTTCCCGCTTCCTCCTCGGGGGAGAGTGCTCCCTGACGGTCCTGCAGGGGTCAACCAGACTGGTGGCTCTGTTTCCCTTAGGCTGCCTCTGCCCTTCAGCCTTCCCATGTACAGCCTCTTCCCTCCTCCCACCGGTATCAGCTCTTCCCTCCTCCCTATACCACCAGCTCATCCCTCCTCGGCCTTGTACTAGCAGCTCCTCCCTCCTCCTTGTGCTACCAGCTCCTCCCTCCTCCTCCCTTAGCAGCTCTTCCCTCCCCCTCCCTGTACCACCAGCTCTTCCCTTCTCTTCCCTGTACCACCACTTCATCCCTCCTCCACCCCCTTACTAGCAGCTCTTCCCTCCTCCTCCCTGTGCTCACTGCCCCCAGCTTGAATCCACCAGTGGTTTTCTCACAACTCATTGTTCTTCCAGGACCCCGGCCACCCAGTTGCCAAGTCCCGTTGGTGTTTTCCATACAGTCTGGCTCTGGACTGTCTCTTTTCATCACTGTGGCCACCTCTTTTGTGGTCAGAACCCCTCTCCTAGGTTACCACAATAACTTCCCACCTGTCTTTGTTGAGGGGCATCCGTGTTGCCCACTGACGGAGACAAATTTTCCTGAAGATCCCTGGTGATTCTGTAAATCCCTTGATCAAAATTCTTACTGTTTTCTTATTATCTCTGAAATGGAGCTCAGAATTTCAGTATTCACCACCATTGTCCTAATCTCTTAGCTCTCCACCCTGCCCCACCCTCCTCTTTTTTAAACTGTAAGAACTTTCAAGAGATCTCCCCTCTTTGGTAAGTGTACAATGTGGTATTAGCCAGAGGCACTATGTTATGCAGACCTATGGAGCTTCTTCACTGTGTATAACCTTACCACGTCAGAGTGAATGGTCTCTGTTCCCCACAACCACAGCTCACCTCGCTCACCTCTCTCCCCTGTGCCTTCCCTGCTGCCCTTCGCACTCCTGGAAGCCCGGAACGCCCTCCACGCTTCCCTCCCTCAGGGGCCAGCGGGGTGCTCCATCTGCCCACCACCTTTCCTGGTCACTCCATGTATGTTCTTGGGTGTCATTTCCCACTGGCTGCTGAGTGTTATGGCTCTTTGTGTCTGTCCATGGGTTGTTAATCCTGTTGGACCGTAACCTATTTACCTTGGAGCCCCACCGGCAAACTTCCTGAACCTTTTTTCTTTTTTAAATAAAATCTGTAGAATAAGGTTAGTCATTCTCCCAAAATAGATGTCTGGGGGAATATTAAGTGACTTAAGTATTTAAGTTCCTAACAGAGTGTCTCGCACATGATTATTGTCCATGGTAAGTCCAGTCATTTTCAAAGGAAGGAAGGAAGGAAGAAGAGGAGGAAAGAGCAAAGTAAAGCTAACTGCTAGAACATTCTTAACTGTATTTTCCTCAGCAGTCAGATTGTATCCTTCCGGCCCCTCCAGCATAATATATACTCCAACCCACCTCTGTGTCTTTATCAGTTCTCTGGATTTTTCCCGCAAGTACTGCCATGAGCTAAATCCCGTAAGTATTTAGGTGAGATTTAGGAGGGATCTGTTTTGCTTTCCAGATCCCTCACTGGGTTGGCCTCCAAGGATGAACTCTCTGAACCCTCCCATCCTTTGGCTAAGAGCTGTGTTGGCTCAAGGGGGCACATCAGGGGGAGAGGGAGAGATAGGTATTTATTTCTATCTTCTTTCTTGCTTGGTTCCCTGGGCTGGCTGTGGCCCTCAGTGAAGGCCACTGCACCCAACGTTGCCATCTTTTGTTCTCTGGGTCAGGTGATGGCTCTTCCCCCCTCTTCAGCTTCTGTTCCTGGCTGTTACTTGCACCAGGGTGATTGTGTGTTCCTTCATCTCTGCCCACAACTTAAATAGCCACTTTGTTAAACTCCCCTAATGTTTTCAACTTCCTTCTGAGATGCTTAATATTTTGACTCATACACTCCATGAGTGCCCAATGGGTCATTAAATCTCAGAAACATTGTGTCCAGCAAAAGAAGTCCCACACAAAAGAATGCATGTGAAGTTCAAGAACAGATAAAAATAATCCATGGTGATAGAAGTTAGAACTGCGGTTGTTTGGTTTTGGGTTGGGGTTTGGCAGGAGGGAACTTTTTGAGGTTTTGGAATTTTTTTCTCTTTTTTTAGTCATGATTGCTATGATGGCTATGCGACTATATATCATCGTCAAAACTCATTGAACTCATATAGGCATTTCCTTGTATGTAAATTATATCCCAATAAAAAGTAAATACATGGAATTACATGGAAAAGTCATTATGTTGAAATATATTTAAGAAAATGTTAAATGCAAGTTTCTGATATGGAAAAAAAACATCTTCTGTGGTCTTCAACACACACATCAACACACATCAAAATCCAATACAACTGGTGTTTTTTATAAAGAAACAAATTTAAAAAAAAAGAAATTTAAATTTTAAAAAAATTTTTAAAAAAGACTATTAAGTTGAGAGAGAGAGAGAGTGAGAGCAAGCAGAGGGAGGGGCAGAGAGAGAGGGAGAGAGAGAATCTCAAGCAGAGCCCACACTTAGTGTGGAGCCCAATGCAGGGCTTGATCTCATGACCCTGAGATCATGACCTGAACTGAAATCAAGAGTCAGCTGCTTAACTGACTGAGCCACCCAGGGGCCCCTATACAAC
The DNA here is from genome assembly GCF_003254725.2 of Canis lupus dingo. NCBI lineage: Eukaryota > Metazoa > Chordata > Mammalia > Carnivora > Canidae > Canis > Canis lupus. Next base: position 28,907,851 of record NC_064261.1, on the reverse strand, counting down.
TAGGGTCTTGATGAACTCCCAACCTCGGTGGTCCTTGTGGGGGCCATCCCCTTTCTTCCAGCTTAGTGTTGTCTCCACTGTCTTCCACAGGACACTGCTACATACCATGTTACTGGCGTCACTGAGTATAGGTAGTGACTTTTTATAAGGAATGTACAATGTTTAGAAACGGGCACAGTCCCTGGCACAGTTCCGTACACAGAGCAGGTGCTTAAAGCTTAAAATCAAAAGTCAGCTATCATTTAATGAACGTTCAGTGAATTCTTATTCTGAACTAGGCAGTGAGTTAGGTACTGGGAGAACCTATTCTTCACTTTTATTTTTTCCAAGTTATGCATATTTTAGATTTATTTTTATTTTTTATTTATATTTTTTAATCTAAATTCAGTTTGCTAACATATAACACCCATCACATCACGTGCTCTCCTTAATGCCCATCACCCAGTTACATTATCCCCTGACCTCCCTCCTCTTTTGCAACTCTTTGTTTTCTAGAGTCTCGTATATTCAGAAGTCTCTCTGGTCCCTGGAGATTTTGCAAACCTGACTCAACCCTCCATGTTCATGGGCTTGTGAAAGAGTGGGACCCATCCACATTCTGTGATTTTTTTTTCTAGCTTTTTTTTTTTTTTTTTTTTCTCAGCAGAGACCTCCAAATCTACTTTTGTTCCTGTTCCCGTCACTTCAACCTGGGCTCAGGGGTGTGCTGTTTAAGTGATTTCCATAAAAAAAATAAAATCTGCAGCTAAGCATCATGGGCTGAGTGACTTTATGAGGTATATTGGGGTTTCATGGTGGAGGGTCACCCCTGAATATGGCCAGCCTCCTGAGTGTTCTCTGCTTGCTGGCTCACGGTCCTCTGACTTCCTTCACCTGGATCCCAGCCAGTGACCCTCCCTACCCCGAGCAACCACTTGGAAGTAGAATCTATTTCTTCCTTGAACTGTATCTCTTTCCCCAACTTTTTCTGAAATTTTTTTTCAGGAACCAATCAAACTAGGTTATTTTGCCTTCTATATAATTTTCTGAAATTCTTGTAAATATAATTTTTCCATCTTGTTCCATCTGCTAGAAAAATATTTCTCCAGGGGTGGATGAGGAAAAGATAGTAAACAGTGTCCAACTGTGGCCTCTGGCCATCCCTGCCCAACCCTGGCCAACCTTGCTTCCACCTTAGGTGATGGGTTGCACTTGCCTCTGAGACCCTGCTTCGGGATCTCTTTCCATGGCACAGCCGGGATATGGGACATGTGTTGTCCCTTCTACGCAGGGCTTCTTACCAGGGTGGGATGCTCATGGTCAGTGGAAGTTATCAGGTAGCCTGGGGGTATCCAGCTATAGAATTGAATGGGGGCACAGATAGAATTGAATGAAAATTTGAAGGCAGCTGGATATGAACAGCCGGAGTTACCAGGCTGGATCTTCTACAACGACATCCACCCTCAGAACCATATATCTTTTGGGAGCTAGGATTGTGAGGTGGGACCTATACCAATGGGCTCTTCTTCATTCTCTGACCTTATTTCTGAAGTTCCCACATGGAATTCATCTTTTTTGGTGCAATTTGTCCCCAGATGCCCATCAAGAGTTGAATGCAAAACAAATGGAGTATAGTTCCACTTCACAAAGTGTTAGGCACCATTTTGTATTTTCTTGACTGTGTTCCATGTACTTGGGCTCTGAAAAATGCTATGGGCAGTTGCCTTGGAGATTGCACATGTACCTGAAAGGGAATGAGTGTAATATCTCTCCAAAGCCTCTAAGTTGTTCTGAAGATCCTTTCTGACCGGAATTGAGGAACCTAATATGACCTCTTCTTAAAACCCTACCTGGTTGGACGTTCAGCCTCCTAAATAAGCTTTGGTCCTAGGAATCTGAATGTGAGCTTCTAGATTTCTGTGAGGATTGTTTCCTGAAAGTAGAGGGTTCCCTGAAGGTAGCAATCTACTATTTCCCCAGATTCACAAGAATTGGGAGCAGAAGGCCTCAGCCTCTCGTGTAGGCTCAGTTTTTCTGGCTGTGTCTCACTGTCAACCATTTCCTTGCACCTTTCTTCCATTGGGTCTGATCTTCCAAACTGCAGTCATAAGGGGGTTGGTGTATAGCTTACTGCAAAAGTCTGTGGAAGTTTTATATCTCAAGGTCTTTTCTCCTTCCTTTTGGTGCAAGTTTATAAATGTGCCTTGTGGGTCCTGGTACCATCCACATTGCTGCATGCCAGTGAGAGTGGGTATCCTGCCCTGGAGACAGAGAGATTTATGACTTTTGACTTTGCATGATTTCTAATTCTGGAACATGCAATTTTTCTATTAATCACTGTTTCTCCACACCTGAGGCCTGCCTTCCTTAGGACATTTTAGTGGCACATTCTCATTGCAGCTCAAAATCCTCTTCAATCTGGCATTACTTTCCCACAGATGCTTCCTCTAGGCTGGCATTCATGTACCTATGACCAGGGGATTCCAGGTTTGCTTGAAGTTACCCCTTGGCAGACGACCAGGCTCTGGTGAAGTCTGTGTTGGCAGGAGAAGCAGAAGGCCCTTCTCAATTACCTCAAGCTGAGTGATCAAGGATTGACCTCTTTTACGACTGAGCATCACTAGAAGTTGCATTAACCACCAATTTCCAGGATTACTCTGGTTGATCAGCTGATCAGTTTATTTCTTGTTCTTTATTACCCTGGCCATGATACCAGTGCCTGCGCTGTATGCATTGCTCTCTACCTGCCTTGACACAGACATCGCTCCCTCCCATTTTCATGTTGATCAGAGGGTTGTGTCAATGATGTCATCTGACATCAACATGGCCCATATGGGAATGATCATCTTTTTCCCTTCCCATGTATATCCACTGGTTTGGCAATCAAGATAAGTGTGCCCTTTGGCTCGTCCCCAGGGTGATCATTTCATCTACCTTCCATTGCATTGGGATTCAGTTTCTCAGCTTTAAGATCTCAGGCTAACACCCTACTGCTGCTCAAATATCACTGCTTTTCCTTTTCAAATGGGACTGCTTTTCCTCCTGATGTTTAGGTAAATATGACTCAGATATTCAATTTCATGGATTGTATTAGCTCAGAGCTTTCTGCACAATTCCTGTGAATTTTAACCTTGAGTTCTCAGGATCCCCCACAGGTATCTCTTTGCTGACTTGGATGCAAATCTTGGCTCATTCACACTTGCCTTCCAAATTTGACTCAAACCAAGCTCATGTTCTGCTATTTCTGTGTTCTGTTTGTTTTTGTTTTGGTAGGAAATAGGTGCTATAGGCCAGTCAGCTTTCCTTATTCTCTTTCCCTCAAATATGATGAATATAGTTTTCTCTCTTTCCTTAGCTAAGCATTCCAGAGCTGGACCTTGTGGTGGTCACCAATATCATTTCAGGCTCAATTGCGAGCCATACTGGTAGCATGAAATAGTTTCACGTTTACAAACAAGGAGATTGGTGATGATTATCTAGCAGTATGTGGCTTAAGAGATGTGATCTAAATGTGAATAATTGAGAAAAATTAGAGGTAAGCCATTTATTTCCCCATTCAGATATGCTTCCACAAAAAAGCACATTAGCTTTTTTTCTACTCCTTGAGCTTACTTTTTATTAAAATAATTGCATTCCTATTATTAAGTGTTCACTATATTCACATTGTAAGTAAGATGTATAATATGCCTTAAATAAATAATATACACTAAGTTACAATCGGTACTTGGTTTACTTCAACTTCCCAGCTACTTTTAATCACCACTTAAATGCAATCCTGGCATTAACACTGAGGTATAAATATGTTCCACACACATTTCTTATTCTAGGGATCATACTGCTTTATACACAAGTTCTTTCCAAAGAGTCAGCTTGTGAGTTTTTTGGAAGCCTGGACATGGTTCTTCATAGGAATTTCTGTTGAAAAACCTTTTAATTAGAAGTTTAACCTGTTTAGTAGTAAAGCAAACACCACCATCATCACCACCATCATCTTAATCATCATAACCATCACCATTATCATCACCACCACTAGCGCCACTCTGTCATCAGCATAGCCATCATCACCAGCACCACCATAACCACCACCACCATCATCATCATGACTATCATGACCATCACCATCATCACCATCATCATCATCACCATCATCACCATCATCAAATTTGCAGCCTCAACTCTTTTCATGATATCTAGACCCAAACATTTTCAATAGCTTGCTGTTCTTCTCCTGTTCTTCTTCATAGACCACTCTCCACATCACATCCCACCACAATTTAAAATCATAATCTACTCTTGTTTTATAGTATATTACTGCTTCTATTATGCTTATCTATAGATGTAGTTTTTAAACATAAGATGTCCGTACCATTTTGTCTTCTTTTTTACTCACACATTTCAATGTTTCTCCACAGGCTTCAGAAATATAATTCTTTATTTCCTTCTTCCTCCTCCTGCCCTCCTCCACCTCCTCCTCTTTCTTCTTCTGGTTTAGACTGATAACTTATTTATTTATGAGGTATAGTTGGCAGAGAAATGTAATTCTTAATACTCATACAATCTGTCATTCTATCTGCATCTGCAACAATCAAAACTTTTATTTCCCTTCTGACATCTATAAATGCATTTGCATAGAAATCAGCTTTTAGCCTACAGCTTTAGGTCAGTTTGCCTGGGTCTGACTGTGGGATTTGCTCTGCAGAGGCTCTGTGACTTTGGCTAGGTCCTCCTTGCCCCACTGTTCTCATCCACATAGGTCTGATACCAAGAGTACCCATGTCAGAGGATTGCTGTGAGAACCAAATGTGCATTACATGAAAAGCCTTTGGGTCAGTGCCCAGCAGAGTATCCTCTTGATAAGTGTGCGTTATTCTTTTCTCATACTTATTTTTTGCCAACGTGTCCATCAGAAATTGCTGTCTAGTTCCCTGGGCTGCCTACATGTCTGCATAGGTTGTGCATTGCATGCCCTTAATTATTTTCATTCTTCACAGTTTATGGAGAATCCCTTGGAAATTCTCTACTCCCTGATTTAAGTGGTTTTCCAGGTAGAGTAAAATTAAGTGGTTTTGTGTGGAGGCCAGCTGGCCACCTTGTATTAGTTACAGAAGTAACAATAGTGCTCCCTAAGAAGGCAGCTGTTGCTTTTGGAAAATTTAGGGGAAAAGTGCTTTGTAAAATACACTTTGCTTGAAAATAAGCAATTTTATTTCTTCACAGGTAGATGTAAACCAACAGTTAACTAAGAACTTAAGAAGTTGTGTAAGGAGCTGTGTGGAATCAGAATGACTACATTGTCTAGAAACCAGCCTAGCTGACTTTCCGAATGAGTTGGTCTTCAACTAATTTACTATTAACCAGTACCTCTATAGCTAACTATATTGCTTACAAATCCCAATTAGACCACATGAAGTCTGCCAAGTTGAATTTCATTTCTCTGTCTCAATTTTTCACTCCTCAACTGAAGAACTTCACAGAGATGTAAAGTACTCTGAAATATAAATATAACTGTATACATTTTATTTTTATATATGTAATCAACTACAAAAATACTATGCAAATATCTTATTAAAACTGCATTTTCTTTTGAAAGAAGATAAAGGTCCAGAGATTGTTTTAATTCACATTTTTAGGAACACTACCTTTCAATTAAAATTAGGAATGGTGGTCTTTGTGAATGAGGAAAAGTTTATTCAGGTGTGGGTTCCATTCACATGATAGAGGGACTCCAGATCTCTGTATAATATAATGTTGTTTTCTCTTTTCAGAAATGCCTTTAGTTTTCAAAGGTCACCTGTGTAAGCAGATAAGACCAAGGTCATAGACTTTCCCTCACTGTGTGCTGATGACATTGTACTTTGGGTGAATTTCATTTTGAATCAGCAAAGACAAAGAATATTATATGGTAGAAAGCACAGTGGATTTAAAATGAGCAGACCTGTGTTTGCCTTTGATTCTCCTGAGTAAGCTCAGATAAATTAATAAATTTCTCCCTACTACCTTGCTTTTCTATCCTCTTTCTGATCCCTCTGAAATGTATTGCATGTCTGAATTGTTCAGACATCCACTGCTTCTATTCTGAGTATCAATGGACTCAAATATAACCATTTGTAGTTATCACTATAAAAACAATAAACAAAATCATTTTAGCTAGCTAAATTGTTTTCTAGCACTTCTTTGGAATCTCAGAGATTAATTTTGGTTCAGATCTCAGAGATTATCAGATGTCTGGTTTTTTTTCTTTGCGTATTAATTTAATACTAAGCTTTAATAGAAAATATATGATTTTTATTAAAGCAGAAATTTTCTTTCATGTATTTATATTGTGAGGTGGGTTCCTAATCTGATATGACTGATGTCCTTATGAAAAGGTGAAATGGGGACACAGACACATCCCAGGAGAATGTTCAAATGAAGATGAAGTCAGAGATCCACTTGCTTTATAAGCCAAGAAATGCCAAAGATTGCCAACAGACCCCCAGAAACTAGGAGAGAGGGCCCAGAAGGACTTTAGGAGATTGTTGGTAGAAATACAATTGTTAAAGGTGCTTCTGGTGAGCTCTTCCGATGGAAATGAAGAACATGTCTTTGGAAACTGGAGAAAAGGAGATCCTTATGAAAATGTGGCAGAGGACTTAGCTGAATTATATTTTGTTTTTGGAAAGTAGAACCTGTAAGCAATGGATTTGGATATTTAGCTGAGGAGATTTTGAAGCAAAGTGTTGAAGGTGTGGCCTGGTTTCTTCTTGTTGCTCATAGTATAATGGGAGAAAAGAGAGATGAATTGGCTGGACAAGCATCCACTAAAGCCGTTAGGCCTGTGGCTTGTGATCCCACCAGCCATCTCAGTAGAGTGCCACCAGCTTGGACTGAAGGAGTTAGACGTGAGATGAAATTATGGGAGACTGCTGGACCTCTAGGATTCCACAGGTGAGAATGGGTTGACATTTTCAGCTGTGAACCCGTGTCCTCCTTCAAGAAAAGGGAAAAATGACCCCCAAACAATTCAGATGATGTCAAGGCTGCTATGGCCGAAGCAGACCTGCAGGACTCAGGCTCTTGACCAGCTGTGGGGCCTGTGAGGCTGCTGTAGCCTTCTGTTCTGGGCTTGCTGAGTCAGTGCTGATGTGGCAAGTGAGCACCAGGTCTGAACTCTACTCTCTGCATCCAACTCCTTGGTTTGGAACTTGGATTCTGCTCTTGGTTCCCACGTGGTTGGTATCCTTGGTGAAACCGGTCACTTTTTTTTCATCCTTCTTTGATCTCTTTTGTGTTTCTGTTTTGTGTTGTGCTATCTCAAAGTGGCATTTGTCATAAGAAGAGAATCACAGGGTAGGACATTGGTAGAGACTCTATAAGCCTATTGTTCAAGGCCATTCACAGCCTGGTGAGTTTGTGGTTTTCACTGGATTTATGTCCAGTGGGACAGACTTTGCTGTGACTAATGAAACTTGATAAGATTATCCTTTCATCTCAATTTTTTTTGTCCTATATGTTTGGGTTTAATCCAGAGAGTGTTGTTTCATGTTTTTGCTTGCTGGGGTGCAGAGTGCCGAGTCTGTTTGGAGAAGGGTAACCATCAGATTGGGGGCCTGAGACCAGAAATGCACGAGCACCATATTCTACTGACCCGTGCCAGCTTGTGTGTGTATGTTTCAGTCACCTCAAGGAAAATCTGCCTCTTACATGTACTCTCGTTTTGGTCCTAATTTTTGTGCCCAGCTCTAAATGACTTCACCAAGAGTGATTTGGGCATTTGATGGGCACTCTGGGTAAGATTTGACTGGAACAAAATTGTTCGTGTGACTGATACTTTAGGAAAGAAGGGGAATATAATTTCTTAGATCCAATGGGCAGCATTTTTGACAGGTGTGCAGAATCCTCGCATGAAATTTGGATTCAAAACGTGCTTCCTATGAGTATTTGGCCAGAGCTAATGAGCCATTTGGTTTTGGCAACAATAATAGACTGGACTCATTTTCCTAGTAAATCCTCCTCCACTATGTCCTTAGTTGCTTTTCAATATTAGCTCTCTCTTTCTCCTTATCCTCTGATCTCTCTCTTTCCTAATATCTGTCAATTCCTCCCTTCTCTTGTCTATACTACTACTTTTTTTTGGTAATGACTCTCCTAGACTCCAAAATGCCAGCTGTTTCTTAAGATCCACTCCTCCCAAGAGCCAGCTATTCAGGCAATTTTAGAACTTAAATCTTGAATTTGGACTGAATTAGAGATTTCCCTAAACACATACAACTATTCATAGAAGAATTCAGAATTATTTTGGGTGTGTATGACCCAGGGTTACCTGGCCTTTACCAACTTGTTCACATGGCGGGCAGACCTCAGATGCTAAGTCCTGGCTGGCAAAAGTTGGTTAGACTGGAAAAGGATTTATAGGATGCCTCTTTCCACAGTAACTTAAAGGTTAAAAAAAAAAAATCTAGATAAGTTAAGTCTCCTAAAAGTCACATCTGAAACATTTCCCATAGAAATTGATTGGACTATAATTCAATCATGAAAAGCAGAGAAAACATGCAACTATAGGAGATTTTCAGGAAAAACAAGAAAAACACTTGCCAACAATATTCAGGAGTTTTAAAGAAGGCACCAGTGTAACAAAGGCCATTTAATTTCATTTTGTCAATGAAATTAAATCTGAAATTAGATACTTAGCTCAAAAACAGAAAAAATGGGAAATAGTCCCTTTATTTGAACTACAATACCTGGAAAGCATTTTGAAGGAGCTTTAGAATAAAAATGAAATAGGACCCCAAATACACTTATGCCCTGTGGATCAAGTAGCTAGGTGGCACACTTCTCAAATGATGACCTTCTGCCAAGGACACATACAGATTTATAAATAGAAGGCACACTGGGATAAAAGATGGTCTCATCTTGCAAAATAAAAACAAGACAAAGAAAAATCCTGCAAGTCAGATCAGTGAGCATGCTTCAAAAAGCATGCAAAAACAAAAGCATCCAACATCCTGCCTTACCCTTAAACACTCAGGGCAAATTAGCTATACATATAGCTGGCCAACCTCATCAGTTCCTGGTGGATATGGCTGCTATTCTTTCAACATTAAATCTTGACATGTTTGCTCAAACTCTTGCTCAGATAAACATGCCAAAAGGTAGTAGATGTTTCAGATAACACACAGCTTTTCCCAATCTCCCAGCTTTTATTGGTAACATTTTCACCCTTGACTAGAAAACATCCCTTCCTGCTCTGTGCTCTTGCACATTTAATAGGGAGAGACTTATTTTACAATTGGAATTGTAATATGATATGCAAAGTGGAGGAACTGTTTGTTGAGGTTCCAGAGGACTACTCTACTTATAATTGGATGGTTTCAGCTCTGGATATACCTTTGCCTTCTCCATTATGTATCATATATACCCCAAGTAAAGATCTTGACCTCATTCTTGAAATTCTATGAGCTTAAAAATTCCATTGAAATAGAAAAAAATGGAGCAGAACCCACTAATTCAGAAGGATCCACCAAACTATTATAGAAATTTCCCTAATATTCCTTAAAGCCAGAAGCAAAGGAAGGGTTCAGATCTTATAGTTAAAAGGTTTCTATCCAAAGTCCTAATAATATTCTGTACTAGCCTTTATGACTGGCCTTGCCAAGAAAGAAACCAAATGAACAAGGATTTTGATTTAAGGCACCAAGGCTATCAACATAATTATCTCCTATTTTGTAGCCTTGTTCAACCCAAATGCCTATGATGTCTTCAATTCCACCTGAAGTCACTTGCTTTACTACAGTATGACTTTACTCTTTCTTTTTAAGTGTGCCTCTAGACTCGGAGAGTCAATACCTTTTTGCCTTCACTTGGGGAGGACAACAGTACACCTGGACAGTCAGGCCCCAGAGGCTCACTGAAGACTCCTCCTATTTTTCCCAGGTCCTTCACATTTAAGTAATCTAAATTTCCCTTGAGATTCTCATCACTATTCACTGCTGCAACACCATGACTCCTGCCAATCTCCTGCCCCTATAAGAAGGGGAACTTCACAGTTTTCTTACCTCAGTTAACAGATGTTTTGTACTACACTCAGACTTATTAGACACCCCCCACGGAGAACTCAAACCTACATTATTTGTTTATGGATCATTCCTCAAAGTTGAAACTGGAGAATATGCTATTACCGGCTTAAGCTGTCCTCTAGAACATAGTCCTTACCATAGGTAAAATCAGCCCAGATGGCAAAATTTGTTGCACCTACTAGAACTTGTCAACTAGCCAAAAAATAGGGTGCGAACCTGCATACAGATACCTGGTATGCTTTTGGAGTAGTGCTTGACTTTGGAATGCTTTGGGAAAAAAAGAAAGTTTCTTATCTCTGCTGGAACCCCTATCAAAAATGAGCAATGAGTTAGGGAACTTATAGATGTACTCCTACTTCCAAAGAGGTGGCTAATATAAATGTTAAGGTCCATGAAAAGAAAGGTAATATAGATGCTAAAAGAGATACTCTAGCACATCATTATGACAAATAAGCAGCCTTAACTAAAGTTATTATCTTAATTAAACTCTCAAAGGATTTAAATATTATAAAATATCAATTATTACCCCTGATTTTTAAAAGGAAGAATGGAAAAAAATCTGGTTGTACCCTTTACTCTATTTCTGGCACTACCAAGGTGGCCACTTGGTGGTACCAGATTATTTCAAATAGATATCATCTAAATTTCTCTAAGAAACTACTCATTATAGTACAAATTGATTGCCATCTTAAATCAACATTTGTGGGGGAAACTTTCAAAGAATCACTGAGGTTATTTTGAGGTCATATGTCACCTGTCAAGAACATAGTCCTGAGAAAACTATAAAGAAGCATAGCCAGAAGACAAAGCCTCAGGGACCCTTTTGAACACTGTCAGATAGATTTTATCCAGTTTCCAGCTTTCATGGGATTTGAATATGTTTTAGTTATTGTATGTCTATTTTCAGCATGAGTTGAAGCACTTACTTGTCAAAAAACAGTAGTTCAGTAGTGAAATGCTTTATTCTCTGTTTCCAATTTGGGCATACCATCTTTTATATATCATGTTACTGAAGCACATATTTCATGGGAACCATTATAGAAAAAGTCTGTAAGACATTACCTATTACTCAAGAACTACATCGCTCTTATCATGCACAATCTTCTGGAATGATTGAAAGAACCAATAATATTCTTATTTTAAAATTAGCAAAATTTTCAGAAACCTTAAGCTCCTTTGGCCAAAGCTATTCTGTAATAGCCCTTATGGCCATTAAGTTTATTCCCTTTAAAACACATTAATCCTCTCCCTATTAATTGGTAACTTGAAGTCTGATGGGTTTAAGATTTTATTTGCATCACGAGGTCTACTGCATGCTGACCTAGTAAAACATTGCAAATAACTCATGTACTATATACCCAAGCTATCACCAACCAATTATCACACCTTCCCACAGTATTTTCTTTAGGAAACTTCAACCATGAGATTTCATATATTAGAAGAGACACCAGAGAAAAACCGTTCTTGAATCATTTTGGAAGAACATATCATGTTCTGTTAACAATCACAGCAGGGTACTCCAGGGAGTCAATCTTTGGGTTCACATTTCATAACCAAGAAGCAATTCAGAGGTGCACACAACAGAATGTACTCCAAAAGAGGATTTCAAACTGTGGATTCTTAGAAATCTGGTGGGAGCTGATCTTCAGAGGAGGCTTTTGGAACAAGTATATGCCTTCAGATAGTGGAAGCTCTGCCTAAGAATGTGGGCAGACCTCTGGTCTAATTCTTATTTTGTTTTCATCTGTTCACTTCGAATCATTCTCTTATTTTCTCTAGACCCCTGCTTGTTGTCAATCCATACTGGACCTTTTAATGGCTTCTTTCATCTGTGTTGTAACTGTTAAGTATGAACCTACTCATATTCTAACATCATCCTTAGTTTATCCCAAATAGCACCCTTGCCTTCAACCTACTGACTGCTGGGTATGCCATCCATCATAAACTCCCCATGATATAAACTTTTGGGCCATTCTTGTTTCATCAAATAAGACAGTCATAGATAATGTCATTCCCACGTGCACCATAGAAGAGACATCAGAGTTTAACATCACAGTTTAACACTGTGACTTTGCTAGTGTTACTCTCTCCCAGAAAAAGAGCTATTTATTAAAATCTGTTGATCAGACCCAGGAAAATATAAGTTTGAATTAAACCTTGTAGGGTGATAAGCCAAACAGCACCTGAAAGAAACTCTACTAGAGATCCATGCATAACCCAGCTCTTGTCAGGCCATGGTTTCAATCTCATACCACAAACAGCTGCTTTTTTCCTGATCTCCATGTGCCCCTACTGGATATTATTTCCTTTACAGCCTGAATGCTTGATTCTGTTTGCCTTTAATACCTCATATACTTTAAAAATAGTATTATGAAACTTGTTGGTACACAGAGGCCCTATTTCTATAAATCATGAAGGCTGGAAATTCTGACTGTAATGTGAGCTCCAAAACAAAGCCACCCTTGATTGTTCAGGCATTCTACTGGGAGAAATTACTGACCCATTGTTTATATGACTAATCAGAGTGGTATTCCCAATGGGCACTAGCTCTTGTACAGGTTATTAATGATACCACCTCTGCCCTCGCTGGAATACAATTTGGTCTCAAACCATTGGCATGAGTAATAATGGACATTGCTCTAAATGTTTTTGTTGGTTAGTTATGGTGGAGTCTGTGCCATTGCTAATACTTTTTTGCTGAACTTGGGTCAATGAAACAGACAGGGCGGAGCAGGCTGTACATTGCCTTAGGGGAAAAGCTACTTGATTCTGTTCAGGTTGATCCTCATGGCCTATGTGAGATTTGTTCTTGGCTTGTGTTGGGCCGTTGGAATTTCCAGGTCTGAAGCATTTTATGGGGACTGTTAACCTATCTTGTTTTTATCATGATGCTTCTACTCAGAGTCTTAAATGCTTCTCCACAGCTGTTCTCTTATCAGATGGTCACCATGACGCTCCGGTCCTAAAAAAAGGTTAAGAGGATCTCACAATACAGTTGACCTTGGAGAAAACTCTACAATCCAGAAATGGTGACAATCCCGAACTCTAGCGTTCTCTGTGTAGGCCAACTTCTCCCAAGGGAGAGGCTGACCAAAAGGAAGGGCTGAGACACTGAATTTACAAACGGACAATGGCCAGGACATATATAACAACAGAATTCTGACCCGCATCAGCAGCAAACCAGTCCAGAAAGCCAAACCAGAACCTCTGCAGTAATTGTCCCAGAATGGTCAGGGCTTGATGTATGACAGTTTCCCTAATATTATTCCCATCCCCAACCTGTTTCTAATTTAGGACCAACCAAAGAAAGCCCAGATCTGCTCCACAAACCAAATAAGTCAAATGCCTCACTTCTAGGTAGCCCACCTCTACTACCCTGTCGCAATAACATCCAGGCAGGGAATCCCTGAAGCCTTGGCTTTTCTTCACTGTACAGCTCCCCTGCTCCCCTGCCTGCATTGGAGTCTCTGCCAAGCTCAAGTGGCCGTGGCTGACTCCCTGGCCATAGCAAGTTCCGAATAAACAGGCCATTTGTTCTTACTTGCGGAGGCTTTATTTATTTCCACACTCCCCAGCAAAAAAGAATAAGGGGTAATCTCCCTAATTAAGAATAATGTGCTTATGGGTATGGGGGAGGAGGAAAGTCTGGGTAGGAGAGGAAAGAAAAAGGCAGTCTGATTTAGTGCAAGGATGAAATAGACAGTATTTTCCGAGTTGCAATTTTCTTTACTTCCGATAATAACCTGTTTCTAGTCATTGTCTCGCACATGGGGGACAACTAATCTGTGTTTGTCAAATGAATGGGTGGGTGGAAGCTTGTTTTCTACCTCCTGCATCCCCCACAGCAACACTCTCGGAGCACCTAATGTCTGCAGGATATTATTGAGCTGGACAGCTGGCCCAGGGCAGAACCACGCAAGCTGGTTGCACGCTCGTCCTTCTGATCTCTCTTCTGGTGCTAAGGTTAGGTTCGACTATTCTAGGACTCCTAAGTTCAAAAAGGTTGCCATTTAACATCAGATTCCTTTAATTCAAGGGAAATACCCTGTATTTCAAGGGCAGCAATGATGTAAGAGTATTTTGTTTTGAGGAAATGATGTAAGGGGTATTTTCAAATTGTTGCAGTCCTCAGACGGTGGTTTTACAGGATGTATGATTTATTCCTGCAGCAAATGATTATAAGCATTTAAGCAAGTTTCAATAAATTGAGCTAAAGTAAAACACTGTGAAAGGTATGACTTTATATTAAAATATCTCCATGGAGACAGTGCATCCAGTTAGACTAAGTGAGTCATGGCTCCAGGCAGGTATGATGTATGCAAGTTCACCCTCACTTTCTCTAGTCTTCTGCTCCTCCTGATAGTCTTATTCTAATCATTCCTTCCTCATTTTTTTTTTTTTGTGACAGTTTTCTCACCAACTGTAAATACGCTTTTTTTAAAAAAATAAATAAATGGAGGACACCTGCTTCAATTTTCCCAACTTTGGTCTTTCTCCCCAGCTAACTTTTCTGATGCTGTGCACCTCTTTCCTATCTCTTGCCCTGGGTGCTATTCTATGTTTATTTTATGATCCTTTGATCTAGGAGAACTATGTCTGTTTTTTTTTTTTTTAAGATTTTATTTATTTATTTGACACAGAGAGAGAGAGAGAGCGCACAAGCATGGGGAGCAGCAGAGGGAGAGGGAGAAGCAGAGTCAAACATGAGGCTCGATCCCAGTACCTTCTGATCACCACCTGAGCTGAAGGCAACTGCTTAATTGACTGAGCCACCCAGGTGCCCCCAAACTATGTCTGTTTTGCTCATGGTTTAGCACAATGCTCGGCTCACTAAATACTCAAGGAATTAGTGGGATAAAAGCATTGAACTCATCTAATTACCTGTTTTTGCATTTCTTTCCTCGATAGGCAATGCTGCTTTCTTAGAATCCAGCGGTGCCACACTTTGGACACTTAATAATGTCTGTGGTTGAAATGAAGTAGTTCTGTCTATCCAGTGTCATTATACCATCCCTGAGGGAAGCCTGAACCAAATAAAATACCAACATGCGTGACTGAGGAGAAGCCAATAATAAATTACAAAGGAAAGATGTGGCCACATCAGAGAAGCCTGCTCTATTTCTTGCAGAAGATGAGTGATTAAATCAAGGGTTAACATACCTTGAGTGGCACTGGCTTTATTGTCCTTTTGGTTTCTAAGGCTTTTTGATAATTGGATTAACAAGATAGTGAAGGAACTAGGAAATTTTTATTAGAATGTGTGGAAAACTTGGTCTGAGAATCAGACCTGGCTTCTTTTTATTGTCTTTGGCTAATAATGGGCAAAAATATTGTACTCTCTGTGCTGCAATTTTCTCGACTTAAATGAAGATTCAGGAAGAAAAATCTCTTAAATTTTTAACCTTAAAATCTTCTGCATCTTGTAAAATAAGACAGGGTGTTGTTTGAATTTTCATTTATTTTACTTATTTCAGCCACGCATTCTTGCAAGTTTTGTTTCATATTCTGTAAAAGTTGAGCACTTCCAAAAGAGTATTTAAATGACAGAATGATACTGACTTAAAATATGTCAACAAAGCTTAAATGCAAAAACATTCTCTCTGTATTTTCAGACCCACTTGGTCTTCCCAGGCTCAGTCATCATGATGATTTCTTACTCCTCATGAACACATATGTCAATTAATTGTGCTCTAGCCTAGTTTTCTAATTTATGTACGATGCATTTTATGTGTGTAGTAAGAATTCTTTTTTTCTAACCCATTACGGAGACATGGAGAGTGTATGGGCTTGTAGGTCATACACAAGTGGGTTCAAATCCCAGTTCTGGCACTCAGTAGCTGTTTCATGATAACAATCCATATTACTGGCTTTAATTCCCATTTGTTCCTCTAATGAAGGGTAATGGTGATGATATCTGTACCATATCGTAGTCTTTGTAAGGATTAAATACTGGAATGCAGAGCCTCCAGGAGTCGCTGTGACTGAGTTCTCAATATGTTCCTAGCATTGTAGTTCACAGTAGGTTCTCAGAGGACAGGTTCTTCACCTTGTACTGTATTCAGGAAGCTTCTTGAGTCAAGCAACTCTTTCCTCTTTGTAAATGCTACCTGCCTTTAATCAGCAATTGTCAGAGTAGGAGCTTAATATTGGTTGTAGTGAAAGACAGCCTACTACATAGAAAGAATACAGAATTGAACAATGTTTCCTTCAGGTCGGGAATTAGGAGGGGGATCAAACCAATAAAATGTGAATGTCATGGGGAACAAGGAAGATAGGAGACTTCCTACAAAGGGTGACGTACAATAGTGGCTGTGCTCTTAGGGGAGACTGAAAAACAATTCTCCCATTAAAATGCTTCTCCTCTGGCTCATCTTGGCATGGTGGCAGTACTGTAAAACTGTTGTGTATTATTTCCTGGTAAATCACAATGGAAATGCTATGAATTTGTGCAGGAGAACTTAAAGGATTCATCATGGTTTATTCCATTACAATAAACACTAAAGAAAGTAATAATGGTATGCCATTTATTATGTAGTATCGTCAACCTTTTTATATGTTAGACGGGATCTCTACAGGCTTGCTAATGGTATATAGGCCATAAAACCTTTACACAATAATGTTTAACTGTATCTGAAATAGTGCAATCTTCTGGTGGTTGCATAAGTGGTCTGGTTCTTAAATCTTCTCTAGGAGAATATCAGAGATGCAACCAAAGGCCTCTGGGAATTTTTGTTTTTTTCTTCAGAACAGATGACAACCCATTGATAGATACTTATTGCTTGTGGACGATTTCTAAGGCTTCATTCTGGTCTTATATGATAGCATGTGGATATGAACAGTCATGATTACAGCAGGCGCTGCAAATTAACAAGCCAAACAGAAAGGAAAATTGAGGTGAAGGGATGCAGACTCCCCAAATATGAACTGAACTTCCTTGTTAGGCTTCATTTTGTTTTTTGCTTTAACTGGATCTCTAGTCAAATGTACTTTTTAAATTAACTTCCAGGAAACGGGTATTAATGCATGTAGAAAGAAGAGATAGGAACTGTTGAAGTATTTTCAATTATGAATCTGAAATGATTTTGTTACATGGAAGTGACTGTCGGTGGCTTTCTCCCTCCGTACCACCACTTGCACTTCTCTTCCTCCCTTCCTCCCTTCCTCCTTGGTTTCCTGCTTGCTCCTTCTCACCTCTTCTTTGTCTTCATCTTTTTCTTTCTGCAAGCTTGAGATATATTTTCTCCTTGTCAAATGAATGACTGTTATCGTAAAACACAGCAGTCTTTAGGCGGATAGGAATTGTAGGATGTCACAAGATCTAAGTCCATAGTTTCATAGTTAATTGCCCCTGAATGACCCATAGACGATTGATGATCTGGTTCTTAAATCTGATCCCCTCATTCTTAGCAGGAGTGGTAATAAGTAAAGGTAAATTTCTATAGGGGAGAATTTCTTTTTTTTTTTTTTTTTAATTTTTTATTTATTTATGATAGTCACACAGAGAGAGAGGGGGGGGGGGCAGAGACACAGGCAGAGGGAGAAGCAGGCTCCATGCACCGGGAGCCCGATGTGGGATTCGATCCTGGGTCTCCGGGATCGCGCCCTGGGCCAAAGGCAGGGGCCAAACCGCTGCGCCACCCAGGGATCCCTAGGGGAGAATTTCTATGCCTCCAAAATTTACCTTGCTTTATATAGTAGGACCTAGTCCGAGAATTATAGAGAAAGTTTCAGCGCCAACTACCCATGCAAACATGCGGCAATTGGCACATAGAATAGTCTCATGATGCTAGGTTAGGCTGTAATACATGGAGTGTTTTATCTAATTATAAATCAAAATTTACCCTCTGTCTCTACTTCTTCCCAACTGGGTGAATACAGATCAGTGTGAAAAAGTGAGTGTTTTCTCCCATTTTAGCAGACCACTGCAGTGTAGAATATGATTCAGAGCACTCAGTTTCCATGTAAAAATGAAACATGACCTGCTATCCCATGCCTAATACATTAAACTATTCCTGTATCAAATGAAAAATTCTGCTGTGAGTAATGAATAAGAATTTACAAAGAACTTGGCTGAGGAGGCTATGGACAAAGGAAGACCCAAAACAAAGAGTTGAAGTTTTCTGTTTGGCCTGTGATCTCTTGCAGTTGTCAATCAAGATGAGTCCAACTGGACCCTGGAAGAGGGGCAATGGGTCATTTAAATCAGTAGAACGGTACAGTAGTTGTGAATGTAGAGTGGGTGTAAAGCACCAGAAACAAGAATTCCTTTTGCTATGCAACGGCAGAATAATCTATTATTTCTGCAAACCCATTGCTCAACTCCATCAGAATAGAAGGATGCTGTCTGAAGATGGGTCAGGGTTATTCCAATGTAGAGGAATTCTGGAAGATGGTTTCTGTTGAAGGTGTTGCAAGGAAATTTCTAGGGACCCAATCCAGTGTGACCTGGGTCCCTGCCAGTCCCACTATTTTGGTAGGATTCAGGTACCAGAGATGGAATAATAGCACATATTCCGGCCCAGAAATAGTCGGCCCAGAAATTAACATCGACCTCTTTTGTTTAAAAAGTGGTAAGGTCTGTATAATTCTTTTTTTTTTTTTTTTTCAGATGATAGTGACTTCAGGTTTATTTATTTTTTTTCAGGTCTATTTTATAACTTAAAAAGAATGCATTATATTGCCATGATACTAGACTTTTGTAATGGAGAATGACAAATTGGTGAGGTGAAAGAGAGATCCTTGTTTTCCAAGGGAGGGATGCATGGGCAGTCAAATGAGCTGAGGCTCTGAAGCTGGCAGGACCAGTTGAAAGCCTCACTGTCTCTGGGAGGAGAGGCAAATCATCTACCCTCTCTGAGGGGCAGTGTCCGTAGCTGTTAAGGGAACATGATAAACTCTGCCAGGAGAGGTAATGTAGGAGCCCATGGAACATAGTCGACAATCAATACATTTCAGCTATTATAATTAAGAATATGTTTTTCTGGTAAATGCAGAATGTCAATTAAATCCCAGGGGAAAGTTAAAACTGCATAAGATATCTCTGTGACACCGTTTATGTGTAATTGCTTTGACCATGTAAATAATACCAATAAATATAGCCTTTTCCCACAACAAATAACTTCCTGAGGCAAAGCTTAACCAAACTCCATCCACATGTCTTTGAAAATATTTTGTAGTTCTGAGCACTCTTACACATGATTAGGACAGAGAGGTGGTGGAGTGCTATGCCCAGCTGCCTGGCTTTAAATCCCATTTCCCTTTAAAAAAAAATTCCCCACTTCTGCTATAACAGTATACTCTGTATTCTCTGGGAATATAGCACAGGCTGTGAGGCCCTAGCTTCCCAATCCGCACCGAGGTTCTTCATCTGAGAAATGACAGAGATCATAGTACCCATTTCTAAGATGGCAATTAGGATTAAACACAATCCATGCAGAGCATGTAAAGCTAGAAAGTGCTTAACATATGTTTGTTATTTTAAGTGTTTGAAGTTTGAGTTAGAGATTTGGGCAATAAGAAAATTGGAAGAGTCTACCCTGATAATGTAGCACCATCTTGCGTATTGGGGGTATTTCAGAAGGTAACTGGACAACAAAAGAGATGGACCACTATTAAATTTACCCCTTTAAGTGTCAAAGGTGATTGAGAATTTTCCCCTCCCATATCCTGTGCCTTTAACATTAGAAAAGATTTGGATGCTTTATCAGATAATGAATAGAGAGCCTAGTTTGGCAATGATTGGAACCTGGAAACCGATTGATTAGAAGAAGCGTGAAAGCTTTAGAAGCATACCATTAGAAGCATAATACCTAAAAAATTAAATTGGCGTCCTATCAAAGGGGGCACTTCAATGAGCCAAAGCTGAGGTCCAAGATGGACTCTTCATGCAGAGAACAGATGGGAAACAATAAGGTCAAAGATGGAGAATGTCTTGCTAACTAACATTCTTGGCTTCTATTATTCTGCTAGAATTGTCAGTTGCTCATGCATACAAGTTGACACTCCCTTGAGGGTTCAGACAGGATGTGTTCTCATTAAAATCAAAGATAAAAAGATTAGTACTCACTGGAGGAGACGTTTTGTGGATATCTTCAATTAAATCTCAGTAGTTTATAACTGTATATTTAATTTCCTCACACAGAACTTAGTAAAGAGCTATAATACCTTGGAGGACCACAAACACTTCGTGACAAAAGTAGCCCATGAGATAAATAAAAAGTGGGAAAACCTACAGAATAGACCACAGCTTCACTAACATCTTTAATTTTTTAAAAATTGGCTCTGTTCCCATGTTTTAACAATCTAGAATTTTCATAAACCCTGAGAAACCTGAGAATTCTTTCTATGAGCAAAAATAGTGAAGAAGAGAGACATTTCACATAAAGGTAAAGATGTAAATATGGCTTGTTTGTTACCATGAATCCTTGGTTCTACCAACCATCAGCCACCCAGATGTACTCTGTGTATTCCTGACCTTGACCTTTGTCTGTAATTCTTTTATTCGGGTGGCAGGTGTATTTAGGCCCTGTATCTTCCTTCAGGCCTTTTACTAGCCATCTACCAGAAAAATCTGGCTCCCAAACAATTTTTAGGTTTCTATCCTCTCATTTTTCAAGTTAGACTCATACACCTTGAATTTAACTGTTTTCTGACCCTGTGCCTGCTCTAGGGTTCAGCTGATGCAAGGCTTGCAAGGAGTTTTCATTCTAGAGTGACTGATATAGATCTACATAGATATATAAAATTGAAGTTTCTTCTATGTCAATGATGGAAGAGATATCTTAATTTTTTTCCCTGTGATGGGATTTACCCTGATAACTTTCAAACTGAAGGCCATACCCACAAAATTTGTTAT
Organism: Canis lupus dingo; assembly: GCF_003254725.2. NCBI lineage: Eukaryota > Metazoa > Chordata > Mammalia > Carnivora > Canidae > Canis > Canis lupus. Next base: position 28,886,962 of record NC_064261.1, on the reverse strand, counting down.
GTGTATTCATGACTTACAAAAAAAAAAAATAGCTATTAATGGACACCGCATACTCTTCTTTTATATTCTCCTCCTTTTTTACTTTATTTTCCAGAACTCCCTATGGAAATACCTAACAGTAATTGAAAAAAATGGTTTTTTTTTCAAGATAATGAAATTTTAATTTGCTATTGTCAATAAAGGAGAAAATAAGTGTATGAAACAAAGAGCATTAGCATCCCATTTTCAAAGTGTTTTTCTCCCTGTTTGTTACATGGTGGATAAGTTTGCTCACACATACACAAAAATGCTGTTAGCTTTGTGATTGTTGTTTTGTTACCATTTTCATAGAGGAAAAACAATCACTTTTAGGAAATTCGATACTGGGTAGATACATCTCTATATATGATCAAACTGGCCAGATGTCACTCTAAGGCTTAGAATTTTTATATGTGAAAATAATTCCTGTATGATGAAAGTTTAGCCTTTCTCCAAGTCCAGATCCTAGCCCCACTCACATGATCCCTTGCATTTGGGTCTTGTGAGCACTTGCAGAAATGTTCCTTGCATGAGCACTCACAAAAAGGCACAAGAAAATTTCTATATCCTCTTTTTTGAGGATACATTTATTGTCCTAGGTAGATTGATTATTTTCCAGTAGATTTTATTAAGCTATTAGTAAACATAGATGTACTTCTTGTAATTATTTTGGACAAAATATTATATACTTATTTATCCTATATACTGTATAACAGAAGTTGGCAAATTCTGGTTACTGACTCACTGCCTGTTTTTAAAAGTTTGATCAGAACACAACCACATTCATGTATCTACATGTTGTCCATGGCTGCTTTCCTACAACCAGGGCAAGATTGGGTAGTTGTGACATAGACCATGTCATCCTCAAGCCTTGATTATTTACCAACCAGCCTTTTAAGAAACTGCTTTTTGACCCCCGCAATATGATATGGTATGTATGACAAATGGAAAGATGCACGGATGTGTACAGCTTGATGAATTCTAACAAAATGAACACACCCATGTCACCTATATTCAGATAAAGAACCAGAATATTGCCAGCACTCCTTCATGCTCACTTCTCTTCTTTTTTTTTTTTTTTTTTTTTTTTTAATTTTTATTTATTTATGATAGTCACAGAGAGAGAGAGAGAGAGAGAGAGAGGGGCAGAGACACAGGCTCCATGCACCGGGAGCCCGACGTGGGATTCGATCCCGGGTCTCCAGGATCGCGCCCTGGGCCAAAGGCAGGCGCCAAACCACTGCGCCACCCAGGGTTCCCCTCACTTCTCTTCAATATTGACAGCATTCTTTTGAATTGCCTTGTAATAGTCCATCATTTGGACAGAATAATTTGTTAAACATTTTCCTATTCATGGGCATGTACGTGCTGTTATTTTTGGTTACAGAAAACGCTTCATTTAATATCTCGGAGTCAAAGGAAACGAGCATTTTAAACTATAATAATTGCCATGTAATACTCTAAAGATGTTATACTATTTTGCACCCTACACCAGGGAATCAGAATGCCTTCCACATTCTAAGCTAGCAAATGGGTTAATCTTTGCTTTCTGGTATTTGAAAATTGTATGTCATTTAAAACTTCCTCTTTATCATTTTAATTTGGAGTGAGATTGCACATCCCTTCATTTGTCATAAAAATGCCATTTCTTTTGGAGGTGATTGTTTTATGACACATTTTCCTAACTCTTCTGTAGCAATTGATCTGTTAAATATTTTGTCTTTTGTCAGTATTAGCTATTTACAGTTTCTTAGATTAACATCCTTTGCAGCCAATTCTACAAACATTTTTATATAGGAACAAACAAAATCTTTTTTTATGATTTTTTAAATTTCTCTCTGTGTTGGTGATTGTGTCTTAATTCTCATTTTTAATGCTGTAAGCTTATGCTTTCTGTTTTTCTTTATATACTTTTTTTTAAACTTCTAGGTCTATTGTTCAATAGTTTTCTTTTGTTCTGTTATTTAGTTGCTTTAATTTTTCCACTTTATTTTTTATATTTTGCTTTTTAAAATTATTTTTCTGGGGATGCCTGAGTGGCTCAGCAGTTGAGCCCCTTCCTTTGGCTCAGGAAGTGATCCCGGTCTGGGGATGGAGTTCTGTGTTGGGCTCTCCACAGGGACCCTGCTTCTCCCTCTGCCTATCTCTCTGCCTCTGTTTGTCTCTCATGAATAAATAAATAAAATCTTTAAAAAAATTAAAATAATAAAATTGTTTTTCTATTCATTTCTTCAGCTTTTTAATTTTAATGAATAACTCAATATTATTATTAATTACTTTTTATTTAGCAACTTAGTATTTAAAGCTGTAAGTTTTCCTCCAAATATTGTCCAACTGAAAAATGTACAAACAAAATGTGATATATCCATAAAATGGTATATTATTCAGCCATAAAAGGAAGTGGGGTACAGATACAAGTTATAGAACATACATAAACCTTGAAAAACACTATTATGGTATTTATTGTGTTATTACAAATTATTTACATTAAATAATGCATATATTTATAACATTAAAGTTCTGATAGTACTATCAATATTAATATTTTTCAGATATTGTGCAACTTGACTTTTTTCCCCCCTTTGAGTCTCATAGTATCTTTTGCAAGGTATTTAAAGTACTATGGCTTGTACTACTTTTGCAAGGTATTTAAAGGAGTATCTTTAGAAAATACTGGTGGTTTGAGCTATTAATTTCCAAATTTTTATATTGTTATCAGAGAGCTCGGAGAATATAGGCTGATTTGTAGGGTATATTGAAGACTTCTTTGTGGCAAATGTATGGCCATGTAAAAATAATGTTTTTTGGGTGTCTAAAAAGAAGGTATATGCTCTGGTTTCATGATGTAGAGTCTGTATGTCTATTCGATAGAACGTGTTAATCAAGTAGTTTAGATTTGTAATTGTCTAATTTATTTTTTTACTTTTTTGTTAAGATTTAGTTATTTATTTGAGAGAGAGAGAGAAAGAGAGGAAGAAAGAGCTTGTGAGCAGCAAGGAGGGGCAGAAAGAGAGGCAGCAGCAGACTCCTGGCTGAATGGGGAGCCCAATGCCGGGATCAGTCCCATAACCCTGAGATCATAACCAGAGCTGAAACCAAGAGTTGACCCCTCAACTGACTGAGCCACCCAGGTGCCTCTCTACTTTATTTTTGATGGCCAGAAAACAATGAGTAAAAACATCATACTGGCTCCATATTCCATTTGTCTCTCTCTGTTCTTGCTTCATAAGTGTTTCTGTTTTCTTTGTGTGAAGATTTGCGACAGGCCCTCATGTGGCTTGTCCCTTCTATCATTATGAAGTTCACTTCCTGGTTTCACTGACTGCTTTATGCTTTGCATTCAACTAGGACTAGTATTCATCATTGACTCCTGATTTCTTTTTGTTTCCATTTGCTTGTATATTGTTACCCATCACTTTTCTGTCAACATTTCTACATCTTTGATTTGTGTCTCTTGTTTACAGCATGTGGATGGATTTTATGTTTTCTGTAATCTGAGAAACATTTTCTCCTAAAAGATGAGTTCATCATATTAACATTTATTGATGTGACAGTTTATTTGGTGTGTTCATTTTTGTTTAACCTATGTTTCAGTTTGTTTTCTACATTTTGGTACATAATTTGTGGTTTCATGCCTGGCTCTGTGCTGTGTTCTTTCTGAGAGCCTACTCTGTTTTCAGTTTTTGTCATTAATATTATTGTTTGTTTTTATTTTGTAGTGATTGTTTTACCTGATGGCTTTTAGTAACAGACTTAACCTGATGTTTGTTGGTTTGTGAATCTCTGGCAGTGTCTACTGATGTTCCACTCTGAAAGATGGAGTAACTAGTACAAATATTATGGCTTGTACTGCCTTTCGCAACTTTGACCTCGGGCTTTTGACTTTGTCCTTTTCTGTCTTTTGAAGGCAAGCTTACCCTTTCCTCTCACCTTCCTACCCCTGCCTCTCCTCATGTACTGGGGGTATTATGACCTAATTGTAAAGCTGAATGTGATTGTTTTATTTTTTATTTTTGTTTTTTTAGAGAGAGTGTGCAAGTGGAGGGTAGTGCATGGCAGAGAGAGAAGGAGAGAGAGAATCTTAAGCAGATTCATCAGATTCGTGCTCAGCATAGAGCTGGACTTAGCACTTGATCTCAAGACCCTGAGACTATGACTTGAGCTGAAACCAAGAATTGGACGCTTAATGAGCTGAGCCACTCAGGCTCCCCCATGATTATATCTATAGTTTAAATAATATACTCAAACTTTTATTTCTTGGGTTTTAATATTAAACAGTACCCTCTGAGTCTCTGGTATGAGAAATGAGCTGATAACTAACTGTCCTTTACTTTCTTCCAAAAGCTGTATTGGTAGGAATGACCTTCTGTAAACTCATCCAAATGTCATTGAATTCTTATACCTAGTTTTCACACATTGTGGGGTGGGGCTGTAGCAGTTTTGGGGTCGCTATTTCTGTGCATATATGCATTATATACATGCAGTGTATCACTATAAGAATCATAAATTTATATCAATATAAAGCTTGCAATTATTTTATTTTTTAAAAAAGATTTTATTTATTTATTCATGAGAGACACACAGAGAGAGAGGCAGAGAAAGAAGCAGAGAGACAAGCAGGCTCCATGCAGGGAGCCGGATGTGGGGCTCGATCCCGAGACTCCAGGATCATGCCCTGGGCCAAAGGCAGATGCTCAACTGCTGAGCCACCCAGGCGTCCCGGCACTGTTTTATATTACATAAATATATATTTTATTATAGAATATATTTTATATTATATATTGTATAAACTATTATCTTTCTATTTTTTAGACTATGGCAAAATACACATAACATAACATAAAAATGTGCCATTTTAAAGTGTACAACTTGGTGGTATTTAGTAATTTCATAATGTTGTGCAGTCCTTACTACTATCTAGATCCAGAACATTCATCATCCAAAGTAAATCTCTCGGGGCAGCCCCGGTGGCTCAGTGGTTTAGTGCCGCCTGCAGCCCAGGGCGTGATCCTGGAGACCCGGGATCGAGTCCCATGTTCGGGCTCCTCCCTCTGCCTGTTTCTCTCTCTCTCTCTGAATGAATAAATAAATAAACCTTAAAAAAACAGAAACAAAGGAAATCTCTCATTTTTTAAGCAGTTACTCCTTCTTCTTCTCAGTTCCCAGCCCCTGGCAACTAATCTGATCTTTCTTTCTTTCTTTCTTTTTCTTTCTTTCTTTCTTTCTTTCTTTCTTTCTTTCTTTCTTTCTTCTTCTTTCTTCTTTCTTTCTTCTTTCTTTCTTTCTTTCTTTCTTTCTTCTTTCTTTTTCTTTTTCTTCCTTTCTTCTTTCTTTCTCTCTTTATTGCCTTGTTTATTATGGTTATTTCATATAAATGGAATCATTTAATATGTGGCCTTGTATGTCTGTTTCTTTCACTTGCATAAGACCCAGTAACTTTACTCCTGGGTATGTACACAAAATAACTCATTTTATAAAGCCAACATTATTCTGATACCAAGACCAGAAGAGGATGCTACTGGAAAAGAAAACTGCATGCCAATCCCCTGATGAATATAGATGCAAAAATTCTTAGCAAAATACTAGCAAACTGAACTCAGCAGCACATCAAAAGAATCACTTATTGTGATTAAGTGGGATTTATCTCTGAGACTCAAGGATGGTTCAATGTGCAAAAATCAATCCATGTGATATATCACATTAACTGAATGAAAGAAAAAAATCATACAGTCATCTCAATAGATGCAGAATTAACAAATTAGGCATAGGAAAAACATATCTCAACAGAATAAAGACCATATATGATAAGACTACAATTAACATCATATAGTGAAAATTTGAAAGCTATTCCTGTAAGATCAGGAACAAGACAAGGGTGCCCATTGCGACCAGTCCTATTAACACAGTACTAGAAATCTTAGCTAGAGCAATCAGGCGAGAAAAAGAATAAAGAATTAAAGCTGGAAAGAAAGAAGTGAAGTTGTTTCTATTTGCCAAAGACACAAAACTTGTTTGATTTAATCAACAAATTCAGTAAAGTTGAAGGATATAGCATTAACATGCAAAAATCAGTAGCGTTTTTGTATACTAACAACAAATTTTCTGAAAAAGTAATCAAGAAGTTAGTCCCATTTACAATAGTATCAAAAACAATGAAATACTTAGGAATAACTTTAACTAAGGAGATGAAAATCTGTACTCAGAAAACTGCAACTCTGATGACAGAAATCAAAACTGTGAAGCTCCTAGAAGAAAACACAGGAACAGAGCTTCTTGATGTGGACCTTAGTAATGATTTTTGAATATGACACCTAAAGCACACACAACAAAATAAAAGATAAACAAGTGGGACTACACCAAATGAAAAAGCTTCTGCACAGCAAAAAAATGAAAATCAGTCAGACAGAGAAAGACAATTGCCATATGATCTCACTTACATGTGGAATCTGGACAGAATAAAACAAAACAAAAATCCTTGAACTCATAGAAAAAGAGATCAGACTTGTGGTTACCAAAGATGAAGTGTGGGAAAAAGTGAATTTACAGGAAGGTAGTTCAAAGTTACAAGCTTCTAGTTATAAGATAAGTAAGGACCAGGGATATAATGTACAACATAGTGACTCTCACTAACTGTACTGTATGATATATAGAAAAGTTGTGTGAGAGCAAATCCTATGAGTTTCATCCTGCACAATTTTTTCCCCTTTCTTCTCTATTTTTTTTCTTTCTTTTGTATCTATAAGAGAAGATGCATGCTAGCTGAACTTATTATGATAATAATTTCACAACACATGTAAATCAAACTGTCATGCCATATACCTTAAACTTATAGAGTGACATATGCCAATTATTTCTCAATAAAACTGGGGGAAAAACTTGTACACAGATGTTTACAGAAGCTTTATTCACAATAGTCAAATGGTGAAAACAACACAAATTTCCATCCACTGATAAAAGGACAAACAAAAATGTAGTATATCCACCCAATGAAAATATTAGTCAGCCATAAAAGGAACTAAAAGACAGATACATGTTACAAATAGATGAGCCTTGAAAAACATATTATTTATTGTGTTATACAAATTATTTACTTATTAATAGAAATTGTATTTCTCTCTGTGGGAGACTGTGGCTTTTGTGTTCTAAAACATTAATGCATTACTGAAAATTATTAAGAAAGGCAGATGAGGGGCTCAGTCCATTAAGTGACTGACTCTTGATTTTGGCTCAGGTAGTTACCTCAGGGTCATGGGATAGAGACCTCTCCCCTGTCACACCTGTCAGTCTCCTCACTGGGCATGGAGCCTGCTTAAGATTCTTTCGCTCTCCTTCTTCCTCTGTCCCTCCCTCCACTCTCGTGTGCTCTTTCTTAAAAAAAAAAGAAAAAAGAAAAAAAAGAAAGAAAGAAAGAAAGAAAGAAAATAAATAAATAAATAAATGAAAGAAAGAAAGAAAGAAAGAAAGAAAGAAGAAAGAAAGGCAGATAAGGTGCCCATCCTCCCCTACACTCTCTACAAACTAGACACCAATTCCCTAAAAGTTGGGAATTGAAGCTTAGAGGAGTTTGAAGAAGATAGTAAAGAGTTTGTGCAACCCAGAGGAAGGGGTTCAGTGCCCCGCTCCCTGGCCTTGCGGTTTGTCCTGGGCACACAGCAAGACTCTGAGAGCTCTGGAGGGAGCAAGGGTGAAGGGGATGTGCACGTATTTCTTGCAGTAGGTGGGAGAGCGTGGTGGCTACCCTGCGGGTACACTATATGGTGCAGCTTAGCAGGGGCCAGCTAGTGGGGTCCAGAAGCAACAAGAGGATAGCCACATCCTAATCTCACCTAGAGTATCAGGGAGAGGCAGAGATGTGTGCAAATGGGCACAGGAGCCAGTCCTGCAGTGGCAACCTCTGTGTACTCATGCCTGAGGATCTTTGAAGTATAGACAGAACATTTCCTTTAAAAAAAAATAAAGATTTCATTTATTTATTTGAGAGTGTACAAGTAGGGGGGAGTAGCAGAGGGAGAGGGAGAAGCAGGCTCCCCACAGAGCAGGTGGTCCAACGTGGAGCTCCATCCCAGGATCCTGGGATCATGACCTGAGGTGAAGGCAGACACTTAACCAACTGAGCCACCCAGGAGCCCCAGGGCATTTCCTTCTGTGGACATGTAAACTTGGCTCTAGATGGCTCCCCTCTGCCTTCCCTGTCTCCTCCCGAACATGGGACTCGATCCCCGGTCTCCAGGATCACGCCCTGGGCTGCAGGCGGCGCTAAACCGCTGCGCCACCGGGGCTGCCCCGAGAGATTTACTTTGGATGATGAATGTTCTGGATCTAGATAGTAGTAAGGACTGCACAACATTATGAAATTACTAAATACCACCAAGTTGTACACTTTAAAATGGCACATTTTTATGTTATGTTATGTGTATTTTGCCATAGTCTAAAAAATAGAAAGATAATAGTTTATACAATATATAATATAAAATATATTCTATAATAAAATATATGGTGTTACACAAATCTCTGGAACTTGGACATGGCCTTGGTGGACATTTGAGGGAAAGCAGAAACAACTGAGATTTATTTTCCAGCACTTCACTGGGTGGGTTTTAATTGTTAGAGAAAAACAAAGAGAATGGTAATTTCTTTTTAACAGCTGGTTTTGAATACTTGTACTTAACCTCTTCATACATGTGTGAAATGGGGATTAGAATTCTTTCTTCAATTTTCATTTTTTTCTTTTTGTCATTTTCTATTGCTTTCCGAGAGAAATTCAAGCAGAAGTGTTTTATTTCAGCATATGTAATTGGAAGCTCCACATTAACTATTTTAAAACTAGAGATTAAAAATAAAACTGATGTAAAAGCTTTTTGGTAATAGTAAAGAAAACATAGTATTACTATGGTCAAGTTCTGGGGTGGTCGAAAGGGTTGTCTTTGAATTTTCTAAACTTTGCCAGCAGACAAAGTTCATTTGGGAAGAGATAAGTAGCTGCATAGATAAGGACTCATCATGTATCATTTGCACATGGAAAAGAATGAAGCCAATCACAGGAAAGGTGTCCTGCTCCTCTGCCTCATGTCTAGTTGTCCTAGGGTGTCTTGAGGCCAGGCTATACACTATTTGCAAGAAGAGAGTAAAACTCTCCAAAATTCCCCCCACCTTTTTTTTTTAAAGATTTCATTTATTTATTCATGAGAGACACACAGAAAAAGACATAGACATAGCAGAGGGAGAAGCAGGCTCCCAGCGGGGAGCTGGATGTGGGGCTCCAACCCCGGACCAATCCCCAGACCAGAATCCAGGATCACGCCCTGAGCCGAAGGCAGACACTTAACCACTGAGCCACTCAAGCGTCCACAAAATGACTTCATTAAAACTCAACATACAAACTGGAAGGAGATATAAGCAGGGATTACAAAAGCCGAACTAGATAAACCTGAAGGAGAATAAATACTTTGACTTCAAAGAAGCAGCCAAAAGGAAGCTGAATTATTTTTGAGGACAAGATGCCCATCTATGGCCCACAGTTGGCAAACCTGCATCATCTGGAAGGGCAGAGTTTGGGTGGGGGTGAACTGATGAGGCCTTTATCATCAAGTCTGAACAAAATGAAACAAACAAAGAAAATCACTCAATGGGGCACACCAGCAGCTTTTCGAGCTGAGTCTGCAATCTGTTTTGGAGATTGGCTTCATCATTAGATGTTACACAGTGGAGTGACATGAGCATTTTTCTCCTTTCCAGTGGTTTGTTTTTGTTTAGACACCCTCTTTGTGTTAGATATAAAATTACCTGACAACGTAAAATGAAATGATGTTATCTTTTTAATAAACGTGTAATGACCATGCTGGTTTCAGCAGTATGATTGAGAAGCCTATGTCTGTGATCCAGAAAAATCATTATAAGTGACATTAACAGTTCTCTTCTTGATGCTTTTGGGAGGGGAGTGCGATAGGATGTCACCAGCAGCTTATTATGCTGTTCTTCCTCTTCTTCTCCCCCCCCCCCCATGGCTCCTTAGCTATGCTGTGAGGATTTCCTAAACATTTCCTTCTTTGTGAGGACATTCAGAGATGCCCCAGGTAAGGATTTGCACTCAGTAGTCAGTTGTTCTGCCAAAGAGGGCAGCTGCAAGTTGGATGGTATTTTGACTCACCTGCACAATTGGTGCTCCTAGAGGCATTCCCATGATTCCATAACATCTGCGCAGTCTCTGATGATGCCAAGGAGTTACCTAAGGCTCACACAGGAGGCAGCTGATGTAGTGCAGTGTGCGAAAGCTTGGAGCCAGGCAGGCTCATGTTCAATCAAGTGCTCTAGGACTTTACTACTACTTCTTCTCCCTCTCCCTCCTCTCCCTCTCCCCCTCCCCCCCTCCCCTTGCCCTTCTTCTTCTTCTTCTTCTTCTTCTTCTTCTTCTTCTTCTTCTTCTTCTTCTTCTTCTTCTTCACATTTTATTTATTTGAGAGAGAAAGAGTGTGCATGTGTGAGACAGCATGAGAGAGAGAGAGAGAAAGTATGGGAAAGAGCATGAGCTGGGGTGAAGAGGGACAGAAGAAGAGAGAGAAGGAGAAGCAGACTCCCTGCTAAGCAGGGAACCCAGTGTGGGGCTCAATCTCAGGATCCCGGGAATATGACCTGAGCCAAAGGCAGATGATTAACTGACTGAGCCACCCAGGAGCCCCAGGACTTTACTACTTCTATGGCCTGGAATGAGTTTTGGAATCATCCTGAGCTCTAGATTTCTTAAATGGACTATAAATAAAAACTATATCCCAAATCCTTCAATGGAATCAATACATGTATTGAATGCCTATTTTGCACCAGGGTCAATTTGGATAGACACATTTGTTTTTATTTCATTCCATCAATATTTATTGAGAATCTTATTATGTGCCAGGCACTAAAGTGAATGCAAAAAAAAAGTTTCCAGAAAAATGTGTAAATACAAGGATAGAGATGATTAAAGTTTAGTGAGAGCATATAGAAGAGTCCACATGACTGGTGGGATCAGGGAAGGCTCACAGAAATGAGTGGCCAGAGCTTAGCTTTTTATGAGCCAGAGAACATTCCAAGTGGCAAACTGTCCATGTTCTTCTAGTAATGCAGGGGTAGGGAAAGACTCAGACCTCCATTCAGGGGCTTTGAGTCTCCTAATCTAGTGCTCATTTCCACTTCTGTGTTCTGCATCTTGGTTTAAGCTTTAAATGATTAAACTCTAAATGTGATAGTAAGGGTATTTTAGGAAAGAATGAGTAAAATCACAAATGAATCAGACTCGAAGAATCATTAAAATGCAGGCTTCCATCAGTTACTCATAGCCAGGCTTGACATTCTGATGCTCTCCTGAAAGGATAATGTCCGACATAGGAAAAAAATTAATATCAAGGCCTAAACTGTGGGGGGTGGGGGATGATGGGGTGGAGAGAATGCATTACATGATAAGAATTATTTAACTCATTGAGATAATAAAACGTTCATTCTTATAACAAGGATGAGATAATGAGATGTTAATCCTTCCAAGATTTAATAGATTTATTATTCTAATGAACTATAGCTGACAGCTTTGAACTGTATATAAAAACTTATTAATCTTTTGACAGACATTGAGGGTTTTCTTTCTCTCTTTCTTTCAGTGTGATGAAAGAGTTATGGCTGAAATTGCTCACTGAAATTTTCCTCATGGCATGGCGTAATATTGAGGATCTCTCTCTCTGTCACCCTGACTTTATTGAATTAAACTGTGGAAATCAAACTCTGCAAAGTAGAAATTAGAGGAGGAGTAATATGCTTGGGTCCTGTGATAAACAAAACTAAATACAAATAGCGGAGGCTTTTACTAGCCTGCTCAGCAGGACTTGGTCCCATTAGTTTAACAGCCTTGTTAATTTAACAAAGATGTTCCAAACACCTATTTTGTGCCTGGCACAGTGTTGGTGCCAGGAATGCAAATCAGGGCATGCATACCAGGATACGGTTTCTGTCCTTGAGAATTGCGGCATTGGCATTGAGGGAGCAGCTGCGATGGGTGGCCAGCACTCCTAACCAGTGCTCAGGATGAGCACTGAGATGGGGGAAAGATAGGAAAAGGGGTTGAGTTGAGGGGCTGGAGCTCTTGGGGTGGTTGAAGAATTGCCAGAGCCAGGATCCTAGAGAGAGTGGATGGGACCACAGATGGTGGCGATGACAGTGTGAGATGCTTGACCTAGGATTCTAGGAAGGACTACTGGCTATGTTTACAGCAGTGTTTTTCAGACTTTTTTGATCATGGCTTTATAGAAGAAAAATACACTTTATAACTCTACCCAGGAAACGTGTACATAATTGAAACAAAGTTTTATGAAACAGTTCCTACCTGGACTACAGAAAATGTACTCTCTGATGTTTCCCATTCTTCTTTATTCTATTTTGTGTAATTTAAAAATTGATGTCCTTACTCACTGATAAATTGTCCCTTTGGCTTATAAATCATTGAAATGAGTGGCTGCTAAAGGGCAGAAGACAAAGTCATTGGCAGTGAGAAGTCAAGTGTCTGGGTGTTGGATGCTCTGTGCAAGGGTTTGAAGTTGCCAAGCATCAGCATTGGAGTTGTGGGGAGAGAAAGACAGTAGTCCAGGGTATAGACTCTAGTGGGGAAGTGACCAGGGGGAGGAGACAGCTGCAGCAAGGAGCAGGAATGGTGGCTCATAATCTGAAAGAATGTGCTTCAGAGAGGCCTAGAAGAACATGGTATAAAGCAGCTATGAGGAGCAAGAGGGAACCTGCCTCATGGGTGTGAGAGAAACACAACTGACCATTGAAACGATGGTGGGAGAAACAGAGACATCAGAAAGAAACTTCCAGTTAGCTTTCAGGGAAGCTTCTGGTTAAAAAGAGGCATAAGGTTGAGAGGACTTTGCCCTCTGGAACTCATGGTCTGTCATCAGGTTTGGAGGATAGAAGATAGAGGGAAGATGGGAGTTTGGATCAGTTTAGGAGATGAGTCAAGCTTTGAGGGGATGAGCCTCAGGCATGAGTCTCAGGCTTATCTATGATGACTGAAGTTAAGGGAGAGTGTTGCCCCCATGGGCTTCAATGTGGCGCTCTCTGGGCAGAAGCTTGATCATTCTTTATGAGACAAATCTCTCAAAGTGTACAGTGTTAAGTCCGGGAGCATTTTGGGGGTCCTGTCTTATGTCTTCACAAAGAGGAAGGGAGATAAGATACCATCTTTATCCTCTATGTGAAAATTTAGGAGTTTGGTCAAATGAGAGACCACAGCAGAATCATAAGGCAGCTTGCAGGTGCCAATCTCTATAGGAGAAAAAGAAGAATTAATTTCTCAAAGGAATAGCGGAGGCTTCACAGAGAGGGCAAAATCTAAGTTGAGCCTTGAATAATGACAAGGCCTTTGACTGCTTATAAGAGCAAACTAGTCCAGGCAGCGACAATAGCTGGTCAGAAAGGACAGAGGTATGCAATCGATCAGCAGGTGGAGGACACGGAGGCACGTCCAGGCCTGTGGAAGAGGTCAGTTCAGACTAGTACGCTGTCCTAAGGGCTTTGGTTCCTGTCTCCCGAGGATGTCCAGTCATCTTCTACCAACCTGTGGGCCATTTGCTCACATGGATGCACATGGCTTATGCTGGCGGGCTTCACCCAGTGGTATCTGCAGCTTCCTGTGGGAGAGGACCACGGCCACTTATCTATAGCCCCGTCCCTAGCAAATGACAACGATAGGCTCAAAGAAGGCAAGAACCATGAACGTGGAATTCTTGAATTCCCAGATTAGGAAGAAGGTTGTGCAGGATTGGATTCTCTTTGGTAGTTTTTGCCAGGCCATTCATTCACTTGTCATTCATTTGCTTTTTTCTTTTCAACAGCATGCACTGAATAGCAACTAATAAGGAGGAAAAGTGTGTGGTTAGGAAAATCCCCCTGGAGGAGTCAGACCTGAGCTGGATCTTGTCTCTGGTTTAGCATAAACTCTAGGTTTTAATTCATGAGTGCATTAAATTAGTTAAACTAAGGGGTCTGTATTATCATCAAAAAAAGCATATAATGCTAGATTAAAAAATATAATGCAGTAAGCGAAAATATAAATTTCCTGCAGCTTTTGCGTGATGGACAGCTAACATGAATGTTCTTTGTGGAGGGCCATAGCCCTGGTATTAAGAAGTAGAGAGGATGGTGTTCAACTATCACCCCCAAAAGGGATAACTCTGACACCACACTTTGAGGGACCTGGGTGTCATGGTCCCTCCCTGGTCTTTCAGCAGCATCATCCACAAAGCAAAGGACTGAGTAACCGTTTTATTTTCTCTCAGCCCTAACGTCCTCTAATTCTCCAAGTCTCATCCAGGAACATAGCTGCAAAGCTTACAGTAGGCAGAGTGCTGATGTTTATTATTTGACAATGTATTTTATCTGAAGGTTTCTGTCTCATGGGGTCAGAGTATTAAACTCATTATCCTTATTGCTAATATGATAAAGTGTCTTTGAAACCAGAGATTTCATTTCTATAGTCATCACTGATCACTGAGTGATAATTATGTGGTCAAATAATGAGTTGTATTATCAGCTGCATAAATAATGAATCACATAATCAGTTATTTAAAAGCTATATTAAAGTGGAAGAAATTGACTTAATCTCCTAAACCAAGGAGATACTTCTCAGAGCTAGGTTAATTTTTTTTTTTTTTTTTTTTGTTAACAGAGTCTGACTACGAGATCACTAAGGAAGTAGGAAATGGCCTGTCTGAGAGGTTTTCAAACATTTGTATTAAGTTGCAGTCCTGTAGAGAAGCGGGAAACTAGATGATACAATATATTTGTTTTTCCCGAAATCCATCTTTCTCTTTCTTCCTGACAGCACATTTATCCGTGTGCCTTTCATGCTGATCTTTCTAAATGACCAGCTTCATTTGCAATTTGCTAGAAGGAGGCAAAATGCAACTTCTGATTTTTGAAAGGAAATATTTTCGTGTAATAGAATGATTGAATGCAAGGTACTACTGACACAGTTTCTAATAACTTTCTGGAGATTAGAGAGAAAGCCATGAATAGAAAACATGGTTATCTCTGAGTTTTCAATGTGTACGGTTAAAATGAAAGATTTTTTAAATAAACAAGGTTTGATGTAGGCTTAGAAGTTGGGGACAACAGAAGGGAAAAATAATAGCCTCGTTCTGCTGTTATCTATTGTGGCTTATCACCAAGGATCAGCTAATGGGTTGCAATACTTTTTTTTTTTTTTAATAGGATGGGGGTACATCTACATATCTGTGATTGGAATCAAGTTTTTAATGCAAGATTACAAAGCACTATACTTGTTCTAGGCATTGGAAGATCATAGAAACAGTAACAAATAATGCAGAAAATAGGAATTTGCATTACATGGTTGTTATGAATATGAAAGAAAATACATGTAACATTCCTAGTTCAGGGCCTGGCACAAAGTAGGTACACAGCAGGTATTAGCTATTATTTTTCTTAGAGTACTTCTTAGAAAGTAGACTTTGTGACATATATATATATATATATATATATATATATATATATATATATTTCCACAGATTCCTCTCTGTTTTTCTCTTATTTGGAAATAAGCTATAGAAAAGTGGCAGGGATGAGAATACATAAAGAATGCCTATGTGCCCTTTACCTAGATGCATCTGTTGTTTTTTGTGTGTGGACTCTCCCCTCCCTCTGTTCCTGCTCCTCTTTCCCCCTTCTCCCTCCCTCCATTCTCCTCTCCCTTCTCCTTCCTCCCTTCCCTTCTCCCGTGGGCTAGAGAGCATTTTGGGGGTCATGGCTGATGTCTTCACAAAGTTTTACATAGTTTGTGCCCCCCTCCCCTCCTTTCCCAGTCCTTCCCTCCTTCCCTTTCTCCCGCACCTCGTCCCTTTCTCCCTCCCTCTCTCTCTTTCTCTGCTTCTTTTTTTCAAAAGATTTATTTATTTGAGAGAGAAAGAGAGAGAGAGAGAGAGAGTGAGCACATGAGCAGGGGGAAGAGGAGAGGGAGAGGGAGAAGCAGACTCCCTGCTGAGCAGACTCCTACCTGGGGTTCCATCCCAGGACCTCGAGATCATCAACTGCGCTGAAGGCAGATTGTTAAAGACAGCCACCCAGGCGCCCCTGCCTCTTTTCTGAACCAATAGAGAAAAAATTGCATACACCATGGCCCTTGAAATGTACATACTTTAAGTATTGCCTAAAAAATCAGCCATTCTCGGTAAACAAACACAATGCAGTTACCAGCTTTAACAAATTTAACATGGATGCAATGCTTTTATCAGATCTGCTCGTCATATTCTGATTTTGTCAGTTGGCCTGATGATTGTTTTATGGCATTTTTCACCCAGGACCCAGCCAGGATCACGTATTGTATTTAGTTGTCCTGTCTGGGACATTTCCACAGGGTCTTTCTTTCCTTCCTTCCTTCCTTCCTTCCTTCCTTCCTTCCTTCCTTCCTTCCTTCCTTCCTTCCTTCCTTCCTTCTTTCTTTCTTTCTTTCTTTCTTCCTTTCTTTCTTTTCTTCTTTCTTTCTTTCTTGTCTTTTCTGACATGGACATTTCTGAAGAACATACCCCTCTCTATTCTTTTTAGACTGCTTCTCATTTAGGATGTGGGTACATTTTCTTCTAAGTATAATCTGGTTGAGCATTCTCAGCCAGAATCCTGAATCTTGTATCCTTCTCAAGTATCATATCTCAGGTATCTCAGGTATCATATCTGGAGGCACATGATACACACCTGTTCCTCACCTGTGATTACTGGACTCAAGACCAATGCTTGGGGGCTGGGAGCACCCATTGCTATTGGTCAGGGATGGGTCTTGTTGTTTGAGGGCCTACCTAGTTACATATGCATCTATGTACATGTGTGTACACATACACACAAATACACACGTACGCACATATCTGCATGCACATAAACACACACACATATACACATACATACACAGAAATATTTTAGAATCTAGATATTCATACCCAAACCTTGAAATCCAAACTGTCCCCAGAGGACTTTTTCCTTACTCCCCCAAGCCATCCCGTATTTACATGCCCCTTCTTCTCAACTACATCAACACTTTCTCTAATTAGCTCTATTCCGTAGAACGTCTCCAGTGATTTCAGAAATGCTTTGCCTGTACCTTATAAAAAACCAAATCTACTGAAAAGGAATTTAGTATTTGTTTGCAGTTCTTCTTTTCCATCTTATTTGAGATTGAGGCTTTATGGTCACATTTATAAGTTATTTGGATAAATTTTTTCCCCTCTCTCTTTTTGAAGGATATATATATATATATATATTTTTAATTTTTATTTATTTATGATAGTCACAGAGAGAGAAAGAGAGAGAGGCAGAGACACAGGCAGAGGGAGAAGCAGGCTCCATGCACTGGGAGCCCGATGTGGGATTCGATCCCGGGTCTTCAGGATCGCGCCCTGGGCCAAAGGCAGGCGCCAAACCGCTGCGCCACCCAGGGATCCCTTTTTTTTTTTTTTTTTTTTTGAGAGAGAGAGAGAGAGTACACACATGTGTAAGCAGGGAGGGGCAGAGGGAGAAGGAGAGAGTGAATCTTAAGACTCCTTGCTGAGCACAGAGCCCAATGCCGGGCTTGATCCCACGACCCTGAGATCATAGCCTGAGCTGAAACCAAGAGTTGGACACTTAACTGACTGAATCACCCAGGCACCCCAAGTTCTTTCTCTCTTTTCTTCTTCTTTAGGATGGTCATGGTATCCATTTGAACTATAGCAGGCTTTCTTTGTTTCAGTTGGCTTTCAGTTTTAGGTTTCCCAATGACATTCTTTATTGATTTAATTATATTTTTAAGTTTTGGTAAACTTTAGAGTGAGTAGGGGGAAGCTAATTCAGAGCAGTCTAATTCTTCTTCTTTAGATTTCTGTTCATTTTCCAGAGTGCTCTTTTAACTCAAGAGGAGTTACTTATGGGCAGATCCTACCCAGCCAGTGCCTTTATTGCCCTCTTGGTCACCATGCTCTCACGTGGGTGACACTGCTCAGTCAGGCAGTGCCGATCCAGTATGGGAGGTCTGAGAATACAGTGGTGTCTTGGGAGCCTTAGGGAGTCCCAAGAGATTTCTAGAAGAGGTGATGTTTGTCTGAGCTAATTTTGGGTAAGAGAATGAGAGGGAACCAGAATAAGGGAATGGAGTTTCAGGCAGAAAGAGCATTCTCTAGTCTGCAAGCATGGCCCAAAGAATGAAACACCAGGACATGTGTGGGTAAAACGCGGGCACTGGATATTAAACAGGAGGAGGAAAGCGTGGTGGGCAGGGGTGTCTTCAGGAGTCCTTTGCCACCTTCTGTCATAGGGAGGGGCACTCACTTCTTTTTAGTCATAACCCACTTACCTGTGCATTGTTTTTAGTTGTTAAAAATCAGGAATAACACAGTACCAGTATAATACTACTAATAGTAAATGTTCCTTTCCTGAGAAAGCAATTGGGCAGAGGGGGCCTAGGCATTTGTCACGTCTGGGATAATCCAATGGCTGCACAATATTTGGCCACAGGTCCTGGGTGAGCATTGCTGGACTATAAGCTTAGTTGGATTCATTGTATTCATTATCCTCTTTCAGAAATTGTGCCATGGAGAATAGAGAGTCAAAACAAGCTTGCGCTCTCTACTGAGATGGATCTGGTCTGTGAGTCTTCTACATTGGGCAAGATCTAGCACCCTATCCTTGTTCCAGAAATATCAGAGTGATGGATATGCAGCCAAAAAGTTACTGAGCCCCAGAAAGCTGCTAAGAACATTTTTGTAAGTGATTTGTTGGAGCTATATTGCTTAAGTATATTTATCTTTATGTTCTTATTTAATATCGCTTCTAGCAACCTTTGGGACAAGATCAGCACTTCCCACAGTTACAGTGTTCTTTCCAGGTCTAAAAAAGTGACTTCCAGCTGGCTGAAGTTATAGGATCTGAGTTATCAACAAACTGATTTTTATTTAGAGCATCAGACTTGGCTGTTTCCCTGAAGAATGTAACCTGAGTTACTCATCAACTACTGCAGAGCTTCCTTTTTAAAGATAAACAATTTTTCTTCCAACAACAAAGATGTTTTAAGTGTACTCCTTGCACATTTTTTCTCTCCCCCCCCATACTCCTCCTTCTCTTTCCTATCTTTGCTGCAATCTGTTGTTTCCTTCCCAAATTCTGTGCTTTTAGATCTCACTTGGCCTTTGTTACATAACCAGTCCCTCCAGTGTGATAATGGATTAGCCTCATCTAGTAACGTTCTTAAAACTTGTGT
The DNA here is from genome assembly GCF_003254725.2 of Canis lupus dingo. Lineage (NCBI taxonomy): Eukaryota > Metazoa > Chordata > Mammalia > Carnivora > Canidae > Canis > Canis lupus. The sequence continues at coordinate 28,867,689 of NC_064261.1, read as the reverse complement.
GTTCCTTATTCTTTTGTTGTAAAGCCTAGAGCTTTCAAGTAGCTGGAGAGGATTGTGTCTGCCTAGGATGGTTCTCTTCATCAGAAAAATTAAAAAAAAAATTATTTATTTATTTATTTTTTGAGAGAGAGTGTGAATGAGTGTGGGTGCTCAGGAGTGGAGGGCGGGGGCAGAGGGAGAGGGAGAAGTAGACTCCCTTCTGAGCAGGGAGCCCAAAGTGGGGCTGAATCAATCCCAGGACCCTGAGATCAGGACCTGAGCTGATGCTTAACCCACCGAGCCACCCAAGTAGCCCTTCACTAGGAAATTTTTCAACCTTACAGAAAGTACTGTTGAGCCCTCTCTTCATTTGGTTATTATATGCGATCACTAGAGTGGTGAGCTATTTGAGCCAATTCTGCTTTATTTTGTGCGAGTGACCTTGCTGACCAGGCTTTGCAGCTCATTTTCTAAGTTTCTAATTTTTCTGGGATTGCTTGGTATATTGCAGCTCCTTGGGTTTGCTCTTTTGGACTCAGGCAGAAAAAAATGAAGTGCCACTCTGTAGTCCAGGAGCAAATATATACAGAACGAAGGAAATAAAATACTCACATTAAATGAACATTTATGAAACTCAGTAGCAAATGTATCCCATTAGGATAGAATAATTGTGTGTTACAGACAATGTTGTATATTTTGTGTTTATTTTCACCTAAACCCTGAAGTCAGGGTGTCTAGGAGATTTCCTTGATTTTTATCAGTTGATGTCCATTCTGCCTTGTTGAGCTCAATTTTAATAATAGATCAGGTGATTCTCTTGAATTTCCTAGCTTGATGATCATATTGCATACTAAGAATGACAAAAGTACTATTTGCTTCCTGATAGCACTGGCTAGGACCCTGGTGGAAAGCACAATTTTGAATTGGATGACTGGTAGTGGTTGCTTTTAGCTTCAAATCAAGTTTAAAGTTGGCTATGGGTTTTTGAGAGAGAAAATTTCCAATGTAAAGAAGTTTTCATTTCAACCATGATAGCTGTCTCTTTAAAAAAAAACAGGAATGAGGGTTGAATTTTATCATTTTTTTTTCAGATTCCATTGAAATGATAACATGATTTTTATCCCTTACTCCATCTTAAATATAATGCAATTTCGTGTAGTATAGTATATCAGCCTGAGAAATAATTTGATGTAGAGGCATGATCACACTCCTGAGATGGATTCTATTGTCAGGAGGTTGCCTTGATAGTTACTGTTCTGTGTTTTTTTCCTTTAACTCTACTGTATTCAGTTTGTTAATAGTTTTCTATTGTCCATTTGTTCTTTGGGCATTTTAGTATTATAATTATGTTGATGGATAAAATGAGTTAGGTTTTTCCTCTTTCTCTGTGTTCTGTAGGAAATCACAGATTTGCCTCTTGAATATTTGTTACAACTCAGAAAAATGATCTGCTCCTATTCCTAAAGTATTAATTACAACTTTGGTTATTGGATTATTATTTGTATGGGGTTTGTTTCAATAATTTAAAATTTCCTAGAGACATTTTCTTCTAGGTTTTCAGATGTTATTGAAAGGCTGTATATACTATGCTCCTATCACTTTAACATTTTTCTTTTCTTCTGCATGTAAAAACTGCTTCCTAATAGTAATAGTGTTCATTACAAATATCTGTTTTTCATGATTGATCTTTTAATTTTCATCTACTTCAAAATTTTTTCCAAACTATATTTTTATTTCATTCATCAACTACAGTTGAAAACTCAATTTTTTATAAATTTGTTTTAATCTTTATCAATCCTATTCTGCTCATTGAGTGTATTTTTTCTAAGCTTTTGGAATAAGAAAACTGGTTATTTTTCATTTTTAAAAATTTTCAATAAAACTTACATTTTTTTCTCTTATTACTGTTTTGGTTAGGTTCCTCAGTTTATATGTACACTGTCATTAATATTTCTGTTAAGCTTGTAATTTTAGGGCAGCCCCAGTGGCCTAGTGGTTTAGCACCACCTTCAGCCCAGGGTGTGATCCTGGAGATCTGGGATCGAATCCCATGTCAGGCTACATACTCCTTCTCCCTCTGCCTGTGTCTCTGCCTCTCTTTCTTTCTGTATCTCTCATACATAAATAAATAAAATCTTAAAAGAAAAAATACTGTAATTTTAACATTGATTTATTCCTTAACCTACAAATTAATTAGGAGTATGTTTTAATATCTAGGCATATGAGTTTTCTTTGGAAAGCTCTTTGTTGCTTTGATTGCATTACTGCTCAGGGAAGATGGACGCTTTAATTTTTACTTTTAGAATTTGATGAGATTTCCTTTGTGCTCCAGCACATGGTGGATATTGTCAATATTACTTATTTATTTGAAGAGAAAGTGCTGATTTACTAGAGACATATTTCTATATATGGATAGATACTAGGTCAGGCTTTTAAAAGTTTATGTTATTGAAACATCATTTAATTTTTCTTTTTTTATAAACTAATTGATCTTTGAGAAAGGTGTATTTAAATCTCCTTCCATGATTTTGGATGTCAAATTTTCTTTTTCTTTCTTTTTTTCTTTCAATTCTAGTTATGCAACATTTATAACACGTATAACCCCAGTCCCAGCACCCTCTCCTGCAACCCCCATTTCGTTTGACCTTTAGGTAAATGTGGATGACAAGCTCCTGAGCCTCTGGCTGTCAGGTGCAGGGTGTGCTAGGCTTGCTCTCCAGGGGCCCTGGCTGCCGCCCTGCTTCTCTCATTTGGCTCTCTTCTGTTCACTTCAAGTTGCCGGGAGACAGCGAGACATGCAGTTACTATTAAATAGACTTAATCACTTTTTGGGTTGTTTTGCACTAAAGTTTCTGTGATTTAACAATAAAGTCTATTAACCAGAAAAAATAACAACCCAACCAGTGGGCTGGTTTCAGGTGTAGAATTTAGCGATTTATCACTTACATATAACACCCAGTACTCATCACAAGTGCTCTCCTTAATCCCCATCACCTGTCTGGTCCACTCCCCACCCACCTCTCTTCATCAGCTCTCAGTTTGTTCTGTTAAGAGTCTGTTATGGTTCCTTCTCTCTCTCTCTCTCGATCTCTCCCCCCCCCCCCTTTTCCCAGGTTCATCTGTTTTGTTTCTCAAATTCTACATAGGAGTCAAATCATATTTGTCTTTTTCTGACTGAGAATATCAAATTTTCTTATATTTCCAATAGATTTTGCTTTATATATTTCTAATCTATGTGGCCAGGTACATAAATAAATGTTATTTCCTATTTTTGTTGTGGACTGGATTATTTCTTTTATCAACATGAAATATCTTCCTTTGTCTCTCTTAATGTTTTCCAATTTGAATTCTGTTAACATTTATTGTTAGTATTCTTTTCTTTAAAAATATTTATTTGTTTATTTTTAGAGAGAGAAAGTGCATGGGAGTGGGGGTAGGGGAGGAGGGAGAGAGAATCTCAAGGAGACTCTACACTGAGTGTGGAGCCTGACACTGGTCTTGATCTCATGACCCTGAGATCATGACCTGAGCAGAAATCAAGAGGACACTTACCCAACTGAGCCAAACAGGCACCCCTATTGTTAGTATTCTAACACTACTTTCTTATTTCTTTGATCAACATTTGCATTTCATATATTTTCCATTTTTTTTAAGATTTCTTATTAGAAGTAAGTCTCCTTTAAGCAACATGTAATTGAAGTTTATTATTTAATGTTTTTACTTAAGTTTTTAAAATATTAATTACTTTATTGTAGTAAAATAACATAATTTGCAATTTTAGCTATTTGTAACTATACAGTTCTGGAATTAATTATATTCATAGTGTGTAACTATCACCACTATTTATTTCCAAAACTTCATCATCCTGAACAGAAACTGTAACCACAGAACAATAATTCCCCTTCTTTCCTCTCCCTGCCTCTGGAAACCTCTAAAAATGTGTCTGACTTGTTTCTCTTGGCACAATGTTCCAAGGTTCATTTATGTTATAGTATGTGTCAGAACTCCACTCCTTTTCAGTGGCTGAATAGCAGTCCACTGTGTGGATGTGACATATTGTGTATCCATTCATCAGTCCATGGACATTTGGGTCGTTTCCACATTTTGTCAATTGTGAATTGTGCTGCAATCAATACCAGTACACAAGAAACCTCTTTTCAATTCTTTGGGGATTCTCTTCTCAATTCTACCGAGGAGTAGCATTATTGCATCACACGTGGTCATTGTATGTTTAGCTTTCTGGGGAACTGCCAAACTATTTCCATAGTGGCTGCACTATTCTCCATTCCCACTAGCAATATACAAGAGTCTCAATTTCTCCACATCTTTGCTAACACTTACTTTCTGGATATTATTATTATTTTTTTATTGTAGCATCTAGTAAGTGTGAATTGGTATCTTCTTGAATTTTGATTTTATCTCTCTGATGATTAGTGATTTGAGCAGTTTTTCATGTGCTACTGGCCATTTGTTTATCTTCTTTGGAGAAATGTCTATTCAAGACTTATGTCCATTGAAAAATTGGGTCATTTGTCTTTTCCTTGTTGAATTGTAGTGCTTTATACATTCTGCATATCAAATATTTACTAGATATATGATTTGCAAATATTTTCTTCCATTCTGTAGGTGATGTCTTTTCACATTCTTGATAATGTTCTTTGATGCACAGTTTTTAATTTTGAGGAAGTGTAATTTAACCTATTTTTTTTACCTTTTTTTTTTTTTTTTTGCTCATGCTTTTGGTGTTATAACTAAGACTTGCCAAATCTAAGGTTTTCTTCTAAGAGTTTTCTTGTTTATAGCTCTTCTGTTATGTTGTTTATCCATTTTGCATTAATTTTTATATATAGTGTAGGGATCCTATTTTATTCTTTTGCATGTGGTAATCCAGTTGTTCCAGCACCATTTGTCAAAGACACGATCCTTTCCCCATGCCATGAACTTGTCATGTTTGTCAAAAATTAATTTGACATAGAATAGTGGTTTATTTCTGGACTCTTAATTCTGTTCCAATTATATATATATATACATATCCAATTATATATATAAATATATACATATATATATTTTTGTCTTACTGCAGCTTTGTAGTATGACTGAATTTGGGAAGTGTGAGTCCCTCATCTCTATTCATTTTTAGGGTTGTCTGTTCTATTTGCAATTCCATATGAATTTGAGGATTCCTTTTTCCATTTTTGCAAAAAAAGGATGTTGAAATTTTGATACAAATTGCATTGACTCTGTAGATTGCTTTGGTTAGAGTCAAGTTCTTAACAATATTAATCTTCCTAGCCACAAACATGAGGTGTCTTTATTGGTAATTTAGGTTTTCTTTCATTTCTTTCAGCAATGTTTTCTAATTTTCAGAGTACAGATCTTCCTTGATTTATGATAAGGTTATATCCCAATAAACCCATTGTAAGTTGAGAATATTGTAAGTCAGAAATGCATTTGATATATATAACCTACTTGGGATCCCTGGGTGGCTCAGCAGTTTAGTGCCTGCCTTTGGCCCAGGGCGTGATCCTGGAGTCAGTCCCAGGATCGAGTCCCACGTCGGGCTCCCTTCATGAAGCCTACTTCTCCCTCTGCCTGTGTCTCTGCCCCACCCCCCCACCCCCCACCGTGTGTGTCTCTCATGAATGAATAAATAAAAATCTTAAAAAATATATATCTAACCTACTCAACATCACAGCTTAGCCTTACCTACCTTAAATGCATGTAGAACACTTATATTAGCATACAGCTGGGCAAAACCATCTAACACAAAGCTTAATTTATAATAAAGCATTGAATGTCTTATGTAATTTATTGACTACTGTACTGAGGGTGAGAAACAGAATGGTTATATGAGTACAGAATAGTTATAAGTATATTGGTTGTTTTGCACTCATGATCCCATGGCTGACTAGGAGCTGCAGCTTCCAGCGTCACAAGAGCATTTTTCCTGATATCGCTAGCCCAGGAAAAGATCAATATTCAAATATCAAAGTATGTTTTCTATTGAATATATGTTGCTTTTGCATTGTAAAGTTGAAAAATTAGAAGTTGAACATAAATCGGGGATCATCTGTACAAGTCTCTCCTCCTTGGTTGAATTTATTTTGGGGTATTTTATTCTTTTAGATACTATTGTAAATGGAATTGCTCTCTTAATTTCCTTTTCAGATTGTTCATTGCAGGTACATAGAAGAAACACAACTGATTCTTTCAATCTGAGTTTCTTTTTATTTCAATTCATGTTTTTTCTTTTTATTTCAATTCATGTTTCTCCTTTCTTTCTTTCTTTCTTTCTTTCTTTCTTTCTTTCTTTCTTTCTTTCTTTCTTTCTTTCTTCTTTCTTTCTTTCTTTCTTTCTTTCTTTCTTTCTTTCTTTCTTCTTTCTTCTTCTTCTTTTCTTTTTCTCTTTAAAAGATTTTATTTATTTATGAGAGAGAGAGAGGCAGAGACATAGGCAGAGGGAGAAGCAGCCTCCTTGTGGGGAGCCTGATGTGGGCTCGATTCTGGAACCCTGGAATCATGCCCTGAGCCAAAGGCAGATGCTCAACCACTGAGCCACCCAGGCATCCCGTCAATTCATGTTTTAATTCATGGTGAATTTAAAATATATTTGATCTTATTTCATCTTTTAGTAGTTTCTATTTAATGTATTTTACTTCCTTTTTCTTCTTTTCTTGCTTTTATTGAATTATTTTCAATGATTTTGAAGAATAGATCTGGAAATAGATTAAAGAATATCTGTTCTTTGGGGTGCCTGGGTGGCTCAGTAGGTTAAATGTCTGACTCTTGATTTTGGCTCAGGTTAAGATCTCAAAGTCATGTCAGGTTTCATGCTGGTTGTGGAGCCTGTTTGGGATTCTCTCTGCCTCTGCCCCTCTCTTCATCTCTCTCCCTCTCTTGAAAAAAAATTCTATTCTTTCTGTTGTTTCTCTTAAATTAAGAGATATGCTATATACTAATACATATATATTTATTTTAAATTAATTTATAGAATTAATCAGAAATTGTGTCTTTGATTAGAATAAGCAAAAATCATATATTGTTGTTTCCTTTCCTTTCCCCCTACCTGCTGCCCTTCTTGATATAATGTAGGATTTTAATTATATTACTATTACTATTTCTTTTTATTTTTGCCCCTTATTGCACTAGTATTAAGTTATAATCCTTCTTTTTTCTTTTTTTCTTTCTTTTTTGGGGGGTTCTTATTTGTCCTCATCTTTACTTCTACAAATCACTCTTGGATGCACTTCTGTTTTGGTTTTGTAAGAGTGTACTCCTTAGTAGCTGTTCTAGGTAAGATCTATAAAGGGGTAAGTTACTATCTGTTCCAATTCTAAATTTAAAAAAAAATCTCTTTTACCTTTTTACTTGAATAATAGATAGATTCAGTAGAGAAGTCTTGATTAAAGATATTTTCCCACAGAATCTTGAAGAAATTATTTCATTGTCTTTCTGCATTTAATGCTGTCAACAGGGAGTCTTATATCAATTTAATTGTAAGTAATCCATCTCTCTTCAGAAGTTTTTGAGTATTGTCTTTTTCTCTGGCATGGTATTGTTTGGGCCCTGTCTGAGAGTTCATATACTTTTTTTAAATTTGAAGAAGTTTCTTGTGATACTGATTTATGTATAATTCTCGCCTCTAGTTTATGCTTTGGGAATTGCTATTGGAGGGTTATTAGGATATGTGTGTCTTACCTCTCTCTTAACTTTCTACTTTTTTCTTTTTTTAAGATTTTTATTTATTTATTCATGATAGACAGAGAGAGAGAGAGAGAGAGAGAGAGAGAGAGGCAGAGACACAGGCAGAGGGAGAAGCAGGCCCCATGCCGGGAGCGCGATGCAGGACTCGATCCCAGGACCCCAGGACCGCCCTGGGCCAAAGGCAGGTGCTAAACCGCTGAGCCACCCAGGGTTCCCCTAAGGGTTTTTCTTGAACTATTTATCAGATCAACCTTGCAGCTCACTTTTTTATTCCTTTAAAAAATATATTTATCATAGAACATACACCAACACCAAAAAAAACACAAATAATCTAATTAAAAAATGGGCAGAAGACATGAACAGACATTTCTCCGAAGAAGAAGACATCCAGATGGCCAACAGACACATGAAAAGATGTTCAACATTGCTCCTCATCAGGGAAATGCAAATCAAAACCACAATGAAATATTACCTCACATCTGTCAGAATGGCTAAAATCAACAACATAAAAAATGAATGTTGGCAAGGATATGGAGAAAAAGGAACCCATGTGCACTGTTGGCAGGAATGCAAACTGGTGCAGCTACTATGGAAAACAGTATAGAGGTTCCTCAAAAAGTTAAAAATAGAATTACCATATGATCTAGTAAATCCACTGTTGGGTATTTACCCAAAGAAAACAAAAACACTAATTCAAAAAGACATATGAACCCTTATGTTTATTGCAGCATTATTTACAGTAGCTAAATTGTGGAAGCAGCCCAAATATCCATTGATAGATGAATAAAGAAAAGGTACACTATTAGTCATAAAAAAAGAATGAAATCTTGCTATTTTGCCAAAACATGGGTGGAGCTAGAGGGTATAACGCTGAGTGAAATAAGTCATCCAGAGGAAGTCAAATACCATATGATTTCACTCATATGTGGAATTTAGGAAACAAAACAAATGAGCAAAGAAAAAAGACCAGACTCTTAACTATACAGAATGCTCTGATGGTCACCAGGGAGGAAGTGGGTGGGGGTTCGGTGAAATAGGTGATGGAGATTGAGGAGTGCACTTGCTATGATAAGCACTGGGTGATGTATGGGTGTTGAATCACTATGTTGTACACCTGAAACTAATATAACACTGAATGTTAAATACACTGGGATAAAAATTTTAAAATATATTTATCATAAAAAATTTTAATATATTAGTTACACAGAATAACAAAATAAGCATTTACATACATAAAATCTTATTTAAGGAATAAAATAAAATCACAGTATTGAAGTCTCTGGTGTTCCTTCCCCCAATCAGAACCTTTATCTTTAACCAGAGAAATCATAATTTTGCATTTGATGTTTTATCATTTATTACAGGTATTACTGCACTTTCACTTTTTAATATTACACGAACAGTATTATGTATATATTCTTTGCAACCTTGCTATTTAAAAGCCTTAGCATTATGTTTATGATATTCACTCATGTTTATAGATATAGTTTTAGTTCATTCTTTCAAACTGGTGGTTAGTATTAAAATGTGTGATAGACCTCAGTTTACTTCTCCACTGTCCTTTTGGGTATGCATTCAGGCAGTTTCTGGATTCTTGTAAGTAGAAGTGGCCATACTGTGTACATCATTGTCCCCATCTTTTTTCTTACTGAGCTGTTGATTGCCTAACGTATCTTAGATAGTTATATTTTGGGGCGTTACATACATATCAAATATTGTCATCCTAGTTGATTCTTTCTGTACTTCTCAAATGGTTTCTTTGAATAGAAGAAAGGCGAAATTTGAAAATTAGTATTTGGTTGAATTTATTACTTTCTTTAAGATTTGCCTTTGTCGGGGTACCTGGGTGGCTCAGTGGTTGAGCGTCTGCCTTCAGCTCAGGGTGTGATCCATGGGTCCTGGGATTGAGTCCTGCATTGGGCTCCTCGCAGGGAGCCTGCTTCTAGCTCTGTCTATGTCTTTCTGTGTCTCTCATGAATAAATAAATAAAATCTTTAAAAAATAAGACTTGCCCTTGTTATGTAGTATTAAGAAATTTTTTCCTATGTAAGGTCATAAAATATCTTTCACTGTCTACTACTACTACTGAGTTTTGATTTTTTTCCATATTGAAGTTTTTGATCTGCCTGTGATTGGTTATTGCTTATAGACCAGTGAAGGTATCCAACTTTATTTTAATTTCCATAAGGATAAGCAAATATCCCAGAATAATTGAAGCATTATGCAAATAAGAGCAAGGCAAGATGATAAATGGCTAGTGAAGCTTACCATTTGCAATGTGTCCGTGAATAATTTAGACTCCACTGACATTTTCAAGACTTTGGGAAAGTTTGGTCTCGTAGAATTTACTCTTATCAGAGGGGGAAGACCTGAGCTAGGAGTGAGAGGGGATCCTGTTGTCCTGGTCCAGAATGTGAGAACCAGAGGAAGGTTCCGGAGGCTTGTGCTCAAGACCTTATTGGCAGCCACACAGGACATTCATCCTTTACTCAAAAATGTGCCAGAGGACAGTGGGCCAAATGGCAAACTGATCCAATAAACCTGTACCTGGGAACTGCTTATTTATTTTTATTATTTAAGTTATAGTCATGACCTTGCTATTCTCTAGGTTTTCTATCTTGCAGGATGTTATTAAAATGCTGTGTGCCTGCTGCTTTGTAATAACTCTCTGATAGAAAGTGGAGGAAGCCCACCTCTCAGGATCTGAAATAAGTAAAATAAATATATAATTGGCTGTCATCACTGTCAATCATCACAGGCAGAGGCGAGGAGGCAGAGACTAGGTTGAGTCCACGAAGCATAGTGTGGATTAATTTGCTTTTGTCTGCTTTATTAACATGAGCCTGACAAATTATTACAACATTAAAAACATTATTTATGGTATATCCTCTATACAGAAATGAAGAGATCTTTAAATAAACCCATCTGACTGATGTGGCTATTTTATAAAAATTTAATTTATTCATATGACAGAGAGGGAGAGAGAGCACAGGCAGGGGGAACAGCAGGCAGAGGGAGAAGAAGCAGGTTCCCCGCTGAGGCAAGGAGCCCACTGCCCATGTGGGGCTCGATCCCAGGACTCTGGGAACATGACCCGAGCAGGAGGCAGATGCATAATGGACTGAGCCACCCAGGTGTCCTATCTTTTAAATCTCAGAACCTTAAAAAAATAATGATTTATTAATGATCTTTGTATCTTATAAGAAGGAGTCTTTCTGATTAGTAACCTGAAGTTTTCCTTAAATGAATTGCTATCTATGTCATAGTTCTATGACTGTGATTCATTTATCTTCTCCACCTGGCAGTGTACCCACCTTCTTCAGCAAATAAACTCTCCACCCTTCAAGAGCTGTGATGTCAACTCTTCCAAGGATTGCATTCTGAGCTAAGTAAGAGTGACTCTCAGTTAGTGTCTCCATCACAATGCTCAGCATATGTGCCAGGGTGACTTCTTCATGCATTTTTCTTCCTGCTGAACTGTGAGCTTTTGGAAGGCTTGGGCTTCCTTCAGCAACAAATCCTCTTTTCTTTGTTCTTTGTACACACACACACACACACACACACAAGCACGAGCTCTCTTTCTCTCTACATTTCTGTTGAACTGAACTGAACTGAAAGTATCATTACCTGATAACCAGAGAAGCAGAAATAATGGAAAGCCTAAATGCTTGAGGGTCAGAGAGAACTGATTCAAAACCTACTGTGGCCACTTATTGCTCAGATGACTTTGGAAAGTTAATCTCTGAGATTTTGTGGTATAAAATGAGAACCATAACTAGTGTTATATTAGATAAGAGCACTTTATGCAGTGACTGTCACATGGCAGGACTTATATTTAAATCTACTTTCTCTCTTCAAAAGGGGGCCACTTTTAGATTATTTTCAATTAAAATTGATGACAGTTTAGGGATGCCTGGGTGGCTCAGTGGTTGAGTGTCTGTCTTCGGCTCAGGTGGTGATCTTGGGGTGCTGGGGTCGAGTTGAGCAATCGGGCTCCCCAGAGGGAGCCTGCCTCTTCCTCTGCCTATGTCTTGGCTTCTCTCTTTGTGTCTCTCATGAATAAATAAGTAAAATATTTTAAAAAAATTAATAAAATAAAATTGATGACAATCCCTTATATAAGCAAAGGGTCAAATCATACGTGCTCCTTAATCCTTGGTTATTTGCCATTTCCTTGGGGTGGTGGGTGGGGAATGTAGCCAATGAAGATTGGGAATTGGATTCCAGGGATCAGAAGCACCTGAGCCACTTGGGAGCTACATTGTGAGAAATGTAGACTCCCAACCGCATTGAGTTGGAAATGTGCACTTCCGGAAGATCTCCAGGAGATTCAAATGCCCATTGAAGTTTGAGGAGAGCTGAGCCAGAGCAGGTGCTGATCTCTGATTTGAATAATTCTAGGGAGTTTATTCTAGCTTTTGTGCTAATGAAAGGGCGCTTGTGGGGTAAGTATGGGCCAGTTGAATAAAACTTCCCTGTGATGAGATGAGGGATAGACTTTAATGACTATGATTGACTATTTCCCTGTTGCATTTTATTTCATGGAGCAGCTGGAGGCTATGTGACAGCTACTGTCCTCAGAGAAACCAGCCTGAATGCCCACCCTGATGTGGAAACAATGGCCTGATCGTCTTTCCTGTGCCATGTCAGCAGAATGTAAAGGCTTGCATCTCCCCAGGGATTTAGGAAACTGAAACAATACTTTCCTTTTCTCTTTTGATGTTTTATTAAAAAAAACAAACCTCCAAAAGCAGGGCTTTAATAAAATATATATTGATCTGAAGTGTTCCTGTCTCATGGAAAACCTATTATTATTTCTTTAAGGTACAACCTTTGCTGACATTTTGAGTCAAGGATATTGGCCTTGTTGACTATTTTTTTCTCTTAAGCATCTGTAATTTGAGATTTGAAGGTGTTCTCATATCAATTTGATATCTATACTCTGAAGATAATCAGTCATGAGTGACTCTAGAGTTTCATCAGTGACAGAAGAATGTAGACTTGCACATTCATCTAGGTGGTGCTTTGTGTCCTGTCTTGTGTGATAACTGAACAAATCTCACTTCTGAGGGTTGCATGGCAACTTAGGAAGTGCTTTTCAAAAGGAAAGATGGCTTCCCTATTTTCGCCAGAAATGTGTTGATCAACAAATATTTCAAACACACCTGCAATACAATGTTGCTACTCCCATGGGCAGTACTATGGCTGCTTGTATATGACTGTGCCTACAATTCACAATAGATCTGTATATAATTACATGCTTCTGTATTTACCGAAGTGATCTACACAGTTTAAGTCTTGATTTTTCACAGGGAGAATTCCATCTTCCTCTACTGTGTTTCAATGACAAAAGCCAGATATGCCCTACCCTCAAGATGGAATCCAGATCTTAGTGAGCACATTTAGGCAGAGAGAAGTGATCCCTTTTGGTAGGTTTTAAACTCCAGTTGAGGAAGTAGCTCCTAGCTAGGCCAGACTCCTCGAGGAAACTTTTGTTCATTCATTCACTCATTGCATAAGTATTTGTTGATCAACTAACAAATAACGAGATCTGGTGAGATAATTATGGAGAATGAGTTTAGATTCACCTACGCTGTTTCCCCAAGGCATTTCTTAGTGATAGCTACCATCACCTAGATGAGGCAGTATGGAGCTATGACATACTTATTATATACACTGGCTTTACCAAAATTAGAGGCAGATGCAATAAATCTATGGTTTCTAGCAAGTTCTGGGAGAACAGATTCAATCCAGCTATTCGGTTCTTCTCTTTATTATCTTATCCTTTGTTTGGAACAGTCCTGGCCTAGATCTTCCTCGGGCCTTCCACCAAAATGCGCCTGTCTGTGCCATGTGTTACTTTGCCTTGATTACTATTTTGTTAATTTGCATGTGCATTTCCATATAATAATATCTTTATCATTAGGCAGGAGCCCCATTGCCAAGGCAACTAAGAGTGGTACAAATACAACTTGTCCTTTACCCCAAATTTAACTCTCTTTAGTCAAATACTGATAATGTTCCTGGCTCTCCTATTTTGTGTTGAAAATTGTAAATCATTCTATAGGTCTTCTGGCTTCTTCCTGTTTTGTCTCTCTGAAAGGTTTCACTGCCTTTTCCCCAATATATATTTTTAAAATTTAATTTTCAAAATAATAGGTGTATGTTCTTGAAAAGTTACATAGTACCAGGAGATCTATGACAAAAACAAAAACAAAAACAAAAACATAATTTTCCCTACTACATCAATCCCCACCATTACCATCCCTAATTCTTGCTCCTATAGATAATCATTTTCAATAATTTTAACTGGTTATTTAGTATTTTCCCTTGTATTGCTAAATAACAGCCTGAAATGTTACATCTAGATTTGTCAGTTTTAGTTATGTTCTATGATATTTCCATCAAGAAAGATATGGATTTAATTTTAGTTTTCCCTTGGCTTCCTGTTTCTCTCCCTGATCTTCCTGATAGCATTTAGCTCAGGTTTCCCCACAGCCATTGTGCCTGGAGTTTAGTAAAGATCTGAAAGATGTGGACAGAGATGTAGGCGTGTAGGACATGTGGATGCTGTGGACGAGTTGGGGTTTTATTCTAAGTGTGATGGGAAGCCCCTGGAGAAATTTAACCAGAGGACTCACATGACCTGCCTTATTGAAAAATCACTTTAACAACTATAGACAATGGCTTGTAGGAGACAAGAAAAATCAGAGACCAGGGAGTAGTCCTGGGAGACATACTGGTGGCTTCAACCCATGCTGAATCATGCTGCCACGTTGATTTGGAGAGAATTAGTCAGATATGGGACGTAGTTTCAAGAGAGAACCAATCCTGTGTCATGACTGTGTGTTAGGAGCTTGGAAAGGGAGAAGAGATGAGGAGAGGAATGACTTCTAGTTTTGGCCTGAGCAAGCAGGTAGATGGTGGAACCGTTTGTTAAGACTGAGCATGGGCTTATGTGTGTTATTGTGCAGGTTGAAGGGGTGGTAATCAAGGATTCTGTTTCAGATAAATTTGAGATGACTATTGTTATCAAGGGGGAGATGTCAATTCGAAAGTTGAATACATTAGTAATAGGGGCTCAGTGAAGACATGTGGGCCTTGATGCACAAAGTGAGTGCCACTGGCAGGTGGGGGGCATCCCAAACCACGGGATGGGCTGAGATCACACAAAGATAGGCTGCAAATAGAGAAAAAAATACAGAATCTAGTTTTTAGTTCAATGTGCTCCAAAATTAAGGGAATCAAGCTCCAATATTAAGCTGAGGAAGAGAAAACAAAAGCTAATCCCTGGAGCTGATGCCTAATGTGGTAGAAGGAAGACTAGGTAGTTGTGATTGTCCTTAAACTGCCATCAGGATGAGTGTTTTCAGAAGGAAGCTTCCAATTGTTTTAAATGCCGAAGAGATGTCCAGGGGCAGAGAAGGAGTAATTGCATTTGATTGTGTTGGACAGCACCGAGAATCTTGGTGGTGTTGGAAACAGTAATTTTGGTAGAGGGGTGGCTTTGGAAACAGGCATGGAAAGGGCTCAAAGGCTGAGATGTTCAGATTGTGACAGGAGCTATACCAGAGCCCGGGAGGCAATGAGAACACACTATAGAGGGATATGGCCCTGGTCGGGGGGGGGGGGGGTCAAGAAGGTGTTCCTGGGGAAGACAGGCTCAGAGATCCAATTTGAGGTGTGAAGGAGAAGAAGTGAACCATGTGAGAAGTTGAGGAAGGAAAAGAAAGTTTCAGGAAGAGGGAAGAGCATGTGGGAAGACTCCGAGACACCCATGGCATGGCATATGCCAAGAAACGAAAAAGGCCAGAGAATTCTGGAAAGTGGTATGGCAGGAAGTCTGAGGGGTGCTCAGGGCCCCTCCTTAGTGAGGCATGCTGATCTTACTTGTCTGTCCCCAGTGCAATGGAATGTTTCAAAAGGAGGGTTTTGTGGGTATTGAAATTCATGTGGATATGTGTGAAGAGCAGGCATGAAGTCCTGAGCATGGCTAATGAGAGACAAATTAGGAGGCTTTTGCAGGGGGTCCAGGCGAGAAATGGTAGCAGCTCATTCTGAGCATTTGGGTCAGTGAAGGAATTATGCCACAGAAACCCTTCATAGAACAAAGGAGCAAGTTCAACAATAGCAGTAAAAGTGTTTTATCTTTGGAAATGAGCACGATCTTGCATTTGACAATATCTCATGTTAATTTATTCCGTGACTAATTGTTCTTTGGAGAAATTGAACTCATTCACCATTAGGTTTGACGTGTTAAATTAATCAGATCTCTTAAAAGGCTTCCAAATTCTGAAAGCATCAGACAGTTCAAAATTGCATCCACATTTATCAACACTGTTTTTGACATGATATGCAAAGAAAAATCGCCTCATTCATTCCTATCTATACACCAACACCCTTCTTGAGGCATAGGGCATTTACTGGGTTACAAATTATTTCCCTGTGTCTCAAGAGGAACTGATTGCCTTAAACTTGACTCTATTATCAATCTATTATTGTTTAATAGAAGCCTTAAAGTACCGTGTTTTAAAAATTGCAACATACCATAAATCACATTCCAATTCCTTTAATTTCTCATCACTTCATTTCTGATTTTGATATTGCTTTCAAAAAAGATTTTCTCATCTCTGTAATGAGATCCGGTGTCTATAGCACATTGTCTATTACACTGCCATTTCTCTTAATGGAACTCCACTCGAAGTATCCATTCTTCGCTTGGAGCAAAATGATTCTTTTGCTGAGCGAGTGCATTAACCATCGCTGTTGTGTTGGTTCTCACTCTTCAAACCCTAAGTGATGTACTTGCTGGGTCTTCTTCTCAACATCTTACCCATCTTTCTACATTTCTGACAGATCCTAAATATTCTCTGCCCAAATCCAGACGTTATGCCATTCTACCAAGTTCTTCCCTTACATTTTAATGCTTCACTTAAATACGGTTGATCATTGTTTTATTTAAAGATGCGGTTCTTATTTGAGGAGACAAAGTTACCTAAAAGTAACTTTTACAGAATTTTCAGGTAGACTAAAATGTTCAGGGAGCACTTTTCAGTCTCGAACAAAGATTTAACTACATCTCTGCGATTTGTAAGGTCTCAACCTGAACAAATGCTCTGGTGGTTTTTAAGAATGTTGAGAAAGTGTTTCACTTTCTTTGAGTGGGAGTGCATTTGTACTCTGTCTCCCTCTCTCTACGTTTCTAGAGTCTCTTGGCCTGCCTTTCTTTGCTTTTCTCTCACATGCATCTTGCTACTGTCCCCCCTGGCTCCTGATAAAAGGCTTATAGTCGTATGCTTTTTCTCCACTATCCATTTTAATACAAAGATTATATTCATCCTTCTCACCAATTCTCTTTCTTTTTACTAGAGCTCTGACAGTCTACACTTGATCTTTTTTTAAAAAAGATTTATTTATTCTTGGGGCGGGGAGCAGAGGAAGTGAGAATCCCAAGCTGACTCTGCTAAGCTCAGAGCCCCATATGGGGCTTGATCTTACCATTCTGAGATCATGACCTGAGTTGAAACCAAGTGTCGGATGCTTAACTGACTGAGCCACCCAGGCACCCTACACTTGATCTTTTTATCCAATTGTACATTGGCCACACTTTAAAGGTACTAGATTATCAGGCATCTTTGATGGGTTCATTCATTCTTTCCTTTGTTTAGTCAGCTGACAAACATTTATGGTATCCTCACTAGACAGCTGGCATGGTGTTATAGACTAGGAATACAGCCATGAATGAGACAAGATTCTTGTCCTCAAAAACAGCCATGAGGGAAGGATGTTTTTAAGCCTGGATCCAAAAGGAAAACTATTGGAAGACTTGCTGAGATGGAGTCTGCCCACTTGGAAAGACTAGCATCAATAAGATGTTAAGGGTTTTCTTTGGGTTTTCTATAGTTTCTACAAAGGATTTTTGTATTATTAAGTACTTACTGGGAGCCTGGCATTATACAGGGCAATTATAATTATTAATCTCCAAAGCAATCATGGGAGGGAAAACATTATTATCCTGTTTCATTGATGAGAAAAGCAGAACTCAGAAAAATTAGAACTTGCCCAATATCACACAGCTAATAATTAATTTGCAAGGCTGTGTTTCCTTTTTAACCTTTGTAAAATATACAATGGAGACCAAAAAAATGCCCTGAGCAGACAAAACCATTAAAGCCATGTAAACAAAACTAAATCTAGCTTATTTCATGAACAGAAGTGAAACAACTGGGTTATTTCTTCTAAGTGCCTTTGATAATCATAAAAGAAATGCAAGTTATCTTCCTAAAATGGTGTGAAATAATCACTTTTAGCCAATCCCTGTCATCTGGAAACCCCTACTGTAATCACCGATTATAAGGTCAAGGTCAATCAAGTTTCTCATTTTCACTTTATAAGCCAGCCTGTGGTGCTATGCCCCTGAGCTTCGATCAGTCTTGAATTTGAAAGCTTCCAGTTTGTGAACTCTTATAGTCACAATAAACTCTTACGAAATGCTATTTTAGTGATCTGGTGATTTTAATTTTGCTATTTCTAGATTTTGCACATCTTTTATTAGGAGAATTTTTAAACGTGTACTACTTTAGCTCCTATAGCCCATCTTCATTGATTATCAGCATCTTGCCATTCTTCTTCCACCCATCATGGTCACCTTTCCCATTTCTTTCTATTTTTGGCAGGAGGGTTTTTAAAGCAAATCCAAGACATCTCATCACGTTATCTGCATACATTCAGTTTGTGTCCATAATAGATATGAACTAAAAATGTACAAACACAATATTATTATCACAACAAACAAAACTAACCATATTCCTTAATAACTGAATACTCAACTCCTGCTCACTTTCTCCTGATTATCTCAGAATGTCTTTCTGGTTGTTTATTCTATAGAATTTCCCACATTCTGGCTCGGGCTGATTACTTTTATTTGATTTTGTTTAACACGTTCCTCTATCCCCCACACTTTCAAAAAACTGGTAGGTCAATCTAGTGGCATCATTAGATTCAGATTGATGTGGGTTTTTTGAGCAAAATTTTATCTTCATAGGTGGTACAGGTCACTTCCTATTGTATGACTTCAGGAAACACATTGTGTCTGGGGTCTCCTTTTTTTAAAATTATTTATTTATTCATGAGAGACACAGAGAGAAAGAGGCAGAGACATAGGCAGAGGGAAAAACAGGTTCCCTGTGTGGAGCCCAATATGGGACTTGATCCCAGGGTCCTGGGATCACACCCTGAGCCAAAGGCAGGTGCTCAACCACTGAGCCACCCAGGCGTCCCAAGGGGTGGGGGTGGGGGCTCTCCTTTCTATACAGCTGTTGCAGTTGATAACTGGATGTTGATAACTGGTGTTGTCATTCAGAGCCGTACTTTGTACTTTGTAAAAATCTCCAGGAATCTTCCAGTCACAGGTTGAAACCATGATAATCATTGTCAAGGTTGATTATTCCATTAGGTGTTGTAAAATCATGATTTCGATAATTCTATCATTCTTATTACATTCATTAGTTAGTATTCCTCTAGAATAAGAATATTTCCTACATCAATTATTTAGTTATCCTGAAGTAGCATTCGTTTCCTAAAGGCAGGATAAATGCTTAATTCTGACCGTTTTTTGCCAAGTTTCAGAATAATGAGTTGGTGCATTACAATACAAAGCTGGGAACCAGGATCATGTGACTCTAAGCCTTTTTAATTTCCTAGTGACTGGAGAGTTTGAAATGCTGTAAGAATAAAAACAAAGTCTGAAAGTCCTAGTGCTTTTTGGCAGGCAAGAAGTTAAGGAGCCAGGATTCCTGAGACTCCCTAATTCTGCTGTTTCAGGAGAAATGCCAGAGGTCACCAGGTGTCATCCAGTCGCATTTCATAGCAGTTAGTGCCCTTTGCAGGCTAATTAACCATTGTAATCACCACTGGCTCTCATCTCTCAGGTGGGCAGCAGTTACATGTAATTAACAGCTTGTGTCTGAGTCCTATCCAGTCATCTCCCCCTTCTCCTCTCCTGGCTCTGGGCCGAAGAAGAGCAGAGAGGTGCTCCGTGCTCACTGTGGCATTTCCGTCTATCTCACTTCCTGCATTGGTCAGACACCTTTGCAAGAAGAGGGGAATTTATGTGGCTAAATGTAGTATTTCCCCTCTAGCCCCAAGGGGGTTGCCTTTGTCAGCATCAGCAGAAAATCATGGATCGGAAGTGACTCGGTGTTTCTCCTGAGCTCTGCAGGCATAGCAGCTGGAACCAAACACGTTTTTGCATGCCCATGTGAATACTTGAAAATAATGTGTTTATCCTTGTGTTTTAAATGAAAATGATGTTTTTAAAAACCCTCCAGGAGGCACCAAGGCCATCATGGGAGCTTCAATTAATTGCTCTTGTTGTACCTGCTGCTCTCCTAGGCTGCGGACTGGGAAGGGGTCATCTCCAGCCATCACTGCTCTAGGAAAGGTTGGGTGCTTCTCTAGACTTTGCCCCCACTCCCATAGTTGTAATATTCTCATTAATCCTACGTGGACAGATGGACCTCCACTCTTGATCTTTTCAAAGGGATGGTATTGGATAAGGGAGATATTTAGAATTGTAATATATGAATTTCTCCCTTCTTTCCATCCCTGGTGGGAACCTTAAAAGGAAGAGAAGATGTCTGCACACAAGTGTCTTGGAGAGGGGCAGAAGGGAGGGTCAGAGGGCAGGAGATTGGGAATGTAGGATCAGGTAGGGGGCCCAGGGAGAGCAGAGAAGTGTAGCAAGGCCCAAGAGTCAGGTGCATCCCCAGGGGAGAGCTCTGAGTTCCTTTCTTGCTCCCAAGTGCCCCAATCCTTCTCTTTACTCTCCAGTCCCCCAGCTGGATAGCTCTTCACAGATGGTCTAGTGTTGAGTCTTTGGGAAAGCATGAAGCCACAGAGTGGCTGCACTGGGCAGGTGAACCCTCAGATTGTCTCCATGCTCATATTCATGTGGGCTTAGGGCATAGACATCAGGCACAGAAAGATGGGCGATGGTGTCATGATGGTACACTCTGAGGCTAACTGTGCTGTCAGCACCATCCCATGGTCTGAGCCAGTAGCTTCATATTTACTATGAAGGGATAACCTATCTTCCCACTGGTCATGGATGGAGTGAGAGGAGACCCTTGATACCAACATTATCTAGACCGGGTGCTCAGAGGACCCTATACCCACAAACACACACAGGGAACACAGATGCCCTTGCATTAGCTAATTCCAGCTACCTCTGCCCTTTGAAGATTTAATTAATCAATCAACCAACCAATCAATCAATTAATTAATTTAGAGAGAAAGTGAGTAGGGAGGGGGGGGAGAAGGAGAGAATCTCAAGCAGATCCCATACTGAGTGCAGAGCTCAACACAGAGCTTGATCTCAGGACCCTGAGATCATGACTTGACCTGAAACCAAGAGTCAGACACTTAAGTGAGTGAGTCACCTGGCTGCTCCACCAATTACCCCCACCCTTTGAAATGTGGCTCCTGCTTTGGAAATTTTATTCTCTAGTAGTGGCTTCTTCTGTTCCAAGAATATTTATTTTGTTAGTGACTATTACCTAAGATACCACAATTAAAAAAAAACTGTCTATTTGAAATATAGGGAGAATTTAAGTGAGGTTTGTCAAATGAATAAGTGAAAGAAGCAGTCACAACACCAACAACAGGAAGCAATCCCATAAAGGCACTTCAGAAATCAATGAATTAGATCTCAATACTTCTTTTCTGGGGCATTACTATTCTTAGAGCTGCTGGCTTAGATAATAGCAAAAACTCTCGTTTGTGAGCCATTCCAGCAAGTCCACTGGCTCTAAGCCTCACTGCAGTCTTGAAGACTGGTGTTACCATAATGCCATGAATGAGAACCCAGAGGCTCAGCGAGCCAAGCACAGCAAGCCAAGTGGGAATGCACCCAGGACTGAGGACCTGATCTATGTCTGCCCTCCCATGCCACATCTCTTCTTTCCAGGGCAATTCTGGTCTGTGCTGCTCTGCAGGGCTGTCCTCACCCAGAGCAGGTGGGTGGAAGCCTCAGCCAGCACATG
This sequence comes from Canis lupus dingo, assembly GCF_003254725.2. Classification (NCBI taxonomy): domain Eukaryota; kingdom Metazoa; phylum Chordata; class Mammalia; order Carnivora; family Canidae; genus Canis; species Canis lupus. The sequence goes on along the minus strand of NC_064261.1, from coordinate 28,845,964 downwards.
CTCAAGAGTGCCACTGAGGATATGCAGGTTCACTAGGCCAGGCCAGCAGAGACAGAACTAGCTCTTCCTGGTGGGCGCCCGCAGGGCTGTGAGCATGGCTGGGGGTGAGGCAGAGGGGGTGGGGGATGGGGTTGCAGATTCTTATTCACAAAGACTCAGGATCTGCTGTGCCTCCACCCAGACAGGAAACATTGTTTTTTGATTTATAAAAGTTGTGTATGTAGGAAGCTCTGTCTCCCTCAAAATTTGTTCTAGAACCAAGAATTTCATGAATACATACCGTCTCCACCTAAACAGTAGACTGAAACTCACATGGTAAATCAAATCATGTCCCTTCTTCATTTCAATCCCTCCAGAGCCCCATCATACTCCCAATCAAATCCAATTGCCTGACCAGGGCCTCCATGCCTCGTGAAACCCAGCTGTAGCCTACCCCTAAACCCTTAACCTTCTAGTACCTCTTTACCCTGGCTTACCTCCCCCTGATTCCAGGGGCCAGCAAAGTTCTGTGTCCATCTCTGTTCTTTGAGTCCCTCTGTCCCCCCATCTTGGTGCATTAGGAGTGGTTCTATATACAGCCCTTTATAGAACATGCTAAGCTGGGACACAGGTGACCTATCAACAAAAGACACGGCCAGCCTGCACGTTTTTATCTGTTCCATCCATCAAATCCTTCTGCAGAAATTGGTCAGAATCTACTTACTGGTGGACACTCTGCTGCCATCCCTGTCTGAGCCACTGAGAACCATAGAGTCAGAGATGGACACTGCCCTGCTCTGAAGAGTTAACAAAGACATTGGGGGTAAGAAGCAATCATGTGAGAAGCAAGAGTGAATGACACAAGGCAGTGAACACATGAATGCTAAGCCAGTGCTGCTGGAGCACAGTCCCAGGACCTGTATTGGCACCACCTGGGAGCTTGTTAAGGGGTACCTGGCTGAGCGTCTGACTCTTGGTTTTGGCTTATGTCATGATTTCAGGGTCATGGGCTCTATACTCAGCTAGGGGTTTACTTGAGATTCTCTCTGTCTTCCTCTGCCCCTCGCCTGCTCCTGTGAATTCTCCTCCTCTCAAATAAGTAATTAAACCTTAAAAAAAAAAGCAAAACCACAGACCCTATCTTGAGCCTTACTGAGTTTTGCAAAATAGAATGACTGTTACTGTTTTAAATGGATGGACATAATTTTATTTACTAAAAAAAAAATATTTCTTTATTTGAAAGAGAAAGAGCACAAGCGGGCGGGGGGGGGGGGGCACAAGGAGGAGAGGATCAAGCAGACATCCTGCTGAGCAGGGAGCCAGATGCTCTGCTCGATCCTAAGACCCTGAGATCGTGACCTGAGCTGAGGCCAGATGCCTAACTGAGCCACCCAGATACCCCTAGACTTAATTTTTTCAGAACAGTTTTAGTTTTAAAGGAAAATTAGAGCAGAAAGCATGGGTCTTATACAACCCACTCCACCCCTCCCCTGCCCTCAGTTTCCCTATTATTCACATATCACATTGCTGTGGTGCTTTTGTTTCAATCGATGAGCTAATATTGACATATCATGATTTACTGAAGTCTACACCTTACAAAGAATGGGTTCATCCTTTGTGTTGTGAGATTCCTGTGGGTCTTGCCAAGTGCATAAGGTCATGTATCCACCATGGTATTATCAAACAATATAGTTTCACTGCCCTAAAACTCCCCTGTCCTCCATCTATCCCTCCCTTTTACTTCTTCCTTCCCCAGCGCCAACTTCTTGCAACCACTGATCTTGGTACTGTGTCCATAGTTTGCTTTTCCTAGAAAGTCACAAAGTTGGAATCATACATTCTGGAGACTTTTCAAATTGGCTTCTTTCACTCAGCATTTAAGATTTCCTTTTTTTTCAGGGCCTGCTAGCTCATTTCTTTTTTGGTGCTAAACGATATTCCATTGTCTGGATGTCTCAATGTTTATTTATCCATTCACCTAGTAAATGGTATTTTGTTGCTTCCAGTTTTTGGCAGTTATGAATAAAGCTGCTATAAACGTTTATGTATAGGTTTTTGTGTGGATGTAAGTTTTCAGCTTGTTTGAGTAAATATCTAGCTAGGAGCACAATTGCTGGATCCTATGATAAGACTATGTTTAGCCTTGTAAGAAACTGCCAAGCTGTTTCATGAAGTGGCTCTACCAGTTTACATTCCCACCAGCAATGAATGAGAGTGCCTGTGCTCCACATCCTTGCCAGCACTTTGAATTAGTATTTTGGATTTTAGCTTTTCTGATATTCATGTGGTGACATCTTACTGTGTTTTAGTTTGCATTCTTTTACTGATATTTGATATTGAGCATCTTTTCATATGCTTATTTGTCATCCAGATACCTTCCCATTATGAAGTACCTGCCCACATTTTTGTTTGTTGGTCTCAATACATTTATTGCTTATTTCCTTTTTTAAAAAAGTTTTTATTTTAATTTCAGTTAGTTAACTAACTGAATATAAACTAACAGTGTTATATTATTTTCAAGTGGACAATGTAGTGATTTGACACTTCCATACATCATCCAGTGTTCATCACAAGTACACTCTTTATTTTTTAAAAAATAAATTTATATATTCTTTATTTTTTTAAAAAGGATTTTATTTATTTGAGAGAAAGAGAGCACAAGTGCAGGGAGGGGCAGAGGAAAAAGGAGACTACACTGAGCAGGGAGCCCTCTGCAGGACTCCTCCCTGCAGGAGTCCTCTGCAGGACTCTGGGATCATGACCGGACTGAGCCATCCAAGTACCCACAAATGCACTTTTTAATCCCCAACCCTATTTCTCCCATCCCCCCACCTCCTCCTGGTAACCATCAATTTGTTCTCCATAGTTAAGAGTCTGTTTCTTGGTTTGCCTCTCTTTTTTTTTTCCTTTGCTTGTTTGTTCTATTTCTTAAATTCCACATATGAGTGAAATCGTATGACATTTGTCTTTCTCTAATTTACTTATTTCACTTAGCATAATACTCTCTAGCTCTGTCCATGTCATTGCAAAGGGCAAGGTTTCATTCTTTTTTATGGCTGAATAATATTCCATTGTGTACATATAGCACAGCAACCTACAGAATGTTTGCAAATGACATATTCATAAAAGGTTAAAATCCACAGTATAAAAATAATTCCTAAAACTCAATATCCCCAAAACCAAATGATCTAATTAAAAATGGGCAGAAGACTTGAACAGACATTTCTCCAAAGAAGACATTCAGATGGCCAACAGACACATGAAAAGGTTCTCATTATCACTTGCCATGAGGAAAAGTAAATCAAAATCACAATATCACCCTACACCTGTCAGAATGACTAAAATCAACAACACAAGGTACTTGCCCACTTTTTAATTGGCTTGTTTGTTTTCTTTTCTTTTTTTTTAAAGATTTAATTTATTTATTTGAGAGAGAGTGAGCAAGCACAAGCAAGGGGAATGGCAGAGGGAGAGGGAGAAGCAGGCTCCCCACTAAGCAGGGAGACTGATGTGGGGCCCCAACCCAGGACCCTGAGATCATGACTGGAGCCGAAGGCAGATGCTTAACTGACTGAGCCACGCTGGTGCCCCTGTTTGTTTTCTTATTGTCAAGTTTTAAGGGTTATTTGTATATTTCCAATACAAGTTCTTTATCAGATGTGTCTTTTGGAATTATTTTCTGAGTCTGTGCTTGTCTTTTCATTCTCTTGTAGGCCCTTAAAAGATTCTCTAGGTGTTTAAGCACTAGCTACACTACTGGGTGCTATGGGGCTTCCAAACTGAGGACAGAGTCATCTAAGGTAACTTCACAGAGTTGGTGCTTACAGCCACTTAAAACAGTCATGGCAGTTTGTAAAGCCTACGGAAGTGTTTTTAAGATAAAATAAAATGAGACAAAAAGAAGGACTAAATCAAGGATGTTGCAGGTAGATGGTACTTTATGTGAGTGGCAAAGATGAAGAAGATATTAGGGAGGATGATACAGAATTCAACCAGTTAAGACAACGTGAGCAAAAGTCACAGCATGAACATAATCCGCGATGTTCTTAGGACAGGAAGGAAGTGATAGTAGAACAGAGAACACTGTTCTTCAAAAGTGAGAAAGAGCTACAGTTGATAACAGAGTAGGAATCAGATGAGGACCCATCGTATACAGGATAGCATTTTAAACTCCAGATGGCTGTCAAACATGAAAATATTCCTTAATTTTCCTATGTGTTATGCTAACTGTCCTAGTAGTCTTATTGAGATAATTTCCCCCTCTCCCTAAGCCACAAGAGTCATGGAATCCTGGAATTACCAGGGTGACACAGAGAAAACAAAGACTGGAGTGGCTTTTAAAAGCATCACTAGCATCATGAGACCAAAAAATATGTTATTTCAAGTCCCGCTGAAGAAACAAATATTCAGAGTTCTAAAGCCATTACCTCCCACGCGGTATCATTTGTTAGACACGTTCAGCCACTTCTACTCTTATAATAAGTCACATTTTGCTCTACAAAGGGCCATTGTCAAAAGTACCTGAGAGATATTTCTAATGATTCCTTCCAGGCTCCCATCTGGAGCCCATTCATCCTTTCTTGCACTCTTGGCAAATTAAAGTATGTAGAACTGGCTAAAGAACCTGGTCACAGTTCCCAGGTGGATCTTTGCACTTTAAAGATCTTTTGCCACTTAAATTGACATGTGTTTGTGCCAACATCCAACATCCTTATATCTAAAGAAAGTGTGTGCTGAAGTTTTGTAGATAGCTGAGAAAATGTAGGAAAGGTGAAAGGCCTCACCCCTAGTTATAGTATATAGAGTTACATAACACTACAAAACCCAGGCAAGGGGTTCAGGTGCCTCCATGATCTGGATGGGGAAAGGCAGGAGGACAAAGAAATCAAAGACTTTCACCTGGATGCAGGGGAGAAGGAAACCCAGGCAGGCTGAACGTGAACTCTGCCTATTACCTGGTGCTTCATAGAGCCCAGTCCAGTTCCATATGAATATTTTCCCCATCACAACCTCTTTGCTGTCAAAAACTGCTGGACATGGAGGAGAAGCAAGGGTGCCTTTCCTGTATTCCGGCGAAGTACACACCATGGTGAGGACATTCATCACGGTATCAAGAACTAAGTTTAAGGAGAAGTGAATGAATGCCATGTTCAAGAAATAAAATGTCTGCTGATTGTAGCACCTTCCACATTAGTACCAAATGAACATTTTCCATTTCACTCAGCTGTTTGAATTCCGAGCTGGGTGTTCTTTTTAAAATCCACAATTAATCACCTGACAAGGAAGGCAGGGGACGTGGGTGGGAAATGAACAAACCAAGTTGGTAGGAGAACCGTGGCAATGGAATCTGCAAGAAAACATACAATTACAGCTGCCTGAGGGGTTTACACCACAGGCAGTAATTTCCATTTACCCACAGGTCTCCGTTCTTCTGAATGGAAACAGCAGGAAAACAAGTGGATGGACCTATGCGATCGTACACATTTTAAGCACTCTAGGCTGCCCCCTTTCCTGTTGGTCTCTGTTGGCCACACAATTTGGGAGGTTGAGATTGGAGAAAGCACAGTTATGGATTTCAGTTTTCAAATTATGAGACATTTCTCTGGTTCTTGAAAGAGAAACAGGTGTGCTCAGAAGAAAATGAGCACACCTGGGCACAGCCCAGAGCCATGCCTCTGTCTTATCATTTAGCATCTCATTATCACGTGTCAGTAGGGAATGTGAGCACCTGGAATCATCCCACCAGTCCCCAAACATAAAAACTCCATTTGCTTCTCTCTCTTACTACTTTTCTCTTTTGCCTCTCCCTATGAAGAATGCTTAGATGGGCACGTGTTCAAATGGCCTACTTAGGGAGACAAAAAGGACACTTTCAGAGTCCAAGTTCAGTATCTACTAATACAGCTATGTATCTTATGAAGATGTTTTTAAATTTAGAATTCTTTTCTTTCTCCTTTTGTAACCAGCATCAAGTGGGATATATAACCTTTTTTTAAAAAAGTTCCTTTTGCTTGATTTCAATTGATTGGAAAATTAGTTGTTCATCTCCTACTCATTCCATAATATTTTATTAGGTATCTATTGTTTGCAAGTCAGTTTATTAGTTCTGGGATATAAAGGTGAATAAAGCATAATTGCTGCCCTCAAGGAGCTCCAAGTGTTGAGGTATCCTTGATAGCTCACAAGAGAAGCCATGTTGAAGGTTTTAGGTTTGATTCCATAGCCTATTATGACCCCTGCCCCCATAATGTGTAACAAATGAAAATTAAAAATATAATCTCATTCAGGTACTTTATGATGCTCAAAGAGTCATTAATTAAGCTATTGATTCAACAAATAATTATGGAGCATGTACTGTCAGGAACACTCATGAAACTTATATTTATATCAGATAGTCATAAAGGCAATGAAAAGTAAAGTAGGGGAATAAAAAGAAGTAGAGTGGGATCCCTGGGTGGCTCAGTGGTTTAGAGCCTGCCTTTGGCCCAGGGTGTGAACCTGGAGTCCTGGGATCGAGTCCCACGTCAGACTCCCTGAATGGAGCCTGCTTCTCCCTCTGATTGTGTCTCTGCCTCTCTCTCTGTGTCTCTTGTGAATAAATAAATAAAATCTTAAAAAAAGAGAAGTAGAATGGTCAGGGTAGGTATCTTTGACATTTGAACAACAAAGAAGTGAGACTTATGGGCATCAGTTTCTTACAAGTGCAGAGGGGCGAAGGCAGGGATAGAGCATGCTTGAGGGGTATCCAGGAAGCCAGCTTGACCTTGGCAAAGAAAGGGGAAGTGAGCGATGAGGAAGAGAGGAAGTGAAGGCCACTCACATAAGGATGCATGGTTGCAGAGGCTTTGGTAAAAATTTTGGATTTCACAGAGTGGCTAAGAAGCCTGGACACAGATGAATATACGTTATTTACTATGATGTAACAGTGCAGTAAAATAATACTATTATGTTTCCAGACTTTATGGCCACCTTGAATAAAGAAAGAGATGGGCAACTTGTGGTAGGTTTCAAACAGAAGACAGGCATGATCTGGCTTTTTAAGGGGTTCAGAGTATGCCACCCAAAATATATCATGCTGGCATAAGGATTATTTTGAGTTAGAAACACTTGAGAACAAAGAGACACACACAAAACTCTCTGCCCTCACCCTTTATACTAAAAGGGCAGGTTGTGTTCTTAATCACCCCAGAGACCATTTCAGAGGCTTATCAGCCCACAGATGGAACCAGAGGAACCTACAAAGCACATCTTGATAAAACTGTCCTCTTCTTCCATTCACTTCTGTATTTACCTTCTCATGATCTGCCACCCCTCCAAGCTCAAAGTCTTCTTCCTTTCTCTTGTCCCTTCCCTAGAGTTACTACTCTTTTGTTAAGATGCTGCATAAGCCCAAGTTCTAACTACGCTTCTAATTACTCAGGGCTAAGAGCTCTCATGTATATGTGCAATGCCCACATTGGTGCATTTCTGTTTGCTTATACCTCATTAATCTTTTTTTGTCAGTCTCAGTGGCAGGGTCCTTGCTGGAGAACATAGGAGGGTAAAAAAGGGTAAGTGGAAAAAGGGGATAAAAGATGTTTCCTCCCCTATGCTTTCATTTTACCAAATCATTCTACCTGCTGTGTTGGGAAAAACCTGGAAGGTGACAGGGGTAAAAGCAAGGGAAAGCAGGTAATGGTGGGTCATGGAAATGGTTTTAGTGGAATATGTTGATGACTGGACTATAATGGAGATGGTGAGTAGGGCAGATTCAAATATATGTCCTAGAGAGAGCCAACAGGATTTGATGTTTGGTTGGGATGAGGTATGAGACTTAAAAGAAACAAGAACGATCCTAGACTTTTGTCCTAGGAGACTGGAAGCCAGGAGTGGGTGCTTATCAAGATGGGGAAGACTAAGGGAAGAACATGTTTGGGGTAGGTTCTGGGGAAAAATGAGGAATGGGAGGGCTTGGGCTCATTGTATAGTAGGAAATGATAAGTGGACACTGGAGGTATGGGTCTGGAGTTTGGGCTTTGGTTGGAGAGACATCTTGGCTGGAGGTTGGGATTTGAGGGTCTCTAGTGTATGGGTGTTATCTACAGGCCCTAGGTTGATCTGAGATCCCCTACGGAGTAACTTTAAGAGAGGAGAGAAGTGAGGGCTGAACTCTGGACCCTGTTCAATGTTGGGAAGACCGAAGAATCTGGAAAGGAGACTGCGAGGGAGTGGATGGTAAGATACAGGAATGCAGAGAGAAGGTGGGCTCCTGAGTGTCAAGTGAAGAAGATATTTCAAGACATTAACGTTAAACCTGACATACAGCTGAGAGTGTGACTTACGGAGAAGACCCTACTTTCTTTCTTCACCTTTTACCAGCCCTGAAAGTTGGCTTTTATGTCTCCAGGTATTAAGAACTATTGGTAGCTTTTTTCTTTAAATAGTATTTTCAACTCTTCATAAAATATACAATGTGTGATAATTTGAGAATAAAATAAGATGGCTTTGTGTTGAGATGAACTGCTTCCCTGAAGTTTTGGCTGTCTCTGTAGGTATGTTGATCTTAAACGTTTGTATTTCATATTTATACCTCAGCAAAGGGATGATTTTCTGTATATCACTGACCTTTGGGTCCGATAACACATAATTGAAATTGCAAAAATTAAACTCATAAATGCCAAGAACCAACAATGAAGAGTTGCAAGGGGTGTAATAGAAGAACATGTACGATTTGGGCACAAAAAATAGGAATAGTCAATTTTGCTTGCTATGTGGCTTATTTATTTATAACTGGTTTTGTTCTGAACTGTAATCTTGCAGTTGGTAAACTCTGTGTCTAAAATACACATTGTTTGCAGAAGTTTAGATTAAGTGCCTGGGGGTGTAACAAAGAATTAAAAAATATAGAGGCAGGAATCTTCTAGTTGACTCACATTGGTCAATGTGTAGATGCTGTATGCCTCTCAAAGTCTCAGTTTTTCATCCATATGGTCATTTAGATTCTAAGCCCTCAGGTTAAATCCAGGCAATAGGCAAGTTTTCTCTGATGTACACAATGTTGGCTTATATTTTAAATCTGAGATTTTTCACATTGCAGTTTTGTTTTGTTTTGTCTAAACTGGCCCAATAATAGGCTGGAGCTGGATTGCAACTTCCCCATCTCGACAGGGTATGCGTCCAATCTTCAGCTTGTCAAAATCTACACCATATCTAATTTATTGATTTGAATTACCTGAGTAAGCCTTATAGACAATTGAGTTTGCAATCATTGACCTACATGATTTATTTATCATATAAATCATCACAAATTGAGTCTTTTTTCTATACAACCCAACATGGCTCACTCATAAACATTTTTCAAGATGAGAAATTAAGTCTTCATCTATGCATTACATTGTCTGGATGCTAATTTGGATGGTGTAAAATATCATTTAAGAATTATTTTTGATATATCAAAATAAAGTGTGTATGGTTCTGATCCAGTTTTAATACATATTGGCATATTTTCCAGTGTCAAATTATTGTAGAGAACTGACTTACTTAGACAGTCTGTATCTCCCACATTAGATCATCCCTCTGAGCCCATGGTGCTATGATCTCTGAAATGGCTTTCATTAGTTGGTTCGTTCATTCATTCATTCATTCATTCATTCAATTAATCTGTATTGATGCACTTTATGTGCCAGATACTGCAATGAGATTGAGATTAGAAAGGAATAAACTTGTTTCCTCACCATCATGATTCAATGGGAAGAGAAATACAAAAGCAGACAATCAAGATCCAGTGGGATGAATTGTAGGAGAGTGTCTGTACCACGTGCTGTGGAATTACAGGACAGAGAAACCACTGACCTCATTAAATGAAGAGCTCCAGGGAGGATAACTTTCAAGTTTTCTTTTGTTCTTAGCTATTGAATGAATATTATGCATCTTATTTAACCTCACTGGAGATAAGGGGGAAGGGAGGGAAAGAAAGAAGTGGGGAGGAGAGGGAGAAAAGGAGAAAGAGGGGGAATGAAAAGGAGAGAGGGGGAGAGGTTAGTTAACATAACATTGGGGCTCTTTAGCAAGGAGCTTTGCTCTCTTTAGGTTTCCTATATGCCAGAGATGGAGCAAGTCATTGATACTCTCTAACTTCAGCTTGAATATCTATTAATGAAACATTTCTTTAGATAAGCCTTCCTCAACTAGGGCTCCTCATATGAACCACAGAACACAGAAAATGATTGAGGTGACTAATGCCTCAATTCTTCCAAGGGTGGAATATAAGTCCTACCATTCTAAATGCAGAGTAGAGAATTTGATTTATTCCATGCAGTGGATACCTTAAGGAATTTGGGCTTATTTTTCTCAAGAACCCAGCTGGGTTCTGCTGCTGCTTTTAATTGGTTCATTGCTGCTTTGTCCCCCACCGTCCAGCAAGCCAGAAGTTCATATTATGAATGAAGAATTTAGGTCACCAGGTGTCAGTATGTATCTCACCTCTCTGTGCGATAGGAGCCTTAGCCTAACTCTGTTAGGGTGTTTGGTCTGTATGGGCTATTACTGCTGAGGACTAGGTTGACATGGTCATAACTTGCATAGATTCTTCTTCCTTGAAAATTGAAAACTCAGTGGTTCAGGAAAAGTAAGGGAGGAGAACTCGGGTGATCTACTGTGATTTTAGGAGTAGTCTTCTGATAGAGTGGCCAGTAGTTCCACCTAGTTTACCAAAGAGAATTATAAATTACAAAGAGAATTATAAATTTAAACTCATTCTTGTCTGCCACTGATACCTAGGAATTCATGGTCCCAAGAGAGAGAATTAAAATGGCAGTAACGGTGAAAAAAGGCAGTTAACCATGATTGAGTAGTTGTTTTATACATCACCATATTAGAACTCCTCACAAGAACTCCTGACTTGGTCTTCTTGTTCTCCATGGAACAGATGATGAAACTCAGAGGAGTTGGACTACTTACCCAAGATTCAGGGCTGGTAAGTGGCAGAAGAATGTTGCAAACCAATGTCTGGATAACCTTGACAACTTTACACCATGCAGGTCTGAATCATGGCTTGGGGGAATTAGGTTTTGCTTCTCAAAGAGAGGAAATGGCAAGAACCAAACAAAGACTCCAGGTGTGCTAAAATACTCAAAAGGCTGGACAAGCATGGCGATAAATTGACTGAAGCTTGGAGGTACAGCGGTAACCGGGGGATAACTCTAGGTCCCCAGAACAGCCACCTGAAACTTAAGAGCCCCAGGCCCACACTCTTGCAGTTGGTGGCACCAACTTCAAGGCCACTGCTGCCCTGGTCAGAACTGATAGAGTGACCAGGGGAGAGAGGAACAGAAAGAGGAGATCCCAACTTGTTTCCAGGTTAGTTGGGCAGGGACTGGTTCTAGTGCTGTTTGTGGATCTAATTGTTGGAGAAGGAAGATATGCTCATATTTTTGGCTATGAACATTTGCTTTGAAATATTATAGTGGACTAGGGACTAGGTGGTGATCTGCATGAGTGCATCCTTCGAGATCCATTTCAATGTTTCCATGAAATGCTCCTTCAAATTTGGTGAATTCTTGCCTTATTTCCAGTAGCATCATCAGGCAAATGGAATGATTTCTGCGGAGAGCCAGAGTGTCTAAGTTGACATCATTCCAGGGTGGCTCTTCCCAGTGACGTACAGGTGCAAGATATTGGAGGCCTGGCTCCCAAACCTGGGCGAGACAGCTCTGGGCATAACTTACACCCCTGGTTTCCCTGCGGAATTGGCTGAAGCTGCTTTTGCAGGATGTCCTTTGCTTGAAAGGACACCTTTACTTGGCTTCTTCTTTTTTTCTGTCTGTCTGCCCATCTGTCTCTCACTAATTTCTCCTTAATAAATAATTTGCTCATCATCCTTGTCTCAGAATTGCCTTCTGGGGAAACTCACCTAAGACATACAGTCTTCGTGTTGATATGTTGCATATTTAGGTACTCTGTCATGCCCCAAGATCACAGAGAGGATCGTACCTGGAGGAAAACAGCACAGTGTTTAAAGCCAGATGAGTCTTGCTTAAATACAAACTGCACCAGAGCCCTCAGGCAAGGTACCTCCCCAACCTTGCTTGTTCCACAATGTGTGAAGTGTCAATAATGATACTTAAATTGGAGGAGTTGGAATTTAATGGGATGAAGTACTTAAAGCAGCTGGTACTCAACGGTACTGCTTATTATAACCCCAACCAAAATAAGGTTTGAGACATCTACTCCCAGAACAGTCATGAAGACACTGCATTTAAAATATAAATAATTTTCCTTTTATTATATTTTTGCATAGTCTCTCTCATATGAAGAAAGAAAAAAAAATGTCTTACAATGCTGGCCTTCCTAGAGACAGTCAATGCCTGCATGGAGTACTATATTGTTTTTGCCAATTTGTTCTCTCCCTGAGGAGGCACTGTGGTCTGTGGACAGAGAAATAAATATTTCTGTTTGTTTCTTCATTTAGTATACGTCAGTCCTGCATTGATCTTGGCTATTTCCCTCAAAGGGATGCATGTAGAAGCAGTTTTCACAGCACAGATAAATATTAAAGGCATATTTAGCTCCCCGTAGTGAGCTAGGCTGGAGAGACAAATGAGCCCATCAGTGAAGGATGTGTTTGAAGGTATATTAAGGGCTGGCCATCAAAGTGACCCACATGGAAGCCCTAAAAAGTGTGCCTTTCAGAAAACTTGATGACCTGCCATCTTCCTTTGGGCTTTGGTGGTGTGCATTGGACTGAACCCTGCATCATTTCTGTCCCTCAAGCCCCTGAGTACTTCTTGCCTGACTCAATGTTAACTATTCTGTTCACTGAAGCATGTGGGGGCTTAATCTTTCCTGTCTTTTATAAAGAACTGGGACTCCTTTCTTGGAAGTGGTATGGATTTTGGGTAGGGACTCTTCTGCCCCAAGAAGGGGCTGAGAAAGCCTTGATGTTTATCCCCTAGGACTCCATCTTTGGTTTAGGAAGAGGGACCATGTGTCACCTTCTGGCCATTCCAAACACACCAGGCAGCTTTTTCTTTCTTTGTTTTGGTTCATATTACTTTCTCTTCCGTTCCCGCTGTACCTGGCTCCATCTTCCTGGGGGTCAGCTACTCATACTCCAAGATTCAGCTATAGCAGCATTGCCTCTATATAATCCTTCTTGCCTCCTATAATTCTTCTTGTCCCCATCTCCTGCTGCTCCCCTGGCCCTGTGTAGAATTCTACTGCAGCCACTCTACTAGGCTGGTGCCAGGGACTGCGACCTTCCATGAGCAAGAATCAAGGCTTATTCACTCTGGATTCTTCAGTTTGGGGCACGTTATATGCACTCAGGGCAAGTTGGCTATTAAAGGCATAGTCGTAACACTGGCACAGTGTCAGATCCCAGACAAGGATACTGAGGAAATAAAAATATAAGCCTACATTCCAGAATGAGAAGCTCCCACAAATGTCCATACCATGAGGAGGGGGATTTCAGTCTCTTTTGTTCATGCTGATGTGTCCAGTTCCCTGGGACAGTGTCAAACAGTGCCTGACATGTATTAGACCTTTAATCAGCATGTTATAAATGAAAGAATACATTCCACTTTCTAATAGTTACGACTCTTTCAATGACGGGCCCTGTTTTACATTATAGCATGAGAAACTTTCTGATTTGGTTGCCAAATTAGGCATCTTTGTTAAAAAGGCAAACGTCTCGGGGGGAAAAATGGGATGGAGATATTTTGAATTTTGGCTTAACCAAACAGAAATAAATTAAACCCTTGTTTAAATTTGCTTTTCAAAGGTTCGGGTTCGTTACGATTGTAAATGGTACCTGGAGGCCAAGAGAAGCTGGTTACGTTGGAGCTCAAGCACTTGCTACACGAGGTACTATTGTGTGTAGGTTCTCATCCATCTAGCCATCAGCAGCTACCGAAAATACATGTGGAGCTGTAGATTGTTTTATCCAATTTAGGGAGTTAAGTAGAAAATGTCTTCCTGATTGGAAGTCATTTCTGCTCTCCCTGGGTTGTTAGGTACTTCATCACAAGGGTGGATTTTTGTCTCCTCTTTCTTTATATAATCTGGAAAGTTTAATAGAGGGCACTAAAACCTTTAGTAAATGGCTTCAATAACAGGCTCTGTCACCGGAGTCATTCCTGAAAGACCCATGGCAGGCATCTCTGTAGGGAGTTCTGATGGCAAAGTGGAATAGTATCCTGATGTCCTAGGATAGTTTTGACTCTAAAAAGAGGTGGTTAAGTTAAAGCATAACTCTGTTCCAAGACCAGAAAATCTCATGAGATTCAAGATAGCTGTGATTGATAGCAGTTAAAGAAGGGGAAAAGCAATAACAAGAATCTAGAAACATTGACCCTATAGGTTTTGTCTTTGAAGACGCTGTTAGGATTCCTCTGTTTGGTGTCATAGAGTTATCTGTTTAGAATTAAATTTGGGGAAAATCAGTTCAGCGCTCTGATTTTAGAAAAGATTAAGCTTTTCAGTTCAAACTAGATAATTAAGATATCATTGCTCCCTAGTGGCAATTTTCTGGAAGAAGGGAAGGGGGGAGGGATTTAGGAGGGGCAATCACTTGGCATATGGGGCCCTGGAGGGAGTGGGAAAAGCACTGATGGAGAAATGGGGCAGAATGGAGAATTTCGGAGTTCCTGAAGAAGGGAAGACAAGTCTTTAGCTGAGTCCCTTCTTGTGAGTGCCTGTTGTATAAATTGCAGAATGTATACCAGACCGCTTCTTGGCTCTTCTCTCTTTCAGGATGCCATAAAGGGTCAGTGTTTGTGAGGGGTAGGGAGGACATGACCAGAATGAAAATTATGATTTAGGGAGTCCAGTGGGAGGGGCTCATGTTACCTAAATGGCTGGTGGAACAAAACAGTCCTATATCTGCATTTCCCAAGTGTCTTTTCTTCCTGACTATCCCTCCAGCTGTCTCTGCCTGCCGCTGAGGTGTGGAGCTGCATCCATTAGGATTTCTACCCGGGAGGGCTATGCATCACTGTGTGATCCTGGAGATGATGGCTTGCAGTTAAGCTGTCCCTGGGGGCTTTGCAGATTTAGCGATTCACCCTCCTGGAAAGTGTGACTGTATTAATATTGATGCCCCTGGGAGAAGGGTTATTGTAAAAATGGAATCATGGAACAGTCACTTTTACTGCCTCAACCGATTTGCATCCATGCTCTGGAGGGATGCGTAGGTATTTTACTTTTTAGCATTGCTTCTTTGTGAGCAAAAGACAAGAAGTTATGTTCCTTGAAATAAGATCTTGATTTTTCAAAGCAGAATCAATAGGCTGCCTCATTTCAGGGAAGAGAGAAGATGCTGCAATTGGTCTGGAAACTGCTAATCAAGCGGCACAGGGGATCCACCTTTATCTTGTGTTCTGTCCTGTGGAGGAAAGCCCAATGTCCTCTCTCACATCTAAACCTTCATTCATCCATGAGAGAGGATGAAACCAGAGTACTTGACTTCCCAGGACCTTGACAGGAGCTTTTGTATATTGCTTAACATGAACTCTTAAGAAGTCGTGCTCACTATCTCCATTTAATTTGATGCCACAGGACTCTTGACTTACAGAGACTTTTGACTCACAGAGAAGTGAGGACTTGAACCTGGGTTTCCTTCCTCAGGAGCCTATAGATTTAGTAAGTAGGTTTTCTTGCCTATTTATTAATTGTTAATTAATAATTGAGTAATCCAGCCAACATTTCTGGTTTTGTATTGTATGAAACAGGACACTGCTGTAGCTATATTAGTTAGAGTTCTTCAGAGAAACAGACCTACAGTGAAGCAGGAGAGCTTGGTTCTTGTCTCATGGAATTGAAGAATGAATCTCATGGACAAAGGAGAGTGAGTAAAGCCATAGAAGTTTATTAAGCAAGGATACAGAGAAAGCTCTCAGAAGTGAGGGGGTCCCAACAGGGTTGTCACTGGAGACATCATGTAGGGTTGGGCTTTATTGAAAGCCAATTAGGGAACCTAAATCTTTTTAACATGTCTATTGATATTACCATTGAGTAAGGTCTAGTGATAACATCTTTAATGGCTTACTTCCTTTTCAGGGTCCAGTAATTCTTTGGTGGTCACAAGTAGTAGTTATAACAATACCCCACCTCTGGCACCCATGACAGTGTGGTCTGGCTTATTTATCTATGGTTTCCTTTCATCTCCCACATATTGGGGATTTTTAAGAGCCTGATCACATAGCCCCCTATCTATCTCTCCCTGCCTAACCCTGCCTGTCCCTTACTCAGCAGGAGTATACACACACACACACACTCACACACACACGTGTGTGTGTACATATATATGTGTGTATGATATATATGAAATTATATTTTAATTAATATTTACAAACTATATTTTATATCATTCTTAAAATAAACCTCTCTTGATATATATTTTTATGTGTACATCATATATATATAATATATACATATATACATATATACATACACACGTATACATATATTTATATATATTGTGTGTTTACCAGATAAACACATATATTGTATGTTTACAAGAATCCCACCATTTGTCATCTGCAAAATGGAGAACCAAAATTGCTGATGGTATAAATCTGTCCAAGTTTGAGGACCTGAGAATCTGAGACTCAGCGGGCTGATGGTTTAAGTCCCAATCTGAATCTGAGGTTCCAAGAACCAGAAGCGCTGATGTCTGAGGGCAGGGGAAGATGAATGTCCTGGCTCAAGCAAAAAGAACAAATTGGCCTTTCTTCTGCTTTTTTGTCCTATTCAGGTCCTCAGTGGATTGGCTGATGCCCGCTTGCATTAGTGAGGGCAATCTTTACTGAATCTGATTCAAATGCTAATGTCTTCCTAAAACACCCTCATAGACACACCCAGAAATAATGTTTTACCAGCTGAGCATCCCTTAGCTTACTCTAATTGACACAGAAAATTAGTTGCAGTTGCAAAAGTTTACTCTTGTAGAAAAATAATCTATGGTAGGATATGTTCTTTGAGAGAGGTCAGCAAAGGATAGCCAGGTTGTGAACAGGGGAAGGATGGTCAGAAAGTGCTTCCCAGTAAAGACACTGCCTATCGTTCCCTGGAACACCTGACTACTTTCTTAAGTCTGTGTGCTCTCCATGGGAGCATGGAAAGCATGTGTCAGATTTGGTTTACAAAGTAAAAGATGCGTTCTTCCTCATTGGAAATACAGGTGTTCCAGAGTTTTGCTCGTGAATACAGCATCATCCTGTCGACTGTCATCCCTCCTTCTGTTTTAGGAGACAGATTTATGTGGTAGAAGAAGAATGGCCTGGGGGTGGAATTCCTGGTCTCCTCTGGGAGTGCAACCAACCTTGGCAAACCCAGGGAGCCAGCTGCTGTGTGGAGGAATGCATGCTGCTTGAGTGTGCGTACTGGCTCTTTTACTACAAATGTGATCTCAGACAGGTTCCTCACCTGCTCCGTGTCTCAGCTTCCTTATCTGTAAAATGGGGATAATAGTGACTATTATGTTATATTTGTTATGTTATATTATGTTATGTTTGAACCCATGAAATTTAGATGAGGTGAGTTTATATGTAACCTACTTTCAAGGATGCCTGGCCCATAATAAGCTCTAGGTAAGTATTCACAGTGTCCTTTATTTTTTCCCTGTCAAAACAAGAATGATAGTGCCTTCCTTAAGGGCATGATTGAGATTAATATACATAGTTGATGACTGTGATTTTCACCTGGGGCCAGTTTTGCTCCAGGAGATATTTGGCAATATTTGAAAAGACTTTTGATTGTTAGAACTGGGGGGATAGAGTGGTGCTATGGGCATCTAGCAAGTAGAGGCCAGAGATGCTAGTAAATATCCTCTGATGCCCAGCACAGACCCCAAACCAAAGAGTTATGCAATCCAAATGCCAGCAGTGCTGATACTGGAATCCTGCCTATGGAATGCTGACAGCTCAGCCCTAGGCACATTACAGGTGTGCAATGTGTACTGGTGCTTTTCTTTTTCCTGTCATCCTCCACCTAGACCATTGACCATCACCCTCCTTTCTTCACCAGGGTGAGTTTATAGTCAATAAGCTCTACTTGATCTTTATCCTTCTCTATTCCTTTCTTCAGGAAGATGTCAGCTATTGAGCTTTTGTGGGGATGCTGAAATAATGAGTTACATCAGTAAGTAACTTTTTTTTTTTAGTGATCATTCTTTAGAGCTGCCAGAAGATGATGGATGATACAAAGTCAGCTCTGGTTTGGAGTGCAGAACCTGGAATCTACAGTTATTTGGGAATCATTGTTTCCATTCCTAAAATTTTGAGTTGACCATGGCACTCTCTCTGCCAGTAACAGTTTCCTGAGGAGTCACGGTGGAATTTCTGCAAAAAATAGAGTTTTTGGTCAATCATAGGGAGGAGTGTTCATACCACCCTTCTTTCCTTGATGAAGATCCTAGCAATTGGGTATGGTTGGTGTCATGGATGTAAAGAAGGAAATAATGGGCATGCGAAGGATCTTTTTACATGGATGTAAAGAAGGAAATAATGGCCATGTAAAGGATCTTTTTAAAAATCTGGGATTGCTGAGGTACCTGGGTGGTTAAGCATTCAACTTTTGGATTCAGCTCAGGTCATGATTTCAGGGTCATGAGATCGAGCCCTGGGTGGGGCTCTGTACTCAGTGTGTACTCAGTGTGGGGGTCTGCTTGAGATTCTTTCCCCCTCTCTAACTTTCTATCTGCTCATGCTTTCTCTCTCTCGCTCTAAAATAAATAAAAATTAAAGTAAATAAATACATACATACATACCTGGGAGAGCTTCCATAGCTACAAGTTAATTTATTATTGGGAGATACATAATTTATCTAAATTATTATGACGACAGTTTTGTTTCCCTACAACCATTCCATAAAGCAGGAGGGTTCTGGACTCTACCCATTTTATGTTGAACAATGAAAAGAGAAATGATCTTGAGCATTATGGTGCTATCCAAAATCTTCTCAGCTGATGTTCTAGTCATTAGATGTGTGTTCAGAGGAAACTTCATTGGAATCAAATATGCTATTATTAATTGCTGAACTCAAATGATGCCTTGCATTTGTCTGAAATGTAATAGAATATTAATCCTTATTTCTATGTTTCACTGACCATTTTTTCCATTTTCTGAAAGCTCTTTTACTGTCTTTGCTATTTAGAAACTGTCACATTCCTCTCATAGATGACTTATGGTTTTAGAAAGAGTAATATAAACAGGAAGGAATTTTCCTGATACGTTAGCCAGTATTTTATTTTCAGGATTATAGAGTGTTATTGAATATGAATGCAATGTGCCTGTAACCTCTTGGCACCCACATTATATTAAAAAATGTGCATTTGATAAAGCCTCAGATATGAACTATGAGTCAGGGCAATTTTTCAAAGCCATTGTGCAGAGTTCTTATGACAGCAATAAATACCTAAATATCAGTTTAATAATTGGATTCTGACAAGTTTGCAATTGTGGCCACACATCACCAAAACTGTTTATTCAGCACCTCCCAGAAAAAAAAAAAATTCAGAGGATGCTTTTGTGCAAGACATTTTTAAATACAAAAAAAAAAAAAAGGCAGAAAACAAACAGAGAAGAAGTGCTAAAAAGCTCAATTCTGAGTCTTTGGCTAAGTATTTTACTTAAGTTCCATTTGAGGAGCAGGATGTGAGTGTGTCTTGTATTGGATTGGCAGTCAGACCCATACTGAAATTTTGAGTCCTCCTTTTAATCCTATGATGACTTTGGATACTTTTAACCTCTGATTTTAAAACTTCTTTTTCATGTTGTAAAAGTGAAACGAGATAGAGTATATAGACATCCTTGCACAGGTGACTGTGCATAGAAGGCAGTGCCTAAGAAATTGTACCTATAGCTCCTCTGCTGAAGATAACATGTAATTCACAAATACCATTTTGAAATTTTAATCCTCTCATTATTTCTTCCTTTTTTTTTTTTTTAGGAATCTTTGAAGTTGGGGGAGATAAAAATAAATGTGATGTATGGTCAGTTTCTAGCCCTATCCAGCTCAAATGAACACAGGATATAGATATGGTACTGCAGGAATTGAGACTGTCTGAAAACTTTAAGGATGCCATAGCCAGATTTTTCAGGCACATTATGAGCAAGTAGAACTTTGTTGGATTTCTTAAGATGCTGAAAGAATGAGTCTATTGGGAAGATCATTTGCTCACATGCATGACCACAACACTTTTCTCTTGTTAATTCAAGTTCAAAGATGAAGAAGGAGAATCATATAGGACATTTCAGCTTTTTTGTGTATGTTTATATTGCTGTCCGAATCCAGTTGAAAGTAAGCTGTTTTCAAGTTGTCTATCACATAAAACAGTATGATTTGGGGCAAGTTATTTAATCTTTCCAAGCTTCAATCCCTCTGTCTATAGAGTGGTACTAATCCAAGTACTGGTGCCTAAATGGAGCCATGAAGATTAAAAAGAGATAGTGCATATGACATACTTAATAATCATTAGCTTTTAAAAATATATATATTTATTTAAAATTTATTTATTTATTTATTTATTTGAAAGAGAAATAGGGAGAGAGCAGGGCAGAGGGGCTGGGGGAGAAAGAACAAAAGAATCTTAAGCAGGCTCCACTCCCAGTGCAGTCCCGCGCGGGACTTGATCTAATGATCCTGAGATCACAACCTGGGCCAAAACCAAGAGTAAGACACTCAACTGACTGGGCCACGAGGATGCCCCAATAATCATGAGCTCTTATTACTAGCCTTCTCCCAGAATTCTTTTCCATTTGCTCTGGCTCTTCTGGTCAGGTGTCCCCATGGAGGAGGGGAGGGTTTGAACCACAGGTGAGTCTGTGGGCCTCTAAGAACTGCTGCTACAACATCTGACATCTTAGGTTCAGGAATGCTGCTGGTTCTAGTGATGACCTTGGACCTGGTAAGAAAATGAAAGTGTGACATTGACAGGAGTGGAAGCATCTGTAATTAAGCACCTTGTCTTTGAGCACTTGATTGCATCTATCTATAGATGTATATATGGGTATATATTTATTTGTAAAGTATAATTAAGTTAAATGCTTCTGGTGAGATTTTTAACCCTTCCATGACATTTTCTATGGCCATCTTTACTGCAATTGTTTCCAAAACAAAACTTTGTTGGGAGACTTTCTAAGAAATTTCAAAACTATGCATATTTTAGCTTTTGCTTCACATTTAAAAAAAGGTTGTACAATGGAAATATTCAATATGATTTACAACAAAATGAAAACTTCAGGAATTATAGTTGCTTTCATCCTGGGATAACATTTGCTGTTTGCTGGGAATGAATATCAGCCATAAAAAATAGATGGGAGCTGCTTATTTAGTGTTTTCATTTGTTGTAGCAAATCTATCTATCAGGCGAATTTGACAACAAGATGAGCATCCCCAGTTTGATTCACACAGGAGGAGAAGGGGGGCTCTGCAGAGATTGGACTTAGACCTGGTGTATGAGGAAAATACAGGTTAATAAGGAAATCCGAATAAACCCCACAGCCAACAAACTTAGCGGGACAGCACTTTGAGCCTTCAGGCAACTAATAATGACATGCATTTTAGAACGTTTTCAGCTTTGAATTTAGAACACCAGGGTACCCCTCTTCCAACTTGGATTTTAGGTTACAAATTCCTTGTATATTACCCTGAAAGCTTAGTTTCTTCATAGAGTTCCTTACAGGCAAAGGCCAATATGGAGCATGTTTATTCCTTGTTCTGTAGGACTACTTATTTTCTTTTATAATTTTTATTTATTTATGATAGTTACAGAGAGAGAGAGAGAGAGAGAGGCAGAGACACAGGCAGAGGGAGAAGCAGGCTCCATGCACCGGGAGCCCAACGTGGGATTCGATCCCGGGTCTCCAAGATCGCGCCCTGGGCCAAAGGCAGGCACCAAACCGCTGCGCCACCCAGGGATCCTGAGATGCCCTCTTTTAAAATGCATTGAAAATAGACTAGGAGTGGCTTGCTTTGCCTTGTGTAGAAATATCTTATTTGCCCCTTCCCCAAATTCCATTGATTGGAAGCTGCTCCATTAACTTTATGATAGCATCCAGGAGTGGAAGTAGGGTGGGGAGCTACAGCATTTGATTGATTGTAGATTAGTTGTGAGTTTTATACAGATTTCAGATACATTCAAATGTGAATAGAAATGTATGTTCTAGAATTGAGGAAGTGCAGTCTCTTGAACCTCTCCAAACCACCTACTCCAAGTAGATGTTTCATCAGTGGGGCTGGTTTAGAGCTCATTGAGTCACCCAGATAACTGGGTCTCATCAGCATCTCTGGCTTTATACTTTACCAAGTTGTGGCAAAAAAAAAAAAAAAAAAATTGTAGAATCTACATTTTGTCTCAGACCTCCAGGTTCGCTAGCACCACTGTCCTTTACTGAATACATTGCTGGTCTTCGTTACCCACGTTTTACATAGTAAGCCTGGAGAGGTTAATCATCATAGCCAATGCCCATAGCTGGGAATGAGTGAACCCACAGCTTCTCTCCAGGCTGGGGAAATCTGTGCTTTTTCTGTCATACAATACTTGCTCTTTAGTTTTGCCCCTCCTCTCCCTGATGACACAGTCCTGAGTAAGCCTGCATAACTTAGTAGCTCATCTGTACTTGGTAAAGAAGATGTAGTAATTGGGGGTGGTCTACTTTTCTAGAGAGAAGACTTTTGACCTTAGAGCAGGAGCAAACTAATGAAACAAACATGACAAAGACTAGATTCACCAAATATGTCTACTGCAAAGCACAGAAACAATCCCCAAGAGGATAAATGCTTGTGTTCAATTTTGTATTTGGGTCAAGCAAACTAAGAAACTGCTGATAATTAAATAAACCTGGAAATTTTTTAGGTTTCAGCAAGTGAATATGTAGACTCTCTGGTAAGCTGGAAAATGATTGACATCCTTTATTTGTATGTAAGATCATGCGCATTTTCTTCCACTGTCTTGCTCTCTCTCCTTCCAGCTCTCGGTGTAGGTGAGCATTATCTTAACTAAAGGCGATGAAGGTTCAGCTTTCTCTATCCTGTGCACTGGTCTGGTCTGGAATTTTATTTTAGTTTGCTCTTTTTCTTAAATCCTCTCTCTGTAGGGTCAGGAGTCTGCTTGCCTACTGGGCTGAAATCTTGGGCTTTCACTCAAGAGTCATGGACAAAATCCTGTGGGAGATCTAGCCGCTGAAAGTTGTTTCCATTTAGCCTTTTGAACAGGTATAGTGGAGATGACCATTTGTTCATGTGGTTAGTTCATGGACTCTAACAAATTGCTGAGGGCAATGAGGATCGCCACCCTCCTGAGCTGCGATCCCTGTCTCTCCATCTCAACAGTTCTGGCCTCTCAACTCTCCTTTCCATTCCACGGCCTCTGCCTGCCTCATCCACGTCCTCATCACTGCTTGCCTAAAATGGTCACTACCCCAAGGGGTTGTTCTCTTAGCCCTGCTTTTT
This sequence comes from Canis lupus dingo, assembly GCF_003254725.2. Lineage (NCBI taxonomy): Eukaryota > Metazoa > Chordata > Mammalia > Carnivora > Canidae > Canis > Canis lupus. The sequence goes on along the minus strand of NC_064261.1, from coordinate 28,822,555 downwards.
ACTCTTTGCTTCATCCTCCTCACTGAAGATGGAGGTTTCTCCAAAGCATGACTGTTATTCCATCACTTCCCTGCTTAATGTCTTTCAGAAATTCCCAATTGTTTACAGGCCAAACTTCCAAACAAAGTCAATTAGACCCTGATCTGGAACACAATGGTCTTTCCAGTGTTAGTCCTTGAAACTGTCCCCTGGGATGCCCTGCGCTGGCTTTGTTAAAACACCTGCAGTCCCTCTAACCTGTTGGGTGTGCCCCATAACCAGCTGTTACTTTTTCTTCCTCATGTTTCAGCTGCTTGGTGAACATCAGGACTATTTCAGGATTAAACTCAAACCTTGCCTCTTCTGTGAAGTTTCCCTGATCCTACCAAGGAACTGACTGCTGTCCAATCCTGATTTCTCTTACGTCACTCAAGCACATGGGCTTTGGAGTCGGGAAGTATAGAGGTAAGTATGCCATGGACTGAAGTTTATTATTCCACGGGTCCTAGAAGAGTCCCCAGAATGCCACAAGGGGTCACAGGGTGGGATCAAGGCAGAACGAGGACAGAAAGGGAGACAGGACCAGGGCACACGCCTTCATATGGGTCCGGGTAAGGAATGTTTTGGAGTTTCCAAGCCAAGGCTGTGTCTATCAATTCAAACCAAAAGTGCAGGATCTGGTAAGCCCCACCAGGGTCTTAGCTAGGGGGTGTAAGAGGAGAAGGCCCTGGGAGGCAAAAGAGACTGTTGACCACAAGGGCTGCTGGGGAAGTCATATCAGTAACTTATATCTGCCTGTGACTCTGCAGACTGCTGTCAAGCATGAGCTTTTAAGAGGGGGAAGGGGTTAGTGTGAAATTACAGTCCCTATAGGCTACTCAGCTAAGCAAAATGGATGCCCAGAGAGCAATACCATGGAGTGACTTAGCTAAACTCTCCACAAAAAGATAATTAAATTGTGAAGATGGAGCCCTCATGATGGGATTAGTGCCCTTCTAAGGGGAAAGAGAGGAGATGATCTTTATCGTGTGAGGCTATGGCAAGAAGGCATCCACCTGCAAATCAGGAAGAGGGCTCTCACCAGGAATGAAATTAGAAGGCCACTTGCTCTTAGATTTCCCACCTACTAGAGCTGTAAGAAATAAATATTTGTTGCTTAAGCCACTCAGTCTGGAAAAAAAAAAAGTTCACAGAAACAGGGATCAGAGTTGGTGGCTGCCATACACAGCATGGAGGCTGTAATTAATAACACTGTCTTGTGTATTTGAGAGGTGCTAAGAGAATGAATCTTCAAAGCTTTTATCACAGGAAAAAAATTCTGTAACCAGCATGGTGACAGATGTTAAATAGACTTGTGGTGATTATTTCACAATATATATATAAATAGTGAAACATTATGTTGCACACCGGAAACTAATATAATGTATGTCATTATGCCTCAGTAAAGAACTAAACACAAAGAAATTAAATATGCAAAAAGAGAGTAAGACTATCTTAGAAAAAACTTTGGGTTTAGTTAGAGCTACATGGGTCAATTGGAATCAAATAAATCAGAATTTAAATGCATTTCTGAAGGCTTATTGCCAACAAAACTTTAACCCTGGAAAATACAAAAACAAAACAAAACACGCTTTCAATTTTGGAACAAATAAGTCATGGGGATGCGAGGAACAGAACAGGGAATATGTCCCTATATTGATTTTGATATAGCATTGTATGGGGACAGAAGGTAGCTACATTTGTGGTGAGCACAGCATAGCATGTCGACTTGTCAAATCAGTGTTGTTTGCCTGAAACTAATATAACATTGTGTGTCAACTATACCTCATCTTAAAAAATAAAAGTCTTTTCCCCTCAATTAAATACCCTGTACTTGTTTGATCTTCAGTTTGGTCTAGTTTTACTACAGCAAGAAGGCTGGGGAAGTAGTGATGTTCCCAAGGAAGACCCTCCCCACATCCCCTGCAAATATGATAAGGAGAATGATGGAAAGTGGACAGAGGCATTCTTTTTGGGAAACAGAATCAAAGCTTAATCATGGAGCTTCCCTCACCCCAAATCAACCGGATCTTATAAGTTGGCCAGTGACTTCTATGTGTCCTTTATTCTTTCATGATCAGGCTTGGAATTTTTATTTTCCTGGCCCTGCCTCACCATTGCTTATTGACTCTGCATATGCCTATGGTGGACAGGGGACTTTCACTGGGCCATGAGCAACCGTGAGGGTATCTATGTTGTCTCATGAGGGAGGGGCTGACTGCATTTCATGGCAACCAGCAGGCTAGACCATGAGGAATATAATGTTTGATGCTCACCAAACCCAGTTCCTTTTCCCCCTGGTCATCCAGAAGGCATTTCCCAAGCCCTTTCAACAAATCTATGCTTGCTAAAGTTCAATGGGACTTTGGATGGAATTCTGGTCCCTGGAATGTGGGTGGAAGTGGTTGACCATTCAGAGCTGGTCCTACAACCCCTTCTTATAGAAGCCTCCACAATTTCTCTCATCCTCCATCTTCCAGCTGGATTTTGATATCCAGGGCCAGTTGGGGGACTACATATGGGAAATAGTGAAGACTCTATAATGAGATAGAGAACCCCCCACCCCCACCCCAGCTCAGGAATGTGCCAAGAATGAGCAACGAGCTCTGGTTGCTTTAGGTTTCTGAGATTTTGGGTTTGTTTTGTATTTCAATTAGCTATTCTGACAAATCCTATTTAACTTCCACCTGTAACCTCAGTAGTTAACAGAATTTCTGGAAAATAGTAGGTACTCTGTGCATACTTATTGAATTAGTGTATAAAGTTATCTACTGAATTTAAGGTAAGAATTTAATGAGTAACTGCTATGTGACAAGAATTCAGCAAAGTACCATAGGAAAATAATGACTAAGATAGTGTTTTTGCCCTCAAATAGTTACAAATCTATTTTTAAAAAGTTGTATTTACTTTATTCAATCATTTCATTCTTAATGGTTTTGAAGCATCTTAGATTAAATGCAGATACAATAGAATGAAATTCAATATCACTATGAATGAAGAATAAGGATCAGGGAAATAGAGGTTTTAATGGGTGGTCAAGATCAAGACATGAGGTTGATAATAGCAAGCAGTAACACTCCCACCACCACCCCAAACCCCCTCGCTTGCTGGAGTTGAGCATTTTAGCTTCTTGGAAGCTCAACTGGAAAACAGGCAGGTATAGGAACCTAATTTTTATTGTAAGAAAGGAAAACCCAGGAAAAATAAAGCAATGGATATTGTGAAGCATAAATAGCCATTTTTTTTTCTATTCCAAAAATTCCCTTTGAACTTGGAATTGAGAATATCTTACTTTTCATTAACAACCTGAGTTATTTATTAGCACTGGAAAGACCATTAAGATTCAAAATTTTTTTCAAGGTAAAGTTTTATTTACAATGTGACAGAAATAGTTCTTTAAAGTGCTAGTGACAAATACTATACATTTATGTGCACTTGAATCTATTGCAAAATTTTAAGCTAGTTACTCCAGGCTGCAAACCTAAAGGAAAGCAAAAGTGACTTTTGAGAAATACTTCCTAGGTGCCTAGTGCATAGTAAGCACTCGATAAATACATGTTGAATGAACACGGTAGCTATCATCCGATTAAATTTCAGTTGAATTAGAGTTAGTTACTTTTTATAGATTGAACTTTATTAAAGTTCCTTTCAATAGGCCTTACATAATAGACCACATTGATTTTAATAAAATGTGCATTGATTAAGGTAAAATGTCAGTTTTCTGCCCTGAACGCAATCTCCCACAGTCATTAAACAACATTATAATTTTATGAAATCAATTTCATCCATTCATTTTAATTAAGGCTAGCTTTTTATTTGACCTTCCTTTTATTTTGGAGGACACTTGATTAAGATTTAGTAAAGAGTTAATGATGTCACTCAAAGAATTTTTAAGATATTAAAAAAAAGAAGCTGCAATTATGTTGTCTTGATGATCTTATATAAAAACATAAATAAAACATGTCAATCACATCGCTTTAAATTTCATTTGCGGGTGAGAAGGGCAAAGTATTTGAAAAGTTACTTGTTTTGGAGGCAAATTTCTCTTATCTACTGATCTAGAGTCAGATTCTGAAGGCAAATGATAAAGCAGAAGAGGTTGGCCTTTGGAACACCTCCTCTTCCAACACTTTTCTTCTCTTTATGCACTTCCTTTCTCTTTTTTTTTTATCACTACTCAACTCAACTCATTTTCATTTCACATTAGAGGTGTAAGTAGCCATTTTCTCTATTCCAAAAATTCCCTTTGAATGTGGAATTGAGAACATTCCACCTTCCATTAACAGCCTGAGTTATTAGCACAGTAAATAAGTGTTAATAAAGTGTCCCTCAAGGTGCTAATGGCAGATCAAGGTTCATATGCCTCACTTTCCAAGAGTTTTTGCATCTTAACAGAAGAAAATGCCTTGGTTCTTGTACTGCCTCATTTCTCACTCCAGACTGGATATGGACTGCCTGACCCACAGCCACAGGCCACCTGAGACTCTGTATAAAAAAAAAAAAAAGAAAAAGAAAAAGTTTAAGGAACATTGTACTTATGACAAGGAGACCAGTGGGGACTGACCCCTGTCTCTTGTCACTGCTGTGTACCTAATAATACCAAGACATGCTCACAGGCTTGACTCAAAGAGTAATTACAGTCAAAGTGGATTATAACTAATTATCTGATTTTGATGAGCTGTTTATATCTAATTTTTAAAATATTCCATTATGAAATGATGACCTTATAAGGTGTTCCAGATGAGAGAAATAGATATGTATAAAATTTCCAGGCACAATTAATTTATCTTTAATCCCATCTAATTCTCTTATTCTTCATGTGAGTTGATCTTTATTATTAAAAAAAAAAAAGATAAGCAATGTGTCCTGTACATTCACGCATTTCAGGGAAAATGGCCACTACAGAGGGTGAAAAACAGAACCAAATTGGATAAATAGTGTTTTAATACCAAACAATAAAAATCTAATGAATATCAGTCATTTCTTTCCTTCTTCCTTTACTCCCTCCACTTCCCTCACTTTGGCTTTTCTGTACTATCTGTTTGGTTCCTAATTCTTCCTCTGTCAAGTAGAAGATGAGCGTTTTGGGAATGAGGCCTGTCTTCTATCTTCATTCCATTTATGCTCATCATAGAGTCTAATTTATGATAAGTCCTCAATCCATGCTTATTGAATGAATGAATAAATGAATGAATGAAAATCAAAATTACTCTTCTCTGTGAAAATTTCAGTAAACGTTTTACCTCTGCACTCTGCAAAATAAAAACATCCCTGGAGGAAGTCAATGTAGTATAATAAAAACTTACTCAGGATAAGTTTATTTGGAAAAAAATCTTACTTGACTTAAGTGTAGTTTTCTTAATGATAAAATAAGACTTCTTATTCCTTCCTGTGGTTATTTTCCAGCTGTTCATAGGGGACTTGTTAGACAGACAGAATTGAGCTAAGCAACGTGGAGAATTGATAAAAATACAACATTGCTGTCCACAAGCTGTAATCTGGGAAAACAGGCAGGTATAGATAACAGTATGTGAAAGTACCAAAGATTCCTAAAATTAAAAGAACCATCACGAGAAAGGCTCTGCTATGAGCTAGATGCAAACCAAAGGTGGGCTGGGGGAAGCTTCATGAAGGGTGAGAGGTTCACTTGTGTTTAAGCATGGGTGGTCCATAGATTCAGCAAAGCAACCTGGTAGTCATGGGTTTGGGAGATCCCTATGGCATCTATTTGATCCATGTGGGGAGCAGAGTGTCAGTAATACCCCAAAAAGGAAAGATTGGATCAACGTTGATACAGGTCCACGTCTAGGCTAGGGGCACCTCAGGGTGACACTGCCCACCCCAGCCAGCCCCAGGAACCATAGGGGATTTAGAAACTCTTGAGGAGACATTAAAGACATTCAAATTGGCAAATAAGAAGTCAAACTCTCCCTCTTCGCCGATGACATGATACTCTACATAGAAAACCCAAAAGACTCCACTACAAGATTGCTAGAACTCATACAGCAATTTGGTAGCATGGCAGGATACAAAATCAATGCCCAGAAGTCAGTGGCATTTCTATACACTAACAATGAGACTGAAGAAAGAGAAATTAAGGAGTCAATCCCATTTACAATTGCACCTAAAAGCATAAGAGACCTAGGAATAAACCTAACCAAAGAGGTAAAGTATCTATACCCTAAAAACTATAGAACACTTCTGAAAGAAATTGAGGAAGACACAAAGAGATGAAAAAATATACCATGCTCATGGACTGGAAGAATTAATATTGTTAAAATGTCGATGTTACCCAGGGCAATGTACACGTTTAATGCAATCCCTATCAAAATACCATGGACTTTCTTCAGAGAGTTAGAACAAATTATTTTAAGATTTGTGTGGAATCAGAAAAGACCCCGAATAGCCAGGGGAATTTTAAAAAAGAAAATCATATCTGGGGGCATCACAATGCCAGATTTCAGATTGTACTACAAAGCTGTGGTCATCAAGACAGTGTGGTACTGGCACAAACACAGACACATAGATCAATGGAACAGAATAGAGAATCCAGGAGTGGACCCTCAACTTTATGGTCAACTAATATTTGATAAAGAAAAAAAGACTATCCACTGGAAGAAAGACAGTCTCTTCAATAAATGGTGCTGGTAAAATTGGACATTCACATGCAGAAGAATGAAACTAGACCACTCTCTTGCACCATACACAAAGATAAACTCAAAATGGATGAAAGATCTAAATGTGAGACAAGATTCCATCAAAATCCTCGAGGAGAACACAGGCAACACCCTTTTTGAACTTGGCCACAGTAACTTCTTGCAAGATACAGCCACGAAGGCAAAAGAAACAAAAGCAAAAATGAACTATTGGGACTTCATCAAGATAAGAAGCTTTTGCACAGCAAAGAATACAGTCAACAAAACTAGAAGACAACCTACAGAATGGGAGAAGATATTTGCAAATGACATATCAGATAAAGGGCTAGTTTCCAAGATCTATAAAGAACTTATTAAACTCAACACCAAAGAAACAAACAATCCAATCATGAAATGGGCAAAAGACATGAACAGAAATATCACAGAGGAAGACATAGACATGGCCAACATGCACATGAGAAAATGCTCCGCATCACTTGCCATCAGGGAAATACAAATCAAAACCACAATGAGATACCACCTCACACCAGTGAGAATGGGGAAAATTAACAAGGCAGGAAACCACAAATGTTGGAGAGGATGCAGAGAAAAGGGAACCCTCTTACACTGTTGGTGGGAATGTGAACTGGTGCAGCCACTCTGGAAAACTGTGTGGAGGTTCCTCAAAGAGTTAAAACTAGACCTGCCCTACGACCCAGCAATTGTACTGTGGGGATTTACCCCAAAGATGCAGATGCAATGAAACGCCGGGACACCTGCACCCCGATGTTTCTAGCAGCAATGGCCACAATAGCCAAACCGTGGAAGGAGCCTCGGTGTCCATCGAAAGATGGATGGATAAAGAAGATGTGGTTTATGTATACAATGGAATATTCCTCAGCCATTAGAAACAACAAATACCCACCATTTGCTTCAACGTGGATGGAACTGGAGGGTATTATGCTGAGTGAAGTAAGTCAATCGGAGAAGGACAAACATTGTATGTTCTCATTCATTTGGGGAATATAAATAATAGTGAAAGGAAATAGAAGGGAAGGGAGAAGAAATGGGTAGGAAATATCAGAAAGGGAGACAGAACATGAAGACTCCTAACTCTGGGAAACGAACTAGGGGTGGTGGAAGGGGAGGAGGGCGGGGGTGGGGGTGAATGGGTGATGGGCACTGAGGGGGGCACTTGACGGGATGAGCACTGGGTGTTATTCTGTATTTTGGCAAATTGAACACCAATAAAAAATAAATTTATTATTAAAAAAATAGAAACTCTTGAGGAAGGTGGCAATGCAAAGCATGGGGTCCTTGTGGAGCCAGGTCTGGGTTAGGAGCCCAATTTTTTTGCTTGTGACTAAGGGCAATTTAGGTCTGGGCTTGGTCCCAAGTTGACTTCTCACTAGATGTGAAAGCTGAGGAAGTTTCAACCTCTCTGAGCTTTATTATCCTCTTCTCTAAGATAAAGATAATAATCTTAGAGGGCTGTTTGGAAGAGTGAATGAAATATTTATTGAGGCCCTGTGATAGGCACTGGAGACAGAAGTGAACAAGATACCTAGAAACTGCCCTCCTAAAATTTATAATTTATTCTTTGAATTTATAAATTATTTATAAAATGTATAATTTTTATAATTTTATAATAATAATTTATATAAATTTTAATAATTCATATAATTTTATAATAATTTATAATAATCTATATATTATATACTTATATCATTATAAACTATAAATTATTAACATTTATATAAATTATTATATAATTTATTATTTGCTCAGCTCAACTGTGCTGAGCAAATAATATACTCTCCATAAATGAACTAACATTTTTGTTGGTCCAAATGGTAAATCTCCCTAGGGCATGATCCAGGCCTGCCTTGTTTCTTTTTTGATGCTTCAGTATGAGACTAACTTCTCTTGGGCTTTAAAGGGTGGGTGAAAAAGGATATGATCCAGGTGAGGAGCAGTTTTACTTGTCTGATAAAATCCAAAAACTGCTTTAAGAGTATCTAGAGGAGAGGAATGCAAAGACCACAGGGCCCTCCCTAACTGTGTCTTCTGTGTCTTTCTTCCAACAGAGATTTTTCTAGGGATCAGGTGGCAATGAGTTCAAGGTTCTACTTGCTAGTGAGTCAGCCCTACTCTGGTTAGATAAGTGGAGCTTTCTCTGCTTGAACAGCGTGGGGACACTAAATCACAGGTGAATGTGTACATAGTAACAATATATGTGGTAGGTTTCCATCCAGTGATGACTCTTCCTAATGCCTTCAACATAAATCCTATTAATAGAAAAATGCCCTTGATAATTTTTCTAGAATGCAGACATTTCTAAAAGCAGTACAAAATCTCATTGTTCCTTCCATTCTATTTTCTGGCTTTCAAACATTTTTGGACCTGAAAAATATATTTTAAAAAGGGCTGTGTGAACCCTAGAGACAGTGTTCCTCCTTTGAACCCTTGCCTCCCATATATCCAAGTGCAATGTAACACAGTAATTAAAGGATACCTTAGTCATAATTGGGGTTAGCTTTATTTTCTGCTCAGGAGGAATTCTGTCTGAAGTTCACTTCCTTTCATGTTTAAATGAATACATCACATGCACTGCAGTTGAATAACAGAGGAAAACCAATTATATTTGCTACACCTATTTTCCCCCCTTGTCCCACAATAAAGCATTCTCTCCATGCAGAGAGAGTAAAATTGACCCTTGTAGAGTAAGTTTATGTGGAAGTGTTAACTTATCTGTGATCAACACTCTAACAAGAATGTAAGGCTACTCTCTGGACAAGTTTTCTGTACTTAAGCTCTTTAGAAGATAGTCATAGGTTGGCGATCGTTAGGGACTGAGTAGAGTTCCCCCACATTTTATACATTGAAGCCCTCACCCCCAGTAGCTCAGCATGTGACTGTATTTGGAGATAGGATATCTAAAGGGGGTAATTACGTTCAAATAAAATCATTAGGGTGGGCCATATTCGAGTCTGACTGGTGTCCTTATAAGAAGAGGAGATTTGGAGACAGACACAGAGGGAAGCTCCCGTGAGAAGACCGTCATCAGTAAGCTAAGGAGAAAGGCCTCAGAAGGAACCAATCATGCTGGCAATATTGACCTTGGACTTCTTGACTCCAGAACTGTGAGAAAACAAATTTCTGTTGCTTAAGCCCCTGAATTGGTGGTACTTGGTTTTGGTGGCTCAAGCCGACTACTCTAGTGAATCAATACTTTATAGTCACACAAAACACAGGGCTGGAATAATAGCAGGAGAAAACAGTACACTTAGGAATTTTACTTCCATGATATTTTAGCTGAATCATAAGAACTGCTCCTTTCTGAGTATATTTCTGCAACATTAACCACCACCATCATCATTTCATAATAGCAACTCCAGCATCTACCATCTACCATACATTTATTGACATTGGGCTCTGGACTTTCATCCATACCATAGAAACATCACAAAGCCCCTTGGAATATCAGTAACTCAACCTAGGTTTTTTGGTCACTCATTGCCCAGCATGGGCACTCCTGCTTGGGAGGTTGTCCTTAGAGGTTACCTTTCAATAAGTGAGTCAGGGACCCAACAAGGTCCTGCTTCCTGCTCTGCCCTGTCTCTCAGAATCCCCTATATTAATTCAGTCATTGGAGAAAGAGAGAGAGAGAGAGAGAGAGAGAGAGAGAGAGAGAGAGAGAGAGAGATTGTGTTGCTCATATGAGGATTTTATGTGCCAAAATTGGAAGTGGACTTTGTCCCTGGCCCACCACCTTCCATTACCCAGAACTAGTTATGTGATAAGTGCAAGGGAGTCCAAGAAGTGTAGACCCAAGAAGGTGAACAAAACTGGGCCATAGCAAGCCTTCCTTTGCCACAATCTCTGAAAGTTTCTTTTCTCTTCAGGTCTTATACTATAAAAATGACTTATAAAATGTGCAAATAAACATGAGGTTAGAGAGGGCATGTGATGTGTTTAAGATCGTATAACTGATATGTGATGGAATTGAGAGTGAAATCCAAGCCCAAATATTTCCAAAACATGTGATCTTTTCATTATACTGGTTTAACAAAATGAATTTCCAAGAGACACTTTAATTTAAAAAAAATTTTTTTTCTTTTTTAGTTATTTATGATAGTCACACAGAGAGAGAGAGAGAGAGAGGCAGAGACACAGGCAGAAGGAGAAGCAGGCTCCATGCACCGGGAGCCCGATGTAGGATTCGATCCCGGGTCTCCAGGATCGCGCCCTGGGCCAAAGGCAGGCACCAAACCGCTGCGCCACCCAGGGATCCCCGAGACACTTTAATTTAAAGAGAGAAAGCTCTATGGTCACATACATTTAGAACACCACACACCATAGTCCTCTCTTGGATATTCAAAACAGACTTTGATATATCAAAGGACAATGAGAACTCTGGAACCCCACCCAGAGCCACCTGAGAACCTCCTTTGGAGTCATTCCCATGATATGGTAACTCAAAGTTGCTGAGAGCACAGCAGCAGGTCACAAGGACTCTTCCTTCTCTAGCACTAAGAATAGGATCTCTTCTGATTATTCACTGACAATATCTTTTAGCTTCCAGAAGTCTCCACTTCCTGGGCATCTTGATGTGCTGCTCCAATCTCTGGCCACATTGTTGTTCAGATTAATGGATCCATAGGAGGGCACCATAAAGGAATAGTTCCGGCATCTGTTGGCCTGCTGTCTGCCAGCCAGTGGAGTCCCAACCAGAGTGACCTCTCTTCTAGTGGTAGAAGAGGCACTCTTGGTAGCATGACTGGCTCTCCAGTGCTAAGTGCCTGCTGTCTGTCTACCTGCATCCGTGGATACTCCCCATTTCCTAGCGCTTTCCCAAAGTTCCCTCCACATGGCTATTTTTGATAGAAAAACTTCAGCTCTGAGAAAGCCAACAATGGACAAGAAAGCAAGTCATGACACAGTCATGGAGACCAATGTAGATACCAGTTGTGTATTATGTAATCTACTAGTACAGAGAGGGGGATATTCCTAAGATAGGACATAAAGCATAGCTATGCCTGTGGGGTGGTTTGGGATAAGGGAGTGCCAAGGCAGAGGGTCCCTCTGTTAAACAATCCTATTGAAGTTCATCTCCATTTCATTAAAACTCATAAATGCTGACTTATCATAGATATTGGTAACATTGGGCTTTTTAATAAAATGAATTTAACTTATACAGCCTTGCTGTATTCCAGGAAATACTGTCTAAATGTATAATCAACTCGATAGAGTATTATAACCATCATCATCATCCCCTTTATGGTGAAGATGATAAAGTAGAGAAAAGTTATTTAATCATAGAGCCAGAATTTGGTCAGCCAAGCAGCTGACCACAGAATCTCTGCTACTTTTTTAAAAGATTTTATTTATATAAGACAGAGAGAGAGAGAGAGAGAGAACAAGCAGGGAAGAGGGCCAGAGGGAGAGGGAGAAGCAGACTCTCCACTGAGCAGGGAGCCTAACACAGGGCTTGATTCCAGGACCCTGAGATCATGACCTGAGCTGAAGGCCTACGCCTAACTGACTGAGCCACCCAGGTGCTCCTAGAATCTCTGCTCTTAATTACCAAATAGCTGCACTACTTTCTGGTCAGGAAGGCAAGATTTGACCTAATTATTTATGGCATTCCTATACACGACTTTTATGGCAATCAGTAGTAAAAGTAGTGAAAAATGTAAAAAAATCTAAGACACTTTTTATTTTAAATTTTAAACTTTTTCGGGCTGGTTCAGCAGAAACTGAGGGAATCAGCAATGGAATGAATATTGTTAGTTTTAGAAGGAAATTTTGACCTCTTATGACTAAAAGTGGCCTAATAGCAATAACTACTGATTCAATGGAAAAGTCATCAAGATAGTTTGATGTGGTTTCCTATGTCAAAATACAGTTCAGAGAAGTGGCATCAGTCATGTCACCAAAGCTCACACTAGCAGCCATTTGGGCATTTTTGGAATGATTTGATGAATGATTTATGCTATAACTTGTAAAGATTGATAATTAGTTTTACAGTTTGGTTTGTTTAGAAAAAACCCTAAATGTAATATTTTAATACATAAATATATGGATTTCTATCTTAATATTATGAATGTACCACTGGTTAAAAATCTTGAATATATACCTGTTAGTGCCAAATCTCACAAAAGTCATTCTGGTAGCCCACACATTGAAAATTACAGGTATATTATCCGATATATTCACGTGAATTATGTTCTTGCCAAATTTATGTCACTTGGAACCTCAGAATGTAAGGAAATGGAGTCTTAGCAGATGTAATTAGTTAAGATTGTATCATAATCCATCCATTATTTGGACCCCAAATCCAAAGATTAGGGTTTGTATAAGAAGGATTCAGACACACAGACACACCAAAGAGGAGAAGGCCATGGAAATAGGCAGAAGTTGTGGTCATGCTGTCACTAACCAAGGAATGCCAGGGACTAATGGAAACCACCAGAAGGGAGAAGAGGCAAGGAAGGGGTCTTCATTAGGGCTTTTGGAAGGAGCATGGTCCAGCTGACACTTTGATTTTGGACTTAGCCTCCAGAATTGTGACACAATGCATTTCTGTTTTAAGCCATCCGGTTGTGTTAATTTATTATGGCAGCCCTAGGAAACGCATACATCTGTCTCTGCACATCCTACTCATTCTTCAATTTAAATTCAGTCTTTGTCTTTTAAGAAGGCTTCCTACTTAAGGCACGGAGATACTGCATTTCTCTAAACTCTACAAGGGCTTATTGTCTTAACCATTCCTGCTCATCCTTCAAGATCTGGTACAGACTCCACTTCCCAAGAAAAACTTCCCTGAACACTGTCAACTCCTTCATAAGCAAGGGGCTGTGGGTCTACATTGCTATGGCTCTCAGATTTTTACCTTTGTCATTGTACACATTTTGCTATTTTTGTTGTTCATTTATCTGTGAATCACTTGAGTGTGGGAATTGGGTCTTTCATTTGTACCTAGTGTCCTTCCTTCAAGGATGTGCTTTATTGAATGATGTGCATGAAGGGAGGCTGGAAGTCAGAGAATTTTGCTCAATTGCATTTGCCAATGTTCTTGTGATTTTTACTCTAAATTCCCTTAGCCCTTTGCCATTGTTTTTCTCAGGGCCGGTGGGCTTACAAGATGTATATACTTGATGTAATAATACATTATAACCCTGGGTCTTTTAATAGCTGCAACATCCTCAGAGAAGTTGAAAATACATCAAAGATGATTACAACATTGCTTTGCATTTTCCAATTTGTTAATTCTCATCTTTTTTATCAGCTTCCTTTGTTAGCTTTTCTTTATTAGTTTTTAGTTCTTGTCTTATTATTTTAAATTGGGAAATCACTAGTAATATGGTAAAAACACTTAAAACTTTTTATTGCTCTTTATCCAATTTCATAGGACAAATTCATTCCTGTTCTATGTTCTTAACTATTCTTTATTCCATTATGCTGAAATCTCATGATTTTATTTCATCAATTCTGGTCGCTGTACATCCATACTTCATCTTTGTAAACTTTGCTTGCTGTGCATCTATAATTTTGTGTTTATAGTGAATGTCTGTGACTGTTGTTTGTTTTTTAACTGGTAGAGCATCCTGAATCTGTTTTGTCAATCTGCTTCTGTTCCATTCTCAGTCCTTGTGGCTCTGCTAGAATGACTCCAACCCAAGCTATAGGAGTAGGTCTAAGGCCCTGGAATTCTGGAATTTAGAGCAAAGAAATGCAGAAAAAGGTTAGGATATGTTTACCCTGATATTAGTTCCCAAATGAACAATCCATGTATTCCTGCTATACTTAGATTTAGTCATCCATTTATATGACAAATACCAGTTGAACACCTGCTATGTGCTGGTTTTGGCTTTAGGGATATAAGCTAAACAAAACAAAATCTATGTTCTCATGAAACTTGTAATAATTGGGATATGGGGAGAGGGGAGAAAAATTAAGTAAACCTATAAATGGGCAGATTATTTCAGATGGTGATGAAGCACCATGCATGCAATACAAAGATGATGTTCTGTGAAGAAAATAGAACACAGAAGTGTGGTTAATAGTATTTGGTGTGAGTGTGTGTGTGTGTGTGGCAGGGGGGAGGTTAATTTAGACTAGGTGATAAGGAAAGGCATTTCTGAGGGACAACATTAAATCTGAGACTAAGTGATGAGACAGAGATAGACCAGCAAAGACAGAGAGAATTTTATTGTAATCAACTGATTTTTGACAAGGGTGCTAAAAGAATTCAATGGGGAAAAATAGTTGTTTTTTTTTTGCAAATGATACTTGACCCTGAGATAATAGTGGACTACTGCCTCACACCATTTATAAAACTTAAGTCAAAATAGGTCAAATGTGTCATAACTTTTTTATATATCGTATGTATGTGCATGTCATAGCTTTTTGATGGTATTATTTCTTATAAAGCTCTTATAATGCCAAAGCACACAAACCAAAGAAAAATAGAAAAATTGGACTTCATCAGAATTTTAAAAGCTGTGGAGAAAAGGACACTAAAAAGTCAAAAGACCACCAATAGAATGGCAGAAAATGTTTGCAAATTATACATTTGATCAGGTTCTAGTGTCCAGAAGATATAAAGCACTCCTACAACTCATGGTAAGTAGAATGGTCATCTGAAGATATCTACGGTCGGTCTAACCCCTGGAACTGACTGTTGTTACTTTATGTGGCAAACGGTACTTTGCAATGTGATTAAGCCAAGAGCCTTGAAATGAAAAGATTATTCTGCATTACCCATATGCGCTTAATATAATCAACAGGGTTTTAAGACAATTATTATTTTAAAGATTTGATTTGAGACAGAAAAGAGCCAGAGAGATCACAGAGGGACAGAGAGGGAGAGGCCAACTCGCTGCTGAGCAGGGACTTCGACACAGGGATTGATCCCAGGGCCTTGAGATTATGACCTAACTGACTGAGCCACCCAGGTGTCCCTCACCACGGCCTTTGTAAGAGGAAAGCAGGGAGGTCAGGGCCAGAGAAGGTGTGACAATGAAAGCAGAGGTCAGTATGCTGCAGTCATGGGCTAAGGAACAAAAGCAGCTCTGAGAAGCAGAGGAAGGCTGAGGATGAGTTCTTCCTTTATGCCTTCAGGAGGAATACTTCTCTATCGACATCTTGAGTTTAGTCTAGTAAAACTCATTTTGAACTTCTGATCTGCAGAACTGTAAGATAGTACATCGACATTGGTTTAGACCACTGTGCTTTTGGTATTTGTTACAGCAACAATAGGAAACTAGTATGGACTTTGGCATCTGGAGATGGAGTCCTGCTGTCACAAATAACCTAAAAATGTGGAAGTGGTTTTGGAATTGGACAGTGGGCAGAGGCTGGAAAAATTTGAGAAGCCTGACAGAAGAAGTCTAGTTTGCCTTGAGCAGATTGTCAGTAGGAATTTAGATGTTAAAGACTCTGCAGGTGAAGGCTCGGAAGGAAGTGAACAGCACAGTAGAGGAAATCTACATAGTTCTACTGAGACTAAAACTGTCATTGACAGACTGTTAGTAGAAATTTGATATTGAGTACTGTTGATGGGTCTCAGAAGGAAGTGAAATACATGTTTTTTTTTAATCAAAAAATTTTTTTACTTTAAATTGAATTAACTAACATATAGTGTATTATTGGTTTCAGAGGTTCATCAGTTGAATATAACACCAGTGCTTATTATATCCTATATCCTTCTTCATGCTCATCACCTAGTTACCCCAACCCACCCCAACCCCTCTGCAATCCTCAGTTTGTTTCCTATGGTTAAGAGTCTCTTATGGTTTGTCTCCTCGGAAGTGAGAAACATCTTATTGGAAAACGGAAGACAGGGGATCCTTGTTACATAATGGCAGAAAACCCTATAGAATTTTATCTTACAGTTATGTGCAAGTCAGAACTTGTAAGTGATGTACTCAAATGTTTCATTGAGATTTCCAAGCCAAGTGCTAAAAGTGTTGGCCTGGTTTCATCTTGTGGCTTATGGGAGAGAGATAAATTGGTAGAAAAAAATATTAAACAAAAAAGGAAGGTGCTTTGGGACGTTCTCAGCCTATCTATATTGCAAGAAACACCACAATTTGGAGATTTAGCCTGTATGACATGACAATCTTTTGCTAGTACCTGGGAAGGATCTAGAGGTCAGAGTATTCAAATCCCACAGAGGACTGTTTGAAAAGATTAGATGTGTGACCCAGCCATCTCAGGAGAAGCCAGGGATGGAGACGGGATTCTTCTTTGTGGAGGAGCCTCTGGTTTATCGGATTGAACCTCCAGACAGACACAGGAAACCCACAGGTTTCTTGAGAATATTATACCATCAGAAACATTGTGCATTTAGTTACAAAAAGACAAAGAGAGGATAAAGTGAAAGGAGGCTAACAGACTCCCATAGGAGTCTAGACTTCTATAGGCAGGAGCAGGAGGCTGACAGACAATTCAGCAGCAAACATGTGCTACCCTCCACGAGAAAGGAAAGATGTCTCAGAAGGAGGAGCCCAGAGAGACAATAGCGGCTCTCAAGCTTTGGTAGGAAAGAGTATATGATTTTCTCTTGAGAGTTGCAATGTAATATATATTGTATATACCAGTAATATATATGTTGATGCCACAGCAACAGCAGTGGCATCAAGAGGTGTCATTTACTGAGTGCTCTTTTTTTTCAGACAATATTGTAAATGTGTTTCATTTGATTATTCTACCAATCTTATAAACTAGGTATTTGTATGCTCTTTTAAAAACATGTGTAACTTATGGTTTGGAGAGATCAAGAAACTTGTCCATGGTCACAAAGCAGGGGTGGAGCAGGCTGCTTTCAGAGTGGATCCCACTCTGCTGCATTTCCACCTCAGCCTATGGTGGATTAGGGTGACATAGTAAAGGTCACTTTAAACATACTAACTGGCGGGCCTAATATAGTTTATGGTATTAACCTATCAGAAGAGAAAAAAAAAGATCAACTGGAAGATAGCTATCAGCAATTCCTCCTGTAAGTACTCCATACAGAAAAAAATTGGCTAAGAATTCTAATATTTCCAACCTCTGGCCCTGCTAACCATAAAATAAGGTAAGGGTACTTCAAGGGACTTTAGCCTTTGAATACTCTGTACCCCAGAGAATCCAAATACTCGATGCAAAATATCAAATCTGCACTCACGGCAGAACCTATGATTTTAACATAGCTCCAAATAGAAACTGTGGAGAGTACATATGCCTAAGGAAGCTGGTCCATAGGAGAAACGCATTTCTCACTGGAGTCACTAAAAATGACAGCCTTGGAGATGTGCAGTTAGGTGCTGTAACGCAGTTAAAGCATAGATTTCAGAGGAGGATAGATAGACTGAGTGTAAATTACAGTTCCATCACCAACTAGTTATGTAACGATGGATATAAACGCCTCATCGGACAAGAGTGAGGACAAAATGTAGGATTTCATGGTGCATGCTTAGCACCATGCCTTGTACATAGTATGTACTCAGTATAGGTTAGCTACTGTTCTTATGATTTTTTTAAAAGATTTTATTTATTTATTCAAAGACACACACACACACAGAAGCAGAGACACAGGCAGAGGGAAAAGCAGGCTCCATGCAGAGAGCCTGACGTGGGACTTGATCCAGGGTCTCCAGGATCACACCCTGGGTTGCAGGTGGCACTAAACCGCTGCACCACCGGGACTGCCCTGTTCTTATGATTATAAGCTGATCCCTGAAACCTGGTTAATGTGACTTTGAGAGGATGGTGGAGAAGACCTACCACTGCAGCAAAACTCTTCCAGGGGTAATCTATTCTGTCTGAATGCGATGGAATTTCACGAAACAGAGTTATTTCAGAGAATAAAGGGAGGAGGAGGAGACGAAAAAAGGATTGCTAGCATATTATCAAGTAAGGCTGTTAAGTTTTAATTATACAAAAAAGAGCCAAGTCATGAATAGAACAAACATATCCCACTGTCACCACAATTTCATAGAATAAAGAACATTTCACCATCAAAATATAATTAAAGAAATAATTTGGGAATAAAGAATGGCTCTTTGAATGACTTTAGATTTCTGAAAAACACACTTAATTTACCTTGGTTTTTCTGTCTGATGCAGATCAGTGAAAAAAATGCCATCCTTTTTGGTGCCCATATGTGGACTGGCATTTAGCAAAGATCAACAGAGATCATTTTAACAGGTCTGTTGTCATCCAACTAATTGATGTTGCTGGTGGACAACCAAACTTGCTCCTCTATTTATATGCAAGGTTGCATTAAAATTTCTATAGTGCTCTGTTAGTCCTCATATTTTTGTGAACGAATACTGAGCACAAGATCTGGCTATGCCAGAATGCGCAGAGCTATTGCTGGGAAAGAACAGATAACATTGAAAGAACAACCTGGTGGTTGTTAGAAGGAGGGGGGCTGGGGGGTTGTGAGAAATAGGTGTATAGGAGTAAGGGGTACAAACTTCACGTTGTAAACTAAATAAGGCACAGGAATGAAAAGTACAGCATGAAGAATACAGTAAATAATATTGTAGTAATTTTGTATGGTGATAAGTGGTGACTACACTTCTTATGGTGAGCACTTCATAATCTATAGAATTGTTGGATCACTATGTTTTACACCTGAAATTAATATAATATTATGTGTCAATGATACTTCAATTAAAGATTTTTAAAAATTAAAGAATTTTAGTTTCTCCTTTTACACACCTAATATGTTTTCAGCATATATTAATATGTCCTAGATGCTGTTTTTGAGTTTTAAATGTACACTATTTTGCCAGAGCACCACAGTAACAGCATTCTCCTTAAAGAACAGTAGGTCAAAATATTATTTAGTAGGTAAAATTACTAATCCCATTTACAAAGTGTCTAAGACATACAGAGGTTAAATGTCACAGTCAAACAAGCAGTGGAATGAGGATTCCACCCTGAATGTCTTCCTGCATAGACCCACCTAGCAATTTCTCTTTATTGGTCAAGCTTGTCATCTGTGAGGGAGAAGGACACAGAAACAGATTATTTCAGCAAAATAACATTATTAAGACCTAGACAGGAATGTGTAAAATTAATCATTGGCTCATTCTGAGGTTCAGAAAATCTTCTTTAAGAAGATGATGCTTGAATACAGTCCTCAGGAAGAAGATGATAATAAGAGTACTCCTGAGATAGAAAATAGCACCAGTGAAGGTCCAGCTATATGAGAGGTATGTAGAAACCATGTAGCTTATGGGAGTTCCAGATAGTTCAAGATTAATAAGTATAAAGAACTCAAATGAGGTTTTTAAAAAAATATTATTATTCTCATGGAAACCTACTGTTATAATGGAAGTTGAATAAGCAGGAGGATGGCTTTAACTGGCCAGACATTTATATCAGAGTTTTTTGCTTTTCTTCTGCTTGGTTAATTAAATCAAGCTTTTAACAAGCCTAACCCCAGACCAAAACATGGTTATGTCTGGGGAGGGTGAAGAATATATGCTTCCTCATATCTGAAGCATTTATATTTAGGATTTTTCAGGTTGGACATGAAACTTCTTGGAGTACAATTGTTTCCTTGTGGAATATTTAAGAATGAGATGGTGTCAATGAGAAAGGTGGGCTCAGCAATGTCTCAGTGCAAAGGACAGAGTCTCTCCACTTCTTTCCGTTGTATAGTGATGGAAGTGTTTACACTGCTTGGTTGGGAAGCATTTCGGAAGTATTAAGAGGGAAGATTTTGTGAAAATCTATTAATATTGAAACGAGTTTAAGATTTTGTGAAGATTTGTTAATGTTGAAGCATAGAATCAGGCTTGGTTGGGATTATTACTCTACTCTTATGGCATATGGGAGGCCACGTGGTCAAGAACATCTCTTAAAATCCTGCTAAGCAATAGGCATCTATTTTACTTTAATGATCTTAGTATCCAGGGGCCACTACTGTAAGAAAGTAGGGGTCTGGTTTGTTATTCCTGGCAGGAAATGACATGATGGAACAAAAGAGAGCTAATTTATGCAGGGCTCTGTATGCCCTCTGAAGGAGCGCACAAATGATTAGGAATCACTAGTGGATCTTAAGAAATGGAGTCTCAGTGGTTCAATATGAAATAGTATTTTCATATAACAGTGTGGAAGATGGAACAATGGATTAAAGACAGGAGGAGAGCACCTGGAAGTAGGTGGAGGAGCATGGGTTATGGAGTGAGACGCAGCAAGGTTCAAATCTGGGATCTTCATCTCCTGGATTTAACTCCTCGAAAGTTACTTCAATTTTTTCTAAAGCTCGGATTTCTCTGCTGTATGGAGGAAGGTGGGAGGCTCTAACCCTCAGTATTGTGAGATTTAAGAGATCATCTGTACAGAGTGCCTGCCAAAGCATCTGTCATAATAAATGACATTATCGCATCATGTAATTTTTAGGTGCCCATCACATTTTCTCACTCATATGCAATACTAATTCTGAAAATTTCTTGGAAAGCCAATGATATAAGATAATGATATCTTTCTTTATTCAACTAAGTATAAAACTTATAATGAAAATCTCTCATAAAGAGAGCTCACTGATTAAAATTAATCCTGATCAAGATACAGATGTTTGACATTAACACCTTAACCTGAAACCATGGAAAGTGGGTCTCTGATGAGAGAGAAGTGGAGGAATGAACACGTGGCAGCAATGAGAGGATGGTTGGCAGTGGATGTGTTGTGAGAACAAAAGGCAAACGCTTTACAAAATGGCTGGCCCTGCTAATTGGGTCCATCTGTAGTTTGCTCAAGCTAAAAATTCTAGTTTTTTCCTTTTGCGTTTTCAGGTTTTATTCCTCCATCCAATAGCACTTTGTATTGGAGTGAAATTCTCTGAATGCAATTTAAGTATAGGTTGTGTTATTACTGAATGACCATCTGGCTTCATTTTTTTTTTTCTACTAGTGGTTTCAAAGTAAGGTCTCTCAGTCTTGTGGGTGGTTTGAAGTGGCTGTTTGGAGCCAGTAATACCCTTGTAGTCTATTTTATTTTTTCAGTCGGGAAGCAATAAGGTCATCGTCATCCTCGAAAATGATGGATTTATTTGACAGCCTCAGATTTCTATACTTGAACAGAAACTTTGCTTTCACTACATTCAGCAGTGGATTTCATAGGCTACTTTTTGGTTAAAAAACTCTAGAAGAATGACTTTGAGAGACAGTGTGAAGGAGTTGCATAAGTTGAATGGAGCTGCTATGGTGTGAGTTCTTTGACCTCTTCAGTGATCAAAACTAAAATTGATTTTTCTCCATAGTTTTGGGCTAGGAAGCTTTCCTTCCTAAGTCATCAATTTATTGTTCCATTTTTTTTTTTCAAATGAAGTTTAGCACAGGAAGATTTGCAGTGACAACCACCCATTGGTAGTAGATATAATTAAAATAAATATATTTAATGCATTTTTTTTTTTACAAATTAAACCTGATTTCTTCTTATATTACATTTTTATGAAATGGTGCTGCTGTAGTTTATAATGATCTGAAAACATAATTTGAGCAAAGAGTCAAATGAAAGAGACATGTGGTTGTTTGAATATGGTCTATTTTTCCACATCAGCTCAATAGATCTAAGATTCAATAGTGTGGATTAAGAAATATTTTATTACCAAAAAGACTTAAATGGGCATTGATAGGGTAAGCTCAATTATTTCCCTTACAGAATATGCTCTGAGCATAGACAAAATTGGCAGCAACCTAATTCACAGTAAGATTTGAATGGCCGCAAAAGTCCTTTTGTCCTTAGATTCACTCTGCCCTGATTTCCAGGTCACGGGTTCTCACACTGGCCCATCTTTGGGAGAAGGCTTTACAATTTGGATCAATGCCTCTTCTCCATCATTTGAGAGTATCACTTTGTTGGTGGAGAGACAGTCTTTGCAGCACATCTCTCTACTTCTCAGCCCATGGGTCATGATTAGACCAAAAGCAGTCAAAAGCAGGATACTGGAAACAAATCAGCAAATAGGTAAACTTGGGTCATTAGATTTTCTTGTCGCTTTGAATCAAGATATGCTGGGACTGTGCCCATCAGCAGGTTGTCAGGGGGCTCTGCTGGGGAGCCTGGTCAGCAAACTAACTCCATATGCAGGTGGAGGAAATAGACACAGTGTTGAATACAGGATGAGGACATTGGTAAAGATGGAGAAGAAGGGCCAGATATGCAGAGAAGCTGAGATTTGGTTAAGAAGAGAGACCTAGAAGAGAGAAGCAGTGCCTCACTCCCTTGGCACGCTGATTCTTGCCCAGCCTAGATGGCCTTATGATAATCACACATGCCCTCTTCTCTCTCTCTCTTTCTCTCTCTCTCATAACTTAAATGAGGTGTCTAAGCATATGCAAATATCAGAAGTTTTTCCAGTTGCAAATAAGCTTCATAAACACTTACCTGGTAAGCTCCTACAGGTTAATGAACTTAACAAAACTAATGAACTGTCACCTGATGGGACTGAGGGGTTGGGGCAGAAACTGAAAAGGTCCAATGGGAAGGGCATGCTGAGGGGAGTTCTACTACCCTTCCCTGGTTGTTCTCCTGAGTAAACTTTTGGCAGGGAGTCTAGGGAGATTGGGAAAGATACATTGCAAACAACTTTTTCTTTTCCTTTCAGTAAAATGACTTTCACTCAGTTGTGTGCTGACATTGTACCCTAAACATTCATTGAGACATCAAAGAAACCACTTTCAGAGTCTTTTGCGTGCATTTCATATTGAGATATGGCTATTAATACCACCTACAGCTTTGCTTGGGTTCCTTTTACGAAGTCCTATTGTAAGAAATTTCTTTCAGAGCTAAATGCTAGGTGACATTTTGCTTCCTCTTAGGAACTGTCATGTTTTGTTTTCATGGGCATGTAAAAACCACCCAACAATTCTGTTACCATTTTTATTTTGGTCGTCAGGAGGCTCAGAAGTAAAGCCCTGGAGGACTTTCTGGCCTATAATATCTGCATTCTCTCTATGTTTTTTTACCCCAAGGCATTAGTTTCCAGGCTTTAACACAATATTCACTAGGCTTAACATTCATATTATAATTTGTACTTGAATATTTTATTGCCACACTTGTTGCAGACATTTCTTTAAATTACTGAACTCAGGCTCTTCCTTCTTTTGTCTTTGTTCACTGTGCTCCTTCTGCCTGGAAAGCCTTTACCCTCTGCCATCCCCACACCCTGGAAGGATACCAACATTTTCTTCAAGGTATACCCAGGCGCCACCCTCTGGAAGCCTTGCTGCCAGCTTCAGGCCATGCACCCCATTACCTTTTCTGGCCTGTACTCGTTATGTTGTCCTGCGATGATCTGATACATGTCTATCTCTCTCCCTAAACTGTCAGCTCCTTGAGGACAGGAACGGTTCTGCGTGGCAAGTAGTAGGTGTTTTATAAAGCACAGTGAATGAATGGATGAAACACTTTATGGAATATAATAGAAAACACGCAGAATTTAGTAAGTAACATTTCAGTTGAAGAACAGCTTCTTAAAAGAAAAATAGTTGATAGCGACAAAGTGCTTACTGTATGTCGGGGTTATTGATGCACTTTTATATATTAACTTATTTAATTATGCCTCCACCAAATAGGTAGCAAGTACTCTTTTTATCTCTCTGTTACAAATGAGGAAAGGAAAGCCCAAAGAGGTTAAGAGACTTGCCCAAGTTTACTCAGCTAGTGGCAGAGGAGGCAACAGAATGCTAGTGGCCTACCCTTAGACCAGGCACACTGATTTACTCTGCTGCACTACCTTTCTGTGTCATAATGTAGAGATTGGGGCACCAATTATTTTAAGTGTGTATTTTTATTTTATTTTTATAAATCAATATATAATTGGCATATAGCAAAACACTGGTTTCAGGTGTATAACAGTATTGGAATATATATTGCAAAATGATTACCACAGTAAGTCTAGTTATCATCTATTACCACAAACAGTTATATTTTTTCCTTGTGATGAGAACTCTTAAGATTTACTCTCTTAGAGACCTTCACATATACAATACAGTGGTCATGATGCTGTACATTACATCTCTGGGACTTACTTGTTTTATAACTGAAAGTTTGTACATTTTGACCACTTTCACCCAATTTGACCACCTTTCCATCGCCCACCTTTATCAACCACTGATCGTTTTTCTGTATCTATGAGGTTTTTTTTTTTAAAATTCCAGATATAAGAGAGATGATATGGTATTTGTCCTTCTTTCTGACTTAGCATAATGCCTTCAAAATCCATCCATGTGGTTGCAAATGACAAGATTTCCTTCTTTTCAATGACAAAATAATATTCCTTGTGTGTGTGCCTGTGTGTGTATGTGTGTATAAATACACATATATATCCCATTTTCTTTATCCATTTGTCCATTAATGGACACTTAGGTTGTTTCCATATCTTAGCTATTATACATGCTGCAATGAACATGAAGATGCAGTTGTCTTTTCAAGTTAGTGTTTTCATTGTCTTTGGATCCAAAAATGGAATTGCTGGATCACGTGGTTTTTCTATTTTTTAGTTTTTGAGGCATCTCCTTACTGTTTTCCAAAGTGGTTACACCAATTCACATTCCCATCAACAGCGCACAGGGTTCATTTTTCTCCACATCCTCGACAGCACTTCTTATCTCTTATTTTTTTCATTTTAATCAATCTGATAGGTGTGAGGTGATATCCCATTGTGTTTTTTTTAAATGCTTTTATTTATTTATTCATGAGAGACAGACAGAGAGAGAGAGAGAGAGAGAGAGAAAGAGAGAGAGAGAGAGAGGCAGAGACACAGGCAGAGGTAGAAGCAGGCTCCACGCAGGGAGCCTGATGTGGGACTTGATCCCAGGACTCCCTGGGCCGAAGGATCATGCCCTGAGCTGAAGGCAGACACCAAACTGCTGAGCCACCCAGGGATTCCCCCCATTGTGGTTTTGATTTGCATTTACCTGATGATTAGTCATGTTGAGGATCTTTCCATGTACCTTTGTACATCTTCTTCAGGAAAATGTCTATTAAGAGCCTCTGTACACTTTTTAAATCAGATTCTTTGTGGGTTTAAATTTTTTTTAATTTAATTTAATTTGTTTGTTATTGAGTTGTATGAGTTCTTATACATTTTGGGTATTAACCTTTTATCAGATATATGATTTGCAAATATTTTCTTCCATTCCATAGACTGCCTACATTTTATTGATGGTTTCTTTTGCTGTGCAGAAGCACCAATTTTGATTGCTGTTCCAGGAGCTTCAATCCATATTTTGATTTGTTTTAGTCAATAGGCATTCCCATTCTCCTCACATCATGCTGTATAAGCATAGGCATTCACACCGCTAGGTTTGGAGGCCCTCCTTTTCTCCTTTGACTCCTTTGATACTGTAACTGGGTCATTAGATGTAAATAAAACATATGCAAATAACCTAGCACAATTCCTAATGCATATTAGATAACTGATATATGGAAGCTTCTACCCTTGTTATTATTCTTATAATCAGTTATATTCTTGATTACCCTTTTCTTTAATGGAAGGGTTTTTATCTTACACAAACATAGTTGATGTGTATAGATGTTAACTTGGATTGATTAGTTTCTGACAGATTAGGGGATAGCAAACTTATACATGTGAAGTCACAGACAGGGTGGTTCCATTCCTCATCCAATCAAAAAATATTTATTAAGCACCTACTATGCCCAGGAACTATTCTTGTCTGTGAAGGATTCAATAGTGAAAACACAGATGGAAACCTCTGTTTCATGGCATCTGCATTATGATGGAAAGAGGCAGAGAATCAATAATAAATAATATAAAGTGTGAAAATATTTAATATGTGAGACGTATCATGGAGAGAGCTAAGTGGGGCCCAAGATGAGGGAGTTCTGGAAGGATTCTAATTATGAAAGAGTGGTAGAAGAAGGACTTGTGGATAAGATGATATTTGAGTAAGGTATAGAGGAGGTGAAAGAGGGAGCAATGTGGAGTGGAGATCAGCAGGGATGAGAGGTCCAGGAAAGAAAACATCAAGTGCAAGAGCTCTGAGGAAGGAGTAGGATACTCAGACTCGAAGAACAGTGGGCTAGCCAGTGTGGATCAATGGAGGGTTTGAGGTGGGAAGATATATGACATAATTGGGGTGGGAGTAAAATTGTGTAGGACCATCCAGGCCACTGTAATAATTTTGGTTTTCACTTGAAATGACACAGGAAGATACAGAAGGGGTATAAGAAAGAGGAAGATGATATAACTTGCATTTTAACAGGACTAGCCACTTGCGGTGCCAAGAATAGATCAAAAGACTGGATGGCAGCATGGACATGCCTATAGATTTGATATCGAATGTGAAACAGAGAAAAGTCAAAGGCAGCTGGGCCAGAGCAGCAGGAATAATGGGGTTACCAACACTGGGATGGAGAAGACTGGGAAAAGCTCAAGTTGGGATACAATAAATTTCAGATGTTTATCAGATGTCAGGGTTGGGATGTTAAGCAGACAGTTGGGGAAGGAGCTCAAGTGAAAGGCCTGGAGAGAAGAGTCACCACTGGGGGATCCTCAGCCTATAGATGGATTTTAATGCTATGAGACTGGTGTGATCATGAGAAAGTGAGCACGTTCAGAAGACAGGCACCCAAGACTGACTCAAGGAAACAAGATGGGTCGAGCCAAGGATATGCAGAGGTAATGGCCAGTGTGCTAGGAGGACAATTTAGAGAGGATGAAGTAAGCAAAGACCGTTGAAGAGGAAGAGGTGATCAACTGTGTCAAATGTGAATTGAGGATGGAGAATAAACATTTATATTTATTCCAGCAACATAGCCTCAAGGAATATCTTGATAAGAATACTTTCCTCCCAAAGCAACAGAAGTTAAAAGCCAAAGAAGGTGGGGGCAAAGCTGATTAAAAGAAAGAGGATGGCTAAGTATTAGGAGGGAGGGGGGTCAACACCATATCTAGAGGGGGCAGGTCAAGACTGAAGCCCTTAACCCCAGATTTTGGAGTAGGTGAAACAGAATCTTAGTTCAAATAGGCTTACAGGCAAGTAAGAATTTCCTTAGAAATTACTTTGAGCATAAGCTGGTGTTTTTAGCTGCTTTTTATAGAAGACGGCTGTGTGGTGTGTGAATGTTTGGCACTAGCTCATAGGGTTAGTGAAAGAAGGAACGTAGACTCTTAACATTTGGGATGGATAAATCAAGGAAAAAAATACAGTTGTGGATATTTGATACAAATGTATGTGGAAAAACATTTTCAAAAAGAAAAAAAAAGATCAGCTTAATTATCTTGTAGCATTTTACCAATGTTTTGAATTGCTGTCATTTTATCTTTTAAAACATATCCTTACAGATTTAACCTCTACGTTTTAGAATAATTCCCATATTTTTGCAGAAGATAAATTTTATTTTTGGACATAATAATTTCATTTCCCAGCATAATGAAATTCAACTGAACAATTGCACTAGCCCCGAAAAAAGATTTGGTCATTTTGGGTCAGAAAATTAACATTAGACTGAAATACAACAAATCTCCCATTACTTTGTCCTGGAAAAAAGTAAAAGCGAGTTTTCTGGTTTTACTGCATCTAGTGATCATTTGGGTGAAAAAAAGCTTCTGTTCCATCCCTTGTGGTGCCAAATTTTATTGCATTTCCTTCACTGCACAGCTTGTTAAATGTGAACAAGTGCCTTGGATTTCACAGCAGTGCTAAGATTCTCACTTAAATTGCCTTGGAACTTGGTGGCCCCTAATTAATCCAGTGACTGCTAGACATTTTGTGTGATATTGTTTATATGGTTGATAGGAAAAACACATCTGTGCTGCAAGGGCTGGAAGCATAGTGAAGTAGGAGATACAGACTTTTAAATGTGGCCATTAAAATGTCCCAACAGTATGCACAGAATATAGTTGTTGTTACTCTTGTTATTAATGCTATTTTTAAAAAGCTTACAAAAGGCGCAAGGATAATTATATACTAGGCTGGTTTTGGACGTTGTTCTCTGAGGGAGTTGTTGGAAGAATTCAAGCATGAAAACAGCATGATCCCTTTATTCTGGTGGACCTTTGGAGTCATACAGGAGAAATATGAGATTGCTGACAAGGAGTTGATCTAAGAGGTTATTAAAATTGTCCAGATAGACAAGGGACCTAGACCCAGGGGAGAAGAAATGAGGTCAATGGCACCGATGTGGCAGATGTTACTATGTTACTTTGCATTTTACTCTTGTCTTTGACTCTAGACAATGTAAGGATAGCTCACTTTTCCCTGCTCCAGAGTTTCCAATTCTAACATTTGCTTCCTTACTTCATTGGTTAGGTGCTCTGATATCAAGTCCATGATCTATTTTCTTGAGTTCACTAAATTGGAATATTATTCAGCCATCCAAAAGAATGAATTTGCAATAACATGGGTGGAGCTAGAAAG
Organism: Canis lupus dingo; assembly: GCF_003254725.2. Classification (NCBI taxonomy): domain Eukaryota; kingdom Metazoa; phylum Chordata; class Mammalia; order Carnivora; family Canidae; genus Canis; species Canis lupus. The sequence goes on along the minus strand of NC_064261.1, from coordinate 28,793,511 downwards.
TATTATGCTAAGTGAAATAAGTCAATCAGAGAAAGACAAATACCATATGATTTCACTCATATGTGGAATTTAAGAAACAAAACAAATAAGCAAAAGAAAAAAGAAAGAAAGAGGCAAATCAAGAAACAGACTCTTAATATAAAGAACAAACTGACGGTTGCCGGAGGAAAGGTGGGTTGGGGAATGGGTGAAAAATGTGATGGGGATTAAGGAATGCACTTACGGTGATGAGCAGCAGGTTATGTTTGGAAGTGTTGAATCAGTATACTGTACACCTGAAACTAATATTATGGGGCACATTAACTAACTGGAATTTAAATTAAAACTCTAAAGAAACCCTAACTTTTGTTTTGGAACCTGCTCTGGCATGACTGAATATGGCAGAATGTGGTAAGCAACAACTCCTGATACACTGCTGGATTGTGGATTAAAAGGAGATACTGAAAATAGTCTTTCTTAGAATGCCTAGGCCACAGGGTATTATCTGGTGATGGAGCTTACCCATAACTGTTTATTCTAAGTAGAAATGAGAATTTTTTGGATGAAATTTTTGTGACTATTATGTTAACCTAAAACAGCTTATAACTAGATTTCAATTTATGGAAGCCTGTTTCCTATGATGTTTTGCTTAATGGGCAAATAGGCAACAGAGGCCTATTATTCCTCTGTAAGTGCTTTCATTTTTGCATCTTTTGGCCCTTCTCATGCTTGGTCCTTAGGAGGCAGCCAATAAATTAATGCTGCAACTGTATAAACCCAATAGAAGTCTAATCTGGCATATTAATATGTCATTAAAAACATTCTTACTGATAATTTACATATTAAGCAAACCATTCATTTAGGAACAAAAAGTCCCACATGTACCCATTTATCATTTTCTTAGTTTCCACTGTGTGTGTGCAAGCAATAATTACTGCTGGGGTCTTCTGACATCAGGACTGCATTAGTTGCATCTTCTAGCTACCCACAGTCAGAAGGAGGTGACAACTCTATAAGTTATTACAAATCGGTATGAAATGCTGCAGTAGATATGTTGAAAGACTTATGGTATATCTGGAATGGCCTCATCAAGGCCATCTTAACCTAGAAACACAAAATCATGCTTTTTTTTTTCTAGAGTTGGGGCAATCATGATGCGAAATTTTAGCCTCTCTTCTCAGACAAGTTAAATAAAACCATTTTTAAAATGAATCAGTAGCAGATAGTTTGAACAAAGACACTCTATCATTTGCTAACTTAAATAAATGATCATTATTTCAATAAATAATTATTTAACACCTATGATGGGCCAGAAACTTCTTAAGAATTCAAAATATTATAACCTGCATTTGACGTATTGAATATATATATACATGTATGTGTGTGTGTGTGTGTATATATATATATATAGTGCTCTATGCTTTAAATCTACCACATTAACCAATTCTAGTTTTTAACTCTTTTTTTTTTTTTAAAGATTTTGTTTATTTATTCATGAGAGACAGAGAGAGAGAGAGAGAGAGGCAGAGACACAGGCAGGGGGAGAAGCAGGCTCCATGCAGGGAGCCTGACATGGGACTCGATTCCGAGTCTCCAGGATCATGCCCTGGGCTGAAGGCGGCACTAAACCGCTGAGCCACCTGGGCTACCCCTAGTTTTTAACTCTTATATGCACTTTCTTTCTCAAAATATTTCCTGCATGTTGCAATTTTGGATTGGAGTAGAACTGACCAGAATTGAGAAAGGCATGACTTTAGGAGCAGGCACACTGGTGAATTATGTTCTCAAAGTTTTCCAATCCAGAAATGAATTTTTTTTCAGGTGGAAAATGGTGGCTGAGCACTTATGAAGACCATGGAAATTCTAGATACTCACGAATAGTCCCTGGATTCAGCATAAAGGACTACCAGCGTACCTGGACTGTAGGCTCTTCTCACCAAAGGAGGAAATGACCATTGAGGACAGAAAATGGAAGGGACTATTGAACTATTGTAACAGGTGGCTATCAAGAGGGCAGAATTGATGGAAAAAGCAGAAACATTCTTTTTCACTGTATTTCCATACTACTCACTGATTGGTAGATATGAAGAATAAATTCTAGTTACTTTCTGCCATTTTAGGGGAATAAGGATGGGTTACACTCAGTAAATTTAGCTATTATTATTAGATCCATGTTCTAATATTTTGTTTGGAGACTTGAGTAGGAAAGAAAGCCCCATACACTCTTGAGAGAGGAACAATTCTTCCATTTAAGGGAAGCATAGAGGGGTGGAACTCAAGGATAGAAGGGTGGAAAAAAGAAAAAACTCCAAAATCACATAAGAAATCTGAGTTCTGGGTAATGACAGAATGGCTTGGTTAGATTAACCCTCCTATAGATAACTAGTATCAAATGTAGATAAATATTTGGCAAATACAACCATCTGAAGGCCTTAGAGAGTAAACATGGACAAACAAGAGTGAGACTTACCAGTTGGCAATATTAGGCTCGAAGGCTCCCTCACTGCCCCATACTTGATTAACATGCAACTTCAGCTGCAGAAAGTAGCTGCCTGGTTGGCATGAGATGTGAAAGGGTAGAGTTCAGGCTGTAGAACAAGGGCAAGTTGTGGGAGAGTTCTTGGAATGGAGGGAACCACACAGAGAATGTGAATGCCTTGATGTACACATAAAATGCATCCAAATCCTTGGCTGGATGCTTAACTATGTCCACAAAGGGGGAAACTGGGGAGGGGGTGAAGAGAGAAGGTTCTATTAAGCAACAACAACAACAACAACAACGAGCAGCTGGAAATGCAAAAAACTAAGTGGACATTTTAGCTGTTTTCCACCACAGGAGAACCAGAGTTTGGATTTTAAGTCTAGCCAAATTAACTATCTTCTAATCAAATCTCATTATCCAAAAGATTATAAAATAATCCAGAGTCTTTACAAATGTATCACTAATAATATTCAGATTCAACGAAAAATCACTTTATATGCTAAGAACCAGGAAAATCTTATCAATACTCAAGAAAGAAAAAATAGAAACTGGCCCTAAGATGATTCAGATGTTGGAATTATAAGAAAATGATTGCTGACATTGCTGTTAATATGTTAAAGAACTTAGGAAACTCACACATATAAACAGATGATTAATCTTGGCAGAGATATAGAAACTACAAGGAAAAACTATCAAATGGAAACTCTAAAGCTGAAAAATGCAATAGCTGGAATGAAACTTTTACTGGAAGCATTTAACAGCACAGGAAACTAGTGAACTTGAAGGCAGAGCCAAAGAAATTACATAATGTAAAATATGAAAAGAAAATAAAAAGTGAAGAAAGATGAGCAGACCCTGTGGGATTGCCAAGCAATGTAATTTATGTGTAATTGAATTTCTGAAAGAGCAGAGACAGGAAATTTTTTTTAAGATGGAAACTTTTCAAATTAGGTGAAAGATATATCAATATAAAAATCAAGTGTTTCATGAACCTTTTCTTTTTTTTTTTTGAGAGAGAGAGTGTGCATGGTGTTGAAGGAGGGGTATAGAAGAGGAGGAAGAGAGACTCATAAACAGGCTCCACATTCAGCACCAGCACGGAGCCTGAAGGAGGAGCTGGATCTCGTGACCCTGAGATGATGACCTGAGCTGAAATCAAGAGTGGGGCACTCAACCAACTGAGCCATCCAGGTGCCGCTCTATTTAATGAAACTTATGCAAGATAAATACAAAGAAAAACACACTAGGAACATCATCAAACTTGCTGAAATAAATAAAAAGAAAATATTGGAAGTGGTTAGAGAAAACTGTCACATTACACACAGGGAGCAAATGATAGAGATGGTGGTTAACTTCTCCTAGAAACAATGAAAGACAGAGGTAAATGGGACACTTCAAAATGCTTAAAGACTAAACACAGTCAGAACAGAGCTCTATACTCAGCAAAACCATCCTTCAAAAACAAAGATGAAATAAGATATTTTCAGAGAAACAAAAACTGAAGACATTTATTGCCAGCAGATCTATTGTGTAAGAAATGCCAGAGGAAGTTCTTTTCTTCAGGGTGAAGAAAGATTCTACAGGATGGTAAATTGAATCTATGGGAGGAAATGAAATCACTGAAAAGGATAAATATCTAAGTAAATATAAAAGACTAGGACTTTTTTCCTTTTCTTCATTTTTCAAAAAACTAAGGGTATTTAAAGCAATAATCATTATCACTGCAATATGAGGTTTATAATATTTATAGGTATAGTATGATAATTACATCACAAAGAATGATGTAGAAGATTTCTGCATTTTTTAGATGAAGTAGTAAAATATTAAGTCCATGTAGATTGTCTTATGTTCAAGAGGTACATTGCAGGTTTTAGTGAAACTAGTAAAAATAATGCAGAGATTATAGCTAAGATACCAACAGAAGAATAAAAATGGAACACCTATAATATTTGACTAACAAAAAGAATATAACATAACATGTAATATATAATATGACATAAAAATAACACTGTAAATCAATAAGAAAGACACTAACAACCCAACAAATGAACGGACCAAGAAGCATAAAGAAATAATCCACAAAAAAAGAAAAAGAAAGTGGTCAATAGGGATCCCTGGGTGGCTCAGCGGTTTGGCGCCTGCCTTTGGCTCAGGGCACGATCCTGGAGTCCCGGGATCAGGTCCCACGTCCGGCTCCCTGCATGGAGCCTGCTTCTCCCTCCTCTTGTGTCTCTGCCCCCCTCTCTCTCTCTATGTCTATCATAAATAAATAAATAAATCTTAAAAAAAAAAGAAAGGATCAATAAAGACAGGGTTGAAGCACTTTATGAAGGAAAAATTCAGAAGAAATTTATACAATTATTAAAAAGCAAAAGTGTTCTGTTATTTGAAAAATTAATCAGGATGAAATCTCCTAGGAAGCTTTTTTTTTTTTTAATTGAAGAAGGATGATGTCTGACATTGAATTCTAATTTTTTTTTCTTGACTTATGCTGTAATAATCCTCTCCTATCTTCAGGTCTTCAATTAAGTCCATTATATTCAAGAATCTTGTGTCAGCAGTGTTTGAAGAAATGTAATCATAGTTACCACTAGAAATGTAATATCTCCTACTTTTTCTTTCCAACATCCAAAATGTTGTAAGTCAAGGCAAACCAATGATCTACTCTGTGTCAAGCACTGTACTATATACTCCAAGTGTTTTTATCTCTTACTCTGGATTCATTCTCACTTCATGGATGAAAAAGTATGGAGACCTAGGGAACTTAAGAGACTTAGTGAAGGAGCAAGCTGATTCTTGGCTCTCTGACTTGAATGTCAACATGTGTGATCATGGAATATGGCTAGGGAAGATAAGTGATTCACGTATGACACAAAATGGGAATAAAAAGAGAGTAGCTACCTAAAGACTCAAGTATTATGAATGGAAGCAAGTGTTAGATGTCAATGGGAAGGATCACTGCATACTGGTGGATGTATAAATATCCAGGCAGCTGATGTCTGAATCACAAGAAGATTATGATTAACACAGGATACTGTCCTGATTAAAACTCTTCAGAGTGTAGGGATAGAGGGAACATTCCTCGACATCTTAAAAGCCATCTATGAAAAGCCCACAGCAAATATCATTCTCAATGGGGAAGCACTGGGAGCCTTTCCCCTAAGATCAGGAACAAGACAGGGATGTCCACTCTCACCACTGCTATTCAACATAGTACTGGAAGTCCTAGCCTCAGCAATCAGACAACAAAAAGACATTAAAGGCATTCAAATTGGCAAAGAAGAAGTCAAACTCTCTCTCTTCGCCGATGACATGATACTCTACATAGAAAACCCAAAAGTCTCCACCCCAAGATTGCTAGAACTCATACAGCAATTCGGTAGCGTGGCAGGATACAAAATCAATGCCCAGAAGTCAGTGGCATTTCTATACACTAACAATGAGACTGAAGAAAGAGAAATTAAGGAGTCAATCCCATTTACAATTGCACCCAAAAGCATAAGATACCTAGGAATAAACCTCACCAAAGATGTAAAGGATCTATACCCTCAAAACTATAGAACACTTCTGAAAGAAATTGAGGAAGACACAAAGAGATGGAAAAATATTCCATGCTCATGGATTGGCAGAATTAATATTGTGAAAATGTCAATGTTACCCAGGGCAATATACACGTTTAATGCAATCCCTATCAAAATACCATGGACTTTCTTCAGAGAGTTAGAACAAATTATTTTAAGATTTGTGTGGAATCAGAAAAGACCCCGAATAGCCAGGGGAATTTTAAAAAAGAAAACCATATCTGGGGGCATCACAATGCCAGATTTCAGGTTGTACTACAAAGCTGTGGTCATCAAGACAGTGTGGTACTGGCACAAAAACAGACACATAGATCAGTGGAACAGAATAGAGAATCCAGAAGTGGACCCTGAACTTTATGGGCAACTAATATTCGATAAAGGAGGAAAGACTATCCATTGGAAGAAAGACAGTCTCTTCAATAAATGGTGCTGGGAAAATTGGACATCCACATGCAGAAGAATGAAACTAGACCACTCTCTTTCACCATACACAAAGATAAACTCAAAATGGATGAAAGATCTAAATGTGAGACAAGATTCCATCAAAATCCTAGAGAAGAACACAGGCAACACCCTTTTTGAACTCGGCCATAGTAACTTCTTGCAAGATACATCCACAAAGGCAAAAGAAACAAAAGCAAAAATGAACTATTGGGACTTCATCAAGATAAGAAGCTTTTGCACAGCAAAGGAGACAGTCAACAAAACTCAAAGACAACCTACAGAATGGGAGAAGATATTTGCAAATGACATATCAGATAAAGGGCTAGTTTCCAAGATCTATAAAGAACTTATTAAACTCAACACCAAAGAAACAAACAATCCAATCATGAAATGGGCAAAAGACATGAACAGAAATCTCACAGAGGAAGACATAGACATGGCCAACATGCATATGAGAAAATGCTCTGCATCACTTGCCATCAGGGAAATACAAATCAAAACTACAATGAGATACCACCTCACACCAGTGAGAATGGGGAAAATTAACAAGGCAGGAAACAACAAATGTTGGAGAGGATGCGGAGAAAAGGGAACCCTCCTACACTGTTGGTGGGAATGTGAACTGGTGCAGCCACTCTGGAAAACTGTGTGGAGGTTCCTCAAACAGTTAAAAATATACCTGCCCTACGACCCAGCAATTGCACTGTTGGGGATTTACCCCAAAGATACAAATGCAATGAAACGCCGGGACACCTGCACCCCGATGTTTCTAGCAGCAATGGCCACTATAGCCAAACTGTGGAAGGAGCCTCGATGTCCAACGAAAGATGAATGGATAAAGAAGATGTGGTTTATGTATACAATGGAATATTACTCAGCTATTAGAAATGACAAATACCCACCATTTGCTTCAACGTGGATGGAACTGGAGGGTATTATGCTGAGTGAAGTAAGTCAGTCGGAGAAGGACAAACATTATATGTTCTCATTCATTTGGGGAATATAAATAATAGTGAAAGGGAAAATAAGGGAAGGGGGAAGAAATGTGTGGGAAATATCAGAAAGGGAGACAGAACGTAAAGACTGCTAACTCTGGGAAACGAACTAGGGGTGGTAGAAGGGGAGGAGGGCGGGGGGTGGGAGTGAATGGGTGACGGGCACTGGGTGTTATTCTGTATGTTAGTAAATTGAACACCAATAAAAAAAAAAAAAAAAAAAAAAAAAAAAACACAGGATACTGATAACTGGAAAAAAAAAACCCAAAGTGGGACACAAAATTGAAGTAGTATAAGAATGTAATTAATGTGCATTTATAAGGACAACTGAGTGGCTCAGTGGTTGAGTGCCTGCCTTCGGCCCAGGGAGTGATCCTGGAGTCCTGGGATCCAGTCCCACATCGGACTCCTGGCATGGAGCCTGCTTCTCTCTATGCCTGTGTCTCTGCCTCTCTCTCTCTCTCTCTCTCTCTGTGTCTCTCACGAATAAATGAATAAAATCTTAAAAAAAATAATGTGCATTTATATAAAAATAATGCTAGAATTTAAGTTTAAAGAGTAATGGAATACAAATATTCAGTTACCCTCTGTGTTTGGACAGAATGAATGCATAGATGAATCCCACATTGATCTCTATTATTCTTTATACTTTTTAATTTTCAACTTTTCTACCATAAACATATTTTTATAAGGGGAAAACATATTTCTAAAAGGAAAATAATGAAAGCATCACCATTTTGACTGCTCCAGGAAGAAGTGTAAAAAGAATAAACATAATTTCATCTGGCTTTAAAGAGTATCTCTCATGGCAACTGCTTCTGAGAATCTGAGATCTTCTCTGAGGGAAACTGCTCATTAAACAATTTTCAATAACGTGGTGAAGAAATACAGCAAAGTTATTAAAGAGATGATGGCTCTCCCAGGGTACACATACCACAGGGGCCAGAGCCACTCTTTAAATATATTTTCATTTGACTACTGCTCCCATGGACTGAAGCTGTATTACCATACCTAATTTTTAAAACTCTTTTTAATGGGGGTCATTCTTCTTGCCTTGAAACTAGCTCATTTTATTACTTTGGAGTCTCTGTGGAGCCTGGTGATTTTACATTCTTTTGATACTTGCATATGGTTTGGTTTTCGCTAAATCAAAGGATACAGTCTGCTTGTGATGACTTTAGGGGACTTCTGACAACTCACCTGCTCAGTGGCTGCTAAAATTACCTAAAAGTGTACACCAGTTAATTGAACAAATTACAGAAAGAAATTAAATGCAAATAACCTAGAAGAGGTCAAGTATTGGCAATAAAATCACACTAAAGTAGAAATGTCTAATTACCTGTCATCTATCTATCTATCTATCTATCATCTATCATCTATGTATCATTTTTCTGATTATAAGCAATTGGAATTGATGGGGATGTATTATGGATGGGGATACGAGAGATAAGCAGGCCATATAGTTTTACTTGTGGACCAAGTGTTCTTGCCTCATTAAGTACCTATGTTGTCTGTTGAACAGTTCTGCCTCAGTTTAGCCCTAGCCAAAGGAGTTTGCATGGCTTAACTGAAAGACTGTCAAGGTTGGGAACAAATATACTTGGGTTAAAATCCCCTTTCCATGTCCTCCAGCTCTTTAACTGAAGGCAAGGTGTTCAGTCTTCTTCAAGGTCAATTTCTTCATCTGTAAAATCAAGGCGATGTGAGCCAACAGTCTACTCTATGCCAAGCACTGTGCTATGTATGCAACTGACATGTTTTATCTTTAAATTTGGATTCATCCCCATTTCATGGATGAAAATATAGGCTTATTTGTTAGTTATGGGGGTTAAATGGGAGAAGGCTTGTGAAGTACAAGATATAAGGCTTAATACCTCATAAGCACTCAATAAATATTTGGTCAACCCTCCAATGTCTTTTGACAAGGACAATGCACACCAAGAGAACTAATTCAATCCATAAATTAATGACTTTAATTTCTTAAGCAACTATTTATTTTCTGCCTGTAAAGATGTGTTCCTTCTCTCCCTGGTGAATTTCTATCCTATAATTCAGGTTCATGATTTAACTATCACAGCCTTATATATTCATTCTTGAATGCTGATTTCTCCTTCCTTCAAATTTCTGTATCAGGTTCCATACATCATTCAACTGGAATTTTGCTCTGTCTTATAAACTTTGGAGTCCATGACTTATAACCTAATTTTATAATTCACTATGTAAAGACTCAAGGCAAAATATTAAACCTCTCTGTGTCCTTATTTGTCCTCCCAAACAGGGAGGGACTTCAATGTACTTTGAGGACCATGATAGGGATAAAACTAAATAAAATATGTGGAAGCACCAAATGCATATATACATACAACTGGGATATCTACAAATGAGTTCCTGTCCTCAATTGTCCCAAAGAACTTTAATATTTTGAAGCATGAATCGTTTATTTTTTGTTTATGTCTATCACATGTTCATTGTTAAGAATTTCCCTGGACATATTGAACTACTTGCAATCTCCTACATGTACCATACTTTCTCTAAGATATGCATTTTGAATTTTTTGACCTTCTATTCATCCTTTAAAACCCAGCTTAGGCATCACTTCCTCCTGGAAGTCTCTTGGGCTCCATTAGGTTTAGGTTTCTCCTCACAAGGCACTATGTGTTTCTATTATTGTCCTAATGATAATTTATTGCTTAGGTACATAGTTTCCTCCCTCAGTGGGCCACGAAGCTCTTGGGAAGTGATTTCCTTGTCCTTTTATCATAGCAGGATAGTTCGATCCATGAAACATAGGTGATCAGTGAGCATTTGTGGGATGGATGAGTAAAAGAATGGGTATGGAGAAAGACTCTCAGGAAATGAGTGTTGCCACTGGGCAAAACCTCATGTCACACTTTGGGGAATGTCTGATTGCAAATGAATATGTTCAGCATTGCTACCCATTATGTTATTGGCATTTTTGGTGATCCTTTCCTCTGACAGTCTCTGCTATGTCTCAGACTCTCAGATATGGCAAAAGGCATGTGAACAGTTGGCTCAATGGTCAGCATCAAGATGACTTTTGGAAATTTAACCACAAGGGACAGCTTGCCTTCTTTGGCCATGAGTTTATGTAACTTACAAATGCTGTAATGGTTCAAATATTACTTATTTGTATGCCTGCAGCAGCTGATCTATAAAACATATGGTATTTTGAAATATTGATCTCTTCAGTGCCAGCAGTAAGAGATATTAGTGTAGCCTGGGATTCCATTTGTAACCGTGGGATTAGAGTCAGAGAACTGGAAAATTGGAATAGACCAAAATTCATGTGAAGTGGAAAGTACAGCTGGCAGTGGTGCTAAAGAAGGAGAATAACAAATAAGGGAAGCATTATTTTAAAAGCTGACTCAACCATCAAGTGGGAAAGGAGCACTCAAATGAATAGGCTTTCACTGCCTCAGCTTCCTGTACCTCCAGGTTGGTTTTGCAGACTTAAATTCAGCATAACAGCTGGAAAAGGCAAAACCAAATGATTTGGAAACAGGAAAAGGTGGCATCCCTATGGGTTTCTATCACATCTGTCAAGCAAGTAAGTGGGATGCTGAATTCCAAAAGCAGTCAGTTGTAGTGAGGAAAGATTGAACAAACAATAGCACATTTTCCTAATGCTTGGAATTATACCCAAACTAGACCTTTCAAGCTTCAATGTTACTTATACTCTGAAGTCTTTCTAAACCCCAATACTGTCATGTCCACCTGCAGGACTGATCCTTTTCTCTCATCACTAAATGTAAAGATTCTTTTAAAATGCCCTGGACTTTTGACTTCATGTGTTTATCTGTTGCATCTGCTTTGGGCAGGTACCAGGTTTTACCTGACCTAGTGCATTTAGAGACACAGTGTCTAGCGCATTATTTGGCACATAGGAGGTGCTTCCTAATAGTTTTTGATTGATTTACTGGATGAATATATCTAGAGGGTTTTAGAATTATTTGGTTTATATTCTATCCACTTGACCTCTTTTAAGGAATTTTTGAAAAGAATTTTATTTATTTTAGAGACAGAGTGCATGATAGAGTGCATAAATGGGGTGGGCAGAGGCAGAGAGAGAGAGAGGGAGAAGCAGACTCCCCACTGAGCAGGAAGCCCAACTCAGTTTGACCTTTGCCAAAGGACAATACTTAACTGCCCCGACCTTGAGGAATCTTTATCCAAAAATATATATCCTTTTTAGATGGGACTGAATCTTCTTTGGTTGTAAGGAAAAGTTACACTCTAACATCTTTGTCTTTAAGAGAGAGGAGATGTACTAGATAAAACAGGAAAGGAAACTGAGATACTTTAGGTAAAACATGTAAAATTAAAGAATGGTCCCCTGTTTAGCAATTCTCATCTCTGGTTCTTCTCTAGCAGCCTCTTATAGGTTATGGTCTACCATATTCCTGAATTCAAACCACACAGTATCACCTAGAAGATTCTAAAAAAAGATTTTTAGAATAAGTAGCAGAGACAGTAATATTCAGAAATGATTTCATTGATCCTCTATATTACCTTTCAGTAATTTCCTTTTGCATATAATTTGAGCCATTCTTTGCTCTGTCAATCTGACCTTGTCTTTCCTATATCTTATATTCTATAATGTTGTGGATTTATTGTTTTAAAAATATTCTCATTTATAGGGCTTTGCAGGGGGCTCAACAGCAGGTGTTTTTGCTTGGGCAGCAGTCTTGCTGTGCCCTTAGAATATACATACTGGGGATACATGTATGAACATGTTCATAGGAGAAATGAAGATTCTCAAAACACATTCCTATGATTTGAAGGAGACTTCATGATACAAAGTGATGGATTTTCATAATAATATCATTTTGATTGAGCAAAATTATCATATATTTAGTATATGCTAGGCTTGCTAGATGCCATTAAAGAGGGTGGGAGTGGAAGAATAAGGAATTCTAAATCATAGTTCCTGTTTTCCAAAAAATATAATCTTTCTGGTTTTGAGGGTGAAAAGTATGCAGTTGAAACATTAATGCAACAAAACAGGTAAATATTGAGTAATTTTTCATTGAGGTCCAAACAAATAGGTATAAGTGATTTTGCTTTAGAGTGATTGAAGTCTACCATCTTTTCTTGTTTTTACCACCATGGTGATCTCTTAGACAACTGTTTTAGGAACCTTCTCTTTTTCTCTGCTGAGCAATAAATTCATGTGAGCCATAGTAAGTAAGAGGGAATTTCTCAGAAAGACTGTAATTGGAACTTGGTATTGAAGGATGTGATACAAGGCAAGGGGTGAGGAGAACATTCAAGGCTTTGAAAAGAAAGATTAGAATGGAAGAAATATGATAATGGCCACCTGGATAGACTTAGGGCTGTATCTTAGAAAAATAGTAGAAGGGGTTCAGGTTTTTGTGGGTCTTCTTATTTTCCATCAGAAATATGATTCTTTATTGTTTACCTTTTTTAGTCACTTAATCTTGTGCACAACCTATTGCCAATTTTATAGTTTTAGTCCAGTGATTAAAATGTGGGGACATTCCCAGGTTTACCAAGATAATCTGATTTTTAGTCATTTCTATATTCATACAAAGGCTCAAACTCATCTCCTAGACAATCTATCTTTATCATCATCTGTCCTTTTTTTCTTTCCACCATTGATCTTCCTCCAGCTCTTAGCACTGGATAGACATGCAGGCTAAGGTATAGAAAAAAAAAATCTCTGTAAGAATCACTCATAGTCTGGACAGAACTCTCTCAGGATGTTTATCCTCTCATGTCTTCATTCACTTCTGTTTTTTTCCACAAGTGGTACTGAGTGTCAGAGATTGTGCTAGTTATTAAGGGTACTCATAATGTTAGAAGGGAAACAGACTTATAAAATCCTGCAACACAGTGAGATAATTATGTTAGATTTATGATTGAGAAACAGAAGACTTAGCTCATGAGAGCTGAAGTTCAAAACTGGCTAGAATTTCATGTGTCAACTGATCTCTGTTTTTGACCTATCTAACTTGACGGCAGATGAAATATTTTCTTTTGTGCTAGTCTGATCCTGATACCTAAAAATGGACTTATTGTCTGTCACTAGAGTTGTTTAAACCAGCCACACACCATATGAAACAGGAATTGGGATGCGGTGACTCCCCAAAAGAATTTTGAGAGTATTATTACCAAGAGAAGAGGAAAGTGATATAAAAGAGTAAAAACAGTAAATATCTACTACCTGTGATCAGCCTATCTGAAAAGAATTCTAGGAAGCCATAGAATAGACTATTTTAGAGTGGAGAAACGTAGACTGTAAAGTAAACATATTCTGAGGGAAAGAGCAAGTACAGAGCAGGTGTGACAGACTCTTCCTTTTCTTCCTCCAGATCAGATCTGTCCCCTTCTCTCTGCCCTATTTTGTGTCCCAGGCAAATGAATTGTATGGGCTATCCTAGCCCAGCTCCATTGCCCTATGACTTCCACAATCCAAAGATGGCAAAGTGGAAATACAAGGAGACTAGGGTATTTATTCCCTTTACTTCTTCCCTTTTGAGTAGAGGTGGTAGTGACTGTATTATTCTCCAGAAGATCAGAACTTCTGGTCTGTGATCCTCTCCTATGGCTATAGTTGTTGTTGTAGTATTTTAGCTATCATTCTCACCAGGGTCTGGAATCTGTTCTCTCTTCTTGTCCTCTCTGCTTAAGGGGTAGAATAGCTACTTGTTATTTCTGTCCTTGGGGTACTTTACCATTCCTGGTTGGCTTCCTTTAACTTCATTCACATCATTTAAGTGTAGGAACTATTACTCTATCTGAGTGGAGTCTGACTCTTTTTTTGCTTCCTAATGGACGATGGGATCTAGCTGCTGGTATTTGTTGTTGTATAAGATACAACTTATAGTTGTATAAGGTACAACTGAAGGCAGAGCCCCATACAGAAACAGGTAATGGGTAACTGTCAAGTTGGGTAAAGTCCCCACAGGCTTGTGGACATATTGAAAGGTAGCCCAGGAGCAGGTAACACATACACTCAACCACGTCAAGTTAGCTGATGGCAAATTAATAGCAGGACCACCAGTAATTTCAGGGATTGCTATTCACTGAAGTGATTGCTATTCAGTGATTGCTATTTTAAGTAATAATATTTTCATTGATAGTCAGGAACCACTTTTAGTCTTAGGGTGCAGCTAGGCAAGGTAAAGTGAGTTATCCTTCTTAGAGATGCTGAGTTTCTGGGAAAGTAGTCTTTGTAGGAGGTTGATTAGACAGGGTCTTTGGAGTTACAAACACCACAGTTGATGAGAATGATGCTACTTTTATTTCAGGGGATTATCTAAACTCTTCAATTCTTAGTTTCCTCATCCATATCCCTTACTGGGGATAATGATACCCACTCCTGTGTATGGGCTAGTCTTGCAGCAGCCCATGGAGGGTCATAGTCTTGGCACAGATGTGGTGAAAGGTTTCTCAGTGCAGTAGCTGATCCATTATGTACCCTGTAATTAGAGGTTTGTGGGGTGCATTGTCTTGTCTGTGTTCTCTTGTGGCAGAAATCTGATTTTAAGAAACGATACACAAAAAAAACCCCAATATGTCAAAAAAGAAATCAAAAGAGACATAAAAAAATCCTGAAATAAATGGAAATGGAAACACAAGATATCAAAATCTATGGGATGCTGCAAAACCAGTTCTAAGAGGGAAGTTTACAGTGATAAATGCCTATATCAAGAAAAAGAAAGATTTTAAATAAACAACCTAACTTTACACCTCAAGTGACTATAAGAAGAATAACAAACCAAGCCCAAAGTTAGCAGAAGGAAGAAAAGAACAAATATCAGAGTAGAAATAAATAAAATAGTGACCAGAAAAAATCAATAGAAAAGATCAATGACACTAAGAGCTGGGTTTTTGAAAAGATAAACAAAACTGACATACCATTAGCTAGATTGAGAAAAAAAATGAGAGACTGATATAAATAAAGCCAGAAATGAAAGAGGAGACATTACAACTGATATCACAAAAATACAAAACATCATAAGAGACTATTGTGAATAATTATATGCCTATACATTGAATAACCTAAGTTAAATGGACAGATTTCTAGAAATATATAGCCTATCACAACTGAATCATAAAGAAATAGAAAATATTAATAGATCAATAATGAATAAGGAGATTGAATCAGTTAATTGAAACTTCTTAATAAAGAAAAGGCTGGTACTAGATGGATTCACTGACAAATTCTACCAAATATTTAAAGAAAAATTAATACTCTTCTGAAATTCTTCCAAAAACTTGACGATGAGAGAACACTCCTAAACTAATTTTACAAGATCAGTATTACATTGATAACAAAACTATATAAAGACACTACAGGAAAAGAAAACCACAGGCTAACATCCATGATGAATGTAGATGCAAAAATTCTCAACAAAATACTAGCAAACTTAATTCAATAGCACATTGAAAGCATCATGATCAAGTGGAATCTATCCCAGGATGCAAGGACAGTCAAACATACACAAATCAATAAATGTGATACAACACATTAATAAAAAGATATATTAAATAGATACAGAAAAAGCATTTGACCAAATACAACATCCCTTCATAATTAAAATGCTCAACAAATTGGGCAGAAGAAGAATATATCTCAACAGCATATAGGCTATATATGACAAATCCACAGCTAACATTATAGTCAATGGTGAGAGGTTTAAAATTTTTCCTGTAAGATCAGGAACAAGACAAGGACAAGGCTCTCACTACTCCTTTTCAACACAGTGATAGAAGACCTGGCCAGAGCAATAAGGCAGGAAAATGAAATAAAGGGCATCCAAATCAAAATGAAAGAAGTAAAACTGTTTTTGTTTGCAGATGATATGATCTTATATATAAAAACCCAAAAGACTCCACCAAAAAAATGTTAAATTCGATTAAGTTGTAGAACATAAAATCAACATACAGAAATCAGTTGCATTTCTACACACTAACAAAACCTCTGAAAAAGAGCTAATGAAACAACAGTAAGCATTTTTTTTTATTTGTTTAGCAACAAAAACAATAAAATACTTAGGAATAAATTTAACCAAGATCAAAGATCGATGCACTGAAAACTATAAGACTTTGATAACAGAAAGCAAAGAAAACACAAACATTTGGAAAGCTATACTATGTTCATAGACTGAAAGAATGAATATTGTTAGAAATTTTTTACTATCCAAAGCCATTAATATATTCAGTGCAATTCCTACAAAAAATTGAATGGTATTTTTTACAGAAATACAAAAAAAAAAAGTTCTAAAATTTGTATGCAATCACAAAAGACCTTGAATAGCCAAAAGAATCCTGAGAAGGATGAAAGCTGGAGGTATCACACTTCCTGATTTCAACTATACTACAAAGCTATAGCAATCAAAACAGTATGGTACTGGCATGAAAGTAGACATACAGACTAATGGAACAGAATTGAGAGTCCAGAAATAAATGCTTGCATTTATGGTCAACTAATATTTGACAAGAGAGCCAGAAATACTCAAAAGGAAAAGAAAAATCTCTTCAGTAAATGGTGTTGGGAAAACTGCATAAACACATGCAGAAGAATAAAATTAGACTCCTATCTTAAATCACTCACAAAAAATAACTCAAAGTGATTAAAGACTTAGACATAACTGAAACCATCAAACTCCTAAAATAAAATAGGAAAAAATCTCCTTGATGTTGGCCTTGGCAAAGATTTTTTTGAATTTGATACCAAAAGCACAAGCAATGTAAGCAAAAATTAATAGGGGGGACAGCTAAATTAAACTTAAAAGCTTCTGCAGAGCAAAATAAATAATTAAAAAAATAACAGCAACACATGGAATGGAAAAAATGTTTGCAGACTATATATCTAATCAGAGGTTAATACACAAAATATATAAATAACTCATACAACTTAATAGAACCCCCCCAAAATCTGATCTTAAAACAGACAGAGGAACTAAATAGACATTTTTCTAAAGAAGATATACAAATGATCAACATGCACACAAAAATGTGTTTGGCTTGACATCACTAATTATCAGGGAAATGCAAATCTAAACCATTACGTCACAACTGTTAGAATGCTTGTTATCAAAAAGATAACTAACAAAAATTAGCAAGGATGTGGGTAAAAGAGAAACACATGATGGTTGATGGAGATGTAAATTGGTGAAGCCATTATGGAAAATAGTATAAAGATTCCTCAAAAAACTAAAAATTGAATCATACAATTCAGCAATTCCACATTTGGGTATATATCCTAAGGAAATGAAAACAGAATCTCAAGGAGATATTTGCACCCTCGTGTTTATTGTAGCATTATTCACAGCATCACGATATGGAAGCAACCTAAGTGTCTGTCAATAGATGAATGGATAAAGAAGATGTGATTATATATATTATAATTATATATAATATACATATATAAAATTATCTATCTAATGAAATATTATTCCGTTATGAGAAAGAAGGAAATCTTGCTATTTGTGACACCATGGATGGAATTAGAGGGCATTATGTTAAATGACATAAGTTAGACAGAGAAAGACAAAGACAAATATTGAATATCACTTATAGGTGGAATCTAAAAAAGCCAAACTCAGGAACAGAAAGTAGAGGGGCAGTTACCAGAGGCTGGAGTTTGGGGGTGGGGGGAATGGGGAGATGTTGATCAAAGGGTAAAAATTTTCAGCTATAAGATGAATAAGTTCTGAGTATCTAAAGCACAGCATGGTGATTATGATTAATAATACTGTATTATATACTTGAAAGTTAGGAAGAGAGTAGATCTTAAATGCTTTAACTACAAAAAAGAAATGGTAATTATATGATGTGACAAAGATGATAACTAACATTATGGTGGTAATCATTTTGCAATATGTAAGTATATCAAATCAACATGTTGTACTCTAAGTTATACAGTGATATATGTCAGTTATATCTCAATAGAGCTGGAAAAGAAAAGAAATAGTTTACAATTTCAAAGCAAAACTATCCATTAAGTTGTCTTGTTTCTGAGTGATCTGAATAAGGAACACAGATTATATTAAGTTCTTCCTGAAGGAAAGGCAGTATCCTTCTCAGAGTCTAGGGGTGAGCCAAGTGGCCAAGAATGAAGGCAAAACATTTCAGTTGAGTACAAGGCTTGGTCAGTGATTATATCATGTGGATTATATTACAGGACCAAAACCAAGCAAACAACCAACCAAGAAATGTCTGTGATAGAAATCCTCACATCTAGAAATATTTAGCAACCTCAAAGGGCATAAACAAATTTAATGAGGGAAATAGGTTTCATTAGCATTGCTCAAAACCCAGTGAAGCCATCAGAGTCATTACACCCCATAAATCCCCATCAGAGTTCCTATGTTGTTTTCAGGATTCAGAGTTAGCTTGTTCCAGCCTAAGAAATCTAGATAACAATCCATATAATCAACTGAATAATTTATTCAGAAATGGACCTATGAGTTTTTGCATTTAAGTTTTTCTCCCCACCCCTAGAAAAATCAATGTTAATGAGATTACATTAAGAGTTACTTCTAGTCAAAAACTTTATTGAAAAGATGATCTCGGTAAGTACTTTAAGAGGTCTAAAGCACATTAGAGAGTAAATTTGTGTACCAAAGATATCAGTTACAGCCATATCTAAAACAAATAATATTATGATATTGTAATGGGAATAAAAAAATTCATTGCACACATGCTATTAGAAGCAGCTCAGCATTAGAACATAAGTGATGACAATCCAATTAAGCCAAGTATTTCCTCCCTGTTTTAGGGTTACATGCTTAAAGCACTTCACAGCTCCATCCAGACTTTTATATTGGCTCTGACCAGAATCAGTGTCATGGCTTACTATCATTTGCAATTTTATGGAAAATTACAACTCAGTATAACTTGCTTTTAAGACATAATGGCTATGTATTTGGAAAATAGGATAAATTATTAAAGCACAGGCTTTGACTATATCTCTAAAATTGATATGTCAGTGAATTAATTGGTCAAGCTTTGATGAGAAGTTGTGATGCAGAGCTTTGAGGTAAGATAGAAGGGGAATAGACCAGTTACATCTCTGTAATGTCTGTCAAATATTTAATTAAGTAGGCAAATAGAACCTGAAAAATCCAGTTGGCTCAGGGTTTTGAGAGGGTTGTGTTTTTTACTTTTTAAAAAATTTATTAGGGTGTAGAAAGATCAGTCCAGCCAAAAGACCTGGTGGGTCCAGTTGTCTATACTTTCAGCCTGTGTGGAGCATTGTGGGGCTGGGGTGGGGTGCCCTTGGAAGGTAAAGGCCTGGCCCTTGTATGTGGAACACAGTGACTCATACCCTCAGTATTTCAGACTGGACATCCTCTTCTTTATGTAGGCCCAGACCTGATGTTGACACCAACTGACAATTTATTTTTGCTAAATTCCTAAAAGAAGCTAGTAGAATAAAGAGGAAATGAATTTTAGTATTTTAACTGATTTTATTCATCTGATTCATTCATTATTTCCATAAGAATTTAGCAAGCCACTCCTGTATTTCAGATCCCATTTCAGGCATTGCTCACATGAAGATAAGTAAGACATGGTCCCTGAACTCTGGAAGTTTGCAAATAAGTGTCAAGGGTGGTATCAGAGAGAGAGTAGAGCATAAAGTAGAGAAGTTTCCAGTTCTTGCCAGGGAGGGATAAATAAGGTAGTACTGAGGCCATCCAGGTGAAGGTACCAGCTGAGTCAGGGCACAAAGATGGAGATCTTGCAAAGCTTGGTGCCTTCAGTGGCTACAAGGAGAAAGTCAGCTTGGCCAGTGAAGGACTGATGTTGGGAATCTCTAATTCATATTAAAGAATTTAGACTTCATTGTATAAACTCTGGAAAAAGATTTAAAGATAGGATTGAAATGTGGTCAGGATTATATATTAGAAAGGTGTCCACAGTGGGGAAAGTTTTGATGGTGTGTTTGCAGTTGGAGATGAGAGGATTAGAGAGGAAGATATTGCAGGAGTAATTATGGTTAACATTTCCTAAGCCTTAATATGTGCAGGACATATATTTTTTCCTATATGTAAAATATATAGTGTATATATACTATATATATATAGTATAAACATGAAATATATACTACTATAAAAATATAACTTTTACTATATTCCTGATGATAGTTACTGGGAACTTTTATAAAAAAAACTAGACAGAAAGCTTCTGTCATCCATTCAAATGAGAGAAGATAAAGGTTCAGACCAACATTATGGTGTCAGGGATGAAATACAAGCATGTACTGTGCACATGAAATACACAAGATTTGTTGGGGATTGGCTACTGTGTGCAGCATTCATTTTGCATTGTATCCCCTGATCTTGAGATATAGCAAGAGTTCAAAACATGCTTGTTAAATCAACTAATTTCTGATCAAAAGGTGTGCTTGTGTGTGTGTGTGAGAGAGAGAGAGAGAGAGATCTTATGCAACCTACTTTATTCACCAGAAATCATGTCCCTGAGGTTCAAAATGGAGCTTGGCTATTTCCTTACATGGCTAAATGTCTTACAATCATTGTTCTGACCTCTCTCAAGAGCATAAAGATGATTTAGGCCTAATTATCTCAGGTTTCCTGAGAGGAACCATTATCACTAATGGATAGCATCTAAGAAAGCTCCCCATTCTCCCTTTATAGAAATCAGGACGGTGCTTTAATTCCCAAGCCAGATCACAGCACTTCTGACAGCAAGAGAATTTTGGACTCTTCAGTTAATTAATTTTAATTAATTAGTTAATTAGTTTCATGGCTCCTATCTACTACAAACATATCTTTTGTTAGTCTTTAGGCATTTTATTTTCACTAGGTAATTTAGAAATCCATTGAAGAATCTCATGACTACCCTGGATCCAGGGAGAAAAAGCTGAAACCTTGCTCATGACTCAAAACCAGGAACTTGCATACCTGTCTGCCACCAGCCTCACCAGTCACAAGCTTTGTGGTTCTCATTATTGGCTACCTGGAGCTGATGCAATCAATAAGGAAGCCATTTCTTGTTTGGTATCCAGCTTTCTGAACACATGCATATGCAGGAAAAAAACATGGCATTTTTGATTCAGAAAGACACCCTACCTTAGTTTTCAGGGAGGCTTCTCCCATTACAATAAAGGTTTTACTATATGGGAGAGTAACATGTATCATGTGAGGCAATCTACAGAAGTTATTTTATTTAATTCTCACAGTGGCTCTGAGGGCAAGGTATTCTGTAATTTGAGGAAAGGTAACAACAGTGACTTACAGAGGTGATGAGATGTGTACACATCTCGTGGCAAGAATTTAACTTAGATTTGATTCCTGAGCTCATGTTCTTTCACCTGTGTTATTGCGTTTATCATCATCATCATCATCATCTTATTATTATTATGAAAAAGTGATACTGGTTGTAGGCAATTTGAAAAAAATAAAAAGAATAAAACCCCATCCATAGCTTATAGTAAACATTTCAGTTTATTTACTTTAGGGTTTTTTTTTTTTTTTTTTCTCCTAACCAGTTTTGTTTTTCTACTTTTACATGACTCTGAATACACTGCATAGGTAATTTTGTATCACTTGGAAATACTTTAAATCTTATTTTGGGAGATAGAAAAAAGTATTTAAATGCTATGAAAGAGATCAAAAATAGGAAGGAATATAAGCTCACAGAAGTGGAGAAACTTTGCAAACCTAAGAACATTGTCAATCATTAAAATTTATTTTGAAACATGTTTGCAGTCTTAAAGGAATAGCATCATATCACTGCCAATACTCAGAAGACTCCCATACACCTACAGCCAAACCTCCTGAGCCCCTGTAAATTCCTATTAATTTGCCTTATTTCCATGTCAATCAAATATTATCATTTTTGAGGTTACTATGACAGTTAGATCCCTTTCTCTAGATAAGGAAGTGGTCACTGAATAGTGAAGTTGTGTGGACTATATTTATGAAAACATAATTAATTATGAGGCCTTCTTAAACTCATCCATTAATGGAATTATGATAAACTAGGGGAAAAATGGATTCTAGTGCATGAGACTTAGAAACTCCTTCCAAAATGTATTTTGAGATGGCTATCAGGAGTCAGCTACTCCCTGGTGACTGATAAATTTGAACGAAAGTGAAATAAATATATTTTTTAAAATTTTATTTTTATTTTTATTTTATGATAGTCACAGAGAGAGAGAAAGAGGCAGAGACACAGGCAGAGGGAGAAGCAGGCTCCATGCACCGGGAGCCCGACGCGGGATTCGATCCCGGGTCTCCAGGATCACGCCCTGGGCCAAAGGCAGGCGCCAAACAGCTGTGCCACCCAGGGATCCCTGAAATAAATATTTTTAAAGAGTTATTTATTATAATATAATCCTCAGATTCATTGCCTCATTAAACAAATAAGTTTATTTTGACTATGGAAGCTAGCTAGCGTACACTCTGGGAGTCAGCTGGGGAAGCATGAGGACTTGCGTTCAGATCACAGGACTTGCCATTGAACTACCTTTAGAGATGGTGTTTCAATGGTGCCAAGCTTTTGTTTTGGCTGGATATAGAGTAGTATGATGGTTTAGCAACCTAAGTCAACACAAAGAATCGTTCTATATTATTACCTAACAAGAGCACAAGTATGATTTGAACAATATAGGATTGATAAATGGGAGTATGGAGTCAGTGAATTGCTTTGTCCAAAGCTAGAAATGCAGCCTTGCTTGTCTGCAGTGGGGGTCAGTAATACATGCCAAGCTGAGGAGGCAGAAATCACAGTTGATGGGTGAGGCCAAGTCAGGGACCAAATTATTGGCCAAATATTGAATTAAAGATCAAATTCCTATATTGAAAGTCAAGTGGGTTCTAGAACCAAATTAGGTCATGTATCATGAACAAGAACTAGTGAGAGATGGCTACAAATTTGACAAACTTCTTCTTGTTAACTTAGATATCTTTTTCTTGTTCCAAGTGGCTGACTCTCATTTCCCTGGGACCATCTTAAAGGAGTCACAATGTTGGCAACACAATATTAGATCCATCTCCAGCTGAGGAGAAAAATTTAGGTAGTTGGATAAAGCCCAGACACCCAGGTTGATAAGCTACCTAAGACAGATGAATGACAAATATTTTAAATAATACATGTGATCGGAACATGGCAAAAATAAAGTCACAATCACGGTGGCTCAGGAATTTATTTCAAATAACTTTAGGGAGGCCTCTGGTTAGGTTAATTGTTTCCTTGTCACCCTCCTCCACTCAAATATAGGCTATGGTGTTTTTTTTTTTGTTTTTTTTTTTTAGCTCAGATTTCATCTTATCTTCAAGACATCACAATAAAAACTCTTTGAAGAGTGTTCATGTGTTTCCTCCATGGCAGTTATTTTTCATTTAGCTTTATAGATAACACACTTTTGTGACATATTTTTATCATTATTTACATTTCTTCCTTATTTTAAACTCTGTTTTTATATCTTATTTCTTTTACTGGTTATAGTCTGCCTGAGGCCCGAAATCAAGATGAGGACTTTTGCATTTCTCCATCAATGCTGGTAGGGAGCCCTGTAGGCAGTACTTAACTGTAGGGATGGTGGTCAGCTGGGTGAGACTCAACAATCACCTTTAAATGAAATTTTTGGTGGATTCTTATTACTACACTCCCAGTTTCAATATAATTTACTTGGAAGATTTGTTGTTATTGTTCTTTTCTGAAGGAGAGGGAGATCTATGTGCATAGGTAGAAGATATGAGACCTGGAGTTAATGCTGTGACCTACCAGATTTTCTACTGTTTTAGTTGGGATGATGAAATAATTTATGTGAAACCAGTTTGTATACTATTAAGGTCCTTTACAAGTAGTTTTTTTATACAGTTAAAATCCTGGGAGCTGGGATGCTTCTGTGGCTCAGGGGTTGAGCATCTGCCTTTGGCTCAAGTAGTGATCCTGGGGTCCTGGGATTGGGACCCACATCAGTTTGCTGCAGGGAGTTTGCTTCTCCCGCTTCCCGTGTCTCTGCCTCTCTCTCTGTGTCTTTCATGAATAAATAAAATCTTTAAAAATAAGTAAGTAAATAAATAAATAAATAAATTCTGGAAGCTGATGATTGCTTTGCAGTTTTTTTTCAATATCCTTATTATTTGTACAATTGTTTCTAAATTCACACTAATATATTTTGATCTTTCACATAAAGATATTCTGTGTTTGTAATAAAACAATATTAGAGTTAAAAGCATGACAAATACCATACATACCACAAACTGGAGGGCTTAAATAACAGGAATGTACTTTCTCACAGTCTGGGAGGCTGGAAGTTGGAGATCAAGGTGTCTATAGAGTTGGATTCTTCTGGAGCCCCTGTCCTTGGCTTACATGTAGTGGTCTTCTTGTTGCATCCTCACATGGGCTTTTCTTTGTATGCCTTCCCAGAGTTCTTGCCTTTTTTATAAGGACAGTCTGCTGTATTAGGGCCCCACCCTTACAATCTCATGTATCCTTAACCTTCTCTTGGAAGGCCTTTTGTCCAAATATGATCACATTGGAGGTTAAAACCTTCAACACATGAATTTTGGGGAGAGGGACACAAAGCAGTCCATATCAGTGACTTTATGGTTTAACCCAGTCATCATTTATATATGAAGAAAGTGAGATCTGGAAATGTCAGAACTGTAGTCAGTCAGTTGTAGTTCTAGCTCCAATCACACCACATTCTTGCATTTGTGCTTCCTCTTTTTTTTTCTCCAGTTTCCATACACTGAGTATACAAGCAAGACAGGACACTTCTGTGCCTTCATTTCCATCTCAGACTCTCAGAAACATGTTTGCAGAGAAATAACTTCAACATCACCTGGGATATACTTGCAAGTATAAAATTCTGCTGGTACTACGGTAATGTTAAAATTCTTAAGTTTTTCTCTGACTTCCAAAGTCATGTGTATTTGTATGTCTGTGTGTTTATGTTAAAAAATACATATTTGGACACAACTGCATGTTTTGTTGGCCTTTTTTACATGTACAAAATATGAAAAAGGAGAGCACAAGGACAAAATGAAGACAATAATGAAATGGGAGTGTGTTCATGCAATTAAAGTAATCTAATAAGTAGATATATAAGGGCACTTGGGTGGCTTAGTTGGTTAAGTGCTTACTTTGGCTCAAGTGGTGATCTCGGGGTCCTGGGATGGAGCCCCACAACATCAGACTCCCTGCTCTGCGAGGAGCTTGCTTCCTTCTCTCCCTCTGCCCCATCCCCCCACTTTTGCACATGCACTCTCTCTTTCACTCTATCTCAAATAAATTTTAAAAAAAATCTAAAAAGTAAATCTATAAATCTTCTTCATATATGTATTTTCTAGTTAACAAGACTAGCTAGTCTTTGTCCTAACACAGGCATTAACATTCAATTTGGGATGAAGTGAATACATATGTGGACTGCTGAGTGCCCCCTGTCTCCCCTTGCCCCCACTCACTGGACAAAACCAAGCTCCTTTCACTGCTCTGCTCCCCACTCCAAACCCCCACTACTGCCACATGCAGGGCAACTTTGGGACCCTGGTGTCTTCATTCCTCTCTTCATATGGAAGATGAAACTATAGAATAGGCACAAAACTATGGTGAAATGAAGGCTAATTTTGAATAGAAACTGTGACAGACTACTAGCTATCCATACACCTGTTTCCCCTTCATAGTAATAGAAGCCCCATTAAAAAACAAAACAAAACAAAACAAAACAAAAAAACAGACCAACAAACAGGCATGAGGCTGTTTAGAGACTGAGTTTCCCATCCTCTCTTGCAAATTATTGTGGAAATGTGACTACATTCTGGCAAAGATAAAAAAAAATATTTTCCAACTTTGAAGACAGTCTTTGAGACACAAGTCTGCTGTGTTCCCTGTGTTGGCCTCTCTGAAATAAATAACAAATTCCTTTCTTATTTCACCACCACCCCCCAAAAAAATTCTTTTCCTTATCCTCCTTCCAGATGGCAGGAATGCAGAAGTAATGGCTGGAATGCAAAAGTAATGGCTGGAATATGAGCAATCATCTTGACTATGAGATAAAAGTCACATTCTGAGAGAGAGCAATATAATAGAAGTTCATATCCTTCATATTATGTGAATCTGCTTTATTCTTCTCTTCTAGCTCTGGAACAAGAACAGATAAAATCCCCAACTTCTCACTTATTAACGTTACATTAGTTTTCTGACACAGACAACAAACCCAACCTAACAAATTCAGAGGTCTTTTAACATGTAGAGCTGTTAAAGGCTCAGCAACAGACATTTTTGTGCCTTTCCTTATGAATGCGGAGTATTTTTAGTTTCTTTGCACAGAGGGCTAGCCTGGGAACATGGAAATTTATTTTACTGTGTAAATTGTTTTGATACTTGGGGACCCAAACATCATTTTAAATATTCTATAAAAATCATGAGATGAATGCATGTCATGTTTACTACTTAAAATCTGTTTAGGTGGAGAAAATATGTGTTTATATAAGAAGGACACAACATAAAAGAGCTTAAGGTCAATTGGTTTTCTTCAGGACAGTAGAATTTGGATGATGCTCTTGGTTCTGCCAGCAAGTTAGGGGCATTTCTGGTTTCTGCAAGGGCTCCCCTGTAAGGATCTTACCCTTATTATCTGGTTTGTCCCATATAGCATTTAGTTGATGTTAAATTAATTAATATATTTATTATTCCTGATTTTTTAGGTATTCAATACTTTAAGGATCATCTGAAATGATTTTCAACATCCTAAAGATTTCCTCAGGATGTTTCTAGTGGTTGAGCACTGGTCATTGCAACTGCTTTGTTGTCAGTAGGAAGAAGGAGAGGCAAAGAACACCAATCTTCTTATAAAAAAAAAAAGAAAATACTGGAAATGGTGCACTTTTATAGTGATGGTTGAAAATACTCCATAATTTTGGAATTCAAGTTGTCCTTTACTAATGTGGAACGTCACTGCACAGTATATACAGTCTTCTTTGGAGAATAACAGGTATTCATTTTGTTCAAAACTTTTGGTATCTTCTTATTTAAGAACAACACTTCTCAAACTATGTCACTATCCTGCAAAATATTTTTCTTTCTGTAATTGAATAAGTAGAGTAAAATGTCAATATACTTGAAATTTTGAGTAGACCTCCTAGATGTGGAATTAGACCTGAATATTTGTGATTATGATGAAGCCAGAGATACGCAAACCCACAATGACAAACTCCCTGCATTAATCAAGGAAAGATAAGGAAGAGAAGAGATGCTCAAAATAATTAGCTTCTTTTTTTTTTTTTTTCTAATCCTGCATCCAGGTGTTGAACTTTGTTCTCCGACTTTCTTTCTCCACAGGAGGGGCAGCTTGCTATAAGTAGCAGTAGCAAGATGGCATCTCCCACTGAGAGACACTTGTACCATTTAGAGATGAGAAAGATGCACTATCAAAGGTGGGCATTTCCGCTGTGCCTGGGTTCATGCATGACTAAATATATCCCACATCTGCACTGGCCCTGGAGACTGCCTCGCAGCATGCCTTGCATGCCTTAGCATCATTCTTTGTGGGAATTAGCATTTGCACATATTATGAGACATCCCTGACATGAAGCTGAGAATCCACGTTGACTATACTTTACAAAAATAAACACGTATAAATGAGATTGGTTCATCACAGGAAAGGAATGAATATTTTTTTCTTGATCAGAAAGGGTAGTGTGGGGGATCCTGAGATTCGCATTAGGAAATGTTAACTGAATGTGGTGGGTTACAGGGAATGGTAGTGGTTTTTAAACAAGATGGTAGTGCAGCAGGAGATGTTGGTGAGAAAGACTTGAACCAGCAGTGGAGTCTCAGATGAGATGCAGGTTGTACTGTGTGGGGAGCCTGCTCTGGTGGGGCTCGTGAGAAGCTCCAGTACCCTGGACTTATACAGCTGCCTTTTATGTCATATCTTGGGAAAAAGTTTTAGTGCAGTTGTGGGTAGGGAGAATGTGAGATGAGAAATCCCTGAGGAATGAATGGGATTTTGAGGATGGAAAGCGTTACGAGATAGTCTTGGTGGTACCTGGAAAAATTTGGAACTTAGGAGATGTAGAGAGCAGAGAACTTCCCCGAGCAATATCCTAAAGCGGTGGAGAGAGATGGGAATTAGAGCTGGGAGGAAAGAAGACATCTTTCTTCATAGAGGCAGTAGAGTTTAGACCTCTCAATGAGAGGGAACAGTAATGAAAGAGACCTAGGAGAAGTGACCTGAAGGGGAAAGCAGGGCTTGAAGAAGCATACTTGTGACTGATGGGAAGGAATCCATGCATTCAAAGGAAAACATGGAACAATGATAGGGACCTTGGTGGAGGACATGAGGATGCTCGGGAGCAGAAGGGTTAGCCACGAGTCAGAACACAGGTGCTTCTTTGACTAAAACAGGGCTGAGGGTGTGGAGGAAGAGATAAGAAAATTGTAGGAACCATGGGAAGCCCAGGAGGGACACTAACAGAAGAGTGGTCTGGGTGGACAGAGCAGGGATCAGGGTGAGGGCGGGAAGAAGACCACCTTATCAATATAGAATGTACTTTCCAAGAGAGTGAGCAAGGGTCACAATTCCAATAAAGACAGGATAGAGGGGAGAAAGCCCAAGTGGGCATCCTCAGTTCTGGTAAAGTAGAAGATTCAGTCATTTCCTGAGACTGACTAGGACAGTGGAAGTGTAGATTGGACAGGGAAGGTGGCCAAGCTTTGAAAACCCACAGTGACACAGGAGACAGGAAATCAAAACCAAAGTCTCCAATACCAGATTGTACAACTTCATGAAAGGCTCAGACAGATGTGATTTGTGATGTTTTTCTGCAATACTGGAAATGTAAAATGGCTTGTAGATTGGGCAATGAGGACTACTGCATTAATCAGTGTAGAATTTACTAGTGAGATTCATTCATTTATTCATTCAAAAAATGTCACTGAATATTTGCTTTGAGCAAAGCAGTCTTCCAAGTGCTGGGTGTTCAACAGAGAATGGAAAACAGTTTTGAGTCTCAAGGACTTTGTAACCTAGAGCTAGAGGAAGAGGAGGAGACAAAAAATAACCTTAAGGTTTGATATGGAGTCATTCTCGTGTGGGAACACAAGCCCCCCACATCCTACCTGGAAAGTTAGGGACTGAGCAAGGAATGCATGGTTTAAGGCGAAGCCAGAAACAATGAACAGAGCATTCACAACAGGGCCTGGGCTCCACAAAGTGCAGTGAAAGGGTGGAGAAAAGACCTAGAGAATATTGACTGGAGGCGTAGGCAGAATGAGGACGCTGAGCTACAGAGTGCTTTTGTCTCTGCAAGAGGGAAGGGCTGGGATAAGCTGCAGAGGTATGTCAACAATTGTAAAAGGAGATTGATGTGTGGTCAGGCATTGGATAATGAAAGTTAAAGGAATATAATTGGTCTCCTGGTTGCTTTTGGCAAATGGGCCTGGGATCAAAGGAAGAGTAAGTTCTGTGCTCCCTACCAGGCTCCATGGGAGGTTGGCCTGTGTTGAAGCAAATCAAACCCAGTTCTTGGAATCATACCTAGGAATCATACCTGAACCACAGTTCTGCATCAACTTCCCTGAACCTCGAAGTCCTCGTCTTTAAGATTATGGTAGTATTTAAGTTTCCAAGCTATTGTTAGGACCAAGTAAGATCACTTGGGAAAAAAGGTGTTTGGTAAACATTAACTCCAAAAACAATGATTATTTGGCTTGAAAATGCTTCCTAGAACATTCCCAAGCAGAAAAACAGGCAGCCCATGTCCAGCTGTTAACACAACTCTTCATCCCAGCATTTTTCTTCCCAAAGAGAGTGGAGACTCATTAGCCCGCCCCTGAACATGAGATCATCAAAGAACCTGGCCACTTTGTTTATTTCTGAGGCAGCATTCCGGTAATGAGTTTTCAACACGAGTTGCCTATGACTTGGAAGCTTTGCAAGTTCATGTTTCAAGCACAAACCAAGATGTACCTGACAAGCATCTGTGAGACCAGCAGGAGGGGATTGGGCATTTCTGATCTGAGAAGAAATACTTTGGGGTTTATCACACTGTGGCAAGCCTAATCCAGTATTAATTAGAATTTAATGATTTTACAAGCGCATTCAGGAGTTTCGGGCACCCACAATCATAGCGAGCTCATTCCATAGCAATGTTTTTCTTTGGAATTTGCTTTTCTGGCTCTACTTCCCCAAACTCTCTTCTCTCCCCCACCTCCCACATACCCTACACTTCAAACTCACCCTCAGCAGCAGGTCTGTGACTCTTAAAAATATGCAAAATAGGTACTTCATTGCCTTAAGCAGCCTGTGTAAATTCAGAACCCAGGTATTTCCAAATCCTCCAGCATTTACTCCTAGGCTATACCATATAGGAAAAATGCTTCATTTATATACAGACCAGGAAATTGAACCATATGCAATTTTGGCTTCCTTTAGATGGTTTTTAGATGCATGATATGCTATTTGCTTTTTCCCTCCATGTTTCTGATTTTAAAAATTGTGTCCAATACCTGTTTGAGGTGGTTCACGTACTTTTAAAAATCCTTGTTTATTAACTGATAGACTGGTTGGTGCATTCATTCACTCACTAAATAAATATCTATTCATGCAACAAACGCTTGTGCTAGGCAGACATGGAGAGGAATTGTAAAACTCACCTGGAACTCAATGAGACTGCAGCCCAGGGGGGATGGAATATTTGAAAGAGGAAGGGCAGAGCCCAGAGGAAGGACATCAGCAGTGACTCAGTCCTGGCACAGGGCAAGTGGCGCCTGGCTAGGACTTGAGGCTAAATAACAGCTGCTGGTTCAGAAGGTGAGGGGGGGGACCCAGGGTGGGCAGAGACCAGAACTTCTGTAAAGCCCTAGAGGGGGAGTCTGCTTGACATTATTAGTGAGAAGTCAGGATGAATTTTGGGGGTACAGAAGTGGGACAATATCGAGAAGAACCTTCCACTGTATGCTGAAGAACTTGACCTTTGATTGCATAGACAATAATGAATTATTGATGGGTTTTAAATGGTGGAATAACACACATCTGTATTTTAGGAGATTCCCCTTGGGAGGAATAGGAAGAAAACCTGGGGTGGGGTCATTAATACACTGATTAAGGAAATTATTTTAAGGTCATGAAATTAATGCTGGTAGGTTCCAGCACCAGGTTTTGATGGAATGCTGGGGGCCCCGCATCCCCCAGTAACTTTTTAAGAGCCACCTGAATTTCCTTACTGAGATTCAAACAAAAGCAAATTTTTGTAGAGCTTTCTTTAAACAAAGCAACACCTAGGATGGATTTCAAGACTATCAGTCATTCAGATCTTAGTGTAAACATGTTCCATTCTTCTGCTAGTCTCCCAAGCTTAGAAGAAATTGCAGCTTGGTGAGATTTTGAGTTTTAGCACTGTGATGACATGGGTAGGATTGTTTTGGATCATTTTGGAGCGGGTAGGATCGTTTTGGAGGAGTCATTAGAGAGGTTTGAACAGTAGAGGGCAGGATGAAGGTTTGCCTTGCCTAAAGCATGGGGAATGTACCCTAAAAGGTATAGGAAGGGGTCAAAGGTCCAGTGAGATCTAACCCACTCAGCATTGCTCCGCAGATTTTGTCTAGCTTCGTGGAAATGACCTGCTGGGATGAGTTTTATTACCACTTAGAACTTCACTGCCATTCTCAGAAGGCACCTCACTGAAAAGCTTAGGGTAGGGAGTTATAGGCTAGGGAGGTGAGTAGGCAGTGAGCTCTTTTCAGGATCCTGAGCATTCGCCCATCGTAGCTCTAAAGCAAGGCCTTGCCTGATCTGTCATGAATTAAAACCACCTCTCAAGTGAAGCTAAACAAATGGAAGTTCATTTCTTTCACAACAGAGACTTTCCTCTTGGGTCTTGTAAGAATTATATAGGTCACATTAACCTGTAAGTTCAAAGAAATTGAACTGTGTAGAAATGTGCTTACCAAGGGCTGGTCCCCTCTGACATGAGCAGGTACACATAGCATGTGGCCCTTCCCAACCATAGAAAGCCAGTCATTTTAGACTCATGAGCTCAAAGAATTATGGAATTACCTGAAGTGAAGTTGATAGATGTTGCAATTTAACCAAATCACCAAATGGGTTGTCATGGGTTCTCACTTACTTGATTAAGTCACATATAAATGACTATTTTAGCACTTTCTCTGTGTTGGAAACCTATAAAATATATTGATACCCCTTCTGTTTGATTCTAAAACTCCTTTAACATTAATTAACCACTTCATTCTTTTGTTGAACAATAATTTAAAAAGAGAGCATTCTTGGATCTTCCCATCAAGAGCCATCAATCTGGTGAGGCATGTACAGGACCATTCTAGAACAGGCTTAGACAAAGTGCCACAGGGATGCTGGCAGTAAAAGCATTACTTCTAAGTGAGGGGATCAGGTTAGGATATGTGGAGGGGTAATATTTTTATTGGACTTGGAAGAATGTGAAGATTTTGACATTTAGTGAAGAAGAAGATTCTTGAGAGTTGCATAGGAGCAAAAGCATAGAGGGTAGAAAGCAGGGATTAGATGAGGAGAATAGTGAGGGTTGTTTTTTTTTGTTTGTTTGTTTGTTTTTTTTTGTTTTTTTTTTTATGTTCTGGGCATAGCATGTAGGAAGAGCTGTTATAGGACATAAGATTGGAAAAGTTCCCAGCAGAAAAATCCATGGAGACCTTGCATGTCAGGCTGAAGTGTTAAGATTTCACACAAGATTTTCAGAATGAAAATGATTTGGCTAAAGCTAAGTTTCATGGAACTTAATGGATAGGAGCCTGAGCCTGGAAGGTGCAGTGAGAATGAAGACCCTTCCAGAATGCCTTCATTTTTAGGATCCATCAGAGTCAGTGCCTACCCTGGCACTAATGACTTCTTGGTGGGACGCTTCTCTGTTGGTGTTGTTCTGTATGTTGTGGAATGTTTTGCACCATTGCTGGCCTCTACCCACTAAGTGTGAGTAGTATTCCTCATATATAGACACTCCCTAGATAACACAAGGGGTGTCTAGACATTGCCAATTGCCCTCTTAGGCCAAAATTGCCCCTGGTGGAAGACTACCAAAGTAAAGGCCTGGAAGATGGTAGTAAATGATGGAGCTAAGATTCAAACTTGGGCCCTTCCAAATGTGCAAGGCTCCAGTTTTCCAAGTGATCAGCACTGTCTCTTGTGTCCTCACCCCATCCCCCAGCACATATGTGCATATATACACACAGACACATGCAAACACACATGCACACATATACATGCACATGTACCAACACAAGTGCACACACAGTACACACATGCATATGCACACACATGCACATGCACACCAATATAACCTAGATGGAAATGGTACCCACAGGACCTTAGGAAGCTGGGTTGGAGTGAGTATGGAGGTGAGATCCTTAGTGTGTGTCTAGAGTACAGGCCAGGGAAAGTGGACTGGGAGCTGCTTTGGAAGCTTTCACTCTTAGCCAGTCATAAACCCTGCTGGAGGGGGATAGAGAGATGGTGGCTTTGTGTCAGTGATAGTGGGACTGGCAAGGGCAATGTGGGAATCCAGGCCCCAGGGACTCGGGCAATATCAGAAATGACCAGGGATAACTGGATCTGCTTCCTTTCCATCTGCCCTTTGGCATGACAGGCTCAGGGGTGTCAGAGAGGGACAGTGGAGACAACCGGGAGTTTGGGGGAAGGTTTAATCTCATCTCACCACATTCTAGATTTCTGGGTCCAGCAGAGTTTAAGCTCAGTTCTCTGAGCCCCTGTTAAATAGGGCCAGTTCAGTTAAATGGAGCCAGTTCTTTTTATTATAGGAGTCAGGGTATTATAAAGAACCTGGTAGCCTATGTCACAGTGTAGGAACTTGAGAAATGAGAGCTATTATTCTTATTTATATAAGTTTAAATGGTATAGAAAGGTTATATCTAAGATGATTTATATAACAAGAAGCCTGGAATCATCAAGATAGTTGACTCAACACATTCAGAAGTTTATGCATTTATACATCTATTTTTTTAGGTTTGTCTCTGCTGGATATTACTTGTCTGAATTTTTATTTATTTTAAAGGTTTATTTATTTATTTGAGAGAGAGGGAGTGAGCAAGCAGGGTGGAGGGGTAGAAGGGAGAGGGAGAGAGAAACTTAAGCAGACTCCACGTTGAGCTCAGAGCTGATGTGGGGCTTGATCTCACTACCCTGAGATCATGACCTTGAGCCAATCACTTAACCAACTGCACTAGCCAGGCACCCCTACCTCATTTTTAAACTTTAGTTTTTGAGTGTTAAATGTTACTCCTACAAAAAAACCTCTATTTCATATGGCAAGTCAAAAATAGTGTTTATCCCTGGGTTTCTAGGTTATTAGTAAAAATGTCACATAATGCTTACCAAATTAAATATCTCTCTGGTTCCCCCCTGAGTTATACTGCCTTATGTTAGCTGTCTTGTAGACATGTTTAAATTAATCAGTGTGCCTACAAAATTGACTTTAATAAAATCTTTGTGAACTTTCTTAAGTACAAGTCACATTTCAAGTGTATATGCATATATTATTGTGTTCAGTCATGTATAATACATGTGCACACATGCAGTCACACACAAATGTGCACACTCCTTCCGCTTGCTCTGTCTACTTATGCCGCAATATTATCCAGAAAGCAATCAGAGTTGGTTGGCATCAATTGATCAACACAAGCCACTACTCCTGTTTTCCTTTGCATTGTTCAAGTGGAAACAAACCTATTTTCTTACACTCTTTTTTCCAAGAACCACGTCTAGACTTTCTGCATGTTAATTGCCATATTTGATTTGCTCAGGTTGATTTATAAGGTGATGAGCTTTTAAAGACATTTCTCAGAGGACATTTGTTTTCTTTGACACTGTTTTGCTGCTAGAAACTGAGTGTTTTTGTTACCCAAGGCCACGATCATTGCTGATTTTATTAATTGGTTGATGCATTAGAACTTATTTTGAACAAATATTGCAAGGCTTATTATAGCATGTGTTTTTCTTTCAGGTCATTTTGCAGATTATCATCTTATATAGTTTCTGCTAAGCAATTAAGATCAGAAAGTCTATTAAAAATTAAGCTTTGAACAAAGATTTCAGAGTTATCAATATATGCTGGAAAAATTGCTTTTCAAAAGTATCACAGGATTACTTTCATACCTTTGCCCCTCATTTCTGTTGAAGCACGTTTGTTATGACCTTGGAATTATTCTTAAAATCCTCTCCTTCATCTTTCTTACACTTTTCTAAATAGTACTTTGGGGGAAGATAGGTAGCAGTTACTATTACTGTTGTTTCTATCCAAGATTTTTTTTTCAAGAGAAAGCATAAGCCGGCAGTTGGGAGAGGGGTAGAGAGAGAAAGTGAGAGAGAGAGAGAGAATCTTAAGCAGGTTCCACAATCAGCACAGAGCCCAAGCTGGAGCTCGATCTCATGACCTTGAGATCATGACCTGAGTTGAAACCAAGAATTGGATACTTAACTGATCAAATCTCTTAAAAGAGATGTAATTTTTAATCCAAAGTTACTCAGCATATGTGAGGCTCACAGATATATCCCTCACCTGGAAAGTGGAGATTGCAACACCTCCTTTATCCAGTGCCTAGGGGGCCAGATGTGCCTACAGAAAAATGAGAGTGTGAGCTAATGGGGCTTCCATTAAGGATCCCAAACATCAAATTGTTTCTATCTCAGATAGGCACACTTTGCTGCTGTAAGAAATTTGATCTTCTTTCTGAAATGACTCCTCAACACTTGCCTTTGCTCTCTCACTCCACTTCCCACTTGAGACCGTGCCTCACACTTCAATGGGAAAAGAACAGTCCTGGTTGGGAAACCCTCATCTCTGCTTCACCTTAGTCTTATGTAACTGTACTTGCACTCTCTGGGCCCTCTCCTGTTGTGACCTGGCCCGAGTGGCCAACACCTCCACCTGTAGCCACCTGTAGCCCTTCTCAGTTCTTCCTCCACACTTGAGGACTTTGCTCCCACAGATTCCTCTCTCCCTTGCATCTTCCATTTCTTCTCTAGGGGTCATTACTGTTTCTGTAAATAAGTACCAGGGTGGTCTAATTATAAACAAATCTTTCAGTGATCCAATTTTATCTTCCTTTATCTATTGCCTCATTTCTTTGTTTTACTTTTCAACAAATCTTCCCAAAGGAGTTGCTACACTCACCACTGTCTGTCTTTGCTACATCCTCTCTTCTTTACACCACTTGGCTTGAATCCTCACTACTCTTACTGCTAGGTCAAAAGTACCCTAACTCTATAGGCCAAATCCAGTGGCCATTTTTGTCTTTATCTTCCATGACCTCTCAGTAGGATTTAACATAATTAACCACCCCTTCTTGAAACAATCTATACTCTTATCCTTTGTGTCCATAAGCATTTTTAATTCTTTTTGTTTTGTTTTGTTTTAGGTCCCATGGGACTTTCTCCACTGGTTACTTTTTCTTTTTCTTTTTTTTTTTTTATGATAGGCACACCATGAGAGAGAGAGAGGCAGAGACACAGGCAGAGGGAGAAGCAGGCTCCATGCACCAGGAGCCCGACGTGGGATTCGATCCTGGGTCTCCAGGATCGCGCCCTGGGCCAAAGGCAGGCGCTAAACTGCTGCGCCACCCAGGGATCCCTCCACTGGTTACTTATTGAAGGTGGGATGACCTCTCCTCTTTCTCTGCTAACCCACTGAATATCAGAATACCTGACGGCATTGGGAATGGTGTGGTCAAGTGTAGGAGTCCTCCTAGATTCCTCTCTTCACCACCACACTGGATCCATCACTAAGAACTCTAGATGCTACATGGTAGGTCTGACATCTATCTGCTTTCTATGTCCCACCTCCACCCTAACCCAAACCAACATCACCTCCTAGTGCACTACCACAACCCATTCCTCATGGGGCTCCTTGCCACTATTTTGCTCCTCTGAAAGTGACTCTCCACACCTAGCCAACATGATCTTTTAAAGAGATAAATTATAGCATTTTACTCCTTAAATTTTAATGTGTAGAATTTATAAATCCTGTCTGTGGCTTTCCGTCGCCCTTGGAATAAAATCCACTCTCCTTAACATGGCCTGTGCATCTCTCTTTTTCTTATACCATCCAATCCTTATCAAGTTACAGTCACAATGATCTTGTGATTAGTATACTCATCAAAGTCATTAAGTTTTGGCCTTTGTATCCATTTGTTTATTTTATTTTATTTTTTTAAGATTTTATTTATTTATTCATGAGAGACAGAGAGAGAGAGAGAGAGAGAGAGAGAGGCAAAGACATAGGCAGAGGGAGAAGCAGGCTCTCTGTGGGGAGCCCAACATGGGACTTGATCCCAGGACCCCAGGATCACAACTTGAGCCAAAGGCAGATGCTCAACAACTGAGCCACCCAGGTGCCCCTGTATCCATTTGTTTACCCATAGATTTGGGTCTCAAAAGTGGTAACTATACTATTATTAATTACTGTATGTATCCTCTTTCCAATTACATTTGGAAACATTGTTTAGAATCACATTTCAGGCTGATGATGGATAACTGGCGTTGTTTTTCTCAACCAAGTTCCATTTTGGGGGGCAGCTTTTTGGTATTGTAACTCTAAGCCTAGAAAGTGTGAGCTGGGGGATCCCTGGGTGGCGCAGCGGTTTGGCGCCTGCCTTTGGCCCAGGGCGCGATCCCGGATACCCGGGATCGAATCCCATGTCGGGTTCCCGGTGCACGGAGCCTGCTTCTCCCTCTGCCTGTGTCTCTGCCTCCTCTCTCTCTCTGTGACTATCATAAATAAATAAAAATTTGAAAAAAATTAAAAAAAATAAAAAAAAAGAAAGTGTGAGCTGTGCAGGTGATATGGTAACAAAGTAAGAAACAGGATGTTTAAAGCATTATTTGAAGGTAATTCAACAAGACCTTTTTGTTAGAAAAGAGATTTAACAGATAAAATTTTTACTAGCTAAGAAACCATTCCTTAGGAGTATTATAGAGGACTATATTATAAAAGACTTCCTGAATTTTTTAAGGCAAAGAAGAAAAAGTATGAAGATTCATATAAACTTTTTCAAATGTAATTCTAAATCAAGTATTTTAAATATTTTTGTCATGTTGCAAATAAAAGAACATTTAAAATTATTTTATTAGTATTTTTCAACTAAATTAAATCTTATGCTCATTGCTCTGGAACTTACATTTTCCTATTAAAACATACCACGAATAGCTTTTCTGGTTAATATTTAAAGGTATCATTCATGGTTTAAATGGCTGTAAAACATTTAATAATGTGAATACCATGATTTATACACATTTTTTTCTATTTGGGGATATTTAGATTAATTCCTTTTTTTTTTTTTTTTTTTTTTTTGCCTTTACAAACAGTGCTGTGATAAATATATTTCATTACATACTTCTTTAGGCACTTTTATTTCTTTTTTTGATATTTTTATTTCTATAAAATTTGTTTTTA
This sequence comes from Canis lupus dingo, assembly GCF_003254725.2. Taxonomy (NCBI): domain Eukaryota; kingdom Metazoa; phylum Chordata; class Mammalia; order Carnivora; family Canidae; genus Canis; species Canis lupus. The sequence goes on along the minus strand of NC_064261.1, from coordinate 28,754,600 downwards.
AAAGTGCAATTGCAGAAGTTATCAGTCTCTGACAGTTTATGCCAACTTGATAGGTAAAAATTATATCTCATTTTAATTTGATTTTTCATAATTACTAGTGAGGTTTAGCATTTATTCATTCAACAAATGTTTGCTGAACACCTACTAGGTACCCAATGGTAAGCTGGAACTGGGTTGTTTTGGCTCATCCAGCTGATTGGGCATAATTTTTTCCAGTAACCACCTTCCATTGGTTGCTTGAAATCTGCCAAGCTGGGGACTTCAAGCCTTGTAATTAATAAGTGCTACCTACCTCCCCAGCCCCTTGTTAACTATTTGCTAGTGTACATTATGTGTGAAGACTCTGTTCTAGGTTTTTTTTTTTAAGATTTATTTATTTATTAAGGAAAGAGAGAAAGAATGAGAGGCAGAGACACAGGCAGAGAGAGAAGCAGGTTCCTTGCAGGGAGCCAGATGTGGGACTCGATCCCCAGATGTGGGATCATGACCTGAGCCAAAGGCAGACACTCAACCACTGAACTACCCAGGCGTTCCTGTTCTAGGGTTTTTGAATGCATCAATGATCCAACAAATGTTCCTGTTGTAGAGTTCATATTCTTGGTGAGGGGACAATGATTCAGAAAAAAAATAAATAAATTGTATAGTAGGTTAAAGATAATATCTATATTAAAAAAAAGAAAGGCAAGTTAGGGAAGGGGGAAAAGGAGTGTGTGTGTGTGTGTGTGTGTGTGTGTGTGTGTCTGTGTGGGTATTGGGGTAGGTATGCAATTATGTAAAGTGGTCACAGATAGACCTCTTAAGAGCAACATCCAAGGTGCACGACACATCAGTGAAAAAGTCGTATTTAGGAGAGCAGCTGTGTTTATAAGGAAGAGCAAAGGAGGCATAGGGATTGGAGTGGGATGAGTAAGACAGAGATTCATAAGGGAAAATTCTGAGAGATAAGCTACTACAATGTCTTTTTCACACTGATTGAGTAGGAAGCCATGGCCAGATTTTGAGCAGAGGAATGATCTGACCTTACTAATAAAGAGCATACTTTCTAAAGTTTGTGTATTTTGAATTTCTTCTTTTGAGAATTGCTTGCTTGTATCCTTTATAGATGTACCGGTTGGATCATTTTAATGTTATTTGTCAATTTGCAGGAATTCCTTATATATTAGATATATTTATCCTTTGCCTGCCATATGCTCTTGCAAATACTATCTTTCAGGCTGTAGTTTATCTTTTGACTTTGTTTATAGTTCCTATACTCTACTTTTATGCAATTACATAGGAGATATGTAAATCACTCCCTTTCTATTATCTGTGTTTCCTATCATATTTAAGAAAATATCTTCACTCTGCAATGATGAAAATTTTCTTCTTAATATTGTTAGGTTTAATATTTTTGTTTTGTTTTGTTTTTGCATTAGGTTTTTAAGCCATATTTAATATATTTTGGGACACAAAATTTGCTTAGATTTATTCTACTTCAGGTTTTGGCAAATCACAGCCCACAAGCCAAATCTGGTCCACTATCCACTTTTTAAAATAAACTTTCATTGGAACACAACCAAGCCCATTTGTTTATATGTTGCCTTTGGCTCTTCCTAAAATGTCAATGTACTTGTGAAAGACATTGAATGGATTGCAAATCTGAAAATACGAACTATCTGGCTATTCATAAAAAACAAGTTTGTTTTATATGATAGAGAGGTGCTTATTGCTTATTTCAATGTTACATCTGAAAAAAATAACAATTTCCTTTATATTACAATATCATATTTACCATATATTAATTTCCAATTACATATTTTATTTTCCACCAGTGTTATTTGCTTTGTTCACTGATCTATCTATCCCTGTGTTAATTCTAGTATTATAACATATTTATATAGATTTAAAAGCTTGAAAAGCAAATTATCTGCCATTCTTAGCTTTCAGATATTTCTAGGAAATTCTCATATATTTATTATGCAATATAAATTTGAAACAAATTTCCAGTTTAAAAAATTTGGCTCCTGATTGCTATTCTAGCAAGATAATATACTGGTTTGGGTAGAATTGCCTTTTTATGATATTAAAGGTCTCCCAATCCAGGAACATGCTGTATCTATTTACTGATATTTTAGTTTATGTCCTTTCATAAAATTTTATAGCTCTTTTTATATAAACCTTATAATTTGAAGTTAAATTTAATCTCTATTTTTGTGGTTCTTATAACTTCTATTAATGAGATGTTTCTCTTTACATACTTATTTCTAACATGAAGCTATTGTCATTAACTTATAGCTGTTGAACTTGTATTTGGCCACCTCACCAAATATGTTTTTAGTTGTTCTTTGTTTTTTCTAGTCAAACCATCAAATAAATATATTTTTGTTTAGTGACTCTAGTGTCTGTTATAATCACTACTCTTTTTAACCATAATGACTTTTCATCATCATTGCTCTGCTTCTTGTTGGATATTGTTAACTAGACTTCACTGTGTTTAGAGCATTTCTTTCTTTTTCTATTTTGCTAAGCATTTGCATTAGGAATGGCTTCTAAATTTTATTAAGTATTATTTTAGCACATGGTGATACAATCATGTATTTTTGTTCTATTTAACTTGTTGATATAAGAAGTTATAGTGATTGATTTACTCAATGTTGAATTAGTAGTTGTGGAAAACTATTCTTAACTAGAATGTGACATTTTAAAATGTGGTACTATATTTAGTGTGATTATAATTTATTAGAAATTTCTATAAGGCATATTTGCTCCAGTTTTCTGTGCTGTCTTTGTCAAGTTTTGATGTCTTAGTCTATATTCTGGCATAGTTAAAATAGTAAAAGAAAATGGTGGTGCTGATGGTAATTAAAGATGATGATGATGATGATGATGCTCAGACAGTAGACAGAACTGAGTGAGAAAACTTTCTGTATTTACCTTTCTAGGTGAGAGTTCTTTATAACCTATTAATGTTTTATTAAAATGAATTACTCTTAGAAATTTAAATTTTCATAAAAATGACAGCTTTCTGTCTATTAAGTTCCCATTGTCTATGACTCTTACATTTTTTACACTATGGGGCTTTTCAGTTTTGGTATTGCATGTTTTAGCTTTCTCTTTGTTTTGATTAGTGTTGACAGGAAGTTATAGATTTATTTTCTCTCTTAAAAAGGACATATATTATAAAAACTTTTTAAATAGTTTGCTTATTTCATTAATTTCAAGTTTATGTCTCTCAGTTTCATTTTTAGATTATATTATCCTATTATTTTTTCAGTTTTTTCTCCTTTTTCTCTTTATTAATAGCAATCCTACTACTAATAAATATTTTTAGGAATACAAATTGTTTTCTGAGTACTATTTATCGCATACGTTGGGATATATAGCCATTTTTCTATATACATTGTCATTACTGCATTGCCTAGTTTCTTGTTCTTGTGCACTTTTTGAGCCATTCAGAAATGAATGAACAAATCTATCATTTCCCCTTAAATTTCTGTTTTTAATCTGAGTTTTTCAGAAGGATATTTCATAATGGTCATGTGTAATATTTCTTTGGATCAGATTTTTGTTGACGATTTTTTGTTTTATTACACATAATGAGTGCAGCCTTTATCATTTCCTTCCAGCATTCATGACTATTTTTCTGTGCAGCAAATATTAATATGATTATTTTTAAAGATACTTTATAGACTTAACAAAAATAGACTATTCTCTATCTTTCCAATTATTTTTGATTTGTTGCTCCTTTCAGATGAGGAAGCCAGGGAAGGAGGACTATTTGCTAGGGTGCTCTAGAGATGACTGGATTTGGAATCTCCATTATTTCTCATGAGGCTCAAAGAGAGTGGCTGTTTGATTCTGTGTGCTCTAAGCCCACTAATGTGATTATCTCATTGCTATTGCTGTCACCTGCAGGTGTATCTACTATGCGGAGCTCCCCATGAACCAGTGGTTGACTGTCTGACCTTCCGGGTAGATGAGGCATCTTCATCTGAGAGGTAAACTCTTTGCTAAGCCACCCATATCGCTGTAGTGTTCTAGCCTCTTTCTTTGCCATCTGTCTCCACTGAGATGCCGTGAACAAGCATTCTCTTCCCCAGACCCTACCTGGCAGTCATAGGATGGAGACAGCCCAATGGAGGACAGATGAAGGGATTAGATATCTGTGAATTTCCTGCTATCTTCTTTCCAAAGCAATTTAAATAGGGGGTTTTCTTTTTTTGAGTACATTCTGGTTGCCCTTCTTTCTCTTTGTCTTTCCCTCCTCCTCCTCTTCCTTTTTCCTCTTCTTCTTCTTTTTCTACTTCTCCCTCCCTTAATTCTATCACTTCCTCTTCCTCTTCTATTCTCATCCTTCTCCTCCCTTGCTTTTCCCCTCTTTTCCTTCTCCTCCTCCTTCTCCTTTTCTTTCTTCTTCTTGTGACATGCTATTTTGCCTTAATTGACTAGTCTACCTTGCTCTTACTCTGGGGAATTAATCTGCTTAGATTACCACTTTTTTTTTTCTTAAGATTTATTTATTTATTTGAGAGTGACAGAGTGAGAGAGAGCACAAACAGAAGGGATAGAGGGAGAGGGAGAAAGAATCTCAAGAAGACTCCATGCTGAGTGCAGAGCCTGATGCAGGACTTGATCTCACCACCCTGAGATAACAACCTGAGCCAAAAACAAGAGTCAGATGCCTAAACAACTGTGCCACCCAGGTGACCCAGGTTACCACTTCTAAGCTATGTGACATTGAGCCTGATATTGAACCATTCTAGGCTATAAGGTCCTCATCTCCATTTTTCTGATGTTGTGAGAAGTACATAATTTTGGACAAGTGGTTCAAGCAATTTTGGACAAGCAAGGTTCATAACGGGGCAGTTGCAACTCTATTACAGGAATACCTCATTCTATTGCACTTTGCTTTATTGTATTTCAGATACTGAGTTTTTTGTTTTTTTTTTTTAACAAATTGACGGTTTGTGGCACACCATGCACTGAGCAAGTCTATTGGTGCCATTTTCCCAACAGCATTTGCTCACTTCCTGTCACTGTGTCATGTTTTGGTAAGTCTTACAATCTTTCAAACTTTTTCATTACTATTATATTTGTTGAAGTGAACTCGCTGAAAACTCAATAATGGTTACTATTTTTAGCAATATTTATTTTTTTTTAAATATTTTATTTATTTTATTCATGAGAGACAGAAAGAGGAGAGAGAGAGAGAGGGACAGAGAGAGAGAGGGACAGAGAGAGAGAGAGAGAGAGAGAGGCAGAAACACAGGCAGAGGGAGAAGCAGGCCCCATGCAGGGAGCCCGATGCAGAACTCGATCCCGGGACCCCAGGACCGCACCCTGGGCCAAAGGCAGGTGCTAAACCACTGAGCGACCCGGGCTGCCCCAATAAAGTATTTTTAATTAAGGTATGTACATTGGTTTTTTTTAGACATGATGGTATTGCATACTTAATAATCTACAGCTTAGTGTAAGTATAGCTTTCATATGCACTGGGAAACCAAAAAAATTAATCTGACAGGCTTCGTTGTGATATTTGTTTTATTGCGGTGGTTGGAACCGATCCTGCAGTAACTCTGAGGTACGCCCATATTATTAATTACTTAGTCATTGCTTTGTCAGTTTACCTCAGTTGAGCCATTGCTATAATTAAGTTAACCCTAATGATAAAGGGATTCATACCTCTTCTTGACCTTGGAGATGCTGTTCAACTTTTTAGACTAAATGTGTTGCTGTGTGGAAGGTGGGGCCATCTGAGCTCATCCTGGCTGTTGGCATAAGCTCCTTGACAAAAAAAACAAAACAACAACAACAACAACAACAACAAAAAAACCCAAAACCTGTCAGAAAAACTGTCTATAGAGGTCATTTGGAAATACAGTGCCACAAACAATATCACAAAACGGGTATTATTTAAATCCTGCCTTGGCCAGTGTTAGAGTTGCAGTGTTATTTTAGCAATTTCTGTAGGCCCAGGAGTGCAAATAGTTGTAATTAAAGGCTTCCAGTAACAGCCCTGTCAAGTCCTTGTGTGTATCACATTTGGCACATGTTTCAAAGCCGAGAGCGATATTAAATAGACCATCTGTTGGTTTTCATTAGGTTTTCTCTCATCAACAGCACTATTAAATATAACTGAACCCATTTAAAAAAAATCCCTGACATCTGTGCTTTCAATTGGAATGTTGATCAATATTAATAACAATGCTACTTCACCTGAATTTATTATTAATGAAAAGTTAAATACAGCATAAATATGAATGTTTGCCCTACAACACTTTTAATAGTACTTATCCAAACAAAGCCTGAGAAAGTACCCTGTCTTACAAGTAGAAATGATGAAAATGCCTGGAAATGAGTGTTGCTTGCCCTGAATCCCACTGGTGCCAGCATACCTGCAGCATCTGGGCATGCCTATTCCTTCCCAGAAAACCCTGCCCTGCAAACTTTACCCAGAAAACTTGTACTGTACTTCAAGGATCATCCTAGGCATGATCTCTTGGAAGCTTTTCTTGTCTTTTTTTTTTTTTTTTCTTTTCTTGTCTTTACCAGGGTTGATTCAAAAATTTCACTTTTTTTCATGTTTATCTACCGAGGAAGAGCGGAATCATGCCATTGAGCTTCACTTTAAATGGTGGGAGCTCAATTGAAATGAACCAGATGAAGAAATAAATGAATAATGAATGAAATGCAATTCTACTAGAAGAGAAAACTTCACTGAAGTCAATTATTTGGTGAAGATTTACTTTTTTCACAGCACTCAAACAAGGAGCATAAAAAGTTAAAGAGATTTATAGAATTAACCCTGACATTAGCTCTCAGCTGAAGGGTCTGCCTTCTATCTTATTTCTGTTTATCCCCTCTTGCCCTGCAGCACTGGCCCTACAAGCAGACATGACTGCTATGATAGTTTTCTTCTATGGGGAACTCATAGATTTAGGGGGGAATTCTGAGTCCAGGGTGGTTGGCTGTTGCAGGAGGTAATTAGGAGGCAGTGACTGCAAGCTGACTCTCGAGCTGGACCTAGGCACTCTGAAGCTCCTCACTCCATCCCCGTCCTTACAATGTACACTCTGCCCGCCGTTCTCATGGTGGGAGCTGTTCCAAGGACACAGGCTTGAAGAAAGTAAGGTGCTCTTGAGACCATCTGGACTGAATCTATGACTGAACCCAGTAAAGGCCTCTATGTAGATTTTGATTTGGTGGGTTGGTGCAGCAGATGTACCTATCTTGTGGCTATCCAGGACAAGCCTTGTAAGCACTTTTAATAAAGACCCTTGCTTATTAAAATTGTCACCTCCCAATCTGGAGTAGCCTATTTCTTTGGTCTCTCCTTGTATATGGGGGCAAGTATATGAACCACTATTAGCCTGTATCAGCACCCTAGAGCCGGTGTGTGAACTCCTCCTCCTTTGCACTGTCAGCCACTTGAGGGCAAGAATTGGGTTTCTTTTTTATTTTTTTTTCCAAATTTTATTTATTTATTTATGAGAAAGAGAGAGAGACAGAGACAGAGACACAGGCAGAGGGAGAAGCAGGCTCCATGCAGGGAACCCGACCTGGGACTTGATCCTGGGTCTCCAGGATCACGCCCTGGGCTGAAGGTGGCGCTAAACTGCTGAGCCACCCAGAGTGCCCAAGGATCGGATTTCATTCATCTCTGGACCCTTTGTGTCAAGCATAATATCTTGTTCAAGAAAATGTTGCAGAATTCACCTGAACCAAGAAGACACAACGACCTGAATTCAGGTAAAGTCTATAGGTCCAATAAGTCCTCAGAATTCATTCATTTACTCCTTTATGGTTTTATTACGTAGAGGTTCATTTGTTTGATTTGGGGTTTTTGTTGTTGTTGTTGTTATTCAGGTATGGTGAGGCCAACAGATGAGGCGATGATTGCATTGAAGAGATAGTTTGTTACCCACAGTTCCCAAGAGGAAGAGGCCATACAGGGAAATACCGGAATTGGTAAAGAGGCAGAAGGAGAGTGGGAAAAACGTGGGCAAGAGCCTTTATTGTGGTTCCCTCAAAATGAATGGATGAAGTAGGATTAGCAGGTTTAGAATGGCTAGTTAGAATAATTTCAGCAGCCTCTAAGGTGTAGCACTGTCTCTGGTTGCGTTATCATCTTGTGGTGCTTGTGGTTATCATCAGGTGAGCAGTAGTGTCCCAGAGCCAAGAATTTCATAAAGGGGGTGGTGGCCCTGTGGGCTCTGGCTTGGTTGGTTTGCATATGAAGGCACACTCACAAGTGAATCCTTTACTATCTTTGTGAATGGCTAGCCCTAGGGGGGCAGACTCTTCAGGGTTAGTAAGGCTCTGGATCCCAGAACATTAGAATAAAGAGATATATTTAAAAAACATTGATCCATTCATTCTACCAACATTTCCTGCATGACTGGTATCACCTAGCCATTGCAATGGGGGGACTCAATGTCCAATCAGTCCCAAGCCCTTCCCCTGAGGAATTCATAGTCAAGTGAGGGATATTGATGGGCAGATCATCATCATACAGAATGACTGAGCTGTGGCAGAGAACAGAATAGGGACACCCAACGTGAAATAGGGGTTCAGAGCAGACAAGTTCCTTGGAGGAACTGAGCTGGAAGGATATGAGTGATATTTTGCCAAGTAATTGGCATGGAGGGAACTAGAATCACAAATCATGTGCCTTAAAGTTCCCTTAAGGACCAGGTGAACAGCCTTATTAGGGAAGAGGCTTGAAGAAGAGGCTGCTGGGAAGGTCCTCACATGAAAGTCAGCCTTTTTTTTTTCCTCTCCTAGGTCTGGTTGATTTCCGCGGTGTGTCCAAAAGATGCATGTCAGGGAGGAATCAGCAACACTTGGTATTCATTCATCCAGCCCTTCCTTCATGCTTCATGCTTATTTTTCTCCTGTGCTTCTTACAAACAACTTACACAACGGGGCGGGGGGGGGGGGGCAAATATCAGCTGTTTATATTTCCATCCTGTATTTTATTATGATTACATGTCTAAGAAGAAACTCATATGCAAATGTGGGCTCCTTGAGGGAGCTAATCATATCTTTGTTGTCTTCTGTGCTTGTTTAATCACAGACCCTGGTAGGTGGTAAATTTCAATTGGCTGTGAATCTGGACATTAACAAACATGGAAGGAGAGAAGAAAGGATGAGTCTCTGGGAAGAAATAGGTAGGTAAGGGGAAGGAAGTGGGAATATGTGCACCTGTACTTTCTCAGTCTGCTTTGGTTCCGGCAAGCTGCCATAGCAGAACCCCTCCCCAAGCTGAGTGTGGCTGCAGGGTAAAAGCTGCTCTATTTATCCAGGTGCTCCTCACCTGGAGAATGTGGAGATAAAATTTAAAGAGCATTTTGTGGTCATGAAATGAACTGACATATGCAGTATACTTAGAAATGTACTGGCACTTAATAGGCACCCACTAAAATGGTAATTGCTATTATTTCATAATTGTTAATATGATGGTTTTAGTACCTTTTCATATATTTACACCTACTATACCCACAAAATTTATTTGCTCAGATTCTGGAGGAGGTGAAGCCCTGTAAAGAGTCAATACAGAAATAAAAGATTTTCTCATCACGATGAAGGATTTAAGGCTTAAATTTTTGGAAATCTCTTTAATGATGTGCTATAGTGTAGGATACAGAGTGAGTCAGGTTGTATACAGTAAGTGACAAACAGTTTCAATGGAGGAGAGAACAACTTATAGCTGAGTGGTTAGGGAAGACCTCATGGATTTAGTATATATCCTGGCTTGCTTCAAATCCTTCACAGAAAAGGTGCAAAGGATAGAAAGGAAAACACACAAGGGCCTAAATAAAATTCAGATGGTTTCATATGGGAAATACCACGCATTTGTCTGGGGAAGGTGGAAAACAAGGAAAACTAGTAAAAGGTGGGGGCCAGGCAGGAAGGGCTAAGAGGTGCTGTGTGAGGCCCCTGGGCTTTGTCCTGAATGTCTGAACACAAAAGATCTCATACAGCTGGAAGAACGAGTCACTGGCCACTCACAGTGAGGTTCTCCTTTTGAGTAAATAACACTGTGCAAAATAAAGCAAAGAGATATGTCTGATTTGATAACAGGCATTAACTGGACAGCTGGAAACAAAATAGGTTTTTTTTTTTAAAACATCTTATGTATTAATTGTTAATACTAGCTTCCCTTTTGTTGGGGCTCAGGTGTTGATTTTCTATTTACTTGGTGTCTCAAATAATGCCCTTCAACACTTGATGTGTTTTTCAGCAAGATTTAAAAATGGTTCCTTGGCATGTTAATAAGGCAACAAAGACAACCCTAGAGTAAACATGAAATTCCCTACTGATAGCCAGCATCAATCAAAGGCAATGCCTCAATGTTTTTGTGAACTTTATACAATTGGGTACACAATCACTAATAGCATTACCACTTTATAAAAGGGAGTATGTTATGTGCTATCTAATAAACCTTCTTTGAAAGAGATACTGAGTCAAAGAAAAAGCTATTGATGGGAACATATGAAAGTTGTTTTAGTGGCAATGTCTTTTGGGGTTATATTGGGTTGATTCTGTTCTTATAACACCAAAGTTGTAGTGAGCTGGATAATGTATGATTTTAATATAGAACAATAAAATCATGTCCTCATTTGATTTTGGATTAATTATTTAGATGATGCATAAAAAGAGTTTTGAACTCTTCTGCCTAGCTTTCCCTGGGTGAACTCTAACCCCCTACCTTCCTTTGTTTGCACATGGAAAGGAGGATTTCCTGAGATCCTAAAATGAGTCTATTAGCCAGTTCAGCACCGTGTAGAATGATATATGATTGGTCTGCTGGCCATCTGCTTACCCAGGGTTTCAAGAGCTACAAGGAAGAACAACTGACTTGATGCTTAGAGCTGATGTTGGGATGAACATTTCCAAGCCTTGAAGAATGAACTGGATACTCTTATATCAATGGTTCTAGAACAGGTGCACACATCTGCCTCTATTGGGGAGTATTTTGAAGTGCAGACTTCAGGATTCCAAGTCTTAAAACATTCTGATTCCATAGGTCTGGAGGTCTGGGAACTGATCATTACTTTTCCAAAAGGATGAATGGGTGAATCTTACATAGATTTGTGGTTTAATGACTTTAATGAACTTTTCAAATAAGGACTAAGTGTGGAAGGTTCTTTCCCTGAGGGAGGAGACAGTAAGGGCTCATTCATTACCTTGTGAGAGCTGGAGATACACATATGAGGCCCCATTCATGATTATTGTGTCCCCATCCCTCTTACTTCTGAAGTTCTAGAAATGTCCCTCAAGGGCAAATGGACAATCAAGCTTTCTGAATTTCTCTCGATGTGGAGACATTTGGGGAGTCCATATATCATCCTAAGCCATAGCCTTTGTTTGCCTTTTGGAGCCAGTGGAACAGGCTTGAGAAGGCTGGAGTTCTAAGGATCTAAGCCAAAGGGTGAACTAAAGCGACTATATTTTACTACTGTCCATATTCCTTAGGACGGTCCCTTGAGAAACATCTGCTTCCCAGATATTCCAGTTGGAATCAAGGATTAGTCAATACTCAAAGATATCAAACCAATGCAAACCAAAATGCACACTTTCATATTAACTTTAACTAAAAAATTAAAAATCATAACAATTTTAGCAAGAATATCATAATATAATCACTTACCTGTGATAACAGCAGCATGTATGTATATTCATACTCCTTACTTAGTAATTATGGCTCTAGAAATCCATCTTAGAGAATAATCTGAAATACAAATATTTATGTACTAGGATATTCTCCAAAGTGTTATTCATAATAGTGCATCGATGGAACAGATGTCCTCAGTGGTTTGGTAAACTAAGGAGAGCTCTGTGAGAAAATGCCAAGCAACCACTAAAAATATTTATGAAAAAACAGGATATGAGAAAATTGCTCTTGATAATGCTGAATAAAGAGAGAAAAAGCAGACTATGAAAAGATGCATGCACACATGCACGTGCACACACATGCACACATGGATAAATGATTGGAAGGAACTATGCCAACATATGAACAATGGGATAACTTTCTTGACTTGCTATGGTGACTCCTTCACATTCATGGATCTCACCATAGAATACTACGAGAAACCGTACTCAGAGAAACCATTCTTTACCACTCAGCCTAACATAAGTTCCTTGTACTACCTTATTTTATTCTTCAGAATAAAATATTCTGCTCTCTTCACTTATAAAAAATACTTGTTTACTTACCTACATAATAAGCCTGACTTTTGAGAAACTATACTTCTTAGGGTGAAGAGCATGTCTGTTTTGCCCACTACTATTTACCCAGTCGCTGGTCCAGATGGTCTCAGAGCAGTAGATGCTCAGTGAATTATTTCTATAAAGTATTATATTATATTATAGAAATATTAATAAAGCATTCTCTATATCATATTAGTTGATAGCATCTGTACTCTTTCTATGTATCATATATGTAGATAAATATACATATATATGTATAATTTTCAACTCAGTCTCACAGTGTCTGATACTCCACATTTGAGGTTTGAGATTTATCACTTTGCTTTATTTTTTAAAAGATTTTATTTATTTATTCATGAGGGACAGAGAGAGGCGGAGACATAGGCAGAGGGAGAAGCAGGCTCCCTGCAGGGAGCCTAATGTGGGACTTGATCCCAGGACTCCAAGATCATTCCCTGAGCCAAAGACAGACATTTAACCACTGAGCCACTCAAGCATTCCCCTTTGCTTTATTTTTTTTAAAGAATATACATTCTTCTAATAAACAGTGGATGGGGTAGAGGAATACCTGACTTAATTACTTATCCCTTGGTATTTTCTCAGTGAGTTTCTCTCTTGGTGAATGGGATTGGGTTATTAAAGAAATGACCCCTTTGATGATGCAGGGAAGGGATCACTGGACTCCAAATTTGCCCAAACAGCTTCAGACATGACTGAGACTTGCCAAGGGCAGCCACAAGAAGTGTGCCAAGGATGCATGGAGAGTGTGGAATGGGGTGAGAGAGAGAAAAAAAAAAAGGGAGAGGGGGAATCTTAAACAGGCTCGATACCCAGCCCAGAGCTTGATGCAGGGCTCAATCTCAGGGACACAAGAGATCGTGACCTGAGCTGAAATCAAGTAGGATTCTTCAACCAACTGAGCCACCCAGGCATCTTAGTAACTTACCTTTTTTACAGAAGCATCAGGGTAAGTACATTGATGTATATGGATGAATCCTCCCTTCCTTCCTTCTTTTTCCTCTCCTTCCTTCTCTTTCTGTCTTATTATCTTTTCTTTTTCAGTTCTCAAGTTGTAGCTAAGATTTAGGTAGAGGCAGATGAGCAAAACAGATAAGACACATTAACCTTGAGTCCTTCTGCCTTTGCAATTAGCATTAACTCTAGGTGTGAATGGCTGTTGATTCCTGTGTTAAAGGAAGCTGTGATTTCTTGAAAATTTGAGGGATATTATGAGCATCTGAAACCTGTAGGGGAGCCTGTTAATTACATTTCTTGCACAAATATTTCATAGAGTAAAATAGACACCTACAGAAATATTGATTTGAAGTTTTCACTGGCACACCAATGTTGATGCTTAATGTTTATTTTATTTCTTTAGTGAAAGAGCTCACATGTTAATTAGACTGGACCATAGAGATGATTCATCTATTCTCTGTTAGAAGGCAAGGCAGGTTTACCGCCAAAGAGGAAAGAGAAGCTTCCTTTTATCTACTCTCCACAACCCTCTCAATCTTTTGCAATTCAGCTGAAATGCATCCATTTCTTCAAACATTTTGCATTTCACCTAGTTTCTGCAATAATTTTCTAATGGCCTTCCCTTTCTCCAATTCTCTTGTTTTCCAGGGACAGTTTTCATTTATACCTATTGTCCTTGCATAATTATGAATATTGTCTTCATTTATGCTCAGTTGCATCATGGTTTGGATGATTATCGTAGGTCACCTTATCTGATTTATAACCATATCCACCTATATAACCTCATCTTTCACTTTGCTTCTTTTTGTTTTGCTGAACTTGTTCTCTTGTTGAACTTGTTCTCTTGTTGGATTTCATGCTTTCCAAGGTCTTTAAGTGGATATTTCCTTAAGCTGGCACACTCTTCTTTACCTTCCTATCTCCGCTGCAAAGTTACTTCCAAAGCTTCCCTGATTTCACCAATCTTAAGTAAGGTGTCAATGCTTAAAGGGTTCATGGCTTTTTGTGCTACCATAATTCTACAATTATTACCATGGTTATGTCATTGATGCTGACTCCCCCATTAGATTCTATAAACCCCAAAATATAAATGAAGAGAAAATGTTTTAGAAAGATTAAATATTTGGATTAAGATCATTGAGTAGATGATTAACTCCAGCTCTACCTAACTCCAATACCCATGGAGAGAAGAGTTCTGTGGGATGCTTGGGTGAGTTTCTCCTTTCTTTCTTACAACATCATACTTGACTGGTAGATGTAGGTGATGGCTATAGACAGAACATCAGTGAAAAGCAAATCCCTTAGAAAAGAGTATCTAGAGCAACTACAAATTGAAGAAGGATTATCTTGGATTACTTTATATGTTTTAGATTTGTTTTTACTCCTTCTAGTGCCCTGATGGGTGATTTTGCTTCTATAAATATATTTATTAACAATAAAAAACATGGATCATATTTATTGCATCACTGGATCTTAGTTCAAAGGGACTTTAGGGTTTACTCAAACCAATCAATTCATTTTAATAGAAGAGAAATAAGATAACAATAGAAGTTATGAAAGTTTTTCAGAGTCATATGGCTGCTACCCAGAGGGTCTGTGGAACTGAGTTCAGATTTGTTCTCTTGGATTCTTTGGCAGGAGGTCTTGCTAATAATAGAACTCCATGTAACTTTCTCCTGACCGCATAGGGGAAATCATGGATGCTATGTGAGAAGATCTGGCTCTCACAGAGTACTAGACTTGGTTATCACAGGCAATTACTGCCCACTTGGATCAGAATCCTGGCCCTCCCTTGCTGCACACACATCCCCAGGGTCCATGACACTTAGAGAGGGAGGAGTGAAGGAATTATCTAAGACAGCATACAGGAAACAATTTGAGAAATCATCAGTTATTGTCAAATTAACTTATATGCCATTTTCAAGTCACCAGTGTAATATGTAAGTATTAATATATATTATAGGACCAAATATTTGTAGTTACTTTGCAGAATGAAGCCAGTGGCCATGTTCAGTCAGGGAACTTGGGATATAGGTCAACTTGGGTTAAGACAACACGCAAAGAGCTTTATCAGTTTTAGAGTTGCCTTTCTTACTAGACAGGGGCTTTAATTCATAACTCTGCTCATTGCTGAAATCAGGCTTTCACCTGTCTAAACGAGGACAGCACATATAGGAAAGTCATGGCCCATTCAACAGGCCTACATACAGTGGCATTTGAACAGAAAGCATAGATCATGGCTTCCCCCATAATCAGAGAGAAACTGGTGGCCTCATCTAATCAGAGAATTCAGTGTGTTCTCTGGCTTGATTTGGGTCATTGAACATTGAGCTATACAGGTCCTGGATCATATTCTGCTGCCCTGCCAGGACAGTGAATCTAATTCTTACTCCATCTATTACTAAACATAGTACCAAGTCCTGACTATCTATAAACTTGACCAGAAAACCCAGGCAACCACAGAACCCATTCTACCACCACACTTGGGTAAAGGACCAAGTTAGCAGTCCTGTCCAACTGTTCTTAGTGACACACCCCTCATCCTTGTCTTTAGACAAGGATGAACTGTTTCCTCATCCATAAGTAAACTATAATAGCAGACCCCTTCCACCCAGGAACATTACCAACAAACAGGGCCAACAATCCAAGCTCAGCTGACTGGTGAACTGTCTGTGCCAAAGGAACCCTATAATGTCTGGAAGAACAGACTGATTACTCAAGTATGCAGATACCAATGTGAAGAGTCAAGATTATGAAAAAGTAAGTAAATATGATACCACCAAATGAATCTAATAATGTTCCAATAATTGATCCTAAAGATCTATGAACTATTAGACAAAGAATTCAGAATAATGCTCTTAAGTTTATTGAACTACAAGAAAACATAGGCAACTAAACAAAATTAGGAAAATAATACATGTACAAAACAAGAAGTTTGACAAAGAAATAATAATTGAAAAAATTCAAACAGAAACCCTAGAGTTTAAAAATATAATAATTGAGCTAAAGAGTTCTAGACAACTTCAAAAGTAGATTCAATTATGCAGAAAAAAGAATCAATGATCTGGAGAATAGTATATTAGAAAGCATCCAGTTAGAAGAGCAAAAAGAAAAAAAAAATGAAAATGAGTGAAGAAATCCTATAAAAATTATAGGACATATCGAATAAATATTCATATTATGGGAATTCTGGAAGTAAAAGAGAAAGAGAAAGGGACAGAAATTATATTCAAAGGAATATAATTCAGATTCATGAGGCCAAAGGACTACAAATCGGTTGAACTTGAATAGAGCTGCACTGAGACATATAATTAAATTGTCAAAAATCAGAAACAAAGAAGTTAATTTAAAAGCATTAAGAGAAAGAGAGTAGTTACATATAAGGGAACCCTCATAAGATTATAGGCAGATTTCTCAACAGAAATTTTTTTGTCTTGAGGAGAATGAGGTTTAAATATTTGAAATATTGAAAGAAAATAATTGTTAATGAAGAATTTTATAGTCAGTAAAACTGCACTTCAGGAACACAGGAGAGATAAACACTTTCTGGAACAAATCAAAGCTGAGAGAGTTTGTTACCACCAGACATGCCTTACAAGAAATGCTAATATTAATTCTCTGAGTAGAAGTAAAAGATTCCTAATTAACATCATAAAAACACAAAAATGGAAGTGCAAACTTCATTGGTAGTGGTAAATATGTAGTCATACTTAGATTCTATAATATGGTAATAATGGTACATATTTCATGCACACTCTAAAAGTTAAAAAATGGACATAACAACTACAATAATTTGTTTTTAGTTACTACACAATATAAAAAACATGTAAATTGCAACAAAGATAATCGAAAATGTGAAGGGAAGAAGAAATAAAAGTGTAGTTTATGAAATTTTTGAAGTCAAATCATTATCAGGTTCAAATAGGGTGTGATAGGTTGAAGATATTTTATTTAAGCTTCATTGTAACCACAAGGGGACATCCTGTAGTGATTGCACAAAAGAACACAATAAAGAAGACAAAGCATACTGATACCAAAAGACATCTTTCTCTCTCTCTCTCTCTCTCCACACACACACACACACACACACACACACACAGCAAATAAGAAACAGGGAAGAATGGATCCACTAATCAACCAGAAAACCATTACAAACTGGCAATAGTAATTCCTTACCTATCAAAGATTACTTTAAATGTAAATGAATTAAATTCTCCAAATAAAAGATGAAGAAAGGCTGACTAGACTTAAAAAAAAAAAGGTTCAACAGTATGTTGCCTATAAAAGACTCACTTTAGCTTTAAAGACATACATAGACTGAGAACAAAGGGATGGGGAAAGCAAATGGTAACAACAATGACAATAAGAATCGCTATACTTACATCATACAAAATAGACTTTACATTAAAAATGGTAAAAAAGAGGGGCACCTACGTGGCAGAGTCAGTTGAATGTCTGCCTTTGGCTCAGATTGTGATCCCAGCATTCTGGCATGGAGCCCCATATCAGCTCCCTGCTCAGTGGAGATCCTGATTTTTCCTTCCCCTCTGCTGCTCCCCCTGCTTGTGCTCTTTCTTTGTCAAATAAATAAATAAATAAATAAAATCTTTTTTTAAATGCTAAAAAAAGACAGAGGTCATTATATAATGGCAAATTGGCCAATACATCAAGAAAATATCATTTGAGAATATTTATGTCCTTAACATTAGAGTACTTAAGTATATAAAGCAAAACTAAAGACTAGAGGAGAAATACACAGTAATACAATAATAGTTGGTGATATTATTTTTTATTTATTTTTTGAATATTTATTTATTTATTTTAAAGAGAGAGATAGAGAGCAAACATGCATGAGTGTGTGGGGAGGAGGGACAGAGGGAGAGGGTGAGGGAAAGAGACAATCTCAAGTAGACTGCCGTCTGAGTGCAAAGTCCCATGTGGGGCTCAATCTCATGACCCTGAGATCATGACATGAGACAAAATCAAATGTTGAACACAACTAATTGAGCCACCCCCGTGCCCTAATAGTTGGAAATTATACCCACTCTGGACAATGGATAGGTCATCCAGACAGAGAATCAATAAGGAAACTGGATTTAGACAACACAATAGGCCAAATAGACCTAACAGCCACATACAGAACATACTGTCCAGGAACAAAATAATACACATTCTTTTTAAACATACATGGAACATTTTCTAAAATAGACCATTTATGTTATGACATAAAACAAGTCTTAGCAAATATAAGCAAACTGAAATCATACCAAGTATATTCTCTGATCACAATGGTGTGAAAGTAGAAATCAATAACAAAAGGAAAACTGGAAAACTCATGAACATGGGGAAATTAAACAACACTCTTTTGAACAACCAATGGATCAAAGAAGAAATTAAAGGAGAAACAAACAAATGGAGAGGAGAGACAAAATGGAAATACAACCTACCTGAACTTGTGGAATGCAGCAAAAGCAGTTTTAAGAGGGAAATTTAGAATAATAAACACCTAAATTAGAAGAAAGATTCCAAATAAACAATCCAACTCTATGCTGCAAGAAATTAGAAAAGAGGAACAAACTGAGCCCAAAGTTGCAGAAGGAAGGAAATAATAAAGATGAGAGCAGAAATAAACAAAATAGAGAACAGAAAAACAATAGGAAGGATTAACCAAACTAAGTGTTGGTTCTTCAGCAAGATAAAATCAACAAACCCAAACCCTTAGTTAGACTAAAGAAAAAGGAAAAAAGACCAAAATCAGTACAATTATAAATAAAAAGAAACCTTTACAAGTGATAGAAAGTAAAAGGAACATAAAAGAATACTATGAACAACTATACTGTAACAAACCAGACAACCTAGAAGAAATGGAAAATTTGCAGAAACATATGACTTACAAAGAATGAATCGGAAAAAATATAGAAAATCATTCAGATCTTCTATATTGCTTCAGAAAATCAATAATAAAATATCTTCTCATGAAGAATAGCTCAGGATCAAATGGCTTCACTGTTGAACTTTACCAAACATTTAAAGAAGAATTAACACCAATCCTTCTCAAACTCTTCCAAAAAATCAAAAAGAAACACTCCCAAAGTAATTTTACAAGACCAGTATTATCCTGAATACCAAAACTGATAAAAGACACCACTAGAAAAACAAACAAACAAAAAACTACAGGTCAATATCCCTGATAAATACAGATGCAAAAATTTCCAATAAAATACTAGAAAAGTGAATTTAGCAGCACATTAGAAGGATCATTCACCATAATCAAGTGAGACATATCCCTGGGATGATTAGGCATTTATAAATCAATTAATGTGATATATCACATTAATAGAATGCCAGAAAAAATCATATGATCATCTTAATAGATTCAGAAAAAGCATTTGACAAAATTCAATATCCATTCATGTTAAAAACTTCTCATAAATTAGGCATAAAAGAACATAGTTTGACACAATAAAGGCCATATATGACACGACCATTATACTCAACAATGAAAAGCTGAAAACTTCTTTTCAGATCAGGAATGAGAGAAGAGTATCACTCTCACCACTCCAATTCAACACAGTACTAGAAATCCTGGCTAGAGCAATCAAATGAGTAGGAATAAAAGGTATCAGAATTGGAAAGAAAGACATGAAATTATCTCTGTAGGTTATATATTTCTATATATTTTTATAAAGAATCCTAAAGACTAAACCAACAAATTTGATAAAGTTGCAGGATATAATATTAAAATACACAAATCAGTAGCATTTCTATACATTAACAACATTTCTGAAAAAGAAATAAAGAAATCTATTTATAGCATTGAAAATAATAAAATAGTTAGCAATAAATTTACCTAAGGAGGTCAAAGATCTATACTTTGGGAACTATAAAATATTGATGAAAGAAATCAAAGATACAGGGGGGAGGGGCAAGAGGGCGGAAGAGTAGGGTCTCCAAATCACCTGTCTCCACCAAATTACCTAGAAAACCTTCCAATCATCCTGAAAATCTATGAATTCGGCCTGAGAATTAAAGAGAGAACACCTGGAATGCAACAGTGAGAAGAGTTCGCGCATCTATCAAGGTAGGAAGACGGGGAAAAAGAAGTAAAGAAACAAAAGGCCTCCAAGGGGGAGGGGCCCGCGAGGAGCCGGGCTGAGGCCGGGGCGAGTGTCCCCAGGACAGGAGAGCCCCGTCCCGGAGACGCAGGAGCTGCACCGACCTTCCCGGGGGAAAGGGGCTCCAGGGAGGTGGAGCAGGACCCAGGAGGGCGGGGATGCCCTCGGGTTCCCCGGGACAGTAACAGCAACTGCGCGCCCAGGAGAGTGCGCCGAGCTCCCTAAGGGCTGCAGCGCGCACGGCGGGACCCGGAGCAGCTCGGGGGGCTCGGGGGCGGCTCCGCGGAGGGGGCTGCGCGGCCCGGAGCGCGAATCCACCAGCGCAGGCTCCGGAGCACAGGGCGCCGGGACACAGCCCAGGATCCCGTCTCCCCCGGGACAGGCAGAGGCCGGGAGGGCCCAGGACAGCAAGGACGCTCCTGCCCCAGCTGAGCAGATCAGCGGCCCCGCCCCGGAGCCTCCAGGCCCTGCAGACGGAGTAGTTCCTGCCGGAGCTGAATCCAGGTTTCCAGAGCTGCAGCAGCCACTAGAGTTGTTCCTCCTGGGGCCTCACGGGGTAAACAACCCCCACTGAGCCCTGCACCAGGCAGGGGCACAGCAGCTCCCCAACTGCTAACACCTGAAAACCAGCACAACAGGCCCCTCCCCCAGAAGACCAGCTGGACGGACAAGTTCCAGGAGAAGCCAAGGGACTTAAAGTACACAGAATCAGAAGATACTCCCCGGTGGTTTTTTTTGTTTTGTTTTGTTTTGTTTTGTTTTGTTTTGTTTTGCTTTTTGATTTGTTTCCTTCCCCCACCCCCTTTTTTTTCTCCTTTTTCTTTCTCTTTTTCTTCTCTTTTTTTTTCTTTTTCGTTTTTTTTCTTCCCTTTTTTTTCTCTTTCTCTTTTCTTTCCTTCTTTCTCTCCTTTCTTTTTCTCTTTTTCCCAATACAACTTGCTTTTGGCCACTCTGCACTGAGCAAAATGACTAGAAGGAAAACGTCACCTCAAAAGAAAGAATCAGAAACAGTCCTCTCTCCCAGAGTTACAAAATCTGGATTACAATTCAATGTCAGAAAGCCAATTCAGAAGCACTATTATACAGCTACTGGTGGCTCTAGAAAAAAGCATAAAGGACTTAAGAGACTTCATGACTGCAGAATTTAGAGCTAATCAGGCAGAAATTAAAAATCAATTGAATGAGATGCAATCCAAACTAGAAGTCCTAACGACGAGGGTTAACGAGGTGGAAGAACGAGTGAGTGACCTAGAAGACAAGTTGATAGCAAAGAGGGAAACTGAGGAAAAAAGAGACAAACAATTAAAAGACCATGAGGATAGATTAAGGGAAATAAACGACAGCCTGAGAAAGAAAAACCTACGTTTAATTGGGGTTCCCGAGGGCGCCGAAAGGGACAGAGGGCCAGAATATGTATTTGAACAAATTCTAGCTGAAAACTTTCCTAATCTGGGAAGGGAAACAGACATTCAGATCCAGGAAATAGAGAGATCCCCCCCTAAAATCAATAAAAACCGTTCAACACCTCGACATTTAATAGTGAAGCTTGCAAATTCCAAAGATAAAGAGAAGATCCTTAAAGCAGCAAGAGACAAGAAATCCCTGACTTTTATGGGGAGGAGTATTAGGGTAACAGCAGACCTCTCCACAGAGACCTGGCAGGCCAGAAAGGGCTGGCAGGATATATTCAGGGTCCTAAATGAAAAGAACATGCAACCAAGAATACTTTATCCAGCAAGGCTCTCATTCAAAATGGAAGGAGAGATAAAGAGCTTCCAAGACAGGCAGCAACTAAAAGAATATGTGACCTCCAAACCAGCTCTGCAAGAAATTTTAAGGGGGCCTCTTAAAATTCCCCTTTAAGAAGAAGTTCAGTGGAACAGTCCACAAAAACAAGGACTGAATAGATATCATGATGACACTAAACTCATATCTCTCAATAGTAACTCTGAATGTGAACGGGCTTAATGACCCCATCAAAAGGCGCAGGGTTTCAGACTGGATAAAAAAGCAGGACCCATCTATTTGCTGTCTACAAGAGACTCATTTTAGACAGAAGGACACCTACAGCCTGAAAATAAAAGGTTGGAGAACCATTTACCATTCGAATGGTCCTCAAATGAAAGCAGGGGTAGCCATCCTTATATCAGATAAACTAAAATTTACCCCAAAGACTGTAGTGAGAGATGAAGAGGGACACTATATCATACTTAAAGGATCTATTCAACAAGAGGACTTAACAATCCTCAATATATATGCCCCGAATGTGGGAGCTGCCAAATATATCAATCAATTATTAACCAAAGTGAAGAAATACTTAGATAATAATACACTTATACTTGGTGACTTCAATCTAGCGCTTTCTATACTCGATAGGTCTTCTAAGCACAACATCTCCAAAGAAACGAGAGCTTTAAATGATACACTGGACCAGATGGATTTCACAGATATCTACAGAACTTTACATCCAAACTCAACTAAATACACATTCTTCTCAAGCGCACATGGAACTTTCTCCAGAATAGACCACATATTGGGTCACAAATCGGGTCTGAACCGATACCAAAAGATTGGGATCGTCCCCTGCATATTCTCAGACCATAATGCCTTGAAATTAGAACTAAATCACAACAAGAAGTTTGGAAGGACCTCAAACACGTGGAGGTTAAGGACCATCCTGCTAAAAGATAAAAGGGTCAACCAGGAAATTAAGGAAGAATTAAAAAGATTCATGGAAACTAATGAGAATGAAGATACAACCGTTCAAAATCTTTGGGACGCAGCAAAAGCAGTCCTAAGGGGGAAATACATCGCAATACAAGCATCCATTCAAAAACTGGAAAGAACTCAAATACAAAAGCTAACCTTACACATAAAGGAGCTAGAGAAAAAACAGCAAATAGATCCTACACCCAAGAGAAGAAGGGAGTTAATAAAGATTCGAGCAGAACTCAACGAAATCGAGACCAGAAGAACTGTGGAACAGATCAACAAAACCAGGAGTTGGTTCTTTGAAAGAATTAATAAGATAGATAAACCATTAGCCAGCCTTATTAAAAAGAAGAGAGAGAAGACTCAAATTAATAAAATCATGAATGAGAAAGGAGAGATCACTACCAACACCAAGGAAATACAAACGATTTTAAAAACATATTATGAACAGCTATACGCCAATAAATTAGGCAATCTAGAAGAAATGGACGCATTCCTGGAAAGCCACAAACTACCAAAACTGGAACAGGAAGAAATAGAAAACCTGAACAGGCCAATAACCAGGGAGGAAATTGAAGCAGTCATCAAAAACCTCCCAAGACACAAGAGTCCAGGGCCAGATGGCTTCCCAGGGGAATTCTATCAAACATTTAAAGAAGAAACCATACCTATTCTCCTAAAGCTGTTTGGAAAGATAGAAAGAGATGGAGTACTTCCAAATTCGTTCTATGAGGCCAGCATCACCTTAATTCCAAAACCAGACAAAGACCCCACCAAAAAGGAGAATTACAGACCAATATCCCTGATGAACATGGATGCAAAAATTCTCAACAAGATACTGGCCAATAGGATCCAACAATACATTAAGAAAATTATTCACCATGACCAAGTAGGATTTATCCCTGGGACACAAGGCTGGTTCAACACCCGTAAAACAATCAATGTGATTCATCATATCAGCAAGAGAAAAACCAAGAACCATATGATCCTCTCACTGGATGCAGAGAAAGCATTTGACAAAATACAGCATCCATTCCTGATCAAAACTCTTCAGAGTGTAGGGATAGAGGGAACATTCCTCGACATCTTAAAAGCCATCTATGAAAAGCCCACAGCAAATATCATTCTCAATGGGGAAGCACTGGGAGCCTTTCCCCTAAGATCAGGAACAAGACAGGGATGTCCACTCTCACCACTGCTGTTCAACATAGTACTGGAAGTCCTAGCCTCAGCAATCAGACAACAAAAAGACATTAAAGGCATTCAAATTGGCAAAGAAGTCAAACTCTCCCTCTTCGCCGATGACATGATACTCTACATAGAAAACCCAAAAGTCTCCTCCCCAAGATTGCTAGAACTCATACAGCAATTCGGTAGCGTGGCAGGATACAAAATCAATGCCCAGAAATCAGTGGCATTTCTATACACTAACAATGAGAATGAAGAAAGAGAAATTAAGGAGTCAATCCCATTTACAATTGCACCCAAAAGCATAAGATACCTAGGAATAAACCTAACCAAAGAGGTAAAGGATCTATACCCTCAAAACTATAGAACACTTCTGAAAGAAATTGAGGAAGACACAAAGAGATGGAAAAATATTCCATGCTCATGGATTGGCAGAATTAATATTGTGAAAATGTCAATGTTACCCAGGGCAATATACACGTTTAATGCAATCCCTATCAAAATACCATGGACTTTCTTCAGAGAGTTAGAACAAATTATTTTAAGATTTGTGTGGAATCAGAAAAGACCCCGAATAGCCAGGGGAATTTTAAAAAAGAAAACCATAGCTGGGGGCATCACAATGCCAGATTTCAGGTTGTACTACAAAGCTGTGGTCATCAAGACAGTGTGGTACTGGCACAAAAACAGACACATAGATCAGTGGAACAGAATAAAGAATCCAGAAGTGGACCCTGAACTTTATGGGCAACTAATATTCGATAAAGGAGGAAAGACTATCCATTGGAAGAAAGACAGTCTCTTCAATAAATGGTGCTGGGAAAATTGGACATCCACATGCAGAAGAATGAAACTAGACCACTCTCTTTCACCATACACAAAGATAAGCTCAAAATGGATGAAAGATCTAATTGTGAGACAAGATTCCATCAAAATCCTAGAGAAGAACACAGGCAACACCCTTTTTGAACTCGGCCACAGTAACTTCTTGCAAGATACATCCACGAAGGCAAAAGAAACAAAAGCAAAAATGAACTATTGGGACTTCATCAAGATAAGAAGCTTTTGCACAGCAAAGGATACAGTCAACAAAACTCAAAGACAACCTACAGAATGGGAGAAGATATTTGCAAATGACATATCAGATAAAGGGCTAGTTTCCAAGATCTATAAAGAACTTATCAAACTCAACACCAAAGAAACAAACAATCCAATCATGAAATGGGCAAAAGACATGAAGAGAAATCTCACAGAGGAAGACATAGACATGGCCAACATGCACATGAGAAAATGCTCTGCATCACTTGCCATCAGGGAAATACAAATCAAAACCACAATGAGATACCACCTCACACCAGTGAGAATGGGGAAAATTAACAAGGCAGGAAACAACAAATGTTGGAGAGGATGCGGAGAAAAGGGAACCCTCTTACACTGTTGGTGGGAATGTGAACTGGTGCAGCCACTCTGGAAAACTGTGTGGAGGTTCCTCAAAGAGTTAAAAATAGACCTGCCCTACGACCCAGCAATTGCACTGTTGGGGATTTACCCCAAAGATACAAATGCAATGAAACGCCGGGACACCTGCACCCCGATGTTTCTAGCAGCAATGGCCACGATAGCCAAACTGTGGAAGGAGCCTCGGTGTCCAATGAAAGATGAGTGGATAAAGAAGATGGTTTATGTATACAATGGAATATTACTCAGCTATTAGAAATGAAAAATACCCACCATTTGCTTCAACGTGGATGGAACTGGAGGGTATTATGCTGAGTGAAGTAAGCCAGTCGGAGAAGGACAAACATTATATGTTCTCATTCATTTGGGGAATATAAATAATAGTGAAAAGGAATATAAGGGAAGGGGGAAGAAATGTGTGGGAAATATCAGAAAGGGAGACAGAACGTAAAGACTGCTAACTCTGGGAAACGAACTAGGGATGGTAGAAGGGGAGGAGGGCGGGGGGTGGGAGTGAATGGGTGACGGGCACTGGGGGTTATTCTGTATGTTAGTAAATTGAACACCAATAAAAAATAAATTAAAAAAAAAGAAATCAAAGATACAAACAAATAAGCATCATACATCATGCTTTGGAAGAATTAATACTGTTAAAATGTCAATACTACCAAAAGCCAGATTCAATTCAGTATTTATCAAAATTCTAATGGCATTTTTTACAGAAGTAGAAAAAAAACACTTCTAAAATTTGTGTGGAACCACAAAAGACCCCAGAAATCCAAAGAAATCCCAAGAAATAAGTACCAAGCATGAGACATCATGCTTACTGATTTCAAGCTATATTATAAAGCTATAGTCTTTAAAACAGTATGGTACTGACATAAAAATAGGCAAGTAGACCACTGAAACAGAAGTGAAGACCTGGAAATAAACTCAAGCATATATGGTCAGCAAAAATTTGACAACGGAGCCAAGAATACCAATGGAGAAGAAAGTCTTGTCAATAAATGATGTTGAATAATTGGATATTCACATATAAAAGAATGAATGGTCCCATATCTTACACCACTCACAAAAATTAAATCAAAATGGTACCTAAGTGTAAGATCCGAAAACGTGAAACTCCTGGAAGAAAACATAGGAATAAATCTTCCTGACATCAGTCTTGGTAATGATTTTTTGGTTATGACACCAAAACATAAGCAACAAAATCAAAAATAAGTATATCAAACTAAAAAGCTCTGCACAGCAACAGAAACCAAGCAGAAAGTGACAAAATAACCTATGGAAATGGGACAAAATATTTGTAAACTATATATTTGATAAGAGCTTAATATTCAAAATATATAAGGGATGCCTACAACTCAATAACATAAAAACAAATAGTGCAATTAAAAAATAGGCAAAGGACCTGAATAGATATTTCTCTAAAGAAGATATAAAAAGACCAGCAGGTCCATGAAAGATGTGCAACATTGCTAGCTATTAGAGAGAGGTAAATTAAAACCACCATGAGGTATCACTTCAGGCCTCTTAGAATGGTTAGTATCAAAAAGATAAAGAGATAATGAATGCTGGTGTGGGTGTAGAGAAAAGGGAATCTTTGTGCCCTGTTGGTAGGATTGTATGTCAAATTGAGATAGCCACTATGGAAAACAGTATGGAGGATTCTCAAAAAATAAAAAATAGAACTACCATATGATCAAGCAATTAAGGTTCTGGGAATATATTCAAAGGGAGCAAAACCACTAACTGCACATCTATGTGCAGCAGCATTATTCACAATAGTCAAGACATGGAAACAAGTGTCCATGAATGGATGGGTGGATGGATAAAGAATTTGTGATATATACATATACATCATATATATATATATAATATTCTGTATTTTATATATATATATATAATACAGAATATTATTCAGCCATAACAGGACAAGGAGATTCTACCATTTGCAACAATATGGATGGACTTTGAAAGAATTGGGCTAAGTGAAATAAATCAAGGACAAATACTCTATGATTATATACATATGTGAAATCTAAACAAACAAACAAACAAACAAACAAAGGAACACAATGTCATAGAATAGATCAGACTTGTGGTTACCAGAAGAGGGGATGGAGGGAGGGGAAATTAGAAGATGGTCAAAATGTACAAATTTCCAGTTATAAGATAAATAAGTACTAGGGACATAATATACAACATGGTGACTCTAGCTAACAGTACTGTATGATACATAGAAAAGTTGTAAGAGAGAAAATCCTGAGTTCTTATCACAAGGAGAGATTTCTTTTTTTTTTTTTTTGTATCTTTTCTTCTCTTCTTATTATACCTATATGAAAAAAAAAAAAAAACGGATGTTAACTGAACCTACCATGGTAATCATTTCATGGTATATGTAAATCAAGCCATTATGCTTTAGGCCTTAAACTTACACAGGGCTATATGCCAATTATTTCTCAATAAAGTTGGAAAAAATAAAAATAAATAAAATAGAGTTCAAAACTGAGCAAGAGAGCCCTACTTCTATATCCTTTAGAAGACTTTTAAGCAGGAAGGGCTTAATGTATAAAGTGTCAGTTGACAATGACCAGCTTGTAATATCTTCTATTTCTTTCAGTATTTTTTTTAAAGATTTTATTTATTTATTCATGAAAGACACAGAGAGAGAGAGAGGCAGAGACACAAGCAGAGAGAGAAGCAGGCTCCATGCAGGGAGCCCGACATGGGACTCGATCTTGGGTCTCCAGGATCATGCCCTGTGCCAAAGGCGGCGCTAAACTGCTGAGCCACCCGGCTGCCCTATTTCTCTTAGTATTAAAAGTAATTTCCAACCATTATTTTCAATTTCAGGAAACTTGATAGGTTGAGTAGAAAAATTCACAGTTTTGAGTGAGGTCTCTTTTTATTCTGTTTTCTCATTCCTCTATTTGTGGCACACATATCTTCACTTCTTGCTAATGGGTTCTTGAAGAGGAGAGCTTTTGATTGCAGAAATGAGAAGATAAATTTGTCCTGATGTGCAAAACCTGGTATGGAAGGAGTATGTGGAAAAATCTCATGGGACTTTAATCACATAGACTCTAAATGGCTAGAAAAGCCATGTGTTCAGCAAATTCTGTTTCTTGTTACTCTTGGAAACATGTAAGACTGCATTTATCAGCCTTCCTTGCCATTAGGGAAAGCCCTGTGACTGAATTTTGATGAATGGGATATTGGAGGATATGAGGTAGACCATTTCTATTCCGTAAAACTCTTACAGGCAATTTTTCATACTCCATTTGCTGGGGAAGTACCCAAATTGATTGCACACCTTTACCAAACCCACCACTCAAAATTCTAAATGTCCTCTTGATTTGCCTGTATAGATAGTCAGAAGTGCTGGTCAACTCCTCTCACACTTGAGTTTAATCATCCTTACTCCCAAGATTGGATTCTGCCATTAGTAAGAGTGTAAATTGTGGGAGACAGTTTTCCCTGGGCCTCTTGCATTTCTGTAAGTTTTGTGAACAGACCCACTGATAGCTTCTCTTTCAGATAATTTTTTCAAGGATGTTTAGAGAGCAAACTGCCTTGGAAAACATCGTGTCTCCCCGTGGGGAAAAGGATGGACTTGTTTCCTCCCCAGGATAATAAAAAGTAATGTCTCCTTCCAGCTCAGAAGTTGAGCGGGTTTGCTGTGGTCCCTTTAAAAGACGAGTTTACTAATTCCATTGCATGTGCAGAATTCACTTGGGCCACTCTATGGGGCTATGGGCTTTAAGGCAAGGGGCGGGCCGAACCAAGATGAACAGGAAACGTGTTTTTCTGTTGTAACGGGAGCAGCAAAGTCCTTTGTCTCTGACCAAGGAGTCTCATGTCTTCTGCCAGCATCGGTGAACCTGTGGTGGGCTGACTTGTTAGTAGGGTAAAATCTCAACTCATCACAGTTCTGACAGCATTTGTTGAGAGCAACTTGAATGTTTAAAAATGTATGAATATTTAAAATCCCCTGATGTTGCGGTTTCACACTTAGAAAGCTATCATGTAGGAAAACAGTTGGCTAAGTATATTCAAACACAAATACAAAGTTGTATATTTCATGTCAGTGTCTGACAGTAGAAATTTAAAAGAGCCTGCACATCTATCAATAGGAATATGTATAATTTAATGATAACTGTCCATATTCTGACTCCATGTCATCAACGAGAAATAAGGGAGCTCCTTCTGTGCTGACATAGGGCTGTTCCTATGATTCATTTTTCATGGGAAAAATGCAAGTTATTCCATGATAATGTGAGTTTTGAATATTTCTTATTCATTTATTCACTCATCAAACATTTATTGAGCATCTACTATGTGCCAGGGCAGGTGAGGATATATTAGAGGTGATGCTGACAATGTCCCTAACTTCGTGTTGTGGGGGGATACATTATAAAAACAATAAATAAGGTAATTGCATTGCTGTGAAGGAAATATTCAAAATAATGTGATTGAAAGTAGCCAGGGGGCACCTCTAAGTGACATGGACAAGAGAATCTGTTAGTCTCAGAGCAGTTCTGAGGATACAGCAATTGAATGAATCTCAGGTTGGAGAATAAACTAGCCGAGCAGTGATCTGGGGAAGAACATTCAAGTCAGGGGCCCAGGGCAGATAAAGGTTTCTTATGTTTGAGGAGCAGAAGGGAACCCATGATAGTCAGGTGATACTACTGATCAGGAGGGAGAATGGTGACATGATAAGATACTTGGGTGCAGCAGAAAACCACTTTTAGGGCTGCACAAGGATGTGGTTTTCTTACTTAGAAGTTCATTCTGACTGTTGTGTGAGAAACAAACTTCAAGAAATTCTCCCTCTCTGTCTATATATGTACGTATGTACGTGCACATATACATACATCCATGGATATGCACATCTGCATATGTATATACACATGCATATGCATATGTAAACATGTATGCATGTATCTTATGTAGAAGTTTTCAAATATTAACCAAGTAACAGCTTGTGGTTTTGAGGGAAGAATTAGGAGAACTTTACTACTTGTTTTTTCATAAAACACGTAAGGAAGCACATTTTGAATTTTAATAAAAAGAGATGGGAAAGGCCAGAAGGTGCTTGGTTACATACCAGATCGAGATAGAATTTTCATACCACAATATTACTAAACTGTCTTAAAAATTTTGATCCTATTTATGTATTTGTTTCTTTATCACCAGAGATGATAATATTAGCATTGTTCTGGGAAATAACCGTGTGTGTGTGTGTGTGTGTGTGTGTGTGTGTATGCATGTACATGTTAACAAACATTGATCAGTTCCTGGCATGTGACTATTAATTACCATCTGTAAAATGAAATTAAATAAGGAAAAGGAACCTCAAAAAATATAATCACACAATCTTGTTTTCAGTAAGTTAATACATTGAAATTCGAAGTAAAAGCAGGGGCATACAACTAGCTGGTCAAGGAAACACTTATGAGATGTTCTGATAAACTTTGGCAGCAATGTTATTAAGAGAAAGATCCTTTGCAATTGAAAGACTTTAAAGGTTGCAAAATAGAAATCCAATATTTCTCCTACTGTCAGTAAACAAAGAAATCCATATATATCCTCTTTCATAAATACATGATTCTAGCAATTCATTTTTATGGCCATTTTTCACTAAGCCATCTTTCACTTTGATAACATAATTATAGTGGAACACAACATTCCTTACTGATGCTGAGACCTCATTTAAGCTTCTACAAGCTCCCTATTTAGAGTGTGTGTAGTTCTTGACCTAAATATTGCATGGCTATTGATAGCTATCTGAGGAGAAGTCTCATTAATCCATTTACTGAAATTTCATTACCCCAAACACAGACACAACCACCTCCACTTTGTCTTCTAAATTAGTCACTCATCAGGGAGAAAATGCCATATTCTTCTTTTTAAGGAATGGATTAGAAAAAGAAAAAACTCAACCAAGTAATATGGGAGTAAATTGGCAAATCACCAGAGATTGACTATATTTAGCCATTATATGTGAGAGCTTTTGGCCAGCCCCATAATAAAGACAGATAACCCTATGGGCTGTCACTGATCTTGTATTTTCTTATTGGAAGTGGGGGCTAACCCACCTGCATATCAAAGATTTGCAGTAATAACTCTGGGAGTCTTGGAATTTATTCACGGATTCCTTAGAAAAATTACCAAACATCTTCTGTGTGCCAGGTACTGTACAGAATGAATGAAATGTATTTTTTATTTGATTATTTTCTAGTGGCTAATCATCTTTTATTTGGTTTTCCACCATGCTAGCTATGCCCAACTTAATTTTTCAAAGTTTATAGGTCCTCAAAAAGTCCCATGAAATTATATCTCCCCCAAGCCTTGCGTTTGACTTTTGCTTGGTCGTTTGGAATTCACAGTAATTGGTGTTGCATTTGAATAGCATATTTCCTATTGTTCTAGGCAGAGTGATTTATAACAGTGCGTGGGAAGGTCTGGTTTTTGGCATGCTTAACACTGATGAATTAGGTGAAACATTTCTCTATTGCAAGTCTCTTCTCATGCTTCTTTTGAAGTGAAGCCCGAGTTCTCTCTTGTGAGACTAGAGAGGAAGGAGAAAAGTGAATAAAATATGAGATGAACAGTACTGTCCTCAGACTAGTAAATCTCCTGCCCACGTCTACCCTTCCTGCCTCAATGCGCATCCGGCCCACATTTTTGTCAGTGTCACTACTGGTTCTCCCTGGATGATAGGAGCAGATCAACAACTTTGCTTACTTTCCCAGGGAAGGAAGAAGACAACTATGGTTCTTTCCCTTAAAACTTTTACTGTAACTCCTCCCTACCTGCCTCAGTGTGGCTCAAAATAGCCCATGGTACCTTTGTCAGCCTTCTAGGAGGGTATATATACTTTCTTGGAATTCTCTTGATCAAACTCAAGGAAGTTCCTTGAATTCATGTATCAGAAATCACTTATCTTAAGAGCTTCAGGTAGATCCTCTTATAGGGTAAAAAGCCTTGTGATATTATAAAAATCTCCTTTTCTCTTTTCTCTGCTACGGATGCCAGGATGTTAGATTTCACCAAGGACTCCCTCCTGACAGATGACTATGTTTCCTGTGACATCCTCAATTCAGAGAGAAGATGGGTGGTGTGGCCTGTGCCCCATAAACACATGGGTTCTCGTGGCAAGTTTAGGACAAGTTCTATAAAGCAATGCATCTTAAACTTTTGAGTGCCTTGGGAGATCACATGGGGTGGCTATTAAGAATTGCAAATTTGGGATCATTGCCACCAGAGGTAATGATTCCGTAAATCTGAGTTTAGGCTCCCTAAAACTGATATAGTCCTAAGCACCATGGACCTAATGGTACAAGTGGTCTTGATTTTGCTCTTAGAAGTAGAAGTAGTGGTTGTGAAGACAACCACTAGCTTGTGAGTTGACAAATCCTGGTCAAGTTTCTAACCCCACAATTTAACACAAATATGACTTTGGATAGGTTAATCTTACTAACCTGAGTCACTTTGAAATTGGATACACCAAGGATGCCTGGGTGGCTCAGTGGTTGAGCATCTGCCTTCAGCTGGGGGTGTGATCCCGGGGTCCTGGGATCAAGTCCCACATCGGGCTCCCTGCGGGGAGCCTGCTTCTCCCTCTGCCTGTGTCTTTGCCTCTATCTCTGTGTTTCTTATGAATAAATAAATAAAATCTAAAAAAAAAGACAAGAAAGAAATAAGATACACCATAACTTGTAGCATAGCTTTCACACTTCTGCACCATTTTTCAATGTTACTTAATTTCATTTCAGGCACTAATGACACACGGTATAGTTACAACAGGTCATGCTAGGGAAGTTTACAAGTGAAGGGTCAGCCAGAAGAGGCACAGAGTTTCCCGGTCTCCTGGCTTTCTGCAGGGATGCGTGATGAGGCTGGGACTTGGTGGACCCACCGTAGCTACGTTCCAGGGAAGGGACCCTGTGGTCTGTTGCTCTCCCTTTAGGGGAAGAGCACAATAATGACCTTAACTGTGGGCGACACATTGTTCTGTGAGTTCACCTGGTGTTGTATGTATGTAATTACAACGTGAGAACAGCTTAGAAGCCAGCTGTTCAGGAGAGTGATGGGAAATGCCACCTGTTCTGTACTTGGGGACCAGGGAGCACCTGTAGGAAAACACAGCCTTTTCCTGAACAAGGGCAGTGTTTCGAGTTCTATCTAACTAATTTCTGGGCAATTCAGAGACAGTTCCAGTGTACATGGCAGATAAACTCTGCAGTATCTCACAAGGCTTTTGTGAGCATTGAATGGGATAATATATGAAAAGACTTAATTTAGTTCAGATCCACAGTAAAAATGTTGGTATATCATTGCTTATCCTTCATCCCCTTCCTGCATCCTACAGAGCTGGAGACACTTAAAACCTGTATTTTATACTCCTCTGTCCCGAATTGGCTAATTGGTTATTATTGTTGCTGTGATGTTTTTGTTATTATTAATCCTGTTAATCTGAACTGAAACTGGAGATTCTGGTTTTCATTTCCTGAGGGAAGTTCAGTCTGAGCCAGAATTTTTTTTTCCCTCTGAAGCTTAGGTTGAAGTCCATTATAATTCTAATAATTTGTCATAGGATTTTCCACATTTGAAATGTGAGAAGCATCATATGAGTAGCCAAATTGCTAAACTGCCTTTCTAGGGAAAGAAAGGACTGAATTTCACAAAGCTTGATTATTTAAAACATTGCTATTCGAAAGACTTGCTCTGAAATTGTTTTAATATATCACGTATTTTCATTAATGCCTGCAAGCCTTTGTACATGAGGCTTTATGCCCTCCTGTGGAATTATATATAATATATAATGTTAATATATAGAATTAATAATATTCTAAATTCAAGTTTCAATAACTAAAATTCAAATTTCAATAATATCTTAAGATATACACACATATGA
The DNA here is from genome assembly GCF_003254725.2 of Canis lupus dingo. Classification (NCBI taxonomy): domain Eukaryota; kingdom Metazoa; phylum Chordata; class Mammalia; order Carnivora; family Canidae; genus Canis; species Canis lupus. The sequence goes on along the minus strand of NC_064261.1, from coordinate 28,720,031 downwards.
AAGCACTATATAAATATATCTACTGAGACAGAGAATGTGTCTCACTGCCAGAGTATGACTTTTTACGGATTATTAAATAAAGCTATATACATCTCATTGTTAAAAAACACAAAATGGTGTGTGTGTGTGTATATATATATATATATATATATACACACACACAATGAATATACAGAACTCAATACACACATTACAAAAACTCAATAAAATTTGTTAAATATCCAGAATATTACTATCATTTGTGATTTGGACATTTTCATTATCCAGAATGAATCAATGAGCAGGGAATATTGAAGAATCTGGTATCCACTAATCATGCTATGTGGTTATAACATGAGTGCTGTATTAGAAATTGTTTCATGTGTCTTCAGTTCCTGAACATCTCCTTATTGTTTTGAGGCCATATTTGAAGTTTCTCAAATCATTCTGAAGACTTCTCCATTTTGTCTCAGAAAGGGATGCATCTAACATTTTAGGGAAAGTACCAAGGGCTCTATTCATTTAAGCTCACCGACTATCTTCTCAGAAAACACGAAATCCTGCTCAAGGAAAAAAGGGGAAAAGAGATGAGGGGAGAGTTTTTGGCACTGGAGAAGAGCATGGCATAGATCCACCTGTTCATCTACCATCATAGGGAGGCAGGCTTCTGTGTATATTCTTTGCAAATATGGAGAAGGAACAGGAGAACCTCAACACGCCTGACTCCCTGTCCAAATAGAGCCATCTCTGACCGTGGGCTGCTGCTAAAATCTAGCTTCAGGGCTTCCACTCTTACTTCCTTTATTTATTCTTTAGCCAGTTATTAAAACAAACATTTGACCGTCTTGCATTTCTTATCAGAAACCTTCCCCACATTCCACTTCCTGCCGAATATAAATTTAAACTCTGTGGTATTGAATTCGTTCCCTCCAATCCTGATTTCCACCACACCCCTTCACATTTTTTTCTTCCTAGTGAATGGAACTACCTACTTGCTTCAAACACATTACACACACTCACACTGAGTGCCTTTGTATAGTGTTCTTTCAACTAACATGGCCATGCCCCCTACTTCCCTATCTGGATTGTCTAGTGACTTCCTTCTCTGAAGTTTGTCCAAGTCTCCCGTAGAGATCAATCTCTCAGTCTCCTGACTCCCCCCGACCTTGCTGGCACTTCTACCACATTACTGATATGACGAAGCAGGCTGTTTGCACTTCGTCATTTTCCTCCTCCTATGCTCTCTGGTCCTTAAGCATCTCTAGGGCAGAGACTGTGCCTTCATCACTCCACAATGCCATGCCCTGCAAGCCTGACACATGAACTGGCATCAAGGTCACAAGGGATTATAGTCAATGCAGCCAGTGCTTTAAGAATCCTTAGCTCCTCAGAGCTACTGGTGCATCTGGTGCTCTACTAGGAGCTAAATAAAGCAGGGGAAAAAGGGCACCTGGGTGGCTCAGTGGTTGAGCATCTGCCTTTGACTGAGGTATTTATCCTGAGATGCTGGGATTGAGTCCCACAACGGGCTCCCTGCAGGGAGCTTGTTTCTCCTTCTGCCTATGTCTCTGCCTCTCTGTGTGTGTCTCTCATGAATAAATAAGTAAAACCCTTAAAATAAAAAAAGGGAAAAAATGAGAACAAAATAAAATGAGATCTTTAACGAATCAGTCAAGTATATTGTAAAGACCTTATTCCTTAAAGAACTTGAGAACGATGCATTGCTCAGACATTGAAAAGAAAATTGGACAAAATTTGTGAAAATGCACATTGTAGTCTTATTTGCTCATTTGTTTATACAGACTCCTTTATGGATCTAGTTCATCTTGAAAATGTGATAATTGAACATTACTTTGTTGATATTCAGCAGGCATCAATATGCAGTAGAAGAGCTTGAGGTCTACAGTCAGAGAGTATTAGGTTAAAATGTTATCGTTGTCGTGGTTTTCTTTCTAACTTGTGATATGGTCTCAGAAGTATCTTCTAACTTATTTGAACCTCAAGTTCCTTATCTGCAAATTAAGAATAGTAATAACTAGCCCCAAATTAAAATAATGCATGCCAAGCACCTGACACATGAACACTGCCTTTTATTATAATAATTATTATTAGTTACAGCAATAGAAAGTTAATGTACATTTCATTAAGCATTCATAATACCTTTAACATTGATAATCTGTTTTTCTAAAGAGTGTCTAAAGAGAGTCAGTCTCTTCTCTCCCCACCTATTTCTACATATATGACACAATACCTGCCATATATAGAAACCCAATAAAAGTTTGCTAAGTATTCAGAGTATCATCATCATTTGTGATTTGGACGTTTTAAATATCCACAAAGATCAATGAACAGAGAATATTGAAGAATTTAGTATCTACCTGCCATCTTCACCTTGTAGGGGCCCCGCCTCCACACTGCCCCTCAACAGAGCTTTAAGCATTTTTTATAACTGAGCCAATGCACAGTCATTATGCCCAAGATAGAATCTATCTGCAAAAAATTTTCACATCACTTAAGATGCTGATTGACATTTATGAGGATATTAATATAAACTTGAATAAATTGATAACCACTAATACGAGAGTAGAAATGTTCATGAAGTCGGAAACATTTAAAACTTGGCAGCAACTAAACTGTACTAACTGAAAACTGGAAAGGAAATTATCCTTTTGTCATTTGACATTTTGAAATCCATTGACCTTTATCTCACTTGCAACAGTATTATGGTTTTATTTTATGGGCTTTCTCACTCCATTCCTAGCCGTTTTTTCCTTCCTCTTGATTTCCAGAGGACAGAACAACTGCTGGCTCTTGTCTCCCCTCTGCTCCCTGACATTCAGCTGGACAGAGCAGCACAGAAGTTTGTTTGCAGCCTGGAGGGACCGGTGGGGGGGGGTGGGGGGGGTGGGCACTCAGGTCCTGGTGCACAGGGGCCCTAGTGTCTGCCTAGTTCTGTAGGAGGGAAGAGTCTGGGACGAGGGGATTTTTATGTGAGAGCAGGAGGTCAAGAGGTGAAACCTGAGAAGAAAAGGAGCAAGCACTGACAGGCTGTTGAGACAGAGAATTGCCCCTAAGTGATCCTGGGAATGGCACGACGATGTTGGAAAGGAACTGTTTTAATAAGCATTGTGTGTGGTGAACAGCACCAAGTCCTTCATAGGAAAAAGTATAAATGGGGAACCTGGGTGGCTCAGTCAGTTAGGCATGGGAGTCTTGATCTCATTCAACCCTGGGGCTGGGTGCGCAGCCTACAAAAAAAAAAAAAAAAAAAAAAAGAAGAAAAAAAAAGAAGAAAAGAAAGAAAGAGAGAGAGAAAGAAAGAAAGAGAGAGAGAGAGAAAGAAAGAAAAAGAAAGAAAGAAAGAAAGAAAGAAAGAAAGAAAGAAAGAAAGAAAGAAAGAAAGAAAGAAAAGGCACTTCCTGTCTCCAAGGTACAGATACTCTATTTGACCACAAGCTATGCCTAAAATCAGTAGCTATACACAAGGTTCTGGATCCTTGGTCCATGCTGTAGTGATTTCCAGTTGTTGTTTTTTTTTTTTTTTTTTTTAACTTTCAGAATACTTTGTTCCTAAGAAAGTCTACTTATTTTAAAGTCCAATAAAAAGTAGCTGCCATAGATGAATGCAGGCAGAACTCCCATCACTGTCTACTTGCTGGGTCCTGGACCCCCACAGTACTGTGGTCCTGACAGATCCCAGAAAACTCTCCCTTCTGGGCCTTAGAGGGGAGGCTGCTGCCTTGCAAGATGGGGTGCAGGCTCCCTGCTGATGTTTCTGGTTCCAGTTAACCTCTGCCACCTATCATTCTGCACCCCCTCCCCACTCCCCTTTCTGGTATAAACATTGACTGTAGCCTAGACACCCCTGTCTCCTGGGCCTCTTCTCATCATGCCATCTTTCTAAAATAATCTTTCCTGCTTCATCTGCATTGTCAGTAAATATCTTCTTATCTTTCAAGATCTTTGAGATTCCCCTCAAAACTATCTTTCTCTGTTGAAATCAAGTCACCTTGGGCCTCCATCCAGTGAGAGCTGGCTGTGTCTGCTGGGCAGTTCTTTTGTGCAGTGTAGCCTTATGACACTGCATGGCAATTGTGGGCTTGTGGGCCCCCCCCTCTCTCCCCAGTGGTCTATTTCTCAAGATTAGAGAGCTTTCTCCAATCTCTTTCCTCAATTAGATAAGAGGAAGGATTTCTTTTTCTGTTTGAAGAAGGCTGTGAGAGATGATCTGATGGTTCACTTCCCCCTAAGAAACTGTCACAAAAGCAGGAAACATATCCCATCCTCCTCTTTTGCTGCCAGCATCTCAGTTGGGTGAGGAAATCTAGCTCACTAGGCAAAAAACATGTGGGGGTCAGTTCCCATCACTTAGAGCAGACTGGGATGCTCAGCTTCTCTCCCTTGGCTCTCCATTCTGCTGATCCCTGGGGTGTGGTGAGTGGCTAAAGCCCAATGAATCAATGTATTCATTAATTTGTTTTGTGGCTAAAACTTTTTTCTGAAGATGGGGCCCAAAGACTAGACTGGGGGCCAAGTTAGTTGAAAACCTCACTTTGCCTTCATATCCAAATCCTGTTTTCCAATTCAACTTTATCAGAGAACCCTACACATTGGGAGTTATGGGGCATTAGTCAACACTTTAGGATGGCTGATGCTGAACTTCGATCCCAATGGGCTGTTTAGCCCATCTTCAGTTAATCAGATGCTTCAGGAAAGTACAGGGATGTGTTTAACAACTGCAAGCTCCATCATCAATAACCTACCAAAGTGCACATCCTGTAGTAGCTGTAACGTGTTGCACACATATCTTGATCCCACATCCCACATCCCAAGTGTTATGATACACTTATCAATTCAGATTGAAGAGTAAGAAGCATGATCTCTTGAGAGGCCTGGCAATTTATCCCAGTACCTAGGAGGTACTCAGGAAATATTTTTTGACTGATTCACTGGTCGATTACCTGAAACTAGGAGAGATCACTGATGCCACTTACAATTTCCTAGTATTTCAATTTATTTGTGTTTGTGTGTGTTTCTGTAGTCTGAGAGAAAACATGAACACATTATATATATTTTAAATTGTCTGTATTAATTTTCCATGCACAGCTGAGTCCTACTTATCTGTCCTGGGTGGTGAAATGTGATAGAATGTGTGGTGTAGTGTTCAGTCTTGTTTGGCTTCAAAGGGCAAGATGGTATAGGTTCAGATCATGGTCTCTGTATTCTCTGGGCTTGAATCCAGCTCTAATACTTACTAGCCATATGATGTTGGGCGAGTTACTCACTTCATTAAGATTAAATTAGGTAAGGCCGGCAAAGTACTTAGAATAATCCCTAACACTGAATAAATGTTAGCTAATATTATCATGAATGTAGATATCATTTTTTTATTTGAATTTCTAATGAGGTATAGCTTTTCAGTTTTTTTAATATATAAAATTCAGATTGTGCCATTGTCACCCTTAATGTAATATTGAACTACAGTATAGGCAACAATAATAAAAAACATTTCTATAAATGACCCAATTCTAAAAGTCACTAATGCTTTTCTCTTTTTCCGCAGTACACTTTCTTTAAATGCCTGGTCAAAAAACATTGTGGATATCCTGCTCTTATTTATCCAGAGCCATGGAAGTGAGTTGTATCATGGGGCTGAGAGCATTAGTTCTGTACTAGATATTAGAGAGAGGGCAATCTATTGAAGCTAATGGTCTCCACTAATAGTAAAAGATACATTCCCCATGTTCTTGAACGAAGACACTAAGCCTTTTAGGTATCATTTAATTTGAGAAGTGGGAGAAATTAAATTATTCTAGGAAGGGAAATGAGAATCCCATTGAAGGTAATAGAATGAAATATTGACTTAATTCAGGGCTACTTGCAGACTGAGTCACTCTATGTTCCTGAAACCTAGGCAAAGAGTACAAGGCACTCTATATTTATTGAGTCTAATTTAAGGCATTAGCACCCCTTGCAACTGTTGGAGGATGCCCATAGCAAGGAGATACTATTTAAAATAAATTTTTAAGATGTTATGTAGTGAATAGGAATCGTGGCCCAGTACAGCGGAATAAAGAACTCCATGTGAAATTTAAAGATATGAAGACTTGTCATGATTTTGGATGACGACCTTCATATTGCTGGACATCAAATCCTCGTGTAAAAATGAGGAACTTCTGCTTGCATGATGGGCTGCTAAGGTGCATGCCAGCCTATATATTTTATAATCATGTATGTGTAATTCTAAAATGCCAAGTGTTTTTTATAATCAGAAAGAGAGTCAATTTGAGGATAGGAGTAGAAAAACTTGGGTCCATTTAAGTGGAGGAGCAGACATACATAGGTGCTTTATAACTGAGCCTTGGAAAAGAGAAAGCATGGTGTTGCAGTTATACTTTTCAGTGTTGGCACAAATGGAGATCTGTACATCCTTAGTCTTCCCACCTACAGATAAGGGATAATATTTACTTCTTAGAGTGTTTGTGATTATAGGACCAAATGATATGGTGCATATAAAGCATTTAGCATAGCATTCCATACACATGCTTGTTAGTTGCTACTATTATGCGAGCAAAGGAAGATGAGTGTGCTCATTCTAGGGCGCTCCAGCAGAAGGTATCCTGGGTGGAGTTAAGCCATTGAGACCTACGGGGCAATAGGGGAGCTTTGGGAAGAAATACTGTTGGATGTCCATGGGGCATTTTCTCTTAGCTAATCCAAGCAAAGAAAGTTACTAGAAGGTGACCAAATTTTTCCTAGCGTGAACATTCAAGTTACTCCATCTCACAGAGACACTGAAAGGTTAGCATCAACAGTGAAATTTTATGGCTCTGTCATTAGAATGTTGTACTTGTGTTTATTATTGAATATATTATGTTGGATTGAAAAGTATAAACAATTCAAGAAGGATTCCATTAAAGAGTAGTCCATTGCTTTTTTACCTACAGAAAAATATAAGGAAGAACTAGAAGGAGAAGCAGTTCAAATTCCCAGCAGCATTAGCCCTCAAGTTCGTGGCAAGTAGAGAAGCTTGTCTCAGCACCAGCGGCCTCTCTGGTGTTCATCCTTTTCCCTTCTTTCCCAAATATTCTGCCTTCGGGAAGCAGAACTTACCTTGTAAAATGAAGCAAGACCAGGATCTATAGGGGCACAGTGGAGATTTCAGTGGGAAGAACAAAATGGATGAAATTGAATTCTTCTATGTGAGGTTCTGTCTTCACACTCCCTTCCACAGCCTGTATCCATAGTGAGCTCTACAGGGCATCCTGCATTGGAATTCCCTCAAATGGCCATGAAAAGGCCTGGGGTCAGGAGGCATACAGAAGAGCTCTGGGGTTCTGAGTGTTGCACACGGGTAGTCTGTCACCTTTGGATTCCCCTCACTGTAAGGACTTCTCCACTCACTGACAAGTAGTTTCCCTGAGCAGGTGAGGTGTATGTGTGCTTCTTCAGCCATCAGGGGGCAAACTGGTGGAAGCCAGATACAAATAAACCTTCCTCCAGAGGTGGTATCTCATTGTGGTTTTGATTTGTATTTCCCTGATGGCAAGTGATGCAGAGCATTTTCTCATGTGCGTGTTGGCCATGTATATGTCTTATTCTGTGAGGTTTCTGTTCATGTCTTTTGCCCATTTCATGATTGGATTGTTTGCTTCTTTGCTGTTGAGTTTAATAAGTTCTTTATAGATCTTGGAAACCAGCCCTTTATCTGATACATCATTTGCAAATATCTTCTCACCAGTGAGAATGGGGAAAATTAACAAGGCAGGAAACCACAAATGTTGGAGAGGATGCGGAGAAAAGGGAACCCTCTTACACTGTTGGTGGGAATGTGAACTGGTGCAGCCACTCTGGAAAACTGTGTGGAGGTTCCTCAAAGAGCTAAAAATAGACCTGCCCTACGACCCAGCAATTGCACTGTTGGGGATTTACCCCAAAGATACAGATGCAATGAAACGCCAGGACACCTGCACCCCAATGTTTCTAGCAGCAATGTCCACAATAGCCAAACTGTGGAAGGAGCCTCGGTGTCCATCGAAAGATGAGTGGATAAAGAAGATGTGGTTTATGTATACAATGGAATATTACTCAGCTATTAGAAATGACAAATACCCACCATTTGCTTCAACGTGGATGGAACTGGAGGGTATTATGCTGAGTGAAGTAAGTCAATCGGAGAAGGACAAACATTATATGGTCTCATTCATTTGGGGAATATAAATAATAGTGAAAGGGAATAGAAGGGAAGGGAGAAGAAATGTGTGGGAAATATCAGAAAGGGAGACAGAACATAAAGACTCCTAACTCTGGGAAACGAACTAGGGGTGGTGGAAGGGGAGGGGCAGGAGGTGGGGGTGAATGGGTGACGGGCACTGAGGGGGGCACTTGACCGGATGAGCACCGGGTGTTATTATGTATGTTGGCAAGTTGAACACCAATAAAAAATAAATTTATTATAAAAAAAAAAACTTCCTCCAGAAATTTTCCTTAAGGTGGAATGTTCCACTTGCTTCAGGGAATAGTTCACAACACAAAAAAGTGATTTTTAACACGACAGTTCAACGCTTACAGAGAAAGCAAGGCAAACTTTCGGAAGTGGCTATGTCACTCAGGCCAAGAAAATTGCCTCAGGTGCCTTAGAAATTTCAGCTTCTCACTTACCTCACTGCTGGTCTCTCTCAAGTACAGCTGCTTGGGCTTTTATCGCCTTGTCAGTTAGTCAGTGGGTGAATCAGTAAATTAGCTGTTTAGTTGGCAATTAACCACCATTAACCAAGTGCCTGACTCCAGCTTGTCCTTGAGTAGCTTACATGGTATAAGGGAATATAAAGTGTTTATTCATCAAGATTTATTAAGCTCTGAGAGATAATTATGCATGAAATCCTTAGAGCAGGGTTTCCCTAAGGGTGTTCTATGAAGTGTTGTTCAGTAGAATGTTCTTCTCAAAGTAAATGGGTGGGAAGCAGTGCTAGAGTTCTTGCTGCACATTAGAATGTGAAATGTATCTTGGAGATTGGTGGAGAAAGAAATGACTTGATGATTGTTTCATTCAGAATTTCTAAAATTCTCTTTCTGCAGAGCCCATTTCTTCCCCATTTTATCATCTTCGGAGAAGCAATGTTTGTCAGGAAATACTGACCACTGATTTAAGAAATTTGTTCTAAAAGTGGCAGGAAGAATTTTTAGAAACAAGCAGCTGTTGGCATTGCTAACTCATTTCTCATGGAACAAGGATCTAGTCAAGGAGAGACCTGGCATTCTCAGAAGAGGAGACTGTATTGGACTGCAGATTTTCTGGATGCTAAGAAAGCGTTTTGGGGAATCTTGAGACATTTCTTTGAATATAAGGCAGAACATTTTGTTCAAGATTCCCTTTTTTAATTTTGGAAAGACATTATAAATTCTTTTGGATAACTTATAAATGACAAAGTTTCAGGATCCTGTGTAAATATTTTTGCTTAAATCTAAAACTAGAAATAGCTAATTAAAAAACTGTGATGCTGCGATCATTCATCCTTTTAACTGATTTATGAATTAGTGATTTAAATATTTATGGAGCATCCTGTTTTGTGCTAAGCTTGTGTGAGACCCAGAGATAAGCATCAGAACTCATACCCTGTCTGTCTAACACAGAAGCTTATGTATGTGAGTACATCTATGTATCTAAGTACACATCATCAGTCGTTGGCAGAGAAACTATAGTGGGTTCTGTCTCTCCTTCCTCAGAATGCCTTTGATTTATTCCCTTTGTTCTAATCCATATTCTTTGATGTGGACCAGGTCTCTCTCAAACCTATGTCACAACAGACTTTCCTTTGTCCCTTGTCTTTGTGCACTTGTCATGTTGCTTAGAGTGCCTGGATTAATCATTCTTAAAGATGATTTGCCGACTTTATGATTAAAAAATAAAGGTAGGCAGAGAGAAGATTAACATTTATAGAAACTCTTGTTCCAATCTTGAAGAGGTCCAGAGGTGGAGAAACCTTGTCATCAGAAGCTACAGAACCAAACATTAAGGACACAATTCTACTAATTTTCCCCTGGGAGAAAATAGCTTGTCACTTATAAGTCCTAAGTCCTTTGTATCACCTAGGAAAGAGTCTTTTAAAATTGTTTTAAGGGAGAGTATGAATAGGAAGTTACATTTGTAATTTGGTAGGGAAAAGGATTTTATTGTCAATGTAAGAAACATCTCTACTCATGTATGTATTTGAAGAATTTAAAAATATTTCCTTTACTAAAAAGAATATTTTCAGAAACAATTAAAATTCATTTATACCTGTCTAAAATAAAAGACTTGGCAGTAGGTTGAATGACTTTTGGGATTTTAACCCAATCAATATAAAAAACCAACTTGTAGATATCTGCGGGATAAAATGACGATTTCCAACCCTGGAGAAACACTGAGTGCAAAATAATTAAGTGGTAAAGATAAAAAAAAATCCTGCTGTTCAGAACATGGTGTGTGTAGGTTTCTTCATTTCAACTTTACTGATAATGATTGCTTTTTGTAGTAAATGTACTTCAAAACTTAATCTATCACAGCCAAGAACGGAATTATGAAAGGACTCATTGATTTCACATCTCAACCTTTAAAAAGCAGTTCTGATTATCTTTCCCTTTGGGTATCAGTCAGTCACATACTGTCTGGGAGTGTGTGTGTGCAAAAAGTCTCCTCTGACATGGGGAAGTGCCTCCCATCTTGACTAAATTTCAAAAGAGCTTGCCCTAAAAGCATCATGTTCCTCTTCATATTGAATCAATTGAGTCTTCTGTAAGGAAGGAGAGGAGAAGTGTCCATAACTATCAGAGGACCAGCCCATTGAAAGAGTTGTAAACAATAGCCAGAGGGATTCACTTCACTAAATAGCCTTGGCTTGCAGCCTATCATACAAAACTCCAACTGTTTACTGTGGCATTCAAGTCCATTCGAAACTCAATCTGTCTAAATTTCTTTACCTTCTGCTTCTTCCCTTGTATTCCTGCCACGCACAATGCCCTGTGCCTCTATTGCCAATGTGATTTTGCTCATGCTGTTCCCTTTACCTTGAATGCCATGGCACAGCCATCAAAAGCTAATTAAGTGAGACTATGGGCAGAACGTTCAACAAATCAAAGGTCCAGAATGTCAAAAATTGGAATTCAGGACCTTCTAAGATGAAGAGGCTCAGGTAAATACTCCAGGCTTTTGGCTGGTATCTTGAAACGGATATAATCAAGAGGAAAAATAAACAACAGCAACAAAATAGACCGTCTAAAATCCAGTCGTAAATCATCTCAATCCTTAACGGGATGCAGGAGGTCATTCACTAACAACCACCCCACCCCCAAGCCTAAACATATTTTCTTTGAGGAACTGTGATTTCATCTAGAAACTCAAATTGTTAGGGTGAATTTAAACAATAAAATTCACTCTAAAAGTCACTCTATTTAAGTTGGAAAAGATCGAACTTAAATATAAGGATATTGAAAGCTTGGAAGTAAAAGGCTAAAGGAGAGATAAATCCAGCAAGCACTAACCAAAAGAAAGTTAGTATAAGTACATCAATGTCAGAAAAAGTAGACTTCATGAAGTAAGTACCACCAGGGATTAAGAAAGACATTCCATAATGATGAAACTGTCAGCTTACTAGGAATATATATATATATATATATATATATATATATATATATATATATAAATTCTGAATTTGAATGCACCTGGTTAACAAAAAGTTTCAGACTATATAAATCAGAAACAGATTTAAAAGAGAAACGGACAAATTTATAATCATAGTGGAACATTTTAATGCAACCCCTCATTAGCTGGCAGAGCAAGCTGACCATTTGAATACATAGACAATTCGAACAATAATAGAATACAGATTGTGTTCATATGTCCATAGAACATTATCCAAAATTGAACATATGTTGGGCCACAAGGAAATTTTAACAGAGTTCAAAGGACTGAAAACTTACAGAGAATGTTATCTGACAACAGTGAAACTAAAGTAGAAATAATAATAACAATTGAAATCTAAAATATTCATGAAGTTATGCAAATGAAGCAAAAAAACTTTTAGGTAAGTCAAAGATTAAAGAAGAAGTCACAATGGTAATGGAAGTGAATTCTAAAATATGGCACAAAGCAAAAATTGTGCTTTGGGAGAAATATATATACAACCTTAAATCACATGTTAGAGAAACTAAACGTCTGAAAATTCGTTATATAAATGTATGTCAAGAAGTTTTCTAAAATAACAAAACTAAAAGCAATGAAAGTAGAAGAAAGGACATTTTAAAGATGAGAAATGAATTTAAAAAGGAAGCAGACATACAATAGAGAGAAGGCACAAAAATTCAACGGTATTGAGAAGAGATTAATACAACTGGCACAATGGTGACAGGACTAGTCAAGAAGAAAATTGAGATGGCACAAATTACCAATACCTTGTATATATAATTAAAGAACACTAAAAATAAATTAAATGCCAATAGATTAAAAATTTAGTTGAAATTGACAAATTCCTTAAAAGCACAATGTACAAAAACTAAAACAAGAATAGAAAACCTGAGAAGTCCAAGACCCAGAAATAATTCAATTCATAATTTTCAGCCCAGATGACCACAAGTGAAATTTTTCTAAACTTTTAAATGAAAATAACAGCAACCAAACATAAAAGCCTCCAGAGAATTGAAAACTAGAAATATTTTCCAAACCTTTTAATATTTTATATATCACCAATAGAGATAGAAATTAAAAACAACAATATTTAATGAAATTTATAATTTTCTCAAACAACATTTATTTTTTAGGAGTAAATCTAAGAAAAAAGTTTGAAATTTACATACCAGCAAACTACAAGATTATTGAGACAAATGTAAAAAATATTTAAATAAATAAATAATAAATGATAAAAATAAATAAAATACTTAAATAAATAAGCCATGTTTATAGATTGAAAGGTTAAACAAAGATATTAATGTCCTCTCAATTGCTTTATAAATTCAAAAGAATCCAAACCAAAACCTCAGCTATTCTTTTTGGCAAATATTGACAAGCTGATTACAAAATTCATATGGAATTACACCTAACCAAAAATACCCAGGACAATCTTGAAAAGAACAAAGTTACTATCAAATATGTTAATATAAATCTATAATTATTAAAATTCTGTGGTATTTGTGAAAGGGTAGAAAGCAGATCAACTGAATAGAAAAGGGCATTCAGAAACAAATCACACATATACACATGCTGATTTTTTAAAAATATTTTACTTGTTTATTTTAAGATATATATAGAGAGAGACAGAGAGAGAACATGAGTGGGGCTGGGGAGGTGAGAGAGGGTGGGAGTGGAGGAGCAGAGGGAGAGGGGGAAGCAGACTCCATGCTGAGCCCCCAGAGCCCATGACCCTGAGATTATTACCTCAACCAAAATTAAGAGTTGGATGCTCAACTGACTGAGCCACCCAGGCACACTGATTTTTATGATAAAGGTGACAATGCATAGTAGCAGAAAAATTGCAGATTTATCAAGAAGTGATGTTGGATCTGTTGGATATCATATGTGTAAAGAAATGAACATTCATTCCTACCTCTCTCACATCTTACACAAAAGCAATAGACAGATTCTAAATTTATATTTAAAAGATTAGATGATAAAACTTCTAAAAGATATTATCTTCATGATAATAAAGTGAGCACATCTTTCTTAAATAGGATGATAATATGCTAACAGTAAAGAAGTATATTTAGAAACTCACTATATTAAGAGCTTCTTTGTATCATAGATTCTATTAAGAGTAAGAAAAGCAAACTTTATAGTGAGAAAAGTACTAGCAATACATATAAGCAACAAGGTACTCTTTTCAGAATATAAAAATTTCTTATAAATTGACAAGAAAATAATAGACAATTAAATAGAAAACTGGGAAAAGTATGGAAATGACTCTTTAGAAAAGAAGATATATGAAAAGGTGCTCATCCTTATTGGGAGTTAGGGACATGCAAGTTAAAATACCAATGGAACACAACTATGTACTCATCAAAAGGGCTACAAGAAAAAATTTGATGATACTTTGTGTTAGGACAACTGGAATTTTCAAATATTGCTGATGGTGAAGTGAAAGTAAAACAAATCACTTTGAAAAACTGTCAAAATGTATGTATCCCTCAGATTAAACAGTTCCACTCCTGAATATATATTCAAGGTAAAGTAGTGCATATGTTTCGCAAAGGAAATGTATACAAATGAATACAGCAGCCCAATTCATAATAGGATCAAACTGGAAAAAAAAAAAAACAAATATGGCATTTTTTTATTTTTATTTTTTTAAAAGATCTTATCTATTCATGAGAGACACACAGAGAGAGGCAGAGACACAAGCAGAAGGAGAAGCAGGCTCCATACAGGAAGCCTGAGGCAGGACTCCATCCCAAGACCCTGGGATCATGACCTGAGCCAAAGGCAGTTGCTTAACCACTGAGCCACCCAGGTGCTACAAATGTGGCATTTTTAAACAAAAGAGTACTACACAGCTATGCTACCAACAAACCATAATTCCTTGCAAAAGTGTGGATGGATCTCCCAAACATTGTTTTTTAAAAATAAATGAGATGGAAAAGAACAAGCCTCAAAATAGACAAAACTAATCTATACTGTTAGAAGTCAGGCATTTTGTATTTTAACAATAGTTATTAAAAATAGTTCTTAGATGCCAAGCAGGTGGCTTGGCTCTAGTTAGGGATCACTCCATACTGAATGTTATGATTACGTGCTCTGCTTCCATCTGGATAAACTACATAGTCCAACTACTCTGAATGAAGTACCTGAAGACTAAGTCAACAAAAAAGGGACCACTGTAATTTCTTTAAGTTGAGGAGAAATCCTATCAACCAACCCAGTCCCAGTTGATACTATTTCTTTATTTAGCTGGGAAATTGTGTGACACAAGATTATGTCACAGAACCTGAGAAATGACAGGTTGGGTGTGGACCAGTTTGGAGATGACCAAATGTTCACATCAGCCTTGTATTTTATAATGTGAGATTGTTATGAATTAGATCATGTGTCTCACCTTAAATCTTCTCACCTGAGAGACCCCCCACTCTAGGGAAAAGAAATTCAATACTAATAATAACAATCATTACAGAAATATCATATGTGAGGTAATGTCAATGAAAATGGCAGGGTAAGGAACTTTGAAAAATCTGTTCTTCCATAAAGGCAATGAAAAAAACTAGTAAGACCTCTCAGAGAATCAACTTTCTTTTTTTTTAATCTCTGGAAATCAGCCAAAGGCTTACAGCAATCTGAGCTGTCTGGTGGCTCCCTGGAAAACTGGCTTGAAAGGCTTGTCTTTTATTTCATCCGACTCAGAATTTGTCCGGTGCTAAAGCCACTACCTAGGGAGTGTTTGCTGAAAATATTGACGGGCTCATGATTTAGTTGCTGCTGCCTGAAGCAATAGATAAAAGTTGGCACAAACAATAGACCAACCAAAAATCTTGTGGGGGATAAACTAGGGAATGAGATAGCTATAAGGACTTTAAAAACTTTGACTTATTCTTGGGAATCTCGATGGCCTTTGTCTGTTCCTGCAGCTCAGGAAAGTGCTGGGAAGGTCCTATATTCTGGCCTCTTGCTGATCTGGAATCTCTGTGTAGACCAGGAAGCCAAGGCTAAGCTCTAGGTATAATTCCCCTGCAGAGTGTTAAGGAAGTGCCCCCCCAAATGCACACAGAACCCTGCTGAGAAAGGCTGAAAGGTTTTTGTTGGGTTTGTTTTTGTTTGTTTCAGGTGTTTAAGGAAATGTCTGCTCCATCATTGTTGACCACTGAGGTAATAGGCCAGAGACCAATGGCACACTTGAAAAGGAATACAAAATTAATTCAGAAAAGATACTAAAAAAAAAAACTAATAACAAACTTGGTGGGGGGGGGGCATGTAGTCTAATTTCCGGAGTTGCCACATTATAATTCTCAAAATGCCCATGGATTCCAACAAAAAAATTATGAGACATGCAAATAAATAAGAAACTATGGATTGGACACTGGAAAAACAAACCCAGAAATAAAACCAGAAAGCTAAAACAGTGTATAGAAACTGCCCCCAAGAGAGCCAAACGTGGTGCTTTCTAGACAATGACCTTAAATCGGCTATTTTAAATAGCTGCAAGGAATTAAAGGGAACTATTTTTAATAAATAAATAAATATATAAAAACAATGTCTGCCAATAGAGAATATTAATAAAGACATGTATTATTGAAATAAGTTGAAATAGATTACTATAAATTAAGATGTTAGTTGTAATCCCCAGGACAGTCACCAAGAAAATAACTAAAAGTTATAGCAAATGAAATGATGAGAGAATTAAAATGATATACTAATGAATTTAAATTTAAAATTTAACACAAAATGTACCTGGCTGGCTCAGTTGGAAGAACATGTGATTCTTGATCACAAAAGTCATGAGTTTAAGACCCAAGTTGAGTGTAGAGATTACTTAAATTAAAAAAGAAAACTTAAGAAAATGAAAAAAATAAAATTTAACACAAAAAAGACAATGATAGAGGGATTGAGCAACAACAAAAGACATAAAACCTATTGAAAAAAATTGCAAAAGAGCAGAAATATTTCCTAACTAGTGATGACATTAGCGTAAGTGAACCAAACACTTGAAAAGGTAATTATCAAGAAATGGGAAAAAAAAATGTACCCATGTTAGATAGGAAGAATCAAAACTATCTCTTTTTTTCAAACGACATGATCTTAGACATTAAAAATCCCAAAGAGTACACACACAAAACTACTAGAGCTAATAATGAGTTTAAGAAAGCCGCAAGATAGCCTATCAATATGCAAAAGTCAGTTGTAGGGGGATGGGTTTTGGGGTATTAAGTGGTGGGTGGTGGTGGGTATTAAGGAGGGCATTTGTGTTGATGAACACTGGGTATTAATTTAGTGATAAATCACTAAATTCTGCTCCTAAAACCTACATTACACTATATGTTAACTAGATTTTAAATGAAAACTTGAAACAAAGCTCACAAGTCCCCCTAAGGCCCTCCAAAATCAGTAGTAGTCCTCTCTAGCAATGGATAAACTGCAAATGAAATAATTCCATTTACAGTAACATTAAAAGGCATACATTATGTAGGAATAAATTTAACAAAGTAAGTGTAAAAGGTGTACATTGAAAACTACAAAACACCGTGAAGGAAATTAAACATTAAAAAAAATGGAAAGGCATCTTGTATTCATGGAATACTTAATATTATTAGGGTGATGATACTCCCAAAACTGATGTATAGATATTGTTCCTATCAGAGTTCTTGCTGCTGTGTGTGCAGAAGTGGACAGGATGATTCTAAAATTCATATGGAAATGCAAGCGCTTTTAACTAGACATAATTCTGAAAAAGAAGAACAAAGTTGGAAAATTTACAATTCTGACTTTTAAAACTTACTTCAGAGCTTTGGCAATTAAGAGAATGTGGTAGCGGCAGAAAACCAGATATGTGGACCAATGTAATAGAATTGAGAGTCCAGAAGTAAACCTATATATCTATGGTCAATTAATTTTCCAATGATGGTGTTGAAACTGATTAGGAGGGAAAAAGTAGCCAAAAAAGGGGAGCAGACCAATGTCCATTAACCGATGAATGGATAAACAACGAGGTATGCACATACAATGGAATATTAATCATAAAAAGGAATGAAATACTGATTCATGCTACAACATGCTACAACATGTATAACATGCTACAACATACAACTTCTTTCCAATGAAGAAAGACCTGGAAAACTTTATGCTTAAGTAAAAGAAACTAGACACCAAATTGAATAAGGGACAGATGGGGGTATTTAGGGAGAGAGAGATAGGGGCTATGTGATCAGGCTCACAGAAATCCCCAAAATGCTGAGGTGTAAGGAAACCAGAGAAAAGGGATCAAGCCAGACCACCCTGTCCTAGCTGTGGGAGGGTATCTTTAATGGCAGTCATCCGTGACTAACAAAGAAGAACCAGAGCGTGAAAAAGAAGTAAGCCATTATAGACGTCATTACCAGTCCTTACTCTAACTAAGACATCACAAGACTGATAAGGCCACAAGCTCTAAATAAAAGACTGTCAGTGCAGGCCCACGTTGGCAACGCTGTGGGAACCCCTCTCACTCTTAAAAGCTCTCTCTGTATCCCTGCTTAACAAACTTCTATTGCATCACTCACTCTCCTTTGTCCACCAGATTCATTCTTTGGCTCCGTGAGACAAGGACCTAGCTCTCCTGCTGCAGTATTACTCCACTGATGTGAAATGTTCACTTAGGCAAATCCATAGACAGAGAAAGTAGATTATTGGTCACCAGGGAATGAAGGGGAAGTGACTAATAACATACGGGTTTCCTTTTGGGGTGATGGAAATATTTTGGAAGTAGGTCATAGTGATGGTTGTACAACATTGCAAATATATCAAAAACCTCTCCATTGTATACTTTTAAAAAATCATCTATAACTCTATGTTTAGATAGCTTACACAATTTTTTTCTCTAAGGTCCAGGTAGGTTTAAATAAGGCAGAAGCTTTGGAGTCAAACAAAGTTGGGTTCAAATTCTATTCCTTCCACTTATACTTATTTGATGCATTTTAAGGCAAAAATCTTAATCTCACTGAGTAAAATTTTTTTTATCTTAACTCATCTTCTTCCTTTAGCTGCTATCCATTTCTTTCTTTCTTTTTTTTTTTTTTTTTTAAAGATTTTATCTATTTATTCATGAGAGTCACAGAGAGCAAGAGGCAGAGACACAGGCAGAGGGAGAAGCAGGCTCCATGCTGGGAGCCTGATGTGGGACTCAATCCTGAGACTCCGGGATCATGCCCTGAGCATGAAGGCAGATGCACTTAACTGCTGAGCCACCCAGGCATTCCAATCATCCATTTCTTTAGGAAAGTCATGCATTGTCCTTCCTTCCCTTAAAAAAACAAATTATTTAAATTTAATTAATTAACATATAATGCATGCTTGGTTTCAGAGGTAGAGGTCAGTGATTCATCAGTCTTATATAGCACCCAGTGCTCATTACATCACCTGCCTTCCTTAATGTCCATCACCCAGTTACCCCATCCCCCCAACCTCCTCCCTTCCAGCAACCTTCAGTTTGTTTCCTATGATTAAGAGCCTCTTATGATTTGTCTCCCTCTCTGATTTCATCTTGTTTTATTTTTTCCTCTCTTTCTCTATGATCCTCTGTTTTGTTTATTAAATTCTACAATTGAGTGAGATCATAGAGAATTGTCTTCCTCTGATTGACTTACTTCATTTAGCATAATACCCTCTAGTTCTAGTCATGCAATCGCAAATGACAAGATTTCATTTTTTTGATGGCTGAGTAGTATTCCATTGTGTCTATATACCACATCTTCTTCTTTATCCATTCATCTGTCAATGGACATCCACTGTATACTTTAAAATGAATTTTATGTTATATGAATTATATCTCAATTTTGAAATATATATTATGTTACTTATTATAACCAGTGCAGGTCCAAGTTCTTCACATACATTAACTCTTTTTATTATAATAACAATTCTATAAAACTATTACTATACCACCACCACCCTTTTTTACTTATGAGGAAATTGAAGTAGAAAACACAGCATGGTTGAGAAACTTGGCAAAGACAAATAGTTCATGAGTGGTGGAGTCAGGACTTGAAGACTGATGGTCCAATGTCATGGTGCATTCTACTAATGCTTGTGGAGGGCCACTCCAGGAAGCCATGTTGCTGGTGCTTTATTCATTCCTAGAAAGAACTCTATGAGATAATTATCATTCTGCCTTCTAGGAGGAAAGTGAAGCTGAACATGGTAACCTTGCCTGTGGTCATATCCTAATTAAGATGCAGTTATACACAGCAAAACCAGATTGATCACATAACTAATATATGGAGACTGTTAGATTGTTTATGTATTCAAATCCTTTCTGTGTTTTTGTACTTCAAGCTTTATTATATTTAGGTTCCTATCAATTTGCCTGCTTCTAGAAAGCCCATTCCCTGCTAAATAAAGGAACATTATCAAACAAGGCAAGGTGATGCCTTCAAGTGAAAGTAGTTTCGCAGGCTGCCGATAAGGAGGCTGACCACAGGAAGTGGTTTTACATTGAACCACTTAGTTTTATCTAAGTCAGGAAGGAGGGTGATGGCAGCATCTCCAATGAAGAAGCCAATCAATCACTCAAATGTAATATGCCAAGAGAAACTTCCTTTTAGGACAGTTCTCAGCCTAACTGGATCTGTTAATTAAAAAGTATGATGTACGAGCTTAGGTCTGTTCATGTAGAAAAAGTTATCACCAATAGGGTGCTTAGGTTAGAATGAGATGCAGAGATGGTTTTGATTTCTTGAGGATTAGAAGAACCCCAATAAACTTAGAGGTAAAAGAATGAAAAGGGGTCATTTGAAGAAACAAAGAACATCAAAAGAGAGCAAAACCCTGTTAACAGCAGCTAATGTCTTGCCCATAGACCTTAGACCTCATGAGGTAAAAGGGAAAGCATAGATTTTGAAACCAGAGAGATCGCTGAAGTCCTCTGCCTATCTTTATAAACATGAGCAAGGTATCTAAACTCTTAGGTTCCTAGCTTTCATTTAGTTTTAGATGGAATCTAAACTCTTAGATTCCAACATGGCAATAATAAAAATAATACAGTACCCACTTCTTAGGATTTTTATGGGAATTAATTAACATAACTGAATACCCCTAATACAATATATGGCAACATGTACTAGGTGCCTTGTAAATGTGATTTCCTTTCCCTTTCTTTCATTTGTCCATGACTTTGACAAATGAAAGGTAAGGTAAGGTATGTACTTGCTTTTCATGCCTGTGTCACTCCTTTCCCACTCCTCACTTTTTGTCTCCTCGTGTCCCTAACCATGGCTCCTAGGCACCCTAAGATAAGCTCTGTTACTAGGACAGGATTAGATGTGCACATGAGGTATAGTCTCCTTCTCTGCAGTAATTTATTTAAAAAATTTTTTTAAAGATTTTATTTATTTATTAGAAAGAGAGAGAGAGCAGGGGGAAGTATAGAGGAAGAGGGAGAGAGAATCCCAAGGAGACTCTGAGCTGAGTGTTGAGCCCTGAGATCTCATGACCCCTGAGATCATGACCTGAGCTGAAACCAAGAGTCAGCTGCTTAACTGACTGAGCCACCTGGGCACCCCTCTCTGCAGTGATGTTAACCTTACTGCTAGGACAGAATTCCCGGGTACGTTGGCATTCAGACATATTTTAGGATGTATCAGTAGTAATTTTATTATTATTCACCTGTGGTGATGCCAACTATCTTTGCCATTGGAAAGATGGTTTGTTGCTCACATTTCCAAGGAGAAGGGGTATAGCATGCAGTGCCATGCAGGGCCATGAGGGCAAACACCAAGGATGTTATGAAAGGTAGAGGGACTAGGAGGAAAATGTGGGCAGGAGACTTTACTGTGGCTTCCACAGGAAGGTCTGAGCAATACAGAATACACAGGATTAGAACTGGCTAGTTTGGGTAATTTCAGCGGCCTCTGGGGAATAGGGGCAGGCCCTAGCGGTCTGGTCCTTGGCCTTGGAGTGATTTGGCAGCTGGGGCCCAGAGTATAGCTCAGTAGAGAGCCTGGCTGGTGTGCAGGCTCTGGATTGGTTGGTTAGCATATGAATTCATGCTCACAGATGAGTTGTTTGCTATCTTTAGGTATTAGCTAGTCTTAGGAGGCCTGATGGCTTAAAATAATAACCTATTACATCACAGTTTGGGTAGGTCAGGAAGTTGGGTGTGGCTGGCCTAGATGCCTGGGACCAGAGGTCCCTCACAAGGTTGTGTTCAAGGTGTCAGTGGGCGCTGTGGTTTCATCAGCTATCCTGACTTGGGAGACCCACCTCCTAGCTTACTCACACAGTTGTGGAAGGATTTAGTTCCTGTGTGCTGCTGGACTGAGTGCCTCAGTTCCTTCCCAAGTGGGCCACTCCATAGGGCAGCTCACAAATGGCAGTAGCTTCTATTAGAACCAGAGAAAGAGAGTGAGAAAGGGTGCCCCTAGACAAAGCCATGGTCATTCTGTAACCTAACCTCAGCTATGACATCCTATGACTTCTGCCGTACCTTATTAATTAGAAGCAAGTCAATGAGTCCAGCTCACCATCAAAGGAAGGGAAGTAGGTAAAGGCACAAATCCTAGGAGGTGGGGATCACTGGAACCACGTAAAGGCTTACCACAGTGTGGACTCACTTTACTTAGAAGACTTGGTACAATTTACTGACCAGAAAATAAGAAGTTCTTTTGACAAGTGTTCTGGATCTCTGAGAAAACTCATGGGAGCAGAGTAGAGGAAGTGGGGTCCCAGATAGTCTTAGCCAGGCCCTCCATGCACTTGGCTGGCATCTGTGATAAACATGTCAGCAGGGACGGGAAATGAGCACAGTGCGTCTGAGGCATTGACCCCGCTCCCGTGTTCTAAAAATCAGATCCATCAGAGATTCACTGAAGTTCTATTAATCCTGTAGGAGAGCCACAGGGTCTGTAATAGAGGGAAATGTGAACCACAGCTGCCTCACAACGTGGAAGGATGCCTCGTCCCACTTTGGCTCTTTGGCTGACATTCCACCTAATCTCCAGTCCACAGTGCATTTGTTTGTCTTAATTTTGTGTTTATGTTTTTAAGCTCCTACTAATTCCTGAAAGGATAAGGAGGCACAGAGTTAAAATGGGAACTGGGTGAGCTTGCTGGAGCTTCTTAGAAAGGCTTTGCCAGATATGGTAACTGATTCTTCTGGGTTTCTGGACTCATAATGGTCTGGCTAAGCTTTCCAGTCTTAGCCTACCATGTGGAGAAGGAAAGGACATGATTGAGTGTAATCTTTAGGTGCGGCTTCTATATTCCTGGTAATGTTCTAGAAGCACTCAGAGCCCTATTTCTTTTAACACTGTCAAATACTACACATAACCAGAATTATTACTATGAGTTGGTGAATGAAGACAGTGAACTATGGGGAGCTTAGATCACCTACCCACTCAAGGGTACTCTGGAGTAAGAGCCAAGGCTTGGTGCAGTCTTGGCTGACTGCAGAGCCCTTACCCCAGGCACATTGGTATTCTCCACTGAGGAGCATGATCACAAAAACAACAGACAAACAAGCAAACAAAACGAAAACACTTTATACCCTTGGATTTCTTGCATTTAGAAATCAGGTTCATTTTTCTCTATCTTCCTTAATACTGGTAAAATTGCTCTTGCTGTTAAGTATCATGGCTGGACCTCCTAGCAATTATCATTCACTATATTGAAGGAAAGAAGTCAAGGGCCTTTGGAGAAAATCTTAACTCTTCCTACTATCTGTGTGGCATTGGTTTAGTTACTAAATTCTCTGAACCTCAGCTTCTTCATCTGTAGAAAGGAGTTAAAAGTGCCCATCAGTGTGTGGCACCTAGGAGGTATAGGTGTTTGACCAATGGAAGTTCCTCCTCTCCCCTGGAGTAGAGTCAAATATTTGGTGCTCATTTGAGGGTTGGCCTAGATTCCTTCATAAAATGGAAGTTTCCAAGCTATGCTCCTAGGCAGCCTTATATCGTTAGGGAAATAGTTAAATTCAAATTGGCTTGGCTGTTAAAGTTGGTCTTTGTGTGAAGCATCCCTAAAATTACTCCTCCCTATAACGTGCTTCCATCAGACCATTATCCCCTGAGCATGGCTGGGCATTGGTGAGGGACTCCACCATGGCAGAGCTTCCAGCAGCCCATAAAGGAGAGGGAAAGCCATTGAATCAGAAGCAGATAAGCTCATTATAAACCAGTCAAGAACATTGACCTGATTCCTTGGTATTACTGAATGTCATCATATGAAGAAAAAAAAATCACTCTCCTGTTTTAAGGACATTTTAACTGCAGTTAAAAATTTGAGGAGCATTTGAAAAATGTAGACATATGCAGACCAGGAAAAAGAATGCAAAATTCAATTACGTTGTATACCTTAAAGTAAGTGTTTCAGGAACAGAAAGATTCAAATAACGTCTAACATACAGATTCAACTAGGGGGAAACCGAATGTCCCTCAGGTTTGTGAGCAAGTTGAATAGACATTGATGGATTTGTTTTCCTTTCAGATTAAATTGAACTTCTGATGTGAAAGTAGTTTACCAGCTTCTGATTCTGAAAGCTACATTTTTTCCCCTAACTAAATTTCTCTTGTTTGGCTGTCTTTTCTTTTGAGCAGCTTGAAAAGTGGTACATTAAAGTCTGAGAAGGTTCAGGAGAAATTATTTATTTAGATAATTTTCAGAGAAACATGGTGTTTGGCAAACTTTACCTTCCGCCTGGTGAAGTGGTATCTGGCAAATGGACCCTTCACTGGGCTTGAATGTTTTCTCTGAGGCTCAAATGCCCAAAGATATGCAAAATAACTTTTCAAAAATTTCATAGCTTGACAAGATAAATATTTTCAGGACTGAATGTGAACATCTGTGTAAATGAAGGCTGGCCTTTAAGGATGGAGAGGGTGCATAAGAGTGTTAAGTAGATGTCAGCGTTAGCTGTTAATTAGATAATGTCTATGCTAAGAACTCATTTTTTCTTAGCATTTGTAGACATAATCTCATCTTTAGGGTTACCTGGTTTAAGAAAAAAAATCTTATGCTAATTTATTAGTCAAGAAAATATTTCAATTTTTTCAGACACTGACAGATAACATATCTAGACATGCCAGAGGCATCCACATAGGTATAGGAGAAAGGCTCCTGTTCACATGTTGTACAGTATTCCTAAGGTCTGAGCTTGCAGATTGTTCAATTATGTAAGTTCTAGCTGACATTCACAAGTATAGCAGGGACTTCATGCCTTATGCATAGCTGGGCAATGTGATTGCAGGATAGCGTTTCCAATTTTGACACTGTTGACATTTTTTTTAAATTTGTTTTTTATTGGTGTTCAATTTACCAACATACAGAATACCAACATACAGCCAGTGCTCATCCCGTCAAGTGCCCCCCTCAGTGCCCGTCACCCATTCACTCCCACCACCTGCCCTCCTCCCCTTCTACGACCCCTAGTTCGTTTCCCAGAGTTAGCAGTCTTTACATTCTGTCTCCCTTTCTGATATTTCCCACACATTTCTTCTGTTGACATTTTGTGATCAATACTTGTTTGTAAAGGGGACTGTCCTGTATTTCATAGGATGTTTAACAGCATCTCTGGCCTCTATTTCCTAGATGCCAGTTGTAATTCCCCTTATTTCCCCATGGAAATTAAAATGTCTGAAATGGAAATCCAAGTTAAATTCAAATCATCATCCACTTTTACCTTCCCATCTAGACCTTATTGTCATTGATATTGTCATTCAACTTATCATGCATGCCTAACTTTGAAATCACTCTTTTAACCAATTCCTTTCAAAATAATCACTAGGTTCTATTGATTTTGTTCTCATTTCTTCTTCCTGTTTTTGTTTTAACTACAGCTAACTATGTACTTCACACCCATATAAACACACACTAAGATTATAACTATTTTTTAATGAAATTCCCTCTTTTCAAATCCTTCCTAAACAATCTGCAAATAAAAGTCATTCAAAAATACTCTTTGTTTGGAAAAGGGAAGAAAAGGGAAAAATAGTAACATCACCAGATATGTCATATAGTTACAATGACCCCATCATATGATATGACCAGAAGGGCTTTCACCCTAGTCTAATCATGAGAAAAAGCATCAGACTTATACTGGGAGAAATTCTACAGGATGCTTGACCAGCACTCCTTAGTGTTGACAAATATACCATGTAATCAAAGATGATGATGGGGAGAACAAAATGAGAGGTGTATGAAAACACTCTGTATACCTTTATAGCTTTTTAAAAATAAATTTAAAGTCATTTGAAATACAGTTTATTTTTGTTCTACCTATGAGACCATCAAGAAAACAGTAGAAAATGTGAAATTGAATGTCATAAAGAAGGTCAAGGTTGAAGAGAAAGCCTATCTTAAATAAAGTACCATTAAAATGGAAAAGTTATTTTAGAGGTCTCCAAAAGTATTCATTCCCTAATCACTGCAATTTATTCAGCTGAACCAACCTTCCATGCCAGACGTTTCTTTGGCTATCCTCATTGCAGCCTTTCATTATGACTTCAGAAGAAAAGCAAACTGAGGTCAAATATCAGATCCCTGCAGGGAGATAACCTAGGCCCTTTGTCTGATGCAATATTAGCACCTGACAGCTCACTGCTCTTCAGGGAAATCCAAGGCAGCTGCTTTCTTTAACATTCAAAATTTAGTACTTTGGACTAAGCCCAGTGCCTTGTGGATGATCCTTTCTCTCCTCTCCAGCAATTCTGCATACCTAGTACTTTACTGGCAGTCCTGAGTGACTCCAGGAGTTTTAAGACCTATGAAGACAGGAGCTATGTATGATATTTCTCTTTGCTTTTGTAAAATACTAGGCATGGAACAGAAAGCATACCACTTGTATCATCAGGAGAAGACACGAACTAGAAATTGCTCTGCTGTTTACACTTGAGCATCTAAGGAAGTTGCTTAATGCTTTGGTGTGGCAGATTCACTCTTTGAAATATTTGAAAAATAGTGCACACATCATAGAGACCGTTGTAAACATTATGTGTGGCAATATATTAAGACTCTCTATTAGCAGAGAGTCTGGACATAGCATGCACTTGATAAACAATAATAACAGACATTTATATAACATTTAGTAAGGGTCAAGGAATGGAGTTTACTCACTAATTTAATTTCTATAGCAACTCAGTGAGCTAAATGAACTATTGTTATCTCCATCTTAGAGATGAGGAATCTGAAGATGGGTAAAATGATTTGCCCAAGGTTGAACAGACTGTAGAAGCACAGATAGGAATAAAATCCAGACAGCGTCGTTAACATATCCACACTACCCAAAACAATCTATAGATTCAGTGCAATCCTGATCAACATACTGATTGTATTTTTTCACAGATTAGAACAAATAATCCTAAATGTGTGGAACCATAGAAGACCACAAATAGCCAAAGCAATTTTGATAAAGAAAAATAAAGCTGGAGATATGAAGCTTTCTGATTTCAAAGTATACTACAAAGCTACCAATCAAAACTGTTTGGTTCTGGCACAAAAATAAATATGTATATCAGTAGAATAGAATACAGAGTCCAGAAGTAAACCCATGCATATAAGGCCAAGTAATCTTCAAGAAAGGAGATAAGAATATATAACAGGGCAAAGACAGTCTCTTCAATGAATGGTGTTGGAAAAACTGGACAGCTACATGCAAAAGAATGAAACTGGACCACTTCCTTACACTATAATCAAAATAATCTTGAAATGCATTAAAGACTGAATGTAAGATTGAAATCCATAAAACTCCTAGAAGAAAACATGTACAATAACCTCTTGGATGTTGGTGTTAGCAGTATTTTTTTTTTTTAAGTCTTTCTCCTAAGGCAAGGGCAACAAAAGCAAAATAAACAAATAGGACTACATCAAACTAAAAACTGTTGCACAGTGAAGGAAACCCTCCACAAAATGAAAAGGCAACCTGCTGAATGAAAGAAGATATTTGCAAATAGTATAACTGATGAGAACAATTACCCAAAATATATAAAGAGCACAAAAATCTCAATATCAAAGCCAAACAATCTGATAAAAAATGTATAGAAGACCTGAATAACTAATCTCCAAAGAAGATCTACAGATGGCCAATAGATACATGAAAAGATGCACATAAATGATCACTAATCATCAGGAAAATACAAATCAAAGCCACAATAAGATATTACCTCATGGGCAGCCCCAGTGGTGCAGTGGTTTAGCGCCGCCTGCAGCCCCGGGGTGTGATCCTGGAGATCCAGGGGTGGGCACGAGTGTATTTTACATGGCTCAAGTCTCCTGAATGAGACTCAAGAAAAATATCACTAGTGGTGTAGCACCTGCCTTCAGCCCAGGGCCTGATCCTGGAGACCCGAGATCGAGTCCCAAGTCAGGCTCCCAACATGGAGCCTGCTTCTCTCTCTGCCTGTGTCTCTACATCTCTCCCTCTCTCTCTCTCTCTCTCTCTCTGAATAAATAAATAAAATAATCTTAAAAAAAAAAGATGTTACCTCACACCTGTTAGAATGGCTATTATCAAAAACAAGAAATAACAAGTATTGGTGAGGATGTGGAGAAAAAGGAAACCATTGTACACTGCTAGTGGGAATGTAAATTGTTGCAGCCAGCATGGAAAACAGAGTGGAGTTTCTCAATAAACTAGAAATAGAAATATCATATGATCCAGCAATTTCATTCCTGAGTATTTATCCAAAAACAAAAACATAATTTGAAAAGATATATATATCCTAGGTTCATTGCAGTATTATTTACAACAATCAAGATATAGAAGCAACCTAAAGTGTCTATAGATAGATAAATGGATAAAGAAGATGTGGTGTGTGTGTGTGTGTATATATATAACATATATGTGTATAGACATGC
Source organism: Canis lupus dingo (assembly GCF_003254725.2). NCBI lineage: Eukaryota > Metazoa > Chordata > Mammalia > Carnivora > Canidae > Canis > Canis lupus. The sequence continues at coordinate 28,691,560 of NC_064261.1, read as the reverse complement.
ACATACACATACACACAGCCATTTGCAACAATGTGGATGGATTTAGTATTATGCTCAGTAAAATAAGTTAGACAGAGAAAGATAAATACTATATGATTTCACTTATATGTGGAATTTAAAAAACAAAATGAAGCAAACGAATAAACAAAACAGAAATAGACTTATAAATGGTTACCAGAAGGGAGTGAGGTGAGAAAATGGGTAAAATGGGGGAAGGGGATTAAAACATAGAAACTTTCAGTTATAAAATAGATAAGACATGGAATGGAATGTACAACATAGGGAATATAGTTAATAATACTGTAGTAACTTTGTATGGTGACAGATGGTAACTAGATTTATCACGCTGATTACTTCTTAATGTATGTAAATGTTGAATCACTATGCTGTACACTTGAAACTAATAACATATTGTGCATAAAAAAATTCATACATCTGGCCTCTGAATCTTTGCTCTTAAACACTATGATATACCATTGTTGTGCCCATAATACATAATAATAATCATGGAGCGATTATTATTGTTAATGGAGTTTCTTTACGTTGTTATTAATGTAAGAACAAGACAAGAACATCTGTTATGCACACTTTTACTTAACACTACTTTAGCTCTTGTAGTCAATATGAGAAAGATGAAGTATGTACACAATAGAAAAATTGTCATTTTTTCAGACGTTGGCTTCCTGGCATGAAAATCCAAGATAATGAATCTAAATAGAAAAGTGGCTGGTTACCAAAAGAAAAGTTTCAGTTTGAAAACTTTCCTATATATAATTGCATCAGGCAGCATTCTTGAGTATTTCATGATGGCTCACACACATATTTAAAGTTGACACTGGCTGTTGTCTGGGAGTTTAGTGGATACTGTCACCTAGAGTCTCGGAGCCTCTCCAGCGTGATAGGGCAGGAATAAGAGACTGCTCAACTTTTAATACCACTTTCTCTTAACTCTTCACCAACAATCTCCTTGAGTCTCATTATGTTTCCACCAAAAGTCTTGTAAAGGCCCTGCTAGTGTTTGCTCAACACCCAATCCTAAAGCCAACACTACATATTTTTAGGCTTTCACTATAACACCACTCAATTTCTGGGACCAAATTCTTTTCCACTCTTGTTCCTGGCTAAGAAATCACTACATCTTCAACATCTAGCCCAATCAAATCTTCTGATAAATATCTTTCTAACCGATATCTGGGAATACACAAGGAACAAAGACACCAAATTAAGCATGTATTATGATAAGGTTTGAAATTCCTAAAGTTCTGATCTAAGATGTGGACATTGGAATCTTCTGAACTCACTTCTTCCCATAGACAGATCAAATCTATGGCTACTCACAGAGCAATTCCCTGTGAAAGAAATCCAGAAATTACTTGAGCAACTCCTGCACATCAAGCTTAATTTGTTCTTCTTTTCCTAGTTCCCTGAGGTATATAGTTGGCTGATGTGGAGTATAAACACTTGGCTCCCTTGCTTAATTTGGGACAGTTCTGAAGAATGATCCCAGCCCAACAATTCCCTAAAAAATTGGTTGAAATCTCTCCTATGACTACATTGTATTTCAGTTTCTCCCTCTGATTAATCTGCTTTCTTTACTTCAACAGTTGTTGAACCTACAAGCTTTCCTCAATAAATTCCTTACACACAAATCTCTTCAAAGGCTATTTCCTTGGAAACTCAGCCTGTGAAATAAACTGAGAGTCCTAGCATTCAATTTAAAGACTTTCATTGTGGTTTCTGACATAGGGTATTTTGAGAGAAACAGCTAGAGGGTAAGGCACAACTAATTTGACTTGTACCCCCTAACTGTTTCACATGGCTCTTTAATTACTGCACATCTGGGGGAAAATGGTGGAGAATAAATATGGGAGGGCCCTGGTATTTTCTGCTGTCATTTCTCTGGGTTCTCTATGTGCCAAGGGTATCTCCAAACTATTACTTCATTTATTCTTTGCCTTCATAACTTGCAAGCAATCAGGTAAGCTAATTTAACTAAAACAAAATAATTTATTTACTTAACTTTACAGGAAGTTGAAGGGTGGTTTTAAAAGTTATATAGTGACAGAGTGGGGAGAGAGAGAGTGAGCACGAGTGAGAGAGCAAGAGAATGAGAGAGAGAAATTATCTACATACAGTTCATATAGGTATATATAAAATAATGGCTACCGGCATGTATTTCATGTAGAACAATGCTAGGAAAAAAAGAGGGATTCTTTTATAGTGTTTATATATATCAGTCCCTTGGGAGGTCATTATTTGACTTTGCTTAGATCACATCACATACAACTCAGTTGAATCACATGGTCCAAGGGAAAATGATACTATGATTTCTCAGGCCTGGGGGATGGTGTCCTGTGCATTAGAATGAGGTGGGGGCAGGGGTGAGTTCAGAGAACAATGATGGATAGCAACCACAAACCAAATGAAGTCCAAGCAGAGGTTTCCAATTGAAGCAGAGTATTGCCAAAAGTAGGGGAAGACATTAGAAACCACAGTAAGTTTGTGAATTTGTGGTTGTAAGATTAGGAAGGGCTAAGTCAGATGGAATTTGTGTCCATCTGTGGCAGAGCCATAGCCAGAGTCCCCTTAATTCTCTAATAAAAAGTACTAGTTTTTCTCAGGAAAAGGATCCCCATGAATCCTGAAGGAACTGCCACTAAAATTTAGTATATGAGTCATACAGACTCAAATGGAGTTCATCGCATTGTCTTACCCACATCTCCTGTTGTGAGAAGGAGGTTTTGGGATGAACCACTAGCATTGCCAGTAGACTCAGAGGTATAAAATTATTGATCTCTTTCCTGCACCACTCCTTAAAGTTTTCCTTGCCCTTGGTCATGACCTATGTTAGTCTAAGTGCTTTTATCTGGTGAAGTGACTAGATCTACATTTCTGAGTGCTTTGGTCATCATACCTTTCTTGGATCTTGCTGCTGTACTTTTCTATTTACCATCAACATTGGATATGTGGGTACCAAGAGATATCAGTTAGATCACCTGAGGAATCCCCTGCCTTCATTAGATAATAACATTCTGATACTCAGGGTTATGTATCCTATCAGGATGTTGATTTTTTTTCCCTGTCTTCTAATTTCTTGTCAAAAAGAGTCACAAGTGACTAAGAGGCAACTGTCTATCACTTGAAGTTCAACAAAACTTAGCTGTCTTCTGGTAGAATTGTTCCTCACCTAGGAACAAGAAGCTCTAAACCACAGAGCCCAGAGTAGTGGGAATGGGAGGTACAGTTTCACTAGAATGTAACCAGGAATGATGGCAAATGTAACCCCTCTTGTGTCCACTCCTTGATTTGAGGACCCATGTGTTTTATCCAATGGCAACATGGCACTGTATATGGTTATTGCTTTAGGATATTATATCCTAGCTTTCAGTTGCTGTATCAGGCTGGAAATTTTTGAATAAGATAGTTTGTGGAAGAACCAGTGGATCCCAAGGTCACGTGCCCACTGCCATACTTCCTAGGGTAAAATGTGTCTTCTCTTCTGATGCAATATTAGGCGAAGTCCTGTGTTTTGGGTAAAACAATGTATAAGCCCTTACATCATTCATGCTGTCATTGAGTTAGTAATGGAGTAGTAGATAACAGCGGCTGGCTAGTGTCAGCTGGAGAGTCATAGTAGGTTAGTACCTTCTCCATGGTAGGTGCTTTCTGGTGGGTGTTATCTATAGCACAAACATCTTCAGTTCTGTGCCTACTTTGTGTGTTCATCCACATGACTTTATCTCAGACCTCGTGTCCTTTATCTTCCAGTCTTTCTCCTTCAATTCCCTGAATAATCGGCCTTGCCATTTACTACTATCTGTGAGTACTCTGAATGTTTTCTTTTTTAAAAAAATATTTTATTTAATTTTATTTAAAGATTTATTATTCATGGGAGACACAGAAAGAGGTTGAGACAGAGGCAGAAGGAGAAGCAGGCTCCCCATGGGGAGCCCAATGTGTGACTCCATCCCAGGACCCCAGGATCACAACCTGAACCAAGGGCAGATGCTCAACCACTGAGCCATCCAGGTGCCCCATTCTGAATACTTTCTAACATTGGGCCACTTTTCAACCTCTATAGATGGTAAAATGCTAAAACTGAAAATGGCTTCTGGGCATAGTTCATAAGAGATAAGCCCTGGTATAGATAAAGAAACCAAGGGTGTTATTATACAGCCTCTTTTTAAGATTACAGATGTAGTGAAGGGGTCTTGTAATATTGATTCATAGAAAGGTCCTTTTCAAGAGATTAAGGATGTGAATTATACATATATACCTCTCAATAAAATCATATCCCTCTAGTAAGCTTACGAGTAATTTTAGGAGTGTTGTTCTTCATCATTGTAGCAGAAACACAAAGAAGAGAGGAGGTTATCTGTAAAAGGTCTGTGTGTGTAACTTTTGTCTAATGGACTGAATCCAAGGAAGTTCACAGAAGACCCACACAGTATTTGAGAAAATGATTTCCATTAAAAAAAAAAAAAGGACTGTCAGTTAAGATTGAAAGGGACAGAAGAAAAGAAGCCTGTTGATCCCCAAATTGTACCAGTAGGAAGCAGATTGATAAAAAATACTCAGAAGCACCCATGTGCTGCCTTTCCTTAAAAAAGAATGACTGAGGGGTAGCACTGGCCCAGAGGGCAGAACCAAGGACCAAAGAGAATGATTCCCAGGTCTTCAAATCTAATACATGTTGTGATGAGCACTGGGTTTTCTACACAACAGATGAATTATTGAACACTGTACATGAAATTAATGCTACACTATATGTTGGATAATTTAATTTAAATTAAAAGAAGTTTTAAAAAATATGGGAAATCTTAACATTTCCCGGCTGGATTTCATAATTTCTGTGATTCAGTGATTCCTTTGTACTGTCCATTTTCCATACACATTAGGGGTATGTGTGTGTGTGTGTGTGTGTGTATGTGTGTGGAAAGGGAGCAGATAATTCACCTCATTAGTTTTACATATAGACAAATTGAGAGTAACTACACTGAAGGAGTCTCATCCATATATATGTGTGTCTATATATATATCCATATATATAGAGAGAGACACATATATCCATATATATATAGGTGTGTCTATATATATATAGACACACACATATATATACACATCCACACGTATTATGAAGCCAGTCTTTTTTTTTTTTTTAATTTATTTATGATAGTCACAGAGAGAGAGAGACAGAGGCAGAGACACAGGCAGAGGGAGAAGCAGGCTCCATGCACTGGGAGCCCGACATGGGACTCGATCCCGGGTCTCCAGGATCGCGCCCTGGGCCAAAGGCAGGCGCCAAACCACTGCGCCACCCAGGGATCCCTCACACGTATTATATATATATATATATATATTACATACATATAATAAAGATGATGAGATTCTAGGATTTGAGCAGATGCCCAAATGGAGTAAGACTCTTGAGGACATCAGCAGGAAGTGAATGTATTTTGCATGTGAAAGGTGTGCATCATTGAAAGACAGAGAGTAAACTCTAGTAGACCACCCATCATGGTCCTCAATCCTAGAATTCTTGCACTTGCATAATCCATTCCCATTAAGTCTGGGATTATATTAGTTTCCTAGGGCCTCTGTAACATATGCCCATAAACTAGTAACTTAAAACAATAAAAATTTATTCTCAAAAAAATTTAAAAAAAATTTATTCTCCCACAATTCTGGAGGCTAGTAGTCTGAAACTGAGGTGTCAGCAGGGCTATATTTTCTCTAAAGATTCTAGGGAAGAATCTGTTACCCGTCTTTCTTCACATTTCTGGTGTTTCTAATCTTTGGGGTTTCTTGGTTTATAGATGCCTCACGCTAATCTCTGGATCTGTTGTCACACAGCATCATCTCTATAAGTCTGTCTCTGCTTTTCTTCTCTTCTAAAGAAATTAGTTTGTTGGAATAAGATCCTGTTCTACTGCAGTATGACCTTATCTCACCTTAACCAATTACATCTGAAAAATAATCTATTTCTAAAATGATCATGTACTGAGATTCTGGGAAAGACATGAATTTTGGCAGGGGGGATTATTATATAACTCTGTAAAGGACTTCACCTTATATTTGGCTCTAAACTATAGAATGCTGCGAAAGTGATGAGATGTATGTGGTTAAATGCATGTGGTTATGTTATTATAATGATCATTTTACTAGAACTCTCTATTTTGTTGATTTTGAGGCAATAAGCTTCTATGCAGTAGGCTGAATATAGAAAAGACAATGTGCAATGAACTGAAGGCAGCCTGTGGCCATTGGCCACTGGCCACTGGCCACCAAGAAATGAGGCCCTCAGTCCAAAAGCCTACAAGGAACTGAATGCTACCAACACTAAGTAAACTTAGAAATAGATTCTTCCTGAACTGAGCATCCAAGTAGATGGCAGCATAGTCAACATCTTGCTCACAACCTTGCAAGAACCTAAGCATGAGCCTTGACTGAGCCATACCCTGATCCTTCCACAGAAACTGTTTAATAATAAATCTATATTGTTTAAAGAAACTGAGGTTGTAGTAATATTGTTATGCAGCAGTAGATGACTATTACAAATTCTTGAGACCTTCCCTTCATTTATGCCTTTTAGATCTACTCCTGAGTGGGGCTATAGAGAGAGTTCATTTAGACTACTTATATACCAACCTGCCCCATTAATGAATCAAGCTCTGCCATTTACCTTCTCTATAGCTGGTATTAAAACTCTCCCAATTCCTGCAATGTGGTCACAAATATGAATAGATGGAGAGAGGTGCTAATTGAATACTGATGGTTAGCACAGAGGTCTAGGACATATTTTCATGAAGCTTACTTTTTAGTTATGACCCTGAGTGTACCACTTCTATCTTTTTAAAATTGAAATGTAATTAACACACAGTGTTATATTAGTTCCAGGTGTACAATGTAATGATTCAACAATTCTATCCATTTCTTAGTACTCATCAAGATAAGTGTATTCTCAATTCCCTTTATCTATTTCACTCAGCCTCCATCCACCTTCCCTCTAGCAGTTGCCAGTTTGTCCTATGTAGTTAAGGATCTGTTTTTTGTTTCTTTTTTTACTTGCTTATTCGTTTGTTTTGTTTCTTATATTCCACACATGACTGAAATCTTATGATATTTTTCTATGTCTGATCTATCATCTATGTCATATATATCTTCTTTATCCCTTTATCTATGAATGGACACTTAGGTTGCTTCCATTTCTTGGCTATTGTAAATAATGCTGCAATAAACATAGGTGTGCAAATGCCTATTCAAATTAGTGTTTTTGCCGAGACACCTGCACCCCAATGTTTATAGCAGCAATGTCCACAATAGCCAAACTGTGGAAGGAGCCTCGGTGTCCATCAAAAGATGAATAGATAAAGAAGATGTGGTCTATATATACAATGGAATATTACTCAGCCATTAGAAACAATGAATACCCACCATTTGCTTCAACGTGGATGGCACTGGAGGATATTATGCTGAGTGAAGTAAGTCAATCAGAGAAGGACAATCATTATATGGTTTCACTCATACGGGGAATATAAAAAATAGTGAATGAGATTATATGGGAAAGGAGAGAAAATGAGTGGGAAAAATTAGAGAGGGTGACAAAACATGAGAGACTCCTAATTCTGGGAAATGAACAAGGGGTAGTGGAAGAGGAGGTGGGTGGGGAGATGGGGTGACTGGGTGATGGGAACTGAGGGGGGCATTTGATGGGATGAGCACTGGGTGTTATGCTATATATTGGCAAATCGAACTCCAATAAAAAAATATAGTAGTGCAATTACTAGAGCTATGGTAGCTCTATTTTTAACTCTTTGAGGAACCTCCATACTTTTTCCCCAGTGGCTGCATCAGTTTGCATTCCCATTGACAGTGCACAATGGTTCCTTTTCCTTCCTATCCTCACCAACTTTGTCGTTCCTTATGTTTTTGATTTTAGCCATTTTGACAGGTGTGAGGTGATATCTCATTGTAATTTTGATTTTCATTTGATTTTCATTTCCCTGATGATTTCAGGGATGTTGAGCATCTTTTTATGTGTCTGTTGGCCATCTGTATGTCTTCTTGGAAAAAATGTGTATTCAGATTCTGTGCCCATTTTTTAATTGAATTATTTAATTTTTTATTGTTGCATAAATTCAAATATTAACCTCTTCTCAATATATCATGTAGAAATATCTTCTCCCATTCAATGGGTTGCTTTTTTGTTTTATTGATCATTTCCTTCACTGTGCAAAACTTTTTTATTTTGGTGTAGTCTTAATAGTTTAATTTTGCTTTTTCCCTTGCCTGAAGAGATATATTTAGAAAAACTTTTCCACAGCTGATGTCAAAGAAATTACTGCCTATATTTCTTCTAGGAGATTAATGGTTTCAGATCTCACATTTAGGTCTCTAATCCATTTGAGCTTATTTTTGTATGTGGTGTAAGAAAGAGGTCCAGTTTCATTCTTTTGCATGTATCTGTCTGGTTTTCTCAGCACTATTTGTTGAAGAGATCGTATAGAATGGAAATGGATTCAGTGGAGTCACTGATACAAATACAAATTAATATTCAGAAATCTGGTACATATCTATACATTAATAATGAAGTAGCAGAGAAGTTAAGAAACCAATCTTATTTACAATTCCAGCAAAAATAATAAAATACCTAGGAATAAACTTAACTGAAAATTAGAAAACATTGATGAAAGAAAATAAAGATGACACAAACAAATGGAAAGGTATTTTATGCTCATGGATTGGAAGAACCAATATTATTAAAATGTGCATACTAACCAAAGCAATCTACAATCTTAAATTTGTATGGAACCCCAAAGGAACCCAAATAGACAAAGCAATTTTGAGAAAGAAGAACAAAACTAGAGGTTTATAGTAGATTTCAAGATATATTACAAAGCTGTAGTAATCAAAACAGTATGGTACTGGCACAAAAATAAACACATGGATCAATAGAATAGAATAGAGAGTCCAGAAATAAATCCACACTTATATAGTCAATTAATCTATACAAAGAAGGCATGCAATGGGGAAAAGCCAGTCTCTTCAACAAATGATGGTGTATACTTCTATCTTAAGATTTAATCTGAGGGGTTCTCCTGACTTTATTTCCTGATGACCCTGAAAGATGCTATCTTATGATGGGTGTGGCACATAGTCACTGTCCCATGGTTAGGAATTCCATCTCCAACAGAGTCCAAGAACATGTCTGGAACTGTTTTTGAAAAGTATATAATGGTCTAAGGACTCAATCTATAATCTGTTTTATTTTTTTTTAAGATTTATTTATTTATTTATTTATTTATTTATTTATTTATTTATTCATTCATGAGAGACATAGAGAGAGAGGCGGAGACACAGGCAGAAGGAGAAGCAGGCTCCACGCAGGGAGCCCGACGTGGGACTCCATCCTGGGTCTCCAGGATTATGCCCTGGGCTGAAGGTGGCGCTAAACTGCTCTGCCACCCGGGCTGCCCTGAAGATCCACTTTAAGTATCACTTTTACAAAGCTGTAGTCTACAGTTATTCCATCAAACATAAATCTAGGTGTTGCTATCAAGGCATTTTGCAGATGTGAGTAACATCTACAAGCAGTTGAATTTAAGAGATTATTCTACATAATTTTGGTGGGCCTAATTGAAATCAGTTGAAAGGCCTTAACAAAGCTGAGTTTTCTCTTAGGAAGAAGAGATTCCACCAGAGAATGGCAGTTTCCATTCTTGCCTAAGAGCTTCCAGACTACCTTCCATAATGGCTTGCCCAGGAAATGGATTTCAGATTTGCTTAGCCTGCATTCAACTGTGTAAGCCAATTCCTTGCCATAAATCTCACATATATACCTACACACATATATACATATGCATATATATATATTTCTATATGTATATATGCCCCACCAGAGTGACATACATATGTATATTCTGCTGCTTTGCTTTTCTAGTGGAACCCTGATAGAAAGCCCTCCCAAAACTTGGAAGATTTTGGTTGTCCTAGACTCCATTTCTTTCTAATAAGAACTATGACTTTGTCATAGCAGATTGGTTAAAGTTGAAAATTCAACCTCTTCTTGAGCTCTGTTACTATTATAATTAAATCTTGAGTTCTACCTTCAGCTTTTTCTCTTCTCCCACTGTAAACTATGGAAGTCTCTTTATAAGCTGCTAAGAAGACCCTGGACCATAATCAATGACTAATCACCACAGCCTTTCATTTTATTTCTATCTTGAAACCATTCATTGCCCACAATAATATCTGTCCAGTTCCATACTCCTTATAATTATTGATTTGCAAAAACTTATCAATTATCTGGTTCATTCATGTGTCAATGCTTTCCTTTCTTCTAGTATATGGCTTTAGTCTATCGCTGGGAAACATTTTATTAATTATGCTCTTCCTACATGTCCAGGACCATCTATGCTCCACCAACCATAATTTGGGGATCCTCATTACCTTTCAGCCTGCAGGTGATATGACTAATCTCCAAAACCCAGAGTCTTCTCTCAGGCCACTCCTGGTGTCACTTATTATAGGTTGGGTTCCCTGGGAAGCAGACTCTCAGATGGGGATTTGCAAGCAGGAAATATATTGTAGAGAAGACTTCCAGGATCAACACTTCTGGTGGGGTAAAGGAAGCAGGGTCAGGAAGAATGAACATTGTACAGAGTGAAACAGTCATAATAAAGTCTTCAGTCAATCCTATCTGAAGTTAGGAAGCTGGATTGGCCCTTCAGAGCTATCTGAGGTTGGACAGGAAGGATGGGTATTTATACCTCTACATTGACCAATCATTGGATGTAAGCTAAACCCAAGACGAGGCAAAACTTGTGCAAGGCAGCTCTCTTCAGCTGAGGGAAAGTTCCAGAGATGGACCCAATGGAAAGCCGTTAGCTGTGAAAACTTTCAGCAGTGGGGGAATGCCAGTTTTAGCCTCAGACAAAGGGGTTCTGGAGGTACCCCTATGGGATCCACTACAACCTAGAATAAAGGACTATTGCTATCAGAAGCAATCTACCTTGGGATGCCTGGGTAGCTCAGTGGTTGAGCATCTGCCTTCAGCTCAGGTCATGATCCCGGGTCCAGAGATTGTCCCGCATCGGCCTTCCCATGGGGAGCCTGCTTCTCCCTCTGCCTGTGTCTCTGCCTCTCTCTGTGTCTTTCATGAATAAATAAATAAAATCTTAAAAAATAAAAAGAAATCCATCAGGCTGCAAACTACATTCATAGATCATGTCTTTAAAAATATCTCAGTGTTGGATTAGTAACGAGAGTTCATAGGAATGTAATAGCCTTACAGTTGACCATGGTTTAAAAGTAGTTATATTGTCAGAGAAACACAATCTTGTCAATTAAGGGTATGTGTTTTCTTATTTCTAAGGCAACCACAAGAACCTACAATTATGCCTACAGGAACTGGGCTCTTAAAGCTATAGTATCTCTAAAGTTTCAATTATTTCTATTCCTCTATTAGGTAAGACCATGGAGGGAAATGTGCCAGAGGATAAAAGTGGGGCAGCCAGATTGACTACCCAGGGATCTCATTCCCCCACTAGTGTAGGAGATATTGCTCTTCTTGTCTAAGAGTATAAGGTATGTGCTGTGTATCAAAGACTTTTTTTTTTTAGTCCCTTTTCTCTGTGTTCTAAATGACAATATTTTGGATTTTATCTTATTTTCCTATCATTTTTAAATTGGTATACTTCAGATGATTAAATTGATCATTTATTGTATTCATAGACCACATAATATTGAAATAGGATTTCAATAGGCATGGAGGTAGAATGAATATCCCTTGTATTGAAAGCCCCATGGATTTATGACACGACATGAGTATGTAACATCTGGAAGCGGCTTAATGGCTATAACTCCCTGGGAAGTGTTGAACATGATTTTAATCGTACACAGATACTTGTAATTTGTTGGGTGAAATTGAATGTTTGAGAAGGATGTATGAGCTTGCTGGTCTCCAAAGGGAAACTAAAGTTATTGTTTTGTTTTGTTTTATTATTGCTAGTTTGTTTCTTCCCTGTTTTTTTCCAATTATAAATCCCCTTCCTTTTAAGATATTATAATCTTATACTAGGCTCCCAGTCAGTCAGTGAATCATAAAACCCCCCTGTGTCACACCAGCTATAAGGCTGAAATGTGACCTATATCTGGCCAGCCACACCAACCAATTTCTTGAATATGGAGTTGGCATATGACCTACACAGGACAAATTAATATTCTGCCTCGTGATTAGTGTTTGAACACCAGAAGACAGGCATTCTTTCTCAAGTGAGGTCGCTAAACTGAGAGGGTATGAATAGAAGTTTGCAGGAGTTTCTCTTCCTCACCACAGGGAAGACCTCATATAGAAGAGAATGAGACCAACACAGAGCTAAGAAATAGCTCAGAGACAGCACTGATGGTCATTTGGGCACCTGAATCCAGGTGTACTTGAAACAAAGCCAAGTTACAGGAATTACAGCTAAATTTTTCTTTTAGCTCAAGATTATTTAGATGGTTTTCTACCCCCAATAAATGGAAGATACCTGACTAAAAAGACCATCAATGATCTGCTTACAATGGCCAATGACCTCCCATCAGCTATCATTCCCCTTCTGCTGTTCTCCGTATTTCCCCGAGATGATTGGCTCCTGTTCACTGAAGCCCTCTGTCTTCCTCTGTTAGAGCTCCTGTAACAAAATACCACAGACTGGGTGGTTTATAAGCAGCAGAAATTCATTGCACACACTTGTGGAGGATATAGGTCCAAGATCAGGGCATCAGCATGGTCAGGTGAAGGCTTTTATGTGGGCCACAGACTTTTCCTTTATCTTAAGAGGGAAGAAAAGGCCAGAGAGCTCTGTGGGATCTGTTTTTATAAGAACACTGCCCTAATTCACCACTGAAAGTCCCTACCTTCAAATACTGTCACCTTTGGGGGTTAGGATTTTACCACATGAAGGTTGGGGGTGGCGTGAATATTTAGACTATAGCACCCTTTCTTCACTTGACCTCTCTTACCCACCATCTACTGATCAGACCCTTTCTTGCTTGACTATTTAAGAATCCGTGTCAAGAGTTCTAAGCTTGGCCTTGTTTCTGCCATCAGTTTACCATACATCCATAGGTATGTTAGTTTAATTCTCTAGGCCTTTATTTCCTTATCTCTAAAATGAGAATGTTACACTAAAATTACTCCCGAAGTGTTCCATTCAGCTCTAAAATCTTGTGCTTTTATAATGGAAAGAAGCGAAGAGAAGAAATTGCACCTTTAGAAGTTGTATAAACCTTAGCATGTGCTTGATCCAGATGCAGATGCACTTAGGTGAAATAATTTTTAATTTCCCTTTTTACTGTTGGGTAAGGTTGTGATGTTCTATATTATGTGCATTTTTTTTTCCCAGTAAAAAAGAAGAGACCTTTTGAAAAAAGCTGTAAAGGACTTGACAATGCCCAGTGTTATTGTTGCTTGAATCCAATTACTGGGGAAGCATTCTGCACATCTTTACTCATCACATTTCAACATGTCATCTCCTCTATGTGGAACCAATTGCATTAAAGCAGTCATGAAACTATAGTCATCCTCCTCCCTTCACTAAAAATGTAATCATAAAAATTTTAAATGCACATATTCATTTTCCTCCCCTTCAACCAAGCAAGTACAACTCGTCAGTATTCTCTGCAAAAGTGATTATCGGGTCTCTGTCTATGAAAATCTTAATGGAAAAATTAGATACACAACAGAATCCTGCTAAACTAAACATTTGATTCCATTACTTGGAAAGTCAGTTGGTATTCATTTTTACATCTGCCATCAAAAATCTTTTTAGCCTTGCTATTCTTTCTATTTTCTTTTCTTTCTTTCTTTCTTTCTTTCTTTCTTTCTTTCTTTCTTTCTTTCTTTCTTTCTTTCTTTCTTCTTTCTTTCTTCCTTCTTCTTTCTTTCTTCCTTTCTTGTTGGATTGGAGAAAAGAGGAAGGAAACATTTTTCAGATACTCAAGCTAATAGTGTACCAAATATTTAAGCTGCAGAATTTAAATTTATATACACACTGAAAGGATTTTAATTAACTTAAGTCCAAGAGTCTTTTATCACTTTGTTTGAAGTCAAAGTAAATCTGACTCTAAGCCCCTATTTGTCAAAATAAATAAGAAATATAATGTCCCCCCTTGAGAATCATTTTAGAAGTCCTAGGGGCTCCTACATTCCAGAATATTTGGTTCAGGTCTTCTGGTCTTCTGTGCACAATGGTCACAGGAATATATTAATTGTCCAAATTTACATGATCCATTTAGGTGGACAGTGTTGTTAGTTTTGTGTCAAACTTGTACAAGGAGATTACTAATGATACTAGGAGCCTTTTCTCCTCATGCCCACACTTTCTGCTGTGCCATCTTGCTATCAGAAGTCCTACCATTTTTCCTGAGTGCTGAATTAGGAAAAGGGTCACTAACCTTTTCATCTGTGGGGTTTTTCCCCACCCTTACACTGGCTTCCTAGTCAGGCCAGAAGTGAAAACATTATCCATCCACCTATCCAGCCATCCAGCCATCATCTATTTATCATCCATAAACTTTGACCACACCTGAATTTTAAAACTGTGGACTTCCAGCAAGGTAAGGTCGATATCTCCACTCTTCCCTGGGGACATTGGTATTTCCTAACAAAGTAATATGTACACTTGTGTTTTCAAGTCTGAGGGAGATCAGCTGTAAATATAGCTTTCTAGATTTTGAAAACAAAGGCCAGGGAGGATAATCAGAAGTTTGGGAATTTCTGCTTTGTACCAAGACAGATAAAGCAATCAATAATCCCCTCATGAAAAGGCCTGGTCACATTTTGGGGGGAATAAGAAGTGAACATTATCAGTAGTATTTAATGTAGTGTAGTAGGCAAAAAGGACCATCCTCTCTTGGGTCCAAATCCCTAGTCTTCTACTAAGTTGTGTGACTTTGGGCTATGTGCTTAAACTCTCTGTACACTTGCTTCCTTATTTGTTAAGGGAAGCTACATTAGTGCCTAATTTATGGAGTTGCTATAAAACTTGGATGAGCTTTTAATAGAAAAGGTCTTAGAAGGGAACGAGGTGTCCTGTGAGCATGATGTTACTGTCTCTTACTGTTAGTCACACTCTAAACCTGCCTTTTCTACATTCAGTGACCCTCCACAACTAATACATACTCTAACAACATATTCTTTGTAATCAGAGGTTTAAATCTTGACCCTATCAGCTATTAGATCTTGAGGAAGCCAGGTAACCACTAAGCTTTGGTTTCATCATCTGTAAAGTAGAGCCATGGGTGCCTGCTCACGGGATAGTTGCAAATATTAAAAGGAATGATATCTGTGAATCTCTTATCAGAAAGCTTAAAAAATGCTTACCTCTTGACCTCATGAGATTGTATTTCCTGCTCTGATTACATGCAGTCCAACTCTACTATCATGTCTTTGCCAAAGGGTACCTTATTTCTTTTTTTCTGTTTTTCTGATCTCCCATTTTCCTGACCAAAGGCTAGACACAAGACTGGCACACAACCATGTATGCTTTTTTGTTGAATTTAGTTAACTCAGCCTGGGACTGCAGAAGCAGGTCAAGATTATCTTTCAATTGGCTGTCACCTATCATCAGGAATGTACCATCTGTTGGCCAGATTGGCGGCAGGACTCAACCCCCTAGCTATGTTCATTTTTCATGAAGTGGAGCCACGCTGAGAGAGTGTTAGTTCTTGCCACAGATGCTCTGTCTTGAGCCAAGTAGCCAGGCTGTCTGAATGAAAGCAGATGCAGTGTGCCTGGCCTGGAGGAGCCCTCAGAAGGGCCCCCGGGTTGCCTGGGAGGATGCATCTGGTTTCCTTGTTGCGCCAAGTCTAACACATGGAACTGTTAGCAATATTAATGACTGTCCTCAAATGGGTCCAGCCAAATGTCATTTTATTCAGCACTCTTCCAACTCACTCTGTGTGGCAAGGTTGAGTGGAAGGAGTAAGCAATGTGCTCTCGATGGCAACAACATCTATTCTTTGATGGACCAAAGGAAGCTCATCTCACATCCATCAGTTTTTTCTTTGTTTGTTTGTTTGTTTGTTTGTTTTCTTTAGTCTATCAATGAACTGTCAAAGGCTTATGGTTCTACTGTATGCCCATCCTTGGCCTGGGTATTTTGTGGAGTTCCAGAGATAAGAACTGTTTTATGCCTTTTAGAACCTTAGAGTCTAACATGGAAAACAAAAAGTACATTTATTAACTGAACAGAGAATTAAAATGCTGAACTCTGGCACTCTGACTTAACAAGCATTCATTCATTTAACATGTGCTTATCAAAGAGGAACCGTGTGCTAATGATTGGTGATATGGCAGTAGACTGAGCTATCAGTGAATGATGCAGGCTAAAAATAGTCACAGAACATTCCACAGAGGAGGAATGGATTGAGCATTGTTTAAAAGAGGGGACAGATTAGTATGAAAATGTTTTCCCTGCTTTGGCCCTTTTAAATTAACCCAGCCCATTTGTACAAACCATCAGAGGGATAATGCAAGCATCTTTTTTTTTTTTTTTTTGAGGGGCACTTGTCTCAGTATTTTTCAGGCTGTCTACCATTTATTGTTGGGACTGAGATTAGATTTGAGGGTTTGAATGTCTACTTCCCAAACCTAAGTTAATGTTTGGAGGTCAGCATTAGGGCTGTTGCCACATACTGTGTTCTTTTCTTCTTTCTGGGCACATGGCAGATGTTATATGTGTCCATGTGACTGACTTTTGCCAAGAAAATGTGAATGCAAGGGGACTGTGTTACTTCTGGATGGAAACTGTAGAGCCAGTACATGATTTTCCATGGTCCTTCTCCTACCACAATCATACAAGCATATTCTAAAATAGAACTGCAGTTGATCTCTGCCTGAATAACTACGATGACCAGAGTTGCTGGCTGATATGTACTGGGCATTCGTGTGAGGGAAAAATGTATATTTGTTGTATTAAGCCACATAGATTTTAGGGCTGTTTGTTATTGACACATACACTGGCCCATCCTGCAAGAATTGAAAGTATATCAAAAATACCAATTATAATAGGGTCCAGCCTAATGAAGGGCAAAAGGATGTTGACCTACCCATGAGCACAAAGGGGTCTCAGAAACTCCCTCAAAAAAAAATCCCTACCATGTGGTCACAAAGATCTAGTAATTTCCACTTCCATATCTCCTTTAAGTTATGGCAAAATACTTCCTGTTAGAATGCAAATGTGATCCCCTACAGCTGCTAATTAGGCAGTCACACAGACTCAGCTTGCCAGCTGTGTTTCTTTCTAGCTCAGTGGTTCTCATCTGCTTTTGCACAAGTGTTGATGGTCTAATGTTACATTCAGATACGGATAGCTTTCCCCACCTCTTTCAACTTTCAATGTGAAAAAGTTAATGGGAATAATTTTCTTAATTAAAAAAAATCTACCATAACTGTATTTAAATCCCTTTTTACTTGCTACTACTTATTTCTAGTAAAATGTAGTCCCAAATTCCTATGTAATTATTTTGAATATGAATATCTAAACTCCAACACTCCTTATGGTGTCATGGAAAGAATAGAGAGGTGTTTAGTATTTCTGTGACCTTAATCAGCTTGAGAAGTATTGAATTATTACTCATTTCTGTTCTTTGGTTCAGGAATTCACAACCTTGGCTGTGTCTTCCCCCAGAAAACTATGTTAAAAATGGAGGGTTCCAAGAAAGAAGCAAAAGCTCCCTGAGGAATTATAACAGAGTGAACCCAGCCTGTTTGAGACATCTAGATTTAAATTGCCTGAACTGCTACTCACTTGCAAAAGAGATATGGAATGGGAAAAGCAGAGGGGAAGGAAAGCAGCTTCCTATAGTTGTTTCCTCTTGACTCCCCATGAGGAAAAGTTGAACTGGAGGATGGTCAAAGTGGGGGCTTTCTGGGTGCCAGCTCCATAGCAGAAGCCCCTCCTGACTGGGTGTACGGAGGATACTGAAGTTACGATTTCCTATGAGCTCCTTGTTTGAATGCTAAAACAAACATGATTTAAGCCATTGTCCAAAAACCTAAACTAAAACTATTATAAGTTCAATCAGTCAGAACAGTTAGAAGTATGATTTGAACCAACTGGGCTGTGTCAGCCGCTGATGTCTATGAGTCTGTAAAAAGATACCCATTTAGGGTTGCCTGAGTGGTTCAGTCAGTTAAGCATCTGACTCTTGGTTTCCACTCATGTCATGATCTTAGGGTCACGAAATCAAGCCCCGTGTTGGGCTCTACACTTAGTGTGGAGTCTGCTTGAGATTCTCTCTCTCCCTCTCCTTCTCCCCCTCCCCCTGTCAAATAAATAAAATCGATCTTAAAAAAGAAAAGAGAAGAAGATTAAGGCCTCCTGTGTCCCCAACACTTAACTGTTTATTCTAAAAAAATCGTTCTCAAAAGGTTGAGGGTGAAAACCAATCAATAACTTTGCTGTTGCTTCAGGAAGTCTCTGCAAACCAATTTGTCTGGGCCAATGCTTTACTCGTTAGTATGCCTATCCAACATAGTTTATTCCTCAGACTTACTTCAAGACTTCATCTCACTGTGCTGCCAGTCCTAAGTGATTATTTCATGAGCCAGACCCAATAGCAATCAATTTTTTGCCTTGAAAGATCTGTCTCATACCACTTGAGCCCAGACCCCAAACTTCTATAAATATCCTCCCAAGCGTCTCCTTAAGCACTCCTAAGGTTGTGTCAAGGTACTATTTCCCCTTACTGCATTAAGTAAGACTCATGAAATATGGTATATTAGAATCGTATGTCCATCCAGTCATATATATCACCTTCTTCCATTGAAAAATGAAAAATATTTCTGGAATATTTGCCAGAACATGGCGAAATACATTCTAAACAGCAAATTTATTTTCTCTCACTTACTTACTTATGCTTGCTAATTAATGAGTTCAATACCAACTGCAAAGAGATTCTGGGTGTGTCAAATGATACGTTTGAACAGATTTAAAGGAAACAATGTGCCTGGATATGCCAAGAAGCCCAAGTTTCAAAGTGAAACTGCATTGCATTGTTTTTCAAGGGAAATTGAAATAGTTCTACATAGAGAAGTATAGCTAGTACAAATGGGAATTCTATAGCCTCATATGCTAGTGCTCCCTGCCTAAATTATCATTTCCAGTTTCATCAGTGTCAAAGAAGTAGAAACTTGTGCTGTCGATGATGATCCTATCTTCACAAAATACGAAGATGAATTTAGTGTGTTTGGACTCTTTTTCATCAATGCTTTGGCTATCACTCTGTTCTGTGTGCAAATGAAGACTGCTTTTTGGATTTTATCTAATTTAAAGTGAATTAGCACTTTTCATACTTCTGGCTGGCAAATCACACACTCTAACAGACAGCAAGGCTACATTTACGCTCATTTCCCACATTGCAATGATTTCTGCCAATCAGATCTATCTCCAAAGGATCTAGGGAATTTTGCTGTCTAAACACAAAGAAGGTAAAGAAATACCCCTTCCAACCTAGCAACGAAAATTCTAACACTGAGCATCTACCATGGGCAAGGACTATGCTAAGCATTTACGCATCTTAACTCATGGATCCTCACAAGAGTATTATGAATTAGTACTATTATGAGCATGATTTTAAGGTGAGAAAGTGGAAGTAGAGAGAGTCTAGGTGTATTTTCCCATGACAGAAGCTAGGATGTGGGGAACTGGGATGGGATCTCTACCTGCTGTTTCTATAACCTGTGCACTTAACCACACTCCCCATTATGGCACAGATTTAATGCACATGAGGACTTTAGCTTACTAAACAAATCTAAAGCATCTGCATTAGGATTATTCCACCTTTCTTTCTTTCTTTTTTCTTTTAAAATATTTTATTTATTTAAATATTTTAGAGAGAGAGAATGAGAGAGAGCACAAGTAGGGGGAGTGGCAGAGGGAAAGGAGAAGCAGAACCCTTCTGAGCAGGGGACATGATGCAGGGCTTGATCCCAGGGTCCTGGGATCATGATCTGAGCCAAGGCAGACACTAAACCAACTAGCCACCCAGGCACCCCTTCACCATTGTTTTTTTAAGAGATAGGAAAAGGAATGGCTCTCTATTTCACATTATGCAACTAAAGGGGTAGTTTATTCTAAGTAAAGGGATCATCTATCTATGGGTAAATGGAAGCTTCTCCTTCCAGTGACTGACATATATTATAAGCTCCTTAAATGCTTGTGAACACATGGACAAAGTTGAGATCCACCTACCAACAGGGTTCCTCTCATTCTCTTGGGTCCCAAAGTCACTTGGACCAGAATTACCACAGATCCTCCTATTTATTATCTTTGTTCCCCTCATTAGGGCTGGGTGTCAGCTGACCTGTGTTGGCCATGTGTTGCTATATTCTGGAATTTTTCCTCTCTCTATCCCATTTTTCCATAAGGAGGTGCTTATCCCCTTCCTTTCTTACAGAGTAGTGTGTCTAGTTGTTTTACACACATTTATAATCCATTTTTTCCTTCTTGTAAGTAAGATTAATTCATTTTTAAACTTATATTAGATCGCTGTCCACAGCAGAATAAAAGTAGAAGAAAGAAAGATGAGATTGGATTAACCTTACAAGTGAGATTGTAGTGAAGTCTGAAAATAATCGAGAAGAAAACTAAAAGATTATTGCTTTTTTATAACGAGATATTTTCCAAGTGGCTTAGATGATCTGGAAAAGAGGTAGAAGCTCTTTTACTTTCAATGTATACCTGTTCAGGCTCATAAATCACTGTACTACAACTTTGGTTCTCATCCTCCTCACACACCCCAACTTAATTTGCAAAATGCAAAGATGCATGCTTCATCTGTGGGTGAATGAGTCTGTTTAATTGGCAAGTTGTCACAATTTCTTGTAATTATGGTTTTTTAACTATGTGAAAAAAGACAAATGGTAAATTATAGTAACATCATTTGTCATTTGGTGTAACGATGATCTCTGAATTATAAGTGCTGTGTGCACTAATGCATCTGTTATTTCTCTATGACAAATAGGACAATCAAAACCTTTAATAGATTGTACTCTTTTCTCCTGACAGGTTTATTTATTCTTTTTCCTGTGTTTAGAAAATTCCTTCCAACTCATCCACCCCTACTAGACCCAGGATGGAGAGAAAAGCAAGCCTTTCTCTGGGAAGTAGACCAAAGTAAGATTACTATCCTGATGGGTACAAGGGATGTTTTTGCAGGCAATCTGATAAGGACACTTCAGTAATTAAAGCCACTCTTTATTTAGTTCTAACTCTTTGCTAAGTATGCATTATTTTACTTGTCATTTTTATTTTCAAGAAGATGAGGCTTGAGGGCCAGGTGAGTGGGAATCACATGTGGTCATTGAGCAAAGACACAAACCTTGCCTGCAACCTATATACATATGCTCTTTCATGTGAGTTAACTCTGTACTTGAGCCAACTGAAAAATGTGTGTGTGTGTGTGTGTGATGTGCCGCAATTTGCCTTAATCATACATCACACATAAGTATTGAAATTAGGTGCTATCATAAAACCAAAAGCAAAGCTCCAAATAGTTGTTCTGGGGCAGATGTTTGGAAAGAGAGGAGACTGGAGGATAATGATAGGCACTTGAATTTACTACATCCTATTTCTTCTATTTAAAAAAAATAAGGAAAGAGACCAAAGTTATCAAAGTCATTATACTTGGTGAAATATATTTAAGTAGAATAGGATATTCACATTATGTGTTTGTTCCATTTCTTCTGCTACATTGCCATCATCACTTGGTAGGACTGATTCACCAAGTTCACTCTTCTCTCTTTCTCTGGCATGAGCTGTGAGGAGGTCCATTCACTTGCCCAAATCATGGAGAGCTTATCTTATAGGATGAGAAGATTCTATTAAGCATGATTTACTCTAGGTGAAAATAAGATCAACATATCTCCCCTGAGAACACATTCTTAGAAAACCCTATAAACAGCTGTCTGATTTCCAAAGGTGATAGATTAAGAAAATATTACAAAAGGTGGAAGCCACATCAACATCTTAATGTAAATAAGGGTATGTTTATAGATCGTTAACTGCTCAAGGGCATGACAAGAGGGAAATTAAAACTAAGTGTTAAAAACCACTGTCTATTGACAATCACTCAGTAAGGAGGGTGACATATTCTGAAATTATAATGAAAGTCAATGATAAATTTAATAATCAAAATATAATTTTCTAGTTATGTTTTACCAGGAAATAGGTTTTGTATAGTACATTGCCCTTTTATTAAAAACTAAATATAGTAGGTTATTATTATTCATTGTGCTATGTCATGCATTTTTTCAGTTTTTATTTATAACTGTAATTAATCCTATCATTATTAGCAGTAGGGTTATGATTTAAAATATGATGTTGGCCACATGCAATGTGATATCCTGGATTTGATTCTAGAGTACAGAAAGGGCCGATGTGGAAAAACTGGTGAAATCTGAGTAAAATCTGCAGTTTCCTTGATAATAATGGACCAATGTTGGTTTCCTAACTTTGATGAATATACTATGCCAATATAGATGTTAACACTGTTGCAAATTTTGTGAAGGATGTAGGGGAACTCTTTGTACAGTCTTTATAACTTTTCTATAAACCTAATATTATTCCAAAATTTAAAAATTATGAAAGAATTTTCATAAACTAGGGACTTAGGCTAAGTGTGCAATTAGGCTGAACTCAAAAACTTTCTTTTCCTCAATGTTTGTTTTTGAAAATCTTAAATCAAATAGTAAGAATTTTTTTCTTGCCTGGTAACTATATCTGATTGTTTTATAAATGAGAGTTGAGTGGCTTAGATCTTGTTTCATTAATTCATGCATTCATTCATTCATTCATTCATTTATTCATTCAGTTTTTCAGTTCTCTTTACTTGTTGCTATAATGTACTTCGGCACCAGTGCAGTCTGACTTCAGTAGTCCTCCTTTGTAGGCCTGTTTCCTTTACCTTGTATGGGGTACACTTTCTGTCTCCCTGTTTATCTTTAAAAATGTAGATCATCACACAGATATGGATGGTCTCCTCTGTAAAGTTTCCCAAACAACCCCCATTCCCCATACTTGGCCATTTCTTCCTTTCCTGATGGCACATGGTCTCTTCCTTGTAATTGTACCACTTGTATTTTGTCTGGGGCCTTGTACACAACTGGAGCTTTGCAAACGTCTGCTCATAGCTTTGACTTTCTTAAGGCAAAGCAAATTCATGCTCAGTTGGTAAGCTGCACATATGAGTCCTACAAAATGAGGCCTTGTTATATTTCCAATTTATTGATATTTTGTTAAGTAGGTTCTGGGGTTTTACTGAATAATGTGTTATACTGATTTCAAAGTAATTTAATGTGACCTTTGTTTATAATGCCATTTTAGATTAAATTTTGTCTGAAGCTCATTTTCTGAGAAGCTTCCATTTCCCCAAAGATTCCCACCACCCGGTGATTTTAGGCTTTACAGTGATAACCTATGATATGGATAAACAGAGAAAGACTTTCTTCTTTAAAAAATGCTTTTTGTGGGGGGGAAACAAGGAATGAAATTGGGACACCATTTTATTCATTCATATTTTTATTCTAAACATCATTCTTTTTTTTTTTTTTTTTTTTTTTTTTTTTTTTTTAAATCCAAACCCTTTTTTTTTTTTAATTTTTTATTTATTTATGATAGTCACAGAGAGAGAGAGAGAGAGGCAGAGACACAGGCAGAGGGAGAAGCAGGCTCCATGCACTGGGAGCCCGATGTGGGATTCGATCCCGGGTCTCCAGGATCGCGCCCTGGGCCAAAGGCAGGCGCCAAACCGCTGTGCCACCCAGGGATCCCCTAAACATCATTCTTGAATTGTCCAGCTTTTGATAACTTATTTTTTCACTTGACAATATTTATTGATACTTACTTTGTTTTAGATGCTGCAGTGGGGATAAAACAGTGACAACAGACAAACAGGGCCCTCCAACCTGAGTTCACATTCTAGGGTATGTGTGTATGCAGACAGGGTGGGAGCTGTAAGTGAATAAGAGAAACCAACTGGGAGGTATAGAGTGAGAGACTGGGGACAAGTCTCCATAATTTAGCGTAGTTGGGGATGGTTATTTGGAAAGTAATGTCTGAGTTTAGATTTGAAGGAAGAGATTTGAGCTCCTGAAGAACAAGCAGCCCGTATACCAGGCAGAAGGGACACCTTGGACAATAAGGAGTATGAATAGGGCTCAAGGGTCAGAACAAAAGTCCAATGGCTTCAACCAGTCACCACTGGGCAGACGGTATTGATGGAAGTTGGAATAGTCAGCAGGGCTGTTTTGCTTTGTTTGTTTGAACCATATAAGCCAAAGTTCTTGCTTACTTATTCTAATGGATTTCATGGAGGATACGGAGAAAAGAACAGCACATTCTCTCTTTCCAAGGAGCTCAAAGTCTAGTTGGGTTAGCAGAGAGTGCACAGTCAACTCCAATATGTGCACTTTTTGAGGACAGGCCTTAGATGTACACAGGGTGGTGTGCGAGTTTGGAAGATAAAAGGAGTCCTCGCAGCCAAGGGACAGCCACAAAATATGTAGCTGCAACACTGCCATGCAAGTGACTTTTCAATATTTCCCCCCTCTGATTAGTGTCATGAAGCATTGCCAGGTGGCCTATTCAACTTCCTCTTAACTCCTGAGCATATCTGAGACACAAGCAATCCTACAATAAGCCTTTGGCAAAGTACCATAAAACATGTTTCAAGCCATAGTTAAATAGATGACATAAAGAGATAGAATGTCTAGGCAAAACATCTTATCCCAGCCATGTTCATGTTTGAGGTCCTTTCTCTTTTCGGTTTAGATATGCAGATTTTCTGGGGCCCACTGGAAATGCCACTACAGGGAACAATCCAGGAACATTCTTTCCATTCTATCTCCAGGGGGTCTGTTTTCTGCTGGTTGTACTCTCATTCTTCTGATTACTTAGGAGAAGCTTTGCACCCCATTGCCAGTTGTCTGCTATGCACAGTAAGTACAGAAACCTGCATATCACCAAGGTGCTTGCTCTCTGATGCACTTGGGGGCTGAAGGACTTGGTGGTTTTCTTTGGTGGCTGCCATCTTGTCTTGTGTCTTCCTATTTTGTTATTTGTCCTGCCTTCTTTAAAGATTTATGATCAGTGCCTTTAAACTGGGCACACATATCCCTGTAGGACAGGAATGTTTTCCAGGGAGCAAGGGTGGCTATAAGAGCTTTGAGTTTTAGATTTTCAGTTTACACCTGTACTCTTTTCTAAGATTAATTGGCCTGAGACTCCATCTGCCAGTTCTTTCTTCACTTTCCTTTTCTAATTGCTTTTCCCTCTCTCCTGGGGCTGGGGCTGGGGGTGGGGAGTGGAAGATGGTGGGAGAGGGGGCTGCAAGCATCTCTCTCAGTTATCTAGAATTTACTACAACGCTGTGACCCTGGGTAAAAACACTTCTTGGGTACCCCAAAAAAGGACTTTCCCTTGGAGGAGGAGGGTTTTTTTTTCACCCAGGAAATACCAGGACAAGGCAACACCCCACAGCCAGCTAGTTAACATCTCAGGATTAGAATCCAACTGCCAGAAGTTCGTGGAGGGGGTGCATATTAACAAGTTTATCTGACTTTTAAAAATGAAGTCAGGTGTTTTCTCTAAAAAATTAAGCCCTTTTGGTTGATTGGTTTGACAACAAGGACTAGAATTTTCCAGAAATTGAATAAACTGATTGAATGAATGGTGTGATCAAAATACATTTAAAGCATTTTAAAACATGTAACACACATGGAAACACATCTTTGGTAATTATTAGAGTTACAATAAAAATTTTCCTATATTGACCTAAAAATATGTGAAGCTTCTGCAGTTTACACACCAGCCACATGGGCTTTCTGAAAAGACAGCAGCCCAGTGTTCCATCTCCTGTCTTCACTCAGTTACCCACCTCTTTGTATACTTCATGCATCAGTCTTAATGTGTGGAGAGCAGCGGTTCCTCAAAAGTTGTACATGAGATAGAAATAAGATTGTTTGAAAAAAAGATTTGAGGTTTTAGAACACCCCAGTGTACTTGTTCACCTGATATTTGATACATTTACAAGGTATCTGAGTAGGTGGATTAAAGTTGATTGCATGGCTCTTTTTCATATCCTGGCATGATCTCCTTTTACAGACATTATACTTAAGGTATTTAAGGAATACCTTAAATATTTCAAGGCATTTTCAAGGAATCAAAGCCTTAGGGAATTAAGTGGTTGCATAAACTAGTGGATTATTAATGAGCCTACAGCTCAGTAGAAAGATAATTAAGAGTTTATTCAGAGAGAGATTCAATTCAGAGCTGGAGCCCAGAAGATAGAGGCATATACTCAGCCCTTAAATCCTGAACAAAAGCCTTCCCTAAAATTCAGTTCCCTTTGCATGAAAGCAGATCCAAGTCAGTTGTCAGAAATATCCTCGCCTAAAGGGAAAGTTATTTTTAATGTATGTCTTGTAATATTTATACCCAAGTGTCAAAAGGAGAGTTGTGTTATAACCTAGGGATTAGTTCAGCCATACACTTGAGATGAAACATAGTCCCCAGGAATGTACTCTTCTGCTGAGATCTATCAAAGCCTCAGTACCAGGGCCACACCTTCCTCTCCAGCTGGCAACATGACAAACGAAGTCCAGAGATCAGAAAACTTGCTGAGTTGGGACAGACATGGTATAATTACGTACTTCCCCCTTCTTTGAACTCTGGAACTAGGTATGCACAAAGGAAAGTTACCTTGATAAGTGAGAAAAAGCAGGTTATGGAGCAAGACCAAGACAAACGAGTATGGAGTATCGCCTGAGCAGACAACACTTTTGCCCTGCTGGAAGCCACTGTGATGCTGGGTAAGATGGAATTGCTGAGAATTTCTGAAATGTGCTCATAGAGGCAAAGATGTAAGAAAGACCTGAGAGAAAAGAAACAGAAATTCAGGGAAAGAGTGAGGGAAGAGAGATAGAGCGTTGATTTGGGACGCCCAAATTTTGATACTGTTTTGATAGGGGATGGATGCAACTATGACTGTGTAGGCATTTGAATCTGAAAGACCAACAGGATTTTGCCACAGCAAACATTTTGAAGAGAGGTAGGCTATATAGTCACCATGAAAGGCAATAGCCATGGGATAGCACTGTGGTTCCGTACGGATGTCAGTAAGCTATGGTCCATGGGTCACTCTGCCCCCCTGCTGGTTTTTGTATGCCCCAGGACCTATGAATAGTTTTAATATTTTGGATAGTAGAAAAAAAATCAAAATAAGAACAATGTTTTATGATGTATAAAAATTATGTGAATTTTAAATTTCATCCAAAATAAAATTTAAGTTATTCCTAGGACTTAGACCTGTAGAAAATGCATGTGAATTTAAACAATAACCCACTTCTTTCCAGAGGTTTTGTGATCTGATTCAAATAGATCTTCTCCTTTGAGAAATGTACTGTGTTTTGTGAATTTGGGTTTAGAATGGAAACTCAGCAATTATTTCAAGAACTGTTGTATACTGGAAAACACATACTTGTTTATCCATAAATCACAGGTGGTCTAGAGCCAGATAGATGAATTCCTCTGCTCACATAGAATAAAGATATTCTTTTCTATGCTTAGAGAAAATAACAAATGAAAGAATATTTTCTTTTAAGTTTCTCATAATATAGTAGCACCCAGTCAAGTTCATATACAAATTAACATCTAATACAAAATGCTAATAAAAAAAACTTTGAAAGTATTAATCAAATATCCAGGTAGCTCTTTTTAGGTCAATTTTCTGATTTTCTTGTAGAAATGCTTTCTAAATTTTATGATGAAATTCAATAAATTAATATTTTATAATCTGCTATAGAAAGTGGTGTGACTCAATGGTGCTCTGTCACCTAAATAAATTTGAGAGGTTCTTCCTAAAAATGCTCTAAGTAAAGTAGTCATTTTATTGCCTTGTTACATCTTTGTACCAACTGTATCCTTGACATAACAATACTGTAACAGAACTCACACTTCATTTTGGGAAAGGGAAGGAGAGAGGGAGGGAGGGAGGAAGGATGGCCGGAAAGGAGGAAGGAAATATATATCATAATGTTTTCAGAAAGTTACTCATTTCAGGTCTCAGGTTCACAGCAGGTTGATTTTTCATCTTATATTATGATTCATCACCATCATTGGTCTAAGCTCATACTCTCTTCTATTTAATTTAATTTTGTTTTTGTTGTTGTTGTTGAAGATATTTATTTAAGAGCAAGTTGGGGGTGGGAGGTAGAGGGAGAGAGAAAAAGAGTCTCAAGCAGACTCTATGCTGAACACAGAGTCCAATGTGGGGCTTGATGCCATGACCCTGAGACCATACCCTGAGCCAGAAGCAAGAGCTGCACATTTAACCTACTGAGCCACCCAGGAGCCCCAAACTTTTATTCTGTTTTTAAAATTTGGTTTTCTGTACTCTTTATTCACAATTCTATACTCCACCTGTTTTGTTCTTCTGCATTGACATCTACTGTTGGTACTCACTGTATGTCCTTCCTTCCATTCCATCTTCCATATAATGATTTGCATAGATGCATTTATGAACTATATACAGTAATTGTTTTTTGGGGGTGTGTTCTTCTTAAGGAGTATTGTAATTCTGATTTTTTTCACTTACAGTGTTTCTGAGACCTATCCATCTTAATATATATTTAGACCTAGTTATTGCCTTAGCTTGTATTATACCTCACCACTTGGATATAATTCACAAATGTTATCCCCTCATTCCTATTTGTTTTTCACTCATTGTCATTACACATCAGGCTGTGATAAATCTTCACATAAATATCTCTTTGTGTATCGAATGGAAGGTTTTACAATAGTATATTTCAAGAGTGGAAATGCTGTAAGATAATGTTTATAATTTAAGAAAATTCTTCCAAATTTCTTTGAAAATGGCCAATTTTCATTCCCATTAACAGAGGGTGAAGGTTTCCCATATCATCAGCGTTTGAAATTGTTTTACTTGTATTTTTTTTTTTTTACTAAGCTGATCACTTGTAAACTGATTATATATTATTTCTTCTAAATGAAATTTTCTCTTATTTAGTGAGGTGGAACTTTTTTTTCATAATGTTAGGAGCCATTTGGGTTTCACCATTACCATCTTTGCTCAAAAATTTAAAAATATGGTTGGCTTCTTTTTTCTCCCTAAATAATTTATAAGATATACATATATACACATGCTGCCACCTGACACATATTCTTTATCTTTTATCAGTAGGAAGCAGGGTTAACTATTGTGTTTTATCCCTCCTTTAACTGTGTTTACATTTCTTAATCAGAAATATTTCCTCTTTAACAGTATTTCTGAAGCATAATTGACATCAGTAAACTGCACATAATTAAATTATGCAATTTGATGAATGTCAATGCAGTGAAGGGTGGATATATATACCCATGAAACTATCACCACAATCAAGATAATTAATATATCCCTTACCCCTAAAAGTTTCCCCAAACATTTTGGTAACTCTTCCTGCAGGATCTCCCTGTCCACCATTCTCACATCCCACTTCCAGGCAACCTGATCTGATTTCTGTTCCTATAGATTTTATTTTCTCACATTATTTTAAAAGAGTCTATAAACTTCATGAATGGAATCATAGAGTATGTATTGATCATACAGTATGTATGTATAATACGTATGATTTTTATAGAAATGCTTTTTTTCTCTTTTCTTTTCTTTTTCTTTTTTCACTTGGTTGAATTACCTTACAATTTATTCATGACACGGCCTGTATCAATAATTCATTCCTTTTCATTGAGGAATACCATTCCATTGTATTGATATACCAGTTTGTTTATCTATGCATCTGATTGTGTATCTGTGCTATTTCCAGGTTTGATTCTTACCAAAAAGCTGCTATAAACATTTGTATAAAATTTATATGGATGTAAGCTTTTATTTCTCTTGGGTTAATACTTTGGAATGAAATGGTTTGTTAATATACTAGATAAATGTTAAACTTCAAAGAAAATGCTTAGCTGTTTTTCTAGTGGTTGTATCATTTCACGTTCTTCTCAGCAATGCACAATTAGTACTTTCACAGTATTTGTTTTTCTATTATTTTATTTTTAACATGCTTCTGTCTTTATATTTAAATGGGTCTTTTGTAAACAACATAGAATTAGGTACTTTTTAATTATTCCAGCCTAGCAATCTTGTCCTTTAATTTGCCATGTTTAATCCATTAATATTTGGTGTAATTACTTATATATTTGGAGTTAAGTCTTTCATCTTACTAATTGTCATTTACTCGTTCTATCTATAATTTGTGCCTTAATTTCTTTTTTTGTAAGATTTTATTTATTTATTCATGAGAGACACACAGAGAGAGGCAGAGACATAGGCAGAGGGAGAAGCAGGCTCCCTGCAAGAAGCCTGATGTGGGACTTGATCCAGTACCCTGGGATCACAGTCTGAGCCAAAGGCAGACACTCAACCACTGAGCCACTCAGGCATCCCTTGTGCCTTAATTTCTTTGTTCCTTTTGTTTCTCTTTTTTCTTTTAACAACTCAATGGTTTTTTATTACCTCATATTATCACCTCAATTAACTTTGTAATTCTATAAAATCTTATAAATTCTTATATATATTATACATATCTTAATTTTATGTACATATATATATATATAAGTATTCACTGTACAGATTGCAACATAACTTTGACTAAACTTTCTCCTCAATTAGTATCTTTCCTACTTCCTAAACCATTAAAACTTTTCTGATAGATATTTCTATTTTCCCTTCCCTGACATATTTTGCCTTTATGACATATTTTACTTCTTTTTTAAGGTTGTTTTGACAATTGAGAGTTCCTTGAAATTTCATATGAATTTTAGAATCAGCTTGGCAACAACTAGGATTCTGATAGGGATTGCATCAAATCTGTAGATAAATTTGTGTAGTATTAACAATATAAGCTTTTTGATACATGAGCATGGGATATTTTGTTTATTGTTTAGATCTTTTTAAAATTCCTTACAGCAATATTTGTAGTTTTCAGTTATAGATCTTGCACTTTTTAAAATTTTATTCCTAAGTATTTTGTGTTAGATGCTATTGAAAATGGAATAACTTTCTTTGTATCGTTTTTGTATTGTTCATTGCAAGTTATAGAAATACTGCTGATTTGTATACATTGACCTTGTATCTTGCAACTTCAATGAACTCATTTATTAGTTCTAAATTTTTTAGTGGATTATTTAGGATTTTCCGCATACATTGCATTGTGATTTGTGAATAAAGATAGCTTTACATCTTCTTTTTCAGTCTGGATGCCTTTTAATTTTTTTTCTCACCTACCTACACAAGTGGCACAAACGGACTTCTTTGCCTTGTTTCTGATCTCATGGGGAAAGCATCAAGACTATCACCATAAAGTGGGACATAAAGTGGATTTTTCACAGATAACTTTTATCAGATTGACAAAGTTCCCTTCTATTCTTACTTTGTGTAGTGTTTTTATCATAAAAATGGGTTGTGTTTGTCAATACTTTCTACATTTATTGAGATGATTATATGCTTTTTGATTATTATTTTATTGACATGATTTCTGGATGTTAAACCATGCTTGCATCATCTCTGGAATAAATTGTACTTGGTGGTAGTATATAATTCTTTTTTATATATTGCCAGAATTGGTATGCTGGTGTCTTGTTAAAGATTTCTGTGATCCATATCTCATAAGAGATATTGGTTTGTAGTTTTTTTTTTTTTTTTCATTATATCATTGTGTAGTTTTGGCATTGGGACAATACTGGCCTCATAAAATGATTTGAGAAGTGTTTACCTTCTCTACTATTTTTTTTTTTTTTGCAAGCATTGGTGAAGAATTTGGTGCTAATTATTCTTTAAGAATTAAGTAGAAATTACTAATGAAGCTACCTGTGCCTAGGATTTTGTTTTGGAGCCTCCTATTGATTACTAATTTACTTTTTTTTACTTGTTTATTCACATTGGCTATTTCTTCTTATTTGGTTTCAGTAGTTTATCTCTTTCTAGGAACTTGCCAATTTTATCTAAGTTATCTAATTCATAGGGATAAAATTGAACACAGCATTCCCTATAAGGGAATTCCCTTTTATTTTTACAGGGTTGTTAATAATATTCCCTCTTTAATTTCTGATTATGGTGACTTGAGTCTTTGTATGTTTTTTCTTGGTCAACTTAGCTAAATGTTTGTCAATTTTGTTAATTTTTTTCCTAGAACAATACTTTTATTATTATTACTATTATTACCCTGTTTTTCTATTATTACCTTGTTTTTCTAGTGTCTGTTTTATTAATTTGTTAACTTCTTATTTTCTTTTTCGTTTTTGTTTGATTTAGGCTTAATTTCTATTTTTTTAAGATTTAAGGTTAGTTTATTGCTTATGGTCTTATTTTTTAATATAAATATTTAGAACAATCAATATATATGTCAATCTACTTTGGCTGCATCACATACATTTTAGAATATTGTGATTTTCTTATCATTTATCTCAAAATATTTTCTATTTTTCCATTTAATTTCTTCCTTAACTAATTGGTTGTTTGGAGTGTATCATTTAATTTTTTTTTTAATTTTTATTTATTTATGATAGTCACACAGAGAGAGAGAGAGAGGCAGAGACACAGGCAGAGGGAGAAGCAGGCACCGGGAGCCTGATGTGGGATTCGATCCCGGGTCTCCAGGATCGCGCCCTGGGCCAAAGGCAGGCGCTAAACCGCTGCGCCACCCAGGGATCCCTGTATCATTTAATTTATACATACATTTTAGTTTCTCAAATTTCCTTCTATTATTAACTCCTTATTTTATTCCACTGTAGTAAAAAAAAAAAAAAAAAAAACATTTTATTTTAACTTTATCTCTTTAAGTTTATTGAAGTTTGTTTTTTGAGCTCTCATATGGTCTTTCCTGGACAATGTACCATGTGCTCTTAAGCAGAATGTACATTAATACTGTTATTGTTGATTTGAAGGTTCTATAGATATCTGTTAAGTCAAGTTGATTCAAAGTGTTATTCAATTCCTCTATTTTATTTCTGATCTTCTGCTTAGTTGTTCTTTTCATGACTTAAGATCTGATTGGAAGTCTGTACTACTATTGTTGAATTCTCTGTCTTACTTGTTTTTGTCAGTTTTTTTTGCTTTATGTGTATCAGGGCTCTGTTGTTGAGTGCATATGTATTTATAATTACATCTTCTAGGTAAATTGACCTTTATCACCATGAAATATCCTTTATACTCTGGTAACATAGTTTTGTTTTAAGATCTATTCTGTCTGGAATTATTATAGCTACTCCAATTTTCTTTAAAAAAAAAAGATTTTATTTATTTATTCATGAGACAGAGAGAGAGAGAGAGAGAGAAAGAGAAAGAGGGGTGGGGGGCAGAGACACAGGCAAAGGGATAAACAGGCTCCATGCAGGGAGCCCAACGTGGGACTCGATCCCTGGTCTCTAGGATCAGGCCCTGGGTGGAAAGCGGCGCTAAAACACTGAGCCACCCGGGCTGGTCTACTCCAATTTTCTTGTACAGCAGTTCCTGCTAATCCATGGTGGATATGGTCTAAGACCACCAGTGGATACCTGAAACCATGGATAGTACTGAATCTTGTATATACTATGTTTTCTCCTATACAAACATACCTATGATAGAGTTTAATTTATAGATTAGGCACAGTAATACATTAACAATAGCAATAATATAATAGAACTATTATAACAGTGTACCAAAATAAAAGGTATGTGAATGTTACCTCTCTCTCTCAAAATATCTTGTACTGTACTCACCCTTCTTCTTGTGATGATATAAGATGATAAAATGCATATGTGATGAGATAAAATAAGATGAATAACATAGGCATTGTGATGTAGTATTAAGTTACTACTGATTTTCTTATGACATGTCATAGGAAGATCATATGATGCCTGACCACATTTTACCACAGGTAACTGAAATCATAGAAATCAAAACCATGGATAAGGGGGGGGGGGGAGGGGGATACTGTATTTTCTGTTTCCATGATATATTTTTTCCATCCTTTTACTTTCAGTCTGTTCATATATTTGAATCTAAAGTGTGTATCTTGTAGATAGTATATTGCTGGATCTTTTTAAAATCCATTCTGCCAATATGCTTTTGAATGGAATAGCTGACCCATTTGGTTTTAATATTATTGTTGACATAGATGAATTTATGTCTCTGAACTTTATATTTTGATTTGGCTCTTATTGCAGTAAAAACAATAGCTTTCACCTACGTACTGTAGAATACACAGAAGCAGCTGTCCTCCTCAGTGATTTTTGATACAATACTTTTAATAAAGTTTTCATATATATACAAAATTTCATATATATGTGTGTGTGTATATATATGTTCAGATTAGTTATTTTTGTCTTTTTGTTAATTCTTGTGTCAAAAATGTATTGTTTGAATCATGACCTAAAAGTGTCTGATTATTTGGTAGAGTCAGTCTAGAGAAATTGCTTTTTTATTTTTGTATGTTCAATTATTATATGTATTTTTCAAAACTAAGTTTTTCAAATCTATAACATATCTTATTGATATTTTTATTGAAAGGGCAATAAATTTATGGATGGAGATTGAGTTAGTGTCTTTATAACATTAAGTTTTCTCATATATAAAGATGGTATAATCTAATTATTCAGATTTTCATTTATAGTAATAGATTAAAAATTACTTATATAAGTCTTACCCTCTTCTTTCTTGCTGTTAAGTTTGTTCCTAAGTAACATATTGTTAATTTTATTGTTGGTATTGTGTATAGTATTCTATTACTCTTTTTCTATTCTTCTTTTTTTACTCTGGGAGTTGAGAAATAATTCTGATGTTTTGTTACCTAGCAATTTGAGTGAACTTTTTTTAATTAGCTTTAATATTTTGTCAGTTTTGCTTTTTTGTAAGTGATCATATCATCTGCACATACAGTAACTCTATTTCATTTTTTCCAATCTTGATAATTATTTTCTCTTTTTGTAGGCATTCTTTTCATATCACTTACTTTAAATGAAATGTCTCTTCAATTTCTGTATTACATGTGATGTCTCTAAAAACACAAATTGTCAAATTGAAGAAATTCTCTTCAATTTCTACTTATATATAGATAGTTTAAGTTTGTGAATATATATTAACTTTATCAAATATTTTTTACTCTCTACATTGTGATTTGGTGTTTTATTCTTAGATCTATTAATTTGGTGAGATAAAAAGATAGCCATGTAATTATTTCTTTGTTTTTACATTCCTGAGATCAAGTAACATAGATATAAAATTATGTTTTGCTTAATATACTCTGGGGTTGAATAATAAATTACTTAAGATTTTTGCATCTCTACTCAAAAGAAAAATGTGCTCATTTAAAAAAAAAATCTCTCTGAATTTAATTATCTGACCCACGTGTCAGCATAGTTTTAGCTTCACTTAAAAATCTGGGAATCCCCCCCGCCTTTTTCTAGTTTTGGGAACAACTCATTTGTATGACTTTGTTCTTTGAAGTGTGGGGAAATCCACCTTAAGCCATCTAGGCCTGGGGATTTAAGGAGGTGGGAGACTGCTGACAATTTCATCTTCTTAATAGTTATTTTTCTATTTAATTCTTCTATCCCTTGTGCCAATTTTGGCAGCTAGTGTGTTTCTTATGCTATATATTTTTCCATGTTAAATAGATGTTTTGTTTGTGGCCTATTCTTTTCCAAAATAGTTTTTAAAATTTTTCTATATTTGTGGAGAGTTCTTTCTCTCTCCCTCCTCTTTCTTGTTCTGGTGACTTCTTCCTCTTTCTGTGGTTAATGTTTACTTATTATGTTTTATTCATATTCATTTCATAAATTTATCTTATATATTTATAATTATTCTTATTGTTTTGTTCTCTACTTGGTAAATTTGTATCATCTTTTTTTATTTCTTTTTTTTTAAGATTTTATTTATTTATTCATAAGAGACACAGGCAGAAAGAGAAGCAGGCTCCACGCAGGAAGCCGGACGTGGGACTCGATCCCAGGCTCCAGGATCACACCCTGGGCTGATGGCAGTGCTAAACCGCTAAGCCATCTGGGCTGCCCTGATTCTTTTTCTTGTGTCTTTCAGCTTAAGTTTATTATTTAATTTCTTGAGGCAAAAACATGAGCTCATTTATTTTTGTTACTTTTTTCTAATAAGTATCATTTTTCCCACTAACTAAACATTTGGATATTTTGAAATTTAACTTTTATTTAGCACCAAGTACTTCAGTTTCCTTATATTTTCGCCTTTAATTCACTGCTTAAATAGAAGTATGCTTTTAAACTTTCTAAATTTAAGGGATGCCCAGGTGTCTCAGTGGTTGAGCATCTGCCTTTGGCTCAGGGTGTGATCCTGGGGTCCTGGGATCAAGTCCCATATTGGGCTCCCTGCAGAAAGTCTGCTTCTACCTTTGCCGATGTCTCTGCCTCTCATGAATAAATAAATAAAATATTAAAAGTAAAAACAGAAAGCATGATAACCACAAAATATGAAGGAAGATAACAAAATAAGTTCACATTCGCCTGTCATTTTGGTATATATATATAACTGAATTTACTCACTTATTAAAGCATACATCCATAAGTTTTAATGAAATAGAATTAATAATGTGTATTTTTAAATAGGAAGAGAAAAGATCACAGGAAGGTTGAAAACAAAAAAAGTAAAAAACAAAGGGATAGCTAACAGATGTTAAAATAATGCAAGCTGATCATTTTAATATGACAAAATAGCACATTCAAATAAAAATGAAAATGTGATAAAAAAAGGATCAGTGCATAATGATTAAAGGAAAAATTTATACCAGTGGATACAATAACCATAATCATATATCACATAATTATCTTCCCTTCAACTATATATTATATGATAAGTAATAGAAAAGTATATAATCTACAAATGTAATTGGAATTCAAACAAACACACATGCACAGACATGCCTCAAAAGACATCAGTCTCAAAATTATTCTAGGTTATAAAGGAATTGAGTAGCATGCTTAACAAGTGGAGTTTAACTGGTAGGTTTGTAATTTTTGTGCCATTCTTTAAGATTCTATATTTCTCTCCAGTATGTGGAATACTGAAAAAAACCCTGCAAGAAATCCCAATACATTTTCAAAGACGAACTATTTTCTCTCATCACAGTCCAACCAATTAAAAAATCAGTATCAAATAAATAGCTAAAAACATTCTCAAATTTAGAAATTTTTAAAAAAGATTTTATTACATAGGCAGAGGGAGAAGTAGACTCTTCTCAAGGATCCTGATATGGGACTCGATCCCAGGATCCTAGGATCATGCCCTGAGCTGAAGGCAGACATTCAACCACTGAGTCACCCAGGTGTCCCTGTTTATTTCTTTTTCTAATTATTGCTACATAGATCATTTTTTTTCTGCTGCTGCTTTCTAATTATACATTTTTAAAATTTTTTTCATAGTAACACCTAATTTTTAAGGCCTATATGTGTACAGATTTTCACAATTACTGAAGATTATCATTATTGAGGTCATCTCTTTGTGGGAAAAGCTATAGTTTTATTATGCTTTGTAACTAAGCTACTTTTAACCTCCCTGAGCCATCATGTTGACTTTGAAGTTTTGATCTCAGGTTGTTACAGGAGTTCCTTATGAATATTTTTCACTATCAAAAATATTAATCTCCCAGTTATATTTCATATGTTCTAAGACCCATTTAAAAAAGCAACATTTATATCTTGCCATAGTTTAATATTTTTCTTTTTTTGGTACATGAGATAATGATATATCACCTAATATCATCTCTGGTTCAACTAAATATGGTGATTTCTTCGCCTACCTTTGATTCCCATTCTTGTTTTGTTATGGAATCGTTTAACACATTATGTAACACTTCTCCTCAAAGTTTTATCAGACAAAATCTCTGCCTCATACACATTCTGGGTCTTTGTATGACTTTGTAGGAGAGAAGCTATAAACTCTTTCAATCACAATCTAGTATCATTTAAAAATACATAGTTATTTTAAAATAAATCACTATAACTTTGTTCCTATTTACTCTTCTCTTTAGACAGATTGGCACTTAAGCTTATCATTCATATTTTTCACTCTTAATGATGCCTTTGGAAAGATCTTAAATCTTATTTTTCAGTTCATTAATTTGCTCTATGAGTCCATCTATTTTGTGATTCCCGTAAATCCCATTATTATCAATTTAGTAGTTTATCTGTAAGTATTAAAAAAAATTTCATCTTATAGATGGAAAGGAATTTAATAGCATATGCAACTAAAATATAGTCTTCAGTTATATTATGAACATGGCCAGCTCTAATCTGTTTTGTAGGCTTTGTGCTTGGACTTACTTCCATCATTGTAGAAAAACAATGGTTTTAGGTCTTGTACCACATTGTCCAGAGCAATTCAGAAGCATCTGTTTTTCCCAAATTCCTGCAGGAATCCTGATAGTCACTTTGATTTGACCACCTTAGGTTACATACCAACACACAAATCAATTACTGTGATTAGGGAGCCAACAAATGTTGCTTATTTATTGAAGGCCATATATTCTTTAAGAACCACACAGGTCTCAGTGGAAACTATGGGCCATTGGGAAATTAGGATAATGACGTTAAAGAGACAAACAATTTTTGCTCATGAGTTACTTTGAAAACATTATTTTCATGTCCAATATCTCTACTCGTTTCTTATTTATTCATCAGCTTTTCTTCCTTAATGTTTGCAAATGCTTTTTAAAAAATTCCAAAAATACTAATAATGCTTTTTTTAAATACCTCCCCAAACTGCCACATTGTGCTTCCTTCTATTAGAGATGGGTCTTTTTTGCTTCACCCCACCACAATGTTTGACCTACGTCAATACCTTATGACTGTTTTGCTCCAAGTTTATGTTTGTTCCCTCTAAACCATCTGCTGTCTAGACTTGTTCCTGTGGTAAAATGGGATACTGGAGATTAAGACAAATGTCTGAATTAAGTATTGTGGTATGGACTCAAACACCTCATTTTCCATGACTTATTTGTACCCAAAGCATGTTTCTCCCATGTACCAAGGGATTTCTCTTGTCCGAAGACACCCAACCTTAGTTTTGATTGCCTGGTCCAAAGGAAGATTATGTGGATACACACTTGTTGGCTTATGTACACCTGTTCTTTTCTTTGCCTGATTATGGCATTTTCTTCCTGCCTCCAGGTGGCACCACTGAACTTTTCTTACCAAGGACATGGACATGGTCAATCTTCAGGTGAGGGACACACATATGTACCTGTTTATAAGACTCAATATTGTGAATGTTTATCTGGCCAGCAACGCCAACCAACATTCTCACATAGCATCAGCTCTTGCTCAGAGTGCTCTGTCAGGAGGCAAAAGGTGTAGCTTTTACAGGTGCCCTGCTTCAGCTGGTCTCAGGCTCCGCTTAGGCATGTTGATCCCTAGCTCTGTCCCTCTTCCAGCCACCATTCTCCCTTAAAGAGACCCCACCATCATCAGTCTTGTAAGTATTCCTTTAAGTGTTGTTCTAGTTAGTGTCCATTCTAATACCATGTCAGAACAGCACAGGCAGCTACAGCATAATATTGCATCTGGATCCAAATTGGAAGCCTCTTCTATTCATTTTTGATAAATGTGAATCTCTTCTACCATTTACACCTTCTCTTCTGATTAGATGGATAATCAGGGATTGATTTCTTACCACTCTATGGGAGGTGAGACTTTTAAATAGACTTATTTACTTAGAAAAAGGGAAAAATATAATGGTCTGAAATTTCAGGCACAAAAAGCAATACACATATAATGGTATACATGTAGCTCTCATATATCACGCTACGTGAGAATATGTACAGCACTTGTAAGACTATCCTTCTATAACATAGTAACATCTAATGGTAAAAAAAAAATTGTTCTTGTTCTTTATAGTGGACACTTGAAAAATAAATAAAATCAGGAAGATCTTATGAACTTTGAAAAACATCTGACAAGGGCACAGATCATCAAAGAGTTTTTGTCATAATAGTGAACTGAAATTTGTAGAAAGAAAAAGTTAATATGCTAGTTATATAATACCAGAGACTGTTATACCAATCATAAAAATGTTGTGAATTCCTATTCTCATTGTTGGTTTACTTTGAAAAATTTATTCTCCTTGTTGCTGATAGTTAAAGTCAGTTCTTTAAGTAAACTATTAAAATAAATGTAGTATAGAAATGAATTCAATGCCTTTTTGTTTTAGCAAATCAAGGTCTGTTTGGTTTTCAAGTTTTACATTAGGTTGAAGATGCAAGTAGCATTAATTAAGCTAATAGTACAAAGATTTGTATTATGTTTTTTATTACAATAATTTTGTCAAAATTTCTGTGTTTTCTTCTTTTTTTCTTATACATAAGTGTGTACACATACTTAGGATATTATATCAGGCAGTGTAAAATAAGCCATATAAATTACTTTGTTCCACTTTATTTTTCATTTGCAGTTTATCACATAATCTTTTACATAAAATCTTATTCTATCAAATTAGTTTATTCACTAGCTTTCTTTTATGCATGCTTTGTGCTTTCCCATTCCATTAATTTGCTAATGAGAGTTTTGAGCTGAAAAAAAAAACCTCTTTGATCCTATTTATCTACATCTTAGTTGTGTCTGAAACCTCACATTTCTTCATTTCTCAGAAATTTTCCATATCACTCTAAGTCTAATAGACTGTGAGACTGTCTTTATTTCACTCCCATAATTTTTACGTCCATTCAAAGTCTCCATCGCTGATATCACAGAGTCCTATAACTTATGGTAAGAAACCTGTGTCTGAGAGATCAGGTGGTTATACTAAGTAGGGATAGACAGGGAAAGGAAGGAACACACTTTGATTGAATTAAGAAGCCAAAACCAAATCAGTGCACAACCAAATGGAGACTGAGGGACAAGGTCTTGAGACAAAAACTGGAAATGAGAGAAACAAGGAAGAAAATAAAATACTGGGTTGAGTGTAGGCAAATACAGGTAATGTACATGAATTTAGAAGCTATGATCTAGAATCACATACGTTTTATTTTATAACATTGCTACTTATACATGTAATTGTATGTTCCGTGGTTAACATTCTTGGAGACCATAAACTGCCTGAGGATAAGGATTATGGCTTTTTCTCAGGATTTTTTATTAGAGCATAAAACAGTGCCTGAGTAGGATGGTGTCCATTGAGAAAGCATTAGGACCAGAAAAATAATGTTCAGCTAAAAAGAAAACAAAAGTCTCATATTTAAAAAAATATGGTGTTATTCTGAGAAGAAACTAGTAAGTGCTTAGCAGGCAATGATTCATTGTGGAAAGGAGGAATTCAGCTCTCTTAAAGGCCAAATGATTGCTTTATGCATAAAAACCAAATGAAAAAAACTCAATTCAGACTAAGTTTGAAACTTTTCAGTAAAAATGAATCAGCATATCCATTGACTAAATGCTGTCTATACTTGTGTTGTCAACTCTAGTCTTCTGGCTTTTATTTTTTCCCCCCAAGCACTATCTGTTTTATCCCTACAATAATTTTTAATTTTAATGGGCTTAAACTTCCCATTTTTGCCAATTTCACAAAACACTTTGTAGCTGGGTACAAGTGCTTACTATCCAATAGAGCCACTAACATGACTAGCTGATGACTTGAAACTTGCTCTTTTCTGTTGTTTTTTGGGAGCCATGGCTTTTAGTTTAAGGATACTGACACTTCAGGACTCACCACCTTGTATACTCCCCTCTCTCTCCTGGTCCCACTGTCATGACTCTTTGGGAGTCATGGGGGTGGCCACACAAAAGTATGGACACAGAGAAGAAAAAAGCATATTTTTGTTCAATATGATCAGATGAAAAGCAAGGTCCTATTAGTAGACACTCTGAAACATATGTTAATAGTAAGATTGCAAGACCTTTTGGATTGTCCTTATGAGAATTGGAACAAATGTAAGAATACATTTTTCTTTATGTTTGAAATTTTTGCATCTCATTGTTCAGACTTGAAAATTGAACATTTTCAATTGTAACAATTGAAAAATTGTAAAAATTATAACAATTTTTTAAACCTAATTTCTTCAGTAGCTGTTCATCCTTACTTTTCCAAACTTAATTGAAAATTTCAAACTTTTAAAAATTTTAATTAATAACACATCCAAAAGCTGCATAAAAGATGACAAACAAGAATTAAATTCTATTTTTTTAACTATAAGAGAGCTAAAATATCAAGCCACAAAACAGAGTGAAAAACAATGAAATAAAATCATTGATGATCAAGTACAGGTATATATAGGTGACAGCAGATGGGACAAAACTATTCTGTCTTCTATATATTGTCTCTTCTAGTGCTAGTAACCTCTAAAAGCCTATAATGTTAAGTGGCAGGAACTCTCTTGGACCTTATTTGATTCAAAAAAGCAGAAAAGAGGACCTAAATAAAGATTCAGACATATAATAAAAGAGTTTTAAATATATTTGATATTAAAAGTAAGCACTGAGAAAACCTAAATTATTAGCTTTTGGTGGTGAAATGAGGGAGGAAAAACATCTATATTAATTTCATCTTATCTCCTGTTAGAAAACTAATAAATAGTGTCTGAAGAAATATAGGTTTATAAATTTATCTATTGCAGCATAGCATAGCAATCCACCCAAACTTTAATGTATTAAAAAAAAAAAACAGTTTTTGTTTGTTTGTTTTTGCTTACAGATCTGTCAGCCTTTTGAGCTGGGATTAACTAGGCAGTTCATCTGTTGGTCTTAATCAAAGACTCTGTGTCTACTGTTAGCTATTCCATATGGTCACATCCTCCATTAAGCTACCTCAGGCTTCCTAACATGCCAGCTTTGCATAAAAAAGAAGGCATACACCAATACACAAGTGCTTTTCAAGTCTCTCAGATTGTTTTATGTTTGCTGATGTCCCAGTAGCTGAATAAGTCATATGGTGACCATCAGAATCAATTGATCAGAGTCAATATGGGGGGGGAGGGAAGAGTATGGACACAGGGAAAGATAATTAACATTGTATCACAAGAATATATGAAGTTATAGTTATAAAAATAATCACTGCAACAAAAATACAAATCTTTTTAATTTAGAAGAAATATATGTCCCTCTCACAAAAAAGAGACCAGATTTTGAAACTTTATATATATGTAAATACATGTATATAACAGGATATATGCACATATCCTATAATATCAGAAATTGGAATATAAAATATAATGATAGAACAGAGCTCTTCTTAATCTTAATCTGTCATAGCAATAAATTTAAATGAGCTAAGCTTCCCTACTAAAAGATAAACATTCTCAAACTGCATCATATAATAAAACCCAATTCTATGCTGTGTAAAGAAACTCTAAAAATAACTCAGAAACATTAAAAATATAAAGATGGCAAAAATTTGCTAGTAAAAATAAAAACAAAAAAGATGTTGAAATCCTTTTCAAAGTAAATTGTAATAATAAAATTTTAAGAAAGCTAGAATTAAAACAAGACAACAAAAAACATTTCAGCATATTATAGGACTCAATTCACAAAAATTATATCATAGTGTTAATTATTTATGCACCAATAGCATAACTCTTATCAATATTTTAAGCAAATACTATAAGTGATGCAAAGATAAATCTAGGGGAAAAAATACTGATAAGTGAAATATTTTGATTCATTTCTTGCCAACCATAATGAAGCAGCAGGATAAAAAATAAGTAAGGATATAGAAAATCTAATTAAAGCAGATCTTACTGATGTAGATAAAAATCTGTCTCTAAAAGGAGATAGTGTATTTTCCTTTTAAGTGTGTCTCCATCAAATGAATCAACACACACATAGTGGGAGTCCTACAAAGAGAAGAGATACAGAAAGGGGCTGAGAGACTATTTTAAGAAATAATGGTAGAAAAATTCCTAAGTTTGATAAAGACACAAATATAAAATTCTAAGAAGCTCAATGAGCATCAATTAATGTGAAATTAAGAGATCCACACTGAAACACATTATAATCAAACTATCAAAAACCAAAGACAGAGAGTATCTTGAAAGCAGCAGAGAAGTGACTTGTTAAGGGATACTTAATAGGATTACCAGATTTCTCATCAGAAACTCTGGAGGTCAAATATAGTCAAAGTTCTGAAAGAAAAACAAACCTGTCAACCAATAATACTATATCCAACAAAATTGTCCTTTAATAGTGAGGGAGAAGTTAAGACATTTCCAGATAAAATCTAAGA
The DNA here is from genome assembly GCF_003254725.2 of Canis lupus dingo. Taxonomy (NCBI): domain Eukaryota; kingdom Metazoa; phylum Chordata; class Mammalia; order Carnivora; family Canidae; genus Canis; species Canis lupus. The sequence goes on along the minus strand of NC_064261.1, from coordinate 28,647,301 downwards.
GTTTGTTATTACTAGAATCACCCTGCAAGAAATGCTAAAAAACAGTCTTACAGGTTGAAATAAAAGGATACCAGACAGTAACTTGAAGTCATATGAAAAAATAAAGATCTAGTAAAGGTAAATGCATGGGAAATAATAAAAGCTAATAATATTGTCATTCTGGTTTGAAATTCCACAGTTTGTTTTTCTACATGATATAAAAAACTAATGCATACACAATCCAATCATTAGTCTGTGTTTTTGGACACACAATGTATAAAGATGTAATTTTGTGACATTAATACCTAAAAGCATGTGGTGATCAACCTGCTTAGGAGCAAAGATTTTACATGTTATTAGAATTAAGCTGGTATAAATTTAAATTAGAGTGGTATAATTTTAGGATGCTAAATGTATTCCCCATAGTAATCACAAATATAATAGTTATAGGATATATACAACAGGAATTAAGAAGAGAATAAATATTTCCCTATAATAAATCAACTATACACAAAAGGTGACAGTAGCACAGAAATAAGTGACAAAAAATCTTTAAGCAATACAATAAAATTAGCAAAATGACAGAAAATTCCAAGAATAATTAAATGTAATGAATTAAACTCTGTAATCAAAAATAGAGGTTGTCAGATGTATTAAAAAAATTATTCAAAAAAAGTATTCAACTCTATGCCATCTAGAATAGAATTACTTTAGATCTAAGCATACAAATAGGTTGAAAGTGAAGTGATGGAAAAAGATATTTCATGCAAATAATAACCCAAAAGATAGCTGAGGTGGCTGCAGTGATATCAGACAAAATTGAACTTAAATTTAAAAAAAAAATTAAGAGACAAAGTAGGACAATATATATTAATAAAATTTTCAATACAGCAAGAAGATACAAGTTACAAACATTTATTCATCTAGGGATAGATGATCAAAATATATGAAGTGAAAATTGACAGAACTGGACAAAACAAAATGCTATGTCAAATATTCTTACTCTTAATAAAGAGCAGAACAACCAAACAGAAGATGAGTAAGGAAATAAGGACTTGACCAATACAATAAACCAAATAAATGTAAAAGCCACATGTAAAACACTCTATCCAACAATGGAATACTCACTATTCTCAAGTGCACATGGTAAATCCTCCATAGATTCTAAGTTAGGCCATGGTTCATGTCTCAGAAGAATTAAAAAGATAAATTTTAGGCAAAATATCTTAACTGACAACAGGATGAAGTTAGAAATCAATAACAGAAGGAAGACCACAGCATTCACATATTTGTGGAAATAAAAAAACACACTCAAAATGAATGGTGGATAAACAAAAATCTCAAGGAAAATTAAAAAATACTTAGAGATGAATTAAAACAAAAACACAGCAAACCAAAACTTGTGGGATATAGCAAAAGTGATGTTCAGGGACATATTAATAGCTGTAAAAACTTACATTAAAAAAAAAAACAAGAAAAATCTCAAATCAACAATATAGCTTTACAACTTAAGGAACTAAGGAAAGAAAAACAAATTAACCCTTCACTAACAAAAGGAAAGAAATAATAAACATTAGAGCAGAAATAAATAAAATGGAGCAAAAAAAACAATAAGGAAATTCAGGAAAACCAAAGTTGGTTCTCCAAAAATATCAAAAAAATGGACAAATCTATACCTAGTTTCAAAGAAAAAAGAAAGAAGCCTCATTTATTAAAATTAGAAATGAGAGGGGGCACATTAGTATTGATTCTATAGAAATAAAAAGAATTGTAAGAGAATACTATGAACCAGTTGTACACCAACAAATTGGATAATCTAGGTGAAATGGACAAATTGATAGAAATGTGAAACCTACTAAAGCCTGCATGCCAAAGTAATAGAAAATCTGAATAGACATATAAATACTAAGGAGATTTAATCAGTAATAAATCATCTTTGACAAAGAAATGTCCTGGACTTGATGGCATCACTGCTGAATTCTACCAGACATCTAAAGGATAACGAACACCTTCTGAAACTTTCAAAAAACTGAATAGAATGTTTCTTTACTCATTCTATGAAACATTGACCCTGATTCCAAAGCCAGAGAAAGACTCTATCAGAAGACTAAAGACCAATAAAGCTAATGAATTGATGTAAAAATTCTCAACAGAATACTTGCTGAACTGAATCCAAGAGTCTATTGAAAGGATTACTATGATAAAATACAAAAAAAAAAACACACAACAACTTCAAAAAATTGTAAGTTCTTCCTCTAAGATCTAGACTGTCTGCTTTTGAGTTACATTTAACATAGTACTAGAAGTTCTCATTAGAACAATTAGTCAAAAAAAATTTTAAGTATCCAAATTGGAAAGGAAGACGTAAAATAATCTTTGTTTACAGATGTATGACCTATGTGTATAAAACCTTAAAGAATCTGTAAAAAAGGGTGCCTGGGTGGCTGAGTTGGTTAAGTGTCTGCCTGCTGCTCAGGTCATGATGCCAGGGTCCTGAGGTGGTCTCCGGCTCCCTGCTCAGTGGGGAGTCTGCTTCTCCCTCTCCCTCTGCCTGCTCTTCCTCCTGCTTATGGTCTCTCTCTCTCTCTCTCTCTGTGTCACATGAATAAATAAAATCTTTTAAAAATTCTATAAAAAATACTGATAAAACTAATAAACTGTTCCAGTAAAGTAGCAGGATACAAAATCTACATTCAAAAATTAGTTGCATTTACATACACTAACAATGAACAATCTGAAAAGAAAATTAGGAAAACAGTTTGATTTACAATTGCACTACAAAGTATAAAATACCTAGTAATTAACCAAGTAAGTGGACAACTATACAATGAAAATTACAAACATAGCTGAAAGAAATTAAAGATATAAATAAATGGAAAGACATCCTAAGTTCCTGAATTGGAAGACTAAATATCGTTAGATATTAATACTAGCCAAAGCAACCTACAGATTTCAAGCAATCTGTTTTCAAAACACTCCAAAAGGTTTCTGTTTTTGTTCTTTTTTTTTTTTTTTTTTTTTTAAGAAATAGAATAATCCACTCTAAAACTCATATGGAATCTCAAGGGACCCAGAATAGTCCAAACTAACACTGAGAAAGCATAATAAAGGAGGATTTACACTTTCTGATTTCAAAACTTGTCACAAAGTCTTAATAATCAAAACATGGTATATGGCATAAAGATAGGCTTACAAACCAATGAAATAAAATAGAGAATCCAGAAATAGATAAATTTTTGCAAATATGGTCAAATGATGGTTTTCCTTTTACAATAGAGTAGACCATTTAATGGAACAAGGCAGTCTTTTCAACAAATGGTGATAGGAAAACCAGACATCCACATGTAAAACAATAAAGCTGGATATTTACCTAACACCATATGCAAAAATTAGCTTAAAGTGGATCAAATGTCTAAATATAAGAACTAAAACTATGTAATTCTTACAAGAAAAGACAGAAAAAAAGACTCATGATATTGCATTGACAATGCCATCTTGACACCAAAGACAAAAGCAAGAAAAGAAGAAAATAGATGAGCTGGACTTCATAAAAATTAAAAAATGAAACAAAACAAAAAAACCCATACTTTTGTGTATCATAAAAAACCCCAGAGAACAAGAGGAAATGTTTGCAAATCATGTATTTGATAAGAGATTACTATCCAAAACATTCAGAGAAGTCCTAAAACTCAAAACCAAACAACTGAATTTAAAAATGCCCTAAAGCAGGACAGCCCGGGTGGCTCAGTGGTTTAGCGCCACTTTCAGCCCAGGGCCTGATCCTGGAGACCCAGGATCAAGTCCCACGTCAGGCTCCCTGCATGGAGCCTGCTTCTGCCTCTCTCTCTGTGTCTCTCATGAATAAATGAATAAAATCTTAAAACAAAAAAATAAAAGCAGAAGACATGAGCAGACATTTCATTTTTCTTTTTTCAAAATTTCATTTAAATTCTAATTAGTTAACATACAGTGCAATATGGGTTTCAGGAATGGAATTCAGTGGTTCATCATTTATATACAATACCCAGTGCTCATCCCAAGTGCCCTCCTTAATACCCATCACCCATCTGGCCCATCCCCCACCCACATTCCTCCAACAACCCTCAGTTTGTTCTCTATCATTAAGTATGTTTTATGGTTTGTTTCCCTCTCCCTGTTTTCCCACCTCCCATGTTCACCTCTTTTGTTTCTTAAATTCCACATATGAGTGGAATCATATGGTATTTGTCTTTCTCTGACTTATTTCACTTAGTGTAATATACTAGCTCTCTCCACGTCATTCCAAATGCCAAGATTTCATTCTTTTTGTTGGTTGAGTAATATTTCATTGTATATGTGTATATATATATGCCACATCTTTATCCATTCTTCAGTCGATGGACATTTAGGCTCTTTTCATTGTTTGGTCCCTTGTTGATAATGCTGCTTTAAATGTTAAGGTGCATGTATCTCTTCAAATCTATATTTTTATATATAATGGAATATTACTCACCCATTAAAAATAATGTAATTTTGCCATTTGCAACAATATGGCTGGAGCTACAGAGTATAAAGCTAGTCGAAATAAGTCAAAGACAAATACCCATGATTTGGGGTGGTGGATGCAAGCGTGGGTTAAATAGAGGATTAAGGAGGATACTTGTCATGATGAGCACTGGGTGATACATGGAATTGTTAAATCACTAAATTGTACACCTGAAACTTATATCACACTGTATGCTAACTAGCTGGAATTAAAATAAAAACTTGAAAAAAAAAAAGAAGTAAATTCTGGCACCTGTTAAAATTGAATGAACCTTGAGGATATTATGGTAAGTGGAATAGCCAATCACAAAAAGACAAATCCTGTGTGATTCCACTTATATGAAGTACTTTGAGTAGTTAAATTCATACAGGCAGAGAGTAGAATGGTGGTTTCCAGGGGCTGGGAAGAGGGGAGAATGGAAGGTGACTGTTTAAGGGGTAGACTGTCAGTTTTGCAAGATGAGCAGAATTCTGGAGATGGATGGCAGTGACGGTTGTACAATAATACCGATGTTCTTAATAGCACTGAATTGTACACTTAAAAATGTTTGAGATGGTATATTTTGCATTTTTTTACTGCAATACAAAATTCTTTTTAAATTAATGCAAATATTTGGAGTTAGGCTAAGCAAATGCAATGATTCAGTTTTGCAAGATGAAATAGTTCCAGGGATGGATGGTGGTGATGGTTTCACAATAATGTGAATGCCCTTAATGCTACTAAGTCGTGACTTACCAGTCGTTAGGATGGTACATTTTATGTTATGTGTATTTTACCACAATAAAAAAAATTGTCATGTAAAACCTTATGACATAAAGTTTTCATACGACTGGGTTTTTTTTTTTTTGCATTAAACATATGTCTGACATAAGTCCTATAACTGTTAATATACATATTTGCTTTACCCTAAATTCAAGGCTAGTGACTTCAATAAGGAAGCAACAGACACTTTTCTTCCCTTTCACTGTATGGAATATGCAGAGTGAGAAGATTTGGGTTGTTGCCACACATTTCGGCCTTACCAAAAACAGCATTAATCACTCTGTCTCGTATAAAACTCACAGGAAACATGCTTCCCATTGCCAGAAGTACAGCATGAGAAAGCTTGTTAGTGCTGAAGCTAGAAATTATGCACAGGGCTTTAAAAACCGTTAATCACTTTATTAAGAATATGAAATTCCCCAAAACAAATTACTAGCACCAAATAAATCTTTTAAAAAATCATGGTAGAGACATACAGAAGTAAAGTCATTTCCAAGTTGAGTAAAACTCCAGAATTTTTTCAAGTTTATTTAAAAATGTATGTTTATTAAAGAAACTTGGGGAAAGCATCCAAAGGAGTAGAAAAGTATTCATAGTTTCACCATCATAGTTACATGTGACTGTATTTGTATCACTTCTTTCCAGAATATTTCTATGCATTTTGAATAGTCTTAAATATACTATAAAATGTGGAATTATTTCTGGTTTTAAACTTTATTTAGTAAGTGTTTCTCACAACCATTTGTTTTTGAGACTGTGCCATGTGGTTGGTTAGATTTGTTAATTAAGAAATTATTAAGCACCCAGTTCCAGACCATTCTATAGGCTGAGTTACAAGAAAAATGGAATTCATGAAATTTGGAGTTGAATTTACAATGCAGATGAGCAGGTGAAGGTACAAATCTAAGGGAGTTAATCAATCCTTCCCACTGTACTTCCTAATTCAGGCACTCATTCCTTTATCCTCAATTCTAAAATCCCTGATGCTGTTAACTGATTTGGTGGTTGGTGAAACCTGAGCTGACCTGAACTCTTTTGGGAACAAATATGAACTGAGCAGATGTGATCCTATTTATAGTCTCTAGCACATTTAGCGTGAATGTTCCCAGATTCCCTGAAGAATCATCAATGTGTTTGCTTACTGAGTGCTGCCTTAGACAAAGGGCATCATATACTTCAAGTCATATAAGCAATGCATTATCTATTCTTAAAATCAAGAAGTTCCAGGTTCCAAAACAAAACTGTACTAAAGGTTTCAAATAGATTGTGGGCCTGCAGTTATTTCTTCCCTGGTTGTACATCAATGGGTTGCAATACTTGTGCATCATCCTTGGTAGACTCTGATCTTCTGGAAAAGTAGACTTATTTCACCTTTGTACCCCCCATACCTTGTGCATAATAGATGTGTAATTAATGATCATTGTGGCCTGCAATGTCTGGCAAGGGAGTCAGGCACTGAAGTATGCACACTAGGAGTAAGGAGAAGAATCCCAGTACCCCATTTTTGAGGGTTTTGATTCACAGGGGCACTTGAGGGCATTCCCATCATTTTATACACATTTTGTACACATTTTAATTCTTTGGAGGTTGAACTACAGCTAAATTTTTAGGTTTTTAATGTTACATATCAACAATGCTGAGGATATGAAATTCTCATACACTTTTATCATTTACTGTGTTTCTAGATGATCATATCACCTGGTTTGACAAATATCGTATGTTGGAGTTTTGTTTTCTTACTATGTCTTGAATTCATGACTAAGTCAGGGACTCATTTTCAGATAATCTTTTATTTTCTTGCTCAGGATCACTGCAGCAAGAGTATCTTTTCAAAATGTAAACCTGTTTTTTTGCAAATATAAATACATCTCCTTTGATTAAATCCAAAGTTACCTCTAATTTCAGTTTTTTTCCATTTTTCCAAATTCCAGCAGCTTTGTTTATCTCCTGCAATTGGCAAATCATTTTCTTCAAACTCTGAGCTCCTTGGAGAGAGGCATCTTGCTTTATTCATCTGTGTTCCAGTGTTCAGAATCATATTTTATATATGCAGACACTGAGTGATTTTGGACAAAGTTTTAAAAATTACCACTACTCTTTTATGCACATTTAGTTTATACTAACAAATCTTCAAACAAAACAAAACAAAACAAACAAAACACCTAAGTGATAGGAATGAGGCAGTACATGTAAAATATTTATAGCCAAAGGACCCCAGGCCCCACTCAGTTCCACTTTGCTCATTGACCACATGGGGAGGAAATGAGTTCAAATGACTGGCAGAAACAAGTACAAAGCTGATATCTGGTACCCATTCTGCTACATGTCAGCTGTAGTCTTGTCTCTAATTAAGCTGCAAATTATAATAGACCTAGATGGATCCCTTGCACAGAGTAGGCACTCCTAAGACATCTATTGATTGAATATTGTCATGAGAAACAGAGCCCTCATAAAAGGAAATGCCTAGGTTAACAGAAAAGACATGCAAAATAAGGCTAACTCTTGCCATTACTATATCCTTTTAGACCATGCTTTGAAAACTGGCTTGGCCCTCATTTCAACTTCTCAAAGAGGTCTTCATTTCTACTCTTTACTTTTAAGGGCCTGCAGGGGAGTAGGGAAGTATCATTCAGACAGAACTGGACTGGAAGTTAAAGTAAGACATCGGAATTCTCAGAAGAAAAGGAGCGAGGAGTCATTCTTATGTTTGTTATGTATGTGATACATAATTTCCTCTGGCAGGTTTTAAGATTCTTCTCTTTATCACTGGTTTTCAGCAAATTGCTTATGATAAGCAATACTATAATTTTTTTTCTTGTTTCTTTTTTGCTTGGGCTTATACTCTTCATTAAATTGAGGAAATGTTTAGCCATTTTTTCTCCCAATATTTTTTCTGCCCCCCCTCCTCTCCTTTGGGGACTCCAAATGTATTAGGTTGCTCGAAGTTGTCCAATAGTTCATTGATGCTGTCTTTTTTCCCTCCAGTCTTTTTCTTTTGTCTTTGTTTCCTCTTGAGTCATTTCTCCTGTCACATCTTCACATTTATCAGTCTTTTCTTTTGTGGTGTCTAATTTGCTGTGGACTCATCCAGTGTATTTTTAATCTTTGGCATCACAGTTTTAACTTCTAAAAGTTCAAATTTGATCTTTTTAAATATCTTCCTTCTTTTTCTTCACATATTTAACATTTTCTCTAGCTTCTTGAGTATATGTGTTATAGTTTTAATAACATATATTGACCCTGTGTACTAAGTCCATTATCTTAATCATTTCTAGGTTAGTTTTAAGAGATTGATTTTATTCCACAATTGTATATCATGCATAATTTTTTCCTGATTCTGTACATGCCTAGTGATTTTTTATTGATGTCAGACATTGTAAATTTTACCTAGTTTGATGATGGATATTCTGAAGTTCTATAGATACTCTTGTTTTGGAATGCAGTTACATTACTCGGACATGGTTTTGTCTTTGCACGTCTTACTCTTGAGTTTTGTTTGGCAGGACAAGAGCAGTGTTTAGTCTAGGAATCATTTTTCTCACTCCTGAGACAAAATCTTTCTGAGTATTTTGCCCACTGCCCCTGAAATCATGATTCTACTTTGGCCAGTGGAAACAAGAATTATTCCCAGTTCTGGGTGACCTCCAGGTATTGCTTCCTTTAATTCTTAGGGATGTTTATTTCTTTTGCCTCCGTGATTTCTCCCCACATATACTCTGATCAATATACAGCTGAAGACTTCAGGGTGACCCTTTGTACATTTCTGGAACACTCTGAATGCAGCTCTATCCTTACTGGTACTCCACCTTGTACCTAGTTGCCTTGGCTTCTCCAGCTTCCCAGCTTCATCTCATTTCCAGGATACATTCGGGCTTCACCTGAATTCCCTGTCTCTGTATTGTGACCTTGAAATTCTTTCCAGGCAGTAAAGTGGTACATATGTTGGCCCATCTCATTTGTTTTCTAGCTTTCAGAGATCACAGTCCTTTGTTGCTTAATATCTACTGTCTTAAAAACCATTGTCATATATATCATGTCTGGTATTTTAGTTGTCTTCTGGAAGGAGGGTAAATATGGTTCCTGTTACTCCATCTTTTCCAGAATTTGATATCTAAAGGGAATATTTAGAAGAAATCAATGTATCAATTTGGGTGGATCATAGCGAATGCAAAGAAAAACAGGAATTCAGGGGATCCCTGGGTGGCGCAGTGGTTTGGCACCTGCCTTTGGCCCAGGGCGCAATCTTGGAGACCTGGGATCGAATCCCACATCGGGCTCCCGGTGCATGGAGCCTGCTTCTCCCTCTGTCTGTGTCTCTGCCTCTCTCTCTCTCTGTGACTATCATAAATAAATAAAAATAAATAAATAAAATAAAATAAAAAATAAATTGGTCAAATGATGTTTAAAAAAAAAAGAAAAACAGGAATTCAGATACACTATTAGAAAGATATTTTGGAACAAGTTTTTAGTTAGTTCTAAATTTATCAATAGAAAGGCATGTTTTTATTTGGTAAAGCCATAGAAATCTCCTCTCATGTAACTGAACATAACCAGAGCTCTGTACCAGAAGGACAAACTTCCACAAAGCAGTGACCCAGAGAAACTGAACTAAAGAGCCATCCAAGGCAAGGAATCCAGGCCCAAGACACTTTTACAGCCCAGAGGGGAGGTTATAAAAATACCAGTGGAGATGAGATGTGGAAACATAGAAGAGGGATCAAGAGAGAGCCAAGCCATCAACAGAAAGGCTTGAATAGAGAAGAGATGCAAAGTGAAGATGGCTCTGAGGTCTGACTCCAGCTGTGCAGGAGGATGGCATTCATTCAAAGAAATTTAGGCAGGGTGAAGAATAGGTTTTGAGAAAAGATAAGCTATTAGCAGACCACTTAAATTTAATTATTTAAGGTTTTGAGACCAAAAACAATCAAATGACTTATCCAAAGACACAACTTTCCACTAGTGGGACAAGAGTACAACCACCTTTCCATTAGCCTGCAGTATTTTTCACTTGACACCTTCTTTCTCCTTAGTATTTGTTCTGATTAGCAATTTTTTAAACTTCCTCTTTGTGTCTAACTTGATGTTTTTTTAAGTAAAGCAAACCTACATTTCCATTTTTTTTTCTTGTGTTTCACTCAGCATAGGTATAGGTCCATTACCTAATGATAATTATATAATTGGCACTTTGTATTATTTTCTTTGGATAAACATTTCTATTTATTTGTGTATTTTCCTGTGTATAAGATCTGGTTGCAACTAGTTTAAATTAACTATGCCTTTGTTATCAGTGAGGGCCATTACTGCACTTTGAAATATCATTTCAGAAACTAAATGCTTACAAATTGATTTGCTCTAGTTTCAATGAATTATTACTGATCAGTCTGACTACAAAATACCAATTGCTGGTACCTTATGCGATCCGGCACTGCTAGGTAGTAACCCAGTGCAGCCTGGACGTGGGCATAGGAACTCTTTGCCTTCTCAATTTCTTGGCTGCCACTTCTCTCCTACATCCTGTTTCTCAGAACCATGTCTATTAGAGCCTGTGCTCAAGTTTATTTTAGGTTTTAGAACAAATGGATGAGAGTTCCATTCCACTTGAAATAGAATGTACATTATTTTTAAATTACTTTTGTATACTCTCATTTAGAGCCCACAACAAGAAAAAGATACTGTTCTCATATTGATAACAATGAAAAACCTGAATCTAGGAATATTCCAGCAATTCAACAGAGGTCATACCACTACGTAGTGAAAAAAGAACAATCCATTTAGATTTTTTTTTCAAGGCCTTCCACCACTCCCTTTATTCATTAAATAGCTGATTCCAGAGTCATTTCCTTTTGAGTTTATTTGATAATTTTCATCTCCATTTAAATTTTTCCAAATTTTCCATGATTGTCAATATTAAATTTTGGATGTAGTAATGAGCTTGAACACTCTTATGTCTATTTTGCTTTCACACCTCCTTTCAAGCATTTGTGTGTGGGGCATATGTGACTGTGTAGTGTGTGAATGTATGTGTGTGCTAGCACATGTGACTGTGTAAGTGTGTGAATGTGGGCATGTGGGCATATGTGATTGTGTGTATGAATAATGTGCTGGGCGTATGCGATTGCATGATGTGTGAATGTGTTCAGTATATATGAGTGTATGAGTGTGTGTGTGAGTGTAAGTGAGTGGAGGTGGAAAATGTGAGTACGTGAATGAATGTGTGTGTCACATATGAAGTTTGAATGTGTCTGTGAACACTTGGGTGTGTGAATGCATGAGTGTGTTTTGGCAAAAAGTGGGCATAGGTGTCATTCTCTTTGTGATTTCTCTCCAATCCTCAGGTTGTGGGAACAATAAAATTGCTCTAGCAGTGCAAAGGGCAATTCACTGACCTGGAGTCCTGTCCATTGGTTTGCACTCATTTTCTTACTAACTGATTGAGCTGAATGATCAAATGACATTATGATCTGCCATTGTCCAGTATCTCCAGACTCCTACAGTATGTCCTTTGGACTTAATAGTCTGGCGTTGCCAAACGTTGTGAGAAACTTCTTATACCAGTCGCACATTTCTTTTTTGCTCTGTGTTTGTCTTGAGCATTTCCCCCTCTCCCTCTATTTACTTAGGAATTCTTATTTACTTCATAATTTTTATTCCTCCTTGTTTTCCTTTTGGAGATTAACTCTTGCTTCACAGGCAGTCATGGTGGGCTATAAGCCAAGATGCTCTATCTTCCTCTAGGCAAGGGGAATGTCTGAGTAGAGGGGGTATAAAAAGAAAAACTGCTAGAGTTCATTCACCCTAATAGAGATTTCCTGGTGAGAGAGCCAGGTTCCCTGGAGTGTTCCATGCTTTCTGTTCTAGTCTTTCCATCAGTTCTCCAAACCACTGAGAGTTAGCACTCGCCAGTATACCACATGGTCCCCTGCCTCTCCCCTCCTTCCTTGCAGTCGTTTTGTGCCATGTGGCTTTTATCTGGCCAATATACTCTGAGCAGAAGTGACATTGTTAGCTTCTGGGCCAAGGAGTTAAAAACCAATGTGTATCCTCTTTCCTTCTCTAAACTTAAAGACAGTCTCTGGCAAAACTAAGGGATGGAAGTAGCTTAAATTACTGGATCACTGGATACTCCACCTGTATTAGAGAGATATAAGCATTAATCAAACCTTCGCAGGATTCAGGCATGGTGATTTAGGGAGGTGGTTGTTCCCGTATCTACTGCTAGTTATTCCAACCAGTACAACTGCTTTCTATTTTTTTTAGTCCAATCACTTTCTGTTTTAGCTACCCAGAGTCCATTTCTTTTGCTTGTACCTAAGGAACCTACATTGGTATATTATTCACTGAACATGAAAATTAAGGCATACTTAGAGTTATTTATTTATCACTTTGCTTCCCTTACTAGATAGTGAGCAATTTTAATACAGAGACTGTTTTGTTTTTGTTTTGTATTGCAGGGTAACTACATAGTACTTGGTACAGAAAGAATCTCCCTTCAGGCTTGTTAAAATAAGAAATTATTTTCTCTGTAGTATATTTCACTAGATTTTCATTTGGCCTAATAAAAATGTTTTGGTCCTTTGGAATGAAACCAAGTTGGGATTACTTTCCAGCTCAGCCATTGGTTGATTTTTATAGATTAATTAATTTTTCTGATCTTCTAGTGCCTTCTTTATAAAATGGGAACAAAAATATGATCAACCCTTGGTAAGATTGAATAAGAGAATGTATACAAATGCTTGGCACAGCCCCTGATACACTGTAAGAAATGAGTAAATAGCAACTATGTTTACTATTACTATACTAATGACCAGAATTCTTTTGATTGGTTCACTTGTGTTTTCCCTGCCCATTAATACAGCCCCTAGGTGGCAAGAGAATCCAATGGACTTTCTCCTAGATCTTCCTGTCTGGATCTAATCATTATCTGTTCTTCTTAAGACAGTGCTATTTCTCTCAGCCTCTTCCCTTGTTGTCTACATTGTTGCTATACTCTTCCAAGAGGGTTTCTCTATTGATGTAAAAGTAGTTATCAATTCCTCCGGACCCTTTTTTCATAACAAGTAAGAATTCTTATTATTCGAATGAAGTCTTTCTTATGAAGAGCTTAGAGATATATATTTGGTAAATGAGAAAAAACCAATCTTTTCTATATTTGAGGGTGAAGTGTAGTCTGTTTTTCCACAGATCGGTTCCCGGCAGCCAACCTATTGGCAGCACTCACTGTTGAGTGGTTTACATTCAGCAATGTGAATGTAACGATTCAAATTCAACAGAGGTCAGAAATGATTCGAAGTTATGATTCCTTGGCAGCTACTTGATGTTTAATATTAAGCTGCTTTAGCAAACTTCTCCCTTATTCTTGTGGCCAGATGCCATAGAGCATGAAAAAAAAAAAAAAAAACAAATTTTTTTAAAAATCCCCCTTTTTCACACCTGCTACCTGCTACCCACCTGAAGTGGAAGTCCCAAAGGAAGGGACTTAAATGAGCTGAGAGACCTGACTGAGCTCTCCTGGGTCAGAGGTGAGTTCCTTTGCACACCTAGGGGAGCTTGCTTTGCTAATGTACCTGTTCCATAAATTACTCTGTAGGAAATCACTTCATTATTCATGACTTAAACATTCCTGTTGCAAAATGGTGATCTATGTCGTGTACCGTTGCATTACCAATTCAATTATTCTTTTGTCATGCAAACTCCCCGAGCTGTGACAAGGGGTGAGGCAAGCTCTTCACAGCTGGCAATCTGTAATGCTGTCCAGCAACAGCTTTCTTCAGGCTGCAGTACACTGGAGAATTTATGAAATGGCTCTCAGGCAAGATGTCTGCCAATGATGGAAAATTGATGATCGCTATCTAAACATTTAGCAGCCCTTCATCAGTTATAACGTGGCCATCTTCAACTTGCCTTCCTTAACTGATAGTATTTCATGATTTTTGGAATGAATTTGGAGGTACAAGAAAGAACAAAGCCTGCCCCACCGAATCTATCACAATAACATTCATTTTCTTGTTGTTTCCTATTTTCTTAGGGTTCTAAAACCAATTTTGCAGGAAGAAATGCCCCAGTGTTTTTGAGGTCTTTCTTATGTTGCTAATATAAAGGATGGACTTTGAGGTTGATATAATAGCCAAACAAAAATATGTGACAAAATTGAATTTTAGTCACTCACATAGTTGTGTTAGCCTCGTGGTGCCAAGCATCCATTTTCTCCAATGATATAGGCAATGGTGAGCCTTTCTGGATGGATTAAAATGGTCAGATGTTCTTGGTGTGACTGGACACAGCCAAAGGGGCATTTTTAAATTTCAGGCACTATAATGCTTTTATATATCTGCATGTTAGAGAATTATTAAAATTTACCAAGTCATTCACTTTAGCAGAGAAACAGAGCCTTCATTTGGAGCTTCATGGCCAGGAATTAAGGGTGGAAGACATGATGCATGTTCTTTTACTTTCTTGTTTTTTGTTTTCTTTCTTTCTCTCTCTCACTATCTTTCTTTTTTCTGTCTGTTTTTTTTTTTTTTTTTTTCCTCTCATTCAGTTCTCCCTATTGCTGAACTGGCACCTTGGCAGAAGAGGGTTTGAGGAGCAGTGAGTCACTCAGATCTACAGTGGACCTATTTCAGCCTGAGTTTGGGGCAGGGTGGAGAGGAGTATGTTAATATTGAGTCATTATCATGTTTGTGGCAGTTGCATGTAACCTTTAAAATTACCACATGTGTTATTCTTTCTATCTGGCTATTAAGGAAATAGATTTTCAGAGCAATGAATGACTTGTTCAACATCAACAAGGTCAGTCTGTCTCCGAAAAGCCTTTTCCTTACTATAGATATTCATAAAACTCTTAATACCATAGATGTTGTGGCTTTCAAATAAGTATAAGGCAAGTTCTTTTTAATTTAGTACTTCTCCCAGTTCTAGTGCAGAAGTGGATCGAGCTTTTGTAAGGCCTGAAGCTTTCTCAAATTTGGGACCACCTTTAACATCAATAATACAAAAATCTAAATTCAAAATTAGGTTCAAGGCCTTGAAAGGAGCTTATCAGGCCAGGGGCCCTGAAGATTAAGTTTATTAGCTGTATAGTTAAGTCCACCTCCAAGTAAGGGTCAAGAAAAGAGATGAAATATTTCCAAGTGTTTCATGCATCCAGGGCTCCTTGAAGTGAAATAGCGTGATTGCAGGTAGTTCCAACTTTGTGTTCTTACTGGAGCAGTGACTCCTATCAACATGGCTTTTTTTGTGGGTGAACCCTGGCTCTTACATGTTATTAAAGAAGTAGAAGGATGGTAATTGTCCTTGGAAGGAGCCAGTAATTCTTGCTGAAGGGACCAGTATTGCCAATGGATGATGGGAATCCTTTTGGAAGAGTTAATCATCTGCTTACAAACATCCAGCATTTTAGGATCATGTTTCAAAGAAGCTCCAGGACCCAGAGTTGCGTGTCTTTTAAAATGAAGCAACTACTGCCTAGGACAACAACAACAACAATTCATACCAAACTATTAAAAAATTTCTGTTCTGAGTTAATATAAATACTTTAAAAGAGTGGGTTTCAAACTTTTTGATAAACACAGAATGAATATGTTTTGGATCATTGTTCAATTATTATTTTTTTAAGATTTTATTTATTTATTCATGAGAGGCACAGAGAGAGAGATAGAGTCAGAGACACAGGCAGAGGGAGAAGCAGGCTCCAGGCAGGGAGCCTGACGTGGGACTCTGGGCTGAAGGTGGCACTAAACCACTGAGCCACCTGGGCTGCCCTCATCGTTCAATTATATATATACATACATGTGTGTGTGTTTATAATACATAAAATAATTCATGCTAGCTGCATGAACTGAAACCTAGTAAGTTCTAATCTATTTAATTTTATTCTAGTTTGTTAAAAATTCTAATTCTTAAAAATTTCTGATTTAGAATACATAAAATATTAGGACAACTGTAATGGTCTTAATAAAAAAAGATTCATTTTTTCCCCTTCAGCCGTTGGCTTATCACAGAAGCATTTCATATAATCTTCATGCACAAGAACATGTTCTTCTAGTTATCAAGACCAGGAAAGTATAGAATGGGCAATGTGAACGCATTTGATAGTTTTTCTGTCTGGTAACCTTTCTCTCTCCCATCCCTCAATTTCAAACTCTCCTCCCTCCTGTGTCTCAGTGGCTTACTGTTTTCCCAAGGAGGACATATGCTAAACCTTATCTCTGTAGAATGAAAGTCTCTGTCTTTTTCATTACTTTTTTATTTGAGAATGACACATGGTGTTACATTAGTTTCAGGTGTACAACATAGTGATTCAACATCTCATATGTTATGCTGTGCTCACCACAAGTGTAGCTACCATCTGTCACCACACAACATATTATAATACCATGGACTATATTCACTATGCTGTGCCTTTTATCCCTGTGACTTATTCATTCTATTACTGGAAGCCTGTATCTCCTACTCCCCTTCCTGTTTTTCTCTCCCCATCAACTGTCTCCTGTTGGCAACCATATTTGTTCTGTGTATTGTAGATCCGATTCTCCTTTTTCTTTGTTTATTCATTTATTTTGGTTTACATTCCACATGTAAATCAATCATATTGTATTTGTCTTCGTTTGACTCATTTCATTTAGCCTAATGCCCTCTAGTCTTTTTCTTTAACTAAGAGTTCATGGGATGCCTGGGTGGCTCAGCGGGTTAAGTGCCTGCCTTTGGCTCAGGTCATGATCCTGGGGTCCTGAGATGGAGTCCAACATCTGGCTCCCTGCATGGAGCCTGCTTTTCTCTCTGCCTATGCCTCTGCCTTTCTCTCTGTGTCTCTCATGAATAAATAAATAAAATCTTAAAAATAACAAAACAAAACAACTAACAGTTCATGAACCAGGAGGAGAAAGCTAGGGGCTTCCTACAGGAAGAAACTGGGACAGAGGTCAGCTACAGCACACAAAATACCACTAGCTGTGCTGCTACTGAATTTGTGCATGAGAGACCGGGTTAGTTATGCTAATTTTATTTGGGAGACAAAGCGCAAGGATTGGGGCTGCATACTAGTGTACTTTTATTGAGATCAACAAGTAGTAGCTACCAAACATATACAACGACAATGGGTGAGGCATTATGCCAGACATCTACTTGAATTATCTGTAAATATCTATGAAATCTGAAAGGCAGAAATTATTTTCATTTGGTGAAAGCATATTTGACTCTTTTATTATTTTTTTAGTTTTTAGATTTATTTATTCATTTATTCATGAAAGACACAGAGAGAGGGAGAGAAGGATAGAGAGAAAGAGAGAGGGAGAGAGGGAGAGAGAGAGGCAGAGACACAGGCAGAGGAAGAAGCAGGCTCCACGCAGGGAGCCTAACGTGGGACTCGATCTGGGGACTCCAGGATCAGGTCCTGGGCCAAAGGCAGGCGCTAAACTGCTTGAGCCACCCAGGGATCTCCCCACTCTTTTAGATGATAAATGCATTATATTCAATGGTCTTTCTCCAAGTAAGACATTAGAGTTGAACCCTTACCCTGCCTTTGAACCAGAGTGAAAATTATTAACTCTATATAGGAAATATTTACTTTGTCCTTCTCCAACTACAATTAAGGAATAAGAATCTGACTCATGCATGAACTAATATGATGTTTTTGGTCAAATTGAGTGAATAACTAAACTAAAAAGCTTATTAAGCTATACTTCAAAACAGTATATCCTTTTTATTTATTCCTTTAGATATGCTTCTTGAGTTTGAGGCATTGACAAAAAGTCCACAGCATATGGCCTCTTCTAAACCTTCTCCACTTTTGCTTTTATTTTTTAATCCTATTTTGGCTAGCTTGTAAATCACTTGACATTAGTTTTTGGTAGCTTTCTATTTGTTATTGGATTTCTAGAATGCTATTATAGTCCTTTAAGAATAAGCAATATTTAAGATCTTTTAAAGTTTCCAAATTAGAAATATAAAAATATATGTTTTTTAAATAAATAAGCATCTTAGCACTTTGTAGTTGCATATGCAAGGATGAAATCTTATCTCTCCATTTCTTACATCTCCATGCAACACACCATGACCATAGAAAGAAAATCAGCACAGATAGGCTGTTACCTGGTGAATAGGCTGGTGACAGAGCCCATGCAGCTGTGTCCAATCACTACTTATTTTGCCAAGTGACAGTCACTTCTTTTTTTAATTGTATTCAAATTCAATTAGCCAGTATATAGCACATCATTAGTTTCAGATGCAGTGTTTAATAATTTATCAGTTGTGTATAACACCAGTGCTCATCACATCATGTGTCCTTTTTAATGCCCCTCAACCAATTACCCCATCCTCCCACCTACCACCCCTCCAGCAACCCTCAGTTTGTTTCCTGTAGTTAAGAGTCTCTCATGGTTTTTCTCCCTCTCTGATGACTTACCATTCAGTTTTCCCTCCCTTCTCCTGTGACTTTTTGCTCTGTTTCTTATATTCCACATATGAATGAAACCATTGGATAATTGTCTTTCTCTGATTGACTTATTTCACTTCAGTTCTATCCATGTTGATGTAAATGGTAAGTATTCATCCTTCCTAAGTCACAGTCACTTCTATATAGACTTCTATATACATGAAGTATTTTTTAAGATTATGACTCATAAATACTTTAGCCAAAATATGAATAAAAATGAGATTTCTCAAGGTGTTATTTAAAACTTGCTATAGTGTTAAAATAAAATTTCAATTCTTTTTAATTTGGAAGAGAAACATATCTCTTCATATTCAAGAGCCATTTAAATGAGCAGGTTAATTGGATTTTGAAAAATACCATTTTCTTCAATAAAAAATAATTCATTTAACTTAATTTTAAGCACCTGGAACATTTGTAATAATAACCTGAATGTTTGGCCTAGGAGATTAAAGAGGAATAAAAAGAAGATAAAGAAACAGAGCCGATGTAGGAAAAAAAGTAAATAATGAAAGAAACTTGAAGATTAAAAAGTCTTAAGAATATTTGAAGTAGTGAAATGATAAAGCCATTGAAGAAAGACAAATGATGGATAAGTTATTACATTTTAAACTTTCAAGTCAGAAAGGTCAAAGTGTGACAATAAATATGCATAAGTTATAGAACAAAGTATAGGAAAAAGCTCTTTTCAGATATTAACTAAACAATAATTAAATGAATGCTTATAAACACCAAGTACTCTACCAGTCATTGAAGATGTTAAAATGGAATTCTTAGTCTAGGATTTCAAAAAGTTTACAATTGAATAGGGAAGCAGATATGCAAATAAGCTATTAAAATGCAATGTGTTAAATCCTTCAAAAGATGTATGTAAAATTCAATAGGAACATCATCCTAGTTATTAGTTACATCAACTTTACAACTGAGCCCTGATGATGAACTGCTATGTGACAGTTCCTGTTGGTTTTCTCATGTTCGTGCAGAGTCCAGTCCTTCTGAGCAAAAGGCACATTTGAATAGCAAATATCTTTGGAAAGGGATACAGAAGCTGTATCCCTCCAGAGAGATATAGAGACTCTCTTTGCCTGGTAAATCCCAAGGTAGGATACATAAAGCCCTCTTCTTCCCCTCTCCAGAGATATTACTTATGTTCAAGAATAAGAACTCTAGGGATGCTTTTCCTTTCTTCCCTGGAGGAGAATTACTTCTATTTCAGGATAATTAGGAATCTCTCTCTGGAGGGTAGAATGGGCACATGTAAAGAGAACAAGCTCAGTCTACTAACAGTATGGTTCATTTCCTGAGGTGTGTACATGTGCACCTAAAATCTTGCCCTTGTTATGTCACCGTGAAGGGATCAGGGGACGGAGAACCTATGCAAGATGCTGCTCTGGCTACTATTTTTCATGTGAGTAATAAACCATGTGTTCTGTGTTACACTACCTAGGAGTCTTAGGGACTTACACACATGCACACTTGCACTTGTGGGTATGTATCAGTCTATGTAAACATATATATGTATGTATGTTTATGTTTATATTTATATCATAGCCAACCATATACTTCAACTTTACTCGCTGTTAGGAGAAGTTCATTGTCAGGGATTAATTAAATAGTGTCCGCCAAAATATCATATGCTATAGTCCCAACCCCCAGTACCTCAGAATGTGACTTTATTTGGAAGGAGAGTTGTTGCAGATATAACCAATTATGATGAGGTCATCAGGATGAACACTAATCCAATATGATTGATGTCTTTATAAAAAGGGAAAATTGGGACACACAGGCACACACAGGGAGAATGTGATGTGATGGAAGATGGAAATTGTAGCGATGCTTCTACACCAAGGGATGCGAAAGATTGCCAGCAAACTCCCAGAAGCTAGCATGGAACAGATTCTCTCACAGTCCTCAGAGGGAACCGACCCCATTGAAACCTTGATTTCAGACCTCCAGCCTCTAGAACAGTGAGACAATATAATTTTGTTGTTTAAACCACTTTGTTTGTGGTACTATGTTGTGGCAGTCCTAGCGAACTAATTCATGTATCAATACCTGTTTCCCATAATTGTTTTGAGCATTTGTAACCCATGGTTCCAAAGGGGACAATGTGATTCACTAAATAGTGGAAGTCCCTCCTCCTACTAGAAATGATAAACATATCTCATTCAACTTGCCTCTGTCCTCAGCTCTCAGTCTCTGGAAGTCATACTGTATCTGTTGCTGGCTCTCTCCCTACCCAGATGAACATGTGGCAGATGTATGGTTGAAAGAAGTCTCAGGGACACCTGTTCTTCATGTAAGGCAGGGCCTAGAGTACCTGGACTACTATGTACTTAATATATATCTACTTTTCTGTCTTTTTTCCTACTAGGGAACTCTGAATTATTTCACATTGTTGGCAAGATGGTACGTTGTAGTAGAATTTGGGGGCAGTATGGAAAAAGCCCTGGGCTGGGAGTGAGTCAGTTCTGAATTTGACTTCCAGTCTGGTGACTCCATTACCACATGGGTCAAATCTCTTAGGGGATCTATGTGTAGCCATCCCTGTGCAAAGGCGATTTAACAGTAACGATTTTGTCCATTTCTAACCTTTGTCACAAGACTCAAAAGAGACAATGCATGTGAAAAAAGTTTATGCTATACAAATATGAGGATTTTTAAAAATCAAATTCTCATTTTCAATCTTTTTAAATTAAAGAAAAATATTTGGTTCTTAATTTTTTTATTTCTTACAGCATTTGCAACTGTGAATCTCTCCCTCTTTCTTGGAATTCTCTCTTCACTGGGTTTCTGTAGCACAATATACTCTGGTTTCCTTCTGCGTTTTGACTACTCCTCCAAGCCATGTTCACAGACTCATTCTTCTCTATGTGGACATTAAATGTTGAAGTTCTAAAAGCTTGGCTTTAGGCTTTTATATCTGTGAATTTTCTCTGGGTTGGCCCATCCATACCCATGAATTATCAGATAACTTACGAAGGGATAGTGCCACTCCAGATCTCTTCTCTGAACTGTAGACATATATATATAACTGCCCTCTTGAAATCTCTTCTTATATTATTCAAGGCACCTAAAACTCAAAACATTCAAAAGTAAATTTACAATATTCCTAATCAAACCGTATAATCTTCTAGGATTCATGGGTCTACTAAGGTGACCACGTATCCCCTTTGTCACCACCCAGAAATCTAAGTATTCTGTTCTTTGCTCCTCATCTCCAGTCCATCATAGTCCCATAGATTTTCAATTCCGTATCACTTTAGATGCTTTAACTACACCTACCAGATAAATATGTCCATTTAAAATTATTTAAAATGAAATATTTTCTTAAAATGTCAACTAATAAGAAATCTCAGTATGAGAGAACTCCAGGGTTGGTTAAGTCAGAAATGATATGCCAAGAACCAATATTTTTCTTCACTTTTCTCTCTGCTATCATTAGTGCATCTGCCCTGTCCTTAGACTATTTCTATTATAGTTGCAAGATTGCTGAAGCACCTCTCAGTTTCACATATAAATTCAACAATGCCCAGTGGAAAAAAAGGCCATCTCTTCTTCAATATCTCTTTTTAAGAATGCAGAAACATTTCTCCAGAAGCCTCACAGTGGCTTCTCTCTTACATATCATTTGCCTGAATTATATGACATGCCCAGCCTAAATCAATTACTGCCAAGGGAACTGGAACCAGCTTATGCTGAAGCACAGAGGAGGAAAGGTACGTGCACCAAATCCAGCCTTTTATGGCAAAGACAAAGGTACAAACTAGATACAAGGAAAGAGCAAATGTGTTTGCATCATTTCCTGAATGTCTTTCAAAACTGTTTTCATCTCAGTGACGATCACTTGACATAGACAAAGAGTTGGTATTCTCTTGCTATGTGCCCTCCCCAAAAGGGGGCAGTGCTCTTGGGCCTGGAAAGATAACCCCATTCACAAGAGTTAATAGGCTTCACTCTGCAAAAAAATTCACATAGCAGTAAGAAGAGATGTACAAGTTAGGAAAGGTAAGCATGTTTAGCAAAAGCATAGAGAGCATAACCTCCAGACAGTTTCCAATTTCTCAATTTTGCTCTTTGCTGGGCATGACTGTTTCATGACAGAAGATGCGGAGAGGGTGTGGACATCATCATCTCAGGGAAGCCATCAGCTGTGGCATCTTTAACATTTCATACCTTGCAAAGTACGTAGCTCTGTCAGGAATAAGTGATTAGTACCCATAACCCAGTACAGCTACATCTCATCAAGTCTAGGTTACTCGTTGAGCCATCTTAAATACAGATGCTTGCTTTAGTACTTAGCAAACTCAGTAGGGTACCATACATTTCTATATAGTCCTTGTGCAAGGAAGATATATATAATCATGCATCAGATTTTCAGTTATCCATGCAACTAGAGTAGGATTTTTCAAATTCAGCACTACTGACATTTAGGATTTAGGTCAGGTAACTTTTTAGGAGGTGGAAGGGGACCATCCTGGGCATTGTAGGATTTTTAGCAGGATCTCTGGTCTCTACTCACTAGATGTCAGGAGCAAACATGCTGTTTTAACAACTTCAACTGTTTTCTAAATTGCAAAATGTTCTCTTCCTGTTCAAATTGCACCCAGTTGAGAACCACTGGGTTAGAGAACAGGCTACAGATCACCTGCCAGCTTATTCCTTCCAGTATAATGCATTCCCTACCCACTGGAGTAAGGCATGGCACAAGAGACTTAATTTTTTCCTAATAAAATGTGGGTAGGAGTTACATGGTCACTTCCCTGAGGAAGTGTACAATTATCCAATCTCTCTGTTTTGACAGGAATTTATGGAAGCACTTGTAGTTGCCATGAGGTCCAAGTGGCCTGAAATACTGTGCCTGGGGACATCTACCCTGGACAGTCACCTGGCCCATGGTAGACACTGAGTTAACTACAGATAAACTTTTGTTTGATTTTTTTTATGTCCTTGAAATTTGGGGGTGGTTTGTTATTTCCACATAAACCAATCTTACCTGGTACAACCCCCTACTCCAAAGTACCATCATTTTAAGTTCAGACAGCTGCTATAGTATCCAAATTGGTCTTCTGTACACAAACTTGCTCTCCTCCAATCCAGTAGTCAGACTGCCAGATGGATACTTTTAAAGACACAAATCCAATCATAACATCCTTCAGATTATAACCCTTTACTCACTTCAAAGACTTGTCATTATATTTAAGAGAAAACCCAAATTCCTAGTATAACATACAAAGCTCTGTATAATCTGGTCTTCTGTTTTGTCTCTGGCCTGATTTTGTTTTCATTAGTCTCTCCATCTCTTTATTCCAGGCATACTGATTTTCAGTTCCAGGAAATTCTCAAACCGTACCACCCTCACCTACTTCCTGAGCTTTATATATGCTGTTTTCTTCTTCCTTCTTTACATAGTTAATCCTAATCCTTTCTTCAGAGCTGGAATCCATTGTCGCTTCTTCAGAGACAGACTCCTTGATTCTTTCCAACTAAACCAAATCTTCCAATTAAATGGTCTCTCTCATAATACTATGCACCTCTCTCTATAGCAAATTTTCTATTGCAATTTTACCTTAATATGTAAGAGTACCTGATTAATGTTTATTGTTGTCCACTAGGTCATAAATCCTGTAAGGCCAGGAGCTATTTTTGCTCATCATGTTTCCCCTTGCACCTGCTTCAAGACTCAGGAGTGACACATAGCAGATTCCTATCTATATTTGATAGTTAAATGCTTTTAAATAACTAATAGTCCCACCAGTTAGAAAGAAATGTTCAAACCTTGATGTTTCATTTAACTTTCCATATAGTTTCTAATTATCCAAATGAGATTGTTTTTAAAGCTATAAATCTGTCATATTGCTTGAATGTCTAAATGGATTTGTGGGCCCATAGACATTTATTGGAACATTCACCTGAAATAATCAACTGGAACCATGAATTCCATTTATTTACAAGAACAAATAAAAGATGACCTTATTCTTATTCTACACTCTATTATATTGGAGTAAATAATATAACAATTCTGAGCTGGTTGAATTATTAATAACCATTACGTATAGCTGGAGAGCATGGGTTAGAAATATATGGTCATGTCCTTTGTCTTTGCTCATTTATTTTGCTTTAGAAATACACTTCCTATCAGTATAATTCCTTTAAAGTGTAAAGTCACTTTCATTTCAGCTGATCCTCATAATATCCTTGGTTGAGTTGGGACAGAAAATACATCGCCATTGTGTAAGAAGTAACTAGGTCATGGAGAATTTAAACAGTTAAAAAGACTACATGAATAGTAAAATGAAGACAGACCCTAAATCACCTGGCTCCCCCTATCCAATAGGATTCCTCACGTACCTGCACATATTTGTGGTAGGAGAAATTTGGGGTTGACAAAAAACGGGTAGGAGTGGTAAGCTGGAAACGAAGTCATGAAAATGCTAAACTTATTATGTGATTTTCCATTTACTAAAACAAAGCTATAAAAACAGTATGGTTAGTAAAATGATGTCATATTTCAATGAAAATGATGTTTACCCATGACTAATTTCCATTTATTAAGCATTCATTAGGTGTTTGCTTAGTTAGTATTATTATTACCATAGTTGTTTACCAAAAGTTAATTCCAAGCACATTTCAAGATCGCCTCTGCTGCTTTTCCAATTATCTTCTCACATGATAATTTCATATAAAATATTTTAGATAGAAAGGCAAAATAATAAAAAGAAAAGGCTTTAGTAGTTAGCTCCATGAAAGCAAATTGTTCAGGTTTTATTGTTGCTATGTACGAGACAGAAATTGAGAGGTTGCCCCCTCTTGAGAAGAATCAGTCAGTTGACACAATAACCTTCTACATCCAATTTTAGGATAGTTTGTGATTTGTGCAGATGTGGGATCCAATGAGGGGAAAAGTCAAGTAGAAATAAATAGACATAGTTGAATTCTAGTAACTCTTAATGCTGAGGCTGGACTGTATTAATTTTCCCATGGAGAGCATGGTCTAGTAGAATAATTTTGAGCCACAGTGACTCAAATTTGCCATCCTATGCTGCCATTTATGGCCATTTTCAGGCAAATTGCTTGTGGTGTCTGAGCCTCAGGCTGCATATCTGAAAATGGGACAACAATGAGGCCAAGTATAACTAAAAGGATATGGTACATGTAAGTAGCTGAGCACTGTGCCTGGCACATGTTAAGTATTGCATCTATCACTCTTACTACTACCCCATGCTGCTGCAATAGCATGGGCAATTACCCTGAGTGAGTCAGGTATCAATGAAGACATCCTCTATCCTCTGAAACATCAGGCTCCCCGGTGCTCCAGTAATGCTTGTGGTAAAGGAATGCACAGGCAGGCACTTAACTCTGTGTAGGAGACCCCTGGCAGCCACAGCAGGCATTACACAGGCCCCAGGTCTGAGGACAGGTACTATGGGTGAGTTGAAGGGCAGAGAGGACTCTGTAGACATGTTATCTAGACTTTCCTTTTGTGGTTGTTTTAGGCTTGTGCTGTACAGAAAGTTTATTTTTCCCCTTTGTCCCACCATTTATGTTTTATAACCTACCCATTTCTGCCCAAACTATTCCATCTCTCTCAACATGGTCTCAGCAGACTTCCAACAATGTGAGCAACATGAAAGCCAGCCAAGTACACTTGCAAGTTCTGAATATATGTAGCATGAGTGTAGAAGGTATTTCTATCAAATGATATCTAGCATTTTCCATTTTCAAGATAGATTTTATACCTAAAGAGCTTGAATCTCTGAGGAAACGTTATCTGGGAATAGGAGAAATACTATTCCGGTGTAGACCAGATAGACAAATGGAATTACAGAAATTGACTGAGGTCATACCCAAAGACCTCATAACCCAAGAAAATAATCAAGGAAGGGGAAGGAGAGGGGAAGTAACTTTAATTTCACTCTTTCCTTGCACCTGGCCTTTTGTCAGACCTTCATATACTTTCTCCCGTTAGTTAGAACCACATAACATCATCATCTAAGTCTTAATGTCTTTTATTTTACAGTAACTGAGGATTCAATAGAGGATATTAGTTTAGCTCAGATTTAGTTTTAAGACTTTTATGTTAATTTGTCATTCCATTTAATCATTTAAGAAAAAGATGAAGTTTTACCCTAATCCCAACATTATTTAGTCAGATCCATGCATGTGTGTTTAACATCAATTTTTAAATAGTTGAATAAAACATACATATTAGGGTTTGGTTGTAGTTTATTAAATTAAAGAGTTTTTATTTGAGATTTTGTTTCATATTTTTGTTCGATTTCAATATACCTTAAAATGAGAATCTTTATGTGTTAAGACAGATCCTATCTATACTTCCTTCTCCCCACAGAAATTCCTTCCACAGTATTCCTGACAGCTAGCACCCAGGAGCTGCTGGATCACTTTTAATGCCTGAGAGCATATCGCTAGTAGAGATAGGTCTGAGCAGTTTTCATTGGTGTCCTGGTTGGTCTTAGTCCTGTCTTCTTGACCTGAAAAGATGCAGTGACTTTCTCTCTCAATACCTGCTAGAGCTAAGAGTGAGAATTCCTTTATTTCAGTGACTATATTGCCTGAAAAATTGGCAGTGTTCAAATGTGCCTCATAACATCACCTGTGTAATCAGAGAAAGATACTCAAGAGAATACCTCTGGTGTGTGGGGGGTTTGGGGGAAAGGGGCATTTATGGATGAACAAAGCAACAAAGAAGCAAAGCAATGCAGCAAAGTAGCCCATGAACTGAATCTTAAGTTTCCAACATTCTGTTATTGCTTTTATTGATTTCAGAACGACCCTCTTATTCCCTTTTGTTTTGTTCCATTTTTCCAAAGTCCTCTTTTCATTATTGTTCTGAATTTGAATTTCCAATGGGAAACAGTCCTTTGCTCGCAATGAGCTGGGTGCCTGGGGAAGGAGGGAGGTAAGCCTTGAATACAATCAGCAAGGCTTCCAACTAGGGAGAATGAAGCACAGAAATTCCTCAACTTCCTGTTAGTGTTAAGAAAGAACAGAATCTGAAAGAAAGGTCAAACCTCCAAACTGGCTGCAGAAACCGATCCTTAGAGAAATTCCTCCCAATGTGGGAAGAATTAAAACTCAAACTGAGAACACTTGCAAAAGCAGCGGTAATCCTCAGAAGGAAGCCAGACCAGAGCCACAAATCAAAGAGCAATATTAGAAAATGGTACCATAATGAGAAGGAAACATAGCAAGACAGCAGAAGGGAGCTGAGGGACTGTGTGTTTTCCTTTTTTTGGACACACAAGCTGGGAGTGTGTGCTTTGAGAACTTCCCAAGAGATCAAGTGAGAAATCACAGAGAAATCACAGCCTGCAGAGCCACTGATTGGGAAAGAGAGGAGAGTGCTAAGGTGAAGAGTAGAGGCACAGTCCAGCTGGGTCTCAGCTTTAATGCCTCCACAGCCTGACCTAAGAGCATCCTCCTTCCCCCGTGATAGCAGGACAACCAGTGCAGTTGCCCACATGCTGTCCTGGGTGCCTCAAAGGGCACTTCTGGGAGTAGAGAAGTAGCTTCTGCATGCCAGGAGCCCAGCGCTGCAACGATGAATACTTTTTTAAGTTGCATACAAATCAAGAAGTTTTTTTTGTTTTTAAAAGAAGTATAATTAACATTCGATGTTATATTAGTTTCAGGTGTACAACCTATTGATTCAACAATTCTGTACATTCCTCCAGGCTCACCAAGATGCATGTAGTCACCATCTTGCCAAACATTACAATGTTATTGACTATATTCCTTCTGCTGTACTTTTCCATACAAGTTATGCCTCTGTAGCCAGGGTACAGGGGTTCAAGAGCTCCTGACTCGGAGGGTCCCAAACAGCGGATTCAGCCAGTTGCTGCTGACAAGATCCAAAGGCAGAGAGACTAGTGGTAGTGAAACCAGAAAGGAATTGATTTCAGTGAGGTCAACAACGAGACTAGTGTGTCTCAAAGACTGTCTCCAAAGTTCCTCAAATGCTTCCAGGTTTATATTAAGGAAACTATGAGGCAAAGGTCTGTAAGTACCTGCAGGTGGGTAGGTACAGATTAGGTAGATCATTGTCCTGGGTCAGTCCTGTGGAGACTTGCTAGCCCAGGGCAGTCTTTATCGCTTGAGGGGGTAGAGTCGGTTCCCACCAAGGGTTAATTTGCCAGCAAATCTTTTGCCCAAAATCAGAGATAAGTTGAAAAGAAGGACTTAATTAACTAGAAAGTACAGACTGAGGTCAAAATGGAGGGAGTCGAAGTTCTCTTTCACTTCTTTGCATTCCAACTACACCTGTCATTGTTCCCCACTTATTGAGTGATGTTGGAGCGACATGGGCATTTTTAGGATCTAACTAAGGGGAAATTGAGTCAGAAATACATTTAGTTTGATATATTTATAATTGTTCAATCAGCATTTTAGTATATAGCATAGAAACATGTTCTAGGAGCAGTCCAACAGTTCACCATGCTGAATCAAACAGCATCATGGCCAAAAGGCACAGAATCCATGGTGTCATTTAGTGCCTGAGAAGTATGTATGTATCTAAGTGGAAACAAGGCTTCATAAGTGAGGAGCTGGAAGCTAGTCTAGGGAAATTCTTGCAAATTGCATATCATATAGCAAATAAGCTTGATATATTTTCCCTAAACTTGAAAGCAATCCTATAAATTTACTTGGCATTACCAATAGCAATGGGTACAGCAGACAGAAACTCTTCTAAACTATCGAAACATAAGAAAAGGTAACCTGGATCTAGTCTCTAGAAGAAATATTGAATTACCTTTCTATTCTCTTTATAGATAATTATGTTACAAAATAAATGTCATACAAAGAGGCAAAGAATTTGCAGCTGAAAACATAGAGAAAAGGTATTATAGAAATATGTCAGTTCTAGATTTTATCATTTTTATTCATTTTTTTACAATTTGTATTTATATTTTTTATCATTGATTTTCAAATTTTGTATTTGCAACTTTATCTTGTTTTTTTAGAGAGCACACCCCAAATTATTTAGCTTCTGGCCCTATAGAACCTACCTCCACTTTTGTTTTTGCCATTGTACCTGCTTGACATCTTTTACCTGACTGCACATCCCTGTTATCTCCTGGGTGGTCAGGGATAAATCTGAGTATTCCAAATATTCCCAGCACATAATGAAATAAGACCTAGCAATTGTTCAATACTTTTTTGTTGATTTAAAATCTAATTGATGGTTTTTGGAAAAGAAATGAAGAATGGTGGTATTATTCTTCATAATACAACAACAGGATTACACCAGGACCCGGCCCCATGTCCAAACTGACAGGGATACAGGGGACATTGTAGAGTGCTGAGTAAAGGTGAGAGGATGAGGAACAATATGCAGAAAAAGTAACTAGCTTATAGGAAGGACTACTAGGGACATATTTGGGAACAAATAGTAGAAAGACATAAGGCCTAAAATCTATAGCTTTACTTCCTGTGGAGGGGGGAGATAAATTTCTTGTTAGAATTGAACATGATGACATGTTAAGCATTTAGCTTAATATTAATCTTAGAGCAGGTGATTAGTAAACACCAGTCTCCTCCTTCCTACTAATTTTCCTTCAAGAACATAGGTTGGGGCCCAGAAACTAGACAGGAATAGAAACCAACAACACTTACATAGGATGGTTTGGGGTTTAAACCTTATTTCAGGGAAAGAGAACAAAAGTAAGAATACGTACCTTCTCTCACATGAGGGGGTGGAGGTAACAATTAGAACTGATTACATTGGACTGAAGTAGGTGGAGAGGGAGAAAGGGACCTGAATGAAAGGAGAGAGGGGAAGTGAGAGGGCCCAGGATCTCACTCACTTTCAAAGGGTGGTGATTTCTGCTGTCTTTTCCTCCCATCCAAAGCTGGTCCTTTATACCTGTCCAGGAACAAGATGGGGTGCTTGGCTCAGTCACTCTCGAAGCCCATTTTCAAAGGGAGCACTTCAAAGAATAGTCTTTAATTGCACTGCACCTTAATGGATTTTGCATTTAGTCGGGCACATCCTCTCGCCCATAATTCCCTCCCCTCTACTGTGGCAGCTCACCCACTTACCAACATTATGGCAATTTTCCCTTCACTAGAAATCTCCCCTAAGTGTCTACTTAGGAAGCTCTTTGTTTGATGTCGTTGACATGTTAATAGGAGTAGCTCTGGGTTCTCTGCAGTAGTGAACACTGAAAGCAGAAGAAAATCTGAGAGAAGCTGGGAGGAGCATTCCATATCCCAAGCCCTGTTGTTGAATGCTAAGGGGAAAACAAAAGGATTCAGAGAAATAATTAAAGAGTGCTGAACACAAAGTTTGAAACAAGTTAGAATTTGAAGAAACCAGTTGTTCTAAATAAGTAGTTAGAACTGTGGAGGAGCAGCTGGCTCATTCTTGAGAAGTTTGCTCATTTCTACTTTTGCACTAAGGCCGAAACATTGACTAATTTGACTAATGATGAATCAATGAATCACCCTTTATTTGTGAACAAGGGACTTTGGGGAAAAGTAGGCACAGCCCTTTAATACTGAGGAGTTAACAGTCAAGTAAGAACAATTTTGGACACAAATTAATAGATGATGGTTATAATCAGGGTCATGGCTTGAACAAATGAATGGCTGCTAGTGTTCCTATGAGAGCCAGGCCAATTTGGGCTGGAATGGTCTGGAAACGATGTCATAGTGAGCTCTGATTCTAGGCCCCATGAGGATTAGATGTGAGTGACAGAAAGAAATAGGAATTAAATCAAAATGGATGGAGGACGTTTATGTTTTGCCATAATATTGGCTCGTCTTCCCTTTATGTCTCTCTAGCTTAGGATTGAAAACAGATGATTGTTTTCTGCATCCTGCTCCAAGGAAGAAGATGTTGTCTAGGCGGAACTTTTTCCCATAAGATATGGTTGGGTTGAGAAGCTGTGAACCCTCATAGCTGCCACCTATTTGCCAGCAGGAAAATCTAGTACAATGTTTGCGTTGAGGTCACATTTCATGCTTTTCAACATGGAACCAGATTAAAGGTATTTTGAAATATCTTTCTTTAAGAAAGAGATCACATGGAGAGTCTCCTCAGAAGACCAAACATCTTCCATGCTCTGAGCCACCTAAAGCCCTGCTGCAGATAAAATAATTCCTTACAGTTTGTTTGTTTGTTTGTTTGTTTGTTTTTAAGGAGTCTATTTTTCAAAGGGAAAGGCCACATACAAAGAAAATGGAGAGCAATAAATTTATTGAAATGCATGCTTTCTAGGCTGCCCTCACCTGGGGATAAATAGGGTAAAAAATGGTAAGATAAAATTTGGTCTCTACCTTCATTCACGCTACAGCATCTCAAGTTCCTTTGATTGCAGACATCCCCATGGGATTTCATTGTGTGTTTGTAACTCCTGTTCTCCCAACGATACATTCCTCAGATTTTCTCTTTTTTGTTGTGGCTACCATCATGATGTCTTCCACTATATCTTTCCTCCAGCCTATGTATTGACACCCAAATGCCCACTGTCCTCTGCCATCAGTTCATGACTAATTTTTCTGGTCTTATTCTATATGTCCACATGCTGCAAAATCCCCTGTTTATGGAGGAAAGTTGTCATCTCCACATGGGGTATCATCTTGTTTTACATGCAACACAATCATGATGTTTCAGAGCTTATAAAGTTTTACAAAAAAAGATCTTCTCAATTTCCACATAGCTTAATGGTGTTCCTCTCACTGTAGTCTTCTGGTGAGGAATCTGTAGAAGCTGGGACAAAGACCAGTTTGGTTAGTAGACAACATATCTTACATTAAGTTTCCAACTGACACTGATCCATAGTTAAGTAGCATTTCCAAACTCTCACTTCCCACTGCTGACTTCTTTTCCAGAAGGAGTCTTGTTTTTTCCTGCAAATAAGCCTCTAATGGCTTATCCCACTGCCTTTTAGGCATGCTTGAAATTTCTAAACTTGTGGCAAGTACACAGCTTAGAATAGGTCTTTGGACTCAATATAGGATGACATTGGTCTTTGTAACTTGGCCTCAAATAAGTACACTTTGCTGGCAGGCAGAAGGAAAGATACCATTGATTTATTTAATCCATATGTTAAAAATAGAAAAAAAAATCAGTCAACACTTCTGAAATATGGAGTAAATAATGAGAAACACCAGACTCTTTTTGGTCCATTTGCCAGGAGCTCTCGAGCTCTTGTAGGAATCCTGCTGTGAAATCTGGGAGCAAAGAAAGGGAAAAATTATTATAGCTGTAAATGTATTTGGTAATTTAATTATTAAGACACCCCTATAATGTAGTATTATTATTCCCATTAATTTATTTATCAAGACATCCCCTCTTATGAAAGGAGAACAAGGGCTGGCAAATCCAGAACTAAAGGGAGAATTCTGGGAGTAAATATGGGAATTTTTCGGTGTCTTTGTAATTACATTTAATGTGATTTTGGTGCCTGCTCAATGTCCCTACTTGTTGGGCTGACATAACCCCATTAAGACAACTGTGAGCAGTCATCACTGACAGAAATGTTACCCAGAAGCCTGTGTGTCATCAGAAAAATAGGAGAGAAAGGCAAATCCTGTTGACTTCACTGATCAGAGAACACGAACTTGAGTGTCAAACAGACCCGTTTCAGGTCATGGGTTTGTCCTTATTGACTATTTAACTTTGACCAAGTGGCTTAGCCTTTTTGTATGTTAGTTTCATCAAGAGTACAGCAGGGTAGGAAAAAAAAAAAAAGAGTACGACAGGGTAGGGGTGCCTGGGTGACTCAGTCAGTTAGGGATCTGACTCTTGATCTCAGCTTAGGTATTGATCTCAGGGTTGTGGGTCTAGGCCCTGCACTGGTGCCCTCTGCATTAGGCATAAAAGGCTACTTAATAATAAAAAAAAAGAGTACAATGGGGTATTAACATTTATTTCATAATGTAGGCCTCAAAGTATTTAATATAGTTGTGAAGGGGAGCCATTGATGAGATTTGGCTTTGTATTGTGAAATCTTAATAAACAGTCTGGAAAAATCACCATTTGTAACTGTAAGCAATTTCATTTTCATCAAAGTAGAGGTTTCAATTCTTCCTTCCTTCCTTCCTTCCTTCCTTCCTTCCTTCCTTCCTTCCTTCCTTCTTTCTACTTGCTATAAGAAAGCCACAGAAAGGACTCACTAGATAGAAAAAGAAATAAAATAGTATTTTACTCAAGGAAAACTCAAAAGTCATCATTAACCAAATGCAGATGTTTTAAGCTAAGAAAATGTTCTGTTTGACAGTAATTGTGGAACACAGGTTAATCAGTAGTCTGTATGTTCAGAATTTTGGTTTTATGGAACATTTTGAGAAAAGCATTTCTTTTCTCTTTTGCTTATGTTAATATAATGTCTATATACATGTTAGCTTTTGTTGTTGGCTTATGAATAGTTTATTGTGAGTCATGAGGAAAATAGAATAGTAGATACTAT
Organism: Canis lupus dingo; assembly: GCF_003254725.2. NCBI lineage: Eukaryota > Metazoa > Chordata > Mammalia > Carnivora > Canidae > Canis > Canis lupus. The sequence goes on along the minus strand of NC_064261.1, from coordinate 28,613,172 downwards.
TTGGTAATAGAAGATCATAGTAGATACTATTATTTATTATTTCATATTTTAGATCTTATTCCATTTAATTATTTTCATAAAGTTCACTTATAGCTTAAAGCCCTAATTGGAAATTTTCTTTAATTCATTGCATTGTGCTTTCATCTAGATTGGGTTTGTCTTTTATTTTTGTATTCTACATTCCTTTTCTTCTCTTTTTTGACTATTTTTTTTCTGTTTTAAGTTTGCACGGTTTTTTTTTTTTTTTCATTAATGCTCCAAATGGGCAATTTTACTTTCTAGGAATTCTGTTAATGCAAAGCCATTTATATATCTTTCATTCTGAGCTATAATTCATACTTCATCCTATATACTCTTTAATATAAATTCATGGGTGGTTGGAATGTGGGGTAGGGAGAATGTAGCTGCAGCTAAATCCACACTTATTGGAGAATTTGTGCTCTCTTCATGTAAATGTTGCTAATTGTCTGCATGATGATTTACTCTACTTAGGGATGTGCATGTCTGTGTGCATGTCTGGATATGCATATGTGTACAAGTGGGTGCGTGTCCTTGCATGTGTGTGTGAGTGTGTGTAGTAAAGTTCTGACCTGAGCTTTGCTTGGTTCCCTCAGTGCAACACAGGGCTCTAGAAAATAAACAAAAATTATCTGTAATTTTCTTTACTTTTGATGAGATGATGGGTCAATTAGAAGAGTTTTGCTATGTTTAAAAACTTCTCAAAAAAAAAAAAAACAACTTCTCAAATTTTCTCTGAGATGTCTTCTTATGTCTTCAATTTAGGTCTCCCCAAGTTGGAGATATTGGTCAAATTACTCAGGCTTTTCAGCTGTCTCTTCTTTCTGCAATAATCTTCCAGAAGTGCAAGTGATACTAAGATCTGTATCAAGTCTCACTCTCACTTGGATCTCCTTCTTTGTTCATAAAATTTGTTTATGTTACTATTTTTTTTAAGATTCTATTTATTTGTGAGAGAAAGAGGGAGAGAAAACACAAGTTGGGGGAAAAGCCAAGGGACAGGGACAAGCAGACTCCACACTGAGTGCAGAACCTGAGTAGGGGCTCAATCTTAGGACACTGAGATCATGACTTGATCTGAAATCAAGAGTCAGATGCTTACCCCACTGAGCCACCCAGGCGCCCTAAAATTTCAGAGTTTAAAAAACAATATGGTAGAGCTTTTCTTAGTTAATATTTACTACTGACATTTCTCTAAAGTTTATTTTGTAATTGGAAGAGTTTCCGTCATAGTTTTGTCCTTCAATGTTTACCCATGAATTGCAGTTTTATATATAAAAGCAAATAAGCAAGTTAATAGATAGATGGATATGTAGATAGATGGATGAAATAGGTTTAAATATTCCATGAGAAGCTAAGTAAATTATAGTACAACTGTATTATGAAAGAGCATACAACTACCAAAAACATATTTATGGAGATTATTTAAAAATAGCATAGGAAATGCTTAAATTAAAATGTGAAATGTCAAAAAATATGTACAGAGAATAACTTTAACTATGTAAAAAATACAAAGTTTATGGCTCAAGAAGCCTTACTAGACATATGTGTTTATCTCTCTTTCATCCAAAAATCCCACTGAAATGACAGAAAGGATATAATAATAGCAGTAAACCACAAGCAATGTGGCAGTGATATATAGCTAGAAAGAAAGACTCCAACATCTCAAACATCCTAAACTAGTGTAAAAATTTTAGAAATGATAAAAACATTTGAAATTAGATGACCACTAAAACTCACTTGCTAAATGGCCCATCCTAGTTCCACCAAACTCATTGCGCAAATACAGTTTTTATCCTATAGCTTCCTTTTTTAAGACTTTACAGGAGCTCTGTATATATCTTTCCATCACATATTAGCTCCTCTGTCTGACATTTAAAGTCTTCTTGGATATGGTCCAACTTTCATAAAAATTCTGTTATCACCCTTTTCTCAGTACAAATCCTCGATTTTCGTTAGGCTAGTAACCTATTTGATTTCCTGCTCCTTCGGAACTATTGACTTCCCTCCTTTTATCTCCTGAATCTGCTCCTGTTTTTAACTCAGCCTGAAATGCAGACCTCCACCTTCCTGCCAGCCATCATTACACAAATCTTTCCTCTATTTAAGGTTCAAAGAATAAAGTTTTCTCTGACCTCTAGGATCCCCAAGTAGTTGATTCCCTTTTGTGAATTCATACCAATTGGGCATAATTGTTGACTATAGATCTTTTTTTTTTTTTTTTTTTTTTCAGAAATCATGTGGAATTTAAATGTGAAGTCTCTTAAGGTCTTATATTTTCTTGTATATTTCATAATGCACAACTGCAGGTCATAGATATATCAGATGTTCAACGGGTTCTAAATTCTCAGTGGGAGGCCTAGGAACATCATGCTGTGAACTATCTCTAAGCTTTGGCTCATGCTATCTCTTTTATCATAACTTTCTTAAGCAAATACCATCTTTCCTTATAGAGGAATCTGCTCAACTTTTAGTTAATCACGGCATTACTTCTGTACTATGAATTTTCCTCAAAGCTCAGAATACATCATAATTATTTCTCTCTTTTACTAGTATATGTGTGGTAGACAAAATTCTCAGATGGCTACGAGATTGCTACCTCTAGTATATGATTTCCTTTGAATGTGGATGAGATCTAGGAATACAATGGGTATTACTTTCATGATTAGTTTACTAATAAACTGACTTTGAGTTATTTAAGATGGAGTTTGCTTGAGTTGGCCTGATTTCATTTCAGGAATCCTTAAAAGGGACTGGGCCCTTCCAGAAATCAGAGATACAAAAGTTGAGTGTATGAAAGAGCCTTGAGAGAGGGCCACAGGGCAAGGGAGCATAGTCTAGGAACTGAGAGCAGTCCCTGATGGACAGTTATCAAGACAGTGGGACCTCATTCTAGGCCACAAAGAAATGGATTCTGGTGATAACCTGAAACTTTGTACATAGATCACCTCCCAGGTAAACACTCCAGATGAGAACGTGGTAGGCCAACACCTTAATACCAGTCTTGAGAGACCCTGTATGGAGGAACAAGCGCAAACATGCCAGACTACTGACCCACAGAAATTATGAGATTATCAATTTGTCTTGTTTCAAACTATTACGTGTGTAGTGATTTGCTACACAACAACAGAAAAACAAATATAATATGAGTGCTGCAGTTTGGACTTCTTGGTAAACAGATTCTGGAATGGAGATTAGCATGGAGGAAATTGATTGGGGAAGATCTTAACATTAACTGCATGGGAAAATGAAAGGAAGTAGGATTGACTAGAGAGAGAGAAGTTGTGCTATATACTACAGTCACAGTGGTGGCCTCAGTTGATTTCATCAGGAGCTATGAAACTGGGATGGTCCTTCAGAGTAGACCTGATACAAGCTGCCCCTAGGAAGGGGACATGGCCTTGGACAAGATAACTTTCCTCAACTAAGTGCAATTCTAGACTGGACTGATAGGTAAAATTTCTGAGGACAGCAGGAGAAACTTCCTTGGTGGTCTAGCACAGCTGGCCCCACAATGAGCTACCTGGGTGCAAAACCATTCATTCCTCACTTCCATATTCCCTTCCACTAGGACAGTGCCTATTATAGAAAGACTACACAATACATGATTTGATCATCTCACCTGGTTGCAACATCAATAGTTTGTTAATAACAGATATGATACGCATTGGAAGTTTTTTGTTTTTATCCGTTTAAGAAACAATTATTGACCATTTTTTGGCCACTTATGTACCTAACTCGCTTTTAGGAAGTTAGAATGAGAGAGTATACAAAACAGGCAAAGACTCCTGCCTTCATAGAAGAACAAAACAAAAATATGTGTGTGTACATATGTGTATGTGTGTACATGTATATATGCATATATGTGTGTATATACATGCATGAGCTGTTAGAAAGTGATATGGCAATGAGGAAAAGAAACTGATGAGGTAGTAAAGAGTATCAGGATTGTCAGGGTAGGTTGTAATTTTATACAGGGAAGTAAAAGTGAGTCTTATTGAGCAGGTGGTATTTGAGCAAAGACCTGGAGAAGGTGAGGGATAGCCTCTCCAGGAAAAAGAAGAATCAGTGCAGAAGTCATAAAGGAAGATTGTACAAGTGTGTTTAAAAGTATCAAAGAGTCAAGTGTGGTAGAAACAGTAGTGAGAGGAGGGTGGTAGGGGGACAAGGCTGGAGATGCAGTGGGAGGCTAGCTCATTTAAAGCCTTGTGGGCACTGAGGGCTTTGGGCTTTACTCCACATGAATGGGTGGTTTAAGAGAGAACACTCCTCAAATACTCATGGTATGCTATGCACTGTGAACCCTTTATCTGTATCTGTGTTTTTTAGTCCTCACAAGTTCCTTATTATAAGACAGTTTTATTAAGATCCCTATTTCATTAGTGAGCATACTTGGTCTTAAAGAAATTGATTAACTCACCCAAGGTCACAGAGAGGGTAGGATAAGAGAACTGTACGTAGGCTGTATGTATTTAATCATAGCATTATCCTGAGCCCCAATTGCATGGCTTCTATTTGATTCTGTAGCTTCAAACTATATAGAAAGATCTAGGCATACAATTCAAGCTTCCATTTTTGTCAAAAGGTTAATCGATAAGTCTTAACATTTTCTAAGCTGCTAGGAAGTTTATGTATGTTCGACTGTGAAAATCTATTACAAGTCGTATTATCACTATCCGGCAAACAACAATGTTTTGCCATATTATCACAATCTGACAAACAACAAACAGAAGTTACTGTGCTTCCATGTTGTAGGTTGGGTTCTCTGGAAAGGCTTTTGAGGGTAACCCCTGCAAAAGGGATTGGAAAGAAATGGAAGTGGGCAGAGAAGAAGTTAGTAGAGACACAGGTCCTATGACAGCCTTGGTTGATCTCAGCCAGATGACCAGGCCTCTGTTCTCCTACATCAATCCTTCACTGGTTGTGAGCCTCTAAGGGGGCAGGGGAGGGGGGCAAGAGGACAATACCACATGGCTTCCACCAAAATCCATTGTGCTCAAAAAGCCATTCTTGATTAACAGATTTGTTTTAATTGGTACAAGAGAAATACAAGCAAATCTCTAAGTGTGGTCTTGATGATATTGGAGAAGTAGCTTCATCTTTATGGAAAAGAAAAAAGCAGTGGTGATACATAAATCCACTGACATTTCCTCTGTATTTGGTGTGCAGAAACACATTTGGTATGGATCCATAAATTTAAAGCTAATGCAATTTTTATTATCCTACTGCTGCTATAATCTTTTAATAATCTAAGAAAGATCACAAATGATTCTTTTGTGGGAGGAATAACCTAAAATTGTGAAGTTCCACAAATTGGCATGCTTTTGTTTTAGTGGGGTTTTTGTTTGTTTGTTTTTGAAAGAGAGTGTCCAAGCATGCAGGTGGGGCATCGGGTGTAAGGGCAGAGGGAAAGGGAGAGAGAGAATTACTAAGCAGGCTTCACATCTGGTACAGAGACTGACATGGGGCTCGATCTCACAACTCTGAGATCATGACCTGAACTGAAATCAAGAGTCGGATGCTTAACTAACTGAGCCACCCAGGTGCCTCAGTTTTGTTTTGTTTGTTTTGTTTTTTAAATGAATAGAGACTAGGAGGGTTGGCATAAGAAAATGACATTTTCCCCAGATTTTTCTTCCTCATTCATGGTTGCTGGGCTCCACTTAGTCACTGGCTGCTAGGAGGGTAAATGTTCTAGGGTCAAAGGGCACTATCTCACTGAAGCAGAGCCACTGCAACTGATGAGTAATGGCTGTTGTTTTTGTCAGGTTTGACTCTTGTAAGCTTTGATGAGCAAAAAATGGAGCCCAGCAGAGTTATTCTCATCCCCAGAATTTTCTTTCATTCTCTCCCAAAGAGGCAAGAGTGGTATCTTTTGCATTGTATGACTTATTTTTTAATGCTCCCAGATAAGCTGATCTCAAAGCACAAAGAATAAAATTCCTTTGCTTTCCAAAGTTTGTAAGCAAAGAATTTAGAATGTGCTTCACCACCATTTTATCCGTCTCTTCAGCTGGGAAAGTCCCTAACAGAATTCTTGCTCAGTTAATAAGAAAAGAAAGCAACAATTTTGCCTATGCATTAGCATATTAGTATGGATGATCATGTACACATGAAAATAAAGGTGCTTTTTTGCATAATCTTATTTCTAAGAAAGCAGTGACTTGGATTTTTATATAAACACTTGGTGATTTTTATCCATGTTTTGGAAAATTCAGCACACATAATTCCAGGATACTTAAATCTGATAAACCCACATGCCCTACTGTTATATAACCTTCCTTGTGTAAGAACTGTTCATTCAAAAATCCTACAGAGGTACTTCTTATCAGTTACTGAATGTGCAGGAATCGGCCTCACTCTTAGCTATACCAAGGACTTGAAAACCACAGTCTTCTGATAATTGCCACTGACACAAGAACCCTCTAAAATATTTTATTTTTTATTTATGTTCTAGATTTTATTTATTTATTTATTTGAGAAAGAGCAGGGAGGTGGGGGTGGGGGAGGAGGAGAGGAAGGAGGACAAGCAGATTCTGTGCTGAGCACAGAGCCTGACACTGGGCTCAAGCTCAGGACTCTGAGATCATGACCTGAGCTAAAATCAAAAGTTAGACACTTAACTGACGGAGGCACCCCCCACCCCAAATATTTTAAAACAAGGACATTCAGGTCAACTTTCTTCACTAACTCCATAGAAGGCAACATGTATTATCCAGTCACTGGGACTGTTTGGGGATAAGATCTTCTGGAAAGTTATCCCCCAACCATAGAATCCAAGAGTACCCACTAAGCTAAAACATGCTGATCAGCAAATTCTTCACTGATGTGTCTGGCAATGTCAGCTCTCAGGAAGCAGAGAAACTACTAGGGGTTACAAAAATCTCTAGATGATTCACAAATAACTAGGAAAAATTTTCTGGATATAAAGAGGTAATAGGTACCTTGGGAGGAGTTTATTACATTTGTTTGCCCATTAACTGAAGCACTTATTTATTTACTTATTTATTCAATAATCAAACATTTGTTGAATGCTTATTGGGCCCCAAGAATCAAGAATACATAAGTTAAAAATTCAGACCCTGCGTTGACTCTACAGACATACAGACAAGTGAATTTATAATACAATACTATGGGGGCTTCCCTAGAAGTACACTCAGAGGAAAATGAAAGGATATGGGCTGGAAAACAAGTCCAGACTAGCAGATATGGAGGAAGATTTTTTCGTGCAGGAATTCTGTATGACCTCAGGCTTGAAGAACGAGTGTGAATAAGCCAGGAGGCCCAGAGACAGTCATCTGAGGGGTAGTAGTGGAGGTGGATTGGGGTTGCATCATGGAGAGCAGTGGTGTGTGGAGAGCCACCAGGTGGTAGGAGTGCGAAACTGCAAATTAATTCAATATGGTAGGAATAGAAGTAATGAGGCTGGAAACAGTGAAAGGTGATGGGGAGGAAGAAGACAAGGGCCAGAATATAGAAATCTTAAGCACTGCTTAGAGGCTTGTAGTTTATCCTGAAAACAATAGGGGGCCTCGAAGACTAAAGAGGGAACTCCCGTAGACATTTTTGCTTTAGAGCAGGGGGTTACACAAGGCTTGAAACCAATTAAGATCATGAAATTAAACTAGATGCTCAGATCAGAATGTTTCCTCAATGAAGTAGAAGCAAGTTGAATAAAAGAGAAAATATTAAAATACATTTTACATACAAGTAAGTATTGCTTTGAGATACGTGGTTGCTAGTTCATAAAGTAAGTTTTTGTTGCTGAGGGTTGTGGTCAAAATAATTTGAGAATCCATGTTTTAGAAAGATCTTTCAGGCAGCTGAAAACAAAGAGACCAGTTAGGACGTCTGACTCTTGATTTTGTCTCAGGTCATGATCTCAGGGTCAGGAGATCAAGCCCTGCCTTGAGCTCCTGACATGGAGCCTGCTTAAGATGCTCTCTCTCCCTCTGCCCCTTCCCCATGTACAATTTCTCTCTAAAAAAAGAGAAAGAGAGAGAGAGAGAGAGATGCCTATGCCCTGCAAAATAGAACAACTACCTCCAATAATCCAGTGCTATTAGGGCCCTATTTGTATGTGGAAAACAAACAAAGAATGAACACCCATCATTCAAAGGACAGCTAACATGCTGCTTTTTCCATGTAGTTCCCCATATATCCCCTTCTAGAAAAAATACTAGCAGCAATCCTCTCTTCATATTTATTGCAGTCATTAATATAGTACATCCCATAAATCACTTTCCATCTTATCAGCCTATTGTCTGGTCTTCACAGTAATTGACACTATTTGAAAATAGCTTAATTGTTGGAATTCTCTCTTCTTCTCTACCTTCCTTCTTCCAGAATATTCAACACTTGGGGGCAGGATTGGGACTTCCTTGTTCACTATCTTTGGAGATAGAAAAGGGCCTGACATCCAGGAGAAATTGAATGAAGTTTTTGAGTGAGATAGTCAATGAACCAATCTCATGCCAACCTGAGACATCTTGACGCGGAATCAGTGTGTGGCCTGTGCCTCAGATCAGGGATTTATTTTATAGTCACACCTTTGTGATCATCATCCTGGCTCCTGTTTTCCCCCACTGCACCAAACTGCATCTTTAAACTACAGAGCCAATATGAGTGAGATTCAGTGTTACATAGATTTCATCTAGAAACCGGACTAGCAATGAATCAGGATCATATTTTTACTTTCTGCTCAATGGTTATATACATAATGCATATCTCACCTGTACTATATTTAAAAACATCAATGTCTTTTACTCTGTGACTTTAGAAATATCTTCAAATATGAATTGAATCTGCCATTGTCTTCATGAGTCGAGGGAAGAAGTGATGTAGTTTTAGAATATAGGTGAGGTGTGGAGCCAAAGACAAAGAAAGATTTCTTGAGATGTCTTTGGTACAGAATGGTGGTTTGATTAAAGCACAGGGACAGGACCCATGGGCAGAAGAGCTGCTGCCCTGGGCTTGTGAGGGGTGACTGATTATATACCTGAAAGTTGGGGGAGGTAAGGAAAAGGGAGGTTTCAAAAGAACTTTTGTGTGCTAAAGAGGACCTACAAGATATTGGAGGCCTTGCCATTGTCAAGTTAAGGTTGTTTTTTCCTCTAGTAAAGCATTAATATTAAGATAGTTGGGAGTTTCCTTCTGAAAGTTAGGTTATTGATAAGAATGCTTTTTTCTAGTAAATCACTAATACATTTTGTAAACTGAGGGAGACTCATGTCTGTAGAACTATGATCTCTACAAGTTAACTACTTGTTTTTCCTTTCTCTTAGCTTTAGGGCAGCCAAGAGTGACTGAGGAATGTCACACAATCCCACCCAGGAGTGGGGGGTGCAGGGTTGCAGGGTGCAAGTTTGTGCTTTGTCCTCAGCTAGGCTTGTTCCCCACTAGAAGGACACAGGATTTTAGAACTTTCTAAATGGGCAGTGCTGGCAATAAGTCTGTGAGTTTGGTCCCAGTGGTCTTCAGGAATGTCTGCAATCTCCTACCCACTTTTTTTTTTCTTGTTTATTTTTAGGGAGAAAGTCAACAGGAAAATGTGTTAAGCAGAGAACATTTAATTATAGACTGTGGCTTTCTTCTGAATTAAAATAATCAGTAATACATTACCATTTTACCAAACATCTCACGATGCTTTTGTGTTTAAGGCTGACAACACTTTCTAATTTAAAAGTCAAACAAACCTGGTATTTACCCACTGATTAAACAAATTTACTGCTTAACCCTTTGTAATCTCCCTGTTGAGTCCATTTGGAAACCTAGTGTTAAGAGGGCAGGCAGCAGGCTATCTTTGTCTTTCATCCCATTCAACAAGGCATTTAGGAAAACAAAGGAATTCCTGAGGAATCAAATGCATGCTAAAACCTCAGATTTTTTAGCATTAAGATACAGGCATCTAGAGTGTGTGTTTGTGCTAATGGCTAATGGAAGAATTTAAATGATTGCTATAATCTGACCATGGATAATTATCTAGAGCTCACTTGACTGATCACATTATATGTGGTGTCAGAATGTGTAAGGAAGAGGGAACAATTGCTGAAATTGGGAGATGGACTACAATTAGAAGATTCTAAAACAAAACAAAAACAGGACAAATGTAATTTGAATTAGAAAAAATTAAAGGCATATCAGAGGCTAAATACTATTTTCATGGTTTACCATCTTCATAATACTATGTAAGGTCCTGCCCCTCTTAGAGCCTCAGTTTTCTTATCTATGGAGACAGGATGTTAAACCCCAAATCAGGAGTGTTAGAAAGAAAAATCACAGGCCCAAAATGGAGTCACTTATGTTAAGGCCCCACTGCAGGAAAGTAAGACTTAATACCTAAGCTAACTGCATTTTCAAAGCTCCCCAGAATGTAACCTCTTACTAGTCAAGATGAATTTCCTGGTCAGCAGTAGGAAACTTACTAATAGGTCCCTTCCTTTCCCCTTAGGAGGAGAACCTTGCTTAAAACAGTGCATTCTAAAAAAAAAAACAACAAAAAACAAAAAAAACAGTGCATTCTTTGCTAATAATTTCCTTTTCCAACTTCCTCTCTGCCTTTAAAGAACTTTCTTTTCCTATAACTGGAAAGGGCTCCTTTCCATTTACCAGTTGGGATGCTGCCCATCCTTGAATTGTTCAATAAAGCCAATTTGATCTTTTAAATCACTCAATTAAATTTTTGTCATTTAATAAGAGATCTTGAGAATTCCCTGAGCTGTGTTGTATAAATCAACTATGAAAAATGTCTACATTCCATCTTTTTTGTATAAATGAACACAGGTAGGGATGCCTGGGTGGCTCAGTGGTTGATCATTTGCCTTTGGCTCAGGGCATGATCCTGGGATTTGAGATCCAGTCCCAAATCAGGCTCCCTACAGGGAGCCTGCTTCTCCCTCTGCCTGTGTCTCTGCATCTGTGTGTGTCTCTCATGAATAAATAAATAAAATCTTATAAAAAATTTTTTTAAATGAACACAGGTAAAAGGAAAGACTGCTAGGACTAATTGGAAGAAGGTGACCCAGATCCAGAAGGGGCAGGAAAAGTCTTGAACCACAAATGCTTGGAGGAACTGGGAAGATTCATCCTAGAGAAGAGAAAGTAGCAGACTGGAAAGAGAGGTGAATTGAAAGGTAGAGATTTGATTTATCTATTCAGGGCTGCCACTAAGTATGTATGCGACTATTGTGGGGAATGGGGGAAGTGGTAGTTGGTGAACATACTGTTCTGGACCTAGTTTTTCTTAATTTACAGAACGAGATGATCTTTGAAGCTCCTTCACTCTAATAAGGATCTTTATCTAGGAATAAACTTGTGGACTTTTACAAAAAATATGTGCATATTGTAGGAGGAACAGACTTATTCTGTGCTTCTTTTTTTAAAGACTTTATTTATTTATTCATGAGAGACACAGAGAGAGGCAGAGACACAGGCAGAGGGACAGGCAGGCTCCAATGCAGGGAGCCTGACATGGACTCCATCCTGGGTTTCTAGGATCACACCCTGGGCTGAAGGCAGGCACTAAACTGCTGAGGCCACCCCCACCACCCCCACCACCCCCTACCACCCTACTCCTCCTCACCCCCCCTTCCCCCCAGGCTGCCCATATTTTGTGCTTCAGTGAAAGGGAGAACCAGTCATGAAAGTTCATTGAAAAGGGAATTTGCTCAACATAAGAAAGGGAGCTTCTTTTTTTTTTTTTTTTTTTAGAAAGGGAGCTTCTAACCATAAAAATTATTTAAGAATATAAAAAACAAAGTTTATAAGGTTTGAAGTTACTAAAAGACTAGATTCTACTTGTTCCTGCCATTAAAATAATAATAATAATAATAATAATAATTATGTGTCGTGATAGAGGTGTTAACTAACACTAGGATGGTTGATCATATGTCAATAAATAAATGGATCATCAAATCAACACACTGTATGTTTTAAATGTACAGTGTTATATGCCAATTATATTCCAATTTTTTAAAAATTGAAAAAAAAACTTGTAAGCTAATAAGTGTGAAATGAATGTCATTTTTAAGCCTCTGTATTTTCCTCTGATTAGTTATCCCTTCTCTTTAGATTACATTTCCCTCCACTTATCCATCCAGTCAATTATATTAACTTATCATTTCTTTAGGGGAGAATTTCTAGGGCCTCTCCAACTGGTGAAGTCACCCTTTCTCTATTTTTCCTCAAGCTATTGTGCTTATCCCTATTGTTGAGGCCAAACTTGGAGCAATGGTGAAATGATAACATAACTCATCATGATAAGATATTGGAACTTCTGCAAATAGGAATCATGGGAAATCATGTGATGATAAGAAACCTCACTGTCATTCAGAATTTGGTCCTTGAGAAGATTTTTTTTAAGATGCAAAAATTATGTTATTTATGTTACTGGAAAAAGCATGGTACAAAGTTATACATATAAATGTATTTAAACCATTTTCAGTGTGCCTGTATATACTTAAGAAAGGGATACACCTTAAAATATTAACTCATTCTTTCAAAGTGGGTAAATATGGGTAAATGTTTATTGTTTCCTCTCTATTTTTCTGTTTCCATATTTTCTAGAATGAGAACTTTTACTTTTATAATCAAAAAGGTTGTTAAAATGGAAAAGTAAATACAGAAAAATATATTTTGTAAATCCATGAAAATAGTCAATACTCATGTTATTCTAGACATCTGGAACATTACCAGATCTCTGGGGTCTGTGCTGCAGGTAGGAATGAACAGGTGTCATATGTGATTTCGTATTAAGTCGTTATTTTGGGGAAGCTTCTTTTGCTCTCAGTCCTCATCCAGAATCTAGTGTCACAGACCACCCAATGGAAGGCTGAGACCCATGTACAATAAAATTGGATAGTCTGACTTTGAGAAATGCAGCCTACCTCCATAAAGTAGTTGTGATAGAATGTTTACCCTGTGTAAACGTTCCCTATAGTCTTCCAGATTCTTTCATGTGATGTGCCTGACCATGAAACTGCTAAACTTTTGCACGGACTTGCTGATTTGGACTTTCAGCTCCTTCTCTACTATTTTCTTCAATCTTCATTCTGCCCTGGCCTCAGCTCATAACCCCATCCTTTTAGGGCTTCTGGCATGAAAGGATGAAGGTCCTACTGATTATGAAACAACAAGGCTCTGATGTGGACTCTGGGAGAGAATCAGCCATTCCACATTGGGGTATTAAAATCCAAAGAAAGGGTTTAAATTCTTGAGCAGATGACTCGGGTGAGGTGCCTGGAATAGGCTAGAAAAAGTCAACTGTGTGAAATGAAGGTCCAAGCCATCCATCCATCTAGTTTAGTCTCCTTCAATCAGCAGACACTGGGAAATATTCCAGGCTCAGTGCTAGGCATCAGGGTTCACCAAAGGTAAAGGAGTCTGAAGGAGCTTATCAGGGATGTCAGCAGGCTGAGATCTGAAGAATTGGAATGGTGAGTAATATGTACTATAATATAGCTATACATTAACGTTAGAATACTTTGTATATATAAATTTGCCTTTAAATTTAGGCAGTTATAAAGAGCTGATTTATAAGAATGAGTGAAAACTTATCTTAGAAATCTGGGGAAGGGGGAGAAGATATTTTTAGGTACATGCGTGAAAGTGCCTGTGCAGAGTGTAACACGTGAATAGGTACATGTGGTGGGAAATTAATTCATTCAGTTGGTTAATTCTTAGTAAGAACCTATGTGCATTAGGAGCTCTACTGAGAGCTGTTTTAGGCAATGGGAATTATCCTCCTTACTTAAGTGTGTATATGAAGGAGGGAGAAAATCCATCTATTGACTTAAAACTTTAACATGTACTCTGCCCTCAAGGAAGTGAAATATAATTTGATTTCCTTTCAAAGGCTAAAATATGGAGAGGAGTGAGGAAAGAGTGACTTTGCAATGGAGAAACTTGACAAACACTGTCTCGGCCAGGTAATCAAGGTCAACATCCACAGTGATAGGTCGTGCTGACAGTATATATCCTTGATATGAGGGCATGAAAATGGTACTTTAACCTCTGTTGTCTTTTCCTCCCAAAATCTGTAGCCCTAGCCTAATCATGAAAAAACATCAGACAAATTCCAACAGATATTTTACAAAATATGTTATGTACTCCTGAAAACCTTGAAAGTTGCCAAAAGCAAGTAACGTATGAGAAATTATCACAGCTAGGAGGAGCCTGAGGAAACCTGACAAAAAACTGTAATGTGATATCCTAAATGGGATCCTGAAAGTGAAATAAAAGCTAATAAAATATGAATAAAGCATGGACTTCAGGAAATAATAGTATACTAATACTGTTCCATTAATTGTGACAAAGGTACTATACTAATGTAAGATGTTAATAATTGGGGAAAATAGATGTAGAGAGGTATAAAGACTTTCTATATTAGCTTGGCATTTTTCTGTAACCTAAAACTATCCTTAAAATATTAATATAAGGATAACAAATGATAAGTGTTATGAAATAAAGTAAATGAAGGATGTGGCACAAGGAATTGGAGAGGAGAAGGTTTTTGGAAACCATGTTAAGTGAGGCCACAATGAGCAAATGATATTTGTTAGAGGCTGGAGTGAAAAGGATATGTGTGTCCACTGCAGTGGAAAGAACATACCAGGATAGCAGGTCCAAGGACCTGAGACCATGCTTCGAGTATTTAAAAAACAGAGCACAGGCACATTTGAATAGAGTACAGTGAACTAGTGAGATTGTCATGTGATAAGGTTGGAGAAGAAACTGAGATAGATTAGGTAAAACATTAGGGACCACTGAAGAGGAATTTGAATTTTACTTGGAGTAAGATTAAACAGTGTTACGTGATTTGCCTTATATATTCTTAAAGTTTGGCTGTTGCATGGATGATAGGAGAAAGCAGTGTAGAAACAGGGAAGTATTTAGTAACTTTCTACAGTACAGCTGATAGTGATGGTCACCACTCATGTGGTAGCAACAGCATTGGTAAGAAGTGGTCAGGATTTGGTTGTATACTGAAGAATCATGTTATGCTTATGCATTAGATAGGATGAAGGAAAAAGCAAAAAATAAGGATGCTTCTAAAATTCTTTGAGGAATTGAATGGGTGGTGGTGCCATTTATTAAGTTGAGGAGGACTTGGGGAACAACAGCCTTGAGAGGCAAACCAAGAATCTAAATTTTGAACACATGGAACTTGAGTTGCATAGTAGGCCTTCAATGAGATATTCAAAGAGATCATTGATAATTTTATTTTGAATAGATAATTTTGGAGTGCAAGCATAAAATAAGGGTGAAATAAACACTTAGGGGTCATCAGTTTATATGGATCATTTTTCCAGCACAGCTAGTAGATTCACATAGGTGTGATTGTAAATCAGAAGTGTCTAAACACTGAGCCCTGTGGAACTCCAACATTTCATGTGGAACTCCAACTCTGGTCATATCCTAAATGGGATATGGGATACAAAGAAAATGTAGCAGATGAATCTTCCAAGGAAGTAGAAGTAAAAGCAGGAGGGATTGTACTTCAGAAGCCAACTACAGAAATTGTTTTCAAATGGAGGGAGAGAGCAACTGTGTCAAATCTGTGAGGAGTCCATTAAGAAAGATTAGACCTGAGGGTTGACCACTGAATTAGCAACTTTGACCAAGAGAGTTTAGAGGAATGATGGGAATAAAGGCCTAGTTGGAGTGAGCTCAAGAGATTGAGGGGTAAGATTGAGGGTAATGGAAACAGTGTAAACAACACTTGCTGTGAACTTTGCCACAAAGGGGAGGGAAATGATAGGGTCACTGGTGAAAGCAACATGAAATCAAAGGAATTTTTATTTTTATTTTTTTGGCTGGTATTTATGAGTCAGAATTTCAAGGTGATGAGAATGATCCATTAGAGAAAGAATAGTTGATGGAGTAAAAGAAAATGGGAAATTGTAGGAACTAAGTGGTATCTGGGCCACAAGTGGAAAAGTCTATTTATTGTCAGATGTATGAGGACAGATGAATTTAATAGATTTGGTCCCATGAGATTGACGATGTTCTCTGATTGCATCTATTTTCTCTGAAAAGTGAGAAACAAGGCCATCGGCTAAAAATAAGGAGGAGGAAGGAAGGCATTTGGAATTTGGAGGAGTGAAGAAAACTTAAGAAATGGTTGTTTTGGAGAGTGGGAGAGTAAATTGGCAGGCCAAACATAATAGGTTTCTTGGATAGAGTTTAGGTCATAAATTTAAAGTAAGTCTAGGCAGCCTGTGCTATGATTTTTCTCCCGCCTAAGTTGTTTGCATGAGTTCAGGAGAGAGGAGCAAGAGTTGGATTTAAGTGATGGCTGAGGTTTTGCAGGTGATTATGATGGAGGGAATAATAAACCAGGAGAATGGCATATGCTGGAAGTGATGATAATAATAACAGACCAGAGACTGTGAGCTGGATAGGAAAGAAGTGACACCTGAAGGAAGATGGAGGGTAAACGGTGGAAGTATTGATGGATTCAAGATCCCCCTTGGAGAGGTAGAGGGGGAGAGCTAGAAGAAGTGGGGTGGGAGAGTTAGTATTGCTAGCCCGAAGAGTGTGTGTTTGACTGGGGCTTCTGTGTTGCTTCAGTTGTTGGGAAGGTCAAAGTCTGAAAAATGGTGAAGAGGATGGGAATGGCTGAGGAAGGCAGGTGGGGTATAAGACAAGATGCTTGGAGGAGAAAGGAACAAGAAACTGAGGAACCAGAACATTAGATGGATTTTGAGTAGCCAAAATGGTAGCAGAAATAGTAGTGGGGAAACCAACAAGTAATGCAGGTGCTGAAATCTTACAAAAAATGAGAAGATCAGAAAGACAGAAAATTGCAACAAAGAAAAATAGTGCATGGTAAAATCTAAGAGTATATGCATCAAAAGACTGAGAGATATAGGGAGGAGGAGAGTAATTTTCTGGAACTGGCAGCAGAGATCAAGGAGGACATTTATCCCAGGCCCAGAAAAATAAGAAAACTAGCACCTTTTGAGCGAGCTGCAAGAGAAGTATGACCTCAGGGAAGAACCAGCTTTATATAGAAATAAAGAATACAAGGTAAAGGGATTGTTCAGTGAAGGGGTTGAATATATAACATGGAGATTTTACTCTTCCTAAAGTTTAAACTTCAGAGGAAGTATTTTGAGGAGTTTGGTAGGCATTGGAGCTTGAATCTGATTAGGGAACGTACAGAGTAGTGAATGGAGGAACAAGGCTTGGGCTTCCTATGGAAATAGAAATAAAAAGCCATTGTGTTAATGGTCTCTTAGGGAGATGGGATCATCAGTTCAATCATGTATCTCCTTCTTGGAAAGAGTCATTTGGGCAATTTGCAGTGATGCAGCAGGCAGTGTTGGATGAAGGGACACTGGAGTTTTGTGTGCTACCCATAAACACAGCTGTGCACATTGTTGACACTAGGAAATGAGGCTGGGACAGCAAGACGAAGTCATGGGAAGAAGTTTGGATTTAGTCTTTTGGCATTTTGAGTACTATAGTGGGTTGAACAGTGATCACCACCTCCTCCCAAATGATATATCCATATCCTAACCTTAGAACCTGTATATGTGGGGCACCTGGATGGCTCAGTGGTTGAGCATCAGCCTTCGGCTCAGGTAGGGACCCTGGAATCCTGTGATTCGAGTCCTACATTAGGCTCCCCACAGGGAGCCTGCTTCTCCCTCTGCCTACATATCTGACTCTTTCTCTGTCTCTCATGAATAAATAAATATAATTTTTAATAAAAAAATAAGAACTTATAAATGTATCCTTACTTAGGGAAAAAAATTTCTTTGCAGATGTAATCAAGATGTACTTCTTTGCAGATCCAGATGATCTCTTGAGTTGAGACCATCCTATATTAGGGTGGGCCCTAAATCCAATGAGAACTTCTTATAACAGAAGGACAAATACAGAGAAAAGAAGGGCATATTGGAATTATGTAGCTACAAGTCAAGGAACTCCAGGGATTGCTAGAAGTCATTGGAAGCTCAGTCACAGACAGATTCCCTGTCAGAATCCCCAGAAAGAACCAACCAAACACTTTGAATTTCATGCCCTAGCCTCTAAAATTGTGAGACAATGAACTTCTATTGTTTTAAGTTGCCAAATTTGTGGCCATTTGTTATGTAAGTACTAAGAAATTAATACAGGTATCCAAGGAAGAAATGTCATGGTGATATACATGAATACTATTCAGACTTTCAAAGCAGTCAATCCTCAGAAACCTATGACCAGCGTTGTGTAGGATCTCCTCAACTTAGAGGCATTTATTGAGCTGATAGAAACAAATCATAATTGCAATACTGAGTGCTATTGTAATACTGTTAAAAATTATTTATGCTAAAAAATGAATGAGGAACGAAATTGGAATGGTTGAGTTGAATGAAAAAAATATTGTGCATGAAAGAGAACCTGCCAAATATTTCAGTAGATCTAACTTGAACTGATAAGACTCCTTCTTCAGCCAGTAAGAAGTGACTGACCAACATGTCTTGGGGGATCAAGTGACAAGGCATTTTGGTCTGACCTAACTTTGTATCTTGCTCTGGGACTGCTCCCAAAATATAGCTCAGAGGACAAAATAATGAATATCTGGGAAAATCTTCCTGAATTCTTTTTTTTTTCTGTGTCTTTATATATACCTTGATAGTTTCCAGTGTTTGCACCTATGACATGAAGAAGCTTCTTTAATTTTGATTCTATAAAATGGATGACATTGATCTCTGGCTCTACATGTTTCTGCCCCACTTGGAGTAGCTCAGTGTTCCCAGCACCCACCTGGTCTTGCCCACCTACCAGATGCTTCCTTTGGCTTCTCCATGCTTGTGATGCTTTACATTATTCATTTGCACATTTATTTGACAAATATTTGACCTCTGACTTTCCAGCAAGCATTGCTTTAGATATGAGTGATAAGGAAAACCCTTCATAAAGCATATATGTAATATTGGATCAAAAGATAACATGTAAATGCATAAATACAATTTAGAAAATAAAGCAAAGTGAAGGGCATGCTATTATTATTGACAGGATGGCCAGGGACAAATTCTGGAGGGGTGATGTCTGAGCAGAGATGTACCTTGTCATGAAAGTGGGAAAGAATATTCTAGACAGAGAGAAGAATAAGTGAAAAGCCCTTAGATGAGATGAATTTGGCATATCTGAATCATGACAAGAAGTGTGGTTGTTACTTATTGAGCAATGGACAGAAATGAGAGCAGAAAGACTGGGTTTTGTTCCAAGTGCTATAATTTTAAATGGGGGTAGAATGGTGAGAAGAGCCTCATAAACTGGTTTATATTTCTAAAGTACCATATTGACTCCAGGGTGGACAAGAGACAGTAGAAAGCCAAGAGTGGACTCTAGGGAACATTTTTTGGAGGCTTTCTCAATAGTTGAGATGACGGACAATTAGTGGTTGGTACTAGAGTGATAACAGGAAGTGCTAGGAAGAGAATTGATTCATGATATATTTGAGGACACAGTCAACAGAATGAGATGATGTATTAAAAAATGGGATGTAAAAGAAAGGAGAAAATCAAAGATGTCTCCTAGGCTACTGATTGAGAAATTGGTTCAAGTTTATAGGAAAACCCAACTTTGTGCCCTGGCCTCTATTCTCTGGTCATGCTTCTCTCTTGGACAAGGTGTCTCCTCTCGTGGTTTTAAAACGCATTTGTACATGGAAGACACCTACATTCATATTCAGCCTTGATCACATTCTTGGGCTTTGACTTAATTTATTGAGAGGAAGAAGACTGGAGAAGAATTATATAGAGAGATGAGATAGAAAACAGAGTTCTGTTTTTAGATATTTAAGTTTGCAGTGAAGTTCAGATGCTTAGTTGAGACATAGTGTAGGCAGATTTTGTATCTGATGCTCAGATGAGAAATTGAAACTGTAGTTAAAGCCATAAATAAGAATGAGTTTAATTAAGGAGTAAGTGGAAGATGGAAAGCATGTAAAAATAATAAGAGGTCTGAAAAATCTGCAAAACAAACTAAATGTTGCTTTAACCCAAAGTATTCTCTTATACAAGAGGAATGGACACAACACTCATGGGATGATATGGAAGGCCAATAAAAACTTCATCAGTATTAAATGGAAACTGTCTTTTGCTTCTTTTCCACTCATATTGGGATGATTACTTATCTTTAGTGATTTGTGGTGTGTATACGCCTATGTGTATTTATATTTATGTAACTATGTGAACTCTTTGGACATGGATGACAGGGTGTGATTAAGAAATATATTAAAAAAGAATAATCTTTTTTTTCCATCATAAAGTCTTATTCCTGACATTCTATGCTAAGAAACATTGAAGCCACAATTCTTTTAAAGAGAGCTTGAGGTTATTGTGTCCTGGCATCAGGTCAGCATCTAACAACACTTTGAATTTGGTATGAGAGACAATCATCTTAATGGGATTTTTTAAAAATATTTTATTTATTTACTCATGAGAGACACAGAGAGAGAGAGAGAGAGAGATTGAGAGAAAGGCAGAGACACAGGCAGAGGGAGAAGCAGGCTCCATGCAGGGAGCCCGATGCCAGACTTGATCCCAGTTCTCCAGGACCACCCCCTGGACTGAAGGCGGCGCTAAACTGCTGAGCCACCTGGGCTGCCCGGGATTTTTTTTTTTTAAGTTGAGATGTGGAGTCAAAGCTGAAGAATGTGATCAAGGCTGATTAGGACTCAGGTGTCTTCCACGTATAAGTGTGTTTTAATATCATGAGACTGGACACATTTCCTGAGACAGAAGCATGCCAGGAGGACAGAGAGCAAGGACCAAAGTTGGGTTCTCCTATAAAGTAAATACATTCTTATTTAGCCAGTAAAAGGGTAGGGCACAGAGAAATGTTCCAATAGGGCTTAACATATGTCATTAGTAGATCTCAATAATTATTTTTGCAGCTAATGAAAGAATGGAACGAATGAAGATGCAGTTGAGAGGAACAGAAATAACCTGAGCAGAATCTTAGAAGGAAATTCAGAAATATAGGGGAAGAACCATGGAAGCCAAGATAGTGGAGAATTTTAAGAATTTAGAAATTATTTTCAGTATAAAATGAGGGAAAGTAATTCAGTTAACAGTGCATCAGTATCCATGGTTCATTGTTGCCCTTCACTAGAATATTTTTAAAATCATGCAGTAGAATGCTAGGGAGCACAGATAAGCAATGAATCTAGGAAGCAAAATGAAAGTGAGTCTCTGAAGTCTTCCTGGAAGAAATGATATAAGGCTCAACTCTTTTTTTTTTTTTTTTTAAAGATTTTTTTTTTTAATTTTTATTTATTTATGATAGTCACAGAGAGAGAGAGAGAGGCGCAGAGACACAGGCAGAGGGAGAAGCAGGCTCCATGCACCGGGAGCCCGATGTGGGATTCGATACCGGGTCTCCAGGATCACGCCCTGGGCCAAAGGCAGGCGCCAAACCGCTGCGCCACCCAGGGATCCCAAGGCTCAACTCTTAACCAGTAAGAGTTTCTCAGGAAAAGTAAGAGAGGGCTCAAGAATACTAGTTAATGTTTTTTAAGAACTTTGTGTCCTCCTTCTAAACTAATCCTTGACAGCTTTATGGAGTATAATCTTCATAAATACTATCTTGGGGCACTTGGTTGGCTCCGTGTTGAGCATCTGCCTTTGGCTCAGGGCTGGACCCCGGGGTCCTGGGATTGAGTCCTGAGTCAGGCTCTCCGCGGGGAGCCTGCTTCTTCCTCTGCCTATGGCTCTGCCTCTCTCTGTGTGTCTCTCATGAATAAATAAAATCTTTTAAATAAAAAATAAATAAATAAATAAATAAATAAATAAATAAATAAATACATACTATTTTACATTGGTCAAATAGTAATAATGTCTACCTAATTCTAGGAGCGCTTAATGTGTACTAGACTTTATGTAAAGTACTACAGTAGACACAAAGGTGCCAGAGACATAGTCCAGTCCTCAAGGTGCTTATGATGTGTTTGTAGACAGAAAAAAAAAAATCGAGGTCCATTTAGAGAGCATGGATTGTGTGTCTGGTCTTATGATCTGCTTTAAGAGCCCAGAAATAAAACCCACAGCTGTGCCTGGGGAACTCATAGTCTAGTGGTGCTGAGACATACAAATAAAAGGGTGATTACAGTTTCTTGTGATAAATAATATGACAGGTGCTGTGGGAGCAAAGAGGAGAGACATGTTACCTAGATCAGGTGAGGGGTCTTCAAAGCATGGAAGAACAAGTGAACTTTGGGGTCAGTCTTACAGGATATATTACAAAGGTTAATGCATATATCTGGGGGATCAAGCTACATTTGAGGATTTGGAATAAATACCTAAAAAGTAAGATGCAAGGATGAAGTGATGAGAAAAAAAGGCTACAGAGAGAGTGAATTTGGGGCTAGAAAGTGATGGCTTTAGATTATTCAGAAAACCATGGCTTTCTAACCTTTTAATAGTTTCATATTTCTCAGTGAACCTTCAAATGACATCGTGTTTATTAATAGCTTCTACAAACTTACTAGTATGTTGGAGTTCCGTTTCGGCTCGTCTGGATCCCAAATGGTCATCATTAGTCATTTAGAAGCCTTAGCTTATTTTATTTATGACTTGCTTCAATAAACACAATTTTCCTACATGAAATTTAATGTGAACTTTTGTCAGTGATTACTATTCAACATGTGGCTCCTACTCTTCTCTGCACCCCATAGTACTTAATGAGCACTCATTCAACCAGAATTTATTGAGCACTTGCTACATGGCCAGAATTGTGCCAACGGGACTTAAAGCAGTATTTCTCAATCTCTTGTATTCATATTTCTTTTTACTGAACATCAATATGGCACTTTCTTTCAATATCAATTGAAATTTTAAAATTTTCTAAAATAAAGAACAATGATATTTATGGAATAAATTAATTTTGATCAAGGGAGGTAAAAGGACCTTTCTTGGTTCATAAAATGGCAACAGAAAAACAGGGATAAAACTCCTGTTGTTAAAAGCTTTCCCCTCTAAAATTATATAATCATTTAACAAATATTTACTGAATATCAAGTGTGTACTGAGCACTGACCATATTTGGGACATATCGATGAATTTAGCAGATTAAAAATCCTGAAATGGAGTTTATATTCTAGCAGATTCTGACAGATAATATACACAAACACATTAGATAACTAAATGTAGAATATAGTCTAAGGTGGTAAATACTATGGAAAAAGTGAAAATTAAAGAAGATAGAAGGGTTGGATGGGGGTAGACTTGCAATTTATTTATTTATTTATTTATTTATTTATTTATTTATTTATTTATTTATTTTTATTTTGTGATAGTCACAGAGAGAGAGAGAGAGAGGCAGAGACACAGGCAGAGGGAGAAGCAGGCTCCATGCACCGGGAGCCCGATGTGGGATTCGATCCCGGGTCTCCAGGATCGCACCCTGGGCCAAAGGCAGGCGCCAAATCACTGCGCCACCCACGGATCCCTAGACTTGCAATTTTAAAGAGGGAGGTCAGCATTGCCTTCATTAAGAAGGTAATGTTTGAGCAAAGACTTGAAAGAAGTCAAGAGGAGATATCTGTGGGAATATCCAGGGAAAAGCATTCAAAACACAGCAAACCCTAAAGTAGGATTACACCTGGTGAGTTGAGGAATAGCAACATGTCCAGTAAGCCTGGAGTATGTAGGTCAGCCAGACTAAGAGGAGAAGTTGTCAGAGGTGAAAGGAGATGGTGTGTGTGTGTGTGTGTGTATGTGTGTTTATGTGTGTGTGTGTGTGTATATGTGTGTGAAGAGAGAGAGAGAGGAAGAGAAAGAAAAGAGAGCAGGGTGAGGGAGAATGATGGAGAGAGAGAGAGAGAGAGAGAGAGGGCCTTTAGTGAATTAGCTAAACAAAAGTTACTTTGCTGTTCAAATGGTGAAGTCTGGGCTGCTACTTAGAGTCATCACCAGTGCAAAATAATGGCTTCAAACATGCATGTGGAAGAATGAGGGACAATAGAATCACATCTTTCAAAAAGCTCAGCTCAAGTTCTTCTGCCAAAGACTGAGCAGTGGTTGATTAAGCTCAGTGGTGGATACAGAAGAGATATAGATACGCCCTGACTATATCCTGAAATCAGAAAATGTAGTTCAAGTCCTGGCTCTACCACTTCCAGATTGAGTCTTTTCTGGCACATTCCCTAACCCGTTTCATTTCCTCCCATGAGAAAAAAGTAACACTAGTCTTTGCATTATAGTGATGCTGTGAGAATTAAGTGAGATAATATGTGTAAGAGACTTAGATGTTTTGAGAATCCAGATGGTTGATAGCAGGTACTCATGTCTGACACATACTAAGTTCACGTACTAAGTTCACAATAGATAGCACCTATTATTATAGCTGTGAAGAGGGTTTCATTCATATATTTAGCAGAACTTTTTAGCTCCAATGTCAAGAAAATATCTTTTGCAGATAAAGTAGATGAGATTTGATACTTTTCCTTCAAATCATTTTGAAGAGCTTTGTCCTTGAGAATCTCATCAATCGGAGAAGATGAAGAGATGTTTTAGTACCACTTCTCAGTGTCCATAGATATATTTTGGCTATAAATGGTTGAAGTATATCATAATGAGCAAAGGTATTGGTATTTGTCCCCAGGGTTTTTATGTTCAATGTATTTGAAGCTTCAAAAAATATGTCTTTATATGTTGAACATAGCTGTTAAATATAACTTTGGGTAGTTTGGAGCAAATGCTTTTCTTAACAGCTTGCCCTAAATAGTTCATTTCACATTGACCACTAATGACCCTATAATGCAGGAACTTTGTGATTGGTCTTCAAATCTGCACAGAGAAAGGCAAATAGTCTTATTTTTAATATACTTGTCTTCAATGTCATTGATTGAAGGCTGTCACAGTGAGATTGAAAACTTCTTGTACATAGATGGGCAGAGTTTTGGTTGCCACAGTGAGGTAGACAAAGATGGGAAAGACTTTTGAAAATTGAAGTGCACTTTTTTGTTTAAAGTGTTTTGTTTTTATTATCTCTTCCCTCCTTTTCTTTTTTCTTAGTTTTCTTGTCAAAATCCTGACCACCTTGCTAAAGCATGGCTGATGCACAGTTCAAGCACACATTCATTATTAATTTCCAACTCAACTCATTCATTTTAGGACATTTGAATTTTTTCAGGATCCTTTTTATTTAAAGAAAATAAATCCATCTTTTAAAAAAGTAATATCTTAGGCTACAGAAAGCATCGATTCTTCTCCACATAGTTGAGCACAATTCCAGCTATTAGTGGAGGCAAAAGAGAGTGACAAGCATATATTTAAAAACCATTGTTGATCTCTTTGGCTTTATTACTGATTTGGCACTTAACTGAAATTTCTTTTTAAAATTATAATCCAGGCAATCTTTTCCAAAGAATTTAGTCTATAAATTTTGTAAGTTCTCCAATATTGTGATTTCAAATTTTTAAAAAGTTCTCTACTATTTTAAAAAAATTGCTTTTAGTCTATGGATTCCTGATATTATTTAGTCCTGATATGATTTATTCCTGATATTTTTAGTCCAGTATATAAATCTCTATGTATAGCACAAATGTTCAGTAAAAAAAAAAACAAACAAAAAACAACTAATCAACCAAGAAACAAACAAAAAATCCATCTGTTTAAAAAGTATAATATATAGACATTCTTACTCAAATAATTTTGAAGTCAAGAGAGATTGACTCAGGTTTAAGATATACAACACATGAAGAATTTCTACACTATTCTTTACAATGTAGGTAAATAAACACTCCCTAGGAATGCACTAAAGCTTGGCACTGGCCTTGCTGTTTGACTAGAATCAGGTATTTGATTTCTACTTCAATCCTCAAAAGGCTGAATGTCTACTTCAATGTGATTTTGATGATTCTGTGATCAGATAGATTACAATCAATCTAAATACAATAAAGCCATTTATACTATAAATAACACATACAACTTAGATTTGCTAATACCTAAATATTCTTTTCCATATATAGGAAGACTCCTACCTGTAATTTAAAGTGGGCATGTTTTGGGACCCCTGGGTGTGGCTCAGGGGTTGAGCACTTACCTCTGCCTTTGGCTCAGGGTGTGACCCAGAGACGCAGGATGGAGTCCCGCATTGGGCTTCCCGCATGGAGCCTGCTTCTCCCTCTGCCTATGTCTTTGCCTCTCTCTTTCTGTGTCTATCATGGGCAAATAAATAAAATCTTAAAAAAAAATAAAGTGGAAAATTTTCTACATACTTTATACATAGATAACTTTCATGTAGTTGAAGTATAAATGTGTACTACTACTGCAAATAAAAAATGCTGCATAAATAATTACATTTGATTGTGAAGGCAGTTAATTTTATGTTGAAAACCAATTAAGATCTCATCAATGAGGCCATTTGGTCCTGGCCTTTTCTTTTTAGGGAGGTTTTTGAATACTCATTCAATATTCTCACTTGTTATTGGTCTGTTCAGATTATATGTTTCTTCATGATTTATTCTTGGTAGGTTGTATGTTTCCTGGAATTTTTCCATTTCTCTAGATTATCCAATTTGTTGGTATATAATGGTTCATAATTTTATCACTTATGATCCTTGTTATTTCTCTGGCATCGTTTGTAATGTCTCTTCTTTCATTTACAATTTTATCTGTCTTCTTTTTCCTTTCTTACTCTAGATAAAGGTTTGTCAATTTTATTTATTTTTTCAAAAAAATTGACTCCATTTTATTGATTTTTTTCTATTGTTTTTTCTATTTTATAGACTTTGTTTTGGCTCAAATCTTTATTATTTTTTTCCTTCTGCTAACTTTGGGCTTAGTGTGTTTTCTAGTTTCTTGAATTATAAAATCAAGTTGTTTGAGATCTTCTTTTTAACATATAGACATTTATTGCCTTAAACATCCCTCTTAACCTTTTTTGGCTGCAGTCCATTTGTTTTGGCATATTGTGTTTTCATTTTCATTTGTCTTAGGCATTTTCTAATTTCCCTCTGAGTCTTTCCTTAATTCACTGGTTGTTCAGGCATTAGCTGCATATTTCCACATATTTGTGAATTTCTCAGTTTTTCTTTTATTATTGATTTCCAGTTTCATTCAATTGTAGTTGGAAAAGATACTTATTATTTTAATCTTCTTAAATTTATTAACACTTATTTTGTGAACCAAACAGTCATCTGTCTTCTACAATGTACCATGTTTTTTTTAATTCTTTTTTTAAAAGGTTTTATTTATTTATTCATGAGAGACACAGAGAGAGAGAGAGAGAGAGAGAGAGGCAGAGACACAGGCAGAGAGAGAAGCAGGCTCCATGCTGGAAGCTGCAATGTGGGACTCGATCCCGGGTCTCCAGGATCACACCCCGGGCTGAAGGCAGATGCTTAACTGCTGAGCCACCCAGGCGTCCCAATATACCATGTTCTTGTGAAGAATGCTTTTTATGTCTGCAGATCTGTTTGGTCTATAGCATTATTTAAGAAAAATTAATATGAATGTTTCTTAAAATCTTCCAAAACATTGAAGAAGAAAGAATAGTTACAAACTCATTTTATGGGGCCAGCCTTACCCTGATGCCAAAGGCAGACAAGACTATACAAAAGCAGAAAACTATAGGCCAATATCCTTGATGAAAATAAATGCAAAACTCCTCAATAAAATACTAGCAAACTGGGCAGCCCCGGTGGCGCAGCGGTTTAGCGCCGCCTGCAGCCCAGGGCATGATCTGGAGACTCTGGATCGAGTCCCACGTCAGGCTCCCTGCATAGAGCCTGCTTCTCCCTCTGCCTGTGTCTCTGCCTCTCTCTCTCTCTCTCTCTCTCTCTGCATCTCTATGAATAAATAAATAAAATCTTAAAAAAAATACTAGCAAACTGAACTCAACAACACATTGAAAGGAACACATTGAAAGGAACATACACCATTATCATGTGGGATTTGTCCCTGGGATGGAAGATAGTTCAATATATGCATATCAATTAATGTGATATATTACATTAATAGAATGAAGAATAAAAGTCACATGATCACCTCAATTGATGCAGAAAAGGCTTTTGACAAAATTCACCATTCTTTTTTGATAAAAACGTTCAACCAACTATGTATAGAAGGGATTTATCTCACTATAATTAAGACCAAATTCAAAGGTGAAAACCTGAAAACATTTCCTCTAGGATCAGGAGCAAGGCAAGGATGACCCATCTCACCACTTCTGCTAAACATAGTACTGGAAGTCTTGGACCGAGCAATTAAGTGAGAAATGAAAATAAGAGGCACCAAAATTGGAAAGGAAGAAGTAAAATTATCTGTGTTGGCAGGTGATAATCTTAAATGTAGAAAACTCTAAAGACAAGATAAAAACTGTTAGAATCAATAAATAAATTTAGTAAAGTTGCAGAATATAAAATAGACATACAAATAAACACCCCAGTTGTGTTTCTATATACTAATGACTATCCAAAAAAAAGAAGTTAAGAGAACATCTCATTTCTAATAGCATCAAAAATAATAAAATACTAAAGGATAAAGTCAATCAAGGTGATGAAAGACTTCTACATTAAAAAACACAAGCCATTAATGAAATAAACAAAAGAAGGCATAAATAAAGGAGACACCCCATGTTCATGGATTGGAAGACTTAATAATGTAAAAATGTCAACACTATCTAAAGTAATCTGTAGATGGAAAGCAATCCCTATCAAAAATCCTAATGACCTCTTTTTTTTTTTTTCAGAATAGGAAAATCCATCCTAAAATTCATATTGAATCACAAGTCCCTAGATAGACCAAGCAATACTGAAAACAACAAAGCTATAAGCATCACACTTTTGATTTCAAAATATATACAAGCCTCAAGTAATTAAAACAGTATGATACAGGAAAAACAAAGAAACATATATATACCAATAGAATACATAGTACAGAAGTAAACCCACACATACATGGTCAACTGAGATTTGACCTTGAGTAAGAAAAATACTTACTATACGAAAAATAAAATAAAAAATTAATATATAAAAAATAAAATTCTGGATTCTTATTTTTTTTAAGATTTTATTTATTTATTCATGAGAGACACAGAGAGAGAGAGGCAGAGACATAGGCAGAGGGAGAAGCAGGCTTCATGCAGGGAGTCTGATGTGGGACTCGATCCTGAGACTCCAGGATCAAGCCCTGAGCCAAAGGCAGGAGCTGAACTGCTGAGCCACCCAGGAGTCCCAGGATTATTCCTTTTTAAAGTATAATTTATTGAGATGAAACTCACCTAATATAAAATGAACTATTTAAAAGTGAACAATTCAATGATATTCAGTACATTCATAAAATACTCCACAGCTACCATCTTTATATTGTTTTAGAACATTTCCAAAGAGCCAAAGTAAAACCTACTACCCATTTTATAGTTTTTCCACGTTTCCTCCTCTCCTCTGCTCCTGGCAACTACCAATCAGTTTGTTTTCTGTCTCTATGGTTTTAACTATTCTTGATATTTCATATAAATAAAATTATACAATATATTGTCTTGTGTTTCCAGCTTCTTTCATTTTTCATAATGTTTTTGAGCTTCATCCACATTGTAACATACATCAGTATTTCCCTTATTTTTGTTTAAATAATATTCCATTGTATGTATATACTACAATTTGTTTATGTATTCATCAGTTGATAGACATTTGGGCAATTTCCATCTTTTGACTAATATATAGTGCTGCTATAAATGTGTGTTTGTATACTTGTTTGAGTAGCTGTTTTTAGTTATTTTGGTTATGTAAATGCATAATTGGGTGGTCATGTGGTAACTGGATGTTAACTTTTTGAAGAAGTGCCAAACTATTTTCCATAGTGACTGAACCATGTTACAGTACATCAGTAATCTATGAAGTTTCTATTTCAGGAACATCCTTGCCAATGTTGTTATTTTCTGGTGTTTTGAATTTAGTCTTCCTAGTGTGTGTGAAGGGGCACTTTATTGTATTTTGATTTGCATTTCTCTAATGATTAATGAGATAGAGTACTTTTTTTAAAAGATTTTTATTTAGATATTCATGAGAGACTCAGAGAGAAAGGGGCAGAGACACAAGCAAAGAGAGAAGCAGGCTCCATGCAGGGAGCCTGATGTGGGACTCGATTCCAGGACTCCAGGATCACACCCTAGGCCAAAGGCAGGCACTAAACTGCTGAGCCACCCAGGTGACCCAAAATTGAGTATTTTTTGATGTGCTTTTTGCTTGTTTACATATCTTTGAGCATTTTTTCCTTATTTTTAAATTGAGTTATCTTTTTATTGTTGACTAGTAAGATTTATTAATATATTATGGATACTAGATCTTATCATAAATATGGTTTTAAAATAATTTTATACTATTCTATAGTTTTTCTTTTTACTTTCTTGATAGTGTCTTTTGATGCATAGACATTTTAAATTTGGATTAAATTCAATTTATGTTGTAGCCTTTTGTTGTTTGTTCTTTGGTGTTATTGGTAAGAATCCAATGGCATTAAGAGCTCCCTCTATTTTCTTACAAGAGTTTTATGATTTTAGCTATTTTATTTGGGTCATTAATCTATTCTGAGATTATTATTGTATATAGCATAAGTTTGGGTCTAAACTTATTCTTTTGTGTGTTGATATCCAGCTTTCCTAGCACTGTTTGTTGAAGAGACTACTCTTTCCCATAAAATTATATAGATACCTTATCAAAAAACAATTATTTTCTACAGTGCTTTCAGTTTTCATGTGTATGAGTTCTGAACCTCTTTAGTTTATTCCTAAGTATTTTATTATTTTTATGCGATTGTAAATTGTCATATAAAATTCTTTTTCATATTGTTTTTTCTTAGCCATTATTTTAGCAACTGATTTTTTTTTCATGTTGACTTATATTCTGCAACTTTACTGAATTTATTAGTTCTAACTGATTTTTTTTGGTGAAATTCTTTGAATTTTCTACATGTAAGATTATGTCTTCTGCAGAGGTAATTTCGTTTTTTTTTTTTATAATTTGGATGATTTTTATTACCTTTCTTGTGAGTTACTTTTAGTAGAACTTCCAGTGTTGTGTTGAATAGAAGTGACAAAAGCAGACATTCTTGTCTTGTTCCTGATCTTAGAGAACAATATTTCAGTTTTTCGCTATTAAGTATGATGTCAGCTTAGGTTTCATAACATATGGCCTTTATTAATTTAAGGAAGTTTCCTTCTTTTTTCAGGTTTGCAGTGTGATTTATCATGAATAGATATTGGGTTTTGTCAAATACTTTTCCTACATAAACTTAGATCAACCAATGCTTTTTCCTTCACTTCTTTCTTAATTTCTTTCATTTAATGTATAATCAATGTACATTGCATTGATTGGTTTTCGTATAACAAATGATCCTTGCATTCCAAGAATAAATATTATTGGTTATAGTATATAATCCTTATATGCTCCTGAATTCAGTGTGCTAGTGCTTTGTTGATCATTTTTGCATCTACACCCATAAGAGATACTTTTCTATAATTCCTTTTCTTGTAATGTTTTTATCTGGCTTTGGCATGAGGGCAATGTAGTTTCATGGAATGATTTAATAAGTCTTCTTTTCTGTTTAAAAACAATTGGAAAGTATTGGTTTTAACTCTTTACTTGTTATAATTCACCAGAGGAGCCATCTGGTTCAGGGTTTTTCTTTGTGGGGAAGTTTTTGATTACTGATCCAATCTCATTGCTTGTTATAGGTCTATTCAGATTTTTCTACTTCTTTGTGAGTCAGTTTTGGTATTTTATGTATTTCTAGGAATTTGTCCTCTTGATTTATGGTATCTAATATGTTGGCAAAGAATTATTCATAGGATTCTTTCATAATCTTTTTTAATTTCCATAAGGTTGGTAGTAGTGTCTCCACTTTCACATCTATATTTGTAACCTCTCTCTCTCTCTCTCTCTCTTTAAGTTATTCTGGGTAATGGTTATTTCATTCTGTTGATATTTTCAAAGAATCAAACATTTTGTTTCTTTGGCTCTGTTATTTTTGTATTTTTTATTTTGAACATGACTTTCTAAACTTAGCAGTATATATACAGTTACTTTCGCATCTCCTAGTTTACCAAATAAACTGTTTCTTAGATTTTCCTTCTAGACTTTAGGGAGCCAGCAGATGGGTTAGAACTGACAAATGCAATAATTTGCAAATAAGATCTGTTCAGCTCCATCTGGAATTAGGAACCAAAATTCTACAGTGGGAATACAGGGTACCATCTTTAAGACTTGATAGCTGAGAAAGGTGGCTAAGGACAAGTGAAAGTACCACAAAATGTTGCTACCATTCTAATTTGCCTTTTTCTTGACTCAGCATTTATTTGGTTATTATAAATCTTTGATTGTTTTCCAGAGTTTTGACAGAGTAAATTCCAGCAATTGCTGTTGAAGTTTTGATGTTTTTGTGGAGGGACTGGAGTTTGGAACTACCTACTCTATCAGTTTGCTGACTCATTCATTCAGATGTATTCTTGATATCAGAAGTTAATTTTACAATAGTGATAATCAGTTTTAGCCTCAAGGTTCAGCTAGTTTAAAACTACTAGGCTTTTGGGATGTCTGGGTGGCTCAGTGGTTAAGCATCTACCTTTGGCAAGGATCATGATCCTGGGGTCCTATGATCGAGTCCCACATTAGGCTCCCTATGGGGAGCCTGCTTCTCCCTCTGCCTATGTCTCTGCCTCTCTCTCTGTGTGTCCCTTATGAATAAATCAACAAAATCTTTAAAAATAACAACTAGGCTTTTGAATATGGGCAAACATATGTATTTTCGGCACCTTATTATAAACGTTGTAAACAGTTTATTCCTACCAACAACTTTATTTACTCTTACTTCTTCCAAAACATAAATATGAGGTATATTAATGAGATTGTCTTATTTGCCTTTTGGAAAAATGAGTGGTATTGTTCTTGGTTTGACTATCTGCATGGTTTACTCAAGCCTAAGCTCTGAGAAGCAAATTTCTTTTATTTTTAAGTACTTATAAAATGCTTCTTTATTTTTAATCACTTTATTTCTTCTTTTTTCTTTTCTTTTTATTGAGGTATAATTAACATACAGTATTATTTTAGTTTTAGATATATAATAACAGAAAAAAAATCCTACAGAATGGGAGAAGATATTTGCAACTTATACAACTCAACCAAAAAAAAAACAAATACTCTAATTGGAAAATGGACAGAGTTTCTGAATAGAAATTTCTTCAAAGAAGACATACACATGGCCAACAGATAGATGAAAAGATGCTCAATATCACTAATCATTAGGGAAATGTAAATTAAAATCACAATGAAATATCACCTCGCACCTGTCAGAATGGCTAAAATCAGAACCACAAAAAATAACAAGTTTTGATGAGAATGTGGAAAAAAGGAAACCTTATGCACCATTTTTGGGAATGCAAATTGGTGTAACCACTCTGGAAAAGAGTATGGAGGTTCCTCAAAAAATTAAAAAAAAATAGAATTGCCATATGATTCAATAATTCCACTACTGTGTATTTACACAAAGAAAATGAAAACACTAAATTGAGAAGATAAATGCACCCCTATGTTTATTGCAGCATTATTTACAATAGCCAAGATATGGAAGCGACCCAAGTATCCACCCATAAGTGAATTGATAAAGAATATGTGGTATGTGCACACTCACACACACACACACACGCAGGGATCTTACTCACCCCTGAAAAATAAAATATTGCCATTTGCAACAACATGGATGGGCCTAGAGTGTATAATGCTAAGTGATTAGCAAACTTTTAAAAAAGTTTTAGAACTAGGATCTGCCACTTAACACCTGACTCAATTTAATGATGTCTAAAGGCATATTAAAATGCTCTCACTTTGGGGCGCGTGAGTGGCTCAGTTTGTTAAGTGTCTGCCTTTGGCTCAAGTCACAATCCAGGATCCTGATACTGAGCCCTTGGGGTCCCTGCTCAGAGGGTATTCTGCTTCTCCCTTTCCCCTCCCTTTGCTCCTCCCCCACCCCATGCTTGCTGTCACTCTCACTCTCTCTCTCTCAGATAAATAAATAAAATCTTTAAAAATAAAATAAAATGTTCTTGCTTTGATAAATTCTTCATTTCTAGCATAGGTATTTCAAGGTTTACAGAATGGAAGAGGTAACAAAAATTATTTTTTAGTTCAAATCCAATGTAGCTACTAATACCAATAAACAAGAAATTGTCTGTAACTTA
Organism: Canis lupus dingo; assembly: GCF_003254725.2. Taxonomy (NCBI): domain Eukaryota; kingdom Metazoa; phylum Chordata; class Mammalia; order Carnivora; family Canidae; genus Canis; species Canis lupus. Next base: position 28,578,987 of record NC_064261.1, on the reverse strand, counting down.
GTTACACTTTACAGAAATCTTATTTACACTGATAGTATACAGCAGCATTCTAAAATAGAACTGCAATGCACAAAAGCCATGACCCAGTTTTAACAGACATATTGCTTCCCCTTGTTAATAGTATTAATAGTTAATAGTCTTACCTAGAAGAATTCCTCACTCATCTCTTCTATTTCCTCAGTATCACATATGTATTTATGGTATTTGTTCTTCAGACAGTAAGTGTATTTTTATCATAAGTATGTTTTTCAGTTATCCCCCAGTTAAATGCACATTTGCACACTGCAATGTAGAATAGGCTTGTTCAAATGGAAAACACCCTTCTCCATCAAAGAAATTTTGATGGATTTCTAGGAGATTGTAGTTTTATCTGTCCTCTTTCCCACCTGCCGTTCTAAATAAGCTGTAGCTCTGTGGAATGTGAAAGTAACTTTATAATATCTCTTTCTACTTCAGAAGACAATTTATATACTAATAGGATTCTGACATTGTAAAATATTAGTGCCAAAAGTCCCTTAGGAATTGAATGATCTTTTACAACACCTCTAAATTTAAAGGCCAAGAAACCGAGGGTTAGTGAGGCATATTGAGTTTTCCAGGAACATATAATGAGGCAGGGCATGGGATGCTTATATGGTAATAATGAGGATGTGAAGGATTAAATGCTGAAATGATACTGTATATAACAAGTGGAAAGAAAGAAGGAAGGAAGGAAGAAAAGAAAGAAAGGGAAAAGGAAGGAAAGAAAGGAAGGAAAGAAGGAGAAGAAAGAAAGAAAGAAAGAAAGAAAGAAAGAAAGAAAGAAAGAAAGAAAGGAAGGAAGGAAGAAAGAAAGAAGAAAAAGAAAAAGAAAGAAGAAAGAAAGAAAGAAAGAAAGAAAGAAAGAAAGAAAGAAAGAAAGAAGAAAAGAAAGAAAGAAAGAAAGAAAGAGGAAGAGAGAGAGAAAAAGGATTTGAGTTATTTAAAGGCTGTTCAACATTGCACAGCACTCAAACTTCCACAACACAGAAAAATAAAGGAAAACATTCCATATAGGGGCACCACAGTCTAAAAATAGGTATGGGTAGCTCATTCTCAAGATCTATTTAGCCATCTCAAAATTAAGTATTAGAAAAGGTAAGGAATTAACACCTATTAAGTTACAGACCCCATGCCTTGTACAACATTTGTTTTCCCATGATTAAAAACAATTAGTGCCATGAAGCCTCTCTGATTTCTACAGGACTTCTACCATAACACACTGCCTTCCAACAGGGGAGTAACGGGGAGACTGCATCTGTCTACACGTGGAGAAAGAACGTTGAATCAAAGCAGTGTTGATTAGAAGAAAAATAAAATAAAAATAATCCAATTTCACCACTCTGATTTATAAAATGTTAATGTTTTTCTGTAATTATTCCATGTTATTTTTGTTATAGGAATGAAAGTTTCAGGTATGCTTGAAAGCCCTCTTCTTTCCATTCCTGTCCTTCCTCCCAAAAGTAACTACTGAGGTTAGTGTGTGGCCTTCTGTAGCTGTATTATTATTTACACAATATATTTATGTCTGTTTAGTACTATTTTATGTGTTTTTAAATATTCATAACTGACATCATACAATATGTTCTTTTGCAACTTTTCACACAGTGTTATGTTTATGATATATCAATGTTGACACATGTACATCTAACTCATTTATCTATGCTTGCCAGTTTAATTTATTATTTTGAACTGATATACTGAAAGAATAGCAACAAGTTAATTATCTTTCAACTACTGGTGGACGTTTTGATTTCTATGATTATTTTCTGATACCAACAATTCTGAAAATAATGTGTTACATCTCTCCCTGTGCAAATATTTTGAGAATTTCTCTAATGTACTTAATTAATGGTATAAGGTATGTACTTCTTAAAATTATGAGCTATTGCCCCAAAGCTGTCTAGAATGGTTATTGTGTCCTTTGTGTGCCAGATTGGATAGATATTTGTATGTACTTATTAAATTGGCAGCTAGCTGGGTTCCAGATCATAATTCAGAGCTTGGCAGGTGTCAAGTCACATTTTCCAGCAGTGTTCTCTGCCATCCCTGGTTTCTCCTTACTTGATTGGTACAACCATTCAAGTCACAGCACGCTATGAAGAGTATTCATTATTTTTGTGTGCAGCTCTTTGTTTGCTTTTCTTGGTGTCAAAATAAGGGGTAGGAATTTGCTATATGGCTTTGCTCTATGATTATTTGCTACATATGGGTCCCAAGCATACCAGTGATTTTCCACAAGAATGTAGCTAGTACCAGAGGAGGTCTTTCCTCTCAAATCTCCTTAAAGGCTTGATAGAGATTCTTGGGTCACAGTCTTATTGACTGCTTGAACTCACTAATGGACAAGACACAGGGGTCTTTTGAGTAGAATAATTTGTATCATTTCATATGCCAAAGAAATTGGGATGCCTGGGTGGCTAAGTGGTTGGGTGCCTGCCTTCAGCTCAGGTCATGGTCCTGGAGTCCTGGAATTGAGTCCCACATCTGGCTTCCTACATGGAGCCTGCTTCTCCTTCTGCCTATGTCTCTGCCTCTCTCTGTGTGTCTCTCATTCATAAATAAATGAAATTATAAAAAAAAAGAAACTAAAAAATATAAATCATAAAAATATAATTGGAGCCACGTAGGCAGAATGCATTCAAGCATCAGGCAACAGTACCTTATTTCCCCAACTTTACCCCAGGCAAATAAGGATGGAAAATGGACCCTGCTGATGATTATGTGAAGCAAACTATATCACAACTGATTGATTCTGATCATATTGCCTCTTGATATATCCCATCTTTACTTTTCTAACCAATTAAGCCCATGCCTGTCAAGAAGGAATTTGAACGATGATTGAGCTACTGGAAGCAAACCTGCTTTTCTAGATGTAGAGCTGATCCATCAGCAGTCATCAGATAATATGGAAAATGAAGACCTATACCTGTAATCCCTCATGTCAACCTCAGGACAGTCAGGACCTCTCAATTGGTGCAACTACTCAAGTCAAAGTACCCTGTGAGTCTGCCATATGCAACCACTTGGGGTCAGTAAGGAAAAGGTGTCACCCCCTACACACACCCGCACCCCCATGTGAATACAGTACTTTTCAGAGTGAATGACTTAGTGGGAAGAACGTTGGCTGGGTTTTGGGCCTTTAATACTCTGATCAAAGCAACTCATTGCCATGAACACCCTATGTGGCCATCTGCTACAGATCTATCTGCTAAGAGTTCCATTTGATAATTGCTATTCCAGAGAGGGGTTTGGGAAGGAGCAGTAGGAAATGTGAACTCAGATTTCCAACTTTTCAGAATCTTCTTCTATATGTTTATGCTTTTCCCATAGATACTTCTAATTTACATGGTACTGAAATGGAGTTAAAGTAATTTTATATACAATTTGGTTTGGTGGTATTATATCAATTCTATTTTCTAACATCATTATATTTTAATAACTGCAAATCCTTGGCTGTGTATTTTATTGTATATATAAGATGTTAATCATAAGACCTAGTAATGTCCTGTTTTTAAGACCTTTATTTTCAATGGTTTTTATTTCAGTATATGATGCTCTGGTAAACATTTTTATGCATCGATCTTGGTTTGCTTTTCACCATACTTCCTCCTTCACTCATTTCACACATGTATATTATATGTCAGAAGCTGTTCTTAGTACTTTTTTTTTTAAGATTTTATTTATTTATTCATGAAAGACACAGAAGAGAGAGAGAGAGAGGCAGAGACATAGGTAGAGGGAGAAGCAGATTCCATGCAGGGAGCCCTTGACTTGGGTCTCCAGGGTCACACCCTAGGCTGAAGGCAGTGCTAAACCGCTGAGCCACTCGGGCTGCCTCTTAGTACTTCTAAAACATTCGTTGGTTATCAGTAATTGAAAGGAAATCTGGGATTGCAGAAATGTAAAACTTTCAATTCTCTTTATAAGTACTGGCAAATCAGCCCATGGTTTTAAAGTTGTAGATGGTCTTGGAGCACCATGGAGAAGGTTTGCATTCTGAGAAATTGGCCTCTGGTTTGTTGGAGTTTGGCATCCCAATACACATCTTTCTTTTGAGTTCAAAATATTGGAGATACCTTCAAACAACTGATGGCCAAAAGAGGGTAGCGATATCAGCTTTATTGAGATAAAGATGAGAGAGCATGACTCCAGTCTGAGGTCCAAACTGCCTATTTTTTATCCCTCCCCATTTAAAGAAAAGGCCCAATAAGGTACAGTGTACAGATTGGGCCAGAAAGCAGATCCTTAGCTAGCTGAAGTACAGGCCAGAAGTTCAGAAGCACCATGGCAATTCTACTTATTTGTGAAATAAACACCAAAGGACAAGATGCAACTTGTCTTATGCATAGAAATCTTGTGCACTCTTACCAGGGTCCAGGATAGGTAAGACTCTTCTTCCTAGTCAGATTACCCACCTCCCTTTCCAGCTTCCTCTTCTCAAGAAAAGAATAAGTAGGCCTCTGAACAACTGTGAGGGTGGAGATGTAAGGGAAGTTCTTTTGAGAACACTTAAGCAGAGTCATAGAGAACAGTATGATTTCCTAGAAAGAGTAAGACAATAGCGCTTTGATTTCTGACACTTAACAACTCTGTAAGTTCCATGAATTCCTTAAATGATTTGAACCTCAAACAGAAAGAATAACACCCATTTAATAGTTTTATTGTGTAAATTAAAGAAGACAATGTGGCTGAATAATTTTTCCTCTCTATGAAGTTGCCAATTCATTGACAGAAAAGTCAAAGGAGTTGTTTAATACATTACCTCATTGAATACTATAATTATAGAGGTCAACATAGTGAAATAAGAAATGCTGCATAGACATTCTCATTATTAAGCCAATATTTATTGAATTTTATGGTTCTTCTAGTTCCAATTCACACAAATCAACTACACGTAATTGTCCACGTATATTCTACAGTCTTACACTAATATGAGCTTGCTTATTTGATTTATATGTAGGATTAACAGATTTATTTCATACTTGACAGACTTTGGAGATGTGTTTTAGTTATGGAGTTCAATACTAGTGTTTGTTTCAGCGTGCAGCAAGTGCACCTGACTTGTACATCTGGGCATGCTCAAAAGACTATAACTCTGAAGATTTATGTAATGGCCTGCCTATATTTACTATAGTTGATTTACTGAAAAATTAAATTCTGTCTTGTGTGGTGTTATGGCAGTTTGCTATAGCAATGGTTTCCCGTGGCTGCCAAACTGGAAACTGTGAGTAGTTTAGGACAGGGTTTTAGTACTAATCCTAATGGTCTTATGACCAGGAACTCCAAAATTTTCAAACCCTTCTTGGGTCATCAACTTTCCTCCCAATAAATTCCAGAGATAGTAGCAAACAGAAGGAAGAACTTCATAGTGAGAATCTGGAATAGTAATTTCTGTGCAGACTTCTGGCAAAAGAATGGCCTAGAGCGCATGGCTAGTCCTAGCAGCTTAACTGAAGCCACCAACTCCCCACTCACTTCCTTGTCTCAACTAAGAGTTCTATATTGAGCAATGCCAGCTTTCAAACATTAACAAGAAAATAAAACATTCTCAGATAAACAAAAATTCAAATAAATTGTGGCTAGAAAATGCATTCTAAAAGAAAATTTGACAGGGTCCTTTAAACTGAAGTGTAAGAATGCTGACTAGTAACTGGCATCCATATGAAGAAATAAAATAGCACTGGTTTAGTTGCATACATAGGTAAGTGAAAAAGACAGTATTGATGTATTTTTATGTTTGTAACTCATTTTTCACTCCTACTCGATTTTAAAAACAATGTATAAAATAATAGTTCTATTGGCAAAGATGTATGCTGTAAGACAACAACAAAATGAAGTAGATAAGAACAGACCTATGAAAGGGTAAACTTTTTATATAATACTGAAAGTGAGTCTGTGTTAATCTGAACTAAATTGCTATAAATCAACATGTTAATTGTAATCCTCAGGGAAACCATGGAGAAAATAACTAATAGATAAATAAATAAATACCTAACAAAGCCTTATGTTATAAAAGTCAGGGCCCAGAAATAAAGTCTTACATTCTACACATCATTGTTGGCAATTTTGGCCTTGAGAATTTTGCAACACAGGATTGAAAACAACTAGATTTGAGTGAGCATGAGAGTGGTAAGGAGAAACTGTGTATGTAAGAGTGTGTGTGTCTGTGAATTTTAAATTAAATGTGGCTAAAGAAACCAACACTCTAGCCATAATCTCAATATTTATTAGACTTAACAGGAATTTAACAAAAAGCAAGCCCTCGAGGACATTTTTATCAGATGCCCAAAATGTGGCCTTGAAGCTTATCTAAAACCTATTTAAAGAAATCTGATGAATAAGGAGTATAAAAAGCTTTCAGTAGGGAAGATAAGAGATGAAGATCACCATCTGTGACTGAAGAGAGCTAAGTCAGCTCCTATGGGAGCCCAAGGAAAGTGACACTCATGAAAAGGCAATTTCAGTGTGAGGATAGTGGGGTTGTTATCACCCCATGTGGAAACTGGCCACCCAGTGGCAATAATATGAAAGGGGTAAAATAAATGAGAGTCAACAAATGTATAAAAACTAATGTTGCAGTAGTTTGCCAACAGTTTGCATATTTAAAACAAACTAATTTGTTTGTTTGCAGTAACACTGTTGGAATGTTAGTAATTACTTGTCCCTATTTTCCCTCTTCTGTTTGTTCAGGGTGTTTTAACTTCAAAGTGGTATAGCTTTTGACAACATGGTAGGGGTTGGAGGTGAAAGAGAATAAAGCCAGACCAGGAAGACCAGAGTTCAGATTTCTGATTTCATCAAAGTGCCAGGCTCCAAATGTGGATGATGGTCAATGTTTTGTAAGCAGAGATGGGTGGTAAGGTTGGTTGTGCTTCACCATCATTTGGTTTATGAAGAGGCTCAATTCTACAGGGTACTCAGTGCAAGAAAAGTATGCACAGGATGCCTGGGAGGCTCAGTGGTTGAGTGTCTGCCTTTGGCTCAGGTCATGATCTTGGGGTCCTGGGATCAAGTACCATATCAGGCTCCCAGGAGAGAGCCTGTTTCTCTGCCTCTGTCTGTGTGATTCTCATAAATAAATAAATAAATAAATAAATAAATAAATAAATAATCTTATAGGAAAAAAAAAAAAAAGAAGAGTATGTACTATGGAAAGATATTCTATAGAAACCAGAAATGGGGATCCCTGGTTAAAAAAAAAAAAAAAAGTATATTCAAAGAACATACAGAAGCAAGTTCTAGTCATTTGAAAGGATACTCTGTAAGAATTAGATACAGAGGTGCAGTTCCAGCACTATGGAGTAGGATTAGCCAATCTATTCTCAGTAATGATCTGAAACTAGAAGTGGATATGAAGAAATCTGTAACTCAAACCAAGATATGGAGATTTACCCATGGTAGAGTATAATAGAACAATGTATGATTTGTGGGCATCTGTGTGTCCAGAGCTCTTCCTAACCACAGTAGATAATCTTCATAGATAACCACCTAGATGGGTGAATGAGTTCTAGATGAGACCAGTGAGTGGGACAAGATTTGAGCCTTATAGCTGATCTTATGCAATGCCTTAGTCCAGTGTTTCCCAAACTGATTCTGAAGTTACTAATTGTGGTCAAATAAACTTAAAAGCAATATATGCAATATTTTCATCTGATCTTTTATAAAACATATCTTATAGGAAATAAATAAAAAAAAAAACAGAAACTGAATATCCCAGCATTTTCTAATTTTTTTTTTTTTTTTTTTTTTTTAAGAAAGGAATCCTGGGATGTATTTTGAAAAGTCCTGCTTTTAATCCCCTAGATTTTTCTCAGTCCAGAGACCCAGCAATCTACCACGGAGGGTTCACTAGGGCCACACTCCTTGCTATAAGGATTCCCAGCACTCTCTGCCTCTCTAGTCTCTGCACTTGGGCCCTGCAGCCTGTATACAAAGACTATGGAAGTATTTGCTTTTCCAAGAAAGGGGATGCCCAGACTTTCTTCTCTCTGGCTGAGCTTTGCAAATGTGTCCTCACAGCCTACTTTCTCTTCTTGGTTTTTCTTTAGATATCACTCCCTCTCAGAAATGTTTACTTGCTTTCCTGAGCCACCTATCACCAAATCTGCATGCAATGTGCCTCCTAGATGCTCCCTAGTTCTCTTTTGTATGTCTTGAGCACCTAGTTTGTGTGAGATACTAGGTGCTCAAGGTATGTCAGTGAACAAAACAAAATTGCCAGCCCCAGCATCCATCATCAGATGCTTGCCTTACTTGTGTCTCTTTAGGTTATAAAGTATCTACTTTGCTCCTCTGTCTCTCATGCTTCATGTAGCTCTGTAAGAACAGGATCCATCCAATTATTTCAAAGTTTTATTCCGAAGGCCCAGAATAGTTTTGTCATCTGGTCATTCAGTAAATGCTTGCTAATGGATATTAAAAACAATCACAAATTTCTTACTTTTTATTTTGTTTGCTATAGTTTCATACATCAAAATCTTATCTGGGAAGCTCTTTCTACCAGGTCAAAACAATTTATAGTGCAAATCTCGCCAGCAGGTCTCAGCGATAATGGAGAGCAGCTCCTGGGGCTTTGGCAGGTTCCCCCTGGTTTCCCCCTCTGTTTACTGGCACTGAAGTCCTCCACCATCTCCTGCTAATATTCTCCAGAATTAGGAGATTGCAGCTTTGTTAGTGTCTCTAACAACCTTTTCTGCACAATGCATAACGTTAGTAAATTAAATTAAAAGAATTTCATTTTGCCATTTCTGTCGAACCCACTCAAATAGCCTCTGTCACTTTAAATCGTCAGTCACCTTGGGCTGGGACAGATGTAGCAAGATGAAGTCCAGACTTGGACTAATTTATATTTTATTTATTTATTTATTTGACAGAGAGAGAGAGAGGGAGAATAAGAGGAGAGCAGAAGGAGAGGGAGAAGCAGGCTCCCCACTGAGCAGGGAACCCTATGTGGGGCTTGATCCCCAGACCTCAGGATCATGACCTGAGCCAAAGGCAGACTCTTAGCCAACTGAACCACTAAGGACTTTAACCAATTTGGATGAAATCCTCCCTTTGCTCTGGTGGGGTTGTGTGACTTTGGGAAATTTACTTAACATTCTTGAGCCTTACTATCCTCATTTACAAAACAGAGATGACCGTGCTCATTGCTGACCTCATAGAACTGTGTGAGCATTCAGAGAACAAGGAATATGATAAACCTCACATAGTAGTGGGTCTAACAGAGCACAGAAACTGTCAATGTTAGTTCCTTCCATCTCTCCAGAGGGTGACTTTCCTTTTACTGAAGGGGTGGGGGGAAGAGATATGAGGATGTCACATTTTGGTGAGAATGTTAAATGAAGACATTTGAACTTACAGATTTTAGGTGTCCCTTAGCTCAGCCTTAATTATTCACGGGACTGAGCCAGACCAACTTGAGGCACATGCATCATTTAAAAAAATTACCTACTTCATCTACTCAGGCTCTTCCACTTGCTCCAGGCCATAATTAAAACTTGTCTGAATAAGCACTAGTATTTTTAATCGAGGTATAAGAGGAAGAAGATGAAATGCAGGGAAGATGGAGCTTCCAGCTTTCTTCTGAGTGAAAGATGGCTCACTTTAGAGAACAGAGTGAGCCTTCAAAAAATGCTTACAATGGGGAAATTTTAACATTTCCTTTTAACTACACAAGTAACATCAATGTGCTAATTATTCTAAAATGGGCCCAGAATTTGCTGTACGGTTACACTTTATGAAATACTTGAGCTCCATTACACCAAGAAATAAAACGCTGCAAATTCATTTCTGTTAATTCATGCATAATTGAAGCAGGGGCTGGTGTGAATCCGCCAGAATATGCACATTTTCCTTCCTTTGTTCTCAGTGCATTTGTAGTTAAAGGTTTACAACAACAAAAAGGGGTGAATACATTGGACTCATGACTTTTACGAACTGTTTAAATGCATAATGAAGATGATTCATAAAAGTCTCTAATTGTATAAGCACATCACTAAATATGGATTGTAAAATATCTTGTTTACTTTTTATATAAACCCACCACAGATAAAAGAATATTGCAAACATAGCATGTATTTTGTGTAGGATGGTGATTGGATTTAATTTTCACTTGAGCAAACTGGTCCTATGTCACTGGGGCCGATTTCCCTTCAACTGTATTTTCACCAAAATCAGAAATGTCATTCTGGCAATGTCTTGATAAATACAAATGAAGGCCTTGGCTAGTGGAATTTCTTAGTTAAAGTTTTAAGCTGAATTACTTTAAAAATAATTCCTTCTTGAAAGTCCTATTAAAATGTTGGCATTTAAAAAAAAAAAAAAGTTGAAATCAAGCCCCCATTGCTTCTTGCCCCTGCCTCATGGAAAAGTGTGACATGGCCATCATGATTAGATGTTTCTTTGTCTTATTAAGGATTTTATGTGTTATGAAGGAAGTCATGACTACCCGTACATAATGATCAGGTATTACAGGCCAAAATACTTGCAGCTGCTTTTCCCCCTGTTGCTTGCCTCTCCTAACTCCCACTAATCCTGTGTCCCTGTGTCCCCAGGAACCTGGGAATGAAATCCTCCCTTTGCTCTGGTCCGCTTGTGTAGGGCACAACCTCATGGCACCTAAAAGGCGCTCACAACTGTCTGTGACTGATTTTGTGAATTTATTTGTGGATGAGTATATTGTGTATGGATTTTAAAATAAACATCTCCATTTGCAAACTCTTTGTGGCAGTATTACCCAACAGCCCCATTTTACAGGTAAGCAACTGAGGCTAACGGGGTCTAAGTCATATGTAGCCATTATAAGGAATAAAGAGATTGAGTTCCAGGCCAGGTTTTCAAAATCCAACCTGAGTTTTGTCCAGTGTTCAAACTGTGGTGTGGCTTCACCTGCCAGAACAGCCTCACTGGCCTGGATGACAGGAAACTCAAGAATGTACAGGGAAATTTCATGGTGTGGGTCGATCTCTGAAATATGTGCATCTGTATCCACATTTGGACAATCTTTTGTCTGTTTCTAAATTGTTCTGAGCCAACACTTTGGGTTGGCTGAAGCTGTTCCTCGTTGTGTTCTCATTAACTAGTGTTTTCTCTATAATGATGATGCCTAATATTTGTGATTTTATAGCCTGGGGCTGGAAATTCTAGGGCTTATAGGACAACATCCATGTGAGAATCAGCCCCACCTAATACAACCGAGACAGGTAGAAGTCCTGGCCACCCAGTAAGAAACCACCCAGGTGACTGAAATAAAAATCGGTGGTTCTAAGAAAAATGCCTGGAGACTGAAAAGGCAAATTCCCTAGCTTTCTTCACCAAATCATAATGCTTTGAAAGGCAACATGTTCTGGAGGAAACTATACAGGTTTTGGGGTCAGACAAGCCTAGATTCTAATCCTGGTACTTATGAACTGTGTGACTTGGGAGTTCTTCTCAGTCTCAACTTCCTTCTCAATTGTTAAAAAGACAACTGCTAGTCCCAAATGGTGCCCTGTAGATTAAGGCCCCAAGTCAGTAAACTAAGACTTAATACTTACTCTAACTGAAGTTTTAACCTAACCTTTAACTAGTCAACAAGGGAATTTCCTGGACATCACTAGGAAATTGACTGATAGACTCCTTTTCGTTCTCTTAGGAAGGCGGAGCCTTGCCTGAAACAATGGATCTTTGCTAAGAATTTCCATTTTTCAATTCCCTCTATCCCCTTAAAAGTCTTCCCTTTTTGGGACACCTAGGTGGCTCACAGTGGTTGAGCATCTGCCTTTGGCTCAGGTCGTGATCCCAGGGTCCTGGGATTGATTCCCACATCAGGTTCCCCGCAGGGAGCCTGCTTCTCCCTCTATGTCTCTGCCTCTCTTTCTGTGTGTCTCAAATAAATAAATAAATAAATAAATAAATAAATAAATAAAATCTTTTCAAAAAAGACTTTAAAAAAGTCCCATTTTCTGTGGCCCTTTGGAGCTCCTGTACTTGTTGGGTAATTCCCATGATTCAAGTAATAAAGCCAATTAGATCTTTAGAATTTACTCAGTAGAATTTTTGTAGCTTAACACTATAAAACACACACATCATTTCTCCGATTGGGATAAAAAAATAAAATTATATGTACGAAATACATAGACGTAGGGTATTTTTGTCTTATTCTCTGGCTTTTTGTATTCATTCTCTTTCTGCAGTCTTGTTTGAACTTACAGAATTATTATCATTTGTGATTACTGTCATCAAAACTATACGTTAAACTAAATTTGGAGGAATCTCGCATGATCTAAAAATTTGTAGCTGGCAACATCAGTGGTATTTGCCAAGACTGGGAGAGATTAAGAGATATCTCTGTCTCCACAGTGTGGCCCCAGGAGCCAGCTAGCAAACTCATTAGAGAGGTTCTGAATGGTTTTGATTTGACAGCTGCAGAAATAGGAAAGCAGGAAACAGAAACCATCACACTGTTACCAGGATCTCTCTCTGGAAGTCGGAGGTGCTGACCTATTGCTTTAACATTCTTTTCCTTTTTTAGGGTTTTATTTATTTATTCATGAGAGACACACAGAGAGAAGCCAGAGATACAGGCAGAGGGAAAAGCAGGCTCCCTGTGGGGAGCAGATGCAGAACTCAATCCCAGGACCCTGGGATCACATGAAGGCAGCTGCACGACCACTGAGCCACTCAGGCATCCCTGCTTTAATATTCTTGGACTGAAAAGAGTAGAGAAAACTTTCTAACTGCCCTAATCACATTATTATTCAAATATTTTCTTGGAAATTAAAGCACCCCTAATATTCGGCCAATTTATGGATCGGTCTATGACTCAGAAAGCAAAATAGACATGTGTATATAATAGAAAATTTTCAGAAACTTCTCCCATGTTTTCATGGCATTAAGAATATAAAGAAATCCATTAAAAAAGAAATAAATCCATGAAAGTGCCTGTACTGTCTACCTCTCCTTCAAACCTACATTGCAAGAATAACTATAATCAACAACTGTAAAGAATTGAGTGGATTCCCTTCCAGAAATATATATGGAGAAATATATATGCTCACACAAATACAGAGAGATATCAGTCTACACATATTGTGCTGTCACCTGAGTTTCACAAAATAATACATGTGTATCCGTGAAGGCTTTTTCATTCTTTTTATTAGTTGCATAATAGTCTTCACTTGGATACATCATGAATTATTGAAACTTTTTTTTATTGATGTTTATCCAGACTAATTTGAGTTTGTTGTTTTGTCTGATGTTCAACCATCCTGCAATGGATATTTTTGAAGACACATTTTTATGCATTTGCATGAGGAGTTCTGTGGGAAAAATTCCTCAGATTAGTTACAGGTTAAAGGGTGTGTACAAGTTGCCTTTCAAAAATACATTCTCACCAGGAGAACATGAAAGCACCCATGACCTCCCATTTTTACCAGTTCTGGGTGTTTGTTTAATCATCAGTTTGACAAACAAAATGGCATGTCATTTTATTAAGATTTACATATTCTTAATTACTAATTAGCCTGATATTTTTTAAAATCTTTCTGGCCAGGACACGAATCTAGCTCAGAGTGAGCTTTCTTCTGTTCCATGCACACACTCCTGAAATCAGCCGGATATGTAGAAAGCCAGTATTGCTGATCACAGAGACCCACCGTGTTGTGCAAGGCGGTGTATGTGTATGTGTGTGTGTGAGTGACACACACTGCAGACCAACAAGGCCATAGGGACACATTTTTGGTGTTTGTCCTGGATATTGGTCTCTGTAAAAACACACATTAGCCCAGATAGAATTGAATGGGTCCTAGGTCTTTTTTCTGTTTTTAATTTGAGAAACTTTTATTTCTCAAAATTTCTTAAAATAATTTAGAGTTTCCCTAAAACCCTAAACAATGTGGGGAAAGGATGATTATAAAATAAGAGCTTGGAGTCTCTACATTAGACATTTTTAATTATTAGATCATATCTAGTCTTCAATTTCAGGGAGTAGCTAGCCTATGACACAGACAGCATTAAGCCCAGTTATTAAGCATTTGTGACATACCATAAATAGGTTGGTCCTTGGAGTTTTATCCTTTACCTTCTAGGAACTCACAGTCAAGAGAAGGGGGAGTGGTGAAAGGTAAAGATAAAAGCGCAATACAGTGAACTGAATATTTTAGAATGAATAAATATCAAGCACAATGGGGACCCAGAATTTGGGGATGTTTGGGGTCTACTGCTTCTTTTATTGTCTTCATACAAACTATACAATCATCTTCGGAAAGAAATTTGCTGTGTGTACATGTGTGTGTGTGTGTGCATGCTCACGCCTGTGCACTAAACCTTTATCGAATTCACTGATCTACAAAATGTGGCCATCTCCTACCCAACAATTTTAATGATTGCACCATGCTGAATGCCAGAGAATGAAGAGACAGATTACAGACCATACTGTAATTCAATTATAGAACAACAGAAAAGAAGGAAATTAATAAAGGTTGAAGTTCCACATTTGCAAATGTGTTGATGCAACTGGCAGAAAAATTAAGGTTCTTTCAGATGCCAGTACTCACAGGGGTGAAGGTGCAGGAAATAGCACAGAGGGGTTGTTAGCACAAGAAGGCAGACACCAAGACAGAATGAATCATCAAAGTCTGTAACACCTGAACCCCTGTTCTCCATTCCAGTGATTCTTGGCTTGGATGAAAATAGTTGACATATTGCTCCTCTATTATATTTGTGTTTTCATGCTGCCTTTGCTGTTTCAGACACTGGGAATACAGCTACAAATATAAAAAGGGAAAATGCCCTTTTGCAGCATTTTGCAAAAGTCCTGAAAATTTGCAAAACCTTGTCCTTGATCCGTTTGGCACACTCAAGGGTCCCACATAATTTGAGTAAACAAAGAGCACACTTTGTGCTGGTCCTTCTAATTCCTCCTTTACTCTGTCCAGTCACGGTCTGGCCCTTGGGTTCCTGAAAATCTTCCCTGGACTCTGCTCATCCTTTTCTTCACTGATCTATTCCTCTGCTCTATAGACTTCTTAAAGGACCTTTATACCCTCTGAAGGACTGCACACTGCACCTCAGGGAAAAGATGTAGACTTAAATGACCATTGCGGATGGTTTGTGCAGAAAAGCAATGTTTGGAGAAGTAGATTGGGGTCTCAGTATGGGGGCTTGGGATGTTTGGCTATGAAGTTTGGAACTTATTGAATAAGCTCTGGGGCTCCACATGAAAAACGTGATGGTTTGGTGAGATTAATCAGATATAAACCCAAAGGATGGATGGTGGAAAGGGATAGGAAGAGATACTAAAAGCAGGAAGATCATTACAGAAATATAACTGTGAGGTATAAATTTATATTTGAGCTAGCATTGTAGCAATTGAAGCTTAGGGGCCTATATAGATTTACCCTTCATTCAATCATCAAATTTTTGTTGGACATTTGTGTTGGATGCTTTGTGAAGATCCAAAGATGTGTCAGACAACTTTCATCCTCTTGCAGCTTCTATAATGAATTGCTCCTTTGTTTTTAAAATTCACTTCAAACATGACCTGCTGAAGAAAACCTTCTCTGGTATCATCCCAATTTGAGTTTGGTACCCGGGTTCAATCTTGGACTGTCCTGATTTCCAAGGTTAAGTGTCTTCACATGGTTGTAATTACCTCTTTACATTCACACCAACCACTTTATACATGAGGTCCTCGAACACAAGGACTGTGTCTCATGCATCATTGTATTCCCCAAAAAACAGGACAGTGTCTGCCATGGAGCAGGCATTAGCACCAGCCTAAGCAATGATGGTTTCAACTAGGGAGAGAAAAAGCATGGTTTGGGCACATAGTGTTGTCATGGATGGTAGGTTTTCTGGGTAGAAATTGAGTTCTTTTAATTACATGTTGCTTGTGATAAGCTATTGGGTGTTCAGAAGGGATATAAAGAAGGCAGTCATAGGATAGTCAAGAAGGGAAGGTTCTGCTCAGATTTGGAAAAAGAAGATTAAGTATTACGTCTGAATACAGAAGAAAGGTAGTAAGTGAGGACAGAAGGAATGGCATTCAAAATCAAAGAGATGGAAAGTATGTAGCAAGTTGAATATAAGATAAATTGTGCTCTACAGTTCAGTTTGGAGACTGAAAACATTAGGAGGGCTCGGGAAGCCAATTTTTATGTAGGGTTGACCCTATGGCATAGGACAAACTTGCTGCTTTAAGATACTGGAGGAACCAAGGCAAGGGACATCAAATATATCAGTACAGAGAGAAGCTTCTTAGGATTTGTCAGATTTGGATTTTGTAGGATTTGCCCTCCAGTGAATGGTCCTGGATGGACTTACAGATGCCATTCATTTATTTCTTCATTAATGCAACCTTGCTGAATGTTCAGTAAGTGACTCACAGTGTGAGGAACAGAGTTGGTACTGAAAGTTGGCTACATAAATGCTAGGTGGTTTCAGGGTTGCTGACCTAAGATAGATACTCTGTAGCTCTAATACTAAGTAGAATCTGAGCATGTCGAGGGACAGAGAGATCTGGATAGACCCCATTGGATAGGTGTCAATTGATTTTAATCTGGGAAGATGAATAAGCAGATGTAAAAGGGGAATGGTGGGAGGAATCTAGACAATGGGGAAAGCAGGCATAGGCATTTATATCAGAAATCAGAAGATATACCCAAGAAAATGTTAGGAACCTCATTTGTTACAAGAGTAGGGCATGGATATAGACACCATTGAATGAAGATGCTCCCACTTCATAGTAAGTGAAAGGTAGATATAATTCAAAATTCTATAAATATGTGTATATATGTAGCCTCTGTTTCCATTGATGTTACCGCACATAAGGTTTATCTGAAAATATCCTTGGCAAATTCATAATTCACTCCTGTGCCATGGCTCATCATCTCCTGTTCATACTGGGCATCTATTTTCTTCACAAAGTTCATGATAAAAAGCCACCAGACAATAAACCTGGTAAGAGCTGTGGGCCAGGTAGAGAACGAGGAGCCAGTCAAGCTTTATGGCTGCTTAACAGTCTGGTTTTGGGCAATTTGCTTCCATTTCGAGTATCAGCTTCTTCAGATGTTAAAGTCAATATTAAACTCATTGATATCTCCAATTCTGTCTGGCTCTAGGAAGCTTTAAGTTAGTTTCTGTCATCTGTTCATGTTTAGTTAAAGTACAATGAAAGAGAGACTGCATGACCTGGGCAAGGCAATACCTTATGACAATTTAAATTACTATTGTTAAAGAACAAAAATTTGACTGAGTAAATTTAAAGATCAGATTGGCTTTATTCAATGATTCATGAATGAGGCAGCATCCATCTAGCAATAGAAAGAAGCCCTGCCAACCTACAGAAAAGGAAAGTTGTTTTTTTCATACTTTTAAAGCAGAAAGAGGGTGGAAAAGGCAAACTACTAGCGAAGAATTCACTGTTTCAGACATGGTTGTCATTCTAAAGGTGACAGAAGGGGTCTATTGGGCAGGTTATCACACTAGTGCTGACCAGGTCATTTCAAGCTGATTGGTTAAAGTTTCCTTTCCCTGGGAGTTGGGACTGCAGTTGGGTTAGGTATTAAGTCTGCATTTGCCGTTGTGGAGTTTAGCCGACACAGAGCCCTGCATTCTCCTTTTTAACACTACATAGTAGGTGTTTTTTTTTTTTAATTTTTATTTATTTATGATAGTCACACAGAGAGAGAGAGAGAGGGAGAGAGAGGCAGAGACATAGGCAGAGAGAGAAGCAGGCTCCATGTACCGGGAGCCCAATGTGGGATTTGATCCCAGGTCTCCAGGATCGTGCCCTGGGCCAAAGGCAGGCGCTAAACCACAGCGCCACCCAGGGATCCCATAGTAGGTGTTTTTAAACCCAAAGAAAACCATCAGGAAAAGGTGACTCCAGCATCCTAAAATTCTAGAGCCTAAAATTCTAGAGCCCAGCATCTTAAAAATCTAGAAAACCATCAGGAAAAGGTGATCCCACCACTAAAATTCTAGAATTTAGAACCATCCTAAAATTCTAAATGAAACAGTAACAAACCCCCTGTCACAGAATTGGAATGAGGTTTCCTCTTCCCGCAAATTAAATCAAGTCAAGTCATCAGATCTTTCATTTCCACTGGAGGTGAGATAATACGCAATCATCTAAAATATAATTACAGGTATTAATGAATAAGGCAGGATGTGTGTGCACATGCTGCTGTGTCTTAAATTATGTTTTTCAGAATAAATATTTCTGCAGAATGAGTTTCTCCACTATTGACAAGCCTTTTCTCAAATGTAGTCAAAGTTAGGTGAAAATCAATAAGTAAAAGCACATTTCTCAGTGCCAAAGAAATTGGCAATCAGAGAGAAAGGTAGATCTCAGCCATTATGTTGTTAAAAAAGAGACAACGGGCCCAAAATGAAGTCACTTGTGCTAAGTCCCACATCACCAAACCGAGACTTACTACTTAATTACAGTTTCAGCCTCCCCCAGGAATGGAATCTTAAACCAGTCAATCTAGAATTACCTGATCAGCACTAGTGTGGTAATCTGCCTGATAGAAACCTACCATCTACAAAAGTAAGAATTGTTTGTTGCCACAAACAATCAATGGTTTGCTAAAATAACTTCCTTATATAACTTCCTTGTCCCATCCCTTTCTCCCTATAAAAATCATTCATTTTGTACAGTTCTCTGGAGCTTGTTCCAGTTTGCTAGATGGATGCTGTCCGATTCATAAATCATTCAAGAAAGCCAATACGATCTTTGAAATTTACTCAATTGAGGGGCATCTGAGTGTCTCAGTGGTTGAGCATCTGCCTTTGGCTCAGGTCGTGATCCCGGGGTCTTGGGATTGAATCCCACATCAGGGTCCCTGCAGGTAGCCTGCTTCTCCATTGGCCCATGTCTCTGCCTCTCTCTGTGTGTCTCTCATGAATAAATAAATAAAATCTTTAAAAACATAAAATAAAATAAAATTTACTCCAGTTGAATTTTTTAAAGATTTTATTTAATTATTCATGAGAGACAAAAAGGATAAATTCCTTTACTTGTTCATTTTGCAAATATTTATTTAATAGGTGGTGCAACAGAGAAATGTATCTATACAGCCCTGCTTTCATGGTTTGTATTCTAATAGATCTCTAAAATTTTAGCACTTTTATAATTTTAACATTGTATATGGAGTTTATGCTTACATAGCACACACACATGCGCACGTGTGCGTGCACGAGTGTTTTCATCAGATAGAGTTCTTAATAGAAAGAAGTAAAAGAAAACTAGCAATAACAGAAATTGACTACACTTTGTTTGAATAGCAAACATATTACTGAAAGGGTATTGTGTTGCTCATGAAACTGGGAAATGCTAATGAGCCAGACTTATATACAAGGCAGGAATAAAGTACACGGCCAACCACAGACCCAGCATGGTGGGGCATTGCTACTGCTACAGCTAAGTCAAGGAGGTGGTATTTCCCAGCCCTGGAGACTGCGTGTTGCCACTGAAAACCATGATCCCTGCTTTCAGTCTCTCAAAACTATTGCCTCCACTGTCCCCACTAAGGGTCAGAGCTAGTGATGCAAGTCCCAGGCAGGCATCCTAGAGCTTGTCCTAGTGATCTAGAAATTGAGTCCTTGTGAAAAACACACTATACTTAATCTAATATCAATAGCTATATAGTACTTAGCTATTCTGTTCCTCCTATCCCCAGTTTAATGCAAACATCATGAGGACAGGATATGTTTGATTTTGCCTCTGTCATCTTGGTTTCTAGCGCAGGTCACCTAGCAGGTACTGAATATGAATATATTAGATCTGGTGGTTAAGTCAGCTTTTCACTCACTCCACACATTTACATTTTCTTTTTATTCTATCTCCAGCATGAGTCAACTTCTGATGAAAAAAAAAAAATCAGATGTTTTATGTAAGTTTCTGAAGTTCAATAAAATAGACTAGTCTTTGGTCTCTCACAGATAATCCTGGTACTCAGGGGCCACTGAGATCCTTTGAAGGATGACTAAGAGTTGAGTGTACCCAGAAAAACATTACTCACCTAGGGCAAGAAGCCCACAGTGGGACCGAGGCAAAGCTGCTTGGCTGCCAAAATGTGGAGAACAACCAACCCTTCCTGAGTCTCCTGTGAGACCAGGCAATGGCTTTGATCCAAACCTTTCTAGTAAATGTTTAGCAACAATAAATTATTCCATTCTGAAAGAGTCACCTTGAGATTCATGGTGGTCCACACAGGAAGAAAAAATGGTGCAGTATTAGTGTCCCATCCATTTAGGAGCTTGATTCTTGGAAGATTCATTATTCAGTGCAAACATTTAATCAGGAGAGTGGAGCATCAAGGTCAAACTCCTTGGGAACCTATGTGAGGAGACCTTTCTACTTCTCAAGCTGATTTTATGTGTGCCATAAGTGTTAGAAAGTTAAAAGGAGGGTGGGATTTGCTAGGTATTAAACTCACTAACATTTTCTTATAGCTGCTAAAACATTTTTCCTTCTTTGCCATTAGAAAACTATTCTGAACATTTAGGAATCTAATTATGCATATAGCCTGGAAGAAATTAAAATACAAACAGAGACTGGGAAACATAAAGTTTGAAACTAGTGCAGTTTACATTTCTAAACAAAAACAACAAAGTACTCTTTCTTGTGCTACACACTCCTTCCCCCTACCTTCTAAATATAATAAACAGCAGCCCTCAGGTCCGTATCTGGCATACTTACGTATATGCACACACACACACACACACACACAAATTCAGAGGAACTAAGGAACAGGAGGGGTGCCTATGACATCAGGTAAGGTGGAAAGTTTCTTATTTATTAATCACAATAGAGTTGGTAGCCATGTATTAAAATTACTATTGTTTTTTATTTTACAGATGATACAGCTGAGGTTCTAAGAAGTTACATATATTTATCAAACTAATATAGATAATCAATGGCAGAGTCAAGACTTGAATCAGAATCTCTTAAATCAAAAGCCACTACCCTTTTCCTTATGCCATTTGTGCTAGCTTGAATGTTCTCTGTCATTTGACATCCATGGCCTTTAATATTATTCTCTTATCATGGTTAGGTACACTCAAGTAGAATGAATAGGGTTGTATTTTTTTCTCCAGATTTGTTTTCAACATATTGTGAACAGTGTCCCTGATACAGGCTGTTTTTAATATTGCTATTCTTATCTTTCAGGCATTTACTGGATCTCTACTGTGTGCATTCTTCCATTCTGTGGTTGAAGAACTTTACCATACTTACAGAGTGATAGACCATGCATAGGTTTGGGACCTGGACAAGGTGAGCTATACAATTACAGATCAATTCCTTAAGGAATAGCTAAAATTTATCATTCCTATTTTTTACCTTGCTTCAATTTCAGACTTTCCATCAATTCCAGATCACTTTAATCTACTCCTGGAAAATTTCCCCCACCATTTTACTATGTCCAAGCAATGTGCCACATCTTCCCATCAAAGTGCAAACACTCATCCGTCACTGCTGGTTTCCAATATGTCTGGATGAATAATGAGCAAGCAAGACTGAACCTCTAAGCCCACTCTTTAGGAAAAAAATCACATGGGTTTTCTCAATATCTAGCCAAGAAGTCAAGTTCATTTATTGACTACTGCTAAATCCAGATGAGAGATATTGGTTGGCTAAGATTAAGTTTTTAGCCCTAGAAATGGAGAGTCATTGAACAACTGAAAATACACTTTGTAAATAGAGTTAAAGGGATTAGCCTACAGAATGAATGATTAAACCTATGGACAGAGGTGAATGGTTCCAGAATGAGAAGCATCAGGGAGCTGAGGGTATTTTACCAAATATACAAGAAAACAAGTGTGGAAGAGTCAAAAACAACAAACTCCAGATTGAGGTCCCCTAAGACAACAGATAATGGAATCAAGAGTAGAATTTGCTACTGCATCCATGCAGCAAATATTCTATGATAACTAAAAACAGAATCACTAAATGAGTTAAATGACCATAAACATGATTAAATTAATAAAGAAAATAAATTATTGGTTTAAAAACTTTAAACAAATCAGACAATGGACTCTCAAGATTTGACAAATGAACCATTTCAAACTTGAAGAACGCATGATTTCAAAACACATAAAAAGTCTTTCAGATATCAAGAAAATAGGAAATGTGCTTTAACTCATTCTATGCAGATAATGGAAATTTGGAAAGAGAGACAAGGGCAATGTAAGAGAAGATGACACTCTCACTCATAAACTTAGGAACCATATCATAATTAAATATCCAAACAAATTCTGCTGTGTTTGTAAATGATAATACATGATGAGAAATCTGTTTTTATCTCAGAAATGCAAGAATGGGCCAGTATTAGAAAATCTCTGGAAGTTATTTTCTATAATTATAAATTCAATTAGAAAATATTTAAGATGAGGAAAATGATCTGATAAGGTTTAAGATTATGCATACCACCTTAATAATTTAGAAATATAGAAGTACTTCCTTAACTTCATAAACCACATTACAGAAAACCTACAGCAAATATTATTCTAAGTGAAACACACTAGAAGTATTTATCTCCATTGTCTTAACATATATAGTAAAAGAAGAAAAATGATTGAAATGTATTAGGAATAGAAAGGAAAAAATAGAATTATTAGTCATTGATGATGTAATTAACTATATTTTTAAAAACTGAAAAACACTTTAGGCAAATAATTAGAACTAATAAAAGAGGTTAGCAAGGGAGCTAGTAAGAATTTCCATAGACCCCAAAGAAACAGATGATTTACAGGATATCCAAAAACAAAGCAGTAAGAAATAAGGAAGTGTCTCATAAACAAAGGCAAATGACCAGGCTTATTCTAGACATGCTGAAGCAGTGGTTTTGGGGAAAACACTCATAAGGGATCAAATGGTATCACGGTGTATGGTACCCTTATGCCTGCCACATTTCCAGGCAGTGCATTTCAGACTTGCACTTCAGACTAATAGAGAAATCCAAACTGGTGAGCTGTAAGGATGAGAAAATGTACTACTGGGGTGCCTGGGTGGTTCAGTCAGTTAAGACTCTTGTTTTTGACTCAGGCCATAATTTCAGGGTCCTGGGATTGAATCCCTGTCGGGCTCCCACTCAGCAAGGAGTCTACCTGTCTCCCTCTCCCTCTGTTCACTCTCTCTGTCTCTCTCTCTCTTGAATACATAAATAAATCTTAGGAAAAAAAAAAAAAAGAAAAGGAAAACATACCTATTGTATCTGATAATCAGGAGAGTACCAGTTCCTTTGGTGGCTTCGTGAATGACCAGGACACAACTGAAATATGAATTGACTCTAGCTCTATTAAGCCAGTTTAACATTCACAATTAGTAAATCACCTTATGTTATCAAGAATCAGGGGTCCAAGACTATAGTGGGTGATCAGGATGGATTTAGTTTTCAAAATGGATCATTCATTGAAATCCCCTGTAAGGTCTGCCAAATCACAGATTTCCAAGTCCACTTCCCGGTTTCTAATTTACTAGATCTGTTGTGGGGCCTGAGAATTGGTATTCTTAACAAATTTCTAGCTAATATTGAAGCTGCCCATCCTAGGAACATATGCTTTGGAAATGACTGTCTTAAAGCATTGGTCATAGACCAATTTTGATGAACCTTGCAGAATGGCCAAACATTTCTGGGGTAAGAGAGTGAGAGAAAGAGAACATACACAACCAGATAGCAAAAAATGTTATGAAGTCAATATAAAGCGTTAGGATAGTCAGATTGAGCAATACTAGTGATTTTAAATACAAATTCATGCATGTATAAAAATTTAATACATTAGGGAGATGGCATTAAAGATCAATAGAAAATGGACTATCTAATAAATGGAGGGAAAAAATATTACCCGTACAGGAGAAAAACAAAGAAAATGATGTGTACGTTACAACATACACAAAATCAAGATATGTCAAAAGCAAAGGCTTAAATTTTTAAAGTAAATATGGGGAATATCTTGGTGAACTCATGGTATGAATATATTTCTTAAATACAAAAATATAAGTTATAAATAAACAGATTGATATATTTGGTTACATTATAATGAAAAGTCCCTGATTATCAAAATACTCCATTCTAAAAGTTCAGAGAAGCCAAAAAAGTGAGAGGAGATATCTGAACATATACATATATAAAATGAAATTATAAATAATTCCCACAAATCAATTTTAAAAAATAGTAAACAAAATCAGCTATATCTTAAAGCCTTGTCCACAACAATATTAAAATTAGATTTGAGGCATAGATAAAATTTTGAACTTTGAGTTGATGATGATAGGTTGTAAGTCTTTTACTTTGAGCTGATGCTGTAATGAGACAAGAGTCCTGGGAACTTTGCAGTGAGACAGATGTACTTTGCGTTTGGGAAGGATGAGACTCGACGGGGACCAGAGAGAGGACTGTAGAAGGAAGAATTTGAAAGATGATCCCCAAGTTTTCCCTGCCCTTGTAATTGTACATATTCTGATAATTCTTCCTTGCATGTGGATGGGAGCTGCGTATATGATGGGATAATACGTTTCTTGAATAGGGTATGTGATACGTCAGTGGTTTTCATTTATCTCAAGATTTTTTTATATTTCTTTCTTTTTAAAGATGTATATATTTATTGTAGAGGGAGAGCAATGGGGCAGAGGGAGAGGGAGAAACTTAACTCTGTGCTGAGCCCAGAGCCTATCACGGGGTTCAATCTCATGACCCTCAGATCATGACCTGAGTGGAAGCCAAGAGTCCGTTGCTTAACAGACAGCACTACCCAGGGGCCTCTATTTCTCTTTTGATTTCTTCTTTGACCGAGTGATTGTCCAGGAACATGTTGTTTAATCTTCACATGTTTGTAAATTTTCCAGTTTTCTTCTTATAATTGATTTCTAGCTTCATACCATGGTGGTCAGAAAAGATGCCTGATATGACTACAATCTTAAATTTTATAACACTTTTTTGTGGACTACCATATGATCTATCCTGGAGAATTTTTTTTTTTTTTTCTGGAGAATGTTTTATGTGTGTTTGAGAAGAATGTGTATTTAGCTGCTGTTGGATGGAATGTTCTTTAATCACTGCTAAGTCCACTTGGTCTAAAATATAGTTTAAGTCTGATACTTCCCTATTGATTTTCTGTATGAATCATCTATCCATTGTTGAAAGTAGTGTATCCCCTACTATTGCATTGCTGTCTGTTTCCTTCTTCAAATCCGTTAATATTTGCTTTATATATTTATGTGCTCTGCCACTGGGTGCATAAATACTTACAATTGGTATACTCTCTTGATGAATTGACCCCTTCATTGTTACATAATAACTTTCATCTCTTGTTAGTTTTCAGCTTATAGTCTATTTTGTTTTATATCAGTCTAGCTATCCCTGCTTTAAAAAAATAAAATCCTCTTGCATAGAAATATTTTTTTCCCATCCCTTTGCTTTGAGCTTATATATGCTCTTAATGCTGAAGTGAGGCTCTGTTGGCAGCGTATGGTTGAGTCCTGCTTTTTTATCCATTCAACCACTTATGTCTTTTTATTGGAGAATTTAGTCCATTTTCACTTAAAGTAATTATTGATAGTTATGGACTTACTATTACCATTTTGTTAATTATTTTCTGGTTGTTTTGTAGTTCCTTTCTTCTTTATCTTTTGTGTATTTACTAAAAGTTTTTGTCTGGTAGTTATGCAATGTTTAAATAAAACATAACAGTCTATTTTGGGTTGATAGCAACAACTTCAAGTGTATGTACAAATTACGCATTTTTACATCCCCCCATTTTACTTTTTTCATGTCATAATCTACCTCTCCCGATGGGGAGGATTGCAGTCACATGCACCTAGACATAGGCAAATTAGAAGCCAGACTCATAGACAGTGACTATGAAAATACACATTCACTCCACTTTCAGGGAGAAACGAACGGTAAGATGGGTATTTTGCATGCTCCGTCAATGCTGACCCCAGGTGTAAAGCCATAGGGTCCCATGTGAAACTTCTTTATTTGCTATATCCTATGGATTTTGTGGATGTAATTGCTCTCAGCCATCAGAGGTAGTTGATTTGGGGCCCATTCCTCAGATGGCAGCCTTAAAAGCTGGGGCACTAGATGCATAGACAAGCTCCTTCTAGGTAGATACTAGTCACTTGGGTTTTTTTCTTAAAGGTTTTATTTATTTATACATGAGAGACGCAGAGAAAGGCAGAGACAGGAGAAGCAGACTCCATGCTAGGAGCCTGATATGGGACTCGATCCGGTACTCTGGGATCAAGCCCTGAGCCGAAGGCAGACGCTCAACCAGTGAGCCACCCAGGCTTCCCTAGTCACTTGGTTTTATTTTTGGACTGACCCAAGGCATTGTGATTTTAGGCTCTGATGATGATTACAGTCAGCACCTGGATACATGCTAATTAGAAGCTGAACCTTCAAGAGCAGCCTGTAAAGTGTGCAGTCAAACCTCTACCAGGCAATAATGAAGATGAGCTGAAGATGAGCATTTCTGCCGGCTGCCTCTGCTCTGAGTCCTGGGAAGATAGCTGCATGGAAATTTTGCACATTCAGTAAGAATGGCTTCTTTGCTAGAGTACTATGGAATTCATGAATTCAATTTCAGTGGGTTTTCAGAGCAAGATGTTTTGGAGGTCCATCCCTTGAGTAGGCATCTCAAAAGTCAGGGCATTAGGTGTACAGTCCAAATCCTTTGCTTCTCTGGAGGAAGGGGAACTCCTTCCTGATTTAAAGGTGCTGTGGCATGTGTGGGCTTTATAGTATGTCTCAGACTTCCTGTTCGTTTTAACGTGGGTATGTTCTCGGTATGTTCTACTACCCAACATGTAGTAGCCACTTAGCTAGTTTCTCTGTTTCTCTCAGAGGGATTTGCTCCATGTGTAGCTACTCATTCAGTGTGTCTGTAGGAAGAGGAAAATTCAAAGGGCTCCTATGTCACCATAATGGCCCATAGTCTCTCATAAATGTTATTAATTCTGAGGTAGTTCAATTTATCTATTTTCATTTTTGTTGCCCACGTGCTTTGATGTCAAATAAAAAAAAAAATTTCAACTACCATGCCATAACAATTTCCCCCAGGTTTCTTCTTAGAGTTTTATAGTTTTACATTTAGATCTTTTATCTATTTTGGCTAATTGTTTATATGGTGTAAGGTGAGGGTTCAAGTTTATTCTTTTGTTCATGAATATCCAGTCTTTCTAGCACCATTTAATGGAGAGTCTCTTCGTATTGAATTGTCTTGGTATCCTTGTCAAAAACCTTTCAACCATAAAGAAGGATTTATTTCTGGGCTCTCTATTTCATTCCATTGATCTATACGTCCATCTTTATGTCAGTAACACATTCTTGATTGTTGTAGCTTTGTAGTAAGTTTTGAAATCAGGAGATGTGAGGCCTCTACCTGTTCTTCTTTTTCAAGATTGGTTGCCTATTCAGAGAGAATCCCTTGAGATTCCATATGAATTTTTATTTTATTTATTATAGTCACAGAGAGAGAGAGAGAGGCAGAGACACAGGCAGAGGGAGAAGCAGGCTCCATGCACCGGGAGCCCGACGTGGGATTCGATCCCGGGTCTCCAGGATCGCGCCCCAGGCCAAAGGCAGGCGCCAAACCGCTGCGCCACCCAGGGATCCCTCCATATGAATTTTTAATGGATTTTTTTCTGTTTCTGCAAAAAAAAGTCATTGGAATTTTGATAGGGATTACATTAAATCTGTAGATGTCTTGGGTTAGTATTAACATCTTCACTATATTAAGTGCGATCTGTGAACACAATATGTCCTTCCATTTATTTGAGCCTCTTAAATTCTCTCAGTGATATTTTGCAGTTTTAGTTTTACAATAGTTTCAGTTCTGTAGTCAGGCTTATTTCCAAGTATTTTATTCTTCTTAATGATATTGTATATGGAATTGTTTTCTTAGTGTCCTGTTTAGCTTGTTCATTTTAGTGAATGGGAATGCAACTAATCATTCATTTGGTTCTAAAATTCTGCGTGTGTGTGTAATGACTCTTAGGGTTTTCTACACAATATGATTATGTCATCTTTCAGCAGAGATAATTTTACTGCTTTCCTTCCAATTTTACGTGCCTTTTTTTTCTTTTTCTTGCCAACTGTCTCTGATGAGGATATCCTATACTATGTTGAATAGAAGCAGCAAAAGTAGCATCCTTGTCTTGTTTCATCTTAGTCATTCAGTATAATTTTCTGTTTTTTTTTTCAAATATGGCCTTTATTATGTTGAGGTTATTATGCTATTATATCTCCACCTATTCCTAGTTTCTTGAGTGTTGCTACTATGCAAGGCTGTTGAATTTTGCCAAATATTCTTTTCTGAATCAGTTAAAATGATCATTTTTTTCATATGTTCATGTGATATATTACATTGATTGATTTTTATGTATTGAATCAGCCTTACATTTCAGAATAAATTCCACTGGGTGATGGTATATTTTCCTTTTAAAAATACTAATGGATTTGGATTGGTAATATTTTGTTATGATTCAAAACAATAATGTATCATATTCATAAGGGGTATTAGGGTTTGACTTCTTTCTTCTTGTGTCTGCGTATGACTTGGTTTCAGGTAATACTGTCCTTATAAAATCAGTTAGAAAGTATTCTCTCTTCTTCAGTGTTTTTAGAAGAGTGAGAGAGGGATGGGTATTTCTTCTTCACTAAATATTTGGTAGAATCTACCACTGAAGCCATGTGGTCTCAGGATTTACTTTCTTGAGAGAATTTTGATTAGTGATTCAATCTTTTTACCAGAATAAGTCTATTCAAATTTTCTATTTTTTCATGATTCAGTCCATGCAGACCATACTTTTCTAGGAATTTGTCCATTTCACCTCAGTTCTCCAATTTGTTGATGGATGATTGTCCGTAGTATACTTTTATAATACTTTCTGTTTCTGTGACATTGATACAATATCTCTAATTTTTTAAAGACTTATTTATTTATTTGAGATAGAGAGAAAGAGAGAGAGAGAGCAAACCCAAGCTAGGAGGTGAGTGGCAGAGGGAGATGGAGAAGCAGACTCCCTGCTGAACAGTGAGCCCAATGTGGGACTCTATCCCAGGACCCTGGGATCATGACCTGAGCCAAAGGCAGACACTTAAACAACTGAGCCACTCCCTGTCTTTGTTTTCATTTGTGATTTTAGTTATTTGATTCTTTTCTCCTTTTTTATAATCTAGCTAGATAAAAGTTTGTCAATTTTTGTTGATATTTTTGAAGAAAGGGTTATTGGTTTAGTTGACTTTTTAAATATTTTTCTATTCTCTAGGTTATTCATCTGTGCTCTAGTCTTTATTATTTCCTTTCTTCTACTAGCTTTAGGTTTAATTTCTTCTCCCCCTCCTTCCCTCTGTAAGATTTTTTAATATATTTATTTAACTAAAAATAATGCATAAAGAAAACATGAATAAGTAATAATAAGAACATAAATGTTCACTTTTCAAGCAGTAAATAAAACCTCTGGATCAGTATTAAGGCTTTTGACATATTCTGGCTCATTCCATTCAGGTAGCTATAACAAAAATACTACAGGTGTGGGGATCCCTGAGTGGCTCAGTGGTTTCATGCCTGCCTTTGGCCCAGGGCAAGATCCCGGAGTCCTGGGATTGAGTCCCGTGTCAGGCTCCCAGCGTGGAGCCTGCTTCTCCCTCTCCCTGTGTCTCTGCCTCTCTCTCTCTCTCTATGTCTATCATAAATAAATCAATAAATATTTTTAAAAAATACTACAGGTGACTTCTCAACAAAAGAACATTTATTTCCTACAGCTCTGGAAGATGAATCTCAAATTGCCAGCATGGTCAGCTGTAGACTTGTTGTCCAAGTTGTAGACTTCTCATTGTATCCTCACCTGCCAGAAGGAACAAGGAAGTCTTACCAGGACTCTTTCCTCAGGGCACTAATCCTGTTCATGAGGGCACCACCCTTATAACCTAATCACTACCCAAAGGCCCCGCCCCCCTTCCACCAGCACACTGGGCATTAGGGTTCCAGCATGTGAACTTTGGTAAGACACAAATCAGACCATACCTGGCACTGTGGGCTTAGTTCCTTCTTTAAACACACACTCTTAGGTATGGTCTTATTTTTCTAGTATGGTTCTTTTTTTTCTAGTTCTTAAAGTGCTAAGTTACATTGCTGTTTTGAAATTTTCTTTCTCTTTTAATGGGCGTATTTGCCACTATAGACTTCCTGTTACTACTGCTTTCACTTCATCTCATGAATTTTGGTAGATTGTGTTTTCATTTTGATTTTTCTAGAGATATTTTCTTTCTTTTTTTTTTAATTTTTTATTTATTTATGATAGTCACACAGAGAGAGAGAGAGAGAGAGGCAGAGACATAGGCAGAGGGAGAAGCAGGCTCCATGCACCGGGAGCCTGATGTGGGATTCGATCCTGGGTTTCGAGGATCGCACCCTGGGCCAAAGGCAGGCGCCAAACCGCTGCGCCACCCAGGGATCCCTAGAGATATTTTCTAATTTTTGTTCTACTTTCCTCTTTGACTCATTGGTTGCTTAAGATTGTGGTATTTAAATACCACATACTTGTGGATTTTTGAGTTTTCCACTAGCTCTTGACTTCTAGTTTCAATCCATTATGATTGGAAAGATACTTTCTATGATTTCAATATTTTCAACTTCATTAAGACTTGTTTTGTGGCCTCTTATGTGGTCTATCCCAGGAAATGTTTCATGTGCACTTGTGAAAATTCTGTTGGGTTGAGAGTTCTGTGTATGTCTGTTACAGTTGGTCTATAGTATGTTGTTGAAATTCTCTGTGCCACCTTTCTTTGTTATTTAATATTTTCTTTCCAATTTTCTGTGTTTGCTCTCATTTTTACTTTCAGTGCCATATAGGTATTAATATAGGGTTGGAATTCAAAGGCTTTTGAATTTCTCTGCTTTCTCTGCTTACAGTCACATTGCTTTATACATGTTACCTCTCTGAAGTCCTCATTTGTAAAAAAAAAAAAAAGTTAGCATTACAGTGATATTGGAGATTAGGGTGTCAGCATATGAATTTTGTGGGGACACCATTCAGTCCATATTAGATGTTTATGCCAATTGCCTATTGGTAATAGATCCTTGTGTATATTTTACTTGTTTGTGTATGCCGTTTGTTCTATTTTTGTTTTTGTTTCAGTTTGGCTTGGTTTTACTTTTCCTGAATATGTCACTGTTTTTCCCTCATTCATGAAAGGTTGTTTCACTAGGCATACTATTCTAAGTTGACAGTTATTTTATCCTGTCATTTGATGATCTTTCTTCCACTATTTCCTGATATTCTTTGTTGTTATAGCCATGTCTGATGTTTCTGTCATTGTTGTTTTGGATTTCTGGCTTTTAAAAAAATGTGAATTTCTCTTTCATCATAATATTTAGACTATGTTAGATTTCCTGAAGCTTCAGAGTCACTTCCTTCAGAATTTCTGAGAAATTCCTAGTCATTATATCATTTTGATCCTTTTTTAAAATTCTTATTTTTTATTTTGATGTTCTCCTTCTGGATATCTGAGTAAATGCACATTAACTATCTTTCTTTCTCATCTATTTTCTCAATTTTACTTTCACTTTTATTCCATCAATTTTGTGTTTTGGGTATTTATTCAGATCTTTTTATAGTTTGCTACTTCTCTGTTCAGTTATATATAATCTGCTGTTTAATATATTCACTGTCCTTTTAATATTGTTGGTGATAGTTTCAATTTCTATAAACTTATTTGGTTACTTTAAAAAACTCATTTGGTCCTTTATATAGGTATTTCTCTTTGTACTCTTGATTCCGTCTTTTGTTCAAAAGACCTACTTGTTTGTTTTTTTAAAAAAGATTTTATTTATTTTAGAGAGAGTTAGAGAATGCAAGTGTGGGGAGGGGCAGAGGAAAAGGTAGAGAGAGAACATTTTAAGTTGACTCCATGCTGAGCATGGAGCCTGATATTGGGCTTCATCCCAGGACGCTAAGATCATTACCAGAGCCAAAATCAAGAATTGGACGTTTTACCAACTGAGCCACCCAGGACCTCCCAGAAGAGCTACTTTTAAAGAAATTCTTTCTCCCTTCCTCGCTCCCTCACCAACCTAACCCTCTGGACTAAATTTGTTTATTCCTAATTTCATTTGATACTCATTATTTTAGTAAGAAGTCTGTAGGTATATACTTACTTCGCATTTTATATCTGACATTGTTTTGATTTTGGCCTTACATTGACTGATGGTTTGTCTTAACAGGGAATTCTATGTTGACAGTTGTTTTCTCTAAGCCCTTTGGTTCAATTGTTTCACTTTATCCTGACAATTATTGTTGGTGATAAGGCAGCTATTTGACTTAATGATGCACATTTTAAGTATCATTCACTGGTAAGTAATCTATCTTTTCTCCATAGAATGTCAAATATGTTTTGTTTTTGTTTTATTTTGTAGGGTTTTTTAAAAATATCATTGAAGTTCTTCAGTTTTAGTAATACGTATTTAGGTTTACTTAGATTTATCACTTTTATACTCAGCATGTTCTTTCAATCTAAACCCCATGATTCTTATAAATTCCAGAAAATTCTCAGTCAAAAACTTATTTTGAATACTGATTTTCTGTCATTACCTTCATTATCTACTTCTGGAATTTGTATTAGGGAGATGTAAAGTCTCTTGGTCTATACTTCTGTTTTGTATCTTTCTTTTCATATTTTTTATCTTTTTATCTTTCTTTTTTTTAAGATTTTATTTATTTGAGGGAGAGTGAGTGAAAGGGAGAGAACACAATGGTGGGGTCGGTGCAGAGAGCACAATGAGGGGTTCAATCCTGGGACCCTGGGATAGTGACCTGAGCTGAAGGCAGACATTTAACCAACTGAGCCATCCAGGCGTCCCTCTTGTTAGCTTTCTGATGGGATTTTGCATGGTACTCCAATTTGCTCCCTATAATATACTTTAGATTTTATATCATCTTTTGAAGATTTTAGTTTGAGTCATACTTTTTCTTTTCCAGATTTCTCTTTGGCTGGGTTTCTTCCTTTGTTCTGGTCATTTCTAATGTCACTGTCTCAGGGACACCTTTTCTTAAAGCCTTATTTGAGGACTCTTCTCTCATCTCTCATCATTTTTTTCCTTTATTTCTCTTCATAGCTTTTCCTACTACAGAAAAATTTATTCTTAGTTTCCTTCCCTCCTTCCTTCTTTCTTTTCCTCCTTCCTTTCCTTCCTTTAGTCTTGACTTCCTCCCTCATATAAGTTAGTAGTAGTAGACGTCTCTGTTTTATTCATGGTTACATTTCTAGTACCAAGAACAAGAGTCTGATAGTAGATATTCAGTTTTCCAAGAATACTTGAAGAATGGATAGTTCTCCTTTATTTTCCCTTCCATTGGGTCAAATTTGTCATTTTTGTTTTTAAATTTATTGGTTTTTAAAAAAATAACATTGATTTTTATAACTTTCAGTGATTTACTCTTTAGACTTTTATTTTTCTTCTTAATTAATTAATTAATTAATTAAATTAATTTTCTGACAATCAGTTTGCTGTCTTTCTTTGCCCAACTTTATCCAGTTTGGATACTTGAAATCACAGTTTGTATGCTCCTTATAAGAAGCTGTTCTTTCCTTTTCTCCCTTACTCCCTTTGTGTCCTCCTTTCTCTCTGTTTAGTGCTTTAGTGGTTCAGACATATTCAAGAATCAGGGTTTTTTTTTTAATTTATTTTTATTTTAAAGATTTTAAAGAGACACAGAGAGAAAGGCAGAGAGATAAGCGGAGGGAGAAGCAGACTCCCTGCAGGGAGCCTGATGTGGGACTGGATCCCAGGACCCCAGGATCACGACCTGAGCCAAAGGCAGACACTCAACCACTGAGCCCCCAGAATCAGGGTTTAGAGTAGCACTTCGGACTTCCATCCTCAGTGCTACCATAGTTAATCACCTGATCCTGCGGGTGTTTTGTAAGGTCCTGATTATCAGGCTTTGTCAGCTATTTTTCACCATCCTAGTTGTGCAGGTTGCATGAAGCAGCCCAGACAGTGGTAACTGATGCAGTTTTGGAATGTAGGTGAGGTTTGGTGGGGTGAGGTCCAGAGCCCACGGCCAAGAAAGATTTTTTTGAGACATTTTTAGTGCATTTGGTGGTTTTATTAAAGCATGCGACAGAAAAGAATTTTCATATGCTAAAGAGGACCTGTGAGATACTGAGGGCCTTGTCATTGTCAAGTTAATGTCAAATAACATTAAGACAGTTGGGAGCTTCCTTGATGAATGTCACACATATCCCACTTAGGAGTGGGGGTGATGGTTTGCAAGATGTCAGCTTGTGCTTTGTTCTCAGTTAGCCTTCTGCTTCCTCCTCAGTAACTACTTTTTTTCCCCCACTTTTTCATAGATGGCAGGGCTGGTCTAGTTCCTCCTTAAGCACTGAGTCTAGATCTCTTCTTCATGCATGGACTCCCAGTTACTTCTACCTATTTTGGGATGAAGAACTCAGAATGTCGGGGTATGGCTTCAACTCATTGACTGACGTGCATTTTAAGAGTAGTTCAGCCTTAAATAAAAAGACCACTTATCAAAGTTATATGCTCAGAGAAGTAGGGGAAGCAGGGGATTTAAAGCAAGAATTGATGCAAAGTTTAAAATGTTGAGTATAATACAAATATAGGAGTTCAAAAAAAATATACAGACTAGCAAGTTGCTATAATATGAACACCAAATTAAAGATGAGTCAGAAGATAAAATACTGCCAGCACCCAAAGCCACTCAAGTGCTCCTTCTGTTTTTATATAGAGCTATAATTTGCCTTCACTGCTATCAACTACATCAGGGGAAATTGTGGCTTGTGGGTCAAATATACTCTATTACTTATTTTTGTAAATAAAGTTTTATTGGAACACAACCATGCTTTTTCATTTGTGCATTGTTTATGGCTAAACATGTCAGAGTTGACTACTTTTGACAGAGATCAGGTAGTTCAGAAAGCTGAAAATATTTGATGCCAAATCCTTTGTAGGAAAAGTTCGTCAATCCTTTCATTACATGGTTACACTACAATATTTATCCACTCTGATATTGACAGAGAGACGGATTGTTATTAACTTCTGATGCTTCAAGTAAGGCTGTCATAAACATTCATCAATAATTCTCCTGGGTCACACATGCATGTCTCTGTAGCGGCTTTTTTAGGAGAATGATTAGGTTTTATTACATATACCTTCAATGTTATGAGACAATGCAGTTTTCCAATGTGATTTATCGGTTGGAATTTCCACTATCAATGTGTTGGAGTCCTTTTTGTTCTACATATTTTTTAATGATTTTATTTACTCAAGAGACACACAGAGGGGGGTGGAGAGAGAGAGAGAGAGAGAGAGATTGAGACAGAGACACAGGCAGAGGGAGGAGCAGGCTCCATGTAGGGTGCCTGATGTGGGACTCGATCCTGGGACTCCAGGATCACACCCTGGGCTGAAGGCAGGTACTAAACCGCTGAACCACCCAGGCATCCCCAGTTCTATATCTTTATAACACTTGATACTATCAGGCCTTTCACCGTTAGGCATTTTGATGGATGTATAGTTTTAATTTGTGTTTTTCTGATAGCTAATGAGTTTGATCATCTTCTCATGTGTTTATTGGCCATTTGCATTCTCTTCTGAAGTCCATATTTGAATTTCTTACCCACTTCTCATCTGGATCTCATCTGGATTGTTCTTTTGTTTCTAGGTTTTGATGTGTATGTTTTTTGTTAGTTATATATATGACAAATACTGTACTACACTTTTTCCATTGGCCTTTCTTCTTTTGATAGTCTCTTTTGGTGACAAGAAATTTATAATTTTAATATTGCGTAGTTGATTGAGATTTAAGATCATTGCATTCCACTTATTTCCTATTTAAAAAATATTTCTCTAAGTTATGAAAAGTCTTCTATAATGCTTTAGTTCTAGAAGCTATGTTGCTTCACATCAAAACTTTCCCAGATTATTCCATGATGCTACATTTGTAAAAAATCAAATGAACATAAATTCCTGGGCTCATCCTAGTGCTTTATATTATGCTCCACCATTGTTTTAAATCCTCATATCCAGGGGGAGAAAAATCCTCTTCACTTGCTCTTCTTTATGAGTATCTTGGATGTTATTGAGTCTTTACCTTTCCATTTAATTTTAGAACTAGCTTTTCACTTTACACACACACACACACACACACATCCTTCTGTGATTTTAATTAGATTATAGACAATCTTGGGGAAAATGATCAAATTTGGAGAATATTTTCATTAACCTTTGTGCTTTAGCTTCCAGGAAGCACTTAAAATATTGTTTGATTTCACGTTGATCCAGATATTTGTTTGAACTTTCTCTCCATCCTTGACCTTTTATTCCAGTTTTGCATGTTTCCTTAAATTGTTTTAAATTATGTTTAAAGCAAGGCACATATGTAATTAAAAATGGAACAAAAGGGTGTGGGACAATTCAATACCGTCCATGTTTATCTGATTAGGAAAATAGTACTAAGTCCATGTCATTTTAGAAAATATAGATGTAATTTTTGGATTTGAGGCATAGAGATTCCAATCTATAGAAGCCTGCAATTTGATTCAGCTGTCAATATTTTTATAAGCTTAACAGATATTTTTAATAGATAAATCTAGGTTAAGCATTGCTGGTTTAGGATGCTGTATGGAGAACAAGGCCTCTTTAAATGCTAATAGAGGCATCCTTTCCAGCCTGGAACAATACTCTGAGACTTGTGTCTGGAGTTACACTTAATTGATTTCCAAATAAATGAATCATGAGCATATCGCCTACATCTTTGCGTACCATCATAAAATTCTGCCACCCAATGGAGATGGATTGATGTGAACATGGCACTTTAAGCTTGCTTTGTTTTTCTTTTGTGTGTGCATGAATGTAGTTCTCACAAATAAATTCGGTCCTTGGTGAACAATTTTCCAGGTATGTGTCTGTTCTCACTGAACAAACACGGAAGAAATATGCCAGGCTAAATTAATGAAGAGAAAATGCAACATATTTGATGTCTCCATAAATTTCCAAATATGGATTAAAAACCTTCTTTTCTTCCCTTCATATCTTCAGAGGTATCCGTAGGAGAAAAACTCAAAAATGAAGTTTCAAAGCACTTTTAAACTAAAGTAGTATTTGCTGGGTTTGTGTGTCATGTTGGGCATGTTATCCATTACAATTTAATCCCTTCGAGCAGTCTCTGTATTAAGCATCAGTTTCTAGTTTTTTAAAAAATAAAGATATTGGAATCAGCAAACAAAAGCTTAAATTCATGAAGCAAGTGAGAGCTGAGTCTGGGTTGGCCTCCTAGATTTGGTCTTAGTGTGTGCCTCACATCACGTTCTTTCCACTCCTCATGCTCCAAAGGGACCTTGATGGTGAAGGTGGGGAAGATCAGAACCAATCTATGGTCTTCGACAATTATTTAACTTCAGTGTGAAACAGATAATAATTATTTCTTTTCCCTTTTCTGGAGTGTTATGGCTTAATTAACACTTGTAAAGATGTTATCTATGAAATTACTGTAATGTCTAACAGGCATTTATGTCCAACCATCTCTTTGGGCTTTTTGCCTTTTATCTTCCAACCTGCTATAGCAATGGATCTCCTTGTATTCATGAGCACATCTTGGCTTATTTTCCCTCTGCTTATTGAGAATACTTATGTAGGAAACTGTCTTCATGCTGAACAAGGTTTGGCTCTTTGGTAGAAAGGTTGTGAATTAAATGAGCCAGAGGCAACTGGTGGCATAGGGAGGAGAAGCAGACCAGCCTTGGTAAATGTATGAGAAAAGCTGTCCTGCTTTTTTTTTTTTTTTTTTTTTAAAGCTGTCCTGCTTATGATTGCAACATTAGACAGGGCTATATCTGACATATTCAACACCTGCAGAGGAGCATTCTTACATTCTCCATTATCTACACAACAGTAGTTTCAGTAATAATTATTTAGCTACCAGTAAAGATAATTTTTTGATTCATTATTTCATTTTAAAATGACTAATAACTTTTTTAAAAGGGGGAACATTTAAAGAGAACATTCAATATAAATATTGCATGTAGACTTAAACTTGCCACTTACCAAACAAAACTATTACACAACAGTTGGCATTCTGCTTGACAGTTTTACCTTTTAAACAGAAACAGGGGATCCCTGGGTGGTGCAGTGGTTTAGAGCCTGCCTTTGGCCCAGGGCACGATCCTGGAGACCCGGGATCGAATCCCACGTCGGGCTCCCGGTGCATGGAGCCTGCTTCTCCCTCTGCCTATGTCTCTGCCTCTCTCTCTCTCTGTGTGTGACTATCATAAATAAATGAAAAAAAAATTTAAAAAATAAAATAAAATAAACAGAAACAGAAACTTAAAATGGTCACAAAGAATGGCAGAATGGAAGTCATTGAGGTTCTATCCCTTCCTTTTCATAGTTCCTGGGCTATCTGATTTACTGTTTAAATATAAGAACATGCAGTACTACAGGCATGCAGACATGAACTGCACCCTGAGTGAACTGTGTGCAAAGTGTGCTCAAATTACTCCAAATTTTCCCCATCTTACTCTCAAAATAAAAAAACCACCTGCAACTGAGTACATGTGTGTCAGCTGTTGACTGCATAAGATGAAGTTCTTAAATTAACTTCGTTTTAGAATACAATATTTATTAAAAGATAAATAATATAAAAATATGCTCATTTGATACATATGTAATATCAAAACTTAACAGAAATTGTAAATCATTTTTAGAACAGGCTAAGAAAATATTTTTTTCAAGAGGAATATTTTATCTCTGACATTGTTTATAATCAATGAAGCGTGGTGATAATAAAAAGCAGGCTGATTTTAGGTCAGCATTATTATTATTTTTACTTATATTCAGACAATGCACACATTTATTACCTAATTTGGGGCAGATCACAACCCACCTCTTGGCCTACGTCTGCCAACAGCGTTTTTCTTTTCTATGATAGTTTTGTTACCTCACTCCAGAGATCTTGGAGAAAAGACATTCCCTACATAAAATCTTCAAAGAAAACAAGCAGAGATACTAAGTGTGTGTGGCACATGACAATTTTAAGCAAAAGTGGACCCATGATTCCTTAGTAAATCGGGAAGATACAGAGTATGCCAGCAAAAGAATCTGAATGAATACAGGGCTAAAAGCAACTTGTGGGGACCCAATGCTCTGCAAGAAGCTGGCGTGTCCACTCTGAAATAAAGTTATGCACAGATGACCGGAAACAGCAGATAACTCAAATTCCCCTCTCTCTGCAGATGCTCTAGGGATAATCCAACTGGATATTGGCTGAGCACTCAGAGTTGAGGTTCAGAGAGTCCTACATAAGGAAGCACAGTACATGGCTATCATAAGCATAAACAGTGGGGAAAGCCAGGCAGACACAGAAGGCAGAGAATTCTGAAGCATGCCAGCCAAGTGGCAGCATGGATTAGTAAAATGATCATAAAATAAGGTATCAAGCAGAGCTGGGCTTGATGCCAAGCTTTACCGTCTATTAGCTATGTCTCCTTGGCCAGTTTACTTAATCTTTCTGACCATCAGAGTCTTTGTCTATAAAATAATGATATCTAATGTTCCTAAATTGTCACAAATATAAGAGAGTAATATATGCAAACCACCTGCCATGTTGAGTATATTCGGATAATGTTACTTATCTAGCTGAAAGCATGAATATAAATGATCATGGTAGGCCAGAGTCAGAACTGAAAAAGGTAGTACAAAATTATGAATGTAGAGCTAGAAGAAGGTGGAAGCTAATAGATAGGGGGCCCTGAATGATCTTTCCTTTGTGCAGAAAAACAGGAACTGGAGTCAGGAGGTTAGATTCCAGGCCCATTTTTGCCAAAGGTTGGCAACATGACCATGGGTCAGACGCCTCTCTTTTCTGGGTCTCAATTTTCTCTAGAGCAAGGTCATTGGGTCATTGTCATGGGCCATCTTGAACAGTCTGTTTTATCACCATTTTTTTAATCACAGATAATTTAAGTACTAATTTTCCTTTGTTTAAGCTGTGATACTAAAAACAGACTTTTTTTAGTTTTTTGCTGGTGTGCTTGCATCACATCCCCAGCCTTAATTATATCTGACCCCTTGCTAACCCAACCTCATTCCACCCATGAGTCTCAGTACACTCTCGTTCTTTCCTCCATGTGGGCTTCAAAGACTGTATTGGACTGTCTTTTGGGCTCTATAGTTAGTAATTAGAGAAAAAAATGGTGCCAATGATTTATTATCTAGATTTTAGGGCCTTTGAGGCTGAGGAATTGGATTTCCTCTGGAAGGTGGCTTCTGGGGATAGAGAAAGTTCAAGGATACTGTCAGGATGCCCCTTGTCCATATTATTTGGTAACAAAAAAATCTCAGAGTCCCAAAGTTAAAGGACTTAAGGTTAAGTTGTTGATTCCCCTGGTGTTCTTCAAAAGGGCACAATCTTATTCTTGAATCTATTCATGTAAATCATTCATTCAACAAATATTCATTCAGTGCCTATTACATCTTTGGTGCTATCATGGGTGTTAGCAATAGAGTAATAAACCAACAGTGAAGAAAGAAAATAAAAAGAGATAACTATATACAGCATGTTACAGATTAGATGTTTCTGAATAAACAAACAGATAAATATCAACTATCCCTGTTATAACAAGGTTATGTAGCATCTTCAAATTGTGTGGTTTACACTTTACACTTAACAGACTGTTATTTTGTGCATAGTTATTTTGTGCATAGGTCTGTAGTTGGCTGTAATGAGTGACCTAAGGTTGATTTCCAGGTTCATATTTGCCCCAACCATGTTCCTCCCCCTTGTACTAGCAGCCTTCCAGGGTACATTCTCCTCATGGAGAATGATAGAAACATAAGATGAATGGAAACTCAAAGAGGACTCACAAAACTCTAGCTTGGGTCCACAATCTATTGGCTAAATCAAGCCACATGAGCAAGTCTACAATCATTGGGAATGTGGGGGGTTTACTCGGTCCATGTTGGGTGACATGGCAATGTCACATGACCAAGGTATTGATGTATTAAGATGCATTATCCTATTAAGGAAAGGGGTAAACAGTTAGAGACCACAATGCAATCTATCACTCAGGGTAAGGATGCTCAAGGGAATGTCAGAGAGGGAGCATTTTGCCATAGATGTCAGAGAAATCCTCACCTAATATGACATCTGAGCAGACACCTTAAGAAATTGAACTGGGTAAATACTTAGGAGGAGAATGTTTTGGACAGAAAGCCCAGCTCATGAGCAATACTTAAGGCAGATGTTTGTTTTTAAGAGTCCACTGTTGCTGGAGCAGTGTCTGAGCTGGAGAGCTGGAGGAGATAAAGCCCAAGATATGCTGGAACAAGGAGAACATGATGGGGAATCAGAGCAGGTGACAAGGAAACAATATCAAGGTCTCTTAGTCTTTGTTCTGAGTGAGATACAAAACCATTGGAGGACTCCAAGAAGAGAGATGTGATTTGATTTAAGAGGTAAAAATATAACCCTGATGCTTGTATTCAGAAAGAATGTTGGGAGACAGAGTTGGAAGCAAGGAGGCTAATTAAAAGTTTACTGTAGTTGTCCCTACATGGAGTGATGATAGCTCAGTCCATGGTGGTGAAAAGTGATGAGATACTGGATATGTTTCGAAGGTAGAGCTGATAGGGTTTGCAGATAAGTCATATGAGATATGAGATATAAGAGAAAGATGGAGTCAGAGGTGATTCCAAAGCTTTTGGCTTGGGACTAAAGAGTTCATTGTCAATGTCAGCCGTGATGTTTCGGGACTCTGATTTTCACTGGGAATGATGGTGGCCTCTGTCTTCCCCTGATCCTCGATGCTGAGAAACTTCTGTCAAAACAGTGCTGCTAACAGAATAAAATTATCTTTTAGGTTTTTATATGTTCTGCTTAAACCAAACCACTGTATCATATCCTCTGGAATTATATCCACATTGACTTTTGTTGTACTAAGAATTTAAAAGTCATGGGAAAAGGATCCTAGAAATAAATAATTCATGGCAACTGTATTATAAAGTTAATTTTAACCAATAGTGTACCATTAAAATATGAATGTGCAAATAGTTCAATTTTATTTTTTAATTAACTCTTTAGAAGTAATAGCTGACAATTGTCCTTGAACAGGTCAAATGCTATACTGAAATGTCTGACAACTTTTAAGTCTTTAGTGGAAATCAGTGGGAACAACTTATTAAAAAGTATTATTTACTTTTTCTTTCTAGTCTGTTTTTAATAGAGACCAGGATGTAAAAAATAACTTCCAAAAGACTCTCTCTGGTTAAAATTATATATTGTTTCCCCAATGATTAAGTAAGCACAGTAGGCATTTATACCTCAATATTCAACCCTATTCACCAATTCCTTCTTCCTTTTTTTTTCACTATCTATACATTACCTAACATTCAAGAGCCAGCATAAATCTCACTTTCCACAATCAATGTCCCTTCCTCCAGCCCACACTGATCTCATATAGTTGATGTGATATTTATGTGTAAATTATTCTTTTTCAAATAATATTGAAATATGCTATGACAAAAATCATTGGTAAGCAATACTTCTATGTAAACAATATTTTAAAATTTTGCATATCATTTCTCCTTTTGTGTCCCTTCTTTCCAATGATTCTTAAAATTAGTCTTAGAGTAGAAACACAACAAGCTCTAGTCAGCCTCTTACTGGAATATTCTGAATCACTAGACCATCAGAATGCCTGACCCTGGAGTGTGGAGGGAAGGTGGGACTGGAAGGCAAAGTGAGACAGTTGGGGTGGGCAACCATTCCCCTCATTTGGTGGGGCCCTGGTCTGCTATGGGAACAGCTTGAGCTGATTTTACTGGTGTCTGTGGCATCATTGACTATATGAAACTAGCAAGAAGGGGCTGAGATATGCATAAGGAAAAGTTGAGCTCAAACTGGCTCTTCCTTGCTAATGGACTGTGCATGGAGAGGACATAGTAAATACAAATTCATGCATCTCAAGAGATAGTCAATGTTACTGTAGAAAGGAGAGTAGTGTGCCGGTTGCCTGGTCCATGAAGCAAGGATCTATCTCTTCTCTCTTCATGCCTCTGCCCCACACCAGGGTGATAGGTTATGAAGAAAAGGTGAAGAAGCACAAAAAAGAAGCCTCTCTCCCTCCATGCCAAGTTGCTAGAGCCACAAGGCTAATGATATCTGGGATTTTTTTTTAAGATTTTATTTATTTATTCATGAGAGACACAGAGAGAGGCAGAGACATAGGTAGAGGGAGAAGCAGGCTCCCTGCAGGGAGCCCGATGTGGGACTCCATCCCCGGACCCAGGATCATACCCTGAGCCAAAGGCAGATGCTTAACCGTTGATCCACCCAGACATCCCCATATCTGGGACTTGTGAATGGGAAATGAGATCAAAGTTTGTAAGTGAACAACAGTGAGACTTAAGAAGCAATAGCTCTTCAAATAACTGGAAGTCTTAGTTTTTTGAACTCAGGATGTTAAACCCACTATCTGGTGATTACAGAAAGGTTTCACCTAAAGCAGTTAATGGTACTTACTAGGACAAATAAAAGCATGGCATGCTTATAACCAAATAATTTGAATTTCCTCACTCAGTTGGCTATTTTCTGAGCCTTGTTTCTCTCTTCAGAAAAGGGGATAATG
Source organism: Canis lupus dingo (assembly GCF_003254725.2). Lineage (NCBI taxonomy): Eukaryota > Metazoa > Chordata > Mammalia > Carnivora > Canidae > Canis > Canis lupus. Next base: position 28,535,323 of record NC_064261.1, on the reverse strand, counting down.
GGGGTGCCTGGGCAGCTCAGTCCATTAAGTGTCTGCCTTAGGCTCAGGTCATGATCTCAGGGTCCTGGGATCTAGCCCTGCTTTGGGCTCCCTGCTCACTGGGGAATCTGCTTCTTCCTCTTCCTTTTACCCCTCCCCCTGCTTGTGCATGCTCACTCTTTCTCTCCTTCTCAAATAAATAAAATCTTAAAAAGAAAGAAAGAAAAGAAGATAATAATATCACCTTGCAAGCTACTGAAAAGTACTAAGAGCTACTAATAGTGATGAGAAAATGCTGACTCTCCATACTTAGCAGTTTCAAGGACACATGAGCAATAAAGTGGGATTTTATCTCTCAACATTTGTAATATGCATGTTTTTGTAAATAAATGTCATATCACACTTTCTTTTTTCCTGTAGTATTTCCATAAGCTATCCCTATTCTACAAGTATGGCACACTTATGTGGTCTGATGCTAAAGGAAAACTCTACCGTTGACCTTTGAATAATATGGATTTGAACTACATGGGTCCACGTATACATGGATTTTTTTCAATAAATACAGCCCAGTGCTGTAAATATATTTTCTCTTCCTTATTATTTTCTTAATAAGATTTTCTTTTCTCCAGCTTATCTGATTGTAAGAATACGGTATACGATACATTTAACATACAAAGTATGTGTGAATTGATTATGTTATCAGCAAGACTTCCAGTAAACAGTAAGCTGTTTGTTAAGTTTTGGGGGAGTCAAAATTGATGCAGGGATTTTTATTTATTTATTTATTTATTTATTTATTTATTTATTTATTTATTTATGATAGTCACACAGGGAGAGAGAGAGAGAGGCAGAGACATAGGCAGAGGGAGAAGCAGGCTCCATGCACCGGGAGCCCGACGTGGGATTCGATCCCGGGTCTCCAGGATCGTGCGCTGGGCCAAAGGCAGGCGCCAAACCACTGTGCCACCCAGGGATCCCGATGCAGGGATTTTTAAATGGGCAGGAAATCAGTGGCCCTAACCTCCACATTGTTCAAGGATCAACCGAACTTCTATCTTTGCATTTATGTTCTTTGTTCTGAACTGTCTCAACACCTCATATCTGTTGCTTATGTTATCAGTGTGCCCAAATTCTCAAATCATTATTCATTCCCAAATTTCGGGCCTTAGTCTTCCTTCACCCTTGGCCCTGACTTCCAGAATAAAACCATGGCTTTTATTCAATCACCATACAGGTTGTCTGAATCCCAGCCTACCTTGGGCTAAGCATCATATCATTCATTGTGTTTAGCAGCACATATCTACCATGCCTGATCAGGCTTGTCGGAAAGTAGCTGGTCATGGATGATTTTCCAATACATTTATATGTGCCAAATCCCCTCATTAACACCTAGAAAAGATGGTCTCAACACTCACAATGAAAAATTGTTTGCTTCTTTTTAATTTGCTTGTGATTATGTCATGAAGCTTTCCATATATATCCTAAACATAAGGAATCAACATCAATTTTGTAACATTAATGAAATGAAGAAAAAGAACATTAAGTCTTGTCATAAGTAAATTAAAAGAAAACCACAAGAAAAGAATATTATCTTCAGCCTTCAAATTTCTTTCTCCTCCATTCTTGTTTGGCAATGCTATTTATAATTTCTCAGATTCAGAAACGGCTACCCTCTGATTACTTTAACATAAGTGGCCTTTCTATCTATCTTTCCCTCCTTTTAAGTAGTTTTTAGGCATGAACAGGATGCATAGGGTAATTCATCATTTAGTCATTCATTTATGGCTGAAACTTCAAATCAAAATGATTAGATGTACTGACTCCAAGTGTATACTTTGATTATTGCTTTTCTCAATTTGTTCTACTGAAAAGAACTTTATTTTATTTCTGATTTTTTTCCCTACTCTTTTAGTTAAAATCTTATAAATTAACAAATATAGATTTTTTTTTTTTTTTTTTTTTTTTTTTTTTTTTTTTTTTTTTTTTTTTATTTTTTAAATTTTTATTTTTATTTATGATAGTCACAGAGAGAGAGAGAGAGAGAGAGAGGCAGAGACACAGGCAGAGGGAGAAGCAGGCTCCATGCACCGGGAGCCTGACGTGGGACTCGATCCCGGGTCTCCAGGATCGCGCCCTGGGCCAAAGGCAGGCGCTAAACCACTGCGCCACCCAGGGATCCCAACAAATATAGATTTAATGGAGATAAAATGTTGTCACAAGGCACAACATTGGCACAAGGGAAAGTTCTCATATAAATTGATAGAAAAAACCTAATCAACATTTACAAACAATATTATTTTGGTTGATTCTCTGGAATTATTTTTACCCAGCTGGTTAGAAAGTAGATTCTTTTGCCTCATACCTGATATTAGACTAATTCTTGTCTCACTATAGAATAAAGAAAGATAAGACATGCTTAGGATGTTTTAAGAGGCAACATGGCGGGGCACCTGGGTGGCTCAGTGGTTGACTTCTGCATTCAGGATCCCAGGATCCTGGGATCGAGTTCCGAATTGGACTCCCTGCATGGAGCCTGCTTTTCTCCTCTGCCTATGTCTCTGCCTCTTTATCTTTGTCTCTCATGAATAAATAAATAAAATTCTAAAAAGAGAGAGAGAGAATATGGAATGTGAAAAATTATAATCTTTAGAGTTGACCAAAAATGCATTTGAGTTTATATTTCATTACTTTATAAATGGGTATTTTTTTTCTGGGACCTCTTTGAATACAGTTTCTTATTGGTCAAATGGAGCTAATAATGACTACTCTTTGGTAGACATTGTCTACTAAGTGACGAGCCTAGAGCTTTTATATGGTATGGAATCATTTGGGGTATACTTTCAAATATATTCTTGAACACACACAATGAATATATCATATTTTGTCATCACAGTTTTGAAGGAGCTGATTTGATGGAGGCATTTCAATGTAGAATAAATAGAGAAGCCATTACACATTAACCTTGATGGATAATGCAACTAAAACTTATAGAAGTAATGGACTTGCTCAAGGTCATATACTAGCAGAGAACAGGTAACAGAGAACACTAGGTCTCATGGAGTAATATTTTCTTTATCCTGATTTCAGACATTTTTAATGCAGATTATGTATGTCCAAAAATAGTACAAAATTTAGAAAATAAGTTTTGGTCATAGCTGGATGTTTAATTAATTGACTAGCTCTTTGCATCAGATAAAATTAACAATAATCTTTCAAAAATAAAATATTGAAAAACAGGGTCAGAAAACTAAACCATGTGAATAGAGCAGTGTTTATGATTATATTCACAATCTATATGTTATCTTTAATATCTTATATGTAACTTATTTGACATTTTATTTAATCATTAAGTAATATATATCAAACAGAAATAGTAATAAAGTTGATGTGTAGTTATTTCAGCTTGCGGGTCCTTTTTCCCCTTTATATAAAAGGGTAGTTTGGGCTATTTGATCTGTAAGGTTTCTTCTAAGTTTCTCAGTCTTGATCAAAATATTTGGGGCATCTGTCTCTGAGTCAGCTGGCAGTCATTGTTGACTGTCCCAGCATGCCCATTTTCTTAGAAATTTCTTCCACCCCACATATTCTGAAGGCCTGCTACATTTGTGCCACATAAAGTCAATCTTCTGGTCATGACTGATTACTCCAGGATAGAAACCTGACAGAGAGTGGAACTAACCCATGGCATGCACTGAGCCTTTCAGATAATCTTTCTTGAGAAATTGAATTGGATCTATTCACTGGATTGCAATATCATATAGAAATAAATGGATACGGTTGACAGAAACATAAATGAAAGCTGCCGATATTGGTAAGTTATGGGAGGGTAGTTTAGAGACTTAGGAAGAGTCATTCTGAAGAATTGAGATTGGAGTAGTTGTGACAAGAGATGCACAAGTCAGCAGGAATCCTGTACCTTCAGAGATAGAAGAGAGGTCAGGGAAGAAAGAGAGACAGAAAGGTTCTAGTTCCCACTAGACACAGCAGAAATTCCTGCTCTGTGGTTTGTGTGTGTGTGTGTTGTTTTTTTTTTTTTTTTTTTTTACTTCAGTAAATCTTTCCAATAAATCCTTATCCTTATCTGGGGGTTAATATGAATCAGTTTTCACTTTTGAAACAAAATTCCAATCCTAAGACAATCCTTGGATTGCCAATTAAACATATGACTATCTTTTAAATTCAGTGATGGAGAGAAAGGTGCTACATAATTCTACAAGTTTCTTCATTTTTGTCACAGAAGCTTGAACTGAGTAGTTTTCCAATAAATATTTGATTTGAATACTCAACATTGTAAAGAAGTGTGTTCTGAAATGATATGGGCGAAGCTTTCATGTAGCAGCCATCTTTCCAAGTCAATTTCTTTGCAACACACAGCAGAGGAGACTTTCGTCAGTTGGTTATTACATCAGTTGGTTAGAGTCATAGAATCATTACCATGATTGGAAAAGAAAAGATGCAGTGAAAAGAATATGAGGTTTTATCTTTGTTTTTGTTTTTTGCTTTAACCGGCTTCAAGGAAATTGGATTTTCTGTTGAGTAAAGAATAGAGTAATTCGAACATAATAGGCTGGGAAAAGGTTGTTTATTAAGAAAAGTAAAAAAAAGAAAAACAACTTTTTTTTTATTTGAAAAATGTCTAGTAGATACTAGAACATCTGGTTCAAAAGTGAAATCTTCAGTGACACATCTGGCTGTTTGCTCCATAAGATGTCAAACATGAGGATAATTGAAAATATGAAGCTAAATTACTTAAATGTTAAGCTTTCATCCAGATGTCTGATGTTATACTAGACCAGAAAAATCTTCGTGTGTCAGACATTAAAGCAATCAGGAATATCTAAGTGCCACTATAAATAAAATAACATTTCTAATATGGTTCAGTGGAGAGAAAGTATTAACCAATGATTAGAGACTACACAAGAAATTTGCTTGTTAGTTATAAGCTTTTTTCATCTGATCAGCAGTAACTAGTAAAACATGGGACTATTAGAATGAATATCCCTGGAGGAAATTTGGCCAGAATGACTGACAAATAAACAAGTATATTTCATTGCCAAACCGATTTTTTGCTATTTTTATACACAGACATATCAATGAGGCACAGTTTTAGCTATTTATTAAAGAACAAAGGAGTTGATTTTTGCAAAGACATTAGAGAAATGGAACGCAATTTTAAATTTCAATCCTTTGGCAATGTTTATTGGTGAAGAATAAAATGCAAGTAGGTATAACCTGCAGCTATGATTTAGCTACAAGAAATACCCAGTGATATAGCCAGGGTTGGCTCACAAATTATACCCTATGGGAGAATGGGAAGAGCGAGGCCCAGAGAGTCAAGGCTAGCAGAAGGCATTTGGCTGACACTGCAGATTGATACAGATGAGGTGCTAAATCCAGGCAAGAAAGCAAGTGCAGAGAAGGGAGGACTGCACATCTTGGGTGATGTAGGTAGGAATCAAAGTATATAGTCCAGGGAGCTAGAGGATATGTAATGTGCCACCAACTCATTATAATAGATAGAACCAAATACGCCTCCAGGGCAAAGACCCTGTATTTCCTGTTTGTTTGGGGTTTTTTTGTACTGATTTTATTTATTCAGGCTGAATTAAAATATCTCCCATCAAAACAGTTCCATCAAAATGTTGGTAACAAATTATGATACATCCACGTGAGTGTCTACTCATAATGAAAAATAAACATGTTAAGCCCTATTTACCTCAGAGGAAAGAGGGGCTCAGACAAGTCAGTCACACATCCAGGAAGAGCACTCAATTATGTAGCAGCCCAATATAGACACAAATTCAAATCTGGCTAACCCTGAAAAACACTTTTTTTCCTCCACATGTCATACTGCCTCTTAAAATATCAGTTGTCTTTTTTCTGCACAGAGCTGAGAATTGCTATACTGAACCATTTTATGGACTGATGTAGATATATAGATTAAAGATATACATCACAAATTGACTTGAGAAACAAATTTGATTACTGGAAAGATTGAACATGTGCAGGACACTGTGTGTATGAAAAATGGAAAGTAGAGAGTAATGATAAGATGGTAGATTCTATGGTCAGAGACAGAGTTTCAAGCTTCGGGTTTTCCACTCACATTTTTTTTTTAATTTTTATTTATTTATGATAGTCACAGAGAGAGAGAGAGAGGCAGAGACACAGGCAGAGGGAGAAGCAGGCTCCATGCACCGGGAGCCCGATGTGGGATTCGATCCCGGGTCTCCAGGATCGCGCCCTGGGCCAAAGGCAGGCGCTAAACCGCTGCGCCACCCAGGGATCCCTTCCACTCACATTTTAAACAGATGAACATTTATTTACAAAATGAAGGTAACTAATACTACTTTTTATCTCAATTATTCTCCATTTAAAATTAAAGGGTTTTTTTTTTTTTTAATGTGTACCTTTATAAGCCTGACTCAGTGCGTGCCTCATAAAAACAATAAATATGGAATGAATGCCCAGGTGGGGAGATAATTTTGTATCTCTATTTCTATAGATATTTGTATCTGTTGGCCAATATTTTTCTCAGAGGCAAGGTCAGGATCATGTGTGATGTATTAGAGTCCATATAGGTCATTTCATTCAGAAAATTGTTTTAGGCTTAGGTTAAACATCTTGCCAAACAAGACATGGTTTTTCCCATTCTAGATTCTCCTTCTTAGTTTATGAGGCCTTGAGAGGTGTCTACCCAGAGGTTTTTGTTGTCTGGAATCAGTGCTATGCCAAAACACAGAAAGATTTGAAATTGTATCTGCCTGGTTCAGATCCAGGACAGCATAACTCAGACTTCTGAAGCCCTTCAGCCCTTCAGAGCAATATTAGAATATTTTAACATTCAATATTCAATGATATCTTGCCATGTTTTATTTTCCTGTTTGATGGTTAATAATAGAAACTGAAGCGTGGTTGGGAGGGTGGAGTGAGGAGACAATTGTTTTCATGGTGAACTTTGGATGATCAGAATCTGGCTTGTGCCAATTTAAATTTATTAATTGATTTTTTTTTCTCATGATGCTTGAGTTTCGTGCTAGTAAACCCATATGTAAAAAAAAGCCTTTTCTATGATATTGCAAAATATCCTTACAAGCATTTGTATTTTGCTACTTATACTAGAGATATAATAAAAGGAGAAGGTGAAGGAGGTGGTGTTCATACAGAAGACAATCAAAGTCCTCCTAAGTGGTTAATAGAGTCTATTGGCCATGCCCTGCCATTTTATCTGCAGCTTCAGAACATGTGCCTGGGCTGTTCTCTCCCCTTTCGCATTCTCCATCCTCCTTCTTTTCTCTTTTCTTTTCATTTTCTCACGGAGTACTATCTATCCATTCTTTGTGTTCTCTTGGCTGTTATCTTGAGGGTTTTAACTTCTACTTCAAGGGGATTATCAATTACATTCTTATAGAAAGATCTTCCAAAGTAGATTTTTGGTGAAGAAACTATTTTATTATTTTCTCTCTCTGCTTTGGTGTAAATCTTCCCATGTTGATATTCACCCAGATACTTTTCAAATATTTAACACATCAACCCGTGACTTCCAGATTTTCTTTTTTAAAGTGGCTTAATATATATTGCCACAGTCTGAATACTTAATAACATCTAGACCAACCGGTTTCCATAAAGGACAAAGATACAGTGATTTGTGTAATTCCATTATAATTCTATTCTTCCAGTTCTTTTTTTTTTAAGATTTTATTTATTTATTCATGAGAGACACAGAGAGACAGAGAGAGAGGCAGAGACACAGGCAGAGGGAGGAGCAGGATCCATGCAGGGAGTCTGATGCGGGATAGGATCCCGGGTCTCCAGGATCACACCCCAGGCTGCAGGAGGTGCTAAACCGCTGAGCCACCCAGGGATCCCCTATTCTTCCAGTTCTAGTGCTTTCTAATAAATATTCTCATCAAAGAAGCTATCTATGGGTAAGAATTCTGCCTCTTTTTCATTCTCATTTGAAGTAAAAAGTGAGAAAGTCCCAGCTAGTTTCAGTAATTGGCTGTCATACACTATTTAGAATGCTGCTTTGAAAGAGATCCACTTCTTCCTCTTACTGTTCTCTGTTTGCACCACAAAATATTTGAAATGGACAGATCACAGCAGACTGTTCAATTGTATTGCTTCTCTCTCATTTCTAAAACTTATTCTAATCTTCCTTGGAGCAAGAACCAAAGATTAGGAGAACTGAAACACACAACAGAATTTGAACAGAGTTAGATTGAGTCTGTTAGTTGACCAGGAGACCAAAGGCAGACTTAAAAGAATGTAATACTAGCAAACACTTATAAAATTTGATTGTCTTCATATTAGCTGAAAGAGGAATCTGTCATCTGAGAGAAGGAAGTGCTTGGTCTAGGGAGGAAAAAGGAGAGAAAGACAGTCTCATGAATTTGTTTCCTGGATGTTTGGTTGTTATTAATTACACACCTATAGTCAAAAATGGAATTCCACTTCTAAGAGATTGTCTTCCCTTGACCTCTGAACACAACTGCCCTTGGAAGGCAAGGATGTGTCTGTAAGAAGACTGGCTTAACTTTGCAGTTGCAAGAAGGAATTAGTTTACATCATAATTATTCTCCTTTAACTAGCATTTCAAACACTTGCCCTTGTTTATAGGTTATTTCACTTGGTATGGCAGAAATAAGGCCCTGTTTTGGCTATTCTTGCTGAGCAGAAATGGTTGGTGAGAAGTTTCTCTGTCTCATTCTCTCTTCCCCCACCTTTGCCCCCTTCTCCCTTAATACAATTTGCCTTTCTCCAAAACTACTTGGATCTTCTTTTACAATGGCTCAACATAAAATATACATAATTTTGTTTCTCTCTCCTATCATAGATGTAGCTAAAATCTTTTTCCTGATAAGTGACTGCCAGCTGCCAAGCTAGCAGGGATTCGACCTGGAATGAGCCGGCCATCATCTGCTTTCTTTGCTATTCTTTTCTGGACTGGTCTTTCATCTGTCTGGTAGCGGATTAGTTTTTAGTTTTTGCCTACCTGATAAGCCATGTGGGAGGCATGTCAGGAGGCTCCAGCAACAAGGCAGCATGCAGAATTCCTCATAGAACCAGAAACTGAGCTGACAGGCTAGAGAGAAGCATCTGGTGATTGTTGATGTTGTCAAAAGTTGTCAAAATTGACAGGCTAGAACCACATTCTACTTCTTACCTTAGGGATACATGTGTCATGAACTGGAATGCTAGGAAGGAAATTGGGTGGAGAATATTTCTAAACAATTGCCTGGTTAGGGGGCAGTTGTTCCCAACTGGTTTTTGATCCTTTTTTTTTTTTCCTACTTGGAAAACTCCTAGTTGATCTTCAAGATTCTGCCCTATAACCCAGCCTTGCCTGATGTAAGAATTAACTTGATTGCCCCATTCCAGTCACTCCAAGGAAAACTCAGATGAAGTGGGTCTGGGAATGTGCACTTCACATGTCACAAATGCTGCAGTCCATCCTTTTAATCATGACTTGTTGATGCACATTCTCCCCTTGACCCCATCTTGACTCTTCATGCCTGTGGCCTCAGTGCCACCATAGCTTTTGATATCAAGGTTCTTAATAAACATCTGTTGCATGAATGAAAGAACATATAGAGCTAGTACTTATTAGGGTCCAGATTTCATGCTGTGCTTTGAGAAGTCAATAATAAAGAAGTCACAAACTTGCTTCAAAAGATTCTTTGTATAATAAGCTATTTGGTTGTCTGATATGGGTATGGCATTGGTGGTGCTGTGGGGACTACTGGGTGTTTAGAAGTCAAGGATCTTCTTCCTGAGATCAAAAAACCTTAAGAATGGAACCCAGGGGTATCTAGAGAAAAATAACATTGAGGCAATTAGAAAATCTGTTAGAACCAATTTGGGAGAAGAGGGATCTTACATTCTAATTTAACTTCTTAAGGGAAAAGGGGTGAGCTCTGAATGGTGGAGCTAACATTGACCTGCTGTGTTGCAAACCTCCCAAGAGCAGTAGCCCTGGGATTTATGCTAAGCTACAAGGCCAGTGCTCACCACATTTACCAACTTCTCCTGTCTTGGCGAGTCCTAGTTTGGCATGGCATCACCATACTCAAGAACTCAGCTCACAAATTCAAATGGCAACCTGCAAAGCTGATGTGGAATTTCTGTCCATTGATTTCTGTCCATTGCTTATTGTGTTTCTGTTCATTGATGTTCATGTATGAAGATATTACTGGTATCTAGATATTCTGAATATCTCTAATACCCCCTTAGAGACACAGCTTATACCTTTATAAAATAATGAGAAGGTATGCCTACAGAGACAGAAGAATTTAATAATGAAAAAAATAGTTTTAAGAACAAAAATTTCTGAATTAAAGTCCTACATGAATTTAGGCAAAATATGAAACCTCGCTGATCTTCAGCAATTCCCCATCTAAACAATAAGAAAAGAACAAGTATGCAATTATTGATAAAATTAAATAAGATAATGTGTAAATTTTTGGCATATTATATAAAAGCTCAGTAAATATTTGTCCTCCTAAATTTCCATTTTCTTTCCTTATATAACTATGTACTAGGCTAAGTCATCAGAACACCTTTCTAGACACCCAGGATGCTAATAACTAGGAAAAGCTGGGATATTGGTAAAAACATTTCTCAGTTTCCTTTTCTCCCTTTTCCTCGGCTCCATCTAATATTACTGGACTACTTCACTCACTCAAAGCATTTTTGAGGAAAGATGATGAGGAAAACCATACAAGCTAAGCTATGATTGATAAAAATGAAGATATTGAAGATGTAAATATTTATTCTCAGACATAAGTGCGCAGATGAATCATCTGTGAAGCTTGCTCAAATTTTGTACTAGATTCTACTCCCCCTAGATTCTACTCCCCCTCAAATTCAGCATTAGTTGGTCCCAGTGTTAGAGTTTGAGAAAATCCAGCTCTAAAGTATATTCTCAAGATCAATAGGTGGAAGAATGATAGGTACTTTAAACATGTTACTTGAGTAGTAGAAGAAGCACATGGTTTGGGAACCTATTGTGGAAAAGATTTCTTGTAGGTGAAGAGTGTTTTGTTTTTTTTTTTTTAAAGATTTTATTTATTTATTCATGAGAGACACAGAGAGAGAGAGGCAGAGACACAGGCAGAGGGAGAAACAGACTCCATGCAGGGAGCCCGATGTGGGACTCCATCTGAGGACTCTAGGATCACACCCTGAGCTGAAAGCAGACACTCATTTGCTGAGCCACACAGGCGTCCCAGTGAAGGGTCTTCTGGAGCCCTTCACACAACCATACAGACTACTGTCGCGTGATGTGGAATCCCAGAATGGCATTTGCTAATGTGTGTATAGGATTGCATTTTATACCTAGTAACACTATTCTGAAGTACTCTTAATACTTTCAAAACCAATTAGATTTTGAAGGAAGGTAGAGGAATAGGATTGAGTGATACAGTATGTCATATAATGTTGTATATACATTTTAAGAATACCAATGCCAGTCATCTTAGAAATACATTTATTATCCAAATAATGCTACTGAATAAAAGGAAAATGGGGTTTTCTTGTATCTGAGAGTTTTTGTGTTCTTCACATTCATCGCCCACAGCTTCTTCCTTGTGGTAATGCACCTGTTCATAACTTGTAGATCACTTTTGATGCATTTTTAATCTTCAGTGGGCTACAGCAAACTCAAAGGTGATTAGAAATTCCAAAAAGAACATTTTTTTAAAAACTTCACCAAAATGCATTTTTTCCTTTTTATGCTTTGGGTTTTTTTTTTTTTTTTTTTTTTTTTTTTGAAAATAAAAATTCAGATTCCTCCTAGCCACGTCCTTCCAGTGTGCTCTTACTGTGGTACCATTAGCCAACAGGCAGCTGGGGAAATGTTGGCCCACATCCAAGATGATGATTGCTTTTCATGTGGACTGTCTTTGCTGTTGGCTCTCTGACTAATGGCTTCTGTTTTTAATGGATGAAATTTAGTATGATTAACTCTCAGGTGATTAATAGATGGTATTTCTGAGAGCTAAATAATGAAGAAGCAATTAAACAAATCTGATATGTTGTCTTTACCACAAATCAAATAACACTTTTTCTTCCTGTTCCTTGGACTGTGGTTTGGAGGTCAGAAGGCTGTAATAACTCAGGGAGTGGAGCCCTAGACATTCTGGGAAGAATAAGGACAGAAAACACAGTGGAACACTCTCTTCAGCATCAGACTTACCTGGGTTTGAGCTCTTAAAGTGCTATATGTGAAAAAATAGGCAATATATTTAATTCATGAGCCTAATTTCTTCATCTCTAAAACAGAAATGATATACATATTTGTAGGTTTAAATGAAGATTAATGAAGATTAAATGATATAATGTATTTAAAGCAACTTGCAAAAGGCCAAGTACACAATGTTCAGTAAATACATGTTAGTTTTAAAGCCCTTTGTTTCTTCCCATTTTAACCCTCAACATTTTCCCAGGAGTTAAGAGTGTTAGTAGAAGGCTTATGGATTGTAGAAGCCTTCTTTCCTTCTATAACCTTTGGTAATCAAGAAAAGAAAGAGAGTGGTCTCTCCTATCCCCTCAAATATCAAAATAGTCACGATTTCCAGCCATGGTCACCCTTGTAAGTTATTATTTCAAAAAAGCACAAGCCATTGAGCTCCATATTTTCAGTTTCCAACATAGTTTCCACATTCCCTATGATGTGACTTCTCATGTGTAGAATATTATAGTATCACTAGAAAGAATAAAAGAGTTAGTCAACATAACAAGTTAAAAAAAGACATTATAGGTAATTGATTAATTTCATGCTTTAAGTTTTGAACATGATGAGATTTTAAAGATAGCAGAAATGGGAAGGCAATATGTGTTAGAATAAGTTAAGACTTGGTCTGCTTATTGATCACTTGCCCTATTAGGACTCAGCAACAAACAATTCCAAAATATCCATGGTTGGCAGCAACAAGGGTAAATTCTTGCTCATATCACATTGCAGCTTAAAACAGTTTCCAATATTAACTTTTTACCAGATGGAGAAAAGAAATAAATTTACTTATCAAAACTACTATTAATTCTCTAATTCTCAAAAAAGAAAAAAAAAAGCTAATTCTCACCTGCATCTCTTTTTTCTTGTTGTGGTATGAATTACATATCATAAAATGAATAGTTTAGTGTTCTGATTAATGTGTTTTTACAATAGGATACACCTGTGTCATCATCACTTGTAACAATATTTAAAATATTTTCCACCAGCCCCAGAAGTATTCTTTTGTCCTTTTCCAGGCAATCTCTTCTGCTATTGGTTAGTTTCACCTAGTCTAAAGTGTATTTAAGTAAGATTATAAAATATGAACTTTTAAAAAAGATTTTATTTATTTATTCATGAGAGACACAGAGAAGAGGCAGAGACACAGGCAGAGGGAGAAGCAGGCTCCCCACAGGGAACCCAATGTGGGACTCGATCCCAGGATCCCAGGATCACAACCTAAGCCAAAGGCAGATGCTCAAGGCCTGAGCCACCCAGGTGCCCATGAAATTTTTTTTAGAGATTTATTTATTTATTTTATATAGAGAGACAGACAGAGAGACAGAGAGCATGGTGGGTAGGGCATCTCAGAGCCCAAGACGGGGCTCAATCTCACAACCCCAAGATCACAACCTGAGCTGAAATCAAAAGTTGGATGCTTAATTGACTAAGCCATCCAGGCGCCCCTAAAATATGAACTCTTATGTGTCTGTTTTCAATCAAGAGAATGTCTGCATCTTGCACATTCATGTTTTCACATATGTTGTTAGTTGACAACCTTTTATTGCTAAGAGTTTTCCATCAAATGAATATATAGCAGCAAATTGTGTTTACTCATTCTCTTGTTATGAACATTTGGCTCATTTGTAGGTGGGGCCATTAAGAATAAAGCTCTATTAGTCTTGTAGAAGTTTTTGTGGACATGTTTTTACCTCTCTTGGAAAAATACCTAGGAGTAGAAGCACTGAGTCTTAGGGTAGGTGTGTTTAACTCTGTGAGCAGCTGCCAAACTGTTTTCCAAAGTGGTTGTACCATTTCACAATTTCAACCAGCAATGTAATAGAGTTCTGTTTGCTCCACATTCTTGTCAACATTTGGCTTGGTAAGTAGCCTTATTTATCGAGGAAGGGGAACATTGCAGTGACTAGGAAATCATATCTCATTGGGGATATAATTTGCATTTCTCTGATGATAATAATATTTGTCACTTTTCTATATTATTATTGTCTTATTGTATATATTTTCTTTTGTGAAGTGTTCAAATATTTTTGGCCATTTTGATTGGGAGGGATGTTCATTATTTTATTGTGCATAAGTAGTTCTTTGTATATTCTAGACATTAGTGTTTTGTCAGATATGGTACGTGTACTGCAAATTGTTTTCTGGGTCTGTGGAATGCCTATTAATTATCTTTATGGTTGTTTTTATTGAGCAGGACCTATTAAAATATTTTGCTATTTAAAAAATTAGTTTCATTGTTGCCTGATAATTCTGGATGTAAATCCTAAAATTAATGTCTGCCAGTATTTCAGTTGCTTTTTTATTATCTGAACAGTGTCTTACAAAGAGCAAAATTTTTTAATTTTGATGAATTCCAATTTATCAATTTGTTCTTTTATGAATTGGGCTTTTGGTATCATATCTAAAAAATGTTTGCCTAATTTAAGGCCACAAATATTTTTCTTCATGTTTTCTTCTGGTGTTTTTTTTTAGGTTTTTTTTTTTTTTTTTTAATTTTTATTTATTTATGATAGTCACAGAGAGAGAGAGAGAGAGAGAGAGAGAGAGAGGCAGAGACATAGGCAGAGGGAGAAGCAGGCTCCATGCACCGGGAGCCCGACGTGGGATTTGATCCCGGGTCTCCAGGATCGCGCCCTGGGCCAAAGGCAGGCGCTAAACTGCTGCGCCACCCAGGAATCCCTAGTTTTTATTTTTATATTTAGAACTACGACTCACTTTGTGTTAATTTTTGTATATAGTACTGGTACTGTTGGTGTGCAATCTCCCTAGGAGTTTTCTGAGTGTCATCTGAAACCTATCCCCATATGAAGAGAGTGGGGAGAGAAGGAGGAAAGAGCAGACCACTTCAGACTGGTATGTGACAGATTTAAAAAGCAGGGAAATGTATATAAAAATCTTGTCTTGGGTTGCCTCTGCACAAGTCCACCAGAATCTTAAAAGTTTCCAAAGAGGTTTTAGGTGAGCCTAGTCTCATACCCAGTCCAGATGGCCTCAACACCACATTTCTATCCTAAGGTTGTATCCTTGGAGCAGCTTCTAGGAGCCAGGAAGGAAAGTAGAACATACATTCCAAGAACAGAGGAGGGCCTGGGGAGCTTCCAATCATCTGGATCCAGCTCTTGGAGCAACTGGTGGTCTCACTTTCTTGATGATACCCTCCAATAGACACAAAGAATAGGTTAGAGTTTTATTTGTGTTTTTGTTTTTCTGGTTTTTGTATTCTTTTGTATACGAGTATCTACTACTACCAGCATCATTTTTTGAAAAGACCATTCTGTGCACTGAATAGCCTTTGACTCTTCCCTGAAAATCAATGATGCTAAATGTTTGAGTCTACTTCTACAATCTCCATTCTGTTTCATTGACCTATTTGTCTGCATAGAGACCAATACACAGTCTTGATTACTATGAGTTTTGAAATCAGGTAGTATTAGTTTCTCAAACTTGAGTTTTTAAATTTTTTTCAAAATTGCTTTGGTTATTCTAGTTTCTTTACTTTTCCGTATAAATTTTTTTAAATTTTTATTTATTAATTTTTATTTATTTATGATAGTCACAGAGAGAGAGAGAGAGAGGCAGAGACACAGGCAGAAGGAGAAGCAGGTTCCATGCACCAGGAGCCCAACGTGGAAATCGATCCAGGGTCTCCTGGATCGGGCCCTGGGCCAAAGGCAGGCGCCAAACCAAACCGCTGCGCCACCCAGGGATCCCTTTTTTAAAAAAAAAATTTTTTATTAATTTTTATTTATTTATGATAGTCACAGAGAGAGAGAGAGAGGCAGAGACACAGGCAGAGGGAGAAGCAGGCTCCATGCACCAGGAGCCCAACGTGGGAATAAATCCAGGGTCTCCTGGATCGGGTACTTTTCCGTATAAATTTTAAAATTAACTTGGCAATATCTACAATAAAAGCTTCCATGATTTTTATATATAGTTATTCCATATATTCTGTTAGGTCTAACCATAAATATGTGATGTGTTTTGAATGCCAAATGCTACTTTTTAAATATCCCATTTTCTATTATTTGCTGCTGGTATGTCTGAATAGCATTTTATTTTATATGCTTTGTATTTATAAAACTGAAGCTGTGACAAACTTGCTAATTCTAATAGCTCTTTTACAGAGTACATTACACTTTCTACAAAGTTGAGGTCATCAGTGACTAAAGACAGTTTTATTTCTTCTTTTCATTCATGACATCTGCCATATTGCACTGGCTAGAACTTTCAGCACAGTATTAAATAGAAATGGTGAGAACAGATATCTCTGACTTGTTGCTAATCTTAGGCACAGGGCATTTAGTTTTTATCATTCAATTTGATATTAACTATCATTCGATTTGATTTTCTTAGGTGCCCTTTATCAGGTTGAGGATGTTCTTTTCTGTTCCTAATTTGCTAAGAGGTTTTATGAGGAATGGGTATTAGAATTGCCAAATGGTGTTTCTCCATATGTTGAAATAATTCTTTTTTAGTTTAAGATGTTTAAATATATTGATTGATTTTGAAATGTTAAACCAATTTTGTGTTCCTGGGACAAATTCACTTGGCTATCATGTACTATTCTTGTTATATATTGTTGGATATCATTTTGCAACAATTTTGTTTAGAATTTTGGCATCTGTATTCATGAGGGATACTGGTCTATAGTTCTTTTTTCTAGTAATATCTATTTTTGGTTTTGGTATCAAGGTAATGCTGGCTCATTGGCATATAAGACAGCAGATATCCTTTGACTCTTCAATTTTCTGAAGAGTTTGTACAGATTCGATACTATTTCTTCCTCAAATGTTTGATTTAATTTATCAGTTAAGTCATCTGGGCCTAAGGCATTCTTTATACCAGTACAATTTCTTGAATAAATTTATGGCTGTTCAAATGATCTGTTTCTTTTTGAGTGTGCTTTAGTAATTTGTGTCTTACAAGAAATTTGTGTATTTCATATAACTTGTATCAGCATAGAGGTGACCTATTTTGTAATTATTCTTTTAATATCTTTAGAGTCAATAGTAACATTACTTCTCTTTCTCCTGCTTTGTTAATTTGTACCTTTTTTCTATTTCCTCATCAGTCTGGCTAACATTTTATCAATTTCATTGATGTTAAATAACTAGCCTTTGGAGTTTTTTCACTTTCTCTTATTTTTCTGTTTTATATTTCATTTTCGTTTGTTCTGAAATTTATTGTTTTCTTTCTTCTACTTACTTTGGTTTTAATTAGCTCTTTTGAAAATGCTTTCTCTGGCAAACTCTGAGGACAGAATTTTGAGACCATTCTTTTTTTTTTTAATATAGAGATTTAGGGCTGAAATTTTCTCCAATACTGTATTAGCAGCATACCAGAATTACTTATATGTTGTGTTTCATTTTCAACTCAGTTAAAAGTACTATTTTTCACATTGGTATTTATTCAGAAGTGTGCTATTAATTTCCCATTATTTGGATATATTCCAGAGATTTTTTTCTGATTTTGATTCTAATTTAATTATATTGCAAAAAAAATCAAATTTTTACAACTCGAATCTTTTTAAGTTTATTGGGAACTGTGTTATGGGCCAGAATATGACATAATTTGGAAAAATGTTCCTGTACATTTGAAAATTAAGTGTAATCCACAGTTGCTGGGTGGAGCTTTTGGTATATGTTAATTATAGCAAGGTGACTAATAGCTTTTAATATCTCCTATATTTTTATTAGTTTTCAATCTATCAATAGCAAAAGAAACACATTGGAATCTACAATAATAGTCAGTTTTTCTATTTCTCTGTGTACTTCTATCATTTTTTGCTTCATATGTTTTGTAACCGAGTGCATAAACATAAGCTATTATGTTCTCTTCATTTATTGACTCCTTCATCTTAATGAAACAGCTCTTATTCTTTTGCTCTGAAATCTATTTTTTTGTGATATTAGTATTGGCACTCCAGTATCTTTTGGCCAGTGTTATTATGACATGCTTTTGACCATTATTTTGCCAATATTTACATATTTGTAATTAAAGGGGGTTTCTTGTAGGTGGTTATGTTAGCTTCCTAAGAACGATTACCAAAAGTTGGGAGGCTTAAGACAAGAGAAATTTATTCTCTCACTATTCCGGAGGTTAGAAGTCTGAGATCAAAGTAACAGCAGGGCCATGCTCACTCTGAAGGCACTAGAAAAGAATCTTTCCTTCCCTCTTCTTGGCTTCTGTTCATTGCTGCCAGTTCTTATCATCTCGTGGTTTATAGCTGCATGGCTCCAATCACTGCTTCAAGTGTTGATCTTAACTAATAACATCTGCAAAGACTCTTTCCAAATAAGATTACATACATAGGTACTGAGGATGCATCAACATATCTTTTAGGGGGGCATATTCCATCCACAACAGTCTACCTTCTGACCCCCTGAGATTCATGTACCCTAAGCAAGTATGAAACCCAGTGTGGTAAATTCCATTAGGCTTAAATGATTGTGAATTATCTGTGTCTTGGTGCTCTGCCTTTTTTTTTTTTTTTTTAAGATTTATTTATTTGTTTATGAGAGAGAGAGAGAGAGAGAGAGGCGCAGAGACACAGGCAGAGGGAGAAGCAGGCTCCATGCCGGGAGCCAGACGCAGACTCGATCCTGGGACTCCAGGATCGCGCCCTGGGCCAAAGGCAGGCGCTAAACCGCTGAGCCACCTGGGGATCCCCCGGGGCTCTGCCTTCTAGGCCCATAGAGGTCTGGCAACCAAGCCCATGGAAGCCTTATCAGCCTTGCCAGCCTCTGAGCCATGCTTGTAGTTGTCAATCCCTCTTCATTCAAGAAAAGTTCAAGTTCCTGATCAATTAATGTTATTAGCATATTTCCTGCTTGCAGAATTCCAGAATTCTTATAGCCTTCCTTTGTTGGTCTCATCTGTGGCCCATGTAGTCCTAATCTTTTTTTTTTTTTTTAAGATTTTATTTATTTATTCATGAGAGAAAAGAGAGAGAGCCAGAGACATAGGCAGAGGGAGAAGCAGGTTCCCTGGGGGGAGCCCGATGTGAGACCTGATACGGAGATCCCAGGATCACGACCTGAGCCAAAGGCAGACACTCAACCACTGAGCCACACAGGTGTCTCAAATATTATTTATTTACCCATGTCGTTACCAGCTTCAGGGACACCACTTATGCTCCTTTAATTATGAGATTTTCCAGTCAGATTGGTGGGAATAGGTGTTTTTGTTTCTGGCTCCTTATCGGTGCTTGACACTTAATTTATATCCTTTCTCCTGCCTTGAGACTTTCCTCACATGCACTTGCTGGTAAGTACTCTGCTGAATTCTTGAGGGAGGCATTCTGCAGATTTAGAGACCTTCATCTCTGCATAGAGCTTTCTCCTCTCTGACCAACTCTGGGCACCCTGGTCATGTCTCACTCAGCTCTTTCTCCTCAACTTAGGGAATCAGCAGAGCTCCACCTGGATTTCCTCTCCTTGCAGCATGACCTGGACAATTCCTCAAGACAGTAAACTGGGAAAATCTTAGGACTTCTTTCTTTTGTTTCCTGTCCATCAGAGATCACAATCTATTGTTGCTGGATGTCCAGTGTCTTGAATATTGCTCTTTTATGGATTTTTGTCCAACTTTTGTGAGCTTTTTTCATTGGAAGGGAAATCAGTTCCTGTTATTTCTATCTTGGTCATCAGAGGAACTTTATTTCATTTGCATTTCTTTTTAAAGTTCACTTATTATTGTTACTACTTTTTTTTAGTAATGTCTACATCCTACATGGGCTTCAAACCCATGGCTCTGAGATGGAGAGTGGCATGTCCTCCTGACTGAGCCAGCCCGGTGTCCTGGTCCATTTGCATTTTTTATAATTATAGTAATATTGGGTTTAAGTCTAATATCTTGTCATTTGTTTTATGTTTATTTATAAAGTTTCTCCATGTTATTCTGTTCCCTCTTTCTCAGATTATTTTGTGTTGGTTCTTTCTAATATTCAATTTTATAACTTATACTGATTTTTTATATTTGGCTTTTTATGTTTTGTTTTTCTAGTTGCTCTAGAGATTAAGGTACACATCTTTAAATTATCACAGTCTGCTTTCATATAATACTGCTTCGAAATCACACTACTTCATATATATTGTGAAAATCTTACAACTGATTAATTCCATTTATCCCACTGCCAGCCCTTTGTGCAACAGTTATTTATATTTTACTTCTACAAATATTACACATTCCATAATATATTGTTATTATTTTTGTTTTTATGGTCATCGGTCTTTAAAATCTTTCTCTCTCTTTCTGTCACTAAAATCATTAAAAATATTTATTTTATGTTTACACAAATATTTTCTCTATTGGTTTTATTTATTCTGCCTTGCAGGTATATGTACCATTTCCCTCTGATGTGAAGATTTCTTTTAACATTTACTGTAATTCAGGTCTTCTGGAGGTAAAAATCTCTCACGTTATTTTTATGAGCATATTTATATTCATGTAGTGTCATTGTTTGGCTTTGGTATAAGGGTAATACTTGCCTCATAGAATGAATAAGGAAACATTTTCTCATCCATTTTTTTGATGAATTAGAGAATTTATCAAATTTTTTTTTCCGGAGAGCCCAGGTAGTTCAGTTGGTTAGGTGTTCAACTCTTGATTTCAGCTCACGTCATGATCTCAGGGTTGTAAGATCGAGCCCCACATCAGTCCTATGCACTGGGCATGGTGCCTGCCTTCTGTCTCCCTTTCCCTTTGCTCCCTCCCCACCAGTCTCTAAATAAATAAATACTTTTTTTCATAAATAATAATTTTTGCTAACTATTCTTTAAATGTTTGGTAGGATTTGATAGCGGAGGCATCTGCTCATAGGCTTTTTTATTTTGGAGGTGTTTTTATTAATGATTCACTCTTGTCATAGGTGTGTTGAGATTTTCTACTTCATTTTTAGTCAGCAGAGTTACTTTGTGTGTTTAGAGGAATATGTCCATTTCATCCAAGACATAAAACTTGTTGGTATACAGCTGTTCCTAGTATTATTTTATACTTTTTATTTCTGTTAGGTTAGTAGTAATGTCCCTCCTTTTATTGCTGATTTTAGTTATGTGTGTCTTCTCTCTTTCATTTGTAAGATTTTCCAGTTTTTGGATCTTCAAAAAAAAATTTCCAACAATTTTTTATTTCACTGATTTATAAAACAAGGAAAGATGAAGAAAATACGCAGAAAACCAAAGAGAGAGAACCCACCTCTCCCAGTGGCTCAGCACTTAGCTACATTTGTACTGACTAGGCATTAGTCCAAGGTGAAAGCTTAAACTTATCAGGCTTTTACTGATCATGCATCTTGCCCTGGGCATACATGTGGCTTTCTAAATTCCTCACCACACACGGCTACGGCTACTTCTGAATGCCTTAATTTACCAAAGAAAGTCTACCTGGCTTTTGCTTTGGATCTCATGCAGCCTATCGTATAGCCTGATCATAATCTTTAGCCATAGAAATCTAAGAATTGCTAGTTTGGCTTGATGGGTTTTTTTTACTTGGTTTGGTTTGGTTTGTGTGTGTGTGTGTGTGTGTGTGTGTTCCAATACTCACTGCTTTTCTAGTCTGAGTCTGACTTAGGTGAAACAGAGATGAGCCCCTTACGTCATCTTTCAAGTAGTCCCAGGAAGGTTAGAAGTTACATAATATTTGCAAATTATCTTTCTCTATCTAGAACCACAGAAAAGGGGCCACAGGGTGAATTCAAGCTACCACTGCTTTAAGACCAAGGTCAGTGCTGCACCAGGGGTGGGGCAGTAGTGAGGCTAAGGGCAAATCAAATTGTCACAAGACATGCCTATCACTTTGAAGTGCCTTTTTATTTATTTTTTTTTTTTGCTTTGATGTTAGTTTGTCTCCTATAAACTTTTGACTGTTTTCCAGAGTTCTAGTAATTTCTGCATGTTCTTCAATGTTGCCATGGGAGATGAGAGGTTAGAGCTGCCACTATTTTGCTCCTGTCTGGGTCAGAATGTTCTTGGTTTTATCCATTCAAATGTTTCTTGGTCTTGCTCTCTCCTTCCTCTCCCTCTGAAACTCTAATTGCACATGTGTTAGGTATTTGATGTTATATCTCAGATCTCTGATGTTGTGTATATTTCACTATTATCTTCGTGTTTCAATTTTGATAGTTTCCATAGATGTGTTTTCAAGTTCGTTGATATTTTCCTCTGCTCTGTATAGTTGGCTGTTAAGCTCAATACATTAATTCATTTATTATATTTTTCACTTCTAATACTTTCATCTGTTCTATTTTTATTGTTTCCATCTCTCTGCTGAAATTTTCCATTTCTTCATATATTGGTGTCCACACTCTCCACTAGATACTTTAGCATTTTTATGGTAATTATTTCATCATAGTGATTTTTTTAGAGGTTTTATTTATTTATTTGAGAGAGACTGTGAGACAGTGAGTATGTGCAGGGGGAAGGGCAGAGGAAGAGGAAGAGGGAGAAGCAGGCTCCCAACTGAACAGAGAGCAGAGCCCATGCAGGGCTCTATCCCAGGACCCCAGGATCATGACCTGAGCTGAAGGCACATGCTTAACCAACTGAGCCACTCAGGCACCCTTCATCATAGTGATTTCTGACAGGATATTTTCCCTTGAAATTTATGGCTTGCGTGTGGTCTTTGTCTGTGATGACCAAACTTGGTTTCCCCTATTTTGATCTCTAGTGTTCTGAGGACTTTGGTTTTAACTTGCTGTCAGGCTTTTGTCTTCAAGTTGTTCTGTAAGGCTGTGTGGTATTCCCAAGTTTAGGGTCTGGGATTTACACTTAGTGAGATTTCCTTCGTGCAACATTATAGATGTGCACTCAAAACCTTCTCTGACCTGTGTCTTTCCCTATTCCCTGTACACGCAGCCCTTTTAGACTGGTATAGTTTCTTACTTCAGGTAGTAAGACACTTAATTACTATGATATTACTGGATTAGATATACTGGTTCATCCTTTTTATAAGCCCTGGAATAGGAGTACCTGGTTTTAACTCACATCTTTACTTCTAAGAGCTGTTTGATTTGGGGAAGATTACTCCACTCCTTCAAGCTGAGTTTCATTTATAAATAGAAATAAGTTCATCAATCTTGTAGAATCGTTGTGAAGTTTAAATACAGCACAAAGAAACATGAAGCCTGGCATTCACCAGAATCATTAAACTGCGCTTGTTATATTTACTTTGTGACCATAACCTCATTGAGTTTTAATCTTTATATGAAACATGATTATTATGTTGTACAATAATAACATTGCTTCAAGTATCTTTCTGTATCTAATAAGGTGATGATTGAAATTGGCAACACAGTTTACAAATGACAAATGTTATCCTTATGTGGGTAACATTCCCATAAAAACCTGGAGATGGGTGTGGTTTTCCATTCTCTGGATGAAGAAACTGAGCCAGGAGAGAACTACTATCACTAATGAGTAGTCTGGGACAGGTTGTAAACCAGCATCCCTGTCTCTTTAATCCTGGTCCTGTGCTTTTTGCACTGCATGATACTAAATGTAGGAGCCTGTCTAGAGGAACTCGCCCATCTCCATTCTTCAGGCCAATATACACAAATGGTCTCATGATTTCCTTTCATTTCCCTTAATGCATTATAAACATTGCTGATGCGCTGTTTTATGTCCTTCTCAGCTGTATTTCTGAGCATTTTTTCATGCTGCATTTCATTTCATCATCTCTTGTCTCTATTTCCAAATGTAGCTATTTGTTCAGCCTGGTTTTGCTCTGTGAGGTGTTATTTACAATACCTACTAATTTAATCCTTGTTCAGGGAAAACTGAGGAGCAATTTGCATACTTTTGCAGGTCGTTGAGAATTCAAGCCTGGAAGAACTCACTTAGGACTAGAATCCTACTCTTTATTTGATCAGTGTCTCTCTCTCTCTCTCTCCTCTCTCTCTCTCTCTCTCTATATATATATACACAAACACATACACACTATATATATATATATATATATATATATATATATATATATCTCCTCAACTACAAAACAGAAATGGGTAAACATCATTCCCCAAATGGTGATTGATTGCAAGCACTATTTGCCATACATCTAACATTAAACATATTCCCTAATCACAGACTCAAAGCCAATAGTGTGTGACAGGATTTGAGAATAGCAAAGCTAAAAGGGAAGTGATCCAGCTATCCCTCTGGAAACAGCAGGTAAAACTGACTGAGTGGGTTGCAAGGAGTTATTTATCACACGTGGCATATGGGCGGAACCGGAACTGGTGGCAGCAGAATCCACGTCCACTGCAACCCATCCGCAGACCTTACAGGAAGACATCCTTTTGGGTTGCTGGGTTTTGACTTCATTCTTGTATGATTTCCCTGCCTGTGTCTCCATCTGGGTGGAGTTGGAGTCTTTATCAAAGAGAGGGACACTCTCAATACTCATTTCAAGTATTGAATCCCTCAGGACCAATGTCATTTAGAAGCTATACATTGATGAAGTATTTCAATTATTTCAATTATTTCAATTAATTCATAGAATTTAACATTTGATTCAAATATATATTTATTTAATTAGAAATAGGGTACATTTATGGGAAGAGCTTAGCCTTCAGAAAGATTCTGAATTTCTGATTTTTGAAGTTGGCTACTACTAATGAAGCCAGCACTCAAGCATCTGTCTTGTCACTCAGATGAAAAAGAGCGAACTTTAGAAGTAATATCATCCCCAGGCATGGCTGAACCTGCCAAGGGACATGTAGGCCTAGGCTTAAGAGGTAGAATCATTTGCTTATCATCAAAGGAATCTGTGGGACAAGTAGTTCATCAGTACTACCCTAGAGACCTAATGAAATCTTTAAAAGACTAGGGCACCTGGGTGGCTCAGATGGTTAAGCTTCTGCCTGGCTCACGTCATGATCCCAGGGTCCTGGGATGGAGCCCCACATTGGGCTTCTGGCTTGGTGGGGAGTCTTGTCCTTCCCATTCTGCCGGCTGATCCTCCTGCTTGTGTTCTCTCTCTCTCAAATAAAATCTTAAAAAACAAACAAACAAACAAAAAAAGAAACCTGAAAAGACTAAACATATTTTTTAGATACCAAGTCTCTTGAGATGGAAAAGACCTCTGGGAAACTTTACCAAGCAGCCTCAGAATGCTAGTATGACCAGTCAAGGGTGTCTACCTTCTCAGGAGACCCCTGCTCCAAATTTGCCAGTAAAAACCCTCACTTACAAACCATCCAGGAGTTTAGGACCTTTTGAGTGTTGGCTCCCGGTTTTCCTGGGTGGTGTCACACCATTAGTAGCTTATCTTCCTTCCCTGCAAAAGCTTGCTGTCCGTTTTTGTTGGCTTGCTGAGCATCAGGAGCATGAATTCTCGTTGGCTCAGTTACACCAAGAAAATCAGTATTTGCTACAATCTTTTGCTCATTAATTATCAGGTATTCTACTAAATAGTCTATATGAGTGAGGTCAGTGAATTGTCAGGATAAGCCTCTAACTTGAGATTTCGGACAAGTTACCCGATTTCTCTGCTATCAGTGCCTCTCAGAAAAGTAGGGATATTAAGATTTGCCTTTCCTTAGTAGGAATTGGTGAAAATAAAATGAAATTATTTTTATATAAAGCTATTGAATGGTATTTGGGTACTTACATAAGACATTTTTATTATTTTTTACTTCTGTTATTTAAAAAAAAAACATTTTAAAAAAGATTTTATTCATTCATTCATGAGAGACACCGAGAGGCAGAGACACAGGCAGAGAGAGAAGCAGGCTCCTTGCAGGGAGCCCAATGAGGGACTCGATTCCAGGACCCTGGGATCATGACCTGAGCCGAAAGAAGATGTTCAACCCCTGAGCCACTCAGGTGCCCATTTTTAAAAATTTTTATCCAGTAACTGACAAGCCAATTTAGTATATCCTGTTCATTTTATATATTTTCTAGGCTTCATAATTTTGATCATGTTGGATTTTTCTATCTTGAACATTCATCCACTTTTCTATCAAGATGTCTGTGAACCTATTCAATACTTCAAACCCCAATTCAAATGCCTTTAGTCTTGAAGATTTTTTTTGATTTTCCAAACAAAGTAATTTCTTTTTTCCTTTGAACAATCATTGCTTTTTAATCTCTGCTGTGACAATTGTTTTCTACTGTGAATTACTGCTCTTTGTGTTTCTCTTTTATTGGTTCTTGTAGACGTGAACCCCTCAAGGCCAAAATTATGCCAGGTATATATTTTTCTCTCTCTCTCTGGATTAGAAAACAGGACATTATAATTCTCAGTAAGTGTTTGATAGCATTGCTGAATGAGTTCCCACTTTATCTAGTACCAGGAAGGGTTATGGGACAGCAAGATTTTTTCTGACTATTGGTTTTGAGATAAAATGGATGAGTATTCAATAAGACTCTCTGATGTTTGTCGAAGCTCTGTAGTTTGGCAGTTGCCTGAGGGCCACAGGAGATGTTTTTGGAATACTTCTTCCCTTGGTCCCGAAAAGGGCTGCATTACAGTCATTTTAGTTATGCAAATGTGTGAGAAAACTGCTTGGAAGGAGAGGTTAAGTATTTTCATTAGTCATGCAAATTGGGTTCATTAGCAAGATGGTGCCCCTGCTGAGTCAGGTAAATTTAGTGTGTGTATTTTGCTTTTTCCCCCTAAATGTGGATTTAGAGAGCAGTGTCTACAAAGTGTTGCTTTTTTTTGGGAAATGTTTCTTTTCTGTCAAAAAATGAACCAGGGAAGCATCTTTAGAAGATGGCAGAAGAAAGTGTAGTCTCAGTTTTGCTCTGGAGCACTTCGGGGTGGCGGGGGGCAGTGGGGGGGGGGGTAGTTGGTGGTTCATTCCCGCCTACCCAGATTTGTTCTATCCATAACCTACAGGAGATCTTTTGCAGTGAAACCTCCCCCCCAAGGGATACTCTTCAGTGAAAAAAAATCCCTGATGCTGAGAAAAACAAAAACAAAACTATTGAATATTTTGTGTGCTTTATTTGGGCCTGAAGGGAGTGCCAGGGTGGGGTGTGGCCCTTGCCTCCAGCATGAGGGATTGCTTGTTGTTAGTTGTGCGTAGAAGGGAAGCACATTCCCTGACCTGGGAGGCATTTGCGTTGAGGTAAGTGGTATGAAGAAGATATTCTCGAGGCTTTTCCTGAGAGTCAACAAAATGAAATGTTAAATCCTTCATGGGGGTATGTGGGGGTGCATAGAAAAGGTCCAGAGTGATGTGGTTTTGGAATATAGGTGAGGTTTGGTGGGGTGAGATGGCCAAAAAAGAACTCTTGAGACGTCTTTGGTGCACAATGGTTATAATATGGGAGAGCTTGGTTCTTGTCTCATGGAGTCAAAGAATGAATCTCAAAGACAGCAGAGACTGAGCAAAAGCGATACGAAGCTAATTAAGCAGAGATACAGAGAAGCTCTCAGAAGTGACAAGGGTCCTGACAGGGTTGCTATGGAGGGCTTGTAGGTTTGGTTTTTATTGAGAGCCTAATCAGGGAACCTGATCCATTTTGCACCAAATATGTTAAATTCTTTTAACATATCCATCATATCACCTTTGAGTAGGAACTTGTGATAACATCTTTAATGGCTCTCTTCCATTTTAGTCTGATGATTTTGTTGGTTACCTTAGGGCAAGGTGGTCTGGCTTGCTCCCTTATCTCTGGTTTCCTTAAACCTCAACATTTTGGGGATTTTTGTGAGTCTGCTTCCGTGGCCCCCTACCTAAAGCTGCCAAGCCCTATTTGTCCCCAACTTAGTTTTATGAAAGCATGGGGAAAGGACCCATAGGCAGAAAGAACTGCGTGTGAGATGGTGTTTGGCTGCCCAGGAAAGCTCCAGAATAGAATGAGTTTTAACTCAGCGTCAGAGATTGTGGCTGATGCTCTGGATACTGGAGTCCTGGTAAGATGACACCAAGAAGGACAGAGGAGAAAAGCCAGAGAGCAGACTTCCAGGGAATATGTGGCTTCACACTCCTTCATGGAGTCACCACTGCCAATGCATCTGGATATTTGTTTTTGCAACTCTGGTCATACTTTCTGGTACTGTGACAGTAATTTGTTTCAAGTGTTCTTCAGTAGAGCCTAAGAAGCAAAGGCAAAATCAGTGAATCTTAAGTCTTGTTGTTTCGGATATAGAAACCTTTTATAGAACAGAATAGAACAACAACAACAAAAGGAAATAAACAAATAAGACCTCATCACCAGTAACAAAACAACTAAATCCACCAGAAGGATCATGACCTTGAAAGAGAAATGGACTGTTTTCCATATTTGTGCTAGATGTCTGTGATACTCCGTATTAACATTTAACATTTATCTTTTATTCAGCTTTTGTTACATATCTTTCAACTTTCAATAAAGGTGGCATTTTTTTCTGGGAAATACTGTACCCAGCTATTTCTGACGTTTCTCTTATCATTTTTGAACAAGTATCATTTTACAGGAAAGACACCAAGGTTCTAGTCTTAGCCCTGCTATTGTGCCAAGCATTTTATACCCATTTTTTTTCCCATTGAATGTCCCTAATACCCCTGCGAAGTTGGCATTGTTAACGACACTTTATGTTTGAGGTGACTGAAGCTTAATGGTGTTCAGTAACTGGTGCAGACTGAATTCACAGATGGCTAAACTGGACCCAAAGCCCAGTCTATTGGCTGCCACAGTACATGTTTGTAACCCCTGTGCTCTATACCTCCTGGGTAAGAGCACTTCTTACTCCAGCCTTTGTGATCCTAGAACAATCAAGAGACATCTTGGTACTGGAGGGTTATCTACTCTCAACCCAAACTTTGTGTCACATCTTTGGATCTTCAACTAATTATGAATGTTTTGATTCATAAAAGTCATTCATAATGATGAGGGAGCAGAAGGCAAGTTGAGGACAAAGCACAAGCCGATATCCCACAAACCACTCCCCCCCCCCCACACACACACACACTCCTGGGTGGGATGTGTGTGACATTCCTCCAAGAAGCTCCCAACAATCTTAATGCATTGCTAGAGTGAAAAATAACCTTAGCTTGATTATGACAAGGCCTCCAATATCTTATAGGTCCTCTTTAGCAACTGAAAGTTCTTTTGAAAACTTCCCTTCTCCTTATCTCCCCCAACTCCCAAGTATATAATCAATCACCCCTCACAAGCCAAGGGCAGCAGCTCTTTCTGCCCATGGATCCTGTCCCAATGGTTTAATAAAACCACCATTTTGCACCAAAGACATCTCAAGAATTATTTTTTGGTTGATGGCTCTGGACCTCAATCCACCAAACCTGACTTATTATATTCAAAAACTACATCAATAGTTTTGGCTTTTTAGGAGGAAATTTGTATTTTGAGTAGATACCTCTTGAGGATCATGATTGCGCTGTGATGGGATCTAAAAAATTACAATAGCTTCTTGTGTCCAAGATTGCGAATCCAAGAAACCACCGAGGAGTGAACACCGATGCAAACACACGAGGGTTTATTTACAAGCTTGAGCTTGGGTCCAAGTATACCCGACACAGCGGAGCAGGGACTTGGACCCCGAGGTGGGTTCCAGCTTAGTTTTATGGGCTGGTCTGGGGACCTCCAGAAGGGGTGGAGGAATTTCTCAAGTTCTGTTTACATTCTGATATGGGGCTTTCAAGGGCATTGAGCTCTGTTCTTATTCTAATATGGGACTTTCTGCCACTGGCATTGAGCTCTGTTCTCATTCTAATATGGGGCTTTCTAGGACATTAAGCTGTAAGCTGTTTTTTTCCTGTAACTGAAGTAAGGTAAATTTCAGCTCTTATTCACTGGGGCCTGGGATGGCTGGACTTGTGCTAATGCTGAACTTAAAGTGGAATGGCCTTAATTTTCTCAGCCTCCACAAGCTAAGCCTTTATACATTAGGAAAGTACATAATTATCTTCAGGAGAATGAGCTAATGTGTTCGGGAAAATCCATATATATCATTAACATTATCCTTTACACCCAGACATTTATTATTATGTAGACACTATTGTGCTTTATTTCTTTGAAGATCATCTTTGAGAAATGTAATGGTGTTTAGAACTAACAATATTTTCCCAAATGTTGTGAACTAAAGGGCCACATTATTTACCTTAAGTCAAAAAGTAAAAATTTTTGTTTTCTGCCAGTTTTTAAAAAAAGATATGACCATTTATTCAGCACCTACTTTATAGTATTCTAAAAAAAAGATCTATTCATTTTAGAGACAGAGCACAAGAGGGAGGGGCAGAAGGAGAGGGAGAAGGAGAGGGTATCTCAAGCAGACTCTATGCTGAGCCTGCCACGGGGCTCAAGTCCACAACCGGAGGTTACAACCTGAGCTGAAACCAAGAGTCTGATTTGTAATCAACTGCAACTGTGCCACTTAGACACACCTACTTTGTAGTATTTGATAACAGAAAAAGAAGAAAGAATAATAAAATAATACTGAAAACAATACAGCAGTGAACATTTGTTGAAGGCTTATGATATGTCAAGCTTTATATTAATGGTTTATATGTGTTATTTGATTTTACTTTTATAGCATTTCTAAGAGATAGGGGCTATTGGAACCATTTTATAGTTAGACCAAATTTTTAAAGATTATTAGCTTGTCCAAATTCACATAGCTTAGAAGTAACAATTCCACAGCCCATGATTTTAGCCATTAAGCATATTGCCTTCTATAGAGAAAGCAAAAATATGATCAAAGGATTGTGTGGTACTTTATGATTGAGCTGCCATCTTGAAATTTTAAGTGGAAACTTCACTTGGAGATATTTTCAATAATTAAAATACACTTAATACAAATTTGGGATGTGTTAATATCATTGATCATATATTGAGGCTGCTATAAGTATTTGTCAATCAAATAATGAAAAAAATAGGGAAAGACTTTTCCTGTCAATATGAAAAGTGAAGCAAAAGGTAAGAGAAAAGGAAGGAAAGGCATAGAGAGAGAATATTTTCTCCCCTACATTGTATATTATGGGCAATGACATATATATTCAGTTTTTACAAGGTTTGCATTTCATCCTTGGTTTATGTTGTATTATGATCACATGGAATGCCTGTTTATGTTGTTTGAAATTAATATATAAATCATACCTCCTAATTTGACATCAACTATAGTAATAGTAATAGTTGATGGAAAATAATAACGCTCTGGATGCCTTGTTAAGATTATTTCCAATTATCCAAACCCCTACCAGGGAGCTATGCCTAGTTCTGTTTTACAGATGAGGTTAGCTAATTTGCAGAAGTATCCAGAACAAATGAGTAGTAGAACTGAGCTGGGATTTAACAGCTTTCAAGCAAGCCTAGCCTCCTTCTAGGGCACAATGCCCCTCCACAAGGAAAGCCCAGCATCACCCCTGGGAGGGGGTAGACATCTTCGAAGAGCACCCAGCTCTTTTTTGAACAATTGTGTTAATAATCTGGCAATTCACACTTTTCCAAATTGTTACTCTACTTGGATGCAATCAAAGCTCTTAGGAGGCTTAAGCCTGCGGCTGCCTGCTTTTTGTTGCTGATTACAGAGCTCCATTTTCCCTGGGTTCAGTTTAGCCTTGGATGCTTCATGCTCCCTGGTCATGCCCACCCTTGGCCACTGGGCAGCCTGCCAGGGAGTTGCTGCTGCTTTGCCTTTGTCAACTCTTCTACCAGATTGTACACTGAGATCACTCTTGTGTTTTTAACCTTTTTATGAAGAGGATGATTATTTTTTAGGGCAATAAAATGTATAGAATTGGTACTCTTTGGAAATTAAAAGTCTCATATTTTTCCCTCAAAGAAAATGAACTTTTTAGAGAGGCAAGGACATCCTCATCTCACTGCTCAGACTTTAAGTTGGCTATACGTATAAACAAGCTATGGGGCAAAGGAGAATTCCAATCAAATTCCATGAAATCTAGACATATATTCAATACATTTTTTTTTTTTTTTTTTTTTTTACGTGACAGGCATTATTTAAAGTTCAAGAAACAGCAACTGAACAAAACAAACAGCATCCTGATCTCCATGGAGAGTATGGCTGATGAGGGCAACATACAATAAACACATAAGCAAATAAATTCACAATATAATGTCAGATAATAATAAATACTATAAAAATGTGTCAGAGTTAAGTGGATATGGGAATATGGTTGCAAATGTTACATTGGTGGTCAGAGAATGCCTTACTTTTTGATCAGAAGTTTCCATAGTCAAGATTTATATATGAAATTGTTTTCCAAATGTTAGGTTAAGTATAACATAAAATGAGGGAAGAGAGAATATCTCAGTCTCTGAACCAGTTCCTCACTTCTGACATGATTCTAAGGGCATTTCAGAGCTCTTGCAATTTTTCGTGTCTTCCACCCAGCCTGTTTTCCAGAATACTTTGTGTTAGTGCCGAGTGCAGGGCTTTCTTAGAAATTTTTCTTGGGGGATGGGTCTCATATCTAAAATTATTTCCCTGGACCAAATATGCATTTCAGGGGGAAAGAAAATGAGCTCCAAAGCAGAGAAGTAACTTCGTCAAGGATGCCTGTGCTCCCGGAGCGAAGGAAGCCTCAGGTTGAGGTCCCTTCCATATGTGCTGCACAGTGGGCCCTTGGTCCTGGGGTAGGAGACCGTGCAGCATTGAGAGGGACCCAAAGCAGCTGTGAGGCAATCTAGTGTGTCCTGCCTGGGGAGGGCTGAGTCCCCAGTCCCAGCAGAGTTAACCAGCAGCTGTATCAGGACTTTCTTGCCTAGGGCTCAGCATTCTGCTAGGCCTGGGCTACAGTTCGGGTGCGGCCCAGCGCCCAGCGCACCAGCTTGTGCCTCGGCCAGAGCCAGAGCATAAGCGCAAGCAAATGCCTAACGCAGAGCAAAGCAAGGGGCAGAGGGGAACAGGCCTGGGGCCCACGGCAGATACTTCTAATTTCTGTGATCCCCCAAGTGCCGGAGCTGGCAGACAGAAGACAAGGAGCGGGGAGGGGGAGGCCTCCTTTCGGTGAGGTCGTCCCCCACCCCCAGACCACGACTGGGGCCCCTGCAGGGATCTCAGGGGATCCACCGCAATAGGCAGGCAGAGAATGGTTTTCTTCAGGAGGAGCGCAGGGGAGTAGGCAGGGAGCGTGGAAGGGATGCTGTCGGTATCAAAGCAGCAGATATGAGTGGGAGTTATCCTGGATTTCTTTCCCCTTTCTGTTCTAATCATCTTTTCTTTTTCCCCTCAGTGAGGATGCTAATATTGTGAATACCTGGGCGTTCCAGAAGAATCAGTGGAGATTCAATAAAAGGAAATGTAATCTGGGGTGAAAAATAGCTTCCCTTCACTCGCGTGTGTGTGTGTGTGTGTGTGTGTGTGTGTGTGTGTGTGTGTGTAGGTGAGTTAATGCTTTGCCATCTATGGGGCAGTGTATTAAAAACAGGATAAACACTGAGCTTGGACTACAGCCCATTCCATGAAAGTCTTGGCTCAGCCACTAGCTTGCTGTGGGTCTTGTGTAATTCAGCAGCACCCTGGGGGTTTGAGTGCTTCTGTATAAAATGAAGAATAATTTAACTAATAAGATCTCTAGGCCTCTTTACGGTTTTAAATTTTCACTTATCAATTATAGTTTTAAAAGTCACCTTTCGGGATGGTAGCTGGGAGGTCACATCATAAATCTAGACATAGGAAGGTGGCATGATTTGAAAAGTACTAAAAGCATTGCATTCTCCAAAGTATATATTTTTATATATACATGTACACACATCTTCATACTACAGACAGATTTCATTCTATCATTAAAGCCACTCGTGAATCTCCATTCTAACAGCTTGTGACTGTGGCCTTGTTAGCATTGCTTGATTTCTGCAAGACTCTATTTTTCTTTCTTCTTTTCCTTCATCATGGGAATAAATATTGCCTGCTTTACAGCTTTTTTATAGGATTTAAATGAGAAAACTAATGTGAGAAACAAAGGTAAAAGACAAATTATTAAATTTCCTTACTACCTTGAAACAGGCAGAGCGACATTCCTCTAGGGACTCAGCTGTCTTGATGTTAATAGTTTGCTAAGGGCAACAGGTAACCTTAGCCCAACCCCAGGATCCTGTAAGCCTACTTTAACATATAAAAATTTCTTTAAAAAAAATTTTTTTTCTTTAGAAATTTCCTTTATCTCTCTACTGCCATAAGATGCCTATTGGCATTCATCCCCCAAGCATATGGCCCACAGATATACATCTGAAGGGTCTCATGAAAGGTTTTATTAGACAGTAATAAATGACCTTTTCCCAACAATAGCTAGTCCCCTCAAGGTCCTGGAAACCTTGCTTCCAGAATTCCTTAGAGCTTTACCCTATCCCTAATCCCCTCCTAATTTAAGAGTATATAATGGGCCACTCCTCTTGATCCCAGTGCAGCTCTTTCTGTCCACAGGGTCTGTCCCCGTGCTTTAATAAAACGACCTTTTTGCACCAAAGACATCTCAAGAATTCTTTCTCGTTGGCTTCAAATCCTAACATATTTTCTTCCATCAAAAACTTAGATAATGCTAGTTCTTTCACTAGCATTATCTAAGTTTTTGATGGAGGAAATCACTGGAAATGATTTGATGGGTTATTATGCTATTCTTCCAAAGTCATTAGGAACTGGAAGTGATTTTTTTTTTTTTTTTTTTAAACTTGTCTTTCACACACTGGTGTTGGCTAGATCACAGAACATGAGCTTGTCCTCATGAAGGATGTGTTATCTGTGTCAGCCCTCTTCAATTCCAATTTTATCACCACCTTGAAAATGTTTGTTACTTGCTAACACTGGAAGGTGCACGGCGATGACCCCACTGACTTGAAGCCTTCTGAAGGCTCTATCTTCCCTGCTGGCCTTCCGACATGATTGATATCCAAAGATGTCAGTCCAGGATGTCCTTGCTGAAAGCCTACACAACCGGAAAAAAAAAAAAAAAGAGAGAATGAGAGAGAGAGATTTCTGGTTTGTTTCCTCAGAGTTAATTTTCTAGATTGAACATCCATAGCTTGGAGTGTCTTGACTTTTTTGGAATTCGGAAGTTAGGAGGAGCAGAATTTAAGGTACACTCAGATATAGTTGGAGGTTTTCTTTAATCTTCCAAATGCAGAGTCTTGAATGTTTCACTCCATACCTCAATCCCTAATTTATGAGGCTTTACTTCTCAGGCAAATGTCCCAAAGCAGAGATGCAGTGGGCTGCTGATTCTTAACAAGATGGAGCTAGTCATAGGGACACATGGACACATGTGGGGGAAAATACTAGCTCAGGAGCCCCCTTGACTTGAATTCTCTCCATTGCTTCCTTTCTGTGTAACCTTGGGCAAGGTTTATATGCAATCAACCCGACTCTCAGTTTTCTCTTTGGTAATATGAAGATAACATCTCTTAATATGATTACTATATTAAATAGGAAAAAAAAACCTTATAGAATATACCTAGTGTTCCTCTATCACAGCTATGAGTTGTATATTCTTGGTGCTTTACACCCACTGCTTCCTGATGAATGAAATGGGACCACACATCAGAATACAATGTCAGCCAAGAAATCAGAATCTTAAAAAAAAATAAAAGAAATCAGAATCTTTCCCATGGTTCAGGAATCAGAGTGAAGGACCATGAACACTGTTTTGTTTGTTTGTTTGTTTGTTTTTTGTTTTTTGTTTCTGTTTTTGTTTTTTTGAGAAAGAGGACATTTGCCTGAGGTTCAGCTGAAATGATTGCATTTGTAATGTTTCCTGCTGCTAGGGCCTCTAACCTCCAGGATCTTATCCTCAAAAAATCAGTTCAACCAGATCAGCCAAATCTGGAACAGAGAAAGTCGCTTTCCTCTTACTGGAGTGTCCTTTGGACCCGGACGTGCCACAGAATGTTTATTAATCTGTAGCATTTTTAGGAATTACGCTCTTTGTTAAACCCACCATGGTGCTGGGGGCGTGGGGTGGGGCTGGTGATTCATTAATTCATTGCAATGATTTGTCCTAATTATTCTAATTACTGCCTTTTCTTCTCAGACCAGCTGGTGCCTAGAAGTGGAGGGTAAGTCACCAGCCCTGAGCATGGAGGTAGCTACAGAATCCTGGGTGCTGGACCTGCAGAATTCATGGATATGGGGTCAGGAGACCCTCACTGCTGCTGCTAAGTGTGAGTTGCCTGTGCTACTGCTTTAGCTTGAGTGTGGGTCGCTGGAATTTTCCACCGTGCCTCTTCTAACTTTTCTGGGGAGAGAAGAGCCCTGATCCATGTTGCTTTTCCCTGTCTGAATGGCTCTTAAACTTGGTCTGGCCTTCTAACAACTGTTGATAATAAATAGATCTATCACTTAAGAGCACACTACCAAGTGCCATCCTCAGTACGGACCGCTTTGCCTGCACTGCTCTTAGTGTCTCAGTGAGGGAGTGACATAGGGGATTGGATTCCAGGTCACTGACCCTGCAATCCTGGGTCCTTTGCACATCAATCTTTCCCTCTCACACAGGCCTTTCTGCTCATGCAGGCTTCTTATCTGAGATCTCTGCTTCTTGCATCCCTGAACTCTTTTGCTATGATCATTCACATTCTGTCCTGGCTAACTAACAGCCCCTGGTAGCCATCCATGCTGACTTGAATGTGTGAAATGTCTTTTAAGTTATTTATACCTTATTTTTCTGGACAGAAGTACATTCTGGAAAAATGCTGGAACTGTGGCTCATCCCTTAGGGAATGAGCTGGTACTTAACAGGATCTATGGCATCAGAAGTTCTGCAATGAGGCTGGTTGACAGCAAAGCAAGGTGTTGCAATAAGGCAATGCTGATATTGAAAGACTTGACTGAGAAGGAGTCAGTTCATCTTATTATTCAAGTAATTTCTTGAGGAGTTATCAC
Source organism: Canis lupus dingo (assembly GCF_003254725.2). Lineage (NCBI taxonomy): Eukaryota > Metazoa > Chordata > Mammalia > Carnivora > Canidae > Canis > Canis lupus. The sequence continues at coordinate 28,498,329 of NC_064261.1, read as the reverse complement.
AACCCTGACTGGCTTTTCTTGACCAACTTCCATTCTTATTCACATCTCAGCTTACATGTCATTTCTCCAAAGAAGACCTTCCCAGCTCTATAGACTATGGGATGCCCTGCTTTCTTGCATTCAAAGAATGGTGGAATCACCTCATACTTAAATTTACTTTTCCTAAGGCTTGCTTTGCCAAAGAGGCTGGAAGTTTTGTGAGGTCAGAGGCTCCATCTTGTCCGATACTCTGACATTCTTTTTTTTTTTTTAATTTTTATTTATTTATGATAGTCACAGAGAGAGAGAGAGAGGCAGAGACACAGGCAGAGGGAGAAGCAGGCTCCATGCACCGGGAGCCCGACGTGGGATTCGATCCCGGGTCTCCAGAATCACGCCCTGGGCCAAAGGCAGGCGCCAAACTGCTGCGCCACCCAGGGATCCCTACTCTGACATTCTTGGCACCAAGAGAGAGCTGCTCAGGGCAGGCCTCTGTCCAAGTGCTCCACAAGACTGGAAGTTGTGTGCCCACAGACAGGTTCCTCATTTCTAGGTGGCCAGATCCTTTCAGGGATCCCCATCCATAGTTGGAAGTTACCTGTACAGCCTGCACAGAAGGAGTGGAACAGGGCTTCAGGTGGCATGAAGTGAGAAGGTGGGGTGGCATGAAGTAGAAGATTTCTTCTATGAGTAGAAGAAATGCTGGAGAACCCCACTGGACAAACAGAAAAGCTTCAGAAAGAATGACTGATGTGCAGGAATAAAGAAAAAGAAGGCCAAGAGTGAAGGAACCTGTGTTGTTAGAAGGACAGTGGATTCTCTCTTTATGTGGTCTTTGGCTGAACCTACTCATCAGACTGACCAGAGAACTAGAGCCTGATTTCTATATCTGAAGACTTCAGTAGCACCTGGCCTGTTTGCATTTTAAAGATGTTAGATGATTCAAACAAATGCAGAAAACATGAAGAGCTATCTGCGTGTAAAAGGTTTTAGTATTGAGTTGTTCTTCATTTTGCTAACTGAACTGAAGGATGGTTTGCCTGGCTCCATTTCACACGGTGAGCTATTTGCTATGTACATTCATGAGCCAGATGCTAATAAGACCCGGACCGATAGCATATGCAACTTGCAACCTTTAGCCTGGACCGATAAGCATGATGTGTTGTGTTCATGAGGAACAGATGGTTTAAATTTAAATTCAAATTTTAAAGGAAACACAAAGCTGAAATGAAACTCTTTGAGTGCTTGATAAAAACATTTGATATTTATTAATAATGAAATCAAATTTAATGGAATTCAGTTGAACCCTTAAACTGTCCAGAGAGTACAAATTAATGCTGATTTTTTAAAATCTTTTTATGATTACAATAATGATTTAGACTTTTCTAGAATGCAGCTTTTGGGAGAAATACTGATAGAAAAAAATAAACTTCGGGACGTCATTCAGCATGATGTCTGAAAAATTAATACTCTTGGTAGTAATTTGAAATGGAAACAGAAAAAAAAAGAAAAAAAAAAAAGAAATGGAAACAGACATTTTGTAAGTGCCAAGGGGGTAATGAATCCATTTTCAACCCCCCATCCCTCCAGGGTTATTTCCTCTCTGCTCTCCAGTAGCTGAGATGCGATGTTTATTTCTTGAAGTAATGGATGTATCGAAACCCAGCTGGGTACAGTGGAACAAGCATGAGACAGAGACCCAGGAGATGTGTTTTCCAGCTAAGGTGATCATGGAATCAGTCCATCTTCCCTTTGAAGATGAGGGGGATTATTTAATAATTATGCTGGCTCAAAATGTGTTGACTGGAACTGCCTTTGGCCAAATCAAGACCCTAGTTCTAGCCCCGAACTTGTCACAATCATTCTCTGATCTCATGAAATTCTCTTAGCCTTCCTGGGTCTGACTTTCCTCACCCTGTCTCGATTCCTGCTGATGAACTAGCAACTGTTTTGAGAATTTGGTGTGAGAATGTGTGTCTGAGAGCTTTGAAACAGAGAAGAGAAAATAGCATTTGGCAGTATTGTCTCTGTGAAGTGGATAGAGATAGCTCCCAGAAGCCACGTATTGGTCCTCCATGATAGAAAAGAAGAATGAGAAGTAATTGAGAAACAAAATTTAAAGTATTAGGTAGCATTATGTGTTCACAAATTCTAAATGTTCAAGCCTTAGATGTAGGTCAGTAGTTTCCACTTTAGCACTGAAGTTCCCTTTTATTATTCCATCTTTAGAGCTTTCAAGATTTAAGCATCATGACAGCTGTCAAATGCCAAAATTAACTTTATCAAAATCACATATGACTACTAATCCTGAACTTTGGGTTTTAATGAAAAACCAGTGTGAATATCTTTAGTACCTGTAATACCAGCTGAATGGAAAGAAAACTAATCAACATATGTAGTATTATTTTGTGACAAATAATCATTTTGGGGGGGGCTATTGCTGAATACTGAGAAAAGCTGAGGACCTAGAATCCCTCCTCAATCCAGACAAAAATATATTATTGGATTCTCTCTCTCTTGGTTTTCTAAGGGCCTCATGTGAGAGCTTGGTCCCATATGCTATGTTAGCCAAACTTCAGAGCCAACATTTTGAGGGATAGGTGGCTCAGGAGGATTCAGTGATGCATCCAAGGTCAAAGAGCTAACAAGGAAAGAAGTAGAGATTTGAATCAGGCCACAAATCCTCTGTTATCTCTTCTAATTCAATCACTAAATCCCAGTTCTACTAGGAATCTAAGAAAGAGTTAAAAAATCAAGTATTTTTTAAAGTTGATGTGAGACAGGAATTTTCTGAAATTTTAGGGTACTGTGAATGAGTATCAAAAATGAATAAACATTTCATGTGCTGGAGGGTGCTTGAAACCAGAACAAAATTCAGGGAAGAGACAATTAAAACAACAACATTATAACTGAGGGTTTGATTGACTATTTTAATGTTAGCAATGATACCTGCTATCTGTGATTTTGTCAGACTCCTCAAAATTGGCTTAGCTTCAAAAATTTGGATAGCTAAATATGTCTTTTTGTTTTAATAATCTCTAAAATAAAACATCTAATATATGACTTTGAACAGGCTTTACATGCTGATTCTATATATCATCAATATTTAAGTAGACAGAGGTTCCAGTTAAGAATATGCGCAAGATGGGATCCCTGGGTGGCGCAGCGGTTTGGCGCCTGCCTTTGGCCCAGGGCGCGATCCTGGAGACCCGGGATCGAATCCCACATCAGGCTCCCAGTGCATGGAGTCTGCTTCTCCCTCTGCCTGTGTCTCTGCCTCTCTGCCTCTCTGCCTCTCTCTGTGTGACTATCATGAATAAATAAATAAAATCTTAAAAAAAAAAAGTATGCGCAAGAGAAAAATAATGGCATTGCATTTCAAATCATATCCTTTCCACTTTAAACATGACCATCGTCATACTTTGAGACCTGAAATGAGCCAGTTCATTTTACATATGAGATCAGTGAAAGGTGAAGTATGTAACTTCATCTTGCAAACTGCTATGAAGGTGACCATCACCTGGAGATACCCAAGAAGCCTAAAATCACCAGGATGGGCTTGCCTGGAGCGAAGATGCTTAGTGGGAAGGTATGGTGGTGCTTCAGTCAGTAGGAGGCTGGTGTGTCCATCTTGGGTGGAACTGACAGATGACAGATGCTAGCAGACAGAGACAAAGGTGCTCTGCCACAGGTAAGGGGCCCTAGTCAAACCCAGGGAGCCCATAGGTGGTGAATGGCATACATAACACTACATAATAACATGGGCGACTAGAGAGCTTGCTGAGTACTTGCTATAAGCCACGCATTAAGACTTTTCCTATACTTCCTCATTTACTCTTTGCTGCAACCCAAAGAAGTAGGTACTATTTTATAAATGAGGAATTCAGAAAGTCCTGAAATAAGGTGTGATTAAATTCCTTGCTCAAGGTTCCAGTTATAAGTAGACAAGATTTGTCCACTTATGTATGACTTCATGTTCTGAACTGTTAAGCATTCCACAAAGATAAATGTTTAAAACTTAGAAGATTTGGGGATTGTAATAGTTATTAGGGGAAATAGATGAGGAGGAAGGAAACAGGGCAAACACTTATTTTTGAGCACTCATTATATTATATATTTTGTATCATATATTCTAGAGGAGTTTTTAATATATTAAATTATTTCATCAGTTATATATTTTTCTTATGTATGTATATATGTAGGTATTTATTTACTTATTAAGCACGCATGTGCCAGCAGCCAGAGGCTAAGGGTAGAAGGAGAGGGAGAGAGAAAATCTCAAGCAGGTTCCATGTCTAGCCCGAGCCTGACTCAGGGCTTGATCTCATGACCCTGAGATCATGGCTTAAGGTGAAATCAAGAGTTGGATGCTTAACCAACAGCTCAGGTGCCTGAGTAGGCACCCCTGATTATATATGTTTTTCTGAAATGACAACCCAGGGTATCAGATATATAAAACAACTTTTCAATGTCACTCAACTAATATAATGATGAAAGGGATTTTGCATCTCTGATTGCAAAGTCGATATTCTTTACACTATTCCATTCCATTGACATAGAATTCTCCACAAAATAGTAGATTAGAAGACATTGGCCCCAATCTCTCCTTGAAGTCTTGGGGTACTGGCTGGTGCATCACCATCTTTCCATCCTGTTTCAATGAATATCTACTCTAAGGATGTTATTTCAATGCCCCTTTGACTCTGCTCTCCCAGAGTCTTTGAATCTACTCCTCATGTGACCGATAACATGGATCCATGCTATGCCACATTCTGAGGGATTCATTGCCTAAATTTATAGACATACTGGTTTAATAGGATGTGCTGCATCTGGGGCAGTTGGTTTTAAATGACTTCTTCATGAGAGAAATGGCTTATTTATTTAATAACATGGTCAGGTAAATGGGAACCTTCCTTACATGTTGGCATTTCTGATAGTAGAGCCAATTCAGTGGAACATTTATAGTCACATTTACCATTTCAGTGTTTGAGAGTATGGATGATACAGCTTCTTTCTACGTGAAATTTTCTCTCCCTCCTATACAACCTGCATACCTCAGATTCTCCAAACATGTCATTCTTGGTTTCTGATTCTTGGCTTTGAAGGCTAATCAGGAAAAAGAAAGTCTGGTCCCAATTCTGCCACTAAGAAGTCTGAGGTCACTTGCAGAAGCCCTCTGACTTAATTATCAATTATTCATTAATAAAATGTGGCTAAATATCTATATTTCTGATTTCCTAGGACTTCCTTGAAGGTTCAAGATAGGGAATGAGAAAACACTGTAAGTACAGCAATGTATCGCAACATATGTAATGTTATTGTTTAATATAATAAATCAAGTCCTCTGTGCTACATCCTTGAAAATGGTTTTAGAACTTGCTTATCTATCAGGGCCTTTCAAAATGTGTGGGGGTAGAAATACACATTTCCTTTAGAAAATAAATAGACAATAGAATAATTTATAATTTGGAGTGCCTGTCTGGCTCAGTTGCCAGAGCATGTGACTCTTGATCTTGGGGTTGTGAGTTCGAGACCCCATGTTGGGTGTACAGATTACTTAAAAATGAAATATTTTTTTATTTATTTTGTTTATTTTTTTAAGATTTTATTTATTTATTCATGTGAGACATAGAGAGAGAGAGAGAGAGGCAGAGACACAGGCAGAGGGAGAAGCAGACTCCATGCAGGGAGCCTGAAGTGGGACTCATCCCGGGTCCCCAGGATCATGCCCTGGGCCGAAGGCAGGCACTAAACTGCTGAGTCACCCAGGGATCTCCAATTTTTTTAAAAAGAAAAATATTCTTTTTAAAAAGGAATATATATCTTGTCAATATTTTTTTCCCAACTTGACTATAAAGTGACCATGGTAACCAGCTCCCTGCATATTCCTCCTTCTTGCAGTGGACTTTTCAGTAATCAATGCCAACAGTCCAGCAATGGTGCAGCCAGTATGGCAGGGGAGCTGTTATAGAAAAACATTCAGGATGAAGCTAACAAGAATATCTGAGAAAGAGAAGCAGGTTGAATTGATGTTGAAACTAATTTATTTCATTAGCTGGCACTAGATATAAATTGCAGTATAATGATATTAATCATTTAATATGGATTGTTCACATAGAAGTTATAAAAATACCAACATTCCACTTGGTGCTATTTTTTTCCCCAGCCGAATCAATTTGGTTTTAAAGGATTTGTTTGTATTTAAAGTATAAAAAGAACCAAGGGTTCATGCAGCTCTGCTCAGGAACAGGAGTAGATGGAGAAATAGCTGGAGCCGGAGGATATCAATAAGCCAAAAACCTGAGCAGATTATAAGGGGCAGTCAGTGATTTCTACCTGGAGTAAATGAACATGGCAGAGTAAACACCTTTAAAAGAAAGTCTTTTAAGGATTTAATCCATTCAGAGCCAAGCTGAAAGCAGCAATTCTTAATCCTGGATATACATTATAATCTCCTGAGAAATTTAAGAGATACCATTGCCCAGGCCTCACCCTAATTTAATTAAATCAGAATTGTTGAGAGCTAGTGCCATGGAGCACATATAATGCCATCTTTCTTTAAAAAAAAAAAAAAATCAGATGGGGTTTGAATAATAAAAAAAAAGTATACTAATCAAAGAAAGAAACACTTACAAAACATATATATTCTTTGCATTGTATGAGGATCTGGTGAGTTTAAAGAGGCACTAGATTCTCTTAACAAGGCAATTGCCACCAGATTAGGGATATAAAAATATATGTATGTACTCCAAGGATTAATTGTGAATTTGTGATAAGAATTCTGTGTTCCATAGACCTTCAGAGGAAGGAGAAATGATTTTGGACCAGGAGAATTAGGGAAATCTGAGGATCAGTAGGAGATGGGCTAGGATTCTAAAAACAGCATATCACGAAGCTACTGTGGCATAACAAACCATTCCAGTCTTAAAGACCTAAAAACCATCATTTATTATATTTTTTAGAGTTTAAAACCACCTTGATCACTTGGCTGTTCTACGTTGATCTTGACTGGCCTGTGCTTGGGTTCTTTTGCTAATGATCACAAGTTGTTGTGGCACATAATCTATTTGAAAAATAAAGATGCTCAGAAATTCATGTGATGGATATGACCAAAGTGATTTCACAAATGTTACTGTAATGACATGTGAATAGTTTTCTTCAGCAGTTTTAAGGACAATTAAGTATTTGTGAGGATAAGGGTCTCCTATGCTCACATTTTGGCACAACATTAAGATAAATTATTCCACCCGTGATAGTATTTGGTCAATTTAAGACTCAAACCCAAGATTCCTGTCTTTAAGTCTAGTCTTTCTCCTATACAAATACAGATGGTCCATTAGAGAGGGCTTTGTGTACTATTTCCTTCATATAAGAAATTAAAATTAATTAACCTGAATGCAAGAAGAAGTTATTGCCAACATAGAGGAGGGAAGAGAACCAGTATCTCTGAAGAACTCACTAGCCCTCAGTCAATTATAAATCAGCACTTTTAAAAATCTTTAGCACAACCCTTTTCTGTGGGTATCAAACCATTTCATACATAAGGGAAAAAAAGTGATCTCACAGAGATGATTCCATCCAGGCAAAATCACATAGTAGGTGATGGAGCTGATGTTGGAGTCTGCCTCTTTGTCTTTTCTAGTCCAAGCTCCTGTACAATGTGATTTATTATTATATCATATTATATCTGACATACTTTACATACTTTACATACTGGATAAGTGAATACCAGGTAAGGGATCAGTGTTGACAGGTAGGAGCATGTAAGGTCATGTAACTGCATTTTATGGATTGATAAATAAGGTATTGCTTTCCTTTGAATTAACCTAAAACTCATTGTAAAAATTAAATGAATTTCAGCGCATGCTCATTTTACATGGTGAAGATTCAGGGGGAATCTGAGGAAGTCATCATGTTGGTGGGGCAGAAGAAAGTCCAATGGTACTCTATCACCTACTAGTCCTGCCAACAATAAGAATGTATCCGGAGTTTTTCAAGACATTTATATCCAAAAGGGACCAACTGGAGGGCAGTACTGCTCTTCTTATCTGTCAGCATTGTCTATACTTCAAACCTCCACCTATGCTGAAGTTGGACCTTCTCAGTCCTTCTTATTTTTGTCCCTGCTGGGTTCCATGTTCCTATTTCTTGATCATGTTGAATCTGTCATGGTCCCTTCACCCTGGTGCCCTGAGTTCTTCAGTGTGCAGACTTTCTGTACAGCATAGAAAAGATACGTTTTTTCCTAAGAGTTTTGAGGGAATGATGAGATGGTATCTTACAGAGCCCACAGCTCCAATGTGGACTCTGGGACAGGCTTGGACAAGTGTGGCCACCAGTCAGGCTGGAGAAGTACAAAGGTCTCCAAGGACAGCAGGAGGGGCTGGCAGGGTCAGGAACCCAAACTGTAGACAACACAGCAGATACATGACACTGCGCAAAGACAGACCCAGAAGCAAAGCTCTCTCCTCCTGCCGAGAGAAGGGGTCTAGGTTTTGGTAGGTGGGGGCCTGCAGGGCACTGCAGGTGAGGTCCAATGGGGACACGTGAATCACTCTGCGTGTTCCACAGAGTGTCTGGAATCAAAGCTAAGATTACAGTATGGAAAATGGCTTTGTACCTGCAGGAGTTTGGATAAGCCTTGCTTACGTAAGATATATGGGATCCAATTTTAGAAGCCTAAACTAGCTTTATAAATAGCATTTCCAGATAAAATACAGAATGCCTATTTAATGTTGCATTTTAAATTAACAATGAATAATTTTTAAATATATGTCCCAAATATTGTACGAGACATACTTATACCAAAAAGTTTATGTCTGAAATTTAAATTGAAATGGGCATGCTATGTTTTTGTTTGCTAAATCTGGAACTGTATTTGCAGAAGTTGGAAATCACCTTCTCTACCAGTTTTAGGAATGAATATTTCTTTCTAAAAGCTAATGGTGGGAAGTACAGAGAAAGAAATCTTGGCCCACGTGAAAAGCATTTTAACCTCAACTTATTCCTCTGGAAAATAGATATAATAATAGTACCTAGGGATGGCTGGGTGGCTCAGTGGTTGAACGTTTGCCTTCGGCTCAGGGCATGATCCTGGAATCCCAAAATTGAGTCTCACATCGGGCTCCTGGCATGGAACCTGCTTCTCCCTCTGCCTGTGTCTCTGCTTCTCTCTCTCTGTGTGTCTCTCATGAATAAATAAAATCTTAAAAGAAAAATAAAAAATAATAGTACCTAAGTACTATTATTGTACTAAGTACAACCTCTCCTAAGATTGTAAGGGGATATATATGGGATAACATGTGAAAAGCTGAGCACAGGGTCTGGCTTAGAGTAAGTCTTCAATAAATTTCAACCATTATTAAAATAAATACTACATGAAGACGTGGATGGGTAATGAATGAATGCATAAATGATCTTGGTAAAGCAGCACACTATGAAAATCCAAGTAATACTCTATAATAGTTCATTGCAATTTATTTTCTATCTGAAGCTCAAGATCCATTCCATTCTGCATGGGAAATAATCAAAACAAAGTGGCGTAACAAGAAATCCCGTGACAGTTGTGTGGAAATGCCATCTTTTCTTTTTTAGGTGAAGTGGTAAAATCTTGCAAGTGGCATTTGTGCCTTTGACAAATGGGAGGCTGACAACATTGGGACGTGGTTGACAAGTACAAAATAGCAGTCAGGAGGCAGGCATCATGAAGAGGAAAACAACTCTTGTGTGTAGCTGTCTATATTGAGCCAGATTTTAAAGAAGTGAAAAACTCTCTATATGGGAGTGAAGAACATGAAGATCTCACAGTAAAATCTGTTTTTCTTTTTAAGATAGATAGTTTTCTAAAGCCCTTTTTCCCCCACTGTATAAGACTATATTGGAAAAATATCCCTAGAAAATGTAATTCAGCATATTTTGATGGAAAACATTTTCTTTCGGTTATAAGCATCTAAATAATCCATTGTGAACATCAGAAGTTATTGAAAACTCCAATGTGTCTGCAATATATCCCTTCTTGTAGAATACAGGCATGTTTTCTGAAGGTTTATTGAAAAATGAGAGTCTCATATAAAATGTATTTCAGATCATTTAACTTTTCTATCTTCTTTTATGATCCAATGAATTTTATTCATTTTAGCAACTCATGCTGAACCTAAGTACTTTAGGATTAAGATTAAAATACTGAGTATATGAATTAGGGTTAATAAAAAAATCCAATATATTTTTGCTTATGCAGCTACTGTCACTTAAATGAAATGATACAGCTCAGAGGTGAAGTGTGGGTAAACTAACTGAGTTTCTTTTAATTTGGTGTCCACAGAAATCAAACCCAGATGGTTCTATTGTTATAAATTAAGGTTGATCAAAGTGACAAAACTCCTGAGGGAATCTTTTCTCAAGAATTAAATTGGGTGCCCATAATTGTATTTCTATAGCTCTATCTCATAGTGTAATCAGGGAGAAAAATTAAGACTAATCTCTAGACCATAGCAAATATCTCTCATATAGATTTTAATTTCCATTGGCTGGGTTTGCTAGAGAGTACAGATACAAAGGAGAAATATCGGGATCCCTGGGTGGCACAGTGGTTTAGCGCCTGCCTTTGGCCCAGGGCGTGATCCTGGAGACCCGGGATCGAATCCCACGTCAGGCTCCCAGTGCATGGAGCCTGCTTCTCCCTCTGCCTGTGTCTCTGCCTCTCTCTCTCTGTGACTATCATAAATAAAAATTAAAAAAAAAAAACAAAAAACAAAAAAAAACAAAGGAGAAATATCTCTGAAATGGATTATGAACAATTTAAATGACCTAAATTGTAGTGGAATTCCACAATCAGGGTAAGTACTGGTCAACAGGAAAATTCAGACTAAATTTGTAATTTGAGGGCGGCCTCGGTGGCGCAGCGGTTTAGTGCCGCCTGCAGCCCAGGACGTGATCCTGGGGACCCTGGATCGAGTCCCACGTCAGGCTCCCTGCATGGAGCCTGCTTCTCCCTCTGCCTGTGTCTCTGCCTCTCTCTCTCTGTCTCTATGAATAAATAAATAAATCTTTAAAATAAATAAATAAATAAATTTGTAATTTGAGTTAAGACATTGTGTATATAAAGGTGTATATATAAACCCTGTGTGTGCCCCGGGGGCCTACTCTTGTTTGTTTCCAGTGGACAATAAAATTACGGAGTGGAAATGCTTGTGATACGTGCTACTATTCCTCACAATCTTGGAAGAATGGTAGCAACCCACAGAAACAGCATGGTCAGGAAAGGAACCCCGAGGTCAGAGTGAAGGAAGGATAAGTAGAAGCCCAGAGGTTGGGATGCTGTTACAGTGATCTATCAAGAAAGCATCAATACCCAGACTATGATATTCACATCTGAAGCGGAGAGAAGTAAACACAATTATGAAATCTGAGGGCTATAACAAGAATAACAGGATAAAAGGAATCTCTTGGAATAACAGGATCTCATGATGCCTGGACATGGAGAGGGTGGAATTCAAGCATGCTCAGGGACCAGGGGTTTCATGATGCTATTAAACAAGATAAAGAACTGGGAAAAGGGATGATGAGAAAGATGATTACTTCAACCCTTTGTAAACTGAATTTGAGGTACTTTGGGGCATACTATAATAAGTCCTAGTAAATTAATTTGGGAAATGGATTTTGATATTGATGATTATGGATAATCAGATGGAAGTCACTGGGGCAAGCTGGGAGGCTAAATGGGATGGATGCTGAGTGGGAGGCACAGCACGCACCAAAAAGATCTTACCTGACATTTGACATGTTTCCCTAAGTGCTGGCACTTACAGAAGGGCTGAGGATCAGAGTAATAGAGAAGGACAAGCACAGGGGTGTGCTGGAGCCGACAGTTAACTTCTCAGGAATTCTGTAAGCTGCCAGTTGGACACTGCTATCATTAAACATTAAATTGTATATATTTAAAATTACCTGTATAAAAAACAAAGACAGATAAACTTAAAATTCACCTCTTCCAAATTATTTTCTACAATTGATGATGACCTATACTCTTGAGGCTATTTATACCTATTGTGTCCATACGGTGGAAAAAGCATAATGATGTGCCACTGTAAGTCTTTCCAACTCTACTTTCAGTGATATCTTGGCTGGTAGCTTGAAACTACAAGGTAATCAGCCAGTACTACAAATTAGGGCTCCTCCCCCCCCCACCCCCCACTCCTCATCCCACCTCCTCAACCCTGAGAACTGGTTGTTTACAAGCACACTGCTGATTAAGTAGGGACTTTTGTATCCAAAGAAAGAGCCATGGAATAAAAATGCTTTTCTTATTGTTAAAAAAAAAAAAATTACTCTATAACTTAGTAGCTTAAACCAACGGCTATTATTTTATTATTAAAATTCACAGTTCTATTGGTTAATAGTTCTGGAAAGACATGGCTGTATAATTATGGCTAAGAATCTCTCAGTCAATTTTAGTCATCGGTGGCTAGAGAGGGAGCAGCAGGGTTGGCTGTGCATCTTTGTCTCTCTTTTTAAAAATATTTTATTTATTTGAGAGAGAGAGAGAGAGAGTGAACATGAGTGGTGGGGGGAAGGGAACAGAGGGAGTGAGAGAAGCAGACTCCAGGCTGAGCAGGGAGCCCTATGTGGGCTTGACCCCAGTTAGGGCTCCCTGAGTCTGCCGAAGGCCGACGCTTAACTGACTGAGCTACCCAGGGGCCTCCATGTTTCTCTCTTTATGTAATTTTTTTCCAGGTATTCTTTCTGTGTTAACTAGTTTGAACTGCCTCAAAACATGATGGCCCCATGGTAGTTGTACTTCTTATGTGGTATTTCAAGAGCTCCAAAGGCAAGTGTCATAGGGATGAAAGTGGAAGCTACATCACTTTTTATCTCTTGCCTTAAAAAAATCATTAGAATCACTTCTAGCGTATTTTATTGCTTACAAACAAGTCACAAATCTGCCCAGACTCAAGGACAGTGAAAGTCAACTCCATTTCTCAATAAGGGAATGGAAAAGTTTAACAAGAACATGTAGAATGGCAGATATTTGAGCTCTCTGGAGAAAATACAATCTGCCTCAGAGCCCAATCCATAAATGAGTTGGAGAAAGACAATTATATGTAGTTGCCACTGTGGTCAGCAGTCTAGAGGATATTTGAGAAGTGTTGCTTTCATCAATATGAGACAAAATTCACACACATGAGGTAGGATATCATTTCCAAATGATACAGTCTAGGAGCTGAAGAAGTTTAATTTGAGGGAATTTTATAAAATAGGAAAGTCCAACCCTAGATGATGATAAACAATACATTTGTCTATGTTCTTATCGCTTAGGGAGGTTTCCATGTCTATCACCAGGAAGTCACTACTTTTTGTCTCTGTTCTGAACATTTCTACTGATTCTATTACTTGCATGAGATTTTGTCTGCATCTTCTCAGCCTTTCTGTTTGTATTCTCCTGATTGTAACTTTGCTGCCTCCTTTTGATTATGTATAGTTTTTTTTTTTTTTTCCTGCTTTCCTCCATATAACTTTTGTTTCCCTGATGGTAGACAGCAAATTTATTCCTTACCTGATCCATGCTGCTTCAAGTTGTCTGGCAAAAGCTCTGATCCTCTGCAATTTGAACCAGAAATTCAAAAACGAAGATAAAAGAGAAGAAACTATGAGCTGGTGACAAGGGTGCTGGATTGTTGAATAATGAAAGCAGTTACCCCAAGAAAAGTTTAAATTAGTGAATAACTTTCTGAGATAAGTCTATATTTTAAAACTTTGAGGAAATTATTTTAAGGGAAAAGGACCGTATTGTGGTATTTGTTTTATAATAAAGGATGAACAAAGAGAAAATTTAGAGGCAGATGTTAGAATTCATGAAAAGTCTCCGGCTCTATTCTAAATGCAGCAAACATTTACTGGGAGTCTACCAGGTGCCAGATTCCACACTAGGTTCTTGAGACAGAGCAAGAAGCAAGATAGAAACCAGCAGCTGGTAGGCATTTAAAATATATGTTAAAAATGAAATTATACTGTAGACTCTCTCAATTAGAAACTCACCCTCTAAGTTTGGAGACGTGATAACTTTTCATGGAAATTCAAAAGCTAAAGTGAGCTGAAGGTCAGATGTACACACAGGAAGAAAATGAGATCTATTGAAAGGCAGGTTTGTTCAATGGTATCTAGTTGTCTGTTTGCTCATCATTAGGTGAATAAGTAACTCCTACCCAGGTAAGTACTCTATGTTGTAGTAAGTGCTCTAAACCAGTGTCTTCAACCCTAGCTTTCTCCTAGAAAAACCAGGCAATTAAAAAAAAAAAAAAAGCAAAAAACTGATGAATGAGTACTAAACCAGATCGTTCAAATCAGGAACTGGCAGTGGTGCCACAACAGGAGATTTTTGTCCAAAGCTCCCCGTGTTATCTTAATGTGCAACCAGCTTACAAACCTCTGACGTAACCAATTTCTGTCTCCCCTTTGCCTGCCCCTTTGTCTGCCATCCCATCTGCTGTCTTCCTGCTCCTGATAAGGCATTACCTGGTTGTCAAATTCTGTGGAAAAAGGTTTCAGGAGTTTGAAAAGTTTTCAGGAACAATGGTTTTCAACCATAGCTGCATATTGAAATAACTTGGAGAACTCTGAGGAACCCTTATGCCTGAGTGCTATACCCAAGAGGTGGGGGACTTGGTGACTATGAGGCCGAAGTGGCCTCATAGCAGCGTTTAAAGCTCTGTAGGTGATGCTAGTGTGTGCTCAGACTTGGGAACCACTGTCCCAGAATATCCCCACGTTAAAAATCTGACTATCATGTCAGATGCAATTGAAGTGTAGAAAAATTCTTAACTGAGAATCCTAACAGGTGGTGAGTTCGTAAAATGAATTAGAGAAGCAGTTTTGGGGTGGGAGGAACAGAGGTGAACTGAGGAGATCGTGCTCCCCTGCTCCACCCAACGGAAGCCACATGGAACGTGGGACCGGTATGCTAGATTGACCTGTTTTTCAAAGGAAGTCAGAAATAAAGATTGCATTTGTATGTGCAGCCTGCCAATTTTTAAATTTTGGCAACTAGCTCTTGTTATAAAAACACCAAATGAGCTGAATTCAACCTGTCTGTGAGCTGAATTCAGCCAAAGGGCCTGCCAGATTGTGACTTTTCTCTTAGGAGTCCTTCATGTTGGGATATCACATTCTTCCCTGGCATTTGTGGGAGTCTGTTCTCAGAAGTTTCCTTTACCTTTGCCCCTGTAGAAATGTGACAGTACTGTTTCCCAGCCACTTGTGAACATGTGAAGGCAATTTTCCTTTATATTCCTAGTTTTTTGCCCAATGCAAATATAAGGCGAGTATCCGGTAGACATCCTACTTTTAGATCACTGCATTGAGGAATGGGTGTTAGTTCATTAATGCTGTATACAAAACACCCAAACCAAATTTTATAGTACTTGTGGATTCACGATGGGATAATTAGCAATTTCTTCACTTCCCACTGAGCAGGATGAGTTGAGGATTAGCTTCTCTCAGTAGATTACACATTAGAGAGAAAAATGTCAAACAGCTAAGTAAAATGGGATGCTAAGTCTTCCCACACAAGCATCTACAGAGCACTAATGAGCTAGCTTTTCTGTCACATTCACAACTAGCAGGAGGTGACCTAAGAATAAGTCAGAGAAGCTTTCTATTGGAGGATCTTCATTTTACCTCTAAATATGTAGTAAAAAAAGTGAGTCAATTGTTACTTACAGAAGCTATTTTCGTTCAACTGCAGGAAATTAACTATATTTCAGAAATAACCCTTATATTGCACAGAGTACAAGTCATCCTCATATGGCATGGAAATGAAAAAAAAATCCTTTCATTTGAACTAAACATGCTTTCTTTTTTTTAACTGAAGAAATTTACTTTTGTTGTCCTGACTCCGCCACATCATCTCTATGTAATGAGGCCTCTGATTCATGACCCCAACTGCTTTTTCACAGCTCATTAACCTGTTTATGCTTCCCTTCTCTCTGACCCACCTAGCATTTCATCTTGTGTTTGGATTCAGATGTTTGTGAGAACAGGCAAGGATGCAATGCCGGGGAGTGGCCAGCACTATGGCTTCTGCTGAATGACGAAGTGTGGAAGGACACCTCTCTGGGCTACTAGGCTGGAGGAGAAAAAGAAGGCACGAATCTGTGTACACTTGCCATTTTCTGTTTCTCATTGATCAAAATTTACCCAAGGGGAGTTCTCTTTCTCCCAGTAGCTCTGGACTGTGTTGCCTGGCTAGGCTGGCAGCTGCCTGGAAAACCAGTTCCCAGGCACCAGAGTGGAGCTCTTCATTCATGTCTCCATGATGACTGGTCACTGCTAAGGCAAAGCAAGAGGGCCTGGTACTAAGAAACAGATGAGTCCAAGAGGGTCTGAAAAGGTAGGCGGACATTTATGTCCAACATATTCAGGCTAAGCAGTCATTTTAACACAGAGTATGAACATATGAGTTTTGAAATGAAGGCAGTGTTTAACATCTAGTTCCTGGTATGAGGCTACAGTCATAACAGATATTCAATCTTGTATAAGTGATAATATTTACATTTGCTAGTAGAATTGATTTAGGGCAAGTGTTTCCTTTTTCAGGATTGTTTTCTTGACTACGTAACATATAGTAATATATTTTTTTAAATAAATTCTTTTCAATGTTTTTCACAATTCATTGTAATTCATTACTATAGTATTTATCTCAGAACTCCTATTGCTATTGCTTAGGATTGCTTTCTGCACCATGTATCACAGTGAAATGGGAGACTTTTCTAAAAAGAAATGTAAGACTCTAGCACAGCACTGTCTGATAGAAACATAAAATGGACAAAAAATGTAAACCACATATGAACTTCTAAATTACCTAGTCACCACATTAGGGAAAGATTAAAAAGTAAAGCCAATTTCAATATGGTTTTATATCTAGTCCAACACCTCAGAAATTCAATCATGTCAATATGTAATCAATAAGAAAAAATATTATTGATTAAGAGAATGAGAAGATATGCCAGGTATCTGCAAAAGAAACATCTGATAAAGGACTGCTATCCAAATTATGCAAAGAACTCTTAACACTCGGCAATAAAAAAAATGAACAACCCAATTAAAAATGGGCCACAGACCTGAACGGACTTCTCAACCAAAGAAAATATACAGATAACAAGTAAGCATATGAAAAGATGCTCCACATTATATGTCATTAGGGTATTGCAAATTAAAACAACAAGGAGATACCACTACACACCTATTAGAATGGTCCAGAAGACAGATAATTCCCAGTGCTGGTGAGGATGTGAGTAACAAACTCTTGTACATTGTTGGCCTGAATGCAAAATGATGCAGCTACTTTGGAAGACAGTTTGAAAGTTTCTTACAAAACTAAACATACTCTTAACCACATGACCCAGCGACCTCACTCCTTGGTATTTACCCCAATGGCTTGGAAACGTTATCTACACAAAAACCTTCATAAGAATGTTTATAACAGCCTTATATTTAATTGCTAAAACTTCCAAGCAACAAAATTATTCTTCAGTAGATGAATGGATAAATAAACTATGCTAATCCAGACAATGAAATAGTATTCAGTGCTGGAAAGAGATGAGCTTTGAAGTCATGTAAAGACATTGAAGAACCTTAAATATATATTACTGAGTCTAAAAACCCTATCTGAAAATGCCACATACTCTATGAACTACGGAGAAAGTATAAGGATGAGTGGTTTTCAGGTGTTCAGGGGAAAGGAAGGATGAACAGGTGAAGCCCAGAGGACTTTAGGTCAGTAAAGTTATTCTGTATGGTACTATCATGGTGAATAAATGTCATTTTACAATTGTTCAAATCCATAGAATGTGTGACACCAAAAGCTAACCCTGATGTAAACTCTGGCCTTCAAATAATAATAACGTGTTAATTCATTGATTATAATCAATGTACCACTATGGTGAGGGATATTGTTAATGGGGGTGGGGGGAGGCGATGCATATGTGGGAGCAAAGGGTATATAAAAATCTCTCTACCTTCCTTTTAACTTTACTGTGAACCCAAAACTGCTCTAAAAAATAAAGTTTATTGATCAAAAAATTACTTAGATATATATATTTTTTTAATGAAATATTCGAAGTCTGGACAATTTCTACCCTCATAGTACATTTCAGTTTGGACTAGCCCCATTTCAAAAGCTGCAAAGCCACACTGACTACTAACTACCTCAAGGGACTGTGTAGCTCTAGGAAATGTGAATGACAATCTTGGAAGGATCTCCAGGGGAATGACCTTGGATTGGAATGATGGTTCTCAAGCTTCAGTATGCTTCAAATCACCTGCACAACTTGTTAACACAAATTGCTGGACCCCACACCCAGAGGTTCTGATTTAATAGGTCTGGAATAGGGCCTCAAATTTCTATTTCCAGCAAGTTCCCCGCCAATGCCAGGGCTGCTAGTCCCAGAACCACTCCCTCTTTGAGAGCCACTGGTGAAAATGAGGCTTTAGAAAGTCAGCTTTGACATTTTTAAGTGGCAAAAGAGACAAGTAGTTTCTAAATAAGATGAAGATACCTCCCCCGTCACAATAACAAGGAGTGCTGCAACAGGGAACAGAGGTGATCAGTTTGTGCTGAAG
This sequence comes from Canis lupus dingo, assembly GCF_003254725.2. Lineage (NCBI taxonomy): Eukaryota > Metazoa > Chordata > Mammalia > Carnivora > Canidae > Canis > Canis lupus. Next base: position 28,479,735 of record NC_064261.1, on the reverse strand, counting down.
ATCACAATTCTAATCCTCAGTGAATGAGACAGGATAGATAATCTTACTGATCTTGTTTACTATTTGTCAGGGAAGGAGCGGCTACACGGATCCCATACTGACAAATGCAGCATATTTAACTTAGTATAACTTGTGCATCACAGTAAGAATGAATCTTGTTTACTAAAGGAATATCTAGGCATGATTAGAATAAACGGTCACTTTGAGACGAGAATTATAACCTGAGCACTACTCGATTTCTTTCACATTAACTGTGATCTCACATTAGCCTGTAAGCCCCTCATAAGATACACTGTTTCTCCTACTTACTGTTGTATTTCCAGTTTTTCACATCTTTGCACACAGTAGGCATCCCTTAAGTAGAGGACTGATGACTGTTTGTACTTGTTTTATACATTTTTGAGAATTTGGTCTTTGCCGATTCTGAAGGTTTAAATATAATTCTGAGGTGGCAATGAAGAGACAAAAATAGACACCTCTCTTAATCCTCTATTCATTTCTGTAAGTATTAGGAATATAAAATAGTTCAGAATAAGAATCCAAATGCCAACAAGCTGTTTTTTACTTGTGATTCTGGATGGCCTGATCGTAGGCAGTCTGCTTCCAAAACTTCTCTCCCTCAATAGGCTCCCAGAGCTGAATTACAAATTACCTGATGCTTTAGATTCACATTTCACAGTGTGTTATCGTAACATATTGTAAGAAGAGATGCTACACATGAATTTTTCAATGATTAAAAAGATATCTCTAGCGATGCAAGAAAGGATCTTTATGAGTCTAACATTTTCTCAAAATTGGCTCACAAATAGAGATCAAAAAACTTTAGTCAAGTGGAAACTAATTTAGAGTTGTTACTGCCTGGCATCTATGCTCTTCTCAAATAATCTGATGCTATTGCTCACACTAGGCACTAGGATTTTATTTTTTACAAGTCAGCTGTGGAGTCCACTTCATTATTGGATTGTCATGTCACCAATATGATAATTCATGTGAGAGAATTCCATAATCTTGTAGTTGGGAGCCTGACTTTGAGAACGCCACAGCTATAGACAGAGCTCTAGCTCTGTTCAGGCCCCCCTTTACTTATGATTTATTTCTCCCCAGATTATTGTGAAATAGCTGACATTTAGTATTGTGTAAATTTAAGGTGTACAATGTGTTGACTTGACACACTTATACGCTGCAAACTCCTTACCACCTCAGCATTATCTAAAACCTCTATCCCTTCACGTAATTACCATTTTTTTTTGTGTGGTGAGAACATTTAAGATCTACTCGCTTAGCAACTTGCAAGTATTGCAAGTATATAATATGGTATTATTAGTTATAATCACCATGTTGTGCATTAGATTCCCAGAATGTATTCATCTTAAAATTGGAAGCTTTACCCTTTGACCAACATCTCATTTTCCCCACTCCCTCATTCCTGTTAACCACCATTCTATTCTCTCTTTCTATATTTAACTTTCCTAGATTCCACACATAAGTGAGATGATAGAGGACATGTCTTTCTCTGTCTGACTTATTTCACTTAGCATAACGCCCTCAAGTTCCATCTATGTCATCCCATGACTTTTTTCTCATGGCTGAATAATGTTCCATTGTATATATAAACCACATCTTCTCAATCCATTTATTTGTTGATAGACACTTAAGGTGTTTTTATATGTTAGCTATTGTAAATAATGTTGCAATGAACATTATTTACATTATAGGAGTGCAGATATTTCTTTGCGGTCCTGTTTTCATTTCCTTTAGATACATACCCAGAGTGGTATTGCTGGATCTTACAATGGTTGCATTTCTAATTTCTTGACAACCTCCATACTATTTTCCATCGTGGCAGTACCAATTTATATTCCTAACAATAGTGTTGAGGGAGATCATTGAGAAGATGTGACTTTTTTTTTTTTTTGACCTTTGAGCCTGGACCCCAGCAAACAGAGGCTCCTCGCCTCCTTTCCTACTCTTGGAACATGAGTTCCACTTGACTCCCCTACTCAGAGGTTGCCCCAAGGACATAGCCTTGAGGTAGTGATATGTGCTGAGTACACTTGCACAGTATACATGGCTGAACCCAGGTGAAACCTCTATATAAAGTTTGAAGATTTGGCAGATGGGCCCAGAGACCTGCTCTTCTTGCAGCCGTCCAAGACAAGGCTTGTGTGTAAGTTTCTTTGGTTATAAAGTCTGCTGCTACCAATCTGGAGTGGCTGCCTCTTTCACTGGTTTCTCTCTGCCCTGTGCACATGGAAGCCAGTTGCAGACCACACCTGGGAAGCTCCCTCAGAGTTTGTAAACCAAACATTCGTGAGCCAGCCAGGAGATCAAAGACACAGTCCGTGGAAATGAGACATCTGAGGGGGAACATCCTGAGTTGGCCATTGACCTCTCTGTGGGGTAGGGTGGCTGGTATAAGCCTCTTAATTAAGTTTCATAGCCTTTGGAAAGAGGCATCCACAGGGGAAATGGTCTGTAACCTCTATGTAAGGAGAGGTGGTCCGTGGTTCACATGCCAGATGCCTGAGGAGTATTGTGTGAGTATGGGGACACCCCAAAAATGTTGACTGATTTAGAGGCTTGTTTGTGGAACTGCGCAGAGTACGCTGAGGTAGAGAAGGGAAGCACAGGGCTGCACAGTTGGCTGGCCGTGGATGTCCAACTAGAGGCTGAAGTTCAAGTTACAAAGTTGGAAGAAGCGCTCAGGTAAGAGAAAAGCTTTTGAGTGTCCACCGCTCTGCTGGCTTTGGGGCTGGCAGACAAGCTGGGAGGGCAGGATAGTAAATTAAAGGCCTTAGCTGCCTTTCTGTAAGACTAGGGGGACGCAAGCTGTCTTAAGATCCAGGTACTTGTGACAGTCTGATTAGAATCCTGAGAGATGGAATTTCTGGGAAAGTGGTGAAAGAATGAAGAAGAGGATGTTATGGTAATTGATGAGAAAATAGAAAAAATGCCTCATGCTCTTTCTGGGCCCTAATATAAAGGAACATTTGCAATAACAATTCCCCAAAAAGACTTCTGGGAGGAAACTTGCATTCTTTCTCTGTCCCTTGAAATTGTAAATCTTATCACGTCTTTGAAATGTGAACACCCGGGAGATAAACAAAAAAGATTACCCACAGAGAATGAAGACACACCAAAAAAAAAAAAAAAAGAAAGAAAAGGAGGAGGGGGAGAGACTTTTTAAAATACAGACTGCTGCCAGAATTCCGTTGCCCCAAATTCTGTGCAGAACCTCGAGAAGATCGCAGATAGCAGCGAACAGCATTAGCCACATAGAGGGGAACCTGATTCAGGCTGGAGTATTGAAATAACAGCTGAATGGATATAGAAAGAAAGTTGCAGGTGTGTGGAAGAAGGATAATGAAAAAAGGAATTTTATGTGTAGTCAAGCTAGGATTGGAATGGGTTTATGTAAGCTAAAAGGAGGTGGGTTTTAATGTCAAAAGTACACTGGTGTAAAATTAGAATTTGGCTTTCTCTGTGTTAAAAAGCCAAAGTTTTCTTAGGTTATTTACCTACTCTTAATAAGAAATTGTAAACAAAGATTTCTCTTTCTTTTAATGTAATCTAGAAAACAAAAATTCTGTGTTTTGTCTTTAATGGGTGTTGGATTACTTAAGAAAACTGAGCCTTCTCTACTAAAAGAGCCAAGTTTTTACAATTATGTAGTATATGTTGTATTTCATGAGAAACATTGTCAAATAAGAAGTGACGCTACTTTCATTAGGGCATAACTCTAGGAAATTTCTAAAAATCTGATATACCCTGGCACAGTCTTATCAGTCAATTAAAAACTGTATGTCACAGAAATAACCAAATTCCTATATCAATGGTATTCCAGAGGGCTCTCATCAGATCTTCACTGATGGCTATTTTTTAGTCTTTTGTCATTTGAGACAGTTACTGTTTTACTCTGATGCTTTGGCAAAAAGCGGTCTTGCAAAAAAAGTGTTTCATCTTCAAGGAGATTCATGGAAAAGACTTTGATAGGTTTCTGATAACCAGGATCAATTTCCCTTCGTGTGGGAGGGACAATAATGAACCTTTCAAATGCTTCCGCAAGGCTACCTGCAGAGCCTGACAGTATGTCATGCTATGGTAACTGGATACTTGTCCCTTCCTTGCTTCCCCACATTTTAGTAAAATGGCCCCTTACAATGATACAATGTTAACATGTGAAGATTTGCCTCTGCTCGATGGCATCTTGAACACAAAGTTCAAGGTTCAGGCATCACCATAAGGTTTTAAGAGTCATTTGGTCAGGTAAAGGCGTGTCATTCCAGAAGTTGTGATTGGTACAGTGCAAGCCTGTCCAACCCCTAAGACTGTGAAAGAAGTGCAAGCTTTGTTGAGATTTTGGGAGTTTGAGGACTTTTGATTCCCACCTTATGCAGTGTCTCTCTGTCCTTTATGCCCTGGTTGAAAAACAAAACAAAACAAAGCAAAAAAACAAAACAAAACAAAACAAAACAAAACATGTGTAGGACAGATGATTAGAACAGCCAGAGTCCTTTTTGAGTGACTTAGTGAAACAACTTAAAGTTCTGGGCATCTCCCAAGCAGGGCTGTCATTTGAGTTAGATGTGTCTGTGACTCAGGAAGGTATGGATCAGATGCTGTGACAGAAACAGCACAGGGGAAAATGTCTAAGGATTTTGGTCCCAGCTGTGGAAGAGGGCAGAAACCCAATATACCTCAGTAGAGCTGCAGCTGCTAGCAGTATACACTATTCTCCTCGGGGTAGAGCAGAGCCTCTCACACAGCAAGCAATGCAGCAGCTAGTGGGGGGTTGGGGTGGGGGTAGTAGGTGGGGGATGAGCTCAGACCAGTCTGGCTGGTGGTGACTTATGAACCCAGGATGTTAACCCTTTGCATTGACATTGGGCTTTTCTAAATGGATGAATTCTATGGCTTAGACAATGGGAGGCCAAAGGGTATATGATCTTGAATAAGCCCTTGTGGGGTCAGGATAGGTAGAAAGATATCTTGGTCCATCTGTAAGAGCCTAAGGCAGTCCTCCCTGTCATCCGTGTCCTGGCTCATAAGGCACTGACACCCTCCTGGCAATTAGGAAGCTGGTACCCTAGTTCCCATATGAGCCTTAGCATCTGACCCTTTAGTAGATGCAGCAGATTGGGTGCATAGACATAGTAGCTACCACGGTGCCCAGGTGAGATGGAATATTGCTAAGAATGCTGGGTTGCCCTTTAAATACAGTGACTTGGTTAGTAGTGACCCCATGTCCGGTGTGTTTTGAACAATTCCCAAGGCAATTGCCAAAGGAGTCTGGGGCCTTCAACTGGAGTTCTCAACCAGTAAGAGATTAGCAAATTGATTGTATTGGCTGCCTCTTTCCAAGTGAGGGTTCTAAATATGCCCTGACTTATGTGGACACGGCATCTGGCCTAATCCAAGCTGTCTCCTGCTGCTGTACAAACCAGTCTGCCGTCATTGGAGAATTACAGAAGTTGAGTACCACGTGTAGAAATCCTTATCTACTAGACTATGATTGAAGGTCACATTTCAAAGGTTATGATGTGTAAGATTAGGCAAAATAGCATGACATTGAATAAAGGTTCCATCTTTCTTATAACCTGCAAGCACCTGGTTTGGTAGAAAGGGGAATGGAATATTAAAATAGCAGATTAAATTACTAACAGGTAAAACCACCTTGCATGGATGGACTAAAGTACCATTTAGGCCTCAATACATGTAAATAATTAAGCAGTAGGGCCTGTTGCCCCATGTGCCAAACTGTAGATCCCTACTGAGGAGCCTAATGTGGTAAAGGTATGGAAGTCATGGGAAACAGTCATTGCTCCCTCTTTCACTGTGGCTCATGTGCTATGCTGCTGAGAACACCATGCCCCATCACATCTGGGAAAGGAATTCTCTACTGGAAATTGCAGTGGGATGCTCCTTTGGGCTAAGTTACTTTGCATCCCTGAGTGAAGGGGAGACTATGCTGGGAAGCGTTGTCCCGCTATAAGCTGGACCTGTTGGAATGCGCTATATCTGGAATGGAACATGCACCATGAAATAGGGGAGATGGTGGGAGTTCTGGTCTGGCATGTCCTGTCCCCAGTACATTTTCTCATGCCTGACAACACTATGCCTGCTGGCTAACATATATGGTATATACAACCAGGTCAAGTTCCTAACACGACCAACCTCTCCCTTCTCAAGGTCAGATGGACACTGTTTCCCACCAATGCAATCATTTGGCTGTTCTCTTTGTTCTCTCCATTGTCCTAAAAGACATCATAGCATACACAGAAGCTCTTACTAAATTCACTCAGCTAGCATCCAAATCATAGCCAACAAAGCTACACTAAAATATCTCTAATGAGAAAAGCTGTCCTCCAAGATACAATGGACTTTGACATTAATATTGCTTCAGCAGGAGATACCTGTGCCATTATCCAAACAGAATATTGTGTGTCCACACCTGATGGATCTGCTAATGTATCATCTTTTAAATCACATGAGGATATAGGTGAATGTCCTGACTGATCCTGAATCCTGGCTTAAGAGATCTAGTAAATCAGTGGTTCGTATCATGAGGTTCTTACTGGAACAAGCTGTCACTGATTTTTGGGAATCGTTGTCTTAATCTGTGTTTTCTCTTGGATGTGCTTGTATTGTCCTTGTGACATCTGCCTTCAATGCAGCCACATGGCCACCAAAGAACCATGGCCACATGGTTCACCTCCATCCTAGTGAACCCCTTGCTAACCACTCAGGACACACTGGTGAAGAGGGAGATGTGACATTGTAAGAATTGGTCAGAAAAGGTACAGTATTGGGGACGGTCATGGAGAAGACATTGCCACTGGTTGCCCTGTGAGGTAGACTTGGGTAATCTGAGGCTCTTGCACTTGGAATGTGGTTTCCACTTGCCTTCTCCACTACCAGAAGCTGCCCAAGGGTATAGCTTTGAGATAGTGATGTAGTGCTGAGATCATCTGGACGGTATACATGATTGAACCCAGGTTGAGGTCTGTGTATAAATTTTTACATTTTGGTAGGTAGGTGTAGAGATCTACTCGGGTGTCTTGCAGCCACCCATGACAAGCCTCATAAATAAGTTCCTTTACTTATTAATTAATACTGCTACCTACCAATCTCTTTCTCTGGCCTCTCCCTGCCCTCTGAATAAGGGAGCCAATTTCAGATTTCACCTGGTAAACTCCCTAGGAGCTTTTGAACCAACAGACGGTACGTAGGGAAACTCTTTTCTCCACATCCTGGCCATCACTTGTGATCTCTTGTTTTCTCATGACAGCCATTGTAACAGGTGTGAGGTGGTATCTCACTGTGGTTTTGATTTGCATTTCCCTGATGATGAGTACTTTTGAACATCTTTACACAAGCCTGTTGGCCATTTGGATGTCTTTTTTTGAAAAATGTCTATTTGGGTCCTCTGCCTTTTTTTCTTTTCTTTTTTTTTTTTTTTTAAGATTTTGTTTATTTGAGAGAGAAAGAAAGAAAGAGCACATGAGTAAGGGGAAGGAGAGGAGGGAGATCCCTGTATAGACACAGGGAACCTTGAGATCATGACCTGAGCCAAAGACAGACACTTAACTGACTGAGCCACCCAGGTGCCCCCCAGTTGTATTTTTCTGCATGTGGTTGTCCAAATTTCCCAGCACCATTTATTGAGGAAATCATCCTTTCTCCCTTGAGTGTTCTTGGCTTCCTTGTCATACTAGTTGAACCTGGAACTTTTCACTCAACTACTTAGCACAACTACCTTATTAAGTAGGAATTATTAATTATTCCTATTCCATAAGGAGTATACTGAAGCCCAGTGAGTTCAAGTAATTTGTTCAGTGTGACACAGATAGTCACTGGCCAAACCAGGTTTGGGAGGTTTCTCAGACTCTACTACCTGTACTCTCATTGTGGAAATGTTCTAGTTAGGCAGGAGACAGAGGCCTTTGGTGAATGACTTACCTCAGGGAAAAGGTTTCTTATGGATAAACACATGTAAGTGATATCACTATATAACCAAATGGGCCTTAGAGCAAACAAATGATAGCACCATAATACTGCTCTTCCCTTAAGCCATTTCACTTAAAATACCCTGGGGCTTTGAGGGCTGGTCCAGCCTGAATGAGCTGATTGATATCAGAGATTCCTGTTGGGAAGCACGAGTGCCTTGGCTGGACCATAGAGATTTTCAAGTTGGCAAAGAAGCTGTTTCCTTAAAAAAAAAAAAAATCTATAGATGGTGATATTTATGATATTGTCTCTATAATGATAGAAGATAAGGAATCCCTAGTTGCTCTATTTATAACAGTTTTGGGGATCAGAGTACAATTCTTGCTTCCTTCCTTTTAGGCTCTGAAAGGGATTTATCATGAATGCTAATGAATTTAAAAAGTTAGGTTATTTGAGTTCAGATAAGGTTATCTTAGTTTGGATAAGATAAAAGACAGGGAAGTAGAAATCTGTCCCAGAGGAATGAATTCACTATTTTTTTCTTTTTCACTTTAGACATGAAACCTACACCATGATCTTTGGACATGCCATATACTCTCAGTACACATTTTCTGTAGTGTTTGGGCCTCAGGGGAGCCACAGCTGCTGTGCCTCAGACCTGTCATCATTAAATGTTGGGTTTTTTTTTGTTTTCCAAAAACACAGCTAGCTGTTCTTTTGACAGTATCACTGGTGGACCATATTTCTTAAAAGCATTCACCAAGCTCCTCAGAGAGAATAGTTTATTCTGCTTAGAAGTTATGCATCAAGATCTCGCCTCTGCCCTGGACAGACTAATCTCTGTCATTATGACAATTTTCACATACTTATACTTGGTGACAGGTCATAAATTTATGAAGTCAACTGACATATGGCTCAACAACTTGGTCTTTATCTTCTTTGGGGAGAAAGATGACATGAAACCCTGGTAAGTTGAAATTTTTGGAGGAATAAGTGACTCGATTTGAAATAAACATCAGTGAAGGACATAAAGATACCATAAACATTTTCACCCAATTGTTTAATCTCCCCTTTCAGTCAAGCCCAGCCTATGGCATTATCTTCAATTTAAAAAAGTCAGGCTCATACTTAGAATAAGATTAAAAGCAAAAGAATTTTAGACTTGTACAATCCATATTTTCAGTGCTGTTACTAGGGAAATTCATTTAAAAAAAAACAAAGAAACAACATTTTTCTTTACTTTGAGGCTTCAGGAAAGGCATTGGATTCAGATGAGTAGATAGCACTACATCAATCTAATTTCAGGATTGATACGGATGGCCATTGAAACCCTGAAGTTTCAAATTGCTGCAAAGAATTTTACCATAATGACTATATTGCAATTTTGAAGAGTTACAGATAAATATCAAAACGAATGACAAGCAAATAGATTTTAAAAAGAATCAGTTGCATCCTTTCATTCAATACAATCTTAGCAATTAACAATGCAATTTGGTCATAACACAAACGTTTATTCATTAATTTGTCATAGGTCAATCATGTATACAGCACCGTATTAGGCACTAGAAATTTTTATTCATTCAACAAATAATGCTTTTCTGTTTAGAATACTGTTTTGGAGCTGAGGAAACAGCAGTAAAACTCATGTGACATTTCCATCCTCATGGAACTTATATTCTAATGGAGAAGAGGCAAAATAGGTAGGACAAATAATATATAGAGTTTGCTTAAAAGTGTTAAGTGCTAAAGAGAAAAAATATATAAAAAGGGAAAGAGAATAAAGACTACTGTGATGGGATGGTGAAGGGGCCACATTTTAGATGTGTTGAGACCTGATCTGATTTGTGATTTGGGAGGCCCACTCTGACTAGTACTATGAGACAGGCATGCCAAGGTGAATCAGATACGGTCCTAATATCAGTGAACTCACACTTCATTTGAGAGGCTGAGACAGATAGAGGTTCACTGCAAGGAGGTAAACATTACTAGAGAATTCAGAGTGTGATGAGATTTGAGAGTTGCAGTCAGACCTCTGCTTACCCCTTGGCCTACTCCAATTTGGCTTCTACCTCTATAATCCCACTGAGATAATTCTTGCTAAGAATTCTCATGACTTTTGTGTTGCCAAGTTCCATGTCCTTTTTTATATCATCACCACACTTGATGATGTCTCAGCCACCTTTGTAGCTTCTCATCTTGCCTTGCTTAAAATACTCTTTTTTCTTTCCTTCTGCTGCCATAATTGGTCCATGTTTTTCTCTTATTTTTCTTTACATGCACTCACTTGATAAGCTTATCCTTCTCTCCCCTAGTCATTGGGTCCTCAAGCTTCTGTCCAGGGCTGTCAAGTTGCATAATTCCGAGGGGCCCATTTACAATATAGTCCAAAGGACCGGTGCTTTTTGAAGTTGAGTAATGCTCCTCGGCATAGCATGTAATAAAGTAACTCATCTCTGTCTTGGTCTTTTGTCAGTTTTGGTTTCTTTCTTTAAGCAATCTTAATTGTGCAAGAGACTTCAAATAAGAATTGTTTATTAGTAAATGTCTCCATCCTAGGATACTTTGCTGTGTAACAAAAAAAATTCATGCAGTTGAGTGCTTGCATCACCAGTTGGTTGTCTCAAATGTACTTCAGGTTTGTTATGTCCCAAAGTGAACTCAAGGACTTCCCTTCATACACAATCCTCTTCCCATGGTCCCTGATAAATGGAGAACACTACCAGTCACCCTACTATGCAAGCCAGAACCCTTAGAGTCCTCTCCAATAAGTCTACTTCTGTACCCTCTAAATCCAAATCCATTATCCAGTCTACTGATTTATTTCCTTGAGCCATTGGTGTAATCCAAGATACCTTCACCTCCTGCCCTTTTTTCCTCCAGGAATCCTTTCTCCACACCGCAGCCATACATAGCTTTCAAAACACTAATTAAGTCATGTTATCAACACCCACCTGTTTAAAATATTGTGATGGATTTCCTTTTTAAACTGGAAAAAATGGTCATAAACCTTAAGTCTCCATATGTTATAATTTTGTCATTGCCTATCTCTCCCCACATATCATGCTCTGATGCTTTTCCTGGTCACTTTGCATTCTTACTACTACTTGCAATTTTAAATGTATCTGACCAGGACTGTTACACACAAGAGCCTTCCACGTAAGATGCTGAGGTAGATATCATCATTTATTTATCTGTAACTTTTTCTGAACAAATATCCCCCAAGACACACAAAATATCCAGAAATATCTGGAACTTAACCTTCCCAACAAAACTACCCCTATGGAGTTTATATGGAGCATTTTAAAATTCAATTGGATCTGAAAAAATTCCAGGCAAGAATTAGAATCTGATATAGATATTTTAAAAGATTTTATTTATTTGATAGAAAGAGCCCACATGTCTAAGCAGGGGGGAGGGGCAGAAGGAAGAAGGAAGCAGGCTCCCCACTGAGCAGGGAGCCCAAGGTGGGGCTGATCCAGGGTTCCTGAGATCATGACCCCAGAGGAAGGCAGCTGCTTAACAGACTGAGTGACCCAGGCACTCCTAGAATCTGATGTATTTAGGGAGTTGTACGGAAGGTCCATGCAGACGGCCTGGGTTCTAACCTCAGAATGGCCAGGTTTCAAGTTTTTTTCTAGACAATGTGCACAAGCTCTTCATGCTTCCTTTTTTTTCCATAAACAAAATTTCAGTGAACATTAAAAAAAATGGGAATAAATAAATAATAACTAACATTTATCTGATTTGGTCTATCAGCTATTAGTGCTGTGGCCCTATACTTTCAATAAAATAATAAAACGAATTTTGATTTAATTTCCCTTTCCTCAGATGTCCTCACTGGCTAAGACACTGCTTCTTTGGTTTTAGATACGGTACACATGTGTTTCTATAAAGACTTTCTCTGCCTGTATTAGTAAGCTTAAATGTCATGGAGTGTACACAAATTACACAGATCAAATAGGAAAAACCAGACAGGATTCTCTTTCCCAACAATGAGGAAAAGAAGACATAACACCACTACCTGCAATTAGAAAAAGTGGTTCGAACTACTAGGAGGTATTTCAGTCTACCACAACGTTTTTGGCGTCTGTAGGGACACCTCTCACTGCAAACAAAAGGTTAATAGCCGTGCTTTTCCAGCTGTTTCACTTGGGCCAGCTGTCTGAGTGGCCCAAACTACTTAGCTGCATATTAGCGCCGCAGAAACTGCCGGCTGCTGCTTGCCGGGAGAATTGTTAACTTCTGTAAAATGTTGGGCTGAATGTCATTATGGTTTGAATTAAAATAAATTTGCTAAGTGGCTTGTATATTAGCACTGGTACAAGGATTAGTCTAATGGAAACGAAAATACATGATTCCCTTTCTAGCTGATCTGAGGGCCACTCTAAGGCTTTAGTATACAGCCCTCTCCACAGTCTGTTTCCTGGCTGGCTTTCAGAGTTCCGCCAGTTGCCTGCACATTGCAGTATGTATACCAACCCCCTCTCTCAAAGCTAATTCCTCTAAAATGGAAAGAAATTGAGACGTCTGGGTTGCTCAGTGGTTGAACGTCTGCCTTTGGCTCAGGGATCAAGTCCCACAACAGGCTTCCTGCAGGGAGCCTGCTTCTTCTGCCTGTCTCTCTGCGTCTCTCTCTGTGTCGCTCATGAATAAGTAAATAATTTTTTTTTTAAACAGAATTTTTGGAAAACCTGTTAGGTGTTTATGCTTATTGAGAATATTGTCGTGTGCTCCCTTTGGTAAGCACGTATACTAAAATTGGGACGATAGGGAGATTAGCATGGTCTCTGCAACGGTGACATGCAACTTAGTGAGAATATTGTAACAGTGAACAATTATATACTGTTCTATAGTTATTAATAACAACATTAGGGGCATGTCTTGGATTTTGCCTATGCTTTAGATTTGGTGCTTAGTTCTCTACGTACTGTTTCGTTTTCTTTTTTTTTTTTTAAGATTTTATTTATTTATTTGAGAGCAGAGCACATGAGAGAACACAGGGGCCGAGTGGGGGAGGGGCAGAGGGAGAAGCAGACTCCCCACTGAGCAGGGACCCTGATATGGGGCTCCCTCCCAGGAGTCCTGGATCATGACCTGATCTGAAGGCAGAGGCTTAACCCCACTGAGCCACTCAAGAGTGCCCTCTACATACTGCTTCTGCAGGCTGTATCTAGAGGCCACACCTCACATTCTGGCCCATTTGCACACACATTGTCTCATTGATTCTTCATAATTACTACAATAGGTGGTTGGTTATATGTGCTATCTTCATTTTCTTGAAGGGACACTGAGACGAGGCAGGATGTGAGTTTACTGGTGGGTGGTGACACCCAGATTTATCCTGCAGGGCTATAACTCCATAGGCCATGATTTTTGTATTGTTTCATGTTTGGATTGTTACAAATGACCTCTGTGGCAACTATGACAATTGCAGGAATCGAAGTTTTGACGCTGGGGCCAGCAGGGAGGAAGGGGAGCATTTCAGAGTTCAGTTCAAAGCTGAGTGAGTGCCTGGAGGTCTAATGAAGCAGCCTGGCTTTGGGAAGGCTCTTAGGACCACAACTTTCTCTCTTCCCAATGTGCTTGCATTTGCCACAAGGAGCAGTTCCTGTCATTTTCACCTAAGACATCTTTGAATTCTTCTCATAAGCTATCTGCATGCATTGATGCCATACAACTAGTTACTCTTCAAAAGAGGAAAGTACAAAACTCATAACTTTAAAACAAAATTATTCCTTTAGTACTGAGTTGTAGGAAGCATTTATTTTATTTTTAACAAGAAAAGTGGCATTTCACTGGAGTCCCTGGGTGGCTCAGTCTGTTAAGTGTCTGCCTTTGGCTCAGGTCATGAAGGGAGGGGGGAGGCGGTCTCTGATAGAGCCCAGCATCTGGTTCCTTGTTCAATGGGGAGCCTGCTTCTCCCTCTGCCCCTCCCCCTGCTTGTACTTTCTCTCTCTTTCAAATGAATAAATAATCTTTAAAAAATTGCTAGCAAACACAAAAATGTTCTATACATAATTAGTTATCACAGAAATAAAAATTATACTACAACCTGATGCTATTACCTATGTATTAGAATGACTATAGTTGAAAACAAAAGCAAAACAGTGATGATTTTTTAATACTAAAATTCTTTCATATTGCTGGTGGGAGTATAAATTGGTACAGTCCCTTGGAAATCTATCTTATAGTATGCACTAAAGCTAAGTGCTCGCATACTATATGCTGTATGACCAGCAGTTCCATTGCCAAGCATATACCCCAAAGAATGGCATGTACATATTCATGAAAAAATACAGGTAGGTAAATAGGCATATCTATATATTTATACTCATAGTTGCAATGTTTATGTGAATCTAAAGTGGAAACAGCACAAATGTTTATCTGTAGTAGGATAGGTAAATTTTGGTATAAATTTTTCTTAATTTCTATTTCTTATATTAACATTTCATAACTTCATTTTGATTAGAATACACCTACTTTTTTCTTTTTAATAAACTTACACAAATAATTTTATTATTTTTATATGCTATTTAAGCAATATATAGCTAATTAATTTTGATTTGGTTTTATTTATTTATTTATTTATTTACAATCTAAGAATCTCCTTTTTAATAGTTGGGTTAGCTCATTTATATGAACTGTGTTTATAGGTACATTTAGTGTTACAAATTAAGAAATATTTACCTGTGGGGATAATCAGTTTCAGAGGATTTGAGGAGGACTTCTGTTTATTATACTGTTCTGTTTTACTATACTGTTCCGTTTTTTGATCAGACTGGTGATAAAATTTTATCAATCTGTAAACTTAATATGTGTCTTTTGGAACACACATTATATGTCAACTAATGCATGTCGGTTTAAACATTTATGTAAATGTATTTTTGTTTTTTCTATTTTGTTTTTGTTTTTTGTTTTCTTTTTTTGTGTAACTGTGTTTAATGAAAATTTAAGGATTTAAGGACATCTCCCCAAAATGTATATGGCATGTGCTAAATATACTATTATAATTCTAAATAAAAATATTTACCAACCATGCTACAGGCAAAAATAAAATGAATTAAAGATGGATTTAAAAGCAAAATACGGAAGAGGAAGCATCAAAATTATTGGAATGAATGAAACAGAGTATAATTATGGCATCAGGTAAGGAATATATTCTTCAAGAAAAAAGTCAAAGAAAAAAGTCAAAGAAAGAAAGAAAGATTATGTTATCTGACTTCATAAAAATTAGCACTTTACAACAATGAAAACAATCACAGAAAGATACCATCAACAAAATGACAGGAAGTATGATTAGGAAAATGAATTTAGAATGTATATGATATTTAGAATTTTTGATGGAAATGTAAACTAGTATAAAATCTGAAGGACAAATTTTAATATCTATTAAAATAAAAAAGGATCCAGCAAAGAAAGAATATATATGCAAAGAATACATATATAAAGATCACGTATATATAGAGAATACACATACATACAAAACGTATGTATAAATATAAATTCTGGTACAGGTGCATGAATATTTATTGCAGCAATACTTGTAAACAGAAAAAAATGTGTGGGCTAAACATTCTTTAAAAAGACAAATTAAATATTTAAATATAATACTAAATACAATATAATATTCTATGTATCAGATAATGGGAAAAAATTTGTCCCAATGATTGTATAAAGATAGATATCAGAGCATATTTTGAATGCAGCATAATCTGTCCAAGCGATCACATTTATATAAATTTAAAAGGACCATACACATTAAGTATGCTAATTTGTTAAACCAGTGCAATTCATCCTTTTCAAAAATTAGTGTGTGTATGTAAAACTGTAAAAATGAGTTGGACTCATGATAGAGGTTGCTTCTGACCAGGATGGAGAAATAGGAAGGAAATAAAGGAGAATGACACAGGGTATGACACTGAATTAGAATTTACTAAAAATTATTATTTTTAATTTAAAAAAATTGAAGCAAATATTAAAGAATTTTAAATGCTTAAAATTCTTGGTAGAATAATTCATATTTGATCACTTATTCAATATTTTATAAAATAAAAGTGTTAGAGAAGGATAATTTATTAGATAAACAGGTTGATTTAAGTGGCCATGAGTATTGGCAAAGTGATTTGGAGACCAGATGAAAGGTCAACTCCGGACCCTAAGTAAGGGATGTTAGCATGTCATGCTGGAACAAAGGTATAAAGACCCTAGAGACACACCCCTGAAAATTTCACCTATCTTGTTTTGCATTAGAGATGGTGAAGGGGAACAGAGGAAGGCAAGATTAGTGACAATCATTCTTTTATTCACCTATTCATTCATTCAGAAAGGATTTATGGAGCAAGAGCTATGTATTGCATACTATCCTAGCTGCCATCAGGTCACACAGGCAAGTTTCATTCCGTCCCAATGAACTGTGCCGAGCCCTCTAAGAATAAGTACAAATGGCCACTGTAGTACAGAAGAAAAGATTTCTTTGTGGGTCCCAGGGAAGATCTCACAGGCTGGAGGGTTTTTGAAAGATGAGGTGTATCGTGAGAGTGGAAGAGAGCTGTGCACCACTCTGTAAAGAAATGGAGGCAGGAAGGATCAGGGACATTGGGTCACTATCATCATCTTGTCCTGCTCAAGCAGAGACTGTCTTGTGGGAACCAGCAGAATGGAGGCTTTAAATCAGCCTGAGGCCTCATTGCCAAGAGCCCTTTTGACTGTTCCTCATTGTTATGGGTGATTGGAAGCCATCTAAGCATTTCCAGACTGGGGATATCACCACAATTACTGTTTTGGAAACGAAATCCTGTTAGCTGGGCAGAGGAAGGTCTCATAGGAACAGGGGCCAGGGACAGAAAGACAAATGAGGTTGCTAAAGAAAAACACAGACTAATAAGACAGAGGCCATGTGGATGGAAAAGGAGGGGGGAGAATTTAAAAATGAAAGTGGTATTATATGGCAAGGTTTGATGGCTATTTGGATATGAGAAGGTAGGGGGAGGACAGATGTGATAATGACTGAATTTTCATAGCTTCATATAAGCACTTGTAAGTCATCCAATGATGTCCACTTGGCAGGTGGAAATAGGAAAACCAATTATGGGTCTTCTTCTGCCTATGAATTTCAGGAAGGCTGTATTGAAGCTAGTTCCTCTTCTACTCAGGAGTCCCGTTTGGGCTAATAAGCTATGGAACCAGTACTTACTTCATGTCATGGCTTTGGCTGTGACAGGAAAGTTTATTTAATAATTGAATTTTCCTGAGGTGCCATCAGTATGGATGCACATCCAAGGGAGAATATTTCTCTTTTGACAACATGCCGTGAAGTGAAAATTTCCAGAGACCTGGAAAAAATATTAACATAGGGAGACATTGAGAAAGGATACTGATTGGTTTATTGAAAATGATTGTGTTCAGATGAACTCTTAATATGTGTAGTCAGTCTCAAAAATAATCACCTTCTCTACTCTTAAAATGTCATGGTATTAAAATCTTCCATGGCCATTCAGACATTCATCACTTGAACACACAAGGAAAAGGAATACTGAACTCCTTTGATACCTGGAAGCATGACTTTAAATAGTTGAGGAAATTAACAGCTCAAAGCAGGAAAAGTCAGACTGGAAACTAGGTGATAAGTCATTAATTTGGGGAAAGTCAGAAGATGTCACTGAGTATTTGCTGGTCACTTATTTATGTCAAGAAATTGATTACTTCTTTTGCCCAAAGTGAAAAAGTTCTGAAGACACTTTGTCAAGATCTGAATGTTTTGAAAACAGTTATAGTCATGGTCTCAGAAGTGCTTTAACTCATATTCATTGGTTATGCTCTAACTCAGAGCCAGGGCACAGATTTTGAACAATGAAATCCAAATGTCAATTTAAACAATATGCCTGCAAGTTGCAAGTTCTTGAATATTCAATTACATCGCTAGCTCCCTCAGTTATGCTTCCTCTAGCAAAAAGGATTCTCGTTTCCTGAATCCCAATGACATTTTCTTTATCCATTTGTGAGATGCCTTATTTAGAGAAAAACCAGTGTGAACTTATATATTCATCTGTTTTGTAATGGTTCACAAGACTGGGTCACTTTGCTCTAGGAGAGGATATAAAATCAGAAGAAAGTGGATTTTCCCATGCCAATCACTAGAAGAAGAAATTATACTTGAGAACAAGGTAGAAGGAAGCTAGATTAGCTCCGGTTAGGAATCCATGCAGATAGATCCATGCATAACCTCTATCTCTGTCAAAACAGCTATTTTACTTTTGTTGCCAGCATGACAGTACTGAATGCCCAGTGCCAGAGGCTGGCCCATGTCAAGTGGATGAGACATTTTGTCAGCTTATGATTTAGTGCCTTTTCCATGGTGGATGCTCTCTGCTGGGCATTAATGGGCAATACAAAGGTCTTCATACTTTGTGCCCACTCCCATGTCTCCACCTCAGACCACCTTGTCCTTAATCTTCTGATTGTTCTCTATGCAGGCCCTTCACCAATTGACCAGCCCATTGGCCACTGCTCATGAATTCACATATATTCTAATTTAAGGGTATTTCTTTTTTTCAAGATTTTATTTACCCAAAAGAGAGAGAGAGCACAAGTGAGAGAGAGCATGAGTAGGGGGAGGGGCGAAGGGAGATGGACAAGCAGACTCCCCACTGATCAGGGAGCCTCACATAGGGCTAAATCCCAGGACCCCAGGATCATGACCTGAGCCAAAGTCAGATGCTTAACTGACTGTGCCACCCAGGTGTTCCAAGATTTATTTATTTATTTATTTGAGAGAGAGAGAAAATGAGGAAGAGAGAGCAAGCAGGGGAGGGGTAGAGGGAGAAGAAGAGGGAGAGAAGTAGACTTCTGGTTTAGTGTTACTTTCTCAGGCTATCTGCATTGGTCTTTAAGAAGACCAAGATTGTTATAGCCTTGGACTTGAACTTGGGATCAATTTCTGGTCCACTCCCTTGCTTCCTTCTGGTTTCTGCTCTGATATGACCTCCTCCTAGGTCCCTCCTCTGAATAGCTCACCCTATACACTCCCCCAGCTCTTTTTTTTTTTTTTTTCCAAGAGAGACACAGAGAGAGAGAGAGAAAGAAAGAGAGAGAGAGAGAGAGGCAGAGAAATAGGCAGAGAAAGAAGCAGGCTCCATGCAGGGAGCCTGATGTGGGACTCAATCCTAGGACTTCAGGATCATGCCCTGGGCTGAAAGCAGGTGTTCAACCACTATGCCACCCAGGTGTCCCTCTTCTCACTCTTTACAACATTATTCTTTAATGTGTCTTGCTTTCTCTTCATAGTGAGATGGACCCTAAGAGAGAAAAAACTTTTTTTTTCCCCATTCTTCTTTTTGGGCTTCTGTTCTTGCTAAGACCTACACTCCCACTGCACTCTATGCATGTCCTGTAATGCAACTCATTTATGTCCTTCTTGTAAGGGTCAAGGAGTTTAATGATTCTCTAGAATAATAGCATCTATGAAGGACCAGATGAGAATGACCAGAGAAAGCTATCATATGCATATTCCAGACCACCGGCACTAGACAACTCCAAGCCAAGGCCTTCTAGCTCCAAGGAATAACACCTGGGACCTCATTTTTGTTTTTTTTGGTTTAATGGTTTCCTGGATGCCCAAGAGGACACAGGCACCAGACCACTATACTCATTAAAAAACCCCAGACTCAGAACAAAGATGAGACTCCCTCTTTTCCTTTCTGAGTCTCCTGGATGCTCCATCTCTCTCTCTCTCTCTATATATATATATATATATATATATAGATAGATAGATAGATAGATATAGATAGATAGATATCTAGATAGATAGATATCTAGATATCTATCTATCTATCTCTATCTATCTATCTATCTATCTATCTATCTATCTATCTATCTATCTATCTATATATATCTCCCTGATGGAGAGTGATGTGGAACATTTTTCATGTGCTTGTTGGGCATGTGTAGGTCTTCTTGGAGAAAGGTCTGTTCAGGTCTTTTGCTCATTTCTTGACTGGATTGTTTTTTTGAGGGTGTTGACTTTGATAAGTTCTTTATAGATCTTGGATACTAGCCCTTTATCTGATGTCATTTGCAAATATCTTCTCCCATTCCATAGGTTGCCTTTAGTTTTGTTGACTGTTTCTTTTGCTGTGCAGAAGCTTTTGATCTAGATAAAGTCCCAGTAGTTCATTATTGCTTTTGTTTCCCCTGTCTTTAGAGACTTGTCTTGCAAGAAGTTGCTGTGATCGAGGTCAAAAAGGTTGCTGCCTGTGTTCTCCTCTAAGATTTTAATGGATTCCTGCCTCACATTTATTTTACTTTTTTAAAAGATTTTATTCTTTTATTCATGACAGAGAGAGAGAGAGAGAGAAAGACAGAGAGAGAGAGGCAGAGACACAGGCAGAGGGAGAAGCAGGCTCCATGCAGGAACCCGATGTGGGACTCGATCCCAGGACTCCAGCATCATGCCCTGGGCCCAAGGCAGTGTTAAACCTCTGAGCCACCCTGGGATCCCCTGTAATTCTCCTTTTTGATGGGGTCTTTGTTTGGTTTGGGGGTCAAGGTAAAGCTGGCTTCATAGAATGAATTTGGCAGTTTTCTTCCTATTCCTATCTTTTGAAATAGCTTCAGTAGAATAAGGTATTATTTCTTCTTTAAATGTTTGGTAGAATTCCCCTGGTAAGTGCTCTGGCTGTGGACTCTTGTTTCTTGGGAGGATCTGATGACTGCTTCAATTTCTTTGCTGGTTCTTTGCTGGTCTGTTCAGGTTTTCTATTTCTTCCTGTTTCAGTTTTGGTAATTTATAGGTTTACCAGGAATGGATCCATTTCTTCCAGATTGCCTAATTTTTTTGGCATATAATTGCTCATAATATGTTCTCAAAATCATTTGTATTTCCTTAGCGTTGGTTGTGATCTCTCCTTTTTCATTCATAATTTTATTAATTTGAGTCTTTTCTCTTTTCTTTTTAATAAGTCAGCTAGGGGTTTATCTATTGAATAATTCTTTCAAAGAACCAGGTCCTAGTTAGTTTCATTGATCTGTTCCACTATTCTTCTGGTCTCTATTTCATTGACTTCTGCTCCAATCTTTATTATTTCTCTTCTCCTGCTTTATTTAGGCTTTATTTGCTGTTCTTTCTCCAGCTCCTGTAGGTGTAAGGTTAGCTTGTGTATTTGAAATTTTTCTAATTTTTTGAGGAAGGCTTGTATTGAAATGTACTTCCTTCTTGGGACTGCCTTTGCTGTAACCCAAAGATTTTGTACATTGTGCTTTCATTTTTGTTAGTCTGCATAAATGTTCTTAATTCTTCTCTAATTTCCTGGTAAACCTATTCATTTTTAAGTAGGATGCTCTTTAATCTCCAAGTGTTTGAGTTCTTTCCAAATTTCTTCTTATGCTTGAGTTCTAGTTTCAAATCATTGGGGTCTGAAAATATGCAGGGAATAATCATAATCTTATGGAATTGGTTGAGACCTGATTTGTGGGGGCAACCCCAGTGGCTCAGTGGTTTAGTGCCCCCTTCAGCCCAGGGTTTGATCCTGGAGATGCAGGATCGAGTCCCACGTCAGGCTCCCTGCATGGAGCCAGCTTCTATCTCTGCCTGTGTCTCTGCCTCTTTCTCTCTGTATAGCTCTCATGCATAAATAAATAAAAAAAAAAAAATCTTAAAAAAAAAAAAAAAACAAACCCATAGGAGACTTGAATTGTGACCCAGAATGTGATCTACTCTGGAGAAAGTTCCATGTGCAGTTGAGAAGAATGTGTATTCTGTTGCATTAGGATGGAATGTTCTGTATTTATCTGTGAAGTCCATCTGGTTCAGTGTGTCATTCAAAGCTCTTGTTTCTTTGTTGACCTTTTGGTTAGAAGATCTGTTTGTTTGTTGTTTGTTTGTTTGTTTTGCTGAGAGTGGATGTTGAAGTCTCCTCTTGTATTATTATCTATGTTTCTTTACTTTGGTTATTAATTACTTGATATAATTGGCTGCTCCCACATTAGGGGCATAAATATTCATAATTGTTAGGTCTTCTTTAAGTATGATATAATGTCCCTCTTCATGTCTTAGTACAGCCTTTGGTTTAAAATCTAATTTATCTGATATGAGAATTGCTACCCCAGCTTTCTTTTGAGAACCATTTGTATGGTAAATGGTTCTTCATCCCCTCATTTTCAGTGGGAAGGTGTCTTTAGGTCTAAAATGAGTCTCTTGTAGACAGCATATAGATGGGTCTTGCTTTCTTATCCAGTCTGATATCCCGTGTCTTTTGACTGGAGCATTTAGCCCATTCACATTTAGAATAACAATTGAACAATATGAATTTAGTGCCACTGTATTCCCTGTACAGTCACTGTTTCTGCAGATTGTCTCTGTTTCTTTGGGCTCACTCTTCACTTACAGGATCTCCCTTAATATTTCTTGGAGGGTTGGTTTGTTGGTCACATATTGTTTCAGTTTCTGTCTGTCCTGGAAGATCTTTATCTCTCCTTCCATTCTGAATGACAGCCTTGCTGGATGAAGTATTCTTGGCTGTGTGTTTTTCTCATGTAGTATCCTGAATATATCATGCCAGCTCTTTCTGGCCTCTCATGTCTCTGTGGATAAGTCTGCTGTTAATCTAATAGTTCTCCTGCAATATGTTAGCAATCTTCTGTCCAAGCTGCTTTTAGGATTTTTCTCTTTATCTCTGAAATTTGCAAGCTTTACCATTACATGCTGGGGTGTTGATCAGTTTTTATTGATTTTTAAGAGAGGTCCTATCTCTTGGATATGAATGCCTGTTTCCTTCCCCAGATTAGGGAAGTTCTCAGGTCTGATTTGTTCAACTATACCTTCTGGTCTCTCTCTCTCTCCATGCCTTCCAGAATCCCAATAATAACGGATTTTTTTTTTTTTCAAACTATAACTTAATTCTTGGAGCCTCTCCTCTCATGGGTTCTTAGTTGTTTTTCTCTCTTTTCCTCAGCTTCCTCCCTTTCCATGAACTTGTCTTCTACTTATCTTCTATGTCACTTACTCCATCTTCTGCCCCATTTAACCTAGCTGTTAGAGCAACTAGTTTAGACTGCATTCTCAGAATATTTTTAATTTCAGCCTGATTAGATTTCATTTTTGCAGTAAGAGATTCTTTGGTCTTTTGTGTTTTTTTCAAATCCAACTAGAAACTTTATAATTATAATCCTGAATTCTATATCCAATATCTTACATAAATCCATATCCATTAGATCCGTGGCAGAAAGTATTACTTCTGGTTCTCTCTTTTGTGGTGAATTCTTCTGTCTAGTCATTTTGTCCAGTGGAGAATGGCTGTATGAATGAGCAGAGTCAAAAATATCAACCACAACATGAGCAAAATGCACACTAGACAAACCTGAAGAGGTCAGGGACCAGAAAATAAAAGAAAAAAGACAACGAAAAGAAAAACAAATTAAAAAGGGGGGAGGGCAATGGCGGAGGTGAGAGAATATAATCTCACAGAGTGGATCAAGACAGTGACCCATTTGGTTCTGAGTGTACCAAATTGTCATTATTTTTTAAAAGCAAAACATATATATACAAAAGTAAAATAGAATACGGTGAAAGGAAGCCAAAAATGAAGAATATATCTATAATATATGATTGTAAAATATGAAAGTTAAAAGAGAAAGAAAACTTAAATACTTAAAAACAAAGAGTTGATAAAATATCAAACTAGTTGAGGTGGGAAAAAAGAAAGAATATGGGAAAATTTTAACCTGAAAGATAAATGAACCATAAGAGAGACACCTCGAGTTTTATATACTATTTCTCTCAGTCCTGGAGTTTTCCTGCTTGGTCAGTATACTTGTTGTTCAGCTGTTCTTCCAGCTTGTTTTCTAGGAAAGGGGCCTGCTGCACTGATTCTCAGATGTCTTTTGTCTGGGTGGAGTTGTACCACCCCTTGCCAGGTGGCTGGGCTCAGTGTAAGCAGTTTGCCAAGTGAGGTCTTTCTTCCCTGGAGGCTTTCAAGCCTCTTACAAAAAGTGGTCTCTTTTCTATGTGTAGAGTTTCCACTATTCTTTCTTTACTTCTCAGGCTGAATTCATAGATGCTCAGGATGGCCTGATAGTTATCTAGCTAAATTTGGGGACCAGATGAAACAAAGACCCCTTCTCTTCTGCCATCTTGCTTCCTTTTTCTGTTTTTAGGTTTTTAAAAACCATTCTGGCTGTGTGGAGAAAAGAGGGAGGGAGAGGATATAAAAGTTAGTAGGCTAATGCCATGTTGCAGGTAAGGGATCACATCATGATACTCTCACTCGTCACCTGGAAGTAGGGGTAGAAGGAGTACTGCCTGAACTGTGTATTTATAGATGAATCACATGGAATAGAACCTGTATATTCCATACTTAGAATCAAACTGTGTTTATCTTTTATCTGTTCTCAGATGAAAGTTTATTTGTGGGTATTTATTCTTTTTTTTTTTTTTAAACTTAGGCACCTGCTCTCCTATACCAATTAGAATTTCAACATGAAGAAGCAGAGCCACTATCTACATAATGAAGAAGATAATTAAAAGTGATGGGACAATTTCAAAATGACTTTAAAATAGATATTTATGAAATCTTTAAATAGTAGGAAAGAAATAATATCTACAAACATCAATAAGAAGTCAAAATAGAGAGAAATAAGATCTAATTGGAAATTCTAACAATTCCAAAAGTTCTTGAAATTGGAAAAATGTCAATTGATGGGATAAACTCTTGGCTGGACAGAAGGAGTAAATTTGGAAGATGGACAATGGCAGTGAATATTTCTTGAATGCAATATATATTGATAAATCATGACAATCGTGAAAGAGAAGAAAGGTGCATGGAATATCTATTTAGAAGAACCAACACACACCTGTATGTAAATTCCAGAAGGAAAGAGTGTAATAGTATTTTCAAAATGATTGTGATTATTTTCTAGAATTGAAAGACAAGTATCTACAGATGGAAAATACACTCTGAGTACTAAACAATATAAACAAAATTGCCCCTCATTTAGACACATCATGGAAAAACTGATGCATGTTAAAGATTAACAGAAACCATTAAGGTTAAAAACAAAGTTTTCACCAATGGGAAAGAACTAGATCAACAAAGGGTTCATGGGAAGCATTCTTTGGGTCTGTGCTGGTGTGGCAATACCAGTTGTCAGATATTTCCTAGCCAATTGTTAAACTGCCCCAGCCTGGGCCTCAGATTAACCTCACCACTGCCGTTTTTTGACTTGCCAACTCCTCCTTTAGGACACAGTGGATCTCCCCAATATACGGTAGTTGAGAGAGCTCCCCTTGTACAGCAGCATGAGCCTCAAGTGCTGTGGCTGGTATACATTGCATGGAAATATTAAAATATCATCTGGGACACATTGCATGGAAATATTAATGTATCATCTGAGAGTAGATGTAAACTATCCCTACCAATAGATGCCCAGTCAGTAGCTCAAGCAAAATAAAGATATCTTCAAATATTGACGAATCTCAACTTCCTGAAAATGAACATGCAAACACTTCATTGGGATTTTAAGTGAATCCAAATACAAGTGGAATGTAAGAGGAAAAAATATGATGAGCAAAGCATGTGGTAAAATTTACTAAAAGAGTTAAAAAGAATTCAAAATAAACATAGTTATTTAGGAAAATAAAAATATTTGAAATAAAATGTGAGGCAAAAATAATAAGGAAAGATTTCATGGGAAAAGAGCAAAGATACTATAATGTTATTTAAAATCTGCTATGCTCCCACTTCATTTAGGTGAATAATCAGTATTTCATGAATTTAGACACAATAAGAAAAAGTTAGGAACAAATTTGTATGAAAAATATATCATAACTTCCATAAGAAGAAATCTGAACCAAATGCATGGACATTTCCCAGAAGCATGAATAATAAATAAATACAGATAAAGCTACACAGTATCTTTAATGAGCTGGGTAATGCAAATTAAGACCACCATGAGAAGCATTTTTCTGCCTATTAAAAAGGCAGAAGTTAAGAATCCTGACAAATGGGAATTTTAATATTTTTATGACTCATTTTATTTTTACTTAACATGAGAAAAATGAGCATGTTGCTGAGCATGTGGCATAGAGAAACTCTTACAGTGTTTTTACTTCTCAGTCTTCAAAAGTCGAACGTAAATGTTTCATGTATCACATCAGCTCCCTTCCTAGAGAAACTTATAATGTTTCTCTAGGAAGAACCACAATATGTACCACAATATATGTATAATAATTTTGGCAGCACCATGGCTTATAATAGGAAAAAGTGGGAAACGTTTGAATGTCCATCAATAATAATGGATAAATAATTTGTGTGTATTAATGTAACAGAATACTATATAGGAGTAAAAATGAATAAAACATAACTTTGTGAGTCAGCATGGCTCACTCTTAAAAATATAAGCAAGAAATAGAAGACTGTACTCCAAATCTTGATTTTTTCTTATAAATTATGGAAAGAAGCAAAACAAAATCATATATGCTTTGAGATACATAGGTACCTAAGCAGCATGGATTGAGACCACAATAAAGGCAGGGAGGAGATAATAAATTTCCAACAGTGAGGCAATGGCTAAATAAACTGATATATTTTTATACCATTTGGTAGTATAGAGCAGTTAAAACAGATAAAAACGTGTCACTATGTATAAACACAAGTTACTAAAATACAGTTTTGAGTTAATAAGTTACAGAATGTAACAATGCACTGCATGATGCCATTAATGTAAATGAGAATCACAACTCAGTTCATGTAGTTCATTGACATATGCATACATATGAAAAACATAAAATGTACTGAGTACACACACCTACATTCATGATAGCAGCTATGTCTGGGGTGGGAAGTATGGCTTGGGATAGAGGATGAGGGGCATTTTGGATGATAAATATATACATATTTTTATATTTTCCTTACACCTTACTGTTTTTTTTTTTTAAAGAAAGATTTATTTATTTGTTTGAGATAGAGCACATGTGCACCTATGTGCACATAGGTGGGGGGAGGGAATCCAAAGCAGACTCCTTTCAAAGCACAGAGCTCCATGTGAAGCTCCATCTCATGACCCTGAGATTATGATCTAAGCCAAAATCACGTCGGACACTTAACTGTCTGAGCCATCCAGGCACCTCTCCTGTTTTTTTTTAATATGAAAAATATGAATATTCATTAGAATTAAGATTGTAAATCTGAAAGTCTGAAGGATCTATTCCCAGCTCTGCCTTTGTGCTGAATTACTAGGAGCCATCTATTTGCCTCAAATGTATTCAAAGTCCTCACTTCTAGAAACAAATTACAAAACAATTTCTTAAGATCCCTTCTGGCTCTGACAGCCTTAGTCTGACATATGACTTACAATTTCACTCTGTTTCAGGGGCAGTGCATTTGGACAGGCTATTCTAGTAAGTTTCCATTAGACCAGATAATCTTTGAGAAACCCTAAGAAAGGGATTTCAGTTTAACATGCCCAAATTATTCTGTACCTTTGACTGACCTTGAATCACCCTAGGTATAGGCTTAGACTCAGCAGGATATTGTTGAGGTTCATAAGAAAGAGATGTACACGAAAGGAAATAGTACCTGTAGTCTAGGAGAGGAAGTTTCACTTTGCATAGTTATCCTGAGGGAAAAACAGAATGCTATGAGGGTCAAAAAATCATAAATGTCAAAGCTTTGGGTGAAGTGAGCATTTTTGATCTTGGTTCAGTCCACAGCATATACGGAACTCTGAGGCTGTTAGCTAAATGGAAGGAATTTCAGATGTGAATGAGCCTGGATTCAAATTCTCTGTACTACACAACTATTAGACGTATGTCTCTGAGTACATTACTTCTTTCAGCCTCCACATCCAACCATCCAAGGAAATACAGTGAGATGATGGAGATAAAACATCTAATATATTTCCTGGCACATAAAATACCATTAATAAATGGTAGCTGGGATTATTTTAATGGTGCCCCCACTTAAGTCACTGGCATAATTCATTAATAATAATTTTTAATGTTTTATACATGCATTTATAAGCATTAATTCACTATATATTCACAATATAGATGAATATGTAGTATTCTTGAAACAAAGCCAGGTTACTGCTCCATTTTATCAATAGCAAGAGGTTTCTACAGGCTTAACTCTGTATAAATCATGTACATAGTCCTTGAACATTTTGCATAAAGGATCTCTAGGCAATCAACTTTGGAGTGTGCATAGTTCATAGCTCTCCTCATAATATGTGCAAAGTAATCAGAAAATCCATATTATTTTCTTCCACTAACAACACAGATTTGAGATCATGGTATAAATAATTCTTTAATAATATTCAATAAAATAAATAATAAAAATATTCTTTATGCAAGGGACCTTTAAACTTTAAAATTATTAATAATAATACCTTGCCTTTTAATAGGGTTGTAAACTTTTCAAAGTATTTTTAGACTTTTTTTTCACTAGGTAATGGGAATCCAGACCAACATGTCATAAAAGGAAGATAAACTCATGAAGGATGTTCTGTTTTTATTAAATGACTATACAAAATATATATTTGCAAGTTTCTTTCTTCAGCAGTATTCCTGTGATCTCTATAATCTGTAGGAAAGCAAGATGATGTACTTGAAGGTATTGACTATGGAGTTGACTATACTTGAGTCTTATGTGATCTTTGGCAAGCCATTAACTTCCTTGAAATTTCCCATTTGTTAAAAGGGAGATAATAATATCCATCCTCAAGTGTTAAAAATATTAGAATTACTTCTCTATGGAATCATGCCTAGTATCTTATATAATGTTGAATAAATGGTGAATCCTTCTTATTTTATTTTAAGCTCTCATCCTCTTATTACATTGAGGCTCTGAAATATAGAGGTCTTGGGAGATGTTTCCTGTGACCTGTGGAAGCAGCCTGGAATGAGGTAGAGGGGTTCCCAATAAGACATCATGGGTGTCTGCCTCTTGAAAATGGAATAAGTTAGTCTCTGAGTAGAAGATGATTCACAAGAGTTCTGGCAATTTTCATAAAGAGTTATTATCTGATGTCAGTTATCTGTCAGGAAGCAGGTAAAAACCATACTTATGCTTAGGGTAAAACATGATACAGAAAAAAAGAATGTCCCATCTCCAATTTCCAGAGTAGCAGTGACAGTGTAGTCCTCACTGAGAGGATTCTGACCCCAGAGCATTGCTAGATTCATCAACTAGAGGCTGATGGTGGCGGTGCCCACAGGCTGGAGTGGGATACCTGAGGACTTTCTTCCTGAGCCTGTGATACCATTCCCTTCAGCAGTGTCAGAAAAAGATCAGGACATTTTGAGGGGGAAGCTAATTTCTGTTAATAGCATCATAGATTTGTACCAACTTGTCTGAGTTACAAATGTAAGATAATTAGCAAAATATTAACACACAGGATGCTCCATTTAGCATTTTCCTCCCCTTCTTTTTATGGCCGTATTTTCACCCAAATAAAAAAGTAAATAGATTTGTCATCTCTGCTTTGAATCCTATATTCAACTATAAGCTCCATTTTTAACTTTATTCTATCAGATTGGTGACATGATTTGGCAAAAGCTGTAGAGTGTTGGTTATACAGAATGAGTTATCCAGGATGGAGAAATGATAGGGCTGTTGGCTTGAGGCTTTGTTGACTATTCAACTGCTCTACAGACCCTCAGGAAAAAGTCTTTATTTTGACACTAAAGACCTATCATAGTGCCTTAAAAAGAGAAGGCTCACTTCCACTTGAATTACAAGACTTAGTCAAAGTAATTCCTCTTGCCTTCAAATAACTATTTTTCTCCCCAAATTAAAATGCACAAGAATAAGAAGACACAACCCCATAAAAATTAACAAACATCCCAGAAAGTTTTTTTAATGTTGCCAAAAAATATTCAAGGAGATGACAATCCAGGTGGTATTTTCCATTTGACTAGCTGATATTTTAGTACTTGGCATTAGTGTGTCCACTCCCATAACAAACTATGTGGTGATTAAAAATCAAATGTTCTGTATTGTTTCAAGAGCTGCTGTTTAGGGCATTGCATTGAAAAACGCTACGTGAAAGGAAAGCCAGTGTTCTGAAGGCAGAGGGCAATGACTGATTTCCATTTGCTCTGTGCATGTCACTAGAGAAGTTCTAAGTTAGGATACCTCAGTGTCTACTTATGGGGTTTATGTATGTGGTTTCTACATGAGTTGTCTTTATAAGTGGGACTCAGAAATATCTTTACACTTACCCAACAGCCTTTCCTCATCTCCATCAAGCAGAAATGAACCCTTGGGACTGAAAGTATCTTTTAGGTGTTTGATTTTCCTGGGAAATTTTGAAATGATTTTCTAGCTCCAGAGTTCATAAAAACAAGGTGATTTTTTAAGTGTAATGATATTCTGAGAAACGATTCCTGTATCTTGCAACTTATATGATATAAATTCCAGGGAAAAACATGAGATTTGCAGTTAAATCTAATAGTTCTTGCTTCCCCCTTCTGCTTACTGGCTCAGTAATGGAGGACAAATTATTTAAATTCCAAACTTCAGTTGTCTCATATGTGAAATGGAGATGAAAATTTTTTCCTGAGTTCTGCTTCCAGAGGATATGGTATACTGATCTAAAAGTTGGGATGCTTGATGCAAAAGACAAAAAGGAAAACAGAGGTGAGAGAAACTCATGCAAAATCTATGAGAAAATATTATGAATGCAGAAGGTAATGGAGTCTCATTGAGAGAGAAGGAGCAGCTTTGAGTAAAAATGATCCTGATGGATGCTCAGAGAGTATGTTGGCAAACCCTGCTTATTGTGACTTTTTCTCCCCTAGCATTTCCCAGAATAGACTGTTGCCCAATCTGTGACCCAACATGGTTGGTCAGGAATAGCAGCACTATCCGCATGCTTTTCTGAGGTGGTGAGGGTTATCAACAGAGCAGCCTGTGATAATGGCTGGCAGAAAGTAAATCTCAATCAATTTAGGTAGCAGAGCTGACACTTGAGAAATCCTTGCCCACTCATATAACACATACCTCCAAGGGCTAGGTGATTACACAAACAGCACAAATCAAAGAAGAGGCATAGGCATGTCCCCTGAGGAGCAGGGCTGTGGGTGGGGGGATGTGGCAAAGGTATTAGATTTACACTTTAGGATGTGTCCTTTTACCAATACAGAGATACCCCTTTGCCCAGGCCTGTCCCAAAGTCCAAATATGGTATATGTTAAAGCCTAGGATTTTGCTTCTTCTCCTTGGGAATACAGCAATTTTTAATATGGTTGAAAGCCTCAAGAAATTATGGGATCACAGGGGAAAATAAAGAAACACAGACCCCAAAAGAAGGTTAATAAGCTAACTAACTTCTATCTGATGACCTACTAAAAATGAGAATTAAAATGACACCCATAAATAGAAGGGGTAATATTGATAATGAGAAAAAATTCCAATAGTTCCTTTTAAAAGAATCAAATTAAAATACTAATCAAGAAAATTTTAATAGTTGAAAGAGGAGAATTGATTTATGGTGACGAATTGACTTTACAAAGCAATGATTTGCAGATCCCTTTCCCAGAAAGCATTGAGAAGAAATATAAAATACAAACTAATAAACAGAATAAAAGAAATTTTAAAATAATAGGCCCATTAGACAATATAAGAGAAATGGAGGAAAAAGTAGGTACTTGAGTAAATTATGCTGAAAAAATCATAATTAATGGAGGATGATGATTTTATATTGATGGGGTTTGTAGGGGCCACAGAGTAAATAAGGAAAAGAAACCCCAGAACATTCTTGAAATTATAGTGAAATTTAGATAGATTAAACGATGAAGCAGGATTCCAAATAACTTCTGTAAGAATCAAATTTTATCAGATACCTCAAGAGCAAAACTATTGGCAGGGTATTGAGATTTATTTATTTATTTATTTATTTATTTATTTATTTATTTATTTATTTTAAAGATTTATTTATTTCCTTTAGGGAGAGAAAGAGAGTGTACAAGCAAGGGAAGGGTCAGGGGGAGAGAGAAATGAGAAGCAGACTCCTCACTGAGTGAAGAGCCCCATGTGGGACTGGAACCCATGATTGGGATCCCATGATATCATGGAGCTGAAACCAAGAGTAAGATGCTCAACTGACTGAGTCACCCAGGTGCTCTGTTGAGTTTTGTTTTCAATATATTCAATCTGGAGAATATTTTTAAATTTTTCTCAGTAAAAATAGAAACAAAGTTTAAAAACAGCATAAGAGAACATAATAAGGAACAACAGATCAAGACATAACAGACTTAACTATATAGGAACCTAAGTTTGTAGAATTGAAATGTATGAAACAACTTGCAAAGGTAGAGAACAAATACATAACCTCATAATTGTAGTTGGATAATTGAACATACACATTTCAGAAAATAACAGGTCACACAATCAGATTAAAATAAATTTATTACAAAATCTAAACCAATTAATTTATTACAGATATGCATAATGCATGTGTAGATGGAGGGATTCCACCAAAAATAAATATTTTGAATTCACAAATAATACAAAAATTACCATATGGAGGTTACAAATGGAGTTTCATAAATTTCAAAGATATAAAATCCTGTAGACTAAGCTCTTTGATCCCAATGCAATACAATTTGGAAATCATAATAATAGAGCTACTTCAAAATTCTATTTAAGATATTTAAGTAAGACACTAAAGAGGTTTTGAAAAGTATTAAGGATATTATGAGCTGTTCTTTGCTAATACATCGAAAATTTAGATGAAATAGCAAATTCTTACAAAACCTGAAATGTCAAAAACTGTCAGGGAAATAACATGAAGCATTCATGAAGTGTTAAACCAATTAGAGTGGTCAGCAAGGAGTTAACCAATAAGTTCTACAAACTTCCAAGGAGTAGTTATTTATTAACTTAAAAAGTTTTTCCAGGAGAGGTGCCTGGGTGGCTCAGTTGGTTGAGCATTGTCTATTGGTTTCAGCTCAGGTCATGATCTCAGGGTATGAGATCGAGCCCCATTCTATGCTCTGTGCTCAGTCCAGAGTCTGTTTGGGATTCTTTCTCTCCCTCTTCATCTCCTCTACCCCCACTCATGCTTTTTTTGTCTCTCTCTCTCTCTCTCAATAAATAAATGTTTTTGAGGAAGTAGGAACACAGAATGAAGCTTTCTAAGCTCATTTTCTGAAGTCAGAGTAATCTTTATTTATATATTCATATATATATATATTCACATCTATATGCAGTCTAAAGAGCCACTGGAGCTTTATGTGGCCAATATACTACTGATTTGAAATTGAGAGATGAGGATAAAAAGCTCAGAAACATAACCATGTGTGTATGGCAGATGTGATATATGGTAGGCCTAGCATGCCAACCCAGTCATGAAAATGTCAAAAATATAAGCCCACTAAATGGAGCAAAGTGGATTGGATTTCTCTCATTCAATATATAAATGTGAAATCTAGAGTGCTTACAAATCTTTAAAACTATAAAACTAAATAAAGAAAAAGAAGGAGAATATCACTGGGGCGTGGAGGAAAGGTGGAGGAAGGAGATAACATTCCTGACCTTCAAACCAAAAATTCTAAGGAGAAAACGAATGAATGGATTTCATTACATAAACATCAGAAATTCAGTAAAGAAGGAAAATATAGACAATATTAGTAAAAACATGGCAGAGGTATTTGCAACAACTGAAATCAATTAAGGATTAATATCTTGGATATGGAAGACCTACTATAGATCTACCAAAACACAAGGAAACCTAAAGAACAAGCAAAAACATCTAGAGTATATAGGTAGTCAGCAACAATAAACACAGATATCATCTTACTATTATTAGAACATACCTTTTAGAAAATGATTGAGGTTTGAATCACACCAAACATTAGTTTGGATGGGCGCGCGTGGTGTGGATGTGGGCAGTGTGGATAAAGCTGGTATAGCTGATCTAGAGAGCAACTGGCAGTAGCAACATTGTATATGTACATATGCTATTACCCTGAGACCCCATTCCAAAAAGTTCATAAAAAAAAATGTATGAAGCTAATTCTTCTCAGCATTCTTTGTGGTAGCTATTGGTTGTAAACATCTCATGTGTTCATCTCTAAATAAATAAAATATGATGGATATATTTACTGTAACAACATTAGAGAGCAATAAATTAGGGGTATATACAACAGCATGAAGAAGACATAAAGCTACAGCATTACACACACACACACACACACACACACACGCACAATTTCCATAGCACAATATCATTTGCGCAACCTAAAAACACATACAAAGGTACCACTGTATTTTCATACGGTTTTATACATATCCAAGGACATGTGACAAACACAGCAGATTAGGTACCTGTGTGAGAGAGTAGGACAGGACCCAGAATGAGAAGAGTGAAAAGCACATAAGAGAGAATGAGCTTTTCCATGAATTGATGAGAATTATATACCATAAACTGGAAGTTATACTATCAATTCCAAAGCTGAAGCCAATGAAAAAGAAGAAAACGCATGGCAGCAAGATATTTCAGTTACTCATATTCAACTCATAAGTGTGTCTTTGTAGTTTAGAACACTGCCATCTTGAAGGTATTGGTTAATTTAGTATTTCCTATGCTTTTTGTTTGATCAGTCTTTATCTCAATTCCTTTTTGAGGAGAGGAGTTTATTTCTTGCTGTGCATTTCTCTTGTAGTCTTCAGGCAAAAATCCCCAAGTGCTTTAATAAATATATGATCTTTCTTTAGTATCGGATTGATGTTGGTTAATCAGTTTCTTGCATTCAGCTCCTTGCTCTGTCTAACAGACACTGCTGAAGGGTATGATCCTTAGTTAACAGGAAAATACACACTAACAGTAAAAACCGACCACACTTGGGCAGCTCACCTGGTGTTCCCAGCACACCATTTTGCTATGACGCACTAGTGGGCAAACACAGCTAAATGAGTTCTAGTAAAGTAATTCAAAAGGACACTATATGGCCATGAAAATTATGGAAACAATTTTAACAATATGAAGAATATAAATTCCATGGATAGTATTTGTAGTAAAGATAGGTTGAAAGAAAGTGTAAAACAGTTTAAAAGCGATTTTTTCTTTATGGTAGGAAGATTCGTCTTGGCTGTAGCCGACACAGTGAGTGCCCCCCACCCCCATAGTCCCCCAACCCTTCATTGTGCTCTACCAAATTTCAGTTGCCAGTACTGCATCTTTGTGTCTGAGATCTGTTCCCTTAGAAGAGGGGAAAACTGCCCTGCTGTCCCTACTGTTTACATGCCAAGCAATTGCTACCTCCTGGGGGCAAATCTCAAAAGACACACTTTGGGAGTTGTTGTTTAACACCAATAGGAAAAACAATACGACATACAGATCACTTTATAATAAATTAATCACATTGGGGTGATGACTGATAGTCTAGAAATGTTGTCTATTACATGACTTTCTGACTTTCTCGGACTATGCTTAACTGTAAGGTTCATTAAAGCATGCTAACCACTTCTTAGTAGCTCTGTGAAAAAAAAAAAAACTGAAAAGATCAGAGGAAAAATAGAAAATAAAAATTATATGAAAGACTCAATTGTGGATTTTTTTTCCCCTAAGAGCCAATTTATTTTGTTAGGGTACTGCTATGACATAAGTCTTGGATTAACCAAATATCTGGTACCAAGAGATTAGGATATGTGAATTTAAGAACTTCTTAATTTTTATTTCGGTATTTCATTAATTAAAAATGCTTAGTATTCTAAAAGTTTTTGTGTTCATACCTGTCACTCAAGATAGGCAGGCTAGACCATTATCCATGGAAATGTTGTGCTAAAAGTCCAATCCATCTTAAGCTGTACTTGATGTTCCTTTAGGAGAGCTTCATCTAAATGAATTGGACAATAGCACCGCTCTCTCCCATCCAATGGTTCCACATGCCTTATAAAGAAGTCTCTGAATCTTGCATAAGCTTACTTCCTGATATCACTTTGGTTGGCTGTCACACTGAATCTACAAACCATGTATTGCCGGAACACAGAAAAACAAGTTAAAGGCAAAGATTCCTTTTTGGAAACTAACTGCTCAGTAGTCTTCATGATAAGTCTTGGAAAACCAAGTCACATTAAAAAAAAAAAAAAATCCCCCACATACTTGCGTATATGCACATGCAGGCAAAAGAAGTGTGCTTTTAATCTAAGACAAAACCCTTTTAACTCATTCAATTAAAAATAATCACTCCATTGAATACCAAAAAAAAAAAAAAAAAAAAAATTCCTGCACAGTTTAATGTTTCAATTAAAAGAAATTCTAATCAAAATATTTCTCTGACATTTAGAAAATGGTTCTCAAATTTCTCTGTAAGAGAAAACAGAATAGCAGATATCTTTCTTTTTAAAGGGATGTGGGATTAGCTGTGCCTTGTGTGAAAGGGACACCGGTACTTAAAAATGTAGGTGGCTTCTTACCTTCCATACTCAAGCCTTTTGAGAATTTCTTTCACTTCTTGCAATGAGGCGCGTTCAGCCCACCCCTGGACCTTTGAACTGGATCTTGTTTCTTCTGTAAAATTATTTTTCTCCCCACATCTCTCTCCAAGGTTTGTATTTAATCTTTACCTAGTCTCCACACTCAGGGTGTTCCCCATGGTTTTCTATAAATATTTTGGTGAGAATTTATTTAATACTTGTTTCTCTTACTAGAATGTAAGCTGTGTGAGAAAACTAATTTTGTCCATTTTTTCCCTCATTATTCTATTCTCAGTGCCTGATATTAGGAGTGTCCAATAAATAATCTCAATTTAGAACAAAATGATGAAATCAATAATTTATAATTGGATAATGAGTTAATTGTCTAAAACAAATTACATAGGGCGCTCTGCCTTACATAACTTCAAAATAAATGCCAAATGTTTGTCACCTGGGTAGCTTAATTGGTTAAACGTCTGAGCCTTTGACTCAGGTCATGATCCCGGGGTCCTGAAATCCACTCCCTGCTCAGTGCTTCTCCTTCTGCCCCTCGCCCCTAGCTTCTGTTCATTCTGTCTTACAAAAATAAATAAATAAAATCTTTAAAAAAATAAATAAATGCCAAATGTCCTAAATATTTAAATGTAAATGATGAAATTACAAAATATTTTAGTAATATATCTATAATTTGGGTGGTTGGAGAAAACTTTTCAAAATATAAAACCAAAATTGAAGCCATGTGGAAAATATTAACAGTTTTAATTGCATAAAACTTAAGTGAATTTGAATAACAAAAGAAAGTCTAAAAGTATTAAAAAAATCAATGCTGAGAAATATGTGTAAACCTGCTCCCATCAATAAGGAAGAAGAAGAAAACATTTCATAAGGAGATGATTTTAAACAAGAAATAAGTTCCTCTGATTTATGGTTTATAAGTATATAAGAACATTGAATCTTATTTGAAAATAAAGAAAAGTAAATTGTGTAGCACGGAGATACCACCTTTTTCCTGTCAGATTCTTAAAGAAAATGTAATAGAAATAATGTTTCCAAGTGTGCAGAAGTAGACACTCATCTACACTTTAGTATACATGTAAAACAAATTTACAATACAATAATTAGAAATATGCCTATTTATTGGTATGTGTATTGTCACATTATTTGTAATAATACATTGGACAGAATTAAGTCTCCTATAAGGAGGTTTTTAAAAATGTATAATAGTGCATCCAACAAAGGAAGGAGACACCAAGAGTGATGTCACCGAGTGTTTTTATTAGCATGGAAAAGAATTTCTTTTTTTTTTTTTAAGTCTTTTTTTTTATTTATTTATGATACAGAGAGAGAGAGAGAGGCAGAGACATAGGCAGAGGGAGAAGCAGGCTCCATGCACCGGGAGCCCGACGTGGGATTCGATCCTGGGTCTCCAGGATCTCGCCCTGGGCCAAAGGCAGGCGCTAAACCGCTGTGCCACCCAGGGATCCTGGAAAAGAATTTCTGTACCATGTGTGAATCTTGCTCACAAAGAAGAATGTTTCGAATTATTCATCATCCAGTATTAATGGTATCTATATATATGCATATACATGCACATCAATTTATACTTATATGCACTGAAAAAGTTGTATTTTTATCATAAACAGAATAACAGGAGTTATAGGTTCTTTATATATGACTTGTTTTTATTTTAATTTTAATTTTTCTAATATTTCCTCTGTAAATGTCTTACCTTAAATAAAAACAACCTTTCATTGAAAGGTATTTGGAATAACTCCAAAAATGTATTCTGTGTGTCCAGCCCAAACCTGAGAGTCAATAAAGTTTAAGAATGAAAGAAATTGAACACAAAACACTTTTCTCAATTTTTTCTTTCTCCTTTCTCTGATCCATCCTGCTTCGGCCCTCATTATTTTCTTGGAAATGAGAAGCAGTTTATTTCAGGTGTCTTAACTTTTTTTCTTTTTTCTTTTTTTTTACTATAACTAAAACATAGGCTGATTTGTCCATTCTTATTGAAAGTCTAATGCTCAGAGGACTTTATGTGCACTGCATATATGTCACTTTCTTCATGGCAATATCATTATTTATGAGCATGCTTTCCTTCTACTGGGTTGTAAATTTTATGAGAACTGTGTTCTGACTAATTGATCTAATGTACCTCCCGCAGTGTTGAAATTAAATATGTATTTATTCATAATAGATTCTTAATATAGTTGAGGCAGTAAATATACTTTTCCTTTTCTACTGTTTCTTTTTTAAATATTTATTTATTGATTGATTATTTTTTAAAATTTTTATTTATTCATGAGAGACACAGAGAGACAGGCAGAGACATAGACAGAGGGAAAAGTGGGCTCCATGCAGGGACCCCGATGTGGGACTTGATCCAGGCATTCTAGGATCACGCCCTGAGGGGAAGACAGATACCCAACCACTGAGCCACCCAGGAATACCGTAGTTTTTCTTTTTTTTTTTTTTAATATGGGGCCTGAAATAGATGTACCTGTTCTTTATACTCAAGTCCCCTCCTTTGTCTATTTGAATCATTTTCAGATGTTTTACTATGTCTTAGGAAGATATATAGGGAGGTTTACGTAACATGGTTGTATGTCTAGTTTCCTTGGTATGAAGATCTTATATTTGTAAGCTGGTCTATCTCACTATGGACTGTCAAGACTTACTTTTTTCTTTTCTTTTTTAAAGATTTTATTTATTTGAGAAAGAGAGAGCTCAAGGGAGGGAGAGGGGCAGAGGGAGATAATCTCAAGCAGACTCCCCTGCTGAGCATGGAGCCCTACTTGGGGCTCAATCTCACAACTCTGACATCATGACCTGAGCTGAAACCAAGAGTCAGTTGCTTAACTGACTGAGCAACTCAGGCACACCTAAAATTTTCTTTCTAATAGGTGGACTGAATATTTTATCTGTGAATCTAGCCATTGGTTCCATCTCTGTGCCTTGTAGAAACAAGGTAGTGTGGCCTTTTGTCAACATGGTGGCTTCACATTTGAAGATAGGCACTTCTTTTCTGGGCTAAATGGCTCTACGTCCTCATGTGGCAGTTTCCTGTCACTTATTCCAGGCACTTGTGATGGCTCTTCCTGAATGTTTTGGTAGTTAACCCCTTGTGTTCCTTGGCTCCAGGAATAAAGCAAATGGGTGGAGCCTATCTGTGGAGAGCCCAGCAAAATGTGCACTTCCTGCTTTAGACCCTCAATGTGCTGGAAACAAGATGTCCAAGTAGCTAGTCCTAGCGCCATTTACCTGGTAGATGGTTCCAACATCTAGCTCTTGTTCTCAGTAGGAACATATTCCTGAAGCCAAGCTTGGAAGGCTGCTGGGAAAAGATCACCCAGAGTTGTCCCAGTGAAGCAATTATGCTCTGACTCAGCTGCTAGGAGAAAATGGTTTTGTGAGTTTGTTAGTTTGGATTTTCAATTTCCATTCGTCTATTGTCCTTGTATCTATGCGAATATAATTTCCTCGCTCTGAAACTGAAAAGGAGTGAGTAGTAGAATTCCTGTAGCAAAAATCCTGTTTTATATTCTTAATATTAACCTTATACTGTCCTGACTTCTACCTGACCTGGGGTTGGAGCTAGCTGATTCAAGTAGGAAGAAACATGGGGTAGCCTCTCAGAAATGTTCTTAGCTGGAAATAGCCAAAAGTACAATCTTCATGGGTGGTAAAGACCTTCTTCTTCTTCCTTAGGACACAGATACCCAGCTTAAGTGCTGTCCCTGTGCCCCTCTGCCACACTCCAAACTTCTTTTTCTCCCCTCTGTAGCATATCATGCCTTTCTTCCTCTTCCTGTCCCCATGTTTTGATGCAGTAGGTTCTTTCTGACTAGACAGCGGAAACAGTCTCTGTGTGACCTCTCCTTCCTCCCCATAAGCCACAGGTCCCTCTGTAAAATGATTGTCTCTTTATACATTTTGTTTTACATTGCATTTCTTATTGGAGCAGAAATCAGTATTAAGCTTGTTCCTGAGGGATGGAGGTGAGCAGCTTACTGGATAAGATGGGAGTGAAGTTAGGGGAGCAATGCCTTCCCTGATGCTTTGGGCTGGATGCTCCCTCCATGGGTGCTGAGAGAGTTTGTCATATTGCATCCTGCTACTTACTAACTTTTTAGAGTATGATTTCCTTAACTATTCCTTCCTTTATTTACTCAACAAGTACTATTTAGAGATTGCTCCCTGTGCTTGAGTCATAACTAGATCCCAAGGTAAAAAGAAACAAAACAAGTAAAAGAATATGATACCCTCCAAGTCACTGCTGGTAAGTCACTCACATCAACCCAGACAAGGAAACATGTACAGTAGAGTCACTGCTCAAAGGATCAGCTAATGTCTGTGAATCCTTAGAAGAGGTGCACTGCACTTGGCTGAGACATGAAGAGATCCTGAATGGAGCAGATCACTTTAAATCGAGTCCTGAAAGATGACCAGTTAGTCAAAAGAAAAAGCAAGGCTGGGGCAATGAAGTACAAGCATCCCTCATGCACTGCAGGTGAAACAGTGGCAATGCATTGTTCCTAGTGAAAGCACAGACAAGCTCAGGAGACTGGGAGTGTTGAGAGCAGCTGGAGAGGAGGGTGTGAGAAATGGGGACTGGAAATAGAGTCTTGAGCCAGTTACTCTGATCTTGGCATCTACTCTATGACCCCACAAAGTGTAGCCTTTACTGTCTACTCCATCTATCTATCTATCTATCTATCCATCATCTATCAATCTATCCATCTCTTTTTCTCATTTCCTAATGAACACATGAATGAAGAACAAAGTAGACATTTCAAAGCTATTTCCCCAATGTTATGTAAATATACATGAATAATAGCTGTTGAAATCATCAGAAAAAAAAGAACATTACCGTTTAAGTGTCATTATTTCTTAAGTGCCTGTGTGTGTGTTTGCTTAATTACTTTAAGTGAAAGCATATTTTTAAATTGCTGTGACTTCTACAAAATAAATGAATGACAGGGAGAGACTCAAGCCATGGACCACAAATTGCCTTTCATCCTATGAAGTGATCAATACCAGTCCTTGTTTATTGATTATTTGAGGGATTTATTTCCATCTGGAACATTTTATCACAGATATTTTAGTCTGCGCTAAAGGCTCTGGGAAGGCACACCTGTACAGTTTCTGTGATGTGACACCCTGTTCTTGCATGAAGCTGTTTATGCTGTAAACTCATGGTCATCCAGAAGATTCTAGAATAAAAACTATTGGAAGGAGCAAAATAAGGCTGGAAATAGGCCAGAGAAGAAGTGAGATAGAGCAACCACAGCTGAAGAGCACTCAAGTGTGTTTGTCTCTGAGTGGATCAAGGTGTTATTTGCATTAAGTTAAATAATCAAAACTGAACAAAAAAGTTTTGGGGCACCTACTTTGTTCTTAGTACTGAACCAAAGGAAAAAAAAAAATATATATATATCCTGGGATTATAGATCTGTACTCTGTACTTCATTAAATAGCTATCAATCATCTTTCCAGAACACCATAATGACTCCCAGGAAGAAAAAAAATTTCCACAGAAATAAAAGGAACATTGGGTAGGTGGGGGAGGAAACAGAACCCTACGAAGAGCTGGAATAAATGTTAATAGCCAGCTGAATGGAAAGATGATGAGATCTGTAGTTAACATTTATTAACGGGCCTGTAACTTAATCCCTTATAAAGTAGAAAAGAATGAAACAAGAGACTAATATAATGGGGAAAAGATAGTTTTTTTTCAAAAAGTGGTGCTAGGAAACTGGATAGTTACATGCAAAAGAATGAAACTGGACCACTTTCTTACACTATTACAAAAATAAATGTGAAATGGACTAAGACCTACATATAAGACCTGAAATCACAAAAGGGAAAGTATAGGCAGTAAAGTTTTGCACATCAATCTTAGTTCTAGATTTTTGGAATATTGTCTCCTCAGGAAAAAGC
This sequence comes from Canis lupus dingo, assembly GCF_003254725.2. Taxonomy (NCBI): domain Eukaryota; kingdom Metazoa; phylum Chordata; class Mammalia; order Carnivora; family Canidae; genus Canis; species Canis lupus. Next base: position 28,437,433 of record NC_064261.1, on the reverse strand, counting down.
AACAAAAGCAAAAATAAACAATCAGGGCTATGTCAAACTGAAAGGCTTTTACATGAAAAGGCAATCTAGTGAACGGGAAAAGATACTTGCAAATGACATATCTAATAGGGTATTGGTATCCAAATTATATAAAGAATGCACACAACTCAATGTGCATAAATATACACACAAACAAGCCAATTGAAAATGAGCAGAGGACTTGAATAGACATTTTTTTCCAAAGAAGGCATACAGATAGCCAAGAGGTACATGAAATCTTGCTCAACATCATTAATCATTAAGGAAATGCAAATCAAGAGCATATTGAAATATCATCTCATACCTGTCAGAATGGCTAGAGTCTCAAAAAGACTAGAAATAATAAGTGTTGGTGAGGATATGGAGATGCACGGTTGGTAGAAATGCAAATTGGTATAGCCACTATGGAAAATAATACAGAATTTTCTCAAACAATTGAAATAGAAATACCATATGATCTAGCAACTTCACTTCTGGATATTGATCTGAAAACAAAAAAGAAGCACTAACTCAAAGAGATATATGTACCCCGATGTTCATGGTAGAATTATTTACAATAGCCAAGATACAGAAGCAAACTGATTGTTCATTGATAGATGAATGGATAAGGAAGAAGTCACACACACACACACACATAGGAATATTACTCAGCCATAAAAAATGAGATCTTGCCATTCGCAAAAACATGGTTGGACCTAGAAGGTATTATTATAAGTGAAATAAGTGAGACAGAGAAAGACAAATACTGTATGATTTCACTTATAAAAAGCAAAACAAACAAGCAAAACAAATCAGAAACAGGCTCATAGCCTCGGTGTCCATCAAAAGATGAATGGATAAAGAAGATGTGGTCTATGTATACAATGGAATATTCCTCAGCCATTAGAAACGACACATACCCACCATTTGCTTCAAGGTGGATGGAACTGGAGGGTATTATGCTGAGTGAAATAAGTCAATCGGAGAAGGACAAACATTATATGGTCTCATCCATTTGGGGAATATAAAAAATAGTGAAAGGGAATAAAGGGGAAAAGAGAAAAAATGAGTGGGAAATATCAGAAAGGGAGACAGAACATGAGAGACTCCTAATTCTGGGAAACGAACTAGGAGTGGTGGAAGGGAAGGTAGGCGGGGGGTGGAGGTGACTGGGTGACGGGCACTGAGGGGTGCACTTGATGGGATGAGCACTGGGTGTTATTCTATATGTTGGCAAATGAACACCAATAAAAAATAAATTTATAAAAAAATAAAATAAAATTCAGAGAAAAAAGAAAAGAAACAGGCTCATACATACAGACAACACCCTGGTAGTGGCCAGAGAGGAAGAGGTTGGGGTGGTGGGCAAAATAGGTGAAGGACATTAAGAGGTACAAACTTCTAGTTACAAAATAAATAAGTCATGGGGAAGTACAGTACAGCATAGAGAATATAGTCATAATAACTTGGTATAGTGACAGATGGTAACTAGACTTATTCTGGAAATCATTTTATAATGTATATAAACGTTGAATCACTATGTTGTGCATCAGAAACCAATATAATATTGTATGTCAACTATACTTCAATGAAAAAAGAATAGGGAGACTGATACATAATTTTCATGCCTACCATTAAGATTAGGCAATGCATACGAAGTGATAGGCAATTTGTAATTCTTGCTATTTCAACTGATGTAGCTGTTATTACTATTATTAATTTATGTTATTTTATTTATTTTTAAAGATTTTACTTATTTACTTGAGAGAGAGAGATGGGAGAGGAGAGCAGGGAGAGAGAGAAGCAGACTCCCCGCTAAGTATGGAGCCCCACACTGGGCTTGATTCTAGGACCCTAAGATCATGAAAGCCCCCCCAGTGCCTCACCATTATTATTTTATATATTTTAAAATTGTATATCCTTTGCTCTCAATGAACAGAAAGAAAACTGAGTTCTTATTAAAGGTCATGTAGTAGTTAATGAGAGATGTAGAGTCAGTTCCTCTGACCCATAACCAAATTCTCTTTCTATGAAATCACGTGACATGCTCAGTTAAAACATTGTTGCCCTACTCTGTGCTCCGTATGGCCTCTTAGACTCTCTCTACTTGCTCTTCTCCACTTACATGCCTCAATGTAAAGAGAACCCCCCCTCCACCCCTTAATGGAATAATTTGAGGAGTCAGGAAGAGGCACTGCCTCAGTAAAACATGTCTCCTGCTACCCCAGTGATGACTGAAATCTTACCATTGAGAGTTTAGTACTCTGATTTCAACATTGCCTTCTTCCTCTGTTTGTTTTCACAGTTACTTCTAGCCATGCAATAGGAGCATGAGTGACTTCTTCAACACTGAGGCAAAGATTCCTGAATTCATTCAAATGATTACACCATTGGGAATTCCTCTACCCTTTGGGGGAATGCTTTGGTATTTTCATAGGTTCACATTAAAGGAAGTAATTAAAGCAGACACCATTCGTTCTAGGCCCTAGTATGAAAAAAAAAGTTTAAATAAAAGAGACAACATGAAAATAACCCCTCCCAAATTTCTTATGTATAGATCTAGCTCAGATAATTGAGAGACTAATATTATCACCAGGCCCCTACCTTCATGGCCAGGCATGACAGAAATATATAATGTTCTCTCTGGAATAAGAGAAAAGGGGGAAGATGCTGGCACATGGTAGTGATTACTGGTTGAGAAAATACCAATAACAAAGGTTACTTCAATAAATGGGAGTTAGTGAGAAGGATCTGGGGTTAAGGGCATAGACTCAGACACAACTTTTGTTCAAGTGCTAGCACAGCATGTTGCAAAAGTGACTTACCTTTCAAAGTTTCTCAGTTTCTTTATTTGTGAAATGGAAGTAATAAGATCTGCCTCTTGGGTTGCTGGGAGAATTATGTTACATAAGAAGCTCTCTGTTTTGTCTTTCATAGAGTAGACTTTTAGAAGATGCTAACAATTTTTTAAAAAGATTTTACTTATTTATTCATGAAAGACACAGACAGAGGTAAAGACATAGGCTGAGGGAGAAGCAGGTTCCCTATTGGGAGCCTGGTGTGGGACTCGATCCCAGGATTCCGGGATCACGCCCTGAGCTGAAGGCAGACACTCCAGCACTGAGCCACCCAGGCATCCTGATTCTATCAATTTTAAAAATAACTTTATAAAAAAACATTTAAATTCTATATCTCATGAAACACGTTTTATTGCCTGGATAGAGTGGCCCAGTAATCTCCTCTCATATGTAGGATGCCTCAACCTTTTTACTGACCAAAGATTCTTTAAGAAGCCCAGTGTTTCAGCTACATTATGGGATGCAGGCCAACCGTAATGTTTTATTTGAACAGCATTTCATGAAACTAAAATCACTCCAAAACATTTTAAAATAATGAGATTTCATATTAAAAACCAAACTTAATGTACATCTGTTGAAAAACTGTAAACTCAAGTAAGCTGGGCTTTGTTCTGGTGAGGTGGTGATGAGGGGGGACTCAACTGTGTCAGGCTGTCCCTTCAGAAAGGGCTGTCCCAGCTCCCACTCTGCTGATCACTGATCTGGCCTGTCTGGTTGACCCTCATCTTAAGCTCAGAAGTTTAATAGTCCTGAAAAGTGGTCTGTGTTCATTTGCTGATATCTAAAGTATCATTTTTTTTTCTCGAAAATTGAATAGTTATTATTTGATGCAGATTTTCACCTGGTCTCAGAGCCACCAAACATATCTTTTATCCCATATTTTGAGAATTCTATTTTATCAAGAGTGACAAATAGATGGGACTATCCAGTGTTTTAACGTTCACTATTAGAAAAGGGAGGAAGGGAGGTGGTGATATCAGGCTTGAGAAGGATGATAAAGTCACAGAGGTGAACTCCCACTGAAGCTCAGATAATGAAGACAGATGAACAAATGTTTCCTGTAAACCTCCCTCTAGAAGGTAGTTTCGTGCCTGTTCAAGTAGAGGCCTGCCTGAAGTTTTAAGCTTCCTTGTCCCAATAGGACAGAAAAACACAGATTTGGAATACATCCTGTGTATTGTAGCCAGAAGAAAGCAGGGCCAGGCAAGTCCAGAAATTCTCTAGAACTGTAGCCCCAGGCCTCGGACTGGAGCAAGGTGGGAGCATGCAGAGTGGTGAGGTCAGGATCCTGGAAATACACCTGTACTGCAGCCAGAGAACTATCTTAGAAATAAGACAGGCAAGAAGCAGTTATGTGAACAAATGATTCCAAGCCAGGGGAGGTGGTGAGCCAATGCTTAAACAACAATGTACTTTAAACTACTTCATCTCAGCGCCATGTAGTATAAATGTATATATTAGCAAGTTTCCATTGCATGTTTGGGTTGGTCAGTTGCCATAATCATGCCAGGGAGATCTGCTAGCTTTAAATCAGCAAGCTCACACTGCAGAAGTGCCTACCTATGCATTCTATTTGTTTTCTCACCAAATGATATTAGAGGCTCTGCTAATTAACTAGAAAGCTTGATAGATATTAGAAAGGTTGTTGATTAGAAATAGGAGGTGTTAGAAATGTGCTTCCACTGAATAATTTTTGGTATTCAGTATTTGTGGATAAAGTAAGATATTTTGAAAATAATCCTTGCTTTTTAAGGAACAGAGCACTAAAATCTAGTGTCCACCTTACCATATACCCTTTAGAGATAACGTGGATGGCTTGATTCATCAGTGAGCTTGTGTCTAGAAGCTGGTTTAGAAAAGAATTGGTCATAGCATTCCAAGAGATGATTTGCTGAAATACGCACTTTGAATATTATATGATTTATTTTCAAAGAATCTTCCAAGCAAGGCATATTCAGTCTCAAAATAGAATAGTGGGATTTCATTGGGGCTGCACTCTTGCTTGTTAATATTTGTACATGTGACAGAATTTGGTCTGGGACTTGATTTTATAATTTCCTGGTACCTACGTTATGAGAGAGTGCTAAGTTTCACTTATATCCAATCATTGGGCTGTACTAGTATGATTGTTAGAAAGCACCTAGTAACTATGCGTGACTACCATGCCTATGAGCTGTGTAGATAGACAAGCACAAGGATGACCCAAAGATTAAAAGGCAGAGCACTGGTACCAAGGGAGCTTCATGGATCAGTAAAGGCATCTGTGCTCTGGTGGGGCCAGCATAGGGCTTGGTTGTAGCTCTACCTGCTGGGGGCAGTGGGGTAGATACCTTGGTGAGTGGTAAAGCACTAAGACAAGACTTGGGAGGCTTGGTTTGTGAACTTGTGTAAGACTTCTCTCCGCTCTGGGCTTCAGCTTCCTGATACATTAGATGAAGCATTGGAGGAGATATAGTATCAGCTGGACTAGCACAGTGCAGTGAATGAAACAAGATTTCAGAGCCTGTGGTCATGGCTAGGATCCCAGGCTTACTACTGATTAGTTCAGACTCCTCATGCAAGTTATTTAGCACATTTAAGTTTTCATATTCTTTTTTTAAAATTTTTATTTATTTATGATAGTCACAGAGAGAGAGAGAGGCAGAGACACAGGCAGAGGGAGAAGCAGGCTCCATGCACCGGGAGCCCGACATGGGATTCGATCCTGGGTCTCCAGGATCTTGCCCTGGGCCAAGGGCAGGCGCCCAACCGCTGCGCCACCCGGGGATCCCAAGTTTTCATATTCTTATCTATCAAACAGAGGCAATGATATTTCATAGAGACTGGTTTTGAACTAAGTGAAATGAGAAATGTGAAGTACTGAAACATGGCATGCCACACGAATGGTGTTCAACAGTGGTGAGCCATCCCCCTCTTCTCTTTCCTTTAGGCTCATTCTATAAATCTATGCTTAAGAGTAAATGAAGGCCAATTAGGACCCAGGTAACGTAATCTTGGGAATGGTGATGTTATGTACTCAGTGTTGGATTTGAGATGATGGTTAAGTGATGACAGTAAAATCTCCTACTTTTGGGGATCCCTGGGTGGCTCAGCAGTTTAGTGCCTGCCTTTGGCCTGGGGCATGATCCTGGAGTCCCGGGATCGAGTCCTGCATCGGGCTCCCTGCATGGAGCCTGCTTCTCCCTCTGCCTGTGTCTCTGCTCCTTTCTCTCTGTGTCTATCTGAATAAATAAATAAATAAACAAACAAACAAATAAATAATAAAAATCTTTAAAAAAATCTCTTACTTTCAAAGTTAAATGGTTAACGTGCTAATGAAGGAATGCATGTTTAATAAGTGAGAGACTCATTTTTAGGCTGAATTCTTCCCCACAGAAAGGGCAAAAGACAGCATGCCACAAACTAAGAAAGCTCTGAAGGGAAACTAGAACACATAAACTATTCCTTCAGCAACATGACCAAGAATACCACCAGAGAGGCAGAATCTCTCTTCCTCCACACATGCATACACACACACACACAAACACACAAATTATATATATACATATATTATACATATACATATATATTCAAGTAGAATTAAAAATATGGAATTATGATTTTAGTCATCACCAATTTCTTCTGTCTTCTTTAAGCCATTAATTAATGACTTTGGCCTTATTAAAAACTCAAATTGCTTGGTTCCTTTATGTGGCATTTCAGTTAAGCAATAATTTACTTTTATTTAAAAATTAAGCAAAATATTGGGGCACCTGGGTGGCTCAGTCAGTTAAGCATCTGACTCTTGATCCTTAGGTCATGAGTTTAAACTCCACATTGGGCTCCACACTGAGGCTAAAGCCTACTTAAAAAAAAAAAAATAAGCAAACAGAAAGGAGAAGCAAAACCTTAAAAAGCAAAAAAGGAAGCCCAATTCAATGAAAGAGAATTAAATCAGTTAGTATTCAATAAACAGGAGAGGTAGATATGGATGTGGAGGCAGAGAAGCAGAAGAGTAGTTAGATAGCTAGAGACAGATATGTCTTCTTATTGGAATAGGGAGAGCTTCTGTCCCCTGTCCTAGGAACACAACTCTTTAGGTGTGATTCCAGAGTGAATTGGTGTGGCTCACAGAAACCTTCATGTGAGGATTTTTTTTTTTTTTTTTTTTTAAGATCTCATGATTTCTGCTCCTTCTTCCCCTTTTCCTCTTCCCAACAGTTTCCCAGCCAGAGGTAGGCTGAAGACGCAAAATGACACCTGGGAATGTTTCCTTCTTCATCTCTACCTATTTTTAAATGAGGTCTGCATGTGAACATCTCCTACTTTTCCTTTGCATCCCTCATTCCTCCTTCCATTGTTACTCCCTCCAATTGTCCCTCTTTTAGGGAGATTTGAATCTTGAAGACCTGAGTTAGCACTTTGAGGCTTCTACCTCATTTTGTGCCCAGTACCATTATATTTGGAAAATGATCTTCAGAGCGTTGGAGTTAGGAACATATCCATACTGTGGTGAAGATAGACCTGTCTCATTGATTTTTTGTGGTTGCTTTTGTAGATTTTAGCAAGTTTCCTAGGGTAAGAAGTGAAACAGGAATGGCTTTATTTAACCTCCTTAGCCAGAAATCCCATACCTGTGAAGATTTGGGTGACCAGATTTAAAACAATCAAGTAAGTATTTCCGAAAGATTTATGCCTTAGCCATTTATTTTCATTTTTGGATGTGTCGTGTTTTATTTCAGTACTACCTATAGAAGAAAACAACTACACAGGTAACAACAAGGGAAAGAATGTCTGAAGGGCCAAAGTAAAAATATTTTAAAATATTTAATATTTAATGTATTCAAAACCTGCAAGTTTTTAAGGGGGAGTTCCAAATGAAAGAAACATGAAACAAAATTAGAGATGAGAAAGAAAAATGTTCTCACATTGCCATGTGTGTTTGATGTCTTATTTCTGCCATATTTAGGGGGATGTCCAGGGTATATTAAGGCTCCATGTGGCCTCCCTTACCATGAATCCCCCTCCACCACCCCTGGTACAGGATGCTATTTATTCTCTTTGCTTTTCTTCAGGAGTTCTTTATCCCTCTTTTGGATATATATTTGTCCCTGCATGGTAGACCCAAAGCACTAGAACTGAAGCATTAAAACCTTTTGAATTAAATAGTGTTAGGAGATTATTTTCACAGGAACCCTTAAAAATAGATGTATCAAATTACTGTAATTCTAATTTTTCAAATGTTAGTACTTTTGACAAGTTGCAGCTCTGTTTACCCATTCTTATAGGAGCCTCATGATTTCCCCTAAAAGAGCAGCATGAGGCTGGAATTTTCAGTTTATCAGAGAAAATTGCGTGCATTTTCCAAAGGCAAATTGCAGACCAAAGGCATTTGTAGATGAATAGAAACCTATGTGAAAGGGAACACTCCGCTGTGTTTGCCCACTTGTAACTTCAACCACTTCAACCCAAATTACCTTTTGAAACACCGTTTGGAAATCTAAAGAATTTCAAAAGGCACCATTAATAGGTGTGTTGAAAATAGAACCCAACTTCCTCCAAACCCAGGGCTTCACTATTCAACATCTTAACTTCAGCTGAATCTTTCTTTTAAGTTTTTTCAAGTATGTTCAAGTTTAAGTTCATGAAATTCACAGGTCCAAAATACACCAGAATTTACATTGTACTTTCTCAGCATTATGAGATTCACTATTAGGAAGTCCTGGATTTAAACCCCATCCTGCCCTGAAGAAGCATGGCTTATTGCGAATCTTATCACATATATCTGAACAACCCTTTTATTAAAAAAATAGTAAGTAAAAATATTATTGTGAATTGAAGCACAAAGGATTACGGGACTCTTTTGAAGCTTCTCAGCAAACCCACGGCAGGCTTGGTACTTGGACTCTGATCTCCCCTAGTCTTTCAGGAGAATATTGCTTTAAGTGGAAAGTGCTTTATGTTTTCTCTATAATATTTAATTAGATGAAGGCGTCACTCCCTCTGGTATTGGCTTCTCAACATTTACTGTCCATCCCCATTCTCTAGCTTACCCTCTCCTGTTCTGTGTTTCCTGGAGGCTGATGGCCCAGGGTACTGACTGGGATCCTTTCCTCTTTGGCTTCAGCTCTGGTAGCCTGATGGAAAGCATGGAAAAGGAAAGAGGGTGGGAAATGGAAGACCAAGTGCTTATTCTTCTCACTCAGGCCATCTTCAGGTCTGGCAACGTGGCAACCCTGAGACTATAGCCGGGGGGCAGCTCCTGTTTCATACTCTGCTCTTGACCACATTCCACCTCCTCCCTTCACTCTATTAGGTCTAAGGGCGAAACAGCTTCCCACTATTGCTAGTTCCTAGATGTCTGCTTATACCCTTGGGAGTTTCCTCACTCTATCCACATGCTGGTAAATAATTACTTCATTAAGAAGTTTCTTTAGAAGATCCCAACTGAAGATTCCGTGTTTAATGCTGCACTCCGACATGTCATGAACACTTTGCATGTTTAATAAAAAAGAAGTTTGTATCTCTTTCTGCTCCTGCCCACAATTGTGGTGCATAGCCTGTGGTTATAGAAGAGATAAACAAACTCTCTGTAACTAAAAGCAGATGTGCACTGGAATGCTCTAATTCAAAAGCTGCTACCAAAACAATTTCTAAAGTGGGCAAGACATTTCTACTCTGGAGAGATGGATCTACATATGTACCCATGTTATTCTCTTAGCAGGAGCTTCTCATCATGTGATTGGCTTGCTGTATCTCCCTGCTGTGGTTTCTGGGTCTTATTCAGGTGTCTTGATCTCATCAGTCTTTGTATCCCCTAGTGAGCTGTTCCAAGCAGGGTGTTAGGGAAGGACAGCTGACAATGCAGAGAGCACAAAGTGCTGTTTCATGTTATCAGGGAGAGCAGAGTTCTGATATACAAAAGAGAAGATAATTCTTTATTTTTGCTTTTGGGATATGCTTGGCATTTATTAATTAACATGCCTGTGACATACTCTGAAAACTCTAAAAATGTACTTTCTTAAGAAGTGTAAGTTTAAGGGGCACCTGGATAGCTCACTGGTTAACCATCTACCTCCCACTCAGGTTGTGACCTTAGGGCTCTAGGATTGAGTCCTGCATCAGGCTTCCTGCAGGGAACCTCCTTTTCTCTCTGCCTCTCTCTCTCTCTCTCTCTCTGTGTGTGTCTCTCATTAATAAATAAGTAAAATCTTATTAAAAAAAAAAAAAGAAGTAAAGCTTACTTTCCTCATGGTATGCAACTTTCTTCTCCCAACCTAACATTAATTGAATTATCCTACTCTATTTTGAAAATGGCCAGTTTCAAGCTGAATGCAAAACTCACATCAAAATTTACTTCTCTCTCTCTGTCTCTCTCAATTTCATTTCTATCATTGGTCTATCTTATATAACTTCATTTTGCCAATTTTCCTGGTCCATTATGTCAAAGTATTAATTTACTGTTTTACTGTAAAAGGTTTTCCATTGCCACTCAAGCTGCATTCCATAGAATGCATGAGAAAGAAGAAAATTTTGAAGAAAAATAAACAATCAGTAGTCTGATTGAATTTAAGTTTATTAATAGTAAACAATCAAAACTATTTGTTAGGGGAGTTTTCAATATGTAAATTACTCTCCAATGCTCAAAATAATAATAAAAATAAAAATTGGAATAAGAACATGTGAAAAAAAGGTCAATGAACACCCTGTGAAGTATTCGGTTTTGGGGTAATTGGTAATTGCTTATACTTATATGCTTTGCCATCTATCAACTATTCACTTATTCAACAAATATTTCCTACAGCTCTTTTAATATACAAAGCATTTTGGAGTGGCTTTAAGCACAGAATATATTCCCTACCATAAAAAGAACTTAAAGTTTACTTTAGAAGAAAACACAGGCATTTTTAAATACAAAACTAGCAGCAAATAAATATTTCAAGCAGAATGAGGCAGTGCAGTGGAGCATCTACCCTGGGGGTGGAAACAGGATTCTACTCTCGGCCACCAGTCAATAAGAAGTGTCACTGACAGGAACCCCCCAATGTAGCCACATTTTTTTTACCCCTTCTGGATACAGAGAGATGCTTATAGCAGTTCCATAAGAATTCCTCCTGGAAACTACTCTCTGGAGTCAGTGAACAGTCAATCATGAGAAATTTTTGTCTGCATATTGGGAAATTTGATTAGCAGTCATATTTTAAGGGTTAGGAAAAACACAACTATACTTTCCAGCAGTTTAAGTGACTTCATCAAAGGAAATGTATTTATTTATGTCAGCTGCTCTCCACATTCCCTTTTCTTTGTCCCTCTCTATGTGCATGTGTCTGCACACTACACACACTCATGCACACACACAGCAGGTATTGCACGTGAGAACTGGTACATATCACTAGCATTTTAGATATATAATTGGTGCAAAAAGGTACATTTATGACAACTATTTTTTCATGTGGAAATTCTGACAAAAATCTCACTTTATTTTTTCACTACTCAAAATATTTTCTCTTTGTGCTTACCTAAAAGTCATTTGTCCTTTATAGTTTATTTCAAGGGCCTGTTCTCTTCTTGTCCTATTCAGAAATGATCACCCCCATCTACTCTCCATCTTGCCCCAGAAGACAAGCCAAATAATTATAGATCACATGATCAGTTAGTAGCCTCACCAGGTAAAGAATTAGTCCTCTGTGCCAGCAAATAAGGAAAGAAAAAAAGAAAAGAAAAAGAAAAGCTACTAATATTTCTATTAGTCTGCAGGAGAAATGCACTATTTGAATAGTAGCTTTTAATTGTCATTTTCTGGAACAGCTACTTCATTTAAACTTCTCTGTTATTTAAAATAAACACCCTAATGCTCACATTCCTGCCTGGGACATTTTTAGCAATAACTGCTGGTTGTCAGTGACAACAATCATATTTAATTGTTCATCCTGACATGCTCCAGCACTCTATTAGACACAGATTACTCTAGATTGAATAAATGAATAGCAAAGAGGCTGGCCAAGAGGTCTGAACACATTGGTGGAAACAGTGAGTTACATCAGCTCTCATGAAATGCAGGAAGAGTCAGCATGGGTCAAGAGCTTGTTAGAATTTCAGGGTGTCCATTTCTGCCTGAATTTTCAAAAATCAAGCATATTGTTGACTTTATCTTATAAAAGGGAAGAAGATGAAGATCAGATTCTGAGATTGGGTGTTACTTCACTATTTCACTATATCTCCCCAAGTTATAATTCAGGAAGAGAATAAAATGTATCTTGTTCTTAATAGGAATTTTTAGAAGCTACACAATCAATAGTCTTATAACTGAATTATAGTTCAATTTTTCTTTCATTTCAATATTTTTATTATTTTATTAAGAAAGATAACTAAGTAATACCTTTACATACCATATCAGAGCACTGTTGTAATATAAATGGGATTATCACAATGAATGCCTGAAGATAAAATTACAGAACCTCCTTTTCACTCAAATAGAGTTTTATTAACATGCCTTTCCTTTGTTTCTATCCTATCTTGAACTTTCCTTAAAATTCTAGAATAAACACTTTTCTGATCATCTTTACATCATTGACAAGTCATAAATGGCTATGTTTTTCTTTTAAATGATAAAGATGAAAAGTTTGGGATATTTAATTGGTCATGTCACTGAACCCAGATGTATGAGAATCACTTTTGTGCCCTAGTTAGGGCTTCATACCAGATCAGGAGTCTGGATCTCATGCTCTGGTATTCGGTTAAACACTGAATCAAAATCATCAAATAATAATAATAATAATAATAATAATCACCATTATTATTTTACACATATGTGTTAACATTGAGTATGTATTATCTTAAAAAATGTTCTCCTTTTAGAAAATATGTGCCATAAATATTTTCTCCACATATGTAAGTAAATGTCTCTATTTGCTACAGAGTAGTCCATTCACTGACAGCACCCTCTTGAATAATTTATTCAAAAATTATTTTGTTACTTCACATTCACAAGTTTATTGTTTTATAATCTTTTGTATCAAAACCCCTGTATGTCTCTATGCACAAGAAAGGCAGAGAATAGATATTTGAAGACCTTTTTAAAAAAGATTTTATTTATTTATTTATTTATTTATTTATTTATTTATTTTTCATGAGAGACACAGAGAAAGAGGTGGAGACATAGGCAGAGGGAGAAGGATGATCCCAGAAGGGAGACTGATGCAGGACTTGATCCCAGGACCCCAGGATCATGACCTGAGCCAAAGGCAGGCACTCAACCACTGAGCCACCCAGGGGCCCCTGTCAGTTTCCTTTTTTAAAAAGCATATTCAATATAAAAATGCAATATAATTATTAGGGTGATTTAAAAAAAAAAGTGTCTTTGGCACCTGAATAACAATGCATTCAAATAAAGAATAAGTGGCTAGAAGGGTATTAAGGAGGTCACTCATGATGAGCACTGAGTGTTTTATGTAAGTGATGAATCACTGAATTCTACACCTGAAACCATTATTGCACTGAATATTTGAAGAAGAAAAAAGAATAAATGTCATGGTGCAATTTTAAAGAATGGGAACTCAGTAGAAATCTGTCCTTACAATGCAGTGAAAGGACTTTGTGAAGACTATTTTCTTCAGCCCAGCTTTACTAGATCTGCATTTTTGAAGGTGTCAGAAATTTTGTCCCAAGATACATGAGTATTGTTCTCTGGTGCTAATTATTATTTTAGTTATCTAAAGATAACACATCTATATACCTACAAGTTAATTGAAAGGAATTTCTTGGAAGTTAAGGAATGAGAGTTGGTTTCCTACCACTTTGCTTTAAATTTAGATGGTAGTTTTGTTTCTACTCTACATTTATGGTCTATAACCCTGCATCATAACCAGTTGACAAGGGTGAGCCAAACATGCTGAAATATCAGCTTGAGAATTTTAAATGTAGATCTTATAGAAAATAAAAGCAAGCTCGTCTTACTAATACTAACTGCCCAGGAGGACACCTGCATTTTAATAAAGCTAATGAAATGTTTTTTGTTGAATCATGGTTTCCTTATTATCAGATGCTCAATGAGTATTCCGTGTTAAGCCCTGTACTCAGCACTGGTGGATTAAGGATTATCTATCTATCATCATATCTGTCTTTATCATCTATCTAGATATTGATATATACATATAGATATAGTTTTTATCTTTAGGAAAACCAGAATTAAATGAGGATCTCAAGGGGAATGAGGAGTGAAAAGTGGAGACTCTAATTCAAGTGAGTGATTCAAGGAAGGCTTCCTAGAGAAGGGAATCATTACATTGAAGCTCAAAAGGCCAGGACATTATGTGGGTAAATAACTACGGAAGGGCTGTAAAAGACTAAGGAGGAAGAGGTAAGCTTTAATATGGTTATTTAAAAATTGTTCTATAAAACTAAAGGATAAGTAATAAGAAATTACCCTAAGTCAGTGTTTCTCAAGCCTGTCCATAAGAAGGAATAATTCTTGTGAATTTAAAAGGCTCATGAGCATGGAAACTATCCTAGGCCTACTTATAAGAATCTTAAAAGGCCAAAATAGAAATTTTAAATAATGGCAATCTTGAAGACCACAGATAAAGAAAAAGACTGAAGGAATCAGTGCAAATAATCATTTCAAGCACAGAGAAATAAGACAATAAATACTATTCCTAAATATGAAAACCAAACTTCTTACTAATGCACAGAAATATAGAAACTCAAGGCAATATTTGAAATGAAGAAATGAAAAAGATAACACATCTATATACCTACAAGTTAATTTCAAGAAAATAAAACTTGCTTTTGGAGAAAAATGTTAGGAATTAGGCAAATAAAGAGGAAGAAGAAAGTTAAACTCAGTGCCTGATTAGAAATATTAGGTTTCTCGACTTAATCATTTTATTTTCTTTGCTAACTTAATGAAAAGCTTTGGAAACAGCCAAGTCTCAGAAAGTTCTTACCAAAACTCATTTAATACTCTCTCAAATCCAAGAATCTTTCTCTCACACACATATACATATCCATATGAGTATACAGACCCAGTAGATTTTAAACACAAAATCAATAAATATGTCATCCAGGTATTAGATATTTCAACATTTAATATAAAAAGTACCATAATCAATAAATATGCTAGGTGTAAGAAATTTTCAGTTTTTGCAATATTTGCTCCATATTTCTAAAGCCTTCAAAAGGTTCTAGTTGAAGTGTCTTGTGTATTGTCATTCTTGGTCTAACTTTTCTCATTTTCTCTCTTTGCAGAAGATAGCGTATTACTGAGCATTAAACATTTTGATTGAAGTCATCCCATTTAAAATCTGTGTGGTATGAGTCCATCATAATTGTTTTACTCATTCTTTTATTTATGGACTTTTAAGATTATTTCTAATTTTCAATATTACAAAATGTTGCAGTAAGTATCAGTATCTTTATCTCTTAATGCACATGTATCAAAGTTGCCCTGAGTTCTAGACAGAAGTGGGAGTTCACAGTTGCAGTAGAAGTCAGCATGACTAAATCTCATCCTTTTCATCTGTCTTTGATTTTTTTCCTGGCCCTACTTCTACTTAATCACATTCACCAAAAGGGCAATAGGCTTTGAAGGGTATTATCGCCCAGCACTCTGTGATGGCCTGAAGCACATATTCTTTTCAAGAACAGCATGAAGTATACAGACTTAGTCCCATTCTACAGTCGAGGAAGGTAAAGTGAAGATGGACAGAATACATTTCTTAGATCTCAGCTAGCAAATGGCATATCCTGCATTGGAACTCAAAAGCCCGGGCTGTTTTAATCAAACTCAAAAGCCATGATAGAAGATGAATTTATAAGAAAGCTGCTGGAGAATATGTGCATATGTCTGTGTCTATGTTCTTGTATGTCTGTGTATAAAGAAGTACTACACAGCCTATAATCCAAATGGATCAGCCTCCCACTTACTATACACATGTGGGGTGCACACGCCGATACACATGCAAAACACACACACAATATAAAGGTTATTTCCAAAGCACATGACAACATCAGATTATAGATACTGCCTTTATCATAGTCTGAAGGCTGCTTTACGGGAGTCTCTGGTAAGAATTAATTTGAAGGATATAGTTGAAATATCTCCCTGCTGTCAAAATATTTCCTTTGTATACTTCAACAATGCCTGATAGTTCAACACTGGAGGTGCATTAATTTGTTGGCAGGCATTGGGATTTCCAAAGATTCTTCCTTTAAAATAAAATTTTTAGAAATTATAAAAAAGCATATTATGTCACTAAACTTTGAATAAGTAGACATTTCTAAAGCATTTGTAACTACTTTCCTTTTACATTTTGGGAGGAGTATGATGGTGAGGAATATAAAGAACCCTAGCGTGGGTATGTCCCACTAGGGTAGCACACAAAAGGGAATGAAAACCTGAGGCCAAAAACAGAGAAATTATTGCTGCAGGGACAGGCAGGAAAATGCCAGTGGTTACTTTAAAATTTCACCTAGCCTGGCCCCCAAAGTGTAAACACACTGAGTGTGTTCCAAATCTGGGTTGTCCACTGTGGTCAGCGCCAGGATTTCAAAGGCAATAAGACACGACCCATTCCCCAGGAGATCACAAAGCATGCAAATGATTGGTGACTAACTTTAACTCAAACAGAGTTGACCTGATACTTTGTAGTCCATTCCCTGCTTGCCATGGAACTAAAAGGAACAGCAGTGTGTCTCAAGAAGCGTTGAAATGCCGAACCCTACAATGTGTTTTATAAAGAGGAAGACTTCCTACAGAACCTCATTCAGAAACCTTCTCTAAATGTCCTCTTTGAACACCACTCCCCTTCCCTAACACAGCTGGTAAACTCTCTCTGTATCTCTTCTACCCCACAGCTCTCACTGTCAGACTTCCTCATTCTTCCTTTCCCTGCCTTCAGGTGCTTGGGCTTCTCCTGCCATCAGTCCCCATCACACCCACAACCTCAGCAGGGTTGGCCTTTCTGGACTGCTTTCTGCTCTGCTCATGTGGTTCTCTCTTCATTCTTTCAATTCAGAATTTCTCAACCTTGGCACTATTGACAGTCTGGGCTGCATAATTCTTTGTTGAAAGGGTTGTCTTGTGCATTGTAGGGTACATTCACAGCATCCTGGGTCTTTACCCATTGGGTACCAGTAGCACATCTCTAGTGTGAGCATCACAAACGTCTCCAGACATTGCCAAATGTTCTCTGGGGGGACAAATGATTGAGAACCACTCTTCTTTTGTATACATTTTCTCTTGTTACTTTAAAAAATTGCAATACAGAGTAGAAAAAGATGTCATGAGGATATGTTGCCATATACTGGCAAACTCTAAGCCAGGGGTAAATGGTGGTCCAGTAAGACCAAAGAAAAGACCCAGAGACAGTGATGGAAACATGAATTTATTGGAGGAACTCATGTAGAGAGAGGCCAGGAGTGGCCAACTGGACAAAGCATCTGCTGCTAGGATCTACATGAAACAAATAGCATAGCAACTAGCCTCACAACTACCTATAGCCCATCCCCTCTTTTCATGACAGTGTTCCAAGATCAAGGCATGCCAAGATCAATGGCCATCCAGATGTCTTTCACTACAAAGGAGATGTTCTGGGTTGGCCATTCCCAAAGTCTGTGACTTTGATGCTAAGCGATGTATTCTTCTATACATTCTGCCTAATGGGAATATAGAGGGAGGACGGGATCCCTTCTTTCTCAAGATTGTGATTAACAGGGGCATTCAGGGTGTGCTTGTGCAAACCAGCCTTCCAGCACCTACTACAAGGTGGGTACTAAGAAAGCACTTCACCCAAACTGGAGAATTCAGAGAGCTCCCTTTAGGAAATGTCAGAAACACACACAAGAGGTAGAGTTTTCCAGATTGAGATAAAATCAAGTATGAAGCCTGCTAGTAAATGAGAAAGGAAATTAAGGGCATCAATAGGAGAGTAGCAAACTATATAGCCAGGGGAGGTGGGCGGGAGGGAGAGGATGAAGAAGCTTGTGTGACTCCATGAGCAATTTAACATTCTCCTAAGGTCAAGAGGGGACCATGGAAGTACTGCAAACATACAAATAGTTTTATTTTAGAAAGTTATTCTGGTAGCCTTATGGGAGTAAATTAGAGACCAAGAAGAATAGAGAAAATTAGCAATGGCTCTCAAAGAACATTCCTATAATGTTTAGGATGGCGGGGTCACTGAGTGACACTGAACGCCAGTGTCCTTCTATATCAAGATTCTTTTAAAAAGTGTGAATTTTGACTATATACAAAGGAAGTCATAAGGTGCCTGGGTGGCTCAGTGGCTGAGCATCTGCCTTTGGCTCAGGTCATGATCCTGGGATCAAGACCGCATCAGGCTCCCCGCAGGGAATGGCTTCTCCCTCTGCCTGTGTCTCTGCCTCTCTCTCTGTGTCTCTCATGAATAAATAAGTAAAATCTTAAAAAAAAAAAAAAAAAAAAAGGAAGTCTCATTTTCACACACTTGAGTTTGGAAAGAAGAAAATAATATATCTATGAACTCTTAATCACAATTTTTACTATGTTTTATTAGAACTGTTTTTGTCATTTCCTCAATCTCCCAAATCTGAAGTTCCCCAAGGCTTAGCATTTGGACTCTTCTATCTTCACACCCTCCGGGGGCCTTATTTAGTCTCCAGGCTATAAATATAACCTATATTCTAATAAGTCCAATTAACATTTCTAGCAAGGCTCTCCACCCCCACCCCACCCCAATTCTAAACTCAACAACTGTTCAACCTACTCACTTAGATTGTACAAGGCATCGTTTACACAAAAGCAAATTCTGAAAAGCACTACCATTGATATATATTTTACATATATCTCTAACACATACATATTTTACATGTATCTGTAATACACACAACTCGTGGTCATTTAGAGTTTCAAACATGATTCCTTCCCCCTCCCCCCCAACTGGTTGCAAAGTGAGTTCCTATTTTTATAATCAGTCTTTACTCAGCTAATGTCAGCTATAGTGCTATATATACTTGAACATTAGTTATGAGGCTCACCCTTATATCTTAGTATTATGAGAACCAATGTTTCATTTGATACTCTGTGCCTCAAAGCTGCTTATTATTAAATCATGGAAGCACTATTACTTCCCAAATGGGTTGGCTTTAACCTAATCTCCAAATCCTTACAGGCACATGTCCATGGGCATGTTATTAACCGAGAGTACTTACTCATACAGCCTTACCAATGTGAAGAAACAGGAAATCTGGCAGAGAAAAAATATGAAATATTAATGGTCCATATTCTGTTACAAATTCTTCTGTACCAAAGAAACAAATGCAAAAATGATGATATATATAGCTCCCTTACTCTTGTGTAATGATATATCATGAAATGGCATATGTAATTTCCTAGTCTAACTAGTTATTTCAATATTACTTGGTAGAATAATATTTCATGCATATGAAAACCTTAGGTCCCATCCCACAATCCTTGATATTCCATTTTTGAGATGGAAACCATACCACATAATTTCTGTAATTATTATATGATTTTTTCATGGCAAATAATATGGTACAACCTAAGCTAGCAAAATAAAAAGAGAGAACTTACCATGGGATAGAGAATCATCTCAGATAGCCAAAGACAGATGTAGAAGCCTCAGAAATGAACCCGGAGCAAGTACTAGATCCCATGCAGTGTCTTTTGACTTCACTCTGTTTTGCCGTACTCAGCAAAACCATTTCATTCTTCTCTTATGTCTTAGTCTGCTCTCTTCTGATTCATTAGTTTGTGAGGTAGAGTTTGGCCAGTAATAATTCTTGGGCTTATACATCACTCTTTCCATCATGAGATAGAATAATTTTCTCTCATTCCCAATGTCTAATTCCTAGGGAAGGCATCATAATAATCTTGTCAAAGAGGTGAGGTTCTGCTCCACTGAATGATTCCTTGTGCTCAGGTATAGATTGAGGAAGTAGGCAGTTAATGGAAATGATTATAAGAAATTTCAAAATTGTCTGATATGGTACCTTTAATAAATTAAATTATATTATGTCATTTGCTGTTCTGGTTCAAAACACACCAAACAAACAGAGCAAGTCATGTCCTTGGTTTTTGATGTTTTGAATTTAGGAAGAACTAAAATAAAAACGGAGTAAGTGGAACCTCAATCTCTTTAACTCATTATGCTTTGCTAAAATAGTGACACTAAAGAGACTTTATTTTGCCCAAATTTGGGAGTTCTCCTTGATTTGATCCCATTCAATGTATCCAGATTTTATTCAACACATGCTTTCTGTCGAAGATACCTCAGCCCTTTTTCTTGCTTCCCTAATCTTACTCATTCCTCAAGTTTCTCCCCATCCTGTTTTTTATTAAACTTTCACTTTTTAATATACACTGTATGGGGGGCAAAAATTGCAAGAATAAAAACATTAATTTCTATTTTCAAGGAATTTATAATATTTTAATAAAGGGAAGGGAGACTTTCAAAATAAATAAATAATACCCTCTAATATAGGCAAAAAGAGAAGTATTTGGGTATCTGGAGAAGATTCGAAGAGAGGAATGACTAGCTATTTTGGAGTAAGGGAAAGTAGGAGATGGGGAGATGAAGTTCTGGAAGAATCCATATCACTGTAGTGATCCCTCCTCCCTGTGCTCCTGTTCCCCCTTTAGTTGATGCCATGGAATGTCATATCCATTGGATGCACTGTATTGTCTGTGTACTTTGTCTATTTAATGAGGTTATGACTTTGTGTGATGGATAGGAGTTATCCATCTTCTTCATTTCACAAAACACCTGCAAGCTCTCCATCATGGTGTTGTTTTCAATACTATTTATTAATTAATTTTTCACTTTTCGAAGTTTTAGTGCGTTGTGAAATCTGGGATTTTAACAATTTTTTTCAGCAATTGCAAGAAAAAAAATTATTTGATGCCTGAGAATGAAATAACTATTATCAGCCAAAGTGCTCTTTCTCTAATGCAGTAGAAAATGATGGGAAGGGCAGAGAATCCTGTCAAAAGTGTGTACGAGCTGCAAGTGTGTCATTCGAATGATCAGTCTTGTATATGCTTCACATAAAGCAAAGCTCTTCTTGTGCTTCTTCGTGTAGGCAGCTGGTTTGGGACTATTGCACCCTATGGTCTTCAGATGAGTGCTTAATCACAAACAAGGAGATTTTTTAGACACATGACAATAGCTTTTGTTTGAAAAGGACTTCAGAGGTTAGAAAATGCATTATCATCTTTGCATTAGTTAGCTCAGGCTGCCATCACAAGCCAATACAGATGAGGCGGCTTAAATAACAGAACTTGATTTTCTCACAGATCTGGAGATCAGATCTGGGTATCAGCATGGCCATTCTCTGGTTAGATTTCTTTTCCCGGCTTATAGATGGCTGTTTTCTTTGGTCCCGTTGCCTGGGCCTTTCCTCTGTGTATGCAGGAGGGAGACGGAGAGATAAAAAGAGAAAGAGAGGGAGAGAACTCTCTGGTGTCTTTTCTTATAAGGGCCTTAATCCTATCAGATCAGAGCCCCCCCTTATGACCTCATTTAACCTTAATTACTTCTTTAGAGGCCCCATCTCTAACTATAGCCACACAGGGGTTAAGGCTTCACCATACAAATTTTGGGGGCACACAAACATTAAGTCCAGAATTAATCTGCTACCATCTGTAATCCTCAGATCAGTGAAGGAGGGCAAGGATTTATATCACCATTTGTCAATGAAGACAATGAAGATTCAGGAGCTTGAGGGTTGTTCCAAATCACTGAAACGGGAAAAGGTAAAACTGAGACCTATCATGTCTCAGTACCTTTTTTCCATGTTTCTCTACTTTAAGAGTGCTGGTAGCAACTTTGAGATCAGTAAGGAAGTCCTGTGGAATGCTAGGTAATATGAATTTTAACGTGAAAGAAATCTACCCTTTTATGTTGGCTTTTTTTTTTTTTTTAAAAAAGACTTTTTCAGATGCACCTAGAACCCAGGGGATGGGCAGAGGGTCAGGAAAGGAAAGCAAGAAGAAATGAAACAATAATGAGGCTTCAGGGTACCCCCTACCATCTTCAGATCTAAAGCTGACAACAGTAGAAGTAGGGGAAGCAGTGCAGAAACGTGTTGTGGATCTCAGTGTTTGTTAAGAGGTACTTTAAAGAAACACTCTTCATAGCAATACGGTGGGTCATAATGGTAGGATTATATTTACTAGATGTTAAAACTCGTTCTTTAGTTGTTAACCTTTTATAAGTACTCATCAGCAGTGTATTTCTTTAGAGTCTGAGATACAAAAAGGCCATGCCCGTTATTCATTATTTTAAACAACATGATAAAGAGACATGATACAAAGTAGAATTTTGGAGAAGAACATCTTTTACTATGTGATAAAATTTGTATTTTCAAAGGGAAAAAAAATCCAACGGTAATAACAACAATAGCAACAAAAGGACAAGAAATCAAGCTTCTGGATTTCTAAGGATTCTCATTAATTTTTCCTTAAATGTTTTAGCTTTTTTTTTTTTTTTTTTTTTTTTGACAAAGCACGATGCTAGCTTTGGTGTGATGAACGACCAAGGAGATGGAGATGTACACCTTTCTTTGAAGTGAGGATCATTCAGGCTTCCCTGGTCCTTAGAAATGTCTCATGTTGCCCATTGTCTGCTTCCATTGGCTCTGAAGGAGGCCACCATCCACATTCTGTGCACTTTCCTCTTACCCTTCCACTCTGCACATCCATCACCAAAGCACTGTTCTCAGGGACCTGGGCTCATAAGTAAAGAGAATTGGCTTCATATTTTCCTCTGGAGGAAGGACTTTTTCTTAACTGCTTAATGTATCAGTTAACTCCCTCTTGTCTGCTTAAGGTACTCAGTTACTCGCCAGTGTTCACAGGGTCAGTTGTGGACTCTAGAACTCTCCAGGAAGTTCTATGTCCCAGGCCTCTCCTCCAATCCCTCACCCTTCACCATTCACATCCAAGGCCAGGCTGGCTCTTGACTCTCTGCCTTTATTATTATCATTAGTAATAGTACTGGTATTATTATTATAAAAAAACATATAAAGTTTACCATCTTCACTATTTTTAAGTGTTAACATCCAGTGATGTTAACTATATGGACATTGTTGTGCAATAGGTCTCCAGAACATTTTCATCTTGCAGAAATGAAATTCTACACCCAATAAATAACTTCTCATTTCCCTCCCTTCTGACCCCCTGGAACCATCCTTCTATTTTTTTTTTTTTGTTTGTTTGTTTGTTTCTAAGAGTTTAACTACTTTAGATACTCGTATAAGTGGAATCATGGAGTATTTGCCTTCTTATGCCTAATTTATTTCACTTAATACAATGTTCTCAAGGTTCAATCATGTTGTAGCAGGTGACACAATTACCTTCTCATTTAAGGATAAATCATATTCCGTTGTATGTATATACTACATATTGTCAATCTATTTGCCTTTTGATGGTAGCTTCTACGTTTAGTTATTGTACATAAATGCTGCCAAGTAAATGAAAAGCTGTACAACAAATGAGTGTGTAAATATTTCTCTCAGATCCCATTTTTAATTCGTTTGGATATATATCCAGAAGTAGAATTGTTGGATTGCATGGCAATTAAATTTTTAAAATTTGGGGAAATTCTATATTGTTTTCTGTAGCAGCCACACTGTTTTACATTTCCATCAATCATGTATAGGAGTTCCAATTTTTCCACATCCTCATTAATACTTTTTATCTTCTGTTTTTTTTTTAAGATTTTATTTATTTATTCATGAGACACACACACACACACACAGAGAAGGAGAGAGAGAGAGAGGCAGAGACACAGGCAAAGGGAGAAGCAGGTTCCATGCAGGGAGTCCCACGAGGGACTCAATCCTGGGTCTTCAAGATCACGCCCCAGGCTGAAGGCAGCGCTAAACCACTAAGCCACTAGGGCTGCCCCTATCTTCTGTTTTGTTTTTGATTCTGGCCATACTAATGGGTGCGAGGTGATACCTTATTGTGGTTTTATTTACTTTTTTTTTATTGCAGTATTAATTCATATTTCCCTGATGATTAGTGATACTGAACATCATTGTGTATGCCGGTTGGTCATTTGTATATATTCTGTGGAGAAATTCAAGTCCTTTGCCTATTTGTTTTATTCAGGTAATTTGGGGTTTTTGTTGTTGTATTGTAGGAGATGTTTATATAATTTAGGTGGTAGAAGTGATCTGCAAATATTTTCTTCTATTCCGTATATTGCCTTTTCATTCTTTTTGTTAAAAAAAAAAAGATTTTATTTATTTATTCATGACAGACACAGAGAGAGAGGCAGAGACATAAGCAGAGGGAAAAGCAGACTTCCTGCGGGGAGCCTCATGTGGGACTGGATCCCAGGACTCCGGGATCACCACCTGAGCCAAAAGCAGACGCTCAATCATTGAGCCACCCAGGTGCCCCATCCTTTTCATTCTCTTAATTGTTTTCTTTCCTGTGCAGAAGTTTTTTGTTGTTGAAGTTTGATGTAGCCCATTTTGTTTATTTTTCTTTTTGTTGCCGGTGCTGTTGGTGTCATAATAATAAAAAAAAATTATTGCTGAAGTCAATGCCATGGAGCTTTCTCCATTTGTTCTCTCCTAGGAGTTTTAGTTATAATTTCAGATCTCACATCTATATATTTAATTGTTTTTGGGTTGTTTTGTGTCTATGGTGCCCCGTGGGGGTCACAGTCATTCTTCTGCAAATTGAGATCCAGTTTTCCCAACACCATTTATAAAGAGACTCAAATTCCCCACCAGATAGACTTGGCACTCTTGTTGAAGATGATATGACCACATAGGTCTGAGCTTTCTATTCCATCCCTTTGGTTTGTCTTTAATCTAGCACTGGATTTGATCCAAGCACTGATTTGATTACCATAGCTTCAGTTTTATAACAAGTTTTGAAATCAGGAAGTATGATGACTCCAGCTTTGTGTTTCTTTCTCAAGACTGTTTAGGCTATTCATAATATTCAACCATAGAAGTATTTCAAAATTTTCTTGAACATTTCCTAATGTGGGATCATTAACATTTTATTTTTTATTAGTATCAATGACAGAGCCATAAACATCTGTGAACTGAGAAGAGTTCTTGTCGACTAAAAGCATAGGAATAAATTAAGGGTCTGCCACTTACCAGTTGGGTATCTTTGGACAATTTTCTTCATGTCCTGATCTGGCACCTCATCTAGCAAACAGAGTGTACCACTCACAGAGCTGTTGTGAGAGATAAATGAATTTGTATGCATAAAGCAATTAGAACAGCACTTTATACCGTAGGAGCTTGGTAAAGGTTGGTTATAGCCTTTTATTCCTGCTATGGCTTCTGCCATATCCTAGAGATAGAATTGTTGAACTGTTTGTTCCAGTTGTGAAATAATTGACATATATCACTCTATAAGTTTAAGGCATACAATATGATGATTTGATTTACATATATAGTGAAATGATTACCACAGTAAGTTCAGATAACACCCCTTCTCATAGTGATATAATAAAAAAAGGAAAAAGAAGAGAAAATAAAGAAAAGTTCTTGTGATGAGGACTTCTAGGCTTTACTCTGTTAGTAACTTTGCTATATTGTTAGCTGTAGTTATCATGCTGTACATTACATCCCTAGTACTTATTTATCTCACAAGTCTGATCTCTTTTTCTGTGAGTTTGTTTTTGTTTTGTTTGCTTTAGATTCCACATACGAGTGAGATCATTCTATTTCACTTAGCGTAATGCCTTTAAGGTTCATTCATATTGTTGCAAGTGGTAGGATTTCTTCATTTTTTATGGCTGGATAATATTCCTGTGTATGTGTGTGTGTGTGTGTATGTATGACATTTTATATATATATATATAAAATATATCTCACTATATATATATCACAATTACTTTATCCAGTCAGTGGATATTTAGGTTGTTTCTATGTCTTGGCTATTGTAAGTGATGCTGCTATGAATGTAGAGATGCATATATCTCTTCAAGTTAATGCTTTCATTATCTTTGGATGTATATCCATATATATTCTCCACAGCATTCAGATGTTTTCACCAGCCCTTCTGGTCAGATGGGGTTGGCAGACACTCTCTACAGTGGGTAGGGACATGTTTCAGTCTTTATGCCTGGTTGGGAGGGGGAAGGGCTAATCCAGGGTACTCTCAATTTGCCAGTCTCAAGGTTTGGAAGGGTCCAGGATCTATTCATAGTCTTGTGTATGAATCAATCCTTCTGCCGGTGCATAGCTCAGAAAGCCTCCATATCTGCTACATGGGTTGTTCTGGGGATAACCAGTTCTGTCCACCTCTCAGTTCAAACATCCTGGGTTACATGACTTCTTGGAGCCATTTTCAGCCCTTCCAGTCAGAGAAGGCTAGAAGGTGCTCTTCACAGCAGGTGGGGCTATGACTCAACATTTTCCTGGGCATGAGTAAACCAGGCTCTAAGACTGGCAGGACCCCTTGTTTGAGTATCCAAATCAGGCAGATTTGCACCCCACCAAATTCCCTGGTCACAGTGTGCTCCCAACCTTGTTCTGCAGATGAGCAAAGCTAGTAGTTGGGATTACTACTTAGGCACTTTAGGTATGAACTTGATTTTCCAAGATCTTGTGCTGGTTGCAACAAGCATCTACCTCCTTCTCTGTTACAGATTCCCAATGGTTGGGCCCTGTAGATTCCCCTGAAATCTTCAGGGTGCAAGAACAGAGTAGGGACTCCCACAAAGTGACCCACAGTGCTGAGGAAGGCAGGTTATTCCCTAGGGTAGTCTTTTCCTACTAGAGGAACCTGAGACTCAGAGGAGACTTCTTTTTGTGGTGCTGAACTGGCCCAGGGGAGGGGAAGTGCTGTCAGTGAATAGGCCCTTCTGTTCCCTTCTAATGAAGCCTGATTTAGTCTCCATGGTACAGAGCATTGCTTCAATTGTACCTCTGTGTTCCAGGATTTTCTTCATGGTGTCTTGATCTCAACTAGATGCAATTTGTTTTTCTTGGAGGATGAAGTCAGAAACAATTTATATTACCATTTTGGTGAGGTCACTCACTTATTGAACACTTTTAAGGCTGTACTGTTTATTGAATTTGGTTGTTTTAGTTGCAATTTTAAAAAATTATCCTCATGGTGAGGTGGATATGTTTTATAAACATTTATACTAAAAAAAAAATTTTACAGGTTTTCTAAGGTTCTTAATCTGGAGTCTTTTGAAGGTCTGAATCGTAATTATTTCTTAATTTTCATTTCTCCTGAATCAGCCATCCTCGCTGTCAAGTTTGGGTATTGCCAGAACGATAATCACTTAAATAAGAAGAGTCATGTGTAAGCTGTTGTTTTGGAAACTGGCAGGACTCTGCAGTTTGGAACATGAGGAAAATGAATAATCTCCCACATATAGCACATCAACATCACTGTTGGGCATTCTGCTGAAACTAACTTTGCCTTTTCCTTTCTGTTTTGAGCATAAAAAGATAAACTCTAAAACTGAATGTCAACGAGATGGAAAAATGTGGACAAGGAGAGTCGGAATAAGGGTAGTGAAAGAGAGTGAAAAGATCCTTGTTTGTGATTGAAGCCCATTTAACTTATTCTTTTTTCAATCAGTATTTGGGACATTAAGTTTTTTTCAGTTTTTTTTATTCTTCCACACCAGTGAAGAATTGTAGGATGTTGTTAGGAAGTAATGTATATAAGTCAAATTGAACCAAAGAGACAAAACCCTGTATTGTGAATAACATTTTTATGATAGGATAAGACCTTACACAATTGTGACTGAATCTAGAAGGTAAGGAACTGGAGGGGAAATTGAAGAATTGGTGAAATGTTACTATCCTGCTCTTTTGAAAAATTGCACCAGATTAATACCTTTTTTTTTTTTTACCAAGAATAAACTTATATTGATATATCATCATCATCATCACATCATCATCATCATCATCATCCTAAATCCAGAGTTTACCTTAGAATTCACTCTTAGTGTACATTGTCTTGGATTAGGCAAATGCACAATGACATATATCTGTCATTATCATATTTTGTAGAGTATTTTCACAAGTCTAAAATTCCTCTGTGCTTTGCCCACTTACTTGCAGCCCTTCACTCTGTCCATAACTAACATTTTTATTGTCTCCAATGTCTTGCCTTTTCCACAATGCTATTTATTTGGAATCACACAGTGTGTAACTTTTTCAGATTGTCTACTTTCACTTAGTGATACGCACTTAAGTTTCTTCTGTGTCTTCTCATGGCTCTGTGGCTCATATCTTTTTAGCACTGTATAATATCCCATTGTTTATAAGTACCGCAATTTATTTATCCATTCACTTACTGAAGGACATCATGGTTGCATCAAGTTTTGGCAATCATGAGGAAAACCACTGTAAATGTCTATATGTAAGTTTTTGTGTGGACATGTTTCAAAGTCCTTTGGGTAAATACCAAGTTGTGCAATTTCCAGATTATATGTTAACAGTATGTTTAGTTTTGTATGAAACTGCCTATTTCCCAAAGAGGCAGTGACCTTTTGAATCTTTACCAACAATTTATTAGAATATCTGTTGCTCTGCATCCTCAGAATTGATGATGTTGATGTAGATTTGGGCCATTCTAATAGGTGTGCAGTGGTGTCTAATCATTGTTTTAATTTGTATTTCCCTGATGATATATCATGTGGAACTTATTGCAATAATTTTAAAACTATGTATTACATTTATCATTTTCTATTATTGCCATTAAATTGTTAACTTACACTTTTAGAAATTTATTTTTTTTAATTTATTATTTATGATAGTCGCACACAGAGAGAGAGAGAGAGGCAGAGACACAGGCAGAGGGAGGAGCAGGCTCCATGCACCGGGAGCCCGACATGGGATTCGATCCCGGGTCTCCAGGATCGCGCCCCGGGCCAAAGGCAGGCGCTAAACCGCTGCGCCACCCAGGGATCCCTAACTTACACTTTTAAACGAATATTTTTTCTTACCTTTTACGCCAAACAATTTCTGTAGCCTATCCACAACAAAACAACCCCTCTGAGTGCTCCCTACTATTCATTTCCTTCCAACTATGACACAGGGATCATCTGTGATTTTTATTCCAAGTAATTACTAGTTTCTATCTTTTACATTATATTTCAACAGCTATTTTGACCTATTACTATTATTTAGTGATACTGTTTTCACAATTTGTTTTATTAAAGAATTTATTTATTCGAGAGAGAGAGAGGGAGTGTGTGAATGAGTGTATGGGCAAAAGAAGAGAATCTTTAAGCAGACTTTCCATTGAGCACAGAGTCCTATACAGGGCTGGATCTCAGGACTTGTGAGATCATGACCTGAACTAAAACCAAGAATTGGACACTTAACTGACTGAACCACCCAGGTGCCCCTGTTCTCACAATTCATTCTGTATTCTACAACTTCCTTTTTCTTAAATATATTACATAACTGTATATATATAATGTATTATGTAATTATATTTAGAAAGGGCCTCTCTAATGGCAGTATTTCTAAGTCTATGTATGCCTGAAAAATATATATATATATTTTAGCTACTTAATACTTCTTTCAATGGACAGGTACCACTCTTATTCTAGTTTATTTTAAATAACATTTTTCCCATTTATTTTATTCTACAACTTAAAAATGATTTTTCTTTACCTTTTCAGTTGTACAATTTCATCACATTATGCCTAGCAATTTTTTTTGCATGCTTTGATTTTTTCTTTGCATTGATTCTGCCTTGAATTTTGTTACTATCACTATTCTGCTCTGAGAACTTACTGTCATTATTTCTTTGATTACTTCCCCTCCTTTATTCTCTCCTTCCTCTTGGTCTAGAATACTATTAGGTTTCTTTTGGAACTTTTATTTTTACTCTTCATGGTTCTTGACCTCCACAAACCATTTTCTACGAAGAGAGAAGCCATCTGCTCCATTCTTCACCACACTAACTCAGTTGTGGTAATTTGGTTACATAGTACAACTTGAATCCTTGGGGAAAAAAATTGATTTCACATTTTAAATTTCTGAATTCTTTATCTTTTTAGGGGTCCTGACAGGGTTGCCACTGAGGGCTTGTAAGGTTGCTCTTTTATTGGAAGTCAACCAGAGAACCTAAATCCTTTTAACATTACCTATTGATATCATCATTGAGTAAAGACTAGTGATAGCATCTTTAATGACTTACTTCTTTGGGGTCTGGTTATCCTTTGTTGGTCACAGATGACTGTCATATAAAAGACACCCTTCCTGCCCTCACCTAGGGCTTGTTCCCTTATGTCTGGTTTCCTTACACTTCAGCATTTTGGGGATTTCTGTGAACCTGATCGCATAGCCCCCTATCTATCTCTCCCTACCTAGCCCTGCCTGGCCTTTACTCACTGTGTTTGTTTGCATTTATTTTACTTCTCTTTCGATGTAGTTCTGATTATAGGAAATACTGGTTCAGATCACTAGAACTGATTTGAATGCATATTCTTAAACCAATAGGTTTTCCAGGAAGCCCCATTCTTCCTCTAAACCAAAAGTGTGCTTCTCATTCTGCAGGCTTTCTCTCCTGCTGGTTTCCCTTATCAATTAATTATCTTTCCTGAATTCTACAAATTGTTTGTGTTTGTGTGTACTTGTGTGTGCTTATACCAAGGCTATTATAGATTAAATATTTAAAATATCATAATGTCTTTCATATTTATTTTAAGGCCTTGAGGTAAGAGGTTTTATATATGTGTATATATATATATATATATATATATATATATATATATTCCCCATCTTGATTCATCTTTTCTTATTGAATATAAGAAATACTTAGATTTTAAAAAATAGGAAGTATTGGTCTACCCATAGCTGAGAAGGTGATACTTACAATGAGTCTTGGAAAATAGATAAAATTTTATCAAGAAAAAAGTTTGTCACAACCTGAAATCCTAAGGAAATCTCATCTACTTGGATATTGTCAGAGGTTTGTTGCATCAGTCCAGAAACTCCTCTTGGTATTTAAGAAAGAGGAATTTTTATACAGGGACTTAAACACAAAGTATAAGAAGGCTTATGCTGCTATCCAAAAATCAGTAATTACAAAAAGCTGCTATCATCTTTAGGGTAGAGGAGCAGAAGGAAAAGTGGAGTTACACAGAGGCCATGCACGGTGTATTGATCAAGCGTTCAGGATCAGAAGTGGCCCCCGAAAACCCCCTATTGTGGCATAAGATTGTATTTTTCTCAGAATTAATAGAGCCAGAACAAGCCAATTTTCAGACAGGTAATGACAACTACTCTAAGGCTAATATATTTTTATCCTGTATTTTGGTTATAATAATTTTCATTGTATTTTTAATGGATTTAATTTCCCTTTCCATTTATTTGCATATTTTATTAGAAATCTTGGAATTACAAATGTTGAGTCAGATGAATATGTTCCATTGACTATTAAATATAACTCAATATGCAGCACCTTTGCACGACAAGGAGTTGGTGGTGTTTATTTGGAGTCAACATGGAAGATAATATTAGGAAATCTCATTGTATATAGTTGAGGCAATGTGTAGAAAGTATTTTGAGGAGTAAAAGGAAGAATGAATGTTGCCAGAAAACAAAATGAACTCCTAGGTCTACCCTACACATCAATTAAAGTACAGGAAACTAAAAAAGGCCTAGTTGGTACTAACAGTTCCAACTTCTGTAAATTTTATGACTATTCAGTCATTATTGATATTTTAGGATGATTGGAGGATACTTTATGGCTTTCAAATTAAGTCCTCACTATTTAAGATAACAAATTACACAAAGAGTCAGAACTGAAAACATATTTTATACATATATAAACTTGTCAGGCACAAAGAGAAAATTAATTGGGAAATGTGCCTTTCCTGAGAAAAATATCAGGCACTGCTGTGTCCCAGCACGTGTGGACAATGTAGGCAGAAAATTCCTCTAGGGGAACAAGATGCTAGAAAGCTTCCTAAATTTACTTTTTGACCCCTTCAATACTAGCATGCTTGCACTTTTTGCCTGCATCATATCCCATTTGGTCCAACTTTTCTCACAGGCTGGAGGATCATGTCAGAGTAGGGTCAAGCTTGGAAGGCCATGAGAATGATTCCCAACAGATTCCATCTGCTGCCTATCTCAGTAATGCCACTTTCTGCAGCCCTGGGAGTTGAGTAAGTTCAACCAGGGAAAGGAGCTCTTGGAAAAGTGCAGCCCTTCTGGTGAAGCACGGGAGGATATCCTAAGGGCTATGAATAACAGATAGCACAACAACGTAAAATGAATGAAATAAATCTCTTTTAAAAATGAGAGAAGATATTATCCACATTAATCCTGAACACACAGTTTTGAGAAATAACCAGTGGTGCACACTCTGTGTATTTGTCAGCTATTGCTTAATAATGCTGCTACAAATAGATTCCTCATTCAGTGGCTTACCATGACAATTTAAATTTTTATTAGTTGTAACATGTCTGTGGTTCAACTGGAATTAGCCTCTGGTCTTCTTTACATCTCTCCATATTCTCTTTGGAAGCTACAGTTCCAAAGACATAGTGTTAAGGATCACTGAAGTGCAAGGGTCCACCCAAATGTGCACGTACCTATAACACTTTGCTCATGTCACAACCACTAATATTCCACTGTGCAAGCAACTCAAGGGGTGGAGAAGACAAATCTGTTCACCATGAAGCCACCCCAAAGACCTGATTTTAACTCTTTTAAAGGAAGAAGTAAAGAGTTGAGGGATTGATTCAATGTACCATTATCTACCCACTTGAACAAAATTATGTATTACCCTCACCTCTCCCATAAAGCACCCCAAAGTTCCATTTGTTTATGGCATCAGGCCCAAAGCCCAGGAGTTTGGGATCTATATCACATCTTGAAACAAATACTCTAGATTTGGAGACCCAGGAGCTCAAAGGCCACTTCACCTCCTCTAACCAGTCACCTTTGCCAACATTAGAACCACAGCACATAGGATGTAATAGAAACTAGATAGTTGTATGTAGCATTAGGTATGGAGACATGGTGGCTGAAAAAAATGAACTCAGTGGATGAGTAGAAGAACTACAAGGATAAATCCAAGGAGTGGATAGTGAGTCTGAATATGCCATTTTAGAACTCTCTTGAAGGCACCAGGAAGGGATAAAGAGATGGAAATAAAGACTGAAACACTGAAATAAGAAATATAGAATTAGAAGTCTCAACATCTGTTATAATAGGATTTTTAAGTGCTGAGAAAAAAAATAAATGGAGGGGAGGAAGTATTTTTAAAAATATAATCACAGAAAATTTTAGAATTGTTTAAAAATAGAGAACTTCATTTGACAGAGATGCTAAAGAGCCAAACAAGTAAGTAAGAACTGATATTCATAGCTGACACATTATATTTAAATATTGGAAGATTAAACATTAAGCAACGATTCTAATATGTTCTATGAATGGAAGAAGATTGTTTATAAGGAATACAATTCAGACTGAGTTAACCTTAGAGTTCTCAAAAGAATTACCAAATGCAAAAAGACAATAAATACTTTCAGAAAGATGGGATGAGGACTTCAAATTTGGAATTTCAGATCAAACTAAATTATTGCTTTAAAGTGAAAGACACTAAGGTCATAGGCACTTGAGAAAGTTTATTACAAAATAATTTACTTTGAAAGTTCTCATAGAAGAAGCAGTCTAGGAACTAGAAGGAAAAAGTCAAATCTAGGAGAAATAAAACTGAGATGGCAAATAATTTATTAAATTTATTGTATATATTTTTAAAGTGAAACATTTTTCAAGGTGCATATATATATATATATATATTTAAACATCAAATGGTATACTTTAAATATGTGCAGTTTATAGTATGTCATTTATAACTCAATAAAGCTGTAAAAAAACAGGCATACTAATATAAGAATAAATTGTGGCTGAGGATCACATGCCAGTGAGATTGGGTGAAGAAGTCAAGAAGGAGGTAGCAGTATAGGGAAGACATAAATAACCTAGAAGTCAATAAGATTATGAAAGAAAAAAAAAAAGGTGTTGATTTAATTAGTTAGTAAAAGCAACAGAAAAATTAAAACAATTTTCTTTTTCTTTTTTTTTTTTAAGATTTTATTTATTTATTTGAGAGAGAGAGCCAGAGAGAAACACAGTATAAATGGAGGGAAGTGGCAGAGGCAGAAGCAGACTTACTGCTAAGCAGAGACCCATGGGATGACGACCCAAGCCAAAAGCAAATACTCAACCAACTGAGCCACCCAGGCGCCCCCAAAACAATTTTCAAAACAGAAGAAAATGTGATATGTACACTAGTATATAGGAAGAGAGGAAAAAGAAAATAAAAAAACTAAAGTAAAATAAAATGTAAACACATTGAGGTGGCAAATTTAAATCTATATACTTACAATAAATATAAATGACAGAGATGAAACAGGATCCAGCAGAAGGACTGCAGATTGAGAACGGTTTCCTACAGAGCTCCATGACAATCTGATGCCACTGAGCATTTAAGGCAATGTGTCCTGTCAGGTGGTAGAATGTGCAGTCTGTCTGTCATACAGCTGCATCCAGAAGGCTGGCTCTCCCATCTCTGATCACACCTTTGGAGGTGCTGGTGTATACACAGCTGACAGTGCAGGTAGCGGCCAGGTAGCACATCACACTACAGTAATTCTAGCTACCCTGTAGAGCCTGAGTAAGGAAAGGGTTAAGGTTTAGGCAGGGAAAGGTAGGGGGCCCCTGACTAGGCTCTGAGACTATTCCTGGTAGGCAAAAGTACTAAGTCACAGTGAACAAGTGATAAGGGAATAGACCAGACCACCTGGCCCTGCCTTTTAGGGAGTATTTTTCTTTGGCAGCTTACAATGTAATCACAGAAAATGGCCAAACCTCAAAGTAAGTCATGAAGGGTGTTATTAATAGTCCTTGCTCAAACCAAGACAGCACAAGAATCTCAAGGCCACAAGCTCCCTGGTCAAGTTCTCAATAAAAGACTGACCCTAAAAACCCTCAGTGGCAACCCATTTGGGACCCGGCTCACTTTAAAGAGTTTTTTCTTTCCTTTCTGTTCTCATCTCCCCTTAATAAACTTTCACTTCACTTCACCCCTTTGTGTCCAAGAGATTCATTCTTCGACTCTGTGAGACAAGAACCCTGCAATCCTGTAACACTGAGATTCTGTACCACCCCACATGCAGGTCTATAGGACAATCTACACATGTTGCTGTTTCTGTCTCTGAAATTCCAAGGAATGTTATTTCCAGCTCTGGCATCACACATTGCTTATCTCAAAGGCCTCTCTAATAGAAACCTTAAGAGGATAGTAAAAAGGAGATTTGCCTTTCAGTAAGATGATGATCTAGGGATTCTGAATGGTCTTCTATTCCCTGAAAAACCTACATATGCTGGATATATAACAGGAATGTGGTTTTAAGTACATTGTTAGCCCTATAGGAAGGAATGAAACATCTCTCAGGGTTAGAGGGGAAAATAAGGAGGAGTTAATTGACACTTAGCAGGTAGGTGAATATGAATCAGAGGAAAATGCTGCCCTAGGGACCTCCTGTGGCAGATGAACCAGATTGTTTATTAGAGGGATTAAGATCATAAACACATATAGGAAATAATCCAGGAACAAGAGGGGAAAAAAAAAGCTTAAGAGAAAACAAAATTCAGGTAGTAAGCTATTGAGTATTTTTATTATTAATGTTCCATGCACACTGGACAAATACAGTTATATTCTCTTTCACCTTTGCCATCTCTCTGTGGAGACATGGCTCAGCTAGTCCATTGTTTCAAAGAGGATGAGGAGTATGTGGAACAATCCTGATTTGATCTGTAGCTTAAGATCAAGCTCAGCAGACACAGCTTACATCAGCTTCTCTCTTGGCTCAGTCTTGCCTCCCTTGTTCTTCTTAGGACACAGGCAAATCATGGCCCCAATAAATTGTCTGCAACTAATTTTCTGAAAATCTAGATCAGCCAACCTGAAGACACATGATTGTTGCTTTAAGCTACTGAGTTTTCGAGTAGTTCGTCATATAGGATATTATAGTACTTGCTCACCAGTGCATGACTGACAGACTCTGTACTTGCAGTTTCCCTGGTGGAAAATGAGTATCCAGGATTGGATTTAAGAATGATCACTATGTGCTGGGAAAATTGGACATCCACATGCAGAAGAATGAAACTAGACCACTCCCTTTCACCATACACAAAGATAAACTCAAAATGGATGAAAGATCTAAATGTGAGACAAGAGTCCATCAAAATCC
This sequence comes from Canis lupus dingo, assembly GCF_003254725.2. Taxonomy (NCBI): domain Eukaryota; kingdom Metazoa; phylum Chordata; class Mammalia; order Carnivora; family Canidae; genus Canis; species Canis lupus. Next base: position 28,401,375 of record NC_064261.1, on the reverse strand, counting down.
TAGAGGAGAACACAGGCAACACCCTTCTTGAACTCGGCCACAGTCACTTCTTGCAAGATACATCCACGAAGGCAAAAGAAACAAAAACAAAAATGAACTATTGGGACTTCATCAAGATAAGAAGCTTTTGCACAGCAAAGGATACAGTCAACAAAACTAAAAGACAACCTATAGAATGGGAGAAGATATTTGCAAATGACATATCAGATAAAGGGCTAGTTTCCAAGATCTATAAAGAACTTCTTAAACTCAACACCAAAGAAACAAACAATCCAATCATGAAATGGGCAAAGGACATGAACAGAAATCTCACAGAGGAAGACATAGATATGGCCAACATGCACATGAGAAAATGCTCTGCATCACTTGCCATCAGGGAAATACAAATCAAAACCACAATGAGATACTACCTCACACCAGTGAGGATGGGGAAAATTAATAAGGCAGGAAACCACAAATGTTGGAAAGGATGCGGAGAAAAGGGAACCCTCTTGCACTGTTGGTGGGAATGTGAAATGGTACAGCCAATGTGGAAAACTGTGTGGAGGTTCCTCAAAGAGTTAAAAATAGACCTGCCCTACGACCCAGCAATTGCACTGTGGGGATTTACCCCAAAGATACAGATGCAATGAAACGTCGGGACACCTGCACCCCGATGTTTCTAGCAGCAATGTCCACAATAGCCAAACTGTGGAAGGAGCCTCGGTGTCCATCGAAAGATGAATGGATAAAGAAGATGTGGTCTATGTATACAATGGAATATTCCTCAGCCATTAGAAACGACAAATACCCACCATTTGCTTCAACGTGGATGGAACTGGAGGGTATTATGCTGAGTGAAGTAAGTCAATCGGAGAAGGACAGTGTATTTTCTCATTCATTTGGGGAATATAAATAATAGTGAAAGGGAATAGAAGGGAAGGGCGAAGAAATGTGTGGGAAATATCAGAAAGGAAGACAGAGCATAGAGACTCCTAACTCTGGGAGGCGAACTAGGGGTGGTGGAAGGGGAGGAGGGCGGGGGGTGGGGGTGAATGGGTGACATTCACTGGGGGGGGCACTTGACGGGATGAGCACTGGGTGTTATTCTGTATGTTGGTAAATTGAACACCAATAAAAAATAAATTTATTAAAATAAAGAAAAAATGATCACCATGTTTTCTCAAAATCAGAGAGCTTGCTTTTTCTGTCATACGGTAAAAGGCCCAAGGAAAGACCATTTGAATACACAATGAGAAAGAGGCAAGGATGAGCGCTGTCACCAGAAACCAAATGGCTAGAAACTTGATCTTAAAATTCTGGCCTCTGGGCCTTTAATACACTCTATTGTTTTAACCACACGATCTGTGGTATTTTGTTACAGCAGCGCCCTAAACACTAATATAATGAGGCTCCACCCAGGTTCTCTCTTAAGCTCCACCACATCCCCACAGCTACTGGAAATTTTATTGCTGAAGATTCACGGACTGTCACTGCATATGACCTTCTGCCACAAGGAACTGCCTTGGAATGTGCCTTCTCCTAGGGTGTGGCTCATAGTCAAAGACCAGTTGATATGGAGAATCACAGGCCCCAGCCCCTTATCTCAATTTGGGACAACTTTTCCCTCTGCCCAATTTTGTCATTCTCAATTCTGTCTCCCACAAATTTATCTCACAAGAACATTTCTCCATAAATGTATCCAGTTCTCTTATAGTCAGTCTAGAGATAACCCTATGATAGGTATTTATAGGTTATTTTCTGTATCGTACTTCCATTCCAATATTCCTGGTGTATCTTCTCATTAAATATTATAGGAAGTGACTACCAAGCCATCCAAAAGCAAGGGTTCATCCCATGTTTGGCCCATACTTGTATAAAGGAAATAATTTGAGTCTTGTAAGACTGGTGCCTTGGAAAAAATAAGGGAGCTGCTTGAGATAGTGATAGGTAGGATGGTATAAAACATGGGACAATGTACCAGGCAATCCAGCTGCCTGGGGAAATGAACATCATAAAATACAAGGACTCTTTCAGTAACCTTAGATGAGCACTTGGACAATTGTAATTTGGTGTCAAGGAAATCGTGAGCTGAAAGGACTGTGACTTATGATGTATGTAGGATATCTTTATTTACATACATATATTAGCAAAATTGGGATTATTCTCTCTATAAACTTTGATGTACTATTTTCTCTCAGTATTTAAAATTCTTTAGGTCATAAAATAATGTTCAATAGCATAACTTTTGATGATTTCATAATTTTATATACTAGATATGCACCATAATTTATTTACCTACTTCTGTATTTTTGGACATTTATATTATTTTCTCATTTTTTTGCTATTATAAATAATACTAAAATGACTATCATTGCACATAAATCCCAATGAGTATTTCTGATTATTTTCTGGCGATAAATCTGTGGAAGTGGGATTACTGAGTCAAAAGGAAGACCATTTTGAAAGCTTTTGATATATTGCAGAGCTGTGACCCATAAGTGTAAAATATGCACTCCTTTCAGCCTTTCATTCAGGATATGTTTATTGAGTTGTACAAAACAATGGAAACTCTTTCTAGACGTTGGGGGGAAAAGGCAGAGCAGGGTATTATTCTCAGGTTTCTTATATTTCAGTGGGAAAGCAATGATAACTAGCAGCAAATATAAGATAATGCTAGAGAGTGATAAGTTAGTTCTATGAAGAAAAGCTAAAGCAGGTGGTAGGATATAATGAAGACATTTGTGACATGATCAGAGAGCTCTTGGAGGAAGGAAGTGACTGAAAAATCCAAATGACAGCTGAACTAGCCATGCAAAGAAATAATTGTCTACTCATAGCATGACCAAAAAGTACCCATTTAAAAAAAATCTGATTTTATAGGTGATAGTGGGATCTCATTGTTATGCTCAATTTTATCCTTTAATTATTTTTCAACTCTTTCTTTTTCATGCTTATTGATCATTTGCATTGTTCTCCTTATGATAGTCCCATCACGATTTGTCAATTTATGTATCTACCGGAGTGTTAGAGGTTTCCTTGCTAATCTTTAAGGATTCCTCACATGCTTAATATAATAACTTCTCAAAAGTCAATGTGTGTGCTGGATATTTATTCCCAATTTCCATTTGCCCTTTACTTTCATTTTTAGTATTTCTATGGAACTTCTCTTTCTCTTCAGATTTTTACATAGTCAAATCTATTCGTCTTTTCCTTTGTGATTTTCCATTTGCAACATGGCTTTCAAAATGACTTTCAAACGATCGTTTTTGTAATTTAGAAGCAAAAGTTCTCCTAGAATGATAGAAATTGAATTTGAACCTAGGTATCTCTGATCCCCAAAGCCTCCTTTCTTTTCATTGTAGCACACTACTTTAAAAATGAGCTGGCTTGTATAAATAAAGCCTGTGATTTTAGTTTTTTAACTTGTCCTTTATAGCCAGCCAGCCAGCTAAAGTATTGTTACTATCTAGAACAAATGAAATACAAGAAAAAATAAACTCTGATGTCTTTGGATTGTGAGATCTGGGGCAAGATGTTGTTTGGGCCCAATTAGTATAATCCAAGAAGTCAGGCAAGCCCCAGTGTAAGGGGGAATGCAAGTAGTCCTCAGAGTCCCAAAATGGTATCAAATTATTAGTTCTAGGGTCAGGAGATAAGAAAATAAAGCTATCAACTAGAGTCAGAGACGTATGAGGCAGAAAGGCTGGAGCTGCAAATATAAAAAATATGGTTTGGTGCTTGATTTCCTCTTAGCCATAGGCTTTTTTTTTTTTTTTCTTTTTTTTAGATTTTATTTTTATTTATTTGAGAGAGAGCATGAGTGGTGGGGAAGGGCAGAGGGAGAGGGAAAAGCAAACTCCCCGCTGAACAGGGAGTCCTACTTGGAGCTCAATCCTGAGACCCTGAGTCATGACCTGAGCAGAAGGCAGACACGTAACTGATTGAGCTACCCAGGTGCCCCTGAGCCATAGGCTTTTGATGTTAATTAGGACCAGGAACTTGATTTATCTGTCAGGGCAGAAACAGGCCCTAGAGTGGCCTGCTGTGCGTTTTCATTCAGAGGAATTAAAGAATATGTACTCTGCAATACAAAACAGCATAATATAAATACACACATATCCACATGCAATTTTATGTATGAGTCTTCATTAGATTATTAATTGTAACAGACATTATTTCAAGTGTTTTCATTTCCTCTCTTCTGGTATGCCCCAAGCAAAGCAAGTTTATGAGGAAAGTGTATCCTTTTCTTGAGCAGCCAGGACTATATGTTTTTTTTTAAATATTTTATTTATTTGTTTGAGAGAGAGAGTGAGAGTGAACAAGTGGGGGGAGGGACAGAGGGACAAGCAGACTCCCTGCTGAGTGGGGAGCTTGACTTGGGGCTTGATCTCAGGACCCCAGGATCATGACCTGAGCTGAAGTCAGACGCTTAACTGACTGAGTCGTCCAGTTGCCCCAGGACAATAGGTTTGATGTAAACTTTTTCCTGGTCTGATAAGAATAGAGAAGATATGTTGCTACTGACCTTTCTTTCCTATATTTTTTAGTTACTTTTTATTTCATATTCTGCATTACACTTGCTACACTCCAGCATCAGTTTATATCCAACTACATCTCAAACTTGGAATCCTTACACTTCCTCCAGAATCTTCTCACAAATCCGTTTCCCATGCTTGTAATTTATATGTACCCTCCAGGTTTTCACCTCATAAAAGGGTAAAGAAAAAAGAGACCTTTGTTTCTACGGTGTAAGGAGTTGAGGTCCCAGCAGTTCTGTCAGTGTGGCAGTTGATGAGCACTGGTCAGCCCGTATAAAACAACTCACAAAAAGAATCAAGACTCTCCTTCGAATGCTGCATTTGAGTCCTCTAATAATTTTTATCCAAGAAAAGACACCATTGTACCAGTCATTTACACCAGCAATGCTACTGTGACTATCAATATTAGCATCCCAGTTATCACTAAATACTCTTGGTCATTCCCCTTGTGAATAATTGCACATAGCATGATCTACTCTTTCTATAAAGCCTGGAATAACATACTTAAGACTCACACTTGAGAAGCAAAATATAAATGCCCCTCTTTTCTGGTGCTCCTGTTTTCATGGAGCAATAAATGAAGAAGCAGGAATGAAGATACATGCAAACGCATAAAAGTAACTCTGGTTCATAAGAAAATCTATCATTTACAGGCAGGTGGAGTGAAAATGGTACAGGTTTTGGAGACTTTCAGCCCTGAATGAAACTGCAGCTCTACACAAAAGGTTTTTGTGAAATTGATTTATACTCTCTATTTACCACTTCTAGAATGATGCTTGGCCTATGATAGTTGCTCATTACGAAAGTAACAATAAGAGCAAAACAATTTTAGATTTTCTGTTCAGTAAGTGAGGTTCTAAGTAAAAGGACCCACTTTGATGTTTATGGTAATTAGATGTTTTCCTTTGAAATAATATGAAACCAAAATTCCTAGTGTTCTAGTATAATCTCCTTGTTCCTGCCCATGATTCTTTTGAACAGTGAGACAACAATATTCTCTAGGAAGAATCTGTATTTTGACAATTGTGCATTTGCTTGATAGTATTTTCTGAAATAAGTAGTAGTGGTTTAGCTATGTTGCAGATACTACAGTGCTTTTCATGTGTGTCTATATTTTTCCAAACGCAAAATAAAAGTTCAGAAAAATCAATTACAGCATGTGACCCTGTTTTACTAATTATATCAAATCAAAAATCAGTTTTAGCCTCTTCTTCTGAGGCTGTAAATAAAATCCCCAACTGGGTGGCATATTTCCTGTCAAGACAAAGAGAGAGCCAATTAGCAGAAGCAAGTTCATCTGGTAAGGCCTAAAGAGACCCACGCCCCAGTTTGTATTTTGTCTACTTACATGATATGAAAAACTAATTAAACTTTAAAAAATCTCACTGTCCTCATTTGTCAAATGCAGATAGTGACACTGATCTTCCCAATGCATAAAGTTATTAGGAGGGCCACCTAGCACAACAGTGGAAATGTGCTGTAACAATGCAAATGCAGTACAGAATCACACTTTCTTGACAGAACTTGTTGCCAGTCAAGGCTTCTGCTGTGAGTTGCCTTAGGTTATACAATTCAAGGTGAAGGCCCAGAATTCAAACCATCAAATAGAATATCTAGGAACTACAGAATGGAGAATAGGCTGGTCTAGGGTGAAAAACAGATAAGAAGTAAGGAAAGAAATTCCTAGTAAGAAAATAGATTCAGAAAAGAAAGATTTAAAGGCTCTGACTGCAAATAAGTATTGCTGAGCATAACTGCTCCCCAACATACCAGGTTTCGAAGGACCCATTGTGTTTCAACAGCTAATGTTGGACAGATGTAGCTGGACTGGTTGCTATGGAGACACTATGGGGGGACCTCCCACCTCATCATAATGGTTATTAACCCCACACACAACCTTGGAACTTTAGAAGGGTGGAGGCCGGAAGACACCTGTGTCCATGAGTTCCTTCCATTTATATACTGCAGAATATCGTTTGACTCCAGAGAAAAAATGTTTAGCAATGCATTTGGGGAAGGTTATGAGCAAATAAGAAAATATGTGCTTTATCTCTGACTTAAATATGATTTGAAGCATTAGTTGACAGCCTATGAAAGGGATTTCAAAGAGAAGAATCCACCTTCAGCTCTTGGGAAGCGTCATTTGGCTTTTTGGGAAAATATGAATTTTCTGAACTTCATCGCTAATCGAAAATGAAGTTACTGTATTAGTCAGGTTTCCCTAGAGAGTATGTGTGTACAAGAGAGACAGAGAGACAGAGATATTTTAAAGAATTGGCTGACAAGATTATGAGGGCTGGAGAGTCTGAAATCCACAGGGTAAGCTGGCAGGCTGGAAATTCATTGAAGCATTGATGTTTATATTCTTGAGTCTGAAGTTCGCAGAGAGGGCGAGCAGACCTGAAACACAGGCCAGATTTCTATATCAGTCTTGAGGAAGAATTACTTTGAGAAACCTCAGTTTTGCTCTGAAGTCTTACAACTAATTGGCTAAGGCCCACTCATATCATGGAGAGTAATTTGCTCTACATAAAGTCAACTGATTGTAAATGTTAATCACATCCACAACTACTTTTACAGAGACATCTAGACTAGTATTTGACTAAACAATTGGGTACTATAGCCTAGCCAAGTGGACACAGAGAGCTGACTATCACAGATCCTTACCTCATAGGGGTAAAGGTGATAAAATATAGAACATTTAGCAAGGGTGTTGACACAAATTACTTTGTCAGTATTTAGTTTGAGTAACTGGTAGTACTAAGGAATTTAAAGGCAATACATTTCAAATACATACATATATGCCTAAAATCTTTTCCAGTTAGCTAGATAATATATGTATATTAAAGAAATTGATGTGATTTGGGTCAATGAAACCAGAGAAAACAATGTTATGTATGGAAAGGAGCACAGCATTTTTATGTATCAGACACAAGTCTGAATCTAACTTATGCTCTACTTTGGATAAGCTGCTCTCATCCTCAATTTCTTTGTCTGAAAAATGGATCTAATAACGTCACTTCAAAGGGTTTTGGAAATACACAAAGCACCTAGAACATGGAGTTTTTCAGAAAATATAGCCTAATATATAAAAATTAGTATTATTTTTTTTCTATTCTCTATTTTCAGCTTGCTGAGTTGAAGCACATTCTCCCATCTGAGGAAAACATTATAACATTACATAACTTTCTGTTTATGATTACTAAATTCAGTCCAGGATAGTGTATAAATTCAACCTCATACAGTAAAGGTTTTGTCTCCTTCCCATTGGCTATAACCAAGGGTGAAAGTCTTTCAGAGGAGACCGGGCATGGCTTGTTCTTTCACTTCTCCTTGCCATCCCTCTTCTGAACTCTGAGTGAAGGGTTATAATGAGCCAGTAATTGTCATTGGCAGCTGCAGGGTGCTGACACGATGCAGAATTGCCCTGGCCTTCCCCTAATGCGTAAGGCATCTGCAGACCTGGTATTATGTGTATAGAGTGTACGGTCTTCCACTGAAGACTACTTTTTTTTTGAGGTATAATTGGCATAAAACATTATGTCAGTCTTAGGTGGACAGCATAGTGATTTCATATTGATATGTATTGCAAAAGGATCATCACAATAAGTCTACTTAACATCTTTTACTATATGTAGTCGTAGAAATTTTTCCTGTGATGAGAATTTTTAAAAATCAATTAATTAATTAATTATTTCATTAATTCTCCACACCCAGCATGGAGCCCAAAATGAGGCCTGAACTCATGACCTAGAGATCAAGACTGAACTGAGATCAAGAGTTGGATACTTAACCAACTGAGCCACGCAGGGACCCTTCTATGACGAGAACTTTTAAGATTTATTTTCAAATATGCAATACAGCATCAACAGTTATAGTCTTCATGCTGTGCATTACATTCCATGACTTATTTTATACTGGAAGTTTGTACTGCTTCACTCCCTTCACCAATTTTGACCACCACCCCACATTCTGACTCTAACAACTACCAATCTGTTCTCTGTATCCACGAGGTCTATTTGTTTTATTTATTTATTTATAGATTCCACATATAACTGAAATCATATGGCATTTGTCTCTCTCTGACTTATTTCACTTAGCATAATGTCCTCAGGGTCCATGCATATTGTTGCAAGTGGCAAGATTCCATTCTTTTTTATGACTGAAAAACATTCCAGTATGTGTGTATATGAATTATCCATGAATGGACACTTAGGTTGTTTCCATATCTTGGAATTACAATGCTTCAATGAACATAAGGATGCATATACCTGGTGTTTTCATTTTCTTCAGATAAGTACCCCAAAGTGGAATTGCTAGATCACAAGGTAGTTCTATTTTTAATTCTTGGAGGAACCTCCATACTGTCTTCCATGGTGGTTGTACCAATTTACATTTCTATCAACAGTGTACCAGGGTTTTCTTGTATCCACATCCTTACCTGCACTTTTTAGTTCTCTTTTTGATAACGACTATTCTAACACATATAAGGTCATCTCATTAGCGTTTTGATTTGAATTTCCCTAGGGATTAATCATGGTGAGCATCTTTTCATGTGTCTGTTGACCATCTGTATATCTTCTTCAGAAGAATGTATACTCAGATCCTCTGCCAATTTTTAGGTGGAATTTTTTAAATTTTATTTTATTTTTGCTATTGAGTTGTATGTCCTATATTTTTTATATTAACCTTTTATCAGATATATGGTTTGCAAATATTTTCTCCCATTCAGTTGGCTTTTTGTGTTGCTGATGATGTCCTTTGTTATGTAGAAGATTTTAAATTTAAAGTAGTCCCACATGAAGGCTACTTTTAGAGGGGCATATGTGTCTCTTCATTGGCTGCCTTCATCGATAATCCACTTTCAACATTTTCTCTTCAGAAGGAGCCACGAAACTATGAGGTCCTCTTGCTTCTGTCTCCCGGGGGCGTTTGGGAATCTGGGAGGGGAGCAGCATACTTATTTCTATTGGTTGGGGCTACTCTTATAAAATTCCCACGTTCAAATATCAACTTGTTTGACAAAAAGCAGATAGTCCTCTTTGTTTGCATTTCTGAGGGCACACACTTCAAGTTCCTAGAGAACTCTCATAATATAATGTTGTCAGGAAGCATTAGGATAGCCCTATAGATTTGTAATGCTGTGAACATCATCTGGTGAGTGAAATGCCCATCTATCTTTCTTGACATACTCAACCTCTGAGGATGGTTTTCTCAGAGCTCCACTACCTATTATCTGTTGGCTTTTGGGGTGAATTGGTGAGGGGGATCATAGGAGAGAGTAACGTCTTTGGTACCATGGGTGTTTTATTCCCTAGGACTGAAAATGTTTTTTAAAAATGACTCTCTTTGTTTCTCCTTACCCCTCCTCAGTCATCCATTACACATCCTGGGTTGAAGTTATCCAGTGGCAATCATTCCAGAAATATTTCCATCTCATCTTTGTATCTGGCTCCATTCATTTATGGCTCTTTTCTGAATGCTGAATTATGGAGCAACTAGGAAAATTTCACTCAGCATCCTATTACAGTAGCTATTATTAGCAGCAGCAGGAACTGTAGCTCCTTTGTGCACACCAAATTGGTAGCCCTCTGTTTTTCTCCTTTATGACCATTGTATAATATATAGTTTCTGGATGGTGGCTTTTTGGGGCATAAATATTGTAACTTTCTTCTACATAGATTTCCAATAGGGACTCCTCTACAATCATTTCATGGTTTTAAAATAGTTCCATACCCTCTTCAAGACCTTGTTTCTTGTTTCAGAGAGAATTATCAGTCTTCCTCAGGCTGAGAAAAATAACATTCAGAAAATAGAATTATAACACATTCCCCAGGGCTTTTTTTTTTCTATCGGGTGACTGTAAAGGAAGCCAACTAAGGCACTTCACCAGGGTTGTCATTTTTCTGCATGCAAATCCTGGCCACATCTTCCTTTAGACTCCACCTTCCTGTGTATGTGGCTCAATTCCCAGTTCAACTAATTATCTAACATTGAAACCAAGAAGCAACAAAATCCTGGGTAATCTAGAAGAACTCCATTCTTATGAGTTGAAATATCATGCTGTACTGCCCTGGGGGTGCTGTTTTAATCATGGCCCATGCTATTCAGGCTTAGTTAAACATAACTGTAGGTATTTCTTAATTAGTACCTTGAAAGAGCTGGCAGTGAAATATTTTGAATAGGCCCATGGTAAGTAAACTAATTTTTATCTACCTGAGGCCAAACAGAACATTAGGATGCCCTTGGCAGGGTCATAATCACCCCTCCCTTCAACCCAACATTCTGTTAAACTGGAACCAGAGAAAAATTAGAGTTTCACTTAATCTAAATTGAATACCTTTTTACTGATGTTTGTCACTCATATAGAAGATGTCCTTTCTTCAAATTTCTCATGGATAATCCCCAAACAAAACTAGACTTTTCTGGGAGCATCAGGGAAAAATGTAGAGCTTGCTGAAGATCCTGTAAGACAGAGATGATGAGTTCCCGTGGCCCAGCGCTGAGCTTTGAAGTAGCAAAATCATTCTCCAGATGGCATTTACTTAGTCTCCATTTTCTCCCCTTCCTATCTTGTGTTTAGATTTCCTGGCTTTTGACTACTTATCTGACATCTCTTTCTCTTCACTCCTTCCCACAGGTTTCTTAGTTTCTCTGCTGGAGTCATTTCAATCTGCTCCAGCTTCTTTATTTTGTGTTCTGTGTCTATTTCCTAAAACTGTTTTCAAGGGCTTCAAATACTTTGATTTTTGAGGATTTTGTGCACACTAAGGGAAAGACAGTTTCGTTTCTAGGATTCTCCTTTTTCTTAAGGCAACACGTTATAACAAATAACAAATAATGTCTTCTTGTTACATACTAATATTCAAAATAAGGGATTTTTAAAACTTCTACTCAATGCAAGATAAAATGATTTATAATTTACTATTTACCAATTATGTGCTGAAACCAATGTTAAATGGCACCTTATATCCCATTGATATATCTGTTGATATTTTAGCATCCTTTGTAGACTGATACCTCTAGCAGAGGCCTAGATGGCCAGCTCACTAATAGGTGTCTGGGTGATCCTGGCCCTGAGTTCTACCAAGCATATTAATCCATATATACAATACTAAGGTCAAATAAAACTGAGATTTAAGCACTACAGAATTTTTAAAAATGAATTTTAATAAATGTACATAACATAAAACTTATAATTTTAAACATTTCTTGGTATAGTTCAGTGATATTAGATACATGTATGGTGTTGTGAAACCATCACCACCATCCATCTCTACAGATCTTTCCACCTTGCAAAATGGAAGCTCTATACACATTAAACAATAGCTTCTCATTTCTCCCTCTTCCTGCCCTGAAAGCCACCATTCTACTTTCTGTCTCTATGAGTTTAAGTACCTCATTTATGTAGAATCATATAATGTTTGTTCTTTTGTGACTGGCTTATTACACTTGACCCGATGTCCTCTAATTTCATCCATGTTATAGTGTGTTACAGGATTTCCCTCCTTTTTAAAGCTGAATACTATTCCATTGTATGTACACATCACATTTTGTTTACCTCACCCAACCATGGTTGTGTGGGTTGCTTCCATATTTTAGCTCTTGTGAATAATGCTGCTATGAATATGGGTGTGCAAATAACTTTTCGAGTCCTTGCTGTCATTTCTTTTGAGTATATGCCCAGAAGTGGAATTGCTAGGTGATATGGTAATTCTATTTTTAAGTTTTTGAGGAATGAGCATACCATTGTCCACAATGGATGTACCATACATTCCCACCAAGAGTAAACAAAGGTTCTAATTTCCCCCAAATTCTTACCAACATTTGTTGTTCTCTTTTCTTTTCTTTACTTTTTTTCTTAATAGTAGCTATCCTAATGTGTGAGGTAGTATAGCTTTGATTTGCATTTCACTAGTGATTAGTGATACTGAGCATCTTTTCATGTGCTTGTTGGACATTTGTGGATCCTCTTTGGAGAAATATCTATTCAAATCCTTTGCCCATTTTTATCTTCTAATTAATTAATTTATTTTTAAAGATTTTATTTATTTATTCATGAGAGACACACAGAGAGGCAGAGATAAAGATATAGGCAGAGGGAGAAACAGGCTCCCTGTGGGAGCCTGATGCAGGACTCAATCCAAGGACCCTGGGATCATGACTTGAGCCAAAGACTCAACCACTGAGCCACCCAGGTATCCCATTTTGCCCATTTTTTAAATCATATATGTTTTCTGTTGTTGTCTGGTTTTACAAATTCTCTGTATACTCTGGACATGTATTAGGTATATAATTTTAAAATAGGGGATCCCTGGGTGGCGCAGCGGTTTGGCGCCTGCCTTTGGCCCAGGGCGCGATCCTGGAGACCCAGGATCGAATCCCACATCGGGCTCCCGGTGCATGGAGCCTGCTTCTCCCTCTGTCTGTGTCTCTGCCTCTCTCTCTCTCTGTAACTATCATAAATAAATAAAAATTAAAAAAAAAAAAAAATTAAAAAAAAAAAAAAAAAAAAAAAAAAAAAAATAATTTTAAAATATTTTCTTCCATTCTATGGGGTACTTTCTTTATTCTATTGTTAATGTTTGTGATGCACAATTTTAAAAAAATTTTTGAGAAGTCCAATTTGCCTATTTATTTATTTATAATTTTATTTTGTTACCCGTGTTTTTGGTGTCATATGTAAGAACTCACTGCCAAATCCAAATGTGATGAAGCTTTTATCCTATGTTTTTTTCCCCCAATGTTTCATAGATTTAGGTCGTACATGTTGGCCTTTCATCCATTTTGAATTAAGTTCTTTGGATAATGTTAGTTAAGAAATCAACTTCAATTTTTTGCATGTGATAATCCAGTTTTCCCAGAATCATTTGTTGAAAAAATTGCCCTTTCCCTATTGGCTTATCCTAGAACCCTTGTCAAAAATAATTTGATCATATCTGTGAAGCTTTGTTTTTGGTCAATATCCAATTCCTTTTGGTTTATATGTCTGTCTTTTGTCAGTATTACATTGCTTTGATTACCATAGCTTTACAGAAAGTTTTGAAATCAGAAAGTGTGAGTCCTGTAGGGTTTTTTGTTTTTGTTTTTGTTTTTTGTTTTTTCTGTTGTTGTTTTTTGTTTTTTTCCAAGATGGTTTTAGCTATTTGGGGACCTTTGAGATTCCAGTTGAATTTCAGAATATGTTTTTCTCTTTCTGCAAACAACATCATTAAGATTTTAATATTAATATTAAGATTACATTGAATCTGTAGAGTGTTTTGGATTGTATGGGCCTTTCAACAATAGTAAGCCTTCCAATTCATGAATATGGGATGCTTTCTCATTTATTGATGTATTTTTTTCATTTCTTTCAGCAAAATTTTGAAGTTTTCATTACACCAGTCTTTCAGCTACTTGGTTAATTTAATTACTAAGTATTTTCTTTCTTTCTTTCTTAATTTTGATGCTATTTAAAGGGATTATTTTTGTAATTTCCTTTTCATATTCAATTTTTGTGCGTAGAAATGCAATCGATTTTTTTGTTGTTGTTGTTGACTGTCTATCCTGCTACTTTCCTGAGTTTGAGAATGATTGTTATTAGTTCTTCTTTAACTATTTGGTTAAATTCATCCATGAAGTCATTGTGTCCAGAGTTTTTCTTTATCAAAATACTTCTGCTTTTGTTTTCTAAATATTTTATGTATTCATGAGAGACACAGAAAGAGAGAGAGAGAAGCAGAGACATAGGCAGAGGGAGAAGCAGGCTCCATGTGGGGAGCCTGATGTGGCTGGCATTTGATCCTGGGACTCCAGGATTATGCCCTGAGTCAAAGGCAGACGCTCAATCACTGAGCCACCCAGGCGTCCCTGTCAGGATACTTTTGATTACTGATTCAATCATATTAGTTATAGGACTACTCAGATTTTCTATTTCTTCGTGACTTAGTTTTGGTAGGTTTTGTGTTTCTATGAACTCATCCATTTTATATCTTATCCAGCTTGTTGATGTATAATTATTCATGGTACTATTTCTAATCTTTTTTTTTTAATTTGTGTATAATTGGTGGTAAGGTCCCCACTCTCATTTCTAATTTTAGTAATTTAAGTCTTCTTTTGTTCTTAACCCATTTATCTAAAGGTTTATCAATTTTGTTGATCTTTTTAAGAAACAACCTTTGGGTTCATATGTTTATTCTGTTGTTTTTCTATTCTCTTTTATTTATGTCTTCTCTAATTTTTATTACTTTCTTCTGCCAGCTTTTGCTTTAGTTTGCTCTTATTTTTTAGTTCCTTAAATTTTGAAGTTAGATTTAATTTGAGATCTCTTTTTGCATTTTAACATAAGCATTTATAGCTATAAATATGTGCTTTAGTTCCATTTTGCTGGGTATCATAAATTTTGATATGCTGTATTTTCATTTTCTTTCACTCCTAAGTACATTCTAATTTCCCTTATGATTTTTCTGGTTCATTAGTTTTTTTAAAAGAGTGTTTTTAAATTTTGATAAGTATGTGAACTTTTCAGTTTTCTTTCTGTCATTGATATCTAATTCCACACCACCGTGATCAGAAAAGATATTTTGTGTGATATCTATCTTTTACAATATATTGATGGGGCACCTGGGTGACTCAGTAGGTTAAGCATCTGCCTTTGGCTCAAGTCATGATCCCAGGATCCTGGGATTGAACACTATAGCGGGTTTTCTGCTAAGTGGGGAGCCTGCTTCTCCATCTCCCTCTGCCTGTCGATCTCCCAGCTTGTGCTCTCTCTATCAAATGAATAAATAAAATCTTTCAAAAAATAAAATAAAATATATTGAGACTAAACTTGTAGCCTAACATATGGCCAATCCTGGAAAACATCTAATTTTTGCTTCTGAAAAATGTGTGTGCACTTGTTGGATATTCTGTACATGTATGTTACATCTAATTGGCTTATCATGTTGCTTAGTCCTCTTTTTTACTTAGTTATCTCCTGTCTGATTGTTCTATCCATTACTGAGCTTGGGGTATGGAAATCTCCAACTATTACTGTACAATTGTCTATTTTCCCTTTCAATTCTGTCCGTTTTTGCTTTATATATATTTTGATGGTATGTCACTAGGTACAAAAGTATTTTTAACTGTCATTTCTTCTTTAGTGAAACTTTGCTAATATATAATTCCTTCTTTATGTCTTTTAATCTTTTTTGATTTAAAGTCTATTTGCCTAATAGTACTATATCCACCCCTGCTTTCTAGTCATTGTTATTCACATGGAGTATGTTTTCTATCCCTTAAATTTCAAGCTACTTGTGTCTTTGGATCTAAAGTGATTTTCTTATACATAGTATATACTTGGATCATATGTTTTTACCCATTCTGCCAATTTCTGTCTTTTAACTGAAGATTTTAGTCCATTTATATTTCCTGTAGTTACTGTTAAGGAGTTATTTGCTTCTAGTGTTTTTCTATTTGCTTTCCATGTGTCTTATAGCTTTTTGTCTCTCATTTCCTGTCCTCTCTGTGTTTAGTTTATGATTTTGTAGTGAACTATTTGAATTCCTTTCTCACTTCCTTTTATATATATTCCATAGTGACTTTTCTTTTTGGTTACCATGGGACTTATATTTAGCATTCTAAAGTTATAATACTCTAATTTGAATTTATCCCAGCTCAATTTCAATAACATACAAAAATTCTGCCATTCATAGTTTTATCTTCATTCATTTTGGTTGTTGATATCACAAAATTAAATCTTTCTACATTCTATGCCCCTAAATTTAAGCTAACAACTCTTTTAAATGCATTGGTCTCTTGAATTATGCAGAAAACAAGACTTAGAGTTATAACCAAATTTATAATAATACTACCTTCTGATCAATGATTTTTTTTAAAGATTTTATTTATTGATTTATGAGAGACACAGAGATAGAGAGGCAGAGGCATAGGCAGAGGGAGAAGCAGGCTCCCTGACAGGAGCCTGACAAGATTCAATCCCAGGACTCTGGGATCACAATCTGAGCCAAAGCCAGAAGCTTAGCCACCGATTCATCCAGGTGCTCCTATTGATTGTTTTTTTTTTTTTTAATATATTATTTTCTTAACTCATGTAAAGCAATAAATATATTTATAAACTGTTACAATAATGTTGGTTTTTATAATTGTCCATGTATTTACCTTTACTTTATTTCTCCATGTGGCTTCAACTTCTTGTTTAGTGGTGTTTCATTTCACCTTGCAGGACTCACTTGAGTGTTTCTTGGAGAGGAGGTCTACTGGTAACTAATTCACTCAGCTTTTGTATATCTGGGAATATCCTAAGTTCCTCCTCACTATGAAGGACAGTTATGCTAAATATAGTATTGTTGCTGATATCGTCTTCTTTATTTTTTTTCCTTTTATCATTTTGAATATATTGGTCCACTGCCTGTGGTCTTTAATGTTTGTGATGATAAATCTCTTATTTTCTTTTTAAGAATCCCTTGTGTGTGATGATTTATTTTTCTCTTGCTGCTTTACAGACCCTCTCTTTGTTTTAGTCTTGTGGAAGTTTAATTATAATGTGTCTTTGTATGGATCTCTTTAAGTTTATCTTACTTAGAATTTGTTGACCCTCTTGGATGTTTGTACTCATGTCTTTCATCCCATTAGGATGTTTTCAGTCATTTCTTAAAAAATTCTTTCTTCTTCTTTCTCTCTTTTCTCTTTCCAAGAATCCTGCAATGCACATATTGGTTCATTGGATTTTGTTCCATAAATTTCTTAGGTTGTGTTCATTTTCTCCAGCTTTTTTTTTTTCCCTTTCTATTTCTACTTGAAAATTTCCATTGATGCATCTTCAAGCTTGCAGATTATTTCTTCTGCCTGTTCCAATCCCTTGAGTTCCTCTAGTAAAGTTTTCATTTTAGTTATTTTACTTTTCAATTACAAAATTTCTTTTCGGTTTCTTTTTAGGTTTTCCATCTCTTTATTGACTTTTCCATTTTGTTCATACATTATTTTATCAACCTTATCAACATTTTCCTTTAGTTCTGTGAGCATCTTTAAGGATTTGCTTTTGTCTTCATTTAGTATATCTCCCTTAAGATCTTTTTGGAGAAAGTTTCTGTTGATTTATTTTTCTTCTTTGAATGGATTATACTCTCCTATTTCTTGGTATTTGTCTTGTGTTTTTTGTTGTTGTTGAAAATTGGAAATTTCATTTAATAGTGTGGTAACTCTGGAAATCAGATTTCTTCCTTTCTCAGGTACTGTAGTTTCTGCTTATTGTTATTATTATTATTACTATTATTATTTTATTGATGTAGGTTGTCTTTACTCTATAACAATAAATCTTGTACAAAGAATCAGCCTGAGGTGTAAACTTAAGGTCTTCTCAGGTCTTTACTGGGCCTTTGCTTGGGCATGCATAGCCATTTTCTATTTCCCCCATATATATAGTTGTTTTTGAATGTTTTAGTCTTTAATGTCTTTTTATACAAAAAGGTAGAAATAAAAAGGGGTTAAAAGGGTACCAACCCATTAAATCCATGTCTGCATCTCTGTGATCAGAAGTAGCAAACAGCATAAGAACACAGGTGCCCAATATATGGAGGGCAAGGTCCTTTTCACTCACCTTCACTCCCCTTTCAGGAAAATATGCCTGGCTGCCTGCCATGTGGCTGGGATGGCGAATGGGTAGGTGCTAATGTGTAAAAGCTTAAAGTGTCAGAAATTAACCAGAATTTACTGTCTCAGCCTTCCCTTGGCAATTGTAAGCCTCCAACAGATGAGAGTTCCAAAATGGTTACATTGGAACGATTCTGTCATTGCAATTGTTACATGGGTCGGGAGATGGATTTCTTTTTTTTTTTTTTTTTAAGATTTATTTATTTATTCATTTAGAGAGAGTGAAGAGAGAGGCAGAGACACAGGCAGAGGGAGAAGCAGGCTCCCTGAATGGAAGCCCGATATGGGACTCGATCCTGGGTCTCCAGGATCACACCCCCGGCCGCAGGCGGCGCTAAACAGCTGCGCCACCAGGGCTGCCCAGAAGATGGATTTCTAATGTTTCCTACTCTGCTATCTTTCCAGAACTCTGAACACTACAGAATTTTTAGAGCATATACTCCTGCATTTATGTTTTAGGCACACTTTCTCAACATATGCAAACTATTCGAAGTAAGATTTTAAAAAATTTTATAGATAAATTAAATTTCAGTAGCATTAAATAGCATATTTATAGATTGTAGAATAGCATTGAAACCTATTCTTGGTAGCTCCGTGGATATAGTGCTTTATATTGTGTCATGAAATATATAGTGAATGAGGTCTGAGGAAGGTGAGGCAGAGGCTGCAATATGCTTCTTTGTTAAGGAAAAGAGCGTGGACAATTAAACATCTTGGGTAAAGCCCAGGCCTTCATGTAGAAAATGGAGAATTTCTTAAGGAGATGGCAATTTGGTAAAATTTCAAATAGTACAATATATGCAGATAATATAGAGCAGTTCTCAAGGGTGTGAACTAAATGGATACGAATCCATCATGTATTTGCTGATTTGATCTTAGAACATCATTTAGACTCTCAAAAATTTGGTATTATACCTATAAAATTAGTAATAGTAGTACCAATCTCATAAGAGTATTTTGAGATTTCAATGACTAAATGTGTGTATATCATTTAGTACAGAGTCTGATACACAGTAAACACCAAAGTTATTATTATCTAGCTCCTATTAATTCAAAAAACACTAAGTGTATAATAATGTGTTGAGAGGTTTGATATTTGACTGTCACTGTCATTTTGAACTTAGCACTTTAAGAGTAAATATTTTAGGTTTTATTTTATTAAATATTAATGCTTTTATCCTAAGGGTCCTTTAGAAGTGATTTTATTCCTTTCTGATTGGAAAGTATTTGCATATCTCATCACATGAATTTGTTAATTTGAACCCTATTTCCAGAAAATGAGCATCTTTGAATAATATGGTATTTGAAGTTCTTCTTGCGTATATACATACATGCAATTTTTGAATCAACAGTTGTTGCTTGTTCTCATTTGAGTGCGTGAGTTTTCTAGGGCTGCTGTAACAGTGGTATAAATTGAGTGGCTTCAACAATAGGATGTATTGCCTGATAGCTCTGGAGTCTAGAAGCTGGAGATCAAGGCATTGATATGTCCATATTCCTTTTTATGGATCCAAGGAAAGATCTGTTCCAGAACTCTCCAACTTCTCTGGTGGTTTCCTGGCAATCTTTGGTGTTCTTTGGCTTATAGGCATATCACGCTGATCTCTGTATTCACGTTTATGAGGCATTCTCCCATGTGCATGGTTATGTCTAAATTTATTCTTTTTATATAGACACCAGTCATATTGAATTAGAGACCTATCCTACCCTGGTATGACCTCATATTAATTAATTATATCTAATAATAACCCTACTTCCAAATGAGTTCATATTCTGTGGTACTTGGGGTTTAAGACTTCAATGCATGAATTTGAGGAGATAAAATTCAATCCATATGGGTGGTTTTCCTTTATTTGATATACAGACACCTGAACATGCACATAATGTTAAACACAAACACACACATGTGAGCATATACATTCATAACCTTACCATTGCATTACAGGCTGCTAGACTAAACTCCCTGAAAGTGATTTTCTGCCTTATTCAGGAGTGATCACAGCTCCAGTTTATCATTACTTAGTGGTATCTAGCAGATTGTTCCAAAGCAGCATATGCTGTGAATACCAAAAATCTCAAGAGGATGAGAGGTACGAAGAATAGATATTAACAGGTCCAACTATTAGAGAGAAATATGTAGAGAATAAATAATTGCACTTGTGTAGTTTGGTCCCCTGTAACTAAGGATGACAGTTTTGTTGCTCTTGTTCATTACTAGTGGGGTGGATCCTAAGCATGTGTACATACAATGTAAGAAAGATGTCAGGGAGGATCCCTCTGCTCCAGATCCCTTCTCCTGTTCTGTGCTAAGTCCATATTAGCATGGAAGGACCTGAAGCAGCCTTCTGACAGTTACCCAGTTGAGTTCAGTTCATTTTGGAACCAACTGATGAACAGGTCAGCTACTTGATGGTGGACCTGGAGAAGCCTGGCTGTCTGAACCACCCATTCAACCACAGATATGTTATTTTATTGTCATTGACAACACAAATGCAATTGTGGGCTTGGTCTAGGCTTTCATTCTCATTCTATATTTGGAAATTATGTTATATCAGGAATTCTTAACCCTCTTTATAAACCCAAAGATTTATTTACAGATGACTTGGAAGGCATTCCTTTCTCAAGTATGTCATATTTGCAATGTTGTAGGACAGCCTACTTGGGCCAGTTATATTTAACATTTTGTGTCTTCATTTTCTCAGCTTTAAAATGTCAAGAGTTGACTGTACAAACTTGGCATTATTCTGGTTCAACATTTCCATGTGCTTAGGGCAATCACTACAGCAAATGTACCTTGTGACTCAAGCCAAGAACATAACACATCTTTCATTAACAAACTTTATATTTACATTACTATTTTAAATTATCATATATTTGCAGTGGTTACTGGTTTAATCAACCCTTATATAGGACTGTAAAGAGCTATGATAAGGAAGAGAAATACAATAACAACTAAATATCCTCATTGTATTCTTGTTATTTGATATGTCTTTTCATATACATTATCTCATTTAGCCATTAAAACAACTGGGCAAAATGAGTGCTGTTTGACCTCAGTTCATACAGCAAGAAACTGAGTGTCAGGACTAATTAATGACCCATGGCAGAGATGGGATTAAAATCCACAACTAAAAGCCATTTAAACTTCTTGTGTTATATTACACTTAAGAGTCTTTTTGTTCTGAGTTTTGATCTAGCATATGGTAGATATTGCTAAACCCAGGTTATATGTAAGTAAACAAATATAATTTTAGAGCACATGTTAATAAAGTACTACAGCCCAGACCATATTCTTCTCCTAATTAATATAGGAACAATTCGTATCTATTGCTAACTGCACTAAATGTAACATAGCTTTTACTGTATTAAGGTAAAATGATGTTTGAAAGAATTGTCTTCAAAGTCCTCAAATAAAGAACATGATTTGTTTTCTTTCTAACAGCCAAAGCTGAAATCAGGCCTATTAACAACAAGAACAAAAAGCTAACAGCAGAGTTTTGGTAAACAATATATTCCTTAAAATGTGTTTATGAGAACAGATGTGTTTAGAGAGGATAAAGCAACCCAGTTTCATATCTGACATGATGCAAATATGTCACTCTCAACTTAGGCACTTGGATCCAGTTATTGAGAATCATTTAGTTCTCTTTTTATTGGGTTATATAAAAGCAAAGGACCTTGATTTATGTCTGGTTTAAACAAAGAGAAATGGAGGAGGCAGATTGTCAAGAGGGAAAGTTGTTGGAAGAGATGGTACTTGACAGTGAGAGGCTGACCAGGAAGGCAGTTGCCACACCCACAGGAGGCCATCATGCAGAGGGAACAGTAAGTTTAGTTCTAAGTGGCTCATTTTCCATTTGCATAAAAAAATAAAATAAAAACTTGTCATGTCGTCAGGGACTGTCTGGACTCTGAACATTGGAAATACATTAGGCTAGGAAGGAACCCAATGAGTGCCCTTGGGGTGTTTTCTGACTGGGTTGCATCTGGGACACAGTTGACCCTTCAGGCTGAGAGCATTGGTCCTTCAACTGAGTCATCTGTCACCTCCTCCCCTGAGCTCTGAACTTTGTGGCTCTGATTTTTACATGTGGTCATCAAATTAATGAGGTCAAGGGCCTGTTGATGCAATCTGGGATACTCCCTTTCCAAGGTATGAGAGCTTGAGTAAATCACTTGATGCCATTGACTTTAGTTTCCATATCAGTAAAACAGGCATAATAACAGAGATCAACTCATATTTTAATTGACTGGGAACATTAAAATTCTTATAAGCTTCCTTGATTGCAGTTGTTGAATGAGAGATATTTCTGGAGTGCCTGGATGGTTCAGTTGGTTAAGTGTCTGACTCTTGGTTTTGGCTCAGGTCATGATCTCAGGGTCCTGGGGTGGAGCTTCATGTTGGGCTCCCACTCAGCAGAGAGTTTGCTTGAGATTCTCTCTCTCCCTCTCCACCTGCCTCTCTCCCCGTGCTTTCTCTTTCTCTCAAATAATAAGTAAATAAATATTTTTTAAAAAGATATTTATGATAATGGTGTAGTCCATAGTCATAGCCATAGTCCAAATACAGGGTGAAACCCTCAGCTGGGTGATGAGCTGCTGGGGAAAATCACATAAGCATTCTCAATAGCTTCACTTTAAAACTGTAGTAGAAGTTAAAATGGGTACTTGTATATGGCATTGTCTGTATTCCTAGAAGGATCATCTTTCATTTCTGGTAAATATTGTATAGCACCTATCTTTATAGGAATGCCATACCATTCCTTCTACCCCCACTCTCAAGTATGATGTTGTTCAAATGGCACTGAGAGGAAAAAAGAATTGACAAAAACAAAATACCTCATTTTCCTATAACCAACCAGTTGTCTCACATCTACTCAGCTTTATTTTCTTAACCCCTATGCAAAGAAAGGATTGTCTCTCTATCAAAGGTCAGTTCCCTCACATCTAGGACCTGTGTTTCAACTCTTCTTGCTGTGCTTTGTTAACCTGTTTCTCTTGAAATACAAGCAACTAAATTTATGCTGAATCATTTCCATTAGCAATAGATATGTTCTGGTACATTCTATATTTAAAATAAAAAAGAAACAAATAATTCTCTTTTCCCCTCTCTCATTTGGTTACTCCTGTATTTGTCTGCTTCAAATTCATGGAAATAGGCTATTTTTTTTAAGATTTATTTATTTATTTATTTATGATAGACAGAGAGAGGGAGAGGCAGAGACACAGGAGGAGGGAAAAACAGGCTCCATGCCAGGAGCCTGACGCAGGACTCGATCCTGGGACTCCAGGATTGCGCCCTGGGCCAAAGGCAGGCACTAAACTGCTGAGCCACCCAGGGACTCCCGGAAATAGTCTTAAAAGTAGTTTATCTTCACACTTTCTACTTCCTGCTAAACCCCCTCCAATAGGCTTCTTCCTTCACCATCGCATCACTTCTCTAAGCAGTAAATGTACAGGCCAAATCTATGGTGGGCTTTGGTGCTACAGTTGTGAGTAACAGAGTCTTTGATTTTCTTTTCATGGCACTTACATCGTCTAGTTTTTAAAAAGACAAAAGCAAGTAATCACACAAGTTACAGAAGATACTAACAGAGAAAAACTGATTAATATGAATAATAATTGAGGTTCTTCTGGGAAAACCTAAAGGGCCTGTGGGAAAAGTTCATGGATCCTCATGGCAAGGAAACATGAGGCTCTCTGAGGAAGTTTAGGACAGACCCTATAGATGGCGTGAGCATTTTGAAAAGCAGGACATATTAATTTCACAGTTTAATTATAAACATTTATATTATTTTCTAAAATGATTTTTGCATAGCATTGGCATGTAAAATTTGAGATGCTTCTGAGATATCTAAGTAGAAATCTCTCCTTGAAGCATACATGATTCCAAAGCACATTATTTCACTTTGATAACAATGATCAGAGTCTTACACTTATAGATTCTATTTAATGGAATGTTTTTGATCATCTAGGGTGATTATATGGAGAGACTAGAAAAAGAAAAAGGAAACAGAACAAGACTGAATTCTGTGGAACATGGTCTGTAGCTATCCTTCAGAGAAGGAAATTCTAGGGAAGAAGAGTTGGTGAAGAAGGATAAAACACATGTGTGTAGTTCTAAATGAAAGACAAGAAAGGAAAAGGCTTCATGAAGGGAGCTTATGTTAGCAGTGTTGACATTTGGCATGAGGTTACTACAGGGTTAGAAAAATAACCCTTGGATGTCACCATCTGAGTTTTGGGGTCTCCATCAAGAATAGTTTGAGTTGGGGCAGGAACACTCCATTTTCCTGTCTTAGAGGCTAGAGCATTCTTTCTTTACTGCTTCCAATGTCCACTGATGAATTTTAGGAGATATAACAATTCTTTCAAAGTGAAATAAGATCAATATCACTGCATATTCTATGCTTTCATGAAATCTAGGTATCAGTACCCCAATCTAAGAATATAAGATGTAAAGAACTTGAAAACTGAGATTCATCAGGATAAGACAGAACAGTCTAGGAAAAGCCCCTGAGCCCTCACAGCAAGGACACATTTGGTTCCTGGGTTAGGTTCCAGATCATTCTTGAAGATAAGGACAATTCTCAGTTTAGTAGAGAAAATTCAACTCAGACTGTCTCAAGAAAAAAGTGCTCCTAAAACAGAACCTAGCACAGTGCTTGGTTTGTAGTAGATGTGCAATAAACAATAGGTAGTAATTAATTCTCCCTTGTAATTATGCTTAGTCCTAGCTAGTTGGGCACCCTAGGGAACCCTCACCCAAAAGGAGCTATTTTGGTGACTGAGAACTAAGATTTTCTGATAGTAGAAACTAAGACCTAACTCTACCATATTATTATTGACTTTTGTAGAACTCAGGGATGATTTGCCCTATGAGATTATGAATTTTATTATTTATTGAATTACCAAAACACTTAGTTATGGTACTAGGTGTTCTTCATTATAATTTAACAGTTAAAACTACTCCAAATGTATGGAGCATTTACTTATCTTAATTTTTGGACATGGAAATGGAGGCCCTGAAAATTTAAGTAATGGCTTAGTCAATATCGGATATTCACTAATAGATTTTGTATTCTAACTGAGTTCTTCCGAACTTCTAGGTTCTAAGGGAGTGGTGAATTAGCCTTACAATACTGATATTACTTGAGTATCACAGGATAGATATAATAGTGTTTTTCTCCTTGTATTCAAGGTTGTTTCTCTTTTTATCTTCAAATGTCCTCTAATCTTGAATTATGTTAAGGGGCTCAGCTATGGAAGCCCAAGGCACCTTGTTGACCTTCCTGACTACTTCCTACATTACTGGAAGAAGGCAGAGAGGTAAAGTAATAGAATAAGATACTTTTGTAACATTGGACAATTCTGGAAAATTGAGACATGGGATCTGTGATCAGAACAAAATACAATATATGGCCAATGACTAAAATACAACAGTTTTGTAGAAAATGACATCTGAAAACTCAGATTATACCAAAAGAAACCTTTCTTCCATGATGTTAAATGGCTTCACCTTAAATTTCTCCTTGTAGTCCTGTATTGCCTAAAATGGAGGAAATCGTTTAAGGAATCTTTAAACACTTTTAGGTTAATAATCCTTTACATGTTTAGCAGGATCTTTCACAAACGTAGGAATAGGAATGCCCTATCTGAATGAGGCTATGGAAAACAGGGCCTGCTCAGTTGACATTTCTGGTAGGAGAGGCTGGAGGTAATAATGTTATTAGAGCACATGTTACTGTTATAAAGTGGGATCCACGAGAAGAGAAAGATGACTGGCTGACTGATACAGGTCATGATACTTTTAATAGGCCCTGAAAAAGAGAGTCACAAGACCAATTCACTGTATTATTTTCATAAAAGTGAAACTGTAGAAGGAGGTGAGGCCGGGAAGGTCTGACATAAACTGTTTCTAACATTAAGAATACTTGCATTAGAAGGGGCTTTATTTGGACTGCATTTTAAACTCATCATTTAGTTGATGTCTACCCCATTTTCTGCATATGCTGAAGAATTCCTGCTGCCCCTCTCTGATAGCTTGAGGAACTTTGTACAAGGTGTAGTGTCTCTCCTGGAAACACAGAACAGTCCAAACCCACTCCATCTGCCAGCATGAAAACTGAAGCTCAGAGAAGTGAACTGATAGGCTCAGAGCATCCTTGCCCATTGTATCAGTTCCTAGGGTGGCCATAAAAATAATGCCACAAATTTGGTGCCTTGAAATAAGAGGAACTTAGTCTCTCATAGTTTTGGAGGCTAGAAGTCCAAGATCAAAATGTGAGCAGTGCCATGCTCCCTGCAGAGCTCTGGGGAATAATCCTTCCTTGTCTTTTCCAGCTTCTGGTGGCACCTTGACATTCTGTGGCTTGTGACAGCATATGTCCAATCTCTGCCTCCATCTTCATGTGGCCTTGTTTCTGCCTCTACTCTACTTTCTATAAGGTAAGGATAGTGTTCATTGAATTTCATTTCAAGATACTTAACTAATTACATCTGCAAAGACCCTATTTCCAAATAAGGTTACATTCTGCGGTTGTGAGTGAACATGCATTTAGGGGAAACTATGCAACCTCCTATCCCCATCCATGAAGCTGGCAATTGCTAACTTGTAGAATCTTTACCATGACTGAGAAACTTCCATGTAAAATGTTTGATAAAACTTAAGTGGTCACTAAATTATTTGTTTTAGGGATACCACTATAATTATCTTCATTCATGACCAAGATTGGTCATTTTCTTAAATATATGTTTAATGCCTACTCTGTTTTGGACATCGAGTATATAAGGAAGCTGCAATATATAAACAGAAATGATTATTATTCTATCTAGTAGGCTGTGTGTGACCACTTACATGTGGATTATTTTTTATAAATACAGTACAGAACTGTAAATATATTTTCCTTGTAATTTTCTGAATAACATTTTTTTCTAGCTTCCTTTACTATAAGAATACAATCTTAGAATACATATGACATACAAAATATGTATTAATTGACTATTTTATGTCAATTAAAGCTTCTAGTCAACAGTAGGCTATTCATAGTTGAGTTTTGGGGGAGTCAAAATTTATACACAGACTTTTGACTGTGTGTGTGGCGTTGGTGCCCATAACCCTTGCATTGTTCAAGAGTCAACTGTATACAGGTCAATGAACTATACATATTTAGTAACATAGTACATGAAACCTAATGTGTTACATAATAATGTGCTTATATGGTGAGGGTTACAGGAATTTTGCTTCTTTTTTTCCTTTTTCTGATTAATTAAATCAGAATAAATTTTAATAAATTAAATCTGATAATTTAAAGATCATCTATTTGGTTATGAAAAAAAATTAAACTTTCAACCAATGATGAGGAAAGGTGAAAATAATCCTTGAAGATCTGAAAACTATGAATCCTGAAGAATGCAGTTGAGAAATACTTGTAGTGGGGAGACTTTGTCAATTGCCAGGAGACAAAGACAAGAGAAATATCAAGCTCTCTGGGTGCTGTGTTCTCTGAGGGCACCTGCCTTCATAAGCAAGATTGATTCTGGCTTGCTGGCAGTCATCACACTGTCCAATATTGAAAAGCCCCTCCTCCCTGCTCTGCCTCCAGCACCACATCGATTCTGGATATCTTTGGATGGTCTTGGACTCTTCCCAGCCTCCACTCAGCCTCTGCAACCCTCCCAACTCTACTTTACTTCCACAGGCCACATTAAGTCCAAATTAAGGAAATCCTTTAGGCAGAACTTTTTCAAAGAGTTGAAGCCAAAATAAAAGTCAATGAATTCCAGCAAAGGCAAAAGACCTCCAGATAGATGTTTTGCCCTTTTTTATTCATTGAGCTCATGCAGTTTTTATTTTCCCTTTGTAAAACTCTCTGTTCCACCACTGTTTCAAAATTAATTTTGACCTTCTGGCAACATTTTAATTTCACATGCCCCAGTAGATTCTCTTTGTTCCAATGCATATTCTATATGTTCATTATTCTTTTTAGAAAATGGCGTCATTGTGCTCAACATAAGTATTAATTACATGCCTAATTACACTGACTGCACATCGAGGCAGGAGCCTGGTACAAAGGAAGCAGGGCTGGTCTATGGGGGACAGAGTTGGGTTTAGGATGAACCCTGCTATTACTGGCCTTGACCCAATCTGGAATTCTGTCCCCACCACAGGCTTAGCCAGTCACCTGCCTGTCTCAGTCACATTTTCACATGTCCTTGCAATGAGGTGACAGTGACTTTTAGGGTTTGGGGAAGATTTGGAGATGATATTGCTAGAGTAAGTGCAAAATGCTCACCCAGAATATATAATGAATGGTTGCTATTATTACTAATGATAATACCTCTTGACACTTACTAGAAATAAAGTTCTAGTATTCTCCATACTCAGAATCATTTATGTGTTGTATCTTCAAGAAGGTTCAAGACTGGAAGAGGAGGTGGCTTTTCTCCATCTTCAGTAACAAAATCCAAAGTCCTCCCCATGCTTCAGAGGACACCATGCAATCTGGTCCCAATGTCAGCTCTCAGACCTCCTTCCTGGGCCTCATGGATCACACTTCTGTCTTACTGGCCTGCATGCTGTTCTGTACACATTTCACTGATTGTGCATTTGCTTTTCATTCTGCTTGGACTGCCTGCACATCTAGAATTCCCCACCCTTGCATGACTTACATCTTCCCAATATTCACTGCCTCAGAAAGCCTTTTTCTGACTATATTACTAAGATATCCCTTCATTTCCAGGCGCCGTGTGTCACAATATCACACTCTGTACTCTACAGGACTTGTTTCTATCTGAAATTTCCTTTCCCATTATTTCTTGACTTTCTTCTCCTTCCTCCAACTTGAATGAAAGTTCCACAAAAGTGGAGATCTTGCTGGTCTTCTTTAAAAAGTGTGTGTGGACAAGTGATGCTCAATCATTATTAAATGGATATAAATTGAGTATGAATGAATGAGTGAAAATTATATATATATTTGTATAATGTTTATATATTATATATTATGTTATAATATATAAAATTATATTATTTTTAATTTTATATATTATATATTATTACAGCATGGGAGCTAGAAAAGAGATTTATATAGTATATTTTATATATATCAGATAATAGACATATATAATGCAACACATATATATATCATATATATTATATTTTTATATACATATAAGAATATATGAATATAATATGAATATAAGAATTATATTCTTATAGCAAAGGAAGCTAGAAAAAAGAAAATGTTATCTATGTATTTCATAAATAAATATATATATTTTTTCTATAGACGTGGTGGGTATAAAAGATGGCTTCAAGAAAAATTTTCTTTTTGAGCTGGGCTTTGATGATCGATGATTAGGAAAACAACAAATGTGGAATACAGGGGATTCTAGATGAAGAGAAGAATGTGAGCATGAGGTCAGGGGCCCCCTTATATGGATGTCTTCTGAACATCAAAATCCTAATGTGTCTGAAACTGGTCCTCCAGCAGCTTGTCCTATCTCAGCAGATGTGTGTCTTAATTCTCAGGCCAAAGACCTTGTTCTCACCCTTGGCTTTTCCCTTACAGCTCAAGTCCAAGCAAAATACCTTTAGATCTTGGCGATTGCAAACTACATTCACTGCTACCACTCCAGTTGCCAGTGCTCTCAGATTACTGCAGTAGTTGTTTTTTTACAAATCTCCTGTTCCTACTATCTATTCCCAACAGGGCAACCAGATTGAACCTTTAAAATGAAACTCGTCTCATGGACTCCATGGACCACTCACCTCATTTAGAGTCAGAGTAGATGCTAAGTCTACCAGCCCACTCCTTTCCCATCTTCTCTCTGTCTCACACTTCTCATCCACTTGCTGTACCTTGCACACACCAGTCACATAATAGCCATAGGCATAGATCTTTCCTAAACCTAGAAATTTCTTTCCTCAAAACCTCAGTGACCCCCTTACCTCTGAAGCCTCTACCCCATTATAGCTTCTCAATGAGGTGACCCTATTTAATTCCATCATCTGCCTCCTCTGAGTCCTGAGACCCCCTTGCCTTGTTTCTCATTTTTTGTTTTTTGCCTGGCATACATAGAACTTCCCAGAGTGCCATACATTTTATTCATTTATGAAGTTCATTGTGTTTATTGTCTATCTTTCATAAATAGAACATCATGGACAGGCAGCAAACACATGGTCTTTTTTTTTTTTTTAAGATTTTATTTATTTATTCATGAGAGACACAGAGAGGCGGAGACATAGGCAGAGGGAGAAGCAGGCTCCCTGCAGGGAGGCCGATGTGGGACACGATCCCAGGACCTGAGATCATGACCTGAGCCAAAGGCAAATATCTGCTCAACCACTGAGCCACCCAGGTGCTCACACATGGTCTTTATCCTCAAGGAGCTCATGGTTTATTAGGGGAGTTAAGACTCATTAATAAGTCATAGTTAGCTGATATGAAAATTGCATTAATAATTATGCACAATTTATTGAGGGACATATTAACTGCTAGGTTTCATGGTAAAGCTTTGCCATAACTAGATGCATGAAAAATGGCCAGCAGTTTGCAAGGCAGTAGAGGATGAGACATCCATTCTAAAAAAAAAATAAAATAAAAGAAAGAAAGAAAAACAGAAAAAGGAAATGACAACGTCTACAAATGCATGGATGCATGGAGATGAGAGGACTGATCTTGCCAGATGGTCCAGTCACTTGTAGGTCTTACTTATGGCCTGTTCCTCAGCCACCAGATGGACCCCTGGGAATTCAGTTCTGTGAGTTTCTCCAACATCACCCTGTGAGGCCTGGGACTTACAAGAGAAGGGTGGTAATGAGTAGACAAAATCAAGTTCTCCCATTTTATTAGCTGTGTGACTTTGGGTGTGTATCCTAACCTCTCTATACCTTAGTATCTACACGCATCTGACAGGAAAATAACACTAACTCTATCATTGGTTTGTCGTGAAGATAAATTGTGTAAATGTATGCAACGTTCTTAGAACAAAGCCTGGTGTATAGTGCCATATGCCATCAGCTATTATTATGATGATGTACACTTCAACCACAAAAATCACACTTTTACCAAATTTCTGCCCTGTTTATACATTCAGCTATCATGTATGAGGTCTTTTGAAGAAATGTTTACATAAATTTTATTTAAAATTTGAAGATAACTCTTATAGGTCCATTCCTTCAGCAAATATGTAGTGTCTATTTTGACCCAGGAATTATGTTCAGGATTGAGTGGAAATGAATTTAGCAAATCCCTCTGCCCTCGTGGACTTTGCTTTGAATAGAGAAACTAAAAAATTTATACAGCTAAACAAGTGCACATCCATATTGTGTATATATATATACACATATATACATATTTACATATGATACATTGAATCATGCTAGATACTTCAGTGAAACTATAAAGCAGAACACTAGACTAAAGGATTATTGTGACTGAATTCAGAATGGCAGGATGAGCAAGTGATGTCTGGGAGGAGTTGGGAAGCAGGTGAGAAAATGAAGCTGCAGATTCCTGGGAAAGCAGATCCTGCATGTGTGGGGAGCTGGGAGGGGATCAAGGAAAGCCCAGAGGAATGAGTGAAGAACAGGGTCGGGGAGGGTCTTGTGGTTCAAGGGAAGGAGCTGGGCCGACCAGGTATTACTGGCAGGTTGAAGGACGCAGGCTTCAGTGCTGCAGGACAAAGGCATGGGGCATTTGGCATAGGATGACAAGATCTGACTTATATTTATCTGCCTGCCAGCTAAGCATGGACAACTGGAGCCACAAAGGCTAGGATGGAAGGTACTCAGCAATCCATGGGAGAGATTGTGGTCACCTCTACTGGGGTAGTAGCAGCAGAGGTAGTGAGAAATGATAGAATTCTGGATAAATGTGCACAGGGCTATACAGAGAGCAAAGCTGTAAGAATGCATCCATTGAAATAATTTGCAATTGATGTCTTTGGAAATCCTGTCATTGAGAAGTTGTTTAGTGGTTCCTGAGTATCTGGGCAACAAAAGTTTACAGGAGCAGAGGCAGGAGTTGGTGTTCATTCCAGGTGCAGCCATTGGTTTTTCTGTCTTCTGACAAAAATGCTTGGTAATTCCCTTGCTTAAAATGTTCCCCTGTCTCTATCATAGAATAGAATCTGCCCCTGAGTAATGTGACTTAATGAGGGCAATTTAACTGAGCTTACAAAGAACCACAAAATATATATTTATTTTATATTTGGTCTCAGCCATTATCCATAATTATGTTTGAAAGGGCACTGCATGGATAAGTCATAAGCCACAACAGGTGTGACTGGAGAAACACACAGAAGGCACATAAAATTCAGGAGACAGAGCAGATTATATAAACTTCCCATTAAGGCAGGGAGATATAAAGCAAGTTTGAACTTTGAATCAGTCAGTGTGCAAGCAAGTAATTACCAGCAGCCTACATCAGGGTGGGACATGCTGGGAGCATGAGCCAAGGGTCCCCTATAAAACTCACTCACCCTCAAGGTGCCCTTGGGCACCTCATCTACCCCAAAAGAGGAAAATATGGAATGGCAGTCTTGGGCTCTGTAGAATTTTATCAGCAACTAAGAGGCCATGGAAAGAATGAATCACATTCCTTGCGATTCAAGCAGACCAGCTGCAGTTTTAGCCCCTCTCCATTCAGCTCCAGTTAACCCTGAGAACTTCTATAGGTAGTATCTTATTAACAAGCACACACCATTGGCGGCACACCATTTTACTAAGAGGTGTTGACAAGAGGGAAGAAATGACTTGCAGGACTACAGGAAATGTACGACTACAAGTCCTAACTATTCTGAAGATTGTGCCTCACACACTCAGCTAAGAAGGGAACTGATTTCCAACACTGACTTCATTCCAGAGATTTACATGCCTTGTGTCCTTCATTTCTCACATCAACCCTGCTCTTTGTAGGTAAAGGAAGATAAACTGAAGAGCCTTAGAGTTGCCTCAGAAGTGGTGAGATCTTTCTAGAATCAAAATTAATGCTACACATGTCAAGCCCCACGTTTCCACCACATCCTTCACCCTTCTGGAGTGAGCTGTGTTGTCTGGTGTCACATAGTGTTTTGGTGGTGTAACTGTCCCCCGTGCCCTGGTCTTCTGTGTGTGTCACTGTGGCATCATGCCTGCTCCCACGTCCCCAACCTACAGAATCGATACCTGGAGAATTCCAGTTAGGATCTAGATAACCAGGTTTAAGCATACTTCCATCGCTTAGGTGAATGGTGAGAGAGGGGTGGAGGGCACACAGCTGACTTCTCTGTTTTTATTTTTTGTTTTGTAGTGCAAGCGTCAAACATTGGAAGTGGCCAGGTATTTCTGAGTGTAAAGAAAGCTTGCCTTTTTTTATAGGTCATCTTTCTCTTTTTGGTAAAATTACTTTGGTCTCTTCCATCAAATATCCTTTAGGGATGGCCTTAGGCAAGGCTGTGAGATCCATCCTCTGTTCCCAGAACTTCCCCTTGTTTGCCCTTTCCCTCTCTCTGCTCTTTGGAACTCCCATCCTCTTCTGGCACTTATGAAATTTCCCTCCTACAAGCTCAAAAGAGGATACAAATTATTATATGCAGGAAAACTTGTCTCCCTTTTGCAGTTCAAAGAGCAAGCCAACTTTGCTTTTACCTCTTATGTATTGGGAATCCCAGTGAAGATTTTTTTTTAAATAAATGGTTCAAATTGAGGCATAGCCAGGTTCTAAAATCAATGCAGAATGATTTGTGGGACTTTAAAATGTGCTATCCTCTACTATTGCTTCCTATCCAGTTAAGTCTTAGTTCTCAAGCCACCATATATATTTTAAGACATATTCTTAAAAAGAAGCTCCACAAGCTTTTAATCCCATGGCTCAAACAAGTTTAAGAGACATTTAATTGAGTGTTGCTTAATGGACCCAATCGAAGATGTGTTAATAGCTACTAATCTAGTAAGAATTCCCTCTGGAAGACCCATAGGCACAAAGAAACCAAACAAAACCTGAGATTCAGAATCAATGTATCTGCAGTGGGCTAAATGATGGCCTCTCTAAAGACGTCTACGTCTGGATATTTGGAGCCTGTGAATATATTGTCATATAAGTCAAAAGGGACTTTGTAGATGGGATTGGTAAGTACTTTGAGATAGAGAGAAAATCCTGCAATGATGTGATCACAAGGATTCCTATAATCAGGAAGCAGAGTCAGAGTCAAAGAAAAGATGTGCTGAGAAAAGCAGACAAAAGAGTCAGATGTGAAGGTGCCATGCTGCTGGCATTGAATATGGAGTAGGATCCATAGCTAAGACCTGGGGTAACCGCTAAAAGCTGGAAAAGATATGGAATGGATTTTCCCCACAACTTCCAGATGGCACGCAACCCTACTAACACCTTACTGTTAGGGTTTCTGACCTCCAGAAAGGTGAGAGAATAAGCTGGTATTGTGTTAAGCCACCCAATGTGTCGTCATTTGCTGTAGCAGCAGTGGGAAACTAATGTCCCAATTGCATGGCTCACTGTTAATCTTTAACATGATAGGTTTTTGTAGAGTTGCAGCTATTGTAGTGGAGTATTGGAAGATTGTACTAGAAAATGCTTTGGGAGAACACGGTAAAAATGGCCCATGGCATGTACCAGCTGGTCCCACACGGTCTTTGAAAAGAGAAATGGTAGCAGGAAGCCAACTGTGTTTCTTGGAGTAAATATTGGTGTTCTATGAAGTGCCTCAAGTTAAAATTGTAAATTGCTGCATGCCACTGTCACTGTTTCCCTCTCTCTTTTTGAAGGTTTGTCCATTAGAACATAAAACCGTGAAGCTTAAAGCTCCACATTAACTTGATCAGCCTTGAGGTGAGCAGTGATTTCTTTCAGGTGTCAATCTTCACCAGTCACAAGGGAAATGTTAACCTGGGGCAAAATGAGGGCTTTTGTGTGAAAGAAAAGAAGCAGCTCTCTCTGAGGAATCTAATTCTTTTTTCCATATGTTGAATTATATCAGGCTGTGATGAGCAAAAAAATAACAGGAGTATACCTTGGAAATAATAAAACCATTGTTTACTAGAGTAAAACTTAGGCCCTTAGTTGGTTTGTGCCTGAATGTAACTTCTGTTTTCCCTCCTACCACCAACAAAAGTTGAGAAAGTCTTTCTCAGTCCCTTCTCTCTCTCAGTAGAAGGTCTTTTAGTATGTCTTTTTGATCTATTGGGGATGCAACTCAGATTTAAATTCAGTGAGGACAAGGCTATCTGAAGAAATAAAACTGAATGTTCTGTAGAGCGACATAATGTGTTTTACAAGTCATGAGAGAGATTCCTATTTCAAAGAGGGCCATGGTTAAGTTATTTGGGGAAATAAATATACCCCTTATCTGGGGTACAGTTGACTAGACACTGCCACAGGCTGCCCAGGATTCCCAGGTCATACCCTTTGTACCCACTCCTCTGAGCTGCCTCATGCACATGTGCTTTTAGGAGTCCCAGCCTCACCATCCTCCAGGATCTCTCCAGGAAGCAGCACAAGGTGGCAGGACTCCTAGGACACACTGTGCTGCATGACATTCCCCCTTTACTATCACTCTCTCCCATTCAAATGTAAATACACGTGGCTACTGGCCACATTATTGGACAGCAGACAGTATATAGTATAGGAGAATAAGGAGGGAAACTAGTACTTACTGTGTTATAACCACTACTATCAAGACTACCATTGGGTGTTATAAATTTATATATACATAAACTTATACTTGTGATCAGTTTTCTTTGGTTGTTCACTGCATTGGGGGAGGTGGAAGAGAGCCTCCATCTCCATGGATTGACAATGCTTTTAAGAAAGGGGGCGGGGATCCCTGGGTGGCTCAGCGGTTTAGCACCTGCCTTTGGCCCGGGGCGCGATCCTGGAGACCCAGGATCGAATCCCACGTCGGGCTCCCGGTGCATGGAGCCTGCTTCTCCCTCTGCCTGTGTCTCTGCCTCTCTCTCTCTCCCTCTGTGACTATCATGAATAAATAAATAAAATTTAAAAAAAAAAAAAAAGAAAAGAAAAGAAAGGGGGCGGGGAGATCCCTGGGTGGCTCAGCAGTTTGGCGCCTGCCTTTGGCCCAGGGCGCAGTCCTGGAGTCCTGGGATCGAGTTCCACGTCGGGAACTGCATGGAGCCTGCTTCTCCCTCTGCCTGTGTCTCTGCCTCTCTCTCTCTCTCTTTCTCTGTGTGTGTGTGATATCATAAATAAATAAATAAATCTTTAAAAAAAAAAAAAGAAAAGAAAGGGGGCAGGTGGAGGAGGAGGAACAGTTAGCTCTCTCCTACAGCAGTGATACCAAGTTAGAAATGTACAGTTTCCTAGAGAATTCAGCATGAATCCAAATATTCCCAAACCTTCATCGTGTGCCTGTTGGTATGCACACTTTGCAGGCTCCGTAAATGCAGAAGAGCAGAGGGTAATCCAGCTGTGATTATTACCTGAGCTGTGGGGAAGGGTAGAGTATGATCACCATTGCCTGTGAGAAACTTGCCTTACTATCTTCCTCCTACTGTTTTTGTTTCATATTATCTATTGGTTGCCAATTAGGCCTCAAAAGAGTAAAAATCATCAGATCAACTATGGTTATGGTGAGAACTCTTACTTGGGGCACCATAATCTTAAAAGCACACATAATGAAGAAGAAAAGAGACCACTGTGTTCTTGTGTCCTACCACCTCACTTTGCAGTTGGGGAAGAAAGAAAATTACTTGTCAGGGTCACACAAGATGATGATATCTGTGTTCCAGAGTGTCCCTGAGTCAAGCAGGATAAATGTCAAATCTGAAAGCTTTCTCTCTCTCTCTCTGCGTGGTCATTTTCTCCAACAATCCTAAAAGGCCATAGGTAATACTCTCAATGAAATATGAAGTGTACAATGGTTTCTTCTGTCATATCCAAAATAAACTTTGTTAAAATATCTTCTGCTAGTACCACTGAATAAGTGCCACCCCTCCTCCAGCCTACTATCAAGTTAAGGAGAAAAAGAAGGGAAATTAGAAATGGTTGTGTCACAACCATGACTACTATAACTACTATCATTTCTGCTAGTGCTCAGCGAAAAGGTCTTCCTATAAATTATAGCATTTAAGTCTCTCAACAACACTAGGAGATAGGTATTATTGTCTCTAATAACCCCAATAAGGAAATAAAGAAAGAGGAAGGTTAAGGTATTTATTCAAGTTTCAACAGCTGATAAGTGGCGATGTGGGGTTTCATCTTTAGGGCAACTGTTTCCAAAGCCCATTGTTTTCCCATAGTGTGTAGCATGTTTCAGTATCTGAAGTACTCTCAATCCAGGTCTCTTACTTCTCCTCCAAGCTCTTTTTAATTTTGTAGTGTCAGTCTATCTTTGGAAACATAGAAAACTAGTTCTTGTTAACATTTTAATGACTGCAACTGATATCATGTGTTTCCAAATTTGAATGATGAATTGAAGATCATTCCTTTAGAAAAACTGGTTTGCAAAGAGCATCAGAATGGGAATCAAGGCACCTGCATTTCCTTTCTAGCTCTGTTACTAACTCATGTTACAGGGCAGTTCTCATGATACAATATCAGGATTTGGCAGGATCGGTGGTCTCCACTGAGTAGGGAAGCAGAATTAGCCACGTAGTAATCAAAGTTACCAGGGATGCTTTTTTCAGATATTATACCAGCATTCTCTCTCATCCTCTTACCCTTAAGTTATGGTTGAATATCAAAAGTGGTGATGTGGAAGCTGACAGGCACATTTCAATATCAGTCCCTAAAGAATTCTGATTTATATCCCTATTCCCCTGGAAAAGATGATTCCCAAGGTTTTGTTTTAAGATCGTACAAGAAAGAGCACACAAGTTGGTGGGGAGGGAAAAGCAGACTCCCCACTGAGTGGGAAGCCCAATGTGGGGCTCAATCCTGGGACCCTGGGATCATGACCTGAGC
This sequence comes from Canis lupus dingo, assembly GCF_003254725.2. Taxonomy (NCBI): domain Eukaryota; kingdom Metazoa; phylum Chordata; class Mammalia; order Carnivora; family Canidae; genus Canis; species Canis lupus. Next base: position 28,363,301 of record NC_064261.1, on the reverse strand, counting down.
TGAAGGAAGATGCTTAACTGAGTAAGACACCAGGTGCCCTGATTCCCAAGGTTCTTAAGCTGTAGGTTAGGTGACTTTTGTAGGCATTCAAGCTCTAAGGCAGAGGATAAAGGCAAATACATAACAGTTGAGACTTTTACCAAGTTATCTTGCTGGTCTATCAGCATGAGCCATCACACATTCATATATTAATCCCTCTCTCACTACTAATTTGTGCCAGGTGCCCAGAGATGGTTCTCTGCACTCAGGTTATACTTGAAGTCTAGGAATTGCTAGATAAAATTATGAAAGGTTCTCAAGACACCTGTAAAACCTTTTTCTTTTTCATCAAAGCAAAGATTATTGGAAAAGGTCACTTAACTGTTTTCTTGCAGAGGAGGCATGAATAAATCTGTAACAGTTCCCAAGGAAATAAATGTCTTGCCTGTTATAATGGAAAAACATGAAATTGAAGTCCAAAGCATATCTTGAATTCAGGTTTTATACTTAAAATCTACATTCAAAATAAAAACATTAGACCAAAATATATGTGTGTTTGGCAGGATATAAAAGTTTTATACAACAAAAAAAGTAATAATAAAAATTAAAAGCAAAAAAATAAAAATAAAAAAAATAAATAAAAAAAAAATTAAAAGCAGTGTAGATTCTCATTCAAAATTTGTGACATAGTAAAAAATGGGACATAAATTAAAAGTTAAATGGAAGATAAGCAAATTATGATAAATATATATGTGGAATATTATATATCCATAAAGTTATTGTTATTATATAACAATATCCAAAACAATGTCACAACAAAAGCTGAAGATAAAATTTTATTTATCATTTGAATAAAATAACTTGAAATATATGTATGAAATTATCATTTAATTATAGCTAATTGCCAATTTATTAAATATGCACTATAAAAAATAAATATGAACTATAGCCTAGAACTACACCTTGCATATTATCTCATTTAGCCTTAAACAACACTTGCATAAACATTATTCCACTTCACAATGAGAAATCTCACTTGCTTAAAATTGTTCAGCTATTTATTTTGATGTTTATTTAATTATTTATTTTGATTTATTTTGACCAGATATTTGGTCAAACACTAGGTATATTTTTGTGAAGACTTTTTTAAGAGAGTAACATTTAAATCAGTGGACTTTGAGTAAAGCAAATTGTCCTTCATAATGTGGATGAATCTTATCAGTTTAAGGTCTTAAAAAAGAGTCTTACCTCCTCTGAAGAAGAGGGAATTCTGCCAATAGACCGTTTTTGAACTCAAATTGTTACTTTTCTCTGGCTCTTTACCTTGCCAGTCTACCCTATGGGGTTTAGATTTGCCAACCTCCACAGCATGTGAGCCAATTCCTTACAAGAAATATTTCTCTGTCTCTTTCTCTCTCTCAATGTAGACTAGATATAGATATAGATGATATAGATATATAGATATACATATAGATGCCTGGACGTATCCATAGTATAGTTATCTATTGCCTATATAGATACATGTGTGTTTTATACACATATCCTATTTGTTTCTCTGGGAAATTTTGACAACTACAGATTTTGGTACAGAGAGTGGTTCTAGGGAAACATCATCTTAAAGACGAGCTTTCTAAATTCATGAGTGTTTCTGGAATTGGTTTTCTCTTTCTCTTTCTTTCTTTCTTTCTTTCTTTCTTTCTTTCTTTCTTTCTTTCTTTCTTCTTTCCTTTTAAAGATTTTATTTATTTGTTCATGAGAGACACACAGAAAAAGGCAGAGACATAGACAGAGGGAGAAGCAGGCTCCTTGCAGGGAGCACAAGGAGGGACTGGATCCTCGGACCAGGATCATGCCCTGAGCTGAAGGCAGATGCTCAACCAATGAGCCACCCAGGCATCCCCGGAATTGGTTTTCTAATATGATTAAAGGCAATAATGACTCTCTTTCCAGTAACAAAGAGAGCACTGGTAGCCTACAGTGTGGGGTGTGGCAGAAGAGATAAGCAAGATACCACCATTGGACATTCATAATCAAATAAAGTTCTGTGACCACACATGTTACCATGGATGCGATACCTTGGAACATTCTTGTCAAACTAACAAGTATAATGAGATTGGTTGGTTGCTCCTATAGCACCAGACCACATGGGGAAAGAAATGGAGCAGCTCAAGGATATCAACTTCCAGCTGAAGTGCCACATAAACGAGCTGAGATTGCTGAAAAACCAAAACCAGAAACTCATCCCAAGTGGCTGAAGTATAGTACAAATTGAATTTCCAACCTCGCTGCATTCTACTCTTAAAGTGAGGACATTGATGGGGGTGGTGGGGATAAGATCCTGGAAGTTGAAATGGGGATATATGGAAAGAATCTGTTGAAACTAGTGACATTGAACCCTTAAATTCTGATGAATCTTCTTTGCCATGAGAAGTAGCCATTCCACTTCTGCCTGAGATTAACCCTATTTGCCTATTTGCATGTGGGAACTTCAGTAGCCTCCCCTGAAATAGTGCCTTGCATACACTCCTGATACTCCTCATTCCCACCACCCTTCTTTGCTTTTAGACTTCTAATGTGACTCAATAGATGAGGCAGAAAATGTGACCCACATACAGGTTTGATATATTCCAAAAGAATTGTTTGATTTTTCCAATTTATTGAGGCAGAAATCTGGTGAATATAGATGGGAATGTATACTCAGGGTATGAGATAATAATGGAAGGAACATAAATTTGGCTGAATTTATTGCTTAGGGGTCACTAAGCAGAGATTCTGGCTTTAATATGGCAGATTGGGGAGTTAGAAAGGGCCCTAATGTTTAGTTGTTTGTGGAAACATGGAGCTAAGGTGGCCCACAGTAAATAAACATGAAATGCTAACCCTGCCTCGATATCCTATAGAGGAAAGGCTTCAAAGGGCTTGGGAGATTAGAATGTTAGAGTGGATTTGTCACATAAGGCCTGCTCACTCCCAGAGGAGGGCCCAAAGGATGTGTCAGTCATCAATACTGTGAGGGGAGCCCCAGGTTTCCTGAAGATCTCTGTAAAGGCTCTTTTCTGTAGGGACTGAAATCACAGTGAGAACTTCTGCTGCTGGACACAATGGAAAATCTAATGCAATGAAGATAATTGGATCCTGGGGTGGCAGGGGCCAAGCATTGGTGTCAACTGCCAAAGGCAAGATGTCCATAGTTACTCTAATGGGCAGCAGAGTCAAAGCAGCAATCAAAATTAGACTGACTCACAAAGACCTATGGTGTTGGCTAGTTGACCATAATGGTCCTAAAAGTGAAATAGGTGGGAAGTCTACTAAATTTATGCTTGATTCTATCAGGGGGAGGGTTCCAGGTCAAGTGAACAAAAGTCTAATTTAAATAATAAAAATAGGGACACATGGCCCCACAAGTTAATCTCTAAACTTGGTCCAGTTTACAGACCCAAAGCCCCTTGTATAAAGAAAAGTTGGGGCCCCCTTGAGGAAGAAGGACCATATACCCTTCAAAATTTTCTCTCGGTCTTACCCAAAAGGAACTATGGCCTTTTACCATGGTGGCTCTGCACTGAGGGTAAGGAAATAATCAGACCTTCCAGAGATTCTGAACTGATAATGATTCCAGGAGATCCAAAACATCACTGTAACCCATCAGTCAGAGTTGGGGCTTTAGAGGTCAGATGATCAATGGAGTTTTAGCTCAGGCTCATCTCACAGTGAGGTCTAGTGAGTCTCTGAGCCCATTCTGTGCTTATTTCCATGGTTCTGGAATACTTACTTGGAGTAGGCATACTCAGCAATTGGCAGAGTCCCATAGTGGTCCCCTGATCTGTGGAGTGAGGGCTGTTATGATGGGAAAGACCAAGTCAGGCCATTAGAACAGTCTCTAACCAGGAAAATAGAGAACCTATAGCAACATATCATTCATGAAGGGATTGCAGAGATTGATGCCAACATCAAGGACCTGAAGGGTGCAGGGGTGGTGATTCTCATGATGTCTCCATTCAGCTCACATGTGTGGCCCATGCACAAGACAGATGGAGCTTGGAGGATGGGAATAGATTACCAAAAGCTAAACCAGGTGATGACTCCAATTGCAGTTACTGTACCAGATGTGGCTTCGTTGCTTGAGTAAATTAACACATCTCTTGGTAACTAGGCAGCAGCTATTGATCTGGCAAATGCCTTTTTTCCCTCCTTCCATGCTTCTTAGAAAAGACCATCAGAAGCAGTATGCCCAATCTACCAGTAGCAGAAACCAGGGCTAAGCCCCTGATAGGGTACCACTCCGCAGGCTAATCAGTCAGATGTCTGGTTGATTACACTGGGCTGCTTCTGTAATAGAAAGGACAATGTTTTGTTCTTATGCAACAGTCACTAATTCTGTATACAGATTTGTCTTTCCTGCATGCATGCTTATTCACAGTGAGCTGGTAGTTACTAACTGTATTCTCCAGCCAAGGAAAGTAAGGTACAAATAGAATAACTGAACTGCCCTTTGACACCTAAATGTTGATAGTAATATTTTACTTTCTTGTCAGCTTTCCAGTTATTTCACTTATCTGTCTCTTCATGCAAGAACCACACACTTCCTTTTTGAAGGTTTATATAATGTTTAATATCAGTTAGGGTTAATTTTCCTTCACACTCTGATTTCTCAGAATTTCCAAGCCATTCTCCTAAAGATTTTATGAGGATCTTGAGAACAGTCTTTACTTCAAAAGCACTGTATTTTTATTAACTTAGCATCAAATTTATATGTTAACAGAGCTAATTAAAATGATTGTTTTGTTCTTAAATGTGACGAGGCTTCCTATTTGTTGAAGTCTTTGTGTGTTTGTGACTTTCATTTTATTTTAATTTTTTTTAACTTCTAAAAAAGATTTTATTTACTATCCATTAAGAGAGAAAGCACACAAGTGGGCAAGGGGAGGGTCAGAGGGAGAGGGACAAGCAGACTCCCAGCTGAGCAGGGATCCTGATGGGGGGCTTGATCCCAGGACCCCTGGGATCGTGACCTGAGCCAAAGACAGATTCTTAACCAACTGAGCCACCCAGGTGCTCCATGACTTCCATTTTAATTTTCAATATAGACAGTTATGGACAGTTATGTCTAGTTCCCCATAATCTCTGCCTTACTGTCAATCCTAATGTAAATGTGGTCTTTTCTTCCATTATTTCTTCCAACAAATTAGTAATTGGTATTTTTATATACAAAATTTATGGCAATTGTCCAGAGTTGTGGTTTTTTTTTAATTTTTTCAACATCAAAATGAATATTCTCAATTGAATCTGGCAGTGTTTCACATATTAAGTTATACCTCTGCAAATGATTTCGCCATTGTTGTCTTATTTTCATATGTATTGTTTCATTCTTGTGTAATTGTATTATTTGCAATTGCAGAATCTAGTGCAATAATAACGGTGCTAATAAAAACCCATATCTTCTTCCTGCCTCTAATGGGAAGACTTTAAACATCTCCCTATTAAACCCTGAAGGTGGCTTTGGAGTTGATATATTAAGTGTGTTTACACACTCATGTTCATGTATGTATAAAAAGGGGATAGTAATGCCTACCTCATGGGGTGTTGTGAGGATTAAAAGAGATAATATATGTAAAGTACTTAGAACAGTGCCTGGCATCATTGCTCATGATGAATTTATATGGCTGTATTCAGGAGGCTTCCAGCTGTTTATTCCTCTGCAAAAATGGTGGCTGTAAATGATGAAGTGAGAGTAGTACCTGGCATATAGTAAGAGCTCAATAAAGGTATGTCACTAATATATGGTATTGTGAAGGCATTTTATCTTGAACTGATACTGATTTATCAACGGCTTCTGCTGCGTTTTTGAAGACCATTTCCACTTTTGATGTAGAAATCAAATGATTAAGGCTGGTATTTTTTTTAAACAGTAACTCACCTTTTTTTATGGATTCAGCCCCTCTTGGACTTGTTATGTTGTTTTTAAGTGAGCTGCCAGAGTTTGCAACTATTTTGTTTAGGGATTTTTTTAGATCAACATTGAAATAAGAAATTGATCTTAGGTTTCCATTTGATGTCATCTTAATTGAGTTTTAGTATGACTTAGTGAAACTCCCCTGTGAAACATTCTGGCCTGTTTTTATTTGCCTGTCATGCTTTGTTCTTTGACAGAGGCAGCTTTTCACAGCTTGTTCTGTATCTTAATTGTTTTTAATCGATTTTGGTTTTCTATCTCTTTAGGTTCCCTGTCTCCTCTACCATCAGTTTTAGTAGTTTCCATATTCCATAGTGAGCACACATTTGATCCTTTTCCGTTTATTTCCATGGAGATGAATATTGTCACTACTTTCATCTTTTAAATTTATGTTTTTATGGTTGTGGTTGTGGTTTTGCTTTGTTTTTGTTTTGTTTTTTTTTCCTTTAACTCTGTTTAGAGTGAGGGATGGTTCATTTTTCAAGGGTTTTACTTATTTATTTTTCCTTTTATTCTTCTCTTTTCTGGTTCATTAATTTATTTTTATTGTTATTGACTCCATTATAGTTCATAAATTTTTATTTTACTTATTCTGATATTTTTGATTTTGGGAACTAGTTTATCATTTGCATTCTTTCTTATTTACTAAATATTTAAGACAGTGTTCCTTTGAGTCCTCTTTATGTCCAATTGCTTTTGATGCATAGTATTTTATAGTCATTGATTTCTGCCATTTGTGTCACTTCAGTTGTGAGCTTTCTCTGACAAAACTTATTCACAAAAGAGTTTTATTTATATTTTGGTTGATTAATTGCTTTAGTTCCAAATCATAAATAATTTTTCATTTTGTTTCTTTTCTTTTTTTCCTCTTTTTAAAAAATTATGTTTCACTACAATGTGATCAGAGACCCGTTTCTTTTTTTTTTCCACTTTTAAATAAATGTACAGAGCTTTTCTATTTGCAAATGTTTCACAGGTCCATGAAAAGTATATATATTCTATGATTTTAGTCACAGAGGTTAGCATGTGTATAGTCATAGGTGCATTATTAATTAAATTAGAAGTAATTTAAATGCTTAGTTATTTCACTTATTTTCAGTTTTATTATTTCACATGCTGTGAAAGATGAAGTCTCCTACTTAAAAATGTTTATATTTCTGCTTCAATGTCTTGTCATATTATTCATTCCTCTTATTTCTAGGTTATTATGTCACTGATATTAAAAATTGTTTCATATTCACTTTAGATTACCTTTAGCTTTCTATCTTGTCTTTCTTTGTCTCATTTGATGCTGTGAACTGTTCTGAAATCACTTTTCTGTATTGAGATCATGGCTGGCCTTTTGTTTCCTTCCTTTTGTTTGACTTTGCCCCAAAACTTTTCCCTATCATTTAATTTTTAATTTTTCTTAGTGACTTTGTCTTGCTTTTTTTTCTTAAAGACAATTTAATTTTGATTTTGTGATACAGTCATTTTTTGTGTGTTTGAATTGACATTATTAGCCATTTTTCTTTATTGGTTGGTGGATAGTTTCAATTTGGTACCATTATATCATTTAATGCTTTTGTTTCTGATTTGATTTGATTTTAGAGCACTGATTTTGTTTTGCTTTATCTCCCACTCTGCTGTCTGTGATTGCTTTGCTAGGGTTATATGTTTCTTATGCTTTTTAACTAATTGCTATCTTTATAAAAAAAATGTGGCCACATATATACTGCATTTGTTTCCCATTGTTTAAACACTTTCTAGTATTTCCTTTCCATAGATAATAGGGAAGAAAAAGTTAACACTTTGCTTCTACTACTTACTCTCTCACCTCCACATTTTAGATGATTATATTATGTACCTGAATGTGCTTATGCCTTTAAAATATTCTTGGGGTGCCTGGATGGCTCAGTGAATTAAGCCTCTGACTCTTGGTTTCAGCTCAGGTCATCATCTCATGGGTGTTGTGCCCAAGATCGCGAATCCGAGAAACCGCCAAGGAGCTGACACCGATGCAATCACACGAGGGTTTATTTACAAGCTCAAGCCTGGGTCCAAGTATACCCGACTCAGCGGAGCAGGGACTTGGACCCGGAGACTAAGAGGCTTAGCAACTTTACAGGGGCCGGTGGCCAATGTGGCCAATGGGATATGCAGAAAGTTGCACAATCATGCTGGTCCGCTGAGCCGGATTTCCGATTAGGGTGTGTCCTGGTCTTTGATTAGGGCAGGGCAGTGCCCTAGGTAATAAGCAGGTCAGCACAAGGCGGGTGCAGCCCAAAATAGAGCCAGACCTGCTCTGCTTGTCCAGGGGTAAGGAATTTTGTTCAATTTCCTGGGTCCCACATTCCCCCCTTTTTCAGAGGATCCTGTGCAGGACCCAATCATGGGTCCAGGTTGCTCTCAGAGTGAGCCAGAGGAATGATTAAACCAGGATTTTCACCAACCTTGTTGCTAATCTCGCTCTTATTTACAGTTAAGGCAGCACATAACCCCCCAACCCTTTGTTGTAAGAAGACTAATTCTAATCTCCTTCCATTTTGAAGGCCAACCTCTGACTAGGGAGTCTTGGAGGTGGGAAATAAGTGAGAAAGGCGCAGTCTTAGCTTTAGGGGATTGTCCTTGTCTGGTTGGCTTTTCCATTCTGGAACAAAGTCCCTGCTCCGCTGTGTCCGGTATACTTGGACCCAGGCTCGACCTTGTAAATAAACCCTCCTGTGATTGCATGGGTGTCGGCTCCTTGGTGGTTTCTCGGATTCACGGTCTTGGGCACAACAATGGGTCATGGAATTGAGTCCAGAGCTGGGCTCCACAGTCAGCGGGGAGTCTGCTTGAAGATTCTCTCATTCTGCTCCTCCCCCTTAAACTCTCTCTGTTTAAAATAAATGAACAAATCTTTAAAAAAAGAAAAGAAATAAAATATTCTCTATTATTCTATCTTCTCCAAATAAAATTTTTTGACCCCTGTCCATGAAGTAAAAGGGAATCTCACACTTATACTACCTTATACCTTCTCTCCCTGGTCTAACTCCTGCTGATTGCAGATTTTCTAAAATACCAGAATTCGTAATCTTCAAATTTTGTATTGAAGTCGGAACACTATATTTGTTGTAGTCTGTATTCTACAGAGAAATGGAGCCATGCTCAGCACTAACCACTCACTATAGTTTCTCCATTTACTTCTCACTTGGTTCAAGTTCCTCCCATCATAATTTCCTTAAGGAGGCTTCACTGGACATCTTCATTCTGTTCCTGGAAATTCCCATCCATGTGTATCTACAGCTATCATTCTTAAACCCCTGTATCCCTAGAATAAAATCATTGGGACTTTTTTGTTCATTTAGGAACCGAAGAACTGCACTCCTGTTTTCTAGCTGTGCTAGAAATGCTGGCTTAAAAGATTCCTTATTTAATTTACTTCTCAGTAACTTTATTAGGAGATGTTTCAGGGCTAATCGTTATGTGTCAATTCTTTCCCAGGACTCAATGCACTCTTTAATATCTAAAATCAGGTTTTCTTTTATACCTGGGAAAATATTAAATTATAGCTCCATTATAGCTCCATTTTCTTTTTTTTTTCTTTTGTCCTCTTCAGAAACAATATTTTTCTTCACAAACAACTATTTTAAGAATCTGTCTTCTATAGCTATTATTATCATTTTGGGTCTGTATCATATTACCATTTCAGTTTGTAACTCACTGATTCCTGTGCTTATTTTTCTCAACCCTGTGCTCCACAAAGCAGCCTCTGTTTCTCTGTAATATTCATTCTCCCTCTATATGATACTTTGAAAATTATCTTTATTTTTGCCTTAGTTTTATTTTTTCATTTCCTTTTTGTTTAGTTTCTTCTTCCTTTTTTTTTTTTTAAATTCTGCTTTCCATGCTTCTTCTGTTTTATGATTTTCCTCCTTAAATATTGTTTGTCGTCATTGAGTTGGTTTTTTTCTAAGTGATGACTTCATTAAAATGCTTTCTTTTCCTTTTATAGTAATGACAGCAGGTTTCATCTACTTGTTGGCAGTATTTTTTTTTTCTGGCAGGCGTGTATATGTGTGTGTATAAATGGTAATATCTTTTTATAGATCCAGGGATTATTTTTATTATCATTATTCATCTTGTGTCCAGTGAGTTATTCTGAACCACATTTGTAAGAGGTACATAGGAAACTTCAAGGCCAAGGTCAGGTTACAAGATCTCCATGTGTGTGAGGGAGCCCTTGGTTAACTGCACAGAGAAGCTGCAGGGCTCTGTAATTTGCTATTTTTCACTCTCCACTGCATCCCTTCCCCAAAGGCTACCTCTTATTAGTATGGCTTGATTGTGTAATGCATCCTAGGTCCCCACCTTCTGTGCTTATTCCTGGTGTCAAACAGGTTCATGGGAACTCTCAATTGCATCCCCATAATCTTAAAATGAGTGAGTTTATTCCTCAGTGTCTCCACTGAACTTGTAAATGTGTGTCTCCAGACTTTGTGCCACCTGGGCAGCAATGACGGCACTTTTCATCCTGTCCTTTAGTATATTACATAGCTTGTGGTTTCTGGCTTCATGAGAAAGTGACTTTATGTTGTTGCTTGTCTTTCTCCCTATTGTTTAGGTATCATATCAATGCAGAGAAGTAGGGAGAACTGATTTTACTGTTTTAAAATCAGTAGTCCTATTACTATTTTTGTTATCATCTTATCATAATCATACTCTAACAACTTGGCATTCCCAAAATGCATGTTTAGCAAACATATTTCCATGGATTTTATGATTTTGTAAATTCATGGAAATTTAAGGGGCACCTGAGTGGCTCAGTCAGATAAGCTACTGACTCTTTTTTAAAGATTTTATTTATTTAGAGAGAAAGGGGTGGGGGAGGGGCAGAGGGGTGAGAACAAGAATCTAAAGTGGACTCCATACAGCACAGAGTCTGATGCTGGGCTTGACCCCACAACCATGAGATCATGACCTGAGCTGAAATCAAGAGTCAGATGCTTAACTGACTGAGCCACCAAGGTGCCCCAGCTACTAACTCTTGATTTTAGCTCATATCATGATCTCAGGGTGGTGAGGTTGAGCCCTGTGTTGACCTCTTCCCTAGGCATGGAGCCTGCATAAGATTCTCTCTCTCCCTCTGCCTCTGCTCCTTTCCACTCAGCTGGTGCACATACCAACACATACTCTCTCCCTTAAAAAAAAAGAAATCATGAGAATTTGAAGACAGAAAGACAGTGATAAAATACCTAACTTTTTTCTTTTTAAAGACCTTGCTCTGTATCATTTTACCTGCGTAAAGTGATGCCTATTTTTGTAAGTGTAGACTATAAACAAACAAATAAATAAATAAAGCAGCAAAATATCAGGTAGTCATAAGTGCTGAGATGCAAATAAACTCTGATCAAGTGACAAGGTGAATGTGTGTTGGATGGTTTGAGATGGGTGTCATCTAAGAGTGAGTATTTGAAATGGGTATTACACGCAAAGAAAGAAGCAGTTATGTGAGGATCTGGAGAAGGAGCATTCTAGAAATAGAGCACAGCAAATGCAAAGCTCTTACGTTGTGAAGTGTGGCAGAATGGGATAGTAGGTATGATCAACTGTAGCCAGGTAGAATGTTGAAGGGAAGAGCTTGGGTTTCATTAAAGTGCACCATAAAGCACTTTATTATTATTACATATAATATTTATTATTATTATTATTATTATTATTATTATTGAGGTATAACTGACATATTATATCAGTTTCAGGTACAAGACACGATGCAATATTTGTATATACTGTGAAATGATCACCACAATAAGTCTACTTAACATCTATCACGTAATAGTTACAAATTTTTTTCCTTATAATGAGAACTTTTAAGATCTACTCTTAGCAACTTTCAAACATGCAATACAATATTGTTTACTATAGTCACCATGCTGTACATTACGTCCCCATGACTTATTTATTTTATATCTGCAAGCTTGTACCTTTTGACCCCCTTCACCCACTGATAAAAAAAGAATATTTCTTATAATGAAATCAGATGCCCTTGACTCACATTCATCATTTAAATGGCATACTGTGCATGAAAATACAAACCCTCTTAATTCACCAGGTACTAATAAAAGATTTCCCCACATACAGATTTGTAAAATTTGAGATACAATTGAAAACATATGGATGTCCCTGACCTCATGTGTTCTTCCATCTGGAAGAATTTGAATTGTAAACGAGGAATCTAAAACTTGTATTGGTGATGACCTGAGCAAATGATTACTCATGAAGACCTAGGTATATTGTCAAAGGAGACACCCTGGCTTGAGAGAGTACTTCTCTGAGACATATTCTCACAAACACTGTCTGATTTAATTTTTACAGCAACTCATTTGAAATAAGTATAAATTGCTTCTATTTTTTACTTGAATAAATACATATTCAAGGTTTAAGGAATTTGTCCAAGGTTATACAGCTAGTAAATGACAGAGCCCAACAACAACCACAAAAAACCCCACCGTTTTGCTCATCACCCAACAGGGACTTTTCCCCTGAGTTTGCCACCTGCTAGGCTACAGGTTGGGGCAAGAAGTGCCTCACTGATCTTTGGAAATCACTCCCCTATTAGTAGTCCGGTCAGAAACTACTCAAGAGGCTTCTCTGATGAAGCCATTTATTTATCTCTATTAGAGAGCAGGCTTGATTTTCCCATAGCTGTGAGCCTCAGAATTGACAACAGCTGCTGGACACCTGAGTGGTGTTATTTTTGCCAAGAGACAACAGAGTGAATGACTTGTAGCAGCTTTGGAACCCTGATGAGTTCAAGGCCCAGAGTAGAGATTGTAGAAGGTAATTCCCAGATAATTCAAGGGGAAAGGGAAGCTAAACAAAAATCCCTGTTTCACTGTTTGAGATTGTGCTATGAGAAATGAATTTAGAAATCTGAGAAGGAAATTGCCTCATGTGGGGTGCTTTGAAGAATTTCTTACCTTCTCTTTCCTTTACTCTTTGAGAATTGAACTCCCACACAATGCAGTTGTGATACTGGAATTTCTCTTCCATTTGGAGTAAGATTTAACTTAAGATAAAACTGGATGATTCCTTCAAAGAAACCAAGTGTCTTAATACAGGTCAGGGAATTGCTGGCCACTCATGTGCCATGGATATCATTCTTCTTTTTGGCTTTTGTGTGTGTGTGTGTGTGTGTGTGTGTGTGTGTGAATTAGTGGTGGAGGTGTAGGGGTCTCAGATCATTCAGATGTGGCATTTTCTTTCCTTCAAAATGCTGAATGCATTCAGCACTTCTGCAAGGGAGAGAGTGCTGCTTATGTCTCAGTTAAGGCAGAAAACTCACATTAAAGAAATTTAATGCAATATGAAGTTAGTGTCTACCATGCAGCAAACCATCTGGTAGGTACTGAAATTCAGATATGACTAGGATGCCAGTCTTGCCCTCACAAGGCTTTTCTTCACCTTGGGGAGAAAGATGTGCAACTGAGTAATTGCAATGTGCAGTGGGCAAGGCTCCACATATTTTCTTGAAACCCTGGGGTCTCCCTACATCATTCATCATTCTTCCATTTCTTTAGGAAGCAGCCAGATATCAGAGAAGAGTCTTGGAAGTAGATGTATGGAGATTTATGTGAAGTTATTCAGGGGTTCTTTCTGAGCCCACATTCGAGACTGGCCTGGAGTTAAATTTTAATCCTTTCACTTCCTGTCCCTGTCACCTGTATGACTCCTTAGGGAGGTGAGGAGGAACTAAAGGGAAAAACAGTCTTTGCGGCTGGTCCTGCCACAACAGTTGTTGGTACCCTTAGTCAGGTGCTTGTCTGGAGGTGGCTTCTCCCTCCCTGGGCACTTTTGTGGCTTTCTCAGTGATCCCACGCTAGAAAATTCCAGTTGTGAGTCAGGTGACATGGATGATGACTTTTCCTAGAGAGTTGCATACGATCTTGTGGGGATCCCATTCACCTCTCCCTCAACTCCCAGATGGCCCTTTTGGGCACAGTCCTTTTACACTAGATTATTTAGGCTAGATATTTCCCACTTGCCTCACATCAAGGTGATTCTTTTCATTACTGTCTATGGGAGTGAATTTTCATCCCAGCCTACCCCCTTATTTCTCTGCTCTGCCATATTCAATCAATATATACAACCTTCAGATTTCTCAAGCTCATTGGATAAAAAACACAGCTGTCAGGTAAAGTGTCAAAGGACTCAAGTCATATTAAAAATGAGCAAACAGAAAATAATAATAAAATAAGAGCAAAATAAAAGGAGGAAAAGATCAATGAAGAGCCAAGACTGTAACAGGAAATCATATTTTCAAAGTGGTTTTAGCCCCACAGGACATTTATCAATGTCTGAGGACATTTTTGGTTGCCATAATTGGAGGGCAGGTTGCACCCCCCTATCTCCCACCCACAACAAATAGTTACCCTGACTAAAATTTTCAGTAGAATCAATGGTGGGAAACCCTGCTCTAAAAGAATTTAATAAGGACATGGGTGAATGAAACAGAAGTCAAATGAAGTATCAAATGAGAATGAAGAAGGGATAACAGAGAGCTAAAGAAGCATGCTAAATATCCAAATAATATCATTTCTTTAACAGAATGGCCCCAGTGGCAAAGTAGATGTCTACTTTTAAAGAAAGCAAGCAAAATCAATGAGCTTAAAACATTTAATGAGATTGTAACTGATATGGAGGACAAAGGCTAGTGCATGTTTCTCATTAGTGTTCTTGAATTAAAGACCTCAGTAAATGGGACAAAGCCATATTCAAAGACATAAAATGAGAACTTTTTTCCCCCTACAATGAAGGAAGAAGTGGATCGGATCATCCAAGAGAGTAACACTGTGTTCCAACCCTACTGGCACAGGTATCTTTCATTTCTGCAAATTGAAGTGTTAAGAGCAAAACTTCTGCTGAAAATGACCATTAATAACTGGACCCAAAATTTCTAAAAACAACTTAAGAAGCTTAAAATTATAGTGACGGTACTGCTAGAACAAGCTTCCTGTGAAAATATTAATCAAAGACATGAACAGTGATATCTTAAAGAGATATAATGTAAAAAGGGCTTTTATTTTTCTTTTCTTATGGTAAGACATGATTAGACCTGATCACACATGGATGTGCCTATTTGTATCACTACCTGGGAACACTGCTCTGATCCTTTTCCTGAAGATCCAGTTCTACAGATTTCTCAATGGCACCTTGGGAACCAGTCTAATCCCCTAGGACATCATCCTGGGAGGCTTCAAAGCCTTGCTGGAACTCTGACAAGTCAAGGGAAGATAATCAGATATTAAAAATTATACTCTTTTTATTCCCAACAAATAATTCTATTTTCCTCATCTCACGGCTGCTGGGATTTTGCAGCAGCAGGAGACACTCATAAGTTGTAGACAAATCAAGTAAAGGAGAAGTAAAGATTATTTCTTCTGAAATAATCTGGTTTCAGAATGGTGATATGTCTGCCTAAGGATGAAAACGTATGTGTTCTTCACTTGTCAACTGGTTTACCACTCTGACTAGAAAACTCTGTCTTTTCACCATGGCACATTGCCTTACTTGGAGAGGCAATTTATGCAAAAGACCTGGCAAAGTTCCTGGAACATAGCTTGTGTCTGATCAATGATCATTACTCGTATACTGTAAACAAGTATACTATATTTCATTATTTGGGAAGAGGCAAGACTCATTTTATAAACAAATCTTGACAGATTTAAAATACTTTTCTCAAATGTCACTCAATGCCTATCTCTTTGATAAGACTAGGTCTCTTTTAAGAAGATAAAAGGAAAAAACATGTGGATAGTTAATCATTAGGAAAGGAAGATACAGGAGGAAGGAAAAAAGATATCTTGAAATGAACCCTTTGTGGATTCTTTCTCTGCCCCCCCTCCACATGAATGCTATGATGTGACTTTTCCTATGATCACACTTAATTTATATTGTGTCACTAATCGCGTGGCAATTCTTTAATTGAATTTATTCAATCTTTTGTTCATGCACTTTGGGAGGTGAAAGAAATACAACAGAGACCTAGGTATATTCATTCAGTCAGGGTACTTAAGATATAAACAAATAAACAATTATAGTTTGCTTTGACAAACTAAGCTTGAGTAAAGAGTAGCACATGAGAAGAGTTCCAATAAGGTACTGGGCCACAGAGACCACACAATTTCCCAGAGAAATATACATAGTAAGGGAGATCTGAAGGGTAAGTAGGAATGATCTGAAGACAAAGGAGGAAAAACTCTTGTGGACAGAAGACTGGCATATGCAAAACCCAGCAGTAAGAGCATAGGAGAAAATGAATGGGAAATATCAGAGAGGGAGACAGAACAGAGAGACTCCTAACTCTGGGAAACGAACAAGGGGTAGTGGAAGGGGAGGTGGGTGGGGTGATGGGGTGACTGGGTGATGGGCACTAAGGGGGGCACTTGATGGGATGAGCACTGGGTGTTATACTATATGTTGGCAAATCGAACTCCAATAAAAAAATATACAAAATATTTTTTAAAACAAAATTATTCATCCTGTTCAAAGAAAAAAAAAGGATAGCTTTCTAGTATGTCTTCATGCAAATATAAACATATAAGGGGGCACCTGGGTGGCTCAGTTGGTTTAAGTGTCTGCCTTCTGCTCAGGTCATGATCCTGGAGTCCTGGGATTGAGCCTCATGTCAGGCTCCCTGCTTAACAGGGAGTCTGCCCCTCCCTCTCCCTTGACCCTCCCCCTCCTTATGCTCTCTCTCTCTCTCTCTCTCTCTCTCAAATAGATAAATAGAATATTTAAAAAAATAATAAAATTTAAACAGATATGTATACACTCTTCCTGCTTATTTAAAAGGTAGCAAAATATCCACACTCCTCTTCCTCATTCCATAAACAATATGTTCTGGAGATCTGCCCATACAGGTTCATTAATTTGTAACTACTTAGGATTCTACTGTATGGCTACAGCTGAACCTAAACAGTCCTGATTGATCCCTTGGAAGATTTTGAATTTTTGCTATTACAAAAATGTTGCTCTGAATAAAATAAAAATGTTTTCTCAACTTGTCATTTGTCTTCCCATGTATTTTGAATCCCATACATAAAGTTTGTTTATATGTAGTCAAAAATTCCTTTTTGACTTGAGATAATTTGTATGATATATATGAAATTTCCATAAATATTTGGGTCTATTTTTGGACTTTCCCATTTCTTTGTTTTGATTTTCTATTTATTTGCCAGTACTACATTTTAAAATGATCGAGGCTTTATACAGCATTTACTATCTCTTAAGGCTATAGCTCCATATTGTCTTTCTACTTCAGTGTTCTTATGGCCACATTTACTTCATGTTTTATATAAGGTTAGAATCAGTTTATCTAATTCTGGAAATGAATCTTGTTATTTCCACTGACTTATTTATAAATAACTTAGAATTGACATTTTTATGAGATCGAGTCATTCTGTTAAAAGCATGTTATATATTTCTATTCATCAGGTCTACTTTTGTATCTTTAAGGATTTTTTTTTAGGTTTCTGCATACAGTTATTTCTTATATATTTCTTGTTATATGTATCCTGTGGCTTGTTTTCTTCTGTCATTAAAAGTGAAGTCTTTTCTTCCATTATATTGTATTAGTTGTCTATGTATATGAGGGCTATTGACCTTTGATTATAAACTCTATATCCTGCTATCTCAATGAATGAATTTACTTGTTTTAGTAGTTTGTTTTGTTCTTATAGACTTTAGGGTTTCCTGGGTTGGTTATATGATCACATCGTCCACAAATTGTGTGTATGTGCATGTGTGTGTGTGTGTGTGTGTGTGTGTGTACTAACCACCTTATTATCACTTTTAATTCTCTAATGTCTTTTGCCTGATACATTGGCCAATGTCCCAGTTAAAACTTAAGTAATAATTATAGAAGTAAGAGAGAGTGGACAGCTATGTCTTCTTTCTGACTCTAAAAATTGATAAAGGTCAAAAGGATCTTTCTCTCCATTGAGCTGGATATGGGTTGTGTGTGTGCATATGTGTGTATACACATGATCATGTTTAAGTACATGATCATCAGTTTCTATCATATTACAGTTGGTGTTTTGTCTAGAACATAGTTGAAAGTTATCAAATTTCTTTGTTTCTATGGAGAGGCTTATACAATTTCTATAATTAAATGAAAGAATATATTCAGTTGTACTAACATTTCTTAATATGTTGAATATGAATATGTTGAATTCCTAGAATTGAATTTCATAAACTAATTTATTCTATAGCATTTTCTTTTTTTTCTATAGCATTTTCTTTGTGCAATCATTTTCATATTTTGAGTCAAGATTATATTTTCTTCATTAAAATAATTAAGAAATGTCTCTTTTGTCCCCTATAGTCTGGAAAATTTAAATAATATTAGAATTTCTATTTATATTTGGTAGAGTTCTGCTCTAAAATCATGTGGTTTTGATATTTTCTTAGCAATTTAGTGCTGTGAAAGTTCTCCCCTTGTATGTAAATCAATCTATTTAGTTTCTGCTCTTATAAAGTCAGTTTGGGTAAATAACAATTTAATAAAATGTCATTTATTTCATCCAGTTTCTATTTATTTGCTTAGAGTTTACAAAAAAAAAAATCTCCTGTGTTTTTTATTCTGTTCTTCCTGTTTCTGCATTTATTTTCCCCTTGTCATAATCATGTTTATTTATTTTGTGTTTTTCTTTTTCTTAGATAAGTCATTATTTTATCTATTTTCTATTTCCACATATAATCTGTTTGTAAGTTTTTCTGTTGATTTTTTTCCCCCTAAATGATTAATTTGTATTTTATCTTCAAGTCTGTCTTTACTTCAGTTAATTTGGTTGTTATTGTTCAACTTTTTGTGCAAATCTTCAGTGAAATACTTATTCACTTTCATTATTTCTTTTCTGCTCATATGAGTATTTAAAATTGCATTTCCTCTGGGCATTTTCCATCCCAGCATATTGGTTCTAAAATGTAGTGTTTTCATTATCATTGTCTCCTAGAAATTTTGCAATTTGGATTCGTATTTACCTTTTGACCTGAGACTTGCTTATGAGGAGACTGAAGTTTTTTATGAATATCAAACATTATGTTTATCAAGTATAATGTAAATATTATGATTTTGAACACATGGGGAGGTCTACTATCTGCACAGTGAAGATGGATTGGTGGGGAACAGGCTGTAGAGACGTCTCTCTATAGGAGTTTGCTTCTATTCAAAGATAAATTTTAGGTTGCTTGCAGTCGAGCCATGTGGTAGCCCATACAACGAAGATGGCTGTTAGAATGAAACAAGCAGATAGATTTGGGGTCTATGAAGGGAGTGTGATAACATTTTCATGATGATTCATTGAAAGTACTGCCTGTGGCTGAGAAAGGAGCCAATGATGTTGAGTGAGGGTCAAGCTAGGGCCACTGAATTAATGGAGGAGCTATTCACAGAGGCAGGAACTTACCAATGAAGAAAATATTTGGAGAGAAAGACAAGAAGTGTGAGATACAGGCATTTAGGTGCCTGGAAAATCTACATGGAGGAATGTTCTCAAGATAGTGGGATACGGAAAAGGGTGTAGGATTAGAGACAAATTTTAGAGATTCAATACATGGAACTGGCTCAGGGGAAATCTTTCAAATAATAATAAGGAAGGACTGAGGAGGGGACCAGCGAGCTCCAGGCATTTACAGGATGAGCAGAGGATTCATACATAGCGTGTTAAGGAGGCTGAGAAGAAGAAACCAATCTTTCTTTGCACTAAATAGTAACTGCCTTGAAGCAGGCACAGCATCTGAAACATGGAGGGTAGACAGGAAAGGGTTCATTAAATGAGGAAATAATGGAGTGTGTGGGCAAAGCAATTTTCCACAACTAAGGAAAATTATAAATCTGTTGTGCTAATTTAATCAATAAGAAAATTAAATGATGAAATAAATGGCGCTTCAGCTGGCACCTCCAGGAAAGGACTAACTCAATAGAGGACCCATGGTTCCATCAGTGGTGTCCTTACCCAGTGATAAAATACAAGCTTTCTCAGTCACTCTTGCTGTGCTTTACCACCTAGCCAGCATGATCGTTTTGACAGCTAGTTATTTTACTAAGTTATCAGAGAGCAGGTAATAGCCCCTCCATTCAGTCAAAACAGTCAAATTAGGTGTACATGTAGACACAGTCTTCCTTTGCCAAGATTTATGACACAGAAAGGGATGAATTAGAAGATAGAACAATAGCACCGGTATATAAATGATGTGCTGTCTGTCTCCAGTGAAAACACATAGTGTTTATTGAGTAGGAATTGTCACTGACGCTTGGAATAGCTTTCAAAGAAAACCAGAACATGCATTACTTTATTGCAGTAATTGAAACATGCAATTTTCCAAGCTTTTAAGGAAGGGGGGAGGGATAAAATGAACAGGGAAGTTGAAGTCCTTAGTGGGAGATGCAGAAGCCAGCCCATGTCCAAACACTGATTAATTGTATTTACCGCTACACTTTGCTACGGTTTCATTTGATCTAGGAAATCCTCTGCAATGGCCTTTAAAAGAAATAGCAAATACTTTTCCCCCCAAACAATGTAGCAGGAAGCCATCTGGGCAAAATTTTGCATAATTGTGTCCTTAAATGTTTTAAAAATGTATTATATGCATGACCTGACCTGTTGTTCTTAGTTTGGAACGCAGTGCCCTTCTCTTCTGGCAGTCAAATAAACAACCAATCTACTCATTTGAAAAGGCTGCCTGATGAATTCCTGCTGGAGGGACTGCTGCCTCTTTGAAATAGCTGTTAAACCTAAAAGTCTCTACCATCTATGTGACATTTTAGCGTATTTGGTATAATGCAATTTATAATACTGTACCACAATTTTTCTCCCAAGCTAAAGCAGTTAAAACTGTTGCATTGTTTGCTCTAGTTTTGCTCTATCACTTGATTTCCCGGTTTAAGTCTGCTCTCTGGGTGAACATGGGCTCTTCACGTTGAAAGGGCCCAGTTATTTGTTGGATGAATAACCGTTGCTTTCTTCCTCGCCTCCCTCTCTCCTCCTTCCCGCCCTCCTTTCTCCAAGCTCTGCACTAAGCAAATGGTTCACCAGATTTTGCCCAGCCCTCTGAATTAGTGACTTCTAAGGGGATTGGCTGTTTCAGATCTTGCGCTCCTACTGCAAGTTTTCCAGCGAAGTCTGCTACTTTATCTTTCCTTCTGTGCCCCGCCCAGAGCTATAGTCAGTTAAACAAAATTCAGAACCAGTGCACATTGGGCTGCTTAGTTTACTGACACGGGAAATTCAATTTCCATGTACATTTCCAGTTTTAATTGCTAATATTAAGTGATTTTTGAATTTCTAATGAATACCTAATTAGGGCAAATGTTCTCCTCACTAACAAGTAATTATAGCATTCCAAACACGTTTACTCTAATTAAACAAAACAGTTTGACTAATTACAATGGCAAGGCAGCACACAGTGGATTTCTATCTTGAAGGTGCTCCCTTAGATACCCTTTCCAGAGAAATAAATTTTCTTTGGGGCCCTCTCAAGGCAGTTCCTGGTGGTACCAGTGACATGAAAGGAAGTCATCCAACTGGAGACTCACTGCATCCTCCATATGATAGAGACATCTCCGTAGGGTTTCTTTTTTTTTTTTTTTTTAAGATTTTATTTATTTATTCATGAGAGAGACAGAGAGAGAGAGGCAGAGACACAGGCAGAGGGAGAAGCAGGCTCCATGCAGGGAGCCCGACGTGGGACTCATTCCCGGGTCTCCAGGATCACGCCCGGGACCGAAGGTGGCGCTAAACCGCTGAGCCACCAGGGCTGCCTTCCGTGGGGTTTCTTGTCTGTTTTTCCCCATTGAAGGGGAACAGATGACTCCAGTGCACATGGGGCAGTTGCCTAGAACAGCTGCTGGAATCTAAAGACTTGGTTTCAGAGTAAATGTTTTAAGTTGTATACATTTTGCATTATACACTATAGTAAGTCTGTTTTGACTTTAATCAAAGAAATAATCGTTTCTTCCAAATCTTTGACACTCTAAAAGATGACCCACACTCCCCTGAGGCTTCCGGGGCCCCTGGCATGGTGCAGTGGACTCTTGCAGTTGTGAGCTGGGGCAGGAACTATTGCATCTGAATGCAAAGTCCATCCTCTTGAAGCCTCTACCTATGTATATGTTCAATGGTATGGATCTCATTTGAATCAGCATTGAGGATGGCTGAATTTTGGATCCTCTTATAGCTCTTGTTTATTGAGCTGCTACTGAAATTTGAAATTAGAGCCTAAAAAGTTACTATTAGCCTATATCTGCAGTACCTGGCAACGTTATTAAGGAAGCAGATCATTTGATCATTTCACCTTTATTTAATTTTTTTTTGAGCTGTGTTATTCTAGTATCTTTACTAGAGAACCATTGAAAATAAAATTCACATATAACCCTTTAAGAGGCCAATCACAGGTCCATGGATCACATGAGTCACACAAAAATGAATAGATGCATACGCATACTTGTGTTACACGGACATTCATCCTGGAGACATCTGCATGAGGGAAGGTGATCATGACATATAGCTATGAGAGAATACTTCTAGACAAGACATGTTTCATCCAAATTCTGAGGATAGGCTCATGGTTTAGTAAGAAAGAGTAATCAGGGATCCCTGGGTGGCGCAGCGGTTTGGCGCCTGCCTTTGGCCCAGGGCGCGATCCTGGTAGACCCGGGATCCAATCCCACATCGGGCTCCCGGTGCATGGAGCCTGCTTCTCCCTCTGCCTGTGTCTCTGTGCCTCTCTCTCTCTCTGTGACTATCATAAATAAATAAAAATTAAAAAAAAAAGAAGAAAGAGTAATCACATGTAGGAATAGACTTAGAAGATGACAAAGAAGGAACTGACATAAGAGAACAAGCAGGGAGAATAAAGTAATGCAGAAGATTAAAATCAAAGATGAACATGGTGGAAAAGTAGGACATGCCACTTAATAGAAGGTCCAGGTCTCAGCTTTCAAGGTTGTGGAAAGCCATCCTTGGGTGTTTGACCGTGCTAGTTGAAAGATGCCCATCCATGCATTTAACAAGTATTAACCACTCTTACTCCATCATGTAGGAGCCATGATGTGTCCATACACTGGCATGACGTGAAGTGATCTCTCCCATAAAAAAGAGAAGCAAATAATGTTAAGAGGGGTTCAGAGACCCCAGCCTGGTCTCCTTCTCAGCTTCCTTCCCTACTTGGTTCTCTTTTGTGACTCTGCTCAGGACAGTTTCCCATAGAATACCTTCACTACTCAATCTCTCCCTGTTGTTCATAGCTCACATTTCCATCTCAGACAACTGAAAGCTTACCCTAATGAAACAGGAAAAGCACTGTTCTAAGGGCTTTTCAAGTATAAACCAATTTAACTTGCCCAGAGGTAAACAACTAGTGAGTTACAGAGCCAGTATCTGATAAGGAGGCTGATTCCAGAGCCTAGATTTCTAAAACATAACCACAGTGCCTTTCTGCTGACTTCTTTGTTGTCCTGAAGTATCTGTGATGGGTCTTGTTGGGCTGGTGAGACTGGGGACCTCAAAATGGCCCACCCAAGGCCAGCAACCTCCCAATAAGGCCACCTTGCCACCCTACTCTAACTTAACTTAGGAAACCTGTAACCCTTGCCCTAACCGAAAACAAAACAAAACAAAACAAAAAAACAAGACCCAGAAAAGACTGAAAACCTGAAAAACACCACCATATAAGGAAACCTCACCTGTATTTCCCTACCAACCCTCCCACCAAGAACTCCTTATAAACCTTCCTGAAACCTGCCTGGGCCCGACTTCCCTGCTCCCTCCCTCCCCTGAGAGCCAGGGAACCTTGCCGGAGAGCACATTCCATTAAAAGCTTGTTTCAACCAACTTTTGCCTGGCCTCTCTATTCCATTTCACCTACCGAGATCGGATTAAACCTGACAGGTCTCATCAAATACTTGTCTCACTCTCTTCATTTTGGGGGTTCTTGAGAGTAGGACCCAGAGTATGTCCTCTGTTCATATCTTAGAGAAATTTTGGGTAATGATATCAGTCAGGTAATCAGAAAAATGAAGTATCTGTTAAAAAAAAAAAAAAAAAAAGAAAGAGTGATCTATAGCTAACGAAGAAATATCTCAGAGAGTCCCAGATTCCCATTTCATTTTCCCCCTCATTTGTGAATAATTGTTCTCATTTTCTTGCTTCTTGGAATAAGAACTTAAGAATATTTTTCTTTAGCTAGTCTATCTTTGAAGACAAAATTGAAATGCATACTTAAATGTTTTGTGGTTATCTTATTTTAGGTAACTTTGCTTATGTAGACAGGGAAATATCTGAAGGCTTTTTAATCAGTTTATTTGTTTTTTGGCCTTGTAGTAGCCTCCACTCTCCTACCCTATCACAACCTGCCTTTTCTAAAAGGTCTTGTGGTTAATTCCTTTTAAAGTGCCAACTTTTGGGATGCCTGGATGGCTCAGCTGATTAAGCATCCGCCTTCAGCTCAGGTCATACATGATTGCAGGGTTCTGGGATTGAGCCTTAGCAGAGAGCCTGCTTCTCCCTCTCCCTCTGCTGTTCCCCTGCTCGTACTCTCTGGATCTCTCTTTCTCACTGCGTCAAATAAATAAACAAATAATAATCTTTAAAAAAATAAAATGCCAACTTTTCAGGTTTTATGAATATTTTAACAGAGCAGATGAATTTACACTCAAGTGTGAAAGAATGCCCACTTATCCTTCCTGTTATTAGTGCTTTTATTATAATTGTTATCTTAAAGAGACATCTAACAATGTTTGGACTTTTGCAAATAGTTGTATTCTTTAACACAATGGATATTTCTGTTTGATGCTTGAAGTGCCTTATAAAATTCAAAGAGAATCAAGCATCTGATGCCTTATTTTAATCAATGCAAACAATGCTCACTTAAAACACTCATGAATCCTTTCATAGATTCTAACTCAGTGGAACCTGCTTAATGCTCATTAAAACTTTAGCCTCAGTTCTGGTGACCTCTTAGCTGTTTTGGCATATAATGATTTTTGTCCTCTGAGCTCTAAAGTTAGACCATTAATCTAATGTAATCAAGATTTGAGAGACAGGGCATTAGTCTCCTAAGGATTCCTTTTGCCTTTTGATATTATACAATTTGCTTATCAGAATTCTGTTCCCTATAGATGGACTAAATTAAAATGTAACTAGACAAATGTTAAAACAAATAAAAAATATGAATTGTAAAGTGTAGATTTCAAGTAGCACGGAACCCAGTGGCTGGATAGGTTTAACTACTACCTGCATCATAATCAGAGAATCAGAAAAATGAAATTTACTTTAACACTATTGTATTTGAGGACAAAATTTCAGCTCAACCAAACCCCAACGTCTGAAATGTCTTAAACTATCTTATATGGACTAATTACTAGAATGATCTTAAGTAAGACACTTTTCACTCTTCATGCCTCAGTTTTCATGCTATAAAATGATGATTTTGGTCTGTGAAGCTCTAAGAAACTTTCCAGTTCTGCACATTGGTAATTCCAAGTGAGATTTCCTTCAGCTAGCATGCCTTTTAAATGCTACATTTTATTTGCTTTCTGATTTCCTTTTATTCATTGAATAAAAAAGAGTTTATGAATCATCTTTTCTTACCTATTTGATATTGGAGAACTATGGGCACTTGGAATCAGTTTCAAATTTAACTTATATTTACCTTTTTCTTTTACTCCATTAGGGATATGTGCACATAAATCCATCTTCCATCTATGCTCTGCTGACTCATTTGGAAAAATCAGAAGTGAGATGGTTGTTCTTCTCTGTTAATAATTACACAGGGACCTAATGTAAATAGAAGAAATTATATGGAGATCTTCCAATCTAATACATGGTATTTATTTTCATAATTGTATTATGATACAGGAAGCATCATCACTCATTTTACAAATAAAATATGTTATAGAATAAGAACTTGAACTTCTCTATTAAACTTAAGGATGTTATGGGTACCAGCAGCCATGGTTGTATGCTTCTTCTGCAATCACTTTTCTTCAACCACCAACTCACAAACATACACACAAACACATCCCTTACAAACATACAAAATAAAAAGCTAAGAACAAGTCTCTATATTTATATAAGTCCCTGCATCCAGAATAATTATAAACTAAAACATTGTGTAAAGTAGTAACATATTAAAAGCTCAACAAATGTAATTACTTATTATTTTGCCTGCTTCCTCTTCTATAAATTATGATAGATCTTACCTCAGTGTAGTTGTAAGAATTATAAATGTAAAAGTGACTAATGCTTCATGCCCAGTACCTTCTCAGTGAATGATAAAACATTCTTCCTTTAAATGATTTCAGAGTCTCAGACTGTTAGGAGTTCTGGATAATTCCTCCATCAAATAAACAAATCCCTGGCATTCCATTAATCATTTAGCTTAGACTCCATTGTGCTTATAGTAAAAACAACCTACAAATCTCAAAGGCTTAAAACAACTAAAGTTTACTTGTTGCCCTCTGTACATTTCCTCTAACATACTGCTCTATATTCTTTATACCCTAGAGACAAACTGAAGGCGAAGCCCTTATCTGGGGCTTACCCATCTCAGGGCACAAGAGGAAAAGATAGATGATTAGGCAACTGTTGTTTTTTTTTGTTTTTTGTTTTTTAATTTTTATTTATTTATGATAGTCACACACAGAGAGAGAGAGAGAGGCAGAGACACAGGCAGAGGGAGAAGCAGGCTCCATGCACCGGAAGCCGACATGGGATTCGATCCCGGGTCTCCAGGATTGCGCCCTGGGCCAAAGGCAGGCGCTAAACCGCTGTGCCACCCAGGGATCCCGGCAACTGTTTTTTAATATTTCTGGTCAACAGTGGGCAAAATCCCTTCTGTTTCATCTTACTGACCAAAACAACTCAAGGGTCTTGGGGATGTGTAATCATCACACAAGCAGAGACAGTCAATATTTGACTTGGACTACCTACCACTTTTCCAAAAAGAAAAAAGAAAAAATTGCTCCCCTGTACATAGATGATTGCAAATGCGTTCATCATTTCTCCATTTGTTTACTTACCTGTGCATCACTCATCAGGCGTTCAGTGAAGAATTACTGTGCTCAATGTACTGTGTTACATCTTGGGAGATGCCAAAGAGTGAAAGAAAATGTGATCTACATGTAGCATTTTTTTTTTTTTGACAGAGAAAAGAATCTTACCTAATTTAGGGAGATGTCTGTGTGTGTGCAAATGCATGTATATTTGGAAGGTGGGTGTGGTGTTAAACACACACACACACACACACGAGTAGTGGGCATTCATGTGTAGCCTTTTGAAAACCATTAAAGAAAGAAAACAGCATGAGCAAAGGCACACAGACCTAACATGCACCTCACTTTCAGGGAATGTAAGCTTCTTAAAAGCAGAGGTCACATTTTGTTCCGCTCACTTCTCTGTCTGCATTCTTTTCCTTGGAAAAGAGAAAAGCAAGTGATCCAGCACATGGATGTACAGAATGAAGCCAGAAGTGGTGAGTGTGCAGTAACTCATACTGAAGACCTTTACAGCAAAACTTCTCTCAAATAGTGACAGTGATGCCTCTTCTGAGTATCAGGGCATCAGAAGCCATGTGTTTAGCATGAAAGAGAGAGGACTGATTGGAGAGAAAGAGGGACAAGTCTGAGGATTCTGTCTTTCTCCCTTCTATAAAGACTAACTGGAGGGCCAGAGAGAACTTCATGTTGAGAGGGGACTGAATGGTGCCTGGGTTTTGTTGACTAGAGGACAAGGATGTTCTTATACTGGAACAGAAGAAGCAATATATGCTAATCATGGTTAGGTGGGAGTAACCATGCTTATGAGGGAAGCCAATGGTTACTGAAAACTTGAGGTTTACTGGGATTTGTTAGTATCCTACCCAGTCTGCACATTTATATTTAAAGTTTAATGTATCCTCCCCATTAATTTATCTTCCTGGAATGGCTTTATTCTAGAGTGAATGTTAAGAAATTAGGTGCTAAGGAAAATAAGTATTCTGTAGGAAAAAATCCAGTAACTGTATGGATTGCATGCTGTAATGTAACTGCAAACATCCTACTAGGTTCAAAGACCCTTAAGGCAATAGACGTCTTTTATTTCCAGAAATGAGCTTAGTGTCCTGCAAAGATTAGGTCTCTGTAGCTTTGTGAATGGATATATGAATAATATGAATATGAATAAATGACAGTGGTTCTTACTGATGAGGTTTTCCTTGCATTTCATTTTTCTATCATTGGGGTCTGCAAGATGTCTATTCACTGTTCTAAACCCACAGTCTTTGGCACACTGCTGTTGGGATGAGTAAATAGAAATTATGGAGCTTTCCAGAACATACTAAGAAACGTTTTCTACTTTGTAAGCTCAATTCAATTCTATTTCATTAAATCCAACAAGCATGAGTTGAATCACCTCTAAGCATTAGTAACTGTATGAGGCTCTATGGTCTTAGTTATAATGAACACTTGATCCACATTTTCAAAGATCTCACTGCCAAAAAAAAAAAATCTTAGTATCAACTGAAAAAACACATCATTTAAAAGGAGAGTGTAATTGGTACTTGAATAATTGTACATTTACAGAGCCAAGAAGTATGACTTTCTGGAAAGCTCAGATGAAAGGTTCTCAGGGATGTATTGGGTCAACTGTGTTGACCTAGTTGTAAAGTCAAATTAGCCAGACTGTCAAAATTGAAGATGCAATCTACGTTCAAGGTGTTAGGAAGAATTGAGTTTCCCTTAGGTGGAGGGTTGGGCAAAATAGGTGAAGAAGATTAATGAGTACAAACTTCCAGTTATAAAAATAGATAAATCAGGGAGATAAAAATACAGCATAGGGATGTAGTCAATAATACTGTAATCACTCTCAAAGGTAGTAGACAGTAACTACATGTATCACGGTGAGCATGACACTATGTTGTACACCTGCAACTAATATGATACTGTATGTCAACTATAAAATAAAATAACCAACCTAAAAATAAAAAAAGAACTGAGTCTGTCTCATCATAAAAAGCAATGATCAAGAAACTGATACATGGGTAAAGTTGGAGAAAATATAGGGAATTGTACTGAATATATGTTTTCCCAGGGAGATTGTTTTTTTCTGTAATTATTCCATGATAAAAGTATTTGACTTTACAATTTTATCCAAAGCTGTAAAGAGAAAGGAATGAATTCTTAAACATTGTATTTTTTTATACCAAGCCATAAATTCACATAGCTACAATATGAACTGCTTCAAATGATAACTCTAAAACATCAAGAAGAAAACATTATTTATTCTTTTGTTATTGGGTTGTTCTAGAGTTATAATGTAGACTTCATATATTTGTTGTACAGTTTTTATTCTATTATTTCTCAGGCAATTGCATTTTTACTGCCAAATTGGAGGATTTACTTGAAATAATCATTGAGTACAAGCATAGTGCTAAGTATTTCAATGAGAATGTTCTCAAATGAGTTTAATTTTTCTTGTCCTGTTGTAATCAGATTACTTTTAATATGTAAAATTTATTAAAATGTATTTTCAATTATGCTGGGAAATTTAAATCAAGCAACATTTCCCACATAATCTTGCCTCCCAATATGGTTGACATTTACAAGATGGTGAGAAACATTCTGTATGCTTATTTCTTAAGTACTTTTGATTTTGTCAATACAAGATAAATTAGCTAAGTTTAGGCAACTATGTTTAGGTATTTGGATTAATCAGATACTCCATCTTGTCTGCAATATTGATAGGAATGTTTAGTAACTGTACCAAGTA
This sequence comes from Canis lupus dingo, assembly GCF_003254725.2. NCBI lineage: Eukaryota > Metazoa > Chordata > Mammalia > Carnivora > Canidae > Canis > Canis lupus. The sequence goes on along the minus strand of NC_064261.1, from coordinate 28,333,604 downwards.
GACTGATTGGCAAAAATGAATACAGATTTTGCTATAAATTGCAAATAACTATAAAATTAATTTGGTTGACTTAATCAGGAATACAGAATAACATTAGCATTTCAAGTACTTTTATTTTGATTTGCAGAATTCATTGGCAATGTAAAATAGCAATTTTATAAATCCTCATTTAGAAAAAATAGCAAAGAGAATTTATTTTGCAAATAATGTTTATGTTACAGAGGCTCATTTCAGACATTGCCTAGTTGGTTATTGTTTAAGAAAAAGCTGAACATTACAATTAAAAATAATGGTTTGTCATTTCAGGAGCCTTTTAAGACATATGCCTTGATGAATGATTATACTAGATTAAAACATTGGATTGTAGGTTAAAGAGGTATTGGTATATGACCTCTTCTATGTGTTCAATTTGGCCAACTTCTTTTACTTGTGCACAATCCATTGCCCCACAAACTTCCTAGTATTTTGAGTTGAGATGCCCCACAACCAGTATCAGCTGCTGCAGGAAAGAGCTTTGTGAAGAAGCATATCCAGAACTAGCATTTGACATTCACATTCCTTTTTTCCTTTTCACTTACTTTGTAGATAAACATGTCCTGCATAAATATTCAGTTTTAATTTATTTCAATCTTCTCAATTATTTTTCTAATTAGCTAGTAATTATTATTGAACTGATTTAGAATTAATCACTTTTTTCTGAACACATTTGTGAGAAGGGACAGATTTAATATTTTTTTTCATTTTCATAGTCTAAATTTATCCAAAGAACTCATTCACCTTCAGGATAGAATCATATATAGTTTTAACACTACTTACTTGAGGGAGTACAGGTGTAGGTAAATCTATTTTAGGAGAATTAATCTAATGTATAGGAGGATATATAGACAGGCCATGATTACCTCTGTTCCGAGCCCAAACTTAGGAGAGGAAACCTAAGATAACTGTAAGAGAAGGGTCATTTCCTAAAATGCCTGTAACCCTAGTACCAAGTAAGGTGCTTACTATGTGGTAGACACTGGACACAGTCATTAAACAGTATTTACTGATTGATTACTATGTGACAGGCTTCGTTCCAGGCAATGGGAATAGAGCAAAAAAACAAAGAAACAATTCCTTCCTTTCCTGGGGCTTATAGTCTGTTACAGAGATGGAGATCTAAAAATTCAAGTCCTTATATAATATTTCAGATGATGATATGTGATATAGAAAAGATAAAGCAAGAGGGAAGATGGTATGTGTGCCATGTGGAGGCTTGCTGTTTCATAGAGAGTGAAGAAGAAAGACTTATCTTTAAGGTTACATTTGAACGGATACCAAGACAGAAAGAGATTCTGCCTGAGAAGAATATCCAATACAGGGAAAAAATAGCAAGTACCAAGTAATAAGGACTGTGCTAGGCTCATTTTAGGAAGAACAAGGAGTTATTGTAGAGAAGTAAAGAGCTAGAGACTGACAGAGCAGAGAAAGCCTATGGACCATGGTAGAGGATCTGGCTCCTCCTCTTAGTGAGAAGGGAAGCCACATGAGGGTTGTAAGAAGACGAATGGTGCAGAGGCACCTAAATCTTCAAAGGCTGATATTGGCAGAGCAGAAAGCAAAGCATGAAGGTCATATCTGGGAACACAGTTAGGAGCCTCTTGTAGGAATCAAGACAAGAGATATAGGCAAAAGAAGTTTTCACTTTCCAGAATACTTCGCAGAGTCCATGGTTTGGGTTTATTCATTGTCAGCCAGGAAAGACAGAAAGTGAGGGTGCTTCCAAGGATTTTTTTGTCTCTGAAAACCAGAAATGATAAAGTTGTTATTTACTGAGAGAGGGGACAGCTTGGGATGGCGTAGGATCTGGAGTTAGGTTTTGGACTTACTAAATTTGAGATGTCCACTGGCACATGGAGACAGGGACATTTGGTTGACTTCATCGTGAGCACAGAGTAAAGGAAGGGAGGAAGGCCGACAGGAGAAGGCAAAGGAAGAAGATGAACCACCAACCAAATTGATAGCAGAAAATCTGAAGTTTATATATAACTGAAAGTATCAAGACATCTTTTCTCAGTGAGTAATTTTCTTTCTGTGTGGGCTAAGGCTAATTAGTAATAAAAGAATTAAATGAGCGGGAGTGGAAAGTATTTCCCCAGCAGTGACATCTGGTTTCTTAAAGGCTATTTTGGCAGCTCCATGGTGCTCTCCAAATGTGGCATATGGCTGAAATTCTGTGTTTTGGCTCATGTGACTTGTGTTCTTGGATTTTTTTATTAGTGCCTTCTATGTGTATTTGAAAAGAAATGATATTGATCATAATCCACTTTTAAGGGAAAACAACCTCAAAAGGATTATATATTTGCAAATATTAAATAATATTTAATAATTATATGGCATATCTAACTATTAAAAGTACTGCCATGTGGATTACTGATCAGTTGGTGATTATTCACTGGGTATGTACTATATACATGGCATTTTTATGATAACCAAGATGAGCAACTATTGTTTATGCACATCAATTAGGAAGGGAGGGTCCCAAAGGAGAGGAGGGATGGGGATAAGCACTAGCAAGGCTTGGACCATAACTATGTATCAGCTGCTATAGTCATAGCACCCTATTTGAACAGCACTTAGTTTCCAGTGTATTCCATATAATATCTACCCAGATTTAAGCATGACATCTCATTCTCTTGTGACAACAAACTTGAGGCTTGTTGTGATTTTCTGTAGATCATCCAGCTTGTTGGTAGCAGTTCTGAAATCATGCCCAGGTGGACTAATGGAGGGGTGACTAAATGGGGTCATGTTTCTAGAATTTCTAAGAGTTGTTAATCTTTAAATCATCTTTCTCAACTTGGTCCTATAATCCCTGATATCATCTCGCCAGCCTAGTAATACTTTCCACCCTCAAGGCCTAAATATCAAACCTTATCAAGGGTATGCATTCACATTTCAATGATATAAAATAAAACAACCTTACTCAAATGCATGGCATAAGCAGTTTCCAACTTATTAAACTCCTTCATAATTGTCAAAATGGAATAGTTTTAATTTTGCCATAGGTTTCATGTGTTATAGCTTTTGGGACATTAATGGTGATGTTATTTTTCAGTGAAAAGCAGAAAGATATGCAACTGTGCTGATATTACAATCTAAAGAAATGAGAAATTAACTCGGTAGGAAATCAACATGATCCAGGATCAATGTGACCACTAAATAGATGAGAGTTGCCAGGGCAACTTTTCATATGCTCCAAGCGATGTGGTGGTTTGTTTTCTTGTTGATGGATATGATACAGGTTTTTGGCTACAATCCAATTCAATTAAAGAAATATTTACTGCACTTTCACTAGATATCCAGCATATTGTACCATTTTCCCTGATACCATTCATGTATCTATTCAAAAACTTATATGAAGTAAACTGGCTTAGACTTTATCTATGTGAGACCAGAAAATTGACTCTTTTGATAAAAATGTCCAGTTCCATCTGCCAGGATGTATACTGAGTTTCTGAGCCAAAAATTTGTTGGAAAATATTTTGACACTAGCCTTTACTTAATCTGTAGTATAAAGCAAGAGCTTCAGAATTATCCACTATCTTTTTTGCACTTCCACGCTAGCGTGTACAGGGTGCTATCACAGCCCCTATAATCACTAGTATGCCCAAAGTAGGTTATTGTGAGTTCAGGCAGTGAGGGGTGCCTTGCCTGTAGAGAGTTTAAGAGAATAGCAAACTAAAAGTTGCTCTGCTTTTTGTTATCAACAAGCATAGCTAATCCAATGCAATGCACTAAGTCTCTAGTGCATTGTCATGAAAAACTTTGCAGCATTTAATTTCAACTTTCTAATTATGCAGGCAGTCACGACAATAATTTAAAAACTTAAGTCAGAGACATCATCAAAATAGAAGATTGGGGTGAGTTACCATCTTCCCCAGTCCTTCCAGGCACTACAGACCAGTCCCACTTTGGTTTCACTTCCCTTCTTCCAGACTGGCAAAGCTGAGATGTACAGATATCTCTAGGAACAAGGAAGGAAAGCAGCCATGTGGCAGGAATGACGGCAGTTCACAGTGAGCTATTTTGCAGGCAAAGAAACTAAACTTCCTCCTCAGCCCCTCCACTGTTCTCAGTGGAAACTGAGATGGCATTGACTGCCAGCCCAGGCCTCTGCATCTGTATTAAGATGCCAGTCCAGACACCACAGCTGAACTCCTGTGCAAACACATGGGGCTAACCCCTATAGCTATACCCATCGCTGGCCTCCACTGCAGTAGACTTGCCTGGGAGGTACCATACAATTATAAAATGGCATGTAAGGACTGCTGCATATGCATCTGCATGCCTCTGGCCTGATATCTGTCATCAGCTCTACTGCAATGTGCATGCCCAAGGTAAGTTTGTGCAGCTACAGAAGAGCACATGAACAACCAGGACCCCAGGACACCTGGGTGGCTTAGCTGTTGAGCACCTGCCTTTGGCCGAGAGAGTGATCTGGAGTCCTGGGATCGATTCCCACACTGGGCTCCCTGCATGGAGCCTGCTTCTCTCTCTGCCTATGTCTCTGTCTCTCTCTCTCTGTGTCTCTCATGAATGAATAAACAAAACCTTTAAAAAAAATAGAATGGATCAATTCCTTTAAAAAAAAAAAAAAAACAACCGGGGCTCCCGAAGCTGCCTGTGAAATGGTAGTTGTACCTGCCGTTCCTGCCTGTCCCGGTCCCACCACTATGTATGAATGTGAACCCAGTCCTTGGTACTACATAGGCACCTGCAACTGACCTCATGGCTGAGTGTGTACACAACCCAAACTCTGGTCACCAACACTGCCTCCCCTGGTCCCGAGTCGCTGGACCTGAAGGAGCCACTAAGTTCCCTGACAGTCCTTGCAGCCACTGTGGAACTCCACAGTGCACACCAAAGAACACACAGCTGTTGACACCCCGGACCCTAGCAGTCTAAGCCAAAGAGAGATCATGCTACAACAAATCTGGTGCTGCCACTTCCCCACCTCCCCTATTCCCCTGTCACCAACACACAGTTGATGCCCTGTACCCACTAGACCTGGACTCATAGCATGCTTCACTGTGCTTCCATTCCCAAGGGAAAGTGTTCTCTTACCAGAGTCAGTCCATACTCTCTGAAAGAGGTGATTGCTTTTTCAAATGCACAAACACTGATGCAAGGATATAGGGATCACAGAGAATCAGGAAAACATGAGTTCTCCCCCAAAATACAATAAACATCCCCTAAGTGGGCCCAAAGAAATGAAGGTGCAGGAATTTCCCCTCAAAAATAATGATTGTTGTAAAGATACTCTAAGTGCTATAAAAGAACAGATAAACAGGCAATATCAAGCAAACAATGCAAGAACAAAATGATACAAATGACGAAAAGATAAAAACAAAGTTCAACAAAAAGATAGAAAACATAAAAAAATCAAACAGAAATTTTGGTCTAAAAGAATACAATAAATAACTAAACTGATGGATTCAAAAGGGAGTTTTGGTAACACACTTTACCAAGCAGAAGAAAGACCTAAGAGATAGGAAAAAAAAAAAAAAAAAAAAAGAATGTTAAAGGCTTGAAGAAAGCCCTTGGGGATTTAGAAGACACCATTAAGAGAAACAATGTATGCATCACTCCAGTCCCAGCAAGAGAAGAGATGAGGGACAAAATAGAAAATCTATTTAAAGAGATAGTGGATGTGAAATTCCCAAACCTGGGGAGAGATTTGGACTTCTGTGTTCATGAAACTAATAAGTCACCCCAAAATTTCAATCCACAGTGATATTTTCCAAGATATATTGTAATACAACAGTCTAAAGTCAAAGATAGAAACATTTAAAAGCAATAAAGGGAAAAAAAAATCTCATATGAAAGAAACCACATAATGCTCAGCAGAGACTTTCAGGCTGGGAGAAATTGGATAATATATTCAAAGTGCTGAAAGAAAGAAACTGCCAATAAAGAATACTTTACCCAGCAATGTTGTCCTTTGGAAAGGAAGTTGAGATAAATTCTTTTCTAACAAACAAAAGCTGAAAGAGTTAATTACCTTACAAGAAATGCAAAAGGATGTCTTCTAGTAGAAACAAAAGGATGCTAATTTGTAATAAGAAAACATATAAAAAATACAACACACTATAAAGATAAACATCTAGTCAGATTCAGAATTGTCTAATATTATAGTATGGTGGTGTGTTAATTACTTAACTCTATTACAAAGAGTGAAGAAAAGTATAAACACAACAATAGCTACAATAACTACTTAATGGAAACACATTAAAAGAGATGTAAATTGTGACATCAAAAAGATAAAATGGAGAGAATAAAAAGAGTTTTTGGATGTAAAGGAAGTTAAAATGTTATCAGTTTATTTTTTTATTTTTAAGATTTTTTATTTATTTACTCATAAGAGACAGAGAGAGAGAGAGAGAGAGAGAGGCAGAAGCAGGCTCTATGCAGGGAGCCCAATATGGGACTTGATCCCAGGTCTCCAGGATTGCCTCCTGGGCCGAAGGCAGGCACTAAACCACTGAGCCACCCAGGCTGCCCAAAATGTCATCAGTTTAGACTGTTATATTTCTAATAAGCTATCTGTAAGCCACATTGTAACCAGAAATTAAAAATCTACAGTAAGTTCACAAAAGATAAAAAGAAGAAAATCAGGGCAATTCAGGTGGCTCAGCGTTTAGTGCCGCCTTTGGCCCAGGGCATGATCCTGGAGACTGGGTATTGAGTCCCACCTCAGGCTTCCTGCATGGAGCCTGCTTCTCTCTCTGCCTGTGTCTCTGCCTCTCTCTCTGTGTCTCTCATTAATAAATAAATAAAATCTTTTTTAAAAAAAATCAAAGCATACAGTAAATTATCAATTCACAAAGGAAGGTGGCAAGAAAGGAAGAAAACAACACAAGAGAAATATTAAATACCAGAAAATAACTATTCAGAGAGCGTTGGTAAGCCCTTGCCTACCAATAATTACTCTAAATATAAATACATTGATTCTCCAATGAAAAGACAAAGAATGATTGAATAGATTTTTTTTTAAAAGTCTTACTATATGCCAAAGCCAAGAGACTCATTTGGCTTTAAGCACTACATTGGCTCAAACTAAAGGCATGGAAAAAGATATTCCATGCAGGTGGAAACCAAAAAAGAGTAGGAATAACTATACTTATATTGAACAAAATAGAATGTAAGACAAAAGCAATAATAGGAAACAAAGAAAGTCATTGTATAATGATAAATATATCAATTTATCAGAAATTACAATAATTATAAATATATATACACTCAAAATTGGAGCACCTAAATGTATTGAGCAAATAGTAATAGATCTGAAGGGACAAATAGACAGCAATACAATAATTGACAGGGGAGTTCAATACCTCACTTTTAACAATGAGTAGGTCATCCAGACAGAAAATCAGTTAGGAAGCAGTAGACTTAACCCATTCTTTAGACTGAATGCATCTAACAGATATATACAGAATGTCCATCCAAAGCATCAGGATACACATTTATCTCAAGCACACATAGACCATTCTCCAGGACAGAGCACATGATAGATCCCAAGTGATCTGCACAAGTATTAGGAAATGTATGAAGATTGGAAGCTCACAAAGTATTCTTTTAGTATAATGATATGAAATTAGAAATAACAGGAGGAAAACTAAAATATTCACAAATATGTGGAAATTAGCAACACACTTCTGAATAACCAATGGGTCAAAGAAGAAATTAAAAGGTAAATTTTTAAAAATCTTGTAAAGGTTACAAAATTACACTAACACAAGCAAAAATGGAAACACAACATATCACAACATGCGGGATGGTGCAAAGGCAGTGCTAATAGTCAATTAAGTGCATTGTGATAAATGCCTACATTATGAAAAAAAAATTCAAATAAACAACCTAATTTTACAACTGAAGAAATTAGGACAAGAGAAACAAACTAAGCCCAAAGTAAATGGAAGATAGTAAACAACAAAGATCAGAGCAGAAAATAATAAAGAATAGCCTGGAAAAACAAAATACTAATGATGTTAAGAGGTTTTGTGTTTTGTTTTGTTTTTTGCTTTATTTTTTTTTAAGATAGCATTGACAAAACTTTAGCTAGACTAAGAAAGAGAGGGAGGACAAAAACATAAAATCAGAAAAAGAAGACATTTCACCTGATACCACAGAAATACAAAAATCATAAGAGATTACTGCAAACAATTATACACATTCAATAACCTAGAAATACATAAATTCCTAGAAATGTACAACCTAGCAACTCTAAATCACAAAGAAATAGAAAATATGGAACAAATCAATTATGAGTAAGGAGATTAATGTAGTCATCACAAACCTCCCCCAAAAGAAAAGTCCAGAACCACATGGCTACAATGGTGGCTTCTACCAAACATTGAAAGAGAGACTCTTTCCATCATGTTCTGGGAAATCAACTTAATAAGACTGAGCTAGGTACTTACCCAGGTGTATGCTTGTTAATTCATCAATTAATTAGTTGGGGTATTATTATTCTAATGAATAAGAGTACTAAAATCTCAGATCACTGTGAGTTGGAGCTAGCCCTTCACCAGAAATCTCTCATATTCTTAACAAATGGCCACATAGCTTGGTTCACATATTAAACTACCAATCACAAAGACATTCTCTCTTCTCTCTTTTAATTTATATTATGAGAAATTTCAAATGTATTACAAAAGTAGAATGATAAACACATGTATCTTCTTCCCAAGTACAATGTTCTCCTATTCAGAACTACCTTTCTTTCATCTACACCTGACCTCTCCCTAAACCAGTCCCTGGAACTATTTTTGAAGGATTATATGCACACATAGAAGAGGAACTCTGTCAAAGGCCAAAAAATGAAATAATGAAATAAAGGATGAAAGAAGAGCCTTAGGAATTGGTTAAATGTGATGACTAGGGGTCAAGTGTTTAGTGTGGACACTACCATTGGAAATATTAAGAAGAAAGCTTATTAACATAGAATGTACATGTACAAGACACTGGGATGAGGGCTTTTTTTTTTTTAATTTCCACAACTCAGTGCACCATTATTAGTTTAATTTACAAATAGAGAAATGGAGGTTAGGCAAGGGTAAGTCATCTGTTGTGGACAACATGATGAATAGAGAATAGAGCAAGAATCGGAGATTTTATTTATTTATTCATGAGGGACATAAAGAGAGGCAGAGACACAGGCAGAGGGAGAAGCAGGCTCCATGTAGGGGTCCCAATGTGAGACTCAATCCCAGGACCCCAGGATCACACCCTGAGCTGAAGGCAGATGCTCAACCACTGAGCCACCCAGGTGTCCCTATTCTCTCATTTCTAAAACTGATATTTAGCGATCACCTTCTATCCTCTCGATGAACTGGGAATACTCCCAGAAATTAGGGCAATGAGGATTCTGTTCTCATGGCTTTCACTTTCAACTGAGGCAAGCAGACCACAAAAAGAATTAAATCAATGATCAAGATGGTTGGGTCCATGCAGTAGAGAATGAGTGAGAGAGCCAGGATGGAATGCTTCCCCTGGTATCTGTGTGTGTGTGTGTGTGTGTGTGTGTGTGTGTAAGAGAGAAAAAGAAACAGAGAGACTCAAATTGTTACAAATATCATTTGGTATTACAAAATTTAGAAGTAATCTAAGAGTTCAATATAAGGCCTCACAAGAACAGAGAGGCTGACAAAAAGTTATGTAGTCCAGCAACACTCAAGCAAATGATTGTCCCCAGAGGAAAGATAGTACTAGGTTTAGAGAGTACACCTGATATACACAGCAAGAAGGATAGATTCATAGCCAAGGATAAGGGTATCTTCCTATCCCTCCCTACAAAACAGCTTGAGTTGGAAATTAAGATTTGCCCAAAGCAGCTTCTTCCCTTCCTGCCCAGTCAAGGCATCTGAGACATAGACCTACTCACTGTGGCTCTAAGCTCTAAGCTTATGAGAACACCCAGAGATTGTATGGCCCAGTGGCCCAGTGGCATTTGACCCTAGAGAAAAGCATTCAGAGCTGATAATTTACAGAGAAAAGCCATTGAACCTATTTGGCCAAGGGACTTAGGGTACAGATTGGTTTGAGTTAAAACAACAAAGAGCTCTAAAGCTTTAGAGTTACTTCTCCCACTGAACCTTGCCAAGGAAACTTAGTCATAGCTCCATTTATTTCTGAATACAACCTTCAGCCTGCACGACCAGTTTACCTAGGCACAAAGGAACCTGTGTAGCACATCTAACAACCATGCTTATGGTGGCAGACAACTGAAAGCACAGCCCATGGTTTTCCCTGTTTACAGAGCAAGACTGGTGGCTTCACTTGACCAGGGAATTCTGTGCATACCCTTGCCTGATGTCTGTCCTAAAATCACAAACCATACAGGCCCATCCTGCTGTGCTGCCAGGGCAGTGAAGATCATATATAGCTCCATATTTAGTGAATATAGTCCCCAGCTCCAACCATCTAGTAAGCCTGACCAGAGAATCCACCCAACCATGGAAACCATCCTACAGTCTAATTTGAGGAGAGGACCAAGCCAGTAGTTCTACCTCACTGTTTTCAGTCAATGGCACAACCTCCTATCCCCAAACTCAGATCTCAAACATTTGCCTTGCCCCAATATAAACTGTAATAACAGGCTCCATCTGCCCAAACACATTACCAGCAGGCATGCCCAGACTCACTTTAGCCTTAAAGGCATACATAGACTAAGAGTAAAGGGATGTAAAAAGATATATATTTTTTTAAATGGTAACCAAAAAAAAGGAAAGGTAGCTATAATTATATCTAAAAATGGTAAGTAAAGACAGAGAAGGTCATTACATAGTGATAAAAGGGTCAAAACATCAAGAAGATAGAACACTGTAAATATTTATGCACCCAACATTGGAGCACCTAAATATATAAAGGCAAAAACTAACAGAGTTAAAAAGATAAGTAAACAATAACACAATGATAGTTGGGGACTTTCACTCCTAACAAGGAATAGATTATCCAGACAGAAAATCATTGACAATTAGACCAAACACCATAAAACAGATGACTACATGCTCTATAAGGAAAAACACTATACACCAAATAGACCTAACAGACATATACGGAACATCATATCCAATAACAACAGAATACGTGTTCTTCTTAAGCACACATTTTTCTAGGATAAGTCATATGTTGGGCTACAAAATAATTCAAAAAGATTGAATTTGCTCTGTGACCATAATGGCATAAACTCGAAATCAATAACAGGAGGAAATCTGGAAAACTTACAAACATATGTAAATTAAACAAACATTCTCTTAAACAAACAACAGATCAGAGAAAAAATTAAAGGGAAAATGAAAAAGTTCTTAAGACAAATGAAAATGGAAGCAACATTCAAAAAATTATGAATGCTGAAAAAAATAGTTCTGAGAGGGAAGTTCATAGGAATAAGTGCTTACATTAAGAAGCAAGAAAGACCTCAAATGAATAAATTAACACTATGTCTTAAGAAAATTTAAAAAGAAGAATAAACAGATCCCGAGGTTAGCAGAAGAAAGGAAATAATAAAGATTAGAGCAGAAATAAATGAAATAAAAAAACCAGAAAAACAATAATAAATATTAATCAAACTAATAGTTGAAAAGATAATGATAATTGAAAAGACAAATGAAATTGAAAAACTCTTAGGGAGACTAACCAAGGACCCAAATCAACAAAATGTTAAATGAAAAAAGACGACATTACAACAGATACCATAGAAATGCAAAAGATAATACGAGGCTCCTAGGAATAATGATGCACCAAAGAATTGGACAACCTAAAAAATTTGAGAAAAATTTAAGAAACACACAACTTACCAAAATTAAATCAAGAAGAAATAGATATAAAATTATTTAATTGGTAATCAAAAATCTCCCAGAGAAGACTGCCCAGGCTCAGATGGCTTCACTGGTGAATTTTGCAAAAGTATTTAAAGAATTAATACCAACACTCCTCAAACTCTTCCAAAAAATGTAAAAGGGAACACTACCAAACTCATTTTACAAAGCCAGCATTATCCTGATACTAAAACCATAAAGGGAAATTACTAGAAATGAAAACTACAGGTCATTATCACTGGTTGATATAGGTGTAAACATTTTCAATAAGATACTAGCAAACCAAATTCAGTAGCACTTTAAAAGGATCATATACCATATCAACTGGGATTTATCACTAGAATGCAAGGATGGTTCAACATATCCATATCTACTGATGTGATGCATCACATTAATGAAAGAATTGTATGATCATGTCAATGAATGCAGAAAAACTTTGAAAAAAATTCAACACCCATTCATCATTAAAACCAATAAAACTCTTAACAAATTAGGTATAGAAGGAACATATCTCAACATAATAAGGGGCATATATGACAAGCCCACAGTTAGTATCATACTTAATTATGAAAGGATGAAATTAAATTTTCCTCTAAGCTCAGGAACAAGACAAGAGTGCCCACTTTCGCCACCCCTATGTATCATATAGTAGAAATTTTTCATAGAGCAATCAGGCAAGACAAAAACAAATAAACAAACAAACAAAAACAACATTGGAAAGAAAGTAGTATAATTGCTTTTATTTTTGACAAAATATTTCTATTTTATTATGACAAGACATATATTGAATATTCTAACGTTTCAACCAAAAAACTTTTAGATCTAATTAATGGGTTCCATAAAGTTCCCAGATACAAAATTAACATGCAAAAATTGGTAGCATTTCTGTACACTAACAACATTTCGAAAGAAAGAAAGAAAGAAAGAAAGAAAGAAAGAAAGAAAGAAAGAAAGAAATTCCATTTATAATATCAAAAACCATAAAATACCTAGGAATAAATTTATCTAAGGAAGTGAAAAATCTCTATGCTGAAAATTAAAAGACATTAATGAAAGAAATAAAAAAGGTCATAAGTAGATGGAAAGATATCCTATGTTCATGGATTGGAAGAATTAGTATTGCTAAACTGTCAATACTACCATCAGCCATCTAGAGAATCAATGTAATCCTTATCAAGGTTTCAGTAGCATTTTTTTTTTACAGAAGTTCAAAAAACACCCCTCAAGTTTATACATGGAATCACAATCCTGAGCCACTGCATGGGGTTCTAGGGTACAGAAGAAAACAGGTTCTAGAATCTCCACTGCAGCCAATAAAAGTCTCTCTTCATTGTTTTGTCTGTGCTTCTTATCTCCTTCCCTTTTGGCTTCATGAGCTACAGCTAATGCACTGGACTTGGATGAGGCAATGGTGTCTCCAGTGGCAGTGTGTTTAAGGCCAACAGTCAACATAATGTTACTAGTAGTCAGTGAAGGGATTTCTATATATTGGCCAGTGAATGGCAAAAGATGACTTATTCTGTCTGTGCAGTTTCCAGTAATACTATAGATGGCCAACTGAGGCTTTATCAGGCCTAAAACGACAGAACCTCCATCAATGGCTAAGCAGCCAGATTTGGATTATGTGTTGAAATGCTTTCAGCATGAAGATCCTAGTTTGAAAGTGAAGCTAGATCTGACTCTGGGCAGACTGTGGTATGTGGTATGGGGAAATTACATATTGAGATTATTCGTGACCAAATGAGGAGGGAATATGGAGTGGAAACATATCTAGGGCCTCTACAAGTAGCATAACAAGAGACCATCTTAAATGCAGTTCATGCCACAGATACCTTATATAGAACTTTAGGAGACAATCATCATTTCGTGGTTATAGAACTGAAAGTAAAACTAATGGAAACATCCTCTGTTATGCCAGTTATTGAGTATGCTAGAAGTGTTAGCAAAGACCTTCTGAAACCCTCTGAAGAGGTCACTGAAAATTGAATTCACAGTCTGTGCCTCCAAGGACCATTGCTTGGATCGTCAATTCAAGCTGTGGCAATTACTTTGCAGTCCCTAATAATCCATCCTGGTACCTCCACAACTATGATTTCTGTCTGTGTTTCAAGATGCATACAAAAGGCTCTAAAGAAAGCTGATAAGCCAGTTTTAGACACCACCACCCATCCCCCCTCCTCTTCCACCCCTCAGATCAAGGTCACAATGACTAGAGATCTATAGATTACCTCAGTCCTGTCCTGGAAGATCTGGCTCGAGAAGAGAGACCATTCAGGAAGTCCAGACTCATCAGGAAAACAAAATTAATATTGGATTTGTTCACGTAGCAGAAATTATGGTTTATTCAACTGTGATTCAAACACTAACATACGGCTTAGCAACTTTTGCCTTAGAGCTATCTTTTTATCAAGCCATAAATCCTCCAGACCAAACTACACTAAGTAGCTTGTAGGTCTTCAGTGAGCAACTCAGGAGCACCTATTGACTGCATTTTCAGGAAGAAGAATTTTTGTTTTACTGAACTAGATAAATTGACAGGGGCTCCAGAGCTGCCCATTATGCTCTATATAATTAGAATTGAGTTCTGCTGTTGGAAGTCATGTAAATGAACTATTGTGTATCTATCAGTTATTACTTTGGAATTTATTCAGTGTTATTACAAAAAAAGTTTATATGGAATTACAGAAGACCTCAAATAACCAAAGAAATCCCAAGAAAGAATGAAGCAGGAAGTATCACAGTTCCTGATTTCAAGCTGCATATAAAGACATAATCATCAAAACAGAGTGGTAATGGCATAAAAACAGATGAAACAACAGAACAGAATCAAGGGCCCAGAAATAAACACAAGCATATATGATTAACTAATATTTGACAAGGAAGTCAAGAAAATCTGAATGGAGAAAAGGCAGTCTCTTCAATAAATGGGGCTGGGATAATTGGATATTCAAGTGCAAAGAAATTAAAATGGACCCATATCTTATACCACTTACAAAAATGAACTCAAAATATATTAAAGACTTAAATGTAAGACTTGAAATCATGAAGCTCCTTGAAGAAAACTGGAATAAACCTCCTTGATTTGGGTCTTGATAATGATTTTTTGGCTATGACAAAAAAAAGCACTAGCAACAGACAATTAAAAAGCTTCATATGACAATAGAAATGATCAACAAATTGAAAATATAACCTATGGAATGAGAAAAAGATAGTTTCAAACCATTTATCTGATTAATATCTAAAATGATAAAGTAGTTGTAATCTCAATAGCAAAACACCAAAAAAAAAAAAAAAAAAAAGTTTAAAATGGGTCAAAGACCTGAATAGATATTTCTACAAAAAAGATACATGCAAGGCCAGTAGATTCGTGAAAAGATCTCATTATCACTAGTCATTAAGAAAATGCAAATTAAAACTACAAAGAGATGTCATCTCGCCTGTTAGAATGGCCATCATCAGAAAGACAGATAACCAATGCTGATGAGGATGTGGAGAAAAAGGAACCCTGTGCCCCATTGTGGGATTGTAAATTGGTACAGCCACTGTGAAGAATGGTAGAGAGGATCCTCAAGGAGTTAAAAATAGAATTACCATATGCTCCAGCAATTTACTTCTGGGAATATATCCAAATGTATGTCTGCATCTCCATGTTTTCATAATAACATTATTTACAATAGGCAAGACATGGAAACAATCTGTGTCTATCAGTGGACAAATGGATAAAGAAGTTGTAAAGTAGGGAATCCTACTGTTTGGCACAACATGGATGAAACTTGAAGTCAATATGATAAGTGAAAAAAGTAAGATAGAGAAAGACAAATATTGTAGGATCTCACTTATATGAGGAATTCAAATGAACAAAAAAGCCCATGGAAAAATAAATCAGATTGCCTCTTAAAAGAGGCAGAAGGTGGAAGGAGGGGACATTGGGGGAAGGTGGTCAAAGGTACAAATTTCCACCTATAAGATAAATGAGTGCTAGAAGATGTAATGTACAGCATGATGTATCACAGCTGTATGGTATATAGGGAAGTTGTTCCGAGAGTAAATCCTTAGAGTTTCTTTTTTTTACAATAAATTTATTTTTTATTAGTGTTCAATTTGCCAACATACAGAATAACACCCAGAATAACACCCAGCTCACCCCGACAAGTGTCACCCATTCACCCCCACCCCCCACCCTTCTCCTCTTCCACCACCCCTAGTTCGTTTCCCAGAGTTAGGAGTCTTTATGTTCTGTCTCCCTTTCTGATATTTCCCACACACCTCTTCTCCCTTCCCCTATATTCCCTTTCACTATTATTTATATTCTTCAAATGAATGAGAACATATAATGTTTGTCCTTCTCCGATTGACTTACTTCACTCAGCATAATACCCTCCAGTTCCATCCACGTTGAAGCAAATGGTGGGTATTTGTCATTTCTAATGGCTGAGTAATATTCCATTGTATACATAAACCACATCTTCTTTATCCATTCATCTTTCGATGGACACCGAGGCTCCTTCCATAGTTTGGCTATTGTGGACATTGCTGCTATAAACATCGGGGTGCAGGTGTCCCGATGTTTCATTGCATCTGAATCTTTGGGGTAAATCCCCAGCAGTGCAATTGCTGGGTCGTAGGGCAGGTCTAGTTTTAACTCTTTGAGGAACCTCCACACAGTTTTCCAGAGTGGCTGCACCGGTTCACATTCCCACCAACAGTGTAAGAGGGTTCCCCTTTCTCTACATCCTCTCCAACATTTGTGGTTTCCTGCCTTGTTAATTTTCCCCATTCTCACTAGTGTGAGGTGGTATCTCATTGTGGTTTTGATTTGTATTTCCCTGATGGCAAGTGATGCGGAGCATTTCCTTATGTGCATGTTGGCCATGTCTACGTCTTCCTCTGTGAGGTTTCTCTTCATGTCTTTTGCCCATTTCATGATTGGATTGTTTGTGTTGAGTTTAATAAGTTCTTTATAGATCTTGGAAACTAGCCCTTTATCTGATACACATATCTTGCACATATCTTCTCCCATTCTGTAGGTTGTCTTTGAGTTTTGTTGACTGTATCCTTTGCTGTGCAAAAGCTTCTTATCTTGATGAAGTCCCAATAGTTCATTTTTGCTTTTGTTTCTTTTGCCTTCGTGGATGCATCTTGCAAGAAGTTACTGTGGCTGAGTTCAAAAAGGGTGTTGCCTGTGTTCTCCTCTAGCATTTTGATGGACTCTTGTCTCATATTTAGATCTTTCATCCATTTTAAATTTATCTTTGTGTCTGGTGCAAGAGAGTGGTCTAGTTTCATTCTTCTGCATGTGGATGTCCAATTTTCCCAGCACCATTGATTGAAGAGACTGTCTTTCTTCCAGTGGAGAGTCTTTCCTCCTTTATCGAATATTAGTTGACCATAAAGTTGAGGGTCCACTTCTGGGTTCTCTATTCTGTTCCATTGATCTATGTGTCTGTTTTTCTGCCAGTTCCACACTGTCTTGATGACCACAGCTTTGTAGTACAACCTGAAATCTGGCATTGTGATGCCCCCAGATATGGTTTTCTTTTTTAAAATTCCCCTGGCTATTCGGGGTCTTTTCTGATTCCACACAAATCTTAAAATAATTTGTTCTAACTCTCTGAAGATAGTCCATGGTATTTTGATAGGGATTGCATTAAACGTGTACATTGCCCTGGGTAACATTGACATTTTCACAATATTAATTCTGCCAATCCATGAGCATGGAATATTTTTCCATCTCTTTGTGTCTTCCTCAATTTCTTTCAGAAGTGTTCTATAGTTTTTAGGGTATAGATCCTTTAGCTCTTTGGTTAGGCTTATTCCTAGGTCTCTTATGCTTTTGGGTGCAATTATAAATGGGATTGACTCCTTAATTTCTCTTTCTTCAGTCTCATTGTTAGTGTATAGAAATGCCACTGGTTTCTGGGCATTGATTTTGTATCCTGCCACGCTACCGAATTGTTGTATGAGTTCTAGCAATCTTGGGGTGGAGACTTTTGGGTTTTCTATGTAGAGTATCATGTCATCGGTGAAGAGGGAGAGTTTGACTTCTTCTTTGCCAATTTGAATGCCTTTAATGTCTTTTTGTTGTCTGATTGCTGAGGCTAGGACTTCCAGTACTATGTTGAACAGCAGTGGTGAGAGTGGACATCCCTGTCTTGTTCCTGATCTTAGGGGAAAGGCTCCCAGTGCTTCCCCATTGAGAATGATATTTGCTGTGGGCTTTTCGTAGATGGCTTTTAAGATGTCGAGGAATGTTCCCTCTATCCCTACACTCTGAAGAGTTTTGATCAGGAATGGATGCTGTATTTTGTCAAATGCTTTCTCTGCATCTAATGAGAGGATCATATGGTTCTTGGTTTTTCTCTTGTTGATATGATGAATCACATTGATTGTTTTACGAGTGTTGAACCAGCCTTGTGTCTCGGGGATAAATCCTACTTGGTCATGGTGAATAATTTTCTTAATGTATTGTTGGATCCTATTGGCTAGTATCTTGTTGAGAATTTTTGCATCCATGTTCATCAGGGATATTGGTCTGTAATTCTCCTTTTTGGTGGGGTCTTTGTCTGGTTTTGGAATTAAGGTGATGCTGGCCTCATAGAATGAATTTGGAAGTACTCCATCTCTTTCTATCTTTCCAAACAGCTTTAGTAGAATAGGTATGGTTTCTTCTTTAAACATTTGATAGAACTCCCCTGGGAAGCGATCTGGCCCAATCCTAGAGTTTCTATTACAAGATTTTTTTTTCCTTTTTCTTTTCTTTTTAGCGTATCTGTATGATATGATGGATGTTAGTCGGATGAATTTGTAATCATTTCATAGTATATGTAAACCAAATTGTCATGCTGTATTCCTTAAGCTTATACAGTGATGTATATCCATAGTTTTCTCAATAAAACTGGCAGGGAGGGGAAAGGAGGTCAGATGAGCCCAGGACTAGTAAGGACCCCGAAACACAGAAAGAATTCGAAGTCTCTGTTTACTGTTTACAGATACCTCAACAGATACAGATACCACAGAAGCCCTCCTTCCTTCAAACAGTCTGATGCCACAATGATTGTAAATAGGAGAGAAGTGACAGGATCCATGAGGCTGAGCAAGTATGTACAGAAAGACATTTTCTACAGGGAATATAAATCAGATCAGACTAAGTAAATGCTTATGTCAATCAGATCATGAAGAAACACTACATCAGTTTTAGGCAAAATGCATTTTGTGCATTGAGTGGCAGCGCAGTTGAATTGCCATCTGTATTTACACACACAAATTGCCTCATATACAGTATTTGTGTGTGTATGAATTATATTCATATGTAGATGTGTGTGCACATGTATTCACATGTTTTACTGACAGTACAGCTAGCACTCCATGGTTTTCTCCAACTAGAAACCAGATTATTTGATCAAGAATCTATTGATCAGAACCTAGGTCTGCATTACACATGGATTTTGTTGTTTCATATCACCCACAATTCACATTGAGCTGCTAATGTCTTCAAAATATGATTGAAATATTAAATATAGCATATTCTAAATTTTTTGCGAGTCCTCCAATTTAATCTTTACCCAGAATTTTATTAACACTTTTACTATTGCATTAGGCATCTCTTCTCTTATTTTTTTCTTCAACTGGGCAGAACTAAGACTGATACTGTACTTGTTTTATAATTATAACTGTGTTTATAGAAAAGGTTTTCTGTGTTTATCTGAAGAAAAGAGGCCTTTTATAGCCTATTATCTGAAATATATCCCCTATCATTCAAAAGCCTACACTTACTCCTTTTTTTTTAACTCTTACTTTTTTAAATGAATAATTATATGTATAGCAGTTTTGTTAAAATAAACCAGTTATCATTTTAGGATATATGTGTTTTTTTTTTTTAGATATATGTGTTTGTATGAGTGTGTGCATATGTGTATAAACATATTTATATAGAGATATAAAATACAAAATATATGTAACAATATTGCATTATGTGTTATATAATATGTAATATAAATAATATGTATAACATATAGACATCATATTTAGGTATATACACTTTATATACATATTTAGGTATATACATGTCACACACATACATTTAATCAAATGTTTTATATTCAGTCATATGCAATTTTGTGAGTGATGTTAGCAAGACCTATTTATCTACAAAGATTGTCCTTGCAAAAAAATCTCACTGTTAACTTCTTGAATGCCACTCCATCTGTGATTTTTTTTTTAATTTCTAATGAATATCACACATACTCATAAAGGAGAAAAGAAGGCTCCAGAAAATTAGAACAACAGTACAATTGTTTTTTTTACCAAGTGGATACTTTGAGATTGAGGAACACAGCACTTTAAAAATTATGCCATAATGACAAGTATAAAATAGGAATGTTAGGGACAGCGCAACAAGAATGATCAGCCTACTAAAATTTAGCATATATGAGTGCAAGGATGGAAGAGGGGCCTGACCTAGCCTGCCTTTGCTTTGGTGCTTGTGCTGATTATGGTTTAGTTGGTGTGCTTGGGGGTTTAGGTTCTGTCAATAACAGCAGGTAGAGCTCATCCTTCTCTCCAGGTGACTTCTCCCTCAGGCACTGAATCCCTTCTCAGCAAATACTACAGATACCTCAATCCTGTTGTCAACATTTCTAACTCCAGCTTCCCCCACTCACCACCCCCAAAACTTAATATAGCCTCAGTTCCACAAGCTGCAATCAATACAAAAGGGAAAACAAATTCTTTCACCCAAGTTTAGTGTGTGACCTAAATCAGTTTTTCATGTTTGACCAACATTTATATCCACAAATGTAACAGGATACTTTCTAAGAAAAGAAGATTAAACCAGATGTTTTCTATTGATAGATATAGGTCTGCTATCTTTGGGTGCATTC
Source organism: Canis lupus dingo (assembly GCF_003254725.2). Taxonomy (NCBI): domain Eukaryota; kingdom Metazoa; phylum Chordata; class Mammalia; order Carnivora; family Canidae; genus Canis; species Canis lupus. The sequence goes on along the minus strand of NC_064261.1, from coordinate 28,312,864 downwards.
TTCTTTGTACATTTTCATTCTGAAACTTTTCCATCTTTATTCTGTATCTCTCATCCTGGAGATTCTCTCTGGAGAAAAATGTCTTTTCTGATCATATTTTCATTTCTCAAGAAAAATCTCATTTTAATACCTCAATCTCAGCACTATTTTTATATATACTTATCTGCTTGGGGAACATATATGTGAAATAAAGTTGGTGGTTTCTTTTCCATAGGCAAAAATAAAATGTTAATTTTAATATTCAAATTTATTTTAGACTGGTATACTCAGGAAAGTGCACCGAGTGAAATTTCTAGTCTCCCCAAAACTCTTTCTAAAATTAAATGATCCTAGATTGTTCAAACCTAACTCAATATCTATTAGATTCTTTTTATCTCTTTTCATGAGTTTCAGATTCTATATTTCATACCTTATATTAGTAGAACACTTTGTTTCTGCTGCCCAAAACTATGTCAAGATAGTGCTTGTGACCTCTAAAATCCTGCCTTTAATTACATCATTTAATGGACTAAAAGAAAAGTGACTTTTAATGAACCACAAATAAGATCAATAAACCATCAAAAATTGGATCCCAAGACAGCTCCTCATCAAATTTTATTTTCTCCATCTCTCTCAAAGGAACTGTGTATTGAAGTTGTCCATCTGCCAATGAACTCCTAGGCTTTATCTACAAGTACTACATCTGATTAGCAATGCAGATAATCAACATTTCCAGAATGGCACTTAGTTTCACAGATGCAAAGGTTGGGATATAAAATCAATCATTCATCCCCAAGGGAAGAAGTCATCTTATTGAAGCAGTCTAATTAGCGCCATCTGTCTAAACTGCATGGTGGCTAAGGATTGACCCAGCCAACATAGGAAGTTCTAGCCTCCAGGAATGCCCACAGTTTTTGGAATTAATTACCTAGATGATACTACCTCATCTCCTATTTTTCCTATCTATCTTGTTCCTCATTTCCTTTATCCTCTTGTTGGTGACATGGCTGCATATATGTCCTTCCTCAGCCCTCCATATACAACCCCACCTTGTCTAAATCTCCCATCTTGATTATCCATCTTTTGCTCAAACTACTTTTGAACAACTCTCAGAATAATATCTTTGTTTCTAGTGAGGCTTGAAATTTTTTCTATTTTCCAAAGATCAAAAACAGATGAGCTTTGGCATGATCTAACCCATCATCACTTATTTTTCAGCCATATAATGTTTGAAGCAGATTTCAATTTGAGTTATTTGGACTCTGGTATATATACAATTTAGTTGTCCACTACTACACTGCATGTTTCTTTGCCTGAATAACCCTCTGAATAATCTTTGATCTTCAAAGTATAAAATTTTCAACATAAATACAAGTATAATAAAAGGTAAAATGAAATTTCATGTATTCAAAAATTGTTAATATATAGCCATATCTATTTTGTTTATATTCCCATCCACTGGACTGTTTGATCCTAATTCCAGACAACATATAATTTTATCTGTAAATAGCTCATATTTATAAAAAGTAAGAGACTTTTCCTTTAAAAATTATACCTGCAAAACCATTATCATACCATGTGCAAAAAAAAAAACAAAAACAAAAACAGAAACAAAAAAACAACTCAAATAGCTAATTGAATCAGACATCAAGTAAGTGTTCAAATGTCCACAGTTCTCTTTCTTGCTCTTGCCTATCTCCCCCATATTTTAAGGCACATTTTTTTCTGGTTTGACAAGTATAATTTAGTACCTAAATGAAATTGTTATAAGTTGATGTCAAAGTTTCTTGCAATCTATCATTTCCCCTTCTTTATCTTTTAATTTATTCTTGAAGACTTTGAGTTTATCAAACTTTTCCCTTCCCTTCATCTGTAGCACCCAGCATCTTCTTATATTTGGACCTTCTGCCAGGACTTGAATATGTCCTATACATAGACATGGTACCCATGCCTTAGCAAGAAGACCAGAGTTTTATTGAGAAGACCACTTTACGTAAGGACATATTTCCTAATATCTGCAAGGATCTTAAAAGTAGACCTTCATTCCTTCTGATCCCAAAGGATTTCGGACAAAGCAAATTTGGGTGCAAGGAGCTATCAAGATGAACTTAAGCATAAAAAAATGTGGGCTGTAGTTACTTATACCATCAGGGTGATATGAAAATTTACAAATCTCTTCCTATCTTATTTTCAGATGACCTAACTTCCTATAATGGTATTATAATTTTATAACAAGATTTTGACCTTGGTTCAAGTTCGAAATTACCCTGAGAAAATACACTTTTTTTTTTAAGATTTTATTTTTATTTATTCATGAGAGACACACAGAGAGAGGTAGAGACATAGGCAGAGGGAGAAGCAGGCTCCCTGCAGGGAACCTGTGTGGGACTCGATCCCAGCACTCTGGGATGAGGACCGAGCCAAAGGCAGATAATCAACCACTGAGTCATGTAGTTGCCCGAGAAAACACACTTTAAGATGTCATGTTTCATGCATACCTTATCATGATGAAAAAAATCCAACAATTAAAAATCTAGATTTGTATGTTTTTCTCTAATTGGTCTTTAATGAAAGCCACCAGAGAGGTGGTGAAGGCCAAATCTTGTGGCCCTTTATTCTGGTTACTGAGGATTTAAGTTTATTATAAAGAGGGCTAAAAAACTTTTTTTTTGAGAATTCTAAGTTGTAGTGTGATATGATCTGATTTATATTTTAAAGGCATGATTCTGACTACTCTGAAAAGAATAAATGTAGACCTGAACAAATGCAGGGAGATCTATGGGAACCTATTCTAGAAACTGAGGTGAGTCAGATTATCTGGGAGTTTGATACGGACTTTGGAGTTCACAGTTCCAACTTTATCACTCTTGGAAAGAAAGGAGGAGCTATTGCAATAAAGTGAATTGGATAAGGTCTGGACCTAAATTTTTAAGAACCCAAATATAAACTTGGCTTAAAAAATCTCTGTCCCAAATATAAATTTGGTTTCAAAAATCTCAGTCTTCAAACATATGAAATAACAAATATTTTTAAATTCTTTAAAAAGAAAACCCTGCAATTAATATTCTGTCTGAAATGCCCAAAGAAGTTGTTTTACTTCTCATATTTAAAATCTTCTCATACACACATGATATAGGAATTCCTCTTGGAGAAATAGATGATTAGTGATAAATGCCAATAATATTTACTACTTCAGATGATACTGAGAATGGGTAAGCACATGCGATACTCCTCCTTGTGCTCCTCTTCACCTAATCAGATTTTTTTCCGAGTCCTTTCCTACTATGAAACCATCCACCCAAGCCCAGAGGATTTATGCTTTATTTAAACTCCTATAAAACTTATTTCATATGCCACCATATGGATATTGCATTAAAATTTGTTTTCCTCAGTTTTGCCTAATCCAGTGAAGTGTAAAACTCACTGAAAAAAAAATAAGTTGTTTTCCCTTAAAGATAATAAAATTGAAACTCATAGAAGTGAAGACTTGGCAAGTACTTAATGAAAAACAATTTACAGGACATCTTTTGTTAAATAAATATTAAAATGAACCAAATCAAATTGCCAATATCTGAGAGTTTTTAACCCCATCACACTATTATTAATTTGACTCATACAAATCAGAACCCAAATGAAGGTGACAAGTTGCATTTGGTTGATATGTCATCAAAGCCTCTTAAAATCTATCATCTTCCCTTTTTTATCTTGTTATTTATTCTCAAAGCCTTTCAGTTCATCATCTTTGCCATTTGCTTCTACATACATTTTTGTATTACAAATCTCATACTCTTCCCATTCCACCTTGGTAACTTTCTGGAAGATGGGTGTCATCTCAAACATATTTTCAAAACATAAATTCACTTATTTAAACAAAACAAAACAAAACAAAATAAAAAACAACTCATCCATTCCTCCCGCTTCCCACCTCCTGCCTCTGGCAACCATCAATATATTCTGTATCTTATTTATTTGTTTGTTAATTAGATTTATTTACTGATTTGTTTGCTAGGTTGCACATACAAGAGAGATCGTATGGTATTTGTTTTTTCCTGTCTGACTTTTTTCACATCACATAATGCCCTCAAAGTCCACCTGTTTTGTCACAAATGGCAAGAGTTTACTCTTTTCAGTGGCTGAATAAGAATTTCTCAATAATTTCTGTTGAGAAAGTGAGAGAGAGAGTGCTCAAGTGAGCATTGGAGGAAAGAGGGGCAGAGGCAGAGGGAGAAATAGACTCTTTGCTGAGCAAGGAGCCAGACATGGAACTCCATCCCAGCACCCCGAGATCATGACCTGAACCAAAGGCAGACACTTAAACAACCAAGCCACACAGGCACCCACAGTGTATATTTTAGACCAAATGTCTTTATCCATTCATCCATATGGACATTTAAGTTGTTTCCGTATCTTGGCTAATAACACTGCCGTGAACATGGGTGTGCATATATCTTTTAATTTAGTGTTTTCATTTTCTTCAAATAAATACCCAGAAGTGAAATTCCTGAATCATATTGTAGTTCTATGTTTAATTTTTGGGGGAACTTCCATACTAATTTTCACAGTGGCTTCACCGATTTACATTCCCATGAACAGTGCATAAGGGTTTCCTTTCCTCTGCATCTTTATCGACACTTGTTATTTCTTGTCTTTTTTTTTTTTGATAATAGCTATTTTAATAGGCATAAGATGATATCTCAGTGTTTTTGGTTTGTATTTCCCTGATGATTAGTGATATAGAACATTTTTTCATGTATCTGTTAACATTTGTACATCTTTGTAAAAAAGGTTTATGCAGATCTTCTGTCCATTTTTAAACTGATTGTTTTGTTCTCTACTATTGAATTGCTTGATTTTTTTAATATATTTTGAATATTAGCCTTTCATCAATTATATGATATGATTTGCCATTACTTTCTCTCATTTGTAGGTTTACTATCTTGTTTTGTTTGTTTGTTCTTTTGTTTTGTTCTGTGCAGAAAATTGTTCATAGTAGTCTCTCATGGCCATTTGTATTTCTGTGGTGTTAGTTGTAACATCTCTTCTTTCATTTCTGATTTTATTTATTTGAATCTTCTCTCATTCTTTCTTGGTGAATCTGGCTAAGGATTTGTCAATTTTGTTTCATACATCTTTTCTTTTGTCATTTTAGTCTATATTTCATTTATTTCTGCTCTAATTTACTTCCTTCCTTCTACTAATTTTGGATTTGTTTGTTCTTTTTCTAGTTCCTTGAGGTGTAAAGTTGAGTGCGGTTTTTTGTGGGTTTTTTTTTGTTTGTTTGTTTGTTTTGGTGACTTTTCTTGTTTCTTGAGGTAGGCATTTATCGCTAGGAATATCCCTCTTAGAATTGCTTTTGCTACATCCCATACATTTGTTATATCCCTTCAATGTCTTTCTATTCTGTCATGACATTTATTTTACTGTCATGGAGCTAGTCATCACTACTGCTGGGTTGGCCTTTGGGATCTGTCATAGCCTTTATTATAATACAAATTATAATGTTATATGCATTAGATGTTATTTTTAATAATTTACTGAATTGAGGTTGGGGGTGTGTGTGTGTGTATGTCTAGTGGAAGTGGTAGTGATAATGATAGAAGGTCCACTTTAGCACTACTTCTAGAAATCTTCAGCATTAAGGTACTAGCCTATGTCTTGGAGAGAATGACTTCTTATTGAATAAAGAGGCCAACATTTGCATGACTTGTTCTTGCTACCCTCTCCAATTTTTAAAACATCCACAGTGAGTCTTACCAAGTAAAGTATTTAGAACTGAGTACTAGTTGCAAACTAACTGAAACTATAAACCAGAAGAAAAGGAAAGAAGATAATCATCATCCTTGAGATCCCACACAGAGGCACTATATCCTGTGCTCAATTTTCACAGAGGCCTGAAAACAAATCAGGCAGTCATATGCAGGCGCTATTGGGATTCTGCTTCATGGAGATTCCAGGGACTAAATCTTACAGCAGGAGCAAAAATAGCCTGCTGGTAGATCCCAGACCTGAGCACTTCCATGAACAAGAGCTCAAGTCCTTTGATTCAAGTATGAGGCCTGGGCATTTGCTACTGCTGAGGCCTCAAGGAAGGAGATAGGAGTTGAGTAGAGGCCATCTGTGTCAGAATGCAGTCTGTACAGATACTATCCAAGATGGAAACCAAGTCAGTCCTTGAAGAGTGACATGAGACCAAAGATGCAGGTCTAAGGGCAACTGCAGTGAATAACACAAGAGGTCCTAACAGAAAAATCTGGAACAGGCAAGATATATAGTGAAGAGAACAAGGTACAATAGAAACTGTGAATAATGCAAGGATTTAAGATCATAACTGTCTTTTTTACTACTGTAGCCTCAGTGCCTGGCACAGACACAGAAAAGACTTTTAAATATTAAATAAAAACATGACTGAATTATTGAATGAAGATGAGACTGAACCTATTAAAAGATTGAATCTTGTCAGATTGGTACAGTCTTACAGAAACATCAAATAGGATGAGGAAACCAGAGGATGTAAGGCGTTGTTACATTGCTCAATTTTTAAAATGATCTCCAACAAGATTTTAATGATCAATTATCTTGTATTATTATCATATTTCCTGAAGGTTTTGGGATTCAAATCTAGCCCTTTGGTCCTAATGTTCAAGGAGTCTGTGATTTGATGAATGGGACAAACATAATACAGGGACAATGTGATATAGCTAAGGTGTATCTTAGGCAAAAAGTACAATTGGTCAAGTCAAGATGGGGGAAGTAAAGCATATACATGGATATCAGACTTAATCTGTGTCAACCAGCAAGATTATTTACTCTACCTGAATCCCAGGCTGAAAGGTAGGACATGTAACATCCAAATGCATCCATTTAAGTAAAAAAATCTTATTTTATTTGAAATAGATTCTTAGCCTCTTAGTTTGGGTGGTTGTAATGAAATACCATAGACTAGGAGCATTATAAATAATAAAAGTTTTTTTCTCATGGTTCTGTAAGCTAAAAGTCTATGATCAGGGTGCCAGCATGGTTGGGTTCTGATGAGAGCTCTGTTTTGGGTTACCACCTGTCCTCTTCTTATATATTCACTTGGTGGAAACAGAACAAAGCTGATCTTGGGAGTCTTTTACAAGAGCACTTAACCAAAGATTCCACCCCTTGACATCATCACACTGGGGCTTAGGATTTCAACATCTGAACCTTAAAAAGACATAAACTTTCAGCCCATTGCATTTAGCTTTGATAACAAGTTTTGTAAAATGGGAACATGGTTGTGAGGTAATGGAGTCATTGCTTCATCCCTTCCTTAGGAAACCAACATTATTTACATTCAGGATCAAACTGAATAAAACTGCTTGATTTAAATTCATATACCTTGTGAATCTCAGCTCTCTCAGTATGAAAACAAAATGTTGCAACCTATTTTAAATAACAGAAAGGAAATATCTTTTTTTTTCACCACTACTTCCAGTTTTGATGAGTTTCTGAAAAGAGAGCTCTGAGTGCTGAATGAGTAGGCAAGAGGTTTGGCATGATACAACATCATCTTGGCCTTAAGGGAGGCTGAAAAGTTTCACAGACTACCACCACTTTGCTTTAGAATTTTCCTCACTATTTCCCTCTAGAAGTTTGCTGAAATCTCTTTTTTTTTTTTTGTAATTAATATGTTTCTGCTTTCAGAAATGATAGGCTAAAGTTCTACTTATCCAGATGGAAGCAAACTGTTTTGTTGGCTTCTCTCCTTGAGCAGCAGCCAATGTAACCCTGGGTTTCTGGTTGAAATTCCAATGCAGAGATTCCCAAGCCACCGGCTGGAAGGCAAAACACTCAGCATCTATCCTATTTGTGCCAATCAGGAAGAAGGATTAAGAAATATAAAAATATGTATCAACACATTCAGTATTTCCAGACCAGTTTAGAGAGGTTATTTGACAGAGGTTGTGATTATTTTAAAAAATATTAAGAATTTGCTACATTAAATAAACCTCCCTTCTTTCTCTGTCTCTCTCTCAAAATGTGTGTATGTGTGTATCATATTGAGGGGAGTATCACTGAATACTAAGATCAACTGAATCTGAGTAGTGAGAAAAGAAACTCAATAATTAGTCATAGTTGAGAAGAATATATAGATTTCTTTTTGCATGAAACTTTATATTTGTCATAAATTGTAGAGAGTGCAGAAGTTTGATTTAAAAGGAACATGGAACATACTCTTTCACAACTTGGAAATATGATTCTGGTAAAGTAAATGCCCCTGATAGAAGCCAGAATGTAGAAATCACTTCAGCATTGTGCTCCATAATGAAAACAGTATGGTTATTCTTATTTCAGAGAAATTATTTGCAGAGGGTACAAAGAATAGCAAGAAGCAAAGAAAGAGGGGGATACTTCTTAGTAGCAGAAACCAATTGCAAGACACAAGTCCTCCTGAAATACAAATGTATGGGTCATTTAACTAGCAAAAAGTAGAAGCCAGAAGCAGTACACCTGAGAACTGAGAAGGAGCTTAGATATCAGAACTTGAACTGAAGGGATGATGGAATAATAACGTTTTCAGGGGAAAGGCAGAGGAGAGGCATTGATTTTTACTAAGTCTACTTTACAGTGTTTAACAGACATGATCTCACTATAATCCACACTACAGCCTTTTACAGTGTTGTCATCTACATGTTACACATGTGGAAATGGAATTGATTTAGATAATTTATCCATGGCCACACCGGTACTAAAGACTGGAACCAGAATTCAAACCTAGGATGCCATCCAAAGCCAGAGATCTCTAAAGTTTGTAGAAGGGCTCTGTATTTTACCTATATATATATTGATACTCTGAAAGGAAAGTTAAATAATATGCTGAACAGAGAAAATTTAATTATGTCTGAACAACCCCTTTCAGCCCGTTTAGATTATTTGTAAAGACAAAGATGATATGTTTTTTCCCTATAAAAGAGTAAAAGAAAATGTATTTACCAAAGTTTGCAGTATTTTAAATTAATAGTTCTTAAAGAAATTAATTACTACATGCTAAAATGTCTTGGGAATTTAGGTTATACAATTTTATTTTTATAAATGTATATTCAAATATCATTAGTCTTTGTGTATCTGTGTATATACAGCATAGAGAATATTTTCACCAAATGTAGGCATGATAGGTATGGCAGTTCATAGAGGTTTTCCTCCAATACGTCTCAATACTTCTCTTTGTTTTGATGATCTTAAGATCTTAGGGAATTGTTCTTTTGGAGACAACTTCAAGTACTTTCTCAAATCAGCTTTCTGGGAAGGTCTGATATGAAGAAGAAGAAGAAGAAGAAGAAGAAGAAGAAGAAGAAGAAGAAGAAGAAGAAGAAGAAGAAGGAGGAGGAGGAGGGGGAGTGGGAGGGGGAGGGGGGAGGGGAAGGAGGGGAGAGGAGGAGGGGGAGGAGGGGAGAGGAGGAAGGGGAGGAAGGGGAGAGGAGAAAACAAAAGAGAAAAAATATCTCATGATGTCTTGAGAAAATGGTAGATTTTCAGGTCTCTGTGAATATATATTATTGGCACTAACTTCATCATCATTATTTGTTTAGACATTTCTAAGGAGATAGGGCTCTATCTCCTGGGAATTTCTTATAAGTCCAACTCCAAACAAGGAAGCCCTGTGCAGTAGTTTAAGTGAAAAGCCATGGCCCCCACTAAAGACCCAGATCAAGAAGAGGATAATTTGGAGTTAGGACCTGTGAGTAAATCACAAAGCACCAAAGCAAGAGGAATTAAAACATCTGGAACACAACAGATGGAGGTCAAAGGCATGGCACTTTGGAGACTGCAACTCTGTACCAATAGGGTTGGATGGTTCAAAAGCAAAGCCCTGTCAAGCTAGATGTACAGGCTTAAGAAAACTGAGGTTGATGGGGTCACCATGAAGGTGGACTCTGAGTGATGTTTTATCATTATTATTCCCACATATGAATCTTTTTAAAAGACTCTCTATTAAAGACATGTTTGTGTTTCCAAACCTAGCAACATATTGTCTGGCTCTGACTCTTCTTCCAATTCCTGTCCTTCTAAATCATTTTTGAGAGCTAATTAGGTTGAGTGCCATTTTCAACTTCTACTTTGGAAGATAAGGTACATGCCTGCATATTGTGCACTTACTGCTGTGCACATCTGTGCTCCATATCAATCTGCAGGGATTTTGAAAATTAACATCCCTTTAAAGGGAAAAAAAGGTTATAATCAAAGCCATGTATTGCTAATTGGTCTTTGGTCTTGCAGATATGGCCTGGGCTGCAACCGAAAATGTATAGTAACAGAATTAGAACATTCTTTTCTTTTTGGAAATATTCCTCTTCTGCACAAATACATACAGATAGAAAAACATAACTGGAAAAAAATCTATACCTTAAAAGGAAAATGTGTTTTTTTTTAAATGAGTAAATTCAGTTTTATAAAGATGTGCCCTGTCAATAGAATGAAAATCCTTTTCTATCACCCAAAATGAGTTACTAGAATTTTCTACCAATTTTGAGATGCTTGGCATTGAGAGATAAAACAAACAAACAAACAAACAACCCCCCCCCAAATTTAGATTGGAATTATGATCTTTGAAGCTTGTAAGGTAGAAAAACCAAGCCAACTTTTTTCTCCATGTCCATCACAAGCACAGATTTGTTTCTTCCCCACCCCCACCACATTCTGTTTTATATTCTGGGTCTTAGACCCCTGGAATCTGAGAGCATTTGTTCTTAGGGGAAAAATAATGCCTTGGAGAAACATGTGTTTGTGATCAAGTCTTATCAGAGTATAAATGATACAACTGCTTCCCCAAGAAGAAAGATCGGGTAACATTATCGTCAATGGTAAGCTTGGAAGGGTGAAGGAATTGCCAGGGTTTATTGTTTATTGAAATGGATGTTTAATGCTTTTAAGAGAAAGAAAAAAAGCAAGATTGGTGGCTAGAAACACCCAGAAAATCAAGCTCACAGTGTATTTAAAACTCTCCAGGGCTGTAGGAGACACATGGAAAAGAGAAAGAAAATTATATGAAAACCAAAATGGATAAACCTTGAGTGTTCTCTGTTTGTCCCATGCTTCATTTCATTTTTTCCAGAAGTAACAAATATGGTATAGATAGAAATCAAGGAATAGGATACATGGGTGAGTGAAAAGGAAGATGATATAAAAGAATAAGGAAATCAAAGAGGAATTATCCTGTGGTCCTACTAGATTTGTACCTTAGCATAGGATTAGGCAAACATTTTCTGTAGTAACTATCATAGCCTTAGTAACTACTCAGTTTTGCTAGTGTAGTGGGAAAGCCACCATACCTACTATGTCAACAAATGAACCTGGTTGTGTTCCAATAACATTTTATTTATGCAGACATAAATTTGAATTTTACATAATTTTCATATGTCACCAAATAGTCTTCTTTCTTTTTTTTCCTTCCAACTTATAAAACACATGAAAACTTAGACTCATGGCTCATACAAAAGTAAGCCCCTGGCTGGATTTGGCCCACAGGATGTGGTTCATGATCTGAGACTTAGAGCCTTGTGCTTAGAACATGGCTTCATATATTGACATTGGGTATAATAGGAGGCCCACTGCAGCAGTCTCAAGTTTTTTTCTGACTGCTCTGATTTTTAAAACATCCTCCTTTTGAATGACTATTTATTTTCTTTAAGTTATACCCTGTGAATTTAGAAACACAGACTTTAGAGGATCTGGCAAATGAAAGAGAATTGTGGATTACTTTTCCATTGAATGTTTTAAAAATAAGTAAAAACAGCTTTGGTTGGCATTATTGAACATCATCAAAACTTATTTCTGGCAGATTAAAAATTCAAGTGCCATTTCCTCCAGAATAAAGAGACTGACATATATGTCAGACTCACTTGGCATTTTTGATGTGGAAAAAACCCAAGCCAAGAGAAACCCAAATGAACAAACAGATAAACAAAACAAAACAGAAAACACAAAAAACAAAACCCACAAAGCCTTCAACAAGACCAATTAATTTAGTTCTCTTTAGCTTTATGGCAAGTGACCTAACTCATCTGTCTGTGTGTAGGCAAATACATTTTCCACTGTTCCATGCTAGGATGATATTAAACATTGCCATTTCTTTAGTTATCCTTTATTACATTGACAGGAAAATAGAACAACATGAAGGCTAAATAAAAGTCATTTTCCCAAGGCAAATTTACAGTGGTGGTTCATTTACAGTTTAGTAATCTTGAAAGTAAAGGAATATTTTGTATTTTTGATTTAGTTTGTTATGGATACTTTTCTTCAGTATTAGTTTCAAATATAATAGACATATCTGTTCTAAGAATGGTTGTAGGTCACATAACGTCTACTCGGGTATGTTGAACAATGAGAAATATCCTTGTTACCTATGATATCCTTTGAATAAAAAGATGAATAATAAGTAGTTCTACCCTGAGAGTGCACTGTTTCAGAACATTGAATAGTACGGTCTGTAAGAGGATTGGGATCTACAGCTCTGCCTATAGATAGCGGGGAAGCCACCTTCCCTCCCCACCCCTTTACTGACATATTCAGCTGCTGCTTTATTTTCCAAATTGTATTTCTTGGATGCTCATGGTTTCTATGGAGTTGCCTCAAGATCTCCCACAAGCAGAGAAGAGACGAGACGTCAGAAATCCACAGAGTGTCTCCCTTCTATTTCAAGAAAAGGAAGTTCTGTTTTGAACTGTTTTATATGTATGAAACCTCAGCATAATACTTCATTTAAAATAATGTTTCTGTAGTTTAAGAAGTGTGAAAGTCAGAGAGATAGACATTGAAACAGTTTGGGTAGATGATTCCCAAATTACTTGCGAATTATTAATTGTATTGATTACCTATTGGGTTCTCTCCTGAATATAAGTGTGTGGAAATCCTTCAGGATTTAGAAAATACCCCCATTTGAATTCTGGTTAATGATAAAAGTCCCAAATAAGATCAGTGGGGATGATGGGGTAAGGATCTCTAAAAATCCATTCTTCTTTGAAAGCAAAGAGAACACTAACAAAAACTGTTAAAATCAATTTGTTTTAGAAACTGGTGAATTGGCCAAAGGCTTGAAAAAATAAGAGGCACATTTATTAAAAAAAAATAGCTGAATCTCAATGAGAGCAGAAAGCTTTGTCACATTTTTCTTGCCTTTTTCTTATCATCCTTCCCTTACTTCTATGGTAGCCGTGAAAACCAACATTCGCACAATCACACAGAAAGCCAGCAATGTAGTTTGCACCAGAGGAGCCAGAATGGATTTGGAGCTCCCTAAAAGCACCACCCCTAAAAAATTGTCATTATCTGACTATGAGTGTAATGGCTACATTAAAAAACCTCAAATGACTAAGTGAACCTTTCTGCCTTAATAAACTAAAAAAAGAAAAGAAAAGTAAACTAAAGAAACAGAAGGAAGGAAATAATAAAGAATAGAGTGAAAATAAAAGACTGAGAATAAGGACAAAACCACATTTGGTTCTTTGAAAAGATTTAAAAAATTGACAAACATCTAGTTGGAATTTCCAGAAAAAAAAAGAAGAAAAATTCTGTTTACTAAAATCAGGAATTATAATGAGTCATTACTATTGATATTGCAGAAATAAAAGGGGGAAAAAGGATTATAAAGGAATATTATAAACCACTGTGTGCCAACAAAGTAGATAATCTAGATAAAATAGACCAATTAATAGAAAGATATAAACTCCTGAAACCGAGTTAAGAAAAAATAAACATGTGAATAGATTTACAAGAGATGGCATTAGTAATCGAGGACGTTCCAACCAAAATAATAGAGCCTCAGTTGACTCAACGGTCAGTTCTAAGAAATATTCAAAGAATTAACACCCGTATTTCTCACAGATCTTTTCTAAAAACAGAGGAGAAAGGAGCATTTTCCAACTAATACTATAAAGCCAGTGAGTATGCTGACACCAAAACCCAAAAAAGATGCTACAAGAAAAGAAAATTGCAGTCCAATACCTCTTAAGAATAAAAATACAAAAAAATCCACAAGTAGCAAAGTGAATCTAGAACTACATAAAAAGGATGATATTGGGACAGCCTGGGTGGCTCAGTGGCTTAGCGCTGCCTTCAGCCCAGGGTGTGATCCTGGAGAACCGGGATCCAGTCCCACATCAGGCTCCCTGCATGGAGCCTGTTTCTCCCTCTACTGGTGTCTCTGCCTCTGTGTGTGTGTGTGTGTGTGTCCCTGATGAATAAACAAAATCTTTTTAAAAAAGGATGATATTACAAACCACATATCCGATAAAGAATTAAGATCCGAAATACACAAGCAAGTCATACAACTCAATAACAAAGCAAAAATAACCCTATTTAAAAATGACATTGTACATACTCTATTCTGACTGTTATCAGTAAAATTGTAAGCTTCACAGTCTCCTCATCTTCCACCTACTTCTCTGGTTGCTGTTCTGTGTTTTTTTTTTACTTCCTCATCTCTTGGACATGTCAAGTTAGGATGGCAAAGAGTTCAGACCTTAGACTTATTTGCTCCCCCAACATTCTCTCCTTTGAGTTGACTTAAATGTTTTCCCCTATATCAGACTACTCTTACCTTTGTGTTTGTATATCCAACAGAATCCTCAATGTGCTCACATGTATAACTAACAAACCCAACTTCTAGTTTCTGCTATCTCAATTAATGATGAATTGAACTGTTTTGGTCAAGAACTCTGGAGTCATTTTTGTCTCTAATCATTGTCTCAAATCTGTTAACAAATTATGTTGGAGTTTACTTCAAAATATGTCCAGGGATGCCTCGCTGGTTCAATCCAAAGAGTATGCAACTCTTGATCTCAGAGTTGTGAATTCAAACCCCACATTGAGTATAGATTACTTATTTATTTGCTTAATTTATCGAAAAAATTTCTAGATGTGACTGCTTCTTGCCATTTATACTACCACTCAGGCTGAAGCCATCATCCTGTTTTTCTCTGACTTATTGTTAAAACCTCCTGATGCATCTTTATGTTTTTGTCCTTGCTCTCATTCATTCAGTGGACAAATTTTCCCCAGTAGCCAGTTTTCCTACTAAAAGAGAAACTGCATTTCTCTGAAACTACGTTTCTCTGATTAAAATTCTATAATGGCTCCCAATCTTACTCAAAATAATATCTAAAGTTTTTTTGTTTGTTTGTTTGTTTTAGATCTTATTTATTTATTCATGAGAGACACACAGAGAGAGAGGCAGTGACATAGGCAAAGGGAGAAGCAGGCTCCCTGTAGGGAGTCCTATATGGGACTGGATCCCAAGACTCCAGGATCATGACCTGAGCCAAAAGCAGATGCTCAACCACTGAGCCACCCATGTGCCCCTATCCAAAGTTTTTATACAAGGCCATATAAAATCTGCACCTGCAATCTCTCTGATCTCACCTCTTAATACTCTCCCTTTTATTCACTTTGCTCCAGTCCTCCACTCTATATTGATTTCCTTCTCTTCCCTGTTTCAGTTTCCCAGTAGTGTTTCCTGTGATAACTTTTCAAATAAACTAATTGTACCAGAATCCTTATCCTAGAGATTCCTTTATTTTTTAAGAAGGAAACCTTAGGAGTCTTTTTAGATTTTTAGATCACTTGCCATTCAAATGGCTACAATGAGTTTATTGCTGGTCGTAGGATAAAAGCTGACAAGTCCTGACATGTTACATCATCAAAATTTCTATGACTTTTTATGGTGTAAATTGAGATGGGATAGAGGTAGAAGTGGATACACTGGTATATGGGATAGTTTCAGTACTTAAGAGGTAGAAAGTCAATGGTGGTTATAAGAAGGTGGTTTAGTTGACTATTGTCAGTAGTCATTGAAAGTCTGGAAGAAAAAATTTACAGAGTTGGGTGAGTCAACTTGCAGCTCAAGTTTAGTAGTAAATCCAGAATTTGAAGTTACTAATTCTCTAAAACTGGAGGGTAGATTGTCCTGAAATCCCAGTCCAGGATGGGATCGTTGCAGACTTACAAAGGTGGCTGAATGCACACTGCCAAGAAGTCTCTTATGCTGGACTCTGGACCCAGACAGGGAACAAATGGAATCTTGAGGAATGGAATGGGGATATTTGGTGGGTTGAGAGCTAGAGGCAGCCAGGTTCCTCTGAATCTTCTGAGGAGGCAGAAATGAGCACCTCCTCCTTACTAGATATTAGCACCCTTCTCTTACTTGTGGTAGATTCCTCATAACATTATGGTTGCCCTCATGCCCTTATCAAGAATTTTACCCTCGTACTATTTTCTGAGCAATAATTAAGATCAGTCTCAGTGTGTCTCATTGTGAATGTCCTGGCAAGGATATCTAAAGGAAGTCCCAGTATAGTACTGGCATGGAATGGATCATCAAAGCTTAAAGAAAGTTATGGCATATTGAAAATGAAGTGAAGATGACAGAACTGTCCTAGAAGAATACTTATGAGTGGATAAAAGGCTCAAAAAACTGAGCATGTTAAAACTGATATATAACAACCGAGAATCTACCAGCTGACAATGTTCCCTGGGGAAGCCTATAGAATCTTCCTTCACTGGCAATAAGGAATGTGTTAGTGAGAAGCATACTGGCATTGCTGAGAATTTCAGTGTAGGCTTCTGTAGACCTAGATAGATAACGACAAATTCTGTTATGGAAATAGGTTCCTTTGAGTCATTGGGAATGACAGGATTCTAGAAGAGCAGAGGGCAATTAATGACACTAAACTTTTAGAGCCTAGGTGAACCTAAGCAATGTAATGTGCCAAAAAGATAGAATATTAATCAAGATTAAATTAATTGATTAATCAATTAATCAAGCACATTGACTCACAGGGACCAGGTCATTAGTAGACATTCAGATAGCAACCATTGGTGGAATTGTTTTACCTGTATAACCAATAGATCAAGAGCAGAGGAGAAGACTACTCTATCACCTATTATAAAGGAAAAATATGGCTGTTACTGAGTTTCCATACTGGAGAGAGCTCCCAGAGCCAGAGCCCATGAATTGAAGTCCACAGCCAGCACATCAAATAGAAATTTCCCCAATTTACTCAAGGTATCTATAGCAATGTGCCAGAATAACTACTGTATGCCAAGGAGAGGGAATATCCATATCTACAGCCATGGTGATAAATCAGGAATCTGCATAGAATGGCAGATTAGTGCCATCTTCAAAGGTTAAGTAGTGCAAGAGTTGTCACTGTCATATCCTTACATAATCTTCCAGTTCAGTGCCTGCAACACACAGAAGGGCCATAATGGATGATGGTGATGATTATAAACTGTACTATGTGGCAGCGCCACCTAAAGCAGCATTACTGGATATGGTGTCTTTCTAGAGAAGGTCAACACATTTTCCGCAACTTGATATGCAATTATTTACCTGGTTTCACTTGGTGAAATAGTCTTTAAAATATCCACTGAACAGAAGGTCCAGAAGCAGTCCATCGTCACCCAGGATGGACAGCAGTACAAAATCATATTCTTGCCCCAAGTTTATGTGCCTTTGTCACAATATAGTCTGAAGGGACCTTGATTATCTGGAAATTCCCCAGAATATCGCTGTGGTCTACTCTTTTAATGATATCATGCTAATTGGGAATGGTGAGATAAAAGTGGCCAGTATTCTAGTAAGATTTATTTGCATCAAAGCCTGGGAGATAAATCCTGAAAAAGTTTAAAGGCTGTCACATCAATGAACATTTTAGGGATCTAGTGAAATCAATGCCAAGACAACTCGTTCAAGTTAAAGGACAGGATTTTGTACACTGTACTCCATAATACTAAAAAAGAGAGGCTCTGCACTTGCCAGACCCCTTTGAATTCTGAACATAGCACACATTAAACATGGGAATACAACTTTGATCTATTTATTGGGAGCCTGAGAAGTTTGGGTGGGAATGGCAGTAAATCCATCATAAGTTGGAGACTAAACATTCAGGAATGAACTTGAGCAGATCCAGAGGGCGTTTTATTTGTACCTGTGGGATTTTAATTTACGGAGGTGACTGAATGATGACATGGAGAGGCCAATACCAGTGAAGGAAGATTTATTACTTACATTTCTCAAGAGAGCATAGTGGGAGACCATCAGGTTTTGATCAAGATGTGGAAGCAGGAGCATTGGGAAAGCCTATGGAAGAGTTTTATTTGGGTTTCCATGGGAACAGCAAAGTGGGACAGAGTAAATAGTTTAGGATTGGCCAGTTTGAATCATTCTGGCTAGGGGCTAAGGGGTGGTCTCTAGTTGCCTGGTGCCTGGCTTTGGTGATTTAGGGAAGTGGAAATATTGGCTTGGTGCGTGAAAGTTAGATAAGGAGGTGGTTGGGAAATGTGGGCTTGGGATTATTGGTTTGAATATGAAAAGCATGCTTATAGGCAGGCTGTTATTATCTTTGGGAATTAGCTAGCCCTGGGAGGGCAGTCTCTCTCCAAACATAAGATCAAATCATCCCCAAACATAAGATACAGAAAATTGAAAACAGGATTAATACAGAGATACAGAGGACATGAATAAGTTGCACAAGCAGGTAGTTCAGACCCTATGTCACCTACCTCAGATGCATGAACACTACTCCCTTAGTTTTCATAGGTGAACTCACTGGGGCTGCCTAAACTAGCCAAAAGAATTAGATAAAACTGATGCCTGGGCCATGGATGATGAGTTGGCCAGATGTGTTGATGCAGCCAAAAACACTGTTGAAGCTCACAGTTTCAATCAGGGTTGGCCCTGAGAAACAGTAGGGAGGAGTAGTTCTCCTCACATAAAGAGATTCTAGCAATACTAGACCCAAGGTTAGCGAACTTTCTCTTAACGTCAGAAAATTTGTGGGGCTTGTGGGCTATTGGGTCTCTTTTGTAACTGTTCAACTGTGTCCATGTAAAATGGAAGTAGCTATAGACAATACTTAAACAAGTGGGTTCAGCTGTGTTGTAATGAAATTTTATCTATGAAAACAAATGGCTGGGCCATTGACCATAGTCTGCTGACACTTACACAAAGTTATCAGTATAATATGGAGATAAAATTGGCTGAAATTAGATTCTAGGGCAATGGCAAATGTCTTGGCTAGCTGAGGGGAACACAGAAGCAGTAAGTTTGGTATTTTAGAGATAGGAAGTTCTACGGATCTATAGGCATAAAGTGTGTGGATCTCTGAAAGTTATATCAATGCTACTAAGGAGCATCTATCAAGAGATGGCACAAAACAACAAGGTGAATACAATAATTCATCCAGGGGAGCTTGACCGTTTTCTATCTGCTCACCCTGAGGACAGAAGCAAGACCAGTGTCACAGTGGGTCTATGAACAAGGTAGCTATTGTGATTAGAATGGAGACTATGAATAGGTGCAACTACATGAGTTCCCTTTCACCAATGGAAATACAGCTACTACTGGAGCTGAACAGTCAACCTGTTACCAGCAGAGACTAATGCTGAGCTCTCCTTATGCTTCTGACTCTTAAAAAGGCCAGTAAGCTACTCAGTGGTAAACAAGTTAGATCTGTCTCCTTTTACTACTAAAAGCAATAGCTGCTGCTTGGTCAGTTTGGGCTTTTCATGCTGTGTGGAATTAGTGGGCAAAGGAAGGAGGGACCAGGCTGGAAAATATGAGACCCTCATTCATGAAGAGATAGACTTTGATGGAGATAGAGTTCAAATAAAATACTCAGGAACAAAGGCCTGGATTACTCTAGTACACAGGCAACCTTGGCCAGAAGAAATAACAGTCCTGGGTGATGGGAGTGTAGAATGAGTGGTTAGGGAATAGAAAAGAATAGAATCAGTTATAGCTTTAGGAACACTTGGACCATCAGTGACTATAACTGATCCCCTTGAAACTGCTATCATAGAACTTTTTTGTTGTTGTTGTTAAGTATTTGTGACTGACCATCCCTTGAAAAATAAGTACACTGACAGAATGAACTTGCAAGTGGTGAAATGTAACAGTGCCTTGCCCTTATTCCCCGAGCCTGTACCGCTACATGCTGAAAGCTGCTTAACTGGGAATATGTGAGTATATTCGTTGGGGCACCTTTCTGGCTGTAGGGTCATGCTGTCTTTGCACAGGGCAAACAGACATGCCAAAGCATTAAGTATGCCAGTCACAGCCCTCAACCACTGAGGAGAATGGAGCTGATATATACACATCAGAGCTTCCTCAGGTCATCCCCACTGGGTCTCAGCTCCAATTCTCATAGTAGTAACTAGCTCGATTACACACCATACTTTTATCAGCTTACTTCTGTTCTAGGTCTAGGCCTCAGACTCTTCTTCTTCTTTTTCTTCTTCTTCTTTTAAAGACACACTTGTTTATTTGAGAGAAAGAATATACAGGGGGAGGGACAGAGGAAGAGGGAGACAAGCAGGCTGGGCTTGATCCCAGGACCCCGAGATCACAAGCTGAGCTGAAATCATTTCCCAAATAAGCTATTGCAACTTAAATCTTATTTTTATTTTTATTTTTTTTTTTAGAAACACACTAAGATAGTGATCTGTCAAGAATGGAGAAGCCTTTTGAAGGAACCACTGCAATTAGAGAAACAGAATTCCAGAAGATTATAGTTGGCTGAGACTCTAGAACTCTTTAAATCTTGAATTCTGAAAAATGTAAACAATATAATTAGTCTCTTTACATTTTATAGGTGAAACAAGTCACAGTTTGCATTAGCTAGTGGTTAAGTCTAAATTATTCTCCTAATTTCCAGTTAATTGCAATAGTCTGCCCACCTAACTCTCATTTTTAATTCACTGAGGTCTCTAGGAGCATCTATGGAAAATCTACAGAAGCCACAATTATTCCCAGTAAGATAGAAAAGGATAAAATTCCCATAATTTTGATGAATTGTATATTGTCAGGAATTATTCAGCAATGGTTGGAACGTGAAGTTTTTTCCATTAGTCTGTATAAATACTTTCATTATAGCAGTCTATGATATATTTACCAAAAAGAGTAATAACAGAAACAAAAATCTCTCTTCTCTATAAAATTAGGTCTCCTACTCTCAGAGGTTTTAAAGTCATCTCCTTTCAAATAACTACCTATTTCACTTGTTTGCTTTTGAGATCGTTGTGTTTTCTTTTCCCCTCAAAGTGAAACATGGTCTTTATAATGAATATGGAAATAACAGGCATATAAAACATAAAGTACCTGCTCTCCTCCCCCCTTCTCAGTCTTTTTCTTCATTTTCATAAAGTGGCTTCTGTTTCTCACTACTTGAATTATTTTTTTCTGATATTTGTCTGCAGGTGTACACACACAAATAGCTTGATACACTTGTGCAAACATGCCTTCAGACCGGGCACATAGGCATGCACACACGTTTACGTATTTATACACATGAGTTTATACTACCACTACCCTATACCTAGCAGCTTGCATTATTGATATAATGGTTTTCAGAGATGATTTATGTCATTGTATCAAGAGCACCTCTTTTTTATTTATCATTTTCATTGTATTAGATCATATGGTCATACCCTAACTTTTAACTATTTGAATACTGATGAATTTTAAATCTTTCTGATTTATTTCCTACTATAAGCAATAACACTGTCATCAACATTCTTATATGGTTATCTTGCAATATTTCAAAGGACAGATTATTAGAAATGAGATTTTAATGGTATAGCCATTTTGAATTTAGATAACGAAAAATTGTTTTTCCTGAAGCTTATTGTAACACTCAATACCATTACTTACTACATTTGAGATTTTCTATTTACCTGTACTTACTTAACACTATTATAAATATTTTACTTGTTCTGTCAAATGAGATAAAATTGTATTACTGGTAATATTGATCATCTTCTAATACACTTGTTCGTTATTTTTTTTCTACTGTGAATTATATATTTAAATATTTTATTTTATTTCTATTTTATTATATATATTGAAATCTGTGATTCAATTTCTCTGATAGAATGTCATATTTTTATACATTCAAATCACACAATCAAAATCAAATATTTGGAGTATTTACTTTATTAACCGAATTTAAGATTGTTAGTTTCCTTTAAAGAATCCTTTTGGTAATAATTATGTAAATATTGGTGGGTAAATGAGATTTCAATTTACATTTGCATGCATTCTTAAATCATTACAAAACTATCATTCAGTTAGTTCACACATACTTACCGTATTTCAGGCATAATATTAGGCATTGTCAATAGAGCCACAAACAAGTAATTCACATTTCCCTTTTTCCTCTGGGTAATATTTTAAGATGCCAAGATCAACACAGATAAAGAAATAATCTTACCATCCAAAATTAGTCATTTCTCTTAGATCTGATTCTTATTAGGAGAGATTCTGAGTTCTCAATTACTTAGATTAAAGCTTATGGCCCCACCTTTTCTAATTTCCTTTTCCTTTTCATTGCATAAATAATTGGTCAATACTCGCTTGGTCTGCATCTACAAGTCTCCTCTTTTTCCTTTCTCCATTTTAGTAACCTTATGCTAGTTCGTAAGTCAGGCTGCTATGACTGCACCTGCTGTCTCATTCTCTATATTCCCTGTTGTGCAATGGGAAATTTCAGACTATAGCCCTGATCATAGCCCAACCCAGATCAAGTCCTTCAAGTCTTTCCCCCCCATCCAAACTTTCAAGAATAAAAATCTGGCCTGGAATTCAAGGGTGGCACTGAAAAATACATAGCAAAATGTAATTGATTTCTGGAAAGTAATACAACCTTTATAAAAAACATGTGTAAGAGAAAAGAGCATGGCATCAGCAGATGATGGACAAAAGGAGGGCAGGTAGAACAGAGGAAAGGTTACTAGAATAAAAGCTTCATGAACACAAGTAATATTTTTGCTATTGTCTATTTTTATCACTGTCATAGCCACAGTTCCTAGAATAGTATCTCATGCACAGCATGCCCTCAGTAATTTTTTTTTTAATGAATGTTAAAGACAGAGACACAGACATTGATGTGGATTATTTGTTTCAGAATTGGTAACAAAAAGTATGGATTAGGGTCTTTCTTTATGAGTAGTGGTGCTATTGATCAAAATGACTCAGGGATAAAACCTCATGTGGCAATAACTGATAACAATTTTTCAATGTCTATCAGTTGCAATGCCTTTCTAAATGGTTTACATTCATTATATTATGTAGTTCCCATACAGCCATATGATTCATGATATGAATGTATTAGTTCTCATTTTAAAGATAAAGGAGCTGACCGATAGGTCAGATACTGAGGTTAAATGTATGACTGAAGCAGAATTTGAATGTACAGAGATACGACCTTATTAGGTACTATAGCCTGAAAGGACCTAAGATTATATGTGGGCTACAAAATAAATAGAGAAAACATTTATCATAAGAAGTAGAAAACATAGGGGCGCCTAGGTGACTCAGTCAGTTAAGCATTTGACCCTTAGTTTTGGCTCAGGTCATGATCTCAGTGTTGTGAGATTGAGCCCCAGGTGGAGCTCTATGCTGGGTGTGGAAACTACTTAAGTTTCTCTCTCTGTCTCTCTGCCCCTGCCTCCCTCCACATGCATACTCTCTTTCTCTGGAAAAAAAAAAAAAAAAAAAAAGAAGAAGAAGAAGAAGAAAAGAAGTAGAAAACTTAAATACATAAATATTAAGTACTATAGGTTTAAAAAAATGCCAAAGAATTAGAAAAAAAACCCCACAAACTCCTGATTATTCTATTCTTTTAGATTTTTAGTGTTGACATATTCTAATGCTACAAAAGTTTTTCTAGGGCAGAGAAAATTATAGAAAGTTTTATCATTTATTTTGGAAAATTAATTATTTTTCCAAAAGAGAAAACTACAGAGTGAGCACATGCAAGTATAGACATAATAATCTTACACAAATTGTCATGCATAGAATCCAATAGTATATTAAACTTATAATTTACTTTGTCGAAATAGAGTTTCCAGGTTAATTTAATATTAGGAAAATATTTCCATAATTAGATCATTATGTAGAAGGAAAAAAAAATGTATGCTCATATTTTTGATAAGCAAGCACATGGAAAAGTAGAACAATTATCTCTGGTAAAAGCTGAAAACTAGTATCATAAGGATATGTTCTTGATATAATAAAGATTGTCTATCCTAAACCAATAGTTCATCTCACAGTGGAAAGTAAAAAAAATAAAAATAAATAAAAATAAAAAAAACAGAGGAATTCCTATCACATTTAGGGACATGGCAAGAAGTGTGATTACTCCAGTATTGTTCAATATTATTCTTAGTAAAGAAAAGAAAAAAATATATATATATACATATAAAGTAAGAAAAGACTAAGAAAACTAGTTTTATTTTTATTTGATATATTTATTGTACTTGGAGTAGAGAGGGCTACTTGAAGAGATAAGCTATATGGGAAACTGATCTTATATCTGGTTTTTTAATTTATTTTGAAGAAATTAGTGGTCACACAAATGGTGTCACAGAAGAAGGATGAAAAAACTCTTTCTGGTTCAGTGATGACAGTATGATGCTGCGGTTGTCCTGATCAATAGAACCTTCATGAAGATCTACAAGCCCCACCCCAAGGTGTAGGCTCAACATCATATATATATGTGTGTGTGTTGGATGGAGTATGATCAGAATCCTTTGTGGAGAGCTCTAAATTGTACATTTTCTGACAGCCTCTGAGTAAAAGTAAGGCCCAGGTTTTGATGTAGCAATATAGTCAAGCTATTAACTAATTGAGGTAAAGCAAATGACTGGATTTGAAATGTGTTTTACCCATCTCATTTCAGAATTATGCAAAACCAGTTCTCATTTTTACTTTCTTCATTGACAAAATGGTGAAGTACAACATAGGAAAGAGGTATGTGGTAATCCCAGGGTTTAACTCTTATTTTGACATTCCATGGTTTTTAGGAGCTCAGATGAATAAGTTGAGATTCAGACATCTCTGCCAGTCTCAGACTTTGCTACAGCAGCATGGTATTCTAAATCTTTGGATACTTCCACTTTTCCAACTCCATATATCAAAAATCCTAAAATGGTAAGCTTTAAATACTGAAGTACAAACCATAGGAGAAGTGATTCTAAAAGTAACAAGTATATGCCAAGGTATCATGCTAAGAAAAAATGGTAAATTTAGAACATTTTATACTCTTTGAGTTCAGGTTTTCAGAAACCATATCTTGATTTTGAATGAACATTTTGTTTCTGAGGAAGGCATTGCATGAAATACTCCTGGATTAATACCACCCACATCTATCTAGAAACTGAACATCTAAATCATAATCCAACTAAGTTTGCATCAGAATTAAATACACTGATGTAGAAAATTGAAACAGGGGCCACTGGATGGCACAGGTGGTTAAATATCCAACTCTTGGTATCAACTCAGGTCATGATCTCAGGATAGTGAGATAAAGCCCTGTATCAGGCTCTGCACTTAGCATGGAGTCTCTTTGAGATCCTGTCTCTGTCCCTCTCCCTCTGTCCCTCCTACCTGTGCTCTCTCTATCTCAAATAAATAAATAAAACCTTTAAAAAAAAGAAAATTAAGACAAAAAGATTCCTATCGAGTCATTTTCATGAAATTAGCACATAACTAGATATAAAAGTACACAGGCAGACTACATGTTCTAAGACAAATTAGCTTGCAGGGTAACAATTTCCTGCTGAGAACAATTATGAAAGCTGGACACAATACCTCATCCCACCCCCAAAAATTTGTATTTGAATGCATAGAAGAACTATCAAGAGAGCCAGAACTTGAGTAGTCAAGCTTCTATAAAGCAAGAATGGAAGATAATTCTATACTGAAACAAGCACAAAATTTTGCACTGTTTCAGAAGTAGCATATGGCAAAAGATAGAGAACTCAATCAGAAAGTAGAATCTAGGAAATATAAAGATATTAGCAGGGCTTTTGGTAGCTTCATGGTACCAGGGAGATGAAGACTGAGGTCACAACCAGCCAAGAAAGAAGGCTCCTGGAATAAGTCCCAGGAGTAAGGATAAGTGAAGGATAAGAAAAAACTGAGTTCATGTAAAGGCTGGTAAATTAGGTCTACTTAACTCAAGGCCTAATTAGATTAACATGATGTACCTATATTCAAACTACCTGCCAGAAGCTAAGGGGCTTTTGGAATCTCTACAATTTTTCAGTCTAAATGTCCTGCGTTCACTAAACAAACAAGCAAATGAAACAGCCCCATCAATAGCAAAAAAACCCAAAAAACAAAAAACGAACAACAACTATATAATAGAAACGGATTCACAGGTGACCTAGACATTAAAGTTTATATGATAAAATTATGTATCATAACTTTAATATAACCATAATTAAAATAATAAGATAATAGATGGAGTGATTGACATTTTAAATGGAGAATTGCAATCTATACAAAGGGAACAAATACAAATCATCGGATCCATTGAGTCAGTACTCTAAACTATGACTGTACTAGATGGGTATAATGGCAGATTGGATACTATGGAATGGAGGATTGGCAAATAAGATGGACTCACAGGAAAATAATCCAGACTGAAACTCTAAAAGAAAAATGGAAAACACATTGGAAGAGGGTGAAAAAAAAAGGGGGCATGTAATTGACTTCCCAGAAAGAGAGTAGAAGGAAGAGACTAGAACACAAATACTATTTGAAGAGATAATGGCCAAATATTTTCAAAATCTGAGGAAAGATATGGACAAGAGCTACCAAATGAAATAGGATAGACACAGAAAGAATAAAGAAATAGGCACCTCGTGCCTCCAAAACGGAGGAAAGCCAATGAGAAAGTGAAAATCTTAAAAGCACCCACAGAAAAAAAGCACATCTTTTAAAAAGCAACAGTGAAATGACAACTAACTTCTTAGAAAGATGGATCCTTGAAGATAATGGAATGGCATTTAAAATGCTCAGGTTTTCTACATTCTGAAATTTTTCTTAAAGATAGTCCCCCCGAAGCTAGTTGTATCATGATTAGATAACGATTACATGTAGAGAAAAGAGTGCCTTGCATTGATAGAATTCATCAGACCAATCCTTAGAAGCTAATAAATTTCTGAGAAAAGCCACAGAACAGACAATGCCTAAATTTAGGCAATGATTAGAAGGGAGAGAGGTGTGTGAAGCTCAAGATTGGATCCAGAGAAAGCATTCAATGTGTAGCAATCCCAGACAGCATAAATACACGTTAATATGCCTTTTAAAGATGCAGCGCTTACACACTCTGGGCACTCTATAGGTCCATTTCTTCGGCCTTAGCCCTTATAATTAACTAAGAGGTCTTAGATTTCCTCAGTCTCCAAAGTATGAGCCTAATCAATATCTGTGTCTGTCTATCTATCTGTCTATCTATCTATCTATCTATCTATCTATCTATCTATCTATCATCTATCATCTAACTATCTATTTATTCTTACTGTATACTTGTTTTTCTCACAGATGCTGTTTGGAATGTTAACCTCCTCTTCTTTTGGTTAATGGGAGTGACTCTGTGGGACTGAGGCTCCATGCCTCTGCCTCACTTCCATTTTTGTGGTCTATGCTTAGGTTTTTTTGTGACTGGCAGCTCTCAGGGATCAGTAAACTCTGTGACATGTGGTGAACAGAGGACACTCTAAACCCCTTTCACCTAGAGGAGTCCCTTCAGTGTTCAATTCTGACCCAAAAATAGATTCCCCCCACTTTTCTTGCTGGTTGCTTCCTGGGTAGAACTTCAAATACTACCCTAGCAGCAATACTACAGAATGCCATCATCTAACCACTAGATGCTTTATACCAGCCTTCACAACTGAGGAAGGTGTAGTAAAGAAAGAAAGACACAAAAAGGAGAAGGGTCATAATAAAAAATGAAGAGAGGGAGATTTTATGGAGACCAATTCGTGGCAAATTTTATTGATCAGCCAGGTGTACAAGGTACTGTTCTGATATTCACAAAATGTCTGCAATATAGGTATTTACATTTGATTTCTATCTTACCCAATGAGAAAATGGATTTGTTGGAATCTGAACACAGTATTATTTGAATTTTAAACATTCTGCTCTGATACTAAAATGACTATAATACAGACTTGCTATTTTTTCTTTCTCTTTAGTTACTGAACATATGGCTATATCTTATTTCTAATAAGCACATATATATCACTGAGACACTTACAGACTGTCTCTCTTAGATAACTTATTAAAAGATAAACCCTAATATTGTTGTCACCACGTTTTGCCTTCAAAAAGGTAAGATTGTTCTGATGTTGAATTATAGTAGATGTTCATCTCTAGTTTTAAATCATCCATGATCACAAGATAGGTAGGTCATGATTTTCTTTCTTTCTTCCTAATTCCAGAAAATTCTTTTCAAGACAGCCATATGTACCAAAGCTGGGTTATTATTATTGTGTTTGTTTCACTAGCCATGTGTCCCGCTATATTTTGTATAGATTTTCAGCACCCCCCCCCCCCATTACTTTGACCCAGTAGACACTCTTCTCAACCCAGTACTTAAAACTTCTCACATAAGTGAACAGAGCTGTCCCCTCAAGGCCAGCATATTGTCTGGTACATAGAAAGCTTCCAGAAAATAGTATTGATCATTTTTATTATGTTTTCTTTATTTACTAATCCCTATGTACTTAAGGTTTTAAGTGCTGGCCAAAATCCTGACCAAATTTAATTTTTATTCTTTTAGAATGAAAAATGAAGAAGAATTTTATGGCAGAAGATACTTCAGCACAGGTTAGATACATACCTATTGGCCTTTGCCCTTTACCAAATGATATTAAAAATAATCAGATAATACTTATATTAAATCTAGCTCTCCACTGACATGTTTCAGTTTTTTGCTTTGTGAGGGTTCCAAAAGTTTGAGCAGTCCTTGACTCTCAGTTTTGGAGAGAAACAAAGATGAAAGTTTGTTGTTTTTTTTTTCTTTCATACTGAAGGCTATTTTTCAAAGGGAAGGCCCATTTTATAATTCAATCTCATAACCATATTAGGCCATTTGAGGTTAGTTGAGAGGACAGTTTCTTGTTTAACCTTATTGCTGCAGTAACAGTGAGCAAGCACACATTGAAACAAGTTTTTGTTTCTCTTTCTTTCTCTCTTTCTTCCTTCCTATCTCCCTTCCTCCCTTCCTCTCTTTCTTTCTTTCTTTCTTTCTTTGATTTTTTTCCTTTTTTCACAGGAGCTCTGCAAGTGTTATGTTTTGTGTAGTGAGTGCAGCATATGAGAAATCCACCTTCCAAAGAAAGGAACAGACACATCTTAGTACAACTTTCTTAACAGACATGATTTTCCTTTTCTTTTATTTAGTTGTTGGTTTATTTATTTTTGAGTAAAGGAGTATCGTTAATTATAGACTGGGTATCGGGAGACCTATGCAAGGAAAAATTACCAAGGTTCTTCTAGAACAGTCCATCAGTTAATTGGTTTTGAACTGATTGAATTTGTCTTAATTACTGCAGATAAAACAGTGAACAGAACAGTTGTCACCACCAACATGGAATTTGTAGTTAAGTGGAGACAGCTGAAAATTAAAATGTTTGTTTTACAGATGACTACAAGGGCACAATGCACTGATGAAGGCTGTTAGTAGAATTTGTCTGGGGTTTCATGGAAATATAGACATGAAAGTAACTTTATGGAAGTTTATGAATGATTCAGAACTTTATCTAGATTCTTAACCACCTGATTAACTACCATTCATCCTTCACAACACAGCTCATGTGAAGTGTTCCTTGCATGACTACTGCTGTACCCTCCTATAGAGACATGGCTGACTGTATATGCTCATTGTGAGGATTTACTACATTGACTTGTCATGGGTTATTTTTCTCCATGTGCTAGACTGAGAGCTCCCTGAAGGCAGGCATGTGCCTGTGGGGCCCAACACAGATCCTGCCACAGAAAACATCCCAAAACATACTGAGTTGAATGGTAGTATGTGTCAAGTAGCTCCCTGTTTTTTATTTCTTAATCTTCAAGACTGTTGAATATTATATGTGCACAGGAACCATATTTAATGAGTGTCAGAGGACAAATCAAGATATTAGCTGAATGCAGAGAGGAAATATTAAACATTAGGAGGCGTGATCCCTTAACAGAAGTAGGAGTAACTTGTTTGGATGGAAATATTTTTATACAGAATATTCTCATGTGCTTGTTTTCATTAACAGTAGTCTCAGGTGTTTCCTTCAAACTCATCATTTTTTTCTTTGACTCTCTTTTCCCTGAGCTGTTGAAATATTAGCCAGCTCTTCTGATGGGCATTGGCATTACCAGCTTTATCAAGCATGACATGTCCCCCTAGTTTCTAATATTCTTCACAGATGGTGTTTCTCAACATGAACTACTTTGTCAAACATGACATTTACTTACAAGGTTTCTGAGGGGTGGATTAGAGGCTTCCTCATTATTTTTACTGGTGCAGGTTTTTTTTTTTTTTTTCATAATTCCCATTGATAATTTATTAGCCACACCACTTTGCTTCTCTGGAAGTCTGCTGTGAAGCGGTTTACAATTTTTGCATCATAGGTTAGCTTAAATAAACCACTTATGTTTTGACTTCATTCATTTCCATCTAGAAAGAAATCTGACAGTTCCTAAAAATCAAACAAAAGAATCAATTCTTCCTCAACATTACTATGTGTGTGTACACATGTATGCGCTTGCCTATATGTCTAATTATATACTTCAAATATTTAGTTATCATGTATGATTGGCTATGTTGAGCACAAAAGTGTTATGTTATGGGAACTGAAAAGTTAGAAAAACATAGAACACAAAAAACTATGTGTGTCTTTGTGTGTCCGTACATTTGCTTTAACAAAACTGAGAAAAACAGAAAAATCAAAATTGTTTTTGTCTGCATTCTGTTAACTATAAAGTTATTTGGAAATACCCATTTAAAAGATTAATTTTTAAACAGATGTTTAATGTCATGTTGAGAGAGCTTCTTGCATTGTTAAAGATTTTTTGGTTGCACTCTGTGGGTGTAGCACTAATCCCTAAATCCTTTTTTTTTTTTTTTTTCTGTGCTGAAATCTGACATCATTACCATATGGGAGAGGCCCTTCTGGGTTCTGGTTTTAGTTTTGTCTATTTTCTTTTCATTTCTCGCTGGGGAGCAATAGATCATGGCCCCTGGTCTGTTAATTCCTCCTCTTCACTGCCCTGGCCCTACAAACTTCCTCTCATTGTCATCTGAAAGAGCACTAACACTGCTTTCTAGACTTTCCCGGAGCCACAGAGAAGTGAGCTGTGTCATTGTTCTTGAGGCATTAGCACTCCATTGAGTCACACATGGCTGGGTTAGCATTTAGAAAATATTATTTGGAGAGAAAAAGTAATTGTAAGGATAGAAAAGAGATAAAAGGCTTCTTGGACAGCCAGTGATCCTTCACACATTGGATAATAAGATACAATACATACTTTGTCCTTGCAAATCTACAGAGAAAAGGAAAATGTGCTTAGAAAAATAGAATGTTGAGAGTTCAAAGTAATATGAAATATTATGAAGTAAACTCATAATCTGAAACCCTAAGTTCAGCAGCCATTAGAAAAACCAGAGCACATTTGTTCACAAAAAGAAAAGTATGAAAAGTAAATTGCCAGTATATTAATAATTTAAACTCAGGCCACACCAAAAGAAAATGTAATGGCAATTTTAGAAATTAAATTACTTAATTATAATTTTAAAGACTAACACCAACGATGGTATAAGAAGTTAGACACTAACTAGAAATTATTACAAATGGGTTTTACATGAGTAGTTAGAACAGGCCAATTCCAGGGCTGAATGTTAACTGTTTTAATCATTTGAACTTGTTATTTTTTCTCATGTCCTTAATTTTCCTCTTTATTATTCTCAGGATCAAAAATCTAGAGTGTGTTTATCAGAAAGTATCTGAAAGATTATGTCTTTCTCTCTGGATCTTATGTGTCTGTGCTAGCAGCATGCTGAGGTAGAAATAACTTTGTGTTTCAAGTAAATTTTAATTGGCTGAACTCCATAGTGTTATCATAGACAGAATAGAAAATTACTTCTTTTCTTGGTCCCCAGTATTGTTTTTTTCTTTTTTTCTAGTGAGGGCAAAGATAAGAAAAACTCATCCACGGAAGGGTCTGTGTCTCAGTCATCACTCATGACAATCATCCTATGCTCTTTGTCTTCCTCTTCTGTCTTCCACAGAAGGAAAGAACTAAAGTTCCTTCAAGAAATAACATGAAGGGGCACCTGGGTGGCTCAGTTGGTTAAGTGTCTGCCTCTGACTCAGGTCATGATCCCAGTGTCCTGGGGTGGAGGCCTGTGTCGGGCTCTGCTCATTAGGGAGTCTGTTTCTCTGACCCTCCCCAGGCTTGTGCTTTCTCTCTTTCTCTCTCTTGCTCACTCTTTCTCTCTCAAGAATATAAATAAAGTCTTTAAAAAAAGTTAAGGAAAGCTGGTATTTATTTAGCCTGGAAGTACTTCCTGTCTCAATATTTTTTATATTCATTTTTTTTGTATCCATGACGATTGATAGTATCCTATTGTATATTTATTTATTTATTGATTGATTGATAATATCCTATTTTAAATAATCACCTTTTTTTTTTTACTTTTGAAATATTTTGTTAATTTTCAGATAGTTTCCCTGAATTCAGATAGTCCCTTGCACATAAAAATCAAAACTACACATTTTCATCAGGTTAACCTTGCTTGCTCTTCATTATGATTATGTGTTCAAAAAATTAAAAAAACAAAACTTTAAGAATTCTTTTTTATTGTCTAGTAAACAAATTCGGGGTTATTAGCTTGACATTGAATGTTCTTTAAGACTGGGCCCCAACTTACCTTTTTGGCCTTGTTTCCAAATACTCTCCCTTAGCATAATATTTTTCCAAAAAAGGTTAGTAGATATCCTAGCTACAAAATAACATTTAAGGTTGCATAGGCAGCTAAAGGTGATTTCTACAGAGGAAATAAATAGAAAGAATGAAACCTATCCTCTGAGGGAAGGTCCAACATCCAAAGACCAAATCCTCAGAAAAAAAAAAAATTGTTTTTTTATTCCTATATATGCCGGGTAGATAGAAAGTAGAAGGAAAATGTAACCAAAGATGGATGTTAGAAACTTAGCTTCTAAATTCCTGCTGTGATTGGATATAAGAACTGTATCTGAGCTTGGTCATATCTAGAGGAAAATATAGGTCAAGATGAATTCAGATTCTAGAAGTTTGGGAGCTGATAGGCCACTGCCTTAAAGTTAGACACATCATTCTTTTTGTAACATTTGTAATATATGGTGCTTATCAAATACATAATAAATGAGTAAATGAATGACTTAATATACTATAAAATGTGCATGTTCTTGCCAATTGCCTAGGGTATTAGATTGGATCTTTCTTGGGAATCCAAGATATATGGAAGTCACAAATGGAGACTATGTATTTGGGGCAAGATGGGTCTGGTGGCAATCTGGTAACTTTGGGCATGAGAACCAGGAGTTGCTACCTTAGGACTGTAGGCAGAGCCTGAAAGTTAGATAGGTCTATGATTTTAATGTAATCCAAAGGCAAACATAAGTCACCAGAAGGGGGAAGAGTTCTCAATAAAATGTAAATGTAACAAAGGAGCGTCAGAAGCAATCTTTAAGTGTGTCTGGGTGGCTCAGTTGGTTAAGCATCTGCCTTCAGCGTGGGTCATGATCTCAGGGTCCTGGAATTGAGCCAGGCATGGGGCTCCCTGCTCATCTCAGCAGGGAGTCTGCTTCTCCCTCTCCCTATGCTTTCTTCTCCCCGTGCTTGTACTCTCTCTATCAAATAAATAAATACAATATTTTTTTTAAAGGAACAATCTTTGATCATTCAGAAAAACAATGAAAACAAGATGGTTTAGTAAGTCAGAAATCATAGCCTTGTTAATATTTTAGGACTGTTTACCTTCCCCTGCTCAAGTTTCAGGCTCCACAGTTGCATTTCTCATGCCCAAAATGCTGGTGAGAAAATTGGTGCCAGGAACAGGATGCCCTGCAAAAAAGGCACACACAAATTATTTTGATTGGAGGGCACCTGAGTGGCTCAGTGGTTGAGCATCTGCCTTTGACTCAGGTTGTGATCCTGGGATCCTAGGATGGAGTCCTGTATCAGGCTCCCCACAGGGAGCCTGCTTCTCTGTATACCTATGTCTCTGCCTCTCTCTGTGTTTCTCATTAATAAATAAATAAAGCTTTAAAAAAATTATTTTGGTTGGAGAAGTAACATGTCTACCATTATAAATATAATACATTTAACATATTAGGAACAATTTTATTCACTCGGGTCTACTAACATAATCCTTTCTTTTTTTTCTGGATTTAATTCTGGATCTGCAAATTTCATGTAAGAGTGCAGGGATACATCATGGCCGGTCAAAGGGTCATGCGATTCATTAAAGCCTCCCAACAGCCTCCTCCCCAACGTTGTCCCTGGGCCTCCCTCCACCTAACCACCCATACTTCAGGATATTTCTATTTCCCACTGTCTCTTCCTTGTTTCATACAATATTAGAGGCAATGACTGCTCCTTAAGTCAATTTGGAGAGGCTTCTCATAAGGTGAGTAATGAGCACTGAGAAGAAAGCAAATCTTTAGGGCACCTCACCCCAGGAAGATCTGGAAGGAAAAATATAGCTGTTTCAGGAAGAAATATTGGATGGGGCTTGGGGCCACAGCTGCAGTAGTGCACAATTGGCCAATTTAATTTTCTCTTGTGTAGGGCTCTGTTAGCAAAGTGACCTAAGAGGCCTGGATTAAAAATAACAGAGACATTAATTTTCAGTTATAATTGTCTTGGTTTGCATTTTATGATGTTGTGGGTTTTTTTTTTTTTTTAATTAAAGGTAGTGTTTTGTTCCCTTCTAAGGGGTTGGTTGCAATTTAATGCTGTGCCAAGACATATTTCCATTGCCTTTAGCTGTTCTATCTCCTCACAGATAGGGATCAAGTAATTGTAGAGCCAAAGAGAAGAGCCAGGGCTACTTCAGAGCACTGGCAAATCTGACTATCAGAGCTACAACCATCTGGAGTAAGGTCCTGCTGTTTCAGACCACAGTGAGTCCTGGAATGCATTAGGCTGAGCCGTAAGCAGATCTACTTGCTGAGTTTTATAACTGGGAGACGTGGTTATTGGGTTTATGTTTGGGTCAGCAAGAGTTTCTGTAGACTTAGACTGCCATATTCTAGAGCATTTTGGCTGGACTGGTGATGAGCTATCCAGAGAGATTACTAACTTTAATGTTACTTTACTTTTGTTTTCTTTATAGTGTCTTTCTCCTGAACTATGTGGGCCAGATTAATCTTTTGCTTACCACATACTTTTTTTTTTAATTTAAATTTAATTTAGTTAACATATACTGTATTATTAATCTCAGAGGTAGAATTCAGTGATTTATCATTTGCATATGACAAATACCCTCTGACTTCACTCACACGTGGAACTTAAGAAACAAAAATAGATGAGCCTACTGCATTCTAATTATAACTAATACTATAAGATTCAAATAAAAGACAGGGTGGGGAAGGGGTGGAGTGAGAGGGTCTATTGCTGGTGGCTGCAGAAACAACAACTACAACAACAACAACAACAGGATGCCGTCTCACATGAATGACAAGGGCCAGGGATAGTATAGCTCCATAAAAGGTGTCATGGGTCAGTATAGCTGGGGAAATCTATAAAGTTGATACAATCCCAACCCAAATCCTGCCAAGATTTTCTTTGTAGCTATTAACAATCTAATTTTTAAATTTATGTGGGAAAGAAAACATTATATTGAAAAATAGCAAAGTTGGAAGACTCACACTACCTCATTTAAGTCTTGTAAACTATAGTGATTAAGACAGTTGGAATTGGTGAAAGAATGGACACAAAAACCAGTGGAAAAGAATGGAGAGTGCAGAAATAGGCCCTCATTAATAAAGACTATTTATTTTTGACAAAGGCACAAAAACAATTCCATGAAAAAATAAGAATGTACAAGTCCTCTGTCAATTATAATTTGCAAATATTTTCTCCCAGTCTGTAACTTTCTCTCTTTAGTCTCTGAATACAGTTGTTTGCACAGCAAAAGATTCAAAATTTGGAAAAGTGTAACTTGTTTTTTTTTTTTAAGATTTTATTATTTATTCATGAGAGACACAGAGAGAGAGAGAAAGGCAGAGATACAGGCAGAGGCAGAAGCAGGCTCTGTGCAGGGATACTGACGCGGGACTCCATCCTGGATCTCCAGGATCATGCCCTGGGCTGAAGTCGGTACTAAACCACTGAGCCATCTGGGCTGCCCTAATTTGTTATTTTTAAAAAGTTTTATGGATCATGCTTTGGAGTCATATAGAAGAACTCTTTGCCAAACTTGAGTCACAGATATTTTATCCATTTTTTTCTAGGATTTTCATAGTTTTATAGTTTATTTGTATGTCCATGATGCATTGAGTTAATTTTATACACGATGTGAGAAATGGGCTTAAGTCCTTCTATTTCTGAAATCGATGTTTAATCTTTCCAGCACCATTTGTTGAAAAGACTCTGGCTTTTTTCATGAAGAGTAGCAGTACTCATCAATATGAAGATAAATCATACATGTTAAGAGTGTAAAAAGTGCCCCAGGTATGTTAGTGCTCAATACATATCAATATTTGCAGGCCCTCTCCTTCCCTCCCAACAATTCCATGGACCCTGTAAATCCTTAACGATACGTATACAGAACCATCAGTTGATCCAGACAACATACCTGTAGGCATTCGTAGTTAAACCAAACTAAAATAGACATTGTCATTTGCCAAACCAATCCATTATGTTTTATAATTGTTTTATTTTATCTTTTAATTGGCAAAGTTTAAAATTAACTCTTCATGGTAGATAGCTCTATAGGAACAAGTAAACACTTGAAATTCAGCAGGGATCAATATAAAGACATGTATTTTAGTTCAAAAAATTGTAAACATAGTGTGCTGCTAACATTTTGCGAGAAGGATTGTTGTGCTCGAGATTGCGAATCCAAGAAATCACCAAGGAGCTGACACCCATGCAAGTGCAAGAGGGTTTATTTGCAAGCTCCAGGTGGGGTCCAAGTATACCCGACACAGGACACAGCGGAACAGGGACTTGGACCCCAGGCTAAGAGGTGTAGCAGCACGCAGCACTGGCCAGTGGCCCATGGGATTGTAACACACATAGAAAGTTGCACAGTCATGTCATTCTGCACGCAGGTGGCCAATTGAATCACAATTTACCCTATAGTGACCATTTGCACTGGCCTATCACTCTGTCAGAATCGGGGCACAGTTTTGGCGGGCGCAAGGCGGGGTTACATTGTTATGAGCCCATTTCCCATTAGGGTGTGCTCAGCGGCTTGACTAGGGTGGGGCAGCGCCCTAAGCAACAAGCAGGTCATGTGGGGGTCATACAGGAGGTGGCGGGTGCAGCACAAAATGGAGTTAGTCCTGCTCTGCTTGTCCAGGGGTAAGGGATTTTTTTTTTAATAATAAATTTATTTTTTATTGGTGTTCAATTTGCCATCATACAGAATAACACCCAGTGCTCATCCCGTCAAGTGCCCCCCTCAGTGCCCGTCACCCATTCACTCCCACCCCCCGCCCTCCTCCCCTTCCACCACCCCTAGTTCGTTTCCCAGAGTTAGGAGTCTTCATGTTCTGTCTTCCTTTCTGATATTTCCTACCCATTTCTTCTCCCTTCCCTTCTATTCCCTTTCACTATTATTTATATTCCCCAAATGAATGAGACCATATAATGTTTGTCCTCCGATTGACTTATTTCACTCAGCATAATACCCTAGGGGTAGGGGATTTTTGTTAAATTTTCTGGGTCCCACAGGATGAGATAAAATAGAACATGTTTTTTGGGGTGCTGGTCTGTACTTTTTAACTTTCCCAAAATTATATAGAAAATAAATAGAGGATGACAAATCTTGACTTTATAGCCAGTTTTAGGAACACAAATATGAATATTTTTGTTGGTCCGATTGTAATCTAATTAACGATGCGACTACCAACTATGTTTCATCTCAGGCTGTGTTAATGAAGGTGTAGAATAGAATTGGCATCGTTGGAGACGCTGGGTCAGTTTCTCTGCTCTGCTCCAATCATATTTGAAGCTGGCTTTTGGCTTTACTGTGTGTGTTTGCTCACGCCTGTGAGTGCGTGTGCCTGTTGGCAGCTGTTGAGATCTAGTGGCCAAATAGTAGCATTCTTGATGGAAGAGAGAAATTGGCAGTGAGATAGTGAACCTCAGTTTTCCTATCGGTTAAATAATTAATTTTTAAAATTGAGGGTGTACTGTGTCTGCCTGACACTGTTCCCAGGGCTACAGTTATCACAGTGAATTTAAAACAACAACAACAAAAATGAAGATCATAAGATCTGCCACTTTGCACTATTGTCAGGATTTAAGACAGCTGGTTATTATACGTGTTCAGTCATTGCTGGGGTGATGGTTACTGGCAGAGTGAACACGTTCGGATAAGTATACATTTTATATCCTGATGGCTTTTAGAAACTTCTTACAAAGGTGTTGATTTGCCAAGACAGAATTAAATAATTTGGCTGGTCTAGGCCGTTCCTTCAAAAATCACTCTGGGCATTTTAGTGAAAACCCCATTAAAATATCTCCTTCTGATCACTGATTCATTCTAACCATATTGCATGCCTGGCAAATTTGATATTTTAAAACTGTTTGAAACTGACAGGAAAAAAAAAAAAAAAAACAGCATAGGAAAAAAAGGGCCTGTTTGTAATGTCAGGCCTCTGGGGATGGCTGTATTGTATGGGATGGGGAGGAACAGTCCCATTGGCAAGCAGCCACCGAGCACCAAAGCATGGAGCCCCCCTGGAAAGCTGATAATCTGAGCAGCTGAGAGCAGAGACAAACTCAGCCAGTACAGAAGCCTCCTAGGGGGTAATTAGAATCTCTTCTACCAGACTCAGAAGTCCTAAAATATAAGGGCCCCGGTGGGCCATGCTCAAACACTGGGCAGGATAGAGTCACTTACAAAGGTAAGAAAGATGGCTTTAGTCCCACTAGGAAGAATAAGAGGGGATTATATTAATTACCTCCAATTACAAAAGGAGAGAAGGAACCACCTTTTAAAGGGGAGAAGGCAAATTGAAATTCTATTTGTGTAACTTTCACTCGGAGGGAAACAATGTAATGGCCCTATTGCTTCCTTCCTTGCCATGTCAAGTTGCTCCTCTGGCCTGATCCACCAGCTAGTGGCCAACCCAAGGCTGTATCTGGATATTTGTCTTTCATTAAGGTTTATTTTCAAGATGTCTAGGAATACGTTAGTACATTTATCATGGAGTCAGAAAACCATACCATGAATTCTTGCTGAAGTACAATAAGAATGAGGTGATTGAGACAGATATTCCATAATAAATAACTGTCTCACTGCTGTTTGTTTGGCATCTAGAAATAGTTTTTACAGATCGGGGCCCATATATAGCTTAAGCACACTGGGACTGTGAGCAGAAGAGGTCTTTGGGTCACCAGCACTGGCTACAAATGTTTAGATGAGTTTTTCCATTAATCAGTGACTTACTGAGAATCTACTGTTGGCAGCTGCAAAACCCTTCTTGTTGAGAGTCTATCACCGCTGCCTTCAAACTATTTCCTCGTTAATGGATGAGAAGAAATCCAGTGTGCGATTGTAAATTTTATGGTCAGTTTTATCTCAAACTGAGTAATGGCAGCAGAGAGCCATCAGAAGGCCTTCTCAGAGGTTAAGTTCAGAATCAAATCTCCAAAAACAGATATATCTTACCCAGGTGAATGTGGATGGAGGTGAGGTGGAATAGGAAATACTAAATGGGAGAAACAGTATGAGGACTGCAAGATGCTTCAGAGAACTTTACCTAAAAGACCTGGGAAATAGGTTTATAGTCAGACAGCCACAAAAAAATGACCCTGAAACAGTAGTAAGAATCACAGAACGAGTGGTTTGTCTAAGAAGCATTATCCGGAAGGCAAAACAGACTCCAGTGAACCACAGTGTTTCCTTTTCTCCAGGGTGTGGTTGTGTCAAAATAATTTAGGGCATTTTGGTTAGATTACAGAGAGTCCTCCAGCTCAGAGGTGTATGCAGAACAGTTGAGAACACTCAGCAGGATGTTCGTTGGTGGGAGGGAGACAAAAAGGTGGCATCTGGCATCAAGGAACAGCTGACCCTGAAGAGCCTCTGTTTGGGGATTCTGCAAAACAACGCATGTAGGATTGACTATGGGAATTGAGTCTCCCCTTAATTGACACTTTTATACCAGTACTAGCTATAAATGTTTAGATGTGTCTTTTTCTTTTCTTTCTTTCTTTCTTTTTCTTTCTTTCTTTCTTCTTTCTTTCTTTCTTTCTTTCTTTCTTCTTTCTTTCTCTTTCTTTCTTTCTTTTTCTTTCTTTCTTTCTTTCTTTCTTTCTTTCTTTCTTTCTTTCTTTCTTTTTCTCTTTCTTTCTTTCTTTCTTTCTTTCTTTCTTTCTTTCTTTCCTTCCTATTTCTTTTAAAGATTTTATTTATTTATTCACGAGAGACACAGAGAGAGAGGCAGAGACATAGGCAGAGGGAGAAGTAGGCTCCACGCGGGGAGCCTGATGTGGGACTTGATCCCAGGACCCCAGGATCACGCTCTGAGCTGAAGACAGATGCTCAACTGCTGAGCTACCTAGTTGTCCCTAGATGTGTTTTTCTATGAATATGTTAAAAGTTAGGAAGTTCTTTGGAATTGGTCATAAATAAAATATAGGATGATAATGACGTAAGTGATTGAATCACACCAATTTCTGTGATATTGGTAATTCTGCAGAGTAGATTAAGCTGTAACATCAGAGGCACTGCAAGCATGGAGCAAGCAAGCCTTCTGGTGAATGTTTCATGTCTAGAGCACATCAGGCTGGTGAGGAAGACTCTGGGATGTGGGCTTGAATGAGTTGAAAACAATTCTTTAGAAGCTTTCATGGAATGCTTTTCCCTTTTGTAAGTAAAAGTTGACAGCATTTGAAATTCTCAAAGGCACAACAGGAGGGGATCCCTGGGTGGCTCAGTGGTTTAGCGCCTGCCTTTGGCCCAGGGTGGGATCCTTGGACTGCTTCTCCCTTTGCCTGTGTCTCTGCCTCTTCTCTCTCTCTCTCTCTCTCTCTCTCTGTGTCTATCATGAATAAATAAAAAAATAAATCTTAAAAAAAAAAAGCACGACAGGAGAGTTGTGTTTTGTGAACCATGCCCGTCCCTTGCGCAGGAACAAATCATCCTGTCCTGCTCACTCCTGGCTCTCCAGTACATTAATGTCCACCCCATACCATTTCCCCTCTAGCAGTCTGTTATGCATGCTCTTCTGAGGTTCCACAAGGGAGGTTATTCCTCTTTATACTTGAACCTGCTCCTGTGGAATTGCTCCAGCACACTAGATGACATGCTCTGATCTCGGGTTTGACTGTCACAACGGAGATGGGCTTCGGTGCACATGAGACGAAGGGCATGCAATTTAAAGCTTCATTAGGTGCAAGTTCAGCTTCAGCTTTTCTCCCAAAGGCTTTTGTGCTTTTGAGTGACTCCCATTCTTTAGTTTTTCATGAAAAAAATGAATATTAGTCCAATTTTGATCTAAGATTTTGCATGTCCCCAGATATAATGACCTCCTCTGACTTGAAAGAAGGAGAGCAGTTGGAGTGTGGCCTCTGTACTTCATCTGGAGCCTCCTAAACCTTGCTTCCACAGAGGATCTAAAATGGTTACAAGCTCAGTGATGTGCTGATTCATGACTCAGATCACCAAGTGACCATGCCCTGTGTCAGTGCTGTAATTCCCACTTCCAGCAGAAGGGACCTGAACTCAAATCTAATTTAAAATTTTATTTTGTTGCAATCCTCCAGATATCTGCTCTACTCTTTCTTGGAAACAGGCTGTTCCTAAGCAAAGCAGGTCTCTTGATACAGGATGTTATAAGCTTCCAGAGGGACTCTTTGCTCTAAAATGCATCTCTCACAGACCTTACCAAAATTTCTGCATTAGAAAGCTTAATATTAATAACTTTATGTAGTTATTATAAAGGACATTTCTCACCATTACTAAATAAAAAATAGGCAGTATAAGACATGGGTGAGAGATGTTTTTCCCAATACATATAAGGAAGACATAACAATTAAAATAAATCATATCCATTCATGTAAAACTCCAAATCATTTTACAAACACTAAGTTGTAACATAGCTACTAGTATTTAATCCTTACATTGTGCTAAGGATCAGGGGTAAAATAATAAATTGATATAATTTCTATTGTCAAGGATTTCAGAATATAGTAAGGAGTAGAGACAGAGAGATAGAATATTGTGACTTGATGTCAGCATTTCTGTGATGAAGAGGAGTCCAGAGAATCTTATAAGTGCAAAAGGAGAGCATTCAATAGAGCATTCCACATGGCAGGCCTGTGTTGGAGAGGAACTAGCTGGGGTGTTTGGGAAGGGGTGTGCATAGGCAATGCTTGGATGACAAAGAAAGGGTCTCCCAAGAAGAACAACATGAATAGTCTGGATTCCAGAAAAGGCATGGGATGAGCAAGAAGTCAGATAGCATTTACATTGCTACAGTAAAGAGTGGGATCAGAGCATGTTGAGAAAGAGGTAAGATTGGATGCCAGGAAGTCAGCTTGTGCTGGGGTGAAAGTGATGGGGTGAAAGGGATGAATCTTATATTCAAAGCAGGACATTTTTAAAGGAATGTTAGAAATCAGTCTGGCAAGTAAAAACCACTACTGAATGAGGAACACAAAGAGGGAGGGAAATGGAAAAAAACCTCTGTAAATGGCAACATGTGGAGGCTTTTGGAGTGCAAGACTGTCAAAGAATAAATATTGGGCTGACTTTTCCACCTGGTAGAGGCAAGCTCGTTGCAAGGGCAGAGTGTATGTTGAGGTGCATGTTGAGGCAGAGAGGATTGGTAGGCTGCCAGGTGTTCTGTGGTTGTGGACAGGGGACCTTGAGAGTTGGCTTTCTGGAGATTGAGTCTAATCTTCCTACTAGCTGATCCTTTTTAGAGACTTCTGTAATATTTCTTAGTCTCCAGGAAGAATTTCTTCCAGAGCTGGGATCATGTCTTTCTACTCTTACATGTGATCATAGGTAAGGCCTTTGCTTTTCAGATTTAATTTTCTAATCTCTAAAATGGGACAAATGTTCTGAGGATCAGTTGATAGTAAGTGTCTGAAAAAACCTCTCCTGGTGACACATGCTCACTGCAGGAGGTCACTCTTTGTTTTTTGTTTTTTGTTTTTTTTGTTTTTTTTATTTCATTTGCTTTATTTGATAATTAAGGTGACTTCATGAAAGGCTGATTGGTGACTTCATGAAAGGCTGATTGGCACAAGCTTTTGTGGTTTGGAAATGGGACTAGGAAAACTAAATGGACTTCTCACTTATCTCAATGACAGTGTCAAATAATTCTGGGTGTGGACCTTCATTGTATTTGAAGTTACTATAGACAGTTCTGTGCTTCAATGTGACAAAGTGACAAAAGGGAGCCCAGGGTAAGACATCTTCAGTTGCCCATTAACCCAGATACTGGCCATAATAACTCCTGCTAACACACACTATTAGTCTATTATAACACTAATAATAAGGCCGGGAAATGCAAATCAAACCTCATTTACTTGGACCTGTAACAGGTCAATCCAGAAGGTGCTGCTGAATCCCTAAACCTGTATCCTTGTTAACCCTGGAAGACACATCTTCAGACCAATCTGGAGGGCAATTTGTGAAAAGCTTAGGTTTGAGATAGTTCATTTGCCTTTTCAGTAGCTCTTTTGTATCCTTGTGGTTACACAATCAGATGATGGTAAAGATTCACAAATGGAGTGAAGTGCAAAGTAAAACCTATTCCTCAGAAATATTTTATGTTGGTCAGGGAAGTGAAGCTGATCTTCCATTTATTAAAATTGTGTATGTGTCAGTAATTGTGCCAAGTATTTTATATACATTATTTAAGTTAATATCCCCCCAAAACTTATAATATGAAAGGTTATTGTCTTATTTTAGAGATTAAACCAATTGGGCTTAAGAGAAAAATCAATTGCCTAAGGTTACACTGCCAGTTAAGAAACAAGCTGGATACCCAATTCCTGGTTTACCTGCAGCCAATGCTCATGGAAATTGCTAGACCCTCCTTTGTCAGACGATGAAAAAGATATTTCCACTAAATGAAACTCACAGGGCAAACATGGGAAATCACATAAGTGAGTAGATATGGAGGTTGGTTTTTTTTTTTAAGTCGTATTTGCTTGTCATGAGAACTATAGCTGTTGTGTTTCTACCACATCCAAAGCTGCGTACCATACAAAGATGTCAAATAAGTTCTTGTGCATGAAGTTGACCTGTCAGTGTGAATTAGAAAAAAAGTGCAGTTGGAAACAAGCAAGTGGGATAAA
Organism: Canis lupus dingo; assembly: GCF_003254725.2. Taxonomy (NCBI): domain Eukaryota; kingdom Metazoa; phylum Chordata; class Mammalia; order Carnivora; family Canidae; genus Canis; species Canis lupus. The sequence continues at coordinate 28,268,550 of NC_064261.1, read as the reverse complement.
GTAGGGGGGACGGGGCACTGGTTAGTGGAATTGCCCTGACCTACATGTGGATTACCCATTTCTTCAAACTTAGTAAGCAGAAGATGCTTCTCACCCCACCATATATCCTGAACAGAATGACATCTTATTCTTATTATTCCAGCAGAATCTGCACTTCTTTCTTACCCTCCAGAAGTCTCTGAAATTGCCTTCTACAGAAAACTTTTCCAGCTATATCTACAGTTGGAAATCACTTTTCTTTGAGAAACAAAGCAGTATAATAATAGATTCTAGAAAACATCATATCTGACCTCTTTATTTTAAATGTATTTTCTGGGTTTTATATATATTTCTATGCTAACAGTATGTAGCTGATAGCAAGGACAATCATTTTTGTTCACTGCATTTATTTAAATTGCCATAAATTCCAATTATGCTTCTCTCCTAGAGATGCATCAACATCTAGTAAATGAAAACCCACAGCTGATACATTCTGGTTTTCCAGTGGTCCAGTCAGAGTGCCATCTGTGCCTTTAGTAACCAGTTGACGTGCATTTGCCATTGTTGTGCTTCTAGAATAAAATTTCCAGCCAGGAATGTCTTGTGAGGCATTAATCCATGTATGTGTGCTCTGAAAACTAGGCAAACTGGCCCCAAAAAGAGTTGGTTCTGCAGACTTCATGAATTCGCTCAATGAGATTAATTAGGCAGAGGAATCCCTTGCCACTGGGAATGACCAAGTCACCAGACCAAAACTGCACACTTCCTTGGCAGCAGGGGATGCCACTGGCAAAGGCAAATAGGTGTTCTGTGGTCCCTGAATATCCAAAATTTCGCGTACCTGCCTTAAGAAAAAAAAATATAGGGTAATACAAGTAAAGAACCCCAGAGATAAGATGAAAATGGTGTCATGAATTTTGTTAGGAACAAAAATGATACTCGCTCATACCTTGCAAGGCACTGAAAGAGAAGCATAAAATAGGGACTGCTTATGCCTTAGATGTTTTTCCACAGTGTTCATTAAAGGCTTTATTTCCATTCTCTGCTGTTACCATCATAGGTGTACATCTGGATGTGAATTCAACATGGATAAAGCTGAGATACCAACCCAAGGGTCAGAAAATATCCTTTGATCAGATTTTTTTCCTATGTCAGGTTACTTGTGCCTGGTTTCTTGCTTCCATGAGGGAGGGATATGATAATCATGAATGATGTTTATCAAATATGGCCAGTATACCAGTAACTAAACTTCTTAGCTTCTTGTAGTTGAGTGAGTCCGTAGGACTAAGTTCTGGCCAAGGATTTGTGAGCAGAATTTATTTGTGTAAATTCTGAGCGTGAGAACTTACCTGATGGCCCAAGTGTGCAAAATACAGCCCCACTGTGCCCCCAAGGGCTCTTTCTCTCATCCATTCTTAGTGATAATACCAGAATGTGACTTCTTTGTCATCCTGGCTGGAGTAAGAGACATAGAGCAATGTCCCTTAGGCTGATCATGATGGACAAGAAGCTTAACAATATATGTTTATTATTATAGGTCAGTAGTTTGGGAGGTTATTACCACAGAAGAGGTCATTACCACTATAAGAAAGTTGTCTATAATATATGGAGCTTCAGGGGCCTTCATGAAAACAAACTTTTGGTAGTCCTAAAATGTCAGTTCACTTATTGAACAAGTAATTTATTGAATGCTGCTTTGAGACAGACATTATCCAGGCACCAGAAACATTGCATTGAATAATGATATCATCTTTATGCTGCCTCAAACTAATGGGAGGAATGAGAGGCTGGTCAACAAGACATTTCCAGATAAGACTACATCTCATCACTGGGTGCATATTGGGCTCAAGGTGTATCTTCAAAGTGTAGACATGAAAAAATAATAAAAGGTAGACAAATGTATTCATCCAAAAAAATTGTATTGCATTCCTTTTCTATGCTAAATATAAGATTTTATCCTGAAGACTGGAAAAATTCATATATTTTAGAGCTGTGAAGTTGGCACTACTCGGGGGAAATTTTTTATGGTGAGAGGAGAATTTCCCTTTTTTTCTCTTTTCTTCTGGATATTCTGAGGTTGAGGATATTACATGCTTGTGGACAGTATTGGGTTGAGAGAAATAAGAGGAATTAAGACATGGTCAGGGAAAAGTGGCTCTCAAACAGAGAGCTTTCAGACAGAGATGTTATGGAGACTTTGAATTTGGTTTATGGTCCAGCCATATTTACCACACTAAGGCGCTGCATATGAAATTAGGAATATAGAGTGCTCATCTGATGAAGCATCTTCAGTTTTGCATCTTTTAGAGAAACCCAGCCTATAAGTTCTATCCAGGGCAGGAAATTGAAACAGGATATTTGGAACAGGAGTATTTCCTGGGGGATGCTCTTCAGCTCTGTGATGTAAATAAAAATTGTTGTTCATTCAAACTCAAGGTAGCTTTTCAACTGTAATATAGACTTTTTTTTCCCCTGGCAATTCACAAAACCCTTAAATGGAATGATGTATCTTTACTTTTGGGCAAATTGTAAATTTTTTTTTTTCTGAACTTACACTGACCCTCTGCCTGCTGATACCAAGAAACTAACAGCTCCCTTTAAATTCATTCTTTGAGTCAACTATTCTTAGCTCTGGATGTAAGTTTCCATGGGATTGCAATGCCTGGCACAGCAAAACTCACCAGACACAAAGGGGAGGTTTGGGCCTTTCTATTTCTTTTCCTATCAAGTCCCTATCACGGGTCCTGTCTGGAGGATACTCTCTGAAACATTGTTTCTATTGCAACAGCCTAAATAAAGCACCCATTCCCATGTAGTTTGGTTCCAGGAGAATTTTTTAAAGTTTGACAGTTTCTAAGACAGGTAACATCCTAGCAGTGTTAAAAAAAAATAATAATAAAGGGCTTGTGACCAGACAGAATGTGGGCTGGGGAATCTTTCAGAATAGCTGAGTGACTCGTTACTCAAAAAAGTTTGTTATATTATAATGAAGTCACACCTTTTACACAACAGAAAACATTTTATTGGACTTCAATTTTAAAAATGACATGAAAGTAGACTTTCTGAGATCTTTAGAACAAAACAACAGTAATAGTTTTCACATTCATTTATTGAGCACTTATAATAGGACATTCATTTGAATACATACCAATTTTCTAGATTATGCATGCACGTGGAAAAAAAGTTGTATTAGTTTTCTCTTGTCACGTAACAAATTGCTATAAATTTAGCAGCTTAAAACAGCAGCTATGCTCTGTTTCTGTAGGTCAGAAGCCCAGAAGAGCTTGGTAGATCTGTGCTCAGGTGTCACGAAGCTGAAGTCAAAGTGTCAGCCAGACTGAGTGCTTACCTGGAGAACAGGATGGAGGAGAGGGCAGCAAGGATCCATTTCTAAGCTTAAGCATGTTGCATCTCTTTGTGGTTGTAGAACCTAGATCCCCATTTCCTTGCTGGCTGCAGAGTCACTCTCTGATCCCAGAGGGCACCTACCTTGCTATCTCCATCTTTAAACCATCAATTGCATTTTGAGTACTTTTTGTCCTTCAGATCTCTCTGGCTTTCTGTCTGGGGTCTCTTTCTGCATTTTACTAGGCTTATATAATTAGATCAGGCTTACCTGGAAAGTCTCCAAATTGTAAGGTCAACTGATTTGAATTACAATTTGCAAAGTCCCTTCACAGTGATACCGATAGTTTGAATAACCAGGAAAGGGGTGAGAGGACAATCCTTGGAATTCTACTACCGTACAATTGCATTCTCAAAGTCCTAGAATTTCTTAAAATCGAACATTTTTTTAAAAGATTTTAATTAGTTGAGAGAGACACAAAGAGTGATCATGAACAGGAAGAGGAGCAGAGGGAGAGGGAGAAGCAGACTCCGTTGAGCATGGAGTCCCTCACTCCTGAGGCTCAATCCCTGCACTCCAGGATCAATGACCTGAGTCGAGGGCAGATGTTTAACTGACCGACCCACTAGGCGCCCCAAAACTGAGCATGTAGAGGTCATGCTAACCTACCCAAATTCCTACTCTGATAATTTTTCCAACTCTGTGTTGACTTCACTCTGTTCCATGAATCTAAGAAGCTGGCAAAGAGCTCTTTATTTTTATTATTAATAAATAACACCCTCATCACCCTTTCACCTCTAATAATACAATCTGCATACACACTTTTAGTTCTAAGGTAACTCAGAATGAATTGACTTTTGCTTTGATAGTGAAGAAAAATTTGCCACAGCCACCTGTTAAGCCTGAAAGATCACCACCAACACCACAAAAAATAGGGAAATGCCACGGCATTAATTTGGGATTATAGCTAATTTGTAAAGTGAAGTAGCGACATTAATGCCTGCAAACAAGCTCTAGACACATTGTCACGCCCCCAGTTTGAACTCAGAATCAGCTGTAGATCACCTCAGCTTCACAATGTGCCTTTGTTATGAATCCTGTATCAAAGTGCCAAAGCCATTCAGTGTACTCTTTGTAAGTGCTGACTTCTTTGTATTTTTACCAACTCATAGTATCCCACTGGATCGCGGATGTCACAGGTTTCAAAAAAAAAAAAAAAAAAAGGTTTTGGTCTCTCTTTTCTCTTGTCAGATTGCCAAGAAGCCACAAATCAACCGAGGCAGGTTACCCTGGGGAACATCTCATGCTGGCAACTATGAAGTGTCCTCTAGAGAGACCCCTGGCCTATAATTCCGGAGCTCCGTGGAGGAGGAAATCACTTCCTGGCATCTGTTAGCAAATAGAGACCTTCCTTGAGTGTTAATAATTCCCCCTATATCTCCCCTGTGTTCTCATCAGACAGCATTTTACATCTTCCAGTTAATTTCCGTCCCAGGGTCTTTCTCCTGGTTCCCTATTGGAACACCTCCTTCCTTTCTCCTTATTTGGAGATTATACATTCTTGGCTCAATTTCTTTAATAGATGTAGACATATTCGGATTATTCATTTCTTCTTGTGTGAGTTTTGGTAGTTTGCCTCTTCCAAGGAATTGGTCCATTTTACCTATTACCAGTCAAGTGTATGGATATTTGTTATTCCTGGTTGATAACATTTCTTTGTGGATTTTTAAAATTACCTTTCATTATTTTAATGTACATGGGATCAGTGTGGTGACCCTTATTTCATTTTGATGTAATTGGTGTCTTCTCTGTTTCTTGGTTCCAAATAAAAACAAATCCAGACTTAGTTAAAGAGATTTTTTTTTTTTTTGCAAAGACTATTGCAATAGGAAGAATACTCCAAACACAGGATCTACCAGCCTTTCAAAACTCAAACAGAAAAAAAAGTCTTTCTTTTATAGGAAGGCTAAGTAAGACAGTCAGGAACTTTTGAGAGGAAATTGAGCAGGGATGAACAGACAACATAATTCAGCTGGTCTGACAGGAAATGTTTCCATTTCCTGATTCTCTGGATGGCCAGCTGATTCTCAGGATGAGCCAGACGTTAGGGAAGATGTTCTGTTTTACTGCTTGCTCAGACTTAGAGACAAACCAAAGTTCAGGGACTAGTGGATAAAAGAGAAACCAACCTAAAGATTGGCTAAACTAATACAGAGGGTAAGTTATGGACAATTATAGACACAAGGTAATCGCTCAGCTGGACCAGAGATTTATAGGTTTCAATGACCTTTTCAAAGAATCAGCTTTGGTTCATGAGTTCTTTCTATTGTTTTCTAGTTTTCAATATCATTCATTTCATTGTTTTCAGTGTCATTCATTTCTGCTAATAAAATAAAATTTTGTATTTTAATAAATAACAATGCTAATTATTATTTTTTCTTCTACTTGCTTTAGGCTTAAATTACTCTTTACTTTTCTTAGGTGGAAGCTGATATTACTCTAATGTAAGGTCTTTTCTTTTTTCTAATGGACAAAGTTAGTGCTATAAATTTCCATTTGAATACTCCTTTCACAGCATCCTCACATTTTGATAGGACATTTAAATTTCCAGTTAGCTCAAAATAATGTACAGTTTTTTCTTTGAGACTCCTTTGGCCTACGTGTTATTTAGGAGTGTGTGTTTGGGCAGCTTGGGTGGCTCCGTGGTTTAGCTCTTGCCTTCAGCCCAGGGTGTGATCCTGGAGACCCGGGATTGAGTCCCATGTCGGGCTCCCTGCATGGAGCCTGCTTCTCTCTCTGCTCGTTTCTCTGCCTCTCTCTCTCTGTTTCTCTCATGAATAAATAAATAACAATTTTTAAAAAGGAGTGTGTGTTTAATCACCAAATACTGGGGATTTCCCAACTCTATTTCTGTTATTGACTTCTAGTTTAGGACGATAGTGGTCTGATAACACATTTTAAATTATTTCTATTTTAAAACATTTTTTTTAGTTTGTTTTATACCCTTGAATGCTGCTTTCTGCTGAATGTTTCATGTGAGCTTGGGAAGAACATGTATTCTGCTGTTTTTGAAGGTAATATTCTAGAAATATCAATTAGATCAAGTGGGTTGGAGTGCTGTTCAGGTCTCAGCTACATCCTTGGTGATTTTCTGCCTACTTGAACTATCAAATACTGATAGAGTGTCGGAAAGTCTCCAACTATAATAGTGGATTTGTCTATATCTCCAAGCACTTCTGTCAGGTTTTGCCTCATGTATTTTAATGCTCTATTAGGTATATACATGTTTGCGTTTGTCATGTCATCTAGGAAGAGTGACAGCTCTTTGCTCCTGATATATTTCCCTGTTCTGAAGTCTGCTTATTCAGAAATTGATATCACTATTCAGTTTCCTTTTCATTCATGTTAGCAAAGTACATTTTCTTCTTACCCTTTCTTTTTAACCTGATCTTTTCATTTTTATTTTATTTTATTTTTATTTTATTTTATTTTTTTATTTTATTTTATTTTATTTTATTTTATTTTATTTTTTTTATTTTTTTCTTAAGGTGGGTTTCTTGTAGACAACATTCAGTTGGGTCTTTGTTTTTTTCCTTTACTCCAACTGTCTGTCTTTCATTGGTATCTTCCCTCTACATATTTAGATATTCCCTCTACATATTGTGGTAGGCAAAATAATGTCCTGCAAAGATGTTCATGCCCTACTCTGGAACCTGTGAACATGGTATAGTTCATGACAAAAAGGACTTTGCAGATGTGATTAAAGTTGAGATGAGGGAGATTATTCTGGATTTTCTGGGTAGACCTAATCTAAACCACAGTGAAAGAAGAAGGCAAATGAGTAGGTCAGAGTGAGGTAATGGGAGAACTACTTAATCTGCTATCACTGGCTTTGAAAGTGGAAGAAGGGGATGAAGACCTTAGGAATACAGGTCATTTCTAGAAAGTGGAAAGACCTACAAATGAAACCTACCAACACCTTATAGAAAGCAACACAGCCCTCTGACACCTTGATGTTAGCCCCGTGGGACTGTCTCAGATTTCTGACCTGGAAAACTATAAGACGATAAGTTTATGTTGTTTAACCCTCTAACTTTGCAGTAATGTATTATGGCAGCAATAGAAAATTAATTCAGGGCACCTAGGTGGCTCAGTGGGTGAGCATCTGCCTTTGGCTCAGGTTGTGATCCCAGAGTCGGGATCCACTCCCACATCAGGCTTCTCACAGGGAACCTGCTTCTTCCTCTGCCTGTGCCTCTGTCTCTCTGTGTCTCTCATGAATAAATAAATAAAATTCTTTAAAAAAATAAAACTAATAGACTCTATCTCAGGATTAAATCCAGGCTAAATGTTTCCGATAAATGTGGCACTTTCATACCATTCTGACCTTGGCTTCCATTCCTTTTGTGCTAAAACACTCTCCTAACCACTCTTAACTGTTCTTGGTTCATTCATTCATATTAGTGTACATAAGACACAGTTAGTGTGTGTGTCTCTGTTGTTGCTATTATTCTTCACCAATCCCACACTCAGTTAAACTAATATTTGTTCCTAAACATTTTCAGATTTTATATAGTACCTAGAAGCAGGCTGGAAATAGAAAAGTATAAGGCCAGTTTGAAGAAGAGAGGCTATGTGCAGATGTCAGATAATCACAGAGTCTAACTGCATGTTGTTTAACATGACATCCAAACCTCAGTTTCCTTGTCTGTATAACATAAAAATAAAAATACATTCCTCAGGGAATATTTGTAAAGACAAAAGTCAGAAGCATGTAAGTTGTTTGCCACTGAGTAGGTGTTTAGATTTTAGATATTCTCTGTACTTGATTTTCTTAATGGAAACAATAAGATTATTGTGAGCATGAAATTTTCACTTGTTATTCTATTTAAAAAATTGCAGATAGAGACAAGAAAAGTTTATAGTTAGCATTTTTTTTGAGTGATTACACACAAATACAGTAATTCTTGAGGGTCAATTGTCCTGTTCATTACATGACCTATGTTTAATCCAATAATATGTAAGTAAATATGACACTTGTGTATACATCATTCATTTCCATGGTCTGAAAGATAACAATTAAATTGTTTTCCCTTCATTTAACTTGTACTCATTAACTAATTGGACATGCATTACATTATTTCAAAATTCAATCTTGTCCACAAAAACAGGTCCTTATATGATCATTTTCATTTTAATGCATTTCTGAAGTGAGAGGCATATGACAATTCACTAAAATGGATTTTGTTTTCACAGCACACACACAAAAAATGGTTTATTAATCTGAGTGTAGTGGGCTTTTGAAAATAACCTAATTAAATATAATTGATATAATTGTTATTTGACAAGACTAAGAACAGATGCACAGAGAATACTCAGAAAGGAATAAAAAGAAAAAACACTAGCACATCTCTGAATCTAATCTAACTTATGTGTATATATACATAGATATTATGTGTTTATATTTCATTCCCTTTATACATGATATATATCATACATATATGATTATATATACATACACACAAAAATATGACATATACATATATGTTATATATGTTTAAATTCATGAATAGGGCTGTTTTAAATTTCTCACATGCTATGTAGTCACAGAAAGGGGCTGCTTTGTCTGACACTCTCCAGTTTGCCTTCTGGTAGGCCATGTTGAGAGGTAATTCTCCATGGGTCTGTCATATTTCTCCACATCTAGGGAACAGAGGTACTGAGGCCTTTTATAAGGATTACCTTTTCAAGGATATTTTAACCCAAACAGTCTTGGAAGATAGAGATTGTATCTTCCTCCAGAGCAGAAAGAAGACTCCTTTATTAGCAGGTCTAGTAAATTTAATGTTTACCTCTATGACACATTTTGCAGGTGTGCTTGCAGTCCATTATAAAACATTTGGATTTCCAAAACCTGAGGTTTCTCTCCTGGAATAACACTTTGCACTGTAGGTGTCCCCTGGTCCTCATTGTGCACCATATAGGAATTGGGGTTTGGGAAAACTGAGTAAAAATAAAGACATGCTGACTACTGTTATTTCTGTGATTAATAAACTGACCTTTGACTCTGACCTAGGACTCATGTTTTTCTATCAACATCCATAAAACTGTGGAAAGTTTATTTGTTAGTTTGTAAGTAGAGTAAAATCTCAGACCCACTGCAGTTCTTGACAGAATGAATTATTAGTACGTTACAAAAAAAATATTTCATGTCAACAAAATAAATCAGTGATGTGTATGCTCATTTTCAAGAAGTCTAGGAACATAATTTTCACATAGATGCAGAAGTGGCTTAGTATAATGAGACTACTTGTGGTAGAGACACTGGACCTTATTCCAGCTTCTCCTTTATTTTAGTTTGTGCACTGAACAGATTTACTTTTGTTCAATATGTTTCTCATATATTAAATCATTTATTCACAGAAGCAAAATACAGTAGGTTTTAAATTACATGCTTCTTTATAAAAGAATTTTTTCCCCTGTTTCCCCTAGTTGACATTTATAATCTGTGCAAATTTAGTGTAGTATGATATATTTATTCTGGATTCGGGAGGTTAAAAGGACATAGGATGTTGAAGAGCACCATATACAATTCTTGGTCCATGATTTTAAGTATACTTCAGGTGTTACTGGAAAACTTTTAGTGTTCATGGGTATTTCCCAAGGGTCATAAGACTCCAAGAATTCAATAGAAGAGGCCATGACATCTTTAATGTCATATGGGGTGCAAAGGTCACATTGACCCATGCATGCATCTCCTGAAAGGAACCTATTCTGTGTCATGGGACATGGAATATGATAAAGTTAGTTTTGAAGTTGGACCACAAAGCACAGTGACTGTGAGATGTCACAACTGTAGAAAAAACATTCATATTGTCTACTCTGAAAACTAAACAATAAAGGTTATTACAAAGCAAATGGGTTTACTAAGAAATAACAGAGGAATTGCAATTTGGGACATGCCAAAGTAAGTCTGGAGAACATCTTTTTAGCAAGGAAAGGAGGAAGCTGGGAGGGGATGTTTTGAATAAAAGTTCATTTTTGGAAAATGAGAGTTTGAAGTGATGGCAGCACCTCATTGGCTGCAAGTGACAGCAGCTCGCTGTTAGCATGCTGAGAGAAAATTTCTTCTTGCTCTGGACTGTATAAGCTGTAATGCATGGTAGTGCATGAGAGCTCTCCCTTCATGACTTCCTGACTCCATTTTGAGTGAGATTCCCTTTATTCATTTTCACTTTTTCTCCTTTTGAACAGGTCCTCAAAAGCATAACTGATCAAGAATCAGATTTTCCATAGTTAGTGGTTTTGTCCTTTAGTGCCAGAAAAGACTTTCTTTGGTTATCGTGCCCCACATCAAAGGGAAGGTACATAGTGATTGGAAGCTATTTAAGATCATTTTGAGTAACAAGGGAGGGTATGAAGGAGGTCCCTAGGCATTTCCCATTTAAAGTCTATATTTTATCAAGTCCTAAGTATTAGAGATTGTCTTGAAGCATTGAGCCAGCATCATCCTATTGGGTACATCATTTCTGCAGAGGTTTGACAAACAGGCACAAAGCTTAAAAATGATTAAACAAAACAAAAATGAGGGACAGAATAATAAATCTAGTTTGTATGATGGTTTTAAACCAGGAATCCAAAAAAAAAAAAATTAAACCAGGAATCCAAACTTGAAGATAACCAACTAAAAATAGATAAAAAGATTAGGGGTCAGTTAGGTTTTCTCCTTGCCTGAAATTCTAATAAAAAAAAAAAGAAGTTCTAAATTCCAGACATCATCTCTCTTTGCAGGGCCCTAGGAGATACAAATACTGGCATGATCTTTCCAGGTCAGTGCCAGGGTAACAGAAAGAAAAGGAAGAAGAAAGGGTTTTTAAGTTTTGTTAAAGTATGAAGTCTTGATCTAGCATCCAGGATGTCAGTTACTCCTCTTCCTCATCAATTTGGTATGAGGTCCCCAGCATTTGTAGGGGATCAGATGTCAGATGCAGCCTTCTTTAGCTGTGAGGTTTATGTTCAAGGTTCAAGTCCTTGGAGTCTGTCTCCCATCTGGGCTGTGAGAAAGACATGATAGAGTCCCTTTCAAGGACATACAAAGGGAATCTTTGTTCTTATTGATTCTAAATCAGAAAGATGGAAAAAATTGGAAATGTTACTTTGGAGAATCACACTCATATTTGAAGAAACCATGAGAATTTAGGATCCAGCCCAGTTTGTAGGTATGTAACAAAACCTAAAGACAATTAATGGGATTAAAATCTACAAAGGTGCAAATATAATTTTTCTTTCTATAATTATTCACAATTTTTTTCCCCAAAGATAATCTCAGTAAAATTGATTTATCCTTGGGCTGATTATTTGCATAAGGGTAGCAAGAATAGTGACTGACCATATAAGCTCTTTAAGACTGCTTGGCTGAAACTTTTTACAAGGAATCTTAGGTTAAACTTTTAAAAGACTCTAAGGCTGGGATTTTATTGGCTTCATAAAAGTCAATCTTAATTTCTTAAAGCTGTCTGATCATGTCTGAGTCTATGCACATGTCTCTTAAATATAGACAATACAGTTAAAGTCTCGGTAACACTGCCAATATTTTTAACTGTGTTTTGTTTCAAGGAGAATAGATTTTTATTGAACTTATGTGAACAATGATATTGCCATGAGAAAAAGTACTCAACAGTTTCCAATTTCTGGAGGGATCAGGTAGGAAGAAAAAGATAAATGTTTCTCCATGGTTCACCAAAAGTACATTTTACTAACTTGCTGTAAGTCATAGATGGCTCTGGAGCAAAGATTTCCTCATATCTAGAAAACAAAGATTAAAGAACCAGTTATATATTTTTTTAAAATTCATAGAAATTGTGTTCATCTTCATCAGTTCATTATATCCATATTGTTAATTTTTGTTCTGTTTTAGTACAATTTTTCCATTACTTCTGTAAATTATTATCCAGTTCAATTTTATGATCTCAGTTATCAGAAACCTGCACTTTACCAGAGCTCCTTTAGTGAATCTCTTTGAAAATCACTTTTGTAGGTACATTTTTGCAAAAAGCATCAGAGTAAAACAACAACTGTAAATGAGAGAAGACTTAAAAACATCCATTTTTAAAAGATCTGATGAGAGTTTATCACAATGGAATTGACAGGGAAATTTGGTGGTGTCTGTAACATGCAATATTTTAAGGTACTAATTAGAGTTATGACTGGTAACATTATACGAAGGCATATCAAATTTCCATGAATTTCATATAATTTCTAGAATATTTATATAAATAGCATTCACCTATACAATATAACCTAAGAAAGTTTATCATCACTTATGATGTTTCCCATGTAATTTACCATATCAAATAAGACTAATTAGTTGAGCATCTCTTTAAAAAGAGAGAGAACAAATCCTTTGAGATATTCCAGGACCTTTTTCAAAACCTCAAAGGGCAAAAAGATTTATTTAGAAATTGATCTGGGGAAGTCTGTTAAAAATATTGGAAGGTTTTAAAACAGTGAGTTAAATATCATTGGTCTCCATGAAATAATATTTCATTATCCATTCATTAACTATGGCGATAATAGAAGATATTAAAGGAAAATATAGAAAGCCATATAGTTCTGAGCAAAACTTAACTCTTTTAATATCAAGAAGGCTTGGTTTACTTAAGTAATCAAAGACCTTATAAAGACAACAAACACAGAAAATTATTTTAATGAAACCCAGGTTTCTTTTTCTTTTTCTTTCTCTTTTTTTTTAAGATGTTATTTACTTAGTCATGAGAGACACAGAGAGAGAGGCAGAGACACAGGCAGAGGGAGAAGCAGGCTCCCTGCAGGGAGCCTGCTGCAGAACTTGATCCCAGGACCCCAGGATCAGGACCTGAGCCAAAGGCAGACACTCAACCACTGAGCCACCTCTGATTCCCTAAACCCAGGTTTTTTGTTTTTGTTTTGAGGCAAAGTACTTTAAAAGGTAAAGAAGAACCTTTTATAATCTCTTATCGGAAAACAGTCCAGGAATACTTTGTTAATTTGGAAGCAATTTTTAGAGTCTTTCATGCATTTGGAAGCCTCCAAGTACCAATTAAAATAGGCATCCCATTCAGTGGGTTTAATTTTAAAGTCTGTCTTCCAATTTGGTCCCAAGAAAAACAAGTTTGAAGAGTTTGAAAGTTTGAGGCCATTGGAATTCTAAGTTATCTTTGGTTAAGTTGATCCATTTAGTTAAGAATGCACATAAAGAGAGATCATAGTTTTTTGTTGTTGTTGTTGTTTTTGTTTTGTTTTTGTTTTTGTTTTTGTTTACTTGTTTTTTTTTTTACATAAAGCTGACTGGAGTGCCAGAAGGAGGATCCTTCTGAGAATTTAGAGGATTCGGCTCCCATGCTTTAAGACCAGGAGTTCAGAAAACAAATGAGTACTCACAAAAAAGACAATGACTTCAGGAAAACAGCTTCTGAATACAATCAGAGAACTCGACCAAAAGGAAGGAACTCAAATCTGAGAGAAAATTTACTGAACCTAAGTAAGATGACTCAGGGAACACAGACCACAAGAGGCTCATGTGTATACTACACATAATTTGGGGGGTTGCTAGTTTCTCAGGAGTTTGTTCTCCTCAGATCCTACTTCTGATACCATGTATTATCAACCATGAAATTTAAACAACAAAGGATCTCAAACAACAAATGAATTTATTCAGGAATAGCAGAGGGATTACAATTTGGAGCAAGCAGACTATGGTGAACCATGGGCCACTCTAGAGAACCAAGGAGGAGAATATCATTTTATAGAAGAAAGGAGGTAGTTAAAAAGGGATGGTTTAGGCTTAGGTCATGTTCTCAGGGTTGGGAGATAGAGCCCACATCAGGTTCTACACTCAGTAGCAAGTCTGCTTGAGACCCTCTCTCCCTTTCCTTGCCCCTTCCCCAGTCTTTCTCTCTATTTTATTCTAAAATAAAATAATCTTTAAAAAATAAAAATAAGATAAATATAATGTTCAGTACAAAATATTATCCTAGACTTACTGAGTCCACAGTGAAGCATATGACCTGTTATTAGGATTAGAATTATCTATAATTTATCATCATTGTCATCATTTTTTTTCTAGTGTGGTGCTTGATATAATATAGGAACATAAAATTTTTCCTTTCTGCTAACCTTCCACATTCACTATGAAAGTTATGGGCTAAAATATTGTTAGACTTCATTCATTAAGAGTGTCTGCATTGGCCTAGTCAGTTCGAATGACAGACTATGCATAAAATTAACTTCTGGGTCCCACTTAAGGCTAGTCATGGAATACCTCAGGAACATGGACTTTAGGGTTCTACTGTGATATAGTTCCACAAAAAGGGCTGAATCTAGTGAGATATTTTTTTCAGAATTGGCCAAAAAATCAAAGGCAGTACCCAAAATGATTTAGGGTGAAGTTTTTGGGGAAAATGATTAGCTGTAAACAGAAACAGGGACCTGGAATCTATAGCAAAGTGTTCATCTACAGTTCTGGAAGTGCTGTACAAGGTCAGGTGAGATGGAATGGGCAAAAGATTGTCCATGTTTCAAAGCTACTCATACTTTGGAATTTGCCACAGGGGTGTATATAAAGATACAGAGCCAGTTTTCATAAAAGAAATAAATTTTGCTCAAGAGACAGCATATCTCAACAGCAATCACAATATCAGTTCTTATCTTTTAGTGTAGATATTTTTCTCCCCAGCTGCTTATTATAAGTACCAATTCCCAGACTTCATTTGAGAATGTTTCTGATCTAATAGTTCCAGGATGGAGTCAGAATCATCATTTAAACAAACATCTGAGATAGACAAAGTGTAGAGGTAATATATCAAATATTAAAGTTAAGTTTCAAATATCATGATTATTACCCTAGAATGTATTCATTTACTATATACTTTCAAAATATTTTTAGAAATTACCATTTGAATCTGATGCAGTTTATCTTTTATTTATTTATTTTTTAAAGTAAGCTCCACACCCAATGTATGGCCTGAACTCACAACACTGAGATCAAGAGTCTCATGCTTTACTGACTGAACCAACTAGGGGCTCCTAATATGATGCAGTTTGTCTGTAAGCATTGATGATCATTAGGAAAAATGGTACAGTTAAAAGAACCCTCTTCTTGGAATAGAAAATATATAAAGTAAAACTTAACATTCAGTATTTATTAGTCATGTAAACTCTTTAAGCATCAACCTTATCATTTTTAAAATGAGGGAATAGTACCGCTTATCATGTAGGGACAGCTGGAGAATTAAATAGTACATGCCTAGGAGAAGGCAGGCACATTACAAATGTGATTCTCCAAACTGGACAACATATTAAATCTCTATATATAAACAGAAATTTTTTTTAGAATTGATATTTTTCAGCTAATTTATTAAACTAATTTAAAACTTACAGGACAGTTGAAGGTTTAGTACAAATAATTCTCTTACAAATAATTCTCTTATAAGTGTCACTTGTTCCCACTAATGCAAATATCTTATATAAAGATAGGGCAGTTATCAGGGCCAGGTAATTAGCATGAACTCAATACTATACACAAAACACTTTTAAAACATTTTTATCAATTATTTAAATAATCTATTCTAGGTCATATCTAAGATCTCACAATGTACTTCATTCTTATTTATTCTTTGTGACTTCTGGTCTCTAACGATAACTCAGGTTTTACTTGTCTTTTGTGACCTTGACATTTTTGATTAGTACTGATTTTAATGTGTTCATGCATTTTTGGCAAGAATATGACATCCTTCTCAGTGCATCTTATCAAGGAATTGATGATGTCAGTATACATCATTACCAGTAAAGTTTATGATGATCACTTATTTAAATTGGTGTATATCACATTTCTCCACTGTAAATTAATTTATAGCTTCTTTCATAGTTAATCTCTTGAGGGAATTATTTCAAAAGGACAAATCTTGTGTTTTCACGAACTTACACTCTTTAATTTTAGCAGCCATCAACAGACTATCTTCTACAATTTTTACTTTAGTGTTTACCTAATGGTGAGTACCCACTTTTCACTTTTCTACATTTATTAACTTGGCTCTAAGGAGAGTCTTCCCTCTTGCATGTTTATTAATTTTATATCAATATGGACTCATAAATACTTATTTTACTCTTGATTAAAATTCAACAGGGGCACCTGGGTGGCTCAATTGGTTAAGAATCTGCCTTTGGCTCAGGTCAGGATCTCAGAATCCTGGGATTGAACCCTGCATTGGGCTTCCTGCTCAGCAAGGAGTCTGCTTCTCTCTCTCTCTCCCTTTTTCTCTCTGTGCCTCCCCACCACTTATTCTTTTTTGTCTCTCTCTCTCTCTCAAATAAATAAATAAAATCTTTCAAAAAAGTTTCAACATTTGAGTTAAAAATCTTTTTATTGGCTACTTTGATTAGACTTCTGCCCTAAACTGATGAAGTAGAACTTGTGACTACAAGTCTAATGATTGTCTTATACAAACAATTTTTTTCCCAAAAAGGTATCTAAATATTGTAGAAACAATCAGACAAATTGTTGAATTCATACAGCTACTTAAAGCAATAATATTGAAAGACTAGAAACATCAGATTTATATAACACTGGGTAGAATTTCTAAGTACAGAACTCTCTAAGAGTCAGGATGAAAAATTGTTTAATGTCTCAGATACTCATTTCTTTACTTTAGAAGTTTGCAAGTGAAGTATACATGTATCTTTAAAGTATACAAGTATAATTTACAAAACTATTATTAAAACAAACTTATATAAATTGTTGGTATTTTATCTGTTATATAGTGGGTACAAAATAAATCTATTGTACTATGTGAGATAATGAATCTTTATCTTCTGGATTTTTTGACAATGAGTGAAGCATTTAACTTTTTCCAATGTCATTTTTTAGCACAGAAATTGAAATGGTAAGATATACCTTACCTAACTTCCATAGGAGGATTTCTAGAGGTTCAGTGGTCTATAGCATGTTGTAAAATTCTCTCTAAAGGAACAAAAAGGTGAATTTTACTTTTGAAATGTCTGATGGTTCATTTGGATTTTGGAGGCAGCATATTATGACAATTATGTGTTTTACACTAAATCTTTCAAAGGACAACTCAAAAAGTTGCCATTTTTGAGACTTGTTCAGGAGCAAAAGAAATTTCTCCAATGTGACAAATGGTAAAGTATACCTAGCTCATGGACTCTGGCAGGTCTGATAATCTGTTATGACCATTACAAGCTTGATAGCAGATTCCTATGGTTGAGAAGTAAGGAGATTCCTCTTAAGTAAAACTGTTCTGTTCTGTGAGGAACGCAGAGACTGATATAGACCGCTTGATATTGACTTATGGTAAAACTGGAAGAGGTGCCATTTTGACTCAAGATGACTTTGTCATATGAAACATCTATCATGAACCAGGAGCCATCTGGTTAGAATAACCATATATCTCAATTTGACCAATACAGACATGAGTTAAAATAAATGCCTCAGGATAGTTATTAATCATCCCATCTCCCCCTTTACTTTCAAAAGTGTCTTGATTAGATAATAAGTATATAACCACCCTATGTGTTATGCATCAAACTGTAGAGTTGAGTTTGATACTATCAGGTTGAAGAAATACATTAAAAAATTGACCTGACACATCCTGCAGGTCTGGAGAATTTTTGAACAAGTTTCCCCTACACGTTATGAGTATCTCAGCACTTATTCTTTGTACAGTATCCCATACAATCTTTCTTTGAACAAAGTATTCCACATTACATTTAAGGAGGACAATGGACTAACACCCTTAAGAAGTCCTTGATAGTATCACAATATAGAGAAGGAGAAAAAAGTGGTGGTTAAAAGCCTTTCTGGATATAGATTACTTGGATTCAAATCCTCAGCCTCGTAAGCTCTTAATTCTTAACTCAGCCTTATAAGCTAATCTAACATTTATAAGATATATAGTCCAGACAACTTGTTTCACCTCTCTAAACCTTCTTTTCTTCATCTGCAAGAGAATATGATGATGATACTATATATAGGGTTATTGTGAAGAGTAAATAAATTAACGTCTGTGAAGGTCTTGGAACTGTGCTTGGCATATAATTAGCATTTGATTTTTTTAAACCATTATCATCATTTGTTAGTCTTCTGGAAAATTGAAATTGTTTATTGAACATCCAGCTATAGTGCCAACTGGAAAACAAACTAATGGTTCCCACTGTTTTGGAAGATGGTGCCTTCTAAATTGCGCAATAGCTCCGGCTTAGCAAACCATACATAGCAAAAATAGGTGGGTCTATGAAAAAAGAAATGGAATTAAGAGCCAAAGGAAAGATATCTCTCTACTACATCTTATTGACCTATTCTCAAAATGATTTTTCTCAGTCCTATGCATCTGTGCTGTGTTTAGGTAGATGTTTTATTAACCCAAGGGAGAAATGCTTTCACCACCAGACTCAATAAATTATACCACTCAACCCAGAAGCTGAACCTGTCACAGGGCTATTTCAGGCTTTTTATGACATTCAGAGAAGCAAGTAAAAAGGGGGTCTATGGGGAAGCAAGGTTTATAACACACACTGGGGAAATGTGCGTCTTTTGAAATCCTTTGTCCAGTGTTAAAAATAATAGGCACTACAGTGTTTATAGGCAGGGTATTGACCTCTTAAAAATGAAGCTTTGTTGCACCTGAATAGCAAAATATGGACCAGCTGGGCAATGTCTAAGGGCAAAAACAGCAATACTGCAGATGTAACAAATTTATAATGGGTTTATATACTTCTCAAAACGATTTCAACTCTATAGTTAAGATATGTGCCTTTCATGGTATAAACATTGAATCTGTGTATAATGTATGTAAATATAGCTTTATCATATACACATATGCATATTTGTTCTATATGTTCGTCATGATATACATACATATATAAATAACAAAAGTTGAGAAAAGGTGAAATGAAAATCTACAATCATCAAAGTCTAACACTTTGATAAATCTCTCAATATAATGACCAACTTTTTTAGTCAATGAAATCCATTCATGTATAAAATGGATAAAAAATCATGATTGAGTGGGATTATTTCAGGTTTTCAAGATGATCTGCCATTCAGAAATCTATTAAGCTTAGCATTTTATTATCAATTAAGTTAACATAAATGAGAATTCCTATTACATAGAAAAATCAAATAATCTGAAAACAAAATGCAATCACTAGTGTTGTCCTTTTTTTAAAGAAATTTGTATAACATAAAAACCACTGTAAAATGTAAAATTCAGTGATATTCAGTGCATTAACAACTTTGTCAATTCCAAAAAATTTTCCATCATGCCAAAGAGAAGTGCTCTGAAATAATGTCCCTTTACTCATAGGACATACATTCTAAGACCCCCAGTAGGGGCCTGAAACTGCAGATAGTACCAAACCCTATATATCCTATGCTTTTTTCCTATGCATACAAATCTGTGACATAGGGTCATTTGTAAATTAGGTAGAGTAAGAGATCAACAGTGATAGCTAATAACTGAACAACTAAAATAATATATCATAATAAAAATTGAATGTGGTATCTCTATGATTCAAAGTAATTTATGGTACTGTACTCACCCTTTCTCTTGTGATGATGTGACATGATAAAATGCCATGTGATGAGATGAAGTTAGGTGAATGATTGATGTAGGCATTGTGAAATCATCCTAGGCTACTACTGACCTTCTTAAAATACATTGGAAGGAGGATTACCTACTTCTGGACTATGGTTAATGGTAGGCAATGAAACCACAGAAAATGAAACTATAGGTAATTTAATGGGGGAGATAATAATAGGGACTAATGTACCCATTAAGCAATGACTGCTATTCTCCATTCTTCTAGCCCCTAGCAACCATTATTCTGCTTTTTGTGTCTGTAGATTGACTATTCTGAATATTTCAGACACTGGGATAATAAATATGTGATGTTCTGTGTCTGGCTGCTTCTTCTTCTTCTTCTTCTTCTTCTTGATTGATTGATTGATTGATTTTTTATTTATTTATTTTTTTATGAGACAGAAGGAGAGAGAGCAAGAGGAGGGGCAGAGGGGGAAGAAGAGGGTGAGAGAGAATCTCAAACAGACTTTTGTTGGGCTTGGAGCCCAAGGCAGGGCTTGATCTCAGGACCCTGAGATCATGACCCAAGCTAAAGTCAAAAGTCCAAAAGCTCAACTAACTGAGCACCCAGGTGCCCCTTTGTCTGGTCTCTTTTACTTTTAGCATAATGTTTTTGAGAATCATACACAGTATAGCATGTATCACTACATCATTCCTTTCATTGCAAGGTTATACCATATTTGGTTCTCTATTCTGCTGCTGCCAACTTCTAACTATTGTGAATGGTGATGCTATGAATATTTATTTATGATTATTTATTTGAATTACCTATTTTCAGTTCTTTTCTGTATTTTTACCTCCAAGAGAAATTGCTGGGTCATATGGTAGATATATGTTTTACTTTTTTAAGAAACTGCCAAACTCTTTTCTAAAGCAGCTATACCACATTATATTTTCCCTGAGAAAATAGAAATTTCTCTAGTTTCTCCATATCCCCACCAGCACTTGCAATTATCTACTTGTTTTTTTTTTTTGTTTTTTTTGTTTTTTCCATTATAAATGCTGTAGTTGGTGTGCGGTGGTATTTCATTGTGGTTGTGGTTTTTACTTGCATTTCCTTAATGGTTTGTGATATTCAACATTATTTCATGTAAAGGCCATTTGTAAACTTTAGAGAAATATCTATTGAAGAACTTTGTTTATTTTTTTAAATTGGATGTTTGTCTTCTGTTGTTGATTTGGTTTCATAAATTGAGTTAGGAACTATTCCTTCACATATTTTTTTTTTTTTTTTTTTGAGGACTTGGGCAGAATTGGTGTTAATTTTTATTAAATGTTTGGTAGAATTCACCAGTGAATCCACTTGACCCTAGACTTTGTTAAGAGTTTTTTTTTTTTTTAGTACTAATTTAATTTCTTTACTTATTATAGATCTGTTAATATTTTCTATTGCTTTCTGAGTCACTTTTTGCAGTTTGTATATTTCTAGGAATCTTTTCATTTCATCAGGGTTATCTAATTTGTTGGCATAAAAATGTTCATATATTCTCTTTTAATCCCTTCTTAATTCTATAAGATCTGTAATAATGTCTTCACCCTCATTTTTAATTTTTATAATTTGAATCTTTTTTTAATTATCTAAGTTACAATTTGTAAATTTTATTGATCTTTTCAAAAAACCAACATTTGATTTTGCTGACTTTCTCTGTTCTCTTTTCCTCTATTTTGTTCATCTCTGCTCTTTAGTATGACCTTCCTTCTACCACTTTGAATTTCATGTACTTTTTTTTCTAGTTTATTAGAGTATAAAGTTGTTACTTATTTGAGAGATTTCTTTAATGTATGAATCTAGAGCTACACATTTCTCCCTAACATTTGCCCTCAATGCATCCTATAAGTACTGTTATATTGTGTTTTATTTTATTTATCTCAAAATACTTTCTAATTTGGCTTGGGATTAATTGTTGACCTATTGATCATTTTAGCCTGATGGAATTTTCCAGTTTTCCTTTGTATATTAATTTCTAGCTTCATTCCATTGTTGTCACAAGAGATACTCAGTATAATTTTAATCTTTTAAAAAGATTTTCATTCCATTGTAGCCTAACACATGTTGTATGCTCAAAAAAGTACCATGTGCACTTGAGAATAATATATATTCTGATATTTATGGGTGGGGTATAAAAATCTATCTTTCAGGTTTACCTGGCTTATAGCATTGCTCAAGTCCTTTAGAGTCTTGATCTTATGTCTGGTTGATTTATCCATTATTGAAAGTTAGGTATTGAAGACTCCAACTACAATTGTAGAACTACCATTTTCTCCCTTCTCATTTCCTTGTGTTATGTATGTTTATAAATATTATATCTTCTTGATGAGTTGATTCTTTTCTCAACATATAAATGCCCTTGTAACTTTAATAATTTTTTAGTAAAAGTTGTTTTGTCTGATGTTCATATAGTCATCTCATCTTAGATATGGAGATTCGTGTTTTTCATCAAATTTGAGAAATTTCAGCAAGTATTTCTTTAAATATTTATTCTGTTTTGTTATCTCCCAACTCTCCTTCGGAGACTTCCATTAAGCTTATGTGGGCATACTTGATGGTATCCCAGAGGTCTCTTAGTTTCATTCATTTTTCTTAAGTCTTTTTTCCTTTCTATTCCTCAGACTGGATAGTTTCAATGGACATATTTTCAATTTCTTTTTTTTTCAAGGATTTTATTTATTAATTTGAGAGAAACAGCAGAGCGAGTGAGAGAGAGCAAGAGTGGGGGTGAGGGGCAGAGGGAGATGGACAAGCATATGCCCTGCTAAGCAGGGAGTTCAATGTGGGCTCAATCCCAGGACTCTGAGATCATGACTTGAACCAAAGGCAGACACTTAACCAACTGAGCCACCCAGGTGCCCTGACATATTTTCAATTTCACTGAATATAGCTTTTGCCTGCTCAAATCTGATGTTCAAATCCTCTATTGAATTTTTAATTTCAGTTAATATACTTTTCATCACTAGAATTTCTATTTGGTTTATTTTTATCTCTTTATTTATATTGTCTATTTGTTGAGACATCATTCTCCTGGTTTTCTTTAGTTATTTGTTCATATTTTCCTTTAGCTCTTAGAATCTATTTAAGAGAGTTGATGTAAGGTCTTTGTCTAGTAAATCAAATGTCTAGTCTATTTGGGAAGTTTCTGACAATTTATTTTTCCCCTCTATGGATGGACCAGGCATTACTGTTCTTCATATGCCTCATAATTTTATTTTTTATAAAGTAGACATTGTGAATATTATAATATGATAACATTTCTAATCAGATTCTTCCACTACTAAGTGTTTGGTATTGCTTGTTGTCATGGTCTCCAAAGCCTCTATCTCTTTCTCTTGGAGTCAGATAGGGATTAGACAAAGGTTTCCTTAAATGCATAGAGCTGGAAGAAGGAAAGAAAGAAAAAGAAAGAAATGGATGGGAAGGGAAAGCAAGGCAAAGTTACTCAGTTTTTGAAGATTGACTGTGTTGAGGTACTTTGTCAACACTTAAAAAGAAACATTTAAAACTGCCTTAGCATTTCCTTCCTATGGACAGGGAAACTAATCTTTAGTTAGGCAGAGGCAAAAGCATAAGTTCTTTTCAAATCTTTTCTTTTCTTTTTTTGTATATTTTTTATTGGATTTCAATTTGCAAACATATAACATAACACCCAGTGCTCATCCCACCAAGTGCCTCCCTCAGTGCCCATCACCCAGTCACCCCATCCCCCTCGCCCACCTCCCCTTTCACTACCCCTTGTTCATTTCCCAGAGTTTGGAGTATCTCATGTTCTGTCACCCTCACTGATATTTCCCACTAATTTTCTCTCCTTTCCCCTTTATTCCTTTTCACTATTTTTTATATTCCCTAAATGAATGAAACCATATAATGTTTGTCCTTCTCCGATTGACTTATCTCACTCAGCATAATACCCTCCAGTTCTATCCACGTGGAAGCAGATGGTAGGTATTTGTCATTTCTAATGGCTGAGTAATATTCCATTGCATACATAGACCACATCTTCTTTATCCATTCATCTGTCTATGGACACCGAGGCTCCTTCCACAGTTTAGCTATTGTGGCCATTGCTGCTATAAACATTGGGGTGCAGGTGTCCCGGCATTTCATTGCATCTGTATCTTTGGGGTAAATCCCCAGCAGTGTAATTGCTGGGTCGTAGGGCAGGTCTAGTTTTAACTCTTTGAGGAACCTCCACACAGTTTTCCAGAGTGGCTGCACCAGTTCACATTCCCACCAACAGTGCAAGAGGATTCCCCTTTCTCCACAACCTCTCCAACATTTGTGGTTTCCTGTCTTGTTAATTTTCCCCATTCTCACTGGTGTGAGGTGGTATCTCACTGTGGTTTTGATTTGTATTTCCCTGATGGCAAGTGATGCAGAGCATTTCCTCATGTGCATGTTGGCCATGTCTATGTCTTCCTCTGTGAGATTTTTGTTCATGTCTTTTGCCCATTTCATGATTGGATTGTTTGTTTCTTTGCTGTTGAGTTTAATCAGTTCTTTATAGATCTTGGATACTAGCCCTTTATCTGATATATCATTTGCAAATATCTTTTCCCATTCTGTAGGTTGTCTTTGAGTTTTGTTGACTGTTTCTTTTGCTGTGCAGAAGCTTTTTATCTTGATTAAGTCCCAATAGTTCATTTTTGCTTTTGTTTCCCTTGCCTTCATAGATGTATCTTGCAAGAAGTTGCTGTGGCCAAGTTCAAAAAGGGTGTTGCCTGTGTTCTCCTCTAGGAATTTGATGGATTCTTGTCTCACATTTAGATCTTTGATCCATTTTGAGTTTATCTTTGTGTATGGTATAAGAGAATGGTCTAGTTTCATTCTTCTGCATTTGGCTGTCCAATTTTCCCAGCACCATTTATTGAAGAGACTGTCCTTTTTCCAGTGGATAGTCTTTCCTGCTTTGTCAAATATTAGTTGATCATAGAATTGAGGGCCCATTTTTGGTTTCTCTATTCTGTTCCATTGATTTATGTGTCTGTTTTTGTGCCAGTACCACACTGTCTTGATGATCACAGCTTTGTAGTACAACTTGAAATCCGGCATTATGATGCCCCCAGCTCTGATTTTCTTTTTCAATATTCCCCTGGCTATTCAGGATCTTTTTTTTTTTTTTTTTTTTCAAGTATTTTCTGAGCGTGAATCACTTCTCAGCTTTTCATCTCAGGATTTTGCCCTCTCAATTGTTTTTCACAACTCTAATCTTTTGCTACTCTTGGAAATGGCTTTGTCATTTGCTTATCCATATCTTCTTGGAGTGTCCTATGCTTAGTCCTTTTTGTGTCCTGATAAAGTTCTAATGTTAGCTAAAACATATTCTACTGAGAAAAGCCAAACATGATCTCATCCCTGACAAATTGTGTGGAGAAATAGACACCAACTGTTAATGGGAAGAGTCCTACTCCTGGAATGACAATGGCTCCTGAGTGGGGAAGCCCTACTTCCACACCAATCTGACAGGAATTAAAAGTAGCCTCTCCTCTCTCTGCTGGAACTATGTCAGAGAAGCCCATTAAAATAGAAAGGTTAAATAAGATATGCAGTTTTATAGCATAATATCCAAATGTCTGGGTTTCAATTGAAAATCAACCATCAAATCAAGAAGCAGGAAAATATGGAACTGAATGAAAAACAGAAAATCAATGATGCCAATACTAATATAACAAAAATATTAGACTATCAGATAAAAATTTTCAAAGATCCATTATAAAAATGCTTCAGTAAACTATTATGAAAATGCTAGGAACAAATTAAGAAAAAAGAACACTTAGAAAAGAAACTCAGCAGAGAAACAAAAGATATGCAAATGAACCAAATGCAAATGTTAGAACTAAAAAAGCTAATAACAATAAAATCCAACCAACCTGGTGAACTTGATGACAGAACAAAAGAATTCTTATCTGAATAACAAAGAGAAAATAGACTGAAAGAAAGAAAAATCAGTGATCTGTCGGCCTATAGAAAAATATTTAACGTTTTCTGAGATCTAGAAGGAAAGGGGGGAAAGAGCTTGGGCTTGGGGCTAAAAAAATATTCAAAGAAATATTGCTGAAAACATATAATTTGGCAAAAAAATAATAAATTATCATTCATATTTAAGAGTTGAGCAAACCACAAAAAGGATAATTACAAACAAATCCACATGAGTACACATTGTATCAATACATATGATATGTATTTGATAAACATTGTAGGCATTTTTTCTCCTTTGAGTTTTCTAAACTCAGTGGAAGCAAAAATTATAACATTGTCTCAGGGTTGTAAAGTAAACTGATAGAATAGTTAACATAATTATCCTACAAATTAGGACAATAAGATAAAGAAATGTAAAGGGAGATGAAGTTTCTACACTTCAGCTGAACTGGTAAAAATAAGACACCAGAAGACTGTGATATGTTATATACATGTCGTGTAATACTTGGAGCCACCAGGAAAAAAAGATATACAAAGAAATATATTCAAAAAGACTATTGATAAAGCTGAAATTCTAAAAAAGTAACCCACAGTAAGGCAAAAAAAGTAAAGAGAACTAACTGCATAACAAAGAGAACAAAAAAAAAATAAAATGCATACTTAATATTCCTTACATATCAGCAATTACTTTAATTGCAAATGATTGTTTACCAATTAAAAAGAATGGCAAAACTAAAGAGAACAAAACCCACCACAAACAAAAAATCCCAGAAGGGCAGTTTAAAAAAACATGACCCAGGGGCACCTGGGTGGCTCAGTGGGCTAAGTGTCTGCCTTCAGCTCAGGACATGATCTCTGGGTTCTGGGATTGAGTCCCATGTTGGGGTATCTCCTCAGTGGGGAGTCTGCTTCTCCCTCCACCTCTGCCCCTCCACCTGCTCATGCCCCCCTCTCTGAATAAATAAATAAAATCTTAAAAAAATAAAAAATAAAGAACACCAACCAAATGCATATCACATCAAACATTAAGGTTGAGAGTAAAAGGATGCAAAAGTTACATTATGCAAATGTTAATCAAAAGAAATCATGAATTACTATATTAATATCAAGTAAAGTAGACCTCAGAGCAAATAAATTTACCTGAGACAGAAATGGATAATATGTAATGATTAAACAGTTAGTCCATCAAGAAGACATAGTACATACATGAACCAATCAATGAGTCTGCAAAATATGTGAAGCAAAAGCTGATAGAACTAAGATGAGAAGCAGACAAATACACAGTTATATTTGGAGAATTTAGTACATGTCCCTATCCACAACTAATGAAACAGCTAGACAGAAAATCAGGAAGGATACAGAAGAACATAACAACACCATCAAGCAACAGAATCTAATTGACATTTATAAGACACTTCACCCAACAACAGCAGAGTACATGTTCCTTGCAAGTACTCATAAAACATATAACAAAATAAATCATATCTTGAGTCATAAAATAAACTGCAACAAATTTAAAAGAACTGAATTCATACAGCGTGTATTCTTTTAACTATAGTAGAATCCAACGAGAAATTAATTGCATAAAGATAGCAGGAAAAACTCAAGACACATGAGAACTAAAAACTACATTTGTAAATACTTCATGGATCTAACAGAAAGTCTTTTTTTTTTAAGATTTTATTCATTTATTCATAAGAGACACAGAGAGACAGGCAGAGAGAGAGGCAGAGGGAAAAGCAGGCTCCCTGCAGGGAGCCCGATGTGGGATTCAATCTCTGGACTGTGGGATCACACCTGAGTCAAAGGCAGACACTCAACCGCTGAGCCACCCAAGTGCCCCTCTAACAGAAAGTCTTAAGGAAACATATTTTAAATACAGAAAATGTAATGAAGATGAAAATGCAACACATTCCATTTGTAGGACACTGACAAGGTAGTGCCATGAGAGAAATTTTTAGCACTAAATGCACACTTTAGGTAAGGGAAAAACACTTAAATCAATTTGAATTCCACTTCAAGATTGTGGAAAGAGCAGAGAAAAATAAACCAAGAGCAAGCAGAAGGAAGGGAATAATAAAGAGTAAAAATCAATGAAATTGATGAGAATGGAGAAAACCCAATAAAACAAAGAGCTAGTTCTTTGAAAAGATCAATAATATTGACAAATCCTTGGCAAACTGCGTGTGAGAGGGAGCAGAAATTACTAATATTGGGGATGAAACGGGGAATCTACTGAAGACCCTGTGTATATCAAACAGATAATAAGGTAATACCAAGGGTAATTCTACAAACAAATTAGATCACTTAGGTGAAAAAGACCAATTTGTCCTACAGCACAAATTACCACAACTAGCCCAATATGAAATAGATCATTTAAGTAGTGGTATTACTATTTAGGAAATTGAAATCACAACTAAAAACTCACACAAGTAATTTCCAGACAGAGTAATTCTATATTCACATTTCAATCAATGTAATCCTTATGTTAATAGCATACAAAACAAAAATCATATGATCATGTGAATCAGTATAGAGAGAATTCAACACTGATTTCTGACAAACTCTCAGAAAAAAAAAATAGAAGTAGTGTGGAACTTCCTCAAGGTGATAAAAAGGTTGTTATATATAAAAAAGCCTTCCGATCACATTATACTGTATGGTGAAAGACTGAACGCTTAACCTCTAAGATAAAAATCAGAGGAAGGATGTCTATTCTCACCATTTTGATATAATCTAGTGCTTTAAGCTCTTGACAGTGCAATAAGAAAAAGAAACAAAAGGCATGCATATTAGAAAAGAAAAAAATAAATAAAATTATTTCCAGATGATATCACTATGTAGAAAATCCCCTGGAAATTTACCAAAAAAAGAAAAAAAAAACAATAAAAAAACAAAACAAAACAAAACCCTCCTGCAATTAATGTATGAGTTTCCAGTTTGCAGGACACAATGTAAATATGCAAAAACAAATTATGTTTCTGTATACTAGCCACGAGCATGTACAAACTAAGCAGACTTTTTAACTTTTTAACTCATTTAAAAAATACTTAGGTAAATACAACAAAACATGAGCAGGACTTGTATGCTGAAAACTGCAAAACATTGATGAAAGAAATAAGAGAATAAATGGAGAATCAGAGCATTTATAAATTGAACATCTCTAGTAAAAATTTTCTCTAAAGTGATATTCGGGCTTATCTCAGTTCCCATCAAAATGCCAGCAAGAATTTTCTAGACATAAGTAAGATTATTGTAAGTTCAAATTTAAAGATTAACTATAAGAGCTAAAACAATTTTTGAAAAGGAGACTGAAATGTGAGGAATAGTCTATATATTTCAAGACTTATTACATAGTCACAATAATCAAGATATGGTGATTTTCAGGTGCCTGGATGGCTCATTTGGTTGAGTGTTCAACTCTTGGTTTTCTGTTCAGGTTGTGACTTCAGGGTTTTAAGATTGAGCCTGGTAGCTGGCTCTGAACTTACTGGGGAGCCTGCTTGAGGTTCTCTCACTCTCCTTCTGTCCCTCTCCCCCATTCTCTCTCTCTCTCAAATGAATAAATAAATCTTTAAAACAAAGATATGGAAGTTTTTGTAGGACAGACACATAAAACAATAGAAAAGCTTAGGAATCTAGAAATAAACCCACATATACATATTAATTGGTTTTTGACATTGTTGCAAAAAAGTTCAATTGAACAAAGATATTGTTTTCAACAAAGTGACCGGAACAATTATATATTTATAGACAACCCAAGTAACCTTGAGCTAAATCTCACATCTTCTCCAAAATTGACTCAAATTGGATCATGGATTTAAAATATAAACTATAAATTAAAATCTTAGAAAAAAACAGAATAAAATCAATTTTAAAAACCCATGATCTATTAAAGAAAATATAGAT
The DNA here is from genome assembly GCF_003254725.2 of Canis lupus dingo. Taxonomy (NCBI): domain Eukaryota; kingdom Metazoa; phylum Chordata; class Mammalia; order Carnivora; family Canidae; genus Canis; species Canis lupus. The sequence goes on along the minus strand of NC_064261.1, from coordinate 28,238,771 downwards.
TAATAGACTGTCAAAGTTTAAAAAAACAATTTGTTCTGTGAAAGATTCTTTTAGGAAGATAAGAAAAGCTACAGATTTGGATAGAATATTTGGCTTCATATATCCAACAAAGGATTAAGATTTGAGACATACAATGAGCTCTCAAAATCTCAAAGCATAAAAACAATCCAATTAGAAAATAAGAAAAAAACACGGAACATTTCACCAAAGGAAATACACCAATGGCAAATAAGCACATGAGAAGTTGCTTAATGTCATTAGCCATTAGGGTAATACAAATGAAAACTGCCACAAGGTAACACTACCCACCCATCCAAATGGGAAAATATAAAATAGTGACAATACCAAAGGCAAGTGAGAATGTGAATAAACAATGATTCATACATTGTTCCCCAGAATGTCAAATGATATGGTCACTCAGGAAAACAGCTTGGAAGTTTCCAAAAAAACACAACCAGCATACAATAGCCATACAAGCCAGCAACTGTCCACTGGGCATTTATCCCAAATGAATGAAAACCTATGTTATTAGAAAAAAAAATATTTATAACAGTTAAAACTTGGAAGCAGCCTAAGCATCCTACCACATTTAATAAACTGTGGTGTGCACATACCATGGGAAACAAACTATTGATATAAGTAACAACTCAACAAATCTCTAGAGCATTATGTTAATTTAAAAAAACACCCCAATTTCATTCATATAACACTCATGAAATAACAAAATTATGAGAATGGAAAACATATTATGGTTGTCAGAGGTCAAGGAGGAGGAGGGAGGCTGCAGGGAAGTGCACATGGCTATAAAGGGCAACATGAGATACAGTGGTGGAGATGAACTGTATCCTGTCTTCAATGTATCAGGGCCAAAGTCCTGCATGTAATACTGTTATTATAGTTTTGCAAGATGTTCCAGTTAGAATAAGCTGGGTGAAGAGTACTCAGGCTCTAATTTCTTACAACAGAATGTGAATCTAAAATTATCTCAGAATACAAAAAAAAAAGTTTAATAAAAGGAATCTGACAAATACATATTGAATTAATATATATTTTATAAAGAGCTCCTATATAGATAAGAAAATGACTAAGCACAGAAGAATGAACAAAAAAATTAAACTAAAACTTCACAAAAAAGCTTATCCCATTGACCAATAGATATGAACAGAATTGCTCAACCTCACTTTTTGTCAGGAAATATTAATATAACACCACAATGCTAGCCTATTCACACTCCTCAGAAGATATAAGATTTAAAAGGCACACAATACCAAGTATTTTTTAGAATGTGGAACAACCAGAGTTCTCATAATTTACCTCTAGGAATACAAATGAGGGCAAGACTATTTGTTGTCTTTAATAAAACAGAACATATTTATAGAGTAGAACCCCACAATTCCATCCTAGGTATATATCTAAGACGAATGCATCCATATAGTCACTAATATCATATATAAGAATGTTTATAATAGCTTCATACTGGCAACTGTGCAAATTACCATCAACATTAGAGTAATGAATTGTGGTATATTCCCACCAAAGAATACATACAAATTTGAGAACATAAACTCCACAGTTACACAGAAGTATTTGGATACAGACCACAAACATTATGGTGGGGAGCAGAAGAAACCAAACAAAAAAGAGTTCTTGTTATGGGATGGATTGTGTCTGCCTTCAAGATTTATGTTTAAATCCTAATCCCCAGTACCTTAGAAAGTGACTGTTTGGAAAATAGTCTCAAAAGAGTTAATGAAGTTCAAATGAGGATCATGAGTGTGGAACTTAATCTAATATGACTGGATCTGTATAGGAAGAAGAAGTTAGGGCACAAATACATACAGAGGGAAGACCATGTGAAGACACAGGGAGAAGACAACCATCTTACAAGTCAAGGAGGGGAGCTTCAGAAGAAACCTACTCTGCCAATACCTTGGTCTTGGATTTCTAGCTTCCAGAATAGTGAGAAAACAAATATCCTTTTCTGAAGCTGCCCAGTGTGTGGCAGTTTATTATGGTAGCCCTAGAAAACTAATATAGATATATACTATGTCCACATATTTGGAAACTATTTAAAATATCCCATAATTGTTATTGATCAGAATAGTGATTCTTCTTGGAGAATAATAACTGAAAGAGAATATTATGATAGTCTCTGACAAGCTGGTAATATTCTATTTCTTGAGCTCCAGATGCCAGTTAAACAGGTATGTTTTGTTAGTGGAAATTCATCAAGCTGTGTACTTATAAGATGTATTTTTCCATATAGTAATTATATTTCCAAAAAATTTTAAAGTATACAAGTTGAAAAATATTGAGATAGGATAGTGTCAGGTTTAATCTGATCGGTAGTGAAATGGAATAGAGAGGCCAGGCAAAAGTTGGTCCAAACAGGCTTATAATGGGACCCACTCTCTGGCAAGGTTCCACAGCCCGCAGGGGAGGGAGAGAGCTGGGAAATCACCCAGGCAAACCGCAGGGGGTCTATAAAGAGTTTTCTGCGGGAAGATGGGGGCAGGGCGGCACTCCAGTTAGGGCAAGGGTTACAGGTCTTTGTGTGCTAAGTTAGGGTAGGGCGGCAAGGAGGCCTTATTGGGAGGTTGCTGGCCCGGGGTCGGTGGTTTTGAGGTCCCCAGTCTCACCAGCGCAATAGATAGCAGTGTGACTTTAGAAGTAAGAGACAGCATCCATAGCTTTTGGATTTGGGGAGCACTGGCCTTATATCACTAGTTTGGGTGAAGATATAGCTTCATATTCTCTCCCATGAGAAAGAGCGGCAAAAGCTTGTGTGGTGATGATGTTAATCTATTTTCCCTAATTAGATGATATCACTGTGTATATGGAAAGAATAATGTGTGTGTGGTCAGTGAAGAGGGTAGAAGATACATGTGCTTGGGCAGCCAAGATGAAATGCATCTGGCTGGCTGAAGAGCTTGTCTGACTCTCCCTTCTCCTGTAAAATGTCGCTGAATACATTGGCTGGCCATGGTCCCATAGGTGACAATTCCCTCCGTTCTCTCTGTGTAGAACTGATTAGTCCAGGACTCATGTACGATAAGCACACTTTTATCTTCTTCCTCTTCCTCTTATTCTTCTCTTCTTCCTCCTTCTTCTTAACTCCAGAAACTTGACATACCATTCTAAGGACACAAATATTGAGGCATTAATGCTGAGCAATGTAATGGCACCATAGTGACAGAGCAAATGAGCTCATGTTGCTTAGATTTCTTGAACTGTCCTGCTTCCTCCATTTTTAAGGATTGATTATTTAATCTTTCTAGGAGTCCATAAACTAGTAATTTTCCAATCAATTGACCCTTTTTGCTTCATTGAGCCAGAATCTATTTCTGTTTTACCACAAAGAACTAGAAGTAGTATATACCCTGTTGCAAAGTAGTTTGGAGAACTAAAATAAATGTGTATAAATAAATTCATAAAGTTCTGAACACATAGGTGTTGTGTAAGGTGTACCTACTTGCATAATAAAACTTGGCTCTTCTCATAATTTGCCATATTATCAACAATGAGCCATAGAGAACACAGAGGATTTTTAGTGTAGTGAGACTATTCTGTGTACTACTATAATAGTGCATATATATACATTATATATGTATATATATGTATATATATAATGTATATCATTATACATTTGTCAAAACCCACGGGATATACATACCAAGAGGGAACTCCAATATATAAAGTATGGACTTTGGATGATAACTATGTGTCAATACAAGATCATCAATTATAACAAATAGATCACCCTGCACAGAATGTCGATAGTTTAAGAGGCTGTGTGTGAGGGCAAAGGTTATATAAAAACTCTCTAGTTCGGTTGTACTTTTTTTTTATGATCCTAAAATTACTTAAAAAAATAAAGTTGTTTTATAAGGGTTAAATAATATAATAGCAAAAAAAAAAACCCATTAAACTCACTATTTGTTTTTCTAGTAATTGTAATCAGGTGGTATTGATTCAATCCCTGTCTTCTCTACAGACTTTATGTAAATAATACAAGAAACTCAATATATAAATGGGAGGGAAAAATACACCTAAAAATCTATAATATGAAAAGGCATGTTATTTAAATTTTGGTTATTTGATATAGTTTTTTCTTGCATTTTTCATATACAAAAAATATTTTCATATTTTCATGTTTCTAACATATCATATATTATATATCATATAATATGTTGCATTGTAATAAAAACCAATATAAAATAACATTGTATTCATTGAATTATAATTAGCATAAATTATTTTATTAAAAAATAAAATTCCATTTAAATTATCTAATTATGTATTTAATTCTAGAAAAAGTATGTAAATTAATTGATAACAGAAAATATTAGGGACTAATTTTGTAATTAATATTAATACAATAATATTTAAGAAATATTTATTGCCCACATTATGCTGAGCTCTGTGGTAAGGCAAACAATACAATAAAAAATAATATATATTCCCTTACCGACTCAAGTGATAAATTCTATAACTAAAATATATGCAAAAATACTCACTATGTGAGTCCTGAGAAGGGGTAAATATATAGGCCTGGGAGAAGAAAAATGCTTCATAGCAAAGATGGCATTTAAATTAACTCCTGATGAATTCACGGATCTCATTGGGGAAGAAGCTGACTAAAGACTTTTTGGGCAGACAGAGCATTGCTGGAAAAATCACAAAGATCTGTAGGAGCATGCTTTTGGCGCAGGTGGATAATTAAGTGTGCCCTGAACGCTGTTGCACTGCCAACGACAGCAGAAATGGAACAAGGAAGGGTATGCAGAGAAGTGATCATAAGGGACCTAAGTAGCCCATATTAATGTATTTGGACAATGTCAGTAAGGAGTCATTGTTTATTTTTAAGACTAGAATTGACATGATCCTATATGGCTTTTAGGTTCAGCACTTTGGCAATAGTAATGGTGTCATAATTTCTGAGGGAAAAAAGGACAGAGGCCTGGATTAATCATGTAAACAAATAAAGAAATGGGATTTAGGAAGTTTTAAGACAAATTTTTTTTTTTCAAAATTTTGATCACTTGTTTGCTTGCTGAGGGAAGAAGTCAGCAATGACTTAGAGTTTAGTGGGTATATGTTAATAATATCATGTGAATATTAAAATGTTAAAGAGAGGGACGCCTGAGTGGCTCAGCAGTTGAGCATCTGCCTTCTGCTCTAGATACGATACCGGGGTCCTTGGATCGAGTCCGCAAGGAGCCTGCTTCTCCCTCTGCCTATGTCTCTGCCTCTTTCTCTGTGTCTCTCATGAATAAATAAATAAAATCTTTAAAAATAAAAAATAAAATGTTAAAAAGAAATTGTTACTAAAATGGTAAATATTCAAGGACATGTAGAGTGTCTGTGAAGCAATGCCTGAAGAAACAGCTAGGAAGTAGGACTGGCTATATAATTTAGGAGGTCCAGTAGAAAATGAAAATGCAGGAACCCCTGCATTTTGAGATAGTGACAGCAAATCATTAAACCAGGGATAGGATTGTTCTGTACTGAAGAAACAGAAGGGCTTAGTGATCATACAGAAGAGGAAGCAGGATGGGTCCTAGAAAGGTGACATTTCAAGGAAACTAAAAACAGTAAAGGAGACACGTAACTAACAGTCAGAATATGAGAAGGGAAATCTAAAAAAGGAAAACAAAAAAAGCTATCAGAATGTGGAAATCCAGAAAGAGAAAACCTGTACTGCAGGGAAATGGACTAAAATGGAAATTCAGAAGTAAGCTTGAACAGACAATTAGAGGCAATTGGTGATCTTAGAGGTGCCTGAATAGCTTAGTCAGTTAAGTATCTGCCTTAGGCTCAGGTTATGAGGTCTGGATCCTGGGATCCAGTCCCACATCAGGCTCTCCTTCAGTGGGAGAGCTTCTCCCTTTTCCTCTGTCCCTGCCCGTTTGTGCTCTCTTTCTCAAAAAATAACAAAATCTTAAAAAAAAATAAAAAGTTATTGGTGATCTTAGATCAAAATCAGTAGATGGTGGAAAAAATGTCCAATGGTCACAAGATCAATGTACTATTGTAATTGCCTTCATGATATTGATTCTGTAAAAGTGTCACCATAGTGTGTTTTTAAAAAGAAAAATATCAAATTTTGGATTCCAATAAACATCAGGATGCTTCCTTCTAAGACATAGTAGACATGTTCCTTTTGACAAGAATATTAATTTGTACCTGAAAAAGTAATGATAGGATGTTAAGTCATTTCCAAATCTTTGCCCACACTCCATTTTTCAGTGACAGGAAGACATGTGAAAATTTAAATTCTTGTACTAGAATATAAAGCTGATGTTTCATGTTATTTGCCATTGTAATATACATTTTACTTAAAAAAAGGCATTTTGTCACATAAAATTTTATGAGTACTTTACTGTTGACAAGAAGACTGGATATGTCTTATTATTTTAATTTTATAGAAGAGGGGGTGAAGCACAGAGTCAAATGCCAAAGGGTATATGAATAAAAATCAAGAATCCAAGCTTTACCTTTTGGTCAAATGTTCTATTGTCTTTAGAATTCTCCCTCTGGCACCTTTTCTTTTTTTCTTTTTTCTTTCTTTTTTTTTTTTTAAACATTCTCCCTTATCAACTTCTTCAGCAGAATAATCTCCTTTCTTCCCCTAATTCACTGCTTGGAGAAAATGTTTAATAGTCTGATGGCAAAAATAAAGAAAAATGGGACTTGATAATTTTCCAACTTAACAGCTTGATGTCTTGATTTTTAAGGAGGTAACTAAGTTAAGGATTCTAATCTAGTCACATGCTTTATTTTACTTTCACCACCTGGACTATGTAAAAGCAAAGTCTGAACCCAGTTTCTGATTATTGCTATATAACAGGAAACTGACACTTTTGAGGGAGGTGCATGAGACCTTAATAAATAGCCAAATTGGAGATGCAGAGACTTAGTGGTCTGAAAGAGGCTTCCTCATTAGTTAAGTGACTGACATTTGTAATTCAGCCTAGAAATATGCATGATGAGAATGCATGCTAGATGCCTAATTTATGTAAATCCTGGGATTGCTCTGATCAACTTGCCCTAAATATCTGGAGGAAATAGGCTCAAACTTCCACTCCATTATATGTGGCCTATAATTTTTTTTTCCAAGATTTTTCATCTGTTTCTGGGATGTTCACTTTCTAATGGTTGCTAATATCTTAAATATATTATTTTCATTTAGTTACCAAATTTTTAAATTGTTGTACCATTCTGGATGGGCTATTCTTTTCTCCTATGTTGATTGAGCTAAGCATTCCTTACTACCCCCCCCCCCTCTAAAAAAAAAGTCACAGTTGGCCTTTATGCATAGTAGACTTCAGGAAAAGCTTTGAAGAATGGAGGGATTTATGTCCCATAAGACAAATGCTACCACATGGATTATTAGATGCTAGTGTTTTCAGAGTTCTTGTCAATTTTACCACTTTTATTCTTTTCCAGCTTTATTGAAATATAATTTAAAAAATGGAAATATATTTAAAGTATACAATGTGATAATTTGATATAAATGTGTATTTGTAAAGGATTCTCACCAAGTCAATTAACACATTCAGCCCTCATATGGTTAACTTTGTGTGTATGTGTGTGTGAGAGAGAAAGAACATTTAAGATCTATTGTCTTACTAAATTTCAATTACTCAATGCACAATTATCAACCATAGTCACCATGCTGTACACTAGATCCTCAGAACTTACTTACCGTGTAGTTGAAAGTTTATATTATTTGATCAACCTCTATTTTCCTTACAACCTAGCCCACAACAATTACTTTCCACTCTCTTTTTTCTATGAGTTCAACATTTTTTTTTAAGTGATTCAATATGTAAGAAACACCATACAGTATCTGTCTTTCCCTGTCTTGCCTATTTTGCTTAGCATAATGTCCTTCAGTTTCATCTAAGTTTTGGTAAATGCAAGAAATTTCTTCTTTTTAAAATCTGAATAATATTCCATTTTGTGTATATGTATAGATATTTATGTATATATATATATGTGTGTGTGTGTGTGTGTGTGTACCCATATATATATATGGATTTCTTTTTCTTCATCAGTTTATCTGTTAGTAGATACTTAAGTTGTTTTCATGTCTTGGCAATTATATAATACCCCCAAAACTTGTTGGTACAAATATATTTTTGAGATCGTGATTTCATTTCCTTTGGATGTATACTGGGATTGTATACTGGGATGTATAGTGGGATTGCTGGGTCTTTTGGCAGTTTTATTTTTCATTCCTTGAGAAACCTTCATATTGTGTCTATAGTGGCTATATCAGTTTGCATCCCCACCAACAATGTACAAAATTCACTTTTTTCCACATCCTCAGCAGCATTTTTAATCTTTTATCTTTTTGATACTAGCCATCTCAACAGTTGTGAGGTGATATTGTGTTTTTGATTCTCATTTTCCTGATGATAGCACCTTTTCATATACCTATTACCCATTTATATGTCTTTGCAATAATGCTTATTCAGTTCCTTTGCCCATTTTCTTAGGTTTTATGTATAATATGAATATATATATTGCCATTGTGAAAACCTGTAGCTAGACTAAGAAAAAGTGAGGACTCAAATAAAAGCAGAAGAGAAAAAGGAGACATTAGAATTGATAACACAGAAATACTAAGGATCATAAGAAACTACTATGAATAGTTATTTACCAACAAGTTGGATAATCTAGAGGAAGAGGATAAATTCCTAGAAGTATAGAAATGGTCAAGATTAAATCATGAAGAAATGCAAAATCTGAAAGACCAATTATGAATAAGGGGATTGTATCAATATTCAAAATCCCCCAACCAATAAAAGTCCAGGCAGAACCAGATGGTAGATGGCTTCACTGGTGAATTCTACTTTTTTTTTTTTTTTTCTTTTTTGAGAGAGAAAGAGAGAGAGTGCACACACATGTGAGTGTGTGCACAGGAGCCAGGGAGAGGCAGAGGAGAAAGAATCTTAAGCAGACTCCAGCCTCACCATGGAGCCTGATGCAGGGCTTGATTTCATGACCCAGGGCTCCATCTCACAACACTGAGACCACCACCTGGGCCAAAATCAAGGGTCAGATGCTTAACTGATTCAGTCACCCAGGCACCCCAAATTTTACTCAACTTTTAAAGAAGAATTAATACCAGTTCTTCACAAACTCATCTTATAAGGCCAGTATTACTCTGAGACTGAAACCAGATAAGAACACTATGAGAAGAGAAACTTACAAGCCAATATCCCTGATGAACAGAAATATTCCTGATGCAAAAATCCTGAGCAGAATATTAGCAAACCAAATTCAAAACACATTAAAAGGTCATACAGCATGATCAAATGGGATTTATTCCTGGGATGCAAAGATAGTTAAACATATGCAAATCAGTAAATACATGACAGAGTAACAAAATCTAACAACATCTTCATGATTAAAAAAATGATCTGGGATCCCTGGGTGGCGCAGTGGTTTAGCGCCTGCCTTTGGCCCAGGGCGCGATCCTGGAGACCCAGGATCGAATCCCACGTCGGGCTCCCGGTGCATGGAGCCTGCTTCTCCCTCTGCCTGTGTCTCTGCCTCTCTCTCTCTGTGACTATCATAAATAAATAAAAATTAAAAAAAAAATGATCTCTCAGTAAAGTGGGTACAGACGGGATGTACCTCAAGATAACAAAGGCCACATATAACAAGCCCACAGCTAACATCATACTCAAATGTGAAAAACTAAAATTTGTTTTTCTTTAAGATCAGGAACAAGACAAAAATCCCACTCTTGCCACTTTATTCAATGTGATACTGGAAGACCTGGCCAAAGCAATGAGGTAATAAAAAAGAAGCAAAAAGCATCCAAATCAGAAAGGAAGAAGGAAAACTAATGCTTTTGCAATTAACTTGATATTATATGTAGAAAACCCTTAATGACTCCACTAAAAAACTGTTGGAACAAATAGATGAATTCCATGAGATTGCAGGATATAAAATTCTTACGCAGAATTTTGTTGCATTTCTATGCACTAATAACAAACTTGCAGAAAGAGAAATTAGAAAACAATCTCATTTTACAATTGCATCAAAGATAATATCTAGGAATAAATTTAACAAAGAGGTGAAAGACCTGTACACTGGAAGCTATCAGAAGTTGATGAAAGAAATTGAAGAAGCATGAAAATATATTGTATGCTTATGGATTAGAAGAATGAATATTGTTAAGATGTCTATACTAGCCAAAGCTATCTACAAATTCAATGCAGTCCTTATCAAAATTCCAATGGCATTTTACACAGAAATAGAACAAACAACCTAAACTTTGTGTAGCATCACAAAAGTTCCTGAATAGCCAAAGTGATCTTGAGAAAGAACTAAGTTGGAGACATCACATTTCCTCATTTCAAGCTATACTACAAAGCTATAGTAATCAAAACAGTATGATATTAGCAGAAAAAGAAACACATAGATCAGTCTAACAGATTAGAATAGGTACATATATATATAGCATGTACAATGGGGAAAGGATAGTATCTTCAACAAGTGGTTCTAGGATAACTGGATAGTCACATGTAAAAGAATGAAACTGAATATCTATCACAACACACCCAATTATAGATGGACTAAAGACTTGAACAAAAGACTGGAAGCCATAAGATTCCTAGAAGGCCACATTGGGGGTAAACTCCTTGACATCAGTTTTGGTAATTATTTTTTTGATTTGATACAAATGCATTAGACAAAAAAGCAAAAATTAAAAAGGGATTATTTCAGGATTTATTTATTTACTTATTTGAGAGAGCGAGTTGGGTAGAGGGAGAGAGAATCTCAAGCTGACTCTATGCTGAGCCTGGAGCCTGACATGGGGCTTGATTCCACCTCCTTGATATCATGACCTGAGCTGAAACCGAGAGTCAGAAGCTTAACCAGCAATGCCACCCAGGTGCCACAAAACGGAGATTTTTAAACTAAAATGTTTGTGTGCCTTTTCATTTAAAACATCAACAGAATGAAAAGTCAATCTACAGAATAGAGAAGATATTTGCAAATCATATATTTGACAAGGGGTTAATATGTAAAATTCACATGACTCAATAGAAAAAATACTCATTAAAATGGATAGAAAATATGAATAGCATTTTTGCAAAGACACATAATTAGTGAATAGATACACAATAAAGTGCTCAACATCACAAATCATCAGGGAAATTCAAATCAAATCCACAATAAGATTTTACCTCACACCTGCTGGAATGGCTATTAATAAAAAAGACAGGAAGTAACCAGTGTTGGTGAGGATATGAGAAAAAGGGATCTCTTGTTCACTGTTGGTGGGGAAATGAATTGATGTAGCCACTGTGGGACACAATATGGAGGTTCCACAAAAAATTAAAAATGGAAATACCATATGATCCAGCAATTCCATATCCAGGTATTTATTGGAAGAAAATGAAACACTAACTCAAAAAAAAATATATGCACCCCTATGTTCATTGCGGCATTATTTACACTAGCTAAGATATGGAAACAACCTAAGTGTCCTTTGATGGATAAATGCATAAAGAAAATGTGACACATACACACACATGCATACACACACAATGGAATATTTTATGATAATCAGCCATAAAAAAAGGAATTCCTGCCTTTTACAACAATATGGATGGAGTGTGAAGTCATTATGCTCAGTGAAATAAGTCAGACAGAGAAAGATAACTACTGTATGATATCACTTATATGTGGAACAAAAAAAATTTAACTCATAAATATAGAGAACAGATTAGTGGTTGCCAGAAGTGGAGGGTAGGGTTCACCAAAATAAGTCTCAGGGATATAATTTACAGCATGGTAACTGTAGCTCACAATACTGCATTGCATATTTGAAATTTGCTAAGAGAGTAGATCTTAGTTGTTCTCACCCCAAGAATGAGAAATTTGTAGCTATGCATAATGATAAGAGAGAAACTAATTTATTGCGGTGATCGTCTTCCAGTAGATACATATATCACAGCATTATGTTTTATGCCTAAAGCTAATACAGCACTATATGTGTACTATGTTTCAATTAAAACATTAAAAATAAATTTAATAAGAATCACTTCTGAAGAAATATGTAACATCTATTGAGTATTTACTATTAATATATGACAGATACTGTGCTAAGTTCCATCTGTGTTTTATTTTTTTAAATCCTTAGCTTATTTTTAATAAAAGAAAATTTCATCTGTACTTTCAAATCTCCTCAACTCCTCACCCTACAACAGTACAGAGTACCTCAGCCTATTTCTCTCTATAATAGGTTTATTAAGATAATTTAGATGAGCTCTGCGACTTAGTTCATCAGTCTCTCGCCTGTAGCAGAGACCCTCATTCTGAATATCAGTGCATCCTAAGATTCTGTTATTCACTTCCTTCTTCTCATTTGGTGCATGTGTGCTATAGATCTCTTGTCTTCTTGACCATCCCTTCTTCTCTGAAAACCTAATTTCTCTTTACTGTTCTGTTAACACTGAACAGAATTTATGTAACACTTTACACTAACAGAGAATTCCATTTTTAGTATTAAATGTATATTTTTATGTGCAATTCTCCTATAAGAAGTCACCATTGAGTCAGATAATCTTCATCTCCATCAGATTCCATGTGACTGTACTCATGTTTTTTAGTATAATATTCTTTTGCTTTTTAAAACCTGTTTGCCAATTTCTCTTACACTTTTATAGTGATTTTTTTTTTCATTTTTTGGACTATACTTACTAGTAATTAATTCATGAAATGTGTGTAAATAATAGTGTTTCTTAAGTTCTTGCCCTATCAAAATCCTGTTAGTTTAATTCTTCAATACAAATCTGACTTTGCATTGGCATAGAATTATAGATTGAAAGTGTTATCCTACAGAAATTCATAGACAATGTTTGATTATTTTTAACATGAAATACCTCAATATGTTTTGAAATTTCACTTAAATATGCATCTTCTAATTTGTATTCATTATGTTTTATATTCAGCGGATATTCTCAGTATGAAGTCTTTTTATTTCTTTTTTAGTGATGGGCAATATTATCCCATTGGATCTTAGATTTTTGTCTTCTGCTCTATGATATAACTGGTCAGATTCATTTTCTAGTCTTCCTTCCAGTGGAGTGTGAGTGTGGGCATTAAGTTCTTTCCAGTGAAATGTGAGCAGCAAAGATGTGTACCCACTCTATAATCAAAGGGATAGCTGCCAAACCTAGTAGCCACATGCATTCGTTCATGGTGTTCTTTCCTCTCTTGGGCTTCTGGTGATGCCTAGGGAGATCCTGCCAGCCTGGATCTCTGAATGAATACATGAAGAACCTTCCACTGATACCATGGTACCATATATGGTACCACATACCAACCATGATACCACATGCGTTGGAAGACTTGAGCAAGAAATAGCCTTCTGCTTGATTAAATCACTGAAGTACTGAACAATATTTTTTCCCATATTCTAGCCTATCCTAAAAATATACTATTCTTATGCTAAATAAATTTCCTATTTCTTATTTTGTAATTGCCTATGAAAAATGTTTTTCATATTTTACTTTTATATTTTTTGGAGTACCACTCCTGTGGTAAGTCTTTGAGTTAATGTCTTTGCTTACTATTTTCTTTTTTTTTTTTTTTTAAGATTTTATTTATTTATTCATGAGAGACCAGAATGAGAGAGAGAGAGGCAGAGACACAGGCAGAGGGAGAGGCAGGCTCCATGCAGGGAGCAGATGAGGGACTCAATCCCAGGTCCCCAGAATCAGGCCCTGGGCTGAAGGTGGCGCTAAACCACTGAGCCACCAGGGCTGCCCTACTTACTATTTTCTAGTTCTTTTTTTTTTTTTTTTTTTTTAAGATTTATTTATTTAGTCATTCAGAGAGCGCAAAGAGAGAGGCAGAGACACAGGTAGAGGGAGAAGCAGGCTCCACGCAGGAAGCACGACATGGGACTCGATTCAATCCTGGGTCTCCAGGATCACACCCCGGGCTGCAGGCAGCACCAAACCGCTGGGCTACTGGAGCTGCTCACTATTTTCTAGTTCTGTTCATTCTTTTCTTTTTCTTTGACGGTGATAATTTTCATTCATAAGTGTTTTAATTGATTTTTTCAAAGCAATCTGTTCTTATTTCTGAGATATGATATGATATCTTGCCTTATAACTGTAAATATTGATTATATATTGTGAAGTCTTCTATTTATTAATGACAATTATTTACTAATTTGTATTTTTTGGTGGGGGTAACTGTTCATATTTTTATTGTTTTTCTTTTTTAAAAAATATTTGTTTATTTTAGTGAGAGAGAGAGAGAGAAAGCAGGGGAAGGGGTGTAGGGAAAGAGAGAACTTCAAGCAGACTCCCTGCTGAGCCTGACATGGAGCTGGATCCCAACCTGAGTCAAAATCAAGAGATGACTGCTTAACCAACTGAGCCACCTGGGCACCCCTATTGCTTTTCTTAATTGCTTTTCTGTGAATATTTGGTCATTTCTGTTTGTTCATTTTTCTATCAGAGACTTTTTTTTTTTTAAGATTTTTAAATGTATTTATTCATGAGAGACACACAGAGAGAAAGGCAGACACACAGTCTCCATGCAGGGAGATGGATGTGGTACTTGATCCCAGGACTCCAGGATCATGCCCTGGGCTTGAAGGCAGATGCTCAACCACTGAGCCACCCAGGTGTCCCTAGAGACTCTCTTTTAACCTGTCTGTGCATGCATTTTAAAAGGTTACTTCTATGGATTCCATTGAGGGGAATTTATGTGCTGCCAATAGTCATGTACCATTCTTGGATCTTCAAGGTTTGGACATTTTTCATCATGCTACTTTTCCCCTCTCATTTCCTGGAAAACTGATCTGCCACTCTGTCCCCAAAACCTACACTCTCTCTTCCAGCCTGAGGGTAAACACCTCTAATGTTCACTGCTAGCATAAATAGAAGCCACAATTTCATGTAAGAATGATCCCCACATATGAAAATTAATGTCCAGGCATCTGAGTGTCTCAGTTTGCTAAGCATCTGCCTTCAGCTCAGGTCATGATCCCAGGGTTCTGGGATCCAGTCCCTGTTCATCAGGGAGTCTGCTTTTCCCTCTGTCTCTGCTGCTGATACTCTCTCTCATGTTCTCTTCCTCTCAAATAAATTTTAAAACTATTTTTTAAAAAAAAGAAAAATAATGTCCATCAACATTGGATGCCAGCAGAGCCCCTTCTGCCATGATATCTTTTATCTCGCAGCTTGATGCACCTGTTGACCAAATCATACCTTTTCTAGCAGGCCTCCTCTGCCTACCCCACATATTTGGTGATTTCTGATATTCCTATTTTTTTTATCTGCAGATCGGTTTTGTCCCTTTTTCCCACAGATTTTATGACATTCTCTTTTCATATCATATTTCCTGCAATTCCTGAAAATTTTGGTGAGGGCTTTGAGATGGATATTTGTTTTTGCTCAGCTTTCCTTTGTTTTACACAATTCTCTTTTGGGAACTTTTCTGTATCAAAGTCAGGCAGTGGTAATTCCAAAATTTCCCTGCTTTTTCTTTTCAGTTGGTAAGAAGATCGAGCACTTAGAAACAGAAGGAACAAACACATATCCACCAATGGCTGTGTAGGAGGGACTAATCTTAAATGGCAGTGTGTCTCCTATGACCTAGGACATTAAAAATCATTCAAAAGAAGTTGTGGGTTTAAGAAAATGAAGTCTACATATTATTTGACCAGCTGCAGTCAGAGCACTGATCTCTGTGTATGTCTTTATTCTAGTAGACAAATGACATGGACACTTAACTCTGGCAAATCAAGAATATTTGTAGATTTCCTGAGAGTTTTCGATTAATACACTGAGCATGTGAGCATGTTATATTTCAAAAACAGTGATATCTTTTGTTAAAGTAATAATAACTAATATTTGCTAGCCCTTATGTTTCTAATTCTATGCTAATTATGTATATAGTTTCATTTAACTGTCACTACATCTCTATTAGTCAGGTACTCCTATCTTTATTCAAAAGAGCATACTGAGGCACCAAGAGAATAAGTAACCCATCCAAGGTCATCCATGTCAGTGATAGCTTTAAACTCAGGTCCCCTGACCTCAAAGTACATGCTTTTGATCACCGTGCTATGTTACTGTATCGTTCTATGCTACAAAACACGACCCTCTAATGCTGTACTGTTCTCCTATTGTCCATCCACTATTCTGATAAATCTAATAAATGTTCTTTCATTTTAATTATAATGAGTTATATTTTTAAATTCCATTTCAACCTGAAATGGCAAAATCAACTAGCACATTCAAAGAGAACGAATACGATGACATATTTAAAACACTTTAGCCTAGGAGCTTACAGATAATACACACTTAGTAGTTGTTGGATAATTGAAAGCCTTTTATGTGCTTTATTCCAAAAGGCCCAGTTCTCAACTATTAACAAGTCACACATTCAGGCTCAGCATCTCAATGAGATGCAATTACAGCGAAAGAGCAATCTCTTCACTACCCTTTCTTTTCCCAAAAGAATAATCCTTCTTAGTGGTAAAATTTTTTGGTATGATTTTTACTTTGTTGTCCTTTAACATATAGCAGTGAAAACTTAGAATTCAAATTTCTGGAATAAATATTTGTCTGTTTTCTGATAATCTTGGCCTTTCCTAATACCAAGATATACATATTTTATGATACACATTCTCTACTATACCTTTTAGTGGATAAACTCTGTGTGTGTGTGTGTGTGTGTGTGCTTGCTCACCTGCTGATTTGTTTTCAAAAGGAACCAAATGTAATGTACATTACTTTAGTGGTTTTAAATAATTTCAGGTACATTTTACTGCATTTATTGCTAACGAGGGAAAGTTGGAGGCAATAATCAAATGAATATTTAATACCTTTTAATTTTGTTGTCTCTGAATATCCACCACTTTGCTGTTTTGACAACTCAGCAGCTCTTCCCCAGCTACCCTTCCCTTTGCCTGAATTCCATGCTGCCTGGAGAATGAGAAAACACAAAGGGACAGATTGTAGGTTTAGATCATAAACTGATAATCACCTGCAACATCCCATAATTTCCTTGAATGTGGGGAAAAGATATTTCTTAAGTCATGTAATTATGGTTTTATGTGGTATCCTTTCCATTTTTATTTGTGTGGATTGCAGATCTCAATTGCCTGCCATTTCCTCCTAAAATTGAAATGTAAATCTAATTGGAAGCTAATGTGGGATTATCACTGTTGCCATGTTAGCTATTTATATGTATATATTGCATGTATAAATAGCTATTTTGAATTTAAGCATTTCTGGCAGAACTTGCTAGCAACATAGAGGTAATCTTAAAGGTAGAATGGGAAATATGTCAAAATACAGTTTACTTCAGGCCCTCAAACTTTTGCTTGTGAAATAAGGATATATTATATACAATACCATATTTGATGTCAGGGAGTTTTTGAACACTTAGTGTTGTACAAATCATAAAATATTTCTTCCCCATAATTCTATCAGATTGTTACACATGGTATCATCAAGAATGCTGACTTTTTTGAGGAGCTACCATGGCCAAAGCTGAGGGACAGTGTGATTATTTTTCTTAATAATAAGCCCATTGATTGGTGCACTCCAAACATTTCCTTAATAATTAATCAGAGTTCTGTTATTACCAAATACAGTTTAGCTTTTCTGAAGTTTCATTTTTCACATTTGCCTCTCAAAGGCTCACGGTTTTTTGGAACCCAAATCAAAAGCAAAAAAATATATATCTATTTGATTAGATGTTAATTAATAAGTTCTTTCCTATATTGAATCCAGTTGGTTGCTGGTTTGCTTGTTTTTTGTTGTTGTTGCTGTTTATTTGAAGTTCTAGTCCACTCTCATTTATTTTAAGATCTGGACCTGCACTGGGTTTTATTTTTGGAGAGTGAAAGAAACAAAATCATTACCTTTTCTAAACAAAATACAAAGACTAGAGAAGAGAGATTATCAAAAGTCATATTTATTAGCTTCTTGGACCAGGTCCCTGGCAAAGGAAGAATTCCAGTCTCAGATATCCATTCCCTTGCTTTTGTTCCATGGCACAATTGTTGATTGTGAATATTAGTTTTTCCATACGAAGGTGATCCCTTTTATTAAATTTTAGTTTTTTTATTAGTTTTCAAGCATTTTTTATATATGTTACCTCTGTTTATCCACTATCATCTCTGTGAAATGGGTAAAGAAAAGAAATTGTCCCCATTAGACATGGAAATTGAAGACCAACAAGCAAAGTTAGAGCCGTCAGCTCTATCTAATCACTTGAGCTCGGGAAGGCACAAGTGGATCTGCCTTATTGATCATCATGTGGCCAGCAGGTAACATAGTGCCTGAGATATAGCTCTTATTTCTTAAATAAAGGCAAATGAATGGCTAGATGAACAGGTCTTAGCTTAAGACCACTACTGTACCCCTCCCCACCTCAATCCACAGCTTTTTGTTTGTGTCCCATCACCAAGAAGATTCATTCCCTCAACTTTTCTGAGTTCTTCAGGTTTTGCTTTTATTATCTTCTGCTCTTTTTCCAGGCCTCACCACAGATTCTGATAGTGGTGGACTTAAATGAACTTACTAGATGATAATAGTTTATAATCATGATCTTTTCCTCGTAGATTTAAAAGCTGACTCCAATTACAATCAATGTCCTTGTAATTAATATTTCTTAACATTTATGCTGTGCTTAATATTTTCCAAGCACTTCAGAGTTAGTGAATAGCCCAACATTCTCATGAACGATGACATTATTATTTTCTGCAGGTTCTGTAGATGAATGTCCTGCTTAAGTGAAGAAATTTGCCTAAGGCAGTGGGCACATTTGTAAGGGGAAGAAATCTGTCTGAACCTCTGGGTACAGAAGAGCACCCTGTTGCAAAGGGCAGAACACTTTTTGCTGGAAGTCAGGAGCTGTGTTTAGAAAACTCTCTGTCTTTTGCATCATGAGCTGGGTATGGCACTCAAGCCTTGTGTCTTCTTTCATTTCAAATCTACCTTCACTTAAAAGCCTTTTATTTCATTTCCATGCCTAATTCAGGAAAAATCTCTACCTCTAATGAGGTTGTATGGAGATTTGAGTCATGCAGGAATGGAAGAAAGAAGATGAATTTTTCAAGACACTCTATCTACTAGGGACTACCTCTGCATCCTTTCACTTATTGCTGCTCTGTGAGTTTAGGGTATTTGTCTCATTTGATCATCGGGAGTGTCCAAGGCTGAAAGGGATGAGGAGCCTTGCCAAGGTGTGGCTGACTCCAGAGGACCTGCTCCCTCCCCTGTGCCAAGTCTAGAGTCAACTGTCTTACTGAAAGTCATTCTAGTTACCTTGGGTATTTCACTCCAATGTCAGGAGAGTGTTTTTTTGTTTGTTTTCTTTTTTAGAGATTTTATTCATGAGAGACACAGAGAGAGGCAGAGACACAGGCAGAGGGAGAAGCAGGCTCCATGCAGGGAGCCCGATGTGGGACTTGATCCGGGGAACCAGGATCACGCATTGAGCCAAAGACAGGCACTCAACCCTTGAGCCCTCCAGGTGTCCCAGGAGAGTTATCTGGAGGAAAGATTTCATTTCTCTGTAATTAATAAAGCAACTCTAAAATTGTTTATTAGAATTCTGCCATATGTTGAGTTCTAGAGTACCAGGAATAGCATAAGGAGCATAAAAGATCACCTCTGCCCTTGACCCTAGTCAAATAATTGATCTTATTCTAAGAACCTAAAAAGTTGAAAGTAAAAAAATTATAAAAATGAAAACAATGCACGCTTAAAACATGTGAGAACCTTTTCATACTTATGTAAATGTCAGAAAAATACCTCTTTAGAATTTCAAAGCCATCAGTGTGTATTTTTTGTCAAAAATTCCTATTAATTAGGTCTGAGAGATCCAATGTTACTTTTCATTGACCAGGTGATAAAACAGCTTAAATATCAATTTGAAAAAAGAAAAAGGCCCTTTTTGTCACAATTCTAAGAAAGCAATTTTTCTTTTCACACATAATCTAGTTCTAATTCTCTTTCATAGAGATTGGTATATGGACACAAAGCATATATAGCATTTAGGACCATCTTGTTTTTCACTGACTGGTATTTTAGATGTTTTCCACACTTCTGTAGTCAAGACCAATATTTATTTTTTTTATTTTGACTCCATCTCATTTAAACATCACTAGGGCAGTTTCTAACAAGTACTTATAAGGCAATGAGAATATATTTAGTATAGAGGTAAGATTGAGGGCAGTGGATCCAAATGATCTGAGTTCAAGTCCCCAGTCCACCACCTAATAAATATATAGCATTGGGCAAATTATTTAATGTCCAAAGTGCCCATGATCCCAGGGTATTGAGCCCCATGCCAGGCTCCCAGTTCATTAGGAGCCTGCTTGTCCCTCTCCCCACTCTCCCCCCTACTCGTGCTGTTTGTCTCTCTCTGAAATAAATAAATAAAATCTTTAAAAAATAATAATGTCCAAAGTGCCTTATTATTTACTTTATAAAATAAAACTAATGTATTACCTCAGAGTTCTGAGCAGTCAATAAGGTAGTGTATTAGAATTCTTGGATCACTATCTGACTGACATAAAGTAAACATTAACATATGGTGTTATTAATAAAGAAATATTTCACAAAATAGAAATACATAATGATAGAACATTAAGATGAAATCATAAAAGTCTTTGGCACAAAATACTGAACTCTAGAATGTTTTGTACTAAACATTAGTAAAATAGCAGCATAATGTGGTAATTTATGTCTTTAAATGTATGGTATACAGACATATAATCTATTAAATTGTTATGCTTTTTTGATACTGTTTTATATTTTCAGTTATTTTATATGTTTTTGTAATAAATCACTTAAAAGAGTGTTTTTTAGATGTATTTATTTGGGATAAGACAGTCAAAATGTATTAATACAACTTAAAATAGATATTAAAAATGTGTTATCAGAATAAAATATAACCAATTTTTTTAATTCAATTTTATCAAACACTGGATTTAGATACTTCAGCATTTAAGGTCATCATATGAAGTAGAAAACACAAAAACATAAGAAAAATATAACATGGCTGTTCTACTAGAAATGCCTGGTACTTACCATATGATCCAGCAATTCCACTCCATAGTAATTACCCAAAGGAATCAAAAATTTATGTCCACACAAAAACCTACACGTGGGTAGTTATTGAGGCCATATTGACTATTGTCAAAACTTGGAAGTAACCAAGATAACCTTAGTAGGCAAATCGAAAAACTATGGTACATCCAGACGATGGAATATTACTCCGTGCTCAAAGAAATAAGTTTTTGAAGAATGAAAAGACATAGAGGAAACTTAAATACCTACTACTAAGTGAAAGAAGTCAATCTGGTAAGGATACTTACTGTAGGATTCCAACTAATGATTCTGAAAATGACAAAATCCTGGAGACAGAGGATCAGTGGTTACCAGTATTGTGGTGAGGGAAGGATGAATAGGCCAAGCAAAGAGGATTTTTAGGGCAGTGAAATTATTCTGTATACTACAACATTGGTGAATACATGCCATTATACATTTATCAAAACCCATAGAATGTGTCATTAAGAGTTAAGTCCTAAGGTAAGCCATGGACTTTGGGTTATTGTGATGTGTCAGTGTAGGTTAATTGATTATAGCAAAGGTACTCCTCTGGCACAAGATGTTGATAGCAGGATAAGTTGTGTTTATATGGAGGCAGGAAGTATGCGAGTAACCTTTATACCTTCTTCCCGATTTTGCTGGGAACCTAAAACTTCTCTAAAATAACAAAGTATATTTCTTAAAATAAAATAATGCATAATGAAGGAATGCCAAAGCTATGAAGTTTTTCATCAATATGACCTATCTCAGTGGTGATGATCATTCCTTCAGACCAATGATTTCAAATAATTTATCCATTATCCTTCAAATTCACTATGTTAAGCAAAAGAGATTGTGTACATCAAATCCCAGACTTCAAAACCATCCCATAAAGTGTTTATGTTCCAAAGCCATACATAACATTCACACACAGACACACACATATCCATATATACATATATATGTACATATCACTTTGAAGAAATTTATTTATACGTATGTAAATTTTTAAAAGCTTGCTGATCTAAAGAAATCTAAAGCAAGAAAAGCTTGCTGATCATGGTGCGTTGTAACCATGTAATCAGAGATGTACTGATCATATGATATGTATAAAACACTATCCTAGGCAGTGGAAATAGAAACAGATATAAAAGAAAGGCTCGCTTTCAGGAATCTCAAGATTCCTAGAGTATCTTGAGACTAGAGAAACAATATAATGGGGCAGATTTCTATTAGCAGTGGGAATGGGCTGCAGCAGTAATAGGAAGAGGTGAAGCACCCCCCACATGCTCCAGAGCCACCATTTCAGAAAATTTGGTGAAGATGGTGTTCACATGATTAAAGAGTGATGCATTTTAGTGATCCTCTTCTCTGTCTAGGAATTTACAACCCCTACAGGGCGATACAATCTCATTTCGATCTTGTTTTCCATACAACTTGCCATTCCATTATCATATTACTTAGAGTGTGTCGGTCGCTTTGTTCATACTGCCTGCGCCTCATTTGTAAATGACATTGTCAAGACTATTATTGCAGCTGTTTGCAGAATGTCGGAAAGCTGTCAAACCTGGCAGAGTCAAACTGTTTGCAGCAAACAGCAAATGAAACGTACTCATAAATGATTAAAGGCACTTCATAAGTGATCCTTACCAAGGAAATGGAAATGTTGTCAGACCAAGTCATCTGTTTTCTGCACCTGGGATCAAACCAAAGACAGTTGCTGCTAATAACCAATGAGGGGAATGCCTAGCTCTAGAAAGGCAAAGAAAGCTCTGGAGGAAGAGCCTTGCAATTTAGAGGCAGCATTGTCATATCAGCTAGGGTTACTTCCTTGTTTTTATACTCATTACATTAATTCTGTTCATTTTGGTAACATCCATTAAGAGTATAAAGATTCTGAAAAAGACATAAAATGAGGAAATATCAAAATAACAATGAAACACACAAGCACATCTCCAACATTTATTCAAAAGGGACTCATCCACATGGATATATTTTTTTCTTTATTGACAAAATAGCCACCTCTACGAAGGAGAATATTATATATGCTTATTGAGAATGGAAGGTCAGAATCCCAAATGATAATAGAATTTCACCTTTTCACTTTTACCATCTGGAAGAATCAAGGCCTTGAGGTAGCTGGCCATGATCACATACAATTTAATAAAGTTGATAGAATATTTGGTGGTACACTGATCACCCCATGAAACAAGATCTTATATAAATTTAACTTTATGCCAACAAAATGAGGAAAGTAACTCTTTGGAGATGTGTGTCCACATGACTCAAGGAGATAGGTCCAAATCACATGTACTTAAAAAAAATAATCAGTTCTGTTCAGGTCTAATTTGCATACAATAAAATTTGCCAATTCTAAGTGCATAGTTCAGTGAGTTTTAACAAATATATATCACTACAAGCATGAATACAGAGAATTTTCAGAAGCCCTTAAACACTCCACTCCCATTTTCAACAAGTTCCTTCTCCCTGCACCCTGGCCTCTGACAACCTGTTTCTCTCATTGCAGTTTTCCTGTTCTAGAGTCCCATATAAAGGGATTAACTTTGTGCCTGGCTCCTTTCACTCAGTCTAAATCTTTGACGACTCCTGTCGTCAATATGTTGTGGCATGTATCGGTGGTTCTTAATATAGTCTAAACAGCAATGTTATTCTCCTCTACACTATCAGAGTTTGTCAAGTATTGTAGACAATGGACATGCTGAGGGGCTTACCGTGAAATCAAGAAAAGCTTTTGAAGGGGAAGTGCTGGAGCGCTGGGTGTGTTCTACACATTATTTCATTGGATTCCCTTAATAACCTTCAAGGTGGACTTTTATTAAGGAAACAAAAACTGAAGCTCATCACATGCTAAAGGATGCCATAAGGATCTCACAGCTAATTAGGACACAGGAAGTGGAGGGAAAATTGTGTTTCAGTGGAAAACTATACAGTGTCTAGAGCCTAATTTCCAGGTTATCTGCTTGTAGATAACGGATAACAATGCAAGTAATTCTTGTCTATAGTCATGCAAATTTCGTCCAGTGGACGTTCATTTTACTTGTCTCTTGTTGTGAAAAAAAAAAAAAATGCCAGGTTTGCCTTTCATTTGTGCATTCATTTTAATATTCTTTATCAAACAACATCTTTGCTCTTTGGAGTCTCCTTTGAATTGTCTTAACTTCTTTCCAGAGTTCTCCCTAGTGAGTAAAATAGAATACTTAACACATGTTCATTCTTGTGCATGCACTAGAATTACGATTTTTACCTTTTTTGGGGGAAAATTATCTTTTAATAGAAAGGAAATAAACTCAGGTTTTTACACCATAAACTCTGTGCTTCTTTCCACTGCACTATGATATGATCAGCTCACATATCTCCAGGATACTTTGCTTCAGTCATTATCAATTCCCTTAACACATCAAAAACTATATTTACATTCTGAACTCTCTTTTGTCAAGGATATAACAATCTCCCAGGATAGATTTATCTTCTCTACAACAGGTCAGTCTTATGAATGACATACGTGGGGTTTAAGAGAACTAGATAGCTTTGTTTCATGAAGATCAGGCTTCATCAGGTTGTAGCATCAGCAAGAAGACTGTAACCTTGAAGAAGAGGTCTTGCCAGACTATTTCCCGTAAGACATGCATCTGAGGCCTCTCTGAGCTCTGACTTTTCTAGCTGCCAAGATTTAAGGAAGCATAGTAGTGGTAATATCTGCTGTCGAAGGAATCCAGAGAAGAAATTTTTTTTTCATTTTTTCTGCTCTATTATCCATATAGGTAAAATCTGCACTTTGTTCTCATAGGAAACACTGATTAGTACAGATCAACTACCCTAAGTTTGTTTAGATCTTGGAATTAGAAACAAAATCCAAGTGTTATGAGGGCTCTTGATATGAACCAATCTAAATCTGATGTTCCAATCTCATCTATAAAATATTTTTCAGATGAATACCCTGGCTGTATTTAATACTGCCAATGAAAGAAGTTCACCACTATCCAAGAAACCCAATCTATTAGGAACTCTGTCAGAAACTTCCCTCAGACTGAGGTACAGCTTTACCTTTGAATTTATAATGTGTACATTTACTAAGGATTTGTTCTGAGCTAGGCACTGCATTAGACATGTAAATATATCCTGATATTTGCAACAACTCTAAGGTGGTGTTATCCTATTTTTTTGGAGAGGGAAATTCAGGCTCAAGGAGATAAGGAACTTTCCCAAAGAGCCAAAAATTTGCCTCTCCTAAATGTCAACAGTAGCATTCAAATTCAGGGTTACATGCCTCCAAACTCTTCCTGCCTCCTATTTTTTTAAATACAGAGTTTTTAATGCAGAGTTTGCAGTATTCAGTAAGGGGCCAGTATTCTATTTCTGAGTTGTGACATTAGGATGCTCACGTTTTTATTCTTGCAGATAAAATGATCGCTATTATGGAAGCCTTGACTATGCCCTAGTTTTTGAAACAAGAATCAATCATGGGCCATTTATAGTTCTCTTTTGGAACATTTGTTGTTACAAGACACAGAATCTACTCTTAACAAGTTTAAGTGAAAAAAAAAATTATTAAGGGATATCTGATAGATTTCAGAATCTTCAGGAGGGCCAGAGGGTCAAGCTCTGAATCTTGGCCGTCAAGATTAGCACTCCTTAACCACCATGTCATTCTTGCGTCAAATGCACTGCCTATGCTGCCGATTGGCACAATAACTCACTTTGATGGTGATGGTACTTGCCCCTGAAGCCCTCCAACTGTGGTCCTCCCAAAACCATTCACCTTAACTCTCCACCTCTCCTGTCAAAAGATGAGTTTAGGTGATAGGTACTTCCTCAAATTGCTTTCTTCCAAATAAAATATAACACAGATGTAGATAAGTGCTATAACCTAATTCATGTGTCTCAGACCTAAGGGAAAAGACTTTGGTGAAAGGAAAAGTATGTCTTCTACCATTGAGGGATGGGAATGACACATCAGGTTATAGGAAATTTTCCAACATGGGAAGAGTGTTTCCAATTAAGAAGATATATGATGGGGACGCCTGGGTGGCTCAGCAGTTGAGTGTCTGCCTTCACCTCAGGGCATCATCCCCGTGTTCTGGGATCCAGTCCCACATCCGGTTTCCTGCAGGGAGCCTGTTTCTCTGTCTGCTTGTATCTCTGGCTCTCTCTGTGTCTCTCATGAATAAATTTAAAAAAAAAAAAAGAAGATATATAATGTATGTCCACCAAAGGAAATGTAGAGTGTGAAGAAGCAGATTTTGTGATAATGAGAAAAAGAATTATTTGCACATTTGTGCAGTCATCTGACATATTGGTGTTTCTATTTGTGTTCTGTAAATATACTTTAATCTCAAAATGATATTTTTTTTTTCCAGTGACTTAAGTTTCTTATCATTTGGAACCTTGGAGATAGCAACTGGATTTATCAATTTTTTTTTTCTCTACTTTTTCATATGAAGAGAGTGGGCTTTGCCCTACTAAGTCCAGGCCCTTTCAATTTTTCTGTGGGCTATTTCAATGGTCATTTTTCTATTTTTCCTGTAAAATTCCATAGCTTGTAACATATTTTACACATAATATATCCTCTGTGAAGATATTTTAAATGCATGAAGGATTGTTCATAAGACCTCAATCTATGCTATTCAGTTTTTTAATTAAAGTTTGGGTTAATTCAGGTTTTATGAAGAAATATTTTCATCTTTATTTTTTGTGTGGGAAAGATCATTGTTTTCTTCTCATTTTAAAATTAAGCTGGGCCCAGAGACACAGGCAGAGGGAGAAGCAGGCTCCACGCAGGGAGCCCGATGTGGGACTCGATCCCGGGACTCCAGGATCATGCCCTGGGCGGAAGGCAGGCATCAAACCACTGAACCACCCAGGGATCCCCCCAGTGAACCATTTCTGACCAATTTACCTTGACATGACATCTCTCATTTCTCTGAATTTTTGAAGCAAGGGATATCTGAGACAGTTATCTAGCCATTATGAACATGTTTTTTTGTGACTTAAAAAATAAAAAGCCTGTACATTGGCAGAAGGACCATGCGACCAAGGACAAAGAAATAGTTCCAGAAATCTGTAAGAATATCAAGTTGTGACTATATAATGAGTTTTTATATAAAATAATGCTAGTGTCCTACCTATAGTTTGCATTGTTAAACATTTTCTGTGCTATTTTATCTTTTTATATTTCTTCTTTACTTTAGAGATATTTTACTGTGCTTCAGAGAAATGACATTGTGATTGAGATTGGAATTACATCAAATAAATCAATTACTGTGAGAAGACTTCATATCCTTTTTTGAGGGATATTCTGTATTTCTCCATTTGTTCTTTCTATTATAATGGTTAATTTATTCACATCTTAAAATATCTGATTTGGGGCCCTACTTTATCACCTTCATATTTCTGATGAAAGCACCTAACAGCGGTTAACACAAGTATAATTGGCAGACCTCACTTTAATGGGAGGTTCAATCTGGGAGAGCAGAATGAGCCCAGGGCTTTCATAAGGAAGCCCCAAGGCCAAGTGCACTAACCACTACTCCTCTGGGAGAGCAGAGGGGAACACCTGAGGAGTTCCACCCAACCCAACTGGCCATACCCCCTACTCTGTGGGTTGCTGCACCTTTAGCTCTTCATGGTCCTTGCTGAGGCTGGTGCACAGGTCTGTAACCTGAGGAAAAGACTGTACCAGGCCTGGGCCATCTAAAGAGACTATTTCAGGGTCTTTGGGCTGGTCCCTTCAGTTGCCCCTGGAAATGATAGGGGACAACCTTTACCCAGCTGCTCCAGTAGCTACTTCTCTCACCCCTCTTTACCCTGCTGTGACTCTCTGATTTGCTATGAATTACTTATCACTCCTTGTTTGGTCCCAGCCCATCTCCAAATAAGGGCACTGCATCCTGGGAAGATCACAGAGGGTAGGATGTTCATTTATCTTAAGTTTTCTGAAAGTCTTTGGGTCTGAAGTGACAAAAAATGAACAGGATCTACCACTCTTAACAACTATTTCCCTTCCTGAAGACTGAAAATTTTATTTCCCAGAGAACCTGCATCCATGTCCTTATTCCCAGGTCAGAAACAGCTGAATGATGAGTTTTAGTAATGCATGAGTACAATAAGATCAATGGGTGGTATGCTAAATAAATATTTTTAAAGTATGTAATTATTAATAATTTTAGCAGCCCCTTAATTTTTAAAAGTATTCACGATTGGATGATAAATTGTATAGTCAAATCCTTGCCTTTGTCACCATTTGAACCCATCTTAGTTTCAGTGAAACCATTCTTGCTAAGGGATCAATGACCTCTATGCTATTAAATCCAACAGATATTTTCTTTTCCTCTTTTCCTTGATCTTTCTGAAGTATTCAATACAGTCAGGAATCACACTATTTCTGGCATACACTCTTTGCTTTCAGTTTCCAGTATATCACACTTCTTAGGCTTTATTTCTATTCCCTCTGGTGGCCCTCATAACATCCAATGCTTAACTGTGCTATCTATAATTTTGTTTTGTTTTTAATGGTGGTAAAAAACCCACATAACATAAAATTTGCCATCTTAACCATTTTTAAGTGTCCAGTACAATAGCGTTTAAAACTCTGCACACTGTTGAACAACAGATATCTAGAACTTATTCATCTTACAAATTGAAATTCTATGTCTTATGAACAATCATTCCTCTTTTCTGTACCTCTAGCACCTGGCAACCTACGAGTTTCTACTTTCTGTTTATAGGAGTTTGACTGTTGAGGTACCTCATTTAGGTGAAGTCATACAGTATTTATGTGCCTTTTTGTGACTGGCTTATTTTAGACATTACTCCTTGTTGTGGCATGTGACAGTATTACCTTCCTTTTAAAAGCAGAATAATATCACACTGCATGTATGTATCTCATTTTGTTTATTTATGTGTCCATCAATGGATATTTAAGTTGTCTCTGCTTCTTGGGCTTTGTGAATAATGCTGCAATTAACATGAGTATGCAAATATTTCTCATCAGGATCCTGCTTCAGTTTTTTTAGGTCTATACCCAGAAGTGGGATTGCTGGATTATATATGGTAATTCTATTTTTAATTCTTTTGAAGAAACTCCATATTGCTTTCTATAATGGCTACACCATTTTACATTATTTCCAACAGTGCACAAAGGTTTCATTTTCTTCCCATCCTTGCCAATATTTGATATTTTCTTTATTTTAATATTTAGTATTTTTTTTTCTTTTCTGGTAGTGGCTATTCTAAAGGATGTAAGGTGTTACCTCAATGTAGTTTTGATTTACATTTCCCTAATTATCAGTGATCCTGAAAATCTTTTCGTATGTTTGTTGGACATTTGTATGTTTTCTTTGGGGAAATATCTATTCAAGTCCTTTGCTTACTTTTAAATGAAGTTACTTGTTTATTTTTGTTGTACAGTTGTAGGAGTTCTTCGTGTATTCTGGATATTCGCCTTGGTCAGACGTAGGGTTTGCAAATATTATCTGTTATTCTGGATGTTGCCTTTCATTCTGTTGATTATGTTTTTGATGCATAATTTTTAAGTGTGATAGAGTCCCTTTTTTTTTCTATTGTTACCTCTGCTTCCAGTGTCATATCCAAGAAATCATTGCTCAATCCAATGTTGTGAAGCTTACCACTGTTTTCTTCTAGTAGTTTTATAGTTTATCTTAAATTTAGGTCTTTTAACTTAGTTTCAGTTAATTTTCATATATGATATAAGGTAAGCATCCAACTTCATTCTTTTTAATGTGAAAAAGACCTAGGCTATCCCCATTGGGTATTCTTGGCACCCATGTCAAAGATCATTTGGTTATAAACACAATACTTAATTTAAGGGTTTTCTATTCTGTCCCATTGGTCAATATATCTGTTTTCATGCTAGTACCATACTGTTTTGATTACTATTTCTTTGTAAAAAATTTGAAATCAGAAAGATGATCTGATAAGTTTGCTTTTTCAAGATTTTTTTTTTTTCATGGTTTAGGGTCTTTTGAGATTCCATATAAAATTTAGCATTTTTTTTTCCATTTCTGAAAAGAAGGTCATTAGAATTTTGATAAGGATTGCATTGATTCTGTATATCACATTGAGTAGTATGAGCATTTCTACAATTTATTACAATATTTAGTTTTCTAACCCATGAACTCAGGACTTCTTTCTATTTATTTGTTTCTTCTTTAATTTGTTTTCATAATATTTTGTAATTTCCAGAGTAGAAGTTTCTGGCCAACTTGGTTAAGTTTATTTCTAAATATTTTATTCCTTTTGATGCAGTTGTATATGAAATTGTTTCCTTAATTTTCTTTTTGGATTTTCATCATTAAATCAGTTGTATTTCTATACAGCAATAATGAAATAGATGTATAGAAATACCACTGAGTTTTGCATTCTGATTTGGTATCATGCAACTTTATTGAATTTGTTTATTAGTTCTGGCAGTTTTATTGTGGATCCTTTAAGGTTTTCTACATATAAGGTAATATCATCTGCAAACATAATTTTCCTTCCTCCTTTCCTATTTTGATATCCTTTATTTCTTTTTCTTATCTAATTTCTCTGGCTAGAATTTTATGTTGAGGAATTTTCTTTCTATTACAACTTCATTCAGTGTTTTTTATCATGAAATTGTGTTATGTCAAATGCTTCTCTTAAGTCAGGATGATCATGTAGTTTTTCTCCTTCATTATGTTAGTGTGACATATTACATTGATTGACTTTTGTGTGTGGAACCATCCTTGCATTTCAAGAACAAATCTCACTTAATCATGGTGTGCAATCTCTTTAGTGTTCCATTAGATTTGGCTCCCTGGTGTTTTGTTGAGGATTTTTACATCAATATTCATCAGTAGTATAGAGTTGTAGCTTTTTTTGTTTTATTGTATTTATTTATTTTAAATGAGCTTTTTTAAAAATTTTTATTTATTTATGATAGTCACAGAGAGAGAGAGAGAGAGAGAGAGGGAGAGAGGCAGAGACAGGCAGAGGGGGAAGCAGGCTCCATGCACCAGGAGCCCGATGTGGGATTTGATCTTGGGTCTCCAGGATCGTGCCCTGGGTCAAAGGCAGGCGCCAAACCACTGCGCCACCCAGGGATCCCTGTATTTATTTATTTTAATATCTCTCTTGTTTTGGAACCAAGGCTATACTAGTTTCACTAAATGACTTTGGAACTATTCTGTCCTCTTCAATTTTTTGGACATGTTTGAGAAGGATTAGTGATTAATTCTTATTCAATGTGTGATCGAATTCATCAGGATGTCAAAGATCTTGGAATTATTTTGTTTAGAACTGCTTGATTACTGATTCAATCTCCTTGATACTTTTAGATCTATTCAGATTTTTAATTTTTTCATGACTCAGTCTTGGTAGGTTGTATGCTTGTAGAAATTTATCCAATTCTTCTAGATTATCCTTTTTGTTGGCATATAATTGTTCATAGATTTCTCCTCTTTCATTTATGATTATTAAGTCTTTTTGTAGTTAGTAGTCTAGCTAGAATATATTTATTTTGTTAATCTTTAAAAAAATCCTCTGTTTTATTTACTTTCCCAATTTTTTATATTCCCTATTTCTTTTATTTCTGCTATATTAGTTATTATTTCCTTCCATCTGTTCACTTTAAAAAATAAATATTTTATTTATTTATTTGAGAGAGATAGAGAATGAGTGGAGGGAGGGACAGAGGGAAAGGGAGAAGCAGACTTCCTGCTGAGCAGGGATCCCAATGCAGAGCTCTATCTCAAGACCCTGGGAACATGACCTAAGGTGAAGGCAGACACTTAACCAAGTGAGCCACCCAGGTGCCCCTCCTTATAGCATTTCCTATAGAACAGATTTAGTCATTGTGAATTCCTCTGCTTTTGTTTATCTGGGAAAGTCTTTATTCCTTCATCATTTTGGAAAGAATTTTTTGCTGAAATTATATTCTTGATTGGCAGGTTTTCTTTTCAGTATTTTGGATATATAATCCTTTTTCTTTTGTAGTCTATAACATTTCTGGTGGTAAATCCACTGATAATCTTATGAATGAATGTTCCCTTGCACAGGACAAGTTGCTTTTTTCTTGTTGCTTTCAAAATTCCCTGTCTTTGATATTCATTAGTTTAGTTATAATGTGTCTTAGTGTGGGCTTCCTTCAGGTTTTGCTTCCTATATTTGGATTTTCATTTGCCTCCTATTTTGGAAATTTTGGGATTTGACTTCTTCAAATAAACTCTCTACCATTCTTTCTCTCTTTCTTCTTTCTGGGACTCACACAATATAGACATTAGTTCCTTGATGGTATCCCATGAGTCTCTTAGGCTTTCTTCCCTTTTCTTTGTCCCTCCTTCTTTTTGCTCTTCTTAGTTTAAATGAGCTATCTTTTTGTTCATTGATTCTTTCTTCTGCTTGATCAAGTCTGTTACTGAACCCCTCTAGTGAGTTTTTAATTTAATTGTATTCTTCAAATCCACAATTTCTGTTTGATTATTTATAGACTTTCTATATCTTTATATTCTCATTTTGTTCATGCATCATTTTCCTTATTTTGTTTTTTGTCTATCTATATTTTTTTGTATTCACTGAGCTCCTTCAAAATGATTATTTTTAATTCATTGTTAAGTAATTAATAGATCTTTGTTTCTTTAGGGTTGGTCTCTGGAAATGTATGTTTTTCTCAGATTGGACTGTGTTTTCAAATTTCTTTATATGCCTTTTAATTTTTTTCAGACCTCTCCCAGTTTTTATGCACTAGCTTCATATAGAGAAGCACCTTCACTAATAAGCCTAGCTAAAGGTTCTGCTATCCTTTCAAATTCTTTTTTTGCATTTGTCTTTGGGCTTGTGCATGTAATTCTCTAATTATGCTGGTTTCTCTTTTAGGAGATTGTAATATCTTCCTCCCTCTGTGTCTGTCTGTGGCACTGCTATTCTCAGTTGTACAAGCCCTTGGGTTCTCCTGGGCTCTCTTTTGCTCTCAGTGTTCCTCAGCCATCTAAAAAATGTCAATTCCTCATCAACACTCTGAATTAAGGGACACAGAAACCAGTTCCATGGGAAACTCCCCCAAAAGCCAGAACATTGAATATGTGTCCCACTCTTCTTTTTCCTTTCCAATAAAGAAGCCACAAATTAAACATTTTCTCTTGTTTGCACCAACTATGCTGGTCTGGTAAAAACAGTTGTTGTGGTCAAAATGCATTGACTTTTCTTACCATTTCAATGCAGCTATTGTGGCTTTGTGCCTGTCTAGGGTACTATGATTTCTTAACTGGTTCCTGGAATTTTCATAAAGTTCTTTTGAACTATATATTGTTTAAGACAGAGTGTATGTGGGGAATGAGATACGAGAATACTTGTCCTACCATTCTGCTCATGTTCTATTATAATTTAATATAATTTTATTTGTTATAATTTAACATATTAGTCACTAAATATAATAATCAACTAATATTTATTTTCCATGTTGACTATAAGAATCTTTGAGAATAACAACTGTATGTGAGTTTATGTCTATGTGTCTATCCATATAATTCTCTTTGTATTTATATTTGTGCTTGTATGTGTGCACATATGTGCATGAGTATATTATATAAATATATTAATATTTGTAATCCCAATTTCTCCCTCTATGCTAGTACTAGTACACATTCAAGAAATGTTTTTATATTGTTAAGCTCTAAAAATATGCAACAGAGAATAATCTTAGCATTTCATTTTAGACAGGATCAAGAAATCCATGCTTAATTATTAGAATTAATGCTTTATTCAAAAGTGGTTGAATTATTTGTGTGTTTAATAGATTAAGTGTAAGTCTAGACAATGTTTTTCAGGAACATTTACCTAAGACAGCTACCTGGCCTTGTCAGATGTACTATGCTTATTGCTCATTTTCTAGGGTTTCTTGGGCTTACACTGGGCTTATACTGGTCAATTCCACTCCTTATGCTTATTCTTGTGATATGGTTACATAATAGAGAAGCTTCTAAGAGATCACGATTTATAAAGTGGGTTCCTATAAAGTACCCAGGGAAGCTGACTTGAAAGAAAGAAAACATAGAAAGTGCTTTCTACCTCTGATAGATTTGATTTGATTGAATAAAACAATGACTCATTTCATCAGCATCCTTTACCCTCAGTATTTATGATTGCTGATAAACCAAATATATTAAGCTTATCATTGTTGCAATACTGAGCATGGTTCCTCTCAACATTGCTACCAACTCCCTGGTTTATTCTGTTCCCTGTCACTATTATCACCACTATCATCACCACTGTCATTCTCTTTATCAATTATCATTCCCAAGTTCTGGATACTCTTAAACTCCAGACATTGTATTGGGAACATCATACACTTTTCACCAAATCCTCACAACCAAAGTATGACTATGTATGATAACCATCACCTTTATTTTACAGATAAGGCAGTTCATTTGAGAGATGATAAATAATTTGATTAGGGAAAAACAGAAAAGAAATTTAAGACCAACTTGGGAAAGAGAAGAAATTATCCTTATAATATATTTTGTTCTATCAAGTGAGATACAACAATTGCCCTCCCCTTTTTTGAGGCACATCTGTCTCTTTAATGGCCTAACATCAGAGCACTCCATTTCCATAGTTTGTGTGTATACAGACAAGCTACCTCTTGAAGGATCGAATCTAGAAACATCAAAGGGGCTTACTTTCTTGGGCATTGTCCAAGCTCTAAAAATGTTAAATCTCTTTCCCTAATAGAGAACCCCCCAGGGATTGCTCAACCTTAGGACTTCACTTTCTCACTTTCTTCAATTTTATTGCAGAGCATTTTGATTCTTGTGAACCTGACCATGTTTTATCCTCATAAGTACATCTTAAGTCATTCAGATAGGACATCTTTCAAATATTTTAGGTTGCAAGCTGTTTATACCTTCAGGTTATACATTTAAGTGAGAAGTAAATGTCTATCTAAGCCCCCAGGCTCCCTATTCCTATTCAACGTATTTGTATTTCAATATTCAGTAAGTACATAATTTTTTTTTATTGTAGTGATGGTAGTGATGTCATTATGAGTTTATTTTATATTTTTCCTCTCAGGAAAATTGGTGCAGTGACAAGGCCTTAGTGTTAGATGGATTTATATGTAAATATAGATCTGCTACTCAGTGACTGTAAAACCTGAGTTGCTTTTCCCTATTTGAGACTCAGTTTCTTCACCTGTAAAATGAGGATAATAAAACCTACTTTATATTTAACTTGTCAGAATGAAATAAGAAACAGAAAGAGCTAGATTTATCACAAGAAATAACTCAAGTGGAGATCCTTGGGTGGCTCAGCAGGTTAGCACCTGCCTTCAGCCTAGGGTGTGATCCTGGAGTCCTGGGATCGAGTCCCACATTGGGCTCCTTGCATGGAGCCTGCTTCTCCCTCTGCCTGTGTCTCTGCCTCTTTCTCTCTCGCTCTCTGTGTCTCTCATGAATGGACAAATAAAACCTTTTAAAAAAAGATTTACTTATTTGAGAGAGGAAGAGAGCAGCAGAGAGGGACAGAAGGAGAAAATCTTTAAGCAGACTCTGCCCCGAGCACAGAGACTAACACAGGACTCATCCCACCACCACGAGATCATGACCCAAGCTGAAACCAAGAGTTGATGCTTAACTGACTGAGCCACCCAGGCATCCCACTCAAGCTTATTTTTGTCTGATCGTGGCAGCACTGGGAATTTAAGCCACAGTGCAAGTGTTTCTTCAAAACTCTCCTGAAGTACCTCAGTGGGAGTTGTGGCTGCCTCTCAAGAAGTTCTGTCATATGTCTCTCTTCTTCCTTCAGTCGTTTTGTGCCCTAGCCTCCCCATATATCTGAGGTTTCTGATTGAGCTTTAACTTATGGCAACCCTTTTGAAGCTACATAATTCTTTATGGTAGAACACCCATAGGAAAAGCAGTCTCACTCTTGAACATATTGATCACATTTAATGGAAAAACTTTGATACATTAGTTTGCTAAAAAGCTAGACGAAACAGAATCTAATACCCAATATCTCAGTTAAGATGAGAGTGGAGGGCAGCCCAAGAGGCTCAGTGGTTTAGCCCCACCTTCAGTCCAGGGCCTGATCCTGGAGACCTGGGATCCGGTCCCACATTGGGCTCCCTGCATGGAGCCTGCTTCTCCCTCTGCCTGTGTTTCTGTCTCTCTCTCTCTCTCTCTCTCTCTCTCTCTCTCTCTGTGTGTTTCTCAAGAATAAATAAATAAAATATTTTTTTAAAAAAAGATGAGAATGGAGAGAAGCATAGGTGGTGAGGTTGCAGAGACTACCATCATGCCATATAAAGCCAGTGCCTCATAGGATGCTTCCTTAGAACAAGTCAGGCATGTGAAATCATTAGAGGCTTCTTAATATTGACCTTGAAATCACTTCTCAGAAAGAATGGTTGCACTGTCAAGATCAGAATGAGTATAGAACACATATAAACATACCCACAAACACACACACACAGACATACCATTCAATGGGTGAGCCTAGGATGCAAAACAAAATCATGTCTATATGAGAAACATTACAATACAGGTAAATGAACTGTGAACCAAGAAGCACCTCCTCTTTTGACAATGACTTCTTAAATAAAATGAGAGTTTATCACCTGTGGAAAGTTACCCTGTACCAAGATGAAGATGAACTTCATGTCTTGTGTAGATTTGGTTTTTCAGGCTGCTTTAATGGGTCTGGGAGGGGACTACAGGTGTGAGAGACTGGGTTTCAGCAGCAAGGTGATTACATTGGGACACAGTCTTGGCTACTGAGGGAAGCTGGAAGCTGTTGCTAGAGTCAAATATTGCTTTTGCTTAAGTATTTTGTTAAGTATTATTGTTTTCATGACCTGAATTTCTAACTAGAAATATTTTGAAAATATTACATATTTTGTGTACCACCAGACTCATTTTAATCTCAATTGTGTTGTTATTAGTGTTTTTTTTTTTTTTTAATTCTCCAGTGAATCCAACTGCTCAAATCTTAATACTTAAGGACCCATCCTGAATATTTGATGCACTTGGTATAATTTGTTCCCTGGGATACAAGAAGCATTTTCTTTTTGTGTTCTCAGTTTTTCACCCCCAAGTGCTGTTTTATTTTTTTTTCCCACAACTTAAAGAAGCCAGAAATAAATTTCAGCCTTCTTAATGTGAGTAGGTTGAGAGAAGGGCTTAAAACCTTCTTACCCATCCAAGAGTAGGAGTTTCAGTATTGAGACACAGCTGGTAATGGAAATCTGGTGGATCCCTAGAGAAGAACCTGCCTCGGCTGAGATCCCAAAGGTTCTGAGTATTTGAAAGGTACTTAACATGCTCTACTGAGGTGTGGAACAGATGCTGGAAGCCCACAGAATCTGTGAGGGTTATTTAACAGAACTGTGATATCTATCCTTATTTAGGGACTCAAAATATATAATTCTGTGCCCTGATTTTGCTTATGAAAAATAAACACTGGGTGTTCAAAGCTGCCCAAATAATAATGATAACATATTTAACAAATTTGTGCAAGGGCTGACTTTCAAATCTATAAAAGTAAAATCTAAATGGAAAACTCACGAAGGTTTAAGTTTCCCATATAAAATTCATTTTAGATATGTTATCTTTGCTACCACAATGACTAATTGTCAAGCTTCATCTCTCCTTCTAGAAATATATTTTCATTCACTTAAAGGGCTAATTCCTCTGATGTGTCATCAGAGTGCTGCCATCAGATATGTATCATTCCATACTGTAGTATGCTACAGATATTTCAGTGATTTTCCTTTATTCACAAGAGATTTCATCATCTCACTTTTTGTAATTTTTTATTTATTTATTTATTTATTTATTTATTTATTTATTTATTTCTTGTACATACTTCAGCCTCTTTTTTTTGTGACAATGACATTCATGCTGTCCCATTTGGTGTGCTTACTTCTCAGGTCTTCATCTTCCTCAAGTCCACTTTTCCATCTTTGAAACTCTGATCTCCATTATCTTGCATTCTGAATATCATACTCTATATTTAAATCTCACATATGATTTTATCTCAACTCCAACAAATTTTAGCCACACTGGGATATCTCTGGTTTTTCACTGCTATCATCACTTTGTGTTATCATTTCCTTTCTAACTCAGATTTAGTAGTCTGACATGAAAGTTGTTTTCTTATTGCAGATTCTCAACTCCCTTGAATCTTCTTCATTGGCCACACACACATGACCAAAATCAGCCCATTAAAAGAACACATTTACTAATCCACATTTACACAAATTTAGTTGAATAATTGAATAGATTTTACATATATATACAATATGCTATATATATATGCACACATTATATTTTATACAAATATAATTTTGGTATATAACTGTATGTACAGTAAATTGTATAATTGTCTAATATCATTATATTTGAGAGAAAGAGAGAGAGAGAGAGAGTGAGAAGGGGAGAGGAAAGAATCTCAATCAGACTCTGCGCTGAGTACAGACGCAGACATGGGCTCCATCTGATGACCTGCAGATCACAACCCTGAAACCAAGAGTCCCACGCTCAACTGGCTTAGCCATCCAGGTGTCCTGTATGGTTATATTTTCTGACCGGACTGTTATAAAAAATTTCAAGTATGCTTTCAGCACTGCGTGGTGATGTCTCAATATTTTTTCCAGTTCTTTCCATTTGTAATAACCTAAAATGACTACTTTATACACTTCAATCTCTCCTCAGAAATTAAACACACCTTCTGCCTTGCACAGTCTCACTGATGCCTTATATACACTTGATTGGAAAAATAAATATATCAAATAA
Organism: Canis lupus dingo; assembly: GCF_003254725.2. Lineage (NCBI taxonomy): Eukaryota > Metazoa > Chordata > Mammalia > Carnivora > Canidae > Canis > Canis lupus. The sequence continues at coordinate 28,199,887 of NC_064261.1, read as the reverse complement.
ATCAAATAAATATATGCCATATTCCCACTACCAATTATGGCAAATTATCTACACACACACACACACACACATTCTCCTGCTACAATATATGTGCTATCTCTGTGCTTACCTCCAGTCAAAACTTCCATTTGTGTACTGTACTCCACTGGCTCTTAATGATTAAAAAATATCCTGTAACTTGTCTCACAGTTCCTGCATTACCAATGTATAAGGGGAAAAAGCAGTGTAAAACTTTCATTTCTGAAGCTGTAGCATTTATCTTTAAAAATATCTCTTAATCAAAAATAAATTTGATAGAAATTGTGGGTTGATATAGTCGGGATAATTTTATAAGGATAATTGACTTTCATAAAATATTAAACTGAATCCCTAGGCACAAAAAATGAAGAAAGACTGGAAAATTTTACTGACACACTGGCATCACAACTATGGCTGCATTCAAGGCATTTGGTCATCTCAGTCACTGGGACATAGTGAGTCTGAATGCATTCATGTGGGGAAGAAAAAACACCTCTCACTTCAAAATTTTATTATCTCTTTTAAATATATATTTTACTTTATAGTAATGTGTACATTATTTTAAAATTAAAAATATATCAAAGATTGAAAAAGGGGAGAGGTGTAACATACAAGGAAAAAGAATAAAGCCAGAATCCTCAAAAGTTCATACGTTTCGTGAAGAGTAGGACTAAGAAAAAAGTTGGGTTGAATTTAATTTAACTTCAACTCAGTGATTTAATTCAAAATTTTTAAAGAGCGAGACCATCCTAGAACTCCTGGAAGAGTAACTGTAAATAATCTCTGTTGTTATACCTTCTTACAATATTCCATTAATGTCTGTCTTTTAAAATTGAGTATACGACCCAAAATGATGAAATATAAAGGACAAGCCATCAATAAGAGTCTAGGGAAAAAAAGCTCAGAGAAGTATAGACATTGGATAATGTATATATTCAAAGTATTTAGAAAAGTAAAAGAGGGGTTTGTAAATATGGACCAGAAAAGATAACACAAATCAGAGAAATATTTAAAAAAATTAAATTACATGATCATAATTTTTATAGTTATAATTGAATGAGTGAAACAAGGTTAGCCAAAGTAGGATTTTGTCAGAATAAGAGCCTATAGAAAAAAGCGCAGAGGAATATAGACATTGGATAATGCATAATTTCAAAGTATTTAGAAAGATAAAAGAGATTTGTAAATATGGGCCAGAAATAAGATAACACAAATCAGGGAAATGTTTTTAAAAATAAATTACATGATCATAATTTTTATAATTATAACCAAAAGGATAAAGCAATGTTAGACAAAGTAAGATTTTTTTCTAAGGAAATTAGCTAGAATGGAAACAGAGACAAAGAGAAGGAACAAAGATAAAAGAATAGAAGGTACTGTAGCTAAAAATAGAAAGTTTATGACAAGACAAATTCAGAGAAAGGAATAAGAGGGTGAACATCTGGGCTCTTTCCATACTTTGGCTATGTGGACATTACTTCTGTAAATGTTGGGGTGAAGGTGCCCCTTCGAATCACTATTTTTGTATCCAGGGTTGCTGGAGGAGAAGTGAGGAAGATGGGGTAACTGGGTGATGTGCATTAAGGAGGGCACATGATGGAATGAGTACTGGGTGTTATATGCAACTGATGAATCACTAAATTCTACCCCTGAAACTAATAACATACTATATGTTACCTAAATGTTATTTGAATAAAGACTCTTAAAAAAGAAAAAGGATGAAAAAAATTGAAAGAAAAGAATACCTTAAAATGATCCAGATTTAAAGAAGAAAAAAAATAAATTCTCAGATTTGGAAACAATACCATGTTCACACAGAAAAACTAAAAAGAAACCCAGAGCCTGAGTACACTGTGGAGAAAGAATCAGAGACAGTACGATTTTAAATCAGCCAAGCAGAAAGCATAGATTATCTTTTAAAGTATAGAATTCAGACTGATAGCACCCATCCCATCAGCAAAAATGGAACCACTAGGCAAAAATATAAATCCTCGAAGGGACTGAGAAAAATAATTCTCCAACCAAAATTAACTAGCTAACTAACTGAACATTTAATAAGTAAGTATATTAAACACATTTTCCTATGCACGTACACATACACACATACACAGAAACACATTTTAAAAAATTACCAGCAAAAGATCCTTTCCAAAAGAACTTTTTATATGGCATGCTTCAGGACCAGGACATCTCAGAAAGGAGGACAGATTTGGGTGGGTAGTTTTGCTTGCTCCCCCGTTATAGTTCCATATGATCTATTCTGGAGGCCTGATTGCTCAAGGGTGACTCACATTGTATGGCTTATGAAAGGACAGTTAATGAGTTCATAATACTGTCATCACAGTCAGATTAGTTTACATCTGGAAAGGACTTCAGTGGTTACATCGTTAGTTTTGATTGATCTGTCCATCTTTCCATTTTTTTTCCTAAGCCTCCACTAGGGATCAGGCATTAAGTACAGAGGGGTGACCAGAGAGCAGTGGCACTTGCCCTAAGAGGCTCAAAGCTAGAGGGCAAACTTGAGTTAGACAAACAAGCATGTATAATAAACACACCTATTAAATCATCCTATTTGGGAATTTATTTATTTATTTATTTATTATTTATTTATTTATAAGATTTTATTTATTTATTCAGGATAGACACAAAGAGAGAGAGAGGCAGAGACACAGGCAGAGCAGAGGGAGAAGCAGGCTCCACGCAGGGTGCCCAACATGGGACTCGATGCCGGGTCTCCAGGATCAGCCCTGGGCTGAAGGCAAGCGCTTAAACCACGGAGCCATCCAGGCTGCCCTACATTTTTATTTTTAGCAGCATTATACAAGTACATAGTTTGAGACGCACTATTAATAAAAAGCTTATGATGAAATTCCTTGCCCTGTACTCAACTTCAGCCCACTGTCCAATTTTATTATATAAACTTTCCTACACCCCCACCTACATTATTTAAGAAACTTCTTAAATTATAGTTTTGGACAATTGAATAATTATGGTTTATGTTACTCATGAATAATATAAATATTCTTCATTGATAACCAATATACAGTTATACTTTTTAATTCAGTTTTTATTTTCCCTAGAGTTAATGATTACTCAGTTTTTCTTTTTGTTTTCCTATGGCATTTGAGTCTGAATAAAGCTAAGTAATATATCCAACTTCACACAGATGTAAGACAATTAACCCAAACTTCTGACCCACGTTTTTATTGCAAAAATTATAGCCATCCTATTCTATAACATGTGGAAGCTTCTGGTATCATCAGTGCTATAGGTAGACAGAAGTTTTCAGCTGAATCCTGCTGTAACCTGAAGCCATGTGATGGTGGTAAATGAGGAAAATGGTGAAAGTCAAATTCCTAGACTGGCTTTCCTCAAGAAGTTGTAAGGATGAAGTTTTGTTCTTTTATTTAGAATTTAATAGTCAGGACTATATGCAATTACTCATTTCCTAAAATAAATGATGAGTCTGTAAGAAAATTACAATGAGCAAAACAAATGATGCTCTTTTTCTTTTCACGCTAGTGAAGTAAAATCATGTAAAAATAGCTTAAAATTTGACATCAAATTCTAAGATAAATTAAAATGCAACTGATAATGTGAAAAAAATTGTGATTGGGCAATGCTATCTGCTAACAGGTGATAATACTAAGTATTCTTTTATTCCCCATTTATCATGTGTCAGGCATTGTGATAGATTCATATGTACAGGTCTAACCTTTTCATTAATTCATGCAAATAGATACATTTAGTTCCATTTACTGATAAGGAAAATTAGATAATAGTTAAATGAATTTTCTGTAATAAGATAATTGATGAAGGGCAAGCGGACCTGCCAAATACCAGACCTGCTCGATTCTAATGCCACTTTCCTCATTCTCTGCCTCACCTGATTGTCTGTGGGTGAGCAAAATCCTTATAAGCTCATCTGGACCTTGAGGCAAAACATTTTTTGCTTGTTGGCTATGTATAAGGTACTCACAATACAAGTTCTATTCAGGGCACAAGGAAATACAAAATATAGCCATTATAAGAGGCCATAAAAAAAAAGTTAACAAACTAAGTTTCAAAATAACACAAAGCAATGATATAAAGAGAAGCACGGTGGGGGGGGGGGGAGTTCGTGATTTACTGTCCATAATCATTATTGGTCACATTTTTAATTACTATTTTTAAAGTAGTACAAATGAAAACATAAAGATTCCATTCCTCTATTAGTTTATAGAGAATCTAATTCTTTTTAAATTATTTGTTTATTCGTGAGAGACACAGAGAGAGGCAGAGATATAGAGGGAGAAGCAGGCTTCCTGGGGGAGCCTGATGCCAGACTGTATCCCAGGACCCCAGGATCAACCTGAGTTAAAGGCAGATGCTCAACCACTGAGACACCCAGGTGCCCCAGAATCTTTCTAATTCTTAATAAAAAGTTACTTGACACTAAATACTACCTGCATTGATTTCAAAACACTACAAAGAACCCAATGACATTGCCTACTTTATTTTATTAGTTTAGTTTAGTTTTTAAAATCACAGAGCATAGCATCACTGGGCTTCTTGCGATTTTCTCTTTTATGTTTTACATGTACTCAGGTTACAAACTTCCTTAAAATAACCACGCTTTGTTTTCAGCAACACTTCTTGCCTATTCTTATTGTCTCAACAATCTATCCTTTTCTAACCTGTTTGTTACCTTCTTGAGACACATCATAATCCTCATAGCCAGCATCTGCTCCTAGTGCTCATGAAGAGTTTATAGGTATGATGGGAAATGTGCCTAATGTTTCTAAAGCTGTTGCTCATTTTGTCCCTTGAGGTATATCTCCACAACCAGCAGGTGTGCTCTGGGACTTACCGAGAAGAAATGATGGCCCTGAGGCCACAGGGACACTGTCTGGCTGCAGGAAAGCGCTCCACCTCCCTCGCTTCCCTATGGCAGCAGCTGGGTGCAAGCTGCCTGCCAAGGAGAGCAGTGCACCTGTGAGTAGCGTGGGATCACTGTGTTAGCTCAGGGTGTCCCATGACACCCCAGAGCCATCTGGAGAACCAAGTGAGTGCCAGGGAATTAGCAAATTTGGACACAAACCAAATCAAGCAACTTACTTAAAAGAAGACCAAACTTTCTCAGTGCTCTTTTCTGTAATAGAAAAATTACAGATTTGGAGTCAAACATAGCTAAATTAAAATGATCACTTTAATTCTTAAAAGCTTTGTTACTGTAGACTTAATTAACTTGCACAATCTCACTCTCCTTACCTATAAAATGTAAGAGAATAAAATGTATGTAAAGCTTCCAACTTTATATATGTTACAATTAATATTTCATTAAGTGTGTGACTTAACCTTCCTCATCACATAGCAGTATCTCCAGGTCAGTCCCAGCTGCAGGGCTTATCTTTTTGCAAATAATTTTGGTAAATTCTCCCTCTCAGGGAAGGTGTATACTCCTCTTTTAAAAAAAAGATCAATTTTTTAAAGGTTTTATTTATTTATTTTGAGAGAGAGAGAGAGCAAGCAGGCGGAGGGGCAGAGGGAGAGAGAATCTCAAGCAGACTTCCACTCAGCGCAGAACCTGAGCTCAGTCTCACAACCCTGAGATCATGACCTGAACTGAAATCAAGAATCGCATGCTCCAACAACTGAACCACCCAGGTGCTCCTATTACTCCCCTTATGTGAGGGCTGTGCCTAGTGACTTCTTTCCAGAGAGAACAGTGTGGAAAGGGAGGAGGGGTAAGCCTTGACAATGAAGAAACCTGATAAACACTACCTCAAGACAGTGACAAGTCATCTTGATATCATGTAGCGGTGATATGATGTGTTGAAAATGACACTGTACCTGTTATCTTGCTCCCCCAAACCCCTAATTACAGTTTAACCATGACAGAAACCACAAACTGAGCTAAATTGATGAATATTCTACAAAATACTCAAAACTGTGAAAGTCATCAAAAAACAAGGAAGGGGGCAGCCCAGGTGGCTCAGCAGTTTAGCGCCGCCTTCGGCCCAGGGCGTGATCCTGGAGACCCGGGATCGAGTCCCACGTCAGCCTCCCTGCATGGAGCCTGCTTCTCCCTCTGCCTGTGTCTCTGCCTCTCTCCCTCTTTCTGTGTCTCTCATGAATAAATAAATAAAATATTTAAAAAAAGGAAAGTTTGAGAAATGGCCACTGTTTAGAGAAGCATATTATATTCTGAGTGGACTCTCGGAACAGAAAAAGGACATTATGTAGAAATTGAGGGCATCCAAATGAGATGTGAAATTTAGTCCATCATTATGTATCAATATCAAATGTCATAGCTGAGATTCACATGCCACAGTAATGTTAGATGCTAATAATAAGGAAAACTGCCTATCATATATACAGGAACACTCTGTACCACTCCTTGCAACTGTTCTAAAATCTAACGCTATTATAAAATAAAATGCTTACTTAAAAAGTCAAATGCATAGTAATTCACAGTAAGAGAAGTTGGTAGATGGCATGTTCCCATTTTCTTTTCTTACTTACCATGCCTGTTTCTTCATGGACATTATATCAGAAAGAAAATATTTAGACATTCATAATTTATAATCAATTCTGTCTAAAGATCTTTCAGTAAAAGTAATTTTTAAAATTGAAACACTTTTTAAAACTTCCTTTTAGTTAAAACTAAAAGTTTTAAATCAGTTAAAACTGATTCTGCATAGGCATAGTTTACAATGCTCTTTGGCAAAATAAATCTAGGAATACTTTGTGCACATTCTTGGTTAAATTTGGATTCTGCATCATGCAAAATTCAGTGAACTTCTTAGATGAAGGGATAATAGAATCATAAAATCACACTGACAGGTAATTTAGAGTTGATGAATTTATTCTCATGAAACTTTGTAACACAAAATAATTAAACCTGGAAAAAGTGTGCCAAAGCAAATGTGTATTGTATCTGAATAATGTAGGTTAAAAAAGGCCTCTGAGCCAAATGAATTCTGGCCAAAGGAATTTGGGGGAAGATGTGAGGAATATGATTTATCTAATTTGTGCAATGTGCTAATATTTACTCTTGGGATTTTTAAAAGAAAATTGACTCTAATATGAAATAAAATTTACCTTTCTCTTCACTAAGTCTACATTCAGACCACAGAGAACCCTATAATTACTTCTGAGTCGGAGCACTTAGGTACCTCAGTTCTTGTTTATGTCCATTCAAATAACAGAGGAGGTCAGATGCTAAGAGTCAGAAATACCTGCTTTTAAGTCAAACTCAATATCTGAATGACATTGTCAATTTGTCCAACTTTGAAAAGTCTTTTTTATTATTATTATTAGCATGGAGCTATAGTAATGGCTTAATTCACCAGGCACCTGGTACTTTTGAAACAAATATTAGTTTCTTTCCTTTATTTTCCACTTTCCATAACTCTCTTCCTTGTCTTTCTAAAACAACAACAACAAAAACAAATGGAAATCCATTTCACCCACAAAACGTTTACTGGTTCTTAATTAATTTGCCCAGTGTTCCCACTCCCAAGAAAACTATTTGCCACAACCGAACCTTTTTAAAATTACGATGGTTATGGGAATTTTTGTCTCAACTTCTTTTAACTAAAATATTATCCTGTCTTCAGATTTACAGGGCAAGTTGTCACATGGAGCCAAACTAGAAGAAATCAGAGGGATTATACTTACTAATATGTTGATACAAGGGAGATTATTCAGTAAATATTTGTTAATGAGTTTGGCATACTTAGCTTGAGATTTTATTTAATTCAATTTCAATTTTAAACCACAAAGAAATGACAATTAATCCTCAAAAAGGGTGTAGTATGACCTGGATTACATAGTTTCCCTTTATGATATCATCTTCTAATCCCCACACTAATTGATTTATTTAAAAGAAAAAAAGTACTTCATTTATTTCAACACGACATCCAAAATTTTGTAAGTCTCTCCATAATCCTTACTCCTTTGAATTTGCTTCCATAAAAATATTCCCTCTCATCTTCTCTTCCTTAAGATTTTTTATTAGCTCTTCATGGTCTGTACAAGATAAGTTCAAGCATTTCACCATGACCTACAAGGTCTCCTGTCACCTGCTTTCTTCCCAAATGTCACCTCCTGACACTTACTTATTTGCAATTCATACTCAAACAATGGTGAACTATGTAAATGTTCCCAGTGTTCTATGCTGTTTCATGATTCTATTCACTGGCTTGTCTTGTTCTATTTGTCTTTAATGAGCCCTGTCTCCTGTTTAATGAACTTAAACTTAATAACTTTTGTTCAGTTCGAGTGTCTTCTTCTTCAGAAAACTTTAAACCTCAAAATTCAGATTGAGGCACTTTTTTTTTCTATACTCACAGAACATTTCTCTTTTATGCTAATCTACTCTTAAATTATTGGCTGAGAATATTTAACTGTCTCAACCAATTAATGGAGCATGGGAATTGTGTCTTTCTTACCCTTTTATTTACAATGATCCTTCACATAGTTTCATATTTAGTATATGACCGATATTTGTATGTTTTTCAATGGACAACTGATCATTCATAACAGCTACTACATCATTTGATTGTCATAATAATTCTGCAATTATTATTATGATTATTGTTTTATAGAAAAAGGAAACTGAAGCTCAGGGATGTTAATTATGTTGCACAAGAAAGCATCATTATAACAATTATTCTACCTCAAAATCCATGCTTTTTTAATTGTGTCACTTCATCTCTCTTTCTGCCTGCACATCTTTCAAATAACACAATTTTTCTGAAGAATTTTTTCTTCTTGCTGTGGGAATGAAAATTCTAGCTACTTAAACAAAAAGAGAAAAGACCTCAGGGATTAGCAAAGAAGGTTTTCACAAAGGAAAACAGAACTTGAAGTACACTTTGATATAGGACAGAATTCATAGAGGCAGGAAAGTTGGTTGGAGAAGATTCCAGATGAGCCCATGCCACTGGTGTGAACATGTGAGATTCATGTTCATTTTGAGCATTAAGTTTGCCATCAGGAGAATATAGAGAAGGAAGTTGTTATTTAAGATGAAACAATAATGCTTATTTAACGAAAACCATCTGGACAGATAAGAGATTGATGGAGAAATAATTTTTTTTAACTGTTAGTTGATTTTTTCAGGACACTTCAACAATTACAGAATGATCGAAAAGACATCCAGTTTCCTCTATTAGTAATATCTTACGTTGGCAAAATACATTTGTTAGAATTAATGAGCCAATATTGATATATTATTTTTTTCAATATTGATATATTATTAATTAAATTTCATAGACTATGTAGATTACTCAGTTTTTCTTAGTTTTTACCTAGGATCTCATCCAGAAAACCACTTGACATTAAGGTGGCATTTCTCTTTAGGTTCCTCCTGGCTATGGCAGTTTCTCAGACTTTTTTTATTTTTAATGACCTTGACGGTTTTGCAGAGTACTGGAGAAGAATTCTGAATTCTGTAGCATGCCCTGCTTTTAGACTTTGTCTGATATATCACAATTTATATCCTGCTAGACAACTGTCTAGTGGAGATATTATAGTGTATCAAAGCTTGTTTAGAAGAAGTGTGCTACACATTATGAACATAGTTGATGTTGTAGTTATAAGCCTGGGACCAGCCAAAGCAAGAAACATTTGGTGGAGCAATGGAATATTGAAAAACTGACTCCCCAAATGTTATTGACACAACCTACCGATGACACCAAACTGAGTATATTGCTACCTCAGTGATGGAGAACACCACCTTGCAAATTTTAGCAACGTCAGTCAGGGTTGGGGGGCAGTGGTCTTGATTAGGATTGGGTAAACACCAGTGTACAGGAATCCAGAACTAAGAAAAACCTCTAGGGAGGGATTTTGAGATGAGGGATACAAAGAATCTTAGGGCACAAACTATATATTTATATTTTCCATTGAAGAATTGGTGGGTTCTTTGGAAAGTTTCTGTAATGAACAATTAAATGATTTACCTGGGCAGGAGACCTGAAGTCATGGTAATGAGACTAGGGAAAGAGCACAAAGTCATATTACTCTAAACAATAAACTATACTAACATTCTTATTGTCCAGGCTGCATGTGGTGGGAGATGGTTTTACTCCTCAGGGTACTTAAAGTTCTGAAGGGAAGTGAGAAGAGGAAAGGACTAGCACAACCTAGCCCGGATCACTAGAGTTACACAAGTCACAGTGTTTAGTAAAGGTCTCTATTGTATCTTCAACCTGTTTCGATTATAAAGTCACTGTTTAAGATGATGAAATAAAAGTACTGAGCTTCCTTTACCTCTAAGTAATCACCTAACCCAAAAAGGAAAATGAGAAAGGAAGTATGAATTTACATTTAATGCATCTAAGCGATATCTGTGGAAAATATTTAATGTCCACTATAAAATGATTGCTATTAAATCAATAAAAATGGTATTAGGTAAATTTCCATCAGATAAGAAGGCATAATGAAACAACTAGCTTCTTAAAAGAAGATCCCAAAGCAGATATATAAAAAATTCAAGGAAGACATGGAGGAGCAAATGAAAAAATAAAATCAAATGTATAAATTTAAAACCTGGGCAGCCCCGGTGGCTCAGCGGTTTAGCACCGCCTTCAGTCCAGGACGTGATCCTGGAAACCCAGGATCAAGTCCCATGTCAGGCTCCCTGCGTGGAGCCTGCTCCTCCCTCTGCCTGTGTCTCTGCCTCTCTCTCCCTCTGTGTCTTTCATGAATAAATAAATAAAAATCCTTAAAAAAAAAAACAAAACCCTAAGACATAATCAGAAGCATGAAGAAATTAAATAAACTGTAAAAGTATTCTAACAAATAAAAATTGAAAATACCAGGTTAAATGAAATAATATGATTTTATAGAAAAAAATAAATTAGCAAAACTAATAAAAAGATATAAGTGGAACAAAAGCCATGTATGAAAAAGAAAGTTTTCAAAGTCCAAACCCCCCCAAAACACCATGCTCAGAAGATTCACAGATGTATTCTTTTTTTAATGAATGATTTTATTTATTTATTTATTTATTTATTTATTTATTTATTTGAGAGAGAGAGAGAGGGGGAGAGAGAGAGAACATCGAGGGGAGAGGGAGAAGCAGACTTCACACTGAGCAGGGAACCTGACATAGGGATTTATCCAAGGACCCCAAGATCATGACTTGAGCTGAAGTCAGACACTTAACCAACTGAGCCACCCAGATGCCCCAAGAGGTATTATTTCAAATGTTCATAAATAGATGACTTCAAAGCCTGTTAAAGTTTCAAAAGCGTGAAAAAGAAAGAATTCTCTTTAATATATCTTATGATGTTCCCCATGTTCTGACTTGGTGAAAATATCCTAAAGAAAATATTAGTAGACTTAATTTTATGGCATATTTAGAGAATAATATGAATTCAAGAGGGGACTGTTTCCCTTTTTGGCACTCCATTATCACCTTCTACCACTGAAGTTGGACAAAACAGAAGAAATAATCATATGCTCATCTCACTAAACATTAAAAAGTCATTGACATATTGTAACTTAATTCCTTGATATAGAAGCCTCAGTAGTATATGAATATTATAAAATAGAAATAAATACTAAATATGATTTAGTATAGATCTACTTAAACATATCTTGTAGCTCATATCCCAAAAGAAACATTAGATATAATCCAGCTCTGTTAGAAGAGCCTGATAATATCTGATGCCTGAGCAGGGAGACAGGCATGAATGAAGCTTTCTTGAGAACTTTTCCAATAAAAAACTATCCTTGAAAGTTCATGTGACTGAATGGTCTCCCCATTGCCACACTTGGAGCCATCCTAAGCTACGAAGATGGTGTAAATTGATAGTCCCCACTGTGTATCTGCAACCCAAGTGTGTTACCACTACTCAGACGGACAAGTCTTCACTCCTTGCTCTGACTCTCACTTTGGAAAGCTAAATAAAAATCTTTTGAACACTGCTTATGGAATGTAGAAATGTATTGGTAAATATGTCTTTTCAAAGCAGTACAAGAAATCTTTGTGAACAGGGAATTCAGAGGCTTCATAGGTAACTCACCTTATGGCCTTGAATAAAATTATTTAACTCTGAAGACAAAAGGAAGATGATTTGAGTTTGGAAATGACTCTACATCTTCCCACTCCCCATTTATGCTAGCAGTATCAGACAGCTTCATTATTTTGCTGAGTAATTCAGAGAGGAGTGGTCAATGTGAATGAGTGAGAAGCCTGAGTTCCAAGAGAATACTGTTTCATGATTTGCAAACACTAGGGGCATTCTAATTCTCAATTCTTCTGCAATTATGCAGCCCATTTGACCCAGTTTAAGGAAGAATACTTCAGAAGTTAGCATGAATAGTGCAAAAGCAGAGTGCACAGAAAATCAGTCTGAGGGATTCATTGTCCCCTTAGACATGGTCATCCACCTTCATGAATTTTGGCTTCCTCTGTCAGATTCCTCCTCTGTGCTTGTGGAAATGGTGGGGACTAGACGTGGAAATGGTGGGGACTAGCAGAAGGTAGAATTCACAGAGGAGGTACCAAGTGACAATATTAATGGCTGCCAAAATTGGAAGGAAGTAGGTTACAGATTAGGAATTTGGGGTCAGGATGGTGGGATGAGAGCACATTGTGTGGGTGAAGGGATTTGGGCCCCTATCTAGAGAACACATTTTGAAATCAGGCTGTCTGAGATTGGTCCTTAGCTCTGTCACTTATCAACTCTGAGAGATTGAACACATTGTTCAACTTCTCTAAGCATGATTCCTCTTCTGCAATGTGAGTGATAGCCACAGAGAGGTGTTAAGATTATAAAATGAGATAAACAGGTAAAACAGCTAGCACAATCAATGTATTAGGGATGTTGATAATGATGTTGTGTACAGCTCCTTTTAAGGACTGGGTGGCTTCAAATGTGAGTAGGTCAGCTAATGGAAGGCATTGGGGATAGGACCAAGAAACTCAGGATAAAAGTGCATCTGATGATATGTATGCTTCTCATACATTCCTTTTTACAGGTTCAAATAACATGGCCTATGTAAAAGCATAATAGAAATGATCAAAACCATTATAAATAAAATATGTTATATAGTTAATCACATTCATCTGCAAATATGCTTAAAACATTTGGATACAGTGTTTTTTTTTTTTCATTAATTGAGTACCTTGCAATAGCATTTACTATAAAGCTTTTTAACCATATCATTTCTTCAAAAGAATAAATTTTACCTCGACTGAAGTTGAATTGTCAAGAAATTGAATTAGTGAATTCTAGATAAACAAATTTCAACTTCATTTGCTTCTTCTTTGGATATAATTTTGAAGCTCAGAAAGCTTAAGGTTGGAGTTCCTCATTTACAATAGTCTTTGTATATTAGAGTCTAGTTTGCTACCCCAGCCAGCTAATCCCTCAGCCCAAAGATCATAGCCTCAGGACTATGCGGAGTATCTGACACCTCTCTTTGTCCCCAAGGAGAAGACTCTGAAACTTAATGTTGACATGGGGCACTTTGACCATCCTGTGGTGGGGGTTGGGTGTAGTTGGGAAGACCAGGACCTAACTCACTCTGCTGACCCTGCACTGTGGCAGAGGCCCTCTGGTGCCGATCAACTAAGATCAAAGCCCTGTAGTCTACTGACTACTTGTCTCTTAAAAAGAAGCTTTTCTGAGCAAGAAACTATGGAGCTATATCGAATGTGGCATTACCAAAATTGGGTTGTGAAGCTGTAGGAAACTTTAGTATCATTAATGGTAATTAAAAAAAAATCAAATCAGGATGCCTGGGTGGCTCAGTGGTTGAGCATCTGCCTTTAGCTCAGGTCGTGATCCTGGGGTCCTGGGATCAAGTTCCACATGGGGTTCCCCATAGGGAGCCTGCTTCTCCCTCTGCTTATGTCTCTGTCTCTCTCTGTGTGTCTCTCACGAATAAATAAATAAAATCTTTAAGAAAATTGAATCAACCATGTTAAAAGAAAGACTGAATTTGCTACATTGTTTTAGTAGAAGATATTGAAAACTTACTGGCATAGGAAGAAGTGTTTAAAAAATAAGTAGTCAGAAATTTCCTCTCCTAGGAATAAAGACATTATTTCCCTATTCTTGTTATGAAGAACAACTAAAACCCCGGGATATTATATTATAACAAACCAACAAAAGAAAACAAGCAGCAAAAGAAAATATACAAAGACCTAAAAGATGCAGAGGAGATGGTAGACCACCCAGGAAATCAGGAAATGACACACAGTGGTGAGATATCTGGGTTTTCTTTTTGCCTTATATGGTCTGGCCCTGGAGCTAAAGAATCTGACAACCCAATAACATCAATAGGTGCAGACAACAAAAGCCTCCCTCAAAATTCTGCTGTTTTTAGACAGAAGACCAGATTTGCAGTCTAGCAAGACATGAAAATGTTTAGACAGCAACAATGTTTGTTCTTCAACCAAATACTACAGAAAAAGCATAACTTCTACTCCAGCCCATGTCAGCAGTGCTGAGTGGAGAGCCTAGATTTCCACTCTTGCCAGACTGTGGAGATGCCCAAACTCCCCAGATAGGGTAGCTGAGTAGGAAGCCAGGATTTTAACTTTACTGAGCAGTAACAACTAGCTTCCCTCCCACTTTTTGGTGTCAATGGATACCATGTGGGTAGCATTAATAAAGCAGCTCTATCCTACCCATCCAGAAAGGTACCAGTGAAGGCCTGGTAGGGAGCTGGGAGTCCCATCCATGTCCAATGGTATCAAGGAGCTCCCTAGCTCAGGTTGCAAGGGAAGCTGAATGGGAAATTTGGACTTGTTCCCCCACCTGCCAGTAAGGAGATCAAATCAGAGTCATAGATCTAGTCAAAATATCTTCCTGTAAAAAACAAAAACAAAAAACCAAGAGATATCAGATGAGGAAAAACTAAGGAGACATTTCTAGCAGAACTACTCTAAAACAACGGCCAAAGAAATTTTGCAACCAGAAAGGAAATGATAAATAAGGAATTCTAGAATATCAAGAAGAAAAAAAGGACACAGAAAAAAAAAAAAGGGGTAAATATATTTGATTTTCCTATGATTCTTGAGTTTTCTAAGTTATGTTGGACCATGGAAGCAAACAAAATATAACACTATCTGATGTGGTTATAATTAATGTAGAGGAAATACTTAAGACAATTAAACTATAAATGGAGAACATGGCAAACACTGTGATACGAAGGTGGCAGAAATTCTATAGTTCATTTGAACCTTTAAATGTTGACAGAAGGAGACTGTGGTAAGTTATATAAATATACAAAATGGCAGATTTATACTCTGATGTATGGATAATTACATTACCTTTAAATGATCTAAGTATGCCATTAAAATACAGAGATTAGAAGGATGGATTACAAAATGGGAACTGAAATATAGATTGCCTAAAATAAGCTCTTTTCAAACATAACAATATGGATTGGTTGAAACTAAGTAAAAGGATGAAAAAAGTTACACCATGAAGGTGCGTTAATCAAAAGAAAGCAGGAATGGCTATATTAATATCAGATAAAGTAAACCTTAGAGACAGACATTTATAATGGCTAAGGGGTGATCAATCAAGAAGATGTAGCCATCCTACATGTGTATATATTAAACAAAAGAGCTGTAAAATCTATGAAGCCAAAATTCATAGAATTGAAATGGGAAATAGACAAATACATGATTATACATATATATCAACATGCTTGTGTCAATAATGAATACCATATCAAGACAGAAAATCAGCAAGGATGTAGAAGAACTGAATAATACCATTAACCAACAGTATCAAATTGTTATTTATAGGAAATTCCACCCTAATAACAACACTATAAATTTTTTCAGGTGTCCATGGAACATACACGAGGATAGATCATAACCTGGGTCATAAGACCAATCTTAACAAATTCAAAATAATTGAAATCATAGAGTGCATTCTCCAACCACAGTGGAATCAAACTAAAGATTAATAATATAACTGAAAAATCTCCAAATACTTAAAAACTAAAAAATATGCATCTAAATATTCTATGCAACTAAGAGGAAGTCACTTCAGAAAGGTCTCAAGACAAAAGATAAAGACAAGAATCAGCTGTACTTCTATATACTGGTGATGAACAACATGGACACCAAAATTTAAAATATCAGCCATTTACAAGAAGATTCCCTAAAAAATACAAATGTCCCAGTTGAAGGAAATATTTCTAAAAGTTCATTAATAATTGTTTTATAATATTTAATACTCTTTTGTTTTATAATATTGGTTTTACATGTGTTATATAAAATTATAATACTTTATTACAATATAGTATTAATATTTTATTAGTTTATAATTATTGCATCAAGAATTTATTAAAAAAATGCTTGGTGTCAGCAGAATTTTATTGGAAGGAAGTTTGAAGGAACATCAGGGTGTTTATCTTCTGGTATCAATTCCATCATTTCCAAACCACATGACCTCAAGTGAATTACTTAAAATCAGCAGGTTGGACTTTATGACTTAAATCCTATCTCTCATGACCTTGTAAAAGTTACATAGCCTCCCTGGGATTCAGTTTCCTTATCTGCAAAAAATGAGCTAATCATAGTTACTTCATCATGGGGCAGCTGTCATAATTAAAGTCTCCATCATTGGTAAATTACTTAGAGTCGCATCTCATGCAGTAGGTGTGATATAACCTTTGTCTTTTACTATTATAACTATTAAATTGAGTTACATGATTGGAGAATTGTTTCTTGCATTTAGGAGAACACAAAGATTAATTAAAGAATCTTTGTGGTGCTTGAAATTTCTGTTAAAGGCTCATCTGTATGTTGTGCAAATATTATCAGTGTCACAACAGGAGTGGATCCTAGGTCAGAACACTTCAAAAGCATTGTTCTTTCTACAAATATTTTCAGTGTACCTTTCTTCATGAACTAAACAAATAAATATATTATGTGAAAGGTGATAAGCGACACTTCTGCGCAGGAAATTGAATGCGTTGGTTGATACAAAGCAAGCTAGCCCAGTGGGCACCATGCAGCAAGTGTCACCCAAATTAAGATGCTCAAACCACACAGCTTTTTAAAATCACACAGTGTATTAAGTCACATCGCAGAGTGAGAAACACTGGTAAATGTCAAGACGCTCAGAAAAAGGTGCAAGTGAGGGTCCTCACTCCCTGAATTCTGGGCACTACAATGTTTACATGTCCTGATGCTCTATCTGCTATGTCGGCCTTCTTGTTAATAATGCAGATATGAAGACAGACCTTAGGTTCAAACAAGGGGACCCACAGCTAGAAAGTGCCATAGACTAATAACGTATTTGCTCTGTTTGAGACCCACAGGGACAAGTAGTTTGGCATGGCAGTAGCTTGACAATCAGCTCAATGAAGAGCCACGGGATTTGTGTTTTACTGAGCAGAGAACATATGGGGTGTCACTGACATGTGGCTGAATTAAAACTTCATGAAAATTAAGTACCCATGTCTATTGGGGGTATACTGAACATTTAGTGACTCTTGTAGACTTATATACCATGGCTATTTAGCTCATAAATATCTCTGAGTCCTCCATTCCCTTCCTCTGTTTGAAACACATGCTCTACTTCCTCACCACATGTCATACTGACACATCATAGGACTTCTGCCCATATATATAATAGTAGTTTTGCTTACCAGCAACATATCTGTCTAAAATATCTTAAAGGTTTTGTGTTTGATAGACAACAAATTTATTCATGAAAGCAAAAGCTTATTATAAGTAGGAAGAAAAATAAAGTGGCTTGGGTGATGATGATTTAGCCCCAAGTCAGCCAGGACAATATCCCTGCCTCCCAAGCTTAGTGTGGAGCTCACCCCTTCTCCTTTCTAGTAGCTCTCTTAAGGGCCCAACGAGAAGAATCCC
Source organism: Canis lupus dingo (assembly GCF_003254725.2). Classification (NCBI taxonomy): domain Eukaryota; kingdom Metazoa; phylum Chordata; class Mammalia; order Carnivora; family Canidae; genus Canis; species Canis lupus. The sequence continues at coordinate 28,182,021 of NC_064261.1, read as the reverse complement.
CCATGTCTCTGCACCAACCCTGTTGTCTCTGCCTTCCTGCCCTGCTGGCTGCTTTTCTCCCGTGCCTTTAGGCCACAGTTCCATCTCTTTCTAGTTGGTGTTTAGAGTCTGCTTGCTGGTCTGTCACTGCCACTCCCTCTGTCCCTTTTGCCCTGAGACTCTTGGCACAGCTTCTCTTTCTGCTACTGCTTGTGGGAATTCTTTACCAACCTTCTCACCTGGCCATCTCAAGGTGCACCTCAATGTGCAGGGTGGCAAAAAGATGTTTTTTTTCTTCACATAGAATGTTTTGGTTTTAGCAATATCATAGCAGAATCATGAATTTCTATCTCCCTATATCTGTATCTGTATCTCTCTCTCTTGATCTATTATCTATCTATCTATCGATCTATCTATCTATCATCATCTATCATCTATCTATCTTCCTATCTATCATCTATCATCTAGTTTTGACACAACCTATCCTCCAGAATGCTGGTCACAGAATGCTTACATTTTTTTCTTCCAGTATTTAGACCTTGACCTTTCTGTCAGTGACCTCCATGTCCATTTCCACATTTTGGATTTCAATGAGAAACTCCAAGTGCATAAAATTGGTTTGTAGATACCAAATTCCAACTGTGATAAGACTCGCAATCATTCCAACAGCCTTTGAGGACTCCATATAGATCAAAATTTGCACTGAGTTGCCAATGGGAATAGGTTATCATTTAAAATCATAGATGTGCAACTACAAAAGTTTCTATATCAGGCAGATTTTAATGGGCATTGTAAGCCAAACATTGGCAAATCATTTTTGCAAAGGGCCAAATGGCAAATATTTTAGGCTTTCCAGGCCTTTTCATCTATCCTTCTTCCTCCTCCTCCTCCTCCTCCTCCTCCTCCTCCTCCTTCTTCTTCTTCTTCTTCTTCTTCTTCTTCCTCTTCTTCTTTTCCTCCTCTTCTTTCTCCTTCTTTTCTTCTCCTTCTTCTCTTCTTCTTCTTCTTCTTCCTCTTCCTCTCCTTCTCCTTCTTTTTTTTCTTAAGAGAGATATAGTGTGCATATGGGCAGGAGTGTGGGGGAAGGGGCAGAGGAAAAGGGAGGGAGAGAATCTTTTTTCTTTTTTTTTTTTTTTTTAAATTTTATTTATTTATGATAGTCACATAGAGAGAGAGAGAGAGAGAGGCAGAGACACAGGCAGAGGGAGAAGCAGGCTCCATGCACCGGGAGCCCGATGTGGGATTCGATCCCGGGTCTCCAGGATCGCGCCCTGGGCCAAAGGCAGGCGCCAAACCGCTGCGCCACCCAGGGATCCCGGAGGGAGAGAATCTTAAGTAGGCTCTACCTCAGTGCAGACTGACATAGGGCTCCATCTCAAAACCCTGAGATCATGATCTGAGCTGAAATTAAGAGTAAGTTAATCAAGCTTAACTGACTGAGCCACCCATGCACCCTCTCTTCTTTCACTTAAGACTTTTTTCTTTTTCCTCCTCTTAAAACTATTTCAGCTGTATTCTTTTGCATTTCATCAAACCTTATTGCTCTTGCACATGCCGTGCCTCATGTGCTCTTCTCCCAGGTAGTCACTTGGTCTGCTATCTCACTTTGTTCAAGATTTTGTTCAAGTTTCACCTTGAAGCACACACCCCAACAGATCCCATATCTGCTTTTGTCATTTATCATTGTAAGATATGCTAATTTTATTTAGTTTTACATTTTCTACCATTGGAGTGTAAATGCCATGGAAGAAGGGATCTTTCTCTAATTTTTCTCCCAGTGTATCCCGGTTCTGGAAGATTAATTCATTGACTCTGAGACCCTCACATGTATCACTTGAAGAAATGTTGACTCTATTCTTCCAAGAGAAGTGTGACTTAGACCAGAGGTTGGCAACTTCTATCTGCCCCCCTTTTTTAAATAATTGGAACACATCTATACCTATTTATGTATTATTTATGTCTGTTTTTGTCTTATAACAGAAGATTTGGGCAGTTGTGGCAGAAACTGGATGGCCTGGAAAGCCTCAAATATTCACCATTCAATCCTGGGACTCCAGAATCACACCCTGAGCCAAAGGCAGATGCTCAAACACTGAGCCACCCAGTCATCCCAAATTTTGGAAGTTTTAAATAGTTTTGCATGTATTTCATTTAGGTTCTATTAACTTGGTAATCTCATGATTTTTAGCACATTGAGCTTTTCAGTACAAAACTAAATTGAAACAAAATTTCCCTTGACAATTAGGAAATTCTAAGATTAAAATTAATAAGGTATCTCTTAGTTAAGTAATTCTGCAAAACACTAGATATAACTAAATTGAACAGGTTTCTCAATAAATTTAATAGACCACACCTTGGGTTAAAAATTGCCATGGGAGGGGGCAAAAATCAGAGAATTATTTTATCCACATAGCATCTGTCAGGGCTTTTCAAATCACAGAATAAAATTTAGTATATTTTTAAAACACAGTAAAATTTTAGGCAAGTATGATATACAAGAAAAGCATTAGATTCAAGACTTCATTATGCATCAATCTCGTTTTGAAGTAATATTGATATTTTAGGAATAAGAAAGATGATGGAAAATAAGACATGTTCCAAATATTTGAAACCACTTTATGAACTTGAAAATACATGGTAATGGCACAGTGTAATAAGATCTTTTAAAAAGAAATTTGAAAACCAAACTCATATCTCTGAGTGTGGAGCCCCACACAGGGCTTGATCTCAGGACCCTGAGACCATGACCTGAGCTGAAACTAAGAGTCCAAAGCCCAACTGACTGAGCCACCCAGGTGCCCAGATGACTTCTTTTTTTAAGGTTTTATTTATTTAACAGAGAGAGAAATAGCACAAGCAGAGGAAGCAGCAGGTAGAGAGGGAGGAGGAGGGAGAGAGAGAGAAGCAGACTCCCCACTGAGCAAGGAGCCCAACGTGGGGCTTGATCCCCAGACCCTGGGATCATGACCTGAGCCGAAAGTAGATGCTTAACTGACTGAGCCAGCCAGGTGTCCCCCACTTTTTATATAGAAAATATTTACAATAAATGTTTATTATATTTATTTGTGAACACTTTCCATTTTCTCCTTGCTGTACTTATTCATTCATTCATCATCTAAAGAATTTTTTGAATCATTGATTTCTTTCTTGATTGAACCATTTTCCTCGAAGACTCTTTATTCTAAGGTTTAGTAACTATCCATCTACATTTCCATCTGTACTTCATTCTCTAAGCTCTTAATATAATGTCATGAGATCAACTATTTATTCCATAATTTATTGTTAAAATCTATGTCGTTCAATTGTTCCATTTTTTCTCATAGACACAAACACACATTTTGCAAGAATATGATAGTTGGCCAATTGGCTCATATTTTTAAGCACTGAAGTGCTTAAATGGGAAAAATGGGAAAATTATTGCATTTTCTCACACTCATTTCATAATTTATTCTTGCTTTTATTTTGAATAGCCATAAAAAGTAATTTAAACTTCTCAGTCCCTGAGGCTACTTAATCAAAATGTGTTCTGATGTAACTGGAATATATCTGTTCTCCCCATTTCTCCTCCTATCAGGGACAAATGCTTCATCTTCTTCACACCCACAGATACTTTTATCTCCTAGGGAAAGAAGAAGTCCACTCACTTGTAGACCTTAATTCAGGAAGCTTCATTTATAAATAAACTATTATAATCTCTTCTGAGGAAGAGTTTCCTCCTTGCATATTGATGGCACATTTGAACCTGTCAATTGTTAAGCTAAAGACTTCTTAAAAAAAAAAAAAACTTTTATTTAAATTCATTTTAGGTAACATATACTGTATTATTAGTTTCAGGGGTAGAATTTAGTGATTCATCAGTTGCATACAACACCCAGTGCTCATTCTATCAAGTGCCCTTCTTAATGTCCATCACCTAATTACCACCACCTAATTACTTCCCCTTAACCACCTTCCCTCCAGCGACCATCAGTTTGTTTCCTATACTTAAGAGTTTCTTATGGTTTGCTTCTCTCTAAAGAGCTCTTTAGATACTCTTTACGCTACTACTTACCAGGTACTGTTTTATAAATAATATCCCATTAATCCTTACCAGCTTTCTGACATTGTTTTTTCTTCTCTTCAGTCTATATAAAAAAAGAATCAATACCACTACTTGCTTAATAGCCCAAATTGATAGGTAGAAGTGTGAAGACTCAAATACAGCTCTCCTAAAAGCAAAGTTTACCACACCAGGAGCTGTCCTAAATCTATCGGCATTGGCTCACTTATTTCAAATATATAGAAAAGAATTCATTATATCCAAGAATACATGGCTAATACTCAAGAATTCAAGGCTGTCAAAATGCCAGGCCATTTTGATACAGCAGAACACAATCTGATTAACTCGCCAGAAACTGTTGGGTGTCTTTAATCCCCATTGCTTCATTCTGGGCATGGCTCTAAAGGCTCAGGGTACCTATGTTAAATGGAAATACTTCTTCAGTTCTGGAGATTATGTTCAAGCAGAAAATGAGCAAGCCAAAGGGAAAATGAACATGTGCCCTCAGGTGGGGGTTTGGCAGGCTTTTCTCATGGATATTCATACTGCAAGGAGGCAATGAAGCCCCCCTCCACACAAGACTGGTCCTGGTGGTCACTCTGTTTTTTGGAATTTGTAAGCATTTTACTACTTATTCCTGTATACAGTGGCATAGATTTCACTTAGGTTTCCTGCCTTCCTTCCTCCTAACAGAGTTTGATATGGCTGCTGCACCATACCTCAGCCACACCAGCAAAGCCTCTCATCTTTCTTTATCCACTCTTAAATCAGCTACTGTATTGCTACTATTAATAATAGCAGCCACTATATAGTGGCTTTTTTTTGTACTAAGTGCTTTTCTATTATTTATTTGATTCAATTCTCTCAATTACCCTATTAAATAGGCAGTATAATTTCCATTTAGCAGGTGGGGAAACAAAAGGAGGGAAGAATACAGAGAGAGAGAGAAGGAGCAGACTTGGAACACTCATTGGGATTTGTCCGACCCAAAACCCACTCTTTTTATGCTAGGCTTAGGATGAAATTACCATTCCTTGACAAAATGCCTTCACCTGGTTAAAGTGTACATGGTTCTTTAAGAAAGAATCTTTTAAATTCTCTTTTTATTAAATCATACTCCATATCGGAAACAATTTTAGATCTTGATGAGCTTCTGCAGAATGAGTACCACCACCACCATAACCAATATCCAGATCAAAGATATAAGTAGTACCCTGGAAGTCTCTATCATACTTCTCTCTAGACTTCCATTCCATGGGTAACCACTACTCTGGGAAGAAAAAGAGTCATAGTGAAATCCGTTTTGGAGACCAAAGCAAGCTAGTATTGAGAGGGGTTTTGGACAGAAAGGCTTTCCTTAGACAGCATAATGCAGGCAGAATCTGGTAACAATCATTCCAGAGGACAGTCCTTGGCTAAATAGGTGGCACAGGGATCCATTGTATATACTACAGAGGATAGAGATGCAGATACTTTTCAAGAATAGTATTTGGAGCTTTTACAAGCTGCACAAAGTCCAAGTCAAACAACCTGGCTCTGGGGTCACAAGTTGAAGGGCATGTTGTGGTGTGTTCCCCGACATCAGTCAGTGCTGTCATAAGTCCTAAGCCGTCACTCAAGGCTTCAAGGCTAGTCTCTGATAGAAACCTGGACATTTTTGTATCACTGAGTACACGCTCAGTTTCTATGCTATGAAGTATTTTTTTTAAAGATTTATTTATTTATGATAGACAGAGAGAGAGAGAGAGAGGCAGAGACACAGGCAGAGGGAGTAGCAGGCTCCATGCCGGGAGCCCGACGCGGGACTTGATCCCGGGACTCCAGGATCGCACCCTGGGCCAAAGGCAGGCGCCGAACCACTGAGCCACCCAGGGATCCCCTGCTGTGAAGTATTTAACTTGTGCAGCATCAGAAGCAATTTTGGGGATAGATAAATATTTCTGAATAAAGAGCAAAATTATGATTGTAAAGAGGCTGGACACAACAGATAAAGTTTTAGGAAATTATAAGGTATTCTCACAAGGCAATCTCTTAAAGTGAAAATATTGGTTTGATGCATCTCTCTCTCTCTCTCTTTGTCAAGCTAAACTCCATTTATAACTACTTGTGCTTTGATTCAATTAGATTTGACAAGATTGATGTCTTAGGGGTGCAGAGAGCTGGTTGTGACTATACACTGCTATTGGAGCGTAAAGTATAAAGATCACCAATAAAAAAATGTAGGATGTAGAGAAAAATGCCATTCCATGTCAGTGCTTCCAAGTTCAGTTTGAAAACAACAATGATCTCATTTACATGACTTTGTGCCTGTGCTCACAGTGATAGCATGAGAAAAAGATCTCTGTGTGTGTGAAAGAGAGAGAGAGAGAGAGAGAGAGAATACACACAAGGATGGAGAGGTAGTGTGGGATTCAGTTTAATAAATCTTTCTAGTGTGCATTCTATACTCTTGGCCTTATGCCACACCCTGGATGAAAAGGCCCTTTCAAGTTATTGGAAAAACCAGGAGGACATACATTTTTACACTACAGAAAATTAACTATTATGAGAAGTGATGATGCAAGGTGTACAAGGAGGAAGGTTATCTAAAATAGTAAGTTGGCTCAGATTTTTTCTAGAGGAGAGAGCACCTGAAAGTCAGTCAAGGGAAGAAGAAGTAAAAAGCCATTCTAGACAGATGGAGTAGCCCAAGCAAGGGCTCGAAACGAAAAGAAAAAAAAATGCATTCAAGAAGCTCTCTACAAAGCAATGGGTTCACTGGAAGCTAGGGAGGTCCTCCACACAAAGGTCTTGAGGACTTTTCACACCGACATGAGAGATATGGATTTTATTCCACGGCTGAGGTGGAGCCTCTGAGGGCCACACTACTAAGATTTAAGGCCTTGTTCTTGAATAAAGTATCTCTTGCAGGTGTGGAGAGTTAGGGATTGAGGGGAATTGAGATTTGAGTTAGAGAGCAAAGGGTGACTCTATCTTATACCCTGGTGAGTCATAGTATAAGATTATATCTTATCCTCAGAGTTCTGTGGTAAACAAAACTATTAAAAAATTTTAAAATATTAATTAAAGTCTCATTAGGTTAACTTGTCTCACCAAATCTTTTCCAAATATATTTGAACAAAGAAATGTTTCTCTCTCTCTCATCTTTTTCAGACTTAAACCCATAAAATTCTGAAAAAAAAAAAAAGGAAAAATTTCTTTGACATTAATTTTGGTGATGATTTTTGGATATGATACCAAAAAGCCCAGGCAACAAAAGCAAAAGTAAATGAGTGGGACTACATCAAACTAAAAACTTCTGCACAGCAAAGGAAACGATCAACAACAACAACAAAAAGAAAGAAAGAAAGAAAGAAAGAAAGAAAGAAAGAAAGAAAGAAAGAAAGAAAGAAAGAAAGAAACGAGCTATGGAATGGAAGAAAATATTTGCAAACCCTATATCCAATAAAAGGGTTGATTGCCAAAAGTATAAAGAAATCATAAAACTCAATAGCAAAAAAACAAAATAATCTGATTAAAAATGGGCTAAGGATCTGAATAGATACATTTACAAAGAAGCTGTATTAGCCAGAAGGAAAATGTGCTCAATGTTTTTAAGTATCAGGAAAACACAAATCGAGACTATAATGAGGTATTAACATGACACCTGTTAGGATGGCTCTTATCAAAAAACAAGAGATATGAAGTGTTGGTGAGGGTGTGAAGAAAACTAAACCCTCCTATTCTGTTGGTGGGAATGTAAATTGGAGCAGCTATTATGGGACACAGTACAGAATTTCCTCAAAAAAATTAAAAATAGAACTGCCATATGTTTCAGCAATCCCACTTCTGGGTATATATCCAAAGGAAATAAAGTTACTGTCTTGAAGAGATATCTGCACCCCCATGTTTATTGTAGTATTATTCACAACAGCCAGGAAATGGACATAGCATAAGTGCCCATTGACAGATGAATTGATTTTAAAAATGTGGTATAAACACACAATGGAATATTATTCAGCCATAATAAGAAGGAAATCCTGTCATTTCAAGCAGCGTGGTTAGATCTTGAGAGAATTAGTCTGAGTAATGTAAGTCAGAAAGAGAAAGACAAATACTGTGTGATGTCACTTATAATGTGGAATCTAAAAAATGCCAATCTCACAAAAGTAGAGAGTAAAATGCTGGTTGCTAGGGGCTGGGGGTGGGAGAAATGGGAGGATGTTGGTTGGTCAAGTGGTACAAAACTTTCAGTTAATTAGATGAAGAAGTTCTGGGGATCTAATGTATAGCGTCATGACTGTAGTTAACAATACTATATTGTATACTTGAAACCTGCTAAAAGAGTAGATCTTGTATTCTCACCCACAGAGAGAGATAACTGTGAGATAACGGATATGTTAACTAACTTGATTATGGTGATCCTTTTCAATGTACAGGTATAGGAAATCGTCACATTGTATACCTTAAATATGTACTTTTACTTCACTGATTAAAACTGGAAAAAAACCAGGAAAGACTTTATGGATGCTGATATATTATAGGACCAGTTATAAAACCCATATAATACTACGGAGCCTAAATTCTGTGCAGAGGGAAATTCCTGTTACCATCGGACTCATGGTTCACAAGAACATGTCCTACGAAAAGGACACTGAGTCAGAGTCATACAAGCAGATTTCTCAGTTATAACTCAGTCACCACCTGCTCTTTGCTTCGCGGTGAGTCTCTCAAACTCGCTATTCCTTAATTGCTTATATGAAAAATGATACAGAAAATAGCATCTGTATCATGGAGTTGTATTAATAACTAAATGACATCTTCTGTGTCAACCCCTACAGGAGGACCTATGGCTCATTCATTAGAAAGAAAGAAAGCAAATGGATTAAAACACAGAGGATTTGTTCCTGTCATTGAAAGTGGTACTCGCCCTCAGCAGACACTTGCAATAATTATGCATCTTGCACCAAGTATTTGGAAAGCATATCTTAAAATTGTGAATGATAGGGACAACACATTTGAAATAGTGGCAAGTGCCCCCTAATCGAGGGCCTATTATTGCTACCTTTATTGGCAAATAAGGTATATCAATATAAGGTAAACAATATATCATTTGTTTACATGATATAATTTGACAGATCAGAAGAACAGGCTGATTATACAGTGATCTTTAGCAACACCAAACATTTCTTTAACAGGAAACAGAACTTTCCTAATAGAGATGTGTAGAATATTTACTATGTACCTGAGTGGCATCTTCTGCATGTCCATTAACCTTCCAAAAACCTTATGAATTGCATATCATGATTGACATAAATATTTATTATCATTTTTATAGATATTTCTTATAACTTATTAAGTAAATCTAAGCAAGTTTAAATAAATGGTCTAAGGCCAACCAGGTCATAAACAGTGAAGTCAAAATTAGAATGCCATTTGATTTGATTTGAAATCAAATATAATTTGATCCCACAGAATTTGCAAAGAAAAAAAAAAGACCAGTCATTGTAATAAGACGATTGAGAATAAAACAAAACAAAACAAAATAGAGGGAATTCCAGACTTGATTCCATAGAAGCGTAGAACCCAGGAATCAGCATGTATAATAAGCATGTTTTGTCACCACATCTAACAAGTTTGGGACTCACTGTTACAGATTATATTTTTTACTTACTTTTCTTAGCCTACATCAAGTGACTAGTGATGAAACAGCTAAAAGAAATTGAGTATTGTATTTATTTTAGTGACATATTGACTGCTGAAGAACTTTCCTGAACTTATCAGAGTCAGATTTCAACTAATCAAATATTCAACTGCTTTTCTTAATAATTATTGTGACAAGTATTTTACCCTCTGCTTTGGTTGTTGGAAAAGTCAAGATAGAGTTACTGACTCACCGTAGACATGCAATGTTACAAATCCCCCCTGATTCCATTCTAATATTTTAATTTTGTGTTTATATCTTTATTTTATATCTTATATATTTATTTAATCTAATGTCATCTTCTATGTATGTTTGTATAGTATATTTAGATAATGTATATAATTATATGTGATTATATACTTATATATAAATATATCTTAAATATATTAATATATACTATATAATAAATTTATTGTATATATATTTTAAAACTATATCATTTACCTTCTGATCATAAAAGAACAATGTAAATGCACACAAACATCTTATAACTAACAAAAGCCTCAGCAAATCACAATTCTGACAGTGTCAGATTCATTAGGGAGTAGCTCTATTTACACTGAGTACATCTGGAGGCAAGCAGAGTAGGGGAAGAAGAAAGTAGAATGGGAAACCTAAGGAGGCAGAAGTAAACTTCTCTCTGCCAGTTACTTAGAATCAACTAGCTGATGAGATAGATGTTGTCTGTTTAAGTGGTATAATTTGTCAGAGGCATTCATTTTAATATATAACTGGAAGCAAATACTCTCCAGAGTGTATTGTGTTCTGAAACGCTTGATTTATCCCTAGCATATCAGCTAAAGGCAACTGATTTCTATGTCATTCTGATTATTTTTTACCGAGAGAGAAAAAGAATGGGCAATGTAATCAACATTTGCTTTCCATGAACTCTTCTTTATTGTCAAGATAGTCCTGCTGCTTGAAGAAATTTTGACCAAAGTATAACATTTGTCTGGTTGTCTCCTTCCCTGTGGTTACAATGAAGCTAATTTTTGTTTTAAATTCTTTTTTTTTTCTTATAAGCAACTGTTTCCATGGTATGCTTGGGGACATGGGGATTTTGCTTTCCAGTTTAGATTAATAAAGTCTGACTGAATACACACTTTTTTTTTTCCAGATAAGTTCAGAAGTATTTGGGTACATTTTAAAAATTTCTCCAATAGCAGAAAAATAAAAAAATAATCTGTTTTATAGTAATAAACTCATTATAATCAAGACCAATAGGGCCTACCATTAAAACCATAAAGCCTACCAGTTTTAAGGGTCTTTTGCATGAATATGATATTGGTTAAATGACACACTATCCATCTAAACTCTGCAGATGTTTTGAACCAACAAGGAGAAGGCAGATGTAATTTAAATGTGCATTTTTCTTTTAGTGTTTCTGGGTCTCTGGTGAATGGTCTGGTCTTTTAGCCGGTGCCTAGGATATCAGCAGTTTTTCTTTGGGTTAGTAAGAACACTTATTATAGGGAGAGATGACAAGAGTTGAAAAAATTTGTGATAGAAAGAAACACAATAAAGAAATGCTTTGTAAAGTATTTATTCCATTAATTAGCCATTTATAATAAAGAATAACATTTGTAACAGAAGAGAAATTTTTCTCTGTTGCTTGGGATCAATTGTGTACCAAATTCACCATAAGGAGATTGGCTAAATACCTTTATCCAGGATATCTGCCAGTGATATAGACTTGGCTTAATTATACAGAGAGAAGAGAAATTAACATTTCATTGAGATCTTATTGGCCGTACACTATACCCGATGATTTCAAATATCTTGCCTTACAAGTGCAGTTAACCTCAGTTTTTCAGAAGATTACATAAATTATCAAAGAGATTTTCAAGTAACTCCATGCTGCAAAGCTAGTTGTTGGTAAATCTGGAATTTGACTCTGCCCAAGCCTTGTCCCCACCGTGTGTCAGGCTGGCTTTGACTAAATGAAGACTGACAAATACCCACCATTTGCTTCAACGTGGATGGAACTGGAGGGTATTATGCTGAGTGAAATAAGTCAATCGGAGAAAGACAAACATTATATGGTCTCATTCATTTGAATCTTTTCAGTTCTTAAAAAAAGGAACTTAGGAGTGCAGATAATAATAATCTTATACTATTGAATTACAACTATCCCCCACTGGTCCAAGATTCTTACCAGAATTTGTATCACTGTTGTCTACAAAATTGTTTAAAACCTACCACTGCTTTGACTCTAGCTACTAATTTATTTAGTATCATTTCAATGTTGAAAATCTTGTAATATATCCACTAACTGCTCTTACTAAATGATCCAGAAATAGTACAACATGAAATATATTCTGCCCTTTAGGATTTGATGTCCACTTCTACCAAATGCCAAATGTGGGTCATTGTTCCTTTTAGTGCCAACACAACAATGGTCTCATCTCCTAACAATTTCAGAAGTATGAGCAAAAAGCAGGCAGCCTCTTGTCATATAGGTCAGGATACAAAAACTGCTTAGCTCCTCTCTTGGTAAATGCTCAAGAGCTGGTCAGTTTAATCAAAAGGATAAGTTAATTTTAAAGATAAATGGCAACTCTGCATTATTTTGTGCTTACTTGGAGAGGCCACACCATAAAATGTAGCAAAGACTATAGTCTTTGGCACCAACAAACTGGACTAAAATACCTGTTCAATCATTATTTTGGCCCTTGGTTTCCTCCACTGTAAAATGAAAATAATAACTCGGGGGAGCAATTTTGAAGGTCATATATGATAACTTATGCAAAACTCCTGATATGTTTTAGAATCCAGTTATTATTATTTACCATCTCTTTTAAAATCTTTTTTTAAATGTATTTTTTATTGGTGTTCAATTTGCCAACATAAAGAATAACACTCAGTGCTCATCCCATCAAGTGCCCCCCCTCAGTGCCCGTCACCCAGTCAACTCCCTTTCTACTACCCCTGCCCACCTCCCTTTCTACTACCCCTTGTTCATTTCCCAGAGTTAGGAGTCTCTCATGTTCTGTCTCCCTTTCTAATATTTCCCACTCATTTTTTCTCCTTTCCCCTTTATTCCCTTTCACTATTATTTATATTCCCCAAATGAATGAGACCATATAATGTTTGTCCTTCTCCAATTGACTTACTTCACTCAGCATAATACCCTCCAGTTCCATCCACGTTGAAGCAAATGGTGGGTATTTGTCGTTTCTAATGGCTGAGGAATATTCCATTGTATACATAGACCACATCTTCTTTATCCATTCATCTTTCGATGGACACCGAGGCTCCTTCCACAGTTTGGCTATTGTGGACATTGCTGCTAGAAAATCGAGGTGAAAGTGCCCCGGCGTTTCATTGCATCTGTATCTTTGGGGTAAATCCCCAACAGTGCAATTGCTGGGTCTAGGGCAGGTCTATTTTTAACTCTTTGAGGAACCTCCACACAGTTTTCCCGAGTGGCTGCACCAGTTCACAACCCACCAACAGTACAAGAGGGTTCCCTTTTCTCCGCATCCTCTCCAACATTTGTGATTTCCTGCCCTGTTAATTTTCCCCATTCTCACTGGCGTGAGGTGTATTTACCATCTCTTTATCAAATACTTCCTATGATCTTCACCTTCTCCTTGCCCTAACCTCCATTATAGTTAAGGAACAGGCTGATTCTCTACATATTTGCTGAATATAATTTAAACATTTTTTTTAATGAAACACTACAAACAAAAGGATTTTTTCCCCCACATATTCAATCTTATGGCCACCTTCTACCTGCTTGACTATGTGAATACAACCATTGTTTCCCTTCTTTTGTTGAACTTAAGAGTAAACATATAGGAGATTTTCCAGAACTGCCTATATAGAACTCTAAGCGGTAAGAGGAGTATGCCTCCCTAAATCAATGATCAAAACTTTAAAAAGCAGTATGCCTATGACCTTTCTCAAATGACAGAAAATAAGCTGATAGTAATTGGAAAGCTGGTTTGGGTTTTCAATGTTCACATTTTTGTGTCTATCATAAAGTGGTTGCAGACACAAATTGAATCCATTCACTCTTGGGGGGAAGGTCATCAGGAAAAACCAGCTCAGAGCTGTGGCGGCTGGTGGCTGATAAGGCTTGCTACCAATCCTGAAAATAACTACTGGTGATGGCGCAAGGTTCAGGGAAGATGAATTTTGAAACTGGTCCTATTCATCTGCGAAGAGCCAAAGTCAGAGTTGTAAGCTTGTGTGAAACCCCCAAATAGCAATCATAGTGCATTTATCACCAGCCTGATTGACTTGATGCTTACTAAATAGGTCTTATTTCTTAATTTAATGTATCTCCAGTGTTCCTTACTTTTTGTTTGATGTTTATTTAGTTTTTGACAAATAACATTTGTCATTTTTGAAGATGCAATAAAAATGTCGATCCTCTTTCAAGCCTGGAGTGAGGGCAAAATTAGATACTACACAGGGTCCCAGCCACCTTTTGGTTAGACTTGCCTTTGTTCCTGACTCAGGCTACCTTCAGCCAGGCATTGATTTGTCAGAGTTCTTTTCCTGATGTGAGATAAGAAAATAACTCCCATAATAAGGAGTCTGGTTCCAGGGTAACTGAATGCTTCAGCACTTCAGATTGACTGTTACTCTATTCCCCCTAAATACATTTTAATTCTTTCATAAAATATCCATTTATTTATTTATTTATATTTATTATTTATGAGAGATAGACAAAAAGGCAGGCAGAGGGAGAAGCAGGCTCCATGCAGGGAGCCTTATGCGGGACTCGATCCTGGGACTCCAAGATCACACCCTGGGCCAAAGGCAGACGCTCAACTGCTGAGCCACCCAGGGATCCAAAATATCCATTTTCAAAGCGACACTTATTAGCCAATCAAACGAGCCTGAGATCCCCCTCACAGTAAACAGCATGAAAGACATATATTTGAAATGATCTGCTTTATACAGTAAAATGTAAAAAATCATTTTAACACAAGAACAACACAATTTCATTATTTTACTGCAGTAGAAACACTGAGTGTTACAAGGTAGCCATCAATGGAAAATCAAATATACAAATATTATTAAAATCAGAACAAGTCATACAGCATACTTGGAATTTACATTGAAATTAGAATGAAATTATGTGGCCGGCTCCTTTGTAACAAATTGGAACATGGAACACTTGAGTTGTAAATTTTCTTATAAACAAACAACTATAAAATAATTCTGCAAGTACTATTAGAATTAGGAATAAATGTGTAGAAACAGACGGAAAGAAGGCGTTTCTTCATGTTTTATGTCAATGCCCTTTATTCTTGTCATTGCCATGCATTTTCTCATCAGGCCTAAGTCATCATCACAGCCTTCAAAGGCAAATGAATAAATAATGTTTAAACTCCAGTTGTAATTGTGCCAACCTCTCCTCTTGCTGCTAAGCCAGATGGTGACTTGCAATTCAAAGCAAGAGTGCATGATCGAAAGAGCACAAATTGGGAAAAAAAAAAAAAAAAATTGACCTTGGTGCCAATCCCACTTTCACCACTTATTAACTGTGTAACCCTGGACAAATTCTTGACTTCAGGATTCACATCTCTAAGATGCGATAGCAGTGATCTCATAGGATTGTTGTAAGCTATCATGGGAGAAAAGTTACCTAAAACAAACCAGTGCAGAGCCACACCTAAAACTGGGGCTCTGACTGACCTCTCCTATAGGAAATGAAGAGATGACTATGCAGCATTGGCAGCGAGAACGCAAACATCATTGTGCATACAGCCTGGGCACTACACAACTGGCCATCTCTCTCAGTTCACAAAATCAAAGAAGGGAATTTCTCCTGTAATTTGCAAAGCTTCTCAACCTTAAAGTTCCTCCTCCTATTGTAAATGACATGTCCTCCTTGGTGAAACACACTTTCTCATCTCTCCCTTTAGGCAATGGATGGTTCTTTCTTTCCTGCTCTTACTTGATGATGAATATAATACAACTTCTTTCTTTCTGCCTTACAAGATTAGTATATAGGTTACAAACTTTTTTTGAGGTCATACATTAGACACTTTAGAGAAAGACCTTGTCTGCATCTCCACTGGATCTCCAAAATGGTGTATACCTACCTGTATGTACCCTTAATGCGCTTGGTACACTCTCTTAATAGCCAGTGGAGTGATAAACTAACAGAATTTGTCCACAGAGGTATATAATAAATGCTGAAAAACATGAAACCAGTATGTCTCCCTCATAAGACAAGACATAAATATTATCTTCATGAAACTAGAGGGGCAACCCTTCAAACTAGGAATCTCTTGGGAAGTATTCACTGTTTGGGTGATTTTCTCTATATCTACAGCCTTCTTCCACCCTGTGTTGGTGCATATTGTATCAAATTATAAGAAAGGAATCTAGTTCTCAAAAGTAGATACTTTTCAGGTCCCATGGGGAGTGGCTCAGTGAGTTAAGTGTCTGCCATCTGCTCAAGTTGTGAACCTGGGGTCATGGGATCCAGTCCGGCATCAGGCTCCCTGCTCAGCAGGGAGTCTACTTCTCCCTCAGTCCTTCCCTCAGCTGTTCTCTCTCTCTTTCAAATAAATGAATCTTAAGAAAAAAAAAAAAGAGTAGATACATTTTAACAAGTTTCATCCAAATACAAAAGAGCAGGATGCTAATTTACTCACTTACCATAAGACATATTATCATGAAGACCCAGGATTTGAAGTCCTCACCATCAGTAACTTTTCCTCCTCTCTTCTTTCACTATGAGGAATTACTATCATGTGCAAAACAAAAGAAAATGTTCTATAATTAATGGATAATTCTCTTCTCCAAGTATTCTACAACCTTCTGTATCACACCGGGCGGAGAAAGCAGAGATCCCAACCAGAGTGTTTTGTTGTTCAGTGTTTGTTGAATTGATTTAATAAGCAGGACAACTCCTTCTCCTATTTTTTCAAAAAATTATTTTGTAGTTGATCTTTCTGAATTGCAACTATTGTGCATTTTTTGAGTAATCACTCATAAACATTGTTAGTGCTTGTAGCTATTTTCTTTACTCAAGCTAAAGGAATTTTGATGAGGAGGCCTTATTAGTGACTTCAGGAGTAAAGTGGGATAGACCACCAACTGTAGACTTGCATACCGTGAGGGTTATAATTCTGCCTTTATGTGCATTTTGATACATTCCTTCATTTTAGGATCTGACAATACACATACTCTCATATATGTATATATGTAGCATTATTCAATAAAGGATAGTTACTAATACATATGCATTTACAATATATTCAAGATAATATAAATTATCAAATATAAGGCACACATTGCAGGAATTTCCAGCTGTAGCTAATACTTGCCTTTCAAGCATTATGTATCACACCATTGCTCACCTTCACTCCCAGAATGTCTTTCCAACACCTGCTGATATTTTCATGTCAGTTTATGTTTCCCTAAATAGTAAAAGTAAGAGGACAGATATCAAATAGGTAGAGAAATAAATTAGCAATGAACTAAAAAAAAAAAAAATTACATTTATTTGGCTTCTATTGGCATTCTATTCAATGTAGAAGCATCCATAGGAAAGCTAGTTAGAGTAGCTCCAGTATCTAGGGCAGAGTCAGAGACTCCAAAGACAGTTGTCACTCAGTCTATAAAGTACTGAGAGATGCAAATCACAGCCAGGGGTTAAGAATCACTCCATCTTGATTGCATTGTGCTCACGATTGAATTTAAAGGCTGTGCTGGAAGGAGGTAACTGGCCCAGGTGTTTTGATGAGCTCTTTTCTTCAAATCCTATTCTTAGCAAGAAGTCAGGACAATATAGATGAAATATTTGTGCAGGTACAAAGCCTGTTTGCCATGTTCTCTCCTGACGCTGCTGCTCCCTGGATTGTTTACCATGCTGTTGGAAACAAAACAAACAAAACAAAACACATTGAAACCAGAGAGGTTCTAAGTCTTTGCTGACTCTAAGGCATATAGATAGCACAGAACAACTGACATAGTGCTCAATATCTACATATAAAATGGCATTAAAGCTCCAAGGTCTAGAATGTATGCAAGTTGTGTCGACTCTCTTCTTGCCCAACATGATATATGTAGCTACCTCTTCAATGCAGGAAACTTCCTCAAACTGCAACTGGTCCTGCATACTCAGTATTGCTCTAGTCATAATTCCAAGTTTTGATCTGGTTATTCACCCACCTCTGTCTAATGCCTTCTAAATTGCTTATTCAGAAGATTCCTGGATTTTCACTTGGTTGTGGGTCAGTCAGAACAGAGTGGTTGATGCAAGTGTGTGAACACCTGAGAGGGAGGCTGTGTCCCCAGGGGGCATGTGATAAGGAATGATAAATCTCCTTAAGCAGATTGAGCTAGAGATGCTCCATGTTTTTTTATTTTATTTTTTCCTCACAGAAGACTCCAGAGATAAACTTGAGTTTCATCAGATTTATTGTTATGGTAGTTTTCAAACTTTCAAAATGCCATGATATTTTCCCAGGTCAAACATGTTCCTAGGGGAAAGTTCTGAACATTCTGGCAAAATTATTGTTAGAATAGTCCTAGTAGGCTTATCCCAGGAAACCCTACATAAAGAGCACAGGGCCTTCTTCATTCAAAATATTGCTTTAACTTTCTACTTAATTGACAGTGAACTGCATGAAGGACCAACCAGTTTCCCATGTGATTAGCAGCAAAATTTTCCTGAGAGGCCTATTTTCTGGCTTTTGAATACCTCAGATTCTACAAAACTCAATTCCCTAATGGAGAAAGGGAGTATCAGTGGAAATATGAAGGAAAAAGAAAGGGATTTGTTTTTCCATTTTGGGTATCATATTCACATTCAAAGCACTTTCTAACACATTTACTTTCAGAAATCTTCACATTTTCCTGAGGGGCAGGTAAGTGTTTTTATCCCAATTTTACAGATGAAAAACTTGAAACCCAAGGTTAAGTGACTTGCTTGCAGCAACACTGGGAGCCAATGTCAAGATCAGGCTTCCAACATCAATGTTTGATTGCTTAGACCACTCGACCATGACTCTAAGTATAACACAAATGTTTGGAAAATGGTTTTAACTGCTCTTAAGAACATAAACATTCTGAACTGTGTTCTGGGTCAGAATACACTTTCCAGATGCCTGCCATGTTTCCAAACATGGAAATAGTAAAGGCAGAATGATGGCTGCTATATTTAACTAAGATGGCTATAAATGTAAATAAATTGGTAGGTTAATTCATTCATCATTTATATTTTCATGCATCAATTCCACAAACATTTATTTAGCAACCAATAGCACAATTATGAGCTAAATCACAAACATATACACATGTAAATGTGACAAATGCATAACATCTACTTTTCCAGCTATTATGTATAGTAATTATTCAGTGTCATGTTATCTGGTGACTCTTATATGTTATTATATATATTCAAACATATACTATCTCATTTAAAAATTAAACAACATTGCATGATAGATGTTATTGCCCCAATTTTGTAAGTGAGAAAGCTCACAAGTTACACAGTAAGTCACTTATTAAGCTAACATTCCTACCTAGGTTGGTGTTGGAAAGAACATGGGCTTTTGTATCAGATAGACTTGAATTCCAATTCTAGTTTCACCACTTACTAAATAAGTTATAGTTGTATTATTTAAACTCTATGAGTTTAAGTTTCCTTGCCTTGAACATGGGAATGTTAATAAATAATATTACTGCCCAGCAATATAGGATTCTTGTAAGGACTAAGAAAAATAAATGTGTTTTCAGTATCTAAAACTTTTTATTTTTTTCCCCAAGAAGGTTAAGGGTCTCTTTCTAAAAATAACTTAAAAATACTCTGAATAAAACTATTTTAAAACATGTTAAAAATGTAAGCGATTAGGTCCCCTTTCATTCCTGAGAGCTTTCACAGTATCTTAGCTTAATAAACTATTGTTTTACTCACTGTCTGTTGTCTGAGAAATTTATTCTTCAATTCCACGAGACAAGAACCAAGCTCTCCCGTATCAGACCTGAGCTTTGATCTTTGTTGACTCATAAGGAAATGAGTGAATAGGTGACAAAATCTAGATCCTATACAAAGTGGACTGTCTAATAGGAAATCCTCTCACATACAATGGGAATGCCGAAAAGTTATATTTCATTGAAATAATGGACTAGATATGTTTCTCAATGAAAGCAAGCAACAGAAAAAATATAGTATTTTGATAAAGAATGGGGGTTAAAATGTGACTGGGCATTTGAAATAAGTTCAACCATCAGTTTATGTTTACAACTTGGATGGTTCAAAAATTTCCAAGCTGAGAATTTAATTTAGAGTAACCTAAATTAGTAATGTCCCCCTAGACACTAAGAAGAAGCAAAAACAGGCATATTTTGCATCAAAGTAACTTCAATCCATTAAAAAAAATGATATTGGAAAATAGCATACAGTAAAAAGTAGCTACTTTCACAATAAACTAAGACACCATGAATGAGAGCCAGTACAGACAAAGGATAGCCAAATAGAACCAGAAAGACCAGATATGGATCTGTTAAATATATGCAATTTTTAAAAGTTGAACTTGAAAGTAGTTTCAACAAGAAACTGTAAATTATAGAGAAGTTGGCTGGAGAAATAACCAGTATAATTATTAGAAATAAACTAAAAACATAAATAAAATTAAGATTTTTTAATTTAAATTCTGTTAACATACTTGAGCTGTAAATGTTAAGTAGGTTAGATCATCTTCTCACAGATAATAATTATAGATAATAATTATAAAATTTGGACAAACATTTTAAAGCACTATTTGATTAAACTGGAAAGTAACCACAGTAGGCATGGAAGAAAAAATTAGGCAGGTGAGATTTACAACTGTGACTTTTACTTGAAGATGTAGATTTTTTTTCCCATGGATTAGTAGTATCTGAGGATAGAATTTAAGACTTTCAGAGTAGTAAGAAAGTCAGAGGGAAATCTTAGAGGGGAATGAGCTATAAAGGGTTGAGCCTCAAATTTCACTTATAAAATCCGCCTCAATCCTTTGCTGATTGCTAAATTATGCCTGGGATGACCCCTCAGAGCCCAACACAAAAGGCACCTGGAGAGTGCAAAGACAAGAAAAAAAGATCAGAGCTGAAGGCCACTGCAGGTAAGACAGAGTTTAAATTTAAATCAAGTCAAATTAGTTACCTTGTAGAACAACAACCACAAAATTACTTTTAGAGAAAGTTAGAATAATACAGAATCTCTAAAACGTGTATAATATGCCATTGAAAATCTAGATGAAGAGGAAGAAAGGACCAATCAATTCAAAGACAGAATAGTAGTACTCATTCAATTGGAGCAGCAACAAAACAAAAGAATGAACAAGAGTGAAAATAGCTTAAGGGATGTCTGGGACGTCAAGTTGACTAACATTTACATTATAGGGATCCCAAAAGATGAGGGAGAAAGAAAGAGGTAAGAAATTTAATTGAAGAGATAATGGTTGAAATTCTTTTCCTTTAGTGCCCACAGTTCTTGGTCATGTAACTTTGAAGAATGAAGAGGTAGACTAGTTCACAGCAAAGCAAAGTTTATTAAGCGATATAGTACAAAACTCCCAAAGAGGGAGGGGACCCAAGAGGGTTTCTGTTTTGGTGTTTTAATCTAGGGTTTTTATTGGCTTGTTGGCAGGCTCTTTTAATCTGATTAACCCTCCATGCACCTGTTTCCCAATCAGATTTTTGTCTACATGCTCATCTGCCTATCAGGTAGTTGTTCAGGCGGGAAAGGGTGGAGGGCTCTTTCCAGGGCGGTGTAGGAAAGAGTCCCTTGTCCCTGCCTGCCTTTCTTCCAATTATGATTATCCTCCATTAAAAGGCCCCTTACCATGGAAAATAAACAGATGAGGGACTGCTAATTCATTCTGTGAGTCTAACATTTCTTGGTACCAAGGTCAAAGATACCACAAAAAAATAAAACTGTAGACTCCTAACTCATCCAGTCTGCTGTTGAACCCTTCTATTGTATGTTTCAGTTCAGTTACTGCATCTTCATCTCTGTGTCTTCTGTTTGGTATTTCCTTCTATTTTCTATTTTTTAAAATTCTTGCCTTGTTCATGCGTTGTTTTGCATTTAGTGATCATAATTTTTAATATCTTTTTTGGGTAAATTTCTTATCTCTGTTTCATTAAGGTCTTTTTTGAGGTTTTATGTTGTCCTTTTGTTTGGAACATAACCCTCTATTTCTTCATTTCCTTTGGCTCTCTATATAAGTTTCTAAGCATTAGATAAAATAGCCACCTCTCCCAGTCCTGAAGGAATGGTAACATGTAGGAGATGAAACGTGCCATCAACCTTGCTCTAACTCTTCCTTGTCTTTCAAACTTTTGTGATTGTCCAATCAGCCTACTTTATTTTTAATGTCTCTCCATAGTCAAGGGTGTGCCAAGACATGTCAGTGTCAATGGGGCAAAGGATCTCAGTCAACAGCTAGATTCAGCATGATTGGAAGCCAGATCTTCAGGCAGTAGTATTTAAAGTATGTAAATATGCCTCTTTCAAAGGAAGACAAGAAGATCAGCATTTATGTCTAGTCAGCTAAGAATTCTTTCGTTGTTGTTGTTTGCTACTGTTCCATTGAAGCTATAAATGTAAGTGCAACTGGCCACCAGAGCCAGCTATCAACTGATTTTCCCTGTGAGCAGGGCCCCAAAAGCTGGGGTCCCAGATATGTACACAATATCCTGTCTTAGAGACACTGGTAACCTGGGGTGGGACAGAGGAATAGCAGAAAGAGCCTGTTCTCTGAGATCTCCAGGGAGGATTACACCTGGCCCTTGGATTTGTGCTCAATTATGTTTAATTTGTATGTAATTATGAGAGAAGTTAATAGGCCTTGTTCATAGAAAAATGGGTGTTTCAGGCATTTGCCTCTTCCTTGTGTCCTGGGGTATAGCCAGTTAAGAACTCTTTCTCCACTTGTTACAATCCCATGGGACCCAGGGATATAAGCCCCTCTGGCAGCCTGAGATAGGCAATTACATGGCATCTTTGGGTGGCAAACACAAAGCCTGGGACACTTGATACCAATGCTCAACAAGCACCTGGAGAAAAATGTAATATCCATAGGCATTAGAAAAATGTAAAGCAAAATCATGAGACACAACTTCACACACACTGGGATGGCTATAAACAAATAACCAGAAAATAACAAGTGTTATGGATGTGAAAAAAATTGGAGCTCTTGCACACTGATGGAAATGTAAATGGTTCAATCACTGTGGAAAACAGTTTGGTGTCTGCTTGGAAAGTTAGAATAGAGTGGAAGAAGAGATGAATAGATGGAGCCAACAGGATTTTTAGGGCAGTGAAGTTATTCTGTATGATATTATGATGGTAGATACATGTCACACACATTTCTCAGAATCCACAGATGTGAAATACCAAGAATGAACCCTAACGTAAACTATGAACTTGGGTTGATAACCATGTGTCACTATTGGTTGATTAATTGTACAAAGATACTGCCCTGGCGCAGAACGTTCACAGTTGGGGAAGCTACACATATGGGGGGATGGTGGGTATATGGAGACTCTCCCTGTGCTTTCTCCTCAACTTTGCTATGACCTAAAAGTGCTACAAAAAATAAAGTCTATTTTAAAAAGATTAAACAACATTACCATATGACCCAGTATTCTACTCCCAGATATATATCCAAAAGAAATGAAAACAAGTACTTAAACTCACACCTATATACAAATATTCATAGTAGCATTATTCTCAAGAGCTGAAGGTGGAAATTACCTAAATGCTCATCAGGGCATGAATGAGTAAACAAATTGTGGTGTGTACATATAATGGAATATTATCAATGAAAAAATGAAGTATCAATAACATACCACAACATGGATGACCTTCAAAAACATGCTGAATGAAAGAAGCCAGACACAAAATGTCACATAATGTGTGATTCCAGTTGGAATGGAATATCCAGACTAGGTAAATTCTTAGGGACAGAAAGCAAATTGGTGATTTTCAGGGACTGGGGAGAGGGTGAAATGGGGAACCATTTTATGCTTATGGAGTTTTCTTTTTGAGCGGGAAAATTGTTTTAAAACTAGAAAAAGGTATTGATTGTATACAACACTGTGAATATACTTTATGCCACTGAATTGTACACTATAAAATGGTTGCTTTTATTGTATGTGGATTTACATTTAAAAAATAACTTATTATTTTTTGGTGACACAGTTGGTTAAGAATCTGACTCTTGGTTTTTGCTCATGTTGCGATATCACGGTCATGAGATGGAGCCCTATGCCAGGTTCCATATTGAGCATAGAGTTTGCTGGAGACTTTCTTTCCCTTATCCTCTGCCCCTCTCACCCATACTCTTTATCTCTCAAATAAATAAATAAATCTTAAAAAAAACTCATCATAGATTTGTTAGGCAAAAAGGAAAGAAAGAAAGAAAGAAAAAGAAAGAAAGAAAGAAAGAAAGAAAGAAAGAAAGAAAGAAGAAAGAAAGAAAGAAAAAGAAAGAGACAGACAGACAAGATGTGTCTGCTATTGAACAAATTATAGCTTGTCAAATCAGGAAATTTAGAGACAGATTTTTAGATGATACGCATTTAAATGACATCCTCTTATACTTCATATGGGTTGTTTAAAAGAAATATTGAAATCATGCTTCTATTCTGCTTATTTACATTGAAAAATTGGAAATTATTAAGATAAAAGAAATATTGAAATCATGCTTCTATTCTGCTTATTTACATTGAAAAATGGGAAATTATTAAGATGGAGTTTATTTACAAATAATTTTATAAATGCTGCAAAACTTATTTTAATTTGTTTGAGGTTAGCCTGATTTCGGATTAGGGTAAGAAGTTCTATAATTTTTTGTGAAATATGCTTTTTATAAGTAAATATTTTAAGCATACCTAATATTAGGATAAATCCTAGTTAGGTTCCATAGAAACTGCATCATTCAAATCATTTTAATATTACTAAACACAGGGATGATAGGCATAGTGATAGTAATAATCATGTCAATTTTAGAAAAATGTTTCTAATTCCCTCGTTGCTTCTCAAAAGTTGACTATGTAATATAGGGCCTTACTGTATCAATATAAAACTTGATGTAGTACCAAATTCTGTCATGTTTCCATCTATGATAAACCCCCATGCAGTGATGCAATGTATATGTAAAGGTCTTATATCAGTTTATCTATTTCCAAGAATATTTTAATAATTAAATAAGATCACTTTTTTCCTATGCTAAAGTTCTGATAGGAAATTAATTAAAAACATCTTCTTTCCTTGCTAGTTCATGTTAAAATTTCCAAAGGAATACCAAACACTGTTTCAATTTCCATGGTAAAACATTTGAGTTTATGTTGAATTAAATTGAGAATGGTTTGATGTTCAGTTGACATTACTCAACTATTTCTTCTTATTTATAAAATAGCTCCTATTTGCTTTGTATTTCCTATATGCTAACCATTCTTAATATTTACATTATTTTTACATCGAATCAAGGAAATTGGTTTTATTGTCCCTTTTTACTGATAAGAAAATTGAAGTCTAAAGAAGTTAATTAAATGTGCTCATGACCATAAAAGAGGTTTTTCAGGACTTAAAATCCATGCTTTTAAGTACCACATAATATAGCTTAATCTCTCATTAGCATATATATTTGAAGATTAAAAAGAAAGATTCTTCTGTCATTGAGAAGCTTTCAGCGTAGTTGGGGACATAATATTGATACCCATGTATTATTAGGTCATAGATGACCCTTATCATCCATGAGCCTTGATTTGCTTATTAGTAAAATATATTTAAATATTTAAATATCTTGTTAGCTTCTGGGGTACCTGAGTGGTTCAATTGGTTAAATGTCTGCCTTCAACTCCAGTCATGATCCCAGGTTCCTGCATTGGGCTCCCTGCTCAATGGGAAGCCTGCTTCTCCTCTTCCTCTGCTACTCCCTCTACTTAGGCTTTCTTGCCCTCTTTCACTCACTCTCTCTCTCAAATAAATAAAATCTTTTTTTTTTTTTAAATCTTGCCTGCTTCATCCACAAATTTGTGTTTGCCAGTTTATGATACATCGCAAAATTAAAGCTATTGATTATTAATTTAAAAGGGACTAGAAGGCCATTCCTTTTAACTGAGATAAGTAATAAAATTATTCATTAAACATCTCCTGGTACCAGGCAATATGCTAATATTAGCATCAATCTTCAAAATGATCATAGAAGGTAAGTATTAAAATATTAACTTATAGATACAACAACTACTAAGAGATGTGAAGTAACTTGCTCTGAGTGGAAAAATAAATGGAGATGGTGATATTAAAAGTCATGTCTGTCTGGCCAAGATTCCCAAGCTCCTTCCACAGGCTTGTCTCCAATAGACCAAATATGCTTGAATCCGTGTTAGTCATTTTGGTGCTCTGTGTGCTCAGGCATTTACTGGGTTTCTTAAAGCCTCAGTTCCTGCATCTCTCTTAGCTGAATCTAATGCCATTTTATTGCAAATTAAAACCTGTCAAATACAATGTTTGTTTGTTTGTTTGTTTATGATTTTATTTATTTTTTTGAGAGAGAGCATGAGACAGAAAACTTGTAGAGGGAAGGAGTAGAGGGAGAAGCAGACTCCTCGCTGAACAGGGAGCCCAACATGGGACTCAATCCCAGGACTCTGAGATCATGACCTGAGCCGAAGGTAGATATTTCAGTGACTGAGCCACCAAGGTGCACTCAAACACAATGTTCAAATTGTTTTTCTTTCACTGATAACAAAACGTAGATTGGAGCAGTGAGATGTTGAAGATGGAGTAGTTAATTATAAGACTGTTGAAGTTACACATGAGCCTGAACTCAGGGGTGCGAATGTGAGCTCAGGGGCATGAATGTGAGATTGGGGCTATACTAGCAAATGACATGTAGAATATGAGAGAAGAAATGTACAACAAATACAACAAGATTCAGTCAAGTAAGAATTTGTATGGGGAATAAAAGAAAAATATGTTTTTAAGCTTAATCCCAAACCATTTTATTTAAGGAACGACTTTAATGGTGAGAGGTCTGAAAGAAAATGTTAGGATGAAAAGAAATCTCAGTTTGAAACATGAAAGATCATTTCTAACTTCACAGAACTCACTAGTTTGTGGGGAAGACAGAATCAAGCAGTTAAGAGAATGTGATAATGCTGTTGTTATAGAAAGGCTGGTTATGACGCCACTTCGTACGCTGCGTATCATCCCCCCCTCAGCTGAGGAAAGGTCCATTAGCATGGTCCCTATTTGGTTACCCATTGGAACTGTGACCCACATGTAGGATATGGGAGCCCACATACTTTTGTTCACAGATGATTCTAACAAAGTAGACTGGGCCAATCAGCACCTCTTCCTCATTTTCAAGATTGCTTATTAAGTAATACATAATGGTTATCAGTGATGGACTGATCATTAATGAGATGCAACCTCACCAGAGAATGGGTCTAGCATGACCAGCAAATGAAAACTGTAGAGATCTCATAGCTGATGACTTGTCTAGCATGAGGTAATTTGCACACATTCAGGTTCATCCCTCATGACTTGTGTGACTGCCAGATGAGCAACACTCAGCCTACCATGCTGGTCATGAGTGGGGCTGAAGTCTTTTATATTCTGTGAGTTGTTGATTGAGCTCAAGGCCGCTGCTGCAGGTTAGGTAGAACAGGCATTGCAGACTCTTCTCATGGGTTTGCTGAAAAGCAATTATTGAAGATAGATTTATTCTCCATGATTAAAAACTCAAATAGTCTGATCACACTTAATCATGAATGGATTGCTATCCATTCATCTCAATAATTTTTGGAATTTTTCATAAATTTAGTTTCAAGGGGGGTGGTGATGAACTTAATTCTCTGAGTTAAATGGGTATGGTCTCTGAATCTGGCTAGGAAATTTTGTTATACAAACTGTCAGTCTCAAGCACAAGGAAAATCAGCTCTCAAATCCTCCATTCCTCCATCTATAAAATATAAATGATACAAATAACTACCCTTAAAATTGTTATGTAGATTAAACGAGATACCATTAGTCAATGCCGAGCATAATGTCTAAAATGTAATAGGCTTTTTGATTAATCTATTTTTCTTCCCATCCCTTTTCCCACCGAAACTTAGTTAAGTCATAATCTCTTTTTCTTCTATTTATAAATTTTGTGGTAATTTTCCTTCTGAAACTAGTATTTCTTCTTTGAGGTACATAAGTAAAGAACACTTTTGTGTAGTCAAAAAAAAAAAAAAAAAAAAGGAAGGCAGTAGGTGAATAATCTGAATTGGAGACCCAGCTATGACACTTAGCAAGTTTATAGTCATATTTAAGGCAACCTATATAGCTCGATATGGGGAACAGTAATGCTTTCTTCACTGGGTTATTTGTGACTTCCCAGCTATGCAAGCTTTAGCAAGCAGAGAAAGGAAAGCATATGCTTACTCTCTGATTCTTAAAGCACACCAGTCTCATTTCCTTCATGAAAACAGGTTCAGTCGTGTGATATTACAGTGGGAATGTGCCTAAAAATCCCCTGCTTTGATTTCTTTCATTTTTCAAATAAGGGAAATCACAGGAATTTAGCCATTTACTTGAAGTAATATAACATTTGCTTCAGAGGCTCTGACTACTCCAGAGCTCACCTCCTCTAATGTCCATGGAAGTGTTCATGTGACCTCTTCTTTCAGAGGGAAGAACAATGTGCCCAATATTTACAACCCCGGAAATCAAGTCTATAGTGTTGGAAGATTTTTTTTAAAGATTTTATTATTATTTATTTATTCATGAGAAACAGAGACACAGAGAGGTAGAGACACAGGCAGAGGGAGAAGCAGGCTTCATGCAGGGAGCCTGACATGGGACTCGATCCCGGGTCTCCAGGATCATGCTCTGGGCAGAAGGTGGCACTAAACCGCTGAGCTACCCAGGCTGCCCTATAGTGTTGGAATATTTAAGGAAGAAACATGTTTATTTTATATTTCTTTCTTGAAAATCATTGTTAAACCTTTCCTATATACAAAAAAAAACTGTATAATATGAATATGAATTAAACATTTTATAAAACAAATCCATGTAAGGACTACTACAATTAAGGAAAACTACGTTACCAGTGTAAGTCACCAGCCTCGACATGCCCTTATTCTAATAAGTACTGCATATATAACCACTCTCTGAGGTTATACATTTCTTGTTTAGTAAGTAATGGGTTCTTTGTTATCTATCCCTAAATGGCATATTATGTAACTTATTTTTTTTAATTTGTAAGAATGGAATTATACTGTACATATCTTCATTCAGGTTACAGTATCTACTCACAATTATATGTTAAAATATATTCATAATGATACTAGTTTCTAAACCTTTTCTGTTGCAATGCTGTATTTAGTTGTATAAAGGTAGTATGATTTATTTAGCTATTATTCTGTGAGTATACATTTGAGTAGTTTCCAAATTGTGCTGTTATGAATATCGTTGCTGTACACATTCTTCCGTACGTTTCCTGGTTCATGGGTGCAAGAGTTTTTCTAGCATATATTCTTGGAATAAAGTTGCTGTGACATAGGTAATGTACTTATTCAAAATGGTAACTTTGATATGCATTACTAGAAAGCATGAATTCGTTCCTACTTATTTACAAGCTATTTAAATATCCTCTTTTGTTAAATGCCATCTGTTCTTTTGCTCATTTTTTTTTCTGTCATGCTATTTGTCTTTTTCTTATGGATCTATATGATATATATTATATATGTATATGTGTATGTGAGAGAGACAGTCTTATTCCAGAGGGTGGTGTTCTAAATAGTTATAGCCCAGAGATCTATCTAGTCCATATTGTCGAAAGGTTTCAGGTACAACATATTGCTCATAAATGAAGATCAATGATGCCATTTTCATGTATGTGACTTCATATGAGAAATAATATTGTGACCTCATAGTAGGCAATATGCCTATACCAAAATTTCCCAGACCTTTTGAAATTAAGTGTGGCCACATGACTTGCTTTGAACAATGAATGACATGTAGAAAAAATTTGTGTTACTTCACAGATGAAGTTTGAAGAACAAATGAATGATTTTCCATCCTTTATCCTTGCTGAAGGGATAGTGGTTGAATGTGTCAGGGTAAAACTCCTTCCTTCTTGATTTCTGAGTAACTATAGTGAGGAAATTCCCCGGACAACCCAAACTAATTATGCAAGAAATAAACTGTGGTTTTGTTAAACTAGTAAGATTTTGGAATTGCTTGACTTATGTTTAAATTTTTGCCTTTTTTGTGGACTTGATATATAGTATTTCATTAAAATTAGAAAATTTGCTTTTCAAAAGACACCATTAAAAAAGCAATGTGAGCCACATAGTGGGAGAAAACATTGATAACATGTATATCAGAAAAACAATTTTTATCCAGGGGGTATAAATAACTCTTAGAAATAATAAGAGATGAATGACCTAGTATATTTTTTGAATGTAAGAATATTTGAACAGATGATTTATAACAAAAATACAAAAGACCATTTTAAACACATGAAAAGATTCATAACATTCATAAATAGAAATGTAAATTAGAATCATAATGAGATATCACCACACACACATTAGAATGGGTAAAATTAAAGAATAAAATGACCGTACCTCACATTGGCAAGGATGTGAAACAACTGGAATTCTCATAACTGCTAGTGGGAATGTAAAATTTTATAACCATGTTAGAAAACAACTTGCAGTTTCTTAAAAAGCTAATAACATACCCATCAGAAGGTCATAGGAATAGCAATTCCACCCCTAGGGAGATACCTCAAATAAATGAAAATATATACATGCAAATACTTGTACGTAAATGTTCATAGTGGCTTTCTTTATATTAGCATAACTGGAAAAACTCAAATCTCCATCAACATGTGAACAGATAAACAGACTGTGTTATATCCATACAATAGAAATATTACTAAGTAATATAAAGGGTAAAACTAGTGATACAGGCAGCAAGGCAGCAACATAGATGGGTTTAACAATCATTACACTATACTGAAAGAAACCAGGCCAATGAACAATATTTATTCAGTAATATTATTTATAACGTCTAAGAGTAGCACAGTAATTTATAATGACACAAAATACATCTATGGTTTCCTGAGTAGGAAAGGGAATGCCATTCTGGTTACAAAAAGGCATGAAGAACTTTTAGCAGCAATTGAAATGCATGCTATTTTGATTTTGGTGACTGATCCAAGGTTATACACATTTGTCAAAACTTACATATATTTTCAATTTCTTATAATTTAATTATATCTAAAGTTACAAAGAAAACAAACAAAATAGTTAAAATGTCTCATCAAGTTTATTGAAAACCCTTTTAAGATATTGTTTGGAATTTCTTTGAATATTTAAATAAATCCAAGGTGTCTTAACATCATCAATGATATTAATTCTTCCTGTCCTGACTCATTCCTCTTCTTCAATGTCTTTTAGAATTTTTATAATTTTCTAATGAAATGGTTGCACACATTTGTTAAATTTTTTACATTGAATTCTTCCTATTATAAATTAAATATTTAAATTTCTGCTTCTTTGCTTTTATTATTGGCATACATGGACTGTAGCAACTTGTACATGTGAATAGTAGTGCTATTTTAGATAAAAAAAGCTATTACTGCAACTCTTTATATATTCTTTTGGCTTTTCTATGTGAACTATCTTATGAGAAAATGACATCTTTATGTAATCTACCTCACCATTCTTGTAGAACATTTTTCCTCTTTTGTTGTACAGGTTAGTGCCTCTAGTACAATATGGACAGATATGTTACATCACTGCTTGTTATTCATTTTCATAAGAATAGTTTCAATGTTTTACTGTTGAGAATAATGATTGATACAGACTTTCTGAAAATAAGCTTTATCAAATTAAGAAAGGTGTTTTATGTTTGTTTTTAAAGATTTTATTTATTTATTCATGAAAGACACAGAGAGAGAGAGAGGCAGAGACATAGGCAGAGGGAGAAGCAGGCCCCATGCAGGGAGCTTGACATGGGACTCCATCCTGGGACTCCAGGATCACACCCTGGGCCAAAGGCAGGTGCTGAACTGCTGAGCCACCCAGAGATCCAGTCTTTTATGTTTGTACAGCATTTGTTGTGTTTTATTTTCATCATGAATGGTTGTCCAATTTTATCTAATATTACCTTCTGCACACCAATTCATATAATTATATAGGTTTTTCCTTTTTTTTTATAAGTGACAATGTATTTTAATACCAAAGAAACTTGCCTTTTTAAAATAAGCTGTATTGATAATAATGTCTTATATTTTAAAACACTATAAACTGAAAAATGGTTAGGATGGTAAATATTAGGTTATGCCTATTTTATGACAATCAAAAAAGTAGTTTGGTTACAACTAGTATCTGCTATTTGAATGTTTTATAGGACTTCCCTATAAAAATACCTGTTCCTGATATATTTTTATATACATAATTTTATTTAGCAATAGAATAATTTAAAATTTCAATATTTTCTTGGTTAATTCTGCTCCTTGGTATTATTCTGTAAAGTTATTTATTTCTCCAGTTTTTATTTTTTTTACACAATGTTGTCATATCTCTACTATCTCTCTATTGAAATAGTGCCATCCTCAGAATATGTGCTGCCAAAACAAGCACTAAAGATTGCTGTCTTTAAATTTCTAATATTTATCTAAGTTTCTCTTTGTTCTTGAACAATTCTGCCAGTGTTTTGTAAGTTTCTTTTAAGAACTAGCTTTGATTTTCCTGAATGTATTTAATACTTGTTTTCTATTTCTTTGTTTTCTGTTTCAACTTTCTTGTTCCTGATGTTATTTTCCCATTAAAAAAAAAAATCGATTTTCCCTGCATTGATTTTCAGCGTTTCTTTTATCTCAATACAAGTTCTGAAAAGGCAAAATCCTGTAAGGTTAGAAGTATACTTTCAAACTCAAAAAAACTTGCAGATATCCATAGTAACTTATGGTCCAGTGTGTTTTGAGCTTTCCCAACATATATAGAAAATTCAATTTACATTTTGTTATCCTTTTTTCTTAATTGAATTCCTTGGCATCTGAAAGTATAATCTATTTGCTAAAAAGTCTCTATTATTTTCTTTTTTCTTTTAGAGAGGATTGCAGACAGAGAGAGAGAGAGAGAGAATCTCAAGCAGATTCCTCGCTGAGCATGGAGCCCAACACAGGGCTTTAGCTCACATCCTGAGATCATGAATGAGCCAAAACCAAGAATCGGAGGCTTAACTAACTGAGCCACTCAGGCACCCCAGTACAAATGCTTTAAATTTGTACAGAATTGTCATATACCTTAGAAAGATGTCAATTGTCATCTATTTTACATTCTTTTGAGAGTGATGTATATTTTTCACTTGTGGTGACAGTGTAATATACAACATTTGTTAGATAACATATGCTAATTGTCTTATTTAAGTATTTTATTATTTATTCATAATATTTTATAATTTATAATTTTTTATAATATTTTATTCATGAGAGACACAGAGAGAGAGGCAGAGACATAGGCAGAGGGAGAACAGGTTCCCAGTGGGGAGCCCCCTGCCGAACTCGATCCCAGGACCCTGGGATCTCAACCTGAGCCAAAGGTAGATTCTCAACCACTGAGCCACCCAGGTGCTCCTATTGATAAACTCCAGGTATGTGATATTCAAGTGGTTAATACTTGTAAATAATTTCCCACATTATTCCTCTTAATCTTTGAGTTTCTTTTACATATGTCACTATAATCAGCATTTGGCTTCATTTGCCGTTCTGAATCACACAGATTTCTATTTTCCTTATAACATTTAATATGCATATTAGTTGAAATATGAATTCAGATATATACTCTTCCTTTTTTTTAATTGCAGATTTTCATGACTCCATTTTTTTTAGTCTGCTAATTTGTAAATCATGAACTGTTTCATTTTAGCAATTATATGTGGTTCATCAAATTCTAAAGTTAATCACCACCTTTATTTTTTTCCCAACCAATAGAAGTGTCATAAAATAAAATGAATTATTTCCTTCTCATGTCGCATGATATGTGGAGTCTATCACTTCTTTTCTAATATAAGTGATTTAATAATTTTATATATTCTTTCATAATTACGTTTAAGCATTTTTTTGGAAGACTTCAGCTTTCATTCTTTCTGCTGAAAAACTGAAGATATTAAAATGGGAATATATTTCTTCAACATGAGATTGATTTTTCGGACTCTACTTATTGCAGCTAAGGTAGCGTCAAACTTAGATTCTGATTTGTCTGAAAATGTGGGGGTTTTTTTACATTCAATCTTAAAATATATTTTTACTGCCTATGAAATTCTAAATTAACATACTTTTCTATGTTGAATTGGATTATTCCACTCTCCTTTGAGTTCCACAATTGCTGGTATCTTTCATCAAGCCCTAATTCTAAAAATCCAAATTTCTTTGTTTATTTGTTTTTCTGGTTCCTCTCAAAATATTTCTTGTCCTTAATGTGTCTTGTAGAAATTGTGATCACTGGACTTTAAAACTTGTAGACCGGTGTATTTTTTTTTTTTTATCAGTTTTAAATATTTCTTAGGTATTTTTCTTTTTAAATTTCTAGTTCTTTTTTTTCAAGTCAGAATATAAATTTTACTATTTTTTATGTCTTTGTCATAAATTAAGCTACCATCTATCTTGTTATTAGTTTATTTAATGTTACATATATAATTTTAACCTATAATCTTTGTGAATCTGAGTTTGTAGTAGATTATTCTTGTTAATCCATATCTGAAATATTTTTTTTCTCTCCAGAGTTAAATGATTTTTAAATTATTTGCTCTTGTTCCTTGGGAAAAGGTCTGTGTTTAAAGAGAATTCTTTCATACAAGATTTCAGTTTATTTTTCTCAGGTGCCAGGGTTTAAACAAACCAAGTCCAAAAGATATTTTAGATAACATATATAGTGTAGTTATGGCCCTATACATCTACACATCTGTAAATGCCAGCTCATAATAAAAAATATTCTTAGGGATGAGTTTCACTTTTTAGCTCTCCATAAAGAATGAACGTCCAGATAGGCAATATAGTGCTTAGTCTTAGTTTCTGGTCTCCTATTGTATTCATTGCCTTATCCCATCTTAATTACACTTTAAAAAATTGGGTTACATATTATCCAATGTATTTAAGTATTTCCTGACAGAAGTTGTATCTCTACTTATTTGTACCATCAGACACAGCAGCCATATGTAATTATATGGGTCTGCTAAGGCTGCTGTAACAAAATACCACAGACTGGGTGGCTCAAATAACATATATTTATTTTCTTACAGCTCTGGAGGCTAGAAGTCCAAGCTAAGGTACCAGAAGGTCTGGTTTCTTCTGTCCTTGGCTTAAAAATAGCCACCTTCTCAGTGTGCCCTCATATGTATTTTCCTCTCTGAGTATGCATCCCTGGTATCTGTTCTTCTCCCAAGGACACTATTCATATGGGATTAGAGGCCCATGCATGCAACCTCATTTAACCTGAATTCCTCCTTAAAGGCCCTATCTCCAAATACAGTCAAATTGGCGTTTAGTGCTTCAACATGTAGATTTCGTGGATGAGACACAATTCAGTCCATAAGAGTAATTAAAATGCTTTTTACTGTAGTTCCCTCAGGCTTGGATTACTTCAATTATTATTACTCATGCTCACTTCCAAGTTAGGCATGTAAATACTTTGGCAGTTGTCTCAATTTCATTAAAGATATTTTACTTTTATATTAAAAACTATTAATGAATAAGGGAATATGGATATGTCATCAAATATTTACTGTCTGGAATGGTCAAAAGGTATCTTTGTAAAAATATAAGATCGATTTCTTTGTTAATACCACCTTAAGGAGTTTGTCAGTTACAATGACAGTCTTGCCACCAAGTGATGCTAACCGTGTGTCCTCTAAGCCCACATACAATTTGTTGCTTGAATTTCAACAAGAGATTCAGGATTATAATTTTCCAAATGAGCCCACCCTCATAACCAGTAAGTTTCAAGTTATATTTAATTAGAAAATATACCAGTGAATACAACTTTATCCCATATACTTTATCCAAATTTGAACAACAAAATATTCTTTGAAATCATAAACTTATTAAACACTTGAAGGAAAAGTTGAGAGTTGTAGAAGTGAGAAGTCCCTGAAAATAAAGAAAACCTCTGTAGTTTATTCTGAATTCTACCTTTTTGGTCAGACACTCTTAGCTTGCACCTTCCCTAAACACTGATTTTACTTATACTTTTACTTCTGAGTTGTTTAAATATCAGGTACATATTAAAGCAGACTCTATTCCCTCATCACCAATCTTGTTCTCTCACCAATCCATTTGAAGGCTTGATGGGATGGAACCTGCTAATGAAGAAAGAAACAAAATATGTGTCCTTCTAAGGCTGAGGGCACCAACTAGGTAGCACAAAATAATTCAACTTTCCCCCATATCAGCCAAAACATTTATTTTCACCTTTCAACTCTGCCTTTGGAAAATTTGTCCTACATATTCCCTCCCAACAGCCCTCTGATTTTCAAGGATTTTTTTTTTTTTTAAGATTTTCTTTATTTATTCATGAGAGACAGAGAGAGAGAGAGGCAGAGACACAGGCAGAGGGGGAAGCAGGCTCCCTGGTGGGAGCCTGATATGAGACTGGATCCCAGGACCCTGGCATCATGACCTGAGCTGAAGGCAGACGCTCAATCACTGAGCCACCTTGGTGTCCCTGATTTCCAAGTATTTTAACAATCAACTAATATATACTTAGTTTTGTCCCATGGTTAATTTCAATTAGCATTAGTTTTCAAGGCTGCATTTGGTTAACAACAAAAAAAAAATTATGACAAACATCTCCTCCTTTATTTTTACCATCACTTAATAGTCTCTGTCCATGAATAAATAATTCACTGCATGTGACGTTCTTTCTATTCATTTAATACAGTATCCAATCTACGTTGCTGACTTAAGAATTAATGGTATGTACAAAGGATATCATAGTCACTATGTACACATTGGATACTCAATATAAAGTTTTACTTTATTTTATTCATGAGTTTTGTTTTGTTCATACTTCCATCTCCAGTACCTCAAGGAGTGCTGGCACATAGTGTGAACACAGGATATATTTTTTTGAATAAAAAATAAATTGCAATTATTTTTAAGCCAATAATATTCTCTGTTTCTTTTTAAGGCCAAAAATCAAGGCTCACCTCCTCCATAAAAATTTTCTCATCAGTCTGGTTTCATATACAACTTAACATGTCATTGTAGATTCTGTTTAATTTCCTTCTCGTTCTTTGTTTATAATAAACTTCTTTGAGTGCAAGTAATATCTTTTATATTATAGATGTACTATATCATATACAGTACTTAACCAAGGACTGGGTATGTGGTAGATCCTCAAGAAAACAAAGCCTTGGAGTTAGAAGGAGATTTAGAGGTTATTATGCTAATAACCACCTAACGCAAACACACCACATGAATTTGAGTATCTTTTTGCCCCCAGTCCCATGTTCTAGCTGGCCAAATAAAGCAAGAACTCATATGAGTCCCCTTAATCAGTACCAAAATTTGCATTCACTTCATCAGTGATGGTCAGACAAGGTTAGGCTCCATCGACATTGATAGATACCTTGCAGGATGTTTGGACAGACCATGCATTAATCTGATTTCCCCTCCCATATTTAGCCTCAATGAATGGAATTGTAAAAAGAACATATCCCCTCCCATATTTAGCCTCGATGAATGGAATTGTAAAAAGTTAGATAGCCACAGGATCCCCTGAAATCTGAAAGGCAATATGATATGAAAAATATGATATGACATATTTATTTCAAAATTATCTGAAAACCTTACATGCACCAATATTATTATTTTTCTTTTTCATCATATATGAAATTCGAAGATTCATAGAGAAATATGGAATGGAAATATTCATCTCCTTTTTGTGGCTTTCCTCTCTTGTGGGGCACCCTTCTACATTTCTAGCATGAGTAGTTACGTATTTAGTGCTTGGTTCACCTGAGTACTTGCAAGTTGGTATTTTTGTGCCTTTCAGATCTTCCTCCTCATCCCCTACATAACCAGCACTAAATCAATACATTTGATCCTTATTATTTACATAGTTCATATTTGCAAGTTCATCTAATCACTAAAGTTTATTTGTAAACCCCAAATCAAAATTCAGGTTGCTTTTGCAGTCATTCCCAGATGTGCAGAGCCTCAAAAATTGGAGCTGTCCTATGAACATGTTCCCAAAGGAGGTCAAACCAGGTGATGCTCTGCCCATTTTAGCTCTTGCACTATTAAAACAAGTGTCCTTTTCTTAACATATTTAGTGCTATTCTTTTCCCAACATTTTTGTGCTTTTTGTTAATGATTTTGCTGTTTAAAATGGCCTGCAAACTTACCTAGTATTGAATGCTGCCTCATGTTCCTAAATATAAGAAAGCTGTGGTGTGCCTTATGGAAAAAAAATACATGTGTTAGGTCAATTTTCATGCTTTTAGTACTCATGGTAGTGAGTTCAATGCTAATTAATCACAGTATACATTAAATAAGATGTTTTAAAAATAAATAGATGTAAAACAAGATGGTGTTGATCAGTTGGTGAAAATGCATGCCCAGTGGCTCATAGGAATCCTGTCTTTTCCCTATGAGCAATGCTTCAGTTTTCATAATTCAGGGTGTGGCAAATTTGTAGAGCATGACTGGCACAGATAATCAGAATTGACCTTTTGTACTTTTGTTTCCTTTGACAAGTATGGTGGACATAGCTGGATGCCTTATGTGTCATTTACTTCTATGTCTTCCTTTTTTAAATTTCTTCCTTAATAACAAAACTGGAATATGCACACATTCATATTGACCTCTAGAAACCCATTTTCTCAATAGATAGTGCATCTATGGTAAAATGCGACACAGTTCTGGTGAATGTGTATATTTGGTATAGGTGGTAATTCTTGGAGTGGTCTTCTTTGTCTTCCCGACCCTTCCCACTTTCCATTTCTGGTTTGCATGAAACAGAACAGATGGGGTTAGAAATGGCACAAACCATCCTGTAAATGAGAAGCAATGAGTGGAATGGTCAATTCTCACAATGAATCTTAGAGCAGAACATTCAGCTCTCTGGAGCTCAGCCTCTGTCTCTAATTTGATTGCTTCCTTTAGGGTATGTATTTGTGTAAGGCAAATGATTTTACATTTTTCACTGGACATGCTATTAGTGACATATTCATCTGTCACTCTACTTCCTGAACACTCTTTTTTTCCCCCTGAAATCTTGTACTATCCTTTTCCCTCTGTGTCTTCAAACCTACAAATATATGATATAAAGGTTGCCACCACTTTCCTCCTACATTGCAACTAGCCTTTGATATTTGGATAAATGATTTTTCATTGCCTTGAGGAAATGATCTGACGTTTTAGGCCATCTTAGAATCCTATTCTGCTATAGCACCTCAAAGCCTTACATTACACATGCATTTATCCTACTCCCTGGGAGTAGAAACCAAACGTGTAATATCTCTTCTTCCAAGTAGAAGGTATTTTAGAAAAAGCAGAGCTTTTCCCATAAATTAGGGGAAGTAAGGGCAACTTGCATTTATTAATTATTGCTATGTAGCAGGTCTTATTAATAAACCAGGATATTTAATCTTAAAACAAAACAAAATAAAGCAAAATTTGTGAAGTATTACCTTGTCCATTTTGCAAGGACACTGAGCTAAAAAAAAAAAAAAAAAAAAAAAAAAAAAAAAAAAAAAAAAAAAAAAAAAAGAAAAAGAGAAAACCATATGCCAAAGTTCCCAGAGGTTGTATTAATTTTCTGATGTCTAGCAAATCACTCAGAAAAGTAGTAACTTTAGAGGCACCTGGGGGCTCAGTGGGTTAAGTATCCAACTCTTGGTTTTGAGTCAGGTTGTGATCTCAGGGGTTGTGATATGGAGCCACATTTGGGGCTCTACACTCAGTGCAGAGAGTCTGCTTGAGGCTGTCTCTCCCTCTCCTTCCACTCCACCCCTCCTGCTTTCTCTTTCTCAAATAAATAAATTAATTAAAAAAATAAAATAAAAGTAGTGACATTCAATAATAATATATATAATAATAATA
Source organism: Canis lupus dingo (assembly GCF_003254725.2). Lineage (NCBI taxonomy): Eukaryota > Metazoa > Chordata > Mammalia > Carnivora > Canidae > Canis > Canis lupus. The sequence continues at coordinate 28,142,243 of NC_064261.1, read as the reverse complement.
TATTATAATATTAATGATAATATAAAAACCAAAACATAATGGTTCACTTGCTGGATCTTGCAGGATAATGTCCTTACTCCTTTAGGCATTTTCACATATCAAATCTATAGGAAAATTTACCATTTAGGTGGCAATCCTTTTATGAAGGTTGGTATATCTTCTGTCCATACTTTACACGTCAAATGTTCTACTTCCCTTAATTTTCTTGTGGTGATAGGACAGTATGATAAAATTGAAACAGGGAAATTTGGGACAAATAAATTAGATCTCTTTCAACTTTTACTGGTTATGCTAAAGGCATGTTTACTGGGAATTACGTTATGATAACACTGATTGGAATAAGATTAAAAATGAAAAAAAAAAAGATTAAAAATGATAATAGTTATTGATTTCTACTGTCACACCATTTATTTAATGAGAGTTTAAAAAGTGCAACTCTGTTTTACATCTGTTATATGTTTCAAACATTTATCCTCATAGAAAATACAGCTTATGAATTAAGTATTCTTGCTCCTATTATATGGGCAAAACTTTGAAATATTAAGGAATTCAGCTTACACAAGATAGTTGAAGCACAAAGCCGAGGATTTCAAAGCCAGAACCATTCTATTATATCCAAATGCTTCTCTCATCCATTGTTCATGCCCATATGGTCAGAGTAATTTTCTAAAGCAATTAATTCATTTTTCTTCATCATGTAAGCAAACTAGTACCTTGTTCATATGCCCTTACCGAAGACTAAGATAGTCCGCATAAAAGAATTTTCCAGATGGCTGAAAGTTGAAGTGCACAAAATTTATTTTAACCACTTTGGATAGAAGTCTTTCTCAGACATACTTCACACTTTCCTGACTCTTGAATGAGTATATGAAACCCACATAACCCTTTCTTGATTAGGTAGAGCTGACTGCAATTTCTACTCTTGCTCCAGCTTGTCATACTGGGATACTATTAGGGGTAACCAAGGTATTTTTAAGATCGCTTATCCCCATATTTAGGGACTCCAGGTAAGTTTTTTATATGTTCCACACCTGGATAAAAATACAGAACAAAACGTTTTGTTTTCCTTTTGTTTTGAATGGCAGTCCCTTAATCTATCTCAGCTCTATCCTCTCCTACACAGTCCCATATACACACCACAGAGTGGACTAGAAATATACCACACAAAGGCAATGCGGTTACTAGTAAGAGAAAGTATATGAGGGGCACCTGGGTGGCTCAGTCAGTTAAGTATCTGCCTTCAACTCAGGTCATGATCCCAGGGTCCTGGGATCCAGCCCCTTCTCATCCGGCTCCCTATTCAGCAGTGAGTCTGCTTCTCCTTCTTTCTCTGCCTCTCCCCTGCTGGTTCTCTCTTTCAAATAAATAAATAAAATCTTTTTTTAATCTTTTTTTTTTAAAGAGTAAGTATTAAAATCTCTTCTACTGGAAAAGTGAAAGTGGGTTGGTACTAGCATATGAATTGATTACATCATCTGTAATTTCTCAGATGCAATTTGCATATCCCTCATTGTTCTCTGCAGTATTTTCAGATGTGTTTGATACTTAAATAATCAGGCTTATATTGTGGTTAGTAATATCACTGCTGGACACCCATAATACGGAATATAAGACAAGTATTAAACATGCACTGGGCTTGTAAGGACTGATTAACTTGTCCTCTGAGCATAAGGAAGGGGAATCATCATGTTTGCACATGACATTGTTCAATGCTCAAAACAATGTTCTGAATTAGTTAACTTGAGTTCCCAGCTTACATATGGATTTAAGGAAAGTGTTCAAGGACATAGAACCTGGATTCAACCAAAGCTTTCTTTGATTTAAAAACCTGTGCCCTTGTGAATTCACTATTATTTCTTCAATCAATATGATGGAGTAGAAAGCATTAAACAAAAACAAAAGAAGCATGAACCGTCTTGATTCTGAAGGGTTATCGGTTTTAAAGCTCATCAATAATTTGGCAACATTACAGTGGGAGATAAATGAGTTGGTAAGGTATCCGTTCATAGTAAGAGGCACCATAGATTTTAAAATATGTTAACATGAAAATACACCTCAGAATGGGAAATTTCACATTGTGGAAACATCATTGACATAAGACCATTATTTTTTTTTTAAGCAGTAATTAGAATAAAGCATGTATTCTATGACTTCAGAGCAGAGAATAAAGGAGGAACGAGTGCTTGGAGATAAATTTAATTCGAGAGGCAATCCTGGAGTTAAGTAACTTTAGGACCAGAACCTGACAAAAGTCTGATAACAAATGGTTGTAAAGATGAAATCAGAAAAACTCCACTCATTTTCACGTATGTGGTTATCTCCTACTCCTGTGTCAAGGCAAAGGGCAAGGTCAGAGGCTCTGGGAACTTTCTTATATTACTATGCCTCTCTTTTTGAGCTACAGGGACTTCAAAAATAATCTTTGGACTGTCCCCCTGATTCTCATATGTTGATCAATTCAAGGTGAGGACATGTGCTATGGGGATCATTGCTGGAAGGCAATGGAGCATGGATGAACATATGCATGTTTCCATCCCTCCCCCCACACCAACACAGATACCTTTCTCAGACACTATCAGTAGAATTTCCAATTTGCTGTGCAGACAATAGAATCTCTAGAGTTAGTGAAGTTCAAACAGCTAGATGTTACACAGGTGGGATTATTTTAACAAGGCACAGTAAAGCCTGAAAAGATCTTCAGATACTTTCCAAATATACCCTGATGTGTGGGTAGAGGAAAAAAGCTTTACCAAAATAACAAAATGTGTCAAGCAAACTGAAACTTAGAATCAGCTGAGCAAATGGTAACTTTTAATTATCTGCTAGTTTTCTATGGTTCAAAACTAGTAATTTACCATTCTCTCTGATGACTTTCTGGAAACCAGTCCTTGTGGGGGATGTTTTCCTCTCTTTTTAGTAGAGATCTAGCAGCCAAGGTTTTGGACATGTATACTTGAACATGTGTGAAGTCCATACTTTAGTTTCTAAAAACAGATTTTCCAATCCTGGAGAGAGGAGATTTAACCATTCACCCAGCAACAGACCAGATGTTATTGTTTGTTTTAACTGATAGATCAAGAATAACAGCTGAGAAAGAAAAGAAGGAAGAAAAAAGAAAGAAAAAGAAAAAAAAAGAAAAAAAAGAAAAGGAAAGAAAGAAAGAAAGAAAGAAAGAAAGAAAGAAAAAGAAAGAAAGAAAGAAAAGAAAGAAAGAGAGAAAGAAAGAGGCAAAATGATGAACTTCTTTGTCATTGAGCCATGCTACGAAATGGTTGCAAAAAATAAAGATACTGTGAGGCATTATGGAGAATAGTAAATGCTTTATTCTGAGGTAGGAAAACTTTGCCAAAGTCAAGGCATCCACTTAGAAAGGCCAAAACAATCTGATTCATTTTATGGAAGTTTTAAGTCTTTTATTGTGTATAGGGGGGAAAAGTTAATATTTTAATTTAGAATCACTTTTACAGCTACTGCTAGCATAGATAAAAATTTATAGTTTCACAGCTGTAGAGTTTTTAGATTTAATTAGAGGAACTGTTCCCTTTATGCAACAACTTTCTCACGGAGGTAGGCTGTGCTGATTTGAATTAATGTGCTTTAAATAATTTTTACTGAGTTTCCTGCTGTGAATAGCTAAATAGAAGTTTTGTGGTGAGTGATTTTTAAAGGAGAATTTTCTCCCCCTTAACTGAGTTTGGGATATTTTCCTGCCCTTAGCAACAATAGTTGGTAAACAAACACTTCTTTATAAGGAGAGGAGAGGTCAATAGGACCCTGTTTATTAGTCAGTGCTTGGCTTTTTGAGATATCTGTGCTTTGTAATTGAAGACTAAGAGAGATATTTCTTATGAGGCCTCACCTTTGAATTTATAAATCCCACAGATTAACTCTAAAAACAAAGGAAGGTAACAAAAATAGATGATTCATGTTAACATGATAAATTTTGCAAAATAATCTGGAAATCCATAAATTAGAAGTGAAAGAGATGCCTATGAGGTGGAGGAGTCAAGAAGTCAGAAACCCATTTGGAAATACCACTCAGTCTGTAAGAAAGCTGTTCTAATCATGGTGGATGGGGAGGATGGCCCAGCTTGTCTGTGCATGAGAACCCATTAGACTCTTGAACTTTATAGAAACATCACTTTCAAATTCACATCTTTAAATGTGAAATGCAATTAGACAACCATGGTATATAATTTCTCTTGGTCAAACATTTCACATGTAAAATTGAATTTCTACCAAACAGTATGAGCAAGAGGGAATAGAGACATGTTTTGTAATTTGACATTACGGAAGATTTCTATTCTATTTTATTTTTTAAAGATTTTATTTATTCATCTGAGAGAGAACATGAGCAAATGGGAGGGGGAGCAAAAGGAGAAGCAGACTCCCTGCTGAGCAGGGAGCCCAACACAGGGCTTGATCCCAGGACCCTGAGATCATGACCTGAGGTAACCAACCAAGCCACCCAGGCACACACACAAAAATTTGTTTTTAACTGGGCTTTGTATTTTATTATGAAAGCCTTCTACATTGTTGTTCCTTTCTTTAGCATAATGATGCATGTCTGTCCATAGACATTCAAAAGTTCTATGGGACATGCAAAAGAAAAGCTATAATGTATTTCTGGGTTATTACAATCGATAAACTACTACTCTGTATTACAGTATGGTATGCAATCTGGCCTTTATACTCTTATTTCACACTTCTAGTTAGTTACTGTATTTTCTATCAAGTCGATATATGGAGTTATCATCCACTATTTTAAGACCGTTTAAGTAGAAATTAAAATGAATTTAAATGATTAAAAGTAAGTCATTTTACTTTATTCCAGTTAACTGACACACTTAGATATACTATAAACAAAGAATTTTAAAAACAAAGTAAACATATGAATGTTTTATTATTGTTACACCAAGTCCATCCTTCTTTATTTCAAACTCATTCTTTGTCCTAATTCACCAACATCTTTCTCCTCAATCCTTTCTCTCAGCTAGAGGGTCAGTTGTTACTTCTCTGAGAAAACAGAAACCTTACATGAGAAATCCCACAAGTTTCCGCTACCAGGTTCATCCACCTGCATGTACGAGGCCAATGTTCTCTGTCTTCTCACCAATTATTATGTTTATCTTCATGTGTCTAAATAATACATTGGTATTGTTGCTGATTTGTAAGTTTTATTCACCAGTTTTCTTCCCAATATGAAAAGCTATATATATATATATATATTTTTCTGCCTCATTATACATATAGTTTATATTCATTCCCATACCTAAGTGTCATATTGTTAATTGTGTAGAAAAGTAAATATACCAATTTTAATATTTTATGTCTATTATGTTCTATTTACCACTGAGCTCAGAATTGAACTATGATTACATTCGCTTAATTTCATTTGTATTATGGTGGGTTCCTTTTATGCTGGTTCATAATTTAGATTTCTACATTCACAAATTCAACATGATTTCTCTGACAAATATCAGAATCTCCTCAAAAGACTTTCAGATGCTTCAAGTATTACATTCACATTGTCTTTCTGAAGAGATAAGCCCCATAACTTCTGACCTTCTTCAGCTATGCAGGATGTCATTTGCTCCTTGCCCATAGCAGGCTTGCAGAAATGTGGCCCGATGCTCTCCTGCAAGTATTCTCTCTAATGCCTATGTTGGATCTCCAGCTTCCAGAATCTCAGGTCTCCACCAATTTTATTAATTTTATCCTCCCTTTTATAAATTTTTGAATACTAACTCATTTAGTTATTCAATAACTCAATAGTTACTCAATAGTAACCCAATAACTTGCTAGAAAAGAATGCATTGGAGAGAGTTGTGGTTTTTTGTTTTGTATTGCATGTTAATTTTATGTTTATTGGAACTTCATATTTGAAGTTCATTAAATACTAACTCCCACTTTCCTCAGGTCCTCTATTCTCTGCCTCTATGAATTTCATTACCACCTTTTATAAGTGGAATTGTGCAATATTGGTTCTTTTCTGAGTGTCTTATTTCACTTGGGAGAATGTGTTCATGATTCAACCATGTAGTGTATGTCAGAATTATGTTTATGTATCTATGGATGGGCACTTAGGTTGTTTCTACTTTTTGGCTATATGGAATTATGCTGCTATGAATAAACATGGACAAATATCTATCAAGTCCCTTCTTTCATTTCTTTTGGGTACATTTCCAGAAGTGGACTTGCTAATCGTATAGTAATTCCAAGGTTAATTCTTTTAGAAAGTGCCATACCAATTTCCATAGTGGTCACACCATTTCACATTTCTGCCAGCAATGCCCAAGGGCTCTAATTTCTCTTATGAATGTTTATTTCTGCTTTTGTTGTTTATATGTTCTTTGTTTCATAATCGCCATCCTAATGCATGTAGAGTGGCCTCTCATTGTGGTTTAAATATGCATTTTCCTATTAATTAATGACTTTGAATATATTTTCATGAGGTTTTTGTCAATTTATACATCTTTAAAGATATGTCTGTTGAGTTCTCTGGTAAAGGCAAATGTATGGGCAAATATAAAAAAATGTAACATTGTAGTTTTGATTGGTAACTCTGCTTTTATTACAAAACATTTAAAAGATAACTGAATAAAAAGAATTATAAATTTATGTTCATGTGTACACAGTATACAAAGATGCAATCTGTGACAATAACATAAGGAGAAAGTATAAAGGTACTGAGCTTTTGTATGTGACTGAAATCAAGTTGATATCAATTTAGGGTAGATTATTACAACTTTTGGGTGTCATATGTAATCTCCATCATAACCACAAAGAAAATATCTAAATATATATAAAATGAAATGAGGGGGAGGATCAAAATATGTCACTACAAAAAATCAACTAAACACAGCTACTGTAATGTGACACTATAGTAATGAGGGACAGAAACATATAAGACATATAGCAAACAAAAAATGGCAGGGGTTTGTGCTTCCCTATCAGTAATTACTTAGACATACATAGATTTAACTTCCCAAGCAAACAAACAACTGATTGGCAGGATAGATTTAAACACAAAAACAGGATCCAGGTATATACTGTTTAAAGGGTCTCACTTTAGACCTGAAGACATGCATAGGTTGAAAATGGAAGAATGGAAAAAGATATTTCATGCAAATAATAGAAAACAGTAACCTAAAGAAAATTTGTATTCGTATATGAGGCTATACTAATAATATCTGATAGACTTTAGATCAAACACCCATGCAAAGACAAGATTTTATATAATGGTTAAAGAATCAATTCATCAAGAAGATACAGCACTTGTAAATTATATATGCACCAAACCTTAAAATCCCAAAATATATGAAATGCAGACAAAATTAAAGGGAGAAATAGATATAGTTCCATAAAGTACTAGGAGACTTTAATGCCCCACATTGAATAATGATGATGATGATGATGATGATGATGATGATGTCTGGTAGAAAAACCAGACAAAAGATCAGTAAGGAAATAAAAGTTCAAGCAACTCTATAGACATATTGGACCTAACAACTGTAGATAGAACATTCTGCCAAATAACTGCATAATTCACATTTTTCTAAGAGCATATAGAAACTCTCCAGGACAGCTCATATGTTAGGCTACTAGGTAAGCCATAATGCCTTTAAAAAGATTGAATTCATAAACTCTATTTCCAACCATAATGGAATGATAGTAGAAATCAGCATAAGAAAGAAAACTAGAAAATTCCAAAAATGTAGAAATTGAATTACACACCCTTAAACAGCCAATGAATCAAAGAGGAAATCAAAGTGGAAACCAGTACACACCTTGAACCAAATGCAAATGAGAATACAACAGACCAAAACATATGAGATGAAGCAAAAGGAGAGTCAAGAGAAGAGTTTATAGCTTATACTATAAAAAAAATAAAGTTATGGGGGCACTTTGGTGGCTCAGCGGTTGAGCGTCTGCCTTCGGCCTAGGGCATGATCTCAGGATCTGGGATCCAGTCCCTTTTCAGGCTCCTTACATAGAGTGTGCTTCTCCCTCTGCCTGTGTCTCTGTCTCTGTTCTGTCTCGGTCTCTCTCTCATGAATAAATAAATAAAATATTTTAAAAAATAAAGGTCTCAAATCAAAAAGTACACTTTATACATTAGGGAACTGAAAAGGAACAAATTAAACCCAAAATTAGCAGAGGAAAGATAACAAAAAAAATTACAGTGGAGATAAATAAAATAGAGTCTAGAAATCATAAAAACAAACAACAAAAGAACGGGTTGGAGAAGAGAGCAACAAAATGGGAAAATCATTAGCTAGGCTGACCAAGAAAATTCCTGAAGAGTCAAATAACTAAAATCAGAAGTGAAAGGGAGAGCCAAACTGATTTTACAGAAATGGAAAGGAATATAAAAGTGTAACATTTCAATGCTAACAAACTGAATAACAGATGAATGGGCAAATTTATAGAAACATACAATCTGTCAAGACTGAGTCAAAGAAATAGAAAATCGGAGTAAACCTGTAATTAGTAGTAAGATGAGTCTAGTGATCAAATCTCTCCCAAGGAAGAAAAGCCTAGGACCAGAGTGCTGCATTGGTGCGTTTGTACCAAACATTGAAAGGAGAATTAGCCTTCACTCTTATCAAGCTCTTCAAAAAAATAAAGGGAGGGAACCACTTTCAAATTCATTCATGAGACCAAGATTGCTCTGATAACAGAGCCAGACAAAGATGTTACAAGGTAAGAAAAAAACAAAACCAATAATCCCTATGAATACTGAGGAAAAAACCCAAACAAAAGACTAATAAGTTGAATTCAACAACAAATTAAAAGGATTATGTACCATGCCCAAGTGATCTTCCTAGTATACCTTCTTTCTGACTAGATTCTTTCCCTTCATTTTTGAAAGAATACACTAGATTCTAGTGTTTTGACATGATTGAAATCAATCTAATTTCTGTTAAAATTCCTAATGTAATTTTTTTAAAAAAAGATTTGACTTATTTATTTGAGAGAGAGAACACCCACAAGCGTGGGGGAGTGGCAGAGGGTGAAGCAGACTCCCCACAGAGCAGGGAGTCCTAGCGGGGCTCCATCCCAGGACCCTGAGATCAGGACCTGCCAATGGCAGATGCTTAATCAACTGAGCCACATAGGTGCTCCCCAATATAATTGTTATTTAGTATTTATTTTTGTTTCCTTCTGAAAAGATTAACAGATTTAGTTGTTGTTGTTACCTAGTACTATAAAATTGCAGAATAATCATCACTGGCATGGGCCTGTTAATCAACCATATTGAATACTTTGCATATTTTTTAGTCCAGAAACTTGTCAATCTTAAAATGTTTTAAGTAGTGGGATTGATAACCCACTCTGCTCTTTGTTTCTGATCTTTCTTTCTGGGATGTTATCATATTGAATTATGATTTCCTGGATAATTAGATGATTTCTTTGAATGCATGTTTATTCGTTTACATAAATACCTATTCTTATCTTATCCCTTTTTCTCTCTTATTTTCCATTTTTTCATTTAGAATTTGTCCTCATTTTAAAGGACTTAAAGTTTTCATTTTATCCTGCTGTATTTTTAAATTTTAAAAACAATTTTCCTGTTTCTTGGATATTTCATTTTCTTATTCAGCTGTTCATTTTGCATAGCTTCATATTGTTTCTTATCTATTTAAAAATAGTAATTTTTTTAAAGGTCTTCTGCGACATGGAAATTGCATTTATTTTGTTTCTTTCACTTTTCACATTAGGGAGTATTCATTATATATCTATCATGTTATACACATACAAACATGAGATAACTGACAGTGGAACATGTTCAATATTACCATGTAGATTTGGGCTGGTCAGAATCATCAGAGGACCTGTAATCTTTACACCTCCTGCGGGAAAGTGAAGGCATGATGTTGTGCCCAAGATTGCGAATCCGAGAAACCACCAAGGAGCCGTCACGGATGCAAACACACGAGGGTTTATTTACAGGCTCCAGCTTGGGTCCAAGTATGCCCGACACAGCAGAGCAGGGACTTGGACCCCGAGGTGGGTTCCAGCTTAGTTTTAAGGGCTGGTCTAGGGGACCTCCAAAAGGGGTGGAGGAATTTCTCAAGTTCTGTTTACATTCTGATATGGGGCCTTCAAGGGCATTGGGCTCTGTTCTCATTCTAATATGGGGCTTTCTAGGGCGTTAAGCTGTAAGCTGTAAGCTGTTTTTTTGGTTTTTTTTGTTGTTTTTTTTTTCCTGTAACTGAAGTAATGTAAATTTCAGCTCTTATTCACTGGGGCCTGGGATGGCTGTACTTGTAATAACGCTGAACTTAAAGTGGAATGGCCTTAATTTTCGGCCTCCACACATGACATCCTTCCAAATTTTGAGGCTAACTGAAGGAGATGACTGAAGTTTTTGGTATGTCTTACATGCATGTCTGTTTAGTCCTTCAGACTTTCAAAACATCACTCCTACCTTGAACCATATATGGAGTTATATGTCTGGGCATACTCCCAGAAAATGAACCTGTATCTGAATGGATCTGTTATTAAGTAACATTTCAACTAGGTCCCCTTCTTTTTGTTTTTTGATATTTCTAGCATCCTGTGTCAGAGTATCATTGCCTTTTCCAAAGAGTATGACACATAAATTGTTTCTCAGTTATCCCTACAGGTTCCATTTCTTTTCTTTTCTTTTTTTATTTTTTTCAGGTTCCATTTCTTATGTGTCTGTTCAGTCTTTTACCACAGGTTCATTTACTTTTCAGATTAACAGTTGCTCCAGACCTGTTGCTTCCCTTTCAGTTCTTATCTTTGTGTGATTATGTCTTTTAAAAAATTCCTTTATTGCCATGAGTGATGCCTGGGGAGACAATGATTATAGATAAATATTTTCTATCTACAATCTCTAAACAAGAGACTTGCTTCTATTTTTTTCACTTATATATCCAAGAAGGCTTTCATCCCTGCAACTCCATCAGAATTTTTACTTGCACAACTCCACAGGGTTACCAAAGACTTTCACCTTGCCAAAACCAAGGGTTAATATAATGCCCTTCAGAGTAATGTGTTAGACTCATTTCTGAAGCGTAAATTTGGCACAACTTTGGGCCTGAAAGATGTGTAACACAAGAGCCCATTGTGGACAGTTGGAGTTCATTATGAACACACAAAATTGCAAACATCAGATATATAATTTTTCGGAGTTGTGCAATAGAAAGAAAAAGCCAAAGTCATTCAATTTTATAACCAATTTTAAGAGCCCGTTATTTCAGATAAGTTGCTATCTATTAAGGACACACAGATGTGTACATTTCTGAAATTCACAACCTTGAGGAGAAACACCTATAAAAATATAAAATTAGATAGTATCATAGAAACCTGGAAAATATGTCAAAAAAAATCAAAATTCAGGAAGAATTTATCATTATCTGGAAGTTAAAGAAAACTTCCTTAAGATGATTCTGGGGATGAGTCTTGAAGCAAGAGAAGCCATTTGTTGGGTATACCAGAAGGAAAGAAAGCACATATGCATTAGCAGCAACTCTAAAGAGAGGGGAGCACTTGTGGCACCATTGTGTGAGAATCACACAAATTACCTCGTGAGCTGACATCATGCAAAGAGATCCTAATACTCAATGGGGCAATTTATTAATCTTATATGACCTTTAAAAATGCTATGTCAAACCCTTGAAAACTTTACTGTTGGTTATACATGTAAAAGGGGATTTAGAAAAAATTAAAACTAATATTCATTTAGTGCACTGATTTAAAACATTAGAAACATTGAGAATTAAACAGTTTATTTCTTCATAAAATCTTTATAAATAGTACTTGCCTTTTTCTAGTCATATAACTTAGGATACAGAATAAGCATCTTTTCTGTGCCTGTGCAAATTGTTATACTTTCAATGTTTGGATCAGCTTCCAGATTTTTATCCTTCCTTCTTTAATTTTGTGAAATAACTCTGAGAGTTCCTTCGATGTTAAGTTTTTTGGCATCACCACTTTTTTGAGATATCTTCAACCTTTTAATTATAATCACTTTCCTCATTTCTGTTGATAAATACATTTCACTAAACTCTAGCTAAATCTCTAGAATCTTTCAATAATTTTATGGTTAGCTATTTCTTCTATAATGGATTTTATGTTTGTTTCAAATTTCTGTTCTAGTATTACCACTTTTTTTTCTGCACGCTCATCTTTACTGGTCAATTTTTCTTTCAGTGATATATTTTTATAAAATATTCCATGAGGCTATCACTGAGATACAAAGAGGCAACACAACAACGTGCTTTGTTGTACATGTATTAACTGAGGAACAGATGTGCAGCAACCAATCACCACAGACTTTAAAAGATGTTATATGGTTAGTCACTGACTGTGATGTAGGTCTGTTATTTACATAGTGATTTATGGACTAAAGAGCTCGCAGCAGTTTGTACTTCACGTGCTTCCTGTTATTATGTAATAGTACTATGTAATTGAAATTTGAACTGTGTAGTTGGGGATTGATGTTATTTAAATAAAGTGTTGTGAAGAAAATTCATGCCCATTAGTACTATATCAAGGGCAGACTGCCTGTAAGAATAGTCAAATGAATGAGATAGAAGTCTGGTACAGAAGAGAAGAGGTGAGGGAGGGTGTACTTACAGAAGTACCAGCCCTCTGCTTATTGGGTCACTGCTCTAACCACTTATCTTGCTCTTAACATGTGGATACACATCCTCTCATGGACCTTTGGATATTCACTTTATACAATATTCTGGTAGATATAATCTACAGTATTCCATAACTTTTTAAAAATTCATTTGAGAGAGAGAGACAGAGACTGAAAGCACAAGGAAGAGGTGCACAGGGGGAGGGAGAAGCAGTCTCCCCACTGAGTAGGGAGCCTGATGGACTCCATCCCAGAACCCTGGGATCATGACCTGAGCCGAAGGCAGATGCTTAACCATCTGATCCATCCAGGTGCCCCTATTTCATAACTTCTTTTTTGCTATTAAATACAGTTCTCTGCAACTGGCTCTTCTATAAATGATGGTTATTAATGGTTTTAAACCAGTAAAATTGTGTAACACATCAGAATAGTTGTAATACTAAAATATGCCAACTATAAAAAATAAAAATATTTTATTTTATGTTAGATTACATTACTTTAAATATCAAGTATATTTATCTGTCAGAGAGAAAGCATGGGTATGAAACTACCCACTTCATAGTGGACATCCCTCACAATTGACATCCCATTGCTATTTCTTAAGAATCTACTGGGCATTGAAAGTCCCTTCTAATTTCTTGCTTTTAAGGGGCTCCCCCCATATAAAAAGTCAGTGGACCACCTGGAGGAATATGCCTTTTTCCTGAGCTTCTCCCTTCAATAGACAGTGGCATATTTCTGAGGTTGTGATTGTTGTTGCTGATTTAGGCTTTTTGAGGTGAGAGTTTTGAAGCACTGCAGGACACATATTCTTGTCTAAGGAACTCTGCAGGCTTCTTAAATTCCAAGCAAGGCAAAGCATTGAATGATATATGAGATCAAGAGCTTGCCCATCAGTCAGAAGATCTAGCCCAAAGCTAACAAAAGCAAGTGAGATAGACAAGGGTGCCTGTGGCTGTTTCTGTGTCTGCCTGTCAATCATTGATCTAGCCCAGCAAGTTGAGACAGGATCAGAGACAAACCCAGAGCCGGTATTCTTCATGATTTTGAATTTACAGTTTAGAAAGCAAACAAATCCATTTCCTCTTATACTATCAATTGGGAAAGAAGATGAACCCAATGTATCAGTGCAGAATGATTATAAAGAAAAAATGAGATCAATACACAGAGGATTTTGGTGTTTGTTCACTTCCCTAAAGGTTTAGAAATAGCTTCTAGAGAGACAGAAAAAAGAAAACTGAAAAAAAAAAAAAAAAGCCCAATCCCCCAAGGGTAAGGGTAAAATGAATGGGTTTTGATGGCCCCTTCACAAACAAGTGTACTTTTATGATTTTTCATTAGTCACACTATTTTTCATATCATTTTTAGCCATATACCAATACTTATTAGTTATGTGTTCCTGATCTGAATCTCCATGCAGGTATGAAGAAGGAGAGGAGTAAAATGATAACATTTGCCTAACCAATGGCCTGGAAACCTTTGCCTCGGCCAGACTGTTAAAATTATGAAATAAATGATGTGTTTTATATTTCCATTCATATGTGTGGTGTCCTGTCATCTTTTTCATCAGAGGTTCTCTTTAAGCAGCTAGTCCTGGCATTTCTATATATCTTCTCACCAAATGAGCATTCATCTTTTTGTATCACTTGCAAGAAGGTAACAAATCAGCATTTCTCTCTAAATAAATTGTAGCTGAGAATGTAATGCGGTATCTTCTTTTTTCTCCTTCCATCTCCTCATTGTGATAGCACCTAACAGATACCATTCTGTGCAAAGTTTTCAGGTTTTTTTTTTAAGATTTTTATTTATTTATTCATGAGAGAAACAGAGAAAGAGTTAGAGACATAGACAGAGGGAGAAGCAAACTCCTCACAGGAGCCTGATGTGGGACTCATCCCCTGACCCAGGATCATTCCCTGAGCCCAAGGCAGATGCTCAACTGCTGAGCCACTCAAGCATCCCCAGAGTTATTTTTAAGAGGCATTTTTCTATTTTTAATCAAACTTTTCAATGCTACCAAAGACTGTTGTATATAGTAGGACATCCCTAAAACTTAGACTAGCATCCCTTCCTATCTTTTCTAGTCTTTTATACAAGCATACATTTTATCTAACTTTCAGATATTATTTCCAAGACTATGTGGTTAAATAAGAGTATTGATAGGAGATCATTAAGTGTTTTTAGAGTTCTCCCCCCGCCCCCAGTTTTAAGCTTTTTTTCATTTATTATAGTAATGAAATGGGGGGCATTTTGTGTTTTTTTTTTTTCCTTTCATACCTATGTAGAAAGTTTATATTGTGATATGGATATGCCTCCTTAGATGATTCCAAATGGATCATGGTCATTAATGAGGGAACAAAAGTGCCTTCCAAGTACAAGGACTTCTCAAGCCCTCTTCACTGTTTGCTAAGGGAAAGGTGGACTGAAAATTATTCCCTGAAAATGTGGTGATCAAACTCAAAGAGACCAGAGTTTCATTTTGATTCCAGAAACACTAATTTGTCAACAATGCTGCACCAAGGCTTGAGGAAATTCCTGGAGACTGGAAGGGAAGTAAGACACAAGCTGTTCACAGGAAAAGCTACTTAACAGACAATCATAGATCAGAGTGAGACATGTTATCAGTGGAAGACCAGGAAAGACACCACAGATAAGAACCCCTTTCTCTTCCACTTTTCTATCACAGATTAGTTTTACCTGTTCTAGAACTTCATGCAAATAGAAACATACAGGATGTACTCTGTACAGGATGCCCTCTGGTACATAGCTTATTTTGTAGAACATTATGATTTTGAGGTTTATTCATATTGTCATGTTATAACTATAACTTGGTTCCTTTTCACTGCTGAGGAATTTATGTATCCATTTCCTCTTGCTTTATACTTTGATTGTTTCTAGTTTGGGGCTAAGAACTACAGAATTCTTGGCTCATAAAGACTCCATCCACACCTTTGCATTAAGAGATGACCAACTTCCAGCATGGCTTCAAGCAGCGTAAGGCCGTTGTCCCTAGAATGACCCGAGTTCCCCTATTAAGACACTTGCCTGAGAAAGTTGAAAGCTTCCAGAAGAATTTACTCTTCCTTCCAGTCAACACCTGATAATAGTTGACCTCTTTTTCTTAAAGCATTTACTAAAATTACAATCATAAATCCTTCTTTTCTTTTGTGGTGTGTATGTGTCTCCTGCCACTCTCAAAGAGTTGAAAGCCGTTCTTTTAAAATGTAATCATCACTCAGCTATATGAAAAACAATTAACCATAGTAGTGTGGAGTCATTTCTAGATCCTCTAGTATGTTCCAGTGATCTACTAATTTATCTGCCCTTAAAGTAACACCATACTGCGTTCATTACGGTAGCTCAATAATAAGTATAGAAATCAGGTTGTATAGTTTTCCAAATTTGTTCTTTTTTTTCCCTAAGGTTAGTTTGGCAACACAAGGTCACCTGTACCTCCATAAAAATTTTGAGGGTTATTTTGTAATTTTTTACAAGTATTCTGACTGGGATTTTTATTCTGATTTCGTAGAGTTTAGTGGATGTATTAACAATATGGATGTTTCTAACCCATGTCATGAACTAAGAAATGTCTGAAGGCTTAGAATCATTCTCTTCAGAACCTAGAAGAAGCAGAAAGAATTCTTCCCCAGAGCCTACTGAGGGCTGCCAACAAGTGGATTTCATATTTCTAGCCTCCCGATGTATGCCAGGAAAATTTTCTGGAGTTTTAAGCCACAAAGCTTGGGGTAATTTCTTATAGCAGTCCTAGGATATTATCATGAAGTATAATCCTAAGAAATAGGACAGCCTAGAAAGAACAGACTAAATGTGTAATGTGTCTTCCTTTTTAGATATCAGTTCCCTCATTTGTAAAGTGAGGGGCATAACTAGGTCCTATCTAATGTGCTTTGGCATATTCTCTAATTTCCAGCATAATGGTGAAAATGGGATTTCAGTTCTTCATCAAATGTAATCTGAATAACAGTTACTAGACTTTCAATTACAGTCCTGTTTTTTTCTAATTTGGAGAATAATGAATCCCAACCTTTGTCCTATATCTAATCATATGGCCAGATATGAGATTCCTTCCTAGCTCACCTATTTCCATTTGTGTTTGGACAATGAACAGGTAGCAAGGACATCTTAAATTATAAATAGTTTATATATTTGCTAGTCCAGGATCAAGGCCAATCCTATAAGTCATAGTTCTGTTAAGAAAATTAAAGCTCATGAATAACAAAGAAAATTATAGAATTTAGTTCATCTTTGGTGAACATTCTTAGAGCCAAATGTTCACATTGTTTTCTATGGTACCGCAATGGAGAGATGCCTGTAGAGGAACTTTCCCTTTATCTCTTATAAAACAACCACCAGCAGCACTTGTAAACAAAAAGAAATATATTAAAGGTCAAGGATTACACAGAGACATATCCAGTCATGCTCATCTGGAAACAGACATTTGTACTGCTATGTAAACAGTTCTCATAATTACACATTTTTTACCTTCTAAAAAAATGATTACCTTTCAGAGTAGCATTATAAACTAAATTCTATTAATAAAATGATTAGATTTAAATGCCTATTTTTTTAAAGATCTTATTTATTTACTTGAGAGAGAGTAAGTGAGAGAGAGAGAAAAAGAAAGCACAAGCAGGGACAGAGGGAGAGGGAGAAGCAGACTCCCCAATGAGTGGGGAGCCCAATGCAGGGCTGATCCCAGGACCCCAAGATCATTATCTGAGCTGAAAGCAGATGCTTAACTGATTGAGCCACCCAGGCACCCCTAATGATTATGGTTTATATATGTTTGTGCATAGAGTGTATATGCACCTATATATTTTGAAATTGACCTTTTACGACTCATACTGAGAAACAAGAGACAATAGAGCAATATTCAAGGGGCTGTGAAGTTATGTCCATTGGAATTCAAAGTCTCTGTTTTTGTCTTTACAGCAAGCTGCTCAATTGGTTTATTTATTTTTTATTTATTTATTTAAGAAAGTTTGCGCAAGAGCACAAGCAGAGCAGGACAGGTGGAGGGAGAGAGAAAGACAATCTCAAGCAGACTCCATGCTGAGCATTCAGAGCCTGACTTGGGTCTGGATCTCACAATCAAGATTATGACCTGAGCCAAAACCAAGAGTGGGGTCTTTAACTGACAGAGCCACCCAGTGCACCAAGCTGCTTAGTTGGTTTAAGGGAAACCTATGAGTATACATATAATTTTAAACCCAGTTCCTCAGACTGAGCCAACACAGGATAAAAGAGAAGATTGGCTTTAATTTTCATTGTACATCAGAATCTTGAGGAAACCTGCTAAAACACAGATAGTCAAGCCCCACCTCTATAGTTTCTGAAATCTGGAGACAGATTCAAGAATTTGTATTTCTGATACATTTCCAACTCTAATTGGTGTTGACAGTCTGGGTGCTTCCCTCTGAGAACTAGCGATAATGATGTGCTCCTGAGCATGTTCAAGATCCTAAGATGTCAAGAGGCTAGTGGCTTTGACTTGGACATGGCATCCAAAATATAAAATAACTGCTATGTATTACCCATCTGGAAGGTAGAGTTGAGACAATTGGTATCTCTGTCTCCATCAAGTACCATGTAAGAAACTGGAAATGGATACCATCTGTAAGCAGTGGGGTGAAGGGCATTGATTTGAAATCCAGCTGTGGGATCTTGCAGAGGGAAGAGGTGTTTGAAGCAAGCCCAGTAGCTTGAAGGATTGTACTCCTTGATTTGTAGGGTAAGAGTGACACATGGTTCTTTATATATACAAACTTCAGAAACACTGCCAACACACAAACTTGAAGACTCACTAAGCCAGAGAGATTATTAACTACAACAAACGAAATCTACAGTAAGAAAATACAGCTTTCCTATGAATGATGTAACAGGAAGGCTTAACTTGCAGGGGTGTATCCTGATGTCACTTGTGAAAAAGCTAGGAATTAGAGACAGAGGGTGGGTGACGAAGTCAATGTTTCCACTCTATCAGTTGGGTGGTCTCGGGCAAGTTGCTTGATCAGTCTAGTTTTTCAATGTTAAGTGAAAACTCTTTGTACAATGCAATTTACAGATTATAGGAATAATGAAACATAGTAAAGAAGGTGAAGATAGTTTAAAGTTCAGTAGGAGTAACTAAAACGTTTCCTTATTATTTGCCCATATTGCCATGTAGTATTTTTAAATGTCAGGAGTTAGGGTAAGTAGCCATAGCTACAACTACCCTGTGATTATATTAGTTCTTCTTCCCTTCTTAACACTGAGAAGAGAGAAGATTAAGGACATTTTACAGTTTATCTTTCTCCATTCCCAATTTTCATAAGGAGTCAATACCATCCTTTAGTGGAGTAATAAAAAGAAAATCAACATGACATCCACAATTTACTAAGCAAGCCAAAATACCTTCCTAGAGGGGTTTCAATAATGAAATACTGTCATTCACTTCATCCATTTCAAAATCAAATTGAAGGCCCAAGGGAAAAACTCCCTGAAGAATTAACATTTTTCATGTTGCATAAATGTATAATACAATAATTTTTAGAGTGGAAGCAGTTTTTTTCCTGAGTGTCAAAAAAGGGGAAGAGGGTAAAATGGTAATTTAGAATGAGCCTGAAGAGCCCCATGTTCATATTTGCATTTTCTGAGGTCTATTTACAATAGTTTGTAATCCCTCACTACAAGATGATTGGCTTTTTCTTTTACTTATATGGTGGTTATTGGTTCTTCTAAATGATTCTTATCTTGTTGAAAATAGGCTCAAAAACAGGTGCTTTCATTTTTTTCTTTCATTTGGTTGGGATCCTACACATAGTAGGCATTTGATACGTAACAGCCCGAGTCACAAGACTAGAAACAACAGCAGATAACAAATGAGAATGCTGTACTATTTCATTCAGTCTGTTTTGTGAGAGATTCTGATCAAATAAATAGCCCCTTAAATAGCCTGTTTTCATGTCCTTTGGAAAAGGGGAAATTCTTTTGTTTTTTAAAAATAAAAAATTATTGCAGCTGATGTTGGAGTGCCTCATATTAACAGAGTGAGGAAGGGACACTGCTATTTTTTTTTTCTTTTCTGGATTTGTCTACAGCTGATCTGTGAGGAAAGTTTCCATTTCAGAAATTTTAGTTGTCTTAGAGTATAATGAAAGAAAGAAGACATGACATCTGCCCATGAGATACTCACAGATATTATGAAATCCTCTGGGAAATCCATCGGTTATACTATAGTATCTCACGCACACACACACACAAACACACATGCACACACACACACGAGCACGTGCCTGGCATTCTACAGAGTGCTCCTTTCTTTTGTGTAGAAAGAGAATAAAACTTGTCTAAATTACAAATTACAATTATCTCTTCACTTACGGTAATATCTAATTTGTATTTCAGGTAGCTTTCCTTCATATGCATTCATTATAACCTTCCCTAAAAAGACCATCACTGTCAAAAACACTATCTCTCCTCTGATCCATGTCTTCTTACACCTGTAGTGCCATTTCAGACTCCTTTTCAACTCTACAGTCAGAGAAACTATCTTCTTCATGTAAAAGACTCTTTCTTGCTCACATTTTAGTGGTAAAAAATTAAGCAATAATAAAAGACTATAATGAAAGGCAGGCCCTTTTTCATCCATCTGCTCTTCCAGTCCCATCCCTCCCCCCTGCCCCACTCCCTGGGAGGAAGCCAATTTTTAATTTGTGAACACTCAATAAATATTCATTAATATTCATTAACTAACGTTTGAACCTTCCTTCCTTCACTTAAAATATTGCTTGAGTTGCAGGTGTGTGGCAGCCATCATTCTAGGCACTAATGATTTGAACTTGAAGTAAACCAAAGACAGATGGTAGCTAAATGCTGCAAAGCAGTGCTTTCCAAGCTACATATGATGATGGACAAGATCTTTTGCCTCCATTCCATCATAGGCTGATACTTCTATCCATACAGCACTAGAAAGATAAATGAAGACCATAAAACTTACAAACATTTCATAATTTCATTCAACAAATATGAAATTACTCTGTCAAAGTGCTATGCAAGAATCTAAAACCTTATTCTCCATTTCTTCAAAGATGCCAACGTGCCATTTTGGTACTGGCAAAGTAATTCTCTTGAATTGAATTGTAATTCTCTTTAATTGAAGAGGCATTTGTATTGGTTACAGGACACAAATACAGGAGGAGCCATTTTCCTCTAATTTGTCTTACCTATGAGTACCAAGGATATTTCTTCCACCACTCTCCAGGGTGTTGGGGGTGCCTTCTCTTTAGGGGCAGAGGTGATAAACTTCCTTGTGATTGTCCTGGGTCATTAAATGAGAGGGTATATTCAAACGGAGTGTTTCAAATGGGGCTCACAGGAATCCCTAGCAGAGCTTGGCATCCTTCTTCTAGCGATTCATGGGCAATGAATTGAAGCCTTTTAATTAACTGCAAATAATATCTTGTATGGCTTTTTAAAAATTCATTAACTTTAGCAATTGTTATGGCTTTTCATATGAAAGTTGAAGATATAACCTGCTAAAACATCCTCATCTCCTTTTCTCTACTTTCCAAATGTGTAGCTATATCTCTACCTTTTCTTCCTTTGGCTATCTTCATTACATAGCACACACACGTGCACATACACTCCAACTGTACATATATGTAATTAAGTCTATATTTTCTATTTCATCAGTTTTTAAATATTCCTTTACTCTTTCCATTATAAATTGGCATATTACCATCCTGACATACATAAAACCCTCTCATTCCATTTATACCTGTTAACGCTTGTGATCTGCATTTTTAAAAAAGATTTCATTTATTTATTTGAGAGAGAGAGAGCACAAGCAGGAGCAGAGGGAGAGGGAGAAGCAGACTCCCACTGAGCAGGGAGCCCAATGCGGGAGTCCATTCCAGGTCCCTGGAATCATGACCTGAGCTGAAGGCAGATGCTTAACCCACTGAGCTACCTAGGTGCCCCAGTCATCTGCATTTTTATAAGGATGACATTATTTACATTCTTCTGCTCTGTAATCATAATTAAGTTTTCTGCACATTATTACATATTTTATTTATAACAAATGGAAATCTCCTAGTGGTGACTTATTGTCAGTTTTATATCAATAATGCTCATGATAAAGCAGATGGATTCCTAGGATTACATTTCTTTTCTTATAATTCCACTGGGAAAACTCTGTGATAATCAGTGGAGAAAATTGCAAGTATTTTAGATAGTCCTTTCACTCCATCAAATACTCAAAATATGACACTGTTCAGTTTACTTTATTTGTGGAACAATTTCTGGTGGCTTTCTTTTATTTGCTAGTTTCCCTCTGAGTTTTTTAAAATTATTTTTCACTTTTATTATTTTTCTTGTACTCACCATATTAAGGATATCATACAACATTCTTTA
This sequence comes from Canis lupus dingo, assembly GCF_003254725.2. NCBI lineage: Eukaryota > Metazoa > Chordata > Mammalia > Carnivora > Canidae > Canis > Canis lupus. Next base: position 28,120,210 of record NC_064261.1, on the reverse strand, counting down.
TGTTATATGCTTTATTGAAATCTTTCCATTTTTATCCTGAAAAATATGTTCCATGTAGGTCTCCGATTTGGTATCCTTATTCAGACCAAATAAAAAACTTGCCAGAGTTATTGGCATTCTGAGATTTCTCGACTGAACTGATATTATAAATTACATGTTTCACTTTTGGGGTAGCTACTCTTCATTGCTGAAATACATCTTCAAGTATCTTCCTCAGAATGAGTGTATGAAACACAAATACATTGATTCTTCCCAATGGCAACATTTTGACTACCTATTTTAGTAATGCTTAAGCTGAAGCACATGTTCAAAACTATTTTTACTCAGAATCTTCTGTGCCCTTTTCTGCTCATGGGTATTAGGGAGTGGAGACAGAAACTCTTAGCTCTTACTATTTATCTTAATACCAATCTTAATGTTACTGATAAGATATAACAAAATAATTCACATTCCTTTTTTTAAAAAAAAAAGAGATTTATTGGGGATCCCTGGGTCGCTCAGCAGTTTGGCTCCTGCCTTTGGTCTAGGGCGTGATCCTGGAGTCCTGGGATCGAGTCCTGCGTCGGCCTCCCGACATGGAGCCTACTTCTCCCTCCTCCTGTGTCTCTGCCTCTCTCTCTCTATGTCTATCATCAATCAATCAATAAATAAATCTTTAAAAAAAGAGAGAGATTTATTTATTTAATTGAGAGAGAGAGAGAGCATGTATAAATAGGGGGAGATGCAGAAGGAGAAAGAGAGAGAATCTTCAAGCAGATGCTCCACTGAGTGTGGAGCCCCACTCAGGGCTGGATCTCACAACCCTAAAATCATGACCTGAGCCAAAACACTTAACCTATGCCTGGGATGCCTAACTAACAGACTCCCCATCCATTCCTATTTTATCCTATTTTATCTAGAAGCCTTTAGAACATTGTTTTAAATTGTGTTAATTATAAGTTTCATAACAGTATGTCTAACTGTGGCTCATTAAATTATTTTTATATATCCTCGTTGGTATTCAGCCTTTGCAATCTGAAGGGTCATATCTCTTTCAGTTGATAAAAACTTACTTGTATTTTTTGTATAAATTTACTACATCTGAGTTATTTTAACCACATAAGAATTGTTGTTACTGCATGTTAATTATTTTCTTTGTGTCTTTTCTCTTACCACCACTTCCTTTAAATTCACATGTTGGAATCATTCCTGGTCCTGGAGGTGTTCCTTTTCTCTCGTATTCTGTCCTGTTCTCCATCTTCTTCTTCTTTTTTCCTATTTTTTGGAAAGAATGTTCTTTGTTGTATGTTCTCACTAAAGTCTCTGTTTCCTTAGCTTGTGTTCGAGCAATGTTTTGACAGAGACTTCATTTGTTGTGCTAAACAGTTCAAAGGGTGTTGACCAGTGGATAATGTCAGATGCCCACACTTACAAACTATGCAAATATAGACTCTATTTCCTAATTACAGGTCATACAGATGAGTTCCATTTCCCTAAAAATCCTTTACATAGTCGTGTTTTTTAAACTCTTGTGTTCCTTCATTGCTGTCTAGCCTCTGGAACAAGTTTTCCATTCTTTTATCTTAACATTTTCTCTTTAATGATTTATGCAGTAACCTGGCTGAACTAATTCAGTAAAGTTTATATCCCCTGCAATGTCATTCCCCAGAGGTTTGTATGGTCTCTAGCCATCAGGGAATACTGTGGTCTGTCAACTTCTTGGATTATCTCTGCCTGAATTCCCTTTTAAGCTTAAATTTCTGAGCTGGTCTGCCTCTTTTGGTACCATATCCAGCTGTTCCCCTCCACTAATTACTAGCTGATTGTTCTATTGTTTTTAACAATATCCTGGGGGCACAAATTGCCCCACAATGTTATTCATTTAAAGTGGGCAAGAGCAAGCATTGTCTTTCTCAAGCTTCTTCCAGTCTCAGGAGGGGTCTTCCCAGTTGTCTCTTTCCTTAGTTATCTCTACTAAACTTTGAGTCAATCTATTGTTTTGCTTGTTGCTACTACTATAATTGATCTACTAGCCTCCTCGTACTTGCTTACTACCAAGGTGTTCTTCACGCATAAACTTTGCACGCTATGTACCAAATAAAGGCAGTCCCCTTAGGGAAAGCTGCAGAAATCTCTGTTCTTACAGGGTAACTCATCCCTGGGCAGAACATTCATGCCATTGCACTGGGCCTGGGTACAATGGCCTACTCCCAGATGGAAGTAGGAAGTAGGAAGTAGGAAGTAGGACACACCTACTCCATGGGTTGGAAGTTATATGGGGATGGTAACCCTTGGTCTTCTTGATTTGGCTCTGTCATCATGGAGCCAGCAACCTGTAAGCAAGGAGGAGAAAGCCAAAGAATTCCCAGTATTCTCAACCTTCTGTGACTGGGGTATAGCTTCTGCACTATGAATGGGGATTTGGTAGAAGAGGAAACTCCAATTATCTTGGCCATAGCTACCTGGAATAGAACTTCTGCAACATACTGCTAAGGAGTAGGATGAGAGACTCTGGCTGTCTACACCTACTAGACTAAAAGCATAGCTTCAGATAGGGCACTAGGAGAAGAAAATACTCATCATCTTGGCCATAGATATGTAGTGTAGAGTTTTCTTCACACTGAGTTGGGTATGAAGTTGATGCAGGAGCAGATCATGGATCATTTGCCATACACACACAAATGTACACAAATGTACACACACTAACACCCACACATACACATGCATACACGTAAGAAGATTCTTGCTGTTCTTAGTAATATTGATTTATAGTAATCTTAGTAATATAGATCTATAATAATAGGTTTTCTTGAATAAACATTTCTTCATTTTCTATATGCTCTTAGGAAAAATTCCAGATACATTTATTTTTTAAATATATTTTCTATTTTACCAATGAAATGTTTGCTTCACTGGGGAAAAGTTCTGCTGAAGTCCTCACATGGTCATTTGGGAAGTGAGAACACAAATTTTTGCCTGTAAAATTTATTGTAAGTGCAGGGAGACTTTAGTAAAAATAAAACCAATCTTTGCAGCCTTTAATACAACATGTAGCAACCAAATGATTTATAAAGGGCTTAGGACTAGAGCAGGGCTTTGAAATATGAGGGAGATTATGATATAAAGATGCCTATGGCATCAATATATGTAGGGGTCATTAAAGTACTGACTGAATAGAGCTCCTAAACCTTTCTCTTATTGGAAATCATTTATTTAATTTATATGAAACACTTGTGATACATGCAGAGGTAACACTTAATACTACTAGAAATTTCAGGAAGAAATTAGCTATTATTATTTTTCTAGGGTCTGAGCAGAAAGGACATATATTTAGACAGTAGAGAATGGGTAAGTACTTATTTCATTCACATTGGTGCTTGAGGATGGTTCATTTAAATAAAAAGAGATGATGATGTGTGATCACAATCCTGAGAGCTTATTGTATTGTGTAGAGGGCACAATAGACAGTCTCTTGGATAAAAATGAACGCAGATTAATTCCTTAACACTTCATGATAAAATATGTGAAATAAACTTCTTTTATTTCCTTTTGTTTGCAATTCTTAGGATATATCATCTATTATTTTAGAAACACAGGTGCTTTCACTATAGTTTTGTAGTTGGAGTTTATTGTTTGGAATCATAGCAATCTTTTTTTTAGCAGGTTGATAGACTGTTTTTCTGAGATTTTTCTTCTCTAATTATTACCACTGATTCATCACGAGAAAAGCTGATTTTTCCACTATCATGATTTCTTCTCCACTTTTATGGTGGCCCAGCCATTGACATTGCCATCTTTGTGACAGCACCGAAAAACTCTCAGGTGACAGTTATCTAGTAAACTGGAATTGGGCTACTAGTGGCTAAGTCATGCCATTTTTCAGAGCTCCCACTGTGCTTCCTCAAGCTCTTCTCCCTTAGGCAATCACAGTTATTGATTCTAAAATACTCAGTTTTATGGATTAAGATCAATACTTGATTCTTCATCACGAACTCTGACTCTCGACTAACTCCTATTGACTACTTTATTGCCTTCACTTGCCACTATTCTAACAACAATAACAAAAACCTTGTCTCTTGTAGCTACCTTTGAACACACTGAAAATTGGATAAATAAATGCATTCTTTTTGTAGTTTCTTTGCCTACTCTGGGTAGAATTCTCCATCATGTTCTAGCTATAACTTGTCTGAATTTATTGAAACTGTGAAGTGGAAGTTGGGCAACTATAACCTCTCAAAGAACAATTCTCTTTAGATTCATGACAACTGGAGAAAATATTTCTTTCTACACTAAGATACAGGTGACAGATAAGGCTTTAGGCCCTCATAAGTCCCTAACTGATCAGGAGAAAGGCTTTAGAATTAAGTGGGTCTGAAATATATATTCTGATATGCCATATTAAAATTCATTTTGTATGTAGATGAATTTTTGTCATACCTTCAATAGTGAGGTCAAGGCAATGACTAGATTGGTTATCTTTGTTATACAAACTATGTTACTCTAAATTGGCTTTTAGGTAACCCTTTTTATTTTTTTTATTATTATTTTTTTTAGGTAACCCTTTTTAATAACTACTATACTTTATACTATGTGTCTTCTTTCTTACCTGGCACCATGTTTTTTTTGTTTTGTTTTGTTTTGTTTTGTTTCATGCTAGGAGTCAATGTCACTGTCCTGCTTAAGGCTCCCCTGGAAAACCTCTGGCTCAGTCTTTATAATTTTACATTATTTCTATTTCCTACTAAAGGCCTTATTATCTCTTGATCATTGACAAAGTCAATATAAAACCCAGCTTATAGCAAGTCTATAAGCTTCCAAAACAAACAAACAAACAAAAAAATAGTGTGAACATAGACCTGAACCAAGATAATTTTCTGCTAACAGGTTAATTTATTTTCTAGTTACAGAAATGGGTGCACTGATTAAAAAAACGAAACACATAAATTTGTAGGTACCCTAGAAAGGAACTGATCTCCCAATGTTAAGCCTAATCTTGACAAGATTTCTGGCAATAATGAGACTTTATCAGCAAAAAACCAGTAATCTGTCCCCTAATTGAACTCACAGGATTAGCAGACAGGAAAGTGTCTTTTAGATTTGTTAATATTCTGGAGAGTCTTTACAATTTACTCCTGGAATTATTCACATTATATAGAAGGTCAAATCTTCTGCCAGAGGCAAAATTTCCCCCCATACTTGCAAGAGGAGACCAGCCTCACATTTAATCTCTAGCTGGGCTGTCACTTAGCCATTCTAAATAGCTGTGCCTGGAATCACTTCTAACCTCTCTTTTTGGGGACTGCACTAGACAGCTCAGGCTGTCATAACAAAATACCATTCTGTGGCTTACCTAACAGAAATTTATTTCTTACCATTCTGAGGGCTAAAAGTTCAACATGAAGCTACAGTCAAGGGTCCTGGTGATCTATTCCTGGTTTGTGGGTGGCCATCCCCTTGCTTTGTCCTCACGTGGACTTTCATGAGGAGAGAGAGAATCTTTGGTGTATCTTCCTCTTGTTATAAAGACATCAATCCCATCAGATTAGGCCCCCATCTTTGTGATCTCATTTAACCTTAATTACCTCTTCAAAGGCCCTATCTCCAAATACAGTCCCATTGGGGGTTATAGCTTCAATTATGGATTTGGGGGCACAGAGTTCAGTCCCTAATAAGATCCCCGGCTGTACATGGAGAATGGCTCTCTTCCCCAATTCTCTAGTTTTTGGTCAGGTAGAAAATAATCTAAATTCATTTTCCTTTGATTAGGCAAATAATTAAATGATCCCCAAGTGACCCTTAATTTCTCCTTCCCCAACCTTTATCTGATTCCTATTGCTAGGGCTCAGTAGGCAAGTAGAGAAGGCTGGGGAAGCTTACCAATTAAAAACAGCATGGTAACCTATTTATAATCTGTAGTTAGACTCAGCCACAGAGTTAAATTTTAAATCACTGGGTGCCAAAATTTCACATTATATTGCAAACAGATTGTATATGCTACCACAACTTATAGAGTCTCTAGGCTCCAAGAATGTATGTAACCAAAGGAAGATGGTAATACTACAGAGTGTTGTTTACTTTGGAGCACTACCTGGGGTGGTCAAAAGATAACTCTTGGTGAGAATGGTGCCTCCTATTACAGCATCTGCAATGAAGAAACAAGAACTGTAGTTCAGATGAGAATGGCTTGGTGTGATTAAACTGGGATGCACCAATCGCTCATTCATTCAAATGTTTATTCAACACTTGGAAATTGATTTTATTCCACCCACTAAATATGCCTATTTAGTTTCACATATAGCTGGTAATACAGTTTATTACTTGAAGTAATCGTTAGTATTCTATAAATTGTGATTATCCTTAGTTTTAAATTTGCTCTGAAATCCACCACAGTTCAGTGGTTAAAGATGGGAAGTATTAGTAATACAAATGCAAGAAATTAAAGATGAGCAAAAAGTTGATACTTGTGCAAACTCACTTCAAGTTATTCTAAAGATATGCCGCACTCATTCATTTGATCAAAGTCATTTACTCCTTAGGATGACTCCAGTACTACAAAAACCTCTGCTAAACAGTGAACATAGACTGATGATTATAGCTAATCTTTTTTAGTGAGAATACAATTATCAAACCCATAATATGTTAAGTAACTTCTTATAAACATTAATCAGAAAATATTTATTTTCAATATTCACGATTTATAAAAAGAACTCAAAAAGTTAAAAGAACTAAAAAGACTGAAGGCAGTTTTTGCTCTATTGGATTAACATTAAACATCTATAGTTTAACATGTTTTGGATCATCATGGCAAAATAATATTTTATAGTTAAATTTATTTCTTGACAATATATGTTCCTAGAAAAAGAAATAATTTAAAATAGTGCTTATAATTAAATAGCATATGCTACTTCTTAAAAAGGGAGCATGTAGTTTTTGCATTATGAATATCAGAAATAATTTTATTTAAGTGAACTTTCTAGAAAAATTGTTGGTCTTATAGTTAGCTTAAATGCTATTTATTTATTTAACTCTGTGTTAGACACTATATCAAATGCTTTGAAATTTAACAAAATGCATACACTTAACAGTATTGTGAGATATTATTTTAGCCCCATTTTACAGTTGTAAAAAAGAAGAGATCTTTACAAATTCAATCCTTTCTGTTCCTGCAATAATAATATTGTTAAATCCATGAGATATTTATATGTAAGATGTTACAGTGAGAGGGGCTTTGGAGACAAAATTATTAGGGAAAGTTGGATTTAGATGATCTCAAATGCTCATTTATTCTAGCCAGGAAATTTCATTATGCATGGATTCTCTGAACATCTCAAACCAAATAAAATAATGGCGGGTGGGGGGGGGACTACTCAGATATGGCATTCTCTGCTTTCTTTCTTTTTTTTTTGATTTGATCATTCTCTGCTTTCTTCTAAAATGTTAGATTTCAGATGGTGGGTACTCTGTTTCTAAGAATAGGTTCCTGTCCTTTATTTTTAATAGACATTAAATGTGTAAGTAATGCTTTTAACCAGAAGAGAGATAGAGAGATTTGTGACTTTCCCAGGAGGAAAAGAAATAACTATCATGCTACAGAAGAGTTTAACTCTAACTTGGGGGGCACACATAGGATCCATATTTAATAAAAACCCTCAAGTTGAGATCCAAGGAATTAAAAAAAATATAATAGGATGCACAAAAAAATACATTACATACAGAAAATTAGAGATGGCACTTATTCCTAGAGGACAATAGTCCAAAGTTTTAGTTCTCCACTGTCCTAGGAGGATTGATTTTCCACTAAACACATCATCTAGTCTTGGTGCTTTAAAAAAGACTTTTTACCACACCACCGCCACTGACAGCAACAACAATCAGCATCAACAAAAAAATAGAACAAAGCAAAAAGGACAAATAAATATTTGGGTTTTATTTTGGCTGTATTTCATTTAACCTAAAGAGAGCACACAACACATTTAGCTACCAATGTATAGAGTTAGTAGGCATGTTACTGAGTGATGAGATGCTGTAAAAGTGTGTTTGATCATATCTATCCCTTCAATTGGCTAACTGCTCTTTTGCCTATACTACTTAACTTCATGAGCTTGGTTTCTATCTCTCACATAATTATATGAAAAATTTACCTCTACTTTTTGGTGATTTTATGTGGATACAGAACAATTTGGAAATTACAATGTTTTTTTTTTTTTTTTTTTTTTTTAAAAACCTTAACAAGGAGTATCACTTAATAAGTACAAGCACTAATTTCTCTTCAGTCTTGTTAAATCAGCTTTTGTTTTAATTGAAACCTGTTTGGTACTAGTTGAAATTTGTACAGGGAGATGGACATGTTTTTGTCTACGATATGTAATCAACCACCATAGCACATGGATATATATACAGGAAATATTTTAAATCTCATATCTACAAACATATGAGTCTCCTTATATTCATCCATTTTGAACGAATAGTTAGGGCTATCCATTTTCCTCACTATTCCTAGTCAAATCAGAAAGTCTCCAGCTTCTGAGAATTTACAAACATGAAAGTCCCAGAGATGAGTTGCTCTAGTATGGGTCAGTACATAACAGGCAATATATGATATACAGAAGGCCTGTCTTGTTCACTGTCTAAAATAGGAGTCAAATGATGACTGTAAATATGTCTAGCGATCCATACTTACAGAAGAAGAAACAGGAATTTTGAAAATCCTCATGAGATAGGTGAGTATTGGGCTGTAGAACTATTCCTTGAAGGATGGGGAAAATTTAATAAGACACGTGTGAGGGGGCAGTTATGTCATGCATAGGCAAATTTGAGTGAAGACACAGGCATATATAGAGCACTGTAATGTTACAAAATCTTTGAATTTGCTTTTATATATGTAGGCCTCTCTCTCTCTCTCTCTCTGCCACTCGTCTTTCTGTGTATATATGTTTGTGTGTCTGTGTCCTTGAATTTGTCGTAATCTACTCATGTTGGAACACATTTTATGTTAATATCCACTATCCAATTTGACTATCAAAGCATAAGATTCTCAGAATCCTTCAAGGTAAACCTCTTGTTTGCTTCATCTACTCAACCTGTATCTTCTATACATTAACCTCAAAGGGAATTATTTCTTTAAGGTCTACATATGTAGACCTGACAAGAATCAAAATTAGATCTACCATGAGAAGTGAAGGTGTGGAATTAATATCAGCATCAGCATTAGTATACATGTAGTATTTTGTGAGAAGTGGCAAGAAAGTATAAGATCAATTAATTCAGAAATTTATATTTATTAATTAATGCTACATCTTATTTTTATATATAAAAATATTATACCAATTGGCTTAGTTTTTCAAGAATTAAGTTCCTGTTCTTTCCAACATATAGTCCTGTAACTGTCAGAAACCAGATAACATTATAGATCTTTGCTAACACACATCAATTTATTTTTTTGTAAATGATGCCACAGATAATAAAAATTATTGTCTAGGAGTCACTTATAATATGTGGAAGAGAAATGTAGAAGTCTCTAATGGTTTTCTGAAGAGTTAAAAGTTAATAGCATGGCTTTACTATGCTATCCTGGGTTTAAATTTTTGTTCTGATAAATTCTAGCTATGTGACATTGGGTAACTTCATTTTACTTATCTCAGTTTCCATATTGAATTCCCATCAGAAATGAGAATTTTTGTGACATTTGAATAGAATTATGGAGATGTATGAAATCTTTGGCTTAAAACCTGTATATAGTAATGACTTCAAAGGCTGTGGGCTGTGTGTGTGTGCATGCATGTGTATGCACACACAAACATGTGTCCTTATCCATAATATATTTAGGACAGAAAAAAGTGTGGAAAACTATAGAGAACACAAAAGAGGTCCTCACAAAGAAATCAACTAATGTATGTAGCAGAAATGAAAAATTTAATATAAGTTTACAATTAAAGTAAGTAAAATGAATGTGAAAAAATAAATGGATTAGTGTCTTATAAAGAGAAATAACAAGAGCCTGATCTATTGTAATCTATGTGTCCTCCCTTTCTTTACTTTTTCTTTAATCTCACTAATCAAAATTCCACATTAACATTATCATTCATGCAAAAAGGTCTCACTAAAAATTGTGATGAAGAAGAAACAGTTGAGAAATAGGGAAATGTAGGTTGGGACCACAAGCTATGTTAAGTTCATAGAAAGTTTTCAAATTTTGAGTTACCTGTGGTTTCTCAGTTAGCAGATGCAATTTTATTATTACTACATTACTCTATTAATGGGAGTATTTAGATATGACCAAGGACTCTGTATTTTTAAGAGTTTTTCCAAAGGATTCACTACAAATCACCAAAGTACTGCATTTTGAAAACAATGATGTAAATCTCATCCAGAAAAGTAATCTGTAATATAAAGTCCAAGTACTACTGAGAAAAATTATTTTCACAATGCATATGCACCTGTTTGGTTGCAGACTCTGTACCTCACCAGACAGAGATTATTAGATGCAAGTTGTAGTAAAATAATTGCAGGTATCTGAGCTGATCCATTGTAATAGAGGACAATTCAGAAATCATGAAGCTAGGAGAGGAACTGAGACAGATACATTAAAGAATACACAGTGAGAGAAATATTACAAATTATAAAGATATAATTCAGTGGAAATACTCAATGCAGGAATAAACACTATATAAATTTGGAGCCCTTTAGTGTCTTCAGTGTCTTTGAACAAGCATGCTTTAGTTTTAAAAACATAGCAGCAACTTTTATCAGTAAACTTTGAGTTTACTAGATTTGTTAAAACTTTGTTGGCTAGACAAAATCTTAAGAGACAATCCCAGCTTTTAAGATGCTTACAAATTAACAGGTAAAGAAAGTTATCAACAGTTAATTTGAAAATCAAGCTGCTGATTAGCAGTACAAGAAAACAAGTGATGTCATAAGGCAGGAAGTGATTAATTGCCACTTGAATTACATTGACAGTAATTGATAGAGGACTTCAAAGAAAAGGGGGGTTTTCTGATGACCCTGAGTAATCCAGAGGTGAATCTGTGCCAGGTGCCTCTTAGTTAAGAAAAAAAAAAATGATAAGGCACTGCAAAGACCCTTGGAGAGCTTTCATAAAAATAAAATAGACAAAGAAAGTTGATCCTTTCTTCACTCAGTTGAAATGTAGTAGGTGTTCTATGTACATTAGTTTTTTAAAAATTTTATATCCTGGGAATTAGGATGTTAGGGCCTATTTATGAGCAAATAATTGATCCAAAGTCATTTAACAACTGAATACAGGATTTAAATCATGGTTGATGATTACAAATCTTGTTCATGTCATATTACATCATACTAATAATATCTGGTATACTTGCTTATTGGGTAGAGATGATAATGTAAAATAGGTGATGATGTGAGACCAATAAATTTTAACTATAACTAGTCCCAGTTGTGATATACTTTGATGCTATCAATTTCAATACTTTAGAAGTTTGAATTTTTCTCTTTCCATATTCTGTCCTCAAATGACTGGCTTAGTTTTTCTTTTGGGTCACCGATCTAACTGTTGTTGCAATTGCCTACAACTTTCACTTCTGATTATGATCTTGTTGAGATGATTAAGAACTATTTTGCTTTGGAACACCTGGATGGCTCAATTTGGTTAAGCATTCGACTTTGGCTCAGGTCATGATCTCAAAGTCCTAAGACTGAAACCCACATCAGGTTCTTCACTCAGCAGGGAGTCTGCTTGTCTCTCTCCCTCTGCCCCTCCCCTTGCTCATGCTCTCTCCCTCTCTCTTCTCCGATAAATAAATAAAATATTTTAAAAAATGAACAAAAAAGAATTATTTTCAGTTTTCTTCATTTCTCTATTGTGGCATTGTTCACTATGATTGAGGAGACAAGAATGTATTTTCCATTGAGGTTCTATTTAGCTTCTAATGTTAATAAACAGTATTTAGTTTAAGCAAGCCAATTTTCTCTAATGTAAGATAGATGGACATTTTGTAATTACTAGCACTAGGGATTTACATAAAAGTTAAAAATGTTTCCAAGGTTCATCCATGTTGAGGACATTATGTTAAATGATAATAAACCAGTCACAGAAGGATAAATACTGTATGATCCACTTATATGATGTATTAAAAGTAGTGTAACTCATACAAACAAGAAGTAGAAGTGCAGTTTCCCAGAGATGGCCATGAGGGAAATAGGGAGTTGCTTTTCTTTTTTAAAATTTATATTCAATCAGCCAACGTATAGTACATCATTAATTTCAGATGTAGTGTTTAGTAATTCATCAGTTGCATACAACACCCAGTGCTCATCACATCACGGGCACTCCTTAATGCCCATTGCTCAGTTATCCCACCCCCCCACCGATATTTCCTCCAACAATCCTCAGTTTGTTTCCTAAAGAGTCTCTCATAGTTTTTTTTTCCCTCTCTGATGAATTCCCACTCAGTTTTCTCCCTTCCCCTATGATTCATTGTGCTGTTTTTATATAACATGTATGAGTGAAACCCTATGATAATTGCCTTTCTCTGACTGACTCATTTCATTCAACATAATACCCTCTAGTTCCATCTATTTCAATGTAAATGGCAAGTATTCATCGTTTCTGGTGGCTGAGTAATATTCCATTGTTTGTGTATATATATAGATATATATAGATATATATAGATATATATAGATATATAGATATATAGATATGTATATACACACATTTTCTTTATCCATTCAACTGTTGATGGACATCTGAGCTCTTTCCACAGTTTGCTATTGTGGACATTGATGCTATAAACATTGGAGTGTAGGTGCCCCCTTGGATCACTACATTTGTATTTTTGGAGTAAATACCTAGTAGTGCAATTCCTGGGTCATAGGGTAGCTCAATACAAATCAAAACCATGATGAGATACCACACTGCACCAGTCAGAATGGCTAAAATTAACAAGTCAGGAGACAAAAAATGTTGGTGAGGATGTAGAGAAAGGGGAACCCTCTTATACTATTGGTAGGATGCAAACTGGTACAGCCACTTTGGAAAACAGTATTGGAGGTTCCTCAAGAAGTTAAAAACAGGGTATTTCTTTTCATTTGGTATACAGTTTTGGTCATGCAAGATAAAAAAAAATTCTAGAAATCCAGTGTAAAACTATAATCCTTGATTATAGTTAGCAATAATGTACTGCACACTTAAAAATTGTTAGAAGGGTAGGTGTCATTCTACTTTTACTACACTAAAAAGAAAGTTAAAAAATAGAAATTCACATAAGAGAAGTATTCCCTTCAAGAATTTATGTGACAATAAGGATAATCAGAGTTGTCTTTAAAGCATTCTTTATTATCTTTGCAAGTTAATGGACCTGATGAGTATTTAAAAGTAATTTCAGGGAAACAAGTAGGATTCTCCTCAATTGTCTTAACTTAGAAAAATGCCAGTCATGCTCTACCAGAGGAGTCAGTGACATTAGAGGATCTTAACCTCCTTGTCATCGCAGACAAATACGATCCTTTCACTCTGACCAATACAGAACACCTCTGCATAAATTCTGGCTCTTTTCCAAGAAGTGGATTTTCATTCAAAGTTTTTTATCTGTCCAACAAGACAGTAGAAGATAGCAAACTTCAAGGTTTTTGAGATTCTTATTAGAGTATTATTAGAGTATATGAAGAAAGAAAATTCATCAGTTTCTAATTAATTTTATATTTATGTGATTTTGATAAGTTCCAATAAAAGTATGATAAACTCTAAAAAAAAAAAAGGAGGTGTCACTGACTCCTCTGGTAGATCCTCTAATGTCACTGACTCCTCTGGTAGAGCTAACCTGAAACAGAAATCCAAAAATTAATAAATAGTATGTATTTATTTTATTTTATTTTATTTTATTTTATTATTATTTTTTTTAATAGTATGTATTTTTGAACTTCCATTTGTTTATTTATAAATGGAGATATTTTAGAAGTTAAAAGTTGACCTATTTTATTTTTCTGGAATTTACACCAAAAAACTTCAATATAGAGTTGTAGTGCTGCCTATAATCTAGAAATCCACAATTTTGTTCCTATCCTATCCATGAGAAAAGTCTTAATTTTTTCTTAAGTCCATTAGGAAGTTGAGCCTGCAGGGCAACCAATGAATTAACTCCTAAAGAGTGAGGATGCTCCACACAGAGAGATGGGATACCAAATAGTTTTCTGGTGCCTCAGCACAGGAGAAAGAATTGGCCTCTGTAAAATTAAGTGAGAATAAAGTAGCTATTGTCCTAATGATTTCTTGTAGGCTGAGTATGAGCTAGCATGACATTTTGAATAACTGAGAATTCCCAGTCCAAGAGTTGTCTGTATTTACACATGAGCTGTTTTCCATAGGCTTCCACTGAGTATTCAAGGGAAAGTTTGGGGACAGGGCTGAAGATTATTGAGGGTCCTCTTTGGTGATTCAGAGAACCAAAATCCCAACCATTGCCATGGCCTTCATTTATAATAACTGAAAGACTTATGCTAGTGGGGAAGAAGCAGAAAACTTGCAACCCTAGGGCTCAGGCAAAATTATACTACTAAAGAAAAGGAAGAGAAAAAGAATCTCTTTGGCACTGGGAGTCTGGATGAGAAACCCTACTAGGGACATGATTATAAATAATACAAAGAAGTCAACAACAACCTATCACTGGCTGAGGGGTAGAAAACTCCCTTCAAAACTTCTCTCCCCTTCACAAACATAAGGCAGTCTTTAGCTGAAATAAAGTGGGAGAAACACTGAAAAATTCTCACTCCGGAATATCCAGTTCACAAAGCCTCCATAAGACTGACACTGTACCTATAGAGCCAAGCAAGGACACCTCCTCCGTATAAGGAAGTGATACAAAGTAATAAGCAAAAGCAGGCTGGTGCTAGTAAAGGAGCAATCACACGAAGGGAATACCCAAGGGTCAAGCATGAAAAGTCAGCTGAAAGCTTGGATGATACTGACATTCTAATATATACAAATAAAATGGAATCCTGCTTCCCACCCTAAGCATTATATACCAGGATCCTACTGCTAGAGATGTTTGGAGTCTATGGTATCTTGAATATAACCATAGCAACAACAAATTCAGAAAGCAGCTAAAGTATTGACAAGGGAAGTTCAATTCCCCACACAGAAGATGCCTATTTCCAGATGTAAAACAATCTGCCTCAGTCTTTATTATTCTTCTAAACAAAAAATCCAGAATTCACATACATAGCCTTCACTATTTTACCCCCTCCATGTTTTATGATCTTGGTATCACAATTTACATCTTTTTATATTGTGTATTCAAAACCAAATTGTAGCTATAGTTCTTTTTAATATTTCTGTCACTTACCTTTTATAATAGAGTTAGTGAATTAGTATTTGGAGTATTCTGAATTTGACTACATATTTACTTTTTATCAGTACATTTCATATTTTCAGTTTTTGTGTTTCCGATTAGCATCTGTTACTTCAGCCTGAAAAACTCCTTTCAGCATTTCTTGTAAGACAGGTTTAGTGGTGATGAACTTCATTGGCTTTTGTTTGTCTGCAAAAGCCATTATTTCTTCTTTATTTCTGAAAAATACCTTTGCCAGAAAAAGTATTCTTGTTGGCAATTTTTGTTTTCATTTCATCACATTGAGTACATCATCCATTCTCTTCTGGCCTATAAAGTTTCTGTCGAGAAATCATCTGATAGCTCTTATACATGACAGGCTTCGTTCCTCTTGCTGCTTTCAAGATTCTTTCTTTGACTTTGAAAAAAAGAAAATCTTTGGAGAAAATCTTTGAGTTTAATTTGTTTGGGGACCTATGGACTTTATGAAGTTGAGAAACCACACCTCTACTCATATTTGGGAAATCATCAAATAAGCTTTCTGGCTATTTTTCTTTTTCTGGGACTTAAATAATGCACATATTCTCTCTCTGAATGGTGTCCTATAAGTCACATAGGCTTTCTTTATTCCTTTTTACCTTTTCCTTTTTTTTTCTCCTCTAACTGCTTAATTTCAAATGACCTCAGTTCACTGATTCTGTCTTCTGCTTGATCATATCACATGTTGAAGCTTTCTACTGAATTATTCAATTTAATTGTTATATCTTTCAGCTCCAAAATTTTGTTGCTTCATTGTTTTCTCTTTGTTGCCTTCTCATTTTCTTCTTGTATTGTTTTCTTGATTTCATTATATACATATTTTTTTCTGTGTTTTCCTGTTGTTCTGTGATTAGCTTTAGAACAATTATTTTGAATTAGTTGTCAGGCAATTCATGTATCCCATTTCTTTGTGGTTAATTACTGGAAGTTTACTGTTTTCTTTGGTGATATTATTTTTCCTTGGTTCTTCATGATCTCTGCAGCCTTGTGTAAGCATCTATGCCTTTGAAGATGCAGTCACTTCTACTTTCTGAGCTTATAAGAAAAGATCTTCATCTGTGGGTGGGGCATGCTGGAGAGTGCTGTGATCCCGATTCTAGTGGTATGGGGTACTTGTGTGGGGGCATGTACTAGCTGTGGGCACAAGGCCTTGGTGTTTCATTGGCCCAGGTTGCTAGAATCCATGATGTCAATTGTATGATTCTTGGCAAAAGTTGTAGAGCACCTGTAGTAGAAGCAAAGGCCATTGGTGACTCTAACGGCACCTCCTGCTCCAGTGACTAGAGACTAGAGCAAGCAGCAGTAGTAGCCAGAGATCATGCTTGGCTCCGGGAGCTGGGTTTAGGTGACTATGTAGTCAGGGCTAGCTGCGGACACTATGTAACAATGAGAGCTGGGACAGAAGCAAGAGCCAGGACAGACTGTGGGTATACTAGCAGCTTTGAGGTTCCTGGATGATAGTGTGCACTTTTTGTGGCTTCAGGGGCCAGCCGTAAGTACACACACATCAATGGAGGCCGATGGTAGAAGTCAGGTGATTGTGTTTATAATACTTACACATTCAAAGATCACTGAACTATCTAACTAAAAACTGGTGTTTTTTCTCAATGTAAAGTATGTCTCAATAAACTTAATTGAAAAAATGACACAAGACTCTTTGTCACACTCAGAGCCTCAGTTGGGACCCAGCTGCTCTTTCTTCCAAGGTTCCTGAGGGAGACTGTTTATTTCCCAACCAGTTTTTATTAAAAATGATAAGTCTTCTTCAGGGACTTGATATTAATATAGATGGATATCATAATAGAATTTCCATTAACTTTCAGATTACCAAAAGACCTACCTAATAATTGCATGTGTTGCACTTTAACCTAGGAAAAAAAAACTTAACATCACTCCCTTCCTGAGATACCTTAATATCTATGCAAATTATTTATATGAATCCCTGTCTCAGTCCTCTGTCCTTACAGCTGCCATTTTCAAACACACTAGTTCACAAAATGCTCATCTTGAAATTTCATGACCTTTAGTCATTATTGAAAGCTGCTTCATATTTGTGTAGGTCTGACCTGTGTATATGATTTTCTTAACTATACTCTAAGCTACTAACAGGACAGGATGTAACTAGAATATTTTATATGTATATATATACATATATATAGTTATTTTCTATACCACCTTACTTTCTCAAAAACAGTAATTTTTTCCAGATGCTAAAACACTGATTTAGAAAACAAATTTGCTTCTTATTCACACTTTTGTGAAAGAAGACTCAAAATCAAGTAACAACTGCTAAGAGAGTTACTCAAAACAGGGACATAAGGACATTGAGGCAGTAGAGCCTATGCATCCTTCCTGTTTCAATTCTCAGAACACCATGAGCTTTTGACTTCATGAATTGCCAATGGACCATCCCTGGATAGAGATAAGATAAACTGTTAGCTAAATAGTCAACTGTGTATTAGGTAGTTAGTTTAAACTCTTCTAGCACCAATCATAATCCTTTCAAAATGAGTTATGACCTTGTAGATTTTGCTTTATAAGCCTCCCTTCCCCACTGCAATTCAGAGCACACTTTGATTCCTATCAGCTCTGTATCTCCCAGGCTACAACCCCTAAGATCACAAATAAATGCTTGATTAATACTCTCAACAAGAGATAAGTTATGGGAGAAGTAAAGTAATGTTAAATCCACTCAAGTTTGACCATGTTTGGGTTATTTAATAAGTGTGTTATATGATTAAGAGGTAAAACAGTTTAGTCTATGGAAACAAAACATAATTTTACTAGTTTTTCTAATTTGTGGTATCTGGTCTAAGGTGAAGATTTTTGACTCCTAAAATTTTAAACATGATACAAAAATATTAAGAGAAACCACAGAATTTATGATCAGGATGAGGTTGGTTATAAGAATGAATACAAATCACCATTTGCTTATTGGTGTTAGCATACCTTCATATGTTTTTGCCATTTAAATGTGTTTTCTATAAAATTTCCATTTATTTAAAAAATTGTTTTCTAATTGAGCTGATTATTTGAAATAATTTGCAACACTGCAAAATGTATAGACATGTATTACCAAAATGTTTCTAAAAATTTTGCTATGGAGAGTTATATTTTTCATAAATATATATATTCCATTTTTTCTCAGTCTCTTATTTTAGTTGAGATGTTCTTCCCTTTATGCATTGTTAAACTTTCACCTTTTTAAATTTCATATATTCTTATTTCTAATTTTTTTAAAGATTTATTTACTTATTTTAGAAAAAGAGAGAGACTGTGAGAGCTAGAGGGTGGTCAGAGAAGGAGGGAGAGAGAGAACCTTAAGCAGACTCCCTGCTGAGTGCAGGGCTGGATCTCATAACCCTGAGATCGTGACCTAAGCTGAAATCAAGAGTTGAATGGTTAACCAATTGAGCCATTCAGGTGTCCCTTATTTCTAATTTTTAATTGAAATAGATTTAATGATTTAACTAACACGAGAAAATCATTGGTCGTGATCTTCATGAAATAGTCTCTTTTTTTGTGCATTTATCTTATATTTTCATCTTATGCTATTTTTTTTTCTTTTTAGTGTGATCTACTGGGTTTTAGTGAATACTTTCCAGCATATATCAGTATGGATTTTTTGTTGCTGTTGTTTTATATTTGCTGATGTTAACCTTGGAATCCATGTTGGTAGTATTTTATTTACCTAGTTTCATAAAGTAGATTCTGTATGTAAGAACAATAAATAAAATATGACCAAGAAAATGAAGTGTTGTGTGCATTCCTCCCTATTGATATCCAATCCCTGTTCTACCCATATTTTTTTTAACAAATTACATATATATGTATGTGTAGGTGTACAATTTCCAGTTTACTTGAACTATCAATTTTGTATAAATAGAACAGTGCTATATGTATGCTCATGTGACTTAAATGTTTTGCTCAACATAATGGGCTTAATCCGTGTTAATAGAGTCAACATCTTCTCTTATGTTTATGAACCATTGATGTGTGCTCCTCTCTGATGTTTTTTCCATCTCATTTTATGTACTTATTCTTTTATGGGGTTGTGTAGCAATTCTGAACATTTCATAGGAATTCTGTTTTGTATTTCCAGTATTATTCCTCTGTTGGTTATTATATTGCAAATATCTTCCATAAATGTGCTGCTTCCCTTTTGGTTCAATGGAATTGTTCTTCTGCCATTGTTCAAATTTGATGTTAACAGTTATGTCTACAATCCAGCTAGATTGATTTGAAAAATTATATGTAAGGATTTTGAGGTGAGGTAGCAGTTGAAGTGTATTTTATTTTTAAATATGAGTATCAAATACCAAGCATGATTCATTGAAATGTCTATCTTTTCACCCTAATCTACAATGTTAAAATTCTGGGCTTTCTTTCTGGATACCCTGTTTTGTCTCATAGGTTTTTTTGTGTCTGTTCTTGTGCCAGTATCTTACTCTTTTAAGTGCTATAGCTTAATAATTATATTTTGTGCATATTAAGGCATATATTCACAGTTTGTTTTGTCTTTGTCCACAAAAATTAGAGAATCATCTGGTTAAATTAAATACACAGACCTATATACATACATGTGTGATACCTGCACACACACATAAAACATCATACCTCTATCATCTTTTCTTAAAAACTACAATTTCACTAAATGTTTACATATGCATTTGGGGAACTCAACATCTTTATACATTGAGTCATCCAACCTATATATTATATAGATAGAGTATCTTATAAATGTTTTCTTTAAAAAAAAATCTCAATTTTCTACATGTAGCTACATTGCATAGCTTTTGATAGATCTATTGGTAGATATCTTAATGCCTTAGAAGCTAGTGTAGGTACCATTATTTTATTTTATAAATATATTTAAAGTAATGGATAAAATATATTTGATTTGATGATATATATTTTAATTTTTAGGACACTTTTAGATTTATAGAGAAAGTGAGCAGATAGTACAGAGTTCCTATGTATTCCTGAGCCATGGCTTATCTTAGCATTAATACTAGAATATTTACATATTGACCATATTTACATATGGTAGCCATTTGTTACAGTTAATGAACCAAAAATAGTAGATTATTATTAACTAAAGTTGTTTTTATTTAGATTTCTTTAGTTCTCACCTAATGCTCTTTTTCTGTTTTAAGATCCTACTTAAGATACATTATGACAATTAGTTGTCATATCTTCTTAGGCTATGACAGTTTTTCAGACTCCTTGTTTTTGATGACCTTGATATTTGTGAAGAAAACTTTGTCAGATATGTTGTAGGATGTCCCTGTACTGCAATGTGTGTGGCTTTTCTCATTTTTATACAGAGTTATCAGTTATTGAGAATAAGGTGCCAGAGATTAGGTGCCATTTTCATCACCATAGATCAAGGAAACATACTATTTACATAATTTATGGCTGTTGACATAAATCATGATAGCATGATCACCAGTAGTGTTGGTCGGGTTTATCTGCTGTAGGTTACTCTTCCCTGTGCCCCTCTCACCTTGCTTTTTATATAGGACTCTTCGGAAGGAAATCACTGTGTATAATTACATATAGCCTGCACAAGAAGTGGGGGGTTATGCTCCACCTCTTTGAGACCACACTATCTATATAAATTATTTGGAACCCTTTCTTTTTTCTTTTAGATTTTATTTATTTATTCATGAGAGACAGAGACAGAGACACAGGCAGAGGAAGAAGCAGGCTCCACGCAGGGAGCCTGACGCGGGACTCAATGCTGGGACTTCAGGATCAGGCCCTGGGCTGAAGGCTGCACTAAACCGCTGAGCCACCCGGGCTACCCTATTTGGAACCTTTTGGGTAGAGATTTGTCTTTTCTCTCCCAATTATTATTTGTTTACTTAATAATTTATTTGTATTAACATGGACTCATGGGTATTTATTTTGCATTTTAGGTTATAAATTGATATTAGTTTATTTTCTTGCTTAAGTTGTTACAGCTTTGTCCATTGGGAGCTCTTTCAATTGGCTCCTGTGTCCTGTTGGCATGGCTCCATTATAGAGACCTGTAGGGTTTTTTTAAGAGTACTTTCTTCCATCATGGCTCTACAAGATGCTAGAGGTTCATCTTGTATATTTCCTTTCTCAGTCTGGAAATAAATCATTTCTTTAAGGACTTCTGGTTACTTTTTGAATGTTTTTAGAAACTAACAACTAGGAAAGTAGGTACTTGCTCCCACTGAGAAGTCATTTCTTCTCTACCCACTCAGTTGACAGAGAAAGAAAATGTATGTCTGTGCACTAACTTGTGTACATATACCTATTTATAAATATTTTCTCATGTAAGCAACAGTATGTACATTAAAGTAAAAGTGTGTTCATATAAATATCACCAACTGTAACCCATTACCATATGGATCATTTTTAGCTTTCTTTCTCTGCTAATCTCTTTCTTTTTCAAGAATGATATATCTGGCTTTGGTCAACATTATATATTTACTAATTATTCAACTCCACTAAATATGTATAGCAGGACCAAATTGTTAATCAATACCCTAATGGAGAGTAATTTTAAACTGGATAACAGTGTTTAGCATTTTCTTTTTTCTTTGGTCTTGCAGATGCCACTCACTTTCAAAGTTATTTAGGTCAGCTCTTTTCCATTATTCCCTTTATAAATCTGTGGATAATATTGATATTTTCCTGTCACATTCTGCATTTTCTACTAGAATTCTATAACTTCTGAGATAAATTTATTATAAATTTTCATATATTAAGGTTCACTCATTTTGTTTTATAATTCTATGGGATTTATGAAATGTGTAATATCACATCTTCCATTATCATATAAAATCTTTTCACCACCCTAAATATTACCTGTGCATTATCTATTCTTCCTCAAATCATCTCCCCAAATGTAGCCAATCATTAATTTTTTAATCTCTATAGTTTTGTATTTTGTATAAATATATATATAATGAATATGTATTATATATAATTAATATGTATGTATGAGTATATGTATATACTTATACAATGTGTAGTCTTTTTGATCTAACTTCTTTCATGAAGAAATATGCATTTAACTCTATGACTGTTCATGGCTTGATAGCTCATTTCATTTTAATGCTGATTAATACTCCATTATATAGATAGATCATTGTTTGATAGATCATTCATTTACCTCTTGAGGGCCATCTTTGTTGCTTCTAATTTTTTTTGGTGATTATAAATAAAGCTGCTGTGAACATTTGTGTGCAGGTTTTTAGTAAGATATACATTTCCAACCAATTGAATAAATACCTACGAGCAAGATTGTTGTATCATATACTAATACTATGCATAGCTTTGTAGGAAACTGACAAACTGTCTTCTTAACAGGCTATATTATGTTTTGCATTACCAAGAGCAATGGATTATACCTTCTGTTGCTCTTCATTCTCAGCACAATTTTGCAATGTCAGTTTTGAGGATTTGAGCCATTCTAATAGTTGTGTAGTATATTTCATAATTGTTTCAATTTGTAATCCCCTAATGTCAAATGCCATTGAGTGTTTTTTATATGCTTATATGTCATCTGTATATTTTCTTTATTTAGGTATCTGCTCTGATATTTTCCTATTTTTAGTGGGTGCTTGTTTTCCTATTATTGGGTTTTAGGATTCCATTGTATAGTTTGGGTACCAGTATTTTTTTTTAAAGATTTTATTTATTTATTCATGAGAAACACACACACACACAGAGGCAGAGACACAGGCAGTGGGAGAAGCAGGCTCCATGCAGGGAGCCCGATGCGGGACTTGATCTTGGGACTCCAGAATCACACCTTGGGCCAAAGGCAGGTGCTAAACCACTGAGCCACCCAGGGATCCCCTGGGTACCAGTATTTTATCAGCTATATGTTCTGGAAAGATTTTCTCCCACACTTGGATTTTTCTTTTTATTCTTTAATCATTATCTTGTGGAATAGAAGTTTTTAATAAAAGTTTTTAATAATTCCAACTTATCAATTTCTTTACTCATTGGTCTTAGTTTGGTATCATACCTAAAAATGCATTGCCAAACCTAAAGTCACCTAAATTTTCTCTGTTCTCTTCTAGGACTTTTAAGTTTTATATTTTACATTTAGGCCTACAATCCATTTTGAGTTAATTTTTGTGAAAAGTGTAAGTTGTTTGTTCCAGTTCATTCTTTTGAATATGGATGTCCATGTTTTTTCCCCAGCATTATTTGGTGAAAGAAAACCTCTCCTTTCTTCATTGAATTACCTTTGCTCCTCTGTCTAAGATTAGTTAACAATATTTTTGTGAATCTATTTCTGGATTTTTGTATTCTATTCCTTTAATCTATGTGTTTCTTTCACTAATAGAATCCTGTCTTGATGATTGTAGCTTTATAGTAAGTATTAAAGTTAGATAATGCTGGTCCTCCAATTGTGTTTTAATCGGTATTGTGCTTGCCCTTCTGAGTCTGCATATAGAATCAGTACATACTTCGATTTCTACTACCTCTTTCTTTCTTTCTCTTCTTTCTTTCTTTCTTTCTTTCTTTCTTTCTTTCTTTCTTCTTCTTCTTCTTCTTCTTCTTCTTCTTCTTCTTCTTCTTCTTCTTCTTCTTCCTTCCTTCCTTCCTTCCTTCCTTCCTCTTTCCTTCTTTCTTTTCCTTCCTTCCTTTCTTTCTTTCTTTCTTTCTTTCTTTCTTTCTTTCTTTCTTTCTTTCTTCTTTCTTTCCTTTCTCTTTCTTTCTTCTTTCTACTTTTTCCTTCCTTCCTTCCTTCCTTCCTTCCTTCCTTCCTTCCTTCCTTCCTTCCTTCCTTTCTTCCTTCCTTCCTTCTTCTTTCTTCTTCTGGTGTTAATGTAAATACTATGGTGTTTTTAATTTAATTTAAATTTTTTAAAGAGCTATTTATTTATTCATGAGGGACACAGAGAGTGAGGGGCAGAGACATAGGCAGAGGGAGAAGCAGGCTCCCCACAGGGAGCCCGATGTGGGACTCAATACCGGGATCACACTTTGAGCTGAAGGCAGACACTCAACTGCTGAGCCACTCAGGCATCCCATGTGTTTTAAATTTTAAATTTTAAATTTTCCTTATTGGTGTATGTGAAAGCAACTAGTTTTTATATATTAACTTCTTAACTGCAACTTTGCTATCATTGTTTATTAGTTATAGGAAGTTTATGTTGTTGCTATTTCTTTCTCTCTGAGAGTATTTATTTCTCTTTGACTTTTCGAAGGGTAGTTTTGCTGGATATAGAATTCTGTTTTTGTTTTGTTTTACTTCTCTCCAAACTTTAAATACTTTACTCCATTTTTTTTTGTTTGCATGGTTACTGACAAGAAGTCTTAATGTAACTCTTTTTGTTCCTCTATACATATGATGCTTCTCCTCCATTCCACCCTGGCTTTTCTGACAATTTTTTGTTTGTCTTTGATTTTCTGCAGTTTGAATATGATAGGCCGAGGTGTAGACACTTAAATATTTATCCTGCTTAATATTCTCTGGGCTTCCTGGATCTATGGCTGGTGCCATCATTAATTTCAGAGATTCTCAAGCAATATTACTTTTTTTTTCAATATTACTTTAAATATATCTTCTCCTTTTTATTCTTATCCTTCATATAGTCCCATTACATGTATATCACAACTTTTATAGTTATCCCAGTTTTGGACTATTTTGTTCAGTTTTTATTTTCATTCTTTTTTCTCCTTGCATTTCAGTTAGTGGCATTTCTCTTGACACATCTACAAGCTTTCTAATTTTTTCCCATGTTCAGTTTACTGATGAATCTACAAATAGCCTTTTTTATTTTCATTATTTTGATTTCTAGCATTTCCATTTGATTCTTTCCTATTTGCCATTTCTCTGCTTACACTATCCATCTGTTTCTGTCGTTGTCTACTTTTTCCATTTTACTTTTTATGTATTAGTCATAGTATTTTAGATATCTTGTCTAATAATTCCAATATTTGTGCTCCACCTGAGTCTAGCTTTGATGCCTACTCTGTCTCTTTCAATATTTCCTTGCCTTTAGCACACCTTATAATCTTTGTTTAGATATAGATATGATGAAATGGGTAATTGAATATAAAGTTAATAGGTCTTTACCATGGAGTTTTATATGAATCTAGCTAGAAGCTGGGTTGGTGTTTGCTGTAGTTATGAGTGCAATAGAGTTAATTTTCCTGTAGTGTCTTTTCTCCTCTCTCTCCTATTATTTTGGGTTTCCTTAACTCTTTCTTAAATAAAATCTGTGTTTTGTAGCTCTTTTAGTTCTAATTTACTGTTATTATACCAATGCCCTACTGATATGATAGTGAGGTGTTGAGAGAAGGAAAGTGGTCTTTCAGCGAGTCTGATTTCTTCACCTGTGCCCTTCAGAAGTGATCCTCTGTCTTCATTTCTCCTCATGGGGGAGATAGGAAACCTGGGGGAATAGGGAGTTCTGGATAATTGCCCTTCCCCAGATATATAACCTCTGATAAAGGAACTTCTTTTGTAAAGTATTTTCTTTGCAAAGCAGGCCATTGTTATGGAAAACATTTCAGACATTATTTTTGAATGGTTATTTTTTTCTTTCCCTTGCATGAGATAAAAAATTTTTCTCAGAACTTTACTGTAAGAATCAGGAGTAATTCCGGAAGTGTGAGGACCCTGCTCAGACTAGACTCCTGGAATTTTTTCACTCTCATGCTAATCTACATTCCATCTCCAGTGCTTCATCATGGCTCCTGCTTCAGGTAAACTATCTCAGTTGTTTTTCTCTTTAGATTTTAGAATATGATCCATTGTCTGATAGATTCAGTAAAAGTGTTGATCCTCAGTAGCCTCCCTTCTTTTTTTTTTTTTTGGCTTTGAGGAAGTAAGAGATATTTTGCAGCCTCTTTACCTGTCAGAGTTCCGTAGTTGCCAATACTGATTTTGCATGTTGCAAAATGTTACCTTCTCAAAATAAAACCGGTAACTTATCTTTAAATTCATTCAAAGTTTCTTTATATATGACCATATAACTTTTCAATGATGGCAAATAGAATTAGTGATTGTATTAGCTTTCTATTGCTACTGTAAAAAATTGTCACAAATTTGGTGGCTTAAAAGAGCACAAATTTATTATCCTACACTTCTGTAAGTCAAAGGTCCTATGCAGACTTCACTGGGCTAAAATGATGGTTTTGGAAGATTGTGTTCCTTTTCAAAATTTCTAGAGAGAGAATTGACATCCATATTGGGCTATGACAGAATTCAGTTTCTTGTGGTTGTAGAAATAGCTTCCATTTTTTTCTTAGAAGCTATAAAATGAGAGCTGTTTTCAGCTTTTAGCTTTCAGTTTTTCTACATTCCTTCTCTAAGGCCCCCTTCCTCCATCTTTAAAGCCAGAAAAGGCAGGTCCAGTCCTCATGTTACATCTCTGACTCACCCATTCTTCTGCCTTCCTCTTTCAGTTTTAAGTATTCATTACTGATTACTTTGGGTTTACCCATATACTCCAGAATAATCTCCCCATATCAATATTCTCAAACTTAATCAACTCTGTAAAGTCCCTTTTGCCATATAAAGTAAAATACTCAGGTTCAGATAATTAGGGCATGGAAATCTTTGGAATCACACTATTCTGCCTACCACAGTGGTAATGGTCATTCTTCTTTTATTATGAGTATATATATATGTGTGTGTGTGTGTGTGTGTGTGTGTGTGTGTGTATATATATATATATATATAAAGATTTTTTATTTCAGAGAGAGAAAGCAGGTAAAGGGGCAGAGTGAGAGACAGAGAGAGCGAGCGAGTGAGAGAGAGAAAAAATATCCAAGAGACCCCGACTGAGCATGGAGCCCAAAGTGGGGCTCAATCCCTTTACCCAAAGATCATGACCTGAGCCAAAATTAAGAGTTGGTGGTTCAGCTGATTGATCTATCTAAGCACCCTTTTTACTAATAATTTTAATGCTCCTTTTTAATATTAAAGAAGACTTTCTATTCCTGTTTGCTTTTTTTAAATCACAAATTAATGTTTACTTATATTGCATAGTAGTTTTGGTATCAATTGAGATAGCTTTCTATTAATCTGTCATTATGGTGAATGTTCTTGAATTGTTTTTCTAATTTTAAATAAAATATGTATTCTATATGTCTTAAATTAATCTATGAATATAGTGTATTATATGTATATTTTATATAGTGTACTTTTAATAACTTAAGCATACAGCTATATCCATTAGCTTTTTTTTCTTTTCTTTTTCAAATTTTTATTGAAATTCCTGTTCATTAATATACAATGTAATATTAGTTTCAGGAGTAGAATTTAGTGATTCATTACTTGCATATAACACCCAGCGCTCATCACAAGTGCCCTCCTTAATGCCCATCACCCATTTAACCCATCCTCCCACCCACCTTCCCTCCATCAACCCTCAGTTTGTCTCTGTAGTTAAGGATCTGTTTCTTTGCCTTTCTCCTTCCTACTGCATGTTCATTGGTTTTGTTTCTTAAATTCTCCAAAATAGTTTCACCATAGTTTGTGACCACAGCAATATCTATGCACTCTAGTTGTTCCACATTCTCAAAATTTTAATTGTCAGTCTTTTTGGTTTTAGGCATGACAGTGAATGTTGTTTTAATTTACATTAACTAAAGGAATGTGAACTAACATTTCTTATTTTAAAAAATGTGTTCTTTTTGAGTAAAATATATTTTCAAAAATTTCCCCCTCATTTTTATTCAGTTGTCTTTTTATTTTCCAGTTGTAGGAGTTGTCTATAAATTTTTTCCCATGCTAACATTTGCCTGTTTATTTTTTCACTAGTATTTTCTAATGAGCTAAAGTTTTTAATTTTGGTTAAGTCCAGTTTGTCATATTTTTTCTTGTATGGTCAGGTTTATGTTTTTTGCACTCCCTTTAGGAAATCTTTCCTTACTGAAAGTAATAATGTATGCCAGCATTGGGATTACTGTCCTTTTTGATTAATCATACCACTGGGAGAGTAGTGGTATCTTATTTTGATTTTTATCTGTATTTCCCTGTTAATTAATTATATTAATTATATTAATTTATTATATTAAGCATATTTTATATGTTTATTAAACATTTATATGTCTGCCATGGTGACCTCTATACATTCAAATCTTTGTCCATTTTTTTATTGGATTTTTATGCTGCTTAATATTGAGTTGTAAGAGTTCTGTATATTTGTTGGGTTTTTAAAAGATTTTATTTATTTATTCATGAGAGACACAGAGAGAGGCAGAAACACAGGCAGAGGGAGAAGCAGGCTCCATGCATGAAGCCCGATGTGGGACACATCCTGGAACTCCAGGATCATGCCCTGAGCCGAAGGCAAACGCTCAACTGCTGAGCCACTGAGGAGTCCCAAGTTCTATATATTTGCTGAAAAAAAGCTCATTACTATAATATGTATCGCAAATATTTCTCTCCAGGGTGTGACTTGTTCTTAAATTTTAATGGTACCTTTGAATAGAAAGCTATTTTAAGTTTGATGAAGTACATTTTACCTAGTTTTATTCTTTTTTTTTTTTTTTTCCCTGGGTCATGCTTTGAACTCATAGCTAAGAAATCTTTAACCAATCCAAGGTCAAAAATAATTTATTCTGTGTTTTCTTTAAGTAGCTTCAGGATTGTAGTTCTTACATGTGGCTCTACAATATATTTTTAGTTATTATTTGTATATTTAGGTGAGAATATAGCCATTCATTCATTCACTGATTTATTTAGTCTTTATTTTGTATATGGATATCCTATGTTCCATTACTTTGTTAAAAAATAGTTCCATTACAGTTTGTTAAAAATAGTAATCTTTTCTTTCATTTCATTACCTTGGCAGCAGTGTAAAAAAACCTATTGACCATGAATCTAAGGGATTATTTCTGGGCTCTTTATCCTTTTTCTTTATGAAGAGTTAGTACTTTCTGTCTGGGAAATAGCAAGAATTTCTCTTCCTCTTTGAAGCTCAAAATATTTATGCAGCAATGTCTAAGTATATGTCTTTTGTCATCAATCCTACCTTGAACTCCATGATTTTCTTATAACAACAGAGCCATGTCTCTAACTCAGGGAAATTATCACCTCTTCATTTATATTTTTTCTCTTCTTTTCAATTCCACTGTTACTCTGGAATTCTTGTTGATTGCACACCTCTACTCTAGTTTCTAAGAACAAAAGAAAGTTTTTCTTCCTCATATCTCCTCTTTGAGACCAGTAAGAGTGCTACAAGAAAAGAAAAAGAATATGAGCTTTGGGCTCAGTGAAAAACTGTAGTCTCTGTAGCTTAGTAATGAAGTTGACAGTTTTAAGAAAAAAAAATTCCATGTGGCAGATCCATATGTAGCAAAACATTCCCAGAGTTGTCCGAAACTGTTTTGGAGTTGTCCCACAGGTTGATTTAAAAAGGGACTTCATTGTTTTCATGTTAATATAAAATATAGTTTTGTGTATCAAGTAGATCATTTAATCAAGTAGGAAAAAAATGCTGACACTCAAAAAAACATTTGAAGACAAAATATTTTTCTTCTTGATAGAAAAAGTAGCATAAAAGAAAATGTACAAACTCATTAAGAGTTGTAAAGCTTGTTATTTGGAATGGGTGGGGGACATATGAGACAATGATTAGCCCTACACTTTTAATTAGTTTAATCTTAAAAATGGTTTCTGATTTACCAATTACTCACTTCCAGAATACATATATATATATATATTTCAAGTTGCAATAATGTAAAATAAATCATCTTAAGCCAGTCTGGTATACAAACAAGAGGTGGGAGATTTTCTTCTCTACAACTGATTCAGATTTATAGTTCAACTGGTAATAGCTGCTTATAAAGATTTTCTTTAAATAGTTAATGATATTCTTGGGGAATTTTCAAATAGCATGATGAACTGTATTTGATTATGTGTTGTGATGGTTAATTTTATATGTCAAATTGATTGGGCCACAGGGTGCCAAGACATTTGGTCAAACAGTTGGATGTGACTGTGAGGGTGTTTCTGGATGAGATGAAAATTTTGAGCCAATAGAGTTAAGGAGATTGCCTTCCTTAATGTGAGTGAGTCTCATTTGATCAAGATCATCTGAATAGAACAAAAAAGATAAGTATGCAAGGAACTCTTTCTGCCTGACTTCCTGGAACTGCAAAATTGGCCCTTTCCTGCCTTTGGATTTGAACTAAGGCATTGACTTTTCTCTTGTTAGATCTCCAGACAGTCAACTGTCAGACAGGAATTTATACCATCAACTATCTTGGTTCTCCAACGTGGTATTGCAAATCTTGTTACTTCTCAGTTTTCATATTCACGTGAGTCAATTCCTGATATAAAAATATTTGTAAACTATAAATATAATAATAATTTATTATATTATTTAATTTTGTAATATAATCATACATTTATGACATAATTAATAATAAATATAATATGATTCTATAATTATACATGTAATATAATTATAATTTATATTATAATATTATAATTCATATTATATATAATTTTTTCTGTTTCTCTGAAGGGCCCTAATACATGTGTGGATTCATTTAAAATGAAATATATGTATTTAAGTACATACAGATATTTAGTTACACATTCATATATACAGTGTATTATGCATACTGTAATGAACATTAAAAGAAGATCATGTATTATTTGTAGAGGACAAAACAATAAAGAAAGAGTTATTAAAAGGTATTGACTAAAACATCGTCAGAAGTTACAAGAAAAAGCAGAGGAGGAGCATATACTTTGGAAAGTTACAGTTTAGATTCCATTACTAATTTAACATTTAGTAGTAATCAGATCGTGGGTATGTTGTGGGAAGGATTGGCAATTTGTGCAAAATCATCCCTTTCAATATTGTATCAAAATAGGACATTTAGAGGAATTGTAATGTTGGATGGTGCCAGCATAGTGAATCTTGGGCAGTCAACCTCAGTCATCATTACCCATACATGATAATCTGCAGGTGGAAACCCACATAAAGAATATGGGCAAAGAGAAATGAGAGTAAAAAGCTCCACCATCAATCACTGACTAAGGTTTCGATTCAACAGGAAACCAAGTTGACCATAAAAGTTAATTATGCTACCTCATATGAAGGCCAGTCCTGAACCCCGGAGTCCATGTTTGAGTAAATGGGAATATATTCAAAAATTGCAAAGATCACCAGATTCCAAGCATGGCCAATTTCAGGTTGTGATTTGGCTCTTAAGTATCAATTTTTCCAAGAAGAAATCTTTCTTCTAGTTAGAATGGATTATTTCTTTTTATTTTTCTTAAGAAATATTTTACAATTATTTTTATTCTTAGTTAAAATGTACATAACTGAAAATCCTTAGGTATGAATTTTATAATATAGAGTAATGAATGTGATAACAGTACGTATATATTCCATTACATTTCTCATACTTTGAAAATTTTATTTTGCATTTGTTTTCCTACTCTTTCCTATTATTAAAGCATAGGTTGCTGAGCCCCACCTCCAAAGTTTCTGATTCAGTGGGTCTGGGATGGGGCTGTGGAACTGACATTTCTGACAATTTCCCAGGTCATCTCAGCAACTATGTATTAAGAACATGAGCCCTAGCACAATACGTGGCAATTAGTAAGGCAGAGATTAAATTCTTAATGAATGCATAGAGAAGTGATAATTCCTGATAAAACTTCTTTGTTGAAACTCAGCTCAGAAACCAAGATTAGCTTTAGCTCTGGAGTGGAAGGTCTTTGAACATTTATTTGATGGAGTTTACATGGGACAGGAAGTTAGGGGGAACTGCTTAAAGTTTGAAGCAGTCATAAATAAAAACATTTTAGTATGAATATGATGAGTAGTTATATAAACACCTTAAATTTGTGCTGTCCCTTTTAAACAATTAATTAGCAAATATATTTGTTGAAAACCTGCTTTGATAAGTCACTAGTAGCACATTCACTGCAGGTTATGGGCTAATTTTGTACTGGTCAAATAGCTTTTGTATTGTTTTTTCTTGCACATTAACTCCCTTGCATCTTCTAACATTGACTCCTCTGGCTACATACCTCTGCAGACAAAAATAATCATATTTCCAAAATCGTGCTGATAATGTAGTGGTTGTAATGTACTTAATAGCCTCTGATTTAAGCATGTAGAGCATTAAATGGACAAATAAAAATTCACATGCTAGGGGATCACTGTAGAAAAAGCAGGAGAAAAAATTAAAACAGAATTAGGTAATAGAAATTGCCTTTGGTGTGTGACTATCCCAAGGAAAGATGGGGTTGGGGAGGTGCCTACTTATCAGAAGATATTCTACATGCTTTATAAACATGTGCATGCATTGCTTTGATTATAAAAATACAAAAATAAGGGTGTCGGGGGAGGGGGCTCATTCAGTTAAGCAACTGCCTTCGGCTCAAGTCATGAGCTCAGGGTCCTGGAATCGAGCCCTGCATTGGGCTCCCTGCTTAGTGGAGAGTCTGCTTCTCTCTCTTTTTTTTTTTTTAAGATTTATTTATTTATTCATGATAGACATAGAGAGAGAGAAAGAGGCAGAGACACAGGAGGAGGGAGAAGCAGGCTCCATGCACCGGGAACCTGACGTGGGATTCGATCCCGGGTCTCCAGGATCGCGCCCTGGGCCAAAGGCAGGCGCCAAACCGCTGCGCCACCCAGGGATCCCCTGCTTCTCTCTCTTGTCCCTAGCTCACGCTCTCTCTCACTGTCTCTGTCTCTCAAATAAATAAAATCTTTAAAAAAGTATAAAAATAGATACATTCAAAAACATTAGACATATATAAATAATTATGCCAATTTTCACCTACTTTGGAGGTTCTATGACCACTTTCTTTGTGGAAAACCGATATGTTCATTAGTATTTACCACTTAATCACAATTTATCTTGTCATTTCATTTTCGCTAATGTACATTTTTAAGATTTTTAGCTCCTTTATTAATATAGAGAAATATTTAGAAATCTTTATTAATATAGAAATTCTAAAGAATAGGACAACAAATACCCATTTAGAGCAGCTCGGGTGGCTCAGTGGTATAGTACCGCCTTCAGCACAGGGCATGATCCTGGCGACCCCAGATCGAGTCCCACATCCGGTCTCTGCATGGAGCCTGCTTCTCCCTCTGCCTGTGTACCTGCCTCTCTCTCTTCCTGTGTCTCTCATGAATAAATAAATAAAATCTTAAAAACAAAAAACAAATACCCATTTATCAGTAACCTAGATTCACCAATTGTAAAGTTTTACCACACTTAATTTTCTTCCCCTTCTTGGGATCCCTGGGTGGCTCAGTGGTTTAGTGCCTGCCTTTGGCCCAGGGCATGATCCTGGAGTCCTGGGATCAAGTCCCACATCAGGCTTCCTGCATGAAGCCTGCTTCTCCCTCTGCCTCTCTCTCTGTGTCTCTCATGAATAAATAAATAAAATCTTAAAAAAAAATTCTTCCCCATCTTTACACATATAATTTGGTTTTGGTGTGTGTGTATGTGTGTATGGTGCTTTTTCTAAGTCATAGATAATTACAATTCACCTTTCATACTTTCTCATGTGCCTTTTAAGAATAATTTTCTACATAACCACAATAGTATTATACCTCTGACATTACAGTAAAATTCTGTTATCACCAAATAGAAAGTTCATGTTCAAATCCCCTCAATTGCTCCTTTCAGAGCTTTTATTATCTTTTTTATTTCGAAAATTCATCCAGTTAGGTTTACATATTGTACTTGATTATTTTCTGTTTAATATCATTAAATCTAGAACTCTCCTCATAACCTTTCTCTTAATATTGACTCTTTTAAGGTATTTAGGACCATTATTTTGTGTAACTGATCATTTTCTGAGTTTTCTATGAATATTAATTTCATAGAAAATCATTTCATATTAAACATTTTTTGGCCAGAAAACTATACCAATGATAAAGAATGCTTTTTTTGTTTTGTGCCGGAGATATGTAATTTGAAAATGTCCCAAAACTATGATGCTAAATTTAATGTCAGTTAACTTAGTAAACACCAAATATCTTCATTTTATTTTGTTTTATTTATTTTATTTTTTTAAAGATTTTATTTATTCATTCATGAGGGACACACAGAGAGAGAGGCAGAGACACAGGCAGAGGAAGAAGCAGGCTCCTTGCAGGGAGGCCAATGTGGGCCTTGATCATGGGTCTCCAGGATCATGCCCTGGGCTGAAGGCAGGCACTAAACCACTGAGCCACCCAGGGATCTCCTTCATTTTAAAAGTATATTGTCCCTTTATCATACAATTTGTTAGCAATTTGTGATGTGACATTTTGAGACAATGTGTATTATTCCCTATTTTCACCAAATGATTTTGCATATATTATGATTCTTGCTAAAATATTACTTTAGTGATACCAAAATGATGATTTTCTTATGACAGTATGTTTTCCTTTTAGGCATAACTTCATCAGTCTTTGAGAACCTCCTTGCTTTCTCATAAAACAATGTCCTTTCAGCTGATATTGTATTTTTCCAAACCCAGACTCAAAATAAGTTATCTTTGTAATAGTTCAGTGACTTTTTTTTTTTAGTTCAGTGACTTTTAAAGGGAGTGGTATTCAGAATAAGCATCTCTGTTAGATGATTGTTCTAAGATGTTTCACTGCTTAGAATTAGAAAAAAACTATGTATTTATATTTATACTTATAAATATTTGAGTTCATGTTGACATTCCCAATTTAGATTTACCACTGAGAAAGTTTCTTTCTTTACTTTAAAAAAAATATTTGCAGTGCTTTTCTCTTACAGAGGAAATCTAGGTTCCTACTACTATTAAAATATTTACTTACTTATTTCACATTATAATGCTCATAAAATAATTTCATAATTATAATACCAATATTCTAAAAATAAACAAATTAAAGTTTAATATTTCTTTCTAATTGTGTTTGCCCTTAGAGTATATCCCTCTAAAGATATGAAATTATTTTGCTATTTTAAAATTTTAGTGGAGAGAATGTTTTCACCCCAGAGATGTAGAGAGAATAAGTGAAAGCATTCCTCTCAACTTACAATAAGAAAAAAGCTGGACAAAATGCAAATCAGTTTCCTTTCTAGAATCCATCAGAAAACTAAGGTTGAAGTATAAACCAGTAACATGAATTCTGGGGAGAATCACTAACCTGCAGGGAGATATAGGGTCTAAGGATTTGTTTTGCTGGGGCAGAATTACATAAGCTAATAAGAAGATTAAGCAGCAATTTTTAATGAGTTGCCAAAGGCCTATTATTCGCTGGCTAGAGACCCTGGACACAGAAGACTCTGACTCTCTAAGCTTTACCTCATTGGGAAAATTGGTGAAAATGTTGAGAAAGTTTCTCCCATGATGAGGGTTGGGAGAGGATTATAGCCCCAAATAATCTTCTCTTTTTTATCTACATAGCAAAAGCCTTACTCTGCCGAGAAAATAAATAAAAACAGTAGCTTTGGAATCTGGTGGAAACCCATTGCAGTTAAGGCATGGGGGATAGGGAAATAAAAATTTTAAAAACTCTACCCATGGGAGCTACAGGAATATATGTTAAGACCAGCACCCCAAACAAAAGGAGGGATGGAACACAAAGAAGTGCCTGCTTCATTCTAAGACTTCATCAAAATACCAAAGAAGTTTTCCCTGTGCCACATCACTATGTGGACAAGGAATACAGAGAATAATAAGAAAAATTTACAGCAAATGCCACATGGAGGGTTAAAAAAGGATAGATTTCATTTGAAAAGAAATACAAAAGAAAAATTATATTACATAATTTTTCAAATGTTTTTTCAATTTGAGTTTCCAAAGCAAAGCTAAGGTGCTCAAAGGCAAAAAGGAAAAAACTTTCATAAAAATTTGTAGACCAATTGTCCAGAAACTAAACACAAAGTGAGCATAAGCAGAATCTGACTTGTGGTGCACCCAAGGTAATGTTACCAACCTCAAACTTTATACTCAGCTCAACTACTGATTATATAAACATAAATTCCCACATAAAGCCCTAAGAGAAAGAAATCCTTGCTCATCTTCAATCATAAAGGTATCTAATGCTCTATACAACATATCCAGCTTTCAATAAGGAAAGAAATAAAGAAACATTGGGAAAGAAAAACAATGGAAAGCAGAATGTAAAAAATAGCACAATCATCAGAATCAAATTTATAAGAGGAATAGTATTAGAAGGGATAAAAAGTATAAGAAAGTATATATATGTGTATATATATGTGTATATATATACAAAGCCCTATAATGTGATGGTCTTATGACAGGGTTTTCAGTAGACTCAAGACAGTCAAGAATAGAATTGTTGAACTTTTGGTAGGTCTTTAGAAATAACCCAGCTTGAAAAATAAAGGTAACATTGGTGAAAACAACACACAAGAGCTATTGGACAATAGAAACCATTTTAGAATGCATGTGTTGGAATCCCAAAAGTAGAAAAGGAAATGGAGAAGAAGAAATATTTAAAGAAATTATGGCCAATTTTTTCCCCAAAAGTTAATGACAGGTTTTAAACCAAAAATTCAGTAAGCTAATAAAACACCAAACAAAATAAAGTTTTATTTATTTATTTGTTTGTTTATTTTCACATAGACATATTCAAACTACTGGAAAACATAGAGATTCATGAAAGATAATGGGAGTGGGCCCATGAGCTTCATAGGAAAGAAATAAGAGATGACTCACAGTTATAATTCATGCAAGCGAGAGGAACAAAATAAATGCAGAAAAATACTGTCAATCAGGAATTATATATTCAAAGAAACTAGCCTTCAAAAATGAAGGAAAAATAAGGATTTTATAAGTTAAAAAGAAAAAAAAAGACTTCAGGTGTCCTCTGCTAACAGGCTACAAAGAATGCCAGAGGAAGTTCTACAATGAGAAGAAATGTGATATAGTTCAGACACTTAAATTCACAGAATGGAATGAAATGAAATGAAATGAAATGATACATTGACAAGGAAGTAAATTCTCCAGGAATAGGTGACAATACTAGGTTATTCTTTATACCTAACAACAAAGCTTTATATATGAGACATACAGATATTAAAAGTGTTATAGATATATGCACAGCTATAGTTGGAGATTTCTATAGTCTTCTCTGTGATTGACAGAACATCTAGGGAGATGTACAATAGATTATAGAGACCCACACAAAACTGTTAGCAAAACTGATAGGTATAGAACACTCTACAAAGAACAGAAGAATATAAAATCTCCTTATTTGTACAAGGAACATTGACCCAAATAGCCCATATTGTGGGCCATAAAACAAATCTTAGCAAATTTTAAATGAATATTAGTCATATTAATTACCTTCCAGTTCATAACTATTATTTTTTAATATTTTATTTATTTATTCGTGAGAGACACAGAGAGAGGCAGAGACATAGGCAGAGGGAGAAGCAGGCTCCATGCAGGAGCCCAAAGAGGGACTTGATCCTGGACCCCAGGATCATGCCCTGAGTTCCTAACAATATTAAAATAGAAATCTGTTAACAGAAATATTTCTGGAAAGTGCCAAGATAGTTGGAAATTAGGTTACCATACTCCCAAATAACTCCTAGATCAAAGGGGATGTCTTTTAGGAACTAAAACTTAGTTTGAACTGAATAGGAATGAAAATGCAACATTTCGAGCATTTCAGGAAAAGCAGTGCTTTGGGAAACATAATGTCACTAAGTTATAAAAAAAATAAAATAAACGATGTCTTTAACAAACAAATGAAAGAAGAACAAATTAAACTCAGAGCAAGCAAAAAATAACGACAAGCATAAATAAATAAAATTTAAAACAAAACTATATATAAAATCAATGAAGCAAAGATCTGCTTCTTAATGAGAGTTACAGTACAGAGAATATAGTCCATGGTATTGTAATAGCCTTGCGTGGTAACAGAGGGTAGCTACACATATGTTGAACATAGCACAATGTAGAGTTGTTGAATCACTATGCTGTATACCTGAAACTAATGTAACATCTTCTGTCAAATATACTTAAAAAATGGATTCTTTGAAAGAACCAATACCATGTATGAACTCCTATCAATATTGGCCATGAAAAAAGATAAAGACATAAATTTCAAATAGTAGAGAAGAAAGGAAGTGCTATCTTATCTTTCCAATGTCTGAACCCACAGACATTGGAAAGATAAGAAGTGAATAATGAAACAACTCTTATGTCCATAAATACAATAAGTTCAATGCAATGGACCAAGTCCTTAACATACATGAGCTAAAAAGACTTAGTCAAGAAGAAACAGGTAGGGAAGCCTGGGTGGCTCAGTGGTTGAGTGTCTGCCTTTGGCTCAGGTCATAATCCCGGGGTCCCAGGATCAAGTCCCACATCGGGCTCCCTGCAGGGAGCCTGCTTCTCTCTCTGCCTATGTCTCTGCCTCCCTCTCTGTGTCTCTCGTGAATAAATAAAATCTTCTTTAAAACAAAAAAAAAAGAAGAAACAGGTAACCTGAATCGCCCTATAATTATTTTCAAAAGTTGATTTGTAGTTTAAAACATAGCCAAGCCCATATGTTTCACTATCAATTCTACCAAACATGTAAAAACATAATAACATTCCATGCAATATTTGAAAATAACAAAGAGGTTTTTTTTTTTTTTTTTTTAATGGAGAAATGTACCATATCTATGGAATGGGAGACACAATATTATTACTAGGTCAATTATCTCCAATTTGATCAAGGGAATTAATAGATTCCTATTTAAAGTCTAAAAATGTATCTGTTTTAAAAGGCAAATAAACTACAATTACCAAATAATTATGTAAAGAAATATAAATATTTAGGACTCACACTGTCCTGCCACAGATCTCAATATAAAGCTACCATTGTCAAGACTATGTTTTTGGTGAGAGGGTAGACCCAGAGGTCAAATGGCACAGAATAATGAGCCCAGAAATATACCCATGAAAATATAGTGAATGGATTTATGACAAAGGTACAAAGACAATTTAACAAAGAAAAGGTACTATTTTCACCAACTAGAATACAATAATCAAACATCTACAGGCAATGAGCTAATACAAATAAAACAAATATCATTGGCTTATGTCTCACACTTGTGCAAAATGTAACTCATAAATGATCATAGACATAAGTGCAGGACACACAACTATTAAAACTCTCTGAGGAACTATAAGAAATAGTCTGATGATCTTGAGTTTGACAATAAGTTATTACACTAAAGGCATTATCCGTAAAAGAAAAAAATTGTAAGCTAGATTTATCAAACCCAGGAGCTTTTACTCCTTAAAAGAAATTGCTCTAATTGAAAAGAAAAGCTGCAGAATGGGAGAAAATATTTGCAAATCACATATCTTCTAAAAGACATTAAACGGAATAGTTTTTAATCCCTTACATTCCAATAGGAAAGTAAACAACTCAATAAGAAATAGAATATTGGAACAAACAACTTACCAACAATAATATTGGTGCAGAAAATAAGTATGTTAAATGATTCTCAGCATCATCTGTCATTAGAGAAATGCAAATTTAAACCACAATAAGATGCCATATACATCTATTAAATGGCAAAAATAAAAGCAAATAAAGCAGACAACAACAACAACAACAAAACACTGACAATGTCAAATGCTGGGAAGAATGCAGGGCATCAAAAACTCTCATTCATTTCTGATTCCAGTGAAAAATGTCACTGTCAACTTAAAAAAATAATCATATATGCACTTACCATAGGATTCAGTAATACTGTCAGTAGATTTTTATCCAAGTGAACTAAAATCCATGACACCAAAGCCTATATAAAAATATTTCTAGTATTCATGATCAAAAACTGCAAACAACCTAAATGTCCTTTGATAGTTGTGTAAACAAACTATGATACACCCATACAATGCAACGCCACTTAGCAATATAAAGGAACACATTATTGATTTTTATTCGTCCACATGATGGATTATAAATGCATTTTAATAGGTGAAAGAGCAAGACCCAAAAGCTGTTTACTGTGTGACTCCTTTGATCTCCTGTTCTGAAAAGGTAAGGCCATAAGCAACAGAAACAAAGATCAGTTGTCACCCAGGGTTGGGACACTGGAAGCTCAGCTGACAAGGAGGGAGGCCACATAAGGAGATGTTAGTGTGATCGAACCATTTTTATGATACCATGGAGGAGGATACATGACCGTTTTTTCCAAACCCATAGAACTGTATATGGAAGGGTGCAGAAAATGTATGCAGATAATTTGAAAACAGGAGCATGCTGTGGAAATCCAGAATGAAATGTGAACTCTGACAAAAGAATGCACTCTTTTGCAAATGTATAGCTTTTCTGCTCCAAAGGAGATAAGTAAAAAGGAGATGGCCTAATGACTTTGGAAAGCTGCATGTTGGGTCTATTCTGTAAGGCCCACAGTAAAAATAACTGTACATACTCTGCTTAATTAATAACTTAGTTTGCCCCAGGGATTTAATTTAGCAATTTTGGAAATACTTTGCACGATGCTAGAATAGAACACACAAGTAAATAGATTACAGATAAAAAGGAGGCAGATTTCTTACTACATAGAAAGAAGTTACAAATCAGCATGGAGGAAAAGACTAGAAGAAATACTGTGGTACTGGATTGGAGTTAGACATCAATATGAACTCCAGTTTATTTTATCCATACAGATAGAGAAATAAATATAGATGAGCATCTACACGGGTTATGATACCTGCATATATTTCGTAGTTCTCTCTGCTCAGATAA
The DNA here is from genome assembly GCF_003254725.2 of Canis lupus dingo. Taxonomy (NCBI): domain Eukaryota; kingdom Metazoa; phylum Chordata; class Mammalia; order Carnivora; family Canidae; genus Canis; species Canis lupus. The sequence goes on along the minus strand of NC_064261.1, from coordinate 28,079,208 downwards.
ACTAGAAACAGGGATGCCACAGTATCAGTGAGCAAAACCCAGTGCACAGATCCAATTTCTGAGCACCATTCAACAATAACAGGAACTGTATATATGTATACATCCTGTTTGATACAATGAGAAGGGTATTTCACATTTGTGGTGTTCTTCCCCAAGTCCATACTCCCAGTTGTATCGTGAAAAGATCTCAGACAAATCTAAATTGAGGCTTATTGTAAGGACGAGCTGACTGGTACTTTCAAACCCAACAGGGTCCTGGAACACAGGGCAAGACAAAGAAACTGCCATATGTTAGTGTCCAATAAATATAGAATTGTGAAGACTATCTGCAATGATATCATGCATTGGATTTTGAGAGAAAAAGGACATTAGCAGAAAAGCCTATGATATTGGAACAAATTTGTGAATAGTGCTGGGCCACTATGAATTACATGGGCTTTATATATAAAATAGTTTGGGGCTACTGTGAATTTCATGGGCTTTATACATGTACCATAGTTAGGTAACATTAGAGAAAGTGGGGGACAAATAGTACTGGCTTTGCAACTTTCCTATAATACCTAAAATTATTTTTAATTTTTGTGTTTAAAATATCAGGGAGACAATGTGGTTGAATTGCTTTTATATTCAGTAGTTCTTTGCCAGCCTTACAGATACAGGTCACCATTTGTAATGTAAGAGTACATTCTAGCTAAAGATTCATTATTTTCATCTTCATGATTATTTATTTATTTTAAAGATTTTATTTATTCATGACAGACAGAGAGAGAGGGAGAGAGGCGAAGACACAGGCAGAGGGAAAAAGCAGGCTCCCTGCAGGGAGCCCTATGCAGGACCCAATACCAGGACTCCAGGAACAAGCCCTGAGCCAAAGGCTGATGCTTAGCCGTTGAGCCACCCGTTTTATAATTTTGAAATTATAAATAATTTGCAGGCTTCAAAACCCAAAGCTATAAAAAGTAATATTGGATAAATCTTATGTCTAGTTCTCTTTCACCCTGTTTCTACTTGTCCCTGAATGTAATGATTTTTATTACTTTTCAGTTGATCTTTCAAGTATTACTTAAAAAAAAAAAAGACTATTTTGTTTTCTGGTGTTTATTTTGGTATTTAGAAAATCTAAGTTTATAGGCTCATGTTTAATGTTATACTGAACCCCTTATATTATAAAACTAAAGTTTCCCTTGGCCACCTGCTGATGGGAAAGGCCTCTTCTGTTACATTTCTCAGAATGGGTTAATGAATATAATATCTCACAAGTTCTTTCTTGCATGTTTGAAATTGTTTTTCTATAACCTGGATGACTTAACTCAATTTGCCTGGATGTGACATGTATTTTTAATTAACTTCATTTCTTATGCATCTTTCCTCCCAATTTCTTGCTGGTCCTTTAATAGGCAGATCATAAAGTAACACAGTGCAGAGCAATCATTTTCTCCCTGAAAATCATTGAGCTAATTGCCTGCATTTCACTTTTGTTGTACTGAATCATGTGCTGCAGGATGATCTTTTATGTTATTACATGAAAGCATTACATTATGCAAAAAGTTATTATAGACAACTACCATGAGGGGAGGCATTACACCATGTGTCCACCACTCTATCTCTTGTAGTTTGTTTGTTTTTTTTTTCTTTCCTTCCTATTTCTCCACATTCTTACTTTAAAAATATATACTTTCCCGGGGCACCTGGGTATCTCAGTAGGTTAAGCCTCCAACTCAATCTCAAACTCCAGTCTTAATCTCATGAGTTCAAGCCCTACATTGGGCTTCACACTGGGCATGGCATAAATATATATATACATACATATATATGTATATATGTTACACATATATATGTGTATATATGTAATAAATTTATTTATATATATATCAATATATATTTATATTCCTTTTGTGTCATTCTCACTTTTTCCTCCTGAATTCCATGGTTAGAAATTTATGTCACCATAGTTTTGTAATGAATTATAATGTTCAAATTCTGTTGTTTGATTAATCAGTATTAGTTGTCCTCTGGATGTTTGCTATAGGGATCAAGCAAATGCACAATGATTCAGTTAATCATTCAGTGAATTACTTAATTAAGAAACAAAGGTGGTGGTTAAATAATTCACCTTGTTTTTACTTTAACACATGGATATCCTCCACAGGGACCCAATATGGAGCATCTTACACTTCATTGGTAACCATCAAAAATATCTAGCTAATCTCTTAATTAGTTGATGCATATTTATTCATCTAGTCAATGAAAATTTTATTTTGATTTCTTAATATGTTCTAGACCCAGGAGATATAGCAGCAAACGAAAAGAAAAAAACAGAACAAAACAACTCTTACTCTACATAGAGAAGCAGCACATCTCAAGAATGGAGCCAGGTGAAGTTGGCATTGAGAAGAGATTTAGAGACACAGACTATATATTAAGTTCCCATACAGGTTCTTGTACACAAAAGAAGTGAAGAGGAGAAATCTCAGAAAAAAAGGACTGGGATTCTGAAATATGAGTGTGTGTGGAAAGTAGACACCATATAGCATAGCACCTTAAAAAAGGATGTAGACATCATGAAGAATTACATGCACTGATTGGACAATAAACAAATATTTAATTACACACTTCTATCTTTATTGATAAGCCAGTGTACTTTAGGTGGGCCCACTGTTTTTGTGTATACACACATATATTCATAAAATTATACGAATTATGACAAATTCATAGAAAGTTACAAATACAGTATAGAGAGTTCTCATGTACTCTTGACCCAATCTCTCCCAAGGGTTACATCCTTCATAATTACAATACAATTTTAAGTACAGGAATTTGACTTTTATATATTGTATATACTTAATTCTATTTTTTATTACATTTGATGTATAGTCACATGACCCCCACCACACTATGCAAATATGCAGAGTTATTTTATCACCAGAAATGTTTCTCTAACTATCTCTTTATTGTCATATGCACATCTCTTCCCAAATCATCCCACAACTCTGGCAACAACTAATCTGTTTTTCATCTTATAATTTTGTTGTTTTGAGACTATTAAATAAATTGAATTATGCAGTATATGACCACTTTGAGACTGGATTTTTTTTCACTCATCACAATGTCTTTCAGATGCTAAGTTGGTAGGTGCATCAAAAGTTCAGTCTAAAAAAAAAGTTCAGTCTATTTTGGGGAGCCTGGGTAGCTCAGTTGGTTAAGTATTGCTCAGGCCATGATCCCAGGGTCCTGGGATTGAACTGTGGGTTGGAGTCCGTGCTAGACAGGAAGCCTGCTTCTCCCTCTCCCTTTACTCTTCCTCCACCCCACTATGTAAAACTCAAAGCAATCTAACTATTTTTCTACCTGAGATCAAAACAAATTTCTTTTTTTCCTATCTAAACATAATTCTTGGCATTGAGGTAAATCTGAAATTCTCATGTTACTCATACATATTTACACATTATTCTTCAAAGATTAATGACAAATTTATGAGGTCAATAGGCATGTAACAGGACCAGGATACCACTAATATTGTGTGGGGAAAAAAGCCATGCATTTATACAAAGAGTTCCTGGTCAGAGCAATATGAAATGGGATCACAGAATCTATGTACATACATGAATCACCAGAAGTTCAGCAATTAAGCTCACTTTAAGAAAATTTATTCTATTATTTAGAGCGGAGGTTGCCAAGTTGTTATACATAACAAAAATATTGTATATAACAGCTCTGAGGCCAAGTATTAGCCTAAATTGACAATAACAGCAACTTAAAAACTAAACCCAACTAGCTTAGCTCCTTATTGTGGTAATACCCATTTTACTTTGTGGCCTATAGGCTTTCTTGAAGGAACAACCTCTTATCTCTTGCCTCTCCTCCTTGTGCTCCCCCTGCCTCCAGCTCCCTTTTGCATGGCTGTCTTTGGCAATACTTCTAAAGAGCAAAAGAACCTGCTGAAGAAAACGAAGAGGGTGAAAAATTTCACTATATACAATGTACAAAAACCATTCTAAAGTCCAAACTGAGAAAAACAAGCACTAGAAGGAAAGCAGAGCAGTAGTATATCCTCAAGGGAAAAGAGAACATACAAAAATAAGGTGTGTGTACTACAAGCCCATCTTGCACATTATCTCCTGGTTCAAAGAGCATGAGGTCAAAACATCAAACTCTGAAAGAATAATGACTTTGATGGGGCAACTGGAGAAATGAATACATGATAAGCACAGCTGCAGCTTTAGCTATCGATGAATTTCTTTGCTCTGGCACTGGCAAAGTCAATACGATCTTTGTTGATACCAGCCTTTTTGTGTGATCCAGTCTATTTGTGGATCTGTAGCCTCAACCCCATTGCCCATGTCCAGAGCCTTATTTTTCCAATGTCCTAGGATACTGCCCACTTGAGTCAGGTTCTCTTCTATTTCATCATCTCTGGCATCATTAGTTTTAAGTTGAATGGATCTGCTGTTGGCTTTTCCAGTAGTTGCTTGTTGAAGCTGACCATTTGTCACTCGACCTGGCTGGCTACATACCACATTACTAAGAGTGTTGTCTTTGCCATCTCCCCATGTTGCCTTGTAGACATTACTGGACTCTGAGTTCTTTGTTCAAGCAGTTCCAGGTACTCCTCTTGTCCCCAGCAGTTTAGATATCCCCAGACCCGACCCAGAGCTAACTGGGTCCTCTTAACTCCTGTATGAGCCCTGGTATTGCATATTTTCTTTTTTTTTTTTTTAAGATTTTATTCATTCATTCATGAGAGAGGCAGAGAGAGAGTGAGAGCCAGAGACACAGGCAGAGGGAGAAGCAGGCTCCATGCAGGGAGCCCGATGTGGGACTTGACCTGGGGACTCCAGGATCATGACCTGGGCCGAAGGCAGGCGCTAAACCGCTAAGCCACCCAGGCACCCCCCTGGTATTGTATCTTTTTTCTAGATTCCATATGTTCATTGCTAGCATATAGCAATATAATTAATATTTCTATATTTATTTTATAACTTGGGGCTTTTGCCAGACTCAGTTAATATTCCTTGAGGTCTTTTTCTAAAAATATAGATTCTTTAGGGATTCTTGTGTAGACCACTTTCCAATTTTAGGTCACCACTGATAAAATCCTTACCAGGAAGGGCAGAAACACCTCATTATTGCTCCCCGTATAGCCTCCATTGATACCATGGGGAAAGTAGCATTTTCCCCATAAAGCGTTAGCGAAAATTTGGACTCTCCACTAGTTCTCCTCTGATACCACCCTAAGCATCTCTCTGAGCACACAAGCTTCTTGTTCACCATCAAGGACCCTTTTGTGGAATCCACTTCTCTGGACAGAGGGGCAGGCACCTAACTACTCATCAGTGATGAAAGTACTGGCTCCCTCCTATGTCTTCTCTGACATGACCCTGATTGTGAATTTGGGGGGCCTCGTTGCACCTTGGTAAAGGTATAATTTCAGCTTTCTACTTAGTTTTTGCTGGTGGAATTGAGAGTGGGGCCTCAATTCTTTCCTGTGGTATTTGAAATAGGGTGGTTATTCCCAGAAATTTCTGTCCTGCTAGGCTGCCTCTTTTCTGGTCCTTTGGATAAGAAAGCAGTCTTTTTGTTTGTTATTTATTTATTTGTTTGTTTGTTTATATTTTTGCTCGTATCTCTGCCCAGTGATGTATCTGGATTGCTGGCTTCTCCAGTATTTAGTCTGAGACATATGAGACAAAAAGGGAAACCCAGGATACTTACTACCATGCCATCCTTCAGTTACCAATGTTACTAGCCAGGCTGTCTACTTTTCTCACCATTTAGAGGTTATAAGTTTGTTGTGTATATACTATTCAAGACTTGTGCTGCATTTGCCAGGAGAAAGAGGGAAAAACATGTCCAATGCATCTCACCAGAAATAGAAGTCTCTAATATATTTTTAATCAAACTATTTATATAGACAGAGATCCCAGAAAAAAAAAATTTGCCTGGAGCCCTGAACAAAGTGAGAGATGGCCTTGTCCAGAACTGTGCAATACTGCCATACCTAGCAGCCAGATGGGCTAGAAGAAAATGTATTTTTAGCAGAGCATAATGCCGCCCCAATTAGAATTAGGGCTCTCTTAGTACAAAGAGAAAAAACGAGATTTTAATAGGCAACCTGCTGTGTCTGCTATACATTTCTATTGTTTAACAACTTATTTTAAGATAATCAGTGCTGTGGGAGACCCCAATGAATTTTCAGTTGAAATTAAAAAAATAAATATATATTTGTGACTAAATATGCTTATATAAAACAGGTTAATGATATGCTGTCATGTGGAAGAAGCCAAACCAAAAATGTTGGGGAAGTTCAACAGGCCTGTTGCTTCTAAGAGAGATCGAAGCAACAGATGATCTCAGTCCCAGAGTCCAGATGAGTTAGATGGAGAGATACACATGCTCTGTGCAAGGTCAGTTGGCCTGATAAGCCCCAGAAATCCCCACTTCGTTCAGGTGCAAAAAAGTCACAAAGGAAGCAGAGGATATCATTCTATGGGCTTAGCAAACTATGGGGGAAAATTAAAGAATGTTGGGAATGTCAGAAGGTTGGAAAGCTTGATAAATATATTGGCTTGATTTATGTCAATAAATTTTTCTGAAACCCTAACAAAGTTCTGAAAATTGTACTGGGAAAAGGAGAAAAAGAGGAGAGAAAGAAGGAAAGAAAAGAGAAAGAGAAAAAAAAGGAAGAAAAAAAACGAAAAAAAAAGAAAAAGAGAAAGAAAAAGAAAGAAAGGAGAAAAAAGGGGGGTGGGGGAAGGAAACAAATCAAAAAGCAAAAAAAAAAAAAAAAAAAAGGAACCACGGGGGAGTATCTTCTGATTCTGTGTACTTTAAGTCCCTTGGCTTCTCCTGGAAGTTGTCCGTCTAGCTGGTGTTCTGGGGGAGGGGCCTGTTGTGCATGATTCTCAGGTGTTAGCAGTTGGGGGAGCTGCTGTGCCCCTGCCTGGTGCAGGGCTCAGTGGGGGGTGTTTACCCCGTGAGGCCGCAGGAGGAACAGCCCCAGTGGCGGGGCAGCTCTGGAAACCTGGATTCAGCTCCGGCAGGAACTCCGTCTGCAGGGCCTGGAGGCTCCGGGGCGGGGCCGCTGATCTGCTCAGCTGGGGCAGGAGCGTCCTCGCTGTCCTGGGCCCTCCCGGCCTCTGCCTGTCCCGGGGGAGGCGGGATCCTGGGCTGTGTCCCGGCGCCCTGTGCTCCGGGGCCTGCGCTGTTGGATTCGCTCCTGCCCTGCAGCCCCCTCCGCGGAGCCCCCACCGAGCCCCCCAAGCTGCTCCCGCCCCGCAGCCCCCTCCACACGGAGCCTCTTCCTCCGCTCGAGCCCCCCCGAGCAGCTCCCGCCCCGCAGCCCCCTCCGCGGAGCCTCCCCCGAGCCCCCCGAGCTGCTCCGGGTCCCGCCGTGCCCGCTGCAGCCCTTAGGGAGCTCGGCGCACTCTCCTGGGCGCGCAGTTGCTGTTACTGTCCCGGGGAGCCCGAGGGCATCCCCGCCCTCCTGGGTCCTGCTCCACCTCCCTGGAGCCCCTTTCCCCCGGGAAGGTCGGTGCAGCTCCTGTTCCTCCGGGACGGGGCTCTCCTGTCCTGGGGACACTCGCCCCGGCCTCAGCCCGGCTCCTCGCGGGGCCCCTCCCCCTTGGAGGCCTTTGTTCCTTTATTTCTTTTTCCCCGTCTTCCTACCTTGATAGAAGCGCGAACTCTTCTCACTGTAGCATTCCAGCTGGTCTCTCTTTAAATCTCAGGCCGAATTGATAGATTTTCAGGATAATTTGAAGGTTTTCTAGGTAATTTGGTGGAGACAGGTGATTTGGGGACCTTACTCTTCTGCCATCTTGCCCCTCCCTACAAAGTTCTGAAAATTCACCAAGGATTTTGGAAGGCTGATGACAAGATTAATTGACTAATCTTTGGAAAGACCTCCTTAACTAAATGGTATTAACGATCAACTATGTTGCTCAAAAAAAAAAAAAAAAAAGATTGGATTACTACTATTATATTACATTTTACACCAAAATATTATGTCAGTAACATTTTCCCACATTATGCTTTCAATCTCTAAATATGTTATTAAAATTCTAAATAGACAATGTCTATAAGGGGTGGAAAATATTTTTTAAAATTTACAAATATCCCTTTTATTTATGTACCCTGGCAATTCAGTATCCTTCCTCAAGGGTAAACAATGTTTATTTTTTTCACTATTCACTAACTTTCCAGAAAAATCATGTATGTGTGTTATGAGTGTGTATTTCATTTACCCAAATAGCAGTATAATCAGTATGATCATTTGTGTCTCTTATAACTTCATAAACAATGTATCTTGAAGGTTTTTTCTTACCACGACAATGATAAAGTCTTATTTTTTTAGTACATATCTAAGATAAACTTTATTTACGTAGGTAGTGTAAGATAATACACACAGGGAAATTGCTTTTACTTTCTTTTACAACTAGTTGTTTCTGTTATCATACTAATGTTTTAACAATTATTGTGTCATAATTCAATAACCTGGTTATCATGTAATTACATATCATTTTTCCACTAAACTGTCTTTCTACTCAGTTCCTTGAGTGTCAGTACAGTGCTTTTATTGCAGTTTATTTCCCTAGCATCTGACATAATACCTAGAATATAATAATGACATCAATTTCCATTTATTGAGATCATGCACTAGAAACATGGTTATGTGTTTTGTGAATGTTATTGTATGTAACTTGCTGAATACATCTCACAGAAAAGCAAAGCTATTGTTTTTAGAGCTGATGAAAATAAGAGTTTACATGGGTCAAATCATTCTTTGTATAAATGATGAGTATTTGCATGATGTAGCTCTTTTCTGTGAAAGTTTAATCCTAAACCCTGATCTATCTGGAATTACACTGCATATGCTTCCTGCATCATTTAAAAAACAAATGAATAATAAAATAGATTTGTGGAATGGATAAAATGTGGAAGGTCTAGAATCAGTTGTTATCAAATAATAAACATACTATTTAAAACATGGCCTTCATTTATCATATGTATTTTTTAGTAAAGATAATTTAAAAAGGTTATATGTCTTAAATATTATGATAGTAAAATTTACTCTGAAAGTTCAAATAGAAAGTTTTTCCATAGATTCTCATAATATCTAGTTTATCTGTGTCCTAATAATATCATTTCCCAAAAGATTTCCATTTTCTCCAGCATAATGCATTTAAATTTAAATCTCATGTTTTACATTAAATTTATGGAAAGCTTATGTATTTAGTTTACTGCATAAGTACAAAGTCTTGTATGGAACCAAACATGGCATGGACATGAGTTCACAGTTTTTCATTTTGTCACGAGTTTCCTTATCACTACAGGAAAAAGTCACAAAATTATGTTCCTTTCAGCCAGGTATGCCCTCTTCAGCCATCTCTCTTGCAAAATTGACAAGATTAGCTAAATAGACAGAATGCAAAAAATAAACTACCTGAGAGCCTCAAAGCAAGTTCTAGGGAAGAGTGAAAACTCAGAGAGTCAACCTGGATGTGGATACAATTCTCATATTTTGTTCATTTGTTTGTTTCTCTTGCAGCTTTATCTTGAAAAAAAAAAAACAAAAAACCCTCAAGTCATGAGCCTATGTTAGCTGTAGTTGTGCTCCCAGCTAATCTCCAACTGAAACCCCTAGCAATAGGAATCAGAAAAAGAAGGCTGCATACTCCCAGGGGCAGGAAGTATCCATGTATGTTTTCTCTAGCAATAGGAATCAGAAAAAGAAGGCTGCATACTCCCAGGGGCAGGAAGTATCCATGTATGTTTTCTCTGTCTTCTCCAGGGCATTTCCAAGGGTAAGACTCAGACATAGAACTCTATGACTTGAGTGGCACAGGTTTGAGTAAATATAAATTTACATAATATTGAATATATAAATAAATATACATATAATAATTATATAAATATAATAAATATAAATTGAGTATTGTTTTTGTAGGTTCCTTAACATGTACATGAATATTAACAACAAAAATCGCCACATTGTCAGAGGGTTTTTGTTGTATATAAATTTAATATATGACAACTACAAAATAAAGGAGCATGGGGATGGTAAAATCTTAGGTGTTTTAAAGACAGCTAGGTTCAATGTGAAGTACATAAACATTAAACCAAATAGGCTGTAATAGACAAGGCATATACAATTGCAATTCCTAGAGCAACCACTAAAATGATAACACAAAGAAAATAGCCAAAAAGCCAACATATAAATTGAAATGAAATTCTAAAGCTTATTCATATAATCCAAAAGAAGAGGGAACAGAGGGATAAAAACTAGACAGCACAAATAGAAATTGAATAATAAAATGATAGACCTAACTACAATTACATAAATAATTGCATGATATATAAATGACCTAAAGAGCAGTCTAAAGAGAGATATCTGGTTTGATAAAGAATAAAAACAGTTTAGGGCACCAGGGTGGCTCAGTTGGTTAAGCATCCAACTCTTGGTTTTGGCTTTGGTCATGATCTCAGCATTGTGAGATGGAGCCAGCCCTACCTTGGGCTCCCTGCTCAGCATGGAGCCTACTTGTTTCTCTCCCTCTGCTCCTTTCCTTGTGTGCACTCTCTCTCTCTCTCTCTCTGATAAATAAAATGTTTAAAAAAATAAAAATAATTTGACTACATGCTGTATGAAAGAAACTCCATTACAATTAAAGGCTTACTGGGTTAGGAGCAAAAAAATTGTAAAGATATATAAATAATAATCAAAAGAAAGCTAGAATGGTTATATTAATATGAGACACAGTAGCTTCAAATTAATACTGTCAACCAGTTGAACTAAAAATACAAGAAAAAAATCTAATGTACATGGGACATTTACTAATATAAGTCATATTCTGTACCATAAAACAAAGACTAATAAATTAGAAAAACTAGAAACTGTGTAAATTATTTTATAAAATCACGAAGACATTCATGTAAAAATCAATAAAAAATGGTATCTGCTATGTACCAAAATATTTGGGAATTAAACAATTCACTTCTAAATCACTGCAAGGTTGAAATGGAGGTCACAAGAGAAATTATAAAGCTTTTTAGAATGAACAAAAATGAAAATTTCCTATTTCAAATACATAGAACATAACAAGAGATCAAAAGGAAATTTATAGCATTAAATGCTTTACTTAGAAAAGAAAAATGAGGTTAAATCAATGATTTAAGCTCCCACCTTAAGAAACTAAGAAAAAACTAAATACAAGGAACATAAAAAGAAAAGAAAAGAAAATATTAAAATAACAGAAAGTAATGAAATTTAAAAAATAGAGAAAACTGATGAAATATAAATATGATACTTTGAAAACTAGGATAAACCAAAACTTTTTTATTTTTATTAAAGACACACACTTTAAATAAATTGTTCTCTCAACTTCTATTATCTAAAAAATGTAAAATATTTTTAAAAATTAGACTTATTGTTAACATTTGCTCATTTTTCTCATATTCTCTGTCATACACACACAGGCAGACACACAAATATACACATGCTCACACTTCATTCATCCATTCATCTTTGCTGAACCATTAGAAGTAAGTTGTAGGCATTAGGATGCTTAAAAATGAAACACATCAGTGTATGTCTACTAAATATAAGGCTATCTACATAACTGCAGTTACACTATCACAGTAAAATTTAATTTTAGGTAAAATATTATCTGTATTTAAATAGATATTTATATGTAGATAAAATATTACATATATATATAATTCATATTCAAGCACTTTTAATTTCCCAATCTTGTCCTTTACAGCTAGTTTATTGGAAGTTCAAAATTTAATCCAGCTTCCCACCCCATAGGCTTAATGAGGTTGAGACTAACAAGACATTGCAAGCTTAATTTTCAGAGACCTATTGCACCCAATCAGCTCTTATTTCTCTTCAGATCCCACTAACAAATCCATCAGTGATCTCCACAGAAAATTAGACCAACACAGATGAAGGTCACTGATAATGGTTCCAGCCTATGAACACACAAGGTCCTGCATTCCTTATCTGAGATAACCCCCAGGCCCCATCCAGTTTGTACCAGCTCTCAGAACATACCATAGCCTTCTTTCTTGTCCTACAGATACCTCCTCATGTCGGAGCCCAAAATAATAAGTCTCCACCCCAAAGTGAGCATGGGATGTATGTTACTATATGTTTGCTCAATGTGCATGCTTCATCTTTCCTCATGAATAGTCATAAGCTTCCCCACCCTTTTATTCAGTATGTATGTAATTTCAACCCCTATGATCATAAAAACTTGTAACCTCATTTGGATGAGGCAGATTTGAGGTGACTGGCTTTGCTTTGTGTTGGGCATACAAACTTGGGTTCAGTTACAGCCACACGAATGCACCATTGTTCACGCAGCCAGTCTCTCTACATAGCTATTTAGGTTGTTTCCAATATTTTGGATTTTTTATTTTTATTTTTATGGGGATATATCATGATAAATTCCCAAAAGTGGATATGGTGGGCCAAAGTGTCCTTTGTAAGTGTTGTTAGGTTTTGCCAAATCCTCTCAAATGTATTATATCACTTTGTACCTTCACCAATAATGTGGAAGAGGTTTTTACTCAGAATCGCCAAAAGAATGTGTGGTCAAGGTTTTGATTGGTGAGAAAGGGTGCCAAATTGTAGTTTCAGTTTATAATTCTCCTATTATCAATAAAGTTCAGCAATGTTTTATATTTTTAAGATTCATTTTTCTCATTGACTAATGAGCTCTGGTTTGTTCTAAGTTCAGAATTTTTGCAGCTATTTTTAAAAGTCTATTCCTCTGAATGAATAGGAGAATCATTTTGTCTCTAGAAACAAACAAAAAATCCTCATTAAAAAAATATTTTATTCCTAATTTAGACAAAATGGCATCTCTGTAATGTTTGCTCATCATATTCAAGATTAAAATAGTGTCCTTCCATTTAAGTCTCCTTTTGTGTCTTTCAGTAGAGAATGTTCTAAAGTTTTCCTCATATAAATTTAGCAAACTTCTTGTTCAGTTTATTCTACAATACTATATATTTTTTCTTTTCATGTAGCTATCTTAAATGACACTTAATGTTTCATTATGTTCTTTAATTGGTTGTATATATGAATGGTATTGATTTTTGTTAATTTTATGTTCCTTTTTTTCTTAAGATTTTATTCATTTATTCATGAGAGACACACAGAGGGAGAGGCAGAGATACAGATTGAGAGAGAAGCAAGCTCCCCACAGGGAGCCCGATGTGGGACTCCATCTTGGACTCCAGGGTCACTCCCTGTGCCTCTGCTGAGCCACCCAGGCATCCCAGTTTTATGTTCTGTTATCCAACTGAATTGTTTCATTATTGATATCATTCACAAGTGGAGATCATTTTACTTCTCCTTTCCACATTTTAATGTCACCAGTTGTTTTCTCTGGTTTAATTGCTCTAATTCATCCAAGAAAAAGTCAAATAGTAATGGCAATATGTGCATCCTTATCATTTTCTTGACTTATTGGGGATGGTTTTGGGGATTCCACATTAGGTAAGATAAATGCCACATATTTTTAATGATTGCTTAATATTTCATGATATGTAGATATAATTTTTTAATCAACCATATCCTTGGAAGCCTGAGGAATTTTTATTCCTAGTTATTGTGGAAATTGCTAAAAGGAAATATTTTCTCATAAGCCATTGCATATTATATGAATATGTATATAGAAGATATAGCTGAAGTGCTGGAACAAGCAATGTCTTGTAAATTTTGGCTAAAGTTTCCAAATTGGTCTCAATATAATTTTGATTTTTTCAAGCAATGTATGAGATTCTCTGTTTTCTCACACTTGCCTACATGTTGTATTATCCAGTGCTGCTTTTTTCTTTTTTTTATTTATTGATTTTAGAGAGGAAGAATGAGAGAGAGAGAGTGAGAGAGAGAGAGAGAGAGTGAGTGGAGGGGAGAGGCAGAGGGAGAGGGAGAGAATCTCAAGTAGACTCCCCACTGAGTGCAGAGCCCCATGCAGAGCTGGGTCCCAGGACCCTGAGATATTTACCTGAGCTGAAATTAAAAGCTGGACACTTAACCAACTGAGACACTTATGCACTCCTACAGTTTTTTTTCTTTTACCTTTGATTAAGTGATAGATAAAAAATATAGTATTTTGTTGTAATTTCTCTTTTAATTTAATAGAAAATGTGCAAAGAATGTGAACAGTTTACAATAAAAGAAATTGACATGGAGCAAATACCAAAAAAGCATAGTCAATGATCTTCATTAAAATAATGCTTATTTATTTGAGGAAGCACTATATTTATTAAATACTTTTTTGCCCTTTACAAAGTATTATCAGTTTAACTTTTTAAAACTTTTTTGTGGTTATTTTGTGATGTGCAAAACTTTTTTATTGTGTAATACATTTTGTCATTTTATGCCTGGGTTTTATGACATAATGGGAACTGTTTTCTACATGCCAAGTTTATTAAAAATAAATAAATAAATAATTCAAATATTTCTACTTGGGAAATTTTTGATTTATAAACATTTCCTTTTCTCTATATATCCTCCAGTAATTTAAACAGTGTTATAATATTGTGTTCAGAAAAAGAGTAATAGCTTTTATATATCACTTACTATGTGCCGTAGACTCTTCTAAGACCTCTCATCTAAACACCCATCATGATAAGCTCTGTTATTATCCTTGTTTCACAGATGAGGAAAGTAAGGCACAGAGTGATTAACAATGTGTCCACGTTCATCCAATCAGTAGGGATGGTGCTAGGATGGAAACTCAGGCACTTCCAGCCTAAAATCTCTAGGTAGGCTTTTTGCTACAAGGTAATCACCGAAAGAATTTCCCTATAAATTTGCTAATGTGCCACTTAGTTTGGAAAGCTGTATTATATAGACTTTCTCTGTGATTTGTAGTTGTAGGATCCTCCCACAGGATTTTTCTTAACCCTCTTTGAATACTGCTTTATTTAGAACTCTTCCGAACATTTCATCAGGGCTGATGTCATGGGCACTGTGCCTGTCGGAGAGCACAGGTCCCTGAGCTTAAAAGGGTTGGTGTTTGGTTTAGTGCTATTCTGTCATCACAGGGATAATCATTTTCAAAAAGGGTCTCACATTTTCATCTTGCCCTGGACCTCACAAATTATTTAACTGGACTTGCATATTATGTCTCATGGGTACTCCCAGGTCTTCGTTTTGTGAATGCTAGGAATCTGGTTTTCCACTTTCTTGTTTCTTATAGATAATTATGGAGATAAAACAAAATCAATGCCCAGAAATTAGTGGCATTTCTATACACTAACAATGAGACTGAAGAAAGAGAAATTAAGGAGTCAATCCCATTTACAATTGCACCCAAAAGCATAAGATACCTAGGAATAAACCTAACCAAATAGGTAAAGGATCTATACCCTAAAAACTATAGAACACCTCTGAAAGAAATTGAGGAAGAGATGGAAAAATATTCCATGCTCATGGATTGGCAGAATTAATATTGTGAAAATGTCAATGTTACCCAGGGCAATGTACACGTTTAATGCAATCCCTATCAAAATACCATGGACTTTCTTCAGAGAGTTAGAACAAATTATTTTAAGATTTGTGTGGAATCAGAAAAGACCCCGAATAGCCAGGGGAATTTTAAAAAAGAAAACCATATCTGGGGGCATCACAATGCCAGATTTCAGGTTGTACTACAAAGCTGTGGTCATCAAGACAGTGTGGTACTGGCACAAAAACAGACACATAGATTAATGGAACAGAATAGAGAACCCAGAAGTGGACCCTCAACTTTATGGTCAACTAATATTCAATAAAGGAGGAAAGACTATCCATTGGAAGAAAGACAGTCTCTTCAATAATGGGAGACTGGGAAAATTGGACATCCACATGCAGAAGAATGAAACTAGACCACTCTCTTGCACCATACACAAAGATAAACTCAAAATGGATGAAAGATCTAAATGTGAGACAAGATTCCATCAAAATCCTAGAGGAGAACACAGGCAACACCCTTTTTGAACTCGGCCACAGTAACTTCTTGCAAGATACATCCACGAAGGCAAAAGAAACAAAAGCAGAAATGAACTATTGGGACTTCATCAAGATAAGAAGCTTTTGCACAGCAAAGGATACAGTCAACAAAACTCAAAGACAACCTACAGAATGGGAGAAGATATTTGCAAATGATGTATCAGATAAAGGGCTAGTTTCCAAGATCTATAAAGAACTTATTAAACTCAACACCAAAGAAATAAACAATCCAATCATGAAATGGGCAAAAGACATGAAGAGAAATCTCACAGAGGAAGACATAGACATGGCCAACATGCACATGAGAAAATGCTCTGCATCACTTGCCATCAGGGAAATACAAATCAAAACCACAATGAGATCCCACCTCACACCAGTGAGAATGGGGAAAATTAACAAGGCAGGAAACCACAAATGTTGGAGAGGATGCGGAGAAAAGGGAACCAACCCTCTTACACTGTTAGAGGGAATGTGAACTGGTGCAGCCACTCTGGAAAACTGTGTGGAGGTTCCTCAAAGAGCTAAAAATAGACCTGCCCTATGACCCAGCAATTGCACTGTTGGGGATTTACCCCAAAGATACAGATGCAATGAAACGCTGGGGCACTTTCACCCCGATGTTTCTAGCAGCTATGGCCACAATAGCCAAACTGTGGAAGGAGCCTCGGTGTCCATCGAAAGATGAATGGATAAAGAAGATGTGGTTTATGTATACAATGGAATATTACTCAGCCATTAGAAATGACAAATACCCACCATTTGCTTCAACGTGGATGGAACTAGAGGGTGTTATCCTGAGTGAAGTAAGTCAATCGGAGAAGGACAAACATTATATGTTCTCATTCATTTGGGGAATATAAATAATAGTGAAAGGGAACATAGGGAAGGGAGGAGAAATGTGTGGGAAATATCAGAAAGGGAGACAGAACATAAAGACTCCTAACTCTGGGAAACGAACTAGGGGTGGTAGAAGGGGAGGAGGACAGGGGTGGGAGTGAATGGGTGACGGGCACTGGGGGTTATTCTGTATGTTGGTAAATTGAACAGCAATAAAAAATAAATTTAAAAAAAAGCTGGTAATTCTGCCTTACCATTTTAAATCAAATCCAAAAAGTTTAAATAGTTTTTCTACAGTCGCAAAATCTTAAGTGATAATTCAAGCCAGAGTGCTTTATTCCAGAGGCCTTGCTCTTTCCACTTCACTATGAAGCTGCTCTAAGAATAAAGATCTTATAGAATTTTAATAAATGGCCTTTTGGAAACATTAGCCAAATCAAAATAATATATAAAATGGAGTCATGATTTTGGGTCATATGACAGGCTGAATAAACATAGATGTCTTTCTGCCCCACAAAACTGAAATATTGAATACATTAAAAGGTCAGAAATGATTACGCTTCTGAGCTTGAAATATAGACAGACAAAATCTTTCTATACTAGAGAACAGAAGAACTAGCAGCTATGCAAGTAAGTGATACCTGACACTGCCCAGGTTCAGGATGTTGTCAGAATACATAATGAGGCCAGGGAGAGAGACTGGGATCCTACCCCTGGGAGAAGAATCTCAGATGGACTACTTAACATGAGGAAGCTCAGGTGCCTTCTCAGCAGCTGGAACCTCAAACAATATTCAGTTCTCATGGACCACAAAATCCTCATCTTAAAGTTAGGGAATTGGCAAGGAATCTTAACCCTGTTCTAGAGCTTTGTGTAGAAAAACAAAATGCTATCAATAAGAAACCGAAATCTCGAGCAATTTTACATTAAAGTTTGTAATCCCAATTTACAATGATTTTATTATGCATGAATCCTCAGGTCTCCAAATACCCTTAACAGATTTGGTTTAGAAGGAACATATTTCAACATAAGAAAGGTCATATATGACAAACACACAGCTAACATACTTAATGAAGAAAAATAGGAAGCGTTTTTTGTTTTTTATTTTTTTTATTATTATTATTTTTTTTACAATCAAGAACAAGACAAGGGTGCCCACTCTCACCACTCCTACTCAACAAATAGTGGAAGTCCCAGTCAGCACAATTAGGCAAGACAAAGAAATAAAATGCATCCAAATTGCAAAGGAAGAAATAAAAATATCACTATTTGCTTATAATTGGATCCAATGTATAGAAAAATCCCAAAGAACCAGTCAAAAATCTGTTGGATTTAATTAAAATATTTTAGTAAAGTGTCAGGACACACACAGAAAAACTGAAGAAATGCAAGCAGAAAAATTAAATTGGATCCCTTTCTCACACCACTCACAAAATTTAACTTGAAATAGACCAAAGACTTACTTAAGCAAGGAGACCTGAGAAACAAAAACCAACCTAGAATTTCACATTTAGCAGTTATCCTCATATGTGAAAGAAACATAAAGATAGGGTGGCGCAGCGGTTTAGCGCCTGCCTTTGGCCAGAGTGCAATCCTGGAGACCCGGGATCGAATCCCACGTCAGGCTCCCTGCATGGAGCCTGCTTCTCCCTCTACCTATGTCTCTGCCTCTGTCTCTCTCTGGACTATCATAAATAAATTTTAAAAAAAAATTAAAAAAAACATAAAGATAGCTTTAAAAATTAACCAAAAAACTGAGGAAATTTGTTACTAGTGTAATTCTTTTATAAGAAATATTAAAAGAAGTTCTTCTTAGAAAAGGAAATTGTATACAGGTGAGAAATTTGTATATACATACAGAAAGGAGGAGCGTTAGAGAAGGAATAAATAAAGGTAAAATAAAATCTTATTTTTCTTATTCTTCATTAATATGAAAATAAAGTTTTTTCAAATAACAATTATAACAATGTATTTGGTGATTACAGCTTGTGGGCAAGTGAAATGTTTGACAGCAGTGTTATAAAGGATGGGAGAAAGAAATTGGGAATAACATGACATGTATACACTACCTGCGAATTTGTGTAGTGTTATTTGAAAGTGGTTTTAGGTTAGTTATAAATAGATATTGTAAAATCCATGCCAACCACTAAATATTTTTCTTTCTTTCTTTTTAAAAATATTTTATTCACTTATTCATGAGAGACACGGAGAAAGAGGCAGAGTAAATGTTTTATTCACTTATTCATGAGAGACACGGAGAAAGAGGCAGAGACATAGGCAGAGGGAGAAGGAGGCTCCCTCCAGGGAGCCTGATGTGGGATTTGATCCCAGGACACGGGGATTACAACCTAAGCCAAAGGCAGATGCTCAACCACTGAGCAACGCAGGTGTCCCAAATAGTTTTCTTACATGAGAAAAATTTTTATGACAGGAAAGGGAAGAATATTAAATTATATTAAATGGCCAATTAATACTATAGATGGCATAAAAAAGTGGAAAAGGAAGATGAAGAACAGGGACAACAAACAAAAAATAGTTGTAAATATGATAGACACTATTTATGAATAATCACTTGAATGTAGCTAGCCTAAATGCATTAATTAAAAGACAGAAACAGTCAAAGTGAATATAAAAAAAATACAAGTTTAACTTTTTCCACTTTAAAGATAGAGACACAGGGACATCTGGGTGTCTCAGTGGTTGAGCTTCTGTCTTTGGCTCACAGTCTGATCCCAGGTGCAGCATCCGGTGCAGGATCCAGTCCTGCATTGGGCTCCCTCTGCCTATGTCTCTGCCTCTCTCTCTCTTGGTGTCTCATGATTAAATAAATAAAATATTTTTTTTAAAGAGAGAGACACAGAAAAATTAAAAATAAATTGATGTAGAAAGATATACTACACTGTTAATTAAAGGAAAATTGGAATTACTATTTCAGATGAAACTGACTTCTGAGCAAGGAAAAATATCAAGGATAAGGAGGGACATTATCGTGATAGTAAGGTCAATTTTCCATGAAGATACACATCTTTGATGTCTATGTGTTAAACAACAGTATCAAAACATATGGGACAAAAACTGATAGAATTTCAAGATGATGTATACAAATCTAATATGATTAGAGACTTCAACACCCTTCTATCACTAATAGAGGGATTCAGCAGTCAGTAAGGAGAAAATCAGAAGAGATATAGCTGAAATGAATGACATCCTCAATCAATTGAATTTATTTTATATTCATTATATTTTATCTAACTACAGTTGACACTCTCATACTCACCAAAATAGACCATAATCTGGCCATTAAAAATAACAACAACAAGACCTTAACAAATCTAAAAGAAAATAATTCATGAAAGTACTCTTAGACTACAGTGGAATGAAACTAGAAATTAATAACAGAAAGATAACAGGAAATTCCCAAAATATTTAGAAATTAAATAACACATTTATAAATGATAACAAATGGGGCAAGAAAGAAGTCTCAAAGATCATTTCAAAATGCATAGAACTTAATAAAAATGAAAATAGATTGAACTAAAATCTGTGAGATGCACTGAAATAAGGCTTGGAGGGAAATTTATAGCATAATTACATATATTAGAAAAGAAGAAGATCTAAAATCAATAATCCCGGCTCTCACCTTGGGAAGCTAGACAAAATAGCTAGTAATATTTTAATCCAAAGTAAGCAGAAGAAAGGAAATAATACACAGTAGGCATGAAATCAATAAAATTAAAATAATAAATAATAGAGAAAAGAATCAAAATAAAAACTAGTTCTCAAAAAATCAGTAGAAGTGGTGAATCTCTAATCAGCCTAACCAACAGAAAAAGAGAGAAGACAAAAATTACCAATACTGCCATTGATAGAGGGGTACCACTACTGATGTCATTAACATTAAAATGACAATGAAAATTCAACATTTGAAAATCAATTCATGTAATCTATCAAATAAACAGAAAAAAGAAGAAAATTCATATAAGCATATCAATAAATGTGGAAAATGCATTTGACAAAGTCAAAAGCATTGATTCATGTCAAAAAAACGCTCTCAGTAAACTAGAAATAAGGTGTAAATTCAGCAACTTGATAAAAAAAAATCTACAAAATCTGTATAGCTAGCATATTATCTAATGGTGAAAAACTAGATTTTTTTTCTTCAAAAGGTCAAGAACAAGGCAAGCTATTCCCTCTCACAACCCGTATTCTGTATCATACTGGAATGTTAGCTAACGTAATAAGAGGAGAAAGAAAATATAATTTATACAGATTTAGAAGGAAAAAATAAAATGGTCTTTGTTCACAGATCACATGGTTGTCTATGTAGAAAATCTGAAAGAATTATCAATGATAATAACCACAACTCTTGGAACTAATACCAATCATAGTAAGGTTAAAAAATGAAAGGTTAATATATAAAAATCTATTGTTATCCTATATTTACTAGCAATATGCAATTGGAATTTGAAATTGAAATATACACCATTTACATTAGCACCAAAAAGTAAAATATTAGGTACAAATCCAATGAAATATGTGTAAAAACTATATGATGAACACTATACAACTCTGAAAATCTGAAAAAAGAAACCAAAGAACCAAATAAATAGATAGTCCATATTCAGTGATAGGGGGGCTCAAAATTGTTTAGTTGTCTGGCCTCCCAGCTTGAGCTATAAATTCAACACAATCCTAGTCAAAATGCCAGAAAGTTTTGTGAATATTGACAAGCTAAATCTAAACATTATACATAAATGCAAAAACCCTGAATAATCAACATAATATTGAAGCAGAACAAAAATGAAGGATGTAATTAATCTAAAGACTTATTATAGTGTGTTACTAGTGAAAGAATCAACAAATCGATCAATAGAACAGAATGGAAAGCTCAGAAGTAGACCCACACAAATATACTCAATGAATCTTTGACAAAGGAGCAAAGGAATTTCAATAGAGAAATAATAGTCTTCCTTAAAAAAAAAAAAAAGATTTTATTTTTCCTTACTCATGATAGACAAAGAAAGAGTCAGAGACTAGGCATAGGGAGAAGTAGGCTCCTTGTGGGGAGCCTGATGTGGGACTTGATCCCAGGACCCTGGGATCATGACCTGAACCAAAGGCAGGTGCTCAACCATTGGGCCACCCAGGTGCCCCCCAAATAACACTTTTAAGTAACAATAGTATAATATTTTAGATATTCTAGAATACTAGGATATTTTTCTACAAAAAAAAATTGATCTAAGCACTGACCTAAAATCTCTCAAAAAATTAATTTAAATGGGTCATAAACCTAAATGTAAAATGTAAAACTAAGAAAAATACTGGAGACAACATATAAGAAAACTTGGGTATAACTTTTAGATACAGCAACCAAAACATTCTCCACAGAAGGAAAAGAATAGTAAGAGTTAATTATAGTTAAAATCTTCTGCTCTGCAAATGTCACTGCTAATGGAATGAAAAGACAAGTTATAGACATGGTAAAATATATGCAAAATACATATCTGATAAAGGTTTTTTAAAAAGATTATATTTATTTATTTGAGAGAGAGAGAAAGAACTGGGCAGAGGGGCAGAGAGAGAGAGAGAGAAGCTGACTCTGCTCAGTGGAGAATCCCACAGGACCATGAGATCATGACCTGAGCTGAAGACAGATGCTTAATTGACTGAACCACCCAGGCTCCCCTCTGATAAAGACTTTATCTATAATAGCAAAACAAACAGTCACAAAACCTCTTAGAATATACACTGATAGGAAAAACTGACTAAAAAATGGACAAAAGATCTACCCACCCATTTCACCAAAGGGGAGGGATAGATTGTAAGTAAATATAAAAAGAGGCTAAATTGTCCATGCCATTAGAAAATCGCAAATTATAACAAAACTTGATATGACTACTCATCTATTAAGATGCCTAAATCCAAAACATTGAACTAACCAAAGCTTGAGAGGATGTGGAGCCACAGGAACTCCCATCATTGCTGATGGGACTGCAAAAGGTACAGCCACTTTGGAAGGGAGTTTGGTAGTTTTTTTACAAAGCTAAACAATCTAAATACCTGTTATACATTGAATTGCACACTTCCCCCCAAATTACGTTGAAATCTGAAACCTCAGTACCTCAAAATGTGGCCTTATTGTGAAATACAGTGTTTATAGAGATAATAAAGTTAAAAGGAGGTCACTGTATTAGGATCTAACCCAATATGAGTAGTTTCTTTATAAAAGGGAGTTTGACTAACAGACAGAACACATTAAGAGGACAGTGGAGCTGGAGGGTCGGAGTGGCTCTTTTACAAACCATGGAGCATCAAAGACTGCAGACAAACTACCAGAAATTCAGAAAAGCCAACAAAGGATCTTTCCCCTGAAGGTTTCAGAGAGAGTGCATCCCTGACCCACCATGATTTCAGACTTGGAGCTCCCAGAATTGTGTAATAATAAATTTCTCTTGTCCTATACCACCTGTTTCATTAAAATAGAATTCAAGAGCAAGTGTAAATAAAGACATATTCTGGAAAAGACTGTATGTAGGTTTACCTCAGATAGACTCTTCCTGAAAGAATTACTAAAAGATATATATTTCAATCAGAAGTGAATTGAACCCAGTAGGCAGGAGTGGGATGCATGGAGAAATGTGCCTAAATATTAGAAACTCTCTAAATCAAAAGTCTCAATGTTTCAAGCTTGTTTTCTTAACATAACAGTAGGAGCCCCCCTCTTTTTGTTGTTCTTGTTCTTTCAAAGTAATAAATCCAGTGTTTCATTATTTAAAAAAAAAGGGCAACACAAAATTTTACAGGTCTAGAATTTATTGGTCCTTGGACATGTGAATATAAAAACTTGATAAACCAGTGGTTAGTTTCCTATATGACTAGATACTATCAAGTTTATATTAAATTTATTTGAAAAATAGAAACTATCCAGGACATTTTATTTGAGAAGTTTTATAAAGCCCAACATTGGTGTCTCATTTTGTGATAAATCCCAGTTGCATTTGATTTAATCTAGAACGGGGAGATATCGAAGAAGGCAAAATATCATTCAAATATGTGTGTCCATTCATGGATAGTGTCACATCATGCCTGCAATTTCCGTCCCGACTGGCTTAATGTGACAAACTAGGGATGGGTCCTAATTGTCTGGGCATACTAATGATAGCAGACAAGGTACTCAACTTGGGTCAATTGGGCAGCGTGTTGACTCATTTTCTTTGGCACAACAAAAGACTTGTCAAGAATAAACAGAAGGCAGTCATAAAGAGGCTTCTTCACAGATGTGCTTGCATATGGGTTGAACAGCACACATTTAAAATACTTTAATTATTATCTAGCACAGCAAATTAATTGCTCTGGAGCCATGAGGACATCTTGGAGGCGGAAAATGCATGGTGAGTTGTAAAATAATTTGCAGTCCCCTCCAGCGCTTCCCTAATGAAGATGCTTTCGCAGGTGCCCCTATAAATCTCCTCTTCCTAGTGGTTACTTCAAAATCAGCCCTGGTCTGAAAAGGGTCATATGCTCATGTGCCAGAGATTTGTTTTTAATCTAATTTATTTTAAACCAATTTAGCCATTGTAAGCTCACATTATCAAGATTTATCTTCAAAGTCTGAATGAGGCACTATAAATTATCTCTTAAAGGTCTAGGAAGAAAGAAAATTAGGAACAAAAACACGAGAGAAAGAAGAGGAAAAAGTGCGATGGGTTTTGCAAAGGTCACCTGTTTGGAGACATGATTAGTTCTGGCTCCACTATTAAGTCTGTAGTAACAGTTCCCTGGAAATATCTCCAAATTTCTTTCTATTCAGTCTTTGTATGATGTGTCATGAATGAATAATACCACTCCCTTAGCCATTCCATAGCAGGGAGTTAGTAATCAAAGAAAAACACTCTGAACGTACACAGTATCACATGAAGATTATCATTGTAATTATTTTGCTAATTAATATATCTCTTAAGTGTTTAAGTTTTCCAGTGGTTTCATAGCAATAACAGCCATCATTTTTCATTATTTGATTTTAGTGAATGCCTTTCCATTGTTTGCACAAATGCAAACACACAACACACACAACACACACAATAACATACACAATAGCTTCCCACTCTCACCAACCCATTAACTTGTCTCCTATCTTGCTCTGTAGAGAAAGTTGGTATTTAGAAGGCAGAAAGGGAGAAGTTTCTTTAACCAATCAGATGGGAAAAGGCAGAATTGGAATAACTGTACAGAAGGCAGAAAAGTCAGAGAATAAGACAAGCTGAAAAGCTGATGGTACCTAGTGAAGAATTGCATGGCTCCTTCACTTCGATATCAGCAAGGTTTCATAGAGTAGAAGTCATGACTCAAAAGACAGAAAAAATGGGGACCTGGTGGCTCAGTCGGTTAAGCATTTGCCTTTGGCTCAGGTCAGGATCCCAGGGTCCTGGGATGGAGCCCCATGTCTGGCTACCTACTCAACAGAGAGTCTGCTTCTCCTTCTCCCTCTGCCCCTGCCTCCTACTCCTGTTCTCATTCACTCTGCTCTCTCTCTCTCTCTCTCTCTCTGTATTCCTGTTCTCATTTACTCTGCTCTCTCTCTTTCTCTCTTTCTCAAAAAACATAAATAAAAAAAATTTTTTTAAATGGCAGAAAAATTATCCTATACTGACTTATTCTTGGCCTTAAAAGGTTCAGAAAAATACAACTGTATCAGATCTTAGCAAAAGTACTTAGTGAGCTGACTGTGGCAGTGGTCAGTGGTGGAAGCAGAATTTCTGCAGGAGTGTGGGTTTGGGTGTTGGGGAATGGAGTTGTGAGGTAGGGCTTTGGTGGTAGGAGTTGAAACAGTTTTTATTAGAATGTTAGATAAGATATAGAAAACATAATCTGTCAATGTTAAAGAAAAGATGCATCTCAAAATCTGAGATATATATGTGCAGGGCAAGGGGGTTTAGGAGGTGGACAGGACATTTCAGAGCCCTGGAATCGCACAGAACCATATCTATGTTTCCCTGTAGTTTGCATGTTTTGCTTTTGTCAAAATGATTAAAGAAGACAATTTAGATACTACAAACATGGATGCTTCATGAAATGTCAGTCTCATAGAACTGTGTGGCAAGCTTTTCTAGAAAAAATGAATAAGGAATAAGGAAAAGAAAAACAGAAAGTGAATAAGACACATGGAAGAGAAAAATGGAAAAGAAATAAGGGACAAGGGAATAAGTATGAAGCTGAGAGTCAGCTTGGCCTTCAGGGATTGGCTGATGGGATATACCATGTGTCAGGTCAAGCATAGCATTTATAGGGGCATGAAAATTATATAAGTTGCAGTTTACTGATGTAGCATCCTGGGCAGGAGGGCTTCCATCTAGAGTCTAGAAATTTATTTCAACACTTCCAAAGTCCTTATACCTGGAACTCTTCCTTGAAGGAAGCCTTTTGTCTCAGGAGGCCTCTGCCAATGTGTGCAGAGATTGGAAACTGACCAAGAGTATATGTCCCCGGGGAGCAATCCTTAGCCAATGACTGATCAGCAGCAAGAAAAAAGCCCACTGATCATGCCTTACATCAGGTCACACATAGAAGAGCTGGAGCTACCTCTGTACACATCAACCAACATCTACCCTGGCTTGACTTCTTTCTCTTCCCTGTTCTGCTCTCCTGGTCCCCCAAGAGTTTCTCCTTCAAAAATTCCACTAGCAAATCTCTTGCACAAGGATTGTCCTTCTGAGCATCTCCTTCTAGGTATCTGAACCTAAGACAGAGGTGACATTGCTCAGTTTCTCTCCTTGTAGCCTCTACTGTTCTATACAGGGGATCTCCTAACCACATCCAAGATCACACTCCATGTGCTAGCCACACTAGTGTCACATCATCTATGGAACTGGCAGCAGACAGGACCTGTGATGATAATCTTTATGTGTCAACTTGGCTGCACCACAGTATCCAGATATATGGTTGAATGCTATTATGAATGTTTCCATGAGGGCATTTTAGGCGAGATTAAGGTTTAAATTGAGGCATTTTGTGTCAAGCATATTGCTGTCTCCAATGTGGGTGGGCCTCATCCAATCAGTTGAAACCCTAGATAGAACAAAGACTGACCCTCCTAAAGCAAGAAAAAATTCTGGCAGTAGCCTGCTTTTGGATTTGACCTATAACATTGGTTCTTCCAAACTCTTACAAAATGCCAAACTGCTTTGTAGATTTTGAACTCTGGATTTTAGATTTCTTTATCTTGAAGGGCCCTATTACAGAGCATATAACTGTTCAGTAACTTTGAAATTAGTGATGCCTCATGGATTCTTTTCAGTAGGAAATAATTTATTAATGGGCAACACAAACAATATTTTCTCCCTACAATGAAATCTGACCTTCTGTAGAGAATGCTTGTTTTGTATTTTAAATATTTTGAAGAATTCTAGAAAATCAGAAATCAGCAGCCCTGGGTCTGGTTGTCTGCGGGAAGTTCATGAAGGTTAAAAAAGAGTTTATACCTATAGATGTATCTTCTTAACTATGAGATTGGCTTTTCAAATACTTTTTGAGGCTTATTCTTCCAGGGCTTTCTTAATATCTTAACACCTTAGATATATCCACATGTAAGATTCCTCTTCTAAGAGCTTCTCCTGAAATTACTAGTAAATTGGGGAAATCTTTCTTAGCCTTATTGCTTCTTCTCAGCATCTTCCAAAACCCATTACCTTCTGGAAGCACCAGGGGCTAGATTCCCCCCAGGAATGTCCACTATAGGTAGAACACAGATTAAAGGAAATTCCGAGCTTTTGTCCCTACAAGGATTTCCTTACCTCTTATTCAGTTATACAGAATCATTCATTTTACATCATCAGAGTTTATCTTAAAACAAAGGCAAACAAATATATCATTAAGTGTTAAAGTTCTAACACTGCCTCACTTCCATTCCATACCACAATTCCCAATACAAGCATTGTCATTCAGTCTTCTTGAGCAGGATGTATAAAATCCTTAAATTGTAGTATTTTAAAGGTCACTAAATATCATTAAAACTGACTCCTTCATTTAAAAAGGAAGCTCAGGGGATCCCTGGGTGGCTCAGTGGTTTAACGCTTGCCTTCAGCCCAGGGTGTGATCCTGGAGTCCCAGGATCAAGTCCCACATCAGGCTCTTTGCATGGAGCCTGCTTCTCCCTCTGCCTATGTCTCTGCCTCTTTCTCTCTGTGCCTCTCTTGAATAAGTAAATAAAATCTTTAAAAAAATAAAAATAAATAAAAAGGAGGCTCAGAAGTGTTCCCTGACTGGAAATTACCTAGCTAATTAGTGGAAATTACCTACCTAATAAGTGGAAAAACCAGTAGAACTAAAGTGATTATCTTTCCAAGAAAAATTTACTTTTTTCTAAAATTTCTGACTTGCTGAGGTATAGTTGATATATAATAGGAAATTCCAGTGTCCTAACCTATCAAAATGTCAGCTATGCTTGTTTGCTTTTCTTTTAAGTGTATTTTATTCTTCTATAAAAGGATAATTATCTTACATCGAATAGTGGGAACATTTTAGGCTGCACCCCCCACCCCATTACAACCATCATGAACCTTCATGCTTCCGTGTGATGTTTCATAACAATGAGTAGAAATAAAGCATCTTATATCAAAAAAATTCTCAAAGGATTCACTTTCAGTGATTTAAAAAAACACAAGTTAATCTCTGGCAATTAAGAGACCTTTAAAGTACAGTTAATTGAATGATAAGCTTTGTGGCAAATTAACTGTTCACAGGTATTTAGGCAAATTGCCATTTTAATGTCCTTCAGGTTCTAATACGTAGTCACCCACCCCATGTACACACAGGAACCGTGGTGATCAAAGTCTATTTCAGCATTTTGGACAGTCTTGCTCTTTAAGAATTGCTAGTTCTTTGAAAAAGGAGTGAAGAATTTATCTCACTGTTTTGTTTTCCAGACATAGCCCTCAGTCTGATCTCTTACATACTGAGGTGACAGCCACCCACAAAATACGGAGATGAGTGATTGATTAGCTATAGAGACTGCTCCCCAGAGTGAGCAAGGCAGCTAAAGAAACTGAACTAGACGGAATCCGTGATGAATGCCAGACATGAAAAATATCCATATCTCTTTTCTGGCTGATAAATCTAAAAACT
Organism: Canis lupus dingo; assembly: GCF_003254725.2. Taxonomy (NCBI): domain Eukaryota; kingdom Metazoa; phylum Chordata; class Mammalia; order Carnivora; family Canidae; genus Canis; species Canis lupus. Next base: position 28,050,242 of record NC_064261.1, on the reverse strand, counting down.
GTCCACAGGGGGAAAAAAGTGCAAAGATTTAAAAAAATAATGTCTTAAGAATGTAAATTTACAAGAAGACAAATATTACCACACAACTAAATGTATTAATTTCATGTCGTTCCTTCATATCTGCTTATGTTTTTTGGGGGGATGACTTGACAATATCCCCTGCAGTCCCCAGGCATCACAGATGGTAATGGGAAGGGATCTTGTTATGTGGTTCCCACATCAAAGCTCTGTGTTTGGTGAATATCAATTTTCTTTCACAGGATGGAGGTAAAGATTTAAGCAGAAAGATGTTTTATTTTGATCATCAACACCTGCATTGTGGGTATAATACACTCCAACCAGACCTAACTGAAGCTGTGCTAGACCTGACAAGTGGATCTTTTGAACTGTGAAGATCATAATTTGGGGAGATTTAAAAATACTGTTACCACATGGCAAAGATGCATACCAATTTGTAGCAATTGATGCCAAATCTACAGATGACAAAACTCATCTGTTCCAAGTTAAAATTTAATCTGATTTTATCATCTAAGGTCTATTTGGGAAAAAAGGTGATGAAATACAACCACTAACTTACTGTTTGTTAATGAAACCCCATGATTTATTCTAAAAGAATACATATTTCATCTTTTCGTTACGTATTTACTATAGGTCTAGACAGCAAAGACATTAATAAAATCCAGTGCTACTAAGTGCCAATTCTAACCCCTCTCTACACTGGGTACAAGAGACAAATACAAGGGCACGCTACATCTGAAAGGGGACTTTCAGAAACTATTGTGTTAACAGGAGAAAATGATCAAAGAGCTCATCTGAATATTTTTTCAAACTGAGACTTCATTAAATTATCCTATTAACTGAAATCTTTAAGGTTAAATATGATAGACCTAAAGAGAAGCAAGTGTGATATTTTCCTAAGGATTGCCATTATTAAACCAATATTTTACAGAAGAAAAATTAATTTTAAGAAACAAGTCCTGGATTATCTTAAAATTTTATGTTATTAGAGAATCATAAAATAGTGTAATTAATAAATATGCATTAAGGAGGCCAATTCATTAATAGACATGTTTTCCTTAAATCCTTCATAGTAGGCAATCAGTGCATATTTCTTGAATGTTAATATATATTAACTGTCTTTACCATTAAGACTTCGGCTGTGTGGTCGGGAGGCATATTTCACAAGCTATATAAAATATTGTCAAATGAGGGGGAAAAATGAATTGGGAGAGCAGAAATGAGTGTGCATTCTTTACCAGATGATGTAATATAAGCCCTATGGACAAGATGTAATTTGAGTTGGACTAGAACCCTCCCGTTACAACTAAAATAGCTATTAAGAAATGAAGGGAAATCAGAGAATATTCCATAAATTAAGATATAAAAACATATTTCAAATTTATTCATTTATAAATATGAATACTTAGAAATAATGGCTTAATTAAAAATGCTTCCTAGAAATTCACACACTGCTATGTATATACAAACATATTAAATTACATGTGTGAAATGTAAAAGAATAATATCGTTCTGTAGCTTTCCTCTGAATACACATTCATTTTCCTACAAGTAATACCCTGAATGAATGTAAATAAATGACACTTTCATCCATCTGCTAATTTGAGCATTCATAGGAAAAGGAAAGAAAATTAAATTTTATAGAACTAGTGCCAATGAATTTCTGTTGCCGTTCCCATTTCAGTGGATGGCTGACAGTCCCCTCAGCCAGCTACTCTGGGCTGAGGATACTAATCCTCTAAACACCTGCATTTTTCACACTTAAGTTAGCTGAAAGATCTAAATTTGAAAATTATTATTCCTGAGCAGAGAAAATATTATTTCTCTATTTTAAAAGCCAATGATTTTTTTAAGGTAAGGATATGGATACTGTTCTTTCAACTGCCCTTAAATTTAATGCTGACCCTATACTTACCTAATAAATAAAAGGTATTTATTTAGTGGCTGAGCTGATGGCCCCTGAATCATGGATAAAGTAGGTGATAACATGTGCAAACATCATCATTGATACAGCCCCAGTTATAGCACTAGCTGGGCTGAATTGCAAATAAAGCCTTCTGAATTTAAAAGATCCTAGTGACCCTTCACAAAACACACTAACATATTCAATTCAGTGTATTGTTAGTAATACCTACCATGTGCCTGGACCATGCAAATTCTGGTACAAGGAAAGGTTACAACACAGGACTGATGCACTTCACATTTATAGAGAAATGGTGAACTTAGGAAGGAATCATATATCTTCCATTGCTCTATCCCTCCCTACATATGCACAGCATCTGTTAAGTATAGAAATGGTGCTTGCCACAATCATGAAAAATAATATATAAAAATACATATGTGTAGATATATGTATTATCTATATTAAATATGTATTAAGCAGTATGTATGTATATATATATATACACACCTCCTCACCTGTGTGAGGTGTGTGTGTGTGTGTGTGTGTGTGTGTGTATGTATCCTCACCCTCTATTATTCCTCTGGATCCTGCTGCCCTCCAAAATCTAGGCTTCAGAGGAGCTGAATAGCATGTACTTTTTGAAAGTGCAAAATGTTCTATGTGTTCTGTCTTTGGCATGAACTGCTTTTAGTAGGAGCAGCAGGAGCAGCAGAAGCAGCAGCAGAGTTTATTGATACACCTCTCCACTCCCTCTGCTTCACTTGAGTAACTGCTGCTCTCATCTTTCAATTCGACTAAGGTCTAGGTTTTATTTTTGTCCAATGTGATTCTCACCCAGAAACAGGTCAGCATCCTTAATGGAGCATGTGAAAATTCAAGGATACATTATTTGTTGGCCCAATGATTGGGGAATGCCATTGCCATTTAGTAAGCATGGAGCAGAGCTGCTAAATGCATTGTACTGTCCTGCACAACAAAGAACGGCCTCTGGATGTGGCCGTTCCACAGAAGGACCAGCATCCACAGACCTCTCTCGGGCTGAGACATCAAAATGAATTTATCCTGATCTGCTTTACTTCCTGGCATTTAGTTGACTTTCACTAAATATGTGTAGAATAACCCAGTAAATGGAGACATTTTTGGCCAACCCAGTCCTTCATAGTGTGCTGGGTGTCTTAGACTCTACAGGCATGAGGTGTTTATCCTTGTAGTTATCTCTCTCTCTCTCTCTCTCTCTCTGTCTGTCTCTCTCTCTCTCTTTCTCATCTATCTATTAAGAGAGACTCCAGAGAAAAAGCAGATGCATTTAGGGATGCATGTACTTTGTACCTTAAATTCAGAAATGTTTCTTCAGCACTAATTCTGGGACAGACACTTTTTCTAAGTGCATGGGAGAGCCAATGACAAAGCAGAGAACATTTGAGATCAGTATTTATGCATCTCGTTTGATTGCTGGGCACCATAAAAAGCCAAATATTACAGTACTGCCTGAGCTTCACTGAACTCTAATTATTCAAGTTTGTTGTAAATATCTCACTTTTGAGTGCCCACAGCACCTCATGCATTCTCCTGTCACAGAGTTTCATATTTAAACTGTTTCATAGCAGAACTTCTTTATCTGATGAAATCCACCCTTATATCTTGCTGTGCTAAGCCAGTCCTCAGACATTTCAACCAGTGGGAGAATAATGAGTTCTTTACGTATGGCAAGGATGGGGGGTGGGGGGAAGAGAGGTTTGGTTCTGTCTTGTACAATTGACTGCAACTGTATTAAAATCTTCACTTATGAGTCCAATAAATACTTTGTTGACCATCAGTGACCTAAACTAAACTGGATTTTGCCCAATAGATTTTCAGAACATTCCCTATTTTTGACAGAAATAATTAGAGGTCAATGTGATTTTAAAAGATTTCTGGATTAGTAGACTTTAGAGTTTCCCAAACATGTTTTCTGATATACTCTGTAGACATTAGAATTTAGAGTCAAGTAGATTTGGGTATAAATTATGATTCAGATCTTGGCTTTGTGATCTTGAACATATGATTCAACCCAACCGATGAGTTTCTGTTTATGTAAAAAATGTGAATAATGTTTCATCATTGAAGTAGGCTGGAGGTAGTTCTTGGCTTTAAGTTTTAGTCAAGCTAAGACTTCACAGAAAATATAAACTTGTGCATTAATATCTGACATGCCACGTTATTCTTAAGGCTGTGATTGATTGATAGAAATAACTATGAGCTGCCTTGAAATTCTAAAATGATATTTATATCATTTTATATAGCTAAATGACAAAAATATCTAAAAAGATAAAATAATATTAGCATTATATTTAAGTCATGCTGTGGAATAAGTCATGAAATAGCTGTTTAGGAGCTCAATTTCTTGCTTCACTTTGTTTTTTTATGAAATACTATAAGATCAGTTCCTTATATGCCTTTGAGATACACAATGGCCATAATTGCTGATTTCACTGACCATTAGAAAACACATTTAATTAAATATGACTACCTATATATCCTAGTACCTGAGTTAACTTCTTCATGAAAAACGGAAGCAATTGTGTGTATATATATATATTTTCCATATATATATCCTAGTCTGACCAAGTCTGAGTCATGGCTCTGTTAATCCTAGTTCTGTGATGCTGAACAAGACATTTACTCTCTTTGTGCCTCAGTTTCCCTCTCTGTCAATTGAGGTAATGACAGTAAGTAGCTAAATCATAGTATGCTGTTAGAATAAAATACAGAGTACTTAAAAGAGTACCTGACACATAGTAAATTCTCATTACTTTCTAATGACCCCTCATTTTGTGGTCTTTCTGCAAATGTTTTAGAATGATCCACAAATGCATTTTGGAAATCCACAGTCCTCATAGCCTTTACTTTGCCCTGATTTGACTTGCTTTGGTCTAGGTGCAAGTTATCGTCATCAAAAATAAAGAATACATGCTTTATTTGTGTGCTCTCAAGATCTAATGAAAACATTATTTGAAGCACATAAAATAGTGCTTTATGCATCAGGATTATATACTTTAAAAAAAAAAAGAAAGAACAGAAAACCAATTTCATCAATCCCCTCTTTCTTGCTTGCTTTCCACATTTTCTCTTTAGACTGGCACAGCCTCACCACTGAATGTCGTTCCATTTTTCTATTATTCATTTTTGACCATGCCCAGTGGCGGATACTGATATCTACCCAGTTTATTTAAGAAAGGAGACAGAGGTCAGGAAAGCGCTGTGCTCAATAGCATAGCTGGATTATTCTGAGGGCCCACCAGCACCCAGTTACTTTTAGGATAAAAGGTTTCTCTCCACTTACATGTTCTCTCTTAGTCTTCCAAAACAACAATACAACATGGGCAGGAAAGGGTAGGGAAGAAACAATAGGAACAGATGGGTCCATGTTCCTCTGTTTTCAGTTTTTGCCTTGGTTGATTTTCAGCGTTCCAAATCTAGAAGTTGTTGGGTCAAATTTTTCATTTAAACCATTGAGAAAAATTATATTGAATAACTTTACCCTCCTACTATGCCTGCCTATAAGACTGATGAGGAGTGGGTGAACTGAATGCAGAACTTTCTGGCAAGCATATACCTGTGTATATTCAAGCTCAGAGTGGAGAAGCTACATGATTGACTTCCACTAGCAATTCATACGGTGGAGCAGTAGGTTGATTTGCTGTGATGTGGTCAAATAAAACATGTGTGATTTAGGTAGGCAGACCTGTCAAGAGAGAAAACTAGTTTGAAGAGATTTAATTGCTGTCAGGATTGAGTGAAAGAACAGAAATGAGCAGGTGTTTCACTGGCTTAGAGAATGCTTTAAGACATGCTATCTTTACTGCCTGTTTTCTGGAAAGAGGAAAGTAGGTCCCATGGGTTAATTGACTGGGTAATCTATCAGCTGCTAATCCTACTTCTTTTATCATCACCCTTTTTGCATAAATCCCTGGTTAGAGATAATTGAAGTGGACCAGGCAGGCACTTGACAAAAACTAGAAAGGAGAATTCCAAGTGCATTAGTCAGGGCTGTTCTAGTTTGCAAGTGATAGAAACCCAACTTGAACTAATATAAGCAAAAGGGGGAATTTACTAGCTCATTGGGTCTGTGCTGGACATCTTATATGTGCCACACTTGGTTCATTCCTGCCTTTTTCTATCTGCTCTGTCTTTAGGATGCTGACCCATGTGAATTGTATCAATGATACTCCGTGTTCTTTGGCCTCTTGTTTCGACACTGGCAGGATATTATAAAGATAAGGAGAGTGAGGTCAGAGTACTCCTTGCATCACCTGGTTTTGGCTATATTCCCCTGTGCAAAGGTTATAGCTACTGCCATAAAGCTTTCTCTATAAAATTTTCTTTCTGCTTTCTGGTGATCTTTCCCTCCTTTTGCTCCTTCAGGACTGAATAAGAGAAGCAATGGTTTTCCTTGCTTACTATTCCATGCCTTGTGCTTTCCCTAGTCCCTTTGTAAATAGCCCCTTGATAAAGATTTCCTCAATTACCTACCTTGAAGGAAGGATATTTTACCTGTTTGTATCTTAACTGGTATTACCTTCAAGTAAGAATCAAACAACTCGAACAATTAAAAGTCAAGGATATAGTTGTGCTTTGGAATATCTACAGCCAGAGACCAAAAGTTACCAAAAATTGTTTGAATTGTTATTTCTCTTTGTGGTGCAGGCTTCATTATATTTCACTGGAAAAAAAGATAAAGCTGGGCTTTCCCAAGAAGGAGAAAAAAGAAACACCAATGTTAATACTGGGGTCCCAAAGTCTTGCAGCTTCCTTTACTAGTGTGAGTGGCTCTATTTCTGAGCTCCATTTTGAAAAATACTGAGTGACAGAGTGTGAGGTGACCTCTCTATCTTTCTTGATGAATCAAATTTGACATGGCTCCAGATAGATCCAAATAGGACTCTTCCCAGACCTAACGACTGGAGTAGTGGCAAAAGCAATACTCAAAAGAAAGTAGATGTTTTTCACAAAATGAAAATAGCATATAAAACAAAAGACAACCATTATATCAAGGGTACATATTTTTCTCCTATTTGGGGAAGAAGTCAAACGTAATAAATAAGCTTTACTAACAGGAAAAAGTTTACAGGGAAAGGTGTATCATGCTCCAAGTTGCAGGGCCTTTTGTTCTTGGGCCAAGAAATAAACAAACAAACAAACAAATAAATAAATAAAACTTATCTTTCCACTACTATATATATTTATAATGCCAAAGATACAGTGGAAATGATCGATATCAAAGTTCTCTATGTGGCTAAAGTACAGCCAATAGGTGACTTTACTCTTCCTTTATTTTTTCTTTACAGTTATCAGAGAAGCTAATATCTAAATTAGCCAATGAATAGATGGCTAGAGGCCATTATGAATTATAGTATATTGCAAGTACGGGAAATACAAACCAATAAGCGACTGTTGATGGATTCTGTTCTCACCTGGAGAGCACAAATGGAGATTCCATCCTTACTTATACTTGCACAGTCATATACTTCTGACTAGTGTAACAAAAGTGGCCATTGGTAGGTATTTGATGAGACCTGAGAATCTGCCAAAACAACACCTCAGGGATTCCCATATCTAATGGCTAGACACCAGTGTTATTATGAGGGGTAATAATAGACTCTCTTTTTTATGGAACAGTAATATTTGCTTTTAGCAAAACCATAAAGAGAGAAGTGATCACATCATGTATGGGGAAAATATATAAATGATGATATCTGTCTTATTGAATAAAGATGGGTCCCTGTGCTAACACATAGGAAGGTACAGAAATCCATACTAAAGCTCTGCATTATCATTTTAGTAAGTCCCTGCAACTCAGCTGGGTCCTGTGCTCATCTTAGAAATGCACTAGGGAAGACCAACCAAATATTAGTTCCTCTTTTGAGAACTTATAGGAGACATCTTATTAGTCCTTATAGTAGTCCTGGAATTTGAGTATTATAACTATGTTCATTTTCTATATGGGGAACCCGAGGCTTTGAAAAATTAATAGTCAAGTTCATATAGACTGTGGTGGAGCTGGGTTTGGACTCATTCTTTTTGATTAAAGAATCTATTTAAGAGTCATACCACTTAAATGCTATATATGATTCACACCATGCATAGCAAATTAGTTTTAGGCTAAAATTACCAAGATGTTGCCTCTCTTGGGATACTTTATGGTAAATAGATAATACACTCACCTAAAACGATTTATGCAGCCCCAGAAATCTGATTTTGCTCATTCACCTGGTGCAGATGCACCTTTCTCTATTATGCTAATAATATCTTAGATTCTGTGATTAATATATAAATTCAGAGTGCCAATACATTCGTTTACAATGAAAAAAATATTGTGTTACGTGACCTTGAAGATACACAGCCAAATAGTAATAAGAAAAGTGATGTTGACCATGGAATTAGAATTATATAAATTATAAAGAAAATAGAATGTTTATTGATACACAGATAAAATAGTCTGATTAATCTATTTACCTAGTAAAGAGATTTTTCCAATGACACTATTTTTCTATAAGCTTATTGGATAGATTTGGTCAATATTCACATATGTGGCTCTTTTTCACAGTTCCTATGGTTAAACAATCCTCTACTATTGATCTATTTTATATTATTACTATATTAATTAATGTTTAATCAATCCAAGAGATGAAACCATTCAATGTCTTAAAGAATTCTTTTTTTTTTAAATTTTTATTTATTTATGATAGGCACACAGTGAGAGAGAGAGTGGCAGAGACACAGGCAGAGGGAAAAGCAGGCTCCATGCACCGGGAGCCCGATGTGGGATTCGATCCCAGATCTCCAGGATCGCGCCCTGGGCCAAAGGCAGGCGCTAAACTGCTGCACCACCCAGGGATCCCTGTCTTAAAGAATTCTAAGCAATTACATTTTCTGTCTTTCTTTCAGTGTATATTTTAACATTTCAAGTTCCAAGTACAGATTTCTTGTTAAAATCAGTGGATTGGGAAGATGAGTGAGAACATAGCCTCCATGTACACCTCTAAGTGATGATTAAGTGTTTTAGACTCTAAGAGTATTAGGGAAATTAAGATGAGAGAATTGAGGGTCATAAAGGAATGTTTGACACATAAGGAGGCTCTTAAATTTGTGACTTGAAGTTTGGCTAAGTCTCAGAAAACAGAGATTTACTGTTATGCAATTTGTGTTTAACATCCCCCACTCAGATATTCAACCTTAATTTATCAACACTTACTATGTTCTGGGCACTGTGCCAGGTTTGGGGAATATAAGCTGGATCAAATGTGGCCTCTGTGACCTCTTGGTTCACAGAGTAGAGACAATTATAAGTCAATGCAGTAAATGTAGTGATAAAGATACACAGAGTGTGTTTGGGGACATGGAGAAAGCACTAAATCTAGGACGTGAAGAAAGGATTAGTAGAGAAAATTAGGCTCTGCAGAATAACAAGTAGGAAGACTCAAAATAAGGAAATCAATCAATGAAATATACCATATCCATAAAATGGAAAGTGAAAAAACAATTACATGATCATCTTAATTGGCATAGGAAAGGTGCTTGACAAAATCCAACACTCAGAAATCTAGGAAAAAAATGTCCTAACCCCAGGTAACTATGAATGTGAACTTATTTGGAAATGAGGTCTTTGAAAGTGTGATTAGGTAAGTGAAGGTGAGGTCATAATATATTAGAGTTGAGCCCTAAATCCAATGACTTTGGTTCTTATGAAAAGGCCGTATGAAGATGTAGATATAGGGAGGACATACAACACAGGCATGGTGAGGGTAGATGCAGAAATTGTAGTGATGCAGCTATAATCCCAAGAATGCTAAGGATGGCCAGCAATCACCAGAAACTAGAAAGAGGCAAAATAGGATGCTTCCCTGAGGGTTCTCTGAAAGAGTATTGTCTTTCTGAAACTTTGATATGGAGCTTTGAGCTTCCAGAAGAGAACAAACATCTGTTGTTTTAAACTAGTTTGTGTTATTTTGTTATGGCAGCCCTAGGACACTAATATATACCATGACATATTATTAAACTGTACAACGGAAGGGATTACTGATAAATGCTTCAGTGTGGATGAGCCCCAAAACATTGTGCTAAGTGAAAGAAACCAGATATCACAGGTCATCAATCACATGGTTCTATTTATATGAAATATCCACAGAAAGTAAATCTATAGGGACAAAAACCAGTTTAGTGATTGCCAATGGCTAGGGGACAAGAGCAATGAAAAGTAACCACTTAATGGGTACACAGTTTTATATGAGTGATGCAATATTTTGAAATAGAGAGAGATGGTATTTGCACAATGATATGAAGGTAGTAAATACTAGTGAATTGTTGTTCACTTTAAAATGATTGTTTTTATGTTATGTGAATGTCACGTCAATAAAAGTCAAGGTGTTGGTTTTACATTGCAACTATAAGGAGTTAAAGAGGAATAAGCAAATTGCAGACAAGAGTTGTTTGGTAGGTGAGTTACCAGGTACATACGTGAGTTCTGTCTTGATTCCCCCCACATGATATATATTTTCTATATTTAATTTGGATGTATCTAAAAGCATTCCTCTTTTTAAAATATATGAATACTAGAATATATTATAAATGGTCTTTAAGTTTCAATCAATATCTAGAGACAGACATCACCTGTAAACTTATATTCTACTCTTTGGTGGAATCCATCGGATTCCAAAATAGCATGGATTCACAGCCTGACATTGGGTATCCTCAAAGACTGTGATAAATGATCATTCTATGTTTTCAGGTGAAAGTTTTCTGAAATATATCAAGTTATTTAACACAATCTAAAGTAACATAACTAATCAATGGAGATGTATATGTTTGTTTTAGTTCAAGAGCTTATACATGTGAATTCATGCTGATTATTGATGAATATTAAATAGCTTAAAAAAGAGGTTTAGTCTAGAGGAAGAAACTTCAGCATATCCCTCATGATTGACTTGATTCCTTCAACAGGTTTAATGGGTAAGTGTTGTCTCTTTGCTTTTAGTCTGACAACAAATATTTGTAGTGGGCAAGGACTCACAGGTAGCTTTATTTGTAACTATGGGAAGGGATGTTCAAAGCTGGAGGTAGACTCTCCTTGTTCCAATGGTAGATGTGATCAAGAGCATAGGATTTAGACTTCTTACCAAGTGCACTTCCTCTTAGATAATATTCTTCTGGATATTTGGTATTCCATACATCCAACCTCAACAATTGGATATATATCAGAATCAGCAGCAATGTCCACAATAGCCAAACTGTGGAAGGAGCCTCGGTGTCCATCGAAAGATGAATGGATAAAGAAGATGTGGTCTACATATACAATGGAATATTACTCAGCCATTAGAAATGACAAATACCCACCATTTGCTTCAACATGGATGGAACCGGAGGGTATTATGCTGAGTAAAATAAGTCAATCGGAGAAGGACAAACATTATATGTTCTCATTCATTTGGGGAATATAAATAACAGTGAAAGGGAATATAAGGGAAGGGAGAAGAAATGTGTGGGAAATATCAGAAAGGGAGACAGAACATAAAGACTCCTAACTCTGGGAAACGAACTAGGGGTGGTGGAAAGGGAGGAGGGCGGGGGGTGGGGATGAATGGGTGATGGGCATTGAGGGGGGCACTTGATGGGATGAGCACTGGGTGTTATTCTGTATGTTGGCAAATTAAACACCAATAAATGAAATGGTAAAAAAAAAAAAAAAGAATCAGATAAAAGCTTGGAAAACTTGATGCTTTTGTTATATTTGATTTCATGTAATTAAACAGAAATTTCTGGGTGAATGGGGAAACAATTCAGGACTTAGAAATGTCAAACATTTTATATTTTCTTAAAAAGGATATAAAACTTATCTCAATTAACAAATGATCTTTCTTTGTGTATTGAAATAGGAAAAAGAATATCCATAAAGATCATATGAATCCCTCTCTGGGTAGAAACTCATTACACCAACCAACACTTCAGTATTTAGAGATCAAATATTTTTGTCTATGTATAATATAGCAGGGATGAGAACTACCAAGAGAACATCTGGGATGAGAGAATCAAGTGCAATATCAAATCAAGGCTGGGGAAGACAAAATGAGATGCATAGGAATTAGAGGGCTGCTTTACCATTGCACATAGTGTCAGTAGGTCAGGGACCATCTAAAGGGAACTAAGCCTCTGGCTCTATTTTGAAATGTGTCTACTCAGGAAGGATGTCTGTTTAAGCTATCCCTGCTTTTATTGCTTTACCCACGTGTCTTGGGAGAGATGTGCTTTCTATATCCCTCACTTATCCCCACAGATTAAGTTTATCAGAAAATCTTGAGACCTTTTAAGTTATAGCACCTTGTGTGAGAGCAGAGGTTATTAACATCATTCAATGAATTAAAACATGTGAAACATAAAGAATGGTAATAGCATAAAATATAAACTTAAGAAATCTTAGTTATTTAATATTAACTCATGAATTATCCAGGGCTTCACATTCAGCAAGAAAATGGACCCAATGCCTGCATCTGTCATTCAAAACATTCTCATATCTAACACTGTTCTGTTTTTCCAAATTATTTCTCATAGATTAATTATAAGAGTTCATCTCATCAGCTGTATTTGTTTATAAGAAAACAGAAATACATAGTGTCCTTCATCACAGCCTCACCTTTGCCTATGTCATGTCACCTTTGGCTCTGTGGCCCTGCTTCCTTCAACACTCCTTATGAACTGTTATCTATTGTCCCTGGACTGGGTTGGATCCAACATTTACTTGACCATTCAAATCACAGTGTTGCCTCCTGCTGAGATTTTTCCCACACTTGTTACATGGACAGGTAAATTTCCACCAATGCTATGCTTTGAATTATCCATCTCTTTATTTTCATCTGCAAAGCTAAGATATTTGGGTATTTGAGTAGAAATTAGCTATTTGTATTTTTGTCATATTAAACCTTCCTTATATTATACATCTCTTAATATCTACTGATATGTATTAGTGATCCATCAATATTTACTGACATGATTTGGAAAATTGATGCATGTGACAGGAAAAAAAAAAGTTATGTAGGAACCTAGTCTATGCACTACTCCAGATTCCCAGTGAGAAGCCTTGGCGGCTGCTGTTATTCCTCACTTTCATTATGCTGTTATCCCACTACATCATCAGAGTCAGCTCATCGCCCTTTCTTCTAGACCATGAGTTGATGCCTCCCCCTTCTTCAATCAACTAGCACAAACACCCCCCTTCTCATCCTCAGCTGACAACCTTGTTCCTATCTCAAAATGGAAGCTGTCTGAAGACTTTTCACAAGCCCCCACAAGAACACCTCTCCAGTTTCCCCAATAAGATTCCCCAAAGTTACATTTGAGGCAAGAACCTCAGCAATTGCAGAAATAGGGAAGTTCTGGCTTCTCTCTACTCCTGAAATCAGATAAAGCAGGTGGCTCCGATAAAACTACAGCCTTGGGAGTGGACTTTCTGGAAGGTATCTGAAGAGTCTGGGTGACCCACCCTCACAGTGTGGGGCATCCGTCTCTTGGGAAGGAGTGTTGTCAGAGGAAAGATAGGAGGTGTGAGGGAGCCTGAAGATGCATCCTGATCCTGTCCTCTCTTTAAACAGTTATATCTCTCAGTGGATTCACAGGGCCTGTCTGAAGGACTTGCCATGGAAACAAGCAAAGGTGTGTGTTGTCTCAAGGCTGTACCCAAATTGCTTGTGAACCACTTTGCATTTGTATTTGTTCTTTTTACTTCCCCGACTTCATGTCCCATTTTCCCTCCTGCTGCTATCCTGAGATTGCTGGACTCATGAAGCCTTGGCATGAAGGACATGCCTCGAGCTCTATTTTCTACAGCTCCTGCTCTATGACTTTCTAGTCTATTACCAGCATTACTGGGACATGAAATGGAAAAACTAAAATAAGTAACTTTAATAGAGAATTGACAGCATACGGATTGTTCCATACATTGACAGAATTTAATGTTGGCAGTACTCTCTATGGTGTTATTGCCTTTTGTATATGAGAAAAAAAGTCTAAGAGAGGTAAAGGGATTTCCTCAAACACCATAATTTGAATCCAAGTCTCACTAGTCTCTGACACACTTCATTGCAAACACTATTTCCACGATGCAGAAGATAAAACTCTCTCATTACTCACATCACCACGGATGGCATTTTCAGGGCACAGAACACTCATATTCTCTCAGTGAGGCAGGCCTCCTGGATTACATTCTTTTCCAGGGGGCCAGAGGGCAGTAGAGGCCATTTTATACAGCCTTACATGTGTAAGCTATTGTCTAGCAGTTGGGTAGGGTATCCTGATATCACCCTTCCCAGCGCCCTAAGTTTCCTGATTTTGGGCCACACTTACAAACTGGTTGATCTGCATGCTACATGGCAAATCTAGAGGTCTGCAAAAATCTGGATATAATGTAGCATATAAGTTCAGAGTTATCTCTACTCTCCCCTCCAGACCGTTAAAAATTTCCAAATCGTCACAGGCGTACTTAGCCCTTTATGTAAGATCTCAGGGGAAGATGACTTCAAAGCTTTTTTAGTAGCTAATTCAGAGGCTAATAACTTTTCTAGTCAGTTTTTCCTCAAGCTGAAACTGAATTTGTGACAATCAAAACTCATTTCTCTTTAGCATCTCTGCTGGGACACAGCACAAACTTGCAAAGTATTATAATAGATTATCTGGCAGATGGATTTCAAAAACACCAATAGTAATAGACTTATAATTTAATAATAAGACCAAGAAAAAATAAGTACTTGAAGCAACAGTTTATGAAAAGCTGCTAATTGAAGCTTTTGTGCCCCAGAAGGAATCAGTCAAAATGGAAAATGTGCATCACTGAGCAACAGAACATGGATGGGGGAGGGAAAGAGAAAATAGAAGAGAAATATTGCTACAAATAACAAGAGTTCATAGCAGCTCTGGGGCTGACACAAAAGATCATAGAGAGTAAAAAATTTGTCCAAGATACCTCTACTATATATACACAGAAACACTAAGACTCTCTTCCCAGCAAGAGTGCCAAGGTGAAGTACTCCATGACCATGCCCTCAGCAATTCATGATGAAGAAAAAACAAGAAAGTTAATTAGGTCAATGAAGAATGAAGAACTTGGGGTCAATTGATCATTTTTTTGTGACATATACCACTCCAGACATGACAGGACCATGGCAGACACTGTTGGGTACCTGGGTAACAGTTCTTCTTCCTTTGAAATAGAACCTTAATTGTTTACAAGTATTGGGGAGAGAATGCATATGCTTCAGGTAAGGCTGTATCCATGCATGACCCCAGGAAGTAGACTTTGATTAATCTATACTACAACTATAGTAATTCTACCCCTCACCCCCCATGGCAGTGAAAGGATTTGGAATTGATTTGGGGTAAAATTCTGGCCAATAAGACAAAAACTGTAGCCTGTCCCTCTTAAAAGCCAGTTGAGGGAGACACTTTCTCTTCCTGATCTTGCTCCTGCACTTGGTTTTATGAGGATATGATTACTGGGACAGTAATAGCAATCATGCAACCATAAGAACACAAACTTGGACATCATGCCAACAAGCTAAGTAGGTGGGGTGAAAATATGGTAGTACACTTGAAGGTTTATGAATTAAGTACCCTGGAAATCACTGACCTCCAAACTGAGGAAAAACTACTTTGAGTATTGGGTCTGTGACACATGCTTTCGTAAATAAAGCTAATGGGAAAATTAGCTATTTTTTTCTTTTCCCCTTTTTCTTTCTTTCTTTCTTTCTTTCTTTCTTTCTTTCTTTCTTTCTTTCTTTCTTCTTTCTTCTTTCTTTCTTTCTTTCTTTCTTTCTTTCTTTCTTTCTTTCTTTCTTTCTTTCTTTCTTTCTTTCTTTTCTTTCTTCCCGTCCTTCCTTCCTTCCTTCCTTCCATCCTTTTAGTGGCAGATAAATGGTAGGGCAAGGAATGTGAATATACTGCGGCAGCTCATCCAACCCAAAATATACTTTCTAACAGTGAGAAAGAGAGATAATTCAAATAAAGAAGCAGAAAGAAAAAGTTAGCCAGTGGTTGAGCATCAATGGAGTAGAAGAAAGATCCAGACGAAGCGAGCTTCTTTTACATAGAATTTATGCTTATTGACATGGAGACTTGAGAATCCTTGAGGGACACACAAAAGCACACTCAATGAGATGAAACACAACTCACTTATGAATCAATATGTAGGAAGACAGAAAGATGGGGTGAGAAAAAGAACCAAACTAGGAGGAAGGAGTGATCAACACTTGTCCTGTTTCTTTCATGCAATCGTAGTACAAGGAGGACAGAGCCTCCTCTCTGAACAAGGGGATAATAATGCATGTTCTAGTCATTCTCAAAGTATTCTTGTTGTTAAAATAAAATAATGAATGTGAAAGAGCTTAGAGAAGCATAAAATAAATCATCACCATCATAATAACATGGTTATAGCAAGAAGTATATTCCATTTATGAAATACTTAGTTCATGGCATTGAAACTTACATTTCTGTAAGAAGATATTATGCACATCATTTCGGATAAGAAAATTGAGGCTTAGACAAATTCTTATTTGTATAAATGTGCATAGCTACTCAATGGGAGAACCATTTCCAATCCACAATTTCATATATATATGCAAACTTAGTGATAGCATCATCTTTCTTTTTATTCACTCTTTCCACTTATGTTAGATTTGTCCCAAATAGCTGTCTATTTCTTCCATTTACAATAAGGTAGAGACTGGACATAGAACTTACTTCAACCTATCCCTTGCTAAAAATCAAGAGTGATTGACTCAATGGAGGTTCATAACCACCAACACGTATTTATTCTTTTATCCCTCAAGAGTAATGAGAGATCAAAACTTTCAAGCACACCAGATACATTGCATGTTCAAGTAGATCAGAGTTGTCTTCTGCATGAACTCCTCCATACATTTGTAGAAATGCAAGTCTGTTCATTATTAATCTTATGATATGGAAAGTAGTTCATTTGTATGGAAATAGCTGCATTTGGATGATGTGTTCCGTGTTCAAAATGAAACACAAATTTCTGATTAAAAGCCAAATCATTCTTTGAAAAGGTCGAAAACAGTGACTTCAAGTGAAATTATTTCAGCTCCATTTTTTGTGTAGGTCACTGATGAAACACCCTGCCAAAATATGAACACTAGCTCTCTGGTGTTTCTAGGTGATTGCAGATTAAGAAAATCCTCTTCCACTTAAAGTTTTAAAGGTAGATACATGTTGAATACTAGATTTTTTATATGTGCATATTTTATGTTTTATAAATATATATAATTTAAATACATCAAATACTACAAAATAAATTACATGTGAAATTGTGATCATAAACTATCAGCATTAGGGGCAGCCCAGGTGGCTCAGCGGTTTAGCTCTTGCCTTCACTCCAGGGCATGATCCTGGAGACCCGGGCTCCTTGCATGGAGCCTGCTTCTCCCTCTTGCCCGTGTCTCAGTCTCTCATGAATAAATAAATAAAATATTAAAAAAAATAAAGTATCAGCATTATAGAACAAAGGATTGTGTAGTTCAGAGTCTTTTTTTTTTTTTTTAAGATTTTATTCATCCATCCATAAGAAACAGAGAGAGGCAGAAGCAGGCTCCATGCAAGGAGGCTGATGTGGGACTCAATCCTGGGTCTCCAAGATCAGGCCCTGGGCTTAAGGTGGCGCTAAACCACTGAGCCACCCAGGCTGCCCTGTAAATCAGTCTTGATGGGCATTATATACATCACCTAGTAAAGCTGAACATGTTATTTTATAATCCAGTATTTCTTCTCAAAATGTATGGGTGCATATCTATAAAAAAGAATATATATACCCTCAAAAATGTGTACAAAAATGCATGTTAAAACAATTTTCATAACTAAATGATAAAAACAATCCAAATGCCCTTTAACAGTAGAGTGAGAAAATAAAGATGGATCTCACAGACATGATATTGTAAAAACAAGTCAAAAAACAAGAGAGAACATATATATTATTTCATTTATATAAAGTTTAAGAACAATTTTTACCCATAATGTTAGAAATTAGAAAGTATTTTGGAGGAGGCTTTGGAAATATTACCTGATAGAGGTAAAGAGGAAATGTCTGGGCTGCCAGAAATGCCCCTTTTATTGATCTCTGTACTGCATATATTTGTAAGAATTCACAAAGCAGTGAATTTTAGATTTGTGTGTATTACTGTATTAACTGAACACCTAATAAAGATAACTCGACCAGAACTCCTGATTGCATAATTCTATGTTTGAGAGAAGAATTGTACAAATTTTGTTTTAACCAGATCTTTTAAAAAGCTTATGAATGGGCAATCCGGAGTGGTCTGGTTTATGTTTTCTGTGACTAGCTCTGCAGTGACTAGTAGAACTGGAGTTTTTAGCTTCCTGTTAATTGCAATAGATAGCTAGCAGTCAGTTTGAAACTAATGTTTATTCAGATTTATAATATGAACTCTTTTTACATTTCACTTCAATAGTTTTCCTATTGAACAAAATACACATTTACCATCGACTGCATTAGAAAAACTCTATCAAGTTATTTCTGTTACTATAGGTCTTCTGTATCTGGAATGGGTTTCCAATCTACAATTATACTCCCACAATAATAATGATTAAAATAAGACTATTTATGTATAATTAGTGTTACATTGCTGGCTGCTTTTGTAAATTTTATAGAGAGAAAAACATGAATCCTTTATGACCATTTATGGAAACATTGGCTTTTATGCACATTATTTTGTATTCTTGGTTTGTCATGCACAGTGTGCACACAGATCTTTGAACCAAGCAGTGTTTCACAGTTTCCTTTAAATAGCTCTGCTTTGAGGGATAATGGTTTTATTTAGGAAGCTATTTTTAAATTATTCCTTTTACTTTCACACCAATGTCCTTAACTGTTTTTTTAATGATTTTGATTTCCAGACAATGATATTCATTCTCACATACCAGAGAGCTCCAATTTCAACCAAATATTTTATTCATTCACCACGTCTCATTGCATTATCTTTTGATTAAGAAAGAGGGTTTTTTTGTTTGTTTGTTTGCTGTAGTTTGTTTGTTTGTTTTTTAAGCCAAAGAACATGGACTCTTGATAATCTAAGGGCAGTCAAACTAGCTTAGTTGACTGGAGTGTGTACTAATGAAGTTAAGTTTAGAAGTTCCATTACTGAAGGGGAAAGAATTTTTTCTCATAAGTCAGATGAGCTGTCCTATAACTACCTCTCAGGAGCCCACGGACCTAGATGTCTGGATTCCTTCATCTATAAATGAATGGAGGGGTAGATAGATAAAATTTAACTCATTTCTCAGTTGATGAGAGGCCTCCCTGCAGATACCTGACTTTTCAGAATTTCAGTGACATTGACAACATATCTCTTGCCATTGCAATACGTATTATATACTTTTCAACCTATCATTCCAAAAAGAAAGTCCAAACTAAGAGCCTAAAATATGGCAGGAAGTGTGCATGGTGCTTAACAGGTAGGGACAAATATGACACAGTTGAATACCTCGGGTAATTCATAGCTAATTGAGGAAGGGGGCTGTGTGTGTGAAGATGCATTAATCTAGAATTAACATTTAGAGTACTCTAGAAAAAATTACACGCAAGAAGAGATGACAGAAAGGAGGAAGGGAATAACTTTATAGGTATATGCATGGGCAGGTGGGGAAGTCAGACAAAGCTTTTTGAGAAACTCAATCTTTTCATGACAGAACATGTTCCAATTTCTCCACTTACCCTTTCCATACTGCTTTCTGCACGGAAGAAGTATGTTTATAATCTCCTTACATTCTTTAGTGTCTCCTCTCTTTCCCACTCTCTTTTTTAAGACTTTATTTATTCATTTGAGACGGAGAGATACAGAGAGAGAGAGAGAGAGAAGGAGAACATGAAGGAGCAAGGGAAAGAAGAGGAAGAAGAAACAGACTCCCCACTGAGCTAGGAGCCTGATGTGGCTTGATCCCAGGATGTGGAGACCATGACCTGAGCCGAAGGCAGACGCTTAATCATCTGAGCCACCCAACTGGTTCTGCAGTGACTAGTCGAACTGGAGTTTTTAGCTTCCTGTTAATTGCAATAGATAGCCAGCAGTCAGTTTGAAACTAATGTTTATTCAGATTTATAATAATGAGCTCTTTTTACATTTCACTTCAATAGTTTTCCTATTGAACAAAATACACATTTACCATCCTTTCTACATGCCTCATTTCTATATGCCTACAGTCCACCTTCCTTTTTCAAAATGTACTGGATTTTCCTTTAATCTGGAAAATTCTGTTTTCTCATACCCTTAAAATAATAGCAAAACACTCTCTTATATCGGCTCTTGACTTTATCCTTTGTTCTCTTTAATTCTTTCTTTCCCAATAAGTTAAAATTAGTCTGTACATTCAGTCTGCATCTTCACCTGTATTGTGGTATAGATGCTGCCTTTACTAAGGTCACCAGTACACCAGTACACTGCATTTCCAAAGTCCTTGAGACTTGCCAAAGCTTGTGCATTTTAGCCTTTTCAGAACCTCTCTGCTTTTTGCCAGGGCTGGCTCATTCCCTCTTTCTTCAAAGAATCCTTTTCTTGGGCTGCCTGGGTGGGTCAGGTGGTTGAATCTCTTACCTTTGGCTCAGGTCAGATCTCTGGGTCCTGGGACTGATCCCCATGTCAGGCTCCCTGCTCAGCCAGGAGTCTGCTTCCCCCTCTCCCTCAGGGTCTCCCCCTGTTTGTGCTCTCTCTCTCTCTCATTATTATTTTTTTTAAGATTTTATTTATTTACTCATGAGAGACACAGAGAGAGAGGCACAGACACAGGCAGAGGGAGACACAGGCAGAGGGAGACACAGGCAGAGGGAGAAACAGGCCCCACACAGGGAGCCCCACATGGGACTCAATCCTGGGTCTCCAGGATCACACCTGGACTGAAGGCAGCGTTAAACCTCTGAGCCACCAGGGCTGCCCTCTCTGTCTCTTAAATAGGTAAATAATATCTTCAAACAAACAAACAAACAAAAAAACCCCACAAAGAATCCCTTCCTTTAGCTTCTAAGCCAAGAACATTTCTTGGATTTTTTTCTTCTGCCTGAGAAATTCCTGTCATTTTCTCCTAATGTTTTTCTGTGTTTCTTCCTAAATACTAGTAAAACACTTTCTCCTTTTCTCTTCTCAATCTATATATTCTCAACTTAAATTACCATCTCTATGAGTCTCAAAATTTGTCTTCAATTTATGCATCTCCACTTATCTCAGACTTACTTTGCAAAATGTTTCTGAAGTGCGCACACGCACACACACCTATACGGTGGAGGAATGTTGAAACCAAGTTTTGAAAGGTAAGTACGAAGTGACAGAGGAATGACGAAAGAGAAGTATATTTAGCAAAGAGACAGCATATGAAAATGGAGTCAGCCTGGAAGCATGGAATGGCATTTTGCATTGAAGGACTGCAGTTTGCTTATTAGGGTCAAAAAATTAGGGGATATGGCAAGAAAAATATAATCGAGACGAGGAGAATCAAAATTAAAACAAAGCAAAACAAAACAAAATGTGGATAGTATCCTTAAGAATTTTTTTTTTTTTTTTCCCTGCAGGGGACACCATTTGTGAATACAATTTTAGGAAGAAAACAAATGCTCTGGTAAGCTATATATGCTCTGGTAAGCTATATGTGCCAGGAGGTGAGATGTGTGCTAGATGGAAAAAAGACAAGTATGAGTGAGTCTAGAAACAGTTGCAAGGTCTCTGCCTCCAATGCTATCTTGTTCTGCCCAACAACCTCCTTGTGAGGACCATGGTGTTGTCTTCTGAGTCTTTTATACAGTTCATACGGGGTTTCAGTCTCAGCAACCTTTCCCTATTTTGAGAATAGTTACTAATCCCCCAAATAAATGGTCTCCAGACTTTTGGATAGCATGCTTGTTAGTAAAACAAACCAACAAATACAACTTTAGGATATTCCACGAGAGGCATATTTATTTTATATTATATTGTGAAAGAACATTCCCCAATGCAGTAAGCATTGGTAGGAGAGTCCTTCAAAACAGCACCAGGAGGCAGTTGAGAAAGCAGGGCCTCTGCACAGCTTCTGTTTCAATTCTCAGAACACCATGAACTTTTTGACTTTTGTCAATTGCGATTTGTCAATTGCGATTTGTCAATTGCAACCACCTCCTTGAACATCTCCTTCTACTTTGGACTAAAATAGAGATAATGTAACATCTGTTAGCTAAGTAGCTAATCCTGTATTAGTTAGTTTAATTTTGCCAGCACCAATCATAAGTCTTTTGAAACAATTTATGTAACCTTGTGGGTTTTGCCTTGTAAGATTACACCGTATACTTGCAATTCAGAGCACACTTTCGATTTCAATGGATTCTGTGTCTCCTAGATTGCAATCCCTAAAATCCCAAATAAATGTTTTTGGTGGCCTTACCACCTTATAGTCTTCTTGGTCAATAATATGCATGACCTTTTACACTAATACACAATAAAACTTACAAAGTATACACAAGAAAAATTTTAAAATGATAAAGTCAAAATTAAATGTTTTAAAATGATTAACGTCTTATAGTTCAAAAGTCCTTTCAGGTGGAATGTATATGTGTATACACAGTGATTTCATATATATTTGAATAAATATGATTATTCACATACATGTGACACATATGCATATGTACATATACATCACTGCTTATGCTCAATTATTTTTGAAAATATTAGTTTCACGTTTTTAGTGCAGCATTTCAAAGAGCTGGTTCTAAACTCAATTTATTTTGATATTGCTTTTAATGATTGTCAAATATGAAAAATACACCTCACCAAGGCATAATTTATACAATATCCTCTTAGGCAAAGTTCTTGTTAATAATGGTGGCTATGGATTTGTAACCATCTTTCAAGTCAACTTTATTATTTTAAATACTTTTGTTCAGTTATAGAATATAAATTTTTATTAAATTGTCCCCCCTTTTTAGCCTTTATGTTTCAAGTGGCAAGTTCACATTAGAATTAGAAGTGTCAGCTCAGCCAATTTTTATTGTTGGCTTAGCTTGGATTATGAATATGATGTTTAACTTACAGTTTCCTGGCAGTTATCTTTTGCAGTTATATGTCTATTTTGTAAGAGTTATTTTAGTTGAAATTATATTTTATAATTATACATTTATTTAGCCAGACATATAAAAGCTGCACTATATTGCAACATGCTAAAAATAGATACATGAATGAACACTGTTTGGAACCCTTTGTCCTTTGTCCTTCTGATTAATAGACCCCAGGTAAAATGAGTTATTAATTAATTAATTTGAGAGAGAGAGAAACAGAGAAAGAGAGAGAGAGCAGGGGGAAAGGCAGAGAGGAAGGAAAGAATCTCAAGCAGATGCCCCCCTCATCACGCTGATCCTGAAGGGGTGCTCGACCTCACAACCCTGAAATCATGACCTGAGCCAAAATCAAAAGTTTGATGCTCAACTGAGTCAGCCAAGTGCCCCAAAATAAGAAATTATAAAGTATAATTTCAAATGTTAAAAAAAAAAGCTTCTACGAGTGCAAAATAAAACTGGTCAAAGATGTTATTCAACTCATTAATTAATGATGTAAATAGCAGAAAGGAAAGGAATTTCAAAGAACAGTTAAAGAGCTGAACATTTATAGGCAATTTAATGAAGTGTGAAAATAATATAAAATCACTCGGTTACATATCTTATAGGATGATAAGCCATGTCCCTCAGAATTATCTCTTGTACCTGGCATCTGCATTTGTAACAGAAAAAGTTGGGACACCTGAGTGGCTCAGTGGTTGAGTGACCTTCAGCTCAGGTCATGATCATGGGGTCCTAGGATTGAGTCCCACACTGGGCTCCCCACAGGGAGCCTGCTTCTCCCTCTGCCTGTGTCTCTGCCTCTCTGTCTCTCAGGAATAAATAAAACCTTTTTAAAAAAGAAAAAGCTAACAAATTAACATGTGAATCCACTAAGTTTTGGACCTCTGATGAAAAATAGTGATTTGAACAAAGTAAATTCCAGTAAATGATAATTCATATGTGTACCTATGTCCCAAGCTAAATTTCCGAGCTAAAATTATTTTTCTTAACACTCTGAAATGTGTTATTTTCAACACTTTCATAATAAGGATAGACTGCATGAACAAAACTGACCTAATCTAAAATACCAATGCACAGTATGGCACAATCAGAATCACTAAAGATCAGTGTTCTATTTCCCTTAGGGGCTGTTATCTGCATCAGCATGGTTACAAAAGATACTCTGTAGCATGTGTTCTTGAGACAGACAGAAAGAAATGCAGTGTGCAATTGTTTTTATTACAACAGTCATAAGATTTGACTATGTGCCCTATATAAAGCCAACACCTTTATCTTCTGTACAGAAATATAAAGACAACAGACAAATGAACAAAAGAAACTCCACATAACTCCCTAGAAAACAAAGCAGGAAGCACAACGAAGAAAAGTTGAGACAGTGTATAGAATTCTTTCTGATTTCTGTCGTTTTATCAACAATTTCTTGTAGACCTATTTTTTTTTTTTTTTTAGGAAACATTTTTCTGTGTCCTTAATATGTGTCATTACTAGTTTTATTTGTATTGGGGTGGGGAGAGGAACAAAGGAAAAAAGGTGTAGAGGGGACACAATACAAGTCTGTAAGTTTCCAATGTGGCACACAGTAGAACATGGGCAAATCTTCCTGGGTGTGATGTGTTACGAATGGGTTCACAAAAGAGAGGACAGTTAAACTTTCAATCTTGAGGGTTTAGAAAACATTTTCCAGGTGGACAAGATGGAGAAAGGCATGCTGACTGGACCTGGCTGTGTAGACAAGTGTGGGATTCTAAAGAGCATTATGAGTTTGGGGAAGTGGATATGGATGTGGGTGTGAGATGGAGTTCACAGAGGACAGAATAATGAAGATTTTCTAAACCACAAAAAATATTTTGTACTTTATCAATGATGAACCCATTGTAACATACTTCATGCATTGGTTGTGAAAAAATGGAGAAGCAAAAGTAGCTACTTCCATTAAAATCACTGGTAGATTTCCATTATAATGCCCTCATTGACCTTCGGCATATAGGTCACTGACAATGCTTTTACTTTGGATCTTTCTACCTTCCTATCAATTTTAATCAGTAATGATCTTCATTATTGCTGTAAGCTGCTAGGCAGGTTAAAAATTGAGCTCAACAATTTCTACATTTTATGCCCTTAATAGCTGAAAATTGGTATTACATGCTCTCGAGGGGTTGCTATGGGACAGTGTGAGAACAGTGCTTAAAAAAGCATCACTTAAAAAAAGCTGGATTATACTCCACACTTAACACTTTGCATGAATCATTCCATCTCCTGTAGTCAGTTTCTTCATCAACGAAATGGAAGTTAGTAGCTGTGCATGGAGGACATCTTTCAAAGCCCTTAGAAGTTAAGGGAGTTAATGTGAAGGGAAAGTGCCTGTGGAGAGTCAAGGTGGACTTTATTTAATTTTTTTCGGGGTCGACTTCAACTTAATGGATAACAGCTAGCTATTTATTTTTTTATTTTTTTAAAAAAGGTTTTATTTATTTATTCATGAGAGACACACAGAGAGAGAGAGAGGCAGAGACACAGGCAGATGGAGAAGCAGGCTCCATCAGGGAGCCCGATGTGGGACACGATCCCAGGACTCCAGGATCACGCCCTGGGTGAAACGCAGGTGCTAAACTGCTGAGCCACCCAGGGATACCCCCCTTTAAAAAAAAAAGTTTTATTTATTTTTTCATGAGAGACTCACAGAGAGAGAAGCAGAGACACAGGCAGAGGGAGAACAGGTAGCTATTTAGCTAAAAGCAAACCCATTTCAAAATCAAAAGAAAAGGCAAACAAAGGGTAAATCAATTTTAAGAAGCCAAGTTGCCAAGTACCTCTCCAAAGACCATCCAGGAAAGATGAGGTCCCCAGGGTGAGTGGAGGCATCAGGCCCGCACAGACTGAGGCAGGCAAATATTTTAAACATATATCCATTAGCTTTTGTTCCAAAGCCTCGCTTATACAACTTTGAATTGTAATGTGACTTCTCAACTCTCATTCTCCATGTGGAGAGAAAAAGTATAAGCCCAGGGATAGACTTTTAAATTTCCAAAAGTTACATTTCTAGTGTGCAGTGACAAAAGTGGCAGTTTGACCTTAAATGGTGGCCCCTTGTAAGCCTAGTTATGTCTGCCCTCCTTTGAGTCCACATTGTGAAACTGATCTCATCTTGCTATATTATTGAGGTAACATCTGTGTGCTGGTTATTGAAGGCTAGACCATTCTTGGTAAATTTAAACCACATAAATTTTGCCATGAATTACCTTGGTGGCAGGCTTACCCCAAAGACTGCAGAGACATTTTCTTTCATATTTCACATCTGTGTTCATTATTTCACATAATTGATATGAGGTATAAATATATTGAAAAGTAACATATAAATGAAATATTACTCCCACTGGCTTTCAAATGTCACCTAAGATATTATAATTAGTGCATTACAATTAGTGCATCTATAGCCTCTAACGTCTAGGCATCCATTACAATTTAAAAGAATGAATGATTATCCTACTACTTTAATGAATATTTATTTATTAAAGAAGTTTCCAGAAACTAAAATTAAAAGAAATAATTCTTCTTTAGAAGAATAGACTAGTAGACTAGTAATCACCAGATTTGGAATTGATATGAGAAAAATAAGTCACAGGACGCCTGGGTGGCTCAGTGGTTGAGCATCAACCTACAGCTCAGGTCGTGACCCCAGGGTCCTAGGATCAAGTCCTACAATGGGTTCCCTGCAGGGAGTCTGCTTCTCTCTCTGCCTGTGTATCTGCCTCTCTCTCTGTGTGTCTCTCATGAATAAATAAATAAAATCTTAAAGAAAAGAAAAAAAATAAGTTACAAGTTCAATACAAACTTGATATAGTTAATAGTTTAACCCAAATTCCATCCAAGTTCTGCAATCTTTTTTTCTTTCTTTCTTTCTTTCTTTCTTTCTTTCTTTCTTTCTTTCTTTCTTTCTCTCTCTCTCTCTCTATTTCTTCTCTTTCTTTCTTTCTTTCGTTCTTCTTCTTCGATTCTTCTTTCTTTCTCTTCTTTCTTCTTTCTTTCTTTCTTTCTTTCTTCTTTCTTTCTTTCTTTCTTCTCTTCTTCTTTCTTTCTTTCTTTCTTCTTTCTTTCTTTTTCTTTCTTTCTTTCTTTCTTTCTTTCTTTCTTTCTTTCTTTCTTTCTTTCTTTCTTTTCTTTCTTTCTTCTTTCCTTCCTTCCTTCCTTCCTTCCTTCCTTCCTTCCTTCCTTCCCTCCTTCCTTCCTTTCTCCCTTTCTTTCTTTCTTTTTTTTTTTTTTAGAGAAAAAAAGTCAGTTAAGCATCTGACTTCGGGTTTCAGCTCAGGTCATGATATCAGGGACATGAGATCATACAGTGTCTCAGGCTCTGAGCTAAGCCAGGAGTCTGCTTAAAATTCTCTCCTTCTCTCTCACTCTGTCCCATCTCCCCACTTGTGCTCTCTCTCTCTTTCAAAAATAAGAAAGTAAGTAAATAAATTAGAAATAAATAAGAAATATAAATAAAATAAAAAATAAAAAGATTATATCCCTTGGTAATTCAATTTGGGGATTAAGGATTTGGGTTTTAGAGTAAGATATATTAGATAAAAATCCTAGCTTGGGTCTCTTTAATCATGTCAATTTGGGTGGTTCCCATAACCTCACCAAATTCCCAGGCCTAAATATGACACATAGTGAGAACAAATACCTCCTTTGTTTGTTGTGAGGGTTAAATGACATGAAGCATTCAAAGTTCTTGGCAAACACTCACACTTGTTCTTAGAATGTACATGTAATAAACAATTGCTATGATGGATTGAGCTGTTCCATAATTGCAAAAGGGTGGGAGAGGACAAAGCACCCACTTATACATCTATTGCTATAATAAGTAGAATAAAATTGTCTGTGTTTTACTGGAGGATTCCCCCATCCAATGGCAGTGAAATTGGTAAAGAAACATTTCCTGTTCCTTTAATGTGCGAATTGTTGAAATGGATTTTCTTAAGTGAAAGATTTCTACTCCTAAATCCTTTTAAGTATGTCCTAGTTCCCAGAAGACTGGCTGGAAATTGCTCCCAGGCACCAGACACACATTTCAAAGTGCAATATTCAGTGAACCCTTCAGAATCTACTTAATAATGAACCCTTGTGTGTTGGCATGAGGCTAATATAGGTGATATATTGATTATAGTCCTGCTGAAATATGAACTTTTTCTGCATAACCAAGTGTCCTCAAGTAAGAAATGTAGACTCTCTGCCTGGACCAATTAGCAGGTGCATGAATTTGACTTGTCCTATTACCTCCCAAAGTTAATATTAATAAAAGAACTGGAGATGCTCACTGAATTTTCCTTCCTTTCTCTGTCTCTCCCTCTCTCTCTTTTTTGCTTTGCCCTTGTGAAAATCAAGTAAAGAATAAGTCACCAAAGGCCAGTAGCCGTGCCTGTGATTAATGGGTGACCAATACTTAGAAGGGCAGTGCTAATCAAAGTAGGGGCAGAGCTCAAAAAATAATTTTTGACCCAGAATAGAACAGATTATGGTCAGGAAGAGGGACAGAAAGAAGGAAAGAGCAAAGAATCATTTGTAGAGACTGTCATCTCCACACATAGAGAGGTTTTTTAACCTAAAATGGTTTTCATTTACTACCCAGCATGTTCCTAGGCTTCCTTCTTTTACTGCCAGCTGGTGTATGTGCAAAAATTGCTAACTCTAGCCTTATCCTAAGATGAGAGCAATTAGAAAGGTTAGCCTACCATTGAACATGCGCACGTGTGTGGCAGTGAGGGCATACACCACTGAAGATACTCCAATAAAAAAAGTGCTGTATGATATAAAAAAAAAAATTGCCAGAGTGTGAATGGGAATTAAAAGAGACAGACACTATTTTATACCATATACTGCTCTATACACTCTATATGATCTGTGTTACCTTAAGGATCTCTTTAGACTACCTAGGCACAGTTCCCTCATCGGTAAAATGTGAATGCTACTAGCAAAATGTGCAGGGATGTTGCTGGGACTATGTAAGAGCAGAAGAGTTGAGATGAGTCAGTAAGCTAATGGATATGAAAGCACAGCTCCTGACACTGAGTATATAGCTAATTGATGTCAGTTTCTATTCCTTAATCTAAGTGAGTGCTCCCTTCTAATTAATCTTAATTAACCCACATTATTGTTCCCTAATAATTAGCATAGACCATACTGCAGTCTTTTGTTGCATATTTGCTCCTTGTAAAAAGTCTCCCAAGATGTTTGGGTATCTGAAATACCGAATTCTGCCTTAGAGACTCTCAACAAGGAAATATTTCATAAGGCAGTAATGAGTCTCTCTAATATTGATGACATTCTTGCCTCTTCTAAAACAGGAATGTTTCTGGAAGTACCATCATCAAGTTTATAACAGCTATAGTTTCTAAAATCCCTAGCCTCAGATGGATATAATTTTTGCTTTTAAGGAAAAAATTTAAGCTCAATGTTACATGAGGAATTGAGAACCAAGTAGGGTATGGCCCATTGGAGAATGCTCCACCAAGCAAATTCCCTGGCTCATCAATGAAAAAGGAATGGTACATTTTACAAAGTCTTCTGCTAGACGTACAGAATGCTGGGTAAAGATTATTCGTTCTACTAGAATATATCTGTCATGAATTAGAAAAAAAAATCACTTTCCTCTAGAGGGCAGAGTTATATCCATACCAAGGCACATGATTTGGTGAGCAGAACCTAGGCTGTCTTTACTACCATGTGCTCTGGGCTGGCATCTCTGCGCAGGGCACGGTGCACAAATCATTTGATAAAGAGTCTCTGGTTTAGTGTTGCTGTTTCACTGAGAAGTCACCTATTTGACCACATTCCCCTTTCTTTTGAAGTGTTTGTATTAATTGGCCTGGAGAATAATAAAATAAAATCATCTCAGATATGGGAAATCCATTTCCAATGAATGTTATTTCCTTTTTTTCATGAATACAATACAATGAACATACCTTTTGAATTACACTAGTATGCTTCCCTTTGAAGTGAACTCAATGTTTGTTGTTTTTCTCTTTCTTCTGTTATGCCTACTTATGGAATATAAAGCAGAACTCTTCTTATTGAAATTTAATTTTCTTTCCAAAATTTGTTTATATCATAATTATAAGTATCAATGAATTTCACTGAGTGAACACACCTGTGTAACCAGCTCTCTTTGCCCCATACAGATCAGTCATTTCTTGCAATTCTTGAGTGAGTAATATGTTTCTTGATGCAAGCCTGAGGGATTTTTGGCTTGTTTGTATTGCAGTTTTATTAGAGAAAAACATGACTAATACACTAGTTAGAGAATACAGATGTTCTGTCTGAATGAAATGCTGGTAGCAGCTAGAAGAGCATATCTTCTACATGTCTACAACTCTATTCATGGATGGTCCTTAAAGATAGTAATGGAAGCGTGAATGGAAAATCAGGCAATAAATCTGTTTGTCTACTTTTCAAGGAAGGAAATAGGGTCTGGGTACATGGATCTACCTTGATTCATAATTGTCTACTGGATCAGGAAAAACAAGATTGGAAAATAGCTGACAAGTGATTCTGAGGGAATGGTATGTAAATAGACTACTTAAAGTGAACATAGTTTCTAAAGGTATGCATGCTCCTTGTAAATGTCCATCAGAAGGCATTCGCTATAGCAGAGGGTCCCACTTCCAGAAGATGAGCCATCTTGTGAATGTCTATTGGCATTTATTTATTCATTTCCAATTTTAATGAGATGTAATTGACATCTAACATCATGCAAGTTTAAGGTATGCAACATGTTGATTTGATATGCTGATATATCACAAAATAATATCCATGACAGCATTAGCTAATACCTCTATCACATCACATAATTATTATTTCTTTTTTTTTTGTGAAAACATTTAAGATCTACTCTTTCAGCAACTTTCAACTATATACTAGAGTATTATTAACTCTAAATGAATACCCTGGTGCTTGCTGACAGGGTCCATGGATAAAATGGCCAAGGCATCTAAAGTGGAGTTTTTCATGAGCTCAACAGCTTGGATTCCCTACACTGCAGTTGCTCTGCTAGACTCTACTGAGTGCCTAAACTCCCAAAAATAGAAGGCCAACACTGAGCCCCCCAGCTGATCCTATCCTGTTATAAAACTACAAAAGCCACTTGAGAGAAGTTGACTATTTTGGTTACCCCCTTTTTTATGGAGAAGACATTAATTTGTCTTTAGGGAAATATGAATTTATTTTAAAAGTGATTTTGTGTTCATGATGCAGGACTTCTGCCATTCTGTACTAACATTCTGTTTCATGAATTGTCATGGAATTCTACATATGATCACCTCTTTCTAAGGTATTCATTTTATGGACAAGGAGGCTTAACAATGGAATCAAATCTATGGAATTCTTGGATATGTTCTTGTCATGAACTGATCAGTGAATAGGAATCAAATTGGAAGACAACATCCCGAGATAGTAAGAGGTTTCCCAAGTTACAATATAAATTTTAAATCAGCATCCAGAAGACTGGAACTGTTTCTCCACACACTAGAAGGTGCAGGTGGGAGTTCTACATCTCACTATTAAATCTTTTTTTTTTAATTTTTATTTATTTATGATAGTCACAGAGAGAGAGAGAGGCAGGCAGAAACACAGGCAGAGGGAGAAGCAGGCTCCATGCACTGGGAGCCCGATGTGGGATTCGATCCCGGGTCTCCAGGATCACGCCCTGGGCCAAAGGCAGGCACCAAACCACTGTGCCACCCAGGGATCCCTCACTATTAAATCTTATACAACATGTTGGAAACTGTTTTGTTTTTTGTTTCCTCAAACATTGGTTTGATGAGTTCAAAGTCCTGATCCCTAAGAAGTAATCCTGCCACAATTTGAACATAGTCATGGTTTCAATAAATTGAATTTGGGGACCGAGATATGACCATTTGGAGTTCTTTGTGCTGCTGAATTGAGAGGCAGAGAAGGAGGTGTCTGAAGTGGTTGAGACGATTGATCATGATTATTATGGAGAAAGTGGTTGAGTGCTACACAATGGGTACAAGAAGGAATATGTACATATCCTGAAAGGTTTGTTTCAGCACCTTTGAGTGCACTCATATTAGTAAAAAAGGCCAATTGGGAGAACAACTGCAAAACACTTCTGAGAACTTGTATCTTACCAAAGTAGAATCGCCAGGAAAAACTTCTAAGGAGCCAAGTTTTTGGAAGAGGATAACGGTAGAGGTTATTCAGTTCAATTCTAATAAGATATTATTAGATACTTATCTATATACTAATTAATCACATCAGTATGACTGACCTGACTTTGCATGTCAGTGTGTCTGTGTGTGTGCGCATGCATGCACTTGCATGTGTTTGTACCTTAGATTTTTCTTCTAAAATCAAGAAGGAGATTTGAGCACTTTCTAAATGCCTAGGAGAAATTCTGTATTCAGTCACTCACATTTAAAGAAAAAGTCAGGGGCACCTGGGAGGCTCAGTTGCTTAAGCATCTGCCTTCAACTCTGGTTATGATCTCGGGGTCCTGAGATTGAACCTCATGTCAGGCTCTCTGCTCAGTAAGGAGTCTGCTTCTTCCTCTCCCTCTGCATCCCACCTTGCTCCTTCTCTCTTTCAAATAAATAAATAAAATTTAAAAAATAAAGAAAAAGTCAATCCTCCATCCTATTTTCACAAGATCAAGTCTTGAGTTGCTCTCAACTGTTAGACATTAGATATCCCTCTGTTCACACCACAGTTCCAAGCAATACTAAGATAAGAATAATAGGCCTGAACTTTCTTCAAGTTGCAAGGATAAAGAAGTGATTCAGGTAGTCGGCTATAACAGAGATACACTTTGGTGAGGGTCCTAATATAAACAATGAGTGCTTCATGTTGACAAAGAGAATATTTTCCTGATAGAGGGATATATCACCAGAAACTTCATTGTAGTATCTAAAGCACATCAAAAAAGAGGTCATAATATAGGAAAGGAGTTTAGGAAGAAGAAGGGCCAACTGCTCAGAGAGAAAGGGCAGCAAGTGTTCTAGGAACAGTAAATAGGCCCTCGTCTGGAGCCTCACTGAATGTGTGGAGCTGGCAGGGGAAGGAAAATGACTCCAGGTCTTGGAGAACTCCGTTTGTTCAAAAGAACGGTCTTGGTTTTTAGAGTTAAAGCATCAAAGACCAGATAGACGTGATAGTAGACAAATGACATCATCTAAGTAAGGTCTGAGGGTTTACAGACTCATTTCTGTTGGTATTCTTTAAGCAACATGTGCACTGTAATAGCTAATTCCCTGTTCTTCTGATTGGCTGTTGACATTCAACCAGGGAAAACACAATTATCTGTTCTATTGTGAATACGGATTCTCAAAGAGGAGAGGAATTTACCCCCAGCTACACTCTGAAATTCTTGTGTTCAAAGCAATTATAATTATTATTGTTATTTTGCATTTATACGGCTGTATTTTATTTACAAAGAGCTTTACAACTGTGTTTGTCTGTGTCTTTCTGTTTGCTTTCTTGCTCATCAGCCCTGTGAAGTATGTCAGGGTTATTGGCCTTATTGTGTAGATTAAACATTTGAAGCAATTAAGATTTGAAGAGAGTTTCAATTTATTTTTGGCTTTGGAAGAACAGTTCACAGGTAACAAAAGGTCCATTTTAAAGTGCAAAGGATGGGTTTACAGAAAAGAAAAACAGATACATTTTGTTCCTAGTATATTAGGATAAGCCCATTTCACATTAAAGGCATTTTTAAGCACTGAAGCTTCTTTTCCATTAATCAGGAGAATATAATGCACTTGTTTAGACCAAAGACTTTAAATGTTAGATGTGCTCAAATTCTAACACCGTCTTTTACTCGCTGTGCAGTTCTGGCAAATTTACTAATCTCATTGAATATCAAAGTAAAAAACAGGGCACATAACCTGTTTTTAATTGGCTTTTCATTAATAGTAATATCTTATTTACACAATATCTAATGGGTATATGGAACATTGTAAAGAAAGAATGCATAGGATTCACTACTACATAATTGTTATCTTGACCAAATGTTTATACAATTTTAGCTTTAGTTTCCTTATCAGGATAATACAGGCAGTTATGCAAGAAAATATTCTATAACATTTTAAGAGATTATGTGATATCTTTTTATTTAAGATTGGTCATTAGGATTTGTCAATAGCTAATATATCTTAATAATATGTACACAAATATATATATATATACATATATATACAGTTGTCTCACTTTTAATACTTGATTCATCAAAACTTCAGAACACAATATAATGATACACATCAAATTATACAAATACACACAACAAATATGATAAAAATCTACTAAGATTTTTTTTGTGTAATCAATAAAAGGCCTCAGATATCCCAATTTTAGGGAAATGGAGCTATTAAATATCTAGTTCTCAGAAGAAATGCATATATCAATAACTTGGACAATGTGGAAAATAAGACTACAGACTTAGCGCTTAAGTATCAGACTTTGTCATGTCCATGAACTGTACTATGAGGAATGGGTGGAGATGGTAGGTGGCCAGTTATCACTGCATTGCATGCCAGGATTAAGGAGTTTCATTAGTACTGACCACATTTTTCATTGCTTGCCCAAACTGATGGGTAGCCCAGAGGAGCAGCTGAGACCCCTCTGAGGAAATGAGACTTCATGACATTAGAAAGGAGTTACAAACCCACTCCAGG
The DNA here is from genome assembly GCF_003254725.2 of Canis lupus dingo. Lineage (NCBI taxonomy): Eukaryota > Metazoa > Chordata > Mammalia > Carnivora > Canidae > Canis > Canis lupus. The sequence continues at coordinate 28,015,531 of NC_064261.1, read as the reverse complement.
TAAGCAACTTAAATCCAAATTTTCAAACACATTCTCTACAAGCCAAACATATTCACAGGACGGAAAATAAAATGGCACATAAACAACCACTAGAGCTAAGCCAGGAGACACAGAAAGCTACAGACTCCAATTCACTTGCAAATAAGTGAATAAAAATCTGAAATTACTGGAATTAGGTTGAAAACACTGCCAGAGGAGAGTGGAGACAGGACTTCCATGAAGCAGGGACATGCTGTGGGGTCTGAGACATGCCCTGATACCAATAACCTCATGCACAGGAAAGGTTCCACTGAAAACATTTCTGAGACCTGATAGATGGAGCATCATCTACAAAGGTTTAGGAAGTGTAATGGAATGGAGGAGGCCCTCTTAGAAGGCAGAGCTTCTGGGAGAAAGGGATTCAAACTAAGGAGAAAGTTAGAACTACAGGCTTGTCAGAAAAGGGCAAAAAGAAAAAAAGAGGTAGAAATTAAAGGATCTACAAAAACAAGCACACAATAGCAACAACAATACAAATGTGAGCCCTCACCCCTGGGAAAAAAATCACAAAGTCCCATATCCCTCCAAAAACAACACAAAAAATAATTCAGTACATAAACTCCTCTTCGTGATTCCAACACAAGAGGTTGGATCTCAGCTAAGAAAATAAGTTGGGGATCCCTGGGTGGCTCAGTGGTTTAGTGCCTGCCTTCAGCTCAGGGCATGATCCTGGAGATCTGGGATCAAGTCTTGCAACAGGCTCCCTGCGTGGAGCCTGCTTCTCCCTCTGCCTATGTCTCTGCCTCTCTCTCTCTCTCTCTCTCTCTCTGTCTCTCATGAATGAATAAATAAAATCTTTAAATAAAAGAAAAAGAAAATAATAATAAGCCATTTCATATTTTTAGCAATTGCTGTAAATGTATCAGTTAGTGCTAACCCAGAATATTTCAAGCATCTATGAAAACAAAGAGAAAAAGACAGGCAAATTTGATAACTAGCCTATCCTAAGAAGAAAAAAAAGAAAATAAGAAACAAAGTATTCATGGATGAAAATACCATTTCCAATGATCAACCACAAACTACACAAAGGCATAATAAAATGGGAATTAAATGTCACTAAAAAGCCAATTGAAGAATATATAAATGTAATATAAATTTAACATAATTTATTACAAGCAAAATTTAAGGAATATTTAAATTTAGAAATTCAAGAACTCAATGGAAATGAACAAAGAAAATTACAAAATAAAATTGACGGACCTAAGAAAAACGGAAGAAAAGGGCTATAACATCTGAGGCATAAAGTCTGAATTACAAAGTGTTCAAACAAAGAATGACTTTAAGTGAAAGCATAGGTTGAAATTGAGAGGATAAATGAAAACATCCAAGGATTTAAAAACAAAAGTATAAGAGGAGTAATCAGAATTGAGAAAGATAGAAAAGAGAAAATGGGCCTGCACATACACAAAAATAAATAAAAGTATCTGGAGAAGGATAGTACAACAATAATATGTAAGGGGATTATTTAAAATTTTAACATAAAAATAAACTCTCTGGAAAAAAGAAGGGGGTGGATTCAGACCTACAAATTAAAGGGCTCTACAATATACCTGAGAAAATGGAACTATACTATTTAACTATAAGACACATTTTAGGAGAACTAATAGACTTTGAAGATATATTTTAAAAAGATATCTAGGACCCCACACAAAAGGAACAAGTTATGTACAAGTTAAAAAAAAGTAAATTAGAAGTGATTTTGCTAGAGCATCACAGAAAACATATTTTTAAGAAACTCAAACAAAAGTGTGAGATAAGAACTCATGAATCTAGAAATACACCAATCATGTCATGGGCTCTTCCTCTCAGTCATTACCCCTGCAAAGTTAGCCACTCTCTTGATTTCTATCCCCAGAGATTACTTTTGTATTTTTTGAGTTTTATATAAATGGAATCATACAGTAACATTTTATTTATTTATTTATTTATTTATTTATTTATTTATTTATTTATTTATCTTTTTAAAGTAGGCTCTATGGCCAGCTTGGAGCTGGAACTCATGACCCTGAAATCAAGACCTGAACTGAGATAGGGTAGGACCTTTAACCCATTGAGCCAGCCAGGTGTCCCAAAAATTATTTATTTCTGTCTTCTTCTGCACAACACTGTATTTGCAAGATTCAATTATGGTTTCAGTAGCAATCATGTATTTCATCGTGTTTGTTATATGGCAACAGCTGTGTGAATTTATAATAATTGATTCACTGTACTGTTTATGAGTATTTAGGTAGTTTTAAGTTTTGGGGTATCCTGAATAGTGCTATTATTCTTGTATGTGTCTTTTTTTCTTGTATGTGTCTTTTCATGAACATACATATCTATTTTTGCTGGGATATAGTTAAAATGGAATTGCTGGGTCACAGAAGATTCTGCTGGATAAATTTCTACAGGAGTTTGATCATTTGTACACTTCCACTGAGAGTGCATGAGAGGTTTGCTTGCTCCACTTTCTTGCCCAAATTTGGTATTTTGTTTTGGCCACTTTGGTGATTGTGCCAGTTATAGCTCATTCAAGTTTTCCTTTGCATCTCCCTGATGACTAAGGAAATTGAACAGCTTTTCATTTAGTCACTTTTTATTTTGAGTTCCTCTTTTTGAAGTAGATGTTCAGTACTTACTCACTTTCAATCTGGTTGTCTGCTTTTTTTTTTTAATTTAGGAGTTATTTATGTATTCTATATACAAAATATTGACAAATGTTTATCACAGATATATTTATTTTAAGCCACATATACATATATGTAGTTCAACAATCTGTGGCTTGTCAGTCTGTGGCTTAGTTTTTCACAATCTTAGTGTTTTTTTATGATCATATGTTCTTAATGTTAATAAATCAATGTCTACTTCATTTTTTCACTTTCAGTTAGTATCCTTTTTTAAGAAAACTTTGTTAGTTCATGGTCATGATGATGTTCTCCCTATATTTATATCTAAGAGCTTTATTTTCTGACTTTACATTCACATTTAGACTCTATGACACACTAACTCCACTCTTAAGTATATACACAAAGTAATTGGAAACAGGAACTAAGTAGATATTTATATACAAACTTTCATTGTAGCCTTATTCACAATAGCCAAAGGTGGAAACAATTTAAGTGTCCTTCAACAGATGAGTAGATAAGCAAAATAGGGTATGTACACAAGACATGATATTATGAGGCTATAAAAAGAAATGAAGTTCTGATAGATGCTACAAAATGGAGGAACTTTGCAAACATTATACTAACTGAAATAAGTCAGATCAGAAAACAACAAATATTGTAGACCTCTTCTTGGTATGAAATACATGGTACAGTAAATTCATAAAAGCAAATAATAAATTAGAAGTACCAGGGACTCGAGGGAATAGAGAGTTGTTGCTTAATAGGTACAGGATTTCTGTTTAAAGTGAAGACAATGTCTAAGAAATAGAAGGTGGTAATGATTGCCCAACATCATGAATATCAATATTACTTAATCATACATTTAAACGTGGTTAAAACAACAAATAACATATGTATTTTAACACACGTCATACACTAAAATGCTCAACAGATAATGAAATCTGTGTTGTCAACTGCACTTAGTTTTCCTTTTCTTTTTCCTGTTTTTGAAGTTGCCACCGAAACTTTTTGTTACTTGTATTTGCATTATATAGTTACAATTAAGAGAAGATACAATTATGTGTGAGGTATAATTGACAGAGAAAACTGTAAGATGTCTAAAGTGTATACAGTGATCATTTGATATACATATCAATTGTGAAAGGATTCCTTCCATCTAGTTAATGATCACATTCATCACCTCACATATTTCTCTTCTCATTTTGTATGAGAACATTAAAATTCTACTCTAGTAACAAATTTCAATTGTGCAATACAGTGCTATTAACTACTGTCACCATACTATAGACTAGATCCATAGACTGTATTCATTTTATACCTGAAAGTTTATATCTTTTCCTAACCTCTTCCTATTTTCTCCATCTCCCAGTTCCTGCCAATTACTTTTCTGTGTTTCTTGATAAACTAAGAGTTTCACTTTTTATTTAGATTCTGTACATAAGTGATACCATATAGCATAGTGGTAGTTATGTCTTTCTCTGTCTGGCTTATTTTGCTTAGTATATTGACCTCAAAGTTCATCCATGTTTTCATAAATGACAGAATTTCCTTTCTAATGACTGAACAATGTTCCATTGTGTGTGTATATATGCATGTGTGTGTGTATATATATGTGTCACCTTCTTTATCCATTCACCTGTTGATGTACTCTTAGGTACAATATCTTTTTTCTTTTTGCTTTTTTTGCAATTCTATTTTTAAATATTTGGGGAAACTCCATACTCTTTTCCATAGAGGCTGCACCAATTTACATTCCCATAGAGGAGGCATAAGTATTCCCCATTCTCCATATTTTCATCAACACTTGCCATCTCTTGTCTTTTTGATAACAATTTTTAACAGGTATGAGGTGATATCTCATTGTGGTTTGATTTGCATTTCCCAGATGATTAATGATGTTGAGCATCTTTCAGTACCTGTTGGCTATCTCTTGGTCTTCTTTGAAAAAGATGACTATTCAGTTTCACTACCCATTTTTAAATCTGACTGTATAGTTGTTATTGAGTTGTATGAATTCTTTATATATTTTGGATAGTATCCCCTTATCAGATGTATGATTTGCAAATATTTTCTCCAATTCCATAGGATGGACGTCTTTTATTTTGTTAACAACTTTCTTTGCCCTACAGAAGTTTTCATTTAATGTAGTCATGCTTTTTTTGTTTTATTTCATTTATTTTATTTTATTTTATTTTATTTTAATTATTTTATTTAGTTATCTGAGAGAGAGTGAGAGCAAGAGAGATCACAAGGGTAGAGGGAGAAACAGATTTGCTGCTGAAAGAGAGTCTGTTGGAAGGCTTGATCTCAGGATGCTAAGATCATGACCCAAGCTGAAGGCAGACACTTAACTGAGCCACCCAAGCACCCCAGTTCTGCTTTTTTATTTTTTCTATTATTGCCCTTGCTTTTGGGTGTCAAATCCAAAAAATCATTGTCAAGATAGATGTCCAGAAACTTAATCTTTATGTTTTCTTCTAAGAATTTTATATTTTAGGTCTTAAATTTAAATCTTCATTTTGATTTAAAATTTTTGTATATGATGGAAAAGAGAGGTCCAGCTTCATTTGTTGGATGTGGCTGTCCAGTTTCTTTAGCATCATTTACGGAGGAGACTATCCTTTCCCCAGTGTATATTCTTGACATCTTTGTCATATTTAAATTGGCCACCTAGGCCAAATAAATAAAATTATAAATAAAAGTGGTGCTACAACTGATACCACAGAAATACAAAGAATCATGATTACTACAAATGATTATACACCAGAAAATTGGATGACCTATAATAAATGTATATATTCCTCAAAATATACAATCTACCAAGACTGAATCATTAAGAAAGAGACAATCTGAGCAGATTAATTGCTAATAAGGAGACTGAAGCAGTACCCAAAAACTTCCTGATAAAGGGAAGTCCAGGACCAGATAGCATCATAATGAATTTTATTTTTAAAAAAATAAATTAGTACCAATTGTTTTCAACCCTTCCAAAGAGTAGAAGAGAGGGAACTCTTCTAAACTTATTTTCACATGTCAGCATTACCCTGCTATAAAACCAGAGGCATAACGAAAAAGAAAATTACTGCCAAATTCCCTGATGAACACACATGAAAAAATCCCTAACAAAACAAACATTAGCAAAATGAATTAATACATTCCAAGATCATATGCCATGATCAAGTGGAATTTATCTCATGACTGCAAGAACAGTTTAACATTCACAAATCAGTTCATACCATACACCACATGAACAAAAAGAAAGATAACAACCATATGATCATCTCAATAGACAGTGAAAAAGCACTTGACAAAATTCAACATTCATTAATGATAAACACTCTCAATAACGTGGACATACACGGAATGTACCACATATGAAAAAGCATAAAGCATCATACCTACTATGTAGAAGATGTTAAATGTTAGTTTATGCAAGTTTTCTTCACATATTACTACATAAATAAGCACTCAAGACATACCTATAAATTATTTATAAAGTGTAAGTCTTCCTCATGTAACTTGATCTTTATATAAATTTTATTTTGTATAGTGACTTCAAAATAGAGTAGTTAAGTAGGCTTTCCAAAAGCATTTACTGAAGAAGTTTAAAATGTTGTCATGGATCTTGGAAATTCGCTTTTCCTGATTAGGGTTTTGTCAATAGTAAACTTCTGTTTGTTGAACACATTTTACAGAAAGTCAGTATTCCACCTCAAAGTAAATTATAAATTCTCAACAGTTTAAAACTGCTCCAAGAAATTCAATTTGTTTATTCACATATTATTTAATACAATTAAAATATAGATAAAATAAGAACTGCATTTTAAAACTTACCTTTGAAAGCTAAAAAAATTAATTGATCCATGCAACCTTTACAAGTAGAAAATAAGATCAGTTTAGATATTATAATGAAATTAAGGATCAACAGAAAAAACGCAATCATCAATATTACACAGAAAAATGAATTTAGAAATGTGAAAAAAAAAGCAATCTATTTTGGAGAGACTACTTGCTATTACTTTTCATTTAAATGGGAAGTTTTAACATTGATAAAATTACTTGATGACCATTTTCTACTATATGCCAGATATTTTACAGAGGAGTATTTCAATATTAAAAGTAACATTAAGAAGTGTCTATTTTTACATTTATTTTACCTCATATATTCATGAGGAAACTAAAACTTGAAGAAATTAATTAAATTGCCTAGATGACACAGTTGAAAGTGTCAGAGTAAAAATTGCAGTGGCATTTGACTTTCCTGAAACTTGTGTTTTCTGTATTCTACTTCACTGTCATTCATTCTTAGAATTTGAAAAAAAGATAAGCTTAATATTACAACCTAAAGAAATAAATTATGCTTATATCCATACATTCTTTAAAAAATAGGATTTCTGCTGATGGGAAGAGTGAGTAGACATACTTTTCCTTACTCTTCCCACAAAGTGAAACTTAAAATCCTAAATATTATACAGAAAGCAAATATAAGAATACTGAAAGGTTGAGATAAGAAAACACATGAATACTTCATGAAGAGCCTGGAATTCTTCTTCTTGCAATAATGAAGTATGCCTTTCCTTCTTATGTAGGGTGGTATCAGAGGAGATCTAATTGAAGTTTTACAATTGCCCATTGGTAAGAAAGCCATTATTACCACTTTGTCAGTGGTGACCACTTGGAGGGCCAGAAGTTTAAATCCAGCCAAGCAGCAATGAGGAACATCGTTCTTAGTTATCAACAAATGTTGAGGAAGAACCTAGACTTCTAACTTCAGGTAATGAGGCAGTACTTCCTCCTTTCCCCTTCCAGAGTTGTGTCACTAAAACCAATTAAAATAGAAGATGTAAAGAAGAATTAGAGTTTAATAATATGATATGAAATGTCCAAATTTCAATAGAAAATCTTTTGTCAATACCAAGGACCAAGAATTTCTCCAACTGAATGAAAAAAGACCATCAACAAATACCAATATAAAGATGATAGCAATGTTAGAATTATCTAAAAAACATTTTAAAGCAGCCATAATAAAAATGCTTCAATGAGAAAACATGAATGAACTGCAAATAAAAAATTAGAAAGCCTCAGCAAAGAAACAGAGGATACAAAGAACGAAATGGACATATCAGAACTAAAAATTATCAAAATAAAGAGTTCAGTGGATGGTTTTAATAGCAGAATAAGAAAAGAAAGCCTTAACAAATGATCTAAGCATCTCTGAAAATCATAGAAAATATAAAGGAGCACCAAACAGAAAATATGAAATTTAATATATAACTAAAATATAAAGCATAGTGAGTGAACTCAGCAGTAGTAGGAGTAAAAATAGGAAAGAATCAGTGAGCTAGCTGGATGACGAAGAACAAAATTACACAAGTTGACCAACAGAGATCTATCATACTAAAGAAATGTGCAGAGACTCAAGGACCTGCTCCATTCATATTTTAGGGTTCTAAAGAAAAAAAAAGAAAGAGGATAAAGCTAAATACGTACTCAAAGAAATAATAGCTGACAACCTTAGAAGTTTGGAAAGACATAGTGTTAAGTGTCTCCAAAGAAACAGAACTAATAAGACAGATATATTGGAAAGGTAGATAGATAGATGATAGATAGATAGATGATAGATAGATAGATAGATAGATGATAGATAGATGATAGATAGATAGATAGACACAAATGGAGACATATAGGAATAGTTTCACATGGTTACAGAGACTGAGACATTTTCTGAAAACTAGATAACCAAGAATGACAGTGGTATAATTTAGTCTAATGTCCTGAGACCAATGGCATGAGATCTAAGGAAAAAAACTGTACGAATCCCTGAGAATGGGAGACCTAAAAGCTACAATGCCACTGTTGTAAGTCCTGAAGTCTGAAGGCCTAAGAATCAGGAATGCTGATGTCCAAGGCAGAAGAAGATGGATGTCCTAACTCAAGAAGCAAATATTTGCCCTTCCTTGACCTTTTCCATTCTATTTGAGTGCTTAGTTGATTAGATGATGCCCACTCACATTGCAGTGGGCATTTCTTCCTTACTCAGTTTACTGATTCAAATGTTAATCTCTTCTGGAAATGCTCTCACAGACATGCCTAAAAATAATGTTTGCCAGTTATCTGGGCATCCCTTAGCCCAGTTAAGTTGACACATAAAATTAGCCATCACAGACATGAACCTACAGATTCAAGAAGCTGATTAAATTCTAAATGGAAAACTCAAAGTCATACTGAGACACATCATAATTAATAATAAGTATGTGGCTGTACCAGTTCACATTCCCACCAACGGTGCAACAGGGTTCCCCTTTCTCCACATCCTCTCCAACATTTGTTGTTTTCTGTTTTGCTAATTTTAACCATTCACACTGGTGTGAGGTGGTATCTCATTGTGGTTTTGATTTGTATTTCCGTGCTCTTTGGGTGAAATCCAAAGTCTATTCAAAGCCTTTAAGATCCCACATGCCATAATTAATTATTTAGACAAATGCACCTGTATGAGACTTCACTGATAACTATATTTGATTAAAGCACAGACATTATCAAGTTAAACGTTTACTTGTAGATTTCAGTCCAGGAGAAACAATAACTTGCATTTCCTAATCCTTGAATCTTTTGGCTTGCTGAGGACTGTCATTACACACTGATCTCTGCTCAAGGAGGGGAAATAGATCTATCTGACAATAAATCTTTCACGAAGCAGGTGCCATGCTCACCCCTGGCGTGACAGCCATGCTCTCTGAGGCTTGGAGGACACGCCCAGAATTTACTCAGCAATGGGTTTCTGCTACAAAGAAAAAAACCTTGAAACAGTCAAAGAAAAATAACACTTCACATAAAAAAAATAAGAATAAAGGGGATTTCTCATCAGAAACTATGGAAACCAGAAGAAAATGGAATGATATATTTCAAGTACTGAAAGAAAAGTACTGTTAGCATAAATTCTATATACCATAAACATGTGCTTCAGAAATGAATTAAATAATTCTAAGAAAAGGAAAACTAAAAGATTTTGCCTCTAGTAGACCTATCCTTAAAGATTAGCTAAAAGAAGCAGTAGAATAGACATTCTTCTCAAATGTGCATGGAACATTCTCCAGGACAGATCATATTCAAGGCCCCAGAATAAGTATCAATATATATATAAGAAGATTTATGTCATATCAAGCATCTTTTCTGACTACAATAATATGAATCTAGAAATCAGTTACAAGAAGGAAACTGGAAAAATAACAAATACGTGGATATTAAACCACATACTAGTGAAAACCCAATGTGTCAATAAAGAAATCAAAGAAGAAATCAATAAATGACTTGAGACACATGAAAACAAAATTGGACATAGCAATATCTGTGGGAAGGAGTAAAGGCAGTCCTAAGAGGGAAGTTTATAATGATGATGGCTTATCTCAAGAAACAAACAAAACATCTCAAATAAGCAATCTAATGTAAATCTCAAGGAATTAAGAAAAAAATGAACAAACAAAGCCCCAAGTTAGCTGAAGGAAGGAAATAATAAATATCAAAGAGGAAATAAATGAAACAGAAACTAGAAAGACCATAGATGGATCAAGGAAGTTCTTTGAAAAGATAACCAAAATTGACAAACTTTAGTAGACTCATTAAGAAAAAAGAGAGAGAGGGCTCAAATAAATAAAATTGGAAATAAAAGAGAACTTATAAATGATATGAAAGAAATACAAATGATCATGGACTACTATCAACAATTATAAGCCAAAAAATTGGGCAACCTAGAAGAAATCAAACATTTGTAGGCAAAAACCTAAGATTTGATCTAAGTGTTAAATATTAAAAAGAACAACTCAAAATGAACCAAAGATTTAAATGTAAAATATAAAAACATAAAACTTTGAGTATATAAATGGGAGAAAAACTTCTAAAATATAAGTAGGCAAAGATTTTTCAGACTTCTCAACAAAATCATGATCTATAAGGGGAAGTTCAAAAATCTAATATTATAAAAATTAAAAACTATTTTCCTACAAAAAAATCTTGCAACAAGGATGAAAAGGCAAGTTACAGAATGAGAGAAAATATTTGCAAACCACACATCAAAACAAATATTATCCAGAATATATATAAAAACTCAAAACTTAAAAGAAAATCCAATTAGAAAGTGAGAAGACGTGAAGGGATATTTCCTTAAAGAGAATATGCAATTAAGCAAATAATCACATGAAAAGATGTTCAACCTCATTAGACATTAGAGAAATGCAAACAAAAGCCATAATATGATATCACTACATACTTCTCAAATGGTTAAAATAAAAATAGTGGGACGCCTGTGTGGCTCAGCGATTGAGCATCTGTATTCATTCAGCTCAGGGCGTGATCCTGGAATCCGGGATTGAGTCCCACATCAGGCTCCTTGCAGGAAGCCTGCTTCTCCCTCTGCCTGTCTCTCTGCCTCTCTCTCTCTCTCTCTCTGTGTGTGTGTCTGCCATGAATAAATAAATAAAATCTTTTAAAAAATAGTGACAACACTCATCATTGGGAATTTAATATATTACACCTCACTGTAAAACAGTTAACAGTTTCTTAAAAAAACTAAACATGCAAATATTGATCCATTCATCAATTATACTCAGGAGTTTATCAAAAGTCAATGAAGACATGCTCATACTAAAATCTGCATATGAATGTTTATAGCAGCTTTATTCTTAAAAGCCCCAAACTGGATACCTCCCAGTGCTTTAATGGGTAAATAAACTATAGAGCTTCCATACCATGGGTTACTATTCACCAATAAAAAGGAATAAATTGCTGATACACAAAACAATCTGATAAAGCTGAGAATTACTGTGAGTGAAACAAGCAAATGCAAAAATGTTATGCATTGTATGCTTTTGTTTATGTAACATTATGAAATGACAAAATTATAGAAATGAAGAACTGTTACTGGTTTCTAGGGTTGAGGAGGAGGAGTAGGGGGCTAGAGAGAAGCAGGTATGGCTATAAAAAAGCAACATAGCAGATCTTTTTCTGTAATGTAAATGTTCCATTTAGAGGATGTATCAGTTAGCATTTTGGCAGTGATAGTGTACTATAGTTTTACAACATGTTACCATGGGGCAATATAGGATCTCTCTGTATTGTTTCTTGCAATTGCATGTGAATCTACATTCTCTGAAAAAATCTCAGTGAAAAAAAAAAGAAAATTAAAAAAAAAAAAAAAAAGCACGAAAATGAGAAAGCTCCAAGGGAGCCTGAGGAGGTGACGTAACTAGTAGAAGCAAGAATTCTAACAAACATGAAGGTAGAAAAGAATCATCAAATCCCCATAATCTCAAACCCTCCAAAAGACAAAAATAACATAAATTTATTCCAAGTTGAGTTGTATTGAGTTAATCAATACATCATCATCAATGGAACCTTTGTTTTACTGTGGCAAAACTACAGAGAAAGCCATTTCCTTCCATTTTGCTCACTCTTGAACTAAATAATTTTTTTTAGATTTTTATTTATATATTCATGAGAGACAGAGAGAGAGAGAGAGAGAGAGAGAGACAGGCAGAGGGAGAAGCAGGCTCCCTGCAGGGAGCCCCATGTGGGACTCAATCCCAGAACCACAGGATCACGACCTGAGCCAAAGGCAGATGTTCAACTACTGAGCCACCCAGGTGCCCCTTGAGCTAAATAAATTAGCGAATTGAACTCTCATGTGGCCATCTTCATGAGATCTCCAAGATCCGTTAGCAGAGAAAAGGGAAAGATAAGTGTAAGCCTAAACTTTACCCGACAGCTGCTTCAGCACTGAGACTCTGATTTATTTTATGTGTCAAATGTGGAACAAAACAATACCCTTCATAATGAAATGTGAAATTACCTGTAAAAGATAAAATTATTGATGTAGATGAAATTATAAGTGTAAAATCATTAAAGCATTGGAGCAATGTGATATATTATAAACATCTAAATTTTTGCATCATACTTTTTTTCATACATTTCATACGTATCTGGCTGTGTTTCTTTAGGTGATGGTGTTAAAATAATCGAAGAAATTAATTACCACATTTGCACCTGAACCTTTTATTTGACATCACTGTGACAATTGAGAGCAAATTGTATTGACAGGCCCTTCTAAAACATCATTATGCAAAAATGTACCATCCAGAATCAATTAATGTTGGATATCATATTCAATTTTATGGAAATCCAAAGCTCAGTAAAACATGCATTCAAGCTACCCAAACGATAAAGCTCATGTAGTAACAGGCAATGTTTTCTTGTATGCTCGTATTTATGGTTAAAGGGTAGAAAGTTTGTAAAGATTTGAAGGTTGCTCATAGAATATTGGTACCATAAAATTTAATTACGTATTATATTTATATATTATTAATTATACATGATTATATTTAATTATATTTAATCATATTTAATTATAATTAAGTATGTGTGTTTGTGTGTGTGTGCATGTGTTTATATGTGATTGATTAGTAACTGCAGTCATACCATTGTGACTATTCATACATGGTTATGAATACTAGGATGTGAAGAATTCCTCTTTTAACACAATAACAGCTACACATAGCATGTGTGCTTGAGAAATCCAACCTGAAATGCTGACAAAATAAGAAAGAATTTTTCCTCAGCAACACACACACAAATACTCTGTAAAAATAAAGATGTTATTTGAACAATATCAGATTAAAAAAATGACATAATATTTCCCCAAGGAGAGAACAATAAGAGTTCCAAAGACCAAATTCAAATGTTTAAACTGTGTGTATGCATGTGAATGATAATTAATTAAATTATATAAGTCTAAACTCTATTCTTGGGTTTCAGATTACTCATTAGCAAATTGAGGCAACTTTTCCAATATTCTAATCCTTTGCTATTTATTGTAACTTTACAACAATTTGTTCCTATTCCCATTTTGAATAGTTACATCTATGCTCTAAACTCTAATCCACTGAATTAATTTTAAGCATCCCAAACTTCATCTGTTTCTACACAGTTGAAAGTTACATATTCCTAATATAAACAATAAACTTTAAAAATCTGATCATTAAAGTAAAGGTTTCTATTTTATGCTTTCAAATTCTCTAAATGGAATTTTAGGAGGATGATATTTGTTCAGTTTGGGGGGTTTTTCTTGTAACATTTCTTATCACCTTATTATATAATATTATTTGGATATATTCAAGATAATGAGGAATGATATATATATAACACATTAAGTTCCCACTTCCTCTTTGTGAGCTTTAAAAGTCACAGAGGACCCAGTATTTTAATTCTTTTTCCACTGCCTTTTACTTAGCATATATCCCTGTCTTTAGTCTCTTAGAATTTCTGGCCCAATTATACTAAGTCACAGAATCATCTTCCCTGTCTTCAAATTGACAGTTTCAAGCCCAAAGTCCCCTAGTGTTTTCACAGCCTTAAAAAAAAAAAATAGCCTCAAATGATAACCTAGACATCAATGTTTTTTGTGTGTGTGTGTGTGATTTGATTAACTAATGTGGAAGAAATTTTTATTAATTCATTAGTTCATACTGTGCTTTTCAAGATTCTTGTTGCTGAAATTGAAAGTAGACATTTTTTTCTAATATTTCTATTGATTTGTCCTGTTTGACCTGGAATTCAAGTTCAGTTCAAATCAGAAATCTTTCTTAAGACTTTTGTCTCAGTTTTAATTAATCTTTGTCACACCGATTCTATTATTTCTCTTTCTGTCTTTGGTATAATTGTTGTTAAAACGTACATCAGTATATATCATTTTCTTCCTCTCCTTTTATATTTTTAGAGTCTGGGAAGCAGAGGTTATATATGATCCATTGAAATGACCTTTTAAGTATCAGGTAGACAAGGGCAAATAATGTATTTGATTCTGGCTCACTCAGTTCAACTCCAAAGTCCAAAGTATACCAAAGAGAGATCTCAGAAAATTGCTTACCTCTTTGCAAATGAAGTGACAAAATTCTTGGGGTGCCTGGGTGGTTCAGTCAGTTAAGCATCTGACTCTTGGTTTTCTCTCAGGTCATGATCTCAGGGTCATGGGATTGAGCCCTGTGTCTGGCTCCAGACTCAGTGGAGACTCTGTTTTCTCTCTCTCCCTTTTCCCCCCTCTCTCTAAAAGACACAAATCTTTAAATAAAAGATCTTTTTTAAAAAAGAAAATGAATAAATTCTTATTTGGAAGGGAGCTTATTATATTAGTTCTAGTGAAAGAAAAAAATATCAGATATAGATTGGAAAGAAACTAGAGTAAGAAAAGTCAGCTGTTATAACTTGGACATCACTGGCTTCAGCAGCAGACATGAGGATATGTATAAATAATGGTGATCAAATTCATCATTCTTTTTTGGGCTTGGTAAGACTCATTTCAAAAAAAAAACAAAAAAAAAACAAAAAAAAACAAAAAACAACAAAAAACAAACGAAAACAACAACAACAACAACAACAACAACAACAAAAGATTCATTTCAAGTAGCTTAGGCTGGCTGTAGACCCCATGCAATAGCTGGAACCAAAGAAAGCCAGCTATTCATGACTGAACAATATTAAATAGCAATATATCATCTGATGACTAGTTTTCTGATAATTTGAAATAGTCATTTGGATATCATTGTATTGAATAGTGACACAATAGTTAAGATCTCATGAGGATGGAAGATCTGTCTTTTTAAACATTTCATTGAGTAGGGTGTCACAGTGTTGCCAGACAATAAGTTCTCAAAATATGAAATATGATTAATGTTTGCATTTCTGATATAGCAGACCAGCTGTTTCTCTCTATCCCAATTTATCATTTAAAGAAACTTTGTTTATACATTTTTTTTAAAGATTTTATTTATCTATTCATGAGAAACACAGAGAAAGGCAGAGACATAGGCAGAAAGAGAAGCAAGCTCCATGCAGGGAACCCGATGTCAGATTTGATCCTGGGACTCCGAGATCATGCCCTGAGCCAAAGGCAGACACTCAACCACTGAGCCACCCAGGTGTCCTGAAAGTGAATATATATACAATTCTATAGAACTTTTGCAAAAGTAAGACTTTCTTCATCTACTTGTTGTATGCCCCAAATTAATATATTACTTTTTGCTTTTCAAAGTGTTTTTATCTCTTTATGATCCACACAGAGATTATGAGCTAATTATTTTTGGAATGCAAGTTATTCTTTTTAGTTTTTTTTTTTTTTTTTTTTTAAATAAAACTGGCCTGGTGCCATGTACTTTGTCTACTGCCAATAAAAAAATCAGAACTATTTTCTCATCCTGAATTCTACTTTCTTTTTTTTTTTATTTTACTTTAAAGCAGGGTTTTAGAAGAAGTTTTAATAATATTCCTAATATTATACTATCCTCTTGAAAATTTGCATTTATTTGAATTTTCTTCTACATGAAAAATTACAATCAAGTGTTGTATGAGAATAATGAGCCACTTTTTATTATACCATAATGTAATAATCAGAGTTTCTAAGTTTTCAAATAAATAAATGCATTGCGAATTCAAATGAAAAACAAGAGAGGTGCTTATTTCTAATGCATATTACCTCCAAGAAAGCAAAACATTTACAAGCATCCTGGGAAATTTTTATCAAATAGAGGATGGGAAATAGGAAGCAATCTGCACTATTTCTTTTTACTAATTTAAGCTATGTAACTGTGCATGAAATTCTCTATAGGATGTTGTCATAATTGATTTAATAAACATTAATTTCACTACTGACTAGTGACCATTCCACTCTTATTTAGCTTAGAGAACTTTAAGTTTCTCATTTGTTAGAGAAACAGAATAAATACACCTTAAGTAAGAATAGCATACTTCCAAAATGGTAGACATGTCTTTGAGTAAACAACGAAACATTAGCAGAACTGCATTCACAGTTTAACAACCTATTTGAACTCTCTTTGTTAACAATTTTGTAATTCACCAGCATTCTCCTACCAGTATGGTTCTTGGGGAAAATGTCAGGGTGTAGTGACATGCCTTTTAAGGTTTAGTGGTGAGTGTGCCTATTTGACCTAGTTATTATACTATATTTTTATCCATATTTAAAAGCAGTAAATACAAAGTAAGAAAATAATTCCAACAAAATTACTATAATTCTGAACATTTTTAACAAAATTATTCCAATAATGAAATTAAACAAAACTTGTTATATTTAACATTTTATGTGCATTTAACAACCCTTATGATTGTATTTGTTTGGCATTTCTTAATTTATCCTGACAACTCAGCATATATGACATTATTTTCTGAGTAAAAGATCTGACTGTTATGGCCGAGAGCTAAGTATTGGAGTGGCTGGCATGAGACAGTTGGAATTGGCTATGAAAGGTAAATGACTCATGAAAGGAACAAAATAACAAGAGCAATAAACTATGCCAAAGTTACTTTGACCACCCATCAGATACAAAATTAGTCTGAGAATATGCATCTTAATTATATAAAAAACCTGTTTTTCTCAACTCATGCCAGCCTGGAGGTAAAACTAGCATCACAAGAATAGTTTTTTCATAAAGTGTTTTCATAATGAAGAGTTATATAACATAAAAATCTCTAAATAGGAAAAACATCTCTAAAAACTGGGCAGAGGATATATGTAATTCATTCATGAAAGAGTAAGGCAAATGTCCAATAAATGTATTTAAATTATTTGCAATCTGATTTATAATTATATAAACAAAGTGAGATACATTCATAATGCAGGAGTGATATCAGAATGTCACTAGGAGTTCTGAAAACTAAATTTCATACATGACTGGTGGCATTTGGAAAACATGAATCAAAAATCTGAACTTTGCACACCCTGACTTAATAATTATATTTTTTATATTTATTAGAAGAAAATAATCAAGCCATACACACAGACTTATTTAAAATAATAAATATATTTTGAGATAATGACAACTTGAGAAAACATCCATAACTTTCCAATAGCAGAGAATGGGTTATATAAATTATGTTATACACATATGTATTTATGTATATAGTAACTATTTTATCTATTTTATACTTTAGATTATAGTATAATGTATATTATACATATACACATACATATAGTATAGTATAATGAAACATCACTTAATATTGCTGGAATTATTCCAAATTTGGACTTGAATGACTCCTTTCTTCTTGATGCATACCCATCAACAAAGGCCTCCCCCCACCCCACAACATTTCTTTACCTTCTGGAAGGCACTCTAAGATGCTCCATGGTCATCTTATATATTTCCTGCCCCAATCTCAGAATCAGCCATTTCCCAAGAAGACTTGGCAATTGTCGTTGGAGAATGGTAGGAGAAACCAAGATCTGGGTAATAGGAGTACTTGTTGCATTTGAGGTGTCTTTGCTTCTAGAGCTTCCAGATGACAGAATAAAGAAATATCTGTGTCTTAATTATCTAGATAAGCAGATCTATACATATTTTTATATTTATGCATCTTTATATAATGGAAAATGAGTTCAAAATGGTACTTCTAACAGTAATTTATTACCAAATGTATCATTCTATGTAAGATTCAACAGTGAGAAACCTGTCTCCATCCAGCATTCATTTGCCTAATGGTTCAGTTCCAATAACAGTGGCATCAGAATTATTAACCTGTACCTTCACGACAAACATCTTTATTGACTATGTTCAATTTTGTTTGTCTTTAGGGTTGCATACCTCATTCATTTCCAGTTACTCAAGTCAGCACTTTTTCCATCATCTCTTCAGTGAGATTGGTTTACACATCTATAATACTATTAGATTATTTTGTCACATTCTGCATTCCATCCTTGATTCTCTGACCTAGAGAAATATATTTTAAATTTGCTTACATTAAGATTCACTGTCTGAGCTGTAAAGTTCTATGGATTAAAAAAAAATGCCTGGTATCATGGATCTACCACTGCAATATTATACAGAATACTCTTACCACCGTACAAAATATCATATATTTCAACTATTCAGTCCACCCTCTTCGACACAAAGCCCTAGAAATCACTGGTATTTTTTTTCTACCATCTCTATAGTTTTGATTTGTTTTGTTTTTCCCAGAATATCATAGCGTTGTGAGATTTCTGGAAGTAAAAATCCATAAAGCGTTGATGCTGCTCAAATCTGTGGACTTCAGGAGTTTCTTAATCTCAAGGTAGTCCATTTTTAACCTCCAAAAATTTGCCAAACTTTCCCTTAAACTACTCATATCCAGCAGCTCATTTCTAGGGAAGTGGGGTGCCATTGTGACTCTGGCTTTGCATAGTGTTCCAGACTTTGGGGACAGTAGTTTGCTTGAAACTTCAGTTTTTCTCAAGGTTCCAAGAATAGTTATTTTTTGTTTGTTCAACCTTATTTTGATGTAAATGTGGAGGTGAAGAGTTCCAAATTCTTTACATGTTAGAATTACAACTATAAGTATTAAAGAGCTTTTCGAACTTTTAAGGAAAAATACTTGGTAAGATATGTGGATTTGAAACTTTTGAAGACATCTTAATTATTACTATATTTGTGTGTCTCTTGTGCATGGATGGCAATTAAAGCTAATGGCATGAATAAGATTGCTTGGGGAGAACTATCAAATAGGAACCAGGCTCAAGCCTGACAAGCGTCAACATTTAATAGACATGTAGAAAATGAAACAGCAGAGGTGCTGGGGTATGAAGAACGTTAAAAGAAGATACAGAACATTGTGATAGCACAAAACACAATTTTGTAAAAATCAAATGAGGACTAAAGAATTAGCCATTTGATTAGTAACACAGTGTTGATAATATTAGAATTATTTCAGTAATGTGGGATGCTGGTTAATTTTACATAGTTAATAAGTGAAAAATAGTAAATGATGAAATTTTTGAACTGGACCACATATTATTAATGATTGGAAATAATTTATATACTTAAATTTTTGGAAAGTATATAGTTGAGAAAAGATCTTATGGAAGAGAAAAATAGTATCACTAACTTAGGCAGGCACTGATAAAAGTGGTTTTTTTTTTTTTAAAGATTTTATTTATTTATTCATGAGAGACACAGAGGGAGGCAGAGACACAGGCAGAGGGAGAAGCAAAGCAGGCTCCATGCAAGGAGCCCAATGTGGGCCTTGATCCCACGACTCCAGGATCATTCCCTGAGCTGAAGGCAGGCACTTTAACCACTGAACCACTCAGGAATCCCAGATAAAAGAATTTGTAAAATTAGGCCTATGAATCACAAATGATGAGGGAGGAATGCATATCTGGGAGATTATTTCTGGTTGGTAAGATCTGATTTTTTTCTAGAGCTTTTCCCCCCAGCTCATGTGGTATTGATCATATGTTTATAAGTTAGAAAGGAAAAAAATTCATAAAAACAATTGCAGCAAAATATATAACTACTTAGCCAAGACTCATGTCTAGCTTTTTTTCTTACTTAAAATTAGACGAATGATAGTTCCAGTTCCTATTTTATACTGTCTGCATCCTGTAAGAGAAAATAGTAGTGTATATAGAAAATCTTAATATAGGATGATAAATATTAATTAAAGTTTGCATTAGAGGCTATGAAAACAGCCTGATTATTCAAATACAAGAATTTTGGGGCATAATTTAAGTATCCTATCTGTGACAAAAATAGATTTACTCTAGTAGTTGAAGTTTTGGTTAAACATCTTTTTTATCAATATCCAGGGAATGAGGCTGTCCTCATTTTACCTTGTCTAATAATTTGTTCCTTAGTCATCTCAAGACATACTAACTGACAAGAAGGCCAATGAGACTCTAAACACTATGAAAGAATCATTTTATTTCTTCATTGTGAATTGAATTGATGGTGGCAGAAATGCAGGTGTTATTCACAGTGCTATATTCACATAGTTGTTTACTATAGAGTTGCTGCATAGTTGCTTACCCCTTTTCCTCTTTCAACACAAGATCCAGTATTTAGAGCTTCCTGAGAGACAAAGTTATGAGACTACGAGATTAGAATTTCCTTCTGACAGAAGGAAGCATGAATAAACACATTTTTGTCATATATGATGTTTTAATAAACATGATTTTTAACAACAACAGAAAATATTGGCTGTCTTTCTTTGATTCTTGGTTTGCTTAATTTGTATATTCATTAAAATAGCAAATTATATCTATATATATTTTATATGTGTTATATATATACATACAAAAATAAGAAAAGCGTAAGACTTCTGGACACTATCAGTTGTTAGGCATATATATGTACCCCTGATAGTGTCCAGGAGTCTTACGCTTTTCTTATTTTTGAGCTTATTATGTCTACATGGATTGCATTTTTTCACCTTCAAATTATTTTCTAATACACTTTCATATGTGTTCCAGTCATAATTTAATCGGTAATTATGACACGGAATGTAGACAAGTATTTTTCATACATGAATATCTTTCATCCGCAGCTAGAAACTGGTATATCCAACACGGTTTTGTTGACAGATTTTTATTTTTATTTTTATTTTTATTTTTATTTTTATTTTTATTTTTATTTTTATTTTTTGTTGTTGTTGACAGATTTTTATTATGAATATTTGAAAAGTCATGATTTGATCAAAAATCCTTTTAATATGACCTCTCCTTTCCAAAATAAGCCAACTCCCTAGCCTGTAATTAGAGATGCTTTATAATTTGAAAAGAAATTTCCATCCCAGCATTCTCACTCTCTTCTTTCACGTGATATTAATGCCAAATTGAACTCCATCTCAGGCCCTATGGGAGTTATCACACATATTGTGATAATAAGTTGCAATTGATGCAATTTTAGCACACAAAGAAGACTCGGATGTCAAGCTTCAAGCCATAGCAGTCTCATCTCAAAACTAACATGTAAACAGAATGAGAGTGCAGCGGGAAGCACGAACAACTTAATCAATCAGTGCTATCCTCATTTAATTCTCTTATAAGTGTCCCTGTTAAATAACATTCCCTCTCTGGTGCTCCTCACAATCTTGGATGATTAAAAAGCATTTGGATAATATCTGTAATAAAATTAAGCTCACTGAGTGATGTATACCACTGAGTTCTGGGGACCAAATGAGACAAAGTTTCCAACTGTCAAATTAAGTAGAGTAAGTTATAGGAAATTAAAAATGTGCTTCCCCAGAGATGCAATAGATACGCTCTATTGTCATTTTCTTTTCCTTATTTCATTTCTGAAGACAGATGCTGACAGCTGTTTGTGAACAGGCATTGAAAGGTGTCTTTGAAATAGAAGAGTAGAAAACAAATACAAATAGAATATGTATTCCTTTTTGTATTACATATTTCATTAAATATCAATTCCCAAGCTGCTTAAGCTAGAGTTAACATTATTTTTCTTTGTTGTGTATTTCTCTTGGCTTCAAAAAAACAGAATTTTATCATGTGGGCATTCACATTATTGAAATCAAAGTATTGAATAAATATGTTTGAATATGTTATATCCTGTTTTTCAAAAGTGTAGGCATTAATTTTCATTGGACTGTGCCCAGAAAGCAACAAGCTTCTTAGATTCAAAATTCACAAAATTCATCTGGGACTTTGTTGGTAGGGCCAGAGTTTACATCAATCAAACAGTTTGTTTCTCTTTAGCAGTACAAGAATAAGATAGGATCTAAATTACAAAATAATAATAATTAATAATAATAGTAATACAAGATTTAAAGAGATCTCACACAATTGTTCTTTGTTTATAATATACTGCTCTATGAGTATTTACAAAATAAATAGTAATAATAGTAATGTAATATTTAAAGAGATCTCACATAATTGTGTTCTGCTTTGTAATATCATACTACCCTAGGAGCAGGGAGAAAAGAATCCTGAAGCCAAGGATCTCAATTCACGGTTCATGAGGAGATTTAATTTTAGAAAGGGTCATTTGCTTGAAGAGTGGTCATGTAGGTGTGTCATAGAACAAATACATCTAATATCATGGAAAGAACACAATCTGGAAGTCAGACATATGCCTGTGTCTAATGCATTACATATTAGTTAATTTTGAAGATGCTTAAAGGCAGATTCAAATCCCAGCATGACCATAGACTATCTTTCTGCATGTGACACTAGACAGGATGCCCAAACTCTCAAAGCTTCATTTTTTTCTCTTGAAAAATAAGCAGGAAAATAATCCTACCCCGTGGAGTTATTGCGAGGAGTAAACGAGCTAATGATCTTAGCACATCTAGGATAATCTCTGAATAGGCTCCCAACAGATACTATTCTTTCTTTCCATCCTCTTCTTGTTTTCTTTCATTCTTTAAATTTTTCCTATGATGATTTAAATGGCAATGAAACTGCTGCGAGTATCCAAAAAAGTTAAAGATTATGGTATGTGATACAGCTTAATAGGGTCAAGGTTACAGTATAACGAATTGTAAAGCAATCCTATTACAACAGTGAGTGCAGGTAGAGAAAAGATCTAAATCAACTGCAATATATTTCCAGCTTTGGGACATAATTATTTAGGACATATTACCATTGTGTGTGTTTGGTAAATATCTGCAGATTTCATTGTTATTTATCTCCACTCAGTCTCCTTCCATCCAGACCCACAGTCCATCTGTCCCCAACTGTTTGGAGCCTAAAGGGATAGCTATTGAAATTGCCTCTGGCCTCATTATTATCTTCTACAACTCAGCTTGGGAGGCAGATTACATTTTGGCATTAGCAAAATAGACATTTGCTTACCAGGGATTGCCCAAAATATCTTTCCTACTGGTATTCCTAAGTATCAGTGTTTATATTTTTGTCATTTAAAAAAATGCCAGTATTTCTGGGGAAAAATAAGAGTTTAATGTAGCAATTATATATTTTTCTTAGCATGTAGCAATTATATATTTTTTCTTAGCATTAATTCATTTGTTCAAATGAATTCATTTGAAATAGATGGTGTTAGTGTAGAGAGGAGAGGTTTGGAACATGAGACCTGAACTTTATGTGTGTGTGTGTGTGTGTGTGTGTGTGTGTGCATGTATATGCACGATTCATATTTATATGTAATATGATCTGTGTGTCTATATCCTATCCATATAGATGTATATATACATAACGATGTAAGGCTATATATGATATATAATACCTATTTATCATCTCTCCATGTATTATAATGAATATGCAAGGAGACAACTTGTCCAAGGTCACATATTTAAAGTGATCAACAAACAGAGGGTAAATTCCATCTCAAAACTGTTTGACTACAAAACCCAGACTTGAGATGGAATTGCTTTTTTTTAAAAGGAAGTCTCTGCATAGTTTTGATAGTTGATACATAAGATCTCTGTTTTCATAAAAGAGAGGAAGAAAAAGAACAGGAATTTTAAAACACCCAGGTGTGGGAATTTCTTTTAAGCTTTTAAAGACAAGCCAGGAGAAGGAAGCAGGCCACAGATGTTTATTATTTCCAGATACTGTTTACAAACTCACCAATCAAAAAGATTTTCACTTTGGAATGCTTTGGCACTGCATGGCAGGCTACATAAGACCAGCTAAATATTTTCTACTGAATGTTTTCTTTAAATGAATTTTTAGGGATCCCTGGGTGGCGCAGCGGTTTGGCGCCTGCCTTTGGCCCAGGGCGCGATCCTGGAGACCCGGGATCGAATCCCACATCGGGCTCCCGGTGCATGGAGCCTGCTTCTCCCTCTGCCTGTGTCTCTGCCTCTCTCTCTCTCTCTCTGTGACTATCATGAATAAATAAATAAAAAATCTTTAAAAAAATAAAAAATAAATAAATAAATGATTTTTTAGCTTTATATATCCAAACTGTCTCTATTTGTGGCTCTTTAACTGTTTATGAGCTGCAGAACATTTAAAAAATGTTTTTTCATTAAAAAAGAGAAAAGAAAATTCAAACAGCACAGAGAATATGCAGCTGGACACATACAACAAAAGAGTTTGCAATTACTACCCAGAAGAGGATGGTTCCAGGTAACGCATGTTGCCAATATAAGGGTTTATGGCAGATACTAGACCTACTGGTTTCATAAGATCTTACTCAAGTTTCAACTACATGTCAGAGAGCATTTTTGTTACCTAAACACACACACAAAACATGAAGACAGTGAAGGGGAAAAGAAAACTCTATTTTACTAGCATGACTTTTGAAAAATGCTAACTGGGTCAGTTCTATTTTATTTTATTTTATTTTATTTTATTTTATTTTATTTTATATTAATTAATTAAATGAAATTGACAATCTAATTAATTAATTAATTAACCAGTTCTAGAGTTAGCCTTTGATGTGCACATGAGGCACGCTGAAAGATAATGAATCAGAAGTCCTGAAAGTCCAGATCTGCGCTTCCTGCAGGCCTCAGTTTACAGCCAGGCTCCATTCTTAGGGAGGGTTCTTAAAACTTCACGTCTCCACCAGCTACTCCAGACAGTGTTGCAGTTAAAAATTAAATGAGATAATCCCACAGAGGTCTTTGCACAGAATTTGACACTTATTGCTCAACAACATTTAATGGTGATGAAGGTGATGGTGGTGGTGATGATGATGATGATGATGATGATGATGATAAGTTGTAGGTGATGGTGACCAACTGCAGTGACGGTGGAGGTAGTTGTAATCTAGCCCAGAGTCTTGGAAGATCGCTATCTTGTTGTTAAAGGAACCGCAGTTTTATATTTCTTAATGCAAGAAAATTCAGGACTGATGTCCACCTACCATGTATTTTGTTATATCTGTGACTGTGTATGGCCATGAGTGAAGATCAGAAAGGACTGGCCTTGGCCACGGAAACTGAACATATCCCAATTCCCAGTGTTTGAGTCAGACATGTATTCTGATCATATTAGGGCCAATGGAGAGCAAGCACTGATAAAAGGAAAAGTGAAAGGTCAGAGTAACATCAGAATGACTGAGCATACCATGAAAGTGGATATGGAAATAAAGGTCTGTGGGTATCTAAGTTGGGAATGGGGAAGGGGGGTGAATGCAGCTGGACTGTCCACTCTTGCTCCAGACCTCACTGACTTGTCATGTGAGCTGTGAGTTCACACTCAGCATGCCATGGACCTTGGAAGGAGATTGTTGTCTTAGGTTTTCTTTCCTAGTGGCATCTTTGAAAATTAACATGACTGAAAAATTCTATGATTTGATTATTGTGTGACTGTATCATTTAGGACTTGTTTATATTTACAATCCAACAGTGAGTTTAAAATTGTTGCTATTCTTATGTAAGTATTCATCATGGGAATGTATATTTTACTTAATTCTGAGTCTATTAGTAAAGTTTCCATCCATTCCGACTTTACAGAATTGTATTTTTACATAATATCTTGATGAATTTAAGATTAGTCATGCTCCTTGAATGATTAAGTTGCTTCTTCCTAATGGATTTAGAAAGATTGAGTTAACTACCTACAATGTATCAGTATTATGTTAAGGATTTTACATTCATTTTGACTCTGGGAATTGCAGAAATCTTGGCACATGACTCCATCCACACCTCTGCATTAAGAGATGAACAAACGCCAGCCTGCCTTCTAGAAGCGTAAAGCTGTGTAACCTCAGGCTCACCTTAACGCCTCCTTGAGAGCTCAGCACATGGAGGAGAATTGACTTTTTGTTGTATCCAACACTGGAGGATAGGCCCTTGAATTCTCATTTTTTAAGGCAATTGCTAAAAGAGACATACAACTGTGAATATGTATCTCTGTCTTTCCCAAAGATCTCGAAGCCGTTCCTTTGGAAAATAATCACAGGAGGAATAGAGCCCCTGTTTCCCGGTCTTTATGGGGAGAAGAAATCCTAACTTCTCTGATGGCTGACCAGCAGACATAGCTGGCTTAATTGCATTTACACTACATAATCCTTTATAACTTTCACTTCTCTGACTCTCCTGAGCCCTTTCACCCCCTTCCTACTCTTTTATTCTCTTCCAAGTGTTCAAAGTGTTTTTTTGCCTTAAGAAAAATTAATAGCTTTATTTTTCCTCAATATACACTTAGAAAATAGGTCTAAGAAAAGGTTCCATGAAATAGACCAGAGGACTATATACAAAGTGAAGAGTTCCAAATCAGCAAGGCAAAGTGCACGGACGAAGCATTCTCCCCCCAGGGCCACGGCAGCATAGGACCGTCCTATCAGAGGCGAGGCAAGCTCTTGGATGGCTTTTGAGTTCAGCTGAGGAATTGTGCTGATCTTCAGGAGTTTGCCGCTTGCAAACTTATTCTTGATGGCGATGAAAGAATGGAGCTCAGTAGTTTCCCCTAAGGTTGGCAGTTACTGAATGAAATCTTCTTATTCTTTTAATTAATGTCTGGCAAGGTTTAATCTTTGACTACTCTTAATACTTAAAAGAATTTTTTCTGGCAGCTTTGCCATTTTATAGATGAAAAAGCAGAGGCTTAAAAAAATTGGTTATCTCAAGACCACCATATCTAGACTTTGGCAGAGCCATGGTTATAATCTAAGTTTGTGTTGGTCCCAAATTTTGTCTTTTTTTTTTTTTCATTCTCCTGTAGCACACAGGCATTAAAATGCATCTTAAAGTGACAGTAGAGAAGATACATTTCCACTCCACCTATGCATTTAGTAACTGTCTGGGAAACCTCATATAAGTCCTCATCCCAGACATAATAAATAGCAAACAAAAATAAACAATCATTGACTTTAAAAGAGTTTGTTTTCTGTCTAGGATTCAACAAGCCAAAAATTACAAGGAGGTATTTTCAATTATTCCAACTGGGGAAATTGATTTATTCAAAGTGACAGAATTTTGGGCTTGGGAAATGAGAAAAATCCAAAAAAAGCCATTAAAAAATTGCATTTGCTTTTGCTAATTAACCAAATATAGTGAGAGTTTAGAGTATTCATCACTTTTAGTCAAACTGTGAGTTTCCTGGCTCTAGTCAAACCTGAGTTTGATCTCCTTGAACCAATTTTTACTTCTCCTATCTTCCATCTGTTTAAATATCCTTAGCACATTTTACACTCGTCAAAAATAATCTTCGTAAAAAATGCCACTTGTTTATTCCTTAAGGTGAATAAATCCCCATGCTTCTTTTTCCTGTGGAATCATTACTTCAAATGTTTTCTGAAATGTGTAAGGAAGCCTGTGTAAAACCCCTCTCTACACAGAATTTGCGGCATCAGCACAGTTCAGAGAGAATGAAGCAGATGCAGGAAAGACAATAGAAGAGAACAAGGCACAGTCCAGAACTCTAGGATTATTGACCATGTTTCTATCTTACTTCCCTGGAATGAATGAAATCCAAGCCTAGCCTTTCTCTTAAATAAGTTTATCTTCTTATCCTATCCACCTCTCACTGGTACAATGTAACTTAAAATTACAGGGATAGTTTTATTAGTCATTTCAAAGCAATCTCAAATCAGAACACCCAGAACATTCCTCCTTAAAGAATTTACTAGTTCCATCCTGTGGTACCAATAAACTAATCACCCAACTATTAAGTAATACAATAAGGACAGTCAACTCTGATGGTTTAGCATTCATTACAAATCTGTCACGAAGAACTGCCTCAGACTTAGAAACAAATAGCTTAGTCCCATCTGGCTCTATTTTCCTCTACTGCAGAAACAATACAATTAACCTCATTCTTATTGTTTTACCTGTAATGATAAAAGCACTCTACATATTATGATTCCAAAACATGTGTTTAATTACTTAATTAGAGAATGGAGAACTGCAGTAGTTAGTTAACAGCAAGGCAAAGAGAGAAAAAAGCAGAAGATGAGCATGTTCAGTGAAATATCCCCACATTGGTGTGAAATCGTTTACTGTCATCATTTAATGTCAAGAAAGTAGTTTACTTCCATAAGAGAGAACCAAAAATTTGATTCCAGTTTGAAAAGGGGATTAAAAGGACTCCTGGAATTTTAAAGTATGAGTTAATGACCTATGGCTTATCTGAATTATCAGGTAAAATGCCTGGCACTCTAACCTCATAGTAAGGAAGTATTGAAGGTAAATGTAAAGTAAGATTTAAAAAGGAAGTAATAATCCCACACAGAAATACAAAAGAATGTTTTCAGTTTAGTGAAGAATCAATTTACAGTAATCACTCTGCATCATTTCTAAAGTGTGTAAATAACTGTTAGTCCTTCACTTGCTACTCTGAACATCCCCAGGGCAACAAGAAATCACTATTAGTTGGAGCTTGAAGGAGATGTAGTCTTTTAAGCTCCACCTAGAAATCCTCAATCAAGTATGCATTTTAATAAGAGAATTTGAATTCATAATTACATTTAAGGAGCACTTGTGTGGACTTCTTTCTTCCCCACTTCTTTTGTTTGCAAAAAGGTGTAAAACGTATTGCAAAACAGTTAAATGATGAACACTCTTGCACTAGGACATTACATATATGTCATATGGCATGGCATTCATGACATTGATTTCTCTTCCCAGTGGAGGTCTATCATCAGCATCAAAACAAAACAGATTTTCTTTTTTCACTATAGAAGAACAGCAAATGCTATTGCATAAATCACTAAGTTAAATGTTCATAAGGTAAATACTTCAGAGTAGATCAAAAGGTGTAACACCAGAAAAAGGAAAAAAAAATCCATTTAAAGTAAATTATTTTATTTCACATTTTTTTTGGCCCAGAATATTTCTTGTACTTGTCATCACCTATTTGGATTTAATTTTTTTCCACCTTATATGAATCTTTTGGTAAATATTTAGCAAATAGGTATGTGCAACAAGCTCTTGTGCTTTGTTTTTCTGAAGAATCATTCTCATTATTGAATGACAGTTTAGTTGAAATGTATTTTCTGTTGTCTATGAAGTACATTGCAACAGTCAAAAAAGCAACTTCTTTATTGTGTTTTTAGGAAAAAAATGTTTTCCTTTTTTCTGATCCTTTTTTTAAACTTTCTTTTTGGACATTATTTTTGTAACCGTGATTTTAGTTTCAAATTTCAGGTTCTTTAATTGATCCTGAAAAATATCCAGTCATTATCTTATCAAATATTGCCTTTAATATGTAATAATAGGATATATTAGTTTCCTAGGATTTAGTTTAGGCTGAAGTTGAAAATCTTGTGCTGTCTTCTGTATTTATGACTTCTCTCCTGTGGTTTTTGACTTTGTAAGTTGAGAGTTGCATTTGGGGCTAATTTCCTCATATTTATCTTAAAGGTTACTAATCCTTTTCTAATTACACAAATATACTGTTTATTACATTATTTTTTCAAATATGCCTATTTTTTCAAAGTATGTATTCTTGTATATTTCCACTGTATATACACAAGTTTAATTCATTATTTCTGGTTATTGTATTAGCTTCTGATTTTGAAATGCTAATCATCCTCTCTGATTATAGCTCTTCACTCATTCATGATAAATCATTTCTTCATATTTTTTATTTTGACTGTGAGCTTATATTTAGTACATATTAAGCCCCTGGCACACCTGGGAAAATCATGTCCTTGAGTTATGAATATGCCTTTTGGAGCATTTTTAAAGTTTTGTTTTTGCCAAGTGAGTCATGCTATACCTGGCCTAGAACAATTTTTATGTTAATATTTAAATTTTATAATTCATATACTATATAAGTAAGGTAGATTTGAGCTTGAAGCCTCTTCAAGTATAGTTTCCTTGTCCATGAAAAGAAAAAAATGGTTCTTTCCTGAAGAGAAGGTGAATGGTATGTTTTTTCAGTCTCTGTTATCACCAGAGTCCTGGCAGAGAGTACGTGGTACATTTCTTTGAGATATCTGAGAAGAATTAATAAAGGATTGTTAGAAGATGTAGACAAGCTGTAGGGAAATCAAAACTTGGGATGCCTGGGTGGCTCAGCCATTGAGCATATGCCTTTAACTCAGGGGGTGATCCCAGGTCTGGGGAACAAGTCCCACATCAGGCTCCCTAGGAGGAGCCTGCTTCTCTCTCTGCCTGTGTCTCCGCCAGTCTCTCTCTCATGAATAAATAAATAAATCTTAAGACACACAAAACTATGACCCCTCAGAGATGGTAATAGGAGTAAAGACTGAGTGACTGAAACTGAGTCTGAAGGAGTGAGAAGACAGAGCCATTCCTTAGAACCTGGAGGCTGGGGCAGCCCTGGGTGGCCCAGTGGTTTAGCGCCACCTTCAGCCCAGGGCGTGATCCTGGGGACCCGGGATGGAGTCCCACATCAGGCTCCCTGCATGGAGCCTGCTTCTCCTTCTGCCTGTGTCTCTGCCTCTTTCTCTCTCTGTGTCTCTCATGAATAAATAAATAAAATCTTAAAAAAAAAAAAACCTGGAGGCTGATAAAACTATTGGTTGGTCTCCCAACCGTATATGTCAGGAAGTGCCTGTATGTGACAAGCTGGAAATAAGAAGCTAGGGAAGTAAATATTCAAACCTCACCTACCTTCTTTCATTTTCTCACTGTATTCCCCAATGGCATACCCCAACCAAAATCCAGAAGATGGGTGTTGTTCCCGCAGGTCAGGATTCCAGAGCCCAGCAGTATCCATAGCAGTTTCCCTGGTGCCCTTTTATATTGATTGATTGATTAATTGATTGATTGATTCAAGTTTTTATTTAAATTCCAGTTAGTTAACATATTAATATTGGTTTCAGAAGTAGAGGTTAGTGATTCATAACTTCCATATACCCAATGCTCATTTTAGAGAATTCCTTTCACTAGGAGTGCAAAACTCTTTCAAGTACCATGATCTTATTGTGTCTTCCAACCACGCTATTATGTTTCCTCTCAAATCTTCATATGCACATAAACAACTGATCCTGAGTATGTTGCTGCATAATTAAAAATTTAAATATATTTCCCCCCAATACATACATTCTCAAAAACATAAACAACTTAGAGTCCCTTTATTTATCTTTGTTTCTGGCATTTAGAGACTTTTCTCTCTCTTAGTTGCATATCCATGCACAGACATTATATTTTTATCCAACACTTTTAGGAAGTGTTCCATTTTAGTTCAGATTGCCTATTCCTGGATTTGGAAGTCCAGAAAAACTTAGCTCATGGACTTGTGTCCTAACTATTTTATATCACAAATGGTACAAGACAACAATGCTGTTTAATATTGTGTGTATTGGTGCATGTTTATATTTGAATTGATTGTGGAAGGGCAATGAAGATAAATGATGTTCTTTGTTGTTTTTCAGCTCTGACTTCATGAATTTTGTAAGAAATTATTCTAATATGATGTGTTTAAAATTTCTTCTCCATGCTGTTCTTCTCCTCCTCAAACCTGAAAGAGAATGGAGCTGCCAATATAAGCAAACACTCAAGTCAAAAAGGCCCATAAGATAAAACCACTCACAAACATCATTTCAGGGGGGAAAAAAGGTAGGTAGCTAGAGCATTGCAGATATAGAAACAAATCTCTTGTGATGTTATAATGAAGATTTAGTACTTACATTGAGGTTTAATTATTTGAAGATGTAATTTCCTTAAAAAATTGCAGATAATAACAGGGATCCTCACAAAAAGAAGCAGTCAATAAACTCGAGGATGCAATATACTAAATCTGAACTATAAGAAAAAAAATGCTAACCTGAAGTGGCTCAGAAAATAATGTTTAGTGGAAGAAAAGATTAACACAAGTTATAAATAATGTATGTTATAGATTGAGGTGCTATTGACTCATGTTATCATTTATTGACCAAAAGTATATAAAAACATACTACAAGTCACTTAAACTATTTTCAGCATTTATCAGTTCTGAAGTTAAAAGAAAGTCCTAATAACATTATAGACATATCTGTGGCCCGTGTAATCCTATGTATTTCAGCAAAGATTGTGTTGATGATGATTAGAGTGAACAAAAAAAAAAAAAAAAACAGTTCTTATAAAATACTTCAGCAAGTATCTTAGGAGGATTCATTACTCTTCCCACATAGGTATGTGATGTTATATAGGCATATGTTTTTTAACTCGCATCAGCAATATATAGTGAATAAGTGTTTGGCATAATAATGGAATTCGGAGAACCAAAAGGTATGAAATAATACAGTGAGGTATTAAGAGTGGAGAAGAGAATTTATTATTCAGATTTGGGTAGAAGAATTCTGAGACACTGATGAAAATATTAAGGGAAAACACATTCTGATTTCCAAAATTTATCTAGAAAACCTAGCCTCAGCATATTGCCCCTTTAGGACTAAATTAAATCCACACAGGGTCTCTACTTCCCCCTCATAGCAAAATTAAACTTGGGTTTCTTTGCATAGAAGAAATATTGCTCTAGATCAGAAACTCTACCAGTGTGACTCATGTAGCAGGTTATTAGGGGCCACTTCCTCCTGGCAGCACTATGGGTGACCCAACTATGGAAACTCCTCCATTAATAGGATCCTTGCCTCTTTCCATGCAATTTAGCAGACTTCTGTTGCCCAATAGACCTTACCCTGGTCCTCCAGGGTGTGGCATCACTCATTTCTAGATGAAACAAGTTTTATCTCCTGGATTTAATAAAATTCAGCAAACACTTATGATGTACCATTTATATTATAGGCTCCAAGCTAGATGTTGAAGGTACACAGAAAAAAAAAATAGATAAGACACTTATTTCTTGGGATTTATAGTCTAATGGGAACAGAGATTAGGTAGCTAATTAAACACATTTATGATCCCCAATATGATAGTTGCAATGAAAAAAACAGATAAGACTAATACAATTATAGGGGATTCATTGGAGGTAGGGATGGTCATTTAATTGGCCTTATACTGGAGCATGTTAGTTAAAAGGTGGTCTGGTAAGAATCAAAAAATGAAAAAAATATGAGAAAAAGAGAGCTAAATCATCAGGAAGTAAAGATAAATAAGTTATTGTATATGTAATTGACAAGTGTGACCCTTTGATGATATTTAATTAACCCATATGACCCTGAATTCTGTGTCCTCTATCCTTATTTATCTAAAGATGAAATGCTAGTCTATAAAGGTGTGTGTAGTCGCAATACTTGTATACAAAGGAATTCTTCCCGGTGTCATTCTTGAGAGGATTCCAGAAAAGTGGTTGATTTTCAGTCCTGCCATAATGGACACCAAACACTCCAGACCATGAAATGTCATATACTAAAAAGTCCAGCTGCACCCCAAAGAGACAAAAGTGGGATATAGCAGAATTAATTAGACTCAAGGAAGTTTTTCCTTAAATTTTTAGTGCAGTATATATAACATTTTTAACCAAGATCCCTAAACAAAGTCTCTATACTTAGATTAATGTAAATTGGCAAGTTATTTACCAAAGTGAGGCATAAAACTAAGTGTGATTATCACTTAGAAATTCCTATGAACTGTTGTGTTGGATGAACATCACCTATGCCATAAGAAACCTGTGGCTTTTCACACTGATGCCGCAGGAACAAGTATTTTGCAAATGTAGAAGGAAGAAAGAGTGCAAATTAGAACCGTCATTTTAACTCAACAAAAAGTCACTATTTTTCTAAGCAGCAACCTTAACTCTCTTATTAACTAATGATAGGAAAAGGCCTGGTATTTTGTTGTTGAGGAACTACTGGAAACAGTCCTTAATTATTCAGCAGCCCTAGGGGCAACCTCCAATGTTAAGATAAAAATAAACTTCTATCAGCTGCAAGACTGAAGCTAGCAGAATGGGGGAACAAATCATACCTTTATTTCATTTGTGTGTTGCAAAATGTGCCTGGGAAATGATCTAAAGAAAGACTATTATAATCAGAACCTTGCTGCAGGCTGACTTTCCACGAAGTGACAAATTATACTTTCCTGTATCACATGCCAGTGTACTAGGTTTAAAAGGGAGAATGCCACCAAGGACTTCATTCTTTCATTTCATCTGTCTTCAGGGGATTTCTTAGTACTGGTCCTACATAGGAATCAATGTAAGGTACATATGTGCAGATCATACCTCCAGAATCCCAAGGAGAAGAAGGTTTCCAATTTTTACTTGCTACTGCCTTTCATCATAAGAATGTGAATTTGTGAAATTACTCAAGGCAGAAAATGGTGATTCTACTAGAGAAACTCTGCAATGAAGACAGACTTTGTAGTCACTTGATTGCCTACAGTCGTATCTTCTCAAACTGTGATGTACAAATAAAGTCAACATGGACCTCCAATCAAAAAAGTTGAGTTTTAGCTGTTTTTGAACAGTTATGTGGCTTTAGGCCAGTATTGTGAAACAGAAATAAAAAGTGAGTTGCAAAGGCAAACCACATATGTAATTTTAAATTTTCTAATAAACTTATTTAAAAAGTAAATGGCAATAGCTGAAATTAATTTAATAAAATGTTATATTTAAATCAATATATCTAAGCTATTATCATTTTAACATATAAGCAAAAAAAATTATTAGGGATAAATTTTACATCTTTTAACTATTTGAAATTCAGTGTGTATTTTATAGTACATCCTGACTCAGATTAGCCACATTTCAAGTGCTCAGTAGCCACCTGTTCCTACTTGCTACATTTTAGACAAACGACTTTGAACAAATCTCCAGTTCTCCAAGTTATCAGATCTTCATCATAAATGACATGGAAAGAATTAACATTGTGAGTCTTTCCCAGAGACCAATGATTGAATAATCACAACAAAAGTAAAATATAGCACTGTGAAAGAGCTACTAATATTTTAATGAACATGGGATTAGGATATGAAATTGTAACATGAGCGTAGGATATGAAAGATTTGGATTGGCAGTTGACATAGAAATGTAATGAAATGAGATGAAAATGAAAAAAAAAATTATGACTCAATCAGTAGAAAGACCTAAATGTGAGACAGGAAAACATCAAAATTCTGGAAGGGAACATAAGTAGTAACCTCTTTGACCTTGACCACAGCAACTTATTACTAGACACGTCTCCAGAGGCAAGGGAAACAAAAGTAAAAATGAACCGTTGGGACTTCATCAAGATAAAAAGCTTCTGCACAGTGAAGGAAACAATCAACAAGACTATAGCAGCCTATAGAAAGGGAGAAGATATTTACAAATGATACATCTGATAAAGGGTTAGTATCCAAAATCTATAAAGAATTTATCAAACTCAATACCCCAAAGCCAAATAATCCAGTTAAGAAATGGGCAGAAGACATGAATAAGCGTTTTTCCAAAGAAGATCCAGATGGCTAAAAGACACATTAAGAGATGATCAACATCACTCATCAGGGAAATACAAATCAAACCACTGTGAGATACCACCTCACACAGGTCAGAATGGCTAAAATTAACAAATAATCCCGTTAAGAAATGGGCAGAAGACATGAATAGACATTTTTCCAAAGAAGACATCCAGATAGCTAACAGACATATAAAAAGATATTCAATATCACCTAGCATCAGGGAAATGCAAATCGAAACCACCATGAGATATCACCTCACACCTGTCAGAATGGCTAAAATTGACACAGGAAACAGCAGATGTTGGCAAGGATGCAGAGAAAGGGGATCCCTCTCATAATGTTGGCAGGAATGCAAACTGGTGCAGCCACTCTGGAAAAACACACGGAGGTTCCTCAAAAAGTTAAAAATAGAGCTATCCTACAACCCAGCAATTCCACTATTACTATTTGCCTAAAGGATACAAAAATTTGATTTGAAGAGGCACATGCCAGCTGATATTTATAGCAGCATTATCAACAATAGCCAAACTATGGAGAGAGCCCAAAATGTCCATTGATTGATGAATGGATAAAGAAGATATGACATATACATGCAATGGAATATTACTCAGCCATGAAAAAGAATGAAATGCTGGAGCTAGAGTATATTATGCTAAGCAAAAGGAGTCAATCAGGGGAAGACAGATGCCATTTGATTTCACTCATATTTGGAATTTAAGAAACAAAATAGAAAAATATTAAGGGAAAGGAAAAAAGATGAGGGCAAACTATGAGACTCTTAACTATAGAGGACAAACTGAGGGGTGCTAGAGGGGAGGTAAGTGAGGGGGTAAGGTAGTTGGGTGATGGGTATTAAGGAGAGCAATTCTTGTGATGATCACTGGGTGTTATATATAACTGATGAATCACTAAATTCTATTCCTGAAACCAATATCATGCTACATATTAACTAACTAAAATTTAAATAAAAAGTTGAAATAAAAAAGGAAAAAAGAGTTACCTTGTGAAACACCATGGAAGGCACTGGGAACATTTAACTTGTAAAGAAACAATAGTGGTGAAAATAACACCTACCTTCAAATTATTAGAAAGACCATTGCAGAGGGAGGTGAAGCTTTTCTCAAATAACTGAAGAGACATATTTAAGACCAAATTATGGCCATTTTGTTGTACATCAACTAATTTCAACAGACATATATTGTGTGCCTGCTATAGAAATCCAATGTGCTGGCTGCTAGGATGCAAAGATACGAATAATTTTAGAAGAGGATGGGCTTGAAAAATTGGACAGCTACATAGGTAATCCTATTCTTCATTGTGGAAGTTGCTTCAAAATGGGCTGGAGGGTGACGTGGTAAATGTGGAATTTTAGTTTTAAGTAACATATATACAATATTGCCACTGCTAATCAGGATGGATTGGGCTATTTCAAACCATTCACATTGCCAATAAATACCTAAAATGTAGGATAACTTTTTAAACAAATTTTAAATCATAAACAAAGTTTATGACTGAGGACATCAGAGAAATTCCCAGACTGAAGATTTGTGGATCTGAATTCAGATGAAAGAAGGGTAATTTAAAATGGTAAACAAGACATTTCTTGCTATTTTTTTCTTCGAGGCAACTGTCAAATGAGTGGCTGAGAGGCTGAGAAGGAAAACAACATTCTAGACATTCAGATAATTGATTAGGAGCATATAAATATTCTTACTCTTTATAGATCTAATAACAAAGAAAAAGGTAATAAATTCAAAGGAAAATTTTCCTTATTATACTTGGTGATAATATTTGACTTTTAAAAATTTCTTAATGTCATTATTTTATTTTTTTCCAGTTTTGGCAAGATATAATTGACATACAGCACTGTATTAAAGTGAAAACAAAATTCGTTATATGTTTTAGCTATTGTAAATAATGCATGCAGGAGCAAATCTCTTGGAGATGGTAATTTCATTTCCTTCAGTACATACTCAGAGGTGGAATTGTTGGATTCTATGTTAGTTATATTTTTAATTTTTAAAGGAATCTCCATACTGTTTTTTTATAGTGGCTGAATCAATTTATATTTCCACCAACAGTTCATAAGGGCTGCTTTTTCTCCACATCCTCACCAAAACTTCTTATCTCTTCGTTTTTTGATGACAACCTTTCTAACAATTGTGAGTTGTTACATCATTGTGTATTTTATTTGCTATTCCCTGATGACTAGTAATGTTGAATGAATACTTTAACATGTACTTGTTGGCCATTTGCATGTCTTCTTCAGAAAAATGTCTATTTAGTTTCTCTGCCCTATTTTTGATCAGATTATTTGCTATATGAGTTAACATATATATGTTAATATATATATTTAACTCCTAATTATACACTTAGTTTGCACATTCTTCTTTGATTTCATATTAGATTTTTTTATTAATATGAAGAAGATTTTTAGTTTAATGTAGTCCCACTTGCTTATTTTTGCTTTTGTTGCCCTTGCTTTTGGTGTCAAATTAAAATATATATACACATATTGGCAAGACTTTTGTCAAGGATCACACTCCCTCTACTTTCTTCTAGGTATTTTATAGTTTCCAGTTTTATTAATTTTTATTTATTTATTTATTTATTTATTTATTTATTTATTTATTTATATTTTTATTTATTTATTGACAGAGAGAGAGGGAGCACAAGCAGGGGAAATGGCAGGCAGAGGGAGAGGGAGAAGCAGGCTCACCATTGACCAGAGAGCCTGATGTGGAGGGGCTCAATTCCAGGACCCTGGGATCATGACCTCAACCAAAGGCAGACACTTAACTGACTGAACCATCCAGGCACCCGAGTTTCCAGTTTTATATTCAAGTGTTTAATCAATTTTGAGTTGATTTTTGTATATTGTGCAAGAAGGAGCCCAGTGTCATTCTTTCTGCATCCTTTCCAACAATTATTGAGGGAACTATCCTTTCCCCATTGTATATTCTTGGCTCCATTGTCATGAATTAATTGATCATATATGTGTGAGTTTTTTTTTTGTTGTTGTTGTTTTTAGGGTGGCCTTTCTATTCAGTTTCATTAATCTGGGTATCTGTATATTTTGATTACTAGAGCTTTACTATAGTTTGGAATTGTGATGCACCACATTTATTCTTCTTTCTTAAGATTGTTTTTGCTATTTGGGGTCTTTTGAGATTCCACACAAATTTTAGAATTGTTTGTTTTATTTCTGTGAAAAAAACATTGAGATTTTGGTAGGGATTACATTGAATCTATAGGTTGCTTTGGGCAGAATGGATATTTTAATATTATTAATTCTTTCAATCCATGAGCATTGGCTATATTTCCATTTATTTGTGTCTTCAATTTCTTTCATTAATGTGGTTTTTAATATACAGGTCTTTTCCCTTCTTAATTACATTTATTTTGGAAGTATTTAATTTTTTCTAATGCAATTGTAAATCAGATTGTCTTATTAATTTCTCTTTCTGCTAGTTTGTTATTAGTGTATAGAACTGCAACTATTTTTTTGCATATTGATTTTGTATCCTGCAACATTACAGAATTTATTCATTAGGTCTAAAAGTTTTTTGATTGAATCTTTATGATTTTCTATATGTAACATCATGTCATTTGCAACTTAGTCAGAGTTTTATTTCTTCCTTTCCAAATTGAATGTTTTTCCCGCCTTGCTTACTATGGCTAGAATATCCAACACTACATTGAATAAAAGAGGCAAAGTTGGGCATTCTTGCCTTTTCCCTGATCTTAGAAGAAAAGTTTTCAGCTTTTCACCACCTAGTGTAATGTTAACTGTGGGATTGTCATATATGGCCTTTATTATGTTAAGATATATTACCTTGATTCACATTTATTTTTTATCATAAGTGCAACATTTTGAGAAATCAGTGGACATTATCACTGTTGTTCTATATAAGATTTGTTTTCTGGTTAATTTTAGGATTTCCTATTTATCTTTGATATTAGAAATTTGACAATCATGGCTAAGTGTATTTTCTCTTGGAGATGGTTGAGCATCTTATATCTGTGGTTTCATATTTTTTATTATATTTAGGGAAAGAAACAACTGTTATTGCTTTGTACATGTTGTGTCCCAATTTCTATCTCTCCTCTGTTTTGGCTAGTTCTCTTACTCATATATTTCAGCTCTTTAATATTGACCCAGCAGGCACTGATGTTCTGTTTATTTTTTTACCCTTTTCCTCCTATATTTAAAAGTGGGTCTTTATTGCTTTGCTCATTTTTTTCTGCAATTTCCATCTATTGTTAATACCTTCAGTGGTTTTTTTTTTATTGTAGGCATTTTCTTTTTAAATCCATAATTTTTAGTTCCTTATGCTTTCAATTTTCTCCTAGTAGCTACCCATCTATTCACTCGTGGTGTATATATTTTTGTTTCTATCCTTAAACATTTACCTTCATAGCAACTGTTTTAAAGATTTTGTTTGCTAATTTCAGGTATTGTGTCATTTCTGTTTGTTTCTACTGACTTTTTTCTTCCTAGTTATTGTAATTTAAAAAAAGTGTCCTTA
The DNA here is from genome assembly GCF_003254725.2 of Canis lupus dingo. Taxonomy (NCBI): domain Eukaryota; kingdom Metazoa; phylum Chordata; class Mammalia; order Carnivora; family Canidae; genus Canis; species Canis lupus. The sequence goes on along the minus strand of NC_064261.1, from coordinate 27,975,384 downwards.
CATATCTAGTTTAAAAAATTATGCTGGGCATTATTACATTATTAAAATTAGAATTTTGTTCCCTTTTCTTTAAAGAGCGTTAAGTTTGCCAATCAGTGGTTGGTAATGATTTGTTGGATTATAAACCTTAGTGTGTCAAGGCTTGTTTTCTGGCATTATTCAGATGGATGCTCTTAAAGTGAGATTTTTCTGGGATCTTACATTAAGTGCTTAAGATGATTGGTGAGATCCCTTTTCTCTAACTGAATGTAACACCATTAATTGACAGCACTGATTGTTCTCCAGTATATCCACACATCTCAGAGCCTTTTACCATGTCTTCTATGCCAGGCCTCAATAAAACTTGACTTGGACATGAATATGCTTGTATTCAGGCTAAGATTCAGGTGACTCAATACAGATTTTTGGTCTTCTTTCTCTATTCAAAAAATTATACCTGTGTCGGACGCCTAAACTCTAATTTCTATTTCTATCAATCTGCAAGGTTATTGGTCTCTATTTGTGCTCTATTTCTCCATGTTATGAAAAGTGTCCCTGGGCATTTACTCTGAAAGAATGTGGTACTTATCTTCTGTAATTGTCTTGTCTCAGGAACACTGTCTTGCACTGCCTTATAACCAATGCCTGAAAACTGTTGTTTCATAAATTTTGTAAAATATTAGGGTTGTTTAAAACAGGGGAATAAATCTAATATCTCTTAATTTGTCATGATCATTCAACCAGAAATCTTCCTTATATATATTTTTCAATACCTTTATAATCTCTAGTCTAATTTCTTTCATTCTAGAAACTTCTCTCCTAATCCTTAGATTTTGTTACTTTTTACTAACTGCAGAAGAAGATACATAAAGCCTTCCCACCAAATTTATGGAAAAAAGGGAGCTAGAAACAAGGCCAAAGGGAAGAAAATCCCTTCACAGTGATTTAAAAATCAGTTATATTTATTATGAAACAATATAAATTTCCCACATATATATCAGAAATATAGATTAAGAAAAAATATGAGTTTTGTGGTAGAACTCGACTAGATATTAATTGTATTTCCTATTATTGCAGTACTCTGTCACTTACATAAATTTATTTGAGTTGACGGATATCTATATACCCATGTCCATATCCATATCCATATTCTATCATTATTCCTTTTATCATTCTATTTTAAGACTTGGTTAGTTGTACTTTCTTTCTTGGTAACTCTAATCATGTAATGATCTCTGACAATCTCACTCTTATCATTTTTTTTCTCTTCCTCTCTAACCTTATATTTTACACTCAATTTTCTTTTAATAGGTTTAGATATCTGAGGAGAGAATGACTGAATTGTACTAGTTTCCTAGTGTTAGGAATATAATTTTTGAGTATGATGAGTTGTAAGAGGAGTATGGAAAGGGACACGTGGTCACTTCATTTTCTGCCTAAATTATTCTTCTCAAAAGAAAAAGAAGTAGGAGGAGTAAATAAAATGAAATAAAATAAAATTATTAATGTCTTCTATCTACAGATATTATGATTCTAGTTTCATCAAGAAAATTTGTTATGTTGGGTAAAATAAAAATCTTTCTGAAGACAAATAAATTTATTCTGTTATTTCCCCACTGCTACATTGTTTAGCATTGTATCATAAGAGAAAATTAAAATTGCTTACAAAATACACCTTTCAGAGATAAGTGATGACTGTTCTTTAATATGTAATACTTTATTACAAGTTTGTGCAATGATGTATATTTTCAAGAGACATTTACCAAAATATGAATATCAGAAAGATTGGATTGTAAATTTTATTGTTACTTTACTTTTCTTGTGTAAGAATATCACCCTCAAAAGGTTGTAATAAACTATTATAGGAATATATTCTCAAGAGAGGCTTTGTACACTTTAAGCAGTGGTGGAGATGTGGTAAGTGAAGTTGTAAAATGGACTTTGCTGGGTTTATGGTCTGACATCTGCTAGAAAGTTTTAGAGTTTATTTCATCAAATTGTTCAAGTTTAGCAACATATTATAACATGAAGAAACTACACTGGAGGACAAGAAGCTATACTGGACACCCCTTTCCCAATAGTTCCTGGATTAGTATCATTTTTATCATTGTAAAATATCATTAAATTTACAAGCCATGATATCCCTTCATGATCCTAGTGTTCTGGAAAATTTATTTACAACTGGTTAACTTGCCAATGCAGTTTTATAAAGCAGACTTTTAAAAATATTTAAACAGACATTCTTTTCTTTCAAATTTTCATTTAAATTCCAGTTAGTTAACATATAGTGTAATAGTGGTTTCAGTAGAATTTAGAGATTCATCACTTACATACAACCCCAGTGCTCATCATAACAAGTGCCCTACTTAATACCTATCACTCATTTAGCCCACCCCCCACACCACCTTCCCTCCAACAAACCTGTTTTCTATCATTAAGACTTTCTTATGATTTGCTTACCTCTATTTTTTAAAAAAAATTTTCCCTTCCCATATGTTCATCTGTTTTGTTTACTAAATTCCACATATGGTCGAAATCATAAGGTATTAGTCTGTTTCTGACTGACTTCTTTCACTTAGCATAATACACTTTAGCCCCAACTACGTCATCGCAAATGTCGAGATTTCATTCTTTTAGATGGCTGAGTAAAATTCCATTGTATCTATATGCTACATCTTCATTATCCATTCATCAGTGAATGGACATTTGGGTTCTTTCCATAGTTTGGTTACTGTTGATAATGCTGCTATAAACATCAGGCCGCATGTACCACTTCAAATCTATGTTTGTATCCTTTGGACAAATACCTAGTAGTGCAATTCCTGGGTCATAGGGTAGCTCTATTTTTAACTTTTTGAGGAAACGCCATACTGTTTTCCATAGTGGCTGCACCAGTTTGCATTCCCAAAAACAGTGTTAGAAGGTTCCCCTTTCTCTGCATCCTTGCCAACATCTGTTGTTTCCTGTGTCAATTTTAGCCATTCTGACAGGTGTGAGGTGATATCTCATGGTGGTTTTGATTTGCATTTCCCTGATGCTAAGTGATATTGAGTATCTTTTTGTCTGTTAGCTATCTGGATGTCATCTTTGGAAAACTGCCTATTCATGTCTTCTGCCCATTTCTTAACTGGATTATTTGGTTTTTGGGTGTTGAGTTTGATAAGTTCTTTACAGATTTTGGATACTAACCTTTTGTCAGATATGTCATTTGCAAATATCTTCTCCCATACCCCAGGCAGCCTTTTAGTTTTGTCAATTGTTTCCTTCACTAAACAGACTTATTCTTTAATTTACCCTGGATAATCTGGCTATGCTAGAATATGCTTGTTGATAATTCTAATAAAATTCTCAGGTTTAATGTTCCTAGCCAAATGATTAAAAAATAGTGTAAAAAATAGCATTATTACATATCAATCTGAAAAACCATCCCAACTGTACTGTGAACTATAACATTTCTACCTCACCTACCCATGCCTAGGTAAGTGTATTAGTAATATTCAATGTTACATCACAAACTATAGATTTTTTAAAGTAAACATTTGTTGAGATACTTGTAGATCCACAGAGTCCATTATTAAGTTTCCCCTAATGGTAATAACTTTTAAACACCATACTATAGCACAAGTGGAATATTGATAGTGACAATGTCAATATGCAGAATAATTCTATCACAAAATGATTTCTTGTGATATCCATTTATAGCTATGACTGTTATAATTGCCAGGCCCACCATGAATCTCTCAATCTTCACTCCTAAACTTAGGCAATAAGACACACACACACACACACACACACACACACAATTGTCAATTAAAAAATATTAAGCAAATGAAATGATAAAGCAGGTAACCTTTCGAACTTTTTTTTTTTCCACATGATTCTCAGGATATCCATTCAATTCATGGTGTGCATCAATATTTCATTATTTTTTAAATTACTATATAGGATGTATGTACCAAAGTTTGTTTAACCACTCCCTAGTGAATGTCATCTGAGTTGTAACATGTTTTTGGCTATTAAAAATAAAGCAGATACAAACTTTCAAGTAGAAATTTTATGTAAACAGCTGTTTTCATGTCTCTGGGATAAATATCCAAGAGTAAAATTCCTGAGACATGTTGAGGTTGCATGTTTAGTTTTATAAGAATCTGGGAAATCATTTCCCAGTGTGACTATACCATTTTAAATTCCCACCAACATTGTATATATAATTCAGTTTCTCCACATCCTCCACCATTTTTTGGTGTTGTCATTTTTATTTTAGTTCTAATGGGTATATATTAATACCTCATTGTGACTTTAATTTGCGTTTTTCTAATGGCTAATAATATTGAACATCTTTTCATGAGCTTGTTTGCCATCTGTATATCCTACTTAGTGAAATGTATCTTCATGCCTTTGGCCTATTTTTTTTTTAATTTTTATTTATGATAGTCACAGAGAGAGAGAGAGAGAGGCAGAGACACAGGCAGAGGGAGAAGCAGGCTCCATGCACCGGGAGCCTGATGTGGGATTCGATCCCGGGTCTCCAGGATCGCGCCCTGGGCCAAAGGCAGGCGCCAAACCGCTGCGCCACCCAGGGATCCCTGGCCTATTTTTTAATTGGATTTTTTTTTAAACAGGCTCAAAACTCAGTTTTTACTATTGAGGTTTTTACTCTCAAACTATTGAGTAAAAACTGAGTTTTGAGCCTATTTTATATGCTCTACATGAGGTTTCATTGCCAGGTATGTGGTTTATAACTATTTCCTCCCAGCATGTAGCTTGTATTTTCATCTGTTAACAGTGTCTGCTGCAGAAAAAAAATATTTTATTTTTCATGAAGTCAAATTTATCAATTTTTCCTTATTACAGAGTATGTTTTTGGATTAAAATCTAAGAAGTCTTTGCCTAGCCTTAGATAGAAAAGATTACCTTCAATTTTTTTCTAAAAGTTTTCTAGTTTTATGTATTACATTTAACTGTGATTTATTTAAATTAATTTTTTTATAAGCTATGAAGTTTAGGTTGAGATTCATTATTTTGCTCATGGAATCTCAATTACTCTAGCACTATTTATTGAAAAAAAAATATCTTTCCTCAATTGAATTGCTTTTGCAACCTTATAAAAATTTATTTGAGCATATTTGTGTGGATTTAATTTTGGGCACTCTGTTTTATTTTTATCTATGCATCTATACCTCTACAAACACTACACTGTCTTGATTATTACTATATATAGCTATATAATAAGTGTTAATATAGGGTTCAGTGATTTCTTCTACTTTATATATATTTTTCTAAAGGTAGTTTTAACTATTATAAGGTGTGTTCCTTTTCGTATTAATTCTAGACTAAGCCTACTTGTGACTACAAAAAAAAAAAAAATCTGTGCTTGAATTTTGATAGAAATTTCATTAAACCTGTACATCACTTTAAGGACAATGGATATCTTTACTATATTGAGATTTTCAGTTCATATATCCCCATTTGATAAGTCTTACTTGATTTTTTTAAATCAGCATTTTTGTAGTTTTTCCCAACAGATCCTGTACATTTTTTTCTAAAGTGTATATCAAAGTATTTCATATTCTTTTGTATGATTGTACTCTTAATTTTGGTTTCTGTAAGGTCATTGTATGGAAGTGTAATTAAATTTTGCATCCTTATTTTCTATCCTGTGACTTTATTGAACTCATTTATTAGTTCTGGAATTGTTTTTTGAAAATTCCTTGGGATTTTCTATAAAGACAGTGAGGTTTTGCAGAAAATAAATAGAATGCTTTTACAATGTTCTTTTCTGCCTTTCACTTATTTTTCTTGCTTTCTTGCATGATTAGAAATAACAGTATTAAATTAAGTATAAGCAAAGTGGTGACAGTGGACATCTTGCTCGTTTATAATCTTAGGGGGCTTGCATTCAGTCTTTCACTGTTAAGTATAATATAAACTCAATGCTTTTTTGTGTATGTACCTTATGAAACAGTTCTAATTTCCCACTATTTATATTTTATGAGAGATTTTATAATGAATGTATATGCTTTTGGTAAGTACATTTATGGTACAATCGGTATAGCCATATGATTTTCCTTTTTTAGCATACTGATACTGTGCATTACCTTGATTGGTTTTCAAATGTTGAACCAGGCTTGCACACCTTGAGTAAATTCTACTTGGTTATACAATTTTTATTCATTGTTGGATTAATTTAAAAAAAAATTTTTTTGCATATAAATTTACAAGATTTAGCCTGTGTTTCTCTTTTTGTCTTTCATTTTCTTCTGTTTCTTATTGTTTTGCACTGTCTTTATCTGATTTTGTTGTCAGGAGAAGTATGGGTTCAAAAAATATATTGGGAAGTCTTCTCTCTTCCACTTTCTGGAAGAGATTGTGTAAATTGGGTGTCAATTCTACTTTAAATGTTTGGTAATGTTATCTAATAAAATCTTGTCAGGCTGGGGGTTTGTTTTTAAGAAGTTTGAAATCATGAATTCAATTTTACTATTTCATATTAGTTGAGTTTTGTTAATGCATTTCTTTAAGAATTTGTCTATTTTTTCAGTTATCTAACTCGTGAAAATAAATATATTTTTAGTATTGTCTTATTACTTTTAATAAGTAACTGACTTTTAAAACTAACTGCATAATCTATACTGATATTTTCTGTTTCATTCTTGATATTGGTAATTGTGTCTTCTTTTTATGCTTGTCACTATTACTGAGGATTTATTAATGAGATTTTTAAATATCTAGTTTGTTTTATACATTCTGTTTTTTCTTAATTTTGATTTTATTGATTTATTTTTCCTCCTGTTTTCTTCAAGTTTATTTTGATATTTTTGTTGTTGTTTATGCATATAGACATTTAGATTATTGACTTAAGAAATTTCTTCTACTTTTCCTCTAATAAGCATACATGACAAGTTTTCCCTTTATTACTGCTTTAGCTATATTTCACATATATTGATATGTTGGATATATATATATATATTCAGATGCATAGATATGCTATGCATTTTGTATTTAATGTGTGTATATACACATATATATATTTGGATGCATAGATGTATTTTATATTTAATAAATATGTCTATAATATAATTTTTATATTTGATAGTTTTTTTGATATCTGGTTTGAAAAGATGTTCCAATCCTTGATTCATTTTAATGAGATAGTATTTAGAGTGCAAAATATGGATTTAGTCAGTTCTCATTGAAAACAGGATTAGTCATTGTTTTTATGCCTTTCAGTAAAGAGAACTAGGAAATATATACTGCTACTTTTCTTTTTTTTTTTTTTTAACCTTTTGAAGGCATTTATCCATTTCCTCCACCAACAATCCCCTACTATGGCAATCACCAACCTGTTCTCTATGAGTTTGGATTTGTTTTAAAGATTTTATTTATTTATTCATGAGAGACACATACGGAGAGAGAGACAGAGAGAGAGAGAAAGAGAGAGAGATAGCCAGAGGGAGAAGCAGGCTCCATGAAGGGAGCCCAACATGGGATTTGATCCCAGGACTCCAGGATCACGCCCTGGGCTGAAGGCGGCCCTAAACCACTAATCCACCCATATATATATATAGTTAACATCTCTCTGTAAGAGAGATTATACAGTTTCATCTTTGTCTGATTTATTTCACTTAGCTTAATGCTCTCTAGGTCCATCCATGTTGTCATGAATGGCAAGATTTCATTCTTTTTTATGGCTGAATAATATTCCATTGTATACATATATCACAATTTCTTCATTCTTTAATCCACTGATGGACTCTTGGGTCATTTCCATATTTTGGCTATCGCAAATAATCCCGCAATGAACATGGGAGTTCACATTTCTTTTTAAAGTTAGTGTTTCTGATTTCTTTGGATAAGTACCCAGTGTAGCTCTATTTTTAATTTTTAAAAGTCTTAATTCATTTTGACTTAATTTTTGTGTATGATATGATACAAGAGCTGAGCACTTTGGTATATGACTGTCCAATTTCCCCAAAACAATTTATTGAAGTGATTGTCCTTTAACCATTTTATATTTTCAGATCCTTCACTGAAAATTAGTTGACATATACGTGTGGGTTTATTTCTGAGCTTTTTATTTTGTTCCATTGATGTATATGTCTGTTTATTTTGTTTATTTTGTTTTGTTTGCCAACTCTATACTGTTTTGATTTTTATAGCCTTACAACTGAGTTTGAAATCAAGGAGCATAATTCTCCTAGCTTTCTCAAGATTACTTTGACTATTACTTTTGAGGTTCTATACAAGTTTTAGGACTGTTTTTCCTATTTCTGTGAAAAATACCACTTGAACTTTGATAGGGATAATTCTGAATCTGTATATTGCTTTGGTTAATATGTATATTTTAGCAATATTAATTCTTCTAATCCATGATCGTGAAATATGTATGTGTCCATTTTTATGTATCTCATCAATTTATTTCCATAATGTCATACTTTTCAGTGTGTAGGACTTTCAGCTCCTTGGTTAAATTTATTCTCAGATATTTGATTCTTTTTTGATGCAATGGTAAATGGGATTTTTTTCTTTTTAAATTTGTTTAATTTAAATTCAATTTACTTAACAGATAGTGTATTATGAGTTCCAGAGGTAGAATTAGTGATTCATCAGTTGCATATTACACCCAGTGCTCATTACATCAAATGCTCTCCTTAATGCTCATAACCCCATTACCCCATCCCCCTATCCACTTCCCCTCCAGCAGCCCTCACTTTCTTTCCTAGAGTTAAGAGCCTTTTATGAGGGCACCTGGGTGGCTAAGTGGTTGAGAGTCTGCCTTCAGCTCAGGTCTTGGCCCTGGGGTCCTGGGAACGAGTCCTGAATCAGGCTCCCTGCAGAGAGCCTGCTTCACCCTCTGCCTATGTCTCTGCCTCTCTCTCTGCATCTCTCTTGAATAAATAAATAAAATCTTTTTTTTAAAAAGAGGCTTTTATGGTTTGCTTCCCTCTGTTTTCACCTTATTTTATTTTTCCTTCCCGTCTTCCCTATTCAGCTGTTTTGTTTCTTAAATTCCACATATGAATGAAATTATATGCTATTGGTCCATTCATTTGTCAATGAACATCTGGGCTCTTTCCATGTTTAGGCTATTGTGGATATTGTTGCTATAAACATTGGGGTGCTTGTGTCCCTTTCAATCACTGTGTTTATATCCTTTGGATAAGCACTTAGTAGTGCAATTGCTGGGCCACAGGGTAGTTTTATTTTTAACTTTTTAAAGGAACCTCCACATGATTTTCCAGAGTGGTTTCATCAGTTTGCATTTCCACCAACAGTATAAGAGGGTTCTCTTTCTCTGCCTCCTTGCCAACATCTGTTGTTTTTTGCCTTAATTTTAGCCATTCTGACCTGTGTGAAGTGGTTTCTCACAGTGGTTTATTTGTATTTCCTGATGATGCATGATGTTGAGCATTTTTTGATGTGTCTGTTGGCCATGTGTATGTCTTCTTTACAGAAATATCCTATTTGTGTCTTCTGCCCATTTCTTGACTGGATATTTTTGTTTTATGGGTGTTGGGTTTGATAGGTTCTTTATAGAATTTGGATACTAACCCTTTATCTGATATGTAATTTATGAATATCTTCTTCCATTCTGTAGGTTGCCTTTTAGTTTTGTTGACTGTTTCCTTTGATGTGTAAAAGATCTTATCCTGATAAAATCCCAATAGTTCATTTTTGCTTTCCTTTCTTTGCTTTTCTTTCTTTGCTTTTTGAAGACATGTCAGCCTGTGTTCTCCTCTAGGATTTTGATGGATTCCTGTCTCACATTTAGGTCTTTCAACCATTTTGAGGTTTTTTTTTGTGTAACTGTAAAAAAATGGTCTAGTTTCATTCTTCTGCATGTGGCTACCCAATTTTCCCAACACCATTTGTTGAAGAAACTCATTTTCCCTATTGCATATTCTTTCCTGATTTGTCAAACATTAGTTGACCATAGACTGGAGGGTCCATTTCTAGGTTCTCTATTTTGTTCTATTGGTTTATGAGTCTATTTTTATGCCAGTATCATACTGTCTTTATGATTATAGTTTTGTAGTACAGCTTGAAGTCTGGAATTGTGGTGCTTCCAGCTTTGGTTTTCTTTTTCAGCATTGTTTTGTCTAATGGGGGTCTTTTTGGCTCCATAAAAATTTTAGAATTGTTTGTTCCAGCTCTTTGAAAGAATGCCGGTGGTATTTTGATAGGTTTTACATTAAATGCATAGACTGCTTTGAGTAGCTTAGACATTTTAACAATATTTGTTACTCCAATCCATGAGTATGGTATGTTTTTCTCATTTCTTTGTGTCTTCCTCAGTTTCTTTCATAAGTGTTCTATACTTTTCAGAGTATAAATCTTTTATAACTTTGGTTATTCCTAAGTATCTATGTTTTTTGGTGCAATTGTAATTGAGAACATACAATGTTTGTCCTTTTCCGATTGACTTACTTCACTCAGCATAATATCTTCCAGTTCCATCCACGTTGAAGCAAATGGTGGGTATTTGTCATTTCTAATGGCTGAGTAATATTCCATTGTATACATAAACCACATCTTCTTTATCCATTCATCTTTCTATGGACACCGAGGCTCCTTCCACAGTTTGGCTATTGTGACCATTGCTGCTAGAAACATCGGGGTGCAGGTGTCCTGACGTTTCATTGCTTTGGGGTAAATCCCCCACAGTTCAATTGCTGGGTCGTAGGGCAGGTCTATTTTTAACTCTTTGAGGAACCTCTACAAAGTTTTCCAGAGTAATGTGTACCAGTTCACATTCCCACCAACAGTGTAAGAGGGTTCCCTTTTCTCCGCATCCTCTCCAACATTTGTGGTTTCCTGCCTTGTTAATGTTCCCCATTCTCACTGGTGTGAGGTGGGATCTCATGGTGGTTTTGATTTGTATTTCCCTGTTGGCAAGTGATGCAGAGCATTTTCTCATGTGCATGTTGGCCATGTCTATGTCTTCCTCTGTGAGATTTCTGTTCATGTCTTTTGCCCATTTCATGATTGGATTGTTTGTTTCTTTGGTGTTGAGTTTAAGAAGTTCTTTATAGATCTTGGAAACTAGCCCTTTATCTGACATGTCATTTGCAAATATCTTCTCCCATTCTGTAGGTTGTCTTTGAGTTTTGTTGACTGTATCCTTTGCTGTGCAAAAGCTTCTTATCTTGATGAAGTCCCAATAATTCATTTTTGCTTTTGTTTCTTTTGCCTTCGTGGATGTATCTTGCAAGAAGTTACTATGGCTGAGTTCAAAAACGGTGTTGCCTGTGTTCTCCTCTAGGATTTTGATGGAATCTTGCCTCACATTTAGATCTTTCATCCATTTTGAGTTTATCTTTGTGTATGGTGCAAGAGAGTGGTCTACTTTCATTCTTCTGTATGTGGATGTCCAATTTTCCCAGCACCATTTATTGAAGAGACTGTCTTTCTTCCAATGGATAGTCAGTCTTTCCTCCTTTATCGAATATTAGTTGACCATAAAGTTGACGGTCCACTTCTGGGTTCTCTATTCTGTTCCATTGATCTATGTGTCTGTGTTTGTGCCAGTACCACACTGTCTTGATGACCACAGCTTTGTAGTACAACCTGAAATCTGGCATTGTGATGCCCCCAGATATGGTTTTCTTTTTTAAAATTCCCCTGGCTATTCGGGGTCTTTTCTGATTCCACACAAATCTTAAAATAATTTGTTCTAACTCTCTGAAGAAAGTCCATGGTATTTTGATAGGGATTGCATTAAACGTGTACATTGCCCTGGGTAACATTGACATTTTCACAATATTAATTCTGCCAATCCATGAGCATGGAATATTTTTCCATCTCTTTGTATCTTCCTCAATTTCTTTCAGAAGTGCTCTATAGTTTTTAGGGTATAGATCCTTTACCTCTTTGGTGAGGTTTATTCCTAGGTATCTTATGCTTTTGGGTGCAATTGTAAATGGGATTGACTCCTTAATTTCTCTTTCTTCAGTCTCATTGTTAGTGTATAGAAATGCCACTGACTTCTGGGCATTGATTTTGTATCCTGCCACGCTGCCAAATTGCTGTATGAGTTCTAGCAATCTTGGGGTGGAGGCTTCTGGATTTTCTATGTAGAGTATCATGTCATCGGCGAAGAGGGAGAGTTTGACTTCTTCTTTGCCAATTTAAATGCCTTTAATGTCTTTTTGTTGTCTGATTGCTGAGGCTAGGACTTCCAGTACTATGTTGAATAGCAGTGGTGAGAGTGAACATCCCTGTCTTGTTCCTGATCTTAGGGGAAAGGCTCCCAGTGCTTCCCCATTGAGAATGATATTTGCTGTGGGCTTTTCGTAGATGGCTTTTAAGATGTCGAGGAATGTTCCCTCTATCTCTACACTCCGAAGAGTTTTGATCAGGAATGGATGCTGTATTTTGTCAAATGCTTTTTCTGCATCTAATGAGAGGATCATATGGTTCTTGGTTTTTCTCTTGCTGATATGATGAATCACATTGATTGTTTTACGAGTGTTGAACCAGCCTTGTGTCCCAGGGATAAATCCTACTTGGTCATGATGAATAATTTTCTTAATGTATTGTTTGATCCTATTGGCTGTATCTTGTTGAGAATTTTTGCATCCATGTTCATCAGGGATATTGGTCTGTAATTCTCCTTTTTGGCGGGGTCTTTGGTTTTGGAATTAAGGTGATGCTGGCCTCACAGAACGAATTTGGAAGTACTCCATCTCTTTCTATTTTTCCAAACAGCTTTAGTAGAATAGGTATGGTTTCTTCTTTAAATGTTTGATGGAATTCCCCTGGGAAGCCATCTGGCCCTGGACTTTTTTGTCATGGGAGGTTTTTGATGACTGCTTCAATTTCCTCCCTGGTTATTGGTCTGTTCAGCTTTTCTATTTTTTCCTGTTCCAGTTTTGGTAGTTTGTGGCTTTCCAGGAATGCGTCCGTTTCTTCTAGATTGCCTAATTTATTGGCGTATAGCTGTTCATAATATGTTTTTAAAATCGTTTGTATTTCCGTGGTGTTGGTAGTGATCTCTCCTTTCTCATTCATGATTTTATTAATTTGAGTCTTCTCTCTCTTCTTTTTAATAAGGCTGGCTAATGGTTTATCTATCTTATTAATTCTTTCAAAGAACCAACTCCTGGTTTTGTTGATCTGTTCCACAGTTCTTCTGGTCTTGATTTCGTTGAGTTCTGCTCGAATCTTTATTAACTCTCTTCTTCTGCTGGGTGTAGGATCTATTTGCTGTTTTTTCTCCAGCTCCTTTAGGTGTAAGGTTAGTCATTTTGCTCAGTGCAGAGTGGCCAAAAACAAGTTGTATTGGGAAAAGGAAAAAAAGAGAGAAGAGAAAAAAGACAAGAAAAAGAAAAAAGAAGAAAAAAAAAAAGAGAGAAGAAAAGGGGGGGTGAAGCAAACAGAAAACAAAAAGAAGGCGAGTATCCTCTGATTCTATATACTTTAAATCCCTCGACTTTCCCTGGAACTTTCCAGTGCTGCTTGCTCAATAACTTGTTTTTCCTCTGTCCCTCCAGCTGGTCTTCTGGGGAAGGGCCTGCTGTACTGATTCTCAGGTGTGACCACCTTGGGGAGCTGCTCAGCTCCCTGCCTGGTGCAGGGCTCATTGGGAGTTGTTTATCTTGTTTATCCTGTGAGGCCACTGTGAAGCTTAGTGGGGTTGTTTATCCTGTGAGGCCCCAGAAGGAACAACACCTCTGGCGGCGGCCAGTTCTCCAGCCCTGGAGTCATCTCCCGCAGTAACTACCGCGGCTCCCAGTCCACAGGGGCCTGGATCCTGGGGGTGGGGTGGGGGGTGGGGTGGGGGCGTTGCTGACCTGCATAGCTCGGGGCTGCCTGGCGGCAGGAGCTTCCTTGCTGTCCTGGGCCTTCCTGGCCTCTCCCTGTCCCGGGGGGAGGCCAGATCCTGAGCTGTGTCCTGGCGCCCTGGGCTCCCGGTCCTGCGCTATTGGATTCGCGCTCCCGCCCCGCAGCCCCCTCGGTCCAAGCAGCCTCCGAGCTGCTCCCGGGTCCAGCCATGCGCCGCTGCAGCCCTTTATGGAGCTCGGCCCATGGTGTGTCACACTCTCTCCGGGGCGCAGGTGTCTGTTAGTGTCCCAGGGAGCCCGAGGGCATCCCCGCCCTCCTGGGTCCTGCTCCAACTCCCTGCCAGCGCCTTTCCACCTGGGAAGGTTGGTGCAGCTCCTGCTTCTCTGGGCCGGAGCTTTCCTGTCCTGGGGACACTTGCTGGGGCCTTAGCCTGCTCCTCGCGGGGCCCCTCCCCCTTGGATGCTATTTATTTATTTATTTATTTATTTATTTATTTATTTATTTATTTATTTATTTTCCGTCTTCCTACCTTGATAGAAGCACGAACTCGGGGATCCCTGGGTGGCTCAGCGGTTTAGCCCCTGCCTTTGGCCCAGAGCATGATCCTGGAGACCCGGGATCAAATCCCACGTCAGGCTCCTGGTGCATGGAGCCTGCTTCTCCCTCTGCCTATGTCTCTCTCTCTCTCTCTCTGATTATCATAAAAAAATAAAAAAATAAAAAAGCACGAACTCTTCTCAATGTAGCATTCCAGCTGTTCTCTCTTTAAATCTCTGGCTGAATTTGTAGCTTTTCAGGATGATTTGAAAGTTATCTAGGTAATTTGGTGGGGCCAGGTGACTAGGGGACCCTACTCTTCTGCCATCTTGCCCCCTCCCCTATTCTGTTCTTTCATTTAGAACATAGTCTTCTGATTTTTTTCATTTTGCTCGTTCTTTTGGTTTCTATACCACTTGGTGATGATAAAACAACTACTTCTCCTAGTCTTGAAAGATCCTCATATGAATGACCATTGCCATCGAACCCTTGTGTTCTATGTCAATTTTTAGTTCCTTATAGGTTGCTCTCAGTGATATCTATGTGACATGACAGTCCACTTTAATTGTATTGTGAAAACTTTTCTTCTCTCAGGTCTGTTTATACGTCACAGTTTCAAATACCATTGCCTTGAATATCAGATTGTTTTATAAATTGTGTGTCAATCCTCATATATGATTTACCAAACTCATTAGGAGGTTTGTTTAATATGACTCTCCATATTTCTGTTTCCTGTTCTTTCTTCTTTGCTGCTGCTCCAGTATTCCTTCTTTTATCATTTCCTATGTTTTTGAAGAACTTATTTTTTAAATTCTCTTTTAGTAACAAATTATTTTAATTATATTTTGCTGGGCACTGTCTTTATTTCTTCCTCCTTCCTGAAAGAAAGTCTTGACAGCTGTAGTTAATGTGATTGGCATTTCTTTATTTTCAGCACCTAAAAGACCTAATGCCACTTCCCTCTAACCTCCATGGTTTCAGGGAAAAAATGTAATAAATCAACTTGATGTTCCTCAGCAGGGCATACATTATTTATCTCTGGCCAATTTTGTGACTTCTTTTTTGTGTATGGTTTTCAGAATTTTAATTTTGACATACTTTAGAATAGACTTATTTGTTTCTATTCTATTTGACATTGTTCTGTTTGTTGAATCTGTGATTTTGTGATTTTTTCTTTTAATACGTACTGAATTTTTATTTATATTTCTTCAGACATTTTTCAACCCTACTGTATTCCTCCTCTTTTTATGAAACTCCAATCATATGAATTTTGAATATTTTATACTTGTACCACAGGTCTCTAATACTCTGTTGATTTTTATTTTCAGTTTATTTTCCTTCTGTTGATCAAATTAGGTAAATTCTTTTGACCCATCCTTACCTTCACTGTTTCTGTCTTCTGTCATCTGCACTCTACTATCAAGCGCATTTGATTTTTTAAAACATTTTTATTTTTTTCAGTTTTATAATTTCCACTGTGTTCTTTTTTTAAGTTTTAAAAATTTATTTTAGAGAGAGAGAGCAAAAAGAAAGAGAGAAAGAGAGAAAGGGAGAGAGGATATGCTTCACACATGGGTAAAGGGAGGGGATGAGGAAGAATTTTCAAGCAGACTTTCTACTGAGCACAGAACCAGACAAAGGCTCATCTCATGACCCTGAGATAATTACCTTAGCCGAAGCTGAGAGTTATGATAGTTCCTTAAAATCCTTGTTAAAAAACCCAAACATCTAATTAATCTTGTTTTTTTACATAACTTTTTATGTCTTTTCTCATTCATGTTGCTATTTTTCAAGTTCTTCATATGATGGATATTTGTCCATTTTATACTGGGCATTTTGGCTTTTACATTAAGCAGTTCCAGGCCCCATTTAAATAGTTAATTTTAGAATGAAATCTCTCTGTTGAGGTTTAGAACACAAGTTCTGACCTTTTCTGTGGGCTGTTTCATATGAGATTTTAATTTTCAAAGAATTTTTCATGTAATTTGGTGTGGTTAATTTATCTTATGCTACTAGTGCTCCTACTGTTTTCTACTGATGTTGCTTGCAGAGACACTGCCTGGTGTCATCTAAGGGAAAAAGGAGGTTTCTGGCCCCAAACTGCTAAGGCTAATTTAATACACAGGTTTTTGTGAGTGTGTGATGGTGAAATCTTCATTCTTGGAGACTCCTGGCTGCCTGGTATCTCTTTGTCAGGTAGAGTCCTTTTACACCTGAAATGACAGAGACTCCCTGGACTAGGTGCTTGTTGGCATGACATCCCATTGACCATTATCCCCAGTTGTGCAGTTTCCCCAGGTGTGGGGAGACAGTCTCAGGCCTGTCAGTCAAAGAGAGGACTTTCCATTTATTTTCAATTATTATTAGTGTGGTTTCCATTGCATCATCCTTGGTCTTTTTGAGGGACTCACTTTGTGTTCATGATAGTCCTATTCATAGTGGAGTAAGAATAATTCTATATAGGTTGCCTTGGATGCTCAACTGGGAGCCACCAAACTCCAAGCCTGGGTCGCCTTTTCCTGATGGATGTGGAGGTTTTAAAGCATATGATGAACATTATGTTCTTCCATTGGCTAAAAGGGCTTCTTTTTTTCACCTTTTATATTTCCCCTTTGGTTGTCTCTTGCATTATTTCCCGGGTTTATATCTGGGGAGAAGTAGGAACAGATCAGTCTATTCCATCTTGACTGTAATAGAAGTCCCTGTGACAAATATATTTGAAGTTTATTTCTCATGAATTTAGTAAAAAGTAATTTAAGAAGTAATCACTTTTTCCTCTAGACATTTGACATGCATTTTAACTCTGCTCTCAGAGGATCAAATAGTTTCATATTCATAGTCTTGTTTCCCTGTGTGAAAACTGACTGGATATTTAATTTTTCTAAAAAAATATCATCACTTTTAAAACTCACCAGTTTATTCATTCTTATCTTGAACTCACACACATTCCAATTACCTGAACACATTTTGATGTATTTTTAAAATCTAAGAATGTGTATTTCTCCTACTTTCATGAAGCTTTTAAGGGATGATAAAAAAAATAAAGTATTTCTGTTTTCAAAAGAGATAATGTTTTGATCTTATTATTTGGTTTCTGTTTTTCCACTTAAAAGGAGTAATTCAGATATATGGGCTACATATCAAGAACTATTTGATAGTTACCTGCATATATTTTATTTCCAGTATAATAAGTATAATTATAATATATTTATTTGTTTAATCTAACATAGAATACTACAACAAAAATTCAGAAGAAAACATCTTTTATTCAGAAATAAAAGAAAAAGAAATATAAAATTATTATATTGAAGTGTATGAATTATTAGATTGATTATTATATTGAACACTAAATTTTCTATGTTGTCTTTATAGTGCTATTTAGTAGGGATAGAAGGACTAATGGAAATGAGAAATTTTAAATGATCAAAATATATACACTTGTAGTTTAGAAAGAATAGAAAGAAGATTCATGTTATAATGGTAGGAATTGAAAAGTAGAAACTAGATAATACTAATTTTTCTACTGCTATCTAAATCACTGAAGGGCTTTAGGCATGTCACTGGTATTTAAACTGCAAAAAAAAAGTGGAATAGTGTATATACATCATATCTTTAGAATTGATATATTTAATAAAACAGCATTGAAAGATACTACATGGGATCCCTGGGTGGCGCAGGGGTTTGGCGCCTGCCTTTGGCCCAGGGCGCAATCCTGGAGACCCGGGATCGAATCCCACGTCGGGCTCCCGGTGCATGGAGCCTGCTTCTCCCTCTGTCTGTGTCTCTGCCTCTCTCTCTCTCTCTGTGTATGACTATCATGAATAAAAATCTTAAAAAAAAAAAGAAAGATACTACACACAAAGCAAAAAAAAAAAAAAAATTAAAAATAAAAAAATTGAGAGAAAATGAGTATAAGAAAGTAAATACTCCAAGAAGTCAAATAGACCAAATAATGTACACAATGAACAACAACAGCTGTAACATCAACAAGATCAAGACAATGACTCAAAATGAGCAAAAATTTTAAAAATGAGAGAGATAGTGTATAAAAAATATTTAGAAAACAATTCATATGTTTTTAGACCACTTAAGGAGTGAGGATTTATATTCTACCACTTTGAGGACCAGGTATGTACATAAATTATTTGAAATTATTCTTCAGAGAAGTCTTGTATATTTTTACCCCTTTTAGTTATGTATTCTATATTCAGGTGTCCAGATTCAGTGATATTTATCTTATAATTTGATTGTTATTTTATCACTAAAATTGGCCAAGATTTGGCCATTGGAAGCTCTTATGGTAGTTTCTACATCTTTTTGGCATACCTCATCACTTTTTTGCTATGTTTTGCTTTGTTAAAAAATATTAAAAAAAAAAAAAAGTTCTTGTTTACTTTCTTTCACTCCAGGCCTATATACTTGCTGCCTTGACACTAAAATCCAGCCATTTCTCCAAGGAGCTCTGGTTCCTTTTATTGGAGAATGGCTGCAGTGTGTGGTGTATGTTGCTACCAACGAATTTAATATTCTCTGTCTCTTATGTTTTATCATATTGTGTCTTCATTTTCAGTCATCTCAAATATTTCATAATTTCCTTTTGGGTTTTTCCTTGACTTGTTTATTATTAATGATGTGTTGCTTAATTTCCTCATATTTGTGATTTTCTCACATTTTTTCTTACTGTTGACTTCTAGATCTATGTCACTGTCTTCAGAGAACATACTTCTATTTTTAACTTTTTAATTTATTGAGATTTACCTATGGCCTAGCATATCATCTTTCCTGAAAAATGTTCCATGTGCACTTGAGAAGAATATGTATACTATTTTGTTAGGTTAATTGCTCGTTATACTTATTAGGTTTATTTAGTTTATATTGTTAATCTGTTATTCAAGCCTTTCATTTCCTTCTTGATCTTCTGTCTATTGGTTCTATTCATTTTGAAAGTGAGGTATTGAAGTCTACAACTATTACTGTTGAATTACTATTTTCCTCCTTATTTCTGTCAGTATTTGCTTTATTTTATTGGAACTCTATTATATATTATATATGTATCTATGTATTATATATATACATATATAATATATAATTTGTTGTAACTTCCTAAAGGATTGTTTATTTGCCACTTACAATGTCTCTATTTTTCTCTATTGACATTTTCTTACTGAAATCTACTTTGTGCAGTATTATTATAGCTTTTCCACCTTTCTTGTGGTTGATCTTTTTATAATATATTTTTTATGTCATTTTATTTTCAATCTCTCTCAATCTTTGATCTAAAGTGAATCTCCTGGGGGTGTCTGGGTAGCTCAGTTGTGTGTCCAACTCTTGATTTCAGCTCAGGTCATTATCTCATGGGTCCTGAGATTGGGCCCCAACTTGTGAGTCTGCTTTGAGTCTCTCCCCCTATTCCTTTCTTCATTTGTGTACCCACATTTGTGTGCATGTATTCTCTCTAAAATAAATAATCTTAAGAAAAATACAGCGAGTCTCCTGTAAACAGCATATATTACAACTTTTAAAAAATTCAACCTGATAAACTGGACGGTTTTATATGTTTACATTTACTATTATTATTGCTATACTTAAATGTATATCTGTTGTTGGTTATATTCTTTCATTTTCCTTTTTGCCTTTGGACTCAGTAGTGATGATGTCTTTTTCATGTATAATTTTGTTAATTTGTGTCTTATCTCCTTTTTTCTTGATTGAATTGAAAGTTTATTAATTTCATTGATCTTTTTAAAGGTATTGTTTTAATCACTTTTCTACATTTTCCTGTTTTCAATTTTATTGAACTCTGCTCTATTTTTTATTATTTGTTTTTGACTCAATTTAGGCTTAAATTATTCTCTTCTCCCTAGATACCTAGAGAGAAACTTATGTTCTCAAATTTATATATTGCTTTTTAAAATAATATATGGATTTAATGCTATGTGCTTTCCTCATGTTACTGCTTTTGCTGTCTATCAAAAATATTGATATTTTATTTTCACTTTTATTAGTATCAAAACATTTTTTAAAAGTCCTCTTTAAACTTCTCTCACCACATGCTTATTTAATGGTGTGCTGTTTAATCATACAAAGGTACTTTGTATGATTTCTATTTCCTTTATATGTGTTAAAGTATGTTTTATAGCATACAGTGAATCTTTGTGAATATTCTATTTGAACATGAGAAGAATGTATATTATGCCATTGGTGGATCTGTTGGATGTTGTTGTAGTTATAAATGTTAACTTTAAGTTGGTTAATTTATGCTATCTATATTCTTACTGATTTTCCACCTGCTTTATATCTTAATTATGGAAAGAAACATGTTCAAGTCTCTGATTATCATAGTTTTCTCTATTTTTCCTAATAGTTCTATCAGTTTGTATCAGTTACTGCCTTTTAAGTTTTGATATTCTCTTTTATACATTTAGGATTGCTATTTTTTTTATGTAGGGGGGTGGTGTTTTTTCTTTTTTGTTTTCCTTTTCTTTTAGTTGTATTGGATAATTGTCCTTTCATATTATGAAATGTTCATATTTATCCATAATAATTTGTCTTTATCTGAATTAAACTTTGTCTGGATTGAATACAGCTACTTCAACTTTCTTTTGACTAGGGCTAGCATGACTTACCATTCTCTACCTCTTTACTTTTAGCCTCTCTCTTTCTTCATATTTTTAAAAAATATTTTATTTATTTGTTCATGAAAGACAGAGAGAGAGAGAGAGAGAGAGAGGCAGAGACACAGGCAGAGAGACCAAGCAGGCTCCATGCAGGGAGCCCGATATGGGACTCCATCCTGGGACTCCAGGATCACAACGTGGGCACAAGGCAGGTGCTAAACCACTGAGCCACCAAGGGATCCCCAACTTTCTTCATTTTTAAATTTGGTCTCATTTATTCCTTTTCTAATGGTTTTCCTTTTTAATGTACAACCACATTTTTGACATATATACATATTTTTTCCTCTGCTTGAAGTTCTTTCCACATTTTTTCCAGAGCTTGTACAACCATGATGAATTCCCTCAGTTTTCTTTGTATGATAAAATCTTTATTTCTCCTTCACTTTGCAAAGATCTTTCATCTATCATCTTCTATCTATCTATCTATCTATCTATCTATCTATCATCTATCTATCATCTATTTATCTATCTATAATCTATCATCTATCTATCATCTATCATAATCATCAAAATCATCTATCTAATCTGTTTATTTATCATCTATTATTATCATCATCATCTATCATCTATCATTATCTATCTGTGTACATTTTTAATGACAAAATCTAGGTTGGTGGGAATTTTTTTTTCCTCCAACATTTTACTCTACTCTTTTCTTGTATACATGGTTTCTGTTGAAAGGTATTTTATAATTGTTATTTTTATTCATCTGCTGGAAAGGTTTTTTACATTTTCTTTTGCCTTTAAAGACTTTTTATTTTCTGTTGTTTTTCTGTAGTTTGAATTAAATAATCCTGAATGTGTGTAGTGTTTATTCTTCTTCTGTGCTTTTAATACTTGGTATTTTGTGAACTTTCAGGATTTGTAGTTGATGTCTGCAATTGATTTTGGAAAATTCTTCATCATTATTACTTCAAACACTTTTTTTCCAGTCCATTTGTCTGTTTTTCTTCTGTTATACCAAATATCTGTTATATCTTTTGAAATTGATATTGTTTCTTTCATTTTCATTTTTTTTTTATTTATTCCAGTTTAGGAAATTCCTATTATCTTTCAATTCACTGATTCTTTCCTTAGCTAAATCAAGTTTACTATTGGGCCCATGGAAAGCATTTGTATTTGTCATATTGTTTTTGTATTTCACTTATGATTTTTAGTGGTTTTTATTGTTTGTTTGTTTCTATTTTTTTGCTTGTCCATTTGTTTTTGTATATTCTTTTTTACCAAAACTCTTAACATATTAATTATAGATTTTAACAATTCCCTATCTGATAATTCCATCATCTGTTCATGCTTTAATCTGGTTCTGATACTTTTGTTGCCTTTACAGACTAATGATTATTTCTTGCATGCCTTATGATTTATTGCTTTTGTTGAAAATGTATAATGTCTAGGGCTCTAGGAATTACTATAGATAAGGTTTCAGTGTGAACATTTATGTGAACTGGTTAGACTTGGACTGTGTTTAGTGTTTTATGTAGACCTTGGTGTGAGATGCTTCAAATTTCTCTATTTTCCTTGTTTTGTCTCCCCTTTGACTTTGGGCTTTCCTAAATATTTTCAGGGTATTAGTCTTAAACCTTTTTTTGAAGCTTCAGCCTACTCTTCTTTATTATACCAGATACCTACAGGTGTGCTGGTGTAGAGGAGTAGCATTCTATAACACTTTTTTTTTCATTAAGTTATTACTTCCTAACACCTGTTAGCAATGTCTTATCTCCTTAGGTGAAATAGGAAGGATAGAGGCAGATAGAATAAGATAAATGTTTCTCCCAGGCTGAGAATATGCTTGCAAAAATTATTTCCCTAGAGTATAGGCATTTGTTGTGATACTGAGTGCATTGTATGATTATTTTTTCTCTCTTCATAACAGAGCCATGCAAGGATCTTTTATCAGATCTTTATCATGGGAACCAGGAGAGGTTACTAGAAGTATGTAGAAGTTACAAAAGTTTAATGATCTCTCTAACACTGCAACCACCAAGGAGCATCTTGCTCTCATGTTAAAACTATCTTAGTTCCCACCCATGCATCAAAATGGCCACTAATATTCCTACTAGATTATGCTTTTATAGCTTCATTCCAGGTAAAGCATATCTCAGTTCTTGTATCCCTCCAAATGTACCTTTCTCTCTAGATTCTTAAGCGATAGTTTTCTTTTGAATTGAAGATTTTCCTTGCAACCTCAGTTCTCTTATGGACCCAAGAAAAAGAACTGATTTTCAGTTTGCCCAGTTTTTTTCTTGTTATAAACATAGGAGTGACAACTTCCAAGCTCTAGGCAGGTTGGAGATAAATCTGGAAGTCCTAGTCAAACTATTTTTTAATATAAGTCTTATATTTTACTCTATGTCAACCTCCATCTGTAATATATCACAGATATTTATTGATTTAATGACTATGGAATAATAGGTCTAAGTCTATGCAAGGGAACAACTAGTCTTCCATTTCTTGTACATAAGATATGACTTTCCTTCACAGATTCTTTCAGTTGTCATTTTGAAGTCACCCTCCATTAATGTGCTCTTTTCAAGAAATTATACGGATCACACTACACTTCTCCCATATTGATTTTTCCTATCCCTCTTCCTTACTTTACTTATTTAATTCTCCATGTATCCTACTTTTACAACTGTTTTGAGTACTTTTGGAGACATCTTTCTCAAAATTATACATTTTGAATTGACTGGTATGTACAGTTTAACAGATTTCAATATTCTTTATAGCTTTAAATAAAAGTCAATATTTTCCAATACTCTAGTCATTGAAGTCGTTGAATCAGATTAATGAGTTAGCCTTCATGACAACTAGGGAAGAGGATTCATACATTCTTTAATTTTATAGAAAGATGACTTGTCTTAGATCCTCAAATAGTGAAGTTCAATGGCTGCTTTGGAGTTTAAAGCGAATGTGAATAGATGTCTTCTTTATGCCCTTGAATAAAGAAGAGTCACTCTCTTCTAATTGGAGGCTGTATTCTTTGGTGATGTTCACAAATTTGAGAAGAATATGCCCAAAGTCAGAATAAATACACAAAGAAAATAAAGGAAAGAAAAGAACTTCAGCTGGTTGTCAGGTTAGTCTGTACTGGTTCTCAATGGGATGAGACATGTGACAGCATGATCATCCTTACATCTCACAGTGATTTATTGGCATCTCTCTGTAGGATCATGTTGACATCTCTGGGCTCTTTTTAGCTGAAGCAGACCCTTTTTAGAATATTTGCCATGAGCATGATGATCCCCTTTATCTGAGATATTTTCCATTGTCCATGAAATGGACCAGGACATAATTTTGGCAAAAGTTAATTACACTCAAATTGGGCCAATAAGATTCTACTTTTTAGAAATGGACTGGGAATTAATTCCTCTCCATTTTTTAAACGAGCAACTAGTGTAATGGTAATGTGAGTGACTCCAAGTTTGGAGATGCAAGTGGACAAAAACAAGAACAGAAATTCAATAAGCAGAAATTAAAGGGTGGATCAGATACTCAGACAGAAGCAGAAGTGAGAGATGAGAGAAAGGAGAGCAAGAGAAACAGAGGCTGAGACAGACTGAGTGAGAATGACATGAGGAAATGATGACAGTGATTCCTGCCTGCAGCTGGTTCTGGCTTGAGTTCCCAGTGTGGCCTTGCTGCATTCTATTTCTCCAGTGAAAGGGTAATCTTCCTCATCTAACACAACTCCCTTTTGGCTTAAGCTGGCTGTATGTTTTTCTGTTGTCAGTGATCAAGAAAATATTGATTAATATGCCTCTGTTATTTTACTTGTCCTGTATATTGACTAGCAAATATTTACCCTCTTGTGCCATCAGTGTTCCCAAAGAGGGTCAGTGGAGGAACCAGGAACCATCTCAGAGTGGGGCATTCCAACCATGCTGATGTGTAAAATGTTCCACAATCATAAAGACATTAGGGATTCTAGGTGGAACTATTTCTGCTTCACTTCTGAAATAGTTAGACCACAAATATTTAATAAAATTCCAAGTTAGTAGGTTTTAAGAAATCCTCTTCCTCAATTTTAGAAGAGATAGACATACAACCAAGGGACCTAATTATTCACAGCAAATGTTAGATGTATAATCTATATTCTCTCTGAGACATATGTTTTAAAGGAGGAAAATATAAAATACATCTTTGCCTCTTAAAATTATTGAAATAGAACCTAAGATCAGTGGCATATGATGATATCAGGAGATTTTTCCAAATTGTGCAAGATTTGTTAATTCCATCATGAATCTTAGGCTGTCAACACCAATGAGTTTATGAGATACTTCCAGTTTATAGGGTACAAATTCTTTTTGCTAAATTAATTTCTTCAAACTCATTTCTTTGTTAGGCAGCCACAGATGGCATAGTTGTAAAAATGTATATGATACAAAGGTGCGCCTAGTCAGAAAATGTTCTCTGCAATTTCCCTATAAGAGGCTTCCTCCTTCCCTGTCAGATTTAAAGTGTCTTCTCTTTCACCCTATGAGATATAGTTTTTAAAGATTTCTAGAATGCATGTATCTGAAAGCATAGATTCATTTTAAGCTCAAAGAAATGCAATTCTTCCAAGTGTTGGTGACTGATTAAAAAGTGACTTAGATCTGAATGCTTAGTTTTTTCTCCCACATGCCCAACATAGAAATCTAGAGCAATACTTGAGGGAGAAAGCCCTTAGGCATGACGATCCTTCTTTTTTTTCTCTGATTTTTATTTGTCTATGTTTATGATGAGGTTTTAAAATCTGTCTCCAAACAAGTCGATTAATGGGACTTTAAGGGTCTTTATACTTGATAGGATTTATTACTTAACATTTTGCTTAAAATTTCTGCTTGCTTTCCCCCCAAAATGTAAAGGTTTTCACATCTACTTCAGCCCTAAGCAACAAGGCAAGGAGAATTACAATCTTACCCTTAGGAAAAGAGGTATCTTTGAATAAAAGTATTTTCAGGAGTTCTGGGAGAATCATGAAATAAATCTACTCTAATAACCTTCCTCGACACCTGAACTACCTAACTACATATTTATTTTCTAAAATCAATACTTTGAGGCATACTTTATTTAAATAAAAAAGCAATATCTCCTTAGGCAGACATCATGTAATATCTCAGTAGAGATTAGTAGCTAATTACCTAAAGCAATGTATTTAGGGAGGAGAGAAAGCACAGTGCCTGGCAAAACATCATGGAATGACCTAAAGGAACCTAGGAAAGCGCCAAACAAGCTCTTTCCACCCCATATCCTCTCTGACAATGATTCTAGGTACAAGCCAGCCAAGCAATCAATGTAGCATATCAATGAAGAGAAGCCTTTTCCCTAATCTGTTTGATTCAGTGTCTGCATGCTAACCATTTGGTCTTTCTCTAGTTCAACACATAGTTGTGTGTGTGTGTGTGTGTGTGTGTGTGTGTTTTAGCTTCAAATGTATTAAAGGCATTCAAAGCATACCATTTTCAAATATGCCACTTTGGCATATTACTTATCTTGAGTTAAGGGCATTTCAGAAACAGCAGATGCAGATCAAGCACTCTGACCCTCCTTCATATTTCCTAAAGCAGGAGATAAAATTTTTCTATGAAAGATGCTTCATTCTCTTCCAGGAGAGGAGTAACAGTCTTAGCATCAAGGATACAAAGTGGAGACCTAGAGAATTCTATATAAACAGACTTGTTAAAATAATTACTATCTTCCTTTAGCCTTCTCCTGTTGTTTCCTTACTTTTTCAGTTTCCCCTTTTTGTTCAACCTACTACAAAAGCATATAGATTTCATCATCTATTTGAATCTTCATTCTTGGTGAGGACTTCCATGGCAAGATCAATTTATATACTTGCATACTTATGTACTTTCTCCCATTGGTCTGTCTTATGTGAGCTTACTTCTCTAAAAGTGTAAAGGTAATGTGTTGCTTCTCCTACAATATGAAAGTGTTTAAGTTGAACAAACATACTCATCTGCCTTACTTTTAAAAAATACACTTCAAAATAATATAACAAATATGATTATGTAACTATTAAATGAAATTTAACATATGAAATAGATCAAATAAGTTCACTTTCAAATTCAGCTGTAATCCCATCATTCAAAATCAGAATAGAGCAGTTCCTTCTGGTCTGTTTCTACTCTAACATCCTATTGCATTGTATTGTATTAAAAGCAGTGTCTTGATTTTTCATATGCTATTATATTCCAAATGATGTCCAATGATTATATAGTTGTATGGATAACATTTCTAATGCATGCATTCTGTTTTATTAAGTGAAATTACCAGTTTTATTCTAACACTCTTGTTAAAATTTTATCTTCTTTCTAATAGCCCTGTCTTAAAGAATACATTAAAAAAATGACCTTAAATGAATATTCTACTTTTCATGACATTTTCAGCTTGACATATTCCTTCAAATGGAACCATTGTATTAAAAATAGTAAAACACTATATACATGTGTTTGTGTGTAGTGTTTGCTAAATTTTGTCTAATTCTTTGCCCAAATTGTTGATGATTTTGTACTCTGTCTTTTGTTAACGTATATAGCAATTTAATTATGACTAGGAAACTTCAAGGAATTATGATTTTTTGAGAATATTTTTGAAAAACCTTGATAGGCAAAATTTAGTTTTATTTTGATTTGAATTTTTTCTTATTATATTTTGTATGTTTGTGAATTATCTATCCCTGTCCTTTGTCTCTGCTTCTTTGGAATACCATCAACTAGAATTTAGAAATTTTGTTTGTATACCATACTAAGGTATCTGCTATGCAAAAGGATGAGACCATTCCTGAGGAACACACTCACTGGACCTAAGAAATTGGCATATGCTGAAGAAAACTTACAAATGACAGGTATGATGGTCCCCTTGTCTATTGCATCTCCTAAGGGCACTTCTAAGAGTCCTAGCAGTATTTCAGGGCAGACTGCAGGGAAGAAACCTCAACCATTGGGCTCTGAAGCTTCTAATCTGTACAATTATGGAAATACCAGCCCTTCCCACACTGTTATCAGGGGCAGAGGTGCCGGGACAGAATATTGCAATACTGACATGGCTATCTCCTTATCTTTTCAGCTCAGCTTTATTGTGGACTTCAGTGTTAGGTTGTAACTGATTCTGATGTATTTCTGTTTGAGGCCAACTCCTTTGTGGGGCGTATATGATGAAGAGTTGACAGTTACCTTTCTGTAGTCCAATTTTAACTTTATTATCAATTGATTGACTCAATTGTGTAGGTAGCTTGATTTTTGTTCGTTAGTGTTTTTTTTAAATAAATGATATTGATATGAAAAATGCCTATATACATAGCACACAGAAATCATTTTATGCAGCTTAGAAAATTTTTATGAACTTTAATCAAGTTTTTTTTTAAAGTGTCTTTTGTCAGACCGGTACTAAACTCAGAGTGAAATTCATTCTAAAGTTATTGTCTGTGTTATATTTAATTGTATTTATTACCTCTGATAGTAGACCCACAATATGAAAATGGGTATCCAGTGACCATGACATCGGCTTAAGGTTATCACCCTGGGTGTGGGTAATTGATCCAAGTTGGTCCAATTAGATTCTTTCATTTTAGGATGTGGAATGCAAGCTAATGGAGATGGAATCTGGGAATCATTGATGTTACATAATGTGTATAATCTACCCAGAGGCCTGCACATGCACCCCTGCTGCTGTCTCCTAGATACCTTTATGCCTTTTTTCCTGAGTCTTAATTGTTCATCTCCTCCTTTGAGAACAGTAACCTCTTTGTTGTCCATTATATTTTCCTCATCTAATAAAGCTAGCTTGAGTCTGAGCCAGAGTCAGAATCATTTGCATATCAAAGGAGAATAATTGCTGTGGTATATATTGTTACCCATTTTACTATAAATTTGAGCTCATAAGGGACATAACACAAGCACATGAGTCTACATTGCTCACTTTGTCTTGATGTTTCCTTTGAAAAATCTACTTGATTAAACACATACTAATTATAAGACCTCGTGCTAAATGATTTGATGTATATACATTTTTCTCTTTTCAGTTTTACAACTTTTTCAACTAAGGATATTTCTTCCACTTTCATTTTTCAGGTTTCCATATAAATAAAGATATATAATTAGTAACTCTATAAAAAGCTCATAGATAATGACTATTTTATTTTGGGTTCCCAAGGAACAGACACTGAGATAGAGAATAGTGTGAACAAATTTTCTTAGGAATTATTCTCAGAAAATACACCTATGTAGATTGAAGAATGTAGGACTATGAGAGGGAGGAGTAGAACATTACAGTCAAAATAAAAAGATGAATGGATTCCATCAAGAGCCCAGGATCTGGAATGGCTCTTAATATTTGTCTCACTTGGAGGCAAGGGAAGAGGTCTTTGTAACCCCAAGTGAAGCAGACATTGGCTTAGGCTGTGAACAGGGAGAGGAAATGATCTTAGGTGAAACAGCATTTTTTTTTTTTTTTTTTCTGACTGAGGGTAACTCTTCAGGTGGCACACCATGGTATGCACTACAATTCACTTCTTGTGCTGTTTAGATTCACTCATTTGCATAACAGACTTTAAGAACATCTCTTGAAGAATTCTGGCTGGGCCTATTTTCATGAAGGAACTTGTAAAAAGACAAAATTAGTTGGACATGTGTACTTTGTCATGAGCTGAATTATGTCCCACAAAAGTCACATGAAGTTGAAGTCCTAACTCTCACTACCTCTGGATGTAAACTTGTAAGGAGATATAGACTTTAAATATAATATCAAGTTATATTGAGTTTCTTCAGGTAGGGCCCTAACTCAATATGCCTGGTATCCTTCTATGAAAAAGAAGAAACACCAGGGGTGTACGCAAACAGAGAAAAAAAACCTGTGAAGACGTAGAGAGAGAGAAGATTTCTGCCTGCAAGCCAAGGTGAGAGGCCTTAGGAAAAACTAACAGTGCCTACACCTTGATCATGTACTTCTAGCTTCCAGAACTGTGAGAAAATAAATTTCTGTGTTTAAACCACTTAATCTGTGATATTTTGTTATGGTGGCCTGAGTAAACTAATATCAACTACGTGGCTGCAGCAGATGTCAAAGCTGTACATGATAATTCATTGTGTCTCTACTATAGGATCTAGACATCCTCTACGTTTGGCTACCAACAATGCTGAGGTAGGTAGCTTACTCTGTAGAGTAATTAGCATACTGTGACTAATATAGATTCTTCTACCACCATACCATGATAACTTAGAGCAGTAACAAATTTGCAAAAGCTTGGGGTATAGGGCAGCCCAGGTGGCCCAGCGGTTTAGTGCTGCCTTCAGCCCGGGGTGTGATCCTGGAGACCTGGGGCCGAGTCCCACGTCGGGCTCCTTGCATGGAGCCTGCTTCTCCCTCTGCCTGTGTCTCTACCTCTCTCTCTCTGTCTCTCTCATGAATAAATAAATAAAATCTTAAAAAAAAAAAAGCTTGGGGTATGCTGTTAAAAATATAGTTTAAATAATAACCAAATATCATCACAGTTATCTTTGATAATGGTTATTTATAACCACTTAAATATATGATTAAATATGGTTATTTATAACCAATATTTATAATGGACTAAAAGCAGAAAATCACCATATAGCTATTCATTCTCAATTAATCTAGAGGGGATATATGTATTGTTTTTAAAGGAAACAAACAGCAGAGCTAAGAAATGTAATATATTGGCTTCTGTTTAACTACTTTTTCACCTATTAACTGACAGAATTCAATGAGAGGGAAAGCAGTGTGCAAAAGATTTTCTAATTTTATTTAAAGATGACTAATGCATATAACTTAATTACATGATTGTCCTCTCATACACTGTCACATCCTAAAAGCAACATTCTATTTTGAGTTCTGTAATTGTAAATAACTCAGTTTAGTTTTGTTTAACATTAAGTTTTGTATTGTTGCAATGTTTTGCAAAAAGAAACATGAATGTTCTGTATTCTTGAAGAAGAAAGAACTTTGATTCATATAGAAGTAATTGTCCTTTCAAAGTTAAAAATGGCTACAGGATATTTAAGTGCCTTTTGTAAAATACCAATTAAAATGAGAAAGAAGTGAAAAAGAGGCCAGAATAGTTTTGACAAAGATCCATAACAAGGAATAGTAACATCCATTCACCCAGAGAACACTCTACACGTGTACAGGTACGAGGAACTCTTAGGACAGCGTCATTAGGGAAAATTAAAAATGTGTGAATTAGAGACTTCAGCAGGACTAAAATGTCCCCATTTTAAATAGTAGCTAGATGATGTTTAATTCAGATAGATTCATTAAAATTAATGAATACCTTTTATTGATGCATTGATTCATTAAATATTTGTTTTATGTATCCAAATGCATTCCAAGAACTATGAACTTGGAGTGCTGCATGAATAAAGGCAAAATCACTGTATTCATTGGAATTATAATGTAGTGTCAGAGTCCAACAAGTATATTTTAAAAGTATAAATTTTTTTTAAAGTATAGTGTTGAATTTCAATGAACACACTTTAAAAATAGGCGTTATTGGAGCCTAACCAAAGAAAGCATGAGTGACTTAGGTTAGCCTCTAAGAAGAGGGAATATTTGAAATACAGAGAATAAAGTAGCACTTGTCACAATCTGCTGATGAATATATTTCAGAGTATTTTCTTTTTAATTAAATACCAACTCTAATTGGAATATTTAACAGTGTACAAAAGTGAATTTAATTAAAGATGCTGCAGCTTAAATAAACCTTTTTATGCGTACATATTCGTGAGTTTCTGAGACAGAAACCTACTTGTCAGATACTCATTTCTTAAGAAATTCAAACAACTTTTTACATCATATAAATTAGCCTCTGGAGTCTGGAGAGACAAAAATGTCTGCTCCATTACCCCCAAAATGGGAATAGTAATACTCTCCTTGCTCAACTGATTACAATATTAAACATGCATGGGAAAGACTTTTCCAGGTGTTGCTTTCTTTGCCTTAAAGTTTGACACTTCTTATGGTTACATTTTTTTAAATAATTTATTTATTTATTCATGAGAGACACAGAGAGAGTCAGAGATACAGATGGAGGGAGAAACAGGCTCCCTGTGAGGAGCCTGATGCCAGACTCTATCATAAGACCCCGGGATCACATCTGAGCCAAAGGCAGATGCTCAACCACTGAGCCACCCAGGCGTCCTTATAGTTACATTCTTAACCTTATCTTCACTATCTATTCACTTCCTTAGGTTATACTATCCACTATATGCCCATTTGATGATGGCCAAAGATGTCTGTTTCGGGTCTCTCTTCTGAGCTCCAGGCACATCTCTAGATATTCTTGAATATCCTGTATGTCTTCAAAACTGGCATGTTGAAAAAATTGGCTTTTCTTTTCCAAACCCACCTTCCCAAATTTGATCTTCCTTTTAGAACCCTTAGTAGCTCTAATTCTGTGGAAGACATGTAGGAATCATCCCTCTTGCTAGGTTTCAATGTGACACATGCACAAGATATATAATGACATGAACTGAGAAAAAAATTCCTTGTCACAATATAGAACTGGTATCCCTGAACAAAACGCAACTTTACTCTCTATGGTTATTTAAGGAGCCAGTTTTCACTCAACCATTAGGATGATCCCTTACATTATTTGCATCTGGCTAATAATGGGAAGCAGAAGGTATAGAGGAAGCACAAACTCTGTGAAGGGCCCCACATTATGTCTCCTCACATGTCACTGTCAAGAATTAGACACATCTATTCCTTCACAGCTTCAGGTTGAACCACAAACTTCTAATTGTTTTATGCACTCTCAGTCTCCCCACTTGACAGCAAACTCAGATTAAAAGCTGCATTACATTTTATTGCACACATATTGCCAGCACAATGTCTAGAATACAAAGTTTAAGTATCTTGATACATAAATATGTAGATTTTTTTCCATTCATTCATTGGTTCTATAACTATGATTTGAAAATTCTATCCAGACAACGCCTTAGAAGCTAGGGACCTATTAGGGAATAAGATAAACTTTTTCCCACTGGAGCTTATGCATTAAAGGATGGAGACAAGACATATACAAATAAACAAATTTATGTCACGCAGTAATGTTATGTATAAGGGTAAAAGAGATAGAGAATGACATTATTGTTTTGTTTTCTGTGTAGATTTTATTGAAAAGGTCACTTTTTTGGGGGGTGGAGAGGAGACGGGGTAGAGGGAGAAAAAAATCTTAAGCAGGCTCCATTCCCAGTGCAGAGCCTGATGCAGGATTCAATCTTACAAAGCTGAGTTATGACCTGACTGAGCTGAAATCAAAAGGCTGCAGTTGAATAAAGGCTATGACAGGAGGCAATGAGCCAAACAGATATCCTATGGAAGAGCACCGTCTGTAGAGAGAACAGCAAGTGCAAACAGCCTGAGGAGGAAATGCACTTTCTGAATTCATGCTATATGGGGTGTATGGGCTGGTGCATGGTTACAGAATAAGGAAGGTGGAAAGTGAGTAAAAGTTAGATCCAAGAAATTGCATGGATCTATAGATTTTCTGGGCTAGAATGAAAGCATGTATTTCTGAATGAGGTGAGAGGATTTGAGTTTGAGAGATGAGTATGGTGATCAGACCAATTTTAAAGTGTTAATACATTGTGGTGTGAAGAACAAATTATAGAAGTATAAAAGCAGAGAAGGAAGATCTATTATGAAGTCACTGTAGTAACCCAGGCAAGAGGTGATGGTGGCTTAAACTGGGGTGGTGGCCTTGGAGGATATAATATGGTTAGGTTCTGGATATATTTTGAAAGTAGAGCCAAGGAACTTTGCCAGAGGGCTGGAAAAACATTGTGGCTGTGATTTGAAAGAGAGAAAGGAGACAATAGTGTCTTTAATATTTTAGGGCTGATCATGTAGTCATTAATTCAGCTTACCAAATATTTCTGGTTGTCCTTGAACCAGCAGAATATATTTCCTCTTCTAAGTATATTAGAGGAATATACTCCATGCCCTGTTGCATTTGGATACGGCCACATGATTTTCTTTGGCCATTGAAACGTAACATATGATACTATTTGCTGACATTTCTGACAATATTTGATTTCCCAGACACTTCTGATCTCCCTACTAATACTGGCAATGCTATGGAAATTGGTTACTTCATCAGCCTAGATTCTGTAGTGGGGACAACAAGGGATTAGGCTACCTCAGCCTACCCCAAAGTTGATGTAGCATGTAAAAGAAAAAAAAATGTTTTAATTCATTGAAATTCTAGAGAATAGTTGTAATAAATAGATTTCAGCAACTAGGGCAGCCCCGGTGGCCCAGGGGTTTAGCATTGCCTTCAGCCCAGGGCGTGATTCTGGAGACCCGGGATCGAGTCCCACGTTGGGCTCCCTGCATGGAGCCTGCTTTTCCCTCTGCCTGTGTCTCTGCCTCTCTCTCTCTCTCTCTCTCTCATGAATAAATAAATAAAATATTTAAAAAAAAAGATTTGAGCAACTAGAAGGATAGGATTTGGACTCACTGAGATTAGATTGAACAGGATAGGCGGGACAATCAGAAGTCAGGGCTGATTAAATTTTAGTTAAGTCTATCAGAAATTCAAGTCCAGGGGCACCTCAGTGGCTCAGTCAGTTAAGTGTCTGCCTTTGGCTCAGGTCACGATCTGAGGATCCTGGAATCAAGCCCCATGGCAGGCTTTCTGCTCAGCAGGGAGTCTGCTTCTCCCTTTCCTTCTGCCTGCCGCTCTCCTTGCTTGTGCTCTCATTCTCTGTCAAATAAATAAACAAAATCTTTTTTTTTTTAATTCGAGTCCAGATGTCACATAAACAATCTGATATAAAACTGTAGAGCTCTAGGTAGAGATATTGGCTGAGGATAGAAATTTGAAATTGTAAAGCCATAAGATCATGTG
Source organism: Canis lupus dingo (assembly GCF_003254725.2). NCBI lineage: Eukaryota > Metazoa > Chordata > Mammalia > Carnivora > Canidae > Canis > Canis lupus. The sequence continues at coordinate 27,940,551 of NC_064261.1, read as the reverse complement.
AGATCACTAAATAATCAAGTGCAAGGAGATAAGAATAGAACTTTTAAGGATGAAGCCTGAGGCATGTAGTCATTGAGAAGTCAGAGGGAGATGAGGAGGAAGCAGAAATGAAAACTGGAAAGGATTACCCATAATGAAGAATGAACAATGTCGTAGAACTCAAATTTTAAAGAAAAAAGTATTAAAATGGAGAACATTATCAACTGTGCTAAGTGCTGCTGAAAGTTTAGAAATGACAAAATTTAAAAATTTACCATTGGAGGGGTGCCTGCATGGCCCAGTCAGTTAAGCATCTGACTCTCGATTTCTGATCTGATCATGATCTCAGGGTTCCGAGATTGAGCCCTGCATTGGGCTCTGCACTGGGTGTGGAGCTTGCCTAAGACTCTCTCTCCCTCTGCTCCTCCTGCTGCTCTAAAAAAAATTTACTGTATTATCTAATGATTTGAACATCATCAGAGACATTAAAAAAACTCTGTCCTTGGGGGGCGGTCAAGCAAAAATCTAGTAGAGGTGGTTTCCAGGGTGAAGGGGGAAGAGGGATTGAAGGCACGAAGGTTAGACACTTTTGGGGAACAATTTGTCTTAAAGTGTTATCTCTTTAAAATGGGAGTAAAATCTAGGATGGAATATAGAATATTTTTTAAGTGAGGGATATTATAGCAGTTGAAGCAGTTGGGAATTATCTTGCAGAAAGGCAAATATTGACAATGGAGTAGGGGATAATTGTGCAAACGATGACATCCAGCAGACAAAAATGGTACTACTTAATATACAAGTAAAAAGCTTAGCTTATTTCAGTACATGTATTCTTCGTCCATAATAAATCAAGGAAATTCAGAGTAAATGAGTATAGGTATAGCTATGGGTTCTTAGAGGGAGTGTAAAACATACAGGGACAGATGCAAGAAGGTGGATGTACATACTAGGGAGTGTATCAGGACATTCTTTTCTGATTGCCTCATGAAAACAGGAAGCAGCACAATCAGCTTAGAGTGAGGATGAGGCAGGATTGATGAGAAGATGTGAAAGTTATCTAGAAATGCAGGAGAATGAATGGATGAAGGAAATGAGTATGTCAGGCAAAATTTGAAATTAGTGATCATGAATTGAAGTCAGAATCATCATCATAATCGCATGGTTTTTAAATTTTGTTTTGTTTTGCCTTTTTTTCTAAGTTAGATAGCTAAATGGTACAGATGGGGAGTAGATGGAGAGCTAAATGCTGCTAGGGTTTGTGTATCAGCATGTATTATGAAGGGCAAAAGGGTCAGGAGAGAGTGAATACAAGAGAGTGGTGGACCCACCTGGGGAAGTAGGAAAGAGACACCTAAAGCTGAGAAAGACATGAAAATCAGTGAGATCAATGGATTTTTAGCTCAAGATGGGTGACTGCATTGCTTGGTAAATGTCATTAGAGGCAGTAAAGAGAAATAAATTAGTAATTAATAGTCTGGCAGTTGGAAGAGTAGTCATTGTTTTTGATGATTTTTCTTCTTATCATTATTACTATTGATAATGAAAAGGCAGAGAATTTTGGTGACAGTATGACATTACTGCAGACTTGATCAGCAATCAGAGACCCCTGCCAAAGAGAGAAATAGCTGCACAAGTGTTAAGTAGGTCATGATGACTTGTCCTTGTGGTTAAATGTACTCATGGACTATTTTCCTTCATAATTCCTCAATTCAGCTCTCATTTTAAGTGCAAAAGTGATTGCTGTTGGTAACGGTAAAAAAAGCCCTAGGGGAAGAAAATAATCTTTTTCATGCCTATTTAATTCTAAGCTATATATGTTTTAAAGAGGAATAAACCAATACACACAAAACAGCTATTTAAATTAATGAGCCCTGCCAACTATGGTCTAAATACTTGTAACTAAATATATATTCTTTTATTCATAAAAACTCAGAAATAATTATCCCAGAAACCTTAAAAATAAATTGCTAATTTCCAACATGGTTACAATTTCCTTTTGAATCTTATCATTTAAATTGTAAAATGTTTCCCTATTTATACAAATGTATATGCATATTTTTTAGGAGAAACTATTTCAGAAGAAGGCATATTCTGATATGACAAGTATTTTTATATGTAATGAGAACACAGAGCACAAACTGAAATATAAAGCTGAGTGGAATATAAGAGAATGAATTTATTCAATGTGTGGACAATTAGGCTCACTATTTTTTCTCTCACAAAAAGATAAATTTAAGTGAACTTAAAAATGGAAACCATATTAATGCAATTAAAAGAATGAAATGGACCTGAGATTAAATTATCTTCAACCATTCTATGGGATAGTTCCATAAGCCTTTATTTTTTCATTTACTAAATAAGAAAGCCCCTCTCTCTTTTGCCCATCTCTGAAAGTGCTTACATTTTATAGAGAATTAATCAATATCTTTTAAATTTTATTTATTTTTTTCACGATTTTTGTTTATTTATTCATGAGAGACACAGAGAGAGAGGCAGAAACATAGGCAGAGGGAGAAGCAGGTTCCCCATGGGGAACCCAATGTGGAACTTGATCCCAGGACCCCAGATCACATCCTGAGCTGAAAGCAGATGCTCAACTACTGAGCCACTCAGGCGTCCCAATCAAAATCTTTAGGTATAAATTCACTGCATGTAAATAAAGTTTAAGTAAGAGTTTTGAAAATATCCAGTATTTAATTTAGTCTTGGGCCAACTCTTATTCTACTAAAACTTCTTATTCTACTAATTCTGAAACATTTTGTTAAAGTAAAAGTTTCAATATTCAAATAATCTCAAAAAGGAGCAAAATTGTTTTAGATATATACATAAAAGTATACTAAAAGGGTATTGCTAGATGAATCTTCTAATCAAAATACCCATGAAATCAGAAATTAGAGCATCCCAAAGTAATTCCCTTCAACAGCCCCCCCACCACCGCATGTGTGTGCACGCACACACACACACACACACACACACACACACACACACCTGACATACTGTGGAACCACTGGAATGATGCAGAATCATTTGTGTGTTCTTGAAATTTACACAAATGGTATCATATTATTATATGCAAACTTCCATGTCTGGCTTTTTTGCCTTAATATTTTCTTTGTGTTTCACCCATGTCGTTGCATAATGCAATTTGCTTATCCTTTTGATTCATATTTTTTCATTGGATGGATATGCCAAATATTATTTATGCTTTTTGATTTTAATGCTGATTTGGGTTATTTTGAATGGTCTGCTACTATATATTGTCATTCACATTTAGATCTACTATTGTTTTAATTACCTTCTAGTCATCTCATTGCTGAGGAAGGAATTTTTGCTGAAGGTTATGAGGATAGCTGAACACATGACACTCAACAATAAACTGATAAGACAGGCAGAAGTTTGTTAGTCATATATACTCACCGCATGAAGGGGGAGGACATGCCACAGAGTTTTATGTGGGGTTTTATTCAGAAACAGAGTGAACAATTAGGGGCTATGGGAAGTAGGTTTAGTTAAGTGTCAAGAGGGGGAAGTGACCTATAGCTTCTGCAAAAGATGTCATTAAGTTGTGTGCAAAGTTTTATGGGCTGGTAGTTAACTGGGAACTACTACTCAAGGATAAACAGAAACTATGCCTAGTCCCCTCGTAAAGAAGTTTTGGGGGCAGCCCTGATGGTGCAGCGTTTAGCGCTGCCTGCAGCCCGGGGTGTGATCCTGGAGACCCGGGATGGAGTCCCAATCTCGGGATCCCTCCATGGAGCCTGTTTCTCAATCTCTCTCTCTCTCTCTCTCTCTCTCTCTCTCTCTCTGTCTCTTATGAATAAATAAATAAATAATTTTTTTAAAAAGAAGGTTTGGGGGCCAGAACATTTTTCAAGGGAGCGGAGTAAGTAAGGGAACTTATGATTAGGCTGCTTGAAGTCCTCCTATTTTCACCAGATGTCAAGGCAACAATGATGTTGGCCTTTAATTTGAGTCCTTACACCGCAGTTATCCATCTGAAATTTTTTTCTTCCCATATGGGAAATTAATTAATTTAAATTTTTATTGGGAAATAATATCTTTTGCACAGCCCTGTCATTAGTTTCACAAGTCATTCTTATATAGGTATATCCATCTTGGAATCCATTCTTTTTCGTTACTGCAGTTGCTAACTCATATAATTTTATTGCTTCAAAATAGGTCTTGATATTTCATTAACCCTCCAGTTTTTATTTCCTTATTCAAGAATACCTTGATCATACTTTGCATATAAATTTGATTACTCCTTCCACTTTCAAATGCTGGGAAACTCATAAACCTACCTGGATTTTTATTGTGATCAAATCCAATTTATAGATTAATTGTGAGAATATTAACATCTTTACAATAACAACCTTCCAACTCATAAATTTGATATATGATCCCTTAATTCTCTTTATTTTTCTCAATAATATGTGTGTGTTTCCCATAAATATATTTCATGTATCATTTGTTTGATTTATTTCTTAGTGTTTGTTTTTTTGATGGAAGTGCATGTGAGCATACTTTTTTATGATTCAGATGAAATTCACAACACATAGAGTTAACCGCTTTAAAGTGTGCAATCCAATGGCATTTAGTGCATTCTAATGTTGCACAATCATTAACTCTTAGTTTCAAAACTTTTCATCATATTTATATAAGTTTTCTCAGATCCTCTATCCCTCCATCCTCTGTTAATAACTAACTGGCTTTCTGTCTCTAGATTTGTCTACTGGGGATATTTCTTAAAAAGAGAATCATAAAATTGATAACATTTGTGTCTAGTATCTTTCAATTAGCATAATGTTTTAAAATGTATCCCAGTTGTAGCATATGTCAGTATCTTATTCTTTCTGTGACTGAATAATATTTGTTTGTATGTACCACACTTCATTTATTTATTTTACTCTTTGATGAATATTTGAAAACCAAATTGTTTCTGACTTTTGGTTATTAGGAATGATACAACTACAAACAGGCATATGCAAGTATCTGTGAATACACGTTTTCAATTTTCTTGAATATATACCTAAGAAAGGAATTGTTAGATCATATGATAATTCTACATTTAACTTTCTGTGAAACTGCCAGACTATTTTGCCCTGGAGATGCACCATTTTACCTTGCCCCAACTAATGGACAAGAATTCCAAATTTTTGGGATGCCTGGGTGGCTCAGCGGTTGAGCGTCTGCCTTTGGCTCGGGGTGTGATCCTGGTCCTGGGATTGAGTCCCACATCAGGCTCCCTGTGAGGAGCCTGCTTCTCCCTCTGCCTATGTCTCTGCCTTTCTCTCTATATCTCATGAATAAATAAATAAAATCTTTAAAAAAAAAAGAATTCCAAATTTTGTGCATCTTACCAATATTATTTATTTTCCCATTATTTTTTTATTCCTTATATATGTGAAGTGGCACTTCATCATTATTGACTTAATAATCGATGATATCAGACAACTTTTCCCGTGTATATCTTCCTTGAAGAAACATCTATTAAAAAGCCCTTTGCTCATTTTTTAACATGGTTCTTTGTCATATCATTGAGATCATTGAGTTGTAAGACTTTTTTATATAATCTACATGTTACACTAGATTTATTATTTGCAAATATTTTCCCCTGTTATCTAGCTTCTCTTTCCATTTTATTGATAATGTTCCTTGATGCATAAAAATTTTTAATTGTGATAAAGTCCAATTGATCTTTATTTTTCTTTTCATGCTAGAACTTTTTGTGTGAGATCTAAGAATCCATTGTTAAGTATGAGATTCTAAAAATGTACTTCCATCATTTCTTTTAATAGTTTTATGGTTTTAGCTGTTACATTTAAAATTTTTGTCCATTCTACATTTTATACGGATGGCAGTAGGGTGTCAACTTCATTTTTTACATGTTGTTATCCAGTTGTTAGGGCCCCATCTATTGAAGACGTTATTCTTTTGACCAGTGAATAGTCTTGGCACACTTATCAGCAATCAATTGACCATAAACATTTGAGTTTATTTCTGGATTCTTAATTCTATTTTATCTCTCTATATTTTGCTCCCTATACCAGTATCAGACTGTTTAGATTACCTTAGCCTTAAAGTAAGTTTTGAAATTGAGAATCACGAGTCCTCCAACTCTATTTTATTTTGCAATAATATTTTGGTTATTCAGTTCCCTTCCCAATTTTATATGAATTTGAAGACCGTCTTTTCCATTTCTGTAAAAGACAAGAAGAGTTTTTTAGAATAATTGTTTTGAATATGTCCATTGTTTTTGTGTTATTTTTATTTCAATAATGGTAAGTTTATCTATCCATGAACATGGGATATCATTTGATTTACTTAGGTCTTATTTAATTTATTGCAGGAATGTTTTACAGTTTTCAGCCCAAAGACCTTTCACTTCCTTGGTTAAATTTATTCCTAGATACTTTTTAAAATTGCAAATGCAATTTTTTAATTAAAGTTCCATTTGGAAAGTTTATTGCTGATGTGGAGAAACACAGCTGACTTCTCTGTTTATCTTGTCCAGTAATTTTGCTGAGTTCACTTATTAACTCTGGTACTTTCTTTTTGGATATTTGGAAGTTTTAATATTTAGAGGTCTATTATCTGCAAATAAAAATAGTTTTACTACTTCCTTTCTACTTTGGATGTCATTTATGTATTTGTTTGTTTGTTTGGCTCATTTTCCTGCTTAGAACTTACAGTAAAATATTGAATTTTTACTGTTAAAAAAAATCACAGTTAAAGTGATGTCTTGTCTTGTTCTTGATGTAGGAGGATAATTTTTAGTTTTCCCCAGTGGAATCTGATGCTAGCTGTGGGTTGTTGATGGATGCCATTTATCATGCTAAGGAATTATTCTTTTGTTCCTAGATTTCTGAGGATATTTATGATGAAAGGTGATAGGTTTTGTCAAATGTTTTTTTCAGTGTCAATTGAGATTTTTTTTTTGTTGTTGTTTATCCTTTGATCCCTTTAATGTAATATATATTGATTGATTTTATTGTGTTTAACTGTTTTTACCTTCCTGGGATAAATTCCACTTTTTTGTGGTGTATAATTCCTTAATGTGCTATTGAATTTAGTTTGTAAATGTTTTATTGAGGATTTTTGTGTCCTCAGAATAGAAGATATTGGTCTGTAGTTTTCTTTACTTGTGGTATTTTTGTCAGACTTTCATATCAGCATAATTCCAGTCTCCTAGAATAAGCTAAGATGTGTTATCCTTTCTATTTACTGAAAAAGTTTGAGTGGAATTGGTATTAATTTTTAAAATGTTTGGTAGAATTCAGTATTAGAGACACATGCTATTAAATTTTTCTTAGTTACTAGTTTGTGGTTACTGATTCAAACTCTTGTTATAGGACTATTGAAGTTTTCTATTTATTTAGTTTTGGGAATTTATGTTTTTCTTGAAATTTACCCATATAATTTAGATTATCTAATTATTTTAGTACACAGTTATTCATAGTGTTTTCCTGATACTTGTCATTACTGTAAGGTTCATAGTAATGCTCCATTTTTATTTTTGATTTTAGTTATTGGCTTATCTTTATAAGTTTGACCAAAAGTTCATCAATTTTTGTTGGTCTTTTAAAGAAACAATTTTTGATTTTGTTGGTTCTATCTATTGTTTTTATATTCTTTATTTCATTTACCCCCATTTCAACCTATATTTTTTCCAACCTTATACTGAGTATGTGTTTATTTGCTATTCTTTACTAGTTCTTTAAGGTTTAATATTAGGTTGCTGATTTGAGATCTGTCTTATTTTTCATGTAGGTACTTACAGCTCTAAATTTCCCTTTGAACACTACTTTTGTTGCACCACATAAGTTTTTACTGTTTTCATGTAGTATTGTTTCCATCCTCACATTTTCAAACAATTTGTATTATTGGAACTAATATGTGTGTCTTATAAGCATATATATTTGGATCATGTTTTCTTAGGCCTTTCTGCAAATCTCTTTTAATAGAAGAGTTTAATTTGCATTAAAAGTGTTACTGCTGATGGGAAATTTCTGCCATTTTTTATATTTCTATGTTTCTTTCCTTAATTCCTCCAAATTGCCTTCTTCTATGTTTGCTAAAAGATTTTCTATTATATAATTTTTATTCCTTCTTCAATTTCATTGGGTATATAATTTAGTCATCGTAATTATTATCATGGGAATATTAATATTTTCAACTTTTATAAATCTAGTTTGAATTGATAGTAACATTAGTAGCATACACTTTGCTCACATTAAACTCAGTGAGTCTTATTTTGTCATAAATTACATCTTCACACACCTTATGCCTATTAACATAGATTGTAATTATTATTTCATGAAAAGTAAAATCATATGGATAAAAGAAGAGCTAAAACAAAGCTATAGTAATATAGTTTTTATATTGTTAAGTATAAATACCTTTATAAAAGATCTTTCTTTGTATGGCTTTAAGTTGCTGTGTATTGTCCTTTTATTTCAGCCTGAAGGATTCTCATTAGCATTTCTTGTAGGACAGATCTATTAGTGATAAACTTTCCTACCTTCTGTTTATCTGAAAAAAAAAAAAAAAACTTATTTTTTTTCTTTTTGAGAGTTTTTCTGTATATAAAATTCTTGATTGAGATCTTTTTCTTTCAGAACATTAAATACATTATTCCACTGTTTTCTAGCCTCCATGGTTTCAAAGGGGAAATCACTTGTTAATTTTTTTCAGGATATTTGTGTATGACAAGTCATTTGTCTCCATTTCTTTTTCAAGAATTTTCTTTTATCTTTGGCTTTCAACAGTTTCATTATAATGTGTTTTGGTGTGAGTCATTTTGGATTTACTATATATAGAGTTTGTTGAACTTCGTGGGTGTGTAGATTCATACCTTTCATCAAATTGGGACATTTTGATCATTACTTTTTCAAATGTTTTTTCTTCTAGGACGCTCAGAATACACACACTGATATGCTTTATGGAACTCTATAGTCCCCCTAGTTCTGTTAATCTTTCTTAATTCTCTTTATTTCTTTTTTTTTTTAAGATTTATTTATTTATTTATTTATTTATTTATTTATTTATTTATTTATGATAGACACAGAGAGAGAGAGAGGCAGAGACACAGGAGGAGGGAGAAGCAGGCTCCATGCCAGGAGCCCAATGCGGGACTTGATCCCGGGACTCCAGGACCGCGCCCTGGACCAAAGGCAGGTGCTAAACCCCTGAGCCACCCAGGGATCCCCAATTCTCTTTATTTCCTTTCTCAGACAGGTTAATTTCAATTTGCCTTATTTTCAAGTAACTGATTCTCCTTCCTGGCTGCTCAAACCTTTATTCAACACCTCTACTGAATTTTATAATCATAATTATACTTTTGGGCTCTGGAATTTATGCTTGATTCTCTTTTATAATTTTTATCTTTTATTGAAATTTCTTACTTATTTCAATATTATCCTCCTGATTTTCTTTCTTTCTTATTATGTCCTTCAGCTTTTTGAGCATATATAACTGATGTATTTATTTATATATTTGAGAAAGAGTAAGAGAGAAGATGAGGAGGGGCAGAAGAAGAGAGGAGAGAAAAATCTCAATCAGACTCTGCCACAAGCATGGAGTCCAACATGGAGCTTGATATCATTATCCACGAGTTGATGACCTGAGCCAAAATCAGGGATTAGATGCTTAACTTACTGAGCCAGCAAGGCACCCCTATATAACACGTTAAAAACATTTTTTAAAGTAAATCTAATCTTTGACTTATCTCAACAATAGTTTATATTAATTATTTCTTTTTAAAAATCTTCCCCAAAGATTACTGTAGTTGATTCTTGAGAGCTGCAGTCATCCATTTGTTTAGTGACTTTACCAAACTATTTTTGTCTTGACCATAATCCTTGTATGTGGTCACTGAATCTGTTCTGTCACCTTCATACTCATGCAGTAACCTGACAGAGATGTCCTAGAATGCTAGATTCAATAATAAAAGAAAACAAGAGGAAATAAAGGTATTTGTCTTTTCAAGTTCTTTCAACAAAACTCATGCCAAGGAAGAAATTTTAGCCTGACAAACTTAAAACAATGGTCAATCTCTGAAAAGATCCTCAATGAACCACCAGTGTGATCAAAGCATACAACCTCATTTTTTTTTTTTTTTTGAGGACAAAATTCTTTTTACCTACTCTTTCATCAGGAAACTGTACAGGTATGTGAGATATCACATAACTTCTATATGAAATGTCAAAATTCATAAAAATGCACCTGCCTATTTCTTCTTCAATCTGACGCTTGGATGCTTAGGATGTTACCTAGACTGCAAAGTTTTAAATAATGGATTCTCACAGTTCTTGCCAGCTTGATAGTTATTTCAGAGAAATGTCTGATTCCTGGAGCTTTGTATTTTCCATCTTTCACAACATCAGTATAATTTTTCATACTTTCATTCTCTATTATATTTCTGGTACAAAATATATAATTTTTTAAGATTATTTATTTATTCATGAGCTACACAGAGAGAGGGAGAGAGAGGTAGAGACACAGGCAGAGGGAGAAGCAGGTTCCACACAGAGAGTCCAACGTGGGACTCGACCCCAGGACTCCAGGATCATGCTGTGGGCCAAAGGCAGGTGCTAAACTGCTGAGCCACTCAGGGATCCCCAAAGAAATATAATTTTTAAGGATAAGTGACTGAGTGGCTCAGCAGTTGAGCATGTGCCTTTGGCTCAGGGCATGATCCCAGGTCTGGGGATCAAGTCATGCATTGGGCTCCTTCAGGGGAGCCTGCTTCTCCCTCTATCTATGTCTCTGCCTCTCTGTGTGTGTCTCTCATGAATAAATAAATAAAATCTTTAAAATATATATATAATTTTTAAATTGTTGTTATATTCAGCAGCCATTCTAAATTCACATATTGGTTGTAAAAATATATACCATTTCTCTTCACTTTCATATTATTTTCTTTAAAATCATAAATTGTATTTTTTCAACTGAGGTATGATTTGCACACAGTGAAATGTAGAGAGTTTTTTTAAAAGCCTAAACTTCTCAAAATAAAGAATATATTTGCATAATCACAACTCCAATCAAGTTTTTTTTTTTAAAGATTTTATTTACTAATTCACGAGAGACACACAGAGAGGGAGAGAGACACAGACACAAGCAGAAGCAAGCTCTATGCAGGGAGTCTGACGTGGGACTCAATCCCAGGTCTCCAGGATCATACCCTGGGCAAAAGGTGGAGCTAAACCGCTGAGCCACCCAGGCAGTCCTCCAAACAGGTTTTAAAACATTACTTCAGCAGATTTCATCCCTTCCCCTACTTCAGGAAGAACATCATTTTAATTTTTAGAAACAACATAGTTTAGTTGTACTTGAACTTGATGGTCTTTGACTTACTCAAAATAAAGGGATTTTGTTTTGTTTTATTTTGTTTTTAGATTTGTCTGTCACTACATATATTAGAAGTTCACCTCTTTTATTGATTAGTAGTATTGCATTATATAGCTTCATGAGACATTATCTATGCACTTCTGATAAATATCTCTAATTTTGATTTACTATTTATTTAGCTACTGTAGCTATTCTAGTCTGTGTGTGTCCTTATGTATGGATTGCCTATTTAATCTTTTTTAATATTTTATTTATTTATTTTAGAGAGAGAGAGAGGGAGAGTGTATATCTACAAGCAGGGGGACGGAGAAGGACAAACAGAATCTATGCTGAGCATAGAGCCTGACACAGGGCTTGATCCCATGGCCTTTAGATCATGATCTGAGCCCAAATCAAGAGTTGGATGATCAACTGAGCCAGCCAGGCACCTCTTATAGCATCTTTTCGTAACAAAAGTTTTAATTTTTATGAAGTCTAATTTATAATTTGTCTTTTGCTTTTTGTGTCCTGTTTAAGAATATATCATATGCTTTAAAGTCAAAAATATTTTAAAATTTTTTAGAAGCCATACTTGTACTTTTGTGTTTGATACCCATACAAAATTATATTTTGTATCAAATTTGAAATCGAGTTGACTTTTTCATGTATGGATATCCAGTTTTTCCAGAACCATTTCTGAAATAGCTCTCTTTTCTTCTTAAATTATTCTACTACTTTAGTGAAAAAAATCATTTGACAACATATGTATCAATCTATTTCTGGACTTCTTTTTTTTAAAGGCTTTATTTATTCATGAGACACACACACACACAGAGAGGCAGAGACATAGGCAGAGAGAGAATCAGAGAGTTGTATTTTTGTATTTACCTTAGAAATTTCTAAAGAAATAATTCCATATGAAAATATAAACAACTTTGTTTTCCTTATTTCTCTTATTTATGTTTCTTATCACATTGCACTGCTAAGATCCTCTAGTGAATAAGAACAGACATCAGTCATGATGTAATATTTTTCTATATTTTAAAATTCTATTTCCTAATGTACAACCTCTATAGGCCCTCTATGCTCAATTTAGGAACACAAAAGGGAAAGAAAGGAAATCTATAATAAATGGAATTTGAGACACTTGGATTTATGTGTCTATGATTCTTATCTTGGAAGTCTTAGAAACCCTTGACCTGACTGATATAGGAAAACAATTTTCCTTCATGTATGGATTATATCAAAGTATAACTTGAGGCATTATTCTTCAATATTCTTTATCAATATTTTCTTTGTCTTTCTCTTTGACTTCAGACAAAAGGTTAGGTCTCAACATATCCCAACTGAATTCAGGTACCTCTTAGCAGTAGTGTATATACTCAAAAAATTGTGATTTGTGGTCAGAAACTAGGGAAGCATATGTGAAAGTTGAAAGTGAGTCTTGAGGTTGTGAAACCACAGAGGGCATGATATTAGGCTAGTTAGGGAAGGTTTTGTTGGTTACAACACTCCCTTATGACTTGGCTTAACACACTCCAAGGATATCTGAAATTGGTAGTAACATGCTCTAGAATGGTTTCTTGATATTTAACCTCAGTAAACTAGATGGGGTGCCAGAACTGACTTTATAGAATATTCAGAAAAGAATTAGTAGTTATAAGGAGTAAAAGCCTATAGAATGGAATAATAAAACAATGAATCTGTGACTTGATTGCTTCCTGGGAGTGACCAGAGGACATTTACTACATTAATACGTTAAGGAATTCATTATGAAGCAGTTATGGCAACTTTCAGCTCTGTTATGGCTGAATGCTATAGACCAGGATTAATGATAGAGATGCTTCGGTAAAACTGGAATTCCTGATATCAAATGGGATTATAAAGCTACAGAATAACTAAAATTAGGTAGTACTTTTGTATCCCCTCTCCCCCCCAAAAAAACATTGCAAGACAGCAACAATAGGGGATCAATCATAGTATCTTGACCTAAAAAGTTCTGGAATTCTTAGTAATCAATCGTAGAGATGAATTGATAGTTTCAATATTGAATTAATTAAAATTACTGGGTTGCAACCAGGACAATTAAAATCTGGTAAGCCAAAAGCTAGCATCAGTTGTCACAACGGAAGAATAAAATTCCTCACCCAATTTTCAGGTCAAAGTTGGTTCTGAGAACCCAGTAGCTAGATGAGACTCCAAGTCATTTTTAGGAAGGAGACTTCAATATCAAATTATATGATAATTATTCCCCCAATTCTTATCAAAAGGTATTCAAAAATATAGGTACAATGGAGAAATGAGATATCCAGATGGTTTGAAGGCTGTTTGAAGGAGCTGACACCGAATTCAGTGTATGCAAATACCCTCACCACTGATTTGAGATCTACTGGAGACTAGGTGATGATGGAGCCCTGGACATCTGTAATGGACTCCATCTCATAATTGGTCCAGTGTTATTAACTAATCCCTAAATGCCTAACTGAGATAGCTGTACTTAGCAGCTGACACAGTCCTCACATTATAAGTGGGTATAAAATATGCATGTCACTATTCTCCTGTTAGCCTATACCACAGAGACATATTCAACAATTTGCTAGGACGACTTGTTATGTGATGTCAGTCCATCCATTTCCTTAATGACTTGAGGGGCTTATACAATGAGATCTGTGGCAGAATGGCCATAGTTTTTGTTTTAAACTTGATTTTACCAGAATATCACTAGAATATGGCCAATGTTCAAGCATGTTGTTCAGACTTATTAAAGTCAACTTACTGAAATCATGTAGTATAAGCTTTGACAATTGGGTTTTCTCTTTTTTTGTTATGCAGGTGCTTTACTTAAGCTTTGACTGCAGAGACATTTGCTTCAACACATTGCCAGACACACTAGGTAAAGATTCGGGTTGCCTCCTGCTGCTAAGAATCCTTTGTTTTAGAGATCTTGGTTGAATCCAATAACTGACCATTTGGGCCATTTACTTTTTATTCTTCCTGAATTTTGAATTCCCACTTTTATGTTTTAAATTCACCAATAAAAAGTGAGCCTGTGAAAATCTATGGCCCTACCTTTGATCCCAATAAAAACAGACCCCTAGGACCATGAGTGTTTTCTCTATCAATATACCTTGCTATGTGGCCTCAGGTGTGCTGTATGGCCCAAGGTCCTATAAGGAATAAATCTGATTTTTTAAAGGTTTCCTGGAGGTTACTGCAAAAAGGATTCTTGAAATCATAATAAGAACCACAAGGGGTGGTCCAAACACAACAATGCTTATTGACAGGCTAAGACCAGCACAAAACAAATCATTAATAGCCAGAATACCAATTAGCCAGAATACCAATACCAAGAGTCAACATTTTGAATATAGATGTCAATGACTTCCAAAATACTATTTTAATTGAGGTAGAGTCAGTTAAATTTATAAATGACTAAATATTCATTGATTTGTCTATTTATTCATATTTTTATTAGAAAACCAATTTTTAATCTTGGGATATACTGAGGTGATGATGCATTATCCTTTCACTTAAACTTAGCATCTTCTTTAGAGGAGTTCCAAACACATTGCTATCTGAATAAGATATTTCATTTGGTCAATCGAATTGTTTTCACCAGCTAAGTTACCCTAATCATCAGAGTCTGGGATAAGGTCTTACATTCCAGTGGTTTACTTTTAAAGTGATCCAAAGAAACAGAGGCAGGGAACTGGGTGGCATGAAATGGGGGAAGAAGTTCAGGCAGTGGTTACATTATCAAGCTGGTCCTTGCTGTGGGCTACTGGCACTTGATCCAGTTCTCATGAACTCTGTAGAAAACAAACAAACAAACAAACCTTAGAACTATTTATTCCCACTTTCAATTGTTTAAAGTCTGTGTTATATAAGCATTCTCCACACATGTACTTCCATATCTGCACATGAGCCAAATTGGAAGAGCAGGTTTCCACTAGACAAGGTATTGGTCAACCACAAAATGTATAAAATAATACAGGATAGATAGTAGAACAAGCTACAGTTCTTTTGCTTTTTTTTTTTTTCACAGAATATTTTTTATTACTCTACTCCTTGTACCATGCATGGAAACAGTGTGTTTCATTTTTAAGTCCAAGAGAAAAGATAATTCCCAGATAGCTGGAATTCACGGACAGAATGAAACATCCAAATTTCTTCATTTGAAGTTAAAAAGTTCTTTAACTGTAGGCAGCATCAGGCAGAGCAGACTCCCATGCTGCACCCCTGTGAAACTAGGTTTTCCCCGAGCAGAGAGGTCTCTTCTTGCCAGAACTGGTTTCCCTGCTCAGAAGGTTCAGAAGCCGGTTACCATACTGCTCGCTGGACCCCGGACAGCTGCCCTGGTCTGCTAAGTGACGGAAGACAATACGACTAAGCCTCCAGCGCCATAACACACCGATTTCGGATTCTGACAGGACAGCTATCTCAGGGAAGGGTGGCAATTTCTCCATCAGCCACTTCCTGAAGATCTTTTGGAAAGATGGTATTCTTTCTGAGTGAATTGATCCGTAGCCTCTCATCAATTGTTCCATCCATAGCTTAATTATTTTCTTTGCCTTCTAGTCTATTGACAAATCACATAGCTCAAATGGCTGTATGATTGTCATAGCTTCAGGTTCAGTAAACCTCTTATTCTGTGCCCCGATGAAAGATGACTTCCTCTAGGAGTAATTACTTCCAATTTGGTATAACCCAAATTGTTCATACAGAATGCATAAATTCTACAATAATTGTAGGAAAGATGGTGTAAAGTTTGCACCCTTTGCTTGTTAGACCCATGTATTCTTACTATGTTGGACACAGCTCCATATATAAGTTGTTGGTACAGTGCAAATATTATACCTAAAAGGACAACACCATAATCTCAAGATGTGCACCAAATGAGTGCTTTAGTCTACTTTTAGTAGAACATTCCAGCATTCTATTGGTCTAGCTATTTTATGACACAGTATATAAGACGACAAGGGTCCCTATGGCCATGTACCTACACCTGCTCCTCCTTGCTAGTGAACAGTTTCTCGGGCTGGGATGACTTTATTCAGGGTTTCATGTTGTTATATTGGACAGCCTACAACCATCTGAATGTTCACACCAGCAGACACACAGCAAACAGGATAGACAAATCCACATTAAGAGTAATTGCCAATTCTGATAAACAAAAAAGTACTAACCCCTCAAAATGTCTGTTTGGATTCCTAAGGGGACAGTGAAAGAATGAGTGTTCAGTTCAGGTCCTTACTACTGGCACACTGGGCTATCAGCAAACAAGTAGGTGTATTAACCTTAGTGAAAAGGAGATAATCTTTGGGGCCAGTGCTGCAGGTTGAGAAACATGGCTTTAGAGGCTTCATTGGCCTTATGAATGGATCACTGTCACTAGGTGAGCTATTCCATCAATAAGTAATCACATCATATTGAAGAGTTTATGAGGACTAAGTAATTTACATGCATTGTTTTATTTTCACATGTATTAAATAGGATATTGCCATTTCAAATTGAAGAATCTAAATGAGTTTTCACTAAAGCAGCAAAGGAAAAACATCTTTTATGAAGCCTATCCTGTTAGAATATACATGTATTTAATGTATACATAAAAGTTTCTTGCTTACATGAAGTAAAGAAAAAGGGTTCAGGGGAAGTATTATATGAAAATGTTGAAAGAAATCCATATTTTTAAAAGTATTTTTCTTAGAATTTGAACACAAAATACAATGATGGAAAAGATTATTCTTTTCCAGGCATTTAGAGACCATTATCCTTTAGGATATGTACAAAGAGCTGAGAGACTGATCAAAGCAAATACAGATAAGTTATTAAGTAAGTATATACATGGACAGATGGTGTAAGAGGGAGGTGTTTCTAAACAGGAAGGAAAATGAAAAAAATCTTTTGCACTAAATCATGCCCTGTGTGTCAAATAAAATACTTTCATGTGTTGACAAAGGGTCTTTTGACTGATGAATTCTGTCGTGGTTTATATGTTGCTACCTAACTCTGTCATTCAGCTAATACTCATCACCTATCAGCAAAATTAGAGTTTCTGCACTCAGTTGACCCTTCTTTTTCAAATTTAGTGGTTTATTTGTATCATTGTTGATTCCTGTTTCTATGAAGGACAATTTGATAAATCTGGGAAAAATGATAGATTGTGTTTATCTCTCCTCATCTATCTCAAAATCAATCCTTAATTTTTGTACTGTTATTTTTTATCCCTTTTGAAAAGAGCAACCCCAATATATGTTTCCAAAGTGTGTGAGCTGTAAACTAATCCATGTAAGGATTCTTTATTAAGTGTCTACTATATGCTAGATACTTCATTGACATCAATGAACAAAACAACAAGCTCTATTTTAGATTTTTATAATACGTAACAAGTGGCACAAGTATAAGAAAAAATATTTAGAAAAATGAAGAGCAGGGGAAAGGTTATCTGGAGTTCAGAGAGAATAGAGAGTTGCAATTTTATATAGTTAAAGCAGGTTGGGGTAGTAACACAAAAAGAAAACAAAGTTCAATTGTTAAGTATATTTGAAAAGAACTGCTATCATTTGTTCTTGTCAGAGATCCAAAATGTCATTAGTGAAATTACACATTTGAGAATTACCATAGTGAGAAATGTATTTCACACCTTAAAATCCAATTGTTCACAAACATCTGACTCTATTTCAAGAACTTTTTTATTACTGTGCATGTGATAAAAATTATTCATTATCTTATCAGTTTTCCCCATGCTTCCCTGGCTCTCCATGTTTTTTTTCCAGCTGCACTTTTCACTGATTCCTAAAGATAGTACAGTGATAGTCTAGTTCTTCAATTATTGTGGAAAATAAAATAAGCGAACATGTAGAGAGAAGTCATATACAACATGACTGCAAGAGAAATAAGTTAGGTCCCCCCCACAGTAGAAATGAAGAAGAGGAAGGAATGTGAGACAAATGTGGTCAAAGTGAATTTACCAAGAACCTCCAGGTTTGTCAATGTGTTTAGTGAGTAGTCCCTAATTCAAAGAATATATAAGAATAGTCATTGCATGAGTGGATAAAATGTCCTGAAAACTTCAGCACACAATAAAAGAAATTTGATAGAATTCTTTTCAAATTTTACAGTGATCAGAATTTTCTTTTTTTTTTTTAAGGGCTGTTTTATATTCACAGCAAAATTGGGGGAAGGTACAGAGATTTGCCATATACCACTTGCTCCCATACATGCATACCCTCTCCTATTAACATTTCACAGTTTACATTAGGAATCACTCTTGGTATATTCTATGGGTTTAGACAAATAGATAAGGACATGTATTGACTACTATAGTGTCATACAGAATAGTTTTACTAACCAAGAAATCCTCTACACTCTGCCTATCCATGTTTCCCTCCCCGCTAACTCTGGAAACCACTGATCATTTTACTGTCCCCATAGTTTTGTCTTTCCTAGACTGTCCTATAGTTAGAATCACACAGCATGCAGCCTTTTTAGATTGGTTTATTTCACTTAGTGATATGCATTTAAGGTTTTCCCATATCTTGGTAGCTCATCTGTTTTTGACACTGAATAATATTCTATTGTCTGGATGTACCAAAGTTCACTCATGTTTTCACTTACTGAAGGACATCTTGGTTGCTTCCAAGTTTTGGTAATTTTGAAAAAAAGCTACTATAAAAATTTGTAGGCAGATTTTGGTGTGGACATAAGTTTCCAGCTCGTTTGAGTAAAACCAGAGTGTGATTACTGGATCTTATCATAAGGGTTTGTTTAATTTTGTAAAGAATTACTGTACATACTGTGGTCTTTCAAAATGAATTTACCATTTTGCACTTCTGACAGCAATGGGCGAGAACTCACGTCACTTTCCATCCTTTTGTTTTCAAGGTTCTGGATTTGGACTATTCTAAAAGGTGTACAGTGCGATCTCTTTGTTTTAAAATGCATTTCTCTGGTGACATACAGTGTAGAGCATCTTTCCGTGTGTTTATTTGCCATTGTATACCTTCTTTGGCGAGGTATCTAATAAGGTCTTTGTCCCACTTCTTAATAAGGCTGTTTGTTTTCTTGTTAAAGAGTTCTTTGTATATTTTGGGTGGCAGGGTTTTTTTTTTTTAATTAAATAATTATTTTGTAAATATTTTTTTCCTAGTCTGCGGTTTGTCTTCTCATTCTCTTGGCTGTCTTTATTAGAGAATTAAAAAAAAAAATTAATGGAGTCCAGTTTACCAATTCTTTCTTTCGTGGGTTGTGTCTTTGATGTATCTAAAAAATCACCACCAACCCAGTCATCTGGATATTCTGTTATCTTCTAAAGTTTTATGGATGGTGTTTTACATTTACATCATCAACCCATTTTTAGTTAATCTTTGTGTCTAACTTCATTTTATAACATGATATCCAATTGTTCAACACAATTTGTTGAAAAAACTTATCTTTATATATTACATTGCCTTTGTTCCTTTGTCATAGACTAGTTGACTATATTAATGGGGGTCTATTTCTGGGCTCTCTATTCTGTCCCATTGATATATTTATCTATCTTTACTTCAATACCACCAGTCTTGAATGGTGTAGCTTTATAGTAATTTTTGAATTCAGGTAATGTCGCTCCTTATTTTGTTCTTCTCTTTCAATACTGCATTGACTATTGTAGGGTTTTTGCCCCTCCATATAAACTTTGGAATCTGTATGTGAATCAGATCAGATTCATCTCACCATATAAACTTTATAATCCTTGACAAGTTACTTTGTGAATATTGGCCACAAAACAATTTGCTGGGATTTTGTATAGGACTGTTTTGGATCTGCAGATCAAAGATCTCTTCATTTATTTAGTTCTTTGATTTCATTCATAAAAATTTATAATTTTCCTCATATAGATTTTTAATTTAATCTGAGATTTTTAATGACATTACCAAAAACAAGTTGTCACACTGAAGGAATATTTATTAAAAAATTATTCATAAAAGAAAGGCAGAGAAAAGATGACAAAATCTTTTACCCCAGCTATGGAAAATTATGTTATCAAATTTTTGTTATGTTACTATCAAAAAGAGTGAAATTTTACCATTTGCAATGATAGTATAATTATTTTAAATTAACCCTTTATATACCTTCCTTCTGTGTTGGCAAAACTTTCACACTTTATTATTTGATTTTTCTTTACATGATGAAAATTTGATAGCATAATTTTCTATAGCTGGAATAAAAGAACTAGAGGGTATTTTTTTTTTTTTTAAGAACTAGAGGGTATTATGCTAAGTGAAATAATTCAGTTAGAGGAAGACAAATAACATATGATTTCACCCATATCTAAAATTTAAGAAACAAAAAAGATGAACATAAGGGAAGGGAAAAATAAAATAAGATGAAAATAGAGAAAGACAAACCATAAGAGACATTGACTTCTAGGAAACAGACTGAAGATCACTGGAGAGGAGGTGAGTGGGGGATGGGGTCAGTGGGTGACAGGTGTTATGGAGGGCACATGATGTGATGAGTACTGGGTGTTACATGCAACTGATGACTCACTAAATTCTACCTCTGCAACTAATAATACAGTACATATTAACTAAATTGAATTTAAATTAAAAATTTATACTATCTGTACATTGTAAGATAATCTTTTTTATTTGACAAATTTTAAATATTGTGTATATTTGTGATTTTTTTTCCTAAATAAGTATCCACTTATATAACTAATTACATATTTTTCCCCAAAAGAAAGCTCCTAAAAATGGTATAGCTCAGGCCTAGCAAGATTTATATCTATCCTTATTAAGCAGATAGCATCTATGAGGCCCACTCACTGATGATGTATGGAGGCATCACTCAAATTTCATCAGCAAAATAAAATAATTTAGCTGATAATATGCATGCTATTTGGACCCTCTACACACCATTTGAACCAACTATTACATAGTTAGCCATAACTTTCAGGCTTTGTGTAACATAAACATCTTGTAAATACAGAGATTCTAGGCAGAAATTGAACACAGACCATATGACATGCATTAGCCTAGTTATACCATTACCCACAGGCCATGCTTTTCCTTGACCCTACAAGTTCTTCCAAAATCTTGATCTGTCTAAAAGCAATTAAGGACTCTTCTATTGAATCTGTATTTTTCAAAATGAAATCTAACAGGTAATCATAGTTGGAAATCTAAAAGTATTTAAGGTATTTATTTTTTAAGATTAAAAGGAACTATATGTAATGATAGTCATTCTATACTTCTGTTTTATTTTTTTATTTCCCCCCAAACTCAAAGAAATTAACTGTTCTATACTGGTACATTAATAGTTTCAAATATTCAATTTACTCAACTGACTTTTAATTGTTTCTCTCTCTCTTTTTTTTAAATTTTTTATTTATTTATGATAGTCACAGAGAGAGAGAGAGAGGCAGAGACACAGGCAGAAGGAGGAGCAGGCTCCATGCACCGGGAGCCCGATGTGGGATTCGATCCCAGGTCTCCAGGATCGCGCCCTGGGCCAAAGACAGGCACTAAACCGCTGCACCACCCAGGGATCCCTAATTGTCTCTCTCTTTTTCTCATGACATTCATTGTGTGAGAAAACTAATCATTGAAAAGCATTATGCATTTAAAGGTGGTTGAGTCAAATTCTGTATATTATGAACAAGGCATAGTAGGGTAGTTAGTAGCTCTAGCTGGGAACAGCTTTTTGGAAATTAACTAATTAAAGATTTTTTTTTGTACTTCCTCAGAAAAATGTATCAATTTTAAGTGATTGTATATCCTTGAATTTGAAATTAATGTAAGGACACTAATTGGTAAACCTTAATTTGAATAATTAAAAGTATTTACATATAATTTATAAATGATAATATAACAAATATAATCAGATATAGTTATAAATTAAAAATTATTATACCAGAAATTTTCATGCTGAATAAGACATAATTCTACATCATATAATATTCTGTGTCATATAACAATAAATAGTGGTAGTAAATAGTAATAGTAAGTTGTTAGTTATACTGTTATGAAGAATGATATTAGCATTTATAAGTTCAATCTCTAAAATTTCTAAATATTTTAGTAACTCGTTAATATAATTCTCAAAGACCACTTATATTTCTTTTATTTCTAGGTTTCTTCTTTATTTCAAACAAATAGACATTTACTGAGCTCTAATATTTGGCCAAGGACATCAGCAGGCCATTTTGGTTGGAAAATGAATGAGAGTGACAATGTTTGAGAATTACACCTGAGTTATGCACTAAAAGTTTGAAGTACATGGTGTGTTGAGCAAGGAGAAGGTAGATACAAGAAAATGTTTTTTACTGCAATAATGCATTTTATTAAAGTCCATTCTATCCGATATTAAATTTATCACCTCTAATTTCTATTAGCTATCAGTTGCATGTATTTGTTATTTATTTTTTATGCAGTTAGGGAAAAATTTACTTTTATACTTCATCCTATTTAGCTCTACAGCTATTGAAACACTTGGAGTCATGCAAAGCATTGCATATTTTTACTTTCTTTTTATCCAACTTTCCTAACAGTCTTTGCTTGCTGCTTTAAATTGTATTGATGGTGCTTTGTTTAGTCCTATCCTTCACCTTACTGACTTGCCAATATGATAATACAAATAATATTAATAATAGATCACAGTGGATCATACTATGCATTGAGCACAATTCCAAGATATTTACATAGATTAAGAATTTAATTATCAGAATAACTCTGTGAAGTTGGGACTGCTATGATCTTCCCTCATTTTGCAAATGAGAAAGGAAGCAGTTTTCAGGGCTAAATTACTCCTGTAAAAAAGTCTGCTCCTTACCTGCGCTAACAAAGTTTAAAAACACCTCAAAAGGTTCCAGCCTCTGTAAATAACAAAAATATCTGCCAGGAGAAAGTCTGTTACTCTTTAAAAAAATTGAAATATCAACCAACATATCAACCAACCAGTAACCATCATCCGGTCATTCATTGCTGGATATACAAAAAAGCTAAACAATTCTACCTAGAATCAGAAATTGAATCAGTCAATAGAAACAAACATAAGAATTGAAGAGATGAGAGAATTAGCAGAGGATAAGTTTAAAAGGGTTTTCTTAAATATGCTCAAACATCTTAAAGGTATTATTTTGGAGATTTCAGGTCAAAGCACACATTTACCATCCTTTTGGATTGGTAAATCCAATCCCTTTGGATTATGAAGAGTTGTCAAATGCCTTCCCACTTCTGTTCTGGAATCTACTTGCTAAAGGGGTATAAATATAACTCCTACACATGTGGGAATCTGCTTCTCCTGAATCAAATTCCCAGAATTCTTTTCTGCTTTGGTAGCTCAAGATATGCTTAAATAAATCCTGTAAATCCAATAAATGATATTGCCCATTTTATAGAGTTCTTATTGGTAGAAACGATTTGGATTACCATTATCATTCCTAAAAATGGAGATCTACCCTTAAATATTAATAGACATGTGATTTTATTTTTTTTAAGGATTTTGTTTATTTATTCATAGAGACAGAGAGAGAGAGAGAGAGAGAGAAAGAGGCAGAGACACAGGCAGAGGGAGAAGCAGGCTCCATACAGGGACTGTGGGACTGGATCCCAGGTCTCCAGGATCACACGCCAGGCTGCAGGCCGCACTAAATCGCTGCGCCACCGGGGTTGCCCTAGCCATGTGATTTTAGAAGGCTTGATATTGATATTTTAGTCACCCACAACTGCCAAACTAAAGAAACTTAGGATTCTGTAAATCTAATAACCCTTTCTGTGTTTCTATGTTGTTTATTCTTTTATTGCTATGTTGTTTCTTTATACTTCCAAAATCTTTAACTGTTTGTATATTGTTTATATTATTTATATTTTCCTTTTTAATTATAAATAAATGTTAAGTGATTTGGTTGCCATTATTTCTACCATCTTATCAGTATCCTAGATTTAATTAGTTTTTTCAGTTACATGTTTCCTGTTTATTAAAAATGAGGAATGACAAATAGCTACAAAGTGCATAAAGTATAATATCCTTAATATACAGTTTAATGATGTTATCATGTGTTTACTTCCATGTGTCAACCACTGAGACAACATATGGAATATATAAGAATCTCATGAGGTGCCTTATATCTTTTCCCCATCTATAACCCTAAGGTATCCACTATTATAACTTCTATCATCACTGATTAATCAAGTAATTTATGTTAGTAAATATTGTCAATTAAATCACATACACTTACTGATTTTTTTACCTATCCTATCACTTACAAAGAGACATATGTGAGGGACATCTGGGTGATGCAATTGGGTGAATTTCAAACCCTTGGTTTCAGCTCAGGTCATGAACGCAGTGTCATGAGATCAAGTCCCACATCAGGCTTTACACTCAGCTTGAGGTCTGCTTGGGATTCTCTCTCCCTCTCTCCCTGACTCTCCTGCTCATGTACTTTCCCTTAACAAATAAGTAAGTAAGTAAGTAAATAAATAAATAAATAAATAAATATCTTTAAAAAGAGAGACATATGCAAAAAATATCCACCATGGATATGTGTATTGGAAGAAAATATTTATCACTTTATGTCATATATTTTGTTATATTTTTAGATTAATACTTAGCATTTTAGATTAATACTTAGCATTGTTTTCTTTCTATCGAATGCCTATTAATATGTTCCTTTTCTGAATGATTTAAAGATTTTTCTCTTTGTTTTGGTTTCAGCATTATAACTGTGGTGTATTTGTTTTGGTTTTGTATTTGTTTTGTATATTTGCATTAATCTTCCTTTTTGGGGTGTTTTTTTGATGTCACTAGGTTTTCTATATGTGTAGATAGATACTTTTTTGCAATTTTAAAGAATCTTAACTTTTATCTTTCAAATATTGATTCTGCTCCAATTTTTCTCTCCATTTTTCAGTCAATGTGTTTATTCAATATACTATATTTATTTGTCTTAATAGCTCTCTCCATTTGGATAATTTATATTAATATATCTCTGAGTTTACTAACTTATCTTCTACTGTGTTCAGTCTGCTGTTAAATACAGCAAATGAGTTGAAAAATTCAATAATTGAAATTCCAAAAAAAAAAGTCACTACAGAGTTGCAATAGTAAATTTCAACCAGCAAGAAAAGGAATAAGTAAAATTGAAGAAATATTAATAAAGATTACACAATCTGAAGATAGAGGTCATACAAACTAAAGAACAGAGAGAAACAAGAATAGAGAAGCGGAGACCCAGAGAATAGTAAGATACCAATGTATACAAACATATGCATAACTGGAGGACAAGAAGGAAGAAAGAGAAAGGAAAAGAAAATATCTTCAAAGAAATAACACTGAACACTTCATGAATTTACTGAAAAACATAACCTACATATCCAGAAAGCTTAGTGGGTTCCAAGTAGGATAAACACAAGAGAGTCACAAACATTAAAATAAAGTAGGATAAACACAAGAGAGTCACAAACATTAAAATAAAGTGCTAAAACTCAAGTACTAGGAAAAAATATCTTGAATAAAACAAAAGGAAAAAAAAAAAACAACAACTCTTTTCTTACAAGGGAATTCCAATAAGATAAACAGTAATTTTCTCAGCAGAAACAATAGATTCCAGAAATCCATGAGATAACCTATCCATAGTGCTCAGAGAAGAAACTGTCAACCTTGCAAGTATCTTATATCCAGAAAGGACATTTTTCAAAAATGAAGGTAAAGTAAAGACTTTCTTATATCAACAACAGCAGAAAACTTATTGCTAACAGATCTGCCTTAAGATAAGTAGTAAGGGAAGTTCTGCAGGCAAAAAGCAAGAGATCCTAGATAGTAATTCAAGTCCAAATAAATAAATAAATAAACAACCACCAGCAAATGTTATCATGTAAGTATAAAAGTCAAATGAATTTTTACCCTTTCTACTTAATATTAAATTGTAGAGAATAATATATACTTAATTTATTGTTGGGCTCATAATATAAGTGCAATATATGTGAGATATATTGCAAACAATAGCACAAAGGAGGTGAGTGGGAGCAAATCTTTACTGAGGCAAAGAAATGACAAAAATACATGGTGTATGTTGAATTTGAAACATTAAAACTGTAATACATATAATAATAATACATAAGAGGGAAAAGGAATAGTAGTGCATAAGAGTAATGTTTCTATATATTTCTGGATTGAGCCACTATGAGTCTGAAGCTTATTCTGATTAAGTTAGGATGTATATGGTTAACCATACAACCACCAGTAAGAAACAAAACAAAACAAACAAACAAAAATAAAACAGAAGGAAAAGTCTCAATAGTGGAGTGAAAAAATCAGCAATAAAAATATATATATATATACATTAGAAAATTATTTAATGCAGATAGCAGTAAAGGAAGAATAGAGAAATATAAATCACATAGAAAACAAAGTATAGAATAGCAGATGTGAATCTAACAATATCACTAACATTACAAATGGAGGAAACAACCACATTAAAAGCCAGATATTGTCAGACTGGATTTAAAAAATAATTCAACAGTAGGCTGTCTTTAGGAGGCACAGTAAAGTTTCAAAGATACAGATACAGTCATACCTTGCAAGTTTAGTTCCACTGCCGTAAAATGAATATTGCAATAAAGTGAGTCAAATGAAGATTTTTGGTTTTCCAGTGCATGTAAAAATTATGTTTACATTACACTGTAGTCTATTAAGTGTGCAAAAGCATTATGTCTAAAAATAAGCATTTATATACCTTAATTAAAAATACTTGAAAAAATATTTGATTGCTAAAAATTTCTAACAATTGTATGTGCCTTTGTCAAGTCATAATCACTGATCACAGTAAAAGATGTAATTAAAAAATTTGAAATGTGAACATTACCAAAATGTGACACAGAAATAGGAAGTGAGAAAATGTTGGAAAAATGGTTTTGATAGACTTACCACAAACCTTCAATTTGTAAAAACCATATCTGTGAAGCTCAGTAAAGCAAAGGACACTAAAAGAAGTATGCTTTGTACATAGATGGAAACATATATATCATGCAAACAGTAAACACAAGAAAGCTGGAGTGGCTGAACTAAAATCAAAATAAGCTTGTTTTGGGCTAAATTTTGTTCTCCTGAAATCCATATATTGAAGTTCTAACCTTTATTATCTCCGAATATGACTTTTTAACTAGAGGTAATTGGACATACAGGCAGACACCAAGGTCACACCAGGACAGAGGAAAGATTGTGTGAGGACCCAGATAGAAGGAAGCCATCAGCAAGCCAAGGAAGAGGGCTTTGAAAGAAACTAAACCTGCTAACATCTTGGTCTGGCCTCTAGAGCTGTGAGAAAATTAATTTCTGCAGTAAAAGCCACCCAGTGCAGTGATGGAATTTTTTAGCACAGGCCTAGAATTAAAACAAATAATTAAAACAAAATATTATTAGAGATTGGTACATTTTACAATGATAAAATGGCCAACTTACAATAAGGATTTAACAATTACACATATGTAAGTATCTAATAAAAGCTGCAAAACATATAAAGCAAGAACTGACAGAAATAAGGAGGGAAAATAGAAAATTTAATAATAGTTGGAGATTTCAATAACCCACTTCCAATAATTGGTAGAACAACTAGAAAGATCAAGAGGAAAATAGAAGATTTGAAGAACACTATAAACCAAGTTGACCTGACATCTATACAACACTCCACCCAACAACAGAACAGACTATTTTCAAGTGCACAAAGAATATTTTTCAATATATTCCATCTGTTAGGTCATAAAACAGACTTCAATAAACATAAGGATAGAAATTATAAAAGTATGCTCTTTGACCACAATGAAATTAAACTAGAAATGAATGGCAGGAAAATTTTTAAGAAACACAAAAATTTGAAAATTAAAGCACATACTTCTAAGTATCCAAGGGGAGAAAGATGAAATCAAAGGGAGAATCAAAAATATTTGCAGATGAATGAAAATGCCACAGCATATCAAAATGTAAGGGGCACAGCTTAGTAATGCTTAATGGAAAATTTATAGATGTCAATACCTACCATAAGAAAGGAGAATGATTTCAAAGCACACACACACACAACACACACACAGAAAACCAAGAGCAAACTAAACCTAAAGCAAGCATAAGGAGGAAATAATAAAAACTAGAGTGAAAATCAATGATACAGAAAATAGTGAATATCAATGAAACCAAAAAATCTGTTCTTTGAAAAGATCAACAAACTGATGAAACTTTAGCTAGATTAACCAATTTAAGAAGGTAGACTCAAATTTACTAGAAACAATAATAAAAGAGGCAATGTTACTAAACTTAAAGAAATAAAAAGTACAGTTACCATATGACTTAGAAATTTCATTACTAGATGTATTCTCCAAATAAACTGAAATGTATGCCCATACAAAACCTTGTACTCAAATGATGAGAGCAGCATTATAGTTAAAACGTGTAAGTAACTCAAATGTTCCCTAACAGATAAATGGGTTAAATTAGTGTATAATTTTCATACTGCCATGTATTATTCATCTATAAAAAAGCAAGAAAATACTGCTGCATGCTGTAACATTTATAAACCTTGAAACATTATGCTTACTCAAAGAAGTCCGGCACAATGGCCTCACACTGTATGAGTCCATTTATATGAAATTTCCAGAATAAAATAATCTACACAGACAAAAGTTTAGTAGTTGCTTAGGGGTGTAGGGATATATGGTAAGACATGCTACAGAAAAAAAAAATGTACAAGGTTTCTCTCTGAAGTGATAAAAATGTTCTGCTTTACTGTGGTAATGGGTGCACATATCTATGAAATGGGTAAATTATATACTACTATGTGAACTATATATCAATAGTGCTGTTAAATGTTTCCACTTAATTCTTTAATAACAATCTGCCTGCAAGCTTTTAATTGTGCCGTTTTTCTTATTTTTAAAAATTATTTTAAAAATATTTTAATCTATTTGTTTTGTAGTCAAAATTTCATATTTTTGAATTTGTGATTGAATTTATCCTTCCTTCCTTCCTTCCTTCCTTCCTTCCTTCCTTCCTTCCTTCCTTTCTTTTTTTTTCCAAGATTTTATTTATTTATTCATGAGAGACACATGGAGAGAGGGACAGAGACATAGGCAGAAGGGGAAGCAGGCTCCATGCAGGTAGCCCAATGTGGGACTTGATCCTGGGACTCCAGGATCACGCCCTGAGCCTAAAGCAGACGTTCAACTGCTGAGCCACCCAGATGTCCCCCTTCCTTCCTTTCTTATGACCTTCACTCATAATAAATTATTTCTCTGTATGTCTTTTGAATTTACATTTCAAGTTTATATTAATAGGAATTTATAGATATGTATTCTGGGTTAAAAGTATAATCCTCCACATTAGATTGTACTGTCTTTCACTAGGTGCCTCATAGGTGTGCCAGAGGTATTAAGATCCAGGACTCAATACAAATATTAAAAGGTGCTCAAATTAAGTAGCAATCATGGGAATGCTATTTAATTTTTTGTTGTTATTTCAAGTTGTTACTTAAATTTTTGTTAATTAACATATAATTTAATATTGGTTTCAGGAGTAGAATTTAGTAATTCATCACTTACGTACAATACCCAGTGCTCATCACAAATGCCCTCCTTAATCCCCCTCACCCATTTAGCTCATCCCTGGCCCACCTCCGCTCCAGCAACCCTCAGTTTGTTTTCTATAGTTAATAGTCTCATTTGGCTCCCTCTCTTTTCTTCTTCTCTCTCCTATGTTCATCTGTTCTGTTTCTTAAATTCCACATGTGAGTAAAATTATATGTTATTTGTCTTTCTCTGACTTATTTCATTTAGCATAATACACTGTAGCTCCATCCTACCTTGTTGCAAATGACAATTTGTTCATTTTGATGTCTGAGATATTCCCATTATGTGTGTCATATATACACATACATACCTATATACCACATCTTCTTTATTTATTCATTGGTCGATGGTCATTTGGGCTCTTTCCATGAGTTGGTTATTGTTGATAATGCTGCTATAAATATCAGCGTGCATGTGCCACATCACATCTGTATTTTTGTATCCTTTGAATAAACACTCTTGTACAATTGCTGGATCATAGGGTAGCTCTATTTTTAACTTTTTGAGGAACCTCCATACTGTTTTCAGAGTGCTGTACCAGTTTGCAAGAAAAGTAAAACCCTAACTTACCATTTCAAACCCATGATGGCCAGTTTTTTTTTTTTTTCTCGAATTCTAATAACATTAAGTGTTGATAGGGATGTAGGGAAATGATATAATTCAATCCTCACTAGTTGGAGTATAAATTTTTACAACCACATGTTTCAACATACATTAACCAGAAATTCATTTGGGGAGCTTACATTAGAGAATAGCTATTGCCTATGAGTAATTTTCTGTAACTCAGAAACACTGAAACAACTTAAGAGACTTGGCACATATAATGATTTTTATACACGGGATGGAAATATTACAAAGCCCTTAAAATGAGTGAATCAGATATAAATACATTAGAATGGATTGGAAAATTCCCAAAACAATGATTTTCAAGGAAAATGGAAAATTGTAAAAAATGATGTACAATATGATACCATTTTATTATTTTAGGGAAATTGTGTGTATACATACACATAAGTTTAAATTATTAATTGCAATAAAGGGAACCAAATTCCACTCAAGAGATAAGAGATTATGGTGGGAGTTATATCTGAACTATGCAAAGATAGAAAGCAAATAATACAAACATATTATTTCAATATAATCAAATATATATCTGGCAAAATATTAAACTCAGGTAATAGGCAGCCAAGAGTTTTTTGTTTTTTTTTCTTTTTAAGGATTTATTTATTCATCTTAGAGGAAGCAAGAGTGGGAGAGTCAGAGGGAGAGGGAGAGAGAGCCTCCCTCACTGCTTAGCGTAGAGCCTGATATCAGGTGAGATCTCAGGACTCTGAGATCATAACCTGAGCTGAAACGAAGAGTCGGATGTTTATTTTGTTTTGTTTTTAAATATTTTATTTATTTATTCATGAGAGAGAGAGAGAGAGAGAAGCAGAAACACAGGCAGAGGGAGAAGCAGGCCCCAAGCAAGCCCCATGCAGGGAGCCTGACACGGGACTGGATCATGAGTCTCCAGGATCAGGCCCTGGGCTGAAGGTGGCGCTAAACCGCTGAGGCACCCGGGCTGCCCAAGAGTTCGATGTTTGCACCACCCAGGCACCCCAGGCAGCCAGCTGTTCTATTTTATTTTCTCTAAATGTTTCTCTAAAAAATGGACAAGAAAGGATTTTCAGTTTGAAAGGTATTAAATATTAAATTTATTTGGAATGTAATCAACTTTTGTAGAAACACAAATTTTTATAGATATGATTTTAAAGAGTAACAATAAAATTGCTTTCAAAGGGAGTTCTTAAACATTTAGCAATTAAAGAAAACAGAATTGCTTTCAATAATCAAAATCCAGAATTCTCAGTAATTCAAAATGTCATGGAAAAATAAAGTTTTCTCAGACTTGAAATATCTACTCTGCAGTTAGTCCAAGACTTTATTATATCTCGAGATTTCAGTACCCTATAAAAAAACTAATGAAGAGACAAGTTTACCTATGTTTCACTTAACTAATTTTAAGTTGCTTTAATTTCAGTTGTTAAAATACGAGGGTCTGACAAAATATATAGCCTATTTCCTCCTACTACTACATTAAAATAAAATAATAATATTGACAACTAATATTTGCCCCAGTACATGGATCACTTTTGTCTTATTTTTGAAATTTCATTAAATACTTAGAATTGCAGAATATGACTAGATGAAGATCTATTCAAAAGACAATGTGTGTTCATTCTTTATCACACTTAAAATAATAATTCCAAGGATGTTAAATGCATATAGTAAAAGGCAAGGTGCTGTAATATACATGTGTGAGGAGATATGGAAATGCTTCTTTTAGCAAGTGGGAAAAGTCAGAAAGATTTGTCTCATACACATGTAGAGGAAAATACAGATGCATTTGACTGTATTAAAGGTACACAAGCTGAAATATATGCCATGGAATAAAGGTAAATATTTACAACATTCTTAAAAACTAGTATCCAGGGATCCCTGGGTGGCGCAGGGGGTTAGCGCCTACCTTTGGCCCAGGGCGCGATCCTGGAGACCCGGGATTGAATCCCACGTCGGGCTCTGGGTGCATGGAGCCTGCTTCTCCCTCTGCCTATGTCTCTGCCTCTCTCTCTCTCTCTCTCTCTCTCTGTCTCTCTGTGACTATCATAAATAAATAAATAAACTAAAAAAAAAAAGAAAAAAAAAACTAGTAACCAGATTTTATATATATATATATATATATATATATATATATATATATTTGTTGTTATAAAAAATTTTGAAAAAAATAAAATAAAAAGGTTGGTGAATAGTAAAACATGTACCAAGAACATGAAAACTCAGTTTTTAAAAATCTGGACTTCCTATAAATTTTCAAAAAGTTTATATCCTTATATATTAAAGAAATCCCATTTCAGAGCCTTTTAAATTCAATCAAAAATCTCTGATAATGCAAAACATTATTTGAGGATATGACAATGTAAAAATACATACATATGTGAAATTATAAACCATTACAATCACTTTTCAGGACTAATTGTGTTTCACTATTTTAATCAATTAGAAGTATAAACTTCATACCCAGTACCTTCATTTGCATTCCTATGGGCGTGAATTTAATAATATCCCAACTACTGTTTGCAATTAAGAACATGGACTAGCAGGAGTGTCCATTAAAAGGGGAATAAATACATTTTAAATTAAAAAAAATCCTAAAATAACCAAATAATATTCAGCATTATATTGAATAAAACACATACACATGAATCTTGAAAAGATAATATTGCCAAAAATAAGCAATTTCTTTGAAAATATGTACAGTGCGACTCTGGTAACTATAATGTTAAAATATGATATATTTAAAATATGAGTGGGAATAATATAATTAACTTTGCTATTTTTACTTGGGGAGAAAAATATTGAGAAAGGGATTGAAAGAGATGCTTTGCTCTTACCTATAGTTTCCACGTTTAAAATTAAAAAGGTTTAAATTAAATGTGGTATAACATGAACATTTGTTAAACTCATTACTGAGTATGTATTTTTTGTAATGTTAAGTAAGTGTGAATTAACTCATAATTTAAAATATAAGAAAACACAAAGCTAGGCCTACCTTTTATTCTCTTTTTTTTAAAGATGTTTTAAAAATTTATTTATTCATGAGAATAGAGAGAAAGAGGCAGAGACATAAGCAAAGGGAGAAGGAGGCTCCCTGTGGGGACTTGATCCAGGGACCCTAGGATCATGCCCTGAGCTGAAGGCAGATGCTTAACCACTGAGCCACCCACGCATCCCTACCTTTTATTCTCTATACAGAAAACTCTTCTTATGCTTTTTCTTTTTATACTCTTTGCAAATATATGAAAAAATGCATTGGCAGCTTCATAGAGTCAGAATTTGTAATGTGCTTGAAATTATTTTCCTTATAAACAAATTTCACAGTGGGCCAGGATCATGTTACTTATATACCATCTTCTGTCTTCAGGGAACTAAACCAAGAAAATGACAGATAAAGTTTCGTGCATAAATATGACATTTTCAAATAAAAATTCTGCATCTTTTTAAATAGTGAAAAGATAGAATAAACAACTTACATTTTTGAAATAAAATGTGTGATTTTTAGGATATGTGTGGGGGGAGGCTATATTTAATTTCAAGAGATGATTCAAAGCAACAGATCATCTTGTAACATAATTGAACTGCTTGTACCTTAATTCTTTAATCTATGTGTTTTATCTAAATTTATAATCAATTTAAGTTTAAATTGTAATTTAAGTTTATTATCCTTATTGGAACTTAAATAAGAATTTAAAAATAATTGATAGCCAACATGTATTTAAATGGTTTACCTTCCAAGAATAATTTATATTGTCCATGTAGCTGAATTTTTTACCTTATAATGAGACTTTGAAATGAACATATAAACGGTTTCATATCAGTATTAGGATAGGACACATTTGCATAAGAGCCAAAGTGTGAGCTTCTCTACTCGCCAATGCTCCTAGATATGCAAGATACCCAATTGTTTATAAACATGAACTTTGGAATCAGACTGGCCAGGGTTCATTTTTTAGTACTATTGCACGTCCTGTCATTTAGTCTCTTGAAGACCTATATTAACTATGAAATGGGAACAATAATAATATTTTTATAGGTTATCAAGAATGACTAAAAAGATAAGGATAAAGTGGTTAGAATGGGACTAAAACGCCTTATTGTTAATAATATTACTAATATCATTATTATTTATTCCATAAAATCCTTGATTGAAATGCTTTCTGATCTTTGAAATCTAAAAAAAATAATAATAATTAACCCCCCCATACTTTCTTCTACCAGTCATCTATTAAGAATTTAATGTTCTAGTTCAAATCCTAATAATTATCTAGATAGATTAAATTCCTTCCTGAATTCTGAAAACTGCGGGCTGACTTCAGTTTATTTCTACTGTGGGTTTCCTTGGTCTCTCCCATTTTGGGTTCATGCCGTAGGTCTCTCTGCCTTTCTTCTTAAAGACAGGTGTCTTAGTGTTAGGCTGTGTATAAACACTCTGACCTAGACTTTCTTTGTGGTGTCAATGATGGCATTTCATGGCTCTCAGGGGTTTATTAAATGCAATAATTAATTAATGAAGTTGAAAAAAAAGTCCTGACAAAAGTTCTATATATTTATAGAACAGGCAATGTTATTTATCTCTTGCACTATTCAGAATTCTCCAGATAAACAGAACCAACAGAAATAAAATATGAAAGATATTTAAAATACACATTATATATGTTTATTTTTATTCATTTATTATGAGATGTTGGCTGCCACAATTATGGAGGCTGAGAAGTCCCATGATCTTCTGTTTGAAAACTAGAAGTCCTGGAAAGCCAGGAATGTAGTTCAATCTGAGGCCAAAGGCCTGGAAACTAGGGGTAAACGTCTTTGTATGAGGGCAGGAGAAGACCAATATCCCAGCTCAATCAATCAGGCATAAGTGATGAATCCTCCCTTCCCTCACCTTTTGTTCTCAATGAACCTCAAATGATTGGTTAAGGGCAGCCCCGGTGGCCCAGTGGTTTAGCGCCACCTCAGCCCAGGGTGTGATCCTGGAGACCTGGGATCGAGTCCCACATCGGGCTCCCTGCATGGAGCCTGCTTCTCCCTCTGCCTGGGTCTCTACCTCACTCTCTCTGTGAATCTGTCATGAATAAATAAATAAAATCTTTAAAAAAAAAAAGATTGGTTAATTTCTGGCTCCATTGGGAAGGGCAATTTGTTCTGCTGAGTCAGCCAATTCAAATGTTAACCTCATGTGGAAACATTCTCTTAGGCATACTCTAAATAATTTTCAGCCAAATATCTTGGTACCCCATGATTCAGTTGATTGATGTACAAAATTAGTCATCCCAAATCCACTCATTGTCAACTTGGCACTCACACCCATCTCCTTAAACCATATTTAATCTCCCAATAAAGTCAACAACATGGTAGTGAATTCACTTAACATGCTAATAATCATCCTGTCTTCAAGTAAAACCACACTAACCCTTCCTAAAAGAGGAAGTAAAGCTCTTAAGTGATGTTTACTATTGTTAATATACTATAACTTAAATACTATGATGTAGAATTAAGAGTACTTAAACAGTATGATATAATGTTGATAGATCTTATGTTACATTATAGAGTAAGAAAGAAAAGAAAGTAGATTTATATATCTATATACATATATAAAGGTATTCAAAACAAAGAAGGCATATTCATGACAATTAGAGTCCTCATTTTTGTAACTAGTCATGTGGTTGTAGTTGGTATTTATAACTATCTTCTTCTCCTACCCATTCTATATATCTTTACCTTCAAGCAAATGCCTTAGCTAGTTCTTTACCTGGTAGGGTAACTAAACTTTCATAACTGAAGGGTCTGAGCCATTAGTAGTCATGGTTGGATTGGAAAGTTATAGTTTCCCATTAACCTTTATCACAGGGCACGATAATATTGAGATACTCTAAGCAATCTCCGGTATTCTAGACATATTCTTCTTTAACTCTAATGTGGAAGAGAAGTCAGGATCAATCACTCCAGTTAGAATAGTAACTCCTTTCTTTTTTATTTTATTTTATTTATTTATTCATGAGAGACACACAGAGAGAGAGAGAGAGAGAGGCAGAGACACAGGCAGAGGGAGAAGTAGGCTCCATGCAAGGAGCCTGATGTTGGACTCCATCCCCGGACTCCAAGATCACGCCTTGGGCCGAAGGCAGGCACCAAACTGCTGAGTCACCCAGGGATCCCTGTAACTCCTTTCATTTACCTGTGGATTCAGAGTCATGAGGAGTCCAAAATGGCCAAGTGGCAGTCTAAATTTCCAGTTCAATTAAATCATTGTTATGCTTCCTAACTGGAGCATTCTTTTTGTTGTTGTTGTTGTTAGTTTTTTTCAGTAAGATGCACCCAGTGCTGGACTTGAACTCACAACTCCAAAATCAAGCATCCATGCCCTAAGGACTGAGCCATCCAGGTGCCCCAAAGCACTCCTTTTTTGAGGGAACAAAACTCTCTAAGCTAGCAAAACATAAAATCACTGGAACAAGAAGCCAATTTTCCTACAAGTTTATTGGGTACAATAGTGAGCATGTAATAACTCTTTTTTTTTTTTAATTTTTATTTATTTATGATAGTCACCCAGAGAGAGAGAGAGAGAGAGAGGCAGAGACATAGGCAGAGGGAGAAGCAGGCTCCATGCACCGGGAGCCCGATGTGGGATTCGATCCCGGGTCTCCAGGATCGCGCCCTGGGCCAAAGGCAGGCGCCAAACCGCTGCGCCACCCAGGGATCCCCATAACTCTTAATTCCTGTACCTATGAATCCTGGCTATGAGAGAAACAGCATCATATTTTATTTTATTTGTTTTAATTTTTTTATAAATTTATTTTTATTGGTGTTCAATTTGCCAACATATAGAATAACACCCAGTGCTCATCCCATCAAGTGCCCCCCTCAGTGCCTGTCACCCAGTCACCCCCACTCCCCATTCACCTCCCCTTCCACCACCCCTAATTTGTTTCCCAGAGTTAGGAGTCTCTCATGTTCTGTCTCCCTCCCTGATATAAAAAATAGTGAAAGGGAATAAAGGGGAAAAGAGAAAAAATGAGTGGGAAATATCAGCATCATATTTTAGACATTGATTCAGAACATATATAAACTTATGAATAACCTTACCCCAACCCTACAAAGTATGGCCACCAAGCTGTCACTGTAACTGAGTTTTCAGAAAATCTGAAGCAATTCTGTGTGAAATGCCATGACAGTGGTATGACTAAAAAATGACTATAAAATTTGTACCCCAAATTAATCAATTATATGTGCGGTATCAGGAAACCATGTCAAAAGTACACATTTCTACAAGGTTTGATGCAGCTACGAGTAGTCATATGCTACAACTCTGGGCCAAGAGACTTCTTTGTCCTATAAGACAAAATCTATTGACAAAGATTCTCCCCTTGACCAAACTCTGGATAGGCTCCCTGAGCTTTCTTCTTCTTCTTTTTTTTTTTTAATTTTTATTTATTTATGATAATCACACAGAGAGAGAGAGAGAGAGACAGAGACATAGGCAGAGGGAGAAGCAGGCTCCATGCACCGGGAGCCCGATGTGGGATTAGATCCCGGGTCTCCAGGATCACGCCCTGGGCCAAAGGCAGGCGCTAAACCGCTGTTCCACCCAGGGATCCCCCTGAGCTTTCTTCTTAACTAGACTTCAACCATGACTTATAAAACTGTGGATGCTTTTATCCACTCCTCACTTCTCCCACCCAATTAAAATACTTGAACAAATCCTAGCACAGTTTCTAAGAGCTCAACACCACATCTCCAGGATAACAATTCCAGCACTTTTGAGTTCTTTCTTGGAGAAGCTCAAAGCTGCCAAAAGAAAAATACTGTTAGTTCTAGCCAACATCTGATTATAGGACCCCTGTCTCCCAGTCACTGTGGGAAGGTAGGAGCCTAACTTTAATAATTAGCAGAGAGCAAATTCAGATGTGTTTCACATGGACCAATATTCATTCCTACTTTTTATAAATTTCCACTTCCCTGACCCTTACTGAGTCTCACTTACCTCTCCAGGCCAGGTGTTCCCAATGGGTCACATTGGGAATGAACCGGACAGAACATAGTTTTCAAATAGTGAATAATGTGTGAATGTCCTTATTTTCATGTTAATATTTTATTTCTTTTCTCATTACCCCAGCACTTACTCTCCCCATCATGGCCTAAGGGAATTTAGAAGATTTAAACCTTGTAATAAATGCTTGAAGAATTCTTGTGAAAGAGATTAAAGAACATGTAGATGAAAAACAGAGATGGTCTCTCCCAACCAAGATGTCAGGCAGAGTGGGGGCGGGGGGAGAATGCAGGTGACAGGAAGAGAGTAAAGATATGGTACGATTTAGACAAAGGGTCCCAAAAATGCCAGGTTTAGATTGTTAGTGGTCTCAGCAATTAAAAAGTGATGAAGCGTTTACCTATATTGAATTCAAAACAGTAACAACATAAATCCCTAAAATAAATAAGAAACTTGAATAAAATTTTAATTGTTCATGACCACTGTTTCAAACTTGTCACTAGTCTGTAATACTAAAATGAAATAGTTTTAAACTATTATTTTTGTATTTATGTATTTTTTTGTGGTCTTGCTTTATTGGTGACCTAAACACTCCCTTACCTGCTGATGCTTCTGGGTCTCATTCATGGTCCTTCACAGGCAGCTCTGTGGAAGCAGTAGGTGCTGAGAGGGAAAAGCTGGGCCTTGAAATGTGGAAGACACAGCTAGGACTTGGCTGCATGAGAACTTGAACTCAGACCTTCTGATTCTAAATTCCACACTTTTCCATTCTTTTCTAGCAAAGCATTGCAACATCAAAGGTCCATGATAAAGGCAATTTAGAAATAGAAAGTAAATTCATTTCTTTTTTTTTTTTTAATTCATTTCTTTTTAAGGAGGAAACAAACAGGAAAAGCATATGCTGGACTCTCAAGTTTGAAAGCAGAAGAATTTGGGTAAAAGAATGTAAAAGGCTTTAGAGGATGATAGAAGAGAAGGAAAAACCAATGCAAGAACCCCAAGTTCCAGTTTTCAGCCAAGGACTTTCTTCTATGTTATATCATATCCCAGGAAATAGCGAAGCAAAGTTTCATTCATCTACAAATCAAAATCCTTCTAGATCAGCATTTAAATATCCTTCTGTGAACACTATCTTCACAAAATACTCCATCACCAACATTATTGAAAAACAGTACAACACACAAGCATGCATCTTATAAATTTCTAGTGTATTGGAAATACAATGTTCTTAGCCAACACATACTAATCTGTATACTTGTTTTGTTAACAGTCTTTCAAAGTTATTTAATCATGGGATACTTTATTCTTTGGAATAATTATTAATAAAGCACAGAACTAGTGTGTCATGAAGAATAGTGTGAGAAATACTGCATTAGCTTACTTTCCAAATACAATTTCTAGGTCACCATGGGAGGAGTTAATGCTACATAATAAATTTAAAATACAATCGAGCTGAGTAATATATGTTACATAGTATAAGGATAGTTCAGGAAACATGATTAGAATGCAAATGACATAAAGGTATCCAAATAAAAATATTAAGTCTAGATCTGGGAGAAAGAAAAGCTATTGGAAATAATAAAATATAATGGCTAAAAGGTAATCTGCTATAATTGGCATTAAAAAATAAAAACCTGTTAGCATTTCATGTTTAGCACATGTTCTAAAATAAATTTGCCTTGAGTGAGATAATTAGAATGTTTTGTATGGTAATACTATTTTCCAGTG
Organism: Canis lupus dingo; assembly: GCF_003254725.2. Classification (NCBI taxonomy): domain Eukaryota; kingdom Metazoa; phylum Chordata; class Mammalia; order Carnivora; family Canidae; genus Canis; species Canis lupus. The sequence continues at coordinate 27,900,321 of NC_064261.1, read as the reverse complement.
GTTCAAATTGTTCAGGGTAATTTATATTTCCTTTTCATTTCTATTTATGCAGCTGAATTGCTCACTGGTGGTAGATTGCCCTTTTGCTGATTTTGAAAATGTAAATCACTAATCAGAGTCGGTCTGCACAGCCATTAGATTGTATTTAGTAAACTCTATTTACCCACATGACTAATATATAAAGTAATTTTTAGTTAATGAAATACAGCAATATGTCCTCCAAAACTGTTAGTTATCTAAGACTCTGAACTGCTAATAATCAAAGCAACTGACTTAGTAACATTAATTTAATAGCAATAATATTTCCTTTAGGATTAAGAAATTGTTTTGGCACCTTTCCGTGGTTTAGAGTTATTCATAAAGACAAATTTTAAAGTTACATTTCCCATGTGTAAAGTTCAAGACCAAAAATTTTGTTTGGCAGACTACAAACCAATCTTCAAAAGTACCATCTTCCTCCACCATATCTCATAAATACATAGTCCTCTAAATTACTTTCTATAAGTTGCTCTTATCCAGCTAATTTCTAATCCATGAGATTTTATATTTAACAAAAAATTATCTGTATAATCATTAATGCATAATCATCTTTTGCAAATTTCATAATGAATAGAGACAAGATATAATTCAAAAAATAATAATTCTAGGAATATCAGATCCTCATAAACATACAGTAATTTATTGAAGAGACTTTAATATTGACTGCTCAGTATTAAAGCTATAGTCAGTAAAATAAGAATTTCTGTCTATTTAGTTTTTAATAATTTATCAAAAGCCTGTCATATACATTATTTAAATGTCTAGTCAATGAAACTCCTTGTCCACTGTCTTAAAGATATCGATTAAGACCCTAGGATGTGCAAATCACTGTGGTAGGTAAGTGATTAAAAGCTTTACTTGAAGAAATAAAACGGCCATGGTCTACACTGGAAAAAAAGTAAATACTAGTGGAAGAAACTGAAGTATACATGAATATTAACCAAAAAAAAAAAAAAACAAAAAACCCAAAACAATTTGACAGAGAGAGTTTAATAATAATGATAGTAAAAACAACCTGTATCTAGTCTACATTTGTGCATTTGTTTTTATTCTAGGAAGCTTTCACATATTAACTCTTTTACTCTTTTCACAACACTGTGATTTAGGCAAAATTATTAGCTCCATTTTACATGGAAAAAAACTGAGCCATAAAGAAATAACTTGCCTATGGTAGGTAAAGTGACCAAGTTCAAATCCCAAGAAGCAGGGCTCCAAAGCCTATACAATTAATGGTATTGTTTTATTACATTTGGAAATTTGAATGGAAGAGATTTTAAAAACAAAAAACCTGGTTGCCTTTAGAGTTTTTTAAAGATTTTATTTATTTATTCATGAGAGATACAGAGAGAGAGAGAGAGAGAGAGAGGCAGAGACATAGGCAGAGGGAGAAGTAGGCTCCAGGTGGAGACCCTGATGTGGGACTCCATCCCAGGACCTGGGATCAAGACCTGAGCTAAACGCAGATGCTCAACTGCTGAACCACCTAGGCGATATTTCTTTTTGTTTGTTTGTTTTAAAGATTTTATTTATTTATTTATTCATTTGAGACACAGAGAGAGAGAGGCAGAGACACAGGTAGAGGAAGATGCAGGCTCCATGCAGGGAGCCTGATGTGGGATTCGATCCTGGGTCTCCAGGATCAGGCCCTGGGCTGAAGGCAGACCTAAACTGCTGAGGCACCTGGGCTGCCCTAGATATTTCTTAAAAGGTATTTATACTGGTGAATTTACAAACTACCAGGGCTGCTTTGCAAAACAAAATAGTTTTTGAGTTAACCAACTAGAATTAATGTATTTTTTCAGGAGCATTTGACCTCCCCCTATCCATTTAGTTCATAAACAATGACATATAAAGCCTAAATGACAATAATTTATATAAGACAATGTATCAAAGAACTGCCACATAAACCATGATCGCTTTCTGTAAGTGTATCTAAATTGGAAGCTAGATTATAATCACAAAATTGGTGAATGAAAAATCAGATTAAGTAAAATTAATTGGTGATGGGAATGGTTGATGGCACTAGGACATGATGTCCAGGTTATATATCCATATTGCATATGGAAACATTAGGAGTATAGGTGCAATTAAAAGCATTGGGACACCTGGGTAGCTCAGTGGTTTGGCCATCTGCATTTGGTCCAGGGCATGATCCTAGAGACCCAGAATGGAGTCCCACATCCAGCTTCCTATGTGGAGCCTGCTTCTCTCTCTCTCTGCCTGTGTCTCTGCCTCTCTCTCTGTATCTATCTCTCATGAATAAATAAATAAAGTCTTTTAAAAAAATAAAAAGCATATATGAATGTGTTGTCTAGTACATCATACATCTGAGAGAGATTAGATGGGAGAGTCTTAACTGGATACCTTCTTTCTGAATGTATGTATGTATATAAAGTTTAAAGCAATAAATTCTATTTTTTCAGGAAAGAATTGAGAATGTAGGGAATTTTATTTTTAAGCAATCTCTACACCCAAAATGGGATTTGAACTTACAGTTCTGAGATCAAGAATTGCATGCTTTATTGGCTGAGCCAGCCAGGCACACCTGAAAATGTAGGAAATTTTGTACAAGAAAAAAATTATTGATATTCATACAACTGAAGATTTTCTTTCACCATATGCACACTCTGTTTGCCCTTTTAAAAAATATTTTATTTTTATTTATTCAGGAGAGACACACAGAGAGAGAAAGAGAGGCAGAGACGCAGGCAGAGGGAGAAGCAGGCTCCTTGCAGGGAGCCTGATGTGGGACTCAATCCCAGGTCTCCAGGATCAGGCCCTGGGCTGAAGGCAGTGCTAAACTGCTGAGCCACCCAGGCTGCCCTGTTTGCCCTTTTTTTTTAAATTTTTTTTAATTTATTTTTTATTGGTGTTCAATTTACTAACATACAGAATAACCCCCTGTGCCCGTCACCCATTCACTCCCACCCCCTGCCCTTCTCCCCTTCTACCACCCCTAGTTCATTTCCCAGAGTTAGCAGTCTTTACGTTCTGTCTCCCTTTCTGATATTTCCCACACATTTCTTCTCCCTTCCCTTATTTTCCCTTTCACTATTATTTATATTCCCCAAATGAATGAGAACATATAATGTTTGTCCTTCTCCGACTGACTTACTTCACTCAGCATAATACCCTCCAGTTCCATCCACGTTGAAGCAAATGGTGGGTATTTGTCATTTCTAATAGCTGAGTAATATTCCATTGTATACATAAACCACATCTTCTTTATCCACTCATCTTTCGTTGGACACCGAGGCTCCTCCCACAGTTTGGCTATCGTGGCCATTGCTGCTATAAACATCGGGGTGCAGGTGTCCCGGCGTTTCATTGCATTTGTATCTTTGGGGTTTGCCCTTTTTAAAAAAAAGATTTTATTTATTCATTTGAGAGAGAGAGAGAGCAAGAGAAAGGGGAGGGGCAAAGGGAGAAGAAAAAGTAAATTTCCCACTGAGCAGGAAGCCAGGCACCAGGCTTGATCCCAGGACTCTGGGATCATGACCTAAGCCTAAGGCAGATGCTTAACAGACTAAACCACCCAGATGCCCTTACCTCTTTTTAAAATATGAAGTAAAAAAATGAACATTTATTAAAGTCAATTAAAGTCTTTGACATTCTTATTTTATAAAAAGGAGACATAGAATCTCCAGAAGACTCTCCACTGAGAGTAGAGCCATACATGGCCTTGATCCCAACCCTGAGATCATGAACTATGCTGAAATCAAGAGTCCAATGCTTAACCCATTGAGCCACCCAGGTGCCCCTGTATTCCTTCGTATTTAGACATTTAGATTGTATCCAGTTTTTCACTTCTATAAAACGATCTATAATAAGCATTACTCTACATAAATTTTAACCCAAACTTCAGAGTTTTCACTTAGATTGTGATCTTAAATATGGAACCAATGGAATAAAATATGTGTATGACCTTTTAATAAAAAGATATTTTTTCAGAAGGAAATTGTATCCAGTGTATATTTCTTTTTTTTTCTGTTTCTTTAATTTCTAGTAAGGTTAAATTTTATCTTTATGTGTATATTAAGCATTGGCCATTTCTATTATTTGAAATGTATTTTCTAAAAAAAAAAATGTATTGAAGTCAATTTGTATGAACTCTATACATTAAAAATTAGCTTTTGCTCAGATTTGTTTTTCTACATATTTCCTCCAGCACATGGTTTACATTCAATATGTTTCGTGATATAGATTGATGTGTCCTCCAAAGAACTTAGTATATCCAAGAAGATTTCAGTAGATAAGATTTCAGAAAGCTAGACTGAGCTTTATTTTACAAAACACTGAACTCTGTGGTATAAATCTGAAAGGAAATAAGATAATGGTGAAGAGAAAGATCAATGTAGCTTGAAGACTTAGTGAGGTACATGAGAAATTCCATTTTTCTATTCAATATATACTTAAAACCTGGGAACCACAGTTAGGCACTGACTGGATCCTGGGAATGTAGGTTGGGAATGGAATAAGAAAACCAATGACTCTTCCCTCAAGAAATGTATACTTTATTTCAGGAAACCAAGTTTAAACAAGTAAAACTAAGCCTAAGTGCATTGCATATAATAGGTGCTGTTCTGGTTACTTAGGTGTTAAGTATGGGAAAAATTTGACACTATAAAAACAATGTAATAGAGTAATTTTTATTTGGTAAAAAGCATAGCCGGGGGAGATGCAGACATCAATGTGATGTGATTTGCGCAATAAGAAGTCTTTTAAGCAAAAAGAATAGAAAATATCAGGCACATGGCATCAGGTATAGAAAGAAAGATTTGAAATTACTTTGAAAATTAGATAGAAAACATAATGTTAAGTATACAGAGGTATTAGTATAAATTAGTATAAATTTATTATTCCTTTTCCTAACAAAGGTTACCTTTGAAATTAGCCACTGAATTATAAAGTATGACTCATTTTTTTCAATTTGTATTTTTATGATCATTTTCTATTATACAGTTGATTTAATCAATTAATAGATTGTGTTGGTTTGCTGATTAAAATATGTTATGAGATTAAATTATAAATTTATTTTTAATATTATAAATGTAATTTGTATTTTGGAAATGATACCACAAAATTTTATTTAAACAACTCTTTATAAATAATCTTACCAGTTAATTTTTTTTATTATAAGAATACACTTTTAACGGTTTGGTATAGATATTTTCTGATTAGTTTCTATGCAAACAAATATCTGTAAGTTGAATATACACATATCTATTTTTTCTTTCATTACTACAGCCATAATACATGCATATGAAAATAAGTCAAGTCTAAAATGATATAAGATATTTAAATAATTTTTCTGTCAAAACTCCCAATTTTGTTTCAATTTTAAGCATTATAATTTTAAAATTTTGCTACTTATTTATTGACTTCAATAACCAATTAGTGAATATGTAGTATAATATTATTATTCGAATACTTTCTTCCCCAATCTTATCACAAAAAATTCACTATTTGTCAAAAATTCACAAATTTTTTTTCTGTTTCTATGTTTGAGACTCATGTTTTTGTTCCTATTAATAATTATTTATTTAAAAGATTTTATTTATTTATTCATGAGAGACACAGAGAGAGGCAGACACATAGGCCGAGGGAGAAGCAGGCTTCCCATGCGGAGCTAGAATCGGGACTTAATCCCGGGATTCCAGGATCATGCCCTGAGCCAAAGGCAGATGCTTACCTGCTGAGGTGCTTAGGAGTCCCAACAGACTCCTATAATTTTTGAATAAATAAGAAATCGAATGAAAAATATTAATCAACTTATACAAGAAGTTTAATAAAATCTATATAGAATAAAATCAAAGGGGCTGCCTGGATGGAGTTCAGTCAGTTAAGTGTCTTCCTTTGGCTCAAATTATGATCCCAGGGTCCTGGACTGAGCCCCACATTAGGCTCGCTGCTTCGCGGCGAGCCTGCTTCTCCCTCTGCTGCTCCCCCTGCTTGTGTTATCTCTCTCACTCACGCTCTTTCTCTCAAATAAATAAATAAATAAAACTTTAAAAGAAAATAAAGGAAATCCATACCTGGACACACCATAGTCAAACTGTCAGAAGCTAAAGACAGAATCTTGAAAGAAGCAAGAAAAAAAATGATGCATTACATACAAGGAATCCTCAACAACATTAACAGATGACTCTACATCCAAATCTTTGAGGTCAGAAAACAGCGTGATGGCAATCTGAAAGAAAAAGATAATCAAGAAGGAACTTTATTTTCTGGAAAACCATCTTTCAAACATTAAGCAGAAATTAAAACATTCTTGTTTTAATGAAAACTGAGAGAACTGCCACCATCAAGTTTTCCTATAATAAATAAAGTCCTTCAGACAGAGAGAAAAGGACATAAGAAGTAACTCAAATCCACATCAAGATGATTGCTCCAGTAAAGGCAATGATATAAGTAAATATAAAGGACAGTGAGAAATGCATTTTTGTAATATTCTTCTCCTTTATTATTTAAAATATAGCTGCATAAAACAATAATTATAAAATTGTTTTGCTGGACATGCCATTATATATATAATATATATATATATATAATATACATGACATAATAACAATATATATATATATATATAATTTACATGGCAAAAATAGCACGAGGGATAAGAAAAATATGGAACTATATTTGAGAAAAGTTTCTATATATTAGTGAAATACAGTTAGGAATAATATGACTAGTGAACAGGAAAGAAGTAAAATAGCTATAGTGATATACAAAAAATAACCTTAAGACAAAAATTGTTACTAGAGACAAAGAGGAATATTTGAGAATGATAAAAGTATAAATCCATCAAGAAAATATAAACATAGGGACACCTGGGTGTCTCAGTGGTTGAGCATCTGCCTTTGGCTCAAGGGCATGATCCTGGAATCCGGGGATTGAGTCCCACATCGAGCTCTCCATGGGGAGACTGCTTCTCCCTCTGCCTATGTCTTTGCCTCTCTCTCTGTGTCTCTTATAAATAAATAAATAAATAAATAAATAAATAAATAAATAAATAAACATTTTCTTTTAAAAAAAGAAAATATAAACATATGCATTTGACAACTTATATACATGATGAAAAATAAAAATCAGGGGAGAAATAGATAATTAAAGTATAATAGCTATAGACTTCAATACTCCACATTCAGTAATGGATAGAACTGGCATTAGATTTGTCACAGCTTCTTTAGCAACTCTTAGAATCTGCAAAGACTGATTCGAACTGTGTTATTACTGAAGTGAAATTGGTATATAATATTATTAAAGTGTGAAATATATGTTATAATTCAACATACATATACACCTCACTGCCAAAAGCTAGTTACCATCTATCACACTAGATTTCAAAGACTTAGTATGAAAAAATAATGTACTATATATTAATAATTTGCATTGATTTCTTATTGAAATTTTTTGGATATTTTGGGTTAAATACAATATATTATTAAAATTTAAAAATAATGGACAGAACTAGTCAGAAAACACACAGGAAAGTAGAAAGTTTGAACAATAGTGTAAACAAACTAGATTGAAGCAAAATCTATAGAATATCTCAGACAGTAAGAGCAAACACACTCTTCTCCTGAGTGCTTGAAATGTTCACCAGGATAAACCCTAAGCTAGGCAATAAAACCATAAAATGAAAATGACTAAAATCATGTAAAGTATGTGGTACAAAAATGATGTAATTCATTAGAAATTTATAAGCTAAGGAAAGTTAGTAAATTTAAAAATGAGAACTAATGAGGGAAATTAGAAAATAATTGAGCTGAAAGAAAATAAAAACAATAAATTATTTATGGGTTGTAAATAAGCACTTGTAGAAGATTTAAAGTGTAAACAACTAATTTTAAAAAATCTCAAATCAATAATCTAACTTTTTACTTATGAAACTAAAAAGTAAAGAGCAAACTAAGGAAGGAAAAAAAGAATGGAAATTAATGCTACAAAAACAATAAGAAAGTCAATAGATAAAACCTTAGTTCTTTGAAAAGATCATTATAATTGATCTTTAGTTATACTGACCAATAAATAAATGAAAGATGACTCAAATTACTGAAATCAAAAATAAAAGTAGGATATTACTGACCTTAGACAAATAGAAAGGATTATAATGAACTACTATGAACAGTGCACACCAACAAATTAGATAACCCAGAAAAAAAACAAAAAAATCCTATAATGTCAGTAACTGCTAGAACTCATTCAAGAAAAAACATGGTATCTGAATGGACTATAACAATGAAAATATTTGATCAGTTATTTTATTTTATTTTTTTCAAAGATTGTATTTTTTCATGATAGACATAGAGAGAGAGAGATAGACGGGCAGAGACACAGGCAGAGGGAGAAGCAGGTGCCATGCAGGGAGCCTGATGTGGGATTCGATTCCAGGACTCCAGAATCACACCCTGGACCAAAGGCAGGAGCCAAACCACTGAGCCACCCAGGGATCCCCTGATCAGTTATTCTAATCACCTAAGAATTAGCTCACACCCTGGATTCACTATTACGTTTTTTAAAGAAAAATTGACATCGATTCCTCACAAGCTTTTCTGAAAATAGAAGGAATTCTTTCAACTCATTCTATGAAGCCAGAATTACTCTGATGCCTAAGTGAGCAAAGACATAGCAAGAAAGCTACAGACTAATTTCTTGTAAGGATGTCGACATAAAACTTCTCAAAATGATACCAACAAATGGATCCAAGCAATACATAAAGTGGATTATGTACCATGACTAGGTGGGATTTATCTTCTGAATGCAAGTTTGGTTATATGCAAAGATAAACTCAAAATGGATGAAGATCTAAATGTGAGACAGGAGTTCATCAAAATTCTAGAGGATAACACAGGTAGCAACCTTTTTGACCTCAGCCACAGCAACTTCTTGCAAGTCACGTCTCTAAAAGCCAGGGAAACAGAAGCAAAACTGAACTATTGGGACTTCATCAAGATAAAAACTTCTGCACAGCAAAGGAAACAGTCAAAAAAACTAAAAGGTAACCTATGGAATGTGAGAAGATATTTGCAAATGACATATCAGAAAGGGCTATTATCCACTATCTATAAAGAACTTATCAAACTCAACATCCAAAACCAAAAATCCAGTCAAGAAATAGACAAAAGACATGAACAGACATTTCTCCAAAAAAGGTATACAAATAACTAACAAAAGCATGAAAAAAATGTTCTTCATCACTTGGCATCAGGGAAATACAGATGAAAACTACAATGACATACCACTATACACCAGTGAGAATGGTTAAAATTAACAAGATAGGAAACAACAAATGCTGGCGAGGATGTGGAGAAGGGGGAACCCTCTTACACTGTTGGTGGGAATGTGAACTGGTGCAGCCACTCTGAAAAACAGTGTGGAGGTTCCTCAAGAAGTTAAAAACAGAGCTACCCTATGACCCAGCAATTGCACTACTGGGTATATATCCCAAAGATAAGGATGTAGAGAAACAAAGGGGCACTGGCACCCCGGTGTTCATAGTAGCAATGTCCACAATAGCTAAACTGTGGAAGGAGCCATGATGTCCTTCAATGGATGAATGGATGAAGAAGGTGTGGTATATGTGTGTGTGTGTATAAATATATATACATATAAAATATATAAAATATTACTCAGCTATCAGAAAGAATAAATACCTAACATTTACCTCAACATGGATGGAACTTGAGGGTATTATCCTGAGTGAAATAAGTCAATTGGAGAAGGACAATCATCATATAGTTTCACTCATATGTGGAATATAAGAAATAATTCAGAGGACCAAAGGGATGGAGGGAAAACTGAATGGGAAGAAATCAGAGAGGGAGACAAACCATGAGAGACTCTTAAATCAAACTGAGGGTTGCTGAAAGGTAGGTGGGTGGGAGTATGAGGCAACTGGGTGATGGGCATTAAAGAGGGCACATGATGTGATGAACCCTGGGTGCTATATGCAACTGATGAATTATTGAAAACTACATCTGAAACGAATGTATGTTGGCTAATTGAACTTAAGTTAAAAAATCAATATTAATATCAATCAATAGGACAAAAGGCAGAAACCACATGATTATCTCAATAGATGCAGAAAAAGTACGTGACAAAATCTAAAACTTTCTCATGGTAGAAACACATGGTAGAACACATGGTAGAACATGGTAGAACACATGGTAGAAACACATGGTAGAACACACTAGAAATAGAGGTGAATGTCCTCACCTATATAAAGGGCATCTATCAAAAACCAGAGTTAACATCATACTCAATGATGAAAACCTGAATTCTTTTCCATTAATATTGGGATAACAAGGGTGTCTGCTCTTGCCACTTCTAGTCAACATTGTACTTGAAATTCTAGCCAAAGAAATCAGAAAAGAAGAAATTTAAAAAGGCATCCATATTGGAAAGGAAGAAATAAAATTGCCTTTATTTGCAAATGATATGATCTTGAGCACGAAAAATTAGAAAATATTCACAGAAACTTATTATAACTACTAATATCATTAAGAAAGTTCATAGAAAACAATATTTTAAAAAAATCAGTTGCTTTTCTGTATACAAGCAATGTATAATCTAAAACTAGAAAATCTCTTTAGCTATCAAACAACAAAATAATTAGGAATTATTTTAACAAATGCACTATATTTGTACATTAAGATCTACAGAACACATTTGAAAGAAACTAAAGATAAATATTAATAGGAAAACATCCAATGTCTAGGAGTCAGATTTAATATTATTTATTTATTTTTAAAGATTTACTTATTTATTCATGACAGACACAGAGAGATAGAGAGAGGCAGAGACACAGGCAGAGGGAGAAGCAGGCTCCACGCAGGGAGCCCGATGTTGGACTCAATCCCGGGACTCTGGGATCACACCCAGACGCTCAACCACTGAGTCACCCAGGTGCCCCCGATTTAACCTTTTTTAGATGGTTGTTCTCCCCAAATTGAGCAGGGATTGAACACCAACTCTACCAAATCGTCGCAGTTTTTTTGTGTTTGAAGAAATGATGCTAAAATTCACATGGAAGTGCAAGACACCTAGAAGAGCAAAACAATCTTATAAAGAACATATTTGGAGGACTTACACCATTTGATTTCAAGACTTAGTACAAAGCTAAAGTAGTCAAGACTGTGATAAGATTTTCTTTGTGCTTATTCTGCTTTCTGTTTGATGAGCTAGTGTCTTTATATCTTTTATTAGCAATGCAATTTTTTTTGCCATCATTTCAACCAATATTTCTTCTGCTCCATTGTGTGTCTTTTCTTTGGGAATCCAGTTACACATCAGACCTCTGAGTTTTTCCCATATTTCAGTTGTACTATCCCTTGTTTTCTCTCTTCTGTATTTTCTATTTTTTGTTTGTTTTAGAGTGAATTGCCCCTATCTTATTCTTCACTCAATATATTGTTGAAACTATCCAATGAGGTTTTAGATTTAACTTTCTAAGTTTGAATTATTCGAATTTAAATTTGATTATCTTTATATTCCAATACCCTGTTCAAATTATCCATTTTTACATATTAAGTCTCTATTTTCTGATCAACTTGGTATCACAGCATTTAATCCCAAATCATGCAAAATTAGAACTTTGTGTCTTTGAAGATACATTATCATTCCCTTTTATCCTCCATATTTTATTAGTTATGTCATGATACTTACCCTATTATCATTATGTAACATATTAACTCTTTTAGTTTTGGACAGTATTTTTAACTATTTTGGAGAAATTCTTCTCCATTTACTCTCAGAAGAAATGAAAATTACAGTTTCTTTCCCTTTCTGATCTCTGGGTTCAGAATGTGCCTTCTATATTAGGTCAATCATTTTACGTCATGCTCAGGGTAATAGAAATCACAAAAGACACATGCAACAGATTTTTCCTGGATAAATGCTGTGTTAGAACAACATTCATAGAATAACCTCCTGGAGTTATGAAATTTGGAGACTAGATCAGCTGGTGAAAGCCACCTTTCACATTATTTTGAGGAAGCATAATAGTAGAATGGCACCAATGATACTATATTATGGTAAACAGATGAATAAACAGGAACTGAAGACATACTATGGATTCTTGCATGCAATAATTCATAAATACAAATCAAGTCCTGGGCTTCCAAGCTATTTGTGTCAAGAGATTTCTTTTTTTCTGAATGTAATTTGAGTTTTGTCTGTTATTTACCATCAGAGTGATCCAACTAAAATAAATATCAAGATAATAAAGATGATTCAGTTTAATGTTCTTTAAATTGGTTATCCTTGGGCAGCCTGGGTGGCTCAGAGGTTTAGCACCTGCCTTCAGCCCAGGGCGTGATCCTGGAGACCCAGAATCGAGTCCCACGTTGAGCTCCCTACATGGAGCCTGCTTCTCCCTCTGCCTTTGTCTCTGCCTCTCTTTGTGTGTCTCTCATGAATAAATAAATAAAACCTTTAAGAAAAAATTGGGTATCCTCATATATATTGATTGTCATAATTGTGTAAATATTATTCACTGCAGAACCAAATAATGAGAAAGAATTCTGTAATCTTCTCATTCAGTTTGTGCTATTCAAAGATCTGACAAGTAACACAAAATGAGTAAGTTAAATTAACAACATGATAAATTGATCAAATGATGTCACACATTTGTTTTCCTCACACTTGGATAATTATTTTTCCTTTTTTTCACTGAAAATAAATATTAAGACTTCACTTTTTAAATCATACTTTTTTTTTTAATCATACTGTTTTGGAAGATATGTTTTCTGCTTTCTTTTGGAAGATATGTGTTTTGGTTTGTTTTACTTTGCTTTTTGTCTAAGAGCCCTTAGATTTTATTTTTTATATAATAATTGCTTTTTGTATCTGCTACATAGATATTGTGCTAAGATTTCCGCTCCTACTTTTTGGACTTGTTTTCTGAATTTTATATTTAACTTTTTTCAAACTTTTTAACTTTAAATGAAGAAATACTTTCATTTCAAAGAAAAGTGGTAAAGTAACTGAATTCTTACAAAAAATTAAGTAATATTTCATTTGTTGATATTTTATTTACATAAATATTTATATGTAATATTTATTTTAATTTGTAATTCTCTAAATGTAAGACATTTAAATGCTTAGAAGCCACTGGTGTGAATATAGTCACTTGGCTATGAATAATCTATTCATAGTCCTATGGGATTACATTTCTTACTGATCTAGGAAAATAGATTGGTCATATAGCATTATTTGGTTAAGCGATTTATTAGCCACAAAACACAAAACATTTATTAGCCACTATGAGGCTGTCTATACACACATTTGTACCTATTTGCATATTTTGTTTTTAATGCTTTTTATCCAATAATCTATGTATATTTATAAATTATTTTTATTTTATATACATTTTGGGTTGTGTGTGGTTATTAAGGAAGATATCTGAATTTTCCAGAAGCACTTTCAGTGAAGATTTAGAGAGCTCTTGTGTGTCAAGCACTGCTCTAGGCACAGGTAGAAGTGTTTAACAAGACAGATCTCTCAGGATGTTTACTTTTTGGTAATTGTGTATATAATTTAGATTAAGAATTTTTCCTTTTTACAAAAAAATAAAAGATAAATGTAGGTATAACTTTAAGCAAATTTTGTGGAAATACTATTTTCCTATTTACTACTAGAAAAAAATGTCCAAGTTGAAGGAGACGGGGCCAATTTGCAACCACCTATATAATGCTAGAGAGTATAGTGCTAAGCGAAATAAGTCAGAGAAAGATAAATGCCATAAGATACTACTCATATGTGGAATTTAAGAAACAACACAAATGATCATTGTGGGGAATAAGAGAGAGGCAACCAAGAAACAGAGAACAAACAGGGTTACTGGAGGGAAGGTGTTCAAGGAAAGGGTTAAAGAAGTGATGAGGATTAAGGAGGGCACTTGTTATGAGCACTGGATGTTATATGTAAGTGATGAATCACTAAATTCTACCCCTGAAACTGCTATTACATTGTATTTTAACTAACTAGAATTTAAATAAAAACTTGAAAAAATGTTTAAAAAAATGGGGGCAGTAGGGCCAGAAGATTGTGGAACATCTGTTATTTGTACTTATTCTATTAGTCATAAGAATCTTTAAGGTATGCATTGTCACATTTATATTTATATGTAAAGAACCTATGTATTAAGTGTGCTATTCCTTATCTAGGTTATCCAATGTCAACACTGTGATTCTATTCAATGTCTCTGCGACTCTAAACATATAGTAATTAATATAGTCTAGTTTGTTGAGTAGAAGTGAACTGAAGTTTCAATTTTTTAACTAAGTTTGAAACTTGAAACCATGCTAAATATTTGGAATTGTTGATTATGTCATCATATTTCCTGCTTTCTGCTTATACCTAGATTAAAACATGAATCAATTTATGTAATTCTTCTGGGTAAATAATTTTATTAGCTCTCATATTTTTAGGATAAATGTTAAGCTAAAATATAATTTAATGTGTTCCATTTGATTTGTACCCTATCTCTGTTTAGTCTCAGTTTTGTTATTCCCCTATTTGTACTCAAAGGTCTGGCTATATTAAGATTTTCTCTTTTCTTGAACTTGCCATGCTCCTTCCCCATTTGCAGGAAATCTTTTAAAATTTAATTTTATTTAAATTTAATTAATTAACATACAATGTATCTTTATTTTCAGAAGTAGAGTTCAGTTATTCAACAGATGCATATACTATCCAGTGCTCAGGACATTACATGCCCTCCTTAATGCCCATCACCCAGCTACCCCATTCCCCTCACCTTCCCTCAGGCAACCTCAGTTTGTTTCCTATAGTTCAGTTTCTCATAGTTTGTCTCCCTCATCTGATTTCATCTTATTTTATGTTTCCTTCCCTTCCCCTATGTTCCTCTGTTTTGTTTCTCTAAATTCCACATATGAGTGAAACCATATGATAATTGTCTTTCTCTGATTGACTTATTTTGCTTAGCATAATACCTTCTAGTTCCATCCTTGTTGTTGAAAATAGTAAGATTTCATTATTTTTGATGGTTGAGTAATATCCTATTGTACATCTTCCTTATCCATTCATCTGTTGTAGAACACCTCAACTCTTTCCATAGTTTGTCTATTGTGGATATTGCTGCTATAGACATTAGGGTGCAGTTACCCCTTTGGATCACTATGTTTGTATCCTTTGAGTAAATACCCAGTAGTGCAATTGCTGGGTATTAGGGTAGCTCTATTTTTAACTTTTTGAGGAAATGCCATACTGTTTCCCACCAACAGTGTAAGACTGTTCCCCTTTCTCTGCATCCTTGCCAACATTTGTTTTCTTTCCCCCAACTTGTTAATTTTAGCCATTCTGACTAGTGTGAGATGGTATCTCTTTGTGGTTTTGATTTGTATTTCCCTGATGCTGAATGACATTGAGTATCTTTTTATATGTCTTTTAGCTATCTGGATGTCTTCTTTGGAGAAATGTCTGTTCATGTCTTCTGCCTATTTCTTGACTGGCAGGAGGTTTTACATGGTGTTATTTTTGCCTGAAACATTCATTCACCTCTTTACAAAGCTAACTCTTAACTGACTATTCAGTCTTGGCTCAACCACTACCTGTGTCAAAATTTTTTTCTGAATCCCTAAGATCTGTCATTTGTCTTTTAGTCAAATAAAATGAATTAATTTCTGACCAAGGAAAAAATGAACATGGTCATGTGATAGAGTGCAGGAGGTCAACTGAGATGAGGGAAGTGGAGAAAGGCTTCTTTGTGAAATGAGAGTAATAAATGGATGTGTTGGATTGTGGTAGTGTCCATTCTCACTTTCAAAGTCAGAATACATCACAGCTAGGTGTTCCAGCTTGAGCAGGCTCTGAGCCACAGTTTCTTCACTGTTGCACAGGTTGAGGGAGAATGTGGAATAACCTGATTCAGGAACATTGGGGGACTTTGTTCCCTACTCTCTGGTTGGTTGGAATGGCCTGGAAAGTTTACCTACTAGGTCAAGTAATCTGTTGGTCAGTTCATCTGCGGCAAGGGAAGTGAGAAGGTGCCATTCCCCACCTGAGAAGGGCACTAGTGGTCCTTGCAGGAACCAGATCCTGGGATACCCATTCTCTATACAGGTTCAGCAGCACACTGTACTTTCTTTTTTACTTTTTACACTGCATTGTGATTATTAATTTTGTTTTTGTTTCACCTGCTTAATTCATAATTCTATAAGGCTAAAACCTGCCAATTTTGTTCAACCCAAGCACTGAGTCTGCCATCTGGTTTCAATAAATACTTACAGAATAAATGCTTTCTTTAATAACACCAAATAATTTATTTCAAACAAAAATCAGATGAGTTCCCAGTTTCTGAATGAAATAGGAAAATAGCAATGATTTCTATTCTAAAAGCATGATCTGAAGAGGAGATTTATAAGGAATTTTAATTGTAGGATTCTATAAGTTTGTAGTGTGAATTTATTTTATTATTCAATAATAAACATGATATTTAAATGAATGCTGTATATTTGTCTCTCTATATATATTAAACATACCTGGATATTATGCTGAATAGCATAGGATATGTTATAACTGTACATTATAAAATCAGTAAGGTTTTGAAGGTAGAGTATCAATTTATTTTAGAATTAAATTGTAGATATCTAAATATGTTCTTATCTTTTTCACATTGTGTAAATATGGGGAATCTGTTGGCCTGAATGGACACAAAACAATTATAGGCAAAAGAAGCAAAATGTATAAATTTTACAGCAAAAAATTAAAGTAGGTTTCCTTCTCATTTAATCAAGGGTTATCTTACGTCAGTGACTGGAAATTCAGAGAAAGCAGATGGCTTGCTTGCACTATACTTGTTGCGACCTCATTAAGAAGAGTCAATTCTAAAATGTGCATGTTTCTCAAAAGATAAAATTATTTCTGTGCTTGGTCAACACATTCAAGAGGCAAGTGAATGTATTTGAAATTTCAATGAGCAGAGGGAATTTTCCTAATTAACAAGATCACGCAAGAGTAAAAAAAAAATCAGTTAATGTAGTATGCCATTAATGAACTAATTTCAATACAAGTGGCTCAGTCATTGATTCTTGTCCCTCATCGTTCAGGTCTCCAACATTGACAAACTGTAGTGAACTAAAACTCTAATTTATAGCATCCACCTAGAATTCATGACTTTCAGCTCTACTGAAGCAAGTCTACTTTTCCAATTGAAGGACTTATTTTCAGTTTGTAAATATATTAATGTTGTTGCCATCAGTCTATGATACACAGAGGATAAATCCAGTATACAAGTAGATTCAAAAGAAAAACATTGTACTCTTTCTTTGTTAAGAACTTTTATTTAGGGCAGCCTGGGTGGCTCAGTCATTTAGCTCCACCTTTGGCCCAGGGAGTGATCCTGGAGACCTGGGATTGAGTCCCACATCCGGCTCCCTGCATGGAGCCTGCTTCTTTCTCCCTCTGCCTGTGTCTCTGCCTCTCTCTCTCTCTCTGTGTCTCTCATGAATGAATAAATAAAATCTTAAAAAAATGCAAGTTTTCAATAATATTTCATAAAAGAGAACTTTTATTTAAACATAAATTTTCTTAAACATATAAAATATATCTGGTCAAACAGAATCAACATTATGGAAATTAATTTAAGTATTCTTGATCACTGGAATTATTTACTGAATTTCAGTGTATGCTACTTTCTTTTTAAATCTCCCAAATGTTTAATTTCATAATCTGCAGGACGGGAAAAATAACAACAGTAATTTACTATACTGAGAACTGGATGAAATAATGAAGGCAAGTACTTACCATATGTTTTACATATAGCAAACTACCAACACATGCTAGCTATAACTAATATTAAGTATTAGTATTATTATATTATTAGTATTAACATTAACTTTGTTCTTCTTCTGAGAGAATTAATAATTTAGTATTTTCATGCTTGGGTTTGTCATAACCTCATAATTGAAAGTATCAGTCATTAAATGAATATACAAAATTTAATACCTGGAAGTCTAAGTATGATATCTCTTATTGCCCAAGGGTAATGATAATTCAAATGTCTGCTCCTTTTTTTTTAACCTTCGTTTGTAACCTGTAACCGTATCTCTTCAGCTTAGCAGTAGTTGATTTCATTACAACAGTGACAACTCAATTTTCACCTATATATATATTGCTAATTAACTTAATCTTTTGCTATGCAGGAAACCCCTGAGCTCTGAGTCACATTTGGTGCTTCCTTAATGAAAAAATTTTATAACCATAGTTGTCGGCAGGGGTAATAAGATCCTTCTCTCAGAACGTGTAACATAGTTAGATGTAGAAAAATAAGGAAAAGAAAGATTAAAGAACAGGAAATGGAATAATAGGAGTAAATTGACATACACAGCTAAGAATTTTAGAATTTCTTGAAAGACTGGGTCCCAAGCTACTAGAACATGATAATCATTTGGTAGATTTCTTAAGATAGTTTTATTTGGTGATTCCTGGACTCTTCCTTTCCCATTCCAACAAGTCATAATGTGCAGAGAATATCTCTGGAATTTTTAAATTCATCACTTTTTGTATTCTAATTTTTCTGCTTGGAAAACTTCACCCTGGCCACCCCTGGGAGTTCTTGTTAAAAGCTTTTCCCAGCAGACTTTAGAGCAGACCCTCTTGCCCTGTTAAAAAATGTTACATGGTAATGGTAAGTTGTATCATAATTGTTTACTTTTTGTCTTTCCATCAAACCACTGTTCCCTTAAAATCTATATCTAATTGCTGTGTCCCTAAACTCTACTATGTTTGTTGATTGAACTGTCTTGCTATGGGAGCATCAATATCCACCCCACCATTATACATTTATACACTATAAATTTATACATATATTTATACATTATAAATATAGAGATTTGTACATTTATACATATATTTATACATTATAAGTATAAAGTAGTAATTATTGGGGAGGAATTTACAAGCATTGACATAAAGGATGACACACCACTCTTTTTGCTCTCAATCTGCAGAATTGCGCTTAGGTCAGATACAATGCGGCTGATATAACATGAAATGAATTTACCAGAGCATAAGAATTTACCAGACTTCTTAATACTGTGTGTTATACAAAAAAGGAAGAGTTGAACTCCTAGGCAACTCTGTAATGATTGGAGCTTCCTGGTTGCAAAAGTAGACTAATTAGAAAGAGAAGTCGCCTCGTTTTAGGTTTAGAATGCACCAATTCTTGGATTGGCTTCAGATAAGTATCTCTGTGTTACCTTATAAAATGAGGGAAGAACTGATTTCCATGACCAGCTTTTTTTTTTCCCCTCATGAACATTCCCTGTTTCAAGAATACATCTTTCCCTTGCTTTCTTCTGAGCATGTTTTCCTGAATTAATTTAGAATAAGCTGCTGGTAAACTCAGATTTAGAGGATTGCTTAAAATATTCAGTAAGAAAAAAAAAGTGATAGAAATTTAGCACTGTCTTCCAGTGAGAACTTTTACGGAACACTTCAAAATATTACCTGCAATTAAGTTCCTAAGCCTAGGTACATGGCAATTTTGTTTGATTTGGTTTTCTAAAGAAATGATGTACATATGTGTGTGTGTGTGTGTGTGTATTCATTCTTCTCTGTAATGTGGAAGTACAAAAAAAGTAAGTTGTGTAATCTTATAAGAAACAGTTTGGGTGTAGGATTTCCATCAAAAGAAGAGTAGGCAAGAAAGCCTACTATACTATAATATTGATATTTGTGGGGGCTTCCTTAGTTTCTAAGGTCTCTTGATTTTTTTAAAGATTTTATTTATTCATGAGAGACCAAGGGAGAGAGGCAGAGACACAGGCAGAGGGAGAAGCAGACTCCCTGCAGGGAACCTGATGCTGGACTCCATCCAGGACCCCAGGATCACTCCTAGAGCCAAAGGCAGATGCTCATTCACTGAGCCACCCAGGTGCCCCTAAGATCTCTTGATTTTTTTATTTGTAATTTTTCTTCATATTAAATCCAAAATATATTTTTCTCCACCACAATACACTAGCATTGAAGCTCTTTATTTAATCTCACGAAGCTTCTGTTTACTAGAATTTCAAAAGCAAATAATACTATCAGCCTGTTAACAATTTCATGGTTACTTTATGAAATAATATTTTAAAGCATGTAATGCATTTCCTGAAGCATATTGATAATAAGCATTAAATAAATGGTGGATGGTATATTAATATATTTTTGGCAAATAAAAATCAGATCAGAGTTTAGAAAGACGTAGGTGTGATGTGAGAGTAAATTAAAAAACATGTTTCAAAGACATTCATTAGTACATAAATATGTAACCAAGAAATACAATAGAATTTCATGAGAATGAAAGTAGTTCAGATTTAGTCAGTTTACACTGTGGATAAACCCGGATCAGAAGTTAGCCACTGAGATAATAGAAATGTGATTGATGGAGATGGTGGGGAAAGAGGGAATCAGATGTTGAAGTGGTAAGAAAAGGTAGGACTTTTATGATGACTCCTATATTCAAGAAGAAATCAGTATTACTGTATATTAATTTGAAAAAAATAAGTAATTTATTGAACTGAAAAGTCTGAAAATTGTAGGAATCTTTTGAAAATGTTGACAGTGCCTAGGGGCGCCTGGATAGTTCAGACAGTTAAGCATCTGCCTTCAGCTCAGGTCATGATCTCAGGGCCCTGGGATGGAGCTTAGAGTCATGCTCCCTGCTCAGTGGAGGGGTCTGCTTCTCTCTCTGCCTCTGCTCTCCCCACCCACTCTCAAAAATAAATAAATAAAAATCTTCAAAAACAAAATGCTGACAGTGCCTCATAGTCCCAAGTGATGTTGGAAGAGATTGACTTTCACTACCACTGGTAGTGTATTTTTCTCTTATTGGCCAACACCACTTCCATGAACTTGAGGTATTCAGATGAGATCTATGCATCTCAAAATTTAGTTGAAACTTGGACATCGCTACTTTAATAAATTTGGAAAATAAGGGGCACCTGGGTGGCTCAGTCATTTAAGCACCTGCCTTTGGCTCAGGTAATAATCTTAGGGTCCTAGGATCAATCCCCACATCTGGCTCCCTGCTCAGCAGGGAGTCTATTCCTTCGTCTCTCCATCTGCCCCTCCCCTTGCTTGTGCTCTCACTCTCTCAAATAAATAGGTAAAATATTTTAAAATTTGGAAAATAATTTTATGTATACTTTGTACTCTATTTTATTGACTACTATAACTTGCACATACTTTCCAAGTCATTAAACATTTTTCTACAGTATCTTTTTTGAGTGAAAACCTGGTATTTGTTATGTAAAATGTCTAATTTAACCATTAGACATCTAGATGGCTACAAAATGTTCACTTTAATGCAGAGAGGTCACAGTTTATTTTTAGAAATATTTGTTGGGATCCTAGAAAATATAAATTTAGAGAGGGCATAATCACACCTCCACTGGCAACAGATTCTTTTCTTTATGTTCCTAGAGTTTTGGTCAAATCTGATAGGATCAAAGCTAGGCAGTTCTTCATGTGGCAAGATTTTAGGATCTATCACCCTTTTAAAACTTTCTGCAATTCATAGAACATTCTTGAAAGTCACTCTGCTAGTATTTCATCATTTGTTCTTGTTAATAATCAAACACCCTTTAGGAGAGTAGAATAAAGCTCTTAATGGTTACACATAAATAATAATATCAGCAAGACAATATGATTAGGAAAATGAGGGCTTGATTTAGATTCGGTGCAGTGGCTCCAAGGGGTTATGTAACTAGGAACATGATTCCCCTGAAAGGAAATTTTGAACAATCAATGGAGGGCATTCCTATTAAAATCAGCCCAAGTAGAATCCAGAGCCAATTAAACAGCTTTCCATTTCCCTACACACATGCAGCTCAAATGCCACTTTGGCTCTGGAATTTAGATTCGTGGTCTCATACATTGTCATTGTGAAGTTGATACTTTGTTTCTGAACAAACTTAGGAACTAGCAGGAAATATTTTCTTAAGTTATATTATGTTTTAATGATTTCCAAGTGATATTAGAAAGAGTATGCTATCCCTTTTCAGAAGAAAAAAAATAACACAGACATATAACAAGATTTATCTTTGCATAAAATAATGAAATCAGCTTTTTGGATTAGGAAATGCAATAATTCAGCCAAACTCTGGCACAAGAGATGTTCCCCTGTTGAATCCCCTTCTGTTTCAGGCTGAAAAGTAAAAGAATTGAAAAAGGGTTGACATATTTAATGCGTGTAAAACTGTAAAGATAATATATTTTTAATAAGCCTCTGTCTTTCCTGTCACTTTTTAGAATGACGGTGTTATATCACATCCATCTCAAAACAAGAATGAAGTAGAACTGATTGTGTTCAATTTTATATATATATATATATATATATATATATCTTTTATTTTTTTCTTATAGATATCCAATTCAACAAGCATGAAAACATCACAGAGGGATAAAAAAAGAAGAAAATTATGATTGGGTAGTTGAACCAGGTTCTAAAATCATATTAATTTTCAAAATTGTAGTAAGTAGGCAGTATTGACCTTTTACTTCAAAAAACCAACTCTTTCAAAAATCTAGTTTTCTAAACTCTCTACATTATGCCTTTATAATAAAAGTGTTCAAGAACAAAGATTCATCTGAGTAAATTTGAAGGTCAAGTTGGCTTTATTCAACAATTCATGAATTAGGCAGCATCCCATATAGGAACTAGACAGGTCCTTCATGGAGTTGTGCAAGATGGAAGGTTTTTATAAGCAGAAGAAGGGTGGGGAAGGGATGTTATGAGCAAAAGAAAATGAAGTGTTGTGTCAGAACAGATCATCTTTTGGGGAGAAGGGAATGACAGGGTTCATATCATGCTGGTGACCTCACTAGGACAGATCAAGAAAGTGCATATTGGCTATCTAAAGGTCACATTTCTGGGGGAGATTGAAACATTAGTCCTATTTTACTGTATTGGGGACATTTGAGTCCATTTGGGCCCGTTTTTTTTCTTTTCCAGTAATAGGAAAAGCAAATCTCTGTGACAAGTTCAGATCCTTCTAGTATGTTTACCCTGCCATATGAAATAATCATTATAATTCTGGCAATCACTTATTTGTAAATTTCTGATATTCCTTATCAGAGGATTTAGGTAGCTTATATGAGACAGAAAAACATCAGTTAAAAGGAAAGATCAGGGAAATAATAATGAAATGGGATATTAAATCTTTTTTGAAATTGATACTAGAACCCTAACACAATGATATACAAGCTGTAAAGAAACTTACAGTTTTTCAAACTAAATCATAAATTTAACTCTGATGTCTAGAAGGTCAATGCAAAAGTGAAAGCAGTGATTACATGATGCATAAGTTCTGAAAAGAAAACATAACAAACTTCTCAGGAAACCAGATGTTTTCTTGGCTTTTAAATATGACAGTGTAGCAGAGGAAAAATAATTTTCTCTCCACTCTTTCCAAATTCTGGTCTGAGACCCACTACACTAAAAGAGATTATCAAGAAAAAAACAATCAAGTGTATCATGTGTAATCTATGTACACATGGGAGGTAACCAAGACAACTAAAAATCTCTGAAATGGCTCAATCTACCACTTTAAATATCAACTTCAAAATACATAAATAAATAAATAAATAAATAAATAAATAAATAAATAAATATCAACTTCGGCTAAAAGAAAAAGAAGACATGTTGGGGAAATGAGAGTTTACTAGGAAAAGCAGAGTAAACAAGGGTAAAGCCCTAGGTAGGCTCAAGTCAATGCCTCCTCCATGGATAATACTTTATTGTGATTTGCAGTCATCCTCTTCTTCCTGGTACTGAGGGAAAGAACCTTTACAAGTGGAGATTTCCCCTGTACGCATAAATGTTCCTCCCAAAAGGGTGTCTTCTACTGTTTTCCATCAGTTCTAAATAATCCCTATGCCAAAGAGGCATATTTTGGAGTGTCACATTCTGCTACCCTTCAAATGTTATATTTTCCTTTCTTTATGGACTTTCCATAGAGGACTCTGAGTGAAGAAATTAGTATTTTTTTGTGATTTTTCTAAAGAATTGGAATAAAATCTTTCATACAATCCCTCCACACTCAACACAAGGTAAAGGGAAATTCTCTTATAACTAACTCAGGGAGAATCATGTATTGAGAGGTCAAATGGCCCTGGTGTAAAGAATTTTGGTTATATTAATTGGTTCAATAACAATACCTAATGACACAAAGGAGTGTCAGTAGTCTTTTACAAATGTAGGCAAGCCGTATTCCAGAAAGGAAATGTGGTATGACTTAAAATGCATGTTAAATTATTTAAACAAGGAAACCATTGGATCATCGTGGCTCTAGTGCTTTGGCAGCAAATGTAAGCAAGCCAAAATCTAAGCTTGTAAATACCTCATGGTTACAAAATCAAAACCGGAAGACAACCTATCACAGCCAACTATATTTTAAGCTGTAGCCAATTAGTAATTTCCTTATTTTTCCTCTGCCGCATCTCTATAAAAATTTCTTCCAAACACCTATGTGTGAAGTGCTCCTAACCGCTTTTGATTTGATGCTGCCCAATTCAAAAATCAGTTTTTGTTTAAATAAACTCAATATTTAAAAATGTATTTGCCTCAGTTTATCTTTTAACACAAGCCACACTGTATTCTTGCCAAAATCCAGATCTGGTACTAATAAATCTCATTATTTCTATGAAGTACAAATAATTCTGTTTCTAGTCTATATTTGTTATAAAGTAATTGCATGACCTTGATTAAGCCATGATCTTAGAGATCTAAGCCACGCACAGAAAGTTAACATTTTTTTTTTAAATGGTGGAATGTTCTAAACAAATAGTATGTATTAGCCCCTAGTATCTTGCTAATGAAGTTTCCTAATGTAGAACCAATAGTGACTAGAAAGAGCGGTATATGAATAAGAGGGATCTATGTTTATTTAGATATACATATATACTAGTTATCAAAAATATAACTAAAGTTGAACCATATAATTTACCTTAATGGAGTAGTCAAAGTTAGAGTCACTTATAGCATATTATTATATTACTCCTTATACACTTTTCACATATTGGTGTCACATGCCTAATTATTTTGTGAACTACCTGAGGTCTAGACTTTTGTTTGCTTCATAGACTTCAAAATTTGTGGGTTTTTTTGTTTTCTTTATTTTTCTTTCCTTAATTTTTTCTTTTTTTCAAGCTTTTATTTAAATTCCAGTTGGTTAACATACAATGCAATATTAGTTTCAGGTATAGGATTTAGTAATTTATCACTTCATATAGTACCCAGTGCTCATCACTACTAGTACCCTCCTTAGCCCATCACTCACATACCCACTCTGAAAATCTTAGCACGTATTAGATATTCAATCCTGTTTAAAAGAGTTTGAGCAAGTTGCTTCATCTAACCTAGTATGTATTTTCTTACTTTTTCTTGAAGTTTTCCTTGTATTTGGTTGTGCCATAAGAAATTGCCTTAGCCCTAGTCACATGAGAATTTGTATGTGAAATTTAGCCATATGGAACACTAAAAAGAAAATTAGTCCTCCTGCCCTTACAGAACGGGTTCATATTTAACTTCTGTGCTGTAGATAGAAATTCAGTTTTATGAACCAGTTAAAGGAGAAAGTGCGTGGTGTGCTTTTTGCAGCACTTAGATATTGATATGTGATTTTTTTTCTTTTCCCAAGGCTAAGCAGAGGAAGCCACAGCAATTCGACCTTTTAAATGTGAGTGAAACACTCATTTGAAATCTTTCCACTACATAAGTCCAGTCAATTGACTTGATGACTCAAATAGACACAGGCTATAGGTTAAAATAGGAACAGAGGACTGAAAAGTCTTATAATAACACTAAAGTTGAGGCAGAATATTATATATACAGCTTTCTATTTCAGAATTCTCCTTATGCAACCTTCACACTGCTTAGTCCTACGATGTTTCCATTACTATTGGACCCAAGAGCTCTTGGGCATGGGAAGGAATCAAGAATCTTCCTAGTACACACCTGTGTGCATAGTTCACATGGTTGAGATAGCTAAATCTTGCCTGGAATGTATGTCTAACACCTACAGCCCCACAGAGAGTAAATGTGATTTATCAAATGTTTGGCTCAGTGTTTGTAATAAATGTGTTCAATTTTCTCTACTTAAAATGAAAAGCCACCTCTTTCCAGAAAAGTTACATAAATATGCTAGTCTACACATACTTTTCTTGATATGTCAAAATTAAATAAAAATCATTATGTACCTACTGTATTCCATTCACTATGCTATATGCTAAAGAATAATGGATCAATTATAATAATTTATGTATTAAAAATAACTGTGCCTATTATTAATTAAAATATTAGACAATAATATACATTACATTGGACATTACACTCTACCAGACATTGAGGGAGATATTCAGGGTAGAGCTATAAAAAATACAGATAGTGTGTTTCCTGCCTTCAATGGGCAAGTAGCTCATAGTCTAATGGAAAGCAGAACAGTAACAAGATAATTAATATCAGTATGATAAATGACTAATGGATACATAAGAACCAATCTTACAAGATTTGAGGAATAGAGTAGAAGAATATCATAGAGTTGGGGAGTGGGATGTATTTCATTTCCCTGGAAATCTGAAATCCTCTAATTTTCATTATCCTTTCCTTCATAGGCTATAATTTATTATATAAATATTTATTTTATTATTCATCATATTTCTTAGGTTTCTAGGAAGTTTCCTCTCTCTAAGCCCCTCTTCTCTGTATAACCTCCATTAAATTGAAAGTATTAAGAACAGATTTTTTTTTTTGAAAATAGTTTTTATATGAATATGGTAACTGACTTCTTCTGGGAATTATGCTCCCTATAATTCTGGGGACCATCTGCACCCCACTGTAATTATCTGTTGCCCATTTTTTATATGACATCCTGAAACTATTAAATCAAAGCTTGACAAATAGACCAATATAGGCCCATCAGATTCTTTTTTTTTTTTCATCAGATTCTTTTTAGCAGAAACAGAGAATCAATGATTCTCTAATGATGCAAACATGGAGATAAAGAACTTCTGAGAGCAACAAGACCTAGCTTTTAAAGAAAGCAGAGACAACATGAGGAAAGAAGCAAAGACGAAGTCTAAATTATTTAGTCTGAAAAAATTGGGAGTCTGAACCAACTTATTTCTAAGATCAAGAAAAGTACATTCTTTTTTTTTTTTTAAGATTTTATTTATTTATTCATGAGAGACAAAGAGAGAGAGAGGCAGAGACACAGGCAGAGGGAGAAGAAGGCGCCGTGCAGGGAGCCCAATGTGGGACTCAATCCTGGAGCTCCAGGATCACACCCTGGGAGGAAAGCAGGCACTCAACCACTCAGCCACCCAGGCGTCCCAAGAAAGGTACATTCTTTTTTCAATATTTGATTCTTCTAATTCTCCTTGCAATTTATGAAACAATAAATGCTACTTGAATAACAAGCTAATTCACATTGGATTTCTTTCACTTGCAAACAAAGAATCCTAGATAATACATCTACACTAGGTTTTATTTTATTTTTTCTTCTTCACAACAGAGTCTTTAAGGTAAATCTCTTAATAATACTCTATATTTAAAATTATTATTTATGTTATTGATATTATTAGTATAGTGTTATTATAAGAACTGCATAATTCCTTCATTTCATTAAAATTATTCTTGGAAAAAATCTATATGGCTCATTATACTTTATCACCTACTCTCCTGACATTTTAGAAACACAAATTATTTTATGTGTTTATTGTCATGAAGGTTCATTTTTTTCTTCATTATGACCCCAGATGGGACTTCTAGTTCATATTCAAGAGATGAGGGCTTGGTATAGAAGTAAACACTTTTAGGTTCCCTTTCCACTTGTGTATGTCCCCTCCTTCAAGAAGAGACATTGATAATTAGTTGGTTAGGATCATAGTCCATTTAATATATAAAAATCTTGAGTAAATTCACTCCTTTAAAAAGGTAATGCATGCCCATTCTGTTTCACTTGATTCTGTTTGGATATGCTGTTGTTTTCACAGTAGCCTGTATTTCAGTAAAACCTGAGTAAAAAGTAAGGAGATACCAAGGAATTGGTTTTCCCTAAGGCTTAGAGACTAAACTAGCTACTGCAGGCTGTTTCTTCTGGATTCCACACAAGTACCTGTATTTAAAAGAAAAAATAATATTTTGTGAGAAAAAGTGGGGAGAGAACCAGTTTCTAAAGGAATTTTATATTTGTAAGCCATGTAAGTGGCCAGGGATGCTAACAACTAAAGAAAGAAAGAAAGAAAATAAAGAAACTAAATTTCTCTGAACCAATTTAGAGACCATGTGATTGATTATGGAACATCAACCACATTACTTCTCCAATGAAATGTTTGGAATCATAGATTCTGGCTGGGCCCATCCATATTTTAAATGGGACTGAAGGATGAAAATAGGAATTTTGAGATTAACAAGTTAGTGGGTTTTGCAGTCAGTGGAATTTTAACAAACATAGTATACCTTGCATAAAGATTTGTGTATTGGTCTCCCATTGCTTCTGTAATAAATTATCAAATTAAGAAATAACATGTTTATACATAACTCTAGTCAAAGAAAAATTGCAAATATACTGAAAAAATTGAATTAAATGTTATTGAGCATATGAGGTGTGAAATATTTTACTCGATATCAATAATTATTAAGAAATGTAAATCAAAATTACAATGAGATACCATTGTAAGCCCAATGCAATGACTATTATTAAAATAATAATAACAGTATTGATGAGCATGTAGAGACATCAGAATCCTAGGTATATTACTAAAACAATTTAGAATGGGTACTGAAAGAGCTATCTGCACAGTTTCATAGCAGATTATAGATATAGACCAAAAAACCCACTAGAAATAATTTATAGCTTAAATGTCCATATTAGTGAGGAAAAATGCATTAAAGTCAATGACCTGCATTCCCACATTAAAAATTTCTAACAAGGGCAGCCCAGGTGGCTCAGCAATTTAGCACGATCTTCAGCCCAGGGTGTGATCCTGCAGTCCCGGGATGGAGTCCCACATCAGGTTCCCTGTATGGAGCCTGCTTCTCCCTCTGCCTGTGTCTCTGCCAATCTCTCTGTGTCTCTCATGAATAAATAAATAAAATCTTTAAAAAAATCTCTAACAAGAGAAGAAATATAAACCCAAGGTAGGTAGAAAAAAATGAAATGGAATATATGTCTCTTTATACTCATTAAAGAAGTTGATATTAGCTTATTAAATGCATACACACACAAAAAAACACATACTGACCATATAGATCAGATGTCTTTATCAGTCAGTGCTATCAAATATTTAAAAGTAAGGTAATACCAATATTATACCAACTCTTTCTGGAAAATAAAGAAGGAAACAGCTTTTCTCAATTCATTTTATGGAGTTAGCATAAACTTCATCTAAAATGGGAGTGATATGGAAGAGAGTATTCAGAGTAGGAAGCTTCAGAAAACGTCCCGTCTGCCAAAACACCTATTGAGCTATCAAGAGCTGTCTAAAGACACTATGGAACTCTGGAGTCTTTATTTATTTATTTATTTATTTTTTGAGTCTTTTTGAATACTTGTAGAGCCCATTTCTTATTTAGATGAAGGAAGGCTGGAAATTTTAGTGAATTTTACTGTTTTGCATTGTGGCTATTATATTCCACTCCCCAGTTCTATGGTAGACAGCCATAGGGATCATGGCCCTCAATCCTGAATGGCTTGTTGGTGATATGCTGGACAGTAGAGACTTTGTACAACATAAATTGAGGTTATGTGTTTTTATCACTTATTTTGATTATTGAGACCCTGGTACAGGGACTAGTCATTGTTTCAACAACCTAACCCTTAAATAGATAAACTGGTTGAATTGTCTTCCCTAGTAGCATTAGTCAGAAGAGATATAACAGATATTTTTTTTTCTTTTCTTATTGGACCCAAGTAATTAAGGAAAGACACTGCTGCCGTGAAGTAACATAATAGAGATATCATTGATTATATATAATAAGGAAGATAGTTTTTATGGAATAGTTAAGAAATTTCACTAAATAGGGAGTCCTGGGTGACTCAGTTGGTTAAGAACCCAACTTTTGATTTCAGCTCAAGTCATGATCTCAGGGTCATGTGATCAAGCCCTATGTTGGCCTCCCGACTCAAGGGGGAGTCTGCTTGATTTCTGTCCCTCTCCCTGTGCCCCTGCCACCATTCATGTTTTCTCTCTCTCCATTTATTTATTTATTTATTTATTTATTTATTTATTTATTTAATGTCAGTAATAAAAAGAAGGAACCAAACCATTATTTTACACCGTGCAAAAATATCAACCCCCAATGGATTGAAAAATTGAATGTAAGCCCTGAAAATATAAAACTCCTACAAAAAATATAGGAGTAAACTCCTTGATATCAGTCTTGATAGTAAAATTTTTTGGATTTGACACCAAAAACATACCAAAAAACAAAAGCTAAAATCAACAAGTGGAACTACATCAAACTAAAAAGCTTTTGTACAGGAAAGAACTCCCTGACCCCACCAAAAAAGAAAGAAAGAAAGAAAGAAAGAAAGAAAGAAAGAAAGAAAGAAAGAAGAAGAAAGAAAGAAAGAAAGAAAGAAAGAAAGAAAGAAAGAAAGAAGAAAGAAAGAAAGAAAGAAAGAAAGAAAGAAAGAAAGAAAGAAAGAAAGAAAGAAAAAGAAAGAAAAGAAAGAAAGAAAGGAAAAGGCAGGTTACTGAAGAAAAGAAAATATTTGCAAGTCAAATACCTGATAAGGGGCTAAAAAAATAAATAAAAAATAAATAACAACACAGACAATCCAATTTAAAAATGGGCAGAGGATCTGAATAGACAGTTTTCCAGACAGGCAAATGCCCAACAGGTATGTGACAAAGTGCTCAACATCACTAACCGTGAGGGAAATGCAAATCAAAATTACAATGAAACGTCACATAACATCTGATAGAATGACTATTATCAAAAACACAAAAAATAACATGTTGGCAAAGTGTTGAGTAAAAGGGGCTCCTGGGTGGCTCAGTTGGTTAAGCCTCTGTGTCTGTCTTCTGTTCAGGTCAGGATTCTGGAGTCCTGGGATTAAGCACTGCATCAGGCTCCCTGCTCAGCGGGGAGTCTGCTTCTCCCTCTGCCATTCCTCTCCCTTCTGCTCTCTGGTTCTGTCAGATAAATAGACAAATAAAATCTTTTTTAAAATATAGAGAAAAAGGAACCCTTTTGCACTACTGTTGAGAATGTAAACTGTCACAGTCACTATGCAACAGAGTATGGAGGTTTCTAAAAAATTAAGACTATACACACACACACACACACACACACACACACACACAATGGAATATTTTTCAGCCACAAAAAGGGAATCCTGTCATTTTTAACAACATGTATAGACTTTGAGGCATTATGCTAAGAGCAATAATTCAGATAAAAAAAAACAATAAATACTGCATAGTGTCATTTACATGTAGAATTTAAAAACATCACATTTATAGAAATAGAGTATAATGGGGGCAACTGGATGGTTCACTATGTTCAGCATCTGCCTTCAGCTCAGGTCATGATCCCGAGGCCCTAGGATTGAGCCCCACTTTGGGCTCCCTGCTCAGTGGTGAGCCTGCTTCTCCCTCTGATCCTCTCATTCTGCCCCACTCCCCTGCCTGTGTGCCTTCTTCCACTGTCTCAAATATATAAATAAAATCTAAAAAAGAAATAGAGTAGAATGATGGCTGTCAGGGACTAGAGGGGTGGTGAGGGAAATGGAGAATTGTTGGCCAAAGATACATACCCCCAATTATAAGATTATAAATTCTGGAAACCTAATGTACAGCATGGTGACTATAATTAATACTATATTATGTAGGTGAAATTGCTATGAGAGTGTATCTTAAATGTTCTCCACAGCAACAACAACAACAACAGCATAGTAATTTTGTGAGGAAACAATGTGCTAACTAACCTATCCCAATAGGGACATTTTCAATATTTATGTATTGAATCATCACATTGTACTTTGTAATTTTACACAATGTTGAATGTCAATTATATTGCAATAAGGCAGGAGGAAAATCCAAATTAAACCTTAAAAATCCAAGGAACCATTTTTGAAATATATTGTTAAATTGATTTTAAAGTTGGTATGGATAAGCAAATGATATAGGATAGCCATACTATCCTGAAAATGAACAAGACTGGGATACACTATGAAAGTACTATAATAAGACAGTATGGTATAGGTGATAACGTAAATAATTTGTTAGAATAGAGTTCAGAAATAAAACCATACATAAATGTTGTTATTTTACAAGAACAACAAAGCAAATTAAGGGTTAAAGGAAAGTCTTTTCAACAAACAGTACTGCTATAGTGTGTACCTATTTGGAAAAAAGAAAAGAACATTAATACTTATCTCACATAGTTTACACATATTAATTCAGGAGGGATCACACATCTACACTATGGACTCTAAACTACGGGGTTCCTAGCAGTACAATAATATATCTACTCATAAAGATACATTTGTACACATTTTGGTAGGTAAAAAATTTGTTAAACAGCATATGGAAAGCATTAATTGCTAAAAATGAATAAATTGGACTTCATCATAATTTATAAATTTCCACTCACCAAAACATACAGTTAAGGAAGATATATGAGCAGACTAATGATTGGGAGAAAATGTTCAAAATACATCACAATACACATATCTATTAAAGAGCTTTTATCAAGAATATATAAAGTTTTCCTACAACTCAATAATAGACAAAATCAGCAAAATATTTAAAAAAAAACTTTATATAATAAAAATATATGTATGGCCAATGAGTCAATATTATTAGTCATCAGAGAAATGCAAACTGAACTCAAAATGCAGTATCATAATACATCAATTAGAATAATTAAAAGTCAATGTCTGACAACAGAAAACATTGGTGAAAATACAGAGTAGCTCAACTCATAAATCACATGCAAGAGTGTAGAACAATACCATCATTTTGGAAGATCATCTGATAGATTCTTTTTAAAAAATTAAACAAGCATCTACTCTATGATGCAACAATTTTACTCCTAGGATTTTAATGATGAGAAATAACATATCTAAAAACTTGTATAAAAATATTTATAGTAGTTTTACTCTTAAAAGCCAAGCTTGTCCATTAACACATAAAATGATAAATATACTGTGGTAGAGCCAAAAAATGGAATTACTTAGTAAAAAAAAAAAAGGAGCAGATAATATGTGTTAGAGGTAAGTAATTCAGCAAGTAAAATTGAGTTTATTTGAGAATAGCAGAGGAATTGCAATTGAGGACAAGGAAACTATGGTGAAACTTAGACAAGTCTGGAGAACAAAGAAGAGCATTCTTTTATGAGAAAAGGAGAAAGCTCATAGATGTTTTGAACAAAAGTTTATTGGAGAAAAATGAGAGTTCAAAATGATAATGGGGGCGCCTGGGTGGCTCAGCGGTTTAGTGCCTGCCTTTAGCCCAGGGCGTGATCCTGGAGTCCCAGGATCCAGTCCCACATCAGGCTCCCTGTATGGAGCCTGCTTCTCCCTCTGCCTGTGTCTCTGCTTCTCTCTCTGTCTCTCATGAATAAATAAAAAAATCTTAAAAAACAAAAAGATCTGTCTTAAAAAAAAATGATGATGGGTTTCCATTGTTTGCAGGTGATGAAAGTGGTAGTGAGCTCTCATTGGCTGCAGGCAAGGGCAGCTTGCTGTTGCCAAACCCCTTCAGCTTGTTGTTGCCAATCTGAGAGAAAAATCTTTCTTCTTGCTGGGCTATCCAAGCCACAATGAGAGTTATATGCATGAGAGTCTTCCCTTTGTGGCTTTCTGATTCCAATTTTGAGTTAGGATTTCTAATACATTTTCATATTTCTTCTGATCAAGATCTTTTTGCAGAAGCATTGCTGATCAAAAGTTAGGTTATGTGTTCCTTATTAAAGTTATTTTTGTTTCTTGGCCCCAGGAAGGATATTTCTTGGCTGTCATATTCCATGTTGGAGGGAATTATGCAGATTGGAAACCACTGAGGACATATTTGAGTAACAAAGTAGGAAGGTGAATACTCAGCCATTTTCCAACTAGACACTATACTATATCTTATCAAGGTTGAGACATTTGGGGATTGTCTTGAAACATTGAGCCAGCATCACCCTTTTGGGTGCATCATTTCTAGAAAGGTTTGACAGGCAACAGGTGCATATCTTTAGAAATGATTATATAAGATGAGAAGCAGAATAATAATCATAGTTTGTATAGTCTTAATTTTTTTTTTTTTTTTTTTTTTGGTGGGGAGCAGAGGGAGAGAGAGGATCTTGAGAAGGCTCCACACCCAGCCTGTAACCTAATGTAGGGATTAGTCTCACAACCCTAAGATCATGACCTACACCCAAATCAAGAATTGGGGACTTAAACAACTGAGCCACACAGGTGCTCCCCTAGTTTGTGTAGTCTTAAACCAGAAGCCTAAATCTGGTCACCAGCTAAAGATATCAAAGGATCATATATCATCAGGTGGAATTTGTTGTGGCCAA
Source organism: Canis lupus dingo (assembly GCF_003254725.2). NCBI lineage: Eukaryota > Metazoa > Chordata > Mammalia > Carnivora > Canidae > Canis > Canis lupus. The sequence continues at coordinate 27,865,757 of NC_064261.1, read as the reverse complement.
TGTGTTTTTTTCCTAATTTTATGTAATTGGGTTTCTACTTTTATGAAAAAATGTATTCATGTGCATCAAATGTTTGATATCACACAAATGCCTCCTTGTTCAGCAAACAGCTAATCAAGGACTATATGGTTGGCCAAAATGACTTAAGCCAACAGGTGATCATTGTTGGGCTGCTATTGCCTTAGAGATGGAATTGGCAAGTTTTCTCAATTCCAGAAAGAGATTTCTAGTCATTTACTCATTGACATGAATGTTCACAAAAAGGATAGGTGACCTTCCAATGGAGGCAAATAGAGCCATATATACCTCCTGGGATTTCCTGTGAAGACCAGGGATGAAGATTTAATGGGGAAAACCAATGGCAGGACAAAGGGGAGGTTTTAGATTTATTGTAGATGTCCACAGAAACAGAAATCCTAGCAATAATTTCCCTCCAGTCTGCCAGCTGTCTGAACATTTATAGGCTCATTGAGAGGCCCATTCACCACAGACAAATATAAAACCAAATGGTACACATAAGACTCCTGCTAGGGTTTGATTACTAGTAGTGCCATTAATGGGGATTATTCAATTGGTCCTTTGGAGCCAAATGTTGGTGGTATTTGAAAAATATTTAGGGAGAAACCATCTTGTTCTGTGGACTTTATTTTCTAATGCTGTACAGAGGGAGTTAATACTATAACAAGCAGATCTAAGGTGGTATGAGAGCAGGGAACCATATAGGTGGAATAGATATGATTAGTTACATTAAGACTTATGGCAAAGGAGGGGTTAAATTAAAGCACAGGAAAACTTGATTGTAGATGTTTGACTTGATAAGAAAAATCTAAAGGCATTTAAGTGTAGTTAATGATTGCATTGGAGATGAAAAAGCTACAGGAAAGACAAAAGGGTCATAGCTATGAGAGATCAGGGTTTCTGATTACAGATCTAGCAGTCAGAAAGGTTTCCCCTTTTGAGGGATTGGAAAATGCAAACAAGGGCATTATTGTCTCTTCAGGATAGAGAAGGAGAAAACAAGGTAATAAAAAGCAGAAAGGAGTGAACATATCAAACCTCATCCCCTCATCTTGGGAAAGCTGTTTTCTTCACTCCTGAAAAAAATTTTTTTTTTAAGATTTTATTTATTTATTCATAGAGATGCAGAGAGAGAGAGAGGCAGAGACACAGGCAGAGGAAGAAGCAGGCCCCATGCAGGGAGCCTGACGTGGGACTCGATCCAGGGTCTCCAGATCACGCCCCGGGCTGTAGGCGGCGCTAAACCGCTGCACCACAGGGGCTGCCCAGTCCTGAAAATTTTTAATTTGAAATCATCAATTTAGCTAGTGAAGAGGTAGTAGCTTGTCTACATGAAAGGCTTCAACTTATTATTATAAATATATAAATTATTACCAAGACATATTTGAATCCATGAGATATAGATAAATAAAGTCCATCTGCCAAATCTCAAATGGTCCATTAAGCAATTTAATGTGCCCAGGAGCAGTGTAGACAGGTTTTCTTGGATTGTATTTGGGCAGATGGAGCAAGAAAAGTAGGCATTTTTTGAGGCATTTTTAATATGTCCCCACCAGTGTCAATTCAAAACATCATTTTATCCATAGACTAATGGTTTAATGTACATATAGTAGTCAATAGTGAGAATTTTCCAATTTCTGCTGGACTGGGTTTTTATTTGGTCCAAATCAAAAGTTTTTCTTTTTATCATACCAACAACCATTTGATTGCCAATATTGTTTTTCCGATTCTGATACCGATTGTTAAGTGTCTAGTTAATTTCTCCAAATTATCATATAGAAGTGAGTTCCTTTAGGCAATAACAGAGGTTTTACTTTAGACCTTTTGAAGGCAGCACTTTTTTTGTAGTAATGTCAACAAGATGATTTCCTTCATCTTCTGGAGATTCAAGCTTCAAATACCTCAGATATCTTAATAATAGGCAAAGCAGCGGGTAAGAATATGGCATCCAGTAATGTAAATAATGTAATGACCATTTATAATTTTATCTTTACTGGAAATAAGGAGTCACATTGTTTGCATAACATTCCAAAATTGTAAGCCACTTGAAAGGCATATCCACTGTCAGTATAGAAGTAGTTTTGCCCTTGATTAGAATGCAGACATGTGTATATAAAATTTGGCTAGTTGGGTCTAAATAGTCAAAGGAAAAGGTGCCACTTCAATGCTTCTAAAGATCCAGCAGATCCACCACAATATATACCATTTTCATTTTTCAAATAAGAACCATCAGTGAAGCATGAAAAGTCAGCATTTTCCAATGGAGTTTTCTGTAAGTCATTATAGGGGGTCAGTAGGTAATCTGTGAGTATTAAGTAGTTATGGAGGGTTTCATCAGTAGAGGAGGGGAGAAGATTGCAGAGTTAAGATTATTACCATGAAAAAGAGTGATATAAGAGGTAGTGAAATAGAAAATGAGATGATTTACTGAAAGGTATGGAGTACAATGAAAGTTAAGATCTTCAGCAGCATATGTCACAAAGTTAAAGGGGATCCCATGACTATTTTCTCTGTGACCTTTACAAAAATGGTGGTAATAGGTATCTCTCGGAGGCATGGAGGTGGAGCAGGTGGTTAATCCTCAGGCTATGGAATATAGTTGCTGGCTATAATTTCCTGTGGGCCAGTACCCAATGGGCACTTCCATCATTTCATATAGAAAAGAGAAGAAAGTAGGGTATATTTGAAATGTTCAGGAGGGGCAGTGTGGTTTATTAAACTTTAAGATAAGCAAGGTCATGTCATCAGAATCTTCACAGACCAGGGTCAGGGTCAGGTTTGGTAGTTTTTAAAAAGGAATGTAAAGGTTAGGCCATAAGGAGAAGATTTGGGATCCAATTGTAACAATAGCTTGCTAACCTGAAAGAACCTCACAGTAGACATTGGGTTTTGAGCTCTGGGAATTACAAAATGCCATAAAAACTCTCGTATCTAGATGTGGTCATTGTTATTAGATTATATGTCCTAAATATTAAACTTAAGTTTTAAAAAAATTATAAATTTTCCTTAGAGATTTTATGTCCCTTTTTGGCTAGGAGGTTTAGCAAATAGGTGCTATTTTCCTGTGAGGAGGCTTGGGAAAAGGGCAGAGAAGGAAGTCATTCACATATAGTATTAAAGTGGAGCTTTCAGGGAACTTGATATCATTTATGTCAGTTTTTATAATTTATTAGAAGAAGGGCTCTGAGTGAAATCCTGGTGTGTTACTATCCAGGTGTATTGATATCCTTCCCAAGTAAAGTAAAAAAAAAATTAACTAGTTTTATCTACTGGGATATTAAAGCAAACATTACATAAATGAACCATGGAAAAAATAGGCTTTCAGTTAGGATGAAGGCTAATAAAGTGTGGGGACTGTGGACAACAGAGTAGCAAGAGATGATAATATTGTTTATAACTCAGAGGTCCTGGACAGCCTCCATCCATGGCCATTTGGTTTCTTTACAGGTAAAGTAGAAGTGTTACAGGGACTGTTCCCAGAATGAGACCCTGGACATTGTGTTCTTCTATTAATGACTTATTTCATTTAAAAAGTTTCTTTATAGGATATTGATTAATCCTGTAAAGAGGTTTTCAGAGATCTATTTGGATCTTAATAAGAGATACATTATGGATTTTGTCAATATAAGATGATGATTTTGCCCATAAGGAGCAAGAGGTGACTGATTTAATAAGAAAAATTGATTAGTGTCCTTGGAATTAGCTCTAGTGCTTATCAAGAATGGAGCAAATAAAAGATGTTGAAGAGTTATCTGATTCACCTAATTGGCTATTTTGGTTGATACTGTCAAATCCTAGAATTATTTCCCCCTTTTAAATTTTTTTTAATTTTTTTTTTTATTTATTTATGATAGTCACAGAGAGAGAGAGAGAGAGGCAGAGACACAGGCAGAGGGAGAAGCAGGCTCCATGCACCGGGAGCCCAACGTGGGATTCGATCCCGGGTCTCCAGGATCGCGCCCCGGGCCAAAGGCAGGCGCTAAACCGCTGCGCCACCCAGGGTTCCCTATTTCCCCCTTTTAAAAGAAATTTCATTATATTTTTTCAAGAAATCTTGCCCAATAAATGAATAAGTGTGGAGGAACTAAAGAAAAATAATAGCTCATATATCTTAGAGGGTCTGAGTAAAAGAATAGTTTTAGAATTAGAGACATGTTGAGATATATTAAAAAACCCTGTTATTAGAATTGTTTTATTACTCTGAAGCAGACTCTGTTTAGTGATAGTAGAATTCAGCACCAAGAGTGTAGCTCCAGTGTCAATAAGGACAGAGGGAGATTTATTCCTAATCTAGTGAGTGATTTCTCCAAATTGATTAAGCGGAAGGATTGGGAAAAGCCCCTGTAATTCCTCAGAGTCCCATCTTTGGAGATTAGGAGGACATTAGAAAAGTTGGTTAGAAGGCTAAAGGTACTTGGAATGCTTCAATTTGTAGAAGGCTTTCTTCCCATGTCCTGGCATTTTGCATAAATGACCAGGAGGATTTTGGTTATCGTTAGGAACCTTCATTCATTAGAATTGAAAATGAAGACTTTTAGTGGAAAAAAAAAATCTTAGTAGTCTTCCTTTGGTTGTAGGCAAGCTGGTTTAATAAATTAAATCTGACCTGTAGTGGACAAAATATTTCCCACTTCATCCTGAGAATTTAAACTTGAGGAGAATGATCCCATTTCAGCCTGTTAATGAATATAGATTTAAAAGTAGGGATCCCTGGATGGCGCAGCAGTTTGGCGCCTGCCTTTGGCCCAGGGCGCGATCCTGGAGACCTGGGATCGAATCCCACATCAGGCTCCCGGTGCATGGAGCCTGCTTCTCCCTCTGCCTGTGTCTCTGCCTCTCTCTCTCTCTCTGTGACTATCATAAATAAATAAAAACTTAAAAAAAAATAAAAATAAAAGCTACCTAAGTGAAGTCAACATCCAAAAAACCTGAATATTCTCTTAAGACAACTTTTAAGTGAGCTATAATAACCATTCATGGGCTTATTTGGTTTCTGGGTATAGGCCTACATCTTATTCTAATTCACTGGCTTTGGGAAAGCCCTAGGAATTGCCAAATATAGTCACTTGGTGACTCCCCAAGTCTGATCATATAATGATATTTCTTTGTCCACTGGTTACAATTCTGTAGACTTCTCAAGATTATTCCAATCAATTAGCAGTTTCATTCAATATTGGGTCAAGCTTTAACCAACAAGCATGTGGACTAGCTGATATAAGTCAGAGAAGCCAGGCTGATAAGTTTGAATGACTATAATAAATTCCTCAGCAAATCTGTGGGGACCCTCAGTTACTTTGGGGAGCACAGGAGGCTCAGGTGAGTTCTGTGCATGGTTCCAGAGGTTATTATCTCCTCAGGATGTTTTCACCATTAGATCCCCTTATGACACCATGGAAGGTCAACTGTTTAAAATAAAAAGGTAAATAGTCACCAGCAAAATTGAGTTTATTCAGAAATAAAAAAAAAATTACATTTCAGGTCAAGTAAACTATACCAAAACATAGACAAGTCCAGAGAACAAAGGAGGAAAATGTTTTTATAGAGAAAAGAGGGAAATTAGAAAGAGTTGTTTCAAACAAAAGTTTATTAGAGAAAATGAGAGTTCAGAGTGGTGATGGCTTCTTATTGCCAGAAAGTAATGGAAGTGGGATTGATTTCTCATTGGTTGCATTGAGTGCAGCTTGCTTTTGCCAGATGCCAGCCAGGTGCCTGAAGCTTGCTATTGTATGGCCAAGAGGAAATCTTTCCTCCTGCTGGGCTATGGGAGTTGCAATGAGTGGTACATGCTTCAGAGTCTTGTCTTTATGGATTTTCAATTTCAATTTTGAATTAGATTTTCTTAATACATTTTACACTCATACAGCAATACATAAAAACCTGAAATACATTATTTTTTTAAAAAAGGTAAATACTAAAATATGTACATACTGTTTAATTACATGAAATTCTAGAACAGATACAGCTCATGTATGGCAATTTTAATCAGAATAGCAATTGCTTGTGAAGAGGTTAATGGACCATGAAGGAGAACAAGGGACCCTTCTTGGAATATGGAAATGTTCTATAGCTTGAAACAGTTATGAATTACAGTAGCAAATATATTTATCAAAATGATAAAACTCTAGGCACAATTGTGCATTTTATTGTATGGAAAGCATACTATAAAAAAGTCTCTCCCTTAACAGTTTCATTTATTCCTAAAAGATTGATGTTTACCTAACATATGAAACAGGGTAAAATTAGGATGAAGAAGTTCAGATTAAAAGTATTCAAAGTGTATAAAAGAACAGAAGGTGAAGAGTGACATTTTTCTCCTGTAAACTATAACTATAAGGAAAAAAGGAATTGCTAGAGATGAACTCTGGATTTGAAATTAGATCTCCTTTTTTTTTTTTCATTTTTATTCATGTGGACCTTGATGAACTATTAATAAAGATCTTTGGTGATTCAGATCCAACAGGGCAGTACATATATAAGCCTTTTATATTCTTAATATCAGTAGGTATCACTAATGAATAATCCTCATTTACATTAGGGATCTTCTTAACTCTTCTCTATTCTTCATTTCTTACATTTAGTCTATAGCCTGTTTAGTTTTTTTTTTCTTTTTCTACCTCAAAAACATAACCTCATTATTTCTGTAACTGCATGTGATGCTAAACCTCCCATTTTTCTTGCCTTGAATAATGCCCTAAGTTCTGACTTGACCTTGTAGCTTTAAGACTTGAGTCTATCAAATTCATCTATTATTCTCACCAGAGTACTTGATAAAATTAATAACAATGTGATTAGAGAAAGCAATATTGGTTGGGTGAAAAGTGAGGGCTTTGGAGCTTGAATTTCTGTGTTTGAATCTCGGCTCTACCATTTATCAATCTTGTGAAACAAGTCAAATTAAATAACCCCACTCTTATATTTTAATAGCTCAAACTGAGCTATTTAATAAGTTATTATATGAAAGCACCTAGAAGACACACCTTTTCTGTATTTTAGAAAACCAAAGGGATAGCAAAAGTTATTTTTACTAATTTTGTCAAAAATAAATGAATTCCTTCAATATCTGTTTAAAATATACAAGACATTCTGCGACCTATTGTCTTCTCTATGTTTCCAGTTTTATCTTTGCCATCTTCTGCCTAATGCAATTTATATATTTAAATGTGTTACAGTTTTCTTTGTATAGAATGTTATTTTAAGACATTCCTTTGTTCATATTTTATATGTTCCACTGTAATTATTTATAAGTAGTTTATCATATATCTGTTTTCTTGGTATATAAACAAGGGCAGGGTAACTCTATAATTCTTGATGTATCACAATTTTTAGCATGTGTTACATACATACTCAGGAATTGCTTAATTGAATAAACAGCTTTAAAAATCCAACATTACAAAAAAATAGATTAAATGAAGTAATCAAAACCAGTATTTAGGAGAATTAAATATTAAATACAAAATCACTTCTAAAATTATATTCAAAAGGCAAATTATAACCTGGATATTGGGAAAAAATTTAAAGCATATGAAAAATAAAACAAGATATAATTTTGTTCAAATTGAGTTTAAGAAAAACTAAATGTGTTATTCAAAGTTTTGGAGAAAATGATTATTTTCCAATTATATTTAAAATAGTGGCTTCTTTGGATAAAGTGTGAGGATTATGAAATCAAAAATCAGATAACAAAGAGGTTCTTGCTATGTAGCATCATGATGAAGTATACAGACTTTGGAGCTAAGCACCAGAGGTCTGAAACCTGGATATTCTGTTCACTAGCTATACTACCTTGAACAATTACCTGAAGACATACTTTTCTCTATCTGGAAAATGATGATAATAAAGGAGAGAAAAAGAGCTTCCAAGATAGGCAGAAACTGAAAGAATATGTGATCAACAAACTAGCTCTGCAAAAAATGTTAAGGGGGACTCTGTAAAAGAAAGAGGATGCCCAAAGAAATAATCCACAAAAACAGGGACTGAATAGGTATTATGATGACACTAAATTCATATCTTTCAATAGTAACTCTGAACCTGAATGGGCTTAATGATCCCATCAAAAGATGCAGGATTTCAGACTGGATAAAAAAACGAGACCCAACTATATGCTGTCTACAAGAGACTCATTTGAGACCTAAGGACACCTACAGCCTGAAAATGAAAGGTTGGAGAACAATTTACCATTCAGATGGTCCTCAAAAGAAAGCAGGGTTAGCAATCTCCATAGCAGATAAATTAAATTTTATCCCAAAGACTGTAGTAAGAGATGCAGAGGAACACTATATCATACTTAAAGGATCTATGCAACAAGAGGACTTAACAATCATGGATATTTATGCCCCTAATGTGGGAGCTGCCAAGTATATCAATCAATTAATAACCAAAGTAAACACTTACTTAGATATTACACTAATATTGGAGACTTCAACACAGCACATTCTGCAAATGACAGATCTTCTAAGCACAACATCTCCCAAGAAAAAAGAGCCTTAAATGATACATTGACCAGATGGATTTCACAGGTATTTACAGAACTTTACATCCAAAAGCAAATGAATACACATTCTTCTCAAGTGCACATGGAACTTTCTCCAGAACAGACCACATACTGGGTCACGAATCGGGTCTCAACTGATACCAAAATATTGGGATTGTCCCCTGCATATTTTCAGACCATAATGCTTTGAAACTTGAACTCAATCACAAGAAGAAATTTGGAAGAAACTCAAAAACGTGGAGGTTAAAGAGCATCCTGCTAAAAGATGAAATGGTCAACTAGGAAATTAGAGAAGAATTTAAAAAATTCATGGAAACTAATGAGAATGAAGATACAACTGTTCAAAATCTTTGTGATACAACAAAAGCAGTCCTAGGAAGGAAATACATTGCAATACAAGCATCCCTAAAAAAATTGGAAAAAACTCAAATACACAAGCTTACCTTGCACCTAAGGGAACTGGAGAAAGAACAGCAAATAAAACCTACACCCAGCAGAAGAAGAGAGATAATGAAGATTTGAGCAGAATTCAATGAGATAGAGACCAGAAAAACTGTGGAACAGATCAACAAAATCAGGAGTTGGTTCTTTGAAAGCATTAATAAGATAGATAAACCATTAGCCAGCCTTATTAAAAACAGAAGAGAAAAGACTCAAATTGATAATATCATGAATGAAAAAGGAGAGATCATAACCAATACCAAGGAAATAAAAACATCTTAAAAACTTATTATGAGCAGCTTTACACCAATAAATTAGTCAATCTAGAAGAAATGGATGCATTTCTTAAAACCACAAACTTCCAAAACTGGAACAGGAAGAAATAGAAAACCTGAACAGGACAATAACCAGGGAGGAATTTGAAGCCATCATCAAAAACCTCCCAAGACACAAAAGTCCAGGGCCAGATGGCTTCTCAGGGGAATTCTATCAAACGTTTAAAGAAGAAACAATATCTATTCTACTGAAGCTGTTCCGAAATATAGAAAGGGACAGAATACTTCCAAACTCGTTTTATGAGGCCAGCATCACCTTACTTCCAAAACTAAAGACCCCACCAAAAAGGAAAATTATAGACCAATATCCCTGATGAACACAGATGCAAACATTCTCAACAAGATACTAGGCAATAGGATCTAACAGTACATTAATAAGATTATTCACTATGACCAAGTGGGATTTATCCCCAGGATGCAAGGCAGGTTCAACACTTGTAAAGCAATCAACGTGATAGATCATAACAAGAGAAAAAATAAGAACCATATGATCCTCTCAATAGATGCAGAGAAAGCATTTGACAAAATACAGCATCCATTCCTGATCAAACTCTTCAGAGTGTAGGGATAGAGGGAACATTCCTCAGCATCTGAAAAGCCCACAGCAAATATCATTCTCAATGGGGAAACACTGCGAGCCTTTCCCCTGAGATCAGGAAGGAGACAGAGATGTCCACTCTCACCTGTTATTCAACATAGTCCTAGAAGTCCTAGCTTCAGCAATCAGACAACAAAAAGAAATAAAAGGCATTCAAATTAGCGAAGAAGAGGTCAAACTCTCCCTCTTTGCAGATAACATGATACTGTACATAGAAAACCCAAAGGACTCCACCCCAAGATTGCTAGAACTCATACAGCAATTCGGCAGTGTGGCAGGATACAAAATCTATGCCCCCAAATCAGTGGCATTTTTATATACTAACAATTAAATGGAAGTAAGAGAAATTAAGGAGTCAATCCCATTTACAATTGCACCCAAAAGCATAAGATACCTAGGAATAAACCTAACCAATGAGGTAAAGGATCTACACCCTAAAAACTACAGAACACTTCTGAAAGAAATTGAGGAATACACAAAGAGATGGAAAAATATTCCATGCTCATGGATTAGAAGAATCAATATTGTGAAACTGTCAATGCTACCCAGGGCAATTTACACATTCGATGCAATCTCTATAAAAATACCATGGACTTTCTTCAGAGAGTTGGAACAAATCATCTTAAGATTTGTGTGGAATCAGAAAAGACCCCGAATGGCCAGGGGAATTTTAAAAAAGAAAACCATATCTGGGGGCATCACAATGCCAGATTTCAGGTTGTACTACAAAGCTGTGGTCATCAAGACAGTGTGGTACTGGCACAAAAACAGACACATAGATCAATGGAACAGAATAGAGAATCCAGAAATGGGCCCTCAACTCTATGGTCAACTAATATTCGACACAGCAGGAAAGACTATCTACTGGAAAAAGGACATTCTCTTCAATAAATGGTGCTGGGAAAATTGGACAGGCATGTGCAGAAGAATGAAACTAGACCATTTTCTTACACCATACACAAAGATAAACTCAAAATCGATGAAAAATCTAAACCTGAGACAAGAATCCATCAAAATTCTAGAAGAGAACACTGGCAACACCCTTTTTGAACTTGGCCACAGCAACTTCTTGCAAGATACATCTATGAAGGCAAGGGAAAGAAAAGCAAAAATGAATTATTGGGACTTAATCCAGAGTAAAAGCTTCTGCACAACAAAAGAAACAGTCAACAAAACTAAAAGACAACCTACAGAATGGGAGAAGATATTTGCAAATGATCTATCAGATAAAGGGCTACCATCCAAGATCTATAAAGAACTTATTAAACTCAACACCAAAGAAACAAACAATCCAATCATGAAATGGGCAAAAGACATGAAGAGAAATCTTACAGAAGAAGACATAGACATGGCCAACATGCACATGAGAAAATGCTCTGCATCACTTGCCATCAGGGAAATACAAATCAAAACCACAATGAGATACCACCTCACACCAGTGAGAATGGGGCAAATTAACAAGGCAGGAAACCACAAATGTTGGAGAGAATGTGGAGAAAGGGGAACCCTCTTGCACTGTTGGTGGGAATGTGAACTGGTGCAGTCACTCTGAAAAACTGGGTGGAGGTTCCTCCAAGAGTTAATAACAGAGCTACCCTATGACCCAGCCATTGCAGTGCTGGGGATTTACTCCAAAGATACAGATACAGTGAAATGGCAGGACAGCTGCACCCCAATGATTATAGCAGCAATGTCCACAATATCCAAACTGTGGAAGGAGCCTCGGTGTCCATCGAAAGATGAATGGATAAAGAAGATGTGGTCTATGTATACAATGGAATATTACTCAGCCATTAGAATCAACGAATATCCACCATTTGGGTCAACGTGGATGGAACTGGATGGTATTATGCTGAGTGAAGTAAACCCATCGGAGGACAAACATTATATGGTCTCATTCATTTGGGGAATATAAAAAATAGTGAAAGGGAATAAAGGGGAAAGGAGAGAAAATGAGTGGGATATATCAGTGAGGGTGACAGAGCATGAGAGAGTCCTAACTCTCGGAAACTAACAAGGAGCAGTGGAAAGGGAGGTGAGCAGGGGAGGAGGGGGATTGGGTGACTGGTTGATGGGCACTGGGGGGGCACTTGAAGGGATGAGCACTGGGTGTTATGCTATATGTTGGCAAATCAAACTCCAATAAAAATATACAAAAAAAAGAAAAAATAATAATTCCTATCACTGGGAAAAGTTAACAATTAAAATAATTAAAATGTAGAGCACTGGTATTTTGCATCTTTTATCATAACAGAACATATACAATGTCAAATTTACCGTTTTAAATGTACAGTTCAGTGGTATTAATCTCTTTACAAAACTATGCACCAGCTATCCATTATCCATTTCCCAGATGCTTTTCATCATCCACAATAGAAACTCTATATCCATTAAATAATAACTTCCTATTTTCCTAACCCAAATTCCAGAATCTACCATGCTTACTGTCTCTATGTATTTGCCTATTTTAGGTACCTCATACAAGTGGAATCATGAAACATTTGTTCTTTTGTGTCTGGATTATTTCTTTTTATTACTTTTTTATTTTATTTTATTTATTTTATTTTATTTTAATTTTATTATTTTATTTGTGTGTGTGTGTGTGTCTGGATTATTTCAATTAGCATAATGTTTTCAGGGTTCATCAAGTTGTAGAGTATATCAAGTTTTCTTTCTTTTTAAGCTAACATATCCCATTATAAGTATACATTGCTCTTCCTTTATTCATTCTGTTGATGGACTTTGGACTGTTTCCAATATCTGCCATGGTCAATAATGTTGATAGGAACATTGATGTGGGGATCCCTGGGTGGCGCAGCGGTTTAGCGCCTGCCTTTGGCCCAGGGCGCGATCCTGGAGACCTGGGATCGAATCCCACATCGGGCTCTCGGTGCATGGAGCCTGCTTCTCCCTCTGCCTATGTCTCTGCCTCTCTCTCTCTCTCTCTGTGACTATCATAAATAAATAAAAATAAAAAAAAATGTTTTTAAAAAAAAAAAAAAGGAACATTGATGTGCAATGAGTCTTGCTGAGTCTTGCTTTTAATTCTTTTGTGTATTTACCTATAAGTGGAACTGATGGTTCAAATGGTAATTATATATTTAACTTTTGAGGAACTGCCATACTATTTTCCATGGTGGCTGTATCATTTTACATTCTTGACAGCAATGCACCAGGATTTTAATTCTTCCACAGCTTCCTCAATACTTGTTATTTACTTTCTTTTTCTTTTTTTTTTTCAGTTTTGTTTTGTTTAATAGGAATGATCCTAATAGGTGTGAAGTAATATCTCATTGGTAGTTTTGGTTTACATATTCTTAATGGCTTGTGATATTGAACACATTTTTATGTGATTTTTTTGGTCATTTGTATTAATTTTGGGGGGCAAGATGTTTATTCAAAATCTGTCCATTTTTAAAAATTGGGTTGTTTGGAGTTTTTTGTTATTGCTGAGTGATGAGAATTATTTACACATGCTGGATATTAATCTCTTATCAGATATATTATTTGTAATCATTTACTTCCATTCTGTAAATTGTCTTTTTATTTACCTGGTAGTGTTGATTGATTGGCAAAAGTTTTTAATTTTGATGAAATCAAATTTATCAAATATTTGTTGTTGCTTGTGCTTCTAGTGTCATGTTCAATAAATCCTGGTCAATATTTCATGGACATATTCTTTTATTATTTTTTCTAATAGTTTTTATTTGGCTCCGACACCTAAGTGTTTGACAATTTTGAAGTAATTATTGTAAGTTTTGAAACACAAAGTGTGAGTCTTCTGCATTTGTTCTTTTCCAAGTTTTTTTGGCTTAATGGATTTCCTTGGTATTCTATATAAGTTATAGGATGGATTTTCTATATTTGAAAAAAAATAAGTCATTGGATTTTGATAGGAAGTGTGTTAAACCTGTAGATCTCTTTGGATAATACTGTTATCTAGGCAATATTAAGTCTTTTAGTCCATGAGCATGGAATGATTTTCTATTCATTTGTCTCCTTTATTTCTATTCATTTGTCTCCTTTATTTCAGCAATGTTTAGTAGTTTTCAATGTAGAAAGTCTTTCATGTTCTTACCTAAATTTATTCCTAAGTATTTTATTCTTTTTGAGACTATTGTAAATGAAATTTTTTTCTTTACGTTTCTTTCCAGATGATTTATTGTTAGTGAATAAGAAATGTTATTAGTATTTTTATGTTGATTTTATATCTTGAAACTTTTCCAAGTTAGTTGATTAGATATAATCATTCTTTTGAGTTCAGAATATTTATAACTTCCTATATGTATATCATCTGTGAACAGAGATAATTTAATATCTGTTTTTTGATATTATGGGTAAGAACTTCAAATTTTTATATTTGAATATAAAATAAAATATAACCCAACAGTTATATTTTTTCTATATATGGCCTTTATCATGGTAGAGAAGTTTCTCTATATTTCTAGTTTATTGAGTGTTTTATAAAGCAAGAGTGTTGAATTTTGTCAAAATGTTTTATGCATTAATTGAATTAATTGTGACTTTGTTTCTTTTATTCTATTAACGTAGTATTTCACTTTGCTTTTTGCATGTTGAACGATGCTTATATTTGAGAAATAAATCCTACTTGGTCATGTTGTATAATTCTCTTAATAGCTGATAATTTGATTTGCCAGTATTTAGTTGAAGATTTTTGCATCAATATTTATAACAAATCTTGATCACCATGTGCTCCTGAAAAAAAATGTGTATTCTCCATTCTTGGGTAGATTGTTCTACAAATTTCTGTTACATATAATTGGGATATGGTGTTGTTCAGGTCCTCTATTTCCCTAATGATTTGTTTGTCTATGCATTTTTAAAAAAATATTTATTTATTCATGAGAGACAGGAAGAAAGAGAGAGACAGAGACAGAGACATAGGCAGAGGGAGAAGCAGGCTCCTCGCAGGAGCCCGATGGGGGACTCAATTCCCGGATCTCCGGATCACGACCCGAGCCAAAGGCAGCCGCCCAACCGCTGAGCCACCCAGGCATCCCTGCATTTTTGTCAGTGTTGTAGTAATATCTCCAATTACTATAAAACTGTCCATTTCTCTCTTCAGTTCTGTCAATACTTGTTTCATAGTTTTGCCTCTAATGTTGGTGCATGTAAGTTTACAGTTTTTAGACCTTCTTGATGAAACAACTCTTTACCAATATAAAATGTCCTTCTTTGTCCTTTGTATCAGTTTTTGACCTAAATTCTATTTTGTCTGATATTGGTATAACCACTCCAGCTCTCTCAATGTTTCCATTCAATATCTTTTTCTATCCTTTCTCTTTCAACCAATGTATGTTCTAAATCTAAAGTGAGTTTCTTGTGGACAGTAAATAGCATATACTTGAGTCTCATTTTTTTTTAAAGATTCTTCTAATGTGTACTTTTTGTTTGGAATCTAATACTGTTACATATAAACTCATTACTTACAAAGAATGGCTTATTTCTGCCATTTTGCTATTTGTTTTCTGTTTGTTTTATAGCTTTTTCTCCCTGTCATCTTATACATCACTGCCTTCTTTTGTGTTTAGTTGATTTCCTTTAGTGACATATTTTGATTTTCTCCTCAACTCCTTTTGTATATATTTCATCAATGTTTTCTTTGTCATTACTATTAGGATTATCAATAATATTAAAATTATAGCAATATATCTTAAATTAATGCCACTTTATTTTTTTTAAGATTTAATTTATTTGGGGATCCCTGGGTGGCTCAGCGGTTTGGCGTCTGCCTTCGGCCCAGGGCATGATCCTGGGGACCCGGGATCAACTCCCACATCGGGCTCCCTGCATGGAGCCTGCTTCTCCCTCTGCCTGTGTCTCTGCCTCTCTCTCTCTCTCTGTGTCTCTCATGAATAAATAAATAAAATCTTTTTTTAAATATTTTATTTATTTATTCATGAGAGACAGCGAGAGGCACAGATACAGGCAGAGGGAGAAGCAGGCTCTCTTCAGCAAGCCTGATGTGAGACTTGATCCCAGGACCTCAGGATCATGACCTGAGAAAAAAGCAGATGTTTAACCACTGAGCCACCCAGGTGCCCTTAAATTAATGTCACCTTAACTTTGGTTTCACTAATTGTATTTTTCTTATAGCTCTCCCCTTCCCATATATGTTACTGATATTGTAAATTACATCATAATATATTTTGTACCCATTATTTTTATGCATTTCTTTGTTTTGCATATATATATCAAGTTTAGTGGTTTTCCTTTAGTTCTTTAGGTTTCCCCTTAGTTGAGCATATTTACAACAGTTTTTTAAAGATTTTATTTATTTGTTTGAAAAAGAGAGAAAACAAGCAGGGGGGGCAGCAGAGAGAGAGAGAGAGAAAGAAGCAGACTCCCTGCTGAGCTGGGAGCCCAATGCAAGGCTGGATCCCAAGACCCTGGGATCATGACCTGAAGTGAAGGCAGATGCTTAACTGACTGAGCTACTGACCCAGATACCGTCAACAGCTGTTTTTTTTTTTAATGCCTTGTTTAATAAGGATAGTTACTTTAAATTGTTCCTTTGAATCAGCTGTGTATTCTGTTTATATGTACAGCTTGTGTGTTTTTTTTTAGAAGTGGACATCTGATTATTATGTGATTATCTCTGGAAATCATAATCCTTTCCTTTTCCATGTTGTTTATATTAATTGTTGAAACTGCAGCAGTCTATTTGAGACCCTTCCAGACTCTCTATACACAAAGACTATTCTTTAGTAGGTGTATGTTCACTGAAGTGGTCCTTTAGCTTATGTGTGACTAATGATTTCACAGAGATTTCCTTGAATTCCAGGGGTTGAAACTGATTTTTTAAAAAAAGCACATATAGAAACAAACAAATATAGAAATCATTCACCACTTTCAGTTTTTGCATTCTGAATCTGTGCTGAGGAGTCCTTTACCAATTAGCTGAGTTTGCTCTGAGCTTATGGAGCAGCCTGAGATGAAAGTTTAAGGTCTTCTCAGAATTTTCTTCAGCATGTGTCTTCTTTGGACATGCATGTGGCTAAATAAATTCCCCCATTATACATGGCTGCCTTGGAATGTCCTAATTTTCTAATGAGCCTCAACTCATCTTTCAGGCCTCATACAGTATGTTGTATGTCTCTGCACTTATTCTCTTTCCCAGATGCCTGTAAGTTTGTAGTTCCCTTGTGGTTTTCACAAGAAATGTGCAGTGCTTTTCCAGACTATGTTCCAAATTTTGCAAAGAAGAGACAAGTGATTCCATCCTGTAGGTAGCCCCCAGGAAGGTTAGAACAGACATAAAACAATATTTTGCAAATTAAGATTGTTTTCTCCCTCTTCTTGAAGAAATGACTCAAAAACCAGGTTGCTACTGCTCAAGATTAAGACTCCTGTTCTACTTTGGAAGTGGTGGGGCAAAGATGATTAAAAAAGAAATGATATTTATTTTAAAAAAGAAAAAAATTCTTATCATTTTAAAGATTTTTTTTTCTTCCTTCACTGGGCCTTTGCTGCATTGCTGTAATCCTATATTGCTTTCTACAACCTTTAAGGAGTTGGTTCAGACAGCTTCTCGTTGTTCCTTGATGTTTCTATGAGAGTATGAGAACTTGGAGTTTTTCTCCAAGGAGAAAGGAAAAGGCGAAAGGAGAGGAGAAGAATAGGAGGAAAGAGAAGTTTAGGAGGTAAAGGAGAAAAACTAAGCAACAAGTACTAAACTATTCAAAAAAAGAATAACTTTTTAGTTTTTTTCTCAGAAGTGTATTTAAATTGGCAAATCCCAAATTACTCAGACTAAACTATTAAGCACCAATTATTAACAAAGTAAATATAATCTAAACATGTCTAGTCCCCCTAGACATTCATTTTATGTGAAAATCATTGGGATTCTTTTGCTACTTTTATTCGAATTGTCAGAAGAAGTACTGCAAACAGCTTTGATCACTCTCCAAATTTTACGGCTTGACCAATGGAGGAAACATTAACAGTTAAAAACTAACTCACGTTAACAAATTAACCAAATGCTAAAAATGCCTATGAAAGTAGCTTGCTTGTGATAATAAATGATGTTGAGAAATAATTTCCCCTAGAAAAGTGCTAGCCCTTTCATGTCTCAAGCCACCAAGAATTTAAGAGCAAAAACTGATAATAAAAATTACATTTCTGCTCCACATATACAAATAAAAGCCTGGAAGATGTGAAATCTATGATTGGATGATATTAATTTCTGTCTGTCACTTACGATCAATTCAAATTCTGACCTATATGTTCTTTTCTTCTGCTTTAAACCTTTTTGGCCACAATTTCATAATCCATTCCCAAGTGCCTTCTCCTTCCTGCATTGCACTTGAGTTCTGAATTAGATTTTATATTTATGAAAGATATTGAGTTGAAAGGGGTCAATCAGAATTCCTTATGGTAGAAGAATTATGGGCTAGAGTTAACATTAAGTTAGCCACCTCTGACATTTTGGGCAATTGCTTTTATATCGAACTTGAGAAAAGGGCCTGCAAACTTCATTTCACCAAGTTCCAGATTACCTCTTATGAACCATCTAATTAATATTCTATAAAGAAGGCTTCTAAAGATGGCGTTATGTTTATCTATGATAAATGGGTTTTTGTGTGGCTTTAGTTGTTTCCTGTTGCAAAAGTCAATGAAATTCCAGTTCTCATATAGCTTTCTTTTTGTCTCTCTCTAAGATGCTTCACATAAAGCATTTTGATCAGTTGAATTCACCATTAAGTAGACCAAGTCTTGCTTAGGTTCCCAGCAATTCTCTGCCAGGTTGACTTAGAGCTGCCATGACCAGATGATAAATCAAGATAGAAGCAATTCTTCACTCTTGTTCCCTGATAACAAGGAATTATATATGATCCCTTATACTCCATGGAGAATCAGCATTTATAACATGGCCTCAAACAAATACTAAGTATGCTTTTATTGTCCATTACAAATAAATAAATAAATATATATATATATATATATATATATATATATATATATTTATATGGCCTACTCATAGTGGACAATAAAAGCATACTTGATACTTCCTAAAGGCTATGTATAAATATATGCATATATGCATATATATTCATGCATTTATATATATATGTATGTATATGTGTGAATATGTGTTTGTGTGTATAGTGTGTGTGTGCACCAATTATTTCAAGAAAATCTATTTACTATTTGCTGTGTAATGCTCAAGCAAACATGCTCCACAAATTCAACTTGTATCTTTAGCAGATAAAATGACATAATTGTAAAAAAAGAAAAAAATATATAAATACATCTACTCACAATATACATACATATATACAGATTTTTTGTTTGGGTTTTGCAGATCCTGCATTGCAGTTTTATTAACATTCATGAAGTATTGTGTTTTTTATTCATACTGTAATCCAATTGTGACTCAGGTATAGCAATTGCATTATAGTGTGATTAAAGAAACACAATACTTCCTGAATGATACATGATTAAATCAATGGGCATTCAAAAGAGGAAGTGATGCCCATAAATCCAGGGAAAGCTCTATGTATGAGATGGAATATGAGTTACAATGAAAAGAGAAGGCTTCGTCTAATCTTAAGGTAAGAAAAGGGTTGTATGGGAGGGAATGTCATCATATAAAGGCAGAATGTTCACAGTGTGTTTAGAGATTAATGAATGAGTAATTCCTCTGGATTAGATCATTGATAGATGAGAGAGGCAAATACAATAGTGAAGGTGAGTAGAAACAAATCTCTAATATTTAGAACTTTTCCTATTAGAAAATTTCAAGCTATTTTTTATTTAGAGCCATAGTTAGATATACAGAATGTAGGGGTTAACATAAACTAGATTTACCACTTGTAAAGAAAAATGCTTTAAAATATTATATATCTGATTTATGTAAATAAACCCATCAATAAATAGGTGTGTATGTATGTATACACCTTTGAAATTTCACTCTATCTCTTTAACTTCAAAATATTATTGGGACAAACTTACTCTGAATGTTTAATTTTGCAAAGTTGTAAAACTAGCACAAAATGATTTTTTCTAAATGAAATATTGTATTTTTATTAAAGATTATGTTTCAAATATCTGGAGCTTACACAAATTTAAAAATGAACTTGCAGAACAAATATCATGCTCAGATTCTCACTTCAAAAAAATCATACCGTAAGGAGCAAACATTTGTTTTACAAATGTAATTTGTAAATCCTATGTAATTCACTTCATAGTTTGGTGCACTAAGTGTAAGACAGTCAAGACCTCGCTCTGGATATTGAATTAAATAATAATAAATCCATAATGATTTATGGATAATGAATCAGCCTGGACCAGTTTCCCTTTCCCAGAGTAAAAGGCTTCCCCCCAGAATAGCTTTCTTCAGCTACCAGGGGGAAAACTCCATGAACTATAAGGTATTTAGACAAGTAATAAAATAGAGGCAGAGCCCTATCTCAAAGTACAAGAACCAAATAGTATGTATAATCTCCCTACTTGCTATTTAAGAAAGTAATGCCTCAGGGAAAAGGGTACCCTCCACTGAACTGAAATCCACACTGTGTCCAGGGGATGTCCCTGGATTCTGTCCAGCTCTTTATGAATGAATATAAGAGTAGGTAACTGCATTTAGACAAGAAAAAGAAATAAAAAGCATCCAAACTGCAAAGAAAAAAGTAAAACTACCTCTATTTACAGGTAGCACGATCTTGTATGTATGTAGAAAATTTTCTAGAAATCCCCTAAAAATCTATAAGAATTAGTCAATGAATTAAATAAACCTTCTTGTGTTTTTCGGTTTCCTTTTATGCACATATTAACTTTAAAAAAATAAATTTTTAAAAAACCTAAAAAAATACAAAAACCAATTGTATTCTTTTACAACTACAATGAAAAATTTCAAAATGAAATTAACAAAACAATTCCATCTACTGTACCATATCGAAAATAACAAAATACTCAGGAATAAGTTCACAAAAGAAATGCAAATGTCTACTCTAAAAGCTACAAAACTTTTTTGAAATAAGGAAATTATCTAAATAAGTGGGAAAAAAACAGCCTATGTTTATAGGTGAGAAAATTTAATATTTTTAAGATAGCAATACTCTCCAAATTGATACACTTATTTGATGCATTCTCTATCTGAATCCCAGGTGAACTCTGTTTGAAATGGTCAAGCTGATTCTAAAATTCATATAAAATTGCATGAGACCCAGAATAGACAGAATGATCTTACAAAGAACAAAGAAGATATATTCACACTTCTCAATTTCAAAACTTAGTATAAAGCAATGGTAATCAAAACAATGTGGTACTGGCATAAGGACAGAAATATACATAAATGAAATAGAATTGATAGCTGAAAAATAAACCTGTGTCTATAGTCAACTGATCTTTTATAAAGATTCCACTGACCACTCAATTGGGAAAGAACAGTCTTCTACAAATGGTGTTGAAACAACTGGATAGCCACATACATAAGAATGAAGTATGCCCTTATCTCATACTCTATAAAGTATACCCTAGAATAGCTAAAATTTAAAAAAAAGTATTGGCAACAATATAGAGAAACTGGAGTACTCCTACACTGCTGATAAGAAAGTCAAATGGTGCAGTCAACGTTGGAAAAGACTCTGACAGCTCATCAAATGATTAAATATCAAATAACCATAAGAGTCAAGCAATCTCACTCCTAGGTATATATCCAGTAAAAATGAAATATATGGGGTACCTGGGTGAGTCAGTGGTTGAGCGTCTGCCTTTGGCTTAGGTCATGATCCTGAGGTTCTGGGATCAAGTCCTGCATCAAGCTCCCCACAGGGAGCCTACTTCTCCCTCTGCCTATGTCTCGGCCTCTCTGTGTCTCTCATGAGTAAATAAATAAAATATTTTATTTTTAATTTTTTAATAAATCAAATCTTTAAAAAAATGAAAATATATGTTCACATAAACATTTATATGGATATCAATAATATCATCATTTATAACACTCAAAAGGTAGAAACATACAAATATTCATTAACTGATGAAGGACATACAAAACATGGTATATCCATTTAATGGAATATTATTTACCAGAACAATTAATGAAGTAATGATACATAATACATGTCAAAACATGGATGAACTTCAAAGAAATATGTTTAGTGTAAGAAGCCAGTCACAGAAGGCCAGATATTTTATGATTCCATTTATGGAATGTCCATAATAGAGGAATCTATAAAGACAGAAAGAGGATTATTGGTGGCTTAAGGGCTGTAATGGGTGGGCAACTATAGATATATACACATACACATATACACATTACATATGTATGTATGTGAAATCATAACTAACTCAATTTACATCGCCTCAGAAAGAACCCTATACCCTTTAACTATCTATCATCTATCTATCTATCTATCTATCTATCTATCTATCTATCTATCATCTATCATCACACATAGATAGATGATAGGTAGATGATACATAGACACATTTATTTTTATACTTAATATGGATTAATTTTACATCTGAATATACAATATATAAAATTTATTTTGATAAACTTGAGGATCGTGTGACCTTGTGTTTTGCCAATCTGACTTTTTGAATTTCCCCTTTTCTCAATAAAGCCCAATTACTAACCAGCACTTTGAAAAAGTGTGAGTGAAATCCATCCAACTCCTTAGAGATACTGTCCTAGAATCATCAAGATGGAGACATTGGTTGTTCCTGACTTCAGTCCCCAGCAGCTGAATAATCAATAGCTATTGATTGACATACAACATTGAGAAAATTCCAGAACTCGGGAGTGAGGCCGAAGAAATGTCCTGAATTACAGAAACCAAGAAGGACTGTATTAGAAGGGTAAGAAGAATAGTTTCACTTTGACCACATTACCCCCCATTAGGTTGGCACATTGCCAGTTTATCTAGTGGAACAAAGAGAGCCCAAGGTAGACATCCAGCCTTTCCACCATTGCACGTTGCTTCTTGGGAGCCCTACTTGGGTCACACCACACATAGATCACTGGGGGAACCCATGAGGCTGGATTACTAGAGATCAGAAAAAAATGAAAAAGTGTGATGGTGCTTACAGCCACCAGTGCTCAGATCTTGGCAGATCTCCTTCTTCCTTTCAGAGGTACCCAAGCAGAGATCTTATATAGTGGCTCTGCCTCTCTGAAGAGCTAATACAGTCACTCTATTTGCCCAGGGAGCCCAGTGGGCAGTTTTGCCTGATTTGGATCCTCGATAAATGAGCCCTACTGACCATTGAGCATAATCTCACCTAGGCAGGGAAGTAAATCTGAATTCCCACCAAACTCCTGAATATAGGCAACAGTTTTGACAAACAAAAACCTGATCAGAGAACATGGGCAACTATATAACCCCTTATACAGTCATGATTGCAGCAATGCCTGAGCAGTGGTCTGAGCCAGGGGCTCTACCCACCTGCAGAGACTTGCTAGTGGCTCTGTCATGGCTGGAGACCTTGGAGGGAAATTTGCTGATTTTTCAGTCAATGAGCTGTACTGTGCATTGAACCTGCTCTATGACCTCATCTGGGCAAGTAAATATATTCAACGACCCTCCTAATGGCTGAGTAGAGCCTTTAGTGCCTTCCCCCAGCCCAGAAGACTAGCCAGTGAACACAGGCATCCATAGAGCTCATTATAAAGCCTTAGAAAGCAGGGACTCTAACCAGTGGCTCTGCTCATCTACCAAGCAGAACGTTTTTAAAAGATTTTATTTATTTATTCATGATAGACACACGGGGGCGGGGAGGCAAAGACACAGGCAGAGGAAGAAGCAGGCTCCATGCCGGGAGACCTACACGGGACTTGATCTGGGACTCCAGGATCGTGCCCTGGGCCAAAGGCAGGCGCCAAACCACTGAGCCACCCAGGGATCTCCTACCAAACAGAATTTGTGTCCCTGTTTGGCCAAGTACTCTGTTGTCCGTTCTCCCTGATTTGAGTCTTCAGCCAATAAGTTGAATTGGCTGTGGACCCTGTCCTACAGCTCCACCTAGGTAGGAAAGCAAATTTTCAGCCTCACCAAACTTCTGAGTGTAGTCTCCAATCTTGTTTTTCTAAGAAGCCATGCCAGAAAACCTGGGCAGTTATAGAGATCATTCAACAGCTTCATGTGTGCAGGGAGGCAATACTGTCCAACTGTTAAGTATTGCCTCTTGTTCCAAATAACCAGGACGACTTAACAGTGATCTTGGACAGTCTTAGAGCCAAGTCTACAGCCCTCCCCCACACCAGAGCTTTATTCAGTTGCTGACCATATCTGTGGCTCTGCCCAATTAATCTTGCTGAAGAGCCCAGCCAGTGAATTTGTCTAAATACAGAGGAGTCTCTAAACCCACCCAAATATTAAACAAAGCTTAAGTTCCCTCCCAACCAAACAGTCCAGCCAATGACTTTGCCCAATGGCAGAACACAGCTAGTGGCCTATTCTGATTTTGAATTCCAGTCTGAGGCCCCACCCAACTTTGGGGCAGAGTATGCATCCTTGCCTGATTGCTGAGCACAGATTTGTCTGACCACAAAGATCTGCCTATAGCTCTGACTGAACAAAAATTCCAGCTAATAGAGCCATATGGTCAAGGAGTAGGCCTGAGACCTGAACAGGAGTTGTGGATCCTGGCCAACAGCTCTTCTCAATCATGGAATCCAACTCATGGCACCACATTGCCAGGGGACACAGACTGCAATCTGGCTTGATGTGAGGCAATTACAGAAACCAGCTAGTGGACCCACCTGACTGTAAAGTCAGCAGCTAGCAGACCTGTAAAATTGGTGAGTCCACCCACAGCCCTATTAAAATGTGGATCCCAGACAGCAGCATCCACTATAACCTCAGAGCACAGGGTGTGGGCATGTCAAAATAGAGACCCAATTGCAAGCCCACTGGCTAATGGTCATTATCAGATGATTCATTCATAAACCCAAATGGAGCTGGCTGGTAAAGGTCTGTCACTGCTGTAGTAAGCCTGTAATGTCTGGAAGAGGAGATTACATACTTAAATGTACAGATAACAATGCAATGAATAAATAATCACAAAGAATCAGGTAAACATGACACCACCAAAGGAAACTAATAAAGCTCTAATAAATTAGCCAAAGGAAAGAGAAATCTATGAACTATCTGACCAAGAATTCAGGATAATTATTTTAAACAGGTTTACTGAATTACAAGAACAGTCAGAGAAATATTTAAACAAAATAGGAAAAAACATAAACAAAATGCAGTTCAACTGAAATATGAAAATGATCCCAAACAAATAAACAGACAAATCCTAGAGATGAAGAATATAATGACTGAACAAAGAACTAAACAGAGGGTTTCCATAGCAATTTAAACAAAGTAGAAGGAATAATCTAAAAATTAAAAGATAGATCACTTGAAATTATTTAAGTTGGAGAAGCAAAATGAGAAAAAAAAATGAGGAGTGAAGAAAGCCTATAGGATTTATGATAAACTATCAAGTAAAACAGCATACACACTATGGGGAAACTCAGAAGGAAAAGATAAAAAAGAAAGGGACAGAAAGTCAATTTAAAGTAACCATGGCTAGAAACTTCCCAAACTTGAAGAGACAAATGGACATCCAGATTCAAGAGATCTATAATATCTCAATATGTTGAACACAAAGGGAACTACACTAAGATACATTTCAATTAAATTGTTGCAAGTCTTAGACAAAAAGAGATTTTGAAAAGAGCAAGAGAAAATAACATTCATCACATATAATAGAATCCCCTAGGATTATAAGCCTATTTATCAAGAAACTTTTTAGGGAAGAACTGACTGAAAAGACATATTTAAACCATGGAAATATGAGGCACCTGGGTGGCTCAGTTGGTTAAGTATCTACCTTTGGTTCAGGTCACGATCTCGGGGTCCTGGGATTCAATCAAGCCCTGCATCATCAGGCTCCCTGCTCAGTTGGGAGTCTGCTTCTCCCTCTCCCTTTGCTCCTCCACTCCACTTTGCTTGAGCTCTCTCTCTTTTTCTGTCTCAAATAAATAAATAAAATATTTTATTTTAATAAAATGAACTATGGAAAAGAAAAAAGATACAGTCAACCAAGAATACTATACCCAGAGAAACTATTTTTCAGAATGAAGAAGCAATAAAGACATTCATGACAAAAAAAACCTGAGGGAATTCATCATGCTAATCCTACCATAAAAGAAATTCTAAAGTATGTTGTGCAAATGGAAATGAAAGACACTAATTAACATCATAAAAACATACAAATGTGTAAAACTCAGTTTTACTCAAATTCATATTCAGTAATATTATAGACATAATTTAAAAGTCATAAGACAAACATGTTAAAAATAACTATAATATTTATTATTGTACCTGCATAATTAAAAAATGTAAATTGTATCACCAATAACCTAAGATATGAGGGAAAGTGAAGAAAAATTATAATGTTTCAGATGCTACCAAATTTGTTATCAGCTTAAAATAGGGTAAGTCTCATGATAACACAAAGAAAAAACCTTTAGTAGTTATGTAAAAGATTATTATAATAGAGTCAAATCACACTGTTACAAAAGTTATCAAATCACAAAGAAAGTTAACAAAAAACAAAATATACAGAAAACATTCAGAAAACAAGAAAAATGGCAATAGTGTATTCACCCATCATAATAATTTTAAGTATAAATGAATTAAATTCTCGAATCAAATGATATGAAATGCTTGAATGGAAAGAAAACAAGATCCAATGATGACCTGCCTACAAGAGACTCACTTTTATTCAAGGATACACATAGTCCAAAAATGAAGGGATAGAAAAAGATATGTCAAGGAAGTGGTAATCAAAAGAAAGCAATTACCTATACATACACCACATAAAATAGACTTTATTAAGCTAAAGAAATGCTCAAAAAGAGACAAAGGAGATCATTATATAATGATAAAGGGCCAAATCCATCAAAAATATACTACAACTATAAATATGTATGCATCCAATATTAGAGAATCTAATGTATGAAGCAAATACTAGCACAGCTAAAAAAAATAACTAAACTGCAAGTTTTTGTAGTCTCTAATACCCCACTCTCAACAATATATAGATCAGGGACTCCTGGGAGGCTCATTGGTTGAGCATCTGCCTTTGGCTCAGGGCATGATCCCAGGATCTGGGATCGAGTCCCACATCAGGCTCTTTGCAGGGAGCCTGCTTCTCCCTCTGCCTGTGTCTCTACCTCTCCCTCTCCCTCTGTGTGTGTGTGTGTGTGTGTGTGTGTGTCTGTCATGAATAAATAAGTAAAATCTTAAAAAAACAACAACAATATATAGATCAACCAGACAGAGAATCAATAGAAAACACTATTTAAACAATAGTATAAACCAAATGGCATAACATTCATTTATGGAACATGTCATCTAGAAGCAACAGAATATGTATTCTTCTTAAATGCACATGGAACATTTTTCAAGATATGTCATATGGTAGGCCATGTAACAAGTTTCACCAAAATCAGGAAGACATAATGTATCTTTCTGAACATGATGTTATATAAATAAAAATCAATAACAAATAGAAATCTGGAAAATATGCAAATATGTGGAAATTAAATGACACATTCCTGAACAACCAATGGATCAAAGAAGAAATTACTTAGAAATAAAAAAAAAAAATGTCTTGAGACAAATGAAAATGGAAATGCAACACACCAAAACTTGTAAGCAGCAAAAGCATTTCTAAGAAGGGAGTTTATAGCAATAAATGCATACATCAAGGAAAAGAAAGATCTCAAATAAACAACCAACTTTACACTTTCAGAAAACTAGAGAATGAAAAAGTTAGCAGAATAAAAAATAAATAGTAGGGTAGAAATACAGGATAAGGAATAGGAAAATAATGGAAAAGATCAACAAAACTGAGTGGTTCTTTGGATGATCCATAAAATTCACAAAGCTTCAACTAAACTAACCAAGAGAAAAAAGGAGAAAAAAAAAAAAAAAGAAAAAAAAAAAAAAAAAAAAAGGAGAGAACCCAAATGAATAAAACTATAATGAAAGAGGAGACTAATGCAACTGATGATACCATAGAAATGCAAATGATCATAAGCCCCTATTATGAACAACTATATGCCAACAAACTGGATAACCTAGAATAAAAGGCTAAATTCCTAGAATCATACAACTTATTATGCTTGAATTGTGAAGAAATAGAATATGTGAACAAATCAATTATAAATAAGGAGAATGAATGAGTAAAAAATATTCCAAACAGAAAAAAATCCCAGGACCAGGTGGACTTACTGGTGAATTCTACTAAACATTTAAGGAATTAATACTAATCTTTCTCAAACTCCTCTGAAAAACAAGAAAGGACACCCTTAAAATCATTTTACATGGCTAGCATTGCCTTAATTCCAAAGTCAGATATAGACACTGCATCAAAAAAAAAAAAAAATCCCCCCCAAAACCCAAAAACTATAGGCCAATATCCTTGATGAATATACCTATAAAGCTCTCAACAAAATACTATCAAACTGAATTCAGTAGTGTATTAAAAGGATCATTCACCATTATCAAATGAGATTTATCCCTGGGATGCAAGGATGATTCAAAATACAAAAATAAATAAATATGATTAATCACATGAATAGAATTAATGAAATAAACCAAATGATCATAATAGAGGTAGAAAAAAATATTTGACAAAATTCTACTTCCTTTCATGACAGAGCTCTCAAAATTGGGTATACAGGAAATGCACCTCAACATAATAAAATCACAAATGACAAACCCACAGCTAACATTACTCTCAATGGCGAAAGTTTGAAAGTTTTTTCTTTAAGATCGTGAACAAGACAAGGGAATTACCCTTAACGCTCCTATTCAATATAGTACCAATGGTACTACAGTACAAATAGTCAGGGCAACTATGTTTTTAATTGTTGATGGCAGAGTTTTTTGTATAGAAAATCTTAATACTCTACCAAAAAAAAAAAAACCTGTTATAATTAATAAAGATTAAAGACACAAAATCAACATACAAAATAAGTTGTCTATACACTAACGAATTATCTGACAAAGAACTAAAGAAAATCCTACTTAGGATAGAATCAAAATAGTAAAAAGAATGATAAATTAATTTAATTTAGGATTTGAAAGATCTACACCATTGAAAACTATAAATCATTGATGAAAAAATTGAGGAAGTCATAAAAGGAAAACTATCTTGTTTTCATTGATTGGAAGATTTAATATGCTTAAAATGTCCTTCTACCCCAAACAACTTATGAAGCCAATACACTCCCAGTTAAGATTCCAATGGCATTTTTTACAGAAATAGAAAAAAAAATAATTCTAAAATTCTTATAAAATTACAAGATCCTGGAAAGCTAATGCAATCTTCAGAAAGAAGAACAAAGCTGGAGGCATCACAACTTACTAATTTCAAACTACATTATAAAGCCAATCAAAACAATATGATATTGTTATTAAAACAGTCATATCAATGAAACACAATCCAGAGCCTAGAAATAAGTCTATGCATATATGGTCAATAAATATTTAACATGGGAGCCAAGATTACTCAAAGGAGATAAGGTAATGTCTATAATAAATGACTTAGGAAAATTGAATATTCACATGTAAAAGAAAAAATAAAACAGCTAGACCCTTATTTTACAACTCACAAAAAAACTCAAAGATACTAAAGACTTAAATGTTAAAATCTGAAACCATTCAACTCCTAGAAGAAAACATAGGAAAAGAGATCCTTGATATTGGTCTTAGCAATAATTCTTTGAAAATGACACCAAAAGTAAAAGTAATGAAAGCAACTGCCAGAGTTGGGGAGGGGGGTGAGTTGTAGGGAATATGTGTGAAGATGGTCAAAGTTTGCAAACTTCAAGTTGTAAGATCAGTAAATTTTGGGAATATAATGTACAGCATGGTTATTATAGTTAAAAATACCATCTTATGTATTTGAAAGTTTCTAAGAGAGTCCATCTTCAAAGTTTTCACCACACAGAAACATAAAAATTGTATCTATGTCAGATGATAAATATGCTAACATTATTTTGATAATCATTTCACAGAAACACATCAGATTATTATGTTGTATACCTTGAACATACACAATGTTGTCAATTTTGTCTCAGTAAAGTAGGAGCAAAAAGAAGTGATGTCCCAAATGGAGCATACCCAACATAACACATCCTTACAGTTTTGAAAATATGATTAAAATATTTTTAGATTTATCCCAAACTTACAGACTGCTAATCAAAATAAGTAGTGTTTTTATTTTAAAATAAAGGGAAAAATAAACATTTATGTTCTTCTCCCCTCAAACCATTTTGTTCTTAGAGTGAAATACAGTATTTGATTAAAAATAAATGAGTGCTATTTGTACTCTTTGCTTTTATGAGTTTGACTATTTTAGATACCTTATAAATGTGGAGACACACAATTTTATTTCCTTCAGTAACTGGCTTATTTCACCTAGGATAAAGTTATTCAGTTTCATTCACATTGTTATAACGTTCAATAATGTTCCATTGTAAGCATATATGACATTTTTAATCCACTTACCTATTGATGGACACAGAATTCAGTAGTGGTTGTCAGAGTCTTGGTGGCGGAGGTAAAGGAAAACCATTTTCAGTGGTTATAAAGTTTTAATTGTGCAAGATAAATAAGTTTCAGAGATCTAACACTGTGCCTATGGATAACAGTATAAATTGTGTGCTTCCAAGTTTGTTAAAAGGGTGGATCTTGAATTCATTGTTACCACAAAACACAAACAAAACAAAAACAAAAGTAAAAAGCCAATGTGGTACAAGAAAACTTTGGGAAGTATTGGATATATCCTTAACTTCATTATGATAATGGATCATGGGTGTTTACATATGTCCAAACTCTTGTACACATTGATTATGTGCAGTTCTCTGGATATCAATTCTACCTTAGTAAAGGTGTCCAAAACAAACAATGAGCATAAAAAGGCAAATGGAAACAGGGATTTCCCCCTGTAGCAAAGAGAATCAATAAATATACAAAAGTAAAAAAAAAAAATGTAAGAAGCCTGAGAATCACACTGGACAGAGGAAGCCGTCTTTAAACACCTGTACTGGGTCTGCATACAATGGTAGTATTGCCTGTTTGGCCTGTGCAACTCCCAGGATGCTCTGGGCTCTGGGAAGCATAGAAAGATGGATGAAATGTGGAAGTAAGAAGTGGTTAAGAAAAAAACAATCATTAATGCGATGGCTTTATATGAAACAGTAAAACTCAACATGCCCCTTACTCACCTTCAGCCACAAAACCCCAAACCCAAATGACCCCTTGGCAAATACAACAAAATTTTATTCTCAGAACTTTTTAAAAGCTGAAGCAAGTGGAGAAGCCAGTGATCATTACTATCAGAGAGCTCTTTCCTCCCATCCCACAGAGGGAGGTGACAGCTTACTGTCTCGTTCCCTCTGGGCTCACCCTCAAAAGAATCCTACCAATTGGCAAGAACATAGAACTCCTGTAAGCATTTCAATCACCTGTCTGAAATATCAGTACAAAGCTAAGAATCCTCAGACATTTGATAAGTATGAGAGAAACAGAGGTTAGCAAATAAAAAAGCTAATATGGAAAGACACTATTTTCTGGAGAAGAAAAATGACAATAAAGTGCATTATTATAATATTAGTACAAACACATTTTATTGTAAAATGTTCACGGTAAATATTAGCATAAAAAGTCTTTAATTTTCTTACATTTTTATCTATTCCATGTGTGAAGAAATGATTTTTATGTGTGTATTTGTATCTTTAAAAATTATTTCTTGCAATCAACTTAATGCTATCAGGCTACATAGACCCAACTAGCTGAGAATATGAGATTTTTTTTTTTAAGATTTTATTTATTTATTCATGAGAGACATAGAGAGAGAGAGGCAGAGACACAGGCAGAGGGAGAAGCAGAGGCTCCATGCAGAAGCCTGACGTGGGACTTGATTCCAGGTCTCCAGGATCAGGCCCTGGGCTGAAGGCGGCCCTAAACTGCTGAGTCCCTGGGCTGCCCAGAATATGAGATTTTGTGTCCTTTTTCCTCTCACTAAAAAAATCATACTAATTAATTAACATACTAATTAAAATGTTTCTTCCGGAAACATTTTTAATATTTGAAAATGTAATTTGCACTGTATATTTCAGACACTAAAGTGCTTAGCTTTGTATTTAAGTGCTTTTTGCTTATTAGCTCATTTAATTCTCCCAATCACCTAATGACATGCGTGCTACTTAAACCGCTTTTATAGATAGAGCAACCAAGCAAAATAAGGCCAAGTAATGTGACCTTAGGCAGAGCCAGGATTAATGTCAGGTGTATGGGTCCCAGAGATTCTAGTCTCAGGCAGCTCTGATACCCCGCCTCTAATGGCAAACATCTCACTTTAAATCTTCAGATGATCCACATTGATTTCTTTTACCAAAATTCCTGCATATCAGTCTTACACCTAATAGATACAATCTCCAGGTTCTTAATGCTTATTATTTCTTCTAGGCACACCTGCTCCAATGTTACATGTTCTTTTTTTCCCTCTGAATATGTTTCTCCAGAGATCATTTTATGAGCTATGCAGTTTTGCTCTGTAAGGCAATAGAGCAGAGTGTTGTGATAACAGTCTCCAGAGTCATATTAGCTTAGTTCAATCCCTGCTTCCACCACTTGCAAAGTGTTTTTCATCTTGGGGAAAATCACTTAGCTTCCCTTGTAAATCACTAGGTCAGGTGAAAAATGTGATTCAAATTTTAGTAAGCTTATTGACTTAGTGGGTAATTAAATTATATGGTTCTTTTAAAGCAATGAAAATAATGTCTGACATGAGGTAAACATTCTGTAAATATTAATTATTAATTTTACTATTAATACAATTATCATTGTTATTGCTTTTTTGATATTTTATTTAAGTTCAGTTTGCCAACATATAGTATAACACAGAGTACTCATCTCATCATGTGCCCTCCATCATCTCATCATGCTCGTCACCCAGTTAACCCATCCTCCCACCCACCTCTCCTTCTGCAACCCTTTGTTTGTTTCCCAAAATTTGGAGTCTCTCAAGGTTTGTCTTCCTCTCTAATTTTTCCCCACTCAGTTTCCCTCCTTTCTCTTATGGTTCCTTTCACTATTTCTTATATTCCACATATGAGAGAAACTGTATGATAATTGTCTTTCTCCAATTGACTTATTTCACTCAGTGTAATACCCTCCAGTTCCGACGTAAATGGTTATTGCTGTTTCAAGAAAAATTCTATGGGGGAACTTTGGCAAAAGCCTTATGAACAGATACTTCAGCTTTCAAAGATTGGGCACTGGTAATGGGCTACTTTGAATATAGGCAGCCTAATTATATCTAACAGAGGAACCAAGTGAAAAACTTGCCTTGCTGACATAGCAGAGATGATTTCATCTTCTATTCAAAGAGACCATGTGAAGTTGGCTGTCCTCATATTCTCTGGATATTATCTACCAGGTTACTTGGACCACATGATAAACTATAAATAATGCTTTGTTACTTAGTGCATAATTAGCCATGAAATTTTCACTTAATGTCAACCTGAGTTTGACAAAGAGCACTATGTGAAGACTGCATTCTCCTCTGTATTTTTTAATTAAACTTTTATTTTGAGATCATTATAAACTCACATGTAGTTGTAAGAAATAATTCAGAGAAACTATGACACTGTACCCAGCTTCCCTGAATCATAACATTTTACAAAACTATGTGACAATATTACACACAGGATACTGACATTTTCTGTCAAGATACTGAGCCCACCACCACGAGGACTGCTAACATTGACCTTCTGTAGTCACACCTACTACCCTCCTTGTCTGTGATCCCTGGCAAATAATAATCTATTCACCACTTCTATACTTTTGTCACTTAAGGAATTATATATGAATGGAATTATACAGTAGTTGACCTTTTAAAACGGACTTTTTTCCCCAGCATAATTCATCCAAGGTATTATGTGTACTGTTCATTAGTTCTGCTGCTGAAAAGTATTACATAATATGAATGTACCATGGTTTGTTTAACAATTTACACATTGAAGTACATCTGGATTGTTTCCAGGTTTTGGTTATTAAAAATCAAACTGCTATAAACATTCATAAGGAGGTTTTTGTGCACATGAATTTTCATTTCTCTGGAAAATATAAGAAAAAGTTCATCGGTGAGTTGTATGATAGTTGAATATTTGATAGTTGAAACAACTGCCAAATTGTCCTCAGGAGTGACTGTGATTCTTTATTTCCACCGGCAACGAAGGAGAGTTCCTATTGCTACACATTCTCATCAACATGTGATACTGTCAGTTTTTTTGAGCGTAGCCAAAAGTGTGGGCAGTAGTACCTCATTATTGTTTTAAATTCCAAGTACCTAATGACATATAATAACAAGAATCTTTTCATATACTTGTCACCCATGTATCTTCTTTGATAAGGTGTCTGTACAGATATATTACCCATGTTTTTTTCTCTTAAAATTTTAGTTTTCCTTGTGATAGAATTTTATGACTTCTTTGTATATTTTGGATGGAAGTCCTTTATCAGATAGGTGATTTGTAAATATCTTCTCCTACTATGTAGCTTCATTTTTCATCTCTTAACAATGTTCTTCACAGAACATTTCATTTTAATCATTGTTATCTTTTATGGATTATACTGTTGGCATTGTCAAAATCATTGTCAAAAAGCAGTCTCAACTAGATTATCTTCTACACTATTCTCTAGTATTTTCTTGTTTTACGTTTTACATGCAGGTCTTTGATCCATTTTGAGTTAATTTTGTAACAAGACTCAAATTGTTGTATAGGGTTTTTTTGTTTTGTTTTGTTTTGTCTTGGTTTAGTTTGATTTGTTTTTTGCCTGCAGATGTCAAATTGTTAAAGTATCATTTTTGAAAAGTTTACTTTTTCTACACCGATTTGCCTTTGCTTCTCTATCAAATGTCAGTAGATCATAATTGCACACTGTAGTTGACTATTTTTGGGTATTCTATTCTATTCCATTGTTATATTTGTTTGCTATTTTGCCAGTATCAGACTGTCTTGATTACTGTGGCTTATTAGTAAATCTTGAAAACTTGAAGTATCAGTCCTTTGATTGTTTTCTTCTTCAAGATTGTGTTAGCTATTCTATGATTTTTGCCTTTTCACATAAATTTTAGGATCAGTTTGCTGACATGCACAAAATGGCTTGATGGGATTTTGATTGGATTGTATTAAATCTATAGAAAAAGTTGGAAAGAACTGACATCTTAATGATATTTATTCTATCAACAAATATGGACTATCTCTTCACTTTTATAGATCTTACCTGATTTGTTTTATCATAGTTTGTAGTTTTTCTCATATAGACCCTGTATGTATTTTGTTAGATTTATACTAAGTGTTTCATTTTGCGGGTGCTAATGGAAATGTGTTTTTAATGTCAAATTCCAATTATTGATTACTAATATGTAGGAAGGGAATTGACTGTTATCTAACCTTATGTCCTGCAAAGTCATTATCATCACTTATTTATTTCAGGAGGTTTCTTTTTTTTTATTCTTTACATGGATAGTCAGATAGTCATGCCCTCTGTAAACAAAGTCAGTATTATTTTTCCTTCCCAAACTATACCTTTTATTTATTTTTCTTGTCTTATTGCATTATCTAGGATTTTTCATTAAAATGTTAAATAGGAATAGTGACAGGAGACATCCTTGTTGTCAGTCTTAGGGGGGAAAACTTGTTTCTCACCATTTGATAAGATGTTATAGAGTTTTGCATATGTTGTTTGTAAGTTTGAGGAACTTCCCTTCTATTCCTAAATTGTTGAGAGTTGTTCTCATAAATGAATGCCAGATTTTTTTCAGATTGTTTTTCTACATCTATTGATATGATCAGTTGAGTTTTCTCCTTTAGCCTACTGATGTATTATATTAATTAATGTTCAAATGTTGAACTAAACCTGAAAAACTAAGATAACTCCCACTTGATTGAGGTTTATAATTATTTGTATACACTATTGAATTTGGTTTCTCACAGTTTGGGTGTGAATTTTTGCATATATATTTGTAAGAGATTATTGTCTCTAGTTTTTTCTTTCTTATAATATCTCCATTTAGTTTTATAGTAATACAGATCTTATATGATGAATTAGGAAGTGTTGCTTCTGCTTCTACTTTCTGAAAAAGATTCAAGAAAATCGATAGGTTCTTATTTAAATATTTGGCAGATTTTACTGGTGAAACCATTTGCGTCTGGCACTTTCTTTTTTGAAAAGTGATTATTGATTCAATTTCTTTAATAGATTCAAGCCTGTTCATGTGATCTATCTTTCTGTGTGTGAGATCTGTTAGATTGTGTTATTCAAAGAATTGTTCCATTTTTAAGTCAAATTTTTGGGGATACAGTTGTCAATTATATTTCTTTATTATGCTTCTAATGTCTATGGATCAGTGGTTCTTACCTGTCTTTCAATAGCTGTATTAGTAATTTGTGTCTTTTTCTTCCTTATTTAGTTTGGTTAGAAGTTTATCAATTTTACTGATTTTTTTTAAACCTTTGGTTTCATTGATTTCCCTATTTACCTTTGTTTTCAATTTCATTGATTTCTGTTTTTTTATATATTTTTAAAGATTTTATCTATTTATTTATGAGAGAGAGAGAGAGAGAGAGAGGCAGAGACATGGGCAGAGGGAGAGACAGGCTCCATGCAGGGAGCCCGACGTGGGAATTGATCCCAGGACTCCAGGATCATGCCCTGAGCTGAAGGCAGGCGCTAAACCGCTGGGCCACCCAGCTATTGAAAATTTCTCTGTGTGTGTTTTTTTAAATGCTTGCTTTATGTTTATATTCTTCATTCTCTAGTTTTTTAAAGTGGAAGCTTAGATGAATGAGTTTAGCTCTTTTTTTTTTTTTTAAAGATTTTATCTATTTATTCATGAGAGACACAGAGTGAGGCAGAGACACAGGCAGAGGGAGAAGCAGACTCCATACAGGGAGCTAGACATGGGACTCCAGGATCACATCCCAGGCAGAAGGCAGGCGCTAAACCCTGAGCGACCCAGGCGTCCCAAGTTTAGCTCTTTCTTTTTACTTAATTGATACA
Source organism: Canis lupus dingo (assembly GCF_003254725.2). Taxonomy (NCBI): domain Eukaryota; kingdom Metazoa; phylum Chordata; class Mammalia; order Carnivora; family Canidae; genus Canis; species Canis lupus. The sequence goes on along the minus strand of NC_064261.1, from coordinate 27,828,770 downwards.
TTAAATATTACAAACTTCTCTCTAGGCAGTGCTTCCACTGCATCTCACAACTTTTTGCTGAGTTGTATTTTCATTTTCATTTAATTCATTTTTTTTAAATTCACTTGAGAGTTCTTTCCTTGATGCAGGTGTTACTTAGAATTGTTTAATCTCCAAATAGTTTGAGATTTCCAGGTTTCTTTCTGTTATTGATTTCTAGTTTAATTTCATTGTAGTTTTAAAGCCTATATTATATGATTTTAATTATTTTGAATTTGTCAATATGTGTTTTAAGATCCAGAATGTTGCAACTATTTTGGTAACAATTTTATATGAGCTTATGAAGAATGCATATTCTGCTGTTCTTGGATGAATAATTCTATAAATGTTCATTAGGTCCAGTTGATTAATGGAGCTGCCCAATACATCTATATGTCTATTATTTTGCTTATTAGATACATCAATTACTAATAGAGATGTGTTACAATTTCCAACTATAAAAGTGGATTTGTCTATTTCTTCAGAAATGTGTGGGCCTTCTATCTATTCTCTGGGATTCACTCCATTAGGCAAAAAATTCCTCATAGACAATGCCATCTAGATTTTTTGGTTTCTCCTTAAACAGCTAAGAAGGTCTATGATCATATGTTTAATTTCTTCAAAGAGCATTTTGTACACTTGAATACTCTAACTTTAAAAAATCTCTTGCAAGATACATCCATGAAGGCAACAGAAACAAAAGCAAAAATGAATTATTGGGACTTCATCAAGATAAGAAACTTCTGCACAGCAAAAGAAACAGTCAACAAAACTAAAAGACAACCTACACAATGAGAGAAGATATTTGCAAATGATCTATCAGATAAAGGGCTAGTATCCAAGATCTATAAAGAACTTATTAAACTCAACAGCAAAGAAACAACAATCCAATCATGAAATGGGAAAAAGACATGAAGAGAAATCTCACAGAGGAAGACATAGACATGGCCAACATGCATATGAGAAAATGCTCTGCATCACTTGCCATCAGGGAAATACAAATCAAAACCACAATGAGATACCACCTCACACCAGTGAGAATGGGGAAAATTAACAAGACAGGAAACAACAAATGTTGGAGAGACTGTGGAGAAAGAGGAACCCTCTTGCACTGTTGGTGGGAATGTGAACTGGTGCAGCAGCCACTCTGGAAAACTGTGTGGAGGTTCCTCAAAGAGTTAAAAATAGATCTGCCCTACAATCTTGCAATTGCACAGCTGGGATTTACCCCAAAGATACAGATGCAGTGAAACACCGGGACACCTGCACCCCAATGTTTATAGCAGCAATGGCCACAATAGCCAAACTGTGGGAGGAGCCTCTGTGTCCAGAAAGATGAATGGATAAAGAAGATGTGGTCTATGTATACAATGGAATATTACTCAGCCATTAGAAACGACAAATACCCACCATTTGCTTCGATGTGGTTGGAACTGGAGGGTATTATGCTGAGTGAAATAAGTCAATCAGAGAAGGACAAACATTACATGGTCTCATTCATTTGGGGAATATAAAAAATAGTGAAAGGGAATAAAGGGGGAAGGAGAGAAAGTGAGTGGGAAATGTCAGAGAGGGAGACAGAGCATGAGAGATTCCTAACTCTGGGAAACAAACAAGGGGTGGTAGAAAGGGTGGGCAAGGGGTGGGGGTGACTGGGTGATGGACACTGAGGGGGGCACTTGATGGGATGAGCACTGGGTGTTATGCTATATGTTGGCAAATTGAACTCCAATAAAAATAAATTTTTAAAAAATCTCTTTGAGGTATAGAAGCTAAAAATTGTCCAGCCATATCTTTGGCTTTTTCTCTAGAGCAGGTTTTCTGACAATGAACCTTCCAATTATAAGATCTTTACAATCTGGATAGGCTGAGAATTTCCCAAATCATCAATTCCTGCATAATGTTTCTTATCTCTTTCCTCACACATTTTTTACATAAATGGCAAGAAGAAACCAGGCTATAAGATTGCTTAGAAATCTTCCCTGCTGAATGTCCAGTTTCACCCTTTATAAGTTTTGTTTTATACAATTCTGCTCAGGTTTCTCCTATTGAGAAATATAACAATAATCAGCTTTTTTCAATTACTGTTTTCTTTGTATTTTCTTCTGAGCTGTCACCAGGAATGATTTTAATGTACTCATTTCTACCAATAATCTGTTAATCACAATTTAGGAACTCTTTAAAGCAGTATATGCTTTATCTACCATTCTTCTCAAATTTTTTACCCCGATCAGCATATTTTAACTTTCATATTTTTATTAGCATCTGGTCAAGTGAATCTAAGCCTTTTCTATCATGTTCAGTCTGACATTTTCCAGCCTTTGCCCAATTCCATAGCCACTCCCACATTTTTAGGTATCTGTTCAACAGTACTCTAGTTTAGTTAGAAAAATCTGTATTAAAGTCCTATTACTGCTGTAGCAAATTACCACAAATTTAGTGGCTTAATACAGCCAAACAAAACTATTATCCTATAGTTCCTAAAGCAGAAGTCTGACATTGGTTTTTCTAAGTTAAAAACAAGTATATAAGGCTTTATTCCCTCACAGAAGCCTTAGAGTAAAATCTGTGTCTTTTTCTTTATTTTTCAGTTTCTAAAGGTCACTCACATTCCTTGGCTGATGACTCCTTCCTCCATCTTCATCAGTAACTTCATGCTGAGGCTTTCTAGTACTGCCATCTGTTTGATGCTCTTCTGGTTCCCCACCAACTTTAAAGACCATTGTGATTATTGGACCCACCCAGATAACTCAGGATATGAATTTTAGTAAGTAAAGATTAGCAAGCTTGCTTATAGCTTCAACTTTAAACCCTCTTTTCCATATGGACAATCATATTTACAGATTTCCAGGATTATGATGTTGACATCTTTAAGAGCATTAATATGTTTGCCACTAGCACTAGAGACAAAAAAAAATGAGCATATGTTCAAAGCTGCTAATATAGTTCTCAGATTCCCACAAGGTGCTCAGACTCTAGGAAATTTAGGGGCAAACTGAACCGAAGAAATACAGATTTATTTATTTTTTTTAATTTTTTTTTTAGATTTATTTATTTATTCATAGAGATGCAGAGGGAGAGAGAGAGAGGCAGAGACACAGGCAGAGGGAGAAGCAGGCTCCATGCAGAGAGCCCGACGTGGGACTTGATCCCGGGACTCCAGGATCACGCCCTGGGCTGCAGGCGGCGCTAAACCGCTGTGCCATCGGGGCTGCCCAAAATACAGATTTAAATTGGCAGGCATTTTCTCTACTCTGGAAGTATATATATCTGCTGGGCATGTCCTCTGGTACAGTCTGGAAAATTTGCCTTTTGTTTTGCCAAGCTATAAACGTTGATAACATATATTAACCCAGAGCTCAACAACTCAACAAGCCATATTCAAAGGTCTTAGCTTCTGTGTTTCTCTCTCTGGCATTAAGTCAGCATCAACTAGATTCATTTCATTTTATTATTTTTAAAGATTCATATCATTTTAAACAATCATGTTTTTTAAAGATCTTTTTAAATTACAAAGAGCTTGATTTGAATTGTTTTATCCCAAGGTCGTTTTTTTTTTTTTTTTTTTTTTTTACATTTTTTAAAATATTTTATTTATTTATTCATGAGAGACAGACAGAGAGAGAGAGAGAGAGAGAGGCAGAGACACAGGCAGAGGGAGAAGCAGGCTTCATGCAGGGAGCCCCACGTGGGACTCAATCCCAGGTCTCCAGGATCACACCCTGGGCTGAAGGCGGCACTAAACCTCTGAGCTACCCAGGTTGCCCATTTTTCTCCCAAGGTCTTATTAAAGTGATTTGGATATCTATCCAGAGCTTTGCGTAAACCTTAAGTTTATATTAATTAGTTAATTCAGTTCAAGTAAAATTGTGCAGACCAAACAAAGCACATTTCCTGGTAGAATCCAGCCTGCAGGCCATAAGACATCTACCTTGAAAACTCAAACATTTTTAAAGCTTTTTAGAGGACGCAAGGAAGGCAGTATTCTTGTAGGCAAATGTGATTTTTGTGATGAGGGTTTTACTCATATGTTTTATGATTCTTAAATTCAAATGTCTATAAAGAAGAAAAATAAATACATAATATTACCTGATGATTTTCTTAAATTTCAATTTTCTTTTCAAATTCAGAAAGCTAGAAAAAATAGGTCTTTTTAAAGTGTTTCCTACATAGTTCCTGTTTACTATCCACACTGACATTTCTCAGGGCATCATAGAGTAGATCAGAGATAAAGCGGAAGGCAGAAGTTATATAAATTACTAAACTCACATTCCTTCTTCCCCAGTTCCCATTACCTGAAAATGATTACATTTTATTACAGAAACTATTGCAAGTAACTTTTAACTTACTACAAAAAATTTTACATATAAATAACTTGCCAATCCAATAAGGGAATAGGAACCACATATTATGGTAATGGATGATAAAACATGAACTAGTCAATGAAAATATGATCTTTTCTGAAACATACAGATAATGATAGACAATGGGATAGCATCGTATTGGATTCTCTCTCATAGTACAGATTATTAGAGCAGGGCTCAATAAAAAGACAGAGCCTTGTTACAGTTATCAGAATTTTATGCTTTTGATTTCCTTTGAATTGGATACTTTTCCAGTAAAATTAGAAACTGTTACTACAAAAACACATTCATAGAAATATACTTCAGATAGATAATTATCTGTTTAGAGTGCTTTGTACAACCAATCTTCATCTCTTTGCCACTCTTAACTAATTTCTTTACTGAAATCATACTATCATCCCAGCCAGGCCAATTCCCATCAACTCTTGGGTAGACTTTTAACTAAATTTCTCATAAAACATACTATTTTTACCCTTTGTTCCAGAAATTATTTCCACCACCAAACTCCTAAACATTTCTCTTATGGGGGACACTAATTGTTATGTGGTGAAGGGGTACCTCAGGAAATTTGATCAACCAGAACGCCATCCCAACATTGCCACTTAAACGAATTTGTGACTATAGCAGTTTTCTCATGTAAAATGGAGATGCCAATGATTTCTCCTAGGGTTATTGAGAGATTGAGTAGATTAAATAAGAGGCATCTGTATTTTTATTTTTTTATATTTTTTGTTTTTAGAGAGAATTTTACAAGCAGGGGAGCAGGAAAGGGCAGAGATAGAGGGAGAGGGAGAATTAAATAAAGGGCATCTTTATATTTTTATTTTATTTTATTTTTAAGATTTTATTTATTTGAGACAGAGAGTGAGAGAGAGAGAGCAGGAACAGGGAGGAGCGGCAGAGGGAGGGGAAGAAGCAGGTACCCTGCTGAGCAGGGAGCCAAAGCTGGGCTCAATCCCAGGACCCTAGGATCATGACCTGAGCTGAAGGCAGATAGATGCTTAACTGAGTGAGCCTCTCAGGACCCCTGATAAAGGGTATCTTTAAAGTGCCTGCATCGTACCTAGCTTAAAGCAGTTACTCAGAAAACGTCATTTTCTCTTGTCCTCTCCAACTCTAATATCCAACTTCAGATTAACCTATTTCCACATGTAATTCCTGGCTAATATTTCTGATTAATTTAACATTGTGCTAATTTCTATGTATTTATTGATCACTGCATTATACACATATTCTATTTATTGTTTTTAGTGTCCTTTAATATCTAATCTGGAACAGGTGTTGTATTCCATATCTCCCTATTTCACAACTTGAAGACTAGAAAGTGATACATTTGATGGATGTGAATTATGAAAAGAATTAGCAAGACCAAGAAGCTAACTCATTTTGTATTCCTCATTTGCAATTTCCAGTGTCACTATGTGAAAAAAATACAATATGTATGGCCTTTCTTACTGGGTGGAATAAAAATTAGTAGTATGCTTACTAGTTACATTCTATAAGCCTTTGACATCCATGTATAACAAGGGACATTAATGAGCTCAAAACAAGCAGTTTCCTTAGGTTCAGAGGGCAAAGTGATATGCAATTTTTATATTTTCTGAAATTTCTGTACATAAAATTTTGCTTTTGCTTACTTCTTGTGGACTTCCCCAAATGATAATAGAAATTGACTTGCATTTAAGAGAAAACACAGGCTGTTCAAGAAGTTTGCTTTTCACTGCATCCTTTTTCTTTTATGGCAACAGATGATATTTGCTCATTTCATTTAAAGATGAGAGAACTGAGACTCAAAATAGTGAAATAAAATTGGCAAAGTTCAGAAGCCAGAAAATAAGAAAAGTAGGCTTTCCTTCCAAATCTATTTTGGATCCCAAAGTCATACCCTTCTATCAATTTCAGGTTCTTCCCCCTGGATTCATCTTTTCCTCTTGGTTTTAGGGCCTTTGTTATAACTCATTGTTTAAAACAACCCCTTGACTAGATTGTTATTATCTGCCAGATATCTCACAATTACATAAATTTCTAGATTATTCCTTTCTAGGCTTGCCTGATGCTATTGCTGTCTATGCTTCGGCTCATGAAACAAAATCTCATGGGAGTAACCACAAAAACAGATTCTAAGAGAGCAATGGCAATGGTGGTTGTAACAGCTTAGATATATAGCCCCATTGCTGGGGAATTGTTATTTGACTGCCAGTCACACATTGCAACAGATTTTAGTTAAATCAAGCTCTGACATGATTGGAACAAAAACCAAATGAAACATCTGCCAAAACAGAAATTTTGTCAAACTCCTAAAACAAGGAAGAATGTCTTTAATGGATATAACATCTGAATAAGGTTAAAACTAGTTATTATGAAGTTTTATGAAATTTCCAATGCATGTTTTGGTGCCATTGGACAATATTTTCCATATTCCTTTTTATTTCTTATTCACAAATTATTTTCCAAATGCACAAGAAAGAAGTAAGTTGAAGTATCAGAATATGGAGTAAAATTAAATTCCATTTATTCAGTAAACATGCAGTGTCATTCTAGAAGAAATGGAAACCACCTGCTAGGCATCTGGAATGCATCCCAGACCAGCTAAGTTGTGTCTAGATCGCATTATACTTCTGAATGAAAATGGAAGCTCATACATATCCAAATGCCAGATGATTTACTGAATCTTCCCATTTAATCTTAATGTTTGTGATTATATAGACAGATCCTGCAAAAGTCAAATGGTCCTCACTTCACATTACTTTATATTTCTAAATAGCAATAAAGTGAATTTTTACTTGTTTGTATAACAAGAAAACAATATCATATGATAAGAAGTTCATAAGGGCTAGCCGTAATGCTCATTGTTCTTAGGTTAACCTTATGTTTGTATAATGTCCTTCAAATTTTTGGGTGTAATATGCAGACACAGCAATGTTTAGACCAGAAAGAGGGTCCATCTCCTTCTTTTGTCTCTATTTTTAGGATTCAGGGAAACTTTCTTTTTTTTTTTTAATTTTAATTTTTTAATTTATGATAGTCACACAGAGAGAAAGAGAGAGAGGCAGAGACATAGGCAGAGGGAAAGCAGGCTCCATGCACCGGGAGCCCGACGTGGGATTCAATCCCGGGTCTCCAGGATCGTGCCCTGGGCCAAAGGCAGGCGCTAAACCGCTGCGCCACCCAGGGATCCCTCAGGGAAACTTTCTTTGCAGTTTTCCCTTTATGTCATCTTGGGCCACTTGGCCACCTAAAATCAAGCACTAATAAGGGGAATGAAATTACATAGGTTGTGTTAGACTCACCATTCTAGGTCAGTCTATGTTGCGGGGAATCAACCACCATAACCATCACAGGCACATGGTACTGTGTGTCCTCTATGTCCTTAGGATCACCACTATAGGATGTAATCAAGAGCACTAAAGGGCAAAAAGTTGAAAGTAGTAGTTACAGTTAATGAAAACAACAATAACAGCAAATGCTCTAGGCAAAAGCTTTCCTTTTCTTCAGATTGATTTACTTAGATGTCCAAGCAATTAATTAGGAAGGAAGGAGGTGGGCACCCCGGGTGGCTCAGCGGTTTAGCGCTGCCGTCGGCCCAGGGTGTGATTCTGCACACGGGATCGAGTCCCACGTCGGGCTCCCTGCATGGAGCCTGCTTCTCCCTCTGCCTGTGTCTCTGCCTCTCTCTCTGTCTCGAATGAATGAATGAATGAATGAATGAATAAACAAATAAATAACATTTTTTTAAAAAAGGAAGGAAGTTGGAAATCATTCTAGGTTTGTCTTTAATAGAATACATTTGGTTTATATTGTCTCATCTGTGATTTCAAGCAAGGTTATTATTATACCATTATTATAATCATCTATGCCTCAGTTTCCTTGTTTGAAAACTGAGAGCCATGGTAATAATTGTTCTAAGTATGTTACATACATTTACAAGATTTTATTATAGTCAGATGAGCCATTATTGTGAATTTAGTGAGCTTTTTTCAAGCCCTTCCTATGTGCACTGAATATAAAAGTGCATGAATGCAGATTGTTTTATACTTTTGCACATTATTATTTTTACTATATTAATTTTTTATTGAATGCCATAATCAAATTGATCTTAAACACTCAACTATAAAAATGAAAATATGGACACATAGTTTATGTTTGCCGCTTTTTCAATTTCTGTTTTACTGAAAATTTGCTATATATATATATATACACACACACACACAAATTATATATATATACACACACACACACACAACATACTTTGGATTCTTCCCAAATATAATACCCCATACCTGCAAACATACAAAAGAAAAAAAACAAAACAAAACATAAAGCAAAAACAAGGAAAAGGCAATCAAGCAATACACTGTATTAAAATAAACTTCATTTTCCTCCTCTTTTGACTTTATTTTACACTTGTAATTTCCTTTTGTAAATAATTCTGCTTCCCCAACTGAAAAATTTCAGAATCAGAAGACAACATTTACAGCTCCTTTTTATGGACTTGAGAGGTTACACAGAGCATATTAAGTCCTGAAGTTTTTGGACAAATCACCACTGCTGTTATTGTGAAGGCTTTTTTATGAGTAGAATGTAACAGCTCATAAAATTCTCTTGCAGTTATGTTCATTTGGATTACAGACAGGTGCTCTTTGTTCAGCAAGGTTAATGCTTGAAGACTACTCCTCAAGCTGAATAATTATTTACCCACAAAATTAGCGAACACACTTCACTTTTCTGATGCAACCTTATCAGAATGGGCTTAGGGTGTAAATATATGCCAAGAGGAAGTTGCCTATTGCTGTGTATACTGACAAGACATAAAAATATGCAAACTGAAAAAGATAAAAAGAGAAACTAAGTATAAAGAAGTAGATCTTTGCATTTTTAGGGTAGGTACTGCTGATCACACTTTTAGGTGTGGCTGAGCACTTCCTTGGAAGTAAATACTTCAGCATGTATCTCCTTAGCATTCACAGAGATACTGTGAATTTTCATGCCACTCAACACCACCTGGTCAGACTTCAACTCCACCCAGCATCCAATTATCACTAAGATAATAGGAAAAGCTTTTCCTCATAGGAAAAGCTTAGGGAAAACTAATTGCATAACTCCATCATTATATTTTTTTATTACTAAATGATGTTCATAATGTATTTCACGATATATCTCAAATGTGTGCTATCATCTCATTATCACTGAGATATCATCTTCTAGCATTCTCCCTACAGCCAATGTCCCTTCCCCTAATCTATTCTGCACAAAAGCAGATTGATCCTCAACCATTTATCATGAACTTCATAATAGTCATTTACATTGAGCATGCATTCCATAGTAAGGAGCTTCCCATGAGATTTCACTGCACCAACCATAAATTGGTAGATTGTTAAAAAAAAGTCTCAGAGAATAATATTAAGTCATCCAAGAAAACACAATTGAAAGATGGCAGAGCCAAGACTGATATCCAAGTCATTGTGACTCTAAGTCCAGTTCTTAGCTGTGATCCTGAAGATGGTTCATTGAAATTCAGAAGAGGAGCACATTTCTTTCAGATTAATTCCTTTAGATGAATATAACCATAATATCTGTCATTGAAAAGTAATGTAGGTGTCTTTTCTTAACAAATTTTTGTCTATGACTCTGTCAGTCACAAAGAATAAATTGAGAAGTCATAAACAGAAGTCCTATGTTGGTTAATATACTTTTCTTACACACACAAAAAAACATTCGTATATCTGAGGTATGATCATTCATTATGTTAGTTCATCTGGCACATGGTAAGAACACAATAAATGTGAACTAATTGAAATAAAAATGATTATTGGTGAATTCCTCAACCAAGATTATGAGAGCTACTTTATTATAATTTATAGGCTCAATTAAACTCTGGTGCCCCTTTTACAACATTCTACATTGATCAGTTATGAATATAGGATCACATGATAATATAAAATTGCTTAGAATTCTGCATAACGGGAATATAGTTGCTTAAAGTGTAGTTTTTGTTCACAATTCAGAAAATCTTCTGTTGTTAGTTCAGGTCCAAATTGTAAATATACAAATATTAGAAAAGCAGTATGTGTTGGAATGATGAGGTTCTCAGCTATTAATTTCCAAATTGAAGTTATTTAGGATGCAAGGAGGAAAAGGTGTTCAAAGAAGAAAGAATGGTGTATTCAAATGTGTTTTAGAAATCCCACATAAAAAAAAAAAAAGAAATCCCACATAAAATATCTCTATCTTGAAGATACACAATGAACATTAATATATTGTAGGCCCTGGGAAATCTAAGAAAATGGTTTCCTTAAACAGCAGTTTCTAAAATATATTAAACCACAGAATATTTTGTATTTGTTGTGGATGTTTTTTCATTTTTTTTCTCATATGCTTTTAATATCTCATGATACATATTTTAGGAAGTATTTTTTCTGTGCATTTCTTTAAAGGTGAATGCCCTCTCCAAATGTGTGCCATCTGTGAATATTGAAATAGTAGAATGGGATGTGTTCAGTCCTCTCAAAAATAGAACTAATCTATTTTAGCTTGAAAGCCCCTCTCTATTTTTTTAAATGTATTTTCATCTATAACCACCTTGTAGCTTTATCAATTGTATTTCAGCTGAAATATCTCAGGTTGAAGTATCATCCAGACATTTCATGAATCTTAGTGTTGAACTACTTATTTCTATCAAATTAGAGTTTTTCCTATAAAATACTACTGCTTGAATTACAACCATGAAATGTTCATTGCTGTTTGTCATGTATCTGCATCTACTGTAATTTGATACCGTGAGATTACTCTACCTTAGCTATATAATCTTATTTTCCATTGGTCTCTGATAAATTTATTCCAAGTTGTACTGGTGTGAAATGATTAAATAGCACCACCCCCAAGAAACTATTTCTAAAATAAAAATATAGTAGCTTTGCAATGGGAGATTCAAGGCATATATGTTTCTAAATATGATACATCTCTACCTCAGACTCCAGTTACAAAGTGACACATCTCTCTAAGAGTAGCAAAATATTCCTTGTACATTAGCAGATAAAATAGAACACAGAAGGAGAGAGGCACAGCTATACTACTGGAAAACAGAAAGAGAATGGTCTCAAGTTCACACATAACATAAGCTTCTACCTCCAACCCTGGAATTCTTTGGATTGACACTGTCTAGCATGTTTGACTATAGAGTCTAGGATTAAGGATTTCACCTTTTGTCTTTTTTAACAGAAGACATAGCACTGGGCAAATGAGGTGGAACAGTAAAAACTAGACCATAAATCTTCATAGGATAACATTAGAAATTTTCCCTGGCTAAAGGTCTTTACTACTTCAGTAATCCATTGTTGATTTGAATTCAGTATATGTCTACATCTAGTATCTAAAATATATATATTTGCACAGTGTGACTCATTCTTAATATATAGTTTTATCATCTGTATTAGTCAAGGTTCTTCAGAGAAACAAAACCAGAAGTGTGTGTGTGTATGTGTGTGTGTTTAGGCTGATCTTCAGTTAGCAACTGGAGACCTAGGACAGCTAGTGGGCCAGTGGTCATTTCAGCTGAATCCAAAGGCCTTTGCCTGAGAACTACGTGAACTGATAATGTAAGTTCTAGTCTGCAAAACAGCAGGTGTGAGATCTAAGAAGAGCTAATGTTTCAGTCTGAGTCCAAAGGCCAGAAGAAAGCTAAGGTCCAGTGCAATCAGCCAGGCAGAAGGCACTACCTCTTACTCTGTTTTTTTTTTTTTTTTGTTCTGTTCAGGTCTTCATTTGAGTGGATGAGCCCACCCACAATAGAGAGGACAATCTGCTTTACTAGATCTACTGATTCAAGTATTGATCTCATCCATAAACACCTTCACACACCCAGAATAAGTTTTAAGTAGATGTCTGAGTACCCTGTGGCCCAGTCAAGTTGACACATAAAATTAGTCATCACTACCTGTTTGGGGGCCTCAATTTTTGTGGCTACTACCAGGGGATACTTTGCCTAGTTCTGGATGCCCATGGGGCTTATGCTTGTGGGTCCCATAGGATATGACCAATAGAGAAAGTGTTTTTAAACAGCTACCCACCCCCAGGGTGCAGCAAGAAGCAGCAGACCCAGGAACCTGATCTTTCTGTGAAGGTCTACTAGATAATCACCAAGGCCACAGTCTTAGGAGTAGGCTTCTAATTAAACACACAACCACCTGACTGTAATTCTTTCCAGAGACCTCTGCTGGGCTCCAGAACACCACTGTTACATGCAGGGGCATTTAACATAGCACGTTACCTTTATAAAATTTAGAATAAAGTAACCCCTCTGAAGTTTATTATATATAGATAACTGATTTTACCATTCCAGACTAGGGAAGGTAAGATTTTATTGGCAAGACTGGGTAAGAAAACATCTTTCGAGAGCCTCAAGGGTCATTCTATGATGTTATGGATACTAAAAGGATGCATACAACAGCAGGCAGGGGAAAGGCAGGGATTCCATCCTACTCTATTCAATACATCTGCCTCTTAGAATAGAGCCTGAATATGGTGAATTCTTAGCATACGCTTCTGAAATGAATGTATGTGTCAACTGTTAAGTGAATGAATAAATGATTGTAGAATCAAATGAGTGAATGTATGAAATACAGATCATGAATGTTGGCTGTATATCTTTTTCTTCCTCATTAGAATGTTCTTCCTTGTGTTTTGTGTTGAGCTGGTGGATTGGACAGAGTGGCTTAACTTATCCTAAAAGGATAATACATGTTCATTATTTGTCAACATTTCTGTTGTAAATTCAATGAGATTAAACATATATCTTTATGTGATGCCATTTTACTAATTTTCATATTGAATAGAGTCACATTAATACAAGTAAATTATTTATAAGATGATGTAGATTTTATGTTGAAATGTTGGTTATTCGTAATAAAATTAAGAATAAGGTTCACAGGTAGCTTTATTTCTTTAGAGGATTATCCTGAATTTCCTTCTTTTGGGTATTGGTTTGATAAAATGGTAATGAGTCATTTGACAGATAAAATAAATGTTTGCTACAAAGTAATATTCAAAGCAATTACCAAAAATGAGTCACTGATACATTTTCTTCTAAAGGTGCATGAAGGCTGTTCTAACTGCCTGATTCATATCAATCTACTTTCCCTGAAAGTGTGTTTCTTTTGAAAGATCTCTGTTCCTAAGTCCATAATTCATATTTCTAGCTCTGTATTGCTAGTTATATTAATTTCTTATTTTCATCTTGTTAAGGAAGAAAATCATCTTTTTAAAATCCCTTTTATGTGCATTTAGAAATAAATGGTTTATATAACATTAATTGTATTATATAATGGCACAAGGCACCAAACTCTCTCTTAGATTCCATGGATATTGTAGTGAAAATGGAAATCAAACATTGAAATAGTTAGCTTGCAGTCTACCACAACAGTTTCTTGACTAATTTGATTGTAGATAATGGTACATTGAGATTCTTGGTTGTTGGAAAACCTTCACACTATTGGACCTAAATATTTTTATGTTCTCCTTAAGGAAAAGATGCCCCCCCATTAGGAAATACTAAATCACATTCCCTCCTAGAGGCTTTTCTTCAAAAAGGCTCTTATCTAATTATACCTAAAGTGATAGCTTGTCCACATATTGCCAATGAAACTCATATATAAGGAGGGAAATGTTAATATTGTGAGTGTATATGTGTAGAGCCAGGAGGCAGGCAGGTTACAATCAGTTCCACTCTCCCCAGCAGTGTGGGAGACAAGGGTCCTAAAACCCTGGTGAGAAAGAATGACTTGCAGCCTTGAAATCATCAGAAGGATGAGGGTAAAACTGTGGATAGTAGAGTAAGCATTGAGATGGGGAGGGGACGTCATTCTGAGTCAACAATGACGAAGGGGAAGAGATGCAGGTTTCTGTTGTTAATTACCTTCCACTCAAGTCAGGTTCTACATGGTGGGATTTGGCAGTGCTGGAATCTGGGAGACTTACTTGGCAACTAAGGATAAATAACATAAGGATAAACTGTAATGTTGACACTAAAAGAGTTGTGGCAATCATGACTATGAAGTAGGGAGTATCAAACATAAAGGCACAAACCAAGGAGCAACCAGACATCAGGTATTTCTAAACAACAGCACAGGATATACTTTTATGTTCCCCAGATGAACCCTACATTTCACTTGGGGTGCTCTGTCTTTTCTTTGTATGCAATAGCACCTGCTTATTTTTAAAATGCAGGAGAATCCTTTGAAAACTCTAGGCAGATAATCTTGAATAAGAGATTCCATCTCACAGATATATTAATAAAAAAAAAGAAATTACAGTCTCATATAGAAAGTTTGTTTGTAAAATATACACTTGAGTATCAACTAGTCAAATGAGGTGTTGGTAAACAAGATGGTATATTACAGACTTATATGGAACAGCAAGATTTATTATCTAATTTTTGTAAATAAAAAGATTTCAATGTAACCATCAAGAAACCAGTTCAACAATGTGGGCCAGTGGGCACATGAATTAAAACATAATTATTTGGAAAACAAAAGACTGAGCTTTATAAGGTATAAGTGATAAGCTTGTTGGTGAAGGTAAGATGTACTCTGGTGCAACAAAGTCTGATGAGCATCTTACCCTAATACAATTGCACAATGTTACCTTTTCAACCTTATCAGAAGCAATTTCAGAGTCACATCCCATAATTTACTGAGATCTACTAATGAATTTTGTTTTATAAATTTTGATAAAAATAATTAAGCAGCAACCAATGCATAATTTGAAAGCTGCCAAGAAGCAGCAACCCTTATTTAAATAGTTTTTTGTTCCATTGAATGAAATTCTTTTTTTTTTCTTTTGAGAGGGAGAGAGAGAGAGAGAGAGAGAGAGAATCCCAAACAACTCCACACTCAGCCCAGAACCTGACAAGGGATTCAGTCACAAACCCAAGATCATGAACTGAGCTGAAATCAAGAGTCAGACACTAGACAGACTGAGCCACCTGGATGCCTCAATTCCTCCTTCTCTTCTTCTTCCTCTTCTTCTTCTTCCTCTTCCTCCTCCTCTTCTTCTTCTTCTTCTTCTTCTTCTTCTTCTTCTTCTTCTTCTTCTTCTTCTTCAACATTTATTCTCCTATGCTTCTAATATTTTTCAGTTGCTAAGAGAAGTAACCCCACCATTACACATCACCAATTTTGAAAGGCTAATATTGAATACAACAGAAGCCCAAGAGCAGAGGACACAAAGGAGAGAGCATGGAATAGGTGGAAGAGTGGACTGCAAAGGAAAAACTTCACAAATGTTTAAATGGGTCTTGGGAAGAGCTTGTGTGCAAATCTCCTTAGGTATAAAACAGTGGCAGAATGTGGGACAGGGGAGTATATTCCCTTTGTCCCTTTAAATAACCTATGCTAATTTCAAATCAACAGTCCCGAAAATCTTGCTCATGGATTTGACATGTAATTATATTATATTTAACTCCACTGAGGTGCTAGGTTTTGAATTCTTTCCCCACATTGATCTCTTTGTCATTCAATTATTAAAAACCTTCATTTGCAAACCAAGAAGTGAACAAGTCCAGCTTTGGGATTGCTACTTTGCCTATTTAATGAAGTCTTATCTGGATTTGAATTTTAAATATTTTCTTTCTTCATCAGACTGATTTTCACCTACATTATTCTTCATTATCTTCAAAGATGACTAAAAATGTAATGACCCAATATAATGTGAAATCCACTATATTTAGGGGTTAGTGATCAATTTCAGAATGAGTTTAATTCAAATACTCAAAGGAAAACAAGTTTTTTAATGATTTATATTTCCCCTTTGTCCTCCCTAGATTATTTAAAGGAAAACAGATTATTTCCCCTTTGTCCTCTTTCCCACTGGCCAGAACAAAAGCTCACTGTATTGTTAATGAATTCTAGTTGCTTTCTAAATAAATCAAGGTTTGCCTTGCCAAATTAGAGTAGTAAACTCCCACTTCCAAAACCATGTCCATGATTGCTTAGCATAGAGTGGTAGAAATAACAGTGATTTTGGAATTAAAAATAATCTTTTAAATTCTAGGTCTACCACTTCCTTGTCCTTAGGCAACTTACTTAACTTGAGGGATTGCTACATCTAATAGAATTTCAGTCTCCTTATATAAAAAAGAGAATATAATACCACTATTGTGAGGATTAAATGATATTATTTATAAAAGATTTGGTAGATAGGAACGTGAGTTCCAGTAAAAAACAGTGGTGCAAACTTATCAGTGATGAGGGAAATGCAAACTAAATGCATGTTTTAATAAAAGTATACCATAGGTAGTAAAAAAAAAAAAATGAGCTATTGCTATACAGATAGAGAAAGCATGTCATTCTGAGTCAAAAAAAGAGACAGAATCAGAAAGTAATTTGAACAAAGAAAATTTAATATAAAGAATTATCAACCATAACAGGGGATTGGAGTAATAAGGTTTTATCTAATAGGCAGAGAATTGTAATAAGAAGAGTCATCATACCTAGAGATGAAGAGAGGAGCCATGTTAGAAACACCTGCCAGGGTTGAGTTTCAGCCCTTGTAGGTGAGTCTATGGCCATGGTCTCTGAATGGCAGAGAAGTTGCTATGTCCCCATTTTGCAGAATTTCCTAGAAACCTGCCTCTTGGGACTTGATGGAAATTTGCACTCCAGATTACCAAGTAAAAGTGTACTTAAAGAAGGGGACCCTCAACTTTATGGTCAACTAATATTTGACACAACAGGAAAGACTATCCACTGGAAAAAGACAGTCTCTTCAATAAATGGTGCTGGGAAAATTGGACAGCCACATGCAGAAGAATGAGACTAGACCATTCTCTCACACCATACACAAAGATAAACTCAAAACGGATGAAAGATCTAAATGTGAGACAAGATTCTATCAAAATCCTAGAGGAGAAACACAGGCAACACCCTTTTTGAACTTGACCACAGCAACTTCTTGTAAGTTACATCAATGAAGGCAAGAGAAACAAAAGCAAAAATGAATTACTGGGACTTCATCAAGATAAAAAACTTCTGCACAGCAAAAGAAACAGTCAACAAAACTCAAAGACAACCTACAGAATGGGAGAAAATATTTGCAAATGACCTATCAGATAAAGGGCTAGTATCCAAGATCTATAAAGAACTTATTAAATTCAATAGCAAAGAAACAATCCAATCATGAAATGGGCAAAAGACATGAACAGAAATCTCACAGAGGAAGACATAGACATGGCCAACAAGCACATGAGAAAATGCTCCACATCACTGGCCATCAGGGAAATACAAATCAAAACCACAATGAGATACTACCTCATACCCGTGAGAATGGTGAAAATGAACAAGACAGGAAAAAACATATGTTGGAGAGGATGTGGAGAAAGAGGAACCCTCTTGCACTGTTGGTGGGAATATGAACTGGTACAGCCACTCTGGAAAACTGTGTGGAGGTTCCTCAAAGAGTTAAAAATAGAACTGCCATAAGACCCAGCAATTGCACTGCTGGGGATTTACCCCAAAGATACAGATGCAGTGAAACGCTGGGAGACTTGCACCCCAATGTTTATAGCAGCAATGTCCACAATAGCCAAACTATGGAAGGAGCCTCGGTGTCCATCCAAAGATGAAAGAATAAAGAAGATGTGGTTTATGTATACAATGGAATATTACTCAGCCATTAGATATGACAAATACCCACTATTTGCTTTGACGTGGAGGGAACTGGAGGGTATTATGCTGAGTGAAGTAAGTCAATCGGAAAAGGACAAACATTGTATGGTCTCATTCATTTGGGGAATATAAATAATAGTGAAAGGGAATAAAGGGAAAGGAGAGAAAATGAGTGAAAATATCAGTGAGGGTGACAGAACATGAGAGACACCTAACTCTGGGAAATGAACAAGGGGTAGTGGAAGGGGAAGTGGTGGGGGGTTGGGGTGACTGGGTGATGGGCATTGAGGGGGGCACTTGGTGTGATAAGCACTGGGTGTTATTCTCTATGTTGGCAAATTGAACTCCAATAAAAAAAATTTAAAAAAAAGGAAGTGACTCACCAGAGATAATCTACCACAATACTATTTGCAGAGGAGTTGCCAGGGAAAGCTGTTGGTTTTTGCTGTTGACCTCCATGAACTGCAGGAGGGGAGCACTGGAGAAGCTCTGGCTGCTGTAGAAGCCAGGCTCTGGAAAATCAGTGTGTACTGCTGGAGGCTGCCTAGAAAAGGATGCTGGAACCAGGAAGCAAAACCCTTTCTTTCTCTCAGACTGTCTACTGACAAAGCTTAATATCATGCCAGCTGACTAAGAACAAAAGGAATGAAGGGTCTAGATTCATTTTCACAGAGCAGACAGAAAAGATGATTGTGGAACTGAGTGGCAATAAATCATCAGGCTCACAAATATCACTTTGAACAGAAAGTATATAAGTTATAGATGAATAAATACAACCATTTTTCTTTATAAAATTTAAATATAATTCAAAAAGATTAGAGAGAGATGATAGATATAGATAGATAAATAGGTAATAAAAATGTAAATGAAAGCAGACATAGAATTCAGGTTTGTATGAGGAAAGGGATATATCTGAGAGTTGAGGACAGATCCTAAAGGACTTCTGAGTTCCTGATAATGATGACAAGTGATGAAATGTGATGAGAAGTGGAACTGATTTTCCTTGTAAGACCCCAAGGATTCAGAAAATACATTGGCACCAAGAATGAAGAGGTTAACATTGAAACATAAACCACAGAACCCATTCTTAGGTGAAAGTAGTCTGAAAGTTTATGAGATATTTTGATCCCCTTTACTTTATTCACTGACCTAACACCTACAGAGAAGTGCCTGATTCCAAGGCAGAACACCAACTAGATATTTTCTGGAAATAATGGTCTAGATGTTCTGTGGTTTCAATGACACTAGGCACATGAAGGGCAGAAGTGAGATGTGAGATGAACACAGGAGTGAATTAGTTTGTACATAGATTAGTATGAGCATAAAACAGAATTCATGGTTTGAGTTCCAGATTGTCTCAGCCTAGTGTCTTCTACTTTTTTCAATTTATAGAATAGTTCCAGGCAAGTCTTCTGTGGAAAAGCTAACATTCTGGGAAAAAAGACCTCCATATATTAACAGTTCTTCTAGATAAAAGGACACAGCTCAAGTACACAAACATGAGAGCATTTATCAATAAATAAACCAAGAACATGAGTTTTCAACAAGAATCAATTTTAAATATGAATATTCAATAAAATATTGACAACCATTTGTAAGAGAAATGAAGGCACATAAAATTGGAAAATGATAAAATTGAGGTAATTTTTGAAAAATAAATGTATCAGGATTACACATATTCTGGTATTATACCCTTAAAACAAGAAAATGTATACCACTGCAAAAAACCAGAGCTTGTTTAGGAAAAGGAAAAAATCCAACTGTATTAATGATCTCTAGAAAATTAAAAACTTTATAGAAAGATAAAATATTTGAATATACAAATGGTGTGCAGGTAAAATACCT
This sequence comes from Canis lupus dingo, assembly GCF_003254725.2. Taxonomy (NCBI): domain Eukaryota; kingdom Metazoa; phylum Chordata; class Mammalia; order Carnivora; family Canidae; genus Canis; species Canis lupus. The sequence continues at coordinate 27,808,885 of NC_064261.1, read as the reverse complement.
CTAAGAAAGTATAATCAAAATGACAAGAAGAGGATAAAAGAAGCAAAAATCTTCAATAATCAATCCAAAAATTATACTACTCAACTAAAAATTCATCTTCCAGAATGAGGGACTAGATATTATAGACGACAGGTTAATTTTTAACGATTTTTTTTCAAATGTTGATACACTCTATCTTTTCCCACAATTAGATCTTGACATTGTTCCCACCCAGAAGTGAGAGCCATATCCTTCCTTTTTTTTAACTGAGTGGGCTTGTGATTTCCCTGTAACTAATAGAGTGTGGCAGATGTGACACCATGTGATTTCTCAGATTAAGTTAGGAGAGGCAAGGCAGCATCTTCTTTGTTCACTGGAAGACTCAGTCTTGAACCCTTGAACTCCAGTCTCAGAAATAAGAAATAGGACTATTCTGAAGTTGCCGGCTGTGAGAAAATCACATCATATAGAACATGGTACATGGTGATGCTCTATTGGGCAGTCCTACTCTTTCAGTCTTCCCAATCCAGATTTCATTGTAATTAGCAGCTTCTTCTCTTGCTCCTGTGCTTCCAAGTTGCTTAATTGCTGAGGACTCTGCTCCTTAACAACAAAATATCGGATTTTAACTCCCCTAGCTTCTCCCTTATTTCTCTATCCATAAAATACCACACTACCTCCTTGAGAACTATATTTTTTTGTAGTGACTCTAACTAAGCCATAAAGGTATAACACTCCTTTTCAGATTAAGAAAGTTCATTGTTTTAAGGTTATTCCTGCTTATTGAAATTGTTATTAATTCATGAGGGAATTTTTCTAATTCTATTCCTGTATCTACTGAGTTAATCATGATCTTTTCCTTCCTATTCTTTTAATGTAATGCATTACATTGATTGATTTTAGAAAGTGAACCCTGGGGCACCTGGGTGGCTCAGTGGTTAAGCATCTGCCATTTGCTCAGGTGGTGATCCTGGGGTCCTGGGATCGAGTCCCTCATCAGTCTCCTCACAGGGAGCTTGCTTCTCCCTCTGCCTATGTCTTTGTCTCTCTCTCTCTGTGTCTGTCATGAATAAATAAATAAAATCTTTGAAAAAAAAAAGCGAAACCTTTTTGTATTACTGAATTAAACTTTATTTTGACATGATATGTTATACTTTTATGTATTGTTGAATTTGGTTTGATAAGATTTTAAGACTTTTGCATCTGTATTTAGAAAAGTAACATACTATTTTCCTTTCTTGTACTAGTGAATCAGATTTTGGTATCTATGTCAAAGTGACCTTATAAAATAAGGTAATAATTATTTTCCTTTCTCTTCTCTGTAAATAAGCTGTATACCATGTGTGTTAATTTGATACTCAATGCATGAAAAATTTACCAGTGAATGCATCTGTATCTAAATTTACTTTCTAGATTTTAATTAAAAATTCAATTTCTTTAAGAGATTTGGAACTATTCACTTTTCCCACTTCCTCTACAGTTTTAATAAATTTTATTTTTCTAATAATTTATCAGTTTTATCTAAATTTCCCAATTTACTGACAAAAATATTCACAAAGACATTATCCATTAATACATACATGTAAGATCTTCGGTGAGATCTCTATTTTTCATTCTTAATATCAATAGTTAGTGTCTTCTCTTTTGCTCTCTCTCTCTCTCACTTTGTCAACAAACCTTCTGGGAATTTATCGATTTTATAAGGTTTTTAAAATCAGATTTTGGGGGCGGGGCAAGATGGCGGAAGACTAGGGTCCCCAAGTCACCCATCCCCACCAACTTACCTAGAAAACTTTCAAATCATCCTGAAAAACTACAAATTCGACCTGAGATTTAAAGAGAGAACAGCTGGAATGCTATAGAGAGATGAGGTTTTGCTTCTAACAAGGTAGGAAGGCAGAAAAACAATAAAAAATTAATCAAGTCGGGGAGGGGCCCCACGAGGAGCCGGGCTAAGGGGGGTGGCAGCGAAACCGGCAGTGTCCCTCCAGGACAGGGGAGCCCAGCCCCGAGAAGCAGGATTCACCGGATTCTTCCTGGACAGAAAGATGCTTGGCAGGGAAACTGGGCAGGACCGCAGGAGGGGCGGTGGAGCCTCCAATCTCCCGGGGTCATTAGCAGAGGAAGTTGGCCGGGGAAAGCCACCACACACTGCAGGCCGAGCCCAGTAAAGGGCTGGAGCGGGAGGTGGGGCCTCGGGAGAAGCTCAGGCGGTGGCTCTGGCTTCGGGGGCTGTGCCCTGCTGCCTTCAGGAGCCACAGCCCTGGGAGCACAATTCCAGCAGCACAGGCTGTAGATTCCAGGGCGCCAGGGGACACAGCCCAGGATCCTGTGCTTCCCCCCACCGCACAGGCTGAGGTGGGAAGGGCACAGGACAGTGAACACTCTCTTCCCGCTGGGGCCCCCAAGCCGTGCAGATCACTGCCCTGGCCGGGAGCATCCAGGCCAGTGCGGAATGGGAACTATGGTAGTTACTGCCGGAGCTGACTCCAGAGCTGGAAATCTGGCTGCCGCCACTGTTGTTCCTTCTGGTGTCACCCTGTGCCTGGGACAGAGTGGGGCCGCCAGGGAACAGGGCCTCACAGGGTAAACAGCTCCGGGTGAGCACTGCACCTGGTTGGGGCAGGGAAGCTCCCCCAGGTGCACACACCTGACAGTGAGCACAAGAGGCTCCTCCCCCAGAAGACCAGCTGGGAGAAGAGGGGAAGAGCAAGATCTTCACCCAACAGTGCTGGAAAGCTCCAGGGGAGGTAGTGGGATTTACAGTATATGAAACCAGAGTGTACACCACCTTTTTATTTGTCTTTTTATTCTTCCATTTTCCAGTACAACTCATTTTTAGGCACTCTGTACTGAGCAAAATGACTAGAAAGAACTCAACACAAAAGAAAGATTCAGAAATAGTACTCTCTGCCACAGTTACAAAATTTGGATTACAATTCAATATCAGAAAGCCAATTCAGAAACACAATTATAAAGCTACTGGTGGCTCCAGAAAAAAAAGCATAAAGGATTCAAGAAACTTCATGACTGCAGAATTTAGATCTAATCAAGCTGAAATTAAAAATCAATTAAATGAGATGCAATCCAAATGGAAGTCCTAACGATGAGGGTTAATGAGGTAGAAGAAAGAGTGACAGACATAGAAGACAAGTGGATGGCAAGGAAGGAAGCTGAGGAGAAAAAGAAAAAAAATTAAAAGACCATGAGGAAAGGTTAAGGGAAATAAATGACAGCTTTAGAAGGAAAAATCTATGTTTAATTGGGGTTCCAGAGGATGCAAAAAGGGACAGAGGACTAGAAAGCATATTTGAACAAATCATAGCTGAAAATTTCCCTAATTTGGGGGCAAAAACAGGCATTCAGATCCAGGAGATAGAGAGGTCCCCCCCTAAAATCAAAAAAACCATTCAACATCTCAGCATTTAATACTGAAACTTGCAAATTCCAAAGACAAATAGAACATCCTTAAAGCAAGACACAAGAGATCCCTAACTTATATGGGAGAAATATGAGATTAGCAGCAGACTTCACCACACTAAATTCATATCTTTCAATAGTAACTCTGAATGTGAATGGGTTTAATGATCCCATCAAAAGATGCAGGATTTCAGACTGGATAAAAAAACGAGACCCAAGTATTTGCTGTCTACAAGAGACTCATTTGAGACCTAAGGACACCTCAAGCCTGAAAATGAAAGGTTGGAGAACCATTTACCATTCAGATGGTCCTCAAAAGAAAGTAGGGTTAGAAATCCTCATATCAGATAAATTAAAGTTTATCCCAAAGACTATAGTATGAGATGAAGAGGGACACTATATCATACTTAAAGGATCTATGCAACAAGAGGACTTAACAATCATGAATATTTATGCCCCTAATACGGGAGCTGCCAAGTGTATCACTTAATTAATAAAGTAAACACATAAATAGATAATAATACACTAATACTAGAAGACTTCAACACAGCACATTCTGCAAATGACAGATTTTCTAAGCACAACATCTCCAAAGAAACAAGAGCTTTAAATGATACACTGGACCAGATGGATTTCACAGGTATTTACAGAACTTTACATCCGAATGCAACTGAATACACATTCTTCTCAAGTGCACATGAAACTTTCTCTAGAATAGACCACATACTGGGTCACAAATCGGGTCTCAACCAATACCAAAAGATTAGGATTGCCCCCTGTGTATTTTCAGACTATAATGATTTGAAACTTGAACTCAATCACAAGAAGAAATTTGGAAGAAACTCAAACACGTGGAGGTTAAAGAGTTTCCTGCTAAAAGATGAAAGGGTCAACCAGGAAATTAGAGAAGAATTAAAAATATTCATGGAAACTAATGAGAATGAAGATACAACCATTCAAAATCTTTGGGATACAGCAAAAGCAGTCCTAAGAGGGAAATACATTGCCACACAAGCATCCCTCAAAAAATTGGAAAAAACTCAAATACACAAGCTAACCTTGCACATAAAGGAAGCGGGGAAAGAACAGCAAATAACCTACACCCAGCAGAAGAAGAGAGATAATAAAGATTCGAGCAGAATTCAATGAGATAGAGACCAGAAAAACTGTAGAACAGATCAACAAAACCAGGAGTTGGTTCTTCGAAAGCATTAATAAGATAGATAAACCATTAGTGAGCCTTATGAAAACAAAAGAGAAAATAATCAAATTAATAAAATCACTAATGAAAAGGAGAGATCACAATCCATACCAAGGAAATACAAATGATTTTTAAAGCATATTATGACAGCTATCCACCAAAAAATTAGGCTATCTAGAAGAAATGGACACATTTCTGGAAAACTACTAACTACCAAAACTGGAACAGGAAGAAATAGAAAACCTGAACAGACCAATAACCAGGGAGGAAATTGAAGCAGTCATTAAAAACCTCCCAAGACACAAAAGTCCAGGGCCAGATGACTTCCCAGGGGAATTCTATCAAACGTTTAAAGAAGTAACAATATCTATTCTACTGAAGCTGTTCTGAAATATAGAAAAGGACAGAATGCTTCCAAACTCATTGTATGAGGCCAGCATCACCTTACTTCCAAAACCAGACAAAGACCCCACCAAAAAAGGAAAATTATAGACCAATATCCCTGATGAACACAGATGCAAAAATTCTCAACAAGATATTAGCCTATAGGATCCAACAATACATTAAGAAGACTATTCACCATGACCAAGTGGGATTTATCCCTGGGATGCAAGGCTGGTTCAACACTCATAAAGTAATCAAAGTGATTGATCATAACAAGTGAAAAAGCAAGAACCACATGATCCTCTCAATGGAGGCAGAGAAAGCATTTGACAAAATACAACATCCATTCCTGATCAAAACTCTTCAGAGTTTAGGGATAGAGGGAACATTCCTCAGCATCTGAAAAGCTCACAGCAAATATCATTCTCAATGGGGAAACACTGCGAGCCTTTCCCCTGAGATCAGGAAGGAGACAGGGATGTCCACTCTCACCACTGCTATTCAACATAGTCCTAGAAGTCCTAGCCTCAGCGATCAGGCAACAAAAAGAAATAAAAGGCATTCAAATTGGCAAAGAAGTAGTCAAACTCTCCCTCTTTGCAGATAACATGATACTGTACTTAGAAAACCCAAAGGACTCCACCCCAAGATTGCTAGATCTCATACAGCAATTCAGCAGGGTGGCAGGATACAAAATCTATGCCCCCAAATCAGTGGCATTTCTATATACTAACAATGAAATGGAAGTAAGAGAAATTAAGGAGTCAATCCCATTTACAATTGCATGCAAAAGCATAAGATACCTAGAAATAAACCTAACCAGTGAAGCAAAGGATCTATACCCTAAAAACTACAGAACACTTCTGAAAGAAATTGAGGAAGACACAAAGAGATGGAAAAATATTCTGTGCTCATGGATTAGAAGAATTAATACTGTGAAAATGTCAATGCAACCCAGGGCAATTTACACATTCAATGCAATCTCTATCAAAATACCATGGACTTTCTTCAGAGAGCTGGAACAAATCATCTAAGATTTGTGTGGAATCACAAAAGACCCCGAATAGCCAGGGGAGTATTGAAAAACAAAACCAGAGCCAGAGGCATCACAGCGCTGGATTTCAGGTTGTACTACAAAGCTGTAATCATCAAGACAGTGTGGTACTGGCACAAAAACAGACACATAGTTCACTGGAACAGAATAGAGAATCCAGAAATGGGCCCTCAACTCTATGGTCAACTAATATTCGATACAGCAGGAAAGACTATCCACTGGAAAAAGAAAAAGACAGTCTCTTCAATAAATGGTGCTGGGAAAATTGGACAGCCACATGCAGAAGAATGAAGCTAGACCATTCTCTTGCACCATACACAAAGATAAACTCAAAATGGATAAAAGATCTAAATGTGAGACAAGATTCCATCAAAATCCTAGAGGAGAACACAGGCAACACCCTTTTTGAACTTGGCCATAGCAACTTTGCAAGATACATTTATGAAGGCAATGGAAAGAAAAGCAAAAATGAATTATTGGGACTTAATCAAGATAAAAAGCTTCTGTACAGCAAAAGAAACAGTCAACAAAACTAAAAGACAACGTACAGAATGGGAGAAGATATTTGCAAATGACCTATTAGGTAAAGAGCTAGTAGCCAAGATCTATAAAGAACTTATTAAACTCAACAGCAAAGAAACAAACAATCCAATCATGAAATGGGCAAAAGACTTGAACAGAAATTTCACAGAGGAAGACATAGACATGGCCAACAAGCACATGAGAAAATGCTCCACTTCACTTGACATCAGGGAAATACACATCAAAACCGCAATGAGATCCCACCTCATACCAGTGAGAATGGGGAAAATGAACAGGACAGGAAACAACAAATGGAGACAATGTGGAGAAAGAGGAACCCTCTTGCACTGTTGGTGGGAATGTGAACCGGTGCAGCCACTCTGGAAAACTGTGTGGAGGTTCCTCAGAGAGTTAAAAATAGACCTGCCCTACGACCCAGCAATTGCACTGTTGGGGATTTACCCCAAAGATTCAGATGCAATGAAACGCCGGGACACCTGCACCCCGATGTTTCTAGCAGCAATGTCCACAACAGCCAAAATGTGGACGGAGCCTCGGTGTCCATCGAAAGATGAATGGATAAAGAAGATGTGGTCTATGTATACAATGGAATATTACTCAGCCATTAGAAACGATGAACACCCACCATTTGCTTCAATATGGATAGAACTAGAGAGTATTTTGCTGAGTGAAATAAATCCATCAGAGAAGGACAAACATTGCAAGGTCTCATTCATTCGGGGAATGTAAAAAATAATGAAAGGGAATAAAGGGAAAAGGAGAGAAAATGAGTAGGAAATATCAGTGAGGGTGACAGAACATGAGAGAGTCCTAACTCTGGGAAACAAACCAGGGGTAGTGGAAAGGGAGGCTGCATGAGGATGGCGTGACTGGATGATGGGCCTTGCAGGGGGCAATTGACAGGATGAGCACTGGGTGTTATGCTATATGTTCGCAAATCGAACTCCGGTAAAAAAATATACCAATAAAATAAAATAAAATCACTTTTTTGATATTGCTGATATATGTTATATATGTGTCTTTGTTATGCTTTTTTTGCTCTAGTTTTTCCCTTCTTAATTTTTTGAAAGAAGTATTTAATCATTTGCTTATATTATATTTATTTAGTGTTTCAAAATTTTGTTTAATAGCTTCAACCCAAAGCTTGGTATATTTTATTTTCACTATCTTTAAATTCCAAATATGCTCTTTTACAGTGTGATTATTTCCCTCAATTCCTGTTGTAGGTATTTCTGTAATGACAAATGGATAATTAATAACTGTTACTGAAAGTAAAAACAGCCATATCTAGAACCTATTTGATGGCACTCTTCTATGTATCTTACATACATTAGTTCATTTAACCTCATAACATCCATGCAGCTTAATCAAATTTAAATAGTTAATAAGTATCAAAATTTTATACAATCCTGAGTTGTCAGGTTCTTAAAAATATTCTTATTCAATATAGTATGCTCCATATGAATAGAAAGGTTTCTGGAAGTTAAATATTCATTTTTCATAGCAGAAATCTAATAAATGATTTCTAAGTTTTCAAAGACTTCAAAAGAAAAGAAACATAAACACATAAAACTATTATTGTAACTGGCAAAAGAAAACTTAAATTCCACACTTGTATCTCAGGAATAGAATGAGCCATTTGGTACATATGGAATGAGGACTATGCTTATCAAAGGAAAGGAACTTGACAAAATTTTATTTTTTAATTATGTATTACTTTTGACTTTACAAAATTTAATTAAAAATATAGTGATACTATTACTGCATTTAATCTTTTTCCTAAGTGTTGCATCACATTACTTATCACTGCAAGTACTTATCAATACTTGTTCTTTTACTGATTTCATTTTATTGAGTATTTGCATTTAGTATTTGTATTTTATTAATTTTAGAATATTTTATTTTTGTCACAACTCATTCTTCTCTCTGCAAGCTGTTTATTATTGTTGTGAATTAGTGTTTGCACACCATGTTTATTCCATGTTTTCATTTTTAATTAGCAATTTATTAATATCTTCATAAAATTTACCTAAGGTGTTAGTGATGTTATATTAGTGATCTTATAACATATACATCTTTTGAAAATGTAAATTTTTAAAGTGGAAGAAAATAAATACTTTATTTTTTGAGATATTATTTTATATATAATAAATTCATCATCTAAAGTATACACTTCAGTAGCTATTAATACATTTAACTATTATAAAATTATTATCTCTATCTCATTCCAGAACTTTTTCATTAACCCAAAATGAAATTCTGTATGCAAAACAATGAATTTGGGCTACTACTCAGCACAATGTATTAAAAAAAGTAAACTCAAAATGTATCAAAGACCTAAACATTAGGATAAATAAATAATAAATATTAGGATTAAATTTTTAAAATTCTTGGAAAGAAGTATTGGAATAAGTTTTCATGTCCCTAAGTTATGGTTCTTTAAATATGATGCCCAAATCATAAGCAATTGAAGAAAAAAAAATCGGCCTTCATCAATAGGATTTAAGTATGTACAAAGGACACTACCAAGATAGTGAAAAGACAGTCCACAGAATGATAGTATATCTCCACAAATTATACATGTGATAAAGGTTTACTGTCCAGAATATATGAAGAACTCTTGTAACTCAGCAACAACAACAACACACCTGATAAAAAATTGGACAAAGCTTTTGAATAGACAATTCTCCAAAGGAGGTATAGAAAATGATGATGAAGTGTATGAAAAGATGCTCAACATTATTAGTCATTAGAGAAGTGCAAATCAAAATCACAAGAGACACTGCAACATGCATTTTAGGAGAGTTATTTTAAAAAGCTTAAAACTAACTCTTCTCAAGCATGTAGAGAAATCGAAACCCTCATAGACTGCTGGTGAGAGTGTGAAAGGTGCAATCACTGTGGAAAGGGTTTTGTAATTCCTGAACAAGTTAAACACAGAGTTACCATATGCTCTAATAATTCTACTTCTAAACATATGCTTAGGAAAATAAAAAAAAAATGTTTAACACAAACTAGCGTGAGTGTCCACAGCACTGTTATTCCACTAAAAAGTGAAAACAACTCAAACAAATTGAGGAATGAATAAACAAAATGTGGCATATCAATACAATGGAATATTATTCGGCCATATAAAAGAATGGAGCTGATACATACTAGTTCACGGATTCCTCCTTCTGCCTGGACCAAATTTGCTATGGAACATCATCAGTGTATTTTTCATTTCAGATATAGTTCTCAACTCCAGAATTTCTAATAGCTAGATAATGATAGATGATCAATAGATGCGTAGATATAAATCTATCTTTGTTGATATTTACTATGTAGTAAGACATTGCTCTCATGTGTTCCTTCAGTTTTTTAAGCCTATTTGAAATAGCTTGTTTAAATCATTTTATAGAAAGTCCAACATCTGAGCATCCTCAAGAAAAATTTCTATTGGTTACATTTTCCTTATTTAGAAGTCAGTTCTTAGAAATTTACTCTCTGCTTTTATGATTCAATAAAGTTTTAAGAGGTCTTTATTTCACCATTTTTGTTGATGTTTTCAACACTTTCTTATGTATATAATCTTATAAATAATTTTATTCAGTAAATTAAATTAAAAATGTCATGCTTAAATTCATGTCATGCAAAAATTCTTAGCTTAAGTTAAAAAAAAGAATAAATTAAATCACATTCAGGAAACACAGCCATTAATTACAGCCATTTTGTAAATTTTAATTCTAAGAACCTTTAGGATCAAGTTTATATGTGTGGTTTTCATATGACCACTGAATGAATCCATGTTTATTGCAGTAACAGTTTGACAACTATCACCAGCTAATTATTACAAAACATAACCATTGCACACAAATATTCAGATAAGAAATATATCATTCTAATAGTAAAAACATAATATTGGATTTTCTATTTGTTTCTGTCTAGACCACTGAATATTTCTTTATTCTCCCATTAGCAGAATTTTATAGATGAAGTTCTTTCATCATCAATTTTTACATATTTATTTATTTATTTTAACATTTTTTGAAGATATTCCTTATCATCAATTTTTAAAGGGATACTCAGTATCTAAAAGTATCCAAGCAGTTCTGAGAGATTACAGTCACTAAGGCAGCTAAAAATGCCCCTTCAGGAATATATATAAAGCAAACAAATCATTTGTGTTTACAGTCTTGAGTTACTGATATGGAACGTGGAGGAGGAGAAATACGGGGAATAGTAATCCAGGTGTGGGTTATGTAAATTGGTTTCCACTTCATTCCAACTCCAATCTAGATGTGTCATGCACATGCCCCCACAATTTATTTTCACTATGATGTGGTCAATTGTGCCAAAGTTTGAGAGAGCACTGGACCTTGAACTACACTGACCCACCTACTCTAGTATCTGCCATCCTCTTTATACCAGAAAGGGACTTCATGACTAGAAATGGACAGAGGATTGTTTTGCAAGCAGATGACAAAATAGCTTCAGAAAGATTCATTTATTATAGAATAACTCAACTTTCCAATATCCATTTAAATTTCCAGTAGGTATTTGGTGTTCCATATTGACTATCAATTATAGAGAAAGCAAGAAAGCAAGAAAGCAAGAAAGCAGAAAGCAAGAAAGCAAGAAAGAAAAAAGCGAGGGAGGGAAGAAGAAAGAAAAGAGAGAGAACGGAAGGAAAGAAAGAATATAATGTATTTGGGGGGGGGGTGTTCAGTTGAGCATAGTTTCCATGTACTCACATCATCATTCAGTGAACATTGAATCATCCATGAATATTCACATTTCTAATAGAAATGTAAGTGTAAACAGAAAGGGGAAACAATACCATGTTAAGCTTAGGGATGTCTGTATAAACCTATAAAGTCTCTGTATAAATTGAAACATATATGAAAAAAATGAATCCAAACCAAACAATAGGTGAAAATGTTTTATATTTAAATTTAAAACTGGAAGGATATAATTGGATGTGCATAACATTAACAGTGCAATATTGGAAAAATCAATTATATATAGCTCAGATAATTTTTCCTTTAAATAGACTTTATTAGGAAAAGACTTAGTGGCATTTTTAGTGATAAGTATCCATTGATCCCCCAGTCATAATTTCTTGAGTCTCCACTTATCCTACATATTATTTGAGTGTTTAAGATTGCGTATGTTGAGATATTTGATGTTTAATTGATAGGAACATATTCACTTGCCTAATAATTTGCTTCCCACCCTTTGGTCTGCTTAAGAAACTACAAACTAAATTTGTAGATCCTGCCCTTCCTTTGCTTGGTTTGGAAGGGTGTTTTCATCCACTTACCCCAAACAGGCATGAGCATTAAGAATCACAGTGGAGTTTAAGTTTTCGCTTGGAGGTTTATTTGATAATTTCTTTATTATGATCACAGAGCTAAAACCTCCTAATTTTACTCCACGCATCATCATCATTTAACTCTTCTATCATTTATATTTTTTCTTAATATATAACAACTATATAAGTTAAAGAACCATTATTACTAAATGTTGTCAGGTTTCCCAATGATCCTTAATGCAAGATTTTACTAAAAGCTGGGTTGGGGTTTAAATTCTTTGCCTTAATGTGTTTTTGTCTTCTTCGCCAATATTTCCCAATTTAATTTTAATTTGGAGGACTGTCATCCTCTGGCCTATCAAGGTCTGGGTAGAAAGTTGATGTGAGAGTGGTGTGCAAGCATGCAGGTATGCAGTGCAGGCTGTGGATGGGAGTACCAGCCCAGATACATCCATGAAAGGAGAGCCTGGGCAGAGATACTGAGCTATTTAGCTATTAGTGAAGATGACTCCTTGTTCCATAAAGGGTGGAGAAAGATTGATATGGAATAAAGAATAGATCTGGAGTAAAGAAAGAGTTTGAACAATCTCTTGCTTTAACTTTGAATAGGTGTGTGTGTGTGTGTGTGTGACAACTCTGAAACCAGTACAAATTTCTATCTTAGCCCTAATGCAAGTTTTGCACTCATTTGTTTAAGTGCTCATTTCTCCAACTGGACATTAAGTTTTAGGTGAATAGAGATTTGTACCTAGCAGTTATCATCATGGTGAACTCGTTTACTGATTACAACATTGGTGAACCCTTTTACTGATTACAACATTTATATATATATATATATATATAATTTTATTATGTACATATATAATTATATATATAATTTACTGATATATATATATATACACACATCCAAAAAAATTACAGAGAAGGAGGAGGCCTGGGTGGCTCAGTTGGTTAAGCATCTGCTTGACTCAGGTCATGATCTCAGTGTCCTGGGATCTAGCCCTACATCAGGCTCCCTGCTCAGTGAGAAGTCTGCTTCTCTCTTTCCTCCCCAGCCCGTGCTCTCTCCTACTACCTTCTGTCTCTCTTTCAAATAAACAAATAAAATCTTTAAAAAATAAAATTTCTTTGGAAATTTAATACATATACCAACATATGTATCTGTCTATGTCTATAGAAATTTTGAATAAATGAGTGGACCTATCAATCTTATTTTATTTCAATTCCTTACTGACTCATTTTATCTTTATTATAGAAATCATTTCTTTCTTACATTGTAAAGTTTTAAGACCATGTCATGAAAAAATACACGGAATGTATACATAAAAAATGTATTAAATAACTTATTTTTAAGTATGTTTTTTTAAATAAAAGGTCGTTTGCTTTGCTTTTTGATGCATCTATAATTTGTCAAAATATTCTTTAACAATCATAAGAATTTTTACTTTGTAAGCCCATTTTTTTTGGTAAACGCTAAGACTACCCAAGAGATATTTATCAAATACCAACTGTGCCAGCTCTGCTGTAGATGCTATAGAAATAAGACAGTTGTGGAAAATGATGGTCCTGCCCTCATAAAACTTACATTGTAGAGGGAGAAAGACAATATGTTAATCAGGCATAACATAGATAAATAACTTAAGAAATTGATAAGTGCTTAAAAGAAAAATAAAGTGGGATAAAGGAAGATTCAGCGATGGGAGTGTGGCTATTTTATGTAGGATAGTCAGTAAATATCTCTCTAAGAAGGTGAACATTTGAATAGAGACTTCATTTGTGTGATGGTCCAGGCCATCCATGAAAAAATCTGTGGTGAATTGGAACAAAGCTATATCTTTAAATACAGAGAATACTATTTGATAATCATACGTGTGTGCGTGCATGTGTGTGTGCAATTTAGGGTGCTTTTGCTTTAGGCAAAACACTCAACTAAAAGCCCATTGGAAATTTGTCATTTATTACATCTCAAATAGTTCAGAGATGAGTGGGTCAAGAATAAGCTTATCTATCCAGCAATATCATCATGAGCTGGAGATCTTTCTGTTTTTAGTTCTGACATTTTTGGATAGGCACTTTTGTCTCCCTCAAGGTGTTGACACAGTGGCAGACTCTCCAAGTGACAGATAGAGGCACAACAGATCTAGCAAAGAACAGAGACATTTTACCCCCATGCTTTCCATTTTATTAGCAGAGGGAAGCTTTCTTAGACTTCCAACTTCAGACTTTTTAGATCCCACCAACCAGGAATGAAACTTATAGCCATTCTCTAGATGGAGAGGACATGACTGTGATGATAAGTGTCATCTGGTATTTTCAGCTTCTTTAGAACAAAATAGACTCTATAAGCAGCCAAAAGGTTTATGTGTGTGTGTATGTGTGAGTTTAAGTATTGGGTAGCCAGCAACAATGTCTGTCACAATGAAATATATATACATATATATTTCATATCTAGCATACAGAAAACCTTATAAACCACCTATAATTCACCTTAGAAATCCATCAACCTTTATTTCACAGCAAAGAAAGTAAGACAGAAATTAAGTGAATGTCTTGCTCCAGATCACCAAATAATAGAATGACAAGAAGTCTTAGCAACCAGAAGAATGTATTTCCATTAAATCCTGTTGCTTCCCATAGTTGAATACTTAGGAACAAATTCCCCCCAAGGGCAAGAAAACATTAATTTATGTGATTTCATTATATAACTTCCAGGACTTTTTGCATTGTCAGAAAAACTTTCTGAAACTAAAAAAAAAAACAAAAAAACAAAAAAAAACTTTCTGAAACTGATTGTACTTAATAAATTAAAGCTTAATGATAAAAATGTATGCAAGTATTGTTTTCCACTCCCAATAGCATTTTGAAAATGAGAACTTTTAGGTATATAAAGTTTGAATGAATCATGCTAATAATAGTGCCTTTTGGAGGTTCAGAATGAAACTTTGGTAACATGGAGTCAAGTGGGAGTAATAAATTCACACTTTAAGGAGTTGTACTTTGTTAATATGCTAACTGATTTTAAGATGAAAATTTACACATTAGACCAATATTTATATGTTTCAAGTATTTGGATGTCTGGAAGCACATTGATCTAGGATTACTCGAATCATAAAAGCCTTAATGGAAAAGCACATAAATAAAGAACATTAGCAATCATTTTAGTAGAGAATAAGTAGTTGGGAATAGTTTTTCCATGAGCATCCGATACTCTCTCTGTTCTCCCTGGAAGCTGCTTGCTGGTGAAGTAGGTGAAGTATTTCTGGTATGAGGAAGAATATATTACTTTCTGATAATCAGTTGTAAGCTGTAAGCTCTTAATGAATCATTTTCATACATAGAGTAAAGATGAAGCTTGAATATTTCATAATAGTGTTTTAGGTAAATGTTTAATCTATTTTTAATATGGATCACAAATGTAATGCATTATTGGCTTTTTAAATAGACCTTACTCCTACAAAAACCTTTCCTCTATAATTACTATCAGCTAAGCTTAAAGATGAAAAAACCCTCAGACTGATCATCCCCAGTTTTATAGAAAAAGCAGAAGTCCACAGGCAAAACTATGCTTCATTCCATCATTTCAACATTGACTAGTTCTTTCTTCCTCCTTTTGTTATCCACCTATGTGTACTGTGAAATTTTGTTCTGGGATATAGAGCTTAAAGGGAGAAAAGAATAAAATAAATGAGCTGTAACTGTCTCAAAAATATGTAAATAGATCATTATGCTTCAGTGGACATATGATAGAAGAAGGGAGCATGAAATTCAGTGGTAGCAGAAGATAGGAAACCATCTCAGGGAGGTAGACATTGAGAGAAGCTGACTAGATAAAATTACATTTCACCTAAATAATAGAACATCAGCAAAGTTTAAATAACTGCAAGATAGAGTGGAAGCATGAATAAGTCCTGGCAAAAATAAGAGCAAATGTAAAATTGTACCCTGTGCTTGGAAAAACATAAGCAAGTCCACTGGTCAATCATTGTGACTCTCACACCTATGGACAAATGGAGCTCATTCCAGTCAATGTTTTGCAGATGAAATTTGAAAATACTGTACTAAATAATCCACTACAATACTAGTCCATGCCAAAGGATCTAAAAAAAAAAAAAAAAAAAAAATTTGAAAGGGAGACTGGTATAAAAGACAAAAGGGAGATTTTGTTGGGGAGCTCACCTGACTAAGGGCAAGACACAGATTCCTCAGAGAGATGCTTGCCAGAGCTCGGGCAGGGGCTTTAATGAACGGTGAACATGGGCATGAACATTGTTTATTCTTCAATAAAGAAACAAACAAGGTGCAGAAAACATGCACTGAGTAACTAGAAGTAGGTCCATGAGAGGGAATAGGAGGTACCAATGCTTGTAGACTAGGGTCCATTTTCTCTTTCTGTAGTGGTGCTTCTTTAGAACTTTGAGAATAGTTTTTAAAGGATCCCATTGTTGGTGACAATAATAGAGAACTAGCTGTTTGACACTCCTGGATGTTAAAGTGCCTAATAGGTACCTCACTCCAGAACAGTCTAAAAAGAGGTTGCTTTCTATGTGGTGTCATAAACCCATTTTCAAAATGCTCTTCCTTCCAATACCTCTTACTATCCTTTTGGTCAAGATATTAATGAGCTTCAGATGTTAACTGACAAGGAGAACATATGAAACTTTTTTTCCTGTCGAAGATCATAGAGTGATTCTCCTCCTCCTTCTTCTTTTTCAAATGTTTTTGTTAGTACAGTGGTAAGATTTCAAATGAGATAAAGACATGATGATAAGGTGAAAACTTAAAACAACAAAAAAATGAGTCCAGTTTTCTTCTGGTTATAAAATATTTTTGTCAGAAATATAGTAGTGACATCAAAAAAAGAAATGCATATAGGTGCACACACTCAAACACATAAACATACTAACAGCAGTCTCAAATATAACCTATTGGTCCAAACCCTTCTAGGTTTATATGTTTATATTTTCACTGAACTCACAGTTTGCATAAATTCCATCTTGCTTTATGAGTGAATGATTATAAGTAAATCCCTTGGCACAGCTCATGGGACAAGCAAGTGTCCCATTAATATTTGCTCTAGTTAGCACTTCATCCTGGGTCAGGCCAGGGTTTTACCTAAAATCTTTCATCTGTCCCTCTTGATGACCATAAAAGGTAAATTCTGGGATTGCTCCACTTCTGGAAATGATAAGATGAGCTATAGAGAAAATAAATAACTTACCTAGTGCCACACTGTAGGCCCTTGATGGAGCCAGGAAGGTGACTCTAGGTGGTAGTCACCTCTGCATTATTCTGGAAGAAGGCAGTAAATAACACCCCTGTTGATACTGTTGTTGGACCTCATTGTCTTTTCTTTTCTAGCATTCTTAACTCTTCTCTGAGTTACAAAAGGCCAATTTTCTCTGAGCATCTGTAACTCTGCTTTGGATGCAGACTTAGTCAACCTGTCAATCTCAATGCTGTCCAGGTTGTCCTTGGACACCAGTCCAGGAGAAAGCTGTATGGGAGTAAAGTGGGTATGGATGCATTGTTAAGTTTTCACAGGTTCTGCGCTCCCATCAAGGGATGTATGGAATTCAGTCAATTGACATGGCATAGGAAAAGACTTCCTTCATCACACTTTCTTCATTAGAGTGGCAGGGACACAGAGCTTTTGTTCAAATATTATACAGCAAGCCCCTCAAGAGCTTCCAGGTTGTTTACATTTTGCCAGGCACTGAATATGTTTTGAATATTTGACCCATTATAAAACTCAGAGGACCTCTGTGAGGCACATGTTATCATGCTAATTTCACAGCAGAAGAACCTCAGGCCCTGGAAGGCTTACATGCCCGAATTTAGGAAGAAATCAAACGAGAGTCAGGATTTAAAGCACATGTGCTTGCAGTCTTTTCATTCTGCTGCCTTGCCTTCCACTTTATGATGTGAGAGCAGCCCTGCACAGGTTATCAAGGAGGACATATGGCCACTGACTATTTCCTTTTTGCTCTCACTAAACTTACATTATAGAGATGAGAAAACTAGCCCATGAAAATGCAATTGTACAAAAACAATTATACAAAAGTCATTCAGCAGTACAAGTGCTAAATATATCACACAAAGATTACAGAAGAGAGGAGAGTTATCCAGCTCATGAAGGTTTATGCCCTAGCTACAAAACCTACTGGTTGAATAGCTAAATAATCTTAATGAAATCATTTTAATGAATTTTCATCGAGTACAATGCCTGTCAAAGGGTGGACTCAAGACCAACAGTAAGGACATCACTTAGGAACATGCTAGAAATGGACCACACTTGCCAAATTAGAACCTCTGGAGTGAGACCCAGTGATCTATATTGAACAAGTCGGATGATTCTAATGCATACTCAACTTGGAGAACTGTTGGTCTAGTGGTGGGGTCTGCAAAGCTTTTTCCTATAAAAAGCAAGGTACCAAAGAGTTTATTTAGTCTTTGAAAGCCATTTGATTTCTGCTGGAAATCTCAGCTCTGCTATCGTAGTATGAAAATAGCCATGAACAGTCCATAAGTGAACAATCATGACTATGTTGAGTAAAACATTCTTCTAGGACACCAAGATCTGAGTTTCAAATAATTTTTGTGAATCACAAAATATTTTCCTTTTGATTTTTTAACTATTAAAAATTATACAAAAACATGGGGTGCCTAAGGGGCTCAGTCAGTTACAAATCTGTCTTTGGCTCAGGTCAGAATCCCAGGGTCCCCAAGTCCCTGCTCAGCGAGGAGCCTTCTTCTCCCTCTCCCTCTGCCTCTGCTCCTCCCTCTGCTCATGTTCTCTCTTATGAGTGCTGTCTCTCTTGCAAATAAATAAAGTAATTTTTTTTAAATTAAAGAACATAAAACATAAAAAAACATAAGAAACATTTTTAGCTTTTGAATTATAAGCAAAATGAGGTGGCAGGCTGGATTTGGCTTACGGTTGCCAACTCCTGCTTTACCGTAAAAACATCATGGCCTTTTCTTCCAGAGGGAGCTTAATTTACTGTCTTAGTTCTGCCATATTTTAGTTCTGGGCCTGGAGAACTCAACCCAATCTCAGTTCCATTATCTGTAAAATGGACTTAACAATATTTTCTCTAGGGCTTTTGTGAAACAGCAGAAGTAGTATAACTGGTGCATAGTCGGTCTCAATACAGGCGAGTTCTCTCCAGTCTTTTCACGATCATACCTTTTCCAAGTAAAATTTGAAACCCTACCTTCTAGAAAAATCAATATCTTCTTATTTTTATATTCCCTTCAAACAGTAGTTACTCGTGTAATATTTTTTCATTAACAGGTAATCTTCAAAACAATGTCCCTGCATATAGGGCACGTTGCCTTCCGTTAGGAGATTGCTATCTGTTCCAAAGTTTACAGACCCAGATTTCCCTGTCAGACCCAGGCCCTGGATTACAGCTTCTTTAGAGACAAAGGGTAACAGATGGTTCCAATTAAGAAACAGCAGGAATAAAGCCTCCCCACCCCCTCCGTTCTTTTAAGCCACAACAACAGCTAAGCAAACTGGGTCAATTGTAGACGAGGTTTGCATTTAGTCATGAGTGACTATGGACAATTTCCCATATCCAAGCGTGGAGTTGGAGATGGGCTGCTCACCTGTGCTAAAGATAAAGGCCTGGCAGTCAGCAGAGCACCTGGGCACACAAAAATGCTCCAATATCCATGAACTGTTTGGTCACTTATTCAGCAGAGAGAATACCTTGACTGGGCTGTTTGTTTATGATAGACCTAACCCCTGACAAAACTGTGAATGTAGTGAAATGTATCTTCCATCTTCTGTTCCATGCTGTGTGTATGCACCTCTTTGAAGCAATCTTAATTGTAACCAGAGTCAGCAAAAGAGAGTCCTTTAGGAAAATTTGATATTTATTCATTTTATAGGTTGGTATATTTTTAAGTTACTTGACTCCTTTTGTAATGGAGGTTTTGCAAATGTACTGTACTGAGAGCAGAGGCTAACACCACACGCCATTTATTTGCTGTGTGACCTTAAACAAGAAACTTAATGATTTGGCATTTTCCTCATTTTTAAAAGTAATTAGACTATGGTTCAGGAGGGTGATGTGAAATGTTGTTAGAAAGTCTCACACAGAAGATGCTCCAGAAGAGTGTCAGTCCCCCTTGCTATGCTTGAGCTGGCCTCCCACAATGCACTCAGTCCTTTTCTTCCCAACTCTGCCTCAGTGGCTTGCAATGAGCCACCAAAAAATCAGAGCTTGTTTCTGTTTTATTTAATTTTGGAGTAGTTCATAGCTATCTGCTAACATACTATGGATGTTAGTCCAAATGTCAGTTCAAATCCTTGCCCCAGCTCACTCCCTATACTTGACTCAACTGGCAAAAGAAAAGTGCTTTCCCTGATATTTCAGGTTTTAGCCAGAAGTTATAGGGAAGCTATTTTCAGGAAAGGATGGCCTTATAGATATGAAATTCTTTTTTGGATTCCATTTAACAATGCAGCTTGATGTCTTCAGGAAAGAGATATCAATGACGAAACTAAATCCGAGATGAAATTAACAAAGGTTGCTTATTCATAAAACTTGCAGCGTGTGATTCATCAACCTTTGAGCAGAAGCTCAATAGAGTTAGAAAAGAGAGATTAATAGAGTAAAAGGAGGAAAAAACTGAGACAATCTGATTGGCAAGTGTTCTATTAAGGAGAGTTTTGCAACTGGAGAGGACTTTTCAGTTTCTTTTAAAGATTTCATTTATTTATTCATGAGAGACACAGAGAGAGAGACAGAGACCTAGGCAGATGGAGAAGCAGGCTCTCTGCTTTTAGCCTGATCCAGGATTTGATCCTGGCACCCCAGGATAACACCCTGAGCCAAAGCCAGACGCTCAACCACTGAGCCACTCAGGCGTCCCTCCATTGTTTTACAGGTACATTTGGCAGTCCTTTGTTGGATAGACAAGGGGTGGAGGTGGGGGCAAGTGAGAAGTCTGGGGACATCTCAAAAGATAAAAGATCATACAGTATTAGAGGAAGAGGGCTTTCTGTGGTAGAGGACGAGAGGCTTTTCTATGGTCATATCATAGTAGTTCATAAGAGAAGTGGCTGGCATGCAAGTAATTTCTTAGAGAAAACAACACTGTATAATACATGTCATAGACTATATAGAACTACATGTACCACACTGCTGGGTAAAAATATCTGGCAAGCTCTTTTTGGAATCACAGCAAAATCTTGTGAATTTAGCTAACCAGACAGGACAAAAGCATGCTTTCATATAAATGGAATGGTAGAACTATGGAAAATTGACTTTATAATTTGAATTAAATATTGATATATATTAACATAATTCCCATTAATTTACAGATTCTATTCACTAACTCTGTACAGAGGCCAAAATTATCCTCATTTTATAAATTATTAAGTAGTCAGTCGTCCTTTAATGTCACTGTGTCGCAGAGTATTTGAATACATTCCCTAAATTGGGGGTTCCTGCCTCTGCTTGAGCACCTCCAGTATTAGGAAGCTAACTGCTCTGAGAAGAAAGTAGCTTTGATGTTGGAGAATCATTCTTTGGGTTGAGTCAAGATCTTCTGTTTCACCTTATTCTGTTTCCTACAAGTTTATCTCCAGAGCAACAAAGCTTCTTCCGCACACTCAGCCTCCAGTAGAGGTAGGCAGGCAGCTATTAATGTTCAAATTTATGTTATGTATATGTCACCACAATAAAAAAAATGTATCAAAAACACTGCTTTTTGGGAAGCCTGGGTGGCTCAGGGGTTTAGCGCCTGCCTTCGGCCAAGTGTGTGATCCTGGAGGTCCAGGATCGAGTCCCACATCAGGCTTCCTGCATGGAGCCTGCTTCCCTCTCTGCCTGTGTCTCTGCCTATCTCTGTGTGTCTCTCATGAATAAATACATAAGAAATGTTAAAAAAAAAACAAAACACAACACTGATTTTAAGAGAAGGAGACTTCTTGCAAATTATCTGAATATTTAGGATCCCTTGAGTTGCTCCATTCTGATACTTTTCTCTTCCTTATCAAAGCAGTCCATATCCTCAGCCCCTACCATGGCATCTTTGTTGCCCTCTTTCTTTATTACTCCCCTAATGAATTTCATGATAGCTGCATGATGGCATTAATCTCCCTTTGGGTAAATGATTAAAATGCTTGCAGAGAAGGTTTAAAAATAAAAACAGGGGTCCTGGATGGCTCAGTCAGGTAAGCATCCAACTCTTGATTTCAACTCAGGTCATGATCTCAGGGTCCTGAGATTGAACCTATTTTGGGTTCTGTGCTGTGCATGGAGCCTGCTTAAGATTCTCTCTCTTCCTCTTCTTCTGCCCCCCTTCTTTCACCACTCCCTCCTGCTTATGCTCTCTCTCAAAAAAACAAACAAAAACAAACACCAAAAAACCACATCAGACCAGAAATCCTACCGTCTTACTTTTTAATGACATGCTAATTTTGGAGAAAATTATTACTACCTCATTTGTGTCAGCCTTTTATTCACCTTGGTGTAGTTTTTGCTTTCTTTCTTCAATATTTCAATAGGGTAATTTATTTAAAGAATATAATCCATGCATTAAAAAAAGCCCTCTCCAAAATTGAAGCTGTAATTGGCTCAATTGTGTCATTGTAGAGAGAGAAATGTTAATTGAATATTTATAGCTCTATGTGTGTGGTTAAAAAAAAGAGTGCCTTTAATTTGAGGTACAGTTTATATATACTTAAATGTTAGATACTTATCATATGGGGAATGCTGTGTAAAGAATACTAAATACAAATCAAGCTTTATTTCTCCCCCAAGATTTATAATTGTGAGTATTTATTTTCATTTGTAATGTATATTAAATATAATACCCTCCAATAAAATACTAAATGTAAATTGCTTCTCAATTTAATTCTACATAAAAAGTTTAACTCAGCAAATGAAAACAATCCCTTTCTCTCCAAATAGCAAATGATGTGATTAAATAAAATTAACAAGCCAGCATGCAAATTGTAAAATTAAATATGTATCTTGATAATATTTTTAATAATGTTTACTGTAATATTTTCACTTTGTAATGTACTTACTTTGTTTATTGTTTTCCGTCTGTTTCTTATAAATATTTCATTGCTTTGTTAATTATAGTTTGCTTAGTGATTTCTAAGTACATGCATTAATTAATTCTCTGTGAGCAGAAACACTGTCTACATTATTAAAGATTGCTGAGGCATTCTCTACTGTATAATAGTGTCTAATTCTTAAAAAAAGTCTATATAAAAAACAAAAATAGTTAACTATATTTACTGACTCATATGTGACTTAGTATGAGTATGGCATTCCTCACCAACTTCTGTGTCTACTAGCTGGTACCCTTGAGAGTCAGCATCACATTGTTGAAGGTATTGGCAAACTTTAATTGTAAAAGGTAAGACAGTAAATATTTTTGGCTTTGTTGGCTAGATCACTTTTGTCACAACTAATTATTTCTGCCTTTGTTGCATGGAAGCGGCCACAGACAATATGTAAATATGTAAATATATTGTAAAATTTACAATATGTAAATTCATGAATGCAGCTGTGCTCCAATGAAACTTTATTTATGGACATTGCAATATGAATTTCATATAATTTTCATGTATCATGTATCATGAAAATTATTCTTTTGTTTTTTTCAAGCATTTAAAAAACTCACAGTCAAAAAACACTAAATTCAATGATGGTTTTAGAGTGATGATAACAGTGATAAGATTTTTTTTTATAGGATAGGATCATGTCCTCATTAATCATCTAGGGTCCTCTTTATGTTTATAAACCATGTTCTTGAATTTAGAACACAAAAGGCATAAACATTCCCAGGATATTCATTGGTCTTTATTCATATCCACATTAATATTTATGTCCATAGGACATCTTGTGCTCAAGAGAATAGATGTCTTAACTTCTCTGGTATTCCTGTTTTCTATATGAGAGAGATGGAACACTGGTATCACAAATTTTCTACATATATATTTTTTCAATATTAATGCATGTATTCATGTGTTTCCATATATATATGTATATATTGTATACATTCAAAATTTCTATCCTTGTGTTTGTGAAGCATGTATTTTTGCATATATTTGTGGAATATAGATATAGATACATAGATGTCTTTATATTTCTATATATCAAGAGAGAAAGGCTGGCATATGAACACCTAATGATAGATGCTTAATGGGTACTAGTGGTAGTGTGACTAATGATTATTAATATTTTGTTCATAGCCACTGCCTCTCCTCCATCTCCTACCATGACTACTGATACAAGAATATGGTCTCTCCGTTGTATATATAGTAGGCAAAGAGCCCTGAAGAGACTGTCCGAACTTGTAAATCATCCCGCAAAATCATTAACTTTAGAGTACAAAGATTGTCCAGCCAGTTTTATCTGGGAGGGGTTTCAGAGCCACCACATAACATTTTTCTTAGCCGAAAGAAGAGTTAAGAAATAACCATTCCTTACAGGACCGTGTTTCAGTGATAGGATGTGATAGAGCAGGTGGGGAATGAAGGGTGGTAGATCATTATTAATTCAGCATAATCTATGACTCAGTTGTCTTCTGGCTCATCTCCTACATATGTTTTTGAACCCAAGATTCTTGAGACAGAACAGTGATTTATCTTAAATCTCTATAAGAATAGGGTGTGTGGGTGGCTCAGGCAGTTAAGCGTCCAACCCTTGATTTTGGCTCAGGTCATTATTTTGGGGTCTTAGGATCTAGCCCCACATCTGGCTCTGTGTTCAGAGAGGAGTCTGCTTAAGATTCTCTCTCAACTTCTCTAAATAAATAAATAAATAAATAAATAAATAAATAAATAAATAAATTCTAAAAAAAAATTAAAGAGAGAACATGAGTTAGAGAACTTCTTCTTGGCCTATTTGTCAAAATGTAGTGGAAAGAACAGTAAATTCTATTATTTATCACATTAAGTAACAGAAACTATGGAGAAAAAAGGTGATCTGAAACACAAGACAAATAGGAGCTATATTTGTTGACATCATGCTACAGAGGGCATCAGAAGTATCTTGATAAACTTTAGAATTTTTGGTCTCCACCAGAAATGTTCTCACCAGCAGGGACTCAACATGTTGTTAGAGGAGTCTAGAGGAAAATGGCAGCCACCACTGAGTAGCCTATCAGACTGCCTCATAAAGGCATGATCTCCTCCTGAAGACTCCCAGAACTATTTAAACAATCTCAGAGATGTATAAGGGTCTTAGTTGTAAAGCAATTTTTATTAGAAGCTAATTTTTGACACTAACAAGTAAATGAACATGAATTCTAGACATACGGAATTGTGGCTATTTAGGCCAATATATTACAGAAGATAAAACTAAAATCCAGGAAACCATGTGATTTTCTCAATGTACCAAATTAGTTAGATTCAAAGTTGAGGTAAAAAAAGAAAAAAAAAAAAAAACGAGTTTTTATTCAGCTTTCTTCCCATTCTGTGATACATGCTTATTAAGATATTCTCTTTTCCTTCACGTATTCTAATTTAATATTAATACCTATGTATTTTTCCTTTTAGTTCCATTTTAGTGAGGAGGACATGTGGGCTCTGTGTGTGTGTCTGCATATATATATACGTATATACAAGTATATACAATATATTCTCTGTGTATATAGATTATATGTAATTTATATTATAAGCACCTGTATTATAAGCATACATATATAACTGTGGATATTTACATACACATACTTATATATGTATATCAAGAGAAAATTAAATTGAATAATTTCAGTATGTAAAGAGAATAAAGGAAATGAGTTATTTTTTATTTTTCATTATTAAGGAAAAAAAATCTTGGGCTACTTAAAAGAGGATTGCCAAAGAGATCATTAATATGGAGACTAATAAGTTGTTTTTCCTTTGCCACTTAAGATAAAACTGAAGGACATAACCTTACAATATCTAAGAAAGTATACTCCCTAGGACAAATGTCAATATGACATAGAACACCAAAAAACAACAAAACACAAAAAAGTAGCTATTTGTTGCTTTGTTTTGTCTGCCTCTATTGTTTCTAGGGAGAGGAAAAATTTTGTGGGCTGTTAAGTTTGTTCATGCTTATTTTTAAGACTTCACGTGACCCAACAGAGAATATTATGGCCATTTGTCTTATAAAAGAAGAGAATGACATTGGTGAATTGCAAAATGCCTCACGGAAACCTATGTGTAAATCACCTTAGAAGGCAGACCTTGGCTTATCTTGCTTATAACTTCCATGGACAGATACCTACACTAGAGTATCAGATATTCCAAAATAATGTATAAGTCCTTAAATAATCTATTTGCACTGAAATAGGAACCCCAAAACAATCCTTTAAGCATTATCTTCTTAGACTCAGTTTAGAAGAATTATGTTCTAAAATATTTCAATGAATTCATTATAGAACATTAAGTGTTTAAGGATAAACAGTTACATAATACAATGATACTCTTATAAAGGCAATTTGTGAAAATAGAGTGACCAGTACAAAAGCACCTTTGGATTATTTTCCATGCAGTGAACTTACCAAACCATCACAATTTTAAACTTTTCGCTAAAGAAATTCTCAGTATTGCTAAACCAAAGAGGGACCTTAAATCCATAATCTTTGACCTTCGCTGGGCACAATTCAATGCATATGGTGGGATTATATCCTTCTGAGAAAAACAAGAGAAAACAATAATCTTCAAAAAAATAGAAATTATTTTCTTCAAAAATGTGTTAGGTTGGGACGCCTGGGTGGCTCAGTGGTTGGGCACCTGCCTTCAACTCAGGGTGTGAACCTGGAGTCCCAGGATCAAGTCCCATGTCAGGCTCCCTCCAAGGACCCTGCTTCTCCCTCTGCCTATTCCTCTGCCTCTCTCTTTCTCTCTCTGTGTCTCTCATGAATAAATAAATAAAATCTTTTTAAAAAAATGTGTTAGGTCATAATAGCCAAAACTTCCAGGATACAACTGAAAATCACCCAGAACACCAAGAACTGAGAAAATCACAACTTTAGTGAAAAAAAAAAAAAAAAACAACCCTGACCATGATTGAAACAAATCACATGTTGGAATTGTCTGACAAGGAATTGAAAACAGTCATCATAAAAATTGTTTTGACACCTATTTACAAATTGTATTTTAAAAAGAAAATATAAAAAATTATAAATAAAAGTTATAAAAAGAAGCCAATGAAAATTATAGAACTGAAAAATAGTGAAAATAAAAACTCACTGGATGCAGTCAATATTAGATTGGATATAAAAGAAGATAAACACAGTGAGCTTGAGGAAAGAACAATAGAATTCACACAGACCAAGGGAAAATGCAGTAAAAAATATTTGTGCCAATATTATATCATCAGGGTACCAGAAGGAGAACAGAATGAGCATGGGCTGACATGATTATTTAAAGAAATAATAGCTTAAAATTTCCCAAATTTGGCAATACACAAATTTATAGATCCAAGTTGCAGAATGAGCTACATAGAAGCCCTGCCAGGACACATCATAATTAAACTCTTGAAGAGTAAATATAAAGGAAAAAATTTGAAAGCAGTTAAAGAGAAGTATCATATTATTAATAAAGGCTCATCAATTAAATGATAGAGAATTTCTCATTTAAACTAGGAGGCCAGGGCAGCCCAGGTAGCTCAGCAGTTTAGTGCTGCATTCTGCCCACGGTGTGATCCTGGAGACCCGGGATCGAGTCCTGCCTCAGGCTCCCTGCATGGAGTCTGCTTCTTCCTCTACCTGTCTCTCTGTGTGTGTGTGTGTGTGTGTGTATGTGTGTGTATGTCTCTCATGAGTAAGTAAATAAAATCTTTTAAAAAAATAAAAAATAAACTAGGAGGCCAGAAGGAATTAACACACATTTTTCGAATGCAGAAAGAAAAATGCTGCCACCTAGGAATTCTATGTCCACTAAAAATATACTTCAGAGATGAAGGAGAAATTGAAGCATTCTCAGAGAGAAGAAAACTTTAAAAAGGCAGGAAAAAAAGTCTCTAGCAGACCTATTCTTAACTATTAGCTAAAAGAAATTATTCAAACCAAAAATAAATAAAAACAAATGGTAAAAATAAAGAACAAATGAAAGTACAAAAATAGGAATAAATATAATACACTATCCTATTCCTTAGAACATATTGGAAGAAAATATTTGCAAATTATATTCCTGACAGAGGATTAGTATTTACAATATATTAAGATCTCTCAAAACTCAGCAGTAAAAACAATCCAGTGAGAAAATGGGCAAAAGAGACATTTCATTGAAAAGAAGATACCAGCGATAAATAAGAACATGAGATGTTTGATTAGCCATCAGGGTATTGTGAACTAAAACCACAGTGAGTTATCACTATATATATCTCCCCCAAAATGGCAAAAGATAAAAATGAAAATAAAAGGTGGTCAACACCAAATGACAAGAATTCTTAAAAACTAGATCATTCATACATTGCTGATGGAAACATAAAATGGTAAACTGCTCTGGAAAACTGAATAGCAGTTTGTCCTAAAACTGTACCTGTAATGACTATATGATACAGAAATTTTGCACTAGGGCATTTATCCCAGAGAAATAAAAACTCATATTCATAAAAAAGCTTGAATTCTCATGACAGTTTTATCCATAATAGCCCCAAACTGGAAAGTATTCTGTAGTCCTTCAATGGATGAATAGTATGGTACATCCATACAATGGAATATTACTTAGTAATATGAATGAGAAAAAATGACATGTATATCAATTTAGATGAGTCCCCAGGGAACCTAGCTGCTTCTTGGTTTTGTTTTGTTTTGTTTTGTTTTGTTTTGTTTTGTTTTTTAAGGCCAATTCTGAAATTTTACTTACTTCTGAAAATTTTACATATTGTATGATTTTATTTTTAGAAAATTTGGAAAAAAAAAAGAACAAATTACTGACTCTGAGTGTTAATGAACAGGCAGGTCAGGGACAGGAGGGGAGCATGGCTATAAAAAGGGCAATATCCTTTTTATAGGATCTATGACCATCCTTGTGGTGATAGAACTATTCTATATGTTGACTGTGTCAATGGATAAACCTACAGGTATTAAAAAATATAGGAAATTAAATATATATATATACACAGACACAGAGACACATGAAATGAGTACAGTTAAAACTGGGGAAAGCTGAATAAGGTGAATGGATTTATCAATATCAGTATCGTGTCTGTACATTGCATTATTGGGTTTTATATGATGGTACCATTGAGGAAGCTTGTTAAAGGTTATGTAAAATCTCTCTGTATCATTTATTACAGCTGCATGGAAATCCATTATCTCACTAAAAATTTTAGTTTAAAAAAGTATATGTTATAAAAAAAAACAACTACTGCCATGCTTGCAAGTCTTAGAGATTTAGAACTATTATCAACTCCATATATTATAGAATGAAGGGGAAAAAACTAATGAAAGAAATGTGTGTAGCCACTATTAAAAGTAGATTAGAATGACTCTGATGAAATGTTCATACTTCATTACCCAGATGAATGATGATAATGATCGCTTATAACAGGTAGGGCATTGTCCTGTTACTTTTCTTTATAACAAGTTGAGGTAGGCTCTACTATCAACTTCATTTTACAAATAAGGAAAATGAAAAATAAATTGATTAAGGAGCTTCCCAAGATCAAAAGACTGTAAGCTTTTGTGTTAAAAGGGAGATGAAACAAAACTTAATAATTCCTTACAAATGAACAGGTCTACCAGCTATCATTTCAAGTAATGCCTTTTCAGTATGAAATTTTGATTCAATAAATATTCTTGATTTAATATGGTACCTGATTCCACAGCTCAGCTGTCTCTAGGGGATGTTAAACACTAGATTTAATTTCACTATAGAAATGATTGATTATATCCTCAGCTTCCAAAATCAGTGTCAATATATGATGATATTCTTTTACCAGAAATAATTACAAATGAGACAATGGTAAGATATGCAATCTATATAATGTAAATACAGGCAAGTGAACAATTTGATATGTTCTCGAGTCTCTTTATGCAAAAAGCTGACAGCTTGAAAGATACGTGATTCTCTCTTCTTTCTCTTTGTCTTTCAATCTCTCTCCATTTTTCCCTCTCTCTCTCCTTCTCTCTCTCTGTCACATCCGGTTTCATTTTTCAACCTGCAAAGGAAATCTACTTGGAACACAAATGCATGTCTACCTTTCACTACCTTTTCAACTTTCTTGCATTCTCTTTTACTTTACCTTTGATTCCTGTACACCAGAGATGGCAGCCAGTGTGAGGCTAGTGCCCAGAAATCACCCTCCTGAATGTCAGTTAACAAAAGAGCAGCAAGAGGTAAGAGACAGACACAGGCTTAGGCAGAGGCGGGGAGAGCTTACATTTGAAAAGGTGGAGACCAATTGGCCTTGTCCACCCAAGGCAACCCGTAAGAACCCTAATAGACTAGGATAGGGTACCTGGATGGCTCAGTCCATTATGTGTCTGCCTTTGGCTCAGTTCATGATCCCAGAGCCCCAAGGTAGAGCCCCGCATCAGGCTCCCAGCTCAGTGGGGAGAGTTGGTTTCTCCCTCTGACCCTCCCCCTCTTGTTCTCTCTCTTTCTCATATAAATAAATAAAAACATTTTTTAAAAATAGAATAGTATATTTTTTAAGATAACTTGCCAGGGGTTTCTTTATAAAATCATGGGTCAGGGACACCTGGGTGGCTCAGCAGTTGAGCGTCTGTCTTTGGCTCAGGGCATGATCCTGGTCCTGGGATTGAGTCCCACATCAGGCTTCTAGAGAGGAGCCTACCTCTCCCTCGGCCTGTGTCTCTGCCTTTCTCTGTGTCTCTCATGAATAAATAAATAAAATCTTTTAAAAAAATCATGGGTCAGAGAGGGGCTTTATTAGTTAAAGCCAGTCAGATAAAAGTTTATAAAAGCCAATGGGTAATTTAAAAAGTACTAGAATGATATATATATGTGTGTGTAAAAAGAGAGATAGATAAAAAGATTAAGATGTAGAACTTGGAATATAAAATACAGTATTGTTGACTATAATCACAGTAGATATCTAGAACTTATTCATCTTCTCACAAGTTCATACTCTTTGATCAACATCTCTCCAATTCCTCCCCTTTCAGGTTAATTACCACATTCCAGTATCTACAAGTTTGGCTTTTAGATTCCACATATAAGTGATATCATATAAGATTTGTCTTTATTTATTTCACTTGGCATAATTTCCTCAAGCTCCTATATATTTGTTGCAGATGGCAGAATTTTCTTCTTTTGTGGCTGAATAATATTCCACTGTATGTGTGTATGTGTGTGTGAGTGTGTGTGTGTATCTTCATTATCCATTGATCCATTGACAGTCATGTAGGTAGTTCCCGTATCTTGGCTATTGTGAATAATGCCGCAATAAACATGACAGTGCAAATATCTCTTCAATATTCTGTTGTCATTTCTTTGGGATATATACCCAGAAGTAGAAATGCTGCATTATACATTGGTTCCATTTAAAAATTTTTGAGAACCTCCATATTGTTTTCTAGAGTAGCTATGTGATTTACATTTCTACTACCAGTGCATAAAGGTTTCCTTTCTCCACATCTTTGCCAACACTTATCTCTTGACTTCTTGATAGTCATTGGTAAGAGGTGTTAGGTGATTTTTGATTTGCCTTTCCCTGATGATTATGTTCAGCATCTTGTCATAAACCTATTGATCATATTGATATCTTTTTTGAAAAAGAAAAGCCTATTCTTTTCTTCTGCCCATTTTAATTGGGTTACTTGTTTTTTTTTAATTGATTTGTGTGAGTTCCTTATATATTTCAGCTATTAACTGTGTATCCAATATAAGGTTTGAAAATTCATTCTTCCATTTCATCAGTTGCCTTTCCATTTTGATTTTTTCCTTCACAGAGTAGGAGTTTTCATCAGCGCTACTTGATGATTTTACTTTTGTTGCTTATGGGTTTAGTGTCATATGCAAAATTTCACTGCTAAGACCAATGTCAAGGAGTTATTTACCTATATTTTTTCTAGTAGTTTCATAGTTTCAGGTCTTACATTTGTCTATAACCCAAGGACACCCGGGTGGCTCAGCAGTTGAGTGTCTGCCTTCAGCTCAGGGCATGATCGAGTCCTGAATTGGGCTCCTTGTGAAGAGCCTGCTTCTCCCTCTGCCTATGTCTCTGCTTCTCTATGTGTCTTTTATGAATAAATAAAATCTTAAAAAAAGGTTTATAACCCATTTTGAATGAATTTTTTTGTAAGTAGTAATATATAGAGGACCAATTTCCTTTTTCTGCATATTGTTATCAAGTTTCCCCAACACCAATTATTGAAGAGACTATCCTTTCCACATTGAGTACTCTTGGCACCCTTCTCAAATATCATATAACCATATATCTGGGGGTTATGTCACTTTCTATTTTCTCCATTGGTCTGTGTCTCATTTTTATATTGGTAACATACTGTTTTAATTACTATAGATTTGTGGTATATTTTAAAATCAGGAAGTGTAATAATTTTGGCTTTGTTCTTTTCTTTCTCAATACTGCTCTGACTTTTCAGAGTCTTTGTGGCTGCATACATATTTTAGGATTGATTTTCCTATTTCTGTGGAAAATGCCATGAGAATTTTGATAGGGATAGCATTGAATCTTTAATTATTTAAGTAGTGTGAACATTTCAACAATATAATTCTTCTGATTCAAGAGTGCCAAATATCTTTCCATTTATTTGTGTCTTCTTCAATGTCTTTCATCAGTGCCTTACAGTTTTTATTGCACAGATCCTTGGTTAAATACATTTCAAAGTGTTTTAGTATTTTTGATTCTATTACGAATGGAATTTTTTTTCAACTATTTCATTTGTAGTGCATAAAAATACAACTTATTTCTCTATTCTGATTTTATATCCAACAACTTTACTGAATTAACGGATTAGTTCAAATAGTTTTTTATGGAATTCTTATAATTTTATATATGTTAGATTATGTAACCCACAAATAATGACAATTTCATTTCTTCCTTACCATTTTGGACCACTATAATGTCCTTATCTTGCTGATTGCTCTGATTAGGATTTTCAGCACTATGTTTAATAAGAATAGTGATTATGGGTACTCTTCTCTGATTCCTAATTTTTAAGGAAAATCTTTTGAACTTTCTTCATTAAAACTGATGTTAACTGTGGATTTGCCATATGTTGCCTTTGAGGGAAACTGGGAAAAATTAGAGATGGAGACAAACCATGAGAGACTCCTAACTCTGGGAAACAAAGAGTTGTGGAAGGGGAAGTAGATGGGGGATAGGGTAGCTCAGTGACGGACACTGAGCAGGGCACTTGATGGGATGAGCACTGGGTGTTATACTATATGTTGGCAAATTACATTTAAATTTAAAAATCTGAAATAAAAATAAGAGGAGAGGGTTACAGATGAATGGTTTAGGTAACTCAGATGAGCTGTCATTGAGGCAAACAAACCTTCTAGAGACCAGAGTGGAAAGCAGCGCTTTGATAGGAAGAAGTGTCATAGATTCTGCAAGAAAGGAAACATGTGAGTCTGAAATACTTTTTGGAATGAATTAAAAAGAAGGTTATAAGGAACCTATATCTCATTCTTAGAAATAAATTGTGCTCAGTTGCAGTCAGTAGCTGCAATGCAACCTTCTAATTGAAGCTCTGGTTTCAAATAACTCATGGGCTTTGAAAGAATAGAATGACCTTTATGGTCCTTAAATGAGTTATTGTTTGGTATACTGGAAATATCAGAGTCTTAGAAGATAGATATCACTTGTTCAGTCTAAGACTGGACATTAAATGTCACCTCATTTAAATTCTCTGCATTTCAGTTTTGTCATCTGCAAAGGAAAAGCAATATCTTCCAAGGTAGGTGAGGAGTGGTAACAATGCAGATAAACCACAGGCATGATGTGATGCACACACAAGGATGAAGGCAAGAATGGATGTGGTGATTGTTATTTAAATAATACATAGGACTCAGATGTTCAGTCACTTGTAGATCTGGACTCTCTTATCCAATATATTTCATGAGGATATATTTGTTTTATGATGTGGAAAGAGGACAGATCTATACGTTATGTAAGATAAATACTCAACAAAAATAAAAAACCATGAACCTACATTAATCTGAGAAATACTAAAGGTGAGATATGTGGGGGGAAAAAGAAATTTATTTGACCAGGAATTTCTATATCTATATCTATCTATCTCTCTATACCTATATCATCTATGTTATATACTATAAATAATTAGCAGGATTCCAGAGAAAGCTAGCATAAAAAGAACTCATGGAAGACTATCATTTATTTAGGTCATTTTTCAAAAGAAAAATATTTAGGCCATTTTTCTATTCTTCAGACAAGTCTGGAAGCTCCATGAAAGATTCAGGTTTCTATTTTCTTAAAATGGCCAAGAACATATAGATTAGTGGCCAGACTTTCAGTATATTCTAACTTTTCAACAATTTTTAATTAACAACTATTTAAATGTTTAATGTCTATAGACTCAGTTTAGGGATGAACTGTTAAAACAGTTTTTGCAGCAGGATCCTTCATAGATAATGGTTCCATCGGACATCAGAAATATGAAGGAGACAATTTCAGGAATTTTTTAAGAAAGACGCTGATGCAGGACTCCTGGGTGGCGCAGTCGGTTAAGTGTCTGACTCTTGGTTTCATCTCAGATCATGATCTCAGGATCCTGAGGTTGAGCCTATCTCAAGCCCCTCAATAGGCTCAGCACTTAGTGTGGAGTCTGCTTAAGAATCTACTTCTGCCTTTGCTTCTGCCCCTCCTCCACACTGTGTGTGCATGTGTTCTCTCTCTCTCCCCACCCTCTCTCAACTAAACAAATCTTTTTCATTTTATTTTTTTTTAAGATTTTATTTATTTATACATGAGACACACACACACACACACACACACACACACACACACACAGAGGCAAAGACACAGGCAGAGAGAGAAGCAGGCCCCATGTAGGGAGCCTGATGTGGGACTTGGTCCTGGGACTCTAGGATCATGCCCTGGGCCAAAGGCAGGCGCTAAACCACTGAGCCACCCAGGGATCCCCAACAAATCTTTTTTAAAAAGACACTGATACACACACCATAAATTGCATTATTTCCTAGGACAAACACTATTATTGCGAAGAAAATTAATATATAATTACTTCCACTCTCACATTCAGGCTGCATTTGGCAGAAAAGAATGAGAATGGGAATTCAGTTTTGATTCTACATTTACTTGTTGAAGGGCAAGTGACTTAACTTCTGTCCCTCTGGAATTTTGTCTATTAAGTGGAGAAAGCAACACCTCATGGAGATGTGTGTGCATGTGTGTGCATGCACGTGCATGAATGTGCATGCTTTTTAAACACGCATTTTCCTTATTTAATGGAAATGCAAATATAGTGGTAAGACTGCAAAGTTAGAGCTTGTTGGCTCATTCAGCTAATAATTAGCATTACTTCTGTGCCAGGCCTTGTATGGGGAGTTGGAGTTTGAAGATAAGGGAAATGCAGCCCTGCCTTCAGGGAATACCTGTTTGAGGTTGAATTGTTGGCATTCAGGATACATAAAGATTCCTTTTCTATCATTAATTTGCATCCATGCCCTCAGGTTTCTGTTTTTAGTGAACACTGGAGCTCTTCCCTTGGTTTACTTTAGAGATGGCTTTGTGTCCTTTCGTCTTTCAGTTTCTTGTCTGCTTCTCCATCTAGGTCCAGGACATTCTTTGATGACTTAGCTTGGCTGTAAGACCTCTCGTGGTGGTGGCAATAATTTCATTTATGGTGGGCACAGCGGGCACATTTGTAAACATTTTACCTGTTTTGACCCATTGACTTGTAGTGATAATTTATGAGGTAGTAATTACCGTTAATCCCTTTTTAAGATGAAACGCTCAAGGTTACACAGGTACTTAATGCTAGAGTTGGGATTCAAACTTCACTAGACTGACCTCAGAGTTCGCACTGGACCAGGATTACCCAAGGTGAGGTCCTTGAATCAGTAGTTCAGTCATCCAGGAACCTGACAGAAATGTATTCATAAACTCAATCCAACATAGTGAGCAAGCAGCATCACTGGGAGTTGGTGTTCAGAAAAGGGATAGTTGGTAAGTGGGCCATACAATTTCCAGGCATGTCAAAACCCCAGGGTCATTGCTGTTAAACACCAGAGAGCCTTGCTCATCAGTAGCTGAGTCAGCTTTGAATCCAGGTCCCTGTGACTCTGTCCTCAATACCCCACAGGTGCTCTGCAAACAGAAAGATCATTTTTAATCAGGACTGCATGGACAAGTCCAGACCTCACAACTGGCAAGGTAAAAGGCTCTAACAGTGTTTCTCAAACTCAAGAGGTTTTGTGATTATTTGAGTTAACATGCTTACCCTGGTTAGCTTTATATCTTATAGATATATCTTTAGATAGTAGAAAAAATGTAATAGAATTGCATGCTTATAGTATTGTTACAGATTTTTAATATAGGTGATTATTACTTGCAATTAGGCTTAAGAAGAGGGGGAACCTAGCTTAAAAACATCTTCTCCACTATTCGGAAACTCTGTCCTAGGGGCTCTTCTTTATAGTTTGTCCTCTTTTGACAATAACTTCTAAAAAACTCATTGGCAGTTGCCCTCATGTGATGTTTAAATATATACTGCTTTAGATTTGTTTTTGTGTATGTAGCTTCTTCTACTAGATTGTAATTCTCTTGAGATCTCTTTAAGAGTTAGTATAGTACTTTCTAAATGCTTACAAAAGTGGATATGAATAATAAATAAGAAAATAAAATGATTAAAATGTGCCTTAGACATTAAAGTGATGCCGTTTTTTTAATACTCCTTGATCTGTTTCTGTGATGGTAGAATTAATGAATTAGGGCTGAAGGAAGCTGGCTGTAGACCATTGAGTGGTAGTAAAGTAGAAAGGTCCATGGTCAACTGAACTTTGTCTTTCAGAGCCTATTAAATATGACAAAGTCATTTTCAAATTCATTTATAAAACTCCTAAGAGGGTGACATTGCAGCACATCTATTTTCATTTCTAATATGAGGCATGTTTTCTCAACAGTGGTCTAATAACTCAAATTGTGATGTTAGCAATTTTTAGTCTCAGTGTGGTAGGAAACATTACCGTCAAGCCCCAAAGAGTCATGAAGTTCTTAGCTGAGTAGAAGATTCTCAGAGAATGCCTCTGACAATAGTTTATGCCTCTTGTTATTATTTAACTGAGGATTATTAAAATGTTTAGAGTTGATTACTTTTAGGATTTAGGTACCCCTACTGCAGCTAAGCTCTCGAATAGTGCTGATAGTACTGAAGACATGCTTTGTATCATACGAATATTTGATATAAAAGTTGCTAAATATTTGGTTATTTGGTCTTAAACTTGCTAGATGTCAAAGTGGAAGAACTCATAGGAACAAGCCAGTCTAATTCTATTATATTTCACGTGAGGCGACCCAGGTTAAAGAGCTGGTGGACTAGCCCAATGTCTCAAAGTTACCTAAGACTAATCATTTACTAATCATATAATGAACAAATATTCATTGTTTTTTCAGGCACCTACTGTGTGCCTTAAAGGTAAGCTACAGACAGAACTGAGATGCATTTTCTTAAAAGGAGATAAGGATAGAGCTATGATTTAGATACCCCAAATTGTGAGTCACAAGCTTATTAAAGGTAAACTAATAATACTGTTAGGTTGCTGTTGTTGAAGACTTCTACTTTTGAACTTAAACCACACGCAACATTAAAACCACAAGTACGATTTTCACAAAAATGAAGACTGCTTCATTTAAAGAAATCTACTGTGTCCTTAAATGCATAAAGGATATCTTAGAAAGTAAGACCAGTGTTTTAAAAGCTATAGCATCAGGGTTACAGAGGTTGCTTAGGAACATGGGAGGACAGAACGTCATTCAGGTGTCATGGATGAGTGGTTAAGACATGTGGAGGAAGAGTGATGGATGGTGCAGTGCCCCAGCTCACTGCCTCACTGACAGAGCTGGAGAAACCTCCCCATTTCCACTTTGGCTAACAGTTTGTAAGTCTGGCACTCCTGCTCTTCCACCGGAGCCAGCAATAGAGATGCTGACATCAATTGATTTGATTTGATTTGATTTATAGGGAAGTGTGAGTATAAAACAAGAAAAAATAAATAAAGGACAATGCCTGAAAGCATGTCAACATTTAAGGGGTGGAAAGGAAAGAGACTCAGAGAAATATATTTTCTGGGGTGCTTGGGTGGCTCAGTCAGTTAAGTAGCTACCTTAGGCTCAGGTCATCTCAGGGCGCTGGGATAGAGTCAGTGTCAGGCTCCCTGTTGAGTGCGAAGTCTGCTTCCAGTCTCCTGCTCCTCCCCTACCATTCGTGTACTCTCTCTCTCTCAAATAAATGAAAATAGTTTTTTAGAAAAAAAAAGAAAGAAATATGTTTTCTGATTATCATTCTTATTATTCTCTGCCACTGTCACACCATGTTAACTAAAATATTCAAAGAATTATAATTTTTATGCATTTTGTAATTGTATATATTGGTTTTATTTATATAAATTAACCCAAACCATATATTTGATGAGCCTTTAATTTGTAGTAAAATTCTTCAGATTCTCAATAAATGCTTGTCAGTTAACTTTAACTTTTTCTCTGTAACATGAAGTTAAACACCAAGTTTTTGTAAGTTAGCCACAAGGGTAGAATTTTATTTTCTTGAAGGAATTGTAGTCTGCTAGAATGCCATAATGATTTTCAGAAGTCACTATATTTAAGGCTCCTTTAATTGACATTTTGTCAACAAAATACACATATTTATAATTTACCCAACTATAAATTCCTTGAAGATGTTCAGAGGTGATACACAATCATCCCAATTAACTAGTGAAGTTTGGTGCTGATATTTTGGTTCTCTGAGGACAGTTAGTCTGCATTGTTCAACCCATGCACTTAGAGGTGTAACAACAATTTCAAATTTCCTTCAAGGATGGATTCAGGCTTTCATCGCTGCAGAATGGTGTGAAAAGTCACCTAATATACAAAGGTCACTAGCGTCTAAGATGAAGCATGAAAATCACTTTGTAACTCTGACTTCTGGCAACTCAAGATAGGCCAAATGGTTTTTAAGCAGGAGATTAGAAAGTGGGAGGTTTTTAAGTCATTTTTCTTTATTCTACTACTTGGACATTTCATTTCCAGAAGGGGAAAAATATACATGTTTAGTTGAGGGAATTTGCTTTTGAATTGATCTAGTCTCTAACACAGAGTGTGACCTAGCAACATTCAAACTCTATCGCTATATCTAAGCTCTCCATATATTGATTTACTTACTCATACAATGAGAATGAATACTAGTGTCTGCTATTAGGAACTCCTGCAAAGACTAGATTCCACAGTAACACTGATATTTTATTACAGAGCTGGGCACGTGATAAGAATATGGCAAATGGTCATATTTCTATTGCAATTGTTTTATTTTCTTTATTTTTACTGTCTTTATCAGGCAATTTTATCAATTAGCCATAACTATGGTTGGCAATGGTCAGGAGAGTAAGGGATGTGTGGAGTTTTTGAACTTATTATGAGAACTACAAAAATAAAGTATTCAATCTAAGCAGTGATGGATTTCAGCTTGCCAGCCTTTTTCTATTTTTAGACTTTGCAAAAAATGCTGTGGTCAGATCCTTTATCCCACAGTGGCACAGAGCACAATTTTCAGGCCAGACAGATATGGGTTTGGCCTAGCTTTACTTGTGTGATAGTGTGTTTTCTAAAAATTGAGGAAATCTGAATAGACAGGAGTATTATGTAAGTATGACCATTGAGGTTATGATGTTGGACTATTATTTTGAAGATGATCCCATTAGAAGAAACTGCGTAAAGAACACATAGGATCTTTCTGTATTATTTCTTAGAACTACATGAGAAACTGGAATCATCTCAATAAGATTTAAATAAGAAATGTATAAAACACTCTTTCTGGTCTTGAACACGGCAGAAGAGACACTGTGTGATGGGGGTTCATAAAGCAGTACAGACTCTACCTTACTCTCCCTCAACTTTGTTTCCCTTGAAGCCAGTCACTGTGATGTGAGAAATCTCAAATGGCCCACATCGAGATGAATCAAGGCCTCTAACCAATAGCCAGCATTGACTGCCAGACATACAAATGAGCACTCAGATGATTTCATCTGAGCTTCCAGACACTGTGGGCCACAGAAAAACTACCCCCACTATGCCTTGGGCTAATCTTGGCCCACAGAATGTGAATCTGTAAGCATAATAAAGGCTTTGCTATGATTTGGGGTAAGATGTTACATAGCCATAGTAGGTCTAATGACTAGACAATCTGAGTTTACTTGGTAAATGTATTGACTTCACACCTCAGTATTCTTATAGGAAACATTATAGGAACAATGTTAAGTTCATATTGTTAGCATGAGGATGAATAAGATGATATACATAGAATTTGGTGGCTGACACATAGAAATCCTGAAGAAACTTGGTACTCTATTTATATGATTGTCATTGATGTTAACAAGTATAAGATGTCCACCCCCTACTGAACACAACTGTAGGCAGTTGTAAGTATTCATAAGTGGTTTGTAAATATTGATTTGTTTCACTTGTACAACAACACTCTGAGATAGGTAATTGTATTAGTGTGGCCATTTAATTTAGGTAGCTGAATTTTGGAGACTTGGGGTTCCTTAAGCTAGAAATTTCCATTAATCTCTTTAAAGTGGATGTTTTATCATTTCCTGACTATATATGGCAAAATTCTATCTTCATACTCTCAAGAGTATCACATGAGACAATCCTTGATGAGTTCCATTTTGAAAGACTAATCAGTCCAGGTTTTCTGGAGTGTTTTAGGACTGAATTTATCTTTGCAAGAGTTTGGTAAAATGGGAACTATAGAATTTTGGCTCTACCAAAATCACTTACGGTATACAGATGAGCTTCTCAAGCAGCCATGCATAAACACCCAAGCGGTGTGTGAAGGAGGCATCATCAATTAAATTAAGCAGGAATCTTTGCAGTCCTAATACGTGCCATCTCCTGTGCCAATCAGGCACTAGGGAAGAAGCAGAGCGACGTGGGCAAGAAATATCTTTGAAGCTCAGCTGTCTCGGTGTGAAGCACAGCTCTGCCACTTTCTAGTTGTGTGACCTGTTTGTTTTTTTCACCTGCGTCAAAGATTCTGTTCTTTGCCTGAATGACATTTTAGTATGTAAACTCTAATTGTTAATTAATTTAAGACCGAGTAACATTCCTTCAATGAGTTCACTATCAAGCAAGAAGGGCAAGCTTTATCCAGCATCACAGACATGGAAATAAACCATCCTATCTCAGTTTAAGGAAGGACTTGTTGCCCAGCTGTATGCAGTGTAAATGGCAGGCCAACTCCCACTGTTACCTGATCCAGGGTACCTGCCTCTGCCACAGTCATTCCCTTCCTAAGGCAGCAGCATCCAGTGACAGATCAAAATGGGGTTTGAAGGTCCTACATCAAAAAAAAAAAAAAAATGCAAGGTAACAAGCAATAGAGCTCTTTACTCTCCACAGAGTTGGCATCAGAGTTTGCTCAATTCTGCTTTCACCTCATTTCTTCCATGGAGGTTGAGTCCTAATAACCACCTTGCACCCTGACTCCTCAGCATATGTTTCTAGAGAACCCATCTTGTAATATCCGGCCTGTGGTCCAATAAGGAAATTTACTCCAAGGAAAAGTGGAGGGGAATTGATTTATTGAGTCTCTCGTATGTCACTGGTCTAGTGTTTCACAAAACATTACAATCAATGCCTATCTCTCTCTGATGAAATAACATTTTTCTTCTCTCCATTCTTGTGAGGCTTAGAAGGTCTAGAATTTTTACATTCTGAGTCACAAAGCTGATTAGCTGTAGGGGTAAAGACAAACTCAAAGTAGCTAGCTCCAAAGCTTGTGTTTGCTGCTTTGCGGTTATGAGTTTTGTTTTAAAATTATAATAAATCCATCCAATTAGCACCTAGTCACTCATCATTTCTGTAGTTATGTTGGCACATTGGGTTCTTTTTCGGCCAATCTCACCTAACTTCACCTCTAATTTCAACTCTCTCAGTCTCAGTCCCTTCTCTTTCTCAAATATTCTCTGATTTGATGTTTCCAAACACAGTCAAGGAATCTGCCCATAGATGCCTGGTCAATAGGCTACCCAAATGCGGTATTTTGAACAGGAATCACTGTCTTGCTCTTCACTTTTACTGACTTCTTTCATGTTCCTGGAGCCCATTCGTAGCGCTGACAGCCACAGAGGCTTGAAAAGCCCTTCTCTTGGGAACACAATGGGTCTGTGCTGCTAAACTACAGTCCTGCCAACATCCTAATGCCATCTTCAATGCATTACCACTGGCCCTACTCCTTCAGTTTCTCACCGGGTCTTACCGCGGCTCATGTGATCACCTCTGCACACCTCTTTTTGATCCATCCCACACATCATTTTTTCCCCTTTAAATCAGGATGTGTATTTTGAAGCCCAGCTTCTGCTCTATTGTCAAGTGTTCTCATGATATCAGGTAGAATCCAGAGTCTTCGGACTCCCCTGGGATCACCCCCTGCAGGATAAAGATCAAATAACAGGTAGGAAACCACACCCCGCCCATCAGCGCTGGCGGAGGTCATCTCATACAGGTTTGTAAACAGGAAAATCTTAAATGAATCAAAGATTTCACGTAAAACAATTCAGATTTCTGGCTTCATTTTTTGAAGTATTGAAAAATAGAGGGGATCCCTGGGTGGCTCGGCTGTTTAGCGCTGCCTTCGGCCCAGGGCGTCAGCCTAGGGGCCCAGGATCGAGTCCCGCGTCGGGCCCCCTGCGTGGAGCCTGCTTCTCCCTCTGCCTGTGTCTCTGCCTCTCTCTCTCTCTCTCTCTCGAATAAATAAATATTATAAAAGAAAAAAAAAGAAAGAAAAATGGAGTAATGCCTAGCCCAGAGTTCCCATGGCCTG
Source organism: Canis lupus dingo (assembly GCF_003254725.2). NCBI lineage: Eukaryota > Metazoa > Chordata > Mammalia > Carnivora > Canidae > Canis > Canis lupus. The sequence goes on along the minus strand of NC_064261.1, from coordinate 27,766,030 downwards.
ATCCAGCGGTCGCTGAGGTGCCCCTCCATTCAGAAAGCCTGTTACTCTCCAGTTCAAACGTCTGGTCAGCCACCCAGGCCATGCACCGATGCGTAGGCATGGCCACCTTCTCCCCTTCCCTTACTCCATTTGCCCTGGACGATAGGCAGTTTTCACTACTTGTTTAAATGTATTATCTGATATTTGAGTGCTGTCACTGTCTGGCCCAACCAAACCTGCTCTTCATTAAGTTATTTTAAAGTGATGAAATATAGTGTACATACATGCTAATGAAGACACACAGACAAGAACAAAATGACCAATTAACATTTCTATGCTTGCCACTTTCAAGAACAAGAATTTTGTATAAATTTCTGAGGTCCCTTGTGCACCTGTAACTTTCAAATTTCCCTGCTTGCTCCCTAACATCATCTTAGACTCCAAGCACCATCTTAGACTAACACCATCTTAGACTCTGTGTCAATTATCCCCCAGCTACTAGTTAGGTGTAACTATTTTGAATGGAATTATATTGTGTATATATTATTCTGTAACCAGATTTTTTTCATTCACTCAGCATTATGTTCCTGTGATTTATCTGTATTGACATGTATAGTTTAGCCAATTCTGACTGATGCATAGTACTATATACAAACCATAAATTAGTTCTTTGTTCTACTTTTAATGGCACTTTGGACACCCTCTAACTTTTCAAAAAATCATGAACCATGAACATATCTAAACATGTCTTTCTATGTATGAATGCAAGACTTTCTCTAAAGATACAAAGTAGTGAAATGTGCCTATATAGGACATTACATTATGGGGCACATGCGCTTTACAAAGTCAGACCAAACTATGTGTAACATCAAGTTTATTTAATTTTTTTCCAAAGATTTTATTTATTTTTTCATGAGAGACACAGAGACAGAGGCAGAGGCAGAGGGAGAAGCAGGCTCCCTGCAGGGAGCCCAATGCAGAACTGGATCCCAGGACCCCGTAATCACACCCTGAGCGGAAGGCACTCAGCCACGTAGCCATCCAGGCATCCCTTGAGTCTGATTTTAATCTATGGATGTCCTTTATGCTTGGATCTGTTCAAATTTTCTGCCAAAAAAGTCTAGTGTCTGTTGGTAAAGAAATCCATTGTCTAGCCACTTCAACCTCCCATGTCTAAGTTTGGGAGTCTCAGACTTATTTTCCTTCACCAACTATTATTTCAAGGATAAATAGCTCCATAATTTGTGTCTTGAAAATCTAGTTCCACAGCAAAATAATTCCCTGCTGCTTGCTTATTCAGGCCAATTTTCTATAACACTCTCCCAGCCTCTCTGACTGGATACAGCCATTCCCTTCTGGTCCTAGTACTGCTGCTCTGACTTTCTGACACCTATGATCCAGTTAGTTCTGGCTCTGGTAAATCCCAACTGGATCATCTTCATTTGTTTGGGTTTTAGATGGTCCATGGAGAAAAATCCTAACTTATGTAAGTCCTGCTATTTCTGATGAGTTTGTTGTATCTGAGTTGGGTTGTTGTGGCACAAGAACTTTTCCTCAGTCTCTAATCACTCATTCACCATAATTACATGCTGTTTAAGACTTTTACATATATGTCTACGAGTAATCTTGTATTATAATTTGATACTCCTCATGCTGTCCTTTCCTGATTTAGATATCAAGGTTATACTAGTTTACAAAATGAGTTGGGGATTTTCTTATGAGTATGTGAAACTGAAATTATCTTTTTCTTGAATATTTAACAAAGATTATCTACCCATGACTGTATACTATTGATCATATCTTTAGTGTCCATATGATGTTTTAGTTTTAAGATTTCAAATGTATTAGCATAAACAACTGAATGCAGAATAAATATGTAATTAGCATCTTCTTTGTATCTGACATTATTCTAGGTTCTTGGGCTAACTCAGTGATCATAATCATCTAAGATTCTGTTATTCATGACACACACACATCCCAGTGGTCACAAATACAGTAACCATTCCCTCAATTTACCTCCAGTAAACAAGAAGACACACATGCAATTCTTGGTCTAAATGTTGCTTTTTGGTTTTATAATTTCCCATTTCTTATTAGTAAAGTTTTGCAACCCTTTTGGTTCTTGTGGATCTCATGACTTCTGAACCTTTGTCTAACTGTTTGACTATCTGTCGTTCATCTTTTTCCTTCAGTTCCTGTAAGTATACTGAATGTTGACATCTCATGGCGTTTTGGTAGCTTTTCTGAAATAGAATATTTTCTAACCACAAGTATTTATTTTTATTCTTTTGTTATCTTGTTATCCACTTTGATAATATCTGCCTGAATATGAGTATTTTTACTGTTAGTAAAATCAGTCGTTTAGTAATATCAGTTGGTTTAATCAATTTACATTTATGAGAATAACTGATCATAATAATTGTGGATTTCTTAAAGTATAAACATAATGATATAAAGCCTCTTTTATAGTCACTTATCATTTGCTGTTTATTCACTATTTTAATCCATATTGTTGTAGGGAAAAAAAGTGTTTAGACCACTCTTAGAACTAGGTTCGAATCTCAGCCTTTCCACTCACAAGAATGCTGCATTTCATGTTCTTCATCTGTAATATGTGAGACATAGTCATGAGATTGCTATAATTAGGATCCTGGCCTTCTATTTTTTTAAAGATTTTTTTAAAGATTTTATTTATTTATTCATGAGAGACAGAGAAAGAGAGAGAGAAAGGAGCAGAGGGAGAAGCAGGCTCCATTCAGGGAGCCTGACGTGGGACTTGATCCCGAGTCTCCAGGATCAGGCCCTGGGCTGAAGGCTGAGTTAAACTGCTGAGCCACCCAGGCTGCCCGATCCTGGCCTTCTAAACTGCACTATTGTCTATGTAATAAATGCAAAAGGAGAGCCCCAAAAATATCTGTTATTATTCCAACCAATCTGCAGACTCCTTTGCTTTCACTGTTCCCAGCCTCTCTGGTTTCAATTCTCACTGGTTCTTGGAGACCCCTATGCCCTACAGTGGGCCACTAGAGAAAAGGGATACCAGTGACATTGGGAGCTGCTTTTCAGAGCATGGCAGAGAATAAAGGAAGGCTCAGAGGCTAAATAAACTTGTTCCATTTGGAAACACAATTATAAACTGTGACTTCAGTATGTAAAAATCTTGTGCCCCTGATTTTCAAGGCAAACTAACCAACCAAACAGCTCTCAAAAAGTTTATGAAAAAAGAAAATAAATTATTTATATTTAATATCTCAATATTGGCTTGATTTGCAAAAGTTAAAATACATCTGAAAACAAATTTTGTAATTTCTTTTTAATACCAAGTGCTTGAAAATTAAGTAAATCCATTTGTTTCTACCAAAATGAAGTAACCATGAACTTATGTGAATCTAGACTCCAAATTAGATCTAAACTAGAGATAAATAAGCATAGGCAGATGACCCAGGAAATGTTCTGATATTACAGCAGTCACTGGATTTATAGCTCTCTCTTCCAGGATGATTTCAACTCAAGATCCACAAAGACCTTATTAAGGTCTTAAAAACTTTTATTAAAACACATTATATACAGACTGAGAAATACTGAGTTAAACTTCTTTTCTTATAATAGTTTCCTGTACATCTTCCATATGTTTTCAAAAGAGTTTAGACTCAGACAAGTGTAAATTTCTTTAGCTCAGGTTCACTAGAGGAGTTCCTGTTCCTTCTCTGAGTACTTAGATAATGGAGTAAATTAGTCAAGAAATATGATTCCCAATGGAACAAATACTTAAAAAATCAGGCCAAACAAATGCCTGTCAAAAGAAAAAAGTATACGAGGGTTTTCAATAGAAAATACATAATATTGGGGATGCCTGAGTGGCTCAGCAGTTGAGCGTCTGCCTTCTGCTTAGGATGTGATCTCGGAGTCCCGGGATTGAGTCCCACATTGGGCTCCTGCACGGAGCCTGCTTCTCCCTCTGCCTATGTTTCTGCCTCTCTCTGTGTCTCTCATGAATAAATAAATAAAACCTTTAAAAATATCAAAAAATGAAAATATATAATATTGGACTAATTCTTTCATTTACAAATAAGAGCCTATTGACTCCATGTTATTTGCAGAAGCACATTATCCTCTTTCAATGCCTGGTATAAATCCTACTGGTGCAGCTCATATTTATGACATGTTTGACTCAGTTTCAGCATGAATCTCTGACCTTGGCAGGAAAACTAATTGGTGGATATAACACTAAACAGTAGTGGTAGAACTCAGATATTAAGAACTGATATGTATCAACAATTGTAACTGTCATTTTATAAAAGTTCACTTGTCCTCACAATCAATACAGTGTATTGAAACTTTTATAATTGAAGAAAACTCAAGTTTACATAAGTTAATTAATTTATGTAACATCAAACAGCCAGTCAAGGGTAGAGTTCAAAGTTACTTCCAGCCTTATATGATTTCAAAGTCCATATTGTTTGGGCCTATTATAAATACTCACTTCGGTCTCTGTACCATTTTGTTCTGATTAAAGACCAAATTTTAGAATTTTGAAGAGAAATATTTTGTTTTTGTTTTTTTTTTAATTGAAGAAAATGTAAGAAAATTGTAGCTAAGCTCAATAAAAGGCACTGAAAAGAAGATCTTAGGATTCATAAGGTAGGAATTCTATTTCCACACCTACCTGACACTTTTTTTCCTGAGGAAATTTGCAAATATGGCTTTCCCTTGACTTGCTTCAATTTCCTTTATCAAGCTGAACAGAGTTTTAATTTCTGCCCTACATTTGCAACAGGGTTTAGGATTAAATAAACAAGGTTAGAGTCCATGATTCAGACTCCACAAATATAAAGTCAACAGCAAGATTAAATAGCTGAGCTGTTTGCTTGCCTGTTATATTTGATCCTGGAGCAGTTGAACTTACTTCAATCATTCCATTTTTTCAATCAACAATTTTGTTTTGAATGCCAGAAAAAAATCACAAAAGATTCTGTCCTTGTGGAGATTATAATCTAGCAATCTCCAAGATATTATTTAAATAATTGCAGGTCTAAAATAAAATAACAGCAGTAATAAATTCTATAAAGAAGAAAGATATGATACCATGAGATCATCTAATAGAGATCTGCTCTAAACTGGGGGACACAGCAGGAGTGAAGATTGAGATGACATGTTCAGAATTAGTTTCCAAATGAGGAAGATGCAAGGAATTCTCTCTGGAAGTTATCATCTTACGTAGTAGTTGCCCTGTGACTGGGGTAAATCTAAAAATATTTTGAAAGGGCCAGCAGAACTCAAGTGTGTATGAATATACAGTGTGTGTGTGTGTGTGTGTGTGTGTGTGTGAGAGAGAGAGAGAGAGAGAGAGAGAGAGAGGTTAGGGCAAGAAGATTGAGTGGCAGATAGAAGGCAGATCATGTAGGGCCTTGTATACCATTATACTTATTTTGGCAGTTTCATGAAAGTGTTTTATGAGCAGTGAAGCCATATCATTTTCATTTCAAACATCCCTCTGGCTCTCATATAGAGAACAAATTGCAGTTCAAGAAGAACAAAATTGGATGGAGATGGCCATCAGGTAGGTTGGTCATCTTTTTAACTGGAAGCTCTATTTTATCCAAAACAGGTTGTTATTATATGCTGTTAGTAGTGTCACAATTACAATAGAAAGATTTGCTGTACTATTAGTTATCTTTACTTTATGGATTTGATATCTGAAGAGTAAGTTTGTTTGGCTTCTCTCTACTTATGATACCTTTAAATGTCTCTTCAGAAAAATGGAGCAATTTTTTTTCATCACTATTTTGATCTAGAGTAGCCCTAAAAGGACTTCAGGATTTCTGTTACAGGCAATTTATTTCTAATATTTTTCACCTTTCCTCTTGTGAACCACAGAAGTACATATAAAGTTCAATTTTCCTCACACATTTAATCTTGAGCTCTCAAGAAAGGACTGTGAAGGGTAATATAATGGGGCTCACCCAGACCCCCAACTCTGCCTTCTAGTAGCTCTTATTTCTTCTACATCAACACATCAGTGTTGCCTAATAAAAAGTGACTAACATTTTTTGCACATATTTTGGTGCTTAAGGTATATTTCAGAGAAAATGCTCATTTTAAATTTCAAGTCATGTTTAAAACATTCCAGGTATTTCCCTTAGTGAACTGATAGCAGAATTGAACATATCTGAAAGGGCTCAGAAAGATCAGATGGATGCTCACTGGATGCCCAGCGCTGCCCCAGGAGAGTTTTATTTATGTCTTACACTTCTGCATTTTTGAACTTTGTTTTCCCTTGTACTCCCAGCACTGAGGAAATATTCCAGCTACCCTGATTGTCTTTTTATTCTCCTAATGAGCTTTATTATTCATTCACATCCCTGCAACTGTGCTCTCATTGTTTCAGCTCAAATGGCGCCCCCTTAAAGAAACCAGTCTTAACATCCCTCACCCTTAATATAACACCTCTCTCCTCTGAGCTTCACTCTGTTCCAGCCAAATTATCATTATGTAACTTTTTATTTTATTAGGTTATCCATCTTTATCTAGAAGATTTAAGTCCCCTGGAGCCAGTATCTCCCAATTATCTGATTTTTCCCTGCTTCCTACCAATTTGCTCTCTGATACCTTCTTCCCTATTTAATATCAATTGCCTTTTTACTCATCAGAATCCTGAACATTACTGAGGGCCCACCCAATGGCTTCCTTCTAATTTCATACTTATCTGAACAGGGCAATGTATAACTGATATCTTTTCATCCTCCATTTCTGATTTATATTGATGTGTCACTACCTCTCAATTTATTGTTTTAAAATTGCCATTTTATCTTTGCTCACTCCTTCATGGTCCCAGAATTTAGGCTCTGCGGTGGTTCATCTCTGGTCCATATAGCATCAGTTGAGGCAGCAAAGTCTGGGGGATCCATTTCCTAAAGAAAGTCTTCATTCACATGCTTAATTATCAGTGCTCCTTGTTCTTTCTCTCTGTCTTCATATGGCATCTCATTCTCCAGAGTCTATAACAGCATGATAGTCTCACAAGGATAGGATTTCTTACATCGAATTTAGTGTCCTCTGGAATGAATTCCCTGAAGATCCAGGAGAATACTAAAGAATCTTCTGATCTAACTCTGAAGTCATGCAGTGTAATTTCTGCCTCACCCCACTGGTCAGAATATGAGTAATATACACAGTTATTATTCATAGAAAAGAGAACTGTATAAGAGAGTAAATACTGACCACCATGTTTGTTGAGGATAGGGGAAGGTATCTTTAGAGACAAGATGCCAAATCTGCATGCCCTGTACCATTCCATGAAGACTATGTGGGGTTTCTATCAAGAGAGTTCAACTCTTTTTCTTTGGTTGACTGAAGCCTAAACTCTCTGGAATCACTATTTTCTACCAAGTTTATAACCTTTAATTGAATAAGGACATAGAAAACAGGCATTCATTGGCCAGGTTAGCCTAATCAAATCTGGTGATCATTGGAGGATCCAATCAGTGGCTCAGTTGCTCACATAATTCTATGTGGATTGTAAATATTTTTAAGACTGAGATCTCACAATTGTAGTTTTGATTTAGTTTCCTACAGTACCTAGCAGTGTATTATGGATATATTATAGTCCTGGCACATCCTAGTTGAATAAACCTGTGAGTGAATAAATAACATAAATATTCTACATCTTTTCTGAAGATATGATCTAAAATAAATGGACTGATACATGAAAAAATATTGAAGTTTGACACATAGAATATAATTGAGAACTCAGACCTCTAAACACATTCAGTAGTCACATGAATGATAAGCTGTCTATCATAGTTAAAGAAACATGAGGTGACCTTTGCTTCCTTTAAAATGCTACTTTCTGTCTTTCCCTTTCAGTGTCACTCAATGATGCTAAGTATGCAGGACATGTTAAAAATGGAAAAAAATAAATCAAGCAGTCATTTGTCTGCCAAGTGCCAAAAGTATCATTTTGTTGTTGAATTTTTTTCCCCACAAAGTTGACTACTTCAAGAGTTGGCAACTTTTTCTTAAGGGAGCAGATGGTAATATTTCAGGCTTTGAGGACCATATTGCCTCTGTCACAACTACTTAATGTTTCTATTGTAGTACAAAAACAGTTGTGGACAGTATGTAAATCAACGAGTGTGGCTGTGATCCAATAAAACTTTATTTACAAAAAATGGACTATGATCCCATAGGTCATAGTTTGCTGACTTCTGTAATAGCTTAGTTATAACAGATTAGACTAATGTAATACTTAATTTGTGTGGGTTTTTTTTATTATCTGGAAAAAGGAAGGCATATCTTTTAGGCCTAAGAGCAGATTTAAAAAATATATCTGGGCTGACAGAAATGCCAACCCTAAAGAGCCTGTGCTAGAGTTTCAATCCTAAAAGAACAATAGTAGGATATATTACCTGAGGTAGACAGGATTTGGAGAGGTCATAAAGCTTGCAACTGCTTTGGTTCAAAATAAGACAGATGCATTTAAAACACCAAGTCCAAGAGTTAAAGTCACAAGTCACCAAAATCTATCAAGATAAGAGAGATAGCTAAATAGATTCAAAAAAGAGGACGGGTCCGATGAAATGAGATGAATTTGGAGCTATTGCCATGCTCAACCCTCAGTTGTCTATCTTGCATCTTTATCTCTCACAAATGTGGTACAGGTGTTTTGGGTTAACAGATGACAGATACTGAGCAACTTTATTTTAGATGAAGGATTTATATTTAATTTCTGTGTACATTGATGTTTGCTAGTTCATCTAGAAAAATATACCAGTGCAATATCTCAGGATGTAATCTCTACCACTCAACTGCTTAAAGTATAACTGCTGAGATATCTCATATCAATACAAATAGACAAACACAAAATCTGAATTCAGATAAGGCAGAATGATGTTATATACCTGTGTTTCTCAAATTTTAATGCATATAGAAACCACTGGGGATCTTGTTATAGTGTAGGTTGTGATTTGATAGGTTTGGAGAGGGGCCTGTGATACCGTGCCTTTTTCAAGCTTCCATGTGATGATGATTCTCTTTGTGCAGGGACCACACATGAAATAGCAATACTCTATGCAATTTTAGAATAGATAGTCAGTTGGGTGGCTCAGTGGTTGGGGGATTGTCTTTGGCTCAGGTCATGATCCCAGGAAACGGGATGGAGCCCCGCATCAGGCTCCTGTGGGAAGCCTGCTTCTCCCTCTGCCTGTGACTCTACCTCTCTCTCTCTCTCTCTTTCTCCCTCTCTCTCTCTCTCTGACTCTCATGAGTGAATAAATAAATCTTTGAAAAAAATAAATAAAAAAAAGAGAGAGAGAGAGAGTCAGGGATAGTGTAGTCAAGGATTCCTGGATGAAATGGGACTAGAACTATGCCTGGATGCAGGAATTCAAGTTCAAATGCCTTACAACAGGCATGCGGTATAAATGGCTGCATCAGGATTGGTGTAAAATAACAGGGAGTGGTCTAAAACTGAGCCAAATGTTGTATCCATTGTTGAAACAATTAGATGTAGAGACTCATTTAGAACAAGGAGCCAAACTAAAAGTTACAATCAACCTTTCACTCACTCAACAGTGCAAGCAAGAGGCAATAAGAGAGGTAGGCTCCAAGTGCTCCATTTTCACTATGGAATAGCCCTGGGTCAGAGTCAGGTAGAGTGGCACAGATAGGGGGAATCATCTGACTGTCAAAGATGTCACTAAGCAAGAGACCCTACCTCTTTTTGGACCCATGGGCAAAAGGGCTTGGGTTGGGAAGGTAGAATGTCAAAGTAGAGAAAAGTGCCTGATCTGAGACCCCTTGAGGAAGCTTCCACAGGGAGGTATCTGGGCTATGAATGCAAACCTGTGTATAAGGATGGCAGCCTGGGAGTGAGGGAGCCTGAGAATGCAACTTTCACTAAAAAACCCTGCAATGCACTGTTTGTGAACCAAGTCTGGTGTTGGGAGAGCAGCTTCCCTACTTAAGGCTTGACAAAGCCTTGTGATTGCCTCCATCAGGTTTGAAACATCACAGACGGGGTTTTGGTCTGGATCTGAACTCCTCACTTTCTACGCTGAATCTCCAAGTGGCAGCCGCTGCTTAAGATCAAGAATTGTTTCTAGGAGGGAATCCAGACTGATGCCAGATCTTCAATTTTTTTCAAGGGAAACCACACATTTCTGTTTACACATGAAATTCTCTGATTTTCAAATATTGGCAACCAGTTTATGAAATGATTATTCTTATTTTTTAGTTTGAATCCAAAGCAAAAGATGTTTTGTTATCCTGATCCAGCCTGAAAGCCGAGTTTGTTACTTCTGCTTGAGAGGAGGCTACCATTTGGCTGAAAGTTACAGTAGAAATGTAAAGTAAGGATGAAACAGAACAAAATTGCTCCTGAGCTGGAGCTTGATGGAGTTTGAGATCAGGCCAATTAATTTTTACTTTAAATACATTTATTTCTCAATGGACATTTAGGTTCCTTCCATATCTTGGCTGTAGTGAATAAGCACTGCCATGGACAGAAGAGTACAGTTATCACTCCAAGATCTTGATTTCAGTTCTCTTTCTACCTCAGAGATGGGATTGCTGAATCATAGGATAGTTCTATTTTTCATTTTTAGAGTAACTTCCATACTATTTTTCACAGGGGCTCTACCTACATTGTAGGTAGGAACATTGTCCCTACGAACAGTAAGGAAAGGTTCCAATTTTTGTACATCATTGCAAATACTTTTATGGCAGTATGTATGTATGTATGTATGTATATATATTTTTTTATAATAGTCATCCTGACAAGGATGAGGTGATATATCTCATTGGGGTTTTGATTTGCTGATATACACATACAATGAGCTACTACTATTCAGCCTTAGAGAAAGCAATTCTGCAGTATGCAACAGCATAGATCAAACTTGACATTATGCTAAGTGATGTAAGCCAATTACTCAAAGACAAATACTGCATGATTCCACTTCTGTGAGATATCTAAAATAGCCAAGTGCTTAGAATCAAAAGGCACAAGGGTGGTTTCCAGGGGCTGGAGAAAGAGGGAAGTAAGGAGTTACTAGCCAATGGGCATACATTTTCAGTCAAGCAATGTGAATAAGCTCCAGAGATCTGCTGTGCGTAGTCCCCAGAATCCACGAAAATGTACGGTGCACTTAAAAATTCAAGACGGTAGGTCTCATGTTGTGCTCTTAGCACAATAAGATTTTTTTAAGTTTTTAAAATGTACTTAATCTCCTAATTGACTCCCTATTATAGACCTCAGGATGTTCTCAAAAGCCATCACGTTTTCAAAACCTGAGCTCTACATGTCGGAGCGTTGTTCTAAGGCAAACAATTGCTGAACTGTTTCTTGTTAAAATGTCACCATTTTCAGAGCTACAGTTTAGCACATTCAAGCACCCTAGGAAACAATTGTCCACACCACGAGCTCACAGACTCAAAGAAAAAATGTTTTTCTCTGACATAATAAACATCTCCTTGTGGAGTTGAAGATTACAGGGAGACATTTATTTTACTGGCCTATTGACTTTATTACAGGGTACCTGAAATTCCCAGGGTGGCTCACAATGGAAGTGACAGTGATATGTTTGTGTGTCTTTAAATATGTACCATTGTGAGTGCCAAGCTGAAAAGATAAATCTTTCTGAGGAATAATAGAAGACTTTCTGCTTTGGAAATGAATGGACCTCTGGATAACTATTTCCCAGGCTCCAAATCTAAGAGAGTTTTGTCTGCTCATCCCCTCCCCACACATAGAGGTTTGCCAAGGCTTCTACTGTAAGGTTGTTCATATCAGCCTCTCCCTTAGGGGCCCTGTTGTACCACCCAAGCTCAGGCATGCTATGCCACATTTGGTAGTTATGGCATCAGCCTTCAAATCGGTCTCTGTCTCAATGGTTCCCACTTCAGATTATATCTACACATTACCTAAAATCATATTTTCAAACATTTTAGCTCTAATTTCACCTTCAGTGTATTCAATTGACCCAATTACCAAAAAGAACACAAAAAAATGAAATTTTAAAAGGGAAAAAGAAATAAATTGATATGCAAAGCTGCTTACATGTACCACTGTATTAACAATTATTCCCCATTTTTCACTACTTACATATTTTGGGCATATATTCTCAAGAAATAGGCCTTTTAATGTTATATCCCTAACTTCCTGCCTATATATTCTTCCTTTTTCTTTTCTGCCTCTTATTCAGTTTTAGCATCAAATCCATACAATAATTCCACTGTCTTCCTCTGCCCAATTAAGATTTTTTTAATTGTTCAGGCTCTTTTATGTCTGAGGGGTTTTTGTGTGTGAAGAAACGTCGCACAACATGCATTTGGTTTAATTACCTTAGAAATCTACTTAACAGCTAACCATAATTGGTGTATTCAACTATTAACAATATAATATTTACTCATATATAAAATAATCAAAATCTAAATACTATCCTGTACTGTAATCATCATCAATCAAATTTAACATTGAATTTTCTTGAACTTAAAAGATTACTATAGACATATTTAATCAATTTTTTCTAAGCAAATTTATAAAAATAAATGTTTTCTTACATTTAAACATACAAAAGAAACAAATATTGGGACTAATGCACTTACAGTTAAACAAATTATAAAATTTACATATTTTCTCTGTAATTTCTAACTTCATCATTCTTCCTACATTTATGCTTTTTAAGGTTGCAGTAATCATAACAGGTGCTCATTTCTACACTTTTTTAGAATTTCAGTAACCCATCTAATATCAAAAGAAAAAAATAGAGTAAAATGTCCAATTAGCCTAGTTGTGGATTTGGGGGATGTCAATGGATTAAAAACTTTTGTCCTGACAGAAGTCTTGGTGCACAGTAGAACATGGTTCAGAGTTGAGCTATTGATCATTATAATTAGGTTTTTGTAATATTAAGTAAATTTTAGTCACATATTCCATACAGATTTTAGTTTTTGAAGCTTGGAATTGTTACCATGATTAATTACTAATTCGTGGCGGTGGTATTGTATATGGTGATATATTGACTTATTTGTTCATGTAATTGGAAATTCTAGAAAGCCTTATCACTATGAAGACGAAGCTCTTATGGATGTGTCATCTATTAGGAGACGAAGGTTCGCCTCTTTTTGGGCAACTCCCACTTAAAAGAAAATTGCAAATTCACTTCGGAACTTACTGTCAGATCTTTTTAGTATATCACCATCAGTGGTGGTCACACACCCACTTTTCAACTCTCTTTCTTTGTGTTATCATTGGTGCTGATAGATTCTATTCTTCACTGAGAGTTGACTCACTCATTTTATGTTCACTTTTTTCTAATTGCATGCACATGCACAAATACCCGACTTTAAAAGGAAAAATGTAAATTATCACACTCTCATATTCATTATTATTAAATATTTGTGTATATATATGTAATATTCAACCATCCTCTTATAATAATTACTGTTTTATATACTCCATATTGAATTTACCTTTTGCATATTATTTTAAACTCATGATATTTCATAAATAGCTACTATTATTATCCTCAGTTATAATTAATGATGCACAGATTGCCATAGCCCGAACATCACAATCTCCTTTGTCTTTTTAGTGTTCTCCTGACAGTGTTGAGGGTGTTTTTGAATTTTGTTAATTGATAGGATAGTATATGCCCATTCAAAGACTTTGAGCTACTCTCCATAAATCCTTGCTTCCACGTGCATTATAATCCACAGGGGTCATTTGTGAATTTTATAAAAAGGTGATTGTTTTTTTCCCGGTGAACAGAGCTTCCTGTCAAATCTCAGGGCTTGGTGAGTGAGCAGCGCTGTGACTTTAAATAATGCACAAACTGCACACATGTGCAGAGCAGCTCAGCCTTCTCCCTTTCTGTAAAGATCAGTATTTGAGAATGATATCTCATTGAAAGTCATTCACTTACATGTACACATTGGACAGTAGTACTACTGTAATTTTAGTATAGTGGTTAAAAACACGAGTGCATTTGAATCCTGGCTCTGCTTCTATGTGACTTTGGGTGGTTCATGAATCATGTCCACAGTTTTGTTTTCTTATGCATAAAAATGGGAACAATAATAATATCTATTCCAAAGAGTTATGATGACAGTAGGATAAGTCAACATACATAAAGCTCTTAAAACAGTGCCTGGCACATTAAAGGTGCTATAAAAGTGTTTTCTGCTTTCAATATCATTGCTTTTAGTGATAGTACTGGAAAGAGAGTTCTCTTTTGCTCCTGAAGTTTACGTTGCTATTTTCAATGTATCCTACCATGCACCTATGCTCTATTCTTAAAACATAAAGGTTTAATTTATTATTATATCTTTTTCCTATGATGGCCATTAAGACATGAAGGGCAAAAGAGCATGCTCCTATAAACAAAGGGAAATAAAATTGGCTGCTGAGAATCAAACCAGGAAATTAACACACCATGCATGCAAATCAGATGGGGAACGTCATCTTGAAGAAGTGTATATAAGGGGTCTAAGACATATATCACTTTGCTTAACTTATGCTAAACCATAAAAATGGCAGATATTAATATTTGACAGGTAGATATTTCACTATTTCTAAAAATCTATGTAAAAAAATTTTTTAAATGTGTAAATTATAACTGGCCATAAAAATAGGATTGGGATTTCTAAGAGAAATGATACATTTCAAACTACTTCAGCCTTGTTCAGGATGCCTTCTCTCCTGTACACTCCACATTGTTTGTTCTGATCTTTTTTGGAAGGATTTTCACAAACTTGTACCTTTTATAATCTCCCTTAGCTTCTGTTTGGAGTATTTGCTAGGTGCCAGTAATTTTACTTAGTACAAATTTTTACTAAATTTGTCACATTTAATTCAGAAAAGAAGCATATGTGCTCCATATTTATTTCATTTCTCAAGATGAAGGAGTTTAAGGTGAAAGCAGTTAATCAAATTGGTAACTCTGAAGATCAGGTAAATGGCAAGGCTGGGATTAGAACTTGGCTTTGTCTGATTAAATGATTAGGGTGCTGCCCCCTATGAGTCAGCTCATATTTAAGGTTAATATTGCTGGTGGATTAATATTTCAATTGTCTTGACTAAAGTGTTAGAATTGGAGAGGTTTAATAAAATTATTAATTTTCTAACTTTTAAAATATGACTTGTTTTATTTTACTTTCCTTTCCTCTATGTTCATCTGTTTTGTTTTGTTTTGTTTTTTTTCTTAAATAAGAAAAACAAAAAACAGAGAAGGAGGCAAACCATAAGAAACTCTGAACTATAGGGAACAAACTGAGGGGTGCTGGAGGGGAGGTGGTTACAGGATGGAGTAATTGGGTGATGAGCATGAAGGAGAGCACGTCATGGAATGAGCACTGGGTGTTATATGCAACTGATGAATCACTAAATTCTATCCCTAAAACTAGTAATGTAATACATGTTAAATACAAAATTAAAAATAAATAAAATATAAGACTTACTTTGGAGAATTAAGGTATATTATTTTCTTGCTCTTTGTATGCCTCAATTTCTATTATGGAAAAATGAATATGATAATAGTATTGCTTCATAGATTATTGTGGATTAAAATATATATACATGCAAAGTTTCTTTCAAGTAGAAAAGACTTAATTAGGGTTAGCTGCTATTATTATTATTATTATTATTATTATCATTATTCCAATTATATGCTCTTCCTCATGTAGACGAAACCAGTAAGCTCTGGAGTGAACAATTCCCTGGCAGTTTTTCACGTAGGAGTAGGCCAAAGCTCCCTGTGGACTCAACTGACATACCCAAAAGCATTATAATTTTGTATCTATCCTATCTCCTTGCTTCGAATGAAGCTAAGTCCATCCCTGAGATTTTGAAATATTATTTTATTTTTTTAAAGATTTTATTTATTGACTTGAGAGGGAAAGTGAGAGATAGAGACAGAGAAAGAGAAGGAGGAAAAGCAAAGGTAAAGGGACAAGCAGACACCACACAGAGTATGGAGCTTCATGCAGGGCTCCATTTTGAGTCCCTGAGATCATGACCTGAGCTGAAATCAAGAGTCAGATGTTCAACCTACTGAGTCACCCATGGAAGTCTGAAACATCTTAGATAAGAACCATCTTGTGGAGTTTTCTCTACAATTTCAGATGCAGTTTTCCCAGAAACCCAAAGCCTTCTCTCCAGAATATTTCTTAACACCACTTCCTCCATAGTTGGTGATAGTAGGACTAGACTCCCCTGAGGTTTAGGGGTGTGGCTCCCATACATGATGTAAATTTAGTGGTGTCTGGAAATCTCTTGTTAAAGAGATTTTATTCATCTGTTGACTGAATCCTTAAAAATTTAATTCTACATAACTTTGTCATTTGCATATGATATTTAAAATGCAAGTATATCTGAAGGATAATAAATGCATATACATATTCCTTATCACACTTATTTCCCTCTTTTCACAAATATAAATTGGACCAGGTGTCAAGGCTCTAGAAGTGTAAAGACAATCTTCGTAACCTCTGTGAACATGGAGCACAATGACAGAGAAGAAAAATTATTGACATAGGCTGTGATACTTTCTAAAATATGGCTATGCAGAGTGGGGCAAAGAAAAGAGTATGGAAAGGAGAATCACAGAGAAATTTTTGATTGCACTGATGATTGAGGGGTAAGTAGAATTTCATCAAGCAGCTAAGGTAGAGGGTATTCTATGCAGAACAAATGATAAGTACAGAATACAGAAGTATGAAAGGCCAGAACGTGCTCTCCAACCACAAATAAATAGGAATGACCAATGTATAAAATGTGCATGGTGTGTGTGTGTGTGTGTGTGTGTGTGTGTGTGTGTGTGTTGGGGGAGGTGGGGTGCCAGAAAACTAGTTAACAGGAGCCTCTGCAGGCCTTGTGAAAGAGTTTGAACTTGATCCTGAAAGATATGGAGAGATATTGATGTATTGTTATAATATGGAGTTCTGCATGAAATAAGATCTGTATCTTAAAATATTCTGGAGGCAGATTAAATTATTTATTTATTTTTCCTATTTTTCTTACAGCAGTGGGTAATAGCTAGAGATAGCCACCAAGTGAATATAAAGTCTAGGCAGAAATGTGAAAGCATCAAACACACTAATCAAATCTAGTCTTGGACTTGAAATTATAAAAAAGGCATTACAGTTAATTGATAAGATAGACATGGAATAGATATACAATATTATGTTAGAAGAACTAGAATAGAAATATATTTCAGTATATAATAGAGCTTTTAGGAGAATATTTCTAATTCTACCACATTTGGATGTGGCAATCTGGAGACGATTTCTAAATTTTGTTTAATGAGAAAATAATTCCCTTTACAATTACACTACAAATGAATAAGTTTAGCCAAGAAGGTGAAAAATTTATACTATGAAAACTGTAACACATTAATGAAAGACATTGGACACAAACAAATGGAAAGACATACCATGCTCATGGATTGGAAGAATTAATATTGTTAAAATTTCCATACTACCCAACACAATCTACAAATTCATTGCAATATCATTCTTCACAGGCCTAGAACAAATAATCCTAAAATTTGTATGGAACCACAAAAGACCCTAAAAAGTCAAAGCAATCTTGAGAAAGAACAAAGATGATGTATCATAGTTCCAGATTTTGAGATATACTACAAAACTGTAGTAATCAAAACAGTACAATACTTGCAAAAAATAGACACATAGATCAATAGAATAAGATAGAGAGCCCAAAAAATATTTCTATGTTTGTTTTTCAGTTAATCTAAGACAAATGAAGTAGGAATGGGGCAAAGGGAGTCTCTTCAACAAATGGTGGTGGGTAAACTGGAAGCTACATGCAAAAGAATGAAACTGGACCACAGATTTATACCATTCATGCATATGTCTCTTCAGGCAAAGGAAACAACAGCAAAAATAAACTATTGTGACTACATGAAAATAAAAAGCTTTTATATAGCAAAAGAAATCATCAACAAAATGAAAACCAACCTACTGAACGGGAGAAGATACTTGCAAGTGATATATTCAATAAAGTGTTAATATCCAAAGTATAACTTAAATGCCACAATACCTCCCAAAAAAATTCAGTTAAAAAATGGGCAAAGGACCTGAATAGATATATTTTATGGAAGATATACAAATGGTAAATGGACACATGAAAAAATGCTCAACCTTTTTAAAATCACATAAAAATTACAAGGAAACATCATCTCATACTGGTTAGAATGACTAGTATAAAAAGACAAGAAATAATAAGGGTTGGTAAGGATATGGAGTGAAAAAAAAAAACTTTATGCACTGTTGGTAAGAATTTAAATTGGAGATGGAGAAATTGGAGAAATCACGGTGGAAAAGAGTATGGATGTTTCTTCAAAAAAAAAAACATGGAAGGAAGAAAAAGAAATTAAAAAAAGAAATGCCATACAATCTAGGAATTCTATTACTGGATATTTACCTAAGGAAAACAAAAACTCTAATTTGAAAAATTACATTCATACCTGTGCTTATTGCAGTTTTATTTACAATAGCCAAGATGTGATGACAACTCGAGTTTCCATTGATAGACAAACGGATAAAGAAGAAGTGATACACAGATACATATGTACACACACACAATAGACTACTACTGAGTCATAAAAAAGAATGATATCTTGCCTTTTGTGGCAACATGAATAGATCACGAGGGTATTATGTCAAGTGATGTAAGTCATAAAGAGATAGACAAATACCATATGATTTCATATATACATGGAATCTAAAAAAACAAAACAAATAAAGAGAAGAAATAGACTCATAAATGTGGACCACAAACTGGTGGCTACCAGAGGGAAGGAAGATGGGGGATGGGAAAAATAGGTAAAGGAAATTAAGAAGTACAAATTCCAGTTATAAGTTACAGAGATGAAGAGTACAGCATAGAGAATATATGTAACAACGTTGTATAGTGACAGATCACAACTACACTTATCATTACTCAGAACACTGAGTAATGTATACAATTGTCGAATCATTATGTTGTGCACACAAAACTAATACATTTCATGTCATCTATGTTTCAATAATAAAAATTAAAACAAAAAAAAACAAAAACAAATATTAGATGCCTTTGTTTACCTCATGTGTATCTCCTTTCTGGTAACAATGGTCTCTCATCTTTACTGATAACTGAGTAAAAGTCTAATTGCTCTGCTTATTACATTGGTTGGTTTGGTTGATTTGCTATAAGAACATAGACTCCTCACTTTAAAAAATATCAAGTGTAAAAAAAATAAAAAGTATCAAGTGTAAAGAGAAATACTCTGGGGCATTTTTAAAAGATTTTATTCATTTATTCATGAGACAGAGAGAGACAGAGAGAGAGAGAGAGAGAGAGAGAGAGAGGCAGAGACACAGGCAGAGGGAGAAGCAGGCTCCATGCGGGAAGCCCGACGTGGGACTCGTGGGACTCTATCCCGGGTCTCCAGGATCACGCCTTAGACTGAATGTGGCGACAAACCACTGAGCAACCCGGGCTGCCCTACTCTGGGGCTTTTAAGAGTTATTTAAAACCACACTTTAATATCACATTCTTCACTTGGCCATTCTCATGAAATAATACTATCAAATAAATAACAATTTGGTCAGCAAATAGATTTTTTAAATATTTTAACTTTTTGAGGAACTTACATACTGTTTTTCCACAGTGGCTGCACCAGTTTGCATTCCCACCAGCAGTGCAAAAGGTTTCCCCTTTCTCCACATCCTAGCCAACAACTGCTGTTTCTTATGTTGTTGATTTTAGCCATTCTGACTGGTGTGAGGTGTTATTTCATTGTAGTTTTGATTTGCATTTCCCTGATGATTACTGATGTTTAAAGCCTTATTATCATTTCTATTAAGTAGATTGTTATTATTGCTAATATTATTATAAGAATAAATGATGTTTAGATGAGGAATATGGGTTAAGACTGGAGAAAGGCAAATCAATGAAGGTCTTATGATTGAGAGGAATGCCTGTGTTGATTTTAGGTATATGAACTTTCTGGTATTTTTGTTGTTGTTGTTGGAAGAAGGATAGCACAAGTTGTTACTATTAATTTATTTTCCCTGCTTCGTTGTTAATCTGAGCTAGCAATGTTGAAAGGGTAAGGGGCATAATTTTGATTCCTTATTACCTGAGTTGACAGAGCTGTGATTCTAAAATTCAGTGTGCATTAGAATCATTTGAGAAACAGTTCTGTGCTTAAAAAAACATGAGAAATGGTGTAGACTTTCTATAGAAAGTGATAGATGGGTTGTTAGAGATCAGCAGTCTACTCAGCTAAAACAAAAAGAAATTCAGGAACAAAACATCTCAAGGATTTGCTTAATAGTACGTATTATGTTACTATAAGAATCAGATCCAGGACCCAAGTCTCCTGTCTCCTATCTGGTTCTCATTCCATTTTACCAATTATCTTAATTGTCTTGAAACTTCATTTACTCATACAGCCAGTTACTGCTCCCTGGCTGTGAGACTGACACAGATCCCTTCTGGCATCATTGAAGAGAGAAGAGCATTAGACATTCAATGACATTGAAGACATTAGAAGAGCATTTTGGAGACATCTAAGTCAGAAATATGTTAGGGAAGAGCCTGCATGATGTGGAAAAAGAAATACACTAAAAATTAAGTACTCTGCCTTTCTGTCTTAGGAGAAGAAAAGCCAATGTCCCAAGATTGTTTTATTTTGCAGGGAAGGAAGAACACTTGCATGTCTTTGCACTGCATAAATTGTGGAGGTCATAGTACTAAGAAATCTCAGAAATTCTGGCTTACATCACTTTCAGTGTCTTCTGTAGCCAGCCAACCTGGGGCATTTTGACAGCCACACTGAGCCATGGAAAGAAAATTGTTTAGAAAGAAATCTCCATGGTATTGTTGCAAAGCTCATATTGCAGTATCCATGGCAGATTTTCTATGAGCATCTGATCAAATAGTGCAAAAGACACAGCATTCCCTCACTCTTGTGGTTTTCAAAATAGTTCTCCAGCTTCATACTACAAGCCAGTTACCATTACTCACAACAAAATTGGTCATACACTTGACCTTCACTATGTCCCAAGTCTGCCTACCAACTCTCCACAACATTCCTTTATACAATTGGTTATTGTGAAAAGATGAAGTCAATCTCTTAACTTATATTCACATAATTTAATATTTCCACTAAAAAATATATTCACATAATTTAATATTTCCACTAAAAAAAGACATTGATTCTCTGTTTAAAAGCTCTGGGCACTGTGTTTTATATGTATTATTGCATTTAATTCTCACAAAACCTCTGAAGTAGGGGTTAAGAGAAGCTGGTTAGTTAAATAATTGCGCAAGGTCCACAGCCAATAACTACAATTAATATAATTTGCCTTCTTTGCCCGATATCAACATGAATAAAATCATTTAAGAGAGAAGTGTACCTCAAAGCTGACCCTTGCCAAAGTTGGAAAGTAGGCAGGGAATTTGGTAGATGAAACCATTAAAATACTGTTTATTTCTTAGAATTAATTATCTAGTCCTGACTCGTTTATTTGGTAAGAGTTGATGGTTGACTCATGACTATTCACGGATCTAAAACGAGACCCCCAGGTCCTACCCAAGAACAATAAAAAAGGAAACAGAAAATGAGGTAGGCATGAATTTTGAAACAAAATTTTGAAAGTCACTTCGCTTCAAATTTGCTGCTTTTGTATTAGATTTTTAGAGCCAAACGTTAAACAAAAACCCTGCCTATAACTCTGTGAACTTCAGTCCTAAGAGCATTGCATTTCTTTTTTTCTCTTTTCCTGTATTTTTTTTCTTTTTTGCATAATGGGACACTTTCTTTTCCACCTATTCTTCCCTGACATCTTTATTATTATATATTCCTTTAGAAACAACATTATCATTTCACAGCACTGTATAGAAGGTATTTATTGAAAATTATAATATCAGTAGTCAGGAACCTTAATGCTGAGATATTAGCATTTATAACTATCCAATGCCGTGTTCAAGAAATATGATAAAACAAACAACTATTTCACAAATGATTATCTACTGTTGTTTGAATTCTGTGCTAGCTTTTGGGTTTATGCAAAGAAATTATTTTCATGCTCTAGGACAGTATTTTACCTGAATTATTTTGTAGTCATATTGATTCAGCTGTTGTATCAAAAATGTGCTTCAGTTTTAATATTAAAACTTAATTATACATTCCAAAACCACTGACAATATAAAAGTTTTCTTGCTTGTCAAAGCACCAGATATGAGTATTTTAAAAGGTTTATTTCTATTATGTATATAATCCTGTTTATATTTTGAGGTTTCAAATTATAGGTGTAATGGAAGGCATTTTTATTACTCTGTGCTTTGAGAATTCTGAATATTGTAATACACCCTATTAGAATCGATGTACTGTATCATTACATATTATAGATAAACTCATATACCACTAATGTGAGAGGGGTTATAAAATTGAAATAGAATAACAATTTTTTTTCTGGTTTCTCTGGTGCTTTATGCACTTCATTTACTAAAAAACATAAAATGGTCAGTAAAATATTTACTAGGACTTTGAATATCTCTAAAGGCATAAACTGAATTGTGCAGTATCTCCAGTTTTCTATAAAGTACCTTGCCTTCAGAATACAACACTCTGGCAATTTTTTTTTTTAATTTGAGGATATGTGTCTTCAGAGGCCAATCTACACCTTTACAGCAGAAGAGAATATTTTCTCTCTTTTTAAGATTTTATTTATTTATTCATGAGAGACACAGAGAGAGAGAGAGAGAGAGAGGCAGAGACACAGGCAGAGGGAGAAGCAGGCTCCATGCAGGGAGTCCAATGTGGGACTCGATCCCAAGATTTCAGGATCACGCCCTGGGCTGAAGACAGACGCTAAACCGCTGAGCCATCCAGGGATCCCCAGAAGAGAATATTTTCATTTTTCATTGAAATTCTTAGAATTTCTGTAAGGTTTACTGATAAAATAATTACAAGATATGTGGTAGCTTTGCAATTATTTTATACAAAAGTTTACAATATTGGCTAAACATAGCCAATATTAACATATTTGACTAAATCAGAGCATCTGAACCAATGTGTTTAAAAGCTAGCCTTTATAAACTTGAAATTTTCTAATAATTTTTCTATTAGTAGCTTCTCCTTTGTGCCATTATTTTAATTGTGTGCTTCCCAATTGCTGTGATCTGAATGTTTGTATCCTGCACAATTCATGTATGGAGTCATAACCACCAAAGGGCCTTTGAGGGGCAATTAGATCATGAAGGGGGATTCCTCATGAATGGCATCAGTGCCCCTATAAGGTGATCCAGAGAGAGCCCCAGATCTTGGTGCCAAGTGAAGATTCAGTGAGACAGTTCCCGCTATGAACAAGGAAGAGGGCCCTCACTAGATAGCATGACCACACTAATGACTTGATCTTGGATTCCCTAGTCTCTAGAACTGTGAAGAATAAATTTTTGTGACAGCAGCCTAAAAGGACTAAGATACCATTTCTCTGCCTTTTTGTGCTACAGTATACATGGAACATTATTTAGCAAAGTGAGGACTTAAAGCTTAATATATATTATGGCTCTCAGAAAATATAATCTGAAAGAGGCACCAGAGAGTGCAGTGTGTAATCCAATGGAAAATACTGCATTTCCAATCATATGGTTTTCTGGTACCATTTGGAAAATGACCAAACAGTGCTTGGAAGTCTTCTATCCTTTATGCTCCTACTGCATGTCTGGTCTTCTATCCCACTAAGGTAAAAAGCTGGTCTTGGTGCCTAATGCTTTTGGCACCATCACTATAAATCTAGTATGAATTACTTTGATTTTGTTAAATAAATAAGGTGCACACATTTAACAGTAGGAAAATGTCTATCTACATTTTCTTTTCTTTCTGAATTTCTTTTTTTTTAATAATAAATTTATTTTTTATTGGTGTTCATTAAAGGCATTCAAATTGGCAAAGAAGAAGTCAAACTCTCCCTCTTCACTGATGACATGATACTCTACATAGAAAACCCAAAAGCCTTGACCCCAAGATTGCTAGAACTCATACAGCAATTTGGTAGCATGGCAGGATACAAAATCAATGCCCAGAAATCAGTGGCATTTCTATACATTAACAATGAGACTGAAGAAAGAGAAATTAAGGAGTCAATCCCATTTACAATTGCACCCAAAAGCATAAGATACCTAGGAATAAACGTAATCAAAGAGGTAAAGGATCTATACCGTAAAAACTATAGATCACTTCTGAAAGAAATTGAGGAAGACACAAAGAGATGGAAAAATATTCCATGCTCATGGATTGGCAGAATTCATATTGTGAAAATGTCAGTGTTACCCAGGGCAATTTAAACGTTTAATGCAATCCCTATCAAAATACCGTGGACTTTCTTCAGAGAGTT
This sequence comes from Canis lupus dingo, assembly GCF_003254725.2. NCBI lineage: Eukaryota > Metazoa > Chordata > Mammalia > Carnivora > Canidae > Canis > Canis lupus. The sequence continues at coordinate 27,741,649 of NC_064261.1, read as the reverse complement.
AGAACAAATTATTTTAAGATTTGTGTGGAATCAGAAAAGACCCCGAATAGCCAGGGGAATTTTAAAAAAGAAAACCATATCTGGGGGCATCACAATGCCAGATTTCAGGTTGTACTACAAAGCTGTGGTCATCAAGACAGTGTGGTACTGGCACAAAAACAGACACATGGATCAATGGAACAGAAGAGAGAAGCCAGAAGTGGACCCTCAACTTTATGGTGAACTAATATTCGATAAAGGAGGAAAGACTATGCATTGGAAGAAAGACAGTCTCTTCAATCAATGGTGCTGGGAAAATTGGACATCCACATGCAGAAGAATGAAACTAGACCACTCTCTTGCACCATACACAAAGATAAACTCAAAAAGGATGAAAGATCTAAATGTGAGACAAGACTCCATCAAAGCCCTAGAGGAGAACACAGTCAACACCCTTTTTGAACTCGGCCACAGTAACTTCTTGCAAGATACATCCATGAAGGCAAAAGAAACAAAAGCAAAAATGAACTATTGGGACTTCATCAAGATAAGAAGCTTTTGCACAGCAAAGGATACAGTCAACAAAACTAAAAGACAACCTACATTTTCAAGATAAAATGTTTCTTCTTTCTCTTTCTAGTTCCATCTTTTAATGTAATCTCTACAACCATATATGTGGGCATCTGCAAGGTTAAGTTATATTTCCTATTTTAACAGCTTTTTCAATGTACTTCACTCTAATCCAATTTGTGATGAAAAATCAATTAGTAATATTAAGTTATTAACACTTATGCATTTTTGTGGCCCTTTTCCCATTGTATTTTATTCTTATTATGTGAGCTATGATTTCCAGAAACAATAACTTATTTTGATATGGCTTTTTCCAAGAAATCTGACCATTTAGCTTTTAAAATGGATCTGCTTTACCCATCACATAATTTAATCTCTTCCACGAATTCATGTGAGAGATTCTAGTAACTGGCAGTTGCTAGGAAATGCACTACTTAATAAGTGACATAATCTGTAACTCAATGAAATTTTCAGTGACACCAGTGGATATTTTCAGACTGAGAGATAAGAGGGAAACATAATTATCTCTTTAAATAATGATTATTTGGAATCATATTCTCCAGGGACAGATGTCCAACAAAGGTCCAAAAGGTTCTTCTGTGTAATCAAAATATGTCCTAGAGCTGGTCTAGTTTCTTGAAAAAGAAAAATCTGCAAAAACCAAAGACATGTTTGTGTGACAACTTCAGCAAAGTACAAAAATCCTTTAATCCTTTACTTACCTCATTCTGTATACCTCATGGACTAGTTGCATTTTCAGAATGTTTCATGCTTTCTCTAGCCTGTGAAACTCTGCATATGTTGCTTTGCCTAGAATGGCTTATTTTCCAGTATGTGTCCGCCAAACCTCATTAATCCTTTAAAACTGAAAATGGGTTTTACATCATTTGGGAAGATATTTTTGAACCCTATTTTCTGACTTCTGATCAGATTGAGGTCCCTCTCTACCTCCATAGCACCTTGTGATTATAACTACAATAACATTTATATTATAAGTAGAAATATAACCTATTTGGTTGTGTATTTTTGTTTCCTCTGTTGGATTATATGATCCTTGATGACAAAAAAATCTATGTCGTTCATATGTGTACCTTTGATTTCTTGAGCATATTTGCTGAATCAATAATCATATGGATAGATATGTAAAGTAATGCTAATCCATAAGTAGTTTTAGTGAACTGACTCAACCTACAATGACACTTCTTTAAAATTAGAGTATAACTTAAGTGAAAATGGGAGAAATTCTTCAGGATCTGGATAAACTTAAAATAGGCAATATATGCATCAGGATCATGATTCATTATCTAATTTCTTATTATGTGATACAGCTCTGTGTACTCATTGTTTGATAAATAGAAATTTTAGAAGGAGAAAATAGAGTATATTTAAGAAAAACTGTGGGGGCAATTGTTATGTTAAAGTAGGTCATTACTTGAACAGACTTCCCTTTGCTACATTTTTAAGCAAGGGTCTATAGAAATTCTAAGGATAAAATAATGAAAGGATTCTCTCCTTGCCTTTAAGTCTTGTGTACTAGGATAAAGGGGTACAAATAATAATTTACAATGAAATACCTGTTACAATAGTAATATATTAGCTTCCTATGGCTGCTTTAAAAATTACCACAAATTAATGGTCTAAAGAAACAGAAATTTACTCTGGTCACATTTCTGGAATGTTCAAAATCAAGGTATTGGCCAGGCTGTACTACTTGGGCACAGATGCTGGAGGGAAAATACAAAATCCATTTTTTGCTTCTTCCAGCTTCTAGTAGCTACTGCCCTACCTTAGCATTCCCTGGTTTGTGGCTGCATAATGTGAATCTCTGCCTCTGTTTTCATATTGCCTCCTCCTCTTCTATCCTGTAATCTCCTTCTATGTCTTTTTTATAATGCCATTTACGATAGCATTTAGGGTTTATTCAGATACTGCAAAATATTTGACTATTCTTAATTTTCTCAAATCCTTAATTTAATTGCATCTGCAAAGACCCTTTTTCAGAATAAGGTAACACTGAAAGGTTCTTGGGATTAGATTCTAAATGTATCTGTCCCATCCATTATCAGCCTATCACAATGATATGCACTATACAGAGGGAGAGCATGGCAGAAGGAGCACCACATGTGCTTGAAGAGATAAAGAAATCCATAAAAGAACTCTTGAGGTTAAAAAAGAAAAAAAATATATAGATGCAGATGTATGAGAGAACATGCAAAGAGCGTTATTCAAGTCAGAGCCAAGAAAATTAGGATAGTCAACAGAGACTCAGAGACTATTTTAGCACCAAAATTAACTTCACACAAACCTTCCCAGGATATACTTTCAACCCAATTCTTAAGGCCTTTGTATTTGTTACCTACTGTCACAATAATGCTATGTAACAAACCACTCCAAATCTCCTAGGTTGAAAAAAAAGGAAACATTTATTGTGTTCACTTATGTGTAAATTGGCTGCGTTCAGCAGGGCTCACTCATTTTTCTGGAGTCAGCTGCAGATGATGAGGGATCTCTGCAAATTTTATCTTGGCTCCTTCTAATATCTGGAGGTTAGTTGGCTGTTAGGTATTTTAGCATGCTTGTTCTGGGAAAAGGGAAAACTTGGCTCTGCCCATGTGTCTCATTCTGCAGAAGACTAGCCCAGACATTTTCTCATGGCAAAGGCAGGAAAGAAAACAAAGCAGAAACATGTCAACACTTTTGCAATTCTTTCCATAGTCACAACTGCTAAAATCCCATTGCCCAAAGCAAAACACATGGCTAAACTCAGTAACAAAAGACATAGTCATAGGCTAAATCTTGAAGGATGGATTTACAAAGTCATACAGCAAACATATGGATACAGGGAAGGGTAAAGAATCAGAGCCATTAGTGTAATTGATAGACCACAGTCTGTCTACTGTTTATGATTATTTACATCTCTCTCCTATGCTCTCTCTTCTCCCAGAATCCCCCAAAATCTCATCCAGGCACATGACCAGGCTTTAAGTCTAGGACTCTCTGATTTACCAAAGATCCAGATGGTGTTCCTCTTGATTTGGAGACTATGAATAAAAGACAGATTATTTGTATACCACTGCCCTCACCAAACACACACACACACACACACACACACACACATCTACTCAAGTAAGTACTAAAATAATGATTGAACAGAGATAGGATGATTGCAATAAATGCTTCCATTCCCAAAAGAGGAAGAAAGGGAAGCACAGAGAAGTTACAGGTCATAATTCTGAAATCATGCAAATGTAGGCAAATCCTCCACTCTAGGATGTGCTTGTTTTGGTCTGTTCCCTGTGAGTGGCTACAGTTCGTTGTTTGCCATGTCTGTTGGTTCTACCCTTGGAACATTCTTATTTGTGACTTTTGTGGCTGCGTTTGAGGAAGAAATTGGAAACTATGCTCTTTGGATAGAATTCTTAGCCCGTTTTCTGATAGAATAACATTGAGACCCCAGGAATTTTTTTTTTACTTTTTGAATATTTTCAGTCTGTTTTCCTCCAAGCTGATGGCACTTTTACAGAAAATTGTTTCAGAAACTTTGTGTTTCTTATGAATTTGAGTCTATTTCATTTTTAATGGGTCAGAAAACCACATCAATACTTCCTTTCTGTATAGGCCTTTCTCATTTGCTTTATTCGTTACTATTTTAGGTATCTAAGGCTTCTGTAGAAAAATGCTTTTAAATTATTAGAAGCCCTTACTTACACTGAGAGAGGAGTAGGCACCACTTTGATCCATCAGTGATCTTAACAAGGGGCCAACAGTCACACCTTGATTTTGCCTGTCTTCCCTGGAAGCATCATACTTTAAGAACCTTTTGTTACCAAAGAAACTGAAAATGAAGAAGCATTATGTTCCACCACAATAGTTCTGACCTCTGCATATGTCATCTAATTCTGATTTTCAAAACATCAGTTTATCTCCCAATTTCATCTCTTTCTCGTAGTACATAGCTAGTAAAAGATGGATGCACTTTGAATACACCATTTGGAAATGTCTTGGAAAAACCCAGGACATCTATGGCTATGTTTTTATTTTTTAAGTTGTCATCAGCAGAAGTGCAACCAAATATTTTTCCGCTATGTAACATGGGGTGCTATTTTTCCAGCCCCCTATAGTTTCCTTATCAGTCTTCAACCACTATAAGACTTTGCTAACCAACTAGTCCCCAAACTAGTGTCACTTATGGTAGGTTTCCATAATGACAAAATCTCATTTCTAATGTCAATGTATGTATTATCCATTGTCACAATGTTATTGCACATCAACTAGCCCAAAACTCACTGCATAAGACCAAAGCAAATAAGTAAGCCCTAGGTTATAAGTCTGTAGCTTCTTTTAGTTCCTAAACCTGGGTGTTTGTTTCTATGATTGATGGTTGTTTTTAGTACTTGTTGGGGTTTCTTATGCATCTAAGTTCAGCTGAAATTCATTTAGGCAGCTCTGCTGCTCTTGGCTGGCCTTTCTTACATATTCACAGGTCAGTAGACTGTAGGATGATCTAGGATGGCTTCTGTTAAGACAAATGAGATGACTTGGCTCTGCTTCATGTGTTTTATCCTCCAGTAGGTAAACTAGCTATAGTCTCATGGTGGAGACAGAAGAACAGGAGAAGAACTTTGAACTTAGGCCTCTATAACATCACAACTGTCAACATCCTATTGGCCAAAGAAAGTCGTATGACTGAATTCAGAATCAAGTAGTATATAACTAAATCCCACCTTTTGATGAGAGGAACTTCAATGTTGTATTACAAAGAGCGTACACAGAGAAAGGCAAAAAAAAAAAAAAAAAAAAAAAAAAAAAAAAAAAGATCATTGATGCATTAAAGCACCACAGCTTTATTATTTCTTTCTACTCCTAGAATTCGCTAGTTAGACGGACTATTAAAGGAGGATTATTTATCCCTTAAAGTAAGCTCTCTCACTTTATCTATTAGGAAAATATAACTCATAATGTATTGAGGAAGAAAAAAGCAAATCCATTATCTAGTATTGATGGAAAGTTCAGAGGTGTTATAAGTTTTAGATTAATTTTAGTAGTTCATCAATGTCATCTAGGATCTTTTGTTCATTTTTCTTCTGTATACCTCTGCTTTGTTAGTTTCAGCCTAAAATCAGCTTCCATATTGGTCATGATATCAAATCACTGAAAATTTAAATGACAGTTTTCCCTGTTCATACCCAGGAGGAGAGAGATTCTTCTAAACAATACTCAAAGCAAGGGAATTACAATTTACCTAGAGTGCTCTGGTTTTTGTTCCTTGTTCACTCTTAAATGTAGCCAGAAATATACTCCAATTGTATGCCCTTTAGGGAGCTTTAAGTAGAGTTAGATTTCCCCCAAGTACATAAAAGAGTGAATAACCAAACTAATTCTGAAATGAACTAAGAGGGAAAAGAAGAAAGTAAATATAGGGTGGTGAACTAACACTAGTGCATTACAGTTTATACAGCAAGATTTCCACAACTGAAATTCTTCATTCTTCATAGAAAGTAAATCTCAGAATGCATTCTCTATCAGGTGTGTGTGTGTGTGTGTGTGTGTGTGAATTTATTTCTCATAGGCTTGAGTTTATCAAGAAAGATACAAGTTATCAAGAGAACTACAAGTCTGAGAATAATCTATATGTGTAAATATTGAAAGTCTTAGCCAATCTTAGCGAGAGTGAATTTGCTGCCCTTTGCTTTACTGTATGTTCTGTTAAAATGTGTGTATATGCATATATTTTTATGACTGAATGTCAGAATATAAAGCATGGTAATATGCTGGGGATAGTTAATTAAAATACAGAATCCTGAGGCCAATAGTCCCACTCAGTTGGAAACTGATGATAGGGGCTGAGGAATATTTTTAACAAGCACACCAAGAGATACTTCTATACCCCAAAGTTTTAAAATCCACTGATTTTGTGATTTAATCTAGAAGAAGCTGGACTCATTTGCCCAGAAAATTAGGGGATAGCTTTTAGCTTATTGGGGAGACCCAACAATTTCCTTAAATAAATGATAATATATTTATTCTAGCTCATTAAAAGTTTTTCTCTTCCATACTTAAAAAAAATGTTGCTAAGAAAACATTTTTTCTTTAAGGTAGCCTTGTCATTTTTTTTCTACTCCATAATGCTTTTTTTCGGCCATGGAGAACAATTATAGTAAAACCCTCCTTCCAAAAAAATAAAAATAAAAATAAAAATCCTCCTTCCACTGCAAATCATTTATGAAACCTGCTTAAGTACTGTCATGTGTGGATTTATGGACTGCTAAGTCATTCTGTGGTTTCTGTAAAACTCAGGATAGATTTGACCATATCCGATTGTAACAGTATTTCAAAGATCTAATTGCTTTATATATTTTACAACAGGATATTGCCATGATTTTTCCAGCAGCTTAACAATTTTGTTATTTTTATAACATCAACATTTAGTTATTACATCACTCATTATTGTTCTGAATAAATCTGTCCCTAATAAAAATGGAAGATATGTTGTATTTATTACATATCTTGGGGTTTATAATTTTCCTCTGTAAATATATAAATTACCCACATGGGCACACACTCAGAGATATACACATACCACTTGAAATATTCTCACATGAACACTTTTTGAGTAAACAATGTAGGAACTCTTAATGGCAAGTGTCCTAGTAGGGCATGCATTTTTTCCTTTTTTCTTTGAGTACTAATTAACATTCACCTTTACCCTATAATTTAAAAAGATTTTCAGAAATATTTTCCACTTGTTCTCCACTTTAATCCTATCAATTTTATAAAATGATCTCCACTTTTCTTGTTTAAAATCTGAGATTTTAAAATAAATAACTTCCCTAGGATCCTAAAGCCAATAATTAATCATTTTATTTGAAAAAGAATTCTTGTATTTTAGCAGAGTTTGAGATTTACAAAAAAATCAGCAAGAGTATTACAGAATTCCTCTATACTTCACACCACTTTTCCTTTGTTAACATACATTAGTGCATTTGTCACAAATAATAAATCAATAATGATATATGAATGAAAGCTCACATTTCTTTTATAGTTCTTAATTTTTACCTCATATTCTTTTCCTCTTCCAAAATCCTGTCCATAATTTTCTACAATTAGATTCCTTCGGTTTATATAGATTTGTATCAGTTTCTCAGATGTTCCTTGGTTTGATGACCTTTACAGGTTTGATGAATAATACTCAGGCATTTTGAAGAATAACCTTCAACTGGGATTTTTCTAATATTTTTCTCATGATTATGGGGATTTTGGGTTATTGGGAGGAAGACCCCAAAAATGCCACTCTTACTGCATCGCATCATGGACATGCACATATTAAGCTAAAACTGAGCTAATAGTCCCATCTCCAACTTCACCTAGTAAATAGGACTCATTCCAACCTTCCCTGATTGCTTCTGACCAGCTTCCCATCACAACAGAGAGAAACCCGGTTCCCACCAACCACCATGCATTTACTCATTATTCAATCCCAGTGGGCATATACACCTGCTGTGAGAATTGTTAACCTGTATCCCCAGGGGGAGTTACTTCACCGACTCCAGTGCTTATATAGTATTCCTCTTGTCATTAATCTAACAGTTTCCACTTCTTCCCAAAGTTACTTAGGTAGCAGTCCCTTCGCCCTTCACCTCACACTCTTTAGTAAAATATGCCACGTGTTTGCAATCAAGTCCACTCATTTTTCTATGAGATTATCATTTTGACAGATCCTTAGTGCCATGTATCTGCTACTATAATATCATACAAAATAGTCTCACCACTCTAAATATTCCTATTTCACCTATTTAATCAACTCCAAGCCTCTAGCAACCACTGATCTGTTTTTCGTTGTATTTTATTTTATTACTTTTTAGTTTCAAACATGAGAACTTGAAGGCTTAATCTTGCTTTATAACCGATATTTAAAATATGAAAATATTAATAAAGGGATCCCTGGTGGCTCAGAGGTTAGCGCCTGCCTTTGGCCAGGGGCGTAATCCTGGAGTCCAGGGATCGAGTCCCGCGTTGGGCTCCTTGCGTGGAGCCTGCTTCTCACTCTGCCTGTGTCTCTTCCTCTCTCTCTCTCCTCTCTTTGTCTCTCATGAATAAATAAATAAAATCTTTAAAAAAAAGAAAATATTAATAAAATTATGCCTTTTCATTTGCTTCTGTAGATACTTATATCAAAGTAGGGAACATACAGCAAACCTGATACAGTGTTTTGGGCTTTTTCCTTTAAATCTGATTGAGTTCTACATAGTGAATCCTTAATAAACAACTTATGACAATAGCACTCTGAGGACTATATAATTCGCATTTCCAGAGTCTGATAACTTTTGTCTCTTTCCAAGATATCCTAAAGCTATACTGGGATTTTGATAAAGATTGTTGAATCTTTAGATAAAGTTAGAAATAATTGGCATTTTAATAAAATAAAATACATTGAAGGAGTTTGCACCTAGGGATTAGGATTTTAATAATATTCACTAATGAAATATGTTAACATGCCAATTGTGTTTCTTATATAGTGTTGTGTTCTATATTACATGCTTAAAATAATTCCTGTGAATTAATTAATTTCATTAGGTTATCCTATCCTTATATGTTCTTGATACAATTTGCTTAAAGCAAAAAAAAAAAAAAAAGTTTTCGTTTACACCTTTGGTCCACTAGCATTAAAGTCAATGATCTCATTAGAATAGATTTTTTAAAATCTATTCATGAGAGACAGAGAGAGCGAGGCAGAGACATAGGCAGAGGGAGAAGCAGGCTTCCTCTGTGGAGCCTGATGTGGGACTCGATCCCAGTACCCTGGGATCACTGACCTGAGCCGAAGGCAGACACTCAACCATTGAGCTACCCATGCTTCCCTAGAATGGATTTTGATGTCAACTAATTTCAATAAGTCCACATGCAAGGTTCTTTCATGCTAATCTCACTGACAGCTCACAATAAATGAGAGAGCTTAACTTAGGTTAAGAGTCCAACATTCTTTGAGTCTTAAATCTCTAATAGATTCTACTTGTTTCTATATTTACCACTCACCCCACTTAAACTAATTAAGAAAGGTAGACAATAGGAGTGTGGGTAGTGCAGTTGATTGAGTGTTGGAATCTTGGTTTGGGCTCAGGTCATGATCTCAGGGTCATGAGGTTAAGCCCCATGTCTGGCTCCACAATCAGAGCGTAACCTGCTTGAGATGCTTCTACCTCTCCCCCTCTCATTCAAGCTTGCTCTCTTTCTCTCTAAAATAAATAAATAAATCTTTAAAAAAGAATGTAGACAATAGCTCCAAATTTGCCAATCTAAAATCTTTTCCTTGATTTGTGCCTTTCAGAAAAGTCTCAAAGATATCCAATAGTCAATTGCATTCTACTCCTGCTTTTGTTTTTGTTTTTAATTCCAGGAAATAAAACTCCATCTTAATCCTTCTGCTCCACTGGACAGTATCTTCTTATTCCTTTAAACCTCTTCCTTCTCAAAATTAATTTTTAAGGGTCCATGTAAAACATTTAATTTAACAATAGATATTTATTAAAAAGAATCTTGTTTTGCATCTATATATAATTTGTGGGAAAATTTGGGAGAAAATTACTTTCAAAGATCACTTCTTGTTTATTGTAATTTTTAAACATTCAAAACAAATATAGAATATATAAATATTCATATATGTATATATATAGTTGGAGAGATATGTGTGTATATTCATATGTAACCATATGAAAAGTATTTAATTTTTACAAATTAGCATTCTCTTGTAAGTAGCACCCAGTTAAAGAAACTAATTTTTTTTTTTAAGAAACTAAATATTGCTCATATTTGGGATGCCCGTATGGCTCAGCAGTTGACCATCTGCCTTCGGCTCAGGGCATGATCCTGGAGTCCTTGGATCAAGTCCCACATCGGGCTCCCTGCATAGAGCCTACTTCTCCCTCTGCCTGTGTCTCTGCCTCTCTCTGTGTCTCTCATGAATAAATAAATAAAATCTTTAAAAAAAATTGCTTACATTTAAAATGTCCTTTTCAGATCCTTACTATCTCAAAACATAACAGTATCCTTGCTTCTATAATCATAAGTATGTTTTTCTTGTTTTTCACTTTTATATAAATGGAATCACAAAGTATGAACTTTAAGGGAGCAGATGTGTGTGACTACTTTCATTAAACATTAGGAGATTCATTCATGTTGCTGAATGTATCAATAGTTTATTCATCATTGTTGTTGTATAGTACCTTAATGCATAACACAATATATCTTTTGGTAAACATTCAAATATTGTTTTTCATAAATGGTGCTACTCTATGCATACTTGTAGATTTTCAGGGGAATGCAAATGTGCATATATTCTTGCTACTTATATACTAATAAAAGAAACTGAAAAGATGTTTGGCACAGGTTCACTTTAGTAAATATCATCAAAGAATTTTCCAGAATGGTTGTGCAAAATACATATTTTCAACATTGCATCAGAATTCCAGTTTCCCTATATATATGTAGAAACATAGGTCTTTTTGAAAACTCACATTGAAGAATTTTCTCCTTTTTATATTGTGTTGTCTCTTTCCTTCCTATAGATTTTAAATGTGTAGAGGAAAATGTTTAAGATGCTTTGTCTCTATTCCCCAGAATCTATTGTGTCCATGTAAACTTTACTACTTAAACTTTTTTACTACTTAAAAGTTTATCAGTGATGGCAGTTGGGCCTACAATTATTTCTTAACCTTATTAAATATGGATTTGATATCCTTAATAGTTATGGCTATTCAAGTTTTCTGTATCTCTTAACATCATTTTGTGTAAATTTTGGTTTTATATGGATTCATCTTTTTATTTAAATTTTCATTGCCATAATATTGTTTCTAATATCTTTCTATCTTTTCAATAGCTAGAGGGCTTACACTTCTCTCTATTTTTATTGCCTACTTTGGGTATTTGTGTCCAATTGCTTTTTCTTTTGTTCAATTATTTAAAGCTTTTTTAATTATGCCTTTTTCCCAAAGAATCAACTTTTTATTATGCTATGTGTAGTTTTCTATTTTACTAATTTATTTTCTTCTGTTTGCTATAAGCATTGATTCATTATCTTAAAAATTAACTTACTACTAAGTTTCTATGTTGCTATAATAGATACCCAGGTCATTGATATTGTAAATTTTTTTTCTAAAATGTGTTTAACACTACACAATTTCTTTATAAACATGACTTAAGGTGCACTAGATATATTTTGTATCATTGTATTTTTATTATCATTCAGTTATAGTTTTTTTTATTTTTATTTTTTCTTTATCTCATAGATTATTTAGAAAAAAACATTCAACTTTGTTGTCTCTATCTTCCATTTTTTGTTGTTGTTGAAACATGAACTATCATTATATTGGTGCTTTTTCAAAAACAATATTATTTACAGTTTTTTTCTGATCTTTTTAAAAATTTCTATTTGTTTATTATTTTTAAGTTTTCAATAACTTTACTATAAGATGTCTATAGAATTTATTGTTTCTTTGCCTTGATTTCTTACATCAGTTTTGCAAAATTTTGACTTGTACAACTTTAAATTATAGTTGCAGAAGAAACCACAATTGACTAATTTCATAAAGAGGATGAAGAGTTTCTGGATGGATATACAGAGTATATACTTTTGGTCTCTACCATGTCTTGAACTTATGCTTTTCTTTCTGTATTTTCATCCTTTTATTTTCTATCCTGTTTCAATCTGAAGGTTATTTTTCTTATTTACTTGCTGGCTAACATCTCCTGTTTTTTTTTACATTGTCCAATCAGCTGTCTAAACTATCAATTAAGATGTTACTTAAATTGTTGTATTTTGGGGATGCCTGGGTGGCTCAATGGTGGAGGATCTGCCTTTGGCTCAGGTTCTGATCCCGGGGTCCTGGGATCGAGTTCCGCATCAGGCTCCCTGCAAGGAGTCGGCTCCTCTCTCTGCCTGTGTCTCTGTCTCTCTCTCTGTGTTTCTCATGAGTAAATAAAAAAAAAATCTTTAAAAAATAATTGTATTTTTGTGGTTCTTAGATATACATTTGAAGTTTTAGATAATATGCACTCCTCTGATATGGTCACCCATTTTGTCAGCTAATTTAGTGACAAATTAATCACAGATTTTTTAAAAGTTCATTTCTTATAAGTTCAGGGTGTGACTATTCTGTAGTATCTTCTCATTGTTATCATTTTTTATTTTTAAAGACTTTTTGCATTAGATTTTATCTTTTTACATTCCTGGAGTTGAAATTTCTTTCTTGGTGCATGATGGAGCTGCTCTTGCCCTGGATGCCACATCAGCAAACTGAACTTTCATCTTTTTCTCAATGCTCTACATGACTAGAAAAGTAGTGTATCCAGTCATTGAATCCCCCGACACCAAGCCAGCTCTGGGTTTCATATTTTTCATTGTTTTTTGATCTTTCCAAATAAGGTCGGATATGCATCCCCAGCCAATCATACATCGTCTCCATGCTGCTGCTTTTAATATTCTAATACTCTCTCTTGCCCAAAGTCTCTTGGATGGAAAAGTGCACCACTGCTTATGAGGCACTGCAAAGAATGTCTGGATTGTTGTTCATTCAGTAAAGGATGTCAAGCTCACTATTAAATTGTCGTATTTTTGTCATTTGATGACTATCTTTGTGAATGAAATATTGTGTGGATGATTTAAGAAACGGAAAGGTCTATAAATGACTTAACTTTTGCTTGTAGCAGCCTGTTAAGATGAGGAGAGATATTCATACCCCAACCTGAACTTGAGAATAGAGTGCTGGCTATCTTTAAGAAAGCTTCCCAGTGAGAACTTAAAGCCTGAGAGAATCTGTTCTTCAGTGTTTGTCTCCTGTAAAAGTTCTGCTTTAAATCCAGGATCTCTCCATCTCGGATTTCTTCTCAGCTTGTCATTCTCTAAGCATCAACTTTAGATTCAGTAAGTAGTAGATTTAAAGAAAAAGTAGTTGAAACAAAGCAAAACAAAACAATTATTCTCTTAGACCTCTTAGACCTTTATTAGTATTCTCTTTATTCTATTAAACCTCTGCCTTTGGCTCAGGTCATGATCCCAGGGTCCTGGGATTGAGCCCTGCATGGGGCTCCCTGCTCAGGGAGCAGGGAGGCAGCTTCTCCTCCTCCCTGCTTGTACTATCTCTTGCTATCTCTTTCACTATCTCTCTCTCTTTCAAATAAAAAAAAAATCTTTAAAGAAAAAGTAAAACTCCTTGCTTTCAGAGGCATATTTGCATACAGAGAAACTTTGGTGAATTCAATAAATAAAATATATTAGAAATAATTTACAAGGTTGCAGAATACAAGGTCAATATTTTTAAAACATCAACTACATTCCCACATCTGAGTAACAATCAGAAAATGAAAGTTAAAAAATAATTTATAAGACATCAGCTCCAGCTCTGACATTAACCTGGGCTGAAGAACAATTTTTCTTGGATGCATTTGAAAGGTGACAGAAGATGTCACTTCAAAATATGACTCTTTGGCATAAGGGTTGTTTGAACTGATTATTTTGAGAAACTGCAAGCACAGGAGAAGCTCTAAAAACATACCCTTTTGTAAGGGAAATCTACCTTTATATAAGGCAATTTATATTAGATAGGGGCCTGTACCAGGAAGAGAGCTTTCACCAGAGATAAACTGCTCACCTGAGACACTTTGCAGAGCTTGACAGGGCAAACTTTGTTTACCAAACATTTCCTCCCCTCAACTTCTAGTGACTTTGCCTTCCTCCTGACCCACTCCCACCCCCATCAATTTTCTTTTGTCTTTACCTTAAATTGGTATTTAAGGTAGTGGCTTGGACCACATCAAGGAAATACTGGGTTTCCCTGGGTCTCTCCTATACAAATATGACTAACAAAGTTAATAAGCATCTGTATGTTTTTCTCTTGTTAATGTCTTTTTTATTATAGGGGGATTTCAGTCAAGAACTCAGAAAGGTAGAGGGAAAATTATTTTCATACTCAGACTTTATTGACTGCTTTTATTTTTATCTTGACTATCTAGAATTAATTCCCATTTCTTTGTATGTCTAATGATTTTTCTACTGGATATTGTGTTGATATTCTCCTAAGGTCTCTAAGTTCCTCATGTTCCTTGAAAGAGGTTTGATTCTTGGTTTAGCAGACAATTAAATTATTAGTTTATCATCTGAACCTTAATAGGCTTGGTTTCATGCCATTTAGTCTGGGTGTGTGGAAATTCCAATGTGTTTGGCATGTTCCTTCAACTAGGCACTACTCAAACTCCAAACTCTATTTCCCTGGTTACAAGTAGGTTTGTAGATTTTACTCCATGTTGTGGTTTTTGCTTTTAAGATTCTGGCTTTTGCCTTGTTCTTGCTGGACGTTAATGGAATGTTAAAAAAAAATCTGTCTATTCTGGATGAGTCAGAACAAGTGTGCCTAGTTCTTCCTCTAAGAATGCTTGATCTCTGTTTTCTTATGATTCTCAACTCCACAGTAGCTGCTGTTTGGAAAGCCTCACTTTGGAAAGCTTCAGCTTTGAACTTATAATGGCCCAGTAATGAACTTCTGAGGCTGCCACTCGACTCAGCTTCATTATTTGATGGCTATTTCAGCTTTCTTTGGTTCTAATTTCTTCATCCTCAGCTCCCAGTAATCTCATAAAATGCAGACTAGCTGTCTATTACAGTCAGAAATTGCTCCAAAGGACAGAGTTGAGTGATTATAGAACAGTTTTTTCCTTCCTTCCCTCCTTCTTTCCTTCCTTGTTTTCCTTTCTTTCTTCTGTCCTATTTTCATAAGAAGTTTAATGTAACACCTTAAGCATAAAACAGCATAATTCCTAAAATTTATTAACATTAAATAAATTAATGTGGATTAACTAAATAAAACACCTTGTTAAATTTCATTGCATCATTTTCAATTAATAATTAGAATTCATAGAAAATTATTTTAAAACATTAATGTGAGTTGCATTTTTTATGAAAAAAATTTACAGATGAAACAGAATGAGATAATCCTTTAGGTCAGTGATACTTTCAATAAAAGATGCAGACAAACTTAATTGAATTCTGTTTTATTGATGGGGAGTTGTGTTGACTTCACTTGGAGATTGGGTTTTTAGATATCTTAGGGAAACAAAGACAAAGGAAGATTCAATCCAACAATGAACAAAGCATATTGTGACAAAAAGTCTGGGTAAATCAGCTCAGATTAGATAGATTTCTGAACAGTACTAGCAGTTTGGACTCCATTTGCAAACTTGTAAAGAACCTTTACAAGATATTAAATAATAAAGTAAAAATATAGAGAATACCACTTGAGATTATTCTTTCATTAGGGATTGAATGTGAAAAACCATATTGTTTGAGATTATAAAATAATATGCATTTTCTGCAGAAATTATAAAATTAGTAGGGAGAAAGCTGTCCCATTGCTGTCACCCACACAGGGATAGCCATGGTTAAAATATTGGCATTTATTAACTTTAAATATTTTCTAATTTTCCAGCAGAGAATTTTCATAATCTTCGAAAAAGTCCATCTAGCAAGCAAGTATATTTTTTTGATCACGTTAACTTTTATTTTTTTATTTTTTAATTTTTTTTACATTAACTTTTAAAATCATTTAATAACTACAGCAAATGTCCTTATAGTGTTAGCATTGCATTCAGTCAGTACAATTACATACAATAAACATAATTAAAAGAAGTACACCCTAAAGACTAGTACAGTGCTTAGTTGAAGACTTTCAGTTCAGTCCATTTTAAAATGTCTACATCTGAAGGGCTATATTTAGCTGAGTGAAAAACCCATATACCCATCTGGTCTTTGATCTCTTCATGACTTGAAGCATTTGCCAAATGGTTCTTAAATATACATACAATATACTTTTTGTAGAAAACACATATTAGAAGGATCAAACCCAGAAAAGTTGCAAGAGGAACAGTACAGAGCAACACTAGCTACTTTATTTATAGCTGTGAACAATGTAAAAAACTAGAAAGGAAGGAAATAGGGTATGAAACTTCTTTGCTGGGGGATGGAATGTCGGGGAATGAGAAGGAATGTGGCAGAAACAGATAACAGCCTAGTCATTTCAAACAGTTGGAAGGGAATTACCAAGAATAGAATACATTTCAAATGTAAGTTTCACAATTATTTAAGTATCCAGGTCTAGGAAGGCTGAGAGTTTTTTCATATAATGAAATAATTCATTTTCAAGATATTTGCTTTTGCTAAACATTCTCAACCTGCTCTTTAGTATTTTTTATAGTGTGGTAGCTAAAGGCAATGAAAATAAGATCTTCCCCACATATGTTCAGCTGTTATTAAATAATTATTTAAAATGTGTAGGAATGCTTCTTTTTATAAAAAAAAAAAATGTATATATGATAGTCACACAGAGAGAGAGAGGCAGAGACACAGGCAGAGGGAGAAGCACCGGGAGCCCGACGTGGGATTCAATCCCGGGTCTCCAGGATCATGCCTTGGGCCAGAGGCAGGCGCTAAACCGCTGCACCACCCAGGGATCCCGATAGGAATGCTTCTTAAAAATTTCTAAAGTAGAATTCTTTCTGTGTAAGAAGAATACATTGCTCTCTTTGTGAGAAGAAAAAGGATACGCAATAATAGTCAATTACTTTTTTATTAAAAAAAGTAATACAAGTCAAACAACTAAATTACTAAACAACTAACCTACTGGATTAGAAAATAGATATTCTTATCTTCTTAGACAAATAGTCCTCGACATTCACCAAGTGATGAAGTAGTAGAGACCCAGGCACCCAGGGCAAGCCTGCTCCAAAATGGATCTCAGTGGCATATGGATTATTTTTGATTGGACCTACTTGGGAACAGCCAGTGCAAGGACACTCAGACCCTCCTTTGTCTCCCTGAAAGCAGAAAACCAATCTCCCATATGAAAGGTACCCTGCTTGTACTAAGAAGTAAAAAGACATTCTTATTGCCAGAGATAGGTTGAGAAAACTGTAGGCTGTAGGAAAAAAAAAAAAAAAAAAACGAAAACCTTGTTACTTTTTACTAATCATTTCTTGAGCCTGGATTCCACTTAGAATTGTTCACTAATTAAATTCTTTTTTTTTTTTTAATTTTTATTTATTTATGATAGTCACACAGAGAGAGAGAGAGGCAGAAACACAGGCAGAGGGAGAAGCAGGCTCCATGCACCAGGAGCCCGATGTGGGATTCGATCCCGGGTCTCCAGGATCACGCCCTGGGCCAAAGGCAGGCACCAAACCGCTGCGCCACCCGGGGATCCCCTTGTTCACTAATTGAAACTCCCAAACACTTGTTTCTCTTACCCTATAAATTCCTCACAAATTGGTTGTCTCTTTGTCTAAAATGTATAAACCTGCCTGTCTTGGTCATTTTTTTGAGGTTTTAATTTCATTATTGGACCTCTGTGAGCACATAACAAAACTTTTTTTTCTTCTGTTTTCTCATGTATATTTAATTATAAGTCCAGTTGGAAGATCTTGAAGGATAAATAATTTTTCCTTCCTGATATCTTCAGTTTGGAAAATATAATCCAAACCAACCAAAAATCAGTTAATTCCAATTCATAAAAATATATATTTTTTTAAAGAAGGAATATAAGGAAGTGTTAAGCAAGGGTGTAGTAGTTCTTTGTTTAAATGAATGTCTTCATTAGCCACTCAAACATTTCACAGAGAAGTGTTTCCTAAGACCAATCATCTACATGCTATAGGAATGAATGCTTAAAAGCAAAACTGAAAACAAACAAAACAAAGTACAAAAAAACATGCAAATAAGAAACAACATCACAGGACAGATTCCTTGTGTCTAAAAGTAGGTTATGTTTCTTTTCCTTTTTTTATTTTTTTTAAGATTTTATTTATTTATTCATGAGAGACACAGAGAGAGAGGCAGAGACACAGGAGAGGGAGAAGCAGGCTCCATGCAGGGAGCCCGATGTGGTTCTCCTGGTCTCCAGGATCACACTCTGGGCTGAAGGCATCGCTTAACCACTGAGCCACCCAGGCTGCCTGGCTATGTTTCTATTTTAAAGAAAATATCATTTATTTCCATTTCTATGGGTATGCAGGGTTTAATTTACTCCCACTGTTATCACTAATCTTTTAGTACTACTAAAAGTAGATTTATCTACCAAATCTCAGGAAGTTTTGTTGCTTGCATGCTCCTCTATCTGGGTATCTAATATTGACTCTTCACATACAAACATGGAAGGTCCCAGAAGGCATCTATACATCATTAATCATGCTCTAATAATAGAGCTGAGTCCAACATCTTGCTTTGTCGATGTTTTTGTTTAACTCAACCACAATGTAAAGATAATTTTCTTGGAAAGAATCCATTTGGACCATTAATATTTAAAATAATAGTAGCTCTCCCTGTGGACCAATGAGAGCATATTACAAAAGTCATATAGACTAACTGAGCAGAAGTGACTTACAAATAAGTCTTGTCACATGACTGAAGTATTAAGCGATTGGAAAATTCTGGGACTGAAAACCAATTTGGACTAGAACACTAATCAATACCTTCTAGTCTACTGCTCCATTTATAATGGGGGTTGACAAATTATAGCTCACAGGCCAAACTGGGCATCACTGTTTCTCTAAATATAATTTCTTTGGAACATGTCTACACCCATCATTTACATATTGTCTATGGCTTATTTTGCACAGTAACAGAGCTAAGTGGTTATAACAGAGACCATATGACCCACAAAGCTTAAAATATTTATTTTTCTGGCCTTTGATAGAAAAAAACAATTGCCAGTCTCTGACATGATATTACCATCTCACAAACGAGATGATTAAAGTCTCATGGAGTCCACAAATGTATTTTGTTTGGCTGAATAATTCTGTTACAATTTTTGTTTTTATTTTTATTGTCACCATTCTCTGTATTTCTTTGATAGGGCATCCATTCTTTGAGTCCCCATGGTCGCTCATCCTTTCTCTTGTCTCATACATGCTTGCCTCTCCCATTTGCCCACCACTTTAGTCACTTGCCTTAATTCTCTAGCTCATGAAGGAATTTCAATGGAAAAATCGTGATGTAAAAAAATAAGTGTATCAGTATATAATCAGTATATAATTAATATATTTATATTAATTAATAAGTATATATGACATGTTCACATATAGGACTTAACAAGTAAACATGTGCCATTTAAGAAATGAAACCTAGATGAAAAGCCGTATTGATGGAACTTCAAATTATAGTTTAGGCACTGATCAATGAAGACTGAGTGTAATTTGGTTTAGCTAATGCTATATTGGCTATATTTACTATTGGCTGCAATTACTATATTTCATGTTCATCAGATATTATCTAAATATCAATTCTTTTTTACTTCCTACATCTGTTTATACCAGCCAGGACAGCAGCAATAGCAGATAAATCCATTGCGAGATAGCTCTATGCCTACTGCCAAGATATGATTTCACTATTGATGTTCTCTCATGCTGGCTAGAAGAGAATGCATCATATCAAATGGTTAGTCTGACAAAAGAAAATACAAACAATAGCCAATATAATGGTAGCCTTGAAGTTCCAAAGAAATAAGATATCCAAAGTCGTGGACCATATGTCTGCAAGATGCATTATTATCAAAAGACAACAACATCAATTGTGACATTATGTTCTATTGTAATTTATGGCACTTTATTTATAATAATATATACTCATATACTCTGAAACAATCTTTTCATCTGTCTCTCATGAGGGTGCATCTGCTATTACATAATATATAATCAATATAATGTGACATTATATAACTTAACATAATATCATATGATGTATTATATGATATGTTTATACTATAAAAGTAGTATCTCATGTTACTAGGATTATTCTTATGTCCACAAAGTAAACCAAACTTTTGAAAATTAAGAAAAAAATAGAAGTTCTCAACAGGGAAATAGAAAACATAAAACCAAAGTAAATGGATGTCTTATATCTGAAAAATATAATAGCTTAAATAAGATAAATCACTGGATGTGCTAAAATAGCAGAATGGATGTCATAGAAGAATGAATAAATGAATTTGAATATGGATTTACAAAAATAATCTGATATGAAAAACAAAGATAATAGAAAAAAAATAGCCTCAAGGACTGATGGGCAATGTCAGAAGTCTGGCATTCCTGTGAATGGAGTCCAAAAATGGAGAAAGGAACAGACAGGTGCAGGAAAAAAAAAAAAAAAAAAAAAAAGAATAGATAGTGTCTTAAAACTTCTCAAATTAGAAAAAGCTATAAATTTACAGATTCAAGATGCATAGAAAAAAAAAAGGAATAAAATTAAAGATCGCCACATTCAAACACATGATAATCAAACTAGTAAAAACCAAAGATGAAGAAAAAAAACAAACAATTCCCCCACCCCTAAAAAAAACCCTTGAAGCATCCAGAGAAGAACAACACATGACATGGAAGTGAATGCTGAATCAGTATCCGCTGGTAGGTTTTTTTCAAACATTGTGTCACATCTTGGTAACCCACAAGTGAATAAAATTTAATTTCAAGTCTGAGTTATTCACTCTTTTAGGGATTTGCCATTTTAGGATCTATGTGCAGCAGACACCAAGACTAAATGAGATGTGTAAGAGGTCTACTGGGGGAAGGTCCATGGAGGGAAAGAAGGAGGGGCAGGAGATAAATGGAACCCTTAGACCAGATGCAGAGATGACATCTATGAAAAGAAGCAGAGTTGGTGAAGATGGAGTAGAAGGGCTTCAAACTGCTCTCAGTTCTGTAATGCTTGGCCAGGCTGATGGGGTATTCCTGTGCAAACATCACCTGATGCATTGTTCCACTTGAGGCAGAAATGGTTTGGCTCTGGGACTTCCACCATGCTCAGTTGCTGATGGGGAGTGGCCCTGGGGCCATGTGGCCCTGGGGCTATTGCAGATCTGAAGATGGAGCAGTGGGTAGCTACTGATACAGAAGTATTTGGCTCTTATCTCACAGAGTCAAAGAATGAATTTTATTAAAGAATGAAGTTTATTAAATACACAGAGAAAGCTCTCAGGAGTGAGAGGGGTCCCCACAGGGTTGCCACTGAGGGCTTGTAGGGTTGGTCTTTTATTGAGAGCCTAATCAGAGAATCTAAATCCTTTTTTAACATATCCATCAATATCACCATTGAGTAGGGACTAGTGATAGCATTGTCAATGGCTTACTTCCATTCTAGAGTCTAATGATTTTGTTGGTTACCTTAGGGTAGGGTGGTCTGGCTTGTTCCCTTATCTCTGCTTTCCTTACACCTCAGCATTTTGGGGATTTTTGTGAGCCTACTTCTGTGGCCCTCTACCTATTCTTGCCTAGCCCTAACTCCCTACCAACTCTTTCCCCTACAGTGGCTTTCTTGGAAGGAGATTTGTGCAGCATGACTCCATAGTCACCACAATGGATTTCTTTCAAATTCATGCTTCTTGTTGACAAATATTGACAAACTATCATATGCTACACATCAATCATCAAATTGTGTCTTCATTGATATCTGAGCTTTTAGGCTTCTCCATCATAAAATTGTAGATAGAGGGAAAAGCCAAAGGAGTAGCAGATGGGTATCAATGAGAACAAAATGGAGTATTTTTACTTTCTTTACTTACTTGCATTTACTTTATTCACATATTTATTCATTTATTGTTCTTTGTCTGCCTTTTATTATAAAATATAAGCACCATGAGGGCAAAGAGTGTGTCTTTTGGTCACTGTTGTATCTCAGTATATAAAATGTAGCCTGGATCATATGAAGGACATTACTATTTTACTATTTATCAAGGGAATAGGTGACTAAATAAACAAAAACCCGAAATAAAGTTTCTGGGAGGCATCTTAAAATCCAGAATGTAGTAGGATTAAAACTATGTTTGATTTGGTGTTCCTGAACTCTTACTTCTGGAGGAGCAATAGTGTATGATAGCAAGGAATACTAACTTTTATAAGTTATTATTTTAGGAATCAAGTAGAGATTGAGAGGTCCACAACTGATCCAAAGTTGGAGGAATCCTCCAAACTGCTTACCATTTCTCCAAATACAAACCATGAGCAGGTTACTCTTGACTGAGGATGATGATAGAAGCTAGAGAAGAGGACCCAGACTCCATGGATAGGCTTGGCCCAGACTTTAGGTGAGCTTTAACCACTAACATTTTAGTCACCCTGGTGCAACACACATGTTCTACTTGAAAAACTCGTGTTATACCTTCTCCAAACTGTTTATTGCCTTACACCAAGGAGACCCTTTGGGTCACTTTTTTCAGGCATACTTTAAAGAGAGTTAGGAGAAGTTCAAGGAGTTCCTTCTCTACCAACTCAGACTCTTCAAAGTTACTGACAATACAAAGAACCTAAACTCAAAGATAACATATTGTTAATTTAATGTAGTTTTCCACTAGTCTGAGAATAACACTGGTGGCTAAGGCAACCCTTCCAAGGAAGCTGAACAATCTCTGGTCTAGCTCCTCAGCCTCACTGCTTCTTCCCCACATTCCCTAGGCTAGTATCTGATTTCTCTATTCCTGAAGCTAGCCACAGAGCACCTTTTGCTGACTTAGACCACTGAGTTTGAAACAAGCCAGAGGCACTTAGGGAATTCAGGTACCCCAGAAACTTCTGCTATAGAAGTTAAGTTAAGCTACATGCTTAAGTTTGCCCAGGACAGTTCCAGCTTATATCTACTGTTCTGGAGTTACTTATTAATAGTGTCCCCAAAAGAATATCAAGAGTAATCAGTTCAAATGATAAATTATGCAGATCTCTAAAGATAAGTCATGCCTAATACTTGTCTGCATCTGGAGCAGGAATTCAGATAGTGGAGTAGTACTATGAATTCTTTTAAAAGATACCCTGGTTAGCATTATAAATTTTTATATTGGATATTGATAAATAGCCTTAAAAGGAATTAAATATTATTAAATTATAAATGTGCTTTATAAAATGTATGATTTAATCAATATTTCAATTCTGGTCTTCTAATACAAAGAGTATACTAGGAAATGGGTTAAACATTATAATGATCATTTGCTAAGTAAAGTAGCCCTCTTCCCTTTTTACACACACAGTTACAGTGCTATGGAATTTTTTAAATATTTTAATGTGTTGATTTTATGTGAAAAAGTGATGCTACAGAGGCATTTAGGGCCATGAGTTTTTAAAATTCATTGCTAAATATAACTGACTTTATCTGGAAAGCCGTAATTTCTCACCTCTTCTGTCTGGGTTCTGGTTCATTGATTATTGTTTAGGGGCAGCTGAATGCAGTTTTAGATAAGAGCATGTCTATAAACACAGGTGTTCAAGGCTAACAAATCTCTAGACAAGCAAACACTTGACCTTGATCTCATTAGATAACTAATCTGATCAACTGCGATAACTGCTCCAGCTGGATTAATCATACTACTTTGCATCTATGAAGGGCTTTTCTTCAAAGTTCAAAGCTCCAGTTAGCATGGCAAATCATGCTTGGAATTTGGGAACTACAAACACACATACACATATGCACACACATACACATATAACTTTCGCTTCTCTGCAAAGAGACTTAGCTATAGGACTTTAATTAAATTAAATACATCTAGTATCTGCCAGTAGGAAAATAAAACTAAAATTTTTAGCACTTTGAAAGCATTCATGTTAGTAATCATAAGTAATCTCAGGGCACCCTGTGGTACTTAATAACCAGTAAGTGGGCTTAGAAAACACAGTAAATAAACCCTTAAATTAATATGGGAATTTTACTTTTTCAAAACCCTTTTGAACACACTATTTCATTTCATTCATAAAATTCCCTCATGATAATTTGTGGGGCTGTTATCATTTCCATTTTACAGAGAAATCCAAAGAAAATTTTCTTACATTTTATACAGTGTTCTGAAATTAATAAAGTAATTTCGTATATATCATTTCCATGATTTTCACAGTTGGCTAGATTGGAAACTTTTCTGTAAATACTCTTACTTGGAGTCTCATTACGAGTAATCTGAAAGCAGAGGTGCTGAAGTACAGGGTGAAGAGGTATTTTTCCAAACCTCATCTTCTGGGACCGCCCCCCCCCCCCATCTCAGCACACACCTCCTGAAGCATCTCCATGGAATACCCAGAACAAATATCCTAGTAACATTTTAAAAGAGAGTTTCTTTACATTTTACTAGTTTTGTGAGAGAATCATAAGATTTAAGAAGACAACAACTTAAGAAATGGAAGTTTAGTGATGACAATCCTTTTGTTTGAAAGCAGAGTGTTAATATGAAAAAAATAGAGGAACTTGAACCTTGGATTTATGGTTCTCATCAATTATTTTTCACTGTTGAAGAAGTGATAAGCTTGGAGTTCCAAATAATCAGGCTGTTTTATTAATCTGGAGCAGAGCAGATCTCCCTGTTCTGACAGTCTCCATGTCACTACTTTGAATATATGACTAGATTGATCAGTATACCACTATCCTGGCTAAGATTTCTAACAGTTGGCTTAGTCCCACTTTAGAGTCTTTCTTTTCTTTTACTACCTGAAATTCCAAATGTTCAGACCCTGGACTCTATTATATGGTAATTTAATATGTCTTTGGCTATTAAAGAGGAGGCTTGTCCATTGGGGTGAGTCTTGGTTAACAGAGGAGACTCAATCCTTTCTGCAAAGTTCCCAGTAGATCAACCGGCTGCTATTGCCTAGTGTCCTCATCCAATAGCATCCAGAAAGAACAGCTCACTGGCACTACTGGTGGAATCTCCACATATACCCCATGCAGTCTTATTTGTGTGAATTCCTTTTTTTCCTGATCATTTTTTAAAAGCTTTTTATTTATTCATTTGAGAGAGAGAAAAGGCAGGGGGAGAAGAAGAGGAAGAAGGAGAAGCAGACTCCCCACTGAGTTGGGCCTAGGAGAAGCAGACTCCCCACTGAGCTGGACCTGACATTGGGCTCAATCTCAGGGCCTGGGATCATGACCTGAGCCAAAGGCAAAAACTTAACCATCTGAGCCACCCAGGTGCTTCCTTGATCCCCTTTCTACAGTTTATATTGAGATAGAAGATTGAAGGAAAAAAAAATGTCTTCCCAAATAAGCATCCAAATTTTGGTCATTACATAAACCATGCTTTTAAATTAGGTTGAAAGAAATAAAATAAAATACAACTTAGGTTGAAGTATGTCTCGTTTATTTTCTGGTCCTATTATGGCCTCTTTCATTAAAAATAAGTGGTTAATTCATGTCTAGCATTTGGGGAATGGTAAAAAGGAGAAAAATGAGAAGAAATTTAATGAGTGAGGTAGCATAAGAATTAATATTTTGAAGTATTATTTTTCCAAATATCTATTTATCATCTACCTACATCTATCTATCTATCTATCTCTATCTATCTATCTATCTATCTATCTATCTATCTATCTATCTCTATCTAATCCATGAAAACAGCTAAGTGAAACATGTAAGATAGACAAGTACTGCATATTTAACTTATATGAGGTATCTAAAAGAGCCAAATTCATGAATTCAAAGACTGAAATGTTAGCCACAAGGAGCTGGGGAAGAAGTTAGGAGTCATAATCAATAGGCATCAAGTTTCAACTAAGTAAGATGAAAAAAGAAGATAAAATACACATGGAGCATTTTTAGAAAGGGGGGAAAAGTGTTGACAAGACCTGAAGACACCCAGAAATCTGCTCTCCAGATGAATAATTATAACTGGTGAATATCTTGAAAAATAAAGTCTTTGACACTGTCCCAGAGGCATACAGCAAATGAATAAATATTTATTCAAGAAAGACTATTATTATAAGTAGGTGAGGGTAGACAGACTCTGTAGCATTAAAACCACAACATTCTCTGTCCCTAACTCCTTGTTTAACACGATTGAAGCCCCATTCCAGGCAAGTACAGCCAATAAAATGGGGCCACCTCTGCCTCCTGCTCTTCTCAAGGGCTTGTATTTCCACTCAGGAAGGTTGCCAGCATTTCCCATTGCCTACAGCTATGTGTTGCCCAAGCTAAATTCCAGGTGAATGTGACTGAGAGGTTTGATGTCTCCTCATGAACCTCCTTCATAAAATAGAGGCTCTACTTCAGGCACAACATTATGAGACTACTTGGACCCTGATTACTCTGGTCCCAGTCTGTTGAAGAACAAAAGTCCCACACTAAGAAAGGCAAATTGAAAATGCACAGTACTGTATGCATGGATGTCATTCCAAGAGAAGCAGGCTAATGTTCCTATTTCTCTCTCTCTCTCTTTTTTTTTTTAAGATTTTATTTACTTATTTATTATTCATCACAGACACACAGAGAGGCAGAGAGACAGAGGAGAAGCAAGCTCCTTGCAGGGAGCCCGATGTGGGACTCCATACCCGGACCAGGATCACTCCCTGAGCCAAAGGCAGACAGATGCTCAACCACTGAGCCACCAGGCATCCCCCTGTTTCTAGTTCCAGAACTGTGCCTCAGATATTTTGGCCATAGAAGCATCTCAGAAGAACAGAAAGCTCTGAAGCTCTCCCTGTAGGAAATTATGTAATTTGAAACAGAGTGTAAAGAAATTCAAGCCTAAGGGCACTCTCAAAACTATGGTCATTATGATGGTAAGCAATTAACTGGAGACTATTTGCTTAAGGAAAGCCAAAAGTTAAACTGTTGACCAGTCAGTTTATCAGAGAGAACCATGGAAATAACAAATCAGTTCTAAAATGATCAAAATAGCTGAATAGAGATTTTTTTCAAAGAATATGTATAAATTTAATTAGTACGTGAAATTTGCTCAGCATCATTAGTAATCAAATATTTTGAGATTAAATCATAATGAGATATTACTTAATACCCACTAAGATGACTAATAAAGTTTCTAGATGTGTTGTCAAGGATATGGAGAATTTGCAATCTCCAAAATTGATGATGAGAATGCAACAGGTTGAATCTGTTTTGGAAATAGTTCTGCAAAAAGGCTAAACAAAGAGTTTGCATATTACCCCCTAATGCCTATACTAGTTACATATCCAAACAATGAAAACACATAGCCAAAAAACTTGTACATATGTTTTCAAAGCAGCATTATTCATAACTCCTAAATGGAAACAGTCTTGCTCTCTAAAAACTGATAAATAAATAAATGTAATATATCCATACAATAGAATATCATCCAATACTTAAAAAATATTCAAGTACTGACACATGCTACAACATAGATTAACCTTGAGAATATTACTCTACATGGTGGAAACCAGTCACAAAAGAAATCTGTGTTTTTTTAATTATTTCTTCTATATGATATGTCCAGGATATGAAAATCTATAGAGACATAAGTTACTGATTGCTTAGAGTTGAAGGGAATGGGGAGAAATAGAAGACAGTGACAGCCAGAATATTAGCTTTTCTTTTTGTATTAATGAACATGTTCTATAATTGACTATGGCAATAGTTACACAACTGTCTGAGTACATAAAAATATTAATTATATACTTTAAGTGATGAATTATGTGATAATATATGAATTATATCTCAGTAAAGCTGTTATCAGAGAGAGATAGAGATGAGCATAGAGAACGATATACACATTACTTGTCTTTCTGTGTCTGGCCTATTTCCCTTAACGTAATATCCTCAAAGTCCACCCAAGTTGTCACATATTGCAGAATTGTTCTTTAAACAAAGGCTGAATAATGTTCCATTGTATGCATATACCCCATTTACTTTATTCTTTAATTGGTTGCTGGATATTTAGGTTGTTTCCACATATTGACTGTTGCGAATACTGCTACAATGAACACAGGAGTCATAGTATCTCTTCAAGATCCTGATTTTAATTATTTTGGAAACATACACAGACATGGGATCCCTGGATCATATGCTGGTTTAATTTTTAATTTTTTGAGAAACCTCTTTACTATTTTCCATAGAAGCTGCGCTATTTTACATACTCAACAATGTCAAGGATTCCATTTTCTCTACGTCTTTGCCAAGATGTCTACTTTTTTTGAAATAGCCATTATGACATACGTGAGGTGATATCTCATTGTGGTTTTAATTTATTATTTCTTTATTTTTTTTAAGATTTCATTTATTTATTTATAAGAGACACAGAGAGAGAGAGGCAGAGACACACAAGCAGAGGGAGAAGCAGGCTTCCCTTGGGGAATCTCAGGACCCTGGGATCATGACCGGAGCCAAAGCAGATGCTCAACCACTGAGCCACACAGTTGTCCCTGTGGTTTTGATTTAAATACCACTGATGATTACCTCTGATCAGTGATTCAGTGATAATGGATGATGAATATTTTTTTTTCACATACTTGTTGGCCATTTGTATGCCTTCTTTGGATAATTATCTATTCAGGTTCTTAGTGCATTTTTTAGATCTAGTTACTTGGGTTATTGTTATTTAGTTGTAGGAGTTCCTTATATATTTTGGAGATTAGCCTTTTGTTAGATGTATGGTTTGCAATTATTTTCTTCCATTCCATAAGTTGGCATTTCACTCTGTTGATTGTTTCTTTTTTATGCAGAAGCATTTTAGTTTGGTGTAACCCCATTTGTTTATTTTTTTGTTGCCTATGCTGTTGGTGTCATATCCATGGAATCAATTCCAAAATCAATGCCATAAGTATTCTCCTGTGTTTACTTCTTGTATTTTCAGAGTTTTAGGTCTTATATTTCATTTGCTAGAACATTTTGACATATTTTTGTTTAGTGCAAGATAAGATCCAAATTCATTTTTTTTTACATATTAATATCCACTTTTCCCAAAACTATTTGTGGAAGAGACTAGTCTTTCCCCATTGTTTACTCCTGGCATCATTTTGGAAAATCAATTGACCATATGTGTGCATATTTATTTCTGGGCCTTTCATTCTGTTCTATTGGCCTGTATGTTTATGTCTGTTTTGACTACTAGAGCTCCATAATATATTTTGAAATCAGAAAGTGTAGTACCTACAGCTTTGTTCTTTGACAGGACTGTTTTGGCTCTTTATGATCCTTTTGTGGTTCAATATGAATTCTAGAATTGCTTTTTTTGTATTTTAATAAAAAATATATATTTGGTATTTCCATAGAGAATATGTTGAATCTACAAATCTCTTTTGGTAGTATAGATATTTTAAAATATTAAATCTCTGAATGTCTTTCCATTTGTTTGTGTCTAATTTAATTTCCTTCATGCATGTGTTGTATTTTCCAGTATACAAATCTTTCAACTCCTCAGTTTGTTTATATTTATTTATTTATAAACATTTGTTTATATATTACATAAAATATTGTAAATGGGATTGTTAATTAGTAACTAAAACCTCCCAACAAAGAAAAGCCAGATGGCCTCATTGGTGAATTCTACCAAACACAAAGAAGAATTAATGACAATACTTCTGAAACTTCAAAAAAATTGGAAAGGAGGATCCATCTCCAAATGTATTTAACAAGGATTACCCTGATACCAAAGCCAGATAAAGATTTCAAAAGAAAAGAAAACTAGAGGTCAATATCTGAAGAATATAGTGCAATAATCCTCAATAAAATATTATCAAACAGATTTGAATAGTATATTACAAGGTTCATATATCATGACCAAGTACTATTTATTGCTGGGAATCAAAATTGGCTTAACATACAAAAATGAATTAATATGATACACCATATCAAAGAAATAAGAAAATAAAAAACCCATATATGATTGTGTCAATACTTTTTTTTAAATAAAATATTTTTATTGGAGTTCAATTTACCAACATACAGAATAACACCCAGTGCTCATCCCATCAAGTGTCCCCCTCAGTGCCCGTCACCCATTCACCCCCAACCCCCACCCTCCTCCCTTTCTACCACCCCTAGTTAGTTTCCCAGAGTTAGGAGTCTTTATGTTCTGTCTCCCTTTCTGATATTTCCCACACATTTCTTCTCCCTTCCCTTATATTCCCTTTCACTATTATTTATATTCCCCAAATGAATGAGACCATATAATGTTTGTCCTTCTCCGACTGACTTATTTCACTCAGCATAATACCTTCCAATTCCATCCACGTCAAAGCAAATGGTGGGTATTTGTCGTTTCTAATGGCTGAGGAATATTCCATTGTATACATAAACCACATCTTCTTTATCCATTCATCTTTCGATGGACACCGAGGCTCCTTCCACAGTTTGGCTATTGTGGACATTGCTGCTAGAAACATCGGGGTGCAGGTGTCCTGGCGCTTCATTACATCTGAATCATTGAGGTAAATCCCCAACATCAATACTTGCAGAAAAAGCATTCAACAAAATTCAACAACTTTTCATGATAAAAACTCTTAACAAACTATTAATAGAAGGAAAATACCACAATATAATAAGGACCATATGGGTAAAGCCCATAGTTAAGATGATATTCAATGGTGAAAAATGAATTTTTTTTTTAAATCAGGAACAAGGTACGAATGCCTACTCTAACTTCCCTCATACTTAAATTCCTACTCAGAACAATTAAACAAAAGAAAGAAATAAAAGCATCCAAACTAGTAAAGACAAAGTAAAATTATCTCTTTTGGCTGATGATATAATATTCTATATAGAAAATTCTATTAAAAATTGTTAAAACTAATATATTCAATAAACCTGTGGGATACAAAATCAACATACAAAAATCAGTTGTGTTTCTATACACTAACTACAAACTATCTGAAAGGGGAATGAGAAAAATAATCCCCAACACTTTTTTTTTAAGATTTTACTTATTTATTCATGAGAAACATAGAGAGAAAGGCAGAGACATAGGCGGAGGGAGAGGCTGGCTCCTTGCAGATAACCCAATATGGGACTCAATACCCAGACCCTGGGATCAGACCCTGAGCCCAAGGCAGACCCTCAACCACTGAGCCACCCAGGCATCCCCCAAAACTTTTTAATCTATTTAACATGTATTCCTTTTACATTGCTTGATTTCATTGATAACAAAAGCAGTGATAGTGACAATTTTAACAATCCTTGAAAATATTTTTACATACAAGAAGAAAACACTTTGACTATTTGCATAGAATGTTTTATTCCCTTTTAAAAATTTTTGTTGGGGATAGATGAACATATAAAAATAATCATATTGCTTTTAAAAATAAGAAGTAGCAGAAAATAAATTTTTAACCAGATACCATTTGTGAAGTGATAACAAACATAAAGTACCTACAAATAAATTTTAAAATATATGTCCACAAAGCTTAATGAAAACTTATAAGACATTACTCAAAACATTAAAGACAATTCAAATAACTGAAGAGATATAACGTTTATCATTAAGAAAAATTGATTCTATGAAACTGTTAGTTATTTGAAAAATAACATATCTCTTGGAAAGAAATTGGATGAATTTCCTAAAACAGTTTGACAATTGACTAGCTAATTCTAATACATAGAAGAGATATGGGCAATATTAATTAATATAAATTTATTTTTTTATTTTTATTTTTTTAAGATTTTATTTATTTATTCATGAGAGACACAGAGAGAGAGTGAGGCAGAGACACAGGCAGAGGGAGAAGCAGGCTCCATGAAGGGAGCCTGATGTGGGACTGGATCCCGGAACTCCAGGATCCCACCCTGGATGGAAGGCAGGCACTAAACCACTGAGCCACCCAGGGATCCCCAGTTAATATAAATTTAAGTAAGAAAAATATGGTATCAAACAATAACAAACCATAGTAATACTATTGTTAAAAGTATAGTTTCATAAAATAGTGGCATAGGAATGTATTAAGTAGAAATTTGATATTTAGAAGATATGGCAATTAGAACAAAAGGAAAGGATGGATCATTCAATATATTATACTGCTGTAGTTATCCATATGGAAAAAATCTCAGATCCCTTTATCCTACCAGACAAAATCAATTTTAGCTGAGTTAAAATATAAATATGAAAGATGAAATTTTTAAAGTCTTAGAAATAAAATCTTGGAGAAAACGTTTATAACTTCTGAAAAGAAAACATTTTTATAAGATATCTACACATATAAATTATATGGTTAGTAAACTTGACTATATTAAAGGATTTATGTTTTCAAAATATGTGAGCCAAAACAGTACATTTTTGAAGTAATATAATTGAAAGAAATACATCTGGTAAAGGATTAGCCCCATGAATAAATAGTGATCCTCTTTATATTTATCAAAAATAACTGAAGGCCTTCTAAAAATCATTTTTAAAAAGATAAAAATTCCAATAGAGAACATGGCTGAAAGAAATAAGCAAATCACTCAACGGAATACACACAAATAATTAGAAATGTGAATTAAAACCACTATTATATACTATTACTCACTAACTAGATAACCATAAATGACTTAAATTAAGCAAAATAGGTGTCCTGACAAAATCAAGTATTTTTTAGGAAGTAAAATAACAAGGATGGTAATATATTTTTGTAAGAAGTGAGCGAGTAAAGACATTTTAAGAAAAACAATGGCACTAAGTAACAAGTTTGAAGTAGCACACATCCTAAGTATAATTCCATTTTTAAATCTATATACCAAGAAATTCACGCACAATTAGAGGGACATATTTAAAAATATTTATAATACCATTATTTATAATGGAAAAAAGGCCAAAGACAAACAACTACCGATGATAATTAAGTTATACTATTTTAATACTTGTGAGGTAAATCTTAAGCAGTTTTAGAAGTTGATTTGTAGTTTCAAACACATATATTAGACAAAAATAAAGTTGGAAATTTATAATGACTTAGGTATCTGTCTCAGTAAAGTGAAAAAAAAGAACAAGAACAAGAGAAGTAAGTAAGGTAGAGACCCATATTTTACAAAGTGCAGAAATCAACAAAATAGAAAACAGATGTGAAATGGAAAATGTATAAGCAAATCTAAAAGTTGTTTTGGGGGAATATATTTAAGAAGCTGATAAATGCTGAGAGAAAATAAAAATATTATTAGAATAATATAATATAAATATAATATAAAATAATATTAGAAATGCATAAAATGGTACTGCTATTGATCTTATAACCAAAATTTAAAATAAAATAATAATATCAAAACTCCACACCAAAATTTTAATTACAAAAATTCATTAGAGGAAATCAAATTAGTTCTATCTATGAAGAAATTAGCAGATAAATTGCAAAACATAATATATAGACATATAGATAATTTGGTAGATTAAGACATTTTAAAAATATCTCCCCCAAATATTAATATAAGCTTACATACACAGTAGGCCCAGGTAACTATTAAATAAACTTCCAAGTAGTTAAGAAAAGATGGGGTGTGATCCTGGAGACCCAGGATCGAGTGCCACATCAGGCTCCCTGCATGGAGCCTGCTTCTCCCTCTGCCTGTGTCTCTGCCTCTGTGTGTGTGTGTGTGTGTGTGTGTGTGTGTCTCATGAATAAATAAATAAAATCTTAAAAAAAAAGAGAAGAAATAACACTGGTCTTTAGCAAACTCATCAGTAAATATAGAGAGAAAAATTACTTTTTGAATCTTTTTATAAGGTCAGCAGAACTCCAATACCAAAATCTCACAATGATATTAAAAGAAAGACAATCAGGCAGCCTGAGTGGCTCAGTGGTTTAGCACCTACCTTCAGCTCAGGGCGTGATCCTGGAGACCTGGGATCAAGTCCCACATCGGGCTCCCTGCATGGAGCCTGCTTCTCCCTCTGCCTGGGACTCTGCCTCTCAAACGGTCTCTCATAAATAAATAAATAAATAAATAAATAAATAAATAAATATAAATAAATAAATAAATAAATAAATAAATAAATAAATAAATACAATCTGTCAGAACAAGTTCTCTTATGGACATAGATGCTAAATTCCTAAATAAAATATTAGCACATCAAACATGTGATATACAAAAATAAAGATTATATGCTCTGTTCAATTAGGATATATACAAATAACATAAGCTTGGTTTAGAATTAAAAAATGAGTCAAGGTAATTCACTTCATTAAAAGGAGAATACAAAAAAATTTTAAGTATATCTTGATTGATACAGAAAGAGCCTTTGATAAAGTTTAAAAAATATTCATGATACAATTCTTAATAAACTAACAATAGAAGGAAATTCTCTTAATGTGATAAAAAATATCCAAAGTAATTATAGCTTGTATACTGAGTGATGATACATTGAAAATTTCTTGCTGAAATTGAGAGCCAACTATGTGTCCCAGCTCCTTCTCTAGTATTTAGTCCTAGACCTTGCAATAAGATGAGAAAAGAAAAAAGGAAAGTTATAGTAACTGGAAATGCTTTAATAAAACTTCAATTTATCTGCAGATGGTAATATTGTAAATGGAGGAAATTTAAAGTGGAACCAATTGAATCATTAAGGGAATTAGTAAGATCCCAAGCACAAAGTTTATATGCTAATAATAAGCAAATATGAAATAAAATGTAAATATTGGTACCATAAATAAATAAATAAATAAATAAATAAATAAATAATAAAATGATGAATGAATAATGAATGAATGACTGAATATATAATAAATACTGGAATAAATACAGTGGCATAAAACTTCAAATATTAAAAAATAAATTTAAGAATAGTATACAATGCCTCTACATTAAAACCTTCCAAACATTATTAAAAACGATTGAGAAAAACATACATAAAACAGAAAGATGTAGTATGTAAGCCATTTGGAACACTCAATACTCTAAAGAGGTTACTTCTTCTGGAATGAATTCATAGATTCATTAAGATTCCAGCAAAAGGAAACAACTAATTTGGCACACTTATTCAAAAATTAATATGCAATGCAAAATGTCATGATTATCTAATTCACTCTTACAAAACAACGTGAGAGGTCTTTCTCTACCAGATATCCATGAAAATCATAAACCATAGTAATCACACACTGTGGTATTGTTACAAGAACATAGATGGTGGAAGACCAGAATAGGGCCAAGCGCCGAGAAATGACTCCAGCATCTGATGCATATACAGTTTTCACAGTGGTGACTATGGAGATGCCTCTTCACAAAACAGTGCTGGATTCATGTGATAGCCCTGTGGAAAATAAAAGTAGGGAGTACTAGAAAATATGTTATCTATATTTTCTTTTATTGTTTATATTGTAAAGTCCTAATAGTCTTTTGAAATACTGTGCAGGGCAGCCCCGGTGGCCCAGCGGTTTAGTGCCACCTTCAGTCCAGGGCCTGATCCTGGAGACCTGGGATGGAGTCCCACTCAGTCTCCCTGCATGGGGCCTGCTTCTCCCTCTGCCTGTGTCTCTGTCTCTCTCTCTCTCTCTCTCTCATGTCTCATGAACAAATAAAATCTTTAAAAAAATAAAATAAAATACCATGCAACAGATTAGGTAAGAAATAAAAATAAATCAGGGCTCCTGGATGATTCAGACAGTAGAGCACGCAACTCTTGATCTCACAGTTGTGAGTTCGAGCCCCATGTTGAGTGTAGAAATTACTTAAAAAATAATTTTTTTAAAAAGAAGAAATAAAAATAAATCCACACTAAAGAACTGAAATGTAAATGAAGTGTAAAAAGAGATAAAAGTCAATGTTAAAAATGATCTCCTTTTTGTTTCTCCTGTTAGTGGTATGCTGACACATCATTGACAACAGACTGAAGGGAAAATGCTTATAAATACATCCAAGTTCGTTCTAAATTTCACTGACTTAGAAGATGTGTAGGACACTGTATACAAATAATAAGCCCTTCAAAGTTTATTCTAAATTCCATATAGCTTATTGATTCTCATAAAATGCTTTCGTTGATTTTTGCGAAACTCTTGTACCTGTAACCAACCTGTGGTTGCAATTCATGATTTGACAAAAAAAGTTGCACCCCCCAAAACAAACAAACAAAAAAGTTGCATCCCAGTCCACTATTCCTGATAAATTTATTAACATCAGATCTGATATGTGATCTACTATTACAGTATTTCTCATTAAACTTTATACTATTTAGGGGCAGCCC
This sequence comes from Canis lupus dingo, assembly GCF_003254725.2. Taxonomy (NCBI): domain Eukaryota; kingdom Metazoa; phylum Chordata; class Mammalia; order Carnivora; family Canidae; genus Canis; species Canis lupus. Next base: position 27,705,212 of record NC_064261.1, on the reverse strand, counting down.
CAGTGGCCCAGTGGTTTAGCGCTGCCTTCGGCCCAGGGTGTGATCCTGGAGATGGGATGGAGTCCCGCACCCCGGCTCAGGCTCCCTGCGTGGAGCCTGCTTCTTCCTCTGCCTGTGTCTTGCCTCTCTCTCTCTCTCTCTCTCTCTCTCTCTCTCTCTGTCTGTCATGAATAAATAAATAAAATCTTAAAAAAAAAAAACTTTATACTATTTGTTAAACTGAAACCAATTTTGGTATCAGTACTAGAGACAAGATTTTACTGTTATTTTTTATTAACATCTTCACCATTGGGGCGCCTGGGTTGCTTGGTGGGTTAAGTGTCTGCTTTCAGCTCAGGTCATGATCTCAGGGTTCTGGGATGGAGCCCTGGGTCAGGCTCCCTACTCAGCGAGGAGCCTGCTTTTCCCTGTCTCTCTCCCTGATTATGCTTGCTCTATCTCTCTCTTTCTCTCTGAAATAAAGTCTCTAAAATTCTTCACCATCAATTGAAGTCTAGACAATCAAAAAGCAATAAATCAGGCCCTGATTTGCAGCATTTGCCAATTTCTTCAGTGTAAATGCTCTCACCTTGGCTGAATGTCACTGAGTGTGGAGCTGGGCACAGATGTGCAGTAACACAGCACCATGTGGTACATCTGGCAGAGATATAATAGATGCCAACAACCTCAAAAGTAGAGAGAATAGTAAAATGCAGTAAATAACCTGGGCATGATAAGCTGTAAATAGCATTTTTGTTACAATTTAATTTAATCATAAGTGTGCAATTTATTTTCTAATGATGGCTATTTTTAAGGTCCAGCCCTCAAAATGCCTACAAATTTAACAAACTAGATGTAGTGTACCAAAACTTGGGGAAGTCTCCTTTGACCATGACATTTTACAGTAAATTCACTAGCCTTTATCTCATTACTTATTTTTTAAGGGCCAATCATTGCTTTCCTGTGCTATTTTAATGTTTTTTTTTTTCATATGTTCCTTTCATTACCTTATTATCAGTTGTTTGGTGCACATATTTTTATTCTCTAATCAATTCATCAATACATATTTTCCATATCTGAAGCTCATAAGGCAAATATTTCTTTCTTTCTAGTATATTCAGTTTCCAAAGAAGCTGCTTAAAACCAAAATTCTTGGGATGCCTGGGTGGCTCAGCGGTTAAGTGTCTGCCCTTGACTCAGGGCGTGATACCAGGGTCTGGGGATAGAGTCCCGCATCGGGCTCCCTGCATGGAGCCTGCTTCTCCCCTGCCTGTGTCTCTGCCTCTCTCTCTCTCTCTCTGTGTCCCTCATGAATAAATAAATAAAAATCTTAAAAATTAAAAAAACAAACAAACACAATTCTTTCTACACACACTGAATGCATATAGAGCCAGAAAAGTTATTAACAGTAACCATGTGATCATTGTCTATTAATATATCAATTACATTCTCCTATTTTTCCAATTATAAATGAATAAATAAGTACTGAGAATATTTTCTATTAACAGTAATAGCTGTAATTTATTAAACACTATGTGCTGGCCCTTTATTAAATATATATCTCCATCTCATTCTCACAGCAGACCTCCAAGTTAGGTACTTTATTTTACCATTTTGCCAGATCGTTTCAAATACATTGACTCCCCTAAGTTTACATATTAAATCAGTAACAGAGCCAATATTTAAACTATGGTCCATCTGATTGAAAAATCTATGCTTTTCACTACTTTACCACACAGCCTCCCTGTTATGTTTTATGGACATCTTACTGATCTTCCCAAAGGGTTTAAAAGACCCCATTCACCTGTTCATCCCAAGGAGTCGGTGTGGGATAGGCAGAAATATATATGAAGTGAAGGCTGAGAGGAGAGAGAAGAGGCGCATAGGGTACTATTTCTTACCCAAAGCTGTGGTACCATGCGGATAGGAAAACAGAGAAGCAAATGAGGGACAAAGGGAATATAAACACAGGTTGTGTCCTGGTGAAGGAATTACTTCTATCTGGCTGGCGAAACCCAAATGGATGGTCACTTACGTGTATGAGTGGAGAGGAGGGCACAAAGTGGTGGGGTCAGCGAGGGATGATGCAAGAAAGAATAATGCAATTTTAAACTTAAGAGCAACTGGCAGTTGTTTGGATAAACTCAATTCTATTGTATATCTAAAGTGTCCATTTTGAGTGATCAAGCTCCATCTCCTGGGTCTTAACAGGATGGAAATGTTACTTTACTTCTTTATGGATCAAAAAGCAATAGGTTTGGATGCTCAGCAGCTCTGGGGTATAGGAAGCCATGAGCAATGTTTGCCCTCTTCTCGCAGTTGCATTAGGTCATTTAGAGGAGAGGAAGGCATGGAGCAGTAGAATTAAAAAGGTAGGTGATGTCAGTGGAAGAAGGTAAAATACATTTGCAGTCATGGCAGCACCTCAAGAAAATGGCAATGATTTTACTTTCAATTATTGAGAAATCATTGGGAGCTTTTTATTGCCATTTTCCCAATTATTAGATATATATGCAATATTTAGGTAATTCCAAAATAAATCTGAGAAAATTTATTCTCTCTAGATATCATAAAATTAGAAAATATCAGAGAGAATTATTAGAATGAAAAGAAGAGGGGAAGAGAAATAAGAAAAGACACAAATGGACCACATGTGAAAAGGTCTACACACAGGCATTTGGTATGAATCGTGTGCCAGAATCTAAACTGTTCTGGTGTCTATGAAAATGAGCTGCTTGGATCCTCCTTTGTGGGGAGCATAATTAACTGACCATCCCAAGATGTTCCCCTAAGATTCCAGCACCATTTTCACATGAAGCCTACCATTTCCACAGGTGATTCTTAAGCAGGGACTGAGCAGAGTGTGGTTACTAATGCAGACCAATCAATGAGGAGACTCAGAATTCACCTAGCAAGAATCTCTGTTTCAAGAACTTCCCATTGATTTGAGTCTATCTTTCTTGGAACTGTGCTGCAGTTCGAGATTCTTCCTACCCAATCTTCCTTCCTTTCCTCCTCACACATATCTCCTACCTGCATCTAGGTGTGACAGCTCTCAGTGCTTTCACTACCTCTCTCCCACCTTGAATAGGTCTCTTACATGTCTAATTTATTCTTAGTATCTGCTTCTTGGAAGTCATGAAAAATTGTCATTGAGTATTTCACATGTTATCTTAATTCTATAACCTCAAATTCCTGAAAAGACAAGAATAATACATCTTTAGGAAATTCTCAAAAATTTTTCCATAATTGCAATACACATCCAGACCAAAACAATCTGCCTCTTGTCAAAATTAAACAATCTCTCTTCTCATCTTTTCTTTCTGTCTAGTTGTTATGCATCTAATAGCAAGAAAATCGAGTCAAAAAGACCAAAAAGTATGTTTATGTGTGTGACCATTTAACTGTCTCTACAAGTGAAGTTTTTTATTATACAATAAGTGATATTATACTTTATCACTCTCTAACTTAATCTCACTTAACATAATGCTGTCAAGATCCATCCCTGTTGTTGCAAATGGCAGGATTTTCTTCTTTTCTAAATCTCAGTAATACTCAATTCTATGTATATACCATATCTCCTTTACCCATCCATTCACTGATAAGTTATTCACATATTGTGGCTGTTGTAAAATGTGTTACATTAAACATGGGAGTGCAGGTATCTTTTTAATATCATATTTTATTTCATTTCCATTCATATCCCAGAATTAGGATAGCTGGATCATGTGATGGTTCTATTTTTTTTTTTTTTGAGGAATCTCCATACTATTTTCCATAGTGGCAAATCAATTTGCATTCCTACTAACAAGCACAGGGTTCCTTTTCCTCAATATCCTTGCCAAAGCTTGTCTCTTATCATTTTGATACTGTCCATTCTTAAAGATATGAGGTGATATCTTATTGTGGTTTTGGTTTCTATTCCTCTGATGACATCAAGCATATTTTTATGTGCCTGTACCGTTTATGCATCTTGTTGAGAAAAATGACTATTAAGTTTCACTAGCCATTTTTTAAACAGACTGTGTGTTTTTATTATTGAGTTGTATGAGTTCTTTATTCTGGATATTAATTTCATATGAGATATATGGTTTGCAAATAGTTTCTTCTATTCCATAGGTTTTCATTTCATTGATCATTCTTCGGCTGTGCAGAAACTTTTTAGTTTGATGTAGCTTCACTTGTTGATCTTTTGCCTTTGTTGCTCGTGCTTTAGTTGTCATATCCAAACTCTTGTTGCCAAGGCCAATGTTAAGGAGCTTTTCCTCCATGTTTTCTTCCAGGAGTTTTTTGGCTTCAAATCTTGTATTTAAGCCTCTACTCTATTTTGAGTTAATTATTGTGAGTGTTGTAAGATATAGGTCCAGTTTCATTTTTCTGCATGTGGTTATCCAGTTTTCCCAACACTGTTTACTAAAGAGACGATCCTTTCTCCATTGAAAATTTTTGGCTCTCTTTTCAAATATCAGTTGACCATATGTTGGTGGTTTATTTCTGGGCTCGCGATTCAGTCCATTGCTTTCTTTGTCTACCTTTAGGACAGCACCATATCTTGATTACTATAGCTTTGTGGCACAGTTTGTACTGTGTGCTACTGTGATGTAGCACATCAGGAAATGTAATGGCTTCAGCTTTATTTATCACTGTCAATATTGCTTTGGCAAATCAGCAATTAATGTCTTTTTTGGTTCCATACAAAGTGTTTTTCCTGCGCATTCAGATATTCTGTACCTTTGATTGGAGAATTTAATCTACTTATATTTAGAATAATTACTGATATGCAAGGTCTTCTTAATGTCATCTTCTTAATTGTTTTCTGACTGTTTTGTAGTTCTGTTGTGAATTATTGCCTTTCTTTTTGCTACTTTTTTGAATTGGTGATTTTCCACGGTGGAATGTTCTGATTCCCTTCTTTTTATCTTTTGTGAATCTACTACGCTTTGTGGTTACCATGAGGTATCCATAAACCATTTTATAGGTATGACAATCTGTTTTATACTAAAAGCAATTTGACTTCAATCACATACAAAATTCTATCCTTTCTCTCCCTCTCTTTAGGTTTTTAATGTCACAATTTACCTCTCTTTCTATTGTGTATTTACAAACAAATAGTAGCTATAGCTATTTTTAATATTATTTTCCTTTAATCTTTCTACTATAGTTAAGTAATCTTTATACTATATTACAGAATTAGAGTTTTTTTTTAATGGCTATATATTTACCTTTACCCATGTGTTGTGTATTTTAATATTTTCATTTTAGTAATTGACATCTTATTTCAGCTTGAAGAGCTCCTTTCTGTATCTCTGTAAAGACACATCTAGTGATGATGAGCTCATTCAGCTTTTGTTTGTCTGGTAAAATAGTTATTTCTCCTTAATTTTTGAAGGATGGCTTTGCAGGATGGAATACTCTTGGCTGGCATTTTTCTTTCCTCTCATCACTTTGAATAAATCTTCCCATTCCCTGCTGGTCTACAGTGTTTCTGCTAAGAAATCCACCAATAGCTCAATAGGGTTCCTTGGTAGATTACAGTGTTTTGTTTTGTTTTGTTTCTCTTGTTCCTTTTAGGAATCTCTCTTATTCTTTACTTTTTGATAATTTAATTGCAATGTGGTTGGAAAAGATCATTTGGATTTAAATAATAATGTGATCTATTAGTTTCATGTGCTTGAATGTCTAAGTATCTCCTTAGGTTTGGGAAATTTTCAGATATTATTATTATTATTATTATTATTAGATATTATTTCTTAAACTGTGTTCTGTCCTTCTCTTCTCTAGGATCAGCAATAATTTTGATACTGGGTCTTTTGATGTAGTCCCATAGATCACATAGTCTTTTTATATTCTTTTTTACTTTTTTCATTTTATTGTATTTTGACTAGATTACTCCAAAGTTCCTATCCTCTGGGTCATTGGTTCTATCTTCAGTTTGGTCTATTATGCTGTTAGTGTCTATTGCATTCTTAATTTTATTCATTGAATTCTTCAGCTTCAAAATTTCCATTTATTTTTTTATTTAATGATTTCTCCTGCTTTGTTAAATTTTTCATTTATTTCATGTATTTTTCCTATTTTTATTGAATTCTCTTTCTCTGTTGTTGTTGTTTTTATAGATCATTTCATTTCCTCAAAGTAGCTATTTTGAATTCTTTATTGGGTAAATCACAGATCTCCATGTATTCTGTATGATTACTCAATGATTATTGTGATCTTTTGGTGATGTCCTGTTTCCTTAACTTTTCATTTTCCTTGGAGTTCTGCATTCCTATATTTTGTGTTTAAAGTAGTGGTTAAGAGGTGCCTGGGTGGCACTGTCAGTTAAGTGTCTGACTCTTGGTTTCGGCTCAGGTCATGATCTCAGGGTGGGTCATGAGATCAAGCAACGTGTCAGGTTCTGCCCTCAGTGTGGAGTCTGCTTTAGTTACTCTCTCCCTCTCCCTCTACCCTTTTTCACGTCAACTCTTGCTCTCTCTCTCTATCTCTCTAAAATAAATAAATAAGTCTTAAAAAATAAACAAAGTAGCAATTACTTCTCCCAGAGTTTTACCAGCTACCTTCAGGTGTGATATATTTTTTATTGTTTTGGCTTCATAGTCAGGATTTCTCTAGCCTTAAATGGATACACCTGCTTCACACTTCTTGCTCCCTCTTTTGGAAGAATTCTTAAGCTTTTATATCTTCTCTCCATCTTACAAGGCACCAGACTATCTGCTAGAAATTGTGATTGTGGTTTCTATTTTGCCTGTAGACCTGGCCTGTTTTCTATACAGACATTTTACTTACCTGAGCTCAATCTTTTTTTCCATTCTCAGGAGCATACATAAAGAATCAACCACAAAGTAAAGAGATGTGTGGATTTGGCACTTGGGGTATTAAGGGATGTGCCATTTGGTGGGGTCCTTGGGTGATGTTTTCCCAGCATCTGGGGGTGGGTTTCCTGCTGTCATCAGGAACCACATATCTTTAATACCCTCTGATAGTCTATTTTAGTCTATCTGCTTATGTCTCACTCTTCTTCCCAATTGTGGAGATCCTCCTGCTTTAGTACTCTGGGTTCTATTGAGTAAAGATGTGTTTCTTTAGCAATCTTCTTTTTTTTTTTTGTTTTTTTGTTTTTTTTCTTTAGCAATCTTCTGCTAGTTTGAAGAAGTCTATCAGTCACTCACATCTCTCTCTTTCCCCCACTGGAGAGACTGCCAAGGTCTTCTGGACTAAGATGTGTTCTTTTGGGGTGGGGACTAATGCTGGTAAAGTTCCTCTTACCCATTTACCCTCTTACCTACTTCAATTCAAACCTTTTTTTTTTTTTTTTTTTCTTCAACAGAGTGCTAAATCTTCTCTGGGAACCTGAGTGTCTACAAAAGCTCTCTTGTCTGTGGGTGTGCACCCCAAGTAGCCTTCTTCAGGTGCTTCTAAAAGTGGTGGAGACAAACTGAAGCCACTTCATAGGCTCCTGCCAGTTCTATAATACTATATTGAGGTTGTTTTGCCTACTACATGATGCAAAGGTGGGTGAGATTCTTCCTGGGTCCTTCATATATTTTTCTGAGCCCCACAACTCTCAGAGAAGTACTTTATCTATGGATGATGCTGATTTTAATTTTCAAAGGAGGGGCAAGTGAGGGATGTCTTATATCACCACAATGCTGGCATGAATTCTGTCAAAGCACTCTTAATGGACTTGAAGCAAAGACTTTTAAGGGTGATAGTATTTGGTCTGTAGGAGCTTATATAAATTAGGGTTCATCTACATATTCCTTCACACCTTTGTGAAGAATTAGTTTATTGCCTTCTGAATTCTCTGCCTCTACTAACTGCTGAGGACACACACACACACACACACACACACACACACACATACAATATCATAGTCCCTGATCTCAAGGATCGCAATATCTCTTCCAACTGGTTTATAAACAAGTAATCCCCATATTGTGATGGTCCATATTGTCCTTGGATGCAGAAAGTTTCAAAGAACAATCTACTTATTCTAACAACCAAACTAGGATGGATATTACAAAACCGATTTTGAAAAATCCTGTTATAATAGGATTTTTTGTAAGGATTTTTTATTTTTTATTTTTATGTAAGGATAAAAAGAAACTCCCAAGACCAAACTCTAGAAAAGTAGTATCTTTATTGAGAGAAGTGACTTACTCCTGCTTTTATTTATGTGGTGATGTGTGACAAGGAAATTTTTGTAAAAAGGAAGAAATGAATACAATTTTAAATAAACTTTAAGCAGTCATGTGAACACTGGTATGAGAGATCTGAAGAGCCCCAAGATACTGATCATGTGTCTACACCCCCACCACCTCTTTTACATTGTAACTAAAAGATCACTGGCAGGGGACATGACAGATTACTCATCAAAAAAGAAAAAAAGGAAAGAAAACAAAAAGTGGGAAGATGAGAAAATCACTCTAATAATTGTGGTTTTTAGATGCCACTTCTGAAAAGGGGCAGAGGCAGGGGAGAGAAACTTCTCCAAGTTTAGGGCTTTTCCAAAGGGAAGGGGAGTCTCTCTCAGAAGCCAGGCCGAAGGTATAAGAGCTGAAAGAGTTCTTCCAAGGCTCATAAACTTGGGGATAGAATCTGAGAACAAAGAGAACTGCCAAGTGATTCAAAATTAAAAAGATGAGCTGTAAACCTGAGAGACATATTTCATGGTTCAAAAAGTTGGTGGTTCAACTTTGAGGTTCAAGAATATCTCAGAAATATTGACAGTGTTCAGTCACCTGTCTGTTAAAGAGAACATCCTGACCTCACCTTCAAAGTCTTTGAAGCTAAAGTGAAATGCATCAAGTCAACGTTGTAACAGTTCCAAACCTAGCCAAACTGCAGTTCAGATTCTTGATCTGTTTCCACTTCAGCAGCATGGTATGAAATAGAGAATATTATTTATTGAGATAAATAATAGTTTTTTTCTTCTATTGTTTTACAGAAAATGTCCAATATATAATAAAAATCAAGAGATGCAGGGAACAAATATTAGAAGACACATGGACTTAATAGAAATAAAGTTAAATAAAATTTAAAAATGGAAAAATATTACATAGGATGGATAACAATGTACATAGCAAAGAAAAAAATCAATGAAGACACAGGACAAATGAAAATATTATAATAAAAACACACACACAAAAAAAAGATGTGAAAAGATATGACAGAGCATCATCTCAGGTCTATGGGAAAATGTCAAATAATATCCTATATACGTAATTAAAATTAGAAGAAAAAAGAGAAAATGGTGCAGAAGAAATATTTCAGCAGCAAATGGTTGAGAAATGTCCAAAAGTGTGGAATGACATCAATCTACACATCCAAGAATCTCAGTAAATCCTATGTGGGCTAAACACAAATATCAATAATTAGGAAACTAAGGAGAAACAGAAAATGTGTAAAAGCAACTAGAAGAAAAAAGGGACTTTAAATATAAAAGAAAAATAATGTAAATAATAGATGACATCTCAGCAGAATTAATATAAATAGAAAAACCTATTGAATTTTAAAGTACATAATGAAAAAAAAAAACACAACAAACTAGCTGACCTTTAAGTTCTATATCCAGTGAAACACATTTTAAAAGTGAAAGTGAAATAATTATATCCTCAAACAAGTAGGGACCAAAACTTTTTGTTAGTAGGTCGACAATATCTAAAAGACTAAAAGTTGTACTTTAAAGTGCAAATATAAATTACCAGATGAAAATCCATACTTTTTGGGAAAAAAACAAGGCCAGTAGAAGTGTACTGTCTATATAAATATAAAAAGCATTTAAAAACCTTTATCATGTGTATAAATTCATAGATCTATATATACATATCTACATGAACATTTACTAAATTTTGTAAAAGTATTCACTTTTATTTTTTTTTATTTTATTTTATTTTTTTTTAATTTTATTTATTTATGATAGTCACACAGAGAGTGAGAGAGAGAGAGAGGCAGAGACACAGGAGGAGGGAGAAGCAGGCTCCATGCACCGGGAGCCCGACGTGGGATTCGATCCCGGGTCTCCAGGATCGCGCCCTGGGCCAAAGGCAGGCGCCAAACCGCTGCGCCACTCAGGGATCCCAAGTATTCACTTTTAAAGTAGAATAATAACAATATATTATGGAGTTGATGGTATATGTTTAAAATATAAGAACAAAAATGCAAAGTGTGGAAGATATAGAGTTTCAATGCCTGATACTACACTTTGAAAAAAATTAGTACAGTTAACATATAATGTTATGTTAGTTTCAGGTATACGATATAGTGATTGAACACTTCCACACAATATCCAGCGCTCATCACAAGTGCACTCCTTAATCCTCATCACCTATTTCCTCCTCCTCCCACCCTCCTCTCCTTTGGTAACCATCAATTTGTTTTCTATAGTTAAGAGTCTATTTTTTGATTTGTCTCTTTTTTCTTTGTTCATTTGTTTTGTTTCTTAAATTCCACATATGAGTGAAACTATGTGGTATTTGTCTTTCTTTGACTTATTTTGCTTAATATTATACCCTCTAGATCCATTCATGTTGTTGCAAATGGAAAGACTTCATTAATTTTTTTAAGATTTTACTTATTTGAGAGAGAGAGAGAGATCACAGGAAGAGGAGGAAGGGGCAGAGGGAGAGGGAGAAGCATACTCCTCACTGAGCAGGGAGCCAGATACAAAGAGAGACTCAAATCTAGGCCCTGAGATCATAACTTAAGCCTAAGGGAGATGCTTAACCTTCTGAACCACACTGGAGCCTCTCATTCTAGCTTGTTAATATCCATTGTGTATGTGTATATATATATATATCACATTTTTTAATCCATTCATCTATTGATGGACATTTGGGCTGCTTCCATCATTTGGATTTCTAAATAATGCTACAATAAATATATTGGTGCATATATCTTTCAAAATAATGTTTTCATATTCTTTGGATAAATACCCAGTACTGGAATTATTAAATCATATGGTAGTTCTATTTTTAATTTTTTTGAGAAACTTCCATACTGTTTTCCACAGTGACTGTACCAGTTTACATTCCTACCAACAGTGCATGAAGGTTCCTCTTCTCCGCATCCCTGTCAGCACTTGTTTCTTGTGTTTTCAATTTTAGCCATTCTGACAAGTGTAACATTTCATTGTGGTTTTGATTTGAATTTCCCTGATGAATGAATGCTGAATAACTGCTCTTTTGAGTGACACTGCCTGCATTCTCCCATACTCTATTTCCTCTCTTATGTTTTTAGTCAATAATGAGTGATCATAAAGCCTCAGACACTCCACTCTTGTACTCTAATAAAGGCAGAGTCCCAGGTCCACACTTTCTCTTTTTTCTGTCTGTCTCTGTCTCTCCACTTGCTACCTCACTGTGGCTCCTGGACATGCCCCTTCAAGACCTTTGAGTAGTAAATCTCATTCCTCAAAGTTCCCTGATGTTTTTTGCTTAAATGTATTCTTGATCCTAATAAGAACCACAAGGGATGGCCCACCCACAACAGTGGTCCCAGGAGAAATGTTGGTAGGGGTTTACTACAAATAATAGAGGCCCTGGGAAGTGCCTCAGGTACTCCTAGCCAAAAGCATTACCATTTGTAGGTTAGGACTGACACAACAAGGAGTTGATGGAGTTATACTCTCCTAAGACTTATATTGTGTTCAAGAAATAGCTTTTTTTTTTTTTTTAAAGAAGAGTGGAATAAATTAAAATGTCTATCTTAACTTCTAGAGCAGTTCTGTTTAATGGAACTTTCTATTATGATGGAAAAGTTCTATCCAACATAACTGGGAAATTAAAACTATAAGTTTATTTAATTTTAGTTAAAGTTTATATAACCACATGTGGCTAGTGGCTATAGCATTAGAGATTGCATCAAAAAAGAACTATTAAGATATAAGATGATGAGTCAATTCACCTTATAGAAGAAAAAGAAGGGAAAATAGGAACCAAAAACATATAGAATAAATATAAAAGGTATACTGAAAAGGAGAAATTTAATCATATCTATATGTACATTACATGTAAATGTAAGTTGACTACACATTCCAATAAAAAGGCAGGTATTTCACAATGAATTAAATGCAAAATCTGACTATAATATGCTCTTTATAAGAAACATACTTTAATTGTAAATACATACAAATCATTATAAATACAATACATACTTTAATTGTAAATACAGATTGACAGTAAAAAGGTAAAAGAGGTACAGTATGAAAGCACTAAAGATGAGCTGAAGATGCTGTTAATATCAGTCTAATTCAACTTGTGGCCAGAGAATAGTGCTAGAAAGAAAGATTGATGAATATTGATGAAAGAAACAGTTCATAAGGAAGACATTTTTTAAATGTATATACACTTAACAAAAATGAATGAAGCAAAATCTAATAAAAATAAAAGAAGACATATAGGCAAATCCACTGTTAAAGCTGGAGGCTTAAGTGCCTCTTTCAGTAATTGAGAGAACACTTGGAAATCTAGAAAGAATACAAAAGGCAAGAAAAATTATCAATCTACTTGTCCTAGTTGCTATTTCTATAACACTACTGAATCCTCTCCCCCCGCAAAATTCATATATTGAAGCCCTAATCTCCCATATGACTGTATTTGAAGATTTGTCCCTTAAGAAAGTAATTAAGGTAAAAGAGGTAATAAAGGTACGACCCTAGTCCAACAAGACTGGTGTTTTTATAAGAAGATGAAATTTGGACATAGACCCAGGAGGAAGAACATGCAGAGACATAGGGGAAAGGCAAGCATCTGTAAGCCAAGGAGAGAGGCTCAGTTGGAGCTATACTTGACAACAGCTTGGTCTGCGACCTTCAAGGTATGAAGAACTGTGAGAAATTAATTTTCTGTTGTTTAGGCCACCCAGTCTATGGGACTTGGTTATGGCAGACTAGCAAATTAATACAAAGACTATACCAAAAATAGCAGAAATTATAAGTGGACATGTAACACGCATTGAAATATATCATATTCTAGGCCAAGAAGCAAAACTTACACATTTAGAAGGATTGAAATCCTGAAGTATTTAATTAAATGACCCATATCTAAATAACACATAGGTTAAAAAGGAAGTATCAAGGGGCATTAAAAACTTTCTGAATTGAAGAAAATAGAACTACTTGTATCAGTAGTTATAAGATGAAGCTAAGATAGCTCAAGTAGGAAAATTTATATCACTAAATTTATACCATTTTTAAAAAGTAGTTTTAAAATAAGATTTGGATTGATGAACCTTAAAAAAGGAAGAGAAAAATTAAACTCAAAACTAGCAGATAAATAAGAATGAAAATCAATGAAATTGAGAATAGAAAAAGAAGGCGTAATATTGAAAGTAAAACAAGTATGTTGGGGAGATCAATAAAATCAAAAACTCTAGCCTGACTTAACAATAAAAAAGAAAAGACAGAATATGAATATCAAAAATGAAAAAATGTACATCATAAGTACAAAATTAAGTAAAAGAAGAGTCAGAGATTAATATAGACAACAACAAGCAAATTTCTAGACCCAGATGATTTCAGTGGGCCATTTTATCAAACATTTAAGGATGAAATAACCCCAATATACACAACTTTTCTAGAGATGAAGTCAGCAACATTTTTCTGATACTTAAATGATGATGTTAAGTCCTTATGAAAAAAGATGCAAAATCTTTAACAGAATATAAGCAAATTTTATCTAATTCTATATGATAATAGATCATGACTCAATGAGATTTATCCCAGAAATATAAAGCTAACTCAACACTAAAAAATCAATGAATGATGTGCTGAAACCAACATATATCATATCATGAGCCATAAAGCAAATCTTGACCCACATAAAAGAATTGAAATTATACATAGTATATTTTATGACAACAGTACCATCTAGAAACTAGGAATCAATAACAGAGAGACAACAGGAATATCTTAAATATTAGAAAATAAAGAACACACTTTTAAACAAACAGGAATTCTCAAAGGACACAAAAAATACACAGAACTCAATGAACATGTAAATACAACTCATAGAACAATGTGGGTAGCACTCTATAAATGTATCAAGATGGAGTATTTTAAAATGTTTATGTAACCCACAGACAGGTAAGAAAACAAATTGGATAAATAAGAAATCATTTTTATATGAAACAAAAACAATGAAATGGCAAATATGACTAATGTAACAATAATTACCTTAATGTAAATTACCTTAAATATAAGTTTAAGGTAATTATCTTATATATTAACATATAAGGCAATTATCTAATATATTTATATTTTATATATAATAAAATATATAAAAATTATATATAAGGTATCTTATATAAGTTAAGTTAAAATTACCTTAAATGTAAATAGTCTAGATGTACTTATCCAAAATAGTAACTGATAGATTGGATTAAAGGATTAAAAACCTTGGCTTTATTATATTATGTGCAAATAAGATTTTGTGTAGATATGGAAGGCTGGTTTAACATCTGAAAATCAATAAATAGGGATCCCTGGGTGGTGCAGCGGTTTGGCGCCTGCCTTTGGCCCAGGGCGCGATCCTGGAGACCCGGGATCGAATCCCACGTCGGGCTCCCGGTGCATGGAGCCTGCTTCTCCCCCTGCCTATGTCTCTGCCTCTCTCTCTCTCTCTCTGTGACTATCATAAATAAATAAAAATTTTAAAAAAAGTAATAAAAAAAAGAAAATCAATAAATATAATCTACCATATAAAATGTTAAGGAAGAAATATCATATCAATTGGCACAGAAAAATCATTTGACAAAATCCAAAACACATGCATGAGAAAACTGTATAAGACTAGAGTTTCATAAAATAAGAGAGGATTTACTTCATCTTGATAAAGAGTATTTATAAAAAATCAACAGTCAACATGATACTTAATAGTAAAAAGAATGAACATTTTTCTCAAAAAAAAAAAAAAAAAAAGACCAAACAGGGATGCTCACTCACTTCTATTCAACATATTATGGAAGTTCTAACCACCATAAGAAGGCAATTTAAAAAATACATCAGGCTTAAAGATTTAAGAAGAAATAAAATGATCTCTATTGGCAGATGGCAAGATACATGCATGTGGAAAAGCTCAAGAAAAAAGATCCTCCTAGGAATAATATATATGTTAAGCAATAATATAAGATATAAGAAGATTAACACAAAAATCAATCACATTTTTATATACCAAAAATACACATGTGGACACCAAAATTGAAAACAAAGTATCATTTACAAATGTTTCAAAGATAGTAAAATACTTAGGTCTACTCCTAATAAACATGCAAACAGGATCAATATATTGAAAAATTTTAAATACTGATGAAAGAAATAAAAAAAGACCTAAATAAATGAAGGTATATTACCATCTTGGATTCAAAGATTATGTAGCTGAGATGCGATATTGATGGAAGGATACAATCTTAGATAAATGGAATATACTGATGAAAAGACCCTCCATACGTGTGATCAACTGACCTCTGACAAAGGAACAAAACCCACCCAACCTCAACAAATGGTGCTTGAGCCATTAAAAATCCATTGGAAGAGGACAAAATAACTCTTGGTCTAAATCTCATATGTTATACAAAATTAAGTCAAAATAGACTTAAGTGTAGAGCATAAAACTTTAATACCTTTAGGAAAAAAAACATAGAAACAAAATTAAATAAAAAGAAGAAGAAAATCTTCAGTATTTAAGACTAAGTATAGAGTTTCTTAGATTTGACAGCAAAGCATGATGAAAAAAATGGAAAAATTAGACCAAATCAAAATTAAAAACTTTTGCTGTGTGAAAGGCCATGCAAAGTGGATGAAAACACAAACTACATATCATGAGAAAATGTTTGTGAACAAAGTACTAATATCTACATGATATAAAGAACTTTGTGATCTAAAAGAACTTTCAAAAGTCAATAGTAGAAATATCCAAATCATTGACAATATCAAGCCCTGGTGAGGATTCAGAACAATTGGAACTTTTATATATCACTGATAATGACTGCACCATTTTGCATTCATTTTTGAAATCAGATGGAAAATTTCTTATCAAAGTTAAGTGAACATTTACTATGTTCATAACAGCAATGTTATTACTGCTGGTTATTTATCTTACTGAAGAAAACTTGCACATGAATAAGGGCTTTACTGAGAATCACCTAAATCTGGAAACAACATAAGCATCCTTTAATTGGTAACTGCTAAACAAATTATAATACATCCATACAGTGACTTATACTCAGCAACCAAAAGGAAAAAATAGTGATACACATAAAAACATTGAAGGGTATCAAATGTATCATTCTAATCAAAAGAAGTCAGGCTTCAAGGCTGTATAGGTTTCAATCTTTTTACATGGCATTCTTGTATAGGTGAAACTATGGATTATTACTTGGGGATAGGTGTTAGAGGAAAGATAGACTACAAGGGAGCACAGAAGGAATATTTGAAGATATGTTCTACATCTTGATAATGCTTATTGTTAAATGACTATATATCTTGTGAACATTCTCAGGATTGCACATAAAATGGTTGAATTGAGTACTTAATTTTTATTTAATAAAAATAAATAGTATTGGGGGCACCTGGGTGGCTCAGTCAGTTCAGCATCCAGCTCTTGATTTTGGCACAGGTTATGGTCTCATGGGTCTTGAGATCCAGCCCTGCATCAAGCTTTGTGCTCAGTGGGGAGTCTGCTTGAAAATTCTCTCCCTCTGCCCCTCCCCTTACTCACACAGGTGCTTTCTCTCTCTGTCTAAAATAAGTAAATCATAAATGGATAGATGATAGATAGATCGATAGATCGATATATAGAGGATAGATAGATACATAGATAGATGATAGATGATTGATCGATCGATCGATAGAGGTGTCTGGGTGCCTTAGTCTTAAGTATCTGCCTTCAGCTTTGGTCATGATCTCAGGATCTTGAGATCAAGCCCCACCTTGGACTTCTTGCTCATGTTTCTCCCTCTCTCTCTCTGTCCTGTTCCTCCGCTCATGCACTTTCTCTCTTGCTCTCTCTATTTCAAATAAATTAACAAATAAATCTTTAAAAAATAAATAGCATCAAAAACAAGGAAATACTTACAGATAAGGCTAACAAAATATATGAAAAACCAGACAACTATAAAACTTTGTTAAAAAAAAAACTTTGTTGAGAGAAATTACATAAATAGGGAGATATAATATGCTCAGGAACAGGGAGATTGAAATTGTTATGTGTTCACACTCTAAAATGACCCATAGACTTAACTGAATCCCTATTAAAATTCTAACAGCTTTTACTTTTAAATAAATTCTAAATTTTATATAGAAAGGCTAAGGTATCAACTAGCAGAGACAATCTTCAATACAAAGAATGAATTTGGAAAATTTATACTACTTGATTTCAAAGCTTACTGTAAAGCTGTAATAAATCAGTTTTTGATACTAGTATGATAGACAAATATATTGTTATAAGAGAATAAAAAGCTTAGATATACACATACGGTCAATTCATTTTCAATCGTTATGCCAGAATAATTCAAAGGGAAAAAAATGAAAACATTTTTATAAATATTGCTAGAAAAATTATGTTTGTGTTTTCATATGAACACTGACACTTTCCCCCCTAAAGATAAAATCCAAAATCATAAAGCTTCTAAATATTGAAATACAATTATAATTTTATGTTAAGTAAAAATTTCATTTACAGGACCCAAAAAAGACAAACCATAAAGGAAGAAAAAAGTTACATTGGATTTTACTAAAATGAGAAAATTCTGCTTATCAGAACATACTACTAAGAGTATGAATAGAAAAGCTACACAGTGGGAAAAGATTTGCAGGTAAATATGAAAAATGACTTTATCCACACTATATAAAGAATCCTTATAAGTCAATAAGTAACAATATAAAAATTAATTGCAAAATTCTTATACATTGTTTTATTTTAAAAATAAAGCTATACAAATGGTCATTAAGCACATGAATATACTTAACCTCACTAGTAATCAGAGAATGCAAATAAGGATCACACTGATCTTCTACTTCACATCCACCAGAATGAATATTTTTTTTAAACCTAATGACAAATATTTCTAAAGGTATGGAGTCATTGGAACTCATACCTTGCTAATGGAGCTGAAAACAGTTCAATCATTTTGGAGCACTATATAGAATACTCTTATGAAGTTAAGCATAAATCTACCTTGTGAGACTGATTTTCCTCCCAATTTTGACTCAAAGAGAGTAAAAACATACATTTACAAAAAGATTGGTCTGAGAACATTCACAGCAAATTTATTTGTAACTGACTAAAACTGGAAAAAAAAATATTCTTCTGCTTGTGAATAGGTGAATAATGTGCCCTATCCGTACAATTGAATACTTCATAACAATTCAAAAAATTACCAAGTCAACTCAGCACACAGATGAGTATGAAAATATTTATTGAGAATAGCCTGTTCAGCACATAGAATACATATGATATGATCTCATTCATGTTAAATACAACTACAAGCAAAACTAATCTATGGTGATAAATATCAGTCGTGGGACAAAGATTACTATTGACTGGAAAGAATATGTAAATTTGAAAGAATTTACAATGTTCTATTTACTATTTTTTGGTAGTGTCTATAGAGTTTTATACAACTGACTAAACTCTAAAGAGGAAACATTTAAGATCTGTGCAACAGGGCAGCCCGGGTGGCTCAGCGGCTTAGCGCCGCCTGCAGCCCAGGGCGTGATCCGGGAGTCCGGGGATCGAGTCCTGCGGCAGGCTTCCTTCAGGGAGCCTGCTTCTCCCTCTGCCTGTGTCTCTCCCTCTCCCTCTCTCTCTCCCTCTCTCTCTCTCTCTCTCTCTCTCTCTCTCTCTCTCTCTCCCTGTCTCCCATGAATAAATAAATAAAATCTTAAAAAAGAAAGATGTGTGCAATTTAGCTTGTTAGTTCCATATCAATGACAAAAAAAAAAAAAATACAGCATGTTAAGTACAATGAAGTTAAGAACAGCGAGCTGAAGCAAATTTTGAAGAGGCACTCAGTTCAGGCATGGAGGTTCAGAGCACACCTGGAGCTGCCAGCTTCCATGGAAGACATGGACTATTTTTAAAGAGTGTAGGCCAGAAGCTAAGCTGAGTGTCCACACACTGCTTGGAAACTGAACCAGAAATGGGAAAGCCAAGTTATTGTGCTTCTCTTTTGCTTTTTTCCTCCTTCCTCCCTTCCTTCCTCCCTTCCTTCTTCCCTTCCTTCCTGTCTTGATCTTTTAAATGGTTCCAGTCTATTCTCAATTATGCCAAAGGGAAATGGACAAGGTTTTTCATCCTCACTTCCCCCAGGCCAGCTAGTAGGTCCACTGAAGCCTGAATGAGTGTTGGGAGATGCACCCTGAGGAAGAGCCCCTAGGGCTATATTCTCCACGTGTGGTTCTAGAACTAAAAGATCAGTTATCACCCTGGAGCTTTTTAGAAATTCAAATTCTCAATAGCCTCAGACCTAATGAGTCTGAAATCCTGGGCCCCTCATCATGTGCTTTAAACATAAGCCTTCAAGGTGATCCTGTTGTTGCACACAGTTTTGAGAATCTGTGCTTAAAGGGAAAGCCTATTATCAGGGGAAAAAATAGTCAAGGCCACAGGTTTCAGTGCCTCCCTCTAGGGAGTTGGCTTCTTTCATGTTCCATCCTGGAAGATTAGGAGCCCATTCTGTGGCATTGGTCTGGGGCAACATTTAGTATTTATGTTCTGATAAGTCTGAGTGGAATGCTAATGCCACTGGAGAGAAGGGGGGCACTCCCCTTTGAGGACCAAATATTACATAATTAGAGACAAAGAATGTCTTTATAGGAGATCAGGGAAGTTTTCTAGAGGCACCTGCAGGAGCCTTTAGAGAGGAAAGATTTGAGCCACAGGATTCAGAACTTTTTTAAAAAAGAAATAATAGGTAACAAGAGGATTGCAAGCAAGCCTGTTAAAAACTGCATGACAAGAGTTGAGAAAGTGTAAATTATTCAGATCATGGGAAGACCCATGAGAATAATAAAGAGGCATACTGTTCTGATATCAAGACACTATTGGGCATCAATAGAAAATAAAAGCTATGGTGGGAAATGGGTAGTTTATCCCTCATTCAGCGGAGCACATGTGATGGCCTGTCTTCCAGCCACTTGTTTCATGAAATGACTCTAAACTCTGGAATTGATTTCCTGATGTGCTTCCATGTAAAGTGATATTAATCCACATCTTGCTAATCTTTCAAGCTTTCACTCTAGACTCTTCATGTCTTATGCATATACCTTGTTCTAATCTCCTCACCTGATTTTCTTTTACCAGTGAAGGAATTTGCTTAGTATAATACACATTTCAAAGCCATTTTACATATCTTAGCAAATTTCGTCCTCACAACTGCTGGTGACACATTACTCCACTTTCCAAATGGGGAAATTGAGACTCAGAATGCTCAATAGTCCCACCCAAGGTCATATGGCCTGTTAGAGACAGAGCTAACCCCCTGGGGACATGTTTTTTTTACATTCTTGGAGGATGAATACCTTTGATTTGTCCTGGCTTCTGGACTGCTTTCTGGGAAGTCAGCATAAGAGAGATCATTCTTAGATTCTTCCCAAAACATAACTCTTACTGTTTGTCACTGCCTTTTAATTTTCCCCTGCTGCCTCTTATTATTCTCCTTAGTACTGCATTATTTAACTGTATTAAATATTTAGGAGTGCAGTATGAGAGATGTCATACAAAATAAAGTTTTATTATCCACTGGATTCAGGTACATATGTATATTATGTGCAGAGACAGATGCACGATCCAGAGAAAGATGATGCCCCAGGGGGTCTTTTATCATCTGCTGGAGCTCATATTTTTTCCCTTCTTTCCTCTCTGGCTTGGGGTCTCCCCATGGCTATTTATGTCTTTCTGACCTTCAAGTACAATGGCTTCACTTCTGCTTTCTGCTGGGAGATAGAGTCAGGGCTGTTGAGAGAGCTGCATCACTGGGTCCAAAAGGAGTAAAGGTCAGGAATCCTCAGACTTTTCCAGTTCTGCAGCTGCAGACTATATCTCTTTTTAGAGTGGTTAGCTGCTAACCCATATCCAAAATTGGAAAGTGTTAGAGTTAACAGTAGAACTCTATATTTGCTAATCTCTGGTTGAAGTTTCTTTGATGTCACCTCCTGGCTCAGGAGATAATTTTGCCTTCTCCATTATTAAATGTATAATAAGGCATTCTATGTGGTCATTTTTGGCCAGTAATGATGGGGTGACTCTGGGCCAAGGATAATAGATCATACTGATTTTCTGTATATAATTTATGTAGCAAGAGCATCAAAGATGCATATTTTCTGTCCTCTTGATGATCTGTCCACCTGTCTGTCTTCATATATATAGAAGTGAGCCCTGGCAAATTGTTGTTGTGCAGCCAATATTTGCTTAACCATTCATTCCCTTTTTTTTTTTTTTTTTTTGGATGAATCTAAATATTCATTCATTTGGCACTTGATATTATTTTAACTGCTCAAGATAAAAAATTAAATGAGAGAAAAAAGGGTTTTATACGCCGGATCCTAGTGGAGGAGACAGATATTAATTAAATGTGTAAATGAATGAACATTGCTGTGTGCAATGAGAGCATAAATGGGAAGTTTGCAACATGTCATTTATTAAATAAGTGAATATATCTCTGAATGAAATACAAAGGCTACCCTTCAAGTCTTAGTAGGCAATAAAAATGATAATAAATGTAGGTTATAAAGTCAATATGATGCCAAATGAAGGAATACAGTGGTAATGTCACTGCAGTGGGCAGAATAATGGTCCCCAAAGGTGTCCAGGTTCTAATCCTTGGGTCTTGTAAATATATTAAATAACATGGCAAAAAGGACTTTGCAGATAGGATTTAGGGTTAAGAACTTTGAGATTGAAAGATTATCCCGGTTAACTTGGGGCCCAATCTAAAAGCATGAGTTGTTAAAAGCAAAAAATATTCTTGGTTGTCAAAATTAGAGATGTGATAACAGAATCAGGGTCATATAAATGCTGTACTAAAAAAGACTGTTCTTGCTGCTTTTGAAAATGGAGGGAAGGGTCCATAAGACAAGAAATGTGGGCAGCCTTTAGAATCTAAAATAAGTGAGTAAACAGATTCCCCCCTAGAATCATTTTTTTTTATATTAAGATTTATTGCCCTTATGCACTGTTTTTCCAAATGATTTTTTTTAATTCATTTTTTATTGGTGTTCAATTTACTAACATACAGAATAACCCCCCGTGCCCGTCACCCATTCACTCCCACCCCCCGCCCTTCTCCCCTTTCACCACCCCTAGTTCGTTTCCCAGAGTTAGCAGTCTTTACGTTCTGTCTCCCTTTCTGGTATTTCCCACACATTTCTTCTCCCTTCCCTTATATTCCCTTTCACTATTATTTATATTCCCCAAATGAATGAGAACATATAATGTTTGTCCTTCACCGACTGACTTACTTCACTCAGCATAATACCCTCCAGTTCCATCCACGTTGAAGCAAATGGTGGGTATTTGTCATTTCTAATGGCTGAGTAATATTCCATTGTATACATAAACCACATCTTCTTTATCCACTCATCTTTTGTTGGACACCGAGGCTCCTTCCACAGTTTGGCTATCGTGGCCATTGCTGCTATAAACATTGGGGTGCAGGTGTCCCGGCGTTTCACTGCATCTGTATCTTTGGGGTAAATCCCCAGCAGTGCAATTGCTGGGTCGTAGGGCAGGTTTATTTTTAACTGTTTGAGGAACCTCCACACAGTTTTCCAGAGTGGCTGCACCAGTTCACATTCCCACCAACAGTGTAAGAGGGTTCCCTTTTCTCCGCATCCTCTCCAACATTTGTTGTATCCTGCCTTGTTAATTTTCCCCATTCTCGCTGGTGTGAGGTGGTATCTCAATGTGATTTTGATTTGTATTTCCCTGATGGCAAGTGATGCAGAGCATTTTCTCATATGCATGTTGGCCATGTCTATGTCTTCCTCTGTGAGATTTCTGTTCATGTCTTTTGCCCATTTCATGATTGGATTGTTTGTTTCTTTGGTGTTGAGTTTAATAACTTGTTTATAGATCTTGGAAACTAGCCCTTTATCTGATATGTCATTTTCAAATATCTTCTCCCATTCTGTAGGTTGTCTTTGAGTTTTGTTGACTGTATCCTTTGCTGTGCAAAAGCTTCTTATCTTGATGAAGTCCCAATAGTTCATTTTTGCTTTTGTTTCTTTTGCCTTCGTGGATGTATCTTGCAAGAAGTTACTATGGCCGAGTTCAAAAAGGGTGTTGCCTGTGTTCTTCTCTAGGATTTTGATGAAATCTTGTCTCACATTTAGATCTTTCATCCATTTTGAGTTTATCTTTGTGTATGGTGAAAGAGAGTGGTCTAGTTTCATTTTTCTGCATGTGGATGTCCAATTTTCCCAGCACCATTTATTGAAGAGACTGTCTTTCTTCCAATGGATAGTCTTTCCTCCTTTATCGAATATTAGTTGACCATAAAGTTCAGGGTCCACTTCTGGATTCTCTATTCTGTTCCATTGATCTATGTGTCTGTTTTTGTGCCAGTACCACACTGTCTTGATGACCACAGCTTTGTAGTACAACCTGAAATCTGGCATTGTGATGCCCCCAGATATGGTTTTCTTTCTTAAAATTCCCCTGGCTATTCGGGGTCTTTTCTGATTCCATACAAATCTTAAAATAATTTGTTCTAACTCTCTGAAGAAAGTCCATGGTATTTTGATAGGGATTGCATTAAACGTGTATATTGCCCTGGGTAACATTGACATTTTCAAAATATTGATTCTTCTAATCCATGAGCATGGAATATTTTTCCATTTCTTTGTGTCTTCCTCAATTTCTTTCAGAAGTGTTCTATAGTTTTGAGGGTATAGATCCTTTACATCTTTGGTTAGGTTTATTCCTAGGTATCTTATGCTTTTGGATGCAATTGTAAATGGGATCGACTCCTTAATTTCTCTTTCTTCAGTCTCATTGTTAGTGTATAGAAATGCCATTGATTTCTGGGCACTGATTTTGTATCCTGCCACACTACCGAATTGCTGTATGAGTTCTAGCTATCTTGGGGTGGAGACTTTTGGGTTTTCTATGTAGAGTATCATGTCATCGGCGAAGAGGGAGAGTTTGACTTCTTCTTTGCCAATTTGAATGCCTTTAATGTCTTTTTGTTGTCTGATTGCTGAGGCTAGGACTTCCAGTACTATGTTGAACAGCAGTGGTGAGAGTGGACATCCTGTCTCGTTCCTGATCTTAGGGGAAAGGCTCCCAGTGCTTCCCCACTGAGAATGATATTTGCTGTGGGCTTTTCATAGATGGCTTTTAAGATGTCGAGGAATATTCCCTCTATCCCTACACTCTGAAGAGTTTTTATCAGGAATGGATGCTGTATTTTGTCAAATGCTTTCTCTGCATCCAATGAGAGGATCATATGGTTCTTGGTTTTTCTCTTGCTGATATGATGAATCACATTGATTGTTTTACGGGTGTTGAACCAGCCTTGTGTCCCAGGGATAAATCCTACTTGGTCATGGTGAATAATTTTCTTAATGTACTGTTGGATCCTATTGGCCAGTATCTTGTTGAGAATTTTTGCATCTGCGTTCATCAGGGATATTGGTCTGTAATTCTCCTTTTTGGTGGGGTCTTTGTCTGGTTTTGGAATTAAGGTGATGCTGGCCTCATAGAACGAATTTGGAAGTACTCCATCTCATTCTATCTTTCCAAACAGCTTTAGGAGAATAGGTATGGTTTCTTCTTTAAACGTTTGATAAAATTCCCCAGGGAAGCCATCTGGCCCTGGACTCTTGTGTCTTGGGAGGTTTTTGATGACTGCTTCAATTTCCTCCCTGGTTATTGGCCTGTTCAGGTTTTCTATTTCTTCCTGTTCCAGTTTTGGTAGTTTGTGGCTTTCCAGGAATGCGTCCATTTCTCCTAGATTGCCTAATTTATTGGCATATAGCTGTTCATAATATGTTTTTAAAATCGTTTGTATTTCCGTGGTGTTGGTAGTGATCTCTCCTTTCTCATTCATGATTTTATTAATTTGAGTCTTCTCTCTCTTCTTTTTAATAAGGCTGGCTAATGGTTTATCTATCTTATTAGTTCTTTCAAAGAACCAACTCCTGGTTCTGTTGATCTGTTCCACAGTTCTTCTGGTCTCGATTTCGTTGAGTTCTGCTCGAATCTTTATTAACTCCCTTCTTCTCTTGGGTGTAGGATCTATTTGCTGTTTTTTCTCTAGCTCCTTTAGGTGTAAGGTTAGCTTTTGTATTTGAGTTCTTTCCAGTTTTTGAATGGATGCTTGTATTGCGATGTATTTCCCCCTTAGGACTGCTTTTGCTGCATCCCAAAGATTTTGGATGGTTGTATCTTCATTCTCATTAGTTTCCATGAATGTTTTTAATTCTCCTTAATTTCCTGGTTGACCCTTTCATCTTTTAGCAGGATGGTCCTTAACCTCCACGTGTTTGAGGTCCTTCCAAACTTCTTGTTGTGATTTAGTTCTAATTTCAAGGCATTATGGTCTGAGAATATGCAGGGGACGATCCCAATCTTTTGGTATCGTTTCAGACCCGATTTGTGACCCAATATGTGGTCTATTCTGGAGAAAGTTCCATGTACACTTGAGAAGAATGTGTATTCAGTTGAGTTTGGATGTAAAGTTCTGTAGATATCAGTGAAATCCATCTGGTCCAGTGTATCATTTAAAGCTCTCGTTTCTTTGGAGATGTTGTGCTTAGAAGACCTATCGAGTATAGAAAGAGCTAGATTGAAGTCACCAAGTATAAGTGTATTATTATCTAAGTATTTCTTCACTTTGGTTAATAATTGATTTATATATTTGGCAGCTCCCACATTCGGGGCATATATATTGAGGATTGTTAAGTCCTCTTGTTGAATAGATCCTTTAAGTATGATATAGTGTCCCTCTTCATCTCTCACTACAGTCTTTGGGGTAAATTTTAGTTTATCTGATATAAGGATGTCTTCTCCTGCTTTCTTTTGAGGACCATTCGAATGGTAAATGGTTCTCCAACCTTTTATTTTCAGGCTGTAGGTGTCCTTCTGTCTAAAATGAGTCTCTTGTAGACAGCAAATAGATGGGTCCTGCTTTTTTATCCAGTCTGAAACCCTGCGCCTTTTGATGGGGTCATTAAGCCCGTTCACATTCAGAGTTACTATTGAGAGATACGAATTTAGTGTCATCATGATAACTATTCAGTCCTTGTTTTTGTGGAATGTTCCACTGAACTTTTTCTTAAAGGGGAATTTTAAGAGTCCCCCTTAAAATTTCTTGCAGAGCTGGTTTGGAGGTCACATATTCTTTTAGTTGCTGCCTGTCTTGGAAGCTCTTTATCTCTCCTTCCATTTTGAATGAGAGCCTTGCTGGATAAAGTATTCTTGGTTGCATGTTCTTCTCATTGAGGACCCTGAATATATCCTGCCAGCCCTTTCTGGCCTGCCAGGTCTCTGTGGAGAGGTCTGCTGTTACCCTAATACTCCTCCCCATAAAAGTCAGGGATTTCTTGTCTCTTGCTGCTTTAAGGATCTTCTCTTTATCTTTGGAATTTGCAAGCTTCACTATTAAATGTCGAGGTGTTGAACGGTTTTTATTGATTTTAGGAGGGGATCTCTCTATTTCCTGGATCTGAATGCCTGTTTCCCTTCCCAGATTAGGAAAATTTTCAGCTAGAATTTGTTCAAATACATATTCTGGCCCTCTGTCCCTTTCGGCACCCTTGGGAACACCATTTAAACGTAGGTTTTTCTTCCTCAGGCTGTCGTTTATTTCCCTTATTCTATCTTCATGGTCTTTTAATTGTTTGTCTCTTTTTTCCTCAGTTTCCCTCTTTGCTATCAACTTGTCTTCTATGTCACTCACTCGTTCTTCCACCTCGTTAACCCTCGTTGTTAGGACTTCTATTTTGGATTGCATCTCATTCAATTGATTTTTACTTTCTGCCTGATTGGATCTAAATTCTGCAGTCATGAAGTCTCTTGAGTCCTTTATGCTTTTTTTCTAGAGCCACCAGTAGCTGTATAATAGTGCTTCTGAATTGGCTTTCTGACATTGAATTGTAATCCAGATTTTGTAACTCTGTGGGAGAGAGGACTGTTTCTGATTCTTTCTTTTGAGGTGAGGTTTTCCTTCTAGTCATTTTGCTCAGTGCAAAGTGGCCAAAAGCAAGTTGTACTGGGAAAAGGAGAAAAAGAGGAGAGTAAGAAGGAAAGAAAAGAGAAAGAGAAAAAAAAGGAAGAAAAAAAAACGAAAAAAAAAAAAAAGAAAAAGAGAAAGAAAAAGAAAGAAAGGAGAAAAAGGGGGGGTGGGGGAAGGAAACAAATCAAAAAGCAAAAAAAAAAAAAAAAAAAAAAAAGAACCACGGGGGAGTATCTTCTGATTCTGTGTACTTTAAGTCCCTTGGGTTCCCCTGGAAGTTGTCAGTCAGTCCAGCTGGTCTTCTGGGGGAGGGGCCTGTTGTGCTGATTTTCAGGTGTTAGCAGTTGGGGGAGCTGCTGTGCCCCTGCCTGGTGCAGGGCTCGGTGGGGGTTGTTTACCCCGTGAGGCCCCAGGAGGATCAGCCCCAGGGGCGGGGCAGCTCTGGAAACCTGGATTCAGCTCCGGCAGGAACTCCGTCTGCAGGGCCTGGAGGCTCCGGGCGGGGCCGCTGATCTGCTCAGCTGGGGCAGGAGCGTCCTCGCTGTCCTGGGCCCTCCCGGCCTCTGCCTGTCCCGGGGGAGGCCGGATCCTGGGCTGTGTCCCGGCGGCCTGTGCCCTGGAGCCTGCGCTGGTGGATTCGTGCCCCCGCCCCGCAGCCCCCTCCGCGGAGCCGCCCCCGAGCCCCCCGAGCTGCTCCCGCCCCGCAGCCCCCTCCGCGGAGCCGCCCCCGAGCCCCCCCGAGCTGCTCCCGCCCCGCAGCCCCCTCCGCGGAGCCGCCCCCGAGCCCCCCCGAGCTGCTCCCGCCCCGCAGCCCCCTCCGCGGAGCCGCCCCCGAGCTGCTCCGGGTCCCGCCGTGCGCGCTGCAGCCCTTAGGGAGCTCAGCGCACTCTCCCGGGGCGCAGGTGCCTGTTAGTGTCCCCGGGAGCCCGAGGGCATCCCCGCCCTCTTGGGTCCTGCTCCACCTCCCTGGAGCCCCTTTCCCCCCGGGAAGGTCGGTGCAGCTCCTGCTCCTCCGGGACGGGGCTCTCCTGTCCTGGGGACACTCCCCCGGCCTCAGCCCGGCTCCTCGCGGGGCCCCTCCCCCTTGGAGGCCTTTTGCTTCTTTATTTCTTTTTCCCCGTCTTCCTACCTTGATAGAAGCGCGAACTCTTCTCACTGTAGCATTCCAGCTGGTCTCTCATTAAATCTCAGGCCGAATTCATAGATTCTCAGGATAATTGGAAGGTTTTCTAGGTAATTTGGTGGGGACAGGTGACTTGGGGACCCTACTCTCCCGCCATCTTGCCCCTCCCCTCCCCCCTTAGAATCTTAAAGGAAGAACATGGTCCAGTACAACACAGTGGACCATGACTTTGGTTTAGTCCAATGACTTTGGTGTTGGATTTCTGACATCCATGACTAAAGGATAGTATATTTGTTTTGCTTCAAATCAATAAATTAGTGGTAATTTATTTCAGTAGCAATAAGACATGAATGCTGTCACCATCCAGGTGACTATGAGGTCAGTAAAATCAGAGCATCATTATCTTCACTTACTCCCATTGGTCTTGATTTTTTTTTCCTGGTAACATCATATTCTTTCTCTTCCAGAAGGTTTTAGCTTTGTAGACCTGCAATCCTTTTGAAAAGCACTGGGGTTAAGGTGTGTTGAACAACAGATGTGTTGACTCATTATGTTCCTCTTCTTGCTGGAAACAAAGTTCTTTTTGAATACAAAATTTCTGCCATGAGATCTTGAAGAGCCCCTGAGAATACTTTTATTTGGGGGACTAAACTGTTTGCATTTAGTGGTCATCCTGTCCCATGTTTTTGGAGCATATTCACCAAATACTGATACTTTAAGGGACTAATACATTGATTGCACTTGAAAGGTCACATCTTAGTGATTGTATACCCCCCAAATTATATACTTCCAAAAAGTATGAAGTAATAGTGTGCCTTGTTTCACTTAAAATTGTTTCTTTCTCTATATTTTACACAACAAATTTGACTTTGGTCTTGCTAAATGTAATAAACGAAAACTTTGTGACACATTTTATGAGTGCTTTACATGTACTATTTATTGCTAAAACTAAACTTTTCATTGATTCTTAGAGGAACATGTAGAATTGTTTTAGTTTTTAACTTTAATTGGGCTATAGTCTTATATAAAGATACCATTTGAATCCAAGACTACTTCTCGTCAACCCAGAATATAATTATGTGGTCCTTCTTATCTTTTCATATACCTTGGTAGACAAACATATATTTTATACCTATGAGGAGATTGATAAAACTATTTATGACATTTCTCTCATTTATGTATGTATCTATCCATCTATTATACTTGGATGCCCAACACTTTTGTGTACCCTTTTTCTATTTTGTTGAGCATTGCTGAGATAAATCCCTTTCCAGGGTCCAGATCTTTGGAAGCAATAGATAGTTTATAAGAAGATTTTTTTTTCCTTAGGCAAGATTCTTTCCTAAAGCAATTAAAGGCTAACGGGGTTAGTGTTATTGTTGGCTAATACAAGTTATTTGGAGCGATGAAACGGAAGCACTTCTAGTTTGAGCACGACTGTTTGTCTCTCCTTTGGAAGTTGAGCAAACCTTTCCTGAATAGGAGAATACTCTGAGATTAGGCTGTTTGGTCCTACTTGTCTGGTAACTCCAGAAAAAAGCCCCATGTGTGATTTTTTGGTCACCATTTAGATAAATGGACAAGCAAAATTCATAAGCTTTTATATCCTCTTGGCATACCCTAGGAAGTGCTGGCTGGTGAACATTCTCAGACTTCTGAAGAATGCATTTCTCTACCTTCAACCCTTCTAAAACCTGCCTGGAATGGGTGAGCATCTGAAAACCTTAATGCTGTTCCCTGGTACTTCTTCATTTTCTGGTGAGAAACAGAAGGCAGTTTTAGTGTGAGTTTTTAATTCTTTTTTTTTAGAAATGTTCATTTATCATGACAGAAAAGTAACTGCTTTAGTTTCCACTTCTGGAAATTAGAAGTAGAGAGAGAGAGAGATGATAGGTATATTATAGGCATGCAATACATATTTTATATACATAATAATTTCTTGAAAAGATCAATGAAATAATCTTAAAAAGAAAGAATATTCTTTCCATATATTTTTAATGTTCTTGTCTTTTGTACACAGCATTCCCCTGCCTGATAGAGGCACAATTCTGTTTTGTCCCTGGTAGGTTCATAGACATCCATCAAGATCCTGTCCAGATACCTCCTTGTTGATTGAAATATCACTGGCAAAACAGTAGCTGCCTCCCTGTGCTGCAACAGCTCTTTGTGCATATATAGTATCTCCTTAGTGGCATTGTATCACTATTGGCTCATCTGGCTTTCTTACCATCAGAGCCTGTGTATACCTGGCATACAGTTTTTAAAGTTTTATTTATTTATTTTAGAGAGAGAGAAAGAGAGAGAGTAGAGGTAGGGGCAGAGGGAAAGAATCTCAAGTAGACTCCCTGCTGAGCAAAGAGCTCAATATGGGGCTCAATCCCATCACCCATGAGATCATCATCTGAGCTGAAACCAAGAGTCAGTCGCTCAACCAAAGAGCCACCCAGTTGCCTCTTTGGCATACAGTTTTTAGCACAAAGCAGGTGCTAAATGAAAGAATGCTAAATATTGGTATATGTAGCTACATTCCACTTTTGAACCTATAGCTTTAGTCTCCCATTCACTGTGCCAAGGACGAGTTGTCTCAGTCCTCAGTAGTTCAATAGTGATTCTATATGAAGAGCCAAAATTGCATGGGAATGTGTGTCCCAATGGAAAAGTCATATTGAAGAAATAGCCGGAGTTTTGTAAATAATTTACATTTGTTAAGTTAACCCACGATTGTTTGTTTCCCTTTGTTGAACTTATTTTTTTTAGATTATAATAGCAATATAGTCACATGTTAGCAAAGTTAGACATGAGTTAAAAAAATCAACCAAATTGCAACTTCTTAAAATTGTTGTTCTCAGTGATTTGAATACATTATATTATACAGATATAGATATAGATATGCGTATATAGGGATGCCTGGGCAGCTCAGTTGGTTAAGCATCTGCCTTCAGCTCAGGTCATGATCTGTGGGACTAGATCCCAAGACCCCTCCCCCTACTTGTGCAGGCACTCTCTCTCTCTCTTTCAAATAAATAAAATCATTTTTAAAAAGATATGCTTATACATGTACGTATCTATATTTTTGCTTTGAAAAGGGTTGGCTGTTTTCTTTCTTTTTTTAAAAAAGATTTTATTTATTTATTTATTCATGAGAGTTACAGAAAGAAAGACAGAGACACAGAGGGAGAAGTAGGCTCCTCCCAGGGACTCAATACCGATCCAGGTTCACGCCCTGAGCCAAAGGCAGATACTCAACCACTGAGCCACCCAGAAGTCCCAAGGCTATATTCTTTGACTGTATAAATAATGGATGTTCATTGCAAAATATTTATGGAATGAAGAAAATTATGTAAAATAAAACACAACTCACTTTTATTTAAATCTCTAAAAGAAGATATCATTATTACCATTTTGTTCTATTTCCTTTTAGATTTATTTAGATCCAAGGAAAATATTTATACACACATGGGCAAACACACACACATACATATTCACTAAAATTTTCTTTGGTTCTTGGATTCCATTTATAAACTTACAATGTTGCAGCACTTTAGTATTAATTTTTCTTTTTTTTTTTTTTTTTGGAGTGGAGAGAGGAGTGGTCTCATATTAGTCATTTGAAATTATTAGCATATGGGGGCATGTGGGTTGCTTAGCAGGTTAAGTGTCTACCTTTGGCTCAGGTCATGATCTTAGGTCCTGGGATGGAGCCTTGCATTGGGCTCCCTGCTCAGGGGGACTTGCTTCTTCCCCTCCCTCTGCCCCTCCTACCTTGTGCTGTCTCTTAAATAAATAAATAAAATATTTAATAAATATTATTAGCAGATGCTAAACTCCTCATAAATTCCCTATATATGTAATAGCTGAAAGCCTAGGTGAGTCCAGTAATTGAAGAACAGAGTAAGATGTGATTGTTGGTGAGAATTTGGGATATTTGTGCTAAGGATTAATTGACAACATGCTTACATAGTGATAGAATATAGTGAATCATTTGATTCTTTCTCTTACTATGGTTTACCCCAGCATGGGACTGCAGATATAGGCCACATTAAAGATATTAATAGGGTTAGTGACCTTGAGAAAGTTCTTTCTCCTCTGGGTTGATGCATAGAATAAAAGTAGGCTCATGCCAGAACCAATGAAAGGCATCATTAGAAATCAGATTAAAGGATAGAGGGGGACCCACGGGTTTAAATTAAAGTGAATGTTTTGAGAATGTTAATGAGTATTAACCTTCCAGAGGCCTAATAGGAACCATAAGAAAATCTGATACTCAATTTTGGATAACTGTTGAAGGTCAGGTAGCTTTTGTAATATTCTTTCTCCTGTTTTTTCTGACTTCTATCAATAGATCTTAAAATGTTGAGAAATCATACTGATTTCACTGGTCACATAAAATGTGACATGCATCCACCCCCCACCCCTTGCAACTTTATGATATCTGTAGAACCTCCTACATTATCAATTCCAGGTGCTAGCATATTTTCTGATCATTGATGAACTCCTAATTATTTTCCTCAATATCATGAGAAGTATATGTAATTTTTAACCTTACTAGGACATTTTGATCCAGGAGGATAATAAAAGGCTTTGATATGTTCATGGTGGACACTGAAGAAAATGGAGTGTTTGGTGATGTGAGGTGAATCCTCTGAAAATCCACATTTGTTTCTTTATGATTAACTCTATACTATAGAATGTGAGATGTTCTTACTTTAAGTAAAAGTTAAACTATCAGGGATGCCTGGATGGCTCAGCTGTTGGGCATCTGCCTTTGGCCCAGGGTGTCATCCTGGAGTCCTGGGATTGAGTCCCATATCAAGCTCCCTGCATGGAGCCTGCTTCTCCCTCTGCCTGTGTCTCTGCCTCTGTGTGTGTGTGTCTCTCATGAATAAATAAATATTTTTTTAAAGTTAAAATATCATTTTTTCTTTGCACATTTAGAATCACAAAGATAAATTATCCTATTCCAAGTGAAAACTGCAGGTATTTTAAGATGTACCATATTCCCCAGAAACTTCCTACAGAGGTAAACATTTCCAATTCCTTTAACCTTTCTTTACTTTGACATATTATGAACACTTCCATTATCATATTTACAATTCCTTGAACATATTCCAATTTAACTATATTTATTTTAAGGTGGGAAAATATGTCATTTGAGAGATACTCTTCTGTTATGATCTAAAAGTATGTCTGTAATATGAAATAAAATAATAATAGCTACAGGTGGACATATTACAATTATAATATTTTTAAAAAATATATTTTCTGGCTCTTCTAAATATTTTTATGAAATTTAGGTTTCTCTGGCTCCTATCTCTCCTAGACTCTCTGCTAATAGAAATATATATAACAATATGAACTAAAAATTACATTTGTTTGGGGGCATGCCTATGACCCCATTCCAGTATATTTTATGTATTATTGACATATATGTTATTGATATATATTGCACACACACTTTATTTTTTATTTTTTAAAGATTTTATTTATTTATTCATGAGAGACACAGAGAGAGGCAGAGATATAGGCAGAGAGAGAAGCAGGCTCCATGCAGGGAGCCCGATGTGGAACTCGATCCTAGGACTCCAGGATCACGTGCTGGGCCAAAGGCGGCACCAAACCGCTGAGGCCACCCAGGCATCCCTGAACATGCACTTTAAACTGGAGTTCCCATGGAGCCCATATCTCCTATTTTTTGCTAATAAAGCTGAGTTTTGGTCGCAAGTGTGTTATTTCTCTTATCCTTCATGATTGTTATTGTATTAGATTTATCTCATTACACCAATTTTTCAGCATCTATAGAGATTAATGCATTTTGTGCAAAACATTTGATGCCCCTTATATGTTAATGTCATTCCCTCATTTGTTTCATGAGTGACAGAACTAAAGTCGGAGAGTTGTCATTTATCACTTATAATTTCACTATAAATCCATTAACTATTAACACCAAATTCTGGATTTGATTAAAAATTATCATAAAAGTGCAAATAAAAATCACAATAAGATATCGCTTCACACCTGTCAGAATGGATGGCTAGAATCAAAAAGAAAAGAAATAACAACTATTGGAGAGCATGTGGACTAAAAGGAACCCTCATGCATTGTTGGGAATGTAAATTGATGCAGCCATTGTGGAAAACAGTGTAGAGGTTCCTCAAAAAATTAAAAGTAGAAATACTTTTATGGTCCAGTAATACCAAGTATTTACCCAAAGAAAACAAAAACATTGATTCAAAAAGATATATGCAGCACTATGTTTATTGTAGCATTATTTCCAATAGCCATAATATGGAAGCAACACCCAGCAATACCCAGAATGGAATCTTACTTGGCCCTAAAAAAGAATGAGATCCTATCATTTGTGACAACATGGATGGACCTAGAGAGTATATGCTAAGTGAAATAAGACAGGCAGGGAAAGACAAATACTATGTATTTCACTCATAGGTGGAATCTAAAAGACAAAACAAATGAGTAAACAAACAAGAAGCAAAATCAGATCTACAAATATTGAAAGCAAACTGACGGGTTGCTAGAGGGGAGGGGAATGGAAGGATGGGCAAAAATGGGTGAAGGGGAGTGAAGGAGTACTGGTGCCCAGTCATGGAATGACTAAGCCATGGGGATGAAAGGCACAGCATAGGGAATATAGTCAATGGTATATTAATAACGCTGTCTGGGTAGTTACACTTGTGGTGAGCACAGCATAACATAAGAGTTGTCAAATCACTGTTGTACACCTGAAACTACTGCAACATTGTGTATCAACTATACTTCAATACAAAACATGAAGATATATATGTGTATATATATCACATTAATGAGAGTACCCATGTTGAGAGATAAGTGGGAGGCTGGTGGTCTGAAAAAAAAATATCATAAAAGATTTTGTCTAATTCTGTAAAACTGAAAAATATTCTATATATGACCTTTGTTCAAGGGCATCAGAGTTCAGTTGACCCTGCCAAGGGATTCACTGACCTTCATTTGTTCTTCATGTGATCCTTGTCATTGACCCCAGTTGTCCTGGTAACTGTTCCAACTTTTGAGTGTTCATACATTTTGATGCCTTGTTTCTCCTATCGATTCTCTTCTAGATTTTAATACTTTCTAAACTTGCTGTTTAAATTCCTGGCCTTGTTTCTAGGTTTGTTTTTTTTTTTTTCTTCCTTGAATCTAATGTACAGGTCTATCTTTGCAAATTATCTTGTGACTCATCATCATCATCATCATCATCATCATCACACTTGCAGATCTGCACTCCTCCAGCATCATTTCTTAAAAATTTGATTTTTTTGAGCAGTGTAAGGTTTACAGAATAATTGAGTGTGAAGAACAGAATCCCCAAATACTCACCGTTCCATTTCCCCTATTATTAACATTAACATTAATGTGGTATATTTGCTACAATTGAAGATGTAATATTGGTCCATTATTATTAACTAAAGTCGAACAGTTCACATTAGGGCATATTCTTCATGTTGTGCATTCTATGAGATTTGACAAATGTATAAATGGCATGTTTCTACCATTACACTATGATATAAAATAATTCCACTACCTTAAAAATTCTCTATGCTCCCTCCACCTAAGTCTCTCACCCTCCTCTGGCATCCCTGAGAATCACCAATCTCTTTACTGTCTCCATAAATTTTCCTTTTCTAGAATTTTATATAGTATGTAGCCCTTTCAGATTGACTTCTGTCACTTAGACATATGCATTTAAGATTCCTGTGTGTCTTTTGTGACTTGAGAGCTCAATTTAACATCTCTTCATCTTCACAATTCCTGCAAAACAATGAATTGTAATTCAATTACTTTAAAAGCGCATTTTCTCAACCTTTTGATAATTATGTCAGCCATCTTCTTTTTTTTAAAGATTTTATTTATTTATTCATGAGAGACACAGAGAGAGAGAGAGAGAGCACGGCAGAGACACAGGCTCCATGCAGGGAGCCTGCTGTGGGACTGGATGGCACCACTCCAGGATCACTTCCTGAGCCAAAGGCAGGGGCTAAACCGCTGAACTCTCCAAGGATCCCCTGTCAACAATCTTCTATAACGTTATTCTCCTGGAATAACTTTACCTTCTTCGATATTCATTCTCAATTTTTTTCCATATTTTTTTCTTATGGAACAATTAGACTGGGTATATATACGCTGGTACCCATATACGCTGGATATTTTCAACCACTAGTTTCTATTTGATACCATGGAAATTGGATTAATCTATCTCCTCTTTGAAAACCTGTTTAAAGGTTATCAGATGCTGGAGAATCTCTTTGACCTTTCCTAATAAGCTTTAACTCCTTTCCTCACAAGACAGTAACACTTTGCTGGGAATAAACCAGGCCAAAGTTCAGCTCTGTTGGCAAAACAATTCCTCTACTCCCAAGGGCTTCACTGCAGCAGCCTGCCAGAAGCCTCTGTTGTGTGTTCAGTCAGCATGGTAACCAAAAAGCCCTACCTTCATGGCTACCAGAAACGAAGTGTGCAGAGCTTGTTTAATTAATTAGAGAACAGAATGTCATTTATCCCACCAGCATCAGTGACTCACAAAAAACCAGACATTGCCTTCTTAGAGCATCAGACTAGAGAGACGTGTTGTATGAAAGGTTTTCTCAAGAGACATTTAGAGACAACCTTAAGTAGAGCAGTTCTTTAGCATGAAAACAAAAATAAGTGATTAGATAATAAAACAACAAAACAGATCAGCAGAGCAATTAAATTACAACATTCTTTTGCTCAGGTCTAAATTAGACCTGGTAGCAGTGATTGAAGAACACAAAGTCAGGATGCTATCTAAGATGCGTAACATGTGTTATCTCATGTAATCCTTAAGTAATACAAACAACAGCATTGTTAGTGTCACTTTACTTGTGAGGAAACACACAAGAGATTATGAATTTTCTTCTGGTCACAAGGCTTATAAATGGGTAAACATTTATTCTTTTTATTTATTTATTTTTTTTTATTCTTTTTATTGTATCTTCTACAATCTCCTTTATAAAAATCTCTACTTTGCTCGAATATGCTTCCTAACTGAAATCAGTACCACATAGCAAGTAAGTGGTCCAAAAGCAAGATTTAAAGCCAAATTAATCTCTTCTTAGCCTTTTCACTACGTAACACATACCAGCAGGGTGTTATTGGGCATCTCATGTCTACATACCTTTAAAATAATTTCCATTTATGTTAAACTGCATAGTTTTACTTAGAAGGACATTTTGAAATTGAATTCTACATTAGGTGGTTGGACGGTATTTATGGAGCACCTTGGATTCACCATGTTTTTGTGCCTGGCACAGAGGGCAGATGTTTATGCCCCCAAAGAGGTTCACCATCAAGCAGAAAATAAAGGCATGGGAATAAATTACCGAAATGAAATGGGATAAGTGTTGGAATGGATATTTATTTTAAATTTCTGTTTTAGTAGAAAAATGACCGATCTACATGTTAAGATGGAAGCAATGCATTCTCCAATGCTTCTAGGGGCAATAACTTTCCACTCCTGGGAGCAGTCTCATCACTAGCCAAGATGAATGACTTGGAATTTTTTGAATAATTTATCCCATAGACTCATGCCTTTAAAAAAATGCAACTTAACACTGAGCTCTCTTTCTACACTGAAATCAGTTCCCTCCAGGAATCACATTACAGACTACCTCTTTTTTCTAAGACAAGTTCATTGTGGACACCCCCAATCCTAGTTGAGTGTTGATTGCCATGCTTCTGCTGCATTCCGTAAATAACTTTATCATGATGCAATGACACTATTTCAAAGTTTATTTTACATAAAATGGCAGCCTAATAGCACAGTGCTTGGAAATAAGATCCAGCTGTTTGGATACTCCCTTACCTATAGCAGTTCTCAGTAAATTATTTGAAGAATCAGTCATTTTCATTACATGAAAATCTTTTAACTAGCTTCTCTAACTTTCTTTTTTAGGCTTTTCCATGTATGTTTCTCTTTACCATGCTCTTATTTTTTAAGATTTTTTTTTTTTTAACTCCAGAGAGTCCATAAAACAATGTCACAGAAACCTAGGAATAAAATACTATTTTTCATATTCCTTATGGGTTTCTACTACCTCTAAGTAAAAATGTTTCAATTTGCATATTTTTTCACACATTATTTTTGCATCAAGTAAGTGTAAAATAATAGATTAAGTTAAAATTACTGTGGATTCCTATCATAATATCTCACTCTCAGAACCAATGACTGGGATTAATTTGGTTTGTATTTTCATATACATTTTATATATCCATGAAACACTAGAGTCAATTGTACATATTTGATCAACACTTTATCAGCTCATTATTTATTTAATTTTTATAGATTGCATGCATCTATAACATTCTTTATATTTTGTCTTTGATATATAAATATTCTACATTTAATTTATATTTCATTCTCTTCTTGGACATTTAGGTGTATTAAGGAAGATAATCCTAGTTCTGCAGCAATATTATGAACCTAGAAATAACACTTAGCGTAACAGAGGTTTGCTGGTGGCTTATCTAAACTGGAATGCAGGGCAAATCTCATCTCTTAACTCAGTCTGGAAGCTGCTGCTTCCAAATTTACTATGGTAAAGCAAGAAAGGGATAAAGGAAGCACATATTTTTACCACTTTTCTCATATTTGATGGCCAAATTAGTCACATGAACCTCATTTACCTGTAAAGGGATTCTGGAAAATGTAAATATGTACATGCATTTTTTGGGCTCAGCTATAAGGTGCTTCTAAATTGTCATTTAATGGAGCTATGAACATTCTTGCTCTTTTATGTTTGGGCTAACATGTAAGAATGTCTCTGGGATAGAAGTAGGATTTGTTGGTAGGGTTTTTATATGTTCTGTTTTGCTGGAGCAGACATATTCTTCTTCTATATGACTGTGACAAGTTGTGTTCTTTTATTAGGTCCAAAGCAACTAAGCTGGCATTTTGGTGTCCATCTCTTTATGTTCGCTGT
The DNA here is from genome assembly GCF_003254725.2 of Canis lupus dingo. NCBI lineage: Eukaryota > Metazoa > Chordata > Mammalia > Carnivora > Canidae > Canis > Canis lupus. The sequence continues at coordinate 27,665,963 of NC_064261.1, read as the reverse complement.
CATATGTCTCAATTGTACTCAAATCAGTAACTGAAGATTATGTGGTTTTGTTTTGTTTTCAATGGGAGTTTCTAAAACTCCTTTAGTCTCCACAGATTTATGATTTGGAGGGGGTGCCTCTTTTGTTATTTTATTCATCTATTTCTATGTCAGTACTATGATCATTTAAATCACTACATCTTTTTAATTTCTGACCCCTTTCTGTGTCCTTAGTTTTCAGAATCGTTTATGCTGTTTTAAATATTCAAAAATCTTTTGGAATTTTAAATCAGTGGTGTTATATGGATTTTATAGATTTACTTTTTGATTTTAATCTATTAATTAGTAATCTTTGTATCTAGTAAGGTGTATTTCCTTCAACTGAGGGTTAAATTTTTCTTGAAGTCATTTCTTAAATCATTTGTCTTTTATTTCATAATATGTATATTTAAAAGAATAAATTTACTTCAAAAAAGCAGTTTAGATGTGTGAGATTATTATGTGTTGATTTTATAATCATTCAGTTCTGAATCTACTACTTCTACTATAAGTTCCTCATTAATCTATGAAGTATTTAAAGTGGCATTAGTTATTATCCAAATATATTAGCACTTCTTTTCTCTCTTTCATTATTTATTTATAATTCCATTGCATTATAACCAACAAATGTGCCATTTTTGATTCATATTCTTGAATTATTTGAACTTTCCATTTGATAATCATGTTTTGTAAAAGTAATTTGTATTTTTTTTGGACATTTTTTATCACTTTCTTAAAAAGAAATGTGATTATTACATGTGCTTTAGTATGGATTTTTACATCTTTTCTTGTGTGTGTGTGTTTGTGTTTGGGTGTGTGTGTATGTGTATGTGTGCTTGAACTTTCTCTAATCTATGATGCGATAGCTTTCTTCAAATTTGGGAAAGTTTCACTCATTATTCTCTCATTAATAAGTAGGTAGATACAGCTATAGATCCAGATTCAGATATAGATCTACAGAGATACAAAGCCATTTCTCATACTGCCTTATCTTTTGAGGACTCCCATTATATATATATATATGTTAGTGTCTTAGTCAGTTTGGGATCCTATAACAAAATGCCACAGACTGAGGCAGTTTACACGGCAGACATTTATGTCTCACAGTTCTGGAGGCTGAGAAGTCCAGGATCAAGGTACAAATTGATCCAGTATCTGGTTGGGTCTACTTCCTAGTTTGCAGACCATCCTCTGCTCTTATATCCTCATATGGTGGAGGTACGCAGTTCGGGCTCTTCATTCACTCTCTGGACCCGATTACCTTTCATAGGCTTCACCCACCTCCAAATCACAAATCCCGATGGGAATTTAGACTTCCACATGTGAATTTTGGGAGGATAAACTTTCAGCCCATAGCAGTTAGATAGGTCACCTGTTAATGTCCAAAGGTCAAGAAAGCTGCCTTCATCCTTCCTCCTCTTCCTCCTCCTCCTCCCCTTCCTTCCTCTCCTTCTCCTTCTGCTCCTTTCCCCCATTCTTTGTTTCTCTCTGGTCTTCATGTAAATACTTTGTATTGTTACCATATGAGGTAACAGATGAGAATATAACAAAAAAGAGGAAACTCAAAGTTCACTTTTCTTTCCTGATAGTTTCTAATCTACTATTAATCACTTCCAGTGACATTTTTTTCAGCTACTGTGTTTTCATGTCCAAAGTCTCATTCAGTTATATTTTACACTTGTTTTTCACATTCCTCTTTCATTACATCGTTGAACATATGGATCGTCCTCAGAATACATGGCTAATTCTGTCATCTCTGTGATTTCTAAGTCAATTTCTATTAATTTCTATTAATAAATAAATAAACTTCTGGTTTCTTTTTTTTTAATGTTTTATTTATTTATTCATCAGAGACACAGAGAAAGAGAAGCTGAGACATAGTCAGAGGGAGAAGCAGGCTCCCTGCAGGAGCCTGTTGTAGGACTCCATTCCAGATCCTGGGATCACACCCTGAGCCAAAGGCAGACGCTCAACCACTGAGCCATCAGGTATCCCAAACTTCTGGTTTCAAGTGATATTTCTTGATTCTTGATTCTAGCACTTTGATATTAAATATTGAATATTGGGAATTTTTTAGTTTTTGAATCCTATATTTTTTTGTGTTCCTCTTAAGAGTGAAAGAATGTGGCAATTTCTCTGGCAGGCAGTCACATTACTTTAAGATTAGCTTAATCCTCTTGAGATCTGTTTTTAAACTTGTGGGTAGAACTAGAATAGGTTGTATTCTAGAGCTAATTTAGAGCCATTTTAAAGGCAGGAACCAAAGGCCAGTACATTAAATACACTGTGGCTGAAGGACACTGAAACAATTCCCGGCCCTGTGTGACCTCTGAGAATTGTTTCTTATCCTCTGTGTAATTATTTCTTTCTTGAAATTTGTTTTGTTCAGTTGTACAGAATTTTATGCTGTGCATGTGTGTACTATATTAAGGGAAAAACTCCTGGACCCCTATCTAGATTTCTGGAGCTTTATTCTCTACCTCTTTTTTTTTTTTTTTAATCCTCTCTGAATATTTCCTAGTTGTCTTGACCTCTGCAAATACCAAATTATGTTTCCCCAACTCAGTAAAATTTCCAAATGTGATTTGAGTTCCTCCTGCACTGTAATGTAGTGTGGGCATTACCTCCAGCCAGAATGTCTAGGCAGCAGTGTTGCTCATTCAGTTTATTTCCCTCTCTTTTGTGAATTAAAGTGCATACTACATGTGGTATAGTGTCTGGAAATAGTAATTTCCTATATTTCTTCATTGCCTAGTTGTTATAGTACAAGGATAATTTTAGAATATCTTATTTCTTCATGGCTAAAGAGCAGAAATCCACACCCCTCAAGTGTTTTCCTTTTCTTTTTAATCATAGTTATAAATTCCGTTAAGTATACTTTAAAAATTTTACTCCCATTCTGTGTGTAGAGCTGTGTAGGACTGTGATGCTCACTCTCCCATTTTCCTTGGGAGTCCCAGACTACTTACATTAATTTTCTTCTTCCAAAGTGTCTTAAAATACATACTAGACTCATACAATTAGAACTATGTTTTCATGAAACAGGACATTTAGGAGCACCTGGGTGGCTAAGTTGTGCAATGTCTTCCTTTGGCTCAGGTCATGATCATTAAAATTTGTCATGCTTTTATATTACAATGTCTGATGAACTCTTATTGCAATGACAGAAATATTCTGTCATTATTTACTATTAAATAAATAAATTTATTAAATAGAGATCAAAGTTGTATAAATTCATTTTTCCTAGGTGTGGGGTCAAGTCCTACATCAGGCTCCCTGCTTATAGGGAGCCTGATTCTTTCTCTCCTACCCACCTGTGCTCTCTCTCTCTCAAATAAATGAATAAATTCTTTTTTAAATAAAGAAGTAGGACATTTCTAACTACAAGATGAAGAACAGAAACCCAACTCAAACCATATCATAGGGAAAAATGAAAACTTTTATGTAAGTATTTGATTTTTTTGGTTTTCAGAGCTGCAGGGCTCCTAAGAGACATATATATTTCTCTGTCTCTTTGTGTGTATGTCTCTCTCCTTCTCACAGTGTTATCTTTGACTCTGCTTCTCCACTTCCCTCTTATTGACATCATTTCTCTTCTCCTATAATTACACTTTCTTTGTATGACCAACAGCAGGCTTGATGGATAGAGCATTTCCACTATACATAGCAGTTCTGTGGAGGTCATTTTATTGAATATGCTTATTTCCTGTAGCCAATCCATGATAAGCATTTATTTAAAAGAATGGACATTATGATTAGCCTGGCACAACCATATGACACAACCACCATATGCAATAGGTTTGGAGGCTGTCATAACAAGGGGCGAATCCTGACCACACAGGAACAAATCGTCATGAGGTGCTTTGTATTTGTGTTTCTTGTTTTAGTAATATTTGATTTTTGAAATAAATCATACACTTTTTGAAGACTCAGACAATAACTATTATGTCAGAGAATAATCCTTAAAAGGCCTAAAATAAAAATAGGAACATTATAGTCATGCTTCTGTTTCTGACCTTATCGTTATTTTGTTTTACTAGTTTCTCAAGTTTCTCAAGCTGTTGCAATCAAATTATTGTATTCACAGTCTACTGAAACCTGTCTTGTGCTTTCCTTGGCCTCATTTCTCCAACCACTTCCCCCACCTGCACTGCTTCTACACCCTATATCTTCTGACAATAAAAAAAATCCTACACAATCTGTTTCTTTGTCCTCTGAAATACCCTAAGTGTCCATGCCATTCCTTTGGAGCCTAGTGAGGCTAAGTAACTTTTTTTGTGTATATATTGCATCTAACCTATTAGTTGATAAACTTCTTTAGGGCAGGTATTTTACTTTATAGCTGAAGTGTGAGTAGTTGGAATAAGAGAGCTAAGTATATAGTCAGATAATTCTGGATCTGAACTCAAGAGCAGCCTCTCGTTCTGTGCCAGACATTCCCTGGTCATGTTACTGGGACTACATATTTATACTTGTCATATGGGGATAATGATACCTAACTTTATTATGTGAAATATCCTAGGCCTTATTGCAGGGGCATTTTCTGGCAATATTTTTTTAATCCCCTCTGGCAGCCATCATTATGCCTCACACCCAGCCAGAGATGAACAAATACTTGCTGAATGATTGCATAGTTCAGCTGAAGTAAGATTCTTACTTTATAGATTTAACTTCAACATTTATTTAATTTAGCACCATCAGACAAGAAATGAAAATGCTAGGAAAAAACAGATTATACTCTGCTTGACTTTCCCTAATGGACAGAAAACTGGAGTAATGGATTTTTAGCAGGACTGTGGTGATCTTATTACTTTCTTTTTCTTTTTTAAAAATAATATCTTGCCATGATGGTTTTATGTTTATTGCTAGACAACAAAATCACTAACTAAAAGTAACAGTGCTAGGTTATGACTTATGATCATCTTTGCTTGAAATTGAGAGAGAGAAAAAATACAGTTATTTTACCAATGGATCTATGGAAAGAATGAATCCTGTTCATAAAAGCCACCATTTATTAAGGTACTTTACTTACATTGACATCTCAATGAAATAGTAAGGAGTTTAGTAATTCCATAATTCAGGTGATGTAATTGGGACTCAGAACCTAGACAATTCAAATAAGCATGTCATGGAATTGGAACCCAAACATTTTGGATTCTGACATGTTATTCATACCAATATCATACTACCTCTTGAGTAGCTTCAAGAGTGTATCAAAGCCAAAGACTCTATAAGCTACCTTACCCTGAAATGACTTTGACAGACTATCCAAAAGATAGCCTCACAATTTTTAATAGAGAACATTCCATGCCTAAAAGATTCTTTGCTTTTTATTGTTTATCCTCAAATGTTTCTGCTTTTTTTTTTTTTTTTTACTCATCTGAATTCCCCATCTTGTGTTTGCAACATCAAAACCTTTTCTTCAACAGCTGTAGTGTTGTCTCAAATGCAAGATTACACATTGAGGATTGAATGGGGTAGCAGGAGAAAATAAGCTCTAAGGGAACAAAGATCTTTTTTCATAGTAACTCACCATGCAATGTCTAACAAAGCAGTAGAAAGGCAAAGTATATGACCCAGCCCTGTGATGTGTCCCTTAGAAAATATTGTCTCATTATTTACTACTGTGTGTGATGTCAGCCATTTTTTTTTGACATCACTTAGACTATCAATGAAGCATCTCTTACTAATATTTTCCCTGTCTTTGGAAATCAAACCCTGGGCAGGTATTAGTCTGACAGCTGAAGCAGTGAAGAAAATGTTATTATATGTTTATGTTTATATGTAACCAAATATTTGGTGAATACTTAGAGTTAAGCTTCTTCTTTACATTTATATTATGCAGAAATTATTTACTTATCTTTTGCTCTCCACAGAGTAACAAACTCTTTTGACATAGAAATATTATTTTATAGAAACTGAAATTCTAATAGCCAAGTATTGGCTATAATACTCACTATGTTTGTTGGAGTGATCTTAATTATAGGTATTTATTCCTTTATTTGTTCTTCTTAAGTACATTTTTATAAAATGTCCCAAAACACTCATTTAAGATTATTTTGTTATGCAATAATTCCAAGTTGAGAAAGACTGATTTTTTTAAGATTTTATTTATGTATTTATGAGAGACACACAGAGAGAGGCAGAGACATAGGCAGAGGTAGAAGCAGGCTCCCAGTGGGGAGCCCGATGTGAGACTCCATCCTGGATCTCAGGGTTCATGCCCTGAGCCAAAGGCAGACGTTCAATCACTGAGCCACCCAGGGGTCCTGAGACAGGTTGATTTTTATTAGTCCTTATTACATACCTATATATATAACATAAATGCAATATTAAATGGGTAAAGTATTTATGGCTTCAGTCATAAAAAACTAGAGCTAAGCTGTTTTAATTTCTTTTAATTGAGGCACACTATTATTTTCCTTTATATGGAAAGTCCATAAAAAGAAGCCTTTCCAACTGAAGTCCTGATAAATTTACTTCACAACCAATTTTCTAAAATAGGGAAAAATGTAATGCAATGTAATTTTTTCATTGAGGTTCTCCTCATTAAGATGTAAAATACAATCAAATAAACACAAAGTAAAGTAAAAAAACAAATATTTGGGTTTCTATGGCACTCAGACAAATAGTAATTTAGATGAATTAATCAACTACAAGATTCAATCAATGAAAGAAGTCAAATCAGCTGATCTATACTATATTGACTGTTGACTGATTGTGTGTGTGTGTGTGTGTGTGTTAATGGAAATCTTGAAGTCTATTGGTGCACATCTGAAGCTCACGAGGCAGTTGGGAAAATATAAAAAAGCTAACATATTGGAGTCCCTTAAGCTAAATTTTCCCCCACTAAGATTTCATATATGCAAAGTGTAAACAAAGATAATTTTTCTAAATGAGAAAGGGGAGGAAGAAGACTGCTACAAGTGTAGAGGAAGGGGTTTTGACTTGTTTGCTTTGTATGATTTGGGGGAAATTCTCATTGTAGCATAAATCCCTAAATCTCAATAGACATGGATTATACTTCTTAATCACATAAGAATTCATCTCATATATACTCCTGGTCTTGTAGTATTTTAGGATCCCATCTTCCTTCTATTTTGTGGCCCATATGCCTTATGGTTTTATAGTTTTAGAGTCTCCTGATTTATGTGCGGTTTTTGAAAGAATTAGTAGAGAAATTACACTCACATCTAATCAGTTCAGCCCAGAAATGACACACATTATATCCTTTACATTCCATTGGCTAAAAGTCAGTCATATGTCCACACTGTTCAAAAAGCTGAAAAATATCTAGCCTTCTGATCAATCAACCAAAAATAGCAACAACAAGAAAAAACACACAAACAGATAAATAAACTAATGATTTGGACAAAAATATAGTAATAATTCTCTGTCAAAAGTAATAATTCATTCTCATTTTGGGGGCCATTTGTAAAAAAGAAAAAAGAAAAATTCTAAAAGAAAGTAAGAATAAAAAAAGACAAAAGTTCTGAGAGGAGGCAGTGAAGAAATATCAGCTGGAAATTAGAGGGAATGTGGAACAGATATAAAATATGGCCACTTTACAACTCTTCTTTATAATTTCTCTTTTCTTCACTCTTTTTTTAAAAAAAAGATTTTATTTATTTACTCATAGAGACACACACAGAGAAAGAGAGAGAGAGAGAGAGAGGCAGAGACACAGGCAGAGGGAGAAGCAGGCTCCATGCAGGGAGCCCGATGTGGGACTTGATCACAGGTCTTCAGGATCACACCCCGGACTTCAGGCAGCGCTAAACCACTGCACCACCAGGGCCGCCCTTCTTGACTCTTTTAAACAGTTCCTTTCTTTTTTGTGATTTTCTCACTTAATTCCCACTCATGTCCTCTTCTCAAACCCTGTGTTTTCTGTTTTTATTAGTTTATTTTACTTTTTAATTATTATTTTTTTAAATTTATTCATGAAAGATACGGAGAGAGAGGCAGAGACATAGGCAGAGGGAGAAGCAGGCTCCCTGCAAGGATCCTGGGATCACGACCTGAACCAAAAGCAGATGCTCAATCGCTGAGCCACCCAGGTACTCCTCTGTTTTTATTTTTAACTCTATCTTGACTGTCTTATCTCACCTTTTACTCCTACAGCCACTCACCCTTTGTAAAAATGGTCCTTGCACGTAACTTCATGGATCCTCTGAGGCAAAAGAAAAACACCTCTGTTGATTAATTCAGCTAAACAACTTTTATAGTTAAAATTCCAAGTCAGGAAGAAGAACAGGTTGCAGTTGAGGACAGCCCCTACGAATGTCCATTGCCCGCCTTTGAAGGCATCATAAGTTGTACCTAAAACATGAACTTTAATATAAACTCAGAAGCATTCTGTCCCTTCTTCCTTTCAAATAGAACAACACTATCTCATTCTAAAAATGTGTCAGCTACCTATAAACTGAGAAATGGAAACTGAACAGTATGAGACAAAAAGAAACCTTTGATTCTATGTGTACATAAAAAATAATCAAAAACATCACAAGTATGAGCACACTGTGGTATATAAGCATTTTTATCCAGAATAAGCTATCTGATAAGGAAGCAGTAGAAACTTGTTTGAAGTGAAAGAATTACTTTTTCCCCTCCCTATGAATTGCACTGTATGCAAATACAGCAAATGAAAAAGAAGAATGACTTTTGATTTTCCTGGTTCAAGTTGATGTATTACTTTAGTAATTCATCCGTAGCTATCCCTCCTTTCTATTGTCAGTCATTTTGTAGTCATCTTAAATCTATAAACCTAAATAAATTTAGGCTAGATTGCTCAGAAAGTGATGTGTATATGTATATGTGTGTGTTCTTGACAGATCTCAATAATTTTTTACACAATTTGCTGACTTGATTTCTAATATATATCTGCACAAGCAGGGTAAAATGTTAAGTAGAATTCAATTTGAGATTATACTTGATAAACTGTGAGAATCCCTATTGAGCTCAACTGTTTAGATTATCAGACATGATCCAGAACACTCATTTCATTTTCTAGATGATAAAATTAAGATAAAGATACTCAATGCATCAGAGGTAAGTAACATGTATGCTCCAAATAAATTTTGTTTGGTGTCTATGATAGGTTGGTACAAGAATCCTTACTCTGATTATAGATTGTATTTTTTCCTCAAATAGATTTTCCTGCATAGTATCTAAAAAGTAAAATACAAGGATCACAGATCTTTTCATTTAACTGAAATACACTTAAGTTTAGTAAAGCAGAACAAAAATACATAAAGCTGTTTTTAAGCCAATTTAATTATTGTATTCCTATATGTTACAGAGTGCAGTTTATTTTTTTTCCTTTTTTTAAATTTTTTTTAATTTATTTTTTATTGGTGTTCAATTTACTAACATACAGAATAACCCCCAGTGCCAGTCACCCATTCACTCCCACCCCCCGCCCTCCTCCCCTTCTACCACCCCTAGTTCGTTTCCCAGAGTTAGCAGTCTTTACGTTCTGTCTCCCTTTCTGATATTTCCCACACATTTCTTCTCCCTTCCCTTATATTCCCTTTCACTATTATTTATATTCCCCAAATGAATGAGAACATATAATGTTTGTCCTTCTCCGACTGGCTTACTTCACTCAGCATAATACCCTCCAGTTCCATCCACGTTGAAGCAAATGGTGGGTATTTGTCATTTCTAATAGCTGAGTAATATTCCATTGTATACATAAACCACATCTTCTTTATCCATTCATCTTTCGTTGGACACCGAGGCTCCTTCCACAGTTTGGCTATCGTGGCCATTGCTGCTATAAACATTGGGGTGCAGGTGTCCCGGCGTTTCATTGCATTTGTATCTTTGGGGTAAATCCCCAACAGTGCAATTGCTGGGTCGTAGGGCAGGTATATTTTTAACTGTTTGAGGAACCTCCACACAGTTTTCCAGAGTGGCTGCACCAGTTCACATTCCCACCAACAGTGTATGAGGGTTCCCTTTTCTCCGCATCCTCTCCAACATTTGTTGTTTCCTGCCTTGTTAATTTTCCCCATTCTCACTGGTGTGAGGTGATATCTCATTGTGGTTTTGATTTGTATTTCCCTGATGGCAAGTGATGCAGAGCATTTTCTCATGTGCATGTTGGCCATGTCTATGTCTTCCTCTGTGAGATTTCTGTTCATGTCTTTTGCCCATTTCATGATTGGATTGTTTGTTTCTTTGGTGTTGAGTTTGATAAGTTCTTTATAGATCTTGGAAACTAGCCCTTTATCTGATATGTCATTTTCAAATATCTTCTCCCATTCTGTAGGTTGTCTTTGAGTTTTGTTGACTGTATCCTTTGCTGTGCAAAAGCTTCTTATCTTGATGAAGTCCCAATAGTTCATTGAGGAAGACACAAAGAGATGGAAAAATATTCCATGCTCATGGATTGGCAGAATTAATATTGTGAAAATGTCAATGTTACCCAGGGCAATATACACGTTTAATGCAATCCCTATCAAAATACCATGGACTTTCTTCAGAGAGTTAGAACAAATTATTTTAAGATTTGTGTGGAATCAGAAAAGACCCCGAATAGCCAGGGGAATTTTAAAAAAGAAAGCCATATCTGGGGGCATCACAATGCCAGATTTCAGGTTGTACTACAAAGCTGGGGTCATCAAGACAGTGTGGTACTGGCACAAAAACAGACACATAGATCAGTGGAACAGAATAGAGAACCCAGAAGTGGACCCTGAGCTTTATGGTCAACTAATATTCGATAAAGGAGGAAAGACTATCCATTGGAAGAAAGACAGTCTCTTCAATAAATGGTGCTGGGAAAATTGGACATCCACCTGCAGAAGAATGAAACTAGACCACTCTCTTTCACCATACACAAAGATAAACTCAAAATGGATGAAAGATCTAAATGTGAGACAAGAATCCATCAAAATCCTAGAGAAGAACACAGGCAACACCCTTTTTGAACTTGGCCATAGTAACTTCTTGCAAGATACATCCACGAAGGCAAAAGAAACAAAAGCAAAAATGAACTATTGGGACTTCATCAAGATCAGAGTGCAGTTTAGTTAAAACCTTCTTTTCTGTTGTTTAATCTCAAAACATATTTATCTGTTTCTGAGTATAAAATGAATAGAGAATCATTATACAAATTACAAAGAAATACAGAAAGAGGAGACAAAGTATTCTTACTCCCACTATCTGACATGTTAATATTCTGTAGGAGGTCTGATTGCTGTTGGTATATAATATTCCACATTTTGAAATAAAAGATATAATTTATAGAATAGGGATTATAGTTCATGGAATAAAATGCACTATAAACCCAAAATAGAGCCTCAGATTATAAGAATATAAATTTATGCTGGTGTCCAAAATAGGTCATGAGATGAACTTTCTTTCCATTATTGTAAGAACAGCTGTAATGCCTTCATGTTTACATAAAAATTTACTTGTGAAGTTGTTAATCTATTATTAGTTATCAGTGCATTAAATACTACATAATTTAATTATTTAAATCAAAATATCACTGTAACTTCACTTGTACTCACTATTTAAAGATCTAAAATGATGGGACAGTTGGGTGGCTCAGGGGGTGAGTGTTTGCCTTCGGCTCAGGGCATGGTCCCAGAGTCCCCGATCGAGTCTCACATTGGGCTCCCTTGGGAAGAGCCTGCTTCTCCCTCTACCTATCTCTCTGCCTCTCTCTGTATATCTTCATAAATAAATAAAATCTTTAAAAATAAATAAATAAATAAATAAATAAATATACTTTATTGAAATAAATAGATTTTAAGCATAGTAAGGATTTTTGTACTGTATCAGAAAATCATTTGTGTGTATGTGTGTAATTTTTCAGCACACTTTCTAGGTATCCTGCCTCCTTTGTTCCCATATTTTTGTAGCATTATTGCTATTACAAGGCTACCATATTCATACAGTGTTTCAATTTTGATGAAAATATCGCATACAAATCCCTCGCTAGGTGCGAGGATCTATTTTTTTGAACTCCACATTAATTTATTTAACCTTCCCAATAATTAGGAAACTCATGTACTGAGAGGTAAAAAGAATTGGCACAGGTCACAAAGCTGGTAAATGGAAGACAGAGACCTGGCTGTTCAGCTCCAGATCTCTGCTACAAATCTGACTACAATCTATAATGTACAGTCTCTCACACACTAATGTAAAATGTCACAGATATTTCTCTTTCTACCTGTGGCATAGATGTATATTACATATTACATACGTATGGCATATATATGTGTGTGCACACACATACCTACAGATAGATGGATGTTAGATAGCTAACTAGATAGATGATAGATAGATAAGTAGATAGGTAGACAATAGATATTTCAAATAATCTGACATATATTCTCACCATTTAAAACTCACAATCCTTCCTCAAATAGAGGAGGTAAGTATATGAGTTTGTATTTTATCCAGGTCATTGCACATTTTCCATTCACTTAGTTAACACATCAACTGTCCCTTGCCCAGGCCAAAATGTTGGGAATCATCTCAAACTTCTCTTGTCCTTTTGTGACCCTCATTCAATAACCCTTCAACAAATCCTGTCACTTTTTGTCCAACTAATGGTATTATCTGTGACCTTTATGGTCTATCATCTCTCTCTCTTAGATTATTGGAAAAGCCTCCCAACTGGTCTTCCTCCTCTATCCTTGCCAACCTTCAAAGTGTTGTCAACACAACATCCAGTGTAATACCATCCACACAGAAGTCAAACCCAGTCATTTTTTTTCCCCTTGCTTAAACACCTTTGGTGCCATTTATAGTAAAATGGCATCAGTATGCCTTACAAGGTTCTATGCATTCTGGCTTCCAGCTACTTCTCCAACTTCATCTACTCTCTTCTCCCCATGCTTTCACCCTGCCACAGCCATACTGTCCTCCTCGCTTGCATCAGAACATGTCAGCAAGGCCTTTGTCTTTGCCATTCCTTCAGACTGGAATCTTCTTCCTAAGTTATGTGAATATTCCACTCATGCCCTCACTTGGTTCAGGCACCCATTCAAACGCTATCTACTTAATGAGTCTGTCTCTTCTGCTGTCTCCCTTATAAACTCTCAATATCAAACTTATTACCAAATTTTGAAACTTTAGGTTTTCTTTAAAGTTATTGCCACCCAACATTCTATAGACTTTATTTATTTTTTTTCTTTATTGTGTTTCCTTTCCATTATGAACATGTTCTCCATGGCTACAAAGGTTTGTATCAGTTTCTTTCACTTCTATATCTCTGTCAATGAGATTGGACCTAGTAGGTACTTTAAATAAGTTAACACCTATTGAGTTAACTTAAGACTCCTGAAAGCCATGTAACTCAGATAAGAGCATACAATTAAGTATAATTCACATTTACAAGTGGAAAAATTAGGCTCTAAACGTCAACTCTTCTACATTTACACTTTTATTTATAACATATTTAAGTAAAGCCTCAGCTTTTCATCACTGTTTTAACACACCAAAATTTATAAATGTATTGTCATATGTCTAAATTATTATTTTTTTCACTTTAAAAACAATATGGAGGTGAAATTCATGTCATAAAATCCAGCATTTTAAAAAATTTTATTTATTTATTTGACAGAGACTGAGCGAGCACAAGCAGGGAGAGTGGCAGGTAGAGGGAAAGGGAGAAGCAGACTCCCCATTAAGCAGGGAGCCCAATTTGATTGGGACCCTGGGATCATGACCTGAGCCAAAAGCAGATACCCAACTGACTGAGCCACCCAGGTGCCCCAAAGTTCAGCTTTTTTAAGTGGACACTTCATGAAATTTAGAATATTCTCAATATTGTACAACAGCCACCTGTAGCTAATTCCGAAATATTTCCATCACTCGAAAGTAACATTCCCTACCCATAAACAGTTCCTGTCTATTACTCCTTTCTCTGAGCCTTGGCAACCACTAATTTGCATTCTGTCTCTATGGGACTTACCTATTTTGGATATTTCCTATAAATAGAACTATACAAAATGTGACCTTTTGTTTCTGGCTCTTTCACTATAATGTTTCAGAAGTATATCAAAACTATAGCATATATCGATCTTCATTTTGATTATGAAATAATATTCATTTTATGTATATAACATAATTTCTTTATCCATTCATTCATTGATGGGCTTTGGGGCATTTTCTACCTTTTAACTATTGTGTATAGCGCTGATACAAACAAATGTGTACATATACTTGTTTAAAAACCTGTTTCAACTTTGGGTGGTATGTACTTAGGAGTGTACTTAAGAGGTCATAGGGTACTTTTATGTTGAACTTTTTAAAGAACTGCCAAACTGTTATCCACAGCAGCTGAACAAATTTTATTCTATTTCTCCACATGCTCATGAATACTTGTTATTTTCCATTTTTTAAATTTGTAACCATCTTAGTGAGTGTGAAAGGTGGTTTTTGTGTTTCCCTGATGACTAATGATGTTGAGCCTCTTTCCATGTGCTTGTTGGCCATTTTTATATCTTCTTTGGAGAAATGTCTTTGAATAGAATGTTTTTTGCATTATTTTGGATTTGAATATTCTTTCCATTTTCACTTGGGTTTTTTGTCTTTCATTGAATTGTCCAATACCTGGTTTGCAAATATTTTCAACCATTTGGTATGGTGTCTTACTTTCTTGATAATTTCATTCGATGTACAAAAGTTTTTAATATTGATGAAGTCCAAATTATCCATTTTTTTTCTTTTGTTGTTCCCACTGCCAAATCTAAGTTTATAAACATCATGTATTTTCTTGTGAGACTTTTTTTTTTTTTTTAGTTTAGCTCTATATTTAAGTTGTTTATCTACACGGAGTTATTTTTGTATGTGATATAAGGTAAGGATTTAACTTCATTCTTTTGCAGGTGGGTATCTGGTTGTCCATGTACCGTTTGTTTAGGAGACTATCCTTTGCTGTCTTGGAATCCTCATTGAAAATGAATTGTCCATAGATGCATGGCTTTATTTCTGAACTCTCAATTCTAGTCCAGAATTGGTGTATATGTCTATCTGAATAATAACACCCACTGTTTTGATTACCCTAGCTTGGTAGCAAATTTTGAAATTGTAATGTGTGAGTCTTCAATTTTGTTCTTTTTCAGGATTGTTTTGGATATTTGGGACATTTTAAAATTCATATGAATTTTGGGGATCCCTGGGTGTCTCAGCAGTTTGGTGCCTTCCTTTGGCCCAGGGCGCTATCCTGGAGTTCCGGGACCAAGTCCCGTGTCGGGCTCCCAGCATAGAGCCTGCTTCTCCCTCTGCCTGTGTTTCTGCCTCTCTCTCTCTCTCTCTCTCATAAATAAATAAATAAATATTTTTTAAAAAATTAAAAAATAAAATTAATATGAATTCAAGGATTGGCTTTTCATTTCTGCAAAAAAAACCCGAAGGCCATTGTAGTTTTGGTAGAAATTGTATTAAGTCTGTACATTGATTAACATATTAACAATGTTAAGTCTTCCAATCCATGAATACAAGATTTTATTTGAGTATTACTTAATTTCATTCAGCAATTTTTTGTAGTTTTCAGTGAACAAGTCTATCATTTATTTATTATAGTTAAATATATTCCTTGGAATTTTTCTTATTTTTTTAAGATTTTATTTATTTATTTGAGAGAGAGAGAGAGAGAGTGAGAGCATGAGTGGAGGAGGGGCAGAGGGAGAGGGAGACACAGGCTCCCTGATGAATAGAGAGCCCAACACAGGGCTCAATCTCAGGACCCTGAGATCATGACCCCTTTAAGCAGATTTTTAATTGACTGAGCCACACAGGTACCTCACTATTTTATGTTACTGTAAATGGAATTGCCTTCTTAATCTCCTTTTCAGATTGTTCATTTTAAGTATAGAAACTCAAATGATTTTTGCATGTGAATCTAGTACCTTGCAAATCTGCTGACTTTTGTAAATTTATTGTTTGTTTGTTTGTTTTACCATTTAGTTTGTTTTAATGTTTCTTCACAAATGGTAGAAAATACTAAAGTACAGACAAGGAATAATCATAATGTTGTAGCCAACATTATAACATTTTCTGGTTTAAAAAATAAATCTGGTAGTCAATGCAGCTCTGCGGGGTCTCTGCATCTAGTAGGGCCGGTCTCTGCGCTCCTGACAGTCCTCGCCTTTATCCATTTTTCCAGGTCCTCCACACCCGCCTCTTCTTCCTCTCATCTGTTCCATCAAAGGTCCAGGGAGCCCACCAGGACCGCCTTGTCTTCCTCCTCCAAAGCCATCTCAGTCCATACCCCAGCCACCACGGAAGCCCCCTCTGTGTCCACCGTGGCCACCTCTGACATCCCACCGGGACCACTGTGGTCCATGAGGCCACCTCTTCCTCCCCGCATGCCACCAGGGCCGCCTCTGCCACGGTCACTGCCTGGGGGCAGGAAGGGTGGTGGAAGGAAGCCTTCAGGCTTCGGGGCCTAACACTGGCTGCATTCTGTTCTCCAGGTTAAGTTCTGGTTTCCACCCCGGATTGGGGCACTGCCAGTCCCCAGCTCGGTGCTGGACGTTTCCTCCTCTGGGTGGGTTTCCTGGGGAACCCCAGGGTCCTCTTGGGGGAAAGCCACCTCTGTCTCCTCCATGGCCTCCTATGTGACCCATGGGGCCCCCAGGACCTCCTGCGTCCCCTGGACCTCCACGGAGTGGCAGTGGCATCCCTCTGCCCTCACAGGGAGGCATACCACCCCACATGCTGTTCATTGGAGGTTTCTTTCGAGCAAGAGAAGCCTTAAGTTTGCTTCCTTGAAAATCTTTCCCATAAAACCACTCCACAGCAGCCTTGGCAGTTGGTGGGTCTTCTTTATTTTATTTTATTTTATTTTATTTTTTTATTTTATTTTATTTTATATTTTATTTTATTTTATTTATTTTATTTTATTATTTCATTTTATTATTTTATTTTATTTATTTATTTTTATTTTATTATTTTATTTTTGGTGGGTCTTCATAGGACACTGTGGCTTCACCTTTGGGCTTTCCTGTTTCTTGAAGCCACCTCGCTCTCCAGTGCTGCCCATTCCACAGGGCCCTCCTGCCCACCCACCTCTGCTCGTGCCTCCATGATCAAAATCCCCCTCTTCCCTTGCCCAGGTTATCAGGGCTACTCATACTCTGGTTCTCTCCTGGTCTGGAAAATCATCCAGTCTCCTTCCCATAAACACCCATGCTACTGGGGTGGTCCTGTCAGAATGAAATCTGCTGCCTGCTCTGTTGGCTATATTGACTTGGAGCCTGGTTGTAGGATCCAGTTTGGAGGGGATAGCTCGTGGGCAGCTGCTGTCCATAGCTGCTTTGTTGACCGTAGCTACTCTGTTGTCCATTGCTACTCGGCTGCCCATAGGTGTTCTGCTGAGAGTAATTGCTCTGATCATACATAGTCGGCTATGTAGAGAAGTAAATTGTAGGAGGATAATATGGTGGTGCTGTGACTGGCTGCATGGGGTAGCTCCCAGGTGCCTGGGGATAACTGTAGTTACTCTGTCCATATCCTAGGCTGGGCTGGTTGTAATCCCCTGTGCTAGATTAAGGTTGACTAGTCTCAGTGGGTTTGTTACCATCCTGTGGTCTTGCAGGTGCAATGGCTGCTGGCTGCTGCCCATAGGCTGAGTAAGCAGGCTGAGTGCCATATGCAGACGGAGCTGCATAGGAAGCCTGTGTAGTAGTGACTGTAGCAGTGGTGGCATCATAAGCACCAGTGCCGTACCCTCGGACAGGCTGAATATATGCCTGGGGTATAGTTGGAGTAGTATAACCAGCGGGAGGCTGTCCATAGAAGTTGCATTGGCAGTCTGCCCATAGGTCGCAGTGGTCTGAGCCTGGGTATAGCTGACATCAGTGGGCTGTCCATAGGTTCCATAACTTTGCTGCCCATATGCCTGGGTGGTCTGTGCATATCCTTGAGTTGGTTGTGCACTGTAGCCTTGCTGGTCTGCAGCTTGGCTGTAGGTACTGTGACCCATGGATGCCACTTTCTCTCCTTCCAATGTCCTCTCAATGTCCTCTCAATGTCCCTCTCGCTTTCCCCTGTAAATTTATTTTGGATTTTCTATATCGAGCATCATGATATCTATGAATAGAAATAGTTTTGTCTTCATTTCCATTTCAAATGCCTTTATTCTTTTTCACGTCTAATCACTATGGTTAAAACTGCCAGTAAAATAATGAATATCATTGTGGAAGTAAGCATTCTTGTCTTGTTTTTAATCTTGGAATTAGTTCATTTTTTTACCATAGAGTATGATTTTAGCTGTGGATTTTTCATAAATGAACTTAATGATGTTGGTCAGGTTCTCTTCTGTTACTAATTTAGTATTTTTATCAAAATAGAGTTTTGAATTTTTTCAAATACTTTGGTTCTATTGAAATGGTCACGTGTCTTTTTGTTGTTTTTTTGTTTGACTAATGTATATCACTTTGATTGATTTTCTCATATTAAATCAGACTTCTATAGTGGTATAAATAGCTGCTATTTTTGATTTGATACTATTTTGTAATTGCATCTGTAATTATTTAGTATAAAGATAACGCTGATTTCATTGAACGAGGTAGGGAGTGTTCTTTCCTCTCATATTTTTAAAAAGATTTTGAAAAGAATGGATGTTAACTCTTTAAGTTATTAGTAGAATTCACCAGTGAAGACATATGGACCTGAGTTTTAGTTTTTTGAAACTTTGTTGTTTTGATTTTTTTTCTGATTCCATCACTTCACTTGTTATAGTTTTAAGATTTTTTATTTCTTTTTATTTAATTTTTGTGATTTTTGTGTTTCTAAGAATATTCCCATTCCATAAGCTTATTTGATCTGTTAACATAGAGTTGTTCATAGTGTTCTCCCAGATTTTTTTTTTCTTGTAAAGTCAGTAGTAACATCTCCACTTTTATTTCTGATTTTAATTATCATGTCTTCTCTCATTGTCTGGTAGTCATCCTAAAGCCTTGTCAACTTTGTTGATCTTCTCAGAGTCAACTTTTTGTCTTATTTATTCTCTTTTTTGGCTTTTAAATTTCTATTTCATTAATGTCTGCTCTGATCTTTATTATTATCTTCCTTTTGTTACCTTTTAGTTTACTCTTCTTTTTCTAGTTCCTAAGATTTAGTCTCATTATTGATTTAATATTTCTTCCTAAGTGTAGGTCTTTACTGCTCTAAATTTCATTCTGATACTGCTTTCACTGTATAAGTTTTAATATGTTATATTTTCATTTTCATTCCTCTCTAAGAATTGTTTAATTTACCATGTATTTGACCTATTGGGTAAGAATGTATTATTTAAATTCTACAATTTTGTGAATTTTCCAGTTTTATTTCTTGTTTCGTACCCCCCTAGGTTTATTACATTGTTGTTGGAAAAGATACTTTGTATGATTTTACTGTTCTTAAATTTATTGACATTTATTTTGTTGCCTAACACCTGGTCTATCCTGGAGAATTTCCTGTCACTAAAGTAGAATGTGCTACTGTTGTTTGGTAGAGTGTTCTGTTTATGTCTTGGTGTATATTGTTGTTTATATCCATTCTTATTTAACTCAATTTCAGTGTAGATATTGTACTCATTGAAAGTAGAGAAGTGTGGGGCAAATGCCACAAAATATTTTCTAGTGTTTTTAAGTTGCTTTTTCTTGATTTAACATTTGCTTATTGGCTATAAAGTTTTGGTTATTTTCCAGAGTTTTGACATTTACTTCTATCAATTTTGCTTGTTTTTGATGTTTCTGTGGAAGAATGGGCATTGGGAGCTACTTATTACATCATTTTTCTAATGTCACTTTCTAAACTGTTTTTAAATCATTCTTTTAAAATGATTATCATTTTAAAAATCATTTTAAAATAATGATGATTTTAAAAGAATCACATATCCTCTGGAAAATGTGCTTTAAGATTTCAATGTGGCAGTAGGGCTTTCCACATATCTGCATCATTATTTTATAAATAACTGCATATAGGTATATTGATATATAGATATAATTTTTAAAGATATTTTACATAAAAAACAGGAGCCACCAAATTATAATCCACCAAATTCACCATGATGATTTTTAATGCTCACTGCATCTGTTTATTTTCATAACAGAGGCAGTTTGCTTTATGTGAGAACAGATGTATGTGTGATTATTTGCACTGAAACACCCAAACATTGGAGTAAAGCAGCAATTTACAATAGCTGCCTGGGACTTCTCTTAAGTAAACAATTAGTGAACAATGAAGAACTTATTTCCTCTTATATCTTTACGGTCCGAGAAACAGACAAACTTGGTGGTGTGAAAACACATGCAGATAAACTGACATCCACATAAACACACATCACACTATTTTGAATTTTCTGAAACTGGAAAACATCTGCTCTCTTATTAGAAACTCTCCTGTAGATTAAAATTTACCCAGAAGTTGGTTTTGTCTTGGCATCCCCTTGACTTTTTGATATTGATTTCAATTATTTATTTAATAATCTATTAATTTTTGATTAAAAAAAAAAGCAGGGGAATTAGAAGGAAAAGGGTCATGAGAAAACCATTCATTCATGATCTAGTAAATCTCTGTCAGATTAATCTCTATATAGTTACCATTACCTTGCTGACAATTGGGACAATTACTCATGAACAATTCCTCTAATTGAGATGTTACTCTTTCAATACCTTTATCCATTTTTGGCAAATTAAAGATCCATGCATTTATAATATCCTTCTTCAAGTTATTTATTTTATCTTAAGTACATAGATTCTGTCAGCAAGCAGACCTTTTGGTGCCTTACAGCAATCCTCTTACACTCATTGTGTTCATCAAAATCAGGTTCTCATAGGAAACTTTTGATACCTCTTCCTCTATCAAACCCTAATTCACTTTTTGATGATGATCTTCCTCCCTCCACTGAGACACTTGAACCATCATAAGAGAACATTCCTTTCATCCATCCTGCACAAGCCAACTGATACATATTCTGCCTTTGTTCCCATTGCTATGCATGTGCCTTTCTGAGCCTAACTCAGTTTCTTTTAAGTTTTTATTTTAATTCTAGTTAATTAACATACAATGTTCTATTGGTTTCAAGTGTACAAAATAGAGATTCAACAATTCCATACATGATTTGGTGCTCATCACAAGTGCACTCCTGAATCACCATCATCTATTTTACTCATTGCCCCATGCACTCTCCTCTGGTAACCCTCAGTTTGTTCTCCATAGTTAACAATCTGTTTCTCTCTCTCTCTCCCTCTCTCTTTACTCATTTGTTTTTATTTTAAATTTTACATATGAGTGAAATCATATGGTACTTGTCATTCTCTGACTGACTTATCTGATAAAAGGTTAGTATCCAAAATATATAAAGAATTTATACAAATACCAATAAATAGTCCAATTAAAAAATGGACAGAAGGGGATCCCTGGGTGGCTCAGCAGTTTGGCGCCTGCCTTTGGCCCAGGGCGTGATCCTGGAGTCCCGGAATTGAGTCCCACATCGGGCTCCCGGCATGGAGCCTGCTTCTCCCTCTGCCTGTGTGTGTGTCTCTCTCTGTGTGTCTATCATAAATGAATAAATAAAAAATCTTTTAAAAAATGGACAGAAGACATGAACAGACATTTTCTCAAGAAGACATCCAGGTGGCCCATAAGTACATGAAAAGACGCTCAACATCACTCATCATTAGGGAAATGCAAATCAAAACCACACTGAAATTTCACTTCACACCTGTCAGAATGGCTACAATCAACAACTCAAGAAATAACAGGTGTTGAGGTTATGGAGAAAAAGGAATCCTCTTGCACTGCTAGTGGGAATGCAAACTGCTTCAGCCACTGTGACAAACAGTATGAGATTTCCTCAAAAAAGTTAAAAATAGAATTACCCTATGATCCAGCAATCACACTGCTGGGTATTTACCCAAAGGATTAAAAAAAAAAACACTAATTCAAAGGGATACATGCACTGCTATGTTTATAACAACTTTATTTACAATAGCCAAATTGTGGCAGCAGCCCAGTGTCCCTTGATTGATGAATAGATAGGGAAAATGTGGTATGTGAATACAATGGAATATTATTCAACCAAAAAAAAGGTGTCATCTTGCCATATGCAACAACATAGATGGAGCTAGAGAGTATTATGCTAAGTGAAATAAGCTAGTCAGAGAAAGGCAAATGCCCAATTTCATATATAGCCCAGACCTTCCTTAAAACTTGTGCTCATATATGCAACTGGCTATTCATCATCTCTATTTGAAAGTAAAGTAGGTATCTCAAAAATGATTTTAAAATTTTTATTGGATTAAAACATAAATATTAAGAGTATATAAAATATCATTGTACAGTTCAGTGAATTTCTAAAAAGATAATACAGTATGTACCAGCATCACAGAGGTCACTCTTTTGTCCTTTGCCTATAAGTTCTAATCCCCAAGTTACCAATATCCGAATTTCTTAACACTATAAGGTAGTTTTGTGTGTTTTTATGCTGTTTTATAAGTGGAATCACATAGAGTATACTTTTTTGCATCTATTTTGTCCTAACATTTGTTGGATGAATTCCTGATGTTGCAAATAACTACACTGTGATATAATATTGTTTCAGTATAAATATATCATAAATTGTCATTGACAATTATTTAGTTTGCTTCTAGTTTTAGGGTATTATAATGGTGCTGTTCTGAAACTTCTTGTACATGTTTTTGGGGTAATTTGCATGTACCTCTATTTGGTATCTATCTTTGAGTGGAATTCCTAGATATGTGCACATTTTACTTCAGTAGACACTGCTACACAGCTTTCTAGTATGGCACCAATTTATACTCTCTTTAGCAATTTTTGAGAGTAATATTGAATATAATTTATCCAAAACCACACTCCTTTTTGCCTCCCACAAACCAGTTTCTTTTAAAGTCATCTGCCATGTAAGTGGCAAATTTAATTTTCTGTTTGATCACTTATACCAAAACACAATCTTGACATCATCCTTCATGCTTATATTTCTCTGTGCTGTATTTCCAAACCATCAGCAAATTCGGAAGCTCCTTTTGACAAAAATATTAAAAATATATATTCATGCAATTGGTAAAATATATGTGTATTAATTTTATATAAAATATATATCCATTATACATATAAAATATGTACCCATTTATATTATATTAGCACAACCACTTGGTCTAAGCTGCCATTACTTCTTGCCTAGTTTTTAATTTGCCTACATATTTCCATTCCATCTTTAATAATACTCCATTGAGCAGCCAGGGTATTATAAAGCATAAGCCACACTTTGTCCTCATTGTTGCCTCATCTCACTCAAAGTAAAAGACGCATAACTTACAATGGTCTATAAGCCTGTCACTACCTTGCCCTTTATCTTGCTCTACCTGCCATGTTCCTGCTGGTCAACCATACCCAGCCACATTGCTTTCTTTGCTCAAGTATCTTCAGTCCTAGTTTTTATTTCTAGTTCTTGATGCATGCTCTTATTCCCACCCAAGTGTTCTTCCTTTGGTAGCCAAGCTCTTTCCACATGTCACCTCGTTAAAAAGTAAATATTTGTCCTGCACTCCCTGGGCACTCCCCTTTCCTATACTTTCATTGGTCTGTGTAGCAGTTATTGAAATTGTATCTATTTATTTATAAACCTATCAGCACTAGAAAATATGCATGGCAAGTGTATGGCTTTGTTTTATTCAATCTGTTTCCCAATTGCACTCAACAATGCCTGGTATAGAGCAGGTACTGAAATGAAGTGTATTTGTGAATAAATGTATTTGTCAATAGCTCCTCCATTACTAAATAAGTTTCAAAAGATAGTGATAACCCAAAGGTATCTTTGGGAATTGAAAAACATTTAAAAGATTGTTCAGTCCAAATTTTTCTTTTCAAATGGAAAATCACGAGAGATACTCAAAGATATTAAGCAATATAGATGCATTAATCAATGTAGAATAACTAGATTTTCTTCAGGACTAAAATATATGTATTTTTAAAAAGTGAATTATTGGTATGAATCCATTATAAATAAAACAGTATAAATATCTAATTATTTATTAAACTATATTGTATTATTCAGTATTTCCAAATATTCATTGGTTATTTAATATTGTCATTAGACATATGAATGATAAACTCTAAACTGTGATAAAATTATGGATTCTAAGACTTTATATTTGCATAGATCAATGCCCAAATGTAGGTGATCAGAGATTTTCTGAAATAATATGGATGCCTCAATTATGTAATTTAAAAAAAATTCTCACTGTGACCCACAAGAGCACACTTAAGTTTTAAAATATTCAGTTCAATTTTGGCATCAATAAGAAAAATCATTGGAGATTAAATATTATTTCTGCAGGGTTGTCATTAATAAATATACATGTTAGGTGTTCATTCAATACAAGTTGGAAAAACTGGTTTAAGAAAATCAAGAAGACCTTTCCCTCAACTTCCTCCTTCACTGATTTTCTAATCCAAGATATTACATTTCTTAGCAATGAATTTCTGCCCCACCCCTTAACAAATACACATATGAGGGACACCTGGCTGGCTCAGCAGTTTAGGGCCTGCCTTCGGCCCAGGTAGTGATCCTGGAGTCCTGGGATCAAGTCCCGCAACTGCCTCCCCACAGGGAGCCTGCTTCTCCCTTTGCCTATGTCTCTGCCTCTCTCTCAGTCTGTATCTCATGAATAAATAAATAAAATCTTTAAAAAACCAATAAAAAAACAAATACAACATATGAAATCATAGGAAGTATATATTAGTCTCAGAATCCAGTCCCTGGCACAGGGCTCCTACAACCCTTGTAAATTCCTAAGTGATAAGAACACTAGGTGCATCTTTTGTTCTATTGAGGTGACTCTAGGTGAGCTTCTGTATGGCTCCAGGATAGGGGCTGGTAATTAGAATGACAAAAGCATGATTGGAAGCTTAAAATTTGGGGAGTACCTGAGTGGTGCAGTATGTTGAGCATCTAACTCTTGGTTTCAGCTCAGGTCCTGATCTCAGGGTCTTAAGATAGCCTCACATTGGGCTTGCAAGACTGCTTAAACTCTATCTCCCTTTGCACCCTCACTCTGATATAAATAAATAAATCTTTAAAAAATTGTTTTTTCAATCCATCCATCATTCTTCAGAAAGGGGAGAGGGAATAGAAATGAAATTAATTATGCCTAGTTGGAGAAGACTCCCTAAAATCCCAATAGCACAGTGTTCAGGGCACTTCCAGTCTGTGAACACATCCACATACTGGGAGGGTGATGACCTTAATTTCATGGGAACAAAATCTCCTGCATTCAGCACTCTCCCGGATCTTGCCTTATGTATCTCTTCATCTGGCTGTTCATTTATATCCTTTATAATATCCTTTAAAAATTGGTAAATGTAAGATAAGTGTTTCCCTGAGTTTTGTGAGGTATTCCAGCAAATAAATCCAGGGGGGAAGAGGTCATGGGTACCTCTGATTTGTAGCCAAGTTAGACAGAAGTTGTGGATAATCCAGGAACTATCATTTGCAATTGTCATCTGAAGTGTTTGTGTGTGGGAAGTCTTATGGGACTGAACCCTTAACCTGTGGGGTTGGATGCTATCTCTAGGTAGATAATGTCAGAATTGAGTTAAATTGTAAGACACCAAGCTGGTGTTATAGAATTGTTCAGTGTGGGAGTCATGCTGCTCCATCATATTAGAAGGCCAGAGTTGTCAGAAGTGAAGTGTTCTATGTGAAAATAAAGGAAAAATATACAGGACAACTGTAAGTTTTTACAACACAACACATTAAGATGGGATGATGTTAAATCCTATTCTGAGCTCAAGCTTCAATGAGGTAAGTGGGACAGATTCCTGGTCTGTAGTTGTAA
The DNA here is from genome assembly GCF_003254725.2 of Canis lupus dingo. Taxonomy (NCBI): domain Eukaryota; kingdom Metazoa; phylum Chordata; class Mammalia; order Carnivora; family Canidae; genus Canis; species Canis lupus. The sequence continues at coordinate 27,640,131 of NC_064261.1, read as the reverse complement.
GAGAAGACCTCTGATGGGAAGGATAGAATATCATGGATATCAGGATATTTAAAGGAGAATGAGACAGAAAAGAGACCTTTTCTTCAGGTAGTTTGATGATAGGAAGGACGATGATATAATTCAAAGTGATCATTAGGTATGCAGAACTGACTCATAATCAACATTGTCTCCATCATTTCTGAACATATCGACTTTGAGAAAGTTACATCACTCCTATAGCTTAAAATTCTTCATCTGTAAGGATAATGATTCTTATTTTGTACTAGGATAAAATAGGCAATGTATTAAAGCTCTGGTTTACATGGTTTACATTAAATAAACAAGAGGCTTCTGCTTATCTTCTACAGAAGTTCTTAGAAACAAGTCCTGTGACATATTTTATTTTTTTGAGGGGGGGAAATTATAGTTCCAAAATCAGGATATTCTGTATCAAGCAGACACAGTTTTAGTATGCTATTCCTCCTCTCTCATGACATTTAACAGAATAGTGAAGGGCATGGGAGTAAAACAATAAATTTACATATTAAAGTTACTTTGGACTCTGAGGATGAATAACCTGGTTGAAATTCTAAGTACCACACACCAGTTGGATGAAAATGGACAGATGTGAGTGTACCAACCAACTCCACCTAAATTAAAACATTTAAGACCCATTGAACCATTAAGAACATTGCAAATGCATTTCACTTAACTTTCTTTTTTTTTTTTAAGCAAAGATGATTTAAAGAAAGAAACTGAGCTATGTAGAGGGTGATTCAAGATGGTGGCAAAGGAATATGCTGAACTAATCTCCTACCATGGACACACCAAATCTATAGCTACATATGGATTATTTTCTTCTGAAAAGTATCTGAAAACTAGATTAACTACTTACTCTCTATTACAAAGGATAAAATGACCACATTGGGACAGGTAGAAGAGGTAGAGAAAAGGTCTTGCAAAAACCACATCCCCTGTGCAGTGACACACAGTATAGAGGGATCTCACCAGATAGGTGGTCCTTCTGAAGGAGAGAGGGGTTGGGGCCCCACATTGGGCACCCCAGTCCCTGTTATCTATACCAGAGAGATGAGCACCAGAGTGTCTGATTTAGTAAACCAATGGGACTGATTTCTTGGGGAGAGTCCCAAAGTGGTATAGGAAACTGAGATTCTCCTACTGGAGGGCTTGCATATGCTCTCACCCCAGAGGAAACAGCAGTTTGAAAAACACCCAGACTAGAAGTGAGGGAGATTCATTTTCTAGCCTACAGGAAACAGGTGGAGGAGTAGGAAGTTGAGGCACTGGCGGATGCCATTGTGATGTATTGTTGCACTGTTCTAGCTTGCTGGCACAGATGGTTGAATTCATACATGGCACCTTCTCCCCACATTGCTGGTATTGCTAAGAGTGAGTGGTCAAGGCACATACTGAGGCCAGAAGGCATGTATGGTTGCAGCACTCCTCAGGTCCTTGGCTAGGGCTGGTGAGCCTGAACAAACAGTAGCAGAGCTCTCCCACCTCTGGCTAAAGTCTGTGAGTTCTGGCAGTAGTGACCTTTGCCTAACCCCTGGCTGGGACTGGAGGGTATGAAAATCTTAGCATTTTCCTGCCCCCAGCCAAAAGCCAGGGCATGCACACAGACAAAGCATTCTCGTGCTGCATTGCTGAAGCAAGCAGATGTGTGCAATTCTCAGGGAACACTGCTTGATCATCTGGCCCTGGTGGTCAAGAGGGCTGGAGTTCAGAGCTCCAGGGGACTGTAACAATTGGGAAGACAGTTATTGGCAGGGCATTGCACAGACAGCAGATTAAAACAAAACCCCATTCTTCATGAAATGAAAAAAAAAAAAAAGCCTATTTACTTAGCCTGCAGCTTCAGACTGAAGAGCCAGGCTTCAGGCTTCTCACACATCTCAAGGTTAAGGGGGTGTTTCTTTGTGCACTCCTTTGGCCTGTCTACAGATCATGTAAAGATATCCCATAAAGGAACTTTATAAACTCTTCTCCAGCCCTGTTTTTTGCACTTGTAGCCTGAGGGCCATCTCCAGAACTCCTGGTTTGGAAGCCAGTAGAGATTACAACTTCAGCCCCATAGACTGTATATATTTGCATACTGCTCTCTGAGGGTCTGGCTCCCACTCAACCGGAAACTGGGTGCTACATAAATTCCTCCCCTTGGATCACTGACAGCTCTTGGCACACCCTCAACAAAAGGGCATGTCAAGAATAAATCAGGCAGTTTAGATCACAAAAGTTTGAGAAACAACCAAAGGCTAGTGCAAAGTTAAGGATCTCCACCTATACAAGGTCATTCCTTAAAGACTGGGAGAGGTAGCTCTTTTGCCTAGTACCTAGAAACAGACAGAGAATCAAACAAAATGAGGAGAAAGAAAAATACATTCCAAAAGAAAGAACAAGGCAGAACCTCAGAAGAAGACCTTAATGATACAGAGATAAATAATCAACATTGTGGATTAGTAACCTAAATATATTCTTCAAGTAATCTATCTAAATAAAATAGATTTATTCAATCTATCTTTGAATAAATAATTCAAAGTAGTGGTCATAAAGATACTCATTAAACTTAGGAGGAGAATGGATGAACGCAGGATTTTAACAAAAAGCTAGAAAATATACAGTACTAGATCTCAAAAATACACTTGAGGGTTTAACAGCGGATGAGATGAAGCAGAACAGACCAGCGAGTTCACAGCACCAAAGCAGTGGAACTCACCCAGACAGGATGGCAGAAAGAAAAAACATTTTGAAAAAAACAAAGATACTGTAAGGGACCTCCCACTTACTAAAATTCACATTATTGGGGCCCTATAGGAGAAGAAAGAACAGAAAGAGCAGAAAGCTTACTTAAAGAAAAAATAGCTGAAAAATTCCCTGAAGGAAGGAAAAAGATCTTCACACAGAGGGAGGATCCAGAATCATTTTGAAAACATAGGTTTCAGCTTTTTTTTCCAACAAGATTTTGTATTTCCAGAGAGAAGAAAGCACCATTTTACATCATTATCAAAATTCATTTTTTTCTTTGAGAATTAAATAACTCTGTGATGATAAAAAACATGACAACAAAATTTAATGGCATTCATTCATCTAATAACATGTTCTAATATACTGAAACATAATTATAGAGCCCTAAAAAAGGTATAGAGGCATATTCCTAAAGACTTTGTCTTGATAAAGTAAGTTGCCAGAACACAGAATTCAGTGTTCTGTGACACTGAGGAATAAAACGAACAGTGAATGATCACAGTAGTGAAACTCAGTAGCTAATCTTTCTAGTTTCTAGTGTCACTGGTGGAAGTAAGGAGACCAAATTCCCACAGCAGTGTTCCTATCACTGACTGAATTTTACTAGTTAATTGTAGGACTAATACATGGGCAGGAATAATAAGAATATAGAACAAATTGTGTGGTCTCATGGAAAGGACCTGGTTCGAGACTGAAATGGAATCTCAGTTCTGTCTCTTCATACCTGTAGGGGTGTGATATCTAATAGATCTAATCCATATTTTCCTCAGTTACATGAGGATGATACACACTTCACAAGGTAAAAGCAGAGCCCAGTGAAAAATTCTTTCAATGTTTGGCACAGGAATAGATTCAGTGAAGGACAATGAAAATGAATCACATAGAACTTAGGCTCAAAATTTTGGAGATGGAGTTTTCTAGAAGCCAAATGATAGAAAAATGATAGAAAAATATGAATGTTCTAATTTGAGAATGAAAAGCACCAGCATATGTAGATGTGGTAAACTTTATTTGGGAAAACAGAAAAATCATGAAAACATAATATAAATGTCACTAAGTGGTCAAATATATATATATATATATATATATATATATATATATATATATATATACAAATTAGTGCTAAACTTATTTTTCTTTAAGCTTTTACAGTGATAACCTGCAAATATTATCTCAACTTGCATTAGAATTGCATCCACCATGTTATAGCCTTTGTCTTTTTTTTTTTTTTTAAGATTTTATTTATTCATGAGAGACACACAGAGAGAGAGGCAGAGACACAGGCAGGAGGAGAAGTAGGCTCCACACAGGGAGCCTGATGTGGGACTCGATCCCGGGTCTCAAGGATCAGGCCCTGAACTGAAGGCAGCGTTAAACTGCTGATCCACCCCAGCTGTCCCTATATCCTTGGTCTTAATGAGGATCAGTTCAAGAAAGCCATAAGAGAATTTGAAAGTTTAGGTCATGTTCCAAATTTGGGTAGAGTTCGGTGACATAGAATCTATCAACATTATTGCTAAGAATAAGTGTAAAAATATTTCATTCATTCATTCAATTATGCTTACTGTGTTCTAACAAGTATGCTAAAAACTAGGGATAAAAAAATAAAATCTTGAAGCAAACTTCATTGAAAGCAGTTAGGAAATATCTTCTAACATCAGAAATAAACATATTTTTCAACATAGCAACTATACTGATAGAATTTAAATTGTCTCAAGATAATTATAGAAAGATGTTCAGTATAGCTTTATTTGTAACATAAAAAATAAAATTAGTTTCATGTTTATTCACAGTAGTAGATGCTGTAACTACCATATGCTACAACTATGAAGACAGAATAGTCTATACAGTTACAAGAATTAGGCAGATTTTATTATGGAAACAAAATAATGAACTCTATATTGTTATCCTGTAATTCAAATATCCATGCATCTTTGCCATGTGTGTATTATAAACTTTTATCCAAAAATTTATATGAGAAACTTTTAATAATTCATGAAATTAGGTGCATAGGTCCAAGTAGGGAGATAGACTTTTATTTATCACAACTCTTACTACGATTTGTTAAAATCTATTCTCCTGTTATCAGAATTATTTTTAAAAAATATATGAACATCAAAAAAGATAAATATTAATATTTAAGGACTTAAAACCCTGCCCATTGTGTACCATATGTCCTCCTTATTAGGATAGGAAGCAAATGATCAATCTCTTCTAGAATCTGCATGAGATAAAACATGGGTACAAACCATATGCTTGTCACTGCCTTTGTCCTCAAGTGTCCTGTTGAAATGGTGTAATCCATGTGAGAGAGAAATCTTTCTACCAATGCTGGAAATAAACAGCCTCCTCAAAGTCATTTACCAGGAAGTGGCAGAGGTGAGGATGGGGAAAGAACTGGAGGCTTACTTACCTATTAGCCACCATTCCCCAAACTTATGTGAGAACTGCATGGGGTTTTCTTTCCATCTAGGTCTCCATCCACATGATTTCCTTATTCTCCTTGTACTAACATTTTCTGAGTTAAATGTGCGTGTCAAAAAGAAGAAATTCCAAATTTTTTTTTCCAAAATTTTTTATTCCATGAGGTTTTCTGTTTTGACCTCAATACGAAAATTTAGATTCAAGTACATAATTAAGCCATAGCAGAATAAACATAGGGTTTATATCTTTCAAATAAATAAGGGAGTGAAGGGAAACGTGATTGATAAAGCCAGAAGGGAAAAATTGCAAGAAAATGTAATAAACAGAGAACAGAAAAATACAGAAAAAATAACTCTAACATATGAGTTTTTCATTTCATAAGATATATATATATCTATATATGATCTTGTAAAAAATCTAGCTCAATCTCTTTTATGAATGTAGATGTAAAATTCTGAAATAAAATATCACCAAATCGAATACAGCATGTCATGATCAATTACAGTGTCATATGGGAATGTAATTTCCTTCTGAAAAACATGAAATTTATTAATGTAACCCATAATGTTAATATATTAAAAAAGAAAAAAATAAGCTGGATCAGTGTTTCTCAACAGGGACACAGATTTTCAGTTGAACAGGATATTGCTGTGTACCACAGAACTTTTCACATTTTTGGTTTCTCCCCAGTAAATGCCAGTAGCATTTTCCAGTTATTGGAACAACCAAAAAATGATGACTATCCCCTTTCACACCATGGTAAAATGCATCTCATGGGACACAGCTATCTCTAGTTGAACATCAAACTTAAATAGAAGCTAAAAAACTTCCATAAGATCTAAAACCCAATCTTTTTTTTTTTCTTTTCTTTTTCTTGTTAAAGTTGTAATAGCAAGAATGGTTAAGATTATTTTGGAAAACCACAAATACCCTCCTTAAAAGTAAAATGGTAGAATCCATTGCATTCAAGTCAGAAACAAAAAACCTGGTGTCATCACTGTAATTCATTGTTGTTGGAAGTTTATGTGTATGTCAGTATAAGTGATGGGGGATAAAAGAGAAGTAAGTAGATGCCTGGGTGGCTCAGTGGCTGAGCACTGCCTTTGGCTCAGGTCATGATCCTGGAGCCCTGGGATCAGTTACCTCATCTGGTTCCCCGCAGGGAACCTGCTTCTCCCTCTGCCTGCATGTCTGCCTCTCTCTCAGTGCCTCTTGTGAATAAATAAATAAAACCTCAAAAAGAGAGAGAGAGAGAAATAAGTCTTAATGGCAGCAGGTGTGATTGTGTCCCTACAAATCAAAGAGATATAAAAGTATTAAAAACAAATAATTGCATGAGTGTGCAAATGTGCACCTGTGATCTAAGGAGGAAAGGTAGCTAAATAGAACTGTATAAACAGATAATGGTTGCTGTACATCAGCAGTAAATAATTTCAAATGCAATGAAAAGGAAAGTGCCAGTTGCAGTAATAAGATCCATGTAATATGGGAAACAAACAATAATGTTGAGACCTGCATGAAGAAAATCTTAAACTTTACTTATGTACATAAAGAAAATTGAAAAAAAAGTGGAGAAATATGCTACATTCTTGAATTATCTCCTAAATTAATAAAAAAATGTAAGCAGAATTCCTGCAGATGGGAATTTAGTGTACAATAAAACTGCTATTTGAATTAAGTCATGATGGACATATAAATAAGAAAAGGTTTTAGATCCAATTTTCTATGGAGTTTTAATGTTATTTGATATTTTGACAAAAATCACCCTAAAATTCACCAGGAAGAACAAATTCTGTAGACATAATAATTTTAAAAGAAAAAAATTAGGCAGTATGTATGTTATCAAGATTTATTAATTATATCAGTGTGATACTGCTACAAGGAAAGGACAGATTATAAAATTGAGAATTAGATTCAAGCAAAAGAATTTAAAATATGATAAAGATACAAATTTAATTTAGTAGGGAAAGGAAATGTTATTTTTAAATATTTAGGTAAATATTTTGAAAAAAATGAGTTCTAGGCTATTATATAATTTTCACCAAAATACACTGTAGATGGACTACATATTTAAAAATATTATATCATATTCCAAATCTACCAGGGCAAAACTTAGAGTGGAAATACACAAACACACAAACATACAAGTTTATGGTATCAGAGAAATTTCTCTTAAAATGACATTAAAAGAAAAAGCTCAAAGGAAAATAAAAGACTAATAGATATAAATATCTATAAAGGTGACATTTCATAATGGGAAGCATAGACAGCAAAATAAAGATCAAACGTGAAATAATTAATAGATAATCGAGTCACATAATATGAATAAATCAATAAGAAAAGAAATCAATGTTAGTAAAAGTTGGCTGAGAGTATCAACAGACTAATCACAAAAATGAAATACAAAAGACGTAAGTGCAAAGACATTCATTTACACAAATGCAAATGAAATACAAATACCATGATGCCTTGCTTTGCAAAGAGAGTAGATAATTTGTATTAACTGGTATTTATGAAAATAATGGAAAAACCTTTCAAGTGATTCTTTTGTTAGGGAGGGATTAAAGTGTATGCCTCTATCCAGAAATTTTTGTCACTGGTAGAGAATTCTAAGAAACACTAGGAGGAAAAGAGAAGCACTATCTATCTATCTATCTATCTATCTATCTATCTATCTATCTATCATCTATCTAGATGCATATCTTTACAAAAATGCTATGCCATCATTAAAATGATAAATGGATACTTTTACTTACTAATACTAAAAAATGTCCATGACATGTTGTTACGAGGAAAGGTACTTTCAAAACACTGTGAATATAATTACATCCAATCTTTATAAAAATGGATGTATGGAAACAATTTTGAAAATACAATGCATACGCTATGTTAATGCTTAGTATCTCTGAGTTTTGATATTATGAGTGCTTTTTATTTTCTTTTTAATAATTTTCTATATTGTAAGTTTTGAGATGAAAATGCCTTATTTTTATAATTATTAAACAGTAAATTATCAATAATTATTATTTTTCTAATTAGGAAACAGTAAAGCAATTTCTCTAAGCCTCTACAAATGTGTAATGTGCTCATCTTGAAGAACTTTTTCATATTTTTTCCATTCATATTATGAGTCAAAATTTTCCTTTTTTATTCAGGTTGACAAGAAGCTCAGAGGCAATTGTCATTTTCAATTTAAAAAGATTATTTTAGTTCTCATGTTTTACTTCTCTTTTTAAAAATGTGATATCTTTAAATTTTTATTATATCTTTTGATGATTAACATTAATTTAATCACCTTATTTAATATATATTTTACTACATATTTTTATTATAAGTCAAATTCTATTTTTAAGGAATCAGAATGTTAAGACAAAGATAAGCAGTGCAATAGGAAATGGCAGACACTTTATATTATTCCACATATATCATTTCATAATTGAATTTCACCTTCTTTGTATCCCTCCCAACTAAATAAATAAATAAATAAATAAATAAATAAATAAATAAATAAATAAAATAAAGGGAAATAGAGTCATGGTAGCCAGAAAACTAAGAGAGAAAAATCCATTGTTTGATCAGAAACAAGTTTGAGTTTATCAGCCCTGCATTAGTGCTTCAGAGATGAAGTTCCCAAAAAGTGAAATGATATGAGAAAAATATAGAATAACACATCCTATGAGTGAAGGTAGATTTTTAGAATTCTGCAGAGGTGGTAATCTCTCTATCCAAGTGTTCCTCCCAGCCCTTTCTGATGATGGATATTACCTACATCATAATTATTTTATATGTCTTATGACAGTTTAAAATACTTCAAATGTTTCCACCTTTTCTAAAAATTAATATACTCATAATCCTTATGAGGTAGTAGTCATTGTTATATCCATTTTACACATTAGGAAAGAAATTAGAGTAGGCCAAGCAACTTGCCCAACATCAAATAGCTAGTCAAATTGGCTCCACTTGGTTTTGATTTTGGTTTTCTGAAAATTTTTAACCACAGCCCACTTACCATCTCTCATGACTCATCCGCATCATTGTCAGTGAGCAGGCTTTAAGTGTTCTAAAGAGTTCCTAACTTGGCATGGTTCTAACTACATTTCCAGGTTTAAAGGATTTATGAAGCACACACTGTTAGCTTATCCTTACAGTCTAATCTGACTTAAAATTTTAAATGACTTGATGCAGGATTAGTCTCAAAGAAAAAGTCTTTCGGTCTGCCTCCTAAATTTTACTGTCTGTCAGACCCTTATTTTGTCTTTACTCTTTGAGATTTCTTAATATCAGTTAATTCCTCATCACATTTTTTGATGATATTGCCATATGTTAAGGGTCATTTGGGAGAACTACTTATTTTTTAATGAAATATTATGGATTAAAAAGTTTTCTCCAGAAATTTATATAGTTGGAATATAGGTTTTGAGGACACAGATACCTGGGTTAGCATTTTATTTTATACAAGTAATGTCTCCTTTACTGTGGCTAAATACTATGGTATCTTCATATATCAGTTTCCTCATCTATGAAGTGGAGAATATTCCCATTCACACAACTGTTGTCCTGATCCAAAGGGACAATGTATATAAAGCCTTTAGTCTAATATCTGGTGCACAGTTGGTACAAAACAGATGATAATCTAAAAAGATCCAAATGAATTTGATAAGAACATTTGATAGAAATATTCTACCTACATCAAGTTATACCTCTTTTACTTATTTGTGATATAGTTTGACCACGCTATGGAATAATATGATGAGAGAGATGAAGATCCTATAGGTCAGGATCACAAGTAGGAAGAGATGGCTCACCTAAAAAGTAAATCCAAAGGTTTAATAAAGGGACTATTTACAAAGATGTGCACAGACATGAGAAAGCCCACAAGAGGAAGTATCTCTTGATTGCATTAAGTCATGGCTACCCCTGTCTGAAGGAGCAAGAAAACACATGGTTACCACTAAGAACTGCAGCTGAACAAGAGGATTATCCAATAAGAGTTGTGACAATGACAGACTTCTGAAAATCCATGCCCAGAGGAAGGAAAATAAGAGTGATCACTCCGTTTTATACTATAATCTGGATGAAACCAATTGGAAATGAAATGGCAAGCAGCCTGGTTTTATAGGTCCATACAGGACAACTTTCTGGACAACAAACAAGGGAAAAAATAAATCTTAGGAGTGAAATGGACAATGCATAATGTAAAGACCTAAAAAAAAAAATCCCTAAGTAAAAATAAGGCATAGAGTTTGAAAGGAGGAAGAAGAGTTGCTTACATGTCCTTCTCTGTTCAGTGTTGCCCTTGAAAGCTTTGAGGGTAGAAAAGGTAAAGAATTATAAGAAGAATATAAAAAAATGAAACCATAAGTTATGAAAAAATATCTTAAAGGTGACTTGTAACAGTGAAGAGAATGAAGAAAAAATAAAGAGAAATGAAAAATGAATTAGAAATTGACAGAGAAGGCAACCGATGGAAGAAACAAAAAAGGAAGATGATGGTTAGGGCCTCAGTGGAACTGAGAAAATGATAGATTTGGGATGGATTGTACTTGGAAAAAAATAAGTTAGAATTACCATGAACTTAATGTTTGGTCTGTCTTCCTCTAGTGTATTTCCTGTCAACACCCTCCCATCCAATCCACCTTCTTCAGTTTTTGGCCATTGGTTTTCCTCCCAGTGTATTCTGTTCTGATCACTGTTTCAAATTTCACCCCTGAACCACTATACTTTAACTTTTGCCACTATATGTTTACATCCTATATAATTTATTTCTTCATCTGTATTGCTCACGGTCTGTTAAGCCATATAAAAAAGAAGATCTAAAGGGCCAAAGATTTTGTTTGTTTTATTCATGGATGTATCTTAAAGGTCTAGTACAGTGCCAGGCACATAATAGGTACTTACTAAATTTTCTTAAATGAATGAATAAATATATAAATGGCTCAGAGACTACCTTTATAGTAGCACAACTTAAGCAAGGTCTGTTTCACCAGATCATCCCATTTTGCAAATTGATTGGCTTACTTTCCTTCTGACAAAGTATCCATAAGAATGATCCCCACTTCCTTATACAGGCATTTTTTTTTTTTTTAGATTTTATTTATTTATTCATGAGAGACACAGAGAGAGAGAGGGGCAGAGACACAGGCAGAGAGAGAAGCAGGCTCCATGCAGGGAGCCCAATGTGGGACTCCATCCCGGGTCTCCAGGATCACACCCTGGGCCAAAGGCAGGCTTTAAACCGCTGAGCCATCCAGGGATCCCCTACAGGCATTTTTTTATTGTGAACCATGTGGTCAGATATAACTGATGTTGTTTAGACACTTACAACTTTGGGTAAGTCATGTAGCATCTCTAAGCTTCTGGAAAATTAAAGTAACAATTCTTTATTTCTGGTATTGAGAAGGATACCAGGAAGAGAGTAGGTATCAAATAAGTTGTTATTATTTCTTATTTGTCTTTCTCTTACTTTCATACTCTTCCTTCAAATGGATCACAGAGAGGCAGCCCTGGTGACTCAGCAGTTTAGTGCTGCTTTCCGCCCGGGTGTTATCCTGGAGACCCGGGATCGAGTCCCACATTGGGCTCCCTGCATGGAGCCTGCTTTTCCCTCTGCCTGTGTCTCTGCCTCTCTCTCTCTCTCTTGTCTCTCATGAATAAATAAATTAAAATCTTTAAAAGAAAAAGGATCACAGTGTGAAAAAATTATGAAATCATTTTTGTCTTAAATGAAGCAAACTTTGGAAACATCCCTAAAGGCAACCTGTACCTAGGAAATTTTCCTCTTGGCTTCGCAGCTCTGATATGTGAAAACTTTGGTAAAAGATCAGACATGCAGCCATGGGTTTAGATACTTATCCAAAATTACCTCCTGAACATTCTGAAATTTGCTAATTGTTAATTGCCAATCAAGAGCTGTTTTGTAAGACTTAATTCCTGCCCAGCTCCCACAAATGTCAGTAGACTTAATTTAAATCTAGAAATGCAAAACAGTCTCATTTTTGGTCTGAGATCAGCCTTTAACAGTTGCCATTTTGTTCCTTTTTTTTTTTTTTTCAAAATGGATTTTAGGGATGAGCACTGGGTGTTATACTATATGTTGGCAAATCAAACTTCAATAAAAAATGTATAAAAAAATTTCAAAAAAGTAAAAAAAAAAAAGATTTTACTGGCAAGAAAATTTTGTCAAGGCTTATAACACCCTCTTGTTACTATTCATTCCCTACCAGATGCCAAACTTTCAAATTCATATTGGCTTTATAATCTTTATCCTGTAAAATGAACAAATGAAAAAAGTGAAGTCTTCAAAATTTTGAAGTTTTAAGTCAAAATAAATTCAATTCTTTGCGTCTAGGGGAAAAAAAATTAACAACTATAGTATTCATTACCCAATGGAAAAAGCAGCACTAATTTTAAATAAATCATCCATGAGGTGGTTAAGTTATCAAATGGCAAGAAATAGTCTCTCGTTTCTATTCAGGACATACAATTCAAAAAGGTATATAGCACATAAATGTATTTTTTTCTAATTTTGCAAAGGAGAAAACAAAGACTTAAAATCTTAGGTAAGGACTAAGTAAGTTGGATGGATATTTAGACAGTAAATTCCAGAGACAATATCTGAAGTCAAGATATCTGATTCAAAACATCTACTCTTAAGTATTTTTTTGTCTACTAACCTATCAAGAGGAAATATAAAAACTTATGACTATGATAGAATATCACTTTCTTGGTTAGCTGTGATATTATAAAGAGAGAGTGATGCAAATGCAGTTAAGATCTCCAATCAGTTAACTCTGAAGGAAGAATATCTTGGGTAGGTCTATCTCATCAGATAAACTCTAAACTGAAGCATCTAGAAGCTTAAGAAGATCTCCAGCTCTCCTGGAAAAAGCTAGTCCCCGTGATTTCTATAATCCCAAGGAAATGGATCGCCCAATAGCCGTGTGATCTTGGAAGAGGACTCTAAAGTTTAGATGAAACCCGAGCCCTGGATACCATGTTGATCTCAACCTTCATGAGAATCTGTGCAGAGGACTCAGCTAAGCTGTGACAGACATGTGACCTATGGGACCTGGGAGATAAAATGATTATGTATAAAATAAAATAATGCAATGATTCGATATGCCTCACAGATGCAATGCTCTGTATTTATTTGACCTAGACTATTTGTTTAAAAGATTTTATTTATTAACTCATGAGAGACACAGAAAGAGGCAAAGACACAGGCAGAGGAAGAAGCAGGCTCCCTGTGGGAAGCCCGATGTGCTGAGCTGAAAGCAGGTGCTCAACCACCGAGTCACCCAGGCGTCCCTAACTTAGACTATTTTGAATGTGTCCTTTCTACCCTCAGCTCTTCTCACCTTACCAAAATGAAAAGCTTAATTTATTTTTTAAGCTTTCATTTATTATTTGCTTACAATTAAAAATTCTGATAATAGAAGTTTTAAATCTTGAATTCAATGAACTATAAAAAATAACATTTTCTTCTAATCTCCTAAATTTCAGGATTAAAGGCCTTTTAAGAGTTGCCCTGTTGCTACTTGGCTTTGCTTCCTTTTGTTGCATACCCGTATTTAAAGCAAGCCTTCACAAATGCTATAGTGTATTGATGAGTATTGCTTTAGGAGGCCCTAAACTTACAACTAGGACAAAAATGCAGTACTTCCCTTTTTATAAGATAACTGTGTCTATTAATAACTGTTAAAAATTGCAGAAATCACACTTGAATCAATTAAAGCAAGTAATACACTCAAAACACCTAGGGAGAATGACCCTAATTCCAAGAACTATAAACTTGAGAATGAAACATTGTGTGAGCTCATTTTCAAATTATCTCTGGTGAGTATTCAAATACCCAATAAGTTTTTATACTTACTAACTAAATTACAATTTGTCTTAGGTTGGGATTTAATGTTCCCCTCCTCCCCTTGATTTCCCTCATTTTCCTCGATTCCAGAAAATACTGAAGCTCCAAATGGTTAGAGAGGGCATTTGATAATATGTTTTACATCACAAGGAGAGAAGTTACTCTTTTAGCACAATTTAGCTCTGAGGGCACCAATACTGGCAGTGCAAAAACCCTGATTTACTGGCACTTACACCAAAAATAACATATACATGTTTATATTTTAGTGATAGAATTCTGATTGCAGCATAAGGACTATACAGGAAAGGTGGACAGGGCAGGAGGGAGACCAGCTAAGGGAATTTTTCAATGATCCTTAATAAATATGATGGTGAGTTAATTAAACAGAATTAAACCAAAGCATTAGGGGTGGGGAAAGGCATATAATTCAAAGGGTAGCAGACAGATCAGACTGGCAAGACTTGAGATTGATTAGCTAAGAATGATAGAGAGGAAGAGTGAAGGTGGGGCTCAGCTTCTTCTCTTGAGAGGAAAAAAACAAAACATCTCAGGAAGGGAGTGCAGCTAGTGATGTGGGAAAGAGATGACCTTTATTTCTCCATTTTTAAAAATGTGATTGCCCATGGAACACCCCAGATTTGTTTTCTACTGAATTGGAGACATGCATCTAAAACTCAGGAGGTATGTCTGAGTTGAGGAGTATTTAAAAATCATCAGGATTTGGACAAGAATTGAAATTAAAAGAGTTGATTGGATTTTCCAGGGCGAATGGGTTATATGAAAAAAGAATGCTGGGACCAGAATCCAACATCTGATGGATGGGCAGAGGAAGAAGAGCCTGCCAAAGACCTGAAAAACAGGAAAGTAGGACAGTACTGTGTTACAGAAGTCAAAAGAAGGGAATGTTCTAAGGAAAAGGAAAGATTGAAAGTTTCAAATACTGCTGAAGGACTTAGCAAGGGCAGGAATGTTGTTGCATTTGGCATCTGGGTTAATTTGCAAATTTTGCTGTTATAAATGCTGCTGCAATACATGTATACATTATCTCCTACCAGTACCTCTCTGACTTATATGGCAGAGCTATCTAGCTTCTGACTGAATTGGTTTTCTCTACTTTATAAACATAGCTAGAAAACACATTCAGGACAAAAATAAAGCCAAGTATCAGATGAAATTAGCAAAGGCCACTTATGCATGGGTTTGTGCTCTATGAACCCATCTGCCTATCACTAGTTTCAATAGAGTTTCACAGATGTTTGAAGGAAAGGTGAAGCTTACTGTGTGCCTTAGCTTAGGATTTTATAATAAAATACCAGACTAGATGGCTTAAATGACAGATATTTTTTTCTCACAGTTCTAGAGGATTGGAAATCCAAAATCAAAGTGCTGACAGATTTGATGGCTGCTGAAGGCCCGCTTCTGGTTTGTCGGCTGTTGCCTTCTCACGTTGTGCTCATGCGACAGTGTGTGCTCTTGGTGAGAGGAAGAGGAAGCAAGCTCTCCTCTCTCTCTCTGTATCTCTCTCATTTGGGTACTTTTTAAAAATTAGTGTAGTTGACAACAATAAGTTACATCAGTTTCAGATGTACGACATTATGATTCCATGAATCTGTGCACTATTCTTGGTTGCAAAATATTAGCAAATAGTTTGGGGGGATTTCAAAACAAGAAAGATTGCTTAATTTAAGAGGCAAATAGTTCTCTGTGGCTGATCATTTTCTGGATAGAATGAGGATCTCTGTGCTGGTTTTCTTTTCTTTTTTAAAGATTTTCTTTATTTATTCCTGAGAGACACAGAGAGAGGCAGAGACACAGGCAGAAGGAGAAGCAATCCCCTCACAGGGAGCCCGACGAGGGACGTGATCCCCATGCAGCATCAGCCCTGAGCCAAAGACATACGCTCAGCCACTGAGCCATCCAGGCGTCCCTGTGCTGGTTTTCCGTAGGCAAACTACGTGATGGTCCTCAAGGTGGTGGGGAGTTAATTATAAAATAAGCAAGATCTTAGTTCTGACCAATAACAGGACATGAACTAAAACAAGTACTGCTTAAAGGTTGGCTCATGAAATATCCCAGGCATCTTCTTCCATGTTCTTTTGTTGGTGTTTTGCTTTTGCTCTATTTCCTTGAAATCACAGAACAAGACAGGTCCAGTTCGGTCTCTGAATCGACACTTGGAAGACAGCCCGATTAGGAATATCATTTTGAGATTTCCATAAAAGGGATATAAGCTTCTGTTTTATCTTTCAGGATTGGAGGTTTATCTACTTACATCAGATAAATTTTAGTAAAATATTTTTATAGTACTTTCCCCTGTCTTTAGTTTTTCTTTACTTTTAAAATTTCTACAGTATGCATGTATTTTATAATGAGGAAAAATTGTTTATAAAATCTGAAAATGGTTTGCAAAGAAACATCTAATGTTATTAAGCTTTAATTTCATCGTTTTTCATCTCTTAAAATGAGGACATTTTATGTGATGTCTCACATTTCTTTTTCTAGAATAGTGTATGAATTATAAGACCAGTTAGCAGAATCAAGGTGCAGAGTGAGCAGAGCATTTATAGGGAGGCTGGTAAATGCATCCATGAATGAGTTGAAACTTATTTTTATTTTTCAGAATGACTGTAGAGCTTAAATGAAAAGTTGTAAAAGAGATTGTGTCAAATGGAAAATGCTATAAAAGGGGTTGCTGTTGTGTTGACTGACTGTGTCACATTTCCATTTCTCAGTGACTAATCTTCCTCTGCCGTGGGTAGAGTTAGCCTGAAAAAAAAAAAAAAAAAGAATCAGTGTAAGGGGTTAATTGCTGTCTTTGTTCTGCACGTTAAACTTCCATTTTAAAAAAAATAAAAAATAAAAATAAACTTCCATTTTCACTTTTCCTAAGCTTTGGGAGCAGCAAGTCATTTGATTTTTTGTTGCAATAAATTTGCAGATTACTAGGTAGCAGTATCTCTCATATTTTTCCTTGCATCTCCTGAAACATCTGGCACATTTCCATATATACATGAGCACCTTAATAAACGTTGTCCAAATAATTTGAATTGAAACATATCTATGACTCAGGGGCAGTTTTCAGTTGCTATAAATATCTACATTACTCATCCCATAACTAAACTATCAATCTTCTTTCAGATCAAAGATTAAATTCTGGAAATCCCATTTATCTTCCAAACATTTCAGTAGGCATTATACTAGTCATGAGAATCTATCATAACAATAAATTGTACAGGTCATGTAATGTTAGCAATCATAGAGAGAGCATCTATTAATTTTTTTAAAAAATTATTTATTTATTTATGAGAGACAGAGAGAGAGAGGCAGAGACACAGGCAGAGGGAGAAGCAGGCTCCATGCAGGAAGCCTGATGTGGGATTCGATCCTGGATGTCCAGGATCACGCCCTGGGCCAAAGGCAGGCACTAAACCACTGAGCCACCCAGGGATCCATCTACTATTTATTAATTATATAAAACTTATGAGATACATCAAAAACACTAATATGGAAACTGGGACTATAGCTATGAACAAAAATGAACAAGTCTGGCCTCCACCCCATTTAACTTGAAATGTATGGGAACAATATGTGCTACCTAAAAGATACCATCAAACCTTTTCATACTGTGGAGAAGGTATCACCCTCTCGGTAGGACATGTGAATATACCGAGGCTTAGAGGAGTGACATAACTTGTTCAGTGCCAGTCTCTAAAGGACAAAGTTGTGAGTCTATCCCAGGCATACCCTAGTTTCAGAGCCAGCACTCCCTGTACTATGTCCATTGTCTATACACAAAGTTGACTGAAAGTTATAAAGAAGACTAACAATAGCAATTGCTCCCTATTCGTTGGCAGTATTTACTAGTGAATGCTCTAATCACCTTGAAACTATTGTTTCCTGTTTTCATAGATATATGGGTCTACACCCCTGGCTACGGTTACTGACTCCATTCATTTCTTGAGGTTCTTCACAACACATCTTTCCTTTTTCATTCTATACAATTTCTTCCTGATGGAGGTCATCTCCCTGTACAGCATTAATCTCTATGTGTAGTATCTACACTCCTAAATTTTAGAACCATGTATTTAAAAAACTACTGGACATAACTAGCTAGATCTTTCTGAGACACATATAACATATTTTATAAAAATAGGCTTGCAATAACTCACTTGTCTCACTCCCTTGCCAGACACACATAAGAACCACAACCCTTTCTGTAGTCTCTAAAAGAATGCCATCACTATCCATTCAATTATTGAAGGCAAAAACAAATTATAACTTGGCCATAGTTTTCCTTTCTGCTAGCCATTCCATTTCCAAGTCATGTCAATATTACTACTTAAACAGTTCTTAAACACCTTACTCTCTCCAACCGCATTCCTACCTCGGACTTAATGTTCTGTGAACTATGGAGCTATAGGCAAAGACCTGGCTCTAGCTTTTCAGCAAATCTAAGCTTCACTCAGATAGTGATTTCACTGTGGTTTTCCTGGGTGTCTGCAGTGGTCTGACAATATCTCAGAATCTGGTCTGTGACTGTGTTTGTGGTCAGATTTGATGAGGCTCTCACATGTGGCAAAGGGGGCTGAAAAGACTGAGGCCAACCGGAACTGATAAATGGCCTAACAATTCTGGTACCAGGAGGTTCTTAATGAGGTGTTTTGTGGTGGGGAGATGTGCAGTCACCAAAAATATCTTAATTAATGATGGCAAAGTGGAAGCAAACAATACAAACAAGCAAACAATACAGCAATTTATTGATGATAATAAATGGAGGAATATTGGACATGCTATTATGAGTCTAACATTTAAAATGGTTTTATGAGATTAGATAAAAATTTAAAAAATTATTCACCTCTCATATTTGCAATGAAACATGTTCTGAAAAACTGGTTATAACATTATGTAATGCAGATCCCCAGAGTGAGACATTCAAAAGAACAAGTATGAATATTTTAATTTTGTCTGATTTTTCAACTAATCATCACACCATTTAATTTTTTTCCAGAACAAATAGAGATGAAAATAACAGTGGCTCAGGAAGTTATATTAAAGTCATAGCTATTAAGTGGCAGAGGGTGGTACTAAAATATTGATTGCTTAATTAATGTCTACCATTATTACTCATAATAACAAGTCCAGAGGGAACAACGTAGAAAAACCAAAGGCCCAATATTTTGATTGTCTCTTACATAGAGCACTGTACCTAGTACTGTGCATTCAGCATTTCAGATGAAGTCCCTTTTTCTGAACTGCTGAGGTACAGTGAGTTTCCTGGTGATCACAAGAGAACCACATGAATTCAATTGGCAGAATAAGGTCCCCCACCAAAGATGCCTATATCCAAATCCCCAGAACCTGTGAGTATGTTAAGCTACATACCAATAGGAATTTTGCAGATGGGATTAAGGTTATAGACTTTAAGATGAGAAGATTTTCCTGGATTATTCAAGCAGATCCAAAAGAATCATATGGGCACTTAAAAGCAGACAACTTTCTGAGACTGCAGTGAGACAAGTGTAGATAAGTAGAATGTGGACTTACCCCACCACACCATGGCTGGCTAGGGGCCACAAGCTAAGGAATGTGAGTAGCCTCCAGAAGTTGGTTATGAGCCCCAGGTGACAGAAAACTCTTAAAAAGAAGAATAAATCCTGTCAGCAACCTGATTGAACCTGGACATGGATTCTCTCCCAGAGCTCCTGGTAATGAAGATAGCCCTGCCCTACAGCTGTGGATCAGCCCAGGAGACTCTCCGTGGAAGAGGTGGCCAGGCCAGGCTGTACGTGGACTTGGCACCTCCACAACTGCAAAATCATAAATAGGTGCTATGTTTAGTCACTAAGTTTGTAAAAGTGTTATGGCGATGTTCAGCAACTAGGACATTGAACCAAAGAAATAAGATAATAAATGGAAATTTGGATATAGAAGAATTGCCACCTAGTCATCCATATACAGATTAGAAACCTGCAGAGGCTCAATGTCCATTCATTTATAAGTGTTGGGACTTATACTTTTTTTAAATTATCATTTTAATGACAAAAATATTATATGTCTTGGACAAGTTCTGAAAATAGAGAAATGTGCAAATTTAAAGTCAAAGTTTTCCTGTTACCTACACTCTTAATTTACAGAGTAAGTCATGTTATTTTATCCAGATATTTTTCTATATACTTATATCCCTATATTCTTTTATTTATTCATTCAGCAGGTAACCTATTATTATAGTTAGAATTCAAGACACATGAAAAAAATATCTCCCATATCTGTCCCTATGTGACCAGATTTTCTCCATTCCAAATGGGGAATCACATGTTTATTTATATTCATTTGTGTTCACCTAGAGATTGTATGCAGGTAGAAGTAAATACTAAAATATATTCAACTTTTTTACTGTTTTAAACATTCTATTCTTATAATTCTGTACTTTGCCTTTTTTTTTTTCACTTAAAATACATATTTTGGAGAATTTCCCCATCAAGCAATATGATTCAGAACAATTTCTGTGCACAGAGAAAATTACAAATGTATATAAAACGCTTATCTCTAATAAGTGGTCTTTTTCATCAATAAGCAGTTAATTTAGTAAGAAACACATGACTATGAAGAGAGGAACCTTCTAAGAGATTTCTTATAATTCCCGCAAGGTGACTGTACATGCTAAGAAGGCATGGGAGATCTTAAGTGGGAATGGTCCCTTCCAAACAGAAAGTTTTCAGATGAGTTCAACAATTAATTTATGGTGGTAAAGAAAACAGAAGTCTTCTAAAGGTCCTTGATATATCTGAGAAGATGGCTTCGAATAAAGACTTAATTATGTCAAATCCCATGGAAGAGCATTCCAGGAGAGTGTGACGAATGTAGCAAAATGGAATCGAGAGGCCAGTGTAGTGGAAACACAGGGAACAGAAAGAAGAAAGAAACGAGATGTGGTGGGAGAAAGGACGATGAGCCAGTTCCTGTGGATTGTGTCCGCCAGGGTAAGGGGTGTGTATTTAATAACACATGAGATGGAAATCCATCAGCATGCCTCAGAGTAAATATGACACGTACAATGACGTTAGCACTGTGTCTGGCTCATGGTTAGTGACAAAAATGATGGCTATTATTCCTGTATTTATCTAGATAGCAGGGTTGGCAAGAAAGCCTCTCTTTTAGGGGATTATTTTCATGAGATCTTGATAGGTAAGGATAGGTACATAAGGACAGATCACAAATTGTTTTATGGTATATGAGACTCAAACCAAGTTTAAATCTGGTTAGTTTAGCTGTTGGTGCTGCTATACCACTTCTAACCTCAACTGATGAGCTCTCTCAGTAAAACATACATCAGACATAGTGATGTCACCAGAGTCTGGCATCTCCCTGGGGCTCCATTGCCCCCCAACCCAGGAAATGTCTACAAGAGATGTCTGTTAACATTTGAACAGAATTGCCTTCTTGTAAGTGGATGAGAAAAAAAGGGTGGGTTGTAAGTGTGAACTGTTAGACCTGGACCAGGACAATGCAAGGACTAGATCACACAGGACCCTGCAGACCATTATGGAGTTCAGGACCTTTACTGTGAGTAAGATGGGAATTCACTGAAGTCTTTAAATTGAGGAGTGAAATAAATTCACTTACATTTTTAGAAACTTGCTCTGGCTTCTCTGTGGGGGGAGAGGTGAAAGAAGGGAGACCAATTAAGAAGCTACTAAAATCATCCAAGAGAAAGATGTTGATAACACAGACCAGGGTGGTAGTTGTGGAGTGTTGCTAATCGATTTGTTTCTGGAAATATGCCAGTGGAAAAGCCAAGGGATTTGCTACTAGATTGGCTGGGCACTGAGAAAGAAGACTCAAGAATATGGTGTACAAAAATAGTACGCTACCTCTGTGTCTTCCTTGCTAAGACCCATAATCACCCCAGTTTAATCAGGAGAAAAATGTCAGACAAATTCTAGTAGAGAGACATCCTACAAAATACCTAACCATGACTCCTCAAAACTGTCAAAGGCATCAAACACAAGGCAAGTCTGAGAAACAGACACAGTCAAGAAGGGCTGGAGAAGGCAGGACAAGTAAATAAATTGTGCTTTCCTGATTGAGATCCTGCAACAGAGAAAGGACAGTAGGTATAAGCAGAGGAATACTGAAGGAAGAATGGACTTTAGCCAGTTAAAAATGTATCAGTATTGGTTCAGTAACTGTTACAAATTGGCCATACTGATGTAAGATGTTAATATAGGGGAAACTGGGTACAGGACAGATGGGAATGGTCTGTGATGTCTTCAGTTTTTTGTTTTGTTTTGTTTTTGTAAATGTAAAACCCTCTAGAAATTAAAGTCTATTAAAAAAAAAAAAAGCCCAATATGACTTCAACTTCTATTCCCGAGCAACTGACTTAGGAGTGCAATTGCTATTCCATAGAAGGAGACATGGGTTTCCCTGAAGTAATAAATATGAATTCCTTCTCCCTTCCTCTCCGCTCCATCCTTAAGACATGCAGAACACAGGATTTATTCCCACAAAAGTGACCCAGGCAACAGCTGCTGATGTCAATTTCTTGGGAAGGCTTCCTGGAAGAAGAGGAGCTCGAGAAAGGTTTTGAAGATAGGACAGGATTTGCAAATGTCTCGAGGAAAATTCCTTCACTGAGAGGGACTTAATTCCTTCTCCTGTAATCCCTACATTTTTATTCTACGTATTTCCTTGCCTCTTTAGTTGATATCTTTTGCCATTTAGTACAGTTGTTTGGATAGATTTTTGCCCTTATTGATATTCATTTCCTTTCATTTTTCTGTGTTTATTATTAAGTAGTGAACAGCCTTTTGAGGACACATTAATATTCTTAGGAATCCGTCTCCCCATGCTACACTGGTGTCCTTTATCTCCTCGTTCCATTTGGCTGCAGTCAGCACTTTTTTCTGTCTCATGAAACATCTCTGATAAATTGCATTCCCCTCAATGCTATTATCACAAATAGGAGATGTGACTCCCCACCATCTGCAGTAACACTGTGTCCAGAGACACATTAACTGTATTTAAAACAGTTCTTTCATGGTATTCTAAATAATCCCTTTAACTCAAAAGGAGTAGAAGTGAACTCTGAGGTCACTCACCCCCATTCGTATTTTATTCTAGTAACACTGAACTAAATAACTAAAAACACAGATACATGCACATATGTAACATATGTATAATTTCTTACTCATTTTTAGAGATTAGTCAGTTTCTCTCTTAGCATGAATAAGTTGAAAGAAACACAATTGGCAAACTAATATTTTATAATTATGATTATGATTTAACTTTATGAGGCCTGATTCTTTCTTCTTTAAATTTCCATATTCTATCAATTGCCAATGACAATGGGAAAAAAAAATCCATTCCCTTTTTTGCAAATTTTACATATTATTAACAACGTTCTTCTTTTCCTCCTGCCAACTGATTTCTCCCAATAGGTAGGGCTAGGCAGTTTGCTAACACATGCTGTCCTGGAAGGAGGAAAGTGATTTAATGAGTAAAAATAATCATTATAGGAAAGCCTGGGTGGCTCAGTGGTTGAGCGCCGCCTTCAACCCAGGGCGTGATCCTGGAGACCCAGGATCGAGTCCCACGTCGGGCTCCCTGCATGGAGCCTGCTTCTCCCTCTGCCTGTGTCTCTGCCTCTCTCTCTCTCTCTATCTCTGTGTCTCTCATTAATAAATGAATAAAATCTTAAAAAAAAAAAAGAATAACAAGAATTGCAGTTCAGGACAGAGAAACTATTGCAAGCTGCAGAAGAATCTTTTTTTTTTTTTTTTTTTTTTTTGCTGCAGAAGAATCTATTGAGGGTTTGAAGCAGATCATTTTTATTCATCAGGGAATGAAGGAGGAGAGGATTTAGTTACAGTCTGTTAAAATAAAAAACACAAAAGGATACCAGCCCTGAAAATTCCGAGCAGACAAAACCTGTCCAGTCACACAAATAAAGCTCAATTCAGCCTACTTTGCCAGATCAACTCAACCTGAGTCATTTCTTCTTTCTATGTCTAGAAATCATAAGCAAAAATTTCCTAAGGTTGATCTGAGGAAACCTCCAACTAACTCCCTGTGATTTAAGGAAATTCCAGCATTAACAGTTTTCTGTAAATCGGACATTGGTGGGAAATCAGTCCCTCGGTCCTTAAGTTTTGTTTTCCTCAGGGCACATGCATAAGATTTTCCATTTTATGTACTCTGGTTCCGTTCTAGATGGAAATTCTCTCACGTTATCTAAATATCAATTCAGGTTGTAATGGCTTAGAAGCTGCCCTTAGCTACACATCAGTTCTGGATTCTACCTTTTGGTTCTGCCTAATGATAGAGAACTGGAACCTTCTTATAAGCAAGCTTTCTTTTTTAATTTCAGTTTTATTGAGATATATTTGACATAGAAAATTGGAAGATATGTAAGGTGTACATTGTAGTCATTTGATACAAATGCATAATTGTAAAATAATTCCTTTCATTTTAGTTCTACTCTTTTAGCAAATGCAAATTATATGACACAATGTTATCACCAAATTTATGTGGATTTTCAGGTCTTTTTCATTTTATAGGCGATCATTTTATGTTTTTACCATCCTTTCTTTGTTTCCTCTACACAATAAACCCTGAAGACCACTTTTCTAGTCTGTTTCTGAACTTTGACCTTTTCTTTTAAAGATTACACATTTAAGTGATATCAAGTATTGTCTTCATCTGGCTTGTTTCCCTTAGCATAATGTTCCAGCTTTTCTACTGCTGCCTCCTGCCTAACTTGGATCAAATAGACAAGAAAAATATGGCATCTAGTTGAAGGGTATTCTAGCCACCTCGTCCAACACTTTGCTGTGGATGTGTGTTAATGGAGGAGAATAAAATGGAAATACTACAGCAGCCCATGGGCATAGGGCACTGATCATTCTTGTTCACTCAAAGTCAGAGACCAGATTTCTGTCTGGAAGTCCTAAGGGCAGTCATGGTGGCAAGGCTACAGAGTTTGGTCCCTTTGTCTGAAAAAGAAACTGGAAGGCACTTGCTTACAGAGAGCTGAGTGGATGTATTTGTGGTGTTCACTGGTACAATCCAGGCTGCTCCAGATGTTAGTACGATACCTAATTCAATGAAGACATTAAATTCCCATACACGCATCGTCATAACACTTTCTTATCCTTATGAAAGGAGCCATACTGCATAGTGAATTGCTTTGAAAAAGATAGAGCCAAGAGAGTCTGCTGCAATTCTTCTTCAATTATCCTCTCTATCGACCATTCAGTAAAAATAAATGCAATAGTTGACATTAGGGGCAGCTTTGAAATCTGTTCTCTGTATCTATGAGTTTGGTTTTGTTTTGGTTTGTTTCTGTTGGTTTGGTTTCTTTTGCTGTGCAGAAATCTTTCAGTTTGATGTGGCCCCTTTGTTTTATTTGGTTTTGTTTTCCCTGCCTTGGGAGCCACATTCAAAAATATATCACTAAGACCTAGATAAAGAAGCTAACCCTCTATAGGTCTTGAGGTGAGTGAAACTACATGCGAGTCTTCCAAGAGGGAAATCTCAGTTTCCTGTAGTATTTTGGAACTCCTGGATGACTCCTTTTGGTTTTCCAAGCTAGCTATTCTAGGCGGTCATGTCTCCACTGCAGACCCCAGGAGCAGAGGCGTCCAATGTTGGACATGAACTCCTTGCTCCTCTGGGAGAAGCACCTGTCCATTTTTTTGTCACTGTGTCAGGTGTGCGTTTTTATTGAGATTGTGTCTCTGCCCCCCCCCCCCATCTTGAGTGAACCTTTGTCCTCTGTTTTGGGAGCAGTTCATCTAGTTTTCAGACCTTTTCCTGAGGGAAGAGATTTGTATGCGGCTGTCAATTGGGCATGTCTGTGGAAGGAATTGAACTCAGGATCTACCTACATTGCCAATTTGTGCTTCTTTTTTCCTCATGTTCTTATTTTAGGTTATTGAATCAGGGAGTGTCTGTAGCTATGAACCTGGTTTTGAGATCTACCTCACTTACTTATTACCTTTGTAGCCTTGTCAAGTTCACTTAACCTTGTAAATTTCAGTTTTCTAACATGTAAAATTGGGACAATATTTTATGCAATAGATACGTAGATAGATGGATACAGGATAGATGTATCAGATATATACATAGATATAATTACCTATATGAGGTATAGATAAAAACATATCTATATAGACATATATAGTACATAAACATACACAGATATCTATCTGTAGGCTTCTATATCTATATCAAAAAAGTTTCAACTATAAGTGCTTATGATTTGTTTATACAGTCCTCAAAGGAATCTGATGGTCAACTTTACTGTTTTCCTTTGCGATGGGAGTAAGGTAACAATGACCTCACACATATAGCTTCAGACAGTGACTTCCTTATGTGTCTTTAAACCTCCCCATGATTTTTCCTATCATAGTACACTTCTTGTCTTGAATCCACCCTTGTAGATGTCTCCCCACTAGACTTCAAACTCCTAGAGAAAATGAATGGTGTCCTAGTTACCTTGTATATTTGTTATCTGGCACAAATCTTAGAACTTCATAAGAGCTAAGAAAATATAACACAAATAAGTAAGTGAGGTCATATGCTATGACAATTCCAGTTATAAGGATTTTAAATGGTGTCATACAAAAGTCAGTGTGCCCTTTATGGCCAAAGCCTGAAATAATGCAAATTTCTTCAAATTAAAAATTAATCAAGAATAGCATCATTGCAAAGGACATTTTTAAAAGTGTATTCATGACTACCGGTTTGGTTTGGTTATGTTTTAGAAACACCCGTGGGACTCTAAACTCAAAGACCAGGTGGTTTAGTAAGGCCAGTGTTCTTTGGAAGATCTTGTTACAATTTGTGACACACATATGTCCCAGCTCTGCCCTCAGCAGCTTTAGACTGCCCAAATCCCTGGTAGATTCCTTAGACTCTCAGGTACCACTTCCTGCCTGATTTTTCAGATTCTGTGCCAGTGACTACAACTCAGTTGCTTCCCAAGAAGAAACACTGTACCAAATTCTGGGCTCACATCTTTATGTTTTGTTCTGTTTAGGTTCTCTGAATCTTCAAGTCTTGGCTTAGTTGCTCTGAATTCTAATTTTTGTACTCCAAGAAGTATAAGGTTGCTACCAGCTTTGCACCATTTTTCATTTTTATTTTAAAGATTTATTTATTTTAGAGAGAGATTGTGCACGTGAGAGCAAGCATGGTGTTGGGGGTGCATGGGGAGGGGTAGAGGGAGAGGCAGATTCTTAAGGAGAAGCCCAACCCAGGGCTCAATCTCACAACCCTGAGATCAGGGCCTGAGCTGAAACCAAGAGTCCATTGCTTATCCAACTTCCCCACACCAGGCGCCCTGATTTTTAGCCTTTTAAATGCTACTTTCTTTCAACTCCTCAACCTCTGAAACCTAAGAATCTGCAAATGACTCATGAGTGTAAATGAGAAGGATGGAAGACTTATAGTTGTATATTTTCCTTTCTGCCAGGATCCTTGTTTCTAAATACCATATAATTTTGATAGCTTTCCAGTGTCCAAAAAGAGATTTTAAAAATTAATTATTTGAGAGAGAGAGAGAGAATGAGAGCACACAATCAGGGAGGAGGGTCAGAGGGAGAGGGAGAAGTAGACTGTTCTCTGAGCAGAGAGCCCTATGTGGGGCTCGATCCCCGGACCCTGGGATAATGATCTGAGCCGAAGGCAGATACCACCGAGCCACCCAGGTGCTCCCAAAAAGAGATTTTAAAAGGTGTATTTGTTTTGCATTCTTCTATTTTTTAAAGACTTAAATTACAGGGTGTGTGTGTGTGTGTGTGTGTGTGTGTGTGTTCTTCAATATACTCTCTCCCATATTCTGGTAAGACTCTAATCTATTGGGTCAAATCCCTATTTTGTGCTACTAATGTCCTGTAAAGTTCTTTTCAATTATGGTTCTCAAATATCCTTTATTCTTTGCTTCCTCCCCATCTGTTCACTCAGGGCTCACTCCTTTGTTCATTGATGCTACAGGGAGACCTGAATGGGAAGATCATGCTCTTACCCTGATTGTTGCCCTGGGTTGTTTTACCCAAATATTTACCATATTCTCAAACCTCTAAGATCAGTTTTAAAATGTTCTTCACTGAAAAAACAATTAAAAAAAATGTTCTTCACTGAGCATGAAGCCAGTGTGACATATTTCAGGGCTAATTTTTTGACAACACTTCACTTTCAGGGCTGATTTCTGTAGAAGCCACAGTAATTAACAGGAACTACCACAAGGCATAGACCCCCACATCTTCAGGAATTGATTTTATAAGGGCTAAGTTCTTGCTCACATCATACTCGGAGGGAACTGGAAAACTGTCTGGGCTGCCATTCTACACAGTGTGCCAGGAATCGAGGATGCTTCCCCCCTAGGTCGTACCTTCTAAAATCTAGGACCTTCCATGTTCTGGCAGGAAAAGTGAGAGCTAGAGGATCCCATGAATTATTTTTTAAAAGTAGTGATTTATGCAACTTTCTTCTATAAACTCTTGTCAAGAATCATTCACAGGACTGTAACTAAGCACATAAAGGCTTAGGAATGAGGGGAACACATTCTCCACCACAGACAGACCATGTAAGTAACAAGTCCGTGAACACAAAGCCTGGAAAGAATATTCACCTTTTTAAATTTAATTTTAATTTTTAAAGATTTTATTTATTTATTCATGAGAGACACAGAGAGAGAGGCAGAGACACAGAAAGCAGGCTCCATGCAGGGAGCACAATGTGGGACTCAGTCCCAGGACCCCGGAATCATGCCCTGAGCCAAAGGCAGACGCTCAACCACTGAGCCACCCAGGCATCCCAAGAGCATTCACTTTAATGGAGAAAGTATTACAATAGAAAGATGGCTTAAAAATGCTTTTGAGCTTTATGATTTTGTCTTTTCACTCACCTCTGTCTTCCGTTTAACATGCAATTTTACTGAAAGCCATAGAGTCCAAGAAAAACAATTGATATTATTAAGAAGAATCTCAGTTTCTAACAATTGATAGATTATTCAACTCTGGTTTTATTTTTACTGTATATTAATGCAAAACATTTAATTTGTTCTGATGCATTCCCTATAATTAAACACTTAATTTCTTCAGGTTTTTCAATATTACATTTAGACCTTGAATAATTATGATGAACAGAACCATCTGAAAAATTATATGTGCTTGATGAATATGTTTAAGGATTCATAAATGAGAACTGAATGACTTTATTTTATAACATAATTAGTAATAGTTGAAAAAAATGGGTATGTTTAATACACATTTTTGACCAGATGGCTAATTATTTAAAACAAATTATTAGATCAATTTGCTATCGATGTAATTGTAGTGACCAAATTGCCCTCAGGGCCCTAGCTTTCAG
Organism: Canis lupus dingo; assembly: GCF_003254725.2. NCBI lineage: Eukaryota > Metazoa > Chordata > Mammalia > Carnivora > Canidae > Canis > Canis lupus. The sequence continues at coordinate 27,610,724 of NC_064261.1, read as the reverse complement.
CCTAAGAATTTAGAGTATGACCTTTGCCTATTGTGACACACCAACTCTTATATCAAAGTTTAGTTTCATATGCATTTTGATGTTATCCCAGATTTCTAATTAAAGAATATTATTGGGAGATTAACTTGTATGTTTCATCATGTGCACATTTATTCTTTTTTCCCCCTTCATGTAGTGTTCCCTCTGTTTTTATTCAACCTGAAAGTATCAGCTTAGTTCTTCATAGCTTTGTCTTTGGAGCATGTCTATGTTGTACTCCCTCTATCAGTGAATTTGTATATAGCTTCCCTCATGGGCACATTCACATTGAGCTTCTTTTGTAGTTCTTTAGCTTCAGAAGCACAAGTATTTGACTCAAGATATCTATCTATCTATCTATCTATCTATCTATCTATGTATCTATCATCTATCTATCTATCATCATCTATCATCTATCATCTATCTATCCACACAGATAAACACACTCACATGTCAGCCAAGAAAGAATTCACTGAAAATTAAGGTAAATAGATGTTTATTTAGGCAATCAGAAATACAATTTGGGAGACACAAATTCATAGAAACCCAAATTGTGTACTGAAGAAGACAAAATATAGAGGACAGAATTATAAAAATAAAAAATTGCAAGTATAATTCCCATTTAGGTCCTCTATGCAAAACAAAGATTGAAATTAGGTTAATTGAAATTGGTTGGCTTATTCTGCAAATGAGGTATTGAAGCTTATTAAACTAGTTTGGCTCCTTTTGAAATGGATAGTGAGTTGTCATGTTGAGGAGGACATTAGTCCAGGTTGGGGGCTTAAGGCTGGCTTAAAATTTCAAAAAGTTCATAGTTCCTCCCATGAGGATATACATAAACTCCTCCTCCCTTTTGGTCTTCCAAACCCCCCCTTTTTTTTAAGATTTGATTTATTTATTCATGAGAGACACGGAGGGAGAGAGAGAGAGAGAGAGAGAGAGAGAGAGAGACAGAGGGAGAGGCAGGCTCCTTGCAGGAAGCCCAATATGGGACTCGATCCCAAGACCAAAATCATGCCCTGAACCAAAGGCAAATGTTCAACTGCTGAGCCACCCAGGCATCCCTTCCAACCACCTTTTAAGAGAGTCTTAGCAAGGCTTGTTTCCTCAATTTTGAAATCTTCTTTTAGATAAGAAATATGCTATACATTGAAAAGGAAGAGATTGATAATCTTTATTCTTATATGTTTTCTCTTTTCATATTAATGTGTGATGTGACAACATCATGGTCATGGGTAATGATTGGCAGTGGTAAGATTGTGCAAGAAGGATAAAGAATGTAGACTAGAATGAGTGATGCACTATGCAGTTAACGGAAACTGACATCTCTGGCTACCCTTATTAGGATCTTATTGAAGGAGGAGGCTGACAGGGATCAGCCTGTAAGTTAATTTAAATGCAGAAGAGCAAGAAGAAATCTACAGAAAAGGTAAACCCTCCAACTATAAAACTTAACAGATTCATGCTTCTCATTTGGGTACTCATTGTATGTTTTGTAAAGAGAAACTAAGAAACAAAGAGTAGAGAGAAAGGCATTCCATATAGCTATTTTTCTACCTCTAGTCTTCTCGTGTCAAGTTCTATCTTAATTATTTGGGAGGCTGTACCATGTCTGTTTTCACAAAAAAACACCAGAGTTAAATTATAGGTGTGATGTAATTATTAAAGTGCATGCAATTTATTCCAAATATTTCATGTCCTGAATTTCATAATGTCAAAGTGGTTTGATATGTATTTCTCTTCATGGCAAATATATCCATGTGATATATTGGAACAAATACCTTAGAAGGATCACTTAGCACAGACTAAGTTTCAGGAAGTCAGTTTGAGTGATAAGTTAAGACAGAATACTATTCAGTTGGTTCTAGTAACATCTGAACACACAGGGTTCTATATGCGAAAGGCAGCCTTTCCTAAAGTCCTGTTTTTATTATTCCTGATAGCCTTTTTGTAAAATCCATTAATACGTATCAACACAGGGAGGAGGAGTAAGGTTGGGGAGGAGGAAGGAGTATTTAGTCCAGGTGTCTATGTTGTCAGAAGAATCAGAAGAAGAAACAAGCCACAGAAATGTTGTGTGGCTCAGGTAATTAAGACTAACCTCTGTATAAGTGAACTCAGGACTCAGGACTATTTTTTATCTACACAAGAAGTCACTTCCCCAGAAACAACCTCTGAGTACTAAAAGATATTCCTAGGAGCTCTCTTTCTTAAGTTTATTTATCCAAGTAATCTCTGCACTTGACACGGGGCTCAAACTCATGACCCTGAGATCAAAAGCCACACACTCGCCTGACTGAGCCAGCCAGATGTCCCTAGGATCTCTTTTTAGATATCAAAAAGAGTGATCCCATCAAAAAAAAATTTTTATGATGCCCAAATTAAGTGCTTCCTATGAGACCAAATGAGTTTGAAAATACCTTGAATTCAGTGACTTATTAGTTAGTGTAAATGATTTACTGAAAACATTAAAGAAAAAAATCAAGACTGCAAAATTAAGTAGTTTAAGTAGAAGTTTATTTCTCTGACAGGGCAGTCTAGTTCATCAAACACCACTGGGTAGTTTTGTTTCACAAAGCTATCCAGGGTCGCAAGGTCCTCTTCCTATCTGGTTGCTGCAAAACCCTCCCTATTCTCCTACTCATCTGCATGGTGGAAAGTCAAGGATTTCAACATCTATGTTTCAGATCATGGTAAGGGGAACAATGCAAAGTCTAAGGAGAGAGGCCTTTTTTTTTTTTTTTGAGAGAGAGAGAGAGACCTTTTTTAAATCTTAAGATGGCTGGGAAGTTGCTTGTGTTCTTTCCCCTCACTTTTCATTGTTCAAACCTAGTTACATCGTCCTATCAAGTTGCAGGATAAATAGGGAAAAGAAAGCTATGCATCTTAGAATGGACAAACCTTTTTTGAGGGACCCTAGCTGCCACAGCACTGTATCTGTATATTACTTCTCCATCTCCAATCTCTTTCATCCCATCTAAATGTCTATCACCATCTGAGACACATATTCAGCACTAATGGTCTCACATGAATGGATTAATTTACAAGAAAACTGTGGAGTCACAGAGTTCCTATCTGCCTCTCTGTGTCTCAGTGCCTAGAATCAGTGAGAATGTTAGCTTCTTTTCCCTCGTCAAAGCCAATAAATCTACAAAATAGCAGCACAAAATTTTAGCCACAGACTAGACACATTTTTCATAAAGTAAGAGTTTGCCTTCCTATCAAACAATGGGATGTGGAATACTGTCATGACCACGGAGAGTTGTGGGCTTGAAGGCTAACAGCAAACGTTACACACTGAACTGTATTTCAAAATTCACAGTGTAATAGACTTAAAAACAGAATTCTTGAGTAAAATAATAAACCAAGTGTTTAAAAAGATTAATGACAAAATCTCTAAAACTACTCAAGCAGCAAGCCAAATAGCTCAATTTGTATCAAATTCTTGTCAAAGACTGTGATGTGATCATTTTTACCAAAAATGTCCCTGTAAATTGCCATGTGATTAAACCAGAATCATTTATTTACAAATTCTAATTTGGAAGACATCTAACATATGTTTTCCAGTCTATTTAATTTCCCTAAGTACTCTCTTGGACGTTTTAGTATTAACAAGACTTTTTTCTTTCATTATATCTTATAGCCTTGAATAATTTGGCCATAATAAAAATGATTAATGAGTCCAAACGGAAATTGTGTGCATATGTCCTATATGAGTATCACCTACTCAGGAGCTGTTTTTCACACGAGATAAAGGCTTCCCCAAAGAACAGAGAGATTTCCTACAGAGGTTACTTGAAAAGTCAAAGTAGAATTAGTGTGTGTCCATTGAGCTCTGTGCAAGGATATACAGTATATTAAACATCCTGTGAAGAATACCTCAACCAGTCTCTCCACACTCACATATGTCTTCTCAGCTGTCAGAAAAATCTTTTGATTGCTTGCCAGTCTTTTTCTTATGGTCCCTGGGTAACCAGAACAAATAATGATAAAATACCTGTGTCAGATATCTAACTCAACTCTGTCTTATAGCCCTGCTGCCAGGTCAAGCTTGTAAATCCTCCTTCTGTAAACATCCCTGGTTTGGCTTCCTCCTTTGTGGACCCGCTGTCTCATCCAGCTGATGAGTCAGTCTACTGTCCCAGGGAAATGACAGCTTTAGAAAGGATGGGTAGGTGGAGGAAGCATTGCAGTTTATCTGCCATGGAATCTCATTGGTCCATGTGCTTTGAGACTACTTGGCTGGTCCAGAGAAAACTTGATGTGGAAGCAAAGAAACATGACTTGGGAGGGTGGAGGTGGGCAGGGTAGAAAAAGAAACTGGTCACTTCAGGTATGACCCATTGGGCTTTACTATTATTATTATCATTATCATTATTATTAATGAATTAAGCTTTTTGTTTGGAGTTAGAGTAATAACATAACTGCAGAAATTAAGCCAAGAGAAAAAGTAAACTATCTGAATGTAAATAATTTTCTGTATTGAGTCACATTTTGTTATTTATTTTGGCCAGTGGTAAAATATGGGGACAGGATAACCAAGATCATCTTTAGTGCTGTTATACCAAGTGTTTTCATATTTCCCCGTTTCAGACACATGCACTTCTTTACTCTCTTCAAATTTTGCAAGGCTAACATGACTTGCTTTTGTCAGTGAAAGAAGCCAAGCAATAGGATTCTCTGATATAAGATGCTTTAAAGAATCATTGTTAGGCTCACATAGAAGCTTTTTATTTCCTCCCTGTTCTGTTTCTGTAGACAAAAGGGACAGAATCTAAGCTCCCCTTCTCTTATAAATCCCTGGTAGACACATGCACCAGCCTGAAAGATTTCCTTATTTATCCCAGTTGCCCTCCCCCTCGCCGCCCCATCTCTGGAATATTAGAGAATCCATGACTCAGAGAGCAGCTCAGTTGGTTTTACACCAAGTTCTGCCAATAAAGGTAAAAGACATTCACTTTAGTCAAAGTTTTAAATAATGCACATCCCATAACACTGGTTTCCTGTGACTTAGTGTGTTATTACCTGCAAAGAAATGGCTGTGATTCCAATTCAAGTCTTTATAGCCATTTTGAAAGAGAAGGAGAAATAAAGCAACCTGATGGGATACACAGAAAAATGTAGGCACCCGGTCCATGAGAGAATAAACTGCAATGCAAAATGTGTAAATTTGCTGAATGATTATAAATAGTAGGCAGCAAATGGCACTATTTGATATCCTATGATATAGGATATATCATATGAGGTCGGGAAATGAGGGTGATTTAAGTGCCCAGGAAGTGCATTTAAAAAATAGAGTTTGAATATTTAAATGTGACACCATTACAGAGGATTATAATGTGCCCTGTAGCATGTATATAGCACAAAAGGCAGATAATTTTTTTTTTTTAAAGAAAGGACTGACAAGTTATTTACTAAGTTTTCTAGTTCTAAGGTCAAATATAATAGATCAGGCAAGAAAGTTCCAGGATGTCTTCACAAAGGAGAGGAATTTCCTTGGTTCTTGAAAGACAGAAAGGCTGATATAGACAAAAAATCAAGAGGTAGAGTAATCAGACTGTAGTAGTTGAAATGCACAAGATATATTTGTGGTAAAATAGCAACAGCCAGCATTGATTGAGTGTTCTCTACATGTGGAACAAAGCAGTCAGCATTTCACATGGATTAATCCACTTGTTTCTCAACTCAATGAGATAGGTTCTTTGCTCTCATTCTATAGATTTGAAAACTAAGACAGGGGTTAAGTAATGTGAGCAGAGGTGGAGTTGTAACTGGAATTCCCAACTTAACCTAGTATGTTATAGTTGCTTAGACAAACTTAACTGAAAGGACGTTTCCTGTAAACAATCTAGAAAGAAGGATGGAAAGCTAAAGTGAAGTTAGCATATGGGAAAACCTCACATGCCAGGTTAAAGGGTTTGGGTAAATTCAAAAGTATTGAGTGTACTTTCAAAGACATGTAAATTCTTATTGAGAGAGGTAAGCACTAATGTATGTTAAAAAAGACAGTGTGCCCCAGAAGATCTTTTGTACACAAACATAAGTATACAGACCACCTTGAAATTGAATTAAAGATATTCCACCCAAGTTTAGAAGGCCTGAAATTTTGAAATGAGTTTTCAGTACTCTAAACCAATTTAGGTTACAAATAACTGAGGGAAGCTTATTTCTGACTGCAAAGAGAATACATTAAACTCACTCTGGCAGCATTTAGGTATTAGTAGCTCAATGTCCACTGGCTGGTTTGGATATGTTGCATTATATTTGAGTTTAACTAGAGTACCCCCTTTCTGATCTTAATTTTTTTCTCTACTTGTTGGAAGAAACTAAATTTATATCTAGGTATGAGAAAGAGATAACTGCATGTTATAATAAAAATGCAACCCTACTTCCTGGTTGCTCAAAACCTCAACCTTCAGAGCAAATGGGCTTTGTGGATTAGTTTTATAATATATGGTTCTCAGTCCTTGGAGCTTTCCATGCAACCATGATTATGATAATCCTTTACTGCTCTTCTCATAAAGACATTAGACAGAATAGTGAAGTATTTTGTGTGACCTTGTTTCTTTATTCTAAAAGCATGTATCCCTCTGAGATAGGTGAAAGGGAAATCTCGAGTCTTGGTTTCCTTCTGTTCATTTGCTTTTCAGGCAGTCTCCTCTCATATCCACATGTACCTGACCACGTATGGGTGATTCTTGCAGGAAGTTTCTGATAGTAGCTCTTAAACTGAGCTGGGAGGGGCATGTAAGTCCTTTCTGCAGGGCCATTCCCAGAATGTTCTCTCCTAATGGGGAGTGTGATGGTGTTTCCCTTCTGTGGATTTTTTGTTGTCGTTGTTGGCTTTTTAAAATCCCCTGTGGCATCTTGAAAAAAAAAAAAAACAGCCTCTAACTTATTGAATTTAGAAACTCAAAATAGTATGGTGAGAAGATTCGTAATTATACCTATCTCTCAGGGCATAATGACTTAATTAATATACCCTTCATGAGACTTTGCACTGTGGGAAGCACACAGCTGCACAGGCTGATGGAAATTAAGGTGTCGTGAAGTGCAGAAACCTGAATGTTTTGATTGTGTGTTTTAAATGTTTAATATAGATTTTTTTTCTTTCTTTTGGTTTAATTTGTGCACAGGCATCAGCTCTTGCCTTTCTTTAGTCTGTAGATGATAAATGTGGAGAAGGACAAAAGTATGTAGAGTTGAAGCTACTAATGTTGATAATGACAAAAATCAGTCTTGTCTGGATATCTCCAGCTCAATGCAGTTTCAAAACATGCATTTTATTATGTTCTATTTTTCTTAGCTATTAACCTAAGAGTGTTTAAAAATGGTTTAAGGGTAGGTGTTTTATTTTTAGTCTCACCACCTGCATGGATTCTTAGGGGCCATGTTTTCATTTTTTAAGTCCCTTAACTCATGTGAATTTATACTTTCCTCTCTTTAAAAAAAAAAGTCACTCTATCACATTGCACCACTAAATGTCTTTCCCTTATTAGAAGTAAGAGTTGAATTTGTTTGAGTCATTTGAGCTCCCTCCTAAAAACCTCAAATGACAGTGAAGCTCAACCAGGCCCCTGAGCATTTCTTACGGGGGGAAATTGAGCTAAAGCAACTTTATCAAGGCTAACATTTGAGCAGAGGCCAGGTGTTCTAGGTCTCAGGCTCTCTCTCTCTCCCTCCTGCTCCCTCCCATCCCCTTCCCCCAAGCTTCCACAGCCCTCAGGTTCATTCTCTCTCTCTCTCTCTCTCTCTCTCCCTCTCTCTCTCTCTCTCTCTTTTCATGCAAACCTTTGGGAAGAGAGAATCCTATATGTGTGTGGATGATTTTGTCTATGAAGCTAAGTTTATATGCTGGGAGCCTGGGTGACAGGAAGCCAGGAAAAGTTCAATCTAATAATGTGATAAAACTGAAAGAAGAGTGGTCAAATACTCAAACGTGTGTGCTGAATTCCCACTCTAATGTAAGAACTGCCCATAAATTTAGAAAAGTATAAAGAAGGGAAATTCCCAAGTGTAGTTCTATAACCTCAGGAACATCCAAGCCAGCTGCTATGCAGATACTGCACCAAAATGTGAAACCATAATGCAGCCGCTAACTCTAAAATGAGTTTCTGAAATTTGGGAATCCCAGTGCTCACAGAAGATAACTTATTACTAGACACCATTTGATAATTCAGATAGTTTGCAAAAACACTATCCCCCCAACTTTTTAGCACCAATTCCTCGTGTTTTGCAGGCATCATACATCTTTGTGCATCTTCTGTTCAAGATATTTCAGATAATATGAAAATCTAGGCAAATAGCCTTTAATCCATTCTGTGCAGTGATGATAAGTGTCCATGTATAATGGGAAATAAATATTTATTCATAATATTTACCCTAGATACAGCGATGAACCCAGTATATTTATAGCCAACAAATATATATTAAAGGAAAATTAAAAGAATTATAGAGTATGCAATATTTTGATTAAAGAGAGAAAGTAGTGCAGTGATAACAAGCACAGGCTTTATATTTAAACATACCTTCATTTGAAGATTCCTCCACGTACTCTTGGAAGTGTATCACTTTGTAACCTTATTATCTTCATCTGAAGGCTTGAAGTACTGATGGACAAACCATAGGAACTTTCTGACAATTATTAAATTAGATAATATAGTTATTATCTTTAATTTTTAAATTTATTTTTTAAATATTTATTTATCTGAGAGAGAGAGGGAACAGGGGCAGAATAGGGAGAGAGGGAAAGAAAGAAAGAGAGAATCTCCAGCAGATTCCTTGCTAAGCACTGGATCCCAACATGGCACTGGATCTCACGATCCTGAGATCATGACCCAAGCCAAAACCATGAGTCAGACACTCAACTAACTGACCCACCTAGGCACCTCCAATTATTATCTTTAATACTCACTATATGGTATATAATTTATTACATACTGGTCATATGCAAAAGCTATAAATAAAATATTCAAATCATAAGTACTAATTGATAACTATTAACAATCCAGTTTATAGAAAGAATTCTTTCCTAAAGAAGCTTACAATGTATCTGAAAAGATGAGACATACATTACTAAAATAACATTTCTTATTTTAAAATTCATATAAGCAGCGAAAGTCAACTCAGCACTTTTCCATGATTATTGGTCTTATTATGGTAGAACACAGGTATGTTGGGGAAGAAGTGACATGTAATGGGTTCCCAAACATATTTGCTATCAAAATGCCTTAGTGTGTTTGGAGTCCAATAAACTGCATGAAAAAACCACACTAGCTCTGAAGATTAAATGAGAAATCAAGACTCTGTTTTTTTCAGTGGGGCATATGCCCTTGGAACTGGCTTTGTTGGAGTATGATTGAGTACACATATGTCTGGAAAAGAGAATTACAAGTTGAAATAGGTTCTCTTGGCACATGGCCTGGCAGAGGTATGTTGTCTAGAAGAGGCTGACTGGTTGGGTAGCAAGGCAAACAGTGAAGTGGCAGCTCCCATGGTGAAATCTGTCATTTGCTGGCCCCCAGCTCTACAGGTTCTGGAACTTGACTTGTCAGAACCCCATTTGATGGAATTTGAAGATGCCAGGTCATGCTAACAAAGCTCACATGACCAAAGTTTGAGAAAAGGGTGCCAACTGAATAATTTACAATAAGCAGAAAGACCTGCAAAATATGCTGGAATCTTGCACAGAAGACACTAAAACATTCTCTCCCTAGTGGCAGATTACATTGATGGGAAAACAAATGGAATTTCAATATCTATTTCCCCTATGTCTTTATATATTCAGAACCCCAAATTCAGCTGGATGGATGGATATACAACTGCAGACTTCCATGTAGTTTGGTTTGGCCATGCATTCAAGTTCTTACCAATGCTCATATGGATGGACATGGTGCGTAACTCCCAAAGAAGGTGTTATACCATGTAATACCTGCTGGGTTGAACATGTGGTGGCAGGAGCCAGACTAGCCACTTTACTCCAAAAGATGAAAGTCACACGCTGAGGCTGGCAGAGTAATGCATTTGAAGAATTATGGAATCCTAATGCATGGAGTCTCCTTGTTAGCATTATATTTTTATGGTGGGACTGCTTTGATTCAGAGACAAATAAACATCTATCCTTAAACTGCTGATATTTTGCCCTTTGTTACAAACAACTAAATTGATTCCCTAACTAATAACCATGTTGACATCATCCCATGTTCTTGAGGTGATCACCTCTTGCCCAATCCATGTAGCATCTGCATCAATTTAAAGTGCTATATAAGTTGAGAGAAGTTTTCAGCCAATGAGTTTTGGAGGGATGAGAGTTATATATAGAAGGATTTGGCAAGAGAGCCATGCTGAGCAGAGTCCAAAGAGGGAATGAATATGGCATAGAGAGAGCAATGTGGAGCCTATTGTGCCTGAAGCGGTGAAGTTAATTTGGCAAATAAAGTCAGATAAATGAGGGAGGAGCACCCTAATTATTAGCTGGATGATTTGATTAACTGAAGTATTCTGTTTTTCCATAATTCTGAAACATTTCCAGGAAGCATATGCAATGAAGAAATTGAGAAATCTATTACAGATCTCCATATTCTTGTGACCTGTTTCATTTACCTGTTATCATATTTAACTATTTTGATGATTTTACAAAATAAACTCAGAAAGAGCATGTAAAAGTGCAAAGAACAATTACAGGAATACAGACTCTAACTGCTCTTTTCCTTTAAGCTTCTAAGCGGAAACCTGTTATATAAATCTAATCTCTCCCTTCCCAATACACACAAAACAGCAAAATACAACAGCAGTAAAGTACATATGTGAGCTTCATGTTCAACGTTTGGTAATGATTCACAACTTCAGATAGTTTTAGCCTGCCAATTGTCTAAAATAAAATTCTGTTACCCCACTGATGATTAATCATATTCAAAAATAGGAGAGCTTAAAGCAGTGGATAAAAATAGGAAAAGGAAATGAAGAACGAAAAGATCAAAGATGAAATGTAATTTTTGTGAAAGAATTAGTTACCTTCCTTGTTGGGATTTTTAAAGTTATTCTCTAAAGCGAAGCCATCTGGGCTAAAAGGATTTAGTTTTTCTCTGTCTCTGCCTTTTTAAAGCCAATACCTTATGACATGGTTAGTCATGCCCACTCAAGTCTCCACTTAATCTACTTGTGCCAGACAGAGAATGGTGATGTTGGGGAGAGGTTGATTCTGTCTTTCCTCTCTCTACATTATTGTTGTAAGTTTGCTTTAAGATCAGCTCCTAATGGAAACATTGGCTCTGTTTTATACATGTAAGATTTAATGCATTTGATAGTAATTAAAAAGAGCTTAAAGCGGGGGGGGGGGGCAAATATTTGTTGGACTTGTACTGATGACCTTACCTTGTTTTACTCAATTTTTGTGAGGTTTTATTTTCATATCAAGTAATAGTCCCAGGATCTCTCAGCTGGAATGTGATACTGCTAGATTATATATGTGTCTGCCCTCAAAGCTATGTCCCTTGATTCTGCTATGTCTGTGGCCTGGCATCCATGTACTTCCATTTTCCTCCACTTTGATATGTATCACTGGAGGCAAGAATCTACAGTCAACTGTTAAGGATATTTACATATGAATCTTCTGCATTCCCTACCTCTAAAAACATACACATTCTCTTTTAGGATGATCTAACCTTTATTTAAATAGGATCACTCTGACTGCTGGCTTGAGAATAGGCTTGAGGGAAATAAGGAAAGAGAAAGGAAGATGTATTAAGAAACCACTTCAGTGTCTCATGTATAAAAATAGAGGCAAGGAAAAAAACAGAGGCAGGGAAAAGTGGTAGGAACATGGATATATTTTGAAAGTAGAATTAATAGTATCTCCTAAAGGATTATAAATTTTGGTATGAGAGAGAAAGAGAAGCAAAGACAGAATTCAGCTTTTGGCCTGGATAAGTGGAAGACTTCCATTGATTGAGATGGAAAAGACCCACAGTGAAGGATGTTAGTGAATGCATGGCGGCCAGTGTAAATCAGAGACTCCATTTTGAAAATATTGGATTTAAGATACGATTTGCACAGGTAAGTGGAGATGTTGAGTGGAAAGGTAGATATATAGTCTGCAGTTCAGTTGGGTGGTCTAGGATGGCTATATAGATATAGGAGCCCATATACAAAGATAATATTTAAAGTCATGGGACCAAATGGAATCATTTAGGATATAAGCATAGTTAAAATTGAGAAGAGAATCAATCAATGGTAAAACATAAGATATACCAATATTAGAATACTGGGGAGAACAGGAGGAGGTAGCAAAGGCGACAGTTGTGGGATGTATCTTATACGAAAGCAAATCCAATAAAGTTTCACCAAAGGGCTTTATATGCACGGCATCCACTTCAAATAAACAGTGCTTTAGATAAACTTTATTTTGTCAATGGAACAAAACTTCTATGTTTAATTATTATTTCAGGCAGCAAACAATAATTGAACAGTTACTCAGTGCCATGTAATGTCCTGCATGTTTGCAAAATAAAGATGAATTTTTAAAATCTTTACCCTCAAATAATTCAGTTCAGAAATTTTTTAAAAAGCTAACATAGGAAAAATGCAATTAAAATTATTAAAGCATTATATCATAAATGTAAGTCAAGTGCTGTGCTCCAAGACTCCCAACTAAAACACCCTTCAAGTTTGTCAAGTTCAAGGAGAGAAGTCATGTTTGCTAATGGAAAAGGGGGACTTGTAATCAGAGTTTAGAATTCCTTTTTTTTTTTCTTTATTTAAAGGGCTTCTTGGCTAGCTCTGATGGTTCTGCAAAGTTCATATGTCATATGCAGGCATTTGACTTTTTTAATATGGCAGAGTCCAGGAGGACACCTTAACTACTTTCTTTTCTGAAACCAAGTGACCTTCAACCCCTCTCTCCTAGATGGAACAGAGTGAAATTATCTTAAATGATACTAAAATGAAACCTCATACAATGAAATAGGTGGAGTATTTTCCAAATTCTGGAGAGTTTCAGTAAAATGGTAAATAGAAACTATACTTTTAAATATATCTAGCAATAAGCTGAAATCTTCAAAAAGAGGAGGCTTATTCTGAAGGCCCAAAAAAGTTATTTTCTTTAGACACCCCAGTCTGGAGTGTCAGGGGTGCATGTATGCTTCTCACCACATTACATGCCTTGGAAACATAGTAGACAAGCCTAAATGAAGCATCAGGCCAAATTGTCCTCTGTTCAGATTCAGGCTGCATCTGAGGCTGCATGCAGAACAGATCTTCAGTGGAAAAGGGATAAGCAGCTATTGATTTCAACAACCTAAGTAGACTAAACAAAAAATAGGGACACATAAATACACTATGCCATATAGAGTTACACAATTAGCTATTGAGACATTTTTATTACCCCAAAAAGATGAAGAACATATGGATACATGCTCCCTACAATATGCTACATGGAGAATTCACCAGAGAGTGACCTGAAAATGGAGAATTCCTGCTGTCTACCTCACCAGCTCATATCCCAAGTTCTTCTCTAAAAGATTCTTTAGCAAATATCTATTCTACAGAACACATGCTTAATTCAAAGATGAGTAATTATCATAAGAGTACCAGAGTGAAGTCTTATGGCTACAAATTATGGGGAAAGAAAAAGAGAGAGAGAGAGAGAGAGAATCTTAAGTCAAGCATAAAATGGATATAAATGAAAAGAAGAAACATGTCATAAAATAGATGTCAAAGAAATATTTCTATATTATATATATATATATATATATATATATACACATTTCTATATAAAATAAATTAATGAATTAAGACTTAGGGTCCTGTCTGGCTCAGTCAGCAGAGCATATAACTCTTGATCTCAGGGTCATGAGGTCAAGCCCAGTGTTGGATGAGAGATTACTTAAATAAATAAATCCTTTTTTAAAAATAAAATTAATTAAAAAAATAAAATTAATTAATTAAGCCCTTTAAAAAATATCTATATATACAACATAATAATATAAATATGACAATTGATGCAATCCAGGAAATAATTAAATAGAAAAATCAATCCAGTGATATGAATGTCTACCTTACAACCAAAATATGTAAGAAGCCAGCTGAAGACACATTAGGGGTAGGAAAAAACAGTCCTATTAGCATCTAGTAGATACATTTGAACAAAAAAAAAGAGTTTTAAAAAATAATAATAAATGAGAAAACTATAGTATTAAAAATGAAGATGTTAATTCAACATATTTGTTATCCCTGCAACAAATAAAACATACACCTAATGAAAAGTATAGTAGAAACTGTCTTGAAATAAAGAATACGTGAATCTATAGATGAAAAACGTGTACAATATCCAGGAAAAATTTTACAGAGAATGATTAATCTAAGATATATCCACTTGAAGCTACAACGATTATAACAAAAAGATAATGTTAGTTTTGAATCCAAATCCAAAGTACTTACACCAAATAACTTAGAAGAGGGGATAGCTAGCTATATAGACTTTCCAGCAACAATGGAACATAATGCAGGAAACAATGGAAAAAAGTTCCCAAAATATTCAAGAGAAAGAAGTATGAACCAAAAATTGAATACTCAAAAAAAAAAAATTGAATACTCACCAGAAAAAAATATAGAAAAGAAAGAAACTGAAAGAAAGGATTTGATACTTAGAACTTTGTTGTTCTAATGTAAAGGCAAAAACAAACAACAGAACTTTTATTCAAAAATGTGATTTATTAAAAAATGTGAGAATTAAAAAAATACAGCATCCTTCTTTTCTCAAATTTTTCCTTTAAAAAAATCTAGACAGTTATGTTTTATCTAGAGAAGTGCATTGTCAATTAAATGGATTTAAATACATATTAAAGCACAATAAAATGCTGTGGGATTGAATGCTGTTGATTGAATACAATGTATTTTTTAATACTAGTCAAACCAAGAAGTAAAAAAGATGAATCTAGTCTAAGTTTGCTATTTCTTCATTATTCATTCCAAAGTCAAATAAATATTACTTAAACATAAATCAACAGAGATATGCTTAGCATATAAAGTTATAAAAGAACTAACTTAAAAGTGAAAGGAATAGACTGTCAATCTCCAAAGTATAAAATATGACAAAGTTTAAAAAGGGAAATCTTGATAAAGTGTAAACAAAAATATTTAAAATGTATTGGAAATTAGGTAAGATAATTATGCAAATGAAATACAATTTTGCCTTTCAATTCAAGTGCAGTATTGAATGGTAGTTACAGTAACCATATGGCCCCAAGAGATTAAAGTATTTACTGTCTGGCCCTTTACAAAAAATGTTTTCAACCACTGCCTTATTCTAGAAAAACATATTATAACCATTAAAGATCTAAATGCCATGAAACTTTATTCCCCATATATCATTGCATCAAAATAGATGAATAAAAAAACTAATAAATTAAATTTAAAAATGGTAAAAAACACAACTTAATAATAAATAATTAGCCTGCCTATCTACTTCGTGACTATTCAAGTGGCAGAGCATAAGTAAGCGTATAGCAGATTTAAATAACATAACTGACAAAGCCACCTACCAGCCCAAACTATGACACAATATGAATACAGGCATATCGTATATTGTTAGCGAATGTGGGTGTAGACTCAATGAAGAGTCATCTGGCATTACCCACCAGCAGCAGCAATTGCATTTCTAAGAATTGGTTCTGAATTATGATACATGCACTTTCATGTGATACAAAAATTTGTGTACAAGAATGTCTTTTGAAGCATTGCTTATGATCATAAATTCAACAAACACAAATTCAAAACAATAAAACAAAACTGGAAATAACAAAAGCATTAACCAAGAAAAGAGTAGTTAATATATAAACTTTATGATAGGTATGATGTAGTCATTAAAAAGAATGAGGTGAATTTATATGCTGCAGAGAAATACAAAGTGAGATGTATAAGCCAGAAGCAAAATAAAATTATAATACTCCTATGTATGTAAGTACATGCATGGAAAATTTGTGAGCAATCACATAAAAATATTAAATGAGCTTATCTTTCAGAATTAGACTTAGGAATCAGGGCTGTGGGGATTGATTCTTTTTATTTTTTTCATTATTTTTGACAATATTTTTATAATAGTGAATCACTTGACTTAAAAATGTAGATGTCAAAACAATTTTAAAATAAAAATTAAAAAATGTAGATGTCACAGTTAAATGGTAGTGGTATTGGGATTTTTTTTTTTTTTTTTTATGAACATGGACTGTATTAAAACCAAGAGAATGGCTGAGGTTTATTCTAGGATTTCACATGCTTGACTATGGACACATTCCTGCCTTCCCTGGATCCTGGTAAGACTGTTATTATGAATATTTGTGTAATGTAAATGTATCATCTGCTCTCTTAGAGAAGTTGTGTGGACAGAGCTGAAAGCTTCAATTTCCTGCTTTGCTCCTGGGATATTATGACAACCTGCCTGTATAATTTTGCAATATCCAAGCAATTCATCTCCAAAGACAGTGGGCTACAGGACCTTACTTTCCCTCATTTCCCTTTAATGAGACATCCAATTTGGACAACTCATTTCACACTTGTTTTGTCTCTCTGCAGGTGATGTGGTGCTCATTGCTTGCTCATATTCCTAAATGTAAACACATCAGCACCTACTGACTATTCTTACACAACGTTTTCTGGGAACTGATTCAATGAGTTTTTTATGTGTTGTGGAATTTCTTTTTCTCTCCCAATGCTGAATCAGTTCTCTCTCTCTCTCTCTCTCTCTGTCTCTCTTTCTTCCTCCCTTTCTCTCTCTCTCCTTTCCTAAGGGAACCTATAAGTAGAACAAGTCTTTACTTAATAACCCAATGAAGAAACTATTTAGTTCTTATTAAAACAACAACAACAACAACAAAATTTGGCCTTAGTGTTATATTTTTGGACACAAATGGAGACTCAACATCTAGAAACTATAATTTTGCTGGGTTTCCTTTATTTTTGCCCACTAGACTTCCAGTACTAAAGACATATGAGTGACAGGCAGAATGACTTCAATCATCTGGAAGTAACTGGACCAACATGCATGATCAAAGCTGATGAGAACCCCAGTGCGACTTCTCCCACTTGGCCGGTGATGAGCTAGTCATCAGCACAAGTGCCTTTCACATGTATAAGGTTTTGTTTTCCACCTCGGCTCAAGCTTTTCTAGCTATAGGGTTGATTTTCCAGAAGGATGATCTTCTGTGACTCCACAGCTCCCAAGACTAAGGTGGACTCCTTAAAAATTTTACTTAATGAGATTTTATATTTAGAACATTTGGAATAGGGACATTGAAGTTTGGGCTCAGTTGGTTATTGATTTGGAGACCAATTTGCAGATCAAAATCCTGGAGCTTTGCAGCTACAACTATGCACGAAAGAGAAAATAAGACAAGAAGCAGAGAGAAAAGTATGAAGTGGATAGGCAGAAAGAAAGGAAGGGAGAAATTATATGTCTAAGGAGAGGCAGAGAAGGGTTCCTGATGACTTTTTAGTACAATCTTGGTTGCCAATGAATTCTTTATTTATAAGGGACAGAAAACCTAATTTTGGAATTAGGTTTGGAATTTTCTCAAGCCAAAATAGGAATTATTTATTCATTGGGATGAAAATATCAGAGGGAGCCAAATATTTTTTCAACCATTTTTTTTCTTCTTTTTCCATTTCCTCACTCGACTTCCTTAAAATCTACTTCTCCATTCTGAGACCATCTCCTTCCTGATAGTGTCAAATTGGTTGCCAGTATTTCCTGATGACAAATTCAGGTTAAAGTCAAAGAAAGAAAGAGAGAGAGAGACAGAGAGAGAGAGACAGAGAGAGAAAAAGAAAGAAAGAAAGAAAGAAAGAAAGAAAGAAAGAAAGAAAGAAAGAAAGAAAGAAAGAAAGAAAAAGGAGGAAGGAAGGAAGGAAGGAAGGAAGGAAGGAAGGAAGGAAGGAAGGAAGGAAGGAAGGAAGGAAGGAAGGAAGGAAGAAGAAAGAAGAAAGAAAGAAAGAAAGAAAGAAAGAAAGAAAGAAAGAAAGAAAGAAGAAAGAAGAAAGAAAGAAAGAAAGAAAGAAAGAGAAAGAAAAAGAGAAAGAAAGAAAAAGAAAGAAAGAAAAAGAAAGAAAAAGAAAGAAGGAAAGAAAGAAAGAAAGAAAGAAAGAAGGAAAGAAAGAAAGAAAGAAAGAAAGAGAGAGGAAGGAAGGAAGTCCTTTGTCCAGATGTCCACTGAAATTCTTTTTTTTTTTATTTTTTTATTGGAATTCAATTTGCCAACATATAGCATAACACCCAGTGCTCATCCTGCCAAGTGCCCCCCTCAGTGCCCATCACCCAGTCACCCCAACCCCACCACCCACTTCCCCTTCCACTACCCCTTGTTCATTTCCCAGAGTTAGGTGTCTCTCATGTTTTGTCACCCTCACTGATATTTTCACTCATTTTCTCCACTGAAATTCGTATGTGTTTTAGCAGCTCAGACTGAGTCCTCAGACCCAAATTCTGCACCCAGGCTATCTATGGACTGAATTATGTCCCTATGTTGAAGCCCTTAACCCCAAATGTGAATATATTGGGAGGAAGAGCCTGTAAAGAGGTAATTAATGTTAAGTGAGGTCATAAGTATGGAGCAGTAATCTGATAGCTCTGGTGTCTCTATAAAATGAGGAAGAGACGCTAGATACCTTTCTCTCTCTCCCTCTCACCTTCCCCCTCTTTCCCTCTCTCCATCTTTCTCCCTATCTCTTCAACCTCTCTCCATGGGGAGAAAATGCCATATGAACACACAGGGAGAAAGTGGCTTTCTACAATCTATGAGGAAAGCTTTGAAACTAACCCTGATGGCACTTTAGACTCCCAGCTACAGAACTGCAAGCAAACGCATTTCTGCTGTTTAAGCCACCTAGTGTGTGGTATTTTGTTTTGGGACCCCAAGCAGGTGAATACAAGGGTCTAGGTCTGCTAGGTGTGTTTTCTAAATGTCATTGGATAAGTTACAGCTTTCCATAAACTCCTGGTATTAAATACAAATATTTGTTTCCTGAAGTAACCTGACCCCATCCACAAGAAAGTGCATAAATTTCATCATTCAAAATATCCACAGCCCCAAACCCCCAAATTCTCACATTTTAATGTATATCAGAATGGCTTAGAAGCCTTATTATAAAGCACAGAATCTCTGATTTTATTGGTCTGCACTGGGGCCAGAAATATTGCATTTCTAACAAGTTCCCAGATGCTACTGCTATTGCCTGTCCAGACACATAGTTTGAGAGTTCGAAATATATCTTTCCCGTTTGCATTTCCTGAGAATCAGCTCCGGCTTCTGAACAACTACTTAGATACCCCAAAGGAACCAAAAACACAATACATGGACAACTGAAGTCTGCATTTCCCCTATGAACCTCTTTTCTCAATTAACTCTTCTGTGCCCTCCTTTCCACCACCTTCTAAGCCTGCAATCTAGAAACAGCCTTGAGATTCCTTCAAGGTCACATCAACCTATCTCCTTAATAGGTTTGCATTCAAGTTGTGGGTTTTTCATCCTTTTTGACACTGTTTAAATTCAGGCACTTGCCTATCTTACATGTAAGCTTACGGAAGCTGCTCTCATAGATAGCATTAAAATATCAGAAACTTTTGACTGTCATTTCTATGCTGAATTCTTTTGATGATTCCATGTTGCTTACCAAATGCAGATTCCTAACTATGCACACAAATCTCTTTATGATTTGATCCTAATGGCCTTTTATTTTCTGCTTCTGCTCACTACATACTCTGTGCTCTACCAAAAGATTATGCCCTTGGATCAAGGCCTATTTTTCAGAACTGATCTCAAATGTGATTTCCTTCTGGAGGCTTCTTTGGCTATATTCCCCTACAAGTCTGGATTAATGAAACCTCCACTGTGCACACAGACCCCAGTAATGCCACATACCATACTGCATCACATACCAACTCGCATTTTGCCTTGTCTTCCCACTAATGAAACAGCATCAGAGGCCACAAATGGTGTGATTGTGGATGCTTTTGTTAGTATTTTAAATTTTGTGTCCTTCCTACCTCACACACTAAATGGCACACAGCAGCGGCTCAGTAAAAAGAGCTTCCTCCTCCTATATCCTCAATCCGTGAAAGGGAAATAATAGCCATGTCTGGGGGAAGCTTTGCTACCTAGTGACTAATGCCCTATAGCATCACGAGGAGCATGCACCTATGTATAACCTATTGGTCAATCTCCCTATAGTTTGTCTTCTCAGCTCTCAAGATGGACTGTGCAGACAGCAATTTGAAAGAGAATCCACCTGAATGCTCTTCGTAAGATCTTGTTACTATAATAATATAGGATGCTTTGTAACACATGCAAATTGATGACTTCCAAAGTGTAAAAAATAACTTGAATTTATGCATACTTAGTTCAATTATAGTAGCTTATTCTTGAGGCTAGTTTGGGAGGGAAGATAATCATCTGTAGACAAATGCAATTTTGCAGTGAATAAGCCTCTTAAGATTAGAGAATTAAGACTGACATTAATTATACATAAGTCATTATTGTATTTAACTCCTTGGTTAGGGAGAAAAAGACATATATAATGATGGTGAAAATTACCAGTATTTATTCAGGTTACAGTTAGAAATCTCCTTTCTCACATCCTTGAGGAATACCATCTGGCTTGAAATATTGGAGCTTGCTAAATGCTCTCTAATTATAAGAGTACATTGAATTGATTTGAAGAGTGTTTTAATTTTTTTTCTTTCCTGAAAGCAGGAATGAAAGTATTCTTTGTAATTCTAATTATTCTATTACATTTTGGTAAAAGGGACAGTTTTCTTTTAATTCTCTCTCTCTCTCTCTCTCTCTCTCTCTCTCTCTCTCTAAATTCTTTGAGAATACCTATTCCAACCAAAGTGGAAATCTAGGATTGACTGCTGGAATCAACTTTTTCCTGCCCTTGTTGTTTAATTTTTCTGACACTCTGTCATATTTTACGTTGACTTGTTAATATACCATAATCGTTTTAAAATGTCCACATAATTGTATGGGTAAAAGTTAAATTCCTCTTTCCCTGTAATTGGTTATGGTGCTATGATAGAATGGAAAGGGACTGACTTGAGATAGATAAGGCTTGCTTCACATTTGTGATACCTTGGCAAGCCCCTAAATCTCCATGAGGCTGAATTATTTGATAGCCAAAAAACAATAAAACCATCTTTTTTTTTTTTTTTTGCTTTCTGCGACAAATTATAAACTTTGGGAAATATAATACATCACATGAAATATTTTCTGTTTTCCCTTCTGAGAACTTGCAACAGTTTCAAATTTTATACTTGTTCTGTGATTATTTTGTAAATAACTGACCCACCATTTGGCTATGGTCTCCATGGCAGTACAGACATATCCGCTTTGTTTGTGTCGTAGTTTTGACATCTAGCAGAGTGCCTGGCACATGGTGGCAGCTTGGCAAATATTTCTTGAACAGTTAATGTAAAATTACAGTTTTAATCAACAACAATAGACCAATGTTTGCCTTCACCAATAAATGAAGAAAGTACCCTTAAAGTTTTCTGAGGACAGAAAGTGCAAGAAAGTGTGGTTAAAGGTGTGTTCCTCAGTTCTAGCTAATGCAATGCACAAAAATATTAAAAATACTTACAATGAAAAATCATATTTACAGTTGGTGCTCATTGCATAGTATTTACATTCTGGGAACTCCTTGAGCTGAAACCACCAGGAAATGTTGGAATCAGAACTTAAATACATTTAGATTGTCCTGAACAAATGTCCCTACAATAATGGATTATCAGACTTTTAAAATTAAAATGAACCTGAAGCTTTTTCTAGTTGAATTCTTTCCTTTAGGGGTCTTTCCTTTAGGGGACTGGATACCCAAAGTTCTAATACATGAAGAGACTTGCTTATCACAAAGTAGTAATTGAAATGGGCCCTGGTGATCTCAGAGGGCTAGATATCTCCAAAGATTGTCCTCCCTGAGAGCATCAGTCAATTTAAAATGATATTTGAAGCAGAGGAAATATGCTAAGTTAGGTGCTGTGGAGCCAAAATAGTCGAGTAAGTTACATGGATGGCATTTGCAAGATGAATGGAAAGGTGGTAGTTTCATTGATAATATGAACTTAAATGTGACACCTTAACCTTAAAAATCTAGTACTTTTCCCCACTTCCTTTTAAAAAAGAAATTGAAAAAAAAAAAAAAAAGAAATTGAGATATTCTCCTTGGCTCCATAGTTCTTTATGCAAACCTCTGACCTAGGACCCGTAATTTTGAAAAGTTTATTTTAGACAGAGTAAAACATTCTGAAAATTTTAAATTTTGTCTTTAAATTTTTTAAAAAAGTAAAATTTACCTCTTTGTGGTATGCAGTTCCACAAATTTTGCAAGTGTGTGGATGCTGGTAATGCCATCATAATCAAAGCAGTGCAGTTCCATCACTATATGTCACACTATACCCCCGTCCACTCCTAATCCTAGCAACACTGAGATGTTCTCTTTCTATACAACTGGATCTTTGTGACAATCAAAAATAGCATCACATAACATGCGAACTCTTGAGACTGGCTTCCTTCATTCAGTAGAATGCCACTGAAAATGTCTTTGAGAGTCATCTAAGTTATTTCCTATTTCAAGAGTTCACTCCTTTTTGCTGTAAAGTAGTATTCCTTGCTATAGATGTGCCATAGTTTGCTTATCCTTTCACCTGTTGAAGGATATTTGGGTGATCTCCAATTTTGGCAATTATGGATAGAGCTGCTATATATATATATATATATATATATATATATATATATATACAGATTATTTATGTGAATATAAATTTTCATTTTTCTACGACAGAGATTAGAAAGCTAAGGCCTCCAGGCCAAATCCAACCTACTGCTTTTTTTTTTTTTTTTTTAAGTAAAATCTTATTGGAACACAGCCATACTCATTTGTTTGCCCATGGCTGCCTTCAGGCTATAGTTGAGTAGCTGTAATCAGGTCTTATGGTCCACAAATACAAAAACTAAAATATTTATTACATGTTTTAAAGTTTTCTTACCTTTGCTCTATGATAAATATTCAGGAATGTGCTAGGTAGTTTTTGTTTGTTTGTTTGTTTGTTTGTTTGTTTTTGTTGTTTTTTTGGTGTGGTGGATAGGCTGAGGTGGATCTCAGCAATCTCTGCCTATGGGTTTTCACTCCTTCACGAATCCCCTGGAGCATGGGCAGGACATCCACCTTGCTTCTAACTAACACAATAGGACAAAGATCTCACTCTTGTGATTATATTATGCCATAAGACTCTCTGCTGATTTAGTGAAGCAGCCATCTATGGAAATCCCATGTGGCAAGGAATTGCCCCAACAGCTGTCATCTGATGACAAGCCAAAAACTAGTCCTACAGCTACAAGGAAACAAATTCTGCCAAAGAAACCTAGAAAGCTTGGAAGTAAATTATTTTCCAATAAACCTCCAAATGAGAACACAGCCTGACACCTTGATTTCAGCTTTGTGAGGCCCTAGACTAAAGACCCGCTGGTTGTCCCTAGACTCAACCCAGAAACCATACAATATGTGTTATTTTAAGCCAATAAATTTAGGGTAATTTGTTATATACCAATGGATACATACAGTAAATGTATGTGACACTTTATAGAAGTCTACCAAATTGTTTTCCAATGTGGTTCTACCATTTTGAATTCTCATCAGTCATGTATGAGATTGCTTTCCTGCCTTTACCTGCAGGTGTATGTGTGAATATGTTTGTATGTGTCTAATAGAAAGGTAAGAATATCTAAGTGTAGCTATAATTTGAATTACTCTAGTGGTTAATGATGCTATCATTTCATTTGTATATTTATCATCCATATATTGTCTTGATGAAATATCTGTTCAAATATTTTATTCATTTTTAATTGCATTTTTTTGAATTCTGAATTTTTTATGTAGTGTAGATACAAGTCTTTTAACAGATGTATGATTTACAATTTTAAAAAAATTCATTCTCTCAATAGTGTACTTTGCAGAGCAAACGTGTAATTTAATGAAATATTGTTTCTTACCTTTTATATTATGTTTTGGTATTATCCCAAAATTCTTTACCTAAACCAAATCACAAAGGGTTTCTCTTATTTTCTTTTATACTTTATGTTTAGATCTATAGTCAATTGTGAGTTGGCACTTGTATGAGTTTACGATATCTATCAAAATATATATCTTCATATTTGGATGTCTAATTATTCCAACACCATTTGTTAAAATACCCCCTGGCCTCACTGACTTGTCTTTGCATCTTTGCCAAAGCCAATGGGCCATATTTGTGCAGGACTTTTCTTCATTACTTGTTCACTGCCATCAATCTATCTTCATCTCTTTGCAAATACCACAATATCTTGATTGCTGTACTTTCATAGTAAGCCTTAAGATCATGCTGCATAAGTGCTTCTATTTTTTTTTCTTCTTTTTCAAAACTGGTTTACCTACTCTATTTGTTTGTTTTTTCTGCATAAGATTTAGAACTACCTTGTCTATATTTACAATAAATCCTTCAAGGATTTTGACTGGAATTGCATTAATCTATAGATAATTTGGGCAAAACTGACATATTTAAAAGATTGATTCTCCCAGCAGATAAACATGATATATTCTGACTATTTAAATCTGATTTCTTTCCTTAGCCTCTTACAGTTTTCGGCATAAAGAATCTGAATATGTTCTCTTGGGTTTATTGTTAAGTATCAAGTTTATTTTTTTTAATTTTTTCATTTGTTTTTATTGAAGTTCAATTTGCCAACATATAACACCCAGTGCTCATCCCATCAAGTGCCCTCCTCAGTGCCTGTCACCCAGTCACCCCAACCCCTCGCCACCTCTCCTTCCACAATACTTTCTTTGTTTCCCAGAGTTAGGAGTCTCTCATAGTTTGTCTCCCTCTCTAATTTTTCCCACTCAGTTCCCCTCCTTTCGCTTATAATTCCTTTTTAGCTTATAGTCAAAAATATTCCTCAATCTATTAAAAGTGGTATTATTTCTTCTTATTTCTAGTTGCTCATTTCTAGTAAATATAAATACAACAGATCTTGGTCTGTTGACTTTCAATCCTGTGAAGTATATTTTTAAATGCTTCATTAGATATCCTATATACACAATCTTATTGTGTGCTAATGGGGACAGTTATTTTAGTTATCATTTTAACATGCATGTCACTTATTTTATTTTCTTGTCTCATGGCAAAGCAAACATCTTTGCCTTTGTTCTCTGTCAGGGTATACACTGAAGATACTTTATACATGCGTGAGTGTCAGATTCAAAATCTTTATGTTTTTCCTACTGTGGCAAGCTTGACTGACAGCTTTGGAATCTTCAATGACTTCCTCTGCCCTTCCCACACCCATAAACCAAGCCCATGCCCAGATGACTGATACCTCAACCCTTCTCCCTTGGAGTTGTTACCATGGCTTCTCTGAGTCATTCTTGATTGAAGAAAGAAAATAAGAAAGAAGAAAAGAAAGAAAGAAAGAAGAAAAAAGAAAGAAAGAAAGAAAGAAAGAAAGAAAGAAAGAAAGAAAGAAAGAAGAAAGAAACAAAGAAAGAAGAAAGAAAGAAAGAAAGAAAGAAAGAAAGAAAGAAAGAAAGAAAGAAGAAAGAAAGGAGAAGAAAAAAAAGAAAAGAAAAGAAAAGAAAAAAAGAAGAAAAGAAAAAAGAAAGAAAAGAAAAGAGACCCTTTCTCCACATTCACACAACAAGAAAAGGCAGAAAGATGCATTTGATGACCTGCTTTTCTCCTTGATTCTTCCAGGAGCTCCTTCTCTGAATGGCGATGTGGGGCAACAGAGGCAATGATGCAGTCACAAGGATGGGAGTGAGGAGAGCAGGGTGCATGTGAAGCAAATGCAGTCATCAAGCAAAAGCCCAGGATCATATCTCAATTTTTGTAATTCAAACTGCTTCATCTTTTTCCTTTCTTCATTTTGTTTCGGCTTCCTTGGCAGTTACAAAGAAAATTGATTGCTCTCTCCATCCCTGCCAACTAAACAAGGTTTCCTATGAATCACTCTCCTAATGAATAAATCAATAGATTATTGCTGAATAGTCACTCAACTCTGGCCGCACACTAGAATCATCCAGGGGACCCCGGAACCTACTATACAGATTCTGATTTAATTGTCTGAAAGAAGCTCAAGCATTGTTATCTGCTAGGAGCTTCCCAAATGAGATTAACATGTAGGCAGGCTTGAATACTACAGACCTGCATCATGCCTGGCAGGGTGTAGTCTCAAAGGAGTAAAAGTTGGGAACCCACTCATAGGTTCTAACAGCCCATTTAAGTGGTGTTACCAAATCTGTAACTGAATAGACAACACAGGAAATGCTTACCTGACATACAGAGTTCAGGTCCCAAATGAAAACTTCTACAGTTGTTGGAGAAGGTTGGTGAGACATGAATGAACCTTGGCCAAATATATTTGACTGTATTCTCTTCTTTTCTAACAAGATTTTTATCTATACTTATAGTAAGTTCCAGGCAATTCCATATATTTGACCAATGTTTGAGAACGATTGGTAACTAACATGGTAGTGTGTCACAAAACATAGACGTGAGGTTCAAGATGGGACAGGGGGCTGAGGCCACAGGTAATGAAGGCCTATGGGGAGAATGGGGGCTGAACTAAGACCTGAAGTTATTGTAGGCATTTAATAGGCAAAAACGGATGAGGTTTGGGAGGTACAAGCCATATTCCAGGAGTAATGAAAGACAACTACCGTTCTCCTTCTGGCTACATCAAGCCTCACACTGATACATACAACAGAAGACTTTTTACTCACCCAACATCATGCTTATTTACAGAGAACAGAAAGTTCTGCATTTATCTTTTCTTTTCTTTTTTTTTTTTTAAGATTTTATTTATTTATTCTTGAGAGACAGAGACAGAGAGACAGAGAGACAGAGACACAGGCAGAGGGAGAAGCAGGCTCCATGCAGGGAACCTTATGTGGGACTCAATCCCGGATCTCCAGTATCAGGCCCTGGGCAGAAGGCGGCGCTAAACCGCCGAGCCACCCGGGCTGCCCTGAATTTATCTTTTCACACTCTTTTCACATTCTCTCTGAAAAGTGAACATTAACATCTCATATATGCATTTTTTTCTAAAGAAAAATATTTTTTCTAAGAGTAATTCTTTTTTTAAAAATATTTTATTTATTTATTCATGAAAGACACACAGAGAGAGGCAGAGACATAAGCAGAGGGAAAAACAGGCTCCCTTTAGGGAGCCCAATATGGGACTAGATCCCAGCACCCCAGGATTACAACCTGAGCCAAAGGCAGATTCTCAACCACTAAGCCACTCAGGCATCCCATAAAGAATAATTCTTTATGCCAAGGTACTATGGTGCTTTAAATTATTAGGTCATTTTATTTTTATTCCAGATCTATGAAACATTCCTCCAGAGAAACAAATCTAAAACAGAGAAAATATG
This sequence comes from Canis lupus dingo, assembly GCF_003254725.2. NCBI lineage: Eukaryota > Metazoa > Chordata > Mammalia > Carnivora > Canidae > Canis > Canis lupus. Next base: position 27,583,253 of record NC_064261.1, on the reverse strand, counting down.
TAATTTGCTTAATATTCTGCAGCAAATAATAAGCTAGGTGAAGATCTAGACCATCATGTGATTGGTTTTAAAGTCAAAGGAAAACCAAATATTTTCTTTAAGTGGGAAACAACCAAATCATTTATTTGAATGCTAATGAAATTTTGAAAGCATATGATGCTCTTACCAGTGGAGAATATCTTCAATTAATTTGGCACAATGCAATTATGTCAAAAGATAGGGATGTACTTAAAAGCATAAATGGAGAGATATGATGAAACAGAAAAAGGGGATAAATAGGTGTTGGTCTGGTTGCACTTCACTCCTTTTACTGTCAAACTTTGAGGGTTAACTGACCAAACATCTATGAAAAGAGAAAAAACAAACTATCACTAACAACCTCAACAAACAAAAGCTATGTGGGACTTCCTGCATCTGAGGAAGTGATTAATGAGGTACATCATGGCGAAGAGAGGGATGTAGCATAATATATTGTCACACATGGTCAGCTAAGGTCAAGTAAATGGGTACAGTGCAAAAGATAGATGCCCATCAACGCAGGAAAATGAAAAGCACTCTTTCCATTCTCTATTTATATAGATACATTTTTTCCCCTCAATTCCATGCCTTTAAGTCGTCTGATATGTCCAGTGAAGGATCTCGCCTCCCTTCCCCCCCAGATTTGGGGCTGCGCCATTCCTACGGACATAAATGACTATGACTTGACTGGTTTGGCCAGCCTTGAAGTCTATGTGAGGACATTGACTCTTGGCCTTTACCTTTTCCCATTCATGGCCTCACCAGCAAGGATGCCCCATCCTAACTTTAGCCCCCAGGACTCAAGCTCCAAGGCAGACTCAGTTGAGGCAGAGTTACTATGATATTTATAATAATAACTTCTTTGATCTGTGTATCATTCAACGAATTCCTTTGATCTGTGTATCATTCAACGAATTCCTATGGTAGGAAGATCTAATGGGTTAGCTCACCTTCTGCATGAGAAAACTTTGGTATAAAGGACTGATGTTTATGGCTATTAAGTGACTCCTAATAGCCGGTCACTGCTATTGACGTGATGACAGACTGCAAAATAAGATTAGAAATACATACCACTGCCAACTCATTCCCTCAGTGGATGTTGAGGTTCCTTTGGGGGAGAAAAAAATGCCACTGTTACCTTCAGCTCATATTCATTACAACTTCCAGGTTTGGCGAAACTGCTGGAGAATTTATAAAATGACAATTAATTGTACATTCAGAACGAGCTCTTTTCCTCCCCCACGGAACATGTACTTCAATTATAATAACACTTTTAACAATAATGCAGCACTTTAATGTGAGATTATTTTGCCATCATTAATTAATGCATTCTGTCAAGGATATGCATCTTTTGCCTCAAATTCCTCCAGCCTGTCTCTTGCAGTTTAAAGAAAACCACTCAGCAGAGCCATCCTTCTTGGTACATCATGGCTCAGAGCGTGGAGTCTAGTTAGCTTGTTTCTTCTGTATTTGCCACAAATCTCACAATCATTGTCAAACACACAGCTTAGGTTGACGGTTTTTTTCCCCCTAAATCTATTTTCTATACCTCCCTTTTAATTGGAGATTAAAAGTCAGTGAAAAGATTAAGTTTAATTCCATTCAGATGTGAACAGTTACTTGCTCAATCAGCTCTGGCTGCTGAATTCTTGTGTCCCAGGCTAGTACACATTAACCAAATCCACTTTATTTTTAGTTCCTGTCTTCTGTTCTGAAAATATAAAATGTTTCATCACCTTCAACAACGTCCCAGGGTACAGAAATCTCTTGGGAGCTTTATGTTCACACTGAGAGAGATCTACATAGGTAATTCAGTGACCAGGGAAAGTAAAAATATACATGATTAAAAAAATGTTAATGTAAAGAGAGGAAGGTAAAAAAGAGTCCTTTTAATTGATTAGTGGACTTAATCTTCTTATATAAAAAAAATGGAATGCTGCTATGAATTTATTGATGTTGAGAATATCTCAAGATGTGTTTCCCCCTCCCCCCCCATATAATATTCATCAAGGACCCTGTCTGCCAAGCACTGTGCTGGGTACTGCAAAGCTAATAATTCCCAAAGCCACTGAGCATTAAAATCACTAGATACCTTTGGGTTTTTGGTTGGTAGGTTGTTGACAAAACAGATATCCAAGTTCCTTTCCATTAGAATATATCAGAATCTGAGTAGGAGGTGGGGTAGCCAAGATGGGAATTATCAATATAATCTTCTCAGATGATTCTGATGCAACCCAGTTGGTCCTTAGACACTTGTGCTATCAAGGACAACAGAGCAAGGCTTCATTATCTGCTTATCTGTATACTGGTAAGACAAGATAAAAGCATCTTACTTATCATTTGATGCACTAGGTGCAAGGATTTATGCTTGGGATAAGCGAGGTGAGACCTATGGGCTAACCCTGGCCCTATTCCCTACTTTTTTATGTCCTGATAATTAAAGAATCTTTTTCTATTTTTACACAGAGAAACAAACAAAAACAAAAAAAAAAACAAGAGCACTATTTCATGTCACATAAGATATATGTGAAATTCAAATGTCAGCCTCTGTAAATAAAATTTTATTGGAACACAGACACCCATTTGTGTACATATTGTCGATGACTGTGTTCATGCCACAATGGCTGAGTTAAATATTTCCAACAGAGACTGTATGTGAACCACAAAGCCTTATCATTAATATCTAATACTTTACAGAAAAAAATTTACCAGTTCTTTATGTATCCCTTATTCTGAACAAAAAATTCCAAATGCATGCTCTACCAAAAAAAGCGCGTTTTAGTGAGAAATTGAAGGTGCAAATGCATCCAGAATCCAGTATGGGATTTGTTGCATGCCAGGAAAGAAAACTCTGACACTTTATCCTCTGTTTCTAGAAATCTGCAGCAAGAAAGATGCCCCCTAGGACAGTGGTTCTCAAAGTTTCTTGTTAGAACAAGCAACACTGCTTAAAAACATGCTGGAAATGCACATTCTCAGGCCCCACCCCAGACCTACCAAATCAGCCATTCTGGGGTTGAGGTCCAACCATCCTTGTTTTAACAAGCCCTCCAGAGGATCCTGCTACACATTGACAATAAATGGGGGCCACTGTTTGGGAATCAATGTGCTAAGAATGATTCAGAAAGAAATCAGAAAATACTTATCAAGAAGTAGAGAAAATGCTGCGTAACCAAATGTGTAAGTCCATATTTTTGGTAATTGCTTGAATGTTGGCAGAAAAAAGATATTTCTAGACAAACATGAAAAAAAAAGAAAATAAAATTCTATTCTGTGTGGTAGAACACAAACTTAGAAAGTTTCTTAGCTGAGCCTTCAAGATAACAATGGTCCTAAATTTTATGTTGACAGGAGGTTTCTGATAGAGATCAAACACTGAGTAAAATTGAACATGTTTCTGACATTTGACATAAAAAGGCAATTTATGGGAGGTGAACTATATTCATCCTATATGCAAAAGACAGAATGTCATTAACCTAACCACTCCTCTGCAAATATTCTCTCCTCTCACATTCTCAAGAAATTTAAATAATTCACTGTGAAGATTCACACCTGTTCCAAACACATTCCTTTCAAGTTATCATACCTCCCTTTCAGAAATATAATCCTGAAAATACTTAAAAGGACAGAAATCTTGAAAGATGAGATCATAACACTGAAGAGGCTCTCCAGGGGCAGTGGGAACATTTCCAGACGATGACAGACCACAGCTTTTTCCCCAGGATTCTTGACTATGTCATGTTTTGCTTTCTAACTATAAATCCAAACCAAACAAAAACAAAAGCAAAGGAACCCACTAAAGTATTTCTTGGTGGCAATGATAATCCTAAAAACAATGATAAGAACGTGTCTCGCATTTCTGGAGCACTCTCTATGTGCCATACACTGTTCCAGAAATTCTCCATAGAGTATCACACTTTATCTTAGCAGAAATTCAGTGAGGTATGTATTGTGTCTACTTGTTAGAGGTAAGAAATTTGAGTTGTTTTCAACTTTTTGGTGGAAGAGAGGTTTGAAGGAGATATTCAGAAATATTAAAGTCTCTGGCTATAAAGAAATTCTTCTGGGAGCAAACTCTCCTACCCACCCTCAACCTCTCCAACAGAGAACACAGCATAACATTGTCCTGAATCTCATATTTCCATCCTCTACCAAGGCTCAGAAGCCATGAAGTGGCCTAGAAACTTGTTCTTGACATTAATAGGCCTTTCCTTCAGGATGGCACTGCCAGTAGCACATGGGGACAAGCAGTGGCTAAAGGAGGGGCTGTAAGGCAGATCAGCGTCAGTGTGAAAAAAGTGCTGGCCGACAAGGGAGCCATCACTGGACAGCCTCCCTGAACTCCTTGGGAGTCTAGGGAGCTAGTCTTCCTCCTATCCAGTTGAGAGTCAATGGATATATGGGATATGGTGTGTCTTTCAGAATTACAGTATTATTATTTTCAAAATCGAAGGTGGTCCTGCTAGGTCCTTTTGCACCATGATTTAGAAGTTTAACATACACTAGGATTGAAATTGATAGTAGCATTTATGTCAGTCACAAAGACCAAAAGCTTAAAATATTATCTCTGGGAGTAGAAAGAAGACTTACAACCCTTGCCCCTGGGTCAGCTCAAAAGGCTGAAAAGTAGATGTCCCACTTCTACCACTGACTTGCAGCACCTCCATCAGAGGTTGGACCTAAGGGAGCCAAGGATGGGTCAGGAGGAGAAAGCCAGCTCACATTTGAATCCAACTCAAACAGTGTGTTGACAAGATAGCTCATCATTTTCTCTACCGGGGAGAAGTTCTTATTCTCACACACTCTTTCCCATTCTCTTCTTTTTGCCTCTCTCTCACAAACACTCACACTTAGAGGTAACTACACACACACTAACATTCAAATCTACAAAGACAGTGTACTCCTGAAATCAGTGTATTTTACTGTTAGTAAACTGCTTTGGATTGTCCATGCATCATTAGTCACAAATAAGTGACTTTGTGTCCTGTACATGAACCATCATATTTAATCAGCAATGAATCTCAGTAAATGTTATCACTACTATTTAAAGCAGAAAACCAAGTTCACAAAGTCAAAACACTTTGCTCAAAGTCACACCTAAATTTGACTTTGGGTCTTTTGAACATATATGCTCATGATGAAAAGTCTCTTGGCTATAAATAGGCATCCTGAAAGCACTACTGAAATAAATGCTATGTTACCCCCGCATGCTGCTTCCACTTCACTGCAGGCATTTGAGTGGTTTTAATTCTTCCCAAAGTATTTTCGACCTGGTCCTGTCATTTGATATTCTACAATACATTCTTCCTTTGAGCAAACCACAGACCCAAATAGCATGAATAACCAAACAATTTTGCATCTAAGACTTTATTGTCATTGGCTTTTAACCATATTATTAATGGTGACGTTTTAAAGAAAGAAAGCACACTTTGGAATATGCAGCGAAATTTGAACTCTGAATGTCTAGGTACTGTTTCTGTGTCTCCCTCTAGGTCTTTTGTAATTATGGAAGGTGAGTTCATCTTGTTTTGAGACCCATCATTTCTGCCCCAGGGCACCTTTTGGAAATAGCTATTTCATCAAAGAAATAATCGTCAGACTGATTATTTAAATAAATACAATAAAATTCTGTTGACCTTTGACCTTAGGAAAATATCATGGCAGAAAAGCCTTGGAAAGGGTTGTGCTTTCAATGGCAGGCTGCCAATCCCAGAACAGGGCCTTCCCTGTAAATTGAACTTAAAAGTAAATCTACTTTTTTTGTTTTCATGCATTAATCTCTTAAGTTAATTTTAATGTCCCCAAGATGTAAATCTTTTACAATGTGAAGATGAACTAATATAAAATATTCATTGGTTCTGAATAGAACTGGACAATTTCAGCTCTGTCCTACAAGCTTTTACAAATGAAAGATAATCTCCATGAAGAATTTAGGTGCCAGTTTGAGTTATGACTCTTGAAACAAAATAACCTCATGCATATTTAGATCTTGTATATTCATGACTGTTTTTTGTAGGAACATTTATTGCTGGTTACAATAGTATTCAGCTAACAAATCAGCCCTGAACTGTGACTTACCAGACTCCTTGCTGTCAGTTACAATGATAATCTTACAGAAGTCTGTCCATTTGCAAGAGTTTTTAAGTAGACAAGCCCTTTATTTGAATTGTATTGTATATACTGACTCATTGCTGTTTTTATCAAGAAATGGATCAAAATTAACATGGCTTTTTTTCCAATGGAAGAAGACACATAATTTTTATATATCTTTACATAAGATATAATTTAGCTTATTTTCAAAACTTAGGGCTAGAAACATCTCCAGTGATGAAATCCTTGAATCATCTTTAACTCCACTTAAAATGGTACACAGATATATTATAATTATTCTGCCAAACACCTCTATGATTTAAGTATTATTGTGTCTGTTTTACAAAGAGCAGTCAAGGCTCCAGGTCTTGTCCGCCTACTACAGGATAATATAGCTATAGTTTCCCTAATATCTTAACAACCCCCAAAGTTGATGCTTTTTAGTCACATTTTATAAAAGAGAATCTTCTTTTCAGGTTTTCATACCTCTGTGACACAGTTCTCAAATAGAATGTGATGACCAATAGTTATTCCTCTTTCAAAAAAAAAAAAAAAAAAGCCTATTCTGTTGCTAGAGACGTCTCATTTGTAAGCAAGTTTCTCTAAGAGACACACACAAAGCAAGGTGGTGTTTTCCAAACAATTTTAGTCACAGACTCCTCTTCTTGGCACAACTCCTTATTAAACTCATTAGAACACAGCTTTACACTCCATGGAGCTATGAGAAATTTCTAGAGATATTAAGAAAGCAAAACAAAACATGATTTCCAAAAATCTTATTTCCTTTTAAATCTTTTATGTTTTATTTTTAAAAAAGGAAAGAAAACATGCTCTTGAGAAATGTTCATTGAGGAGAAGGTCTTAATGTTTACCATGGATTTAGTTGTCCAAGTCAGTTTTAGGGTTTTACGGGGATTACACAACACCTACCAGCATTTTCCAATAATCATGACCACATATCCAAATGCATTGATCTAGATGTTTTAAAAACTGAGCCAAACATTTATGTTTTGCTCTTCTATATGATACCAAATAATTTATTTGACTATAATTGATCATTTACAACTTGTTTGTCTCTTCTTAGTCATCATGTAGAGGTGTCTCAACAAACTTTTTTTTTTTAAGATTTTATTTATTTATTCATGAGAGACACAGAGAGAGAGAGAGAGAGAGAGAGAGAGGCAGAGATACAGGCCAAGGGAGAAGTAGGCTCCCTGCAAGGAGCCTGATGAGGGACTCAATCCTAGATCCTGGGATCATGCCCTGGGCGAAAGGCAGATGCTCAACCACTGAGCCACCCAGGCGTCCCTCTCAACAAACTTTAAAACTAAGTCTGTGCTTCCCTTGTCACATCAGCATCTATCTTGCTGGACATTACAGAACATAAGCTATTATTCTTAGGCAATCCCCATAGCCTGTTTCAGTGGTTGGTATGTTTAAAAATAAGGAAAGGAAGTAGAAAAAAGGAGACAATGATAAAAAAAATAATGAGAGGATAGACTTCACAGAACATAGAAATAGGATCTAACTATCTCCTGGAACCAATTTCCTAAACTTGACACAAGTATTTGCTCTGTTACTTCCCCTGACAGTGCCCCTGTAAATCATGCTCCCTCCTTGGTGCTGGCACTCTTCAAGTGCCATATGTTGTGCTCATTATTGTAACTTGCCTGGGGCTGTTATGACAAGTGCCAGATACATGCAGAAATGGAAAGGAATAAGAATGCTTAAAGATACTTTCCCCCTAGCTATTGCTAGGTCATAATAAACATGCTAATTCTTTCAATTTTGCTTCATAAACTCCATCCTCCCAGCTTCTACTCAATCATTTTTTGGTGTGAGTGATCATCAATGCCATTATCATCCAGAAGCACTTACTGGATGTATGCATGTAAATGCAATTTGTTATTCAAAGCAAATTATACAGCCTGTATCCATTCACCTGGCATTTTAATGTTAGGAGGGGGACTAAGAACAGAAATGTGCATCTTTCAAGCCCTCTTCCATCTCAAAAGAAAGAAGAGCTTTGAGGTGGTACAAGTTAAGATGATAGACTCGCATCTCACCCTCTGCCCTTTAGGTTAGCTGAGGTGGTATGAAGTTGTACAAGCAATCCTTTGTAATTTTAAACAGGGGTTGGAGTAGTGGAGTAAGTTACTGATTGATTTATTGAGCTTTTTTTTTTTCTTAGAACTACAGTCACACTTTAAATGGCCAAGAGAAAAACTTCCTTCCCTCAAAAACTACTATATAAGTGTAATGTAGCATATATCCATGAACATGCAGATAAAACCCTATGTCAACTATTCATCATAATCCATGTGCCATCCATATGCTTTCCCATTTTGGAGATGAGAAATTTAGGCCTGGAAAGCAAATTAGAAGTGGAAATACAATGTAGTAAAAAATCTCCGGATTTTAAATTATGTTTCCTCTGCATTGTTTCTGTGCAGAAGACAATTCTAGATGGTAAATACGTAAGTCCTTAAAGGAGAAGAGCAGACTTTAAAAGTGATGTTGGAAAACAAAGGAGGAAGAAATCACAGAAGGACAGAAGAAATAAAAAGAGGAGACAAAACTTGAGAAGGCTTAGGATAATGTCTTTGGAGGGAGAAGCCACAGGATTGAGAAACCAGCCCACACAAACACACGTATCAGAAGGAACAGGTCCCTAAGGAAAAAAGGTGTGTGTGTTTTGATCCATTCTGTGTGAGGAAAAATGGTAATGACAAATAAGTACGATTTTTTAAATTCAAATTTTAATTTTAATTAATTTTTTGCCAAGGAAGACTTTGAATACTGCCCTTGTTTACAGCTTCAAACAGGGAGTTGTTGCTGCCTGCAGAGCACTCAGGGCAGAAAGTAATGTTGGAATTTCACGTGTCTTAAGTCACATTAAGATTGAAGTTCGTGGCTTTCACTCTGCTTGAAAAATGAGGAGGTTTAATTCACAGAAATTCTCTTCTTATCCTAGGTGTTACCACACTTTGTGGGTAACTCAAGTATCTCTCAGTTTACCTAAAAGCTGCACAATTTGGGGTGTGTGTTTCTGAATGTGACACAATGCAGAGTCCGGAGCCCATAAACATCCTTTATGGATCAGGAAAGAAAATGAGAATAACAGCCTGAGCGGATCTCAGAAGATGTAGACTAAGTCCACGCATCGGCTACCAGAGCCTCCCCTCTGCCTTTTAGCATTACACAGCACTTTAAATTGTTACCTGTTTTCTTCTGTTTTTTTCTTAGTATGAAAGAGACAGCTCAATTAAAACTTGGATGGACTTAACACTCTTTTGGAAAACAAAGTAAATATTGAGACCCAGTTGGCAAAATCATGTCAGTGAGCCTGTCCTCTGTTTAGCTAGCAAATGACCCATGGGCCCAGGGACTTAAAACTCATGGCAGTATGATAACAACAAATATTCTCTCTTCTGAAAGCAGGGCTCACTACGGTACCAGCTGGTTAGCTGTCATCATCTAGTGTTGCTCAAATAGATTCAAGTCTCATGGGCTTTGAATTTCATCTGATAAGTCCTCCTTCCTCATCTGCTCCTTACAATTTTGGTTACTTCTCTGACTTTCAGATGACATAGAGTGATCTAGGGCACTGGGTAAGGAGTAAGTGATCTATAGACTCGGCCATTGATTAGTTGTACATTGCTCTCTGTTTCTTTGCCCCGCAAGTCCTCTGTGGCCTCAGTTTCCTCCCCTGTACCATTCCAGAAGATCCATTTGGTTTTGAGATCCTGTGAAATAAAACTTTAGAAAACAAAATGTCTAGAAGCAAGACATTTAGCCTTACAGAGGTAAGACATTTAGTATCAAAGATGATGTGAAACTTAGATAGTATCTCCACAATCAATCCTTTTTTTACTATTTCTGGTAAAATGTTAATTACCAGTCCCATTGACAAATCTGAATGATGTCTTCCCTCTTCCCAGGACTAAAAAATTCTGAAAAACTCCTAGGATACCAAATAGCCAGATTGAAAGGAGGCGGGGGGAGTTGAACATATAGCTATCCATTTGTGGACCATGTGTTTTACCATATTATCACAAATACTATGATATAGCCAGAATTATCCCTAACTTTTAAATAAGCTATTAGAATGCAGAAACCATATCTTATTTGACTTTGGAATCCTAGTACCTCAATGCTGGCACATATCAGTACTCAAAAAAAAATTTTTTTTTTTTTTAATAATGGGAAGGGAGAGAGGAAGAGAGAAGAATCAGTCAGTAAGTCACTTTCTCTAGGCTAGCAGGAACCAGAGTCAGGGTAGGTAATCCAAAGCCCTCAGCCTTTGACCAAAGCCTTCCAAGTGTGGCACTGTCCTATCAGACTTTAGTCAGAGCTAGGCAGTAAAGCTAAGCATCATCCTGAACAAAAGATAAAACAAACAAAACTATAGTGTCTTAAATCTTTTAAACACACTCCATAACCAAACATCCCATTCATTAAGAAACAGCTCTGGCCACACTGTTTTTGCTGACAGTAGACCAAGTGAAAACATGACATATGATGAGCATACAACCAACTCCTATTGTCTCACCTCTGTGTAGTCATATTGATCTATTTTTCAGTGAACTCTACTGAAATTAAAACTCAATTATATAAAATGCACTGCATTTTAATGGAGACGATTGTTCTTCAGAGTATTTGGGGAGACAAATGACTTTCTGGGTGGTGCTGATGGTTTCAGGTAGCAGAATCCCATTAATACCAGCTGGCTATTTGTTCTAAAGAAATATTTCTGTGAGAAAGCTATTGCCAATATAAGCTACTTTTAAAACTATAAACACATGGATGATTCAGGGACTTGGCTGTTGTGTAAATTAGGCATTTTGAGCAGGTAACATGTTGATGATCCCATTGTAAAGTTTGGTAATTAATATCGCCCGAATGACTCAAGAATCCTTGGGTGGGGTGACCTTTGCCAACACTAGCGAAGACATTGCTTCTGTTCATGTTTTCTCACAGTTGAGAAAATCACAAGATCTTCCACTGCAGTAAGCCCATGTATTTACTAATTCCGTCATTTGCTCATTTATTTTTTTTTCTTATGCTTCTTTGTTTCCTCTCAACAATGAACATCTTTTAAATATCATCGTTTATTTTTAAAAACTGAGGGATTCAAAGATGAGAACGGTATAATTATTTTTCCTAAGGACTCAATCTGGACAGGAAAAAGTAATATAAACAAAAATGTATGAGACAATGAGGTGTATGCTCTTATAGAGATTATAAGTAAGATGGTAAAGGATCACAGAACAGAGACCAGGACACTGAAGTTAGCTGGGTCCCTATGTGTGTAGAGGTGGGTGTGAGTGTGTGGGTGGGAGGAGCAGTGGAATGAATGGCTGAATGGCAAGGTATTCTGTTAGAGCAGTTACTGGAAGCAGTGACATCTGGATGAGCCTTAAAATATGTATGAAGTGACATAGATGAGGGGAAAATGAAAGATAGGATTGTCAATCCAAATAAAGCCAATCAAAGGAAGTGACGAAAAGTTTGGTATTTCCTTGGAAATATAAGGAGTCAACTCATACAGGGGGAAACGAGGGCCTTCTTAGTGCTAGAATGTAAACTTCAAAGTAAGAATAGGTCAAAGATAATTCTGGCTCAATAAGATGAGATCAGAGCACAGATAATCTTTGGTATCATTTTACAAGTTTTGATTATCCATCATGCAGTAATTTGGAAGCACCCACTGAAATATCAGAAGCAGGGGAGTGGTAGGATCACATGAAGTATGTAGAAAAATAAATCTAAAATACTTTATTACTTATATTTGCGAAATCAAAAAAATAATAATTTTTAAAAATCTGAAAACTATTTGCTGCTAACTCATTTTATGGTAACACCTGACCTGAAATGATGCAAGTTATTTGTAGTCTTTATTTATTCCACACGGAATGAATGTTAATGTGTTTTGCTATTGAAATATTAACAGGTTCTAATATGAGATGTGGCTCCAGAACTTTCTGGCTGTCATAAAATTAAAGATATAACACTCCTTTGTGAACTACTAAATATTCTGAATTCTGAAATTATCTGGCCTATGAGTATGGGATAAAGGAAGTATAAGTGGACCACCCTGGAAGCTGTGTAGCTGGTGGGAGGCAAAATAGTCAGCAGTTAATAATATCTAAAAAGATCTCTCTCTCTCATAAAGATTCAACAAATTATAGACTGAAACTTATGGAATATTAAATGAATCCAAAAACAGATGAGTTGGCCCTAAGAAAACTATGGAGTATCTTTGGAGTGGGGAATCTCTCATTAAAAGTGATACAGTCCTAGGGATGCCTGGGTAGCTCAGTGGTTGAGCATCTGCCTTTGGCTCAGGTCATGATCCTGGGGTCCTGGGATGAAGTCCAACATCCAGCTCCGTGCAGGGAGCCTGCTTCTCCCTCTGCCTATGTCTCTGCCTCTCTCTCAGTGTCTCTCATGAATAAATAAATAAACTCTTTTAAAAAAATTTTAAGGGATACAGATATTAATACATGGTCAGGACATTTGGGGAAAAATGGGTCATGGAGAACTAATTCTTCGTGTGCTAAGTGAGACTATCTTATCAGAGAAATGTCCATGCTTATAAAGACTTTAAATTCTCTTTGGTTCCTATCTTTTAAATACTTAATAATAATTTTTTAAAGATTTTATTTATTCATGAGAGACAGAAAGAGAGAGGTAGAGACATAGGTAGAGAGAGAAGCAGGCTCCCTTCGGGGAGCCTGATGTGGGACTCAATCCCAGAACCCCAGGATCACACCCTGAGCCAAAGGCAGGCGCTCAACCACTTAGCCACCCAGGTGTCCCAATACTTTTTTCCCCCAATACTTAATAATAATTAAATTTTGTTCAAACTGCCCAGAGAGTTGAAATTTCTTTATGTATATTGATCCCACTCAAACTGAGCTTGATCATGTGGCAAATGTAAACCCAAGTCGTATGTACATTAATACCTGACAATCAAAGCAGACAACAGTGATCCATGTTTTATCTATTTTCACTGTTAGTGTCCTAATTTAGGATGAATCAGGATAATTTAAACTTTCTCCTAACTGGGCTTTTTGCCTCCAGTATGGCCTGTCTCCAAATAATTCTTTAGTTACAGGCAAATTTGGTGAAGCAACACTATTATGCTTTGACTTGATTGTATAATTTATCTTGTTCATTTTATGTGGTCTTTTTTGCTCAATCGCCCTTTTTTCCAATATCTTTACATGGGTCCCATGCTGATACATTTCTTTTCATTATACATCTTGGGAGCCTTTTATGCCCCACTCATTTACTGACAGGCAGTGAAGAAAGGCAAAGGAATGAGTTGGGCCCAGGTATTATCGGATTCTGTTGCACCATCTCTGAACCTTGTCACTAAGAGTTAGCTCCATGAGCTTGGCTCCTCTCTGAGCCAACAGGAAATTACTTGGGTAGAAATGATGCCTTATGTATCACAGATCCTTTTTTTTTTTTTTTTTTTTAAATCACAGGTCCTTTATGAGACCATTTAGTATCCTAGCATGTATTTCTCTTTGGTAAAGTAAGATCCTCAACTGATTGCTATGTTCTATTCTGACAACTTTCTTTTGCAAAAATGGAGTGGCTGTCTGTTTCTTTATTCAGCTTTACCTTCTATGTGACTCAGCAGTGTCAAGAGAGAGCTGTGGAACACTGACAACTTTTCCACTTACCCAGAGCCTGTCGATCCTCACAATGGATTTTTAATAAGCATATAAACTTGGAAGATCTGTGTTGTCAATGCCTGTCTGGCATGAATTTGTCTTCAACATCCTTACTTGAGCAATTTTCACTACAGTTGACAGAGCTTTATTGATTATAGTTTGCAATTAGGTAGTTTTACATAGTTTTTATGCATGGTATTTTTCATTTCTTATTCATTTGGTTTTGATTTGAATGCAGAGAGAAAAGTCCTTAGTTCCCTTTTACTTGAAGTGCAGAGTGAACTTTCTGAAGCAAAATCTTGACTCCTTTGTTTAAAATTCTCCAGTGACTCTACTATCTTCATGGCTTATCTAAAGTTCTTATGGTAGCCTTCAGTGGTCTTCATGATCTGATCCCTGCCAACTCTCCAACAATATTGCTAAAAACTCTCCTTTCATATTCCAGGCTCAAGACATCCTGAGTCATAATCACTCAAAAAGTCCTGCAAATATCCCAATTCTGTTTACTTCGAGGCCCCTACCATTCTTCTGGAATTTCCTTTAAAGTGAGACAGACAATTTTTAAGTTGCTCATGGGTAGAATGTTGAGATAACTATTCTAAATAGTAATTTCTATTTATAATGGGATGCATGATAGATTGAAAGTTGTATTTTTATTCTCCAAGGACTTAGTTTTAAAAATTGGATTCATTTCCATTTCAAAGGGAAAAATATTATAAAAAGAAATAAGGTCCATCTACTTAATCATTTTCCCAGTAATGTGCTAAATAGGATATATACAGTGATACTTAGAAATAGCTGGTATAAAAATTATTCCATCTTCATTTGATTTTGTATCAATTGGAGTACCAGCAGCTAGCCAATAATCAAACCTCAAATTTTCAGAAATTTCTTTCTTTCTTATGTATTAGTCCATTGCTGGTGTTTCTGGCTGTGACACTTTACTGTCACATGGTGATTCAGGAACTCAGGGTGCCTCCATTTCAAAGCTTTGAAATCTTTTAGTTCTTTAGAATTTTCCACATCCAGATGGCAGATTAAGAAAGAGTAGGGATAGCCCAAACTTTTGTTAAAAGCCCTGACCACAGTAGCATATATAACTTGGGATACATTCATAGGCAACATCTAATTACAGAGCCAAACCTACATGCAAGGAAAGAGTTGGGAAATTGATCTTATGTGAATCTTCTTCTCAGGGGCAACTCAATAAATACTGAAGAGGAAAGATGAATGTAATCATTTCTGGCATAGTTACATACTAGGTCATATATGTCCTATAACTTCATTTTTCAATAGATTTTTCTTTGAAAGTTTATGTCACCAAATTAATACTTTGCTTAATCCATCAAGGTCAAAAAGTTAGCTGGAAAGGAAAAAAGCAAGTGTGATTATAGGGAGCATTTTCTTTTTTCTTTTCAACGTAGCAAAACAGTGTGCCAATGTCCATTCTCTTAAGCCAGGGGTGGGGTAATTAGTAATAGCCTTCTCCAGTCTGCAGGTATAGGCCCTGACTGGCTTATACCAATTGTCACGTCTTATATTCCAGGCAATTGCAACTAGCCAAGAATGGTCACAGGCACCATTTTAAATCAGGAAGAATCAAGGACATACTTTTTTTTTTTTTTTTTAATTTTTACAGACAGTCAAAGCTTGCATTTTTTTCATTGATCTTGAAGATGAGAAACTATATGGTGTGGAACTGATGTCCTTTTTTCTGTCAGAAGGAGAGAATTTTTCTAAAAGTAAAGTTGATATTGAGGAGGCGGGGCTAAGGGAAAGGGAGGGAAGGAGAAAGAAGTTAGATTCTCTTGACATTTTTTGGACATCTGAATCAATCACGCTGAGTCTACTACTAGGATTTTTTTTTCCTGAGAAAATAAATTCTACTTATGTTTATTTTTAATCCTTTTTTTTTCTATCAGTTGAAATGGAATTAAGTGCTACAAATTCCAAATAAATATTGTAGAGTTTAAAAGATCTGGGTTGTATTCTGAAATCTAATTAAGAAATACAAGTTACCACGATGCCTGGGTGGCTCAGAGATTGAGTGTCTGCCTTTGGCTCAGGGCGTCATCCCGGGGTCCTGGGATCTAGTCAAGTCCCACATTGGGCTCCCTGCAAGGAGTGTGCTTCTCCCTTTGCCTATGTCTCTGCCTCTCTCTCTGTGTCTCTCATGAATAAATAAATAAAATCTATTAAAAAAAGAAGTACAAGGTACCAGCAAAAACCTGAAGAAATGCCAACAAACTAGCAACATTCCAGATAAGATAAGAATATAAGCTTATGAACTTTTATTCATTGATAAAGATCTTCTATCTGAATAAGATATTGATTATGCTACCCAATATCTGATTAAAAAAATAACTGGAAAGAAGATAATGAATCATAATCTATTTGAATTTGAGAGGAATGAAGGGAGTATTTGATCATTGTTTTCTGGTGCAGAATAATAAAGCTGGAAAATATCTATAAATTTCTTACTTAAACCTAGTTTGTCTAGACAAGAACTTACAGGCACACAATTAATTGAAACAAGATCAAATAAGAAATTGCACTTTATGCAAGATATCAAGATATGAATTTTGTATGTCTATGTGCATTAAATATTTATATATTAGATTATATATAACAAAATGTATTTTATATATATGTGTATATATACATATATACGTGTGTGTGTGCATATATACATATGTATATAAATAAGAACAAGTGAGAGTCTTTTATATCAGTCAATAATATACATGCTAACATTCTACAATCTTTGTTGACTCTCATCTGGTGTGGAAAAAAGAAGTTGATAGACAACATGAAAACATTTTAATACATCACAAAGTATTAAATACATGACAAGTATCATTACCCTGGCTATGATTATGCAAGAAAAAAATTAATGTCCACCAAAATTCAAGTGTGGGAATACTAACAACATTTTAAATAGATTAAAGAAAAGGAAGTCATTTATGTAAAAGCATTGAAAACTAACATCCAAATTCTTTAAAAATGAAATTGTTTGCATTAAATGCAAATACAAGCTTTCAAGAGGCACTTAAGCCTATAAAAGAAATTTGCCAAAAAGCATTATCTTGTAGACCCTGAGAATTGTAAATGTGAATATATAATTGCATAATTAACATTATAATGTCTTTATTTTTTTAAATCACCCAGCATTTATGCAAAACACTCAAAAAATGGCATAAAATCATACAGAAGATATGGTGCTGCTGGACCACTGCAGAAATTAGAAAGAATCGAAACTTGAAAAAGGATCACTGTTTAAGAGGTACATAAATATATTTAAATATAAAGCAGAAGAAGATGATGTTGAACCATCTCAGATTGCCTCTCTGTGATTCATATTATGTGTGAGAATTTTCAGTCATCTTTGTTTAGGATCAGCTTCTGAGTTTCTTTTATTTCAAACCGTTATGCGGTAACTAAGGCAATTTGGCAAGCAATTTTAGAGGTGGTTGCAACATATCCTGCTAAATTGTCTTTTTTCTCCCCCCACAAAACACCTAAATAGCACAAATACTTTGTCGGATCAATAGTAAAATACTCTCTAAATGGAAGACTGAAGACCATTAATCAAACCTAAATCAAAGTGAACGGCTTAACTTTGCTCCATTTGGAGATTAAATGTCAGCATTTAAATACACACTCCATAAAAATATATAGTTTTCAAAATTTTTCATCCATTCACTTTTTATATGACAGGAATAGTGCCAAATTTGAAGCTTTATTTTACTCAAGAACTGTCTTACAAATTACTTTGCAAAACACTTTATATACTTTAATAGTGGAGAACCAGCTTTAGAAATAATTCTAGAAGAGGTAGGAATGGAAATCTAGAAACCTGAGGGGAGTAAGACACAATCAAACTGAGGTACGTGTTTTGATTGGAGGCTTTAGGAGTTCCCCAACTACTAGACCCTCCATAGGAACTGCACAATTCACTGTTTTGCTTTTATTTGTATTTTTATGCTCTTAGGACCACATCACTTAAAATTAGATCCTCTTCAAATAAAAGCCCAAGAAGGAAAACTATGGCTCAGAAATCCACCTTGTATTTTTCTTAACATGGGCTCTGTATTCCTTTCCTTTCTGTGAAGTTTAGGGCTATTTGGCACCTGCCCTCCCCTTTCCTTCCAGACCTTTTGGTTTTGTCATCCCTTTCTAAGTATGTTATATTTTTTAGCTGAGAAAGGATTGATTGACCATCCATTGCCCAGAGTTTTTCTCTAGCTCTGACTTGGTTGGTCATATTCTCCTCTGGGTGGACCCCTCTGGTTAGGGCTGATCCCCAGTCTGATCTGTGCTTGTTGCACAATTCCTGGCTCCTTCTTCCTTTTATTTAAAATCTACAGCCTAGAAAGAGGTCCCCAGAGCAAACCCTTCCCAATAGGATAGAAACATCTTCACTTTAGAGCAAACCCTTCCCAATAGGATAGAAACATCTTCACTTTCTACTAATGATTAAAGGACGTTTGCCATTTTTTATTTACTCAAATTGGAAGAAAGCCAAGTAACAAACAGATCTTTTACTTTAAAATAAGATGATAATATCTGCCATCATTTTGTTCAAATAAAGACTTGTTCCCAAAAATTTGTGTTACAAACTTTCCAAATAATGTTGCTAAATATTATATAAAAGTTTATCAGCCTGAAACTAAGAGCCAAGTTTTAACTGAAATATATATAAGTAGATTATGGTAGAGTTAAAAATGGTGCATAAGACCTATAAGCAGTTTCTATCTAGTAAGCAGTGAAACTAAATTTAAACTTGGAAGAATTTTTCTTTAGCTAGGATTGGGGCCAACTTGAAATAGATCTTTTGGTAACAAAAATGTCAAACATGTACTCGCATACTCATTGTTACTGAGGAAAAATATGAAGTAATCTTGAATGTGTGTTGTTGACTGAGGAGTCCAATGTGGTTTGATAGGTACATAATTTTAGCTGTCACAGGTAAGTCTTGTTCTACTTGGTAGGGATTTTTGTTTGTTTTTGTCTGATGTATATACATAATGTGCAATGTGTCCTGTACACTATTGAAGGATCTTGACATGTGTGTGTTCTTATTTAAGCAGTTACTCCTAGGAAATGAGAAACTGAGGTAGAAATTGCTGGAGAAGGCTATGAAGGATACTTCTTCCTTTCTGCAGGAGGAAAGGTTGTAACAAAGAGATCAAAAGAGTTTGCCATGATTAAACCTGGGTTGGAATTAGAATGCCTTACACATGGCATTATTAAGGAAAGTAATCATATTGGGCTGTGTATTTTGATGTTATCGTATTGGGACAGTGTAGGAGGACATGATTTACAGGTGAGGTATTCTCTGAAGGAGACTGATGTTTCCAAAGTGAGTACACTGAGATGAGAATTTGGATGGGAGGTGAGAAATGGGGAAGCCAACCATAGATTAAGTGAAAAGAGAAAAAATTCCCCTTTTAGGAATTTAAAGGTAGTTGAATTACTAGACAGCAAGTATTCTTAAAAGGATTCACATTGGTAGGCAATAGCTGATTCTCCAAAAACTGGAAATAACTTGTCCTAAATGATTCCAGATACTTTTTGCTCCAAAACTTGATTGGAAATAAGGGGAACTAATCCTTCTAGTTGCTTAGGCCAAAAACTTGAAGCCACCCTGGATCCCTTTCTTTTGCTCACATCACATATTTTATCTTCAGGAAGACTTTCTGGGTTTTATATATCCAAAGTATAAACACTTCACAACATTGTCTCTGGTACCACCTGAGCTTGATTGCATGAGTTATTACAATGGCTTGCTAACTGCTTCCACCTTGCTCACAGACAACCTATTGTACTCACAAGTCAGTCAGTGCATTACTGCTAATTTTAATTTGACCAATGTGACTATGCTTCCTCTACACCCGTGGTGGCTCCCCATTTCTCTTCAAAGTAAGAAGAAATAATGTCCTTTATTGTCTGAAAGGCCTAAGGTGCCCTATATTATCTTATTCATTGGCTCTCATTATCTCTCTAAATGTAAAGCCCATTTTTCTTCCGTTTTGTTCATTCTGCTTTTACCACTTTTGGCACATATTTTTTAAATGCCAAGCCAGGAATGATGTCTGCAAACAAGGTAGATTAAGGAACATCAGGCTCTTGTTCTCCCATGGAGACATAAAATAGGGAACTAGACAGGAACTAACATCATAGGAGCTTTGGGAATCATCAAAAGAACTACAGAAACCATGAAAATGCCCAGTCAAAAACAAAATTCAAATGATAGGAAGTTTTGTTGTTTTTACATGCCTTTGTTCCCCCTCTCTGACACAGCATGGCATGGTTTGGGGATAGCAGGGGCCTGGCTCCAATTCCCATCCATGAGCAACAGAGAACAGAACAAGTAGAATTTACAAATACAACCCCTGTGCACAGTTGTCTCTGCATCAACTAACTCAGAGCTCAAGTGGCCAAGAACTGTGGGTAGCAGTGGGCATGGGTTGTGAAAGCCAGAATTGGACTATGACCTGCAGATATGGTGTAGAAAGAGAGTACACTTCACTCAACAAAGGCAGAATACACATTTTTCTTAAGTGAGCATAGAATATTATTCAGGACAGACCACATTTTAGGCCACACACAAACAAATATTAACAAATTTATAAGGATTCAAGTCATACAAAGTATCTTTTCCAATCACAATGGAATGAAACTCAAAGTCAATAGCAGCAGGAAAAGTGGGAAATCCACAAACATGTGGAAACAAACAGCACACACTTAATCAAAGAAGAAACAATGAAGGAATGGGATGCAATGAAAATAGTGCTAAGGGAAACTCAGAACTGTAAATGTTTACATTAAAAAAAAAAGAGAGACCCAATTCAAATCAACAATGTGACTTTACACCTTGAGGAACTAGAAAAAAAAAAAGAAGTTAAAACCAAAGCTACTGAAAGAAGGAAATAATAAAAGCTAGAATAGAGAGAAATGAAATAGAGAATATAAAATAGATAAAATCAACAAAATCGAAATCGTTAGCTCATTGAAAATAACAATAAAATTGACAAATCTTTAGCTAGAGTGACACAGAAATAGAGGACAAGAAAAAAACATCAGAAATGAAAGAGGGGATATCACTACCAATTTTACAGAAACTTCACTATCTATGATAGCTATAGCCTTACAAAATGCATTTTTAAAAAATAATAAGACATGAAAGTCGAAATTACTCCTTGATTCATGGACTTTGAAAATGATGATGCATTAGCATGCATGAAAACAACATAAATCTCGTTGTACATCTCCATTAGAACTCTTAGGTGAAAAAAAAAAAAAAAAAGAACTCTTAGGTGACCAGGAACGTTATCAATGAACAGTCATGTTTTTTTCTGAGCAGTATGTCTGGACAGATCTATCCACTCCTTTATTTATTGCAGGTTATTCACAAGGGCCAAGATATTGAAGCAATTGAAGTATCCATTCATAAATATGAATGAATAAAGAAGATGTGGCATATATTTATATGCATAATAGGATATTAGCCATAAAAAAGATAATATCTTGCCATTTGCAATAACATGAATGGGCTTAGAAGATACATGCAAAGTGAAATAAGTCCATCTGAGAAAGAGAAAAATACCTTATGATTTCATTCATATGTGGAATTTAAGAAAAAAAAAAACACAAGTGAACAAAGGAAAAAAAACAGAACAAACAAAAACCCCCCCAAGATTCTTAGATACAGAGAGCAAATGAGTAGTTGACAGAGGGGAGGTGGTTGGGGAATAGGTGAAATAGGTGAAGGGGATTCAAAGTACACTTATCTGAATGAAGACCAAAAAATGTATAGAATTGTTTAATCATTATATTATAAACCTGAAACTAATATAATATAATAAATATGATAAAATATAAAATATAATAAAAACCTACTGAATTGCACACTTAAGAATGGTTTAAGTTGAAAATTTTATGTTATATATATTTTGCCACAATAAAAACAATGCTTTAAATGTAAAAAACAAAAAGGGTGCATGGCTGGCTTATTCAGTAGAAGATGTGACTTTTGTTTGATCTTGGGGTTGTGAGTTCAAGGCCAAGTTGGATATAGAGATTATTTAAGAAAAAAAGTATTAACAATGTAAAAAATATATACATCAAGCATGATTTCACCTCAAAGTCTGAATTGCCTGTTTCCTCTACATGGAATATTTTTTCCCAATTTACCTACAGAATTAATTTTCTTAGCTCTTCCAGTCTTCTCTCAAATGTTATTTTTAAATGAATCTATTCTCTGAGTATCCTGTACAAAACTATCCCACCCAGAAACCCCCAAACTACCTGAACCCAATATAATTTTTAATAATACTTACCACATTATACTTAACTATTTACTTATTACTTCTACCATTTTTATGTTTTCCCATCAGACAGTAGTCTTCATGAGAGCAAAAGGTTTTTTTTTTTTTTTTAAGATTTTATTTATCTATTCATGAGGGACACAGAGAGAGAGAGAGGCAAAGACAGGCAGAAGGAGAAGCAGGCTCCATGCAGGAAGCCCAATCAATCACGCAACTCTGTGATATCGCCCCGAGTCAAAGGCAGGCACTCAATTGCTGAGCCACTCAAGAGCCCCAAAAGTAAGGATTTTTATCTGTTTGCTTCCACATGATCCATGACAGTGCTTGACCCAAAATAGATGATCCATAAACCTTAATCCTGAAAAATGAAAGGATATTTCCATACAACTAAGTACATGTATGATGTCCTACCTGGGCCCATGAGTACTGAGACATACCAAGTCTAACTATAAGCTGCTGTGTAGGTTTTACCTTTCATTAACACTGGTCATAGAGATATCAAAGGCGCACCGTGATCTCAGCTGATATTTTTGGGAAAAAGACAGATAATATCCATCTAAGCTTGGAAAAAATACGGGGGAAAAATATCCTAGGGAAAGTTCAATACAGAACTTGTAGATATGATCACAAAAGAGCAAACTGGGAAATGACAAGAGGAAATAGATCAGCCCTCAGAACCAGATGAATGGTCACGGTGCGAAGAATAATTAGATTTTATTTACGGTTATCTCCAGAGTTTTCCCAGAAATATCTGGTGTTGTAGAACCTAGTGGAAAACTGGTTTCCAGCAGTCGAGGGAGATGGCATTCCAAAGCCACTGTGTTTTGTAATATTACCAGAAATATTAATTCATAACCTGGTGAAGGATAGAATAGTCCACTAATCTTCTAAAATGATGCTACTCTAAAATAGATGTTAATATATTTTAATTTTATGAATGGGAAACCTTAAGCCCAGAATGTCCTACAATTTTCTTAATTACATTGTACCCTCATCAATCTGATTACAACATAAAACACTCTCAGAACCAAGAAAGTAGTTTTCTTGAACAATTTTTCAAGAAATCATACAATTTAGTTCTAAGATTTAATTCTATTTTCAAGATAGCTAAGAATTAAAGAGAAAAAATTATGACATGAGTCAAAGGTTTTCTGATAAACCAATTTATATACTCTTCCATACTGAAAGTGTAAATGTTGAAACAAGACAGCCAAGAAAATAAATAATAATATAGAAAAATATGTAAAAAGATATTAAAAAGGACATAGGAAATTAGTAACATAATTCATGAGTTTTATCCTTCAGAATATATGATATTTTAATGAATATCTTTTGAATATAGTCATGTCATAAAGCATTTTCCCTTTGAAATTGCAATAAACTTTTGGAGATAACGTCACCAAATATCTATTTCAACTGCAGAACACAATGCACCTGGGTATAACTTAATGGTTTACATATTAATTTTCTCATCTCACTCTGATGAGCAGAAAAATTCTTTAATATAAATGCAGTTAGGTTTGTCATTTTCTATCTACTCGGTATAGTTCTCCATATTTATTATGAGTATCATCAAATTGTTCCTAGTATTTTCAAAGCATTCAGGGAAGAACAATGTGTCAAATTGAAAAAGAAGTAGAACTTTCCTGAGCATAATTAATTTCCATTTTTATTTTTATTGTCTGATCAACTGTTTTAAAAGGTTAGAAGATAATGCAATAAAATTTTGATTGATACACATAACCAATATCTTAGCACTTCAGGAGGTAAAACAAATTTCAATAAAAACAATCATAATAAATTCTACCAGAAAAGAGAAAATAATTAGTTCAACTGAGATTTCTCACTGGGCTTAAAAAAGTATGAAATTAAGGGCAGACAGAAAACCATTACAATCTCTGGCTACAGGATGCCCCAAAATGTGATTGATTTACTCTATTTCAGGACAGATTTTCAAGCCAATTACTTCACCTTGTGTTACACAAAGCAATTATTTTATTTGAAGGTTTCTGGTGATTGTCTAATGGATTGTGTGTAAAAGTACCTCTTCTGGCTGAAGACTCACCCTTGACTCAGGTACAAAAACTGTATGCAAATCTTAATCCTAATTCAAGTGCTTGTTTGTAGTTATGTTCTTGTAAATAAGACTTCGCTAATTTAATCTGAGATCCTGGGAATTCCCAGATATAATAATTCTTAAAAATTCTAAGTTATGTTTTAAACAGTCAGATGTGTGGAATCCATACATAAATGTGTATATCTATACATAAATACTTTAAGTATCCCTGACAGTCCACCAAACCTGATTCAAATAATGAAAGGCTTCCTGTTTTACAAATTTTAAAAAGAACAAAACTGTGTATCATTAATTACAAAGCATAATAAATAAATACTTTTCTGAATACTTAGGTCATTTTGCTAGGCCCTGGAGATAAATCAGTCTGTGATATCAAGTGGAAGAATCATCAATCTTGGGCAAAATGTCCTATGGAGGGCAGTCTTGTATATTAAGGGGATGGTAAGAGTTCATTGTTTGGGGCAAAGGTCAGGGCTAAAAGATAGTGGATATGATTCCTAGCAAAGTCACTGAAAATGAAAATTGCTTAACATACACAGAGAACTAATAGTATGGTTTTGAATTGTTAGCCAATAAAAATGTAAGGCAGGAGAAAGATAAAAAAGGAGATGTAGGAAGGAACCAGAGAATCATAACTACGGAGGGAGCTTGACTTATATCATATGGGTGATGCAGAGCCTTTGAAAGGTTTTAACTAGGGGACATCATTGGACATCAAGAATTAATGTTGTTAGGGGAAGCAAAACAACAAGTAGGGATCAAGGATTCCTAAAACAACCATTATAAAATAATAGGGACACGTTTTTAGGGGTTTTTTTGGACATATTTTATGCTGTAATTTTATAATTCTTAGGATTTTTTTTCTTTCATCTATTGCTGTTTCATGTGGCTATAATTGATAGCTGTCATCAACCAAATCAACATGGAATCAGGGAAAGTTCTATGGAATACTTAAAATCTCGACTGCACCTTAAAATATGCAAAGGATAAAATATACAGAAGGACTACAATGAGATTAAACTGAGTTTATTTCAGCAACCATTTATCCATCTAATCTTTCATCCATCCATCCATCCATCCATCCATCCATTCATTCATTTCTCCTCATCTTTTTGTCTTGTACATGTTTTCACTTTCCAGTATGTTTGACACCATCTTCATTTTGAGTTATAAGTCATTTCAGGTTCATCTAATACATTTCTTGCTCCAAATCTGGAATTGGCTATTTATCTAAGAGCTCTTGGTTGCTTTACATACCATATGATATTATCTGGATGCAAGAGATGTTCTTTGTTACTGACTTGGTCATTATTTTTAGGACTTGTGAGTGCACAGAGCTAATATGTCATATATATATATATATATATATATACACACACACACACACATATGTCTTTGAATATATATATATATGTTCAAAGAGAAAATATATCATGAATCAATAGTGATATTTTAAATTTTTAATATTGATTAAAATATATAAATATACATGTAGCATCACTCCATTTATATAAAACTCAAGAACATATAAAACTAAATGGTTTCATTCATGGATGCATAAGGTGGTAAAACAAGGCAAGTAAGTGATTTCTTTCCCAGACAAGATATGGTTATCTCCAGAGGAGGAGAAGTTGGATAAAGGGGTGTTCAGAAGCTTCTGGGAGTGCCGACAATGCCTTTTCCCTTGATGGAGGTGGTTATATAAAGTGTCTGTTAACTTTAGTTTGCTAAGTTAAACATATGTTCATACAACTTACTGTATATGTTAAAATTCACAGTATAAAGTTAATTTTTAAAAAATTGCTGTGGCCTGCTCTTCTCAACTTTTCTTGAGCATCCTAATTTTACTCTCCCAACTTTCTTTTCCCAATTATTTTAGTGCTATTTTTGATACTCCATGCCTTAAAAATTTCATGCACAGCATTTGAAGGTTTTTGAAAGAATAACACCAAAGACTCCTAATAAATACACTTTGGCTTGTTAGATTAGCTTTACTAGGGCTTTTTTTTTTTTTTCTGCCTTGTACAGAATAGGTCCACAATAGGTTATAACTCCATTTTTTTTCTCTTTAACTAAATTATCAAAGTCCACCATCCTGGCCTCTACATCTTTAATTTGTGATTAATATATTTCAAACCAAAAACATTTGCTGAGCATTTAATAGTTGCCAAGAACTGTGCCATACACAAACATTTGCATTATGTTGATGAAATATACTGTTAGAATATTAAATGATTGGAAATTGCTTTTACACTCAAAATCTATAATCAGTTAAAAAACAAATGCTATTTTTATTTACTCAGATTTAAAATTATAAGAAATAAATCTGATCTCTGAAATATGTTGATAATAGGTGCATGGTCTTATAAAGGAAAGGTAAATATTATTTTTTATTCACATTAAATAGGCTCAGGTACCAGATTAATTTTTTATATTTGTGGTTTAGTTTGTTTTGTGGTTATTGTTTAGAAATAATTGGTAATTGGTAGAGCTGGGATTTGAACTCTGGTCACAGGTCTTTTACTTTCTTCCAAAAAAGTTCATTCCAACTTCTTCAATCAAACATACTTGATTCATCAGCCCTACTAATTACTGCAAACATGACCCAATCCTGTATGCAAGCCAAGCTTTCATTGCATCTATTTGGTGTCTCTGAACCTTCTGAATCCCAGAACACTGGGAAAACTGGGCTCTCATACAAACATACTGACTGAATCTGAAAATATCACTTACTTATAAAACTGGGAAGCTTTTATGGAAGACTCTTTTAGCATTAAAAATGAGATAAGTACTAAATTCAATGACTTTTGAGGCCTACCAAGCAGGAGAAAGAATCTTGGTTTGGAAGCTGGGAAACATGGATTTATATCCAATCTCTGTTGCTAGTGTGAGGTAGTAAGGAGGCCAGCAAAATGGCATCTCCCTATTATTTCATAGCTCCAAATTTCACTGCATTCTTGCTTCAGCCTAGCTTTCTAGGCTAAACACCTCAGTGTTCTCTTTCTCCCTTCCTTTTTGTCCAACACGTGCATGCATGCCCACACACATCATTCTGTTTTGCACTCAGCATGCCATGAACCTTTCAACCTCATGGCTGACATGTGGGCAGTTCTCAGGAACTGTTATTTGATTTTTTTCCTGAATCAGCAAAGTAGTGTTCTATTATCTTTGTCAAGGTTACACACGCATGAAATAAACTGACCTAAATAAAAATGGGAACATATTATAAGGGGCTTTCAAAGAAACCAAAGAAACAAAACACAGCTGAATCTCTTGAGAACATAGGCTGAAGATGTCAGATACTGAAGTAGGATCTGATCCCTGAGGTAATGCTAGGGTGGGAAAACCTAAAGTGTAATTTGCTGGAGGCTTAGTGTGGATGAATCTGGGAGTTTAAAGTTCCAGAGGGGAGTTTATCTTCTAGAGCTCTACAGAGTTCTCATATTTTAAGATTAGAGAAAAATCCTTCCATGCCTCTGGAAGGGAAAGGGGAAATTTTGAAATATGGTGGAATATTCTGTTCTTTTTAACCAGGTCTACCTTAAAAGGAGTTTTGTCAGGGCCTAATTGACTGGGAGAAGGGAAATACCCAACTCCAGCCCATTCTAGCTTTCGACATAGGAATGAAAATTACTGCAGCTCTCTCCAGTCATTCTGTTCCATTAAAGTGGGAGGAAAAAAACTCAGTCACTTGCAAGCTTCACAGCTGAGAAGCGTAGGCTCCTTAAAAGACTGTAGCCTAATCATAGGACTACAGAACATTCCCTGCTCCACACATCTAACCACATCACCAAAGACCCATTTACCAGAGTTACTTTGGCCCACGACATTATATTGAGCTCTCAACAAGATACTAATAGGCATAGTAAAAGGAAAAATACACAGTGTAAAGAGATAGGGCAAGCATCAGAACCAGACTCAGATATGACAGTGATTTTGGTATTATCAGATGAAGAACTTTAAGACGTTATGATTAATAGACTAAGAACTCTAACATAAAAAGTAGGCAACATGCACAAACATGGATAGTGAAAGCAGAGAGGACGAAATTGTAAGAAAGAACCCCCCCCCAAAAAAAAATGCTAGAGATAAAAAACACTGTAGTGGAAATGTAGAATCCTTTAGATGAGCTCATTAGTACACTGCACGAGGCTGAGCAAAGGACCTCTGAACTTGAGAATACATGCATAGGAACTTCCAGTACTGAAAAGCAAAGAGAAAAATACTACAAGGGATTATAAAGGAAAGGAAGAAAAATGAGTGGGAAAAATTAGAGAAGAAAACTAAACATTAGAGACTCCTAACTCTGGGAAAGGAACAAAGGGTAGTGGAAGGGGAAGTGGGCAGGAGGATGGGGTAACTGGATGACAGGCACTGAGGGGGGCACTTGACAGGATGAGCACTCAGTGTTATACTGTATATTGGCAAATCGAACTCCAATTAAAAAAAAGAGAGAGAGAGAAGGAAAGTAAAAGAAATATAAAATCCCAGAACTGAGGGAGAGCTACCTAAGACTCATGTAATGGGAAAACCAGAAGAAGAATAAGAAAGAGGAGGAGGAGGAGGAGGAGGAACATAAGAAATATTTGATAATTACAGAGCATTTACCCAATTCAATGTCACAAACCAAACCAGAGATTCAGAAAGCCCAGCGACCATCAAACACAATATATTTAAAAACAAACAAACAAACGAAAAACAAAAACCAAAAACAGAACAAACAAATAATAATAATAATAAAAAAGACACATAGGTGTGACATATCCAACTTGCAGAACATCAAAGATAAAAAATTCTGAAAGAAGCCACTGGTTAAATGACAACTTTATCTATACAGGAGTATAGATAACAATTATATTTGACTTCTCCTCAGAAACCATACAAGCAAGATGAGAGTGGAGATAAACTGTTTAGAGAAAAATTCACCAACCTAGAATTCTGCACACTGCAAAATTATCCTTCAAAAGTAAATGAGGGGACACCTGGCTGGCTCAGTTGGTAGAGCATACAACTCTTGATCTCATAGTTGTGAGTTCAAGCCCCATTTGGTGTATAGAGCTTACTTAAAAAGAAAAGCAAATGATAACTATAAACTGAGGAATTATACTGAAATACTGAGAAATAAAATTGAAATAATTTGTTGCACATAGACCCAACTTGCATAAAATGTTAAAAAGAAATTCTTCAGGGAAAAGGAAATTAATATGTGTCAGAAACTCAGAACTATGCAAATAAAGGAATAATATTAGAGAAAAAATATGTGTTTTTCTTTTTCTTAATTGATAAAACAGAAAACAATTTGTTTAAAACATTTATATCCTTATATGTATGTTAATGTTTGTTTCTATGACTTATATATATATGTATATATATTTACTTACATAAATATAAATTAAATGAAAGAAAGCAGTGATTTAAGGGATGGGAGAAAAGAATTGGAATATTTTATTATTATAAAGTACTTGCATTATCCATGAAGTGGCATAGTGTTATCTGAAAATGGATGACTAGGCAAAGTCCAGAGGATTTTTAGAGCAGTAAAACTATTCTATATGATGCTATAATGTGAATACATACCATACATATACTTGTCAAAACCCATAGAATGTATAAACAGCAGGAGTTAACCCTGTTGTAAACTATGGAATTTCAGTGATAGTGATGTGACAAAGTAGGTTCATCAATTAAAACAAATGTACCACTCTGGTAGTGAGTGAGGAGTGAGGCTTTGCATATGTGGGGTCAGGGGGCATATTAGAATTTTGTAGCTCTGCTCAATTTTGCTGTTTTTGTGCTAAAACTGCTCCCCTCCCAAAAAAAAAAATAAACTCTATATAAGAAGGAAAATGTTGAGGAAGAACAACTATGGGGCTTTTCATTTTTGGTGAGATGTCAGGCCAGGTGCCTTCTACTGCTGCTGGAGCTCTGGCTGGGATCTAATCTGATCTTGTCTGATCCAATCACTGGAGTTGCAATCAATGATGATGTTTGAAAATTATTTAGTTGTTTTAAGTTGTAAGAATAGTAAGAGTAAAGGTTAATCTTTTAGGTTAAGGCTAGGTGCCTGAGTTGGCTTGACTTAAGTCCCATAGCTGGCAGGCAGGTTCATTAGAGCAAATGACCATTGATTCATTCTTTCATTCTTTCAAGCAAATTTATTTGGTGCCTATGTATCAGACTTGGCTTTGGGAGAAAACAAGACATATGGATTAGTAGTACCTTCTAGGGCTAAGCTATTCAACTTTAGACAAATCCATTTCTCTCTCTGGGTACCGACACATGACTACACTGCTTAGATTCAAATTCTACTTTGTTTCTGTCTGTTAGGTGATTGTGTGAAAGTTAATTTGATCTCCCTGAGCCTCAATTCCCTTCTCTGTATAAAGGAGATAATATAATCCATTTCCTTGGGTTGTATTGAGGCTAAAATTAAGATAACCACTTGCACATAGTCTCAAACTAGAGTGGTCATGATTGACTGGTTGATCTTTCTGGAGTGAGAGTGGGTCAGCCAGCCTAGGGACCACTGACAGGTGTCAATTAGGGCATGACTCACAGATCCTTTGCAGAGGTGGAGGGAATATGTGGTTAGGATTTGTAAGTTCAGGATCTGGTGCTGGATTTTCTTCAGTCTTGGTGACATACTGGCAGTTGTTCCAGGGATAAGTGTGGATGCCCAAAGGCCAGCAAGGAGCCAACAGGCCCAGAGTGTTTCCCAGTGGCATGCATACCCAGGCCCAGGTGTGAAGCCCACATAAGGTCAGTAGCACCTCAGCCCCCTCTGAGGATGCATGGAGAGCAGAGCTGCAATCATAGGACCAAACCAGCCCACTTCCATTGAGGAGGCATTGCTGGAACAGTCATAGTGCTGGCGACAGGATTGGCACTCCAAATTGTGGCACCTACAGCTTGGCTGCAAACTTGAACCCTAAGAAACAAAGAGAATAAAGAAACTTTCCATTTTACCCATTACTGTAACCATTGTTGTGGAGAACAGTCATGAGAACAGAAAATACTTTGTGAAAACATGAGCACATTGCTAGCTTTGCCAGGGACTTAGTGGCCCAGTGAAAAAAGTTGGTTTTTATATAACAGAACATTGAGACTGATGGAAAAGTCTTGAAAAAGAACGATTGTTGAAAGTGCCCCAGGGAGGAGCTTCAGAAGGAGGAAAAAATGGAGAAAGACTACCAAGAAAATTGGACAGCTTCCAGAGGCCTATCAACATCCTTAACCACAGACAAGGATAAACAAACAAAATTTGGAAAATTCAGAGCTGGAGAGACCTCACAAAGTATCTCATAATTGTGAGAGCAGAGATGAGAGAAAGAGGTACCCCAGAATTTCATCAGCTTATTTTTATTCTTATTCCTCAGACCAAGAATCTTCTGATGACCGCCATGCTCTGACATCTCTATCACCTCCCTGTCCTCATCAGATGTCTATGGACCATTACAGATCTCCAGTGTAGCAACACCAGCCCACACTTCCACACCAGAGACCTAGCCACATAATGGCTCCCAGAACAGTCTAGGGCTCAGTTAATAATGACACCTCACTGAGCAGAAGAGGAAATGGGCTCTGAGTCAAAACAAGGAGCACAAAGGTGCCCACAAAGAAAAACTTTTGGAGGATACCCAGGGTGATGAGAATTCATCTGCTTTGATCAGCAAGAAACCACACAAGGTAATCTCCAATGAGGAAAGCCAAAGGCAACTCTCTGGGATAGAATGAAGGAGAAACCATTCCCTAGTGGTGTGAAGAAAGAGAAGGAAGGAGAAGGCAGCAGCATCAAGAAGTTTTTACTCCCTGGGAGATTTCTTTAGACAACCATTTTAAGAAGTCAAACTACAGTATTAGAGAAAACCAAACCAAACTAAATAAGCCAAATCAAGAGAGTAAAAACCCAAGAAAGGGGCCCAGGGTATAAGAAGCTTCTAATAACCTAAAG
This sequence comes from Canis lupus dingo, assembly GCF_003254725.2. Lineage (NCBI taxonomy): Eukaryota > Metazoa > Chordata > Mammalia > Carnivora > Canidae > Canis > Canis lupus. Next base: position 27,551,099 of record NC_064261.1, on the reverse strand, counting down.
CCTTAAGAAGGGAAACTAAAAACTTCTAAATTGAATAAAAAGTCAGTGGGTTCTCTTCCTGAAGTGGAAGTGGAAGATATTGATAATGAATTCGAGAAGCCCATCATGTCTTTGGAGTCGTACCTTAGCTATGACCAGCCCTGGGAGAAAAAGACAATTTCCTGTTTGTGAACACGTTAATCACTGCACTTGGAGAGGAAAAAAAAAAAAAAAAAAAGACTTACAAAAAAAATTTCTAAAAGCACTAGTTAAACATGGACTCCATTCAGAAATTATCTAGAGTGAAGGAAAATTATTCAGAGAAGGTACAGCCAAGTGGAGTTGATTCTGCCAAGCTTGGAAAGGTCCTCACTGATGCATTACCATTGTTATCAGACCTCCTATTACCAAGGTTAGAGGTCCATTACCACATACTGCCTCTCCTTGAATTGATGTTCTCCTTCCAATAAAACACAAAGACCCTCTTCACCCCAGGAAAAAGAAGCTGACTTACTGAACTCAGAATGAATTCTAAGATGCAGGTATATTCTGGTTCAGTGAGTGCTTATCTCCCCAAAACAAATAAGAGTAGACAATAGGGGATCCTAGGGTGGCTCAGCAGTTTAGTGCCTGCCTTCAGCCCAGGGCGTGATCCCCGGGGGGCCTGGGATCGAGTCTGCATCGGGCTCCCTCTGCGTGTGTCTCTGCCTCTCTCTCTCCCTCTCTGTGTGTCTCTCATGAATAAATAAATAAAATCTTAAAAAAAAAAGAGTAGACATTTGGAATAAAGTTAAATTAATCAGATAAGTAAAGAAATCTGTATTCTTGTATATCTGGTAGTGGAATGAGATTCATACCAGTTACAAATACCTGCTGGTGACTTTCTTGTGTCTTCCCTTAACAGCCAGATAGTCAACATTTATGGAGTCCCTATTTTTAATGGGTATGGTATTAGTAATTGCAAAATGAAATGCCATGTTTCCTTTAAAACCTGGAAATCTATACAGGAAGATATGCTAATAAGAAATTTAGACATGTGATTCTTCAGTAATAACTTTTCAAGGATATTTTGGAAAAAAGTGCTTCTTGGGTCCGAATTCACTTTTAATCAGCAATTTTCTTTAACGGGATTGCTTAAAATGGCATTTCACACATACCATTTGTGAGTTCAGTGGCATACATACAAAACAATCAGTAAGTGTTCTTTAATTATTTTTTCCTTTTTTTAAAAAAAAGATTTTATTTATTTATTCATGAGAGACAGACAGAGAGAGGCAGACACGGGCATAGGGAGAAGCAGGCTCCATGCAGGGAACCTGATGTGGGACTTGATCCCAGGACCCCGGGATCATGACCCCGAGCCAAAGGCAGACGCCCAACTGCTGAGCCACCCAGGAATCCCTAATTATTTTTTTCCATTTAGGGAATCATAGGTACATTTCACATTAGTTCTTAGTAAAGGACAGAGGTTTTAAAATTACTAAAGTTTCAAAAACATTTATTTAAGTAAAAACTTTAGTCAAAGTAGGCTACAATAAAATCCTAAGAATGCCCATTCTTATGGCTAATAACCTACCTGTGTTTGAAAGCAGTCTGAAAATATTATTTATTTTAATAAGCCTTGAAAATAGTAGACATGAAAAATGGCTATTGAATAAAAAGATGAACAGATAAAAATGAAAATGAGTTAATACTAGGAATCATATTTGCTAATTGAAGTGTGGAGATTTAATGAATGGACTTTCCTCAAATCATAGTTAGGCAAATGCAAATAATTTCTCACTTGTAAGTGGCAACACATATATAGTCCTCCTCCAGGCTAATACTTGAATATACATCACAATAAAAACTGGAAGAGGGATCCCTGGGGTGGCGCAGTGGTTTAGCGCCTGCCTTAGGCCCAGGGCGCGATCCTGGAGTCCCAGGATTGAATCCCACGTCGGGCTCCCGGTGCATGGAGCCTGCTTCTCCCTCTGCCTGTGTCTCTGCCTCTCTCTCTCTCTCTATGTGACTATCATAAATAAATAAAAAATTTTTAAAATCCTTAAAAAAAAAACTGGAAGAAACTTAGAATGGAAGAAGTTACATAAAAAATATGTGAAGAGTGTTTAGAATAATGTGTAATACACAATAAGTGTTTTATGTTTTAACTATTATTACTTGCTACTAATACCATTAACACTATAACTTTAGATAAAATAGAAATGTGAAATATCAACAATTTAAAGTTAAAACTGTCAAACATTACTTGGATTGTGTGCCTGGCTGGCTCAGCCAATAGAATATACAATTCTTAATCTCAGGGTCATGAGTTTGAGCCCCACATTAAGTATAGCACTTAATTAATTAATTAATTAATTGATTAACACTATAACATGATTATCTATCTAGAAAAAATTATACAAATATTTGAACTAATCCACAAGTGTAGCAAGGCCACTAAGTAAAAGGTTAGTATAGAAAATTCAATTGCTTTCCTATAAACCAGAAATGAATATTTTGAATTGGCATTAAAAAATAATATTTATAATAAGACCCAAAATGGAAGTGCATGAGTATAAATATTATAAAAAAATATATGGAATCTTCATGCTGAAAACTACAAAACACTGATGGAAAATCACAGATTTTGTTCCCACTGATGGGTAGATTCAATATTATTAAGATACCAATTCCTCTCAGTCTATAGATTCAGTGCAATCTCAATCATTCTAAATGGAGGAGGGCAAAAATAACTACTCATTGCTCATGAGTGGATAAAATGGTACAGCCACTTTGGAAGAAACTGAGAAAGTTTTGGAAGAAAGATGAATCATATTCAGAATAAAGAAGAATAGTATTGCTGTAAGAACTATCAATCATGCTTCTAGTTATATACCCAAATGATTTGAAAACATCTGTTTACATAAAAACCTGCATGCAAATTTTTATAACAAAATTATTCATAATAGCCAATAAATGAAAGCAATGAAGTTGTCATTCAACAGTTGAATTGAAAACCAAAGGGGCATGACTGTACAAGGAAATGCTATGCACTGATAAAAAGGAATATCTCATTAAGCCATGCAAATACATGGATGATTTTTAAATGCATATGACTATAAATGTCAACATATCAACTGCATGAAACCAGGCTGCTACCATCTGCCATTTATTACACAACTTTTCATTTCTAGCATAAATAACTAGGGGTTTTAGAATTGTTGACTCAATATTTGGGACATTCTAAAGAATAAGTCTGAAGTCTATATAATGTATGATTCCATTTATATGACATTTTGTAAATGCCAAAATTAAAGAGATTATTACACAGATCAGCATTTAACACACTTTTCGCAATGTGACATTTAAAAAAAATAGGTGAAGCACAGAGAAAATTTTAAGACAGTAGACATTATTTGTGATATATAGATGCAAAAATTTTCAACTATTTGCAAACTATATTAAACAGTACATTAAAAGATCATATACCATGATTAAGTGGAATTTATTTCAGGATGCAAAGATGATTCAATATCTGCAAATCAAACAATGTGCTACACCACATTAACAAAATAAAGTTCAAAAACCATGTAATCTAATGGATGAAGAAAAAGCATTTGAAAAAACTCAGTATCCATTTATGATAAAAACTCTCAACAAAATGGGTATAGACAGAATATATTTCAGCATAATAAAGGCCATATATGAAAGATAACATAATACTTAATGATGAAAAGATAGTACATTTCCTTTGAGATCAGAAATAAGAAAAGAATGCTCTTTCATGTACCTTTATTCAACATAGTGTTGGAAGTCTTTGCCAGGGCAATTAGACAGAATAAATAAATAAAAAGCATGTAAATTCGAAAGGAAGAAGTAAAATTATTTGCAGACCACGAATTTATCTATGAAATGCCATGAGATCCCACCAAAAAAACTCTTAGAACTAATAAGCTAATTCAGTAAAGTTGCAGGATACAAAATCAATATATAATACTCAGTTGCATTCTTATACACTGACATGAACTATTAGAAAGAAAAACTGAGAAAACAACCACAGTTACAATTGCATCAAAAAAACAAAAACAAAAAACTAGTAATGAGGGATCCCTGGGTGGCGCAGCGGTTTGGCGCCTGCCTTTGGCCCAGGGCGCGATCCTGGAGACCTGGGATTGAATCCCACGTCAGGCTCCCGGTGCATGGAGCCTGCTTCTCCCTCTGCCTGTGTCTTTGCCTCTCTCTCTCTCTCTCTCTCTGTGACTATCATAAATAAAAAATAAATAAAAAATAAAAAAATAAAAAACTAGTAATGAATTTAACATAGTAGATGAAAAATCTGTATACTGAAAACTATGACATTGATTTAAAAAAATGAGGAAGACACACATAAATGGAAAGATATTTTGTGCTTATGGAGTAGGATAATTAATATCATTAAAATATCCATACTACCCAAAGCAATTGGCAGATTCAGTGTGATCCCTATCAAAATTCCAATGGAATCATACACAAACAGAACAAATAATCCTAAAATTTGTATGGAACCACAAAAGATCCTGAAGAGTTAACCCAATCTTGAGAAAAAAGAACAAAGCTGAAGACATCATATTCCTTGATTGCAAACTATACTACAAAGCGATAACAATCAAAAATAGTATGATTTTTGTCATAAAATATAGACATATAAATCAATGAAACAGAGTGAATATCCCAGAAATAAATTCACATGTATTAGGTTAGTTAATTTATGACAAAGGAGGCAAGACTACACAATGGGGAAAATTAATCACTTCAATAAAGAGTGTTGGGTAAAGTAGACTGTCCTATGCAAAAGAATGGACTACTAACTTAGAGCATACACAAAAATTAACTCAAAATGGATCGCCCAAAATGGACCAAACATTGAATCTAAGTCCTGAAACCATAAGACTCCTGGAAGAAAAGTTAAGGAGTAAACTCATTGACATCAGTCTTGACAATGAAGTTGAATCTGACTCCAAAGGCAAGGACAATAAAAGAAAAAAAAATGGAATTACATTAAACTAAAACCTTCTCTACAGTGAAAAAAACCATCAACCAAATGAAAAGGCAACCTATTGAATGGGAGAAGTTATTTTCAGATTATATATTTGATAAGGGATTAATATCTAAAACATGAAAAAATTATACAACTCAATAAAAATCCATTTAACTCTGGGAAATGAACTAGGGGTGGTAGAAGGGGAGAAGGGCAGGGGGTGGGAGTGAATGGGTGACGGGCACTGGGGGTTATTCTGTATGTTAGTAAATTGAACACCAATAAAAAATAAATTAAATAAATAAATAAATAAATAAATAAATAAATAAATAAAAACAAATAAATAAATAAATAAATAAAAAACAGAAAAAAAAATCCATTTAAAAAATGGGTGGAAAATCTGAATGCACACTTTTCCAAAGAAGACATACAGATGGCCAATGCTACTAATCAGTAGAAAAACGCAAATCAAAGCCATAATGAGATATCACCTCACACCTATCAGAATGGCTAGAATCAAAAAACAAGAAATAAGGGTTAGCAAGGACGTGGAAAAAATAACACTTGTGCACTATTCAAGGGGATGTAAATTGGTACAGCCACTATGAAAACTGGTATGAAGCTTCCTCAAATTTTTTTTAAATGATAGAAATACGCTATGATCCAGAAATTCCACTTCTAGGTATTTATCCAAATAAAATGAAAATGCCAAATAACAAAGATATATGCACCTCTCTGTTCATTGCAGCATTATTTAAAATAGCCAAGCTAGAAAAGCAACCTATCTATCAATGGATAAATGGATAAAGATGCAGCATATATAAACTCTACTCAACCATAAAAACCAGTGAGCTCCTGCCATTTGTGACAACATGGGTGGATCTTGAGGGTAACATGCTAAGTGAAATAAGTCAGATAAAATTGACATTACTGTATGATTTCACGTACATGTGGAATCTAAAAAACAAAACAAAATAAACAAAATAAAACTCCAGGACGCTGAGAACACATTGGTGGTTTTCAGAAGGGAGGAGATTTGGGGGTAGGTGAAACAGGTGAAGGAAATCAAGAAGTTATAAGATAGATCATACACATGTAGTGTACAGCATGGTGACTATAGTCAATAATATTGCACTGCATATTTGAAAGCTGCTAAGAAAGTAAATCTTAAAAGGTCTCATCACCAGAAGAAAAAAAACTGTAGCATCACGTGGTGATAGATGGTAACTAGACTTATTGCATTGTTTATAATATGTACAAATATTAAATCAATATGTTGTACAACAGAAACTAATGTTATGTCAATTATACGTCAACAACAAAAAAATAAAGAGTACAGGATATAAATGGTTCAAAACAGACTTTACAGTGGATAAATCTAACAAACACTACCTCCACCGCATGATCAAGGTTAACATCAACTATACGGGTCATGCTGATAATATGCACCATTGATACCATGTAATGAAAATTACATTTTTGATATTTTCTTCTCTTGAATCCCAAACTCTAATATAATCATGAAAAAAAAAACGTCTGATGAATTCCAATAAATAGGTTAACATCCTACGAAATATCTGACCATTACTTCTCAAAACTATCAATGTCATCAAGAAGATGGGGTGATGAAGAAGGTGTTACAGTCAAGGGGAGTCTAAACTAGACAACATGAGTGAATGATGTTATATGGTATACTGAATGGAATCCTGCAACAAAAAAGGATAGTAGGTAAAAACTAAATAAATCTAACTGAAATATAAATTTCAGTTGATAATAATAAATTGATATTAATCTCTTAACTGTAACAAATGTACTATGCTAATATGACATTAATAATAGTGGAAACTGGATGTGGGTACAGGAACTCTCCACTTCTTTCTTAAAAATCAAAAACTATTCCAAAACAACAAAGACCTGGGATCCCTGGGTGGCTCAGCAGTTTAGGGCCTGCCTTTGGCCCAAGGCGAGATCCTGGAGTCCCAGGATGGAGTCCTGCATCAGGCTCCCTGCATGGAGCCTGCTTCTCCCTTGCCTGTGTCTCTGCTGCTCTCTCTGTGTCTCTCATGAATATATAAAATCTTTAAACAAAACAAAACAAACAAACAAAAAAACAAAGATCTTATCTAAAAATATAACCAGACATTTGCCTGAATCATTTTGTAAAAACAAATTTTCTAATTCACACAGAAAGATAATAGTGCTAAAGTAAGGAAAGAAAAGAAGGAAAATTGGAACATTCAATATGTGCAAGTACCCCTGTAGACACATTGCATATTCCATGTAATTTACTTTATTGTTATAATAGCATGTAGGAGGACATTGTTATTGCCAATTTTTAAATGGATAAACTAAACAATTTCAAATGGCCTAATATCAAAAATGCAACAAAGAACATTAAGAGTTTAAACCTAAGCTTGTCTATTTGTTTAAATATTTTGTTGTGTGTATGTGTGCGCGCGCGCGTGTATGTGTGTGTTTCCATTTTAACCAGTTTTTAAGTGAACGATTCTGGGACATTAATTACAATCAATGTTGTATTAACCTCACCACCAATTCCAAACATTTCATCCTACCAAACATAAACTCTGTATATATTTTCCCATTTTACCAGTTACACGTAACCCCTAATCTCTATGAATTTCTTCATTCCATATATTTTATTTAAATGAAATCACACAGTATATATTATTTTGTGAATGGCCAATTTTATTTAGCATAATGTTTTTAAGGTTTATCTATGTGAAAATGTGTATCAGAACTTCATTAATTTGTATAGCTGAATAATACCCATTGAATAGTCTATTTTTGTCAATTGATATATACTTTGTTTATAATTTTATGGGAATTTAAGGAATTCCTGTTTCCATTTCGGAAAAAAATAATGGCTGTGTCATAACTATAAATACCACTTTAGGTAGTTTTGGCATCTTTAAAATATTAAATCTTACCTGTGAACAGTAGGATATCTTTCAATTAATTTTAGGTCTTCTCTGATTTCTTTCAACAATGTTTTGTAGTTTTCATTATAGAGTATTTCACTTCTTAGTTACATTGATTCCTCAATATTTTATGCTATTATAAATGGAATTGCTTTTAAATTTCCTTTTATGATTGTTCATTGTTAGAGTGTAGAAACAACTGATTTTTTTTTTCATTTTGCTCTTGTATCACTCCACCTTGCTGAATTAATCTAATAGCTCTAGTAGCTTTTTTGGGGGGTCCTTAGGGTTTTCCATATTTAGAGTCATGCCATCTGTGAATTGAGATAGCTTTACTTCTTTCTTTTCAATTTGGATGCTTTTGTCTGTTTTCTAACTGCCCTGGCTAGAATTTCCAGTACAATGTTGAATAGCAATGATGAAATTGAATATCCTTGTCTTGTTCCTGATCTTAGCCGACAAGATTGCCATTTTTTTTTACCAATGAGCATAATGCTAGTTGTAGGGTTTTCAATAATGCTTCTTATTATATTGTGGAAGTTCACTTCTATTCCTAGTAGTCTAAATGTTTTTATCATAAAAAGGTATTTGATTTTGTCAAATGCATTCTCTGCATCAGTTGAGGTGATCATGAGTGTTTGTGTTTTCATTAATTCCATTTAAAATGGTGTGTTACATTGATTAATTTTTTTTTATTTTGAACCCCCTTGGTCCTTGGGATCAATTACACCTGGCCATGATATATAATTCTGTTAATATGTTACTGGATTCATTTTGCTAGTCATTTCTAAGAATTTGTGCATCTATATCTATAAGGGGTATTGGTCTGCAATATTCTCTCTTTTGATGTCTTTTTATGGCTTCTGAGTAACTCTGGGCTTCTAGAATCAGTTAGGAAGTGTTGCCTCCTTTTCTGTTTCTGGGAAGAGTTTGAGACAGATTGGTGTTAATTCTTCTTTAAATGTACTTAAAAATATAGTGTATTAATGGAACATTTGAGGTATAGTAAGACCAACAGAGCAGGAGATGTTTTCCACTGAAAAGATAATTTGTGATTTCAACAGAATAGGGAGTGACAGAACACAGTGGAGGCACATGGTATTTTAAGGTGAGGGAGGTCAGTAATTTATCTTCCCGGCTGAGAAGACACTTTAATGCTAAAAAATGAAGCAAGGCTCTCCATATCATTTACACAGTTTTATTCAGGGTAACTTACTGATTGGGGCACTCAGGCAAACAGACAATATAGGGGCGTTTTCTGTCCCTATTCTCCAGCCCTATCCAGAACTTAATCCCCAGATTTTATGGGATGAAGAGCATCATGGTGAGGTCACAGGGTAGTTATCTAAAGTGGGGCAGCAGAGGCTCCCTTCTATTTACATAAAGTGGCATCACCTTTAGGCCAGAGGGGAGAACAGGATGGAGGATTCAAGATGCAGTCAGTGTTGCCAGCGCTTCTACACGTAATAAAGCAATAAGGACTATCACAAGGCAAAGAGAGGGACAAGATCCACAGATAAGAGAATTTATTGTAGATTCTTCAGGAAAGGGAAAGGCAGGATTAAGAGGTTTAGGATCCGCTAGTTTAAATCATTTCCATGGGCTTTGGGGATCAGAGGCTGTCCTAGTTGTTTGGAACCTGGTCCTGGGGTGGTTAGGGCAAGTTAATAGTAGTCCAGAATGTGAGAGCCTGATCAAGATACTGGTAAGAGTGTGGGTTCTGGATGGTTTATATTTATGTCAATGATCCATTCTGAGTCTTTTTTTTTTTTTTTTTGGTCAGAAATGAAAGACTTGCACTTGAGATATATATATATATATTTTTTTTTTAAGATGTTGTCCAGTTGTTCCAACACCTTGTGTTGAAAATACAGTCTGCCGAATTGCATTCTCTTTACTCCTTTTTCAAAGATCAGTTGATTATATTTTTTTGGTCCTACTTTTGGATTCTAGTCTGTGAAATTTAGCTATTTCCCATTCTTTTTTTTTTTTTTCCTATACTACAGTGCCTTTATAACAAGCCTTGAGGTCAAGTTCTTTCAGTACTCTGACTTTCTTTTCTTTCAGTACTGTGATGGCTATTATGGGTCTTTTGCCTCTCCGTATTAGTTTTAGGATCAGTTTATGAATATGTACAAAATGACTTGGTAAGATTAGAGTTGAGATTATATTGGAACTATAGATCAAGTTGGAAATAAGTGACATCTTGAAAATATTGAGTCTTCCAATTTATGAACATAGAATATTTCTGCATTTATTTAGTCCTTTTTACTTTATTTCATTAGTTTTGTAGAAACTAGGTCTTTATCTAGATCTTGTACATATTTTTTAGATTTATATATAAATATTTTATTTCAGAGGTGCTAATATAAATGGCATTGGCATTTTTAATTTCAAATTCTACTTGTTCATTGCTGGTATATAAGACAGTGATTGAATTTCATATAGTAACCTTGTATTCTAAAACCTTGCTGTAATTACTGATTAGTTCTAACAGTTCTTTTTTCCTCCAATTATTTTGGATTTTCTACATAGGCAATCATGTCATCTATGAAAAATTTTGCTTTTAATTTCCCTATCTGTACACATTGTTTCCCTTCTTTTAATTTTCCTCTCATTATTCTCATTCTCTTTCTGTCCCTTCCTGCCCTTCCTCTTCCTTCCCCTCCCCTCCCTTTTTCTCCCTCCCTCCCTTCTCCCTCCTTCACCTTTATTTCCCTTTGTGCATTAGTTAGGACTTCCAGTACAATACTATAATATTGACAAGGCACATTTTTTCCTTGTTCCTGATTTTGATGAGAGAATCTCTTACCGCAGTTATGATATTACCAATGGTTTTACGTAGATGTATCAAATTGAGGAAATTCCCTTCTATTCCTAGTTTACTAAGAGATTTTATCATGAATAGGTGTTGGATTTAGTCACATGCTTTTCCTTCATTCATTGAGATGATATTTTAGTTTTTTCTTCTATTGATTTGAGACATTACATTAATGAGTTTCAAATACTTAACCATCTTTGCATACCTTAAATAAATATCACAACTAGTCTGTAATTTTTGGTTTTATTTTGTTTATAATGACTGGTTTTATTTTATTTTTTATATTATTTTTTTAATTTATTTTTTATTGGTGTTCAATTTACCAACATACAGAATAACCCCCAGTGCCCGTCACCCATTCACTCCCAGCCCCCGCCCTCCTCCCCTTCTACCACTCCTAGTTCGTTTCCCAGAGTTAGGAGTCTTTACGTTCTGTCTTCCTTTCTGATAATTCCCACACATTTCTTCTCCCTTCCCTTATATTCCCTTTCACTATTATTTATATTCCCCACATGAATGAGAACATATAATGTTTCTCCTTCTCCGATTGACTTCCTTAACTCAGCATAATACCCTCCAGTTCCATCCACGTTGAAGCAAATGGTGGGTATTTGTCATTTCTAATAGCTGAGTAATATTCCATTGTATACATAAACCACATCTTCTTTATCCATTCATCTGTCAATGGACACCGAGGCTCCTTCCACAGTTTGCCTATTGTGGACATTGCTGCTATAAACATCGGGGTGCAGGTGTCCCGGCGTTTCATTGCATCTGTATCTTTGGGGTAAATCCCCAACAGGGCAATTGCTGGGTCGTAGGGCAGGTCTATTTTTAACTGTTTGAGGAACCTCCACACAGTTTTCCAGAGTGGCTGCACCAGTTCACATTCCCACCAACAGTGTAAGAGGGTTCCCCTTTCTCCGCATCCTCTCCAACATTTGTGGTTTCCTGCCTTGTTAATTTGCCCCATTCTCACTGGTGTGAGGTGGTATCTCATTGTGGTTTTGATTTGTATTTCCCTAATGGCAAGTGATACAGAGCATTTTCTCATGTGAGTGTTGGCCATGTCTATGTCTTCCTCTGTGAGATTTCTGTTCATGTCTTTTGCCCATTTCATGATTGGATTGTTTGTTTCTTTGGTGTTGAGTTTAATAACTTCTTTATAGATCTTGGAAGCTAGCCCTTTATCTGATATGTCATTTGCAAATATCTTCTCCCATTCTGTAGGTTGTCTTTTAGTTTTGTTGACTGTATCCTTTGCTGTGCAAAAGCTTCTTATCTTGATGAAGTCCCAATAGTTCATTTTTGCTTTTGTTTCTTTTGCCTTCGTGGATGTATCTTGCAAGAGGTTACTGTGGCCAAGTTCAAGAAGGGTGTTGCTTGTGTTCTCCTCTAGCATTTTGATGGACTCTTGTCTCACATTTAGATCTTTCATCCATTTTGAGTTTATCTTTGTGTATGGTGAAAGAGAGTGGTCTAGTTTCATTCTGCTGCATGTGGATGTCCAATTTTCCCAGCACCATTTATTGAAGAGACTGTCTTTCTTCCAATGGATAGTCAGTCTTTCCTCCTTTATCGAATATTAGTTGACCATAAAGTTGAGGGTCCACTTCTGGGTTCTCTATTCTGTTCCATTGATCTATGTGTCTGTTTTTGTGCCAGTACCACACTGTCTTGATGACCACAGCTTTGTAGTACAACCTGAAATCTGGCATTGTGATGCCCCCAGATATGGTTTTCTTTTTTAAAATTCCCTGGCTATTCGGGGTCTTTTCTGATTCCACACAAATCTTAAAATAATTTGTTCTAACTCTCTGAAGAAAGTCCATGGTATTTTGTTAGGGATTGCATTAAACGTGTATATTGCCCTGGGTAACATTGACATTTTCACAATATTAATTCTGCCAATCCATGAGCATGGAATATTTTTCCATCTCTTTGTGTCTTCCTCAACTTCTTTCAGAAGTGTTCTATAGTTTTTAGGGTATAGATCCTTTACATCTTTGGTTAAGTTTATTCCTAGGTATCTTATGCTTTGGGTGCAATTGTAATGGAATTGACTCCTTAATTTCTCTTTCTTCAGTCTCATTGTTAGTGTATAGAAATGCCACTGATTTCTGGGCATTGATTTTGTATCCTGCCACGCTACCGAATTGCTGTATGAGTTCTAGCAATCTTGGGGTGGAAACTTTTGGTTTTTCTATGTAGAGTATCATGTCATCGGCAAAGAGGGAGAGTTTGACTTCTTCTTTGCCAATTTGAATGCCTTTAATGTCTTTTTATTGTCTGATTGCTGAGGCTAGGACTTCCAGTACTATGTTGAATAGCAGTGGTGAGAGTGGACATCCCTGTCTTGTTCCTGATCTTAGGGGAAAGACTCCCAGTGCTTCCCCATTGAGAATGATATTTGCTGTGGGCTTTTCGTAGATGGCTTTTAAGGTATTAAGGAATATTCCCTCTATCCCTACACTCTGAAGAGTTTTGATCAGAAATGGATGCTGTATTTTGTCAAATGCTTTCTCTGCATCTAATGAGAGGATCATATGGTTCTTGGTTTTTCTCTTGCTGATACGATGAATCACATTGATTGTTTTACGGGTGTTGAACCAGCCTTGTGTCCCAGGGATAAATCCTACTTGGTCATGGTGAATAATTTTCTTAATGTATTTTTGGATCCTATTGGCCAGTATCTTGTTGAGAATTTTTGCATCCATGTTCATCAGGATATTGGTCTGTAATTCTCCTTTTTGGTGGGGTCTTTGTCTGGTTTTGGAATTAAGGTGATGCTGGACTCATAGAATCAATTTGGAAATCTTCCATCTCTTTCTATCTTTCCAAACAGCTTTAGTAGAATAGGTATGGTTTCTTCTTTAAACGTTTGATAGAATTCCCCTGGGAAGCCATCTGGCCCTGGACTCTTGTGTCTTGGGAGGTTTTTGATGACTGCTTCAATTTCCTCCCTGGTTATTGGCCTGTTCAGGTTTTCTATTTCTTCCTGTTCCAGTTTTGGTAGTGTGGCTTTCTAGGAATGCGTCCATTTCTTCTAGATTGCCTAATTTATTGGCGTATAGCTGTTCATAATATGTTTTTAAAATCGTTTGTATTTCCTTGGTGTTGGTAGTGATCTCTCCTTTCTCATTCATGATTTTATTAATTTGAGTTTTCTCTCTCTTCTTTTTAATAAGGCTGGCTAATGGTTTATCTATCTTATTAATTCTTTCAAAGAACCAACTCCTGGTTCTGTTGATCTGTTCCACAGTTCTTCTGGTCTTGATTTCATTGTGCTCTGCTCGAATCTTTATTAACTCTCTTCTTCTGCGGGGTGTAGGATCTATTTGCTGTTTTTTCCCTAGCTCCTTTAGGTGTAAGGTTAGCTTTTGTATTTGAGTTCTTTCCAGTTTTTGAATGGATGCTTCTTATTGCTATGTATTTCCCCCTTAGGACTGCTTTTGCTGCATCCCAAAGATTTTGAACGGTTTCTTCTTTATTCTCATTAGTTTCCATGAATCTTTTTAATTCTTCCTTAATTTCCTGGTTGACCCTTTCATCTTTTAGCAGTATGGTCCTTAACCTCCACGTGTTTGAGGTCCTTCCAAACTTCTTGTTGTGATTTAGTTCTAATTTCAAGGCATTATGGTCTGAGAATATGCAGGGGACGATCCCAATCTTTTGGTATCGTTTCAGACCCGATTTGTGACCCAGTATGTGGTCTATTCTGGAGAAAGTTCCATGTGCACTTGAGAAGAATGTGTATTCAGTTGAATTTGGATGTAAAGTTCTGTAGATATCAGTGAAATCCATCTGGTCCAGTGTATCATTTAAAGCTCTCGTTTCTTTGGACATGTTGTGCTTAGAAGACCTATCGAGTATAGAAAGAGCTAGATTGAAGTCACCAAGTATAAGTGTATTATTATCTAAGTATTTCTTCACTTTGGTTAATAATTGATTTATATATTTGGCAGCTTCCACATTCGGGGCATATATATTGAGGATTGTTAAGTCCTCTTGTTGGATAGATCCTTTAAGTATGATATAGTGTCCCTCTTCATCTCTCACTGCAGTCTTCGGGGTAAATTTTAGTTTATCTGATATAAGGATGGCTACCCCTGCTTTCTTTTGAGGACCATTCGAAGGGTAAATGATTCTCCAACCTTTTATTTTCAGGCTGTAGGTGTCCTTCTGTCTAAAATGAGTCTCTTGTAGACAGCAAATAGATGGGTCCTGCTTTTTTATCCAGTCTGAAACCCTGCGCCTTTTGATGGGGTCATGAAGCCCGTTCACGTTCAGAGTTACTATTGAGAGATATGAGTTTAGTGTCATCATGATATCTATTCAGTCCTTGTTTTTGTGGATTGTTCCACTGAACTTCTTCTTAAAGGGGAATTTTAAGAGGCCCCCTTAAAATTTCTTGCAGAGCTGGTTTGGAGGTCACATATTCTTTCAGTTGCTGCCTGTCTTGGAAGCTCTTTATTTCTCCTTCCATTTTGAATGAGAGCCTTGCTGGATAAAGTATTCTTGGTTGCATGTTCTTCTCACTGAGGACCCTGAATATATCCTGCCAGCCCTTTCTGGCCTGCCAGGTCTCTGTGGAGAGGTCTACTGTTACCCTAATACTCCTCCCCATAAAATTCAGGGATTTCTTGTCTCTTGCTCCTTTAAGGATCTTCTCTTTATGTTTGGAATTTGCAAGCTTCACTATTAAATGTTGAGGTGTTGAATGTTTTTTATTGATTTTAGGGGGGGGATCTCTCTATTTCCTGGATCTGAATGCCTGTTTCCCTTCCCAGATTAGGAAAGTTTTCAGCTAGATTTTGTTCAAATACATATTCTGGCCCTCTGTCCCTTTCAGCGCCCTTGGGAACCCCAATTAAACGTAGGTTTTCCTTCCTCAGGCTGTCGTTTATTTCCCTTAATCTGTCTTCATGGTCTTTTAATTGTCTGTCTCTTTTTTCCTCAGTTTCCCTCTTTGCCACCAACTTGTCTTCTATGTCACTCACTTGTTCTTCCACCTCGTTAACCCTCGTCGTTAGGACTTCTAGTTTGGATTGCATCTCATTCAATTGGTTTTTAATTTCTGCCTGATTGGATCTAAATTCTGCAGTCATGAAGTCTCTTGAGTCCTTTATACTTTTTTCTAGAGCCACCAGTAGCTGTATAATAGTGCTTCTGAATTGGCTTTCTGACATTGAATTGTAATCCAGATTTTGTAACTCTGTGGGAGAGAGGACTGTTTCTGATTCTTTCTTTTGAGTTGAGGTTTTCCTTCTAGTCATTTTGCTCAGTGCAGAGTGGCCAAAAACAAGTTGTATTGGGAAAAGGAGAAAAAAGAGGAGAGAAAGAAGGAAAGAAAAGAGAAAGAGAAAAAAAAGGAAGAAAAAGAAAAAAGAAGAAAAAGAGCAAGAAAAAGAAAGAAAGGAAAAAAAGGGGTGGGGGAAGGAAACAAATCAAAAAACAAAACAAAACAAAACAAAACAACAACAACAACAAAAAAAGAAAGAAAAAAGAACCACGGGGGAGTATCTTCTGATTCTGTGTACTTTAAGTCCCTTGGCTTCCCCTGGAACTTGTCCGTCCAGCTGGTCTTCTGGGGAGGGGCCTGTTGTGCTGATTTTCAGGTGTTAGCCCTTGGGCGAGCTGCTCTGCCCCAGCCTGGTGCAGGGCTCAGTGGGGTTGTTTACCCCGTGAGCCCCAGGAGGAACAACCGCAGTGGCGGGGCCAGCTCTGCAGCCCTGGAGTCAGCTCCTGCAGTAGCTACTGGAGCTCTCCGTCTGCAGGGCCTGGAGGCTCCGGGTCGGGGCCTCTGATCTGCTCAGCTCGGGGCAGGAGCCTTCCTCGCTGTCCTGGGCACTCCCGGCCTCTGCCTGTCCTGGGGGAGGCCGGATCCTGGGTGTGTCCCGGCGCCCTGTGCTCCGGGGCCTGCACTGTTGGATTCGGGCTCCCGCCCCGCAGCCCCCTCCGCGGAACCTCTTCCTCTGCCCGAGCCCCCGACCTGCTCCCGCCCCGCAGCCCCCTCCGCGGAGCCGCCCCGAGCCCCCCGAGCTGCTCCGGGTCCCGCCGTGCGCGCTGCAGCCCTTAGGGAGCTCGGCGCACTCTCCCGGGGCGCAGGTGTCTGTTAGTGTCCCCAGGAGCCCGAGGGCATCCCCGCCCTCCTGGGTCCTGCTCCACCTCCCTGGAGCCCCTTTCCGCCCGGGAAGGTCAGTGCAGCTCCTGCTCCTCCGGGACGGGGCTCTCCTGTCCTGGGGACACTCGCCCCGGCCTCAGCCCGGCTCCTCGCGGGGCCCCTCCCCCTTGGAGGCCTTTTGTTTCTTTATTTCTTTTTCCCTCCGTCTTCCTACCTTGATAGAAGCGCAAACTCTTCTCACTGTAGCATTCCAGCTGGTCTCTCCTTTAATTCTCAGACCGAATTCATAGATTTTCAGGATAATTTGAAGCTTATCTAGGTAATTTGGTGGAGACAGGTGATTTGGAGACCCTACTCTTCCGCCATCCTGCTCCTCCCCCATAATGTCTGGTTTTAGTGTTAGGGTAAAAAGCTGGTTCCATAAAATAAGTTAGGGAGTATTCCCTCTGCTTCTATCTTTCTAAGAGAGATTATACAGAATTTGTATAATTTCTTCCTTAAATATTTGAATTTGTTAATAAACCTAGTTGAGTCTGATGTTTTCTAGTATTGGAAAGTGATTTATTAAATTTCATTAATACATATAAGCCTATTTAAATAATATATTTCTTCTTATGCAAGTTTTGGCAGATTGTGTCTTTCACGGAGTTGATTCGTTTCATCAGGGCTATCAAAATTGTGGCTATTGGGTTGCATAATATTCCTTTACTATCATTATAATGTCCATAGCCCCTTTAGTAGTGTCCCTCTTTCATTTCTGATATTAGTAATATGTGTTTCTCTCTTCTTAGTCCTGTTAGAGGGTTTTCAACTTTATTTTTCCAAAGAACTAACTTTGGGCTTTATTGATCTGCTCTATTGCTTTTCTGCTTTAAATTTCATTGCTTTCTGTTATAATTTAAACCATTTCTTTAGCTTACTCTGGATTTAATTTAATTTTATTTGTCTAGTTTCCTAGGATAGAAGTTTATTTTTTATTTTTTTAATAATAAATTTATTTTTTATTGGTGTTCAATTTACCAACATACAGAATAACACCCAGTGCTCATCCCGTCAAGTGCCCCCCTCAGTGCCTGTCACCCATTCACCCCCACCTACAGCCCTCCTCCCCTTCTACCACTCCTAGGTCGTTTCCCAGAGTTAGGAGTCTTCATGTTCTGTCTCCCTTTCTGATATTTCCTACCCATTTCCTCTCCCTTCCCTTCTATTCCCTTTCACTATTATTTATATGCCCTAAATGAATGAGACCATATAATGTTTGTCCTTCACCGATTGACTTACTTAACTCAGCATAATACCCTCCAGTTCCATCCACATTGAAGCAAATGGTGGGTATTTGTTGTTTCTAATGGCTGAGGAATATTCCATTGTATACAAAAACCATATCTTCTTTATCCATCCATCTTTCAATGGACACCGAGGCTCCTTCCACAGTTTGGCTATCGTGGACATTGCTGCTAGAAACATCGGGGTGCAGGTGTCCCGGCGTTTCATTGCATCTGTAGCTTTAGGGTGAATCTCCAGCAGCGCAATTGCTGGGTCGCAGGGCAGGTCTATTTTTAACTCTTTGAGGAACCTCCACAGTTTTCCAGAGTGGCTGCACCAGTTCACATTCCCACCAACAGTGTAAGAGGGTTCCCTTTACTCCACATCCTCTCCAACGTTTGTGGTTTTCTGCCTTGTTGATTTTCCCCATCCTCACTGGTGTGAGGTGGTATCTCATTGTGGTTTTGATTTGTATTTCCCTGATGGCAAGTGATGCAGAGCATTTTCTCATGTGAGTGTTGGCCATGTCTATGTCTTCCTCTGTGAGATTTCTGTTCATGTCTTTTGCCCATTTCATGATTGGATTGTTTGTTTCTTTGGTGTTCAGTTTAATAAGTTCTTTATAGATCTTGGAAACTAGCCCTTTACCTGATAGGTCATTTGCAAATATCTTCTCCCATTCTTTTTTTTTTTTTTTTTTTTTTTTTTTTTTTTTTTTTTTTTTATTTATTTTTATTGGTGTTCAATTTACTAACATACAGAATAACACCCAGTGCCCGTCACCCATTCACTCCCACCCCCCGCCCTCCTCCCCTTCTACCACCCCTAGTTCATTTCCCAGAGTTAGCAGTCTTTACGTTCTGTCTCCCTTTCTGATATTTCCCACACATTTCTTCTCCCTTCCCTTATTTTCCCTTTCACTATTATTTATATTCCCCAAATGAATGAGAACATATAATGTTTGTCCTTCTCCGTCTTCTCCCATTCTGTAGGTTGTCTTTTAGTTTTGTTGACTGTATCCTTTGCTGTGCAAAAGCTTCTTATCTTGATGAAGTCCCAATAGTTCATTTTTGCTTTTGTTACTTTTGCCTTTGTGGATGTATCTTGCAAGAAGTTACTGTGGCCGAGTTCAAAAAGGGTGTTGCCTGTGTTCTTCTCTAGGATTTTGATGGAATCTTGTCTCACATTTAGATCTTTCATCCATTTTGAGTTTATCTTTGTGTATGGTGCAAGAGAGTGGTCTAGTTTCATTCTTCTGCATGTGGATGTCCAATTTTCCCAGCACCATTTATTGAAGAGACTGTCTTTCTTCCAGTGGATAGTCTTTCCTCCTTTATCGAATATTAGTTGACCATAAAGTTGAGGGTCCACTTCTGGGTTCTCTATTCTGTTCCATTAATCTATGTGTCTGTGTTTGTGCCAGTACCACACTGTCTTGATGACCACAGCTTTGTAGTACAACCTGAAATCTGGCATTGTGATGCCCCCAGATATGGTTTTCTTTTTTAAAATTCCGCTGGCTATTCGGGGTCTTTTCTGATTCCACACAAATCTTAAAATAATTTGTTCTAACTCTCTGAAGAAAGTCCATGGTATTTTGTTAGGGATTGCATCAAACATGTAAATTGCCCTGGATGGAAGTTTAGATTGCTGATTTTAGTTCTTTCTTTCTAACATGCATTCAGTGCTATCAATTTCCCTCTAAGCACTGCTTTTGCTTCATCCTACAAATTTTCATAAGTAATGTTTCATTTAGTTCAAAATATTTTAAAAAATTATTTTTATGGTTCATTTTAGACTCATGTTTTATTTATAACAAATTGGTTAACCCCATATTTTGAGATTTTCCAACTCTCTGTTATTGATTTCAAAATAGGTAATTCTCCTCCATTCTGCCAGAAGCATAGGGAATTTTTTTCAGGTCTCCAGTATGAGAACCTTTTTGGTTAACTAGATGTTAAACTTATAAAAGTATGAAGGCTCCCTAATAACGAGTCATCATGGAGTTTTTACTCTATTTGTTCACACCGAGGATCCAACAATTCCTCAATTACAGTTCCAGGTTGCCTTCTATCCTAAGGGATCCCATGATGTTTCTGCTCATGTATTTTTGCATTAGGAAGTCATCATTGTCTTTATTCCTCTATCTGTCCCTATTTTTGTGGCAATTGTTTGTCCAGTGACCTCACTTTTATGATAAATCCAAGAAGTATTGTTAATTTTTTTCAGGTTATTCAATTTTCTACTTGTTAGATTCTAGCATCCAATTCCATGCTCCTTACATGCTGGACGAGAAACTGGCAACTTTTGCTTTTGAATGGAGAAGTAATCCATTTACATTTAAAGAAACTATTGATAATAGAGGACTTATATCTCCATTTAGATTTTTAAAATATTTTTCTGTATATTATGCCATTCTCGTGTTTCTTATTTTCTCTATTATTGAATTCTTTTGCATTCATTTGATTGATTTTTTGTTGTTGTTGTTGTTCTTTGGTAGGGGATCCTTTTGTTTCCCTTCTTATTTAGTTCACGGATATATTTTAGTGTATTTTCTTCATGGTTACCATGGGGTTACACTTAACATCTTAGCTTCATAGCAGTCTAGTTCAGGTTGATATCAACTCAATTTCAGCAGCATACAAAAACTCTACTCATATACATTTTTACCATCCCCCACAAATATTGTTATCACAAATTACATCTTTAAACCTTGTGCCCAATAACATATTGATTATTCTTATGCATTTGTCTTTTAAATCCTATAGAAAAATAAAAAAGTGTAGTTACAATCTAAATATATAATACTGACTTTTATACTTGCCTATGTATTTATCTTTACTGAAGACCTTTATTTCTTCATGTGCCTTTGAGTATCTTCATATGGCTGGCATCATTGCATTTCAATCTGAAGGACTCTTTTTTCACATTTTTTGTAGGGCAAGTATGGTGAAAACTACCTTATCTTTTGTTCATCTGTGAATGTCTTAATTTCTCATTCATTTTTAAAATATTATTTTTTCAGGTCATAGGATAGTTTTTCAGGTTATAGATTTCTTAGTTGTTTTATTTTCCTGTCAGCACTTTATATATTTCATTCTACTAACCTCTATCCTTCAAGTTTTCTTATTTTCTTTTCTATGTTTTTAAGATTTTATTTATTTATTCATGAGAGACACAGAGAGAGAGGCAGAGATATAGACAGAGGGAGAAGTAGGCTCCTCGAGGGGAACTTGATATGGGACTCAATCCCAGGACTCTGGGACCATGCCCCGAGCAGAAGGCAGATGCTCAACCACTGAGCCACCCAGGCATCCCAATCCTTCAAGTTTTCTGATAAGAAATCAGCTGCTATTAATTTTATTGAGAATCTCACATACATGATAAGTTGCTTCTCCTTTGCTTCTTTGAAAGATTTCTAAAAAAAAAAAAAAAAAATCCCCCAATTTTGAAAACTAAATAACACATTTCTAAATTACCCACAGGACAAAAAATAAGTCAAAAGAGAAATTAAAATATATTTTAAATTGAATCAAAATGAAAACATATTGCATGATGTCAATAATTAATGGGTCACTGCTGAAGCAATTCAGAGGAGAATTTACATCACTGAATGGAAATATTAGAAAAGAGAAAAGGTCACAAAATTAGAACATCATCTAATTAAACTGAAAGAAAGCAGAAGAAATAACAGGAAAAATCACAGGATATTATTGAAACAAAAAAGTAAAATTGTAAGAACATCCATGAAACAAAAAGCTAGGTCTTTGAGAAGATAAATAAAGTTGATAAATCTCTAGGCGGGTTGATCAGGAAAAAGAGATGAAACAATTGGCCAATATCAGGAATGAAAGAGGTGATATACTGTAGATTTTAAAGATATAAAAGATACTAAATCAATATTATTAACAAATTCATGCCAATAAACAGAAAGTTAGATAAAATGTACAAGTTACTTTTTAAAAACAAACTGCTAAAAAAAAATAAAAACAAACTGCTAAACTCACTCAAGAAGAAATTGAATGGCCCTGAATCTATTAAAGACACTAAATATATAATTTAAAACTTTGCTACAAAAAACAAATATATCAATTAAGCAAGAAATAATATCAATTATATACAAACTCTTCTAAGAAATGAAGAGAAATAATATTTCTTATTCCATTCTTTGAGATCAGAATTACCCTAAAATTAATACCAAATAAAGGAAAATAGAGATCAGTAATGCTTCTGAACATGCAAAAATCCCAAATAAAATTTTAGTAAATCAAATCCAACAAAATATGAAGAGCTAAGGTATAATAACCTTGTGCCATTTATTTTAGGAACATAAGATCGATTTGCCATTTGAAAATCAGTCCACATACCAGAAAATTAATACATATGAAAAAGACAAAATCTTATGCCTAGCCCAATAGATGCAGAAAAACCATTTGTCACTACCCATCACATTTACCCAATAACAACATTTAGCAAATAGAAATGGAAGTGAACTTCCTCAGGGTTTCATGATCTGATTATGTGGGACCTCATATACTAAGATGGAGATTTTGGCTCCTGCATTGGGAATATAAGAGGTCATTGTGTAGTTAGAAATAGAGTAATGTTTCAAATCTAGCCTGCTTGATTACATAACCAGTATCCCTTTTGGTCAGGCCAGGGATAGCAGGATCCTAAGCTGATAGAGAGCCCTCTCCTGTGATTCATACTTTAAACATTTGTGGAAGGGGAGTGAATAATGCAGGAACAAGTTTTTAGAGACCAAACATAATTGCACCTTACCTCAAGCTCTTTGTATTTCTCAAACTTCATTAGGAGGAAGGGTATGTGCTCATTCATTCTCCTTTTTTCTCTTTCTCCTCTCCCCTCTCTTTTTTCCTCTCTCTCCCTTCACCTGTCCCCTCACATCTCTTTCATCAAGTTTCTTTACATACTGCGATTTCTCCAGCATTTACCTCTTTAAAATGCCCCTGACCATTCTCCTTACTCCCTGGCCTTGTCTCTCTCCCTCTTGATGGCCAACAGAAATTCACCTTCTTATTTCTGGCTACCTGGTGTTTCTGGACTGATGGGCACCAGGTGGTCCTAGTTCTTATCCATCCACCCTGCCACAGAATGTATTCCCTGACTAGAGAATGAATATATTCAGGTCTTGTTTTATTTGAGAGGAATAGGCTTCTCTGTTTCTATCTGTGCCACCCCTTACCCTCTTCTTTCCAGCTCTGTAGGTGTGAGATACTGTGAATGTGTATGTTTAATATGTGTGTGTGTGTGTGTGTGTATGTTTATGTACTGATATGGAGTGAGGAGGAACCAGCCAGACTTAATGGCCCAGATAAATGGCTGATCAATCAGAACAGCTAAGTATCTGCTCCATATATATACCTATGTATATTCACTGTCTAACCATATATTTACTAAAATAATTCTCATGTATATTTGACTTTATTATTGACACAGACTTTGAAAAATATTTTATTGGGATAAAAATGCATAACATCAAATTTACTATCCTAACAATTTCTAAGTATACAGTTCAATAGTGCTAAGCATATTCACATTGTTGTACAACTAATCTCCTGAACTTTTTTTGTCTTATAAAACTGAAACTGTATTGATTAACAGCTCTCCACTTCCCTCAACCTCAACCCTTGGCCCCTATCATTCACCTTTCTATTGCTATGAGCTTGATTACTCTAGATACCTCATATAAAAAGCATCATATAGTTTATCATCTTGTGATTGGCTTATTTCACTTATCACAATATCCTCAAGTTTCATCTGTGTTGTAGCATGTGTCACAGTTTCCTTCCTTTCAATACTAAATAATATCCCATTGTGTGTATATACTACACTTTGTTATCCATTCAACTCTAGGTGAACAATCTGGTTGTTTCTACCTCTTGGCTATTGTAAATAATGCTGCTATGAATGTGATTGTACAAATATCTCTTTGAGATCTTACTTCAATTATTTTGGAAGCATACTAAGAAGTGGAATTGCTGTATTATGTTATAATTCTATTTTTTAATTTTTTAAATGACTTTCATACCATTTTCTTCAGCAGCTGCACTGTTTTACATTCCCAACACCAGTGCACAGGAATCCAATTTCTCCATATCTTCACTGACATTTGTTATTTTCCATTTTGTTTGTTTTTTTGACAGTAGCCATCCTAATGTTTTTCAAACTGACATATAAGCTTTAGGTTTCTTAAGGATTGAAGAGTTATTCTCGCTTGTTTGCTTGCTTTTTGCTTGACACAGTCTTGGGCACATAGTAGGTATTCAACTTATAATAAGTCATTCATAGAAGATTATATTGGTGGGGAAATATCCCTTTGCTGATAAATAATTTCTACAAAAATATTGAAATGTAAAATTTTAAAGGACAGAGTCTTGTTTTATTACAAACATATTGGGAGTTTCATACAGACCACTAGTTCACATCATCTGCATATGACCAAGGAACTACAGAATGAATTTCTGATGCATTATTCATCCCTTATGGATGTAGTTTTGCTTTTGTATGCTGATCCATAAATGCATGAGTGCTTAATTTAATCTGATGTCACTCTTCAAAGCTGGTGCAGATCTACCATTTTTTGCTGTCCCAGTTAAGGGGGGGGTCAAGTTGTATCAACTAGGGAGGCCTGAACACTAGGATATATTTATGATTTAGATATAATTACTATGGTGCAGTCAAATTAATATTGAATTTATAAAAGCTATGTTCTCCAAATAATCTATGTATAATTTAAAGCCATCCCTGGGTTCTCTCAAGCCAGGACTGCTGCTCTGGAGGGTTGAAGCATGCCAGGAACAGAGAGCAGACAAATTGTTCAGTGAGGTTTAATTTTTTATGCATGTTTTATACATAAGTAAATTGGAACATGGAGATTAGATCACACTCCAGCTGTTTCCTTTTAAACTGTGTTGTCCCTTTTATGCTACTCCAAGGTAATAAGCACTTTCTTTTCCCCAGGGTTATACATGAACATAGTACAAAAGCAATGTTCACCTGAGTCATGTGCAGACCATTGCATGTCCGTTGTTTAGGCAGTGGTCACTATCAAAGGGATGCTTCCCTTTGCTCATGCCATTAAATTGTTCTTTAGGTTTTTAAGGAGTTCATTGATAAATATGAGAATCATTGAGATTAAACCAGTCACCCAAGTTCACTCACTCTGTTAACACATGAGGTGTAACTGTTATTAATTAGGCCCTATTGAATGTAGTGAAACATGCTTTTCTCCTAGATAAACCTTGATTTCAATTCACTAAGTGTATCTTCCAGGCACTTTCTCTAGGTAAAGTATGTACTGAAAGAGATGGATGGTAAAACTATAGCCTCATTATAAAAACTTTTTAAAATTGCATATGAAGACTAGTTTATATAGGCTAAATGTATTACATCGTGTAGCAGGTGTTCATTGATTATTACATCTAAGGTATCAAGTGATCTCAGAGTTTAAAAAATACTATATAAATGCATGGTCTTTATGTGAAAGGAATGTGTTTACTGGTTACAGGGAGAAGATACAGAATAGTCCCTGTTGTCCACAAAATATGAACATCCTGTACGAAATGTACATCCTCCACAATAGTGTGCATTCAAGGACCACGCTACACAGTATGCCTGGCTTGTTCTGGCTTATTCTTCCCCTTCCTAAATGTAGTTTTGGAACATCTTTCCTTCTCAAAATATCCCTTTCCAGTAAGAAGGACCAGCCTGAGGAATGTAGATTGACTGACTCTGGAGAGGCTTAAATATGATGTGACAACTCTGTAAAACTGACCCTGGTCAGCTTTCCCGTGCCAAAGAGCTGCATAGGAACGGAACAAGAATGGTGAACTGAGCTCCTTGAATAGATGAGATTCAAGATGTTTTGACATGTTATCAAAACCCAATAAAGTGACTATGTTATATCAATAATGTAGATCAATTCCATAATTTACAAGTACTCCTTAGTAAGGTAATGATCACACCCCCTTAAGTGAGTGAGGAAGCCACTTAAATATGTTTCTTCAA
Organism: Canis lupus dingo; assembly: GCF_003254725.2. Taxonomy (NCBI): domain Eukaryota; kingdom Metazoa; phylum Chordata; class Mammalia; order Carnivora; family Canidae; genus Canis; species Canis lupus. The sequence continues at coordinate 27,524,940 of NC_064261.1, read as the reverse complement.
TTTCCTTGGCAGTTATCATAGGAAGCTGCCATCTATATGTTATTTTTCCTCTTGAAATGTTAATAGATTTCTGTGTCTCCTACTTATGACTGTGAGGCACTTAGATCACCTTCAGAAAGGTCAAACTTTCTCTATTTTTAAATGCTGTTTATTTCTCTACAACTGTAACTGGTGTTTTTACTCTGTAATCTTCCTAATCTGTTGTGTGGTTCCCTCTTTGTGTATCAGATAATATTTCAAATGTCTGTCCTTAAGGAGTTGCCATTATATTACTGGGCATACACTAAATTAGACATTCATCAAATACCTTCGTTCAAAGGAACAAGGAATTCTCTGAAAAATCCTACTTTTTACTGTTAAATTGGCCTTGATAAAGAGCAAAATGCCTTTGAATTATTCCTATCCTCATCCAGAAATTTTTAAACAAAGCTATTTAATTCATATGTGAATTTTACAATGAGAGAATTTAAAAAGAAGTAAAGCATTTGCCATTATCTTCAAGATTTTAGACTTTTTGACTGGAGAACCAAAATATTTGAGCCAGTTAGAAAAAAAAAAAACAAATAATACTATTGTCAAGCAACACAAACAATATATTCTATTAGATGTTTAGTTTAAAGAGAGATTGTCATACGGACAGGAATGAACTAAATTCTATTTATAAATAACAAAAGCATATAAAGAGATTATTTTATGCACAAGATCTGACATGTCAAACTTAAATTATGAGGTAGTAAATTTTGCGAGAATTAATTACCAGAAAACTGCCCCTGCCCTAGGCACTGTGTTATGTGATGATAACAAAATGATAGCCAAGAGTAATTGATATACAAACAAATATTGCTAAAATTGGAAAAAAGCTAAAGTAACAAAAGCATGACCCACATATGAGATAATCAAAATGAGAGATTAAGATTTGTTTGTAGTGTTTAGGTGATAGAAATGTGTGCTGATGGATGTATTTGCCAGGATCGTGTGATGTTGATAGGATCAGGGTATAACAGGGTTTGTGTAAAATACCAAGAATGAGGGTATACTAGTTTCCTATTGGCACTGTAATAAATTACCACAAACTTAGTAGCTTAACACAACCATAATTTACTTTCTTACCGTTCTGGAGAAGTACAACACAGATCTCACTGGACTAAAATCAGGAAATAGGCAGGGTTGTATTCTTTTCCAGAAGATATAGAGGCAAATCTGCTTCCTCACCAATTCCAGCTTTTAGAGGTCACCTGGATTCCTTGGCTCATCATATATCCTTCCTCCATCTTCAAAGCCACCAAATATTCCATTGTTTCCTGTGCTTACAGTTCTCTCTGACCACAGGAAAGAAAAGTTCTCTATTTTTAAGGAGTGGATTGATTAAATTGGCCTCACAGTGATAATCTACCATAATCTCACCTCAAGGTCCTAACTTTAATTACAATTGCCAAATGCCTTTTGCCATGCAAAGTTACCTATTCACAGATTCTTTGGCCTAGGATGTGGAGATCTTTGTGGATTTACCATAGATAGTATTTTATGTGTGCAGTCATTTTCTGTCTGTTTGCCTTATTTTATCAACCAATGTTTTTCTACTGACCGTTATGTGACAAGCTTTTTTTAGATACTGATGACAAGAAATCCCTACTTTAAAGAAACAGACAGAAAGAAAGATAGAAGGATAAATTCTTAGGTAGTTGTAGATACAGCTATGACACATATGTGTGTAGGTAATGTATATATAGATATGATTTATATTTTATTTATATATAATTATACATTTAAATATATGTGTATATATATTTATAAATTCATATAATGCACATATATGTATATAATCTTTATGTCCTATCTCCTGTTTCCACATTTCCTGCAGCATCTAAAACAGGGCTGTGTACAGGAGAGATATTTGGGAAATACCTACTGATAAATAAAATGAGCATTTTCTCTTTTGCTCTATATGATTTTTGAACTCCTGAAACTTTAGAAAGTGGCCACCATGGGTGTTCAGGTCTCTAACAAAGCACTAAGATGGTCCTGTTGCACTGATAAAATCATAGACAAAGCATAAATCAACCAACCTATAACATCATATTCATCACTCTCTCCTATCTTGAGCACAGATATAAAATACAGGCACCAATCTGCCAACCCTAATTTCTCAGAGTTGAACCCAAAGGAGGACATTCTTTCACTATGCCCTACCTTGCAGTACCAAGGAATGCGTAACAACCACATTGTGTCCTTATATTCCCGTCACTGCGTATACATGTAGGTAACTCACTTGAGTTATGTTTATAACAGCATCAATAGCTAGTTGGTTTTTGCAATGGAGCCTCACAGGCAAGAGCTGATAGAAAGGGAGATGTCCCTATTTGAGTTATAGAGCTGTGCCAAAGCGACACAAAAAGCAGCAGACCCTGCAGCCACTGTCATTACCTCAAATAAATACTTGTTGAATAGATGCCCTTGCTATGCAATCTTTTTCCTTAAGGGCACCACAAGAGGGAGTTAACTATTGATGATAAAGTGAGTCTTTCCTAGCAGTGAACTTACTACATCGATTGGACTTTAAATAATCAAAATAAGTCAGAAAAAAAGTGACCAAGTTTAACTGAATTCAACAAACCTGCAACAAACAAGCCTTTCAAGCCAGGTACAGTGCCAGGTGCAGTTAAACACAGTTCAATGAGGAGTTAGATTTGGGCTCTGTTTTCGAAGAGCTAATAACTTAGTTGACAGAGTGACATAAAAGCATGTGCAGTACATTGATATGTCTATGAGATACAAAGAGAACAAAGAAAAGAAACTACACCCAGGGTATTGTAAGAGAAACTTTCATAAAGAAGGAGATTTATAGATAACTTTATTACATCCTTCATTTCTTTGTTGTGTAGAACAGTCTCTAATTTTTTGGTTTCAAGTCCTCATTTATGATCCATTAAATTTTGAGGACCCTGAAGAGTGTTTATATGAGTTATGGCAATCAATATTATTATAATAAATTAAAATTTAATTTAAGTATTAATTTGATACATTTACAAATTATAGGAAAGATATTTTATTAATATTTTCTGAAAAATAGCTATATTTTTTAAAAGAACAATTTATTAAAGAGTGTCATTGGCTCACATTTTTATATCTCTTTAAAATCTGGTTGGAAAGAAGACAGCCATATTCTCATACCTACATTCAGTAAATTACAATATGTTCCTTTGGTTTAAGTATATGAGGAAAATTAAATGGACATAGGTATATCATTGGAAAAGAGAATTTATTTGAACAGACATTTCAGTTCATGTGGATAACTTTTTGCTAATACATTAGAACTCAACATCTGATATTTTCTTGAGATTAGTTACAATGTGCCATTAGGAAACATTACAAAAAACGTTTGAAGTCTGTTACACTAAAATTAATTGGAGTATCTTGAATTTTGAATAAATCTTTTATCCATGTATGATTTTGTTGCATTGTGATTTGTTCACTTAGAACATATCAATTCACTAATTCATGCATATCTGCCAAATATTGACACATTTCATTATATAATATCAAAAAATCCATATCATTAGTAATATAACTGATCTCATCAGGAAAACTTTTAATATTGTGAGGCTATCATATTCATATTGGCCAATACTGGTTTTCTAAGATCTAACTTTCATTTGAGAATTTAATACTTATCATTGGCAAAAATACTTACAGTTATTGTCTTTGAGGTGACAAGTTCACTATATTTTCTTCAAAATGCCTGCCAAATATCCAAATTTGAATAACCATTGTGTCATTCTTTTGGGAACTTCCTTGTATTTACATTTAACTCTTAGAGGATTTTCCACAGAATATCTTTATTTCAATTTTTCCACTGAGTATATGTGTTTAGAGAAAAGATTAAGATTTTGGGAGCCTAAAGGTCATATAGAGTTTCTCTATTCTGTCACCGCTACTAACTAATCAAATTTCTGATTAATACATATATAGCTACATATATACATATACATGTGTGTATATAAAAATATATATAAATTATTTAATCAATATTATGAAAGCCTTCAATATCTTTACATATGTTTCTCTGAGTTTGGCTTCACTTTAAATCCATAGATTTGAAATTTTTGGGTCATAGTGCTATGCATTGTTTGGAATTACTAACATATTTCTAAACTATATCCCAAAACACCTACAACTTTTTAAATCTCCACTAGTATTGTGTGAATATGTTCATACTATATACCAATTGAACTTTATACATCTATTTAAAATTGTCCTAATCAATGTGATTAAAACATGCTGTTCTGTAATGTTAATTTGCATCATTGGTTTGATTTCCTTGAACAGAACTTAAAAAAAAAAAAAAGAAGATTGGACATGTGCACCTGGCTGGTTCAGTCAGAAAAGCATGTGACTCTTCATCTTGGGATCACGAGTTTAAGCCCCAATTGGGTGTAGAGATTACTTAAATAAATACAACTTTTAAAAAATGGAGGACATAATACTCTAGTTCCATCCATGTCCACAAATGGCAAGATCCCATTCTTTTTATGGCTGAGTAATATTCCATTGTGTGTATATACCACATCTTCTTTATCCATTCATCAGTTGATGGACTTGTGCTGCTTTCATAATTTGGCTATTATAAATAATGTTGCTATAAACATTGGGTTGCATGTATCCCTTTCAATTAAGTATTTTTATATTCTTTGGGTAAATACTTAGTAGTGCAATTGCTGGATTGTAGGATAGTTCTATTTTTAACTTTTTGAGGAACCTCCATACTGTTTTGCAGAGTGGCTGCACCAGTGGGGAGGATGGGGGGATGGGTAATACAGGTGATGGGGCTTAACGAGGGCACTTGTGATGAGCACCAAGTGTTGTATGGAAGTGTTGAATCACTATATTGTAAACCATAAACTAATACTGTATAATAACTAACTGGAATTTAAATAAAATTTTTTTCAGAAAAGGAAGAAGATTGGACAATCCATACATTATAAGATTCAGGGGAGAAAAGGGATGAAAGGAGGGCTTTCATACAGGTAAAATACAGACATTTGCTATAATCATTCAATTGAAGAGTGTTTCTTTCCAGTATTTAATAGTTAACCAAATAAATTTCAGATGTATATGTATGTGTTATGTCATCCTGCAAAAGCAGGGGACCTGCTCTCAAAATTTGTCAAGACTAATGACACCACACACATAATAAGAAGCTATGAAGGGTTTATTCCTTACATAAGTGAGGTCTTTGGGGAGAGCAGGGCAAGCCTGTCAACTGTTCCAGAATGGCTAGAGAGGGCACGGGAAAGAGAGTGGCCTGGGTGCTTGCTGTGGTTGCGGTGGGGCTGGGTTCTCAGGTGCAGCCAGGGACCTGTGTAGCTAGAATCATCCACTGGCACCAAAGGAGAGAGCACCCAGGTTTTCTTATCAACTTGCCCAGAAGTGGGGCACAAGGAGATGAGGAAGGGGTGAGAGTAAAAGCTGACAGCAGTCATGTTGAAATTTGGGGTCAGACCACTCAGTGTGGTGTGTTTGTGTGTGTTTGATTATCCTCAATTGCTCCTGTTTTTGTGCATGTAAGGCTCTTCTATATACCCCCAAGTAATGCTCATCTTCATGAAAAGGCCCTATTTGCTCTTGGCTTCTGTTTCTGTAGCCTCAGCAGCGAGTTCTTGGTTTGCTTTCTCTTTCTAATATCCTTTGTTCACAAGCATCAATGATGCCCTTTAGAACTACTTTTTCATTTGCTTGGTTTAATTTAGCCTGGCGATTCTCAAAAATTTTGTGATGTTTCGAGTATTTCTAAAGCTCATCTCCAAACAACCTAATGAAAAGTGCTCTGACTTTAGAAAATAAATCAATCATTTTTGAGTAACACAGAGAAATTCCCAACTCTGGCTTCTGTTCTTGGTCCTAGCGATGGCCACCTCTTGGAGAGGAAAGTGATAGTGTCCACTGAAGGCAATCCTAGGTGTCCAGAGTGTGGAAGGCATAATTCTAAGAGAGCACCTAAGGTTCCTGCCCTGTAGGATACACACCCTGCATAATCCTTAAGGTTTGCCAGTATGATCGATGGTCATTCCTATGAGGAGGTTTGTTAAATGATACAGCTGACATCAAGAAAAGGAAATCATCCTGGGTTGACGTGACCTAATTAGATAAGCCCTCAAAGTGGACTAGAGTTTTCCTAAAGAAGCAGATTCTCCATTGCTGGCTTCTGGGATGGAAAGGCCAACTTTCTTATGGCTGCAAGTGTCTAAGAAGTCTCTACTGGCAGCCTGCTGGATTCCCACCAATTCTTCCTACTGCTCATCCTCCTCTAACTGTGACTCCCATGACTCAGAATAGTTCATGTTAACCTAGAACCCCTACTACATGCCATGCACTGTTTTCCAGATAGCCACAAGAGAAGACTGAGCTCTTAGTGAAATATTTCTGTTATGGTTGAAATTGTCCTCAATTTCCTTAAATAACTTCAGTCAAGTAAACCCATGCATATATTGTCCCCTTTATTTTAGTCACAAACTCATTTTTTTACCCTAAATGATATGACTCAGCTGATTATTTACCGTATCTCTCAAACTTGTCCTCTAGGGCAAGAGCTGGGATGCAGAAATTTGCCAGAGCAAAGGATCTGTCCGATCCTATGAAAGATAAGTTATCCAGAATAGCTTCCAGCATCTGGATATTTTAAAAACTGGCCACACTCCTTAAGTCACTGGCTTTCAAATATATGCTTCCTTGGATTAGTGAAAAATATTGATTTCATGTCTTGAGATTGGTTAAAAAGGTATGTGGTTTATTTAGCATAGTTCCCCTCTAAACTGCTGAAAAAGCAAGAGCCAACCACCAGAAAATATAAAATTAAATGCCAGCTAACATTTTATGCTTGTAACACATTTTTAGCTGTATCTCTGATTCTGAAAAGAAAATGTGTTTAACTTTACTCCTTTCTGCTGTATAATTGTCCTAGCCATTTCCATCCAGTTAAAGTAATGTTTGTGTCCTTTTCCCCAGCCTGAACTCTTCTCTGGACAAGAAGGTCAGTGTTTCTTAGGTTATCATGGAAAGAAGATTAAACCAGAATACATTTGCATTGTCAGCCAAGCACTGTGCCTCTGACATTCAAAGCCACATATCAATACTCACCAAAAATGTTATAAGATAGAATACCATTTCACAGGGGATGAAAAAAAGATGAAAGAGGGAAATCACGTACTCTGCTTTGATTACCCTCTTCTCCCAAATTATCCATTACTAAATGGCAGTTGTAAGTAGCTATGGGAAGGTATTTGGTACTCCTTCAACTTTGGCAGTTACAAGTACGCCTGGTTTCCTAAAAGAGGGAAGAAATTACCTTGATAATCCCAGGGATTTCTTCTTATGGATTGTGCATCTGAATTGAGGTCACTACAGAAAACCCCAGAAGGGAAAAGTTATCATCATAACCATAACAATCTACTCACTTTCCAAATAAATTAATATCTAAGAAGCACTGAAATAGCAAAAGAAGAAAGTCATAAGTTATTGTCAAGCACTGATGAGAATAAACAAAGAGGAAAGAAGATGAGTTTAGCATTATCGGTTTCCCAAACTGAGATCACATGATTGAGGTACACAGAAGACTTACCGATAAGACACGATGTGAAACTGGAATGCAATGTCAGTCAAACTGTTCATGAAGGCAGGCAAGGTCAGTGCTCTTTCCTTAATGTGGTGGAAATAGAGCCAGAGCTGAGCAATCTCTACAGAACTTTTGCAATATTTACTCATGAGATATGACTAGATAGTACAGTATAACATCTTAACATAAGGGCGAGGGATTTTTTTTTCTTCTCCAAACTTTGCAGAAGTTTCCAAATCTCATTTTAGCATAAATTAAGTCAATTGTATATTAATCACTAATTTGGGACTTTTTAAAATTGCAATTAGTAGAAAAATGGAATTTTGCATGTGTAAAAAGGTATCTCCTGACCTTTGGAAACCTTTGTTCTTTAGTTAACTAATTGTATGCAAATGAAAAAAATCAGTGAGCATATTTAAATGTTAATTTTACATCTTTTCTCTCATTTTTAAAAAAGTAGGTCTAGTTCTTTCACTGGTTTTGTGCCAACAGCTCAAGAATGTGGGTTATTTATGTTTCTATTTCTGCTGTGTACCTAAGATGTGAAAACAGTTTGTACCTTCATTAAAAAGTCATTTTAACAAATGACCATAGAAAGCCTCACTACTTCCATCCACCCTCCCGCTCTCTCAAATGAGCCAGAAGCACTTGGGTTCACACGTCCATGGAAGCCAAAGCACCCTGCATCCAAATCTGAGATGCTAATAGCACCATCTTTAGCCTGCCCTCACCACCAAGCAAGATTGATGAGGCCCCCATGTACTCATACCATTGAACCTGTCCCGGTTTGATGTTAGCTGAACAGTTCTCAGTAAAGTCAGTTATTAGGCTGATACCAATGTGATGGATACACAGGGGCACAGGGGAAAGAAAGTGAGGACAAATTCCTACTGAACATGTTGTCTGTGCCCCACACTGTGCAAGGCATTTTACATATTCCACATCATTAAATATTCATAACCTTGCAAAGTCAAGCAAACTAGGCATCATTGTACTCTTTCCAAGTGAGAAATACTAGAATCACATTGAGAAAAAAATAGCCCAAAGTAAAATAACTAAAAAGTAAGAGAATTTACATCTAGGTTTTTCTGAATCCGATTCCTTAAGGTTATATGATTTATTTTGTTTTATTTGCTTGTTTCACCTCCCTCCTACCACCATGCTCTCCCCCAGACACATACAGCCAAATAGATCCTTATCCATAAATTCAGTGAGTATTGCTCATGCACTATGACAGAGGGGCTTTGTCAAGAGTTTTTATACAATAATAATTCCCCAAGGCATTTCTTTGCCAGTGTCTGAAATTCCCTCCATTGAGATACGAGAGTAGTAGGGACTTCACCTACATGTCAATCTACTCCTCAGAAGCATTCACCTTGCTTCAACTGTGTCTGTTCCTTATTCTAATGATCAACTCAGATCAGATAAATGAAAGATATTAAAGGTGAACCACCTGAAGCAAATGTATGATCTAACGAAAAACCAAGCCCAGGCTGGTAAGTAGGAACACACAATACAGAGCACACAGGAGCCTGTTTGTTCTGTGCTCTTGCCAGGAACTACAAAGTAGCCAACAGTGGAGCAATGCTCATCATCAATATATCTTCTTTGGTCCTGTCTAATGCTGCAGAGACATAAGCTTCCCTTTGCAACCAGACTCACCTAGCCCAGGCCTTACCATTCATATGGGGGAGAAGAGGTACAAAGTTATTAAAGAAGAGTAGACCTTTTCCATTCTCCAAACCAAGATTCCATGACACCTCAGAGCATTGTCAAAGTTACATAGAAAATACTTCTCTTCACGTTCAGGGTGTATTTATTGAATTTAGACGTTGTATCATTGTTAGAGTACAAATTCCACTTTAGTATTAAAAATTGGCCACCATAACCCCCAGGATTAGACAATATCTATCTAATCCCTCAAATAATGAAACACATAAGAAACAATTAGTAAACCAACAGACATATACTCACTTGTTAAATGTTTTAACAGTGCTTTGCACATAGCAACCATTTTGTGCATGTATATATATATTTAAACTGTCTACCTATCCAAATATCTAATGAATGATCTAATCTACCTATCAAATATCTAGTGAATGATATATTCACTAGTCTGTTTTCTATGTCTTTATTTATATTTTTATCTGTGCAGAAAGATAAAAAAGAGCAAATCTATTCTTTGATGGGGGAGTGACCCATCAAGGAGAGAGCATACAGGGATTTATGAAGACAGGTAAAACAAGCTCTTTAGGAATTTGTAATTAAAAACTACATACTCAAAAGTTCAACAAATACTCCAGAAAAAAATATATAAAGCAGTCAAAGTTGTGATGTGGTTGGAACATGTTCAGAGAAGCATCTGTGATATGGAGTTTGAAAGATGAGTAAGGGAGACTATTGCTGTTTGCCAGGCACTAAAGATGGGTGGTAAGTATTTTGCATGACTTCTTTCATTTAATTTTCATAACATGGTAAGCTGGATGTTATTTGTCATCATTGTACAGATGAGGAATTTAAGATGAAGGTCACAGTGTTACTGTGAAGTAGAGCAGGGTTTTTGGACTCGTATTCCTTTAATCTTCATGAAAGCCTGCCCCTTCAAAGAAGAAAAAAAATCCTAGGTTATTTTAGGTGGAGAAAATGGCAAGCCCAAAGATGTGGTATGCGGAAAAGGAGGGGGAGAACAAAACATTTTATGAAAGTAAAAAGAAGCTAAAAAGTGTTTAGAATTTTAATGTTTATTTTACATTAAAGGAAGCAAAGAAACAGTAAAACCAGTGTAAACTGTAGCAAAATTCAGCATTTTGAAACATTTTGTACATAAATGATTCACCAAAATACAAATCTGATCATCCTGATATTTATGTGGTTAAATTGCTTCTGTGACTTACCACTGGAAGAAAGATAGGGTCCCAATGCTTAGGTGGCTTTACAAATTGCCCACTCTCCACCACCTCACCTCACAACACACACAAACTCTCACACATTCACTCACCTTTCTGCCCTTTTACTCTCTGGCCATTGCCTCATCAGTTTCAATTCCTGCCATATATTTGCTCCTCCAACAACTCTGTAAAGCTTGGAGTTGTTTTCAACTTGGAATTCTCCATACCACATTTTGGTGTTTTCACATCCATGTCTTTGCCTATTCCCTTTCTCTTTCTCTCTCTCTCTCTCTAATGAATTTTTCTCAAATTATTAGGTTTTCAAAGTCTAGGACATGCTCTAGCACTTCTATCTGGAAAACAAAAACAAAAACTATTACTTGTAGTTGACAGCTTTTGATACAGCTCCTAATGATCCCTTCTTCCTGGTCTTCTCACCCTTGTGTCATCTTGTGAGTATGGACCACACCATATGACTTCCTTCTTTAACCAATAGAATAAGACAAAAGTGATCAGATGCCACTTTTAAGTTGGCTTATAAAAGATTGTGAATTTTGTCTGTCACTCTCTTTAAGCTTCTGGCTTGCCAGTTCTAATGCAGCTAGGTGCTATATGGAGAGACTCATGTGGTAAAGATCTGAAGGCAGCTTTTGGTTGGCAGCCAAAGAAATAAAACCTTCAGTGCAATAGCTCAGAACAAACTTCATCCTGCCAATAACCACATGAGTAAGCTGGAAAGCAGATCCTTTCCCAGTTAAGCCTTAAGATGAGACTGCAGCCTACTGGCATCTTGACCACAGCCTAGGAAATATCCTGAAGCAGAGGGTCACAGCTCAACCACGCCTTCTGTACAGAACCATGTACAGAAACCATGAAAATATAAATGCTGTTGTTTCCAGTCGCTACATTTTTGGACAATCATATGCATAGCAATAGATGACTAGTACAACATACTATGAGAGTTTAAACTTTATTGAGTTTGTTTTACACAGGCACACAAGCACAAACACACACACACACACACACAGTTTAGCCATCTCATTATTTTTCATGATTTGGACAGACCTAATCAAATATAGATACATACTGATGAAATCAGACATGCCCTTTGTTGTTAAAATGAGTTAGATACTCTTAAAAATTAAAACAGAGCCTGGATATAAAATAACCTTCATGTCTCATAAACATTAAAAGGCAGAAACTTATAAAATTCTAATTCTCACAAGAAAGAGAACTCCTGAAAATCAGACAAATAATCTTTTAAAGACATTATTTTGTATTTCATCTGGTAATTGTAATCCCATTAAATAGCCAATCTCAAATATAGATTGGGATTCTGTTCAAAGTTTGGCTAACTCAGGCATTGGAAATGAATTACATTTTGAAGATTATACAATACACAATCAAAATATCTTTTAATAACATTTCAAGGCTGATTCAGTTTATTCCAGAGCAATCAGATGACATTTATTGTTATTCATTCACCTAGAGGCAGTGACAATATTTTGTTTTTCGTCTCAAAATGCCCAGAGATAACACTCAATATCTTCAGTTAAGGAGATTCAAGAACCATCAACTGGGCATCTCTGAGAAGACATAAAAATAACAAAAAGAACAATGAAACTGGTCAAACAATGCAAAGAGAAGGTAAAGTGTCAGGGAAACTTCCCCAACATAGTATGCTTTAAAGACATGTTTATTTTAACAATCCAATTTGATTTTTATCTCCAACTCAAGATTCTAAGTTGAATTAGAGCTGAGAAATGAAACTTAAAACCATATAAAATATAATTATTAAGCTAAATACTTCAAGAGGGTCAAACTCACTCATGTCTTCCCAGAGCATGAAGCACAGACAAGGTAGGAAGTGAGATGTTTCCAACTGCACAGCAGTAGGAGAACAACAAAGGGATTTTCTTGCAAAAGGCAAAGGCAATGGAATTGCTAAAGCCAAGACAATAAGTACATTAAAGAAATACATTTTAAAAATACGTCTTATTTGAACTGATTGCAAGGATTGTTATCACTGACCAAAGTTCATTCTTTACATAATTCTCAGAAAACATGAGAAAATGCAATAATATTACATATGCAATAGCATAAACACCATAAAAATAAAGGCAGTGGAATATAAAATGATGACACTGTTGGGGTGTAGGTGTTTTTATGTTTCAGTGTATCTTTTTTTTATATTTAGCAGAACTTACAACTTGAAACAAGGGTTGTGTTTTTCTTTTTGAAGAAACCATGAATATTGTAGTACCACCAAAAGTGCTTCAATAATTCTCAGAGTGCATCCTTAAAGACCCTTCAGAGACAGTTGGCAAGCAAATGCTCACAGAGAGGCAGATAATACAATTAATTTTAGCAGATTGGCTGAAGTAAGGTAAATGTGATGGAATCAAAATGAACTGGAAAATATGGATTCCGGTTATAAGGGACAACCTCCACTCAGCTCTGACCAATTGTTGCCATAAGGGCTTTCTGTAACTATATTTTCTCAGTTTCAAGAGAAGCCGGACATACGTATTTAATGTGAGCTCCCTGAATTTTATGTTGGTAATTAATTTAAATGCAAAATTATTTTGCAAGCTAAAAATGCTCAAATGAAACAAAATAGATCCATAAGTCAGATTCAGTTTAGGATAACTGGTTGGTTGTTCATCATCTATTCCATTGGCAACCCAATGGGTCTGGTTGGAAACAGTGACTGGTTATTATATAATGATGGAGGAGGGGAAACATGCAATGCTGACAATCTTTCAGTGAAAAGCATTTGCGAAATAAACTTAGGACCAGAAAAAAAAAAAATAATACTGAAGGAAGTTTCCAAGGACTATAACCTAAGAGTAGAGATATATCAAACCAAATGTTTTCATTTAAGAGGAAGAGTTACACAATAAGGAAAATCTAAACAACTGAATTTGAACTAACCCTTAAATAGAAAAAGCCTCCTTATATAACCTCTTGAGAATGCCTATTGGACTAAGAAACCTATGTATGTAGTTCTGCTGCTTAGACAGAAGTCTTGTGAAATTGCTTTAAGGCTACTTGTTTGTGAGTGATAGCTTCCCAAAAAAGGATATATATTTTATGGAATAAAAAGCCAGTTGTTAAAATGATCCCATTATCTCTACTTTACATAAATATTATCTATCAGAATAAATAGGTAGACCAAATAGAAAGCTTTTAATCCCTTCCAAAATATTTGCTACAGATGTCCTTGGGATTTTGGTAGGAGTTATACTAAATCTATAGAAAATTTTGAGTTATATTGCCATCTTAGCAATATTGTTTTCCAGTAAATGAACATGATATATATGTCCATTTATTTATGTCTTCTTTAGTTTTTTTAACAAGATTTTGAATTTTCAGTGTACAAGTCTGTGAGGTTAAGTTTATTTATATATATTTCACTTTTTAGTATTCTATTGTAAATGAATTATTTTCTTAACTTCCTTTGTGGTTTGCTTATTGTTAGTGTATAGAAACCCAATTAATTTTTGTGTTGGGTTTATATATTGCAAACTTGCTAAATTCATAGTTCTAGTGGGGTTTTTTTTTTTGGTTGGTTGTTTTGGTGTATAATCTTTAGAGTTTTCTACATAAAAGATCGTGTCATATGTAAACAAGGATAATTTTACTTCTTCCTTTGTCATTTGGGTGATTTTTATTTCTTTTTCTTGCCTAATTGCTCTAGCTAGCCTTTCTAGAACTATATAAAATAGAAGTGAGAAAAGCAGACACTCTTTTCTTATTCCTAATCAGAGAGGAACACTTTTATCTTACATCACTGAGTATGATGTCAGCTGTGAGTTTTTCATATGTGGCCTTTATCATGTTGAGGAACTTTCCTTTTATTTCTAGTTTATTTGATGTTTTTATCATGAAAGTGTTGAATGTTGTCAAATATTTTTCTTCCTTTCATGGAGATGAACATTTTTCCTTTACATTCTATTAATGTAATGTCTTAGATCAATTCATTTTGATATGTTGAAACTTCCTTTGAATAGGTAATAAGTTCTGCTTGCTTCAGGTTTATAATACTCTTATTACTGTGCTCTAAATTTGGTTTGCTAGTTTTCTGTTGATGCTCTTTGCATCAATAGTCATAAGGGGTATTGATTGGTCTATCATCTTCCTTTAGCATCTTTGTCTAGATTTGGTATGAGGGTAAAGTTGGCTTTAATAAATGAAGGAGTATTTCTTCATCTTCAGTTTTGTAAAAAGATTTTATTTATTCATTCATGAGAGACATAGAGAGAGAGGCAGAGACACAGGCAGAGGGAGAAGCAGGCTCCATGCAGGGAGCCCGACGTGGGACTCGATCCCAGGCTCCAGGATCATGCCCTGGGCTGAAGGCAGCGCTAAACCACTGAACCACCTGGGCTGCTCTTCATCTTCAGTTTTTGAGGACAGTTTGAGTACCATTGGCATTAGGTCTTTTTAAACATTTGGTAACTTATAAAGTTATCAAACTTTACTAGTGACGCATCTGTTCCAGGGCTTACTTTGTTAGTATTTTATTGTTAATTTAATCAACTTACTATTTATAGATATATTCAGATTTTCCCTCAATCATGATTTAGTCCTGATAGGTTCTGTGTTTCTCAGAATTTGTGCATTTCATGTAGGCTATTTAATTTATTGATATATTCTTTTATAACATAATAATAGCATTATTTCATATATATTTATATACTCATATCTCTGTAAATATAATTTTTATTATCCTTTTATTTCTGTAAAAATAAAGGGTTTGTAGTAACATCCTTATTTCCATTTCTTACTTAGTAATTGGAATCTTTTTTTTTTCTCTTGACAAACTGTTTGTTCATTTTCTGGAATTTTTCCAAGAGCCAATTTTTGGGTTTGGGTTTATTGTTTTATTTTACTGCTTTTCTACTTTCTATTTTATTTGTCTCTGCTATATTCCATATATATATATGGAATATATATATATATATATATATATATAACAAGTATATATATATATACTTGTTTTGATTAGTGGATAGATATTTTGTACCTTGAATTTCCCACTTTATGTATTAAAATTTTTCTATTAAAGTTGGCTACAATTTACTGAGTAAAAATATTAGTCTTTCTTATTCTATTTTTTCTTATAATTTTAAGCTTTCAGGAATGAGTGTAGTTTTATTGTCTAAAATTTATGATATGGCATATATGATAAAGACTGATTATAATTTAATAGAAACGTATTATCCTAAAAGTCTATATTTTAAGGCAATACTTCCAGACTATTTATATAGATTTTCAAGTTTTCTTTACTCATCCTAGAGAATATTAGACTTTGCTTTGGTTTCTCTGTTCCTATTTTCTCCATTCTTCTACTGAAGAAGTATACAAATTTATTTGTAAAGTTGTGGAAGTACATTTGCATGTTTATTTTTTTCTCCTCTCCAATCATTACAAATAAATGGATCACTTTCATACAAGCAGCATTGGTTCTTGCCAAGGCTGCTAATACATTCCTCAGTAGAACTGGTCTGGGCCAAGTTTGTTGCCTAGCATACTGACCTCCTGATCTGATTACTCTTTGTGACATCCTGACCTACTGAGTTAAGAGATTTTGAAACTGTAACCCCAAACATTTAATTCATTCAGATGATGTTCATATAATCATATTTTTATACAGCCAATTTCTACCTCTATTTAGATAAAAAAAGGGGACGTTTTAAGATCCTCAGAAATTTGAAATTATATACAGTTTCAAAATATTCTTGGATCAGAAGATTTTGGAAGAAAAGAGGAACAGAGTCAGAATGCTCTTACCAAATTAGTGCTGGTCAGACCTACCACCTATACACACCAAGAGTTTTGGAGACTGGAGGAATAAGGAGTAGGGTAGTTGAAGGATACTGAGTTTATGCTGATCAGAAATAAATTTTCTGAAGGTATTGTTGTAGCTGCCTTAATCACATAAACATGTGCTCACTTATACTTTTATTTATTTCATGTATTTATGAGAAGTTCTTCCTCTGTCACTGGCTTGCCTTTCTCCAGAACCACCACTCAACCACTAACTAGCTTAAAGCAACTTAACAAATGGTCTCTTATGTCACCTGTTGATTAGACTAGAACATATTAGAAATCTAATACGTTTCCTGAATACGAACTTTTGATCTGAAGTACAAATGAGCGTGGACAGATGGGCAACTAAGGCTTATGATAGACTTCTTCGATAATGTTATACTAATAAGCATATCTACATTTTGAAATAATTTGAAGTTTATAACACATTTTGATATATGTCACATCATTTACAACCTCATGGAATATATGCTAATGATTTTATTATTTTCATTTATGATTAAGATTAATGAATTTATGTTATCTGATCAAGGTTTGGCAGATAATAAATAATACAGGAAGGCCTTAAAGCATACTTTTTAATCTAAATTCAGATTTTTTAAAAAGATTTTATTTTTTTATTCATGAGAGACACAGAGAGAGAGAGAGGCAGAGGGAGAAGCAGGTTCCACTCAGGGAGCCTGATGTGGGACTGGATCCTGGGTCTCCAGGATCACAACCCAGACTGCAGGTGACACTAAACCGCTTCGCCACCGGGGCTGCCCAAAATTCGATTTTTTTTTTCAAAACAGCATAGGTTCCTGACAGAAACGTTTGTGTAGAGAATCCATGATGGAAGGCTTACCCATAAATACTGGAAGTAAACTGTGGCTACAATAATCAAAAATTTCTATTAAAAAATCTTATTCTATGTTCTTGCCATTATTTGATGCATTTTGAGCAGCAAAACTTTTTGCCATAGGCAAAAATAGGGGGATACAGTAGGCTGGATAGGATAAAGAAAAATTAAACTCTAATATTTTGATCAAAATTTAAACCTTTCATAACCAGGATATGTGTCATTTTTGATAAAATATGAAATTAAACTCTGTAATGATATAAATAGCATCTTGGATAAAATTGTGCTGATACCTAAGTGAAAGTAGCAGTAGATTTTGTAACCTAGCTTGGAAAGTGACAATTTTTATGTAATAGCATTTTCTCTGTAAATGACAAAACTACATAAACATAAAGAAAAAATGGTGTTTAAAAAGCCAGAGTACAATATTTAGTAGATATAGTCCATTGCAATAAATAAAATATTTATATGCAGAATCTGTTTTCTTATTTAACTCAAATACATATTTGTAGCATATACTATTTTTAATGCTCTTATTACCTTTATTATAATTTAGAACTTGCTTTGCAGGTCAAATGGCAATGTTGTGTTCTTGAGTTTTTCTCTCCATCATACCCTCAAAATAAAATATGGAATTTCTGATGTTAAATGCCTCAGTCCACCATTTAGAAATTTTCCCTAAGGAGTGACAAGAAAAGACGCCAAACAGAGAAAAAGTCAAATTTTTATGGAAGTGTGTATATATTTTCCCCTGAAATCTAATGGAATAACACTGGCAATATGTATATATGAGATAACTCTGATCTCTTAAGGTATAATTATCCATGTATTTGTATACTGTTTAAACAGATTTATTATTCTGATTTCCAGTTCCTAAAACTTGCAGCACCTTCACAGTTATATCTAACACCTTCCAATTTAGATGCTGTTGCATGTGAAGAATTTGCATCCACTATGTATTAAATAAAGCCTGATAAAATATGATAAAGCGTATCAAACCTCCCACTATCCATCTCTGCAAAATCACATAATCTCATTAGATATGTTTAAAGGTTAATCATTGATATTCTCTCTGCCTTAAAATTCCAACTGATAGTTACCAAAAATAGATTTTTATAAAAATAATATTTCATATGCCTACTTTATTCTTTTTCAAATGCTTTTGTATCTAATTCACTTCCACAAACCAGTATATAGGAACTAGAGAAAGTATCTCAATTCCATTTGATACATGCAGAAACTGAGGCTAGGAAAGGGGGCCACATTTATGGCAAAATTAATAACAAGCATCCTGATATCAAGTTCAATGTATGGCAAATAGTTTATGTCTAAACTATTAGAATGATAAAGTTGGGAGAAATATTGAAAAGGGCAAAGGCTGAAGTGGATGAAATGATGATGAAAATTAATTGGAAATCTCATAAATGACCTGTAACAAAATGAATTGTCACAGCCACTATAGAAATCCAATGGCTTTCTCTTATAATGTTTGACATACAGTGACCATATGATCCAGCAAGCCTACTCCTGGTTTTACTCAAGAGAAACGACTTACCTTCACACAAAAACGTGTACGTGAATTTGTGAAGCAGCTCTATTCATAATCATCCTAAAATAGAAGTAATGTAAATGTCTTTTGATGGTTGAAAGGATGAAGTATGGTGCATTTATACAATGGAATACTATCAAAGAATAACATCAGAACAAACTACTGTTGCATACAACTTAACTGAATATCAAAGCTCAGTGAAAGAAGTCCATTTCAAACAGTTACACATTGTATGTTTTCAATCATGTAATAGTGCCCCCCCAAAAAAATTACTAGTGTGACAGAAAACACATCAGTAGTTTTCAGGGGTTATGAATGGGAAGATTAGTGCAACTATTGAGATAACCAGGGAAGGACTTTGGGTTGATGAAAATGTTTTTATTCCTGACTATGCTGGTGGCTACAAGAAACTAAAGGTATGCTGAAACTTGTCAAAGTATATAAAAAAAAAAAACTCAGTTTTACCATAAGATAATTTAAAAACTATAATTTAAAAATCAGTAAATGAAAAATAAATAAATAAATAAAAATCAATAAATGTTTTTAAAACTGTGTATGGCCAAAAAAATAAATAAAAAAAATAAAACTGTATATGGCCAATGTAGGTCAAGGCAAATTTAATTGATTTTCTAGTATACTTTGCTAGATTAAATATATCTACAGTATAAATTACAAAAACAAATTAAAGGCTTTCTTTGTCAAATTTGGATTCAAAAAAAAAAAAAACAGGTAAAGGAAAATTACCTAAATGATATAATCAAAGAAGTATCATTTCTAATTACAGCCAATATTTTCTTGATATCTTATGAGACTCCAAATATATCTTTTTAACCTACATGGCTGTCAATTTTGGTGTTATGCATTCAAAATAACTCACATTTGCAGAGACTATGCCTTTTTCTTTTGAAAACCCATACCTGAAGAGTTTTAAGGCAGTTTATTTGTCACCGATGCTCGGGAATAAACTAGAAATAATATTCTCAAGGAAGCTGGATCAAAATAATAATAGAAATGCTCTGAAAGATTGTGGACTGATTAAAGAAGAATTATCTTCTGCTCTCCCCTCAAGGATTCTGAAATTTGCAGCAGGTGCCCATAAATATTGAAGACAGATTCATGAATTCCTCTGGGGTTTCCATTCACAGTTCTATATTATTTCTGATTAACATGCTAATGAAGAGTGATCTAATTCAATAGTAATATGTTAACATTCAGAAAGCAAGCTGATAATACTCTGTGGATAAATTCAGATTTCATTTAAACGGTTTCCTTTCTATCAGATTATTTTGGGTCAACAAATTCAGATAGAAGTTGCTTCATTTGTGGCTTTTAAATTATAGTTTTTAAATGCATAAATAATTGAGGTGAACAAAATCTACATAATAATATCAGGGATTCAATAGGATAGATATTTAATGAATAGATTTACTAATAAATGATAGAAAGGAGTATCCTACCAATAAGAAAACCTCTGCGGACTTAATAGTTTTATTAAAATATAAATTATGTGCCTTACAATTTACTGTTTTAATATACAGTAGACTTTAGCATATTTACACACTTGGGCCTCCATCACTATAATCAAATTTTAGAACATTTTTAAAGCTCAAAAAAAATCTTATGTTCATTTGCAGTAACTTTCCATGTCCCCCACCTCAAGGAAATAATTAATTTACTTTTCATCTCTATAGACTTGTCTGTTCCAGGCATTTCATAGAAATGAAATTGCACAATGTGTGAACTTGCATTTTGTATGAATATGTTTTTTCATCTTGTACAGATACTTAGTAGTGGAATTTCTGGGTCTTATTGTAACTCCGTGTTTAACATTTTGGGAAAATATCAAACTGTTTTCCAATGTACCTTTAAAAATGGTACTAATTTATGTATGTACCAGCAAATTCTAAGGATTATAATTTTTCTGTATCTTCCAACACTTATTATTTTTAAATATATAGCCATTTTAATGGGTGTGAAATGGTATCTCATTGTGGGTTTGATTTTCAGTTCTGTAATAATAACTAATCATATTGGATTACCATTTCCTTTGCTAAGTGACCACTCATATGGCCATTTTTAAAAATTGTGTTACATGCTTTCACATTATTAAATTTCACAGTACACATTTTCATATCCTAAGGATATAAGTACCCTCTTAGATAAGTGATTTCCAAATATTTTCTCCCTGTGTGTATTGACTTTTCACTTTCTTATGCTGGACTCTGGACCACAAAAGTTTTACATTTTGATGATCAAGAAACTAAGGTGTATGCAGAAAATGCACATTATGAGGGTCCTGTAAATTCTAGTATTCCTTGTAATTTCATATTAGACTGAATTATGAACACAAATGTCTATTCTTCAATATGAATTTTGCGCTGAGCTAAAATGTAGTTGTGAGCAGTAGTGAGCTGCAGTTGCTATAGACATGCTGATGAGGTTTAGGTCCAGCCTTTCTGGCAGCTGTAACTTCCACCTGTGTTAACTGTGTGACTGTCTTACTGAGACTCCTAAAATCAGGGGATGGTGGACAAAAGAGATGTGGACATATTCATAGCTCTTCCAGTATTCCAGTTCTCTCCCTTCTAGGTACATGTTAAGATTGCACTCCTTCATCCTTCTAAAGCTGTGCCCATGTCTTGTGAACCAAAGCACTAACAGCATTCCTACTGTTAGTTAATAGTGATTATCATGTATTTTTCCTTTTTGCCTGGAGCCTAGCAGTGTTTGAGAGAGACACTATCTTCACAGGCTGTGCTCTAGAATGAAGATGACATGGAGCAGAGCCCCCAGCTCACTCTCAATGGACATGATCCTTGAGTAAGAAGTAATCCTTTGTGGCTTCAGGAAACTGAAATTTCATAGTTGCTCATTTCTGTAGCATCACCTAGCTTCCCTGACTTGGCAATTACAAATGTATTAAGCACACATCTCCTATGGCCATGGATCATATATTTTCTTAGTATTAAACTGGTATTTTATCTCCATTTAGCAAATAAGAAAACTGGTTTTCTGTAGGTTATAATGCCTTGGGCATTTTAGTTAATTCCCATGAACCTCAGAGTTGTCTGAATTTAAAGCTCATGTTCTAGAAAACTCTGCTTTCTTGGTCCATGAGTACATATAAAAAACAACAGCAATACCATTTAGAATCACCATAATTATAAATTCAAGTGCTGCGACTAATAGGTTTTGTTTTATCTACTTCCATCTCCTAAAATAACATCTCTGTTACAAATTCCTTAGTTGATTTGCATCTAGATATTTATAAAACTGGATTTTATATACTAGAGTTACAATCCCTTATCCAGAAAACAAACAAAAAACAGCAAAATGAAATAAAAGCTGCATTTTGTGGTCTCTTTTTTGATTAAAATATATAGACTTAAATGGAAAAGACATGAAGACAACTATTTTGCCAAATATTTCATTTGCAGACAAATAAAATAATATAGAAATGTAGATATCAGACTCCAGAACAAGGAATTAGAGACACTTGAACTTCATGAGGATATAGAAGGCAAAGCAGAGAGAGTGGGAAATCAGTCACACTTAAAGCACTGAAGCCAAGTCTTCTGCCCCAAGAAACCAAGTGCAGGATTTCTAACAGTTATGCCTTATGATTTGATGAAATAGTATGTACTATCAAAGAAAATTCTGTTACCTGTGTCATGAGACTTTACCATAACAAGAAATAGATTGTAGGGGTAGTGTTGTTGTTTGGTTGGTTTTGCTTGTTTATTTTACGCAAGTTGAAAGAAGCTATGGGACTGTCTGTGAGACTCCTATAAATTCAATAACTAAGCTATGTGGGAAAGGAGGAAAACATTCTGTGTGTGCATATGTGTGCATGTTGTATGTCCACGTGTGTACATGTTTTCTTAGAGATACATTTGCAGGCAGAGAGAATTGGAAACACAGAGTGAACATAAATCTAAAACCACCACTAACAGTGTTCATTTAAGGGTGGAACAGATGTGGGAAGCAAGGTGGGAGCAGTTGCCTTAATCCCATTAATTTTCTGTTAAGGAGAAGCATGAAACAGGGAAAGAACATGAGTTGGAAATTAGGCTTACTCATTTTGAATCGTTTTTGTTTTTAATTCATCTGGCAAAGTAGTTTACCTCCTTTGCAAGTTCATTGTGCAAATTAAAGGAGTTCATCTTGTAATATGCCTGGCATTATGCCTGGCACGCAGACACTCACACAAGCACTTGGGCAACAATGGCTATTATTATAGATGAGAGGACAGTTGCACTGAAATTTTCATTTCCTCTCCTGTAAACTAATAATAGAAATATTCTGCTGGTTGTAGTGAATACACTGACTAATAAGTGTAAAATGGCAAACAGTATTAGCCACTCTCCCGTTACAAACACACACACACACACACACACACACACACACACACACAGAATGTTTTACTTTTTTCCCACATGGCTTGATCATTAAATTTTACTTATCTTACATAGCCATATAATTTCTTCCAGTTTATGTAAATCAAATGTTGCTCTTTCATAAAACAGGAAAAATCCTTTCCAAGCATCATATTAAACTTTATGTGACAAATAAATAAATTTAGGTCTTTTTTCAGTTTATTGCTAAATTCATATTTTCTGACAAAAGCAAAACAATACAAAAACTACTAGGCCTTCTTAGAATAATCCTGACATTAAGAGTTTTATACAAATCCAACTGTAGCAATCTGTTCTCCTTCTTTCATGTGTGCTTAAACTCTTGTGTGAGCTTTTAATACTACCAGTTGTATCTATTTACCTTTTTTATACATGAATAACACATTGAACTTCTGAATGCAAGGCCCTGTTGTACTCTACCCTCTGTGCTTGTGAGTTCTCATATATTTCTGTTTCTTATTCATTTAACTATGCCTTATTTCCCTAACCAAGGAGGGAATAAGCAACAGCAGGAATGCAGTCACCATTATATCCTCCAAAGAATAAAGCACAGTAATTGACATAACCTACATGATAAACATATGTTTCACTATAATTTAATTTTATCTTTGGCTAGGGATTCAAATATGTTAGTTCTTGTAAAGTCCTGATTAAAAGGACTTTGTAATCAGAATCAACCGGTTTTAATCCCAGCTCTGTCACATTTTATATAGGTGACTGTGAGGAGAGTTCTGTAAGCCTCAATTTATTAATCTATAAAAAGGGGACACTAGTCTTTAGCTGACAGTCTATTATGAGAGTTAAAGCATGATTTTCTAACATGCCTAACATATAAAGTGCCATTCAGTAATGAGGACTTTATGTTTTACAGATGAAGGAACAATGCTTAGGTAAAATGATTTGGCCAAGGTCACATAACTTGTTAATTGCAAGGTCAGGAGATACAATATCTAATTCCCTTTATAAGATACATCTTGCTGTTCAGTTTATGTAAACCTGCAGCTTTTCCTCATGTGAAAGCCTATTTTGTGCTGCCAGTTCAAGTTTATTTATAGTCTGAGCTAGAGAACCCTTATTTTAAAATTGCTAGTTATTTGACATATTATGTTTACAAGATTTAACTAATAACTTAGGTGTCAGAATTTGTGATTTGAATTACATGTTATTGTCATAGGATGACCATACATAACTATGGTCCAAAAGAGGACACCCTGAATAGTGAAAGATGGTGAGACTAATAGCCAGAAGGAATGCCAGGACAACTAATGAGAAATGAAATTGCCCTGAGCAAGGTAGGACACATAATTACTCCATTTTCAGAATAAGTATAAGATCAAGGTGGCAGTTTTAGAAAGTAATGAATACTACAACTTTAAATCTGTTGTATCTACTTAATAAATTTACTTATTTATTTATTTATTTATTTATTTATTCATTCATTCATTCATTCATTCATTCATTTATTCATTCAATACCTAAAATGAATGGAAAATGTAAGTAAAAGAAATACCTTGGATGAATCATTAACTCATAGCTATGATTATTATTCTGAGTTTTGGGAAATATCCTAGCAAACATATTTGATAATATTATCAAAGAACAATGTCTGTGTCAATTTCTAAGTAACAAATGGATAAGCTGTTTCTTCAAAATGTACTGATGAATCTCCGAGCCATAAACTTATGCAAGTTAATTCTCTGAGGTCGATATCTAGGGAGTGTGTATATATGGGTTGGGGAATCCACGCTGTTTAAGAAATGAGCAGAAAATTCATCTTAGCCCTTACTTCCCTTCAAGTTTCCAGACCTTACAATGGGCTTATAAAATGACTACATTTCTCTATATTTTTTTTAAGTTAAAAAAAAAAAGTACATCCATGCCTCTCAAAGTCTGACTTTTACAGGGCATATGTACTCATGTGCTCAATATCTTGGACACTGATTTGCCATGAGAGTGAGTTTTCTTAGCTCTCTTCTAGTAACCTATGTGGCTATCACTGACTTTATAAAAGCAAGAAAAAAAATTTATTTATTTTAATTTTTTTAAAAGATTTTATTTATTTATGAGAGACACAGAGAGAGAGAGAGAGGCAGAGACACAGGTAGAGAGAGAAGCAGGTTCCCTGCAAGGAGCCTGATGAGGGATTCAATCCCGGATCCTGGGATCACAACCTGAGCTGAAGGCAGATGCTCAACTGCTGAGCCACCCAGGTGTCCCAAGAAAAAATATTTTAAAAGCCAAATAGTTAAGAGTTAAATTTTGAGATTTAAAATCATAATTCTGATACATAATAAAACTGAGGATTAGTAAGGATGACCTAAAATAAATATTGTTTCAAAATTATATCAGCAAGTTTATTAACTAACAGACTCACATCCACCATTGAGTCATATATACCTTTTCATAGAAATTGGGTAGATATAGTTTTCTGCTTATGTTCCTCCATGATGAGGACTGATCCAAAGTCTGTCTTATTCACTGTCATCCAGTGTCTTATTCACTGTCATCCATTTGTATTCGTTGAACATGTGAAGAATTAGTACATGAAGTGGGTAAATTACAAAGCCCCATTTGGAATGGCTGTAGTTGCAAACCAACTCCCTTTCCTGTATAGAACTTGAACAGGAGTTGGTTGGTGAGTCAGGCCTGAGTTTTCTCACTGTTTTAATAACTCACTAACCACAGTTTTTATTCTTTTCCTGAATGAGTTATGCCACACCCATAACAATCTATCCCCTAGGCTCTGGGTCATGATCTACTACAGTTGATACTTGTCAATTAAGCAAAAATATTATATGTGTATATAATCTGTGTTCTAGACATTTTTAGTTGATCTTTGTTGGAGAGAAAGAAAAATTAAAGAAATAGTAGTAAACCAATAGAGAAAACAAAAAGGGTAAATTCTGATGTTACAGGACTTTTGTATATGTCACTTCACAAAATACCATGTACTCTTATAATCCGTTATTATGTATTATATATTAATGTTATAAAATGTGAATAATAAATGCAATATTAAAATACTAGAGATCCAGTAACTTCCACCTTACACATGAAAAAACGGGGACTCAAAAATATTAAGTGATTTGCCTAAGGTTATATGCAAGTTTACAATATGCAGAAACTGTATCTGTCTCGTTCATATAGTCATGCTTTTGTCAAAATGCCACTTTACTTTTCCTAGGAAAAGGCAAATTGTGGATTAGAAGTTCTGCAAGCTTTGAAAAAAACAGATGTTAAATTGAAGTGACTAAAAGAACAAATGGTATTTATTAATCTGTCCCACTTGATTTCTCATCTTGTCACTGATAGCACAGAACTTGGAAGATCAAGCAAGATCACTCAAAAAAAAATTCCATATGTAACTTTGGGAAGTAATCTCTTAGCTCTCTTTTGTATACATGCTTTGGTAATGTGTTTGTAGCCTCAACAACTAGATTTTAAGTTTTATCAAGCTTTGCCTACACCAAAAATAAAGGGGGGGGGGGAGAGAAAGAGAAAGAAAGAGAAGGGAGAAAAAAAGAAAAGGAAGGAAGGAGGGAAGGAATGAAGGAAGGGAGACCAGATAGGAGGAAGGATAGGAGGGAGAGAGGAAGGATGGAAAGAGGAAGTGCTTCCATTCTGGTGTTCCCTGGTTTCCTGCAGAGCTTGGAAGCATTATTTTTTCCAACATCTTATGCTTTTATGTTTTCTGCAAAGATCTATATTCTTTATTTGTTAAATGTCTAAGAACATTTGCTTATATAAAGGGAGCCTTAAAGTATTAGATATTAAATGTTTGCCTGGTTTAGAGAAACATGGATCTTTTGGAATAAGTAGTCATGCCACCAGCAAAAAAACGTATTGAATAATAAAATGTTCACAGTGCCCAGTATTTTTTGTAATTCTAAATTTATTTATAGATTTTGACTTTCTAATAGTAATCTGTGCATCTCTGTTTTATGGTGTGCAAAGGCACCCAGAGGGAGAATTCATTCTAATCATATTTAGCATCTCAGAAATAACCGCACAAACAAATCAGCCAACCCCTCATATTGTAAACACTGGGTAGACAGATGATTACATTGCTAAGTTATTTTACCTTGAAACAAATTCTCACTGGTTGAAATGCTGATTTCCTTTTTACAAACTGCATTTTTTTTCAGTGTAAGATACATTTTGAAAATCTACTAAGTTTCTGACAAAGTTTAAATATTCTTTCTCTTTTTTTACATTATTGATTGACCTATACAATTTGTCTAAGAAAGGACCAACTATTTTATGATAAAATTTCAGGTAGTCCAAAAAATGTTAATGCATGTAAGAATAAAATAGAATAAAAATAAGGAATTAAGGTGAAAATTGTGTATAAATTAAATCACATACATACATATTTAGTTTTTTGCCATGTCAAAAAAGAAACCCAAGGCGTTACATTGTTCTGTAGGAAAAGTAGATAACGCAGTAAGAGCCTGTAATTGAAATCCCTCACAATCTTCTGTACTTCAGCATTATTTTTTTTTGTAGTTTGTACCAAACACCAAGTTTTAAGCATACTTTTAATTCTCAAAATTAACTTTCTTAAACAAGAATCATAAAGATAGTGGAAGATGGCATGTTAATTTATATATGTATTTCTACTACCAGATAGAAGGCTGAAGCTGTGCCTTTTTTAATTTGCTGTTGTCATTATATCCCCATTACAGTTTCTTGAAAGGCCAAGGAGTGAAAACTGTCATTGAACCAACCCCAAAATAGGTAATTATATGAGAGAGATCCTCATTAGAAACCAAGGCCATAGGTAGGGCAATGTGGCCAAAATACTAAAAACTGGAAAATGAGGAAGCCAGGGAAAATGAAGGAACCTAATTTCACCACCTGCACTCTAATTGGCTATATCTCCAAGTAACTAAACCTAACTAGAATTTAGGTTTCATTAGGATGACCTAGAACCTTCTGCTACAGTCCATAGAAATCAGCCCACCAAGATACATAACAGAATTATCAAGGATGGAATGTGGATCCAGTAAATACATAAGAACACAGTTATAAGAATAGACAAGGCATTCATTAAGAATTTCTAATTGGAAAGATTTGTCCTATCAAATGTAATGATTTCTTATAAAGCTACAATAATTAAGACAGAATGGCACTGGCATAAATTAAGTGATTAGAGCAATGAAACAGAATTAAGAGATTAGAAACAAGTTCATGCATAGGTAGCTTTTCAGAGCAGTAAAAATAGGGTAATATTTTCAACAAATGGTGTTGCTACCACTGGATATAGTATAGAAAAAATGAAACTTTCATACAATGTATAGTTCAAAAAGACTGGAAAGGCTGAAAAAATATTCATATCCAGAGTATATAAAGAATATTTATATATCAGTGAGAAATAGACAATCTAATTAAAAACAGCCAATGTACTTAAAAATATACTTTATAAAATTGGTTGTTCAATTGGCCAAGCAATGTATGAAAAACATATATAGGAGCAAGGGTCATTTCCCCACAGGAACAGGATGGAATGGAGATTTTAAGGATCAAGATACATGTTGGTGATTACATGTTTGGGGGGAGTCTCATAGTTATCTTGTGATAACTTCTATTTTCTCATTGACATAAGAAACAAGGTTAATGACTAATGATAGTGAGAGGAAGTGCTGGACAACCTAAAGATATGGACAATTTCCTAGAAAAATAACAGCCCATCAAAACTGAATGAGGAAGAAACAGGAAATCTGAATAGACAAATAACAAGTAAAGTGAGTGAATAGGCAACAAAACTTCCAAACCAAGAAAACCCCAGAACCAGGTCCTTTTACAGATGAATTTTACCAAACATTTAAAGAAGAGATAAAAGGAATCTAAATCAGAAAGATGCAAAATCATCTCTGCCTTCACATGACATGATCATACTGTAGAAAACCCTTAAAATTCTTTAATAAAACTGTTAATATTAATAAGTAAATTCAGTGAAGTTTCAAGATACAGAATCAGCATACATAAATCAGTTGTATTTATATACATTAATAACAAACTATCTGGAAAAGAAATAACGAAAATAATCTCCCTCACTATAGCATTGAAAACAGTAAAGTACCTAAAAGTAAACTTATCCGGGGATCCCTGGGTGGCTCAGCGGTTTAGCATCTGCCTTTGGTCCAGGGCGCGATCCTGGAGTCCCGGGATCAAGTTCCATGTCAGGCTCCCGGCATGGGCCTCCTCTTCCCTCCTCCTGTGTCTCTGCCTCTCTCTCTCTCTCTCTATCATAAATAAATGAAAATTGAAAAAAAAAATTAAAATAAATAAATAAATAAATAAATCTTAAAAAAAAAAGTAAACTTATCCAAAATGGTAAAAGAACTGAAATGAAACCTATAGAACATCATCGAAAGAAATTGAAGAAAAAGATATGCATAAATAAAATATGAACAAAAATAAATGGAAAGATATCCCATGTTCATAGATTGGAAGAATGAGTACTGCTAAAATATCCATACTACACAAAGCCATTTGCAGAGCCAGTGTGATCTCTATCATGATTCAATAGCGTTTTTTTAAGAAACAGAAAAAATAATTCTAAAATCTGTACAGAACCACAAAATGTGCCAAACAGCAAAAGGAATCATAAGAAAGAGAAACAAAACTGGAGTCATTATGCTTCTTGAATTCACACAAAGCAATAGAAATCAAAATAGTATGGTACTGACATTAATATAGACACATAGATCAATACAACAAAATATAAAGCCCAGAAATAAACCCATGAAGGAATATACAGTAAAAAATGCTCAACAAAGTTGTCAAGAATATATGATGAGAAATGTCAGTCTCTTCAATAAATAGTCTTTGGGAAACTAGTTAGCCATATAGTGATAGAGTGAAACTTGACCCTTATTTGTGCCACTTACAAAAAACAAAAAAAAAAAAAACAAAAACAAACAAACAAAAAAAAAAACCACTCTAAACAGGTTAAATACTTAAAAGGAAGACCTGAAACCATAAAACTCCTAGAAGAAAACATAGGGGAAAAACCCTTGGCATGGGTCTTGGCAATGATTTTTGGATGTGACACTAAACACAAGCAACAAAAATGAAAAATATGAAAGACTACATCAAACAAAAAGCTTCTGCACAGCAAAAGAAATGATCGACAGAATGAAAAGGCAACCTATAGAATGAGAAAAATAGTTGAAAATCATATTTCTGTTAAGGGGTAAATATCTAAAATATATTTTAAAAAGTCATACCATTCGATAGCCCAATTAAAAATGAGAAAAATACCTGGATATACACTTGTCCCAAAAAGATAACTTAATGGCTAACAAGTACATTAAAAAAGGTGTTTGACATGACTGATCATAAGGGAAATGCAAACCAAAACCACAATGCAATATCAACTCACACCTGTTAGAATTGCTATGATCAAAATACAAGAGACAACGAGTGGCGATGAGGATGTGGAGAAATAAGAATTCTTGTTCACTATTCCTGGGAATGTAAATTAATGCAGTCATTATGGAAATCTGTATGAAGTTTCCTAAAGAACTTAAACACAGAACTACCATATGATCCAGAAATTCTACTTCTGGGTTTATATCTGAGGAGTTGAAATCAGTTTCTTGAAGAGATATATGCTCCCCCACATTCATTGCAGCATTATGTGCATGCAGCCAAGACATGGAAACAAGCTAAGTGCCCATTGACAGATGAATGGGATGACCAGAACTTATTCATCTTATAACCAGAATTTTAAACCCTTTAACCACATTCAATCATTTCTTCCTTGCCCTTACTCCTGATAGTCACCAATCTACTATTTATTTCTGTGACTTACTTTCCACATATAAGTGAGATCATGTAGTAATTATTTTTCTCTGATTCTTTTCACTTAGCACAATATCTAAAAAGCATTCAGTTTTTGAGGCTAAAGGAGATGTAGTTTCTTTTTTAAAAAAGATTTTATTTCTTTATTCATGAGAGAACAGAGAGAGGCAAAGACATAGGCAGAGGGAGAAGCATACTCCTCGTAGGGAGCCTGATGTGGTACTCCATCCCAGGACGCCAGGATCATACTCTGAGACTAAGGCAGACCCTCACCTGCTGAGCTACCCAGGCATCCCAGAGATGTAGTTTCTTCAAGGGAAAGCAATGTCAAGCTTCAGGAAATGTTCAGAGAAGTGAATAAAAAGATATTGTGTGCTGATAACTCACTGGATAAAATGCAGTCACAAAAGAACAAGTGAGTGTGGGAGGAGGGGCAAGAGGGCGGAAGAGTAGGGTCCCCAAGTCACCTGTCCCCACCAAATTACCTAGAAAACCTTCAAATTATCCTGAAAATCTATTAATTCGGCCTGAGATTTAAAGAGAGACCAGCTGAAATGCTACAGTGAGAAGAGTTCGCGCTTCTATCAAGGTAGGAAGACAGAGAAAAAGAAATAAAGACACAAAAGGCCTCCAAGGGGGAGGCCCGCGAGGAGCCGGGCTGAGGCCGGGGCGAGTGTCCCCAGGACAGGAGAGCCCCGTCCCGGAGGAGCAGGAGCTGCACCAACCTTCCCGGGCGGAAAGGGGCTCCAGGGAGGTGGAGCAGGACCCAGGAGGCCGGGGATGCCCTCGGGCTCCCGGGGACACTAACAGACACCTGCACCCCGGGAGAGTGCGCTGAGCTCCCTAAGGGCAGCAGCGCGCACGGCGGGGCCCGGAGCAGCTCGGGGGGTGCTCGGGGGCAGCTCCGCGGAAGGGGCTGCGGGGCGGGAGCAGCTCGGAGGGGCTCGGGCAGAGGAAGAGGCTCCGGCAGAGGAATAGGCTCCACAGAGGGGGCTGCGGGGTGAGAGCGCGAATCCAACAGCCCAGGCCCCGGAGCACTGGGCGCCGGGACACAGCCCAGGATCCGGCCTCCCCCAGGACAGGCAGAGGCCGGGGGGCCAGGACAGCAAGGACGCTCCTGCCGCGAGCTGAGCAGATCAGTGGCCCCGCCCCAGAGCCTTCAGGCCCTGCAGACCGAGAGCTCTGGAGCTACTGCGGGAGCTGACTCCAGGGCTGCAGAGCTGGCCCCGCCACTGCAGTTGTTCCTCCTGGGGCCTCACGGGGTAGACAACCCCCCCAAGCCCTGCACCAGGCAGGGGGCAGAGCAGCTCCCCCAAGTGCTAACACCTGAAAATCAGCACAACAGGCCCCTCCCCCAGAAGACCACCTGGACGGACAAGTTACAGGGGAAGTCAAGGGACTTAAAGTACACAGAATCAGAGGATACCCCCTGTGGGTTTTGCTTTTTTTTTTTTTTTTTTTGCTTTTTGATTTCTGTTTGCTTCCCCCACCCCGTTTTTTTCCTTTCTTTCTTTTTCTTTCTCTTTTTCTTCTTTTTTTTCATTTATTTCTTCCTTTTTTTTCCTCTTTCTCTTTTCTTTCCTTCTTTCTCTCCTCTCTTTTTCTCCTTTTCCCAATACAACTTGCTTTTGGCCACTCTGCACTGAGCAAAATGACTAGAAGGAAAACCTCACCTCAAAAGAAAGAATCAGAAACAGTCCTCTCTCCCACAGAGTTACAAAATCTGGATTACAATTCAATGTCAGAAAGCCAATTCAGAAGCACTATTATACAGCTACTGGTGGCTCTAGAAAAAAGCATAAAGGACTCAAGAGACTTCATGAATGCAGAATTTAGAGCTAATCAGGCACATATTAAAAATTAATTGAATGAGATGCAATCCAAACCAGAAGTCCTAACGACGAGGGTTAAAGGGGTTAACGAGGAGGAAGAACGAGTGAGTGACATAGAAGACAAGTTGATAGCAAAGAGGGAAACTGAGGAAAAAAGAGACAAACAATTAAAAGACCATGAAGATAGATTAAGGGAAATAAACGACAGCCTGAGGAAGAAAAACTTACGTTTAATTGGTGTTCCCGAGGGCGCCGAAAGGGAGAGAGGGCCAGAATATGTATTTGAACAAATTCTAGCTGAAAACTTTCCTAATCTGGGAAGGGAAACAGGCATTCAGATCCAGGAAATAGAGAGATCCCCCCCTAAAATCAATAAAAACCGTTCAACACCTCGACATTTAATAGTGAAGCTTGCAAATTCCAAAGATAAAGAGAAGATCCTTAAAGGAGCAAGAGACAAGAAATCCCTGACTTTTATGGGGAGGAGTATTAGGGTAACAGCAGACCTCTCCACAGAGACCTGGCAGGCCAGAAAGGGCTGGCAGGATATATTCAGGGTCCTAAATGAGAAGAACATGCAACCAAGAATACTTTATCCAGCAAGGCTCTCATTCAAAATGGAAGGAGAGATAAAGAGCTTCCAAGACAGGCAGCAACTGAAAGAATATGTGACCTCCAAACCAGCTCTGCAAGAAATTTTAAGGGGAACTCTTAAAATTCCCCTTTAAGAAGAAGTTCAGTGGAACAATCCACAAAAACAAGGACTGAATAGGTATCATGACGACACTAAACTCATATCTGTCAATAGTAACTCTGAATGTGAACGGGCTTAATGACCCCATCAAAAGGCGCAGGGTTTCAGACTGGATAAAAAAGCAGGACCCATCTATTTGCTGTCTACAAGAGACTCATTTTAGACAGAAGGACACCTACAGCCTGAAAATAAAAGGTTGGAGAACCATTTACCATTCAAATGGTCCTCAAAAGAAAGCAGGGGTAGCCATCCTTATATCAGATAAACTAAAATTTACCCCGAAGACTGTAGTGAGAGATGAAGAGGGACACTATATCATACTTAAAGGATCTATTCAACAAGAGGACTTAACAATCCTCAATATATATGCCCCGAATGTGGGAGCTGCCAAATATATAAATCAATTATTAACCAAAGTGAAGAAATATTTAGATAATAATACACTTATACTTGGTGACTTCAATCTAGCTCTTTCTATACTCGATAGGTCTTCTAAGCAAAACATCTCTAAAGAAACGAGAGCTTTAAATGATACAATGGACCAGATGGATTTCACTGATATCTACAGAACTTTACATCCAAACTCAACTGAATATACATTCTTCTCAAGTGTACATGGAACTTTCTCCAGAAGAGACCACATACTGGGTCATAAATCAGGTCTGAACCGATATCAAAAGATTGGGATCATCCCCTGCATATTCTCAGACCATAATGCCTTGAAATTAGAACTAAATCACAACAAGAAGTTTGGAAGGACCTCAAACACGGGGAGGTTAAGGACCATCCTGCTAAAAGATGAAAGGCTCAACCAGGAAATTAAAGAGGAATTAAAAAGATTCATGGAAACTAATGAGAATGAAGATACAACCGTTCAAAATCTTTGGGATGCAGCAAAAGCAGTCCTAAGGGGAAATACATCGCAATACAAGCATCCATTCAAAAACTGGAAAGAACTCAAATACAAAAGCTAACCTTACACATAAATGAGCTAGAGAAAAAACAGCAAATAGATCCTACACCCAGGAGAAGAAGAGAGTTAATAAAGATTCGAGCAGAACTCAACGAAATCGAGACCAGAAGAACTTTGGAACAGATCAACAGAACCAGGAGTTGGTTCTTTGAAAGAATCAATAAGATAGATAAACCATTAGCCACCCTTATTAAAAAGAAGAGAGAGAAGACTCAAATTAATAAAACCATGAATGAGAAAGGAGAGATCACTACCAACACCAAGGAAATACAAACGATTTTAAAAACATATGAACAGCTATACGCCAATAAATTATGCAATCTAGAAGAAATGGATGCATTCCTGGAAAGACACAAACTACCAAAACTGGAACAGGAAGAAATAGAAAACCTGAACAGGCCAATAACCAGGGAGGAAATTGAAGCAGTCATCAAAAACCTCCCAAGACACAAGAGTCCAGGGCCAGATGGCTTCCCAGGGGAATTCTATCAAACGTTTAAAGAAGAAACCATACCTATTCTCCTAAAGCTGTTTGGAAAGATAGAAAGAGTTGCAGTACTTCCAAATTCGTGCTATGAGGCCAGCATCACCTTAATTCCAAAACCAGACAAAGACCCCACCAAAAAGGAGAATTACAGACCAATATGCCTGATGAACATGGATGCAAAAATTCTCAACAAGATACTGGCCAATAGGATCCAACAATACATTAAGAAAATTATTCACCATGACCAAGTAGGATTTATCCCTGGGACACAAGGCTGGTTCAATACCCATAAAACAATCAATGTGACTCATCATATCAGCAAGAGAAAAACCAAGAATCATATGATCCTCTCATTGGATGCAGAGAAAGCATTTGACAAAATACAGCATCCATTCCTGATCAAAACTCTTCAGAGTGTAGGGATAGAGGGAACATTCCTCGACATCTTAAAAGCCATCTACGAAAAGCCCACAGCAAATATCATTCTCAATGGGGAAGCACTGGGAGCCTTTCCCCTAAGATCAGGAACAAGACAGGGATGTCCACTCTCACCACTGCTATTCAACATAGTACTGGAAGTCCTAGCCTCAGCAATCAGACAATAAAAAGACATTAAAGGCATTCAAATTGGCAAAGAAGAAGCCAAACTCTCCCTCTTCATCGATGACATGATACTCTACATAGAAAACCCAAAAGTCTCCACCCCAAGATTGCTAGAACTCATACAGCAATTTGGTAGCGTGGAAGGATACAAAATCAATGCCCAGAAATCAGTGGCATTTCTATACACTAACAATGAGCCTGAAGAAAGAGAAATTAAGGAGTCAATCCCATTTACAATTGCACCCAAAAGCATAAGACACCTAGGAATAAGCCTAACCAAAGAGGTCAAGGATCTATACCCTAAAAACTATAGAACACTTCTGAAAGAAATTGAGGAAGACACAAAGAGATGGAAAAATATTCCATGCTCATGGATTGGCAGAATTAATATTGTGAAAATGTCAATGTTACCCAGGGCAATATACACGTTTAATGCAATCCCTATCAAAATACCATGGACTTTCTTCAGAGAGTTAGAACAAATTATTTTAAGATTTGTGTGGAATCAGAAAAGACCCCGAATAGCCAGGGGAATTTTAAAAAAGAAAACCATATCTGGGGGCATCACAATGCCAGATTTCAGGTTGTACTACAAAGCTGTGGTCATCAAGACAGTGTGGTACTGGCACAAACACAGACACATAGATCAATGGAACAGAATAGAGAACCCAGAAGTGGACCCTCAACTTTATGGTCAACTAATATTCGATAAAGGAGGAAAGACTATCCATTGGAAGAAAGACAGTCTCTTCAATAAATGGTGCTGAGAAAATTGGACATCCACATGCAGAAGAATGAAACTAGACCACTCTCTTGCACCATACACAAAGATAAACTCAAAATGGATGAAAGATCTAAATGTGAGACAAGAATCCATCAAAATCCTGGAGAAGAACACAGGTAACACCCTTTTTGAACTCGGCCACAGCAACTTCTTGCAAGATGCATCTATGAAGGCAAGGGAAACAAAAGCAAAAATGAACTATTGGGACTTCATCAATATAAAAAGCTTCTGCACAGCAAAAGAAACAGTCAACAAAACCAAAAGACAACCTACAGAATGGGAGAAGATATTTGCAAATGACATATCAGATAATGGGCTAGTTTCCAAGATCTATAAAGAACTTCTTAAACTCAACAGCAAAGAAACAAACAATCCAATCATGAAATGGGCAAAAGACATGAACAGAAATTTCACCAAAGAAGACATACACATGGTCAACAAGTACGTGAGAAAATGATCTGCGTCACTTGCCATCAGGGAAATACAAATCAAAACCACAATGAGATAGCGCCTCACACCAGTGAGAATGGGGAAAATTAACAAGACAGGAAACAACAAATGTTGGAAAGGATGTAGAGAAAGGGGAACCCTCTTGCACTGTTGGTGGTAATGTGAACTGGTGCAGCCACTCTGGAAAACTGTGTGGAGGTTCCTCAAAGAGTTAAAAATAGAGGTACCCTATGACCCAGCCATTGCACTATTGGGGATTTACCCCAAAGCTACAGATGCAGTGAAAAGCCGAGACACCTGTACCCAAATATTTATAGCAGCAATGTCCACAATAGCCAAACTGTGGAACGAGCCTCAGTGTCCATCGAAAGATGAATGGATAAAGAAGATGTGGTTTATGTATACAATGGAATATTACTCAGCCAATAGAAATGACAAATACCCAACATTTGCTTTGACATGGATGGATCTGGAGAGTATTATGCTGAGCGAAGTAAGTCAGAGAAGGACAATCATTATATGGTTTCACTCATACGGGGAATATAAAAAAAACTGTGAAAGGGATTAAAGGGGAAAGGAGAGAAAATGAGTGGGAAAAATCAGAGAGGGTGACAAAACGTGAGACTCCTAACTCTGGGAAACAAAGTTTTGTTTGGATGGGAGGATGGGGTGACTGGGTAACAGGCACTGAGGGGGGCACTTGACAGAATGAGCACTGGGTGTTATACAATATGTTGGCAAATTGAACTCCAACAAAAAACATACCGAATAAAAAATATACCAAAAAAAAAAAAGATACAAGATCAACATACAAACTCATTATATTTCTATGTGCTAACAACAAACAATCTAAAAAGGAGATCAAAAAAACAGTATCATTTAATGGCAATAAAAAATAAAATAAATTTAGGCATAAATTTAAGGAAGTAAAATACTTGTACACTGAAAATGTCAAAACATCACCAAAATAAATTAATGATGACCCAAGTAAATAGAAAGGCATTAATATTCATGGATTGGAAGGGAATAAATATTGCTATAATGGCAGTGCTGTCCAAGTTGATTGAAAGATTCAACACAATCCTTATAAAATCCTACTGAGCTTTTGTAGAAATAGACAAGCTCTTCCTAAAATTTATACAAAATTGTTTGGGACACTGAAATTCAGGAAAAAATATTTTAAAATTAAAACAGAGTTGGAGGGTTCAACTTCCCAATTTCTATATATATTTTTTAAAGCAACAATAATCATGGAAGATTGATACTAGCCTAAGAATGGATATATAAATAAGTGGAGTAGAATTGACTGTCCATAAATAAGCCAATATATCCATGGTCAATTGATTTTCAACAGGTGTGCCAAAACCATACAATGGAGCATGAATAAACTTCTCAGCAAATGGTACTGGAAAAATTAGATGATCCTCATGAAAATGATTGAAGTTGGACCATTACCTGGCATTTATACATTAATTGACTCAACATGGACCAATGACTTAAATATAAAGGCTTAAATTACAAAACCCCAGAAGAAAACATGGTAAATCTTTATAACCTTGAGTTTCAAATCTTGTGATTATTAGATGTTACTTGAAGCATGAGCAAAAAATGAAAAAGTTAGATAAATTAGACTTCATAAAAAATAAAAACCTTGTATGTCAAAAGCTACTATCATAAAAAAATAAGACAGCCCACAAAATGGGAGAAAATGCTTGAAAAAGAGATGTAACAACTTCATACCCCAAAACACAGACACTCCAATTAAAAAATAAGGCACAGAAGCCAATTAGACATTTCTCCCAAGAAGATGCACATAAACACATAAAAAATACTATCATTAGGTAAGTGCTGATCAAAACCACATGATTAAAAAAATAAAATAATGGCAAGGATTATGGAGGAATTGGAACCCTCTAACATTGTTCTTAGGAATGTAATATGATTCAGTCATTGCAGACAAGTTCGGTGGCTTCTCAAAAAGTTACACAGAATCACCATATGACCTTATAGGTCTACTCCAAGGAATATAACTAGGAGAATTAAAAACTTATATTCAAATACTTCACACGTTTATGGCAACACCATTCACAATAGCTACAAAATGGAAACAATCCAAATGTCCCAAAACTTGATAATTGGATAAACTAAATGTATTATATTTATTCAATGGAATATTAACCATAAATATAGGAATACATGCCATAAATAGATGAATCTCAAAAACATTATGCTAATTCAAAGAAATCAGATATCATATATATTGTATAAATCCATACATATGAAATGTCAGGCAAATGAAGAGACAGTAAAGTAATGCTTGCTAGGATTTGGTCAGGGTGGTACTGGAAGGGAGCTGTGGTTTTCTCTTTTTTGGGAGATGAAAATGTTCTGGATAGTGGTGATGGTTGCTCAATGTTGAAAATGTACTGAAAGCCAATTATTTGTACAATTTTAAATATTCAAAGTGAAAATAAATAAATAAATAAATAAATAAATAAATATTCAAAGTGTTGAGCTTTATATTGTGTGAATTACACCATAATAAAAATCACGTTTCAACATATTATCCTTATTCATGTATTATATTTCCTATACATTTATAACTGAGGTTTGCTTGAGTTTTCTCCTCTACTTATATGGTTTTGTTTTTTTTTGTTTTTTGTTTTTTTTTAAAGATTTTATTTATTTATTTATTTATTCATGAAAGACTGAGAGATAGAGAGAGCCAGAAACAAAGGCAGAGGGAGAAGCAGGCTCCATGCACCGGGAGCCCGATGTGGGACTCGATCCCGGGTCTCCAGGATCGCGCCCTGGGCCAAAGGCAGGCGCCAAACCGCTGCGCCACCCAGGGATCCCTGGTTTTGATATTACAATCATGCTAGCCTCATTTTGTGACTTGAGAAATTGTCTCCTTTATTATTTTTTCTGTATTCTCTGAAAGAATGTATGTATGATAGGAATTGTTTTTTCCTAGAATGCTTGATGGAATTCATCAGGGAAATCACTTGATCAAGGAGATTGTTTTGTCAGGAAATTTCTACTCTGAAATAAAGATATTTAATGATTATAGCAAAGCTGATTTATGATTTTTTTGTGTCCAATTTAGTAGCTTTCATTTTTGTGATGTCTATTTTATCTATATATTTTTTTAAATTAGTTTTTATTTAAATTCCAGTTTGCTAATATACAGTGTAATATTAGTTTCAGGTACATAATATAGTGGTTCAGCACTTCCATACAACACCCAGTGCTCCTCACAAAGTGCAATCCTTAATCCACATCACCTGTTTAAGCCACCCACACACCTCCCCTCTGGGAAGCATCAGTTTGTTTTCTGTTTCTTGGTTTCCCTCTCTATCTTCCTTTTTCCCTTTGCTTGTTTGTTTCTAAAATTCCACATATAAGTGAAATCACATGGTATTTTTCTTTCTCTGATGGACTGGTTTTGCTTAGTATAATACAAGCTATCTCCACCATGTCTTTGTGAATGACAAAATTTCATTCTTTTTTTTTTAATTTTTTTGTTTTTATTTATTTATGATAGTCATCACACACACACAGAGAGAGAGAGAGAGAGAGAGAGAGAGGCAGAGACACAGGCAGAGGGAGAAGCAGGCTCCATGCACCGGGAGCCCGACGTGGGATTTGATCCCGAGTCTCCAGGATCGCGCCCTGGGCCAAAGGCAGGCGCCAAACCGCTGCGCCACCCAGGGATCCCTCATTCTTTGTTTATTATATACATAGAATAGAATATTACTCAGCCATAAAAAGAATGATATATCAGATATATATATATCTGATTTTTACACTTTATCCATTCACACTTAGGCTGTTTCCATAATTTGGCTATTGTAGGTGATGCTACTGTAAATGGGTGCATGTATCCCTTTGAATTAGTACTCTTTTGTGTTCTTTGGGTAAATAACAAGCAGTGCAATTGCTGGATAATAGGGTAGTCTTTTTTAACTTTTTGAGGAAACTCCATACTGTTTTTCAGACTGTACCAGTTTGCATTCTCACCAACAGTGTGAGAAGTTTTCCCTTTTCCACATCATCACCAACATCTATGGTTCTTTGTGTTGTTGATTTTAGCCATTCAGACATGTGAGTTGATAGCTCATTGTAGTTTTGATTTGCATTTCCCTGATGAGAAGCAATGTCAACCATCTTTTCATGTGTTTTTTGGCCATCTGGATGTCTTCCTGGAGAACTATCTGTTCATGTCTTCTGACCATTTTTAATTGGATTATTTATTTTGGGGTGTTGACATTTTTAAAATTTTATATTTTGTATTTCATTTATATTTTCAAATCAAATTCAAAATATTAGTAACACACTTATTTTAATATGCCAACCATTCTTGTCAATATCCTGATTTTTCATTCCTGGCATTGCTTATTTCTGTCTCATTTCTTTTTTATAGAACCTTGAAATTTAATATCCCTTTTAAATACTTCTACTTTCGTCTTTATTGATCCACTCTGTTGTATTTGTTTTCCATGTCATTAATTTATATTTTTAACTTTATTAATCTCTTACATATAATTTGTGTTCATATTGCAGTTCTTTTTAAAGCTTTAGGAATGGATATTTAGCTCATTAATTTCAATACTTCTTTTCAGGTAAATACATATAAGCCTGATTATTTCTTCTAATTACTTTTAGTTGTAGCATATAAATTTTTATTCACAATATTTTATCATTCACTTAAACATTATTTATAAAATATGTCTTTGACACATCACTTATTTAGAATTTTATTTAAAAATTTCCAAATATATGAATCTTCCTAGTTATTTTTAGTTTTTTCTTTCTGTGTTAATCACATTGTGGTTGATAATATGTTCTATATGATTTAAAGTAGTTGAACTTTACTGAGACCCTATGACCAGTGTAATACTCAATTTTTGTAAATGTTTAGTGTGTGCTTGAAAATAATGTGTTTTCTACACATTTTTGAGAAACAAGAAAAAAATAGGAAGACAGCACCCCCTATAACTTTTCTGGGCAATAAGTATTTAGAAGGGAGGCAACTGATAGCAAATATGCATATTGATTGCCAGATTCAAGGAGCAGTTCACAGGGATCTACCAAGGCCAGATGTCAGACTACAGGAAAGGAAGTGTATATTATATCTACATTTATTATTATATTTAATTTGTAGGGGTTTTAGGCTGCATCACTCATAAATAATCAGAGATGGAGTCCAAGTTGGCAGACCTTCAGTACAAGAC
The DNA here is from genome assembly GCF_003254725.2 of Canis lupus dingo. Classification (NCBI taxonomy): domain Eukaryota; kingdom Metazoa; phylum Chordata; class Mammalia; order Carnivora; family Canidae; genus Canis; species Canis lupus. The sequence goes on along the minus strand of NC_064261.1, from coordinate 27,482,880 downwards.
AGCTAACCTCAGGTTCCAGTTTTGCGCCACCACTTAAACATTTATGATTTACATGATCCTTGACATAATCAGGAAGCTGAAGTTCAAGGCTTGCCTTTATAAATCTTTGATATATTGAACCAATGCCTTGAGAATTCAACCTTAGAATTCTACCAGGATCAGTTGCTTTAGCACTTCAGTTATACTTTATTTTCATGGGGCTGGGCAGAAGATTAATTGTCTTTAGGCCAACCTAAAGAACTCAGTCTTGAACGAATTGACCCACATGAATCCACACATGGTATGCCAACTTTAAATTTATCCTCTATATTAATTTTTTTTATACTGGGTGATTATTTTCTGCTTATTCTATGTGTCAGTAAAAGGAGTTTCTTTTTAAGATTTAATTTATTTATTTGAGAAAGATAGAGCACACACATGAGCACAAGCTGAGGCAGGGGCAGAGGGAGCAGGAGAAACAAACTCCCTACTGAGCATGGAGCCTGACACTAGGCTTGATCCCAGGACCCTGAGAGCATGACCTGAACCCAAGTCAGGCACTTAACTAAATATGCCACCCAGGCAACCCTGAAAGGAGTTTAATGAACTCCTTCAGTATGGTAATAGATTAGTCTATTTCCTCTTGCAGTTTTGTTAAGTATTGGATTAAAATTTTCTGACTATATAATTAAGTACATAGAAATTTAAATGTTAATATTTTTGTATTAAGTGAATGTTTATAAAAAAGTGACACTTTTTATATTTAGTGTTACTTTTTTTACCTTAAAGTCTAATTTTATTTGAATTAATAAATCTATATAGGTTTCTCTTGATTCATATTTGCACAATTTATCTTTTCTCAATATTTTTCTTTCAAACTTTTAGTCTACTTTATTTTTTAGATATATTGTTTTTAAGTAGCACATAGGTGGCATTTCAAAAATCTAACTTTTGTCATTTACTACATAATTTGCATTTACTGTTAACTCAGAACAACTTGGGTTTGAACTGCATAGGTCTACTTATATGTGAATTTTTACAGTATAATACTGTAAATATATTGCCTCTTATGATTTTCTTAATAACATTTTCTTTTTTTTATCTTACTTTATCATAAGATGAAAGTAGTATGTAACATATAAACATACATAATATGTATTAACTGATTATTTATATTCTTGGTAATGCTTCCAATCAATAGTAGACTAGTAGTAGTTAAGTTTTGGGGGATTCAAAAATTATTTGCAAATGTTTGACTGTGCAAGATGTTGTTGTCCCTATCCTCTGGATTGCTCAAGGTCGACTGTAGTATCATTATTGATACAAAAATTAAGCCTAGTATTTTAAAACATTTGTTCTGTTTCTTTTAAATTTTCCATGTTTCCTGTTTTCTTTGTTGACTTAATTTTTCTTTTTTTTTTTAATTTATTTTTTATTGGTGTTCAATTTACTAACATACAGAATAACACCCAGTGCCCGTCACCCATTCACTCCCATCCCCCGCCCTCCTCCCCTTCTACCACCCCTAGTTCGTTTCCCAGAGTTAGCAGTCTTTATGTTCTGTCTCCCTTTCTGATATTTCCCACACATTTCTTCTCCCTTCCCTTATTTTCCCTTTCACTATTATTTATATTCCCCAAATGAATGAGAACATATAATGTTTGTCCTTCTCCGACTGACTTAATTTTTCATTAAAGGTTTTACCGCTATTCCCCCCCCCCCCCCCGCTATCTTGGAGATTATAAACTGTATATTTTCAGGGGTTGTCTTAGAATATTCAACACACATATTTAAATTACGTGTGTAATTTAGTTTAACCAATACTTTAAACATCTTCCAGACAGATCAGGGATTTTAAACAATTTTATTTTTCTCACTCCCAAATTACATTATTATGCCCATGGTATTTTCATTATTTTATTTAATTCCTTTGAAACAATCCACATGACATTATTTTTACTGTTTTTCGACTCAACATTTATTAAGATTTAATCATAAGATTAGCTTTTCCCCAAATCATTATTTATTTTTACCTCATGCATTTTGCACTTGGAATCACAATCTGTCTGCCTAGGGTATCTAATTGAGAATCTCCTTTAAGGATCTGATGCTCTTTTTTTTTTTTTTTTTTTGGATCTGATGTTCTCAAACACTTTGGTTTTGTTGTTTGAAAAAATGTCTTTAATTTGTCACTTATCATAAAGGGAATATTCCTTGAACATAAAATCCTATGTTGGCAGTTCTTTGTAAAATAGTAAAGATATCTTCTATTACTTGCCAGCTCTCATAAATTCTGGTATTCTATTATAACATTAATATGAATGTGTTTTTTCTCCCCATGTCTAGCTCCTTTTAAAATTTTCTATGTCTTTACTGTTGGTTTGTTTGTTTTTCTCCCTCAGATGTGCCTCATTATAGTTCTCTTCCTACCTTTCTTGGTTCATTTGGGTTGTGTCAATTGAAATTTTAGATTAATTTCTTAGATTACTTATAGAAAATTTTATCCCATTATATATTCAGATATTGCTTCGATCTGGTTCCTTTTCTACTCCAATCATTTTACACCTCCTCCTGCATGTTTCTTAATCTTCATCCCAACTTTTTATCTCTGTGCCTCATTCTGGAAAATTCTTCTGATTTATCTTCAGAAATTCTCTTGAGCATTATCTATTCTGCTATTCAACCTATCTATTCGGTTTTAAATGTTATCAATTGTATTTTTCAAAGATCAATTGTATTTTTTTTAAATTTACCTAGTCATATTTTATAGTTTCCTGGTCCCTGGGGAACTTTTCAAAATAGAAGTCTTTCTTTCATTTCTCTAAACAGAGTAAGCAGGCTTGCTGTATAATCCATGTGTCTGCAATGCTCATTCTACTATATGTCTGTCTGTCTGTATATGTTAATTTCTTCTTATTTTCTCTCATAATGTCTTTCCTGTGTCTGCCTAGATTTTTTTTTTGTCCCATGTGTCCTCATTATCAAAAGTTTAAATGTGGAGGCCAAGAATGAAATTCCTTCTTCTAACTTATAAAATATCTGAGGCCTCTGAAATGAAGTTGAAATTTTGAGTTATTCTCTAAGAACAGCTATTTCCTTCCTATTCAATTCTGGGCCACAGTATGTATACTTTCTAATCCTTGTAATGTGGTAGAGGGAAGTTTATATGAGTCTATCTTAACCCTTCTACTATCATCTCTTTGTGTCTTTAGCCTCCCGTAGATGGGTCTCCAGGTGGCTAACTTCCTTGGCCTGAAATGTTTCTGATTCTTTTTTTTTTTAAGATCTTGTTTATTTTTTCATGAAAGACACAGAGAGCAGGCAGAGACACAGGCAGAGGGAGAAGCAGGTTCTTCTCAGGGAGCCTGATGTGGGACTCGATCCTGGAACTCCAGGATCACTCCCTGAGCTGAAGGCAGATGCTCAACTGCTTAGCCACCCAGGAATCTTAAATTACTGATTCTTTCATATATATATACACACACATATACACACACATGTAATATATATGTATATTATGTAATGTAATATTATATATAATACACAAACACATATATAATAATATATATAATATATGATAATATATATATATATTAATTTTGGTTGCTTTTGACTGAGATTTAGTTCAAATAACCTGCCCTGTATTAGTTTAAAAAAATCACTTTAGGAATAGTATTATGACACAGCTTATTATATCCACATATTAATATCACAAGGTAACTTCAGATTAGAACTGCTAGATCTTTTTTTTTCCTCTTAAGAGCCAAAATAGTAAGCTATTTGGGTTATCAGTGTTTGTTTAGTTGGTGGAGTGTCAGTGGTCCAAAACTCCCAACTATTTAGAAAAAAATATATGAACAAAAAATACTAAGTAATTTATTTAAGTAAATAGGAAGTCAAAACCACAGCTTCAGAATATATAGAACCAAAATTAGAGCATTGCATATTGCAAATTATAGAAATGTTTATAATAACAGTAAACCCCCTCAAAAAAATACTGTTAGAAAAAAAAAACAAAAAAAATAAAAAACAAAAAAACAAAACAAAACAAAAAATACTGTTAGTTTAATTTTTAAAAATCAGAGGACTTCTATTTCTGGGGATGTGCACTAGATGTACTTTTCCTCTACCCCCCCCCCATTAAGGACAATAAAACCCCATGGCACTGTATATAAAACAAATAAATGGATAAAACAGTGATTGTCTAGAGATCCTAGGAGCCAAGTAACCAATAACAGTAAGTTTTCTTATTCATCCTTTAGCCCATCTTTTATCCCACACTGTATACTGGAGAAGCTGGCAACCCAGAAATCTGATGGCATAGATGGCAAAAAAATTAAAATTAAATTAAATTAAGCCCCCCCCCCCCAAAGTCTGTTCTTTATAGCCAAAGGACCAGGAAGGGGAAGAAAACTTTTAGAAAATGAGCATTTTACTCCAGTTGAATTCTATATGCATACACTCACACATACAAATGTTGCCTCCCTCCCACTTATATTAGCTAAGTGGGGAGCCTAGATTCCCACCCTTGCCAAGTTGTAATGAGATACTTTTCCCACCACTGTCTGTGGAAACCAGATGGGGAGCCTGGCTCCAGTTAAAATAACAATAACAAGGGGCCCTTCCATGTCCTTGTAGAGGTGGTTCCAGAAAAAAACCTACTGTAGACCCAGGACTTTCAACACCACTCAGAAATGAGATCAACCACTCTACATTGTCAGCCATGTGGGGATGATGCATGTCCATCTCCACAAAGAACTAGTGAGATCACCTTCATCCTCCCTACTGTGGTGGTATGAGAAGAAGCCCGAGAAAATAAGGATTTATACCACCTTTCAGTGGTAACAAGGCCACACCTACATGGTAGCAGAGAAAATCAGTTGGTAGGCAATAACAAGGAGCCCCTGGCCTTCTGATCCAGGATGCAGGTACAGTAAGATACCTGAACCTCTTCATCAGCAGTAGTAAGGAGCCCACTTCCTGATGTCAATGGAAGTTAATTATAAAATCTGGTAATTCACCATTTGTCTGGAAATAGAGAAGTAAACCCCCCTAAACATATTTGACATTAGAACCTTCTTAAAATATGATTTTTTTCAAAGATTCAGTCTTAATAATCCCCCTAATGTCCAGGTTTCAATAAAATATCACATATTATACCAAGAACCGGGAAGATCTAAAACTCAAGGAGAAAAGAGAATCTTAAAATGCTATCACTGAGATGACAGAGACAGTAGAATTATCTGGCAATATTTTAAGCAGCCACCATCAAATCTTGTAGTGAGACATTCCAAACATGTTTGAAACAAATGAAAATGTTTTAACTGTCAGCAAATAAATAGAGAATTTCAGGAAATACAAAGAAGATATATAAAAAGTGAAAGTTTTAGGATTAAAAACTAAAATAATGAAAATTAAAAAGCTAAATGGGTTTAACATCAAATTGGAGAGCACAGAGGAGTGACTCCATGAACTTGAAGATAGAATAATGAAAATTACACACTCTGAAATACAAGGAGAAAATAGACTGGGGCCAAATTAACAAAGCTTCAGCGATCTATGAATCTATGAGAAAAGATGCCACATTTTAGTCATCCCAGTCAAGAAAGGGGGCAAATCTGTACAGGAACTTAAAAAAATAGTGGCTGAAAACTTCCCCAATTTGGCAAAAGGCATAAATCTACCAATACAAGGAGTTGCTAAAACTTTAAAACATAATAAGCTAAAGAAATAAACACCAGGACATTTCCTAGTCAAATATATGAAAACTAAAGATGAAAATAAAATTTGAAAACAGCCAGATAAACAACACATTAGTATGGGAGAAACTATTTGAATGACAGCAGATTTTTTAACAGAAACCATGGAGGTTGGGGTGAAGTGGAACATTTTTCAATTGATAAAAGATAACCACTGTCAGCCTCCAATTCTATAATCAGTGAAAATACCTGCAAGTAGACTTCTAAAAAAAGTGTTGTAAAATGAAAAAGGCTCCTCCCCAACATGGGTATGTTGTAATCCTTGGAACCTGTTAATTTTATCTTAACTGGAAGAAGGGTCTTTCCAGATGTGATAAAGGAAGGGATTGTAAGAGGAAGAGATTATCCTGGGTTATTTGAGTGATTGATAAATGCCACAAGTGTCTTTTTGAGACAGGCAGAGACAGTGTAGAGACAATGTAATTCTGGGACAATGTAACTACAGAAACAGGGAGTGACACAACCACAGGTCCAGGAATGCTGACAGCCACCAGAATGTAGGAGAGGCAAGTGACAGATTTTCCTCTAAAGGCAGAAGTGTAATCCTGCCTAATTTCAATTTAAGCTTGAAGATATGGATTTTTGAACTTTGGTCTCTAGAATTGTGAAAATAAATTTCAATTATTTTAAATTATATAATCTAAAAAAAATAATAAATAAATAAATTATATAATCTAGTAATTTGCTACAGCAGCTGCAGAAAAATAATATAGAATCTATGGTAATCAGGGCTGTGTGATATTGACAGAGGAACAAATACATAGATCTGTGCAACAGAGGAAAATAAACTTAAAAATGAACTTCCACAGCTAGTTGTTTGTTGCAATTTGCTGTTGACAAAAGTATAAAAGCAATATAATCAAAGAAAAAAATTTTTTTAAATAAATAGTGCTGGATCAATTGGATATACATAGATGAAACAAAACAAACAAAAAACTAAACAAAACTTCAACCTGTCTCACGCATGATATAAATGTTAACTCAAAATGGATCATGAAGTTAAATATAAAATGTAAAACTATGTAACCTTTAGAAAAAAATGAGAGAAAATATTTAGGATCTAAGGCTAGACAAAGCATTCTTTGACTTAGTAGCAAAAGTATAATACATAAAAGAAAAATATATAAGTAAGACTTCAAAGTTTAGAATTGTTCTCTATGACAGAGACCCTGTTAAGAGCATGAAAAGAAAAGCTGGGAAACCAGAAATATTTGAAAACCAATATCTTTAAAGGACTAGTATTTAATATATAAAATAACTATCAAAATCTAAAAATTAAAACATAAAACTTAAAAAACAGTATAAATAGAAAAGTGCAAAAAAATGAATAGAATATCTAAATGAAGAGAATATGCTGATGAAAATTAAGCTCATGAAATGAGTTTCAATGACATTGGCTGACAGGGTATGCAAATTAAACTACAATCAGATAACATTACACACCTTTTAGTAAGGCTAAAATAAAATAGTGACCACAACAAATAACCTAAGGTTGTGGAAAAACTACATCACTCATACATTGATTATTGGAACGTAAAATGTTAAAGCCATTCTGAAAAACAGTCTGATAGTTTCTTATAAAAGACATAATTGGCATTCATCTCAGAGAAAAGAAAACTTTTTCATATGACTTGTACTTGAATATCTGTAGGAGCTTTATTTTTAATTACTCCAAATAGGAAATAATCTAGTTTTCCAATACATGAATCCTGTTTAAATTATTATTTAAGCCTGTAGTACATTCATACCTTGTAATACTATTAAGAAATAAAAGGGAATAGATTATTGATACATGAAATAATCTGAATAAATGGACAGAAAATTATGTTGAGTGAAAAAAGTCAATCCCAAGATATCACATATTATTTCATTTATGTAACATTCTTTTTACATTTGTATTTATTTATTTCTTAATTCAAGTATAATTAACTTACAGTGTTATATTAGTTTTAGGTGTACCATATAATGATTTGGCAATTCTATAGATTACTCAGTGCTCATCATGATAAGTATACTCTTTTTCCCCTTCACCTATTTCACCAACTTCCAACAGCCTCTCCCCGCTGGCAAGAGGCTATATAACATTTCTGAAATTATAAGATTATAGGAAGGCAGATTTGGTTAGTGGGTGCCAGGTCTCAAGAAGGGGTGATAGCAGAAGAGTAGTGAGTTTGGCTAAAGAAGAGAACTTGTGGTAATGGAAATGTCCTATATCTTGACTGTATTAATGGGAATATCTTGATTATAATATAGTGCAATAATTTTGTAATATAGTAACATTAAGTAAACCTAGATAAAGGGTACATGGGATCTCTGTATTATTTCTTGCTTCAAGTGAACCTATAAGTATCTCTAAATAAAAAGTTTAATTAAAAAGAAACTGTAGGAAAACAGAAGGGAGGAACTGAGAAAGATTAAAAAGCATTTTAAAATAGCAGAGAGCAAAAGAAATGATTAATACACTCAAGAACCCTATCTCTGAAAATGACAACATATTTATTTGATAGAACATATTTCAGTTGATCTTCAAATGTATATGGACTCCAGATGATCAATAGAATCTTGAAAAAGAACAAAGTTGAATTGCTCATAGTTCCTAATTTCAAAATTACTACAAAGCTTTCGGAAACACAATAATGTGACAATGATATAAGGATAGACATATAAAACAATGGAATGTAATTAAGTGTTCAAAAATAAATCCATACATCTCTGATGTATGGCTTTTTATGAGGGTGCTAAGACTCTTCAGTGATGAAACCCAGTCTATTCAACAAGTGCTGGGACAACTGAATATCCACATTGAGAAGAATGAAATTGAACTTCCTCTCATACCATATACAAAAAAATAACTCAACATGGATTAACAATCAAATGCAAGAGCTAAAAATAGGAGACTTTTAGAGGAGAGCCTAGGAATGCATCTTCATGACTTCACATTTGGCAATGGAATAATGGATTTGACCAAAAGCATGATCTATCAATTAAAGAAAATAAAAGATAAATTAGACTTCATGAAATTTAAAAACTTCTGGGCATCAAAGGACACTTCAAGGAAGTGAAAAGACAGCCTTGTGAAATGGGAGAGGATGATTTGCAAATCCTATATTTGACAAACATCTTACTCTGGACTGAATGTTGTGTCCAGAAAATTCATATGTTGAAACCGCAATGCCCATTACATGATATTTGCAGTTGCAGCTTTTAGATCTTTAGGTTTAAATGAGGTCATGAGGATGGGTGGGCCCCAGAGATAAGATTAGTGTCCTTATCAGAATAGGAAGAGACCAGAGCTGTCTCTCTTCTTCCTGTGAGGATAGAGAAAGAAGGCAGCATCTGAGAACCAGAAAAAGGACCCTTACCAGACATAGAACCTGCTGGTGCCTGGAATTTAGACATCCAGGTCTCCAGAATTATGATAAATAAATGTGTATTGTTTAAGTCACCCAGTCTGTAGCATTTTGTTATCATAGCCCAAACTAACTAAGACAGCTCTAGTATCTAGAATCTATAAAGAAATTGTACAGCTGAAGAAGAAAAAATACATAGTTAAAAATTGAACAATTAGCATAGGTATTAAATATTTCCCCAAAGAAAATATACAAATAGCTGATAAGTTCATGAAAATATGTTCAGCATTATTAGTCAGTATGGAAATGCAAATCAAAATCACAGTATGCTAACACTTCACACCCACCAGAGTAGTTATAGTAATATTAAAAAGAAATAAAATAAGAAAATTTTGGTTAGAACCTGGAGAAATTGGAACCCTGTGCACTCCTGATAGGGTTGTAAAATTGATTCAGTGCTATGGAAAATAATTTGGTGGTTCTTCAGAAAGTTAGACACAGAATTATCATATGGCCTAACAATTTCATCCCTAGCTATTAAGCTAAGGAATTCAAAACATTTATGCAAGTAAATACATGTACACATATGTTCATTGCAGTACTATTCACAATAACCGAAAAATGGAAATGGCCCAAATGGAGATAAACTTCATGGATGGATAAATCAATCATACTATATTCATACAATGAGTTATTATTCAGCCATGAAAAGGAATAAAGTACTGATGCATGTAATAACATAAATGAATCTTGAAAACATTTTGAGTAAATGAAGCCAGACACAAAAGATCACATATAGTATAGTTCCATTTTCATGAAATATTCAGAATAAGTCAATCTGTATATAACACATTGGTGGTTGCCAGATGCTGCGGGAAGAGTGGAATGGTGAGCAGGTGCTTGCTGACTGTGGTGTTTCAGTGTAATAAAAATCCGGTAATAAATACAGGTGATGGTTATACAACATTGTAAATGTACTAAAGACCACTGAATTGTTGACTCTAAAATGTCTAATTTTATGTTATGCACATCTCAACTTAATAATTTTTTATATTTTTTATTTTTTATTTTTCCTTCAACTTAATAATTTTTAAAATATTTATATGGCATTTACCAACAAAAAGATATTTCTAATGCAATTTAACTTTTGGGGAGAGAGATCCTCTGAATAGATTGTGAAAAATAAAAAAATAAAACATACTACAAGAAAACTACAAACCAATCTAATTTATGACTATTAATACAATAAAAACAAATACAAAATTACCCTACAGAGTCTAGCTATGTATTAAAACCATATTAGCCCATGACCAAGTGAGATTATCTTGAGAAATTCCTGAAAATACAGGAAAACTCTTAAAAATAATTAATCAGTTTACCTCAAAGCAAAATACAACAATATGCTTAATACTGAGAATAAATGGGACACCATTGTGGCTTAGGGGTTGAGCGTCTGCCTTCAGCTCAGGGTGTGATCCCAGAGTCCTGGGATCGAGTCCCATAAACTGGCTTCCTGCATGGAGCCTGCTTCTCCTGTTTCTGCCTCTCTCTCTGCCTCTGTGTCTCTCATGAATAAGTACAAAAATCTTTTAAAAATATATTGAGAATAAAAGTAATTATATTAATCATTCAAAATAAGGACATATTCTCTCCATCTTCATAATAAGAAAGTAAAATGAAAGTTTATGTACAGAATAGGAAAAGAGGAACAACAATCTAATTATTCTCTGCTAACATGATAATATAGAAAAGTCTAAGTAAAGCAGCTGAAAAATTATTACAAGAAACAAGATATATTATAAAGTTCAGATTTATAAGGATGGCCATATTTTATGTAATACTTTTCTTTACACTAAATATTGAAGAAAATAAACCTTAAAGTCCAGCAAAACACATCTGTGGGCAAGATTTCTTTTTTTTCTTCTTTTTTTTTTTTAATGTTTTATTTATTTATTCATGAGAGACAGAGAGAGAGGCAGAGACACAGACAGAGGGGAAGCAGGCTCCATGCAGGGAGCCCAATGTGGGACTTGATCCCAGGACTCCAGGATCACACCCTGAGCCAAAGGCAGAGAGAGGCCCAACCACTGAACCACCCAGGCATCCCATGGGCAAGATTTAATTCTCAATCTGATAGTTGTTGATTTTTGGCCACATGATAATTAACATTTTTCCTACATTATATCTTACAAAATAGAGATCTAAAAATATTATGCAATGTTGATAAATCTATATTGTGTTAGAATCTGTATTTATATCCTTATCTTTCTGAAACGAAATCATAATATACAATCACTAATCTATACTCTAGTAATAAAGGATTAAAAAGGACTGAATGGGTATTCATTCCTGTGTACCTATGTAATTTTAAGAGAAAATAAACATTTGGAACCCTACAGAAAAAAGTTCACATTAGTGGCAGTGTTTACTAACTGAATTCCCCCCTCCTTTGGGTCCTTTGTTCCTTTATTCCCTCCTCCCTCCTTCTCTCTCTCTCCTCACTCCTTTCCTCTTTTCCTCCTTCCTCTCTCTCTCTCTCTCTCTCTCTTTCTCTCTCTCTTTTACTATCTATGTCTCTCTCTCTCTCTCTCTTCCTTTGTTTTTGGTGAGGTAGGAGTTCTTCAGAAGAACTGCTCTTATCTAGGCTAATGAAAGTATACTCCCCAGCATTACAGAGTCACACAGAGCCTAAAGTCATGCAAAAATCCAGAGGTGATCAAGGAAGAATGATAACAATTGGAACAAATGTAGCAAAAGATTATGGTGGATTGTTGCTCAAAGCCAAGAAATGAAACGGAGAATCTGAAGCATAAGCACTTTCTGAGACTTTGAAGAAATAACAAGAATGTGATCTGTGATCCCAGGGTGTGCTAAATAGCTTAAAAGTCCAAGAACCAAGTTGAATGGTGCAGGCAAGTCATGCCTTTAATGTTCATGCTTTTCCTTAACTTCTTTCCAGTTGCTATGAGACTTTACTTTAATGAGGCTAGGTTCAAAAATTTGTGAACTTAATGCAATTTATCAAGAGATGGAAAAGAGCCACTAAAAAAAAGTGTAATTACCTAAATATTTGCCAGCGATATCATTTTTGCTACAGCAGTATTGAGCAAGGAGATGGAAAGGGCCTTAAGTGAGTTCCACAAAATCTGTGACAAAGAGAAAATTCAGGCTATAATTCATTCTATTCTAATCAACTGATCTCATCTACATTAAATTAAATCTACAAGCAAATAAGTAATTTTGTAATGCCATTTATCAAAACAATTCTAAAAGAAGATAATTCAAAATTTCTTCACAAAGTTTGCCAAGAATGTAGCCAAAGCATTATTTTTTTCAAGACTCTTTTAAATATGTTTTTGTGATGAAGAAGTTTTACATTTATCTTTCTACATGTATCCATCTCAGAAATGGAACAGGAGTGGTTTGCTCCTCATCATGAAAGATGAAGACATTAACATATTAGCATTCTTTTCACACTGTCCACCCTCCACACCTGTTCCTTTCATGGGCATCCAATGAGATTGTTTTTCCCCAAGGGAATAATTTTTAAATTCTGTTTATGTCATATGGCTATTATTTTAAGAATTAAAATGTGTTTTTATTATGCATTATATTGTATCATAGTTGATATAAACTTGATTTCATTTTTAAGTGGACAACATATTCTCTGTAAGTCATTTCACATGCAAATTCCTGCTTCCTCTGAAGATATTTCATGATCAAGTTGAAGTGATTGTTTGCTTGTTTTTCTCCATTAAAAATCAGTGATAATAAAGCTATTGGATAATTTTCATATCTGAAAATGTCTTTGGGATTGGAATTCACATTGTACAACTTAAATGCATGTGGAAAACTCAGTTCAAGCTGTACATTCTATTCTATTTCATTCTGGAATGTAAATATGATGCAGTTGAATAGAAGGCTGTTAAAAGCCTTTTTTTTTTTTTCCTTTTGTACTTCAGCCCCAGTGTTTGCAGGATTTTGTTTTCATCATGCTTAAAATTAAATACTTTCTCAAAAATATAACTTCATATGTGTTACTCCTACTTATCCTGAGGAATTACTAGATAATACTGATCAACAAATTCTGTTAGCATATGAATTTTTCTCCTATTTTTTTGTGGAAAAATTGCTCTGTTCATTATTATGTTCTCTATTGGAGAAACTCAAATCATAAATTTAACTTTCTATTGTTTTTTTTTCCCTTAAGATACTTTCCTTGAGATCTCAAGTGCTGATGCTGTATTAAATTCTATGATCATATTATCCGTATATGTGAAATGCTCTATTTTCTCACATAGATACTTTTTCCCCAAGATTTATTTATTTATTTACTTATTTACTTATTTATGAGGGGGGGGTGCAAGTGAGGGGAAAGGCAGAGGGAGAGAATCTTTAAGCAAACTCCCCTCTGAACACTTAGCCAGATGTGGAACTCAATCCCATCACCCTGAGATCATGACCCGAGCTGAAACCAAGAGTCAGACATTTACCCAGTTTAGCCCCCCAGGTGCCCCTCACATAGGTACATTTTTAATCTACATTCTTAATTGTAACTTTTGTTTCACAGTGTTAACACTTTTGTTGTTTCCCTTTAGAGAGTAGCGTATTTTCTGCCTAAAGTTGTATTTTTTTTCTAGAGCTGAATTGTCCCAAACTCTGTATGGTTCTCTGAAAACACACACTGTCTTAAAATTTTCTTTTTTGAAGTGATTTTTACAGCTCCTGTGCTTTTTTTATATTGTTTGTTCATCTCTGAGTAGAAATATATCTAACCAAGTCTTCCTTTTTAAACCTGAAAAGATTCCTCTTGGCAACTTTGTTTACCATCCTATCACTTCAGTCACCTGGGTGGGAATAAATTTAAAAGGCTTGTGTCACAGATTTCTAAATTATATAGGGTAACTCTATCAGCTACAAAGCGGAAAGCTCAACATTTCAGTAGTTTACCACAACAAAAGTTTGTCATCCATCCAGTTTTGGTATTCCTAGTCTCAGGTAATTAAGGAATCTAGGCCTCTTTCATCTTGTAGCCATAGGATTCTCTAGGGCCCTGGCTTTTGTTTTCAACCAGCTAGCGTCCAAAGAAGAGGATATGAAGAAAATGTCCTGGTCAAGAATAACACTCTGCATTTGCTAGCATCTAATTGGCTAACTTAACCTGTTAGTCATTCTTAGAAATGGGTGAGAGTGGCTGATAATTGTGCTGTCCTTCTGGGCATCTTCTCTGTATTTCTCTATACCAATATTACGGAAGGGAGGAGTACACATGCTGATGGACAGCTTCCACCTCTACAATGCCTCTCCAGGGAATATAAGCCAAAGCGCTCTCCAGTCACAAGAGCCGGCTCAGAGTTCAGGCTCTCTGGATGACGTGCAGTCCTCTCCTTCAGTTCTGGATGTGGCTTGAAGACAAGTCATCTTATCCCTTACTATCAAGGTACTAAAATGACAAGATGAACTGCAATAAAACCCCCCATTGAGGGGCACCTGGGTGGCTCAGTGGTTGAGTGTCTGAACCTTGGCTCAGGGTGTGATCCCGGCATCCTGGGATCCAGTACTGCATCGGGCTTCCTGCATGGAGCCTGCTTCTACCTCTGCCTGTGTCTCTGCCTCTCTCTCTGAATAAATTTTTTAAAAATGTTTTGAAAAAAAAAACCCATTAAAAGAAGGGAAGAACGTCTCCATAGTGAGAAAAAATACATGCCGGTCACCTGTTATGAAGACCCCTGCCCTGGCAATAGATGCAGTTCCTTGTTTGGACGCTGCTTCTGCTCCCTGGGAATAACTATTTTGTCCAGGTTTCTCCAGATGCCCTTGGCACTGCCTTCTGGGTTGAAATTCCTTGTCTTTCCTCTAGCTCTTTCCAAGGTGGTCACTGGGGAGTATGCATTCCTTGGAGGACATACAGCTCCCTCCTTGTGCCAGTTATTATGCAACTGTTTTCAGCTCCAAACACACCCTTCTACCTTCTGCTTGGTGATACTGATGCTAGTGCTATGCAAGTCACACTTCTGCTTTGCCAGCTGGCTCCTCGTTCATTTCTACCCTTAGGGGCACTGAAAGAAAACTGTGAGGCAGAAGTAGTGAGAAGAAATGTGTTCTTTCCTGTCTGCACCCCAGAAGTATTTCTTTACCATAGCTATACTAGTTCCTTCTTCCAGTTGAATCCCTGGAGTTTGGCATTTGTCCAACATTTGCAGATACAGCTAGGTTCATATCCCTCAGAGACAAGCATCAGCCCAGCAGTTCCTCAGCCTCATAGGTATGGATCCCCTCCTCAAAATACCTAAGATTTAATTATTTCAAACTCTTTGCTTTGTTCCTTCAGCTCTAGGGATAATAACTGCCTCCTGAAGTGACCGCCTCTAAAAATATCTTATTCTTGTCTCTTTTTAGCCTCTTTATTCAGCTAGTTAACTATTTTATATCAGATGAGCAACTCTTTCTATTACATTATCTCTGTTAAAATGGCCCTCATGATTTCAGCCTCCTGACTGGATGGTAGCTGATGGAGACATGGGTACCAGAATAGGTACTTAGAAGTTGAAACTCGAAGATGGGGTTTGGGCATATTAGCGGAGTAGTATCCTTGGGTTTGAACACAGCTGGCTTCTTGCCAATGGGTAATGAGATTCTCCCTAATGCGTGGAATATCAATGGAGCCAGGATTCACCAAAATTTCACTCATGGCTATTATGATAACTGAGAACTAAAGGAATTGCCTTGGGTAACCAAGGGGTTGCTGTTATTAACTCATGGCATTTATGATGACTGCAGGACTGTGATATGGGACAGATTTTTATAATTATTGTGGAACATCTACAGATAGATTACAAACCAAGGCCATTAGACTCTCAGCTCCAGCCACAGAGAATGAGAGTGCTTCTAAGGAAACCTTAAATTCCCTCTGTTTTCTTAGAGCAACAGAAATAGTATATCTGAAAATAAAACCAAAATTGAATTGTGTGGTTTTAGACTTACAGTGTAATCTGAATTCACAGGATCACCAATCTTTAGTGTAGAAATTAGAGCACGTCTGAAACATAGAACAAGGACTTGTGGTTCAATTCAGATAAAGCTAAGAATCTTGGAAGTTCAAGTCACTGTGAGTTTCCACTGACATAAAAGCACTTTTCCCTACCAAGTCTGAGAAAACTAATCTGCTTCTTCTTGAAAATCTTATAGCAAATTTATCTAGGGAAGATGTTTTATATAGAGATACCAATTATCCTCAAGAGCCCACCCCAACCAAACTTTGTTGCTGCTGGCCCCATGATTATGGTAACATATTAACATGTTCCAAGAGTCAATTACAAATCTTATCCAGTAAGAAGTAACTTATACACCCAAAGTATTGCAAGATATTATGGATTTAATTAAGCAGAAACTTGAAGGATTGTCATTCAAAATATGCTAGACGAAGAAGTACAGAATACAACACTGGATCAAATATTTTGTTCTGTTGTTTATTTGTTTTGGGTTTGGTTTTGGTTTTACTTTTGGGTTTTTATATGCATACACTTGCTAGAGAGTCTAGGAATGAATCCTCCATTTCATTTGGTTAATTGACTGAACTTGGTTTAGTAATGATTTATATTCAATGAGGCTGAGTGAGATGTCAGAATTTCCTTTGCAGGAAATATTTCCTGGAGGAAAATATCTAACAGCTTAGGGAAATAGAAATGTCAGAGAGGATTTATCATATGTATACCCTTACCTCATAGGCCAAGACAGCCCAGAGACCACTCTCCTCAGTAAGGCATTGAAAAATCTACTAGTGAAGGGAAACTTTATGGTGCTGTCCTGTCTTGGCCAGGAATGATGACAGCAAAGGCCACCATTGAACTTTCTGAATTCAATGGGAATTATAAAATCTCAGAGTAGCAGAGGCCAAATGATAATGTTTGATTATTAAAGATGAGGCAGGTACATTTATCTGAATGGTTAGCAGGTACCAAATAGTTATCAAAATGCTTAACTGCAGGATCTTGATCAGTAGCTCATTTATGACAATGTTCCTAGGAATGAAATAGATGGGTGTATCCTTCTATAATAGGAAAAAACTCCATTGGTGGCCAGAAATATGAACTGATCACAATGAAGCATCACACCTTTTCACTGTATTTTCAAATCTAAGCCAAAAAAGAAGAAGGTGATTCCCCTTGAGTAAAACCTCTGTAGCTCTGTCACTGTAAATCATCCTCTGAGCTTTCTTCTGAGAAATTTATAACTAATTACTTGAGTAACTATGCTTGGGGAAAAGGGATATGAAGATTTTTCAGAGATTACTAGATACTAGTCTGTGTCACTAATACCTGGGTACTGAGTCCTTAGCCATGGTGGTCTCTAGTTTAAAATGGAGTTTTTGGTGGAGTCTTGACCCAAGTTCAAAAGAGAGTGTGCCATGTACCTAGTAGATCTACACATCCCTATGGTTAATTCCATACTTGCTATACTTGAAAGGGCCATTCTTAGAAGATGGTAGAATGCCTCCATTAAATCACAGGATTTCTCACCAGGCTCATGTTCTTTTGGGTAACCCATTTCCTTCAGGAACAATATAGGTCTGATCTGTTTGCATCCTATCTGTTCAAAATCCCAGGAATCACATTGAAAGTTACCGCTTAGATCTAAACAAAGCTCTCAAACACTTCTGTGCTTCCTTGCCTTATTTATGGGGCTGAAATAACTTAATAGGTGCTATCACCAGATCATCTAAAGCAAATAGTCTATAATAAGGAGGCAATACCCTAATCTAATCTGGCCTTCTGAGTTGTACTAGGAAATTATTTTACCAAATATTTTGCCTATTTATTATTAGAGGCTTCTAACTTTTTTTTCTCTCTACCTAAGGAGAAGTTATGAGGAGCAGAGATTTTGGGTATTTATCTCCACTACCCAGGCTTTCTGGCCATGCCATCACTGCCTTGGCCAGAAGCTGGTCAAGTGTGTAGTGTCTAAAAACCAAAGAAAGCTGAGGCATCTCAGTGACTCAGTCAGTTAAGTGTCTGCCTTCATCTCAGGTCTTCATCCAAGGGTCCTGGAAGTGAGTCCCTGTGTTGGGCTCCCTGTTCGGTGGAGAGTCTGCTCTTCCCTCTCCCTCTACCCCTCATGCCTACTTGTTCTCTCTCTCTCTCTCTCTCTCTCATAAATAAAAATAAATAAATAAATAAATAAATAATAAATAAATAAATAAATAAAATCTTTTAAAAAAATAAAAATAAATTAAACCAAAGAAAGCAATGGCCTAAAAGAACCTAGAACTGCAAGGAGTCAACCAGGGGAGAAAATGGGCTCTTCAGCAGCCTAGTGGTCTAGAACCATGAAGAGACAACCTTTTCTTCTTCCACTGTTCCGCCTATGCCTTCTACTACAAGACCTGACATTGTGCCACTGGCAAAAAGAAATATCTGCAGGACCCAGCTGCATTACAACAAAGAGAGCAAAAGCATGAATTTATAGTTGAGAGCCAATATGTTGATCAGTGGCACAGATGGTAATAACACATTCCCTCTGTTCACCCAGCACTGGGAAAAAGTGGTTGGTCATGTGGTCACATTTAGATAGAAAGGAGCTGAAAAAATGTACTTCCTCAATGAGCAGCCTTCTCTCAATACTATGCCCTGGGACTGAGAAATGGAATTTTTCTGGAAGCAACTATTTCTGGCACAATTCAGGTTATCCATGCATTCCTCAGCTTGTTGGCAATTGAGAGAATATTAGAGGGTTTTATTTATATTCATTCATTGAAATATTTGATAAATCCACTGTGGGTCAGCTTGCTGATACTAAGGAGTTTCAGAATTTCACTGGTATTCATTTCCTTCTTTGGTGTGAGCCAGTCTATTTAGTGAGAAGTCAAGAGAGTCAAAAATCAGATTATCTGTCCTTTCTGATTTGAGGATGGTATATATTACCTAGCATGTATTTCTCTTTGTTTCTTCTAGTGTGCATTTGTGAAAGTGGTTCCCACTACATTATTTTCTGATCTACAAGAGTTTGCCACTGACACTGGACTCCTCCATGTACCATCCTTGATGCCAGTTTTTGTACTTTCATACTGGGGATATTAGTCATTTTCCTTAAATCCCTATACGGAATTTCTGGATGATATAATCCTTCTAAGAAGAGGAATTATACTCCTTTTTTTAAAAAAGATTTTATTTATTTATTCATGAGAGACACAAAGAGAAAGAGAGGCAGAGATATAGGCAGAGGGAGAAGCAGCTCCATACAGGGAACCTGATTGGGACTTGATCCCGGGACCCCAAGATCACACCCTGAGCCAAAGGCAGGTGCTAAACCATTGAACCACTCTGGGATCCCCCGAGGAATAATATTCCTAATCAGGTTTTGGTTCTATTTTTCCTTACGTTTGGTTACATATTCAGATTCTTAGGGATTTCCTATTTTAAAAGTTAGTTTAATTATTGCATTATTGCTAGGAACTATTTACTTACCTTTAACTAAGTTAATTCAATGAAATGCTGATTGCAGGACAGACATGTATTAATTGTCAAATTTGTATAAAGAAGAAAAGTAATCCTCAATGATCTTATAATTCAGAAGGATCTACCATTAGTTTTAGTGGGTATGTCTTTTTTTTTATTTTTTTATTTTTATTTTTATTTTTTATTTTTTTGGTATGTCTTTATAGTTCCTTTTTTGTACAAGTTTAATATATTTTAATTTATGCTAAAATGAAGTTTATCCTTTTAAAAGTAGGATATAATATTAAGTCCTTGTAAACATAGTTTGTAACGTTTGCAAAACACTACTAATATTAGTATGCCATGTTTGAAGTAGTCACTCTGCTACATTTGGAATTTGTATTGGATTTGATTTTTCTTTATTATGCCTAACATTGTGACAGATAGGTTTACAAATAAAGCAAAAACAAAAAATTATTCCCCTAAATTTAAATTGTCTAGAAACAGATTTACAAAGGTCAAATTTCAAATGAAAAAAATATGAAATGTTTAGGTCTTGATATATATTGACAATTGTTGTCTAAAATATTTTTTCAACTCAGGACACCTGGATGGCTCAGTCAGTTAAGTGTCCATCTCTTGATTTTTGGATAAAGTCAGGATCTCAGGGTCATAGATCAAGTCCTACATCAGCCTCCACTCCCTGTGCTCAGCAGGGAGTCTACTTGAAATTCTCTCTCTCTCTGCCGCTTCTGCCCCTCCCCCCAGGGAGACTCTCTCTCTCTCTCTCTCTCTCTCTCATAAATCCTTAAAAAATATTAATGATAACTTTTCATCTTAACAAGAATCATGACATCATTTTAATGAAATTCTCACCAACACCAACACACATTTTTCATGTCCACCTACTTGAACTGATATTGTCCCCTTTGTAATCCCTTTGCACCCAATATCATCCTAAACACCTGCTGTTAGAAATTTCTGTCATGTGATACTGCAGATATGTGTCTCTGAAAGTCCCCATCTGTCCCCATTTGTTTGGGGGATTATCTCAATTCTTTTTTAATATTGAATTTGTTATTTCCTCCCTGAGAAGTAACTAGGAAAGTAAAACTAACACTTCTGATATTAGGTGTTTTTGTTTTGTTCACATGTAAGGAATCTTCTGATATTCTTGATATTTATAGATAACAATACTTCCTATCTGAAATCCTATGTAATAATAAAAGAATTAGTTATGTCTTAAAACAATGTAGGACTCATGGTAATGACATTGAGTTTGGTGAGCACCCATTTGCCAAATACCTAGCAGAAATGATCACATTCAAGTTTGAAAGCAACTTTGAAATAGTGTTAACTTGGGTACTGCATATATACTGATTTCACACAGATACCAACATTCAATGGATTCAACATAGTGTAGTTGTCATCAACCTCTTTATGTCCACAGTTGGCTCACATGCCTACCACTGACTCACCAGAATACCTCTTGTAACCCTCAGTGACTCTCAGACAGGGAATGATGCCACCTTCTTCAGGAAATCATCTCAACTGCATAATGTCATACCCATCCCCCCACAAAAAAAATAAAACAAAACAAAAACAAAAACCTTATAATTCTGTCAGCGGCCTACATGGATCCTCTGTAAGTTCCTCCTGGTTTACTCTGCAGCTACTGGAAGGTCACTTTGGAAAGATGACCTCATTCACATATCCAAAAGTTGCTGCTGGCTGTTGGCCAGGGAGTCTTGGTTTCTCCTTCACGTGGTCTCTCATACTCAATAGGTTATATTGGCTTCTATTCATGAAGGTTGTAAGACAGCATTCCAAGAAATTGAGAATAGAAGATGTAAGGTCACTTAAAGTCTAGTCTCAGAAACTGTGTAATATCACTTTTGTTAAATTGTATTGGTCAGTCAAGGTAAGTCACAAAATCACCCCACATCTAATGAGTAGGAAATCCAGTCCTCCACCCCTGGATTGGAAAAGTGGCAAAGTCACATTGAAATGGCCATGCATATCTGATTGGAAATAATTTGTGGCCATATTTTGCAATCTATCTTAGACCTTGTCCAACCACAACTATTTACATTCCTCCTTCGTGAAAAACTCACTCACAGGATCCATATGATTCATCCAATTATGGTATTGGGCTCAAAATCCGGTACCTCATGATCTGAATCTGGCTCATATACAGATGAGGCTTCTTGGGTATAGTTCCTCTTGATCCAGAAAACAACAAAACAAGTTATAAAAACACAATGATGGGATGGAACTGGATAAACATTAGACATTCACATTAAAAAGAAAGAATAGAAGAACCTAGTAATTACCACTTTATAGTAATTTGTAAATTCAGTCAGACACATATTGCCAGGCCTCTTTACTCTAAAGAGCAGGGTCTGATCCTTGATAAAAACCTTTTTTTTTTTTAATTTTTCTTTTCTTTTCTTTCCTTTTTTTTTTTTTGTCTCTTCTAGGAGTACTTTTCTAGTGTATTTTTCTAAACACCTTTTACCTATTCCCTCTTGAATCATCTAAGAAAATTTTTTTAACAAGAAAAATAGTTTAAGTTTATGACTGCATTATTCTCTCAGCCTGCTTTCTGACCATATAAATTTGGTGAAAAAGGTCTCTTTTCATTTTGAACTATCTCAGTTATTTTAATATAAACTGACACTATTTTCAATAATACAACTCTATTCTAAAGTGTGTGGGTTTCCTAGAAATCTGATTGTTATTTCCTCATGTTCAACAGACAAATGTATAATTGTTTTGAAAACAATCATTCTACATTGGGTCATATGTGATTTTGCTATGTGGTTGCACACTCTGTTTCTTTCTATTTTTATAAACACTTTTTTTTTAAATGTAAAGTTTTACTATGTGTTTCTTAAATTTTTCAGAATGCTTAATAAAGAGTTTTCTGCTTTGTTTTCAAATTTCCTTTTTTTGCCTCTTGGGAGGGTTGATTCTTATTTTGGGACTCTCTTCTGGGCTGACATGAGATGAGAAACAGCTTTATTTCCAATTCAACCATATGCTGGATCTTCTCGATTTTTTTTTCTATATTCTGCTTGAGAACTAAACATTTCCTTCATAAGTTCATTTCTGTTTCACATGCCTTATAATAGCAATCCAAAAATATTCAACCACCACTTTCAGAGGCATGCCTGGAAATCTCTATAGCCAGTTTCAGATATTCGTTAATTACATGACTAATATTCCACACTACTGTAGGAGAAAATTCACCAATTTTTCTGCCACTACTGAACAACAGTTTCCCTTTTTCCAGTCTCAGAGAACAAATTTCTCACCACTCTTCCAGCTTTGATGTACTCTCTGGTCCCACGGCCAATGCCACATTTGAGGTTTCTGTTCAGGCAGCATCACATTTCCTGATACCAACTACGGTAATGTATGTAAAAACACCTCAAAACTCAGTGACTTAAAATTGTAACTACCATTTATGTCTTCACAATTTTCCATTTGTTCTTAGGCTTAGCTGGATGCCTTATTTCTGTTCCATTTGGCTCATTCATGCATTCCTAGTGATTGGCTAGAGCACAAATCTGCTATCTCAGTTATCCTAGATGACTGGCATGCTAGGATCTGGTTGTTCCTTTCTCTACTCTTGTGTCCTTTTACTCCTCAAGAGTTTCTCTTTCCATGTTCCTTTTCATCTTCAAGGATATTCTTTTTTTTTTCTTCTGCCAATTTTAAATACAGTTTTATTTAAGACATTGCATTTTCCACTTAACAATACAGTGCTTATAAAGTGCAATGTTTATTTCCTTTCCCTGTGCACATATTCCTTTTTCAAATATCAAGAATATCCAGTATATTTACTATAGCAGCTTGGCTTTAAAACTGCCATGGAATTTGCTATAAATTTGGGTCCTTCAAATGTGTGGAACAATGCTAGACCTGTCATCAGGTTGGCTCAATCTCTTCAATAGTAGGCCCAGAGGAGGCACCACCAGAGGGAGGAGCTCCACCACCAGGGAAGCCTCCAGGCATTCCTCCTGCCTGGCATGCCTCCTGCACTCTTGTATAGTTTTGTAATGATGGGGTTGCAGACTTTCTCCAGCTCTTTCTGCTGATGTTCAAATTCTTCCTTCTCTGCAGTCTGGTTCTTATCGAGCCAGTTGATGATTTCATTGCACTTGTCAAGAATCTTCTGTTTGTCTTCGTCATTGATTTTGCCCTGAAGTTTTTCATCTTCAACAGTTGCTTTCATGCTGAATGCATAAGTCTCAAGCGAATTCTTGGAAGACACCTTGTCTCGCTGCTTCTCATCTTCAGCTTTGTACTTCTCAGCTTCCTGGACCATGTGCTCAATGTCCTCCTTGCTCAAGAGGTCTTTGTCATTAGTGATGGTAATCTTGTTCTCTTTTCCTGTGCTCTTATCCACAGCAGACACATTGAGGATACCATTAGCATCAATATCAAAAGTGATTTCAACTCAAGGAACGCCATGAGGGGCGGGAGGTATGGCTGTGAGTTCAAACTTGCCAAGTAGGTTGTTATCCTTGGTCATAGCATGCTCACCTTCATTGACCTGAATAAGCACACCAGGCTGGTTGTCAGAGTAGGTAGTAAAGGTTTGTGCCTATTTGGTAGGAATGGTAGTATTGCACTTGATGAGCACAGCCATGACTCCTCCAGCAGTTTCAATGCCAAGAGAAAGTGGGGTGACATCCAACAGCAGCAAATCTTGGACATTTTCAAATTTGTCATCAGAAAGAATGGGTGTCTGGACAGCTGTACCATAAGCAACAGCCTCATCAGGGTTGATGCTCTTATTCAGTTCCTTTCCATTGAAGAAATCTTACAGAAGTTTGTGAATCTTGGGGATACCAGTAGAACCACCTACCAGGACAATATAGTGGATCTGAGACTTGTCCAGCTTGGCATCCCGAAGAGCTTTCTCTACAGGGTCCACGGTGGCACAAAACAGGTCAGCATTTAATCCTTCAAATTGGGCATGAGTAATAGAGGTAGAGAAGTTGATTCCTTCATACAGATAATCAATCTCAATACTGGCCTGGGTGCTGGAAGAAAGTGTACACTTAGCACATTCAGAAGCAGTATGGAGACGATGGACTGCCCTCTTGTTTTTGTTGCTGTCCTTCTTGTGTTTGCGCTTGAATTCTGCAATAAAATGGTTGACCATTCGATTGTCAAAGTCTTCTCCACCTAAGTGGGTGTCTCCAGCTGTGGACTTGACCTCAAAGATCCCATCTTCAATAGTAAGGATTGACACATCAAAAGTGCCACCTCCTAAATCAAAGATCAACATGACTTTCAGCTCCAACCTTCTTGTCTAAGCCATAAGCAATAGCAGCAGCAGTCGGCTCATTGATGATTCGAAGTACCTTGAGACCAACAATAGTTTCAGCATCTTTGGTAGCCTGACGCTGAGAGTCATTGAAGTATGCAGGTACCATGACAACTGCATTGGTAATAGTCTTCCCAGGGTAGGCCTCTGCGATTTCCTTCATGTTTGTCAAAACCATAGAGGACACCTCCTCTGGATAGAAACTTTTTGTCCCCCCCCTTGTAGTCTACTTGGACCTTAGGCCTGTCAGCATCATTCACCTTAGGCCTGTCAGCATCATTCACCACCACGAAGGGCCAATGCTTCATATCAGATTGGACGACAGCATCATCAAATCTACGTCCAATCAGGCATTTGGCATCAAAACCATGTTGGTAGGGTTCATCACAACTTTATTTTTCGCAGCATCACCGATCAATTGTTCAGTATCAGTGACTTGGGCTGGTTCGGTTTCCCTGATCATTGGCAATTATTTTCACTTTCCCGTGCTGGAAGACACCCACACGAGAGTAGGTGGTGCCAGGATCAATTCCAACTGCAGATCCCTTTGACATAGTTGCTTCTGTGTGGGCTGGGCTTGGCTCGAGGAGAGAACAGTTGTCTGCAGATCTGGCGCTGTGTTCAATCAAGGAGATTCCTTTAAATGGCATCTCAGAGCAGCAAGAGAGCAAAAGCAGTAGCTGGAAAGCCTTGTAAGGCCCAGTATTGGAATCTTCACAATGATATTATAATATTCTAGTATGGAAAAAAGTCAAGGATCAAGCCAGCTTCATTGTGCAACGGTAATATACAAGAGGTAAATTCAGCAAGATGTTATTCATTGATAATCTTATGACAATCCATTACATTGCCTTGGAACAAGGGATATTATATCTATACATTTATACATCTATATCTATATATCTATCTCTGTAAAGATTGAAACATCATTCTAAAGCTTACATAAATAGGAACAATCTCATTATAACCAAGTCCTACTCTGGTTAAGAATATTAACCAAGTAACTAAATATTTGTGGAGGAGCATAGCATAGTGGTTAAAGTCATAAATTAGAGATAGAATACACAGCATCCTGGGTTGGCTACCTGTTGTTACAGGATTATGCATATTGCTTTGAGTCTTAATATTTTTTTATCTGTGCAATGGGATTAGGAAGCTAATAGCTATAACCTATCTTATAGGTGAAATGAAAAAGTTTGTACAATAGTTTCTGCCTTAAGGTAGCCTTCCTCAGCTATACATGTAAAAGTGATGAATAAAATTGAAGGTAGATGAGAGGAAGCAAAAACACAATTATAGCTGAGGATTTGAATGTTTTGAAAAATGTATATTCAAGATCCTAGGGAAGCTCAGAAGTGGGGTTTGCAAGGAAGATTCAAGACACCATTTTAAAATATGAGTGGGAATGAAAGGAAGGAGATGTGGCACCATGGAACCCTGAGAGAAAAACAAGCATGTGGAAATGCAGGATAGGGAAACTGAGTGGGGGCAGTGGCAGGGTCATGGTTCAGCAGCAGGAGAAGATCAGAGATGAAGGCAAGGGTCAAAAGAGTCCCGTGATCTTGATAAGATGTTTCCCTTCCTACTCGTATTTGTGGGGAGCTATGGACATACCTTATGTTGAGTAATTTCATGCATGTAATTTAGCGCTTGTCAGCAAAGTGATAAAAGTTTTAAAAGACCCTCAGAGAGAATCTCTATAACCTGGTGCCTCGTTGGATGGTACCATTTGCAAGTGAGAAGAAAGAATTGATGCTTTAATGTATAAGAAAAGATTTTTATATACATACTATTTCTTGGTAACACAGCTGCTGCATAAAATGAGGTGTATACGTACACTTATGAATATGAAAGAGTTTTCCAAAAAGTAATACAGGCCTGCAGCCATTTATACAAAATCCTGAAATCTATAAAGCTCAAAAAACAAAAAAACTTTCTTTTGGCAACAGAAACTCACTCTACTTGACATTTGTGGTAAAATTGACTGTAACCGATATGTAGTATTTATTATGAAATTTTCCCACTTAAGTATATGTATATTCTTGTGATTTATTTTTAATACAAGGTGGATATAAAATATATTATATATACACCATATTACCATTCTAAAACAATATATGTGTTTATATATATATGAATTCTGAAATACTTATGGTCTCAGGAGTTTCAAAGATTATGTCTCTGTGCTATATAATTATAAGAATTTAATAGCATTATTATCCAAGTCAGAGCAAGAAAAGCAGTCAAAATATCTAATTAAATGCATTTCAAACAGAGAAAAGGAATTATTTCTATACACCTTACATCATCTAGCGCCAAATATTGTTAACTTCCAATCTGGTTGACAACACCAAATTCTACCTAACCTTGTTACATTCAATCATGACTCCAGCAAAGCAGTTTGAATAAACAAGTGTGTTATGACTGTCATATCTTGTTAAAAGGAGATAAAAACACAGAGCTGGGGGAGACCACTGCATATGGCCAGGAGATTGTAAAAGCAAGTACTAACTAGAAACCAGAAGAAGAGCCCACAGCGTTGTTCTCAAACCATCTGCTTACAAACTGGCACTCCAGTGCTTGCAAGATCATTATTTTATAAATTTAGAAAGATCTCTATGTATTTCCATATCATTTAAAATAGTTAAGATGTCAAATATAGGGAAGCATTTGCAATGATTTTATGCAGCCTCTGACTCTTCTGAAGTTTATTTATTTATTTAAACATTTTATCTATTTATTTGAGAAAGAGCATAAGCGAGAAAGGGGCAGAGGGAGAGGGAGAAACAAACTCCCTGCTGAGCACAGAGCCTGACATGGGGTTCATTCCTAGGACCCCTAGATCATCACCTGAACTGAAGCAGATGCTTAGCTAACTGAACCATCCAGGCACCCCTGACTTCTGAAATTTAAAAGGTCTCAGGGGAATGAATCTGAATAGCCTTCAACCCATTTTATATTTTCCATGGCACCCAGTAGAATGTGACTTTCAGGTTTGGCCTCAGCAAACCCTTACTGGTTGCATTAATTTTCAGCTTTCTTCTAGACTTTCTAGGGATTAATGAAGTCATACATACACTACTATAATAATATATTGTGTTAGCTCATATATCATCTTGGTCACTCATGACCATGTGAGCATATTGTCCAACTTTTCTAAGTGTACATGAAATTTAGGAGTTCATGAGCCCTCTGTTGATGTCCCAAAACATTTCTAATTTCCCTATTACTGTAGCATATATTTAGTCCTATAACACATTGTAATTTTATCTCATTACATTAAGGATTTTTTTGGCAGGGCACTGGGGTGGCTTAGTCGGTAAAGCGTCCTACTCTTGGTTTTGGTTCAGGCCATGATCTCAGGGTTGTGAGTTGGAGCCCTATGTTGGACTCCACATTCAGCAGGGAGTCTGCTTTAGACTCTCTCTCCATCTGCCCCTGCCCCATAAATAAATAAACCTTTAAAAAATTTCTTTAGCTATTTAGAATTAATTGAACATATCTTTCATAGACAAGCAAAAATAAGGCACGGCAGTTGCATATTATACTATCAGAAACTAGTCAAATCTGAGAATCTCCTTACGTAACTTTCTCATATGAATGACAACTTGGTTAGATAGATAGAGTTTTTTTTTTAAGATTTTATTTATTTATTCATGAGAAACACAGAGAGGAGAGAGAGAGAGGCAGAGACACAGGCAGAGGGAGAAGCAGGCTCCATGCAGGGAGCCCGACATGAGACTCGATCCATGGTCTCCAGGATCACGCCCTGGGCCGAAGGCGGTGCTAAACTGCTCAGCCACTCGGGCTGCCCTAGATAGAGCATTTTTGAGACATCATTTTGCTCTCAACATTTATAAATGGATTCATTGCTCTCCTGGAAATAATGATGTAGAGAAGTCTACCATCACAGTGATGTTTTCTCTCTGAGTTTCTGTTTGTGCCTCAAGCTTGAAGAACTCATTACTTAACCTTGAAGTTCACGGCTTTCACCCGGATATATCTGTTTGCACATTTGCTGATGTGTGCAGTGAAACAATACTCCTAGGAAAAAAATTTTCACGGTCTCATGATTTGATAAATGGATTATTCTGTATCACCATTCCTGAAGAACTATGGTACACACTAACTTGTCAAGTTGTAAGAAATCCACAGTCTGGAAACCCAGTGAATCCTGGCTCTATCCAATGTTCTCCAAACTCTTTTAAATATTCAAACACTTGTTTCCTATCCCTTTTAGCTACATCCATGGACCATTCTTTTAAGAAATGTTTTATAGATATTAGTACCTTTTGAGTAATTTTTGGTACCTTGTAAGCTTTTACAATATATAAATCCCCATATTATATTTCAATGGGAAAGCTTTGTTTTATTACATTATCAATTATTGTTCCCATTTTTTTCTTTTTTTTAAGCAACATTTGACATCCTTTTCCTCTCCTTTATTTCAATCATTATTTCCTCCTTGTATGTTTCCATAACTTTCTGAATGAAGTTCATTCCCCAAAATCACATGAATTAGATTTCTTGGTTTTAGATAACAGAAATGAACTTTTCACAGAATTCAGCAGAAAAGGTATTTGTAGAAAGCATATTCAAATACTAAATTTGTGCCCTGAATCAGTGAGTGGGCTGCAGGACTAGACACAAACAGTTTGCAGAGACAGAGGTGGCAAAGCATGGATGAGAGCACCACCAGAGATCATCTGACTTCGATGATGCATGGCCACCATGGCTTCTGGACACCCACCTGGCTCAATGTTTCCAATGCTTCTGGACATGCAAAAGAGTCCTCTGTGGCTCTACTCTCCAGAACTTTTGCTGCCACACTGCTGAATGCTGGATTTGAAATCTCTCCAAAAATCCCCTAACTTATCTATGCAACAGTATTCCATTCAAATTCCTGAACCATGCTTTCAACTAGGCCAACGTCAGTCACATTACTTCACTATGTGGCAGAGACACAAAGGGGAAAATACGGGCCTTTCTTTAAGAGGAGCAAAGCTTTGTGTCTTTCTCATCTTCAGATTTCCCCCAAATTAAAGAGTGCTTTTTGACTAGGCAACTGAAGAAGACACACACAGCAATGTTCATTAAATCACTAATTTGCCTTTTGAATTATCTTTTTTAAGGGTATGCGTAATGTGAAATGTTTATAATTATGTTGATGCATATTTGATTTTATAGCATTCTTTATATTATCTAGTTTATTTGTTTTAAATTTCTGCTTGCCTTTCAATTAACTTTTCACCTCACACTGTTATCCTATCTTATCTCTCATTTTGTAAAATCCATGCTCCATAAATTTGACTAAGATAACAGCAGATGCTGTTTAAAGTTTACTTCTCTTCCCTACAGTGAAGCTCTTGAAAAATATGTACTTCTGCCTTTATTGTTATTTTTTGTCTATTTGACATAATAGAAGATTTCCTTTGGTTTAATATTATTTTTTCCATCTTTATTCATCCTTTTAAAATGAGATAACTGTTAAGATTTAGTGTCTGCTCCTAAAACAAAATAAGGATAATTGTCTTTGATATGTCACATTTACATTTAGATGTCTTCTCTCCTATCTGTGTCTGGGAAGCTGATTCAGCAGCTCAGAACATGTACAAAGGGCCAGAGGCATAGGGAATTGAACAGGGGAAATTCATGACCCCTGCCAGGCACCAAATCTCATGAAGCTTATATGTTATCTTGCTACTATCACCTTTAGTATTAATGAATAGCATTTAGACTTTCTGAAGAAACTTTTGTTATTTCTCCAACCCCCCATCAAATGTGTTTGGTGGCTTCCTCCCTGTGCTAAAACCTGTCTCACCAGAAAAGAACACTGTCATGTCTCCAAAGATGCCACAGGGGGGCATTCCATCATTCATGGATTCATGACTTAGTGAATCCTGAGTTCACTGGATTATTTTGCACACATTTTTCAGTGCCATCTGTGAACTGCCCCCTGCCATCTAAAGAACAAGGATATCCTATTTTTTCTCCATCAAGAGCTAAAGCTAATACCCTCCTTTTAGCTGGGGCCCATTCCTTGGACCTCCAAGGTCTAATCCCCCTCAAATCTGTCATTGGTCCAAGTGCTACTGCCTGTTCAGTAGGGCAGCACATTTCTACTCTGGGGAAAATCGTTCCCTTGATTCCACAGCCCACCATTTCCATGGCTTTTATTATTTATATATTTTTTAAATTATTTATTTATTTATTCATGTGAGACATAGAGAGAGAGGCAGAGACACAGGCAGAGGGGGAAGCAGACTCCATGCAGGGACCCCAATGTGGGACTTGATCCCAGGATCCTAGGATCAGGCCCTGAGCCAAAGGCAGATGCTCAACCACTGAGCTACCCAGGTGTCACTCTATGGCTTTTATTCACTGTATCCAAGTGGCACATTCTCTAGATATCTCAGCCTCCTCTTTTCATTACAAACTCTAGAGAACTCATGGAATTCAGAATTTTTTTTTTTTTTTAGTTAATTCCTGCCTTCGTAAAAAAGAATTTCAGTCTTGTCCTCTCTCAGAAGTAGTATAGGAACATCACCTATTTTTATTTTCCAGTAGAGAGCAGTATTATTTTCATATTCTTATTTTTTATTGCTGGAATCTACTTCCTCCCAAGCTTTTCCCACATCTGGATCTGTATGAACTTCTCAGCATTCTCTTTGGATCTCATACCTTTCCTTCCTTATAAATAAATTGCAATTTTCAGAGATTTGGTCCTGATATTACTAGTTTTATATTTTTTTTAAAGTGGCATTTATTTATACATCAATTTTTATGCTAATTCAGGAAGTTACCATTTTGCTATTTTACTTGATTGTAATTCATTAGGTTGACTTAGCTCAGTCTTACAGACCATTGTGACAATTTCTTCAGTTATTCTGGTAATTTTTTTAAACAACCTCTACCCTTGTGTTTTGCATTTCAGGCTTTCTATACATCCTTTTAGCTTCTTGATTAAAGTGCTAAATATAAAAGTGACAATGACAAAAGTGCAGTCCATGATATAAGACAGCCCTTCTTCCATGAATTACATTTCTACTCACCATCATTACCACCTTTCTTCACCTTATTTCTAAGGGTGGTTTGTGATGTGATAGGTTTTGGTTATTAATAACTTTGGTTAAAGCACAATAGAATTTTCCAAAATATCTCCCTAATGCAAATTAAAGTATCTCATCACAAAGGGAAAAAATATTCTATGATTTTCCTTAGGGAATTTAACTTTATTAGTGCATAAAAAGCATTATCAATAATTTATCTAGAATTCTATTGTTTCTACATTCTAATTTGTGCCATTTGTTCCTTCCATCTGACTTTCATCATGATATTTTATTGAAGTATAATTGATACAAAATGTCACATTAGTTTCAGGTGTGCAATATAGTATTTTAAGAACTCAATGCATTTATGCATGCTCACCACACATGTTTTCATGATTTCTTTAAAGATTAAACCTATAATAATATTTACTACTTTCTTTGAAGTAATCTGGTATAGAAGCACCTGGGCAGCCCAGTTGGTTAAGCATCTGACTTTTGATCTTAGCTCAAGTGTTGATCTTAGGGTTGTGAGTTCAAGCCCCCTTTTGGGCTCCAAGCTGGGCATGGAGCCTACTAAAATAATTAACTAACTAACTAAATAAATAAATAAATATTCAAAAAATAAAGTAACCTGGTACAAAAAAACAGGTTCATATTTTGCAACTGTTGCAATATGATGTCTAGATTATGTGAATACCAGGGATTGGTTGGTTTTTAATTGAACAAAATCTGCTCTGAATGGAAATTACCTCATCTAGAAATAAGCTTTTTTTTTTTTTCCCAACAGAATACAATACTGCTGAAAAAACAAATTCAGTAGTTGTTTTCATGGCAAAATGGGGTAAATTCTAATGATTCCAAAATTTGACCTAATCATTTTGAACACAATTGTATAATGAAAGATCAGGTTAGCGTCTCTTGACATTTTAGAAAATATACAATATCTGTACATCTTATTCTAATAACCTCTTGTCCCTAAGACCCAAGCTACCATTTCTACTTTGGCAGAAAGCTTCTTCCATGAATAGAATCATTGCGAAGAATTAATCCTTTGAAAGAAATCTGTGTTAAATTCTAGGTCATATTGGGAAGAAGGAAGAGAAACAGAATGATTGAGAAGGCCATTTAGCAAAGGTGTCATTTCTAAGACTTTAGGGAAAAATAACTTCATGCATTACTTAGTTGGTTGATACATTAGTGTTCATTTTAAATTGGCCAGTAAATTAATACGAGGCTTATTATAAACTGCAGTCAAACTTCACCACACTTTATGGAGTGTGCTTTTTGGAAACTTATTTTTGTTAATTTTATTTTCAGTGAAAGTAAACTTGCAAGAAGGCATGGCCATGAACAGCCACAATACACAGGGTGCCTTAGCAGTAAGCATTTCTGGAGTGATTTAAAAGCAGTCCGTGCTTGTCCTGCCTTCTGCAAAATTCCCAAACTAAGACAGTTGTGTACTGATGTACACAGGAAAGTGAAGCTTATCTCACTTTCTCATTCTTGTAGAAAATTAAACATACTAAAATATTTAGGAAAATGTATGTGCTCTCTTAGGCTACTAGATCTTTCTTTCAAAAAGAGAGAAGATCTTCCAAACTATATGAATTTAGCATGTAAGTAACAAAAACTTAAGGATCTACAAAAAAATACTTAACATATCAAATGCTGAAAACAATTATTAAGTACAGAAAAACCCCTATCAAAACCATTGTTAAAACACTAACATTGAAAAATCAAAGTTGAAAATGTCTTTGGGAGTGAAACATAATCATTAAATCAGACACATCACTGGAAACATACTGATGGGCTAGGTGTGAAGAATGGGCAGAAAACCAGGAATTTCTGAAGGTGGACTTTTCATATAGGTGTAGATAACGTGAGGAGAGAATGATACACGCCCAAGGAAATAATTCTGAAGGACAGGGGACCTCCATCCTCATCATTATCACTCATTCCACCAGTGAGAGTCTGAAACCTAAGCTAACATATCCCCAGTAAGAGATGCTTTAATTAC
This sequence comes from Canis lupus dingo, assembly GCF_003254725.2. Taxonomy (NCBI): domain Eukaryota; kingdom Metazoa; phylum Chordata; class Mammalia; order Carnivora; family Canidae; genus Canis; species Canis lupus. The sequence goes on along the minus strand of NC_064261.1, from coordinate 27,448,952 downwards.
GTTTTATTTTCATACACCTACATTTACTTATTCATATCCACAAATATGTATTACTTTTTTAAAAATCCCATGAGTATTGACAAGATTATTGGTAATTGTATAAAATAAGAAAGAAACTAAGTGTCTAACAACAAAAATGTATTTCAGCATATATATCAGTGAACTATCAGGTTGTTGATTCAAGTGATTGTTCACATCTGATAATAATTACATGTGAAAGTAATTATGATGTATAATTACATAGAGTTAAAGTGGTTGTGTTTAGATATCAAATTATGATCTTATTTGGTTTGAGGATTCTTATCTAATTGTATTAACAAATATTTAATAAAGTATGTAGTAGCAATACAGACAACACATTGAATATATATTATTAAATAAAAGAAGCCAATCTGAACAAGTTATATGTTGTATGATTCCAACTATATGACATTCTGGAAAAGGCTAATAACCTGTGGAGGCAGTAAAAAGATCAGTGATTGCAGGGATGGGAACAGGGCTAGGAAGGGAAGGATGAAAAATCCAAGCTCAGTGCATTTTCAGGTCACTAAAAATACCCTGTATTATACAACAGCAATGGAGACATGACATTATATGCTTGTCCAAACCCATAGAATGTAAAACAGCAAGAGTGAACTACATTGTAAATTATGGACTTTGAGGGATCCCTGGGTGGCGCAGCGGTTTAGCGCCTGCCTTTGGCCCAGGGCGTGATCCTGGAGACCCAGGATCAAATCCCACGTCGGGCTCCTGGTGCATGGAGCCTGCTTCTCCCTTTGCCTGTGTCTCTGCCTCTCTCTCTCTCTGTGTGTGTGTGTGACTATCATAAATAAAAATAAATAAATAAATAAATTATGGACTTTGAGTGATTTTCATAGGTCACTGTAAATCCTTCACTTGTAACAATGTACTACTTTGGTGGGGAATGTTGATAATGAGGGAGGCTATGCATGCACTGAGGCAGGGCAGATATGAGAAAGCTTTGTATCATCCTTCTAATTTTGCTGTGAACCTAAAACTTCTCTAAAAAAATATTTAATTTAAAATGTTAATATGGATTTTGTTAAAGCACATTAGTTAACGTAATAACTTCAGGTACTGTTCCAAATAAGCCCTCAAGCCCTAGGGTTTAAATAATAAAACATTACAATAATTTTAAACTATTTTTAGCAATAAATAATATATTTACAAGACAGGTAGCAAGCAACACTATCATATATTTAGAGCCCAGTATATTATAAGTCCTCTACATATTCTATCTCTAATTTCAATCACTCATACCAATATGCATTATTATATATTCTTCATAAATATGAAAACTAAAGGTTGACAAACTTAAGTAACTTGCCCAAGATCATATTGCAATTAAATAGAAAAACCTGGATTCAAATCTATGTCTGTGTGACTCCATCTTCACTTCATTGTTCACGTGGAACGTTCATCCATTCATAAGCCAGTATCTTCATAGTAACAATGAGGAAACTCAAGGTGACATTGCTCAAGACTTCGTTCATGACACCTTTAGAAAGAAGACAATCTATTTTTACTTTGTCCTATATTGGGAATTGTTTTCACAGAACTTCAAGTCCCCACTATGAGAAGGTCTCCATTTGATTAGCTATCACCATCCCCTGATTTACAATAGCCATTAGTTAGGGCAAGTCACTTTTACAGGCATCATGCTCCACTGAGGTGATTTGTCCATGGTCATATATAATTATAGTCCAATTGGATCAGGCAGGGACTGTCCAACTACTCAGACATTCATTTTATTATCAACCTTGATTTGAGCTTTAATTAAATAATAATTTATTCAGTACCTCCTTCAAAACAGCCTGGCACAATTAATACTCATACATCACTTCAAGTGTCTATACATACTGTGGAAACTCAATAAATGGCGCCGACTAACTTCATGCCTGGCGGAAAGAGAAATATTGTTGAGGCAGTTGAGGTGGAAACAAACCCAGTAGTGCCATATATAAAATCGAATCAGTTGATCTTTTCATTAGTTAACACAGGGACACAGCCAGGCATCTGGTGAGAGCCAAGAGTTTAAAGCCAACAGAATCAGCTGCATACCCTTTCCTGCTGTGCCCACTGGCTTATTTCTTGTGTCCTTAGAAAGATCAGGTATGGCATTTTCACCAACCTATTAGCATTTGACATAGCAGGCTTCCCCGGGAGTTAGTTGCATGGTGGGCTGAAGCCCCATCAGCTACTACAAGATAGCACTCTTTCACCTAAGCACTGGGATCCACACAGGAATGGCAAATGCATGCTGTTGACATATAATAAGACCATGCTGTTTATTTCTAGGAGAAGGAGTTAAGATGCATTTGCAATGGAGGGAGTTCACCAGTTCTGTGCACACCATCTGCATTATACAGATAAGAATATAAACACCCAATTATAAATAAAACATAAATAAAACAAATGAAGGTAGTCAGATCACATGCACACCACACATACAAAGGCACAAAGCATTAACTATTATAATGAGAAGTATAAATGGCAAAGCCATCTCTACATGTACCTCTGAATCTCTTGCTTCTAGGAGAAACAGGGATTACTCTGTTCTCTCATCTTCCATTCCCAAGATCTCCCTTACACTCTCTGTCAGCCGAAGACAACTATGATTCCTTTTCTTGTGGACACACATCTCATGTTTCTGCTCTCAGGGTAACTGTCAACTTTATTTAATCATAGAATTTCACGAGCAATGAGGCTAAGGGATAATGGGAGTAACATTGGATTCCTTTTTTATGTGAAGATTTTTTTTCTTTTTTCATAAACAGAGCCCAATTCTTCTCCTGACTACACAGATTTTATAAGCTCCTGAGGTTTATCCAGAATTGCAAAGCTGTGAAGGTCATTGTAAACTACAGAGACTAAGCAGGATGTATAATAATGACCATGTCTTGCCAAGCTTCATGACAGAAGGAACTGCAACAAAGGATATTTTGGAATCCAGAACACCAGTAGATAATATTTTACAAGAACAGGGGTTCTCAAAAGTCCACCTTTACTGGTTTTTTCCATTTTGGCAAAGGAAAACTTTAGTTCACCAGCTGTTTAAGGCCAAAAACTTGGAATTATTTTGATTCCTTTTCTTCACTCCTGCTATACATTGAAACCATCAGCAAATGCTGGGAGCTTTGCCTTCAGATTGTGTTTTCTGTCTGCCAACTACTCCCTATGTTCTCTGTTACCAGCCTAATTGGAGCCTCCATAATTCTTTGCCAGAATGTTGGCAATAACATCTAAACTTATCTCTGTTCCCAGCATGGCAGCCCTACCCTCCTTCTCAATGGATGACCTAGCACTATTCTTTTAAAACATGAAAGCATATTTTATGTGATCCTTTTGCTTAAAAGCCCCTAAGAACTTTGATTTCATTTAGAGTAAACACAAAAACCCTATTATGGTAAAAAAGACTCTAAACAGCATGGCCCCTGCCTATCTTTCTGTCTCTGTTTATGTGGCCTTAATTCTTCTTTGCTACCCCATTCAGACTGGATTCCAATCACAGGCAGTCTCCCACCTGAGTGCTTGTTTGTATTTTATTTTCTCCAGTGGGGCTTTACTAGAAGGGTAATCTGCACATTCATAATGTTGTGCAACTATTTATTTCCAGACAGTTTTCAGCATTCCAAGCAGAAATTTTGTACCCATTACACAATATTCTCCTCCCTCCAGGACCTCATAACCTCTATTCTATTTTATACTTCTTTGAATTTACCCCAACTAAGTGGACTTATATAATACTCATCCTTTTGTGTCTAGCTTATTTCACTTAGCAAACCTTTTCATGATTTATATAGGTAATTGCAAGTATCAGAGTCTTATACCCTTTTAGGCTAAATAATGTTTCCTTATATGCATATTTCACATTTTGCTTATCTATGTATCTACTGTTGGGCATTTTAATTGTTTTCAACTTTGGGCTATAGTGAGTAATGCTGCTATGAGCATTGGCATACAAGCATCTCATCAAGTTCCTGCTTTCAGTTTCTTTGAAGCTGAATCACACGGTTATTAAATGTTGTGCTTGTTGAGAAAGAGCAGAACTATGATACCACAGACATTCCATTTTCTCCATATCTTTACTAACACTTGGCATTATCCATTTTATTGATCATAGTCATCCAAGGGTGCCTGAGTGGCACATTTGGTGAAGCATCAGACTCTTGGTTTTGGCTAAGGTCATGATCTCAGGGTCATGAAATAAAATCAAGCCCTGCCTGAGTTGGGGGGGGGGCGGCGGGGGCGGTTTCCTGTGCTTAGTGGGGAGTCTACTTGGGATTCTCTCTCTTCTTCTTCTGCCCCTCTCCCCACTCACTTTCATTCTCTCTAAAATAAATAAATAAATAAATAAATATTTTTTAAAAGAAAAGATAATAGTCATTGCAATAGGTATGTTATGGTATCATATCATGGTTTTTATTTGCATTTTCCTAATGACTAGTGATATGGAGCATCTTTTCATGAGCTTATTGGTCATTTGCATATCATATTTAGAGAAATGTCTGTTTAAGTCCTTTGCCTATTTTTAATTTGGGTTCTTTGCTTTTGCTGTTGAATTTGAGTTTTTATATAGCCTAGATAATAATGTTTATTATATGTAGGATTGGAAATATTTTCTCCCATTCCATGGATTGTTTTTTTCCAATATTGACAGTGCCCTTTGATGCCCTTTGATGCACAAACTCTTTAATTTTGATGTGGTACGCTTTATCTTTTATTTTTCTCTTGTTGCCCATGTTTTTGGTATCAAAGCCAAGAAATCATTGGCAAATTCAATTTTATAAATGTTTTCCCCTGTGTATGTATAAGAAATTTATTCTTTTAGTTTTTATTCTATGGCTTAGATCTATTTTCATCTAAATTTTTTGTGTGCCATCATGTAAGTGTTCAAATGTGTGCTTTTATATGTGGGTATCTAACTTTCTAAGCACCATTTGTTGAATATTATCCTTTCCTTATTGAATGATTTGGCATCCTTGTTGAAAATAATTTTCCCATATATATGAGGTTTATTTCTGGTTTCCCTATTCTATTTCCTTCGTATATACGTGTTCTTATACGAGTACCACACTGTATTAACTACTGCAGCTTTCTAGTAGGTTTTGAAATTTAGAAAGTATGAATCCTCCAAATTTGTTCTTTTTTCTAGATTTTTTTGGCTACTGTAGGTCGCTTGAGATTCCATGCGAGTTTTAGGATGGTTTTCTTGATTTCTATTAAAAAAATGCCAATGGGATTTTGATAAAAATTGAATTGAGTGTGTGTATCACTTGGGGCAGTAATTTCATTGTAAAATTATTAAATCTTCCAATCTATGAGCATAGGATATCTTCTTATTTACATCTTCTTTAATTTCTTTCAGCAGTAGTTTATAGCTTTTAGTGGTGTGTACCTTTCGATTCCTTAAATTTATTCCTACAGATTTTATTCTTTTTGGTGCTATGTTAAATTGAATTGCTTTCTTAATTTACTTTCAGATTATTTATTGTTGGTGATTAGAAACAGAACTGACTTTTCTGTTTATATTTAATATCCTGAAAAGTTTCTGAATTTATATACTAACTCCCACATTTTTTAATGGAATCTTTAGGATTTTCTACATATGAGAACTGATTATCTGCAACATAATTTTAATTACTTAATTTCAGTTTGAAAGTTTCTATTTCTTTTCTTTTTCTTTTCTTTTTCTTTTCTTTTTTTCTCTTTTCTTTTTTCAGCTAAGTGCTCTGGATAAAACTTCCAATGCTATGTTGAATAGAAATGGTGGAAGTGGACATCCTCTTATTCCTAAACTAGAATGAAATAACTTTCATTCTTTCACCACTGGGCATGACAGTATCTATCAATTTTTCATATATGATCTTTATCATGTTTAGGCAGTTTTCTTCTATTCCTAGTTCGTTGAAAAGTTTTATCAAAAAAAAAAAAAAAAAAAACCTGTTGAGATGCCTGGGTGGCTCATTGGTTGAGCGTCTGCCTTCAGCTCAGGGCGTGGTCCCGGAGTCCCAGGATCGTGTTCCACATCAGGCTGCCCTCGAGGAGCCTGCTGCTCTCTCTGCCTGTGTCTCTGCCTCTCTGTGTCTTTCATGAATAAATTAATAAAATATTTTTTTAAAAGATGTTGAATTTTATCAAAGGTCTTTTTTTTTTCTTTATCGATTTAGAGTATCATGTAGGATTTTTGTCTTTAATCCATTAATGTAATATATTACATCTATTGAATTCCATATGTAGAACCATCTCTGAATTATAGGAATAAATACAACTTGACCATGATTATAATCCTTTCAACACACTGCTGAATTGGTATGCTAACATTTTACTAATTTTTAAAATCAACATTCTTTTTAAAAGTTTTTATTTAAATTTCAGTTAGCTAATGTACAGTGTAATATTAGTTTCAGGTGTACAATATAGTGATTCAATACTCACTGTCCATCACAGCAAGTACATTCCTTAATCCTCATCACTTGTATCACCCATCTCTACCCCTCACCCTCACCCATCTCCCCTCTGCTAACCATCAGCTTTTTCTCTATAGGTAAGAGTCTATTTCTTGGTTCGCCTCTCTCTCTCTTTTTTTTCCCTTTGCTCATTTGTTTTGTTTCTTAAATTCCACACTTGAGTGAAATGATAAGGTATTTAAGGTATTTTGTCTTTTTCTGACTGCCTTATTTTGCTTAGTATAATACTCTCTAGCTCCATCCATGTCCTTCAAATGGTAAGACTTCATTCATTCTATGGCTAAGTAATATTCCATTGTGTGTGTATATATGTGTGTAAATATATATACACACATATATCCAAACATATGTATGTGTGTGTGTGTGTGTGTGTGTGTATCTTCTTTATCCATTCATCAGTTCATAGACACTTGACCTCTTTCCAAAATTTGGCTACTGTAGGTAATGCTGCTAGAAACATCAGGGTGCATGTATCCCTTTGAATTAGTATTTTTGCATCCTTTGAATAGATATCTCATAGTGCAATTGCTGGATTGTAGTTACTTCTATTTTTAATTTCAGAATGGCGGCACTAGTTTGCATTCCCACCAACAGTAGAAAAGTGTTCCCCTTTCTCAGCATTCTTGTCAACACTTCTTGTTCCTTGTTTTGTTAATTTTAGCCATTCTGACAGGTGTGAGGTGATATCTCATTGTAGTTTTGCTTTGTATTTCCCTAATGGTCAGTGAATTTTAAGCATCTTTTCATGTGTCTGTTGGCTATCTGGATCTCTTCTTTGGAAAAATGTTTATTCATATTTCCTTCCCATTTTTAATTGGATTATTCTTTTTTGGACACTGAGTTTTATAAGTCCTTTATATTTGAGATGCTAACCTTTTATCAGATACATCATTTGCAAATCTCTTCTCCCATATTGTAGGTTGCCTTTTAGTTTTGTTGATTGTTTCCTATGCAGAAGCTTTTTATTTTCAACAAATGGTACTGGGAAAAGTGGACAGCAACATGCAAAAAGAATGAAACTAGACCACTTTCTTACACCAAACACAAAAATAAATTCAAAATAGAATTAGAGACCTAAATGTGAGACCTGAACCATAAAAATCCTACTGGAGACCAAAGCTGGCAAACTCTTTGACATTAACCATAGCAAATTCTTTCTAGTTATCACCTCCCGAATAAAAGGGTTACAAAAGCAAAAATAAACTATTAGAACTTCATCAAAATAAATCAACATTCTTAATGATATTGCTCTATGTTTTTTTGTTTACTTGTTTTTCATGAAATGCCTTTGTGTAACTTTGGGATCAGGGTAATACAGGCCTTGTAGAATGAGTGAAAAAGTGTTTTACTTCATTCAATACTGTGGAAGAGTTTGAGGAGGATTGTGGTTAATTCTTTAAATGAAGTAAGACTATTTAAAGACTTTATTGAGAGGTTTTGATTACTCATTTCATCTCCTTACTATTTATAAATCTATTAAAATTTTGAATTTCTTTAAAGTTTAGTTCTGGTATATAGCATTCCTTTTTATTTTTCTAGGAACATGTCCATTTCATCTTTCTTATCCAATGTTTTGGGGTAAAATTTGTTTATAGTATATTCTTAAAATCCCTGTCATTTCTCTAAATTCAGTAGTGAAGTATTCACTTTCATTTCTGATTTTAAAAATTTAAGTCTTGTCTCCTTTTTATTAGTCAATCCAGCTAATAATTTTTAAAATATTGTTGATCTCTTCACTAGACAACTTTGGTTTTTTTTTTTTGACAACTCTGATTGTATTGATTTTTCTCTATTGTTTTTTTATCTCAATTATATTTATCTTTGGACTAAGTTTTATTGTTTTCTTTCTTCTGCAAGCTTTGGGTGTAGTTGGCTCTTTTTCCCCCTAGTTCATTAAGGTGTAAATTTAGTTTTAGTGTCTGTGTTTACAGGTATAAATTTCCTTCTTATCACTATGCTCACTGCATTCCATAAATTTTGGCATGTGTTGTGTTTTCACTTTATTTGTCTCCAGATATGTTCTAATTTTTCTTATGATTTTGTCTCTGACAAAATAGTTGTATAAGGTGTGCTATTTAATATTCATGTATTTGTGAATTGTCCAGAATTTTTCTGTTGTTAAATTTACTTTTATTCCATTGCGGTCAGAAAAGATACAATGTAAGATTTCAATGTTGGTATATTTTTTTGAGATGTGTTTTGTGGCCTAACAAACATTAGACTTCTTTGTGGTCTAACTTGTTTTTTTGGTCTTCCTGGAGAATATTTATGTGCATTTGGAAAAAAAAAAACATATTGTTGGATGAGTGTTTTACGTATGCCCACTAGTTCAACTTTGTTCATAGATTTTGTTTGGTCTTCTATTTTTTTTATTGGTTTTCTGACTAGATATTCTATCAATTTTTGAAAGTAGTGTATGGAAGTTTTTAAAATATTACTGTAGAATTAATTCTCTCAATTCTGTCTATTTTGCTTTAAATATTTTTTGTTTTGATATCTGATGCATATATACCTATCATTATTATATCTTCTAGGTGAATTGACAATTTTTTATTATAAAATATCCTTTTGTTTCTTAAAAATATTTGATATAAGGTCTATTTTGTCTGATACTACTATAGCCACCACATCTGTCTTTTGGTTACTATTTTAGTACAATATCTTTTTTCATACTCTCACTTTCGATGTGTTTTATCTATTTTGATCATTTTGACCTATTAAGGTCTACTGCAGTTTCTTGTAGATAAGAGAATTAGATCATGAGCATTTGCCTATTTGAGCAATCTTTGCATTTTTATTGAAAAAAAATACAGTTACATTTCAAGCTATTACCAATATGGAAGGAGTTATTCTGTCATTTTACTGTTTGTTTTATGTATGCTTTATAGTTTTTGTCCTTCATTAACTCCATTACTGCTTTTCATGTTTAGGTTGTTTATTGTTTTTTTGTTTTAATAGTGATACATCTTGATCTCCTTATCATTTTATTCTGTGGATATTCTATAGATATTTACTTTCTTGCTACTGTGAAGATTACAAATAACATCCTGAAATAATATCTATTTCAAATTGATGCCAACTTAACTTCAATTGCATACAAAACTATAATCCCCATTCAAATATGTCCCCTACCCATTTGTGGTTTTGGTGTCAGAAATTACATTTCATACATTGTGTGTCTAATAACAGATTTATAATTATTTTATATATTTTATTGTAAATTCTATAGTACATAAAAAGTGGAGTTATAAAACAAAATTGCAACAATATCTACTTTTTAATTTCCCTATGTATTTATTTTTATAATAGATCCTTATATTTTTATGTGGGTTTGATATCCTTTTATTTGAAGCTGAAAGACTTCCTTATCCTTCTTATCAGGTAGGTCTAGTGGTAATGAACTCACACAGCTTTTGTTTATCTAGAATTATCTTAACTTCTCTTTCAGTTTTGAAGGACATCTTTGCTGGATATATGATTCTCAGTGACAGGTTTTATTTGTTTGGTTTTGGTTTTGATCATTTTCCCCTTCAGCACTTTACCTATATTATTCCACCAAATTTCTGCCTCCAAGTTTTCTGATGAGAAAGTGAAAACATTATTGACAATCCTTTTTATGTGAGTTACTTATCTCTTGCTGTTTTCAAATTTCTTTCTTTATCTTTGATGTTTGAAATTTGGGTTGTAATGTATCTTGGTATGGGTATCTTCGAGTATTCAACTTCGGATTTCTTGAGTTTGTGGAATTGTGTCTTTCATATAATTTGGAATGTATTCAGACGTTATTTTTTGAAAATGCTTCTGCCACCTTTTCTCTCTCTTTTCTTCTGAGATTCCTACAATGGGTATATTGCTCTGCTCCACAGAATTCCATAAGTCCCTTAGGCTCTCTTCACTTCTTTATTATTATTATTTTTTCTTTTTGTTGCTCAGACTTGATAATTCCAGTTGTCATCCTATTTCGTGTTTACTGATTCTTTCTTCTGCTTGCTCTAATCTTCTTTTGAATCCTTCTGTATAATTTCCATTTCAGTTATTTTACTTTTCTGTTCCAAAATTACTTGTGGCTTTTTCTTATAGTTTTTATCCCTTTACTGATATTATAATTTTGTTCATACATATTTTCACCCTTGTCCATGTCAACCTTTAGCTCTCTGAACATTTTTAAGACAGTTGTTTTGAAGTCTTTGTTTAGTAATTCCAGCACTTCAGCTTTCTCAAGTATATTTTCCATAGATTTACTACCTTCCTTTGAATGGATCAAAGTTTCTTGTTTTTTTTTTTTCTATGCATTGTAATTTTATGTTGAAAAGTGGACATTTGAATCAGATTCTTCCTATTCCCATGGGTTTGCTGCTTTTTTCTAATTTATTTTTATTTATTTATGGTAGACATAGAGAGAGAGAAAAAGAGAGAGAGAGAGAGAGGCAGAGATGCAGGCAGAGAGAGAAGCAGGCTCCATGCCGGGAGCCCGACGCAGGACTCGATCCGAGACTCCAGGATCGCGCCCTGGGCCAAAGGCAGGCGCAAAACTGCTGAGCCACCCAGGGATCCCAGGTTTGCTGTTTTAATAGTCATATGAATCAGCATGAGATGAAAGCTTCTTGGGTTAAATAGAAAAAATATCAATTCCTATGTTACCTATATTCAGTTTAAATCATGGATGGATTAAAAATCTGATGTAAAATATAGAATCAGGGGATCCCTGGGTAGCCAACGGTTTGGCTCCTGCCTTTGGCCCAGGGCGCGATCCTTGAGACCCGGGATCGAATCCCACGTCGGGCTCCCGGTGCATGGAGCCTGCTTCTCCCTCTGCCTATGTCTCTGCCTCTCTCTCTCTCTCTGTGACTATCATAAATAAATCAAAATTAAAAAATAAATAAATAAATAAAATAAAATATAGAATCACAAAAGCATCAAAAAAATTTTAATAAATTGCATTGAGCTTATAAATAAATAAGATATTAGCGGACAAGATAAAAATTCAGAAGCTATAATTTGAGTATATAAAAAAACTAATGGTAAACAGCAAAAGATGCAATAAATAAATAAGTAAACAAACAAAAACTATATACTGGAAGATATATTCCTTCTGATATAGCTAACAAATACTAGAATTAATATATAAAATTTAGGAGTTCTACCAATAATATAGAAAGGCAAATAAACCAAAATATAAATTTGCAAAGGATAAAAACTGACAATTCCACAAAATAAGACATACATAAGGCCTGAATATGTGAAAATATGCCCCACTTTTCTAGTAATTAAAGAAAAGCAAATTAAAATAACAGTGTCTGTCCAGATTGGTGAAAGTTTTCCAAGTTTGATAATGTTGAGTGTTGTCATGGGGATGTGGAAATAGAGTGGCTATTTCATAAATTGTAGATGCAGAGTAAAGATTACTTCAGTCACTTTGGGTTTTCAACATGCATAGCCTTTGACTTAGAAATTTTATTTTTAAGAGTTAATGAAAAGAAATATATATGCAGGTAAAAATGTAAATGATCTATGTAGGAACAAATTGAACATAGTAAAATAAATAATATATCTATTAGGAATAGTAAGGAGTCATTAAAAAGAATATATGAAGTCTGTATATTTTGAAAAAAAAGTTAGGTAAACTTTATGTTAAAAGCAGAGTGATAGTGCAATAAAACTACTGAGATTCATATGTTCTTAGAACAGAAAAGTTTGGGAAGATGTAGTCCTATTAACAGTAGGTATCTCTAAAATTAGTGTTTGTGTTTGAAGAGAGAAAATGGGCTTGAGAGAATAGGAAGGGAGCTGATAAATTATTATTATTTTTGCTCCACAGTTTTCTGTATCATTCTTAACATAAGCATATGTCTACCCTGTAAAAAAATTTTAAAAAGATCAATAATCATAAAACAATATTATCCAATAATAGGCAGGTACTGCACATTATGAAAGGACAGAGGTGATCTCAAACTAGCAGAAAATAAGTTCTTAGTAAAGTTGGTTGGTTTATTTTTTTTAAGATTTTTTTTGTTCATGAGAGACACAAGGAGAGAGGCAGAGACATGGGCAGAGGGATAAGCAGGCTTCCTGTAGGGAGCCTGATGCAGGACTCAATCCTAGAACCCCAGGATCACAACCTGAGGTAAGCCACCCAGGTGCCCCTGATAGAAAATTTGGTTTAAATAAAAAGAGCAGAGAGGAAACATTTTCTGAGAAGTCTGTGCTCTACAAACAGACTTTAAATCACTTTTTATTACTATTGTTAAATACCTGTAGATGAGTAAATCTTAAGATCATGCTTGCCTGTATCCTTGAATTTTATCAGAAATTTCCATATGAAATCCAGAATTTGTCTATGAACATACATATGTGTGGTTATTGCGTATTCATGAATTTAAGATTAAAGACTTAAAAAATATATTGCTTATCTGTCACTTATTGTTTTAAGGCATCAGTTAGGCAGAACTTCAAAGTATTTCCTGATTAACTTGTGTCTCTTTACCTGACTATTGCTTGAGACCTGCAGATATTTATTTCCAAATAAATTGTGGATATAAAACAACAAAGGAATGATGTTTCCCCTAGATATGCAGTGATAGAAAAAGAAGTTTTTGATCATTTTGGAAAAACTAAAATTCTTCTGTCTCCATTAAACGTGAATTTTTTTTCCTCTAAAGCCTTTTACAGTGTAGTTGCAAGATTGACTACCAATAGCTTTCCCTAGGTATATTTATTGAATTTAGTAGTTTCATTTTGTTGCCAGAAATGTCATAATTGTGAAAAAATAGCAAAAGATAATAAAATATAGATAGAATCAGCCTGATCCTGTCACCTCTGGAAATGTTTTTTGTGGGCCTTAAATTTGGATCCTGACTATTTTATTCTGTTCAGTGTTGATGGAAGAATGAAATGCAGACCTTACTAGCCAAGTAAAATACTACCTGAATCATCAGGTAGGTGTGTGGCAAGCAGCCATACAGGAATTTAGACTCAATAAATCTAAAAATCCATGCAAAGGGAGAGGCAGAGATCCTCAGAACACCATTGCTGTAGACAGCATCTGTTCATTTTGCCAATCACCCAAGGCAAGTTCAGAGCCCTACAGCTCTTGAGAGAACTGGATACACAAGATTTTTCATTTAATTCAATAGATCTAGTCTAGAAGTGCTATCTGTCTCCTAAACTCAGTTTCTAACCAAACCACTTCTCTGTGGCTGGAAAAGTAGTTGCTCATAATAACTCCTTTTTTGTTAAATATTTTTCAAAGTACTGACATATCAGATCTATGCCATATCTGGAAAGATTCAAAATTTATCTTCTGTATTTTAGAGATGGGAACACCTACATGCAGTAGAGGTTAACTGACTTGCCTAGATTCATAGCAAATTTGTGGCAAACATGAGACTATGCTCAGGATGTTTTCTCTCACAATCCAGGGCTTTTTTCTGAACCATACTATTTTATCAGCATGAAATGTGAATTCCAGAAACCATTGACAAAAAGAGGGCAAAAGAAGATTTTATATGAAAAAAAGACATGAACAAAGAAGAAAGAAATGTCAAATCCATGTCATCAAGTCTTTCCAAATAATTCAAGTTAGTTTTCATAACATAAAAAGGCAAAAATGGGGATGGGGTAGAGAGAGAGAGAGAGAAATAGAAAGAGAGAGAGAGGAATATGGAAGGAAAGAAAGCTGGGGTTTGTTTGTTTTTGCTTTTGTTTTTTTGGACCCATTTGGAATTTTTCACGTAATATTAAATTATGTAAAGCACAGAAAATTTTGGAAACAACCACATCCAGTAGGAGGAGCATGGTACAGCCATATTAGACAAGGACTTACTAGCAGGGAGTATTCCGGATTCCATTAACATCAGTCTGTAAGGTTTATGGAGTGTAGATTAATGCAGTGCATTATTAAGTGGAAGTCAGTTCAGAGAGCTTCTACTGCAAATGACCAATAACCATATGTTGCCCTTTCAGCTCTAGCTTTCTGAAATTGTTCTGGAAATGAACTCAGTTGGGAGGCATTCCTCTAAGTGATTTAAAAGAATGAATTTAGAAGCCTCAAATGTATTCTGACTGTGAATAAACCTTGTTCTAAATCCAGAAAGGATAATTTTCTCCTCTCGGGATGATACCTCAGTGTGGGAAACCCCATCTTCCAGCAGCCAGAGTGATTTCAGCACATCATCAGCACACAACTAGAATGATAGGCCCTACATGTGGCATTCTATTTTGTGTGTGTGTGGCATTCTTTCATATGATATCTGTTAAGATGTGAGCCACGCTTTTCATAATGTTTTTCTCCAAGTTTAAGGCAGAATAGCTGAGTCAGATGTGAGATAAGTTGGCCAAAATTATTCTTTTGAATTATTGAGTATTCTTGGTGTTAGAAAACATAAATCTGATACAAATTAGGTCAAAGTTTCTGAAGAAAGGAGGAGGGGCAAGATGACTGAAGAGTAGGGTCCCCAAGTCACCTGTCCCCACCAAATTACCTAGATAACCTGCAAATCATCCTGAAAATCTACGAATTAGGCCTGAGATTTAAGGAGAGACCAGCTGGAATGCTACAGTGAGAAGAGTTCGCGCTTCTATCAAGGTAGGAAGACGGGGAAAAGAAATAAAGGAACAAAAGGCCTCCAAGGGGGAGGGGCCCAGGAGGAGCCGGGCTGAGGCCGGGGCGAGGGTCCCCAGGACAGGAGAGCCCCGTCCCGGAGAAGCAGGAGCTGCACCAACCTTCCCGGACGGAAAGGGGCTCCAGGGAGGTGGAGCAGGACCCAGGAGGGCGGGGATGCCCTCGGGCTCCCGGGGACACTAACAGGCACCTGCGCCCCGCGAGAGTGCGCCGAGCTCCCTAAGGGCTGCAGCGCGCACGGCGGGACCCGGAGCAGCTCGGGGGGCTCGGGGGGGGCTCCGCGGAGGGGGCTGCGGGGCGGGAGCAGCTCGGGGGGCTCCGGCGGAGGAAGAGGCTCCGCGGAGGGGGCTGCGGGGCGGGAGCAGCTCGGAGGACTCGGGGGCGGCTCCACGGAGGGGGCTGCGGGGCGGGAGCGAATCCAACAGCGCAGGCCCCCGAGCACAGGGCGCCGGGACACAGCCCAGGATCCGGCCTCCCCCGGGTCAGGCAGAGGCCGGGAGGGCCCAGGACAGCGAGGACGCTCCTGCCCCAGCTGAGCAGATCAGTGGCCCCGCCAGGAGCCTCCAGGCCCTGCAGACGGAGAGCTCTGGAGCTACTGCGGGAGCTGACTCCAGGGCTGCAGAGCTGGCCCCGCCACTGCGGTTGTTCCTCCTGGGGCCTCACGGGGTGAACAACCCCCACTGAGCCCTGCACCAGGCAGGGGCGGAGCAGCTCTCCCAAGTGCTAACACCTGAGAATCAGCACAACAGGCCCCTCCCCCAGAACACCAGCTGGACGGACAAGTTCCAGGGGAAGTCAAGGGACTTAAAATATACAGAATCAAAAAAAAAAAAAAAAAATATATATATATATATATATATATATATATATATATATATACAGAATCAGAAGACACTCCCCCGTGTTTTTCTTTTCTTTTTTTTTTCCTGTTTGATTTCTTCTTTTTTTTTAATTTTTTTTTTTATTTATTTATGATAGTCACAGAGAGAGAGAGAGAGAGAGGCAGAGACACAGGCAGAGGGAGAAGCAGGCTCCATGCCGGGATCCCAACGTGGGATTCGATCCCGGGTCTCCAGGATCACGCCCTGGGCCAAAGGCAGGCGCCAAACCGCTGCGCCACCCAGGGATCCCTCCTGTTTGATTTCTGATTGCTTCCCCAACCCCCTTTTTTCCCCCTTTCTTTCTTTTTCTTTCTCTTTTTCTTCCTCTTTTTTTCTTTTTTCTTCCTTTTTTCTTTTTTCTTTCTCTCTTTTCTTTCCTTCTTTCTCTCCTCTCTTTTTCTCCTTTTCCCAATATAACTTGTTTTTGGCCATTCTGCATTGAGCAAAATGACTAGAAGGAAAACGTCACCTCAAAAGGAAGAATCAGAAACATTCCTCTCTTCCAGAGTTACAAAATCTGGATTACAATTCAATGTCAGAAAGCCAATTCAGAAGCACTATTATACAGATACTGGTGGCTCTAGAAAAAAGCATAAAGGACTCAAGAGACTTCATGACTGCAGAATTTAGACTAGTCTAATCAGGCATAAATTAAAAATCAATTGAATGAGATGCAATCCAACCTAGAAGTCCTAACGACGAGGGTTAATGAGGTGGAAGAACGAGTGAGTGACATGGAAGACAAGTTGATGGCAAGGAGGGAAACTGAGGAAAAAAGAGACAAACAATTAAAAGACCATGAAGATAGATTAAGGGAAATAAACGACAACCTGAGGAAGAAACACCTACATTTAACTGGGGTTCCCAAGGGCGCTGAAAGGGACAGAGGACCACAATATGTATTTGAACAAATCATTGCTGAAAACTTTCCTAATAAATAATAAAGATTTGAGCAGAACTCAACGAAATCAAGACCAGAAGAACTGTGGAACAGATCAACAGAACCAGGAGTTGGTTCTTTGAAAGAATTAATAAGATAGATAAACCATTAGCCAGCCTTATTAAAAGAAGAGAGAAAAGACTCAAATTAATAAAATCATGAATGAGAAAGGAGAGATCACTACCAACACCAAGGAAATACAAACGATTTTAAAAACATATTATGAACAGCTATACACCAATAAATTAGGCAATCTAGAAGAAATGGACGCATTCCTGGAAAGCCACAAACTACCAAAATGGAACAGGAAGAAATAGAAAACCTGAACAGACCAATAACCAGGGAGGAAATTGAAGCAGTCATCAAAAACCTCCCAAGACACAAAAGTCCAGGGCCAGATGGCTTCCCTTGGGAATTCTATGAAATGTTTAAAGAAGAAACCATACCTATTCTACTAAAGCTCTTTGGAAAGATAGAAAGAGCTGGAGTACTTCCAAATTCGTTCTGTGAGGCAAGCATCCTTAATTGCAAAACCAGATAAAGACCCCACCAAAAAGGAGAATTACAGACCAATATCCCTGATGAACATGGATGCAAAAATTTTAAACAAGGTACTAACCAATAGGATCCAACAACACATTAAGAAAATTATTCATCATGACCAAGTAGGATTTATCCCCGGGACACAAGGTTGGTTCAACACTCGTAAAACAATCAATGTGATTCATCATCTCAGCAAGAGAAAAACCAATAACCATATGATCCTCTCATTAGATGCAGACAAAGCATTTGACAAAATACAGCATCCATTCCTGATCAAAACTCTTCAGAGTGTAGGGATAGAAAGAACATTCCTCGACATCTTAAAAGCCATTTACGAAATGCCCACAGCAAATATCATTCTCAATGGGGAAGCACTGGGAGCCTTTCCCCTAAGATCAGGAACAAGACAGGGATGTCCACTCTCACCACTGCTATTCAACATAGTACTGGAAGTCCTAGCCTCAGCAATCAGACAACAAAAAGACATTAAAGGCATTCAAATTGGCAAAGAAGAAGTCAAACTCTCCCTCTTCGCCGATGACATGATACTCTACATAGAAAACCCAAAAGACTCCACCCCAAGATTGCTAGAACTCATACAGCAATTTGGCAGCATGGCAGGATACAAAAATCAATGCCCAGAAATCAATGGCATTTCTATATACTAACAATGAGACTGAAGAAAGAGAAATTAAGGAGTCAATCCCATTTACAATTGCACCCAAAAGCATAAGATACCTAGGAATAAGCCTAACCAAAGAGGTAAAGGATCTATACCCTAAAAACTACACAACTCTTCTGAAAGAAATTCAGGAAGACACAAAGAGATGGAAAGATATTCCATGCTCATGGATTGGCAGAATTAATATTGTGAAAATGTCAATGTTACCCAGGGCAATTTACACGTTTAATGCAATCCCTATCAAAATACCATGGACTTTCTTCAGAGAGTTAGAACAAATTATTTTAAGATTTGTGTGGAATCAGAAAAGACCCCGAATAGCCAGGGGAATTTTAAAAATGAAAACCATATCTGGGGGCATCACAATGCCAGATTTCAGGTTGTACTACAAAGCTGTGGTCATCAAGACAGTGTGGTACTGGCACAAAAACAGACACATAGATCAATGGAACAGAATAGAGAACCCAGAGGTGGACCCTGAACTTTATGGTCAACTAATATTCGATAAAGGAGGAAAGACTATCCATTGGAAGAAAGACAGTCTCTTCAATAAATGGTGCTGGAAAAATTGGACATCCACATGCAGAAGAATGAAACTCGACCACTCTCTTACACCATACACAAAGATAAACTCAAAATGGATGAAAGATCTAAATGTGAGACAAGATTCCATCAAAGCCCTAGAGAAGAACACAGGCAACACCCTTTTTGAACTCGGCCACAGTAACTTCTTGCAAGATACATCTACGAAGGCAAAAGAAACAAAAGCAAAAATGCACTATTGGGACTTCATCAAGATAAGAAGCTTTTGCACAGCAAAGGATACAGTCAACAAAACTAGAAGACAACCTACAGAATGGGAGAAGATATTTGCAAATGACGTACCAGATAAAGGGCCAGTTTCCAAGATCTATAAAGAACTTATTAAACTGAACACCAAAGAAACAAACAATCCAATCATGAAATGGGCAAAAGACATGAACAGAAATCTCACAGAGGAAGACACAGACATGGCCAACATGCACATGAGAAAATGCTCTGCATCACTTGCCATCAGGGAAATGCAAATCAAAACCACCATGAGATCCCACCTCACACCAGTGAGAATGGGGAAAATTAACAAGGCAGGAAACCACAAATGTTGGAGAGGATGCAGAGTAAAGGGAACCCTCCTGCACTGTTGATGGGAATGTGAACTGGTGCAGCCACTCTGGAAAACTGTGTGGAGGTTCCTCAAACAGTTAAAAATATACCTGCCCTACGACCCAGCAATTGCACTGTTGGGGATTTACCCCAAAGATTCAGTCGCAATGAAACGCCGGGACACCTGCACCCCGATGTTTCTAGCAGCAATGTCCACAATAGCCAAACTGTGGAAGGAGCCTCGGTGTCCATCGAAAGATGGATGGATAAAGAAGATGTGGTTTATGTATACAATGGAATAATCCTCAGCCATTAGAAACGACAAATACCCACCATTTGCTTCAAGGTGGATGGAACTGGAGGGTATTATGCTGAGTGAAGTAAGTCAATCGGAGAAGGACAAACATTATATGTTCTCATTCATTTGGGGAATATAAATAATAGTGAAAGGGAATATACGGGAAGGGAGAAGAGGTGTGTGGGAAATATCAGAAAGGGAGACAGAACATAAAGACTCCTAACTCTGGGAAACGAACTAGGGGTGGTGGAAAGGGAGAAGGGCGGGGGGTGGGGGTGAATGGGTGGTGGGCACTGAGGTGGGCACTTGACGGGATGAGCACTGGGTGTTATTCTGTACGTTGGCAAATTGAACACCAATAAAACATAAATTTAGTTTTAAAAAAAGTTTCTGAAGAAAGAGGTAAAAACTGATTTTTTTTTTTTAGGATCTGATTACTATGTACAACTTTGTATGCATTTGTGTTCACATATATGTGTGTTCATGTGCACATTGCCTGTTTCCATTTCTTTATAAAAGCCCACTTGTAACAATCCAAAGAAGCTAAGCAGTAATTGGGACAAGTACTCATTTTATAAAAATGTCTTTTAAATATTTATTGAAATAAAAGCTTCGTATGTGTACTTACTGTTCCACTGAAACATACATAGCTCTCTAGGACCACATTAGTGTAAATAACTTGGGATTGATGCCCACCATTAATCTTGTCTCATCATCCACAGGTAATATAATTGAAGGACAATAAAGCTTAAGAGGACGCATCTCCTTACAGTTATTTGTCCTGGACCCTTCTTACTTTGCTAGTAATCTTCTTTTCTTCTCTGATTCAGTTCCACCTGCATTTAAATGAGATTATTTTTGCTACTATCAATAATACATATGCCTTTTAATTTTTAAAGCATTTTTGATACATTTCTTATTTTCTAGATAAGAAAAAAAATCAACTTGACTCCTGTCACATACAACCATGCTTGGAAACATCTACTAACTTGAAATCCATGGTTTCCCAGATTGATCCTTAGCTTCCCAGGGGACATGGGATTTCCACTCACTATTTATTTTATCTAATTTAATGCATATGAGTAACTTAACTTAATGCTAGCCTTTTGGAAGAAAAAACCCTAGCTCTACTACTATTATCTTTCTTAGTTCTGTAGAACTAGATTAGTAATATACAAAATACATATGCAATTGAACTTTAGTAAATTTAAACTTTCTGCTCTGAGAAAGAATACTATTAAGGAAATGGAAGGACAAACCAGAGAATCAGATAAATTATCTGCAAATATATACTTGAAAAAGAATTTGTTTCCAAAATATAGGATTGTAGGAACAACTCTTAAAACTTAATAATAAGAACATAGTACAAAATCGGCAAAAATACTTCACTAAAAGTGTTAAATAGATAGGAAATAAATATAAGAAGAAATGTTCAATATTGTCAGCCATTAAGTAATTGCAAATTAAAATAACAATGGGATACCACTACACCCCTATTAGAATGACTAAATAGGCAAACAAACATTATTATTGCTATACATCAGCAATATTAATTGCTAGCAAGGATGAGGAGGAACAGTGACTCTCATTCACTGCTAGCAGGAATGAAAATGAAAAATGATACAGCCACTTAAGAAGATATTTTGACATGTAAGATATTTCTCACAAAGCTAAATGTAGACATACTATATAATTTAGCAATTGTCTTCTTATTGATTTGTCCTCATCCGATTTGAAATCTTGTGCCCAAAATGAAAGAAAAATCCGCATACAAATTTTTATAGCAGCTTTATTTATTACTGCCCAAACTGGAAGCTACCAAAATGTCCTTTGGCATTTTGGTTACTGATTCAATCTTACTAGACATATGCACATTCCATTTCTTCATGATGGGTTCTTCTTGATGGGTTTTGTGATTCTAGAAACATGTCCATTTCATCCAGGTTACCTAATTCATTGACAAATAATTACTCATAGTGCAGTCTTGTTTCTTTTTTTTATTCTGTAAAATTGGTATTAATATCTCTAATTTCACTTCTGATTTTATCAATTTGAGTCTTCTTTTTATCTCAATAAATCTACTTAAGTTTGCCAATTTTGTTAATCTTTTCAAAGAACCAATTTTTGGTTTCCTTGATTTTCCTTACTGTTTTCTATTCTCTATTTTATTTACCTCTCATCTGTTATTTCTTCCATTCTGTTACTTTGGTTTTAGTTTGATCCTATTTTTCTACTTTGTGAAGTTTTAATTTAAGTTCCTAAATTGAGATATTTCTTACACATTTCCTTCTTAGAACTATTTTCACTGGCTTCAATAAGTTGATATGTTGTCTTTTATTTTCACTTGTCTTAAAGTATTTTTTAATCTTCATATAATTTTTCTTTGATTTATTTGTTGTTTGAATGTGTTGCATAACTTCCACATATTTGTGAATTTTCCAGTATTCCTACTGTTTGATCTCTATTTTATGCTATTGTGATATGGAAAGATAGTTTGAAAAATATCAATCTTTTCAAATGTATTAAGATTCATTTGTGACATAACACATGGTCTATTCAAAAAAAATTATCAATGTACACATGAGAGAAATACACTTGTTGTTTTGTGGAATATTCTTTATGTGTCTGTTAGATTCAATTAGTTTATAGTGTGGTTCAAGTCCTCTATTTCCCTTTTGATCTTCTATTTGGTAATTCTATCCATTATTAAAAGTGGGATTTTTTTTTAAATTTATTTATGATAGTCACAGAGAGAGAGAGAGAGAGAGGCAGAGACACAGGCAGAGGGAGCAGCAGGCTCCATGCACCGGGAGCCCGACGTGGGATTCGATCCCGGGTCTCCAGGATCGCGCCCTGGGCCAAAGGCAGGCGCTAAACCGCTGCGCCACCCAGGGATCCCTAAAAGTGGGATATTCAATGGTCTTGCAGAAATGTCCGTTTCTCCATTAAATTCTCAATATATTTTTATACTCTAATGTTGGGTGTATCTATTTTTATAATTCTTACATCTTATTGATTACTGTCCCTTTTATCAATATACAGTGTATTTCTTTGTCTCTTCTAATAGTTTCTGAGGTAACATCTATTTCATCTAATATTAGAATAGAGGCCTAGTTCCTTTGTGCACTCTCTCTCTTACTATTTACGTGATGTGTCTTTTTCCATTCCTTCAGTTTTAACCTAATTGTGTCTTTAGATATAAAATTATTCCCTTATGTAGTCATCATAGCATTGAATTTTTTTATATATATACCATCAATTTAAGACCTTTGGAGATTATAATCCATGTACTTTTAAAGTAATTACTAACGAGGAGAAGTTACTTTTGTCATTTTATTATTTTTTGTTTGTCTTACAAAATTTGTCCTTTATTTTCCTTATTACTGCCTTCTTTTGTATGTAGTTTTTTTTCTAGTGACAAAGTTTTTATCAAAGAATGTCTTAAATTATTCATCATTTTTAAAGAAAGTTTTCCTGGATATAGAATTATTTTTTCCCTCAATACTTTAAACATAATATCACATGGCCCTAAGGCCTTTGGTATGAAATCTACTGATGCTGCCCTCAAGATCCTCTCCTTATCTTTATCTTTGAAAGCTAGATTATAATGTATCTCAGCGTGAGGAACTTTAGGTTTTTCCCACTTAGATTTCATTGAGTGTCTTGAATTTTTAGATCCATATCTTTCCTTAATTTGAAGATGGTTTCTGACATTATTTTCTCAAATAATGTTTGCCCACCTCTCCCTCATCTATTTGTGAGACTTCAATAATGCATATATTGATCTGTTTGATAGTATCCCTTAAGTCCATTTGTTCTCTTCACTCTTTTTTCTTTCTGTCCTTAGCCTCAATAACTTTAATTTTCCTATCCTCAAGTTTACTAATTCTGCCTTGCCCACCAATCAAAATATTCAGTTATTATTATTACTTTAGCTTCAGATTTTCTGTTTGGTTCATTTTATCAATTCTATTTTTTTTGTTGTTGACACATTATTTTCCTGATTCCTGTAGTTCTTTTCTATGTTTCCTTTAGCTCTTTAAATAAAGTTAAGACAATTGTTTTAAAGTCTTTGTCTAGTAAATTTAATGTCTATGTTTCCTCAGTGATGATTTCTACAAACTTATTTTGTCCCTTTGAATGAATCATTTTGTTTCTTTGTAGTGTGTAAGTGTATGTGTGTTTAGTGAAAATGGTTGGTTTGAGAAAACAGTAGCCACAATTCCTAGTTTTTGCAGACTGGTTCCATGCCAATCCAGTACATGTCTGATTAGCTGGGACTCCTCTAGGCTTAGGGATCAACCCAAAATGAGAACTTGAAACATTCCCAAATATGTTCTGAACATATTTCTTGACTGAGTCTGCATGTAGCTTTCTTAATTTCCCCACATATATGACTGCTTTTGAACAACATAACTTTAAGATGTCTCAGTCCAGCATCTCACAGCATCAGATGGTCAACTATATGCCTCTAACCATTATCTCTTGGTCTTTTGTTCTAGGTGTCTGTAGTGCTCCTACCACTTTCATGCCAGGGATGTCTGCTTTTCTTTGCCTGAGACTTGAGTTAAGCATGCCAGAAATCTGTCTTTCGGGAGGTCCCCAGACATGATAAAACCTTGAAAATAAAGTCTGGCTCAATAATGTAGAAAGGAACTGGGTTATCAGATTCTCTTCCTTACCACACTGAGAAGTTGTGGGGCAAAAACAAATAAAGATGTCAAAAATTTCCTGTTCTTTTTAAGGTGGCTTTTCTTTATTGGGCATTTGGTTGGTTGGTTGTTATATACATTTCACTGTTTGCCAGAATGTCTATTGGGTTGCTTCAGTCAGTTTCTTATTATTTTGTGATGTTTTAATGGGAGAATAAAGCTTTAGAGCTTCCCTGTCTGGCATTTTGCTGATATCACTTCCCCAACTAGCCTAAACATATGTCTTGTTACTGAAATAATTATGAGGAAGGCATTTGCCAAAACATGTTGCTACTGCTGTGTGTGTGTGTGTGTGTGTGTATGTGTCTATATTTCTAGCAATAGCACATATGGAGTTGCAACAAATTGTACCTATGAATGGAAAGATGTGATCTTTTGTTGTACTTCTTATTGCAATGTTGTAAGATGGATTGGTTTAAGTCAACAGCCATTTTTTTGAGTACCAGAGAATTGGCCAGGTATTGTGCTGAGAATTAAGTATATAAGGGGAGATAGGATAATACTAACGTCTAAAGTGTTTCACAGATTAAAATTAACATCTGAAGTTTTCACAGACAGGTAAACACATTTTATTATAGTTTGAGAGCTGCCATAGAAAAAGGTATACAGGAGATGGGCATGAGGGGGTAGTAAAGAAGTCAGTATGTGTTTTGGTGATGTCAGGAAAGAGTCCCAGAAAAGCATTATCTCCACCAAGTTTGAAATATAAATCACTGTTTTTTTTTCAGAAAGCTGATATAGGGTCTGCAGATAAGAAACAGAATTGTAAAGGTTATCTGTGTTGAATTTAGGAAGATTCACTCATTTATTCAAAAAGTGTTTATTGAGTAGCTACCACATTTTAGGCACTGCTTTGGGTGTTTGAAAGGCAGCAGTAGAAAAAAGCAAAATACTCAAACTATAAAATTTAAACTCTGTTTGAATAGAAGACAAAAGTCAATGATGATATACTCCTTTGGTTATCAGGAAAGGTTTTACTGAGGAAGTAATATTGAGCAAAGTCTTGCAAAAAGTGAGGAAAGAAGCTACGTGAATAACTGGAGGGAAATCACAACTGGTAGTACCTAACTATAACAATGTTGTAGGTGAAGTACACTTGGCTCATTAAAGGGACAACAAAAATTTTAGGTGCCAGAAATAGCTAGAAAGTGGAAGGAAATTAAATCACTGAGGTAAGCAGATCACATAGCACCTTGTTGACCTTGTTGTGTTATAACTCTGAAAGTAGACCATAATCGTGCCATAGTCCCATGGGATTGGATGGGGAATTGGTGGTAAGAGCAACAGAGTGGAGAGCTGGATGAAACTCACAAAGCAATAACTGAGTGGCTGGTAGTCATTCTGAATTTTATATGGAAAAATACACAACTTTAGAAATATAATGTGGACAGAGGACAGCTAGAAGCAAGCATGTCAGCCAGCAAGATATGTGTATATACATATTTATCTATCTTTTTAAATTTTTATATTTTATATATATTGATATTCATATTGATATTTATATACATACAGAACTTTCTCTCTATCTCACCCCACACACACACACTCAGCAATATGTAAAGATGGTTTGAGAATAGAGCCTTTGCCTCCCAAAGTGTTATTTTCTCCACCCCCCCCCTTTCTCTTTTTGGAGCTTTTGGAGGTTCCTAAATTTCTATGAGAATTTCCAAACTCTTTTTTTTTATCAAGATGAAACCTTAAGTAGTAATACTGTTTTTGCTATATAAATTTAGGTTTAAAGCAGATACCTAATTGCACCATCCAAATATATTGCCACCTATTTCTCTTGGATAGAAGTCCACCATGAACTGGCATTTGTTTTACTGTGAGCCTAAATGGATAATGCTAAGGATGTGAGATACAGAGTAGTATGCATTTTTGATTGGCAGACTAAGCACATAGTTAGGATACCAGCTGAGCAGAGGTACCAAAGAAGTGAGAATTTTGCTATTGAAACTTCCCGGGGAAAAATACTTTTTAAATATGATTTAGTCTTATTCTATTTATTTAGGTATTTTGGGAATATGTGGGAGAAAGATTAGAGTATCAGTCTTTTTGGAACTTGCAGCCTCTAGAGTTCTTCCATTGATCTGATATGGCAATAATGGGGACATGAGGGCAACAGTCTTGAGTAATAATACAGGATGAACAAAAAAGTGGTCTTGAAGAATATAAAAACAAATATATTCTTTAGAATACTTGTTAGAAGGAAGAGAAAATTCCTGCTGAAGGAGAAAGAGATGAACCTAAAGCATCTGGCCCAAGCCAATGTCCCCATGAATATTATTCAAAAGAATACTAAAGGCATATACTAAAAAAATTAAAAGCATGTTCATGTCAGTTTGAGACACTCTGGATATAATAGAATCATTCAGAATTATTTATTTTACTTCTTACTAAAGGTGCTTCTCAGCACTTATGCTATGCTAATCCAGTTCATTTGAATAGGCAAGTTGGGGTACAGAACACAGCATTTCCTCTGATAAAAAATGCCGTCATCCTGATTTCCTGGGAGCATTCATTAGCACCTCTCAAAAGTTGTGTTTGCAATGCCAAATTTGAGAAATTTTTGGACAGATAGTGTTTTTTTCTAGAAATGGAGAGCTAGTTTTAGCCTCTCAATCCTCTATAAGGATGAGGATTCCTTTGGAAGAGACTCTTTAGAGCAATTTACCATTAAGTTCTTTTTCTTTCCCCAGCTTCATTGAGATATAATTAACACATACCATTGTGTAATTTTAAAGTGTGCAATGTGTTGATTTCATGAACTTATATATTGCAAAATGATTACCACAGTGGGGTTGGTTAACACCCCTATCACCTCCCATAATTACCAATTCCTTTTGTGGTGAGAACATTTATGTTGCTGCTCTCTTAGCAACCTTCAAGTATATAAGACAGTGTTGTTAACTATAATTACCCTGCTATGTATCAGTAATCCAGAACTTATTTCTCTGAGAGTTGGAAGTTTATATCATTTGACCAACATTAACATCTTAAGCTGGTTTTTCTAAAATTTGGTATTTATTAAACAAAACTTATAATATTTCTAGAAATGAAGGTCAAAATTATGTGTTTTATTGAGAACCCTAATTTTTTGATAAGTTCATGCTTCCTTTTGTTTGTACAGATTTATAAATAAAATTACTGCAGTTTATGAAAATATACATTGTTAATGTTGGTTTAAAGAAGTCATGGTTATCAAGTCATAGAGCTATATGTAAATACATTTTAAAATATTTTTGCAGAGTTAGATTTCCTATTGTTCAGTATAATTGCTATCCTATAAATATTTAGATTTTTAAAAATTCTCTTACATCAATGAATTCTTACTTCCCTAAAATATAAGTGTAGGGGAGTAAATGGACCTGGAGTCTTTTACCTGGCTTTAGGAGGGCTGCCAAGAGAACAAACAAGCAACAACAAAACAAAACAAAACAAAAATACACCTAAAAAAAAAAAATACACACACACAACAACAACAACAACAACAACAACAGAAAACTAGTCAAAAACCACTCGTTCACACTTACCATAGCCATGCTGGGGAATATTCCTGAAATTCAAAGAGGTCTTTCTCAACTGTCTTACCCATAAAGTTGCACCTATTTGTCATCATGTTTGCTTTTACCCTTCTTTTTTTTTACTTTTCAAAATATATGTCAGTACCTGAAATTTGCTTATTTGGTTTTTAAATTAATTTATTTTCTCATCTCCCTTGAGATGGCAAACTTTATATGGATGCTTTACTTAGTTGCATTTATCACTAAATTCCTAGTGTCTAGGACAGTGACTGGCACAGAATGGAAAATAATTATATACATATTTTGCAGGAAGGATAAAAGAGAAAGATGAAGAAAATTTTTTTTAAAAGGTGGAAGATGAGAAGGGAAATTAGAAATAGAAGAGAAAAAGGGACACCTGAGTGTCTCAGTGGTTGAACGTCTGCCTTTGGCTCAGGGCATGATCTCGGGGTCCTGGGATCCAGTCCCACATCAGACTCCCAGCAGGGAATTTGCTTCTCTCTCTAAAACTAGCTCTCCATTTCTAGTCTGTGTCTCTGCCTCTCTCTTTCTGCATCTCTCTGCATCAAATAAATAAAATCTTAAAAAAAAAAAGAAAGAAAAAAAGACTAGAGGAAGAAAGGGATGAATACAAATAAAGGAGAGAGAGGAAGAAGGCTAAAATTTTCAGTGTCTCATACTTTCTGTACACTGGTAATGCCTACCATAATATTTAGTACTGCATCTTTCTTATATAGGCCAATAATCTGAAAATAACCTGAAAGCAAAACTTCAATATCTTGCCCATTGCATTTCTCCCTTGTATTCTGCACTCAACATGTGCCAACTCTTCAAGGCTCTTCAATGCTATGATGTGTTTCCCCTTTGCCCTCCAATCCTTTTGCTATCCTCCTCTTGTAGGTCTCTTTGTACCACCTAAGCCCTAGAGAGATAGCCTTTTTACAAGTACCCCTTCTTTCTCAAAATATTATCAGGTTATTCTTCCTAAAGCACAGATCAATTCATGCCCATTCAAAAACCAAAAATTAAAAGTCCTTAATTATGTAGAGAACAGGGCTGAGTCTTGTCAGCCTCATATTCAAATAGATTTTCTCATAAAACTCCCCCTCAGATTTTCTACTTGATTTCTTACCAATAGCAGTAAAACATGGTGTCTCAGAACACAAACCAAAACAAACAAACAAACAAAAAGCCTACTCTGAGGTCATGTGGTCATGTGGGGCTAATTTTTTGTTTTCTGTGCTTCCAACCTTGACATAGAAAAATAATGTATATAAAAGATGTGCCTATGTTATAAAGTTGTTGCTGTGACCATGTGCTATATATAAAGTACCTGGATCTTTGGGTTCAAATCCCAGCCTCTCCATACTTACTATGTAATTCAGTTTCTTAAGTATGAAATTGGAATAATACCTACTTCATAGGCTTCTTCTAAGGATTCAATGAGTTTAAAATTTCAAAGTCTTCTAAACCACACAATAATGTTCATGTCTGCTAATTCGTAATATGCTTTCACATAAACTATCCCTTTAAAAAATAGATTTCCCTGTTTTCTTCTTCCTTTTTTTTTGTACTTTTTTTAATGGGAAGCCCCTTGACAAGTCTGTCAATAAAAATTATTTTCACTTCAATACTTCTTTCTGAACCTTCCCTGCTCCCTTCATTGAAGTCCTGGTCTACCTGCAAATCCTTGTTTCTTTCTTCTTTAAGGCTTCACTGATGCATGGCTTTCTCACAGTATTGTTCTTGCTCTTCATTTACTGACTAATTTAAAAAATAATTCCTACTTAATTGAAATGTACTTTTTTTCAGACACTATATTTTTGTTACATAGACAACTTTTAAAAATGTAACTACAATGGGACATCAGCAAGATGGCAGACTAAGAAGCTCCAGGTCCTCCTTCTCCAAAGGAAACATAAAAGCAAACAAACAAAAACAGCTAAAGAATGGTAAAATATAGCTATTACAGAAGTCAAAGATTGCAATAACCACACAAATGCTCAGCCAAGAAAAAAGCTATATGCTAGGGCATTTGGGTAGCTCAGTCTAAGTGTCTGACTCTTGGTTTTGGCTCAGGTCATGATCTCAGGGGTGTGAAATCCAGCTCCACATAGGGTTCCATGCTCAGTGCAGGTCTGCTTTAAATTTTCTTTTTCCCTCTGTCCCTCCTCCTGTTCATGCACTTTCTCTCTTCCTAAAAATAAATAAATAAAATCTTTAAAAAAAAAAGTAAGAAAGAAAAGTCTACATGCAAATGATAGGAAAGATTGTGGCAATTTTATTCACCCTTATTGCATGGCCTCCTTCCTGTTGTGTGATGAAGAAGAAGCCCGGTTCCTGGTTCACTCTCTTTAACAGGAAGGAGTAAAGCAGAATTTATTTGCAAAAATCTAAACTTTCCATGGTGTGTACCTTAGGGACTGGTCTGTTTTGCCTGACTGAGAGCTCAGATGAGGAAAGACAGCATAGCTCAGATTTCAGGCGGAAAGGCCACAGAGAGAAACGGTTTACTCTACCATTTGTGACAGCTTCAGGAGGACTGAACAGGTGTTCTCAAAAAAAGAACAAGAGATTGTGGCTAGAGAAATACAATCAAGCCCCTAAGGCCCTGAGAAGGAACTGAAGTTAGTCTTTGGGAAATTAAGCTCTTTAAAAGCCACTGTGTATATGAGAGGTTTTTTTTGTTTTTGTTTTTGTTTTTGTTTTAAAGCACACGCACAGTTCCATGAAAGACTTTTCTGGAAAAGAGACATGAGACTATATTAAACATTCTCCCAAAACTGATCCCAAGGTCAGAACATGCCCAGTTAATTACTGAAATTCTTTCCTGCCAATCTGTTAAGACTCTGAGAAGTAACTGTTTTTCCTACTTCAAAACAAAATATCTTCAGACATACAAAGAAGTAGGAAATTAGAAACTATTAAAAAAAAAAATCTCCAGAAACCATCTCTGAAGAAACACAGGCATCAGACTTGTTAGACAATTACTGTAAAACAACTGTTTTAATATGCTTAAATAGCTAAAGGAATGCATTGATAAAGAACTAAAAAAAAAAATTATGAGAATGACATATGAAGAAAATAGAAATATCAACAAAAATAAATATTTGGGGGGATTCCTGGGTAGCTCAGAAGTTTAGCACCTGCCTTCAGCCCACGGTGTGATCCTGGAGTCCGGTGATTGAGTCCCATGGCAGGCTCCCTGCATGGAGCCTGCTTCTCCCTCTGCCTGTGTCTCTGCCTCTCTCTCTCTCTGGGTTTCTCATGAATAAATAAATAAAATCTTTAAAAAATAATAAATAAATAAATATTTGGAAAAAGAAGCTAAATAGAAATTCTGGAACTGAAAAATATAATAACTGAATTTAAAAATTCATGAGAGAGAAATCAAATAGGCTGAAAAAAGAATCAGAAAACCTGGGGATAGAAAAATTAAAATTACTGAGCCTCAGACAGAAAAAAAGAAAAAAGAACAGTAAAATGGGCCTAAGCGATTGTGAGATATGATCAAGTCAACCAATACATACATTATGATAGCAAAAGAAGAGAGACTATTTGAAGAAGTGATAGGTAGAAACATCCTAAATTTGAGGGAAGGCATGAGTTTGCAAATCCAAGAAGCTCAATGAAATTCAAATAGGATAAACCCAAAGAGATCCACATAGAAAACATACTAAAAGCAAACAATTTGAAAGACAAAGGAAAGAGAGAATCTTGAAAGCAGTATAAGAATAGTAACTTGTCACTTAAAAAAATGATCTTTAAGAAGCTTATCAGAGATTTCTCAGCAAAATCTGCAGAGGCCAGAATGCAGTGAGATGATCTGTTAAGAGGGTTAAAGAAAAAGTATAAACCTAGAATTCTGCTTCTGCCAAAACTGTCCTTCAAAAATGATAGAGCAATTAAAGCATTTCAAAATGAAGTTGAGAGTTTTCATTACCATTACACCTGTACTACTAGAAGTACTAAATGTAGTCCTTCAAGTTGAAATGAAGTAAAACTAAACTCTTGTTCAGTCACATGAAAATATGAGTTCTCTGTTAGAGTTATACACACATGGACAAATACAAAAACCAGTGCAATCAGAATTTTGATTTATAACTCCACTTTTTATTTTATGCAGAATTTTAAAGACAAACATATAAAATATGCAAAATCTATGTTAATGGGTACATATATATAATGATTTAATTTGTGACATCAACATCATAAAGTGCAGGAGAGGTTTAATTTTAAGTAGAGTTTTTATATGCAATTAAATTAATTTGGTATCAATTTAAAATAGGATTTAACACTTTAGGAAGTTATATGAAATCTCTGTGCTAATATTTATGATATGAAGAATATATCTATAGACTATATGCAAAAGAAACGAAAATGGAATCAAAATATGCCATTACAAAAAAATTGAAATGAATAGGAAAACAGTAATAGAGGAAATGAAGGACAAGAAGCTAAAAGATACAGAGCAAATAACAAATACCAAAAGTAAGTCATTACCTATCAGTAATTAATGTAAATATGTTAAATTCTCTAATCAAAGGATGTAACTGGATGAATGAATGAGAAAACAAGATTCAACTACAGCTGTCTGCAAGAGTCTAACTTTAGAACTAAGGACATGAGTAGTTTGAAATTTTTAAAAAATGAAAAAAAAATTTCCACGCAAATATTAATTAAGGGAGAGCAGGGATGACTATGCTAACATCAAAGAGCCTTTTCGTCAAAAACTGTAGTAAGAGAAAAAAAAATTATATAATGATGAAAGTGTAAGTTAACCAAAAAGATATAGCAATTAAAATCATACTTATACTAAATATTAGAGTTCCAAAATATATAAAGTAAATGCTGACAGAATTGAAGAGATAAATAAATAGCTCTACAATAATAGAAAAGACTTCAATACCCTACTTTCAATAATGGCTAGACCAATTAGAGGGGGTATGAATAAAAAGATGTTACATAATACCTTTACAACATAATGTTATTATGTTTATCTGTGTTCAGAAAAAAATTGTCTACCTATGTATTAACAATGGCTATACTATTCAAATTTCTCTATTTTCTAAGTTTTTGCAGTGAATGTGTATTATTTATGAAATGAACAAAATTAATGTTAAAAAATAAGGACATAGAGGATTTGAATAACACTAAAATCAATTGGAACTAAGAGCATTTTACAGAATTCAACATCCTATTCTAATTAAGAAAAAAAAAAGCAAAACAAAAAACAAGAAGACATTCAGTATACTGTAAATAAAAGGAAACTTCTCCAACATGATATAAGGAAATTTATAAAAACCCAGTTATCAGAGTTGAATGATGTTTTCCCTAAGATAAAGAACAATGTAAATGTGACTACTTTTGAGTTCTATTCGACATAGTACTATAAATTCTAGCCAGGTCATTTAGGTAAATAAATAAATAAATAAATAATAAATAAATAAATAAATAAATATTCAAATTGGAAAGGAAGAAGTAAAATTATCTCAGTTTGCAAACTACACAATCTTACGTGCAGAAAATTAAATATTCTACACATAACACACAACAGGGAAAAAAATGAATTCTGTGAAATTCAACACACAAAATTCAGTTGCATTTCTATACACTAACAGTGAATAATCTGAAAATGAAATTAAATAAACAACTACATTCATAAGAATGTCAACAGGAATAACTTAGAAGTAAACTTAATCAAGGAGCATACCTACACTAAAAATGACAAAACGTTATTGAAAAAATTTTAAGGAAAATACTAATAAATGGAAAGACATCTTATGTTCATGGGTTGAAATACTTAATATTGTTAAGATGTCAATAGTACCCAAATGATCACAGATTCTATACTAAGCCTATCAAAAATTATAATTTTTTTCTTTTGCAGGATTAGAAATATCCACCTGAAAATTCATATAAAGCCTTGAGGAATTCTGAATAGCCAAAACAATCTTGAAAAAGAGCAATGTTGGAGGCTTCACACATCCTGATTTGTTTACTTACTACACAGCTATGGTCATCAAAACTGTGCAGTGCTGGAATAAAAAATATGGACCAATGGACTAGAATAGATTGCCCAGAAATAAAGCCTTACATTTATGGACAAATGATTCTCTTCAGTAGTTCCAAGACCATTCCATGGGGAAAAAAACATGTTTGTAATAAATGATGCTGAGAAAACTGGATAGCCACATGCAAAAAAATTAAATTGAGCCTTTATCTTACACTATACACAAAATGAATTAAAGACATAAATGTAAGACCTAAAACTAAAACCGTCAGACTGAAACAAGGGGAAATCTTCATGACACTGGATTTGGTAATAATTTCTCAAGTATGAAAATAAGAGCACAGAAAACAAAAGAAAAAATAGGCAAATTGGACCTCATCAAAATGTAAAACTTTCCCACATTAGAAGACACTATAAACCAACTAAAAAGATGACTCATAGAATTTGAGAAAACATTTACAAACCACATGTATTTTAAGAATCAATATCCAGCATATATAGAGAACTTCTAAAACTCAACAACAACAAAACAATTTCAAAGTGAACAAAAGGCTTAGATAGCCATTTCTCCAAAGAAGACCTATTCATGGCTGATAAGCACATGAGAAGGTGCTCAATATCACTAATCATTAGGGAAACGTAAATCAAAACTACAGCAAGATATCACTTCACACACACTGGGATTGATGGCTATTATAAGAACAAGAAAATAAGAGAAAATAAGTCTTGTTGAGTCTGTGTAATCAGAAATTTTGTGTACAGCTGGTGGGAATGTAAAATGGTGCAGCTGCTATGGAAAACTGTGTGGCAGTTTTTCATAAAATTAAACATAGAATTAACATATTACCCAGTAATTTCATTTTGGAGCACATACCTAAAAATACTTAAAAGTATGTATTCAAAGAGATAGTTGTACATTCATGTTTATAGCAGCATTATTCTTAATAGCCAAAAGGTAGAAATAACCCACATGTTCACCAATATGTGAGTAGATTTTTAAAAAGATGGTATATAAAACAATGGAATTTTATTCAACCTTAAAACATAAAAAAAATCTAATATATTCCACAACATCAATGAACCTTAAGGATATCATGCTACGTGAAACAAATTAATCACAATGGTACAATATTCCTCTTATTTGAGATATCTAAAGTAATAATAACGGTATAGAAAGAAAATAGAATGATGGTTGCCAGGAGCAAGAGAAAGGAGAGAGTTATTAGTGTTTAATGGGTATTAAAAAAAATTCTGGAGATGGATGGTGGTGATGGTTGCACAACAAGGTGAATATACTTAATGCCTTTGAGCATTTAAAAATGGAAAACCTAAAATCACAATCCAAAAATGTAACTCCTATAAAGTTTATAATCTATTCGGAATTGCAAACTCGCAGACATTCAGCACTGGGCAACAAAAGACAATGGGATAGTAGGGATGATGTTATAAACAAAGAATGGGTTTCCCACCTACTAGCATTCAAATTTAAACAAACAAATACATAAACAAAACAAGTCCATTATTATACTTAACTCACAAGTCTTACATTTAACCCTTCTAGTTTAGATTTACATTTTTTAAAAAGACCAAAAAAAAATGTTGTGAAAGGTATGGTATGTAGGTAATTAGAAGGAAAACTGCAATGATAAAATACTGATTGCATTCAGAGGGAAGGGAGGTCCCTCCAGGGAAGGAATCCAGGTTTTCCAGGCAGGCTGAGTTCCACTACTGTGGTCTACTGGATTGTCCAATCCTGCTCCCCTCCATATCTGATGCAATGCAGATCAGTCTTTTGCTAGATGGTCAAGTAATAGGTATTAGATTGTATATATTGAATTTCATCTGTATAATCACTTCTTGGCATTCCTGATTCAATTCCTTGACAGCTAGCCCATCCTGCTTCTCAGTAGCTAAAGACCTAAGCTTTAAATTGACAATTCCCCAAATTAGCCTGAAATCTTTTAATGTGAAAAAATTTCAACCTAAACACTGCTCTCTTGTGCTCCATTCTGGGCTCACATGGACATCTCTCTAGGGTTAATAATGTGACATAAAGAGACATTTTATTCAGTCTTTATAATTTAAAGGGTCACTGTGTAAAAGCAGTAAAATTAAACTCCCAAAGGTACAATTCAGGCATGAACAGAGCTGTACCATTATTCATTCAGTTCTACCATTCCTTAAGAAGAAATTTTAAACTTGCTCTTCCTATTTCTTTGTCTACTAATAAAGAAAATTATAGAATTCCCTCTATAGTTGATACTTCACTATAATGACATTTGAAATATACTGATTAGGCCATTATAGAAAGTAACTTAGCAATCTTGCCTCCTGTCTGCTTCAGAAAAAAAAAAATAAGTCAAGGCTATCAATGTGCTGTTAGAAATGATGTCCAAGAGGTACATATAAGAGCTTTCTGCCTCTCACATTTTATCTTCATTTGAGAAAAACCTTTAGAGGAACAGCATGCCCATGACTCCTTCCCATCCCATCTTGTCCATCAGAATCAATATAAAATTCATTTCTTGATTGACCCACATCTCTCTGGGGTCTTTTGCATCACTCATTCCTAGAGAGAGTCCTTCTTCCCCTCAATCCTGTACTTGCTTACCCTCATCACCTGTACCGACATTCTAATTCAAGTAAGAGGTAGTTTGAGCTTGTAGACAATGCTTTGCTTGCACTGAGTTCTTTGACAAGTTTTATATACCATGTGCCATCCTTGCTGTGTTCTTAGGGGTCTAATCTGCTAATTCATAGGAATATACTTTTTACCCATAGATAGTTCTTGAAAAATATGTTCCTATTTAAGAAGAACAAGAATATAGAAATCTAATAACTGAGTGTTTAGAATTATAGACAGCATAAATTTGGAGAGATTTTGTAGCAAAGAAGCCTTCACAAAGTGATATGCTAAAGCTAGCACTTCTTTTCCCTAGAATTCAATGTGGCTTCAATATTAGTTTTGGAGTGAGATTGATTGGGATTAACTCCCTGAGCTATCATTTCTAACTATGTGACCTTGGGAATGTTGCTTGCCTCCTCCAGTGTCTTATTTTCTTCATCTATAAAGCAATCTATAATAATAATAGTAATTAGATCAAGTTTTTTTTACAAGAGGCCAATGAGTAATTCATGTAAAATGCTAAAAAAGAGGATGTTTGACAGAAAAGAAATAGTAAATTTCTAACTGCAGGAATCATACTTATTCTGGAATCAGGCAGATGTGGTTCAAATTCCAAACCTACTTCCTAATTTAACTGCAGAGAACTTTACTCATCTGAAAAGAACAGACAAAAAGGTTATATAGGTAATCAATGAGACAATGTATATAAAAATCTTATTAAAATGATGGTAATCCAATATTAAATAACTTGGTAAACATGATGATAATGTATTTAAAATAAGAAGTTGCTATGAAGTCAATAAGGAATAAATATTAGTTTTCTGTCTCTAATATTCTAACCTCCCACTTTGTCAAGGCCTTCAGACTGTGTAAAAGATGTGACAGATAGAAGGAAAAACAAATCATTTGACCCAAATTAGCTAAGATATTTTGCACTTCAAAATCAACCCATGTTTGAAATTAATGACTATAATAGTCATCATTTACTGATTATCTTCTTACTGCTTCACACATCATCTTGGTGCTCTGTAGAGTCTTAAAGGCCCATTATTATGTAATTATTACACCTGCTTCTCTGATGGATAAACCATTGCTCACACAATGAACCAAGCCAGGTACAGACATCACAGATAATACAAAGCAGAAATTGACTTTGAAAGCAGAAATGTCCATGCTCTTTTTGTGACACCTGCCTTAAAATCAAAGTAAATGGCTTCTTTAAATATCAAAGATTTAAGTTTTATGAAGTCAGTATTCATTTTCAGGGAAATTCCTATAAATTGTTCTCAAATATCGAGACTATTAAAAATAAAAATAGAAAATTATTTCTGTTCTGAAACACAAAACAGAATACCTAGAAAGCAAATGAGCCTATTCAAAGACATGGTGAATGAGAAAGGATTATAGAACCACCAGGGCTGGTAATTAGCTCTGGAATAGCCAGCTAGCCAGCTTTTTTTAAGCAAACAGACTGGGTGGAGATCATTATATAGTGATGCCCAACTCAAAAAAAAAAAAAAATCATACTTGTTGAACACTTAAAAGAGACTCCAGGACTGGCCTTTCCACTTTGAAATTTGAAATGTCTTGGGCTTAGAGTGCATAGTGGAATGCATTTAGTGTCTGTTTCTTTCTAATGCTGAAACTTATTAATGAAGTGAATTATACATAAAACACTGATAATCCCCCTTCATACGCTAAAAAGGGCTAGGTTGTAAAATTTTAAAATTACAGTCATAATTTATAATAATTACAGTCTATTTTGTAATAACTACTGTAATTACATAATTATAGTCAAATAATTGTAATTGTTTATTTGAATTAAATTAAATTTAAAAAATAAAAGTTTTGAGGAATAGAGGGTTTGGCCTATTTTGTTTTTTATTTGTTTAAATGTTTATTTATTTCTGATTGGGGGGGATGGGCAGAAGAAAAGGGAGAGAGAATCACAGCAGATTCCCCACTACGCACAGAGCCAGATATGGGACCTGATCCCATGACACTGAGATCATGACCTGATACCAAGAGTCAAATGCTTAACCGACTGAGCCAGCTTGGCATCCCTGGCCTGTTTTCAAATAAGCTTCAAAGTGGTCCTCCAAATAAAAGTTCCAGAGAAGAAAAACAAGTGTTGGATGTTTATACTTAGCTAACTCAGAACGAATTTAATTCTATCTTTGACTTCCCCCTTTAATTTGGTCACTTTGTCAAATCTACCCAACCCCAACATAATTCAGTTCAACACCATTTGGTGTTGGTGCCTTTGCCAGGCATCTGCCATTCTGCTTGGCAGTGAGGGTTCAGCAAATGACCAACCAGACAGCTTGCTTCTGGCAGAACCTCTCGTCTAGTAGAGATAAGCATGATTTTCCTTGCAATTGATATTTGTCTTAGTGTAGAGGATGGAAATATTTGCAGGCCAGTTTTGGAACCAGGATGGGCTGCTGAAATGAGCTAGAATTCCATATTGTACCCTCAATAGTTCCTTTCATATAATGTTTAGGTATTGGAGAAACCTGGCAGGGCAGAGAAAACTGAAGAACTTAATTTATCTGAAGCATTCAAAATTCAGGATAGAATTTGTGGACTATATTGTTAAGGTTATGGTGGAATAGGTTGACCCTGATGTCAGTTTCTCCATCATTACAGTCTATAGAGCATTCTTTGCACTCTCATTTCATCCCCTGTAGAAATGTTCTGAATTTCTGTATATTCTGAACAATGTTATAGTTTTATGTTTATTCAGGTTCTGAGTTGTTGTGTTTTTTTAATTATTTTTTTTCCACTGAACCCATTACTAATGTGTCAACTCAAAGTTATCTTCTCAGTGGCCCCTTTCAATTGGCCCTGCTGTTAGGCTGTTTCTTCTGACTGCCACTGAACTCAAAACTTAAAAATGTTGTAGCAATGCAAACAACTTTAAATTCGGTATTAGACATTTCTATAGTTAAAAAATCACTCTTAGAAATGGTTTAAGATGGTGGAATAGGAAGATCCTGAACTTAGCTCCTTCAGTGGACACAACAAATTCACAGCTACATATGGAATAATTCACTCCAAAAAAACCTTGAGAACTTGCTGAACACCTGTTCCACAACAAAGGATGGAAGGACCACACTGAGATAGGTAGGAGAAACAGAGAAACATTTGTGCCCAAAACTCCACCCCTGGGGTGGCAGCTCACAATTTCCAGGAATCTCAACAAAACAAAACAAATATTCAAAAGAATACATAAATATATACATATATAAATGGAGTCTCATATTACTCTATATTACAGAGTAATGCGACACTACGCACTCCAACGCTCAATTCTGGCATTAGAGAAAAGCCCCCAAAACATCTGGCTTTGAGAATCTATAATTATTACATTCAAAGTAAATATAGAGCTGTAGAGTATGAAGATTCTCTTCTTTGAGGGCTTGTGTGCAGACCCATTTACCTCAGGACTCAGCACAAAAAGCATCAGTTTGAAAAGAGCCAAGACTGTAAGTGAAGAAGATTCACTTACTAAGTTTAAAGCATCTGCCAGAGGGGCAGAAGTCTGTTGGCACTCTCTCCAGGGACAGAATGCTGGAAGATGACACTTTTTCTGGGCCCCCTCTGCATTACCAACACTGGTGCTGGTGGGTACCATTTGTCCACCTTTTCTCTTATGACCTAACAGCAGCAGGTGAATCCTCCTGTTCCCCCACCACTCACACAGTACTGCCAGGCATGGAGAGTGAGCTGTTTCACACCTCCATGCTGCTTGTATTGCTCCAACAGGCACAGCAAGTGAGGAGACATGTGGATCCCCAACCACATAACACTCATGCAGCTCTGATAGATGTAGCAGGTGAGAATTTCTGCCTCCCTGTGCTGCTCTTGCAACCTCAACAGAGTCAAGTATTCCAGTGCTCATAGAAGACTCCCCTTCAGGATCAGACTCAGGGAGAATTGTATTGCTGGGCCACACAAGTCTGAAACAAGCAGAGTGAACACAAGAGATAACAAAGCACTATGGAAAGGTTAAATGATAAGGTACATCTTTGACACAAAGCCATTCCTTTAAGACAGGGAGGGACAGCTATTTCACCTACTACAGAAACACAGAGAATCAAGAAAAATAAAGAATTGGAGAAATATGTTCCCAGTAGCACGTATGTGATACAATAGAATGGATCAGTGACCTAGAAGACAGGGTAATGGAAATCACCCAAACGGAACAAGAAAAAATAATAATAATAACAATTGAAAAAGTGAGAATAGCTTCAGGGATTGGTGAGACATCATCAAGTGTATTAACATATACTTTATAGGAGTCTCAGAAGGAGAAAAGAGAGACAAATGGGCAGAAATCTTATTTGACAGAATAATGACTAAAAGCTTTCCTACTCTGAGGAAGGAAACAGACACCTACCTTCATAAGGCACAGAGAGAGTACTAAGTAAGATGAATCCGAAGAGATCCACAGCAAGACATATTATAATTAAAATATCAAAAGCTAAGGATAAAGAAAGAACTTTAAAAGCATCAAGTGAAAGATCATGAATACAAGGGAAACCCTGCAAGAATATCAGCAAATTTTTCAGTACTTTGCAGACCAGAAGAGAATGGCACGATATATTCAAAGTGCCAAAGGAAAAACAATCCAACCAAAAATTATATATACAGCAATATTATCTATGATCATTCAGTATTGAAGGAGAGGTTAAAGAGTTTCTCAGAAAAGAGAGTTTATTGCTATCAAACCAGACTTACACGAATTGTTAAAGGAACTTTTTAAAGCTAAAATGAAAAGACCATAACTTGAAATAAGAAAATATATGAAAGAAAAGAATGTCACTGGTAAAG
This sequence comes from Canis lupus dingo, assembly GCF_003254725.2. Classification (NCBI taxonomy): domain Eukaryota; kingdom Metazoa; phylum Chordata; class Mammalia; order Carnivora; family Canidae; genus Canis; species Canis lupus. Next base: position 27,407,643 of record NC_064261.1, on the reverse strand, counting down.
CAAATATATGGTAAGAGTATTGATTCAACCACTTACATAGCTAGTATGAAGGCTGAAAGCAGATATAGTGACATCAACTATAACCACAAAATTAAATAAGGGATAAACACAATAAAGAGATTTAAATATGTCACCAAAACCATGAAACGTAGGCGGAAGAAGTAAAAAGTCATGCTTTTATAATGTGGTCCAACTTAAAATAGACTGAATATATGTATATATTTTCACGTTATTATACATGTTATTATATATGAACCTTGTGGTAAATACAAACCAAAAGCCTAGAATAAATACACAAAAAATTAAGCCAGAAATCTAAACATGACACTAAAGAAGGTCATTAAACTGCAAGGGAAGACAGTAAGACAAGAATAAAGGAAAAAACCCAGAAAACAATTAAAACATATATATTCCATATTTTGTATCTATATATAATATGTACATTCCTCATCCATGAAAAATAATGAAATATTGCCATTTGCAGCAATATGGATGGACTTGGAGCATATTGTTTTGAGTCAAATAAGTCACACAAAGAAAGATAAATATCACATGATTTTCTTGATATATGGAATCTATAAAACAAAACAAATAAGCACAACAAAACAAGAACAGAAACATTGACAGATACAGAGAACAGAGGTTCAAGTAGAAACTTTTAGTTATAAAATAAATTAGTCATGAGGATGTAATGTGCAGCATGGGGAACATAAACAATAATATCGTATTAAATTTGTATGTTATAGATGGTAACTAGACTTGTAAGGGTGATCGTTTTGTAATGTATATTACTGTCAAATCACTATATTGTATACCTGAAACTGATATCATATTGCATGTCCATTATACTTCAATAAAAATTTTACTGTCATTTCCCAAATTTAGACAATAGATTCTTGCATGTCCTTTACACTCCTTCCTTGTTTCAACCCTCTCTTCTAATCCCCAGGTTCCACTATCCATTTCCAGTCAAATGATTTGTTCACATATGAATCTTTGTTCCTTTGTCTAGACTAGAGATAAATTAAGCTCCTAGAGTTTTATTTGTTCCCCCAAGCATCATTTAATAATATTTCTAAAAGAAAGAAAAATTTTAGACATGAACTTCAAGATGATATACAGTTTTACTTTTCCATGGTATGTAAATAAACAGATGATTTAACAATAAAAGTCATATATATACCTTGTCTCCCAGATGGACTCTATATTCTTTATGAATGATATTCATATTTTAAATTCCTTTGAATCGTATATTTCATTTAAAATAGCACTTTAAACACACTACTCTTGGTAGGCAGGGACTGTTCTGCATGCTAAGAGAACATATGTTGTCCTTTTGGTTGCAGCAGCAGAATGTAGGAGGCAGAATGCAATGGAAAAACAAGCTTTTGATCTAGATTCTATTAGCTGCCTACTGTATGAATTTGGAGTAAATCGTTTAACTATTCTGCACTTTAGTATCTTCATTGACCAAATTTATTCTATATGTCTCAATAATGAGAGGATTAAATAAGGTAAGAAATCAAAATGCAATTATGTTTCTTCTTTCTCTTCAATGTATATAGTTTATGAATAAAAAAAGTATAAGATGAAAAGTTTTAGGTGCTCCTTGTAGCCATCAAGTCAATGTACAGGGAAAATTTTGATTTATTGAGAGTCTGAGTATTCTGTCTTTGTTACCCTTCAGCCAACTTGCATTCACTTCTAGTGGAAAACAATGTGTTGATTTTGTTTCTAGCTTCTGTAAATATGTGTTTTAACATCTGCCCTGCATACGTATGCTGGATACACTTGCTCTGGGACAATATGATAATATGCCTGAGTTATCTGCCCTTGACCTCCTGTCTTCCATATGGCTCCTTTCCTCCTCAGGAGAAGCCCCCCTCCAAAAGGCATAATTTTCAAAAACAAACCAACCAATCCAGAGTTCACACTCCAACCTCCTCCTTTATCAGGCTTTCAAACTCTAGCTACTATATATCAGTACTATTACCCTGAGGTTAGGTACCAGACAACAAGGAACATCCCCTAGGCTTCAGAGCCTGTTGAAATTATTCAAAGTAGCCAATCCTAAGACTACTCACCCTGCCTTACCTGTTTTTCTTTCATAAATAATGACTAAGACTCTTACCCACAGTTCTCCCCTTTCCCTCTGACTTATAATCAATCCTGGTGATTCGCTGATTGCTCTATGATCCCCTCTCACATCCATGCCATGATATGTACACTTCCTCTTGGAATCTGTGATAAGTAAACTATTTTTTCAATGACAATCCTCTCATAATCTATTGTTCTTGCTATACTTCAATTTTCTAGTAACACACTTTATTTTATGACATACCATCAGCATTAATCAGTGAGGTACCAATAGGAGCTTCTGGTTCCCATTGTGCCAATAAGTTGATATTTTATCTTCACTAGATTTCAGAAAATGAATTATATTGGTGTAATAGTTATATGATTTATTTCATTTATGAAGAACACTCAGTATTTGGTTTCTTGTTGGAACTAATTATGTTATTTTTATTATTTTTGAATATATGATGAACACACAGGCTCTAATGGAACTCAAATGTCAGTAAAGGAGACACACACACACAAACTGAACAAATGTGAGTATATGACATTTCAACCACATGTCAGAGAGTTGGTAAAAGAAGAGCTTTGTCACTACTCTCTCATCAAACAGAGTCTTCTGGAAAAAAAATAGAAAGCCATAGAACATGTATATTCTTTAAAAATCTACAGAACTTAGCTCAACTGGCATAGTTTTGTTGTGAAATTTGATAATAGACACATTTACATTGATTAGTGACCAATCACCCATGTTAAACATATTTGGAAAGAAAAAAAAAAACTAACTCAGCAATAATACAATACAATATTAGGAGACTGAAGTTGAAAATGGAACTAACTGGAAATGTAATAAAATATTTCTTCTTTAATGTATTGGAGAGATAATACAATGCATGTAATATATGTTCAATGCATAGCAAACACCGTATCCTTCATTTGTTCATCTATGAAGTATTTACTAAGAAGCTACTGTGTTATACATACACAAGATGTAATGAAGAGTCAGATTTATTGTATGAAAGGTTTTACTACAGAAGTGAGGGTGCCATATAAAGACAGACACATCATTACCACACAAAGACAGCTACACATAAAACTTCCATAAGAAGACACCAGAGGGAAACTATAGTAGACAGAGTCCTGAAGGCTTTATAAAGAAAAAGACACTTAAAAGGAGTCTAAAAGAAGTAGATGGCATTATTCTCACTGAGATTCTTGCCACACCTAACACCTAAGCAAAAAAAGACAGGCTGGGAACACAAGGAAATGAGAAGATTAGGAACATCTTCCATAGAAATTTTCATATAATTTCATAATCAGAATCTCAGCAACGTGTTCTTCATTTTATGACAAAAATTTGCTGAGACCTCGGGAGGTCAAGTGACTTGCTAAGGGCTACACAACTAATTAGCTCCTTAGCCAGAACCAGACTTTCTGCCTCCTAACTCCACAGCATGTGGCAGTAACTGAAGCCATACAGAAAAAGTAAAAGGGCTATAACATAATGGTGAGGTATTTTAGGGACATGTTCTTATTCTAGAGTCTTTTTCAAGGCTTTGTGCTGCCAAATGTGTTTGGGAATAGATTCATTTCCCTGTCCCCATGTATCCTCAGAAGGTTACACTACAATTGACCCTACTAGGAAAAACCCACAGGTGACAGGAAAACCTCAATGCAAAGAAGTCAGTTCACCTCTGGGGTCACTAAATAGAGAAAACAAAACTTTAAATCAAGGTTGGAAGAATTTTTTAAATAGAAACTTAGACAAAAAGTATATTGACTTATTAGTTTTTTCTCTCATTCTTTCCAGAATATATGTTAGCACAATAGAGGAACAAAATATTTTTTTCTTTCTGTTTTTGATGAAAGGACCCACATATTGGATTGGAAGTATAGTTTTAGTTTTGTTAGTTGTGTCTTCAAAAAGCTAAGGCTACTACCTTGCATAATACATAGTTTTCCCTTACCTAAGTGGCATTCTTATAAGCAGTTAAAGTAGTCATTCAGAAAATAGTAATTGAGTACTTAAGCAGTAAGTCTTATATTGTGTTACTATTTTGGATAGACCATTAAGCTCTCTCTTCATTTAGAGCCTAATATCTCTTAAGGTTGGAGGGGGGAAAACCTAAAAACCAAATACCAGCCTATCTCTCAGCCTGTAAAATACCCCACCTCAATTAGCCTTAGTTGTGTTTATTCTTACGATTTTTTTAAAGATTCAACTCAGGTATCATCTTCTCTGCCTTTCTTGGCCTAACCTTCCCCAAATGGATACTATGTTCTTCCTCTGTGCCCTTGATGTCACTCTTACATACTTCCATAGTACTGACTACATCAGACTGAAATCATACGTGTCTTTCTCTCTCACCTGATTGTGAACTTCTGAAGGTCAAGGAATATATTTTATTTTACACTCTTTACATTCTGAATGAAAGAATGTAGAGTGCTGTAGATGTCCACACAATAAATAACTGAAGAAAATTAAATTCGTGCCCAATTGTTGCCCTATTTATCATTTAAATTCCAATAATTATCATATAATGTATTATTGGTTTTTCAGAGGTAGAGGTGAGTGACTCATCAATCTTATATAATTTCCAGTGTTCATTAAATCATGCGACCTCCTTAATGCTCATCTCCCAGTTAGCCCATCAGGCACCCCCTTCCCCTCCAGTGACCCTGTTTGTTTCCTATGATTAAGAGTTTCTTATGGTTTGTCTCCCTCTTTGATTTCATCTTACTTTATTTTTTCCTTTCCTCCCATATGATCTTCTGTTTTGTTTCTTAAATTCCATTTATGAGTGAGATCACATATTTGTCTTTCTCTGATTGACTCATCATTTAGCATAATAGTTACTAGTTCCATCCACATTGTTGCAAATGTCAAAATAACATTTTTGATGGCTGAGTAGTATTCCACTGTATATACATACACACCACATCTTCTTTACCCATTCATCTGTCAATGGACATTTGGGCTCTTTCCATAGTTTGGGTATTGTGAACATTGCTGCTATAAACATTGGGGTGTAGGTGCCTCTTCAGATTAATACATATGTATCTTTGGGGTAAATAGCTCGTAATACAATTGCTGGGTCATAGGGTACCTCTATTTTCAACTTTTTGAAGAAAGAACCTCCATACTGTTTTCTAGAGTGGCTGTACCAGTTTGCATTCTTACCAATAGTGAATGAGGGTTCCCCTTTCCCACATCCTCACCAATATCCATAATGACTTGTTAATTTAAGCCATTCTGACCGGTGTAAGGTGGTATCTCATCATGGTTTTGATTTGTATTTCCCTGAAGCTAAGTATTGTTGAGCATTTTTTCATGTGTCTGTTGTATGTCTTCTTTGGAGAAATGTCTGTTCATGTCTTCTGCCCATTTCTTGATTGGATTGTTTGTTCTTTGGGTGTTGAGTTTGATTAAGTTCTTTATAAATTTTGGATACTAGCCCTTTATCTAATATGTCATTTGCAAATATTTTCTCCCATTCTGTTGGTTGCTTTTAGTTCTGCCAACTGTTTACTTTGCTGTGCAAATGCTTATTATCTTGATGGAGTTCCAGTAGTTCATTTTTGCCTTTGTTTCCCTTTCTTTTGAAGACATGTCTAGTAAGAAGCTGCTGTGTCTGAGGTCACAAAAGTTGTTGCCTGTGTTCTCCTTTGGGATTTTGATGGATTTCTGTCTCACATTTAGGTCTTTCATCCATTTTGAGTCTATTTTGGTGTATAGTGTGAGGAGATGATCCAGTTTCATTCTTCTGCATGTGGCTGCCCAATTTTCCCAACACCATTTATTGAAGAGGTGTTCTTTTTTCTATTGAATATTCTTTCCTGCTTTATCAAAGATTAGTTGACCATAGAGTTGAGGGTCAATTTTTGAGTTCTTTATTCTGTTTCATTGATTTATGTGTCTATTTTTGTGCCAGTACCATACTGTCTTGATGATTACAACTTTGTAATGTAGCTTGAAGACTGGAATTGTGGTGCCACTAATTTTGTTTTTCTTTTTCAACATTCCTTTGGTTATTTGGGATCTTTCCTGGTTCCATACAAATTTCAGGATTATTTGTTCCAACTCTGAAATAAATAGTATTTTGAAAGAGATTGCATTGAATGTATAGGTTGCTCTATGTAGCATAGACATTTTAAAAATGTCTCTTCTTCCAATCCTTGACATGGAAACTTTTTTCCATTTCTTTGTGTCTTCCACAATTTCTTTCATGAGTGTTCTATAGCTTTCTGAGTACAGGTCCTTTGCCTCTTTGGTTAAGTTTATTCCTGGTCATCTTATGGTTTTGGATGAAACTGTAAGTGAGATTGACTCAATTTCTCTTTTTGCTATCTTATTGCTAGTGTATAGGAATGCAACTGATTTCTGTGCATTGATTAAAATCATGCACATTGATTAAATTCTGCAACTTTGCTGAATTCTTATATGACTTCTAGTAATTTGGGGGTGAAATCTTTTGGGTTTTTAATATAGAGTATCATGCCATCTGCAAAGAGTCAGAGTTTGACTCTTCTTTGGTGATTCAGATGCTTTTTATTTCTTTTTGTAGTCTGCTTTCTGAGGCTAGGATTTCTAGTACTACATTGAACAGCAATGATAGTGGACACCCCTGCTCTATTCCTGACCTTAGGGGAAAAGCTCTCAGTTTTTCTCCATTAAGAATGATTCATTATGGGCTTTTTGTAGATGACATTTATGATATTGAGATATGTCTCCTCTATCCATACACTGTGAATAATTTTAATCAAGAAAGGATGCTGTACTTTGTCAAATGTTTTCTCTGCATCTATTGAAAGGATCGTATGTTTTTTTTTTCCCTTTCTTTTACTAATGTAGTATAGCATATGGGTTGATTTGTGGACATTGAACACCCTTGCAGCCCAGGAATAAATCCCACTCAGTTGTGGTGAATAAACCTTTTAGTGTACTGTTGGATTCTATTGGCTAGTATCTTGATTAAAATTTTTGCTTCCATGTTATCCGGGATAATCATCTGTAATTCTCCTTTTTTATGGGCTCTTTGTCTAGTTTTGGGATCAAGGTAATGCTGACCTCATGGAAAGGCTTTGGAAGTTTTCTTTACAGTTCTATTTTTTGAAACAGCTTCAGAAGAATAGGTATTAATTCTTTAAGTGTTTGGTGTAATTCCCCTGAGAAGTTATCTCACCCTGGGCTCTTATTTGATTGGGTGATGTTTGATTACTGCTTCAATTTCCTTGCTGTCATGCTCCTGTTTGGGTTTTCTATTTCTTCCTTTTTACAGTTTTGGTAGTTTATATGTCTCTAGGAATGCATTCATTTCTTCCAGATTGCTTAATTTTTTGGCATATAGTTGCTCATAATTTGTTCTTATAATTGTTTGTATTTCTTCAGTCTTGGCTATGATATCCTCTTTCATTCATGATTTTATTTATTTGGGTCCTTTCTCTTTTCTTTTTGATAAATCTGGCTAGGGATTTATCAATCTCATTAATTCTTTCAAAGAACTGCCTCTTAGTATTATTAATCTGTTCTGCTGTTCTTTTGGTTTCTATTTCATTAATTTCAGCTCTAATCTTTATTATTTCTTTTCTCCTACTGGGTTAAGCTTTATTTGCTGTTCTTTCTCCAGTTCCTTTATGTGTAAGGTCAGTTTATGTATGTGAGATCTTTCTTGTTTCTTGAGAAAGGCTTGTATTGCTGTATATATGTCCTTTTTAGGACCACATTTGCTGAATTCCAAAGGTTTTGAACAGTTTTTTTTTTCATTTTAATTTGTTTCCATGAATTTTTAAAAATTATTCTTTAATTTTCTGGTTGACTCATTCATTCTTTAGTGGGATTCTCTTTAGCCTCCATGTATGTGAGTTCTTTCCAAATTTAGCCTTGTGATTGAGTTCTAGTTTCAAAGCATAATATGCATAAGCATTGAAAATATGCAGGGAATGATCCTTTTCTTTTGGTACTGGTTGAGACCTGATTTGTGACCCAGTATGTGATCTATTTTGGAGAATGTTCCATGTACACCTGAAAAGAATGTGTATTTTATTGCTTTAGGAAGGAATATCCTGAATATATCTGTGAAGTCTGTTTGATCCAGTGTGTCATTCAAAGCCCTTGTTTCCTTGTTGATATTCTGCTTAGATAATCTGTCTATTGCAGTGAGTGGGGTGTCAAAGTCACCTATTATTAATGTATTATTATCTATCTGTTTTCCTTAATTTTGTTATTAATTAGCTTATATAGTTGGCTGCTCCCATGTTAGGTGCATACATATTTGTAATTGTTAGATCTTCTCGTTGGATAGATCCTTTAATTGTAATATATTGTTCTTCCTCATCTCTTATTACAGTCTTTGGTTTAAAATCTAATTTTTCTGATTTAAGGATTGCCACCCCAGCTTTCTTTTGATGTCCATTAGCATGATAAATGTAGCTTATCATTTTAAATCTGGAGGTGTCTTTGGGTCTAAAATGAGTCTCTTACAGACAGCATATCAATGGGTCTTGCTTTTTTATCCAATCTGATACCCTCTGTCTTTTGATTGGGGCATTTAGCCCATTTACATTCAGAGTATATATTGAAAGATATGAATTTATTGTCATTGTATTACCTATAAAATCACTGTTTCTGTATATTGTCTCTGTTCCTTTCTAGTCTATGTTACTTTTGGGCTCTCTTTGCTTAAAGGATCCCTTTTAATATTTCTTATAGGGGTGGTTTGGTGGTCACAAATTCTTTTAGTTTCTGTTTGTTTTGGAAGCTATTTATCTGTCCTTCTATTGTGAATGACATCATAGTTGTATAAAGTATTCTTGGCTGCATATTTTTCTCATTTAGCACCTTGAATATATCATGCCAGTCCTCTTCAGCCTGCCAGGTCTCTGCGGATAGTTCTGCTGCCTATGGATAGACTGGCAGAAACACTACGTTCTACAAGAGGTTGCAGACCTCTTGCCCTGAGTTGCTTTCAGGGTTTTCTCTTTGTTGCGGAGTTCTGCAAGTTTCACTATCCTATGTCAAGGTGTTGACCTATTTTTATTTATTTTGAGGGGGGTGTTCTGTGCCTCCTGGACTTGGATGCCTGTTTCCTTCCCCAGACAGGGGAAGCTCTCCACTATAATTTGCTATAATATACCTTCTGTCTCCCCCTCTTTAAATTTCTTCTGGGATCCCAATTATTCTAATATTATCTCACCTTGTGGTGTCACTTATCTCTCAAGTTCTCTCCTTGTGATCCAGTAGTTGTTTCTCTCTTTTTCTCAGCTTCTTTATTGTCCATTCCTTTGTGTTCCATATCACTAATTCTCTCTTCTGTCTCATTTATCCTAGCAGTTAAAGCCTCCATTTTTTGTTGCATCACATTAATAGCCTTTTTTACTTCTATTTGATTAGATTTTAGTCTTTTATTTCTTCAGAAATTGATTCTCTAGTGTCTTCTATGATTTTTTCAGGCCTAGCTAGTATCTTTATAATCATTATTCTGAACTTTAGTTCCAACTGATTAGGTCCTGGCAGTCAATACTGTCACTTGTTCTCTTTTTTGAGGTGAGTTTTTCCATCTTGTCATTCTGTCTAGGAAAGAATAGATGAACGAGTTACTAAAATGGCAACAACTCCAGGAAAATATATAATAAACAAACCAGAAGAGACCAGAAAAAAAAGGACTATAATCAGATAGCTGAACAGAATAAAGCAATACAATGAATCCTGTGTATATTTTGGTCCATTTGTTAGAAAACTAGATCCCAAAATTGTAATGAAGTAAAAGCTTATATATGTACAAAAAAAATTAAATGCAATAAAACGGGACACCTGGGTGGCTTAATGGTTGAATGTCTGCCTTCAGCTCAGGGCATGATCCTGGGGTCCTGGGATCAAATCCCACATCAGGCTTCCTGCACGGAGCCTGCTTCTCTCTCTGTCTCTCTCTCTGTGTCTCTCATGAATGAATAAATAAGATCTTAAAAAAATACAATTAAAGGTAGAATGTAACTGTAAAAATTAAAATTAAAAGAAGGAATATAAATAGGTTAAGAGAACAGAGCTATACACTATATCCTGAGTGTATTTTGGCCAGTTTGTTAGAAGAAACTACATCTCAAAATTGTAAAGCGAGAAAAACATATATACAAAAATAAAATTAAATATGTTGACAGAATAGAATGTAACTGTAAAGATGAAGATTTAAAAAAGATTTAAGCAAAACAGAAAAATAAAGAAGAAAAAAAAAGCAAGTATGATGAGACAGATGAAGAGAACAAGAACAGAGCCATACACTAGATTTTGAGTGTATTTTGGTTGGTTTGTTAGAAGAAACTACATTTCAAAATTGTAAAGAGAGAAAAACGTTTTTACAAAAATAAAATTAAATATGTTGACAGAATAGACCATAACTGTAAAATGACAATTTAAAAAAAGACTTAAAACAGAAAAAATAAAGAAGAAAAAGAAGGGAAAAAGCAAGTAGGATCATACAGATGAAGAGAACAGAGCCATACGCTAGATTCTGAGTGTATTTTGGTCTGTTAAAAGAAACTGCATCCCAAAATTGCATAAAAAGAAACACACATGCGTACACACACAAACACACACATATAATTAAATACAATGAAAGGATAGCATGTAACTGTAAAAATGAAAATTAAAAAAAGACTTTTTAAAAAGAGTTGATAAAATAAGAAATGGTTTGGAAAAAGAAAGAGAAAAAAACCCTAAAATTGAAAGACGAATGGATGGGGTGGGAACCCATGAAATCTATATGCTACATTCTCCTAGCTCTGGAGTTTTGCACTTCTAAATGATCCAGTAAACTTGGTCTTTGCCGAATGTTTTTGCTGATCTTCAGTGGGAGGGTCTTGTTGCCTGATTCTCAAATGTCTTTGCCCCCTGGGGTGGAACTGCACCACCCTTACCAGTGGGCCAGGCTAACCAATCTGCTCTGGATTGCTCTAAGTGGCTTTTGTTCCCTAAAGGCTTTCGAGACTACTTTAGAGGATGAGAGTGAAAATGGTAGCCTCCTAATCCTCCTAATCTCCAGCCCGGGAGGTGAGAGCTCAGGGCCCCCCTTTTCAGTGCGCCCTCAGAGGAAAGCCATCAATCACTCCCGTCTCCCTGGTCTCTGCTGGCACTCCATGCTCACCCAGCCTGTGACTCAGCATTTCTTTCTCAGGCACATGACCCCATTTTGAGCCTCCAAACCCTGCAGACCCCTATGATGTGCACTAGGGCGCTTGTCCTGGGGAATGATGGGGGTTCTCCATGATTCTGCCTGTTTGTTGGGCCACTGCTTTGAGAGCAGTCACATGAGCTGTGCTAGGGTTCATGACTTATGTCATCCCTGATCTGAAAGCCCAATCTTTGGATCGCTGATTGCAACTGGCTTCCCTGCCCCCAATTTCTGGGAACTCTGCTGCACTCAGGCACCCCCAATCTTCCTATCACCCTGAGAAACCTGAGACCACCTAGGATTCTGCACCCATTTCATTGCCTGAGCACCTTTCAGGCAGGAACATCCCTCATGGTAGCAGGCTTCTAAAAGTTCCAATTTTGTGCTCTACCGCTATATCACTTTCCAGGATACTTCTGCCCAGGGTTTATCTTCCTGTATATCTTTTGAATTCATGTCTCTGCACCTCCTACCTTGCAGAAAGTGGTCTCTTTTCTATTTGTAGAGTTGCAGCGTCCTTTTTCCTAGATCTCTGGTTGAGTTTGCAGGTGTTCAGAATGATTTAATAGCTATCTAACTGAATTCCTGAGAGCAGACACACTAAGGTCTCCTACTCCTCTGCCATCTTGGACTTAACTTGTACAATTTATATAGGTGGGGATTGTGTCATATTCATGTTGGCATTAGAGAATTTTGAGCTTGATACAGAGTGGAACTCAATAATTTTGATGAATGATTGTGAATGAATGGAAGGTAAATTGGAGGGGAACCATTAATGTAATAATAAAGAAGAAAAATATTAACATTAACTAAAACAACAACAACAAAGGATGTTTTTAGATAATGAGAAGGTATTAACTGGACCTTGGAAGACCCTAAATTTGGATGGACATCAAGGAAAGGGCTAAGAACTTCAAGTGGGAGACAACTAATACAATGATATATTGGTGAGAATGAACCTGGAATATTTGAAGATCCATCTTTTGGGATATTACCATATGGGTTGGGCAAGTCTGAACAGGGAAACCTACGTGTGATTCACATGCCATATCTTATAGGCTCTTGATGGTTTATTATGAGAAACATTAAATAGATATAGGTTATAATACTCACATTTTAATCAATCAAGCACAGTCATTGCCTAGTGATGCAATGACAAATTTCTACAACAGTCTTTACACAAGGTTAATCTTTACTTGTCTAATTAGTGCTAAATGGGAATACAGATTTGTTAATAGACTTTTCACACTCCACAAGATGTAGCAATGAGGAAAATTAGCAGTTAATAAAATTCCTTTGGCAATATTATCTAGAAATACATAAGGTTTCATAAACATGACTTAGACAATGATAATTGAGTTCAATTTATGTAATCTCTACCAAAGCCAATAAAAGAAATTTACCAAATAAGAAGATTTAGAACTTGTCTACCCATTACTATATGATCTGACTAGGAAATTTCCAAGGATATTAGAGATAACTTCCTCCAGAAAAGCCAGAATATGCATTGGAAGCAGATGGTCTTTCAAATAGCTGCTTTACTACTTACTATTTCAGAAGGTACTTAACATATTTGAGCCTGATTCTCATCTGTAAATGCCTACCTTGTGATACTTACCTCAAAGAATTACTATTAAGATCAAAAGAAATAATTTTTAAGGTGTCAAGTATAGTATCCAGCATATATTAGCACCAATAAATGCATTTTTTCATAATTCATATATTTTATTTATTATACTTCAGTTATGCATTGACATTCAAGTATTTCCCATTCATATATTGTGTGATAACTATGTGTGTTTAGTTCTATTGTTATGTGCTAGCAATATATCAATAAATTAAAGAGAAAAAAAACAATCCCTACTCTCCTTTGCTTATATTCTGTTGGAGAGAAGGAGAGGAAATAACAACCACAGTGAAATAAAGAAGTAAACCATATAATATCTAATATAAATGGTAATTACTGGGGAAAGGAAATAAAGCAGGGGAAAGCACAGGAGTGTCAGAGGCAGAGGGGTTATAATTCTAAATAAGGTAGTCAGGGAGTGACCCCCTAAAAACTAACAGTAAACCCACACTTTTAAGAGGATGAAAGGCAGACTCCACCCCAAGATTGCTAGAACTCATACAGCAATTTGGCAGCGTGGCAGGATACAAAATCAATGCCCAGAAATCAGTGGCATTTCTATACACTAATAATGAGACTGAAGAAAGAGAAATTAAGGAGTCAATCCCATTTACAATTGCACCCAAAAGCATAAGATACCTAGGAATAAACCTAACCAAAGAGGTAAAGGATCTATACCCTAAAAACTACAGAACACTTCTGAAAGAAATTGAGGAAGACACAAAGAGATGGAAAAATATTCCATGCTCATGGATTGGCAGAATTAATATTGTGAAAATGTCCATGCTACCCAGGGAAATTTACACATTTAATGCAATCTCTATCAAAATACCATGGACTTTCTTCAGAGAGTTGGAACAAATCATCTTAAGATTTGTGTGGAATCAGAAAAGACCCTTAAGATTTGTGTGGAATCAGAAAAGCCAGAGGAATATTAAAAAAGAAAACCATAGCTGGGGGCATCACAATGGCAGATTTCAGGTTGTACTACAAAGCTGTGGTCATCAAGACGGTGTGGTACTGGCACAAAAACAGACACATAGATCAATGGAACAGAATAGAGGACCCAGAAATGGGCCCTCAACTCTATGGTCAACTAATATTCAACAAAGCAGGAATGACTATCCACTGGAAAAAGGACAGTCTCTTCAATAAATGGTGTTGGGAAAATTGGACAGCCGCGTGCAGAATAATGAAACTAGACCATTCTCATATACCATACACAAAGATAAACTCAAAATGGATGAAAGATCTAAATGTGAGACAAGATTCCATCAAAATCCTAGAGGAGAACATAAGCAACACCCTTTTTTGAACTTGACCACAGCAGCTTCTTGCAAGATACATCTATGAAGGCAAGAGAAACAAAAGCAAAAATGAACTATTGGGACTTCATCAATATAAAAAGCTTCTGCACAGCAAAAGAAACAGTCAACAAAACTCAACCTACAGAATGAGAGAAGATATTTGCAAAATGACCTATCAGATAAAGGACTAGTATCCAAGATCTACAAAGAACTTATTAAACTCAACACCAAAGAAACAAACAATCCAATCATGAAATGGGCAAAAGACATGAACAGAAATTTCACAGAGGAAGACATAGACATGGCCAAAAAGCACATGAGAAAATGCTCTGCATCACTGGCCATCAGGGAAATACAACTTAAAACTACAATGAGATACCACCTCACACCAGTGAGAATGGGGAAAATTAAGAAGACAGGAAACAACAAATGTTGGAGAGGATGTGGAGAAAGGGGAACCCTCCTGCACTGTTGGTGGGAATGTGAACTGGTGCAGCCACTCTGGGAAGCTGTGTGGAGGTTCCTCAAAGAGTTAAAAACAGACCTGCCCTATGACCAGCAATTGAACCGTTGGGGATTTACCCCAAAGATACAGATGCAGTGAAATGCCGGGACACCTGCACCCCGATGTTTATAGCAACCATAGCCAAACTGTGGAAGGAGCCTCAGTGTCCATCAAAAGATGAATGGATAAAGATGTGGTCTATATATACAATGGAATATTACTCAGCCATTAGAAATGACAAATACCCACCGTTTGCTTTGACGTGGATGGAACTGGAGGGTATTATGCTGAGTGAAATAAATCAATCGGAAAAGGACAAACATTATATGGTCTCATTCATTTGGGGCATATAAAAATTAGTGAAAGGAAATAAAGGGAAAGGAGAGAAAATGAGTGAAAATATCAGTGAGAGTGACAAAACATGAGAGATGCCTAACTCTGGGAAATGAACAAGGGGTAGTAGAAAGGGAGGTGGGTGGGGGGTTGGGGTGACTGGGTGATGGGCACTGAGGGGGACACTTGGCGGGATGAGCAGTGGGTGTTATGCTAAATGTTGGCAAATTGAACTCCAATTAAAAAAAAAAAAAGAGGATGAAAGGCTGAGCCATTCAAGGTCAGAGAGAACATTCCAGTCAGAGAAAAGAAGAGTGCTATTGCATGAGGTGGGTTTGGCCAGACTTCATCTAAAAACAGCAAAGAAAATGGCATTGTCGGAAAACAGGAAGCTGGGGAAAGCTAAAGGTGATTTCAGAAAGGGAGTGTGGCCAACCAGTTAAAATTTAATGTTTTTCGGACGCCTGGGTGGCTCAATAGTCAAATGTCTGCCTTGGCTCAGGTCCTGATCCCAGGGTCCTGGGATTCAGTCCTGCATCAGGCTCCCCATGGGGAGCCTGTTTCTCCCTCTGCCTAAGTCTTTGCCTCTCTGTGTCTTGCATTAACAAATAAATAAAAGTCTTTTAAAAAATTTAATGGCTTTGGCTTTATTTCTAGGTAACATGGGAAGAGTGAAGGGAACTAAGCAGAGAGAGAGGTGTTGTCACCTGACAGGTGATAGGTTTAATAAGGCAGTTTTGGCTGTCTTGTGAGAACAGACTAGCAAGAACACTAGTTAGGATGGGGCGGGGGTGGGCAGTAGAAGGATTAGAATGGGTCAGAATCTGGATACAGTGCAGATACACTAGACATAAAATGTGAGTATTCAACTCTTGGTTTTGGCACTTATCATGATCTCAGGGTCCTGAGATGGAGCCTTTCATGGGGCTCTACCCTCACCAGGGAGTCAGATTCTCCCTTTCTCTCTGCCCTTCCTCCCGGTTGCATGCTCTCTTTCTAAAATAAATAAATAAATAAATAAATAAATAATAAATAAATAAATAAATAAATAAAATAAAGAGTGACACAGGTCTTTGGTCAAAACCATCAAGAGAAAGGAATTGCTTTAATAGGTATACAGAAAACAGTGGAAGAAATGATTCTGCCGCCCTCATGCCTCCTTCCCAAAATTGCAAATTCTGCAAAGGCCATATCATATCTATATTCTACTTGTATCTCTAAAATGTCCCGATAAAAGTACTAGTCTCATATAGCCAGTGGTCAATAAGTACTTGAACAGAAAAAACTAACTCTTGTTATAGTGTCTCTATGACAGATACTATGTTAAGAATCTCATATAAATTATTTCATTGAATGCTTGAAGAGTTTTGTGACGTTGTTTTATTATTGAGTAAAACTTGAGGCTTTGGATGGTCTGTCTACACATTCCACTAAAATTGTCAGTGACTTTTGGCATTTGAAGCATATCATGTTATTTTATTTTATTTTTTTAATTTTTATTTATTTATGATAGTCACAGAGAGAGAAAGAGAGGCAGAGATACAGGCAGAGAGAAGCAGGCTCCATGCACTGGGAGCCCGACGTGGGAATCGAAACTGGGTCTCCAGGATCGCGCCCTGGGCCAAAGGCAGGCGCCAAACCGCTGCGCCACCCAGGGATCCCGCATATCATGTTATTGATGAAATGTTTCCAAAACCTATAGAATCAGAATTTTTTGCTTTGAGCCCTAAGAATTTTAACAAGGGCATATGATTTTAATGCACTCCCAATTTTTGGAATCATTATTTCAAAGCAAAGCTGGGTGACTGATGGATGATTATAAAGGAATAAGGTGATAGAACAGATGATCCTCCATGGTAACTATAATGGGCCTCCATTACTGCTAGGGTTCTAGCCACCACTTTATTTTTATTTCAGATGTTTGAATATGGATGTCTACAGAACATATCTGCATATAGCTTATTATGTCATCATTGTAAGGTTGTGTCGATATAGGTAAGTCACAATCTCTTTCCAAATAAGCAAGAATAATACATTCTAGATTTTATAAGTTTATATGCAAAATATCCAAACCACACCTCTATTTACAGTTACTTAAAGTAATTGGTTTACCAGGTAAGATACTGTTCTTTTAGAACCGACAGATGATATCTGTTCTTAATATTAAACCCTTAAGTGAAGTCTGTTCTGGATATCTTAAACCCACAAGTTATATCTGTTTTTATATTATGCTATAATAATCAGTGTTTAATAGATAACACTGATAGTTTTTTTCTTTATACCCACAAGTGATATCTGTTTTTGATATTATTCTATAATACTCAGTGTTTAATTGATAACACTGGTAGGTTTTTTTTAATAACAAAAACTTTTGACAATTTCAACCCAAGCATGCATGTATTTTCTTTTTTAAAATATCAGAATTAAAGATTAACTTTTGGGGAAAAAAGAATTCATGATGAGGAAACAGAAGGGAATTATTACTTAAAAAACAGGAACTATATTTAGGTTTGTTATTCAAACTGCTTTGTTAGTCACTCTCTGTCTACCACCCACCATGCTCACTCACTGTTGAATTAGAAAACCATAGGTGTATCCTGGCTGGAGATTTAGTTCTGCAAATAATCCAGGTAGTTTTGATAAAGTTTGGGATTTAATGAAAGTTTTTCTATTACGCTCACTGATGGCACACTAATATTAGAAAATTGAGTACAGTTTGTGCCTGTGGTGTCTTTTTTTAGAGTCAGATCAACTTCGGCAATGATGTAAGTCCTTTCTTGTACATTATAGTTTCCACAGAACTACATCATTATATATTCATGAAAGCAGACTTTTCTAATTTGTGTTCTACGGGACACTAGTTCCAGATAATGCCCTGAGGTCAAGAGGATATAGGAAATATGTTTTCTCTTAGAGCATACCATAAACCCTAGCAAATTAAGGGTCTCAGATGTCCTGTTGTAAATGAACATGCTTGATTTTGTTTAACTTGTTGTTACCGATGTTATTGTAGCATGGAACCATTTGCCACCCAACAGGGCAGCGAAATGGAATATCATGAAATGCACTTGGGAAGCACCACTCTTTTAGCTTAATATATAGGTAATTTTGACTGCTAACTGTCGGAAGTATGCTTGAGTATATACAGTTGCCATATCATTTAACAACTCCAGGCATTTCCCAAATATTAATTCTCAAGACTATAAGTTCTGTAAACTTATCATACTACCTATATGATAGGTACCGATCACACTATGTTCCAACCACTTTGGTAGGGATGCAGTAGAAAATATAATCTCTCAGCAAGTCACAACAGTAGGGGAAGGGTTACAAATGGTTAACAACTAGAGCTATGATAAGGTTTTATTGGGGGGGGTGTAACATTCTTTTTTTAAAAGATTAAGTTCAATTATTAATATATGGTGCATTATGAATTTCAGAGGTAGAGGTCAGTGATTCATAAGTCTTATATAATGCCTAATGCTTATTGCATCATTTGCCCTTCTTAATGCCCATCATTCTGTTACTCCATCCCCCTACCTCTACAGCAACCCTCAGTTTGTTTCCTATAATAAAGAGCTTCTTATGGTTTGTCTCCCTCTGATTTCATCCTGTTTTATTTTTCCCTCCCCTCTCCTGTGATCTTCTGTTTTGTTTCTTAAATTCCACCTGGGAGTGAGATCATATGATAATTGCCTTGCTCTGATTGACTTATTTCACTTAGCATAATACCCTCTGGCAAATAATGTATATGAAGAGCAGGGCCTGGAAGTTGGTATATGCCTTACTGTCATTTTCTCTCCTTTCTCCTTCCCTCAATTTTGAGAAGTAGCATAGCAGTACATGAAGAGGTGAACAGTAGATATTAAGAGTAGGTCTTGGTAAGAGTTTAGCACCAACTCTCAGAAGTCTGCCTATGGAAAATAAACAGAGAATTCAAACCAAAGGTGGATGCTTAGTAGACTCAGGAGCATAGATATTTGCATAGGAATGTGGTCCCAAAGAAGACTGTGAGTAGCAATTTGGGCTCAGAAGGAAGCTCTGTCATCCTCATTCCCTGCCCCCTCAATATTAGAAAAAAATGACACTCCTAGTCAATGATACTAATATGTGAAAAAAAAAAAGGAACTAATTTTGTGAAAATGTAGCAACTGAACTGGGAAAGGCAATCTTCCATTTACTGAAGGAAGAGAAGATGATTAGTGTGTGATCCACATGGGCTGACTTGATATGGAGACTCTGGGTACTAACTTGCCATTTCCTAAAAGGACTCCTCCAGCCTCATCCCTGGGATAGAACTCCAAGTAGGGGACCAAAGGACTTCCAGAAAACTCTAATACCTCCAAGGCCATTTTGCTGATATTGATTTACTGAGCTTATTAATTGGCTCTAAGAGCTGTGATTGTCAACCTGTCAGGAGAAAAGGGAAGTCAAACCGAGTTGAGAAGAATGAGCTTTAACCTTTTAGACTCTAAACCTGATGGGGGAGTGGTTAAGGTTATAAAGAAAAATCAGGAATAAAACCAAAATGTTATAGTGCCCTGGAACAGCCTCTTGGGCCTGGTTTCTGCATTTTCTCCCTAGGAGTCCTGGGTACATACCTGCATGTGTGTGCACATGTACACTCCCACACATACATACACATTCTGAAACCAAATGAGGGGCTTTCTGGGACACTTTTAGCTAGACCCCCATGGTAAACTTTGAGCAAAGTACCCAAACTGCCCTAGATACAGTGTCCCATGAAGTAGTTATTTGGTGACTTAGTCATGTGAAGAATTATTTTTTAACCTATAGATTGTTGGCAAATTGTTCTACTTCTACCAAAGCAGGGGGCAAGACAGATCTTTCCACATCCTTTTTTTTTTCTTTTAAGACATGTAAAACAAAACAGATCTTTCCACATCCTTTTTTTTTTCTTTTAAGACATGTAAAACAAAACATCAGCAGAAAACTCTTGTTTGCTAGTTTTGTAAAGTAAATATGTTTGACACTGATACATTTCAATTATTCTCTCTCTTCTAGTTGCTTATGTCTAGCTCAGGTTGGGGAGAGGGGACCTAGCTACTATCCCC
Source organism: Canis lupus dingo (assembly GCF_003254725.2). Taxonomy (NCBI): domain Eukaryota; kingdom Metazoa; phylum Chordata; class Mammalia; order Carnivora; family Canidae; genus Canis; species Canis lupus. Next base: position 27,387,556 of record NC_064261.1, on the reverse strand, counting down.
AATCCCTAAATCCCTCTGCTCTGTATGTCTACTCAGGCATCTCCTCTTCACTGATGTGTCTGTTTTAAAAATTATCTTCCCCTTTCCTCATTCTCAAATGCTCATTTTTTGGTAAAGTGTTATAGAGAAAGATGGTTGATTAAAATAGTTTGTGTTAAGGTGTGAATGACTCATAACTCACTTGATGCACCAATGGGTGCTGAATCTTAATGAACACCTTTCTGACAATGATAGTGGAAGTAAAAAATTTTATCTGAGAAAGGAGAAGACAGTACCTGCCTAGAATTTTCTAAATTTCATTATTTAATGCAAGTGTTCATTTTGAGTCTAGGTCTTCATAGCAGATACGAAATTTGAGGTAACTTTAAGGGAAAAGAGAAGGGGGATAGAATTTAGGTCTAAATGATCTATATAATTGGTTCAATTCTGTTTTATTTGGGCTTCCTATAACTGACTTTACCAAGAAAAACTTCTGCAAGAAGCCAACATTAACAATTCCAACAGAGCAGTGAAATTCTAAGAAGTATAGCTAACGGAGAAGCCATACAGAAATAATGAGCTATGAGTTTCAATTGTTGTCAAGCTAATGCTGCATCCTTATGACAGAAACACTAATCAAGTTTAGAACATCCGGTTCATTTCCAATTTTTTTCTTAAGTAGCCAAATTAGTCACCCATACAATATTAAATTCCTTGTTCATTATCCATAAAATGTTTTGCTTTATTTTTGGATAGAAGTTGCTGAAATTAAACAGAGAGTGACACATAAAGCTATAACTAGTTTTCCTGTAAATGAATGTCTTAGTGTTGCATATATTTTCCTTTCTCTAATGCAGTTAGCTTCATGCACATCATAATTCCTGCAGGAAATTCAACTTTGATACTCAAAACAAACATTCCTGCAAGTTTTATTGTCCTGTATTATCTGGTATAATTCTCATCTTCCTGAAAGTTCAGCTACTTTGGTAGAAAAAAGACCAACTGAATTGGTTATTCCCTTGTTAAATTTAAGCATGAGTGTGCATGTGTGTGTTGGATATTTAATAGAGGATCAGACTTAGAGCTGGGTCAGAGTCAAAACTGTAAATCCACATCACTGAAACTGTATCAGGATCTGGTTCTTTGGGCTATCACAGAGCATACTGGAGATTAAGGAAAAGGAGATGAAGTGGATGGCAGAGTAGGAAACTATGTTTTTTTAAAAGGCTTGAGATAGATGAAGGAAGATTACAAGTCAACCTATGCTGCAAATAGAGGGCAGGTGGCTGACCTGGTTAGTTCAAGGGATATAGTCAAGAGAGAGTGTCTTTTCTGCAGGGCTGTACAATGGTGAGGTCATCCTGGAGAAAGAGCCAGGTAACCCTGTGTGTCTGGTAATGAAGCAAGATTGCTGCTCAGAGTCATGCTTGTTGCACGTTTGCAAGCAATATATGCAAATGAAAGGTGTAAACTTCCATTGCATATCTATGATGACTTTCCAAATGATTCTCTCTGAGGCTGTACTTCCTGAGAAAAGGAATGATTAGTTATAAAGAGAATTTCATACAAGCTCCAGGTAGCATATCAACTACCTGGAGAAGAACTATTTGTTGACTCGACAGCTCATATTGGCCACATTTAGCATCTCTCTTCATGGTGTAGGATACTGGGCTGCCTTTGTTCTTTTTGCTTATTTGTTCTTAATGTTCCATGTCCCTACCAGATACAGTCTTTCTTCAGTTCCATTAAGCTTACTTAAGCTATAATCAAGTAGCTGTCTATCCATTTAGGAAATGCTCTGACTCTTCCTAGGTATTAGGAATTCACTTTGGAGAAATGGCAACAATATTTACTTTGTCTCCAAGAGTTTTAAAAGCACCTACTTTTATCTCCAGATGTTGCCTTCAGTGGCTCAAATCCTCTAGTTACTAACCAACATTATGGACGCTCAGATTTCCAGTAGAGAGTGGCCAAATCTATTGACAGACTTCAGAGTGTTCCATTTTGGACACAGACGTTTAATGAGCAACATCATACACTGCCCACTGACCTCATAAAAGCATCCAATATTATTAGGCTTTCATTTGGCAGCCCTTCTGCAGGGTTGATTGCCATGAGAAGTTCAGAGAGAACCTCAGGCTATTGGATTATGCTGGAAAATGTCATCCACAACTGGTAACACCATAAAATTGTGCTAACCACAGCTGGGCCCCACTGAACCTTAGTATCCCTTTATTCATCTCCAGTTGGCTTCTCAACATACCTCTGGCAAAGGGGTTTCACTATTTCCAATGATAAAATCCTTTCACTTGCCACAGATGAAAATGTACTAGTGCTTCCCAAAGACTACCAAGGCCTTTCTATATACCTTTTCTATTTCAAAATGATCTTCCTTGCCTATTTTATATTTTCTTCAATCCTTCTTTTCTCTACCCTACTCAGTTTCTCCTCTGTGTTTCCTTCTATTTTTGTTTAAATTTAACAAGCATCTGTTCTGAGGTTTATTAATCCCGGGGTTTATAATCTAATGCAAATTCCCTTCTATCTTGAAGTAAATGTCGCTCTTCTTCCTAAAATGAGAATTAAAGTCTTAATCAGGTAATTTTTTTTTTCTGAGAAGTGTCCTCTGAACTTTCTAGGCTGACTTGGATTCTCCCTTTCTGTGCAGTCAGAGACCACATGCTGACCCTTAGCAAACTCAACTGTAATTACCACTCACTGTTACACTGCTGGTTGCACTCACTTGTGATCTTTTTGAAGAGAATAGTTGGCTGCCTTTGGTCTTTCTTATGCTTTTTATAGTATCAGGCACAGAGGAAGTTCTCAATAAATATGTGTTGGATCATGCACACAAGCAAGCAAAATTATTTCTTATCCTTCTCTATGCTTATTCATGGACAAATTATTCCCTGTCTTTGTCTGGAACACATCCTATCTTCTATCATTCTTTTTTTTTTATAGCTTAATATGTCCTTAATCTCCCTTATTCAACAGACATCTTCTTGATCCTCCTAATAACTCAAAATATCTTTCATCACTTGGGAGAATAATTTCTATTTGTTCTCTTCACTTTATCACCTTGAATTCACCATTCTACTCCAGTGGCTTCTCACATTGTGGTTCCCATATAGGCATCACTGATATCTCCTGTGAACATGTTATACATGCAAATTCTTCGTCTCTATCCAAGAACTAGTGGATCAGAAACTCTAGGGTGAGACCCAATCATCTACAATTTAATAAGTTCTCCTTATGACACCACACCATGCCAGTATTTGAGAATTATTGTCTTTGAATTGTTTTTCCCATACAATTAAAGACCTTGAGTTTGAGGTCAAATTAAAAACAACTCTTTAGTTTTCTTCCTAATGGATATTTAGAAAGCATTCATAAAGCTCCATAATGTATCACATACTACAAACAATGACATACAGCTAAAATAGTACTTAGAAGAAAAATTATACCATTAATTGAAATTATTAAAAGATTGCTTCTTATTTTTCTCCATAAGTATTTAGAAAATCTTTGTTTCTAAATATTTCAGAGAAGTTCTTATTGGTTTCTAATTTTATTTCATTGTGATTAGAAAACAAGATCAATATGAATAACTATCCTTTATTATTTTTGGATATTTTCTTTGTGACCTAGTACGTGATCATTTTTCCCTTTGTGTTTGAAAAGAATGTGTATTCTATAAATTAATTGTTGGTTATAATTCTCTATCTATGCTATATTAGGCTTGATATTAGGGTTATTAAAATCTTCTACTAGCCCTACTTGGTTGAATAGATTGTTGTCATATGGAAATTAATATTACTGAAATAATATTAATTGTGGGTTTGTTAATTTCTACTTCAAATTTTGTTACTTTTTACTTTGTGTAGTTTGATATTATATTGTTATACATATATAATTTTACATTTCTTTTTATTTTATTTATCCATTATTTTCAGCATTTAGTCATCTTCTTTGTAAATATATTTTGCCTTACTATCATTAATGTAGCTATACTAATATCTTGGTCATTATTGGCTTGTTAGATTTTTTCCACCTTTTATTTGTGTGTGTGTGCGTGCACTTCAGAAGAAATTAGTAACGTGAATTTAGTCAAAAAGTGCTTAACATAAAAATGTTAATTTTTTTTAAAACTAGTTTCTCTTTTGGCAGAGGTGATCTAAAGTGAAAAACAAGGCATTATTGCGGCAAGAGGAATAACAGTTAAAAGTAGTAAGGAAAGATGAGGCCCCTGGGAGGCTCAGTCCACTAAGCTCAGCTCATGATTTCAGGGTCCTGGGATCCAGCTCCCACACAGGCTCCACCCTATGCATGGAACCTGCTTAAGATTCTCTCTCTCCCTCTCCCACTACCCTTCCCCACTCATGCATGCCCCTGTGAATGCTCTTTCTCTCTTTAAAAAAAAAAAAAAAAGTAAGGGAAGAGATGTGCGCAAAAAATGGAAATGTTGAAATAGAAAGAGTCTTTAAACAAAGTAAATGCAGAGGAAAAAGACCAAGAGATTAATAAAAATAGACTGTAACAGATGTCAGGACAAGGAAGAACTGTATCCCTAGCTCCTGGCACTTCAAATATAATAAGCACTGAGTTTGATCCTTGGATGTGCTGAGGGGATGACCAATGACCAGAGCTGTTCCTCTAGAGCAGGGTGGGGAGAACACCATAATGGACAGCAGCTACAAGAGAACGAGCAAAGTGAAGAAAGCAAGTATAGGCAACTTTTGTGAGCAGTTTCATTTCTAAAATAATAATGATAAAGAAATGTTTGAAACAGTCACTTATAAGAGGAAACACAAGTGTAGTTTGCAGGAAGAAAGTGGAATGACAGGAGAGAAAATTGTAGGCAAAAATACTCCCAATCTTTTATTGATTGACAGTGGACATGAAAGTTATAATTAATGTGTAAGAACTTGGAAATATATAGTATGCATGTAACTTTCTTTAAAAGAAATGAAAATTGGCAAAATCCAAACAACCTAAATGGCTGTGGTAAAAGTGCTATCTTAACTACAGAGCATAAGAAGCCACACCTCCAAGTGTCCAAGCAATTGTAAATGGCTGAATAAACTTATATTTAGCCAGCTTTTCCTCATATATAAAAACAACATGCAGACAAAGCCAATAACACAAGAAATTAGAATATGCCAGATCTAATCTATTTTTATAATAGCTATATTGTGATGAACTAGGAAAAATATAAGCCAAAATAAATGACTGAAGAGTGAAAAACCTATGGCAAACAAGCAGGCAGTGAATATTTCATCCTCTGAGACATTGAAATAGGATTAAAACCATCTGGTAATTATACTTACAGAAACAAATGCAAATGTTCTGAACTCTAACAGGGTTAATTTTTTTTCTTTTTAGTTAACTAAAAAAATATGGAGGTCAGAGGGTGGAAGAGGTGAGAAATCTTACGGTGATTATTTTCTCAAGTTCTGAAGTAGGGAAAAATCGCTATATGTAAAATTGAAATATGTAATTAATGTGAAATTATTGTAAATGTGAGATACTAATGTTTTTATAATAGTTTTATGATAATTTTTATGATAGTGAGGTATTTTAGAAATCAATATTTCTTGTTTTGTTTTTTGTTCTTTTAATATTTCCTGTTTTGATTAAATATTTATATTTATCCATTATTTAAAAATCACCTTTGTTTTATTTTCAAATTTGATGATGTATATGAAGTGATATAATTTTATTCTTTTATAAAATTATTTCTAAATACCTATTAAGCTATTTATGAATACTTATAGATCCCTTTCAGTGTATACCTATGACAAGATTTTTGGAATGTTAATACTAATTTATGCTAGGTGACAAAATTTTTTTTCTCTTTTTCTTTTTTAGACTTTTCAATACTGTTGAGATTTTGTTATTGTTGTTAATAAGGATCAGGAGTCATCTTTATAAAACTATAGTATCTTTATTTGTATGAAATATAATACCTTTTAAAAAAAAGAAATATAATACCTTTACTTTAAAATACATTTTGAAAACAGAAAAGAATATAGGTCTTTTGTATTCATTCCACCTGGCATCCGATTTACTTACTTAGGAAATCCTTAGCTCCCCCCACTGTCTTCAGTATGGAACTCAGGTGACTTCCTAAGTCACAGGCAAGGCTGTCAAACCCACTTAATCTCTCCTGGTACTAAAATATGCCAATCTGCTTTGAGCTGGCAAAATTAGAATATACATATTGAAGTGACTGCATAGCTGCAAATTCTCGTCCATTCATTTCTTTAAAACAAAATGAGGCTCTCACTGACACAAGTCAATTAGTCATGAGATGAGCTCACATTGGCAGAGAAGATAGAAGAATGATGTAAGTTTCTGACTCAGTGCGCTTGAGGTGATGGTAAAGAAGTTAATGGATGTGATGTAAGCAATAGAAAATGCAGGATTGGGTGGAACCTTAGGGCTGGCACTATACATTAGAGAATGTGAGAGCAATGGATTCTCCAAAGCTATCCAAGTGGTATGTGGGGGTTAGGCAGGGTGCAGAGAGTTCTAGGGGCCACCAGCATGGGCAGGTATCACAGGATGATATCATTATTTCCTGTTAGTAGCTTCTCTCCCACAGTCATTGAAGGATATCACTGTATGTGCATGCTAGGGAGATGATCACATCAAGACTGTCATTTGCAGTCTTTAAGACAATATGGAATACTGTGTGTAACTAGCACATAGAAATTAATTCCAATGGAAAGCAACTGTATCTCTACAAGAAATTTTAAATGTTAAGTTATCCTTTTATGTGCTGTGGTATATATATAATGTTTTAATGTTTCTTTCGAGCTCCAGAGATCTGTCTCGGGATAATCAAAGAAGAAAGCATGAATGTATACTTTTTTCCATTAAATACATGTGTATGAAGGTCTTAGACATTCTTGGATGATGACTGAAAGTTTCATATTTACTAGGAAATCAGAATGATAAAATCAAAATTGGTGAAGCAAAAAGTTTCCCAGATGATCCTCTTATAGACCAAAATGCTATTAAAAATAATTACTAAATAATTCAGTGGTTTTGTCTGCATTTTTTTTCTTTCATCACTCCTGCTTAACATTTTGCTATACTTTATAGTACTTAGTAATGTCGGCTCCAAAAATAATAGCAGAAAATAACACTACCATTTGGTGGAGCAAACATGGACATTAAGAGAAAAAAAAAAAACTGAATGAGATTCAAATACCAGTTCTACCATTTAATGGCTGTGTGACCTTGGGAAGGAAACTCACCTTTCCTGTTATAGTTTCCTGTATAGCAATATGGGGTCATGCTTATCACACACAGGGGTTGTGAGGATGATATGGAACGATGTGTGCCAAGAGCTTAGAATGTAGTAAGGGCTCAATGACAGCTACTGTTGCAATAGACTGCAGAAAAAATATATTTTGAAAGTTTTGTGCCTTTAGAGGATGTATAATTTGACATCACAAAATCCTTATAAATTTTCAGGGTTTTTTTATTAGCATCCTCATTTAATTAGCAGATGTACTGTTATTGGCACATGCTGCTATTTCTTAGGTAGGAACATTTGCTTTCAGCTTATTTGGCTGACATTCTCAGTTATATCCTAACTAACTATGATCTCACATTCTGTCCCTGAAGTACTGAGCACTCAAAAGCACATTCATTTTTTTTTGCTTGAAACAGACATGAATATGATTGCACAGTTGTTGATGACATAAAACAGTCATCAATATGGTTTACTCATCTAATCCAAATAAGTTATGTATCCTGGATCAGATTCAACTAGATAAATCCCCCTTTCAAGCCCAGATACTTAAAACAATTTGGATAAAGAGTAAAGCATGGGTTGGACCATGTGTTCTCCCTGCTTGCAATTTCTCCTCTGCTGTAGCTCAGCTTATACTTTGAACACCAATGCTTCCATTCAATAATATCTTAAAAGTTTAAAAAATACCCATGTGTGAGGCAATGTATTAAATGATTTATATATATTTAACACATTAATTCCTTATAACAATCTTGAAAGGTTATTTTCAAATGAGAAAATTGAGGTTCAAAGGGTATATATAATTTGTCAATACTTCACACCCAGAAACCAACAGAGCTAGACTTTAAGTTTGTTTTCCTAACCCCTAGACTCAGAGGTTTCATAGAACACAGCACTGCAAAATTATGGTCACTAAAACATTCTTTCTCCCCCATCCAATTTTCCAATAAAATATCCATCCCTGACTCCTCACTGCCTAATAGGTGAAGGTCACATGTTTAGGTCATTCAAAATCTCAACTTGAGCTTTATTTCTTTTTAATTAAATTACCTCCTATACCAAAGAAAGCAACCTGCCTTCTGGCAACCCTGTGTCCCTCACTCTAGTGAGCACCTGGTGTTCTGAACCCACTCTGGAAAGAAATATGTAAATCAAATCCATTTCAAGCCAGGATGACTCAGATGATTCCACAGGGAGAAGTGGAGACCTACAGAAAATGTTAGGGGGCAATCATTTAGGACATCTTTAGAATACCCTATAGCTCTTTATCTTATTTCTTTGTTTGTTTGTTTGTTTGTTTGTTTTCTTAAGGTAAGTACTTCCAGTGTTCTTTTCATCTATAACAGCTAAGGGATTTTCTTGATATGGAACATGATACAAAATAGATAACACAGTGTTTGGCTCTGGTAACTTTCGATTCATTTCAAATTTTCATTAAGTACACAGTATAGCAGTATACTAGGTTTGGTAGACGGTATAGGCATATACTGTATATGGTAGAGTGCACAGTTAAATTAAATAGTCCCTTTTATTTAAAGAGTAGAATACAGGGCAGCCCCGGTGGCTCAGCGGTTTAGCGCTGCCTTCAGCCCAGGGCGGTTTCCCCGTCAGGCTCCCTGCATGGAGCTTGCTTCTCCCTTCGCCTGTGTCTCTGTCTCTGACTCTCTCTGTCTCTCTGTCTCTGTCTCTGTCTCTCTCTCTCTCTCTGTCTCTCATGAATAAATAAATATTTTTTTTTAAAAGAAAGAAAATAGTAGGATACAAAGGCAATGCCATTATTTAGACAAACAGTTTTCAATTATGGGTATGCTTGCTTGTTGTTAAATGCTCCCTTAACCACAGTAAAAAGGCTGAGAAGGAGACATGACATCCAAAAGTGAATTGACCATACAGGCATAGATTCACTTCTAGTCACCCCCCGGCTGGGTCATACATTCATTCCAATTATGAGTTTCAATTTTGGAATTGCATAAGTTGACTTCATCAGAGAAATTAATGATTGGATTCAAGTGTACTTATGTGAACTGAACTTACTTTTTTTTAAGATTTTATTTATTTATTCATGAGAGACACACAGAGAGAGGCAGAAAAGCAGACAGAGGGAGAAGCAGGCTCCATGCAGGGAGCTGGATGTGGGACTCCATCCAGGGACTCCAGGATCACGCCCTGAGCCAAAGGCAGACGCTCAACTGCTGAGCCACCCACCCAGGCGTCGGAAACTGAACTTACTTGACTCGCATATATAAATTACATTTCAGGGTGACTTTTATAATTGGGTTTTTTTCCTTTCCTATGACTGAAATATTTGACCCTTCCTTTTTGAAGTTAGGGCCAAGGAAAATGGATAGTCTCAGTAATATTTACCAGATCTAAGCTTTGTTGAAAAAGTTTTCCCCACAATAGGATATACGACCATAGGGTTTGGAATATTTAGGGCAAGACAATCCTCTGCATTTTTATAAATAATTGCCTCTGTAATGATAACACTGCTCGAGAATCATTTTACTCATTTCTATTTTTTTTTCTTTGCAGAAGATTTCTGCGACTGACTGTATCTCACTCCCTGTGGAAGGAGTCTGTAGGCATCCATGCAGTTGCCCTGACCTACAGGGGTGCTGATTGGATGGGTGTTCCATGGGACGATGCCCCTGACACTCTCTTGTTCCCACTAAGAGAATCCAGACCTGTTCTACAGCAGTTCCTGTCTCTCCAGACTTTGTGACATTGACTCTTAAACTTTTGCCATGAAAAATAGAGTGAAAATAGAGAAGGTAGCAGGTCGCTGGGAGTGCGTGAGAGCCAGGGCTGGGGGCAGTTTTTCAAGAACACTGAGGAAAGTAGCCCAGGTGAAACCACCCTGTAAGAACTTGCTTAGCATGTAGCATGTATTGGCTTTATTTTAAGGGGGAAGCAATTGGATTTTTAAAAGCTTACAAAACAGGACTATTTTTGTTGTTGTTGTGAAATTGTGCATCTTTTCTATGAAGAAACACAAATAGAACACATAAATTTAAAATTCCATTTGATTGCATAGGCTTAACCTTCCATTCCTTTTTAGCCTGATATTACCTTACCAATGCATTTGTTCAGTATAGCCCACTTTTTCAGTGTGCTTAATACGTTGTTTTGTTGTTATATATTAATACAAAATGCATATGTTGTTTGCATACTCTTTAATTTACTTAATGGTATATGGTTATATAGTACATTATTTCTTCAATGTTTTTATTAATCACTTAGATTTTAAGATTCATCCTTATTCCTATGTATATTCCTAATGTAGTGCTTTCATTAGTTATGCTAATGTAATGCTGCAAAAAAACTCCAAATGTTTACCTGCCCACTCTCCTGTTTTAGCCACACAGATTGCCCCCAACTCTCAGACACTATAGAGACTACTGCAATTAGCATTTTTGTATATATTCCTTTATGGACCTGGGTGAAAATTTATTTGGTGTATATTTATTGGGATATATTTGAGATACCCAGAAGCAGAACTGTCAAGTCAAAATATATGCATATATTTAATGAAACTGTCCGTAACCACTGCAAACACTGGGGTTTCACCATCTTTATAATCTTTGTCAAATTAATAGGTTACAACCTAGTATTTCAATGGTATTGCAATTCTAGATGATATTATTTAGATGGTATTATTTTAACTATCTCAAAATGTTTTAATTGAGTTATGCAGGTTATAGTTTCTTAAGGACCACAACTCTATGGTTCCAGTTAAAATAAAGCAGATAAGGACTATTCTAGCCAAGGGGAAGGTTGAAGTCTGCATTTAATTCATTTTGGTTTGGAAGATAAAAAGAAGGCAAAAGTCAAAGACCTCTAGCAAGCAATTGAGAGCTTAGCATAGTGGCTTCCAACCCTACAATGACCAATATACCGCTTCATAATAAATGTTGCATAATGCTCCTTTATTATTTTCAAGTGAAATTTATAGATAATGTAACTTACCAACAGAATATTTTTAAACTATGCTCTAAGACTAATATAAAAGAGAAACTAAAGGAAAGTAATTTATAATGAAATAGTATGCTTTTCAACTTGCAAATGACCAGGAAACTCTAGTAAAGAAGACATAAAGTAATAAATGCTCCCATCTGTGCATAGAATGATAATGAAACAACAGCTATAGAAGCTGCCTGAAACAGGTGTATTTTGTTAGCAATTCAAATATTACAGCATTGTTCCTCATGATGTGCTTTTCCAAAAGAGTGAACGATTCCTGGCAGCATTCTTAACAAAAGAAAGTAAAACCTTGCCTCAATTTACAGGTTAGTTACATTATTGAAAAAACTAGTAATATTGAAACCATGAAAAAAAACCTGTTTTCTAAATGTAAAAAGGATTTAGTTTCTAGGATCAAAAATTTTTAATGAGTTTTTCCTCCTGTATGAATGTCCATTCAGGTGTTTGAAAATGATGCAGAATGCAGGGTAATTCATTTTGGGGGATCTCCCCCATGCTCCACTATGTTTGTCTCTGTCCATGAAACCACCAGCAACACCCCTCAATAAACCAAAACATCTCCCAGATCTGGAAAACTATTGGCTTGGCTAAATGATCCTTGAAATCAAATCTAAACATGTCACTACTATTTTAAGTATAGTTAAATCTTAACCTTACAAGTCACTAACCAGTTACTGTTCAAGCTGAGTAAATACCAACATCTAATTGCTCAGTCCAAATAAATCACGTAGACAAAACCATGATGTGTGTATAAGAATAAACAACTAAATTTGATAAAGCTAGGGTCAATATCTCTCACATCATCTATGATAGAAGCAGTAGTTGCCAAGAATAAGGAATATAGGTTTTTGATCTATTCGTTTGGTTTTTAATCTGATTCTCTCAGTAGGATATAAAATCAATCAAGTTACATATCCTCCCTAAGCCTCTGACCTAACTTGATAGACTGGGTTGTTGAATTTTGGTACACTACATTTTTGTTTTTGTTTAGTATATATGTGTATATATACACTACCATGCCCCAGAGCAGACAGCCAATGAAGGTCACTGTACTTCCAATGATGGATAATTTTCTGTAAATGAACTTCATGTCATTGACTGTAGGAATTGTGTCTGTGTGGCTTCATCTCAGTAAGTACACAATAAGTTCTTTAGATTGATCCACTTCTAGCTAATTATAGACAGAATCATTTAAGGTGAAATCTGCTCTATAAGCTCTACTTTGTATTAACACAAAAGAGAAAAAGAAAGATTAGTGAGAGGAAATATTAGTGAGAAGGCAGATGAAACTTTTTGAACATTGGGGTTAGGTCTTTGCTTCCAGATTCATTCTGTAGCATTCCATAAGTCTTTGGAAGGCAGAGCAGGTTGAGTTCCACATTGGATGTCTAACACACCTTGAAACACTGCACAAGAAGGGTGACATTCTCGCCTTGTTATTTATTCTCTAAAGAATCCACTGCGTGTGTGTGTGTGTGTGTGCACGTGTGTGTGTACATTTAAAGTGCATCTGTCTATTCAACTTCATGATGGGCTTTAGATTCTTAATGTATTTAGGTCTCTTGACTCCCTTCTGTGGATTCTGTTATAACGTGCTTTTTAAGAATTGATTTTTTTAAGTAATCATTCCATCTATCATATTTCATTTATCATATATAGTTGGTCTTAAAGTTTCATCCTCCAAGAGCCCTTTTAAAACACTACTCTTACACAGAAACTACATTTTAATATTTACCTACAATGCCATTTAAACAATTCATGCATTTTAAAGAAACAGGAACAGCTCCAGCAAGCACATGGACTCTTTCCATTAGTCTAGAATCCATTCAGGCAATGCAATATCATAAAGAGAGTGGCTTGCATCCAATTTCCCCTTTGGGAACGAAGGACAATAGCAAGTTTTGTAAAGCATTTATGGAGTGGTTGGAGATCCTGAGATGAAACCTGTAGGAAAAGAGGAAAGCATTATAAATGGAGTACGGTGGCTTTTATCTTTTAAAAGAACAGTCTGATCTTTGCTTTCTGCATCTCTTCATCCAGACACAATGAGATAGGGGAGGAGTGTGAGAGTGCACAGGCACACAGTGTGGGGAAGGGAAATGGGCCCAGAGAGATGAAAAGAGAAGTGGAGGCTCAGAAGCTTCTTTCCAGAGTGTGAAACAAGAAGCTTCTTGCCAGCAGACAAATTTACGAATGATTTTGATGCTCTTTTATCTTGCTGTTGTTTTTCAATAGTTGAAAGTGGTTAGGGGCAGGCATAGCTGTCTGCATTGAGACAGTCTGTTTGTTTTAACAGAACACTGCATTCAAAGTCTGTCCAACAATGAGAGTTCAGATGATCTTCCGCATTTACCTGGAGCAGAAAATAACCCAGGCTCACACCTCCACTACTGCAAAGGTGTGTGACTAATTATGGGACTGAGTTTCTGAGGTGAGGCTGCATGTAGCTGAAAATGTAGAAAAACAGAGAGGATAGTAAGAGTCTGTGGATAAAGAAGCCATACTATCAAAGAAATGCACTGCAATAGGACCAGACTAGTCATAAGGATAAAGAATAAAAATGGAATGTACGTTTGAACTGGTAAAGTAGGAATGTCAAATTTAGAGAAATCGAGTTAAGCAAACCTTGGGACAAGGAAGTTTAGAAAGATCTATCCAAATCATAAAGACCAGAAGGATCAGTCAAAATAGAAAGGAAGAGAGGGAAATCAAATGTTTACACTCTACAGATGGTTAGACCCTGTGCTAAGGCCTTTGTTTTTATCAGGTTAGGGGCTCTCAAAACATGATCTCTGGACCAGCTGTGTGAGCATTGCTACATTTTTAGCATAATTGCAAATTCTCATGGTCTACCCCGCACCTGGATTCAGAACCTCTAGGGCAAGCCTGGAAATTTCTGCTTTAACAAATCTTCAGGAGATTCTGATGTGTCCCTAATTCGAGAAACTCAGTGTTAATTTATATAATCTTTATAACAGCTCTGCGGGCTGAGGATTGTTTAGATTGACTTTTAAGATAAGGAAGCAACTCAGTGAGATTATGGAACATGTAAAATGTTAACTCTGGGCTAATATTTACACCCAGATCTGGATTGCTTTAGAACCTGCTTCCTGTCTGATTTTTCCCACACTGATTCCCAATAGGCACTATAAATATCTGGTATGGATGTAAGGGGTGGAGAGGTATTACATAACCCACCAAGGTGTGAAGGCTCAGTGAAGAGTTAGTATGAGTTAAGCAGGGAGTTATAAAGGTCAAGACTGCAAGTGTTTTGGATTCTGACAACAGAATCCTTAAAAGTGGTTTACCCATAGCAAAAGATTAGAGTAGGTTACCCACAACAAACAGTCGAACAGTGAGCCCAAAGCCCTTCTGAGCCAGCATCTCCCTGGCCAGGGCAATGATTTTCAGTGTGCCCTGAACCACAGCATCACTTAGGAACTTGTCATAAATTGCAAACTCTGGGCTCAAGAAAGAGGATCTCATGGAGCAGAGCAGCCTTTATCTTAGCAAACTCCAGGAGACCAAGATGCACGCTGAAGTTAAACTACTGAACTGGAGACAAAATTGGGCTCTGAGGGAGGACAGGAGAGAGGTCATAAAGGAAGTAATTAGTAATTAAGTGGATTGGGTGAGCAAGGGAAATGCAGGGAGCAAGCCAGGCTAAAATGTGGGGCTGCAGGAAAGTAAAACGAGGGACCTATAGAAAATCAAGACAGGCTTAGGGAAAATAGTTGTGGGTACATCGGTTTTCTTTTCCTCTAGCATCTTCTTTCTGCTTGATCAATGGAAACTACGTGTCAAAAGGTAATTTATTCACTGTTAGTGAAGCAGTTAATGGTGGTGTAATTTTGTTCTGAATAAGATATTATACACTTATTATTTTATGTATTTAACAGAGCTTGAAATTAACACTGTCGTCAGACCGAGACTCACAGACGGTGCCTCCAGCCCTGGCAGAAAGTGTCCTTTTACAGAGTATCCTCATGCTCCTCTGTCAGTGGTGATGCTGCCAGAGTAGCTGCGTGATAGACTCAGAAACAATTAGGTTCCTAACATCATTATCCTTTTTTGTTATTAGTGCTTGTTTTCAAGGTCTGTAATGATCACTTTTCAGCTTATGAGTTTATTTTACTGGTTAGTGTTAGGAAAGGGAACACATCTGAATCATCTAGCTTGTTATGGAGTAAAATAAATGTAAGAGCTCCACCTTGGATCCTTTTCTATATATTCAGGGAGGGCCACTTCCCCCCCCCCCCAGAGAACCCAGTCACACTTTCCCATTTAAAAGATGATGTAAAATAAAAAAGCAATGAGATTTGGCATCAGGGAAATAGAGGTCTTTAGTCCATTAATGAGGCTCCTTGGAGCCTCTCTTATCAAATATGTACATCAGGAATAATGAATCCTAACAAAACTATTGCTTGTGGGAGTCAAACATGATAACAGATATAAACAGCATGGAACAAAATCATAACTAGGTTTATTGAGCACCTACTCTACACTAGTTATTTTTTAAATTTTTTTGCTCTAGAGCTTCTCAAACATTTCCACTGTAATAACTTTAATAGCAAAGGGGATAAAAAAGATACCACAACAATCCAGAGACAGAGTCCAGTGAGACCTATAAATAGCATTAGGTTTATATGAATACATGTTTCTTGTGTTAATTTTTATGTGAATTATAACTCTGAAATATGATTCTATTTGTTTTTATTAAAATATATTTTTGGGATCCCTGGGTGATGCAGCGGTTGGCGCCTGCCTTTGGCCCAGGGCGTGATCCTGGAGACCAGGGATCGAATCCCACGTCAGGCTCCCGGTGCATGGAGCCTGCTTCTCCAACTGCCTATGTCTCTGCCTCTCTCTCTCTCTGGGTGACTATCATAAATAAATAAAAATTTTAAAAAAAGAATATGGCATAAATAAAAATAAATAAATAAATAAAATATATTTTTAAAATTACTTAACTCAAGTAAATAGGTAATAAAAAATATGTTGCCTTTACCCCCTGGCTTCAATTACAATGAATGGTAACAAAAACTAATCGGAAAGCAGAGTGTGTCATTCCTCCCAGGGACCAGGTGAAGTGCTTTCCTTGCATTATCTTGTTCAGTAATCACAATAATTTCATGTGGTGGATTCCACTGTTATTTTCACTTTCTAGTTAAGAACAATGCACTCTGAGAGCTTAAGTAAACTCAAGATTGGAAATGTTGCAAGGGGTCAGAATTTGAACCCAGGTTGTCAGCCTACACATGCCAGGCTCCATTTCACATCCCAGTGGAGGTTTTATTTTCCTTTGATTTCTCTCCTCACCTATACATGTTTGTTTCTGAGTTCTCCTTTGAACTCAATTGTTTTTCTAGTCTCTATTCCATTTATTTCTGTTCTATTTTTGCCATTTCCTTCCTTCTGCTACCTTTGGTCTTATTTTGTTCTTTCTCTAGTTCCTTGAGTTACAAGATTGGGTTGTTTATTTGAGTTCTGTCTTGTTTCTTAATATAGGCACTTATTTTTTTTTTTTTACGATTTTACTTATTTATTCATGAGAGACAGACAGAGAGGCAGATACATATTCAGAGGGAAAAGCAGGGTCCTCGAAGGGAGCCTGATGCAGGACTCAATCTCCAGACCCAAGATCACACCCTGAGCCAGAGACAGATGCTCAACAACTGAGCCACCCAGGCATCCCAATATAGGCATTTATAGATGTAATCTTCCCTCTTAGAATTGTTTTTGCTGCATTTTATCAATTTTGGTATGTTGTTTCCATCTTCATTTGTCTTAAGATTATTTTTTCTACTTCATAAGGAGTGTATTGTTCAATTTTTATATAAATTTGAATTTTCCCATTAAAAAAAAATAAAGTTAGTAACCTTGTAGCTACACCCAGAAAAAAAAAAGAGAGAGAGAGAGAAGCCTCAAATAAATAAAACTACAAGTGAAAAAGGAGACATTACACCTGATACCATAGAAATACAAAGGATGATAAAAGATTGCTATAAAAAATTACATGCCAGCAAATCAAATAACCTAGAAGAAATGAATACATCCTTAGAAACATACTGAATCTGAATCAGGAAGTAATAGAAAATCTGAAAGACAATACCAAATTAGATTAAAGTAATAATCAAAAACTTCCAAATGAACAGCTAAGGATCTAATGGCTTCACTGGTGAATTCTACTAAGAATTTATAAAAGAATTAACACCAATCCTTCCCAAATTCCTCCAAAAAATGAAGTGCAGGGAATACTTCTAAACTCATTTAATGAGGCCAGAGTTACCCTAAAAACAAAGGCAGGCAAGGTTATAAGAACACTACATGTCAATATCCCTGATAACTACAGGTACAAAAATCCTCACCAAAAAAGCAACAAACTACATTGAAATACACGTTAAAATGATCATACATCATGATCAAGTGGGATTTATCCTGGGAATACAAAGATGGTTCAACATATTCAAATCAATAAATATCATTCTTGACGAAATGAAGGATAAAAATCACATGATCATCTTAATAGTTGCAGAGAATGTATTTGACAAAACTCAACATGCTTTCATGATAAAAACTCTCAACAAATTAGATATAGGAGTAATGTACCTCAACATAATAACGCCATATATGACAAACCCACAGTTAGCATCATAGTGAAAGGTGAAAAGCTAAACAATCCAATCATGAAGTGGGCAAAAAACATGAACAGAAATCTCACAGAGGAAGACATAGATATGGCCAACATGCACATGAGAAAATGCTCTGCATCACTTGCCATCAGGGAAATACAAATCAAAACCACAATGAGATACCACCTCACACCAGTGAGAATGGGGAAAATTAACAAGGCAGGAAACCACAAATGTTGGAGAGGATGTGGAGGAAAGGGAACCCTCTTGCACTATTGGTGGGAATGTGAACTGGTGCAGCCACTCTGGAAAACTGTGTGGAGGTTTCTCAAAGAGTTAAAAATAGACCTGCCCTACGACCCAGCAATTGCACTCTTGGGGATTTACCCCAAAGATACAGATGCAATGAAACGCCGGGACACCTGCACCCCGATGTTTCTAGCAGCAATGTCCACAATAGCCAAACTGTGGAAGGAGCCTCGGTGTCCATCGAAAGATGAATGGATAAAGAAGCTGTGGTCTATGTATGCAATGGAATATTCCTCAGCCATTAGAAACGACAAATACCCACCATTTGCTTCAAGGTGGATGGAACTGGAGGGTATTATGCTGAGTGAAATAAGTCAATTGGAGAAGGACAAACATTATATGGTCTCATTCGTTTGGGGAATATAAATAATAGTGAAAGGGAATAGAGGGGAAGGGAGAAGAAATGGGTAGGAAATATCAGAAAGGGAGACAGAACATGAAGACTCCTAACTCTGGGAAATGAACTAGGGGTCGTGGAAGGGGAGGAGCGCAGGGGGTGGAAGTGACTGGGTGGCAGGCACTGAGGGGGGCACTTGATGGGATGAGCACTGGGTGTTTTTCTGTATGTTGGCAAATTGAACACCATCAAAAAATAAATTTATTATTAAAAATAATAAAAATAAAAGAAAGTTAAACGTAAAAAAAAAAAGAAAAAAAAAAGAAAAGTGAAAAGCTCAAAGCTTTTCCTCTAAGACTGGAAATAAGACAAGTGCTACTCATCATAGCACTAGAAATCCTGGCCAGAGCAATTAGACAGGAAAGATAAATAAAAGGCATCCAAATGGAAAAGGAAGAAGTAAAATTGTGCCTGTTTGTAGATGATGTCATATTATAAATGGAAAACTGTAAAAGCTCTGCTAATAAAAGTTAGCAATAAAACAATTTTAGTAGTGTTGCAGAATAAAAAAGTTGATACTCAAAAATCAACTATACTTCCATACACTAACAAGAAAATATCCAAAAAAGAAATTTAGAAAATAATGCTATTTATAATAGTATGAAAATAGTAAAATAGAAATAAATTTAACCAAGGAGGTGAAAAATCCATTCACTGGAGGCTATAAAACACTGGAAACCAAATAAATAAATAAATAAATAAATAAATAAATAAATAAATAAGTAAAATTTAAAAAACCACTGAAAACCATAGAACACTGTTCACTGGAATGAAATTAGAGATGATACAAATAAATGGAAAGATATCTTGTGTTCATAGATTGGAATAAGTAATATTGTTAAAATATCATACTACGCAAAGAAACCTACAGACTTAATGTAATCCCTATCAAAACTCCAATGTCATTTTAAACAAAATGGCAAAAAAAATAATATCATAATTGATGTAGAATCATAAAAGACCCTGAATAGCCAAAAGGATCTTAAGCATAAAAAATAAAGCTGGAGTCATTCTGCTACCTGATTTCAAAATATACTACAAAGCTATAGTAATCAAAATAGCATGGTACTGACATAGGAACAGACATATAGACCAATAGAACAGAATAGAGAACCCAGAAATATATCCACACCTTTATGGACAATTTGTTTTCAAAAAAGTTGCCAAGAACACACAAGGGATAAAGACAGTCTCCTTAATAATAAATGATGTTGGGAAAACTGGTTATCAACATACAGAAGAATGCAATCATTTCTCATCTCATACATACATAAAAATTGGCTCAAATGTGTTAGAGAGTTACATATAAGACCTAAACATTTAATACTATTAGAATAAAACATTTGGGAAAACCTTTTTTTTCCTGTGACAACACGGATATGACCCTACAAAAGCAAAAATAGACAAGTAGTATTGTATCAAACTAGGACACTTCTGCATAGTAAAGAAAATAATCAACAGAGTAAAGAGACAACCTACAGTAGGGAAGAAACTATTTTCAAATCATACATCTCATAAAATATATAAGAAATTAAAAAAAGAAATTCATATAACTCAATAGCAATAATAATAAAAATTTAAAAATAGGTAAAGGACTTGAAGAGTCATTTCTTAAAAGAAGACATATAAATGGCCAACAAGTGTATGAAAAACTCCTCAACTATCACTAATCCTCAGGAAATGCAAATTAAAAACTAAGAGATCACCCCACACCTGTTAGAAACATTAAAGATAACTATTGGCAAGGATGTGGACAAAAGGGAACCCTTTCAAACTGTTAGTGAGGATGTGAATTAGTATATCCATTGTGGAAAACACTATACTAAATTTAAAAAAGAATTCCTCAGAAAATTTAAAAGAATTACAACTTTTATGATCCAGTGATACTACTTCTGGACATGTAATTGGTATCTTGAGATAAAAGCACTGCCATGTTCATTGCAGCATTATTTACAATAGCCAAGACATGGAGCTCAACCTAAGTGTCTATCACATTTGCAACCATATGGGTGAAATTTGAGCACATTATGCTAAGTGAAATAATCCAGGCACAGGAAAACACAAAGAAATAAACAAAAACACTGCATGATCTTACTCATGCTTGGAATCTAAAAAAAACAATTTCATAGAAGACAGCAGAATGGCTCTTTTCAGGGGCTGTGGGGGAAATGAGAGATGATCAAAATATACAATGTTTTTGTTATGCAAGATGAATAAATTCTGTAGGCTTAATTTACAGCATGATGACTGTATAAAACCATAGTTATATATAGTTAATATAGCTACATTGTATACTCAAAATTTACTGAGAATAGACTTTAAAAGTCCTCACCACACACACAAAAATAGCTACGTGAAGTGATGAAAATGTTAATTAGCTTGATTGTGGTAATCATTTCAGGATGCACACGTACATCAAAATATTTTGCAAAGTAAATATATATAATTTTTATCAGTTCTATCATAATAAAACTGGAAAAATAGTTTTTCAAAATCTTTCCATACCCTCCGTTTCACTACTCCTGCTTTTGTTTAGGATTTCGTTACTCTGCAATGAATTACAAGTAACCAGATATTATGAAGTAATTATTTCTATAATCGAAGATGGTAAAATTTGCCGCAAAATTCATAACAAATAACGTGGAAGGTAATAAATAGTGTAGCCTAACACCAAGATAAACACTTTATACATAAAAAGACCTTCAATAAATGTTTGCTGAATTTAATAAAAGCTTGTAAGGAAAGCAAGTGACTAAACTAAATTAGTTATCTTAGAAGAAACTACCATATAGAATTATCATGGTAACTGACTATAATGCAAATATATTTTTTTAAATAACTTCCCAAAGTGCTTTAAATTCCATCAGTTTAATTCAAGCTGTTCATTCACTCCACCATTTATTCATTCATTTATCTGCTGTTTACAGTGTTACAGAAACTGCCGAATCCAGGAAATATAAAGGAGAATCCAACACAGCATTTGCCTTTCAGAAATCACAACTTGGTGAGACTACTGATATACTGTGTTTAATTGTTATATTATCAGAAACTAACAAGGCTATCTATCTTTACAGTCTTTCCACACAAGGATTTTACCGATTCACACTGACAACTAATCAAGTTTGTTAAATAAGGAGGATCTGAGGTAGGCTTGCCAAATTTAGCAAATAAAAATTGCACACAATAGATTTGAGTATCACGTAAGTAATGAATTTTTTAGTGTATGTCTCATGTAATACCTGGGCTATACTTATATAAAATATTATTTGTTGTTTATCTGGAACTCAAATGTATCTGTGTGTCCTGTATTTTTATCTGGCAACCCTAGCTTGGGGGCTTTTTATAATCTCTTTCTCTCTTCTGGTTTTAATAGAGTTGTAAAGGTACACAGAAAAGAGCAGAGCCCACTGAGGCCTCTTACCACCGTGCACAAACCACAGAGTCTCAGTACCTTAAACAAAGCTAATGAGGTTTTGAGACCCTTGTATGAATGGCATTTTTCTCCAGGAAAACTATGTACCCTGTCAGACATATTTTCCACTCAGAGAGCAATAGTTTTCTCATTTAAGTCTGCCTGTCAGGGAATATTTTGAGTGTGGTGATATTTTTAATATCATATTTCACTCAAGGATTTCAAAGTACTTTAGAAATAATTACATTATTAATGCCTCTGTGACCCCTGTGAAGTAGTAAGGGAGCATGTATTATTTATAATCACATTATGGATGGAGAAACTGAGATAAAGAAAGGCTTAGTGGTTCAATCAAGGTTGTGGAATGAATCACCAGGGAAGCCAAGCACAGAACTTACAACTGGTGACCAATACAGTTCTGTGCATTTAGGGTATGTGTGTTGGGGCAGGGGAGTGGAGTTCACCAGGAATAAATTTTGGTGGAGTCTTTGAAATAGAGGGGGATCACAATTACAATAAACTAGGATTATTATTTATGATCTTTCCTTGTCCCTGCTCATCTCTCCTGCCTCGTCCTGTCACATGGCAGGTGACATGGGAAATGAAGAACTTTAGGGTGTGACATGATCTGTGTTCTGCTCGTGATTCTAATCCGATGAGGCAAATATTAGAACCAAACAAGGTCAGTGTCAATACCAGCCTTGTCATTGCAGTAGATGTGTAACATTGGGCTAGGTGTGCAACCCTGAGACAGCCACCAATGTTTTCCAGCTTCAGGGCCTTTATCTCCATTATAAAGATATTAGTATCAATCTTGACATGTTGTGGCACTATAAATGTGATTCATAAAAGACTTAGCAAATTGTAAGTACATATTTTGACCAAATGGGCTGAAATAAAATATTCTACATAATTTCTCCTTCTTTCTGGTTCTTGGTTTCATCAGCAGGGGAAAATTATGGCATTATGAAGAGGTGACCTCAGAGGTCTTCTCTGGCTTTAAGATGATATGATTTTTGTGGATTGGAAGCTTTTAAAAAATCATGAAGTTTCACCTTAAAACAATGCTAGGCTTATAAACTGTCTCTTAAACAGACTTCGATTCTGTATGGTTCTGGTGCAATGATGCTGCTACTGATAATCCATGTGCAGGGGGCAGGTAACATTTTTTGCACACACATAAGTACCCTCTAATAGCTGAAGGTTTATTTTTGACATTAAATAGAACCTTTTTTTTTTTTTTTAAATCTCAAAAAGCCCTGAAGTTATGGTATTTACATTCAAGCTGTGGCTGTAAAAAGCAGGGTATCTCTGCCTGAAACCAATTTCTCTGCATGTTGGGCAACACAGAAATACTCCTGGACTTTGGAGATAGATCTTCATTTGACCTTAGGTAGGACAGTTAATTTCCCTGGGCCTTCCTCAATTACTTTATATATGAAGTAGATATAACATGATCTGACTTACAAATGTGTTAGAAGTTTGTTATAAGAATGAAATGACATAGTAAAAATATTCTCTTACATAAGTTTCCATTTTAATTAAATTTCCAACAAGTTGAGGTTGGAAAGCTTCATTCATTCCTATATGCAGGTCTTTTCGGGGCACTCTGCAATGAACAAACAAAGAAGTGCATTTTTTAAAAGATTCAACCATCCATTCATTCCATTTACTCATTCATTCATTCCTAAGAATATTCTTTTTTATTTAAAAACAGTAGCAGGTTATTACAAAGAAGGACATTTTACTCATATTAACTAAAAGACCTTTTTTTCCTTAACGATTCAACATTTGAAAACATGTGCTTATAAGATAAAATATCCTTTAATTTTTCTATTTCAGTCAACTGATCGTCCACCCACAATTTGAAACATCTACTCAATTTTATAGTGATGTGCCAAATGAGAATAAGAGAAAAAAAAAGTAGAAAACTACAAAATTGGTAGCAAGTTGTCACACACTCACACAATTAAAAAGAAAACATTTCAGTGAAACAACATATTCTTCTAAGTAACTGCTTATGAAATCCCAGATAATGATTCACCTTTCAAATCCCATTTCTGTAATCTTACCTACCTTTAACCATGCTATTTCAGCACCTCCCACATCAGGTAGAAGTCATGTCTCCTGGGGGATTATAGCCCTGACTGTTTACCAGGGCAGCAAAACACAAAATTGCATAAGATGATCAGCTCCCATGTGGCACCATGATCCCTGGACAACGCTGCTTGCCACATTTCCAGGCCACCTCTCTCCATTTGTCAGTTTCCTAGCTGTGACAGCCAGGTCTATCTATCAGTCCACCTCCATCAGGCACCACTCTCCTCCATTTATGCTCCTTCCCACTGCATGTCCCCCTTTCTCACTCCATGACCAAGAAACTACTAGGACTTCTACGTGAGGCTGACTCATGCCTCTATATATTTGTAGTGCTTCTGTCTCTATTCCAGACACCACCGCCAACACACTTCATTTCCCTTGATGCTTCTCTACTCAGATTCTGTTGCTTACATAAAGACTTCTGTGGCCATTCAGTCTGGCCTAGACACACTTTCTATCATGAGCTTTGATCCGTGAAGCTTCATTCAGAGCACCTATTACCATATTGATTGCCTATGAGCTTAGGAAGGCCATGACTATGACAGACCAATTTTTTCATTTCTGAATTCCCACTGCCTGTCATGCACAAGCTAAATATATGGCATATTAGTGAAACAGTGCGTAAATGGAAGAACATATTCATGGATGTCTTCCATAGATAACTCTGTAGCCAATCTGTAGGTTGGAAAGGAGCTTATGAAAAGGTCATGCATGAAGAACTTGGCCCAACATAGGTAAAAGCAAGAAGATTGTGTTTAAAAGAACCAAAAAATCTTTCTCAGGAGTCTGGGTGTAAGATATATGGAGAGTAAGTGCTTGGTGTTTGAGGCAGAAGCCGGATAGATACAAGAAGAAAAAGCAGTATGTGAGCTTACAAGAAATCATCTACAGGGTGCCCGGGTGGCTCAGTCAGTTAAGTGACTGACTCTTGGTTTCAGCTCAGGTCATGATCTCATGGACTGTGGGATCCAGCCCCATGGACTCTACACTCAGCAGGGAGTCTGGTTGATATTCTCTCCCTCGGCCTCCCCTCCCCCATTCTCTCTCTCAAATAAATAAATGAATCTAAAAAAAAAAAAAAAAAAGGAAATCATCTGCAGTATGGGTGTGATACATGTACTTGCCTCACAGGTATTTTGCAAAAATTTAAGAAGTGCATTTATGACACTTAGAATTGTGCTTGGTTCCAAGGACAAAGTCAGAAAATGCTAATGAAAATAATCATTATTATATTTTTAATTATAGGCTTTCATGAAGATGCTCTCTGTGCCTAAACTTTCATGATACTCTACTATATCTGTAATTAGTGATGCCTGGATCTATTGATCCAAAAAATGCACTTGCCACATCCATATTGAGTGCTATATGATAGCACAAGCTCTCTTCTTGGTATTTATTTTACCCCTATGTGGTAAGCTTTTGGTGACTATATTTCTTATTGAAGCTAACTGACCTATTTCATTATATTAGTTTCAGGTGTACAATATAGTTTATTTATATACATAATGAACTGATCACTACTATAAATCTAGCTACCATCTGTTACCAAAGGTATTAGAATATTATTAACTATATTCCCTATGCTGTACACTGCATCCTTGTGTCTTATTGTATAATAGGAAGTTTGTACCTTCTGCTTCCCTATTTCCCCCACCACTTCACCCTCCTTTCCCTCTGGCAACCATCATGTTCTCTATATCTATGAGTCTTTCTCTGTTTTGCCTGTTTGTTTTCTAGATTCTGCATATAACTGAAAATATGTGTCTATTTCTGTCAGACTTATTTCACTTAGCATAATAACCTCTGACTCCATTTGTTGTTCAAATGGTAGGATTTCATTCCTTTTATGGCTGAGTAATATTCCATAGTATATATACACACCACATCTTTATCATTTATCTATTGATGGACAATAGAGAATATGAAGTACGATTAACAACTTTTTTCCCCCACCATGTGTACAGATATTTTAGCTTAAACAAAGTTCGAGCTCCTTATGGAGATTCTTTATAAGTTTCCCAAGAGGCTCCTAGTTTTCCTGAAGTTGCAAGCAGATGACTAGACTCTCTGACATCTCCAGAGCAATTATTAGAAAAGGATCTCAGTCTTTGCTTTTGAGGGAAAACAGGATCATATTGGATAAAAGATGTGTGTGGCCTTTTGTGAATATTAATTCACAAATTTGTGTTAGTATCTACTATATGCTGGGCAATTTTTCAATCACAAGAGATAATTTTTTTAAAAATCTTAGGCTTTTAGGAGCTCAGTTATGAAAACCAATCATGACAAAACAATTTGAAAATATCCATCATACAGAAGTATAAGCTATAAGAGCATATAAAAGGGATACCAAACAGTAGGGGAAGGAGAGGCCAGGGACACCTTCCTAGAGGAGGTGCTATTTAAAATAAATTTTGAAAAAATTCAGTATTAATGAGATAGTAAAGGAGAAGATTTCAGGAATAAAGAATAGTGTTTTGAAGGCAAAAGATATAAACAGCAAAAGGTACCCAAGTGATTATCTATGCATAATTTAGACGTGTTTAACTACAATATGCAACATTGAAGTACACATTCATCTATGTATTTTACGCAATTAGATTTAAGAGAAGTGAAAAATCAAAAGAATATATTTTGATGCATAAAGCCAGATTTATTATAAGTCCAAATTTCTTGATGAAGAAATTGACCTTTGATAACTTCACTCCACTTATTTCTCTTCTTCCTACTTCCCTCTTCCCTAATGATAGTCTTTAATTGGGTGTGGACACATTTTTTTCTATGAAGGACCAGATAGTAAATATTTTAGAGCTTGTGGGCCAAATAATCTCTGTTGTGACTACTCAACTCTATTGTTGCATGAAAGCAGTCATAGGCAATACATAAACATATGGGCATGGCTGCGTTCCAAGAACACTTTTCTCATGAACTCTGATATTTGAATTTCATGTAACTTTCACATGTTATGAAATTTTATTTTCTTTTGACTTGTTTTTCAATTACTTATAAATGTAGAAAAGTCTGTTAGCTTGTAGGTTGTAAAAAACAGTGGTGGGCTGGATTTGGTCCTCAGAACATAGTTTACCAACTCCTGTTTTAGAAAATCATGACAACTTAGTGGTTGAAAGCTAATGCAGAAGGCTGATGGCCTGGGATTTACTCACAACACAGTCACTTTATTATCTTTGTAATCTTGAGCTCAATAGAGAGAGCTTAAGTAGCTTGCTCAAGATCATCTGCCCTGTAGGTGATAGGGAGTCATTCAAAGATTTTAAACAAAACAGTGGAGTAGTATGATTTGCATTTTAGAAAAATCTTTTTAACTAAGGGGTTGAACTTAACCAAGAGGGAGCCAGTTGGATAAACAAAGGACAATTAGGAAGAATTATAGAACAGATTTTATAGAACAGATTTTAGTCATTTCATTAGCTTTTTCTCACTGTAAGACCTGAAATCAGAATACACCATATTTAATTGTTGTATGTATCAATACTGAACTTACTGAGTTATTTTCTAATGTCACTTACAAATATGTTGGATTTTCCATTGCAGAGTAATTAAAGGTCAACTGTAGGTGACCTTGTGAGTATCACATTTGCTAGGAACGGATTCAGAACCTACGAACTGCAGATAGGAATGCCTTTAAAAAGCATTTTTGCCAGGAACAGAGACCATCTGTTTCCTTGGGTGATACTGTATCTCAGTCCACAAAGTGGTTCCAAATGAATAATGGAGATTGGTTTTTACAAGTCAGCTTTATCTGTTGTAGCAATGATTAATGGCCCCATGGTCCACCTTGCTTACAAAAGGGAGAAAACATTGTGAAAGCAATCTTGTATCTAAGTGAGATGAATCCAAATTTTGCAAATAAAATTAAAGTCAACAGACAGGTGCCATTGAGTGTAGAGCTTTTCCTTATTGTTGTGTTTAAGGGAAAGAATGTGGGCATAGGATACTGTATATCTTGGGTTAGGAACCAGGTTATGCCTTTATGTGGCCTCTGACAAATCACCTGACATCAGTGAGCATTTCATTTCATCTCTGTGAAATGGGGATTCCAACACATGCCTTGTACTATTTGTGAAAACATTTGTCATTTTTGCATGTAGAGCATCTAGAACATACTAAACCACATAATATTCAATAAAGTATTTAGACTTGTTTATGCAATGATATATGTGTGGTGGTGATGGGGAGCATACCCCTAAATAAATTCCAATCCAAAAAGCTCTCATTCCAAATTAGTTCTGTTTTTTAAAATTGGTACAACTTTTATTTTATTTTTAATTAAATTATTTATTTTTCTTTGTTTTTATTGGAGTTCGATGTGCCAACATATAGTATAACACCCAGTGCTCATCCCATCAAGTGACCCCCTCAGTGCCCATCACCCAGTCACCCCAACCCCCCAACCACCTCCCCTTCCACCACCCCTTGATCATTTTCAAGAGTTAGGAGTCTCTCATGTTCTGTCTCCTTCACTGATATTTCCCACTCATTTTCTCTCCTTTCCCCTTTATTCCCTTTCACTATTTTTTATATTCCCCAAATGAATGAGACCATATAATGTTTGTACTTCTCTGATTGACTTATTTCACTCAGCATAATACCCTCAATTCCATCCACCTTGAAGCAAATGGCGGGTATTTGTCGTTTCTAAAGGCTGAGGAATATTCCATTGTATATGTAGACCACATCTTCTTCATCCATTCATCTCTTGATGGACACCGAGGCTCCTTCCACAGTTTGGCTATTCTGACCATTGCTGCTAGAAACATCGGGGTGCAGGTGTCCCAGCGCTTCACTGCATCTGTATCTTTGGGGTAAAACCCCAGCAGTGCAATTGCTGGGTCGTAGGGCAGGTTTATTTTTAACTCTTTGAGGAACCTACACACAGTTTTCCAGAGTGGCTGCACCAGTTCACATTCCCACCAACAGTGTAAGAGGGTTCCCTTTTCTCCTCATCCTCTCCAACATTTGTTGTTTCCTGCCTTGTTAATTTTCCCCATTCTCACTGGTGTGAGATGGTATCTCATTGTGGTTTTGATTTGTATTTCCCTGATGGCAAGTGATGCAGAGCATTTTCTCATGTGCTTTTTGGCCATGTCTATGTCTTCCTTTGTGAAATTTCTGTTCATGTCTTTTGCCCATTTCATGATTGGATTGTTTGTTTCTTTGGTGTTGAGTTTAAGAAGTTCTTTATAGATCTTGGATACTAGCCCTTTACCTGATAGGTCATTAGCAAATATCTTCTCCCATTCTGTAGGTTGTCTTTGAGTTTTGTTGATTGTTTCTTTTGCTGTGCAGAAGCTTCTTATATTGATGAAGTCCCAATAGTTCATTTTTGCTTTTGTTTCTCTTGCCTTCATAGATGTATCTTGCAAGAAGTTGCTGTGGCCAAGTTCAAAAAGGGTGTTGCCTGTGTTATCCTCTAGGATTTTGATGGAATCTTGTCTCACATTTAGATCTTTCATCCATTTTGAGTTTATCTTTGTGTATGGTGTAAGAGAATGGTCTAGTTTCATTCTTCTGCATGTGGCTGTCCAATTTTCCCAGCACCATTTATTGAAGAGACTGTCCTTTTTCCAGTCGATGGTCTTTCCTGCTTTGTCAAATATTAGTTGATCATAGAGTTGAGGGCCCATTTCTGGGTCCTCTATTCTGTTCCATTGATCTATGTGTCTGGTTTTGTACCAGTATCATACTGTCTTGATGATCACGGCTTTGTAGTACAACCTGAAATCTGCCATTGTGATGCCCCCAGCTATGGTTTTCTTTTTTAATATTCCCCTGGCTATTCGGGGTCTTTTCTGATTCCACACAAATCTTAAGATGATTTGTTCCAACTCTCTGAAGAAAGTCCATGGTATTTTTATAGAGATTGAATTAAATGTGTAAATTGCCCTGGGTAGCATTGACATTTTCACAATATTAATTCCTCCAATCCATGAGCATGGAATATTTTTCCATCTCTTTGTGTCTTCCTCAATTTCTTTCAGAAGTGTTCTGTAGTTTTTAGGGTATAGATCCTTTACCTCTTTGGTTAGGTTTATTCCTAGGTATCTTATGCTTTTGGGTGCAATTGTAAATAGGATTGATTCCTTAATTTCTCTTTCTTCAGTCTCATTGTTATTGTATAGAAATGCCACTGATTTCTGGGCATTTTGTATCCTGCTATGCTGCCAAATTGCTGTATGAGTTATAGCAACCTTGGGGTGGAGTCTTTTGGGTTTTCTATGTACAGTATCATGTCATCTGCAAAGAGGGAGAATTGGACTTCTTCTTTGCCAATTTGAATGCCTTTTATTTCTTTTTGTTGTCTGATTGCTGAGGTAGGACTTCTAGTACTGTTTTGAATAGCAGGGGTGAGAGTGGACATCCCTGTTGTGGTCCTTATCTTAGGAGAAAGGTTCTCAGTGTTTCCCTATTGAGAATGATATTTGCTGTGGGCTTTTCGTAGATGGCTTTTAAGAGGAATGTTCCCTCTATCCCTACACTCTGAAGAATTTTGATCAGGAATGGATGCTGTATTTTGTCAAATGCTTTTTCTGCATCTATTGAGAGGATCATATGGTTCTTGGTTTTTTTTCCTCTTGTTGATCTATCATGTTGATTGCCTTATGAATGTTGAACCAGCCTTTCATCCCAGGGATAAATCTCACTTGATTATGGTGAATAATCTTCTTAATGTACTGTTGGATCCTATTGTCTAGTATCTTGTTGACAATTTTTGCATCTGTGTTCATCAGGAATATTGGTCTATAATTCTCCTTTTTGGTGGGATCTTTGTCTGGTTTTGGAATTAAAGTGATGCTGGCCTCATAAAACAAGTTTGGAAGTAGTCCATTCCTTTCCATCTTTCCGAACAGCTTTAGTAGAATAGGTATTGTTTCTTCTTTAAACGTTTAATAGAAGTCCCCTGGAAAGCCATCTGGCCCTGGATTTTTGTGTCTTGGGAGGTTTTTGATGACTGCTTCAATTTCCTCCCTGGTTATTGGCCTGTTCAGGTTTTCTATTTCTTTCTGTTCCAGTTTTGGTAGTCTGTGGTTTTCCAGAAATGCATCCATTTCTTCTAGATTGCCTAATTTATTGGCATATAGCTGCTCTAATATGTTTTTAAAATTGTTTGTATTTCCTTGGTATTGGTTGTGATCTCTCCTTTTTCATTCGTGATTTTTATCAATTTGTGACTTTTTTCTTTTTAATAGGTTGGCTAATGGTTTATCTATCTTATTAATTCTTTTAAAGAGCCAATTCCTGGTTTGTTGATCTTTTCTACAGTTCTTCTGGTCTCTATTTCATTGAGTTCTACTTGAATCTTTATTAACTCTCTTCTTTTGGTTGGTGTAGGTTTTATTTGCTGTTCTTTCTCCAGTTCCTTTAGGTGCAAGGTTAGCTTGGGTATTTGAGTTTTTTCCAATTTTTTGAGGGATGCTTGTATTGTGATGTATTTCCCTCTTAGGACTGCTTTTGCTGCATCTCCAAGATTTTGAACAGTTTTATCTTCATTTTCAATAGTTTCCATGAATCTTTTTAATTCTTCTCTAATTTCATGATTGGCCCTTTCATCTTTTAGCAGGATGCTCTTTAACCTCCAAGTGTTTGAGTTTCTTCCAAATTTTTTCTTGTGATTGAGTTCAAGTCTCAAAGCATTATGGTCTGAAAATATACAGGGGACAATCGCAATCTTTTGGTATCTGTTAAGACCTGATTTGTGACCCAGTATGTGGTCTATTCTGGAGAAAGTTCCATGTGCACTTAAGAAGAATGTGTATTCAGTTGTGTTTGGATGTAAAGTTCTGTAAATACCTGTGAAATCCATCTGGCCCAGTGTATCATTTAAAGCTATTGTTTCTTTGGAGATGTTGTGCTTAGAATATCTGTCATTTTCAGAAAGTGCCATGTTGAAGTCTCCCAGTATTAGTGTATTATTATCAGTATGTCTTTACTTTGGTTATTAATTGATTTATATACTTGGCAGCTCCCACATTAGGGGCATAAATATTCATGATTGTTAGGTCCTCTTGTTGGATAGATCCTTTAAGTGTGATATAGTGTCCCTCTTCATCTCTTACTACGGTCTTTGGATAAACTTTAATTTATCTGATATGAGGACGGCTACCTCAGCTTTCTTTTGAGGACCATTTGAATGGTAAATGGTTCTCCAACCATTCATTTTCAGGCTTGAGGTGTCCTTATGTCTCAAATGAGTCTCTTGTAGACAGCAAATAGATGGGTCCTGCTTTTTTATCCAGTCTGAAACCCTGCGCCTTTTGATGGGATCATTTAGCTCATTCATGTTCAGAGTTACTATTGAAAGATATGAATTTAGTGTCATAATGATACCTATTCAGTCCCTGTTTTTGTGGATTGTTCCCTTGGACTTCCTCTATTACAGAATCCCCCTTAATATTTCTTGCAGAGCTGGCTTCGTGGTCACATATTCTTTCAGTTTCTATCTTGGAAGCTATTTCTCTCTCCTTCTATTCTGAATGAGAGCCTTGCTGGATAAAGTATTCTTGGCTGCATGTTCTTCTCATTTAGGACCCTGAATAGATCCTACCAACCCTTTCTGGCCTGCCAGGTCTCTGTGGAGAGGTCTCCTGTTAATCTAATATTTCTCCCCTTATAATTTAGGGATCTCTTGTCTCTTGCTGCTTTAAGAATTTTCTCCTTATCTTTGGAAAGTGCAAGTTTCACTATTAAATGTTGAGGTGTTGAACGGTTTCTATGATTTTTAGGGGAGGACGTCTCTGTCTCCTGGATCTGAATGCCTGTTTCCCTCCCCAAATTAAGGTAGTCCTCAGCTATGATTTGTTCAAATATGTTTTCTGGCCCTCTATCCCTCTCAGCACCATCTGGAATCCCAATTATATGTAAATTTTTCCTTCTGAGGCTGTCATTTATTTCCCTTAACCTTTCCTCATGATCTTTTAATCGTTTTTCTCTTTTTTCTTCAGCTTCCTTCCTTGCCATCAACTTACCTTCTATGTCACTCTCTCTACCTCATTAACCCTCATCCTTAGGACCTTAAGTTTGGATTGCATCTCATTTAGTTGATTTTTAATTTCAGCCTGATTAGATCTAAATTGTGCAGTCATGAAGTCTCTTGATTCCTTTATTCTTTTTTCCAGAGCCACCAGTAGCTTTATAATTGTGCTTCTGAATTGGTTTTCTGACATTGAATTATTATCCAAATTCTGCAACTCTGTGGCAGAGGGTACTGTTTCTTTTCTTTTGTGGTGAGTTCTTCTTTCTAGTCATTTTGCTCAGTGTAGAACAGTTGTATGAGTGGGCTGCATCAAGTATATCAACTACGACCTAAGTAAATTTCACCCTAGATGATTCTGCCAAGGTCAGAGACCAGAAATTGAAAACAAAGATCAGAATGAAATAAAACAAAAGGAGCACTAAAGTGAAAAACAAATTTTAAAACAAAGTAGTAAAAAATAAAAGGCCAGGAATCCTAAAGAAGAAGAGAGAGGAAAAAAAGAAAATAAAATGAAAAAAGAAAAGAAAAGAGGAAAAAAAAAGGTAGGCAGGGGACTGGGAGATGGTGATGGTGACGAAGTTGTAGTGGAGGGAGAATGCAGTCCACCAGAGAGGTTCTAGAGGGTGACCTTCTTGTTTCTGAGTATATTAAGTTCTGTATATTAGAAGATGCTCAGTCCCAAATTTATATAAACCAGAAATACTTGTAGAGGTCCCAAACATTGACCACCAAAACATAAATGAAATAAAAGACGGGGCAGGGGGATCCCTGGGTGGCTCAGCGGTTTGGCACCTGCCTTTGGCCCAGGGCGCGATCCTGGAGAACCGGGATAGAGTCCCGCGTGGGGCTCCCTGCATGGAGCCTGCTTCTCCCTCTGCCTGTGTCTCTGCCCCTCTCTCTCTCTATGTCTATCATGGATAAATAAATAAAATCTTAAAAAAAAAAAAAGACAGGGGCAGAATGGGAATGAGGAATCTCACAGAATGAACCAACACAGTACAGTATACCACTTGGTTCTGGGTGAATGCAGGTCATGTTTTAGAAGGTATTAACTTCCACTACTGTAGAACAAAATAAGGCAGAGAGAACAAAAAACACAAAACAAAAAAACATATCTTGTATATCTCCCAAAATTAAGTTGAGTATGTTGAAGGGAATCTAGATGTGGAAAATGTATCTAGGATTTATAATTGTAGAAATATGAAAGTCAAAAAGGAAGAATCTTAAAAGTGAAGAGGTGGTAAAATATTTTAGTTAAGGTGGGAAAAGAGAAAAGAAAATTGGAAATTTACAGTCTGATATAAAAACGAATTGTGCTGGAAAAAGGAAGGAAAAAAAATAAAAAGGAAGGGTACCCTCTGGTTCTATATACTGTAAATCCCTTGACTCCCCCTGGAGCTTTCCAGTGCTGCCTGGTCAAGAACTTGCTCTTCCTCTGGTCCTTCCATCTGGTCTTCTGGGGAGGGGCCTGCTGTGCTGATTCTCAGGTGTGTGCACCTGCGGGAGCTGCCCTGCCCCTTGCACAGTGCTGGGCTCAGTGGGAGCTGTTGACTCCGTGAAGCCCCTGTTCTCTGGCGGCCGCTCCGTCCCAGGCACAGGGTGACACCAGGAAGAACAGTAACACTGGCGGAGGCCAGCTCTCCAGCCCTGGAGTCAGCTCCCGCAACAACTCCCGCAGCTCCCAGTCCGCACTGGCCTGGATGTTCCCGGGGTGGCAGGGGGCACTGATTTGCACAGCTTGGGGGTGTCCAGCGGCAGGAGCATCTTCACTGTCCTATGTCCTCCCCGCCTCCGGCTGTGGGGGGCGGTGGGGCACAGGATCCTGGGTTGTGTCCCCTGGCGTCCTGGGCTCCGGGGCCTGCGCCGCTGGTATCGTGCTCACCAGGGCTGAGCAGCCCCCTCCCCGCGCTCCAGCCCTTTACCCGCTCCACGGCCCTCGGGGTGCGGGGCGCCCTCCCCCGGGGCACACCTCCTCTGGTCGTGACCCTGGGAACCTGGAGGCTCCACTGCCCCTCCTGCGATCCTGCCCAAGTTCCCTGCTAAGCGCCTTTCTGTCCGGGAAGAATACGGTGCAAATTTTTTAAAGTTCCCGCTTCTCGGGGGCTGCGTTCCCCTGTCCTGGAGGCCGTCGCCACCCCCTTAGCCCGGCTCCTCGTAGGGCTCCTCCCCCACTGGATTCTTTTTTATTTTATTTTTCCACCTTCCTACCTTGTTATAAGCAAAAACCCTTCTCTCTGTAGCATTCCAGCTGTTCTCTCTTTAAATCTCAGGTCGAATTCATAGGTTTTCAGGATGATTTGAAAGTTATCTAGGTAAGTTGGTGGAGCTGGGTGAGTTGGGGACCCTACTCCTCCGCTATCTTGCCCTGCCCCTTCCAAATTCTTTTGTTTTTATTCCTATTCCTCTGATCTCTCTCTCTCTCTCTCTCTCTCTCCTTTTGCTCTCTCTTTCTTGCACTTCTTTTTTCCTTCATTAAAAGGCCACTAAGCATCGGACCTCTTTAACGATTAGTCCTAAGGCATTATTTTCTTTTACCTCATGTTCTACTCCTAAGAGACATAATTTGTGCTCATGATTTCAAATGCTGTCTATACTCGCATGACTTACAATATATGTTTTTAATGCAGAATTTTCTTTTGTGCTCTACAATTCATTAAAACTTACTGATCACATGACACCTCTCTTTGATTGGCTAATTCAGCAATTTAAATTCCTTCAAACCCAGTATGTTTGGTGTGTTCCCTATAGTGTTATGACAGTCTTTCTTTTACACAAAATCCCTGATACCTCTTCCTTTGTCATCTCACATACCCCATCCACCATCAAGTTTTATCAATTTTTCACCTAAAATATTTTTATGCCAGGGTTTTCAACCTTAACACCATTGATCTTTGGGCTGGATGATTCTATATTTGGGGCACTTTCTTATGCATTATAGGCTTAGCATCATCCCTGAGGTTTACCACTAGAGGTCCTCCCAAGTTCTGAGAACCAAAATTACGTTGGTTGCCAAATGTCCTGGGATGGAAGTATAGAGCAAAATTGCTTCTGGTTGAGAATCATAGTGTATCCATCCATTTCTATCCAACTCACTTTGGTCACATAGCCCAAGCTTGCATCTCCCTTCTCTGGATGGCAGAAATAGACTTCTAACTGGGTTCCCACATCTACTGTTATACACTCTCCCTCTTCTCACACTGTAGAGGAAGTTTAGTTTGGGAGTTCACAGTGTGAGTGATGAAGTCTGACAGCTGGGATCTGTTCTGCCACACTTTGTGTGAACTTGAACAAGATAAATACTCTTTAATTTTAATAAATTTCCTCACTCTTACAAACCCTGTAGGGAAGTCACAAGCATCAAAAGTGTAATACGTTCATAGTGCTCAGAACAGTGTCTGGCATAGGGTAAACTCTTACTGAGTATTAGCCATAATAGAATAGTCTTTTGAAAACAGAAATCTATAATTTCAACTCTTTACTAAAGAATATGCTTCAATTAATTCCATGGCTCTTAAGATTTAAAAAAAAGTCATTAACATAGCCCACAGGATCACCTGGCATTGTCCCTATTTATATCCTTAATATTCCATTGCACAAAGCTTCCTCTTGATACATAGCCTCAGATGCTATGTTTGTTTATTTTTGCTTGTTTCATATTTTGTGTGTTCATGATATGTATATCATTAATCCTTCAGCCTCCAAGTCTTTGCACCTGCTGTTCTTTCTGCAATGTCTTTTCTTCCCCTAATCTTACATTCAGTCTCAATAACCTCTACTCTTCCTTGGGCTTCTGTCCAACCAATCACCACTTCTTCAGAGAAGTCTTCCTTGGTCTCCACGACTAGATCTGTTATCTTTATTTTACCAGTCTATAGCCCCTCATATTTACTTTTCACATTTACTAATTTGTTTTGTGTGATTCTTTGTTAAAAGTGCACTTTCTCCACTAGATTTACACTCTTTCAAAACAAAGTTTCCTTGTTGTTTTTTAGTTTTGCTTACTACTATATCCATATGTCACATAATTCTGGACTTGCATTTAAGAAATATTTTGTGTTGAATGAAATACAGATACATATATAGATATAGATATATAATTTTATAGCTGATTAAATGACTTTATAGTTACAAAATTAATGTATGTCGCTTTATAATAAAGACAGATGTCTTTGCTCAGTTTCCTGAAAAAAGCAAAAACAGAGAAATAGCCTTATGTATAGGAAATTTATCCAAAGATATGTTATACAGCTGATTACCACTGTGGACAGCTATGACTAGATCCTGCTAGAGAACCTATAGAGAATGCAGCTGAGCATTGTCTGAGAAGTTAACAGGAAAGGGAGTCATTTATTTACGAGTTCCTATTACCCATGTTCATGTGTCCTCTAGGTCAGCAAACACTTTCTCATACAACCATCCATTTTTTCACATGCACTAAGAACTGAGTGGATGTCCATGTGGCAAAATCAAAGAATATATAGAATAGAAAGCTAAATAGCTGAAAAGCAAACATCGATGTTTATTTATTTAATTTATATTTCTAGTGCTTCTGTGAAATCACATTTTCATTTTTATTGGCTCCTTTCTTGTTTATGCAAGGTACAAATAAGGGGTGCCTGGGTGGCTCAGTTGGTTAAGCCTCTGCCTTGGGTCATGATTTCAGGGTCCAGGATCTGATTGAGCTCCACATTGGGCTCCCTGCTCAGCAGAGAGTCTGCTTCTTCCTCTCCTTGTGCCTGCCACCCTTTCTCTCCTTGCTTGTGCTCTCTCTCTGTGTCAAATGAATAACTAAAATCTTAAACACATGCACACAAAAGAAAAAACAATATGCAAATGAGCTGCTTGTCTTGTCTAGTCACAATTTTAAGGGGTCTTTTGTAGAGAGAGCATGCAAACTCTTTGTCTTTCATTTTAATGTAGTCGAATCTGATAGTTGATGCTCTATATATCTCCAATTTCTTCTCTTTTTTCCTGATACCAAGGGATCAAAATAATTAGAAATTTTTTTCTAAACATCTTATACAAGATATGTTATTTTTATGCAAATATTTGAGCCATAAAGATTTTATTTTGGTGCATTTAAGAAATGCATGAGTGATTCAGATTTTCCTCATCTTTGGCAACATTTGGTTATCACTATTTTTTAAAAGCCATTTTGATAGGTGTGTAGTGATATCTCATTGTAATTTTAATTTGCATTTCTCTAATGGCCAACAGTGTTGAACGTTTTTTATGTGTTTATTCATCAGCTGTATTTCCTCTTCCATGAAATGTCTGTTTATGTTGTTTTATTTTTTCATTTCCTAATTGGATTATTTGTGGATTTTTTTTTTCTTTTTTCACACTGTTGAGTTTGGGGAGTTCTTTATATGTTTTAATTGCTAAATATTTTTGCAAATATTTTCTTCTACTCTTTAAGCCTATCTTTGTCTGCTTAATCATTTACAGAGCAAGAATTTTTAATTTTTTGAGGTCTAATTTATCACTTTTTCCTCGGATTGATCTTACTCTGCCCTGAAGTACTCTCTCTTCATTCACTGTTTAGATTCTCATCAACCATCTAAAAAATACAAACATATAGCTCATAAATGCCATTAGTTACTATGTAGACCTAGTTAGCCGTTGTTTTGTTTCCTTTGTCTATCAATCAACAGTAAACAAAAGTTTATCTATAAACAATCCAATCACAGTCATTGAGATATGCTGTCCCTAGAAAGAATTCTATGCCATTGTTAGTCTATGGGCTTAAACAGCCCACAGCTATTTCTACTCAATCAGAGGCATGTGGATAGGGACAAGAAAAAGAAAAAAAAAAGACTATATTAACACTACATATCTTAACCAGATTATAAGTAGCTATTAAAAATGTTATGTGAATATTAAGTGAATGATCTAGTGAAGATAAGCTGTAGACATATAGAGCAAAAAAAAAAAAAATTATTGCTAAGATAAATTATCCAAAAAAAGGAGTCTATTTCATTAGACTCATGGCTTGGAATGTTATGTTCTCCCACCATTTCACCATAGAGTCAAATATCTAGTACGTGAATGGAATAACCACAACATTGATTTCATTTTTGATGAAACACTGAAGAAAGGATGAACACAAAGAAACCGAGGAAATAGGATATTCATATTTCCTTTCTGGGAAGATAAAATTTAGCTCAGCCAACAATATCTAAGGGCTGTGGGAACTCTCAGGCAGTTCTAGGGATGTTATATAAGTTGGAGAGATAAGTACTACATTTTACAGAGAAAATCATGCAGTGAACCTTGTTAGTAACTACAAGAGATGAATTTGAAAGAGTTAAGTTGAACTTGTCTGCAGATAGCAAAGAAGACCTATAGCTGAAGTCAGATTCAGTTGGACAGAGTCCTGGAGAAAATTGCTTAAGTAAAGTTGTCAGGGGTAAAGGGAACAAGAGCAATGGCTTTAAAACTGAAATCAAGCCATTTAGTAACTTGGCTTCATTTAGTTTAAATGCATTTAATGAATATTTCTCCAATTCCAGCTATGTGCTTGGTAGTTACTAGACATTAGAACTATGAAGAAGAAAACCACAGTAAAGGTTGTTAAATAATATTTTAGTATATCAGAGGAGACAATCAGCTAAAAGTAGTAAAAATCCAATTATAATGACAATGTGCAATAACAGAAATTGGTAGGAGCAAATAGCTTCTATTAATTAAATGGATTATAAGCATGACTTTTAATGAGTACAAGAGCCTGGTATCTATAATCCCTTTTCTAAATGAGAACAAAAGTTGTGTTAGTGTTACTTTCTCGATCTGACATGTTTTTCATGCCATTCCTATAATTCTTTCTGGTCCTTATGATAAATATGTTCCAAACATAATTTTGTTCATTTGGTTTTCAAATGTCTTTCCCCTGTTCTCTCTTGCAGCCACTGCAGTTAGGCTTTTGGCCCAACCTCTCCACAAAAGCTTCTCCCTGTTGCTTTCTTTCCTAAGGAGCTCTGATTGCTCCAGCATCACTTCCTGAGAAGGATGTCTTTCCTCCACTGAATTGCCTGTGTACCTGTGTCAAAACTCAACTGAACGTTCTTGGGCAGGTCTCTTGTTGGGTTCTCTTTTCTGTCTCACTGACCTCAATGCCTCTCCCTCTACCAAACCTACACTATGTTAATTAGTCTAGATAAATATTAGCTCTTTCATAAGGGGAGAGTTATTTTTTCCACTTTACTCTCCTTTTACAAGAATTTCTTTTTAGTTACCCTAGTGCCTTGTCATATAGATTTCATATAAATTCTAATGCCTTTTCATATAAACACAATCAAAAACTTGGTTTTGTCTGCAAAAGAAAAACATCTTGCTGGGATTTTAGTAGGAATTGTATTAAACTTATAGATAATGTTGGGAAGAATTAGCATATTTACTATATCAAGTCTCTTCACCTATGAACATGATGATCATTTATTTGTTTGTCCATTTATTTAGGTCTTTTATTTCTTTTATCAACATTTCATATTTTTTAGTATTTATTTATTTATTTATTTATTTACTTACTTATTTATTTATCTACACAGGTTTTGTTAAGGGTATACCTGGCTATTCCATTTTCCTATGATCGCAAACATTTTTTTTAAATATTTTATTTATTTATTTAACAGAGAGAAAGAAAGAGAGAGAGCACAAGCAGGGGGAGCAGCAGAGGAAGAGGGAGAAGCAGGCTCCCCAATGAGCAGGAGCCTGATGCAGGGCTTCAGTCCAGGACCCTGAGATCATGACCCAAGCCTGAGGCAGACACTTAACCAAATGAACCACTGAGGTGCCCTGGTATTTTGTTTAATTTGATTTCCACATGTTCATTTTTAGTATACAGAAATGTGTCTGATTTTAGTGTACTGGTCTTGGATCATATGACCTGGCCAGCCTCATGTATTCATTCTAGGATTTATTTTCTACAGATTCTTTGGGATCTTTTACACAGACTTTGAAGTCATCTATAAATAGAAGTAGTTTTTTTCTCTTCCTTTCTAATCTGTATGTTTTTAACTTTTATTACCTTAATGCAGTGGCTAGAAATGTCAATACTGTGTTGAATGAGAATGGTGAGAACAAACATCCTCACTGTGTTTCCAATCTCAAGAGAGAAAGCATTCAATCTTTTGTTATTGAGGGGGATGCTATCTTTATTTATTTATTTATTTATTTTTGTGGGGGGATGCTATCTTTAGAATTTTTGTAGACACTCTTCAAGAAAATGGAGTTATTTTCTCTTTATTCCTAATTTGTGGAGAGTTGCTCATTATCAATAGGTTTTTAATTTTGTTAAATGCTTTTCTACATTAATTTGTATGAATGTATTTATCTTCATTAGCCTGAAAATTAGTTTAATTGGCTTTTGTCTGTCATAAAATAATTTTATATCACCTTTTGAAATTTTTGAAAGACATGTCCATTGTATATACATTGAGTGTTTCTTACCTTAGGTAAAAATTCCTTGCCACTGCCTTTTGGCGTCTACTATTTCTGAGTAGATATAGTATTTTGTTTATTTTTATTATTTATTTTTGTTTTATTTTTGTTTTCCTGAATGTCACGTGTCTGATTCCTTGGCTGATTTATAGGTTTTCGTTTTATCATAGGTTTTTCAAAGTTCATCTCTAATGTGCTTAAGTGTGGTTTGGAGTTTATTGCTGTTCTTGGATCTGTGGGTTTATTTCCTTCATCACTAAAAAAGAAATTTATATCTCTATTTCTTTCACATCTTCCACTAGGATTTCAGTTACATGTGTGTTAGACCATTTAATGTTCTCACACAAGTCTCAGATG
Source organism: Canis lupus dingo (assembly GCF_003254725.2). Taxonomy (NCBI): domain Eukaryota; kingdom Metazoa; phylum Chordata; class Mammalia; order Carnivora; family Canidae; genus Canis; species Canis lupus. The sequence goes on along the minus strand of NC_064261.1, from coordinate 27,345,694 downwards.
GTCAGTTCAGGTGGGTTTGTTTTTGTTTTTTTTCTTTTGAGTTGTTTTTATTTTTTAAATTTTTTAAAATTTTGATTCATGAGAGACACACAGAGAGAGGCAGAGACACAGAGGCAGAGGGAAAAGCAGGCTTCCCACTGGAAGCCCGATGTGGGACTCGATCCCAAGACCCCAGGACCACGACCTGAGTCTAAGGCAGATGCTCAACCACTGGGCCATCAAGGTGCCCCTCAGGTTTTTAAAATTCTATTTTGGTATTTGCATGCCAGTTCCCTGATCTTTTTCTTTGTTGTGTCCTGCCTATTGTCAAGTGTATCAAAGGACTATTCATTTCTGATGTATTTTTTTTAATTCTATTACTTCCTTTTGCGGTTTCCCTTGACTTTCTGAAATTCTTCATCTGATCTCATACATCCCTTTTCTTTTCCACTTGGATTTATTATATATTTACCATAGTCATTATAAAACCCTTCATTAGCCTGCTGCCTAGTACCAAGCAATGATCTTAGATGTTCTATCAACTTTATTGCTTACTCCTAAGTCTCTTCTGTACTGCTGCCCACAGTGGAAAGCCCAGGGGATAAATGAAAGTGCTGATTATTATAGACTCACTCTGTGGTCAGGATATTTGGGAACCCTATTCTTCATGCCAGGCCTCTGGGTCATTTGAAGGTGGGTTTTTTCTTCAAATCCTCTGTTGTGATTGCTCTATCTAGCTCTGGACCAATGATAAAAACATCCATGGGTCTCTACACTCCTACAAACAACCTAGTCCCTTCAGAAAATTAGCTTATGTATGTTTCTTTGTGTCTTCTGATTAAGTATCTTTTTATCATTATAAGATCAGTGGGCCAGTCTTTTGCCACTTTTTATAAATTAGGGGAAAAAAAGGTCCAGAGTGATCTTTTAAAATAGAAATCCTATCACATGATTCTTCTCAAAGGCTTTACTAGATAATCTATTACTAGGTAGCTTATCTTCTCTAAGCAGAAACCAAAATCTTTAGAAATGTCCTCCAGACCAGTAAGAGCTGGGCTTCTATTAACTGTCTGATCTCATTTGTTCCTAGTCTCCTCACCAGTAACTCATTCTGCCCCACTGATCTCTCTGCTAGTCCTCTGACACACCAGGCACATTCCCTACTTTTACAATCATTTTTCCTGCCAGGAATACTCCTGGCCAATATCAGCATAGATAACACTTTGACCTCCTTCAAATTTTAAAAACACTAAAACAAACATAAGACAAGAGCAACAAAAAAGCGGGGGGAGGAGGGAGGAAAGAAAGGGAAAAAACTTAAAAGGAAGCATCTTCTCAGTGTTTTTTCCTGACCACGCTATTTAAAATTAGACCTCTCTGTCTTTGAAATATATTTGCTCTTCTTCCCTGCTTTCATTTTCTCCATAGCATTTAATCACCTTTATACATAAGGTGGTATGGTGTATGGGAGGTGTGTGTGTGTGTGTGTGTGTGTGTAATTTACCAATTTATTATCCTCTTCCCCCTATTGAATGTAAGTTTCACACATGCAGGGATTTTTGCCTACTGTGTCCTCTGCTGTATCTATAATCCTTCAAACAATGTCTGCACGTAATAGGTGTTTGGTAACTATTGTAAAATGTGTAAATAAGTAACACATCGTTTGAAAACATGATAGTCTCTTCTATGTCCAAACCTGATTCATTATAATCTGTTTAATGATACGTGACCACTAAAGAAGGCCTGAGTTTTAGATATGGAATCAAGAACAAGGAAATACCCTTGTCAACTTGACAGATTAAAGCTTCTACTAATATCAATTCTTACTGAGCCCAGTGTACCTGATTTGTATGTACAACTGGATACTTCCTTAGAAATTCTAGGAGTACTGAGGAGATTAATGAGGTAAAATATGAAATACTTTATTTCTTCTTATGAAAATGCTGGCAGCCCAGATGGCTCAGTGGTTTAGTGCCGCCTTCAGCCCAGGGCCTGATCCTGAAGCCTCAGGATCAAGTCCCACGTTGGGCTCTCTGCATGGAGCCTGCTTCTCCCTCTGTGTCTCTCTGTCTCTCTCTCTCTCTGTCTCTCATAAATAAATAAATAAATAAATAAATAAATAAATAAAATGTTTAAAAAAAAGAAAATGTGCTAATATGCATATGTCTGTGCAGTCTCACATAACGAGTAACACAACCAAGTAAGTGAGCCTCATGGTCAAACCAAGACATACAATTGATTTATGGGGAGAACTTAGAAAGATTTTTTTCAAAACTCTAATGAATAGAAAATCAGGAAAATAATCCTTAGTAATTTTTCTCACATTGCACATTAAACCTACAGGATGGCATGAAGTATTCAGATTCATTGGGATAAGTCCTGCCTCCATGTTTTGCTGCCCTTAATTTGGTTGGTGTGCCTCTGTTGCCTTGCCACCTAGACTCTCCTTGTGAGAGGTGGCTGGACTGGATTTCAGAGCTCCTATGGCTGCAGTGGGGAGCTCAAAGATATAAACTTTGACATCAGTAAGTCCTAGTTTAAACTCAAGTTTCATATATTACTAGCTGTGGAACTTCCTCTGGCCCCAGTTTCTTTAACTGAAAGTGAAGTTATTGACCTATTATAGGACTAATATGAGGATTAGAAATAGCAAGTGTAAAGAATCGTGCACATCACATGGACTGCGTTGATGGTAGCAGATGCTGTGCTAAATGCTTCCTAAGGAGACACATGCTTGGACTCATTCTCAGAACAGCACATAGAGGCTAAATATGCAAAGATTCTGGCTGCAAGACTTCTTCAACTCTGGAAAGACCTCTGAACCTTGAAGGCATGATAGAGAGATTTTATAGAACTAAAGATACATACTTAATGTTTATTTGTTACAACAATGAAAATAAAAACTAAATAACTCAGAGATGTTTTTAAATTTAATTATTTTTTTAAAAATATTTTATTTATTCATGAGAGACACAGAGAGGCAGAGACATAGGCAGAGGAAAAAGCAGGCTCCCTACCGGGAGCCTGATGTGGGACTCAATCCCAGGACTGCAGGATCATGAACTGAGCCAAAGGCAGATGCTCAACAACTGAGCCACCCAGTTGCCCCTAAATCTAATTATCTTAAAAATTATTTCATTTATGAAATATTTATGCCATATATAATTATAATAAAATATAAATATTTATGCCATATATAATTATAACAAAATATAAATATTAAATATGTGTTATAATGTGTAAATTATAATACATAACAAATTATAATAGTATACTAACATATAAATAAATATACATATTTAAATAATGTTATATATAATTACAATACATATAAAGTGTATATATGAGAAAAAGAAATCATGTGTACATTAGCTAATATTCACTGAGTATATTTCTAGGCTCTTCTATAAATAAGAATCATCAAAACAACCTAATTCCGTCTAGCAAAAGAGGAGGAGGGCACACTTGAAAAGTCAGTGGAAAGCAGTAAAAAGGGGAAGGAGTCTGCCAAGTTAATGCACACACCACACATATGTTCATGTGAGAAGAGGAAAAATGAATTGGAATGTGAAAAATGTGCACCTATAGCCTCTAAATGCATGTACCATTGCAATTTGTCTTTATAGCAAGCCTGTAGTATGGGTTCTAACATTATCCTTATTTTTTCTATGAGTAAACCAAAGAACAGAAAGCTAAATTATTTATTCTAGTTCACACAACTAGTAAGTGGTAGAGCTGGGTACAAACCCAAGCAGCAAGATAAAATTAAATATGCATTTAAGACTATCTATATGCTTACATTTTTATTTTTTAGAATATGAATAAGTAAAGTGACTTAATCACCTCTGATGTGTCTTAGTATTTCACAGACTGATTTTTGGGGCACTATTACCAGGAAGTTTCATCTTTGGCCATAGAAGCTAGAGATGGACTGATCATCGTCTTTCTTTCTTTGAGACTGACAGTGTTTATTAACATATTCAGGCCATCTGTAATAAAGAAAACTGTAATAAAAATAAACCATTTAGCTTTAACAGTTAAAGAAACCAACTTATTTATGTAAGGAGAGGATAAATATTGCTTTGTGGGTCTTTGAGATGGTATTTCTTTAACAGTACCTTGGGGAGTATGACTTGATGTCATTCTTAAATTAGGACCCAGGGGTGATACCAGCAAATTTCCTTCTATGGGAAGATTCAGCATGCTAATTGGCTTTGTGGCACTTGGTAATATCTTCATTCATTTCAGACCTTCCTTGGCACGGTTTCTGACATAGTCCTGATGCAGATGTAATTTTTTGTTTCCTTTTCCACATTGGTCAAACTGGGGAACTTTAACTTGTGGGCTTTGGGGATTATGGAACAATATTTTCCATTAAGTAAACCCTGTCCCAAGCATTACTTGCAATAAGAAATTTGCAGAAAATATTTCAAATTCAAAGTTTAATATTTGGCATATTTTAATATTCCTAGTTGAAATTTTACAAAAGAAAAGTCGAACTCAAATATAAGTCAGCCTGTTTTCTAACTGGAAACACACTGGGTGTCTGGGAGGACAGTCTAAGCTAGGTCAACAATCTTCCTCTGTCTCTTTGCAGCTTCTGTTGCAAACAGGGTGGAGGGCACAGCTGAGGACAGAGTGGGAAGCAGTGAAGGGGAAACTGCAAGTTTGTGAGTGCTTGTCACATGTCACTGTGAGAAGAGGAAAATGAATGGGACTGTGAAGACTCCTGCAACTACAGTTTAGAAATCTGTGTTGTCCTTAGGTCATGTTATGGTTCAATGCCTCAGGTTCTTTATCTGTAAAACGGGTTCCCACATTTTTCTGTTTCTACTTTTAACTTGATAGCTTATACTAGAGAACACTTTCTCTGCATGTCTTCTGAACCAGTTCCTCCCAAGGACTTGCAGGCAATTTACCAAAAACATGAAAAATTAAGATCAAACATATTTTTTAACTCAAAGTAAAATCAAAGTGAAGTATTCGACCACAGTGAAAGTGAGTACATAGAAGCATCTGCATGCAGCAAGGACTGCATAATTCTTAATGACGGAATATTAAGTTAGTTCAGAATTTCCTAGAAGCTAATGCCAATAGAACAACTGGAGGTCACAAGTTTTGTGTTGTCAATAAGTACCACTTTCTGGTGCTTCAAAGCAAGAAGGCATTTTTAGTGACAATGTGTGGAATAAACCAAGTGCAGGCTCCCTGCAAGGAGCTGTATATATTGTTTTGGCAACAGCAGGAAACTGGAGTATGATCCTGCATCACATCTGTGTGAAGAGCTCTTCAACCTATATTCTTTTACAGTCATTGTAAACATATGTGGCAGATTTGATGACATCTCCACAATTAATATGAAAAGGCTTTCAAAGTAGCTATTTCTAATAACATTGATCACAAAAGTCAGCACAATGTTTAGTCATTATAATTTTTTAGGGTCACTGGTTGAAGCTCCCTAACTACAGGCATATTAATTTGTGCTCATTGCTCGAATCAACGCAGACAGCATTGCCTCTCCAGCAAAAGTTTCTGATTTGGAGGAAAATAAACTATTTGATTTCAAGTCCCATTATGTACACTTAAGAGAATGCTTGGGACACCTGGGCGGCTCAGCGGTTGAGCGCCTGCCTTTGGCTCAGGGTATGATCCCGGAGACCCGGGATCGAGTTCCACGTCGGGCTCCCTGCATGGAGCCTGCTTCTCCCTCTGCCTGTGTCTCTGCCTCTCTCTGTCTCTCATGAATAATAAATAAATAAAATCTTTTTTTTTTTTTAAAGGGAATGCTTAAGTGACTTTTATAGCCTAGTATACTCTTCATTACCTATGTTTGGTAGGCAATGTGCCTTCTCCACTCCCTGTTTTAGTAGGGAAGCTGTAGAAGAAAGAACGTTCCATTTGCTGGTCTTGTGACTGATGTTTCCTGTTCCCGTATCAGGATACTTTTTTTTTTTATTTTTTTTTTAATTTTTATTTATTTATGATAGTCACAGAGAGAGAGAGAGAGGCAGAGACACAGGCAGAGGGAGAAGCAGGCTCCATGCACCAGGAGCCTGATGTGGGATTCGATCCTGGGTCTCCAGGATCGCGCCCTGGGCCAAAGGCAGGCGCCAAACCGCTGCGCCACCCAGGGATCCCCAGGATACTTAACTGTATGAAAAAATCAATGTTGTCTGACTTGTATATGTAGTGATAATAAATATTGAGGGTGGCGCAGCGGTTTGGCGCCTGCCTTCGACCCAGGGCGCGATCCTGGAGACCCGGGATCGAATCCCACGTCGGGCTCCCGGTGCATGGAGCCTGCTTCTCCCTCTGCCTGTGTCTCTGCCTCTCTCTCTTTCTCTCTGTGTGACTATCATTAAAAAAAAAAAAAAAAAAAAAAAAGGCCAGGCTGTCAATGCCCTTTAAAAAAAAAAAAAAAAAAAAAGATATATTTCCTGGGTGGCTACTATTCCAGGTACCAACCTAGGTATCAAAGAAGAAAATGGAAAGGACACACTTATTATCCAATGATGATGACCTTAAAGCTATAAAATAGCCTTTAAAAACTAGTTACTATTGTTATCACTCTTAGACTATGCTTATGTTTTAGCTAGAACAAGAATAATGGAAATATCAGGTCTGAGTATGAATAAAGGTTATGGTGATTACTATCTTCCAAACTCTTCTCATCTGCTCACTGGTGTTTGGAAAAGTAGACGGTAAAGTCTCTGAGGCTACAATTTGCTTGAAATATAAGAATCTCTCTCAGGGATGCTCCTGAGATTTCATTTCCTTATAAGGCATATCTGAATTGTGCATATCTGTTCATAAACAATTCATGTGGCATTGTGCTAGGTGATCTGTTATATACAAAAAATTTTAGAACACACTCCATATCCTAATTTGATGGAATAGTTATAATACATTTAAAATAATTATGAGGAACTATGAAATCATTTGTTTATCAGAACATCCTGTGGAGTACATAAGGGTGCAGTCTTTGGACAGATTATAATTGCAACAGGACTTCCTCTATAGATGGAAATCTTTTAAAATAGTCTTTACTTTCTCTGGGTAGATGCAACTTTATACTAGGACACACAGCTTGAATAGCTAATATGTGCTGTATATCTTTGCCCACTCACCCTATTGGCTGGGCAGCCTTGGACAGGTCCCAAAACACAGGGGAGTATGTGCAATCCTCAGTTAGTGCCACTGAAATGGATGCCAGAGTAGTAAAATATTAATTAGAAAATTAGTAAAGCAATATTGGCTTTAAGATATTCAAAGAAAAACTCCTTTAGCCACCCCCTCCCCCCCCCGCCCCAGGAAGACTTTATAAAAGATGAAGAAAGAGTAATTACATTTTGAAGGATAGGTAGGATTCGCATAGGTAGAAAAAATCATAGAGATACTTTCAGCTGGGCAGATGAAACAGAGTGAAAAAAAGTACTAAGATAGAAGAGGGAAAACTGTGGGAACAGCTGGTAAAAACATTTGGTTGGAACTGTTGCATTGAGTGTGAGAATTAGGGAAAGAGAGGGAATGCAGCTTGCTGCCAGCTGACAGAGGACTTTGAATATCAGAATAAAGAATTTAAACTCTACCCTTTAGGCAACAACAAATCATTGAAGTATTTTGAGAAAATGATTGATATAATTAAAAGGAATCATTTTGGAAAATATCAGTACAACAACACAAAATAATTTTTTCCACTTAAAATAAAAATCAGTAATGGTTGCTCCTGAGAAATGTTAAATTGAGATAAGAGGTAAATAAAATCATCTCTAATTCAACTACAGCAAAGTAATGAGTACTAATGCTTTCATGTACTTAAATCGAGATTATTTTCATGTGTATAGTACATTGTACTATTACACAAGTGTATATGTTATAAAAATGATGTCCCACTGTGCATAAGATTTTAAGGATATTTTGTCATTGAAACAGATAATATAGATTTATAGCTAATAAAGAGCACATCTCCTACTGAACTCCACAGTTGTACACACACACACACACACACACACACTGCCTCTCTCTCTCTGTGTCTCTCATGAATAAATAAAAATAAAATCTTAAAAAAAAAAGTGCTAGCCCTATCATATAAATCCCTGCATGTAACTATTCGGAAATCTCCTTTCTCACAACATAAACTTAAGTCTTTCTAACATAGCATAAAACACAAGGACAGGAATTACATAATTGATATTTACCTCTTTGGCTCTGGGATATAGTGTTGAAATGCATTTTGTAAAAGGATAAATGATCTTCTGTATCCAACTTGCATAGTTAAGTCAAGGAGTCAGTGAAGCAATGGAAGTGGAATTGCTTTAAAAGGCTCAAAGTTAAAAGTAAAAATGAGGTCATATTTGTACTCTCAGTGGCCAAAATAATAATAATAATAGTAATAATAATAATAATAATAGTGCTGAAATCATATATTCTTATTGCACTGAGAATTGCTCCCGGCTTTCCTATCCTCTGCAGTCCAGAAATGTGCTACAAAAATACATCCAGGAGGAGAAGCATATCTACATTGATGTTTCATAGCTGCACTGCAATATCACTCATTGGCTCTCTGATTGTGAGGACAATCCCTGGTAAAGTTGGCACTATTTTCTTGTACTTTAAAAACAGTGCTATACATCCTTTAATTCTGTTTAGATGTTTGTTTCGAAACACTTCTCACTTTGGAATGCTTATAAATCTTATGGTATTCTCATATAATTCTCATTAATTGTGAGAAAGAATAGTCACAAATTACATATTCCCTGTTGCTATGGGCTCCTGGGAAACCCATATTTGCACCATCTAATTTTATAGCTGGACCATATTTTGAATGTTTGCACTTTTGCAACCAGTCCCCCTGCCAGCAACTTGTCTTCTTCTGGCAGACATACTTCACTTTCCAGGGCTTACTTTTCATTCCATATGAGTTTTATTTTCATTTTGTAGTGATTATGGCTTTGAAATAAATATGTGCTTCCTCCTCCCTGTAGCTCTTTTGCACAGATTATACCTTCCTTTAAGTAGCTCTTTTTTTTTTTTTTTTCCCCTCTTGGGTACCTCTCCTCAAGCTGATCCTATGATCTATTCCATGAAATGTGTACTAGTTTTAAGCTCTTCTCTCTCAGCTTAAAGCCTGCAGTTTATACTCTGCTATGTGATGTTGGAACTGAGACTCAAAACTACATTGACACTTTCCCAGCTGCTTTCTGTTTGGCTCTGCCTGTGGAGAACGTACAGGACCTGACAAGGTCTAGAGAGAGAAGGGGCTTATTCAATCTTTTCTCTTCTTAGTCTGTGAGGAATACACCAGCCTTGTTTCTTTGCTTTGGTGGCTGTGATTTACACTAGGAGCCTCTGTTTAATTCAATTTTCCAACAGTTGCAAGACTAGTGTTGTGGAATCCCCTCAGGCTCTCTCCTCAGATGTCTCATCCCCAGGGAACCTGCAGAGACATCAGCCCCAATCCAGCCCATTCATAGAAACCAGTTTCATCACTGTAGAGTTCCTACTCCCCATTTCTAAGTTTAAATGATCCTAGCTTCATCTGCTTTGCTTAGCCAGCCCTAGAGGTGGTAACTACCTTATCAAAATCTCAGTGCTGTCTTTCTATATTTTTAATCTTTATACTTAGTTAATTCTTTATAATTACTTTTTTTCCCCTCTGATAAAATATCTAATATGGTTTCTGTCTCTAACCTAGGTCCTGCTTGATTAGGGAAATTAGTAACAAGAGTAATCTCAGGAAATAGACCAACAAAAATGAGATTCTGGAAGAGTTTAATGTGAACATGGGTAACTATTTCTGTAAAAAGCCAGATAGTAGTAAACATTTTTAGCCTTTTGGGCCACAAAAATCACTGTCACAAAAACTTACTTTTGTTATCATGTGAAGGAAGTTCTACATAATATGCAAACAAGTAGGTGGCCAGATTTAACCTATTGACTATCATTTGGAAAATCTTGGTTAATGGGAGGAGATCCAGAGTGGATTCTGGAGACAGGAGTTCCAAGCCTGGGATGGTGGCAAATAAGCTCTATGTCTATGGAAAACTTATATAGCAGATCCTTTACCTCAAGTTCCTCCTCTTGAAAAGCAGACTTTGGAGATCAAATATCTAAAAAGTCTTCTTGATCTCTATTTCTATGAGTCAGAATTATTCATTTAACTCAATTATTTATCTGTGGGTAAGATTTGGCACAAAAAACAGCTGTAGCACTAGACTTGAGGAATGACAGCGAGAGGAGCTCCACTGGCCTGCTCACCAGTAAAACTAGAAAAATAATGACAAAAAAGCAACCATTTAAAGTCTTTGGAAACAGTCCTAAAGGTATACAGCAAATGAAAAAAATGCATCTATTCAAGAAAAGCTACTGAAATTCAGTAAGGACAGCAAGAGTCTGTGGTTTAAAAAAAAAAAAAAGACATCAAGGGAGGAATTTGGGAAACCCAAGAATATATGGAAATTGAAGAACACACTTCTAAATAACCGATGAATCAAAGAAGAAATAAAAATGGAAATAAGAGAGGAGCCTGGGTGGCTACATTTATTTGACTCTTGATTTCGGGTCAGCTTGTGATCAGAGTCAGGGTCAGATCCAGCACTGCACTGGGCTCCAGGCTCCATGAGGAGTCAGCTTGAGGATTTTTTCCCTCTCTCTCCCTCTGTCTCTTCCCCTGATCATGCTCATGTATGCACTTTCTCTATGTCAATAAATAAATAAATCTTTCAAAAAAGTGAAATAAGAAAATACTTTGAGATAAATGAAAATGAAGACACAAGCTCCTAAAACTTATAAAGATATAGATAAGTCAATGTAAATGTCTATGGTAAAAAAAGAAGAAAGATCTCAAATTAATAACCTAACATTTCATCTAAACATTAGAGAAAAGAAGAGCAATTTAAAACCTAAAACAAGCATACAGAAAAATAATAAAAATTAGGGCAAAAATTAATGATGAAGAGAATAGAAAAACAATAGATAATAATCAATTTAAAGACAGTTGGTTCTTTGAAAAGATCCACAAATTGATAACCCTTTAGCTGTATTGACCTAGATAGAAATAGACAAGACTCAAAAAACTAGAAACAGAAATGAAAGAGGGGCTATTACTAATGATTTTATAGAAATAAAAAGAATTATGAAGGAATACTGTATATAGTTGTATGCCTATAATTAGATAATTTAAATGAAATGGACAAATTTCTGGAAATACTTGTTACTGAAACTTGACTGAAGGAGAAGTAGACAATCTGAGTAGATTTATTTTTAAAAAGCATTGATTAATAATAATAAAAATTTACACCAGCACACCCAAAAGAGCCACCCAAATGGTTTCACTGGTGAGTTATTTCAAACATTTAAAGTAGAGGGAGGGGGAAAGATGGCTGAGGAGTTGGGTCCCCAAGTCACCTGTCCCCACAAAATTACTTAGATAACTTTGAAATCATCCTGAAAACCTATGAATTCGGCTTGAGATTTAAAGAGAGAACAGCTGGAATGCTACAGTGAGAAGAGTTCGTGCTTCTATCAAGGTAGGAAGATGGGAAAAAGAAAATAAAGATATAAAAAGCATCCAAGAGGAAGGGGCCCCAGGGAGGAGCCAGGCTAAGGCTGGGCGAGTGTCCCCAGGACAGGAGAGCCCCGTCCTGGAGGAGCAGGAGCTTCACCAATCTTCCCGGGTGGAAAGGCACTCGCAGGGAGTTAGAGCAGGACCCCAGGAGGGCGGGGGTGCCCTCAGGCTCCCTGGGACACTAACAGACACCTGCGCCCAGGGAGAGTGCACCACACCCCCCGGCCGAACTCCCTAAAGGGCTGCAGCGCGGCGCACAGCTGGACCCGGGAGCAGTTCGGAGGTGGCTTGGACCGAGGAGGCTGCGCAGCGAGGAGCGCCAATCCAGCAGTGCAGGCCCAGGAGCTCAGGTCGCCAGGGGACACAGCCCAGGATCTGGCGCTTTCCCCGGGACAGGCAGAGGCCAGGAAGGCACAGGACAGCAAGGACGCTCCTGCAGCAGGGGAGCTCGAGCTGTGCAGGTCAGCGCCCCACCCCACCCCCAACCCAGCATCCAGGCCCCTGCAGACTGAGAGCTGCGGTAGTTACTGCGGGAGCTGACTCCAGGGCTGGAGAGCTGGCCGCTGCCACTGTTGTTATTCCTCCTGGGGCCTCACAGGATAAATAGCCTCCACTAAGCCTCACAGTGGCCTCACAGGACAAACAGGATAAACAGCTCTCACTGAGCCTAGCACCAGGCAGGGGGCTGAGCACCTCCCCCAGGTGCACACACCTGAGAATCAGCACAGCAGGCCCGTCCCCCAGAAGACCAGCTAGATGGACAGGGGAAAAGCAAGTTATTGACCAAGAGGCACTGGAAAGTTCCAGGGGAAGTCGAGGGATTTAAAGTATATAGAATCAGAGGACACTCCTCCTTCTGTTTGTTTTTTGTTTGCTTCCCCCCCCCCTTTTTTCTTTTCTTCTCTTTTTTTTTTCTTCTTCTTCTTGTCTTTTTTCTCTTCCCTCTTTTTCTCCTTTTCCCAATACAACTTGTTTTTGGCCACTCTGCACTGAGCAAAATGACTAGAAGGAAAACCTCACCTCAAAAGAAAGAATCAGAAACAGTCCTCTCTCCCACAGAGTTACAAAATTTGGATTACAATTCAATGTCAGAAAGCCAATTCAGAAGCACAATTATAAACTACTGGTGGCTGTAGAAAAAAGCATAAAAGATTCAAGAGACTTCATGACTGCATAATTTAGATCTAATCAGGCAGAAATTAAAAATCAATTAAATGACATGCGATCCAAACTAAAGGTCCTAACAACGAGGGTTAACAAGGTAGAAGAACGAGTGAGTGACACAGAAGACAAGTTGATGGTAAAGAGGGAAACTGAAGAAAACAAGAGAAAAACAATTAAAAGATCATGAGGATAGATTAAGGGAAATAAATGACAGCCTTAGAAAGAAAAATCTACGTTTAATTGGGGTTACTGAGGGTGCCAAAAGGAACAGAGGTCTAGAATATGTATTTAAACAAATCATAGCTGGAACTTTCCTAATCTGGGAAGGGAAACAGGCATTCAGATCCAGGAAATAGAGAGATCCCCCCCTAAAATCAATAAAATCTGCTCAACACCTCGACATTTAATACTGAAGCTTGCAAATTCCAAAGATAAACAGAAGATCCTTAAAGCATCAAGAGACAAGAAATCTCTAACTTTTATGGGGAGAAATATTAGATTAACAGGAGACCTCTCCACAGAGACCTGGCAGGCCAGAAAGGGCTGGCAGGATCTATTCAGGGTCCTAAATGAGAAGAACATGCAGCCAAGAATACTTTATCCAGCAAGGCTCTCATTCAGAATAGAAGGAGAGAGAAATAGCTTCCAAGATAGAAACTGAAAGAATATGTGACCACAAAGCCAGCTCTGCAAGAAATATTAAGGGGGATTCTGTAATAGAGGAAGTCCAAGGGAACAATCCACAAAAACAGGGACTGAATAGGTATCGTTATGACACTAAATTCATATCTTTCAATAGTAACTCTGAACGTGAATGGGCTCAATGACCCCATCAAAAGGTGCAGGGTTTCAGACTGGATAAAAAAGCAGGACCCATCCATTTACTGTCTACAAGAGACTCATTTGAGACATAAGGACACCTACAGCCTGAAAATAAAAGGTTGGAGAACCATTTACCATTCAAATGGTCCTGAAAAGAAAGCAGGGGTAGCCATCATTATTAGCCATCCTCATTCAGATTAACTAAAATTTATCCCAAAGACTGTAGTGAGACATTAAAAGGGAAACTATATCATACTTAAAGGATCTATCCAACATGAGGACCTAAAAATCATCAATATTTATATCCCAAATGTGGAAGCTGCCAAGTATATCAATCAATTAATAACCAAAGTTAAGACATACTTAGATAATAATACACTTATACTTGGTGACTTGAATATAGCGCTTTCTACAATCGACAGGTCTTCTAAGCACAACATCACCAAAGAAACAAGAGCTTTAAATGATACACTGGACCAGATGGATTTCACAGATATTTACAGAACTTTACATCCAAATGCAACTGAATACACATTCTTCTTAAGTGCACATGGAACTTTCTCCAGAATAGACAACATACTGGGTGACAAATCAGGTCTTAACCAATACCAAAAGATTGGGATTGTCCCCTGCATATTTTCAGACCATAATGCTTTGAAATTAGAACTAAATCACAAGAATAAGTTTGGAAGGATTTCAAACACGTGGAGGTCAAGGACCATCTTGCTAAAAGATGAAAGGGTCAACCAGGAAATTAGAGAAGAATTAAAAAGATTCATGGAAACTAATGAAAATGAAGATAAAACTGTTCAAAATCTTTCAAATACAGCAAAAGCAGTCCTGAAGGGCAGAAATACATTGCAATACAAGCTCCATCCAAAAACTGGAAAGAACTCAAATGCAAAAGCTAACCTTCCACCTAAAGGAGCTGGAGAAAAAACAGCAAATAGATCCTACACCCAGCAGAAGAAGAGAGTTAATAAAGAGTCGAGCAGAACTCAATGAAATAGAGACCAGAAGAACTGTGGAACAGATCAACAAAACCAGGAGTTGGTTCTTGGAAAGAAGATAGATAAACCATTAGCCAGCCTTACTAAAAAGAAGAGAGAAAAGACTCAATAAAATCATGAATGAGAAAGGAGAGATCACTACCAACACCAAGGAAATACCAACGATTTTAAAGACATATTATGAGCAGCCATACGCCAATAAATTAGGCAATCTAGAAGAAATGAACGCATTTCTGGAAAACCACAAACTACCAAAACTGGAACAGGAAGAAATAGAAAACCTAAACAGGCCAATAGCCAGGCAGGAAATTGAAACAGTAATAAAAAACTTCCCAAGACACAAAAGTCCAGGGCCAGATGGCTTCCCAGGGGAATTCTATCAAACGTTTAAAGAAGAAACCATACCTATTCTACTAAAGCTTTTTGAAAAGATACAAAGAGATGGAATACTTCCAAACTCGTTCTATGAGGCCAGCATCACCTTAATTCTAAAACCAGACAAAGACCCCACCAAAAAGGAGAATTATAGACCAATATCCCTGATGAACATGGATGCAAAAATTCTCAGCAAGATACTAGCCAATAGGATCCAACAATACATTAAGAATATTATTCACCATGACCAAGTGGGATTTAACCCTGGGATGCAAGGCTGGTTCAACACTCATAAAACAATCAAAGTGATTAATCATATCAGCAAGAGAAAAAACAAAAACCATATGATCCTCTCAATAGATGCAGAGAAAGCATTTGATAAAATACAGCTTCCATTTTTTTATCAAAATTCTTCAGGGTGTAGGGATAGAGGGTACATTCTTCAGCATCTTAAAAGTCATCTATGAAAATCCCACAGCAAATATCATTCTCAATGGGGAAACACTGGGAGCCTTTCCCCTAAGATCAGGAACAAGGCAGGGATGTCCACTCTCATCACTGCTATTCAACATGGTACTAGAAGTCCTAGCCTCAGCAATCAGGCAACAAAAAGAAATAAAAGGCATTCAAATGGGCAAAGAAGAAGTCCAATTCTCCCTCTTTGCAGATGACATAATACTGTGCATAGAAAACCCAAAAGACTCCACCCCAAGATTGCTGTAACTCATACAGCAATTTGGCAGCATGGCAGGATACAAAATCAATGCCCAGAAGTCAGTGGCATTTCTATACAATAACAATGAGACTGAAGAAAGAGAAATTAAGGAGTCAATCCCATTTACAATTGCACCCAAAAGCATAAGATACCTAGAAATAAACCTAACCAAAGATGTAAAGGATCTATACCCTAAAAACTATAGAACACTTCTGAAAGAAGTTGAGGAAGACACAAAGAGATGGAAAAATATTCCATGCTCATGGATTGGCAGAATTAATATTGTGAAAATGTCAATGCTACCCAGGGCAATATACACGTTTAATGCAATCCCTATCAAAATACCATGGACTTTCTTCAGAGAGTTAGAACAAATTATTTTAAGATTTGTGTGGAATCAGAAAAGACCCCGAATAGCCAGCGGAATTTTAAAAAAGAAAACCATATCTGGGGGCATCACAATGCCAGATTTCAGGTTGTACTACAAAGCTGTGGTCATCAAGACAGTGTGGTACTGGCACAAACACAGACACATAGATCAATGGAACAGAATAGAGAATCCAGAAGTGGACCCTGAACTTTATGGTCAACTAATATTCGACAAAGTAGGAAAGACTATCCACTGGAAAAAAGACAGTCTCTTCAATAAATGGTGCTGGGAAAACTGGACATCCACATGCAGAAGAATGAAACTAGACCACTCTCTTGCACCATACACAAAGATAAACTCAAAATGGATGAAAGATCTAAATGTGAGACAAGATTCCATCAAAATCCTAGAGGAGAACACAGGCAACACCCTTTTTGAACTTGGCCGCAGTAACTTCTTGCAAGATACATCCACGAAGGTAAAAGAAACAAAAGCAAAAATGAACTATTGGGACTTCATCAATATAAGAAGTTTTTGCACAGCAAAAGAAACAGTCAACAAAACTCAAAGACAACCTACAGAATGGGAGAAGATATTTGCAAATGACGTATCAGATAAAGAACTAGTATCCAAGATCTATAAAGAAGTTATTAAACTCAAGAGCAAAGAAAGAAACAAACAATCCAATCATGAAATGGGCAAAAGACATGAAGAGAAATCTCGCAGAGGAAGACACAGACATGGCCAACAAGCACTTGAGAAAATGCTCCACATCACCTGCCATCAGGGAAATACAAATCAAAACCACAATGAGATACCACCTCAAGCCAGTGAGAATGGGGAAAATTAACAAGGCAGGAAACCACAAATGTTGGAGAGAATGCAGAGAAAAGGGAACCCTCTTGCACTGTTGGTGGGAATGCGAACTGGTGCAGCCACTCTGGAAAACTGTGTGGCAGTTCCTCAAAGAGTTAAAAATAGACCTGCCCTATGACCCAGCAATTGCACTCCTGGGGATTTACCCCAAAGAGACAGATGCAGTGAAACGCTGGGATATCTGCAGCCCAATGTTTCTAGCAGCAATGTCCACAATAGCCAAACTGTGGAAGGAGCCTCGGTGTCCATTGAAAGATGAATGGATAAAGAAGATGTGGTCTACATATGCAATGGAATATTACTCAGCCTTTAGAAACAACAAATACCCACCATTTGCTTCAAGGATGGAACTGGAGAGTATTATGTGGAGTGAAAATAGTCAATCGGAGAAATACAAACATTATATGGTCTCATTCATTTGGGGAATATAAAAAATAGTGAAAGGAAATAAAGGGGAAAGGAGTAAAAATGAGTGGGAAGTATCAGAAAGGGAGACAGAACATGGGAGACTCCTGACTCTGGGAAATGAACAAGGGCTGGTAGAAAGGGAGGTGGGTGAGGGGTGGGGGTGACTGGGTGAGGGGCACTGAGGGGGGCACTTGATGAGATTAGCACTGGGTGTTATTTCTATATGTTGGCAAATTGAACTCATATATATATATATATATATATATATATTAAACATTTAAAGTAGAACTACTACAATTTTCTCATAATATCTTTTTCAAGATTTTATTTATTTATTTGAGAGAGATAGATAGTGACAGACCACAAGCAGGGGGAACAGCGGAGGGAGAGGGACAAGTAGGCTCCCCCTAAGCAAGGAGCCTGACTCAGGGCTTGGTCCCAGGACCTAACATCATGATCTGAACCAAAGGAAGACATTTAACTGACTGAGCCACCCAGGGCCCTTCTCATAATACCTTTCAAAAAGACAGAAGAGGAGAAAATATTTACTATCATTTTACAAGGCTACTTCTACCTTGCTATCAAAACTAAACAATGACATTACACGGAAAGAAAATGACAGATTGCTACCACTTCTAATGCAGTCTCAAAATTCTCAATAAAATATTAAGAAACCAAAGCTAGTTGCCTACAAAAATAATTATATACCATAACTAAGTAGGAATTCAAGATGTTTTAACACCTAAAAATCAATTAATATCATATACCATATCAATAGAATACAAAACAGAAGGCACATGATCTTCTCAATAGATTCAGAAAAGCCATTTAATAAAATCCAGTATCTGTTTATGATAAAAACTCAAAAAAAAAATCCTTAACCTGGTAAACAACATGTATTAAAAAAAAAAAAAACAGCAAAAATCTTACTTAATGCTGGAAGACTGGCTTTCCCCCATAAGTTTTAGAAATAAGACAAGAATATTTTCTCTCATTATTTCTATTCAATCCACCCAGTGTTTTAGCTAAGCAAATTGAGCAATAAAAAGTGCTAAAAGGCATACAGAATGGAAAAGAAGTAAAGCCATTTCATCTGCAAGTGATAGAATCTCATATGAAGAAAATCCAAAGGCACCCACTAAAACATCATTAGAATTAGTAGATGAGTTCCATGAGGTTGAAGGACATGATAATTATACAAAAATCAATTTTCTTTCTATAAACCTGCAATGAACACTGTGAAAAAATAATTCCGTTTACAATAGGGTTAAAGGAAATAAAATAATTAGAAGTAAATTTTACAAAAGAAACTCAAAACTAATACTCTGAAAACCATAAACCTTTGTTTAAAGATATTTTTAAAATATCTAAATAAATGGAAAACTATTCTATATTCATGAATCAGAACACAACAATATTAAGATTATGGTAGTTCCCAACTGCCTTTTTTGTAGAAATCAACAAGTTGATTCTAAAATTCATATAGAACTGTAAAGGACCTAGAATAGCCAAAACAGTATTTTAAAAAATAACAAATTTGGGTGATTCGCACTTTCCAATTTTAAGATTTACTACAAAGCTACAATAATCACAAACCTGTGACACTGGCCTAAAAATAGACATATGGAACAATGAAATTAGAAGTGAATGTCCTATTCTAACACATTTATCATCAACTTATTTTTGACAAAAGGGCCAAGAGCTTTCAATAGGGAAAGAGCAATCTTTTCAACAAATGATACTGAGACAACTGGATAGCCACATGCAAAAGAATACAGTTAGATCCTTACTTCATCCCACGCTATTAACTCTAATGGATCAATGAGCAAACTATAAGATCTAAAATTATAAAATTATTAGAATAAATCATAGTATTTAATCATCATGACCTTGGGTTGAACATTAGATATAATACCAAAAGCAGGAGAAAAAAAAGGAAAAATAAACAAATTGAACTTCATTATAGTTAAAAACATTAATGTTTCAAAGGACACTATGCAGAAAGTGTAAAACTAGCCAATAGAACAGAAGGAAATATTTATAAATCATTTCTGAAAAGAGACATATCGAGAACATGTAAAGAACTCATACAACTCCCAACCAAATCCATGGTGAAGGGGAGTGGGAGATACAGGTTTTCAGTTATGGAATGAAGAAGTCACGGAATAAAACATACTGCATAGGGAATATAGTCGATGGTATTGTAATAGCCTTGTATATTGACAGACAGTGGTACACTTGTGGTGAGCACAGCACAACACATACAGTTGTTGAATCACTATATTATATACCTGAAACTAACATAACACCATGTGTCAAGTATAATCAAATAAACATTTAAAAAATAATATATATTTCACCACAAACACACAAAATATGCAGAGGATCTAAATAAATGTTCCTCTGAAGCTATAGAAATTTCCGGAAAGCACGCAAAAAAATGTTTGACATTATTTGCCATAAGAAGATACTATTTCATATAGACTAGGATGACTAGAATCAAGAAGATGACAGCAGGTATTGGCAAGGATGTGCCTTACTCACTGCTGGTGGAAATACAAAATGATACAGCTGCTTTTGCAAGTAGTTGGCAGTTCCTCAAACAATTAAACACTGAGTTGCCATGTGACCCACCAATTTCCCTCCTACAGAACTCTATACCCAAAGGGAATGAAATATGTCTACACAAAAACTTTTATATAAATGATGATAGCATCCAAATGTTAGAAATCATTTAAATGCCTGCTGAGTAATGAATGGATTCAAGAAATGTGGTATATTCACGTAAAGGTATATTTTTGCTCATCAAAAGGAGCACAGTCCTGATGCATGCTATACATTGATGAACCTTGACAATATTATTCTAAATGAGAGAAGCCAGTCACAAAAGACCACATACTATGTGATTCTATTTATATGAAATTCATATGAGATATGAAACCTATAGATAAAGAAAGTGCATGAGTGATTATTTAAGACCAGGGCAGGGTAAGATAAGGAAGTGATAGCTAGAGTGTATGGGATTTCTTTTTGAGGTGATAAAAATGTCCTGAAACTTAACTGTGATCATAGTTGAATATCTCTGTGAATGTACCAAAATCATTGATTTGTATACTTTAAATGGATGCAATATATGGCATGTGAATCACAGCTTGATAAATGTGTTAAAATATTAGCTGTGACGGGACTCTGAACAGAGGCCTAAGGAAAGGGAGATACCTTAAATCATTGCACATTCGGTTAGCTTATGTGGTTAGTTGTAGTCTTTGAATCCAGATGACTTTTGCAGTTCTGAAGACTAAGAGTGGAAAAAGAGGTGAGGGTATCTAGGAGGTGTCATTTTGATCCACTTGAGGGACACTGGATCTTTTCGGTGATTGATAGGGGCAGAGGTTGTGGGGAGGAGAACCTGCTTTTTTAACCTAGAGCACTTGAAACCGTTGACTGCCTCCTGGCTTGTGTTCTGTGAAATGAGGGACCCATGGTCCATTTATGTGGGCTTTAGAGGTCTGCATGACAAGGAACTTTTTGCAGAGGCTGGACCAGAAGCCTCCACAAACTGCCAGAGGACATGCTGGCTGCTGTCCCTCATCTTTTCCTTCTATTCAGAAAACCACCATTGCCTTTTTCTGTAGTTAACTCCCTGTCAAGTTTTAATAGACTGCAATATTTGTGAGGTCTCATGAGCTGAGTCATTTCTCCCTGGGAGTTAGATAAATACCGTCCATTTTGCTTCTCTTCCCTGTTTGTGTCTCCACTCTGCCAGTCATTTCCATTAACTCTGACTTATAAGGCATCCACTGCTTTGCTTCAGGCTTAAATTTTCCTACAATTTAGTAATATTTGGGCCCCATTCTGGAAACCTACCTGGTATGTAAAATGCACTCTGAGACACTTTAAACAAAGCAGTCTATGAGTGGGAGCCAGTGGACCGGAAGGATGGGGACTTCGTCTGAATGATTACCTCTGCAGTCCTCAGGGGAATGACCGGGCTCATGGCAGGCTTTGAATACATGCATGTTGAACAGAGACTTGACAAGAGGAGTGAGGCAGTTGTTTTTAGGCTAGTAAGTGTTGACAAGATGCTCAAGGGTTACATCCCTGCTGCATCATTATATGAATAGGTAAATTTGACTGTGCTACTCCTGGATATAATTACAAAAGGATTCCCAGACTAAAATTTTGTTGTTTACCTTTTTTTGAAACATTAGAGTTACCTGCAACTGCATGGTTCCATACATGATATGTTTTACTTTGTGTTATTTCTGAATGTTAATTTCTTTTCCTATTGTGGAGTCTTGGATTGCATAGCTATGGGCATTCTAAAAATCAATCCATCAATGAATAAAAATGCTGACTTTTTTTTTTTTTTTTACCAAAATTGCTTTTATAATTAAAGGGCGTATGTTTTGCCTCAAATGTTTCCAAACCAAGGAAATAGCCTGTGGGGTAAACTGGGACATGGGTTGCTTTTTCTCCACCAAATAAATTAGTATAAATGAGAAATTGATAAAGTAATTCATTAAAAGTCAACTCTAAAATTCCTAATGTTCCTTGTGACTATGAATCCAAATGTTCACAGTCTCTTTTCTCAACCTACATAAGAGTGATTAAAATTAGTTCCTATAAGCTGTGACCTGCTAGGTTTTATGACTCTGTGGCTAGACAGGCAGGCTATTTAATGGTAAAGAGCCCACTTTGGAATTAAACACACTTTGAGTTGAGTTCTGGATCCACCATTTACTAGCTTAATGAACTTGAAAAGTCGTCTTACTTTTCTGGATCTCAGTAGCTTAATTTATAAAATGAAAGGAAGAACAAAGACCTCAGTATAAAGTAGTTATATGAATAGAACAGAGAAAAAATATAAAGGATTTAGCACAATCCCTGGCATGCGTAAAGTATTCCTGAAATGTCTGTCATTATTATCATTCCTTGGACAATGTGCAAAAGGGTATTTGGCTTATGGCATAAAATGACATGACTAATGCAGATCGTGAGAAGTGGGGCCATGAATGAGGACTTTGCCTGATCACCATTATTTTGGTTTCAAAAATAATAATTTTAATTATGAAACATATTCATTTCTCACTAAATAATTTGCTTAATAAATATACAAATGCAGAAGAAAATATATAAATAAAACTTTAAAAAGAAGAGCCCCACAATTTGAAGAATGTGACTGTTAATTAACATTTTGGTATAAGACTTTTTTCAGTCTTTTGAGTGTGTGTATGTATGTGTGTGTTATAGTTTCATTTTGCTTTTCTTTAAGACTTAATGTTTTTAGAGATGTTTTGGGCTTAGAACAAAATTGAGAGGAAAGTACAGAGACTCCCCGTATATCCTCTGCCCCCATGAAGGCCTCTCCCATCATCAACATCAGAGTGGTACATTTGTTATGATTGATGAACCTACCTTGACATATTACAATCTCCCAAAGTCCAGAGTTTATGTTACAGTTCACTCTTGGTGTTGTATTTTGTATGAGTTTGGGCAAATGTATAATGTTATACACCCATCATTCTGGTATCTTGTAAAGTATTTTCACTGCTTTAAATATCCTCTATGTTCTTCCTATTCATCCCTTCCTGTTCCAGTTCCAACCCCTGCCAACCACTGACCTTTTATGGTTTCCATAGTCTTATATTTTATAGACTATCATACTGTTGGAATCATACAGTATGTGGCCTTTTCAAAGTAGCTTCTTCACTTAATGGTATGTATTTAATTGTCCTCCATGTCTTTGCACAGCTTGATAGTTCTATTCTTTTTAGGGCTGAATAATATTCCATTGTTTGAATGAACCACAGTTTATCTATTTACCAACAAAAGGATATCTTGGTTGCTTCCAAGTTTGGGCAATTATTACTAAGGCTGCTATAAGCATCCACTTGTAGATTTTTGTGTGGACATAAGTTTTCAACTACAATAGGTAAATACCAAGGAGTATAACTGGTAGACTGTGTGATAAGAATCTGTTTCGTTTTGTAAGAAACCACAAAACTGTTCTTCAAAGTGCTTGTACCATTTTGCTTTTGCCCCAGCGATGAATGAGAATTCCTGTTGCTCTACATCCTTGCCAATATTTGCTCTTGTCCCTGTTCTTGATTTTGGCCATTCTAAATAGATGTGTAGGAGTATTTCATTGTTTTAATTTGCATTTCCCTGAATACATATGATATGGCTGTTTAAAACTTTTTTTTTTTTTTGGCTGTTTTAAACTTTTGATCACACTAGAGAGATAGGTAGATACATAGATTTTTTTTTTTTTACTTAATTTTCCAGGATTTTTTTACAAATTCCTCACAAAGATTTTTTTTAAGAACTATTTGTGATTAAAATAAGTAGAAGAGCATAAAGCATTGTGATTAAAGATGCTGACTTTGGACTCAGGCAAACCTGAGATTAAATCCTGACTCTGAAGCCTTCTGTGAATGAAGGTATCCATTACTTTTACCTCTCTGAAGTGAAGTCTTCTCAGATTAAAATGTGGATAGCATATAATTCTAAATTAAAGATTCATGGGATATTTAAATGAAATAGTGTATTTAAAATACATAGTAACATTGCTGACTCAAAGGACTTTTCCAGTAAATAACAGCCATAATTATTATAATGATTTAAACAGTTGTGCCCTATCTCATACATCCATTGCCTCGTCTTCCCTTCCCAGGACTTTTGTATTATTTAGTTAGCAATATGATAAGTACTTTTGTACATGAGGCCTTTTTTTTTACTGTCACAGTAGCAAAGACCAAATAAAGGTGTGGTTTTATTCTCATTATCACATAGTCAGTATGATATCACAGACAGACATGATAAAGTGTGGTCTAGAACCCAAGCCTCTTGGTTTCCAATTCTTAGCTTATTCTCTTAAACTCTTTCTGTATAGCCCTTGCAAAGAGGAAGATGATTTTTCATATCTTCCTGTATGACTCATAGCAACCAAAGTAATTTATTTTGGACTGAATTTATTCACACATGCACTCAAATATCTCACACCCACATCAATGATCAAATAATGTAAACATTTGCCATTTTCATTCAGAGTCAAAATTTTAGGGAAAATGCGTTTACTACTAATGGTGAGCTGCCATTCCTGGTCTTGGTCACAAGATATGACATGTTTCCTTTGTTTTGTCCACTTACAGCAGAGAATAAAACTCTAAATTAGGTCAATGAAGAAAATAGGGATTCAAGGAGAATGAGGGAAAAGAGGGAAGAAACAGCTAAGTCTAAGAATCCAGGCCATTTGTCTAGTTTTTATATTTCTGACCAAACAACCTTACAATTTAGTGAAAGAACAAGTTAGTTAATCTGGATTTACAACTAAAATGGTTGATTTTTGTTTGCTTGGCAGTCATAGTGGCAGTATATGATTAGAAAAGTACTCAAAGGGGTTGAAGAGTCCCCCAGGACCAGAGATAAGGAGTCAAGAAAAGGAATCCACTGGGGAAAAAAAAATCAGGCCCTGGAAAACAAGATGGACAATGTCAAGATGGACTGGTCAGTATAAGATATTTATCTAGCAGTTCTCAGTGATGGAGATTCCTGCAAAGGCCACAGGTTCACTAGTCAGTTATTTTCTTCTGGGATAAAAGCCAACCAAATTAATTCAAGAGCTACAGAAAGAAGTTGCCTGAATGGGAGACTCCATAATAACCACTAATGTCCATTCATTTCATGCTCATTTTTTTTCCACCAATGGATACTTTTCTATTTACTACTGATCAATTGAATTAAGTAATTAGCTTAGTTAAAGATGCAATTTTTATCAGAATTGCCATAAAAATCATGTTACTCTCACAGCTGTAGCATTTCGTCTGGACATGGGGTAAGATAAACATGGCATGAACTATGGCATCGTATAAAAAACTGGCTGTACGTCTCATGATGAATGAACATTAGTTTAGTTAACCAATAAAATAAAATAAAATAAACAATTATCAGCCTCCCAATATGGCTGCAAAAGTTAAATAAAATGTAATATATAAACTTCCTTATGTACTGGACATATTTTAAAAATATTAAAGTATCAAGTAAATTCCTTTGGAGAAATAAAAAAGTACATTTTTCAAAACTTTAACACAAACAAATTTATACCTTGAAGCCAAATTGATTTCATTTAAAATTATGTATATAATAATATAATAATAACAGTAATAACAATAAATTACTTGATTACATGTTAGGTGCACAGTAGGTGCTAGGCATTGCTTTAAGTGTTTCACATATATTAACACAGTTTATGTTCTCAACAACCCAACAACCCCAAGGGGTAGATATTACCCTGACCATCATTTTTCAAATGAGAAGGTCATAACACATATGGGTCAAGTATCTTGCTCAACATCACAGAGTTCTTGCAGGCAAAGTCAGAATTATAACTCAGGCAGTCAGACATTAGAGTGTGTCCTCTTATCCACTTTGCCATCTGTGTCGATCAGGATACATTAAGTTAGGCTTCAATAATAACTAGTGTCAAAATGTCAGTGGACTAAAGCAAAACGTATTATTTCTCACTCATACATGTCTATCTCAACGCACATAAAGATATATCTGGTCTACAATTGCCTCATTCAAGGCCTGCACCTTCTTGAACTGGTAGCCATTAAAATAAGAAAATGTGATAAATATTTTAATGCCACCCAGAAGTGACAAATATCATGTCAGCTTATATTTCACTGACCAAGTCATATGGTCATATGTAACTTCAAAGGAAGGGTTTATGCAAATTAACCATGGCAACAACTAGAATACTGGTGAAGAGCCCTACTGAATAAAAAACTAGGTATCAAACATACACAAGCATACTTGCATGCACATGTATGTACACACACAAGCCTATTGCAAAACAGTGTGTATATTATTTCAATATATAGAACCAAACTAAAAATTTCTGTAAACCATTCCTCCCTTCCTATCTTCTTTCCTTCCTTCCTTCCTTCCTTCCTTCCTTCCTTCCTTCCTTCCTTCCTTCCTTTCTTCCTTCTTTCCTTCCTTCCTTCCTTCCCTCTTTCTTTCTTTCTTTATTCTCTTTCCAAAATGTGATCTTTATTGAGGATCATGTTGTGCTAGTTACTCTAAGAAGTATATGGTAAACTACTAATAACAGGATGTCTTTAAAAAAAAAAACAATGAATTTGGACATGAAACAGGTCAAATCCCTACAGTATGAAGTGGAATTACTTTGACATCAAACTCTGATATTCTAATTAGTCTGTGACCTTTAAGCCATATTCTATTAAGTAGCATTATGAATTACTTTGTCAATAGTTGGTCTACAGATATTCAAATGTAGTTGCATACATTTGTCTAATTTTCATCCATTTAGGAATGTTAATCTCATTTTCTTATTGGTCATTTATTAAGTATGCATATTTATACATAAGTTTCATTATATGAAACTTGACAGCTGCATGTAAACCAGCTGTCTATTGCATGGTAGCTCCCAGTTTCCAGTGTGTCTTACAACATTTTTAAGGAGTGTCCCATCATAGATATACCAGGAAAAATCCAGCATACCATCAAATATTTCCAGAGATTTAGGGTATGAGTGAATAATTACAATCTACCAGGGACCTTTTCACTCTAATTTTCTACCTCAGATTTTTAAAATCTTTCTTTTGTTTTACTTCCTGCAGTTGATGCTTTTAAGCACGAACATGGTTCCTGGCCGTTTTTCTATAATCACTTGCAAATAACATGTATTAGTCTCCTTGGGTTGCCATAACAAAATATCACAGACTAGACAGTTTAAACAAAATAAATTTATTTTCTCATAGTTCTGAAGCCTGGAAGTCCAAGATCAAGGTGTTGGCAGATTTGATGTCTTCTGAACCCTCTCTGCATGACGTGCAGATAGCTTTCTTCTTATTGTGTCCTCACATGGCCATTTCTTTGTGCAAAAACATTCCTGAGATCTCTCCCTCTTCCTGTAAGGAAACCACTCATATTAGATTAGGGTCCCACTCTTATGACCTCATTTAATCTTACTTACCTACTCCAGGTGCTATCCCCAAATGTAGTCACACAGGGGGATAAACCTTCATTACATACACTTTAGAAAGGACACAATTCAGTTCATAACACATCACTACATAAGACTCAGGAGTATTCTAAACTTCTACTGAAAACAAAGTAAAAATAGAGTCAGTACATTATGACACAATCAGAAAACTATATTGTTTTATTTATTTATTTATTTATTTTTTAAATATTTTATTTATTTATTTAGGATAGTCACAGAGAGAGAGAGAGAGAGAGAGAGAGGCAGGGACACAGGCAGAGGGAGAAGCAGGCTCCATGCACCGGGAGCCCGACGTGGGATTCGATCCCGGGTCTCCAGGATCGCGCCCTGGGCCAAAGGCAGGCGCCAAACCGCTGCGCCACCCAGGGATCCCGAAAACTATATTGTTTTAAATTAATTAGATTATATTTAGCTTTCATTTTTGCTTTTCGGCAATGTGTATAGAGCTCATAAAATAAATAATACCAGAAACTAAATCTTAGACACCAGAGTTCTAGAAACTCTCTTGGCCATTCTTTCCATTGGGAATTCCTCATAGTTGCCTCTCTATGCACAACCCTGATTTTCATCATCCCTGGGCTCCTCCTTTCTCTCTCCTCCCAGCCTAGCTGTCAGTCTTCCACTACTACTGACCTTTCCCAAGTCTTGTCTCCGTCTCTGATGTAGTAAAAGTTAGCTGTGTCCTGCTCTCCACCAGACAATTTTTCATCTTCCATCCACTACACAGCTTCTCAGAGCATTTTCCTCAACAAAGAGCCAAATACTAGCAGAGGGAAGATGATATAGTCGACTTTGATTTTCTATGGATTTTAAGTTATTAAGGTGGTAATTAGAGACAATAAAATCAAGGCTTAGGGTATTGTTTTAAAAATACTTGAGAAGGGATCCCTGGGTGGCGCAGCGGTTTGGCGCCTGCCTTTGGCCCGGGGCGCGATCCTGGAGACCCAGGATCGAATCCCACATCGGGCTCCCAGCATGGAGCCTGCTTCTCCCTCTGCCTGTGTCTCTGCCTCTCTGTCTCTCTCTGTGTGACTATCATGAATAAATAAATAAAATCTTTAAAAAAAAAAAAAAAAAAAAAAAAAAAAAAAAAAAAAATAAAAATACTTGAGAAACTCTGGGGGCGCCTTGGTGGCACAGCCAGTTAAACATGGGACTCCTGGTTTGGGCTCAGGTTGTGATCTCAGGTTGTGAGATTGAGCCCCCAGTCAGGCTCTTCTCTCTCAGTACAGAATCTGCTTGAGATTCTCTCTCTCCCTCCCCCTTCTTGCTCTCTCTCTCTCTCAAAAAAAAAAAAAAATCTTTAAAATAAAAACAACTTGAGAAACTCTGAAACACAAAGGAATATATCATTTTTTGTAGAAATAAAACTAAAGTTTCCTTTTTTAAAAAAGATTTTAATTATTTATTCAGGAGACACACAGAGAGAGACAGAGACACAAGCAGAGGGAGAAGCAGACTCCTTGCGAGGAGCGTAATGTGGGACTCGATCCTGGGACTCGGGGATCATGCCCTGAGCCAAAGGCAGATGCCCATCCACTGAGCCACCCAGGTATCCTGAAATAAAACATGAGTTTTATTCTTAAAGCATATGATAAACTCTGATATTTTTTATTCTATTGCATATGCTGTTTGACCATTAAATGATTTTACAACCATTAATGGGTTGTGACCTGCAGATTGTAAAACACTAACTTAAGGAGGTTAAATTAATTAACAAAAATTCAAGAGCTACTTAGTGTTGGAGACAGAATTCCAACACTAGCCTGTCCAGATTGAAAGCTTGTACAAGCACTATTAAAAATATGAAAAGTTTATGTCTTCTCCAGGGGCTGAACAATGTATTCATGAGTCTGCAGGAGTTCTCAGTGGAAGCAGTTCACAGAGAAGTGAAGAAAGAGTTTCCACCTTTTACCCAGAATTTCTCATGCCTGCCTGGGAGGGTGACTGGCTTCTCCTTGAAATGAGAATGCAGCCTCAGTTAGGCAGTTCACTTTGAAGATGTTTTCACAACTGCTGTTTTAAAGCATTTTTATAAAACTCAATGCTGTCATTAGAACTGTGATCCTTGCACAGGGGTGATATCATACCTCATTAGGGCTGTGTGAGTTTTAATAAAAAGAGGAAGAACTGCATGGTGTACTTAATGCAGTGAGTTTAATACCATGATAAGTACCTACAGTAGATTTTTTTTTCTCTCCATTAGAACTGCACTGATTTTGGATTAAGTACACATGCATACATACATATACACACAAAAAAAAACTATCTCACAGCCACTAAAATATAAAAATATTTTATCCTCAATGTCCAAAAGACAAATGGAAATATGTAGGAATAAAGCAGAAGTAGAATAGGAGCCAAGAATTTAGGATGAAAATGGCAAACAGAAATAGCTCCTTTGCTTTGTCCATACTTCTAAACTAAGAGCTGCTTCTAGGGCCTGGCTCCAACAGTGACAGAGGAAGCACTCACTTATGGAGATAACAAGGAGATGGACTCCAGCTTCACTTGCACATCTCCCACTGCCCCATCACTCAAGTGTGAAGGGCCACCTATAGTGGCTTATTCTCCTGGATTAGATTAGCTGTTGACCCTGAAAGGAGTTGGTACTTAAGTCACAACAGCCACCTGGAAAAGTGGACTCAAGGCATCATGAACACCATTTGGCAAGAATGGGATGACAGATGGGATAGGCAGGAGGACATGAAGGAAAACATATACATATATAAAATTTCATATATATATAACATATATATGTTATTTCAATATATATTTCAATATATATATTTCTATTATATATATATAATTTCAAATATCAAGAATAGGCTGTTCTGTTTTGTTTTGTCTCATCACAATAAAATGAGAGAAACTCAACAAGTTATCCCATGTGACTCCTCAAATGATGTTTGAAATTTCTCCACCACATCACCTCAAACCAGCTAGCACACTAGATGTGATAAAGAACCCCCACTGTTTAAAACAAATTCAATCCTTGCATACAGATACTTGTATAAAACACAAAACAACCTGGATAATTTGTTCATTTCAATTTCTATAAGAATATCTAAGCACTTTTCTCACTTTCTCTATTTATCTCATCTTGGACTGTAATAAATTACAGCACTCATATAACTTATGTTTGAACTTCTCCAGTGTTACCACAAAGATAATTCTGTCTTGAGACCAGGTGATTCCATTTCTGCACCCTAACATGGTGAAGATGGTGTGTCAGGCATTCAGCTGGGTGAAGGAGATACAAATGTGAGTAAACAGGATCTGTGTGTGGAGGGGCTCTTGGCCCTGCCCAGAAACGTGAGGGTTTGGCAAAAGCTTCCAGAAGAGAGGGTCCAGAGCTGTCTTGGTAGAATAGGAATTAATCAGATATGATAGAGTAGAAGAATGTTTTGAGCAGAACAAACAGCAAAATTAAACATAAGAAAACACAAATCAGTAAGCACAAAACTACAAGCAGTTTGGTGTATAGGAATTTAAGCTTCGGTTCCCTGCCCCCCTCCCCCCCTCTGTCGCTGTCTCTCTTTTTGTCTCTCTCATATAGAGCTACATTTATCTCTCTGTAGCTTCTACTCACTGATCCTAGCTATACTTGTGAGCACCAATATCAGTTAGGGAATTTATCATCACTAATGGCCAAAAGAAAACGGAGAAAAAGAAGGAGAAATGGGGTGGGGGGCAATAGGGGAGGGAGAGAGGAAGGCAAAAAGGAAGCAAGAAATCTCAAATTAAATTGCTCTAAGAAAGGAAAGTGAATTGTGTTAAATCTCACAGAAAGGGCAATATTTTCCATTTCGTAAATCTCTAGTCAATTTCTCATTGGTTTTATTAGCTACATTTCCTTAATCTAATCACTCTGCCAGAGCAACGTAGGATATGCACACAATTGGAACTTTGCACATTTTACTGCTAGAGCTGTCTCCAGTGAATACCACCTAAATCTCATGGATGCTAATTAGGAAATAGTGAATCCTCTGAACAAAAATCAGGATACATCCTGGAAAAAAGGAGAATGAATATGGGTCAGGGCCAAGTGAGGGCCACAGTAGGCCTCCCAGCATGTTCTTTTTTTTTTTTTTTTTTTAATTAAGCATTTTTTAAAAGATTTTGATTTATTTGAGAGAGACACAGAGAGATCAAAGAAGCGGGGAGGGGTAGAGGGAGAAACAGACTCCCCACGAAGCAGGAACCCTGATGTGGGACTCAATCCCAGGACCCTGGGATCATGGCCTGAGCCAAAGGCAGATGCTTAGCCAACTGAGTCACCCACATGCCCTGACATGTTCTAACCCTTCATACACATGGCAGGATTGCAAATCTTTCAAGCATTTTTGAGCATTCCTTACAGTTACACTAACAGTGTCATTAAACATGCCCTATATTTCAGGTTCCCTGAATACCTTGGTGACCAAATTTGGGAAGATAAATATACCAAAATATTTCATTTTTAAAAAATAAAATATGGAAACTCTTTGGTAACTTTCTGGTAGTCCTTAGACTCATGCTCTCAAGGTCTAGTGTGACCTAAAAGTCTCCCAATATTAAGTCTTGTCTCCAAATCCAGAGTCTCCTCTGCCTTACTGCCTCTCAGGTCAGACTTTTCCCACTATTCTCACTTGGCTATCCAGGTCCAATCCCTCCCCTGCCCTGGACCTTTGCATATGTGTCTTTCTGTACTCAAAATACTTCTTGCTCCTCTATTTGCCTACCTCCCCCAACCCTGACTTGAACCACACCTTGGATTCAATGTCCCTTCTTTAGATAGAGTACCTCTCTCCCCCTCCAGTCAAGGTTAAATCTCTCTAGTACATGTTCACGCTGAGCTCGCTCTCACTCTTCTGCTTTCCTCCTTCATAAAGTACTTGATAAGAATTGCAATTGCCTAATAACTGTGATATCTTACTTCCCCCCTAGGATGAAAGCTCTCTGCAGCTAGGGAACTGGTCTGTTTTATCTTTCTAGAATAGTACACTGCTTCTCCTTATTTGTCATGTAACAAATATTTCAAATGAGTATGAGAATATGTCAACTAACATTAATAAGAATTATAATTTCCAGAGTACTTACTATGTGAATCTTTAGAGACCAATATTATGGATAAGGGAAAGCAGGAAGAGGTTAAATGACTTGTCTAGGGTAAGACAGCTTAGCAAGCAGCAGAACCGGAATTTGAAGAGTGACAGCTTGACCACAGAGTGCATGTGCTTACCTACCATACTTTTCTACCTCTCATCTATTAATTGTAATAAAAACCCAACACCTTCAGAAAACTAGAATTATGGCTCTCTTTTCTCCAATCAGGACTTAAGTCTCTTTGACTCTCACACTGTCCCAATTTATTTAACTCTTTCAGAGCCTTTACTGGAAAAGGAAGGATGAGGTTTGGATCAGAAAATTGGAAGTCTATGCCCTAGAAAGTTTTGGCAATGAACTCACCTGTGGAAACAGTACTCCATCACTTACCTGGCTATGTGGACCCTTGATCCTGGGGACAAAGTCCATGAGAAAAGCAGTTCTGTAACCTCTTGTTATATGGAGGAAAAAGCAGGGAAGGCAAGGTTCTACAATCTCTGGCATTGATGGCTTGAACAGAAAGGTATAATGAAACTTCAGTCCCTCCACATGGTCCACCATCATCATTGCCAGCTTCTGCACTGAGGATTTTGCATCAACCCTCGGCTTATGGGGTAGGAGAGAAAAGGTATTCTACAAAATGGCCACTTGATCCCCACTGGGAGAAATGACCCTCATGCAGCTCTGCTAATCCCCTAATGCCACAGGTGAGACACTTAAAAATTTCATTTTGTTATTATTCTTTTCACCATGATCAGTGTACTCTTTAATCCCCATCAACTATTTCACCCACCCACCCTTCCCACCTCCCCTCTGGTAACCATCAGTTTGTTCTCTATAGTTAAGAGAGACACTTCTTTTATTTTTCATTTTTTTAAAACCAATGGATTATGCCAGAAACAGCAGAGCATACATATGTTAGGAGGAAAGTCTGAAACGTTCTCTTGCCTGTGGGAAATACAGTTTCTTAGGAAAGGAAATGGTTTTGTTTGGGAAAATGCCTTGATGAGCTTTGGGGGAGGAAAGGAGAAGCCTGAAGGTGTGAATGTTGGCAGGAAGCAAATAAGAACAGGAAAAGCTCAAGAGCTCTGCTCCACAGCATTGGCAGACTTGGTTTGTGCTCAGTGAGTGAAGGACAAAGGTCAAGGCTGGGGTGGGGAGGCTGACAAAGAAGCATGTGCGCAGTGGTGAGAACAGAGGCCACTTAAAGCTGGGTACTCTTCAGGAAGAGGCAAGCAGGAAAAGGCTAAGTGGAAGGCTGACCAAAGGCCATTTTAAACCAGAGGATACTTAACATTGCATTTGGGGAGTTTTGCACAGCTATGATGGACATCTGTCCCCTCCTATACTCTACCTCATCTCAATTCCAATAAAGTCTATTGCACACACATATATCTTTCTTTGTTTCTTTGTTTCTTTGTTTCTTTCTTTCCTTCTTTCTTTCTTTTTGCATTTGTCTTTTCTGTTGTGTCATTTTATCTGTTATGAAACATGGCAAGGGGCAGTTGCCTACCTGGAGTGAAGTGGTGCAGGAAGAAGCAGCATGTACAAGAGAACAAGGCATAGAGATTTAATTAGAAGAAAGTGGGATTTTGAGTCCCAGGGGTCTTGGAATTCTAAGAAATTACAGAGGAAAATTTAGAATTGTTTAGGCTTGGGAGTGGTCCATATGATTCTATTTAGATGTCAAAGTGACTCGGACAAACATACAAGTGAATCTCTGCCATACAAGTGAATTAAAATAAATGATGGTTTTATGCACATTGACATTGATTTGTCCTACTTTGTTTACCCACACTAGGAACACACGATAAGATTTAGGGCTCAGAAGAGACATACCACATTTACACATTCTGATATTCAGGTGAAATTCTGATTACCATTAAATCCTGTTGTGAATAAAAGTGTCAACTGAAGCATTCTCTATCAACATACTGATAATTGGTGAACAGTTTTAGACAAACACATATGCAGGGTGGTGCAGCTACTAGAGGATAGATATAAATTTTGAGCCTAAGTATGTCATCCAAAACTCCATTCACTATGTACCAACTGCATCTCAAAGGTGATCTAAAAATAAATTTTTAAAAATGAAAACCTTAAAAGTATCATTTGAATCATTCACTTTGAAAAGAGAGATGAGACTTAGTCACATTCACCAGCCCGGGAGCATTAGCAGCCAGTAGGTCCTACAGATAGATCCAAAGGGCCTTTCATACCAACACAAAGCTAAACATAGTGAGAAAGAAGGAAAACAACTTGGAAATCTTTTTTTCTCTTTTTCCTTCTAGGAAAAAGGAAGTTAGGAAATATATCTTCTTTAACTTTTTACTCACCTCTACCTTCCATCCTTGTGACTAACTTGACAAAAGTTTATTTCTGAAAATAAGTGTGCTGCTGTTGTAGCATGGGGCTTCAAGGTCTGCAAGGTCTGCATTTTGGTAGTGAGAGGGAAGGAAGGAAGGAAGGAAGGAAGGAAGGAAGGAAGGAAGGAAGGAAGGAAGGAAGGAAAGGAAGACTGGGAGGAGACAAGGGAGAGGGAGGAAAGAAAGAGAAGGAAGGAAAGGGAGAAGGGAGGAAGGGAAGAGAGAAGGAGTAAGGAGGGAGTAATCAGCACTCAGATTGAGAATATCAACAGTACCTCAGAAGTCCCCTCAACCCACCTCTCAGTTACTGTATTCCCCCCAAAGTAATAGGCAATTTTGCCTGTCTTTGAACTTAAAAAGATAAAAGCATACGGTCTATCTTTGTATTCAAAATTACTTTCTTGAGATTCAAATGTACAGTAAAGTGTGATTGTAGTTCATTTATTTTCATTGTAATAGGCTGCTTCATAAATATAAAATTTATTAATCCAGTTTACAGTTAACAGGCATTTCAGCTGGCCTGTCTCTCTCCTCTCCTCAGCTACTATGATTAATGCTGCTATAAATATTTTTGCATATGTTGGGGAACTATTTTATTCCTTACCTGGAGTTATATGACATTATCAATTATAACTTCATCTCTTTTTCCATAACACAGTGGCTTCACAAATACATTATTATTTGATGATTTGGCTTTAGCATATGATGCCTTCAAAAATTTGTTATCAGCTATATTTTTGGAAAACAAAATTTGTGCCCTTCTCAAAAGATGTGATTTCTGGCAACTCTTTTGTTCTTAAAGATTCTCTAAAAGGTGGCAGAATGCTATTCTTACATAAAGATAATTGGCAGCTAAAGAGTATTACGAAAGATGAGTCCCATAATGAGTGATTTAGTTACTTAGGCTTCGCTAAAAATTAAAACACTATGGAAGAGTGAATACTATCATTCCAAAGGGAGATGTTAGTTAGAAATAACAGGAATAATGTGATACTAAAATCATATAATAATAATGATGATGATGATGCAAGCTATGATTTATTGAAGTAGGTAGCATGGCAGAGTGGTTAATAGAAAGGGATCTGGTCCCAAACTGCTTGGTTAGAATCTCAAATATCAGCTCTGCCACTTTCTAGCTATATGAATTTGTTGTATGTCAGTTTTATCATCTGTCATATATGAAGAATCATAATAGCACCTATTTCAGAAGCTGTTGGTTAAATGAGACACCATGTACAAAGGACAAGAACAATATTTGAAATAGAGGGAACATTGTGCATGTATTAAGAGATATTATCATTGGGGCACCTGGGTAACTCGGTTGAGTATCCAACTCTTGATTTTGGCTTAGGTCATGATCTCGGGGTCATGAAATCAAGCCCTGTGTTAGTCTCCCTGCCCAGAGGGAAGTCAGCTTGAGATTCTCTCTCTTCCTCTCCCTCTGGCCCTCCCTCTGCTCTCTCTCTCTCTCTCTCTCTCTCTCTCTCTCTCTCCCAAATAAATAAAATCTTTAAAAACAAGAGTTGGGTGGCTCAGTTAATCATATGCCTTCAGCTCAGGTCATGAACCCAGGGTCCTGGGATTGGGCCCTGCATCTGGCTCCCTGCTCAGCAGGAAGTCTGCTTCTCCCTCTACTCCTCCCTCTGTTCATGGGTGCACTCACTCTCTCCCTCTCTCTCCCCCAAATAAAATCTTAAAAAAAAAGAAAGCAAACAAACAAACCAAAACACCAAAGGAGTTATATTATTGTGATTTTTGATCATGTACATACATTATTTCTAACTCCTTTTACAACCTCTCAAGATAGCTATCACTCTCTAAACTTATATAATCTGCCTTTTTTTCTGATGTCATATTTAATTTTCTAGTCTTGTGTGCTTCATGTGGTTTCTTTTCTTTAAAAAAAGTATCTTGTAACATATGTCATTAACTTGCCTTTTTGAGTGCCTCTCTTTACTGGGTATTTACCATCTGTGTTGTCTCAGTGCATCGAGGGCAAATCTAAGCAGAATTTTCTTCTAGCCTGCTTTATGGATTCAGTTATGAAAGCCCATATAAGTTAAATAACTTACCCAAGGCTTTACAGCTTATTAGGTAACCAAACTGGAGTCTTCTTTCCTGCAGGCCCAGTGGTCTCTTCCTATTTCTTGCTGCCCCCTGTGGCTTAATGGAAAAATTAAGTCTTCCATGACTTTGACTATTATGTGCTAGCCTTAATACTCTGAGTTAGTTGGATACTGATGTTCTAGATCATTTCTGGACTGCCACAACAAAAAAGTCTTGCCCAAATTGTCGGGCCAAATTTTGATTTCTAATTTTGGTGATTTGAAATGCCATAACTAGTAGGCTAGTCATAAAAAAATTAAAGGAATGCATATGATGACATGAATATTTCTGTCTTTTCTATGCAGGACTTTTAAGCTATATTGAAGCTCATGTCAGTTATAATTTAAAAATAGTTAATAGTGAATTAAGAGGTTCTATTTCTGGTAAAGATGAGTAAGTGAGATGTCGATGTGTTTCCCACTAAATGCAACCAAAAATCTAAACAGAATGTATCAAGAAACCATCTGAGAAATAAATAGTGGCAGAAAAATTATGGTAAAAAATGTGATTTTTGGAGCTATTATTGAACTGACAATAAGTTTCCCTTTTTATTTCCTTCAGTTATTCCTAGCCTGGAATCAAAGACAGCATGCTACTAAGAGTGTAGTCTCAAGGTGGATGTAATGTGGATTTCAGAAGAATCTCTCTGTATAAGTAGTGGCACAGGGAGTCTGTATAGGTCATATACAATACGAAAAAGCCCACTAATTTTTTGCTGTTGTTCTCTCCTAAGCTGGCCCTTGGGCAATCTCACAGTGGCACAGAAGCAGCAGCAACTTGGAAGATATCTAAAATTCAAAGACAGAAGTATCTGTGGTCAAAAGGGGGCAGGGGATCCCCACTGTCTAGAGACAGAAATAGTCACAGAAAGCTCATAACGGAGTAAGAAGATGATGTCCAGTTTTTGCTGGTAGGAGGTCATAACATGGATCCTCTCTGGTGCAGGAAATTTTCAAGAAAATCAGAGAAGAGAGATATTTCAAGAAAATGATCTCATACAGTTATGTATGACTTACTGAACTCATTCTCAACCTGTGCATGCACCAATCTATACATCACACCCAATAGTCTGGGAACTGAACTAAAGCCCTGATCACCACTCAGGTCCTAGACTGGCCATTGAGTGATCAAATGGAAAAGACCTAAATAAAACTACAAAAGCTCTGAAAACTGACCTGACATTGGCACTGGAGCCCTTAGGTGTGGAGGGACTTGGCTGCTGAATGTGATGCAGTCAATTGCTTGCTAAGACAGAAAGATCAACATTGCCAATATGACTCTGAGACTCATAGCATCCAATAATACACTGATGTAATCCATAACTTCTCAATATATGACAGCATAGGAAATCTTGACATCTTGCAAGGGAAAACAAAACCAAAACATGTCAACTCTGTGATGATATAGATACTGGAATTATCAGGAAAAGATCTTGGAGCAGCTATTATTAACAAGATCCAAGAAGACAGGCTGAATGCTTTTGAGACAACTGAAAAAATACAAAATCTCAGAATAAAAAATAGAAAATCACAAAAGAAATAAAATTTACAAATTAAAAACATAATAACACATTTAGAAAAAAAATGACTGGATAGGCTCAGTAGTGGATGGAGACTCCAGAGGAAATGATTTATAAATTTGAAGATATATCCATAAAAATGATCTAATATGAAAGAAAGAGGCGAGGAAGAATGAAAAAGTTAATAGAGCCTTAGGGACCTGTGAGATAAATTCAAAGATCTAGGGGCACCTGGGTGGTTCAGTTGGTTAAGCCTCTGCCTTAAACTCAGGTCATAATTCCGGGTCCTGGGATCCATTCCCTTGTCCGGCTCCCTGCTCAGCAATGAGTCTGTTTCTGCCTCTCTCTTTTCCTCTGCCCCTCTGTCTGCTTGTGCTCACTCTCTTTCTCTCTTAAAAATAAATAAATAAAACCTTAAAAAAAAAAGATCTAATATTTATGTCATCAGAGTCCCAGAAGCAAGGCAGTAAAAGCAGGAAAGCAGGCTCAGAGGAAAAATAAATAAATAAAAAGTAAAGGAATAACGTCTGACATAAGATAGCAAAACATATGAATTAAAAGATGCAAAAATCTCAGTTAATCCCAAACAGGATAAATTTAAAAATATCCATACTCTGATACATCATGAGACAACTGAACATTTTTTTAAATATTCAAAAATATGAAAAAACTAAAGAAAAAGAAAGCATTAACTTATGAGGGGACAGTAATTCAAATGATTGTGGATTTCTAAAAGAAATAAAAGCTAAGAAGGGCTGACAACGTTTTAACATTTTTAAAGTGGTAACAGGGAAGAGCTGTGAACTCAGAATCTATATCTCTCAAAAAATATCTTCAAGGAATAAAGGGGTAATAAAGTAATTTTTAGATAAAGGAGAAGTGATAACATTTGTTAACATCAGATCTGCTTTACAAGAAATCCTAAAGGGGTTGGGGGCACCTGGGTAGTTCAGTCCATTGAGCGTCTGACTCTTGATTTATGCTCAGGTCATGATCTCAGGGTTGAAAGATCAAGCCTCCTGCTGGTTCCTCACTAGGCAAGGAGAGTCTCTCCCTTTGCCCCTCTCTCCCTTCTCTCTCCCTCTCAAAGGAAAAAAAAAAAGTGGCCTAAACACCAAATAATATTTATAGTAGATAAATAAAAAGATGAAATTATACACTGTTTCCAAGAAACTGACTATAAATGTAATAGTAAAAGTAAAGGACAGAAAATGATACTCAATGCAAACACAATGAGAAGGAAACAAGTGATAGGAGACAATCTCTCCAGGTGTCTTGCATTTCTTTGCCTCTTGCAAGTCAGGTACTGACTGATCTTTGTTTCAAGCTACTTTTTCTATAGTGAATGGTCTTGGGAGATAGAAATAGTATCTTACTCCGAGTCAAAGACAGACATTACTGTTAATTTTGAAAAATGAGCGCAGTTGCCACTCAGACTTCCTTACCTGGAACACAATCTGCTGCTTATGCATACACCCTCTGGTTCTCCTCATGTGTTTCCCTTGTGGGGCTTGGGAACCTGAACCTAATAGTCTGGATACTGCAATTTCTGTGAGACACAAATTGCTCTTAGTCTCTGACTCAATACTGTGTCTTCCATCAACATTCATGGAACTGTGGCAGGCTATTAGCTTGCAAGTAAAATAAAGTCTCAGACTCTCAGAGCTCTTGACATGGAGTGGCTACATTAGTAAGAAATAAAGTATACTTCAGAACAAGAAAAATTAGGGATAAAGAGACATATTACATAATGAAAAACATGTCAGTTCACCAAGAGGACATACTGATCCTGAATGCCTAGATACAGAATAACAGCCTCAAAATACACGAAAAAGAGCTGATAAAACAAAAAAAAAGAGAAAGTGGACAGATGTATAAGTACAGTTGGAAACATCAATATTCTCCTCTCATTAATAAAAACGAATTAGAAAAGATATCTATCAACTAAACAACATAATCAACCATTTG
This sequence comes from Canis lupus dingo, assembly GCF_003254725.2. NCBI lineage: Eukaryota > Metazoa > Chordata > Mammalia > Carnivora > Canidae > Canis > Canis lupus. Next base: position 27,305,329 of record NC_064261.1, on the reverse strand, counting down.
GAATCTAATTGACATTCAAAGAACACTCCATATAACAGTAGTAAAACACAAATTATTTTCAAGTGTACATGGAACCTTCACAAAGATAAACCATATCTCGGGTTACAAAATATCCTTACTACATTTAAAATACTTAAAATCATATCTCACATATATCATCTGATTATAACAAAATTAAGCTGGATATTAATAACAAAGAGATACGGAAAATCCCCAAATATTTGGAAATGAAACAATATACATCTCAAAGATCCATTGGTCAGGAGGAGGAGTTAGGGCAAGGGTAGATGTGACTGAAACTCTATAGCCTAAAAAGATGACAAATTTTGTTGTATAGAAACAAACATTTATAACAGAAAGGTTAGAAACCATAGCTAGTGTAGACCAAGAGGCAAAAAATATATCCATTGTCGACAAATTTATTTTTAGCCAGTAGTCATATCACCTGGATATGGAATTTTGAATCTCTGTAAGAGCATAGAACACAGGTATCTCCCCCCTGGAAATGGCCAGAGGAGCAGTGACTCCATGGCTATAATGCAGCTTTAACTGATTACAAGAGAGCCTGAAGGCCTAAGGCAAATTGAAAATGGCAATGTTAATCATCAAAATATCGGTACATTGAATACACTTGTGAAAGCACCCATTATTCTCACTGCAAAGACCTTATTTATGTATAAAATAAGAAGAACGGAGGCTCTGGAGAAAACAGAATACACTACTTACCAGCTTATGATCCTGAACTGTTACATAAAATCCCTGAGCCTTTGCTTCTTCATTTTACAAATGAGGCTAATAGTAGTAACTATTTCACTGAGCTGTAGGAAAGAGAAAATTAAATCTGTATCAAGTGCTTAGAACAGGGCCTGACACAGTAGAAAGTCAATGTGTGTTAGCTATTACGGTTAGCTGAATATCAAATATATCTCCACATCCCAGTCTCCAGTACCCAAGAATATGCTACTTTTCATGGAAGAAGGGATTCTGCAGATGTGTTTGAGTTCAGGATTGTCCAATTACTGAATTACTCAGATGGGCCCACTGGGAAGACAAGAGTCTGTTCCTGTAAGTGGAAGAGGCAGGTCTAAGGGTCAGAGTCAGAGAGTTCAGAGATGTTCTGCTCTATACTTTGAAGTAAGGGCAAGAGCAAAGGAATGAGGTCACCCCTAAAGTTGGAAAAAGCAAGGAAATGGATTTTCCCCTGTAGATTCCAGAAGGAGCACAGCACATCAACACCTTGATGTTAGCTCTGTGAAACTCATTTCAGACTTCTGAATGCCAGTCCTGCAAAATAATACATTTGAGTTGTGTTCAGCCATTGTCTGCAGTAATTCGTTGCAGCATCGATAGGGAACTCAAACAATTGTTTAAAGCAAATAAGTTCTTGTTTTCTTCAGTTTATAACACTGCTATTTTACCACTTTCCAAAAACTCTTTCAGATCCTCTGTTATTTTCTTCGCAGGAAATAGATTCTTTGAGATCATCCATAAATACATGCTGTGTGGTGTTAGAAACTCAGACTTGGAGTTGACCAAACCTGGATTCAAATCCCAAATCCAACATTTACGGGCTCTTCTTATCTAACTTCAGGTTCCTGTTTCCTTATAATCAATACAGGGATTAAACTTTGTCAACCTGTAGGGTTGTTATGAAAAACACTTAAGATAATTGAGATATTGTCACAAATCATTTAGCACAAAATCTGGCTCTTAAGTAGTGGTCATTAATGAGAATTATTAATACAATTTTTATCCAACAGCCTCACTTTCTAGATGAGAAAACTGAAACCCAGAGAAGGCAAAAGTCTTTCCTGAGGCATATGTAGAACTGAAATGTATATCATTTTGCTTTAAGACAACTGCAAGCTTTCATAAGTTGTCTGTTTCTAAATATCTTTATTTTTCCTTTAGGAAAATTTGAAAGGTAAGCAGAGGTTGACGCTGGTAGATTATGGATCCTACCCTTCTTCTTATAGAAATAACTGTTCTGGGTTCTCATGGAAAGCTCACATTTCCCTTTTCCAATCTCCTTTACCCCATGACAAAGCATTCTTAAAAAAAAAAAAAAAAAGATTTTATTTATTTATTCATGAGAGACACAGTGAGAGAGGCAGAGACATAAGCAGAGGGAGAAGCAGGCTCCATGCAGGGAGCCCGACGTGGGACTCAATCCCCATCCCAGGACTCCAGGATTACTGAGCCAAAGGCAGACTCTTAACTGCGGAGTCACCCAAGTGTCCCAATGACAAAGCATTCTTTTCAAAAGTATCCTTTTAAAATTCCAATTAAAAACCAGCTCCAAGTACAACTGCCTCCTTTACCCTTACAAAACCAAAGGTCTCCCATTTTCTTCCCCTTCAAGTGTCTTCTCCTGAAGTAAAATGGGTCAAATGACAAATGACAACATCATAACTTCCCAGGTATGGAAGCTTGCTTCCCTAGACATTTTTGCTAAAGAGGTAGTAGGAAGATCAGGGAGTGGGGCCCAGTTGGACCAGGATTCACTGCTGTTTGCCACCTGGTGGACATTTGCTCTCACTGCAAAATAATCTCAAATCCCTGCGTTTAAAAGCATCTCTGATCAATAACCTGAACTCCTTGGTTGTGTTTTCTGCCAGTGAGTAGAGATCTACTGATAGGAGAACAGCCATACGTGTACTTTATTATCCTTATTTTGGGAGAAAAAAAGATCTATATTCAGTAAGTAATTAGTTGCCTGGCAGTTACAATTTCTTAGATGTTCTCCAAGAAATACTCATAAACACTACCCTGTGGATCAGTATCATTGAAACCTGCATTTCTCATGACTTTAAATAAAAATGTTACTACCGTTGATCATTTTTCCAAAAATGATTTCCTTTTCTCCAGTAGAGCTGAAGTGTTCCGGGTCTATATATTTCAGTTTCCTTAAACCCAAACAAGCCCCTTCGCCCCAACTTTTGACCTAAATCCTCTTGATGTGTCCATCTTTGTCTTTGATCATTTTTTCAAACTTTATTACATCCTTCCTTCATAGGATCCTTTAGCCATAGTATATAATTTGTAATTGCCTCTATGGACTGAATGTTTACAATCCCCCCAAAATTCACAGGTCGAAATTTAATCCTGAATGTGATGGTTTGGGGGAACAGGGTCTTTCCCATTTAATTCTATGGAGGTAATTAGGTAACAAGAGTGAAATAATCATGAGGGAATGAGTGCCCTTAGAAGAAGATATACCAAGCAAGAGTATTTGCTTCCTCTCTCTCTGCTTTCAACCATACAGCAATGTGTCCATCTGCAAAGCAGGAAGTGGGTCTCACCAGGAACTGACCCAGCCAGCACCTTGGTCTTGAACTTTCCCAGCTTTCAGAAATGTGAGAACTAAATATGTGTTTGAAGCCACCCAGTCTCTGGTCTCTGGTATCTTGCTCTAACAGCCCCAGCTGAGCAGGAGAGTTTCTGTGTATGCCATGCTCTCTCACGCTACCCTTCCTTTGTGTGTGCCATCTCCTCTTCAAGGCATGAACTTTCACCCACTTGTTTTAATGCCAATTTTATTTAGTCCAATATATCCTTCAACCTGTAATCAATATACAAGAATAATAATAATCGGCTATTTTGCATTTGCTTTTTCAGACTAATTCAAAATTCAATATAAAGTTTACACTTTAAAAAAATAAAGTTTACACTTACAGAGGATTTCAATACAATTAAAAATTTAGCTTCTTGGGATCCCTGGGTGGCGCAGCGGTTTGGCGCCTGCCTTTGGCCCAGGGCGCGATCCTGGAGACCTGGGATCGAATCCCACATCAGGCTCCTGGTGCATGGAGCCTGCTTCTCCCTCTGCCTATGTCTCTGCCTCTCTCTCTCTCTCTCCGTGACTATCATAAATAAATAAAAAATTAAAAAAAAAAGATTTAAAAATTTAGCTTCTTGGTCTTATAAGACACATTTCAAATAGCCACATATGGATGGCCACATTGGACAGAGCAGCTCTATATAACCTGGGACAACTCACCTGGACACAGCCATCATTGAAACAAAGATTGTCATGTAGAAATGGGCATTATGGGTTTCTGTGTCAAAAGAATTATTTTACTCAATTTGTTGGGCACCACAGTAGATACAGTCAGCCAGAGTTGAGACAATATCGTCTTCCTCCAAAAATCCCTTACTTTTAAATCTAGCTATTTCTATGAGTTTTTTTTTTCTTCCCACTTAGCTCCAACTTTGTTTTTTTGGAGGAAGCAGAAAGCAGGTCCTGATCTCACAATCTGGTCTGGAGGGCCCCCTTGGTGTCTCCATACATCTCTCATAACAGTATGGCATCAGTGGTTTCATTGCTCCATGTTCTAACTACCTGTTTGCTTGGCAGTTTTTCCCCATTTGATGGTGTGCTCTTTACTGTGGGACTAGCTGTTCCTTCCCTGTACACTCAGGCCCACTCCTGGCACAGAGTAGTGCTAATGACCATTGGTTGAATGGATGGATGTCAATCCCTTTAATAGGCCTAAGTTAGGTAATAGTCACTAAAAAGTGTCCAATTGGATGTGATTTGAATTCAAGTAACTGGGGAAAAAATACTGCTGCTTTAACCCCAACTGAAACTCATTGTTTTATTAACCATACTTTTTGAAAATACAACTTTTGAGACTTCTGTAATACATCTTAAAGGCATTTTTGCCACATCCCTTTGAAATTCTAACCTCTTTGGAATGTGGGACAGTGCTTTTCAACACATTAGTTATTGTGAAATGTGCTTATCAACAGTGACAGGCAGCTGAAGGTAAGTTCTTTGGGAGAAGAACAACGTGGGGAGAAGGGAGTCAAAAATAGAACAGAATATGAAAATCAAAAGTAGCAAAACAGTAAAACAACTATTTCTAACATCACAGCTTTGCCCATCAGTAGATCTTTCTCCTGCTCAAGGACCTACCATGAATTTTTTGTTAAAATACCGACATGGATTCCATCAAATCTAAATTCAAATCCAGTATCTTCTACTTTTGAAGCCTCTGAATGAGGGAAAGTTATTCATACACTCTGAGCTTCACCTTTCGTAATAGAAAAAGGGAGGATGTAATGTGTATTTTACAGGGGTTCCTTGGGGGTATGATACACACATGATGCATGCCTTACACGACGCTGTAGTTACAGCAGAAACTCAATAAACGGTAAAATATAAATCCCTTCTGCCATGTCCTCAGGCTGTTCACAATGTGTCAGTAATCTATCTGATATTTTGTACAACTTCTTGTCAACGACAGAGGCTAATATCCATTTCTGTGCATTCTTCATGCATCTGACCATTGTGACTTTTCCACATGCCATTCCTATATCAAATGTGTCAAGGAGATTACCTTCAAGCTTTCCAATTAACATAGAATCATGCATGGACTTTAGAGAAAGCGTGTGGGTTGGGGTATTCATTACACGTTGGGGTGAAGAAACAGGAACATTTCTACATTAATTGGATTTTGGAAACCACTTACTTTGCCAACTAAAATGTCTGGCTAAATATATGCACAGGGAGTTTAGACTATTTCACTGTTATTGCATGTCTTCAATGTATGTGGCTCAGAGCTGTTTTGTCTATCATCTCTAGCATTACAGGGAGGAAAGTTAACAGTCAAACGTTATACTATGTTTTTCTACAATACCTTTCCATTTCAATGGATATAAGCTCTAATTGCACGTAAATGGTATGGGTAGCCTCAGCCTAAGGATCTATCTGTTGCCCAAAAGAAGTAGACTACATTCCAAGAAACTCTGACATCAACCCATAGGAAGAAAATGTCCCCAAGGTTGAATTACAATTTCCAGATATAAGGCTGAAGCACAGAGATCCTGCAAAAGCCTTGCTTTTTCCACTAAGAAATTTGCTGATGGAGTTTGGTTTGGCCTGAGTGTGAGCTCAGCGCTCATAATATCCTGTTCCACCTCAAAATCAAATACAAGTCAATCAAAAATTATTTTGGGCCTGCACTATGTGCAATTGCTAGGAAGGCATGATGGGGATGCTGTTAAGTTCTGATAATGTGTCTGCCAAGCTGCCTCCATTCCCACAACACAACTAAAAGGGCAACTCCATCCATGACAACTATTTATCCCCATTTGGGGTATTCATGCACTCCGGGTTGTCTACCACAATTATCATCCAAGGACAATAGCCATATAGTAACATGGACACATTCTTTTCCATCATCATTTATATTTATTAAATCAATAGCCCACTAGCAAAACATGTTTCCTAACTTCTGTAGGATTTTGGCTATTACTGCCATTGGAAAAAATAGACTTTAAGGATTTACTAAAATACATTTCTAGTTTCTGAGTCAAACCTTTGATGAGTTTAACTTTATCTTAGAAAAATACTAAATAGCTGAAGAAATCATCAGCTGAAATAGATAATCTCTCTCTCAAAATATACTGAGTTCATACAAAAATACAAGGAAATCTATTCACCAAACTCCAGTACATAAGACATGTACACACACACACATTCACGTGCACGCACACAATACATATTCAAGTGGAAAGTTTTTGAGGGGTGCCTGGGTGGCTCTGTGACTTAAGTGTTGAACTATTGGTTTCAGCTCACGTCATGATCTGAGGGTCCTGAGATGGGCCCTGCATGGGGCTCCACACACAGTGTGGAGTCCGCTTGTCCCTCTCTTTCTGCTCCTCCCTCCACTCATTCTTTCTCTCTGTCTCAAATAAATAAATAAATAAATACATAAATACATAAATAAATAGAATCTTATTAAAAAATCCTTCATGTGAGATATTATTATGACAATATTGGATTCATCTCTAAAAACTGTTCCGAGTCCTCTGTAGGGGCTAAAGTCTTGTATGCTAGTGTTTCCTAAGCATTCTGTGCCTTTTTCTATCAAAAAAAAAAAAGACATTATATTTAATTATTATTTATTTTAGTGTAAATCTGCATAGGCTCCTACTTTTTTGAGTTATGCTTTATTCACCTGAAGTTTTCCTCAGCAAATCACACAACATTTGGCATACAGGTTATGCTTAAGAAATATAAGTAAAACTACAAGTGAAAAAATAAATTCAAGGTTGAATAGATGTTAGAGACATTAACCACTCATGAAATTTTGAGAATAAGGTAATCAGTGTGCAATGAACTTAAGAAGGGCATATGAAGGAGATGAGAATAGGATTGGCTGTTAAGGATTTGTAAGGAATTTATATTCATCCATGTTAAGTTTAAATGGTGTTTGAGTTCCATTTTTAATTCTGAATTTATCCATTCACTCAAACATATATATTAAATTTCTTTTCCATACCAAATCTCATAGTGAGTCGTAGGGTTACAGAAAGGAATAAGGGAGTCTCTTGAGGACAGGAATCTATCCTCAAGGATTGTACAAGCTAACAATTGTATTTAATAGACAATGACATATTAATTTAAATAGGTTCCTATTTAAAGACCCAAAGAAGAAAAAGTATAATCTTCAATTGATGGGTGAAAACACTAAGGTTTGGAGCTTAAGTGATAAATCCTATACCTGAAAGGGCTGGATTTGGTATTCAAACCCAAGACTTCCCTGCCCTGAAACTGTTTATTTTTTTTCTACTGTACCATAGAGTCTTCCATAAACAGGAAGTTGCGGGTAGGTAAAGGGAACTGAACTGAAAGCCAGTGAGAAACATGCCCTTTCTATAATAGGGTGCGTAGTAGCCAGCACCAGTTTTGTTTCTGGAGTGATACATTAGGGATATACTTATTGACCAAGCTGAGCAGCTCCTCCTGAGCAGCGAGTTTAGGCGCCAATGCAGTTAAAAATAGGTTCTCTAGACATTTTCCTTTGCTCTAGCTCTAGGAGCTGACCACATTACCTCGGCTCACCCCCAATTAGTTCTCAATACAAAAGCACTTTGGCTACCAGCCATTTCTAGAACCAGGGAAGCAGACTTCAGACCCAGCCTGAGCATAATTCCAAAAACAACACCATAAGGGGAATGATATGGAGTGGAGAACGTGGGCCGGAAGGAGAGAGGTCATCCAACAGCATCATCCACAGTTCATTTGCCATTAATAACAAGGCAGCCTGCTTTCCTGGGCCTGCTCCAACCTGCTAATAGGTACTCTCAGGGGATGGCCTCAGCCTTCCTCCTCCGGCAGAGTGGAGCCACAGCCGAGGCATCTAAAGACTCAAATTCTCATTTCTAACAACAACAGGACCCTACAGAGTTCTAACCTTTGGACACTCCTCCATTCCTGGTGGAAGAATTCTGGCTTCCTGGCCCTTCTTGTCTTCTGTATTCCTCATAAATAAGGGCATTTAATATGTCATCCTAATTCTCTTCTGTTTTCCATTTAAACACTCTCTTTATTAGAAGCACAAGCAATTGATTTAATTAAAAGGTTAATACCAGAGCAATCTAATCTTCACTCCCCACCCTTCTCATCTGATTTATCCGGGGTTGTAGCATACATGAGAAATCACACAGAAGGAAAAGGGGAAAAAAGAATCAGGCTAGTTTTATAACTAGATAAATCAAAGGACAGCTGGGGAGGGCTTAGTATAGTGAACACTGCTCTTTGAATGGAGATTTTTAGACTTATAACTCAGCAAGACTCGAATCACAAGGTATTTTGGGCAAGTCCCTTCCCTTTCTAGAATTCAGTTTTCTGATCTGTTAAATGAGTGGGGTTTCCCAAACTTGCCTAATTATGAGGATCATATAAGACATTTGTCAAAAATAGATTTCCAGGACCCACCTCAGATGAACTAAATTTGAATGTTCAAAGAAGAGGAGATCACCCTAGATGTTATTCATGGTCAGATGAGTTCAGAACACTTTTTTAAAAATATTCTATTTATTTATAAGAGAGAGAGTGAGAGAGAGAGAGGCATAGACACAGGCAGAGGGAGAAGCAGGCTCTATGCAGGGAGCCTGACGTGAGACTCGATCCAGGGTCTCCAGGATCAGGCCCTGGGCTGAAGGTGGCGCTAAACCGCTGAGCCACCTGGGCTGCCTGAGTTCAGAACACTTGGGACAAATTGTCCCTGTGTTCCTGTCCATCTCTGATATCTTGTCTACAATCTAATCATGATTCTAAAGTACTGCTACATTTGGGGTATAGATAGAAACAAAATCAAGGATTCGAGGTTTTTTTTTTCCCCAAAACTCCTTTGAAGATGTTAAAATACAGCAGCCAGAATGCTTACGTAGGTCATGATCAGCCCTATAAAAATTCAGACCAAGAAGTTTACTGTATATCCTGCCCAAATTTCCCTTTATATATCCCCACTCTGTCTTGATTGCTCACCTCTTTGGCCAAGATGTTATTTGGCCCAAAGCTGACTTCTACGCTTTATCTACACTTCCCATCAAGTCTGCTCCAAGGACTAGCACTCTATTCTCTTAGCCATCCCTCCTTTTCTGTCTCCTACAAAACTATTCTCAACTCTGTCTCACCAGACAATATCTGAGAACCAATTAATATTTATGTGTTAATGACTATTTTGGGTATAATGTATTTCCTCAGGCAGAGTATTTGCATTTTAACTAGATGTATCACCTAAACTTGAAAGAATTATTCTCTGTTGGAATTTTGAACAACATACACAATCTGGTGTGGAGATATTTGGGGCCAATGGGTTGCTTCTGACACGCTAAATCACATCATATCATCATGGAAGAAAGTGCATTAATGGGGCTTTATTTTTTAATACTTTGATGTGTATAGAAGATTTAGCTACTAGGCTAAAAATCTTTCTTCCTCATCCACATGAAAAGGAATTTTGAAAATTTAATCAAAAATCCATTTAGCCCTTTCTGATATTACCAAGCAAGCTTCTCTTGCCCTCCCTCCTCACTCCAGTGAGGAGCATCTCTACCCCTTAGCTTTTTCCGACAATGAAGTCTGATTTTCCACCATAAAAATCTAAAAATAAATTAGAATCTTATGAAATATGTGCATCTTTGAAAGGTTTAGAAAGGAAATATGATTGTAAGTTTCAAAACCACAGGTAACCACGTTTGAAAATAATGTGGTGCACTTTTTTTCCATAAAGCTGAATGGACACTCTTGATTTTTTAAACAATGTTTGCAACATTAAGACCGAATGCCTGAGGATTTTTCTGTGTGCAGAATAGAAAACAATGGGAGGATAATGTTAGTGGAAGAGACAAAATTTAAAAGAAGATATTTTCACCAGTATTCATCTTACAAAATTCACATAAAACCTGACAGGGAGGCCATGCACAAGTGTTTTTGGTTCTGTAAAGAACTGCACAATGGTTCAGTGCCTAAGTTCTAAACATAGACTCCCTGAACTGGAACGGTCGTCTGCCACTTTTAAACTCTGAGTCTGTAGACAAGTAGATTGATTCCCTATGCTTTCACATCTTTATTTATAAAACATTAACATATTACCTACTCAATAGGATTCCTATGAAGAATCAATGAGATCATGCATACAGCAAGCTCAGAAATAGTGCCTTGGCACTCAATTATCATGGAATGTTAGTGACAAGTGCATTATCATAACTCAACAGGTTTTTACCCAGAGGATTTACTGGGAACAATCTTTACAAATCCAAGCTCTTAATTCCTGTCTATCACTTTGGTCTCAATCATGACCAACTTCCTAACAGCATGTTGAAAAATAAAGGAAATCTCAGAAACCCTTTTCACCCTTTTTTTTTTTTTTTTTTTTTTTTTTTTTTCCTTTTCACCCTTAAGAGTTAAACCTGGCAGAGTCTTGTCCTGAGCCACCTGCTCTAGGCTTCCTCTCCCTTCAGCCTCCGCCCAGGCTGACAAGATCATTCCTGATCTTCCCCCAACAGCTCCCTACAAAGTAATAAGAGAAGCCTCAGAAGAAGAGCAAGAAAACTCTGTCTCCTTATCCCCTACAGCTTCCACCAGTGAAGACTGAGGAATGACATATTCACTGGTGGTACAAATTTGACTTTCATTCTCCATGTGTCCATTTTCATTCATCTGCTATTGATTTTAATGTGAGTTAAATGTGTATCCCTTGAGAAATCAATAACTATTTATTGAAAGCCAACTTTGTGGCAAGCACCATCCTAGGGATTAAAGATATATTGATGAAAAAGACAAATAGGATTCTCGCTCACTGACCATGATAGTCAAGAGACAATATACATCTTTTTCCAAAAAAATACAAATGATTAAACAATCAAAAGTATGATAAGTGCCATGAAGGAAAAATAGAGGTGGTCTAATTTAGTTAAGGGAGTTGGGAAAAGGGCATATAAATTGGACGTGGTAAAGATAAGTTGCAGTTGACAGGTTGAGATAAAGAAAAAAGACATTCCATTCAGAAGAGAATATATAAGGAGGCCATATAAAGGAGGACATAACAAGCAAAAGTGTGATGCATAAAACGAATGGAGGACAGAGCAAACAGTTTCCAGAGAGAAGCAGAGCCAGGTCCTTCCTGGCCTGGGAGAATTGATTATAGATTTGATTATTTTATGATAGCTATGAAAATCACTGAAAAGTTTTTACAAAAGTAATTGAATGTTCAGAATTTTTTTTAAGAGATCAGTCTGGCTGCCGTATAGAGGTGTCTGGCTAGAGGACAAAGAGATGTGAGTCTATTTAGGAGACTACTTAAGTGTAATAGGTAACATACTACGGTGTGTCTTACAAAGTGCTGAAAGAGGAGCTAGAAATAAGTCAATAGTTTCCGGACATAGATAGGGGTTAGAGTTGTTGGGATGTGTGTGGGAAAGAGGAGGTAAAGGAGATTCTGAAAAATTCAGGAAAAGGTATTGTTTCTTGTGTGGGCAACACTGAAGTAAGATAACTGAGGTGTGCTGAATTTGAGGGTATCAAGGACATCCTGGGAGAAATGTCAGGTGGGCAGCTGACTATGTGCACCTGGAATTCAGAGGGGTAGTCTTGGCTTTGGATGTAATTTTCAGCATGGAGGTATAAAAATTCACCTAGGGAAAGAGTATCTGGAGGAAAAAAATGAAACAATTAAAAATTGAACCTTGAGGAACTCCAAAGTTGAGACTCAAGAGCAGAAATTAAACTCTATAAAAAGGAGCTACCAGCAAAGCAGGAGACACTGAGTAATCTGTAGATGCCAAGAGGAAAGAGTGCTTCAAAATGAAACAATGGTAGAGTGTGAGGTGCTTGTGAGGGGTCAAGTATGCTAGGAGTAGCAGTTCAGTGGTTCTACCATCAGGGAGCATTGGTGATCATACCTCGAGCCATTCCAATGACTTGACATAGTTGGCATGTGACTAGAAAGTAAGGAAACCTAGATGGTAAATCTGGGGAATTCTTCATGGTTTTCAGTGAAAGAGAGGAGAAAGAATGTGAGAGTTTGATAAAGAATAGAGGTCAAGGTAATGATATATAAGGTTGTACATTGAATAGCTAAAGGAGGATATCTAATATAAAGGAAAAAGAAAGAGGTTAATCTGTCTCAGAATTCAAGAGAAAAAGTCAGGTTGATGTTCTAGAGTTTCGTCACTAGTTGCAAATATAACTTGTCTTTCTTAGACTGGAGACCTATAAAGCAAAAATACAAATCATCTACACTACCTGTACTTAAATTATACTATGGAACAGAGACAAGGTAACCATATTCAGAAAAAGAAACAAAGAGATAGCGATAGCCAGCAGACAGAGATCTATAGAAATTTGAACTTTCATTGGATGAATATTGTGCAGACTTCCTGCTCTGGATCAGAGAACATTTTTTTGGCTATGCCTGATTCTGTGTCCAAAAACTCAAAGCCCCTAGTTCTAGACTCTGGAGTGTTCTTGCTTTTCCCTTATCATTCTTGGACAAATCTGAAGTCACTATTTAGAAATAGCTCATCTTTCTGGAGGCTGCACAGCTCTGGTAGAAAATGAAAGACTTCAAAATTGTTGTGAATTTCAAAGAGTTTATAATTTAGCTCATGCTCCTGGTTCCCTAACAATACAATTTTCTCAAAAAATTGGTATATTTCTTGTGTATTTGATATCAATTAGTTTAAAGTCAATGTCTATATTTGCTGTTTTATTCCCCACTCTCCATTTGATAGAGGAATTTCTGAAACTAAACATAGTTTATTTAAAAATCTATTGCTTTAATAATCCTTGCCTAGGTCAGTTAATTCCATTTTTCGGAAAGATTTTGCTATGGGGTACATCCTTATCTTTGCCCTTTGAGATCTTTTTAATTTGAGAAGTTTTATCAACAGGTGTGAATGCCATACCTATGTGATATTTGTCAAGAAACTAGTTTAAATTAATCCCTGTCTCTTAAAGTATCCTCGACTTTATTTTTTAGTGTTTAGGATCTCAAGAATATCTGCTCTTCTTCCAGTATTGTAAGGCTGAATTTCTGGAATCACCCTATTCTGTTTCATTTCTGCTTGATACCTGAACCATTTTTTCCTGAGATGATGTTTTGCTTGTAATACCTTTCCAAATGCTCTCTGTAAATATTATTTCCCCTCTGATATTTATTAGCTCATATATGGATCATTAAAAATGCCTCTTGACTTTTCTCCCAGTAACTAATCTCTCCTGCTGTAATGCAACTTCCATTTTCTTACCTGATTAAGATCATGAAAGCACAATTCTGTTCCCATTTATTTTTTAAAGTATCCTTAGATATAACAAGAAGAGCATTTATGTAATGAGTATCCATTCTATGCCTGACATGGTTTCATGTGTTATCTCATATAATCCTCGTAGCAATATGATAAATGATCACCCCATCCAATCCATAAGCCTCTCCGACATAGGGAAGCTGAGCAACTTTTCCCAAGTTAGATAGTATTAACTGGCAGACCTAGCCTTGAGACTATGGACTGCCTTGATTCCAAATCTTATCTCATTCTTTCCCATGCTTATCCCTGAAAGAGTTAAATGATGGATGCAATCTTTAAACTCTAGGCAATTAAACCAGCTGGAGTCCTGTGAATGGTTCAGATTTTGCACATTGCAGATAAGGTTTGTCTGAATTAAAATGTCTGAGTCTCAGGCACCTTGGTATCCTTAAAAAGTCACTCTAATTTAACACATCTTCTAGATATATTTAGAATGTCAAATTGTACGTTTTTTTTTTTTTTCTGCTAGCTTTTTTTCACTTTCTCCTTAATAGAAATCTGGCAAGGATAAGTGTGGGTGAAATGAGGGAAACCTCTTTCAAGTTCAAAAAATGACACCACACCTCACACTACAACCTGATGACCACATTATCAAAAGCCTTAATTTAAAGAACTGGTAGGAAAAGCACTTAGGCGTGTGTGTGTGTGTGTGTGTGTGTGTGTGTGTGTGCGTGTTAAAGATTTTATTCATTTGAGAGACAGAGAAAGAGAGCATGAGTGGGGAGAGGGGCAGAGGGAGAGAGAATCCTCAAACTGACTCCGTACAGAGTGTAGAGCCCCTACTGAGAGAGCAGTGCCCAACACAGCTCGATCCTAAAACCCTGAGATTATAACCTGAGCAGAAGTCCGAGGCTTAACTGACTGAGCCCCCCCCCCTTTTTTTACTGTAGCAATTTTGTCTCACTCCTTTTCTCATTTCTTAATTCACACTGTGACAGTTTTAGATTTATTTTTTTTAACAGGCAGTGCTGTTGTTTGGAACACTCAATTCACACTCTATCTTTTCCAGTTCTTTCACACTTCCAGAAAAATATTGCTTAAAACTGCCATTTATATGTCTTAGATCTTAATGTACTACACCACATCTTCTGAATTTTAATCTCTCAGTGATTACCTTTCTGAAAAAGAATAGCCCAAAATAAAAATTAAAAAATTATCCACCAGTCTATGCTCACTCACAGTGCCTGAGATATAGTAGATACGTGTGATATTCATAAACGAAACAAAAAATATGAGCTATGATTTTTCTCAGTGATCACACCACTGACCCAGTCACCCTTTATTTTGCAAACTAATGAGAACTGGTCATTTCAGGTTAAAATAGTAATGGGTATCATATTCTAATTCATCATGCCTTAATTTACTTAATCAGCCTGCTATGGTTAAACATTTATCTGTCTTTTATACTCTTGTAGGGTAAATACAACTCTGGCATGGATAGCTTTCTAATATTATTTCCTTAGAATTGATCCCAAAATTGGTATTTCTGTGTCAAAATTTAGTGATGCTTTCAAGCCTCAAGTACACATTGTGGGATTGCGTTCCAAAATGGTTGTAGAGTTTTATGATTTCAACAGTGAATGACTAATAGTCATTTCGCTCTAGCAAATGCTGAGATTGATTAGAACATATAACATCTTTCATTGATAACTAGTTTGTAGTAAGCATATCTGGTGTATTTAGCACTCTGTTAAGTGCTGATATATTTAATGTGCTTACACATACAATATTTCATTCAGGAAATCTTACCAAAAAAAAAAAAAGACAGAGAAGTTATTATTAGATTCTTGTATAGGTGGAGCATTTGAGGCCAATTACAATCAAATAAATTGCCTAAGGTCACTCAACGGAGATGCTGAGAGTATAGATCACATTCTTCACCCCTCAGGCTGGTATTTTTCTTTCTATTCCAACTGGCCTTGTCTGAATGAGCCCCTCTGTGCACCCATGCAGATAAGAGTCACACATCTCTATAGTACTAAGACAGGTGTATGGCCTCCATTCAGCTACCATTTTTTCTGTCAAACACATATATTATGATTGGTCACACTAAATCCTTTTAGATTATGTCTAGGGCCTTATTGATATAAAATACTGCCAAGACCTGAGATAACCCTATACATTATTGGGTCATTTACAGAAAGAGAAAACTGAGGAAGAGACACGTACCAGATTCATGATCACCCAGGATACTAGTTCATGTTTGTCACTGTTAGTAAACCTTGTGTGTATGTGAAGGAAGGATAACACAAACCACATGTGTGCCTAGTACACAGAACAAAGCCAATCATATTGATTTTCTGTTTTCCCCCATATTGTCTTCCTTGGCCACCGGTTGTTACTTTGAACTCAGAAAAATGAAATAAAATCTCACTGCTACCTCTCACTTCTCACAACAGTCTACCTCTTTTGTAGATTGATTTT
Organism: Canis lupus dingo; assembly: GCF_003254725.2. Classification (NCBI taxonomy): domain Eukaryota; kingdom Metazoa; phylum Chordata; class Mammalia; order Carnivora; family Canidae; genus Canis; species Canis lupus. The sequence continues at coordinate 27,289,303 of NC_064261.1, read as the reverse complement.
ATACCATGAACCTGTGATAATTAGAATGCTAACATTTTAATTAATGTGGTCGTCATCAGTTCTTTTCTTCGGCTCCATGATATCCATTGCTATATTCTGAAATTATTTTTTAGACCACTAATGGATATAACAAAACTTAAGAAAAGATTCTAAAAGGAAAATCTCACAATGCTTCATACTAGCATGTCTATTTCAATAATTACTTATCCTATTATATCATTTATCCATATGTACAAAACATGTACAAAATGTCTAATTACTTATCCTATTATATCATTTATCCATATGTACAAAATGTGCACATATTCATTAAATTTTAAATCTATATTGTATGCTAATTTCCCTTTATATGTCATGCAATTTAGGGTTTGTATTTTCTCTATAATTATGGCTTGTAATGGTTATGTAAAATTTCATCGTATGTTAGGTAGCTCAGTTGGTTAAGCATTGGATTCATGATTTTGGCTCTGGTTATGATCTCAGCATAGTGAAATTGAGCCCCAAACCCCATCAGGCTCTCCTCTGGGCATGGAACCTGCTTGGAATTTTCTCTCTCCCTTTCCCTCTGCCTCTACCGTCTGGGTTGCTCTCTCTCTTTCTCTCTCTCAAAAAGAAAGAACAAAACAAAAACAGCATTGTATGTGGTGCTTGCCTCGGCAGCACATATACTAAAATTTCATTGATTATTTCAAGATTATTTGCTATACATCATATTGAAAAGGCAGACTATTTTTTTTACTCTTAAGAAGAAAGCTTTAATAAATATACTTGTGTATTTTTAGGATTTTGTATTTAGGAAAACTTCTTCATGATAAGTTCTATATTTAGAAGAAACTCCCTAAGGCCACTCAACAAAAGTGACATCACAGGGTGACAAAGTATATACATTTGGCAATTCTTGATATGTATATCATAATTACCTTCCCAGATGACAGTGCTCTTTCTATTGATTTTTTCCTCCAAGTTTTATTTAAATTCCAGCTAGTTATCTTATGGTGTGATATTATTTTTAGTTACAGAATTTACTGATTCGACACTTACAACACCCAGTGCTCATCACAAGTGCCTTCCTTAATCCCCATCACCCATTTCCCCCATCCCCACCCACCTCCTCATCCACCTCCCCTCCCCACCAACTGAACTAACCATCAGCTTGTTCTCTGTAGTTAAGAGTCTGTTTCCTGATTTGCCTCTTTTTCCCTCCTATGCTCCCCTGCTTTGTTTCTTAGATTCCACATATTAGTGAAATCATATGGTATTTGTCTTTCCCTGACTGACTTATTTTGCTTAGCAAAATACAGTCTAGCTTCATCCAAGTCATTGCAAATGGTAATATTTCATTCTTTTTTATGGCTGAGTAATATTCCCTTTTCTATCTACTTATCATCTCTCTTTTGTAGATATATATACACATATCTGTATCTATCTATATCTATCTGTATATCTCACATCTTTTTTTATCCATTCATCAGTCAATGGATAGAAATGGACTCAAAACTATATGGTCCATTAATCTTGGCAAAGCAGGAAAGAATGTCCAATGGAAAAAAGATAGTCTCTTCAACAAATGGTGTTGGGAAAACTTGAAAGCAACATACAAAAAAACTTGGAAACTTTCTTACATCATACACAGAAATAAATTCAAAATGAATTAAAATGTGAGTCAGGAAACCATTAAAATCCTAGAGGGGAAGACAGGCAGCAACCGCTTTGACCTCAGCCATAGCAATTTCTTACTAGATATGTCTCTTGAGGCCAGGGAAACAAAACCAAAAAATAAGCTACTGGGACTTCGGCAAAATATTTCTATTGATTCTTATAAATATTTCTGAAGTTGGAGACCCTAGTTAACCCATTATTGTAGATTTTTAAAGTTGTGAGCTTTCTAACATAATAAGGAAAGCCAACTGAGATATGTGTGAGACGAACACAAGTCCCTGTGATAGGGTATGTCTTGCAGGATGTGATTCTTCTCCTCAAGAAGTTCTTAAGGAAGGAAGAAGAGCTGATATTTGGTCTCTCTTTTCCAGTTCTAAATGGCAAAGTGGAGAATGATCGAATGATCAGAATAGACCAAAGTTTTAAGTCCACTCAGAGATTACAAGACGTTGCTGTTCCAACATTGTTTCACTAGACTGATCCCTCAGGCTGCTAGGACTCAAAAGAGAACGGCATCTGAAACAATGTGTTTTCCTAACCTCTCCTACTCTGGACAGGAGACTGGAGAATGCCTGATAAGTAGGAGAATGCCTTCAAGAAACAATAAACCCTCTTTCTATGAAGATTCTAGAATCTGGAGCACATGTCAAATCTTGACAATTTGATTACAGCTACATACATAGTCCATTATTCCTATAGTGGGTTTTGAAGAAGACATATCTGTAGCTATGGTTCCACTCACATAATCCTTTAACATTTCAATATCCAGTCTATTTAGAATTCTGTAACATGTTAACTATCATGGGGCTTTAGGGACAATAAGTGTTTGCCTAGTTCTTGTGTAAGAGATCATGTCCTAAGTCACTTCAGTTCAAAAGAATATTCTGTGAAAATTAATCAGGGGAAACCTCACTAAAGTGGACTCAGGAAGCTGAAAGGAAAAGCAGAGCTTACTCAATGCCAATTACAGGAAGTACTGTCAATTAGATCCCAATAGAAGAATCACCAACAAGGAAGAATAAGCAATCAGGTCCCAACAGGACAGATGTACATTGAATCTTCTATAAGAAACCAACTACCTCTGCAATTCAGTCAGTGAGAAACCATCATCCCTCTTAATTTTTGCTTTTCTCTACAAGCTTCCATTCAAAAAAACACCTACCAACTTTCTCCTTTTTCTCCATAAAATAATATTCCTCTCCAGTGTCTGTTGGACTTGCTTTTGCTTGCATGCTCCAAATTGAATTTCTCTGTTATTCCCAGCAGGGGAAAGAATATGCTTGCACAATAAGTCACTTATTTTTAAAGGTTAATAGTTTTACTGTAGTTATAAACACTGAAAAGTCCTGTAGATTGTTCTTTAAAGTTTAAAATTTCTTCAAAGAGGGCAGCCCCGGTGGTGGTTTAGCACCACCTGCAGCCCAGGGGGTGATCCTGGAGACCCGGGATCGAATCCCACATCAGGCTCCCTGCAGGGAGCTTGCTTCTCCCTCTGTCTGTGTCTCTGCCTCTCTCTGTGTCTCTATGAATAAATAAAATAAAAAATATTTTTAAAAAAAATAAAATCTCTTCAAAGAAATTACTTGATTGTTTGCAAAATCATTTTCATATTTGCCCAATATCTACTTCTGTTGCTTTGAGAATTTAAGACATTAGGGAAAATATGACTGGAATTACTTTTTTTTTTTTTTTTTAAGTAGCACACTGAACTAGCCAAACATTGGTTGCTCCCTTCCCATCTAGGCTAAAACTACTATAAGCATATTTGAAGAGAGGAAACCAAAAATGTTATTACAAATAATTAAAAGTTAAGACATTCAAACAAACTTTTTTTCTATTTCTCTACAAAAATGCCATTGGAATATTGATAAGGTTTGAATTAGTCTGTAAACTGATTTGAGACACTTTAACAATATTCAGTTTTCCAAACCATAAAAACAGTGTATCATATATATTTGTCTGTGTTTTATTTAATTTTTGTAGTCAATGTTTTGTGGATTTCAGTGTACTAGTATTTTATGTCCATAAAATAGGTTTATTCCTAAGTATTTTATTCTTTTTTGGTGTTATTGTAAATGAGGTTATTTTCTTAATCTTATTTTCAGATAATTCATTGTTAGTGTATAAAAATGCCAACTGATTTTGTTTGTATTTTGATTTGTATCTTGCATTACTATTGAATTCGTTTATTAGTTCTAACTCCCCCATCCCAGAATCTTTAGGGTTTTCTCTTCTTTCTTTCTTTCTTTCTTTCTTTCTTTCTTTCTTCCTTTCTTTCTTTCTTTCTTTCTTCTTTTTTCTTTCTTTCTTCTTTCTTTCTTTCTTTCTTCTTCTTCTTTCTTCTTTCTTTCTTTCTTTCTTTCTTTCTTTCTTTCTTTCTTTCTTCTTTTTCTTTCTCTTTCTTTCTCCTTCCTTCCTTCCTTCCTTCCTTCCTTCCTTCCTTCCTTCCTTCTTGGGTTTTCTGTATATAAGACCATATTATCTGCAAATAGGGACAATGTTATTTCTTCCTTTCTGACTTGAATGCTTTTTTGTTTGTTTGTTTGTTTTTCTTGCCTAATTGCTCTGGCTAGGACTTCTTATACTATGTTAGATAAAAAGTGATGAGAGTAGGCATTTTTGTATTATTCCAGATCTTAGAAGAAAACCTTCCAGTTTTTCACTATTGAGTATGATGTTAGCTGTGGGCTTTCATATGTGGCCTTTATTATGTTGAGGTAATTTCCTTTTGTTTCTAGTTTTTGAAACTTTATCATGAAAGGATGTTGAATTTTGTCCATGCCCCTTCTGTATCTATTTAGATAATCATGAAGATTTTATCCTTTATTATTTCAATGAGGTATATCACATGAATTGGTTTTTGTATGTTGAAACATCTCTGCATCCCAGGGATAGATCCTACTTGGTTATGCTCTCTGATCATTTTATTGTGTAGTTGAATTCAGTTTGGCAGTATTTTGTTAAGAACTTTTTCATCTACATTTATTAGGATATTGGCCTGTAGTATTATTATTTTGTGATATCTTTGGCTTTGGTGTCAGGATAATGCTAGCTTCATAAAATGAGTTCAAATGAGAAAAAAATTGCTGTTAATTCCTTTTTAAATATTTGGTAGAATTTACCAGTAAAGCCATCTAGTCCTGAGCTTTTATTTGTATAACCTTTTAAAAAACACTGATTAAAAAATAAATAAATAATAAATAATAAAAATAATAAAAATACTGATTTAGTCTCCTTATTAGCTTTGGGTCTATTTAAACTTTCTTGCTTTAGAAATCGATCTTGGTAGGTTGTATGTTTCTAAAATTTATTTATTTATTTTAGGTTATCCAGTGTCTTGGTATATTATTGTTAATATCAGTTTTTTATTGTTAATCAGTTTTTTTCTGATCCTTTTTATTTCTATGATGTCAGATTTAATGTCTCCTCTTCATTTCTGATTGTATTTATTTTAGTCTTCCCTCTCATTTTTCTGCATCTAGCTAAAGTTTTGCTAATTTTGGTTATCTTTTTCTAAAAAGCTCAGTTTTACTGATTTTTTAATCTAGTCTCTATTTTGTTTATTTCTTCTTTTGCCCTTTTATTTTTGCTCTTCCTTTTTTCTACATTTCTACAATTTACAGGGAAATCAAAGGAACTTAATAGCCAAATCAACTTGAGAAAGAACAAAACTGAAGTTCTCACACTTTCTGATTTCATAATATATTACAAAGCTAAAGTAATCAAAACAGTCTGGTAGTGGCATAATGATAAACATATAGGCCAATAAAACAGAATATAGAGCACAGAATAAGAATGCATATATGTGGCCAACTGATTTTTGACAAGGATGCCAATACTATACAATAGAGAAAAGATAGTCTCTTCAACAAATGATGCTGGGAAAACTAGATATATACAAGAAAACAAAAGAAGCCAAAAACAAAACAAAACAAAAACAACAGAAAAAGAAAAGAAAGAAAGAGAAAAATAAATCCTTATTTTACACCACACACAAAAACAACTCAAAATAAATCAAAGACCTAAATGTTAGACTCCTAGAAAAAACTGCAAAACTCTTATAAGAAAGCATATGAGGGACAGTTTCATGACATTAACAATGATTTTATGGATATGACACCAAAAGTAGAGCCAACAAAAGCAAAAACAGATGAGTAGAACTAAATCAAGAAAAAGCTTTTGCATAGCAAAGGAAACACTCAAGAGGACTAACAGGCTTCCTGTAGAGTGAAAAAAAAATATTTTTAAACTGTCTATCTCATAAAGAGTTAATTTCCAAAATATATAAGGAATTCCTACATCTCAACAGCAAAAAAAAAAAAAAAAAAAAAAAAACCCAAAACAAACAAACTAACAACCCAATTTTAAAAATGGGATAAATACATGAATGGATACTTCTCCAAAGAAGACATACAAATAGCCAACAGATATATGAAGATTCTCAATGTCACTAATTATCTAATTCAAATCAAAACCTCAATGAGATATCATGTCATACCTATTAAGATGAATATTATCAAAAAATATCCAAAGACAATAATTTTGATAAAGATATAAGAAAATTGGAACACTTGCACACTATATGTGTTGATGAAACTGTATAACGGTATAGCCTCTATGGAAAACTGTATGAAGATTCTTCAAAAACCTAAAAATAGAGCTACCATATGATTTAGCAATCCCACTTTGGAGTATTTATCCAGAGGAATTAAAATCACAATCTTGAAGAAATATTAGTACTCCATGCTCACTGCAGTGCCATTCATTCAAATCCCCTTTCTGACAAAATGAAATATAGACAACATTGACACGTTTACTACTACATATACTATTATTCTTCTCATTGTGTCTGTATGCATCCCAGGCACACAACATTTATTCTAGTTTACTAGAAAGGTTCAAAATTTCCCCAACATATGGCACACAGACATAACTTTGGGCTTTTGCTTTCTCCTGAAATTCCCTCCTTTGTTTCCACAACAGATGAACTTTGCTCATCAGCTCATCAGATTAAAAATTTTAAAAAATCTGTGTTCTTGAATTTCAGGAAGGCAGAAGGCAGAGTCCATTTCTTTCTGCTCTAGTTTTTTCTGATACATTCATCATTTAATATATATTCAGTGAAAAAATATATTTAGTGGTTATGGTGTCTGCCTTATCATCCACGTGAGGGAGCATTCTGAGAGCAGAGAATACAGCTTATTCATTCTACAGCTAGTGCAGCTCACATGCTGACCTGGCACCTGGTAGGTGTTCCATATGGTTGTTGAATGTATAAACTCCAAATTGTTTGAGTCCTCCTATCACAAACTAAACTCCACAGCGAAAGGTCTAGAACAACATTCCTATATAGAGTCCTCAGGGCTCTAATGACACATCAAGAACATCAAACATATCTACGGAAATTGTCCAAAAAGAAAATATTTATCATTTTTTATCAATGGCCCCAGTGACCTGCTGTGCAGAATCAACCCATGTAAGCAGAAATGGGTATAATTTCAAGCCATGATTGAAAGTCTTGATAATGGAAGCAAATAGCCCGCATTCCTAAATCAGTCCAAGTAGGGAAATTTGATCTTTGATAAATTTAACCAAAGTTACCAAAGTCTTTAATTTCCTTCTTAGTAATAAAACATTATTAAGTGATGCTGTCATCTTCCTCTGTTTCACTTTAACATATTTGGTCTGGGCTGGCTTTATTTTCTGTTTATTTATTTATTTTTAATATTTTCTTCATTTATTCATGAGAGACAGAGAGAGAGAGAGAGAGAGACAAAGACATAGGCAGAGGGAGAAGCAGGCAGGCTCCATGCAGGGAGCCCAATGTGGGACTTGATCCCGGGTCTCCAGGATCATGACCTGAGCCAAAGGCAGAAGCTCAACCACCGAGCCACCCAGACGCCCTATTTTCTATTTAAAGCAGAACAAATGTCATTACAGAGTTATGCAAGTTGTTCAAAGATGGTGAACTGAAATAGTTAACATCCCCCATATGAAAAGCTTGATCAAGATTAAATTGTATATATACTTTATTCATAAACGCCCTTTCCCCAAAATCTAATTGAATTCTATCCAATCCTATAAATCTAAAGTTGTACACTAGCAATTCATAGACTCACACTGAATCAAGTTCTCATTTTCATCCAGGGAAAAATTGCTAGAAAACTATGATGTGGATTTTGAAACCCATTAATCAGGTTTTCTTACAAATAAAGGGAAAAAGATGGTAATACAATTTTTTATAGAATTTCAAGTCTATAGTAAGAACATTCCTAAGAAGCCAACTGAAATGTCCCCATTCTCAATACAGTATGGAAAAAATGCTTTCTGTAGTTGTAAAGGTAAGATGAATCTTTCCTAAACCAGGAAATAATATCATATCAAGAAGATAGAGTTATGCACTGTGAAGTAGAGATAGAGTCATTCAGTAAATTCCTAGCAATGGAATTTCCTTGAGAAGCATTTGTCTAGTAAATTTAGCACCAAATTTTCAAACTTCACCATCTGTAAATCTAATCTTCCCCAATTTCTAATCATTGTGACCAAAATCACTGAGCTACAACTTTTTGCTTTTACTCTAAAGTCCTCTTTTAAAAAAATAAAATAAAAAGTCCTCTTTAAATAAATTGCTCTCCATCTGTCTTTTTCCCATTATAAATTTTTAAGACAGGCTTTATTATGCCAACTCGTTCTCACTGTATTGAAAACAAATTCTCTTTTGAGGGTGAGGTATCATTTAGATTCTGAAACTTGCTATTAATTCTTCAGAAAATAAGTCATTGTCCACCAGAAATGAATCTCAGACAAACATCACACAGAAAATTTGCATTGACCACATTCTAAAGTCTCATTTTCCCAGGGCAATATAATTATTGCTGATAATTATCACCTTACCACCCCTATGAAGCTTTTTTTTTTCACTTGGAGTCACACAGGGACCCACAAAAGTCTTTATTTACAAATGAGTTGAGGTGAACTTCCCTCGTGTGTTACAAAAAAAAAAAAAAAAAAAAAACCAAACACACACACACACACATACACACACACACACACTGCACCTACAAAGTTCCTCGGAGGTACACGTACTGCTGGAAGAGGGCTCTCCCTATGAAGCTTTTCTATGTGAAAGACATAGAATGGTCCCAAACAGGACTTGCTGGAAGTTGCGTATTTAATGGCACTAAATTGTGAATAACAGTAACCATTTTATGAGCACTTCAAGCACTAAGCATTGCATTTCATTTGTGATTCTCACAATCACCTCATTTGGCGCCATTCCATTTTACAGTTAAAAATAATTTAAATAATTTGCCCTTTCTATCATGTGTCTCAAGTGAGATGAAAACTTAATATATGACCAATACTCTGGACACCAAATCTCAAATCCATAAGCTGTTATTTCTTTGAGCAAGGTGTTAGAGACATCTAAAGTGAAAACAGATGTTGAAAGGAGGAGTACACATTGTCTCCTTGTAACTACAAATGCATCTCTAAGAAATGACCTGACATCTGGAGCCCAAAACTACAAAATATGAAACCGTAAGTCACTTACTTCCTTTAAAAAATAATTAAAAACCCCTACAATACCTTTATTATTTCCCACAACAGATAGCAAACTCATAACAATCTTTCTACAAGCTGAGTCTCAGCTAAATCACTTCTCCATTAGGAGGCCACTAGTAGTTCTGGTTGTCTTCCTCCTGGCCATTCTACTCCCTCCACTCAAGTTCCTTAAATACACCCTTCTCATCCATGTCTCTCACCTTGTAAATTACTTTTCCTAGGAAACTCCCTGGCTTTGAGAGAGGTCAAGTCCTCTTCCAAGTGTGAGTTCCTAGTGTTTTGGATTTTTCTCCTTGGCATGTGATGCAACTTGTAATTAATTGTCAGGGACAAAATGCAGATCTCTCTTGACATATGATGGGGTTATGTCCTAATAAATCCATGACAAATTGAAAATATTGCAAGTCAAAAATGTCTTTAGTACACCTATACCGTAGCTGAGCCCAGCCTACCTTAAGGATGCTCAGGGCACTTATATTTGCCTACAGTTGGGCCAAACCATCTAACACAGAAGCTACTTTATAATAAAGTATAATATATAAAGTTGAATATCTCATGTAACTTATTGAATGCTATAATTTAAGTGAAAAGCAGAATGGTTTTATAGGTACAGAATGTATCAGTTGTTTACCCTCATGAGGAAGAAATGGTTCACTGTTGCTCCCCAGCATCATGAGAGATGATTAGTGCCACATTATCACTAGCCCAGAAAAAGATCCAAATTCAAAATTTGAAGTATCATTTCAACTTAATATGTATTAATTTCAGACTATCATAAAGTAAAATACATGTTTTATGCAAATTGAACCAACTGAAGGTAGGAACTGTCTGTATATTAAAACAAGAGTTTTCATGAGCTTTCAGTGCTATTCTATGCCTGCCACTTTCTGGACCTTTCCTTACATTGATCCAGATGTTGGATGAGTCTGATAACTTGAGGAACTATATAGAAGGTTATGGCCATAGAAAGGAAGGAAAGAGAGACAAGGAGTATATATTATTAAGTAAACAGGGTAAATTTTTTTAAAAGATGCTAAAAGTAAATATATATATAGGAGTTTTGCCATTATATAAGTTTGAAAATGTGCCACAATAAATACAAAATGTAAGCATACATGAAAACATACCATCAACGAGTTGGAAGATAATCAGAATTGCTCAATAATTTCAAAAGATCAAAAAAATGAGAACCGATGCATTTTATATTTTTAAGAGAAGTGAAATAATGTGGATTCAAACTCAACACACTTAACAGAAATATATTTAATCCAATCCAACTAGCACAGATAAATCTATATATCCAGCTTAAATTTTCCTTATTTTCTTAGTTTATTATATGGTATCTGATATATCAAAGGGTCTTGATTAAAAAAAAAATCTGAATGGATGAACGAACCATATCATGTCCTTCATTGTACAATACTTTTATACTTTGTATTCTGCTTCAGTTTTGCACCTAGTAGACTCTACCAGGAGTCAGTAAAGAGTCATCCAGTAAATAATTTAGGCTTTGCAGGTCATATAATTTCTATGAAAACTTTTCAACTCTGCGACCATAATGCAAAGGTAACCATAGTAACATGGAAACGAATTATTATGGCTGTATTGAGAGAGAGAGAGAGAGAGAGAGAGAGAAGGGAGGGAGGGAAGGGAGGGAGGGAAGGAGGGAAAAAAAGAAAGAAAGGAAAAAGAAAGAAAGAAAGAAAGAAAGAAAGAAGAAAGAAAGAAAAAGAAAGAAAGGAAGAAAGAAAGAAAGAAAGAAAGAAGAAAGAAGAAAGAAAGAAAGAAAGAAAAGAAAGAAAGAAAGAAAGAAAGAAAGAAAGAAAGAAAGAAAAGAAAAGAGAAAGAAAGAAGTTATTTGTAGACACTGTTTATAGACTAAAACTTTATAGACGCTGAAATTTGCATTTCATGTAATTTGAAGTGTCATGATACATTATCCTTTGTTTGATTTTCTTCAGCCATTAAAAAATGTGAAAAAACCATTCATAGCTTGTGTAGTATTCAAACAAAAACAACAGGCCAGATCTGATCTATGGGCTAAGGTTTCCCAAACCCTTGTCTCTATCTTTTTTGTTGCTGTTGTTTGTATACCAATCCTCTTTCTTAAATTTTATAAAGCTTTTGAGCCGTTACTATCTATGTAACCCAATAATCTTATTATGCATCGATAGATTTATAATAGAATCTCAAATAGAGATCTTATGTGAATTAAATCAAGACATATTCCACTTAAATGAATTCACCTGACTCTTACTGCAAACATCCCTACTTTAACAATTTGAATAGAAAATGTCTTAAGTCATACTTACATATTATTTTGACCTTTAAGATAGAGTTTCTTTTATGCTAAAACAAAGGAAAAATTGTATTTACCACGTAGCAAGTTTTCCTGCAATTTGAAGGCATTTATCTTCATAACTATGCCACAATTTTCTCGAACCCACAGATTATCCCTAATTAAGCTAAAATGTGCAGTTTCTCAAACAGGGCTAGAAGAGAGAAGACACTTAGTAGATAGTGACTGACGTGACTTGTAAAGAAAATAAAATGGGGTTATACAAAAAAATACAGAAAAAATACATAGTCAAATATCTATATCATACATAAATGAGACACGGAAAACATTTTTCTACATTGTACAACTTCAAGTGATTAAAAACTTTAAGTTTTTCATCGAAAGAGACAGGTAGCATATTTATTTTTAATACAAATAAAAATAATTAAGATAATATATTTTATTCATTATGTTTGATCATAATCTTGGTCATGCATGATTTCTCAATGGACATAATGCCGGAATTGTAAGGAAAAATTTAAAGTAAGTCATCAACAGATTTGGTTTTATTCCATTACCCTCTTCAGCATCCTCTCTCCACCTTCCCCTAAATGAACAATAATTCAGCAACCTACAAAGTTTCCCACGCTGCTGCTTCAAATCTGCTCGGGTTTTTTTTTTTTTTTCTTCCCAATAGTCAACACACCCCCTGCTGGCTCTAGGCTAACATTCATTCCACCTTATTAAAAATGCCAATAAAAAGCAAATTGTAGATGTTTTCACTGTGTTTCCTATGCTGATTCAAATGCAAAGAGGACAAAAGGATATAAATGCTAGGGATTAGGTTACATAATGAAATAATCCTTTGAAATAAGCTCTTTCTCCTTTCAAACAATTTATTTCTGGAAAAATATACCTTTGGAAAATGCTAAAATTTTGTAGAAGAGTTTTCATAATAGTGGTTACCACAGATCTTATGTTCAGATGTCAGCCTGACTTAAAGATCAGGTGTGTACCTGGCATTGAAGAGATTACTGCTGCTCTTCATTAATTTTCGTAAACCAAGTTAATAACAGCAAGTTGGCTTTAGAGACAGCTATTCCCTGAGAGACAGAAGCAGGGCAGCAGTAACCCAAAGAGAGTTTTTATCATAGAAATCAAGTTGTTGGTAATATTGGAGATCAAATGAGCAAGTTAAATATACACACACACAGAAGATTAATAGATGTATTTCATTTCTGAGTATTGTGGCACTAGAAATGGCATGATAAACCAAAACTCTGGAATCAGAACCTCTGCATTTCTGCTTAATAGCTTTGTGCTTTGGGCAATGTCACTTAAATTTCACGAGCCTCAGTATCCTTATCTGCCAAATGTAGCAAATGATACTTCCCTCAGAATTTTGTCATGAATTCTAACGAGAAAACAAAGTCACAATGCTTACTGCAAGTTGATATTTAATAAACGTTCTGTTTTCCTCTAGAGAACCTAACTAGCAGTGGCTTAAACAACACAGACATTTATTTTTCCAGAGTAGAAGTAACTCAATACTGTCATTAATGCCCATGAAATGTCTCTGTTTTTGGCCATGTCATTGTCCTGTCCATCCCCTCATATTCTCAAGCTGGCTACTGGCAGTACAAATTTTATGCCCTCATGAGATATTGACTGTACTGTGGGGAAAGCTGCAGGGACAACAAGATTTTTATTTATGCTCCTATGCCTTTTCTGAGAAGAAAATTTCTCCTTCCCCTTGAGTCTTATTGGTCAGAACTGGGCCACAAGGCAAGCAGCAGATAATCACTCTCAAAGGGAAATGTAATTGTAAGGGCTTAGTCAGATCATGATTCTTTCACCAGCCTATTCTGCAATCAAGGAGGAAGTTGCAAATGGTTATTGGTCAAGAACCCAATAATGTTTGTCACTTCAATGAATTTGGAAATCTTAGATTTAGTGGTTTCTCTCCTATCAGCATTCATTACTTATGTTTGCATACACTATCTCATCTAGAAATCGAGAGCAATCTAAGAACCTTGAAGATAGGACTAGGCCAACTCTTTCTATGGCACCTATTTAACCAAAAGGAAAGGATACATGCCTAGGTACCTTAGTGTTGCTCAATCAATTAATGTTGGTTGATTGAATTATTGTGATGTCTTTAAGTAATGAATTATGTATAATTCCCATAGAATAGGTAATGTTTTTAGATACTTTCTCCACAGATGAACTGGCAAATAAAATGTATGAGAAATCTAGTGATTAGAGAGAGACTGGATAAATTGTCTTCTTTGGACTAAGGCATAATCCTGTGCCTCCATAGCAAAAACTCTTTTAGTATGATTCTATTCACTATGCCAAAATACCTAAGCCAGAAATTATCACAATTTACAGATGTGGAAGCTGAATCTCAAAAGACCAAATTATTTACTCAAGGTCTCATTCCTGGTAAGTTGCAAAGTCAAGGCTAATGCTCAGGGTTGGTTTCTGATTCTAAACTCAGAACACTTTTCATTAAACCCCAAACAGCTTTGTCCTGAAACATAGTATATATCACAAATGCCTTCTCAGTGATTGTAAGGAGGACCTCAGAAAAAGTCAGAAATACGTGAAAAAGAGAGATCCTTTTCTTGACATATGTTTCTGGACTTCATATGGCTGGGATTGTACAAATATAATTACATAAATACTTTAGAGGGTGAATTCTCCCCAAAAATAAATCCAAGTATTTGAGAAATATCTACTTAGGAAAAAATGAACTATAGAAATATTAACCTAAACTGCATTTCCATTGGTTTTCCATGTAATTGACACCTTGATTTAAAAGGTAAATAAGAGTAAACGCCCTCAAAGGAGCCTCTGAATTCTGGTGCAATGAGTGAACAGGGGTGAAAGTGGGGGGTGGGGGGTAGATGAAGCCCTGTAAAAAGTTGATAAAGTCTTTTTGTATCTAAAACTATTCATTCATCACATATTTTTTGAAAGCCTACATGTGTATGCTGAAGACTCACAATTGAATGTTAATTGATAAATTACTCCTGAGAAACTACTCAAAGTTCGCAAAACATATGTGAACAGAAGCACCACACAGGAATCAGTAAAGACTTCAAGAGAGATGTGGTAGCTGACTTTGGAGTGGAATGGCGAGTGAAAATTAGTCATTCGGGAAGAAGTAGTCCATAGAAGGAAGAACGAGTAGTATGTATAAACAGCATGACATATTACCAGCTAAGAAATACGTGTTTCTGGTAAAGGTATATGAAGGGTTGTTCTATTTGCAGGAGATTGATGTTAGAAGATGACTAGTTTTGACGTCAAAGATGAGTATGGTGGTGACAGGATTGAGTTTGAGGTGAAACAAGGAGAGAAAAATAGTGGAGAAAGGCTCATGTGAAAAGTTCTGTTTGGCTGAAGTCCATTTCCCTGAATAGAAAAGCCCATTTTTCTGTAAAAGTAGAATTTTGCCTGCATAACCCTAAAATGTGACTTCTTGTTAAGGCAAAGATACCTGATCTAACTTGACTTGAAAACAATCTTCATGGCCAGGGTGACTTAAATCCCTTTACCCCCAAAGAGATAACCACTTCATTATGCCAACTGCAAGTTTTCCTTCCCAGAGGAAGCAATCTTTGTCAACTTAAAAAATCCTATAGCACTTATTATCTGAGCCATTTGGCACTTAATCACATGCTACCTTGTATTATTACCTTAACTTTTTAATGTGTTTACATCATACTTTCCCAAATCATTTTTAGCTCCACAAGAGAAGCATTTCCAATGCCCTACAGGTATAGCATGTTACTGGCCACATGCTCCAAAGAGGAAAAAAAAAAAAAAAGGAAAACATTTTTTAAAAGAAGGATGAAAGGAAAAATATTAAATTAACTTTCTGCCACATGAATATTTTTAAAAACTGTATTTTAAAGATATGAATGGCTGCAGAACCATCCTTCCATCTTTACAACAAACTTTGAGGCACTTGGGTGACTCAGTCAGTTAAGTGTCTGCTTTTGGCACAGATTATGATCTGTGGGTCCTGGGAGAGAGCTTGCATCATCAGGCTCCCTGCTCAGCAGGGAATCTGCTTCTTTCTCCCTCTCCCTCTGCCCCTCCTCCCTGCTTGTTCTCTCTCTCTCTCTCTCTCTCTCTCTCTAATAAATAAATAAAATCTTAAAAAAACCATAAATATATGAAGCTGAAATAATCCAAAAGCACTAATACAACAGAGTAGCCTATTGTGACCAATGCTGACTCTTCTTCCATACAGGCCAGGTACCCATATGTTACAGTGAATTTTATCTATTAGCTCTCTAAATATAAAGGAAAAAGATTGGGGGGGAGGGGTTCATTTAAAAGTGCCAAATGGGTTGAGCCATTAATTCTGTATGATACTTAACATGTCGATATCTGTCTCCTCTTAGGATCTCATCTGGAGAGACCAAATGCAGATTACCATACATACCTACTACATACCTCACAGAAGGATTACAAAATCAATGAGGCAAACCACATGTTGAATAGTCCAAGGCTAAGATTCCAGCTGATGAATGATTCTTTCCCTCCTGCTCTATTAAAGGGAAAGAAGTAGAAGGGCCTGAGGGAAAATTAAAGGGACATGAACACTGAATCCTGTCCACTTCATTCCCTTTTTTAAAGATTTCAGACATAAGTTTGTCTTGAGAAGATGTTCAGATTTATCATTCTAAATATGCAGGGATTTGAGGATTTCAATTATCCATTTTCCCCCATTTCCTGTTAGCAATCAATCTGCTCTATCTATGCATAATTTTTAAGCTTCTTCAAAGTAAGGCACTCTGCAAGGATGAGTTCTTCTAAATAAAGCAACATGGGGGGAAATGCGGAGATTATTCAGCTTCTACTTCAGCATTTGAAAGGTGGATTTATCAGACTAAAAGGTTTACAAAAGAATTTCTAAAGGTAAATATCAATCTGGCTGGGAACAGTTTTAACAGTGATTAATATTCTACAGCTAATAAAAACTTGTTGGCAAAATGCCCCCAGAAGATGGCATTGTTTACACTATTGTCTAAGAAGAACAGCTGTTTACCCCTCACTCTATTCAGAGCTGCAGTATTCTTACTGAAATGTTAACAAATCTTAGACAAATGTCTGCTGTTTAAGGCTCAAAGTTGCTCTGAGAACAGGTGTATTTGAGAGAGAGGGAAAAAAAGCTACAACTGTAAATAGGACTTTAAATTAGGTGCAATTTATATAGTATACACTAGGTTTGCATATGGGCATCTAAACTCTGAATTCCAATATTTACTAATATCTAGAAGATTATTCACAGTTTGGGGGCTTTGTGTAACAATTTCTCTGATTGTCTTTTAATATATATTTCAAGCACATTTTATTGACACAAATACATGCAATTTAAGTCATTGTGAAAGGAAATTAAGCCCACATCTTCCATAATTATATATAATATATAATAAATATTTTATTTATCTAAATATTTTTGGATTGGTGCAGAAGGTGGGATGATATTGTAGAGCATTAAACTCAGTGAACAAAAACTTGTATTCCCTGGATATCATTTTCCCATATGTAAAAGAGAGGCCTTTATTGCTAAGGCTGTGGAGCTGGGAGGAATCTCACACTACTGCTAGTGGGGGAAGGGGTGTGAATTGCTAACATCATTTGATAGAGCAATTGGAGAGACATACTAAAAGCTGAGGATAAGCATTCCTTATGACCCAGAAATCCTACTCCTAAGTTCATATTTGAGAAATACTAAGGGACAGGTATAAGAGTTTATGTTGAGAAAAAAAAAAAAAAACAAAAAAAAACCTGGAGGGATGTCTGGGTGGCTCAGTCAGTTAAGCCTCCAGCTCTTGATTTTGGCCCAGGTCATAATGTCAGGGTTGTGAGATCCAGCACTGCATAGGGCTCTGCCCAGGGCATGGAGTCTGCTTAAGGTTCTCTCTCTCCCTCTCTCTCTGTCAGCCACTCCCCCCTCCCCCCATTGCCAAGTCCCCGCTTAAAAAAAGGCAAAGAAAAGCAAATCTGGAAAAAGTCTGTAGATTCATAAGCAGTAGAATTAATGAATAAATTGTGGCATATTTATAAAATGAAATATAATACAGCAGTTAAAAATGAAAGAATCAGCACTACATGTATCCAAACACATAAATTTGAAAAATATAATATTAAGTAAATTGCAAGGTGCAAAATGAAACAATATGCTATCATTTATATATTGATTAAAGATAGTCAAAGTGATACCATATATTGTTTAGGTATGTAAATATGTGTGGATGTATAAATGTATAAAAACATGATGTATCAGAATGAAAAAAAAGTACTTCTAGATACGGTAGGAGATAAATGGGATTAGAAAGAATGTAAAAGTAACAAATTATACTCGTAATTTATAATTTATAAAAACGGCAGGGATGCAACGTTAAACAGCTATTTTATTTCTTCTAAAGAATGTCTAAGTGTTAAAGAACATACAAAAATGGATACTGGTGCATATTTTTCCTACACTCTCTCGTATGATTAAACTACCACATAGGTGTTTTTAAACCCCAAATGCTCAGAGGCCACAAGATGAGTGGCAGCTACTTGGGGCCCTCAGTAGGAAAAGCAGGCCTGATCAGCTTGACTTTGAACACTAGGCCCCTCCTTACTCAGACCCCTGCCACAGGGTCAGTTTTTTGAATCACCTCTGCTTTAATCCGTTGTAGTTCACCATCTCCTGGGATGGCCTTTCTTCCACAGGTAAAGCCTATGCTGGAGAAGTCTTCTGGTTGCGCAAGGGGCTAGTAGCTAACATAATTATTTTCGGTGTGAAGCTTATAGGCAAGCACCGCTCCCTCCACCCCCCCCCCCCCAAACCCCCAATCAGGTCAGGATCCCAGGGTTTGGGGATTGAGCTCCACCTCCCTGTTCACCGGGGCGTCTGCCTGTCTCTCTTCCCCTCCCTTTTCCAGTATCCCCCCACCCCGCTGGTTCTCTCTCTCAAATAAAATCTTTTAAAAAAAAGAAAAAAAGAAGAAGCAGCTTACAGACAAGAGAGAGGGTCATTGTAAATTACGGGTGAAAGGCCCCTCCGAATTCTTTTTTTTTTTTTTTTTTCCTCTAATAAGATAATGGTCTCGCAAATCCAACAGTCACTCAACTCCCTTTTAGTATTCCAATGCCCTGAGTCCAACCCTAACCAAAACCACGAGGTTCAGCTCAGGGTTCCTGCAGCAGCTCCCCCTGCGGTCCCCGTGCAGCTGAGAGCTGAAGGCCGGGACCGCTGTCCGGAGCCTGCAGCGTGAGCTCAGTGTGCCCGGGCGCTGCTGCCGGGTGGTGGGGAGGGCAGAGGGGGCGTCAACAGCCTCTGAGGGGATTCTGAGCCTAACTTGATTGTGAGCCTCACGAGGAGAAGTCATTATGGCCCTTCATTTTGTTAAGGTTTGGCAGCTCTCTGACAGCTTCCAATAAGAACAAAATAAATTGATTTATGGTAAAGCAGGAGAGTCCCCAGATGTGAACCAGAAGCCAAAGACAGAACCAGAGTTTCCAAAGGAAGCTTCTAGGAAGAAGCCACAACTCCCCCCTCCACCCCCCCCCCCACCCTTTAAACTGAAATCCCTCCGCAGGAGCGGGAAGAGGGGTGTGCGGGGGGCGGGGGGCGGGTCTCCGGCCTCAGAAGCCAACCAGACCCCACCCTGGTTCGCACCGTTACCTCCCCTGATCCGTGCCCCCTCCCTTGGGAACCGAGAGCCCCCGGTGCCCGCCCAAGCTGCGCGCCGACCGCGGGGAGGGCGCCTGGATGCGGCCGCCCTGGGAGTGCGAGCGGCGGGCGCGGGGCGGGGGCGCGGGCCGGGCCGAGCGGAGCCAGAACCCCGGTGCCGCCGGCGCCCGCCGACCCTCCAGGCTGGGGGCAAACGCGGAGGGAGGCCGCGCGCGTCATTCAGTGATTCAAGTCTTCCCTCTCGTCTCAAAAAAAAAAAAAAAAAAAAAAAAAAGAGCCTCTCGTTAGCTCGCTGCCAAGCCTTCCCTGGGAAATTCGCTCCTGCTGATGCGTCGTGTCTTCCAAGTCGGGCAGCAGCGTCCCCGAGGCCCGGGCGCAGGCGTCGGTGCCTCTCGGCGGCCCCCGGGCGGGGCGGGGGGAGGCGGGGCGGGGCGGGGGGAGAGGGCCCGGCCCGGGCAGCCGGGGCGCAGGGCAGCGGCGCGGGGCCTGGAGCCGGGGCGCCCGAGCGCGCCGAGGACCCGCCCAGGCCGCTCTCATAGGCGAGCGCGGGGCGGGCCTGGCCGGGGGCGGTGCCGCGCGCCCCGCTCGCCTATAAGGAGCGGCCGGCGCGGGTGCGGATCGCAGCGCCGGGGGCCGGGGTGCAGGGGCCGCCCGCTCGCTCGCTCGCTCGCCGCCCGGGGTTGGCGCGGGGCTCGGATCCGCACCGGGAGGCGGGCGCGGGGCGCGGCGGGCGCGGGGCGCGGCGGGCGCGGGGCAGGTGCGCCCCGACCGTAGCTTCAGCCGCAGCTCCGAGGCAGAGCCCGCCAGGCTTTCGGTGGCCCGCCCGGACACGGGATGGAGTGAAGCCGAGAGTCTCCTCCGGGGGGGCGGGAGGGGGTCAGGCGGCGCCGAGGACGGAGGGACCGACACACAGACACGCGCGCACACAAGAAGCCGCGGCTGGCGCCTGCAGATCTGGGACTCGGTGGGGGGACCGCTCGCTCGCTCGCTCGGGGAAATGGATTCTGTGCCACGGCTGACCGGCGTCTTCACTTTGCTGCTCTCCGGCTTGTGGCATTTGGGATCGTCGGCGACCAACTGTGAGTGCCCGGGGCGGGGGCGGGGGCGGGGCCGGGGCCGGCGGGGCGGGGAGCGCCGGCGCCGGGAGGGACTCGCCACCGTCCGAGCAGCCTCGCCGGTGTCCGCTCCGAGCGGAGGAGAAGGGAAGGGGGGTGCTGGCCGCCGTGGTTCTGTCGCGCAAACCATCCCAAAAGTTGGCCGGGCTCGGGGGAGCCGGCCCCGCTGAATTCCCCCCCTCCTCCCGGAATCGCAAAGTTCGGGGAGAAGGGAAGGTTCTCTCCCCTGAGCCTCACGCCTGTCTGGTCTCCGCCGAGCCGTTCCGGAGCGGGGCCCGGCGTTCGGCTTGCTCGCGCCGAGGGCTGTGCTCCAGAGCCAGGGATGCTCCCAGCCGCTGCACTCGGTGGCAGAGGCTCTTCCCCGAATGCGGCCGCCCGGGGTCTGCGCTACGCCCAGTTCCTCGAGGCAGGGCTCTCCGCTCTCCCCCAGGCCGAGGGCTCCAGGTGGGGCATCGTGCAACCAACTGGCACCGGTTTAACAGGATTGGGAGTTTTGGCCTAAGAGTCATGGCCCAGGGTAGTCAAACCACAAGATCAATGGCTGCCCCTGTTACAGGAGGAAGAGCTTTGATGCACACTCCACCCCCAAAATCTTTGTGCCAAAGAACCCATAATGAGCATGCACTAAGTGTGCACTCCGTCGTCCAAGCCCTAACCTCAGCAAGTGCAGGGCATTTAATTTAATAGGCAGGAAGGCTGGACACCTGGGGATCCGCCACCTGCACTGTGTATTTAAAGAACCGAGTTCGTCAAAGTTGAATAAATCGCTAGAGCCATCGGAGGTTCAAGCTCAATTGCTCAGCTGCCTCTCTAGGCGGAGAGAGGGAAGTTTTTTCCAGCTTGGAAACTCCTAAATGAGAAAGAACGCAATTAAGCCATCTGTGTTCTTTCCAAAGATGGTTTATCAAGGTTCCTTGAGTTTCTAGGCTTAACTCCCCTGTCTGCTACCCACCCACCCACCCACCCAGGAACCTCAGAAACGCTTATCTATATTGGAACATAGCATCATTCTTAGAGAAAGATAGGAAGACTACTTAGTACTTGTGGGTCCTCCTATCTCTTACCTTGAGTAAGAGATACTCAACTCAGAGTTGCACCTCAAGGGAAGACAATTAGACAAATGTTGTTTACTGAAAATGATCCAAAGCAGAGCCAGTGTTTCTGTCTGTGATTGGAAGTTTTGGAGATTCAGAATCTGTAGTTAGTGGTAATGCCTTATCAAGATTTTATCAAAGTTAGTATTCTACTAAAGGAGTGCTGAAGAGGTCATCCTCTCAAAAAGGGAGGAGCCAGAGGGACTTAGTGTAGAAATCATTTCAGAGAATAGGTAGGAAAAGGTTACAATCTGATGTTTCTCTCCTCCTCCTCCTCCTCCTCCTCCTCCTCCTCCTCCTCCTCCTCCTCCTCCCTCCCTCCCTCCCTCCCTCCTCCCCTCCTCCTCCTTCTTCTTTTAAGTGAAATTGTTCCCATGGTGCTTTAGAAAAACATCTAAGTGGTTTAGTTAGAGGAAGTTAGGCATGGTGCTGAGCTAGCCTCTCTACCTCCTAAAACACTAGAGGTCAGTATTGTCCTAATGATGCAAAGGTGCAGCAGCCAAAGAGCTGTTTTTCCCTTAGCGCATTTACCTATCTGGAAATAGTGAATATTTTGAAGATCCACAAAGGTGGGGAGAGGAGTAAGGGTAAAATAGATAGAACATACTCTATAGGAATATGGTTGGGGCTTCCTGATGTAGCATCTTTTCTTAAGAGTAAGGGAAAAAATAAATTGTAGAATGCCAATTTCTGTAAATTAATTGAATTATGGTTAATATGTTGTAATAATGCTCATAAAACCCAAATGGCGTGGATTTAAGGCTCATGCTTATCATTACTGATGCAGCAATAAAGCTAATTCTCAACATTTAAAATGGAACTTTGTGATAATGAGCTTTAGTATTTCATCAGTGACAGTTTAATTTCCCCAGTTTCCAATCAACATTTCAATTGAATGCACGCTCCTTGCTAGATATTTTGGGGTCCATGTTCTTAAAGAATAATGATAATTTTTTTTATTATGCTGAACAAAATGTGTTAATACAATAGCATGACAGCAGAAAATTACTTCTCAACTAAGTTTATCTTGGTGGTCTTTAGAACCTGTGATGCAGAACTACTAAGGAAAAAAAAAATTAATATTGCGCAATTCTTCCAGACTTCAACTGTCCACATACTTTATCCATTAAATTTAGGGATCTGGTTTACTATTTATCTACAATCCGTTAACATTTATATGTATGTATTGAGGAAGGTAAATCTCTTTTCAAATAGTCAATTTGTGGAAGTTTATAGATTATTTGGATAAATTTTTTCAAGATTTTTATTTTTTAGAGATAACATTTTATGTCATTTGTGAAAGTAGCCCTATAAATGGGTTATTTGCCTGAGACGCTCCATGGTATCAAAGTATGCTTGTGAACTTTGTTCAAATAAAACAACTTTTAACTGATCGTATTATTCCAATAATAATATTTTATTATTACATTGTTGCGTGTGGAATGTATGTGTGTGTGTGTTTAATTTTCTCATAATCTGACCAAAACTTGGGCATTTGTCTGCAAGAGAGAAATGAATGCTTACCCGATTATAGATTTTATAAGTTTCTAATTAAACAAAATTAAAGTCAGGTTAGGAGGCCAGCTACAGAATAGCTATTATGAATCTGTGCAGAGAACATAATTACCAACCAGTAATAAAAAGTCTGGAAATTCCCCCATTCCAGATTTTCAGGATATTAAGTAGCTACAACATTTCCTTTGGGTTTACCCTCAGGGAATTAGTTAATTTTGAATGTAGCTCTGATAGGCCAGTGTTAAATGAAAAACCATTTTACATATAATATCAACTCCGTTGACGCAAGAAGAAACAATGTGGCTTGAGAGCTGGTTCAAGTGAAACTGAGAGTTTGAAATGCTGACCGGTTTTAGCCCTAGTTATGCCACAGCTAACATGTCAAATGCCCGTACAGTTATGGAACTTTGCCGTGCTCGCAGGCTTGGGTATAAAGCAGCAATTGAGATATGTATCTTCTCCCAAACAGAATAGCAGCTCAGTATTTGACTGAGGAGATTCTTCAAATATTAAGTGTGTTGGAAGACTGTGATAATGGAAGAAATTGCATTCAGAAGATCAGAGCAATGCATGGGGTACTTACAGGGTCACTCTTTATTTTGGCCAATACTCAGATGCTATGTGGTTATGACAGCCTTAATTTTGACCCAGCAAGTCACTTTGAATGATCTCCAAGCATCTTAACTGTTTGGTGGTGCATGTCAGGTTCACAGAGATAACAGCCTTGAGAAAGAAAGAAAAAACTCTTTATTCTCTGACGATGCCTTTCATCACAGACAGAACTTCATCTAAAATATACGAGGATGTCCATCATATTCATAAACACCGTTAAATAAAGAGATGCAGTATACCCGGAGTTATCTGAAGCTTAGGCACAAACCCAATCAATAGGTAATATTATAAATAAACAAAGATCAGGCTGATTTTTTTTTTTTCAGCAGGAAAGTGCGGTGTGCTTTTGTGGCATTTACCATCAGCAGAAGTGAAGGAAGCACTATAATGCTCATTTGAAAGAGTCCTAAAGGTTTTCCCATGGTTGAACAGGCTCATCTTTGACAATCCATGTGAACTCTCTTTCGCTTCGATCCCTCATAGCCCTCATCTCCAGACCAGATTGGTATTTCCACAGTCGGAACAGGTAAATGAAAAACTAGAACAGTGTCCACACTAGGGTACAGAATTGTGAGAAAATTAGTTTCCATTAGAATAACCTCACTCCAGCCCCTATTCTCATTCAAATGGTAGCTGTATTCTAACTTGAAGTTTTCTTTTTTCCCCCTGCTCTTCCCAGTAGCCTCTCCTTTCTTTTATTTGACCTAGTTTGCCTTACCTACATCACTTTACTTTTCTGTGCCCATTTGTTACGAAACAAAATAATGTTACATCATTTGAAATTTTCCTAAAAGCTTTAGTTGGTGATCCAGAGCTCTTTAGTTTGTATGCCAGAACTCTGCTGAAATATGGCTTGCATGTACAAAGCTAATTATCCTCGTTAGTTAGGAAGGTGGGGAGAAAGTCTAGTTACCACAAAGATCATAATACAGTAGTCATTCACTCAACGGAATTTTGTTTGGAAGATTCAGTGTACTCATTTGGAGCCAATAATGGCATTTTTAATACATAAGGGAAGCTGTCTTCATTCATCAAAACTCTGACACTTTCCAGAAAGTATCCTTGTAGAGGTTATCGACTTATCTTAATGATCATGGTGTGTTAATTGAAGGAGTTGGATCAAATAGTTATTCAAGGCCCTATCGAGTCCTAATGTAGTTTTGCCTTTCCTGATGTTGCCTACTGGTCATTCCATTTGGATACTTCTGGGATGGTCGTATTCTAAATTGTTAAGCAATTATATTTAGAATAACAACATAATAGGGTTTGAATTCCTACTAACTGCTGTGCTCTTTATATCTCTCACTTCATATACCATGTCTACATAATTTGGCAAGGCAGTACAGCTAGGTAGACTTTATTAAATTCAGTTTACAGATGAGTAAATTTAAGGTTAATAGAAGTTAATAATTTCCCAGGATCATAAAGCTATGCAATGGAAAAAAAAAATCAGGATCTGGGCCTCTACCTATGTCCAAAGATCAGACTCTGCAAGATATGAAATTAATTCCCATGCATGCAATTGGGGGCTTTTTGAGCCTGCAAGTTGTCTTAGGATCCCTAAGGTTAGTCTCTATACCTCAATCCATAACAAAGGGCAGGGAGGTAGCAGTTTCCACCAGAGCCAACTCCTGAGTTAACCCTTGGAAAGGAAAGGAAAGGAAAGGAAAGGAAAGGAAAGGAAAGGAAAGGAAAGGAAAGGAAAGGAAAGGGAAGGGAAGGAAAGGAAGAAGGAAAGGAAAAAAAAGGAAAAAGGAAAAAGGAAAAAGGAAAGGAAAGGAGAAAAGATAGATTTGATGTAAGATGCCTGACATCACTATGGTCAAAGATAAGGGGCCTCACATCGAGATGAGCGCCAGATACTTTAGTTTTCTTTTACAAGTTTCAGTAAAATACTAGATTATGGAAGAGCATAGCCTTGATGAGGACTTGTGACCACACACACACACACACACACACACACTACGGAAGCTACCTCTGTTGGCATCATGTCTTCTAAGTCTCTAGATGTTAGGCCAAATGTATTAATTAAATAGCAGGTATGAGCCCCATCTCCCTGTACAGGGCTATTTCTGATCTGGCCCTGCCTAATGCTCTAAATTGCATGTCCACAATTCCTGCTCTGTCCCCTAATTTCCAATTTAGGGAACTCCACATTCTACAAGCAAGCCATACTATCCTGCATCCCACTTGCATTTTTTTGTGTATTCTTTCTGCATGGTCTAGTTATCCTTTTCCATTTTTTACCTGCCCTCACTTTCTCCAGTTACAGAGGTATGTGCATGAGCACACGCGCATGCGCGCGCACACACACACACACACACACGCGTGCGCATTCCCCGCATTAGGCTAAGTGCCTCTATGCATGACTTACGGTATGTCCATAGCACTTTCTTATAATCCTTTTCTCCCCAAGTAGATGCAAAGCTCCCTGATTATCATATTTCATTTCAGTGTCTATATTCAATACCTAAAACATTGAATGAATGAATGGATGAATCAGTGAATGGTTTCCAACTAAGAATTTCCATTTCTAAACAACAAAAAAATCTTTTTATGGCCCTGTTGTAGACTTTTTAAGTATATTTGATTTATTTTTTTAACTAGAAAGTATTACTTATTATTGTCTTAGAAATGCTAAGAAGATCTGACCTCAGTACTGCGTTTGATCTCATTTTATTAAATTGCTTTTGCAATTTTAACAATCACTTCCTATGTAGCTGAAAATACACAAATATATAGCTATGAAAATCTTTCTTCATAGCCCAGAGTTCAGTATAAAAAGGAAAAGTTTGAATGCTGTTTAATATGGCTTTAATAGTAAATTACTGGAAAGACTGTATTTTATTGCAAACCGATAACCTGACCCCAATGACACTATCCTGAACCTCTGGTATTCTCTCTCTAAGCTGTGGTTGGAAGTTTTATATATCAATAGTTTGTGCGTGTTATCCATTTGAAAAACTTATTGAAAAAATGTGTCCCAAATGAAGGCTCTCTTTCCTAAACTCCAGTTTTTCTAGAAACAGGAGAAATACAGATAAGAAGAGATCATGGACTATCCATGATCTCAAGAACTTTAAACACGGATAACCAGAAAAATAAATCTTTAATCATGTCAAAGTGATAAATGCTCTAACAAAGATAAGTGCAAGGTGTAATGTGAGGCACAAAATGAGCATCTCAAACTGGCTGGGGTGTCACTGCAGGCTCTCCAAGGGAAGCAAGATGGAAGGCAAGTCTTGAACAAAGTCACACTTCACTCATTGGAGGAATGGGGGGAGACTATCACAGGTTTTTTGTGTGAAGGCTTGAGAGTGAGGAGTGTCGTAGTGACTACTTTTGGGAGGGGCTAGGAAGCAGAAGTTTAGAAAAAGAAATGAGGGAAATTGGTAAGGAGGGGGTGTCTTATTTTTACTGTTCAAGCTATGAAGTTTCATTGAAGGATTTTTGTGTATATAATTGATAATACAGAATAAGATACTTGTTTTTAAAAAAATCACTGTGTGAAGGATAGACTGGACCGGACCAACCCTAGTAGCTGGAAAACTAGTTAAGAGCTTATCACAGTAACTTAGGTAATAATAAATAAGAGCCTGAAGAAGGAAGTTTCAGAATCTGCAAAGGTCACAAAGAACCAGAAGGAAAATAATGGCCAGGAACATTGAAAATGTAGGGATATATGAACTAGTAAACTCATAGAAGGCACAGATTTGTGGTTAAAATGTATTCTATAGCTGCTACCATTGTTTTTGACAAATGAGAGCTATAGATGCTAGAAAAGGTGCTCTGTTCTCTGAAATGAAGTTCTTCTCTGGGAATACCAAACGACCATATTCTCAGAGCAGTATATTTCATATTTGCATGACACTATATAGCATACGCTGTCTGTATCCATCATTCTGATGCATCTTCTAGTCTGTAAATTATACCGATTTTTGTCAGCAGAGTGAGAACTAGTCATTAAGAAATGTGTAATTAAACCTCAGTGTTTCTGTTCTGGATCCCCTTCTGGCGGGGGGTGGGGGGGGGGTGGGGGGGTGCGGTAAGCCAGGGATCATTTCTACTATCAGTGGTTGCTCTTTGGAAAGAGAAACAAGGGGCAGTTGGGTGTGCCACGTTGATTTGCTATCATTGGTAATCGATTTGCTGGCATAAATTCCATGTCTCTACATTTCTAATTGCTTTTGTGCATATTCTTGGGGGTTGATTAATGCCATCTGTTCACTGGATCAGCTGAATTGATTGAGTTTTAAAGGATGACAACAGTAATGTTGAAGTTAGGGGGGAAAATGAAAGGGAAATGCCAAAACACACTCATGATGTATATTATTTTTAACTATCCACCTTTGGAAGCAGAAATATCCCTTTGAAGACAGTCCAAGGCAAATAGCAGTTTAACGAAATTCGCCTAACAGACAGATGCTTGTAGGTGTTAGTCTAGGCTAGGCCACTGTTTGCTGAATATACATGTTCAGTTCTCCCCCTCTCCACCCCCTGCCCTGTCCTCTCTCCCTCCCTGTGACTCTCCCTCCCTCTCTTTCCCACTTCTCTCTCTGTCACGTGGCTGTGTATTTTTGGTATTGCCATTGGCTGTTCCCTGAGCTCATGATTGTGTTCAGATGTGAGAGGAGGGGAAGAAAAAAAAAGTCTGTTGGATTCTAGTGTTTCCTTGTTATAAAGTATGTGGGCACAGTCACCAAATGTGAAACCTCCCATCGAGGCCTATTCTAAGGGTAGGCCTGACAGGGATCTGCCACCCACAGGACACTTGGGAAAGCCCACTTGATTCCAACACCCCCTATCCATCTGTCCCCAAACAGCTCTTCCGCCAACTTCATCAGTGCCCTGAATCTGTAAATATGGGGGAAAGCATGGAGATAAACCTGGACACAAAGCCCCACTGGGAGAGAAAATACAGGGATGTATAGGCATGTGGAAGTATTCTTTTTTTTTTTTTAATTTTTTTATTTATTTATGATAGTCACACAGAGAGAGAGAGAGGCAGAGACATAGGCAGAGGGAGAAGCAGGCTCCATGCACCGGGAGCCCGATGTGGGATTCGATCCCGGGCCTCCAGGATCGCGCCCCGGGCCAAAGGCAGGCGCCAAACCGCTGCACCACCCAGGGATCCCTGGAAGTATTCTTGACTGAGGAACAGACCTTTTCCAGAAAAAAAAAAAAAAAAGTTAATGGAAGAGATAGTGCTGGGTATCTGAAGGAAAAGAAGAGAATATTTTCAATGGGGGAATGGCAAAGAATAGGGATGTTCAAAGTGTCTAAGACAAGTGTTGCCAACTTCTTGATTTCACCCAGGACCCTCCATATTCCAAGCAGGTGGGCAATGAGTTGATGAAGAAGAGCCAAAAGGGCATATGTCACACGGTTGTGGGTTGATTTCATTCTCACTCAGCAAACATTCCCTATGGGTACTAACATGGACCTTGTAAACATAGTATGAGGAGAACATGAATTACTCTGTATACATAAAATACATATGATGTAGGAATTAATAGTTAAGCCTATTACTATAATTACTATGAACCTCACCATGAATTCTCTCAAAATCAGTTATGATACAAGTTAGGGCAAAGACGTTTCGATTCTCAAGCAAAAGGAGAACTCACCCTCCCTTCAACTGGGTGAGCAGACAGCTGAGTGATTGCCACGACAAACAGAAATTTGTTCTCATTTTAATTCCAATTTCAGGGGGACTGTGGGCAGAATCAGTCTCCACCTGACAGAAATATGATTGTCTGCATACCTCACTTGATTCCTGAGCTCTGTGAGAGTATGACCCCCGCTTCTGGGCTGTGGACCCACTCGCTGTAAAGCTCACAAAGGGAGCCTCATAAGTGGAACAGTGGTGGTATTCTAGAAGAATAAGCTCCAGAAAAGTGAGCAGACCCTTGCAGATAACATCAGCATTCTGGGGGCAGCATCCTTGGTCAGACCTTGAGAAAATCCAGAGAACCTGGGCAGGAATATGTGTGCAGTGTTCCCTGTGTCTAAAGCCCTCCATTTGCAGGAGGCTCAGGCAAGAGTTTGGGAGGTTTCTCTTTTGCACCGCTGACCCTATGTTGTATAGATAAATAATAGACATGCTCTCGTTAATGTTGAGTTAAAAATCAGGTGCTTGTACAATGATTAGTGTATTATAAGTGTCTTGTCCATTTGCAAGTGAATCATTCATTCATTCATTGCTTCGAAAATATTTGTGAAATGCCTGCTGTGCATTCATGTCTGTGTGCATTCCTGAAGACTCTGGTTCAGTGACTATCCATTGTTGGGGGATTCGGGATCCCTGTCCACATAGCCCCAGGAACAACAATAAAGCAGAACAGTATCTCTTCAAAACATTGCCAAGGCACCATGGCCCCTCCACTCTGTTCTTGATCAATTTCTTAAGCAGCCTTTCCTGTTTCAATATATTTTCTCTCTGCTTCCTTGTCTTCAGTGTTTCTTTACCTTTGCATCAACTTGCCTGCTTCCTAATGCTCCCTCCTTTTCTTTCCCCTTGTTCCATCCCTCTCTTCAAGTTCTTCTACCTTTTCCTCTTTCTCAGTTCCTTCTCTAGCTCTGTCTCTCTTCCTTCACTTGGCCTGCCTCAATCAACATTTCATAAGTGACTTGGTTTTGTGTGTTATGGCCAATGCTAATACTTTTCTTTTTTAAGAGATTTTATTTATTTGAGGGGCGGGGTGGAGAGAGCACTCCTGCTTGCACAGGAGCAGGAGAAGGGGAAGGAGCAATGGGAGAGGGAGAAGCGACTCCCCCCTGAGCAGGGAGTGCAACTCCAGGCTCATTCCCAGGACCCTGAGATCATGACCTGAGCCAAAGGCAGATCTTAACCAACTGAGCCACCCAGGCACCTCCTGAAATTAACCCTTTTCAAACATTTTTATTGAAATGCCTCTCACCAGGAAAAAAAAAAAAAGAAAGTTCAGGAAAGCCCAGAGGATTCTCAATTCTCCCTCAAGTAGCTACTGAAGCATGTAATTTCTTGAATTTTTGTCTTAAGCTCTCAGGCAAATTTACATTCTGCTCTGCATTATAGCCATGTTTATATTATGATAAGAAAAAAAGCTTCCCAGGATCTCCAATTAAAAATTGATGAGCAAAGTTCATTCACTTAACCCATGGCAGAGGGCCACATAGGCCTGGAGGTGCAGGTCTGAGCTTTTTGGCTCTGTCTCCCTGCCTATGCCTTCTAGGGTTCCTGTGTGAAGGAGAACAACTTCCCTGTTCTCCTCTCACCTTGGAACAACAGCTGCTTCATTTGCCATCAACTGTGACTGCTCTGTGAGCTGCACATTACAGTTAATCAATAATGGGAGGTGAGGGTTGCTTATCAATTCGCAGGAGAGAAGGAAACCCACAAGCCTGCGAAGTGACTAGAAATGTCGCTGTTTGCAGGGGCTGTGGGCAAGAAGTGCCCGCAGCCCCCTCCAGGTCCGTGCTGCACCCCACTGCAGTCCCCGGGCTATGTGTGGCCACATGTATGAGGTTTACCTTCGAGTGAATGAGCTCTGCCGGGTGACAGGATTGGGGTCAACAGGGCAGATTCTTTCTGATTGGAGACGGGCTGAGCTCACCAGGATATTGAAAGAGAGATTAATGCCTCTCATTCTACAACAATCAGGAGCCTTTTGACACAATCAAAAGAAATGAATCCAGCAGATTAGAATGTTGGAACACTGGAGATTAGAGATAAAGTTAAGTAATGTGTTTCTTCATTGTCAGGGCTTCCAAACCTCCACCTGGTGCCAGGGGTGGTACCTGATAAGGTCTCAGTCTATTCCTAACCACAACCATCCTCCTCTCCATTGGCGACTGAGGATGTACTGGCTTGGATGGTCAGGTTATTTACCCAATATCAAAGAGTGAGGAGGTAATCACACTGGCATTATAGTCCATGTTTTGCTGGCTGCAAAGTCTGTCCTTGTTTTCCCTCTGCTTGCTGTTTCCTTGAACCCACAGCTAAGGCCAAGCCATCCTTGAACTCAAGCTGATGTTTAACCTTGCAGGCCATGTCTTCTCTCTGATCCAGGGTGACAAAACCCTTGTCTGGCTAGACCTACCAATTCCTCCCAGTCTGGAGGTAAGCTTTTCCTAACTTCTCAGTCCTTTCCCCCACATATACAAGTCTCTGTGGCAATTAGCTCCTGTACATCAAGCTATATGTAAAAGTTGATTGTGTTACTCCTTAAAGCTTGCACCATCGAATCCCTGTGGCCAGGCTCCACTATCACTAACAGCCTTGTGGATTCCATGATCAATGCCCACTGTCAGTGTGTCTGCTCCTATTTCAAGCTCCTTTGGGATCTTCCTCTGTAAGTGCAGTATTCTTTTTTTTTCTCATCTGCATCATACTGCACTGCTTCTAGAATTTTCTAGATGTGTGTTCTTTTTTTTTTTTTTTTTAAGTTTGTGGTAATAAGAAAAACCCTATTTGCAATACTTAGTCACAGGTTCAAATAAAACAAAGATTGGATGGCCTTCAGATCTGTTCTGCATCTTTGGGCTACAGAGTTCATCCCCCACATGGCCCCAAACCTCCTTTCATCCAGTGGGTATAGATGGGAGGGCGAGTTTAACAAGTGTGTACCACATACCATTATTCTTTGCCATGAACTAGATGAGGTGATGAGCATCTGCCCTGCTGTCCTTGCGGTGTTTACTTGATCGAAGAGGACCAGCCCATGTGTGAACTTATGTTTATCACATGCTGTGTGGAAAGCCAGGCCACGCAATGTTTTGCTTTCTTCCTCAGCTTTGCTGTGCTTGTCCTTGTGATCTGGGCTATTGCTAGGCTCAGCTGTAAGGTATGTCTTCGTGTGTCTCCTTTGTCCTCTTTTTCAGATATTTTCTTGTCTCAGTGGACCTTCTTGCTAGGGTTTAGAGAGGCTAAGTAACTTGGTTGTCGGCTGGCACCCTGACAAGAGACTCTTGCCTTTCTTTCTCTAGCAATGGCTGTCCAGAAAGGAAACAGAGAATCTCAAAGGAACTCACGTGGAGGCAATTCACAGATGCTGTGTTCTAGCTCTCAGAAAGAATCAGTGTTTCAAAGAATAAGGCCTTAAATATTAAAATGTATTTCAGGAGCAGAAATTTTTTGCTTCCCAAATGAACTCTTACATTGAATTTCTGTATGCGAAAGAAATGATTGCTGTTTTGGAGAAATGGGACGCTCAATCTCCTCTTCTCTTTCTGATTCTTCGTGGAAGTACCATGTGAATGAAGCCTAAGACTTAATTGCAAGAATTTCTAAGTTTATAATTTTATGCAAAAAAGTGATTAGGCAGAGGAAAGTTTTGAGGAAGAGGGGGATGGTGCCCTCCATGGTGGCCAACATTTGGCTGTGTGCCTGCAGCAAGTCCACCTGGGTGCTTACCACCTGCACCTGCTTTGCAACACTTAATTTGTTGTTGAGGTTATGAAATATGTTAAATATTATCTCTACCCAAGTGCCTACTTTTAACCCCTTAAAATCTATTTTCTGTCCTGATGCTATTTTATATAAGTCTTTGGACAAGAGAATCTTACTGGCATCTACGGATTATAAAACAGAGTAGCTTATCCAGGGTGTGTCTCTTCATTTGGGTCTCTTCAGTGAACAGTCAGTTGCTCTTCTTAACGAAATATTATGTTGTAAAGGCCTTTGAGCTATCCACCTTCATCCCTTCTATCCCAGATATTCCCTTGGGACCTTCTCAAAAGAAGGTATTTCATGTTAGCCACACAATGAATAGCAAAGTAAACTACTTGCAGGACTGAATTAAAGCACAGATACTTTACGTAAAACCCAAGTGCAGCAGTGCCTCAGTGGCTTAGGCAGTTAAGCATCTACCTTTGGCTCAGATCATGATCCTGGGGTCCTGGGTTTGAGCCTCACATCAGGCTCCCTTCTCAGCAGGAGCCTGTTTCTCTTTCTCCCTGTTCTTGCTCTCTCTATCTCTGTCTCTCTCAAATAAATAAAATCTTAAAGCAAAAGGAAGTGCAGATAGCAAGCCTGCATAAGGGACAGGATGGAGGCAAACCCCTGAACGCTGGCACGCATTTCACCATGTGTTAAAGGAGGCATAAGCTCATGCCTCCACCTCTTAACTTTTGTGAGAAAAATAGACCTTCTGCCTCCATCAGTGAAGTCCTCTCCATGTGCTCCCTCATGTTAATTAACGTGGCTAGCAGTGGTAAAGGTGTACCAATTAAATAAAACTGTTGCATGTCTCCGATTCAGCCTTGGTTCCTGATGCTGATGCGGGCTAGACAGTCAATTGTAATCACATGCTTATAGGTTTGCTTACAGTTCCATGCATTAGAAAATCATATTGCATTTATATCTGCACTGTACTTTTATAAGAAAATAAAACGCCTAGTGAACTCCAAATGCTCTTGCTCTGCATTCTTAATAGAATTTAATATAATAAATAATTTAAGATAATATATGCATACACATATATATTATATATTTGAGTTTTCCTTCATGGTTAATATACCAGGTAGAGTTTTACATGTGTATACACTCTTTGCGAACTGCTTATTCTGGCAAATGTCAAAATTTATTATCCCCCAAGGTCAATATTGACTTGGGTGTCACCTTTGTGAATATTTACCTCTGTAGATAATGAATTGAAATGGGCATTTGGATGGAAATTAATATCTATTTATTTTCTGAAATCGAATATGTTTTGCCAAGAAGTTGGATAAATGCTGGGGGAGGCACACAGACATGTTCCTACTGTGGCTGCTCTGTTTCAGGGTAACGTTCAAGCAAGCATCTTTTGCATCCCAATTTAATGTCGTTATTTTTTTATAGTTCTTTCACGAGTTCTTTTACCTAGTGGACAGAATGCAAATCTTCTAATATATTCAGCTTGACATTTCAGTAATGTAATTGGGAGATGATGATACTTGAGCATATGGATGAGTATACATGGGATTAATAAGCACCTTGGCCTTGGAATTTATTTAGGCCAAGATACTACTACGTCAAAAACACAAAGCTCCTTCAACAATGATCTAATTACATGAAGAATATAGGAAGAGACATAAAATCACAAAGTGGTTCTTTTGGTTTTGAGCCATTGAATTTTTGTCTTGAAATAACCTTATGGCATGTGTTTTGAAGCCTCTGTGTGTGTGTGTGTGTGTGTGTGTGTGTATGTGAAGTGCTTGCTTCTTTATTTAGAAAAGTTAGTACTGCATGTTTTGGCACTTTTTAACTATATCAAACCAGCTTAATATTTTTTCTAAAATTGTGAGTCTACAATATAAATATTTCCTGTTGTCCTTGTCATCGCTGTTTTATTAATCTGGGGTACTGAGTTATCAAATATATGCTTATACATATATTTATACACACACATGCACACACACACAAAGTAATGTTCTGCCTTAAAATGAATTGATAAGACGCTTAAATGAAAGTATAATTGTGACAGGTGCTATGTGCTGTCATATATGTATGGAATGTAGATATGCTTTTCTGTACAAATATTCACACACATTGCATTCCTGATTTTGTCCTTTATAAATAAGATGGATTAGTTTAGCTGTCATGTCAGCAAATCTTTTCCTGCTGTTAACGGTCTGATAAAAGATCTGCACTTAGGAAAGAATATCATAATTAAACACAGGCCATGGCTTAGTAGTCAAGGGAATAGACCACTGTGAAAATTCATTAGTAAAGTTAATCCAAGACATTGGAGCAAGTGAAACAAAATCAATTTAAGTGGAGAATGTATAACTCTATTGATGTTCTCAACCTTGTTGATACATTGTTTGGGCTAAAGATTTCTATGTTTTCTGTATAAGTACCAACTTTATTGGAAAATTCAATTTGATTTATTGGGTTCCTATAGCTAAGCATTTTGTGGCTTCATTGGGAAAATCATGTCATTTTGTAAATGGGGAAATAAAAATACCTCACTTGGTGTCCAGTGAAACTCTCATGTTACACACCTTCCAATTCTTGTTCCAGATTAGCAACCAAAGCCAAGGTATCACTTCTGCTTTTTTGTGCTAGGAAGATTTAATTCCTAGAAGAAGCCAAAGGCATTGGGAAGTTCCTTTGTCATTGTTTACATGTGTTTGTTGTGCATACATGCCTATACAAGACACATATGTGCTCAATGTCAATTAACTTAGTTTGTGCTTCTCTTAAAAAAAAAAAAAATCAACCTGGTAGTATTAGATCAGTAGTTCTCAACTGGAGGTGATTTTGCCTTAGGAGACATTTGTCAATGTCTGGAGACATTTTCAGTTGTCACATCTGGAGTCTTGCTACTGTATCTAGTGGGTAGAGGAGCCAGGGATATTAGTAAGCATGCAATAAGGCACAGGAGCATACACCACAATGGACAAGCAGATTAGTATTTAGCCCAAAATGTCATGGTAGCCAAAGTCTGAGAAACTCTGTTTAGATCTGTCGGTTATTTATGGGACATCATGTGTTAATTGAAAAGACAACACACACACACACACACACACCACGCCTTTCTTCTAACATCTAGTCCTTAGGAAGATCCTTAGAATAGAAGAAGAAATATCCTGGTCCTAGTGGCACCTGGGTGGCTCAGTGGTTTAGCATTTGCCTTTGGCTCAGGTCATGATTCCCGGGTCCTGGGATCGAGTCTCATATCAGGCTCCCCACAGGGAGCCTGCTTCTCCCTCTGTCTGTGTCTCTGCCTCTCTCTCTGTGTGTCTTTAGGAATAAATACATAAAATCTTAAGAAAAAAAAGAAGTATCTTGGTCCTGATTTCACTACTTGCTGGCAATATGACTTTTTGCCCATCATTCCATATTTTTCCCAAATAAGGGTGATGATACCTGCCCTTGACTACCTGCTGTTGCAAATAACAAATGAGATAAGGAGTGTCTTTGGAGAAGCTGCACACACATTTTGATACATTGATATTTATTGTATTTTTAATTAATTAATTAATTTTTAGTTTTTGGAGAAATAATGATCTGGCTATACTGTCCTGGTAGACTTTCAGCAAACAAAGGCTAACGGGGAGATGTAAACACAATGTGGAGAGGGATGAAGGAGATGTATCTTGGACTTGGAATGGCAAGATAAATTTCACACTGTGTTTCTAGTTACTTTGTGGTTCAACTTTCAGTCTTGTTTTGAAAGTCACTTGGTCATGCCACCTTAGAGTGCCATGGTGCTCACATGCAGTAGTGAAAATCTGCTCATAGGAAAGCCTTTTATCATTACCTGTCTTTTTTTTTTTTCTTTTTATAGCACCCTCTTCTAGCATACGTATATATTTGGGACATTCTGGGAAGAAACAAAAGATGCCAAAGTGGTATATGCAAGTGCTTCCTGACATTCAACGAAGGCCATGAACCAGTCTATTCAGATGGCATCTTCTACTTCATCTAGCAACTCAGAGATCAGTTAGATAAGGATTCTGGCTTTGATTGCTTATCTGATCCAATTCAATCTTTAATTTTTAGAAGCAATTAAAGCAGATATACAGTATTTAATTTGTCTTCTCAATGGAAATGGGGTGATTGGCCTTGGCCTCTACTGGAGTTCACTTTCTGAAAAAGGCAGGTTATAAAAGTCAGAAAACGCAGAATTGGCAGAGACCTTTGAAGTTAGGTAACCCAGACATAACTGTGTAACCTATGTAGATCTCCACATTCCTCAAAAGCATTCCGGACAGTTGGACTCCATCATACTTCTTATAAGCACAGAAATATGATTTCACATTTCCTCTAACTAAATCATTTTCTCACTTTCCTTCTCCAGAACTTTAACTAATAGGTTAAGCTTTCTTCAAGCTTGCCTCCACACACCACCAAACCACTGTCCTTAGCTCTGCTCACTGGGACATCTCAAACCCAGTGCCCTCCCTCTTCATCATGAATTTTCTGCAAATCCATAAGGACAGCACCTCCATTTGTCTTGGTTTTCTAATCTCTTCTTTTCCTTTATTTTTCCTATGACATGATTCCCCCTCCTTGTACTTCCCACCATTCACACTCCCTTATTTTGTACATATTCTACTTTGTCAGTGCTTATACTTACACTATAATGTCCCGGGGAAAAATAAAATATAATGTCCAGAATAGAATGCAGTCACTCCTCCAGACTTATCTTACTGATATGTGAGAGCCATGGTATCATGGCCATTAGGAAACCTGGAATGCAAAAATTCAGCAAGGTGTGGCAACAACATAAGGCTTTTAGTAAAAAATGAGTCAAGATGGCAAGCACCAAGTAGCTGTGTTGTCTAAAGGACGTTGGTGTCATTTCTTTCTCTCTCTCACTGCTTTTACTTAATTAACACTTCATTGATATAAATGGCTCTCTTCATTCTGTTCAAGGGTATCTTGGAAAAGTCTTCTTGTCAGTTTCTCCTAAACTGAGTAAACTAGAAACTCTCATCTTAACTCCTATCTTCAGAGATCTCCATAGTTCAGTCCTTGGCCTCTCTCCTCTGTACTTCATTACTATTGCTTTCTTCTAAACCTTTAAAACCTATATGATATATATTACATCCTTAAGCTCTTAATTATATGCTGCCTTTTATTGGCCTTAGTATTTTCTATTTATTCAGAATTTCTCTGATTTCAATTCAATTTTATGTAGTCTCTGCTTATAGTGTTAGTAACTACCATGATTGACTGCTTACTGTCTGCCAGGCCTCGTCATTAGCATGCATCACCACTAATTGGCCCTACAACTTTATGTGGTTAATGTTTGCTAAGAAACTTAAAGAGACGGCTGAGTAATCTATCCATATAACCATTAATCAATTGACCTAAAATCCAGTGCTGGTCTGTAATTCCTTTTTTTTTTTTTTTTTTAAAGATTTTATTTATTTAATCATAGGAGACACACAGAGAGAGAGAGAGAGAGAGAGAGAGAGGCAGAGACAGGGAGAGGGAGAAGCAGGCTCCCTGTGGGGAGCCAGATGCGGGACTCCTTCTGAGGACCATGGTATCACAACCTAAGCCAAAGGCAGCTGCTCAACCTCTGAGCCATCCAGGCATCCCTGGCCTGTGATTCCATAGCACTGTGTTTTTTCCACTGAGAAAAGAATTTTAGACACTTGGTAGGAGCTGAGGTTCTAACAGATTCTCAATATATCATTCTGGTTTACTGGAGGAAATTACATTTATTTCCCCCTAGTTTTTGGAATACAGTTCCAATCTAGAAACTGCTTTTAGCTTTTGGTGAAGAAACACATTCAACTTCTGAATATAAACCATGGCTACTTTGGCAATGGAAGACAGAAAGTCCCACCAGCCTGGGGTTCTGCTCTCCCAAGGCCATCTTTATGAAGATGGTATCTATATCGGCCCCTAGGCAGTAGCCCCACCATGATTTTACTCCTGCTGAAATTTTTCCTAAAGCCGTATGGTTGTTCCCATCTCCTCTACTGTCATGATGATGGATGCTGGGAAATGATCACAGCATGTTTGGGGAGACATATCATTCGGGGTCACCTCATCTCTGAATCCAAGCTTTTTAATTGTAGCTTTAGCACTATTCACACCACAGAAGGAAGCAATGATAATGAAGTAATACACTGACATGGACACACATCAATTCATTCCTGGAGAATCAATTCATGCAAAGGTTAAGAAATGTACATTATTTTAATATTAAAGAAAATACAGATATGTTCTGGAGTATGATATAAAATATCATGGAATTTTCAAATGAAACCTAAGATGGCAAACATGTTTCTGGTTTCAAAATGTGTATCCAGTCAAGGCTTATCGATTGGTTCACTCTTCTCTGACTTCTGGACTCCTCAGGAAAAAACTTGATAGAGTTTCCCTGAGTCCATTTCTCTGGACTAACATTAAGCCTTTCAGTTTGGCCTCCAGTTGAAAATGTCTTTCTTGAAACACTTTCCCGCTTTTGAGACAGAGTTATTAGTTTGTGTTACTTTCTGTTACCAAAAAAATGATATTATAGTGTGTGTGTCTGATTTCTCCTCACTCTGATAAAAAGGCACTGTATGGGTAATAATGTTAAAACTCACTTTTTATTCTAATATCAATTTATTATTATTATTATTTAAATTTTTTGAATATTTTATTTATTTGAGAGGAGCGGGAAGAGCGTGAGCCCAGGGTGGGGGGTGGAGCAGAGGGAGAGGGAGAAGCAGACTCTTTGCCAGCAGGGAGCCAGACTCAGGGCTCAATCTCAGGATCCTAAGGCAGATACTCAATTGAGTTACCCAGGTGCCCCTCTAATATCAATTCTTAAACATACCTCCACTACTGGCTTTTGTGCTGGGAAAGAAAGTGGAACAAAGTGATATTACTAAAAGCCCATATTTCTGCCCCAGTTCCCCACCAATCCTAACCTTCTCACAGAAAGTCTGGCCTAGACTCTGCATTAGCACTCTTCAGGATTTCCATTTTGCGTTTAAGAGGTGCTGCGAATCCCCTGAAATTGTGCAAGAATTGCTGTGTTTGTATATGCATCTGTGCATTTTTCTTGGATAAAGGGTTTATATTTCACCTGATTTCAAAACACGCCCATGACCCAGAAAAGATGAAGAGAAAAAGATTTTGAGAGCCTCATTACCCTGCATGTCCTCAGGGAGGGGAGGAGGGGAAGGTCTTATTCTAGATGCCAGTGATTGTGAATTTTTTCTAAATGTACATGAGTGACATGTTCTTTCCCAGCTTCTGACAGGATGAGTATGAGCTCTGGTGGAGGGTGACAAGTGGTCTGAGAAGAAGCCCCTCAAAGGGGAAAAGCCATACAGAAACTAAAAGACAAAGACAAGAAAGGGAAACTTTGAGATTTCACAATTTTACCAGTAGCCCAATATACACATGGCAAACAAGCGGAATTTATACAGATGAACATTTTTATTACAAAGAAAGGAGATTTTAAAAAGAACTTATTCAGAGCCTGTCCCTTTGTCTTTTCCAACCCCTCCCCTATTATCCCTTCATAAAAGAGGGAAAGACAGACAAAACAGCTTAATGTCTAGCATTTGCAAGTCTCTGAATATCCACCTGAAAACAGCTACCCCCCACAGAGAAATCACTGAACCTTAATCATTTTCCATTGCTTGAGAAGAAAGATGGCTGAGGTATCCATTTTTTCCTTCAAATGTCAGGTGCCCACAGCAATTAACTAATCACACTCCTACTAGGTCAAGTTACAGGGTGAGGTACATTTCATACAGGAAAAGAAGACATTTGGGTCGCTATGCTAAGGGAACTTTCTGGAGAGAGAGAAATGAAGAAAGATTTTTACAGTAGGCGAAGGCTCCCCGGGAGTGGCTTGACATCCCCTGAGTAATCCTGTGCCTTGAGACTCAGAAGCCAGGAAATAAGGGTGAGGTTGGGTGTAGCCTTAGGCACACATTTTTATTAGGTTAATAACTGGAATGGCCTTTAAAATCTCCAATGTCAGAGACTTCTTTGATATGGAAATCTCAAAAATCCCTAAGACTAAGCATGGGAGAGCCTGCTGTTCAAGTCATCCTTCCACAGTATCTACTGTGGCTGAAAAATTGAGTGTTATTATGTGCCAGCGGTAATAAGAACAAAGAGGGTGAGGGATGGCCTAACATTTATGAGACACTTACAAGACCCAAACAGTCCTGTCCTTTACATTTGTTAGCACATGATCTTTGTAATAACCCTGCATGCTAAGTATATGTCTAACCCGAGTTTATAAGTAGGGAAACAGAGGCACAGAGAGGTTAAATCCCTTGTCTGAGATCACATAGCTGGAAAGTGAAAAATGTCAGCTCAGGGAGTCTGGCTCCAGGGCTCAAATCTTTTTGTCGGAGGTTGGCGTTATGATCCTCATTTAAGGAAGGAGAAAATGAAGCTAGGTCAGGTGAAGAAGCTTACCCAAGGTTTATCACTGCTTCACACAGAGCTTGGCTTTGACCTAGGTCTGTCTGACTGCCCGTGCCTTTTTCCACATATTCCTTCATAGAACCTGCTTCTTGCTTATCATTATATGGGAGTTCAGCCCTAGATGAGATACTGGGCCCTAACTGCTAGCGCCTGATTATGGCCAAGCAGACAGGCTGTAGCTTAACTGGACTCTGTTAAGCCTATCACTGTGGAACTCCTGAGTCTCTTGTACATACAAGTGCAGTCAGGGACTCTGCTACAAAAGGTTTAAGATAGAGGCTTCTTATTCAGAAATGTGAAGTCTTCCACAAGCCCCAGCTACTCTTCCTTTTCAGCCGTATCTTCCCATGTACGTGGAATCTATCTACTAAGAGTCTATGGTGTGCAGTAGTGGTAAAGAACCAGCCCTTGCTGTATAACACTGTAAATAAGACAAAATAATATTTCCTCTATCTGTCTAGGTTTTTGGCTAACCCCTACACCCCATAAAACAAGATTAACATGAGTAAAAAAATGCAGAAGTCTAATAACATAACCTCGTGTACTCATGGGAGATAGTGGGGAAAACTGAGTAACTCCCCGAAATGGCCAAGCCTTCACCTTAAATACTTTCTTTAGCTAAAGATAAAAGAAAGGTATTTGGGTGGGAGAAGCCAATTATGGGGGGGGGGGGCACCAGGAAAAGCACAGTAAACAAGGGTAAGATGGTGGTGCGGATTTAAATCTTTGCTGTCTTCATTGATAAAAGTTCCTAGAATTTTAGTTCTCTTCCTCTTCTTGGAACAGAGAGGGAGACACCCTTACAAATGGGGATTTTCATTATGAATGTGACTATCTCTTGCAAGGGGGGTAACCTCTATTGGGTTTCCAGAGCTTCTCTTGTGTCTGATGTTTTCTTAAAAATAACCAGCTCAATATAATCCTTATGCCAAATGATGCATTTTGGGGTAGGCATGTTCTGCTCCCTTTAAGCATGTACGAGTCAGGATCAGAGAGGCCCAATGGGGCTGTTTCTCATGCTGTCATTGCTTTCATACTACTTACTGGCCCTGCCTAAGGTGAGTGCATGCACACATGTGTGTGGGCCGCCTATACTGATCTCAGTCATAGCCACTTCCGGGATCCCTGGGTGGCGCAGCGGTTTGGAGCCTGCCTTTGGCTCAGGGCGCGGTCCTGGAGACCGGGGATCGGGTTCCACGTCGGGCTCCCGGTGCATGGAGCCTGCTTCTCTCTCTGCCTGTTTCTCTGCCTCTCTCTCTCACTGTGTGCCTATCATAAATAAAAATTAAAAAAAAATCATAGCCACTCCCAAGCCTATGCTGAAACCTTCATTTCTCTGTTTCTGGGTCCCTTATGCATTTTTCTGTCTGTGTTTCTAGTTTTCCTGTCTTGCATATCTCTAATCTTCCCACCCAATAGATTGTTCCTTGAAGCTAGAGACACTTATTCATCTTTGTAGTAGTGGTCATTGGCTCCCATTAAACTGGCAGCATGGGATAGTGAAGGCATGCTTTACAGTCAGACAGAACTGGGGTCAAAACCTAGCTATTGTCACCTTGGGTAAAACCTCTTAACTACCCTTTTCCCGTCAGTAAAATGAGAATTCTCTCCCCCCTTATATTTATTGAGCACATTCTTGCCAGATATAATATTCATATGTCATTTAATGATAATTCTTTCTCTATCTAATAAGTGTTCAATAAAGACTTTTATTGATTCTTCCTAAGGTACTGATAATGAAAGTTTGC
The DNA here is from genome assembly GCF_003254725.2 of Canis lupus dingo. Classification (NCBI taxonomy): domain Eukaryota; kingdom Metazoa; phylum Chordata; class Mammalia; order Carnivora; family Canidae; genus Canis; species Canis lupus. The sequence goes on along the minus strand of NC_064261.1, from coordinate 27,246,151 downwards.
CTTTAATTTCTATTTAGGGGCCTGTTAGCTGGGTCAGCATACAGAGATCCATTGGGCGGGGGGTAGATGTAAACTTCCTTAAATTATGTGTGAAGTTATTTGTGTGTACTGTTGAATTCATAATACTTTCTAATGTGGAGAAGTTAAAAAATGGTGAGGCTAATAAGCTTTTTTCTGGAACCACCACAGACTTCTGGGTTTATCTGTTCATTCCCTTTGAATGTCCTGTAGTGACATAGAGGGAACACAGTAGTACATTTATTATCACCAAGAAACCCTCATCTTGTTCTTTGGAAGCAAACAATGCCAAAGATTTCAGAAGATACGTTGCTTTGTTTGCATCTCATGAAACAAGCAGAAGTGGTGAGAGTTCATAGGTAAATCTTAAGCTAATGTTCAAAGAATGACTCGGTACTTATTTTTAACCTGGTCAAAAGTTTGGTGTGTAGTGTTCACCCTTCAGTGTATAGACGTGTATTTTTCAAACCAGAATAAAATAAGTCAGGCCTGCTGTCCTTTTTGCTAGAGGAAACATAATTATAAACAACAACAAAAAAATGTTTGGAGATGAGTTGAATCTGAGTTTAAATGTAGGCTGTTAGATTCTCTAGACTGGGAACTCCCTGAGCTTCATCTGTAAGATGATAATAATATCTATCCAATAGAACTACGGAGAGAGTTAAAGAAACTACCTTTTACATTATACTTTAAGTATGGTGCTTAACATCTGGTAGGTGTTCACATAGTGAGAGATATTATTGGCTTAAAGTTCTGTGGGCTCAACCGTTAGGCGGAACTGCCTTGCTTTGAGAGAATTTGAAAAAAAAAACTGATTATCAAGAATAAATAATTAAATTTTGTTAGTAAGATCTTGGTAAAGAAGGTAGGTTGGGGGTCACAATAATAAATATGTTTGTGAGTTTGCTGGGCCTGTCCTGACAAACTCCCTAGTGCATTTGATCACCTTCCATCTCCCCTACCTTTATGCACTGCTCTTTCTCCTGATATGAGGCCTTTGACAAGACTGGTGAGAATGTTAAAGAGTTTTGGGTCCCAGGTTTTTCCCAGGATTTTAAGGCACAGCTCTGGGCTTTGATGAAGACTATTTTTGAATTAGTTTCAATGTTTCTGAAATATCAGTCAAAATGTCTGCACCTTTGGTTATAGTTGGCACCCTCTGCTCAGGCACTGCCAAATACTGAAATAAAATTTATAGAAGGAATCATCTCAGAGACACAGTCTCTCTTCAGAGTGTGTTATTTCTGAATGAAATAGGCAACAGGAGTAAATCAACAGTGTTTAATCTTAGGCATGTGGAAAGTTCTCCCAAACTGTAGCATGTTAAATGTCCATGGTCAAAACCTGAAAGAGAAGTGTACACAATTTTTCAGTTAATCTAACATTACAGATAGCTAAGGTGGTATAGGAACACATATAATAGCTTGTCACAAAGTGTTTCCTGGTGACATTACAGCCTATGTGTACATCTACAATAGTTGGAGGCCTTAACAATTACAAAACCTAGTTTTCTTTCTCTCTTCTCTCTTCTCAAAACAAATGTGCACACAAACACAGTCCTTGTAGATATAAATGAAGGTCCCATTAGACGCAAAGACATGATTTGAAATATAATTGTTTCTTTTTTTATAATAAATTAATTTTTTATTGGTGTTCAATTTACCAACATACAGAATAACACCCAGTGCTCATCCTGTCAAGTGCCCCCCCTCAGTGCCCGTCACCCATACACCCCCACCCCCTGCCCTCCTCCCCTTCCACCACCCCTAGTAATTGTTTCTTGATAAAGACTTGATGCAAACACTACCCTTAGTAGAAGCTTTGGCCTTCTTCTGAAAGAGTCCTTCACTTTGTTCCTCCAGAGTACTTGGTAATGCCTTTCCTTTACCTCTAAAGCAAGGGCAATTCTAGGGTGGTACCAGTTAACCAGAATATATTGAAAATCATTATTGCCTCTGGTGCTGTGCTCTGGATTATGGACATTCTTTTTGGGTTCTTGGACTCAATTCCAGATTTCTCTGCTGGAAATAGCATCAGACCCTGTGGGTTAAGGGTTCAGTTTTACAAGACTGCCCTCCATTCCCTTCAGATACCAGTTGCAAGCCTCAGACTGTTACCTGTGTTTCTGGCTGATGGTTACAGGTTGGCAGTTCCAGTGGCTTCCTCCTCTGGTTTGCTTGGCTTACTTAACTAGAGTGGCTCACCAAACTCAGGAAAACACATACTTAGGCTTATCAATATATTAAAAGGTATGAATCAACTCCAGATGAAGAGATGCATGGGGTAAGGTATGGGAGGAGGTCACAGGGCTTCCATGCTTTCTTCAGGAACACTACTCTCCACTATATCCATGTGTCCACAATTTGGAAGCTCTCTGAGCCCAATCCTCTTGAGTTTTTATAGATATATCATTATATAGCTATGATTGAGTGTCACTAGCCATTGGTTGATTCAACGCCAGCCCCAGTCCCTTCCCTGGAGAAGGAGATTAGGACCCAAAATTCCATCTCTGACCACATGGTTGACCCTCCTGGCAATCAGCCCCTGTCCTTGGGTAGGGTCTAGAATTCCCCTTCATTGGTAATAAGACACACATTTTACCTTCATAAGGCTCTGAAATGTTTTCAAGGGCTGTGGGTGAACACCAAATATAAATTAATGTGCAAATATATATTTCATATAAATCACTGTATCATAGCTATTTAAAATGGTGTGTCATGTGGGCCCTGGTCTTAATGACCTTTCTATATCTTGAAGAAGCTAAGCCTAATTTTAGCAATAAATTATATACTTTGTAACAAGGGAGCAAGGGGTAATAAAAAGAATATTGATTTGGGGATTGTATAGATTTGAGGTTGAATTCCAACCCACGTAATCTGCATAAATGCTGCCAGCTATGGTGGTTTCATTTGCAAAACGATTATAATAATGTCCATCTCACAGAGCCTTGGGAAAGGTCAAATGAGACATCCAGTTTACCTGCCTGACACATAGTCACTCAGAAATGTTAGGACTGTTTTTGCTTTATTTTATTTCCTTATGGCATTTATTTTGCAACAGAAAGTAGAACAAGGTTTCTCAGACTACCTGTGATGAAGGACAAGTTCCTCCTACATCTCTCCCTCTGGTGCCATCCATAAGAGACTGATACTTTTGTAAAACACAACAAAATGGATTACTGAAAAAGTAGAATGAAGAAAATATCAAAGATATAAAAAAAATACAAGCCAAGTTTTTACCATTAGATTCTACGTAGATAAAATTATATAGCCAGGTTCCTATAGGTTTCTAAATGCTTACAGTGAAGTTCTGCACCTATCCCATCTTGGACTGGTGGCAGAGAGTCCCTGGGCCTGACATGGTCAGCAGTGTCGTCTGCAGATCACACTTTGAATAGCTCAAACTGAAAGACAAAGATGCTGTCCTTAATGTGATTAAGAGTAGAAATCACTGAGTTACTCTGATTGAAGGTTTTTTGTCCTGCCAATATCTACAGAGAGACCAATCTTCATTTGAAAGTGAAAAGAAAAAACCTGACCCAAGGAAGTAACCATGCACACACAGATATCAAAGACTGAAGCAGGAAACTCCTCAGGAGGACAGTCATCAGGCACAGTACAAGAAATGAAGGCATTAGAGGCAACCTGGCCATTCCTCTTAGTCCCTTTCACCCAAGCTTCCCAGTATTCATAGCACAGAGGAAGTAAAAACTAATGAATGTGTTTTGATGTGTAGAACTTTTCTTGTTTTATAGATTTTTCATTCTAAAGTTTCCATTCAGTAATTACTAATGATCCTTTTGCTTTCTGGAGAGGGTGGAGATCACTGGGCCTGTAGTGTGAGCTTCCACTTCCAGCCTCTTCCACTTGAATTCAAATGATCTAAATTCACATTGATCTATACCACTCTCCTTTGTGCAGCTTCAAGAACCTGAGGCCTGATTTCCGGCTAACCTCAGCTTTCCTCCCTACCTCTGCACTAGCCTGGCATTCAGTGTTCTAATTGTTCTGAATTCTTGGCAGTTCCCTGTCTGTGCCTCGTGCCTGCATTCCTTTGTGCCTTCTTTTGTTCATGTTTTTTCCACTGTGTAGCCCGGCCTCACCCTCCTTGTCTGGCTGACTTCTAGTTATCCTTCAAGAATAACTTCAGATGTCCTCCAGAATGTCTGCCCTGACTCTCCCTCCCTCATTCTGAGTGAGATGTCCCTGCTCTGTGGGCCTCTACTTTCCTCTGCGTACCTTGACCGCTGAACCAACCACATTATTCTGCAACCATCTGTTTGTCCTCATTTCTTATTCATCGACAAATGCCCAATAAATGTTTGAGAAGTGACCATAACTGAGGTAGCTGTCATGGCCATGTTGAGAGGCACTCAAGGATAGACCTGCATACTGATAAGCCAAAAGCCGAATTTTATTGCACAAATTTGGCTGAGGCAAAGCAGAACTGAAGATCATCAGATTCACTCATCAGTTAAATATATAATCAAGGCAATCTCTGGATACAGCCCTTCGTTTCTTTGCCCTGATTCCCCTTTGATATAAACTCAAAACTTGTACATACATTTTAAGCCCAATTAACTGAGCACCATCAGCCATGAGTACAAAGGTCTCCACTTTGGGGTAGCAAAGAGCATGAGTGATGTTATGCTCTGTCTAGAATAATGGAGAGAACCCCTGGGTTTGTTTGGAATTTTGACCTTGCTGCTTTCAAACGCAACAGATTGTTGACCTTCCTGAATCCTATGTCATAGGATTATTTTGAGGGTTAAGTGGCATAATTTACATAAACACCTGGTACTGTGTCAGCACAATAAATTGTAGCCATTATGATTACAGGTAACTATTTGTTTATAATTTATTTTACAGTTTGATTTATGCTACTCTTCTATGTAATTTCTTATAGTCTAACGTTGCATTGCCAGAAACAAAGTTTAGGGGGAATAAACTCTAGAAGACCCATCACAGCATATCTTTACTCTTCTTAAAATCTTCCCTATAAATTATAACATAGAAGCTTAGGAAGTATTTCCTAGCCTTTCTCCTATAATGAAAATGTTGGAGAACCTGAGTTTTACTAAACGTGGAACTCCTCTGGAGGAACAAGGATGAAATGAAACGAAGGCAAAAAAAAAAAAAAAAAAAAAAAGAGAGAGATGCCAAATGACTTCCTGGAGGAAAATGGCTTCATATTGGCATCAGAGAGCAGTATAAATTAGACAGGGATCATGGCTATAGATACAGATACAGATGTCTCATCTAGCTTAGAGGACACTAAAGAAGCAAGAGGACCAGTAAAACTTCTCCATTCGTACATAAAAAAAGAAACATGTACCCTTCGCCATCTCCCATGAAACTATGTGCTCTTGGCTTTTTGTTCAGGTGCTTGGATTGGTTATCTTTTTTAAGCTATGTATCTAGGGGGAGAAGGGATATGGACATTTGGAAGTGGGAAAGTAGGGATGCCTGGGTGGCTTGGCGGGTAAGCGTCTGCCTTTGGCCCAGGGCATGATCCTGGAATCCAGGATCGAGTCCCATATCAGGATCCTTGCAGGGAGCTTGCTTTTCCCTCTGCCCGTGTCTCTGCCTCTCTCTGTGTGTCTCTCATGAACAAATAAATAAAATCTTTAAAAAAAGGAAGTGGGAAGGTACCTTTGGTTTTTCCAGTAATGTGATGGGGTAAAAATATTAAACAGGGTTAAAGGTATTAAAGAACATGTTATAGCTGATGCAGTAGAGTCCTTGGGCTCCTGGGGCCCTGTTCTCCAGACACAAAAAAGGGTGAGCCTATATCATGCTTCAAAAGGAGCAAGGATCACAATGACCTGTCCAAGTAGAGCAGCTGGCTGGAAGAGTGCAGACAGCTCCAATAGCCTGACTGGAAGTTGCTGGAAGCAAGACTCATGAAAAAAGAAGAGGCAGACAAAAAATATAAAAACACTAATTTGTTTTTTTTTCATTCAATTTTTATTTTTTTATAATAATTTATTTTTTATTGGTGTTCAATTTACCAACATACAGAATAACACCCAGTGCTCATCCTGTCAAGTGCCCCCCTCAGTGCCCGTCACCCATTCACCCCCAACCCCCGCCCTCCTCCCCTTCCACCACCCCTAGTTCGTTTCCCAGAGTTAGGAGTCTTTACGTTCTGTCTCCTTTTCTGATATTTCCCACACATTTCTTCTCCCTTCCCTTATATTCCCTTTCACTATTATTTATATTCCCCAAATGAATGAGAATATACACTGTTTGTCCTTCTCCAATTGACTTACTTCACTCAGCATAATACCCTCCAGTTCCATCCACGTTGAAGCAAATGGTGGGTATTTGTCGTTTCTAATATTAATATTAATATTCTATTAAATATTAATATTCTAATATTAGTAATATTCCATTGTATACATAAACCACATCTTCTTTATCCACTCATCTTTCGATGGACACCGAGGCTCCTTCCACAGTTTGGCTATTGTGGACATTGCTGCTACAAACATCGGGGTGCAGGTGTTCCGGCGTTTCATTGCATCTGAATCTTTGGGGTAAATCCCCACTAGTGCAATTGCTGGGTCGTAGGGCAGGTCTATTTTTAACTCTTTGAGGAACCTCCACACAGTTTTCCAGAGTGGCTGCACCAGTTCACATTCCCACCAACAGTGTAAGAGGGTTCCCTTTTTCTCGCATCCTCTCCAACATTTGTGGTTTCCTGCCTTGTTAATTTTCCCCATTCTCACTGGTGTGAGGTGGTATCTCATTAAAACACTAATTTGAAAAGACATATGCACCCTATGTTTGTTGTAGCGGTATTTAAAATAGCCAAATATGGCAACAAACCAAATGTCCATTTATATAGATAAAAGGATAAAGAAGAGTGAATATACATACAGACATATATAATTCAGATATTAAAATGTATGAGATTTTTGTCATTCGCAACAACATGGATGAACCTAGAGAGTATAATGCTAAGTGAAGTCAGAGAAAGACAAATACCATATGATCTCATTCATATGTGGAATTTAAGAAACAAAACAAATGAAGAAAGACAAGAAGAGACAAGCCAAAAAACGGATTCTGAAATATAGGGTACAAACTGTTGGTTGACAGAGGCGAGGTGAGTGGGGAAAATGGATGAAATAGGTGAAGAGGATTAAGAGTACATATCATTATGAGCACTGAGTAATGTATGGAATTGTTGAATCTGTATTTTGTACATCTGAAATAATACAACATTGTATGTTAACTATAGTGGAATTAAAATTTTTAAAAAAGGGGCAGAGTGGATAGAAAGCCCAAGGAGAGAAGGATACACAAAAGAAATTTAAATATCTTGGGACTTTATTGTCGCTCAAATCTCAGAATTATTGCAGTCGATTCTGGCCTCAGGTGCCTTGGTAGTCTGTGACTGTTCCTTATAGCTCTCAGGGCTATGGAGACTACATAACACATTTCACCAAAGTTCTTTCTTTCCCTTGGTTCATTGGTAAAATTACCTTCCCACATCTAGGTGAAAGAAATATTTGACTTTTCTATTTTCCTCCCTACAACTTCCCCCAGGATTTATTCCTTTATTTTCAGAAATCATTTCTGGCATTAGAACAAAGAGAGTAGCTCTTCTTGTTGTATCCAAAAGGGCTCTAATTAGAAAGTGACTATTGATGCTTTCTCACTAATTATGTAGCTAAGAGAGTTTATGGACTGGAACCAAATTGGTGGGTGGGAGTGTGGACTTGGAAGCCTCTGCTTCCTACCTGTGTGACCTTGACCAAAATGGGCATAATCATTACCTATGTGAAGCCTAGATATAGTGTGTATAAAGTATCTTTCCAGCTCAGACAAGGAATTAACCACTTTTTTCTCCTTTCCATGACATCATGGGATACGCCTGAATATGAACCTCTCTAAACCTAAAGCAGTGAAGCCAATGGTGATTTTCTACTTTGGAAATACTTGACAAGGATGAAGTTCAACTTCTTCCGCTAGACTGGAGGTCTTTTCAGAAACTAAGAATCATCTAACTTTACTCTCCAACATCCCCCAACAGTGTCCCTCTCATCCTCAAATCTCCTTCAACACTTTCATGTTAATCTATAGCCTTCAAACAATGCCTTTCCACATCTTGTGGTTGCCCATTCTTCTTGCAGTGTTTTTCTCCAGCGCCCCCCAACCAGTCCATATTCTATTCAACTTTTAAAGTTTCACCCCAAGCCTCACCCTTTCATGAACCCTCTCCAAAATGTCCTCATGCAGCTATTCTTAACCAGTGGTATGTGATCCTTCTGCTGGAACACAGAACTTGTCTAAAGTGGACATCAGGTTTTGCCACAATTTGTTGACCGTGGAAAGTGAGCGCAATCCCGGTCCTTTGGCCACTTCCAGAACTGGACCATTTAAACTCCTCGGCCTTATTTCTATATGTCCTTGCTAAACCAGCACTCTGTGTCCTCTAAGGGGTTATTCACATTTTTATTTCATTTTATTCCAGCTCCTATTTTTACCATCAGATCTCATTATGTTCAGCAAATGTCTCCTAAGTCAGTAAGAAAATGGAAAAATAAAGGCCATCTCTTTCAGGAGAACTTGCTGAATTCTTCCTCTCCCCATCTAATAACATACTGATTTGTATCCTTTATTCCTTCTCCTTCACCACTCAAATGTCTACTGCCATAGCTCTGAATTCCACTCCCCCTGTGATAAAAATAAGACACTATGTATCTCTCCTATACCTTCATCTCCTCCTTTTCTATTGGCTCTTCCTCTTTGAATGGAAACATACTTTTATCTTTCTCAATTTTACATCCCTTCATCTCATGTTACTTTCCCTTTGTTTTCAGACACAAAGTTTTAGGAAAAATCACTGATGAGCAATGCCTCTTGTCTATCACTTGTTATTCACCCTTCTTATTTGACATGAGTCTCCTGACATTTCCTTCACTCAAACTTCTAGGAGGGTAGCATGTGATAGAAGATAAGCTTCCAGACTGAGCAGAGGTGAGGCTGAAGTGAGCCTTCCCCTCTCACAGGCCATGTGAATGTGAGCAATTTATGAAGTCTCTTTTGTGTCTCAGCATCTTCCATAAATCTGGTGCAAGTGTCCTGCCATGTAGTCGAGGTGAGAATGATGATAACATCATCAAGTAGAACATGGAGGCTCTGGGCACTCTGAGTCTTTATGAATCTGCCATCCCCCAAGGATTTTCACACTTTAGAAAATCTTAGAATTCATTTTACTTTTTCGTTTTTTTTTTCACACTTTAGAAAATCTCTCTTAGAATTCATTTTACTTTTTCGTTTTTTACTTTTTCTCCTAAGTTTTTTCCTTTCTTTTCTTGGTTATTCTCTCCATCTTTTTTCCAAGTTACTATCTTCTATCAAACATTGCCTTCTCCAAAATTCTGTGGATGCCTTTGTTTTCCTTGCTTTTTTGTGTTCTTTACTCATCCAGACTCTGACTTTAACAACTATTAATAGTTTGACAATGAATAGGTGCTCAAGTCCAATGCGTTGTGCCCAAGATTGCGAATCCGAGAAACCACCAAGGAGCCGACACCGATGCAAACACACGAGGGTTTATTACAAGCTCGAGCTGGGGTCCAAGTGTACCCGACACAGCAGAGCAGGGACTTGGACCCCGAGGCTAAGAGGCCTAGCAGCTTTATAGGGGCCAGTGGCCCATGGGAGACGCAGATAGTTGCAGTCGTGTCGGTCCACACGCAGGTGGCCGATTGACTTACATCTCACCCTATAGTATCCACTTGACCTGGCCTATTACTTCGGTCGGCGGGGCACAGTTTGGGCGGGCACAAGGCGGGGTTACATCGTTATGAGCCGATTTCCAATTAGGGTGTGCCCAGCGGCTCGACTAGGGTGGGGCAGCGCCTTAAGCAATAAGCAGGTCATGTGGGGGTCATACAGGTCATACAGGAGGTGGCGGGTGCAGCACAAAATGGAATCAGTCCTGCTCTGCTTGTCCAGGGGTAGGGGATTTTTGTTAAATTTCCTGGGTCCCACACAATGCTGATTTCCTAAACTCTGTTACATGAACTGACATCACAATCCGGAAGAAGCACAGGCAAAGAATGCTGACTCTGTGCTCATCTTTCCCTAATCAAGCTCACACATTGTCCTGTCTTCTCGGTCTTCTCTCACTGCAGAATAGCACCAGTTTTCAAGAGTTATCCTTGAATCTTTCCTTTTCCTTATCTCCTACATAAATGAACAAGTTCAGCCTTACTTATGCATGTGTCACTTCTTTCCTGGATTATAGCAATAACCTATTAAGGAGTCACTCTCCCTCCCATTTGCCTCATGTTTTTTTGGGTGTCCAAACCAATCTGGAATTTACTTAACCAGAATGAAACTTCAGGTGGATGAACTTGGTCAATTCTCCCAGTTAAAAACTTTTCAGTAATTCCTGCTCAATAGAGGAGTATGACGTTGGAAGAAATGTCATTGGAAGAAATAATATAACCTGGAGTGATTGTTTATAATGCTGACTTCTAAATTTAAACTCAGAGTATTTCCTGGCTGGGTGATATTTATGCACATTAAAATTTGGGAACAACTAACTCCAGGATAAAGATCAAATCCCATAGAAAGTTTAAAAAGGCTTTGGATAATCTAGCCTCTGACTGCCTCTCCAACCTCACTGCCAACCATCCAGCCACATCATTTGCATGCTCATCACCTGGTCTGATCCTTCATATCACTATATCTTCGCATAATGCCAGAGTCCTGCCACTCCTGGTTCACCTTCCACACGTGTTTATCTTTATAAGACTAGCTTACATCAAGTATCTCCCCCTTAGAAAGACTTCCCAGAAACTCTTTACTCACCACCCATTCAATCTGAGATAAATGTCCATTTTCCATGCTTCCATAATCCAGGGCATTATTAAGTCACAATCCTTTTCCTTCTTGTGCTATCCTGTAAGTCAACAATATTTTTACACATATATCATTGTCATTAATTGTTTATTTGCCTGTTTTTCTCACCAGCCTATAAACTTCCTAGCACTTGAAAAAGATGCATGGCATGTATTAGGCCCTAAGATATTATTCATTAATGAAGAATTTTCCCTTTAAATCATTCTGTCTACCGGCTGCTCCTCCCAGTCCTGTGGGCTAAATCTTGTCTATCAATGACCTTCTGAAATTCAAGTAGTAACCTTGCATGGAAGGTTTTCATCCTCCTGTCCAGTCCTGCTACTTCTAAGCAAGTGCTTTTGCAAGCTGCTTCCCGCTGACCCAATCTGCCAGGGATATTTAATTGGCCTTGTGCCTATTCCCCTGGTATTCTGAAAAGTAAATTATTGTCCCACCTGGTGATGGAATTATTTCTTATTTCACAGGGTTTTTTTAAGTTATAGAACTAAATTATTATCAGCAATATTATTGCCAACAATGTTATTGAAATTTTAGTTACTAATGTATTTATTGTTCCTTGTTTATGTGATAAGTCATGGAAATAAAATGTATTTTCAATAACACTAGTGCATTTTTTATTTATTATATTCATTCTTTACTCTTACCTTAAGCAGTAAAAGTTGCCCTTAGCAGTGTTATTAACATTTTCGAAAACTAATGGACTCATTAGGTTTGTTTGTTTGTATTTTAAAGGCATGACTATAAAATGGATTCACTGGTTATTAAAATGATGTATATACATCACATCCCTGTGAGCAATAAATAAAATAATGGAAAGCTTCTAATCCTATGAATGTCCTCAGAAAATTATGCTTTTGCTTTTTTCTACCCAAAGGAAAGCCATGCTACACTTAAATGAGCAGAGCCTTTCAAATCAGACTAAGTTTGGGTCCTGGCTCTGTAAGTTATTAGCATGATCTTCAGAGTTTCCTTTTATAAAATGGGGGTAATGATATGAACTTTGTAGGGATAGGCTAGTAGAGGTAAAAATAACCTGGAGTGCTTATTGTGATACCTGGCACATGTCAGGCAGTCAATAAGTATATTTTGTGTCTTTTTATCTGTTTTCCATCATGGTGAGGGGCAGAGGTGTTTTTCATAGATGCATTGGGAAGGAGTTGAGAAACCACTATTCTCATGGTTCTGGCACTGCTTTGTCACTCTGGATTATCCTCTGACATCCCTGTAAAATTATTCAATGTCCATGTGACTCTGGTCTCTCAACAAGATACAAGTTTGTCAAGGACAAGAGCCTATGAATGCCACAACAGAGTGTGCTCAGTAATAAAAATATCAGATGAATGCAATTTTAAAAGTGCAAGAATGGCATTACATAAGGGAAGCAACATTGTGCTTAAAAAAATCTTTTTTACAAATATGGTTTCCTTAAAATATTGAAGTTACAAATGAAGATGCTTCAGATATTTTCTAATTCTAATGGTCAGTTACTTGTAGGACTTTTTCTGCAGTTGACTGAAGTCCATAATGTTTAAGGCTCAACACATACGTGTAGCTGAAGGAGAGTTTTATTGTGTGTAGGGTGGCCCTTTTACCTTTCCTGAACTTAAGCACAAAGTGGAATTAAAGGCTGAGAGATGCTGGCACCAGAAATCCATCCATTATGAAGACATCTGTCATGATTAATCAGGCTAAGCAATTCTCAATAAGGAAAGCATGAGTGAGTTTGTTTTGCTGCAAAGGCATGCCCTGATCACATTAATTTGGGAGGCAGCTGGAGGTGGCAACCTACCAGGGGAAAACAGATTGGGGGACCTATGAAATTATTCAGATGCTCATGGGAAACTCCTGTAATCCTTAGGTAAGCCTATTCTTACAGCTGAGAAGCAGAGTTACAGAAAAGTCCTGTCAGAAATTATAACCCCAGGTGGTCAAAAGCGTAAACTGTAAGGAGCCTATGTGTGAGACACCTGTGTAAGTGCCTGCTTTATGGGCTTATGTGGATAGGGAATGGCCTTCAGAGGACAGGAAAAAAATAATAAAATTTAGCATAGGGCAGATTTTGGTTTGAATCCTGACTCTGCCACTTCCTGGCTATGTGAGCTTCTGGAAGTCATGTGAATTTGGTATTTATATCTCTAAAATAGAAACAATAAGCCATACTTCATATTATAAGGATTAAGTGAGACCAAGTTCTTTCACATGTAGTTAATAAAAAGTCCTCACCCTACCCACTCCTATTTCTAGATGGTTAGGAATATGATTTAATAAACATTTAAAAGTTATTTACAAAATCATCTCCTTCATAATCTTACAAAGTGCCAGAAATTTTCACCATGGTCATTTTACTCTTATGGTTAAAACAATGAAGCTCCTTGTTAAAATGCAACACTCCCCTGAGGGGAGAGATGACATATTATAACATAATAATCTTTAAATTCAGATAAACATTTTGGTGGCATCTGGACCTCCACTGGTTCTTCAAAGGCTTGATCTCAGTGATGAGATCATGTGATAAGGTGATGAGGGAAGAAAGGGCACCTTTGTAACATAGGGGATTCTCTGGATGCTGCCCCAAAAGTCAAGACTCCAAAAGCCATAGAGATTTGTCATCCAAGATGTGAGAGTAATGAGATTTGTCTTGCTACACTGGAGGTCTTGCTGGTGTGTATGCCATATGCCACCCTCTATATCTCCAGATTAGGAGTTCATCAAAAGCATGAAAAATTTCCTTTTCATCTTTATTGCCAGTGTCTAGAAGAAAGCCTGATACAGAGTAAGTCTTCAATCACTATTTATAAAATTAGGTCAAAGTGAGACTTCTATCTAGAAGAAGAGTCCAGCAGAGATCCAAGGACCTTTATTTACTTCAGAAAATGAAAATCACAATTGAATGTAGTATTCCTCAGAGACTACAGCAATAGACTTTCATCTGGAATCTCATGGATGACGTTTTTCCATTCCTTTTATGGACTCATTTTCTCTGATATTATTGTCGCAGATGTTTTTTAGTGCCAGGACCTTCAGGTCCATATTTTTCTTCGTGGAACTCAAGACCTTTTAAATATGACTCCTCTAGCCAGTTTTGTCTGTTAGGCTTTGTTCTAGTCATTCTGGTGTCCTCATCTACTGCTCCCCCTCTTGGTCCCATAGTTCAAATCTATTGTGTCTTTCCTTCTCCCAAAATGTCCTTCTTCCCCAACCACTGGTCCAGCCTAGCCAGATCATTCTCTTCAGCTACAATTGTTCCTCCAGGCCTCGGTTTTTCCAAGGGACAGCCTCCTTATGGCAGGGCACTCAGTACAGCTGACTTCTCTCTTCTCCTCCTGCACTTAACCAACCCCATGCCATTTCACAGTTCCTTAACTTACTGCTTCCCTAATTGATTTGTGTGCAACCACTCTATCTCTCCAAATAGATTAGAGAGAAATAATGCCTACCTGTGGAACTGTGGTGAAGATTAAGTGAGGCAACAAATGAGACAAAGATTCGCTCAATAGGAGTTCTGATCTTCCTCTGTCCCTTCTTTACTCTTTACATACTCTTAAAATCCTCTAGACTTTGGAAATCATGTATTTTAATATACATCAAGAAATACATCCTACAGCAGTACTTCACACAATGGTTCACATCATAGAACACAGAAAATAAAAATATGAGTATGGCCCCTTAGGTAAAGGCAAAGGCAGCTCTTGGTCATAAACAACTGGCTAGAGACATGGTTCATCCAGGCCCTGCCTTTCTACTCAAAAAATGAAAGAATCAATGCTTTGGTCCCTCTGTGACCCAGTGGGGGCATATTGACTGCTAGAGTGCTCAATGGCTGTGAGATATATCTCCCTGAGAAAGAACACTGCTATTGGGAATGCTGGATTTTACTTTAAGTTGAACAGAGTCTTCCTCGAATATTCTGAATCCTTGTTTGGACTTTCTGAAATAATAATAGGAATTAAGTTTAAAGCCCTCCTCTTACAAAAATATATTTTTTAACTTAAAAATGAATGATCCCTTATCCTACAGTTGGATGCCTACTATGACTCTGTAGTCCCTCAGCTGACTCAGGAATTCCACAGTTAGTACAGAATCCCATGTTCACTCTAAGAACCCTGCATTTACTCCAGACCCCAGAGTTACTCCAGAATCCCACAGACACTACAGTTTCACAGCTACTCCAGCCTTATAAAATTCAATTTTCAGACCTCTCATAACCCTGGCCCATTTTCCTATGTTTACCATGCATACTGCTTTCTCATTGAATAGAAGATTTATTGATATAAGCAATTATTATATGGTCCAGGAGTGTATCTGGCACTACAGTAACTTCTCTGTAACTTCCTAGAACTGTGTATACAGTATAGAAAAATGACCTGCCTTCAATGTGAGTCTCTATCCAAGTATCACGTCACTGATAGGTGGAACCCCATTTTAATCAATTGTTTTCACTAGAGTACTGATTATAGTCTCTAGCACACAGCAGATGCTCAACAAATGCTTTCCAAACACAACTGAAAGACTTCTTATAGCATGTGACATGGCTAAAGATGAGGTGGGGACCATGGATTTAAAGCTAGAGATGCAGAAAGTTCTACCCTGTCCATATAGGAAATCTTAATACTGAATTGAGGCCAAGCTGAGTAAAATCCAAAAAAATATAGAGGCTTCTTTCTTCTGTGGAGATTTTTGTTTTTGTTTTGAAAAAACACACAGAAGGTTCTTCTGGCATTTTTCCATTGGGGAACTAGCATTCATATTTATATCTTCACATTGGCAGGAAGGTCTCTGGGAGGATGTATCACATTTACTTATTTGTGAATCCATCTAACTAATGACTAAAAAGAGTTCTAATCTTAATGATGGGAGATGTAGGTTGTTTTGGTGTTTTGTTTGTTTTGTGATGCTTTTGTTTCTTTTTCTGGGTTCTGATGATTTTCTCTTGATGGTTGTGTTGTAGTAAAAAGGTCAAGAGAAGCTTGAGATCAATCATATCTGTTTTTTAAATTCCTCATAAAGCCTGGGAAAATGACACAGCCAAAGTATGAGCTCAGAAGTATTAATTTATAAATCAATAGAAATCACAACACATAATAAAGGGTACTATGACATTGTATTTGGAGTTAGAAAATCAAGTTATATTTCCAGCTTGGTCATACCCAATTATGTCATCTTAGACTAGTTAGTGTACATCTCCAAGTGTAACTTTCCTCTGTCTTAAGTAGGAATATTGATTTAGATAATTCCTAATATTTCTTACAACTTTGGGATTCTGATTCTAAATTTTATAATTCCAGTTTAGTAATTTCAAAGTTATTTACTGAAACCTTTATGTTTAACAAAACCAGCCACAAAATAAGAAGTTCTAGTTCTTGTTCTTACTGAGTTATCATCTGGAAAGGGAAATCTAAAGTGCAAGAAACGTTAAATGAGAATTATGAAAGTACTTAGACTCAATTTGATTTACAGTACTCAACACATATTTCTCACATTCAGCAAACACCCTTTAAGTCCTTTTATATGCCAGGCACTACAATAAGTGACTGAAATACAAATGAAAAAAAAAAAAGGCAAAGTCTTTGTGTATAGTAACACAGACAATTATTCAAATAATTGTTCATTTCAGGGACACCTGGGTGGCTCAGCAGTTGAGTGTCAGCCTTTGGCTCAGGGCATGATCCTGGCATCCTGGGATTGAGTCCCACATTAGGCTCTTTGCGTGGAGCCTGCTTCTCCCTCTGCCTTTCTCTCTGTCTCTATCATGAATAAATAAATAAAATCTTTATAAAAAAATAATTGTTCATTTCAATATAAGCCACTCAAAATTATAGAATTCATAATAAGTATAAGATATAACAGGATTATTAAGATAAGGCTGTCAAGGTTACCCCTGTTGTACCTTGTGTGATAGGATGGCTTCTTTTCAATAAGGTGAACTAAAAATCACAACGAAAAAAATAATCAATTTATGCTTCTTTTCCATTGGCTGCAACTTCGTCTCATGCTCACTTCTAGCTATAATATAGACTTTAGTTGTGTAAGCCATGTGCCCAGATGAAACTAAACGAAATCTACTGTAGGTTTGGAGAGTTAATTATATCACTGACACAAAATGGTCTTGGGAGTCTCCATGAATAAAATCTGGGGCTATGCAGGATTCACTGGCTGAATAGAATAGGGATAGAGGTGGGAGATATGTAGACAAATGAGTTTGAGGATAACATACTAGTTAGGGAGCTATCAAAATCATCTAGCTAAGAGATAATAACCTTTGTTATATGAAAGCCATTAGGATAGAGAGCAAGGTCAAGATGCAGATTCTGATCCAAGAAAGAGTGAGACATAAATGGACTCAGAGGTCTAGGTTGAGCAGAAAGTATGGGAAACCCTCATTTCCAAGGTTGTTAGACCTCACATCTCAAGACGTAAGTGAAGCTATTGAAGTAGTAGGATAAATCTGGGCATAGGGCATTCTACCCTGGGTGAATAGTTTAAGGCAAGCATAGTATTTCCGTACAAGTGCTAGAGATTTTGTTCAGGAATGAGTAGTACTATTGTTCATTTGGGCCAGTAAGATGTGAAGTAAAATCTGCCATGTTTTCTGGAAGAGAGAAGTCAGGAACTTTCTCTTTCTGGAAGTGACAAGAAAATATGTTGCTCCCACTGCTGCAAGAAACCATCTTACAAACACTTACAAAACCAGATTTAGGATGAAGCTGATGCTTATAGAAAGAAGGAGAGCATGGAAAGAAACTACATCTCTGATGATATAATGGAGTGGCTAAATGAATTAGCCTTAAGACTATTCTCCCTTTGGATTTCTGGATATCTAAGATGAATTCCTCTGCATTGTTTAAGCATTCGAATTTGGGTTTCTACTACTTAAAGTGGAAAGAATAAAACTGACACTGTAAATAGGCCCCAAATTGATATTAAAGGCCAAAAATTAAGAATACTATCTGATAAAGATCTGTAGGGTTAAATAATTTGTTTTAGTTGAAGAATCCAGGCAAGGATCCATAGGCCTTCCTTTCTTTCATTCAACATGTCTAATCAGTCACAAATCCTGTCAATTCTGTGACCCTCCTGTGTCTTACATACTTTGCTCTGTATCTAATGAGGTCAACCAGTGCAAACTGCCATCTTTGCACACCAGGATCACTACTCTGCTGCAGGCTCCTTACTGGTCTTGTACATCCATTTACTTTTCACTCCTCTACCTTATTCTCTACCATACAAATCTGATATTATCATTGCCTGGCTTAAAGAACATTTTCAGGAGTAGCTCATTGCTCATTGATAAAGTCAAAACCCTTTAAAATAGCTTATGATGATGTAAATTATCAGGTTTCTGTCTACTAATCCTACATCATTATTCACCATTCTTCTATCTTCCATGACCAGATTCTGTGTTTCAGCCATCTTGAATCTCTCAAAGTCCTATTAATGCATGTATGTCCTCACATGCCACTAATCCTCAGGCATGGTTTTCGCAGTGAAATTCAAGCATGTCATGCCTTTTTGGCAGCCTGACTCCTGCCATTCTTCAGGTTTTGGCTGCAATGTCAGTTTTTTGTGAAAGTTCTCTTCTAACCCTAGTTTAGATTACTTCCTTCTGCTGGACATTCTCATAGTACTTTATACATTTTGTCCCATTCTAGTATAATTGGTTGTTTGTTTATATTCATTCTTGTAGATTCTCGTCTGTCGTGTTCACAGTTGTAATCTCTAGTGCCCACCTATAGTGAGTATTCTATATTTATTGAAGAGATGAATCATATGAGGCTGTGGATAATTAGGTGGACAGTCCTTAAGAAGGCAGTCAGGTTAGGGGAAACACAGACACTGATGATAAGTAAAATTATATTTCAGCTAAAGAGTAACAAATTACTCAATATTCTGTCCTAGATTGAGCAAATGACAAGCCATATATATATATATAATAATATATATATATATATATATATATATATATAATAGTTTCTTTCCCTGATGCAGACCTTGAGCCATGTCATTACTCGTAGCCAATTTCACTCCAGTGGTCTAACCTGGTCCTTGTGTGAAGCAGAGGTAATTATTCAACCTAATAATGTGGGTACTAAGAACAGGAGATCTGCCCAAAGTCAAAGATGAACCCACAGTGTCAGTATAGAAATGAATGAATCACAAAGAGCTGGGATCAGAAGCCAACATGACCAATTTCAAGCTCTGTTACTTTGGTCAAGTTCTAAATCCCTCTAAGTGTCTGGTTCCACATCTTGAAAGTGAAAGAATATTAATTCTTCAAAGAGTTGTACAAATGCAGACTTTGTATGCATAACAGAAACTATAATGCGCTGAAAAATGAAACTTGTCATTATAATAACACAAAGGATCCAAATTTAGAACACTAGAAGAATGGCAGTAGCAACCAACAGAAAATAGGAATTCAAGTGCTGAGCAATAGCCACTTCATCTCATGGTTGGTGTTCTCAGTTTAACATGGTTGAGCTACAATCCACAAACTAGATGACTCATGATCAAAAGTAAAAAAATCCAATTTAGTTCACAGTGTTGATACTAATGTTAGTCTCCCGTCTGGAAGTTTATCAGCTTAAAGTCCATCTGCTTTATAACACTAAAAAAGGACAATGTGTTCATAGCCTGATTTCAGTTTCAAATTGAAAAATACTTTCTGGGCTATGAACAGTAAGTGGATATGCTCTCGAGGTAGAATATCAAAGTAGCCACTGCAACAGTTAGAGGAATGTTTCTCTTTTGCTGCCTCAGAGCTTAGATTCCAAAAATCTAAACTCAGCTACCATGGGAACTGCAGCAGGCAGCATGTGTGACCAGATGCTGGTAGGGGAATCCCCTGAGAGGTGGGGAGCAGTGCAAAAGACAGCCTTTCTTCTCCTCCTCTTCCTTGAAGAGGGTTATGGACAATAGACACTCTTGCTAAACTTCTCGAATGCTTATGTTTAACCCCAGTGATTTCACTTTAGCTTTGAACGGAGGATGAAACCAATTTACTTTTGGAAAATTATCACATTTCTTGAAATTTAAGAGAGGCTTTGTTGTAATATCTCATTGTATTTCATTGACATTATGATACACATTTTTAATCTAGTGATGAGGTTTTTTTTTTCCTCTTTGGATACTATTATTAAATTAGTGACACCCCATTTAATCAATGGCATCTGAGCATTGAATGAAAATGGCATATATTCTTCTGGGTGGCCAAATCTCCCAACATTAGGAGAAGATACAATCCTTTTATTGTGCTTGGGGCCTTCAATGAGAAAATATGTCACGTGTTCAGTGTTCCAACATCCTTCCTCTCTCTTACCTTTTCATCCTTCCTCTCTCTTACCTTTTCATACCTTCTAATGCACTCAACCAAGACAATTTTTAATAAAAATTGTTTTATAATTATTAAAAAGTCCGTGCATTGGCAGATGAAAATAAACACTAGAAACCCACTACCCAGCGAAAACTATGAATCATGCCTTGGACCATATACTCATATACATTTTTTTATACCCTGTCAAAATTATTTAATGGTATTGGGTTTTTAATATGTCAATATATGTGAAGACATTTCTAGGTCAATACATTGGTTTACAACCTCATTTTAAATGGTCAGATAATACTATACAAATATGCTACCATTTGTAACCAAGTGCTAGAATTTGAGTGATGACACTATGTTGTTACAGTTCTATTCACCTGTTTGTGTAGTTTATGAGCATCTATAAGACAGGAAACTTATTTTATTCAGATTTGTATTCCAGATGCCTAATACTTGTAGGTACTCAATAAATGTTTTTGGATTTGAATTAACTCTACAAACAAAAGGCTACTCGGGATAATATGCAAAACCTAGGAAGATAAGGCATTAGTTTCCAATGGCTGCTATAACAAATGAGCACCAACTTGATTTCTTAAAGCAACAGAAATCTGTTGTCTCACAGTCCAGAATTTGAAAGTCTGAAATTAGTATCACCTTGGCCAAAAATGAGGTGTCAGCTGGGCAAGCTCCCCACTGGGGCTCTAGGGGAGAATCTGTTTCTTGCTTCTTCCAACTTCTGGAGACTGCCAGCTTTCCTTGGCTGTGGCTGTACCTATCTAGTGTTGCCTCTGAAATCACACTGCCTCTGCCTCTACTGTGTGTAAAATGTCCTACTGCCTCCCTCTTATTAAGAATAAATATGGTTGCATGTAGGTCCCAGGTCTCAGTTCCCAGATAATTCAGGATAATCTCTCCAACTCAATATCATTAACTTCATCACATCTGTGAAGAGTTTTTTGGCCATAAGGAAAATTTACAAGTTCCAGAAATTAGGACATGGATATCTTTTTTTTGGGGGGAAGGAGGGTGTTTTTAAGCTCAACACTAATAGTACACAAATTCAGCAATAGCTTTTATCATAGATTATGCTTTTGAGGAAAAAAGTTCTTAATATTTGTTATGTACTTGTTATTGTTAGTATTGTTCTAAATCTTCATTCACTGTGGGAAAAGCACTTTACATAGTTTATCTCACTTAGTCTTCAGAGCAACATAAACACTCCTTTTGTCTGTGCAAACTGACACGGTGTAAAGCAAACTCAGTGGCCAATTGTTCTCTGACTTCTATGTTTTTATTTTTTATAAAGATTTTATGTATTTATTTTGAGAGAGAAAGAAGGAGCATGCGCACGAGTGGCCAGGAAAGCAGCATGTAGCCCAATTAGGGGCTAAGTCCCAGGACCCTGGGATCATTACCTGAGCTGAATGCAGAAATTTAACCGACTGAACTCCCCAGGCACTCCTTGTTGTGTGACTTTTAAAAATCACTTTCAAGGGAGATCCCTGGGTGGCTCAGCGGGTTAGCGCCTGCCTGCCTTTGGCTCAGGGCATGATCCTGGAGTTCCGGGATCAAGTCCCACATCAGGCTCCCTGCCTAGAGCCTGCTTCTCCCTCTGCCTGTGTCTCTGCCTCTCAATCTCTCTCTCTCTCTTTCTCTCCATCTTAAATGAATAGATAAATAAGTAAAATTACTTTCAAACATTAAAAGATATTCTCATACTTGGTTTTAAATATATAGGGATATGAAAAAATAAACTAACAATTACTTAGTACATTTTAATTTGAAATACTAGAAACACAGGGAATCAGTGTTTCTTATTTCTTTGCAAAAAACTTGCCAAAAATAATTGGAGCACTGCTTGCCTTCTTCTCATTGTACTGATTACAATATGAAACAGGTATCTTTTCCATGCCTTGGTGAATTGGTAAACTCCTTTCTTGGTTTGAATCAGCTTTTACTATTTAATTGTCCTTTCGATGTTGCGAAATATCTCTGAGGGTCTCTTATTTATTTATGTATATACTGAAGTATAGTTGACACAGAATGTTACATTAGTTTCAGGTGTAGGACGTAGTGATTCAACAAGTCTATGCCTTATGCAATGCTCACCACGAGGGTAGCTGCCATCTGTCACCATTCAAAGCTATTAGATTAGGATATCATTGACTATATTCCCTACATGGTAGGTTTTATCCCTGTGACTTATTCGTGCCATAACTAGAAGCTTGTACCTCCCACTCCCCTTCATCTATTTTAGCCACGCCCCTACCCCCTTCCCTCTGGCAACCATCATTTTGTTCTCTGTATTTATGGGTCTGTTTCTGTATTTTGTTTATTTGTTTGTTTGTTAAAATTCCACATATAATTGAAACCATACGGTATTTGCCCTTCTTTGTCTGATACATTTCACTTAGCAACAGACTCTTAAGTTCTCCTTAATGTGGCTTTTTCCATCATTGTCACTTCCTCTGGAATATCTTTGTGTCATTTATCATGACACCTTTTTTCATTTATGTTGATAAGTTTCCCTGGAGTCTTCTGGCTTCATATCGAGTCTCTTGAAGCGCAGAATGTCGACATTCCCAAGGTCAGCTCTTGGCTTATAGTTCCATTTACATTCAGTTTGTATTTCATTTCCAGTGTCAACACTTTTCATTTCCTTATTGCACTTGCACTTTTGTTGCCCAATTCCCTCTTTCAGTTACCCACATTTCTAAGATGTTGCCTTCCTTGTATCATTTGGAACAAGGAAGCAAAACAATCCTATGCTTGGCTCTCTGCGTTTAAACTAAATAACAAACACAGTGACTTTGAGAGAATTGATGCAATTGGCCACTGACCATGATGACCATCTTTTATGTGTGTGATGATGTGCGGACTCAGAAGCTAACAGCCAAGTTTTGACCCTATGTAGCTATTTGCACTTAATATATCACAGGCACTGAAATTTGAACCATGTCATTGGAGGGCTTTGTTTTTATACATAATTGGTGTTATGTCAAATGTGTGCATGTCAGAAACATGCAAAGTGAGTTCTGCTTCTACTCTGAAATGGGGACTATTATTTTTCCCGTTATTTGAAAGAGGAAATTGAGCCAGGCTAGATTAAATTATTTATCCAAGGTATTAGGGAGAGAAGCCAGAATTAAAATCCAAGCAAACTCTCCATACCACAGCTTCACCTTCATGCTTTTGGGCTTTAGCCTGAGTCTCCTATCCACAGCTCCTTCAACAACCAGATGCATTCTGATTGCTAACCTCAGTCACCTCTGCTTCTTAGGGATGTAGTTCATTCTGCAGCAGCTGTATTTCAGCAAAGACTCTATCTTCTCTTACTATCAGAGCCACCAGCTTCTTCATTTTCCAGAGCAACTATGTATGACAATGTCCATATTTGATGTTCTTTCCTGTATCCTCCACCCCCAGACTATGCCCAGTTGTTTGGGAAATTCAAGCTTGTCCTTTATTTTCCTCCTTTGGTTACCTGTATTAGACCTAATGTCAACTCCCTTCTGCTCTTGCTTCCTTTTCCATAAACACCTTCTTGGTGCCTTTGATGTTTTCTCTCACTAATTTCTGCCAGCAGAAGAGAAATATGTGCAATCCTCTTTTCTTCCCAAGTAGTTCCTTTGCATTTTTCCATTTTCATGAGAGTGTGACAACCCTCATTCTCTGACTAAGGGATGGAATAAGCCTGAGTGTTTGGGACTGGAAGGAACAGAAATAGTGCACAATTGTTGAAAAGGCTGAAAGAGATAAAGCCATCTCTTCTGTTCAAATACCTAGCATTTACTCTTTTCATGATTCTAATGTGACCACTTCTTCTCTGCTTTCATTACCACTTTCCAGAAGGAATAAAAAACTAAAAAGATTAGTGCTTGCTCCAAAGTGGTGATGCTAGAGTTTGAGCCCGCATAATCAGGTATGAGATGCACAGACCAGTTCGATCACCTACCATGTCTGTGGCTTGGGGAAAGGCTGAGCATTTCAAAACCTCTTCTATAAAAAAGAAAAGCTCAAACTTTCAGTACGAGTGTCAGTAGGAATTAAAAGATAGTTTGTGTAAATGTCTTATTATAAGGACTTAGAAGAGTGGGACATAGTGACATATATAAGTTATGTACAATTATTTTTCATTCATTCATTTAGAAATATTTTGTCATATCCCCCCAAATCTGCACTCCAATATTTCTTACGAGCAAAGTCGTAGACTGATTTATTAACTATCTCCTGGGCAGCATGCTTCAAAATGACTGAATATATCCTCTTCAATTTGACAGGTGTAGCCAGAGAACTTTAATTAGAATTATAAACTTTGTTTGGGAAGAGGCACTTGGCAGTAGATTATCCTTCTAAGCCAAACTCTTTGACAAACCACAGGTAACCTCCCAAATTCACACTCCAGCACTAGTTTCCTGACATTTATGTTGTCATGAATTATGTAAGCAATTATTGCTTTATGAGAGAATGCCTTATGTATAACTGTAACCTGATAACAGTGTCTGATAAGTATACATAGGTAAGGGTATCTTGGCATAGGTTCTGGCCCTGATAAAACCCTACAGGTTCTGCAGGAGCCCCCACGTTTTGTCACCCAGGGTCTGACCCAAAGCCTTTGTCTGTTATTTCAACTTTATATCTATGTTTAGTGTTCTCTCAAATGTCATCATGCCTTTGGTTTGGACTGGTTCTTCTGACTCTGATTCAACAAATGAATAAAATGAGATTTTAAAGCTCTGATACCAGCTTTAGAGAAAGTAGATAGAGTCAAAGTAGATACTCTCTAGCTTGTAATACAACTTGACTTGAATCAACCTTTCTGAATTAGGGGTTTGACATTGCTCTAAAAGGATTCTGACTATACCATTGGGATATTTTGAGGGTATTCGGTCATGGTTTTCCATTTCCTTACAAAGCTTAATGCAAGATTGCATGGGCAAAACCCCTAGGAAAAAAAATCTGGATTAAATTCTATAATATTGAGGAGGGGCAAGATGGCAGAAGAGTAGGGTCCCCAAGTCACCCGTGCCCACCAAATTACCTAGATAACCTTCAAATCATCCTGAAAATCTACGAATTCAGCCTGGGATTTAAGGAGAGACCAGCTGGAATGCTACAGTGAGAAGAGTTGGTGCTTCTATCAAGGTAGGAAGACGGGGAAAAAGAAATAAAGACACAAAAGGCCTCCAAGGGGGAGGGGCCCCGCGAGGAGCCGGGAAAGGGGCTCCAGGGAGGTGGAGCAGGACCCAGGAGGGCGGGGATGCCCTCGGGCTCCCGGGGACACTAACAGACACCTGCGCCCCGGGAGAGTGCGCCGAGCTCCCTAAGGGCTGCAGCGCGCACGGCGGGACCTGGAGCAGCTCGGGGGGGCTCGGGGGCGGCTCCGCGGAGGGGGCTGCGGGGCGGGAGCAGCTCGGGGGGCTCGGGGGCGGCTTCACGGAGGGGGCTGCGGGGCGGGAGCAGCTCGGGGGGCTCGGGGGCGGCTCCGCGGAGGGGGCTGCGGGGCGGGAGCGAATCCAACAGCGCAGGCCCCGGAGCACAGGGCGCCGGGACACAGCCCAGGATCCGGCCTCCCCCGGGACAGGCAGAGGCCGGGAGGGCCCAGGACAGCGAGGACGCTCCTGCCCGGAGCTGAGCAGAGCAGCGGCCCCGCCCGGGAGCCTCCAGGCCCTGCAGACGGAGAGCTCCGTGGTTACTGCGGGAGCTGACTCCAGGGCTGCAGAACTGGCCCCGCCACTGCGGTTGTTCCTCCTGGGGGCTCACGCGGTAAACAACCCCACTGACCCCTGCACCAGGCCGGGGGCAGAGCAGCTCCCCCAAGGGCTAACACCTGAAAATCAGCACAACAGGCCCCTCCCCCAGAAGACCAGCTGGACGGACCAGTTCCAGGGGAAGTCAAGGGACTTACAGTATACAGAATCAGAAGATACTCCCCGTGAGTTTTTTTTTTTTTTTTTTTTTTTTTCTGTTTGCTTCCCCCACCCCTTTTTTCCTTTCTTTCTTTTTTCTTCCTCTTTTCTTCTTTTTCCTTTCTCTTGCTTCTTCCTTTTTTCCTTTTTCTTTTTTCCTTTTCTTTTTTTCTCCTTTTTTTCCTTCTTTGTCCTTTCCTTTCCTTTCCTTCCTTCTTCCTTTCCTTTCTTTCCTTCTTTTCCTTTCCTTCTTTTCTTCCTTCAACAAAAGACATTAAAGGCATTCAAATTGGCAAAGAAGAAGTCAAACTCTCCCTCTTCACTGATGACATGATACTCTACATACAAAAAACCAAAAGCCTCCACCCCAGATTGCTAGAACTCATACAGTAATTTGGTAGCGTGGCAGGATAACAAAATCAATGCCCAGAAATCAGTGGCATTTCTATACACTAACAATGAGACTGAAGAAAGAGAAATTAAGGAGTCAATCCCATTTACAATTGCACCCAAAAGCATAAGATACCTAGGAATAAACCTCACCAAAGAGGTGAAGGATCATTACCCTAAAAACTATAGAACACTTCTGAAAGAAATTGAGGAAGACACAAAGAGATGGAAAACTATTCCATGCTCATGGATTGGCAGAATTAATATTGTGAAAATGTCAGTGTTACCCAGGGCAATATACACGTTTAATGCAATCCCTATCAAATACCATGGACTTTCTTCAGAGAGTTAGAACAAATTATTTGAAGATTTGTGTGGAATCAGAAAAGACCCCGAATAGTCAGGGGAATTTTAAAAAAGAAAACCATATCTGTGGGCATCACAATGGCAGATTTCGGGTTGTACTACCAAGCTGTGGTCATCAAGACAGTGTGGTACTGGCACAAAAACAGACACATAGATCAATGGAACAGAATAGAGAACCCAGAGGTGGACCCTGAACTTTATGGTCAACTAATATTCAATAAAGGAGGTAAGACCATCCATTGGAAGAAAGACAGTCTCTTCAATAAATGGTGCTGGGAAAATTGGACATCCACATGCAGAAGAATGAAACTAGACCACTCTCTTTCACCATACACAAAGATAAACTCAAAATGGATGAAAGATCTAAATGTGAGACAAGATTCCATCAAAATCCTACAGGAGAACACAGGCAACACCCTTTTTGAACTCATCCACAGTAACTTCTTGCAAGATACATCCACAAAGGCAAAAGAAACAAAAGCAAAAATGAACTATTGGGACTTCATCAAGATAAGAAGCTTTTGCACAGCAAAGGATACAGTCAACAAAACTCAAAGACAACCTACAGAATGGGAGAAGATATTTGCAAATGACGTATCAGATAAAGGGCTAGTTTCCAAGATCTATAAAGAACTTATTAAACTGAACACCAAAGAAACAAACAATCCAATCATGAAATGGGCAAAAGACATGAAGAGAAATCTCACAGAGGAAGACATAGACATGGCCAACACGCACATGAGAAAATGCTCTGCATCACTTGCTATCAGGGAAATACAAATCAAAACCACAATGAGATACCACCTCACAGCCAGTGAGAATGGGGAAAATTAACAAGGCAAGAAACAACTAATATTGGAGAGGATGGGGAGAAAAGGGAACCCTCCTGCACGGTTGGTGGGAATGTGAACTGGTGCAGCCACTCTGGAAAACTGTGTGGAGGTTCCTCAAACAGTTACAAATAGACCTGCCCTAAGACCCAGCAATTGCACCGTTGAGGATTTACCCCGAAGATTCAGATGCAATGAAACACCGGGACACCTGCACCGCGATGTTTCTAGCAGCAATGGTCAGAATAGCCAAACTGTGGAAGGAGCCTCGGTGTCCATCGAAAGATGAATGGATAAAGAAGATGTGGTTTATGTATACAATGGAATATTCCTCAGCCATTAGAAACGACAAATACCCACCATTTGCTTCAACGTGGATGGAACTGGAGGGTATTATGCTGAGTGAAGTAAGTCAATCGGAGAAGGACAAACATTATATGTTCTCATTCATTTGGGGGAATATAAATAATAGTGAAAGGGAATATAAGGTAAGGGAGAAGAAATGTGTGGGAAATATCAGAAAGGGAGACAGAACATAAAGACTCCTAACTCTGGGAAACGAACTAGGGGTGGTGGAAGGGGAGGAGGGCGGGGGGTGGGGGTGAATGGGTTACGGGCACTGAGGAGAGCACTTGATGGGATGAGCACTGAGTGTAATTCTGTATATTGGTAAATTGAACACCAATAAAAAATAAATTTATTTTAAAAAAATTCTATAATATTATTCTAAACTGCAGAGGGCTATGGACTTGCCTGGGTTTGAATTTCAATTTATTTATTAGCATTATGATATTTATCCTTAGTTTCAAATTATTTTTGGCTCCAACACATAAGTTTTACCCTGTACACTGTGATACAGTCTTTAACTACTTTATATTATTTGATTGATTATTTGATATGTACTAGGTATTCCACTAGAGGTAAAATATACTTGTCATGCAGTCCGCAAAACCACTATTAATTCTGTTTTGTTTCTCTTAATTCATATTACACTGATGGTAGAACCTGAGATATGTATTTGGGTGCAGGTACTTTATTTGTGAAGTGATCTCAAGAAGAATGAGTAAGGGAATGGAAAGAGTAATACAGAAAGGAAGGGGAAGTCAAGATGAAGGACAATGGCCTGGTAGCTTCTATATGCAGTGGGGACTCACTTCTGTTGTCTCTGTCAATAGAGTAGTTTCCAATTTGTCTGTTCTGAGGACAGGAAATTGGGGATGTATTTACCAGTGGAAGATTGCCTCTTTGGGCACTAATTCCTCTGAACATCCAAAAGCTCAGGAAAAGACACAAGGCTGGACTTAGAAATGAGACTCCGTTAGTGTAAGTCTGAGCTTAGAAAAATCTTTCCCCTGAGTTGTGGTTGAACTCATAAGTAGAATGTGGTTTCCAGCAGCAAAACCATCCACTACATTATTCGAGGCTATCAGACGAGACCCCACAGAGATTAATTATTTTCCTGAGAATACTTGGATAATAATTGGCAGATACAGTCTTCAATTCTAGTTCCTGGCTCCTAGTTCTTCCCATCATACCACATTGCCTCCAAAAATTGCAAGAACTTTATGCTTGTGTGGAAGCTCTAGGAATTCTGCTCTCCTCCATAGCCTTTAGCGTACAATAGTGGCTTGCCCTGAACACCATTCATCAATCTCTAAATCTCCTGTAGCCTCAGGACTTGGATATAGGGTCTTTATCCTTTTTTTCTTTTGCAAACCCTAATTTCCCACATAGAAAAGATAATGCACTGTGCATTTTATTTCAAGCAGTAGTTTGCAATATATTGATGGATTGTGAAATTAGCTTAGTGGGCCTTGTATAGAATTTAAAAACTGAAATAGATGAGAAAAATATTGCAAGTGCATGAGTTCTAGTATTTCAAAAGTGTTTTCATTGTGTGTGTGTTTGTGTATGTGTGCTTGTGTGTATATGTTTTAGATATCTATATCATATAGCTTCCTGGATAAGAAACTTTGAAAGTCATTACTTAGGTGCTTGATAATGTTCAAACACCTGGGGTGAAATCCTGGCACCACTACAAATTAGCTGGATGTGTCTTATTCTTCCTATCTATAAATATTACCAACCTGAAGGATTTTGAGGAGAACAAATGGATTACTATATAAAAAGAACTGTGAACAGTGACACTTTAAGATCAATAGATAAATGTTATTATTATTGCAAACATTCAATCAATCCATGAATTATAAGTTTTTGTGCAATCTTTGTTCAATATGCAACAAGGGAGAGGAAAATCACTAATATTTTCAAGGGTTTGGACAGACTTATTATTGGGATGGGATTAAAATAAAGATTTTCTGAGGCTCTGGGATGGCTCAGTCAGTTAAGCATCTGCTTTTGACTCAGGTCATGATCTACAGTTCCTGAAATTAAACCCCATGTTGGCTCCCTACTTAGTGGGGGGATTGCTTATCCCTTCCCCTCTGCCTCTCCTTCCTGCTCTTGCTCTCTCTCTCTCTCTCTTTCTCAAGTGAATAAATAAAATATTTTTTAAAAACTAAAAAATGATGTCCTTCAATTTTCTATGTATTCTCTCCTAACTATTCCTCATTAGCAAATGTTATAGTTCTATATACACAGTATTTATTAAACTGTGAATACCTTAAGAAAATTAATATAAACATTTTTCATTAGTAAGCTAAACTCCATTAAAAATATGTAATTTGTCCTGTATCCTAGAGGACAATCTGTATAATATACCTATGCTATAAGTAGCCTTGCAATCTAAACAAGTAACTCTTAAATTGCCATAAACTAAAAGAGAATTATACCTTCTAGCTCAGAAAGAACACTATAAACTGGACTTCTTTACTGTGACCTCAAATCACTGAAAGAGTGTGGGTGTGTTCCGTTTTGATAACCTAGAGTAGTCGTTCCTGAATAGAGTGTCCATCAAACTCATCTAGGGTATTATTAAAAGCACTTTCCCAATTGCACTGGACCAATTGTATAGGAAACTGTGAGAGAGCCCTCAAATCCATTGTGTAAATAGTATTCCTGGGAGGTGACATTGGATCCAAAAATAAGCAGTTTTGAGAATTGAATTCACTGATTACTCTTTCCTAGATTGAAATAATGTCATTGCAGTTATTTTTAGTACATCTTCAACAATTATACAATAAGTTAATTTCCATGGGTCCTTCAAAACCAATCTCAGAAAATCATGGATCTGAAGATACTGAAAAGTCAAGAAAGGATCTGACCTTTTCTAGAAGGTCAGCTATGATAAGAACCCTTCTTCCAACATCTTTGATGCTTTTTTTTTTTAGGTCTGAGTGAAGACTTACATTGACAAATAGGTATGTGTCTCTAGTGAAAACCCACAGTTGCCTTGATAAACAGCCTACAAACTTGTCAAAGTCATGAACTATCTATATTTTTATTTACTTATAGTTTTCTTTAAAAAAGAAGTCTTTTAGGGATGCCTGGGTGGCTTAGCGGTTGAGCATCTGCCTTTGGCTCAGAGCATGATCCTGGAGTCCCAGGATTGAGTCCCACATCAGGCTCCCTGCATGGAGCCTGCTTCTCCTTCTGCCCATGTCTCTGCCTCTCTCTCTGTCTCTCATGAATAAATACGTAAAATATTTAAAAAAAAAAAGGTCTTTTAAAAACTAGGTCCATTTTTAATAGAGAATGTATACAACCTAGCATAAGTGAAAAATTTGTATTACTAAATGCACTATTTTCATTTTTCTAATAATAATAATAGTCTGACAAATATACAAATGAGAACATAACATTATTATTATTTTTTAAATTTTATTTGTTTATTCATGAGAGACACAGAGAGAAGGCAGAGACACAGGCAGAGGGAGAAGCAGGCTCCCTGCAGGGAGCCAGATGCGGGACTCGATCCAGGGCCTCCAGGATCATGCCCTGGGCCAAAGACAGACGCTTAATGCCTGAGCCACCCTGAGAAGGTAACAATTAACATGAAATATGTTAGTTCTAAAAAAAAAAAAAAAAAAAAAAAAAGAATATGTTAGTTCTTACACCACCTAAAATCATCTGTGTGAACCACCCTTTGGGAAACACTCTTTATATGTAAGAGGAAATAAGCTTCCATTTGTCTTGCCTAACAGCCCTACAAATACATGTATCTGCTAACATTTCTCCTCTCCAGGCTAAATTTCCATAACTTAACTACTCCTCATATGAAATGACTTCCTGACTACTCTCTATCCTATCAACCTTTTTTAGATGCTCTCTGGTTTATCAAAATAGCTTTTAAAATGTAGAAGTTTCTCTAAGGTGTTAATTTATGACTTGTCTCCGGAAAATGTAAGTATTCCACTATTCCACTATAGCTTCTTTTCAAGCACTGCAAATCTAAGGGACTCTCTTCTGGAAGGTGTAAAGGAATCAACGGAATTTCTTACAATGCAGTAAATTTCTCTCTGTGTTTCTTTATTAGGGGATTGGATAGTGAGAGTTTGCCTTTATATGAGGACATTGGGCAAAATAAACGTACTTTTTTTCCAAGGAGAACTAGCATAAGGCCAATGTCCCATGCATTCAACATTTTAAACATATTTTTAAAAAATTTTTGAGATATTTGTAGATTCATTTGCAGTTGTAAGAAATAGTACATAGATATTCTATATACCTTTTACCAGTTTCTCTCAATGGTAACATCTTCCAAACTCTATACATCATCACAATCAGGATAATGACATTAGTACAATAAAAATATTTTTTTAAAAAAAATTTCTATCACCACAAGGATCCCTCCTATCACTCTATTCTAGTAAAGTTCCTCCCAACCTGAATTTCTCCTTACCTTCTGGCAACCACTAAAACCTTTATTCCAGTATTCTGTATTATATAAACAGGGGTATGTGAATGGAATCATACAGAATGCATATTTTGGGATTGGCTTTTATCACAGCATAATTTCTGGAGATTCATGTATCAATAATTCTTTTTTCATTGTTGAGTAGTTTTCCATGTTATAGACTCACCACTCTTCATTTAATCATGCACCTATGAAAGGAGAATTAGGTTATTTGCAGGTTTTGGCTATTGCAAATAAAGATATAACATTCATGTACACATTTTTTTGTGTGAAAATATTTTTTAATTACTCTGAGATAAATTC
The DNA here is from genome assembly GCF_003254725.2 of Canis lupus dingo. Taxonomy (NCBI): domain Eukaryota; kingdom Metazoa; phylum Chordata; class Mammalia; order Carnivora; family Canidae; genus Canis; species Canis lupus. The sequence continues at coordinate 27,213,317 of NC_064261.1, read as the reverse complement.
CCAGAAGTACAATTGGTGGGCCATATGGTAGTAGCATATTTACTTTTTGAAAAGGTTGCCAAAAGGTATTCCAGATGTCTGTACCATTTTACCTTCCCACTAGCAATGTGTGAATGATCCAATTTCTCCACATCCTTGACAGCAGTTGGCGTCACTATTTTTTATTTTAGACATTCTGATAGCTGGGTAGTGAGATCTCACTGTGGTTTTTTAATTTTTTCTCAAAGACTGTTTGTATGTATGTATGTATGTATGTACGTATTCATTTGAAAGAGAGAGGGCAGCCCAGGTGGCTCAGCGGCTTAGCGCCACCTTCGGCCCAGGGCGTGATCTTGGAGACACAGGATGGAGTCCCACGTCGGGCTCCCTGCATGGAGCCTGCTTCTCCCTCTGCCTGTGTCTCTGCCTCTCTCTCTCTCTCTCTCTCTCTCTCTCTCTGTGTCCGTGTCTCTCATGAATAAATAAATAAAACCTTAAAAAAAAAAAAAAGAAAGAAAGAAAGAGCAAGTGACCACAAGCAGGTAGTGAGACAAAGGGAGAGAGAAATGGAGAAGCAAACTCTCTGCTGAGCAGGGAGCCCAGTTCAAGGCTCCATCCCAGGCCCTTGGGATCATGATCTGCGCTGAAGGCAGATGCTTAGCCAACTGAGCTACCCAGCTGCTCCCTCATTCTGGTTTGAATCAGCACTCCCCTACTGCATAATGATGTTGAACATCTTTCATGTCCTTATTTTGCTATCTGACTGTTTTGTTTGTGAAATTTCTTCATGTCTTGCCCCATTGTAATGTGTTTACTCACTATTGACTTTTGAAAGTTAGTCGTATACTCTAAATACTCTTCCTTTGTTGGATAGGTGGTTTGAAAATATTTTCTCTTACTCAGTAACTTGATTTGCAAAACCAAGTATGGGATATTTTGGAGACCAGAAGTTTTTAATCTGAATGAAGTCAAATCTATCTTTATGAATTATGCTTTTGATGTGAGGTCTAAGAGCTCTTAATCTTAAATTCTGATGATTTTCTGTGTTTTGCTAAAAGTTTTATAGTTCTTTGCTTATATTTAAATTTACTTAGAAAAATAATAAATAAATTTATGATCCTTTTTGAGTTAATTTTTATATGCAATATGAGAATTTAGTCAAGCTTATTTTATTTCATTTTATTTTGTCTATGGATACTCAATTTCTTCAGCACTCTTTGCTTAAAATATTCAATATTCATTGAATTACTTTTGAGTCTTTGTCAAAAATCAGTTAGGAAAAAAAATCAGTTAGGCATATTTGTGTGGGTCTATTTCTGAGTTCTTTTTTTATTCCATTGATTTATATGTTTATGCCTTTCACGAATGCTGTTATAGGTATAACAAATCTTGAAATTGACTAGACTGATTCTTCCCACTTTTTTCTTTATTTTGCGTGTGTGTCCAAAATTGCTTCAACTATTCTGATTTTGTTGGTGTTCTACAAAATTTTTAGAATAGTCTTGTCCATATATGTACCCTCTCCAAAAAAAAACCAAACAAGCAAACAAACAAAAACTTGCTAGGCATTTAATATAAATTGCCCTAAATCTGTATATCAACTTGGGGAGATTTGACATGTATACTATGTTGAATCTTTCAATCTATGTATGCTATATATCTATCTCTCCACTTTATATAGAACTTCTTTGGTTTCTCTCGTTGTTTTGTAGTTGTCAGCATATAACTCCTGCCCATGTTGTATTAGATTTAGATGTAACTATTAAATTTTGAGTGATTATTGGCATGGCATTACATTTTTATTTTCATTTGAAATCATTTTCATTGGTAGTATATAGAAATGCAATTGATATTTTGCTCCATCTATAATCTCATTGGACTCACTTATTAATGCTACGGGTCTTTTTGTAGATTCTTGCCTTTTTCACTGGCTGCTCTTTCCAGCATTATGTTAAGCAAGAATGGTAAGAGCAGACAGTTTTGCTTTGTCTCCTGTCTTAAGGAGAAAGCATTCAGTTTTTCACCATTACATATGTTCACCAACATACATAGGTTTTTGAAGATGCTGTTTATGAAGTTTAGAAAGGTCCTCCTCTATTTTTATTTTCTTTTTTTAAGTATTTTTTTTAATTTTTATTTATTTATGATAGTCACAGAGAGAGAGAGAGAGAGGCAGAGACACAGGCAGAGGGAGAAGCAGGCTCCATGCACCGGGAGCCTGACATGGGATTCGATCCCGGGTCTCCAGGATCGCGCCCTGGGCCAAAGGCAGGCGCCAAACCGCTGCGCCACCGAGGGATCCCTATTTTTATTTTCTGAGAGCTTTTATCATGAGTGAATATTTCATTTTATGAAATGCTTTCACTTCATGATTGATATTATTACGTGATTTTTCTTCTTTAGCCTATTTATACATTAGTTTACCTTGTTTGATTTTCAGATATTTAACCTCACATCCCTGAAGGTAGAGGGGATAAATTCCAGTCAGTAACCATGTACAGTTATTTTTATATATTACGGAGTTCTACTCGCACATATTTTTCTTTAAGATTTTTGTATTTGTACTTGTGAGGAATATATATGTATATACACATGTAACAACTATTATATAGGGATTTCCTATATGCTCATATAAAATTAATATCAAATAAATATCAAATAGTGAAGAGCTTCCCTGTTCTCTTTTTCCCAGAAGACACTGTCTAGAATGATGTTGATTCATCTTTAATCCTTTGGTAAAATTCCTCTGTGAAACTCTGGGCTTGGAGATTTCTTCTCTGGAAGAATTTTAAAAATTATGAATTCGGGTTTCTTAATAGGCATAGGACTATCCAAATAATCTATTTCATGTTTGTTGAGTTGTAGTTGGTGTTACTTCAGAAATTGACCATTTCATAAAAGTTTCAAATTTATGATACAGGATTTAAAAATGTACATACCCATATCCTTTTGATGTTTGCAGTGATAGCCTCTGTTTCATTCCTGATAGTGTTTCTTCTCTTTTTCTTTTTATCATTTTGCTAGAGTTTTGTCAGCCTCATTGATCTTTTCAAAGACTTAACTCTTTGCTTCGTTGGTTTTCTCTATTTTTTCCTCAATTTTTTTGATTCCTGCCCTTTATTGTTGGTGGTATTTTCTTTTTTCTGTCATTTCTGTGCTTTCTTTACTCTAAGTTCTTGAGGTTGGAGCTTATATTATGGATTTGAACTGTTTTCTGAAGAATGTAGTTAGAATTTCTGAAGTAAATTTCTCTCTTTGTCATATGCCACAAATTTTAATATGTTGTATTTTTATTTTCACTCAGTTCCATATATTTTCAATTATCTTTGAAACTTCCTCTTTTGACCCTATGGATTATTTAGGACAATGTTACATAGTTTCCAAGAATTTGGAAATTCTCTTGCTTCTTTCTGTTGCTGATGAGTTCTATTCCATTGTGGTCAGAAAACAGGCACTACTTGATTTTAGTTCTTTTAAATTTGTTGAAGTCTGTCTTATGGCCCAGTTTATGGTCTATCTCAGAACTTGAGAAGAATGTATTTTTAGCTGCTGCTTTGGATGATGGTGTTGTGGAGTTCTATAACTTCACTGATATTCTGTCTCATTGTTCTATTAATTATTTAGAGAATTGTGTGAAAGTGTCCAACTATAACTGGATTTGTCTATAGTTCCTTTCAGTTGTGATGGTATTTGCTTCCCATATTTTGCAATTCTGTTGTTTGGTACATACACTTTTATGATACTGTATTTTCTTGATGCATTGACCCTTTTATCATCATATAATATTCCTCCCTGATTGTGGCAATTTTCTTTGCTCTGAAGTGTATTTTATTTGATATTAATATAGCCCTTCCTGTTTTTCTTTGATTAATATTTTCATGGTATATCTTTATATTTCTGTATATGTTTATATTTCTATATGTTCTTTATATATACATTATATTTTCAACCTACCTATACTGCTATAGCTGTAATAAAATTTTGGAAACAGCATAGTTTGACAATGGTGTATAATCCACACCAATGATCTATCTTTTGATTGCTATATTAAAACTATTTATATTTGATTTTAACATTGATATATTAGGGTTTAACATTTAACATTTGTTTTGTGTGTGTGTGTGTGTGTGTGTGTGTGTTATCTCTATTTTTCACTTCTCTGTTTACATTTCTTGTCTTCCTGTGGATTACTTGAACATTTTTATAGAATTTCATTGTGATTTATCTATAGTGCTTTTAAGTCTATTTCTTTATATAGCTTTAATAGTGGTGCTGTAGGTATTATATTATATATAAGTAGTTTATTTCAGAGTCTATTGGTATCATCCTTTTACCAGGGTAAGTGAAGCATAGAAAGTTTACTTCTTTTTAAGACCCTCCTCCATTTATAATTACTGTAAGTATTTCCTTCACATACATTTAGAACCACATCAGACAGTGTTATGATTTTTGCTTCAATTTTCAGAACTAAATTACAAAACTCAAGAGGAGGCGAGCCTGTAGAATCGACTCAGTTTTGCCTACTGTGTTATTTTTTCTTCTCTCTGAGAAGAAAAAAAGTTCCTTTTTTTTTAATCATTTTCTTTTTATTCAGGTAACATAGTATAGCCATTCTTTTAGGGTAAGTCTGCTGGTGACAAAACATGTAAATTTCCCTTCTGCTTTATTTCCTCTTGATTTTATTATTTCCTCCTAATTCTTGAAGAATATTTTTGCTGAATTATGATTGACAGTTTTCTTAAGCATGTAAAAAAATATGTGCCACTTATTTTTTGGCCTCTGTGGTATGTGATGAATAAAATGCTGTCACTCCAATTGTTTTCTTCTTTGTTGATAAGGTGTCAGTTTCCTCTGACTACTTTCAATGATTTTTGTCTTTAGTTTTGAGGTTTAAATACAATGTGCATTGATATGAATTTCTTTGGGTCCACCCTAACTGAGGTTTCCTCAGCTTTTTGAATCTATAGATTTATGTCTTTGTCAAATTTTGGAAATTTTCATCTCTTATTTCTTTGAGGTTTTTTTTCACTTTCTTTTCTTCTGATACTGTTTTTTTCACTTTCTTTTTCTTCTGATACTGTGAGGTTTTTTTTTTTTCACTTTCTTTTCTTCTGATACTCAAAGACCCCCAGTCTTTTTAAGTAAAAAATGTTAAATAATATTTATAGCTCTAGGTCATAGAAGCTCTGATTTTTTTCTTTTTTCAATGTATTTTCTGTTTTTCAGATTGGGCAAATTTTATTGGTTTTTCTTCCAATTTTCTGATTCTTTGACTCTTTTCCTTTTAAGATTTTATTTGTTTGTTTGTTTATTTATTTATTTATTTATTTATTTATTTTTAAGAAAAAGAAAGAAAGAGAACAAGGGGAGGGGCAGAGGGAAAAAATCTCAAGCAGATTCCATACTGAATGGGAAGCCTAATGCAGGGCTTAACTTCAAAACTCCAAAGATCATGATCTGAGCCAAAATCAAGAGCTAGAAGCTTAACCTAATGAGCCACCGAGAAACACCTCCTCTGTCTCTTTTTTGTTGTTGTTGTTGCTGAGGTTATTCACTGAAATTTTAATTTCAGTATTGAATCTTTTGGGTTTAATATTTTCATTTGGTTATTTTCCTATCTTCTATTTATTTGTTGATAACTTTTTTGCTAAAGCTTTCTAATTTGCATTTGTTTTAAATGTCTTCATAATTGATCATTGAAATGTGTTTTATCACAATTGCTTTTAAATATTTACCAGATAATTCTAACATCTATCGTCTTGGTGTTGGCATCTACTTTTTAAAAATTCAGTTTAAGATCTTCTTAGTTCTTGGTATAATGAGCAACTTTCAATTTAAACTTAGATATTTTCATAGTCTGTTACGACACTCTTGATCATGTTTAAATTTTGTTTTAAGTGGCTTTTTGTGACACTGTTTTGTCAGTCAAAGGGAAGAGCACCATCTCATGTGAATGCAGAAACCAAGGTTTCTCTACTCAACTTCCACTGGCATTTGACTCAAGGGCGTCTCATTACCGCTAGGCAGGGGTAGGAATTCTGGCTCCCAAGGTGGTCTCCATCAAAACTGTGGGTGAAGAGCTGTTTCCTGACTGGGCTAAAAGTCTTGGCTTCCTACCTGGCCTCTTTGATCCCCCCTTGGTGCTCCATTACAGTCTGATTAAGGTAGAAGTATAGTTTTTCCACTCAGCTTTTCATGGAAGAAATGGGACCATTGTTTTTAAGTGTGGTGTTAGACTAGAACAAAGTGGTTATTGTCATTAAGTTTTCGAACTTGCTACATTCTTCTTTTCCTGGTCCTTTGCCTAGAGAGAACAGGCTTCTTTTGGGGTTTTGTCTACCACAATAGGGATTTCCAGGTTGCCAGCTTCTTTGCCTCCGTGTTTGAGGTATGTGAGGCAAAAAGAAATCTCAGGGCACTCACAACTGTGTCCTTCCTCAAGTCAAGTTCCCTAGCTGGTCTGATTTTTTCTTTACAACTTGTTTTTGTTATAATGTCCAGAATTGCTCATTGTACTTACTGGGAAGAGTTGGGAAAAGTATGTCTACTCCACCTTGGAAGCTGAATACCCCCAGTCTTTTTAAGTAAAAAAGAAGAAAACAAACATTTTGATGGATTACTGTATCCCAGGCATTTGGCTTGCATCTCATTTCATCTTTTCCCTACTCTCCTTTTGATTTCCCAAGTGTACATGTGAAGTATTCAGGTTCCAGAAAGTGTAAGGAACCTGCCCTAGGTCCCACAGAGGGAATAGGAAATAGCTGGAATTCGGGACCCTCGTGTCACTAATTTACCAGTGCATGCTTTACTTGCTATGCTTTGTGCCCTTCTTCAGTGCTCTAATATTTCCAGAGTAGCATAAGCTTTGTAAAGCTTAAGTTTAACAGAAATCATTCTGAAGTGTTATAATGACTTTGTGGAATCAGAGGAAGAGTTATTAATTAAAATTATAGAATTTGAGAATAAAGAAACCTAAAAGGTAATTTAATTTCTCCAAAGAGGTAATTGTTTAGGTTCAAAATATGTTTCGTAATCCAGATCTCCTTGATCCATGATGCACCTTCTGCTACAACAAAGGGACAGTGAATTAATCCATTAATCCAGTTATTGAATTGAACACAATATAGTTGAGTACAGCTCTACAGAGATAATAGAATGATTACAAAGGCATTGGCTTCCTAGAATGTTCTGGACCCACTATCCCAGCCTTTGAGTCCATTCACAGTCATCCTCCAGGCTTTGAAGCATTACCAGAGCCACCTTTGTACATATGTCATTATGATGGTCATCTCATACTGCTGTGGCTTCTCTGAATCTGCATTTCCTCCTGAGAGCAGGGTCATTGAAAGAAAACTCAAACTTCATCTTTACAATCCTAGCACCTATACTGGCCTTCCCTCACATGTTAGGACCTCAAGAAATAATATTGATTGAATATATGAAGTAAGCAAAGAAAGTATAATCAGCCCAATAATATATTTGTGAAAGGTATTTTGTGATTGTTTTAGCTAGTAAAAATATACTGCCTATGTTGAAAAATAATTGGAGCTGATTGTAAAATTACAGAAATTATTAGTCCCATCATGCTCTAAATTTCATCTGATTCTCCCCCCTCCAAAAAAAAAAAAAAAAACAACAAGAACCAATTACTTTTGATGAGAATATTTGTTTTGTTTCTCTGGTAAAAATACCAATAAGAATACTTGCAAAGCAAAATAAAATAAAATAAAATAAAATAAATAAAATAATAAAATAAAATAAAAAATAAAACTTGCAAAGCACTACCTGAGGATAAACTTTCTCATAGGATTATTTGATTACCTTACCTTGAGTTGAATTCCCCCCTCTATTTAAGAGACTATACTTACTTGAATATCAATATCAAATATTTTATCGATTAATTCCTTTATGATCAACAAAATCCTAAAATCTAAAGTAATGAAAGAAGAAACATGCTATATGGTCCTTTCTTTCATGTTCTTTACATTGTAGTTTTATGGTTTCTATCAGAGAAAATACATGTTTTCTATTGGAAAAAAAGTGAGATGAAAGGAAAAAATAAGACTGGAAATGAAGCACTGAGTTATGTAGAGTATATTACATAAACACAGTGGTAGCCTAAAAAGAAAAAGAAGTAAATATGCATTAATTGCCTACTATGTAGTAGCCATGATTCACAACACTTTAAATGTTATCCCTCAGAAAAACTCTTTAAAATAGATATTTTCAGTCTCCTTTTATACATACACGAAATCTGAGACATTGGGGAGCTGAATAACTTGCTTAATGCTGCACATTAACTGAAAAAGCCAGGATCCAATGAGGTTTGAAATAAAATCTGTTCTCTGTAGAACACATCAAGCCCATTGAAGCTGAATAAGCAGTGAGAATGTAATAAATAATACATATTTTAGAAATTAAAAGAAGAATGATCAGGAGAGGGAAGAAAAGAAGTCTGTATGGAGGACTAAGTCTGTATGGAGATTAAGATGTGTAGGGTTTGGATGCATGGGGAAGAGAAGACTGAGGGAGAGCCTGGCCAGAGGCATGAAGAGATCCTTCAAACAGGGAAGAGCAGATATGGATAGAATGCATGGGAAGTGAATGAGGCCTCTCCCAGGAGAGTCAGGTGATGAACAGAGGACTATAAATTGGATTTACTAGAAATAGAACTAGAAAGACATCAGAGACTTTTAGTTAGAAGAGTGGTATAATGATGGTATGAATCAGAGACTAATCTCGCAATTAGGGCAAAATGGATCAGAAAAATGCATACTTCCAAGGAAGAAGAACAGCTAGGGATGGGGGCAGCTTATCCAGGCCTGGATTCAGAGAGGAAGGAGGGATGTTGCCAGGAAGGATCGTCACCCTTCCTGGACCACCTCCCCACCCCCCAGATTTGGGTAGGGACCTCATGAGAGAGGAAGACAAGAATTGGCTTGCGTAGCTCATGCCTGGTTGTTAGAGCAGGAGAAGCACATGGTGGGGAGGATGATTGCAGTGGTGACCTCGCCACATACTAGTTTGTGATCTGAGAATCTTATTTCACCACTCTAAACCTCTTTATGGGTTCTTCATCATTAGAATAAATATATATAAGACCCACTCCACAACGCTACTAGGGAAATTAAATGAAATAAAATATATACAGGCTCCCGACAACTGCAAGTTTATATCCTAGGATGGATGGTATTGTCTTTCACAGAAGAGGGGACAGAAGAGGAGTGTGACTTGGAGCCCTGATGTGTAGAGAACCCACATGGCTTTGGAAGGAGACTCTTAATGTGGACCCTAAAGTAGACCGGCGCTCTTAATTATGAAGTCAGTTATTGCTTCTGTGCCATAAGATTCTTAGGTAAAAACAGCACAGAGCTGTCTGTGCCTGTGATACTGCCCATGGCTTCTGATAACAACCCAAAATAGGTCTCATATATACCACACCAAATCCCAGCAAAACGTGGAGCCTTCTGCTTTGCCTATGCCATGTCCATGGTTTCTGAGCCATTTCTTTGTCAATCTGGACTAGTGCCCTTTCGAACTTCGATAATAATCTTTACATCATTTTTTATTTCTTTTTCAAAAATATTTATTTTAAATAGAGAAAGTGTGTGTGGCAAGGGGGAGAGACAGAGGGAGAGGAAGAGAGAGATTTTCAAGCAGAACTGGACTTGGGGCTCCATCTTATAATTCTGAGATCATGACCTGATTTTCTACATTCTTAACAGACGTCAGTGTCAGATCTAACTTCTAGGTCTGGCAGCTACAGGGAATAGACCCCTTTGCCCTCTGACTTTTAGCCTCACTACAGCTGTAAGGTTGGAGATAATGAGGAAGTTTGGGGCAGGTGGTGGCCACAAGAGCATACTTCCACCCCTTGAACAGTGTGACATAAGCCTGTCCCATTCAACTTCTGGTCTGAAGAGTTTATGAGCCAGACCTCATCAGAAAGACAAGCTTCAAAATAGAGAACGAAGGATAATCAAATTTTGGCCAAGCCAAAGCCTTCCATATCAAAACTATTCTTATCATGGGCAGAGGCTTCATGACCACTCATTATTTTCATTCAAATTACCAAATGCACTGCACACAGTGGGTACACAATGCTATTGAATTTCTTGTCCATTCTGCCGATGTCTACCCCTTCCCAATATGGCTGAGGATTTTCAGTGTTTCAAGACAATATTTATTGAAGTTTTTACCTAGTCTGGTTGACTGTCGACATCGTCTTGCTGTCTGATGAGATGAAGGCCAATCTCAAGTTGATGAGGCCCAACATGCACATCTAGAAGCATCTGAGATGTTCCTCCTGAGTCTTTGCCCTGACGTACATACAGTTTCCTCCTCTTTCCCTGGCCTGCTTCCTTCTCAGGGGACATTTACGTATTCCTTCTTTGTTCTGCTTTCTAAAGCGAGGTGCATTCATAATCCCTTATCCTAGCCCAAGATACTAACCATTTGGGGCCTGTCTGTCCTCTAAGCTCTCATTTCCCAGGTACTGCTTTATCCCATCTGCTCCTTCTCTGAACCATAGTCCTTATTTTACATTCTCCATCTGGATATCTTGCAGTTTCTTGAAGACCTATACTTCAAGTTATGCTGTGCAAACAGGCTGGGAAAGGTAATTGGGGGGCACAGTCATTCCTTCACAGTGGATATTTAGTGAGCACATTTGGGGATCTGGGAATATAGTGGCAAACAAGGCAAGAACTAGTGATCTGCTTATAATTGTAGAGAGCACTATTTATTGAAGTATTTTCATGCTTGTACATTTAATTATCCCTCCTATCAAAGTAATGAACTAATGGGGATTTGACTTTCACTTACCATTCCAACAACACACTCTCACTTCTTTGGATAGTCAGTACCCTCTGTTCCCATTAAACACCTGGTCCTCCAACATCTTCATGACATTCCAGGATATTTGCAGTACAACTTTATTTCCACTCATAGAAGGAAGGGCATAATCACTTGCCAACATAATCCTCGTTAGCAAGTAGGAATAGGATTAGGGAAAGTAGGCTTTTCAACACAGCACAAATCCAGCTTATACAAATAACTGGATTTTACAAGATCTTCATTTTGTTCATGTTTTTTATTTCATAATTATTATTACATTAAAAGGCTGATTTTTTTTTATTGGCCAGACCATGGCCTGTGGAAATAGGCAAGCTCATGTTGAAATCTTATTTTGGTGTGTTCTTGCTATGTGGTTTTGACAATTACCTTGACCTTTCTCCTTCTCCATGTCCTTATCTGTGACATGAGAAATAAGAAGAGCTACCCTAAGACATGTGGAAGGAGAGGTAAATAGATAAGAAGCCTCTAGTCAAGGCTAGCATGTGATGGATATTCAATAAATGGTACCTATTATGATTACTTGCTGTAGAATTTTGCATTTTGAAGGAGTGATGATTATTTCAGCATCAGCAGCTCAGTACTGATTTGGTATCAGAAGAATGCTTGATGATTCTCTGTGAATGCCTGAATATGAATGATTAGAGAGTAGATGTTCAGGTTAGTGGAGGAGAGGATGGGATCTTTTTCTTTTAAGGAAAATGCACGCCCCTAGTCACATTAAAAATTAAAGAACACTTGACATTGTAAAAAGCAAAGTGCAACAAAGCCACAGTTGGTATTTCATCTTGCTAAATGTCTACTTTGGACTTCTTATTTTCACACTCTCTCTAATCTCTGTGCCCTGGTATAAGATAGGGGGGAAATAGCTCATGGGATATAGACCACAATGTTAATCACATTGCATTTACATGTCAGTTCAGTGGGGGTGAAAATAAAGATGTTTATTTCAACTCAGCATTATCATGCATGCTTTGTATTACTGATATCACAGCTCCAGTGTTCAAAACCAAGCTTGGAAATTTGCAGATGCTACTAAATTATGGGGAACAACAAATAATGAGGTACAGTGCATTCTGATGGAGGAGAAATTTGCTCATTTTTCACACCTTTGGCTAGCAGAGAGCTAATGGATAGCAAATACTGTTTGGTGTAGATAAATGTTGAATAACGAGTTTTGAACACAGACTAAGAGAAAGAGAGAGAGAGAGAGAGAGAAGGAATGCCTAATGAATTGGAACTGCTTCCTTACAATGAATCAGAGAAGGTTGGTGAGTTATTAGAGGAGATGATCTTTTTTTTTTTTTTTTTTTTGAGGGGATAGTCTTAACTGAAAGCTCAAAGTGTACCCCCTTTGCAGAGAATGGCAGAAGTGGTCACGGGAAGGAAGGAACACTTTGGGCAATTAGCATTTCAGAGAACAGAGAAAGCAGGGACTTTGAGTTAGGCCTATGTGAATTTAATGTCTGCCCTGTCATTTTCCAAACTCATATGATTTGGGACAATTCTATTAATGTAGCTGAACACTATTTCCTCCTGAAAATAGGAATAGTAATATTTACCAAAGCTGTTAGTATGGTGTTGTCAGTTGAACACCGTACAATATGCCTCAGCTGAGGAGGCATTCCCCACATAGGATGCAAGATACGTTAATATATTTATAGAACAATATTCTTGCAGATGGCTCCAAAATGTTATGCTTTTTAAATTAACCTATTATAGGAATCCCTGGGTGGCTCAGCGGTTTAGTGCCTGCCTTTGGCCCAGGGCGTGATCCTGGAGTCCCAGGATCGAGTTCTGTGTCAGGCTCCCGGCATGGAGCCTGCTTCTCCCTCCTCCTATGTCTCTGCCTCTCTCTCTCTCTCTCTATGTCTATCATAAATAAGTAAATCTTTAAAAATAAATAAATTAACCTATTATAAAGCATTTAAAATATATGGAGGCATAGTATGTTGAGAAGGGATGCTCTTTTCCTAAATTGTCAAAGATACCATAGGAAATAATGGCAGCCTCAAAAATTACATGGCTCTAGGGTGTGCAGAATTCCTTAAACAAAGAAGCACACAGTGAGGGGCCAGTTTGGGAGTAAAATGTGGGCACAATCTCTAATGGTCACTCCTTTAGGATTGACATTGCCCACCAATAACATGGTGGCCTTGCCAGGGATTGTTTAGAACTATGGAATATTACAGGGTAAATGAACTCATTGAGAGTTCATCACCACCAATCAACTGGTGGGTACTGCCCCTGTTCTTCACAATCCTACCTTTAAATGCTGTAGTGCAATTGTCAATTTAGCTGTCTGGTCTTTCCTTGAAGTGTGAAATGCTTGCAAGGATGAGGGCAAATCTCAATGTCTCTGTTTCCATAGGGAAGTGCCTGAATATATTAGATACTCGATTCATTATTTCCAAATCAGTCATGAGTGAATCCCTCTTCTGATGTCTTCCATTGAAAATAAAATTGTATTTCTAAGAGTAGATTTTTTTTTTTTAACTTGTCTTTTTTTTTTTTTTTTTTTCATTTTCATGTGTACCTTTTTTTTTCTCTTCTTTATTTTTGGTTTTGTCCGCTTTTACTGAGTGATAGTCTTTATTTTAAACACTTTTCAGTCCTTATTTTATTAAATTTAAACTTCAAAACAAACTTATAAGATAAACACATCAACCCCTTTCTCCAGATGAAAAAATTGAGGCTTAGAGGGGAAAAGAGTAACTGCCCAAGGATGCACAATGAGCAGATATCAGAGCAGAGATTCAAAGCTGAATCCACTTGTCCCCAAACTGCTCAAACCCAACTCCTTAGGATATATAACAGTGCTCTACTCTCAACACCTTGCTCCCCAAAGTTACGCTGATATTTTCTGGTTAACATTGACCTACATGTGTTAAAGTATTTTTATCTCACTTCATTCTATTCCATTATATCACTCCCATACATACCCAGTGCCCCGTGAGTAATTCAACTTTCACTAATTGTCTTTAGTTCCCATTCATGTTTAGATGAATAACCTACCTAATTGGTCTTAATTTTGTCCCATTTTATATCTGCTCATCAAAACATTCATGTGGGCCATCTGGGGGCCCTGCTAAAAGAATTACAAGAGGTTCCCGTTGGGCAAGAGTTATGCATGAGAAAATTGAGTTTGGTTTCATCATTCCCATGCAAAATCTTCCTATCTGCTGATTTCATCAGTTCCATTGCTTGTAAGTTGGGAGTCATTCCTTTGGGGTCTAGACACCATCTCCAAGCATATTTCTTTCATATCCCTTGACATAAATTCTTGTGTGACCCTCCCTGATTAGCCTATTTCAAGGATAAGAAGTTTGTACTATTCATTCCAATGAGCTATTTGGTAAACTTTATTCACTAGTCTGCATGAATTGTCTTCCTCTCTGTAATTCAAATAATGGATCTTCTCATTTATCCACATTATTGCTCTGGTATCCAAACATGATCCGTTCCTATGAATAACTAGAATGTGGATGTTCTTTTAGAGCAAATGAAGCATGTTCATGTATATTATCTTACCAAATTTTCACAATATCCCTCTGAGGAAAATATATATTAATTATTTTTATTTTTCAGATGAGACATGTAGAGGTTAGGTGATTGATTGGCCCAAGGATTGCCAAACAAATGAAAGCCCCATGTTGGTTTTCTGACATAGATATTCTGATTCTTAAGTCCCCCTTTTGCAGTTCTGCTCATGCTGCCTCACCCTGGTTCCATTTGTACCATGATACTTTTGTTTCTAACCACTCCTCCGCTTGACTTTTGCATCTTTTGATGACAAAGACAAATGTCTTCTTCAGCCTACCTGATTGTCATGATTGTATGAGCAACCAAATAAAGTAAAAGAACATATATGCTTTGCAAACACAGATTAAAAACAAGTCCCTTCCTTGCTTATATTCTCCCACCCGCATGTTTTTTAATCAAGCTCTTCTTTAAAGGCATTCTGGCAAAACCAGAGCCTGTGTTTTACTGTGCCAGTGGCACCTAACACACACCACCTTGCAGTGAATGACTGGGTCTGTCTCCTCCCTTTAATCTGTGCTTTACCTAAAGAACAAGGGAGACAACCTAAAGCACATATCCCAAAGTGGGAGGAAGATCTGCATAATATAAGCCATTAATAGCAATTGAGTTTAGTGACTACTTACCATATGCTTGAGATAGCTCTATATATCCTGTGGATTGAGTCATTTAACCCTCGCAGCAATGCCAAGAGGCAATGTACTAATTGTATTCACATTTTGTGAATGAATAAACTAAAGCGCAAGTAAAAAATACTTGTCCAGAGGCAAAGCTAGGAACTGTGAGGGTTGGGATACATTTTAAGACTTCACTCCCTTGGAGGTCTGTGTTCTGAGTCTATCTGTGCCTAGGATAGGTTAGAATTGGAAAAGTAAGAAACAAAAACCAGAAAAAACCTAGCAAGATGTCAGCTTGAAGAATGGCTTAGAGCTCTAGACAATCTAACTTTATTCCTTTGGGAAAAGTCAGGAAGGGGTATAAAGTGTCAGTAGCCTCACGGAAGAGATTTCACATGTGTGAAGGAATCAAGCTTGTGTCAGCAACATCAGTCTGAGGACAGTACACCAACTGCCCATTAGCAGAAGTAATAATAATACCATCTAACATTTATTGACTAATTTCTATGACTCTCGATGTCTCCCTACTATCTATAAATAAAGCCCCAGCTTCTTTGTGCAGGCCTCAAGAACCTCCACAATACAGGGCCAGCCCACTTTTTCAGACTCATTCTCCCGCTTTGTCCCTGCTCATGTTGTAAATTCTGATAAAAACATGGGATTCATTGATCCCACCGCACCCTAAACATTGAGGGTGTTACTTATGCTCTTCTTTTGCCTGGAAGGACTTTCATGCTTTCTGTACCTGAACAGTTCAGCTTCAATCAACCATAATCCAGTCCAGGAAGTCTCTTCTGGGCACACAGATTAGACAACAGGTATCTTTCCTCTGGCTTCTAGAGCACCAAGTCCTCACATATGTGTGGATATTTACTTATTATAATGACTTCCTCAGTTTGTGTAACTGTCATTAACTAAGTAGCAGGATCCTTGAGGGTGAATCTCCTGTATTCAGTTTTTGTGTCCAAAAACAACTGAATTATGCATCAGACCTGAGTATGGTTCCTTGAATTCAGATCTAATCTCAACAGAGCCTCATGAATTTGACATTACCAAGCCAACTTTACACATGAAGAAACATAAGCTCAGAAAAATCAAATAACATATGCAAAATTGCATCTAATAAGCAATATATATAATATGGAAATGATAAAAACAGGAAGGGCTCAAACTCAGCATGAATCAGAGTCTGGCATTTGTTCCCTGGTTAGCACACTGCACCACATTGACTTTCTTCCCACAAGTGAGACACTTTGGGGAACTGAGCAAAAGAATCAAGAGTCATGAGACTCAATAGAGCTGACACACAGAATAGCTTTTGAAATACTTTAGGCATTCCCTTCTTATCACCCATGGCTTAGCTAGAAAGGGATGAGGCACTAGAACTTGGCCAAGCCTAAATCACAGTAGTAGGGAGGTAAGAAAGCCCTGGGATGGGTCACATTAATGATGTTGCTCATGAAAATGATAATAATTGTAGCTAATATTTTCGATCACTTACATTGACATTGATGGTTTTAACTCCTTTACATGTATGATAGTTTTCCCTTACAAAACAAGTACTGCCTTGATTTATTAAATGAGAAAACCAGGAGACTGATTAAGATTTACACATACTAAGTGAAAGAACCAGATTCTAAAACTCAAGCTCAGACTGTCTGACTTCATGTCTTAAAACCCCGACAAGAATTCTACACTGTCTGATGGGGGTTGATCTCCAAGGAGGTGCTGACTCTACGGTATGTCAGAATCCCAGACAAGGGCAAAGGATGATGCCCCAGCATGCATTGCAATTTCCTTTTTAACAAGGGACTTGACTTGGGGGTAGAGGTGCTAAAGAGCAAAACCAGATAAGACATTACTCTGATTACAGAATAGATCTCAAAGTTTAATTTGAAAGCTTAGTTAATTCAGTGATTCACTCACTCCAGTACTTATAAATCCATTGACGGGATTGCCTAGGGACCGTGCCAATACACCCTTGATGTTTGAACCAAGAAAGAAGCAGCAAGTCAGTATTATCATGAAGTACTCAAATGGCCACCCCACATTGATCACATATTTGAGGCCTCTTTGCAAATAGAATTAGGTAAATTGTATTAGACATGTGCTTTATTTAACATGGATCAGTAATTCTGTCTCAAACCAAACATCACTTCCTTATACCTTCACTCTCTTACAAGCTAATGGGGTCCCTGGCAGCATATCCCTGTCAGACCACTGCCAGCTCCAGAAACTCTTGCTTATGTCTTCTCAGACCTAGTGCAAATATTAAAGACAACCACGACCTCCCTGTAAAATGAACTCCTTCTAAACACTGAGGTTTCCAGATCACCACCACCTGAATCAGAATTAAATATCAAGGAAACAAAATGCATTGTAGTTTTTAGAAGTGACCTTGAGTTCTCTTTTACAAATATTAAAAACAATGCCACAGGCACAGAATCACATCCCAATCTGTTGGGTCACTTTTCAATGAAATAACAAGTAATTAAGTCACATGAAACAAATGAAGAAACTACAAAACTACTGGCAAAATGGCTGAATAATAAAAAAAAGAAATTTAAATCATCCTCAGGGGATGATTATATCTTGGACTCTGGATGATTTTATAGATGAAAAGAGTATAAGGCAACAAGTAGAGTGACCAGGGGCTTCATCCCAAGTCTGCCCATCCACTGGCTTTGTGGGTGCACGTCAGGAAAGCTGGCCGACTCTTTGGGGTTCAGTTACTCTTCTGCTGCAGAGAAGTGATGACATCAATAGCAGTCACAGAAGCAAACCTGAAAGCATGAGAAAGCTAACTAGTGTGTCCCTGTCTCTTTATTCTCATTGTGTTCATTCAAATGGAGACCTTGCCCCACTCTCCAGTGCCAAGAATGGAGTCTTTTAATGAAAGTTGATCTTGACATTGATGGTCTGGAAACTGACTCTTATTCCCTTGCAGAAATCTAGCCTGGGAAACTTACTGAACTTCTCTGAACTCTGTACTGACTATCTGTGAATTTGGGTTTAGAATATTACCTACCTCATAACACTGTTGTAATGATAAATGAGATAAATCAGGTAAAGGACTTGAAAAATGCCTGGCATATTCAAAGTACACAGCAAATATTAGCTTTTATTGTTTCTGGCTCTTCTTTCTCCACATATAAGAAATCCCCTTCCCCCTGAAAAAGAAAGAAATTTCCAGGTGTCTGTCATCTTAAATATGTATATATGATATTAATATACTGTGTTATATATTATTTAACTATTACATAGTATTATTAAAATATAAGCTGTGAGTTTTTTTCAGATTATATATAAGTAAGATCATAGAGTATTTGTCTTCCTCTGATTTATTTCACTTCGCAAAGCTTGTGGTAATCGTTTTGCAATATATGCATGTTAAGTCATTATGCTGTAGGCCTCAAATTTTACAGTGATATATATCAATTATAACTCAGTAAAACTGAAGAAAGACTTTATTTAATCATAATAATAAATATGAAGGATATATACCTTTACCTCTTTGGACATTTATCCTCCTCTAGCTACTAGCTACTTTATTTCTCAACTTTCTTGTATTGCAAGACTTCTTTTCCAGTGTTGAACATTGACAATCTTTGCTTCTTTTTCTATTTTTTACGATAACATAAAAATATAATGAACCTCATGTAATTCTTACGCAGATTCATCAATTATCCACTCATGTTTCATCCACTTGATCAATTTCTATCTTCGGCATCATTTCAGGCAAATTACTAACATCATATAATTTGTCCCCAAATGTCAGTAGATGTCATTGAGAGGATTATTGTTTCTATTTTTTGAATTTCCATTCAGTCCTTTACAAGGGTACACTTGTCCATATTTCTTGAGTCTCTAGAAAGTAGTGCATGGCCTACCTTTCTCCAATGTGTGATTTGGCCATTCTACCTCAATTGCTGCCACTTTCTTAAAAGTTCTATTTATTTTGGTTTTCGTTTCTCCAAGCAGGATACCTATGGCTTTCACATTGTCTGGTCTAATGGGAATTTTTCTGAACGAACTATTCTTGATTTTCATTTTAATACTTTACAGTGAGATAGGGCTAAACTAATATCAACATCTGAGATAAGTTACCTAGCCTTGTTAATATACTCTTTTAAAGCTTTAAAATGGAAGAAAGTTATATTATAAAGCATCATATAACATAATTCTTACTCTATGAGAAGTAACATTATTAATATTATTTAATTTTCCACATGGCTTCCATGGTGCCTCACCCACATTGTTTACTTCCTACCCATCATATCTTTAAATTACTTCACAGCCACAGATCTTGTCAAGGTTTTTGTATTGGCACTGGAATCTGGGCCTTATTTCTTGGCATTCTACAAAATTATCTTTGAGAGCTCATAATCATTGCTTTAGCTTCCAAGTCTATGTATATGGCCTGATTATCCTTGGTCTATTTCCCCCTTCATTCACTGCCCATGAATACTTCCAGTCGGGTAATCTCACAAACTTCCAGTGTTTTAAAAAAAAGATTTTATTTATTTAGAGCCTGACACAGGGCTCCATCCATGACCCTGAGATCATGACCTGAGCCAGAACCAAGAATCGGAGTCTTAACTGACTGAGCCACCCAGGCATCCCCACAAGCTCCCAAGTGAAATGTTCTTAAATAAAATTTGTCACCTTTCACCCCAAAATTCTCTATGAATTATCTCAGTTATTCCAGTAACATTGCTGACACACACTTGCAGCATTATTTTTTGTTAGTAGAAAAGCCAGCTACACTTGAAGATTGGGGATGAGAAACAAATATTACTTTTATTTTCTTGCTAATAAATCTCTGAGGAGGACACAAGGTATTTCCACACCATGTTATTAATCCTTCATCCTACCACAAGAGCATTGCTTGTGCTGCTCAGTTGTCCCTGTACGTTTGTATGTTCCCTCCCACAGACTCACAACTCCTTCTAGAAAAATGAATCTTTCTTTTCTTTCTTTCTTTCTTTCTTTCTTTCTTTCTTTCTTTCTTTCTTTCTTTCTTTTTTTTTTTTTTTTTTGTCTTTATTTTCTGTAATCCTAGTCTCTAGCTCAGTGACTGGCACACAGTTGAAAGTTAATGCCCATATTAGATTATTTTTTAATATTATTGTCTGAAGCTGAGACCCCACGTGGGGGAAAAAGTTCAAAGTCTTGTTTCTCTTGCTCTTATACGGGTGAAAAGCATTTGTGAATGCCCGGATTAATTCCACTTTTAGGTAAAAGTCAAAAGAAGTGATAAGGCTAGATGTATTGGTTAAAGAAGGAGTAGTTACAATTTTACTATTATCATCATCAATCTTCAATGAAGAGAAAAAATATGTTTATACATATTCATTTGCTCCTTTATTCTCATAAAACTTATTAAATTGTGTAGATTCAACTCATCAAAGTACACATTAAATATGTTGTATTTTGTATATCAATTAAAGCTTCAGAAAGCTGTTAAAAATAAATAAAAGAATGGTGATAAAAACTCCACTTAGGATAGGAAAGCCCATTAATTGCAGTGACAAATGTTAACAAAATTTTCTCCTCCTCTGAAGAGATTTAGAAACTGGAAGGAGGAATGAGATATGCATATAAATGACTATATATGAAAAGCACCTTGTGCGGAATGATAGGAGTGGCAGTTTTCAAGCAGTGGGCAGAATATCAGATGTACAAATCAGGGGAGGCTTGCAGAGTGAATATGAACTGACTTTCAGGATCAGCAGAGTTGGCAACTGCAGAAATAGGCATGGTGGGAGTAAATGTGAGACTCTGTGTGCCAGCAATAAAATGAGAAAGCAGTGGATTCAAGGATGCATATATGTTTGCCAACAACGGGGTATTTTGGTATCACTGGAGTAGAGGAGGATCCATATGGAATGACGTGGATAATGAGTTTCAATGCGGAGATTGCCTGGGCTGTGGATGGTCTTGGGTACCACAAGAGGGATGTAGATCTTGGACGACTATGGAATATGCACATAATGTTTGGGGAGAAGAGTGACAGTTGTGATATAAGAATATTGTGTACCATTTCCATGTATATAAATGCCCAAATTAATAGTGGTTTCTTAGCTTTAGGAAACAGTATTTCTCAGAATTCTCTACTCTATGGTATACAGTTATCTATGGCAATATACAATAATTTTCTATGACTTTATTTTATCCTCTGAACTGTACCCCCCAGGGAGAGTCTGAGAGGGTCTGATACTTGGTGTAAATAAGAAAGGCTTTAGAAGTTATATTTAATTTCCCAGATCTGATATGAATTCTAGTCTATTATTTTCTCAGTGGAAAAGAAAAGAAAAGAAAAGGAAAGAAAAGAAAAGAAAAGAAAGGAAAAGAAAAGAAAAGAAAAAAGAAAAGAAAAGAAAAGAAAAGAAAAAAGATAGTTGCTTATCATACTAGTCCCTTTATTTTGTTGGGAATAGGGCTATTGTCCTTATTTTTATTTATTTTTGAAAAATTAATACAATCACGTTATACACTGTTAGAAATATATATAAAGATAGGCAAATAAAATTCTCCCAACATACCTATCTCTTAGAAAAACCGGTCCCCTCCCTGGAAGCAACCCATTTCCAGTCTACTATGTATGGTTCAGAGATATTCTACAAGTATACAAACACATATAGATATTTTTAATACACACAAATTGATATAAAGATGAACAATTTTGCATCTTGCTTTTTTCACTTAACATTATCTCTGTGATTCCTTCAGATCAGCACATCTGGGACTTCATTCTTTGTTAGGATTCAGAGAATTACCTTGTGTAGGAGTATGATACTTTCTTTAACCTGCCTTTCACTAATAGCCATTTAGATTGGGAGCCCACAGCCATTAAAAACAATGTTGCTATAAATAACTCTGCACATTCCACAGTTTGCAAATGTTTGAGTACATGTATAAGAAATTTCTAGAAGTGGAACTGCTGAGTCAAACATATGAACACTTGCTATTTTCAGAGATAGTACCAAGTTGTCCTCTAGAGAATTTGTCCCAATATATACATTCCTATCAGCAATTAAAAGAGTGGCTTTTTCCAAACACTCTCATAAAATAGTTTTATTAATCTTTCTGATCTTTCAAGTCTAATTAATGAAAAAATGGTATCTTGGTCTAATTAATTGTCATCTTCTGTCAGCTTTGCTATCTCTGGATCCTTTAAATATTAATATGTTTCATGTTCATGATTGTTATTTTCTAGATATTCAGCTTTTTTTAGTATTTATCGTTCACTTTTTAACATGGGAGTTTTTTAGCACATTGTTGTCTTTTCCTGTTTATTCTTGTTATTCAGTTTCCGAGGGGTTAGTGGATTTCCTAGCTTTTCTATTGATTCTAGTTTTGCTCCACTGTGATCAGAGAGTATGGTCTGAATTATTTGTTCGAAAACATATTGATAGTTTCCTAGTGGTCATTTATTTAGAATGTTCTATGGATCATCTGAAAAATATTTACTCACAGTTATCAGGTAACAGAGGTTAAAATAGATCTACTGCACCTGCTTTTAAAAGTATATCATTCCAGTCATCTATATACTTATTTTGGCCAACTTGATGTTTCATTCCATGAAAGAGGGGAATCACATTCTACTAACAGTTTATTTCTGTTTATTCTTCCACATGCCATCCTTTCTTTTTCTTGGATAAATCTTCTTGTTATGGGAATTAGGCCTACAAATGTAAGAAAAGCTGGGGAAGTGAAGGGCCGCATGTGGCAGTGGGAGGCTTAGAAGATCAGAAGGTGCCCCCATGGACCAGCCCTCATGAAACACCAGTGCAGAGGACAGTGGAGACTTTCAGACACCTCTGAGGAGCCATCATGTTCAGTCACTGAAGTAGGACCAAAATGGGAGCTCATGGAGAACAGAAACAGATGCCTTCCTATACTGAGCACCTCCATAGCCAACCTGTGGTGATGTGCTTGGGACCACTGATAGTCAATAGGGCTAGTGGTGGGGAACAAGATCCAGGGTAGAGGACAGTCAGGGCAACTGGAGTCCATACCACCTGTCTGTCTTTAGACCTAACCATGAAGACCTTCCAGACTACACCCTCCAGTCCACCTCCCAAATCTGCCTTATGTGACCTTTCTGACACTCAGAGCCATACAGGAAAGGGAAATCTGGAGAAATATTATTTCCTAGCTTAACAAGTTTGGCTTAGTACAATACAGCTCATTTTGTTCATAATCTTATTTCTAAATTCTAAATTGTTTATTATAGATGTGTCTCTCATATACAATATAAAATTGGGGTTTGCTTTTGTCCAATCTTGGCATGTCTTTTTTTTTTTTTTCATTTAATAGGTGAGTTTAGCTATAGACAATTTATTACATGGGAGAGATATTTTTTGTTAGTTCCTCAAATATTTTCTGTATAATTTTATTCCTTATAGCTTTATAAAAATACTTCTCCAAGTAGTCTATATGTTCTTGGCTTTGATTGATTGATTGCTTGATTATTTATTGAATTGAGAGAGAGTGAGAAAGAGCATGAGTTGAGGAGAAAGGAGGAGAGGGTGAAGCAGGCTCCTCATTGAGCAGGGAGCCAGACATGGGGCTCAATCCTGAGGAACACAACCTGAGCTGGAAGCAGATGCTTAGCAGATTGAGCCATCCAAGTGGCTCTTAGCTTTGTTTTAGTGATGTATCTGTGTGTGTGTGTGTGTGTGTGTGTGTGTGTGTGTGTATGTGCGCACGCACACACCTCATATGTGCTCAGGCATGGGGCACAGAGTGGATATTTATTTTGAGTAATTTAGAAGGCTAATATCCTTTCTGCAGTAGTTAACTTTAGAGAAGTGATTTTACATGATATCCTTCATCCTCTCTTTCATTAAAGAAAGACCTTTGCTTATGATCTGATTAAATTAAATTTACCTCTAACTTGCATCTATCTGTCACCACCTGATCTTAGTGTATTACGTGGTCTTTCTCAGTATTTCCATTTATAACATTAAATATACTTATTCCCCTATTACTTTAAGCTTTAGTGTCTTAACAACAAACAGTCCGTAAAGGATGACTTCCTCTCACCTCTAATACTTTTGCCCTACTGAAGTTTCTCTTTTACACCATTTCTGTATTGTTAGTGTTTGTAACATGGCTTGAATTTCTTTTTTTTTTTAAATTAATTAATTAATTATTTAGAGTGAGTTGAACAAGGAACAGAGGGAGAGAATCTCAAGCAGACTCCACATGGAGCCCAGAGTCTGACGTGGGTTTCCATCTCACGACCCCAAGGTGACAACCAGAGCCCAAATCCAGAGTCAGTGCCCCACCTAACCAAGCCCCAGGTGCCCCCGTAATTTGCATTTCTGATACTTTGGTTCTTAATGCTTTTATGTCCTTTCTCAGGAAAGAAGAGGAATTGCCTACTTCACTCTGTCATATGCACATTAGAAGCACCTCGGTAATTTTTAATATAAAGTAATCATTTTTAATCATTAAATGATTAACAATTATTTTTTCAAAATAAATCATTCCCAATTGTGATCCTTTAGATGGTATTAAAACCAGTTTATCTGCCACAGAGCCTGCTGCTTTTAGTCACACACAAGTTTGTGGAAACCCCACAGTGGTGAACCACTATTTCAGTACAGATATAATAGCAATTTCCTTAATACATTTCAAAAACCGAAAAGTCATCAGAAAATGTGTTTTCAAGTTGAGGTCATAAAGCTTATGCCTTGCATAAGAGATTTTCTTAGTCTTTCACTTCAACTGGTGTCTTCTTTATGTACCCACAAGTCAACAAACCAGATTATTAGCAAGCTCCCAACACATTAAAAGCACAGAATCAGAATTTTTGAGCACCATATTGAGTAAAGCATACCTCTTGGCAGAAAGCAAGGGAGATTACAGGAAATATAACAACATAAGGTCATCAGGACCAGCTTCATGAGTATGCACCAGTGTGTTCACACAGAGCCCCATGCCCAGAAGAGTTTCTACTTGGGCACCCTTGAAATTATTAATAATTTTACCTTTGAATTTGTACTTTGTAAGCAATGTCCAATGGGACAAAGAAGCATGTGCAGGGGGCTTAGAAACTCACATCACAGATGGATTTTTGAGCTGCCAACTTCCCCACCCACTGATGCTCCAGGCTTTTACTCCTGGCACCCATATAGGAACAGCTGCCACATGCCACTCATGGCAGGACCTGGGCAAAAGCATGGAAGAGAGTTAGGAATACACACACGTTTCATGGCATTTCAAGGTAGGGCATGACAGTGCTCTGCCTGTGCCAGGTGGGTAACACAACAGCACATTAGGCAGGTGACTCAGTGGAGGCAAACCTCTTACTCTACTCACTCCCAATTCAGATACCAAGTACATCCTGGAACAGACTTTACAATCCTTTAGGGGTTCCCTACGTTCCATAAATTGGCGTGCAGGCCCTTGGGAAGAAACATCGACTTTCCTACTAAGGCCTGGGCATGGTGCATCTGTTGGGTAGCTGGCAGGAGGGTAAACTGACAGCTGGTGAGCCCACAAGCACCTGTGAGAGTCTTCACTCACCTAGAAATCATCCCTTTGCCTGGCAGAGTGTGACATTAAATAAAAAAACACCATAACAGGTCAAAGACACTAGGAAAAAACGAAAATATATGTATTTTGTGTACTTTTGATGGCATTTTTTTCTATTTATTTTTTACGGAATGGACCCAGATTTTTATATTCCAATGGGCATCTCAAAGCATGTACTCAGCCCTGCAAGTAATTTAGGTACAAGACAAATTGCTGTACTAATGGTTCTTTTATTGCTTAATTCCATGAAATTATAGTAAGTGTTCAAAAACACTATCGCAGGTTATACACAAGACACTGAACACGTGGAGCAGTAAGAATCAGGGTTTTGTTGTTTGCTTGCTACGGTAAATCCAATCATTTGCAGAATTCCTCTCCAGGTTTTGATTTTCTTGCTGTCAGCTCAGTGGAAGTGTCTAGATTCCTATCTGCGTCATCTTGCAATTAAATCATCTGTACACATGCATGGACTTCCTCCATGGAGCTAAGCTCAGGGCTTCCTATTTAAGAGTGGGCACTATATCCAAGGGTAAGTAATGTGATATGTAGAGATTCCACTTGTGTAGCTCTCTGTGGGCTCCTACTGTCAGTGAGTCCAAACACATGTATTTGGCACTCTATCTGGTCCCAAGCGGGGAAGTTAAGACAATATGGAACTTGGAATCAAACTGACAACTAAACACATATGCACATTAAAGAAAAACAAGCAAAAAGCATAAATACATTCATGATGCTGCCAAATGAGCCATGCCATCAAAGAGCTATAGGAAAAAGAAAACTCCACTTTTGATCTTTTGGTCTACCTGTGGTAGACATGGCACATGCTAGAATTTCACATGTGTGACTTCATGTCTTCCTTCCACCCATCCTGAGAGATGGCTTTTGGTATCCTCATTTTATAGACAATGCAACTGAGTCACCTATAGCTAAACTGTTCCTCTGGGTCATGCAAGTGGTTGGCGTTCAAAGGCAGATCTATGTGACCTCAAAGCAATCCACTTTAAGAGCGGGCCTCCCAAGGACAACCATCTCTATTTATTCAGTACATTTACCATTCAAAGAACTCATCATTTATTACCTCATTTGATCTTCACAAAAGCCCTTGATAGCTCACCACCAGAAAGGGGAGCCGGGGACACAGAGGGGGTGAAGGACCCAAGTTCATTATCCATTCACACGTGTGGCTCCTCTGATCTCCCATGATCTCTACTTGTCTGGTAAATGAATGGACTGAAAAATGACTGTATAATCAAAGTGCAATTTGTCCAGGGTGGTACTGTATGAATAATTTATGTAGCATAAATACTGCTGGATGGAGCACTTAACTAAACCCTTGATCAGATGCCTGTTATTATCTGGCTGGCAGACAATCAAAAAATGAAATGAAATTTGGGCAAATTCCATACACACTTGGGAAAGGCCACAGAGAGCAAAGGAAGAACAGGAAAAATAAAAGCGAGGGAAGTATTGAGAGTTTAAAGTGAATGTAGATTTCTGGGACTGCTGGAAGCCCATTATGAAAACAGGCTAAAGCATCACAGAATATCTTAGAGTGAAATTATGTGCAGTGAATATGATTGCAGATCAACCAGCGCCTCCTTTCTGGCTATAAGATGGGGGTTGGGTGTCCCCTACCTTTTCTGGCTGTAGCGACTGATTGTGACATTGTTCACGGGCTCCCTATCATCTGTATGCTGATATATAGGAATCTGTTACAATGTATATTTGACAATTC
Source organism: Canis lupus dingo (assembly GCF_003254725.2). Classification (NCBI taxonomy): domain Eukaryota; kingdom Metazoa; phylum Chordata; class Mammalia; order Carnivora; family Canidae; genus Canis; species Canis lupus. Next base: position 27,186,044 of record NC_064261.1, on the reverse strand, counting down.
ATGGAACATAAAATTATTGATCTCTCCTAGACCCTCCAATCATTGTACCCTCACCGCATGCTCCATGAGTGATGTGGATACCTGGAAACAGCATCTCATGAAGAAATTACTAGGTGCCTGAAACAAAATCAGGAGGGTAGCTATAGTAAGAAATACTGAGTGTGCAAAACTCTGAGGCCCTGGGAAGATGATACATTGGGGGAGTCATAAAAATTTCTGTAACACCACATTGTCTTCTTTCTGGCCTTTGTCCACATTAATCATAGAGTGGGTCTCCCTTCCAAGTAACAGCTTTCGTTTCTGACTTCACAATTTCTCCAAACCCAAAGCTCTGAGTCACCAGCCTGTGTCAGTCTGGGGATTTTTCATCACCATGTAGTCCAGCACACCCATTGCTATGGGGCTGCTCAGGGCCTTCTGTCCCATCCTGAGAGAGATCTCCTCTGATGGGTGACAATACCTGTAATGATTTAGCCCTCAGTGAACATCAGAGTCCCACCTACTGGAGTTTGCTGGAATCTTGTGCAGCTATGAATATAATAGTAGTATCTGATGTGTCTTCCCAAGGAAATTTAAACTTCTTGAGGGCTCACAGAGTGCATGCTTTTCCCATTCAGGTTTTTGTATATAAGCCTTGCTTGCGCAGTTGTCAAACTAAAAGAATGAACTGATACCTGTCACTGGCTGGCTTCCTTAATATTCACAAGAATTAACTTCCAGGTCACTCACTGTGGTTTGTCATTGCGTGATATTATTTTTCCTAGTTCTCAAAGACACTGATTTCCCTTTCTAGCTCCTAGTACTGCCTTCGATTTTCCTTGAATTGACTGTGTACTTTAGCCTGATGTTCAGATCGGATCCAGGGCTCTGTCTCAAACATGAAACATTGTCCCCCCCTCTGGTTAGAAGTCTCAAAATTCCATCTATGAGATGTTCTGACTACCTGCTCTGCTCAAAGGACCTATGTCAGCCAAGCCAGCTTGTCACACTCCTCTTAAAGAGGACAATTAAATTAGAAATCCTCTTTCTTCACAAAATGAAAATGCTAACTTAATGATATTACAAAATGTTACCTGTATAGGTACCATTTCATATCAAGGAAAAAAAAATATCGCCACCACCCAAAAGCCCTTGACTGGGCCCCCATACCAAAAAGACAACTACTTCCTACACTGTTGTAGTAACGATTTTCATGTTTGTTTGTTTTTGTAATTTTATCTCTGGAGAAAGCATCCTAAGGCACCATACATTTTTAACTCTATAAATAGAATCATTTTGTGTTTGGCTTCTTTTGTTCCATATTATTTTCTTTTGAGATTATTTCAAGTTGCTATTTGTAACTATAAGTTCATTAATTTTGAATAGCAATTAGGGAAAAGTACACTAAAGAAGATTCCATATTCAAATGACAGAAGGTCTAAAAATTTTTTTAGATCCTGACAATATCAAGACTAATAACACCAGGTGTTACACTGTCAGGGAAATGATACAGACACTTTGGAAATCAGTTTGCTATTATATACTAAAATTTGAAATGTGCATACCCATGGCCTGGGACTCAGCAATCCTATACCTAGATATACAATCCCCAGAAAGGCATGCACAATTTGATCATAGAAATACACAAGAATGATCATAGCAGTGTTATTCACAGTATCAAAAACTAGAAACATTCCAAATGAATCAAGAGTAAGAGATAAATAATTACATTCATACAATGAATTATAATGTGTGAGAAATATTTGGGGTTTTTTGTATGGCGCCCCTGGGTGACTCAGTTGGTTAAGCACCTGCCTTCCATTCAGGTCATGATCACAGGGTCCTGGGATCAAGGCTGGTGCTGGGCTCCCAGTTCAGCAGGGAGTCTACTTCTCTCCCTCTCCCACCCACTCATGTTTTCTCTCTCTCTCTCTCATAAACAAATTATAAAATCTTTTAAGTTTTTTGTATACTTTTCTGTACAGGTGTTATATTTCTCACATTTACAAAGAGGCTTAAAAAAAAACAACTTTCATTTAACAAATTTAAATACAAGGAGCACCTTACACCCCATTCTGGATAAATGAACTGCTAGATCTATTCAAGCCTTCTGCCCATTTTTCTATTGGATTACATACATTTTTTTAATTTATGGGAATTCTATTTATATTCTAGATAGAAGCCGTTGGTCTATCCTGTGTTGCAAATATCTCCTCCCATCCCATTTTTTATTCACTCTTTTAATTAAGTTCAAACAGAAGTTCTTAATTGTGATTTAGTTCAGCAATGTTTTTCTTTACAGTATCTTGTATCTTATTTAGGAAATCATAAGGTAGTCTATCATCTACAAGCTTTATGTTTTACCTATCACATTTGTATCTATCTTCCTTCTGGACTGTATTTTTGTGGGTGATGTGGGCTGAGGTCACATTTTCTATTTTTTCCAATTGTTCTAGCATTGTTGAAAAGACCATTATGTTTCCACAGCTCTACTGTGTCACTTTTGCTATACATCAATTGTACCAACAGATCAAATGTAGGGGTCTATTTCTAGGTTTCTGATTCTATTCCACCAGTCTATTTGTCTAACCTTGAGCCAATATCGCATAGTCCTAACTACTGTAGTTGTAATAATTCTTGGCAGATGAGAGAACAAGTCCTCCCACCTTATCCAAGAGCACCATTTGCTCTCCGTGTCTTTTGCTTTAAATTTCCATATAAATTTTTAAATCAACCTATCAAGTTCCAGAAGAAAATGAGCTGGAATATTGCTCCCAAACTGAGTCAATAAACTAGTTTGGGAATAACTGACATTAGTATAACATGAAGAAATGAGCCAATATATTTGGTTTGTCTCTCTTTTCATTTATTCAAGTCTTATTGTATATTTCTCTCAGTAATAAAGTTATCTACAAAGAAGAGACCATATCTTTTATTAGATTTATTCTTAAGTTTTATATTTTCAAGGCTGTTATAAATTGTATATAAATTTCAAATATAATGTCCCAATTATTTGCTCCCAGCACACACAAGTAAATTTATTTTAGCAAATTGACCTTTCTAACTTCATCAACCCTAATCAGTCATCTATGAGTGCATATTTTCTATACATGTAATGCTAGCATACATGATTAATGGCAGTTATATGTTTTCCCCTCTGATTTTAATGTTTAAATAATTATTTTGCTTTATTGCATTGGATAGGTCCTTTAGTACAATGTTCAGTAGAAGTGAAGATAATGGACAATCTGTTCATCCTTGATCTCAAATAATAGCTTTCAAAATTTCATCAGTAAATATGTCTGTAGATTCCTTTTATCAGATAAAGAATTTCCTTTCATATATGCAATATTCTCTCTCTATATATGTAATTGTCAGATGCTTTTTCTGCATCTAAGATGATATTTTCATTTTGTTAATATAATTAATTACACTAATTTTCAAATATTAAGCCAACCTTGCATTCTGAAATACATCCAAACTGCTTATGAGAAATACTTATATATGCAAAATGGAATGCCATGATATTCTGATAATAGTATGTGATCATTATAGTGTTATGTCATGACATAAAATCAAGTTTTCTATATATACTTTTTAGTATTGCTAATTCAGTTTTTAAATCTTAGTGTTTTATTGAGGCATGACAAATATGCAGAAACATGCAATAAACCATCACAGAATGGATCACAGAATCAATATATCCACAAAATTAAGTTTGCTAATACTTTGTGTCAGATTTTACTAGATTCATGAACCCATAACATTCTCTTAAACCATGGGCAAATTATGAGTTGCATGATTTTCAAAAATCAGTACACTTAGGAAGCTGAGACTTGAAGCCAGAGGGTTGGGAGTAAGGATCTTGGCGCAAAGCTTATTGACATTCTACCCAACTAAGAACTATCCAGGTCCCCACCTTTTGGATGAAATTGAAAAGAATAATACATTTTGAAAACAAATAGAGTGAGATTGGGGCAGAACCATAAGGAATCCTTAAGGTAGGAAAAAATCAAGGACTCAAGTCAGACGGATCTAGGCTTCCCATAGCACTTTGATTATTTACCAATTGTGTCACCTCGGGTTTGCCTTCTCTGAAATCCAGAGGCCTTGCTGATACAACCAAGAAATAATAGCTTTCTTTACTAGCATCTCAAGGAACTAAACTGTGCTAATTTGTAAAGTACAGTGCTTACCACACAATAGACGCTCAATAATAATTAATTTCCTCTCTCTGCATCTGTTCTCAACACATAGCCAAAATGATGAAGAAAAACGTTGACTTATTCAAAAGGCTGGGTCTTTTTAGATCTAAACTAAGAACTGACAAGAAGGAAAATGTGGGAGCAATTACTTCTGAAGGAAGGTTCAGACCAGACTGTATCTTAGATTGTGGGTCCTCCCTCTGCTTTTAGAACAGGGATAAAATGGGCAGCAGGCATTCAAACTAGAAAATGATGGACAGGAGACACTGCCTATGAGGGTGTGGTCCTCCCACCTCAGCCCCCACAGCAGGAGCACATGACCTGTTACTTTCCTCAGGGTAGCAGGAGGACCAGAGGTGATTTCTTTTCTGCCTAGTGTTGACACAAAAGAATCTGAGAGAAGGGAAAGGGTGACAGGAGCTGTGCTAGTAGCTGGGCATCTTCAGTTTATTCAGTTTTATCCATGTACTGGGTCCCCTGAGGTGAGCTTTGCTGTATCTCCACTTTGGTGGCTTAACATGGGCTTCCTAGCTGTGCAGGGATCACCACAGATACTTGAGTTTTCTCAAGGTGGTTGTGCTCTTCTTACATGAATTTCAGTGCGTAGCCCAGAACTCCTAGACATTTTCGGCCATTTCTTATATGAATTTTGCATTTGTCTATTAATAATTTTCAAGTATCTGAGTTTCTGTTAAGACTACCTTAAAGGGGCACCTGAGTGGCTCAGTGGTTGAGCATCTGCCTTTGGCTCAGATCATGACCCTGGGGTCCTGGGATCAAGTTCCACCTCAGGTTCCTGGCAGGTGGCCTGCTTCTCTCTCTGCCTGTGTCTCTGCCTCTTTCTGTGTCTCTCATGAATAAATAAGTAAAAAAAAAAAAAAAAAATAAGACTACCCTAAAGGTTGGCCTTTCTTTTTCTTTCTTTCTCTTTCTTTCTTTCTTTCTTCTTTCTTTCTTTCTTTCTTTCTTTCTTTCTTTCTTTCTTTCTTTCTTTCTTCTTTCTTTTTTCTCTTTCTTTCTTTCTTTCTTCTTTCTCTTTCTTTTCTTCTTTCTTTTTCTTTCTTTCTTTCTTTCTTTCTTTCTTTCTTTCTTTCTTTCTCTTTCTTTTCTTTTCTTTCTTTCTTTCTTCTTTCTCTTTCTTTTCTTCTTTCTTTTTCTTTCTTTCTTTCTTTTCTTCTTTCTTTCTCTTTCTTTCTTTCTTTCTTTCTTTCTTTCTTTCTTTCTTTCTTTCTTTCTTTCTTTCCTTTCTTTCCTTTCTTTCCTTCTTTCTAAAAATTTTATTTCTTCTATCTGACAGAGTGTGCACAAGAAGGGAGAGTGGCAGGTAGAGGGAGAGGGAGAAGCAGGCTCCCCACTGAGCAGAGAGCCCGAAATGGGACTTGATCCCAGATCCTGGAATCATCACCTGAGCCAAAGGCAGGTGCCTAATTGACTGAAGTACCCAGGCACCTAAGAATCTCTATGTGACATTCTTCCTACATCATACATCATGTATTTCAGTGTTGCGTGCATTTCCCCATCAAACTTGGTTCTAAGTCCAATACAGTTTACTGCAACTGAACTAGAATCTCAGGTGCAAGAAGGCAGGCTGGGACTTAGAAGAAAATGAAACATGGTTACAATTTTAAACCTAAGTCTTTCTGTCTTTTGCTAGTGTTTCCATTTTATTGACCTTAAAACTCTTAAGAGATTTCTTGAATTACTTTCTCCCCTACTTACTTCCCCAATGAGTGTGCCAGACTAACAATGTCAACATAATTCTCAAAGTATTGCTTCAGCTTGCCTTCTGCTTACCTCCTTTTGATTTTCTGGTTTGGCTTTCAGGGGATGCAAGCCAAATCAACAATTTCAGTCCTCTGAGGACTGAAATCTGAGGCTGACTCTGGCCACTTTATCTAAAGCCTGACCTCTTCTCAAAACTTTCTCATTCTACTTTCTCAGTTGATATTTCTCTATCACTATTAACCTACTATATATTTTAGTTAATTAACTTGTCTCTTCTCATCTCCCTTACCAGAATATAAATTCTACAAGGCAGGTATTTGACTATAGGTGTCCTGATGCCTAAAACAGTAGTACATGGCATCTATAGCATGTATTCAATAAATATTTGTCAAGATAATTATCTCAATTTCAAACAAAATTCATTGAATTCTAAATTATTTAGGCTAGTTTGGGATGAGGAGTTAGGTTGGAGGATGGGAGAGAGAAATATTCAAACATTCTGTAATGAAGCATACTGATTCAGTGAGTACTTAACACTAATAAAATAGTACTCTCATCCCAAGAAGAATTTGTCCCAGAGAAGTGAGGTTCCTTTTGTAATACCTGTTCCTTCTGGAATTCTTACTGATCTAGTCTCCTGTTCTGCACTCAAGCGCAAATATGACTAAATTACTGAGACTCAGTATCCTCAAATACAAATTCCAAGGCTCTGCCCCAGGGTGACTAAACCAGAAACCCTGAGTGTGAGATTCTGAGCAACATGGGCTTTAGGCTCCCCAAAGGGTTCTGGTATGTGCTCCAGTTTGAGAACTATCAGTCTATGTTTTCTTTGAAAAGAGAGACTACTGTTTTATCTTAAAATCATCCTGTTTCTGTTCTAAGAGAGGATTTAAAAAAAGAAGATCATGACTATGCAAGACATTCATATTCATATGTATATGTATATGCATATTAAATACACAGGCATTTAAAAACCAAATGTACATTCTCCACTGTTTTGATAATTGAAGAGCATTAAAAACCATGATACCTGCCTCAGATGGTTATTTGTGTAAGCTACATACATGTCTTGCATTCAACTTAGAAGAGCTGACAAGTTATTCTCAGACCTATCCCTTCTAGAGGATGCCTCTGTCATGGGACTGATTGAAGGGATAATAAAGAGGGTGCAAAAATAATGATGCTTATTTCCCAGGAAGGAAGTGACATGACAGTAAGCCAGTTTGCTTCTTAAATCATCATGACCAGGTCTGCTTGGGGGAATTCTGCGCTTTACACAGAAGACAGAAAGAGTATTTTGGAGGGGAATAAGGGTAGTGGAAGGTCAAGGAAAAATAGCTCTGTGATAGAGCTCATGCTTCTTCATCCAGGCTGCCTATTCTATGACTTAGGGAAATCTGCTATTGCTACTTCAGGGAAATGAGTGAGGTGAGGAGAATTGACACCTGCTAAGTGTCCACTATGGATCGAGTGTTTACATGTGTATCTCAATCTTTATATGACATACTGTCTAAAGTTATATCTCCATTTTAGAGAAGGAAACTGAAGTTTACAGTGGCCGTGTAATTTGTCCAGGATCATAGATCTAGTCAATGGGATCATTCCTCAACAATTACTGTACACTTATTGTTGAACATTCTGAAGCAGTGATTCTCTAACATGGAACTACCTCAGAGTTTTCTGATTTAATTCTTCTATAGAATAACCTGGGCATGGGGATATGAAAGGGGCCCTCAGATCACTCAACTACACAGCCAGTTTGAGAACCTCTGCTCTGGGAATAGAGCACCAACTTTAGTAGATGTCAGAGTCTGAAAAAAGTGACAGATCCAGCAGTTATGGTACAAGGCCGGAAGTGGCATCTAATAATAACAGTGACCTGAGGGTGCTTTGGAAGCACAAAGTAGTCGATGCTCCTCAACCAGGCTGCTTGTCACTGCCCAGAATCTAAGTAGACTTATGAAGAACAGAGAGGCAAAAAAAGAGAATGGAAATTTATGGCAGAAATAGAGTTCACATCAAATGGGGAGGAACAAAGATAAGCTAGAGAGAACTGGTTTGGCATCCTTGGAGCATGAGGAAATGAGAGGTGAGGGAGAGGAAAAAAAGCCATGTCTGGGCATGTATCTTTGAAAGACTTGAAGTGTAAGTGGTATCTTAAAAGATGGACAAAATATGAAGAGCCTTAGAGGAAATAAGCCTAGACTTAGGGAAAACTAGAGTTATAAAGTGTTTAGGAATTATCTGACCTGATCAGCTCATTTTACACATGAGGAAACTGAGGTACAAAAATGTTAGTCAACTTGTCCCAAGCCAGCAACTAAAACGTGTCAGGGCAGCGCCCGCATATAGACTTGGAGACTTTCAGGCAAGTTTCAACCACTAAAGTGCCGTCGGAAGTTACATTAATGAAAGCAGAAAGATCCTGAGTGAGAATACTCATTTTACAGAGAAAAGAAGACACCAACTGAATGGAGACAAATATACTTCTGTTTGGTTGTATGACCTCAAAAAAGTCCCCAGGCATGTATTCACCCATACTCTGGTCTTGTTTCCAAAGATGCTCTTCATTTAAAATAGTTGTCTGAGGACGCCTGGGTGGATCAGCGGTTTGGCACCTGCCTTCGGCCCAGGGTGTGATCCCGGGGCCCGGGGATCGAGTCCCACATCAGTCTCCCTGCATGGAGCCTGCTTCTCCCTCTGCCTGTATCTCTGCCCTTCTCTCTCTCTGTGTGTCTCTCATGAGTAAATAAATAAATAAATAAAAATCTAAATATTAAATTAAATTAAATTAAATTAAATTAAATTAAATTAAATTAAATAGTTGTCTGTGAGTGCAGTCTACCCTCTGTGTCTTCAGTGTGGTATAAGTGAGATTTTGGAGTAGCAAAGGTTTGTGGACTAGTCGTGGTGCCATAGTGAATTCGAGATATTTAGACCAGACCATCCAATGTGTTCCTAAACTTGGCTACCTCCATCTTACCAGCAGTGTCTCTTCACCTTGAAAGCTGAAAGGATGGGAGCTTTTGGTATTAATGCTCCTTCCACTCCACACACACACACACACACACACACACACAGATGTGCACGTACATCCATGGCCTTTGCTTTGAATTTGAAAGAGTTTTCATAAGCCTCCTGTGAGTATTGTAACTCAGTCTGCACTCGGTACAGACTGACCATTTCAAGCACATTTCATCAATGAAAACCATTGATGAAAAAATGCAACACTTCCTCCCCAGCTGGTTTTCTAGCACATTTTTACATTTTCCTTCCCTGCTTCCCATATTTATTTTCATCCCTGAAATAGTTCAGAAGCTTTCTCCTTTCTCTGTATTTTGGTTTCATTGAAGTCTGCACAGTCAACACAATTACTGCTTATGTCTGGCTTCCAGGACTTTTATCATTATTGAAGAGAAATGCAAAACCAAAAGCACATGCCTTTGTGGTCAAATGCTGAATTGGGCTTTAAAATAGTCTACACGCAGGAAAATTCTGGCATATTTTGAGTCATACCAGAGGAAATGAGCTAAGGAACTCATTGTCTCTATGCCCCAACACAACCTGAATTATCCAATGCACCAACTTTTACAACCCCCATCAGGACCTGAAGCTTTTCTTAGCACTGCAACCCACATGTTGATCTTTCTCTTATATGAACATCAGCTGAGTTTTATACTGTGTACCAAACAATTTAGCACTTAGTGCTAATTAAATGAGGTTAAATAAAATCACTTCTGTAGAAGTGCCTGCTGTGAACTGTAGTAGACAGATGCATGGGACTATTACCACCATTAATTAGATTAATTGCCTTTTGTATGTTCATTCTTTTTCCTCGACTCTTTTGTAAGTTCTCTACTGGAGGTTTATATCAGCTAATTCATGGTAGAAGATGCTAAATAGCTGTGGATTGATGAAAGATGGAACTTCGTGAAGGGTCTGATCCATGGCTTCTTATAGAAGGTAGTCTCATTTCTTCCTGCCACCATTTTCTCCTTGAAAATTCTCACTCATCCCTGCAAAGGGAACAATGCCAGAACGCTAGCCAGCTATATTTAGACAGCCAGAAATGAAATAACTGTAACATGATTGATAACCTTAAGTCCAGGGAAATGATATTACTAATTAAATCGTGAAACATTAGGCAGGCTGTCAAGCACAGATATATTTAAAGTCGTAACAGCTCTTGCTTATTTTTAAAGTGTTTGCATATTGAATGATTCTGGTAAAATTGTTTCTATTTATCAGACCAAGTATAAAGTGCTCATTTCCATGGTATCTGCAAGCATAACAGGCAACCTAAGAGAAATCTGGGTCCAAGAAAGTAATGCAGAGATCCCATGAATCTGAGCCTTACTCAATTTTGGAACTAGAAAATCTACAAACTTTATAATTTCTAGAAGCAAAGTGTGTGGGTGAGGTGAGGTGGAAGGGAAAGATAGAAGTAACCAAGCCTCAATATACTGAATGCCTATTTTGTGCTAGACTCATCCACAGATTTCTAACCTTACCAGGCCCATTTCACAGATGAGAAAACCCAAACACAGAGATGTGGGAAGAAAGGAAAAGCAAACAAAGATCATCTTCCCTGGGATGCCTGGGTGACTCAATGGTTGAGCATCTGCCTTCAGCTTAGGACATGATCCTGGTCCTGGGATCCAGTCCCACATCGGGCTCCCTGCATGGAGCCTGCTTCTCCTTCTTCCTATGTCTCTGTCTTTCTCTATGTGTATCTCATGAATAATAATAATAATAATAATAATAATAATAATAATAATAAAAAGATCATCTTCCCCATATGGTTCAACTAACAAGGGGCAGACTGTGCTTTGAACTGAGGGCTCTCAGAAGCCAATGTCAGAGTTCCTTCTTCTAGGTGATTTCCACTTCCTCTGAGGGATTTCCTTTCTTCGTATCTGGTAAAACCCTTAAGTTTGATGATAAGAAAGGCTAAGAGTAGGTGAAGGTATAATTCTTCTTTAGAAATGATCACATTCGGGCAGCCCAGGTGGCTCAGCGGTTTAGCTCCTGCCTTCAACCCATGGTGTGATCCTGGAGACCGGGATCAAGTTCCACGTCGGGCTCCCTGCATGGAGCCTGCTTCTCCCTCTGCCTATGTCTCTGCCTCTCTTTCTCTCTGTGTCTCTCATGAATAAATAAATAAAATATTAAAAAAATGATTACATTCATGAGTTAAATCTTTTAAGAGATAAATCTCTAAAGCCAGGGAGGAGTGAAGAACACTTTTGGGCTCTAGGGTCAAGCAGATCTTATGTCCCACTGGCAGGTCAGACAGAGGATGGTGTGACCACTGACATACTACTCCTCAAGCGAGGAGTCCTCGCCCCCTTCTCTAGAATAGGGTAATGATACCTACTTTGGGTTTAAGAAGATTTAATGTAGATAATTGTAAGATACCTACAAGATGAGAAAGAAGAGGAAGATGGGGAGAGAGCAGGACATCCCAACATTTCCAAAATTACATTCCTGTGAATGTTTGCTTATTCTCTGTTTAAAGATGGCTGACACACCAATATGCTGATATTGCATATTGTACAAAATTTGGCAAACATAATAGGCATATCCTGCTCCAGCATAAGGTATTATATTGGGCATAAAAAATTGTGGTTTAAGATGAAAATACTGAAAATCATGTTAAATAGGATAAGGAAGCCTTAATTGAAGTTCCAGCATGATTGCTTTAAAATCTCTTTATCTAGGTTTGTTATTTTCCCATCTGATTGGGAGGGAAGGATGACCCTAGCTGACCTATCATACATTCATTCTAATAGGCTTTCTGTCACTGTTGCAAATGAGTAAACAGATACTGTCCCTAATCCTGAATGCTGCAGAATCACAGTGAATTACATGCACAGAGGTAAAGAAAGAGGTAAAGAAAGGTCTTTAAATCCCAGCCTGGGACCTCATCTTCATTCCATATTGATTGCCAACTTGCCAAAATCAAGGCTACAAGCTATTGTTGTAATTAGACTTTGAAAACCTTCTTCTGATTTCTCTCTCTCTTTTTTTTTTTTTTTTTTTCTGTGACAAGGATTTGCTACTTACAATTATAAATTGCAAATATATTGCCAGGGTCTGGATCTGATCATCTTTCATTTCCTCCCTAAGCTCCAAGAAATTGCTTTTATTTTAGGTGTTGAATTTGGGTGGTTTTAAAGTGCTAATTCTAATATGAGTGAGCGGGGGAAGGAATGAGAAGGAAGTGCGAACCCTTTCGTCCTTGGGCAGCAAGGGTTATTCCCAAGACCAATGCTGGATCTTTGGCCCTACTGACTCTATGCCTCAATATCTACAGCACTGCTGCAGACTTCCACCCAGCCACCTATTCCCTTCTTTCACCCAAGCTGATTGTTTCACATGAAATGACTGCCTTTTGGCCTATCCATGCAGTGACCATATAACTTTGAGGGTGAAAGGAACACCTAATTGTTATGCCTGAAAAAGATGCAAAAACTGAGACTCATCTCTGGGCCAGTCAGGATATCCTGGTCACCCCATCTATGCTACCCTCCCTTCCAGTAATCTCTGAATCCCCCTAATGTTATTGTGAGCCCAGGTTCTTTTTGATATTTAATCTTTTCATTTTGCATGATTTTGTTTTTTTAAATATTTTGAATATATACTTTATCTCACCAACTAGGCTTCTAACTTCAGCATAGAAATGCTCCTCCTTTAGTGCCAAATAATGTGTTATGGGATGTTCAGAGTAGACATTCAAATGCTAAATGAATAAATACACATCAATTAAAACTATTTGGATTGTTTTCTCTTTTTTTAAATAGGAAAGAAAAAGGTGGTCCTGGTATAACAGTAGCAGTCCCCGAAAGGATAAAAATGCCAAGAAAAATATTCTCATAAACATCAGTAGCAGCAGCTGCTTTGCGAGTTTGATTTCTTTAGAAAAATCTAACAAGTAGGGTAGTAGTTGACCTGTTTTCCATTAATATGAGTGCTTGTGTTTTAATAAAAGGAGCACTGGACATTAGTTGACTTGTATTATAGTCCTGACTCTGATGGAATGACTGAGTGACCTTATATGTGTCATTTCAAGTTGATGGAGCTCTACTTTTCTGATTTCTTTATTGGGTTAAGAGTAGATCTTTTAATAGCAGACCTTTTTTCTTTAATTCACAGCCATGTTGTGATGATGCATCTGATATATGACTGTAAAGATCACATTGTAAATAGGAGATGCTTTATCGTTCAATCTGTATAGGAATATCGTAGAGTGTTTCTGATACAGGACAATTAGTTCTTCCTAATCCTACTCACAGATAAGGAGGTGGTGATGAAGGGTTAAATAAATTGACCAAGATTATAACTGCCAGAGCTGGGATTCAATCTCAGGCTCACTGGACTCTGTAATCAGGAATTGAATTGTGTCATTGCTTCAGCAAACCCAACAATTTCCTGATGGGTAAGTGATTGGGAGGTAATAGATTGGGAATTGATCTCAGGATTCATTTAACTGCAGTGGTTCCATGCAGATTCAATCCAAATGTGTTTTTGTAGGTACAGCTGCAAGACATTGCTTTTATTTCTCTATTGAGGGAAGTGGGTGGTTTCTGTGCAGAAGCTAAATGAAAGCCTTTTAAAGGGGGGGGAAAAAGTCCCATCGGTATGTTACAAGCATTCCTTTGTTTACATACTTTTCCTTCCCACTACAGAAGTTTTAGAAAGCGATTCTTTCTTTTATGAACCCCCTCTTTTTTAGATAAGCAAGGGCAAGGACAAGGTTTCGTTTAGCTTTCTGTTCTGACACTGTGCCTCAAACATAAGCGTGTCCGAGTTGTGTGTAAAGAACGGATGAAAACCAAGGGCCTGACCCTCTCCAGGTAAGACATCAAAGAGGCATGAGCAGAAGTATATTCTTAAGTATCTATTTAGTCTATTGAATGTGTTCACTTTCTTTGAAAAAAGAAAACGGGAGGTATCCTGTTCTACCTTGGTGGGATAAAGGAGAATATTTAAATGTGCTATGTAGGCAGTGCCATTAGGCTTAGAAGGAGCCTGTATTCAGAGCACATCTGAGCAGGAGAGATGCTGACACACCAACAGGTGTTGAAACCTTTCCCATGGCCATAGTCAGAAGAGATGCTGCCTTAGAGCTGAGGTCTCAGAGAACATGGAAGCAGGGAGGTAAAGCTAGAGGGACACAGGACAGCAGCAACGCTGCCGAGAGTTGGCCTAGAAGGACTGGGGCTGTGTCAATGATCTACCGTCAGGACCTAAAGAAAGAGGCAGGCATCCAAACTGTGAAGAGACCACACACTGACCTCAAGTGTGCGCTTGCTTAGGCTGTGTAACAATTATCTTGTTCCCGAGTAGACAGGCCTGGATACTTGGGTAGAGGCTATTCCTTCTCCTTTACAGATTGCTGACTGTAGGAGCCCTCAGACTTGCAGGTACTGCTCAGTATAACGAATGGGCATGGTTACTCTCAACAAATCCTTCAGTTGGCTTCAGGAAGTGCAGAGTTTATGGCTTATGTTATTATAGTTAGATATTTGAATATAGTGAAATATGCCCGGCTATTAGACTTAAGATTTTCTTGCACAAATTGCTCTTCTCTATGGAATATGGTCTTACTGTGACTTGCATTTATCTGGCCATATTACACAATATATACTTTCAGGTGGGTCATCTGACTTTACCCCTCAAATAATTCTATGAGAGAAGTAGAATCAACCTTCCTGACTCCATTTTATAGATCAGTAGCTTGGTTAATTATTATTGCTCCCAATGATATCCAAATATTCAAACCATATGAACATGAAGTAATTATGATAAGATAGTAGTAGTGCTAAAATAACAATGTTAACTAACAACTATCTAATGAGCACTCACTATGTGTCGGGCACTCAGCTAACAATTATCTCCATTTCTCACCTGTAAATGGAGGTATAATTACTGTCCCATCAATTTCACAGGGTTGCTGAAGAATTAGATGCAGTAATGCATGGCCAAGTGCGTTGGCATGTTAAATGCCACTCAGTAATAAGTGTTCACTTCACAGCCTGTCAACTGTACAAACACTCTCCTCTCTGTCGCTCACTAAATCAACTGTCAGTTCTACTTTTCTCAGGCACCTCTACTTACATGTCCCCCTTTAACTCTGACAGAGAAATAATAATAAGAAGGATAATAATAGTGCATTTCTTCCATTGTGGAAGCCTATCTGGTTTACAAAGCATTTTATATATTTGATCTACAAACCACCCCTGTGAAGAGGATAGAGCAGATATCATAATTCTAATTTTCTAGAAGAGGTAGCTGAAAGTCAGGAAGACTAATGTTTCTAATTCATGTCAGTAGCAACATGGGACTCACACCCAGAGTTTTGTCATTCTCCTCCACAGCCGTCTCTGCTTTAAGTGACTGTTCTTCTCCCTTCCAAGCCCTTTTTGTCTGGAAAAAGTGCCTGGAAGAGTCCCTCAGCCTCCTTCAAAGCTTCTTACATAACAGCTTCTGCAATGTTAACTTGCCACCCCAGGTGATCTGAGCTCCCAAGCAGTCTGGAGGAGGCTCTCCTACAATGATCATTTCTTGTGCTACTCCTCTCTGGAGGGCCTGGTCACACAGATAGAGGTCCTGGGGTCACAACGTTCTCTCTACAGGAAATGCTTTTACTGTGCTTATCTCAATGGAGTGTTAGAAGATGCAGCTCAAGTGTCTCCTCTCCTGTGAAGCCTTTGCCAGCACTCTTCATCGAGCACTGCTCTCCGTGTGCGTCCCTTTTGTACCCAGGACCAATTTCCAGTGAAACTTGGCCATGTCTTCCTTTCCCCATGTAGTCATAGATCTGTCACAAGGGGCACACTGTGGTGCGAGGTGGTACTGCACCTTGGCCTGTCGATGTGTCCATACTCTAGCACACTAGATGCCAAAGCCACAGTAGATTTTTTTTTTTTTGATACAGTAGATTTTTGAATGAATGAATAGAAACACACACACACACACACACACACAAACCAATACATAAAACCTGTTGCCCTGTGAAAGGACAAAGCATCTGTTGCTGTGGTAAAGCCGCCGTGCTCTGACAGGAGCTGAAGTGGCTGAAGCAGCCCCCTCTTTTGTCTTGGCCCTTAATTGCTGCTCTTCCCTGCAACATTACCAGTGTAATGTGCTAATTCTTCCTATATGTCATCTAAATGCATTTTCTAGTGTATGTGGAGCCTAATTCTGATTTCACTCATTTGTAAAGACTAAAGGAGAGGTGTTGTGACAGTTTCACCTCCATGAATCAATGAGTTTCTTTGGGGTTCATTCCACGGGGCCATTAGTTACCTACTCTCACCCTCATTCTCATCTTGTAGTGAAAAGGAAAAAATTTCAAGGATAATGTGACTGTCTCCTTTAAAGGGAAAGAGAAGTGAGACAATTAAAAAACACTTCCCACACTAATTGGTGCAAGGAAAAGAAAAGGGGGGTGGGTAAAGTTTTCCTTGACATTTACATTAATGAACTGGGGTTTCAGACAGTAACTGTGGAGTCTATTAATAAAAATTAGTTTGGAAACAACATTGTAGTGAGTTCTTTTATATGGCAATCTCTTTTTCAGAAGCTTGCTATTAGTAAAATACCCTCAGCAAGGGGTCTGGCACAATGATATTTCTATCTTATAAAATCCATATTGTCTACCTCTAGTCAATAAAACATACTATCTAATAAAACTCAATTGTGCGTGGTCCGGGGACACGAAAATCATGTGGATAATTGAAATGAAAGACACAGAAATACTGTGTCTTTCAAATAATCAGCTGTAGTCAACAGTTCTAATCATCTGCCCCACTTGGTGTTTGAGATATATCTGCATTTCTCACCACTCTTTCCTGATCTTAGCAGTCAGTGTTCCTTATCAGTCCCCTTGACCTGACCCACCCTGAAACTTCATCCTCGTGGAAGACGTTATATTGCAGAAAGAGCACTGTGCTTCACAGTCAGATCCACTAGGCTTCACATTGTGATCCTTCCTTGTCCTGGTTGAGTGAGCTGGGATTTTAGGCAAGCATTTAACTTTCTTCATTTGTATAATTGAGATAGAAATATCTAGCAAATATCTCCAAATATCTCCAAAATATCTATTGGGAGAATTGAATGAAATTGAAAGGGACGGTGTGGGGGCATGCCAGGATGACTTACTCAGCTCCATCTCAATTCCCATTTCTGTCCCTTTGAAGCAGAGAGGTCCTCAACAGAAAGGCAGGAGGGACAGGAGTAAGAACCCAAAAACCTGAAAATTGTATAATTGTTCTCTGTGTAAGCTAACCAATGGCCAGGCTTCTTTTGAAGCCTCTTTTGAAGGCTTATAATTACAATTTCCCAAGAGTTTATATCTGCAGGAGAGCAGGGCATTTCCCAAGCTAGCTCTAGTGGAGGGTCAGGTTTGTATCCAGAAAGCAAGATGAATGCTGGCGGCTGATAATTCAGCTTTGCATCAAAGCTCAACTGTGGGGAGGACGGAGAACTTGGGCAGTCTTATGCCTCTGTGGGCTTCAATCCTTCCCTATATGAAGAGACATATGCTTAATGGCCTCCTTTGCTTGTGTTTCTACTACATATGTCTACACAGAGTTAGGGTGGGCTTGAAGAGAGATAAGAAAAGAAAACAATTAATGGACAGTTCAAAGGTTCCTAAAAAGAATTTAATGCATACTTTATAGACATTGAGGATTTAGCTTCAGAGCATCACAATTAGGTGAATATTGATATAAGGCAAGTCAAAAAAAATATATATAAGGCAAGTCAAATGAATTTTTTAGTTTCCCAGTGCAAAAGTTCTATTTATACTTTAGCCTATTGAGTGTCTAATACATTTATTAATCTATTAATTATGTGTAGAAAAACAATGTACACATATTAATTAAAAATACTTTATTGCTGAAAATGCTAAGCATCATCTGAGCTCTCAGTGAGTTACAATCATTAATCACAGATCACAATAGCAAAGATAATAATAATGAAAAAAGTTAGATATATGGCAGGAATTACCAAAATGGGACATAGAGACTCAAAGTAATCAAACACTGTTGGAAAATGGCACTCACAGATTTCCTTAATTGAAATATTGCCACAATCTTTTAATTTGTAAAAAACAAAAACAAAAGAAAAAACACACAGTATCTGTAAAGTGCAGTTAAGTAAAGTACAATAAAATGAGGTGTGCTGATATATTTGTCAAAGAGATGTCTGTTTCCCAGTGAAGCTTCAAATGTGAGTCCCTCTACTGGAGACTTTCCACTCCTGAACCTTTACCCACATCCATATCCATGTCACCATCTTTCTCAGTACCAAAAATGAGGTGTGGAGACCTTGGTTTCATTGGTTCATTTTGTTTTGTTTCTAAATTGTTTACATTGACTGTGATTCTTGTGTCTTGTGATTCATGCTGCTTTTTTCCCAATAAACTTCATTCTTATATCATCCCCTAAAGCTAGGACAAGCACAGCCTCTTTCATAAAGATGTATTGATAGCCTTGATTTTTATTTATCATGCAAATCTCTGAACTCCTACATAGAGTATTATGGTGGCAACCATGAACCCTAAATCTATATGAACTAAAATTACATTAGAAGTGTTGAAATTTTGTATTAATCTGGGGCATGTGGTCTTCATACTTAGAGAATCTGATGCCCATTTTCAATTAAATTCACTTTCCCATTTGTTAAGGGTATAGAGATATGTAATAATCTGAGGCTTCCAAGAATCGGGGCCATGGGTGTTCCATCATAGATAGCTCCATAGCTCTAGCTAAATCAGAAAAGCCTGAAAAATGGACTCAAGCCTTCATGTTTTGAGCCTTTCCATAGCTGCAGCCATAGCGTGACTAGAATGGGAAGAGGAACCAACAATAGGGAAAGAAGGTGAAACAATGAGTGCCAACCAGAGGGCAAAGATATGCACCTGTGCAGGCATGTGTATATGTCTGTGCTAGAAACATACAGAATCATGTTGGAATGTTGGAATTGCTGCCTGGGACCAGTGGAGATCTTCTATACATATCAGTTAGATTAACTGTCAAGTCCTCTAGGAAGTGTCCCTTCATCAGGAAAGCTATAGCAATTGTAAACAACATGCTTTTCTTCTTACATGCTCTATGTTCTTTTGCCATTGTATATACTATACTATACCCCCCTTTGGGGATGTCCTGTCCCAACCTCTTTAGGGACGTAGGCATAGCATCCTCTATGAGGGGTGACTCTTTCTAATCTAGGTTGGATAAAATGTTTTTCCCCTGGGTTATCCTATCTCTTTTTTTTTCTTTAGCATGACTTACATTGCATTCTATGTGCACATCTGTCTTCTTCACCAGGTCATGAATTTCTCAAGAGTTAGATGGCGCTTTTCATCTGCACATTTCACCACCTAGAACAGGTTTCCCCCTCAACATTGACATCCCATCAGTGTTCTTGGTTTTTTTTTTTTTTAAAGATTTTTTTTTATTTATTCATGAGAGAGAGAGAGAGAGAGAGAGAGAGGCAGAGACACAGGCAGAGGGAGAAGCAGGCTCCATGCAAGGAGCCCAACATGGGACTCGATCCCGGGACCCCAGGATCATACCCTGGGCCGAAGGCAGGCACTAAACCGCTGAGCCACTCCGGGATCCCCCATCAGTGTTCTTTGAATGTGTGAATGAATGAATGAGTGAATGAATAAGTAGGTGAATAAATAAAGCCACCTATTCCACATTCATGATGTTATTTTTCCACTGTTACTTTTTTTTTCAACTTTGCTCTTCATGTTAATTTTAACTAGATTTTATTTGTACATAAATGAAAAAAGAAAGGAAAGAAAGTAAAAGTTCGATTCTGGCTGAATCCCCACATGGCTTGGTATAGAGAAAAATCCCAGTGAAATCTATTCACCATGAATAGTAATCTAACATAAACTCTGAGCCCATTCACTAATTATGTAGCTTTAATAGCTCAGAACCAAATTACATGAGTAAAGTCTGATTCTAGAGAAATTTTTCTTCATCAGTACTCACATGTTGGAACAAACACAAGACATTGCTCTTTTGGATGCTTTAAGGGAATTTAACTAAAACCAGTCTCTTAGTTCAAGAAGCTTATGCCATAGTAAGGAGAATTTGACAGGTATGTGTATATCAATGCTGCTGCCAGGTATAGAAACATTGTCCAAAGCTGTAGAGATCAAGATCAATTTGAGATTGCCATTGACGAGATGGAAAAACACAGGGAGAAGTTGGTGGCCATTCTGGGTTAAAAGCAATCACAGGATCATGGTAAACAGACAGTTGTGAGCCTAGAGCCCAATGTTGTTTTGCTGAAGTAAACAGCATGTAGAGAAGGGTACTGGGGTAAAAACCAGAAGATAAGCCAAGGGGATACCTTGCCAAGCAAGGCCTTCTCTGTCCCACTTGATCCATACTTGGGGGCTGAATTCAGTTTTGCTGGATTTTCTGGGAAACCGCAGCAGTGATAGATTTCCTCAGTGAAAAACAAAGAATTGAAAAATGTTAGCTCAAAGAGGAATGTTAGAGATTATCCATTGCAGATGAGGAAGCTGGGGGAGGGCAGGCCAAAGGCCCTGTATGCTTCTGAATATCAGCATCTCATGGGAGCTTGTGATTAGAGTTGAGTAGAACCCAAGTACTGACTAGGGATAAAATATCTCTGCATTCCTTTTCCCTTTGCCTCTTCACATGGTCTTTCCTATATAGCAGCAAGCAAGTAAGAGCAGAGGGGCAAGCATATGCCAAGGTCTACTGGTTTGTGTCATGGGGATCCCTGGGTGGCGCAGCGGTTTGGCGCCTGCCTTTGGCCCAGGGCACGATCCTGGAGACCCGGGATCGAGTCCCACGTCGGGCTCCCGGGGCATGGAGCCTGCTTCTCTCTCTGCCTCTCTCTCTCTCTCTCTCTCTCTCTCTCTGTGACTATCATAAATAAAAAAAAAAAAAAAAAAAAAACTGGATGAATTGATAAAAAAAAAAAAAACATTTGTGTCATGATTCCATATGGAGCAATTATCAGTAACTTTTTTCATTCAGAGTTCTTTTTTTTTTTTAAGATTTTATTTGTTTATTCATGAGAGAGAGAGAGGCAGAGACACAGGCAGAGGGAGAAGCAGGCTCCATGCAGGAAGCCTGACGTGGAACTCGATCCCGGGTCTCCAGGATCAGGCCCTGGGTGGAAGGCGGCGCTAAACAGCTGCGCCACCCGGGTTGCCCCACTCAGAGTTCTTAAAATCAGTCAAAAGTACTGCTCTAGAGCATCTTGCATTCTTAATGGGGCAGTATTGAAAGAAGTTTTGGTACGAAATAGCTTTTTGTGTCACATACACACACAGTCACACAAACTGATTTGTGACTTTTAGAGATAAAGTACGCCTTTTCATAAAGGCCTTAGTATATGCGCTGCTGAAGCAAGCACACATAAAGGCCTTAAACTTTGTTTTTTTCACTGAAGGGTTTCTTTGAGATTCACCATTTTATCCCTCAACTGCCATACATTGAGGCTTCAACAGTTCTGGCATTGTTGGAATATGTGGAGCTGTAGAGGAAGCCGGGCTCTGCTCTCAAAACCAAATTGAAGAATTAGTCCCTGAGGTTGAAAGAAAACCTATTTAATTTGATTATTGACACAAGAATAGGCGGCTCTGTTACTTCAGCCTAATCTCCTTATATGGCATATATGAACCCACATGATTTCTCTCCAGCTGCCTTCTTCCCTCCAGTCTCTCTCTCTCAATACACGCACACATGCACACACACACAGAGCTGTGTGTCAGCTCTCTAGATTTACTCCTAATTCTACAAGAAGCTCTGTTCTGCCCACCACAGCAAATGTTTCCTCTCCAGAACACTTTTTGCATAACCCCTGTTAGTCCTGGGGGATGGCATTAGGGTGCCATATACTGAGATGGATTCCTCTCCACTTCACCCCTGCAGCTCTTCAGACTCCCCTACATCCTGGAAATGAACCTGTCATGATCATTACTCATTAACTTATTTTATTCTTTTTTCTTATTAGACTATGAGCCACTCCTAGGTAAAGGCCATGATTTTATCGTGAATCAAGAAATCCTAGAATATTTCTAACACAACAAATGGTGTAGAACAAAGCATTTAATGTAAAAGTTTCCTATCATTGCACACCATAGCACACAGGCATACACACACACACACACACACACGAGTCCCAAGAGTTGAAGAACTCCACAAAATGCCAGCTGATCATCTGCATGCCATTGAACAAAGAATTATTGCTGATTGAGACACACTACAGATAAGTTAAAAGAATCTCCTGAAGTGCATCCAGCCCCTGAAAAAGTAGCAGGGTGGTATGCACTGTGACATTGCTTGTCTTCAGTGGAAAAAAGATGAGGTCTCAGTGTCAACACTCAGAGATAGTACACTTGTCACATGAGGAAGGCTTCAATTTGCTCATGTTCTTGGTTCTCTTTAGAGTGGCAAAGGAGACTCTGGTCTATAATTATCTACTTCTTTCAGTTTCTCATTAGTACTTGGTGTTGCTGAATAAAGATAAGTCTATTTTTGAGAATTTTATGCCCGATCATTGTTATTAATTATAGGGAGGATTTGATGTTTTTAAGTATCTTTAATGGGATTTTGAGCTTTGGATTTCATGGGAAGAATTGAGATTTGATACATGTTGCTAGTGACTGTAAATAGTACACAGCTGACACAAATTTCCATTGCTGGTGTGTTGAATAAATAACACCTTGCAGTTGAACAGCAATTTTTACTTTAAGAGGCCTTTCATGAGAACTGCTTTATCTTCAGAAGAGCCCATTTAAGGCAGTAAGGCAGAGGTCACCATGCCTATTAACAAGGAGAAAGGAAAACACAGAGGAGGAGAGAGAAACAGGTATTTGAAGCCAGGAAGCTGGTGCCAGCTTTCTTGACACCTGGGCACGTATACTTTCCACTGGAAGCTGCCACTTCAGTTTGCCTCCTCGTTGCTAAGTGCCCAGATCTGAACGTGCCCAAATCACTCATACTGCTAAGTTTTGTTCTGAAACATGTGCACACACACTCAGGCACACACACACCACACACACACATGAACAGACACACAAAACCCACCTTTCCTGATCTTTCCTGAAACAGGGGTAAGACTCAAGAATATTAGAAATTTTTCAAATCAAATTCAATTTCTTTCAATGCTAACAAGCTTAACACCCTAGCCCGTTAGGTAGGAGTCCTTCTTCTAGAAATCTACTCAAATAGATAGAGACATGTGAAGAGTTTTCGATGTTCATCTCAGAATTATGAAAGCAAATATTTGAAAATGAGCTCCTACATTAGAAGAATACTTAAATAATTTATATTGTATCTGTATGCCAGAATTGTATTAAGCTGTTAAAATTCATACTTACCAAGAATATTTCCCAAAGACAGGGAATGCTTTGTGACTGAACCTTAAATAAATCAAAAATAAACAAAAATAGAAAGATACATCAAACTGTTATTAGTATCTTGTATCATAGGATTATGGATGATTTTTTATTCTCTTATTTCTTTGTTTTAGTTACAATATTTTAAAAACCTATCATTTGACTAACGAATATTTTAAGTTCTATTTGTCAAAACAATAAACTAAACTAATAAATTATTTCATTTGTTGTGTTTTATGGAGTTCCTTTTATGGCCAGATACTCTTCTAAGGAGTTGGGGTACACTAATCCCTACCCTGTGGAGCTCACATTCGGGTGGTTGGGAAGTAAGAGGTGCACAATTCAGATAATGAGCAATAAACATACCAAATGAATACCATAGCATTTCTTTATTTAACAGACATTTTATAATGCTTTCTCTTTGCCAGGTGCTAGTAGTACCAAGTAATTAGGTGATATGAAAAAGATAAGATACAGAGTTTTCAGGAGAAGGGAAAGTTGCAATTTAAAAAGGTGGTGATCAGAGTCAGGCCTATCATGAAGAGGGTCATAAAGAAATGAGGGTCTTAGCCAAAACACAACCCCATTATTTGAAACCTTGGCAACAGGTTTGTTTTCAGAATTTTTTAAAATGTGGAGAAAGATTTCAGTGTGCGCGCTGTATACTAACTAACACTCCAGTAAGGTCTAAGGCATTACTTTTGATCAAACACATTAATATTTCTATAGGAAAATGTATGAATATTCACACAAAGTGAAATAAAGAGTTTGTTAGCCTACATTAGTTCAGGTTAGGTTTCTTCATCAAATTAGCTATGGGGGGAAAAAGTGGTTTAATTTCAGATCTTTTTGGATTTCAGAAATGAAGACTGGGCTTGCAAAATTATACCACACAGAGTTCGGTTGAAGCTCTGCAACCTGAAATAACCTTTCATAATTATTGCCATAGAAGCATTCTATTTTGCTCCAGATGCCATTCTGAAAACACTGCAGCCCTAGGGTATACTTGGCCATAGCTTAGATGTTAGGAGATGGAGTGAGCTCCTTACAACCTATGTTCCTGAGCTGCTTTTCCTCTGGAGCCCAAGTGGGCCAGGCTTTGTACCAGAGAGAATTCTTGCTTTGCACAGAGGCTTAAGCTAGCTTACCTCCTTGAGTGTTCTCTACTTTGAGAAGATCCCAGTCCATCAAGACATAAATATACTGCATAATCTCTTGATGCCTGTCTCCAACAGTGACTATTCCAAAGGGAGTACATACTGGCATGGATGCTGGAAAGATGGTGGGTAAAACACACCATTTGCATTTGTGAACATGATCTTGATACATGTGAAGGATTCAATAATTATGAGTTGAAAGGATTTTTGAATAAATGAAGATGCCTGACTGCATGCACTTTCACCCATGCTTCTCAAGCCTTGCCCCACCCCAGAGTCTCCCAGGTTAACTCTCATGTCTTTCAGGATTGTGGGCTACTTCAATACATTGTTTACTGTTTAAGTCACTCTAGGCAGCATGCTTTCCAAAATTTCGAGGACATCG
Source organism: Canis lupus dingo (assembly GCF_003254725.2). Lineage (NCBI taxonomy): Eukaryota > Metazoa > Chordata > Mammalia > Carnivora > Canidae > Canis > Canis lupus. The sequence goes on along the minus strand of NC_064261.1, from coordinate 27,161,189 downwards.
CCTTATTTGAATATTCTCACTTAGCTTTGGTTTACATATCCCAAGAGCTAATTCAGAAAATAATTTACCATGGAAATGCCATGAGGCGGGGACTTGTGTTGTTTTTGTTCCCTGTTATACCCTAAGCTCCTTAAACTATGCCTATAAAATAGTATACATTACATACACACTCACACACATATATACACAGAGGGAATAAATGAATCTTATTAACAGTTTTTCTTGAACGTATTGAGTTCTTATAAAATTGTGGGCAAATACAGCATTTTTAACTTTTGTTAATCTTATATATTGTTTTTGTGGAACCCTTCAAGGCTTTCCAGCCAGACCATATAACTCCCTTCAGTTTGTCTGTGCACATCTCCCTCTCTACTCCACCATTCTTCCAGTAATTCCATCATTTTGAGTCCTTGTATATTACATTTAATTTTGATAAATGAGTAAAGAGAGAATGTGGCCATTTAGACATTAAATGTCGATGCTTGCCATTACAAAGAAGACTGAAATGCAGGACGGAGGGGAAATAGGAGTTTGCTACCATGTAATCCAAGGAAGTGCCTGTTACTGAGGAAGCAAACTCAGAAAAAGAACTTTATTTGGATGGTAGTGAAAATAGAGGTTGATACCACAAACAAGCCAGTTTTATGTTTGCATTATTTGGATTCAGAACTCTCTTTAAGATGTGTCACCATGGGTGCCTGTGCCGTTGTCTCAGGTCATGATCCTAGGATCCTGAAATAAAGAGCCCCGTCAAGCACCTTGCTCAGCAGGGAACCTGCTTCTTCCTCTCCCTCTGCCTGCTGCTCTACTTACTTGTGTACTCTCTCTATCTCTCTTTCTCTTTCTATCAGACAAATAAATAAATCTTAAAAAAAGATGTGTTACCAAGGCAAACAGCATGATTTTCTGCATTACTTCTCCATGGCTAAGAAATTTTCTTCAAATAGAAGGAAAATATAAATGAAAAAAAAGAACAATTTTTAAGGACAATTGTGAGTTCTAAGAGCTGCATGGGATGAGTAGTGAGAATCCAAGGGAAAAATCATGGCATCCAAGTGGCTGCACTCCTTCTCTTTTTGTGACCCTGACTACAAAATAAAATCCTAGAGCTTTAGCAGAAGCAACAAACATTGGACAACTTACATCTGGCCAGGCTACCTGTACATCTTTTGTTGCTGCCAAAACAATCCCCTTGTCATTTGTGAGCAGCAGGGAGGCAGCCTCTTGGCCCTACTGCTTGTCCAGGTGTTAAGCTCTGTGCTGAAGATCCACAAGTGAGTTCCAAGTAGAGGACTTGATCTAGGAGGGGATGTCCTAGCTAATTCCCGAGAGTGGGACAGAGAAGATCATATATCAAGAGCCATAGGAGGGGATCCCTGGGTGGCGCAGTGGTTTGGCGCCTGCCTTTGGCCCAGGGCGCGTTCTCGGAGACCCGGGATCGAGTCCCACATCGGGCTCCCGGTGCATGGAGCCTGCTTCTCCCTCTGCCTGTGTCTCTGCCTCTCTCTCTCTGTCTCTCTGTGACTATCATAAATAAATTTAAAAATAAATTAAAAAAAAAAAAGAGCCATAGGAAAGAGAGCCTACCATTGAAAGAATTCCTGGGTGACAAATAGTTCACTGAGTACAGTGAGGAGAAGCAGTCCATGACTCAGGGTGAATTGGACCGAGAACATACTGGAAAGCTTTATGGCTAGTATCAGGAACTGGGGCTGCATCTTAAGAGCAATGCTAAGCCATGGAAAGTTTCTAAACAGAAGTGACAGAAACATATTCAACCTTCTTGTTCTTCAGGCTCTTCCTGCTTTGTCTGCTCACATGGTCGCTGTCCCTTCTCTGACCACCCTCCTGAGCGAGTGGTCTTACTTAGTGCTGCTAACCTTGCCAGGACTTGCTCAGTGCTGCTAACCTGCCAGGAGGACTTGGAAGTATGATGAACCAGGTTTAAAAATCTGTTCTGCCACTTACTGGTTGTGTGATTTTAGACATTGCATCGCTAAGATGTTCTTCCTTAATTGGACCTCCTAATGGGCTACTAATTAAGTCTATGTTTCAACACTTTAAAAATGTTCTCCTCTGTTGTCGTTGTCATATGAATTTCAATTAAACGTCTTAACTCACTGGCCTTAGGCCCTTAAGAGGATTGCCAAGATGAATTCATTTAAAACTATGTATATCTACATTTCGAGACTGCTGTGTCAGAAAGATAACCCAGGACCTAGCTTTATGAAGTTGCCTCATATAGATGACGATGCTCCCTTGTCTCCTCAGCCTAAACAATCTCTATTTATCCTCCTGCCTAGGTGGGCAAAGCCCTCAGACCCAGGGATCAAGAACATCCACTGTTAGCTTAGCATGCACATGCTCTGCATGTGGTCACGCCAAAGGTATATGTATCCTCAGTCATATAACAATGCATTAATTATCTGGTGAACATCAGACACTTATTGTTATTAAGGAAATTACAACTTTGTAAAGGGAAGAAGATAAGTGAGGCAAGAGAAATAAATGCATGGGACATCCACCAAAAGCACCATAGTTGGTGCTTCCATGTAGTGATTCATTGGGGTAAACTCAATCAACGTTATGTGAAGTAGGTGATGGCAGAATGTGCTCTATCCGCAAACCTGTGCACATGTAGGAGAGTCATGAAACAGAATTTGTCTGACTCTCCCATTCGTGCTCCTGATGTGAGTGTTCCCTCATGAAGAGACCCAACTATGAAAGTGGATCCTGATTTAGCTATTTTTTACTGAATGTACACTACATGCCAGGCACTGTGCTAAGATATCCCATCCACTATCCCATGAATCCCTTACCACAGAGATGGTCAGTTCTGCTGTAATACAAATTTTGCCGATGAAGAAATTTGAGACCCTGACAAATGAAGCCAATAGCCCAAAGCCTCAGGAGTTAAGTAGCAGAGCTAGAATCACAGACCTGCCTTTTGCCAACTTCTTTGTTCTTAAGCACAACAACATAATCATATACATCGTATGGAATTAAAATCTATATATCCCCTAGAATTGATACTTGTTAATAAGGCTAAGAGGAGATTTTGTTGAGGGAGAAGGTGGCAGACACGGAACTAGTAGCTGGAGAAAATACAGAAAGGCAGAGGAAAATGGAGGGCATTCCAAGAAAGACAGCATCACAAGGCAGGGTGTGGGAGAAGAACATGACAGATTTGAAGGACCTTGAAGAGAACAGACAAGCCAGAATCTAAATTTCAGAACAAAATAGCTGGTAATCCTATCCTATAATAGGATATACCCCTCTGCTTGATAATCACATTTCATATTTCTCCTCTAGCTTCCTATTAAAAGAAAGTTGTAACTCAGAGACAGGCAAATCAGAATCATCCTCATTTATCAACTTTGGTTGCTATGGAAACTATTGGTGAGGCTCTGTACAAAATTCTGGAATCAAGGTCATCTAGACCATCACTGGGGTTAATTCCACTTAGAATATTCCAGGAGTGATTAGCCAACCTAAAACTACCCTTAGGCTGAGGTTGGAGGTTGAGGTCAGGATTACTGACAGATTTATAAAAATTTAACCCTTCATACCATAATGACATGATTTAAATAATTCATACCATCCATTGATTTTCTGAAGAAGGGAGAAAGGATAATGACATTGATCAAAAACTGGAAAAAAATAGAAAACTAGACAAAAATATGAAGACAAAATGTGGGGAGGGTATGTACAATAAATGCTGCTTAATAAATATTTAAAATGATAGACTCTATCATTTAGAGAGGACATAAAATGCAGGCTTAGAGTATGACCCCTGGCATCAAATTATGCTTGACTCAGATCCCAATTTGGCTACCTGAGAACAGAGTGTAATGCAGCAGCTAGGTAACCTCCAGAGCCTTCCATTTCATCTGAATATTTAGGATATGGTCCCTCTTAGTTACAAGATTTGCTCACTGATTGGCTTTCCTCATTGTGATGTGAGCTCCCCAAGTCTGAATGAGCCTGGTTGGGATTCCCTCAGAGCAGACTCTGAGATAGTTATTCAGCTGCAAAGAGTTTGTTTGGGAGGTAAATGAAAGGAGTTTGTAGGGTGCAGAGAAGAGAAAGAAGGTATCACAAAATGGGTGTTATTGGCAAATGGAGGTGGGGAGAGGTGGTTGGACCTTAATTCTACCCAAGAAACTGTGAGGGCCAGTGTAGAGCACACGCCTCAGATTTACCCATCTATGGGATGAGTGAGTTCCCATTCATCCTGGGTTGAGGTATACTTCCAAGGAGGAATGATGCTCTGGCACTTCTGTCCTGCTATGGGATGTGTAAAGAGGCCTCTTACAGGAAGACAAAATCTTCATATGATGAAAAGCAGGTGCTGCAGTGAGAAGTCTGTTGTGTTGAAGTGTTAGGGGTGAGGGGTACTAGTGCGTACCACTAGCATCTGCTACTTTCCCTTCCTCAGTGCAAAGAATCAGGCCTCTGGTATTTGCTCCATCAATATCTGTCAACAGAGTGAGGAATAAAATGAATGCCTTCCCTAGCCCCATGGTTCTTTATCTGGTTGCACACTGAATCAGATGGGGAGCTTTTATTTATTTATTTTTTTTAAGATTTTATTTATTTATCCATGAGAGATACAGAGGGACACAGGCAGAGGGAGAAGCAGGCTCCATGCAGGGAGCCCGACGTGGGACTCTATCCCGGGTCTCCAGAATCACACCCCGGGCTGAAGGCGGCGCTAAACCGCGGAGCCACCCGGGCTGCCCAGATGGGGAGCTTTTAAATATCCTAATGTCTAGGCTCCACTGTGGACCATTAAACCAAAATCTGTGGGGTGAGGCCCCAGTCTCAGAATTTTTAATAGCTGCATCTGAGAACCACCACCATTGTTCAAGTAATGTGTGAATTCTTTCTACAAAATCCTTGACAGGTAACCCACACAAGCCTCTTTTTAAATTACTTCATGAGGAAAGACTTTACTATTCTCAGAAGCAAACCATTTCCTTTTTTGATAGAACTAATTGTTTCAATGTTTTTATACTTATGTTGGCCAAAACTTGCCTCTGTACCTTCCATCAGTCATCCTGGCTCTGCACTTTGGAACAATGAAATGAGTCTATTCCATTTTCTACATGACTGCCCTGTAGATATTCAAAAGCGGTGATAATGCCCCAACTTGACCTTCGTTTTTATACTCTGAATACTCTTAGCTCTTTCAACAACTGCTATTCAACCTCCTCTAATCATATTTGAGTTTGCCAAAGCACTTTTAGCCTTTGGAATTCTCAAATGAACCTATGGTCTATGTCCGCACATGAAAAGAAAGATCATGAGGTAAATGAAGTGTGTGTATGTGCATGAGCATGTGTGTAAAATGTTATCAGTGATAGGTCAACTTAAATTATATCCACTTTAACTGGCTTATTAGGAAACAATAGGATTTTCACTCTTTCTTTCCCTTCTCCCAGAAGCTACCTTTTCTTACTATGTTTATTTTTCTCCCTTGGCTAATTTGTTTGTGCACCTTAATCCTTGCATTGCTTTTCAGGGTGGTGCAGATATATTTTTAACATGCATAACTAGGATAGAGGGGAGCGGAAGGGTTTATGCTGAAGTCTGTTATGAGCCCTTTTGGATTCATGAACTCAATTAATAAATAATTAATTAATGTACCTTTGAGAGAAAGAGATTAAGTGACTGTGGTACTCCAGGGTAAGCCATTGTCAGCTCAGTGACCAAGTCCACTGAAAATTTGGAGCCAAAGCAGTGAAGTGTCTTCTGGACACATGCAATGGAAAAAGCCTTTGCTGCTCTAGAGACAGTGTGCATGACTGGTCACGCCTTCCAGACACAAGACTTCAGCTGGCTTTGGAAAGTGCTTCTAAAAGAAGGTTTGAGGAAAAGGTAGATCTGTGCCAGTTGATGTAACATGATCTCAGAAAACACAGACAAATTGAACTGGCAGATGTCTGTAATCAGCAGTCTCAATCAGTAAATAGGATTAAGACTTGAAGACGCTCATGGCCAAGTCTGAACAACATAAACAGGTAGTTTGGTATATTGGCAAAGCTGAGGGGGGATCGTAGGACAGTAAAAATGCCTTGAGAGCAAGAGGAGAGACTGGAATCAGAGAGGCAGTAGTACTGTGACCCCAGATCCGCTACAGATCATCAGAATGACCTGAAGGTGATCTTGCTTTCCAAGCCTCAGTTTGTGCATCTGCGAAAGGAAGGAAAATAATCATCATTAGGCTGATGTCCAACCACAGCACAACAATTACTTACTGTAGGAATGGCAATATCTAATGTCTGTGTCAGGCCCAGAGTAGAATTCTTTGAAGGTGAGCATTTTCCCTAATCCTTAAGTATCTATAGACCTAGAACTACTGGGTGTGGTAAACCCTAGCTCCATCATGCACTCAGCAATGTGATTGGTCCAGGGAAGTCCCTTATCGTCTCTGTGCCTCAGCTACCTCCTCTGTAGAATGAGATCAGAACAAACCCTACCTTACAGAGTTATCGGGAGGACTGAATGATCTAATATGTATGCAGAGTTTATGGAGCAGAGCCTGGTACATAATAAGCATGCAAAAGACTTAGCTAGTATTTAAAGATTTGTCCCTAAGTGTTCCCATTAGTTCAAAAACCTTTGAGGCTCAGTTTTCTTAAGTGTGAAACAGAGAAGGGGCATTACAGTCATTTTTAGTGATTATTTATTGAAGCATTTGACAAGTTGTGCTGGGAATCCTGCTGCATGTTGGGTCTTGCTCACAGCTGCCTTTTTCTAAGAACAGAGCCTGGGTGTTACCTTTCTACCTGAACAGGGTTGGCATTTGGTGTTTCTTCCTATCAATAAGGTGAACCTGAATTGACTGTTGTAGGTGGAGAGTAAGTGTTCTGGAGGTGTGTTGTATGACCAGTAGATTGTACGTTGATGACTAAGGCAGTGAGCTGCCTTCGGTACCCACAGGGATATTCCAGTTCACCCCCACCCCAATACACACACACACACACACACACACACACACACACACACGTCTCTTCCTTTCAGTAAGAACTCCTTAGTGGTCAGCACAGACCCGAGGGAGAAAGTTTATGTGAAGTGACTCAGAGACATGTATGTTTTATGGGTTTTACCACATGCTTTACACAATCCTGTCCCCTAATGGGAACAGCTACCTTTAACATTGACATTTCACTAGTGACACGGTGTATCTCTTGGGATATAAAACTCACTGCAGATGAAAAAATGTTGAACATTGTTGGTTTGTTGGCTTTTCCACTCAGATTAAAAAAAGAAAATAATTGGGTGATAGCTCACTTCATGAGTTGGAGTTTTGGAACTGTTCTTGATCAGGGGTTCACAAACTTTTTCTAAAGTGCCAGATAGTAAATTTCTGGTGTTACAGACCATATGGTCTCTGTCACAACGATTCACTCTGCTGTTGTAGCAGGAACATCATAGACAATATGTAAATGAGTGAATATGTCACTGTTCTAATAAAATTCTATTTACAAAAATGAGAGGCAGGTCATATTTGGCCTGTGGGTCATAGTTTGCCAACCTTTGTACTTAGTGGAAAGATCAGTGTGAACATTTTGTTCCTGTTTTGTCACTAACCAGCTGTGAGACCATAGTGAAGTCATTTAACCTTTCTGGATTCCAGTGTTCCTCATTGAAAATGAAGGTACTGGACAAGGTACCCTTACGTTTCCTTGTACACATAATATATGATGTTATGTGACTCCAGTTGTGACACTTCAAAGGCTTAGCTTAAAACCAAGCAGGCAGGCAAGGGTAAGAAGGTTATGGTCTTCTTTTGAAAGCCAACTGTCATATCTGAGCGCATTATCAAATATCAGCAAACAACATGTCTGCCTGTATGAAAGAATAAAGGATTCTAGGGAATCCACAAGGAAAAAGAGTTCATCCAGGTTTTGAAGGACTTCAGGGATTCTTATCTGGAGGGATGGATACATTTGAAAAATGAAGATAGGAGAACCTACCACTTATTTAGAGCTTCCCAAACACTAAACTGTATTCCTATTCTTCACAGACATTGTTTACTCTTATAAAGAGCCTATGAAAGAGGTATTAGCATTCCTATTTGAAGAAGCTGAGATTATGCACAGTCAGGAAATATACACCAATCACTTTATGCCAAGTAAATGGTAGAGCTTTGAATCCACATCTACTAAATCTCATCTTTTTACCATGTCAGATTTTCCTAAACTAATGGATAAAAAAGACAGTTACTGCCACCAAGGGAATGAAAAAACCCAAAGCTACAGTGGGCAGGAGCAGGCTAACATTAGGACCATCAAATTAATAGGCTGGACCCCTCTCTTCCCCAACAATCAATTTTTCGGTGGTAGATATCACATGTTTTAGTCCTCTTCTCTCCAATGGTTGCTCTCTCTCTCTCTCTCTCTCTCTCTTTTTGAGCCCGAGAACAATTGACCATGGTACATAAGCAACAAACTATAAAAAGTGAGCATGCAGGTGAGAAGAGTAGTGGCATAATCAAATAAAACTTACAACAGAGTTAATTTGACACACACCTAATGATTATACATAATGCAATTTTGAGGCATGGTAATTAGGTATAAATGGTAAGCTGTTGACATAAATGACTGCAATTAGTATTGCTTCTGCACAGACAAGCCCTGTGTTAAATTTTACATTTCCCACTTTGTTGGTTCTTTGGGATTTATAAATTATCATCATTGTTGACAGAGTTTAAAACTGGAGAATTTGAGGCTTTGGGAATTTGTGGCCAAAGGCCATATTTATTTGTTTTATTTTATATGTTTGCTTATATTGTTTGTTTATATTATTCACTGCCAGTTTCACAAAGGCTTTGTGGATTATCTGCAATAGCCATTTACAATGCAACAGGAAAATATACTAATTCAAGATAAACAAAAAAGCAAGATCAGAGGAAATATCAATGAGAAAAAGAAGGTTAGACCATAAAAGAGGCTAAAAGTTGACTATGTTTCTTGAAGCACTAGAGAGATGATAATAACTTTCGTAAACTGAGGGCCTAGTACGTCAATTTATTTCTAATTATCTTAACAACCCTGAAAAATAGATATTCTAATTCCCACCTTACATATAGGTCAGATAGACAAAAATATGTTTACTAAGTTCATTCAGCTAGTAAATTAATAGAGCTGAGGTGAAAACTCAGTCTGCGTGAGCTTAGACTCAGTCTACTCTGCTGGGTAGGAGAATCAGAGAGGGGAGATGATGCAGGCAATGATGGGACTGAGATTTGGAGGATATAACCTGAATCTCAGCATCTAGAGTATTGAGGGAGACAGAGAGGCCAGAAGTCAGATGCTTTGTGAAGTCAATGTACACATACACCGTAACTGGAACCGCAGGAAGAGCACTCCTGGAGGCCACCAGAACTTAGCAAGTACTCAGCGTTTATTACAGTGAATTATCAACAGAAGTGGATGTAAATTCAAAAAGGTATTAAGTATATGAGTTCAATTTACTAACATTATTATATGTTCATTTTAGTTTGGACCCCTTCCTTACTTGAAAGAGACTGCCACACTTCAAAAAAAATCTTGAAAGGAGATTTCTGTGCTTATTACAAATGTACAGGGGGAAAAAAAAGCTAAAGCAAATGGTAACTGCCCTACATTGAAAAGAGCTACTAATATCATGGCCTATGACCACTCTCAAATTAAAGAACAAACAAAACACCAACCCCCCCCCCCAAACCACATATTTTGATAATTAAATTTCAGGATTTTAACAACTTGAGCTCCCTCTTTTTATTTTCAAATTCAAATGGTAACATTTACCTTAGAGAACACTTGATTTCAAAGTGCTCTGCCTATCATTGGTGTTTTCACTGGGTTAGTGGTATTTAGCAATGTGAGGAGGTACAAGGAGGAGCAGAAGCCATGGTGGCATACATAGAGTGCATCCTTGAAATACACTGCGGTACATTTGTGATTATTATGATTATTACAGTTACTAATCCATATAGTCATATAATCAAATAATTCTTAGCTTGGTTTTCAAAATGGGATCAGTTAGTGTTTCTGAAGAAACAGAAGCTTAGAAATGGCAGTTACCACTTGCTTTAGCTTTTTTTGTTTTCCTATTTTCTTAATTTTACATAAAATCCTAGGAGGGGGGCACTAATGATCTTAACTTTATTTTGATTTCTACTTTTCTCTCTTCATTTCAAATGATGGATGAAAGTAAGACAGTTTTTAATAAACACAGAGAATCATATTTCCTCAATTTTTTTTTAATTTTTATTTATTTATGATAGTCACAGAGAGAGAGAGAGGGAGAGGCAGAGACATAGGCAGAGGAAGAAGCAGGCTCCATGCACCAGGAGCCCGATATGGGATTCGATCCCGGGTCTCCAGGATCGCGCCCTGGGCCAAAGGCAGGCACAAAACCGCTGCGCCACCCAGGGATCCCATATTTCCTCAATTTTAACAATAGCACCAACATTCCCAACTCAATGATGAGGGTTTGTATGTGCCTAGTCTAGACAGGTTATGGGGAGAGGTGTCTAATTTTGAGGGCTGTCATAAGAGGTGGCAGCTTTTCTGTAGTACACATGAAAGGGAGGGAATCCCATTGATTTCAAAATGGGAGCTTTAAGCAAAGTCAGCGTTGCTTTTATTGACCTTTAAGAAGGTAAGGTAAATAGAGTGGGCTTGGTTAGGTTCATGTAGAATGATGGGCCCTGATAGCCAGTATATCTGTCCTGAAGAGTCTTCATGTAGATAAGATTAGACCCATCTCCCCATTCTCTTACCTCTGTCTCTCATCTCATTTTCCAACTTAAGAGGCAAAGAAAACAGCATTTATTCTTCTTCCATAAAAAACAAATCTCTTTCTTTTAACTTCAAGTTATTTTCTCTGCATGAATCTTTGAAAGAATTGAAATCTCTCCTAACAACATTCACAGGTTAATTATTTTTATTCTCTGTTCTAAGGTCTATGTTCTTCACTTACTTAGTTGGAACCCATCAGGCATTTCTTACATAGCATTTATTCATAGCATTTGTTTTCAGTGGATTTAAAAACATGACTGTTCTCCTCATATTTTGGCTCTGAAAACATCAACACACATGCCAAATTTTTGCGAATGTACCTGGATCCTTGAAGTCACTCGGCCATTGATGAAAAGAGATTCATGCATGTCAGACTTATTCAGACACTGTTCTAAGTGCTTAGACACAGCTGCGAATGCAGCAATAACCTTGCCTTCATGGAATTTACATTCCAGTAGGGGTGATAGGCAATAAGAAAATACAGATATAATTTTAGATAATTCTATGTGATAAAAGGAAAAACTCAGTACAGGGACTCATTTTATTTTTATTTTTATTTATTTATTTTTAGAGATTTTATTTATTTATTCATGAGAGACATAGGGAGAGAGAGAGAGAGAGAGAGAGAGAGGGAGAGGGAGAGAGAGAGAGAGAGAGGCAGAGACACAGGCAGAGGGAGAAGCAGGCTCCATGCAGGGAGCCCGATGTGGGACTTGATCCCGGGATTCCAGGATTATGCCCTGGGCTGAAGGCAGTGCTAAACTGCTGAGCCACCCATGGATCCCTATTTTTTAAAATTTTATTTTAGATTTATTTATTTATTTAAAGAGAGAGAGTGAATGCAAGCAGGGAGAGTAACAGAAGGAGAGGAACACAAGCAGAATCTTTGCTGAATGGGGAGCTCAATGTAGGGCTCAATCCCAGGACCCTGAGATCATGATCTGAATCAAAATAAAAAGTCGGATGCTTAATTGATAGAGCCATCCAGGCACCTTCTTTTAGATAATGATTTCTAATGTTGCCTTTTTGAGGAAGTGATATTTGATCAATGATATGAGGGCACAAGATTTGGAAGAGGAAAATTCTCACTGGAAGGGGCAGTCCATGAGACTAAGATACCCCTGGTTAATTGGAGGAACTCCACAAATGCCGAGGTGACTGGAAAGACAGAAAGGATGGTGGAGAGGGAGAAGAGGGGTAGGCAAGGACAGATTATATAGGGCCACATAAATCCTATGAAAGAATTTGGATTTTATTCTGAGTATAAGGAGAAGCTACTAGAAGCATTGGAGCAGAGATTTAAATGACAGGTTTTTTTTTTTAAGATTTTATTTATTTATTCATGAGACACACACACAGAGAGAGAGAGAGAGAGAGAGAGAGGCAGAGACACAGGCACATCCTGGGCCGAAGGCGGTGCTAAACTGCCGGGCCACTGGGGCTGCCCTAGATGACAGTGTAATGTTCTCAAACACACCTAGGCAACCCTGTAGAGAGATTTTACTGGGGAAGAGTGAAGCTGAAGTTTTGTCTTAAGCTATCAGTGGGTAGGTGGAGGGCTGAGGAGTGAGTTTACATAGGGGAAGTACTAGGGGACTGTGCAGCATGAAGCTCGCTGGAGCCAGACAGGATTGAGCTTACACATCAGATTGCAATCTATGCTTGGATTGACTTAATATCTATACACACTTGGACAAGGAGCTTGACCTCGACTGTGATCATGCTCTGTAGGGATATTACAAACCATCATGTTATAATACAAACAGAGCTTGTGGAAAAACAATTCTTGTTATTAGTGTAAAAGGCATGTTCTTTTGAGTCAACAGACCACGATTTGAATCTCAGCTTTAGCTAGTCACTTGCTCTGTGGATGACTATTTTGACATTAGCAAGACTTAACCTCTCCCTTGAAATGTGTGTAAAATGATCATCTATTTTGCATGTTCATTTTGAGAACTAAAGCCATGTGTGGAAGCACCTAAAGTAAGGTGAATTCGGTTTAGTAGCTGCATGATTTTGGACTTATTCTCTTAATTTCTCTTTCCTACAGTTTCCTCTTCTATAGCGTGGAATTGCTTGATATGTTTGTGAAGATCAAATGAGAGAATATATCTGTAGTGTTTACCAGAATGCCTGGAATATCATTCGCATTTAAAAATACAAGATAATATAATAATTATCACCAGCACCTTTCTCTCACCCCTTCTTCCACCCCATGCATATGAAACAAATTTTCTTGTTAAAGATATGGGATATGAATGGTTTTCCATGCACAGCCTAATGGATATCTGCAATTCTCTTCCTCTGCCTTTACATCACTAAAACCTTGAGAAGTGGAATAGCATAGGCTCAAGGACACTAGACCGAAATTGAAATGATCTCTATCTGCCCCTGTCAGTACCTACCTGCCCATGGAAGAGTCCCTTTTCATGTTAATATCATTACACCCATTGGTATCTTTTATTCATTTATTCCACACACATTCAAGGGTCTATTCCATTTCAGGGCACTAGACAATGAAAAAGATGCCAATAATAATCACAATAATAACAATGGTATTAGTAAATAATAATAATAATAAATGAAAGGATTTGTGATATCTATTCCTGAAATATACACAGTTCAGAGCAGAAGCCCCAAACTAATGGAATGGAATGGTCCCATGCATAAAGATGTTTTATTAGCATTTCCCAGACTTAAAATCTGGGATTTTTTTAAACATTAGGAGCCCCAAACTATTGACTTTCCTTTGTAAAAATATGAATATTTTATAACAATTATATGCAGCAATATAGCAGCTGGCTCGGTCTATGAGGCATGGCCCTTCATTAAGACACAACCCCCTCAACCCTCAGTTACTTTTATATCCAGCTCCCTCATTCATCCATATTACCCAAAGGGTACACAGGCCTATAAGTGTGAAACCCTGGTTGACTACAAGAAAGAATGTGGTCTAGACATGGAGACTCTCCAAAACTTCAGGTCATAGAATTCATTTCTATGATTGAAACATGAATGTTAATATTCCAAACAAAAGTATCCAAACAGCCAATTATTTGGGCTGTGATTTGCCTGCTTTGCTTCATCATCTATCGTTCCTATGGCTTAACATCTGTGAGTTTGTAAACAGGACATGGATTGAATTACACAGACTGTTGTTTTGTTTAGAACTGATGTGCCATAATCCTGATTAAAGCATCATGTGGGAGATTTTATAAAAATAATTATATGCAGTTCTCATTAGAGCAAGTAAGAGCCTAAATCACATTTAATGATCTAAAGCTTGGAACTAGTTACACTTACTTACCTCGGGGTTTAAGTACAGGAAGCCCATAGATGAGGAAATGGACATTGCTGCCTTGCATACTTAGGTCTTAGGCAGAACAGCTTAGACCGGTTCATAGGAGAGTCTTGTCTGGCTTCATTAGCTATTGTTTATTTTTATTTTTTTTTAAGATTTTTATTTATTTATTCGTGAGAGACAGAGAGAGAGAGAGAGAGAGAGAGAGAGAGAGGCAGAGACACAGGTAGAGGGAGAAGCAGGCTCCATGCAGGGAGCCCGATGTAGGACTCGATCCCTGGACTCCAGGATCACGCTCTGGGCCGAAGGCAGACGCTAAACCACTGAGCCACCCAGGGATCCCCTCATTAGCTATTGTTTAGCTAGTTTTTGCCAGTTTTCCCTTTTACCTAGTTGTCTTACTGGATTCTATCCTTCCTATTCTAAATGGTGGTGGCAGTTCTACTCCTGTGCCTGGAACCCAAGCTAATTAACAAAAGCCACCAAAGGAAAGAAATGTAGCCCCTGGGGTTTCTTTCCAGGCAGTGTTGGCTACTAAGAGAAATTAATGGGACACCTGGGATATATAATTAGAATATTAACATCGACAAAGACTACACCATTGAGAGCCATGGGGGATCTACAGAATCTAAGGAATTCCCAAGCTTGAGACACAGCCCCACTCTCTTTGTCTTTGGACAAAACTTCCTTAATTTCCTCTCCAAATCTTCTCCCAAGATGGAGTGAGCAGGTCAAGTACTGCTGAGTTCCTATTCCTGTTCCTTTGCTTTCCAAACTTGCATATGGCAATAGCCTATAACCAAGGAAGAAAGACCATGGCTCCTGGAAAGTTCAATTCTAAGACTTTAGTTCCATGTGGTAGAATTAGAATGCTTGTGTTTTTTTTTAAATACCTTGTCTTTTGTATTTATGAAGATAAAAACTCTTCATTATTCTTCTGCCATTATATCTTGTACATTATCTCCTTTAAATTCTTCAAATTAACACATTCCATTTCATAAACTTTGTGTCATATCTCTCTTTCAAAATAAAATATTTTTAATTATTACACAGTTTAGTTTCTCCTCCCACCCAAAGATTCACTTTTATGTGAAGCTCTATAGTTTATGGAAACCATACACCATTCAGAAAAAAAAAAAAAATCTTGCTCTTCAAAAGGAGTTTGACAGGTGGTCCTTTGTTTAATACATTTCCATATGTGATTGCAGCATGATGATCATAAGAGATTTAAAAAAGTTTCTCTTACACTCTAGAGCCCATATTTTTCTTGGCCGTTTCAACTCTACTTATCACTTAGAGTTGTCAAGTTAAAAACAAAAAAAAAAAAAAGATTTTTTTTTTTTTTTTTTTTTTTTATGAAACAATTTTTTTAAAGTTTCTCACTTTTCTCCACACTGGATAAAAAAATCCTGAAAAAAACCCCCCACAATTTTTTGTCACTTTTTTTTTTAAATACAAACACAAGGTAGCAAGTTGCATGTGGAGAAACCGATTGCATTGAACATGTAGTCTTCACAGGATTCGAAACAATCACAGGATGGTAGAGAACAGATTATGTCTTCACATCTCCTAATTGGCTGGTGACAGGGAGCTTATCTAGCCTGGACCCTCAAGGGCAGGTGAGCTGCTTCCTTGCAGGATCAGAGCTCCTCTGCTTTGCAAGTGGACCAGCCCAGGAAGATCTCAAGAGTCCAGAAAGATCAGATACAGGACTGCTTTCCCTTTCTGTGTACTGGCTGCTCATCTGAGACTTGAAGAAAGAGAAGGAAAACCCCAAATGGTGCAAGGCCAGAGCAGGCAGTCAAAACACATCTATGGCCAAAAGAAGGAAAGGAGGGAGAAAGGAAAGAGGGAGGAAATGTAGGGAGGAAGAGAGGAAAGAGGGCCAGCAAGGAGAAGATCAGAAGCATTCTAATTCTCAGCCTTTTCTGGATGTGTGATCTGGGGCGAGGCAGTTCCTTGCTGCAAAAGAGGCAGAGGAGCTCTACATTTATGAAAAGATCATTGGTTCCCTTCTTCCCTCCTGAAAAAAATATTCTCATTGTAAATTATTAATGATATGCAAGAGCAGAAAGTTGTTTTTTAAGTTATTAAATTATTATTAACTATATTCCCATGTTGCAACTTTTCATCCCTGTGACGTATTTATTTTATGACTGGGAGTTTGTACCTCTTAATCCCCTTCACCCATTTCACTGACCCCTCACCCCCTTCCTTCTGGTTCTCTGTATTTATGAGTCGGTTTCTGTTTCGTTGGCTAGGGCTCTTAGGTTTACAATACACAATACAGATCCATGGGAATCTAATAATTCCCTCAAAGTTTATACAGAAACTAGGCAAAGATTGTACACAGCGCTCAGGCTCTTGGAGAACAGAAGGGAAACTCTTGACTGCTAAAACATTGTTCCAAATATTCACGATTTTCTTAATATAGGCTCTGTTTGTTTGGTACTAGTCGTGACAAATGTAAGCCTTAGTGTCCCTACAACCCAATCGCTCAGTTTATTGGGCAGAAAGTCCTTTTCCTACTACATTTTTAGGTTAGGGTTGACAGAGCCCTTGGAGCAAATCTATCTGGATGTGGTAGAAAGAAAGAGTAAGTTAGAAAAAAATATCTCGATTTTTCTCCAAAGCCTGCCAGAAGATCCCGCGTGGGAGGAGGCTTGACCTGCAGAGGGAGAAGAGCAGACAAAGGAGCAGCAACTGGAATTGCTGAGCATCATCTGTATTGTAGGAG
Source organism: Canis lupus dingo (assembly GCF_003254725.2). Taxonomy (NCBI): domain Eukaryota; kingdom Metazoa; phylum Chordata; class Mammalia; order Carnivora; family Canidae; genus Canis; species Canis lupus. Next base: position 27,144,358 of record NC_064261.1, on the reverse strand, counting down.
CATCAACACTGATCACCAGCTGCCTCAAATCCTCTGTATAAAGAGATGGAGTGTAAATAAATACCAATAGCAATTATTATCATCATTACCATTTAGTGATGCACATTTCTCACCCAAAAGCAAGCTGAGCATTTATATGTTCTTAAAGACCATAAATTGGGGATATAGACTCTCTAGTGCTTTGAGGTGGATGCAAACTCTAATGGGTCCCAGAAGCCTTCCCTACCACCCAAATTGCACACCTGACCACTCCACCCTCCCCAACAGGGTCCAAAGAAGCCCCTCCTCCCCAAAGGCCCAGCTATTGCTGTACTCAGTGTTGCCTCCTTCCCCTTTTCTTCCTCATTTTCTTCACTGTTTTATTTTTTATTTTTATTTTTTTAAGATTTTATTTATTTATTCATGAGAGATGCAGAGAGAGAGAGAGAGAGAGAGAGAGAGAGGCAGAGACACAGGCAGAGGGAGAAGCAGGCTCCATGCAGGAAGCCTGATGTGGGACTCGATTCCAGGTCCCCAGGATCACACCCTGGGCTGAAGGTGGAGCTAAACCGCTGAGCCACCCAGGCTGCCCTTCGCTATTTTATTTACATTCGTGTCTTCTTGCCATCAGGCTGTAAGCCTCCCTGAGGGCAGAGGCTGGACATTTTTTATCATGCCCTTCACAGCCCTTACTGTTCTACTGGTGAGGATGAAGGCAAAGCACACCTGGGGCACCTGGGTGGCTCAGTCAGTTAAGTGTCCGCCTTCAGCTCGGTCATGATCCCAGGGTCCTGGAATCAAGCCCGACATCAGCCTCCCTGCTCAGTGAGGAAAATACTTCTCTCTCTGCCTGCCTCCTGCTTATGTGCTGTCTCTCTAAAATCAGTAAATACAATCTTAAAAAAAAAAAAAAGTCTCTCTTTGAAAGAAAGCTTTAATATGGGAGAAATTTCTATAAAAACCCTTGATTTATAAATAGAAACCACAAAGACGACATTTGTTGTGAACTTTCACGGAACACTGGACGAAATATAGTTATTGCTTTTTAGAAAAATAATAACTAGTAACGCTGTGATGCACTTTTAGCAAAATCTGCAGGAAAGCTCCATTTCTAAGATCTGAGAACCTCAGCCTATTAGAAATACAGTGCCCCAACAATTTAATTATAGTGCCTAAATATTCCTATTTTGGTTTTGATTTTAAGGTGCAGACCAAGATGATGGGGTCAGGCTTAGGCTCAGCATAACTCTGCAGTTGATATGAAGAAGAGTCATGGGAAGGCCATAGTATCTAGTTCTTGAGCTGAGTAAGGGGCAAAGCTTGTCATAGCACAGAGATCTGGCTTGTTTTTATCTGGTGGTGGGCAAAAGCCTGGTCAGGAGCAGCACCAATGAAAAAATTCTATCTATAGCAAAGGCCAGACTGACACAGGGGGCATTTAAGAGAGCCAGGTGATATCTTCATGCTTTGGAAGGAGAAGAGGCAGGGCAGCAAACCAGGATGGCACACTCATGAGTGTCACAGGGCCTGAGGACCAGAACGGAGAAAATACGGAAACAGTTAAGAAGGAGTCTACTTTAAGCCTTTATATGACTTTAATTTTTTTTTTTTTTTTCTAGAAAGGGTTAACTTCTGTTTCAGTCACTGACTTAACCTTTACTTTTCTCTCTGAGAGTTACCTTGGGAGAAGCCCAATAAGGATCTGACTTGTTCATTTGGCATGATTTAGTACCTGAGTTAGCTTTTCAGAAATCTTGCCAATATTAGCATTGTGTGCAGACGCTTCGCAAATGAGTGGCGCCCTGGGACACTAGTGGAGATGGCACTATTAAATCATACAGCAGTGTCCTCTGCCACTCTGAAAGGCAGACGGTGGGGCAGTGGCTTCTCAATGCCATCCTCTGGGTCAACTGCGTGGACTTGTAGCACAGTGTCCTGGGTACACTTCCACAGCGGTGAGGCGCTGCAGGGTGAGCACAGGGCAAAGACAGGGCATGGTCAGTCAGGGTGGCTGTTCTGGGCCACAGTGAGCTGTGTCAGCATCTCCCACCACATGGGGATGCCCCCCTCCATGGCAGAGCGCGACCGTGGGCTGAAGTAGACAAAGGATTGATGAGACAACTGTAGAAGCAGGAGCAGGGGAGGACGTCCCCCCCTAACATAAGATGGAATAGAAAAAGGGCACAGTGGAAGGGCAGAGCTCACAGACCTGGCCTGCCCCTTCCAGCTGAGTGACCTTGAGTCAGTTGCGCTGACCTTCCTGAACTTCAGCCTCAATACTCTCAAATAGGCAACCCAGCAGATTTCTGTGGCCATGATCTGACCCATTAGCATTTGAGAAGCCCCTTCCTTACCCCACCGTCTCAGTGGACTTTTCCATTTCTAAGTTGCTGAGGACTATAGTAACAACCCCATATGGCTGTCACTCAGATGGGAAGAAAGTTACTGCTTTTTCAAACCAGGATAGAATTACAGCAGGGATATAAAATGTTGGCTTCCATCAAGTAATTTCAGATGTTGTATTGGCTCCTCTGCCTTCCACAAATGCTCTTTCCCTGCCCACTGGCCTGACGCTACCTCTTTTTGAGCAAGGTCAGATAGAGGAGCTGCATTTAATTCATGTTTTTTATTGAACACACAAATTACAGTATTCCAATTTGCCGGCTGTAAAATGTCCTTGTACAGTTTTTGATCACTGGTGGTGCTGGCATAACAAGATCCCCACCACCCCTCATCACACAGCTAATTTGAGTTCTTCTTTACATGTGAAAAAGATGAAGGACTTGTGACAACAGCTCCTGGCTGGATTCTAAGAGTCACTGGAAGGCAGAGGAATGGTAGTGAAGACTGGCCTTAAACAGGCCTCACCAGAAATCTTGGGATCGAGCTAGCTAGAGCTGTCCTCAGAGGCCATATGATCCATACAGTTTCTGCTTTTATCTCAGACTCTTGACCTTCTCCTATTTCTGGTTTTGGCATTTATTGTTTCCCTGGAGTTGAGGCCTGTCTACTAGAGTTAAAGACAAGGTGTCCTCACCATGGTGGGCATTCAGTAGAGTAAAGGTCAAGCTGTTCTGGTACATGTGGTAAATGCTGAAACAGGCCTCTCTGAGGAAATGGTCTAGAAAGGTTTTCTGTCAGCCAAACTTGGTGGTGGTTCATGTTCTTTATCAGCAAAGAGCAACACACTGACCTCTTCCACCTATGGGCAAGACACAGTCTCTGTTGGCCAATTTATCAGCCCAGTAGCTAGCTATGTTCATTTGTTGTTGTTTGCAAAGCTCGGTCGCAGCATCTGCCATTAAAGACACCAAAATGTGTCATGACTGAGTAATTAATGGTTAACAGTCCTATTTACTTTTCTCTGTGAGGATTTAATTGAATATAGTTTCCTTTTTTTCCCCCTAAGCAGTTGAAGTTTCTATATCGTAAATGTTCATGTTAAAAACAAATGATCTCAAGGAAGGCTGCATTTCCCTTCAAAACAGCAGGGGAAACGGTAGGAATTCTTAAGAGTAATGGGAAACACACACACATTAAGATGGGCATTATATACTATTATTATTATTATTATTATTATTATTTATGTGGGATAAGTTGTTAAATAATGTTTTTATACTTTTCAGATTATAAAAGTAACACATGTTCAATTCAGAAAGTTTATAAATTACAAAAAAAAATTAGAAAATACAAAAAACCTGTAATGGAATTCCAGAGGGCTAATGCCTGAACAATTTAATTTAACATTTATTTTGCTATGTTTTGAAATCCTCTCTCATTCTCTCTCTCTCTCTTTTTCTTTCTCTCTCTCTCTCTCTCTATATATATATGTATATACACACACACACACACACACACACATAAATATATATAGTTAGCCTTGGAATATATACTTGTACATGTAGCACAGAGATGGTAACTACATATGCATATGCATATACATTCATATACATGAGAATTCATAGAATTCTACATATTTAAAATCAGTATCCTGATTTTTTTATATTTTATATTACGATCTTTTCCCTTGACATTAAATGGTCCTCAAAACTATGCTTTTAAAATGTTTTTAATTTATCATAATGCAAACTCACAAATTTGAGACCTTGAGGCTGAAAATTCTGCATCCATAGGAGAGTTTGTTATGTCCTTCCCATTCCATTTCCCCAAATCTCTCTTTTTTCTAATCTCTTCATTGCCCACCCCCCATCCCTGGTCTAAAAGAATGACTGTACCTGCCAGCATGTGCTCCGATGAACTTCAGTCCCCTAAAACACAACAAATGGTCATTAACTGAGAGATAATACCCCTGGCTTCACACCTCATTATTGAGAGACATGAATTAATTTGTGTGGCTGAATTAAGGGGAAGGAAATGCCACTTACTGAGCTTAATGATGAAATAACTCAAAGTAGAAAGCTTAGAGCTCTGAAGAGGCCTTCCTCTCAGGGGTTTTGTGGCCGCCAAGCCAGGCAACACTCGTACCTAGGAGACAGACGACAATCTAATTTCTTCAGGAAAGCTGCTGTCTTCTCTATCAGCATTGGATAAGAAAATAGAGGCTCTGAAGTCAGATAGCTTTGAATTCAGATTTTGCCCCTTCTGCTTGAAACGTGCATCTATACATGTTATTTCTTCCTTTTTTGTGTCATTTTCCTCTTATGAAAAAAAAAGAAAGAAAGAAAGAAAGAAAGAAAGAAAGAAAGAAGAAAGAAAGAAAGAAAGAAAGAAAGAAAGAAAGAAAGAAAGAAGAAAAAGAAAGAAAGAAAGAAAGAAAGAAAGAAAGAAAGAAAGAAAGAAAGAAAAAGAAAAAGAAAGAAAATGTGGCAAAACTTGTATTTATTTTGGAGTTTGGGGCGGGGAATAGAAACTTAGGGGTGAATAGTGATTGGCACGTGGGAGTTATCAGTGTTCATTCTGTGTGTGTACACCTGCCCAGACATACTGCTCTTAGAACCTGACAGCAAGGAGATACTTAGGGTACGTTCAATAATGCCTCTGCAGTGGTGTATTAAAAACTCTTCCTACTTATTTATCAACTATCAGACCTTTTTTAAGATTTTAATTACTTTTTCATGAGAGACACTGAGAGATAGAGAGGCACAGACACAGGCAGAGGGAGAAGCAGGCTCCATGCAGGAAGCCCGACGTGGGACTTGGTCTCGGAACTCCGGCATCATGCCCTGAGCCAAAGGCAGATACTCAACCGCTGAGCCACCCAGGAGTCCCGACCTCATCCATATTCTTGATATTATCATGCAGTTGCTGAGACTGCACACTGGACTATCACTCTTTTTTTTTTAAGATTTTATTTATTTATTCATGAAAGACAGACAGTGAAGCAGAGACATAGGCAGAGAGAGAAGCGGGCTCTGCGCAGGGAACCTGATGTGGGACTCAATCCCAGGACCCCAGGATCATGACCTGGAGTCAAAGGCAGATGCTCAACCACTGAACCACTCAGTTGCCCTGGACTATTACTCTAAAGTAGAGTCTGATCACAAAATTTAGGAGTCAAATGGTGTTTTCTCCCATACTGAAATATCCTACAGGTATCCTGACATCTTATTTAATGTTATAGTTTTGGTATTCCTTGTATACCACCATGTAGCTTGTGTTCCACTAAGACTGCTGAGTCTACTTTGGTCTCCGTCCCTCCAAGGCAATATTTATTCTCCATCTTAGATTTGAAATGCTTTTGTTGTTGTGATGGTAGTGGTGGTAGTTGTTTTTGTTTGTTTTAACTCCTGAGATCAAGGCAAAGTTTTAAGGTACCTATATTTTTACATTTTAGGTTCTTGGAAGTTTGCTCCTTATCATAAGATTGATATAATTTAGAAATAGATCTCTGAAGCAGTTAGTTTGAATAAGGAGGAAAAAAGTATTTTAGGGCTTTCCCAAGAAAACCCGTGTCAAAATTAGTTTCTCACCCATCCCAATGCCCTCTCGCACTTACTTGTGCTCCTGGCCTGGCACACATATGCATCTGTACTCACTGTAGCTTTAATCAGATATTAGGGTGATATACATCACAAGGTCAATTTGACTTAAGGGAATGTGCACATTCTTTATTTCTTTTTCTTTTCTTAATCACAAAACAATGACGTTAGCGTGTTTCTTAGAGTGATTACATTATTGTCAGAGACTGCATTCTACAAAATCAGGAGTGATCAAAATTCAAGATGAAGATGCGTCCTTTTAATTATATGAAATGTCAGTCTGCAAGTCACATGGAGGGGAAGGGGGAGTTTTACTTCAATTCACTCAAAGACAGATGCACTTCCAACTTCCAACTATTAAAATCCAAACCCTGTGGCTCTAGCAGAATTAATAGGATTTTGATGCATTTCTGATAGGTTTGACTTTTAGATTTCAATGGTTGGCCCCATGCCTGTGCTTGACGCTGCTCATCTGCTCATTTCTGCTCCCCTAGGACAAGGCTATTTCAGAGTACACATTTTATATTTCCATCAAAACCAGTGAGAGTGTCTTTGAAAAATAAACCTGTGGTATTTTTTTTCTACCAATGTGATTTGGATGATTCCACGGTAAATAAAAGAGATGAAAAGACATGATTTGAGAAACATTAAGATTATAAATAAAGGGGGAAAATGTTTGGCTTCTGGTATCTTTTCCAACAATTAATTTCATGAAAGAGTATTCTGATAGTTTACAAACAATGCATGAAAATGCACAATGGTCTTTGACAGGACTTCAAAAAGCCTGCAGAGCTGAGATGATTTCCATCACAGAAAATCAATTTCCTGTAAATGGTGAAGAAGCAAAGATTTTAGGCCAACATCAGATAGGATTCTCGAGAGTCTATTTTCTGCTTGTTTTCTGGAAGCACTCAATGGAAATTTGAAATAGATATATTGTACCATCATTTAATTTCTTTTTTCTTTCCATCATATTCAGTGATATCAAAGTTCATGTTTTATGTGTATTTTTAGACCTAGTTTTCTTCCATAAAGAATGTACTACAGTTAAATACATATTGGGTGTTTCCTGTTTATAATCTAAACATAAGTTCTAGTGAGAGATGGAGAAAAGATAAATGTGCAGTAATAAGTCCCAATTACCACCCCCTTCCAATCTGCTGGTTGTCAGGAACTCAAAGCCTAAATCTATACAAATTGAAAATAAAATGAGAGATTTAGAAAATCTTACCCAAATAAGGTTAAAATTGCATTTAGGAGCACCTGAGTGGCTCAGTTGGTTAAGTGTCTGACTTTGGCTCAGGTCATGATCTCAGGGTCCTGGGATGGTGCCCCAGTCAGGCTCCTTGCTCAGTGTGGCATCTGCTTCTCCCTCTCCATCTGCCCTTCCTCCCACTTGTGCTCTCTCTCTCCCTCTCAAATAAATAAATAAAATATTTTTAAAAATTGTATATAAATTCCAGATGAGTTTTATTATCACTCATTATAACTAATCCCGATAGCTAATAGAAATCATTTTTAAAATTACAAAACTGATGGTCATATGTTACATAAAAACGTATGGATAAGAAGTGTTTCCATTTTCTGGGCTATGGATTTCAGGAAATGAAAATTTCCCCCTTGTTAATTCCAGTGTTGCTGTGTAAGTAACAGGAAATGCCCTCCTCTGCCATCTCATTTCCTCTTATTGTTCATTTTCAATGGGCCCCCTCAGCCACATTTTTGTGCCACCCTCTCCCTTCAGATGTATCGAGCCGGGTAAAAGCCAGCAGCTTCCACTGGAAAAGAGCTGGGTCAGAGATAGGCAAGAGCATGATGAATTTCCCTTCTGTAAGAAAAAGTGAAGGGTAATTGTGGAGAAGCTAGAAGTTTTCATCAAGCAAAGTCCTGACATTTAGATGGATACCTAAAAGAAAACAAAACAGATCTTTTAAAAACATTTTCGTAAAATTTTATATTTGATTTCACTTTAATATTAATTTTGTATTTCTATTACTTATATTTTTAATGTAACTATATTTTTCTATAAAGCCCTTGATGTTTCTTTGAATAGTCATAGCAATTAGTACAGTATCTTGCTTTGGGAGCCCAATTAAAAACTTGTTGAATGAATGAAGATAAAGAGTATAAGAATTTCTGTGCTCCAAAAAGTGATTTTATTATATTTCTGAGTCAAAATTTATAGTATGCAGGAATTCCTTCCTTTGTACATAATCAAGGTGTGGCCATATAAAATAAAATTTAGCATATTGAGCATCATGAAGATATTCTAGGAATATGTGCTACCTATACACAAATAAACCTATATCCAGGAGTTCCTTTTTCTTTCATTCCTTTGTTGTTGGTTTTTGAGCTAGCTACCGTCTATATCTCTCAATACGTTTTCATTCTAGAAGCATTTGAACCCTTTATCCCACAAATGGTTCGATGAGATCAAGTTACTTCGTTTTATGTGTTCTATTCTTTTTTTATGTAATGAAAGTCACATATCTGCTGTCTGTATCACAAGTTTGTGGTGGGGAGCAAGTAGGATTATCAATGCATTCAGAAATGTAGAGAGTGCCTTATACTTATATGATGGTATTATTTATAAAATAGTGATAATAGTATTAGTTAAATGGTAGACCTATATTAACAAAGAGATTAGGATTCTCTCTTTCACACCTTCCATCTTAATCAAATCAGTAGCTGTTTTGGCTGTAAGATATTTTGAGTTTTGAAGTTGGCTATGGGACAGGAGGGTATGTTTCAATTCTAAAAAGAAAGTCAATAATCAAACAGCCTAGTACAGTTTTGATTTGGCTGTAGTTACCTATAATCTAGGTAAAGTAGATTCAAGATTACATTTTTCTAAGTATGATTTCTTCCCTAATGAATCAGATTTAGGAACACACTTTTGGTCATTACATTTTCTCTCACTCTTTGAGTGTGATATTTTGAAAAGTCAAAATGTGTTTGTTCCTTATCTGCCAACATAGTATTTATTTATAGGAGCACTGTTTATCTGCAGTGGAAATCGCCCTCACATTCTCCTCAAAGGAAATATAAGGAGATAATATCTCAAACGCAGTTATGTATTCTTTGTTAAATGTAGTGGTTGATGACATTATAAACAGTATCCCATTTAGTTCTCAAAGCGTTTTTCACAGGGAAGATTACCCCAATTTTACTGATGAAGAAACTGAGGCTCAGCAAGAGGAAGTAAGTTCCTGAAGCTAAAAAAGCTGTCAGGAAACTCCAGTTGGACCCCAGGTTTCTTTGACTGCCAATGCCACACATCTTTACTTCTCTTTTCTCTGGGAAGCTTAAAGCTTGTATCACTCAAATCAAGCATGTTGACTTTGGCACAATAAAGTTCTGGAACCTATTTCATCACTGACAAATCCAGGAAAGAATCCTTCTGTCTCATCCCTGTAGTTCTCTAACCAACCATATGTTTTTGTCTGGTTTGCCAGTTGTTTGAAATCATGTCTACCAAAACTCTCTAATGTGTTTGCACTAACCAAGAATCTGCCATTGCAGCACTACCTTCACATTCTTGCCTTCAAATCATTCTTTGTCTCTAAGGTACTAACTTTTCTCTGCCCTCTTCTGTCTGTGCCTTGAGTCCCAACAAACAGACTCAGCTGTGCTGTCTTTTCTCTTTCTGTCAGAAGCTTTCTGCCATTTGTTCCCTACTAGCAAAATTATTTCGCTTTTGCACTTCCAAATTCTCTACGCTTAAATTTTGCCTTCCTTACCATGAAACCTCTGCATATTGGATGCAGAAATTTTGCTATCCATTCTCATAAGTAGCAAAAGAGTATCAAATCAATCACTTAGTATGGAAGATGTTTCACATTTTGCTTATTAATTTTTGTGGCTTGTGCTGGCCTTTCAATATTTGGCTTAGACAGGGGTGCCTGGGTGGTTCAGTGGCTTAAGCGTCTGCCTTCAGCCTAGGTCATGATCCCAGGGTCCTAGGATAGAGCCCTGCATTGGGCTCCCTGCTCAGCCGGGAGTCTGCTTCTCCCTTTCTTCCTGCCCCACTTGTACTTGCTCTCTCTAGAGCTCTCTCCCCCATAAATTAAATACAACCTTTAAAAAAATATTTGGCTTAGACATCACTTCCACCAAAAATTCCATATGATATATGACCCATATCATCAGTCTGATTTAGACTTTTCTTCTCTACAGTCATTTATTTCTGTATCCCTACCACTGGATATAGTGATTGACGTTTTATAAACAGGCATTAATGAAATAAATAAGTGAACATTTGAATGAATGAATGAACTATATGTTCATAAATGAGAGAGTTAAAATTCTCTATTTCTCTGATCCAATTTATAATGTCACCTCCTAAAAATTGTATTGTCTGCTAATTATTTTATGGTAACCTTGAAACCCTTGAAAGATTTTCCCTCTTAACTATTTTCAATAAATAGTAAAAATGTCCATTTTTCTTTGAAATATGTTCAAGTCTTCTGAAAAGTTGAAAATGAAATGTACATTCAATGTGTTGTAATCCAGTAGAATCAATTGATATTGAATTTGTGTCACTGTGCTTCTTCTGGGTTGAATAGCTTCCTTTCAGAAACCATCATCCATTGCATTAATCAATCTAATCAAATAGTAAATCACAGTCAATCCTTTCTCACAAATGTAGAAAACATAGTTAATGTATTTCACTGCAACCCGCACATGGTCTATTTCTAATGTTTTTTTTTAAAGAAAGGTTATAATGAGGCTGACTTAATTTATTCATACATTCATTCAAAACAATTTTTTGGTGTAACATACAAGTACAGGAACTTTTCAAAGGCTGAGGGTAAAGAGATGAAAGATAACATCCACCCCCTCAGATGTTCACTATCAAGGTAGAGAGGCAGATAAGTATATAATTACAACAAATTATGTTACTGGGTTTAAGATGGATAGGTACCTAGGACTTTATGACAAAGAGCAGAAGGAAAAGCCACACAGATCAGGGAATTTGAAGGATTCCAAAGGAAGTTATATTTTTGTTAAAGATGAGAAGATGCTGGTAGGTTATGAAAGTGGAGGAGGTTGAGGAAGCATTTGAAGAAGAGAGAGCAAGCGGTTTGTGTGAAGACAAATAGACAAGAATGACAAATGTGTTCGGAATGGAAAATATATCGGACTGCTGAGAGGAACATTGAAATTGCATATCTGAGAGAAGAAGGGAAGGCAATAAAGCTAGAAATAATATGCAGGAACTCCTTCAAAAGGACCATCTATGCCCTTCCCAGCATTTTAGAGGGGAGGGTAGGAGAGTTATACAGAGGAGCAGTGTGATTCAGAAGAACGCTTGGATACAGCGCTCTGGTGGAGAGTTGTCAGATAAAATACGATTAAATTTCAGATAAATAATGAATAACTTTTTAGCATAAACACATTCCAAGTATTGTGAGGGACATACACTAAAAAGTTTTTCATTGCTGACCTGAAATTCAACTTTAACTGGGTACTCTATATTTTTACATGTTCAATCTGAACTAAAAAACAAGGTGAGGAGAACCTGGGTGGCTCAGTGGTTGAGCATCTGCCTTTGGCTCAGGTTGTGATCCCAGGGTTCTGGGATCGAATACCACATCAAGCTCCCCACTGGAATCTGCTTCTCCTTCTGCCTGTGTCTCTGCCTCTTTTTCTGTATCTCTCATGAATAAATAAAATCTAAAAAAAAAAAAAAAAAAAGGAAAGGGAAAAAAGAAACAAGGCGGGAAGGACAATTTGGGGAATAGGTAATTAAAAATCTCAAATTACCCTCTGAGCCACAGTGGCAATGAGGATGGAGTGTGCTAACTTTCAGAATGTGGACCACCTAGTGACGGTTACTGAGACTCAGAGAGGTACAGCTTGAGGAAAAAGTTGTCCTTAGATCTTTAAACCTTATTTGGAAGTCAGTGGAATTTTTGGAAAGAGTAACATTACTGGCCAAGGTTGACACATTATCCACTGGGGGGAGGGTGGCATGTATGTATGTCTGCCCTGAAGACTGAGGTGACATAGATGTTCTGGTAAGAAAACCTAGGATACAAAATACAAAGACCCAATGTGCTTATCTTGGTCTCAGGGAAATATTCTCAAAATGTGCCATATTGATGTTTATATGATGCTTTGAAGTTTTCAAAATCTCTCACATCCATCATCTCACATCTACACCCAATGGTCTCACAGTCAGGGGTCAGTTATTATTAACCCAAATTGGCAGATAAGGAAATGTGCACATGTAAAAGGACTCTACCTTAGCTCTCCTTTGCTGTTCAAATTCCAGTTGAAATGCCACATTTTCTATGAAAACTGTCATTGTTTGCAGTTTACTCTCCCTGCCACATACAATGTCAGCATTACTTTTTTTTAAGATTTTATGTTTTAAAATTAATCTCTACACCCAGCATAGGGCAGAAACTTACAGCCCTGAAATCAAGAGTCACATGATCTACAGACTGAGGCAGACAGGCACCCCAATGTCAGGATTATTACATCCAACATAATGCTGCTCTCCGTGACCTTATTTGATCTCACCTTATGCATTCATATTGCCAGCCACTAGACCGTAAGCTGCCAAAAGGCAAGGGAAATGCTTGCATGTATTGGAAACTTATATAGTCACTTAGTGAGTTTGGAGCATTTAAAAGGCTCTTAGTAAATGTTTCATTATCAGACTAGCATTGGCACAGCCAGAAATAAAAGTTCCTTGATTCTCAGCCTTCTTTTCTGGCTTATCCTCATACCCTTTTTTGTTCCATCATGTGCAGAACCAGGCAGAGATATGTTTGTGAGCAAACACAGAAACTTTAGGCCAAAGTACTATTCAGAGGATATTTCATTTGCCCCCCAGACGTAATGCAGGATTGGTCTCAACTGCACTAAAGGGACAGCGTCTATATAAATTGCATGATGGTTCAGGTTAGCAGAGTGACAGAATGAGAAGTCTACACCTGTTGCACACTTACCCTCTTCAGGTGGCTTGCTCCAATTCTTGGCTCCTTTCCACAAACATTAGAGGTGTGACTTCAATCCTTCTCAGTCACAACTCAGATTCTAGAAGTTCTGAGCTGAGAAACAGATTGTGAGCAAGGTTCCTCTGTATGCCAAAGGGACCATGCAATGACTAGTTGACCCAGCTTTAACTAAAGGGCAGTTGCTCTACATTTGTGACTCTATTCAAGTATTTGTTTTATTTATTTGTTAGCATAAGAGTATATGTATGCACATCTATAAATAAAATATGTGCAAAGTACATTTACTATATATTATATAGAAAGTCATTTTCATTCTAAAGTGTAAATCAGAAATCCCTAGAAGCCTTGTTAAAACAAACTTTCTGAATCTCAGGGCTTCTGATTCAGTTAGTCTGGTGGGGTCTGAGAATCTGTAGGTGTAACAAGTTCCCAGGTGATACTGATTATACTGATCCAGGACCACACTTTGAGATTGATGGGTATAGAATATATAGTCTTATATTTTTTGTGGATGTGTCTTGTACACATTGGTTTACATATGCATGCATCTCTTTCGTAGTTGTGTATTATGATTAGAGACAAATTAGTATACATATGCTTATCTAAGTACTTAAATATACACACATATGTAAATATATATAAATAATATACATATTCATAAAGTTGTTTATATGTAAATGTAAATGTATATAAATGCATATGCAAATGTATAAGCCCAAATATATAATGATATGTATTTATATACATGCACACATACATTTTATACACAAAAATATGATCAAAAATATGTTTGTAGGTGATGCTTATACTGTGCATGTGTATGTTATCAATGTGTCTTCCCCTTTTACACAAAAACTTTAGTCAGTCAAACATACAACTCAATCTCTTATGTTAAACTTATCATGAAAAGCATTGGTTAAATGTTCCAACCTGAAGCAGAGATATCTTCATACTGGTCTTGTTAAACTTTATTAGTTAGATGATCTCAATTTCTCTGGAGTCTCTTCTACATTTCCCATATTTCACATGTGCAACTACCGAATTAAACAAGTTCCATGTTCTTTTAGAACCACGAAGACTGGTCCTCCTGTGAAGTCAAATTTCAATTTTTTTGCCTTCCCCTTAAAAGATAGTGCAGTTTTTCTGGCATTTAACTTGCAAAATTAATGAAAATGTAATACAAACTCAGTGTGCTGTGTGCTCCTGGGTCATATCTCCCCCTTGCTGCTGACAGGGTCTGTTTTTTTTTCAAAGGCAAACATTGTCTCTAGAGGAGGAGGAAAGGAGAACCATGAATTTGGGACCTGATGCTTAGGAAGACAGAGGTAGAAGTGAAAGAAACAAAGGTCACCTGGTTTATCAGGTTTCATGGGACACTCAGGATAGTAATAGCTTATTTTTCTCGCTTGTCTCCACTCCTATCCTCTCTGCTCCAAAGTTCTTCCTATTCATTTTTTTAAAGATTTTATTTATTTATTTATTTATTTATTTATTTATTTATTTATTTATTCCTGAGAGGCACACAGAGACAGAGAGAGGCAAAGACACAGGCAGAGGGAAAAGCAGGTTCCACGCAGGGAGCATGAGGTGGGACTCGATCCAGGGTCTCCAGGGTCACACCCCAGGATGAAGGCGGCGCTAAACCGCTGAGCCACCGGGGCTGCCCAAGTTCTTCCCATTCAATGGACGAGAAGAAGGAATAACTTAGAAGAAGAAAAGAAAATGCAGAGGGAAAAGATTTCTCATGTTTTATGAATGTGATCATGGTCTGCTTATATCTCATGACACTATATTGTAGTAAATATTGTCCTTGGTGTAGAACTATTTGAGCTGAGCTTCAGAGTCTTTTAGTAGCATGCTCAAGGACTCTCAACTTATAAGTGGGAGCCAGAATTTGAACGAAGATCTGTCTGATTTCAAAGCATAGAGCCAGAACTTTTGATTAAGGCTTTCCTAAAACAATATGCAAGAGAAGCCTGGATAATAATTCAACATCCCTAGGAATTTATCAAAGTACACATTTCCCCAAGGGATTAAAAGGAATAGCAGGAGACCTAGTGGAATTGTGCATTTTGAAGTAGGAAAATAAACCTGTGATATATGCAGGATAGGAGGGCAGGTTTATGCGGTGGGCTGTCAGCAACACGGTTTGCCAAATACAGTGTGGTGAGTTGGTCAGTGGGGCTCTTCTTTGGTGTGAAGTATGAGCTTCATGTACTTTTGTGTCCCTAGCTTTTATTGGAGTGTCTGCCTGTGGTAAATTCACAACAAAAAAATCATTAAATTAATTGACAATTTGAGTTGGCCTTGCTTAAAGGTAGTCTTTCCTGACCTGTTCTCTTTTAACAAGGGATAAGATTTTATTTCATAAAATGAGATCATGTGAATGTAAATAATGCAGAAAGAGAAAACATTGACTCAGCATCTGAAAATATAATCAATGGAGAATCATCTTCTGAGATTATGGTTTATTAGAGAGATAAAGAAGGACACTGAATGTCCCATCAGAAGTTGGGAGAGTCATAAAAATGAAAGAATCTAGTGGTATTAGGTAAAATGTTCTGATCTCACTAATGTTTTGGGAAGGATCTGATAATTTTGAGGAGACTTTAGACAAAAGAAAGGTGAAGGGAGGCTTTTGGAGCAGGGAAACCCCATGAACAAAGGCTTTCCTGGCAGTATGTTTATCTTGGTACATTGCTTTTGGAGTCACCACTCAGGCAAAAAGGATATCTATCATTGACCATTGTAGAAACAAGAGATCCTGAAGGTAGAGAAAGCACTGAATCAGCCACATCAGTGTTTCCAATGATGTTTGGGGAAGTTTGGAAATCAAACCATCTAACCAAACCCAGAGTAAATTCTCAAAATAAAATAATTATTTGAAGGATCTATTCTCACACATACGCAAAAAGGAAAGTAAACAAGACAAGGAGAGACATAGAATTATTTCAACACCAACCAGAATTAAAGAGTGGCATCTGCTATGCTTTGGACTTTCTGCTGTCATGAAGAATAAGATGAATCATGGCCTGAGGGATTTTTACATCTGGATGGCTTAAAGTCTGGTCTAGAAGATTGAATTCAAGACCATGTGGAATAGGATTTCAGTATTTTGAAGATTAAGACTTTTATGGGTTCTTCATATGTTTTCTTCCATCAAGTAATCAAACTGAAATGAACCAAAATGTTTATGAAATGCATATTCTAATCATGCACATCCTCTGAATGATTAGGAAGTGTCATTTTACATTTTAATTCCTGTTGTTTATACAAAAAATAGTTGTTGAGCACTTGTGTCAGGTACTCTTTTAGATGCTGAAATACAGCAGTAAACAATGCAGAAATCTCTGACCTTGTGGAACTTATATTCTAGTGCAGGAAGATAAGCAAGATAAATCAGTAAAATATGTAATAGTCTGGATATTGTTGAAAACCTTCATAAAAGTCTTCTCCAGAGCCTTGTGGATCACGAAGTCTCCAGGAGCCATTGTTAACCTTGAGAGAAGTAGAAACCATGCAGGCTGGAGTGGTCCTCATACATCTGCTCTGCAATTTCCTAGTCCCTGGGCCCTGGACAGATCATTGATACACCCCAATCCTCAATTACTGCAGCTCCAGTATCATGGCTATTATATTTACCTTGAAATTTATTGCGAATTTTATAGGAGATAATATATGTGAAAAAATGTGAATGTAACTAGTGATGAGGAGAGCCCTGAGTAATTGTCATTAACACACTTTTGTCAACATAAGTAATTCAGAATAACCAAGGAGAAAATTTCCTTTTGTTTTAGTTTATTGCTGTTGCTCTTGTTGTTTTGTCCTGTTTGTTTGTATTTACTGGGCTGGACAAAGGTCTATATCATAAGAATTGGCAAGACGTTTGTCATTAGATGGCTAATCAAGTTCAAAGCACCTTGTGAGGTCACAGGATTGTTACTCTCTCTATATAAGGGATAATGAGTTCATCTATAGGACAGAGGGTGAAGGTAAAGGAGGTTACCCTCTGCACATGCCCTATGAAAGTCAGTGCTGTAGAGTAGAACAGGTACCATTCCTCTACCTGGTTTCCATCTGCCCTTTGTGTCCTGTTGCACATATCTTTTAACCCCATCAAGGTTCTTTTGCATGTGGAAAATTAGAAAAAAGTATCAACTGGCCTATTTGTGGGACCTTAGAAAAGAGGCTTTCAAAGAGAAAAATAAAAAAGATACAAAGGCTTCATGCTTGAATTAAAAAGGACAACCTTCATATCTTTGGTTAGACCACTTCTCTTAAGTGCCCTTAAGGGTGAACTTCCTCCCTCTTTGTTCCATAATGTGCATGTTATTTAAAAAATTTATTGAAAAAAAATTATTGCTTTGGTGATCTGAATAGGGATAGGATATGAGCCACCACTAAGCTAACAATTGGTAGCAATGATATTTATGAGCAAACTTCAAGAGTAGTTGGAGAAGAAGTCTAACAGTACCTGTTTCATGAGTTAAACACAACAGTGATAGTAACCAAGAAAATCTCCATTAATGAGGAGGAAGAGATTAGTGTAGTTTCAAATAACACACTTTCCCCATGTGTGAGCAGAGAACCCACTCACACCACACGGGTCCCATGGGACACTTACAGGATCAAGGACCCTGAATTTTAAAGTCGGATATATCCCATACTAGCAAATAACCACTTCTTAGTGTATCAATTTAATAAAAAAATGTGTGTAGTAAAAGAAAAAAATCTCAACTAATCTACTTGCACTCCTTGGCAATGCAATTCATTACAGGATATCCAACTCTTTGGAGCTGCCTCTTCTTCATGAAAACAGAAATGAAGGTGTAGCAACAGATGCCCATCTCATTAAGATCATATGATATCTAATAATTAATATCATTGTTAATAATATTATATATAAATATTACATATCTGTGTATATATGTATAAATATATGTAAATTCCATGTCTGTGAAGGCTTTGTTCTAAGCTTTTTCTCCAGCTTTCCTCATTTGTAGAGACTGTTGACTATGTGTTATTTCCCATAGCATCATGTTTTTTAAAGTTTCATTTATATATTGAGAGAGAGGGAGAGATAATGAAAACATGAGCAGGGGGAAGGGCAGATGGAGAGAATCCTCAAGCAGATTCCTCACTGAGCATGGAGCCTGAAGTCATATGGCTTGATCTCAGGATTCTGAGGTCATGACTTGAGCTGAAATCTTAAGTCTGATGCACACCAACTGAGCCACCCAGGCTCGCTCCATTCCCACCCTGCTGTGTCCAATAGGTCAGTTTTTTTAACTCTTCTCCTAATCTGGGATGATACTACTCATCAAGGTGTTTATTTTTCATCCTGCAAAAGTAGGTGCCTCTTCAACTATTGGATGACAATAGTACAAGCTTAACTTTTTGGGACATATTTTAATGGAACTCATAAAGTTGAATCCATACTTTTGCGTTTTGTGAATTATGTTTTATTGGTGTTTTTGGAGAAATGTTGGTATCTCTCGAGAGCAAACACTGAAATCTATCTGGGTTTTCTAACGGCTTGAAAAAGACTCTGAGTCTTTTATTCTACCCATTTACTTAGGTTAACAGATATGCATGACATAGACCTGGTCTTTTATATATATACATATATAAAGTTTTTTGGTGTGTGGAAAAAAAACCTCAAAGGGTGGGGATTTTATGAACTGCCTTTGTTGTGCATTTCAGTTTGTGCTTGTCCCTTTGGGTTTTTTAACTTCCATGTTTCCACATATACTTCTTTGATTTAAGAAGTTTTACTTGTGTTCTTTTTTCTCTTTCAAGCAAATTTATAAAAATGCTTCCAGTTCTTGAAAAAAAAAAAAAAAACTGTTTTTAAGTAGGTTCCACACCCAGCATGGAGCTCAATGCAGAACTTGAACTCACAGCCCTGAGATCAAGACCTGAGCTGAGATCAAGAGGTCAGACACTTAACTGACTGAGCCCCCGAGGGTCTCCCAGTTCTTAAAATTCTTGAAAATATTCTAGTTTATTTTCAGTTACAAAACTGTGGCATTAACATTAACTAGTGTATTAAGAAGGATAAAAATGTTTGTATCCCACATCAGTGATCCCAAAATCTTCTCTAACTTCCATCACCCCCACTTTCACTCCTCTCATGTCAGCTCAAGTCAGAGACTACACGGTCTAATGATTATTGATTGTTGATAAATAAATGATTATTCTTCCATTTAGAATAATTGAGCTCACATTAAATTGACCTTTTAAGTTTAGTTGCTTTTCTAGGTTGAAAACACAAGACCACAGATTGATAGCCCAAATGTTCTGTTTTCCAAGAGAAATATAGTAAAAAGGAGGGAACTGTCACTAACATCACGTGGCTTGTTATACACAAAGCAAGGGATCATTGGTTTCCTCTCTCTGGCCTTAGTACCATTACTGGTTCTAAGACAATTTTTGGTCTTCAATTTTTTTTTTCAAATACATTACTAATAATTTGCTCTTTATTCCCCCTTTCTTAAAAAAAGAGACATAATCCTCCAAAATAAAGTTGTATTAGTATACTGTTTAGAGAAACTATATTTTTTGGAAAATGTTGATGTTCACTGAAATGGAAATCTCTAGGGAAATCTGGCTTAACAAGTTAATGTAAAGGGCAAGTGTGTATATTAATTTGAATGATAATTGTATTCAGACTGAAGAACAGATGTCCTCCTTTCACGGTGGAGTGCCTTGATGTCAGAGAATCTAGAGGTTAGTCACTATTGATAAACTAGACTTTCTGGTCTCAAAATCTGGATAATTTGAGTCAGTATTCTTAATATTAATCACTTCTCTAAAAGGTTCTTTTGCCTATGTTGCTTTTCCAAGTTAGACATGGTAATGAACATAGACTACATGCTGATTTAAAGGCTATTAGCCAGATTTATAAAGACAAAAAAATCCCTATATTTTTTCTTTTATTTCATCTTATAACTAACATTTTTTTTCCTGAAGCAAAATAAACAAGAAGAAAGTATTAATTAGTACTTATAAATCAATAGCTTTAGCTCACACATTTTATTCAGAATAAAATTTTTTTTGTATCCAGATGTATAATGGAAGGTCATATTTAACTGTTCAATCAATATATTTTTATAGAGTCAAAACTAGACCCAAAACTTGTTCTATTTCTTAATCCTCTAACATCTGAGTGTCCCCAAAGAATAATTTTAACTCTCTATAAATAAAATTATTCAAGTCACATCCTACTTTTGAACCATTGTTGAGGTTTAAAAGACTTTATTTCTAGGTATGAATGCATGTATCTCACATGTTTTGCTATATTGGAACAAGAGTGACTCAGGTTTACAATTGAAATTAATTATTTTTAAAGAAGCATATTTTAAAGAAGCAGAAGAGATATGGCATTTTATATTTAGACAGTGAAATCTCCCGGTTAGAGTTAACCTCTCATACTTATATGTAGAATAAAAGAAAAAGAAAGGAAAAAAAATACTTTTGCAAGCATTCCGTAGTTTCTTTGGAGGTCCTAATATGTGAGGAAATATTTGAAGTCACTTCAGATGATACTACTTGGAAGAAAGGTTTAGATTATTTTTGGGTCCTTCATGGGATAGAGCATACAAGATAACAGGATTATGCCCTTTGAAGGGAACTACAAGGAGAGTGGAGACAGAGCTAAAGGACGTAAACTCAACATTTATACATTCATTCAACAAGGGGGTATGGGTGCCCATGACGCATGAAATCTATATGAGAGAAAAAGATGAATATGGATTTCATCAAAAGGTAAAAAGATATAGACAAATACATTTCTAAATATGGCAGTATAATCCATTAGATGACATTGGCAATCATAGGGAAGAACCTCAGAAGAACTCCTAAACAGACTGGCCTGGCACCGGAGGGTTTAAACTCTTTTGGGTGACGTGGTGGATGGAAGAAGGCCCCCTTCAACAAGTCCACAGGAGGTGGTTTCCACAGGCTCCAATCCCTCCGCTGGCCTCCAGTGAATCTGCACTGATACCCCCCGCCCCCCTGCTCCCACCTCCTCTCCTGGAAACATGGTCTCAATGAAAAAGACTGAGCAAACAGTACCTGCTTGGGATATTGAGGAGATATTGAGGTGGAGAGGGTTACTGGGATTTCCAGGAAAAAGAACAACATTCCAAGGCCAAGGAGGCAGGAAAGAACTGACCCACTGGGATAATTGAAAGTTATTTGGTGGGGAAAAAAAAAAAGGGAGAAAATGGAAACATCAAGCCAAAGAGCTCGAGA
The DNA here is from genome assembly GCF_003254725.2 of Canis lupus dingo. Classification (NCBI taxonomy): domain Eukaryota; kingdom Metazoa; phylum Chordata; class Mammalia; order Carnivora; family Canidae; genus Canis; species Canis lupus. Next base: position 27,123,216 of record NC_064261.1, on the reverse strand, counting down.
AGGGCCGTAGTTGATGCCATAGTTGATATACTAAGGGTTTGACCTTTTTTAAAAGCTGTGAGGAGCCATTGGTGAATTTTAATGTGAATTACCTGAAAAGACCCAAAGAATAAACTACTAATTTGTCACACAGGGAGATTACAAAACCCCCTTCTTTGGGGTGCTTTGATAAGCTGCAGTCACTTCATTTTCAGACCTTCTGTACTTGTGTAGGTGATTGACCTATGATGAGGAATCTGAAATTCTTCAACTGCTGGGAAAACTAGCTTAAGTGTTGAGGTAAATGATTTGCTGACTCTGCATATCCACTCTCCAGCTTTCTCTGGCTCTGATCCCAGGAGCTTAACTTCATCAGTTGGTGTTCTTTTTTTCTGGCTTCTGCTGGGATCTGTTCTGGGTGGCATGAGGAGGAGATCCAAGGGCTGAGGGAAAATGTGGTCAGAATGATTATTGCGCAGTCCATTCCTGTTCCCTGCTACTACAGCTGGCTGCCTGTCCTTAGAGAAGACCCTCCCTTCTGCCCTCATTTTCACTTCCTGCTGTATTTTGCAGCCCTGTTCCTGGCCTATGCATGCACACCTTCCAAGCTGACCACTTCCACTAGGAATTATTCATGGTACTCCATCATCATGCATGGGTTTCTCTTCACTCTTCCCACACTGCAAGGACAGTCCTTTTGTTAGATCCTTCTCCATGCATATCCAAGTGCCATCTGCTTCTTGCCAGCACCCAGACTAGATAATGATGTTTAGTAACATTTAAGATGTCTAAAATATCAAGACGGAACTCCATAACACTCTACCTGTAAGCATCTGCATCATCTCACTTGTGGCAACGCCATCCTTCCAGCTGTCAAATTGAAAACCTGAGAGCCCCTCACCCCACAACTACCTTCTTTTTTTCCTATGCACCCCATACAATCTGTTAGGAAATCACATTGGCTCTATCTTAAAAATACAAGGTTGCCTCTCCTCATCAACCTCTTGGATGCCATTCAGGTTTGAGCCACCTTAGTGCCTTGCCTTGATTAGTACCTAGTGCCTCCCATGGTCCCCTTGTCCCCTTGTAGCTACACTGGCCTCCTGAGAGCTTATGCCCAATAGAGTAACTGTACAACTGCATTAAAGTATGAAATAGATCGTGTCACTCCATGAAACCTCCAACCACTGGCTCCTCTCCCACTCAAAGTGGCCAAGAAGGCCCTCATGATCTGGCCCATGACTGCATGGACAACTTGTTCTACTCCCTTCTCCCTCAATGTTAGCCATACCACCTACAATTTGCTGGACTTTGGTCCATCAATTCCCGTACCTACTTACCCTTCACTTAGATATCCTCTGGGCTACCACCCTTAACTTTTGGTGAATGGTTTGGTTCCAAAAAGTCCTACCCTGACCATACTAATTAGTACTGTACCTCATTTCTTCTTTCCCCAAAAGCCCTACTCCTCCTTATTTTGTTATCTTTTTTTTTCTTTGTTTTGCACCATTTATCATTTTCAAAGATTTATGTGGTATTAGTTCCCTAGGGCTGCCATAACAAATAACCAAAAACTGGGGAGCCTAAAACAATACCAATTTATTGGCTTACAGTTCTGGAGGCTGAAAATTCCAAATCCAGCTATCAGCAGTGCCATGCTTCCTCTAAGCCTCTAAGGAGAGGATCTGTCCATCCCTCTGCTAGTTTCTGGCAGCCTCAGTCCTTCCTTGGCATGTGGAAGCATAATTCCAATCTCTGCCTCTGTCTTCATGTGGCCATATTCTCTCTGTGTCTTTGTGTTTCTGTGTTATCATATGCATTTTTCCTGTGTGTCTGTGTGTCTAAACATCCCCCCCCTTTTTTTTTTCGGAAGGACATCCGTCATATTGGATTAAGTAAGGTCCATCCTCCCTAATTACCTCATGTTAACTTGATTAAATTAAATCCACAAAGACCCAATTTTGAGTAAGGTGGCATTCACAGGTACTATGGTTAAGATATTTACTAGATCTTTTCTGGGGGGAAGGAGGGGTGGAGGAACACAATTCAACATATAACACATAATTTTCTTATTTATTATGTGAATTGTTTATTGTCTGTCTTCACGGGCCAAGAGTTAGATTTCTCAGAGTAGTAATATTTGTCTCTTTGTTCACTAATTCTAAGTATCAAGTCCACTGATCAAGTATCTAAGGTTGTGTGGCCACAAAGTGTTGTTGAAGGAAAAATCTGAGTAACAGGCTGTTTTAGAGATAAATGTGAGTGGAACTTTATGCTGAATGGAAAAAGAAGTCTCTGAAGCTCTGGTTTGACAATCTTAATTTTTGAAAAGCAAAATACTTTGCTTAAGATTTTAAAAGATACCAAACCATGAATCTTTTCACTTGGAAAGCAATACCTCACTGACATGGAAGATCCACATTTTATTCTCATGATTTATTTCCTGTATTTTACAACCTATTCATGCAATTTGAAGCACTTATTTTTAACCCGATTCATGTTACATCCTTTGAATTTCAGACCTGGGATGTGAATCTTCAGCAGATGGTTGATATGTACATTGGAGAAGAAGGCGTGGTAAGAGGGTGGAGGTGGAGATGGGAGGTACAAATCTCATCTGTAAGCAAGCTTTAGAGATAAAGGGGAGTGAGATGTAGCAAGACCCTGTGTGGCACTGGCCTCATCACTGTCCTCTAGCTCTGGGTCTTAAGTGGCTTAATCAAGCTTAGTCAGGCATTGCTCTGCCTACTGCTCTGTGCCTATTTGCTGCACATAGATCTACCTCTCACTCCTCCCGAGCCTGTGGCTGCATTCAGATCCCTTCATGGGTTCCTGGACACAGCTGTTGGAGTATCTCTTCATCTTAAATTGCTCCTAGTCCCTCCCCCATTTTGTTTTTCTGGGGGCTACTGAGCCTTTCCAAAACTTAATATATCAGCACGCTCTTCACACTGTTCCTAGATGATTCAGTCAGCTATGGAGGAGCAGGAGCAAACAGCTGTCATATATATTAGTGAAACCTGAATTGCTCATATTTCAGATATAAACCAGGTCCCTCATATACAGGTATGTCATATCTTTACATAACCCCTCACGGCCTGGATTCTCTAGTCTTGAACATGGGGTCATTTGACAAAGACGTATCCCCTAGGCCTCCATGTGCTTCCTAAAGTAGGTAATCTCAAATATTTGAAAGTAGTTCATATCAATTACTAAACCAGAGGAAAAAAATCTATATTATTTGAAAATAAAAGCAGACCCATGAAAAAACTTAGAATATTTGTTATAAAGTTATAGCAATGACATGGTAATATATAATATATAATATATAAGTATATACTATGCAACATATATACTGTTATATATAACAGTACACACAATGTGATGGCATGTATAATGCAATTCTACATGGGTATATATAGCATATAAGATTGTCACATTATAATGACAACTCCATCAGTTCATCGTTAATCCTCCAAGAAAGGATTTCTTTCCAGCATTACAGTAAGATAAATTAATAGATGAATGACAGGTGGCAGTAGTTATTTGAAATGTCCCAATTGAGTAAGGGATTGTTGTCAAAATACATAAGGGTTCCTACATACCAAAAATAATGCCTGGAAGGACAACCATTTCAATGGAGATAGGCCAAATATAGACCATAGCTACTTTTAGAAGAAATAACTCAAAAAGCATAAAAAGCTTCTGAAGAGGAACTCAACCTTTTTAAAACTCAGTAATGTAAATTTAACCAACAACAAGACATTACTTAACGTCTGTTAACCTGGCAAGAAACAGACACTTGAGTAAGGTCAAAAGTTGGGTGGACAAGGTGGCAATGGTAGTATGGGCTAGTGTGATTGTGCTGGGGAGCCAGCTCACTCCACTGTGGTCCCACATTCTGGTCCTGAGCATGTGTTCTAGAGAAAGTCTCACTCAGGCCCATGGAGGCATGCTCCTGAAAATGTTTGTTTAGTACTTTTTAGAGTTTGGGGAGGAGGTGGCAGGCTCAGCACCCTCTGCTGCAAAAGTGGATGGGTAGAGTATGGTCAACAAACAGCCTAGAGCAGTTGTAAGCAAACTTGTTCTATAAAGGGTCTGGAAGTAAATATATTTGGCTTTGTGAGCCAGAGGGTCTCTCTTGCCATTGCTCAGCACTGATACTATGGCATAAAAACAGTCCCATTGACATGACCCAAAGGAATGGATATACATGTGATCTGTGAAATAACATTTACAAAAAAATGTTTGGACTTGGCCTGGACTATCGTTTGTCCATTCCTATATGACTAATTCTGTTTACAAAGATTGTGTTAAATATACCTAAAAAACAATTAGCAAAACTAAATATAATAAAAGATCCACATTAATCACATAAGAGTGACTTCTTGTGGTAAATGGAGAAGGGAATAAGGATGATATAGCAAAGAGTAAGCGGTGAAGGAGTGATGAAAATGAACCTAGAAATAAGGATTATAATTAACTCAAGATTTTGTACTTACATTCAGTTTAATTTTTTTCTAAAAAGGGCAAACAAACTACAGTTTTGAATAGGGGCTTTAATTTGCTCACAACTTCCAGAACTGAAGTACTATGTGAGTGCAGCTGAGTGCCTGCTGTGGGTTAACACGATGTGTGGGCCTCTGGTTTGATGTTGTACCTAAATATGGCAGGGAATCACGATACTCTGTGCAAAGTCATTTTTAGTGCCCTTCTTTTGAAAATAAGTGGCACTAGGTAAAAATAGCAGCTTTTTTTTTTCTTGATCAGGAAATAATGATTTGAAAAATGCCCAAGAGGAGAAGAAAATTGTCAAGCTGCATGTACAATGGCTTAAATTGTTCAAGGTATTACCTCTGATAAAGAAGAAGTGGAGCTCTGTGTTATAAGAAAATCGGTCCATATGGGAGATGTAGTAAGGGATAAGTATGCAACAATGGTTAAAAGCAAGGGATGGAAGTAAATTTTGGAATCGTATCCTGGATCTTCTACTTTCTAGCCAAGTTACTGAAACTTGGTCAGTCCCTATTTCCTCATGTTAAGATAAAGATACCTTAAAGGGCTGTTTTGAGGCTGAGAAGCTCAATTTAAAAATAGGTTGGGCACATAGGAATAACAGAGTAGTACTCTTATGGGAGATGCCTTAATGGTTTGTATGAACAGCAATTCCTCATTTCTGTGTTTTTCCAGGTTTCCATACAAAGATTATAGACTCATTATCAGGGAGATGATCATTGCCACAAAAATATAGTGTATTCTATGGAAGAGCTACTAATGTATTGCCTTTAGACTCCCTGAAGCATCTAGAAAGCATCCCAGGTCCCATTGTAAAATACTCAAAAATATTTTTAAAAGAGATTAACTCAAAGGAAAGGCCATGTTAATAAATTAATTAGAAAATTAGTACAATGTAAAGGATCACATCATGATAGGCAAAAGTCATCCAGGGTCATCCATGATACTTCTATCTCAAAAGCCCAGTAACAAGCTGCAGAAGACCCTCTCATCTGCTTTAGTCCTTTCCAGGTTGCAAGACTTGAAGATAATGTTGACTTTTCTTAAAGATTCAGCCCCAGCCTGATTCTCAGCATTTTTTGACATTGACACCAAGTGTCACCAAGCCTCCAGGTGAAATGATAGTGGTCTGGATAAATGGCATTTATGTAGAGCCTCATGTTTCCAAATCAGTTCTAAATAATGTATATACTCCCGTTCTCACGTTAATTTATTTCACCTCTGCAATTCTTTTTTTAAATTGAGAGTTTATTACAAGATTTTTAAAATGTGTGGAAGATAGGACTAATAAACAGCACATACATATCTATATGCTCACACCTTAATTCAGGGAAAATGACAAAGTCATCATGTGAGAATCGGCCTGTGGGCCTCTCTCCAGACTTTCTCTTTCTTCCACATTTGCCAATATTCCATGTCCTGAAAAGTTTTGTGTTTGTTGTTCCCTTGTTTTCCTTTAAGAAAGTTTTACCACATACAGTTCTATTTTTATTTTTTGTGATTTTAGACTTCATATGCATAGATTAAATCACTGTATCGGGATCCCTGGGTGGCGCAGCGGCTTGGCACCTGCCTTTGGCCCAGGGCGCGATCCTGGAGATCCGGGATCGAATCCCACGTCAGGCTCCCGGTGCGTGGAGCCTGCTTCTCCCTCTGCCTGTGTCTCTGCCTCTCTCTCTCACTGTGTGCCTATCATGAATAAATAAAAATTAAAAAAAAAAAAGAACTATTTAAAAATCACTGTATCTTCTATGACTTGGCTCTTTACTCAGTATTACTTCCTTTTGAGTTTTGTAGATGTTTTTGCAGGTAGCTTTAGTTTGCTTTCTATGTAGAATGATTTTCCTTTGTAACAATACATAACAGTCTATTTATCCCTTCCATGTTAATTGGCATTTGTGTTGCTTTTGGTTTTCTGCTATACCATGATGAATAACTTTGCACATGTCCTTGTGCACTTGGAACATTTGTTGAGAGTATGACTCAAGCAAGGGGATTTTTGTGGTCATAAATTGTGCATGTCTTTAACTTTATTAGCAGTATCAAGGTATTGTCCAAAATGTTTTTACCAATTTATAAGCAACTTGTAGGTCTTCCAATTGGTTTTTATCCTCATCAAAACTTCTCATTGTCAAAAATTTTGTTTTACCTCAAAATGGAGAATGTGAAATGGTATTTCATTTCCATTTTAATTTCCCTAAATACTAATGAGATTTTTTTTTTTTTTGGTTAAACATACGAGCCATTTGACTCTTTTTTTTAAAGATACTCTTCATGTATTTTTCATTGTACCATATGCCTTTAAAATTTATTTGTAGGCTTTATTTATATATTCCAAACTATTATTTTGTCAGTTAGATGGTTGCCAAAATTACCTCCCAGTCTGAGGCTTGTACTTTTATTCTGCCTCTATTTTTTAAAAAATGAACAGAAGTTATTAATCTTTATATAGGGGATTTAATCCTTCATTTCCTTTATAATTTGTATTTTCTGTGTTTTGTTAAGAAATAATGTTCTACTTCAAAGTAAAAAAAAAAAAAGGTTGTCTTACACGGTTTTCTAATTTTTTTGGTTTTGTTTTTCACATTTAAATCTTTAATTCACCTGGAATGTATTTTCTATATATGGAATGAGAAGAGGTTTGTTCAATTTCATGTATTTCCACATGAATATTTTTTCAGCATCATGAATTGTAAAGTCTATTCTTTCCCTACTGACTCATAGGACCAATTCTATAATAAATCAAGTCTCCGTATATTTCAGGGGCTGTGTCAGTTTGATTGATTGATTCTTGATTTATTTGTTTTTGAATTGGTATTATTCTATCTCATGCCAATACTTGTACCGCTTTAATTACTACAGATTTTTAAGTAATATTTATCTATACAAAGCATTTTTACTCCTTATTTTATTTTTCTTATTTGGGAATATTTCAACTTTTTGGCTCTTCTAAATAAATGTTAGTATTGGATTATCCAAGTCATACAAGAAAGAAGGAAGGAAGGAAGAAAGACAGGAGAGAAAGAAATTCAGATATGACATTTAAGATTGATGTTTCAATAAATTTATAGATCTCTTTAGGGAGCAATACAATTGCCAGTTTTACAATACCAAGTCTTCCTAATTTCTCTCTATTTACCTGGGTCTTTTAAAATGTCTTTCAAATATGTTTTATAATATTCTCACTGTTTTATTAGATTTATTCCAAGCTACTCAAGACTGTCATAAACTTTGTTCTTAAAATGATATTTTCAATTATTTGCAGCTGGTGTGTATAAACACAATTGATTTTTTTACATTGATTTTATGCCTAGCTACTTGAATGTTCTTATTAATTCTAATAATTTCTATGCAGATTGTTGACAGTTCTTTTCTAACAATTTTTACGTAGACTGTTTATGGGTTTCTAAGTATACATTCATCTCACAGGCAGATGATGAGGGCTGTGCTCCATCTTTTTTAATGATCAAAAATTCTTTTTCTCTTTCTTGCCACACTATGCTACTGGCTAGGCTCTGTGTAGAGTAAGAATTGTTCATGACGGGCATGTTGGTTTTTTTAATGATCCTGGAGAAATGCTTTCAGCAATTGATCACGAAGGATCACATTTGTTCTAGGTTGGGCATACATACCCTTTTATTCTAATTTGCTACAAGTTTTTGTCAGGAATAGATGTTGAGATGTTTTTATTTGGTAATGAATTTGGTATTTCCTATCTATGAACCAATCACATTATTTCTCTTTTTTTTATACCTTAGTTTGGTAAGTCATATTAAACAATTTTCTAACATGAACAGTCTTCTTTTTTTTTTTTTTTTAAGAGTTTACTTACTTGAGAGAGTACAAGCACGAGGAGGAGAAGAGGGGGAGGGAGAAGCAGGCTCCCCGCTGAGCAGGGAGCCCAAGACAGGGTTCGATCCCTGGACCCTGGGATCATGACCTGAGCCAGAGGCAGACACTTAACTGACTGAGTCAGCCAGGTGCCCCTAACATGAACAGTCTTGTCATGTTGACTATTGCTGAATCCTCTGTAGGATTTGGTCTATTCGATCAAGTTCTGTGCTCTCCTTAGGATTTACCTGATGTGGCCATGCTGATGATCTTTAGTATATTGCTGGATCTGTTCCAGATTCTTGCCTCAGTGGTGATGAGACTGGCCTAGAACTTTCTTTCATGATCTTTGTTGAGTTTCAGTAGTTTCTGTCAGTGTCAGAGAATTAGTTGTAGAGTTACTTCTTTATTTATGCTCTGAACAGATTTATGGAAGGCTGGAATGATAGGGTTTTTTTGTTTTTTGTTTTGTTTTGTTTTTTTTTTTGGAAAATTTGGCAGAGTTCTGTTAAACTCTCTGTTACACACACGTGGTACACACACATGTGCACACAAACACATTTCTTCTTGAGAGACCACGGATTATGTAATATTTTCCCAAGATATTTGCATTTAACTTAACAAATTTACTGGCATAATGTTGTTCAAAATATCTTCTTTATAGCTTGAAAATCCTTTCTGCACCTTCAGTCACACTCTGTTTTTAATCTCTAGCTTTGGTCAAGGGCTGTAGGCATTTCTGTCTGATTTTGAATTTCTCACCCTTCTACCTAGGTCCTAAACCTCTTGTCCAGAGGCACAAATTGTCTGCACGCTGGCTGCTATCAATCTGCTGTTTAACATCTACCTGCTGACCAAAACCTAGATTCCCTTGTGCTTGGCTGTGCTCTCCATCTATCCTCTTGAGTAGAGTCCTCCTCAAACTGAATCTTCTCTGAGGCCCACAGGCCCTCTTGACCTATTCCACGTAGTATCAACACCTTTCTCAGCATCTATTTCATCCACAGGCATAGGTGGTGACCTGCTATGTTTCATTTTCTCCCTTTCCTGGACTTCTCCTTCATGAGTGCTGAGAGTAGACAAGTATGGCTTGGAAATAAAACTCAATCCAGCTATTATTCATTTTCTATGATTTACTTAAATGGTTTTTAGTACCAGTATGGAACCCTGAGGCATATAGTACTGTCCTACCTACAAGTCACTCCTGCTTCCTATCTCTGTCTGGATTGTTCTGCTTTTCCTAGTGCTGGCAGATTGTCCTGTTTGAAGCCTGTGGACCAATGCTCAGCCTCCCTGCCCATCCTGGCCTATAAGTCTTGAGAAACGAAACACCTGGGGATGCCTTGCAGCTCCTTTCCTCATTCAGGGAGTGAGCATCCTTCCACAGATTTCAGAGCAGTAGCATGAAATTCCAAGACTGGAACTGCCTAAACCCTACCTCTTCTGTTTTCTACTCCATTGTCTTGTTCATAGTTAACAGAGAAGTAAACTGTCCTTGAAGGCCATATGTTTGCCCATTCATGTTATTTTTTTCCATTTTCTTTCAAGATGATCTATTTCCAACCCTAAATGACTGAAACCATTCCACTTGCCAGGACCCCACACCTTCAATGGAGCCATCCTCCCCTACCCAAGATCCATCCAAGTTACTATAGCTCTAGGCAGTCTGGACCTTCCTTCCCCACCATACTGTCTTCTTAGAATTCTCAATCAGAGTCCTGTCTTCCAGTCAAGAAATATATCCCAAGTCCCTGTGAATGATCTTCTGTCACTTTTCACTTGCCCCAATGTTTATGTTGCCATTACTCAGGTATACACTTATTCAGGGCATGCTTAACAGTACCTACAATGTGACCAATCCTGCATTAAGCACTAGATGAAAAAGAATTGAAGCCTTCAGTAGATTAAGCATGTGGTTGTGCTGACAGACAAGTGTACAGTCCCCTTTCATCCTTGGAGTAGAAATGTGTGTGAGGACAGTGGAAAGGGACAGGGGAGAAGAGTAGCCTCATAGGGACAAGGCGATTCACAGGGAAGACTTCTGCATCATATGAGGTCAGGATGAGGATGGAAAATGGGAAAAGCTGAACTGAGAAAGAAGATGATAGACAGCAGGAAAATCAAGTAGCATTCTTGTCATGGTTATGGTGAGAAACTCAGGTTAAAACACAATTAGCTGGGGAACCCTGGGTGGTGCAGTGGTTTGGCGCCTGCCTTTGGCCCAGGGCACGATCCTGGAGACCTGGGATCGAATCCCACATCGAATGCCACATCCCTCCCTGCATGGAGCCTGCTTCTCCCTCTGCCTGTGTCTCTGCCTCTCTCTCTCTCTCTCTCTCTCTCTGTGACTATCATGCATAAATAAATAAAATCTTTAAAATAAAAAAAAAACAATTAAAAAAATTAAAAAAAAACACAATTAGCCTGAAATCTGAGAGGAATGTAAAGTTTAGTTTAACACAAGTAAAGACTGGGTAAAGATGCTATAACTATATAATGTACAATTTAGTATCCAAAATATATGATAGACTCCTAAAATCAGTAAGAAAGCAAGCAATGCAATGAAAAAAACCCAAATCAGCAGAGTATAGACATTTCATTCAAGAGGAAATTTAAATGGTTAACAGAATATTAAAAAGACAACCCCTTCTCATAATCAGGAAAATATTGTTTACCTAGCATATTACCAAAGCAAAAAAATCTACAGTATCAAAGTTTGAGAGATATAAAAAATAAAGTTATATTATTGGGGGTGGGTGCAAATTGATACAACTTTGAAAAATAATATGACAATTTCTTCTAAAAATGAAAATGTGCATATATTATAGCCCAGAAGCTTTACTTCTGGATATATTCACACATGTACACAGTGTTGTTTATCAAAAAGTTATTTGTAGTAACAGAAAACAAAAAATAAAAACAACCTAAATTCAATAGGAAAGTGAATAACTAAAATGTAGAATATTCACATGATAAAAAACAAACACAAAGCTTTAAAAGAATGGGTAGATTTAGATATATGGGTGGGGAGAGAACCAAAACTCAAATTTTGACTGGAAAAAGAAGTTGCAGAATGATTTAACACTGACTTCTGTTTCATAGAGCTATGTTTCATTCTGTGTTATGAAATTCCAAATGATCCTGGAATTGAGAAATTTCTAAGAAAATTTATGTATATAAAACTAGTGTTTCTTTTATTCTTTCCTTCCCTCCCTCTCCCTCCTTTCCTTGCCTCCCCCATCCCTCCTTCCATCCTTCTGTCCTTCTATCCTTCCTTCCTTCCTTTCCTTTTTGGGGGGAAGGGGGGTCACTGTGGTTGAATACGAAGTTGGAGGTTGGTGAGTGATTTGATGTAAGGGGATGATCATCAGAGATTTGAGTTAAATATAGATTCACTTTCACTTACACCTTGGAATGCTTGGCTCTTTATGGCAATCATTTCAAAATGGGTCAAAAAAGTCATTTGTATTACTACTTTTCATCCTCTTTCAAAAGCCAATGTATGAGCATAAAACCATTTAATGATAGTTGCATTTAATGATAGTTGCAGTGCCAAGAAAATCAAGAAATAGCTTTATCTTAAGTTTATGAGAATTGAAGAAAGAAAAGAAGGGGGATTAAAAATTTGATAAAATTTTGGTAAATTTTGACAAAACCCAGAGATATCTGCCCAGTTCTATGTGAAATGATTTATCTTGACCAATTTTTAAGTTTCTTCCTCCAGCGAATACATAGGTCCACGTAGTTCTCAAAACATCTTTCAGCCCATTCTACCTCTAGAGGGGTCCATATTGGGTCTTTTTCAATAGTCATGCGATAAAGAGTATAGGCTTGTATCTTCCAAGGGTCGGCAGCCTACAGAAATGAAGATGTGTATCATCCTTCTACATGACATTAGAGTGTGTGGCAATGGTATATAGTCTTTAAAGATGACTAAATTGGGATAACAGATCAAAATCTTCAGGGAGAACCTTCCAAAGCCCTCTCTTAAGTATGTGCACTACTTAGAAACCAAACCAAGAAAAACACAAACATGATTAAAGTGTCCCAATTTATAATTATGAAAATGATACTAATCAATCAAGTAATCAGGAGATATTTGACCATAATTGTCTTTTGAAAAAGACCAAGAATGAGCAATTACTAAATCCTTACAATAAATAAAATCTTTTATATGTTACCACATTTAATTTTCCTCAAAACAATCACCCTAAAAAGGGGTAATTATCTCATTTTATGCCAAAGAAAACAAAGTTCGTAAAAGCCAAATAAATCATTCAAAGGTATGCATCTGAAACCCTGTTCCTTTTACATGATACTAGTCCCCCCATGGGGCTCACCATTAGGCTGGAGTATAGAGGAATGCATAGGGCTCTTCCTGAGCCTCAATATCTAATTGAGGGGACAGTAACTATCATGTGTCATAGTAAGTGACAGAAGCCACCCATTGCTTAGTTCCAAAGCAGGGAACAAGAATTTGATCAGGGTGTTCAGGAGTGGTGCTTGAAATTGATGCAGAAGATTAGGATTTTGCATACTTGGATTTGTTCTCAAATGTCTACAATGTAGGCTTAGAGAAGCAATATTTCAGGATATGTCCCATATTCCATAGTATTATTTCATCTTAGGTATCAAAATTGGCAAAGAACTATAGACTTTGCCCATTAGTTTCATCATGAATATTGCTTTGCTTTTTCTTTCCCTTTGCCCCCAAAACAGTGTTTGCATAATTGAGATCTGATCCCTTTATGAAAAGAAACTTCTTAAAGCATAAAGATCTATGTTGTAACATAGTCTGATTCTAATTCAAATACTAATACAATTATGTGTATGCTCTAAATTTCCGGAGATAATATGAAAAATATTAATATGATCATTCAAAACTTTTTAAAATCAAGGTAGAAGAATGTATTCTATCATTTAATTAATGTCCCTACAATTCTGGACAGAGGCTTCTCCCAATTTCCTATTCTCAATAGGACTGTTACAGTGACAATTCAAAATTACCGGTACAGCTCTACTGGAAATGGATTGTGGGAGTGCCACTGAGGCCTCACTAACGTGATTCATTGGCCGTCCCAAGAGCTTTCAGAGGAAGGCCTTGATTTTTACATGCTGTTTCATATTAGTATCTCTTCCGGAATATAAATCTTAAGAGCAAAACTGTTATGCAGGTCTGTGAGTGGAAACCTGCTGGTCAGGTGAAGCTGGACTCTAGAGGAAAGAGAAGGGCCAGCTTGAGGAGCACAGTTTGCATATCATCTTTCTATTTAGGCCAGAAGACAGATAGAATCTGAGGGTCCATAGGCAAGTTATCCAGGAAGATCCTCAAAAGCCAAGGTAAATTCTGGTGGAGGTCAGAAAGTTCAGGACAGCAGGAGGACTTGTATATCTGGGGTGTCACAGAGGACAAAAATTCTAAATTTCATAAGGGTGAAGCCAATTAGTTGCTGTCCCAGGAGCAGAGGTAGTAGAGTGGATCTCATTCTAAATCAGTAATCACTCTCCTTTTTGCCTCCTCTGTAGACTCTGGAGATACAGTCCTGGGCATAACCAGGGTAACTAAATTTCAGGTAATAAAATCTCAGAAAAGGACTTGGATGAAGTCTTCCTGAGGAAGTTTTAGTAGTGGACCTTTTACCTATGCCTGCTGATTTAATGGTTGGTTTGGGCATACTCTCATAGATGTGATAGCACTTGGCAGAGTGTATTTAAAGATCCTTTGTATTTTTTTTCTAAACATTCCAAGGTTCAAGATTGGTCAAGATATTGAGAAAAAAATGAACAGACTGGACTGAAGAGTCCTGGGTCAATTCTGAACGATGGTAATAAGGTAGTTATTGCTAACAGGCATTGGACAAGATCTAGGGCCAATCCAAGTGCTGTGACCTTGGGTAAGTTACCTAAATACTCTAAAATTGTTTCCTTATCAAACCAAGACAATAATATCTAATTCATAATTAGTATCAGGAGGAATAAACGAGGTAATTTATGTAAATCCCATCACAGTATGCCATTGTCTAAATTGAATAAGTGATGTGTTCTGTTATAATGCTGCCAGCTATAACACTGGAACAGGATACAGAAGATCTATGTTGCCAGACACTTTGTGATAGGAAGGGAAACTTTGTCCATATAACTTTCATGCTGATAATCTTCCCTTCTCTGCGTCTATCATTCTTTTTTCTTCCACCATGGGGTGAGAGAGCTTTGTCAAGCTCTGTCTGTGTGTTAGATAAATTCCAGAGGTCCAAATTAGCAATGGAGGGAGTCACATGAACTATCAAAATGAGATCAAGCTACAAAACAGAGGCCACCAGTGTCCTAGGGTTTCTCTTGACCCAAGTGTAGCATCAGAGATCTGGGAGCTTGATCTTGAATCAGGATCTATACCAGGGAGTGCCCCCAAGAAATTAAAAACAGACACATGAACTGTAATAGGCCACAGAAAACATGAGGATGATGGAATGGTGTGAAGTACTACAGGTAGATGACCAAAGTAGAATTCCATCAAGGTCCAACTCTTTTGAAGGCACAGGCACAGCAGGAACACCACCACCACCAAAAACTATCCAGTTCAAACATCAGTACCTATTAAACATGAACAAATGACTAATTTTTTTCAACTAGTCAGTATTCATAGAGATTCAGTCCAAGTCTGTCTGGCAAATACAGTATTTAGTATCAAATGGCATGCGTTCACATTTTCCTAGTACACTAAATTTACTCCCCAATTAAAATTCCATTTAAACAAACCAGAATGCCTTCCTCACACATTATACCGACTCGAAGGAACTAGACTCTGTGGCCCAGTTCATCAAAATGCACTTGAAAAATTATGTCTGGAACTCTCAGACCGATGCTACGCATTAAAGGTTTTATTTTCTTCATTCTGTCTTTTCTCTTCCAAGGCTTGACTCATAACCACTTGAGATAGAGCTAAAGCTGACATAGAAAGTGAAAATCCTCTGCCTTCTTGCCTGCAGGAAATCCTCGGCAGGAGATTTCCAGGCTGTGCTGTCATCAAAGCTAAACTTAACCTTGTTCAGGAAAAGAACCCTTCACTTTCAGACCAACTCCTTGTCAGACCCATTCAACTTGCAGAGTACAGTGTTGGGGGGAAAAGGGAATGAAAAATAGCAATGAATGCATTTCAGTTTGAGGTTATTGAGTCTTGAAATGATGACTTCTTGTGTTTTGCAATGACATTAAAGTTAAATATCTTGGTTCACGGCCACTTACCATTCTCTTCATCTCCATTAATCTTTGCTCACAGTTTTGAAATATACCACTTTCTGTCTTGAGCAATGAAATGAAATTTTCCCAGGGTTATAATTGCTTTCCAGTGTGTCTTTTCTCATGTTATTTGATTGCTAAAGATTTCCTCCAAAATGAGAGATATTTAGTGAACACAATACAATGTATTTTCCTGCTATTTTTAATCTGTTCATGCATAATTTGAAGGGTTGGGTATGGGAAAAATGGAAATTGAACTCATCTGACCGTGACAGATTTGCAAACTCTGAATACAACTCAAACTTTATTGGTGCTTTTAAATTACAGCACCAAATACCTGGACATGTCCATATAACATTTATAGCATTTTATGTCTTCATAGCTACAGCCAACATTTGCTTAAGAGTCACAATTGTAATTCAGGATGAGCAAGAAGAGCATTTTACAAGGAAAAGTAGAACATGCTGAAGCATTTTGCCTGGAACAAGCTTTTATTTTTAGCCTGTCCCCAAAAAATCATTATCTAGAGGCTTGAAATGTCTCAAAAAATCATTATATTTGAGTGTCTGGTAGGTTATTTCATAGAGTCCTGCAGGATCAGATAATATTTGGTATCAGATGGGTAAGCTCTCTGAACCACAAAAACAATTGGTAGAATGGATTGTCTGTTGGAATCTACCCGTTTCTCTCTCTTCTGATGAGCAAACATTCTCTAGAGAATGTTTTAACAAATTGCACACCACACTTCAATCCAGTAAATTATATCCAGGATTTTTTATTGAGTTATATAAAAGATAGCATTTCCAAAATTGAAATATGATCAGCTGAGGGGCTCAGATAATTAATATCTGTCTGCATATAATAAATGAAGATCTTCTCTCTACTGCAGTAGCTTGGCTGTATCTTGTATGAGTGACAAAGTACAAAGGATGACAGAGACAGCAGGGCCAGATTTGAGACTTAGCTCTGAACTCTATTTGGTTCCTTCCCTTCCAATGAGAAAATTGTTTTTAGAAGAGAATAAACAGATAAGGTAGAGCCATCCATCATCAATTAAAGGGAAGCAGCTGGTAAGTTGGGACCACTAATGCCAGTTTATTGGCCACCCTTGCCCAGTTCCCATCCTCAAATCCTAAAAGCAATATTAAGAGAGGTCTAGTGATAAATTAAGGGAGATGATCATTGAGAACTGGAAATGTTTTCATTTCAAAATTTTAGGATTCAAGTTTATGCATTCTGTAAACATCATTTCCTTACTCAAAAATCCATACAGAGGCTTACTGGATAATTATAATGTTATAGTTACCATTAATTGAGCACTTTTATCTGCTGAACATTATTTTCTCTGTTGCTTGTTCATAATAATCCCAATTTGTCACAATCTCCCTGTGGAGAACAAGCATCTCCACCACTATTTTAGGGAGGAAAACTGCAGCACAGAGAAGGGAATGGATTTGCCTAAATGTATCAAGTAAGTCAGTAGAACAATTAAATGCATAGACAGGCTGATGCAACTCAACAGTAATTTTATTCTACGTGATACTTGCATACTCATTGTATTTACACAGTCAAGCTCCCCTTCATATTTACTGTTTTTCAAGCCGTGCTTTTGTTATCAGCAGAATTAGGTGGGAGAGATGTTTGAGGCTAGAACAAGTACTTTGGAGAGAAGATGTGTTTGTATTTCCAGCTAATTACTTGTGTGTTGTTCATAACTGTGCTTCTCACCTGTTAGATGGTCACCTATATAGCTGTCCTACTCACCTAAGACATCTTTTTTCCCCCAAAGATCAACTAAAGAAGGTTTTTGAAAATCACACACATATAAAAATAGTAATGATGATCTCATCAAAATTATCTTTAAAGATTCAGTTTTGATTTCATTCCCCTATATGACTTGGGGAAAGTCTTAACTGTTGTCCAGACATCTCCCATTTTAGAAAGCTGCCTTGTCCCTGCTCAGATTTCTAATCTGGATTTAAGACTCTCCTTCATTTATCTAAGATTCTACTCAACAAGTAATTATTGAACAACTGATCTGTGATCATCACTTTGAAAGGCAATGAGAATAGGAAGTAAGACATAGTCCCAGTTCTTAAAGAGCTTGATGCCTCATGTAAAACAATATCATCAAAATAAAAGCACATTGCCATTCTAGGTCCTCCTACTGAGGCTGAGTACAAGACCTAAAAGGCCCCAAAGAAGGAAGTCTGCCTGAAGAGATCTCTGCCTGAAGAGATCAGACATGCTCTGGGAGCACTTGCAGGAAACAGAAGTTGATGAGTGGGCAAGAGGAAGGTGATATAGAGGTTATTTAGGACACAGTCAAATATAGAAGGGCACAGAGGTACAGGACAGCATGTACAGAAAGCTGTTGAGAAATTGGCAATTTTGAGCACAGACTGAGAAATAAGGAACACTAGAAGATAAAATAACCAACAGTCTGATTATGAATGGATATAGAGAGGCAAGGAACTAGAATTGTATTCTGAAAGCACGGGAGAACTATCTCCGGTCAATGTGATGTTTCTTTTTTTTACTGAATATAGTACTCACTGCTCACTTCTCTCTTTGGACTATTAAGAACTTACCACTTTATAACATTATATGACTTTCCATATTATTTGTAAGCTTCCAGGTCTCTAGAAAAATAAAATAGTCATTGAGACCAGAAACCTTGAAGTTATCCTTTATTCTTCCCTCCCTTTCAATGCACCACGCAATGATGATTCTTATATAATATACCTCAATTTCCTTACCCTTTCTCCATTCCAGTTGCCATTGCTTAGGTAAGGCACTTATTATTTCTCTTTACTATTTCCATAGGCCTTGATTGGTTCTCTCTGTCTTTTACCCTCACTACTGTACATCCTTCCTTACCCCAGACATGCACACACAGACATGCCCCACTCTCTATGTTAAAACCAGAACAAACTTCACAAGATACAAATTGGTGAGACTCTTTCACCCAGAGCAGTGTTTCTCGGCTTTTTAAGCTTCTGATCTAAAAACACAAACATATCAGGCCCATGTTTTTAATATGTCTATTTAAAAAAATAAATCAAATATAAGGTCTAGAAAGAAAACCACGTATTTTCTACAACCTTGTTCTTTGTAATGTCATCTAAGATCTGTGCCTTGTGTTCCTCTTAAGACTCACCAGTATAATGAACCAGGCAGCATGATGCCTGGCACATTATGCTTAAGAACTATTATTGAATACAAGAAAAAAAAAGTGATAAAACTTAGAAAGTGTGCTGGGTTTAGTCTTGGAGCATGTAAGTAATGTATAAACAGAATAGCTCTTGGTACAGAATTATCTTAAGAGCCCTAAAGTGCTGATAAAGAAACAGTGTTAAAACCATCTGGATGTGAAAAGTCTAAAATATGTAATAAACTGTACAAGAAATGTCATTTTTCAAATGCAGTGACTGCAACTGGAGATGGTGAGCTTGAATCTAGTGAAGAAAGGGGACAGCAAATGAAGGGAATGAATGTGCATCCAGTCATGTGCCAACCACTGGGTTAAATATTTTACATGAATTGTCTCTTTTTGTTCTCATAACAAGCCTGTGTACACTTATTATCCCCATTATACATAGAGAAGACTGAGATTAAATGACATCCCAAAGGACATATAATTAGTAAGCTGCAGAGTCAGGATCTGAATTCAGACTGGGCTGGACTCCAATGTCTGGGTTCTTTCCAAATATACTACAGTCTCCAACTGGTCCAGAAAGAACACACACACACACACACACACACATACACACACAGCCAGATTATGATCTTGAAAGACCATTGCTTCTGTCTCTGGGCTGTCATTATTTTTTTTTTATCTACAAAGACCAATAAAGATCAATATTTGTTCACATTATCAGTACATGTTTATCCCATCCACTCATAAATGGTTGGCATTGACCTCACTGAGTTGTGCTGTCAGCCAGCTGGCCAGTTTCCAATCCAAACCTATCTTTTTAATCAGGCCTTTTCCCTCAATTCCAAAGAGTAGATTGATGACACACAGAGACGTTAGTGTTTCCTTTAGAAATTCTGTGTCTATACCCATTAAAGATGAAGAGGGTTTTACAAATGTCTAAGGATTGATTGATCTGCACTTTAAAATCGGGGTTTCCAGAGTAACCAGAATTTTTATTGTAATTTAGAACTACTCAATGCAGGATCATGAGTAGCTATTGGAAGTTTAGCTTCACTGTATTCAAAGAAAGAATAGATATCTACTGAAAAAGACAAAGCTCTAGAAAAGAAATTCTCAGCTCTGATGAGCACTAAATTGGCATAACACTGTCTTTATAATTCTTCACTTGCCTCCATTTATTCATCTTAATATTCCATACATAATCCCTTAAAGTGCTCTTAAAAGTAAAAAGACATCATCTGTATTTTTAATTTTTTTAAACCTGTGATCTTTGTGTGTGTGTGTGTATGTGTGTGTCTGTGTTGTGTTCTTTGTAATGTTGATGGGTGTGTTCTATGTGGAGTGTTGATAGGTGGGGATGGGAAGAAAGTATCAGGAGTGTATAGAAATAAAATTGAATTTAGAATTGTTTTAATAGGTAAATTTTTACCTATTAATTTTTTTTTCAAAGTTTGGATTTTCTTTATATTTGCTATTAAAACCCTCCAAATAATCTAGTCACCACTCTCAGTTTATATCCAGAAATTTCTAATACGTTTTATCTGTAAATCTTACCTTGTTTTACCATTAAATATTTCATATCTTCTAGCTAAACCAGCTCACTATGAAGGAACATTCATAGTCCTACAGGTTTAATAATTTTAGTATATTCGACTTTAGACACTACCAGTAATGCTTTTAGCAGTTGTGTTTTTTGGTCTCTGACCAAAGCTGATCTCAGCAACAGGCACGTTACTCCTGAATCTGATGATTGGACCTCAGTTTCTAGTTCTCTGACCAGTCTGTGACCCTATCAGTGACACCCTGGCCTTATGCTCAGTCTATTATGTGCTCACAACCCTCTCTTTGTTCCTTCATCTTCATGATGCCACCAATGGAAACCAAATTTAAGGCTGACATATTAGTAGGGCTTGGTGAGAACAGAGGTTTAGAAATGATGATTGAATGAAGATAGACACAAGTGGTAAACTGAGAAGACAGTTGCAAAAATTATAACATGGTATTCAAAAAAATCTGATAGGAAAAAAAAATCTGATAGGATCAAGTAGTAGACAAGTGAGAGGAAAAAAAAAACGAATGCAAATCTGAGAGGTCTTTCTTTTTTTTTTTCAGATTTTATTTGAGAGAGAGAGAGAGCAAGAGAGTGAGCTCAAGTTGGGGGGAGGGCAGAGGGAGAGGGAGAAGCAGGCTCCCCGCTGAACAGAAAGCCTGACTCTGACTCTGGACTAGATCCTCAGACCCTGGGATCATGACCTGAGATGAAGACAGATGCTTAACCAACTGAGCCACCCAGGCACCTCCTAAGAAATCTTTCAACTGTTTAGAGCAAATATTTATTGAACATATATATAGTCCTGGACACTAAATGCTAGAGTAAAATAATATCCTCGCTTAACAAGATATTTTGTGTGCCTTACATTGCCCCACAATTAGTATGTATAACATATGCCTCACACACAAGGGATTTAGGAAACATTTGTTCCATTAGATTAAATCATTAATAAACTATATTTAAGGTTAAAATGGAAAATTAAAACAGTTGAGAATCCAGTATTACTAACATGAGACTTAAAAAAAAAATCTGGGGGTGAAAAAGAGTAATATGAAAGGAAAAGTAACTTAGAAAAGCATGTTTCAAGGTGCATTTTGAGTTTGGGCTAATTATGGAACATTCATGTAAGGATGAAAAAATCCAAGAAGGGCTTACCTCATATAAGACAGTCAAATGGAAGACTCACCAGTGCCCATCTAGGAGGCATTCCTGATGTCATTTTAGGAATTGGAAGCCACTTTTCAGATAGGTGATATGCAAGGAATCACACCGACCTGGGTTCAAAGCCCAGTATAGACATTGACTAGAGTGTGAAATGGACAAAAGCCCTTGTATCTTCCTCAGCCATACAGTACGAATGATGGTTTCCCTCTTGATAGGCCTCAGTGACTGCCAACAACCTAGACAGACACTGTGCCACCGGCTGCCACTGCTGCCGTGCTGTCATACTTATTATGCTTGATTATGACGTAGTCCTAGCAAGCCACCTACAAGTGAAGGACCTCCAAATCAAATCTAACATAAAAAATGAGTAGAACTGTTTTTAAATCTAGGAAAATATCCGAGAGTGCTCTTGTCAATCCCTAGACAGCACTAGCCTCTCTTCTAGATGCTCGTGCAGCCTACTGCATCCCATCCATCACCAATCACTAGTGCAGTGCAGCCAGTGGTGTGCCCATCTTCACCATGTTTGAGGAATTTGCTATCATTGTCTTTACTATCTTTAAAGTCTTATGGACACTCAGAAGTCTAGAATGTGCCCAGTTATGGTTTGTTGATTGAACAAATGAGCAATATCCCCTGCCATTTACAACTGAGGAATCTGAAATACAGAAAGGTAAAATGAGAGCGTGTTCACAGTGAAGGTAAAAGAGCCCGGGGTTCCTGGATCCCAAGTCAAAGGTCTTTTGCATGGAATTGTTCATAAACATAAGGAGCTTCTTAAAAATATATAGAGAGATTATCTTTCAACCCAAAGTAAAT
The DNA here is from genome assembly GCF_003254725.2 of Canis lupus dingo. Lineage (NCBI taxonomy): Eukaryota > Metazoa > Chordata > Mammalia > Carnivora > Canidae > Canis > Canis lupus. The sequence goes on along the minus strand of NC_064261.1, from coordinate 27,100,960 downwards.
ACTTGGTTTCTTGAACTCAGGGTCTGTGTCTTGGACTTTAATTGTATCCTCCTATAGCAAAGAATACAACCGTGAGTATTCAGCAAGCAGAGACTGCATTAAGTTGGAGATGAATGTCAGGACAGAGAAGGTTTAACCTTCTTTTCATGACTCATTTTAGAGAGTCATGTTTTTTGATCTGTTCATCATGAGGTAATTTATATTTTAGGATTTCACGGTGGAAAAGAGGAACAGGGTCAGATTCAAGAGTAATATTAGAATATTTATTTTTGTTGTTTACTAAGTGAAATTATAGGTAACAAGGGGAAAAAATAAAGGAAGCTAAAAGCATGAGTTGTCACTTCTAAGCACCATTGTAGGCACTACACGAAATGCATGCTTTATGTCTCTTAAACAAAGTAGGCCATTAAGTGTGCAATGCTAAGAGGAATTTTATCTCACCTATAAATACAAGTGAATCTTTTAAGTTCCAAATCCCCATATACAGACAATTTACTGTGGTAATCAAGACGATACTCACAATTTAACTTCAGGGCCATCTGTTACTGGAGTGGTATTTTAATAATAATGTATAAAAATATATGTTGGCAACAAAAAATGTTACTTAAAGTAGAATCATCTTAAAGAGTCAATGATAATTTCTAAAAAGCTATGTAAATATCATATTTACTCAGAACTCTCTCTTGTGCCTTTACCTTTTAATTAATGTGATAGGAGACCTTTAATATGTAGCTGTTCATATACATTAAGGAACAAATTATCCCCACTTCTTCAGACTGGAAATATCAAATAAAATGCTTGACTTGAGGAGCCACACAAATATTCATAAGGAAACAAGTCACTTTTCTTGATCTCTTCTTACTTTTTTAAATCCTCCCTTTATTGTTCTCTTTTTGATGCTGAAGGAAGACATAAGAAGGCAAGAAAAATAGAGAAGAAATTCAAGTTCTTTTGAAAATCATAGGCTATTCTGCACTGGTTTTCTGTTATCCGGGAGATGCAATTGTGCCCTTCTTTTTGCATAAGAAAAGTTATTTGTTAAAACAAATGTTATGAAAAATAATATAATTATGATTACTGGACTTATGCAGAGGTGGCAGATCACCCCTGGGAAAGGGGAAATCTGAGCTTTGGTCCAGGCTAGTCCATCAGTGACTGAATAATCCTGAGCAGACTCCTAAATCTCCCTAAAGCCTGATGTCCTCATTTGTAAAGTAAAGGGCTTGAATTTCACTATTTCAAAAGTTCCTTGGGTTCCTGTATCCTCTTGCTTTATGAATGTAGGGCTTAGTCATTTGCAAATAAGAATGGGGTTGTTCAGCAGTTACTGATTGGAAAGAGCTGAGTTACTTTCCATCACACTCATAGGCATGGATTTTCACTAGCGTGGGAATGGGGTGGGGTAGGAAGTGGACTTTATGTTATAAAGGAAAATTAGTAGATATGGCAATAAAGTTATCTGCTGAGGAAAAAAGGAAAATTAGTAGATTATACATGAGTAAGAGTTTGCATTATTAGATAGCTTTTAAACTTTATCTTTTTTTGCAAAAAAAATATCTTATTTTTTTAAAGATTTGTCTGCTTATTTTAAACGGAAAGACAGCATGAGCACAAGCAGGAAGGGCAGAGGTAGAGATGGAGAGAGAGAGAATCTCAAGCAGACTTGATGCTGAGCCTGGAGCCCAATGTGAGGCTCAATCTGAACAACCCTGATATCACTACCTGAGCCAAAACCAAGAGTCTGACTGACACTTAACCGATTGAACCACCACCCAGGCACCCCCGTAAAAAATCTTTTAAAGACAAGCCCCATTTATTTAAAATGCATTCATCAACTGTGGAAAATGATATTCTGGTAAAATCATGAAAGCCTATCTCGGGTTGTATATGTCCCCTTGAAAGCCTAGTGTCAGTCCCTTGGTATGTTTCCCCCTCCAAACATCTCTCAGCCTACCTGAGTTTCTTCATCCTTTCCTTTTACCTCATGTAAATACAGATAAACATCCACCACAGTTTTGGAGGAACCAACTGATGGGTTTAGTGTTGTGCAGACACACTGTCAGAAGGCAGAGATGTGAGTGGTGCCTAAAATGCGATGACAACATGGGTTTGCTTATTTAAAGCCTGCAGGAATGGTGGAGCAGATGGTGCTTTGTTTCTTTCCTTCCCAGCCATGTGTTTGGTGTGATGTTGGCCCAGTCTCTGCAAGGTGGCTGGTCCACAGAAGGGGAGGACTGCCCCATGCAATATTGTCCTCACTCTCCGGTGATTCTTTACCCCTTCGTTTCCCCACCATTTCATATTCTCCCTCTCATCTGGCCCTTGGTAAACCTTTAGGGCAATAGAGCTACTGGTGACATCAATTACTGAGCAAGTATTGTGATATGTCATAAAGTTCAAGAAATGAAAGTATTGAAATGGTTGGTCTCAATTACAGCAAATATTACAGACGATTCATATAGTGCTCTGTGTTTTCATTCTGTTCTTTATCCTTTAAAGGGGGTTTTCCTGCATATTTTTCCATATATTCTCATTCTTTTTAAAAATGATTCTGTGGCTGAATATGTCAGAGATGACTCTCTTGATTTTTCAGACAATGAAGATACTATTTAGTGCATTTGAATGTATTACCCGGAGTCATTGGGGCAATAGAAAAAAATAATCTAGAATGAAGAGCTCCTAGCTCTAGCCTTCCTGATACTTTCCACAGTCCCAGACTGTCCCAAATCATGAATTATAATATGTATAAGCTGTTCTAATTTATGCTAGATCATTTCTCTTCTGCCTTAAGAATAGGACACATGTCTAAAAATAATACACACTTTTGGATTTAGAATGGTTATATGGACAAATTCTTTCTTTTAAGATTTTATTTATTTATTCATGAGACACAGAGAAAGAGAAAGAGAGAGAGAGAGGAAGAGGGAGAGGGAGAGGCAGAGACACAGGCAGAGGGAGAAGCAGGCTCCCCACAAGGAGCTGGATGTGGGACTCGGACTCGATTCCGGACTCAAGGATCATGCCCTGAGCCAAAGGCAGATGCTCAACCGCTGAGACAACCAGGCATCCCTATATGGACAAATCTTAATTCCCAATGACCAAGATTAATTTGATTAGAGGCCTGGTCTATTCCCAATTTAGATGACAGAGAGAAGACGGAGAGAGAGCCCAGAGCTATGTACTGGCTGGGGAGGAGATGTCTTTCTTCCTTTCTGATTTGAGATTTTCCCATTATTATCACTTTTAGGGAAAGAACAAAAGTTCAGCCACATTCTCTAAAAGCCACTATTGCAATGCACAGGGCCCATGACTAGAGGAGTCCTGCACAATCTCCTGTCACGGATCTTCTTTTTAGCACAGATTGTTTTTGATGGGTTTACTAATTTCCAAAGTGGAAATATTGACTCCACAAATGGAGATACAAGGAAGGTACAATTCAGAAGAGAAATGGCCAGTGAGAAAATGACAGTTGGTATTGAGGCCAAGAGAGTCTGGAACCTGACCTCTCCGTGAAGCCAACACCTTCCGAAAGGGGAGACTGCATAGGGCTAGAGGAGATGGACCAGATCACTTTTCTGGATGTCTGTTTAAGTGGATCCCATTGTACTGGCTGGGATGTAACCTTGGTGAAATTCTCCTAAACTTTCTCATGAGATTGATTGATTGATTGACTCTTTCCATTTTTCAGTGATCTCAGTGCTCCATGAGATCTGAGACTCAATTTACTCAACTCTACCCCTAGTGCTTGTCCAAGGTCAAACATCAAGTATGTCCTTATAAATATTTTTTGGACTGAATTAAACTGAAACACTTAGGCCACTTTTATTCTTACTTTAGAGGAAAAATAGGATTAGGGGCCCAAAGCTCAAACATGTCATTAACAGCATTTAAAAAAAACAAAACAAAACAAAACTTCAATTTGCTTGTGGAAGTGGATGTCAGAAGGGTTGTGAGCTATCAGGGAGTAGTGGGAGGCGTGCTTTCTGAAACTGGAGGATGATTGTAACTACAGTTGCAGACAGGTGTGGCTCATAGCATAGCTGTGAAATCTGATAGTGTGTGGTGTTTGATGTGGGTATGTACAAGTACGATATATTTCCACTGAGTTCTGTTTTCTGTATTCACCTAATGTTTCCTAATGATAAGATGAGTATAAACAAATGGAATATTTGCATCATATAAAAATTATTTACTAATGTATAAATAGAGTAACCAATCTGTGTTTCCAAATAAATGCACTGCAAGTATGTATGCACCTCCCCTCACCTGCATCTTATGCCTGGAATAAAGGAGCCTTGAACTCTCCTTCCTATTTGCAGAATGACCATAACTGCAGAGGTGTCCTTGCTGTGATTTTTATGTCATTCCTCCTTTAGTGAGAATCTGGCTCTGTTTTGTTTTTGTCAAGTACCTCAAAATATTTTTCAAACATTTGTGTTTGGGGAAAAACTCAAAATACACTTTGCCAGTTGATTTTTTTAACACATTTAACAAACAAAAATTTAATCCTTATGTTTCTCATTAATTTTCCTGTAGTTAGACGAAATAGTCCCCTCAGAATTTTCTGGATAAACAAACAACCTCCTATCCAACGTACATTAAAAAAATCAGAACCATTTTTCTTAAGAGCCTTTAATACATAAAGTTTACCTTCGAACTGAATGACATAGAATTATGTTTGAATGAGATATATCTAGATTTCGTGACATCATTTTGCAAAGTCCTGAAAGGTCAATTGTATACTTAATGGAAAAATAGAAAAAAAACATGTTGGTACTGTTGTGTGAACTAATTCCTCCCTCCCTCTTTGCCTCCCTACCTCTCTTCTTTCCTTCCTTCCTTCCTTCCTTCCTTCCTTCCTTCCTTCCTTCACCATCCATTTCTTTCAACAAACCTTTATTGAAGGCTTATTATGTATCAGATTATTTGCTAAAGTCCTACAAAGAGTGTGCCACTTAGTGTAAGATGCAAACAAACAAATGACTAATGATTACAGAACATTTAGATGACCAGTTTGCTATGTGAAGTGCAGGGTCCTCTGTATGAGATTGCATGCTCAATCTGGAGGAACAGGTCTGTGTTGTCAAGACCACATTTCTCCCCATGACCCCATTCTGTTCCACATTTGAACAGCATCAAAGAAACCTTAGAGAGCATACCTGTTACATTAGGGAAGACTGGAAGGGCTGCTTCTAAATATCAGATTCAAAATTGTACAAGATCAGGGACGATACTCCCTTACTTTGTGGAATAGACATTACTCATTAGAATTAGTTTTTCATTTTCAAAAGATTTTCATACAACTAGGAATGAGACTATCTAAATAATTCTGTCCATCTAGATACCCTATGGCAGGAGTCCCAGGAACTGAAGATGGAAGAGCAGGTAAACAATTGTAGCCGCCCTTCAACAATCTCACTTCTTCTAAAATAGGTTCAATAGCCATAACTTGAGACTTTGTTCAAGTAACTGATTAAAGGAACAGATGATAGTTAGACATCTGAGTTAGACAAATCAGTGAGATTTCTAGCCACACCATTTTCTAGTGTTGTGACCTTGGACAAACTTCGTAACATCTCTGAATGTCAGTGTCTCCAACTGTGAAAGACATTTATACCTGTCATTCAGGACTGTGAGGAGTAAATGAAATAGCACATGGAAACAAGTGCTACTAGCCTTGTTCAGAGCAATAGTTAATAAATAATGGTGATTAATGCCTGATTCCTCTCTTTACAAGCTGTCTCTTACTAATAATATTTACTTTCTTTCTCTCTTATCGTTACAGACAACTGTGATGACCCGTTAGCGTCCCTGCTCTCTCCGATGGCTTTTTCCAGTTCCTCAGACCTCACGGGTACTCACAGCCCAGCTCAACTCAACCGAAGAGTTGGTAAGTAAGGTGACTAAAACTCTAAAAGTAGTGCTGAATAAGCACACTGTGGGGAAATGGAAGAAAAAGAATACCTCCATTCCCTGGGCTCATGTCCAAGAGCATCGTTCAGAAGAAGAATGGGAAGAGGGGGGTTAAAATGGAATTAAACCATGTTTCCCTGTGCGTAATGGATATTCAAAGTGTGCTGGTTCTTGTCTCCCCAACCTATACTATTCTCTAATTATTATGAAAGGCCTTTGTGAAAATAAGTTTTTTTTAATTGCTTTCTTTTTATATTTCATGTATCTAACAAGAGCATGTTTATAATAAACATGATTTAAATCTACCAAGATTTTCCTTCAATAACTTTAATTTTTACAATCTTATTTTATTTAAGAATACATAGTACTGTTAAGTAAAAGTAAGAATATGCAAATAATATGTAAGCCCACCAGCTAATGATAGCTGTGGTTAAATATTGAGTGTATACCTTTACAACATGTGATGGAAATAAGAGCAAACATACTTAACTGATCTCTTTTGTGAAATGTCTTCAAAAAATATAATGTTGAGTATTTAGATAGATATATTTTTAGTCAGATTTGGTTGACTTTTATGATGTGTAGATATACACATATATGTGCAGTTGTGTAATTGAAGTTTTTAATTTTTAAAGATGGTTAAAGTTTATTTTTTAATTTTTAAAGATTATTAAATATCTAATTATATTTGTATATGTATACATCAAGTGAACATTATAAACTATTTTTTCAAGTTGAGAAAAAAATATGTATGCAACTTCAAGAAGTACACTGATCTGTTAGAGTTCATATTAATTATTCCTGACTATATATTCTCATTGATAATATGAGACCCATCATATTAGGAAGTTTTCCAACATTGGCATATCTTTACATTATGGAATAAGTTTTAATTGATCATTGAGTTATGGATATAAAGTGCAGAATGATTTAACTTGTTGACATTTTATTTTATAATTATGGATCTCCATTAATCATGAGAGAGATTTGCAATTTTTATTTGTATATTTGGTATTTGTTTTGTACTATATGTCACAGGTTATATTGTATTACAATGGGATCAGTAATTTAAGTTAGCAAGTTGTATGGTTTTTTTAAGAAAGGAGTTTAAGAATGCTATAAGAGACTCTTAACTATAGGAAACAAATTGAAGTTTGCTGGAGGCAAGGTGGGTGATGGAAGGGGTAACAGGTGATGGACATTCAAAGGATACATGATGAAATGAGCATTGGGTGTTATATGCAACTGATGAATCACTAAATTCTACTTCTAAAATCAATAATGCACCATATGTTAATTAAACTGAATTTAAATAAAAAATACAAAATAAATTTAAAAAGAATGCTATTCCAAAGGAAAAAGAATGACCACTCAGAGACCTAACAGGAAAATATTAATAACAATTGTGTACTAACACTACCTTTTTGCTGCATACCCTGTTCCAAGAATGTTATAGATTATTTCACCTATATTAAGGTATTTCATCTTCAGAAAGATAGATACTATGAGTATTATTACCTTTTAACTTCAGATAGGGTTCCTGAGGCTCAGGAACTTGCTTAAAATCACACAGTTATGAAGGGGAAATGCTTTGACTCAAGTCATCCAAACCCCAAGTTTTGCTCCCTAATCACCACGTGAGCAAACTGATTCACTAACACAGGTTTAAAAAGGCTATATTAGAAAAGACTTGGAAATGTACCGACCAGACCTCAAATGCTGCTTATGGCATTTACTTGCAAGCTCTGTGAGGATCACAAGTCACCTATCTGCTCTTGAGCTCAGTTCCTTATCTGTCAAGTGGACCAGTAATGCCTGACTTGACACATTATGTGCAGCTGAGGAAGATTTCACATCCAAAAGATACTTCTCACTGCAGGGTAGAGAGCTGGACCAGAGCAGGGAGATTCACTTGCCATTTCTGGAAGAAACACAGATTGGAAGATTTTAATATGAGTCTTGGATGGGTCATCCAGAGCAGAGTCCCAACCCCATCCAACTATACAGTTGCAGAAAGTCATTACTGCCTAGTAACACCTGGACAGTTTCTGGGGAAGCTGTGAATCTGAATCTGAGAACCTGATCACAGGCCAGCTCATCCCCTAGTGGACAGATATTGACAGAGCACAGATGTCTCTACTCCAATTTATTAACTATCCTGCTCACTAGAGCATCTGTATCTGAGCCCAAGGATAGCATGAGTGTATGCAGAGATGTTGACCGCTCTGTCTTCTCCCAACTACAGTCTAAATCCGGAAGGCTATGCAGAAGATACAGTCTCAGAGAGTTGAGATATATTGGACTAGAACTCACCCTCTAGCACAACTGCCCAGGCCTGGCTGGCAGCCTCCGCTTCCCTCCCTGGGTCCAACAATTGCCCTCAGGGGAAATTTAACACAATCTTTTTTTTTTTTTTAATATTTTATTTATTCATAGAGACACAGGCAGAAGGAGAAGCAGGCTCCATACAGGGAGCCTGACGTGGGACTTGATCCCGGGTCTCCAGGATCACACTTGGGCTGAAGGCAGCGCTAAACCGCTGAGCCACCCGGGCTGCCCAATTTAACACAGTCTTGAGGGGAGGTTCTATCACTGGTTCTCAGCCACGAGCTATACATTTGAATCACCTGGATAGTTTTATAAGTAACACTGCCTAAGCTCTTACCTCAGATATTCTGAATTAATTATCTGAAATGGGATCCAAGGGTGAATATTGATAAGTAAACAAATACAAGCTTTCCAGGTGATTCTTTTTTTTTTTTTTTTTTTTATTTATGATAGGCACACAGTGAGAGAGAGAGAGAGAGGCAGAGACACAGGCAGAGGGAGAAGCAGGCTCCATGCACCGGGAGCCCGATGTGGGATTCGATCCCGGGTCTCCAGGATCGCGCCCTGGGCCAAAGGCAGGCGCCAAACCGCTGCGCCACCCAGGGATCCCTTTTTTTTTTTTTTTTTTTTTTTTCCAGGTGATTCTAAAATGCAATGAGTAAAAAAAAATAAAAAATAATGCAATGAGTTGCAAACTACTAGGTTGAATTAAAATTTATAAATAACAAATTCTTCTGTTAACATTTATTGGCACCTACTATGTGCTAGTGAATTCAGAACTCTGGTACATAGTTGATAAAAATAGGGACGAATCCTATTCATAAAGAGTTTACTTGGATAATGTAGATTAGCATGTAAGTAATTAATAGCTAACATTTGTTGTTAATGATAATATTGATATAATTTTCACATATGCAACATAAATAATATGCATATATACATATATATATAGTAGGGTAGATAGAAAGCCAATATATACACATATAGTTATATATATATATATATATATATACACACACACACACACACAATGGAGTCATATATAAAGAGGTGGATATATACAGGTTTGGATATATATATATACACACACACACCTATATATTAGGACATACATACATATAGTTATATACATGTGTAAATATGCATACATAGAACATATAAATATATAGCATATATTATAATAAAACCTAAGTGATGTTAATGTTATTAAAGACTAGATTTTTGCCATATGAGTTTTCCAAATATAAAAATCTAAAATTTGAGAAAACTATATTTTTTATTTGGATTGGAAATATCAGTATAGTAATGACTTATTTTTTTCATGCTAAAAGCAGACTTATACGTCATCTGTCCACTAAAATGACCTAGAAGTATTCTGTATCTCTGCCTAATGAACACTCCTTTCTACACATCTTTCGTTAAAACTTCCCTTTTATTTTAAAAGAGGAAAAACGTCAAATACAACCAGAAGTGCGAACTGTTCTGCACGGTTAGTAACCTAGGATACTTTAGATACACAAGAGATTTCAAAGAACATCTTGGTTTTAATTTAAAATCTCCATATAGTGTTTTTTTAATTAATTAATTTGTTAACGCATTCTTTTTTTAAAGATTTTAATTTTTTTTTAAGATTTCATTCATTTATTCACGAGAGAGAGAGAGAGGCAAAGAAAGAGGCAGAGGAAGAAGCACTCGATCCTGGGTCTCCAGGATCAGACCCTGGGCTGAAGGTGACGCTAAACCACTGAGCCACCCAGGCTGCCCATAAAGATTTTATTCGTTCGAGAGTGAGAAAGAGAGATTGAATGGTGGAGAGCGGTAGAGTGAGAGGGAGAAGCAGGCTCTTCACTGAGCAGGGAGCCAGACTCAGGGCTCAATCCCAGGACCCTTAGATCATGACCTGAGCTGAAGGCATATGCTCAACCAACTGAGCCACCTAGGAACCCCTCCATATAGTGTTTTAAATAGCAAGTTCACAAACAGATACTAAATCATTGCTACTAGGGATCCCTGGGTGGCGCAGCAGTTTAGCGCCTGCCTTTAGCCCAGGGCGTGATCCTGGAGACCCGGGATCGAATCCCACATTGGGCTCCCGGGGCATGGAGCCTGCTTCTCCCTCTGCCTATGTCTCTGCCTCTTTCTCTCTCTCTCTCTCTCTGTGACTATCATAAATTAATAAAAAAAAATTTAAATCATTGCTACTAAGCACTATCATGATCAAGTTTGGCTCCCCCCAACTGGTGAGATTGTGTACCTGCCAGCATAAGACTAAAAATCATCACAGCAATATAATCATTGTTTACCATGAGCCATCACTGTTCTGAGCTTTTAAGGTAAATCAATTCAATCTCCACAACCCCTCTCTATATAAGAATTATCAGTATCCTGGTTTCGTAGATTTTTTTAAAAAATGCCATGGCACAGAGCAGAGAAAAAATAAAGAATATTAGAATAAGACTTCTAGGTAGATACAAAGCCAATCAATGTCCTACAGTAGAGTAAAATTTTGGGGTTATATTTTCTTTTAGACAAACACTTATACATGAATATGTAACTTCACAGTGTCTAAGATCTAATAACCAATGGATAAGAGAACCAAATGACAGGTATATTCTCCTAGAGAATTAAAAATCATTGAGTGGTCCTGTTAAAATTGCCCAGGATGATACGTAAAAGACATACTGTACTCTTCTTTTTTTTTTTTTTTTCTCCCAAGTTCTGGATTTTTTAAAAACTGTTTTATTTATTTATTTGAGCAAGAAAGAGAGAGCTCAAGTAGAGGGGTGGACAAAGGGGGAGGAAGAAGCAGACTCCCCACTGAGTGGGGATCAATTCCAGGGCCCCATGACCATGACTGGAGCCAAAGGCAGGTGCTTAACCAACTGAGCCACCCAGGCGCCCAAGTTCTGGATATTTTTTTTTTCCTAACATACTCCATTCGTTCACTTGCTCATTCATTCAGTCATTCACTGATTATCATACTATTTCATGAATTCCTTCTACTCTACTCCATTCAGACTTCTATACATTTATAAATAAATTTCCTGATATGCCACCTAAGATGAAATCCAAGTTGTAAAAAGTTTTACGTCCATGAAACTATATCTCATATGGAGCGTGCTTAACAGCGTCCCTGTAGCTATTCACTGTTGAGCTATTTTTCAAAGATGAGCCTGCCCACAAGTCCTGACACTGTATAAAACTGCTGACTCCTGGCAACCATCTACACCTTTAGCAAACTTTGAACATAGGTAATGAAGGACTACTTTACCTCTGTGTGTGCTCAGAACTTAAGCAGGCACATCTCTGACCTATATACAGGAAGAAAGGATGCCCCGCTGGTGAATTTGTCATGTCAGAAACAAAGATCAATTCAAAAGTTGGAAAGAAAATTATAGGAAAGGTATGCTGATGAGTTTCCTCAGACCCTGAGTAAAGGAAATGTCATGAGTTTGGTCGGTGACAAAGTAATCTTTCTGAGAAAAATACACCCTTTGCCCCAAGGTACTACTATGAGAGCCAAGGTCTGGGTAACCCACCAAACCAGGAGGGAGATTGGGCAGTTAGCGCCCACTGTAATAGTGTTCACACTGTTATCTCATCTAGGGAAGGGATTTGCCAAATAGAATTTTTGCTCTCTCCCTCTACACATCCCTCAGTCCTTTCTCATCCACACACAAAGTAATACAAAGCAAAAAAAGAGAACTAATTGCCTTTTAAAAAGGACAAAATACATTAAACTGGGGGGTCAGATCACTAATAATTTAGGTTACTAAGTCAATCTGTGTAATTGTGGCTTAAGAGGGATCTGACTTTGTCAAATGTGATTTGTTTTGTGGCCAGAAAGCTTTTGATCTGAGCTTTAAAGTCAGCTGGGCTTCGAGAAGCACTTACTGTCAGCAGGAAGTGCAGAACTGGTGGCGCAGCATGAAGCTGCTCAACAGTAGGTTAGACCTGATCCAAAGCGAGAGGAAGGTTTGAAGTTACTTGATATGATTAAAAGGCAAGTAAGAACAGACATCTCTGGCCCCATGAGAGGAGAGGTTTGTATTTTTCTTTCCCATCCCTTTGTCCCTCCACCCCCCCACAGTTTTGCAAACAATTACATTTACCATTTGTTCCTTGAAATTGTAATCTCTCTTCCTCACTTGATATATTTTTGAGATACTTGCCTGTGTAAGTTAAGATTTTATGTTTCTAGCATAACAATTTTGTTGCCATATAGAATCTGATTTTCTATGTCAAATTCTTCTTATCTTCCTGGGCTTATGGACCATTGAAGAGGCTCAAAACCCTTGCCCCCGTTAGGCACAGCATCCATGAACACTTTTTATTTTCTCTCTGGGAAGCACTAGTTGCAAAAATTTAAGGACCCATGAAGGTCTTTGGAAGTTGCTTTTCAGTTTGGTGTCCCTGGTCCTTCTGTAAGGAGAGTTGGATCTGGAACAATTTAGGAATCAGGGTTCTCACAATTACCATGCTATCAGCTATCTGGGGACTTGTTCCAGGTAGCTTGCTAGATGACAATCCTGAAGATCCAATTTCACAGTCAGCACTAAGATGCCTGCCTACAAATGACAGCACCAATCTCCCATCTGAATTGATTGAGTCAGACAGGATATGGATATCATCTAATCTGTTTAAAAAGACAATGAGAAGTACAGAATTTTGTCACTACATCTCCACCTGAAGGATTCTTTCCTTCTTTCCAGCTCTTTTCCTCTCTTTTATCCTGTCTTCATTGCTCCCCAGCCCCAGCATGACTAGTGTCAAGTCCTATGTTTTTCTCACTATTCGAAGTGTGGACTCCATGTGGATATGCAGGTACCTGGGAGCTTGTTAGACATGCAAAATCAGAACTTGTGTTTTAGCAACAGTTGCATTTAAACAGTCGAATTTGGGATGCCCCTATTCTGGAGCATCCCTAAATCTTCTGCTTCTTTGATTCTTAACCTCTGTGGCCTTTTCAGCATCTCATAGGAGAGTGCGGGGTTGGGTGAAATGGGAGGAAATCAAAGTTATCTAAGTTATTATGAATAAGAAACCATGCTTGAAACCAAGAAGTAGAAATATAAGCTCTATTTGTGTCATTACATTGGTACTAAGAAAGTTGGTATCATTCACATTTTTAAGGATGAGGAAATAGACTCAGAGATGTCAAGTCACTGACCTAAGGATACATAGCTAATTATTCAGAATTGAATCAAATTCTACCCACCTCAGGGTAACTAATATCTTTATTCTCATTGATATGAGATCTTGATCTAAGTAGAGGTGGGGTTGGCATAATAGTCACTTTTTTCAGGTCATTTTGGCATTTCAGGTGGTATTGCCAGTATTTTAACCACAAAGATTGGATTTTCAAGCATCAAAGGAGAAAAAGATATGGACACCTCTGTCTCCTCCATGTCCCTGATCCTACTGTGGCCTAATAGGCCTATCGGCAAAACTAACCTTGACCTACATATTTAAACAATGCCCTAGGCCTCTTCTCTGACTAGGACAGCAATACATCTGAGAGATACAGAACAGAAATCTTCTGCTATTTAATAGGAGCCTTGGGACCCTGCCTCAATGTAGACAAATCTATGATGATCCTCTATCCGACCAAGATAACTGCAAAACACAATGATGTTAAGAGGGAAAGGAGGAATCATGAACACCTTTGCTCACTAATAATGTTTCAGAGATTCTAAACACCAACCTTTGGCACAATGAGATGATAGATAAACCCATGTAATTGACCTTTTACTTTTTCTTCTGATAGCCAGTCACTTCCTTTGAAATGCCAAACTGAGATTATTTCTATGTAGCACTCTAAAATGCTAGTTTACGCAATCCCCTATCTTATGCCACTAATACTTTTCAAAGAAACAAGATCTTTAGTTTGCCAGTTCACTGCATTTAACTTAAAGCATTGTGACTTAAAAATATAGTAATGCAATTAAGGGCAGGGTAATTAATGACATATATTTAGTCTAGCAGATGACAGTTTACCACTGTATTTGCAATGAAGGTCACATCCAGGTGAAATAAGTTGTATTTGAGTAGCATATTTTATGGTGGATGCTTTTACTTTGTCTAACCTGGATTAGTTAGGTAGCGCCTATTCAATTCCTTTGTTTAAAATCTATTTGAATTCTTTCACTTAAGATATTGTGGAAATGGCATTAAAAAGATGAGCTAAGGATTATTAAATCTACTGTTGGGGTGAAAATGGAAACACATAACCAACTCTAAGAAATCAGAAAACAGGAGTTAATATTAACAAGCAGTTCATCCTTCTCCAGGATTCCAGTTTGGATACTCCATGTCCTGTGGTGGTCCCTTACCTGGGGGCCCCTTTTAAGTGTCTCGAACTACACCTCTCTTAAACTTGTCTATGCAGTCACTTACCTGTATCTGGACTTCATTATTCTAATCAATGTACATGTTTGATGAAAATCCAGATTTTATGAGAATCCATGTTGTTTTGCTGAGGACTTGCTTTTAATCAATCCCTTCTACAGAAATATTCGGAACAATCAATATTATCCCTGGGATATCTCTGTTAGGGTAATTTTGTGTGGAAGTAATAGAAAATTCATTTGAAGAAAAACTCAGTAACATGAACAAATATTAAATAATTAAAGCTAGGTGCAAGGAGATTGAGAGGTGTCCATACTTCTATTTCTTGAACGCATGGTGTTGCAAGGGTGTTCACCCTGGAATAGTGTGGTAAGCTAAGTATTGGGTTTGTGAGGTTTTTCTATACTGTGTTTAATTCTACTTTTTTTTTCAAAAAAGGGGAATAAAAATGAAATTTATACCTCACATCAAAGGAAGACCTCAGCAAACACAGCCTTCAGAGCTGGTGGATTCAGTTCAATGAAGCCATTTTCAGAGTCCACATCCTTCTCCAGCTAAAATGCCCACTCAGCATCTCAGCCAGTCTCAACAGCATTCTGGGAAACAAAGCATGGACTCCTAATCCTTGCTTTGAAGCCATAAGTTGATTCCTCAGAACAGCAGCATGCTAAATGTCACCTCAGAACTTGTTAACAAAAATGTAGATTGACTGGACTTATCCCAGACCTGCTGGACCAGAAACTCTGGCAGTGGGACCTGAGAACCTCTATTTTTCCAAGTCCCTTGACTAAACGTGCTCAGGTTTGAGAACCATGGTGTAGAGCTGTAAGACTCTTCTGAGACCCAAACCCGCCTCTGCTTCACATCAGCAGCAGTTTTTCTCTGTCCAATTAGCCATAATTTGGTCATAGGTCCACTCCTAGACTCAATCACAGGTAAGGATTGTAGAATTACCTTTACTGGCTTTAGACTAATAATCTTGTACAGAGTAAGAGAATAATTGATTATGTTTCTTCTCTGTGTGTGTCTCTGTCTCTCTGTCTCTCTCTCTTTCTCAAGCTGTATCTCCTACCATTTTGATGGGTTATATTGTACATCTTCCAGTCAAAGGAGTAACTTCCTAATGGGTTGAACTGATGCCAGAGTTAATTTTTAGAACCCAAATTGAAGCTTTTGAAGTAATAGTTAAATATACTTGTATTTCACCATTTTTATAGTCAATAAATCTGTGAGTAGACAAATATCATCTTGATCCTTGATCCTTGTTAGAGTGAACACTTAACTATATTATTTTTATAGAAGTAGAGAAATTACTTGCTCAAAGTCATGGAGTCAAAAGTGACTCTTTCAATTGAAACCCAGACTTAGACTAGGCACTGTCTTTCAAATAAAACAGCCCCAGGAAACCAAGGTAAATGTAGTATGTGAGCTGTGCAAAAATTATGCTGCTCATGAGAGAAAAGTTTTAAGTGGTAATGCCAACAATATGAGATCTGCAGGTTTAAATGACTTTCAATTCCACTGCTCCATTTTCCTTTCAAAAATCTTGGGAGAGTCATTTTTTTCTCTCTATGCCTAAAAATAGGAAGAGTGTCTTATCTTGCTCCTCAATCTTTTATACTGCTTTACTCATGGATGGAACTCAATAATTATATACCCATTAAATGGGGAATAAATAATCCACAAAAAGCCCCCCTCAGGCCTAAGCAGCTGATGAGTAGGGTTAAATTGTATTGATCTGACAAATTAAATAGAATGTAGCTTTCAACATTTTATATGAGAAATTCTAGAGCAATGCTATCCAATAGAAATTTCTGCAAGGATGGAATATTCTTTAGCTGTGCTGTCTAATAAGGTAGCCAGCAGCTACACATGGATATTGAAATTTGGTTAAGGCTACTTAAAAACTGAAACTTTAATTCAAGTCAAGCTAATTTAAATTTAAAGAGCTACATGTGGTTAGCGGCTACCACATTGAACAGTGTAGTTCTATGGTCTTTTCAAGTTTTATATACATGACCTTCTCACCTGGGTTTTTTTGTGTGTGTGTGTGTGTGTGTGTGTGTGTGTGTGTGAGAATCAACCCTTGGCTTGCAAGGGGCATAAATATGAGATACCTTCCTTGGGACTGACTTCCAAGTTTTCCAGGTCCCAGGTGCCTTCCTGCTGATTTCCCTCACTTCTTGTATAACTTCTGAACCGTGAAATGTGAAGCCTGATATACTTTTGTGTTCCATGAGGGCTTTAATGTTTCTACTCTTCATAAGGGAAGTATTCACTGAAGGACATCACAGCTGAGCTATCTGAGTAATGAGCATTAGAATTCTTCAAATTAATAATACAGCTTTCTCCCATAAATGCGGACACACAGGCGTGTGAACAAGTACACACACTATAGCTAAGGCTGTCAGAGCCCATATCTCCTAGGCTTCACTACTTTCAGTACAGGGACAACAACTGAGGATCTCAGCTGAGGTGGGACTTCCTATTCAAATTATTTGTGGAAGAGTGATTTCTGGAGACAGGTTATGAGGGAAGGCAAAGGGATAGGCTAGTGAAGTCTCAGCTGAGGCCTAGCTTCCTTCTGATGCCAGGAGGAAGATCTAAACCACAGATTGCACCATAAATATCAACCATGTCTTGATATAATGGGATTGACTTTTGGAACTTTGTATCAGTCCATCACTGGCTGAGGTAGAAGTGGGAAGTGGCAGCTTTCTGAGCAAGTATGCTTCTGCTTGGCCACGGGCAAATCTCTGGAGCAGGGGACAGTTCTAGTTGTCAGCCTGCACCCACAGTTGAGAGATGAATCCATTCCCTAAGAAAGACGGGAGTGGAACCCTGAGGAATCTCCCAATGCAACCACTTTCAACCCCAGTAACTACACATTCCCTACTCTGCCTGAGGGCTCTATCACTGCCTTCCAGAAGTTTCAAGCAGTGCCTGACTGAGTTGCTGTATATCAAAAAGAAAACAAAAATAAACACAGTTATGATAATGCTCTGGTAACAGAACCCTTAGGTGCATCCTGCACTGATGGGATTAAGCTCATTCTACAGGAAGGTTGGCTTGCTGATGTGCTATAGATTGGCAGCTCCATCTGCCTAACCCAACTCTCTGGGGTCAATTCCCAAATAAACTACTTACATTCAAACTCATGTCTCATAATTGACTTCTGGGTATCCAAACCAAGTCACACAGAGGGAGCCACTGCCCCCCATCATTACTCTTGAGGCAGCCTCAGTTATGACTGGGTCTGAATCAGACCCAGACTCTCCCCTCCCTTTTATGAGTCTCCTCTTATAATCCGCTTTGGTCTTCTCTGCAAATCGGCCTCAGTAGGACCACTTCAAATTTTCCTATGAGTTTTTATCTGTTTTGAAAACCACAGGGTATTTGGTCAGGTTCCCCCTTTTCTTTTTCCCCAGGAGGCTCCTTAGTGCCTAAATAAATGTGCAGATAAAAGTGTAGGATCCTTGGCCAAGGTTGGCCTACAACCCCTAGAATCTACCACACCTGCCCAGTAGCAGAAAGATGATGCCTTGGCTTCCAGCCCACATCCCCACCAGTCTCAGAAATCCTTGCCCAGTCACAGATCCTACTACAAATGGAAAATAACAACTCCGTGCATGGAGGTGCAAGAAGCCCTCCTGAGTGCTGTGTGCAAACTTATGAATATTGTTATCACTCTTATTCATACTGTATAATGTTAAATATTTATGGGACAGTGTCTCTCTCTGCCTTTCTCATTACCATCACTAGGTAGTTTTGTCCCTGAAAAAAATCTTGAACTGTTGCTTACACAGGCACCAAATATTTAATAATTAATGATGCCGCTAGTAATTCAAGCTAACCTCCCAGGCATTTGTGACAATGTGCTTATAGCTTTTTAGGGCCTTGAGTAAATCTGGGGGAAGGCACGTGCCTAAGAAATCTATTCCCCATGGGTTTATTGTAGGGTTTTTAAAAATGACTGTGTGCTTCAAACAGATTAGGGGTAAAATGTTCTGTGTATATGTATGACTATTCTAGCTCCTGTTGGTCTTGTACTAAATGGACTCTCGTTTTGAATGATAGTTATAAAATTCCACTGAACAGAGGGTTATATGTAATCTGTCTTGCGTCCATTTCCAGTGTGTGACATCAGTCAACTCTCATTTCCTTTTCTGAGTTAGAAGTGGAAATAACTGTAGAAACTGAGGAATTTCTGCATTTTCTACCAGTTATTCTATTTCATGCTTAGAGTCTCCCCTAGTATGTGAAGTGGAAAATAAATATTATGGTATAAAGGGCTGAAAAGGGAGTCTGCTGGAACTCAGAAGACCTGTGTCTCTTGTCTTACTTTAAACTTTGTTTAGAATTTTCCATGAGGGTCATTTCTAAGGCGGAAGACATTGGTCCCCGTTAGAACCTCAGGCAGGGAGGAGATATCAGAAGGACTGGTTTAGAGAATAGTTTCTCACCACCATAAGCTGGTTGGCCTTTGAGGATGCTTTATTCTCTCGTAAATAGAAATTAAAAATACATTGCTGATTGCTATGAGAATAAGGTGAGATATTCAAAACAAAATATGAAATGCAAATTATGTGTCTCATGAGAATTGCTATTTTGGAAAAGCAAACGGAGCAGGAGAAGGGTTTTCTGTTCATCCTTTTCAGAGGCAATGTTGCTGAGTGGTCAAGAGTTTGGGCTCTGGGTCCTGGTTTTGTGGGTTTGAATCCCCAGTTCTGCCACTCACTAGTCATATGATCTTGGAAATGCTGTCCAACCTTTCTGGCCTCAGTGTCACCTCCTGTAAAATGGGCATAATAATAATATCTATCATATAGAGCTACTGTGATGATGAATGAGGCCATGTGTTCTAAATGCACAAGGTGGTGCTAAGTAAGCACTTACCAAAGACCATCCATCAGCTAATAGTGTGTATGAATGAACCTTACAAGGGCATGTGAGATGAGGGTGATGAGAAGGGGCAATAGGATTAATCGCAAGTGCAAATAACTATTCAAGCAAAAGCCCAGGTGGATATTTCTCAATTCACAATTTTTCAGATTTCCTTGGCAATTGTTTTTTTTTTTTTAATTTTTTATTGGTGTTCAATTTACTAACATACAGAATAACCCCCAGTGGCCCGTCACCCATTCACTCCCACCCCCCGCCCTCCTCCCCTTCTACCACCCCTAGTTCGTTTCCCAGAGTTAGCAGTCTTTACGTTCTGTCTCCCTTTCTGATATTTCCCACACATTTCTTCTCCCTTCCCTTATATTCCCTTTCACTATTATTTATATTCCCCAAATGAATGAGAACATATAATGTTTGTCCTTCTCCGACTGACTTACTTCACTCAGCATAATACCCTCCAGTTCCATCCACGTTGAAGCAAATGGTGGGTATTTGTCATTTCTAATAGCTGAGTAATATTCCATTGTATACATAAACCACATCTTCTTTATCCATTCATCTTTCGATGGACACCGAGGCTCCTTCCACAGTTTGGCTACTGTGGCCATTGCTGCTATAAACATTGGGGTGCAGGTGTCCCGGCGTTTCACTGCATCTGTATCTTTGGGGTAAATCCCCAATAGTGCAATTGCTGGGTCGTAGGGCAGGTCTATTTTTAACTCTTTGAGGAACCTCCACACAGTTTTCCAGAGTGGCTGCATCAGTTCACATTCCCACCAACAGTGTAAGAGGGATCCCTTTTCTCCGCATCCCCTCCAACATTTGTTGTTTCCTGCCTTGTTAATTTGCCCCATTCTCACCGGTGTGAGGTGGTATCTCATTGTGGTTTTGATTTGTATTTCCCTGATGGCAAGTGATGCAGAGCATTTTCTCATGGGCTTGTTGGCCATGTCTATGTCTTCCTCTGTGAGATTTCTCTTCATGTCTTTTGCCCATTTCATGATTGGATTGTTTGTTTCTTTGGTGTTGAGTTGAATAAGTTCTTTATAGATCTTGGAAACTAGCCCTTTATCTGATAGGTCATTTGCAAATATCTTCTCCCATTCTGTAGGTTGTCTTTGAGTTTTGTTGACTGTATCCTTTGATGTGCAAAAGCTTCTTATCTTGATGAAGTCCCAATAGTTCATTTTTGCTTTTGTTTCTTTTGCTTTCGTGGATGTATCTTGCAAGAAGTTACTGTGGCCGAGTTCAAAAAGGGTGTTGCCTGTGTTCTTCTCTAGGATTTTGATGGAATCTTGTCTCACATTTAGATCTTTCATCCATTTTGAGTTTATCTTTGTGTATGGTGCAAGAGAGTGGTCTAGTTTCATTCTTCTGCATGTGGATGTCCAATTTTCCCAGCACCATTTATTGAAGAGACTGTCTTTCTTCCAATGGATAGTCTTTCCTCCTTTATCGAATATTAGTTGACCATAAAGTTCAGGGTCCACTTCTGGGTTCTCTATTCTGTTCCACTGATCTATGTGTCTGTTTTTGTGACTTGGCAATTGTTAAGTCTGAATTTAACTACACATCTTTGTTTGGTGTGGAGAATTGGGGGACAAATGAGAGAAGGATGTTCATATTTAGATTCAGAGGCAATTTCATGTTATGTTGTTGTTACTGTTGTTTTCAATAATCAAAAATAGCATGTTGGATTTAAGCTGTTTTGGACCACTACATAGATAAATAAAGCAATCCTTATTTGTAAAATATTAGAACTGAAATTGTAGAAGCTAAGTCATCCACTTTTTCCCAAAACACTTAGCATATCAGGAACAATTTCAAAAAATCAGATTCCCAGGTTAGGCTCTTGAATAAATTATTGAGGAGAAGGCCCAGAACGTGTATTATCATCTTCATAAGCCCTCAAGGTATTTCTGATGATTGAACTCCTTTGAGAATTTCTCATCCAGACTGACCTCAGGAGTAGAACTGTGTCTTCAACCAGGTCTCTTACGGCTTGCAGTCCATGATCTCCTTTTGCCATCTTCTTCCCAAAAGTCATATAAAGTGAATGTAATGTTTGGGGTGTGGGCTGTGCTAAGATAGAGCACGGAAATCATTCAAGATCCCATGTTTGAAAACTATTGGAAACTTCTAGATGATATTAAAATATAAAGTGAAGTTATTTTTCCTTTAAAATTGAAATCTTCCCTTAACTTTTTGTTAAATTCTCTTAAATTTAAACTGCAGTGATTATGCAAATAGTGATCATTGATACCTTAGCCACAATTACAGGCAGCATTGCCTTAATTAACACGTTTGACTTGCCAAACGTAGGTATCTGTGTGTATGTTCCACCCCCAATTTAGATAATAATTCAGAAACAGAAAGCTAGTGTGGGCACATTGTGTCTTAGAGTAGCTGCAAATAGTATCTTTAGGCTTCTCTCATCATTTTGAAAACACATTTATTGTTTGGTGCAAGGAACAAAATGTTTGCCATAGCAACCATGGTGACCCTGGATGCCTGGCCTATTAGCTGTAATGCAGGGAACATCTTCAACAGCGGGAAAGAGTTCTTGGCAATTAACACCCAGATAGTGTCCCTCTGTTTTAAGACCTTAGGCTGAAGCTTCTAGATTAGGAGCATTTTTAATTTGATGTGTTAATGAAGGTGAACAGCAACAATTCCATTTTGGTTAATTTCAGGGTGATTTTACTGTGGGCAAAAGGGAGATGTGATTTTCTTTAGACAAATTTGAAGAAATCATCTAGCATTAACACTCCCTCTTTTGTTTTGTCTTGTCTTGGTTTGGTTTGGTTTGGTTTTTGGTCAGTCTTTTGTGATTTTATGCTTTGCAAGGTGACAGGAAGAGTTCTTTGTCATTTTGTTTTCTCTCTTCCATTCTTAACATAAGGTCCTATCATATATGAGTATGATAAGGATAATTATAATAAATGAAGAAAAAATCCTACAGCATGACTAGGAAGTCTGGCTGTGGATTATTGAGGATAAAAGATAAATAGTTAATTAAGGTTTGAAGATTTTGATTTCAAAAATAGTGATGATCACACAAAAAGTCACGAGTTGTCACCAGCTGTCCAATTGCTGTACATATTCTTTATGCAATAAACCATATAAATATGAATAATGCGAGTCTCCATTTATATAAGAAAGGCAAGCTGATAATAGAAAATATGTTACAGGCAAAAAGCATAAAAGAATGAAATCACTCATATTTTCATCACTCAGAAGAAATCACCATACAAATTTCTCTTCTATCATGTTTTAATACTGTTGAGATCATATAGTTTATACAACTTTGCTTTTTCTTTCCACTTAAGAAGAAGGAGGCTTCACGAAATGGGCAGGAGGTGAAATTGAATGGAAATAAAGAGTAGGCTCAGAATCACTTTGGAATTTTTTTTTCTTGAAATGTAAAAGCTCTTCTTACGCCTCCCTGTCAGTTGTGAGAAGTTGAGAGAAGGCAGTCCAGACAGGGAATTTTGGACAGGTTAGTGAAGACAGAGCTGGTTGATAAAAATGTACTTCCAGATCTGGCATGGCAGACTGTCTGCTCAAATGCCTCCTCCAAGTGCCTTTCCTCTTCATTGATTTTTCTGGATTTTTAAAAACATTTTTTTTCTGCTACAAAATAGTCTCAAAGAGCTATGCTTGAATCCTGAGTGTCAAATGTTCTAAACTTGCTGGATCTCAGTCTCCTTAGCCAAATAACGGGAACTGTGCATTTATTTCACAGAATATCATGTATGTTTTAAAGTAGAATGAACTACAATATCAAATAAGTTCCAATGTGCAATGTCTTAAACAACATAGATGTTTAGTTCTTGTTCACGTTATTATTTGGGGCAGGCATTCAAGTGGGCAGATGTTTTCCTTCATGTGATGATACTGGAATCCAGGATCTTTCTGTGTTGTTCTACTACTTAATTAGTGGGCCTTGGTGCCAACTGCGTCCATCAATAGTAGAAGGGGAACTTCAGCAACTGCCCTACTGGGTATTTACCCCACAGGTACAAATGTAGTGATTGAAAGGGGCATCTGCGCCCCAATGTTCATAGCAGTAATGTCTGTAATAGCCAAACTGTGAAAAGAGCTGAGATGTCCATTGACAGATGAATGGATAAAGAAGATATAGTATAAAGATACAGTGGAACACTACTGAGCCATTAGGAAGGGTGTATACCTACCATTTACATCTACATGGATGGAACTGGAGGGTATTATGCTGAGCAAAATAAGTCAACCAGAGAATGATAATTATCATATGGTTTCACACTTATGGAATAGCTCAGAGGATCATAGGGGAGGGGAGGAAAAACTGAATGAGCAGTCATCAGAGAGGGAGAAAAACCATGAGAGACTTAATTATACAAAACAAACTGAGGGTTGCTGGAGAGGAGGTGGGTGGAGGGATGTGGTGCTTCAGTGATGGACATTAAGGAGGGGATGTGATGTGATGAGCACTGGGTGTTATATGCAGCTGATAAATTATTGAACACTACGTTCAAAAGTAATGGTGTACTATATGTTGGCTAATTGAATTTAAATACACACACACACACACACACACACACAGAAAGCAAATGGGGGAAGAGACCAGTTGGCTTAGAAGTAGCACATCTTCTTCCTAGTCATGTTTTGATTGGAGAGAACTTATCTCTGTGGCTATAACTGTAATAGTATGGAGAGATGAAAATGAAATTAAGCCTTACACCCACCACAGAAGAAGAAAGAATGCATATTAGGGAAATCAGTCATATCTACAACTGTATGCATGTCTTGTGAATCACTTAATAAAATGCATTCCATAATAGATGCTGAATATATTCCTTCTCTTCCTTTCTCTACATTTCAATCTTCTAGGAAATGTTTTAAAAATATCAAATAAAAGCCCAACAGCGGTAGCTATTTATTAGAAAAAAATCAACCCACAACTTGTACGAAGTGCCTATGACCAAAGTACAGTCCACCTCGCATCCTCCATCTCCCATGTCTACATGTCGGCTTCCATCAATGACAGGCTGTCTGCACTGGGGAGTCAGGGCTCAGAATAGTTCTCAGTTTCCAAGGAGAAGTCCCATTGTCTCCTTCCGAGATAGTGAGAAAGCAGAGCAGGACATTACGAAAATGATCTTAAATGACATAGTTTGAAGTACAAAGGAATTTGTTGATTAAGCCCTCTAAGTAGAAAATTTAATTAACTCACCATTTTGACCCCGAGCAAGGTACTTCACAGAGGTGTTGTTTCCCTCTCACCCCCTCCAGCCCCCACCCCCCCCCACCCCTGTGGCATACACATTCTGCCTTTCCAGGATTCCCCTTCGGGATTTGGAAGATTTGTGAACTCTTGGGTCTAGTAAAAATGATTATTGACTTCTTCATTCCTATGTGAAATTAATATAGAAGATGGAGGCCACAAGTCTTCCAACTAAACGAGAGCTAATATTGGTCTTCTGCAAAGTTCCAGTGTGTCAAATAATGAAATTGTAGGGCCTAAAGGCTTTTGTCACATGTCAATGTTTCTGTGTGGCAAGTATACTGAATCTCACGTAGATCCAGAAAAGCAGCACGCTCTTTCATGTCCCTCTGAGATTTTGTGTATGCTGTTCCCTTGGCCCTGTCTGATCTCACCAACGTTTTCTTTCTTTAACCTTATTTGCCTGCAAAATGGTTGTTCTTGCTTTGGATTTCAGCTCTACTGTCTCAAGAACTTTCCAATCATCCCTGAGACATCCTGTCCACTGTGCTCCTATTATACCTGTGTTTGCCTTTTCATGAGGCTTCCTGTCACATCACATTGCACATTTTTGTTTGTATGTCCCTCTTTGGTACCCAAAATGCTCTAGGTGCTCTGTGTACATGAGTCGAATGGATGAGACAGAATCAAAGACACAGTCAATGATCTTTCACCTTTGTATCCACAGTTAAAAGTCTGGGCTGTGGTAGAGGGAGGGATGAAACAGTGGAGAAAAGAAGAAAAGAAGGAGATCCCCGTCAGGTGGGGGTTAGAAAACATCTTACAAGATTAGGATTGTAAGAAAATAAAAATATATAAGTAATACTGATTTTACTAAGAATCCAGAAAATGCAACTAATGCCTGAGGAAAGACAGGAAGAGTTATGGAAGGAACCAAGTTATAGAAGGAACAACAGGAAGAGTTATGGATTCATCCTGAACCATGAAAGGGAATAGGATGGAAAATGAGAATGGAAGTCAGGCCAAGCAAGGATAAGCAGGGCACATTGGGGGGTAAAGACATCTTAGTGGCACACCATTTCATTTCTTTTTGAGAGCTGAAAGTTGCAGCCATGTGGGATGTTACTACAACTCTCTTTCTCTCTGATCTTCTTCCAGGAACTGGCGGTTGGTCCCCAGCAGATTCCAATGCTCAACAGTGGCTCCAGATGGACCTGGGAAACAGAGTGGAGATTACAGCAGTGGCCACGCAGGGAAGATACGGAAGCTCTGACTGGGTGACGAGTTACAGCCTGATGTTCAGTGACACAGGACGCAACTGGAAACAGTACAAGCAAGAAGACAGCATCTGGGTAGGACATCTTTTTTCTTCCGATGAATGAATCTGAGATGTAATGATCGTAACCAGTGAGCATTTCTATCATTTTCCTATACCCAGATTGTTGGTAGCTTAATTACTGTGGAGTGCCCATTCAGAAATAATTAGACAGTATATGCGTCCTATCTCCAGCATGGCTACAGTTCCAAGGGAAATTAGGATGTCCGCTGCAAAAAAGTTTCATGTTTCCTCCTCTTCTGGTAACTTGAGTAATTCACTGACTGGGTCTCCATTCTTTATCTATGAAAACAGAAGGATACTACAAGAGTCTGATTGTTAATGAGAACATATTGATTTATTGGGTATGTATTTATTTACTCACTTATTCATCATGTATCAGGCATCCTTCATATCTCATAGTGACCCAGCTAGCTCAGTTATGTAATCTGACCAACACTTAACAATTGGCAAATCTCGGTATGAGAATCTGTAGTCTGGTCTGACTTTAAAGGCTCTATGCTCAACGGCCTCTATTCAAGATTTGAAAATGAATAAAAGGTTTAAAAAGACAAATGCAAAATGCAAACTCATTTTGTCATTATAAACAATATTCACCTAGAAGCAAAGGATAATGTGCTCCAAGTTGTGAAAAGGCACTTTACTCCCCCGCCCAAGACCCAAGCTCTTGACCTTCCTTGTATAGTGAAAGGCTGTCCCCAGACCGAAGTTAGAAAGGAAGACAGAGGCACAGCAAGAGGCACCTAGAGGGGGCTTCAGAAACTCATGCACTAATAATGTGTTATTTTATGTTGCTAACAATTTAGGGAAAAACATCTCCCAATATTCATTTATTTTTTCTAAATGTACATAATTCGTGAAGATTTGGCGGTTGATAGAGTAATCTGTCCTCATAGTCTCCCTCATTGTTTCCACTGTTAAACTAATGCCACATATGTTTCGAATTGCTATTGTCCATATTTTTCTGTGTGTTGGCCCCACCTCGTTGGAAACAAATTCCTATTTTATGTTCATTGTTATTTGATAATAGCCTACTCATCAATATTGCTAATTGAAAATAATAGTAAATTGAGGATTGAGATTAGTTATGGCAGATTGGATCTTGATAATACTATTGTTATCATCTTTATTCTGGATTGCCTGTAATGGATCCCTAGTAGCTCGCCGTGATCATATAGTGGTTAGTACTCTGCGTTGTGGATTGCCTGTAACATTAAGTTGTAATATTTATAGGGAGCATGGGTTTTCTTCTTAAAAATTGGATTTTAAGGTGTGACTGGCTGGCTCAGTTGGAAGATCATGTGATCCTTGATCTTGGGGTCATGAGTTCAAGCCCACATTGAGGGTAGGAATTACTTAAATAAATAAGACTTTAAAATGTTTTTTTTTTTAAATAGGGCTTTGGGGGACTATTCTATTTTATTCACTCAGTTTTGAAGCCTCCATAAATTTTTACAGGTGTTTGCTTTCTTTTGTTTTGCTTTTAGTTTGAAATGAGAAATAAGCACACCTTCTATTTTGAGGAACAATTTTATGGTTTTATGTTGACTTGAGAGGGACAAATAGATGTTGGATTATTTATTTTCTTTGGCATTTTCAATCAGAACTGGTCATTTTTCAGAATGAATTGTATTTTTGAGTCATTTTGTCTAAATATTTTTATTGAGGTATAACCGATATGCAAGATTATATTCGTTTCAGGTATACAATGTATGATTCAACATTTGTCTACATTGCAAAAAGGTTACCACAATAAGTTTAGTTACCATCTGTGGTCATATAATACTATTGTCCATATAATATTATTGTCTGTATCCTCCATGATGTACATTGTATTCCCATGACTTCTTATTTTATAACTGCAGGATTGTATTTCTTGATCTTCTTCACCCACTTTGTCCAAACCCCAACTCCTCCCTTCTGGCAACAGGAATCAGTTCTCCATACTTAAGAGTCTAGATTTTATTTGTTTACTTTGTTAGTTTCAACATGTAAATGAAATTACATGGCATTTGTCTTTTTCTAATTGACTTATACTAAGCATAATACCCTTGTGGATCATCCATATTGTTGTAAATGGCAAGATTTCATTCTTTCTTATGGTTAAGTATAAAATGTGTGTATGTGTGTACACAACATCTTTATTCATTCACCCACTGATGGAAACTTAGGTTGTTAGCATACATTGACTATTATAAATAATTCTGCATTGAACATAGGGTTGCATATCTCTTTGAATTAGCATTTTCATTTTTTTTGGATAGATACTCAGTATGGAAATTGCAGGATCATATGGTTATTCTTTTTTTTAATTTTTTGAGGCACCTCCATGCTGTTTTCTATAGTGGCTGCACCAGGTTTGCATTCCCAACAACAGTGCATGAGGGTTGCTTATTCTCCACATCCTTGCCAACACTTGTTATTTCTTGTCTTTTCTAATAATAACCACTCTGACAAGCGTAACACAATATCTTATTGTGGTTTTGATTTGTAGTCCCTTGATGATTAGTGATGATGAACATCTTTTCATGTACCTGTTAACCATCTGGATGTCTTCTTTGGAAAAATGTCCATTCAGATTTCCTTCCCACATTCAGTCTTTAATCCATTTTAAATTAGTTTATGTTGATGTTGTCAGATAGTGGTCTAGTTTCACTTTTTTGCATGTAGCTCTCCAGTGTTGCCAGCACCATTTGTTGAAGACACAGTCTTTTCTCCACTATATATTTTGCCTCCTTTGTCATAAATTAATTAACCATGTATGCATGGGTTTATTTCTGGGCTCTTTATGTTGTCCCATTGATCTATATGTCTGTTTTTATGCCAATGCCATACCATATTTTGACTACTATGGCTTTGTAGTTTGGTTTGAAATCGGGAAGCATGATGCCTTCAGCTTTGCTCTTTCTCAAGATTGTGTTGGCTATTTGGGGCCTTTTGTGGTTCCATATACATTTTAGAATTCTTTTTTCTACTTCTATGAAAAATGCCGTTGTAATTTTCATAGGGATTGCACTGAATCTATACAATGCTTTGGGTAGTATGGACATTTTAACAATAGTGAGTCTTCCAATCCATAAGCATGAAATATCTTTCCAATTATTTGTGTTCTCAGTTTCTTTCATCAGGAGTTATAGTTTTACGTGTACAAGTGTTTCACTTCTTAGGTTAAAATTATTTTTAGGTATTTTGTTTTTTTTCTGATGCAATTGTAAATGGGTTATCTTTATTTCTCTTTCTGATACTTTGTTATTAGTGTGTAGAGACACAACAGATTTTTTGCACAAGATTGTTATGCCTATGATTTGCAATACTATATTGAATGAAAGTGGCGAGAGTGGGCATACTTAGGAGTTTTCCTAAGCTTTCAGCTTTAGCTTTCCTAAGCTTTCCATAAGCTTTCAGCTTTATGCTGTTGAATATGATATTAGCTGTGGTTCAGTCACATATGACATTTATTATGTTGAGCTACATTCCCATACCACTTTGTTGAGAGTTTTTATCACAAATGGATGTTGAGTTTTGTCAAATGTTTTTTCCCTATATATTGAGGTGATCATATGATTTTTATCTTTCACTTTTGTTAATGTGATATATCACATTGATTGATGTGTAGATGTTGAATCTTGTATCCATGTGATAAATCCTACTTGATAATGGTGTATAACTCTTTTAACGTATTGTTACATTCAATTTACTAATATTTAGTTGAGGATTTTTGCATCTATGTTCATTAGGGATATTGGCTTTGATTTTCTTCTTTATGTTGTCCTTGTCTAGTTTTAGTATCAGGGTAATGCTGGCTCCATAAAATGAGTTTGGGAGCATTCCCGCCTCTTTATTTTTTTGGATGTTTGAAAATAGGTATTAAATCTTTGAATATTTGGTAGAATTAACCAATGAAGCCATCTAGTCCTAGACTTTTGTTTCTTGGAAAAATTTTTTATTGCTGACTCAATCTCCTTACTAACAATTGGTCTACTCAAATTTTCTATTTCTTCATGATTGTCTTAGATAAATCTAGGTTTCTAGGACTTTAACCATTTCTACTAGGTTGTCCAACTTATTGGCATGTAATCATTCATAATAGTCTTTTCCAATCCCTCTTATTTCTGTGGTATGAATTATAAGTTCTCCTTCATTTCTAATTTTATTTGAGCCCTCTCCCTTTTGTGGTAAGTCTAGCAAAAAGTTTGTCAGTTTTTGTCTTTTTAAAGAGCCCGTTGTTAGTTTCATTGATGTTCTCTATTATGTTGTGTTTGATGGTGGTGGTGGTAGTCTTTTGTTTTTATTTTGTTTTGTTTTTAGTTTTTATTTCATTTATTTCCACTCTGATCTTTCTTATTTCCCTCTTTCTACTAATTTTGAACTTTGTTCTTATTTTTCTAGTTCCTTTAGGTGTCAAGTTAAATTACGTATTTGAGATTTTTTTTATTTCTTGAGGTAGGCCTGTATTACTATGAACTTCCTTCTTAGAATTGCTGTTGCTTCACCCCATAGATTTTAGTATGCCATATTTCCATTTTCATTTGTCTCTAGGTTTTTCTTTCTCTTTTGACTTCCTCTCTGATCCAGTAGTAGTTTACTAACATGTTGTTTAATCCCCATGCATTTGTAGTTTTTCTAGCTTTCTTCTTATAATTGATTTCTTTTTTAAAAAGATTTTATTTATTTTTATTTATTTGAGAGAGAGAACTTGTGAACAGGGGAGAAAAGGGGTGCAGAGGGAGAGGGACAAGCAGATTTCATGCTGATCATGGGCCATGATGCAGGGTTCGATCCTATGACCCTGAGATTATGACCTGAGCCAACATCAAGAGTCAGATACTTAGCCAGCTGAGACCACCCAAGCACCCATTGTAATTTCTAGTTTCGTAACATTGTTATCAGAAAAGATGTTTGATATGATTTCAATTTTTCTTGAATTTAGTGAGATTTGTTTTGAGGCCTAACATGTGATATATCCTAGAGAATGTTCCATGTGTATTTGAGAAGAATGTGTATCCTGCTGCTTTTGAATGGAATGTTCTATCTATACCTGTTAAATCCTTCTGGCAAAATGTGCCTTTTAAGGTTGATGTTTCCTTATTAATTTTTCTGTCTGGATAATCTTTTCATTGATGTAAGTGAAGAGTTAAAGTCTCCTATTTTTACCCTTAAGTCTATAAATATTTCCTCTATATATTTGATGCTCCTATGCATACTGCATAGATATTTATGTTATATCTTCTTCTTTTGATTCTTTTACCATTATGTACCACTCTCTTTTCCTTTTATCACAGTCTTTGTTTTAAAGTCTATTTTGTCTGATTGAATATAGCTACCCCAGCTTTCATTTGCTTTCCATTCGCATGGAATGTCCTTTTTCATCCCTTACCTTTCAGTCACCATTGCTTTATCTCTGAAGTGTCTCATAGACAGCACATAGAGGCATGAAGCTCACAGAGACTGACACAAGCTCCTACTGGTGGTGCCAGAATACAAAACTAAGCTTTATTTCTAAAAGTACATGATTGCAAAACTGTACTTTCTATTTCTCCTTTATTGAACTTGATTATTTTTTTCAGTTTCACAAAATTGATTTACCTTTCTCACTTTAAATACAAACTTTATTAGACCCACTCTGTAAAAATAATGTTAAGCTCTATTGTTTTATTCACGTTGCTAAAATATGAGTGAGAACACAGCAATAATATCAAACTGTGTTTCTATATCATATAGAGGGCTCAAACTCTGAAACTCTATGTCCATCAAACATAGACTCAGTATTTTACCAGATACTTCATGGACATAAGTAAAATCTGACTTGTGGTTAATATTCATTATTATTTCCACAAGATTAGGGTGCTGGATGAATAGATTACCTTGAGAAGTTTTATGTATTCATTTTACTTTTTATTTTAAATTTTTAATTAGAGTAAGATTATAGATTTACCAGAGTTAAGCCTGATAAGCAAGATGAGAGCAACGGCCAAACAAGAGACTTTTTATAAAAATCTCTAAATTATTCTATTTAACTTTTCATAAAAAGTCAACCCTAAAAGCATCAATATCAAGTACTGAATTAATTAAGGAATGATATATCTTGTGGAAGTAGAGAATCTCTAGAATGAGACTTTCACACAGTCTTTCGAAGATTGTCAATTTTCAGATGATATGAAGTTTGTAATGCTTTTTAAAATTGAGTTAGCAAACAATACAACTTAGGACATGTCGCGGATGGGATATCAATTTACCAGTACTCAAGGGATTTATTGTATTTTACAAAGTTCTCATCCTGAAAATATATCTATCTGTACAATGTACAATATCAAATATTCATGCCCTAAAAATTCAATTTGAAGAATTTCTGATCTGGCACTGAATGGAATGTTCATGAATGAGGCCACCAAGCAGCTGCTTAGAGATGAATCATGATTTATGAACAAGCCAGAGTTTCCCACTTCACTAAATAATCAGGTGTGAAGGTCTCAGGGACAAATTCAGTGACAATTTTAGAATCTTAGCAGATTTAAAATCTTTTCCTGGTTGGCTTGTAGACATGCCAAAAAAATACAAATATTAAGATTCTAACTCTGAGGAGCAACATTAACCTATGTTTGGTAAAATGGATAAATATATTTGGAACAAAGGGACCTCTAATTAAATCCATGCAGACTAGAGTCCTGTTACCAGTCATTTGGAAAGATAGGCCCAAATGCATGAAATACTGCTTCAATTCTGAGTCCCTTCTATGTATGTTCAAACCCTTAATGAATCCATCTCTGTTTCCCACAAAAGCATGTAAGTATTCTATAAACTCATTATCCTTTATGTGCATTGACACTTTCCTTTATTTTCTGATATTTATCACTCTGAAATTTAAAGACAACCACTCATGCCTGTGTTTTAAAATATGGTGTTCTATTTTTAAGTCAGTTTATCCGGCAGCCCGGGTGGCTCAGCGGTTTAGCGCCACCTTCAGCTCAGGGCATGATCCTGGAGTCCCAGGATCCAGTCCCACATCAAGGCTTCCTGCATGGAGCCTGCTTATCCCTCTGCCTGTGTCTCTGCCTCTCTCTCTCTCTCTCTCTGTGTGTGTGTGTGTCTCATGAATAAATAAATAAAATCTTTAGTAAATAAATACATAAAATCACTTTATCCACATTGCTTATGATTGTGTGCAAGTCAGTTAGGATCCTTTCCTCTTCTCACCTAAGATAGATTTCTCCATCTTTAGATCTATTATAAAATTTTAGGGAAATTTTCTTTTTCTTGAGCTTTTTCTCTTTTCTCTGCATGTTTCTGCATAAATCAGCTACGCCAAGTACATTAGCTATGGATACAAAAGCCTCATATGAGGATTGAATGATATATATTTCATTTTCAATATCCTTTCTGATGGCAAATTTCATACCCATTCTGGCTACAGCAGCATCTCAGGGTAATCTTTCCAGTCAATGGACTCACAAGTATTTAATAAATTCTTATTGGGACAGGGCAAGAAGCTAATAGAAGGATCTTCAACTCATAAGGTAGGTTCCGTCAGCACATGTTAAAGGTGCATTCACTCCATCGTCAGAGCTCCCAGATTCTATTACCTTTCATCACACTTCTTGGATGTAAAAGATAATATATATCACAATTCTGTTACCCTTTTGTATCCAAGAACTTCACCACTAGAAAACCACCATGCACAAAAGACAAAGAAAAGTCTACCTGAAGTCCCTAAAGTCATTTTATACCTAATCTCCAGGCCCCATCTCAACCGCATTTAGTTTATAAAGAAAATACTTTTTATTGAGGCATATAGGATAATATGTTTGCCTTTTCTGGCCACTTTTACACACATACATACATACATTCATACAAACTCTATACTTCAACTCTGCCTTCTACTTAGAGACTTTAATGTCACCTATAAACTTCAGTAAGTTTTATGCTTCTCCTACTGCATTTTATTATGATGATGACAGAAAATAAGAATTAGAAGTAAATTATAAGAATCCTGGATTTTACTAATTTTTCTTTCTTTTAGTCATTTGCCTTTTTTTTTCTAGGTTTAATCCTATTACCAATGTTAAAGTTCTGTTGATCCTTTGTAGAAAAACTTACTCTACTCACCTTTTCCAGAGATAATCTAAGGAGCCCCTCTCAGGTACTGATTTTAAACAAGTATCTGTTGTCAGTGGATTCCTCAGTATTGACCATGAAGATATTAGAGGTCTGTTTTACCTACATGATCACTTACTTCTTTCTAGTCTCCATTAAACTAGACATTCACAATCAGTCTCTGCTTGATGCAGGTCATATATTTTGAGATGGTACCACTCTGATCATTCCTCATGCCATAATATAGGAAGGTTCTTTCATAAAGGATGCAAGGACCACAGTGATATAGACCACTGGAGGAGACAAGAAGCTTAAAGAGTTGAGGTCATGACTAAAGCAAGGAATTTCACAGGTCTGGCACCTACAAACGAAATAATAGCAGTTCAGAATACATCCAAAGGGTTGTAGTGAATTTGATTGATTCTTCTGGGATCTATATTCCAGGAAGCCCAATGCTGTGAAGGAGCTACTTTATCTGACACTCAATATGAATAAGCACTCAGCTAAGATTACCAAAGATATTACCTAATACCTTCTAAATAAGCCTAATGAATTGTTTCTATTTTGAGGGAGAAAATTTAGGTTCTGAAGAGCCAAGAAACCTAGCCCGTATCACATGAGTAGTAAAATGATGGACCAAGATGCACATTAACTCTGTCTGTCCATAAAACTCAAGCACCTAAATGACCAGATAACACCTTAGGTAATGGTTGATGACATAAGAATTAAGACCTAATATTCTCAAAGGGCTGGTGCCAAATGGGTAGGAATCAGGACACATTCTGGTCCAGGGGAAAAGTAGCCTGCTAAGTAAAACCAAAGTGGAAATTCAAGTACCATCTGGTCTGAACCAACATGGTGAGGTTTGAGGGGGAAGCTTACAGGACATGACAATGCCCAGAAGGGATCCATAACACATTATAGCTTTGTTAACTGATTTCATATCCTTCCTGCTGGTGGTTCTGCAATCAGTGCTGTGCTGAGAAGGAGGTTTAGAACTAGCTTTCTGGCCTTAGTCTTCTGTTGATGATTCTGTAAAAGAGATCATCACATCTAGAGTTGGGAGAGACTAATGTATACAAAGCCAAAGTCTGCCTCAAGTGTTTACTCACTGAACCAATTGTTTGCTAATGCAACGTAGACATGAAAATGTCTTCTCCTCCACTACAGAATAGTTTTTCAAATCCTTTCATAACTAGGGGCTTTGATACCTTTCCTTCAGTGATGCAATTTCCATGCCAGTAGGCCTCACTGATGACCAATAATACATGACAGATTCCAGCCTCCTCACAATCTCCCCACTCCTTTCTGAATATACTGTATATTAGTAATATTTAGATTACAGTTTTCTTTTCTGAAAATCATGTTGCCTCTTCCTAAATACATCAGGAATCTAGTCCTTTATTATATAGCCTTTTGGCCTATATGATAAGGTGGTCTATGATTTCCTGTAGCTTTATGGAATCTTTCTTAATATAAAGGGCTTGCATATGTTACCTAGCACTTTTCTCACACAGAGATCAACTGAAACAATGGATTATACATTTAGCTGATCAGTTCTCTGATTTCATCCTTGAGTGACTTCTGAATTATCTGGGAGATGCTCTCTTTTTTAAAAGATTTTATTTATTTATTCATGAGACACACAGAAAGAGAGGGGCAGAGACAAAGGCAGAGGGAGAGGGAGAAGCAGGATCCATGCAGGGAGCCTGATGTAGAAGTCGATCCCAGCACTCCAGGATCATGCCCTAAGCCAAAGGCAGATGTGCTTAACCACTGAGCCACTCATACATCCCAGGGAGACATTCTTTGATCTTCATGATTCATACACATTTATTTTGCCAGGTTGGTCTAGAACATCCTGAGTATTGATCACTATTTGATATAGTATTTTTTAAGCCTACCAATTTCAGAAAACAATTTGAGATCAAGAATCTCATGACCATCAACATATATCTTTTAAACTCTCATTACACACCACATAGTATACTAGGTGTTTGACAAAAAAAAAAAAAAAGAGGGGGTGTTCTGGTGTGGTTAATGCCTTCCCTGGATGTGCAGAGCCATCAAGGAGAAGGTAAATGACACTGCAACAGAGCATATGTATACAAGCAGCACTGATGACCATCCAGGAGCAGGAAGCTTTGAGAAAGTGTCCTGGTGAGTAGAGTGCAAGGAACACAGATGATTCCACAGGGCAAGGAACATGTTCAAGTTACTTTGGATTCCCAGCAACTACAGAAGGCTGAGTGACTAATACAAACGTAGCATAGGAAGGGAGGAAGAGAAAGTTATAGGAAGGGAGGAACATTCACAGAAGGATAAGTGCTGTAAACAAAATCAGAAAGGAAGATGTATAAGATATAAACAGATTCTTACAGGAACCTGTATAAGATGTATCTGAGATATACAGAATTAATAATAATCTAAAATAATCTAAATACTCTAATAATAATCTAAATTGATACAAGATTTCTCTGATGAATTCTATAAGATAAACCTGAAGACCAAAGGTGGCTAGATATTGCAGACTACCAGCTCATACATATCTTCTTTCGCTACATACGAAGAAATTAAGTCATTATGTGTTTATTTCTTTGTTTTGATGGGTTTTTTGTTGTTATTGTTGTCAAATAACAAGGACTACATATCAGAAAATGGTATCAAATATATTTTTTGAGATTTTGTTAATAGTACTCTCCTTGGTTCTCTCTCTTATACAGCTTTTAATACAGATATTTATTTCATAGTTAATCATAACTAAAAGCTCAATTAAGAAGTTAGCCCCTGGCTAGAATTTTGCCTCTGACTTAATGGAGACCACCGGTTCAAAAGTGAGATAGTACCACATACCAGACCAACAGAAACAAGGAGTGGAGGGAAATGCAGAGGCTTTTGAGTAGAGTCAAATTCCATTTGCACCACCAGTTGCTTGTATGATCTTGAAAATATCACTTAACCTTATTATAATGATTCTCCCCATCCATGGCAGGCATATATCTAGAAAATTCCAGGCCCTTTGCATCAATTCATCTTCCCTGCTTGGACTCTGGTTTATGGGCTGTGCTGTGGGTTCAATAATACCTGGCAAGAAAGCCTGAGCTTCACTAGGGATCCAGCTTAGAACAAACCCTCAAAGCTTGATATTTCCCATGTATCATCCCCTTGATTTTGTCCTTAGCACTTTTTATTGATCTTAGATTCTCTTATTGCTGGATGAGGCTCTGCAGAAAAGGGAAGAAGGAACAACTGGCCAATCAACATTGTGAAAGCAACAGCCTGGTCTTTTGCCCCAGAATCAGCAGGCTTCCTTCCAGCCCTCTGGCTCCACATGAGCCCTTGAAAGTTCCACAATGAAGTCCATCTGTTTTCCCTTCTTAATGTTAGAATTTGTTGAGATGTTTCAGAAAACTTCCCAACATGGGGTCTAGCCTCTTTAAGGAGTAAATACTTTCACACATTAACACATGTGGCATTTAAACACATCACATGGACAGAGACTCAACATGCAGTCTTCAGGATTAATATTCATGTGGACACTTTCTAGGGCTGAGCAGATGTTTGCATTCTCCTGCATTTGTAATGGGATGAGATCCAGCAGCTGGTAATCATGGGAAGGAGGATAATCTGGTTAAAATTAATTCTTCTAAATCCACTGCTATTAAATTAAACTTATTGTTAAAGTCCCTCAGCAGTTCACAGGAAACTTGACTTATAAGTGCATTTCCAATATATATAAACCAGTTAGGTTTGGGAGACACCCACTTTAGATTTAGAAAACAGAGTTAATACCTCAACTTTAACACGGAGCAAAGCATTAGATTTTTTTATGTGAATATATTGAATTATTTTAGCAATGCATAGTGACTGAGAGGAAGAAATCTAATTAGCTACCTTTGATTCATTTAGTCTTTATCATGATTTTTTTCTTTTCTTTCTCCCTTAGATTATATCAGTCTTTGAAGTCCAGCAGCTAGAAATTCTATGACTTTGATAAATGATTTAATCCATAGAAGGCTCGGTTTCCTCCTCTGCAAAGTGGGTATATGAATGTGTTTACTTAATGTGGTCCATGAAGCAGAGATTCTCAAAAATAAATGTGCTTCAGAATGTTGTATACAGCTTAAGACACAAATTGCTGGGCGCCACCTGCAGAGCTTCTAATCCAGTAAATTTAGAATGGGGCTGAGAATTTAGATTTATAAGAAAATCCCTAGTAATTCTGGTGCTGCTCATCAGGGACCTTATGTTGAGAACCATTGCAGAAACTGCAAATGGGTTAATGTGTGTCAACTTTACACAGTGCTAAATAAATAAAAAATAGATACTACTATCAGTATTGAAGGTAGGTGTATGTGATGCACCTAGTGAAGATACCCAGAGGAAATTGGCTTGCAATTTTCTTTCTTTTGAGCTTTGTATACAAAATGGAAAGCAATTTCAATAAGTCAGATTTTTTTTCAATAAACTAAATAGTGGAGAAGGTAAAATCTTGTGGTTACAGGTGAAGATAGTTACCCACTCCGGCTCATTAAAAACAATTAACTGAGAATCCTGGTAGCAGACAGAAGAGCTAGAGGAAGAGCCTGGGGGAGTTACACCTAAATAAAAAGGCTCTGGGCCAAAGTCTGAAGCCCCGGGTGCCTACTTGGCTCTAGTCAGATGGAAGGATTCCAGGCCTGGCAAGGACCTCAAGGAGGCAATGAGTCTCTCTAGTATTCTTTAAAAAGTCCAAAAGAAAGCAAGCTTCATTAAGTTTGCGATTAAAATGATAGCAGTTGATAGTAAAGAGAAAAGCATAATCTAGTCAGCATAGGTATCGATTCCTGTTAAGTATGGTTTCCAGTTCTGTTTCCCTTCATGTTAATAAGGAAAAGAAGAGAGAACCCAGAAAATATGAGCATGAGCAGGAGTCAATCTTGTGTTTCAATTCCCTGGCCAATTGTGACTGTTCATGTGGGAGAGCATCCTTCCCCGTCATGTTACCAAATGCACCATTCCTCTTGCAGCAGCTGTCTGAACTAGAGAAGCAACTACACGGTGTCACTAAATTTGTTTAGGCTCTAGCCTACAAATAATTCTCCAGTTTCATGATTTAATAATTATTTGGACTTTAATTCTCAAGTCTATATAAAAGAGCAATGCCTTTTGTAGTGTTTTTTTTTGGTGGGGGTGGTGGTCTTAATTTGTTTTTAGTTATTGTAAGTAGGGAGAAGGAGTCATAAAAACCAGGCTGGAATTATTTTGGTCTGAACACCACAGGTGCTTTGTCGTGTGGGAAAGATGTACTTGCAGAAAAAATCTGTACCAGAGAATCATGGAACCCTAACATCCTGTCTTATCTGATTGTAATTTAGGATATTAAGCATCTGTTAGGCACATTCTGCATGCAATAAATTAAGGGAACTTCAAGAGTAGAATGTAGAAATCCCTCGTCAAAAGTAAGATAAATGTTTGTTAAGGTACACAATGAAAGGATATGCACAGATGGGCATGTAGATGAGAGCATGGAGTTTCTGACTTGTCAGTAGGGTAAGTGCTATGATTTTTTTTTTTCCTCAGCTATTTTGATAGATTTTTTAGATTTTTTTGATCTTGAAATGGTTCTTCTACAATTTTGTCCTATCTGTCCTCTTATGACACCCTGCAATAATCAGCAGCCAAAGTCCCATTAATGGACTACAAAACAAAGTGGAAAAAACCGATAAGATAAGGAAGGACTGAGTAGATAAGCATGAACAAGTTGGTGCTATGTTCTAAACACACGGGCTGCCTGTGTGTGGTAGCTTCTGTGAATAGGAAGGAGTCTGAGCCAGGCTGGAGAAAGGGGAGCTCTGTGTAGCACAGAGATCCTGGACACAAGGCTGCATTTACTCTGAGGAGGCAGGTCCTTTCTGTCTTAAGTTTCTATGACCACAACCCTCACCTTTCCCCACGTAGTGCATATCTTTGTGCCATGTCATGTAGTGTTTCAGACATTGTGTTTACATGAGTGTTTTAAGCATGTGAGAATTTTGGAGTAAATGCAGCCTTGTAATTTTTTTTTTCAAACTTGAAACCTTACAGATGACCTTATTTAAACGTAGATATATGAATGAAACTGCTGCGGTAAAAATGTGATCCTGTTATTTAAGCTAGAGTTGAAAAATTACATTGTAATTTTTTTCAATGTACAAATATGTACATACACATGCATAGTAGTATTTAAAGACATATTGTAAATATAAATTTATAAATTTAAATATTACATGAATATATTTCTAGATTTATATACATGTATGTACATTTTTCTTTAAATAAATCTAAATATATGTGTTGAATATATGTGCATATATATCATATATCTTTAAATCTTAGCATGTTTTGTCTTGATTTCTCCATAATTATAAATTCTGATCTTTCAAATATTGTACCTGAATGCCAGATGCTAGAGGATTTAGAAGATTTTTGCCCCATTTACTTTGTGTTAAAATGCTCATGTTGAAAATAGATGTCACAACAGTTGTAATATATAAATTATGCCAAATTATTGTACAGTTTTGTTGCAATTGCCAAAGTCATACTGAACTGCAACAAATGAGCATAGTACTTTAATGGCATAATGGCCAAGCTGGACTCTACCTTTTGTAATAGACGTTACTTTTATTTTGTTTTAAAGATTTATTTATTTATGATAGACATAGAGAGAGAGAGAGAGGCAGAGACACAGGAGGGGGGAGAAGCAGGCTCCATGCCGGGAGCCTGTCGCGGGACTCGATCCCGGGACTCCAGGATCGCGCCCTGGGCCAAAGGCAGGCACTAAACCACTGAGCCACCCAGGGATCCCCTAGATGTTACTTTTAAATGAGAGTCATTATTAGATGGGATTGCAGGTACAGATAGAGATATAGATAGAGATATATATTTTGACAACATATATATATGTATGTTTGCCTGAAACCATCTTTCAAGCATATTAGAAATAATGGCACTAGCAACACATATTGAGTGCCTACCATGAGTGACATTTGTGCTGATAATTTTCTATAAACACTGCAAAGCAGAGGTCATCCTTATTTAGAGATCAGAACATAGGGCTCATGAAGTTATTCATCAACCCAGCCTGATGTGAGTAGCAGGACTGAGACTTGACAAGGGGCCATCTGAACCCACGGCTCATGTCCTTCCCATTGCACCATTCATTCATAATCAACAAAAGTACTACCGGTTTGCTAACACAAACATGCCAGCTGCCTTATTTTAAAATGTGGCAATCAAAATAAAATAAAATAAAATAAATAAAATAAAATAATAAGATAAAATAAAATAAAATAAATAAAATAAAAAATGTGGCAATCACAATAATTCTTTGAAATAATCGTAATTCTCTGTTTTCTCTACTCAAGATGACCCCTGATGAAGGAACATACTAAGGATTTGTTGAGTGTGTTGCTCTGTTGTTCAATGACTTATGTAATTTCCTTATTTAAACATGAAATAGAAGCCAAAGACAATAAATTAATGTGCTTTGGATATAACTGGGCGCTACTTATCAGAGTTCCTGAAGATTGGATATTAATGAAGAGAGTGGACTCTGAATTAGTCATCTTCTACTTAGAACTACCTTGCTTGTCCAGTATTAGATACTGGCAACTAGTGCTGCCAGTAATTGAGACTGTACTCCATGGATTCAGGTAAGACAGTGATGGTGAAGGTAGAATTTTATTTTATTTTACTTAGTTTTAAAGCTTCAGTACAGTTGACATGCAATGTTAAATTGGTCTCAGGTGTCCAAAAGAGTGATTCAACATTTCTACATGTTATGCTATGCTCACCGCAAGTGTGGCCACCATCTGTCAGGGAAAGAGGATTTTTAATTCAAATTGGATCTGGATTACTATTTCATTTGAGTCTCTTTTAATTTAAGAGTACTTTAAAAAATCCTCCTTTATGAACAGATTTGGAACATGAACTTTGGATTGAGGCAAATCTGAGTGTGAATCCCTGCTGCTTCCTAACATTGTCAACTCTGAGCAGCATTTTATGTCTCTGAGCCTTAAAGTTCACATCTCTAAAAGTATATAAAACCTACCTCTGAGCAATACAAGAATTCACATAAATATCGATATGTATAGACACCCCAGTGTCCCTAAAATATAAGAAGCAGTCAAATTATTAATCTCTGAATCTTTATTGGAAGCAACTTGGATTAGTAACCAAGACTGTGCCAAAAGGCACCTTTTTTTCCTTCAAACATAAGATGATAAGTGAGGCCAACATACCCCTGTTTGTGTTCCCAGTATATTTTCTAGGCCAGTGGCATTTGCCAATTCTTGAGGCTATAACATACTAGGAGCCTGCTGGTAAGAGACGAGTGGTGCCTTTGAGGCTCTGAAGAGTCGAGCATTTCCCCAGTGGGGGACTGTGCTGCCCAACATAGTCCCAGGATGAATGAAGCATCTGCCATTCTTGTGCATAGACACAGGTTACTAAGTAATGACAGAAAATGTAAGTGACTCTGGAGAAAAGGTGAACCACCTGGATGGCTAGGGATTTAACACCGAGCAAATTTTTAGTCACTGATGTTTTGTTGAAATTAGTTCCCAGAAAATCATTTCAGCACAGCTTCAAAGTAAAAGCTGGGGCCTTGATTGAGGATATCTTATGTCGGACACCTTGCTGAAGGCCCAGAGCCTCAGAAACCATTCATCAACATCCATTTTTGCAATGCTAGGTAATACCAGAGCATTTGTTCATTTCAGAATGGGTTGGCTAGTCAATCAAAACACTGACTTTTGCCTGATTTCCAGAAGCACAAGCTAGTTTTGTAATTTGTTTTGCTACTGACATAGATTCTTTAACCTCCTTCCACTAAATAAATATATTGCCTAACAAAGACTTCCATGTGCACAAACATTGTTACCCAAAGTCTCAAGTAG
The DNA here is from genome assembly GCF_003254725.2 of Canis lupus dingo. Classification (NCBI taxonomy): domain Eukaryota; kingdom Metazoa; phylum Chordata; class Mammalia; order Carnivora; family Canidae; genus Canis; species Canis lupus. The sequence goes on along the minus strand of NC_064261.1, from coordinate 27,057,918 downwards.
CAGGAGGTTCTGGACAGAGATGTAGGAGATAAGATGTAGAGAAAGGAGGTAGGGAGACATTGGGGAAGAAACATGCTGGACAGGGTACAGGAATAAGGACCAAGATAGATCTGGGTGGTGTTTGAGGTACTAGATTCAGAACCATCTTTATCTAGTGAGACTTAAAGAACCTTTCAAAAGAGGTACCAGGTAGAATGAACAGTAGGATTTGGAATTAAGGAATCTATGTCCCCATCCTGACCCTTTCCTTAATTGTTGTGCACAACTTCAAGGCCACTTAACCTTTCAGAGCCCCAAGAGTATATCATATTCCAATGTAAGTACCTTGTCCAGGCACATAGTAGGTATTTAATAAATTCTGGCTGTAATTGCTATATCATTTTCAACAAATATTAACTAAATATGTATTGTGACATGTCACAGGATTGAATTTTGGAAAGAATACATATAATATCTTTTATCTGCCCAGAAAATAAAGAAATGCCATCTGTTTGGCCAAAATGCAGGACTTGTGTTGGACACAAAGGAGATAAGCCTGGACGGGTACATTGGCTGATGCAGCTTCTGGGTTTGTTCTGGTAAATTTCTTGTTTACACTGGCTTACACCTGCAAGTTTTAATTGTGTCACCTTTCGCTCTCAAAAATGTTTTGGTTTGGATGATAAATTATTATGGTCAATATGCTTCTAGGGTCCATTAACTTAGTGGAAGCAAATTATAATTAACTAGAGAGAAAAGAAGACTAAGGAAATGTAATACCTTTTGAATGTGTGTGACCAGAGAATAAGTAGTGATATTAATTGATGTTGGATGATCTTTACCCTCATGTTAATTCAGGAGATGGCCAGCAATGATTTTTTTTTAAGAGTTTCAACTTAAAGCATGATGAAAGAAAGACCATAGATAAAATTGTGGATTTAAGCCCCCAGTGGTCTTAAAGTTTAAGATCTTTAGGAAATCTATGACATTAGTGTGAGCAATAATGCAGCATGTATAGAAACCTTAATTTCTTTTTTTTTAATATTTTATTTATTTATTCATGAGATACATAGAGAAAGCGAGAGAGAGAGAGAGAGAGGCAGAGACACAAGCAGAGGGAGAAGCAGGCTCCATGCAGGGAGCCTGATGTGGGACTCGATCCCGGGATTCCAGGATCATGCCCTGGGCCAAAGACTGGCACTAAACTGCTGAGCCACCCAGCAATCCCCCAGAAACCCTAATTTCTAAGGAGTTCCTGCAGGATACTTTTGAGGATAATCAAGGAGGGGGCCTACCTGCCTTAATTTTTACTAAAGATAAAATTAGTTTACTTAATAAAAAGATGTTCATAGAATGTGGATCAGCCTGTAACAGATATACACTTGGTTTTAAAGCTTTAGAGGAGGCACCCCTGGGTGGCTCAGTCAGTTAAGCATCTGACTTGATTTATGCTCAGGTCATGATCTCAGAGTCCTGAGATGGAGACCCTGCATGGAGCCCTGCATTAGTCTCCACACTCAGAGCAGAGTCTGCTTGAGACTCTCTCTCCCTCCGCCTTTGCTGCCTCCCTATTCATGAGCTCTCTCTCTCTCTCTAAATACATACGATAATAAAATCTTTAAAAATAAATACAGAAAGAGATAAAAATAAAGCTTCAGAGGAATCAAGTCACCCTTCCACTCAGTGGAAGAGTATGTAGGGACCACAAGATTATCTTCTTTTGGTCACTTTTTAACATGTGCACAGACTTGTAATGGGCTGAATAGTGCCCTGCCTCCCACCAATGCAAGTCCACCTGGAAACTCAAAATGTGGTCTTCTTTGTTTTTTTTTATTTTTATTTTTTATTTTTAAATCATTCTCTCTTTTTTTTTTTTAAGATTTTTTATTTATTTATTCATAGAGATGCAGAGAGAGAGAGAGAGAGAGAGAGGCAGAGACACAGGCAGAGGGAGAAGCAGGCTCCATGCAGAGAGCCTGACGTGGGACTCGATCCCGGGTCTCCAGGATCACGCCCTGGGCTGCAGGCGGCGCTAAACCGCTGCGCCACCGGGGCTGCCCGGTCTTCTTTGTTAATAAGGTCTTTGTGAATTAAGTAGTTAAGGATCTTGAGGTGAGATCATCCTGGAATTCGAGAGAGCTGTAAATCCAGTGACTGTTGTACTAATACAAAGAGGAGAGGACACCAAGAAACACAAAGAAGGTCATACAAACATGAGACTGGAGTGATGCAGCTATGAGCCAAGGGACACCAAGGATTTCCAGGGGCTACCAGTAGCGAGGAAGAGGGAAGGAAGGAGTCTTTACTAGAGCTTTCAGGAAGAGCCCCACCTTGCCAACACTTTGATGTTGGACTTTGGGCTTCCCGGGCTCTAAGAGAATAATTTTATTTTGTTTTAAGCCTCTCAGTTTGTGGGAATTTGTGTGGCTGCCCTAAGAAACTATTACACCTCATCTAGGACCCTCTCCCCACCCCTCCTTCTCACTTGTTCTCTCTCTCTCTCTTTCTTTCTCTCTCTCTCTCTCTCTCTCAAATGAATAGATAAATCTTTTTTAAAAAGTCAAAAACAACAGCAAAAAAAAAAAAAAAATAGAAACAACCTCCTTTACTTACCCATAGCACTGAGCACAATGCTGCCACTGGCCCCATACAGCCACACTGGCTGTGTGTTTTAAACCTTTTCCATTTTAAGCTTTTACTCATAATAACACCATCATCTGCAATTCTTCTTCAATCCTCCCCCATCAGTTGTCCCATGTTCCCTCAACACATACACCTCCACCTCTGGACATTCTCTCTCAGCTTTTTTGAAATCCAAAGCAAGTACAATCCCAGACCCACAGTGACACTTCTCCTGTTTCAGTTACTTCAGGTAGAAGTGATTTATTGCATGTCCATATTCCCTTCCCACTTTGTTGGTTCATCTTTTAGGATTATAGCAGTTCTTCTTTATATTTTGTTATAATTCCTTCAAATGTTGTTCCATGTGAGCTAGCCTTGTCTAAGAAACTAGCCAGGGTATGTTTGGAAGACAGAGCCTAGTCTAATTTGTATCCCCACCTTTGTACTTTGCCTTGCACAAAGTAAACGTTCAATAGTAACATGCTGACTGTTTGCCCTGACTGCCTCATTCCACAGTGATAAAACTGAAATAGTCTCTAAAATTACTTTTTCCTTCATTATAAGTTTGATTTGAAAGCCATGCAATTGATGCATTTGCAAGGGATTATCTTTTGCCCATAGCTCATTAAGGCTGTCCTCATAAAGCACACACATTCATAGAAACAGCCATGTGTAAGACCCCAAGTGAAAAAGAGACCGATGCAAATGGCCTGGCATGAGGAAAATACCCACAACAATGCAGCTTCATATCACAACTCTGCTGGGTGGCTATAGATCTGAGATGTGGGCGATGGATGAGCTAACTTGGAGAAAGCAGCCTGAGTTGTCAGGGGAAAGAAGAGGGTGCAATGCCTCATTAATTTGTTCCCAGCAAACAATTTTCAAGGATTAGCCACATACTGATGCTTCTAGAATATGCTCTTTGTAAATGAACAAAGATGATATGACAGGCATTTCAAAACAGTAATTGTTGGATTAATGACACTGCTGAGAAATGAGGGCTCATTATATCTAATTTAGAAGATTGTGAATATGTTGCATTGATGAGTTACAAGGTGGCATTTGGGCAAAATGGCTGGACAAATGGGAGATGACATTAGAGTGCCCCCTTGGATGTCTTATATATACAGTATCTTCTCTCATCCTTCATTATTTCAAGAATATAGAGTAATATTGCATATTTAATTATATGAGTTCAAACTGAGTCCAGCTGTATGCTGTGCTACAGGAAGGAATCGGCTGTCTGGGTGATACACAACGTTCTAGGGAAATGTGAAACTGTAGCTGTGCTATCACAGTGCTACACTTAAAGGAACTTCGTTTGAAAAAAGATAATATTGTGGCAAAGAGAATTTCATGGCAGTTACCTTCTGAGACTCATATGTCTTCCTACAATAATGCAAGTATTCATCACTGGTCATTTGACACTGGACGTGTAAAGTGATTTTATTTTTTTTAAGTTTGTATTTACATTCCCGTTAGCATACAGTGTAATATTAATTTCAAGTGTACAATTTAGTGACTTCTATACCACACCTGGTGCTCATAGCAGCTGCCATCCTTAATCCTCAACTATTTCTCCCATCTCCCACCCACCTCCCCCCTGGTAACCACCAGTTTGTTCTCTATAGTTTAGAGCCTGTTTCTTGGTTTTCCTCTCTCTCTTTCCCCTAGGCTTATTTGTTTTGTTTTTTTAAATTCCACATTATGAGTGAAATCATTCGGTGTTTGTCTTTCTCTGACTGACTTATTTCGCTTAGCATAATACACTCTAGCTCCATCCATTTCATGCAAATGGCAAAATTTTATTTTTTTATGGCTGAGTAATATTCCATTTTATGTATATACCACAGATTCTTTATCCATTCATCAGTCAATGGATGCTTGGGTTATTTCCATAATAATGTAGATAATGCTACTACTGCATTGGGGTGCATGTATCTCTATGAATTAATATTTTCATATTCTTTGGGTAGCTATCCACTAGTGTAATTGCTAGATTATAGGGTAGTTTTATTTTTAACGTTTTGAGGAACCTCCATACTGTTTTTCAGAGTGGCTACAATGTAAAGTGATTTTAAGTGCATATATCCATAACCAGTAATACATCCAATAGGTTAGCTTAATATGCTCCATAATACAAAACACTTTGGATGAAACAGGTAGATTCTTAGAGTTTAAAAGGAAATGTTCATTCATCCATGAATACAGAAAAGGCTACATGCTGAAATTAAAATACCATGCAATGAAAAATAGAATCCCTTGCCTGCAGATCCGATGCTAGGTAAATGCAATAGACATCATACATGCATGCACACATACACACAGAAAAATGAATACAATTTTCACATTTTAAATAAATTTGACAAATTACTAGGTTTACTAAAGAATTATTCCCTTTCATAATGTCATTTTAAAATAGCTTAAGAAAGTTAGTCTTATTTTTTATTTACCTTTTATATGGGAATGCATCCTTAATTTTGTATAATTTATATAAAAACACATTTTCAAATAAAACTAGAGGGATGCCTGGGTGGCTCAGCGGTTCAGTGTCTGCCTTTGGCTTGGGCCGTGATCCCAGAGTCCCGGAATCGAATCCCACATCGGGCTCCTGCTTCTCCCTCTGCCTGTGTCTCTGCCTCTCTGTCTCTCACGAATAAATAAAATCTTAAAAAAAAATAAAACAAATAAAACTAGAGAGGGCAAAGGGTTCAATGTATCAGAAATTCCATGACAGTAAGTAAAACTGAAATGCCATCCTGAAGAGTGATGCACATGGATACAAAGATTCATGGCAGTGATCTTTATTGGATAATTCAATTAATCTAGGAACTGGAGAAGTAGTGAGCTTCCTGTGTTGGGACTTATTTAAATATAGAGGTCTCTAAAATAGATATTCCCCAGCAGAATTAATGACCTCCATATTTCCCTGCTACTGCCTCTTATTTATTTTTTTTTGTTACTGCCTCTTAAAGAGGATATATCGCATGCTATTCTAATAAGCTTTTTGTTTGTCTCTCCCCCCAAAAGAGAGTAGCTTTGAGAGGTGGCAAAACTGAGATTTAGGAAAGAAGAGCAGTAAAGAGTGATGATAATGATAAGGGCAACAAGCAACAGCAGCAGTAGTTGTAGTATGTCCTCGTTTCCCTTCCCCTGCCCCATGCACACATCTGCCCCTTTGCTTCCTGAGCTCCCTGTGTCCAGATCTGTGGCAAAAAGAGCTCTCCATCCAGGTCACATTCTACCTGCCTGCTGCCTGTCGCAATGTTTGCCTTGTAACCAGGCCATTCTGTACTTGGGAGCTGCAGGCAAGATGCTATTTCTGCAGTGACATTTCCTTCCTTCTTGGCTGTCAAAAGCAGAGGCTGTTCAGGTACCAATCCTCAGACTCTTGGAATAAGAGAAAAACTGCTCTATAGGTAGTTGGAAGGATGAAGTTGGGACCCAAGCAGGATTTTCTAACTGCAAGAGTCAGGGAAGCATGGGAAGATAGGACAGGTACAGCTCTCAGTTTCACTGTGACTGCTTTAGCTGCTGGTTAGATATTTACAACCTACCCATTCCAAGCAGAAGTAAAATGGCTCCTGAAAATGTATGTAATAGACAAGTTTGAAATGAAGCAATGAGGGAGTCACACAAAGGAAGGAGTCATTGTACAGAAATAAAATAAACTCAACAAATTAGATTGAGTACAGAGCAGGTTTCCCTATGATGAGTATCATCTTTGCTAACACTGCTATTGCAGTGAAATGCAAACATCATTCTGCAAATTTAAGAAATTAGGTTAGAAATATTTGCAATCTGTCCCTAATCCCCTTACTTCTATCAAACCAGGTAGATGCTATGTAGGTCACAGAAAAGAGAGGTGTTTTTGTTGTTGTTGTCTGTTTTGTTTCATTTTGTTTTGTGGAACATAGTATGGAACTTACCCAAAAGCCTTCTGGGAAGCAGCAAGTGAAGAGGCTTCACCAGTCAGTGAGTGGCCCAGAATGCCATGCCAGTATTGAGAAGGAGATGGAGGCAGCAGGTGGACGGCAGTAGGACATGTGAAATAATGTCTTCCCTTGAGGAATCCCACCTGGATCTATGCCCTTGTTTTTAAAATACACAGAAAATGAACCATTTGCATTGATCTCATTCACTAGTAGTGGATACATGCTCCAGGGTCTCTATGGTAAAATTCAAGGACTGTCTCTGCCCGTGCCAAAACTTTAATTGGGCTTTGTGACCAACCCGTTTTAGTCACCTGACCAATTTTTCAAAGGTCATACATGATTTGGAGGCTCTTTGCTCTCCGCTGACACTCTTTTGTATATGACAAGTGCTCCCAAAATCCTACTGAAGGAGACATGAGGATGGCACCAGAAAGAGCATGGAGTGTAAGTCCGCAGTGCCTTGGCTTTGAATCTCTGCTCTCCCGCCACAACTCTCCTGTGCCCTTGGACCAGTTATTTACTTTGCTGCCCTGCACAATTTCCTTGTCTATGAAATGAAAATTACAGTGTCTCCTATGTCAGATTATTGGGGGATTAGTGGTAATGTGTATGAGATATCTGTCACACAATAGGTGGTCAACTGATTGATATCAATCAGTTGACACATTAGCCACTTTTGCTTTATGCTAACCCATTTTGCCATATATAGGAAGAGAATATTTTCAACCTCTAGATGCCAGAGTAGTGGAAACCAGCCTGCCCTTGGGAGCTATGTGAATACTCAAACTATGGGCCTTGATAAGAGACTTCTGAGTTGATTAACAAAATGAATTCACTTAAACCATGTAAATATTTTAATCTATTCTTGTAAATAACTGCCGAAACTAGACTCTTCTTTAAAACAACACAGAAATGGTCCTCTAGTTGACAGTCTTTGAGTAAGCTAAATGATGCTCGAATACACACACACAAGCGCACACACACACACACACACACACACTGATCTCCATGCCCAGTGATCAATATCAGAACTAGATTCTAAGACACCAGAACTAGAAATATTGATCCTTCCTGAGCCAACATGAATGTGAGCAGCCAAAGGGTTAGTTCCATCAAGATTCCTTGGGGAAGTCTAGAAGCAGGTATCTGAAAGATACATTATCAATACTAAGACCTAAAACCCAGAATCAAGACTGAATTTAGGTTGTCAAATGGAGATTTCAGGCTCATGGAGGGTAGTATGGAGTGAAACTAGATCTGATCCAAGGTAGAAGGGTCTTAGATGATCATCTCCTGCTATCTCTTGTGGCTTTATGCATTTACTCAAAGCCCAGAAGCAGGTCGTATAAGCAAACTTGTTCTTGTTATTTTACTTGCAGGTGTCACTGTACCAGAATCTCTGTATAGTACTGTTGTGTGAGTGTGTGCATAGGTAAGTGCACTTGTGTGTTTCTTTCTGTGTCTGTATTTTTGAGTATGCAACAATTCCTTTCAATGACAGAGTTTACCCTGTGGTGAAGGTCACGTGGGGTGTCAGTAACACTGACCCCATGAGACATCCTAGAGTCACAGTTGTCACCCTGAGCGGTGCTTGCTAGGGTGGTGTTAGAGGATCCAAGAGGCCTTCTGGCTCAAAGTATTTGGGCTGGAAATGTGTATATTCATTGTTTGGGGGTGTAAGTTTTCAGACAGAGACAATGATGAATACTTCCAGCCTCTCTCACAGTTTGTGGAGTGGTGCAGTCATCCTATCTCCACTTTGGCATGCAAAAGGCTATGAAGAAAGCTCCCACTGTGCACACTTTGCCATCTGGGGTCCCTAAAGTGAGACCAGTGTCATTCCAGTACCACTTGCCAATTTCTGTTTGCCTCATCCCTTAGTGTCAGTTTCACTTTCTGTGTCCAAAAAGGTCCAAATGGATGGCAAGGCACCTCCACACACTCTGGTTTTAGTAATAATGGTTTGATGACTACGCTAATGTGGTCATTATCCCCTCTCAGTTTCACGGGGTGCAAATTACCACTTTAACATCCGTCGCTTCTGTCTTAATCCACCACTCTCCTTCCTTACCAACTGCTCTTAGAACCCAGGAAATTCTTTCTAAAAAGACCTCATTGTGCCTATGCTTCCCACAAGCATTTGGAGATGAAAGAAAGGGTACTGAGGGCAACATGCCTGAGAGAGATTATAGCGAGTTAGGGAAGAGAGGAGCCCCTCTGGCAAGGTTTTTAGATGCAGCAAATGAAACTAATTCATGAGTAAAGGATCCTGACATGAAACTGGAAATGGTGCAGTGTGTATGTACAGTCTGGCTTATCTAGGTGACAGAGAGCTGGTTTGGGAGCCTGGGATCTGTCTTCTGCTCCAGCAGCTCTGGCTGGACTGCACAAAATTAATGGGCCTTCACATTTCCATTTGTGGCATGAGAATGGTAAAAAAGAACTGAGTCGGTCAGTCAGGATCTGGATCAGTGCAAAGTCAAACAACCAAGCAGATGATCCAAGTGCCACAAGCAGACAGACCGCACAGTCTCAACTGTGGTCTGTGTTGACAATCCTCTCTGGGCCCAGCACACTGATGGTGCTGATGAGTTCAGCCTCTGGGGTCCCACCTTCGGGGAGCCCTTATTAACTGTGTGACTTTGAACTGCTGCTTAATCTCTCCAAACCTTAGTTTCTTCATCTATAGAAAGAAACAAAATTCCTGACTCCATGAGACTGATATAATTATTAAGTCTTTTCTCCTGAGCTTCTTATGCAGTAAATGCTCACCCAGTGGCTACTGATAGTACTTTCTTTTTTTTAAGCATGTATTGTTTTTTTTTTTTTTAAGATTTTATTTATTTATTCATAGAGACACACACACAGAGAGGCAGAGACACAGGCAGAGGGAGAAGCAGGCTCCACGCAAAAAGCCTGATGTGGGACTCGATCCAGGGTCTCCAGGATCACGCCCTGGGCTGCAGGCGGGGCTAAACCGCTGCGCCACCGGGGCTGCCCTGATAGTACTTTTCTTTATGGAATCGGATGGAAGTTTGAGAGTTTGAGGTATCTTAGCTGTGGTAGCCCAGCATCACCGTGCCTACTTAACCAGGTAGAATTTTCAGTCTACATGACGAGAAATGACCATTTTTAAGAACTGAATTGACATGTTATTAAACTAGATGAAATCAACCACTTGGCATTTACGGGCACAATACCAATTTCTTTGCAGACTTCAGAAACTGATTTTGCTCCACTTGACTCTGGGAGAGAGTTAAATTTCACCTTCTAAAAAAAAAAGTTGGGCAACCCTAAGAATGATTTATGAATAGGTCTCTGATGCATAAAATCTCATTTTCTTCAGTGCATTTGTCAAAAGATTTTCCGATGTGTGTCTTGTGTAGGACTTGGCTAGTGTAATCCCCTCAGCCGCCCATGCAGGAGGTGTATTTTTGCTGAAACTTTCTCTTGACAGGTCTTGGGGTGATCATATTTGACTGATGTATTGGTGTTCTTCCTTTAACTCCTGCACTATGAACTTTATATCAAGTTTTACTTCCCTGCATATTAATCCTCGGGTCTTCATGTGCAGATGAAGCGAAGCCATAAAACTCAGTCCCATCAGCCAATTAGGATTCATCTGACAAGCGACACTTTGTCTTTTGTGTGCTAACCCAGGAATGGTGAAAAGACAGAGTCTTGTTTGCCTTTCCAAAAATACACCCCCATGGAATAGAAATTACATACACTTTTTGCTGGCTTAAGCATAATATGGATTTATTGTATGGGGAAGATGGATGAGAGATTTTTTTTTTTTAACGTGCAGCACAGGCTTTAAAATTATTTACTGTCCTCATTATCATTAGGAAGCAGGCGTTATCTGATCTACCTCTCCAGTTTTTTATGGTGAAACTCTATTTTAAGACTCATAATTTTTAAGCATCGCCTGTTCCTGCACAGAATACGCATGCTGTATGGGAAAGAGTGACGTCTGATGGATGTCCAATGGCTTTCACAAAAGCATATTTGAAAAGTTGAGAACATGTTTTCTAGCAGAATGCAACAATTGGGTCCTAAAAAAAGTGGATGGTGCTCAGAAGAATGTTTGGAAAGGAATGGCTGCTGAATTTATGTAATGAGAACATTTAAAGTAAAAATTCAAATCCTCACCTTTGGGGTCATGGTGATTAATTTCCATTCCAAATGTAACTCTTCTTATAGGCAAGAATTCCAGTAAATATTCCCCTGTGACCAACAACCCATGAGCTGTTGACAGAATTAATAAAGCTGTCAGGATTTCTTTGGAATGTTGCACGTCTCTCTGTATGTCATTTAATTGTGAAGTGTAAATATGCATATGGCACATCCAAGAAGACTAAATATATTAGTCTTTAGGGCTTCAGCTCCTGTTTCTGTACTCATTTATCAATTTTGATTAAATTAGGGGAGAGCATTTTGATACAAAAATATATAAAATTTATGTAGTTTTCCAGGAGAATGACTTGCATTGTTTATACAACCTAAATGTCTAGGGAGAAATATATATTTTTCTAATATGCAGCTTTGGATAATATAAAATGTTCTGTATATAAGATTATGTTCACAGCTTGAGAGAATTTGGGGAAAATGCTCCTGGCAAGCAAACAGTTTTTAAGAAGAAAAAGTAGAATACCCGGGAGCAGAGGGAAACGTAATGAAACTTAGTTTCTGGCGCTTTAAAATATGCAGCTTCTAACGCATACTCTCAATCCAAGGGAGACTTCTCTCAGGACGATTCTGGGTATGCCGAGGGAGGGGATATCTAGATTGAGGGAGAAAGCTTCTGGTTATGTCAAGATCAAGCCTGATTCTTAAAAGCAATGCTTTTAGTACAAATGGATCTTATTAAAAGGAGATTGTCATGTCCTTTACTGAGTGAACTTGGGGCCTCCCGTCCACTTGAGTGCTCCTCCCACTAGTTGAACTACCCTGTCTTTGGAATGATATTGGCACAGACAGGAATAAGTCAGTGTTTTGTGACTATCACTACTGCTTTCCCATTGAAACAAAGAAGAAGACTATCTTTTAAAAAGAGTAATAAGGCACGTGTAAGTATAATTGAATTGTATTAAAATCCAGGTATTGAAGTTTTTTATTTGTTTTGATTACTTTGTTTTTTGTTTTGTTTTTACTTTCCTTTCCAGATGGAGCATTAGTTTGGAGGAAAAGATTAATGCATTTTATTAACTGGCCAGTTAACCTATGGTCTATGTTGTTACAAATATTATAAAATTAACTACAGCATATTGGAGGTGTTATTGTCCCATTTTATAGATTAAACAATTGTAGTCCATAGACATTAATCCACTTACTTCAAGTCATATAGTGAGACAGTACTTTCCCTGACAATGAAGAGAGTTGGGATAAAATTATAAATGCTATCATTTTGTACCATATGTTTACATATGTGAAGGCCATAAATCATGTCAACAAACTGTGAAATAACTTGTGCTTTCTTTGTTAACAAATATACTTTCATAACAACACGGAGGTTCAGGTTCAAATAAGAACATGTTGCACACCCTACTCTCTTCCCTTCTGACTGGGCATAGCTCATATTTCCAGGCTCTGCTCACGTTTCTCCCAACACCCAGCTGAACCTTGCTCATGCCCACACTGGTCTTGGAGCCTGTCCCATATCCTTTGAAGGGGATGAGCCTGGGAGAGGCCTGCAGAGGCCCAGGAAGTGAGCTTGGGGAGGTCTGTATACCTGAAAGAATGATGGTCTAGACTAGCATGAAGGAGGGTTATGGGGTGCCCAGGCTCCTGGTGAGCTCACTACCTGACCGGTTCCACAGAGTCTTCATCTTCAGGGAGGAACTCCTGAAAAGGAATGCCCAAGTAGGGTCCCTGTAAAGCATGGAGCCTGGAACAGGGGAACCCCTACTTGGTCTAAGGGAGATATGACAGCCTGAGAGTAATGATTGAAATACATTGATTCAAACTCAGATCATGTGACTTGAAAGCTAGTATCTTATTCATTATACCTTGCTGACTTACTAATGTGTTTTTAAGTTAAAAAAAAAAAAACAACTAAAAATAAAAACGTGAATTTGGCTTTCTGACAATTTGATGACTCCATTTCACATGAACAAAATGAAAAGATTTCAAGAGTTGGGCCTCAGTGTAAAACGTTCATGTCCCTGTGTGACCTTGAGAAGTGGCCAGGGGCCCCAAATCAGGGTCTTCATTAAACTATGCTAGATTTCTTTCTTTGGGGACTTTTCGAATTGGGCCTTAGGAGCACCTCAGGACCACTTATCTGCTAGTAGTGCCTCAGATAAGATATTCTGAGCTCTGCAGATTTCTCAACTGTGCTTCCAGTGAGCGATAGGAGCTTTGGGATGCTTTCTGTCTGCAATCACTAGGAATGAGAGGCCATGATAAGCACCAGGGAGCGGGATTTTTCTTGCCTGTAGTCTAAGCACAGAAAGTGATAAGAGAGGAAGGCCTCAGCAGACTGACCCCAAAAGCAAATGCAAGCTGAACAAAAGGAAGCCCTGAATGCAAGAAGATAAGGCAGTTACACAATTGGTAACTAGCTGTAGAATATCCATCCATTCAAGTCACAACTGTATCCAATGGAATACATTGGAGCAAAAAATATATATATATTTATAATATGAAAAAGTCTCAAGGTCTCCACTATTAAAGTAGGTCAGAGCATCCAATCAGATTTAAATAAAATAAGGCTGAAACCTAAGTCAATTGGAAAATGGAAGGCATTGTTGGATCAGATCAATAGCCTGCTTCCTCAAACTGTGTCCATGAGTGTGAATGAGGACATAGCAGTGATGGACGAGAGGAAGCACAATGGGTCTTACATTAAAAAATTTACAAGTATAAATGAGATGTCACTAAGTAATTTGTAAAAATGAGATTTTGGATCATGCAGGAAGGAGTATGATGGTAATACCCCGCAACAACCATCAGCTACACGTCACATCACAGCTCCCTTCTTTGCAAGATTCTCTTAAGTGCGATCCTATACATGTAGAGCTTTTAGGTGAGCCACTGGCCATGGCCAGTGTGTAGGATGCCCTGGTTTACCCGTTGTGTGCTCTGTGACCACCTAGAACCATTTCTATCAACAAGCACAATATTCAAGCTCTGTGAGTTTTGAAAGGGGAATGAAAATTTCTTTTTCTTTTCTTTTTTTTAAGATTTTCATTTATTTATTCATGAGAGACAGAAAGAAAGAGAGAGAGAGAGAGAGAGAGAAATGCAGAGACACAGGCAGAGGGAGAAGCAGGCTCCATGCAGGGAGCCCGATGTAGGACTGGATCCCAGGACTCCAGGATCACGCCCTGGGCCAAAGGCAGGCGCTAAACTGCTGAGCCATCCAGGGATCCTGAAAATTTCTGTTCCATGCATGGCTTGACAACTTTTAAGTTTGTAAATCAAATGAGTTTGTGTTTTTAGATGGAGGCAAAATGTCACCGCTTCAAAAGTCCTATTAAACACTGTGTCAAATATTCCTGTTCCAAACAGTATTGAAGGGGCCATATCAAAGTGACTGAATCAAAACATCAGACCTCCATTTCCCCTACCCCATTTCTCGCCCTGTTAAAATAGGCAGGCTTACCACACTAAATACCTGGTTTTGCATTCCCCACTTATGGCCATCAGAAGCAGAGCTTCTTGGCTGCTAAATTATGGGAAGGAGAGTAGGTTGTTTTTATACAAAGCCACTCATTCTCAGTTCTTGGAGCTGATGGGCAGGGCCTGGGGAGAGCTCCAGTTCCCAATGACCAAGCAACCTCATACTGCACTGTGCAAGCATAATTGTTGTGTGTTGTATTCTGAAAAGGGTTGGGAGACAGTGGCAGACAAGTCTAGAGAAAAGAAAGGTGAAATTGGGTTGAATAAATCAGAGAAAATATACAAAAGAGGTAGATTTTTACATATGTATAATTGGGAGAGGCACCGAATTTAAAATAAAGAGGGAAGGAAGTAGATAGCACAAGAGGAGAATAACAAGAGACAGAGTTGGAGGGTACAACTGAAGGTGAGAAAAAATGAATGGGGTGACATTATGAAGGAACGGGTCCTTTCAGGCTACAGGACAAGACCTGAGCCCAGCCCTCTGGTTCAAAGGGTCTAATACTGAGCTGTGCGAAGACAGCTGGAAGAGGAGGAGGTCCCGGGCAAAGTTGTGACATGATGAAAATGAGGTTCAGGAAAATGCACCCTTGAACTGCAGGCATAGAGGACAGATGGGAAGAGAAGAAAAAGCAGGCTGAGAAATCAGATAAGGTCCCTGAATCTATACTTCAATATTCATCTAAAGTTTGGCATCAAAAAGATACAGCTTTAGTTTTCTCCTTCTTTTCAAATTGACTTTATATATATTTTTTAAAAACGGTTTTCCATGTGAGAATTTCATCTTCTTTTTGTTTTTAGGTTTTATATTGTGGTACCTGTGACCAAAACTTACTTTTCTTGTCCCTCCACATTTGAGACTTTGCTATAGATAGCTATCATCAAAAATTAAGTAGAGAGGGAGCTTATTTCTAAGATATTTTTAGTTTTCCCAATCCCTGATCTGGACTTCCGGTTTTCGTTTATTTTCTTTAGTTCAGATAAGATGGATTGCTTTGGCTTATGAAGTGAGTACTTTTTCCAGCAATAAACTTTACTTTTAAATATGTTATGAAAGTGGACTGAAATGGACTTTAATAGGAACTAGCTGTAGTGTATACGCACCAGACGTTTTTATACAGAATGTGCTTACGGAAAGGAGTCTGAAACCTGAAAACTTCCCAGAAGCCATCTGCTTTGTCCCCAACCTCTTTAGGGTAGGAAAGAAAAAAAAGAGAGAGGGGGAGAGAGAGAGAGAGAGAGAGAGAGAGGGAACGCTTAAGCATAATATTTTAGGGTAAAATAACGTAACTCAGTTTTATCATTGCACAGAAGTCAAAGAAGGGGTGGGTGAATAAAATAAATTTCAGTACAGCTTCCTTGCCATTTATTAGCTGTGGGTTGATAGTCAAATGGCTTAAGGTCTCTGAGTCTATTTCCTCATCTGTGAAATTAGATAATAGTGTCTACCTTACAAGACTGTTAGAATGATTAAATAGCATAGTGTATGTAAAATACCTCTCATGAAGGAAGTGTTCAATAAATTATACCTATACATGATTAATTTATTAATATTATTTTCATAAAAATGAATTGGAAACATGACAGCAAGATTCTCATGTTTTATTTGGAGAAGTAAATAATTCAATGCATGAGTCTGACTACTCAAAATGCATGAAAGACTATCTCTAAACATTGGATGAAAAAAATGCATGAGCTTGTAGGTCATTTCCTCATGATCCTTGCTCTTGACCTTGTTTCCAAAGGAGATGTTTAAAGGTAGAAGGAGTAGTGATAGTCTAGATTCGGATACTTACTACCTATATATCCTTAAGAAAGTCATTTAAATTTTCTAGCTAAGAGATCTATAAAAATTAAATACAATAGTGTACAACAAGCCCAGAGTAATGGCTTTCACATATTGTGTTCTATAATTAGTTCCCTATCCTAGCACCTCACCTCTAACATAACAAAGTCTGCTACCAGACTTTCCTACTCTCCAGGGTTATTTGAGGTTCACAAGAGATAGTGAACAATAAGATAGTAGCTATATATATGGATGACTATACATATGTGAACTTAAAATTAAAAACAGTTGTCAGAGATTGGTGTCCTGCCATGGAACAAAATAGATGAGTAATGGATACCTTGATAAGTTGAAGAGAAATTTAGACTTCCAGGTTTCCCCATATTGAATATATGTTCTGCTTCCTCATTTAATCTATCACTGTGTAGACTTGAGACATAAACACTTTTCTCAGCCCGACCATTGAAAGTGTTGTCCAGAACAACTCAAATGTCTTTCCTATGCATGGAACAATTATAAAATATGTTTCCATATTGGATGCCATATTGGCCTGTGGGCTCCAAAAGACCAAAAGTGATACCCCACTCTTCTGCTTGCCAGGCTGGGAACACTGGTTCATCTTCCTGTGACTGGAGCTCAGTTCAGTGGTCTCATCAAAGACCCCAGAGGAAGATAGATGGGGGTGCCACTGATAAAATCTCCTTCATAATAAAAATATGTGCCTTTTCTAATTTGCTGCTTATCTTTACATTAATGCTGAAACAGACATTATTGATACCAGTATTTTATATGTTGACATTGAAGCTCTAAAAGGGTAACTTGTCTAAAGTACATATGGCTGAAGAAATGGTATAGGTGCACAGTTCTGTGTGATTCCAAAGTACATAGACCTGCACTGCCAAAAAAGAAATAGAATGCAAACTACGTATGAATTTTATGTATTCCAGGAGCTCATGAAAAAGGGCCCCAAAAGCAGTTGACATTATTTTAACTGCATATTTTATTTAACCCAATATGCCCAAAATATTATTTCAACATATGATGTAAAATTATTAATCAGATATTTTGTTTTTTTTTTTTAGTCGCTAAATCTCATTGTGTACGTTACACCGCTACGTGCACATCTTTTTTAACTTCTTTTTTAGATATGTTCGACATACAAAAAGCTGTACATATTTAATGTATGCAACTCGATGAGTTTGGAGTTAGGTATACTCTCATAAAACTATCACCACAGCCACAGTCTATGCCATAAGCATATCCATCACCCTCAAAAATGTCTTCCCACGTTCTATTTATTATTATTTTGTAGTGGCAAATGACACTCAATATAAAACCTACTCTCCACAAATTTTAAGTATACAAAACAGAATTATTTTAACTAAGGCTCCCTTGGTATATCATAGGTCTCTAGGATTTATTCATCTTTATTCATTCCCTTTGACTAAGACTTTCCTCAGCTCCTGGCAACCACAATTCTACTTTCTGCTTCTATGAGTTTGAATATTTTAAATGCCTCCTGTGAGTAGTATCACATAGTATTTGTCATTCTGTATCTGGCTTATTTCACTTAGCATAATGTTCTCCAGGTTCCTCCATGTTGTCACAAATAACAGGATTTCCTTCTTTTTTAAAGCTCAGTAATATTACCTTATATGTATGTATGTATATGTCACATTTCTTTTATCAACCCATCTGCCATTGACATTTAGGTTGCTTCTTTGTCTTGGTCATTGTGAATAATGCTGAAATGAATATGAGAGTACACATATCTCGTCAAGATCCTGATTTCAATTCTTTTGGATTTATACTCAGAAATAGGAACACTGGATCACATGGAAGTTCTGTTTTTTAATTTTTTGACTAACCCCTACTATTTTCTTTTCCATAATGGCTGCACCAATTTACATTTCCACCAACAGTGCCCAAGGGTTCCACTTCTTCCACATTCTTGCAACCCTTTTATATTCTGTGTTTGTTTTTTCTATACCCTGTAACTTCCTCCTTTTTCAAAGTTTGTCCTCAAGGCACAAGATATACACCAGATTTATCCATATTTGGTGAAATATTGAACCCTTTCAGTGAATCAAAATTAGCCAGACTGATTGTTTGCCTGAATGGATTAATTGGCCAATCCAATAACAGCTTATAGAAGTAATTAGAGAATCAAACATCACAAGTTAGGCCCTTCACTGCTTGAACAGAAAGTACCGTTTCTCAGAGATAGGAGATGCTCATATGCTGTCCTTTGGAACTCCTCACTCTTTCTGAGCATCTGTATCTTCTTTTCCAACTCTAGGTTGGTCTAAGGGGCCAATATTTATAAGTGAGGTAAATGTAGTTATTTTTCTTTTACTGCCTCTTCTTTTATATTAGATGTTGGCAAGTGAAAACAAGGTTATGCATCATTTTATTTTTGACTATTACACCAACTGGACACCCTACAGTATGTGTGGGGACAGGATATGAGTATGTGGTCTTGTCCTTTGTGTACTTTCCCAGCAAGAAACTTAAAGGGACCATCTAGATTCCCACTAAAGCTGATGAATTATTCTGGGCTATCCATGCATCTGAACTTGGGAGAAGCAAATGTGAACAGCAGAAACAGGAACTCTTAAGAAAGACCATTCAAACGACTTATTACCCATATTTTGTGTTTTTGATGATGGCTATCCTGGCATGAGGTGATAGCTCATTATGGCCTTTGTTTGTATTTCTGCAGTGGTTAATAATGTCAAGTATCTTTGCATATACTTGTTGGCCATTTGTATGTCTTCTCTGGAAAAATGTCTATTTAGTGTGTTTGCCCATTTTTTAAAATTAGTTTATTTTTTGCAATTGAGTTGTAGGAGTTCCTTATATATTTTGAATATTAATCCTTTATTGGATATATGGTTTGCAAATATTTTCACCCATTCTGTAGGTTGCCTTTTCATATTGTTGATTTTTTCCTTTGCTGTTCAGAAGATTTTTGACGCAGTTCCACGTGTCTATTTTTTTCTTTTGTTGCCTGTGCTTTTTGATGTTATATCCAAGAAGTCATTAACAAGACTACTTTCAAGAAACTTTTCCCTTATGTGTTCTTCTAGGATCTTTATGATGTCAGGTCTTACATTTAAATCTTCAATCCTTTTTGAATCAAAGTGATTAATAGATTCAATGCAATTCCTATAAAAAAAAACCCTCAATGTCATTTTTTTTTTTTTACAGAATTAGAAAAAAAATCCTAAAATTCATATGGAACCATACAAGACCCTGATATCCAAAGCAATTTTGAATAAGAACAAAATTGGAAAAAACATACCTTCTGATTTCAAAATATATTACAAAGCTTCAGTGATCAAAATAGTATGGTAATGGCATAAAAATAGAGATATAAACAAACAGAACAGAGAGCCCAGAAATAAACCCATATAGTCAACTGATTTTTCCACAAGAGTGCCAAGAATACACATTGGGGAAAAGATAGTCTTTTCAACAGATGGCGTTGGAAAAACTGGATATCCACATACAAAAGAATAAAATTGGACTGTTATATCATATCCCAAAAGTGTATCTTAATTGAAACTAACAATATAGCAATTGCTTAACAGCCACATATGAGAAGACCAGGTAGATAATGTCAGTATATTGTGCTACTGCTCTATTAATCTTCCCTCTTTTGACAATTTCTGCATAGATCATTTAAATTATACTACACTTCAACTTTTCTGATGCTTGTGGAGGTTTGAAAGGAACCAAAAGTGAAAGAAAAACCATTTTCCTTCCCTGTATTTTCCTGCAGTTTCTAAGTATCATTTCAGAATATATATCCTACTACCATTATCTTATGTGCCCCGTCCAATCAGTCCGAATGACACATCTGCTTATGACCTACACACCCCCAGCATCCTCACCTTGACCTGAGTTTCTACTTTCAAATATAGCACATAGAGATCTCCAACAGGAGCCCAGATCCCATCTCATTGTCTTCATGGCTTCACCATCCCCTGGCTGTTGATGCTTTGTATTGATACATTTTTGTTTATTTGAATTTCTGACCTACTGTTGGATCTTAATCTCTGGTCATTTTGTAACCCATACTCCCACCTCTTGCAGCTTCCTTGACCCACAGCTTCCTGTTTCCCTTACCTTCTGAGAGAAATACTTCTTCACCATGATTTCTCCAGTGTGGCATCTGATAACTTAGCTTGACTCATGGGACTATTCTTCAGCCTTGCCCCTCAGCTCTAGTGTTCTTGGCAATTGTTGCCTCCTCACTGGGCTTCAGACCTCACTCTACATGAGCTGTCATTTGAAGCCTTCCCCAATGGCCTTTCAGGGACTCTTGCTTTGCACCTGGTTGTCAGGCTTTCTCCTCACTTGAATCCCCCTCTGACTCTTAGTTGCCTGCCAAGCTTTGCTGCCAGTGGAGCTATGTAATGTCTGCCAAGTGGAAAGGGTTTTTTTTGGTTTTGGTTTCTTTTTTGTTTGTTTGTTTTTTGGTTGTATTTTTCCCCCTTAATTTCAAATGAGTTTTCTCAGAAATAAGCCTGGCATCCTTATTCAGCAAACTTCACACAGAAATATTCTGTACTCCTGGGAAATCTTTTAAGAGCCAAAAAGCCAAAGGTAATATGAAAACAACTTCTTAAACAAGAGATCCCCATGAATTTACATTTACTGTGTGTGATAGAATGCAGTTCTGAAGTCAATAAGTACAGGAAACTAGGAAGTAAAAAAAGGAAAACTAATATTGCATGCCTTCAGGCAAGCTAAACATGCTTCTGATTGAAATAGATTAAAAACAAAAGACCTATAAAACAGTATGGAGGTTCCTGAAAAAAGTTAAAAATAGAGCTACCCAATGACCCAGCAATTGCACTAAGTATTTATCCAGAGGATACAAATATAGTGATCTGAAGGGACACATGAATCCCAATATTAACAGCAACAATGTTCACAATAGTCAAAATATGGAAAGAGCCCAGGTATTCGTTGATAGATGAAAGGATAAAGAAGATGTGTGATACACACATACACACACAATGGAATATTACTCAGCCATGAAAAACAATGAAATGCAGTGATGCCGATGGAACTAGAACATATTTTGCTAAGTGAAAAGTCAGTCAGAAAAAACCAATACCATATGATTTCACTCATATGTGGAATTTTTTTAAACTTTTATTTATTTATTCTTGAGAGACACAGAGAGAGAAGCAGAGACATAAGCAGAGGGAGAAGCAGGCTTCCTGCAGAGAGGCTGATGCAGGACTCGATCCCAGGACCCCAGAATCATGCCTTAAGCCAAAGGCAGACATTCAAACACTGAGCCACTCAGGTACTCCTCATATGTGGAATTTAAGAAACAAAACAGATGAACATAGGGAAAGGGAAGATCAACAACAACAAAAAAAGTAGAGAGGAAGATAACTCATAATAGACTCTTAACTCTAGGAAACAAGCTGAGGGTTGCTGGAAGAGAGGTAGGGGTAGGATGCATCAATGAGTGATGCGCATTAAGGAAGTCACTTGAAGTAATGAGCACTTGGTGTTATATGTAACTGATGAATTGCTAAGTTCTACCTCTAGAGCTAATAATACAGTATATGTTAATTAAATTGAACTTAAATAAAAATTTAAAAAATAAATTAATTTATAAAAATTAAAAAATAAAATAAATAAAAACCAAAGACTTTAACAGGCAAGATTTTCTCTCTGATTTTAACTTAAAGAAAAGTTTGTTGACTGATCCAGTTAAAAACCTAATCAAGAAAAAAAAAAAGGATAAAGGTCTCAGTTGTAATTTATGAAAATATGCCCCTTAATTTGTTTAAATTATACCTACATCTAGTAAATATCATTTACATGCTTGGAGCCATAATGGGCCCAATCCATTATTTGGGTCCAAACTTCTAATATTCCAAGGTCACTCTTGGTGAAAACTACTTTCCCATTTAGGGAATTTAGCAATTTTAACTGATTCTATTGTAGGTAATACTCAAACATGTGGCATGCTCTTTTCCCCCAAATTCACTCATGAGAAGGGCTTTAGGACATTTCTTCTCTGGCTTGGTAAAGAAAAATTTTAACTGGGGAATTATGTCAGGTGTTACACATGTAAAGAGTAATGCAGAAAGATGAATGTATGCCCAAGAGGAAAGCAACAAGACAGTAAGCACATTAGAGCCAAGTCACATGGAAAAGTTTGAAAAACGCTGCACACGTCCAGTCTAGTAGGATTACTATTTTGCCAGGATTGGTAATAGATGACATGTGGCCCCCACAACAAAAACAAGAAGTCGAAAAAAAAGGGCTCTCAGGACACATCTGCCAGTCTGAACAGGTGACGGTGCAGACTCAAGTTGGGGGAGTTAATATTAATGACCTTGAAGAGCTCCTCCTGGCTTAGGATTCTATCATAAAATATTCCTCTCCTACAACCACATGTGAAATATAAATGCTGTTTTATGAAACACAACCAAAAGCAGACGGCTTTTAACCATGCTAGAAAAGGGTATTCCTGCTAGTGAAGAGTTTGTGCTCTGACCTGGGGCTTGTTTTTCTATAAATAATCAGCAGTGCACGTGGCCGTGCAAGGCAGGGTCAGTCCCAGTCCCATCTCATTAGATGAAGGGTGGAAAACCAGGCCCTTTCTGGCCTTGGGCAAGGAAGCTTTTATTGATTACAGTTGTCATGAGTCATCTGCAGCCAAAGAAGAGAAACCATAGGAACCCTATAAACTGTAACTCCTGGTCTTGCATTTGCCATATTTTCAAAGTATATACAATATACAGGAGCTATGCAGAAACCTATATTGTCCATATCCTTATTCCTGTTTCCAGGAAACCCCAATATTTATTTCCTTTATAAGTGATTGGCTAAAACCAATCCTCATTAACTCTTAGTTCCAAAAGGTTTACTACATACTACTGTGTTACATCAAAATAAATATTGAGCCCACCATCCTTTTTAAATTATTATTTAGTAGTAGTAGTAGTAGTAGTAGTAGTATCAACAATGGCCTTAACACATCAATTAGGATTAGTAGGTTTATAAAAAAAAAAAAAAAGGAATAGGTTTATCTACTAGCAAGAACAGGTTTAATGGAATGGGGGAAGAGTGTGTATATGTATGTGTAATTATTTACTTGTATTTTGCAATCAGAAATCCCATGGCAGGCAATTTAGGGCTGGCAGAGCAAATGTCAAGTAACTAGTAAGTGATGAAGCTACGATTTGAATCCTGATTCAGGTCAAGTCAGTGTCCATGCATTTGTAATCATCACCATGTTGACATGCAGAAGAGACCAGCCTAAGGAAGTGGGTCATCCCATGACTGACTTTGTTACCTTCCTGCCAAGCATTCCTATGTTCCCAGCAGATGAAACAGCAATGTTCTCATTGTGTTAAACTGTCAGTGCCAGTTCATCCTCCAGTGAATATTTGTAGCATCTTCGCTAGATGTAATTAAAGCTAAGAAAGCTGAAGGAAGTTTTAGGGCTGAGATGGTACATTTCATAAATACATATGAAAACAATGCTTATGTTAGATGGGATAATAAAATATTGGATTTGTGAAGAATATCCAAGATCATCAAGTTTAATAGACCCAATGCTATATTTAAGGGGAGACATTGAAAATGACATGTTTATAATAAGGTATAAGCAGATTCTACTCATTTAACTAATTCCCACCAAAGGAATGAAATTATTTTCAAAAGAAAAATACTGAAAAAAGTGTGGTAATTCAAAAAAAATAACAAATTTAATTCTACTAAGAAGTAATCCAAACAGACTTTAGAAAACATTTACCTTTGCCTAATTATTCTTTATAGTCAACTTTATATGAAAATGATCAAATCTTAATGCCCCCAGATGGCCAATCATGCGTTTGCTTATCTGTCCACAATCAAAACAAAGCCCCAAACAGACAATGACTTCAACATTTTCTACAAATTAGAAGAGATTTTTGAACAAACAGGCCTCAAGTGGCTGATACAGTACCTTTCCTGAGAGATCAAACTTAAAAATTAAGATAATGTAGATTCATGTCATTCAAAGCTGCAACTTCTCACTGAAGAATGGTGGTGATCTTTGACAAGCAGCTCAAATTAAATGAGAGAGAGATATATACCATACTGAACTATAGCTGGTTCTATCTCTTGATTTTACTAATGTTTTGAATGATTCTTTCTTCCCTACTTCATGTAATCTTCTTATTCTTTTTCTCTTTAAATTATCCTGAATTCTGTATGAGGAAGCATATATATCCTTAAAAAATGTTTCTACTGTAAGTCATCATAGGTCTTATTTATGCCTCAGGTTATTCCTATTCCCTCCTTCACTTTTATATTCAATATTTACTGAACATTCACTAGGTGTCAATAGTTTGGCATTGTTCTTTCTAGGAAATAAAAAAGACAGGTTGTAGAAGTGCTATTGTTTGCTGCTCCAAAGCCCAGATAAAGATAATCCTCCATTGGCCGTTTACAAATGTTTCCAGGGATTGTCTTGGTTTATGCCTATTGTCTGAGCTTAACTATGTCTGTTTTTTTTTGTTTGTTTGTTTGTGTGTTTTTTTCATCTTCAAGTATTCCAGTTTAGAGGATAAATTATGCTTATCCTAGTTAAAACCATAGGAAATGTGGTTACTTATGTTGATGACCATGTTAGCATGCCTTCCTATGTGTAGTCTCTAATAGGTAAAAAAACTTCAGATCATGTGATTTGACAAGGCAGTGCTATTGTTCACATATGGAAAAGAATAAAATGAGAGGTATCACACTCCTTGATTTTAAACTGTATTACAAAGCTACATAAAAACAGTATGATACTGGCATAAAAACAGACACATAGATCAATGTACCAGTATAGAGAGCCCAGAAAAATGTGGTAAATCAATTTAAGACAAAGGAGCTGAGAGTATGTAATAGGGAAAGGATAATATCTTCATAGACAAATACTATGGTGCTGGGAAAACTGGAGACCCACATGCAGAAGAGTGAAATTGGACCACTCTCTTACAGCATACACAAAAATAAACTCAAAATGGATTAAAAATTTGAACACAAGATCTGAGCCCATAAAACTCCTAAAAGAAAACATAGGTGATGAGCTCCTTGACATAGGTCTTGGAAATGATTTTGTGAATCTGACACCAAAAGCAAAAGTAAACAAGTGGGAATGAATTAAACTAAAACAGTTTTGCACAGCAAAGGAAACCATCAACAAAATAAAAAGGCAAAACTATCAAAAGGAAGAAATATCTGATAAAGAGTTAATATCCAAAATATATAAAATCTCATACACCTGAAAAAAATAACTCCTACAACTGAGTGGAAAAAAACAAACAGTCCTTTTAAAAAATGGGCAGAGGATCTGAAAAGGCATTTTTCCAAAGAAGAGATACAAATGGTCAAGAGTAAGTGAAAAGATGCTCAACATTACTAATCATCAGGAAATGCAAATCAAAACCACAATGAGATGTGGCCTCACACCTGTCAGAATGGCTTGTATCAAATAGACTAGAAATAACAGTGTTGGTGCAGATGTGGAACCCTTGTACACTGTTGATGGGAGTATAAATTGGTGCAGCCACTGTGGAAAATAGTATGTAGCTTCCTCAGAAAATTAAAAATAGAACTTATCATAGGATCCAGCAATTCAGCTTCTTGGTATTTATCCAGAGAAAATGAAAACACCAATTCAAAAGGATATATGACCTTCCATTTTCATTGCAGCATTGTTTACAATAGTCAAAATATGGAAACAGCCTAAGCATCCATCGATGAATGGGTAAAGAAGGTGTGATATATATACATAATGGACTTTTTAAATTTAAATTCAATTAGCTAACATATAGTACATCATTAGTTTCAGATACAGAGTTCAGTAATGAGTTCATAATTCATCAGTTGCATTAACACCCACTGCTCATCACATCATGTGCCCTTCTTATTGCTTGTCACCCAGTACATAAAAAATAATGAAATTTTGCCATTTGCCAAAACATGGATGGATTTTGAGGGAATTATGCTACATGAAATAAGTCAGAGAGAAAGACAAATACTATATGATCTCTTATCTATGGAATATAAAAAGAAGAAAAAAAGGATCCTACCTATACAAAACAAACTGGTAGTTGTGAAACATGGGGGGCGGGCAGC
Source organism: Canis lupus dingo (assembly GCF_003254725.2). Taxonomy (NCBI): domain Eukaryota; kingdom Metazoa; phylum Chordata; class Mammalia; order Carnivora; family Canidae; genus Canis; species Canis lupus. The sequence continues at coordinate 27,031,824 of NC_064261.1, read as the reverse complement.
AAAAACCCCTCAGATCATGTTTTGACAAGCTAGTGCATTGTTCATATATGGATTCAAGTTCCAGTGCCTACCGAAAAGCAAAGTAACCACCTAGAATGCTCTGTGTAGTATTAGCTTATAGTAGAGAAGTAAAAATAGATAATATTTGTTGACTGTATACTATATAGCAGACTGTGCAAAGGGCCCTTGAACACCATCTAACCCTCAGGAAAAATCCTATAGGGTGGGATTGTTTATTTCCAAATTATTTTTGAGGATATTAAGGTTCTGATAGGTGGGGGGAAGTGCCAATTATAACCTCCCTGGAATTGACCTATGGGATGATGTATATGGATTCACTGTATTGAAACAGTTGTACTCACAAATGACAAAGAACCTGTTCCCACTTGGCTGTAGTGGGAACAATGAGCTGGGGCAGAAGAACATAGTCACAGACACTGTTTTTTGGTGAGTTGGTGTGGTTTTCCACTGTCTGCTGGTATCTGTTGGATTCCGGGACTCATTCCATCATTCACTCTTACTACACATACCCTAACCTCCCTGCCTTCAAGTTCCCCAGTCCCTGTATATGCGCATTACTTATTTGTCACCAAAAAGTAATGCATATTTAAATTTTGTTGCATGCCTCTCTGCCTTCTAGCATTATTCTCAATATCCAAATACATAAATATCTATCTAGCTTTTGCTTGTAGGAAATGTAACATTCCCCACTTTCATCAGACACTTTCTATTGCATGTGTTTCAAGACCTGAATGATATCCTTAACCTCCAAGTATCTTTTGAAAACTTTTTTCCCCAGTTTTATTGAGATGTAATTGACATACAACAGTGTGTGAATTTAAGGTACAGGAAGTGTTGACTTGATACATTTACATATTGCAAAATAATTAGCTACCACCTCCATCAAATCACATAATTACCATTTATTTTTTGTGGTGAGAACATTTAAGACCTACTCTTTTAATAACTTGCACATTTTTTTTAAATGGCTCAGCCGCCTCCTCTGTGATCACTGCTTGCTATGAATTCCACACAACACCATATAAACAAGACTGTTTATTGCATAGCATCGACTTACACTAAAGCTTTGGTGACCGTGTAGAGTGATCATAGCATCAGAAAGACACAATGAAGATTGAAGCCTCATGTCACTCTCCCATAATCATCAGCTGTTCTACAGCTTTGGGTCCCTCCCTTCGGAAGCCCCAGTGTACCCTGAAAACACCACATCTTCAAATCAAGCCCTTCCCCTTATCTGATGTTTTTTTACATGGCCCTGGGTCCCCGGGGGTGGGGGCGGCGGCGAAAGGAACAGATTTTGGTCTTACTTGCAGTTATTAAATAACTCTAAAAACAGCAAACAAAATCTCTCTACCAGAGAACAACCATTTCACCAAAAGAAGGAAGATGCCTATTCCTGTTATTGTACCCTGCAGATTAACTTTACCTAGACCTTCCCATAACCAACATATTCACTAAGCTATTTTCCTAAACAGATAAATAAGCTCTCTTTCTTCTGCTACTGTTCTAGAACAAGGAAATGCTGAAATCAGCTTTTAAACTAGCAATTTTCTTCTAATGGTAGAAATGAAATATAATCACTAAAAATGTATTTATTGAGCACTTGTAATTCTCCAGCAATGTGGGGAAGATTATGGGGCTATAAAATAGCATAATATATGGATCCTGAAGGGGCTTTCAAGTCAGCTGAAGAGAACAAATCCTTGTTACATAGATAGAATAGATAGAAAGTGGAAAGAGGGTAAAAAGGGTAGGTGTTTCTCTCACACTCCCTTCTCCTACCTAGCTTAGACAAAACTGGTTTGAAGATGAAAAGGAAAGCACCTATGGAAGGAAATATGTCGTTTAAACTTTAAATAAATTAATTGAGATTAACTGAATGCTTATTTATTTCCCAAACCCCCATCCCTTAAGTAAGTGATGGCTTCCAGAGATTTTGCAAAAGATAGTTTTAAATTGCTAATTCAAGAGGTACTTTATTGAGCAAAATCAGAGTAGAAAAGATAGACCTATAAAAAATAATTTACCATGCAAAGATTAAGGTGAATGATTTCTTCTCAGAAAAGAGATATTGTTTTGTTTTGATTGCACATGGAGGTATTTAAAAGACTGTCATCCCTATGAAGCTAGCGTCATCCCATAGGTCAACCCCAAGGAAAAGCCAGCTAATTGAAGAAACTTGGCAAATGTGGATTCTCCTGGGACCAATTAGATAAGAATAGGAGAAATGAGCTTTTGCTTTCTTTTGTGGCAGTTTTACAAACTGGCTGCAGGATTGTTGCTGACCAAATATGGAAGCCAGATGGGACCTTTTAAGCAAGAAAGCAAGAAGCATCTTTTAGAGCTCTACTTCCCTAAGCTCAGGTTAAAGACCTAGGTCCTTCCATCCCTAACCCAGGCTAGCATGTAACTCCTCCCAGGCATCCTGATGGCATTTGTCTGCAGGCAGGTTACACCTTCACTCTCACATAAAAACAATATCCTTATCCCTTCCTCTTTTTTGAGGCTGAATCCTCAGTCCACCATGTTCGAGATGCAAAGATTCAAACTAGTGTGGTTTCCAGGCTTTTAAGACGGAGATGTTTCAAAGCTTAAATGAATCGCATTAAGTAGAGATTCTAAGTGTAGACACTCAATAAAGGCAAAACAAACTATTGGTGGCCAAAGGGCTTTGGAATCAGATACACTTGTGTTTGGATCCCAGCTTTTCAGTAAACTAGCTCAGCTCAATGATATGGGGCTAATGTCTAGCTCAGTTATATAAGCCTCAGTATACTTAACTTCTAAAATGGAAATAATAGTAGGTTCTGAGGTTTGGAATTGATGGGTATAGAGAATCAGATGTTTAATAAGCTATGGCCATGTGGTTGAAATAAAAGTGATATAGCAACCTGGAGTTATTCTCCCTTCATTCATCATTGAAATTGTCTGTGATGGCTGGAATATGGCATGCATGCAAAAGAGCGATCGCAGCCAGCCGTCTCTGAGTGGTTCACATCTCTCCAGCATATATATTCATAGCATCAAGCATTTCTCCTTAATGTATCACAGTTAGAGTTTTCTATTTATTCCCAAGTGTAGTGAAAATGTTTCTCCTTCCAGATTGTATGTAAGCTCCTTAAGGGCAAGTACCATTTTGGTTTAGCTTTTTGCAATGGCACAAGCAGCCCCAGAGCACACAGAAATACCTTGTTCATGATCAGCACACACAGATTTTGACCAAATAAAATTTTAAAACCTTGCCTTCCAATTTCGCAGGTGAGGAAGCTGAGGCTCTGAAGGAATAATTTTCTTGAAGTAACTTAGATCTTAGGTGGAGAGCCTACGATTTAGACCTAACAGTGATACTTGAGAGTCAGTATGGGTCCTGATAAGATAGACAGTATCACATTACCATTATATTTATTTGTTTGTTTGTTTTTATAGACAAGTAAACATAAGCTTAAAGGATGTTAAATAATTTTCCCAGGCAGATCCGTGCAGTGCTGAGGCCCAAACCCAGGCTTCCAATTAGATGCCTACAGCTCCTTCCCTATAACCTACATTCTGTTCACCATGAGAACTGTTCTCAGGATATTGCTAGAGCATTCCTTAACAGTCCTTTCTGCTGGCTGTACAGGATTTGTTTGGTCCAGGCAGGAATGATTTCTTTTTTTAACTTTCTCCCAATGATCTAGAGGAGTCAGTCCTACCAGAGTCTTGGATTGGCACTGGTTGGGGAGGTAGGACTCAGCTTCTACCTGCTTACTTATTGTAGTTTTTGCTGGAGGGCATTTTCTCAGAATATTTTTGACAGGCAGTCAGGCCTTTTCATTAGGTGAAAGTGAGCCTAGGAATCCATCACAGTGGAGTGTGGGAGTGTGATGCTGCCAGGAAGTTAAGTAAAAGAGGTTTGCAAGATTTACCAGCTCAGGAGCAGAGGGTCAAGCAATCTGCCCATAGGATCTGCTGGCCCAACCACATGAGTGCCAAGCTAGAACGATCCTAGCATGTGTTTGGAGTCCAGGGTAGGCTCTGTGAATCTTGGGCTCTTGACAGCAAAGCAGGGATGCAGGCTCAAATACTTCAAATGTCACTTTTTCACCCTGCCAAGGGAAATAAACTCAGGAAACTATAGGAAACCTACTTTGTCTTGGCAATATTAATTTTTGCCATGAAGCTTTGGGTAGTCCACAACCAATCTTGGGAATTCCTGTGGGCTAGCCCAGTACCTGTACTGAATTTCTACTTAAATCTAGGATGAACCAGTATTGCTGAAGTGGTAGAAATATCAAAATATTTCCTTTTCAATTAGCAAAACACCAGAGCTATCCAAATAGCCCCATAATTCTGTGTCTATCCTGTCACCTCCCCAGGAACCCCCAATCTTCTCTGATCCAGCCATGACCCATCTGGAAACCAGTTCCTGTACTGTGTTACTAGAACACTAATGGGCATATATTTATTAAATATTTGAAATACTACTGTGCTTTTGATATTGCTTTGACTTACCTGGGTCTCTGCTCTACTATAAACTTCCCGAGGGCAAGAATTATGCTTAGCTCACTTGCTTAGCCCTAAGACCTAGCACAAGAGTTGGCAATGCCTTGTTTTCAAGAAATTGGAAGACGTAGTCAGGCTACCTTTTTAGTACAGTTTGTTATTTTAAAACCAGTTACTGGTTGAAGTATCAATACACATTCAATGGTGTGGATGTGTTTTCTCTTCCTCCAGGCCAGTGACTAGTTTCAGTTTCTAAGATCACAGGTTGCATTCCCTTTGTTTTTCATTACTACCTCAATACTTCTATCATACTGGAGTCCTGCAGTTCTCCTAGAAGAGTTGCCCCAGATAACTAGTTTCACGAACCGTGGCCACTTTGGCAGCTTTCCCCTCTCCTGGCTCTCCTGGGAATATCCGGGACATAGGATATGCTTTCTTTTCATAGAGTTATCTTAAATGAAAGTAACTCTACACTATGTAATATATACATTAAACAGTAAGAAACTAGATTATATAGAGTCATTAAAAAATGCTGGCCAACTTTTATATGGCTTTCTCCTCATCCACAGCGTTGGACTCTGTGTCATTCCTTGTGCTCATAAATGGAATCCTGGATGTGTAACACTTGTTAAAATAATTTCATACATTCAGAGTTCCCAGAACACCATTAAATGTAGGGAGTTTGGTCATTTGGATACCTTTTCATCTGGTATAGCAAAGTATGTTGTTATTAATAATTCTTATTTAGTGACTGAGTATTATTTTTATTTAGTGAATGCTTTTTGTTTATTGATCCCCCACCATACAGCAAGCCAATACACTGCCTTTTATTTTGATCATGACACTCCAAACTAGACGTTCTTATCCTCATTTTACCTATGAGAAAACCAAAAGCCAAAGAGAGATTAAATAATTTCCCCAAGGCCCTCCAGACACTAATTGGTGGTTCTGGGATTCATCCTGAGTCTGCTTGGCTCCAGGCTATCAACGCCTTTCCCCTGGTACTGCCATGCTGTTCATTCCCCACTGACCCATGCCTTCCCAAGGACAGCCTGCTTCTCCTGACAAACACAAGATGAACCCTGACAGGAGGCAAGCCATCTTCATAGTTACCATATGGACAACAGGTGTCAAATTCTGGGAAACTTAGAAATTACCAAGGGAATTGCAGAAGTTGTAGATGCCTAGATTGCAGCTTCTAGATATTCTGTGAAGTGGTCTGGAGTTGGTCTGAGCATCTGGGGTTTTTGTTTTGTTTTGTTTTCAGTCAATTCAAGTGTACAGCAAAGTCAGAACCATTGTTCCAGTGCAGTGGCACCCCAAGTTTTGTGTGCATATGAATCCCCTGAGAATTTGTGAAGGATGCTCCTGAATCTGTAGAACTGGCATTGGGCCTGAGTTTCTACATTTCCAGAAAGCCCCTGTGACCCCAAGGCCTCAGACCTTCCACTGCTTCTCTTGACAGACAGCAGGTCTCATCGTTTCTTCTCCAGTTTGCTCTCCTTCTGGGAGAAATTCCCCTGACAGTGGTTTGCACTGAGTTCTAGGCCACTCCCTCCCAGCAGCCTTGCTAAGTCATGTGAAAGCTCTGCCTTCCACTAAAGCAACCTGTTAGCAAAGTAGATAAAGGGTGATTGAGTAATGAAGTCTGGGTCACAAGTTCAGTGCCCACATTCAGAGCCTACAGGGATCAGTTAGCTGTTCTCTGCTCCTAGCCACAGTCCCCAGGCCAGACATTGTACACACGTGTGTGATTGGCCCTCAGGGATGGATGCACAAAACACTCGTCAGAAGAGCAGTCAGTATCTGATCCTTTCCCACAAAGAGGCCAATGGCATCATCTTGATAGGAAGAAGCATTCAACAATATTGACTATCACTGAGTGCTTCCATGTTCTAGGCACTGTGCTAAACACTGTAGAATCTTTACAACATTCTATGAGATGTGAGGTCTCATTACCCCCACTTCAAAGAAGAAGAGATTGGGCTCATGGTTCTAATCTTCTGATTAAACACACACACAGGGATCCCTGGGTGGCGCAGCGGTTTGGCGCCTGCCTTTGGCCCAGGGCGCGATCGGGAGCCTGCTTCTCCCTCTGCCTGTGTCTCTGCGCCTCTCTCTCTCTCTCTGTGACTATCATAAATAAAAAAATAAAAAAAATTAAAAAAAATAAAATAAAATAAACACACACACACACACAAAGCAACCTGTAAGCATCTGGAATTGTGAGGATTCAGATTGTGAGGATTCAGAGGCTAGTGTGCTACATGCTATAGAGTGGAAATTAGGGTAATACATTTTGTGTAATTTTTTAGGGCTAGAAACTTAAAAATTGATTCTTCTAGGCATATCTTACTTCTCGATCCCCCTCAATTTATAATGATGATGACTGCTTCACTATTTTCAGAGAAACATGAATCAGACTGTCCCTATGTTAAAAACAAAACAAAACTAACAAACAAAAAAAAACAGCTGATTAACTCTGTAATATTGGAGTGTTTTACTTACATCCAAGATGAAAAGCAAATGTATCCACAGATTTAATTACTATAATAAAAGCCCTGTTTTTTCTGACACATCTGCTTAGACATCTCGTTTGTCCTAAATTTATAAGAAATACATCTAGGTTTAGGAGCCCAGGAATTTCTCCATTCAAATTTAGGTTTGATTCCTATGTGTCTGAATAGTATGGTCAGCTTTATTTTCACTTGTTAAGGAGTCACTCATTTGGACACAGGTGTTTTCTTTTTAAGCATCAAAATCAAGTGGAAGTTGTATCTGTTTTGCTTCAGGGTTCAGAAATATACATTTTTGAAATTTACAGTGAATATTGAATGCTAACAATGGAAAAAATCGTGATTCCGGTAAAGTCAAAAGACTGTATGATTTAGCACTAAAGCCAAATTGCTAAAAATTAAGTAGCAGATCACACAACTTTTTGGAGGTATTCCCTTATTACTTTTTCCTATTAAGTGTGTCAGTTGCTCTGAATCAAGCCAATCAATTCGTCAATGCATTTTTATTGACAACTCATATGTCCCATTATACTGGGACTGTCTTAAGCCCTAGGAATTGAAGCAGTCAGGCATATGGCCTGCCCACATAGAGATTTTGTCCTTTCTTATAAATGGAAAATTTTATTTTTTTTATTGAATGCTTGCTTGCTATCCCTAAGGAGTCTTTTATCCTGTTTTAATGGAAGACTTATAAATTCTGATAAACATTTTGCTCTTGAGTGAGTATTCCTCAAGATATTTCAGGTGGTAATAAAAAGTAAAACCCATACATCCCTACTATTTTAACTGAAATACCTCCTTCTCTCAAACAGAAATACCTTTGGTGATTTTCAACCCCTCCACCTGCTTTAGTTTTATATTGGTATTTTATCATTCTCTGAGATTCTTTATTAGTGCCTTTATACACACTACCTATCTTTCTCACACTGCATGTAAGCTCTCGGACCACAGAACTTTTTATCTAGTTTGGTGGTATGTCATTGTTACCAAGAATAGGAGTTAGAAAATAGGAGGCACTCAACAAATATTCCTTGGAAGGATGGGTAGACAAATGAATGAACAAATATTGGTCATGGATTCAGTACAAGAAATTCATCACTACAAAATGGATCAGTATAAGAAATCCATCTTACATTGAATGAGAAGTTAGTAAAGATAGCTTTTTAGCCTTCTCTATCTAACCATAAGATTTGAGGATTTTAGAATTCAGTTCCCTGATGACCATTAAATACAGTCACATTGATTCCACAGTATGTGATTAGGGTGGCTTTGTGGTTAATAATCCAAGGACACTGTAGACCTATCAAAACAGCATTCAGTATTGACATTTGACTATAGCATTAGGCTATGTTTCAGCATTTGAAGACTTTTGGTATACAACAACTTTTATTTTCTTTTGTACCAACTGAAGACCACTTCACTTATTACCAACACTTCCATTTTTGTGAGGAACCCAAAATTATTATGCCCTGAATCACTTTAATAAAGATTGTTTTTAATCAAGTTGGCAAGTAGACTATTGCTAACAATAAACTAGAAGGATGAATGTAAATTGTCAAATGTCTTGAGAGTAAATGACAATATGTATAAAATTGATTGCACATGTTTTAAGTGTATGGCCATTTAAAGGAGTATATTTAAAGAGTATGAAAAAGTATGAATTTATGTATACAAATTTGTCATAAGTTCCCATAATATTAAAACAGGATCTAATTAGTTTGGTTTTTGAAGTAAAAGAAAGCAGAACCTATGCATTTTTTAGCAATTACCATTACAAATGCCAATTATGTAGCTAGACGGTGGGCCAAGTGGACCAGGCACTAAATATATCTATTTCCTACAGACTTAACTACAGTCTAAGAGGTAGATATATCAACTATATCACAGATGAAACTGAGGGCTAGAGAGATAAAAGAAATAATGAGAAACTGAATCTGGATTTTGAACCAGATTTACTCACTCCACCACTTTGCATGCTGCAACACTGCCTCCTGTGGCCTAGGCTGAAATTACACACATTAATTTATAGCAAGCACACATATATATATAAAGGATTATTATACATAATATATATATTATATATATAATAAAACTGTGGTAAGATTATGAGTGATATTTTATATTCTAATTTCTGTTGTCTAAATTTCTTCAAAGAATATAAATTAATGTTTACATTTGTATTTTTAAAACATTCATTGCCGGGGCACCTGGGTGGCTCAGTCAGTTAAGCATGTGCCTTTGGCTCAGGTTGTGATCCCAGGTTCCTGGGATTGAACACCACATCAAGCTCCATGCCTCTCCCTCTCCTCCCTGGCTTGTGCTCTCTGTTACTATCTCTGTCTCTCAAATAAATAAAATAAAATCTTTTAAAAATTCAAGTGGGCTTTTGGAGGGTATTTATAGGTCTTTGGAGACTGATTTCAAAGGATGCTAACCATGCTTACCCCAACTGTGTCTTGGAACTGCAGCAGGAAGCAGGATATTAGCCTAACAGATTGCTGGTCAGCTTCAGTGTCACATACCTGAAGATAAACTACTCATCAAGTTAAATCCAATGTGACTTCCACTTTTGTAGCACTTCCTGCAACTCAGTGCCTAATAGAATGCCATATTCAGATAGCATTGCACTATTTAATGTGTCTTTCCCAGTGAGTTGAGTTTGGAAATCACTATATAAGTTATTACTACAATTATTTTCCACCTTCATCTGCCAAAGAAAGAAATCAATTCAGTCCACATCTTGACTGCAAGGCTGTTATAAAAGATCCATTGTCTGCACCTATTCTATACATGGATTTTTGAAATTGAACCCAGTGATGCAACATAAATTTTAGAAAAAATGATCTTCAACTGCCAGACAGGCCACAGGACTATTTGAAACATGATTTGGGGACTTCCATTTTAATTTCCATTACTCACAGGTCTTCACCTTTGCTTAGGCAGGTTCTAGACCTAATGTTCTCACTAAATAGTTCTGTCATTTTCCGTAGGTCACTTGGTCTCCCATCACAGCTTCTAATTGTGTAAAGTGGGACTGTCACATCTCCAGGTGATTCATCACATCTGCATTTTGTGATTGCCCTTGGTCATGGTGGTGTGAGAACCTGTGGGTCTCTCACATGGTCCTGAATGGCAAGGTTATCTAAGTCAGAATGGCACCTCCTCCTGCTACATAACTTACTTGCATTAGGCATTGGTGGACCAATGGTGGACCTCCCTGAGCCTCAGTTTTCCCATTCTTAAAGTATGGATGATTATATATATGCCTCAGAGTCATTGTGGCTAGAAAGTGAAATACCATGGGCAAAGAAATGGTCAATGACAGTCACAGAATGAGTTCTCCAAGGGTGGATGGCAGACACCAACTATCCAAAAACATACATGCAAATCATTTTTAATATTGGTTCTTTTTTTTTTAAGAGTTTATTTATTAATGAGAGACAGAGAGGCAGAGACATAAGCAGAGGGAGAAGCAGGCTCTGTGCAGGGAGCCTGATGTGGGATTCGATCCCAGGACTCCGGGATCACAACCCAAGCCGAAGGCAGACACTCAACCACTGAGCCAGTCAAGGTGCCCCTTAATGTTGGTTCTTGTGTTTAGTTTTTGTTATTATTTGTTTTTTTGTTGATGGATATGCTAAAAATGTATGCATATATGTATATTAGATATTTATTATTGAAAATGGACGAAGAAAAAATCAGGCTGGGATCCATAATCCTATCACAGCCATTGACTATCATTTAAAATTTACTGTTAACATTTTGGTGTTTCTCTGTTTTGTTTATATTAATTCTATAAGTATTTTCATAAATAGAGTCATATATAATTATATAGGTTTTATTATATCTTCTTCATCAGCTAAGTACTTTATCTCGTTTTTAAAATACTGGCCTTTTTAAATTACTATTTTCATTACATAAGTAATTATGCATATATATTATTTATTTAGAAACTACAAATAGCAAATTTAGAAAATTATAATTATTTGTAATTCCATAGGCCAGAGATGGCCTACTAATATTTTAAGATATTTTCTTCTGGTCTTTTTTTATATACATATATTTATATTAATACAAAATGCCAATAATTATAACATCTACCACTATTTCCTTTTTTTTTTTTTTTAAGATTTTATTTACTTATGCACGAGAGACATAGAAGCAGAGACACAGGCAGAGGGAAAAGCAAGCTCCATGCAGGAAGCCTGACGTGGGACTCGATCCCTGTCTCCAGGATCACACCCTGGGCTGGAGGCAGCGCTAAACCTCTGAGCCACCCGGGTTGCCCTCTACCACTATTTCCTAAGAAAGGAAAGAAATGCTACCTCATTGACATTAACACAGTGCCTTTTTATTGCTAAGAACTTTTATTTTGCATGTCTTTACATGATCCTCTTTTTTTTTTTTTTGAGATTTATTTATTTATTTGATAGAGAGTGCAGGGAAAGGGGCAGAGGGAAAAGGAAAGAGAACAGCCTCCAGCAGACTCCTCACTGCGTGCCAAACCCAACATGGGACTGAATCCTAGGAATCTGAGATCATGACCTGAGCCAAAATCAAGAGTTGGATGCTTAACCGACTGAGCCACCCAGGCACCCTTTAAGTGGCCCTCTTAAGTTATATGAGCAGAGGTTGTTATCATGGTATCATTTTTGTGCATACATAAAAAGAAAATAGATGGAAAATTAAATTAATAAAATATTCATAAAACTCCTGCACCTTCAGAGTCTGTCCTGAGTCATCTTTGGCACATCCATGTTTGTGTCCAACACAATGTCCTCTTCTATGCTGTTGCTCTTCCACATAAGCAACATGTTTTCAAAGCTGAATAATAGTATATAATATTTTAACACAATTTTAAATAGCAGTTAAACTAAACCTTGTAGTACCAACAATGAGCATAGCTCATATAGTGACAAAATATGCACCTGCACTTTTCAAATCTATACAATTTTTATGAGGTCATCACAATTCCATGATGGCCAACCATGAACCATTGAAGGAGAGATAAACCCCAATTTCAAGCACATTGCAGATGAAAAAGACATACAGCTTAGAGCTAATGGAAAAGGAATATTTATATAATTTTTCTGGTATGACATTTTATTTATCTTTATCTTTTTTTTTTTAATTTCCATTCAATATTAAATTGGGAACATTTCCCAGTATCTTTAAAACTCTTTAGACTATCATTTCTTTCAAAGTATTCAACAAATGTAGAGCCAAAAACCTTAGCTTTTGAAGCTTTTGGAAAACTACCATTATTGAAAACAAAACTTTCAAACAGGAATATATTAAAAATTATTTCTACAAAAGGAAGGGAGGAACTGAACAAATTAAATGATGAATGTTCAAATGTGTATAAAATTTAATATTAAAACTCCATAATTGCATGTTGGAATATCTTGACTTCTGCGAAGAATATTTTGATGAAGTGCCTATTTTCAATTAGATAAATACATATTCTATATAAGAAGGGTATGAAATTGAGAAAGCCTATGATTTCACATAAATCGAAAACTTATAAAACATTCAAGAGAATCATAGAGGCGATTTGACAAGTTTTGTTGTGTAAAAATATCTATCAGAGGAAGATATTGTGAAAGGAGGCAAAAACATTGCAAATATAAATTATTTGGGCTCAAATATATAAACATTTTTAAACAGAGAAATATTGGGAGTTAGGATTTCCTCCATTTAGCAAGTTTGCATCGAATATGTTAACAATTTCTGATATAAGAACTATAATTATGAAAAAAAACTATAAGTAATATTTTATTTTAAAATACTATGATTAGGGATCCCTGGGTGGCGCAGCGGTTTGGCGCCTGCCTTTGGCCGGGGCGCGATCCTGGAGACCACGGGATCGAATTCCACGTAGGGCTCCCGGTGCATGGGGCCTGCTTCTCCCTCTGCCTGTGTCTCTGCCTCTCTCTCTCTCTCTCTCTCTGTGACTATCATAAAAAAAAATATATATATATACTGTGATTAACCATCTTGAAAAAAGTAAATTTTTCCAAAATGTAATAATGAGGTGTTATATACAGATTGAGCTAAGGAACTGACTAAAGCTTATGAATAAATGATAATTATTTTGTTTATTTTGCTTTTAACATTCAAGTCATTCATAGTAAGCCTTAAAATATATATATAAATATACTAGATAATTGTTATTTTTATTTTTTAGAAATAATTTAGTTAGCAAAAATAGTTCATTTTCTTAGTTTTAAAAAGCTTACCAGTTATTGTATATTACATTTATACAATGTCAATGTATAATTTACATATTTTACATATATTACATATTATTATGTAATAACTGTACATATTACATACTAAATTTTATTACATACTAATTTGTTAATTAGCAAATAAATATTTAATAATTTATTTTAAATAATAATATATTAAATAATACTTAATACATATTAAATAATAATATTTTCAAATATTTAAAAATCTTCTTTACACCAGAAATTAATCCCTCTTATGATCTGTAATAAAAGATTTAATCCTTCTCATTGTAAAGCATTTAAGTTGTTGCTATTTCCCCTATTATACTGATTATTACACATATTAAACAGATATCTTTTCATGTGAAATCCTGATCATTTCATTAGGATAGATTTCAAGTAGTGGAACTTCTGATAATTACATTCTATATCTTATAATATGAACATTTTAAAATTAAATTGCATTAAAGTCTTTTTTTTTTGCATTAAAGTCTTTTGAAAGATTTAATATGTTCTCTGAATATCAGGAAATAATAGTAATAAAAATCCAATGCATAATTTAAACAAATTATTTAAAATAGGTTTTAAATAACTAAAAGAAAATCAATAGCACTTTGCAAAAAGATAATGTTAAGCAAATAAGGTGAACGATACTTGTGAAAATTATTTAAAATAATTATATTTTTGTTCAATCCATTATTATTATTATTTTTTTTAATTTATTTTTTATTGGTGTTCAATTTACTAACATACAGAATAACCCCCAGTGCCCGTCACCCATTCACTCCCACCCCCCGCCCTCCTCCCCTTCCACCACCCCTAGTTCGTTTCCCAGAGTTAGCAGTCTTTACGTTCTGTCTCCCTTTCTGATATTTCCCACACATTTCTTCTCCCTTCCCTTATATTCCCTTTCACTACTATTTATATTCCCCAAATGAATGAGAACATATAATGTTTGTCCTTCTCCGACTGGCTTACTTCACTCAGCATAATACCCTCCAGTTCCATCCACGTTGAAGCAAATGGTGGGTATTTGTCATTTCTAATAGCTGAGTAATATTCCATTGTATACATAAACCACATCTTCTTTATCCATTCATCTTTCGTTGGACACCGAGGCTCCTTCCACAGTTTGGCTATCGTGGCCATTGCTGCTAGAAACATCGGGGTGCAGGTGTCCCGGCGTTTCATTACATTTGTATCTTTGGGGTAAATCCCCAACAGTGCAATTGCTGGGTCATAGGGCAGATATATTTTTAACTGTTTGAGGAACCTCCACACAGTTTTCCAGAGTGGCTGCACCAGTTCACATTCCCACCAACAGTGTATGAGGGTTCCCTTTTCTCCGCATCCTCTCCAACATTTGTTGTTTCCTGCCTTGTTAATTTTCCCCATTCTCACTGGTGTGAGGTGGTATCTCATTGTGGTTTTGATTTGTATTTCCCTGATGGCAAGTGATGCAGAGCATTTTCTCATGTGCATGTTGGCCATGTCTATGTCTTCCTCTGTGAGATTTCTGTTCATGTCTTTTGCCCATTTCATGATTGGATTGTTTGTTTCTTTGGTGTTGAGTTTGATAAGTTCTTTATAGATCTTGGAAACTAGCCCTTTATCTGATATGTCATTTGCAAATATCTTCTCCCATTCTGTAGGTTGTCTTTGAGTTTTGTTGACTGTATCCTTTGCTGTGCAAAAGCTTCTTATCTTGATGAAGTCCCAATAGTTCATTTTTGCTTTTGTTTCTTTTGCCTTCGTGGATGTATCTTGCAAGAAGTTACTGTGGCCGAGTTCAAAAAGGGTGTTGCCTGTGTTCTTCTCTAGGATTTTGATGGAATCTTGTCTCACATTTAGATCTTCCATCCATTTTGAGTTTATCTTTGTGTATGGTGCAAGAGAGTGGTCTAGTTTCATTCTTCTGCATGTGGATGTCCAATTTTCCCAGCACCATTTATTGAAGAGACTGTCTTTCTTCCAATGGATAGTCTTTCCTCCTTTATCGAATATTAGTTGCCCATAAAGTTCAGGGTCCACTTCTGGATTCTCTATTCTGTTCCATTGATCTATGTGTCTGTTTTTGTGCCAGTACCACACTGTCTTGATGACCACAGCTTTGTAGTACAACCTGAAATCTGGCATTGTGATGCCCCCAGATATGGTTTTCTTTTTTAAAATTCCCCTGGCTATTCGGGGTCTTTTCTGATTCCACACAAATCTTAAAATAATTTGTTCTAACTCTCTGAAGAAAGTCCATGGTATTTTGATAGGGATTGCATTAAACGTGTATATTGCCCTGGGTAACATTGACATTTTCACAATATTAATTCTGCCAATCCATGAGCATGGAATATTTTCCCATCTCTTTGTGTCTTCCTCAATTTCTTTCAGAAGTGTTCTATAGTTTTGAGGGTATAGATCCTTTACCTCTTTGGTGAGGTTTATTCCTAGGTATCTTATGCTTTTGGGTGCAATTGTAAATGGGATTGCCTCCTTAATTTCTCTTTCTTCAGTCTCATTGTTAGTGTATAGAAATGCCACTGACTTCTGGGCATTGATTTTGTATCCTGCCACACTGCTGAATTGCTGTATTAGTTCTAGCAATCTTGGGGTGGAGACTTTTGGGTTTTCTATGTAGAGTATCATGTCATCGGCGAAGAGGGAGAGTTTGACTTCTTCTTTGCCAATTTGAATGCCTTTAATGTCTTTTTGTTGTCTGATTGCTGAGGCTAGGACTTCCAGTACTATGTTGAACAGCAGTGGTGAGAGTGGACATCCCTGTCTTGTTCCTGATCTTAGGGGAAAGGCTCCCAGTGCTTCCCCATTGAGAATGATAGTTGCTGTGGGCTTTTCATAGATGGCTTTTAAGATGTCGAGGAATGATCCCTCTATCCCTACACTCTGAAGAGTTTTGATCAGGAATGGATGCTGTATTTTGTCAAATGCTTTCTCTGCATCCAATGAGAGGATCATATGGTTCTTGGTTTTTCTCTTGCTGATATGATGAATCACATTGATTGTTTTACGGGTGTTGAACCAGCCTTGTGTCCCAGGGATAAATCCTACTTGGTCATGGTGAATAATTTTTTTAATGTATTGTTGGATCCTATTGGCCAGTATCTTGTTGAGAATTTTTGCATCCATGTTCATCAGGGATATTGGTCTGTAATTCTCCTTTTTGGTGGGGTCTTTGTCTGGTTTTGGAATTAAGGTGATGCTGGCCTCATAGAACGAATTTGGAACTACTCCATCTCTTTCTATCTTTCCAAACAGCTTTAGGAGAATAGGTATGGTTTCTTCTTTAAACGTTTGATAAAATTCCCCTGGGAAGCCATCTGGCCCTGGACTCTTGTGTCTTGGGAGGTTTTTGATGACTGCTTCAATTTCCTCCCTGGTTATTGGCCTGTTCAGGTTTTCTATTTCTTCCTGTTCCAGTTTTGGTAGTTTGTGGCTTTCCAGGAATGCGTCCATTTCTTCTAGATTGCCTAATTTATTGGCGTATAGCTGTTCATAATATGTTTTTAAAATTGTTTGTATTTCCTTGGTGTTGGTAGTGATCTCTCCTTTCTCATTCATGATTTTATTAATTTGAGTCTTCTCTCTCTTCTTTTTAATAAGGCTGGCTAATGGTTTATCTATCTTGTTAATTCTTTCAAAGAACCAACTCCTGGTTCTGTTGATCTGTTCCACAGTTCTTCTGGTCTCGATTTCATTGAGTTCTGCTCGAATCTTTATTAACTCCCTTCTTCTCTTGGGTGTAGGATCTATTTGCTGTTTTTTCTCTAGCTTCTTTATGTGTAAGGTTAGCTTTTGTATTTGAGTTCTTTCCAGTTTTTGAATGGATGCTTGTATTGCGATGTATTTCCCCCTTAGGACTGCTTTTGCAGCATCCCAAAGATTTTGGATGGTTGTATCTTCATTCTCATTAGTTTCCATGAATCTTTTTAATTCTTCCTTAATTTCCTGGTTGACCCTTTTATCTTTTAGCAGGATGGTCCTTAACCTCCACGTGTTTGAGGTCCTTCCAAACTTCTTGTTGTGATTTAGTTCTAATTTCAAGGCATTATGGTCTGAGAATATGCAGGGGACAATCCCAATCTTTTGGTATCGGTTCAGACCCGATTTGTGACCCAATATGTGGTCTATTCTGGAGAAAGTTCCATGTGCGCTTGAGAAGAATGTGTATTCAGTTGAGTTTGGATGTAAAGCTCTGTAGATATCTGTGAAATCCATCTGGTCCAGTGTATCATTTAAAGCTCTCGTTTCTTTGGAGATGTTGTGCTTAGAAGACCTATCGAGTATAGAAAGAGCTAGATTGAAGTCACCAAGTATAAGTGTATTATTATCTAAGTATTTCTTCACTTTGGTTAATAATTGATTGATATATTTGGCAGCTCCCACATTCGGGGCATATATATTGAGGATTGTTAAGTCCTCTTGTTGAATAGATCCTTTAAGTATGATATAGTGTCCCTCTTCATCTCTCACTACAGTCTTTGGGGTAAATTTTAGTTTATCTGATATAAGGATGGCTACCCCTGCTTTCTTTTGAGGACCATTCGAATGGTAAATGGTTCTCCAACCTTTTATTTTCAGGCTGTAGGTGTCCTTCTGTCTAAAATGAGTCTCTTGTAGACAGCAAATAGATGGGTCCTGCTTTTTTATACAGTCTGAAACCCTGCGCCTTTTGATGGGGTCATTAAGCCCGTTCACATTCAGAGTTACTATTGACAGATATGAGTTTAGTGTCATCATGATATCTATTCAGTCCTTGTTTTTGTGGACTGTTCCACTGAACTTCTTCTTAAAGGGGAATTTTAAGAGTCCCCCTTAAAATTTCTTGCAGAGCTGGTTTGGAGGTCACATATTCTTTTAGTTGCTGCCTGTCTTGGAAGCTCTTTATCTCTCCTTCCATTTTGAATGAGAGCCTTGCTGGATAAAGTATTCTTGGTTGCATGTTCTTCTCATTGAGGACCCTGAATA
Organism: Canis lupus dingo; assembly: GCF_003254725.2. Classification (NCBI taxonomy): domain Eukaryota; kingdom Metazoa; phylum Chordata; class Mammalia; order Carnivora; family Canidae; genus Canis; species Canis lupus. Next base: position 27,013,595 of record NC_064261.1, on the reverse strand, counting down.
TATCCTGCCAGCCCTTTCTGGCCTGCCAGGTCTCTGTGGAGAGGTCTGCTGTTACCCTAATACTCCTCCCCATAAAAGTCAGGGATTTCTTGTCTCTTGCTGCTTTAAGGATATTCTCTTTATCTTTGGAATTTGCAAGCTTCACTATTAAATGTCGAGGTGTTGAACGGTTTTTATTGATTTTAGGGGGGGATCTCTCTATTTCCTGGATCTGAATGCCTGTTTCCCTTCCCAGATCAGGAAATTTTTCAGCTAGAATTTGTTCAAATACATATTCTGGCCCTCTGTCCCTTTCGGCGCCCTCGGGAACCCCAATTAAACGTAGGTTTTTCTTTCTCAGGCTGTCGTTTATTTCCCTTAATCTATCCTCAAGGTCTTTTGTTTGTCTCTTTTTTCCTCAGTTTCCCTCTTTGCTATCAACTTGTCTTCTATGTCAGTCACTCGTTCTTCCACCTCGTTAACCCTCGTCGTTAGGACTTCTAGTTTGGATTGCATCTCATTCAATTGATTTTTAATTTCTGCCTGATTAGCTCTAAATTCTGCAGTCATGAAGTCTCTTGAGTCCTTTATACTTTTTTCTCGAGCCACCAGTAGCTGTATAATAGTGCTTCTGAATTGGCTTTCTGACATTGAATTGTAATCCAGATTTTGTAACTCTGTGGGAGAGAGGACTGTTTCTGATTCTTTCTTTTGAGGTGAGGTTTTCCTTCTAGTCATTTTGCTCAGTGCAGAGTGGCCAAAAGCAAGTTGTATTGGGAAAAAGAGAAAAAGAGAGGAGAGAAAGAAGGAAAGAAAAGAGAAAGAGAAAAAAAAGGGAAGAAAAAAAAACGGAAAAAAAAAGAAGAAAAAGAGAAAGAAAAAGAAAGTAGAAAAAAAAGGGGGTGGGGGAAGGAAACAAATCAAAAAGCAAAACAAAACAAAACAAAACAAAACAAAGCAAACAAAAAAAAAAGAACCTCCGGGGATATCTTCTGATTCCGTGTACTTTAAGTCCCTTGGCTTCTCCTGGAAGTTGTCAGTCTAGCTGGTCTTCTGGGGGAGGGGCCTGTTGTGCTGATTTTCAGGTGTTAGCAGTTGGGGGAGCTGCTGTGCCCCTGCCTGGTGCAGGGCTCAGGGGGGGTTGTTTACCCCGTGAGGCCGCAGGAGGAACAGCCCCAGTGGCGGGGCAGCTCTGGAAACCTGGATTCAGCTCCGGCAGGAACTCCGTCTGCAGGGCCTGGAGGCTCCGGGCGGGGCCGCTGATCTGCTCAGCTGGGGCAGGAGCGTCCTCGCTGTCCTGGGCCCTCCCGGCCTCTGCCTGTCCCGGGGGAGGCCGGATCCTGGGCTGTGTCCCGGCGCCCTGTGCTCCCGCCCCGCAGCCCCCTCCGCGGAGCCGCCCCCGAGCCCCTCCGAGCTGCTCCTGGAACCGCGCAGCCCCCTCCGCACGGAGCCTCTTCCTCTGCCCGAGCCCCCCCGAGCAGCTCCCGCCCCGCAGCCCCCTCCGCGGAGCTGCCCCCGAGCCCCCCCGAGCTGCTCCGGGTCCCCCGTGCGCGCTGCAGCCCTTAGGGAGCTCGGCACACTCTCCTGGGCGCGCAGTTGCTGTTACTGTCCCGGGGAGCCCGAGGGCATCCCCGCCCTCCTGGGTCCTGCTCCACCTCCCTGGAGCCCCTTTCCGCCCGGGAAGGTCGGTGCAGCTCCTGTTCCTCCGGGACGGGGCTCTCCTGTCCTGGGGACACTCGCCCCGGCCTCAGCCCGGCTCCTCGCGGGCCCCTCCCCCTTGGAGGCCTTTTGTTTCTTTATTTCTTTTTCCCCGTCTTCCTACCTTGATAGAAGCGCGGACTCTTCTCACTGTTGCAGTCCAGCTGGTCTCTCTTTAATTCTCAGGCCGAATTCATAGATTTTCAGGATGATTGGAAGGTTTTCTAGGTAATTTGGTGGAGACAGGTGATTTGGGGACCCTACTCTTCCGCCGTCTTGCTCCTCCCCTCTCTGTTCAATCCATTATATTTTTAAGTCTCAGGGAGTAATGTACCTGGCATTATGCATAATGTTCTAGATATGAAGGTAAATAAGACACAGACTTTGTCCTTAAAGGATTCACTGATGGTGACTAACAAACACAGAGGGTGGCCTGCCCTTCTGCCTAAGAATGGATAGGGTGATGGAGCACGTACCTGGCAGATTTCAAAAGCAACATGACAGGAACTAAAGCTGGAAGCCTGAATAGTTTGATAGTAGAGTGGAGGCAAAGTATAAATATAGAAGAACAATATGGACAGAGTCTTCAGATTTGGAAAAGCATAGCATATTTGAGAATCAGAGAGATAATTGTGAAGTTGGACTTAGCACAGCATGGAGCTGGACAGAAAGAGGGGGCAGGGCAGGGGCTAGGTGTCCAGGATTAAACTGAGGTAAGTCTTCTTGTCTTACTATGGATGCCCTCATTATGTTAACTCACACTTTTGTGGCTAAGACTGCCACTTCTACCACTATTCACATTGTATATTCATTCAAGATTTACTTATTAATACCTTATTTTCTGTGTGCTGGACACGGTTCAAATCCCCAGAAAGAGCACTGGGCACAGCAGATAAGCACAATGGCAATAAATGGTAATAATGATAATAAGAATGATAATTTAAAATAATGACAAATGTTTAAAAAAAGGGTAGAATTTTATTTTTTAATTTTTTTTTTAAAGGGTAGAATTTTAAAGAATGCCTGGCTGATTTGCAACAATGTGGACATAACTAAGGGTACTCTACTAAAAGAAATAAGTCTGTTGGAGAAAGACAAATGCCATATGATTTCACTCATATGTGGAGTTTAAGAAACAAAACAGATGGATATAGAGGAAAGGAAAGAAAACTAAAATAAGATGAAAATTAAGAGTGAAGCAAACCACAAGAGATGCTAAACTCTAGGAAACAAACTGAGGGTTGCTGGAGATGAGGTGGATGGGGGGACAGGATAATTGGGTGATGAATGGGATGTCTGGCTGGCTCAGCGGTTGAGCACCTGCCTTCGGCCCAGGGCCTGATCCTGGAGACCCGGATCAAGTCCCACATCGGGTTCCCTGCATGGAGCCTGCTTCTCTCTCTGCCTCTGTCTCTGCCTCTCTCTCTCTCTCTCTCTCTGTGTGTGTGTGTGTGTGTGCCCCTCATGAATAAATAAATAAAATCTTTTAAAAAATTGGGTGATGGGCATTAAGGAGGGCATTTGATATAATGAGCGCTGGCTGTTCTAGGCAACTGATAAATCACTAAATTCTACCTCTGAAACTAATTTTTTTTTTTTTTTAAAAAAAGAAAAGAATGGTTGGTTGGAGTTAGATGTGGAAATATTCTGGATCAAGAGGTCAAGGAAGGCCTCTCTAGAAAGATGATATGTGGAATATAGCATAGTAAGGGTTTAGCCTTCTTTAGTAGTGCCAGAGGAAAACTAGTCCAGACAGAATGGCAAAATAGCAAGTGCAAATATCCTGGGGCAAGGGCAGGCCTGGCATGTTTGAAGAACTGGAAGAAAGCCAGTGATTGAATTTCAGGAGGTACATAAGAATGAGAGAAGTAGAAGAGGATGCAGAGATAAAGGGTAGGATGACTTTAGAGCTGGACATCTAAGTGGCTCAGTGGTTGAGTGCCTGTCTTTGGCTCAGGTCATGATCCTGGGGTCCTGGGATCGAGTTCCACATCAGGCTCACTACAGGGAGCCTGTTTCTCACTCTGCCTATCTCTCTCTCTCTCTCTCTCTGTTTCTCATGAATAAATAAATAAAATCTTTAAGAAAAAAAAGGATGACTTTAGACCTTATAGGTCTTGATGAGGGGTTTAAATGTTATGCTAAATGTTATGGGGCTACTGCATTTTTCTAGAGTGAAATAATGTGATTTTAAGAGCCTATTTTTTCTTGTATTACTGTTATTACTCTAATGTGGAAGAGAGTATGTGCTACATGTATGTGTCTCAGAATAATGCATCTCCTTTCTATATTTAATATTTGAAGATGTGGCTTTGCATAAAACTAAAGTAGAGCTTGAATATTGTTCTGAAATCTTTTTTTTTTTTTTTTGTTATTAACTATGAAGGCCATTCTGGATTGCTTTTTTAATTGAGGAAAAATGCTATTCTCTCTAAAGTTTGAACTCTTGAACTCATCCTGGGCAGAGATGGGATGAGTCTTCCAAGTGGGACCAGTGGTATGTTGTAGACAACACAGGTCTCCCCTGCGAGGCCTCAGTTTTAGTCTTATAAACTTGAGTGTAGAATGGAGCCTTTCCGATAATTTTTCTTTGAATATATTATTGCTTCAGAAATGAGTTAATTTCCCCTCTGATCATCCTTATGTCAGTGGTTACTACCATTTTGACTTTGATTGATTTTGCCTCAGTCTCTTTCAAGGAGGTAATCATCTGCACAAAATGAGCAATTAAAAATATCCTGTAGGCGATTAGAAAGTAACTAAAATATGTGGCTAAGTAGTATATTATGTTTGTATGTTCAAAAAAGAAAGTATACATATTTATATCACATCTTCCCTTCTATTAATATTTTGGCCGATTTGCTTTCTCTCTTTTCTTGATGAATGTTTTATATAGTTTTGTTCATATCATGTAGGCTGCTATTCGCTTGATTATAAGGGTAATGCACATTTTAAGCTATTTGTCAAAGTAATTAATGCTAGCTGCCCAGACCAGAAAAAACACCTTTGAAATCTTGGTGGCTTAATGCCACAAAGATTTATTTCTGGAGTCATCCACCATCTTGTACACCTCCATTTAAACCAAGCACCCTGGTGAAACACCTGGATGGCTCAGCAGTTGAGCATCTGCTCAGGGTGTGATCCCGGAATGCTGGGTTCGAGTCCCACATCGGGCTCCCTACATGGAGCCTGCTTTTCCCTCCGTCTGTGTCTCTGCCTTTCTCTCTCTCTCTCTGTGCTCTTATGAATAAATAAGTAAAATCTTTAAAAAAATAAACATAAAACAAGCACCTTGCAAAGTTGCAATGGTGAGGGAAAAATGGGAGTGTATAAGCACACTAATTCTTAAATGACCAGAAATGGCCAAAAAAATAAATAAATAAAAAGGCTAAAAAAGGCTACAGTCCACTGGGCTGATACGGTTTCATGTCTAAGTACAGTGGAGGACATGGATGTTTGGTGAGCACTGTCTGTGTCACTGGTGCCCTCACACAAATATCTGCCCCCCCTCGCACACACATACACTCTGACCTTCTATCTCACCACATGCTGGATTTTCCATACCCTTCCTGAAGGAAGACATTTCATGGTCTCCTTCATTCACTGCATCTTCTATGAAGTCTAGGTGTTTTTGCTATCTCCAAAGTCTGTATGTGTGTGGCTTCTTTTGGTACAAAGATTTTCAACTTAAGAAAAAAGGAAAAAGTGAGTATCTTTTCCTCATCATCTTTTTCCGCATCATCACTATTCATATATCATAACTTATACACATATACATCCAATGGGCAAAGGTGGAGCAGAGATAAAACAGTCAAAATAGACACCACCACCCAGAGAGAGGAAGACTGGGGAAGATGACACAGGACACACCACAGTCACTGGCTTGTGGCCTTTCTGCAATCCTATTCAGCAAATGCTAAAAAGTCCTCCTACCCTGGAACATGGAGGCTTGATTTACTCTCTCAAACAGCTCCTTCATTGATCATTATCTGGACTCTTCAACTCCTCTCTAGAAGGTTCTTCCTTTCTTATTATCTTCCCTGAAATCAGCAAAAATGAGCATCAGGAGATATGCCCACTTTGGGGGCTATGAAGCTTTCTCATCTCACTTGCTATTCTCAGAAAGTTGGAGCTACCAGGAATATTTCAAGGATCAAATATTAAAAGGCTTTTTTTGTTCCAAATCCGTGATATGTTTATGTATTTATATTCATATTTGCCTCAAAAACTAGAAAATTTCTGACCAACATACTCCCCCCTTAGTTCTATGTCCCTAAAGTTCTTTCTGAAGTGTATCTTGTGTCTCAGAAGCCCTATTCTTTTTTTTTTTTAATTTTTTTTTTAATTTATGATAGTCACACAGAGAGAGAGAGAGGCAGAGACACAGGCAGAGGGAGAAGCAGGCTCCATGCACCGGAAGCCCGACGTGGGATTCGATCCCGGGTCTCCAGGATCGCGCCCTGGGCCAGAGGCAGGTGCTAAACCGCTGCGCCACCCAGGGATCCCCAGAAGCCCTATTCTTAAAGTCTTTCTCTCTCAATTCAATGGCAAATACTTACCTGGAAAAATACATAGAAATGGCACATACTTAATCTGATCTTTGCTTTGATTTGCTGTATCTTATCAAGAGGTTTTATTGAACTTTTTTCACTCAAGGTCTTTGTAAAGATCCATTATTTTCCTTGGGTAACTAGAAGCACTCAAGTTTTTCCAATCAGGAGGACCTCAAATTTCTGTAATCCTCCAAGTCCTTTATCTCCTCATATAAACTGGCAGATTCTTTCCCGAGTCTTTCTCTTCTAAACTTTGGCAAACATGGCCAATGCACACTTCTCATATTCTACTTCCTACCATCTTCCCTTAAGCCATAAGTCCACTGTGCATATGGTTGGTCCTCCAGGTTAATGATTTCACTTAATGTTTCACCACTACCAAACATAGATCTCTATCTTTCCCACTTCCAGTATCAAACCCTGTACTACCCTTCAAAGAATCACAAAGCCTGGCCACCAACATATAATTAGTGACATGTTCTTCTTTCTTTTTCTTCCAATTAATTATTTCTTTTGCAGTAGCTCTTCACTTCAAGGTACTGATTTATGTATGAATCTAAATAATTATAACTAACTCCTCACAAAAGACGAACTTCTGAAATCCCAATGTGAAATGCAACACTTTGTTCCTAACATCTTTTTTAAGATTGTATGTATTTATTTGAAAGAGCAAGAGAGTGCACATGTGCGCACTTGCACACATGCACGCAACTGCGTGCAAGGAAGAATGGGAGAGGGGCAGAAGGAGCCTGAGAGAATCCCAAACAGACTCCCCGCTAACCCTGGAGCACAATCTCACCACCCTCAGATCACGACCTGAGCCAAATCAAGCATCCAACACTCTACTAACTGAGCTACCCAGGGGCCCCTGTTCCTCACACTTGCATTGGATTGGATGAGGCAGGCTTTTTTTTCATCCTCCAGCTATGCCACTTGTCAGGATGGCTGACATCTTGCTCCACACGTGATCTACGCAACCTTCCCTTAGGTCTATTTGCAGGAACTAGTTTGATGGCCCCAATGTAAATTTAAGTCTGGCTGGTGAATTTAAGGAAACACAGAACATGTGGTTAAGTCTCCACCACATTATTGTAAAACAGTTTATATTTTAAAAAACGCTTTCTCATCTGTGATTTAATGTGAGTTTCAAGGTTCTCTTAGAACTGAGGCAGGAAACTCAAGACTCGGTCCATCTTAGTGTATAATAAAAGCTGTGGGGCTCCATACCTGTCTTTGCACTAGCTTTTGTAGCATGTTCTCTTAGGTCTAGCACACCTAGAAATCTGTTTTCTTAATTCCCCAAAAAGTACCACTGGGCCCGAACATTCCTACAATGATGACTAAGAGAGATAAGTTATTCCATTAAACTATGGCAAGTACTAAGGGAATCCATAGCAGAAGCCCCTTAGTCTGTGGGCTAGGAAGGGTCTCCTGGAGGAAGGGGTATTTAAGTGGCTGTGCCAGAGATGGGTAGAAATGAGTCATCTGAAGCTAGGAGAGGAGGACAGTGATCCAGGGACAGAGCAGGCAAAGAGGAAGAGAGAGCATGAATCCTTGGTGTAGTGAAAGAAGGTCAGCAGGACTGCAAGCTGAATGCAGAGGAGGCATCAGTGAGAGGGAAAATGGGCAGAGAGCCCAAATAAGAGGTCTGGTAGGCTCTGTTAAGGACATGAGAGTTTATCCTGAGGACAGCAGATTTAAGCAAACCACTGCCAGGAGCTGTTCACCTCCTCTGCCTTCCGCCATCGCACCGCTGGCTATGTTAACTTAGAAACATGTTTGGCCTGAGGGCTGACAGCAGTTTTTCAGGACACGGGTTTTCCAGCTGGTTCTACAAAGGTAATCAGAGGACCAAAGGACCTGACTCTCCTACAATTTTAATCTTGAAAACCTGGGCAGAAATCTACTTATCTATCAGATTGAGTTACAAGAACTATAGAACCCAGGCAGTCTATTCAGGATATATTTTTGCTGTGGAGACAATTGCACTTTCAGATACCTTTGTACAGGGTACAAAAGTAAAAAGTAAAAAACCAAACAAACAAAAACAGCATTTTTTTTTTAAATGAGCTCTTCTGAAGCAGTTGCAGTAGCTAAGGGCACACTTGTTTCTTCTCCAACCTGTGATTTAGCAATTATATGATTAAGCACTACAAGTTTTACAAGGGCATCATTCTGTTATTCCTACAACCACTAAAGCTTCTGCTTTGATGATGGACTATGTAACACTTGCAACTGACAGTCTCTGAGTCTTTATTTTCTTTGCAGAGGCAGTGTGCAAGCTCCAAAAACTGGACAGCTGTACTTGCTATATAAAGTAGAATATTGATCACCCTCAAACTATTGTGCCTTTTGCAATTTGTGAATTAACATTGGACTATTCATTTTGCCTGTATCCATCACACGTGATTCTTGCCTTCATCCTCTTCCCTCTTCCCACCCCCGATATATGAAGGGAAATCATTAATGAAAAATTTAAGCTTAGTGTGGTATTATTGGCTTTCCTACTCTAGCTCAATTTATGCATATTATTTTGAAAAGATGATTTTTCACTTATTACACATATTGTCTTATTAAACTATACTGCTCAGCTTGGTTTGCTGTCTTTAGTTCTTTCTGACACCCACACACTATTCGGTGAAAGCAAGAATGCTACCCACTCATATCCCACCCATTGCAGGCATTCTGTAGGCTCATTCTCAAGAGCCTCTATTTGGATACCATTTTGCATTCCATCCTTGCTCTTGGTATGTTATCAGGCCAATTGTGATAGGCCTGATGCTCTGCTCTTGCCATTTTGTCTCTGGTATCTCTGGGTACTATTCTGTGGGTCTACCTTAAGCGCTCAATTTCAGATAATTTGGGGGAGGATACCCACCAGAGGTGACTCCTCTGGAAAGGAAAAACTTACTGAAATAAGACTATTTACTCTTATGGATAACGATGATGGTGATAAAAAGCACACTTTCTCTAGCCTTTTCATCTGTTTTACATTTATGTGACCATTTCTTCATCTGTAGATTTGACCTCTCCCCTCCATCAAAGCAGTTCTTGGTCTGAGTAAACTAAGCATGGTGTAAGGAATACTTAGTTTAGGAAGCAGTTAATTCAGGGAGGCCTAGGTGGCTCAGTCAGTTGAGTGTCTGAATGATTGATTTCAGCTCAGATCATGATCTCTGGGTGGTGAGATGAAGCCCCACATAGGGCTCCATGCTGAATGCAGGGTCTGCTCAGATATTTTCTCTCCTTCTGCCTCTACTCTTCCCCCAGGCCACATGCTCTGTCTCTCTCCCTCTCTCTCTTAAAAAAGAAAAAAAGAAAAAAAAGAAAAGAAAAGAAAAAAGAAAAAGAAAAAGAAAGAATTTCACTTAATATCAAATTCATTTTTTTTCCCTCTTTATAATGTCCCTCATCTACAGATTTCTGACCAGGATCATGTCCTCCAATGCTAAGGACTTCTACCTAAGAATTGAATTTTTCGTTGTTCTTTGTTTTCTGCATTCTCATTACATATGTTTGATCTTTGCCCACAGAAAAGTACAAATATCCTCCTACTTGTTTCTTCCACAACAAATCTTTTCTTTTATATTTGACTGCAGTTCACCATGAATTATATTTTCCACCAGTTTTCGGTGAGTTGTGACAACAGCTTCTCTCCCTCTCATGAACATTTGGGAGGTCTATTTAGTCATGTCACTTAAGGCCTGCTTTATCATTTACCTGCATGAGGGGTAAAGGGAAGCTGGAGCCTAACATCACTTCCCAGAATTGACTCAAAACGGGCAGTGCCTGTTTGGGCACACAACTAGGTGGTCTGGGTGATACACATGTAAATTTACATATTCAATCATGGCACACATTTTCTAAACTAGATTTTTGAAACTAAATGGTTCCACCTTGCAAACTCTTGTGCAGATGTTTATAGCAGACAGATAAAGCAGCTGCTCACCCATGACACAGTCACAGAAGTGTCTGACCCTTCCTCTATGGATAAAAGCAGCTGTAACTGTAGGCCCCAACAATCAGGATAGGTGTTCAACTTAGAAACAAACAATTGCTAAAAATATTACCTCTGCCTCTTTCTACATAACAGCAACATATTAGAGTGAATTGTAGTTTCCAGCTATTCATGGCACTGAAAATATCAATTATCTGAAAGAAATGAAAACTATTGCCAGGGCATCCCTTTTGGGCTTAATTGTTTTGACTTGGTGAGGCATGACCTAATTCACTTCTCCAGAACATTGTCATCATCATTATTGCCATCATCATCATCCCCTTAATTCTTATCATAAGTTCTATTTGTGGTGAAAACTCTTAGTTAAGGGCTGGGAATAAATGATGGACAAGACAGACAAAAGCCTAGTCTTATAAACTATATTTTCTAGCAACAGGGATAATTAAGGAAATAATAAAGCAAATAAGTAGAAACATAAATAATTTAAATTACTATGCTAAGAAGGAGAAGTTCTTTATGCAGAGAGAATTCAATACTTGACCTCAGCTGAAGGACCAACAAACACTTCTCTGAGGCAATGGCATTTAAGCCAAGATCCAACACATAAGGAGAAATAATGTTGGGGAGAAAAACGAAATAGTAATAAGTCCAGAGAGGGAACAGACTGAAAACCCTGAACCAAGTGGAACTCATTAAAATTGCAGAAGTTACAGGAGTTAGGCGGGGGAGGGACCAAATCCTTCAGGTTCCTGATGGCAAAAATAAGAACTGGAGAACTGGACAGCTATCAAAGGATATTAAGTGGGGAGTAATATGATTAGTGATTAGACCTCCCCTCATTTTAAAATAACATTCTGGCTATAGTGTGGAGAGTAAGGTCTTTCAGACCATACCTCTAAGCATGTCCAATAGCTTTTAATTTGATTTTTGCATTTCCAAAAATATTCATGAATCCTAGGTGTTTTCATGAAGATGACTTCAGTCCTTCAGCAACTCATTCAACCTCACTTTATTATGCACTTTATTATGTGAGGCACTGGGGTTCAGGAAAGAAATGCACAACGCCAGCCACCAAGGAGCACTCCAGGAGAGTCAGGCATGTGACTTATAGTATGAGAGGTGCCATCACAGAAGGAGGCAAAAAAACAAGGGTCACACTGGGAAAGGTACCTAATGAGGTATTGATCCAGAGAGGTAATGCTGTAGATGCATAGAACTGAAGCAAGAAGCAAAATTAGCCAGATATCTCTGGTAGGTATTGACTGTTTTCTCTAAGTTGTTAGTTTGGGACTTTGAAGAGTTGAAAACAAAAGTCCCAAATGCTACTTTTAATTATATCCTCTTTTGGGGCTTCAGAAAAAAAAAAAAAAAAAAAAGAATATCATGTTTTCATCTGCATTCTTTATTGCTCACAATAGTAATTGCCTATATATGCCCTTGCAGAGGTTCTCAAATCTTGTTTTAATTAGGCCTCATTTCTCTTGCCCAAACTCATTTTTCACTCTTTTTCAGCCCTGCCTCTTTCTTATGATTGACTCTGTCTCTTTAATACCTTTTACTAGTCAGAGAACATAAGGTTGCATTTGACAGAACCTTACTGGAATGGTTAATAAAAGAAAGAACATGATTGGTTTAAATAGCTGATAACTGAAGACTATACCAGTTCCAGGCGACTCTGGATATGGAAATCAAATAATGCCCTGGAGGCTTGGTCTCTCTCCCAAGTCCACTTTCATTTGCTCCCACTGCCTTACACATGTTCACTTTCTCTAGCTTCCATGTCTGCTGCACTCACAGGCAGATCTTTCTACCAGGACACAAGCTAGCTACCCACTGTCCCAATATTCCAGCGTAGCAGTATGTCCAACACAGTAGAAAGTCATCTTTTCTTTCCAAGTGGTTCTACCAAAAATCTAGAAGTGAGCCCCATATGGTCACATCCAGGTTGGAGAACTAATGACTCTAGCTAGAAGTATGACCTATGTTGTCTGGCCAAATTTGAGCCACACATTCTGCAGGCATGCATCCATGAAAGAGGAAGAGTATGGGTGACATCTGCTCCACACAGATGGAGTGGATTAGCAGTGGATATCGTGCGGATTCTCCAGGAGACTGGTGAAGTGTCAACATCAGAATGGGGAGAAATATAGGACAGTGTCTGCTACACTTCTCACATAACACACCTGTTCATTCTGACCTCCCATTTTTGCTGACTTAATTTCTCATCAAAGTCTTTTCCTCCAATGGAAGCAGAGATGAAGAAGCTTTGTCCTTTGTTGACAAATTGAACACCAATAAAAAATAAATTTATTAAAAAATAAAAAGAAGCTTCGTCCTTGAAATCACCCATATTTGTTACATCTACAATTCTTGCTAGGCATTGATTCCACCTTTGATTTTTGGTACCAGCATTTTATCTTGGACCTGAAATCTGTAGAATTAAGGGCTTTGTCTTTAACTCCAGCTATTATTTTTCCTTTTGGTTTCATCCTGAATATACTATGGGATATTCTGTTCATCCCTGGAGAGAGTGATCATTGTCCTTTAGGATTATTCTGGAAAGAATACTACTAGAAATCAGAGCCTTGGAAGGAAGGAAAGCAAGGACTTTCATTTTGGGCCCAAATGACAAAAGTTGAAGATGGTTAGGTATCTGCTAAAGGACAGTGAATGCTCCATTGGTATTTCTAGGTCTCCAGCAAGGAAGGGGAAACACTAATAGGGGAAATAAAATGATGCTTTAATAGCCAGATCTCATGGTTTCTTGATACATATTGCTTTGTTTCCCCATTATTCCTTCACAGCTTCAGCAGTCTTCATTAAAATCTTTCTGGTAGCTAGTTAAAAATGCAGAATTTTAAATACCATTCCAGGCCTACGATCGGAATCTGTAATATACAGCAAGGCTTATAGGTGATTTGTAAGCACTTAGTAGTTAGATAAACATTGCTCTGAAAGTTTTAGTCTCAAGCACACTATGCCTCAGGTTATAGGGAGAGATTCAAGGTTCTGCATTTGACCATAATATTAACAGGACATAAGTATTTAGAAAGCTCTCCCCACGGCGATGTGATTTCAAGGGAGAAATGTTGAACCTACATGAAAGTCCTTTCCCTGCATGAAAATGCTCCCTTCTTTGCCAATATTGGGAGACTTTTTTTTTTTTTTTTAAGAAAGTTATATTTTGTTACATATAAATGCAGGTTCATTGTGACCTTACAAGTCTGAGTGCCAGTCTTGGCCACTTACCCATGGTTTTGACTCTGCTTCCAAACACTTTCTCCAGGATCTGCAATGGTTTCTAACATGATTCTTTATTACCTGCTTAGCTAATGAACTGAACTTAACTCATTTTCCATTTTCTTCAAAAGAGTAGCCAATACCAGAGTTGCTAACTAAAATCAAACCAGATATACTAAGAATTTTATTGATGATTTTATGTAACTACTTGAAAGTAATAACTACAAAAAGCTCAAACCAAATTCATGGCAAATTAAAGCATAGGAATCTTAAGACAGAAACTATTTAAATAGGCTTAAAAGGTTACCACAGCAAAAGAACAGGATCAGTTTGTTTGAGCGATAAATAAGAACTTAAGCTGAATCAGGGAGAGAAAAACCTGCCTGTTGGTCTATAGATTTATCTCCTTCATGACATATCAGCTGTTTTACTGTTTGGGGAATTAAGTATGAACTAATATATAAATTTAGAAGCACCAAATTGGGGCACCTGGGTGGTTCAATTGGTTAAGCAACTGCAATTCCCGCGCTCAAACCCTCGGTCTGGCTCCCTGCTCCAGGGGAGCCTGCTTTTCCCTCTCTACTCCCCTCTCTGTGTGCTCTCTGTCAAATAAATAAATAGAATCTTTTAAAAAATAAATAAAAGCACTGAATTGGCAAACATCCCACATATTGTACTGAAAAATCATTTTGTAGATTTGCAGGATTTGAAAAGGATTTCCCATCCTTGCAGTAGGGAAAAAGCATGTGTCTGTGAATGAGGCTGAGTTGGTCTCCAATCTACATGAACCATGCATTTGGGCAAGTAACTTCAATTCTCAGACTTGCACTCCTTATCTACCAAATGGAAATAATAATAAAATCGATAAAGAGCTATTGTACAAATTAAATGAGATTATTTCTTTATAGAGCCTGCCATATGCTACAGATATTCAGTAAAGGGGAGCTAGGAATATTAGGGAAAAAAGTTGGTTAGAGAAGTGATGGCAGGAGGAGACACTACATGATGCTAGGGAACATTTGTCAATCTATTTAAAGTTTTTGAAAAAGAAGGTCATCTCTATTTTCATTTTTGAGACTCACAGACAGCCTTTGGAGTAGCAAAGATAGATATTCTTCCGACGTAATAGATGCAGATGGAACACAAGGAGCAATGAGATAAAGTGACTGCCTTAAGGCTCCCAGCCCTTCCATAGAAGAGTCAGGGCTGCACTGCAGCTTCTAGACTTTGACATTCTGGGTTTTTTAACCAGAGTGATGCTTCCTGGACTTTAGCTACTTTGCATCAGGCATCCTTTAGTGCTATGACCCATGCCCCTGCTCCTTGCCAACCGAGTTTCCCACTAAGACAGTTGAGTGATGGAATGGAAATGGAGTTCTGCATAGAATTAAAAGAGTGTTGGCTCCACAGGCAGATGTTCTTTTCTGTTAGACGGATTTATTCCAGGTACCTGCAAAAGTGTCTCCCACATAGGAGACATCAGAAATATTTCTTGGGATAATCCCTAAGTATGTGTTTTAATACTACAAGGGAAAGGTGGGTAGCCTACAGAATCAGTCTATGTGTGTGTGTGCATGTGTGAGCATGCACTCACACAGGCACATGCAAGGGCATCTGTGATTGTGTATCTGTGTTTTGATGGGTGAGGAAGGAGGGGCCAAGTGTTAAAGAAAACATGCAAATGTGTGGCACTTCTTACTTAGCGAGTTGGTAAACTCTTTACCCTCCATTAATAATAACCTTTATCTCTACATCTTTTCAGAAGGAAAGGTCAAGATTGGCTAGAACCATAACTTACCATTATAATTTAATTCCCTTCCTTCCTCTGCTGCCCCCTTTACTGTACTCAACCCCTCCCTTAATGAGCTCTTGGAGAGAGTGAGAAAAGAAAACAGGCCTCATCAATTTCCCTAATGACCCTTTCACAATGTCTTTTTCTTAAACTTTTTATTTTTAGATCTCTTCAAACAATGTTCCTATTAGAAGGTTGTCAACGGCCCCATGGGATTTACGGAAACTTTCATTAAGAAAAATAGGCAATGATTTCAAGGACAGTGTCAAATGTCACAAAAAGAGCTATTTTTAAAGTTATGGAAAAGTAGACAAAGTTTCATTAAGTAGTTAGCCAGATTCACAGTGGGAGCTTGAGGTTGGCAGGAGCATGGTACACTGCAGCAGGCTTGGGTTTGAAGCCTGATACTTACTGGCCCCAACGCCCTCATGCAGGTGCCTAAGTACTTTGAGGACAAAGTCCTCTCCTTGAAAGTTCCTTTATTATTATTTTTTTTTAAATTTGGATTAAGATGAGGCAGTTTTTATAGACAAAAATCAGTACATGTCCCTAGTAGTAGTTAGAAAGGCATCCAACAACCATTGAACTCCTTCACTCTGATCATGTTTGAGAAGTTTCTTATTTGAATTCTCCTCAAAATCTCTTCAGATGAACTTCTTTTATTTTTTTCCTCCTATATAATATCTAATTGACTTTTTTTTCTTACCTATAGGAATCTGCTCAAACTGCTGTAACAAAATACCATAGACTAAACAAATAACAAAAAAATAACAAAAAACAAAATACCATAGACTAGATGATTTAAATTTATTTCTTACTGTTCTGGAGCCAGAGAGGGCCAAAATTAAGGTGTCAGCCCATTCAGTTCCTGGTGAGGAACCTCTTCTTGGCTGGTAGATAGCTGCCTTCTGATGTACACTCACACAACCTTTCTTTGGGGCATGCTGGTGAAGAGAGAAGGAGATCTCTACTCTTTCTACTTCTTATGAGGCCATCAATCTTATCAGATCAGGACCCCACCCTCATGACATCATCCAACTTTAGTTACATCCTAAAAGCTGTATCTCTAAACATAGACACATCAGGGATTATGGCTTCTATATGAATTTGGGGCTGGGGGTCACAGCTAAACCACAGTACTACCCACATCCCAAACAGCAGTCCTCAGGTTTTCCAATTTTCTAATGTTCACACAGGAAGTAAATCTGCACAAATCACCTAATGGTAAGGTGTACTCATTCAATAAAACTTTGTTAATAAAATACTGTCTGGTGGACTCTATAATAAGATCTGGATTATCTTCATTAATAAGACATGATCTCCATCTTATGAAATCTAATAGGAGAGAGATAGATACTTAAAAACAGAAGCAATAGAATATTGCTGACGTGATCACAGAAATAGGTCTATAGTAAAGGAAGATTTCACAGAGTCTTGAATTATTAGTAGGAAGGGATGTGGAGAGAAAATGGAAGGCAAGAAGCAGCCTAGTGCTAGGAAGGCAATAAACGATCTGCAGACAATTTGGAGAATCTAGCAGTTGGATTAGAAGTGGGTGACTCAGTGAACCATAAAACCAGCATTTCTGATGGAAACTGGTTTGTAGAAGACCTTATATGTCTTGCTGAAGAACAACTTCTTTGTCCTTCAAGGCATTAAATATATTTTAAGAATAACATACTCTGCTTGAAATAAGAATTGGGTTGGAGATATGTGTAACTAGGATGAGAGTGGGCTTTGCAATTGAATAAGAATGTAGTGTTTTAATTGCTAGTGATCAGTCCTTCCACCAGGGGACTACTGAATGCATAAGACCCAGGCCTCTGAATAGGTTGGAAATTATAGTGTATCCATTTGTACCATTGTATCAAGAAACCATTTGTCATTGTTTCTCAATTAACCTTGTACCATCATTGATATTTAAGAGTCACTTCAGGCTTATGCAGTCGATTCATACCAAAAATAGTCTACAAGGTAATTACTTTCAATTATTATATGATTAATCACTAGTCAGGTGGCTGGAAAATACTTTTAAGTTACTTTTATGAATCATATCATTAAATATATTTATAACCTAAGAGGCAAAAGTTCTAGATTCTTCCTTACCACAATAAAAAATGTACTCAAGATGTTGTCACAGATTTTAATACCATTGGAGTTCATTAGACATAGCCAACCCCTAACACCGGTTAGTATATCAGGCCAGAAGCCCACTCAAGAAAGATATGAACAGGGCAGCCCGGGTGGCGCAGTGGTTTAGTGTCGCCTTCAGCCCAGGGGCTGATACTGGGGACCCCGGATCGAGTCCTGCGTGGGGATCTGCATGGAGCCTGCTTTTCCCTCTGCCTGTGTCTCTGCCTCTCTCTCTGTGTCTCTCATGAATAAATAAAATCTTTAAGAAAAAAGAAAGATATGAACATACCTAATAGGTAATCAAGCTCTAAGGACTCTATTTCTATTTTCAGTATTGTCTAAAGACCCAAAATTCGGGTTTGCTCCTTATACCTCCTTCTCTATCTTAGCATATTAACTTTTGTCTCTTGACTTGAAAACATAAAAAGTTTTGGTTTTGTTCTCACATTCCTTTGACACTTGTCAAGATATGAGTTTATGGTACTGTCTGGATCATCCCAGTCATGTCCATGTGACTAACTGGGGATACTGAATACACCCCAGGTGAGTTACCCCAAGAGAATAATTTGGAATTGAACAAAGTCATGGGACTGGCAGGGGAGTTGGTGGGGGATACCTGAAATCAAATCCAGATCAATCCTGTTCTCCATTTAATTGTTAATGAATGGTTTGCCTGAGACATCAAAATTTGTACTTACAGAGAAACTTAGTATTTCCTTCATTTTGTCATCTGTAGTAATAGAACTAAATCACAGACTTCAGTTGCTTTTCTTAATAACCAAAAACTTACTGTATTATATTCCTTTCCCTTCAAAGTAGCCTTTGATTTGTTGCCCCAATGGATCCTTTCAGAAATACTGTGGATGGATGATTTGTAGGAAAGCCAAGATGCTGTATTATTTTCCAAGTACTGGATTCACAAAGAATAATATGATTGTGTAGCCTTGTTTTCTCAAGCTTTCAGATGTTCAGGCCTGGAGCTGGCAACATGCAATCTTTTGCTACTTCATCTGGATTACTTAAATGGGGACTTTCTGTCTGCATTCTATTACTGACTTTTGTGTTTCACAACCAGCAGTTTCCAAATCTTCAGGGGTAAAGAAAGCATAGCTCAAATTAGAAAGTGCCTTGCCCAAGCCTGTAAGAACAGCCATTTCTCCATGATTTGCAGTGACTTGTTTGAATCTCCGTAGTGAGCCCTGAGAGACCTATATTTTGTCTTTGGGAGCAAGCACAACACAGAGTTGATTCATGATTTTAGCTGAGGAAACACATTGAGGCATCAATTGGCTGAATTATTTTCATGTGGATAATGTACTTAGGGGTTCCAGCTTCTCCCAGTCTGAGCTCAGGATTCCCACTTTGATGTTTTAAATTAATAATATTCATTGGATTAGTCTTCCATTTATAAAAATAATACATGCTAATTTAAAAAATATATATGTATATATAGTGGAAAATAAAAATCTCTCATAATCTCACTGTTATTTTAGTTTTTTAATGACCACCCATATATGTATTTATCCAACCATCCATTTATTCATCCATTTATCCATCCATCCATCCACCCACTCTTGCACATCCATCTTTTTTGCACATCCATCTTTAAGAATGTATTGAAGACAGCTTACTTTATATTATGAGCCTTTCCTCATCAAATTATTGAAACATACATCAAAAATAATTTTTCTTTTCTATAACAATTTTACTTTAAAGAAAATATAGAGAAAAAGTTTAAAAAGAATGTATCTGAATATGTATATACTATATGTACACGTGTGTAAATGATGTGCATAATTCATACAATAGGCAAATAAGCATTTCTGTTTTGTTGGTTGAGTTTAAGCTCTGCTTTGCCAGTGCTATTCTTCCTCCAATTAGAGGGAAACTTGATAATGTGGAGTATATAATTTTAAGGTTGAAAGTAAGCTCAGAGACCATCTGGCCCTATGGTTTTCAAATCTCAAGGGTTCCAAGAAGTTGCCTCAGGGGTTGCTTTGGGCAACAGGGCTTCATTCACCTCCTATTGCCAGAACTCCTCCATTTCTGTTTCATAAATAGTGTTGTTTCCCAGAATAATTTATTTAAATTTGTGTGTGTGTGTGTGTGTGTGAAGCTTTCTACTGCTTTAAAACAAGAAAATCAAAGAAAAAATAAAAAAAATAAAATAAAACAAGAAAATCTTTGAAAGCTGCTGATCTTGTCCAACTCCTTTACTCAAAGTGGTTGTCTCTCCTGCCACAGACCTGTCAGGTAGCCATTTAGATGCTACTAAATCGCCCTCCATCCTCAGTAATTTCAGCTAAGCATATAAATATAGCAGCTCTCTCCTGAAGGCAGGGGCCTGAATGATTCAAGCAAAATCCACCTTCTTTTACCAGTGACTTGTAGTTTAGGAATTCAGGTGTATGTTTCCTCATGGGTTAATTGTATGAACAGTAGGAAAAGACTATTGCTAAGAGCTTTTGAGAAAAAAGCTTCCTCAGTTTTGACAAAACAAACAACACAGAAGAGACAAGACCTCTTCCTACCTTGCTGAAGTATGGCCGGGAACAATTGCTGTAACTCCCAAAGCAGTCTATAGAAGGGTAGATGCGGACAAAGGCAGGGATCACACGACTACATAGATGTGGAAATAGACTAGCCCATTGAATTGCCCTACTTCTCATCCTTACCCACCCCACTCTCAACCCCCAACTATTACGTTTTATTGCCATAACGAGCCAGGCCAGTGGGAGTTGGGTGTTCTGCTGCACATCTGCTGATGTACAATGTGGTCCCCACTATGCCTGCGGTCTGAAGCTTTGCAGACAAGCTTAGAAACCTGCTGGGTTATGCACAAGTGAGCTGGTCTGAAGCCAGAGGACTTCACTGTGATTCCAAGTAGAATTGCCTACCTTTTTCTTCATGTGAAAGTTGCCTAATTATCATATGCATGTTGACCATGTCTATGTCTTCCTCTGTGAGATTTCTGTTCATGTCTTTTGCCCATTTCATGATTGGATTGTTTGTTTCTTTGGTGTTGAGTTTAAAAAATAAATTAAAAAAAAAAAAAAAAAGAAAGTTGCCTAATTAGTAACCAGGATAGTAAATTGGTGATAAATACCTACACGATACCTAAATGACAAAATTGCTGAAGGGCTCACATTCAAATGTGTGAACTATGACTCAAAACTTGAGATGGCTCTCTCAAGGCTACAGTGACTGGATTGTTCTCATAATAGCTATCATTTCTGGGGGCTTTTTTGTGTGCCGGGGTCTCCATGGAATACTTGCCTTTTATGCTCACACAAAACTCATGACTTAGATGTAAGCCCTCATTTTTGTATCTGAAATTCTTAGGAATTTTAAGTGGAGAAGCTCCACTTTGAAGTGGAGAAGCTAAGAATGAATCCAAGTCATTGGTCCCAGAAGCCCAGCACTCAAGCACCCTGCAAGCCCTTTTTCACTGGATAGGCTCCTTTGTCTCCAGCCTCACAGTTTATTAATATAATAATCTACGTTACTTTCTTAAGAGGAGTTTTAGAACATCACAAGTATGTTTAAAAAAATCTCAGCGATTAGCCTTTGGAGTAGAAGAATAAACAAATACATTTTTCTACTTTTGCTGCTTCCATATTTTCTGTACACGTTTGGTCAAAAGAGAAGTTAGACACTTATTAAAGTCTCAGAGACAAAAAACATCAAAGAGAACAAGCACAGATACAAGCATAGGTGCCAGTTTGGTGGTCATGGAAGTCACAGATTTAAAATACAAATATTGCACATACATATTTAAATTTATATGCACATATTATATATATATCTTCTGATGTATAGGACATGTGTGTGTGTGCCTGTTTGTATATATGTGTGCAAATTACCTCTTAATATACCAGAACCTCTGTGTGTATGTGTGTGTATGTTACCTATTATGTCTCAGAACCCCGGGTCCTCTAGTAAGATAGAGGCAGATAAGCAGATAACATTCACATTTTTCAAAATTTCAATATGTGTAATAAATTCTAGAGTGGAATGTGTGCAAGTCTTTAAAGGAAAAATGAAAATGAAGACTTATCCAGTAAGTGTTTCTCAGAAGACTCGGCATTGAAGCAAGACAGGAAGACGACCTGACACTTCTCTGGAAAAGTGAAGCAGAGGAAAGCATTTGCAGTCCAGGGGAACAACCGGGTATATCTGCTTCGGTGTTGCTCCACCACAAAGTTGAAGGGTGGGCG
The DNA here is from genome assembly GCF_003254725.2 of Canis lupus dingo. Lineage (NCBI taxonomy): Eukaryota > Metazoa > Chordata > Mammalia > Carnivora > Canidae > Canis > Canis lupus. Next base: position 26,992,025 of record NC_064261.1, on the reverse strand, counting down.
GTGGACAGCGAGAAGCAAACAGAGGCCAAATTACAAAGACCTCTTTTGCTTTGAAGCAGTGACACTATCCTCATGTTAAAATTAATATCTAAACCTTAAGTAACTTAAGCTAGAGATCACTATTAAAATATGCCTTCAGTTCAAAGAAGGCATATATTTATACCACCTGTTTTTATAAAGCCCTGAGCCAAACATACATATGACTTAAATAATCAGCAATTCCTCAAAATATGGATGAATCTGTCTTAACATTCCAGGTGCAATGCATAGACTTGTGATCGGAAATAATGAGATAATTATATTACTTTATGCTCCACAGTTAGGCTTTATCATTTTTAAAGAATGTCTAAAATTCTATTAAGCTTAATTGTTGCAGCTATTAATAACCCAAGGGAAGAGTTTGGAAAACAGCACTTAGAGTTTTGCTTTAGTGATTCAGATCATGTCTGAGAATAGGGATCTTTATAAAATCCCAGGACGGGATATTTTTGTAGTATTTCAACTAATTCCCAATGTGAATAGCTGGCCACAAAACCACCCTGTTCCCCAAACCAGAAGCCTAAGAGCCTCCTTCACCTTTTTAAACCCTCACTTCCAATCAATTTATTTCTCTCTTAAGTATGTTTCCTTCCCTTTCTTTCAAATCTGTTGCCACTCTTATGATTACAGAATCCACTTACTCTCAATGACCATCATGACTCAGCTTACTGTGAGGCTTTCCTGCACCTTCTCCTCTACCTAAGAAGAGCTGATCACTCATATCTGAAACTCCTACAATAGCTTGAGACCTATTTTTCACTATGTCTGAATCCCCTCCTGGACTATGTATAACCTGCCTTTTGAAAACAAACATGGGTTTTGTATTCACTTTTTTATCCTTGCTCTTGGCACTTGGAATGCTCCCAACACAGATGATCAGCCAGCATTTGTTGAGTGAATGACAAAACCTCTATAAACGTTTTCCTGCCTCTTAGTTCTATTCTTTGATTTCTGTAAATGGTTTTTCCCATTAATTAACATGCTCATTAATACAGAAGGCCAAAGCAGATGGCAATTATTTGCTCTTGGGATTTTTAGAATGTTGATATGGTAAGTGGCAAGAAGGCATAGAAACAACTAATTTTCAACGTGACACCAAGAAAATGAAGAGGTCTCCTAGGTTCCTGAAGAATGTATCAGAGACTCTCTCCTATTAGGCTTCTCCTCCTGGTGAAGAAAAGGTAGATTCTAAACTGGGAAGGTCAAGATAGGTACATGACCTCACATTTCAATGTAGTCTTGCATATGCCTGACTTTTGCCTTTATTTTAGTAATGTTGTGTCTATTTATTTGTTTGGTGCATGGTGTATGTGTGTATGTGTGTGTGTGTGTGTGTGTGTGTGTTGGTGTAAACTGCTTTAAAATATATATAGCCATTTTTCTTTTTTAACTTCATCATCTCCTATATCCTCTTTCCTTTTTCCACCTTCAGTCCCTAGGTTAGTATTTCTCAGCCTGAGCACCATTGATTTTTTTGAGTCAGATCATCCATTGGCATGGGCTGCCTTCCTGTGCATTGTAGAATGTTTAGCAGCATTCTAACCTCCACCCACCAGATGTTCCCATACTACGACCCCCTACAATCTGTGTCAACCTAAATTGTCTTCAGATGTTATCAAATGTGCCTGGGGTGCTGGGAGGTTGACCTGAAGTGAAAACCACTCTCCTGGATAGCTGGTACTGAGGCCCTGATGGATATCCTTTTGCAACTGATTGAATAATCTTATGACCATATATTAAAGGGCATGCATAGGATTTCTAGTTATTCCTTGTTTTATAAATCAAGATCCTGCTATATCCCCCTCTCAGCTTCCTGTAAACCAGTAGGTAAGGCACCAACCTCTTTTTTTCTTTTCTTTTTTTTTTTTTTTTTAAGAAAGAGAGAGTGGGGTGAGGGGCCGAGGGAGAGGGTGAGGGAGAGAGAATCTTAAGCAGGCTCCACACCCAGTGCAGGGCTCAGCCTCACAGCCCTAAGATCATAACCTGAGCTGAAATCAAGAGTCAGGGGCTCAACCCATTGACCCACCCAGGTGCCCTCCACCTGCTCTTTTTGAATGTTCATACAAGCTTCCTCAGTAGATATGTTACAGTCTTTTTAGCCATCATTTCTTTGTAAACATTCGCTTAGTTTCTATTTAGGTGCAAACACACAAAGCTGCAATAAGTACCTTAGTAGTGACAGTCATGCATGCTGCTGCTTCTATTTCTATAGCTTACCTTCCCTGGAGTGAGCTTTCTGCACTGCTAAGTATGTATATGTTTATTGGAAATGGAAGTTGATAGATTGATTTCCTAAAAGACTGAAACAATACTCATTTTCTCCAGCAAAGCCTAAGTGGACACACCCTTCTCCCTGCCTGCTTACCAATCAGCACTGGTTGTCAAGACTACTTTTTTCTATTCTAATAGATCTAAAGAGCTGTCCCACTGTCACCATAATTTGCATTTCCCTGACTAGCTGTGATGTTGAAGAGCCAGCTTAATGGAGTATCTAACTGGAGTAGCGTGACATCAGACACCTGAGGGACCCCACATCACTACTCCACTGCCCACCTCTAATTTCTGGAGCAGCTGCCTTGGACACTTTAGTACCAGCACTGACTCACCTCATCTCACATGCATTAAGACAATGTTCTAGGCTATAAGTCTTTAGTCATTTCATCAAATAAGCTTTCCCTGTACCCCAAATCATCATCATCATCGTCATCATCATTATCGTCATCATAAAATACAGGAGGATTTGGATATTTTGTTCACCGTCATTCAGAGGTTAAAAAAAAAAAAAACTATACTCATAATTGAATTGTTTTTTGAAAATGATTGAATTGTTTTCCTCACATTTTAAATTTGTGGGCATTTGTGTATTGAGTGTGTGTGTGTGCGTCCTCCAAACAGAAAACTGAATACGTGTTCACTGGTGGACTATGCATTTCTGATGTCACATTAAGTATTCTCGGTTTTTAGGAATGTGTCACAATGGGCAACAAGATTTGGTATTAAAAAGATGACTGCAGATTTTAGTTTAAGAGGAAATGGAATGCTCTGAAAGGGAGATTGGAGTCACTACGTTCCAGGACCCAGACAAGTAGTCATTCTCAAGCTCTTGTGAAATCTTTAAAAGCAGCTACTACAGTACAGCTCCACAGAGGATGAGCTAGAGAAAATAAGTCTATGAAGCAAGAAGGATGTAGGGGCAATTTTTTTTTTTTAAGATTTTATTTATTTATTTGAGAGAAAGAGAGACAGAGAAAGCTTGGGGGCAGGGGAGTGGTGGGCAGGAAGAGAGGGGGACAAGCAAACTCCCCAATGAACATGGAGTCCCACTCAGGACTCTATCCCAGGACCCTGAGATCATGACCTGAGCTAGAGACAGGTACTTAACCAACCAACAGCCACGCAGGCACCCCAATGTAGAAACAATTCTGTTTGGGGGCTAAAAATCAAAGATAAAATTAGAACTTTTTTTTCCGCCTTGTCCTTTTAACATTGAGCAAGCAGGAAAAATATTAACTCCTTTTTGCCTTTTTTGAAAATATTTTTCCATCATAAGGGAACCATGCTCATTAGAAGAAATCTGAAAAAATATTTTTTAATGGACAATCTAGTAGTGGTGGCCTGGAAATTGTGTTTTTACAAGCGAATTTGATTGGAAGTTAGTAGAAATGCCTCCCAGATTCTGGTATTGGGTTGTATGTCAGTTCCAATTTTCAGTATGAGTTTTAATGTATTCTGGACTTTAAAAATATGAACAAAGTTGGGGCAGATTCTGTTGAGGCCTCTTGAATTTGAGGCTCTAAATTTAAAGTCTAACATTCTTGTATTGCTGTTATAAGGCATTTTCCTATTGATTTATTTTTCAAAACAAATCTGCAAAGACAACAAATTATTCTTATTTGATAGATGATACATTTAGAATGTGCCAAAACCAGTTACATATGATAAAGGTTAGTGATGTCCATCATTTCTAGTTCCATCAGAAGTCAGGGAAGTCATTCACTAGCCTGTATTAGTCTGTTACAAGCTTTAGAGTTTACCATCTGTAGGTATTTAGGTTAATCTAAGAAACTTCAAGATAGCCAAATACCAAATAAGAGAGTAAGGTGATGTAAAGGGGCTAAGGGGCAAAACAGTGAAGGAATAAAAGGATAATAAAATGATTTTGACAATCTGCATTAAGACAAAATGAATAACAACAACAACAATAATAATAGAAATCAGGACGATAAGTATATATGTAAAATGGCTATTTAATATAGCTGGCTTGATCTTGTTTGGGGACTCTTGGCTGAAAATAGATTGATTTGCACTTTATTAGCTGTTTTGTTTTGTAATGACCTCCTTGTGCTGTTGGAATTTTCTGTGTAAAGATGTCCATGAAGTAGGTGCTCAGATGACAAATGCATCACTTTCTTCTAGATTACAAAACCTTGCCTGGTAGAAATGCAGTCCACTAGCATCCTTGTGCTGCCTGCTCAAAATTTCAGGCACTTAAAATTATGCTTTCAGTAAACATTAACTTAACATCTAACACGTGGCTAGCACTGCATAGGTGCTTCAATACATAAAGTTGCCACGTGCCCAGCTGGGTCATAGACACTTTCCAAGGGGAAGCACTTGATCTGGGCACCAAAGTGCCCATGGAAGTCAAGAACTTACCAAAACCGGTACCTTACACCCTTAATTCTTAGTGCTCTCGCTGCCTGGTTTGATCTTAAGGCTATAGAGAAGTCCTAAAACAGAATTTCACAGACTCAAGTCTATGCCTAATTTTACATTCAAATGTGGGTAAGGTCTTGATATAAGTGTGAGAATCCTTAGTGTCCTATGAGTCATAAAATTCAACAACACATCTCTTGCATCAACTAAGCTATCCAAGAGAATCAAGAATAGCAAATCAGGCAGGGGCAGGGGTTCTATCTAGGAGGAGATGGCTCATAGGGGCCTAGTCCTTGAGGGGGACAGAGGCACCAGCCCTGGGTAGAGATGGGAGCACCATGTGTAGATGTAACACAAGCAAAGGGCCAGCTAAATCAGGTCTGCCAACCCCAGCCTCCTGGGGAGGCTTTGAGAATTAAGATAGTGCTTGTCCAGATAGTAGCTATAGCTTAGGTGGGAAAGCATTACCTCATCCTTGCATTGTCTCATAGACCTTTAGTTACTCCTTCAATTATTCAAATTGGAAGTCAAAATAAAGAGGAAAACATCATAGACTTTGTGTATGCGTCTAGATGTGTATGTGTGCCCATGTGTATGTGAAAGAGGGAGATGGAGAACAGAGAGAGAAAGATTTGAGGTGAATTATAGTGGTAGAAAGAGATGGAGGAGACGATATTTGTCTTGAGATCTGGAGGTCCAATTTGGGAAAAGTATTAGATAGAATCTGAACAACAACAACAACAAGAAACAGTCGGAGCCAGAAATGGATGCATTAATTGACATTCATTAACCTGTTTGCTTTTTAATTTGTCTTTTAATTGATCATCTAATACATATCAAGCACTGTGACAGACAGTGAAAATGGCAAATAAACAAAACACATATGACCCATTTCCAGAGTTCCCAGAGCCAGAGTGGATGTGAGGCTGCCTTGACAATGGTTATGAAAGACAGGGCCTAACAACTGAATTTCTAGGTCCATATGGTGAACTTTTGGAGTATAGGTGAGGTCCAAAGCCAAAGACCACGAACGAATTCTTGAAACGTCTTTGGTGCGAAATAGGGATTTTATTAAAGCACAGGGACAGGACTGGTGGGCAGGAAGAGGAGCCTGTGAGGAGTGGCTGATCACATACCCAGGAGTTGGGGGAGGTAAGCAAAAGGGAGATTCCAAAAGGATTTCCATATCCTACAGAGGACCTCCAGGATACTGAGGGCCTTACCATTGTCAAGTTAAAGATTGCTTTTCCCTCTAGCAAGGCATTAACATTAAGGCAGTGGGAAACTTCCTGAAGAATGTCACACATATCCCATCTTGGGTGGGGAGTTGTTTGTGGGATATCAGCTGTGCTTTGTCCTCAGCTAGGCCTGCTCCTTCATCACATAGGTGTATATGTCAGATCCAGACGGGGCTATGGAAAATTAAAACAAAGAAAAAATAGGACTGAAATGAAGATGACAAAAGGGAATGAGCAGATCTGTGGCAAATGGAAGGCAGGACCCAGAGAGAGTGTGTGGAGTGCTTGTGTGTACAGATAATTCATTGGTTTCCCCAAAACTTGAGGGTATGGGTAAAACGTGGTGAGTCAGTTTAGATATTTAAGGAGAGATCTTGCCAAAGGACAATGCTCATATGCATTTAAAAGGAGTGATAAAAAGAAGGAAACTCCTGGAGGGTGAGGAGGGAGAAAGCTTCTGGGGGTTTAAGAGTGAAATGAATTACTTCCTTTAATTAAGGAGCCTGGGGATCCCTGGGTGGCCCAGTGGTTTCGCGCCTGCCTTTGGCCCAGGGCGCGATCCTGGAGACCTGGGATCGAATCCCACGTCGGGCTCCCGGTGCATGGAGCCTGTTTCTCCCTCTGCCTGTGTCTCTGCCTCTCTCTCTCTCTCTCTGTGACTATCATAAATAAAAAATAAAAAAAATAATAATTAAGGAGCCTGTGGCCCAAGAAGCCAGGCAGTCCTGTCAACTGACAACATCAAAACAACATGGTGTGTAATGGAAGCAAGACCCTGAAAGTAGGATGGCTGGCCAGATAGAAGGGGCAAGACAGAAGGCATCCGAAGACCTCAAGGGAGAGAAAGGGGAAATTAATTCCTCATAATGGAAAGTTCCCATTTGTAAAATAAGTTCCCGTTAACCTCAAGGATTTTGTAGTTCTATGACTTTGAAGGCAGTTAACTAGGTCTTCTAGAAATGCTTTGAGGGAGAATGACATAAGCATACAGCTTATGAAATATTGTTTAATTACAGTTATAAGCAGGATAGTTTGAAAATGAATGGAAAATGAGATAGAATTATTCGTTTGGTAACAGGGTTTCCAAGCATGGGTGGTGAGAGATTGAACCAGCATCATGACATCATATGGAAGGGAAAAAGCAATTCACAATCCCGTGATGGAATCCTGTAAAAGCTTTCTCATCAATGATATGTGTCTCTGGGAAGTTTTTATTATTTTTTTTCTTTTTTTCCTTCTTTTTTTTTTCCTTTTGGCCAGTAGTGCCACTGGTTAGAAAGTATTAATCTTGGAGTCAAAAACTTTCTTCCAACCTCCAAGTCTGGCTCTTATTAACATAATTGAAGACATTGATCAAGTCTCTTCTCCCGCTGGCTGTTTCTCCATGTGTAAGATGAGAAAGGGAAATGAGCATATTTCCAAGCTTCCTTCCGAATTGAATATTTTATATTCTAACTATTCACTTGTTGAAAATAAGGAAGAGGATGCAGAAGTAGGAAACTGACTGCCTTAACTCAATTTTATTTATAATCAGAGAAGAAACCTCAATGTAAACCTTCCCTGGGCTGGGCCCCATTCCCCTCAGGCACCTCTAAGGTGGGTGGGGCAGTGTCAGGGCTTTGTGCAGAGAGAACAAGCATGAGCCACACCAGCCAGAGGCTTAAGATTTCAGCAAGGCCACTCTGGCTCCAACAATGAGAACGCGAAATGAGCATAAGGAGGATAAATGCAGATAACAAACCAGTAATAAGTAGGATTGAATGTTTGCAGAATGTATCAGGGTGGAGTGCAGGCTTGGGAGAGAGCCAAGAGAACTTTAAGTTTAGACATAGGAGGGTAGGCAAGGAGGGGGGTAGGGGAATGACATTTCTCTATAGACGGCTCTTGATGAAGAGTTCATCCCTTCTGAGCCTATGCATGGGGCTTAAAATTTCTGATAAGGTTTGCACACGGCTTTAACAAAATACACTTCCTCCTTGAACCTGTCTACAATTAGGAAATTTTCAGTTTGATTTTTAAAGCAGTGAACTTGCCCTTTTGGCTAAGGATTAGTGATGTGTGTTTGTATGCGCAAGTGTACACATGTGATGATTATGGGAAGAAACCCCTGAAGGAAAGCGTCAAGCTTTTTCAGACATGACCCCAAATGTGAGTATGAAGCATTTGCTTGACAGAGACAGTGAATCAATTAGAATTATACTATATTGGAAATGAAGTTTATTAAAGCAATTAAATACATAGACTCTGGAGGCAGATTCCTTGGTTGAAATCCTGCTCTGAAATTTATTATTAGCTGTGTGACCCAAGCACACAGCACTTAGCTTTTCTCTGCTTCACCTTCCTCATGCATAAAATGAGTATTGTAAAAATGCTTTACTCACAAGATTGTCCTGAGAATTAAATGAGTATTCAAAAAAAAAAAAAAAAGCCACCACTTAGAGCAGGGCCTAAGTTTGTACTCAAAATTACTGAAAGATTTAATGGAAGGAGAGTTTTCAAACCAGAGGATGCAGAGAGTTAAGGGGAAACAAAGTGGGATTTTTTTTTTCAGTTAACTTAATATCAGGTTCTATAATATATATACTATATTTTAAAAGACAAATGCTCTCCTTTTTCTTATATCATGTGTAAGACAGAGAACGTCTAGGAATTGTTCTTAGGAAATTTCATAGGGACATAATAGTTTCTAAATTGCAGGTCTTTTATCGTTCTCTGTTCTTCAAACCAGGAGTTTCCTGTTCATTTGCCTTCCCCACGTGAGGCTGTGAGCTACTAGCTCACCTTGCTCATATCATGGATACTGCTTATAATATCTTGCTTCTTACTCAGAATTCTATGAACTCATTCAAATCTCAGTCTTATCCCAGAGCTCTACCAAAAAAAAAAAAAAAAAAAAAAAAAAAAGATTTTCCTTTTTGTTCTCTAAATTAGTGACTTCCCCCTCCTCACCCTCCAAGAGTTTCCTTCTTTTTATCATTCCTTTTAAATGCATATAAGTACTGTCCTTCGCAAGAGCTCTCTTCAAAGAAATGCAAATGGTGCAACTATTTTCTTGCTGCAGAGGGTAAAGAGAAGAGTGAAATATGCAGTATCACCAGACAATAAGATTTTTGCTGAAAAGTTCTAATAGAACTGGCTGAAGCAAGAATTTCTATAACAGAAATATAAAAAAGGAAAGCTAGGGAGATCCAAGGATGAAATGTTTAATCTAGATAATGTGAAAATAAAAGTTCTCATGGAAAAAGCGCTTTTAAAATTGAACCCCGTGGATGGGCATGACTTGGTATTATGGATATGGTGGAGGGGGAGGAACCTCCCAGTGGGGGGAATCTCAAGAGCAGAAAAGGGATGGGTGGTCATAGAGGGTCCTACTCCTAGAATTACCAATAACCCTTTCTGTCTGAGACTTGGGATGCATGTAGGGAGTGGTCAGAGTTAGGTGAGGCTACAGAGAAGAGAAGAGCTCCATCCTCTTGCTGGATGCTTTGTAATTTATTCTGTATCATCTGATCATATCCCAGCTCTGAGAGGTAAATTTCACATCCATTTTACTTGAAGGAAATCATTGGAGTGTTGAAAACCATGCCAAAAATTGCTCAGTTAAAATGTATTAGGCCTCTTTGGCAACTTCCATCCTACGAAAATGGCCAGAAATGTTTCAATAATCAGTTATATAAGGTCATTGACCTTTTTAAAAGCAAGAGTGCAATGTGATTAAAGCTGTAGATGAAGATAAATCCTGTAGAAGTCTGTTGACTAGGTTGGAGAAGAGAAAGAGAAGAGGTGAGTGACCAGTTGTGAAGAGTAATATAGTTATACAAGGAAAAGTCAACTTGGGCCAGAAATACCTGAATACCTGTAAGAAAGGAAAGTAGAGGATAACTGTGTGTAATATTGCAGAGTTAACAAAAGCCTTCGGATCTAAGGCAACACAGTCCTTTGACTTTAAACCATTGAAGGTTTTGTTGTAACTACTAGAGTTTGAATGCACTTACCTCCTACAATATTTTAACTATGTCAGGATATGTATTTTAGTCACCTCCATCATGGGGTAGTCAGGCAGGTTTCTAAGAAACAATTTCCTCCTGCTCATATTTTGCTCTATTACTGTGACCCAAATAAAAACTCAGTGGAAACCAGGACAACATTATAGCAAGCTCATTATCAGTTGTGTGGAGGTGGAAACCTGCTGTCATTAGCATGGGGGAGGACAGATGCTAAAATCTGACTTTCCCAAAGAGGAATTATACAGCAAATTGAATTGGGGCTTAAATTGAACAGAGTGGAAAGAAGTGCTTATGAAAATGTCAGCATTCACAAATAAAATAATGTAGTGGATGTATTCGGAATACAGATCTAACTCTCTTCATATGTCCTTACATGATGACAATTATTTTTCAAAGTGTTTTTCATATTCACCATCTCATTTACTCCTCACAATAAATGGAATAGAGCAGAGGAGAAAGTGAGGATCTAAATGCCAAATGACTTTGCCAAGATTCAACCAACTTTCTTCTTGCTTCAGTATGGCTTGTTTCCTTACTGAATTCAGTAAAATGATCCTTTGCCCTTCTAGTTCTAGCTTTTTTTCCCTCCCACTCACATACATTTACCCAATCATCTTGAAGTAGTTAACTAAGATTGAAAAATTACAATAAGGAAAAAACCAAGTTGCTTGACCTTGCTGTACTCTGAAGATTACAGAACATAAGGCACTAAGTTCCAAACACATGTATCTGTTGGTTGTAAATCAACAGCTTGCCACACCAGTAAGTTGAGATCAATTCTAAATCGTACTGCAAATATTTTTCTATCATAATAATGTGTTAAAGTTTGTGAATGATTTACTTTTTAAAATAAACTAAGGTGCATTCAAGGTTATCTCAATAGTATCTGTAGAATAAATATTACTCTCACTTACTTGCTTCCTTGAATTCAAATGTATTTTCTTCACTGAGCAGAAAGAACCATGGCATTACAATGAGCAAAATAAGAAATTTTACAGCTGTGGGACATCTGGGTGGCTCAGCGGTTAAGCATCTGTCTTCGGCTCAGGGCGTGATCCTGGAGTCCAGTGGAGTCCCACTTCGGGCTACCGGCATGGAGCCTGCTTCTCCCTCTGCCTGTGTCTCTGCCTCTGTCTCTGTGTCTCACATGCATAAATAAATACAATCTTAAAAAAAAAAGAAAGATTTTACAACTCTAGTACTGGATATATGATTGCAAGTATTTTTTCCCATCCTATGAGGCTGTTTTTTCACTTTATTTTTTATTTAGTCCACAATTTAAAAAAATTTAATAAAGTGCAGTTTCTCTATCTTTTTTTTTTTTTTCTTTTTTCACTTTTCTTTTGATGTCTTGGTAAGAAATTATTGTCTAATCCATGGTCATGAAGATTTACCCCATATCTTTTTCTGAGAGTTTTATATTTTCAGCTCCTACATTTAGGTCTCAGATCCATCTCATGTAAATTTTTATGGATGATATAATAGAGGGATCTAAATATTGTCTCCTGCATGTGGAATCGTTTTCCTGGCACCATTTCTTGCAACCACTGTTCTTTCTCCAGTGAATTGTCTTGGCATCTTTGTTAAAAATCAGCATAAGGGTTTATTACAGGGCTCTCTCTCTCTCTTTTTTTTTTTGGTAACGATTTCATTTATATATTTATTTGAAAGAGAGAGAATAGGAGAGAGAGTGCATGTGCAAGTAGGTGTGGAAGAGGGATGGGGGGTGGAGTGTGTGGGGGGTGGGGAGGGCCAGAGGAAGAAAAAGAGAATATCCAGCCAATTTACAAATGAGCACAGAGCCTGATATGGGGCTCAATCTTATCTTTCTGAGATTATGACTCTGAGATCATGACTGAGCCAAAACCAAGAGTCGGACAATTAACTGACTGACCCACCCTGGCATCCTTATTATAAGACTGTTAATACTATTCCATTTATCTATAGTTTTGTTTTTATTCCAGGACCACACTGCTATGTTCACTATAGCTTTGTAGTAGTTTTGAAATTGAAAAGTATGAATTGTCCAATTTTATTTTTCTTTCTCAGTGCTCTTTTGGCTATTCAGGGTTCTGGGCCTCTAATATTTTCATATGAATTTTAGTATTGGCTTATATATTTTTTTTCCCAAAAAAAGCCAAACTTCAGTAGGTTTTGCATTTAATCGGTTGATCAACTCAGAAAGTATTGCCATCCTAACAATATTAATTAAGTATTTTAATTCATAAAAACAGTAGGGTCTTTCTACTTGTTTATATTTTTTATTTCCTTCAACAGTGTTTTGTAACTTTTAGTGTACATATTTCATATTTCTTTTGTTAACTGTTTTTTACTATATTGTAAATTGTTTTCTCAATTTCACTTTCTAATTGTTCATTGCTAATGTATGGAAATAAGATTGATTTTTTTTTGTATTTTGATCTTGGACACTACTCCTGCTGAACTAAATATCTACTGTGTGTATATCTGTGTTCTTCAGGGTTTTCTACATATAAGTTCTTATGAGCTATAAACAAAGATAGTTTTACTTCTTTCTTTCCAACCTGAAAATATTTAATTTCATTTTCCTACCAAATTGCTGGAGCTAGAAACTATAGTAAAACACTGAATCAATGTGAGGAGAGTGTCACCATTGTCTTATTTCTAACTGTAGGAGAAAAGCTTTCAATCTGTCACTATTAAATATAGTGTTGATTATATTTTTAGTAGATGACCTTTAACAACTTGTTGAAATAGGAGACATTTTTAAAGGGATTTTCTAATAATAAATCTTCATTTTTAATTATTAAAAATTTATGATTATGATATTAAATTTAGAAAATGCAGACATGCAAAAAGAAGATTTTGAATCAGTCATCCACTACATAAACAAAACCATAACTAATGTTCAATCTGGCACACACTAAAAAGAAAATATTAGACTTCAAACTTTCTCCTCTAGTTTTCACCTTCATAGATGTTGTAATTAGTATATTTTTGTACACTACTTTTTTCCCCATTGTGATGGGTGACTTTCTGAAAGATTTCTAGAAGTTGTGCTTTAAGATCAAAGAATGTATATATTGTGCATTTCAATCTCTTATCCATCTACCTCTCTTATCTATTCTCAATCATTTGTCTTTCATCTATCCATCTGTCATTTATATATTAAGTATCTACCTGCAGATACAGTTTCCCCTATATATTTATTTATTTATTAAAGATTTATTTATTTATTCATGATAGACATAGAGAGAGAGAGAGAGGCAGAGACACAGGCAGAGGGATAAGCAGGCTCCATGCCGGGAGCCAGACATGGGACTCAATTCAGGGACTTAGGATCTTGCCCAGGGCCACCCAGGGATCCCCTCCCCTATATATTTATATATATAAATACATATAAAATTAAAATTTATTTTCAGGAATTCTTATTTCAATCTATACTACTCTCAGGAATGTATATTTTCATTCTTTGGTATCCCATAAACATTTGATATTGTCTTTTCTTTCCTTATTTTAATATTTGCTAATTTAAGTAGAGATTGTATAGCATTGTTGCTTTGATCTGGCATTTCCAGTTTATTTATTTATTTTTTAAGACTTTATTTATTTATTCATGAGAGACACAGAGAGAGAGGCAAAGACATAGGCAGAGAAGGAAGTAGGCTCTGTGTGGGAGCCTTATGTAGGACTCAATTCCAGGACCCCAGGATCATGACCTGAGCCAAAGGCAGACACACTCTACTGCTGAACATCCAGGTGCTCCTGGCATTTCCAGTTTAAAATGTTACTTTGAACTACATATTTCCTAGATTGTGTGAATTCAATTCTCTCCCTTTGTGAATTGTTGTTCATGTCCTTTACACATCTATTACGTTGTTAATGCTTTCTCTTAAATTGTTTGTGCCCTGTATGTAGTAAAAGCGCCAGTCCTTTGTTTATCATACCTATAAGAAAACTGACTTTTTCAGATAGTAGAGATTATACTTCCAATTAAGTAGCATTTCCTTCAAAATAGTCACTAGAAATTACACTTATTTCAACAATGTTTCCATTTATTATAACACTGTGACATATTTTCACTGTAGAATGACCTTAAGATCTCTAATGCAAACCACAGAATTAACCCAGCCTTTTTCATCATTGTGAACCCAATTAGTGTAACCAGGTTGCTCATTCATCTATTCCCCAGACTTGATTTTGAAATAATGTCTGGCTATTTCTAAACTAACATTCACCTTGAAAGAATGAATATTTGCTGCTATTGATAGCATCAAAATGATGAGATCTTAGTTCCAAAGTAAATTTGTTAGAAAGAAAAAGAGTTATAAACTCTTAAGTAAGCTTAGCATTATCAGGAAAATTTAATTGCCTCCCACCCATGACTACTTGGAATGCTAAAATATGCTTTATGTTGTCTGATACTTTTAAATATCTATGTATATTTATGCATTTTATAGAAATACAAATGACTTGTTCCTTGTTCCTTGTTTTAATCCCTCATTTCTTCCTGTCAGTTTTTACACCTCTACACTCATAAAATGCTGTTCTTTTTTTTTTTAACATTTCTTCAACAAATATACACAAAGCTATCAACCTTTTTCACATCTCTTAAAAAATAAATCTCAATATCTAGAATTTGTGAAAGAGACATGGCTTTAGTAACTTTAAGAAAGAATAAGATGCTCTGATTTTTCTTTTTTGCTAGCTTATCTACAAATTTTGATTCAAATTAATGGAAATCAATTGAGTTTATATCACATGTAAGATTCTATACAGACTACCTAGATGCAAATGGTTGAAAGTAAAATTCCTGGACCCTCCAAATGCACATAATGAAGTCTTTGTGAATTCTAAGAAAGTAGCTAGGACTGGTTACCTTATGGCCCTGTCTTTCAAGGACTTCTCTTTTAGTGCTTTACCTGATATTCTAAAAATACAGGAAAGCTAGGCTTTTGTGTGTCTCCCCAAAGAGGCTACTGCCCTGAACATCATTAGAAATGTTTCCCTTTAAACGTTCTATTTTCCAAAGACTTCGACTTACACTGGCTTATACTCTTCTATATTGTCCCCAGACTTCACCTTATCTGTACACCACAGATAGTGCCTTTGATAGTTACATTTCTCTAGAGAAGAGAACGAGTTTTGAACATCAAACCGAGAACTTATTCCTTTTGGGGGCTGGGGGAAGTGTTTGCAGAAATGTCATAGAAAAGATGTTTCTTAAAACCAAAGATATTCTTTACATTCTTTTCTTAACACTTTGCAGATCCTTGAGAGTGTCCTGCTTTCAGGGATGACCCCTTTCAAGTCAATCTCTTTTTTTCACTTTAATGCCAAGGGTTAAAGTCAAGACATAGGCTAGGTATTGGGATAATTCTTTCTGTTCTGTGAGTATATACCCTATCTTTACTGGCTGTCCACCATTTGTCAAGCCCACTTTCTATGGCAGGCAGGCCATTACCCCTGGCAGTGCTCTCATTGGTGTGATAAAAACATCATCTCATTTTTAACCTCAGCCACAGGCAGGAAGACCAATGGAAGGTTCAAAGAGTGGGTTCAAATGAGTATATTGGAAAATCTCATTTGAATGACTTTTCAAAGCAAGAAGTACATGTTATGTTGATGGTTGGGGATTGGAGGAAGATAATAGAACAAAAAAGACTGAGGAAACAGAAAAAATAAGAAGAGAAACAGAAGGAGGAGCAGGCTTAAAGAATAAAAAAGAAGTGATTTCCCATATCTGTTGAGTAATCTGGCCAAGTGTAGTTAATTGATATGGGCAAATTGTATATAACAATTGGTAGTGCCAAAGAATATTTTGCTTTAATATTAAAGGAGATTGGCAGTCACTCATTCATCAAATGTCTATTGTATTTACTTATAATTAATTTCTGTAATTATATTACAGAAGTAAAACACACAGTTCTAAGAGCTGATATTTATGTGGAAGAGTAAACATGTACACAATTTAATATGGTAACTACAAGGATAGAGTTAGGGAAGGAACAGAGGAAAGACACTGAGCATAATCTGGGGAGTAGGGGAAGGATTCCAAGAATAGGAAACATTGACCTGTAGTATTAGGGTGAAGCTATAATTCTAGAGAAAATTTTTGGAGACTGCCAGTGCGCTTTTGCCTTTTGACATACAAGTAAGAGAGTCACACAAGACAATTGTCTGCTACAATGGCCTTTTCCTCATTTCACCAAATCCATCTGAAATAAACATTGTTGTGAAGGTCCATTTTCCTATTACATATGATGTTTTCTATTGGTTGCTATATTGAGAAGAAACTTATAAAGGGAGAAAGAAGGATATTAGTATCAAGCATGCATTGTATGTGCAACACTGTCGTACCCATGGGGAGTCTTTATATCATAAGACAATTCTGTATGTGAATATTTCACACGTGAGGAACTGAGCCTCACTTTGGTAAGCAGCTTACCGAGGGTACATATAGAAGGCAAGGGCTGGAGCTCTTTGTGCTTCTAGTGCCTTGGAAACATTCTGGAGGAAAGACTGTCGTCCTACAAACTGATTGGGAAATCTGTCACTGACCAGTTGTGCAAGTTTGGGAAGTCACCTGATTTCTTTGAACTTTTGCAGCTGCTTTATAAAGCAATGATATCAACCCAAAGGTATGGTAAATAAGAAGTATAGAGAAAATTTTGTGGATTTGTTTGTTTGGCAACTCTGGTGAAAACTACAATTTTTTTTTTTTTAATATTTTATTTATTCATGAGAGACACAGAGAGAGAGAGGCAGAGACACAGGCAGAGGGAGAAGCAGGCTCCATGTAGGGAGCTTGACATGGGACTCGATCCCGGGTCTCCAGAATCACACCCTAGGCTGAAGGCAGCCTAAACCGCAGAGCCACCCGGGCTGCCCGAAAACTACAATTTATAAGCACATTTCTGGATAAATTTAGGTTCCAGGGCCTAAATATAGGTTAAATTTCTCTGTTTATGAGACAAAAGAAAAATGTTTAGTGTTGCTTCAGAGTGTGAGTAGAGCCAGCAGGATAATTGAAAGCTGGAAATCCATGAATTGACCCTTCCTTCAAAACCCACAAATATTTGGTAAAGTTATTAAACTCATAAAATACTTGGGTAAAGGTGTTTTGTTTTGTTTTTGATAGGAAGACCAATAAAGTCTGTTTCAGGCCTGGATCAAGATGGGGCATGACTGAAGCAGGATGTGCAGGCATGGAAAATAGACAAAGAGAAAAACCAAGAGAGAAAGAAATGTGCTGGACCTTCAGACAGCCACAGAGCTGGGTTTGGGCCACTTCAAGCTAAGTCTTTAGGGAGAAGAGGGACTTAACTAACATCTTGCAAAATGCTATCAAGATCACAATAGATGACAAAGAAAACATATTTTCAATGTACAGTAACACTACTATGATCAATACAACGAGTTTGATGTACTCTACCTTACTCTCAGGGACTGAGGGTGTTGTAATGAATCTAAGATCAATCTTTGACTCTTAGACTCTTTCCCAACTTCTCACAAAAAGAAAAACAAAGAGAGAGAAAGAAGGTGAAAGCCAGGATAGTATACTAAGAAGACAATGTAATGTTAAACAAATGCTGTGAATCTTGAGCTGTTTGCAGATTAGAAGTCTGGTGGAATCACCATTGAAGGTAAATCACAGAACCATGCATGTTCTGCAGACAGCCACCTGTCCTCCTAAAAGTGGTGTGTCCTAAGTAAGAAACAAAAATGTGTTTAAAGCAGGAATCTAGGTAACTGCTTTATTGCAGATATGCTTTGAAGCAATTGCGACAAGTACCATCCTCCTTCACTACATCTTCATAACAGACTGCCTCAGCTTCCCACATAAATTTCTCCATTCCCACAGAATGCAGAACAGAAGTAGTGATATCTGTGCAAGCTTAGAAATAGAGAAAGAATCCAGAGGCAGAAACTGATTATCAGGGAGTGGTAATCTGCGAAAGTTAAACTTATGGAGAAGATTGGAGACAAGAATACACAGAGCAGGTATTTCAGGGGATTTCAATTTTCCTTGTGTTTCTTCTTGACTCTGTATCTGAGCCATAGGTGTGAGGACAGGGTGGATCACGTTTCAGTTGAAGAGGGATACATTTGATAAAATCTGTTACAGACAGCAAGTTTATCTAAGAGGCACAAATGACAATATGACACCCATCAGACAGATGGAAGTAATTTATTATTTGAACATGAAGAATGATTCATAAGAATTCTACAGTATTCAGGAAGACATGTCTACAATGAAACAAGGACATAAGTATAAAGAAGAGGCATCAAAGTGAAATGAAATAAACATGATTAAATAAGAAAGGATTGAAAAGAAATTTAAAAATGGCCACATAGGATTTATTGTCTTCTTCCCTGGAGGCAGTAAAGAACATAAATAGCCCTGCAGATATTTAAAACATAGATGAAGAGAAAAAATACACCAAAAAAACAAACAAAAAAAAAACTTTAAAAATTAGTCCAGAGCCTCAGAGAATGATTTTGTCTTTTTTTTTTTAATAGTTTATAATGACAACTCCTCAAAAACAATCATAAAAACACAACGCCTGAGCAAAAAGCAATGGGTATATGTAATAGGGGAGAACCTCCTTTGTCAGAGTCTCAGTAGTATCTCTGAAGAGGAAAGGCACAAGAGAATTTTTTTTTTTTTTTCTAAGAATATTTTTAGGGGTGAAGGACCTGGGCTGAGTTACTTCAAGATTAATCTGCTAAGACTCCCATGATGGGGAATTGGTTGCCACTGGGTAGTTTATACCTGATCTCTTGGACGGATGAGGAAGGAATCAAGAACCCTGAAGTAAATCTTTTTTTTTTTTTTTTTTTATTTATTTATGATAGTCTCACAGAGAGAGAGAGAGAGAGGCAGAGACACAGGCAGAGGGAGAAGCAGGCTCCATGCACCGGGAGCCCGACGTGGGATTCGATCCCGGGTCTCCAGGATCGCGCCCTGGGCCAAAGGCAGGCGCCAAACCGCTGCGCCACCCAGGGATCCCTGAAGTAAATCTTGATGAATAGCTGTTAGTCTTGATAAGATAACCATCTTAGTTGGTTTACAGTTTTATGTTAGGAGACAAGAGTCTTCCAGGGCAAATGGTATTGGCTTATTCTCTGTATTACTCAATATAGAGGCAGAATATTAAGTTGGTTATATTCCTCAATAGTTAATCTTTTCTTTCTGTCTTTTTCCCCTTTATTCTTCTATCTTGAAAAAAAGTGACCAGATTTTTGTCACATGTGGAGTTTTTGTCATTAATTTTGCTTGAGTATAGTCCTGTTTTTTGATAACCACGATGAGATTGATTATCAATTTAAGAAGGTCTGTGTGCATTGTGTCTCAGAGATAATTCTTGTCCTATGCATGAGTTCTTTATTCTGTAAGAACAGTTCTCCCTAAATCAGTCCATGTTCTGTACACTCCATATATATCATCTTTCTCTTCATCGTTTTTTTTCTTTTCTATATAATTTGTTTTCTAAAAGAAGTGAGTGATAACTTCAAAACTTAAAAATAGACATTTAAATATATGTGTACAAAAAAGGATCAGAGGATAAATGTTCTAAAATCTTTACAAAGTCTGTTTTATTTTGGAAAATGGGCCAACTAGGTAAATTTTTAAAGTCTACTATTCTTATTTTCCCCATCCCTTTGAGGAATACGTATAATTGTGGCCATTGGTGGAAACATCATTTTAATTTATATATATATAAAAAATAACAAAAGAGATGCACAAGCTTTCAAGCTCTCTTTTCCTCTCTTAACTTTTGTAAGAGTATGATTTGTGTATGAGAGAATGTCCTGGTGGAAGGGAGCAGAGCAGGTCAGTGTGATAACAGACAGCCCCTCAGCAGCAGCACCACTTCTGTTCCATTGAACCAAATTTCACATCACTTCTTTGTGCTACATGAGCTATCTTCAGTAGAACACCTATGAAAATGTAGTGACTTTTCTGTAGTCCATCTCATTACCCTCTTGGGAAGTGAGACACTCTTGCTTCCACTTTCAGGAGTGAGCTTAATGTCACAGCAAGGAAAATACCTACATAAGTTTATGGCTTTTATAGCTAGGGTCCATTTTCATTTGTCCAACTTTTGAGATCTAAACATAGAGGTCAGGGGAGGTGGGCAGGGGGATGGGGTGACTGGGCGATGGGCACTGAGGGGGGTACTTGACAGGATGAGCACTGGATGTTATATGTTGGCAAATTGAACTCCAATAAAAATATTTAAAAATATAAAATAAAATAAACATAGAGGTGAAGCTTGGGTATTTCTAATTTGTATTTACTAGACATGATAAAAAGTCACATATATTGAAGAGGAAGGAGGGTATTTCTCTGGTTGGAAAGACCGTAGCTGTGAGCTTCATTTTGCATTTGGCATATCCAGTGTCAACAAAGACAGATGTAATGCCAGGATAACATATCTGCCAATGAACTGGAAGTAACTCTAGCTTTCCCTCACGAATTTTATAATTCTGTGGGTGTTAAGAATAGGTGATAAACAATGCTTGTAGATGAAACATAAACACAATTTCCTCTCTCTAAGCCTTGGTAGTATAGATAAATATATTATGACCAAATGACAGAATCAAGATTGTTACATGATTCAAAAACTATCTTTAGTAAAACCGTTATAAAAATGTGATAAAATCATAACAAATTATTTGAAGATATAAAAATTAAAGTAATATCTTGTTTCCATTAAAATATATACACACTTCATGATTTTAGCATTTCTCTTTAGAAATATCCTGACAGATGCTGATGCATAGAAATCCAACACACCTTAAATTTCATAAAGAAGAAATAGCTGAGTCTGAAAGCAATAAGTATCATGCACCTAGGAGATTCCAGAATCTTATCTCTCTGTTTAGTATCTTATCATAAATTTAACAAGTAGTTCAGCTTATTTCTATATCACTTGCTCCCATTCTGATTTCTTTTTTCTTTTTTTTTTTTTTTTTTAGATTTTATTTATTTTTTTGAGAGAGCACACAAGAGAGAGCTAGCAGGAGCAGGGGGGAAGGGCATAAGGAGAGGAGAAGCAGACTCCCTGTTGAGTAGGGAGCTTGACTCTGGGATCACAACCTGAGCCTAAGGCAAACACTTAACCCACTGAGCAACCCATGCACCCCCATTCTGATTTCTTTAGCCTTTGTTTACCTCAGTAACTTTGGGCATGTTTTTGAGCTTCTCTACCAAAAATGATTGTAGTGCATAAAGTCAGAAAAAGAAAGCTATTGTCCACTGGGCTGTGAGGGAATAAACATGACAGCACATTAGCTGGATACCTCTGCTTTCACCTGGTTGTCAGTTTTAATTGTTTCAACCCTCCAGGTCTAGGCTGAGGTTTGACCTTATTGGAAGTACATCTGTATTTCCTTAGTCCAGCTCCATTAACTCACTTTACACCCGACCATGTAGCAATGGATTTTGTGTTGGGCAAGCCCCCATCGAATTGTCAATAAATAACTGACTACATTTGATTTGTCAATACATATTCAGTCACTGTTCAATACGTTTTGATGACCACACCTACTGTGTGTCAGTCAGTCTTTTTCTAGGAATTCAAGATACAGCAGAAAACAATCAAAGAATGTGGCTTATGGTAGAGTAAAAAAGACAGACACTAAACAAATAAATATGCAAATAAGTTTTACTCATTTCAGTTTTATGAAAGGATTATGATTGTTTGTAATGTCTCATATTGATTTTTCCTGCTGCTGGCTATCAACTGGGATGTACAGATGTAATTCCACTATAAATTATGTTTTGTTACTTTCTTCATTGGCTCCCTGGACACCTCACCCTTTGGGTTTTCCTCTTGTATCAGTGGTAGGTCCTTATCAGATTTGATTGCAAAATTGATTCTTTTCTCTGACTTGATTCAACTATTGTCATATTACCAAATGTGTATGTCCAGAAAGACCCCCTGCTGACCTCTAGACCCATAAATCCTGTCTTCTCAACATCTCCCTTGTATCAACTCAGCAAGACTGAAACAAAATGACTTCCTCTCCAAACTTGCTCACCCTCAGCTTTTGAAATCCTAGTGGATGACAACTCAATCCTTCTAGCAGCCCCCACACCTTAGCTATATCCCTGCAACTTTTCTCTTTCATACAACTCATAATCCATCAACTCTGCCTTCAAAAATATCCCCCTAACTTATACCACCCCATCACTACCCCCGGCTCCAAGTCACTGTCATCCTTCCCTCAGAGTGTCATTGCCTCCCTCTTTATCTCTCTGTAATCTATTCTCCACTCAGAAATCTGAGGCATCCCTTTTATAGTTTACATCAGATTATGTCTCTCCTCGCTCAATCCCAGGCAGAGGCTTCTGATTGAACTCAGAATATTAAATGATGAAGTCCTTATAGTGGTCTATAAAGATACATAATGCATATAACTTCCTGAGACCTCTCTCATCCTTCTGTTCTTTTACTCCAGCTGCATTGGCTGCCTTCTTCCTGCTGGAAAACACCAGGGTCTTTGCTCTAGTTGCTTCTCATTTCTGGATCACTTCTCTGGTAGCATATAGCTCACTCACTACTCCTTTAATTTTTTGCTCAGATCTCAGTCTTTCAATAAATACTTCCATGATGAACGTCTTTCATGTTGCAAACTATCCCCCTTCACCTATGACCTCTGGCTTTCCTTACCCTAAACTCATTTTTCTTTTGTCCATAGCACCCATATCTTTCTATCATACTATTTCATTGATTTATATTTCTGTCTGGCTAGAATGTGAGGTCCATGAAGGAATAAATCTTTTTTTTCTGATTTGTATGTTGCAGTATTCCAAGTGTGGTGAAGAATATCTGGTTCAGAGTAGGTGCTCAGGGAACATTCAGTGAACAAATGAATGAAATAATCCATGCACTTAAGAGATTGTTTGTTTTTTTTTTTTTTTTAATTTCTAAAGGAAGAAACTAATGTCATAATGCTGGTTAATTTCCCAACATAGAATCCTTAGAATATTCTGAATTCAGACAGTGACTGCACTAGATAGAATACCAGAAAGAAGAAAAAAAAATCTACAAGACATACATAAAATCTACAAGCTGCATTGGCTGCCTTCTTCCTGCTGGAAAACACCATAAAATCTACAAGAGGAGAGAAAGGAAATTAATGACAGATAATACAGTAGAACTTTGCTTTCAATAGTTGTGAGACAAAGCACTTACCTTCCTAATGTATTCATCACCCTCCTTCCTTCTTACATGGTGCATGGCACATGGTAGACTCACAATAAATGTTAGCTGAACTAAACTGAAATTCTAGAAGAGATATGAATTAACCACCAACAATGACCATAAAGTTGATATAGCACTAGTTAGTGGTTCTTGAATGGATTTGTCCAAGAAATATTAGAAATCCTAATAGATATTCCATTCAATTGGAAGAATGTTAAGGGGGAATCTGCGGGGAAGCTATTTTGGGGAATCCTTGTATACTTTGCCACTTTTCAAAAATGCATGATTCACATGAATTAAGTTAGGTTTAGGGGACATATTGCAATAAGGAAACTAAATTAGTAAAGTTTTGCTGATTATTTTCTAAATATCTCACTCAAAATTGGTTCATGGTGTTGGAAATATTGAAAAGGATAGTCTTGAATTTCCTCTTTCAATACTAACACTGTAGGGAAGCAGAATAAAAGCTAGACTTTAAATCTGGAGACCTGATTTTAAGCTCTAGTTTTACAACTTAGAAAAGTTTTCTTAGGAAAGTCCTTTCTATTTTGTGAGGTCCATTTTATTAATCTGAAACATGAAGTTATTAATGAACTTCTTCACCAGGTGGTTGTGGGGATTATATAGGCCAATTAATGGTCCTTCCCTTCTTCCTCCCTTTCCTCTTCATTATGCAGTTATTTCCTTTAGTCAAATGTATTCAATTTAAAAACATAGTAAGACACAATCACAGTCAATTCCAATCTACAATGAAATTTTTGGGGCAAGACTGGCAGTGGCCATCTTGGGGCATTCATAGGAAAAAATTAATCAGGTAAGTATCCTTTATATTGCAAAGTATACAGCCTCAAGAGAAGGAAATCAACATTGGGCTGAAGCCCTGGTTCCAGAGGAAATTTCTCCAAAGAGAAGTGGCAGCCTGAGCTTTGCACAATCTTACCTCTCAAGGTGTTATTCTAAAGACAATCACAGAGCATAATTCACCAGCAGAAAAATAAGGATATACTCTAATTAGAAGCCTAGTAGAATATATATCTATTTTCACCAATAAAATATTTTACTTAGGGTTATTGATTTAAAGCTATTCACTTTCTGGACAATCTGGGATACTCTCTCTTCCTCTGTATTTGGAAACTTTGTAAGGTAGAGAACATTGCCCCATTATCAAAATGCAGAAAAGGGGATCCCTGGGTGGTGCAGCGGTTTAGCACCTGCCTTTGGCCCAGGTTGCGATCCTGGAGACCCGGGATTGAATCCCACGTCGGGCTCCCGGTGCATGGAGCCTGTTTCTCCCTCTGCCTATGTCTCTGCCTCTCTCTCTCTCTCTCTCTCTGTGTGTGTGACTATCATAAATAAATAAAAAAATAAAAAATAAAAATTAAATTAAAAAAAATGCAGAAATTGAGGCTTAAAGAGGACTAATGAATTAGTCTTAGGTCACCCAGGTCATCAGTGGCTAAGCCAGGATTCGATCCTTCATCAATCTGCCTCCAAAGATCATAGTCTTTAGATTTTTAATTATAGTTAATAGCAAACTTAAAATTTGTTAGCACCCCCATGACCAGCAGGAGGCCCAGAGCAAACTGAGGAGGAGTTAAGAGAAAACAAAATGTGATGTTGCAATCACTATGCCCGAAGAGAACAGAAGACTCTTGGTGATATCACTAGACTGAAAGTCAGGCATTATATATTCACAATGTATCCTGCATCACCAGAAAGCTGCACACATCTCCTTTTCTTGTAGCAATAATAAGGGGATGGGATGTCTCTGGTGTTTGATTCTCACCATGATAGTGTCATTAATTCTGAAATTAGCAAAGTGCTGGCAGAAGGGATCAATGTCATATGCAGAATAATAATTGCTGTACCTGGTACACCTACATGAAAAAGAACCAGCACAGACCTTGTCCAGAATTGCAGAAAACAAGGCAGAGTGACATATTTAAAGGCTCTGACTCTGTGCTCATTAGGTTTCTTTTTTACCAGATATATGTCCAGTATTGAGGTACAGGAGTCTTTACTTGTGACTTGGCTTTTGTTAATGTCTTTATTCTTGGCATCTAGTTAGTCTGTGCCACATGATAGGTTCTGGATAAATAAATATACAATGCTGAATGTGTCAATTAATATTGACTAGCGTGCATGTGTACATACCAGGGAGCTAGTGCTCCAAATGAGACTGTGGGTGTTGGTCATGTTGCCTGGGAAACAGACTTTGGAACAGGGATTAGTGTGTAGGATGATAATTGGAAGGTGTTTTAGAAGTCAGTAGCAGTTAAAGGAGGAAAAGGCAGCATGGCTAGGCAGAGGGAGAGGCTGGGCTGTGATATAATCCTAGCCAAAGCCATAGCCAATCTCATGGAAACTCTAGAGCTGAGACAGCCCAGCAAGTTGTCCAAATTGAGATAAGAGGGCTGAGACTTATTCTAGTCTCCCACAGATGTGGACCAATCTTAAGTTACAGGCCCTAAGGAGGAGACATGACTTTGGACAAGGAGGCTCTATTCCACTAAGGCAATTCCCAGTTGTGGACTCAGGCAAAGATTGTCTAGTGCCAACATCCACATCAGCTAAGAGGATGAGAGCCTCACTCCTGAGTGGGGATTGGGCCCTTGTGTCCTAGCACCCATGATAGGTGCATGTGGTCACTAAGTCCACGTCATGAATGAGTAAAGGTCATTCAATACATGGTCAGAAGAAAGAAAAAAGTATGGTTGACTTCTGAGCAAGGTGGGGGTCAAGGCCACTAACCCCCAGGCAGTCAATAATCTGCCTGCAAACTTTCTTTTTTTTTTTTTTTTTTTTTGCCTGCAAACTTTCGACACCCCAAAGCTTTACTAATAACATACCATTGACTGGAAGCTTTACCCATAAGTAAACAGTTTACTAACATATTTTTTTTTTTATGTTATAGGTAGGTATCTTATTCTGTACTCTTACTGTAAATTAATCTAGAAAAAAAGGAAATATTAAGAAAATCATAAGGAAGTGTGAATACATTTACAGTCTTGTATGTATATTATTGAAAAAGAATTCAGGTGCAGGTAGGTGAGGCCAGGGGCCGGGGCAGTGGAGAGACAGGGCTGCAGGGCAGGGCCTGGCCATTGGCTGGCTCTGGACCACAACCGCAGGGCCTTCCCTCACCAAACCCCTGAGGCCTGCCTGCATCTGCAGCCTGGAGCACAGTACAGCAGCCCCATCTGCCTTGAGGTGCACCACTAGCCCCAGGCTCTGGCAGCTGACGTCACATGTGAGTGCTGTGACCCCTTGGAGGTGGCAGGATGGAGTTGGGAAGTTGCTCTGGGGAGGAACCTCAGCCCGAGGCTGCCCCAGTGCAACCCAGCAGCAGGCCTGCAGAGAACTGAGGGCAGAGGTGCTGGGGAACAGGCAGCAAGCCCTGTGCCTTTCCAGCCATCTAGGAACATTCTTCTGCATCAGCCTAGCCCCCTGCCTGCTGGCCTGGATGCTAGATCTGACCACCCCCTTGGCACTTCTGGACACCTTCAGGCCTGCATGGGCCTGGGCCTGGGCCAGGGTTGCTGATGGCTGGGGCACACTTCCTGGGCACTAAGCAGGCAGCAAGTGCCACACCTGTACCAGTTGCCTGTATTAGATCCCTTGGAGGCTGGGCTGGGCAGTTGCAAATAAATGCCCTAGGGCTCTTGTTGTCAACTCTTAAAAAAAAAAAAAAAGGAAATAGAATCCCATGTTTAAGTGGACCAGCGCCATTCAAACCCGTGTTGTTTCAGGGTCAATTGTAGTTAGAAGTTCAGAATGATCCTTTAGGATAATTATTAAAGTTTGGGACTTTTGCTTCCTGAACAGAGACACAGATGGGTTTGAACTGATGAAGGCAGAGAGGGGTAAGGAGAAACCTTTGTGCTCGGGGCTGGAGGCCAGGTTCTGATTCCTGCCCCATCAACCTGCAGCATGATTCTATGCCTGCTACTAGCCCCCTGGCCTCCATTTCACATCTGAAAGCTCTGTGTTGGCATAAATTGATTTCTGAGGGCCTTGGGTTTTAAACTGTGCTCTATCTGAATCACAGAAAGGATTGGGCTCCCTGATGTGATGGAAAATTATAAAATTCACAAAACCTTCTAAAATGCTAACTCTTTTATTATGGCCATTTAAAGACTTTCATTCAAAGAGCAATTACTCATGGAAAGAAATCAATTCTTGGAAGGGGACTAGCAGATAATTTCTGAATGTACTTGCTTTTCAGCGCTGTGTATCTGAGCAGATATTTTGTTCCAGTCAAATATGTAGCACATGAGTGGTGTGAGGCCCAGGGACTGCCCTCCTCTACATAGTGTAATTTTCAAGTGTGTATTTATAAATAAGTTATACAGAACAAGTTGATTTGTTTACACATTAAAAAAATGTTGTAAATACTGGCAAAATTCCCTGACTAGTCCATCTATTAGCCTCTTAAGCTTATATCGAAACAAACACTTGCAGTAATAAATAGCAAGTTCGATTGGTGAAACATTAAGAATTAATATGAGAAACACAAAAATATAGCTTTAAAATTTAGCTTCTAAAACTTGATCATAAAAAGAGATATGCAAAATAAAACAATGGTGAAAAGCCATTTTCCCCTGTCTGATTGACATATAGATCAAAATGCTTTATAACACAGTGTGTTGGTGGGGGTGTAAGGAAAGCCACTTTCTCAGGTACGCTAGTCAGAGTGAAAATTGGTGCAGCCTCCAAAGAAATCAGTTTGGCAATATCTATCAAAGTTACAAATGTACATACTCTGACCCAGCAATTTCATTTCTAGAAATTTATCTTAGAAATATACATCACATGGGCAAACTAATGGAATGAGTTAGTTTAGAACCTTTCCTGTAATAACAAAAGGTTAGGAGCAAATGTCTATCATCTGTAGGAGAGTCAGATATAATTGAAAACAAAAAGACATTAAAAAGAATAAGAAAGTAACTTATATACTGATAGGGAAAGATATCCAAAATGTATTATTCATGGAAAAAAGGAAGATGTGAAACAGTTTATGTAGGGTAATATCATCTGTGTAAAAAATGAAAAAAAAATACATATCTTTTTGGTATAGGCATAGGATGTCTCTGGAAAGATACAGAAGAGATTAGCCATTGTCACTTCTGGACAAAGAAGCTGAGGAGCCAGCAGTGCATGCAAGGAGAGAGAGAAATCTTTAGTGAAAACCCATCCAATTTTTAGCCATGTTTTTAAAAAATGGTTAGCCCTGTGAAATTGCTATCTGTATAAACCAAAACAATTTTTTTTTAGAGCTAAGAAAGCTGGTAGTTTGAAGAAAAGCTTATTTAATTAGAAAGGGATAAGAGGGAGAAGAAAAAGGGTTGTGGCAACTTGGTAGCTCCTGCTTGAGTGAGCCCGTTTGTTCCATGGGGTCCCAGGGTTTTCCCAGAGCACTGGGGATAGTGAGGAGAGAGCATGATTCTTGGGGAAAGGGAACAAGTGAGCTACACCTGTCATAGCTCATTCTTCTAGTTGTTGCAGAAGAGTCAGGGACTCATAATCTCAGTGTCTTTAAAGGATTTTGTATATTTGCATAGGAAAAAAAATTGTGGATACCACTGAGCCCAGAAGAAAGATAACATGCATAAAAATCAGGAGATTCTAGTTTTAATTACAGTCAGTTATGGGGTTTTAGTTGTATCATTTAATGTCATGATTCCTAACTCTTGCTAAGATTGGATATAACTGGAGAGCTTTTAAAAAATAAACCCATGTTGGAGGCCTCACCTCAAACCAATTATAACAGAATCTCTAAAGGGATGTAGGCATGTAGGCATTGATATTTTTAAAAAGAGTCCCAGATGATTTCAAATTGGAGCCAGGGTTAAAAACCTTTTATTTTATTTTTTTTGCATTCAGTTGTGTAACTTGTCAAATTGTGATTTCTAAGCATCAATTGAAATAACAAATAGGTAGTGACACATTTTTACTTCATATTCTAAGTAGACACTTTTAAAGAGTTTGTAGTTATTTTAGCACATACAAAGTGTCCAGCAAATAGTATATATATATATATATATATATATATATATATATATATATTTTTTTTTTTTTTAAGTGTCCATGGAACAAATGTAAGAAGATCTTAATTTACACCTGTAGTGATTATACTATATGCACATCAAAAGTAAAGGCAGTTTCCTGGGGCTTATTAGGAAAAGCACCAAATTAAAATCAGAGCCATTTAGGGTCAATTGAACTAGTTACTCATTCTCATTCTTTTTTTAGTGGTTGAGTAATAATATTCCATTGTCCATATACCACATCTTCTTCATTCATCCATCAGTGGACACTTGTTTTGCTTCGATATCTTGGCTATAATGTTTCAATAAACATAACAGTGCATAAATCTTTTTGAATTAGTGTCTTGTTTTTGGTTTTGTTTTTGGTAAATACATGATAGTGGAATTAGAGGATCATATAGACAATTCTTTTGTTTTTAATTTTTTCCAGTTTTATTGAGAAATAATTGGAATATATCACTGTATAAGTTTAAGTTGTATAGAATGATGATTTGACTTATATTATGAAATGGTTATCACAATAGGTTCAGCTAATATCCATCTTCTCATAAAGATACAATAAAAATAAAAGAAGAATAAAAAAGAAATTCTCCTTATGATGAGAACTCCTAGGATTTACTCTCTTGACAATTTTTCTTCTGTATATCATATAGCAGTATTAACTGTAGTCATCATATTGTACATCACATCCCTGGACTTATTTCTCTTATAACTGGAAATTTGTACCTTTTACCCATCTTCCTCCAGTGTTCCTGCCCCCTGACTCCTTCTCTTGAAGCACAAATCTGTTTTATTTTACTATGAGTTTCGTATTTTGTTTTCTGTTTTCTTAGATTCTACATATAAGTGATATCTTACTTTTTCTGATTTATGTGGTATATATATATATATATATATATATATATATATATATAATCACAACTTTATCCATTCATCTAACAATGGACTCTAGGTTTCCCATGCCTTGGCTATTATAAATAATACTGCTATGAACATGGAAGTGCAGATATCTTTTAGGGTTAATATTTTCATTCCCATTGGATATATTCCCCAAAGTGAAATTGCTGGATTATTTGGTACCTCTAGTTTTAATTTTTTGAGGATTCTCCATAGTGTTTTCCTAGTGGCATCACCAAGTTACAACCCCACCAAAAGTTCAAGAGTTTCCTTTTCTCTACATTCACAACAGCACTTATTATCTCTTTTTTTTTTTATTTTCATTCTACCAGATATAAGATAATATCTCATTATGGTTTTAATTTGCATTTCCCTAGTAACCTTAAGCATCTTTTGTGTACCTGTTGGCCTAGCATATATCTTTTTTTGGAGAAATTTATGTTCAGTAGACAAATCTTGAGACTCTGAAGTCCTTGAGAGAAGCATGAACTCTTGGATATCTGGTCATTTTAATTTCCTACTTCCCGCTCTACATCAAGGGAGAGGAAACTAGGGAAACAAAGTTGGATATAAAGTACAAACTGTTGGTTATGGATTTGATATTTGACATCACAATTTGATTTTTTTAGAATCATGCTTTAGATGCCCTCAGCTGGAGACTGATTGTACCTCAAGGAGTATGGGAAGAATATGTTTGTTCTGACATTTGAGATGTTATCAGAATTGTCTTAGTCTACCAAAGTATGGAATGAGAGATAAAATATCTAATTAAAGTAACTATTATATAAAATAGAGAAGCTTTTCCCAAAGTGTCCTTTGGGGAACATTACCATAAGATCAAAGAAAGTGTATGCAACGTGAGAGTTCTATGATAGAGCTGGTTTGGAAAGTGCTGGGTTAAATATGCCAAAGGGACTTTTGCTTTTAATCACAGAGCTTCTCATAGACTTAGCATGTTAATATGAACTGTGAATCCCCTCTGACAGATATAGCACATGAGGTTTTTTTTTTTTAAGATTTATTTATTTATTCATGGGAGACACACAGAGAGAGAGGCAGAGACACAGGCAGAGGGAGAAGCAGGCTCCATGCAGGGAGCCTGATGCGGGACTTGATGCAGGACTCGATCCCGGGACTTGATCCCAGAACTCAATCCCGGGACTTGATCCCAGAACTCAATCCCGGGGCTCCAGCACCACGCCCTGGGCCAAAGGCAGGCGCTAAACCGCTGAGCCACCAAGGGATCCCCCAGAACATGAGTTTCATAAAGCTGTGGTATTCACAACTGAAGTACTCTGAGAAACTTTGTAGTCATTGGTAAGAAGAAAGTTGAGTAACAGTAAATGTGGGGGAAGATGTGGAAGGATATAGGGAATCATAGATCTGATCTTAACTTACTATATATAAATACTAAATCTGTGGGTAATTAAGACATAGATAGAATGTGTCTATATCATCCCCAGTTTCAGGGATGCATTTAAAAGTACAGAGATTGTGCTGCACTGGGGATGGCCATATGTCCTAAGTTTTCAAAAAGGACTGCAAAGGAGGATTTATATTTTATTGTTAATTTTTCCCTACTTAAGAGACCTGGGAAACAAGTTGCCTGGTACTGATCAGCAGCCAATTTCTGACAATGAAGTGAATCAACTTTAGGATAAAGGTGCATCTAGGGACAGTAGCAAGGGCAGTTGTAAAGAACTAAAGTTTCTGAAGATATTACAGCATCATTCAATCAAACAACCCCAAAGTTTCCCCCACTTCTCGACTTACTAATGTGTAAAGTATGAAATTCTGTTTTATTTAAACCAATTTGACTGTTTACGCTAACTAGAACATCCTCAAAGAATTAATAATATGGCGCTCATTAACACAGAATGGAAGAGTAACTGTGTTCAAAAGAATGAGAATTTTTTGGAGGAAGCAAGATGGAATCTAATATGCATGTGAGAAAAATATGCTACTGTCTAGAATTCCTTAAACCTGATGGTTTGAGCACATTTGATGAACTTTGCATACATGCAAATAAAGAAGGCAGCATTATATCCCTGAAGAGATATACTATCATTCAACCTCAAGACAGAGATATGGCAATCCAAAGATAGATAAAAGAATAGTCACATATGGAAGGTACCACTGTGTCAGAGCAACATCACTATTCTTGACATTAGCTTGGAGTTTCAGCGTAAGAGGAACATTTGATAAATTTTTTATTTGCTTTTCAGACAACCTTAAACTCTTGAAATGTATGTAAAGGATAAAGAGTACTATTATTTCTATTCACAAGAGGATGTTTCTTTATAAAAATTAGAAACAGAAGGCTTATGAAAGCATTAAATCTCAAAGATTCAAATCAAAGATTCACATACTCATTCAATGGTGACCACAATTACAATTCCCAGAAAGGAGAATTATAAAGGGAATATATCAAGAAAGGTGGAACACAGTATGACATGAAATTGTGATTTTAAAAAAATCAGCAATGACCTTGATAAATGAATTGACAAGGAGGAACTAAAATATTTGAAGTGGTTGCGTGAAGTGTTCACTATTAAACTGAGATTTTAGCAAGATGTCTATAAGTCATCTGAAGAAAGACATGTCATTAAGAATGAATACAAAAGCATGGCACAAGATCATAAAAATACTACCTAGAAGCCTAAAGCCCAGAATAATTGAGACTTTCAAAAAATTGTAAAGAAAAACAAAATAAAACACTTTCAATTATGTTAAATGAATTTTCAGTTAAATTAGGACTTATGTGATTTTACTTCTAAAGACCTCTTTTGAATAGGTGATTATAAATGTGGACAAAGATTTATATACAAAGATGTTTATTATACTGCTACTCATGATGATACAATATTGAAAGAAAACAAACAATCCAATAATGGAGATTTAGTTAATTCTAATGAATATCTAAAGTGATATACTATCCATTATTAAAATTATAATCATGAATAATCTTACATGTGAATTTACTCCCATGATAATTGTGTTAGATGAAAATAGCAGAATATAGAAATGTATATTCAGTGTAATCTCATATATATATATATATATATATATATATATTTGTATATATGTATGTATGTGTGCACAATAGGTAAAATATATATCTCTGATGATGACATTATGGAATTTTTAATTCTACAGTGACCTTATATTACAACAGCTTGATATTAAAGACAAATTCTTAAAAAGATAAGATAAAGACAGATTCTTAAACTTTATTTTAATTTATTTTAGAGAGAGAGTTCAAGTGGTGCATAGGAGAGGGACAAGGAGACTTCACTCTGAGCTTGGAGCCCAATGTGGGGCTCAATCCTATGACCCTGAAATAATAGCCTGAGCTGAAATCAAGAGTCAGACATTCAACCAACTGAGTCACTCAAGCATGTCTGTATAATTTTATCATATCTAATTTTCTTCAGATCTGTAAAAATTGAAACAAAATGATCAGTAGGGAATTGAACTTCAACTAGTAGAGAGATCATAAGAGAGATTCTAGTTGCTCTTAATGAATACTAATCTCCTGGATCCTATCCTCCAGACATGCTAAATCCCTGGGTACTGAGTGTACTTCCAGAAAGAGTCAATACTTTTCCTTTCAGAAATAATGAAGAACAGATATGTAGGAATACTAGGAATGGTCCCAAATAACCCTCATTTACAGTAAAGTAAAATAAAAGTTAGAAAGCCATAAAACAAGTGTTAGTGAACAAAATACTTATATTAGGTCAAATTATAGTATGTCTTAGTTAATAGTGTGTTTGTCCAGTATGTGAAATGCTAATTACTACGAGCTGATAAGTGGTCATCAAGAGTAAGTCAAACCTGCTCCAATAGGAATGAGCACACTTTGTGGCAAGATCTTGACTTCTAAATACCATTCTCCAATAAACAAAGCCACGGATTCTTGGAGAGTGTTTGATACCAGAGTTGGGGCAGGAAGAATACAAGGTGGGCCTGGATCATCTTGTGATGCCAAAAAAGTAAGGAAGTACTGAAAATAAAAGATGAGGATGTGCCATGTGACAAAGAGTCAACCTAAAAGAGCTCCTAAAGCTGGAACAATTTGAGAAACATAATAAATCATGGCCATAATAGATTATAAACCATAATCTAAACTAAATACCCATGAGTCCCTCTAATATAGGTAGATAATTGAATAAGTAAATAAAAAGTGAGAGAAGGGACTGCTCTTTCTTATAGAAGAATTCTTTTTTTTTTTTTTTTTTTTTTTTTTTTTTTTTTTTTTTTTTATAGAAGAATTCTAATTAACAAAGAAGATTGAGTGAACAAATTAGAAAATCACCATGGGAGAACCACAGTAATAAGCAGACTAGAATCATCTATGGATGCTAAAATTAGTGGATAAATGTTTGGGGAGGGACAATATATCTACAGAGTCTCAATGTATCTCTCCAAAAATATTAATTACAAAAGGGAGAATTATATCTTTACAATAAAGACACCTGCAGACTCCTCCATAACAGTGATCAAGGTGGGTTTCATCAGTAATAAAGCATAGCAATATTACCATCCCCCAACATGATGCACTGTCACGGGTACAGTGTCACTCTTATGGTTTCTTGTCCCAAATATATAACCTCAATATCATCATTAAAAAACAGAGGCCCAAGTTGAGGAGCATTCTACAAGATAACTGACAAGCCTTCTTTAAGTCTGAGGGTCATGGAAGATGAGGGAAGACTATGGGACTGCCATCGGTTACAGGGACATAAGAGGACATGGCAGTGCAATGGTTTGGATCCTGGACCAGAAAGGAGACAGCCATGGAGGCCCTGGTGAAATGCAATGGAAGACTATATTAGGGGTACTAGAATGACCCCAATGTACTTTTCTCATCTTGGTAATTGTACTGTGGTTATGCAAGTTATTAACAGCAGGGGGATCTGGCTGAACAGTTTTTAGGTACTTTCTGTGTAGCTTTGCAATTTTCTTGTAAGTCTAAAATTATTTCAAAACAAGAGGTTTAGAAAAAATAGAGCAATCCAGTTTAACATGTTCTTGTATATTTATATAGATGCAATTTTAAAATGTACTAAATGTTAACTCTGGTGAATTCAAAACTGTTGACCACGTAATACTCAAAACGCTTTGTGAGAGCATTACCCTGAAGAGTGGCTTCAAAAAGGAATCACAAAGTCTTTACAGACCTTGGCCTGCAGCTCCATATTGTAGTCGGGTTGGGAAAGGTATGAAGCTTGCAAATTTTCCATTAAATATAAAACTAGGAAGGAGGAAAAATGTAATAGATAATAGAACTTGGGTCCCAAATTTAATGAACCGGAAGAGAAAATATTGCCCTTAGTTTCAAAATAATCATCCATACATGGAAAGATGCTGGTTATCATGAGTTCGGGAGAAGAAGAATGATTGACAGCTGCCATTCATTTAACAAAAATGAGGTTTCTTTGTTGAAAATCCATAATAAAGAATATACAGTTTTCTTTTTAATAAAAATCTCAAAGACAAAAGTAAGAACAATACTGAAAGTTACTGGAAAGTACATGGTGCCTCAGAAAACCCTAGCAGTGGTTACTTATGAGTAGTATGTCACACATCCATGGTTATGTTCAGGAAGAGGGGGATGGTCACTTTATGGTTGATTGGCCAAGATTCTCTGTGTTGAGGATGAATTTTTCATGATCCCTAAGAGTCTGCCTAAACTAAAATGCTGTGACATTAAAGTATATGCTTTGTGTATGTATGTGTAATGCAAAGTTGAAAGAGCAAGCATTATGATTATTATTATAAAGTTTGGCATTTGTGGGGTGGCAGTTTGTGGTTGCATAAATGCCTTTTTGTGAGCATGTCATTCCATGTTAATATCTAATTTCTCCTATTTTTTAAGAAGATATTTACTTTGGTGTGAGCTTCCACGAAGGATCCAGATGGCCCAACCTTTTTTCTCTTAAGCTTAAGAAAGTAATGAGAAATGAATTAGAGTTCTTTGATGAGTCAGGTTTCATGCCTCCAGAGAAGTGCTGGGGAAGGCACTATCGATTTATTTTCTTCAACTCATTTCCTGTATTTAAATGGAAATATTGATACCTGTAAACAGGTTTCTCCTGAGGTTCTGGGGATGTGAAGCTGTATTTTGTATTTGAATCAAAGTGAGATTTAGATTTTATAGCATTAAAGTAAGAAATATGAGGGATTAAAATAAAAGTTTCTAGGGAGAAAGAAGCAGGAAAATCTATGCTAATAGCCTTAAAGCAGCCCCAGAGGCAGTTACTAATTTCAATGATAATGTGCTAGGCAAAACTCAAGCTTACCAAGTAGCTAACGAAGGAGGTGGTTAGTTACATTATGAACACTTTCTTCCACTTTAGAAATCATTCCTTCTTTTAGTAGAAGGATTTATTCTTCAAAAAGGGTCTCTTTCTAGGTTTCTGAATGTTAGCATATGGGTCACTCTTTTTTTTTTAATTTTTTTTTTTTAATTTTTATTTATTTATGATAGTCACAGAGAGAGAAAGAGAGAGGCAGAGACACAGGCAGAGGGAGAAGCAGGGTGCATGGAGCCCGACGTGGGATTCGATCCCGAGTCTCCAGGATCGCGCCCTGGGCCAAAGGCAGGCGCTGAACCGCTGCGCCACCCAGGGATCCCCCCATATGGGTCACTCTTTATGTGAGAAAAAGAATGAAGAGGCTATTGGGTGTAGAAATGAAAGAATTATGGAGAAAAATCATAGTAGGGGCCACCAAAAATTTCTGCAAACAAAAACAGGAAAAAAACAAAAACAAAAACAGGAATAGGGTTCTTAAGAATAATAATCAACATCACTGGAACACAGGAAATTGGTTTTGGAAAATTTTATGGTTAAAAAGAATGCAGTACCTACAATTTAAACTTTCTTTTTAGTTCTAGGAAATACAGGAATTTCTGAGCTAAATGTGCAAATGATATTGAAAGGAAAACTTCCATATGTACCTTATGTGCAAACCTTAGTACTGTCTCAATTCAAATGGTGCTCTTGGCTGAGCCAGGAGACAACTAGCCTTTGGATTCACCCTCTTTGCCACTGGCAATTCTAGGAGCCAAAGTTAATTCCTGGGAATGTTGTTTTTACTCTTTTGGTATCCCCTTTTGGCACCATCACATGCCATATGCTCACAAGATTTTGTACATGGGGACTGATGCTTCTCTAGAATTTTTATGAGGTAGTTTAAGAGGACTGAACTGGTTACACACATGCGTCAAAAAAAATCTAAATCTTTTAAATAGGGACTTCATGAAGATGACAAAAAGACTGATTAAAGACTCACTGCAAGGAATAAACTCTATATCATATATTTAAATAATTATATATATAAAACAGAGGTGGCTATTTTTAGTATTTTTGCTTGTGTTTTTTCCAAATATTTCTCAAAATATGCAAGTATAACCATATACATATAAATGTCAAAGGATACATATTTTTAAATGTTTTTCTGTCATCACGTGAACATTTGCTTCATTTTTTTTTTTCCAATAACTGCTTACAATTCCATTACATAGTCTCACCACTATTTCCTTGATTTTTGGACAATCAGGTTGATTTCAACTAGGTTTTCATGTTTCAACAGTAGTGCAGACACAGTCCTTGTAAATTTTTCTTGGCATACTTAAGGGAGAAATAGTAGAGGGTCATTTCCTAGGAGTGGAACTGTTAAGGCACAAGGTATATGTATTTATAGATCTATTATTATTGTATGTTGCTTTGTGCTGAGATGTTGTTGACCTCAGTTATTATTGACATTTGGGAATATTTGTTAGTCTCTGTTTATGTCTTGATAGAGGGAAACAGTATTCCATTTCAGAAAGCCAGGGAACAAGCTCATTTTGCATATGAATCATCCTGCATAAGAGGCTTGTTTTCTCTAATACCCTATGAAAAACAGCTACTGTTAATTTTTTGATTATTTTTATGAGGCCTGGTAACATGCTGGTGCTGACCTCCCTGAGAATTCAACATTCAAGGCAATGTTCTGCATCCACTCTTGACATTCTACTCCTATATATGGTAAATGCAGCTTCCTGAGTAGTAGAGTCTATCCTGAATGTGGATCCATGGCTGGGCAGAAAGTTAGGTGGCATAATGTGTCCTTAGGAATAGCATAATGATACTCAGGGACAGCAGATGGTCAAAGGTGTTACAATTTAAGTTTGCTGTTTCTCATACTTTGGTTTTAGCAACTTCTTCCTATACAATTTAGGACATAAATCAAAATTGGGATTAGGACCTGTGTTAACATATTTGTCTTATGTTTGTTTTATTGTTTTTCCTTAAACTGGTTTTCTGTCATTCTGAGTACAGTCTATTTGTTTTGGATATCCAGAAATTTTATCCTATTTATTGAATTATTATTGAATTGATGAAGATTTTGTACACATATTAAGACTTAAAGATGCTATTCCAGATATTATTAGCTTTAGTTTATTAAGACTAACCATACATCAAGAATTGTGTTTTGTACATCATCTCATTTAATCTTAAAAATGATCTTGTAAGATAAGAAAACCTAGGATTTAAGAAAAAAGGAAAATTGCCAGAGCTGGTAAGTGGCTGAGCTTTAAGGTTCAAGGTCAGATTTTTCTTCCTGCAATGTTCATACTTTTTCACTTCATTGACCAATTTATATTGAACTTGAGCTTGGGCAGATTGGGTAGTATGATGTCTCCATACTGTGGTAGAGAAGAAGACTTATAAATGCATAGACTTCAGTTTATTTCCATCTTCATCAAATAAGCATATGCTTTATAGAACTTGCCTTAATATCATGTATTTTAACATTTAATTGCATATCTTGTGCTGTTCACTCTTCTCTCTTCCACATTTCTAATAAAAACTATCAAATCTTTTTTATTCCCCTCTCCCTTCTTTAAAGCAGTTTTGGAACAGACAGCCAAGCATAACACAAATATTCCTTGGGAATCTTACTAAATGTATGGCACCATTGTAGACTCTGACGATAAAGCAACAATCAAAACAGAGTCCATGCTTTCACAAAATTCATATTCCTCTTGGAAAAAAAAAAACGAAAACAAACACACCAAAAATAAAGAAATAATTTTAGGTAATGATATGTATCTTGCAAAAAGTAAAATACTGATCTATTGAATAGAAAATTATTTAGAAACCACAGAAAGGGTTATTCCACTGGAGAAGGGAGAGCTAGGATGTCTGGCACTTGAGCTGGTACTTAACTGTTCAAAACAGGCAGCTATGGGGAAGGAGAGTGTATCTGGGGGAACTGAATTCTATCCAGAAGGAAAGTGAAGTGCAGAGAACCTGGTATGGAAGCTAGCTGGGTGTGTCTGGGGATCAACACAGGTCTGATGTAGCTGGGTGGTTGGAGACAAGTACATGTGGCATCAAGAATGGTAGAGAGCAAGGTAGACAGCTATCATGTAGGGATCTTACAGAACTTAGTAAAAAGTATGGAGTTTGAACTTCACTTAAATTGGAATAGACTGCCAACACAATGTTCTACATGAAGGAATAGTGTGATTTGTTTTACCTGTGAGAACAAGTACACCAACTGGGAAAATGGACAGCAGGCAGAACAAGAGTGGAAGAAGTAACACCAGTTACAAAGTCATTGCAGCAGCTCAAGAAAGACATGATTATGGCTTGGACCAGAATGCAATGGTGAGGAAATTTAAAAGTGATCATATTTGATTGAGCCAATGAGAAGGGCTGATGAATTATTTCTAGTATATGAAGAAAAGATAGGAATAGGAGTGT
This sequence comes from Canis lupus dingo, assembly GCF_003254725.2. Classification (NCBI taxonomy): domain Eukaryota; kingdom Metazoa; phylum Chordata; class Mammalia; order Carnivora; family Canidae; genus Canis; species Canis lupus. The sequence goes on along the minus strand of NC_064261.1, from coordinate 26,952,184 downwards.
CCCCAAGACTGAGCCTCTTGAGGGCATCTTCTTATGGTGGTGCCATTAACCGACAGAAGTAAGTGTCCAGCAAAAGATCATCTGTTGGCAGATGTGGAAAGGGTGGAAGGTTTTATTTTAGCTCTAAAACTTTGAGTTGCCTATTAGCCAGCCTGCGAGATGTGGAGAATGACCTGCAAGCCAACGGGCTAGAGGATTACATCTATAGACACAGAGTCACTGAGCATTATCAGTGGTAGTTATAGCTATGGGCTTGAATGGGATTGCCTAGGAAAAGACCTTCCTCTTGGTGATGAAGATAATAGGTCACAGGACAACAGAACCCCAGGGCCTCCAGCAGTAGGAAGCAGGAATAGCAGGACCAGGAAGCAGACTGAGAATGAGAGATAGTGAAAGTTTAGGGAAGCAAGGAGGACATGATATCAAGGAAGCAATGTGGGGAAGCAGGGAAACAGAAGCAGGTGGTAGCAACAAGGGGTAGTACAATCTAGGTCAGCTTTATTATTTGCTTTATTTTTGTTACTTGCTTTCGAAGATGAGGGTCATTGAGGCATACTTACATGCCCAGGTGAATGATGCAGTAGAAAAAGAAAGCTGATGACAAGGAGTAACTGAAGAAGGGAAAGGCAGGCAGGAGGATAAAGGTAAGACTGGTTAGCTGGTGCGATGTGCCAAGGGGGGACCCCCTGCTCAGCTGGCTGCTCTGGATGGCGGGTGCCCTATGTGAGCAGATTTAGGCAGGGTATGGCTTTTAGGAAGGGTAGATGAGCAAGTTCTAGTCTGTTTCTGTTATGTTCTAAAAATATGAAGGAGTCATCAGCCAAGTGTGGGAGTGAGGAGGGAATTTTGGAGGTTTGAGAAGAGAGAAGATTGCATGAAATTATCTGCTTATAGAGTGGGAGAGTGAATTTATCCAGCGGTGGTTTTAAAACTCTGAACAACAGATTTGAGTTTCAATTTATTCCCCTCCTCAGCTTCACGATCTTACAAAAACTGTTTAAATATTTTAACCTAGTCTCTTCCATCAATACTATTAAAATAATTATTGAGAATCTTTGCATAAAAACCTTGTGATGTCAGGCGCTTTCATATATAACCTTCGATTTAATCTGTACAATGAGGATAATGACGGTTACTAGAAGATTTTTTGGATGAAATATATATATATATATATATATATGAAAGGGCAATATAAACTATTCAAAAAACCAAGCAATTAAAATACTTTGCTGCGATTTTTCTTACCCACAAATCTTAGGTCAAACTATTTGATGGTTGATTGATTTTAAGGACTCTTTCTGGTTTAATCCCTATGTCAGAAGTTTAGAAATTGAATCTCTGTGTCTTTTAAAGCAAAACAAGTTATTTAACATAGAAAGGGCTATCTTTTCTTTCTTTTTTTTTTCTTAATGTTCTTAACATTCCTCAGAGTCCAACATTTTCTTGAAATGAAATTAGGTGTATATTTTGAAATGCGGAGTTTTCAAATGCTCCCTTGCAGACCAGCTGCAAAGTCCTCCCTTTGTCTCAGTAAATTCTGCAAACATACCTTCCATTAGGTTCCAAGCCCCCAGCCCCAGCTCACAGTGGCTCTGTGCATTTCCCTGTCACCTTCCTTTCAAGGAGTTTAAAGCACTTGGCAAACATTAACTCTGGAGTAATGATAACAGTTCTTTAGGGTTGCATAGCTGCAGCCTTCCCTGGAGCCTACTATCTGCATTCATATTGCCTGATTTACTCTTCCATTACCATCTTGAAGCAAATGTTAGCTTTGGACATGTGGACAGGGAAACCAAGGTCTTGAAAGTTTACAGGCATAGCTGTATCGTTTCCCAGTAATGTCCTTCTTCCTAACTTGCCAGCTTCTATCAGCCTTCTGAGGCCCATCGCGGCCCCTCTGCACCATGAAGCCTTCCCTAATCACTGCAGCAATGATCCACACTGCTCCTGAACTACCGTAGTTGCTGTATTGACGGCCCCAGGCAGGGTGCTGCAGTGGTAGGCAATGTGGTCTAGTAGAATGAAAACAACACACAGCAGAACCAAACTGGAATTTCAAGCAAAGCCCATCATTTACTACCTGTTACAGAAAATCTCTGAGCTTCCCTTTACCTTTTTTGTAGAAATTGCAGGGCTTGTTATGAGGGTCAAGACTAATTCATGCAAAGTGCTTCACTAACTTCTTTCTTACCATAATTGGGCTCAATGAATTATAACTCATGAGCTATAATCAACATGTATTTTATCATTTGCTAATTGTTTCAATAAATATGCTTTTATCTTTTTGATAATAATAAGGTCCTGTAGGATATGATAGATATCACATTGTAAGATGTGAGTTCTTAGGTTTGACTTCGCTCACTTGCCTTTATGCTTCCATATTTTCTAACCAGTGTAGTCAAGCCACACATTTCCCTCTAGATAATGCTTTAACCTGGATGTGGAGCCCATTACTTGTTTAGCTTTAAAAGCATTACGATTTCTCCTATTATTTCCCCTTTCATTCATGATTTACTATTAGTGGGTTTTGATTTTCCAGGTATATAATTTTTAAAATGTATTCTGTGGTTATGTATTTTTATTGCATTTCTTTTTTTTTAATAAATTAAAAAAAATTTTAAATTTATTTATGATAGTCATCAGAGAGAGAGAGAGAGAGGCAGAGACATAGGCAGAGGGAGAAGCAGGCTCCATGCACCAGGAGACCGACGTGGGATTCGATCCCGGGTCTCCAGGATCGCGCCCTGGGCCAAAGGCAGGCGCCAAACCGCTGCGCTACCCAGGGATCCCTGTATTTCTTTGTGATCTGTGAACATAGGTCTAGATGTGTTTAAGTCTTGGAATTTTTTAAAGTCCCTTATCTGACATCATGTAAGGTAGATTTTTTTTCTTTTTCATTTTTTTTCATCATGTAATGTAGATATTTATAAATATTCCAAGCATACCAGAGAAGAATGGGCATTCTCTGCTATACTGACTTTACATGGCCACGTTGTATTGAATTTTAACTGCATATAGAACTTAGCACTTCAGGCCCCTTCTCTTTCTCACATGGAGACATCTATGTGTGTATGTAGTTGTAGTGGGGAATTTGGAAGTTTACTTGGATTGATTTGGAGAGGTTTGTTTTACTGTCCAAGTAGGACAGAGGATAGAGAGGGGCAATAAGGAAGAGGGGAGATATTTATTGAGTAACTATTATGTATAAGGTCCTTTATATGTATCCCCATTTGGGATAAAGGCATATTATCTTCACTTTAAAGATGAGGAAGCCAAAACTTAGTAAAGATAAATTCAGTCTGAGTTCTTCTGAATCCCAAGATTATCGTTCCTCCTGTTGAATAGAAAAAATAAATAACCATGTTGAATGAGCTATGGATTTGTTTTGTTCTCCCTCTGCTATTTAATTTCCTCAGTCTTATAACCTACAGGGAAAGAACAGGTACTCTTTCTGGGCTAAAGGTGCCCCTACCCATTTTCTTTTGTTCGCCTTACTGTCTGCCTTTCCCATCCATGGCTATACGTTGACAAGTGAGATTGTAGAAGACATGGATGCCATATGGACTCAAATATGGGACTCGTGCCTCACTGGGTTGATTATTCCACAGAAGCAGCTGGTATGTAACAAATGATTAGAGGTCACTTTGCAAATGGCAGACAACCAGCCTTGGAGCAAGAGGTCCCTACCACACCTCACTTTTTGATATAAAAGGCATTTTGTTTTAACACAGATTGAAGATATAAATTAGTTTCGTAGATGTACCAGGGACATTCAGCTTCAAAATCAGGACAAGAAGGCCTGTTGGTAAATGAGGTTGGTTGTTATGTCTGTTCTCATCACAGAAGCATCAAAGGGAAAGGCATATATATCATCATCACTGACATTATGTAAATATTGAATGTTTCCATCATGTTCTGTGCTAGTTACCATGCTAAGCAGTTTTTTGCATGTATTGTTTCACTTTAGCCTTATATCAATCCTGAGAAATAAGTGTGTTTATTATCCCTGGTACCCATGGCCAAACTAGGCCCCTGTTCCTCTTATTACAGTGATGCTATACAAGAATTTAAAAAAATTGATATGCGATTAATGACTACCTCCCCCCTTAAGACTTTATCCCCTGCAGGGACAGGGTCTGTGTCTGTCTTTTCATAACTCTATCTTTAGTGCTTTGTACAATGCTGGCCACATGATTAAGCACTCAAAAATATATTTTTTTTTGGGGGGGTGCAGGTAAATGAATCTGCTTTTACAGATACTTAAGTAGCAAGTAAGTGGCAGAATTAGGATACAGTTCCAGGCCCATCTGAACATCTTTAAGTACTACATTAAACAAATCTGTGCTTCCTTCTTGACCAAGAAGGATCATACGTATCCCTTCAAGACAAGTAAAATGTCCTTTCTTGAGCAGTGAGAAGAGGCCTCTAAGTGTTCAAGCCCTATATAGGAGCACAATACCTTCTCCAATCTCCACTCCCTTCTTTAGCATTCTGGACAAAGTGTGTTTGTTCTCTTTTTCCTACTTTCTTCCTTTCAGCTGTAGATTCCTAGAGAATGCATCATTCAGTTTGTATCTCTGTAGTGTCCAGCATGCAGACAGCATTCATATTTGTTGAGCGAATGAATGAGTGAGTGAATAAGTAAACTTCCGGAGGCTGAATGCAGCTAATAAATGGTGGGCATGCTTAGTAGTAACCAGGATTGAGACACAGGATCAGTCCTTTCACATTGTAGGTGACCTTGGCAATCCTCCAACCTGGTCTACCTCCTTCAGGAATTCCCCCTGCGCCATCCCTGGAGAGCCTGGACAGCCAGCAGGTGATGCTACTACCTCATCATGCAGACTTTCCCATTCTTAAAATAATTCCTTCCAGTTTGTTCTATATCTGTAATTTAAAACTACATAAAAGAAGGCTCACTTTTCTTCAATAGTGATCTGATGGTAATTTTCATCTACTTTTTTCACCATCCTCCTTCCCACACTTTGTGTTTTTATCTCTCTTTATCTATCTATCTATCTATCTATCTATCTATCTATCTATCATCTATCTATCATGCCTCAGAGGCTTCAGTGTTCTTTATGTGATCATTCTCAAATATCTTTACAATCTTGTAGCCTCTTCTGATCATACTCTGTAGATGTTTTTCTAAAAATACATCAGTCATCTCAACCCCCACCCCAACACACACTTCAGATTTGGCCTGATAAGTAGAGGCTAACTGGAATGTCATCCCTCCACTGGGGACAGACATTGGCTATTTTGCCTACTATGTTACATTGCTAATTTTCTTACAATCCATTATTTTCAAGGAAGAAGCTTGGTGTGTGTTTTTCTCTTGTTGTTTTGAGTTTTGTTTTTGTTTTAAATTAAATCTCTGGATTTGTACTCTGAGATCAGAATGAATAGAAATGGAGGCTAATTTTGAGTTCAGTCCATTGCCATTGAATCTTAGCCAGTATTTCCTGAGAAAACCAAGCCTAAGGCCAAAGCTGTTTTTTTTTAATAATTTCTTTTTTTTTAAAGGTTTTTATTTATTTTTCATGAAAGACACAGAGAAAGAGAGAGAGAGGCAGAGACACAGGCAGAGGGAGAAGCAGGCTCCTGATGTGGGTCTCGATCCTGGGACTCCAGGATCATGTCCTGGGCTAAAGGCAGGTGCTAAACCCCTGAGCCAACCAGGGATCCCCGCCAAAGCTGTTTTGACAAATGAAAGTCCAAGGAAGCAAAAGTAAGGATAAAGGGGATGGAGGAGGAAAAAGAGGGAAGGCCACTATAAAGAAGTGACATTCTAAGCTGGTCACATCTCCTTAAGACTTCCTAGTGGCCTCATGGAGCTACTACACATCCTAACAGCATGCCCAAGTACCAAGGGGAGGAATTTATCCATCAACTCTGTGTCATTGATCAATTACCTCTCCATGTGCTACCTCCTCACATATTCAGTTGACCATCTGTGAACACAGAATGCCCCTAGGGCAGGAGCATAGAGATGTGTGGCTTGGGCTCAACCTGATGTGCTGTTAGGCTGTAGTTGGGAGGGCTGGAGCTGGAAGAGCATTTGCTGCTGGAGGGATCCTGCCCTACAGCAGGAGCAGCCACCACAGCCCCCAGAACTCAGGATCCATGCAGAGCACCTGGGAAGCCACTCCCGCATTGCAAGTGTCGGGCTCTTCAGAGACCTCTGGATGCGACTCATCACACTTGAGTGGGTTATATCCTTCCTTCGTCCTGTGTTTATCAAAACTCTTGGCTTTTAAGAAGCTTAGGGAGCAAGCCTCACTCAGCTTAAGCATCAGTTTTCTGGGAGGGTATTTTGTGAGCCTTCATTCTAGGCCAGGTACCAGGATTACGCACTCTTAAGGAATAGATAGGCACCTTTCCTCCCCTTTCATCATCACGAGTCCATCTGTGTGAGTATTACATTATGTCCATCCTGGGCCTGACTTCAGACCTAGCACAGGGCTTTTTTTTTTTTTTTTTTTTTTCTTTCACCATTACCCCAGTGCTTTACAGAATGTCAAGCACACAAAAGGGCTTAGTGTTCATTCATTCAGGAGCCAAAGTGAATAAGCTTGAGAGACTAAAGGAACCCATTTCCCCACACACATCTTCTTTCCAGAACCTCAATTCAGTAGAGCCAAACTCAGTGGGGGCAAATGAAAGGAAACAGAACTAAAACAAAACAAAACAAAACAGACAGACAAAACACCTTTTCTGTGGGGTAATGTTTAGGTACAGATAGGAAATGCAAACAAAAAGTTTGAAAATCTAATAAAATGCATTGCTTAAAAATACATATATGTCCCTACAATATGGGAGAAAAGATTGTCTACTGGAAATACTAACATTTCACCTTTCTCCTTTCCAATCCCACTCAAAATAAAATTCTACAAGTTTTTTTTTGTTTGTTTGTTTTTATATGCCGATTTTCTACCAGTAATAAGAATATGACATTTAGTGTCTTTCTTACTCATTCGATGCTTTCACAGCCCCTGGTATGGTTAATTAGCCCCTAGGTTATGTCTCTTGCCTTCTAAAATAGGCTTTTGCTTCTATGTTTTTCACACCAGAACTAGTTTTTGACAGGCAAAAGGAATACATATACTTAACAAATAATTTAATTATTCACATAATAAGATTCTGGTATTAGTTTTGTTGAGACAAAAAACAAAACAAAGGCATTTCTGCCTTTCACAGAGAATACAGATGCAAACAGATGCAAAAAATTGGTAGACCTTTATTAAAAAAAAAAAAAAAAACTAAACTAAACAACAACAACAGTAAGAACAACAAAGCATGCTTTGGTCACCGATGTGAAGGTGAGCCCCAACGTCCTGTCCAGCTAAAGAATCAGAGGTGTAAGTGCCCCAAAAGCATGCCTAAACATAGCAAAAATTTCATAGGAAGTGAATTTGGTCTGGTCTCCCAGTTAACAAACCATGGGCTAGTCCCTCTCCTTGGCTTCAGATAACCCAACTGCTTGACCAAATCAACTGCTAGATGCTTTTCATTTATTTATTGTATGTTCACGTGTGATTTTAGTTCCTCATCTGCATCCTCTGGTTCACCCCTCACCTGTCTACCTATCAGCTTGACAGCCAGCCCTGATGAGTGACTTCTGACTTCCTAAATTTCACAACATTTGTTCCCAGTAGGTAGGAAAGTTGACTTTCCAGCAGAATTTCTCTATTGGAAAACCAGAGCAGCCCACCAGTCCCTTTCTCCTGGCCTACACTTGCTGATCCCAATCAGCTTATAAGAAAGGAGACAATGGTAGACAAAGACAACCAGAGGTGAACATACTGAAGAGAAACGCAGTGGCATATAATTGGAGGCACCTAATTGACTAAACTATACAACCTGGGAAAGATTCATTTGTGTAGCAGCTGAGGCAAAAATGGTAACATGTTGAGTTGCATACTCTTCATCTATATTAATAGAAAATATACATTTAGTTTTGAAATAAGTTATTTTTCTATGATTAACTCAAGAAGGAATTATTTAATCACACCTCTATATAAAGTCATTGAATGTCATCATGGGCAGTGCATTAAAAAGTTTTACACGCCATGCATAAAAGATGTGACAAAAATGCAGTTCAGCGATATTTTTGCACAAGATCAGGAAAGCATATCCACTCTCCATAAAGGCAGAGAACTAGGATTGAGACAGTGTTGTAAAGGCATTTCTGCAAGGAAGATATAATGAGAAGATATAACTGCGAAATCAGTTTTAAGAGCTGTGGGTTCACTTATTATTCTGCATTGTCCTGTAGAAATGTTAAATTTTGAAGCCAAACCAGCATGGGTTTAGATCTCGATTCTATGAATTACCAGAAGTGTGCCATGGAGATGTTATTTGAATTCTGTGTGTCTGAGTCTTCATCAAAAGATGGGTATAAATAAATCTATCTCACAGAGACTGTTTAGGGAATTAGCTAAAATAACAGATTCCTAATGTGTGTGTGTGTGTGTGTGTGGAAGCTATTACATAACAGATGCATAATATTTGCTAAGAATGATGTATAAGGAGTAAGATGTTTTGCACACTGAAGATATTTTAAATGTTAAACTATTAACATATTTGTGTTAACAAGAACAGAAAATATAGAACTTTTAAACTGAAAGTAGACACAACTTGATCATAAAAATGGATGGAATTGATAAAGTCATCTTGTTGAGTTCAATTTATTGACCTACTCACATCACTTTGTACCTGGCACCGGCATAACTCAGATAATAAAAATAGAAGAAAGTGGCCCCCTTCACTCATTGACCTCAGGAAACTGCCATTTGCACTGGGGGAGTGGTAATGTGGCAGTCTGCCTCAGAGCTTTTCTTGGTAATCTTTGAGCCTTTTGTTTTAGTACTGGTGTAGAAACCCTAAACGGGACTAGTGACAGTATCATTAATCCAGAGCACTTGCTGTTCTCGCCAAAAAAGGCAAGGTGAGACCAGGCATCAGGAATGACAGCTGAAAAAGGCAAGGAGCAAGTAATCAAACGTTGCTCAGAGTGAGAAAGGTGACAGAGGATGTGGATCTGGATGAAAGACACAGAGCAAAGTGACCTCTACCATCTCTGCTTTGTTCAGAAACCTTAAATTGAAGCATAAAGATATTTATCATGGGAACCTTTTAAAGGGCCAATTAGCATTTACCATATACCAGGACTGCTTACTGTGAAGAAATGTTAGCAGGAATGAAGAACTATAAAAGCTGACAAGGAAAAGGTCAAATAATCTAAACAGGATAAAATGGTGTATACTCAACAATTACCCCTGATGATGGAAAGAAATGGCTTTGATTGCCTTTAAAAGGAAAACAGTTAAAAGGATGCTAATCCTTTAAGCCAGTTGTCTTTATAAGTCTCTAGGAATGGGTTAGTTAAATGAAATCTCTAAATAGCTCAGTAAGTCAGTTCACAAAACCAAAATCTCTTTAATGGAGACAGAGCTCTCATGCATTTTGACAGCCACATTGGAAATTAAGACTGAGATTATATCATAACAAAGTAAAGCCATAATGAAATTTATTCATTCGATCCTGCCGTCTCTGTCAAAATCCCTAGTTCCTGCTCTGAATAATTTGCTCAGATATGTTTCCTATGTAATATTTGATTAACTCTAACTTTTGGTTTATATTGTGTTTTTTACCAAAAGAAAATATGGAAGGAAGGAAGGAAGGAAGGAAGGAAGGAAGGAAGGAAGGAAGGAAGGAAGGACAAAAGGGAAAAAAAATTCTTTGATCAATTTGTTTTGGCAATTTGGATATCAGGTTAACTGAGGAATTATGAAAAAAGCACTTTTAAAAATACCACTTTTCAGAACTTTTCCTTAAATATATTCTGGGATGTGCAAGACAATTGAGATAATCTACATTGACCTCAGAACACTCCTTAACATTGTTTGGCTTTTTAGTTTGCTTTATAACCAATTTCCAAATATTAGCTTATGTTATCTTGTGTTTTTTTTTTTTTTTTTTTTTCCTCCTGATCATTGAATCTAAACATGGGAATGAGAGAATATAGTTAAGTGGCATAGTTTTTTTTTTTGTTTGTTTGTTTGTTTGTTTGTTTGTTTTTGTCAGCTCTGAGCCTATCTATGCCTGTTTACTGTCACATGCTGTAAAGTGTGGAGACTGTTATGTGGCATCCCTGAGCTCCTGGCCTACAAGGATCCCTTTTCTCCTTAATTCTCACAGTGTTAGCCAAACCTCCATTTTTCATGACTTCTCTAACCTCTAAATATTTCTGAGATGCTGAAAAATATGTACATGTCCTTCAAATCCATCCTGGCGGTTACTCTTCATTTCAGCCAGGACTCGAGGCCTTTTTGCTATATCAGGATTTATGTCTCCAAGTTCCCCTAGGTGAAGACACAGTTCCCTCAAAGAATTCTCTAAATACCATTTAAAACTCAACTGTAGAGTTTGGATATAAGAAAGCAGCTTGGAAATAAGTAAAAGAAAATTACAATCTAGTACGACTTCAAACCGATTATCACATGTTAGAGATCCTAGACCAGCTTGCTCAGCACCTCCTAGCAGGCTATCCTGAGGTGCATCTCTCTTCTGTTGGCATTTCACTCTGTTGCAGACACTCAGGTAACTGTCTAGCCTCTACAGGGTGCCTTTGCCTGGATTGCCTATGTTCCAAAACCATTGGTGCCACTCCTCCTGGCTTACTCCAAGGGGGCAGGACAGTTTCCCTCACTTCAAGTGCAGGCTTGCTCTGAGCACAGTCAATATGCAGAGGAGCTACACATGTCCTTATTCCAGGTGTCACTCCACCCAAACCAGATTTTGGCTTTACTTTGGGAAGATCAAGGACTAACTGAAGCATTGTGTTTTATTTCTACAAAACAATTTGCGATTTCTTTCCATACATGAATGAATCAGTGCAAGCCAGCTTTAAACTAGCTGTTCATCCTGGATTCCAACAACCAAAGTTTTAAAATATTTGGAGTAAATTAGAAAACTCTGTAGGAGATATCCCTCATATTTTTAGGTGTTTCTAATATTTAATTGTTACAGCCATTGTGTCCTTTTCTAGCTGTTAATAAAAGAGAATAAAGAGATGGAAACAGGAGAGACAGAAATGATACATCCCTAGGCCAGCACCAGCACCATAGTTCCTAGCAGAACATGGCTTAGACCCCCAGGGACAGTTTGAGCCCAACCTGACCCTATATGACAAATGATATATTATTCAAGAGAAGGAGAAGATGGGTCATAGACATGTGATGAGCATTTGCTGCATGGAAGATTACTATGTATTTTGTATGTACCATTATCTTCTATCCTTACAACAGCCCTGCGATGCACACACTGCCATGATCCCCATTTTACAAAGGCATAAAGAGCTAAGGTAACTTATGGAAGCCCCATTGTGATGGAGACAAGAGTGGTCTCCATTGGGTTGAATTTTACCCTTCTTTTTGAATGCACTTTTGCTCCTGAATCATGCTTTCTGCCTGCACTCCATAGGAATCTAGTTGAGCTCAGATTTAGCCAAAAATCCCATGAAAATGTCAAGACCACTTGTCACAGCAGTTATCTATTTACTTTTTTTTTCCCATGTTAGCCATGATAAATCCTCAGGTGAGTCTTCTGAAAGCTAAGTTCACTCAAGGAATGTAGACTCTAACAGAGGAGCATTTATCCTTTGCAGTTGATAAAGCAAGGGAAAGAACCAAGATAGAAAGAGGTGGGGCTGTGTGTCCACCTTATAAGGTCAAGCTTTAAGCCCATGTTTAATACATGATAGTAGGCAAGTGAGAAGGTTATGAGATGCAATTATATATAAAATCCCACACTACAAAATGATTATTCTTTCATTATAAAAGTCCTGGGTGCACAGGCATTGCTATAAAACAAAATAGAAAGTATTAAGTGCCCAGACGGAGTTAGAAATAACATACAATTGCAGTTCAGAGGACAAGAAGACCATGGTTCCTAAAAAGCAAACCGCGTGGGTCGAGGAGAACTAAGGCTTGAACAGATGGGCAGCCCTGTGCTCGCATCCCGGCTCCACTGCCGGGGATTCACTGGACCTCTAAGTCTCAGTCTCCAAAAGGCCCAGGAAAAATGTAGAGTGATGGCAGAATGGCAGATGGCAGAATGCTTGCCTGGATCATGATTGACATTCGATAAATATGAGCCCCCTCCCTCTTCTGCCTGGGGAATTAAGATTTGTTTAATAAACAAATTGACATTCGATGTGGGCTTGATAAATAATTATGACCTAACTAAACATGTAGAACTAACAATAGTAATAGTATTTATACGGGTAATACTTTATGCCAGAACTTCATACTTCTTGCAAGAACTATTCTAAGCAATACCCAAGCCATCTATATATATGTATATATTACTTAGGATAATTCTGGCATGATATATGAAACATGTATGTGTTAACAAATATACACATAGGGGCACCTGAGTGGCTCAGTGGTTGAGTGTCTGCCTTTGGCTCAGGACATGATCCCAGGGTCCTGGGATTGAGTCCCACATCAGGCTCCCTGCATGGAGCTTGCTTCTCCCTCTGCCTATGTCTTTGCCTCTCCCTGTGTGTGTCTCTCATAAGTAAATAAATAAAATTTAAAAAAAAACAAATATACATACAGACATGCCTGCACACACACACACACACACACACACACATTTCAATAATCCTGAGGAATATACACTCTCATCCTCATTTTAAATTTGGACAGATATTAGTACAGAAACATTAGGTACTCATCCAAGTTCTCCCACCCACTAAAGATTTGAACTTAGGCACACGCTCTAAAATCTGTTCTCCTAAATCTACACTGACATGCTATAAAAGCATAGCATGAAGGTACTGAACAAAATTCCATGTAATACCCAGGGCCACTGACAGTGAAAAGCCTAATTTTTGGACTTCACAGGGCATGCAGGGATTGTGAGAAATAAGACTTATAAAACAGAATAGGATCAGCTGACAGGGCCTCGAATGCCATGCTAAGGAATTCAAAATGCCTGTTTGACTGGGTTCAGACATGGTCAAGAAAGAAGTCAGACCAAGTGTAGAATTATCTAGCTGGATAGTCTGAAAGCAACTATTATAATTTGGGGATGAAGCAGAGTATGAACAGGGCCTGAGTGTTCCTTGACACAATAAGGTACAGATGCATTATCCAAATTGAATCCTCTCTATTCTATCTGGAGCATGCAGACCTCCCTGTTACTTATGCGCAGGGGCAGCAAGAAGGACAGTTAATGTGAGCAGCAGCAGCCACTGTGCAAACTATTGGAGAAGAGCTCATCAATTTGTAGTTCTAGGGAATCTTTTCTTGGAAGAGGGAAGTTTTAATATATAATTCCTTTCATAAGTATTACTATTCCCATTTAATACAGAAAGAGAACCAAGATTCTGAAAGACAGAATAAATGGCCTTTGGCTATCTGTGAAATAATGGTAGGAGGTTGTTTTCAAGGGTACCTTCATTGAAAGCCCAGCAGCTTCATCAGGCAGCTGAGGAACCAGTAACACAGTTCAAGAAGGGTCAGCGATAATAATTGACATGAAGAATGAAAATGTCATGTATTTCCCCCCCTGCCATGTGTCAGGTGCTAGAGACACAAAATGACCAGGGAGGAAGTCTTCAAGGTCATTGTTATCTGCAGGAGGGGACCAGAATAATGCACACATTTCAGCCCTGTTGGTGTGATGCCATGACCGAAGAGATAGCAAGTATCAATAAGGGGAGTGTCACCAGCTTAAACAAAGAGGTGGGGAAGAGCACAGCAGAAAAGGACCTTAAAGTAGGAGTCTGTTGATGTGTTTGAGGGAAATTCTAGCAGTGTGGTACCATAGAAGGATATGGTAAGGAGAGAAGCAGAAGGAGATGGTTTGGAAAACAGAGGCTTTATAGGGCATACTAGAAATTTTCCCTTGGTTTTATTTTATTTTTTTTTATTTTATTTTTTTTTTTTTTAATTTTTTTTTCTTTTTTTCTTTTTTTTCCCCTTGGTTTTAAAAGTAATAAACTCTCTTGTAAGAAAGAAGGCCTCGCCTCAGCAATCAGATAACAAAAAGATATAAAAGGCATTCAAATTGGCAAAGAAGAAGTCAAACTTTCCATCTTTGCAGATGACATGATACTGTACATAGAAAACCCAAAAGACTCCACCCCAAGGTTGCTAGAACTCATACAGCAATTTGGCAATGTGGCAGGATACAAAATCAATGCCCCAAATTATTGTCATTTCTATACACTCACAATGAGACTGAAGAAAGATAAATTAATGAGTCAATTCCATTTACAATTGCACCCAAAAGCATAAGATACCTAGAAATAAACCTAACCGAAGAGGTAAAAGATCTATACCCTAAAAACTTCAGAACACTTCTGAAAGAAATTGAGGAAGACACAAGGAGATAGAAAAATATTCCATGCTTATGGATTGGAAGAATTAATATTGTGAAAATGTCAATGCTACCCAGGGAAATTTACACATTTAATGCAATCCCTATCAAAATACCATGGATTTTCTTCAGAGAGTTGGAACAAATCATCTTAAGATTTGTGTGGAGTCAGAAAAGACCCCAAATAACCAGGGGAATATTGAAAAAGAAAACCAGAGCCAAGAGCATCACAATGCTGGATTTCAAATTGTACTACAAAGCTGTGATCATCAAGACAGTGTGGTACTGGCACAAAAACAGACACATAGATCAGTGAAACAGAATAGAGAACCCAGAAATGGTCTCTCAACTCTGTGGTCAACTAATATTCGACAAAGGAGGAAAGACTATCCACTGGAAAAAGGACAGTCTCTTCAATAAATGGTGCTGGGAAAATTGAACATCCACATGCAGAAGAATGAAACTAGACCATTCTCTTACAACATACACAAAGATAAACTCAAAATGGATGAAAGATCTAAATGTGAGACAAGATTCCATCAAAATCCTAGAGGAGAACACAGGCAACACCCTTTTTGAACTTGGCCACAGCAACTTCTTGCAGGATACATCTATGAAGGCAAGAGAAACAAAAGCAAAAATGAACTATTGGGACTTCATCAAGATTAAAAAAAAAAAAACAGCAAAATAAATAGTCAACAAAACTAAAGACAACCTACAGAATGGGAGAAGATATTTGCAAATGACGTATCAGATAAAGGACTAGTATCCAAGATCTACCAAGAACTTATTAAACTCAACAGCAAACAAACATACAATCCAATCCTGAAATTTTCAGAAGACATGAACAGAAATCTCATATAGGAAGACATAGACATGGCCAACAAGCACATGAGAAAATTCTCCGCATCACTGGCCATCAGGGAAATACACATCAAAACCACAATGAGATACCACCTCACACCAATGAGAATGGGGAAAATTAACAAGAGAGGAAACCACAAATGTTGGAGAGGATGTGGAGAAAGGGGAACCCTATTGCACTGTTGGTGGGAATGTGAACTGGTGCAGCTACTCTGGAAAACTGTGTGGAGGTTCCTCAGAGAGTTAAGAATAGAGCTACCCTACAACCCAGCAATTGCATTGCTGGGATTTACCCTAAAGATACATATTCAGTGAAACACTGGGACACCTGCACCCCAATGTTTATAGCAACAATGTCCATAATAGCCAAACTATGGAAGGAGCCTCGATGTCCATCGAAAGATGAATGGATAAAGAAGATGTGGTTTATGTATTCAATGGAATATTACTCAGCCATTAGAAACAACGAATACCCACCATTTGCTTTGATGGAACAGGATGCTATTATGCTGAGTGAAGTAAGTCAGTTGAAGGACAATTATTTTATGGTTTCACTCATACGGGAAATATAAAAAATAGTGGAAGGGATTATAGGGGAAAGGAGAGAAAGTGAATGGGAAAAATCAGAGAGGATGACAGAACATGAGAGACTCCTAACTCTGGGAAACGAATAAGGGGTAGTAGAAGGGGAGCTGGGCAGGGGGACGGGGCGACTGGGTGACAGGCACTGAGGGGGGCACTTGACAGATGAGCACTGGGTGTTATTCTATATGTTGGCAAATTGAACTCCAATAAAAAATATACAATAAAAAAAAGATTGTTTAAATGGAGTAACGCTAGAGGGAGAAAAATTATCTGGTGCTTCTCACAGTCAGTCAGGGAAGAACTGATGAAGGTGGTGCAGAGGAAAAAAAGAAGTGAACCATTCACCAGATGTTTTCTATGTTCCCATGTACTCAGGGTCACACCTGAGTACAAATATCCAGGTATTTGATTTCAAGTAATTAACCACACTATCAGCAGAAATGAAATATTTTTGTATGCATTTTTTTCTTCCTTTCTTTCCTCCTTCCTTCTTTCCTCCTTCATTTCTTTCTACTTCATGTGTTCCTGAAAACATCAACCACAGTGTGATATCACCTCACACTTGTTAGAATGGCCGTCATTAAAAAAACAAGAGATAAATGCTGGTGAGGATGTGGAGAAAAGGGAACCCCAGTGCTCTGTTGGTGGGGTTGTAAATTGGAACAGCCACTATGGAAAACAGTTTGGAGGATCCTCAAATAATTAGAAATAGAACCACCATATAGTCCAGCACTTCCACTTCTGCGAAAATATCCAAAGGAAATGAAAACACTAATAAAAAAGGATATCTATACCTTCATGTTAACGGCCACATTATTTACAATTGGCCAAGCCACAGAAACAAGCTAAGGATCCATTGGCAAATGAATGGATAAAGGAGGTGTTGGGGGAGGGGGACTGGATGGAGGTGGTCAGAACCTAGAAACTACCAGTTATCAGATAAATACTAGGGATGTAACACACAGCATGATGACGGCTGTAGCTTGCACTGCCATGTGATATCATAGGGGAGTCATTGAGAGTAAACCCTAAGAATTTTCATCACAAGGAGAATTTTGTTTTCCTTTTCTTTTTATTGTATTTCAATGAGATGATGGATATTATCTAAACCTGTTGTGGGAATCATTTCACAATATAGGTAAGTCAAACCACCATTCTGTATACCTTATACACTGATGTGTGTCAATTATTTCTCAATAAAATGAGAAAAAATGGAAGTTCTAATTTTCCCTAGGAAGAGTCCTTGCTTAAGCTACTCACAAGTTAACAACAACAAAGCTGAAAGCTAAGAGCAGAAATGGAACTAAGGAGGAAAGGAGAAGAGAAGTAGATCATGATAAACTTGGCCTATAATATGGTTTTGCCAAAGGCTGACAATGAGCTAAAATCTTCTCTTCTGAGTGCTAGTTTGAGATCCAAATCTCAGGAAAACGAATGGGGGAAAAAGACACATGTTGTCTGCTTTCATGCTCTTATTTCTAGAGAAATCTGCTCTCTCCTCAAAGATTTCTATTCAGCAAGGTTAAATTATCTTAAGAGAAAATCAGCTACATGACAGGTGAATTGGAACTTATCACTGGTGTACACATTGCTATTTGGAAGTGAACCCATAAAGCACTATGAAGGAAATAATGGTAACAGCATCCTAGAACCTTTTAGTCTACTATTTGTCCTCATGGGACTAGAATCAGGCTTAGCCTCTTCTCTGGCCAATTGAATGTAAAGGACTGTGGGAACCAGACTCATAATCTGCAAATAGCTTTTGAGGCCAACAATTGGACCCTCATAGTCAGAATAACATTAAGGAGGAATTATGCACAGTGTGTGTTACCCACTCTCTCTTTGTGACACGTGTCCCTCAGGTAGTTTCTGATAGGTTGGATAGCACAGGCTTTCTTAACTATATAGATTGAAACTTCACTGTCCCTTTGCCTCTCTGAAGTGCTCTAGTCTAGGAATTAAGAGCATTAAAGTCAGCTATGGTAGTGGAAGTTACTCTCATATGTGATCTTGTTTCAATGCCCCCTTCAACTAATGATCTTTCCTTGAAAAAAATGTCTTAAAAACTCCATCTTTGGTTTTCCCTCCAAATTGTGAATATGAGATTCTCTCAAGATATTATGTACACATTCCTAGGGAGCACAGTTCCTTTAAGATATTCTATGCAAATATAGTAGGGTTCCATAATGAAACAAGTTAAGGGAACAAATGTGGAATCTTCCTTCATTCAACTTTACCTGTGATTCCAGGTATGACCCTGGTCTCTTGAAGCTTGCAGTGACAGAGACAAATAAGTAAAGCAAGATGCATTTAGAGAGGAAAATAAAGAAAGACAGGAGGGCAGGCTGTGCTGGAGAGGGAAAAGGAGTTGGCAAGATCCCTTACTAAGGCCACTGAAGAGCACAGAAGGGATTAAAGAGTTCAACAGTCTTTCCATCTTGGTATTTATCAATGACTTTACTCTGGACACATCAATTAGTCTCTTTCCAACTCTGGGCTTGGCCTTTACTATAATGTCCCTTTGCTCCAGGTCCTGTAGTACAAGACCAGGCCCTCTTGGTAACCCCCCAAGATCAGTTCTCCATTTTATTGAGGAGGAAGTTCATAAAGCTTCCTATTCCTTTTTCAGAAATCAGAAGAAGGCAAAGCATTGCCTCTTTTTGTTTTCATGAAGTGTGAAAAACATGATTTTGCTAAGTGGGTATTACAGTTTTCTCCAGTTGTGCACCATATGGTCAAGCTCCCATACATTTTGGTGTTCTAGCTCTCAACACAGAGATGGAAATGTAAATAGATGACATTGTTGTCAACACTCACTTTATTACCCCTCATACTTATTGCAGCAAAAGTCAAATAAAAATCAGAACATCTGAATAAATATAGCAATGACAGTGGAAGAATTTGATGCCTCAAATATATACTCATATTTAAATAGATACTTATCAGTACATGCATAGTGTCTTCAAGAATAATTAGGGATCTGGATGATCCAAGTCCAAGAACAAAATTCCATGTTTCTATTTAGCTGTGGGATAATATACCTGATTTTCACATTATTAGTCAATCATATTTTATTTTCTATAAAATGTGACCCAGATCAATAATTGTCACAAGGAAGCTGATAGCCTAATTGTATGCATAAGGTTCCTCTTGGTCTAGGAAGAGTTTTAAGTAACTTAACTCAGGAACTTCTTTTAAATCAATGATGATTTGTTAAAGCTATAAATGGACAGAGGCCAATGGTGATATGAGAGCCCTTCAACTTTTACTTTAACAAAGCTTTAGCAATGCCTTTTCCTGGTGCTTGTAACTCTTGACATTCAATGAACTCTTTTTGTACTTGAGTTATTGATGGAATTGTTTTCATGCAAGTAGTTACAGAGGAACACACTGGGTCATCAAACTAGGAGAACAATGAGGAAATGGGATATAGAATTAATCACTTTTGATGGAAGAAGTGGAGGTAGAGATCCAGATGTCATGGCCATGTTGTGCTGCTTCTATGAGAAACCAGTTGTCTTGCCAGGAACTGGGCACTGGGTTCTAAAGGCACTGGCGCCTCCAATGAGATAGGTATTTGATGGAGGACGTTACCTTTAATCTTTGTAAGTTACTCAGTAACTTCGGCTGGCAAGTCTTACTATCTCCATTTACTAGGATTAAACAAGAATGAGTGTGTGATGGGTTAATGCCTCTGGGGACTTTATTTTATACCTGATGAGATTTCATGCGAAAACTTTTATATGTGTAAATTAATAATAAAGTCACCGCTATTAGGACTGATATTAGGATTCCATTTTCTAAAGTGGCCACACAGTAACCATATTTCAAGAGGATGATTGACAGTTAAGGGGAGAGTGGAGCAAAATGACAATTAACTGTTGACTGCATAAGACTGTGTGTGACAGAGGTTGTGTCAGGTTTTGTGTGTGTGTGTGTGTGTGTGTGTGTGTGTGTCAAGGTTTAGATGGGAATGAGGAAATACTCATGCCTCATGCTGGAAGGCATTTCTACTGCTACAAATAGAGGAGAAAACAAATATCCCTTCAGTGATACAGTCACATAATCTGGAAAGAGCAAGAACACATCATTCTTAAGAGAAGGAACAGAACATGAGTGTGTGATTATAACTAGCAGGGTTCCACCTGAATGCCCCACTTAACTTGTGGTCAAGGTCAAGTGGAAGTGAGAGTTTTTCTCTCCTGTTGCCCTGAATCCTTGAATTGTTGTACTCTGGAGGCCACATTGACAATGGAGGCAAAGTGGATGGTGGCATGGATTAGTTTTCCTCTTTGCCAACTATCAGGATTAAGCAACAGAAGTGGAGCCATTCTTATATAACAATCAAGTTCAGGGTGGTCTTCTAGCCCAATTAAATCACTGTCTATGAAATTCAAATAGATACATGACATCTGTGCTTATAATGATATAATAATGTCATGTACTACAAACAAGAGTAGAATAAAAAATAATTCAGCAGTCTGTCTTCTTTTTACACCCCTAAAATCTATCACTTAGGGAATATAGTCAGTGATATTGTAATAGTGATGTATGGTGACAGATGGTAGCTACATTTGTGGCGAAAATGGCATAACACATGAACTTGTCAAATCACCATGTTGTGCACCTGAAACTAATGTGACACTGTGTGTCAATTATACTCAAATTTTAAAAATGATAAAAAAATAAATAAGTGCTTAAAAAAAGAAAGAATTCCTGTCAGCCACCAATAGTGTCCAGTGCCTAACACCTATCTCTTTCATTTCCTTTTCTCTAAGTGCCTGTCTGAAATATCCATTTCAACACATACCCCTACAGAGCAGTTTGGAACATTGAAGTCTGAGTGGGTTTTTCAGTTTAAGTTTTAACTCTGTGGTTTGCATGTTAATTACCCTCTGCCTTATTAAATATATCTTATTAAACTTAAAAAAATTGCATTTCTAATTAGCTCTGAGCTGCTAGTCCTTCCTTAGCTTTCATTTGTACTGTTTTTCTGGGAGAACCCTTTGAATGTCATTCAGAAAATTTAAGTATGATTGACAAATGCCTTGCATGGGGCTTGAGAGTATTAATAAGTCACAGTTTCAGAATATACTCTCACAAAAAACATTTTTACACAAGAATTGGCGATCAGAACTTCTTTCACTCTCTGTGAGTATTGTGTGTATCTGTGAGAATCTATTAGGTGCCATGTCATTTGCATATAGCATTTAATGTAAGATTCACAACTGCCTTGGAGACTTTATTTTCACTCTTCTCCTGATGAGAAAACCAAGAGTCAGAAAAGTTGTCTTCCTTTGCGTATCCATTCATTCAATGAATTCAGCAATTTACTAATAACTGTGTGAGCCAAGTCAGGGTGCTGTTGGTAACTCACTGATTTTGAAATAACTACAGTGCACAGATTTGCTTTGGGTTACTGAATGCCATTTCAGCCATACCTTTAAGACATACTGTTTCCTGCACTAAGCATTTCAGTTTAAAATAAGATACAGTCTATATCCCCAAAGGAATTACAGCCCTAGTTCCTTGCTGAGGATGACAGAGCAAATCAGCAGGGTGGTTAGGATTAGCACTCAAAGCTTATCTCCTTTCTCTCCCACTCTCCTGCTTCTTTTAAAACAGACCCTTAGGCAGCATGATGATTGGCAGAGCACCAGACTTGAAATAGGTCTCCCTGAGAATTCCTGATATTCCGTGTCAAGGTTACAGAGGCGGAGTTTGGTTGTTGCACCTGTTAGTTATTGCTCAAACTGCAGTTAGGCAAATTAATGACATCTTCCCCATGGCACCTGGATGCTTGCACTCTCACTGCCAGTCAAAGTCATCAGTGGGGTTGGCTCAATGGGATGTATTTGTCGAAGCCATTTGAGTTGCTCTGGTGGCAGCTAACACATACCCATCCATTCTCCACCAATAATTGCCAGTGGCCGTCCCGTCTTAGCCTCATAGTTTGTGCCTACTCGGTTAGCTGCCTAGTAAAGAGTAAGAAGAACATCAGCGTCTTCATTATGACCAACGTTCTTCCATTCATAAGCCAAAATGTTGTTTGCTGTTAAGGAATGAACGTCTTGGAATCTCTGGGTGGCTCAGCGGTTAGGCCTGCCTTCAGCCCAGGGTGTCATCCTGGAGTCCTGGGATTGAGTCCCACGTAGGGCTCCCTGCATGGAGCCTGCTTCTCTCAATGTTCTTTGAGCTCAGGCATGAGAAGGAGATGCAATGATATCATAGACCTCACTGAGCCTCCTTTTCTGTCTGCAGACCTTTGCAGGAAACATGAATGCTGACAGTGTGATGCACCACAAGTTACTGCACTCAGTGAGAGCCCGCTTCGTTCGCTTTGTGCCCCTAGAATGGAATCCAAGTGGAAAGATTGGCATGAGAGTGGAGGTCTATGGATGCTCCTATAGTAAGTATGTGCATGTGCCCTCAACTTGTGTATTATGAGCAGCCCTCCCCACTCATACTAGTTTATCTACATTGAGATGGCAATCTCAGTTGTTTTAACATTCTTTCAAGTCTCTAATAACTTCTGCACATTAGAAAATGTAAAATTCAATCAAGAGGTAGAAACACTCTACTTCTGTCTAGGAATGAAGAAGCTTTGGGGTGATAACACAATAAAAGCTTGAGAACAACAACACAAAGTTCAAAGTTAAGAGCTCTTGGATTCTGAGCATCATTTGTCCTTGAAGTAGAAGAGTAATTTGAGCTCCATTCTTTCTCAGAAGAGGGGTGAAGTATTATGAATTCACTCTTCCTTCAGAACCATCAGGGAAAAAGGTTCTCCCTCTTCACCTGTTCTAGAAGAGGAAGAAATGGAACATTTCAATCCAGTGTAGCCCAGGGAATGCTTCTTTCCTGGAATTATGCTAGCTATGCACTAGTCTGTTAGTTGTTGTGTATTGAACGTAAAAGCAGTGCTCCATCTAGCAAATAAGAAAGGTTGTAATGGTGGGTAGAACTGGGAATCACTCTAGAATAAAGTAAAAATTATGCAAAAAATGTAATTTTCCCTGCAAGTTTTATATTTAAATCTAAAATTTCATCATCATAAATTATTTTTCTACCTTAGCAGTGACATCTCTTGCTTATATGCCAAAACCCAGTGACCTCCAATGAATGAACACACACATGATTTGCTACCACTAAAATTTGTTCAACAGATCCTGCTGAAGTGTCTATTTGGGTTACCTCCTTGTACAATTTTCTGTAATGTAGTCAACCGAATGCCTGTATCAGGATCATCTGCAGTGGTCCTTAAAAATGCATTTGCCTAGCCATGTTTTATATATCCCGGATTATGATTCTGGGCATAGGGACCTAGAAAGCCGAATATTAACAAGCTCCCTAGGGAAGCTATGGACATAGAGTATCCAGTAAAAATAAATCTCTGCACAGGGGATTTACTTGTGAAATGATTGTCTTTATCTTGAACAAGCACTTGCAGAAAGAATGTATTATACAACAGATACATCAACAAACCATTAGATTAGGGAGACACTTCCTTCCACTCTAGCCCTTCCATAACAAAGCATACAGCATCTGTAAGTGTTTAGGCTTCCTATCCCAGGATCTCTGGCACACCCAGATTCTCTTGTTACCTCTTCTCTTGATAATAATTGTCACTACTCAGAGGTTTACTTTTAGGTACAACAGGAAACCTTCATGCTGAGGTAAAAGGGTTATTTATATTATAACTCCAGCCACCTATTTTGGTGTAACAATCCTATTGCTATTTAACATGTCCTCATTGTTTTCCGCCAGTTCAGTCCATTGCCCTTGTTCTTTATGCACATTGTTTGATGTGCCTGCACAGAAAGACTCATGGCACCAAGTTAAATAGCTGACTGTAGGGTTGAAAGAGACCTTTGAGCAGCATGTTAAGCTTTTTCTGGTGCCAGAACCCTTTGAGAACCTGATGGCAGCAAGGAACCCTCTCTTAAGAAAAGTGCCCACAATAGCATTCTTTTTATAAGTAGATTTTTCAACATAGGAAGTCCACAGATCCACTAAAAGCCAATCCTTGACCTAGCTAACAGCCCCCAATTTGGAATAGCGCAGTCCTGTGTGGATTCCTCTCCAGGTAGGCTCTGTGTCTATTGAGTGCATCCCCTCAGGAGTACCTTACCTTCGGGTACCTAGTGTGAGTGGTGGGATGTTAGGCACCTGGGGAGCTGCTGGACACACATCTCTACAACCATCCTCAAGCCTTCCTCTGGTTCTTTTAAGTCACTAGTCTTTTTTTTTTTTTAAGATTTTATTTATTTATTTATGAGAGACACACAGAGAGAGACAGAGACACAGGCAGAGGGAGAAGCAGGGAGCCTGATGTGGAACTTGATCCCAGGACCCCAGGATCATGACCTGAGCCCAAGGTGGACCTCAACCCCTGAGCCACCCAAGTGCCCTATCAGTCACTAGTCTTATAGTTTTGCTGCTTTTTCCCTTGGGGAAAAAAGAATATATTTCTCATTTATTTTCCTTTTTTCTTTTCTTTCTTTTCTTTTCTTTTCTTTTCTTTTCTTTTCTTTTCTTTTCTTTTCTTTCCTTTCCTTTCCTTTCCTTTCCTTTCCTTTCCTTTCCTTTCCTTTCCTTTCCTTTCCTTTCCTTTCCTTTCCTTTCTTTTCTTTTCTTTTCCTTTCTCCTTCTTCTCCTTCTTCTTCTTCTTCTTCTTCTTCTTCTTCTTCTTCTTCTTCTTCTTCTTCTTCTTCTTCTTCTTCTTCTTCTTCTTCTTTCTTCTTTTAATGTCTCTTATTTCTATCTAGAAACATGCTTTAGCTTGTCCTCTGGATCCCAACTCTCTTTCCCAATGTCATCTCATCCCCCTTTTGACTGGATTATTCTTATAAATATAAAAATTTGCATGTAAACTATCAAACAAAGCAGCAACAACAAAAACCCTAAGGTCCTGCTTAGCACCCACTTCTCCTTCTCTCCCTACCTTTGCCCAGAATAGCTTCTCTCTAAAACTTGTCTGTAGTTGCTGACTCTACCTTCTTACCTCCAGGTACACTGAAGCTGATTCTCTTCAGTATGTACACATCTGGTGTTTAGTTTAAAGTGTTAGCTTGGCCAAGTCTTGTCATTCAACCAAACACGAAGCTAGGCATTGCTGTGATGTGGTGAACATCTGCAATCACTGGACTTTATGTAAAGGAGATTATCCTTGATGTCTGGGTGGGCCAGATGCAATCAGTTGAAAGGTTTTAAGATCAGAACTAAGGTTTCCCTGAGGAAGAAGAAATTCTACCTGTGACATGCAGCTTTAGCTCTTGCCAGAGTATCTGGCCTGCCCCTCCTGACCTGACCTCCTGTTTGAAGATGGATTTCAAACTTGCCTAGCCAGCCCCAACAATCATGTAAGCCATTCCTTGTAATACAACTATATCTGTATCTGTACATCTATCTATCTGTCTCTTTATCTATCTATCTTCATCCTATTTCTCTGGGGGAATCATGACTAATGCAGAATGCCCCACAGAAGCTACTTCATTCAAGACCACCAGTGACCTCCACATCGCCAAATCCAATGGTCACTTCGTTTTTCTCACTTCACTCAACCTCTCAGTGGCATTTGGTTCAATTAGCCATTTCTACTTTTTAAAAACCTGGTTTTCCCTTCTAGCTCCCTTGTTACCTATGCTAACTCTCAGGGCTGAGCCTCAGGACCTCTTCCCCTTTCCACCTACACCCCAGGCCTCCTGAATTTACAGAGTTCCATATGTTTAAATACGGTGGATATGCTGATCATTGGCACATCTGCACCTGGCCTGTCCTCTAGAATTACATAGGCAATATACTAGATCTCTCCAGATGAATGTCTACTAGTATATGTGCTGCCGAAGCGAGCACTCCATATGAATGTCTCTACTAAATTTAATAGAGCAGAAACACAACTCTTGACTACCATTCCCTCAGACACCTGCTTGTTAACATCTCCCTCCCATCTCAGTAAATGGCACCACTCTTCATTCACTTGGTAGAGCAAAAAACCCAGAAAACAGTCTTGATTCCTCCTTTCCTATAACCTATACTCTCATGTGCAACTTATTTACAGTTCACAGCAGCTCCACCAGCTCTGTCCTCCAAAACATATCCTAAATCCACATCCTTCTTCTGCCTTCCAGAGCTGCAGCCTCTGTTAGTAGTCACTTTGTGTATTTAAATAGCCTTCAAGCTGGACTTCCTGCTCCATGCCACAGTCTCTCCAAACCTATTTAATACAATCAGCAGCCAAAGTGATCTTTGTAAATAAGGGACAAAACTGCATCACTCCCCTGCCTTCTTCACTTAAAATAGACTCCTTTCAGGCAAGTACACTTTCTTATTGGATGTTCCATGTCAGCCTCTTCAAATTTCTTCTATTTCTTTCTGTCCTTAGAGGCCTTCTAGCTATTCCTGAAACATGCCAAGCTGTTCTACCTCAGGGCCTTTGCACTTTCTGTTCCCTGGGCACAGAACAGCTTTTCCAAGCATTTATGTAGTTAGTTCTTTCCACCAATGCAATTTTTAATTCCAATTCAGCTACTTTAGAGAAGTCCACTCTGATCACCTTTCTAAGGTCTCCTGCTCTACTTCCCATGCATCAACCAACATCCCCTGACTATCTGATGTGCTTTTATTTTCCTTTTGGTGCCTGTCACAAAAATCTTGTTTGCCTGTTTGCTAATCTTGTTTGTTGTTTGCCCTGCTAAATCCCTGCAGCAGAATGTAAGTTCCATGAGAACAGGCAACTTGTCTGTTAAGTCTCAGGACCTAATAGGCACAAGTAGATATTAAATAATACTTGTGAATGAATGGACACATATATCAGTCCAATCTCAGCAGGGGCAACCATGTAATGTATCTGAAATTACTTTCTGTTAAACACCCAATGTAGTTTCTAGGAAACTGCTTTTTTTCTTATGGGCTTATAAATCTTTTTCTCAAAATTCCATTTAAGTAAGTTGCCAAGACTATAGAAAACTTACAGTTCTATGATTTTCTAAGATGTCAAGTCTTGCCATTTTTGCAATACTGCGTAGTCAAGCATTCATTCATCCATTCACTCATTTATTCCTTCAGCTAACAACTTTATTTAACACTTAAGATACACCAAGCATCACGCAGAGCCTTAAGGGGTATAAGAAATAAAAAATGAACTTTTCCTGGACTTTCATAAGTCCTGTACTTTTTTCTTTGAAGAAATTTTTTATGATTGCATATCATTAATTAATTATGTAACTGTTTCTTTGACATATGCCCCCTTCGACTAGATTCTAAGCTTTGAAAAGGCAGTCACTGTGCCTGTCAGGCATGTCGGGTATACGGTATATTTTTAGTGAGCATTTGTTGAGTGATTGATACTGCTGAGAGTCAAAGATGGGGTAACAAGTATGTAAATAAAAACATGCCATAAAGAATTGAATGTGCCTGTTAGGAATCTGCAAAGGGAGTCCAGGGGATGAAGAGGACAAAGGAAGCAGGTGTCGCTGCTGGCATCAGAAAGATTCTGGAGATATCATCCGCCTCAGCTGGGTCTCAAAAGTTAGTAGTGACTTCCCCAGCACAGAAGGCATCTCCAGGCAGCAGGAGGTGCGGGCACATAGGGAAGCAGGGACAAAGCCTTGGGGTTTTGTTGTTTTAGTGCACAAGCAGCAATGACAGGAAAGTGGGAAATGAAGCCACTTTGCCTCTCTTTGCTTCAGCAGTTTCTTTCAGTAACATAAAAAAAGAAAAAAAAAAAATTCCTCTGGTGATCCTATGGGTCCTAGAGCCTCTGTGCCTTAGCCTGCCTATGACTTGCCAGCCTTGTCCCTCCTTGTTCCTCAGCCAGTGCTTCTGCAGCTGTTCGGGTAGTCCTCTGTTTCACGAAAGGAGCAGTGACTCACCCTTTAGGGGCTCCTCATAGGTCACAGGTCTCTGCCCCTCTCATTTGCCCCATTCCCCATATCCAAATTCCACTGAGTGTGCATGTACAATTAGTTCCCTGCAAAGACATGAGCTTCTCTCCTGATTCCATATTTTCATATTTGCAGCTTCCTTTTTTCAGAAAAATCCTCCTTGTCCTTCACCAGGCTGACTCCTGATCGCCCTTCACCAGCCAGATCAAATATCACCTACTTTTGAAATCTTTTTGCCTCCTAGACCTTGTCATGTGATCCCCTTTTAGGTTTAATGTTTCAGGTCTAGGTTTTATCGTATTAAATTAAAGTTACCTGGTGCTTCCCCACCTAACCACCAGTCTATTCTATAAGGTGGGATCATGTCCTACCTTTCTGCTACCCAGGACGTAGATCAGTGTCTGACAACTGCTATATACTCCATGAATATTTAAGGTGTATTTAATTTTTAGATCTAGAGGCTAGCCATACTTTTTCATTTTTGAAAGTTTTTATTGTATTTTTAAATTGTATTGTATTGTATTTTGTAAAATCATGATACTTTTTTTTAAGAATTTATTTATTTATTCACGAGACACACAGAAAAAGAGGCAGAGACACAGGCAAAGGGAGAAACAGGATCCCTGCAGGAAGCCTGATACAGGACTTGATCCCAAGACCCCAGGATCATGACCTGAGCTAAAGGCAGATGCTCAACCACTGAGCGACCCAGGTGCCCTTACAATACTGTGTTTTATAATAATCTTTCTAATGAAGGCCTCTTTTCTCTTGTATGTGTATATATGTACACACATGCATATATATATATATACACATTTTATAAATAATAAAAAGATACGAGCTTATTAGAATCTTCCTTATACACAGGTTTAATATCTCACACTTTTTCTCCTTGAACAACTGAGATTATCAGTGGCTATAGTTCCCAAATTAAATGTATTTAGAGCTTCCTTAGGCTATTCTGGTATTATGCTGCCTTAAAAATCTCTAGAAGTAAGAATGTATCTAATCTCCATTTTCCTTAACTATTGACTTTTTAAAAGATTTTATGTATTTATTCATGAGAGACACACAGATAGAGGCAGAGACAGAAGGAGAAGCAGGTCCCTCATAGGGAGCCTGATGCGGGACTCAATCCCTAGACAGGGATCATGCCCTGACCCAAAAACAGACGCTCAACTGCTAAGCCACCCAAGCATCCCAAGTATTGATGTTTTTAAAATATTTTCTTTTTGATTGCCTTCATTTCCTTTTATTTATTTATTTTAAAATATTTTTACATATTGGGGTGCCTGGATGGCTCAGTCGGTTAAGTGTCTGCCTTCAGCTCAGGTCATGATTCCGGGGTCCTGGGATCAAGCCCCGGAGTAGGGCTCTCTGCTCAGCGGGGAGTCTCCCTCTCCCTCTCCCTGTCCCTCTCCCTGTCCCTCTCCCTCAGCTCATGCTCTCTCTCTCTCATATCCTATTTATTTGAGAGGGAGCAGGAGTAAGAGAGTGTGCATGAGTGAGGGGAGGGGCAGAGGCAGAAGGACAAACAGACTACCTTCTGAGCGCAGACACAAGGCTTCATCCCACGACCTTGAGATCACAACCTGAGCTGAAACCAAGAGTCAGATGCTTTAACCAACTGCTCCACCCGGGTGCACCCTGCCTTCATTCCCTTTTATATATTCCAGGGTGACTGTCTCATTTTATGGAAGTTCCCATTGCTTTCATGTCATCAGTGCCATCTTTTTGCCATGGTCACAATGAAGTTCAAAGCAACAGATTCCTTTTGTGGGCTCAGATATGAACAATTGAACAAACGGTCTGTTCTTAAAAACATGAACCTTCCAGCAAACCCTGTTAACTTCTTTGAGCCTCTGTTTCCTCATCTGCAAATCACAGTGGTAATTACTTTAAAGACTACAATGTCACTTCAGAGTTATTAAGTATCAAGCATAGAACAGAATATGTAGCCAATAGTCTACGTTTAGTCACTGACATTCTGACTTAGGTGTATATCCGTATATCCCTGGAGGAAATCCCTGTACTGCCATTATGTGTTGCCTTTTTGGGAAACATTAACCTTATCCTCTATTAGACTAGGGGCCCGTCTCAGATTGAGATATGTCCTGTTCTTGTTTCTACTTCTGCTGTCATAGGCGCTGGGATCTCAGTTCTCTGCCACCTTCAGGTTCTCTCTCTGTGCTCAAGAAAAGGATCAAACATGGTCTCCCATGGCATTCTACAAAGACTAAAAACAAGATTTTCTCCTATTTTGATTGCTACTGATAAATAATTCCATGGAGTAAATAATTCCATGGCGAACCAAGAAAATAATTTTTAACGTCCTTCCAGATAGTTATTTCAAACACATTATATCCACTTTCTGCTATATGTTGAGTTCATTATGGCTGTGACACATTTTGCATGTATGAATGTTTGGCAACCAAACTTGCTACATTGCATTCTCATAAGAACTCTAGAATACCTCTTCCGTTACCATTTTTCCTCCTGTGTCACCTCAATTATAAAATGAGGTATGTGGTTTTTGAATTTTGCATGGGTGTTTCCTCTCTCTGATCAGTTTTCAGGTTGATTGGTTTTTGGCCAAACATGTGTGAGTAAACCAAGTAAGTAAAAGACATGGATTCTGCTACATCACTGAGTTGCTGATGTTAAGATGAACACTTGAAGTAGAGATGTCAATAGAGAATTGCGCAAAATAATTCATCTCCTGTAGAGACTACAAAAGAGGAAGAGGTGGGAGAATGAAGAGCACCATTCTGAATTAATGGTGATTCTTTCTGGAAGACAGAGCCAGTATGTTCCCTATTGGTGGCAACTTTTCCATTGTTAAATTACAATTTCTGGAGGGCGCCTGAATGGCTCAGTGTTTGAGCATCTGCCTTTGGCTCGGGTTGTGATCCCAGGGTCCTGGGATCGAGTCCCACATCGGGCTCCCCACAGGGAGCCTGCTTCTCCCTCTGCCTAAGTCTCTGCTTCTCCTCTCTCTGTGTGTCTCTCATGAATAAAAATAAAATCTTAAAAAGTTACAATTTCCATTAGAAATGTCACCATCATCATCAATATCCCCCTTCCCCCACTTTCATTTAATATGCTCATTATGGTGGAACACACTCCAAACCTCAATAGTCTTTCAAATAGAAATTGCTATTCCTATGTACTATACAAAGAGAGACTGAAATTTATAAAGCTGAAGTGTCTTTTAGATAAGTAATTTGCATCCTAAGCCAAATATTTCTTCTGAGCTCTAAAAATATATATTCATTTGCCTGATTGATATCTCAATTTGGTTATGTCATAAATAGCTCAAATTTAACATATCCCAAAGGGAACTCTTAAAATCAACTTGTACCCTCCAACCATGCTCAGTTTCTTCTTCTTGTGGACTTCCCTATATCCGGAGATAACACCAGTTGCCACCACCAGCCATGGGGAACTTTCTTTAAGTCTCTCCTCTCACTTCTTTCCTGTGGTAGATCCATCAGCACGTTCTATCAGTATTACTTCCAAAATTCATCTCAAATATATCCATTTCTGGGGATCCCTGGGTGGTGCAGCGGTTTGGCGCCTGCCTTTGGCCCAGGGCGCGATCCTGGAGACCCGGGATCGAATCCCACGTCGGGCTCCCGGTGCATGGAGCCTGCTTCTCCCTCTGCCTGTGTCTCTGCCTCTCTCTCTCTCTCTCTCTCTCTCTGTGACTATCATAAATACATTAAAAAAAAATTTAAAAAAAATATATCCATTTCTTTTCCTCTAGCCTGGTTCAGTTATATCTCTGATCACCTGGATTTTTAACTCAGTAACCCCCTTTCAATCCCTTTTTTCTTTCTTTCTTTCTTTTAGTCCATTATCTCTGCTATAGTCAGCAGGATTGTCATAAAATGCAGAGTTGACCCACTTCCTGCTGAAAACTTTTTACTGGCTTCTGCCTGCATTTAACAAAACCAAAGTCATGTGTGTGAAGAAGAGGCCTTGGACGATCAGACCTTTGCCTGCTTCCCTGACTTCACTGCCCCATCATATCCCCTCCCTATCTGGGCTCAAGCCCCATGGGTTGATTACTCCATCTGCAGGGCTCCCCACCTCCTCTGCCTTCTTGAGCTCACCTTTTAAATCATCTTAGCTTTATTATCATTTTCTCAGAAAGGTACCAATTGATTCCCAATTTAAATAAACTTATTCTTGCTTTTTTTTTTTTTTTAAATCTTAAAACATGCTGTTCTTTTCTTTCAAAGCAGGGATCTCTGTCTTAGTCTGTTCAAGCTGGAATATGATAGACTGAGTAGCTTATAAACAGTGGACAGTTATTTCTCACAGTTTTGGAGGTTGGAAAGTCCAAGATTAAGGCAGAGTGAATTTGGTGTCTGGCAAGGGCCCACTTCCTGGTTCATAATTGGCCTTCTCACAGTGTTCTTACCTGGCAGAAGGGATAAGAGAACTCTGTGCTTCTCTTTTTTAAGAGCACTAATCCCGCTGATATAACCACCTCTCCAAAAGCCCATCTCCAAATAACATCATATTGGGGATCAGATTTCAACATATGAATTTTGGGGAGATATAAACATTCAGCATATAGGATGAATAACATACATACACACAGAGACAGAAAAAGAAATAGATAGAAACAGATAGATCGATATAGTTATCTACTAGCTATTTACATGTGTATTTCATTGTGAATTACCTGTCTCACCTACCAGTTTTCAATCCCCATAAGATCAAAGACCATATCTACTTAAATACCCTGTTCATAGCACAGAATGAGGCCCATTTCAATTAATAGCAAATGAATTTGTTGAATGAGCAACTTCCCCAAAATGGCACAACCAGTTGGCATTTGAAGACAGGTTTTGAACCTGGTTTTGTATTATTTCTATAACCTTGGGCTTTACCCTGTGTATCTGCAAGACTTAGCCATATGACATGGGAAAATCTTATTAGAAAGAAAGCATCATATTCAGTCTCCTAATACACGTATTATTGCTTTACTCACAAGGCCCAAAATGAGCAACCCTCAGTTCCCAAGCATATGTAACTAAGATGTCCAGGGACAGAGTTTAGCTACTGTCCAGTCCAGGAGCTCCTTACTTCTTTATCCCTTACCTTCATCTCAGACCTAACGCTACTTAAGAATCATCTGGGGAATAGAGGTCCCAGTATAAGTAATTTCTTGCTGTTCCTAGGTGATTGTTATATGGAGCCAGAATTTAAAACTCTACTTTCAAATTCCTTCTCTAACTATGAGAGTCACTTCATTCTTCTACATTGTCATTTTCATGTCTGTGATTGCTAAACTTAAGGGTTTAAAATGAAATGTGGATACTATTAAAGATAGTATACAATAATATTAGACACATGGGCATACTTGCCACCAGCGATGCAAACCTAGCTTTATCACCTGCTGGTTGTATAATCCTGGACAATCTTGAGTCTTCTGTAGACACAGTTTCCTTTTTAGTGAAGACAGAGGTAAAAATAATGCTCATTTCATATATGCAAATTGCTTGAAAGAGTGCTTGGCATATGATAAGCATTCAAAAAGTGTTAGCTATGATCTTCATTATCTTCATCTGTATTTAAGCTGGTCACCACACTTCTCCCTATTTTTCCTTTACCCTCTTTTTCAGGACCACATTCCACCTGTACCTCAAAAGAAGGAAGTAAACTTTTTTTATATACCCTCAGCAGGCCATCTGGTGACTTTTAGGCTATGTGGACTTCTGTCTGGGGGCTTCTACTTGAATTCCTTTCCATATGGGAAGCTAATTAATTTTAAAAAGCATTATAAATTCTGGTAAGGTTTAATGATCTGTCAGGCTTCCTAATTTCATTAAAAATTACAACCATCATTTTATATCTCAAGTTGCCTCCTTTTCATACACAAAAAAGACTTTGCCCCTATTTGGTTAATTACGGCCAAGTAGTGTCATCCAAAATTCATCAGCCTCAGAGCTGAAGTCATATTCTCTTTCCCCAAATAAATCTCTTTGTAATTCCAGCTTCAGCTGCTCGCTCTGTTGTTCTCATCATCTGGAGGCATTTGTTATACATGTTAGAGGCCACAAAGTTGTGAATTTCATCTTTGGCATGTTAAGGCCCAGATCACAGGGGGGACCTCAAAAGGCTAGGTTTATAGCTATGCAAACCCTGGAGGGGGCAGGATGACAGCAGTGAGGTCTGTGGGCTTGGAGACTCCAGTCTTTGGGATCTTTGAGTCCCAGTTTGGAAATCATAGCATTGTATGACTCGAAATACCTTCATGATTGCTTGTTGCAATTCCTTCATTCTATAGCGGAGGAAATTGAGGCCCAGAAAGGTCTTAAAATTTGAGTTAGTCAACTTCTTTTCTCTTTTTTTGCTTTTCATTCATAGAGTAAAAACTAGTATGCATATATATGTACAGTAAGATCACATAACCTCAAAAGCTCTATGATATTCTTCTACCTTAAGTCAAGTTTTCTGATAAGCCTGGAATAACTTTTCTTATTGATTGAGGATCTTAAAAGTCCTTCAACAGATAGTGAACATTACTTAGTAGTCCCTCTCTGCTAGGTTTTGGAATATAGAAATAAATAAGACAGGACTGAGAATTTTTAGTAGCTACAAAAGGGATATAAGAAATGCTTCTAAACTTGAAGGTTGAGGACGCAAAGTGTTTTATAAGGTTGCAATGTAGGAGAAATCCACAGCTAACCATTTTTCCTGATTAATTCAAGTTCTGCTGCTTGCTGTGTGCTCAGAGCGTATGGCTCTGATTCCTGGGACCGGTATGCTAATGGTTGTGATTTTAAAGGAACCTTAAGAGGCAAAATGAACTAGTAGTTAGATCAACTGCTTTGTGCAGCAGTGGATTTCCTCACAAATGTCAAGGTCTTGTCCCCTACAGTTTATTTTACATTTACTCTGTCCAGGGACACCTGAGTGGCTCAGTGCTTGAGCGTCTGCCTTCTGCCTGGGGTCCTGGGATCAAGTCTCACATTGGGGCTCCCTGAAAGGAGCCTGCTTCTTCCTCTGCCTCCATCTCTGCCTCTCTCTCTGTGTCTCTCATGAATAAATAAATAGTATTTTCAAAAATCCAAACATTTATTCTCTGTCCAAATGATCACTGGAGTGGCTTGTTTCCTGCAGTGACCTTCTCTTGCTCACTTTCACAGTTTGCAGCCAGGTAGAATCATTAGCAAGGGGTATTCAAAATGAAACCATAGTAAATCTTACTTTAGAAAAAAAAATACCAACTGGTTTTAGGGTGAGAAATAACAGCTCTATTTCTCCAGTTTTGACACTCCTATTTAAACATTACCTCAATGCACAAACAGCGTTTCACAAGAAACATTTGTATATTGTGGCTGAAGATTATTGATGATCTATAAGGTGAAGGGACATAATTGTGTTATGCCATTTGCACAACAAGGGCTGGCTGTTCAGGATCAGCCTTTGCCTTGACCATTCCTTCTGGGAACTTATGAATAAGATTTGTGAAACAGAACTCCTTAAAACCTCCTATTAACCTGTGGTGCCTCACTGGCTGTGACTGTCTACTTCTCATGGCCCGCCCTGTACTTTTTACTTGGGAAAACCCCATGTCCCAGCTAGTTCTACCCAGTCCTGGTCCATGCTGTTGTCCCAGTTGAGTTATCTAATGTTCCCTTTAGTCCCACAAGTCCCTACTTGGGCAACAAGATGTAGAGACCATAATTATGCTTTCCTTTATCACCTCCTTCTCTACCAAAGCAATTCATTTGCTGGGTTTTCAATGTTACTATGTCGGAGTCCCTGGATGGAACAACCCATATCTCAATCATCTGCATCTCATAGCTCAATATAGTAACCAAGAAGAGTACAAAATATGCCCAATATCTGCCAATGAATTTAAGAATAGGCAAATCAAAAAAAGCATCTCTACTGTTTATTATTATTATTATTATTATTATATTATATTATTATAATTACTGAGTCTCTACTATTTAAAGAGTTCTTTAAAATTATTGCATTATTTGGGCATTATCTTTGGAGTTAGCAAACAGTCCAGTTGAACAACAAGTTTTAAGTGTGCTCAGAGATGTCTATATGTCTAAGATATCCAAAAAAGCCTAGGCATTTTAAGAAGGCGCATCTGACTGTCAGAGCTAAAAATTCTATCTGCTAAAGTTAGGATTGGAATTCAAAGTTTTGCCTCTTTTTTTTTTTTTGTACTATGACTGTTTTTCATGTTGTCTTCTTAAGATCTATTCTGTATATTCCCTGCTATATAGTACATAGAAATGTCAGAAGTTCCGCAAGGAAAGCGATTCTTGGGGGTTGTCAGTGCTAACTTTAGAAACTAACATTGCTTTCATAGTTCATCTGAGGTTATCATGAGCTTCTGATAAGGCCTGGAAAAGTCAGGATTGGTGGAGGATCTGTGTAAATTTGAGCTGACTGTGGAAACCTTTGTGGTTTGTGGATTGCAAGCCAAAGCCCTGGAGTCCTCAGCGCAAGTGCATAGTCTGAATAATAATCATTTTTCTTATATAATGTATCATCAGCTAAGCTTCAAATTGTAACTGTATTGAAAATCATGTTTACTGTGAACAACCAAAGAGTCTGAGTGGGACTAATTGTCTCAGGGTATATCGATGGTTTCTCCTGTCAACTTTGAGCTTGGGCTTTCATGTCTGTGAGAAAACAGTGTGTCACAGGCCTATGCCAGAATCCTTTTCAGCTCACTTGGGGATTCAAGCTTGGAATCTTTTATTCAGTGGAGCCCTTGTTTTAGCTGGTTTGTTGACAAGCTACCAACATCCATCAAATATGCCAGAGTATGCCTCCAGAACTCTGTCTTTCTCAGAAAACAAGCTATGACAGCAGGGTCAGCAATTATGGGACCAGTGGGAAGTTGGCCAGCACTGGTGTTGCTCAGTACCGCAGGGATGGAGGGGAATGTGTGCTGGTTTTATCTTGACCTAAAAGGAGAGCTGTGTGAGCTGTAGGACCTGTACTTACCCTGAAGACTTTTGGGTCCCCCAACGGGCTCTTCTTCATATTCTAGAGAAATCTGTCGACGTATAACCACCTTAACGAACCACAAATTGAGTTGAATTGAATTCACAATAATGAGATACTAAAAATTGATTTTGAGAAAGAGGAAGAAATTGTCCTCTTCCCGACTCTGCGAAGTAAATATCTAACATCTGTGTTCTAGCCAGCATTGTTGATAAAATAAGAAACTCTGAAAGAAGAAATTGGGTAACTCCACTGGGGAGGGGCAGGATGGGTAGCCAGGACTGGAATACAGGCTGACTGAACAATACAGAAGAACTTTCTAAAAACCAGAACTAGACATGCACTTTCCCTAGTGAAAATACTTGGACAATTATTTCTCCATTGACCTCAGGGTCACATTGAAACCCATTTTATTTTTAGCAGGATGCTCCCTCATAGAAGCCTTGACTCCGGGACGACTGAGTGGCTCAGCGGTTGAACACCTGCCTTAGCCTCAGGGAGTGATCCTGGAGCCCCGGGATCCAGTCCCACATTGGGCTCCCTGCATGGAGCCTGCTTCTCCCTCTGCCTCTCTCTCTCTCTCTCTCTCTCTCTCTCTGTGTATGTGTGTGTCTCTCATGGATAAATAAATAAAATCTTAAAAAAAAAAGAAGCCCTGACTCCATCCCCAGGCTCTGGATTCCCTACTGCCTCACCATTCTATGCTTTCGCACAGAGTTCTCAGACCTAGGCTAGTATTAGAATCACCTAGAGAGCTCAATACAACTTGTATTTCTGTGCCTTATGCTCAGAGTTTCTGATTCCATAGGACTGTGGTGAGGTCTGAAAATGTGAAAGTCGTAACAAATTTCTGGTGATACTAAAGTTGCTAATGCAGAGAGCACACTTCTAGAGTCAGTGCACCAACAAATCTGAATCCTTGCAGATCCTAGATCTGACCCCATGTCCTCTCCATGCCTCAAACAGGCAGCTCCTTCTCTCTGCTGGCTGTCCCCTGTCTCCACACCTCACCTGCCTGATTTTCATTTATCCCTCATGACCTAAGAGAAGCATTATCTCCTTCTAAAGAGGGTTAGG
Source organism: Canis lupus dingo (assembly GCF_003254725.2). NCBI lineage: Eukaryota > Metazoa > Chordata > Mammalia > Carnivora > Canidae > Canis > Canis lupus. The sequence continues at coordinate 26,914,388 of NC_064261.1, read as the reverse complement.
CACCCCTCCTTTGGGAACCCCCCAGGACACAGTGCTCACCTTCCCACCCAGGGATGTGTGATTATGTGTTTGCTGTCTCTAGCTTAGCCCTGGAGAGTAAGGACTTCTCTGGAGTTTATCGCTGTCTACCTGTGCTGAACATAGACGCTGCCATGTTGAGGGGGTTCAATGAAGTTTTCAATACAAGAATGCCTTACTGGGATCCCTGGGTGGCGCAGCGGTTTGGCGCCTGCCTTTGGCCCAGGGCGCGATCCTGGAGACCTGGGATCGAATCCCACATCGGGCTCCCTGCATGGAGCCTGCTTCCCCCTCTGCCTATGTCTCTGCCTCTCTCTCTTTCTCTCTCTGTGACTATCATAAATAAATAAAAATTTAAAAAAAAAAAAAAAAAAAAAAAAAAAAAAAAAAAGAATGCCTTACTGAAATAAGACCACAGAAATAGACTAGGATAGAGGGTTTGAGCTTAGTGGAGATAGTGAGAGTGGGGAGGGCAATGCATGTCTACCCTAAAAAAGTCTCTCAGATATTTGTGTGGTTTCCCTGGTCCTCTTAGGAAGAGCACTGCTCTGACTATACGTGGATTCTGAGTGTAACAGGTAGTGCAGAAAAGCAGGGACCATGGGGAAATTCATACCAGCTTTTTAAGGAAAACCAAATTTCCTACTTAACATTATCTTCCTTTTAAGTTGGCATCTCCTTTCTTATATACCCATTCCCCGTACATACATCCTCCCCAGTGCATGTTTGATGCTCATTGTGCAAAGTCATGTGCATTCTCATTGGGTATGAGATGTAAATTTGATGCAGCCTTCACACCAACCCCCCACTTTTAAGAGGAAACATTGGTGGTTTCTGTGTCACACAACTCATTCCCATGTGTATGCCTTTGGGCAAGGTACATAATCTTTCTAGGCTTTGGCTTCCCCATGTTACAAATGGGAAAAAATATGGACCTTGCAGGGCTGTTGAGAGCATTAAATCAGGCAATGTGTGCTAATTTGTTCCTTTTTTCCCCTAGAGAATGGATTACTTCATTCAGAATAAGAAATCGCTATGGGTGGCAAAGAGAGGCAGCAATAAAGAACAAGAAAGATATATTTAGTTTTGTCAGTTACTTTCTTGGTGCCCTTAAAACTACATTCTGAGGTGATTACACACTTTCAGTGCCAGTAGGGGCCTATCTCTACTCAATACACACCTTCCGACACACTTCATTTTACTTCTTTTCCTTCCATTTCTTTTTTTTTCTTTTCTTTTTTCATCTTTTCTTTCCTTTATCTTCTTTCCTTTCCTTTCTTGTCTTGTTTTTTCTTGGTATTTTGAAAGAGGATCTTCTTTCAAGTTGCTTGTAAGACATGAAGGAAGGTGTTCACATCCATACCCAGACCTCAAGCCACAAACTAAGTGCTAAAAGTGCTGAGTGAGAGAATCAGAACAAAGCAGTTACAAAAAGATCTAAAGAGGAAAAAATAGCATAAAATAGAATTGTTTCTCTCAACAACCACAACTTAAAAATATGGGCCTTTTTTATTTTTGTTTGAAATCTACTTATCTAAGTGAAGTTGAGAATGCTGAGTACTTCACCTAGCTCCATGCCAGGAGGAAGTATTAAATATTTGACTGGGGAAGGTTTTAATTCTTCTATAAAGTTTTTTTTTTTTTTTCTTAACTCCCCGTTTCTCCTTCTGAAAAATGGTTGATGCATTTTGTGTGTGGCTCCATATTGTAAAGGTTCAGGGTGTTTGCTTTCCCTTAGATTGGTGACGTGATTCTCTAATTAGTTGTTGGTGTTCTTAGGAAGAAAGCTTCCAATCTGCTAGGCCAATTTTGTGCTTTCTAAAGGGGGCTTCTCACCTCTGCACTAGTAAGGGTCATCCCTGAACATGTGTCTCCACGGAAATGGATGTTCTGTGTGTGACTCAGCAGCTAGACTCTTAAAAGGTAGGGGCAGGCGATGTGACAGGAAGTTAGGGGACAATCGACAGTATTTTTATATTTGTCACAGGTTCCTTACTGGATCACTAAATCATTTCACAGATGTCTCTGAACAGCATCATGTTCTGGGACCAGTGCTGGGCTCTGAATTAATGAGGTAGTTAATACATATCTGGCCCCTGCCCTCATGGGATGCACTCTCATGCTGGAGAGCTGGACTAGAAGCACATTGGGAAATAACCAAGTACTAAATTCCAATTGGGAGGTGAATTCCGAAGGAAGTAGCAGGGTGTTTGGGGGGGATTAGCTACAGGAGGAACCTGTTAGGGAAGGTCAACCACTTGCCTGACAGATGAACATCAGAGCCTGGTGTGAGAGAGGGGTGGCACTTGTGAAAATGCTCAGCCTACTCAGAATAGGTTAAGTCAGTTGGAACAGGTCGGAATCCAGGTTCTGCCACTTGCTAACTTCGTATTTTACCTTTTTAAAACATAGTTTTTTTGTTTTGTTTTTTTTTATTCGTAAAATTGGAATAATAATAGTTTATTTCTCATAGGTTAATTGAAATTAAGTAAGTTCACATGTAAAAAACAAAAACAGAAACAAACAAACAAAAAAAACCCTGTACCATTACAGGGCTCATGATAGGTGCTCTGCGTATATTATCCGGACTAATCCCCACATTGCACATGCACACACATTGAAAGTACATCGTATAAGACATCTAGTCAGGGTTCGGGAAAGAAGTAAAAGACAAGGTGGGAAAGCAGGAAAGCCAGATCATGGGAGGTCTCAGAGAGATAATTTAATTCTTAGTGGAAAGGGAATTCACTGACAGGCTTTAGCAAAGGTGATGTGTAATGAATGTTACTTATGTTTTATGAGGATGAGAGAATGGTCAGAAGGAGGTAGCAAATGTTGAATCAGGGAGAGCAGTTATGAGACTATTTTAAGAATATGGCAGGTGATGATGTAGGCTTGAGTGAATATCTGCTCAGTGTGATATGACAGATACCGAATCAAACCATGTTCTTTGTATCATCTCCACACTGTAATGTGCAAATCTTTACTACTGTAGTAATGCCTTTGGATTAATGATGGATGAAGGAGGGGATAAAAAAACTGAGTGATTCTTTATTTCCAGGTATGGTTTATGTAATTATCGACACGGCTTTGTAGGGTGAGCTTCTCTTAGCTTTATTGCACGGATAGAAAGGCTGAAGCCCAAAGAGGTCAAGATAACTTTCAAATAAGCAAAACCATAATTGACGCCCATGACAGTTAGAATTCAACAATGTTCTCTTGTTCCTGTCTGCTGATTGCTTCCATTAGTTTTAGGTTTCATGGCAATACAGAGATGTGTTTTCTTAGAGGTAACCTAGGTCATCAACACTTGCATCACTAAGTAAGTCACTAGATTAGCCAGACATTTGAGGGAATGGAATGTAGAACATAAATTCCGTGATGGATCAAGAGAGAAGAAAATAGGGTCCTGAAGTGGAGAGAGGAAGAACCTGGGCACTTCAGGCTGAGACACAGGGCATGAGGTGTGTCTTTGAAGCAATAACACATCCCATGTTTACTCATGAAAGCATTTGTCCCACAATCATAGACAATATAGTGTTTCAGCTTTCTGTTCCCATAGCAGTGGGTGCACCCTCTATATTAGCTACAAGTCATATTAGCTTGCCTCTCCATAAATAGTATATGTCATTTCTACTCAACACCAAAGCTCCTAAGCACCCAGAGTCTGGTGCAGTAACAGAGGGGAACAATTGGAAGGGAACGTGGACTCATAATTTACACACCCTGCACACAAAAAGAATTTCAACTAGAATGTGAGAACTAAAATATGGCAAAAAAAGGAAAGTTGGGGTACACTTGGCATCCCATGTGCAGTAATCCATTGAATCAAAAAGTGGAATCACACCATTTTGGGTGAGAAGGTGAAGTGTCAGCCACCAGATTAGACTGGTTAGGAACTCTAGCCCCTCCATTTATCTCAATCACTATGAAAACCCTACTATCTATTATTGTTTTAACACAAACAATGTACCAGACATGATGGCATCCCTTTGTATGTATTATCACTTTATATGTGTTAGCAGATTCAACTCTTATCACAGTCTTCTCTGAAGGATGCTAATTACTCCATTTTATAGATGAGGACATCAAGTCTCAGAGAGGTAGAGTTGTCCAAAGTGCATCAGTTAACAAGCTATTACTACTGTAGTTTAAAGCTATGACCTCTCTTATTCCACGATTGATCACAGATTGTTGTCTGTAGCTTCAATTTGGTGGGGTAGGATTGAATTCAGGCAGCAGGTGTAGTGGTGGTAGCAGGCAGTAGGTGGTGTAGGAAGGGTCTAAGGGATGTTGGAATTGGTGAAAACTTCTCTGTATCTGGACTATTTCTTTTTAGGGTCTAGGGAGTTATCAGCAACCTTTTGTTTAGAATCACTTTGTTCCATAGGAATAAATTGTGAAATTGCATTTTAAAACTAATTACAGTGAAAGTGTGATTTCATTTTTACTTTCATTTCAGAATTTGGGCGTTACAAATAATGTTCCAATTTGGGCAGCTTGAACTTGGCCAAAATAATATACTTAATTTATCATTGTGTATGCTCAAGCTGAGCATTTTAACTGCTTGGAAATACTGAAAAATTGAGTTTTTCTGAGTACTTGATTTCAAATAAGACTAATCCCACCACCTCCATACACCCATTCACCACTGTCCCACCCGCATAAAATGGTATATAATGAATCTTTTTCAAGTTATAATAAATAGCCTTAATTTTTTCTATTGTAAAAGTAATAAAAGCTCTTTGTAAAAGTTTTCATAATTAAAAAATGGGAGAAATAATGTGAAAATAACATAGAACACCTCCCAAATAGAGTGTCTATTAAATGGTTTATAAAGGCTTACTTTTTTTAGAGCAGTTTTAGATTCACATAAAAATTAGGTATGCAGATTTCTCACATACCCTCTCCTTCCACATATGCAGAGCGTTCTCTATTATCAGCATCCTCCACCAGAGCAGTAAATTTACTGAAATTGATGAACCTACATTGACATATCATAATCACATAAAGTTCATAATTCACATTATGATTCACTGTTAGTGCTTTATATTATATGGATTTGGACAAATGTATAATAACATGGTACCTCCATCATTATAGTATCATGCAAAATCTTTCCAATGCCCTAGAAATCCTCCGTGCCCATCAGTTCATCCTTCCCTCCACCAACCCCAGGCACAGATCAGGCAACTGATCTTTTTACTGTCCCTATAATTTTGCTCTTTCTAGACCATTGTATAGTTAGAATCATACAAGAGCCTCTTCAGATTGGTTTCTTTCACTTGGTAATATATATTTAAGTTTCATTCATGTCTTTTCATGGCTTGCTAGCTCATTTCTTTTTAGTGCTGAATAATATTCCACTGTCTCAGTGTACCAGTTTATTTATACATCCACCTACTAAAGAACATCTTGGTTGCTTCCAAGATTTGGCAATTATAAATAAAGCTGCTATAACGCTGCTATAAAGAGGTTTTTGTGTGAACATAAGTTTCAACTCTTTTGTGTAAATACCAAGCAGTGAGGTTGGTGGATACTGTGATAAGAGTTTGTTTAGTTTTGTGAGAAACCACCAAATTGTTTTCCAAAATTACTGCACCATTGTGCATCCCTACCATGAATGAATGAGAGTTTCTATTACTCCACATCCTCGTCAGCATTTCTTGTTGTCAGTGTTCCATATTTAGGTCATTTTATTAGGTATACAGTGGTATATAATTATTGTTTTAATTTGCATTTTCTTAATAACATCTGATGTGGAGGATTTTTTCATATACTTATATGCCATTTGTCTGTATTATTTGGTGAGGTGAGAATCTCTGTTAATATTTTGGCATAACGTTTCCAGACATGTTTACACATATCCACTAAGTGAGTTGATTTAGATCATCATTACTTGACTTTCTCTTTTTTGCTTTAACAATAATAACTGAACATTTTTGTACGTAAACAATAAAATGATATATATCACCAACACAGGATAAGGGAGGGATGGTAAGGATGCCATACATTTGCCCTCCCTGTACAAACTACAATTCTTCCTTTACTGCACATTATTTTGCACTGAACTCAGAGAGACCTCAGAATCTTTCTCAACACAACTTCTAGGAAGACAGTACTATTCAGTTAGATGTGGAATAATAGACTATGTTTGTATCTCTAACCTTGAACCTGAAATGAGAGGATCAAGTGGCTCCAGCTATCAGAAGCAAACTAATAATTAAGATAAATCATGAAAGAATATTACTACCAGGCATTTGACACCATAAAGCCTGACATAGGTACTTGTGGTTTTCTTATCCTATCCCCTCAAGCAAAATATGACATATCACTAATAAGGGGTTTTACTTCCAAGCTAATGATCAGTTCACTTTGACTCAGTATGTGATGCTTAGTTGTGTAATAATTCCCCTGAGTCTAATTAGGTTAGGTCTACTCCATATGTTAAGATGGGACCTTCCAGATACCAAGAACATTCCTATAAATTAGACAACAACCAAGATGGGAAGCAGAAAGAGCAATTATGAGGATGTGCACTGATCTCTCTCTCTTTCTCTTCGTCTAGAATCAGATGTCGCTGACTTTGATGGCCGAAGCTCCCTTCTGTATAGGTTCAATCAGAAGCTGATGAGCACTCTTAAAGATGTGATCTCTCTGAAGTTCAAGAGCATGCAAGGAGATGGGGTTCTGTTTCATGGAGAAGGTCAACGTGGAGACCACATCACCCTGGAGCTCCAGAAGGGGAGGCTCGCCCTGCACCTCAATTTGGGTAGAGTCAGGCTTTTTTCCTCTCCATGTTGAGCTATTACGAACTTTATTTTATAGTGGATCCTTGTTGTCCTGGTCTGTCAAGTGGAAGTCGCTGGAACACAATCTAAATGATATTTCCCCCTTTTACATATTGGAGAAGAAAAAAATAACTATTTTGTGAAATATTTAAGTCATAGATAATATTCTTTGAAGCAAGGTAATATTGGTAGATAAGAAGCACTACAAGCTTATTGCTATATATTTATTTATTTATCTATCTACCTATTTATCTGTTTATCTCTGACTACAATTTAACTTGAGCAAGTTTAACACACATGCACACATATTTTAATCAAGCTTGCTCACAATCTATTTTGATTGGTACATTTTTGAAAGTTCAGCCCTAAGGCAAAATAGAGAAGAGATATTTTAATTAATTTATTTATTTTTTCTTTGTTTGGTTTGTTTTGAGTTGCTTTTTTGTTTGTCTTTTGGTAAGAAGAGAGGGTCATATGTATAGTAGGAAAGTCTAAGTCTATGTTTCTGGGCATTTCTATGTCTTGTTAAGGGAAACACTGTTTCACTTAAGTGCCCTGGCTGTGCCAGTGTGAGCCCTAGACTTGCCAAATGCCAGCTAAATGAGTACAATGTCCTGCGTTCTGTGTATTTGGGACACCACCTTCCACCTGTAGATTGGCATCTAGCATGGCCTGCCTCACCATAGGTAGGCCATCATTGTCATTACATGGTAATCAACTTCCTCTCCCCGAGAAAGAGAAGGGCTAAACCTCCTTTGTCTGCTCAAAGGTACTTTTGAAGGAAGAGTGAACCAAATGCTGAGGGAGGGCAGGGGGCAAAATTCCCAAAGGTGAAAAGGCAAACCAAAATGCTCTTCCACAGAAAAAGAAGGAAAAAAAGAGGGTGGGGAAGAGAGAGAGAGGCCAAGCTGAAGAAAAAGGAAGTGCCATTCCTTATCAGAATGATTCCCTGCCTCACACTAATGTTTGTTAGTATCAAGGGTGAATATTGTATTTATGGAAGAGAATTGTCACTAAGTATTTGCTATCAAAGCAAAGAAGGACAGTCATAGCAGAACTGAGTTTGTAAGTTTAAGTTGCATGGAAAACTGGAAAAAAATAATATCAGATAAATACATTTTCACAATTAGGAGGAGAGACATAAAAAAGATTAGCATGGATTCACTTCAAAAGCCAGACAATGTCTTTATTTTGAGGCATTTCTGAGTACCTTCTTAGCTGCCATGGTGAATATTGACAGGGAGAACATCTGAAATTGACATCTAAAGCATTAGATTTAATATACACCAAAAGCATCTTTAGAGGGAGAATTTTACCCAAAAAAGAACAGTAAGAGGATTTGTTAGTAACTTGATTAATTGTATTAGCATACCTAAAGAAGCAACTTATCAATGAATTATCTGAAGAGTGAGCACGCAAATATTCAACAAAAACGCATCAGTTCATTAATTAGCCTTAAATTTTCAGGAAGAGGATGTGGGTGAATGAAGTGGAGCTCTGCAACTTCCCATGGCTTAAAGAGCATTGTGAGTTGTGAGTGAAGTTATTGTTACTTGTCAATAGCAGAGCAGGTGTCTTCTACTGGTAACAATCAATCTGCCAGTTACTGCCATTTAGATTCCCAATTAGATATACCATTCCTCTTCCAAAGCTTTGCTCCACTATGCATGATCCAATGCTGTGAACCAGTTTCACTCAGTGAAACTCATGCACACAGTGTTGCATGATGGAAAAGAGGAAGTGTGATCATGCAATAGATCTATTTTAATTGCACACATGTGCTAGCTATTTGTTATAGGGAAAGTTCCATAATCCAGAAGCCTCTTTTTACTTATGCTAAGGAATAACTGTATTGCAGAGCATGGACATGAAAACCAAAAATAATATAAATGAATATGACAGTAAGTAAATATAATGAAGTATCAAAAAGAGAAGCTCTTAATATTCCTCATTTATTCAACAAACAATATCTGAATGTTCTGTACTCTGTGCTATCCCAGTATTCCTGAAAAGAAATGGTATATGAAATGAATAGGACCTGCTCCTTGCTTTGCAACATAGAAAATAAAGTAAGTCTCTCCTCCCCACCAGATTCCACAGTCCCTATATTTCTAATCATGGTGGTGACAAAGTAAAACTTCATTTAGTGAACGATTCAGTAGTAAGAACATGTTCTTTCAATATTCTGCATAGTTTGAAAATTTCTTCATCTTTTTCATCTGCTTAGAAAGTGAAATGCTGGGATGCCTGGGAGTCTCAGTGGTTGAGTGCCTGCCTTCGGCTCAGGGCAAGATCCTGGAGTCCCAGGATCGAGTCCCACATTGGGCACCCTGCATGGAGCCTGCTTCTCCCTCTGCCTATGTCTCTGCCTCTCTCTCTGTCTCTCATGGATAAATAAATAATATATTTAAATTTTTAAAAAAAAGAAAGTAAAAATGCTGTGGATTTTAATGTTCCTTGTACTTACCTGTTTGAAACAGCCACCTAAGTTTCTTGTAAATTAGTACCAACCTTCATGTTTCTTCTCTAGTGAGACACTGCCACATACCAGTTCTTTAGCATTTCATACCTCAGAAGTAGTCAGCAGATCTCTGAAAGCACCAGGTTAAAGGGAAAGGAGGATAGATGCTTTGATTTGCTCATAATAGAAAATTTGTAGTGTAGGTTGCACAAGGACCAAGACAATATCTGTTCATTGCTGTAGCTACAGAAATTAGGAAAGCACCTGCCTAAGGAAAGTACTCAAGGTAAAATGAGTACAATGGGAAAAGGGGTTTCCATCTCAAATATCAGGGCCTGACACAATACACATTATTACCATTGGGCATGCTTACCCCCAATATTGTGCTTCTGGCTTTCCCATGTGCCTCTCTCTCTCCTCTGATGTGGTCTTGATATTTACAGAACACCCACAATATGTTAATATCCTATCCAATCCTCAGAGCAGCCCTATTAGGTAAATAAATAATAGCTCCAAATTACCCATAAGGAATATTAAGCTCAAAAAGGATAAGTCACTTATTTAATTTATACAACTAGCTATTAGGTGTGGCCACTATTAAAATGTAGTTATAGCTAATAACATTTTTCACTATTATCTTCAGATTATAAAATATATGTCAGTTTTAGAAAACCTGAAGAAAAAACAAAAGTAATTATATTTAAGGAAAAGAAAAAAAAAAGTCACTTGAAATCCTACAATTCAGTCATCTCTCCTATAAACATTTTGGTATATTTTTAAAATGCTTTTCTTAATTATTTATAAGAAATTTTATATATTATATAAAATTCATTGTTCTTTCCATGTTGCCATACAGCCTCCAGAATGGAAAGAATCCATATTATCCATGATCATGCTTACCTTTTAAAAGATTATTTAAAATCAATTAATTAACATATAGCATATTATTAGTTTCAGTGACTCATCAGTTGCATATAACACTGAGTGCTCATTACATCAAGTGCCCTCCTTAATGCCCATTATCCAGTTACCCCACCCCCCAACCACCCCCCTCCAGCAACCCTCAGTTTGTTTCCTAGAATTAAGTCTCTTTTTGCCTCCTTTTGATTTCTTCTTCTTTTTTTTTTTTTTTTGTAAGATTTTATTTATTCATGCATGAGAGACAGAGAGAGAGAGAGGCAGAGACACAGGCAGAGGGAGAAGCAGGCTCCATGCAGGGAGCCTGACGTGGCATTCAATCCCGGGACTCCAGGATCATACCCTGGGCCTAAGGCAGGCACCAAACCGCTGAGCTACCCAGGGATCCCCTCCTTTTGATTTCACCTTATTTTATTTTTCCCTCCCTTCCCCTATGTCCATCTGTTTTGTTTCTGAAATTCCATGTATGAGTGAAATCATGATAAATGCCTTTCTCTGATTAACTTATGCTTATATATTTTTATTATTATTATTTTTTACTTTTCAAAAAATGAATCAAGAATGAGAGGAAAGAAGGAAGAAAGAGAGACATGTGAAGAGGAGGGGAGGGATGGATGGGGAGAAAGAGGCAGGGGGAGGGAGAGACAGAAAGAGGAGGGAAGGAGAGAGAGACAGAGAGAGGGGGAAGTAGAGAGGGACAGAAGAAAGGGAGGCAGAGGGAGAAGAAAAGAGAGAGGAGAGGCAGAGAGAAAGAGGGAGGAAGGCAGGAAGGGAAGGAGGAGGGAGAGGGAAGGAGGGAGGAAGAATCCAAGAATCCAAGTTAGTGGGCTAAAGGGTGGTGCTAGGCCAAGGTAGGAGGTAGTTTTCCCCTTCGCAGATCCCATGGACACTCCAGTAGTGCTTCTTTTAGTGACAGTTCTCCAGTGTGTGTCCCTTATTTAATCTGACTTTACAATTCAGCAATTCAGGATAGTAGGGGTTCAGCACCATGGCCAGCTGCCGAGGCTACCCTGGACTGTGTGATTCTTTTCAAGTAATGCTCATTGCTGACTGTCTGATTCACATTGCCTAGTTACCCCTACTGTAGCTCACTTGGACATGTCCGTTCTGTGGTGAAATTGACCTAGGTCATTCCCATTTAATTAATTTCTTAGGGTAGAGGTTTTTTTTTTTTTTTTTTTTTTTTTTTTTCTGAAAGTACTAATGGGAAAGAGATTTCTTCTCTTACTCTGTAAGGAGAGATTCCTCTTCTCACTTTGTACCTATATCATTCACACCACCTGTGGTAGTTTGCCCTCTGCAGGGCTCCAACGGCACTAGCCCATACATGCAGGTGGGAGAATCAAAGAGCAGGTATTACATGACTGGGAAACTGTTGTAAGAACTAAGCAAGACATCAATAGTACATGTAGGTCATTCATCCTTATAAGAGTTTAGCGCCTTTTAACTGAGGCAGAATGTGCAATTGCGATGAGCACAGCTATAGTAAAGTGAGAATCCTGGAATAGCATAAACACATGCACAGCAAAGTCCTTGGGGAGGCAAGCATCGGTCTCAGAGGCCAAAGCAATTGAGTGAATAATCAACTCATTGTGAAATCTTGAGATATTGGTGAAAGATCTGCACATTCTCCAAAAAGCCAAATGGACATTTACATTAGCTTTTTTGAAATCTAAACATTTGAATAGGGACACCTGGGTGACTCAGCAATTGAGCACCTGCCTCAGGCCCAGGGCGTGATCCTGGAGACCCGGGATCGAGTCCCACATCAGGCGTCCTGCATGGAACCTGCTTCTTCCTCTGCCTGTGTCTCTGCTTCTCTCTCTCTCTCTCTCTCTCTCTCTCTGTGTCTCTCATGAATAAAAAATAAAATAAAATAAAATAAAATAATAAACATTTGAATAAACCAACCCACATGTATTTATAAAATGTTTATCATGCTTCTCAGTTTGTACTGAATACTATGGAAGATATTTTAAGTGTTGCTCTTTTCTGAAAGCCTGCACTTAAGCACTATACTAGATATTTTAAATATGTATCTCATTTAAAATCCCATTTAAAATCACATAATAGCCCTACAAACTATACCCAAACCCATTTTACAGATGACCAAACTGAGGGTCAGTGATGTGTAGTCACTTGTCCAAGATCACATAGTTCTATTATTATGTACCTGGGATCAGAATCCCCTCCAGCCCTATCCCATTGTTCTTACATTAATAATTAAAATGTTACAAACCTTCACAAAACAATTACATATTAAAGACAATTAAGTCCATGTTCACGATTAGACTGTGACAATGGAGGGATCATGGTTAAATATAGGGGCCCAGGAAGGCTTTATGGATGAACTCTGATTTATCTGGACATTTTATTATAAAAAGTAGAGGAAGACAGGTGTTTCTAAGTGTCAAGTGGATAAGATGCACCCCGTTTTTCATAAATTTTGTCATTAATATAGTAAAAATTTATTGAACAAGCACATTAAGTCAGGTACTGAGCTAGCCACTAGGGGTTAAAAGTTGTATTTACCCATCCCTGATTTCAAGAAGCTCTCAACCAGGTAAAATAATTATTTCTATTTACATTTAACTTTGTGATATTAATTTAAAGTATAAGATTATGTATTATCAAAACCATATACCACCACTGTAATAAGATAGCATTTTTTTTACAGTAGCAAAATCACAGAAGATGGATATGAATTAGAGGCTGGACTTGAGCAACCACCCCTAAATCTAGAGAGTGTTTTATTGAATGGAATTTAGAAATATCCTAACAGCTAAAGACCTATGTTTCATTGTTTTAGTAATATATATAAAGATTTACTCTGGTTTGAATGTTGGCCCCACTAGAATCATGTCTCTTATTGTTAGTTTTCTTTCTTTTTCTTCTTTCTTTCTTTTTCTTTCTTTCTTTCTTTCTTTCTTTCTTTCTTTCTTTCTTTCTTTCTTTTTCTTTCCTTTCTCTTTCTTTCTTTCTTTCTTTCTTTCTTTCTTTCTTTCTTTCTTTCTTTCTTTCTTTCTTTCTTTCTTTCTTCTTTTCTTCTTTTTTCCCAGAAAGCCTCCCCTGGGCACATAGGAGAACATTTATTAGCCCTGCATTTTTCTAAGCAAGAGCCTTTACGATATTGGATAGCTTATGGAGTTGAACTTTGCTTTCTCACTCTAAAGACTGTTTCCCCCTTAGCATTGCCCCCATTTTTCTTTTCCACAACTCTCTCCTTTCCATTCATCAGATTCTTTCCTGAAACCCCTCATTCCTGCTAAGTTACATAGCTTACATGTGTGTATGGTGGTATGAAGATGGTCAGAAAGGGTCAGGAGGTAAGAAATGAGGGTGAATGGGAGTATCATTTTTTCTCCCAATGAGGTGGTAGTGAGAATATTAATGTTGGAGTCAGAGAGAGCTTGATCATAACCCTAATTCTTTGTGTTCTTGAGTAAGTCATATGGCTTCTTTGACACAGCTTTTTGCAGGTTTTGTTCAGGGATGATTGAAACAGCACATACAAAGTGCTTGCTTTATGTGAGAAGCTTAATAGTATAAATGAATACCAATATTGATAATCTGAAAAGTTAAAAGTAGAAAGGTCAGTTATGAAGGTCGGATGGAGGCAGGCATTGAGGACTTCCATATGAGCGGCCACCTATATCATTAAGCATAAATGGAGCCCTTTCCGTAAGTGACTTTTTGCTGAAATACAATCTTGAGCAAGAGTTCCCATTCCCTTTTGTTCAGACTATCTGAAGTTCACAGATTGTGAAAGTTAAAGTGACATCCATGTTTGAACTGTTAAGGTAAGACCATGCAAGAAGATCTAATCAAAGAAGACTTTTGGGTGGAAACACTGCAATATGTATGCCCTTAGATGGAAAATGTTAGTTCTAAGGGTGTAGAAATTGACATGTTTATCCACAATATGTTGACAGAGAAGAAAGATGAAAAATTAAGTTAGAAATATTTTAGAAATATTTCAAGCTTCCTGTAAAATTGTTATGTGCTCTAGGGCCTTGAGAAGTATTTACATTGTTTCATTTTAACTATATCTCAAACCATATGAAAACAAGTTTTTATTTAATTAGTAAGAAATTATTTTTCTCCCTAACATGTTTCTAGTTATAAAGGTAGCTTCTGCATATTTTTGTCTTTGACCTCTACAGTTGCCCATTAGAATTTTTGTCTTGTCTTGAGAAATTGGAAGTTAGTAAAGATAGTAGTTGAACCTCAATTGCCACTGAGGTAAAACTGGAGATACATATTTCAGTATAAGGAGTCTGATAATCTCTTGAGAATGAATTTTTTTTTAATTCCTAATAATGAACATTTCTAAGCAAGATAGAACATTTCCTAGGGCTGACATTCTTCTTTCTTCATAGCAACATCTAGTGTAAATAGAATTCAAAACATCTTTTTTTTTTTTAAAACATCTTTCTTGATGAATTTCAGAAATTCCCTGTTTCCCCAATTGTTTAAACAAACTCATTTTCACTCAATTTGTTTTAATACAAGATTTCTAGTGTTAGCATGGGCTAATGGATGGAGGAGTGGGCGAAATTCATTTGCAACTACCATTTTCTTTGTTAATTAAAAAGGAACTTGTACTGGAGGGGATAGTCAATAATTTACACATCACTCATATACAGTGAACCAGCTATGCAGGATAAGGAATTTGTTTTTAATGAAGCTTATTTATTTTTCCCATTATCAAAGATAGTTATGTCCACTACAAATACAGAGAAAACAGAAAAGAAAAAAGAAAATCAAAGCTTCTGTTAATAATTTAGTAAATGCATTCTTTGGTTTGTTCTCTCACTGTGCTTATCTGTTTCTTTCCCAAATTTGTGATTTAGTCTTTATATGTTCTTTTCTATCCTGATTTTATATATTTTAAATCAGGCAGGTGTAAACCCTGATTTTATTAAATGTTACTTTTTAATTTTATCAAAAAATGACAGTCAGTACTGAGTATAATTTTGAAATGATGTAAGTACTTTATAAGTATCATTAAGATGCTTATAAAATATTCCATCTTGTGATTTTAAGTTTATTCAAAGTCTTATTATTTTTTCTCTCTTTCCAAGTGTTTAGACATCAACTTCCATTTTTAAATTATTAGATATTTTGAAAAAATCACCATATTTCAGTTTGTTTTCTTAGAAGAGACTTCCAGAATGTAGATTACAAGATAAAAAGTTATGAACATTTTTTTGTTCCTCAATACTTACTGATTTTTTTTTCAAAAATAATGGTGAGAATTTGTTTTGCATAATTTTTAAGCAATAAAAAGATTTGGCTAAGTAAGTAAACAGTGTAAAGAAGAAATAATATTAATTCACTTTTGAGGGAAGGTCATCAAATTGCTATAAATATTCATGAAATTCCATAACCTATTTTGCATGAGAAGATAAGTGTGTTAATTAAGGCTCAAGTTTTCATTAGATGCAGTTGAGGGAAGTAGCTGCCTTTTATTTAAGAAGATATACACTTTTATTCCTCTAAAGTCTTAGAATTATGAGTAGGATCATTGCATGGAACAAAAAACTTGCTAAAACAAGGTTAGGATGTGGGAGAGGAAGGCCGATTTTAACCTTGATGAGAATGTGGATGGGGCTATAGATGCTGACTCTGCTTCCTCCTGTCCGGATGTTCTGAGGCATGAAGATTATGATGATGATGGTGGCATTGGATGGAAGTAGAATATGGGGGCATCAGCCAACTTGGAAACGTACTATTAGAAGTTTTAGGATTTATTTATTTTTTTTGAAGTTTTAGAATTTAAAGATACCAATATACACGTCCAGAGAACTTATATCACATACCAGATTAAATCCAAATGAGGTTTACTGTGGCAGTATTTACAATAGCCAAGATATGGAAGCAACCCAAATGTCCATCAATAGATAAATGGGTAAAGACGTGGTGTATATATACAAAGAATTATTATTCAGCCATAAAAAGAATGCGATCTCACCGTTTGTGACAACATGGATAGACCCAGACAGTATCATGCTAAGCGAAATAAGTCAGAGAAAGACAAATACCATATGACTTCACTTATATGTGAAATCTAAAAAACAAATGAATAGAAAACAAACAAAAAACAGAATCAGACTCATAAATACAGAGAACACTGATGGTTGCCAGAGGAAGTGGAAGAAAATAGGATAATTCTTTAACAATCTCAGAAAGGGAGGACATATTAAGCTATTAAACTATAACACAAGTCCATAAAACAAGCCATAAATGAAAAAAGAAAATGATTTTCTTTTCATGTGCTTTTTTCAGCACATGAATGTCTGAATAATAAAAAATTAGAAAAAAATTAACAAAGCAAAAAAACAACAGCAAAAAGATGTTCGCATAATCCATGTTACAGAAAGTGGACTAAATACAAATTGACAAGAAAATGAAAGAAAAACTAGGTAAGAAATATGAGGAGTTAGATCATAAAAAAGGAAATACAAATGAAAAGGTTTTCAAACTGATCCCTTTCAAGAGGAATGTATATTAAAAATATACTGTTTTTGCCTATCACACAGACAGAATTCTAAAGGCTTGAACATATTTTTTTGACAAGCCTGTAGAGAAAAACCACTCTCATAAATTGCTGGTAGGGGTTTGAATAGCCACAACTTTTACAGAGGACAATTTGGCAGTGCCTGTCAAAATTGCAAATGTGAAAACTTTTGACCACTCATTCCTTACCTACAGGAAGGCTTGTACGCATCCAAAATGATGGCTACATGCAAGGTATGTCAGCAGTATTAGGTATCAAGAATAGATTGAAACCTAAATATTTATCAGTAATAAACTGGCTAAAAAAATATATATCACATATATCATCCAATAAATACTCTGAAGCTGTAAAAAAAAAACTATACAATTTTTAAATACTGATATAAGAAAATTTCCTGGATAGGTTAAGTGAAAATGAAAAGGCACGTAAAAATGTGCATTGTATTTCATCATTAGGGTAAAAAATTAAAAGAGGAGAAATAAAGAATACATATATTTATATATATATAAAGCCTTGCATATATTGCCATATATTTGCATATGATGCATATATAAGCATTTATAAATTGCATGTATAAAGTATATGTGGATTGCATACTAGTAAAAGTATACATAAAATGTATGTATATAAAGTATAGATACAGCGTATATGTGGATTGCATATGCCTCAATTTTTTTTTCTGGAAGGGGAAATGGGGCATTGGTAACAGTGATTACCTATGGAGGTTTAGCATATGGAGGCAGGGATGTGAGGAAGATTCATCACTATATCCAAAAAGTTAAATAAAAAATATAGTCACTTTGACCCTTTTATAATTAAATTCATCTTTTGAAGCTGGAATAATAGTATAGAAAAATATTTGAATATTTGACTTTAGCTCTCTGAAAGTACTCAGGATGTCACTAAAATCCACCAAAAGCAACACCTTGAATAAATACATAGGGAGAAAGGATGTGAGTCCTTTTCTTTTTTCCTTCCTTCTGTGACCTATAGTGGATGTGCATTTTCAAATGCTTAATGCTTTTGGCTTATTGTTAAGAAATAATTGTTGGGACACCTGCATTTGGCTCAGGTCATAATCCCAGGATCCAATATCGAGTCCCACATTAGGGTCCCAGCAAGGAGTCTGTTTCTCCCTCTGCCTATGTCTCTGCGTCTCTCTCAGTCTGTGTCTCTCATGAAAAAATAAATAAATATTTAAAAAAAGAAAAAATAAATAATTGTTAAATGTCTTTTTCACTTTTAAGAAGAAAATTGAAGCACATATCAAAGTGAAATCTCTAATATTAATTTCTCTTGCCTTATTACCCAGAACTGACATAAGGCACACCAAGTTTCTTTCAATAGTTCATTAGCTCTTGGACAAATTTATTTTATAGATTAAGGGTGTGTGTGTGTGTGTGTGTGTGTGTGTGTGTGTGCGTGTGTGTGTATGTGTGTCCTGTGGAGTGAAAGAGAGAGGGAGAGGTATTGTTTCTATGTTGAGTGTATCTCATGATTGGTACCATTTGCACCCTCCTACTCAAGGAAAGAAAACCTAGTGATCATCCTTAGGGGAGTCTCCCTTTAACACTTCTCCCTCCAACATCCAAGTGACAATATCCAAGTAAGGCTACCACCTTATTATCACTTGGAAATCCGTCCCTCTTGCCCTTTCTTTACCGAAGGCCTGGGTCCCTCATCTAGATTACTGCCAGTGTTACTGTCAGCCTTGCCTTCTTTTTTTTTTTTTTTTTCTTTTTAAGATTTTATTTATTTATTAATGAGAGATACAGAGAGAGAAGAAGAGACATAGGCAGAGGGAGAAGTAGACTCCATGCAGGAAGCCAGATATGGGACTTGATCCTGAGACTCTGGGATCATGCCTTGAACCAAAGGTAGATGCTCAACCACTGAGCCACCCAGGTGCCCCAGCCTTGCCTTCTCATACAGCTGACAGAATCATCTTTTTTATATAAGAGTAAGCACACAATAAAAAAATGTTAAAGACTCTGTCCTCTTATCCTCAGTGTGATTGGAGTACTTAATAAACTTTTTTAAATGTTAATTTGAGTTAGTAATCTCTGATTTATTAATTCACCAATGCCCATTCCTTAAAGGTAAATATAATACACGGTTACCTTGCACATACTAGCATACTAGTCCTAGATGATATAAGCCAGACTGGCATGATTATGGCACTGCTGCATGGACTCCCCTACCATGTTTCCCTGCACCTCCAAGCCTTGTCAATGCTTCTTCTGGCTGTGTGATTGTGCTCCATCTTCCATCCAAATCTCAGACCTGTCAGTGCTCTATTGGAGCTTCACAGTTCCCTGTCCTGCATTTGCTTAGCTCCTGGTACTAAACATTGTATGCCACCAATATACCTTTTATCAATTTACTTATTGAGACTCCACATTATGACTTTCAGAGAGGAGAGTATGCCTTTTAACTCTGTATCTCCTTTATCTCCTTTATACATCACCTGCCACTATGGCCAGCACAGGTAGGTATTGGTACCTTTTTGTGGAAGGAAATAAAGAAGAAAGAGAAGGAGGAAGGGAGGGGAGAAAGAGGGAAGGAAGGAAGGAAGGAAGGAAGGAAGGAAGGAAGGAAGGAAGGAAGGAAGGAAGGAAGGAAGGAAAGAAGAGGGAAGAGAATAAAAGAAGAGATAGAGAGAGGGAAGGGAGGAGGGAGAAAGAAAAAGGAGAAGTATCTTTTAATTATTGGCATAATTTGACCAATCGAGAGAATGTAAAAGTTGTGGAAGAAATAATGAAAAAAAATATGAAATAAAGTCAGCAATGAATGCACCATCTATTATTTTTCAATTACAATAAGTTTGATGCTCACCCCCCCCCCCCATCTGAAGCAACCAAGTGTTATTCAGTACAGGAAGCAGTGCCATGAGGCCATAATGGAGGTGGGAGTGAACAGCCTACAGGGGAAATGGTGGCTCCTGCCCCCTTAATGCCACACTGTTCAAGCAGACTGTTGCAGCTGTCCTGGTAAATGTGTCTTAGGAGATGGGAGGGAGACATTTAGCTTTCAGTTTCTAAGGGGACTGAATAATAAAACATTTAAAACCTGTAAATTTATACATAAGTCTTAATTAATTGCATTTAACTGTTCATTTAGCTAAGTCTGAGCTATTCTGCAGTAGGAAAAATGCAGTAATCTTTTCGATAAAAGGGTATTGGCAGGAACTTCCATAATATTGGAGGAGGGACAGAGGGAAGGGGGAACCAGCTCAATTTGATAGAAAAAAATGTACCTCCTAAGGTACATTTGAATCTCTCACAGCCTCCTAAGGAGTGTCTCCCAAGCTCAGTTTATTTATTTTTTATTTTTTTAAGGTTTTATTTATTTATTCATGAGAGACACACACAGAGAGAGGCAGAGACAAAGACAGAGGGAGAAACAGGCTTCTAGCACGGAGCCTGAAGCAGGACTCAATCCCCAGACCAGCATCACACTCTGAGCCGAAGGCAGATACTCAACCGCTAAACTAGCCAGGTGTCCCCCAAGTTCAGTTTAGATGGAATCAATGCATATGGTCCATGCCACACAGAGTAAAAAGAGTTAAATGGACCTGGGTTTGAATGCCGGCTACACCTCTGGGTCATAGGTGCTGATTCTCACTGGTTCTCAGGTTCGTTATTTATGAAATGTAGATAATAATCTTCCCTTAGAGGATTAAAGATATAGTGTATAAACTTCTTACTTAAGTGCTATTCATATGGTAGGCACTTGAAAATCACGGCTAAAATGATTATTTCCTCACCTTTGCCTTTGCAAGGTAACAACGTAACTTGATGCCCACTGTCTTCCTTTACTTATCCAGAATTCACTCTTCCTCCAAAGCATAACTCAAGATTTGTTTCCTCTATTCAAGAGCCATTCAAACACAAAACTGTGTATTATTTCTAAATGTGATACTCCTTGTTTTCAATATTATTGATGGCCATTAGGATATAGTATATTTTATTACTTAATTGTTCACATTCTGAAAGCGTGTCCTTTCACATCCATAAGGGGATGTGTACATCATCTGACCTAGAATTTGGTCCTGGAATCTGTGGGCAAAGCTTGTTATTGCTTTACAAGCCCAACACCGTTCTGGTCCTGGAGAGAGAGAATTCTTTACCTTTAGTATATAGAGAGAGTTGTCCTTGCTTGCAAAAGGTGCTAGTCCTCAAGGCTGTCCTTGGGCACGGATGCCATCCTGTCTTCCTTTTGCTTTCACAGATGACAGCAAACCTCGCCTCAGCAGCAGCCCACCCTCGGTCACCCTAGGCAGTCTGTTGGACGACCAGCAGTGGCACTCAGTCCTAATCGAGCGGGTTGGCAAGCAGGTGAACTTCTCTGTGGACAAGCACACACAGCACTTTCGCACCAAGGGTGAAGCAGATGCCTTAGACATCGACTATGAGGTGAGTTGACTCTCCCTGTGGGTCCCCAGGCTCCTTGCTCAGTGTCAGTAAAAATATCAGGAAACAAAAGAGCTATTGAGAAAACATGGGGGAGCCCAACAAGTCTTAACCTGTGTTCATCTCTGTTTAAGTCCAGGCAGCCTTCTGGAATGGTCCAAGGAGGGCATCTGAGCAGTGTGTGTGGAGGGGAAATGCCTTATCAATAATGGGATGTAAGCAAATTGTGTGCATTTTAAAATCAGGACATCTCCTTTTTTCACTTTTAAAAATGTTTTCTGTTTATAGCCTTTCTGTATCACTGTGTAATCTAGTAGTGACACTCAGTTGTTCTTTTTCAAAAATAAATTTCAAATAGCTCAAAAATACAGAAATTATACTAATATTATATGTCAAATATTTCTGAGTATAAAAAGATAATAAATAAATAAAATCCAAAGAAATCTAAAATCCATATTATAGGCACTGTGTTTAACCTTCATTCCTGTGCAAAATTTGACAATATGAATGGTTAGTTCTTTCTTGCTTTCTTGTGCAAGAAGCACAGTAAAATGCACTGAGGCTGCAACACAAAGAAGATTGCACAGGTTCTGCAAACTGGCAGCCAAAAGTCATCCATCTTTGCTAGTAGTTCAGTTCAACAAGTGTGCCCCTGCTGCATATCAGACTTTGTTCTAGGCAATAGATATACAGAGATGGTAGACCCAGGGTAAGGCCAGTTTTATGTTTTAGGCCAGTAATTCTGAATGTCTGTTTCAGGAGTCAGCCCAATTAGCATCCCTTGTGGATTTGTTAAAAATGAAAATACTCAGGTCCCACCCAGACCTACTGAATCAGAACTCTCAAAAATTTTTTTAGAAATTCTCCGGGTGACAACCTACCTTTGAAGAGAACTATTTTAGAGCAGTTACTATGTGGTTGAGACCTGTGGGGAGATAGAGGCAGGGGATTGCTGGACAGATAATGGGAAACTGTTAAGCAACAAATTCATTAACCAGTGGGGTGCATACTAGAACAGAGGAGGTGGAGATGAATAATTGAAAAATTGGGGTTTGACTTACCTTTTTTCAATCACCATCATGAGCTATAAGAAAGATTTCCTCTTTTGATCCTAACTTCAGCTTGGTGTACTGTTGATAAGAAACACCATTCATTAACTTCAGAAAAGAGTTTGTTACTCTGACTCAGAAGGATATCGGGTAGGTTTTTTTTTGAGTTGTTGATAACTGGAAATTTATAAATATCAATCATCTTCTTTTGTCAACTTTAACTGATTGAAAAAATAAAAAATAAGGAATACACAGATATTGAAAGAGATATCTTTTATGAACTTGAGGACAATAGAAAACATAAAATCATCTGTACATCTTACCATTTCCCCAAATACTTTAACTCTACCCACCTAAAAGATGGTTCTAAAATTCTCCCAGTTGCCTGATTTAACATTTATTTTTAAGCCTATGCTACCTATCTCTCTTGTGTGGAGAATGTTTATAAGATCACAGCTGAGTGGCATTAAAGTGAATGTCAGCATTTGAGGGAAATGAAATCCAGTGATGTCACTCAATTTATGAAATTGGAAAGATTTTTTCAGGAAATGCCTGAATTTCATGTTGTCTTATAAAAAGTACCTCCTGGGAAAGAAACATCTTGGAGTATTCCTTTGAAGTAAACTCTGCTTCAGAGAATTCAAGCCCCTGCCAGACTGCCTAGCCATGTTGCTCCAATGACCATATAAGAAGACAGACTGACTCTAATGGTGACATTAGATGTCGACTGTACTAGAATATGAGAGTTGTGTGTTGGGAGAAGTCTCTGGAACAACTGGAGTTCTCCAATCTTTGCAGATTCATCTTAAAGGCTATGTGGAAAAGAAAGAACAGTAGAATAGGAGTCTTATGTTCTAATTGCCACTTTACTACTAATGAGTTATATAAACCTGGAAAATGAAAACTCTTAACTTCAGTTACTCAGAAGCAATATTAGCACCTTGTTGGCAGGATAAATAAAATATCTAATTCTAAAGTTTATTTTGTAACAATGTTGTCTGTTAATGAGAATCTATATTCTTGATTTGATTTCTGCCATGGGACCATATGTGCCCATATGAGCCCCAGATACCATCAACTAGCAGGATAACCAAAAACAGGTTCTTGGGTTCTTATGACCCATTGTCAGAGCACACCCTGCTGCTCCAAAGCTATGCTCTTTCAAATTTAATACCAAGGTTAATTATATTATGAAAATCTATGTCCCTCTTAAAATTTTAGCATTATGAGCCAATAATTGGCAAGAAAATATGGTAATCTTCATGCCCCCATCTTAGACTACCTTAAGGATATCCATCCATCCTCATGCTTTTCTATGGAGCCCCCTGAGGACTTTTGTCACAGTAAGTTGTATTAAGTTGTTTGTTTCTCCTTCCACCTAGGGCTAGGAAATTTCTGTCAAATACAGAAAGAATGTAGATCCTTTGCTTCTCTTTGGAATGTGATCCTAGCTCACATCACTCAGCCAATATGATTTTCTCCAAAAGCATGTGAGAAAGACTATAGCAATCCACTTCACTTCCAGTCTTGAGCAGAAGGATTTAGAAAAGAGATATTTTTAGATTCTTATAAAGGGCCCATTTCTCTGAGATTCTTATAATCCAATAATTATTTCCCTGTCAAAAGTGCTACATGATCCTGTTCACATAGCCATTTTATAAGCACCAAAACTATTAAAACATTTCTAAAAATATTGATTTGCATAATACCATGTCATAAATACTGAAAAAGCATTTTACAAAATAAAAAATATTTTAATAAGAATACTTAGTTAAGTAAAACTATATTAGATTTATCCCTGTAAGCACTTAAAAACATATATGTATACATATATCTTCAAATGTAAGTTTTATCAAAATTTTAAAGAAAATATAAGATAATATTTTTTAACCAAAGATTGTGGGTGGTTCTTCTACGTCTGACATAAATTTCAGAAACCTGGAAATAATATGTATGACAAATATCCACATAAAATTTTTCCACATAATTTTTTAAAAGATTTTATTTATTTATTATTTATTATTTATTCATGATAGACCTAGAGAGAGAGAGAGAGGCAGAGACACAGGCAGAGGGAGAAGCAGGCTCCATGCACCGGGAGCCTGACGTGGGACTCATCCCGGGATTCCAGGATCGCGCCCTGGGCCAAAGGCAGGTGCTAAACCACTGAGCCACCCAGGGATCCCCTCACATAAAATTTTTTAAAAATTCTATGTGACTTTCCTAAAAAGACATATATAATGACATTACTCCCCCAATAACTTTGAAAAGTACTTCAAAATTTAATTAATAATTAAAAACTCCTACAAAGAATTCTTAATAGTTAAAGGAGAATTAAAGAACATGAATATGTAAAAAGTACAAACTGCTCTCAAATATATGAAAAGATGTTCAACTGCACTCATTAAGAAAAGGAATGCAAATTCATGCTACAATGATATTTTTCAATTAGATTACAAAGACTAAAAACATTATAATGTTGACATGGGTATGGAGAAACCGGAGCTATTTCATCTATTGTTAGTGGGATGATAATTAATATTATATCAAAGAAAGGTCATTGTCATCAAAATTGTAAGCACATGGTCTTCAACCCCACAATCTGTTTCTAGCAGTTTATCCTATAGTTAGAAGCAAATATGTGTATTTTAGGAATAATAAAAGATTGGGAATTCCCCAAAAGTCGGGGGTTAATTAAGAATTATGCTAAGCTCCATAGGGAAACAGCTCTGCCAGGGTGCCCTAGGGACCTCACACTATCTACGTGGTCCACACAACCAGAGCTTTGCACACTAGCTGATCTGAGTCTTGGCAGGATGCCTTATGATCTTCCTGGAACACCAGAAGATGGAGGCCTGTGATCAGCAGCTTCAAGGCTGTTTGCCCCTCACTGCACCTCCCCCGGGGGAAGTGGTCATGACACAGTTTCTTGTTGCTTCCTAGGTTCTGATAAGGCATGAGACATTCTGCCCTGCACTCTCAGAATAGAGTTGTGTCATCAAGAATTGCTTAGCTAAAGGATGCTTCTCTTAGAACTCTGACTTGATTAAAGGACTGGACAGACATTATACAAGTGCTTATATAGTGGTTGAAATAACTAGATAAGGCCCATAGCAATAGGGAACTCCCTATATTGTGGTCATCTGACCCCTTTTTATTTGGATCATTTTTTGGTGCATAGGACAGGGACAATGGTGGGCAGCAATGTTTGGCTACTCTTGCCCTTTTTGACTCTGTAAGTCACAAACAATCTGAATCTGTAAGTGACTCCTTTATCCTTATAAGTGGTTCAGTCAGATCTTGGCCTTGGGCTCACCTTGTTTGTTGTGTGTGCTTGACAAAACCACACAGAAGTATTATGCAGCCATTAGAAAGAAGGAGGCAGCCCTATATATTCTGATATTTATTAAAAATTTATGTGTAAATTTTTAAAAGGAGAGAAAAACAATGTGCACTGCAGTATAAAGAGTATCTGTGTTTAAGATTAGAAAGAAAACATGGACTTGATAGCAGACAGCATGTAGATAGAAATCTCTGGAAGTGACTAAAGGGACAGAGAAGGCAGATAATAAAATACTGGATTCAATGAAGAAGGAAGCCTTACTTTTTACTGACCACTTTTAAAAAAACTTTGAATTTTGAACCACATATAGAAGTATTTTAGGAGAAACTGAGGCAATAGAATATATGACTTAAAAGATATTTCATATATTGCCTGCTAAAATTACAACATCTGATTTATGTTTATTGATAGTGTTTTTCAAAAACACTTGCCACTTTAGAATATTATTGAATTTACTTATTTTTAATTGTCTATCTCTTCATCTTCACCCTAGACATAGAATTCAAGCTCATCATAAGGATTGACATTTTCTTTTTTACTTTTATTTATTTTTATAGAAATCTGTTGCTATATATATATATATCTGGTACATAATGCACAGTCAATAAATATATGTTAAGTAAATGAAGGAAGTTTCTTTCTGTAATTATGAAAGGTAACAATTGGCCAACTTTGGTTCCCATAAGAAGTTCCTTATAGGTCCATCATGCTTGAAGGCCACCTCTTGCCATCACCCTTACTTGATGTTGCCTAAAGGACACTTCTCTTAGAATTCAGACATGTTTAAAGGACTGGCCAGACAATATAACTACTTATTTAGTGATCAAAATAACCACAAATCACTAAGGAAACCGTTTTCCAGATCATGTGGCAGTGTAATTGTTATTGATCCTTTTTTCTTTGGAAACTCAGCTGCAAGGATAAAGTAGAAGGCCTACATGGAGAAAAATAAATGAAAGAAAATAAAAAAGAAAAAGAAAGTGAGTAGATGCAAAGCAGAAATAAAGACAAAGAAAGTGGAGGGGAAAATATGAAATGCTATTTTGTTGGTATTTTGTGATTTTGTTTAACCTCTAAAGCAGCTTGTGAGGGAAATTATTATGTTGTACATTACAAACAGAAAACCGAGACCAGAGAGACTGATGACCATCCCCATCCCCATTCCCCAATAGCTATTGTGTAATGAAAACAAGATTTGAGCTCAGATCTGTGCAGTGTTCTACTGGAGATCCCTCACTGACCAGAAATTCTCTCTGAAATAGGAATAATCCAAGATACAAGCATGGGTTCTGGTCCTTATTCTGGCCTCTGAATGTATACAGGACTTGAAGCCCTATTAATCCCTGCCATTTTCCTTTCTGCTTTTAAATTTAAGATTGTTAGGAGTTGTGGATTTGCTAATTTTGTGTTCTCCCAAGTTTTGTAATGGCAAACTGGAATATAAAAACTTCTCTTAAATGTAAATTAAAAATAAAGTAAAAAAAAAAATAAAAAAAAAATAAAAATAAAAATAAAAATAAAGTAATTGTGTTGAACATGATGGAGGGAGTATTTCAGTATTACTATTATACCAAAAAGGAAAAAAAAAATCTTTGTTTTTATTAACATGAGCTAAAAGAACAAATGAAAAAAAATTCCTTCTTGGGGATCCCTGGGTGGCTCAGCGGTTTAGCGCCTGCCTTTGGCCCAGGGCTCGATCCTGGAGTCCCAGGATCAAGTCCCATGTGGGGCTCCTGGCATGGAGCCTGCTTCTCCCTCCTTCTGTGTCTGCCTCTTTCTCTGTCTCTCTCTGTCTCTCTCTCTCTATCATCAATCAATCAATCTTAAAAAAAATTCCTTATTTTATTTCAGCTGCTATTGGTGGAGGTGGTACCAGATTTTAATTATCTAATGACATCTTGAGGCTGGCTGAATTTGGGCTGAATTATTATAACCATCAATAAAATATAGAATTAGCCAGGCCACAGTTGAATATGTGTAGAGCCTGAGGCAAGAGTACAAATGGAGACCCACATACCACAAGTTTAAATATTTAAAGGGTTACAAATAAGCTAACAAACTGTTGAATAAAATATGTTCTAATCTCCTGCTTTGATGAATGTACCTTTCCAGCCACATCCCATATGTTCAAGCCCTGTCCATAGTGTAAACAACTGTCCCCTAGCCACTACTCAGACCTGTCAGCCCATGGTTCATCCTCAAGAGGGCAGATGGGGAGATAGCTCTTCAGGCCCTCAAAGCCCTTTCAGAATTATTTAGACAAGAAGCTCTGAAGTGCTGTGTAGGAAGGTCATGGTTTATAAGGGTGGTAGCAGCTTCCTATAGTTGTTTCCTCTTGACTCCCCATGAGGAAAAATTGAACTGGAGGATGGTCAAAGTGGGGCCTTTCTGGGGCCAGCTCCACGGCAGAAGCCCCAACTGCTTGGGTGTACGGGGGATACTGCAGTTAGGATTTCCTATGAGCTCCTTGTTTGAATGCTAAAATAAACATGATTTAAGATATTGTCCAAAAACCTAAACTAAAACTAAGTTCAATCAGGTCAAAACAAGTTAGAAGAATGAGTTGAACCAACTGGGCTGTGTCAGCCGCTGATGTCCATGAGTCTGTAAAAAGATACCCATTTAGGGGCACCTGAGTGTTTCAGTCAGCTAAGCATCTGACTCTTGGTTTCCACTCATGTCATGATCTCAGGGTCATGAGATCAAGTCCCATGTTGGGCTCCACACTCAGCGTGGAATCTGCTTGAGATTCTCTCTCTTCCTCTCCCTCTGCCCCTCCCCCTGCTTTCTCTCTAAAAATAAATAAATAAAATCTTTTTTTAAGAAGACACCTATTTAGAGACAGAACTATAGGCTAGCATTTGACAAGATTTGGGCCATGAGAATGCTAACAATACTGCAACAACAACAAAAAGTGGTAGAATCCAGCCCCTGGTGCAAAACCTACTTGTAGATTGAGAGCATTAGTGTTGCTCGGCAGAGAAAATATGAGGAACTGATTTATGTTTTTGAGAAAACATTGGTTGTTTCTGCTGCTAAGTAATAGTACATCACCTCTTCTTTTCTTCCCATCAAAGAGACTACAGAAATCCCACCAAATAGTGTATAACACAGTTTGCCCAAAATTAAGGGGGTTCTGGATATATGAGACTTTCAGTTTTAAAAATGGGAAAGTTTCAGGCAAATCAGGACAAGCTGTTGATCCTAGCCTAGAGCCTGATTCACTGAGAGACCAACTCCATGGAACCAGTAATAGAAAAAGCAAGAGTGGGAGCAGTGTATGTAGTGGATAAAAGATGGAGTTCTCGATTGAAGGACTTGAAATTTCAACAGCTCCACCTCTTGACTGAGGCCTTAGTCAAGCTGCTAAATTTCTGTGTGCCATCATTTTCTTTTCTTCTCTTAAAATATTTTTATATTTATTGTTTTAGAGAGAAAGAGATAAAGAGAGCAGTGGGGAAGGGGCAGAGGGAGAAGAAGAGAGAGAATCTCAAGCAGGCTCCACACTGAGTGTGGAGCCCAACATGGGGCTTGATCTCATGACCCTGAGATGTGACCCTAAAGTAGGAACAAAAATAAGACATTATATGCACCATAGGCCTTTTAAAGTTAAAAAAAGATCAGACATTCCAATGAATTTACAAACTGAGTCATTGATCAAGTCAAATAGTAGAGCAGAAGCCATAAATGGTGGCCCTAGGAAAGATTTGGACTGCTGTTATCTCACATGACCTATTTGGTATTTTTCAGTTTTAACTATTTGCATTTGAGCTAATATTTAAAAATCAAGAGATTTCATGGGAAAATTGAGATTTATGGTGTCATTTGAAATGGGAGAAACTCATCAACCTTTGAGAATATTCCAAAGGTCAGTGATGTGCTTCTTTTCCATAAAGACCATGAACTCTACACATGGCTCAACAAACACAAAGCCAGAGCAAGTTTTAAAGACTGAAAAAGAAGACATCTGTTTGAATCTGTTTTCATACACCCTCTATTATAAAGTGGATTATCAGAGCAAAAGTGAGATAAATATTTACAAATGAGAAACTTCAAAAGTATCTGAAATCCAAATTTGACAGAAAATGGAATCTTCTAAACAGGGAGACTCCCAAATTTAAACAAGGCCAGAGAAAAAGCCAATGAGAAGTGAACTCATTGCCATGGAAGTAACATCAAAGATTGAAAAAGATAGAAGAAAATGCCAGACAAAGAAGCGAATGAGATCAAAGGAAGAGAGAGTAGCAGATTCTGGGACCTCATACATTTAACATCAAAGCAGACTTTCTTCTGGGAGTCATCTAGTTGGAGCCCACCTGTGACACCAGCAAGTCCATCAGGTTACCAGATGGACTATGTTACCTAAGACACTGAGACTGTGAGTGAAACTTTACAATCTAACACCTGGTTTTGTTGACTACTAAGATCAGTGAAAGGCACACTATGCAATTTGCCAAGAACAAACAAACAAGAAAAGTAAGCACAGAAAGCAGCTGAATTGACCAAAACAAAAGGACAATAAGGCAAAAGCAACTTTAGAAGTAAATTGCTAGTGTTCTTTTTTTAAGCAATTCAACAAATATTTGTTGGATTTATTATGTTTGAATCATACCTCTTGCATTAAATATTAAAAAGTGAATAAGATATTGCCTTTGTCCTTGAGAAACATTTTTAGAGAGATATTTCAAAACATTTAACAAATATTTATTCTGCATCTATTATATATCAGGCATTGTTTTAAGTTCTTGAATAATTGGAATGTGTCAGGGAAAAGAACAAAGATGCCTACCCTCATGGCGCTTGCATTTTAATAGGAGAGACAAACCATAAGCAGTAAATATAACAAGTAAATTACACATGTAATGGAAAGAAGAAAACAAATACATATATAGGTAATGGATTGGATGTTCAAAGATGAAGGAAGAGGCACGTGTGTGGTTCAGTCAGTTAGGCATCTGACTCTTGATTTGGGCTCAGGTCATGATCTTGTGGTTGTGAGACTGAACCCCAAGTTGGGCTCTATGCTGAGAGGGGAGCCTGCTTGAGATACTGTCTCTCCCTCCCTCTCTGTCCCCCACTGTGGCCTGCACACATGCTCTCTCTCTTTCTATAAAAAATTAAAATTAAAATAAAAAAAATCATGTTAAAAAAGATGAAGAGAAACAGGTTGCAATATTGGATGTGCTGATCAGGGTAGACATAATTGAGATAGTGTCAATTGAACAAAGACTTAAGAAAAAAAGTGAGTTTATTAAAGACTATTTGGAAACAACTGGTTCAGAGCATCTGGCTCCCTTATACTGCAATAACTATGCAATGTTATATAAGCCCATGAGCTAATAGAAGCTGGGTTTCCAGCTCTGTGACACATATCCTGAAGGCCCTTGAGCAACATCATACAGATGATGTACTCTGAAATATAATCTCTGTTCAATATCATCAATATTTGCCCCATGGTGAAATATGCTGGAGTCTGAATGGATGGGCAGTGTTATATCATTAGAATCCTAGACAATAAAATTAATGAATGAAGAGGTTCAAGGATTGCAGCCATGTTTGTCTTAAAAGCAAAGATTAATTCAACAAGACTCATTAAAGTTTGAAGGAAATACATGGGTAATTGTCAACAAAAAAATGATATGGCAGGCAATAAAAATAATAGTTTATGCAACAGAGACAATTGAAGTTACTGAAAAAAATAGGATAGAAATTCAGGAAATCAAACAAACAAACCAAACAAATCAAAAACAATATTTTTTAGAATGATGACTGAATTAAAAAAAATGCAGAACATGAACCTGAGAAGCTATTCCCCTACGTGTGGAACAAGTGATACAGAATTTCACACACAGCTGTATAACTACATGTTCTGATAATCTGAAAACCAGAAGAAGGCTTCTACAGGACCTTGGGAGAAAGTCTGTCTGCTTATTAATTCAAAACAAAGAAAAGGCACTCAATAGAATGGCTATTGAATAAAATATCAATATGTAATATCGCAACCTTCAGTTGGAAAAATATTAGAAGAATTATTATCCATATAGCTTTTTTTTTTAATTTTTATTTATTTATTTATGATAGTCACAGAGAGACAGAGAGAGAGGCAGAGACACAGGCAGAGGGAGAAGCAGGCTCCATGCACCGGGAACCCGATGTGGGATTCGATCCCGGGTCTCCGGGATCGCGCCCTGGGCCAAAGGCAGGCGCCAAACCGCTGCGCCACCCAGGGATCCCTCCATATAGCTTTTATTCAGAAATTGTTGGACTTAATGCCGCAAAATAAGATTTTGGAAGAATTTCTTAACTGAGAAGTTGCTACAGTGTGGACAACCTTAAACAGCAAGTACTGTGTGCCATGGTCCATTCTCAATTCTTTGGGTGTAGGAAAGTTTTTTGTTCTCACGTTACCCAGTCAAGCTCAATTTATAAACAATTGTCATATAAACTGACATAAGTATTATCATTATCCTTATCTTGTATATGAGGAACATGAATCCCATCGAAGTTAGGTATTTTTCCCAAGGTCCCACAGAAAGTGCAAAGCAGATCTGGATTTGAATCCAGTCAGGGAAGTTTTAGAAACATTGCTTTTAAACACATAGCTGTGGAAAGGGAGAAGGTGAATGCTGATATAATTTATAAATTTATGCAATTTTGTTACAAATTGCTACATAATATAATATCTTAAAAGGGAATTACAAAGTGGAAAAAATGTGGGGGGCTGATTAATAATAACAATAATAGTTTAAGTAAACAAAATTCAGAATAAATTGGGGTTGAAGGAAAAATATAGCAATCTGTGCTTCATAGAAGGTAATCCATAGTTTGAGAAGCTAGAGAATCACAGCAACCGTCTTCCAGGTGAGCTTCAAAAACAGTAAACATTACACAATAAACTTGAAAATTATGTAAATTTCCTCAGGTGTTAAGTAGTGTCATACTGCTGTAATAAACGAACACCAGACACATGCGTGATTTACAAGAAACACACTTCTGCAGAAACAATAAAAAATTAGATTTTTAATAAAAATTTGGATTGGGGACAAAGATACACCAACTAAATTTATAGAATAAAACAGAATTGGAAAAAATAATGTCACTGAAAGTAAAAATTAAGATCAGAAGATAAAGGCCATCATAAAATAATAATCATTGTGCTCTCTAATTAAAAACATCTATATTGGGCGGAAGTATATATCAAGTAAAAGATCAATCAAATACAAAAAAATAACAAATAAAACTGTCCATTCCTACCAGTTAGATATTGGTTAACACTATCATACATGAGTTGCCTGTGTGACATTTCAGGATGTGGAGACCCAGGAGCCAAGCTCAAGGAATTGGTCACTGGTTTCCAGTTAGGCTGCCAAAGAATGAACTAATAGAATTAAAGGAGAAAAGCCAGTGTTGCAAACCTGGGAGACAGTCAGTCAGATGCCAGCTGAACTAAGCAGAATGGCTTGGGAATAATCAATATTCAATTTTTGCAAATAATAGCTAAAATAAGTTGGCTATCCCAGGTCATGCAGAAGAATGAATTTAGTGTGAATGGCTTGATGGACAGAAACATAGATTAGAATAATATTTTAATTTTTATTCTCACAATTTTGATGGAATGTAAATGATCTGAGGAATATAATTATTAATGTAAAATTAATAAATATATACCAAGTACAACCTACAAGTGTTTATGAAGTATTGAGAAAAAGTCAGTACTACATGTGTAGGAAAGAAATCAATATATGAGGCAAATCTTTCCATTCTAATGTATCTGATAACAAACTATCTATAATTCAAGAATATAATTATAACTTCAAATCCTTAGCTTCTTAAAAATTTTGAAAATATAAACTATGTCAAAAATGTACACTTTCACTCAAATGTGCAGAAACATAATTATGTTCCTTCTTCCCAACTGAATCTGACTTCCCTGATGGCAGAAAAATCTAACTTTGATAATGAACGGTAACTAATTAATGCTGTTTAAAACTTAGTGCACTGTGTAAATATTGAGATTGTACCGATGTTTCTTCTTTCCCCTTCTTTCCTTTTCTCTGGACAGATCACTGGCTGGGGGGCTTGTGTATTATCCTACATTACAGGAGGCTTGGGGATAAAGTGTTAGCTTGGTGGCTGCTGTCCATGGTACTTGTTTGGGCTCATGCTTTGAGGTCTGGTCACTTGGACTCTCTCAGACCTGCAGATCCAGCTACCATCTCAGTCCTTCCATATTCCTGCTCTCACAGGCTAGAAGACCCTCAGCAGTCTACCTTCCACTATACTAGAGTGACCACGTTATTGTGAAGAGCACTCAGGCCTTTCTGCATTGTCATTTCCCTCAGCTATTGATACTCTGTCTCCCTTCTGGCCAAGTTTTGTTCTGGGATCCTGCTGAACTTGTGACATCTCTAGTAAACTGTAGCCATCACTATTTGGGGAATGAGGGGAGGAATAACTATGCTTTCCAAAATCTGTCTTGTAATCGATATGAACATCCCCCCAAACCTCAGCAGGTTTCAGTTTTGCCAAAAATCAAAGAACAGGGCCTACACTACCAACTATTTTTTGTCTCCACCAAATTTCTCCAAACGTCCACCACTCGGACTAGAAATAGCTTTTGCTGTCCTTAATGTGACAGAAAATTACAATTTTGCAGTACCTAGTATTCTCTATACTACTGGGCTTCTAAGACAAACAAACAACCTACCCCAAATCTTTCAAACACTAATTTTTGCCATATAAAAGACAGTGTTCTTTGTTCTTCTCTCTTTTTCATGTATTTATCTGTGACTTCTATTTTCCTAAATCACAAGTGAATGAAGTAGAGCATTAAAAACATTTTTACAAATTGAGGAATGTATCATTATATATTTAAAATTACAAAAATGATTAAGAACTTATGTCCACACAAAAACCTGCACATGGATATTTACAGTAACTTTATTCCTGGTTGCCAAAACTTGGAGGTAACCATGATGTCCTTTAGTAAATGAATGAACAAATAAACTATGGTATATCCAGATGGAATATATTCAACACTAAAGAGAAATGAGCCATCAAGCCATGAAAAGGCATGGGAAAACTTTAAAATCATATTACTAAGTGGAAGAAGCCAATCTGGAAAGGCTACATACTATATGATTCCAACAGTATGACATTCTGGAAACGGAAAATCTACCGAGAGAGGAAAAAGATTAATGGTTGCCAGGGCTTACAACTGGGGAGCATGGAGGCGGGGGGATGAATTGACAGAGCTCAGAGGTTTTTTTTGTGCAGTGAAACTATTCTATATGATACAATAATTATAGATACATGGCATTATACATTTGTCCAAACCCCAAAAATGCATAACACCAAGGTGAACTGTAATGTAAACTATGGGTTTTGGGTGATTATAATGTGTCTGTGTAGGTTCACCAATTGAAACAAATGTATATTCCGGTGAAGGATGTTGATAATGCATGTGTGAGGACAGAGGGTGTATGGGAAACCTCTGTACCTTCCCCTCAATTTTGCTGTGTACACAAATCTCTCCAAAAAATTGTATTTACAAAAAGAATTAGTAAAAATAACAAATATTATATTTGGTTTTACATTATAAATTTGATTTATGGAAACAATTTAGAAAACAGAAATGGATCTCTTTTTTTTCAATATAACTGAATCAAATTGAAAATATTTGAATCTTGCAACTGATCAACAAGGAAAATTTTATACAAGTTATCAAAGGAAAATTTTACAAAATATTTCTCAGCTAAATAAATTTGTTGGTGTTTTTAAAATTTTCTTGAGTATTTCCCAAGAGTTTTGAGTCATCCTTAGATAGAATCAAAGATAAGGGGCACCTAGTTGGCTCAGTTGGTTAGGCGTCTGCTTTCAACTCAGGTTATGATCTTGGAGTCCTGGGATCAAGCCCCACTTTGGACTCAATGCTCAGTGGGGGGTCTGCTTCTCCCTCTTCCTCCGTATCAAGTAAATAAATAAAATCTTAAAAAAAAATCAAAGATAAAACTCCCATAGTTTTTCTCAGAGATAAATCTAGACTTGATCTAAATACTTGACAAAAGAAGAAAATAAGAGCTCAAATTCATTTACTATTTAAAATATGAGCACATGTATTTTAGGGCAAAAGGAGCACATGTATGGTTTAATCAAAGAGAATCTATTAATTTATGACCCATTAATATAACTAAACCTATCAGGAGTTTTTGTTTTGTTTTGTTTTGTTTTTTTTTTAGATTTTATTTACTTATTCATGAGAGACACAGAGACACAGGAAGAGGGAGAAGAAGCAGGCTCCATGCAGAGACCCCCATGTGGGACTTGATTCCGGGACTCCAGGATCACGCCCTGAGCCAAAGGCAGATGCTCAACCACTGACCCATCCAAACGTCCCAGTCATTAGGAGTTTAAACAAAATACCCTGTATTCTTATTTCATAGGGATTTCTGGAAAACCAGTGGATAATAAAACAGCATTCATTTCTCAGTTTAAATAAATAAACAATCAAATAAATAATTTATGTGTTAAATAGTAAGAAGGATATCTAATGTGATATGGAGTCAGAATCAGTATTATATGTACTCAGGAAATATATAAAAACACTATTTTTTGCAAAATTTTATATTGCGATTATTCTTTAATATTGTTTAAAATGTTTTTTTGTTTTGTTTTGTTTTGTTTTGTTTTTTGTTTTGTTTAAAATGTTTTGGACAGGGGCACCTGGGTGGCACAGTCTATTGAGTGTCTGACTCTTGGTTTCAGCTCAGTTTGTGATCTCAGTACCCTGATTTCAGGGTCATAAGATTGAGTCTTGACTTGAGTTTGGTGCTGCATGAGAAGTTGGCTTAAGTTTCTCTCCCCTCTCCCTCTGTCCTTCTGTGCCTTTCTGCATGCACACTCTATCTTTTACTCTCGCTCTCTCTCAAATAAATAAATAAATATTTAAAGAATTTTGGACAGATTTTAGAAAGTTTTTACAAAGACAATGGAATAAGAAAAAAATATATAAACATTGGCTTGGAAGAGGGTTAAGTGTTTTAAATATGTTTTATGATTATTTCCTTTAAAAGTTTAGTAAAATCAGCTAAAACACATATTATTTAATATAAAATTTAATGTAAATATATATTATTTAATATAAATAAATATTCTATCTATCTAGAGAAAATAGTAATATAGTCATGTAATTTATATGACAATGCTTAGTTAATAAAAACAATTCATTTACAATGGAAGTTTTTGAACTGTATTTGACATATATTACTTTCAGGTGTACAACATACTGATTCAATATGTGTATATATTGTGACATGCTCACCACAATAAGGCTTGTTAACATCCATCACCACACATCGTTACAAATTTATTTTTTTATGATAAGAACTTTTAAGAGCTACTCTCTTAGCAACTTTGAAACATATAATACAGTATTATTAACTCTAGTCACCATGCTACCTTACATTGTACAATTTATTTATTTCATGACTGGAAGTTTGTACCTTTTGAGTTCCTCCACCCCCACCCCTGCCTCTGGGAGCCACCAATCTGTTGCCTATATTTATGAGTTCATTTTTTTCTTTTCTTTTCTTTTCTTTTCTTTTTTTTTTTAACATTCCATACGGTGGCAAACTTTGAAAGCATGGAATTCACAGGACTTAATTTAATTATGAGTATGTAAACTAGAGTAAAAAAAAAAAAAAGATAACCTTAAGTGATGTGCCTTACCAAAAACATTTGAAAATGATAAAGACACTGTGTTCTTATATAGAAAGATGAAATACTTCAAAAATATTCATTCTTCTTCAAGTAAATGTGTTTAGGGAAATAACAAATTCTCAATAAATTCTCAATCAAAATTCCAACAGGCTATTTGAAGTAAAACAATTGTGAAATTTAACTTTAAGATAAAATAGGCAAAAATATAAAATAATTCTAATAGAATAAAGCAATGATAAGTAAAAATTAGACAGCAGGATTAATAACCTTAATCACATATTACAATTTTTCTAAGATAATATGGGACTTTTTTTTTCTTAAATTTTTATTTATTTATGATAGTCACAGAAAGAGAGAGAGAGAGAAAGGCAGAGACACAGGCAGAGGGAGAAGCAGGCTCCATGCACCGGGAGCCCGATGTGGGATTCGATCCTGGGTCTCCAGGATCACGCCCTAGGCCAAAGGCAGGCACCAAACCGCTGCGCCACCCAGGGATCCCTAATATGGGACTTTTGAAGAAAAAATAGACATCTAGAAGTAGCACTGGGTATATGAGAAGCTATTCATATAGAACAAAGGCATTCTGGTTGGGAGAACACCTCTTCCTGAAACACCTAGCATCAATACGGCTTAAATTCTTTCTGGAGGTAATATTTCAAAGCGGTGAAGAAACCTGGCTTACACATTGAATCATGTGATAAATGTGTTTATAAAAACTATCGTCTCTCTCTTTTTTTTTAAAGACTTTATTCATTTATTCATGAGAGAGACACACAGAGAGAGAGGCAGAGACACAGGCAGAGGGAGAAGCAGGCTCCACACAGGAAGCCTGATGCGGGACTCGATCCCAAGACTCCGGATCACGCCCTGGGCTGAAGGCAGGCGCTAAACCGCTGAGCCACCCAGGGATCCCCCCCGCTTTTCTCTGAATTTTGTTTATTTTATTTTATTTTATTTTATTTTAGTTTAGTTTAGTTTAGTTTAGTTTAGTTTAGTTTTTTACTATCGTCTCTCTTGTATAATGGGAAGAATATTCACAACCAATCAAGTTTGTTCTTTAAATAGTATTAACATTAAAAAAGTAATTTGTAATATTTTACTACAGTAAAAGAACCGTAGTAAAAAAAAATACAAAAATGAGTATCTCATGTTCTTCCCAAAGACAACCATGATGAACAGTTCGGTGTATTCCCTCCAAGTCTATACTGTATAAACAATTTTTTGTTGTTAACATCATATCCAATTATAACTTGATTTTTCAATCAACATTATGCTTATTTGCCATTTTATCACATTTAATGAACACCATTATTGACAACTAAGTAAGTTTCCATCACATTAACTATTGATTATTT
Source organism: Canis lupus dingo (assembly GCF_003254725.2). NCBI lineage: Eukaryota > Metazoa > Chordata > Mammalia > Carnivora > Canidae > Canis > Canis lupus. The sequence continues at coordinate 26,875,803 of NC_064261.1, read as the reverse complement.
ACTTTTAAGAAATTGATGGGATATTTGGATTATTTCCTATCTTTCACCTTTATAGAAAATAATTTGGAAATAATCATGTACATAGGCCTTTTCAGCACAATGCAGACCTTTATTTATTTATTTTTTTAAAGATTTTATTTATTCAGGAGAGACAGAGAGAGAGAGAGAGAGAGAGAGAGAGGCAAAGACACAGGCAGAAAGAGAAGCAGGTTCCATGCAGGGAGCCCGACATGGGACTTGATCCTGGGAATCCAGGATCACGCCCTGGGCCGAAGGCAGGCGCCAAACCGCTGAGCCACCCAGGGATCCCCAATGCAGACCTTTAAACTAGGTTTTTCTGTAGGTGAACAGAGGTATATTATGTTTGTCCCTTAGTTTTCATTTGGCCATACTCTCTCAGATGTTTAAACAAGAGATAAATATAAAGTTGTTGATTTTCTTTTATTTTTTCCCTCCTTCTATAAATTATTGTTTTATTTAGTATTAAAAAGGTTCAGAAAGGAAGTGAAATAGTTTTGTAAAATAAGCCCTTAAAAAGCGAGCAATTATAGTTATTTTTATGTGGGCTAATCAGTATCCTTTTAAATGTGCAATCAAGTGGCATCTATAATTATTTGAGCCACTTGGCTCGCACATACAATTGGAACTACTAAAATTCACTCACTTTCCTTTCCTACTGCTTCAGGGCTTATAACTAAGAGTTGATTTTTTTTTTTTTCTCTTCATAAAGCTTAGTTTTGGAGGAATTCCAGTACCAGGCAAACCTGGGACCTTTTTAAAGAAAAACTTTCATGGATGTATTGAAAACCTTTACTACAATGGAGTAAACATAATTGACCTGGCTAAGAGACGAAAGCATCAGATCTACACTGTGGTAAGTTAACATCTTTCTCAGCATGGTGGTTTCTAAAACATTGGAGTAAGTCTTTTTTCCATCCCTTCTCCTGAACCTCTTTATAATGTGTTTATATTATACTCTTTGAGGTCCTATCAATCTCGCAGGTGAAACTGGAGTATAAGAGAAAAGGCAGGAACTGAATGAGTGTGAACTGCGTTATCAGGAGTAACAATACATTAGAGGCTCCTAAAGAATTCCAATTTCCTGGCTATCAGTTGTGTGCCAGCTGTGGGGAATGTTTGCAGCTAACCCTGTGTTAACATCAGTCTCTTTATTATCTCTGGGAAATGCAAAAGTAGAGCCACAGATCCTATTAAATTCTGTAGCTTGGGAATTATGTATTTGTTTACCTATTATTTATATTGAAATATGGAATTTTGAATGAGAGGTTAAACTTTTTGTGTTTTTGAGATTTCCTTTGAAGCATTTATCATGCTGGCGAGTTATATAGTTTTCTAATTGATTAACATTTATCATCCCTAATAGACTGAGGATGAGAGCTATCTTTCTTTCTTACCACTGCATTCTAATACCTAGCAGAATGCCTTATACATAGTAGGTACGCAATAATGGTGTTAATATTTCCAACTATAATTATGAATTTGTTCATTTCTCCTTCCAGTTCTTTCTGTTTTGCTTCATGTATTTTATATCTCTGTTGTTTAGTACATACACAGTTAGGACTGCCGTCTTCTTGGTGGATTGGTATTTTTATCATTATATAATGTTCTTCTCTATGATAATTTTTGTTGCTCTGAAGTCTACTTTATCTAATATTAATATAAACACTTCTGGTATTTTTCAATTGATGTTTATATGACATATTTTTTCATTTTTATACATTTAACTGGCATATATCGAATATTTGTAGTGAGTTTCTTATAGACACTAAATAGTATAGTCATTTTTAAATCCACTTTGTCAATCTCTTTTTTTAAGAGTTCACCTTCAAGTAATCTCTACACCCAATGTGGGGCTCTACCTCACAACCCCGAGATCAAGAATCCCATGCTCTTGCAACTGAGCCAGACAGGCCCCTCATCAGTCTCTTAATTTTATACTTAAATCAATTACATCTAATTGTAGTTATTGATATTAGTGCTCAAATACCTGTTTATTTTTTGTTTTCTGTTTGTTATCTATTTTTTATTTTTTTCTCTAACTTCCAGTGTGTTTCTTGAATGATTTTTAGAATTTTGCTTTGATTTATCTAGTATTTGAATGTGTTTCTGTGTACAGTTTTGTTGTGGTTTCTTAAGATATTAGGTACACATATTAACAAATTTTACAAAAAAAAAACAAAAAACAAAAAACAAAACAAAAAAAAAACAAATTTTACTAGTATTTCACCAATTCAATTGAAGTTTAGAAACCTTACCTCCTTTTATATTCGTTTATCTAGCCCTGTTTATTATATAATTCTCTTATTATTTCCTCTATATATTTAGAATCATTAGTATCAACATCTAGATAATTTTCTTATTATATCCTCTTTACATATTTCAAATCATACTTTTTAAAGATTTTATTTATTTATTCATGAGAGACATAGAGAGAGAGAGACAGAGAGAGAGAGAGAGAGAGGCAGAGACACAGGCAGAGGGAGAAGCAGGCTCCATGCAGGGAGCCTGACATGGGGACTCGATCCCAAGTCTCCAGGTTCAGGCCCTGGGCTGAAGGCGGCGCTAAACCGCTGAGCCACCGGGGATGCCTATCAAATCATACTATTTTTGCTTTTTGTTATTCTTTCTTCCCTCCTGAGTTTCCAGTTTCCTTGTTTCATCCTCTCATTTCTGTTTTAAACAACTTTCTTTTGCCATTTTTCAAGGTATGTGCTTGTGACAAATTCTTGGTTGTCCTTCAATCTATAATGTCTTGGTAGCTATTCCATTCTTAAAAGATATGTTCTCTGTATAGAAAACTCCGGTTTGGTTTTTGTTTTCCTTCAGTCTTTGAAAAATATTAGGCCATTTTCTTCTGGCTTCAATGGTTTCTGGCAACAAATCCATTATTGTTAAAAGATTTTGCCCCAGAGATAAGCTTTCATTTCTCTCTCAGTGCTTTCAAGATATTCCTTTGTCTTTAGTTTTCAGAAATTTGACCATTTGGAATTATGTGATTTCTTTTGGTTCATCCTGTTTGGATTTCATTCAGTTCCTTGAATCTGTGGCCTGTTGTCTTTCACCAAATTTGAGAATTGTTCTGCCACTTATCTGAGTTATTTTTAGTCCTCCTCTCTTTCTCTTTTCTGAATTCCATGACTATGAATGTAGATCTTTCATTTTAATCCCACAAGTCTTTGATCCTCTGTTCATATTTTTTCTTGGTTTCTTTTGCCTTTTGTTCATTTGGGTAATTTCTATTGCTAGATCCTTAAGTTCACTAATTCTTTCCTTATTCTCTTCATTCTGTTACTGCACATATCTGTTAAATATTTTTATGTCTGTTATTATATTTTTCAGTTTTAAAATTTTTATTTGGTTCTTCTTTACCTTTTCTGTTTCCATGCTAAGACTTTCTATTTTTTGCTGGATCTTCCTATTTTCTTATTTGTCTCAAATATGTTATTGTTCCTTGAAGGAATTTTATTATAATGGCTGCTTAAAAATATTTGTCACATAATTTGAACATTTTTTTTTGTCATCTCAGAGTTAGCATCTATTGATTGTATTTCTTCATGCAATTTGAGGTCTTCGTGTTTCTTGGTATGACCAGGGATTTTTATTTCTTTTTTATTTTTTATTTTTTGAGGATTTCTCTTTTAACCTGGGCATTTTAGGGATTATGCTATGTTTAATCATATTAACTGTCTGTTAGCTATTCTCTATTAGATATCTTTTTCTGACACTATTCCAATAGGGGAGGGGAGGATTTTACCTCAATTCTCCTAGGTAGGGGTAGCCTCCAGGGTTTCTCCTCAGCCCCCATTGACATGTAAGGGTAAAGTGGAAAGGAATGAGAGTTCCAGCTCCCCATTAGCTCTTCAGTAATAACTCCCACTGGCTGGGATGTGTATAAAAGCCTCATTACTGGGATCCCCGGGTGGCGCAGCGGTTTGGCACCTGCCTTTGGCCCGGGGCGTGATCCTGGAGACCCGGGATCGAATCCCACATCGGGCTCCCGGTGCATGGAGCCTGCTTCTCCCTCTGCCTGTGTCTCTGCCTCTCTGTCTCTCTCTGTGTGACTATCATGAATAAATAAATAAAATCTTAAAAAAAAAAAAAAAAGCCTCATTACTGTTCTCCACATGACCTCCATTTCCATCTAGTGTGTATGTGTGGGGGAATATTCTTGTTATCACTAGACTGGTATGAAAGTCATGACTCGGGATCCCTGGGTGGCGCAGTGGTTTGGCGCCTGCCTCTGGCCCAGGGCGCGATCCTGGAGACCCGGGATCGAATCCCACTTCGGGCTCCCGGTGCATGGAGCCTGCTTCTCCCTCTGCCTGTGTCTCTGCCTCTCTCACTCTCTGTGTGTGACTATCATAAATAAATAAAAATTAAAAAAAAAAAAAGAAAGTCATGACTCTGCATTAATACCTCTCCAACATAACAGCTGAGCGGAGGTACACAGTCCAAGCTCTGTCAGACAGGCGGTTTGAACGTACTACAGGGAGAGGCTTGCTACTCTTTGGGAAGGCTTAAAGTCTGCTCTCTACTCAGTCTTCTCTGATACAATCTTGACTAGAGGTTTTGACACCTTGTTATAGGATGAATGGAAATAGGGTCAGAATTTTTTGTACGGTGTTTGTCTGACATAGAGCAGTTATTATTTAAAGATTTTCTCTCTTACTATACTGTCCCTCTCCTGGGCCTATGATTATAAAGAATAGGCTTCTTTTTTTTAAGATTTTATTTATTTATTCATAAGAGACACACAGAGAGAGAGAGAGAGACAGAGACATAGGCAGAGAGAGAAGCAGGCTCCCTGTAGGAAACCTGTTATGGGACTCAATCCCAGGACCGTGGGATCATGACCTGAGTCCAAGGCAGACGTTCAACCACTGAGTCACCCAAGTGCCCCAAGAACAGGCATCTAATTGGGATTTACTTTTGATCCGCACCAGTTGGTCTTTCCAGGTTGTTGACTTCTTCAGCAATACATCTAAGATGTAGGAGACAAAAAAAAAAAAAAGAAAAAAAGGAGGAATTCTTCACTGTTGTTTATTGGGTCTCAAGATCCTTATGTATGCTTTCTTCTCTCCACCATTCAGAGTCATCTTAAGTTTGTTTCATAATTTCCAGCAGTTTTTAGTTATACTTAGTGGGAGAAATAGGGAAAATTGTACTACTCCATCTTCCCAGAAGTGGAAGTCCTTTAAACTGACACTCTTTCAAAAGCCCTGACAAGAGTAGGCCACTGCATCATTTGACACACAAAATCTGATTCTCTTTGTAATCTGGACAGTAGACTCTCTGGAAAACCTATGAGAATGACCTTATGACCATTAAATGACCTTAATGTTTATGTTCCCCCATGGAAAGTATACCTTATAATGAATATTTTATTTCTTTTAGGTATTTGAATTTTATATAAGTAAAGCATTTTCTAAAGTGGCCATTGGATTCCAGGATGTGAGCTAGACTTGCTTGAGGGGAATCATATGTGGTTTAAAGATTGCCAATATTTTTAAAAGTTTGTATCAAATTTTTGACTCCTGTAGTTCTGAAGAGTAAGGATGATGCTAAGAAGGGGTTAATCCTCTGACTCTGGTTCTAAGAGATCAAGTGACATTACTTACCCATCCTTGGCTCATGCTCAGCAGTCTTGACAATTATCTTACCCATGTGTATTCAGGTTGTCCATCTCCCGATTGACCTAAGCACTAGATTGCTAGTGATATTTTTCTTTTTTTTTTTTTTTAAATTTTATTTATTGATTCATGAGACACACACACACACACAGAAAGAGAGAGAGAGTGAGAGAGAGAGATAGAGAGAGAGAGAGAGGCAGAGACACAGGCAGAAGGAGAAGCAGGCTCCATGCAGGGAGCCCGACATGGGACTCGATCCCGGGTCTCCAGGATCAGGCCCTGGGCTGAAGGCAGGTGCTAAACCACTAGTGATATTTTTCTTGAGTCTCATTCAGGAGACTTGAGCCATGTAAAATACAGTCGTGCCCACCCATCGCCAATATTACTAACAAATATATCATAATATACCAGTGTCATTGAGTTCAGTCTGCCTGTTGGCAGTAAGACTCCATGCTACTGAGAGTTTAATGACATGAACATCAACACATCTGAAAGGCAGGACACTACTTGCCGTTGTGCAAGGAGTTGGCAGAGCATGTTGAAACACAAGGAGCTCATGACATTATTCACTTCCATTGTTTATAGACAGGTCCAAAAGTATGCAAGCCTGAGCTTTACATATAAATAACTAAGATCCTTATGGCAGGATTCAAATAGGAAATATCCATACATATTATGTGTTCTATGTATCTTTAACGATTATATATATATTTAAAAATGTGCTGGTTACACAGAGCAAGAAGGAGAAATAAAGGAAAACATGGAGAAAAAATGAATTTCTGAATTTTGGAAGCTTTCATGATCTCTTTTTTTCTGAGAGAATGGTTAACCAAAACTTTAATAAATGTTTTGTTGATTTTATACTACTTTAGCACTTATCAAGTTGCCCGAAACTTTACTAGCATACTTCATTCCTCAGAGTTTAATTGGCAATATTGTTAATATGAAGCACAAGAAATCCATTTAGCACTAATGTACTTGGAAAAAAAATCCCAAGAAAACGGTTTTAGTTTGTAGGTAGACAACCTTTAGTTTTAACCTTCAAAATTTAAAGGAAAAAAAAAAGAGAAGCATTATTTTTATTCCAAAGTGCTTCCATCACCTTGCTTAAGTGAGAATTTATATCACTACACAGACACATACACACCTTTATATACCTAGTCTTTTTCCTTTAGGAATTCTGTGAGGGAAGGGATAGTTTGCACTGTTAATTACAAGTATAAACTCTTTTATTCCCCTACTCAGGCTTAATGTGTTCCCCCAAAGACATAATATCAGCTACAAAATCAGCTTTGCTCAAGTGACTAAGTCACTGCCATGCTAAGTAAGGGCTTTTGAAAGGGATGGTGCTTTTGTCCTTTGCCAGTGTTTACAGACTCTCACACAGTTATTGAGTCTTGGAAAGTTCAGAGTTTAGCAGGAGAGTTGAGGAATCAACAAATCAGGAGCAGGGTATGATAACACCCATAAATTATAAAATGTGATTCAAGGCTCAAGGAAGCACCTGTGTTGGCCTCATCCAGCACAAACCTCTCTAGCAGGCAGCACTCAGGGAGCATCCCCATTGCAATTTGTCATTCCCTTCTGTGGGACCTGCCCATTCCCTGGAGATTTAACAGCTGTTCCGTGGGGATAATTCAATTTAGTCTTTATGGCTCGATTTGACTACAAGACGATCCTCCACATCCCGAAATGCAGTAAAACTAACAGCTTAAAGTAGACATAAAAAATACCTCACTATTCTTCCTCAAATCTTTCATCCTATGCTAATACAGTACCATATAATAAACAATCAGAAAGTAAATGGCCCATTGAAGTGTGTGTACAGTACCTGTAATGTGGATTATTATATACATAATATAAGAAATATATTGCCCTGCTAGTTTCCTGAAAATGATTAATTTCACACCTTCCACTTCACAAGAAATGCTGCTTCCTTGAGCTCTGCTTTCTGAATGTTACATACCCTATTCTAGAGGTAAGGAGAATAACATGATTGGTTGTTGGCTGAGGTCTAACTTTCTTCACTATAGGTCTTAAAATGATTTTTTTTTTCCATTATAAAGAAGAGCATAGTAGAAATGGTCTTGTTGCTTTACTTTGTCTTCAGTACAGGAGGGAAAAAAGCAAATGGCTAGTTGCAGGACTATGAATATACACTTGGCTTTGGAGTTAATTAACCATGTCAATTCACTCCCGTGCCTTTGTCTCCAAATAATTGAAATTAGAGAATGGAATGATAGCCAATACTAAATACATAGAATGATACTCCCAGCCTCATGGCTGTAATTACTTAATGCAATCCCAAAACGTGTTTCCACTCAGCTGATAGGGAAGCCTCAAGGTCTTCTCAAACCAGCACCTGGAGTAGCATAGTAACTAGGCTGATAGACTAGTTACATTCCTTTTTTTTTTTTTTTCTGGTTTTAAAGACTAGTTACATTCCTAAACACATAGGCTTTATATTCGATGATCCCAACAAGTACTAAAAGTAGATTGGTGACATCTTAGGTCCTACTTCCTGAATCTAAAGTTTAATTTATTTCCAAACTGTATGAACCATGAAGTGGGTTTGAGTAGATATATTACAAGCTTGCTTACCTCATTCATTTGAGGAAATTGAATGAGCATCTCTAGTTCAGATTTTACCAAATGATGGGCTCCAATGAAATAAGGAATATAAAAAAGATGTTGCCCAGTGGGCTTGAGTGTAACAGACATACAGATAGGTAAAACAGCAAGCTTCTGTGAGGTTTATTGTCTTGTTTGCATCTGCTGCCACGACAGTCATTGCAGCGTGGTTATTTCCTGCAGCTCTGAAGCCAAGAAAACACAGAGATAAATATGTTTGCACAAGAGATCGTATGCACGCTTACATTGTATATCCACACATCCACACATGCACAGATACGCACACACACACTTGGTGACAGCAACCTTTGTCCTACCTTCCTGTGACCCAGAAAGTTCATAAAAATTGCTCAAAGTCCCTAGTGTCTAGTGAAGCCTATAATCTCTTCAGTTTGTCCCCAGGATCATGTGCTCTGTGATAAATGATACTTTCCCTTGATGGAAGGAATCACTTGAAAAAGCAACTAACATATCATGTCTTCTCTCTCCACATTCCCTGGGTCTTTCACTGTCATTTGACCAGTCTGGCATTCACATCACCAGCTTCTCAGTTGTATACTCCTCATATCCTGGAAAAAATATTTCTAAATTATTAACTTCTGGAGAAGTTGTTTCCTTTCTTTTGGTGAGAACATTAAAATTAGTTTCAAGGTCATATGAGGAATAAAGTGACATAAAGTTAAAAAAATAGTGGAATGATCATCCTCTCTGAAAATCATTCTACCTAAATCTGTGCTATGACTTGTTTTTCTAAGATGGCTGATTTCATTAGCTCATCAAGTAAAATAATTACTTGAAGCTATTAAACAAAATTTCTTTAAAATGTTAAAAATATTCATTTCTCTCTATTTTTTATGAATATTTGGAATACACAGAATAAAACACAAAACCAACCAGAGAGGGAAACACTGTTCTCATTATATGTATTTTGTTTCCATATTTTAAATGTATATTTTAAATAGCATAGACCATATTTTACTGACTCTTTTTTAGCTTACTTCTTATAGTTAATATTTTTCTTAAAATATATTTTATATCTTAAAAAATTTTTTAAGATTTTATTTATTTATTTGAGATCGAGAGGGAATGGGCATGAGCAGGGGGAGGGGCAGAGGGAGAGTGAGAAGCAGACTTCCTACTGAGCAGGGAGCCCTACTCAGGGCTCAATCCCAGGACTCTGGATTCATGATCCGAGCTGAAGGCAGATGCTTAACTGACTGAGCCACCCAGGTGCCCCATCTTTAAAAGTTTTATTAAAAACTTTTAATCTTTTTATGTATGTACATAATTTAAACATTAACTCAATTCACTAAATGCCTTTAAATTCTACTGTGTTTAGGGGATCCTGGATGACTCAGTTACATGTCCAACTCTTGATTTTGGCTCAGGTCATGATCTCAGGGTCCTGAGATCAAGCCCCTCATTGGGCTCCACACTCAGTGCAGAGTCTGCTTGTCCATTTCCCTCTGCTCCTCCCCCTGCTCTCTCTCTCTCTTCCAAATTTTTAAAAACTTTTAAAAAAGAGTTTACTGCGCTTAAATTTTCAGTGGCTCGAATTTTTACTGCCAAAAATAATGTGGTGATTGTAAACATAATAAAAAAGTAATTTTCTAAGATTTAGAATAGGTAACCAGGAGTGAAGATTATTGGGTGAACAATTATGGATTTTTGACTCAATTGTTTAAAGTCTGTACCAGTTTCCCTACATAAACACAGTGTGCAGAAGCACCTGCTTCTCCTGCCAGTTCCACCTCATACTTTCCCCTCATTTGAATATTTAAATACCTTTCAAAAGAGTGAAGCTAATTCACAACAAGGTGGATAGACATAGAGTGTATATGCTAAGTCAAGTAAGTCATTCAGAGAAAAATAAATATATGATTTCACTCATGTACAATATAAGAAACAAACAAACAAACAAAAAACAAACAGGAATAAAAGAAACAAAGAACAGACTCTTAATACAGAGGAAAAACTGGTGGGTGTCAGAGGGAGGGTAGGGGATACATGAAATACGTAAAGGAGAGTACACTTAAATTGATGAGCACTGAGAAATGTATTGAACTGTAGAATCATTATATCATACACCTGAAACTAATATAACATGGTGTGATAGTTATACCTCAATAGGAAATTAAAAAAAAAAAAAAAAGAATGGGTCTAAATGAAACTTGAAATCAACTCAGGGGGCAGCCCAGGTGGCTCAGCAGTTTAGCGCCTGCCTTCAGCCCAGGGCGTGATCCTGGAGACCCGGGGTCAAGTCCCACATCGGGCTCCCTGCATAGAGCCTGCTTCTCCCCCTGCCTGTGTCTCTGCCTCTCTCTGTCTTTGTCTCTCGTGAATAAATAAATTTAAAAAATCTTAAAAGAAAAGAAATAAACTCAGGTTCCTTTTTTCAACAAAACTTCCAGCTAATGAGCTGAGTCTTTTTAGGCTCTTCTGCCCCTCAATAATGCCAGCAATGATAATCCCTTCATTTGAAGACATCTTGTTTCAGAGAGCTGTCTTATAGATAATCATGATGCCACAAATCATGATGCTAATGCCAGAGGACAGTAAGGGGGGTGACAGATGGACCTGTGGCTGTGTTTGCTCCTTTATCCCTGAAACCTCTGCGGGAGGCAGACAGGGGCAGACATCATTGTCCACACTTTATACTGAAAGATGCTTTATGCCCAAGACCAGGGAAAGTCAATGATATATAGTCAGCGTCTGTGTCATTCACAGTCCTCTTCCTCTTCTGGAAAGCACTACACCATCAGCTTTTATTCATTTTTATTATACATCTATTTTTTCCTAGGGCCTTGAATGACTTTCACATCAAAGTGAAAAAAAATACAAGGCTGGGCAGATTCGTGAATAGCACTGCCTACCCGGGAATTGAAGACCAATGAGGTGTTTCAGAAATGGCCCCTATGTAGTTTGCTAATTGCCAAATAAATCTCTCTGGGGTATCTCTTGCTGTGTCTGAGCTATGGGGCAGAATCCTTGCCTTCAGCCAGAGGATGAAAGATGGCAGCAGGGGCAGAGCCTAACTCCTTGACACTTGCATGGCTGTGCTTCTTGGCAGGATCTCCCCTCTGGCCTTGTGGCTCTCACCTCAGTATGTCCAGTTGCCAGCATCTGCTTCTCCAATATATAGAATTTTACTTCCCAATTTCTTGTCAATGATACTTCTTTTCTAGCCACGCCTAGATGCTTCACTGTTTCTGGAATTGACTATATGCATACTCCTCTCTAAGCCTTTTCATTCCATGTTGCTTCTGTACCAATTGAGCTGCTTTTCTCCTTGGGCTCTTCCCTGACCTAGTCCCAAACCAGCCATCATTCTCTAAACTCACAAGTAGGGTTAACATTCTGAATCAGGATAAGACTCAAAATATTTAATGGTCTCTTGAGGTGGAGCAGAGTACTGAAGCCCCCAGGCTGTGCCAACCATGGACTCTTGAATTGTTGCCTTGTGGGGAGGCCCAGAGAGAACTGGCAATCAATCAGACAGGCCTAGGTTTCAGGGAGACACTGAAGATCTTTGGGGCCATGGCTACCTAGCAAATAATTAGGAAGTTTCAAAATTTTAAAAACAAAACCACCCATAGTGTATATAGTGTGAACCTGCTATATGCCTGCCATGCCTACGTCAACTCCAGTGGATTGTTTGTGGCCCTCTGGAGCATAGTGCTAGGGAAAATCATGGTGCTCGGTCCAGCCTGCAAAGAAGAAGCTGCTATGATCCATAGGCAGAATCCACCATGGGTTTGCAGAAGGTGTAGCATCAAATATACTGTGTCTGCCAGCCTTGTGTGGCCATTCCAGATGCCAACATCTCCTCAGAGCACCTCCACTATTCAGCTCCATTATATTTTCTTTGCTGTGACACTCACACTCACACTACATTACATAATTCAGCATTTAATTTATCATCATCATTAAACATAGTTTATTGAGTATCTACTATGCTCATAGCAAATGATCCTTGCCTTCAATGGACTGGAAACCTCAAACCTCTCTCTGCAGCAATTTCCACATACTGGGCATTGGGTCAGCATTTCAGAACTCAGAATTAAAAGCTGATGCACTTACTTTGTCTGTCTCCTTGTAACATGCTTTCTACTCTCCGGGATACCGTTTTGATGACCTCCTCTCCTCCTTTCCTCTCATTTGCCTTAACAGTTTGACATATACTTTCTATTCATTTTGCCACCTTGATTACTCTTTATGATTATCAGTGATTCTCGCAATGATTCCATTTGGTTTTATAGCTTCTTGCTTTCTTACTTTGACTACAGCCCTGCTGTCCCAACAGTGCTCCTGACTGTCATATCCCCAGCCACTGAAAACTAATGACAGGATGCAAAATACCTTATGAAAATTAAGTAGGAGAAACCACAGGGCTAGTGGGTACAGGAAAGACTTCATGAATGCACAGGATCTTGGTGTAGGTTTTGAAGAAAGATATCTCTTAGGACAATTCCAAGGTAATAGGAGGGCACTCCGGGTAGGGATGTGGAAACTCAAAGTGGGAACATAGTATTTCTGGGAAGCAATGTCTAGTCTAGTCTAGTCTAGTTCCTTGTAAGAGTTTCTTCCTTCACCTAACACTTTAGGTATTTTGTAAGTTGCACCAAAAAAAACATACCTTTCTGTATCATTCATTCATCATGTTGAAATGTACATAATGAAGGTACTGCATGTTGAGGAAGAATATAACCTTTGAAGGAAGTAAGATTAAATCCCACCTTCACCATGTAATAGCTACAGAATCTGGACAAAGTTACTCAACCTCATCATATTTCAGTGTCATCAATTCCAAGATAGAGCTAATAAATACCTACTTTGTGATTGGTGGATCTTGGGATATTATAGGCATTGAATCCCTAGTAGCTAATAATAGTGTTATAATTATTTTTATTGCCCCACTTTGCTCACCATTTCTCCATGTATGTTCCCCACGAAAACCACAGTCCTATGGTTGTCTATCTTGTTCTGTAAATCGCCTACAAGAACAACAGTAAAGATTTTAGGTCAGTGATTATTAATATTTTAGGGGGCATATATCTCTTGAAGAATAGAATGAAAATTATAAACATATTTTATTTTGTGTAACGTTTTTGGAGCATATAGATTCCCCTGAAGTTCATCCATGGACAGTAAATTAAGAGTTCCAGAATGCATTTTTAGATTAGGAAAATAGTACATAAAATCAAACCTTTTCTGTGTCTTTATAAATTCCTAATGATCTTATATAAATTCTCATTGTTGAATCACCAGGACCTCAATAAGTAGAGACCTGACGCTAACTCTGTTCCTTGTGGGACAGTTGAACTGGCTTCCAAGAAGCTTTTCCACCTTGTGTCACAAGATTTAGAAGACGTCTCTATCTGTCGAGGTCCTGGTTGTTTGAAAAGGAAAATTTTAGTATATATATAAGAAAAAATGTTAGCTAGTAGGAGGTGGTTAACTGCTAAAATGGATAAAAGAGGACTTAATGGTCCAGAAAGAGCAAGTGCAAAAAAATCCAGTACTTTCTCCAGGCTGAGGGAAAACAGACAGTGCAGGAAGTAGGGAGTAGGGGAGCCCCCCCTGCCTGCCTCTCAGGCTGAGATTCACACCTCTTCAAAGAAGGTGGTTACCAGGGGACCGTGCAGTCTGCAAATAGCACAGGTATTGCCAGACAGCACAGAACTGAGCTGCCTGTGGGAGCTGCTACCAGGGGGCAAAGTGTCAGCTGAGGGCCCAGCTGGAGCTCAACCTACAGAATTACTGGGTTCCCCACTGACTATCAATAATGGAGGACAGGACCCCAGAAAAGGCCGCCCAAACTCTCTCTTGCAGTGGCTCTCTAGCGCCCTCTTCTGGCAAATCCTGACATTGGGGCGGGAAATGTTGACAGAGCCCGACCCCAAGTTGTCAAGAAGCAAGGCAAGGAAGGGTGGTTTTGGAGCTGAAACTCAGAAATGGATAGCTGCTACACCCTCTAATCTCTTTTCTTCCTTTTAAATTGTAGGTTAAAAACCAGAGGCAATGGACATCTGCAATAGGGGGTAGGGAAGACAAAGGGAAGCACATTCATGTTCATGTTTTAACATCCCCTGAGAATAACCTTTGGCTATCATAGCATGTCTCACAGGGGTATGAGCACAAATTCTTAAATACAGGTGCAGGCTCTTGTGAGTAGAGAGTTAATAATTTATTTCATTTTGTCATCACCTATTTCCTCAGTAGAAAATAGTGAAACTACATTCATTCTCTTCTATGAGTCCATGTAATTTATTAAATTAAAAGGAATTTCTCATATTCAAAAAAGTTTGGGGTATGCTGTATGTAGGTAGATCTTAACTTGTTTTTTTGTTTTTTTGTTTTGTTTTGTTTTTTGTTTGTTTGTTTTGTTTCATTTTTGAGATTTTATTTATTTATTTGACACACTGAGAGAGAGCAAGCAAGCACAAGCAGGGGGAGTGGCAGGCAGAGGGAGAGAGAGAGAGACCAGCTCCTGGCTCAGCAGGGAGCCAGAAGTGAGGCTCAATCCCAGAACCCTGGGATCATGACTTAAGTCAAAGGCAGATGCTAACCTACTGAGCCACCCAGGTGCCCCCTTAGACCTACATTTGAATTACCTAAACAATTCACCCCTCCAATGAGGATTTCTTATGCCTCAATCTCATAAGACTTCTTCCCATGTTTCACTTAAAGGTTGTCTCTTGCAACTCACTGCCCTCCTCTGAAATAGTTTTATTTCTGTGCCATTTCTTTCCATCTTTTTTTTTTTAATATCCTAATTCAGCTCATCCTTCTATTCCTAAGTTAGCCCATGGGGTTATCCATTCTCACCCATGGTGGTCAATTATTTCATCAATTTCTTCCCCGACAACAAGGTCCAGAATTTACCTTGCTTCTGCCAAGGAAACAAGCCCTTTGATGGACATGTCTTCATTGCATCAATGCAATCCAGTAGCTAAATAATCATTATTCCCTTTAAAAATAATAAGGATAATTTAAAGATGAAAAATAGATTGACTAGGCCTTTAAAAAAGGTACCCTGAGATCAAGAATATGGCTAAATGGACACCTTCAACCTCCACAAGCCACACTTGATGTGTCTGCTAGAAATCTTATATCTGAATAGATTTGGGGCTAAGGGCATGCCCTAAACCCGCCCTTTACTTCAGTTATAGATGACACATGGTGGAAGCTTATAAGCACGGTATGATTTTACAGAGCACTACAAGAACACAACTGAGAATCAGACCCTGAGGATGGAGCATCCAATGTTAGCTTCTCAAGGTGATTGAAAGACCAAGTTCCAGAAGATACTCTTAGTTTTATGGGCCGAAGCTTTGGTGAATGCTTGTCATTCTGTATGCATGGGCAGATGCAATATTCCACATTGAAACAATTGCAAGAGCCTGTTCTCTAGTCTTCAAGGCAACTAGAAAACACATGAATTTTACCGGATTGTTAACTCTTAAGAATGTGATGACTGGCAAAAACCATTAAGATAAGATAAGCATCTTGTTTTTTTTTTTTTTTTTTTTTTTTTATCTTTTTGTTCAAAAAATTAAGTGTTTATAAGCAGGTTATGTGTCAAATTTTAGTACTTTGTGATTGATATGCCTACAACTTCATTCTCTTTATAAGAAGCAGCGGGTCCCCATGTTTTATACGTTTGTAAGATAATTAGAGCTGATACTGCTCTGGGAAAGCACAAGAATCACAGTCCTCCACCAATGTAATTAAATAACCAGAAATATCCTAAAAGTGAAATGCAATTCCCATTTTTTCATGAGAATTCATGTTTACAGATTATAGGAAATTTGGAAAATGCAGAAAAGTTGAATGAAAGAAAAAAATCACCTGCATTCCCATCAAACAGAGTCAACCATAAATGGTTATAGAGTGCCAATGTAGATTTTCTAGTCTTCTTTTAAAAAAGGACTGTTCTTCCGTGTAACTTATTTTCTTTTTTTTTCTTATTATTCACACAGTATGTAATGAAAATAGTAACTTACTGAGCATTTAGTATGTGCCAGATACTCTGCCAACTGATTTTCATATTTATCTATTGCAGTCCTTGAATTCACCTTATGAAATGGACAACTATTTGTGGTTTTGTTTTGAAGTTGAGAAACACGAGTCTTTTTTTTTTTATAAATTTATTTTTTATAAATTTATTTTTTATTGGTGTTCAATTTGCCAGCATATAGAATAACACCCAGTGCTCATCCCATCAAGTGCCCTTCTCAGTGCCTGTCACCCAGTCACCCCCACCCCCCACCTGCCTCCCCTTCCACCACCTCTAGTTCGGAGAAACACGAGTCTTAATGCTATTAAAACACTTGCCCAAGATACATAGTTAGGAAGTCCCTATCCCTGGCCTTTCTGATGCCAAATCCATGTTCATCTGCTGTGATATGCGTTATGCACATGTTATATCTGCTATAATCACTGAGTTTTTGAATTTTAGCAAAGTAACATTACATCAGAAAAATGATCAACAAATGTTGAATAAGTAAATTATATTTTTTTAATAGGGGGAGAAAAGACTAATTTGAGTTCCCAGTGAGGAAGCTAGCATACTACAGATAGTATGTGCTTAAGAAATATTTATTTAAGGGTCACCTAGATGGCTCCATAGTTGAGCATCTGCCTTTGGCCCAGGTCACGATCTGGGGTCCTAAGGTCGAGTCCTACATCGGGCTTCCGACGAGCCTGCTTCTCCCTCTGCCTATGTCTCTGCATCTCTCTGTGTGTCTCTCGTGAATAAATACAATCTTTAAAAAAAGAAATATTTATTTAAGCTTGTGCTGAGATGATTATACCAAGACAAACTTGCAGATCTGATTAGCAGTGAGAAAGTCTCCTTATTTAACACTGGAGAGTAGAAACATCTTCTGAAGGGAGGCTGTTCCTCTATATTTAGTGATCTTCACATATAAGTAAGAGATCCTTGGCGCCACCTAACTCTTAGCCTGCTTAGCCACCTGAGATAGAGAATTAGAAGATGATCTTCAGGGGGCACCTGAGTGGATCAGTCAGTTAAGCATCTGCCTTCGGCTCAGGACTTGATCTCAGGGTCCTGGGATAGAGCACCGCATCTGGCCCTCTGCTCAGTGGGGAGTCTGCTTCTTTCTTTCCCTCTGTGGTCTTTCCCTCTCTCTCAAGTAAATAAATAAATAAATCTTTAAGAGAGAGAGAGAGAGAGAGAGAGATGATCTTCAGGTTAATGATTTCCTTCAACTAATGATTTCTATGTCCCTGATGTGGAAGTGGTGTGGCCTGCAGAAACACCACTGTGTGAGTTAGGAGTTGTGGCTTCTCTATCCAATTGGGTTACTAGGTAGTTGGATAAACTTCATGATTAACTTATTCTTTCTGGTGCTGTGACTGAGAAACATCCTTTAGAACATCTAAAATACTTTTCAACACAATGACTTCATTAAGGGGAATTATTTAAAAGCCCTCTAACACTGTATTAGCTAACAAGGACTTCCATAACAAAATACCACAGGCTGACTTGGTTTAAACAGTAGAAATGTATGTTCTCATAGTTCTGGAGAGTAGAAGTCTGAGGTCAAGGTGTCAAGAGGTTTAATTTCTCCTGAAGCCTTTCTCCTTGGCTTGCACAAGGGCACCTTCTGTCCAGCTCCTTAAGTGACCTCTCCCCTGTGTCTCCAGATAGTTGATTTTTCTTTGTCCAATTTTCCTCTTCCTGTGCAGACACCAGTTAGATGTCTCATCTTCAAATTACATTCTTCAAATTACATTCTGAAGTACTAGGGGTTAGAATTTCAACATATGGATTCTGGGGAAACACAATTCAGCTCATAATAATCACTTAAAATTTTATTGTCCAGGGGTGCCTGGGTGGCTCAGATGGTTAAGCATCTGCATTTGGCTCAAGTCAATGATCTCCGGGTCTTGGGATCAAGCCTCACATCAGACCCCTGGCTCAGTAGGGAGTCTGCTTCTCCTTCTGCCCCTCCCCCTGCTCATGCCCTCTCTCTGTCTCAAATGAATACATAAAATCATTAAGAATTTTAAAATAAAATAATAAAATATTAAATTTTATTATCTGAAGACCACTGGAAGTACTGTGTCATTTATCTATAACCTCCTCCTCTGTTACCTCGACAAACAATAACATAGAAAGTAGAATCCCCAAGAAGTAGTTAGGGATCCAGACTATTCTATCCTTCAGAGAAACCACTCTTACTCTATGGTTTCTATCCTGAGTGTCCCAGTAGGCTTCTGGAACTTGAGGTATCATCTTTATATGCAAAGCTTTCAGAGGAAGGGGAAAAAAGAGGCAAAAGG
Source organism: Canis lupus dingo (assembly GCF_003254725.2). NCBI lineage: Eukaryota > Metazoa > Chordata > Mammalia > Carnivora > Canidae > Canis > Canis lupus. Next base: position 26,857,210 of record NC_064261.1, on the reverse strand, counting down.
AGTATCCCTGTCAGCTAAATTGGCTCTTTTTAAGGTTTCCAGGAAGTCCTAACCAATGCTTCTGCCCTGCCATGCCTCACAGGCCAGACTAAGTCACCTGGCCATGCAGATTTGTAGGGGGATTGGGGACATATAGCCACCCACTTGAAAATACTGTTGCCTCAAAAGAGTTCCACTATAAGAAAGGCAAGGAGAATGGATTTTGAGAGGTATCTCTGCCCAAGTCTCTTCGAGCAATAAAGGTCAATATATGAGAATCCTCATGTAAAAAGTGATAGAGTTTCTGCCTCGGCATCAAGGTCTACCATCACCATTTTAACGACACTTGAGACTTGAGCTGTTCAATATGGTAGCCACTAGTCATGTGTTGCTATTGAGCATTTGAAATGTGGCTAGATCAAATTGAGATGTGCTGGAAAGATTAAAAAAAAATTCAATAATTTTAATATCAACTGCATATTTAAATAATATTTGCATGTATTGAGATAAATCACTTAATATCCAAATTAGAATTAATCTCTTTCATTTTGCTTTTTTCTTTTTAATATAGCTACAGAAAATTTTAAATTACATGTGTAGCTCACATTATATTTCTATTAGACAGTGTTGTTCTAGCATATTCACCACCTCAAATATAAGTATTCCAGTTTAAGCTTCTATTTTTGAAAGTTATTTTTTTAAAGAAAGTTGTTTTTATTAGGAAAACTTTTAAAATGTTTATTTAGAGATAACAGCAATAATTGGAATTAGATGTTTCTTCTCATTTCTAAATCATTATTGATAAAATTGAGAAGCTGACTTTTATAATGTATTCATTTTGAGCTATAAATTTGCTTAATTTTCCAGGCCAGGTAAGGATATTTGCCCTGCACACAAACTTGTTACTTTCCAGTCTCTTCTTAGGACACAAAAAGCCCATAGTATGTTTTCAGAGCCAGGAACATTTGTTCCTCACTAATGTGAATTTAGTCTAAAGAGGCATCAGTCTATGCATGTAGAGAAAAGTTGCTTTGTCTGTGGGCCAAGTACTCTGTATAAGAAAGTTTACTTAAAAGGAAAAAGTAAACACATGTTCACAGACATACACATGCTTTCACATGACATCTTCTTTTGACTTTTCTACCATAATGACTTGTCACCTTTGCCTACTTCAGTGGAATAGACATGTAACTAAAGGTTGCAGTGGAGGGGACAAACATTGTGAAATTACTCAGGTGTGGGAAACATTTGAAAACTAGTAGCCATGGGGTTTAATATCCAGTTGCTTCTATCCCTACTTGGATTAACTGCTATTATTTTTTTTCAATAATCTGCACTAATGGCCTTGATAGTAGTTACTAATCCTCAATACTCTTGTCATGAAAACTTTCAAATAATACTTGGAAACCTATTTAACTTAAACTTCTACTGTAAAAGTTTTAATTTTTCATTTTAAATAAGTTTAAAATGGAGGAAAAATTAATTATGTGAATAAAAGTCACCATAATTCCACAAGCCAGATAGAGAGCTACTATTTAGCAAAGGAGTTTCTGTTCTATACTTACATATATATATATATATAGATATATTTGATCTGTTTCTACAATTTGTATTCTGTTCATTTCATTTGATGTTCTATTAAAAGCAAATTTCATACTTACCATAAAAATTATTATTAGTGGTGGCAAAATAGTATGTCATATGAATACACTGTAGTTTACATAACTATTCTTCTAGTTTTAGAGCCAGGTTTGTATTATTATAAATAATCATGGCTTAGTATATAAATCTTGGCTTAATTTCAGATTATTTCCTGAATATAGATTTCTAGAAGTGAACATAAAGTGTCAAAAAGGATTATTAATATTCTTAAGCTTCTTGATTCTTATTTCCAAATAAGACCTTGCATAATATTTGGAAATAGAAATTAAGGAGTTTTCAAGGTAGTTACAGCCTTATCTTCTGCCTTAAAACTGAGAGGTTATCAGTGTAATCTTGGGTCTATTTGTCACTCCCTTTCACTCCTCAACTCCCAAGAACCTCACCTGGGACTTGTTTCTAGGTGAAAGACATCACTATTTGCAAAAACTGAAATTCAGGTGGGGATATTCATCTTTGATGCATAGGGAATAAGCATGAAATATGGGGCCAGAAACAGGGGCACACATAGGCAGGAAACTAACAGAGTCCATAGCCAAGGAGTTGAATTTGGGAACTTGGGCGAGGGGGGCTGGTGGGCAAAATTGAGGCAAAGTCAAGAGAGACCCTCTGAGGCCAAAGGCAGCATATGGCTTTCAGTGGGTCCCTGTTTACTGATATGTACATGTAGCCAGCTCGTGGAAAGCCAGAGAAGTGGACCATGTGTGGAACCACCTGCCAATGAACCCAAGCTCTTAGGCCAAAAGTGGGACATTCCCTTCAATATTAAAGATGCTTCCCCTAGTATCCTTTAAATGAAACCCAAGAGACATGATTTCTATCCTCGAAGGCCTTCTTTGGCAGAAACGATATGTTGCCTGTGTAGACTAATGCTAGGCATCTCGTTTCCCTTAAATTCCAGAACTTTGGAATGACTTTGTTTCTAGTGATTGTCCTCCTCTGCTTTCTCACCCTCCACCCCAATCCTGTTCCTACTCCCACTTCTTCCTAATTATCCAAATCAAAAGGTACTTCAGGAATCCCTGTTACATACTTTCCTATCAACATTGACTTCTCCCTCCTGGCACCTCATCATAGTTGTGATGACATGTTTCATGTCCCTCTTCTAGTGTAGTGCAAGCTCCAAGTGGCTGTCCCCTGGACTTGCCACCAAGCTGCAAGTCCCAGGTGGCCTTTGCCACCAAGCCTGACCCATATGAGCTGCTTAGTAAATATCTGTTAAATAAATAAATAAAAGAATGAAGGAGTGTATCTTTGTCTAAACATGAAAAATTACCCTATTTTGGCTCGCTGCTCTTCCTAAGTTTGTGAATCAGAAAGATAGCTTTAGCTTATAAAGCAGCCTTTTCTCTACATTTGCCATTTCTCTAGCATGCCAGTCAGTCCTGGGAGTTTTCAGACAAATCAAATTAGAAATGGTTGTACTCATTTGGAAAATCAAGAACTGGCTTGAAATCTTTCCCCACAAATTAGATTGAATCAAGATCATTTTCCCCCAGCTTATAAATGCTTGATTGGCTTTGTTTGATGCCTCCTGATTGAAACTCAGCCTTGCACTGCTAGCTTTATTTTTTACTCACCAGGGTGTTGTGATGTCTGGATGATGATTAAAAACAAAACAAACACCCACAATGAAAATGCTTTGTAAATAACAGCTCAGCATTGTAATATAACCCTTAGAAGTGCGCATTTAAGAAACTTTAAAGCCAGTCAAGGTAAGCAGAACCTCAAGATGGGTCTGCTATTAATCCCTTCAGATCTTAAAAATTGGTTTTCTGATACAGCAAGACAGTCATTTCTAACATAGCATCTTTACTCAGGACCCAAGGAAGGGATGTACCGGGACTTGGTTGTGACGATATTTGAGGAGTCCCAGTGGGAGTAGAGTGGCCCCAATCCTCCATCTCCCCTAGCCACTCACATAGCCCACCTATCTAGCCCTTACCTTGTGCCCCAGACTAGATTCAAATTCATCCTAACTTTAGTCAAGTTCCTTTCCCAGCCTACCTCAATCAATCACCTCAAGTTTCTTTTCAACAGATAAATACTGGCCTATTCTTTGAATTCTTGTTTTCCCTTCTCTTTTTCTGCTGGGGTGGACAGAGGTATTCTTAGATGAGTGACAGCTACAGCCAGGTGTCCTTAGGGCCAGAGGCCTTGAGTCCCAGATCTGATAGATGGATTTCTGGATCATGTCAACCTTCCAGCTAAAGCCAATACCTACAGCCACCCCATCCCCACATCAGAGGCTGGTGAAGGTGTAGGCTAGCCCCTTTGTGGGACAGTGAACTGTGACTGCACATGTGTGTGCTTTGGGGCACTTCCCTCCCCCACCATTGGGGAATCATCTGCCGGGGTCAAAGGCCACAGCATCCCAACTGCATCAGTTCCATTGCACATCCTGGTGTGCCAGTAGGTGGCCAGTAGGTCCCAGACCAGGACCTGGCAACTGTCTTACCTCTGTCCTACTTTCTCCAGTTAACTCTAAGCCAGGCCGGGGTCTTATTGTTAGGTGGTGAGTAGCATTTGGTGGGTGAAATGAAGGCCTAGAAAAGAGTCAGAAAGCAGTGGCAAACAGCCTGATTGAGAATGAGTTAGAGACATTGACCTTGCAGGCTCCTCATATGCCTTTCATCTATGACTTCTTTAAGACTATCATTTAAAGCAGAGGATAATATTCTGGTGCCTTCCACAAAACAGTTAAATGGCCTGAATCACTCTTATAGGCAGGAATAAATATCTTTGAGTAGTGAAATGAGTTGGGAAGGAATGCACTTGCTAAACCAAGATAACTAGGAGAAGGTGGTGTCTATCATAACTGATCAAATTTTGATTGGAGAAAAATGCCCATGAGTAACAAATGTCCATGAACAATGCATCACTCATGGCTCCTTTAGCCATAACCTGTAGTCCATGCAGCCAACACAAGTAAGGAATAATCTTGAAACAAAGTAGATCCCTTAGTGGATAGATAAGGTAAAGATAGCACCTAGCTAAAAATTCAGTAGAGTAAGCTTTAGCTGCTCTGGTCTAAAGTGCCTCAGGTACATCCATGACCTCATCTAAAATAAACAAAGGGTTATGTTCGATCCTGCAGCTGTGAAGTAGGCACAAATTAAGCCATTCATGAATTTCTTTCTTCTGAAATTTGTTAGCTCCTTGTTCTAGTGTGGTAAATTATGGCATTTTCACCCTGTGCTGTCTGAGGCCTGGCTAACATATCTGGTGACCAATGAAATAATGATGATGATTTACATGTTTAGCAACGTTTGACAAACTGGAGACCATTAATTCACCATTCATTGCATTTCAGGCTGTTTCCCCTATTACACATTCCCATTCAGACCATGATAGCATTTCCTCTACTGTGTCCATAAGCAGAACAGCAGCTTCTAAAGTTTGTCCCTTTGTATGAACAAGTCTTGTTTGTGACAGTTCATCTGATTCATTCTGTGCTCACATGACAAAGACTTAAATGTACAGGCAGGCAATCTCTGTCAGATACTCCTCACTCACAAGTCATCAGGAGACCATGGTAATTATGCTATTACTGCGAGATCTTTTTGACGAGCCTCTCTTTTTACGAGTTAAAAGAATGCTTTCAGTTGGATGGATTTTGTTTGGAACCAGTCAGCATTTGACAGACTTCTGATTTTGTGGCAGAATGACTTGGATTTATTTGGAAGGAAGCTGCTACTCAGAATCTGTGTTCTTTCTCATTGTTTTCTTCTGATTTTAATTGCACCGTCCTTGGACCAGCACCAAGCTAAGCAGGTTATAATTTCATATAATTTTACCTATTTTATTAACTCCAGGAAATTGTTAAACATTGTAAAATCCTGCTGCAATTCAATGTAAACGTAGCATTCTCTTTGTAAAGTGTTTACAGATGCTTTTTTGAAAAGGGGGGGGGCAGGGAGAGGAATGGTCACTCAATTGGTTGTTATTCTTTGCTAATTATATTTATAGAATGTGGGCCTCTTTTTAAAAATATGAAACAATGTCATTTTCTGTTTATTGCTTTTCAAATATATATCATCATCTACAGAGACTCTTGCTTTGTTCCCTGCAGTTAGAAGAGAATTGGCAGGAGAAAGGCCTGAGTGCCCTTTCTTATGCTCTGAATTATTATAAAGAAAAATATTTTAAAATATAAATACTTGGTTACACTTCTCATGCCAACAATAGGAATGGTTCAAATGGTGCCTGTGCAGCACTCCAAAAAGGAGACAGATGATAAGGATGTGGATGTTTAGTCCCAGGTACCCTAAGAATGGGGAAGCAGGGAGGACCTGACCCAGTCTAATGGTTTCAGGTTACAAAACAGGAAACTAAGACATAGATGTGACTTGCCTCAGATCTCACAAAAAATTAGTAGACCCGGGAAAGCAGAAAAACAACCATCACAAACAATGCTGGGCATGTTGCTCGTGTTCTCATTTGATTTTAAGTCAACTCTCTACCATTATCCTCCAAATTATAGTAGCCAAAAATAAGGATTAGATAGAATATATGGGTTTCCAGTAAATATTGATAATAAGAATCCATTTCTGCCTAAATTGAAGAATTTTACTTACTTCTCAAAATTCAAAGCAAGACGCTCTATACCCAAGTACAAATGTATTATTGCATAAAGTCTATGTAAGTATTCAAGAGTAGCTAATTATGACAAGGCAGCATTAAGAGATATGATAAGTGTGTGGTAATATATGTGTAGTGAATATGTTATGCTGCTAATACAATGAAAACTGGTGGACAAGGTGGCCACCTTGTGGATGGAGGATCTGGAACAGGCTTGGGCATGTGGCCCATGGGAGAGGGAATGGGAAGTTGGGTGCAGATGCCTTAAGAAGCCACTCCTGGCCGAGGGAAAAAGGCAGGAAGTGTGTTTAGGGGGCAAGCTCCCATAGCAACTATACAACTTGATTGGATGAGTGAGCTTAAGGACTTCTGTTTGCTGTCAGTGTCTTCACACTCTCCTGGGGGTGGGTGCCAGCCATGGCAGGTTGCAGTCAGTCAGTGGTCAAGGACTATCTCTGCTCTTTCCTACATGAATTCCCCTGTTCAAGAAGAGTTCAAGAGAGTTCAAGTAGAGTTCAAGAGAGTGGGAGCTATGTTTGATTTTCCTGTCCCTCCACCTTGCACAGCACCTCCTATCCATTTTACCTGCAAAATATCTGTTTACTTTTCTCCCTTTCCCCTTTTGCCATTCTAGATAGAGCTCTCTATGAGCCCTTAACTGCTCTGGTCTACTAATCGCAACAGCTGTCTGAGTTGCAACACGTGGCCACTCAGCTCTACACACAATACAGTCCATTCCCTAAAGACCTGAAACACCTTATGACTGTGCATCCTAGCCTTGATGTCAACCCCCTCTTCCCCACTTTCCATTCTCTTTTTTCCATAGCATCCATTTCTAGTGCCTCAATATACTCTACAAGCTTACATGATTGCCCCTCTCCCTGTCCTTCAGGACAGGAACTTCAATTGCTGCCTGGCTTTTGAACTGTAGTCAGCTGACCTGCTCAGGCCCCTGACTATGCCTGTCATACATCTTCCAGCCTCTGCCTTTGCAAATGCTTTCCTTCTGTGCTTAGATAACAACACTTTCTTTATTCTCCACATTGCCACTCCTGTGCCTCTGGGAAATCAAAGGTCTAGTGTCACCTCCTTAGGAAGCCTTTTGTAACTATCCATATTAGGATAGGCTCCTTTTGCATTAGACCATGTACTGCTCCTTCAAGACTCTGAGTGTGGTAGGGGTTTTTATCTGCCCTCTGGAGGGAGGGCCTCCTTGTGGAGGATGAATCAATGAAAAGGGTTTACTTCCTTCATTGAAACATACTTGGTTCTTGGGTTCCAGGTCCTGAACACCTGTAGAAGGCCATCAGGCTTCTCATTACAGGAAACAGCATCAGCTCTTGCTGTTTTTGGTCCAGAATAGCATTTTTACACAGATATGCACAATCTCTCAAGGATGGTCTATGAACAGATCTTCAGGGTTTCAAAGTTCTGTGCTCCATCTAGAGAGATCACTCTTTTGTCTGAGAAAGGTAGGATAGGAACTTCTGTGTTTTAAGGGTTGTAAAGAAAAGGCCTTGGTGGATCCTTGAGAAGGAATGTGGCTATTGCTTGAGGGTCTCTAATGGACAGATGGCTGCTCTATCTTGGGGTCAGCACTTTTGGAGGATGGGCACGTATGAAATGAAAACCGAGGGTGCTAAAAACTGCCTTCCTGGGGACAAAGTGAGGTCCCCACTCAGGCATTCCAGATACCTTTTTTGTCAGTTGTGTCTTTGGGGCGCAAACACACAGTCTTGACTGGCATCCTCAGTCATGTAGTAGAAGGTCGCTATCCAACCAGGACATGGTGGAGTTGTCACAAGAAATACATCAGGTACCAAGGATTTAGCCTCCTTGATGTAGAGTGACCTCCTTTTTGAACAGTGAAAGACCCTGTGAGTCTTATAGTGAAAAAGGGACCCATGGCAGTGATAAAGACTTCCTCTTCATTTCATCAATAAGGCCAAGGGTGGCTGATTTACCTTGAAGATTTGTCCACAGTGTGCTTCTGTGTTATGGCACACTTTGTGCCTATTACTGTCAAAACATACATTTAAGGACTAATTCAAAGGATTTCAATCACACTTATAACTTATGTATAACTCTTGTACTTAGCACATTGTTTTATAATGCTTGAGAAATCTTGAACAAATGTGAAGTCTTTAATGAATTAAATATGCAGGGGGAGAGGGGATCTGAGAAATGGAGCTTTCTTCTTGGCAGGCAGGACAGTGGGGATGGGGGCGTTAGAATTAAAGTTGAATTAATAGATTGAAGGAATATATATGGTTGAATATAGTCTGTAGACTTTTGCCACTTTCTGCTTTGACACTGTTCTAAAGTATATTGCCTTTTCACATATTGTTTCTAAATCATGGCAGGGACTCCCTCAAATGTCGCCTGGAGAAGGATTCCAAAGTCACAAATGGTATTATTGAAAAAGATTAAATAATCTCTGCTGATTTCAAAAGTAACACTTTTGCATTAGCTTTTTTTTTTTTTTTTTTTTTTCTTCTTTCTGTCTACTGGGAAGATGGGGGTGGAGTGGATATTGATGTTTCTCAACACTGTGACATTTCTGCCAACAGTAAGTGTAGCTGAGATGGGATTAGAAGCAGAAATGGCAGCACAACAGCTGTGTGATGGGGAGCTGAGCTGGAAACATTCACTTGCCAGGAGAACTGGGTCAGATTAGGTATGGAGGGCATTTCCCATCTACTCCCATCTCTTCTCTCCTACTCTTTTGTCCTTGGACTTGCCCATCCGAGAACAAAGCAAGGATGTGCTCAAACAATGGGGAAGTTTGGACAGCTTAGGCAACTGCTCTAGAGCAAGGACCACAGAGGACAGTGTGAAGGCATAGGAAGAATGGACTGGAAGAGCATGAGCTGCAGTGAACCAGGGACACTCCAATGCATTTCAACGCTGTCCTACTCCCCCAGGAGGAAAAGTATTGGTTGCCACACATGGCTTTCCTCTAAGTGGGGAGAAAGCCTGAAGCGTTTATCTGCATTTCTTGCTACCAAAATCTAGCAAGGACATTTGAGTGTCCTTCAAGGGATATTGAGGCCCCTTGCCTATTTCGCAAGTACCTGAGGTCCATCAGACATCCTGTGGATGGAGCAAATCTAAGGAAGGGGGCTCCCAGACCTGTCAGATGTGAGTGAACTGCTCAGATAAGGGGAGAATCTCAGTTTCTGTAGACCCTCACTTCCTGTGGCTATCTATCCAGAGAACACTCAGAGAATGGCTTGGGTTGTGCTAAACTTTGGGATTTATTTATTTATTTTAAAAAGATTTTATTTATTTGACAGAGAGAGAGAGAGAGAGAGAGATCACAAGAAGCAGGGGAAGCTGCAGGCCGAGGGAGAAGAAGCAGACTTACCACAGAGCAGAGAACCCAATGTGGGGCTGGATCCCAAGACTCTGGGATCATGACTTGAGCCCAAGGCAGACACTTAACCGACTGAGTCACCCAGGTACCCCTAAATAATGGATTTTAAATCAACGGGGAAATGGGTCATGTTTATGACCTCCTATTCTTCTACCTGCAGCCTCATCACAGCCTCCCAACCGTTCCCCCTTCTGCACAGGCTCAGAATTTGGGTACAGCTTTATTCTGACAAATTTGTTACCAGAGGAGGTAACACTGACCTCAGGAAAAGAGAAGAATAGTTACTCTTACCTCTGGACTTTGCTGTAGGAATATTTGTGATTTTGCTTCTTGCAAATTACAGCTCTGCCTCAATCAATCTGTCATCAGTGGAATATTTTCATTCTTGAAAAGAAGCCCATCGAGATTTTTAAAACAATGTTATTTATTGGGATCCCTGGGTGGCGCAGCGGTTTGGCGCCTGCCTTTGGCCCAGGGCGCGATCCTGGAGACCCGGGATCGAATCCCACATCGGGCTCCCGGTGCTTGGAGCCTGCTTCTCCCTCTGCCTGTGTCTCTGCCTCTCTCTCTCTCTCCGTGTGACTATCATGAATAAATAAATTTAAAAAGAAAAAAATGTTTTAAAAAAAAAAAACAATGTTATTTATTTATTTGAGAGAGAGAGGGAAAGAGAGGGAGAACACTAGCGTGAGCTGGGTGAGAAGCAAAGGGAGAGGGAGAAGCAGACACCCTACTGAGCTGGGAGCCCGACAACACAGGTCTAGATCCCAGGACACTGAGATCATGACCTGAGCAGAAGTCAGACAGTTAACCAACTGAGCCACCAAAGTGCCCTAGAATTTTTTTTTAATGCAAATTAGAACAACAAGGGATATCATGAGCAAATGGGTAGAATTTTTAGACTGTTGCTACCTGGCGCAGAGGAGAGATGTGTCAGAAATGGTGGCTAAAAGAAAGTCTTCCATGTCAGACAAACAGATATCTGTATCCTGTTGTCACTGCTAAGGAGGCACAGGGCTTCTGTTGCACGCTTACCTTCTTTAAGCCTAGTTGGTGAACTATTTAAATGGATACAGTGTTACTGTACAGAAAATGTGAGGTATGTATGTGGGCACTTGGCCTACTGCCAGGCACAGTGGGGCAATATGAACTGTAGGCAATTTCTTAATGCATATCAAGGGCCTTGCCCTTTGACACATTAATTAACTTCTGGGGATCCAACCCAAAGAAGAGGAAACATCTACGCAACTACAACAAATGATTAATATAAGCATGGACTCATGGAGGCATGATTGATGAGTGAACCATCAGAAATGTGCTTCTGGTATCAGTTTGGAGATTGCTGTTTGCTTTCAGAAATGCAGGGCTATCATAAACAGACATGGTTGGGACCTATGGATGTTTTTCCAGACTATGAGGATTTTGGAGTTGAACAATTAACCTGCTCCAGTACCGGGAGCTGCACTATGTGTCTAAGCTCCCTGTGTGGCCACCGTAGTGGAAAGTTGAACTCAGGCAGCCAGGGTGGTCACCCCTGGAAAACTTGAACCAGTTTTCCCTCACTTTTGCAAAGAATAATCTTCCTCTTTCTCTTCCTGGTCCTGGTGGATGCACACTTAATATTCCCCACCTCTAGTCTTCCCATATGCTCCTCATGCTACTAAAAATCCTCTTTATACCTTAAAATCTGACCAGTGTCACTTTATTGTTTGTAAGCTTAGATGATAACTTGAGCAAACATTAAAGGGCTTTTCAATTCTGCTTCTACTCATCTTTCTCATCTTATCTCCTTCATGGCCTCCCTGCCTCACTTAATGTTCAGCAATGACAAGTTCCCTGTAATTCCCAGGAATGCCATTTTGCTAATTTCTCCAAATCTTGGTACACAACATGCCATTTTGCTGAAAAGGCTAGCCAGGCACTTTCACTTCTCTCCTTCCCCACCTCCTTCCAGAAAAGCATCACCTCCCTTGTGAAATCTTTGCTTGCTAGTTATTTTTTCCACCAGGCTCCCCTGGGAGCTTGTGTCAGTCTCTCCTGTAGCACATTCTATGTTGTAACAAAGTTTTTCATGTGTATCTCTTCAAACTGTATCCCCTCTTAGCCTATGATTGATTTGCAGTATGTATTTATTCAATGGATGAACGTGCTTGTTTTTGTATCTCTTTCCTTAGGAAATGTTGACTCTTTCCATCCCATCGCCTACCCCAACTGGGGTCTTCTATGGCCTTTCTCACAGATAACAGAGAAATCCATGTAATACATAAAAGAGGAATGGAAACAGTCTCATAGGTGTATCTGAACAAAGCTGACATATTTTTTCCTTTAAGATCTTGCAGCTGAATGTGGAATAATCTTGAAATTAAGGTCAGCTCCAGGGATCCCTGGGTGGCGCAGCGGTTTGGCGCCTGCCTTTGGCCCAGGGCGCGATCCTGGAGACCCGGGATCGAATCCCACATCGGGCTCCCGGTGCATGGAGCCTGCTTCTCCCTCTGCCTGTGTCTCTGCCTCTCTCTCTCTCTCTATGTGACTATCATAAGTAAATAAAATTTAAAAAATAAATAAATAAGGTCAGCTCCAGGTGGTTGTTTATATCAGCTGTCAGATTGCAGAATAAAAAATGGCTTTTATATGTTTGATTTTTATTGTTTTCCAGGGCAATGTCACTTTTTCCTGCTCTGAACCACAAATTGTTCCCATCACATTTGTCAACTCCAGCAGCAGTTACTTGCTGCTGCCCGGCACACCCCAAATTGATGGGCTCTCAGTGAGTTTCCAGTTTCGAACATGGAACAAGGATGGTCTGCTTCTGTCCACAGAGCTGTCTGAGGGCTCGGGGACCCTGCTGCTGAGCCTGGAGGGTGGAACCGTGAGACTTGTGATTCAGAAAATGACCGAACGCACAGCTGAAATCCTCACAGGTACTTTGTGCTGACAACTGCTAGGTCGCTTTTTTTGTTCAGCCAAGTATTTTATAGGTACTTTGTAGATAAGGAAATGGAGAGTCATGGAAGCTCAGTAACTTCTAAAGTCACATGTTATTAAGTGATGGAGCTACGAATTCACCCTGAATTCTCTGGCTTCAGAGTCTGTAGTTTCCCTGTATATCATACACATTACCATGGACCTTTTACAGCCACCAAATTTTATTTTGAGTAACAATCAGTCAGGTTTTTTTTTTTTTTTTTTCTAATTAGCCAGTTTTAAGAAATAGTTTTCAGGCACACCTGGTGGCTCTGTCAGTTAAGCATCTGCCTTAGGCTCAACTCATGATCTTAGGGTCCTGGAACTAAGCCGCTCCCTGCTCAGCGGGAAGTCTGCTTTTCCTTCTCCCTTTTGCCCTTCCCCCTCCTCCCTTTCCCTCTGTCCCTTCCCTAGCTCCTAAATAAATAAAAATCTTTAAATAAAATGTTTTTAAAGTATATTTTTAAGATATTAAGTAAATACTGATACATATGGCATCTAAGTATGGCAAACCTTTTTTATTTTTTTATTTTTATTTTTTAAAGATTTTATTTATTCATTCATGAGAGACATACAGAGAGAGGGGCAGAGACACAGGCAGAGGGAGAAGCAGGCTCCATGCAGGGAGCCCAATGTAAGACTTGATCCTGGGACTCCAGGATCACACTCTGGGCCAAAGACAAGCGCTAAACCACTGAGCCACCAAGGGATCCCTGGCAAAACTTTTTAAATTAGTCCTTGAATAGCTGAATTTTGGAAAGACTTTTATGGCGCTATAACATAGATTCTAATATGTAGCAATACAGAAGAGATTTAGGACTAAGTCATGTTTTTTCAAAACCCTCACTCTTCTGTGTGATGTTTATGCAATGTCGGACAGCAGAATTTTTTTCCCTCCTTCTCCTTTTATTATCTTACTAATGTTGCCTGTTCTTCCAGAGGCAGTATTGACTTAGTCCACAAGTACTTACTGAGGTTAGACCACATGCTAGGCATTATATTAGGGGATGAGGCATGTTCCCAGGTCAACGAAACATTTGAAAAGCCTCCCTGGTTCTACAGTCTGAATCAAATACTGTTCTCTGTGTGTCTTGGGCCAATAGCCATCCTTAACTATATATACTACATTGTATTTTTCTTTAAGTGTCTTCCTTCTCCCACTGGACTACGAGTTTTGTTATCCAAATAAATAAGAGAAAATTGATGTAAATATAAAGGGCACGGCTTAATACCCAACGTCAGGTCAGACTGTGGGAGAACTTCATATGCCAATAAGTGAACAAAAAGTCCATTAAACTCCCAGAATAGCAGGAGAGTTTGGGTCTGGAACTTAGTTAGGTTCAAAACACACCTACTTTTCTTACTGTTCTATGGCCCTGAATAAACTTCTTAACCTTTCTCATATGTAAGTGAGAGTGTATTAGTTACCTATGGTTGTGTAACAAACTATACCAAAATATAGTGGTTGAAAATGTTTATTGTGTCCTAGTTCATAAGAGTCAGGAATGCAGGGGCATCTTGGCTGGATAATTCTGGCTGTAATCAAGTTGTTGGCAGGGGCAACTGTCATCTCAAAGTTCAATTATGGGTAAATCTGCTCCCAAGCTAATTTATATGACTGTTGGCAGTCCTCAGAAAATGTACTTCCAAGTTTATCTCATGGCCTCTCCAGAAGGCTGCCTCATGAAATGATAGCACTTTTACCCCAAAATGAGTGATTCAAGGAAGAGAAAGAACACTCAAGACAAAAGCCATAGTCTTTTTATAACCTAACACCAGGAGTGACATTCCATCACTTTTACCATGCTCTGTTCAGTAAAGAAACAAGTGCCTTAGCCCTTGCTCAAGGCACAGGGGTTATTACAAAGCTGTGGATATGAGGAGTCATGGATCACTGGGGACCATCTCAGAATTTGCCTATAACATGAATGAAAAAAACAAAAAAAAACTCTTACATCAAGTGATTGCCATGATGATGATTCAATGAGATAATGTGTCTAAAATCCTAAGCACAGTGTTGAGAAGCTATTCAACAAATTCCTTTTCCTTCCATGCTGACTCAAGACCTATAGCTAGAAGGGGCCTCCTTACTCCATAGAGTCATAAAAGCTGAGTCAATTTGGGAAGTCATAGAACTTTTATAAAATTTATGAAATTTCTAGTAATGGAGGTGAGTTAATCACTTAGAAGCATAATATTCATGTTCAGAGTTATAAAAGTTAAACCTCAGTCCTCCCTATTTGAAGAAGAAAAATGTGAACTGACACTAGGTTGTTTCTCTCTCTAATCGGTGAGATGTTTGAGTATAGAGACTTGTAGGCCTCAGGTCAATAATGCAGTTTTAATACAGGATAGGCCCTGGCGGCACTTTGCTCTAAAACATCCAGGTGCTGCCTGTATTATTAAGCACATGTCAGTCCATTAAAACACGTTTATGACTGAGAGAGGCTGGTAAAAGCTGCCACGTTACCAAGCTGCAGAAGGAGAGGAAATCATCTGTTATTTCAGACCTGTCTCTCAAGAAATGAAACAAGTGAAAGGAAGTTTTTAAAATGTGCTGACTGAGTTCTTGAAGTCTGTCTCAAAAACTCTTGGTTTATTCTTTCCCCAAAAAGAATCTCTGAATTTTGGAAAATTTGAACTTCCCTCATTTTTTCTTTGAATTGGAGCTATGCCGTATGTCTGCTGGAATTTTTCTATCTTGGTGGTGGGGTGGGGAGACACAAGCAAAACAAAACAAAACAAAAAAAAACAAAAAGTCAAACAAAAATAGCTTTCTTGTTCCTCACGTTTCTGAGGAAACTTGTTTTCGAAGTACTTGAGATCATAATGGCTTTCTAAGGGATGACAGCCTCGTATGAAAAAGTAGAAGGTAATGGCAACTGTCCCTATGATGTTTGAAGCCAAGTGGAGCTACCGTGACATATGGTAGGTGCATCAGGGAAAACAGACAGTAGCACACTGCATTTTGTTAGTGGGGCAGGGAATCCAGATATTTAAAGATTAATTGGAGACTAGTTCAGGTGTTTCTAACATCTTGGGTCTAAAGAGAAGGCAACCCCCATGGAAGCGAGGGTAGAGAGATGCCTGGCTCATTCACTCTTGTTTTCAGAGCTTCCTACAGTGTACATAGCTCTTTGTTTTGGAGATTGGGACAGAAGTGCAAACTAAGTGCATCCTCAAAGTAGGAAGCATATAAATTAGGTTGTTCTAGGTGATGAAGTTTCCAGAAGATGAAAGAAAATGGTGTAATCCTTTCTTTATGTTTTTCTTTATTTTTTTGTTTTTATTGTCTTTCTTGTAAGCCTTGTTCATGTGGAGATGAGGAAAAGTTGAGGACATCCTTTCACTGTAAATGACGCAAGAGTAGAGTCGTCAATCATTGTAGATCTCTTGCAGGTCAGGCACTGTGTAATACTGCAGGTAAAAAACAAACATGAAACTTATGAGGTGGTTATTATTTTCCCAACATGCATACGATGAAACTGGGAACCAAAAAATTTGAGTTAAGCTGACCAAGATGGTGTTCAACCTCAGGATTTTCCTTTGGATTCCTAAGTTTGTGGTCTTTATACTAGAACTTGCTGCCAGCCATATTCATGTTTTATATTGTAATTCAAATGTAAGAGAACTTTGGAGGAAAGATCTATAGACATATGTTCAACAAGCTATTCAGGTAAATAGCTATCTACTGTCTAAAGTTAGTTCTTCCTAGAACATTTTATTTGGTGGTCCCATTGATGGATTCTTGGGTTGGGTGGGATTAACACAAGATGGTGAGTCCATTTGTCTTTAAGACTTCTTATATAATTTAGCTAAAGTTTGCCTGTATTATATTATAAAATAAATAATCCATATCTATATTTCAATACACAAACATACACACACTCACACGCACATTCTGGTATTCATTAAGTATATATGGCATAAATACTTAGTGCCACTTCCTTAGTAAGATTATCATCTAAAGACTAAGGGTACTAAAGCAGCATGAGGTACTGCTTCCAAAGACTTTGCCCTGTATTGTAGAGCCTTTCCCATCCTGATAACCCCATGCTCCAAGCCCCACCTGGATCTTGGGGCTGCCCTGGAACAGAAAAAATACCTTCAAAGTGTCCTGCTGCATGGTGAAATTTTCCAATTTCTCCTTTCATGAACCAGAAAAGATATATATAGGCAAATCTTAAATAAATGAACAAACACCTGGATTTTCTACTTTATGCATTTCAAACTCTCAGTTTTTGACTACATTTCATGAGGTGCCATGCGTCACAGGGACTACTCCATCCCTCAAATCCACACCTGTTCATTGGGCAATAGATACTCTGTTCTATTTTTTAATGTAGGAAATAGGTGCCATTTTAGACTCTTAGAGATACTGAAAATGGAGGTTGGTATCATCCAAATTCATCTAAGTGACTAAGAGAACAGGGAATTGTATGCAGGTAAATAATACCACCAACCCTGTTTCCTTGAAGAATCAGGGATGAGTGTTTTGAATTTTGTGTGCAACATTAAATATTCTAGAGCAAAAGCTAGCATCACTATAAGTATTTTAAATTTTATCTGGACTTTCAATATTATTTTTATTTTTCTGATGGGAGGATGCTGGGGAATGAGAATAGGAAGAAGAGGTCTGGGGGCTTCAGTCATTAAGTTTTGGAATCTGCATTTTCTACTTGATGTTTCTTAAAATGTCAACTCCCCACAGAAAAGTGAGCCTGGGCAAAAAGCTTGAACTCAGGCTTCAGCGTTCAGGCCTCTGGCTTACCTGGGCTCTGCATGGATGTAGAATGTGAATAACTCTTGTTCTGTTAGATCTCATTGTTCTGTTCTGCTAAAGGGGAGATTTGGTTTAAAATTAGTAAAAACCCTTCTAGTCTGTTATGAGTTCCTGAAGAACAGCAGAGGTCAGCCCTTTTCCTTATTATCTTCAAGGAAATCATCAACCCAAGAGTCTTCTTTTGAAAATATGGTAAATGGCCTTCACTGTCTGAGATCATGTTTCTCACATCCCAAATTGTGGTACATTTTGTGCAGTAAGAAAGGTGAACTTGGCCTTTGCCATACAATGATTTTTGTGAATGAGGCTTGGATGTCCTAGAAGGGTTATGCATGTGACTGACTCTCAGTGACATGTTAGGAGCCAAAAATCCCAATATGAGAAGTTGGTTTTGGGGAACCTTCTTTAAACTGAACTAGGAGAGAGAGAGAGAGAGAGAGAGAGAGAGAGAGAGAGAGAGTAAGGGACTGATCAGAATGTATAAGATCTTCAAACCGTGTTAATAGAGGAACAGTTGTAGGTACTGGAGCTATTACAGGTGGAGAGACAAGGACAGAAACATGACAAGAATCTTTGAATATGGAACAAGCTTTCTCATAGTTGAAGGTTTTTATATGTTTATGTCACTGCAGAAAGTAGAACAAGCACCAGTAAGGTCAAATGACATAAAGACCAGTTTTGGTTTTCCAATAGAAGAATAATATATCCAAAGCTTTCCTCAGTATCACTAGAGTCATCAAACTCAGAGTGGAGTTTTCAGGATTAAGAGATGAGTGAAACTTGAGAGATGGAAGAGGAAGTCTCCAAAATGAGAGATGTCAACCTAATAGCTAGGCACCACTGAATGATTATAAGCTGGAAGAAGGAAAGTAAAAATCAGTCCACAGGTACAGAACAGAATTCTTGGGTAAGAGGAGACACAACAAGCAAAGATCTAGAAATCAACCAGATGCCATGGAAAAATTTTCAGTTAAGGCCAAGAGCTTATTAAAGAGACCCTCCCAGCTTACTCCATTTAATTTCTAGGTACAAGCAATTGTGTTCACTGTATTTCCTAAACCACCTTGCAACTCTCAGTATGACTATATAATAGCTTGAATAGGAAGAATTCTAGAAATGGCATTCCAAAAATACCAGTTAAGCTATATGTTCTGATTAGCTATCCATGTTCTATACTTACGTGACTGAAGATAGGATGAAATTCTAATGGCATAACCTTAGATAACAGCCATGATGAATGTTTATCTGAACACTATTTAACATTGACTATGTTTAAACGAATTAAGTTCTAGAACTATGGTCAACATCATCCCACTAATCTTTGAGAATGCATCTCAATTGATATTTTTTTAAGAAACCTTTCCAAAGCTAGCCAGATGCTCCATCACCCAGCCATCTAGGTCTTCTCCTATGTAGCATTTGCCCTGAAGATATGTGTATGTGTGTGAATTAGTTTGCTGTGACAACTATAACCAAACACCGTAGACTAGGTGACTTGGAAATTTATTTTCATAGTTCATGAGACCTAATATCATCTTCTTGTAAAGATATCAGTCATACTGGATATGGGCCCACTCATATAACCCCATCTTATCTCAACTATCTATTTAAAGGTCCTTGTCTCCAAATAGACTTATTCTCAGGTATTGAAAGTTAGAATCTCAGCCTATGAATTTTGGAGAGCACCATTCAGTCCATAACAATGTATATCAATCATGTGTCTATTAATTGGTTACTCGTTGCTCCTCTGCCCATTACAATGTAAAGATTCATGGGAGTAATAATACTGACTTGCTCATCACTGTTTGCCCAAGTTCTATTATAGCACCTTGCTGATAACAGGTTTTCAATAACTATTTGCCCAATGTATAAGCAACTGCCTAAATGAATAAACCAGTAGAGCTGACCTCCAAAATAATTCAGAAGGATGTAATTTTAATAGTGAAAGAAGTGTTAATAGTGATTTTTTTTAACAAACATTCATGTTACCACAGTTTTATGCTGCATAATGTGTCAAAACTAGGGATGAGCTACATTTAGTGGAAGTACTAATTAGATAAAGGCCAGTGGAACTCCCAGAGGTGAAGATATGGCTTGAAGAACTGTATCATTCAAGATAGAAGTGCTCACCCTGATTAATACTTGTGGCCAGATGGTTTTAGGCTACCGCCCTGCAATTAACAGAGCTGCTCCCCAAATATTGTCCTTTTTCATATAAGTCATTTGTATCTAGCCACCATCTGTACATCAAGTAAACATGATAACTTTGTGAACTTCGTCCACTGCTTCAATTAAGTTGTCATTAATGCCTCTGTATTTCAGCTAAGATAATGTTGATGAGAAAATTCCATTAGCGAGGGCAAATACATAAATAGCCACAAGGCTATGATGGTCACAACAAGCTGTCTGCTGAGAACAGAGTTCAAGTTTCAAAAGTCAGAAATATGATGAGGCATTCCATTTTATGGGAAACTGAGAAATGCAATTGCTTGAGTTTCAAGATATCCTGCAAAGGTTGGAAATGTTTACCAAAACAGTGATCTCTTGGGCATCTGCAGCTTTGTCAAGTCTGAGTAATGACAGTGGTGTTATTTTATTTCATAGCTTACTCTTCTTTTTTTCCACTTAATCAAAAAAGGAACTGAGGGAGCTAGATTTTTATTACTACATCAGAATACTCTAATACAAACCTGATTTCACTTCCTTTGCTTGTTCCTATTTTTTGCTTTGATAATTATCTTATATAATTGACTTTGCCTCTATTAATTCAGGAAGGTTTTGAAGTGTCTACTCTCGGCTGGCGCTATACTCAGGCCTGAGGATGGAGGCATTGCCCACAGGAGCTCATAGGCATAGCTGGAAGGGATGGTCTTAAGGCATTTGTAGTGCAAGACGACACATGCTTAGGATAGTGGGGGAGCATTGAGGAGAGGATGAGTGAGAAAGAAGAGTTTTTCCAGGGGCAGGGTGAACACAGCTTGGTTTCGAAGAAAGGATAGAATTTGGCCAAAGAGGGAATGAAAGAATGTTCCAATCAGAGGAGAGAAGTAGGAGATCTAGAAGTATAAGAATCTACAGGTAACCCAGGATGACTGGGTCACAGAAGGCAAAAGAGGACAGACAAAATATAAAGCAACATTCTGGCAGGGACATCTGAGTTTGGACTGTATTGTGAAGGTGATTGAGAAATATCTGTCTCTGAAATTGAGCTTGATTTTTTACCATGTAGATTTTGGGGCTGAGCATTCAAGTCTATATCAAGGAAACAAGGGCATAAACATCAGCCACAAATATGTCACATTTCCTGTCTGACTCTAATGGATCACAAACCCAGATGTTTTCCTTGCATACCCTGACCAAGAGTTTCTGGGATCCAAGTTACCCTGACATATGGACCAGGCTCTAATAACTAGGAAAGGTTTAACCTGTGATTTATGGCCCAAGAACCAGGGAGATCCTGCTGCTAACACTTGGCAGCGGAACTTCAGCTGGTGAGATGCAAAATCAATCAATGAGCATTTGGAGAGGACAGGATGCTGCCCTGTTGATGCTGAGGGGGATACCAAAACAGGACTCAGAGCCTGACCCCCAGGAACTTGTAATCTCATTGAGGAGATGAGACTTGCAGTGATGCATTGTTAATTAATGGTAAAAAGCAGTAAATGATATTAACTAAATGCATAAATCAGACAGCAGATATTCTAGGAATTTGGAAGGAGAAATAATTATATTGGTCTGGTCAAGATAAACATGCTTTGTTCATTTCTTGGTGTATTAACTGACTCATTCATTCATTTGGCACTTGTTATAAGCCCTGAACTATGCTAGGTGATTAGGATAGAAAGTCAAAAAAATATATGCTTCCTAATGCCTTTGGATAGCTCAGTCAGTTAAAGGTTTGACTCTTTTGATCAGGTTATGTATGATCTCAGGGTCTTGAGATCGAGCCCTAGTTGGGCTGTGCACTCAGTGGGGAGTCTGCTTGGGATTCTCTCACTCCCATCACCCTCTGCTCCTCCCCTTACTCTCTTTCTCTTAAATAAATAAATTTTTAAAAATTGTATGCTTTCTGTCCCTACAGTGGAGGAGAAGAAGCTCTAGAACAAATATGGGGATTGGAGGACAGGGAGATGGGCTTGGATATTGGAAAGCTAGGAGTAGAGGCACTGATTAGGTAAATGTATTCACTTGGAGCATAATGAATGTATTAGCCTAGCTACAGTAGGAAATTTAGGTAGGAATACTAGGAAATGGGATTGAGAGGATAGACGGAGACTTGATTATAGAAGGCATAGATTGTGAAGCTAAGCAGTTTGAGATTTGTTCTCTGGGCTTCATGACCCACTAGAATGACATTTGCTAAGAGGTGTTCCTTAGGCAGTTCAATCTAGTAGGCTGTCCTGTACCAGAAAGAAGTCAGAGGCTGGGAAAAGAGGGAGGCCATCACAAAAATTCCCAGCTATAGTGATAAAGGATAAAATAAAGGCTAGAGAGGGAATTTGAGGAAAAATGTGAATTCAGTCTACTATATAAGGAAGAGTTAATAAAATTTGATAATTTATGAATAAACAGCATCCAAAAAAAATAGAACTCAGGATCTAAATGGTAGCATAATGGTACTAATAATTGTAATATGCTCTTTTACGATGTGATTGGCATTTTAAGATTGCTTTATTCAATTATTTATGTATTCCCCACTTTGTTCTCACAAAAATTGAAACTACCTTTGAACTATTAAGTAAAGGTAGACATGACAGGGTGTGGAAAAAACACCTGAACTGGGTTTTCTAGACAAGATAAACCCTAGAAACTTCCAAGCCAATCCAGGTAATTCTGCCTCTATTTTACAGATGAAGAAGCAGGTTTAGAGAGATTAAGAAATCTGTCTAAATTTCTAGAAATTATAAGTGACAGGGCCTTGAGCAAGGGGTAACAGGTGAATAAAGGCATTGAGGAAATCTGTGACAAGTTATTTCCAGGGTTGGAAATAGAGTCTTTGAGAACTTTGCTCTGGCCTGGGCTGAATCTCTGCATGTTGGCATGTGGCTCTAACAGCTCTTGCTTAGGGGTCCTGGGACAGCCAGGTTTCAAAGGTTCTGTATTCAAACCATCAAGAGAGATACTGAAATAAGATGAAATCTAAAATGCAAATACCTGTTAGGTATTTAAGGACAAGAAAAATACAGAAAGTAGGAGTGAGAGAGAAAGAGAGAGAGCACCCAGGCTCTGCAGCCTCCAAAATTATTTAACATGTCATTCCCAACCAACATTCCCCATCCACTCACCCCAGGCTCCCATTCCCCCAAACCCACCCAAACGACTTTTGTCAGTATTTGGAGACATTTTTGCTCCTAGGAGTAGGGGACTGTTACTGGCTCTAATGAGTCAGGGATGCTGCTAAACATGCCTACAAGAAGCATAGTGCATAACAGCCTACCCTCTCTAAGAATCATACTGTCTGAATGATCCAATGCCAGTGGATTATTGAAGGACACTGCTTCAAGGAAAACCTTACTTCTAAAAAAAAAAAAAAAAAAAAAAAAAAAAGATTTTAGGTCTTTCAGATTATTACTTAACTTCTCTTGAGTCTCAGTTCCAATAAATGTGAACTGTATGTTGCTATGAAGATCTCATCACAAAGTGTACTAAAAAAAGCATATTAAAGGGTGCTGGGTGGCGAACTTGGTTAAGTGTCTGACTCTTGTTTTCCGCTCAGGTCATGATCACAGGGTCATGATATTAAGCCCTACAACTGGCTCTGCGCTCAGTGAGGAGTCTGCTTGAGATTCTCCCCCTCTCTCTGCCCCTCCTTCTCTCTCTGTCTCTCAAATAAATAAATCTTTAAAAATAAAAAAGAAAATAAAAAGTCATATTAAATCTCCAATAATAGGGCAGCCCCGGTGGCGCAGCGGTTTAGCGCCGCCTGCGGCCCGGAGTGTGGTCCTGGAGACTCGGGATGGAGTCCCGCGTCGGGCTCCCTGCATGGAGCCTGCTTCTCCCTCTGCCTGTGTCTATGCATCTCTCTCTCTCTGTGTCTCTCATGAATAAATGGATAAAATCTTAAAAAAATAAATAAATCTTCAATAATATTACTTATCTGGAAAACTAAAATCAAAGTAATTAGCTAGAATGCCAAGTCAGATCTAAGTAGAATTCTAAGAAGAAACAGTAGTTGGATTGTATTTTAATTCTTAGAAGCTAGAAGATCCACAAAAGGCCCGGATCAAAGTTTGAACTCTGTATTGTCAAAATGGAAGTTTCCTTGTGAGAAGATGAACTGGTGTAGACACTTTGAAAACAGCATTTCCTCCAAAGATGAACTATGGAGTTACATATGACCGAGCACTTGTACTCCAAGATGCACATCTAAGAAAACCGAAAGCTCAGTTCTACACAGAAATGTGCACACATGCTCACAGAAACATTATTTATAATCCTTTCCAAAATGGAAACAACCCAGATGTCCATCAATCAGTGCAATGGATAAATAAAATGTGATATAGCCCTACAATGGAGTATCATTCAGCTATAAAAATATCCTGATATAAGCTATAGCACAGGATGAACCTTGAAAAGGTGCTAAGTGAAAGAATCCAGTCACAAAAGGGAATCTAGGGTATGATTTCATGTATAGTAAGTGCCCAGGAGACAGAAATCCATACAGACAGAAGCAGACTCATGGTTGACTAGGGTGGGAGGTAAAGGGGTGAGAAGATTAGGGAAGTGATAGCTGCATGTTCCAGCATTTCTTTGAGGGGTTATAAAATGCTTTAGAATTAATTGTGGTGATGGTTGCCTAACTCTGTGAATATTTTAAAAACCATTAAATTGTGCATTTTAGATAAATGAATTGTATGGTATGTGAATTTTATCTCAAACTGTTTCAAAAATATAAATAATGAAACACAAAGTTGAATTCAATGGCAGAAAATAGACCTTTGCAGACGTAATTGGCCATCAGTTCCAGAAGCAGGGCAGGGCTGGCTTTGGTGATGTGGAGAGCAGGAGCTCAGTCTGGGTCCCCGGAACCACCCCTTCAATTCTGGTTCCAACCCAGTAGCCACGTGAACCTGAGCAGCTTCTCTGGCTTTTCATTTTAGCATCTATAGCATGAGAACAATAAAACTTGGCCTTCTGGACCATTGTAAGAGTTAGGAATTATACATTTAAAGTGCTTGACACATTGCGGTTATTAGATACTGTTAGCATGCATTATTAGCTATTTTTACAATCGTAAAAAAAAAATATATATATATATTTTTTTTTTTTTTTTTTTTTTCACGGAGAAAAACTTTTCAGTCTTGGCTTGGATCCTGAGCAAAGCACAGAACATCTTTTTTAACCCTTTTTGTAAAGGATCTTTATCTGAATGCCTTAGGCTGGATTCAGGAAACTGGGAGCAGCTGCTTTAAACCATGAGGGCAAGAAATGAGAAAGAATCAAAACATTTCCTATCCTTTATCTCAACTTAAACTGTTTGTTACTCTTAAAAAAAATCATAAAACTTGTACATTTTGTTTTTAGAAATTTGAAATTTCCAGTACTCTGTATGAGAGGAAAAAAAAAAGAATTAATCATTCCAGATCATTCTGCATTTTCTCTTTCTAGGAATTTTTAACAAAATGGAAACCATAACTACACATACTATTTAGCCTGAGTTTTTCACTTATCAGGATTTCACATGCATTCTTGGACATTATAATTTTTAATGACTGCATTATATTTTGTATTATTAAATACACCATATTTGATTTAGCTAACCTGGAAACATTGGTAATTGTGGATTTTTGATCTGTGGAAATAATAGCGTTATGAAGCCTTTTCACGATAAATCTTGGCTGCAGCTCTTGTGCTATTTTAGGATTAATTCTTTGCAATATAATTTATGGAGAATGAGGTATCATATTTTAGGGTTTTTTTTACTTTGTTTGATATTTTGCCTTCCATTTAATGCACAAACTTATGTTGCCACAAACACTATATGAAATTTCTTGTTTCCCACTAACTTAGTTGTTATCCACTAACTTTGCATATTGGTTTTTATGTTTTGTCTGGGAGATGGCAAATATTATTTGACATCACTCTGAAGGTCAGAAAAGTTACATTTGTCATCATCCAACATTCTTTCCAGAATCCAAATCCCACATTTGAATGCTTAGAACTCCAAAGTGACTCTAATTACACCTCCAGGGGCTTTTCCCCATCAGGTGTTCCTGACCTCAAAGCTAGTGCTTCCCCATTCTCTCCACTGAAAACTTCTATTCTTTCAGAACTTTTTGTCTCAGGGGAGGTTTTGGGGAGGAAAGCAACCCAATAGAATTGATTTTCCCTAATTTATGTATAATTAATAGCACTTAAACCTGTACCTTTAAAAAAAGAATTCTTAGAAACTAAACCTTGAAGGACCCCTAGCAGTGTTATATATATTATAGCTATTAACAGGATGAAGTAGGAAGGAGGACCTAGACAGAAAGCAGATTTTTAGAAGGAAACATACCACTTTGCTTGCCTTGGAATTTGTTCCCAGCTCAGCCCCTCTCTAAAACCAGCTTTTTCTTTCCCAGCTTCTTTTCTCCCTCTCTGGAAACCTCAAATGATGTAGTTCTTAACCCAGGCTGCACAACTGACTCTGGGGATCTTTGAAACTTCCAAGGCCTGGGGACCACCCCTGAAGCCTGCCTTAATTAACCTGGTGTGGGGCCCAGGGGCCTGTCTTTTCAGAAGCTCCCCAGGTGCCCTTTGTGTGGTCAGCATGGGGAACTACTGCCCCAATAATTTTCTTCAGAAGAGTGAAGATTTCACACAGGCTCCCCTGCAGGGACTCAGGACCATGGAGGAAAAGATCAAAAAGATCAAACCAAAAAGAAAAGCAGAGTAAAAAGGGAAGAAAAAAAAAAGAAGGAAAAATGAAAAAAGGAAAAAGAAAACAACCAACCAAGCAATTGATGTTAAAGGGAGTGACAAGGATAGTGATCTGGGAAGGGGGGTGGGGTGGGGGAGACCCAGACTCAGCTTTCAAAGGCCAGTGCTCTTGCCCTGCCACTCAGGGGGGTCAGACTTATTCTTTTAGGCCACCTTCATTTGTAAAATGACTAGAGGATGTATCTCTGATTAGGTAGGACACTCCCCTTGATCTCTGTCTGTGGCTTCTTTCTTATTGTATCCTGATGCTTAGCAGGGCACTGGGCCCTTAGGGGCTATTTACATCCTCTAAACTGAATTAGTTACTGACTCCTTTCCAGTTTAAACAGTCTATAGATTGTCTGCAGATGCAGTCTCCTATGTTATGCAAATGTATTTCAATCAGTATGCAAATAAGGGTAAAAAGAAGTAACGACATACAGCTGGGTATGCCCCCCAAATGCCCCTGCCAGAAGTCAAATGTTCATCACCAGGAAACATCTGACAGAGCCTCTACCTCATTAGCAGAGACCCTGTGGTTAGGACCCAGGCTCTGGCTTTTGGGAGGAAGTAAGGCCACCAGGTTGAGCCGCCCCTGGGTTCACCCCTAGCAGATGTTCAGGGCTGCAGTGAAGACTGCTAGGGAGCTGGCTGGAAATGCAGGAGGGTCCCTTACATCTGGCCTATTGTGAGCAGATGGGGCACAGCTGCCCTGGTGCAATGCAGCTGGGCCCCTGCCTGGTGCTGTGCTTCTCCTTGGGCAGCTTCTCCAACCATCTGAGAGCTCAGGGGCACAAGCTCTTCAGTAGCTGTTCTGAAGAGCCCTGCAGACCTCTGCTCTGATTTTCAGGGCTTGCTTCCCAGCTGGTTTCTTAGGGACTGCTCCCGTAGGCTCTCCTAAGTCTTATCCCTTCTACCTCCAGAAATAGCTCTTAATCCATCCCTTGCTCTCCATTTTCACTGCTGCTACTTTGGCTGAGATTCTCATTCTGTCCCCTGAGGCCAGCGCAAAAAGTAGACTCCCTCAGTTCTGCTTCCAGCCCTGATTCCTCCCAGCTGTCCTCTGCCACCAGAGTCTTTGGATAAGTATCTCCAGCCAGGTCTTCCCCAGGCTAAGGACTCCTCATGGGCTCCCTTTGTTCCAAAGCAACGATTTTCATTCTTGGCTATACATTAGAATCACCCAAGGAGCTTTTAAAAAATTCAGATGCCTAGGGTGTCATCCTCAAAGATTCTGATGGAATGGCTTGAACAAAGAACTCTTCAGAATCATTTATCCAAGGAAATTGTGGAAACCCATTCCTTAGTTTCGCATGCCAGGCCCCTGCGTGATTGATTCCTTTCTCATTTGCCTTCCTCTTGTTTCCCCCTGCTTCTCATTCCAGACCTTCGCTTTTTTTTTTTTTTTTTTTTGTATAGGCTGTCTCCTGGACTCTTGCTTTGTGAGTAGAGAGCTCTTGTGCATTTTTCAGAACTTCCCTGAACTGTCACTATCTCATTTGTGAAGCCTTTTTGGCACCCTCACATGCCATTACTTAGGCTTGCTTTCTTCTCTGCACCCAAAATTGCAAGTGTTGCTCTTTGCTTGCTTGTTTGTGTATCCCACTACCCTGAACTCAAAGGACAGTATTTGAATCCTTCTTACATATTTCTCTTCTATTTAGTGATGGACCATAGACACCAGGTGTTGTTTCTCTCCACACTTCCAGATATGAGGGACCATTTTGCAGTTGCTATTCTGACCATTTGTTTTAGCTAACATCAGTGTCTACTTACGATGTGACATGAACGGTGCTAGATGCGCTCCTGTAGTAACAACTGTATAATTCTCACAACGGTGTATAAGTACAATCATTTCCCTCATTTTGCAGGGGAAAAACTGAGCAATAAGAGTAAGAAGGCCACTCAACACCTAGCAAGGCACAATAAATGTCTGTTGAGGGAAGACATGCGTGGTGGTGTGCTTTTGTCACAGACACATCTTTGGGACCAGATTGGTGAATAAGATTATCTTTCCTTCAGCAAGTACTTGGCACCAACAACCTTAATAGATGATATATTTTGTAGAAGGAAATAGTTCCAATATTCATGACTAGTTCCCAAATCAGATTCTCAGTCAGATAGGCCAGTACGGTAGTGTGCACAAAAGACATTTGGGGCATGAGAACAAGAGAGGAATTAACTTGTAATCAACACCTACCATGCCTGCAACTGTCCTTGAAACTTCCCTACCAGATCTCAATTGATCCTTTGAATGATAACACAAACTACGAATTATGATCTTTGCAGATGATAAAGCCAGAGTTCAGGGAAATTCTCACTGGATAACTCAGCCAGTGTCACCTAATTAGTTAAGGAAAAATGTTGGGATTGAAATAGTCCGTTACTTCTCTGACAGGACACTGCCTCTGCCTGGCACATCATTAGAATTTACCATGCTTCAGATCTATTTTTGATTTTTTACTGAAAAAGGCAGAAAAGGCGTTTGTGGAAAACTGTGAGAAAACTAAAATCTCCTATAACCCCCACCACCCAGGGATAAAATCTCTATGGGCATTTTGAGATTTTCTCTTTCAACCTTTTACTCTGAATTTCTATCAAAAGGTCAATTCATTTAGCCACGCCTTTGGTTGTAGTATACAAATTTGTGTTTTGCCCTTTTGTTTTGAAACCAAACATATTAGATGTGGTTCAGCCACTTTGAAAATAATAGAATTAAAGTGGTAAACAGAGAAAGAAAGGTGAAATTTGTGGAGACACTGGGGGTTTGGTTTAAGCACAAGGAGACATGGGGAGCATACTGAGGATGCACAGGAACGCAGCAAGTGAAGAGGATGAGCCCCACTTGCTCCAGACCTCCCCAATCAATCATCCTTATGCTTGCCTTTCCTGTTTCTTTTGCAGGCAGCAGCTTGAATGATGGCTTGTGGCATTCAGTTAGCATCAACGCCAGAAGGGACCGCATCACTCTCTCTCTGGATAATGATGCAGCATCCCCGGCCCAGGATACTACCCGTGTACAGATCTATTCTGGAAATAGCTACTACTTTGGAGGTAAATTCCTTAGCTTTTGAGAATTAAAGAGGGAGGGAGAATGCAGTGAACAATTATTTCTCCCTGATGATTCTTTTTTGTCAATTTGACTATACTGTCTCTCTCTCACACACACATAGGTACCCACTCCCAAAAACAAAATAATGAGAAACCAACTCTCTAACAGCTGTGCAAATATAAACTATCTAGGTCAGTTAAGAAGAAAAAAAAAAACTAGCTATAAGAGCCAGTGTTATATAACATGTCCAAAGGAGATTTTTGTAGTCATGCCAAGCTCTGTGATCACATTGGGAAGGAGAAAGTCAGCTGAAAACTTAGAGAATGTGTACTAACAGTCAGCAGTATGTGCAAAAGGAAAAATCCAGGTGGGAAGGCACAACCGGCACGTTCAACTTTCTAGGCTATTCCTTTGCTCCTTTGCTGCCTGAATCCCTATCTGTTCATTCCTTCCTGGCATCCCTGCAGGCCATGCTCATGGAATGGGGCTCTAAAAATGGGGAAGGTCCATGAACTTGTAGCTCCACATGGAGCAGACAGTACAGAACTAGCTCTCTCCATCGCTAGGTGAATCCTAGGGAACTTCCCTTTGATGAAAACACAGGGCAAACTAGAAAAGATAAAAAATATGTGATTAGGAATTCACTACCTTTTTATGGATGTATGTGCATTTATATTTACTTCTTTCAAGGCATTTATTTCATTAAAAATATAGTATCTAATTTCCTAGTCATCTGTTTGCATTAGAAAAAGTCTCTGGAGAGTAATCTCAATTACTGTGTGACCTTGAGCAAGACACTGAACTTCCTTAATTTAAGCAAGTCCCTGAACTTCCTTATCTAGGACATGGGGAAGCAAAGCCAAATTGTTGGAAAACTTGAGTAAGGTCAGCGTTTAAGTGTATAGCCCAGGGCTTCCAATAGGGCACAGAATGGACAAACTGGCTTTGACTTTTGCAAATATGGGCATGGGCTGCCCCTGTCCTCTGGTTGCTAATTCTTTTTCCATTAGGAAACTGAAAGGAAGTATTGTGTAAAATTACGAAGTACAGTCTCTCAAATGGAATTTACAAATCATCTCTCTCATGTCATGACATGTGGTTAAGCTTTGAAATACAAAATGAGCTTTGTATAGGTGCAGCATATTTATTGGGGCATCCTGGAAGAGAATCAGCATAGAGCAATATTTTTGTGGTTTGATTTTTAAGGCCCCAGGAAGGGTCTCTGTCCTTCATTCTAAGTTTTCTCCATGTATGCAAGGACAATGATTCCTCCAAGAAGGGAGCACTTCCATTCACTGCAAATGGTCTTACCTCATTTAGTTCATGTAGCAACTTTGGAAGATAGGCAAATTTAGCTCATTTCACAGATAAAATAAGACTGGTGTTTACTAAGGTAATATAATTTATTTAAATATTAGAATTGGGATTCACCCCCAAGTCTGTATTCTCCACAACCCACTAGGTTGGGACATCTAGCAAATGTATCATAAAGGATGCAGAAGAAGAGTTTCGGGGGTCCCAGAGATCCATGTCACGGAGTGCATAATTTTTGGCATCATATGCAATGTTCACCAACAAAGAGAGAGAAACATTCTTATACCTGTTTCTGGGGAAAACAGTGTTCAATAATGATGGCATCTGCAATGCTTCAAAGGGAAAATGTCTGCCTTCCCCAAGTTAAGGGGGCACTGGGTTTAGAAGGTGAAGATTTATCTGTGATTTAAACAGTATTTAAAGAAGCGACCCACATGTAGACTATAAACTTAAGAAAGGTGAAAAATGAGTTTGAGTAATAATAGTCAACTTACATAAATTCTCTCTACAGCTTCAATTAGAACTTGTAGCATCTCTCTTCGTTTTATAGTGTGCCTGTGAGCTGTTAACCAGCTGCTGGGCTTCAGCCCAGCAGTGACTGTCTATTAGGAATGGCTGAAATAATTCCCAATTATTTATGGGTTATTGCCATGTTTTCAAGCCTGCATTCCCATATGCTCCGAACCTATTAAAACCATTGGGATGGAGTTTATAAAGAGCACAAGCACTCGTATACCTATGTTGCTCTGTACCTGTCTTAATGAGAAGTAGATATGCCCTGGATGCAAGCTATGCTAAATTAGTGTAATGTAGTTTTCTTTAAAGAACACTCTTTAAAAAGGTATGGTGTTAACCTTTCACGTGTGCTATTATAGCCCTATAACTATGTGCATTTAAACACCTAGTTCCTTTGGCGTCGGCGTCCTTTGGTGCCGTTTGCTTTGCGCAACTCTTCAAAATTCCAGTTACATTCCTATGTGTACCTTTTTCAGGAACTAAGCCTGTTAATGCTAACAATTAGCCAGACAATTACTCTGCCACCATTCTTACCCAAAGCATAATTTCCTTTGAAAGTGTAATTCAGAATTGAATTGTGCATTTAGAATGTGTTTCAAGACAGAAGCAACATTCCCAAGTAGTTATAATATGTTGCCTCCTTGGGATGAGTGAAGTATACCACGCGGTGGAATGGTGGGTAGCTTACCAACAGGCAAAAAGAAATAAGAACGAGATAAATGCTGTAGTATTGGTATTCCCTTTAACACATTTTGTTTTTTGTTCTGTACAGCGATTGAGGACACCCCGTTTTGTACCAATTCTGTCCCTTCTGTGAGAATGCTAGGATTTACAACAAAAATGCATGCACTGCTGTGAATGAAAAAGCCCCAGAATAATTAGACCTCCAGGTCCTCCATCAATAGGTCGCCAAAGCAATGACTGATCATTTCAGTATTCTTCTTCATTTTTTTTCTCTGTCCCACAGGGTGCCCCGACAATCTCACCGATTCCCAATGTTTAAATCCCATTAAGGCTTTCCAAGGCTGCATGAGGCTCATCTTTATTGATAACCAGCCCAAGGACCTCATTTCAGTTCAGCAAGGTTCCCTGGGGAATTTTAGTGATTTACACATTGATCTGTGTAGCATCAAAGACAGGTAATTATTGTCTCTTCTCTGTTCTCCCACCCCCTTCCCATTCTCACTGTTCTAAATATGAGTTTCTTTAAGCAAAATTCTAATCCACTGACATTAGCCACATTAGACATAATTGAGTCGCCTAATGGAAAATATTTCTGAAAGGATTTCAGGCCCAGAGAAAAATGGTTTAAATTAGTTGAGTCTCTCTTCATGTTGACTTGCAGTAAATGGGATATGCAAATTAAATCAAAATACAAATTTGTGACAGGATTAAAATTTTATGCATAAACAACAGTTGATTACTTTGAAGTTAAGAGTAACGCATAAAGGAGGGAGGGATTACTTCTCTCTTAAAGCATTTTGTTCTTTACTGTAGTGAGCCTTTCTAATGGGGGCAGATGAGCATTAGGCTCTCAAGGTCTAGAAGAGAGGTTCAGGTGCTGCCAGTGGTGCAGTAACTCCTGGGGCAGCCGGCCTTTGCTTGTGCTATCCCTAACCTATTGCTTCTTTGGCCCAGAAGAGACCAGGCTGCAGACAGAGAGAATCAGCACTTAGACTCTGCAGCCCACAAATCTAGCAGAAACTCAGTTTCTCTATTTCTTCTGGGCTCTGACTCCTTTTATATTTAAAGTTTCTAGGATCAAAGACATGCTGCAGAAAATTAAAGAGGATCAATTCTGATTTTTCATCCAGGTTTATCATGATCTTCATGTTTTATCTCTAGCACTTACTTCCTTTATTCTCACAATTATACTCATCCCCATCAAAATATCATCTATTAAGTGGGTGAATATATATGTTACGTGTTTGCCTGTGTGTTGGTGATACAGGGTCTCTGCTCATGTCTCATCAGGGAATGAATTAACCGTTACAATAAAGTACAATAAACACCCAAGAAGTTCACCTTTATCTGTGGGACTTATGGTAGCCACAACTCCATCTGGCCTTAGGGAGAATAAGGTCGAGAAGGTTTTTAAGAAGTGGTGCTGAGCTGGATTTTAAAGGACAAGCAAGACTTAGCTGAGGAATGGTGAGGGGTGCTCAGGTAGGATGGATTTTCAGGGTGCAGCATGGGAAATGGCATAGAAATAGAAGAAATCATGGCTGGCAAGTATTTTGTCAATTTGAGGTGCATATTTTTCATTTTAAAATCTCTAATATTCAGACACATTTTGCAATCAATGGTGCATCATTTTTCGATTGGCAACATTTTTTCTCAGTGGCATATAAAATAATGGTATGTCTTGCAGTGAATAGTGTCTTAGAGTCAATAAAATATAACTTGGTAGAGTTGGGTACGTCACTCCACCACAGTGACCTACATGGTGTGAATGTGGCTAGAGATGGGGGCCAAGAGTAACTATGAAGAAATTTGTTTGTTTGTGGAATGCTGACTCCTGTGCTAGGTGAGAGTCAGGAAGGAAGGTATGAGACTTGCTTCTTAGATGGAATACTCAGGAAAAATTGAAAAGGATGAATCAAAGAGAACCAGCCCAGAGATGGGAAGGTAACTGCCTCTGTCCCAGGGAGCAATGATGAGAAGTAGCAGGTGCCTCTTCTGAGCAGCACAGAAATCAGCTATGCAGGTTGTGTCCTCTGATGCTCAGAATGACCAATATAATTTGATGGAGCTTTATGTGCATGTTTCTTTGTTAATACCACTACACATGGGATCCTCAACAAATCACACAGACTTCCTGCCTCTTCTGCTTTTTTTTTTTTTTTTTTTTTTCTATTTGACCAGCTGGAAAAGTGGGTAATAAAATGTGTGCTTCATTAGGATGTGTTAGTTTAGAGACCTCAGAATAAAAGATACTACACAGAATGGTTGCCACCCCTATAGTCTTTATTAACAACGAGAGGGAAGCATCCAGCTTCATCAGCCAGCAGAGCCTTTTGCAAAGTGGAGATCAATAGAGGGAACATTTATCAGCAGGGATCTCTTATGATACCTTAATTTCTAATCAAGGACGCTGTCATTATTTTCGATTACATGAAAGTCATTGCCATCTATACTGCATCATTACTTTTGTGTAATTGTAGTCTGTATAATTGTATTACATACAATTGTGTTTTGGTTAATTATATAATAAGGGATTGTGTTTAGTTTAGTGAGTAAATGGTACGTTTTTCTTGATTTACCAGACAGTGTCTCTAACAGAAGGGGATACTGTGGTACAAGGCTTTGCTTGATTAGTTGTTTCTTGAAGTTATATTTAACATTTGTTGGAGAGGGGCAGGAGTTTGAAAAGCTAAGTTGTGTGCTTTATTTTTAATGTGTTGGTCAACTGAAACTGATTTAAGGGCAAATGCGAAGTCTTTGTCAACCTCTAGACATTGTCTACCTGCTTGCCATTTAGGGGTGGGGTGTGGTGTGGTGGAAGAGGTTGGGGTAGAGAAGTCTGGCTGTGTGTGTATTTTCTTGGCTCTGTTGTTTTTTTTTGTTTTGTTTTGTTTTGTTTTGTTTTGTTGTTTTGTTTTGTTTTGTTTTTAACTGTGTTCCATTCTGGAAAGTGCAAGAAGAACAGCCTTTGATCCGGCCTAAGTGTCTCTTTTCTCCCAGACTCAATTCTCTGTCCCTTCCTCTAGGGCTGTAGAGACCCAGGCCTCCTTCCCTGCTTCTCTGTGATTGCCTGCCCCAACCTCCCTCTCCTCCCTCAGAGTGAGCCCACCTGGCTTCTAGAGATACTCTGCACTCTCATTGTCCCTTGGGTTCTCAGTTCCAGTCACTGTGGGAAAGCCAAGGTAGCATTCACAGAAGAGGCCAAAATTTGAAAAGCTTCCTCTAGTGGGGGTCCCTTTAGCAGGTTGCCTTTGGGATGTCACCTTTGCTGCCCAGCCTGAGCAAATTCACAAGCTGGCCATGAGACAATGCTGGCAACAGTAGGGAGGGTCCCTTCTCAAGGATTAAGGAACCTAAACAGTTTGAATTTTGATGAGCGCAAATTAGTAAGTCTTCTAGTCTCAGGGAAGAAAAGAGGTGGAGTAATTGGCCTGGCCCCAGTCTGGCAGCCAAGAGCCAAGAGCTTTAGGAGGCTTGATCTATAGAACTGCCTGGTGCCTGGCAGTCCAGTGATGAGTTAGGAGGAAGAGGTAGAGCATCCTTGTAGGAATCACATTTGGGATCAGAATGGAGCACTCCCAGCAGACCTCACACATTTACAATAGTCTTTCTAAACCTCTGGAACATGATTTTCATCTACTATCCCTCCTCTGTGAGCTGAAT
Source organism: Canis lupus dingo (assembly GCF_003254725.2). Classification (NCBI taxonomy): domain Eukaryota; kingdom Metazoa; phylum Chordata; class Mammalia; order Carnivora; family Canidae; genus Canis; species Canis lupus. The sequence goes on along the minus strand of NC_064261.1, from coordinate 26,821,738 downwards.
CTTCAACCTCACATTTTCCACATCCCAGACCTCCTGTTCTTTGAGATCTACACTTACCTCTTGCAACCCTCTTGGACTTAAAGTAGGCAAGACATGATATTCTAAACTACATAGAGCAAAGTCCCCCTCAATAAATGCTGCATCCCATGAACAACTCCATCGTACCCGCAGGGACTCAACCTCATAGACATTGAATGAAGGAGTCAGGCAGCCCTATATAGATATACTTGGGTAGCATTAAGAAGTGGTAAGAACTACAGAAGCCCTGGCAGTGCAAGGGCATCATTATCTCCATTTTTAAAGAGGTAAACTAAGACCTGAAGACATATGTCAATTTTTCCATGGTCACAGGATTGAAGTTGTGGTTCAGAGTTGAACCCTGCCAGTGTTCTCTCCCTGAACTTCCGCTCGGCAGGCACTGGCCTGGACATTGCAGTCACTGTGTGTCTGTGGCTCCTAAACAAGCCACCCCATCTTTTGCATAATTAGGTTTTTCAGTGATAATCAGCATGTTAAATTCTTTGTAAACATTAGGTGCCGAATGAAATTTTATTTAGAAAGGGGACAGTCAGATTGGTGCTCATTGTCAGGCAGGGTCTGAGTGAAGTAAGTCCTGGTGGTCCAGGTCAAGAAGTACCTTTCCCTGGGATTTTTGTTGAAAGATCTACCAAGTCCATTGGAGGAGCCATGCCCAGTCCCTCTGAGTCCAATGTCCAGAGCAGAAGAAACAAATCACCAAATGTGTCTACAAGTTTGATTGGGAGACAGGATCCAAGGTGTGAAGCCAAACTTGGAAGAGCAAACAGAGACACTGTCTGAGATGGGGGTAAGTGGAAGTTACACCGAGGAGAATTCATTAATCTCCATGCAGGTGGCAGCAAGTTTGAGAGGTGATAGAATGTGTTTAATTCCCAGGCTACAGTTTATCAGCACATATTATTTAACATTTTTGCTTCTGTTTCTTCTTTTGCAAAACCAAGATCATAAAAATGATAAAACCTACCTTTCAATGAGAGTCAAATGAGACAGTATGAGAAATCAGGTGCTCAGCTCCATGTCTAGTAAACAGTATATACTCAGTAAATAGTCTCCATGTTAATTCCCATGGCCAAAGGTTTGCTAGCTCTCTAGATCCATGGGAAGAGGAAAGAACTCAGGTCATCCTCTGAAGTTCTTCCAGCCCACCATGGCCAAGTGATCCCGATAGCTTCTGGGGTGGATCCCCATAAATATACCTCACATGTGCCCTCAAATCAGTCTTCTCACTGACTTGGACTTGGTGCTTTGATTCCCACTTGTTCAAAGGAGCTGCTCCTCTGGGCCACCATCAACCATGCATTAGGAAAGTACCCATCAATTTGGGTGCCAAGGTTGCAGTCTTTGGATTCCCCCTCAGGGCCTGGATAGGATAAGGAAAGCATGTGGTCAATATGCTAAGGACACAAAATTTAAGGCAGCCTTTATTTCCTGGTTCATGCACCTGCAGACACTGAATTTACATAAACCCGGAAGTGCATGCATCAGTACATTTTGCAGGTGAATTCCAGCATGTTTATGTCAGAATCAATGGGAGGTTCTTCTTAAAACCCAAGTTCCTGGACCCTACCCCTAGAGTTTCTAATTTTACTTTGATGGGCCAGGGAATTTGCATTTCTAACAAATTCCTAGAGTACTGGTAGTCTGGTCCAGGGAGCAGTCTTTGAGAATTACTGCCCTAAAGCCTCTGATCCTGGAGGTGGTGGGATTGTGTAGATTCTCTACAAACGTGGTGTAGATGTGGGAGAGAGGGATGGCTGCTTGCACCTACTGGGCCCCCAAGCAGCTGTCCTTCTGAGAAAAATCTCATGGGGTCTCTGATGAGTCCCGGCAGGTCTGTCTCAATGTTCATCTCCAAAGGGATGTTGAAATCAGTCCATGGGACACTACGGGGGGAGGGGCACAATTGAATTCCATCTCCCTCTAGACTTCTCTGGTTTTGTCACTCAGCTTCTCCCTGGCTTCCCATTATAAATAAAACTTTTGGGAATATAAATGAAAACAGTTGGATCCTTAGTAGCCCCTGAACAAAGGGATATTTTGGTGTGGTGGGAGTGTGGGTCTTAGAGTGGCTGCAGCTACTAACAAACATAACTTGTCTTTGTATTCTCTGGGGGACAGTGGACTTGCTGGCCCTGCTGACAGTCCTTGTCCCATTTTTCTCCCTCTGCCTAAGCCTTGGGTGGTGGTAGTGACATTCTAAATGAGAGTGACTCCACCCACCAAAACCTATTGCTCCAAACCTTTATGAAGATTCATAGAGACTGACTTCATCTAGTCTTCTGATACCTAGCAAAGTGTCTCTGTGGTCACATGTCCCATTTCCTGCCTCCCTTCCTCCCAGAATTGTGGTATTGAGGAACATCCTTGGAGATCGTCCAGCTCTGATTTTGCGTAGAAGTTAATGGAAGTCTAGCCGAGTGTAGCAAAGCCACATAGAGAAGTCAGGTCTTTGCTATTGCATCCTGTGGGGACTTTTTTGCATTGACCCTTTTAAAAATGAAACAATTTGCTTGTTCCAATGAGTGAATCACACGTGAAACGCTGTTTTAAATGTCTTGCAGCCAAATAAGTTATGAAATGTAGCTTCTCACTCTATAACCACTTCCTTTTTCCCCAGCACACATTGGTTTAAGAAAAGCATCTGCTAAACTCTCCGGTCAAGATTCTTACCTTTTTGGTTCAGAGTTTGGAGTGTTGTAAACACTGAGAGTGGAGAAGCATTATTTTGGATGACCTCCCATAAACAGACTTATGCTAAAGCCCCACTCTGTGTGTGGGAGTCTGTTAAAAACAGTAGGCTATATAAAAAGATTACATTGCCTGGTAATGCATATGTTTTAGTTCTTCTCAAAAATTGAAAGCCTTTCCGCTGGGTGCCAGAAAAGCCATTGTAAGGCCAATGCCCACACAATCTGAGCTTCTAACTCTAAAGTGAGAAATGCTACAATATGGTGTTCTCCTTTAACTCATGGGATGGAGCCAACATCAAAACAAGAGCACTTCTGCTGTTTTTATTTATCATTTTAGTCGATTTCATGAAGGAAAAGAAAAGGTTATAGTTTATGTAATAGTCACTGTGCAAACATTCTCTAAATATGATTTCATTTAATTCTCTTTGCCATCTTGCAAGCCACAGAGTGGTTGTCAAAGTGCGACTCCTAGACCAGCAGCACCAGCAGCACTTGGTAACTTGTTAGAATGCATAGTCTCAGGCCTCAACCCGTACCTTCTAGATCAGAAACTGAGGGGAGTGAGCAACCTGAGTTTTAACAAGCGCCCCCACTCCCCAGGTGATTCTGATGTACATTCAGATTTGAGAACAATGAGGTTGCTCCATAAAAGTGATTTTAGGGATAAAATCGCCCCTAATTAGGAAGGTTCAGTAAGCTGCCTGACGTCATGTTTTTAGTATATGGTGGAACCTGGACTCAAATCCAGATTTTGCTGATTCTTCAATCCATAGAGAGGCGGAGGGCTTTTTGCCCAAAGGGCAGAGAAAGAGGAATGATGTGTTCTGGTATCCAGAGCAAGTCAAGGGGATATCACAGAGGAAATAAGATTTCCAGAACTTGATGCATGGGCTGGGTTGAGGGAGGTCAGGGAGGGCTGTTTCAGGTGGGGTAGAGTGCATGATGCTGGATCTGAGAATGGGTGAGGTGCTGGATGTTTGTTTGCCTGCATGGGAAAAGCTGCAGTGACATCAAGGGGTAAAAAGAGAACTTAAAGTCAAGGCCATAGGGAACTTGAAGCAAACAAAACAGTTTAAAATCTAAATGACAGGCCATATTAATAGCTAATCCTAAAAAATGCTGACTGTGCATCAGGACATTTTATAAGTGTTTTGTATATATGATATACATCCTCACACTAACCCTACGGAGTGAGTCATCTTATTAACTCTGTTGTACGGAAGAGGATTGAGACACGTTGGCATTAAGTAACGAGTCCACGGTCACACAGCCAGTACATGGCAGAGGCTGACTGCTCACCAAGGAGTCTGGGTGAAGAGATCTGGCCTGTCCTTGCACTCAACCACTGGTACCTTCATAGCTAGGAGGCATCCTACATTCTTCAGCAGGACTGCAAAGTACAAAATGATGTACTTTCACCTTATGTCCTAATCATGAAGGGGGTTGTATTACTACAGGAAGAGAAGGGACATGGTCTGCAATGGCTGGCCCACCTCAGATGCCTGAGGGGTCCTCCTTCTAGCAGCTCACTGTCACCACCTTGTGACAAGTGCAGTGGCACGTGAGCGAAAGCCTCCACCTCTGTTCTTTGGGCTGGTAAGGCAATGGAGAAGCCTCAGAACTCAGAATGACTGTCTTGAGGAGGTAGATATGAGTGGATTTGTTAAGTGCCTTCCATCTAAAAAATAACTGATTTACTCACTCGCTTATTAAATGAGGGTTACTCTCCCCACCTATCTTATACTTCTCTGAAAGTCAGAGGGTAGAGGGACGCTGGAGGAATATGGAACCTGGCTTTGATTTGAATATGTGACCCTAAACGAATGCATCTGTGTTCTGTTGCCAACCTCATCTCTCTCAGTCCTTGTTTTTACAAGAAAAGTGGATCATTATCTTGATGAAATGGCACTTCTCTACCTGTGCGTGTGGAAAGGCACCAGGATGCCTTTGATTAGTGGAAAACACAGAGTGCCAACAAACCCAGCAGTGGTACTTCCTTCTGTCCCATCAGAACATGGTGAGACTGACTTTTTCCTCACCAGCTCAGTACTCTGAAATATTGATGTAGAAAACAAAGCCAGAGCAATGAGCTGGGTGTATGATCCCAAGTGCTTCTGGGGAGGAAGGATTCATTCTAGGAGCTATTAGTTATGAGGTTGAGGTGAGGTGTGCACCTTCAGTAGCAGTAAGAAGATGTCTTTCCAAGTTAGGAGGGGCTTGGGGCATCTCTCCTGAGACATACTGGCTAAGAAACTCAGATGTTTTAGATGACATAGAAACCAAGGAAAACTTTTGATCTGTATCAAAACATGGAAAAAAAAAAAAGAGGCTATTTTAAATTCTTAAGTCACTTCTGGCAGGCAGTGCTTATATTTAACTGTGCAGAAAACATTTCTAAATTAATAAGAACGCAGAGATTTTTCTTGCTCCCTTCACACAATCATTACCTCACTAAGCCTCACCCTGCACCCTGATAAAGGCCTTCCGTCTGTTTCTCTCATTCTCCGAAGAGTGTGCCTTTCTATGTGGCCAATGTCACATTCAGTCTTTTTCCTCATTTACACTGATGTCCACTCACTGGGCTGCTGCGGCAAAGCCTCTGTCACCTTTAACACTCTTTTCCCCTAGTCTAAAAGCATGCATTGGGGCTCATTGTAAGCACTGTTTAGGGGCACAGTTGGAAGAGAAAAGGAGCTTAATATGTTTTTAGTTGGGGAAAAAGCAGATCTGACCTGCGATAAAATGTCCTCACCTGTTTCTAAATTTAAAATCAGTTGTCTGCTATTTTTATCTTGCATTAAGATATCTCACAGGAAGTTCTGGGAACTCGAATCTGGTCTCCTGGGTTTTACTGTGACCCGGAATTCTGAGTGCTGCGTTTCACCACCCCCCCTCCACCCCCACTGCCTACCTAACATGCATGGTTGGCATGATGATACACTATTGCTGTAACCTCTCCACAAAGGGAACATTGGCTTCTCTGGGCAGCAGATAAGGAAACCCACTTTCACCTAAATACAAGAATTTACCTCAGGACACAATCAAACTCAGGCTTTCAAGGGGATAAAGCCTCTGCTGTTTACATTAAGCCTACCTTTGGACACAACCAGTCACTGAATCTCTGCATATCTCAGCTCCCTCTATGGTCAAACGGGGACAACGGGTGAATTTTGTCACTCCAGGGGGTTGATGAGAGCCATGCGATATTATTACTGCCTACCTCTTGGACTTGTGGTAAGGATTGACTGAGAGGAGGAAAATAAAAGTTCTTAAAGTTAAAAGCAAGGGAGACAGAAATGGATGGGTCTGTATGTATCTCAGCGGGCCAGATTTTAGAAAACCCATATACAGGCAGAAAAAGATGACACTTTTCTGAATAATTTACCTACATACATAACCCATTTTATTTTTTTGGACAAGTGATTAATGGTTTCCCTTGGTTCAAGTTACAGATTTGAAATCTTCCCTCCAGGTTTAGCTTCATCGTCAACAGATCGCTTCAACATGATTTACTAGGGTCTTTCTCTCCTAACATTGGGATATACTGTGGACGGAGCAGGAGATTATCTCAACACCTGGAAAATGCAAAGGGAAGCATTACAAATGTAAAGCAGATAGTTATGCAAGACAATATGGACATATAAAACTTTATAGTCTCTAGACTCGTGCAATACCTCATGTGTCCAGAACACCATTAGCTTTATTATGACAAAAATGTCATTGTCGTCTTGCTACCTGCTTTTATCCATGCTGAATAACATAATTTCCACTGTAATAATTGGATAAGAGCCTATCCTTGCTTTCAATATTAAAATAATCCCAGATGGCATTAATCAGCTTCAGGTTTATAGATCTGACCAAATAATTTTGTTGAGAATTACAGAACCTCCCACTCTGAAACGAGATTCATATGCATCAGCTTCACCATTTGCACAGATATTTACATACACAGTACACAAAATATGAGCCTGTCCAGTGAGTCCTGGTGTATTCTTGTTCCTGCTTGCTGAGAGACTGTCCATGCTCTGCTAATCTTTCTCTGGTACCCACAGATTCAGCAAATCTTTTCATAGGGCATATGTGCCAGGCACCTTTCCCCCCCCCCCCCCCCCCGGAGATCCAAGGGTGTACAAGACAGACAGTGGCTGTGGTCTTCCTGGTGTTCTTAGATCAGGAGTCTGTTTATTACAATTGTGGGTCATTCATGCATATTTCATTCATTCATTCATTCATTCATTCATTCATTTAAATCTTGTGTTTGGAACGTCTCTGCTGGGCCAGGTGCTGGGTAGGAACTGAGATTGTATTTTTTTTTAAAGATTTATTTATTTATTCATGATAGACATAGAGAGAAAGAGGCAGAGACACAGGAGGAGGGAGAAGCAGGCTCCATGCACCGGAAGCCCGACGTGGGACTCGATCCCGGGTCTCCAGGATCGCGCCCTGGGCCAAAGGCAGGTGCCAAACCGCTGCGCCACCCAGGGATCCCTGAGATTGTATTTATGTCACAAACAGAGTAGACTATCCCTGACTACAGAAGCTCCACAGAGAGACACAGATCTTGACCAAATAATCGTAGACGTAATCATATGTGCTTCCAAATATGATGATTGGCATGAAGTGAATACACAGGTGCTAGAAGAGCCTGAGAGGAAAGCTAGTTTTTAAGGAGGTGGGGGCCGTGTGTCAGGAAGAGGAGATGTAGGTGTCCTTGTCTTTAGACTCTGCCAAAAGAACTGTTCTGAGGTCACTGACAGTCTGGATCAGTGACTTTTCTCAGAGGTTTACACTTTCTAATGACTCCTGCAAACCTCTGACTGGTGATTCTGATCTCAATGCCCTGCCTGTGGGTCCTCTGCTGAAATCACTATTTTCTGTGAGGGTGAGGTTATAAGGAATGGAAAGGTTCTGCTTTCTTTCTAACTGGGTTTTTAACAGAAAGCAAATTCCTTAAATTTTCCTCAAACATGAGTGTGCTGGGAATTCCTCTGCCTGCCAGGCATAGTAACATCTCCTTAATCCTCCCTGGCCCCCACATACGCTGTCCTGCCTGCTATGGCTAAAGGATTCACCTTTACCTTTCTAGTAGCTCATTTTTAGTATTATATAGGTTGCCCCTATGCTTAGCAAAATAGAAAGAAAACACACAATAAGCCACAAGTCCACATCTTCCATCCAAAATGAACCCTAGTATAATGGTGGGAATGATATTTCAGCTGGCAGTTTGGTAAAGCCCAAGAATCTGAAAGTGACAGGAACATATGCATTTTAAAGGTCATTCCAATTACCATGCTTACTCATGCTAAGCTGCAACTCTGGGGTTCTTGTGAGAAGATCCACACATGGGGGGGTGGGTGGCAGGGGATGAGAACATGTGGTTGGCAGGTACTTGAGCAAATAGTAAGGATGATAATACAAATTACTATTGTTTCCAGTGATGTTAAATAATTCTTCAACATCTGAGACATCTGAGAAAAGTGGTAGCAAGCGTTGATAAAAAGCAGGGCAAATCCTCACAGTTCTAAAAGCTGTGATGCCATGATGTCTTTTCCTGGAATCCACATTTTTACATGGTCCTATGGGGACCCATGAGAAGAAACCCTATGGAAGAGCTCTTGGCTGCATTAAATTTCCCATTTGCAACCACTTCATTCTCCACATCATAGTGAATTTGTAACACAACTTTTCTTGATAGAATTATCCTAAATGTAGAGGTGCTTTTTTAGATAGGGAAATAAAATAGCGGAGAACTATTCTCTTAGTGGCAATTTAAAATCTCTCTTCTGCTTCTTGAAATATATATTTTATTACAAGTCTCACTGTGGTGAAATTCAGATTCTGTGTATGCGTGTCACATGTTCTCTGGCACTTGATGGAGCAAGGCATTAAATACAAAGATCCACGTCCCCCTGCTTACCTTTTGAGGTTTCCCCTTGACCTCTCCTCCCCTTTCCTCCCTTTTCCTGTTCACCTTTATCTCCTATATTAATGCATCATTCTATCTATATGCATTTACTGAGCCTCTGCTGTGTTCCAATGTACTTATAATAATATAATCTCTGCCTGTAGGAAACTCAAGAGCAAGAAAGCCAGGCAAAAAAGCAGACATTGTTCACAGGGACACTCATGGTGCTGAGGGCCATGAAGTCACATCTGAGCTACATTTTGACAGGCAAGCAGAAGTGAAAATAGCAGTAGTGGAAGGGTATTCCCCAAATGAACATACTCCCTGCCCCATAGCAGCTTATCTCATTCCAGCTCCCAGGCACCAGGCATTTGGCTGGAGTTCCCTTCCTTTTGCCCAAATTCTGCCCCTCTCTCAGCAACTCCTCCGGATCCCACTTATTCTGTCAAGTATCCCTGACAGTGCCTGATGTTCACCAAGACCTTTCCTTCTGTGACTGTCTCTAGCACTTTAGTTTCTCTTTGATTTAGCTCCCAGTCATGACGGTTACCTGTTTTGTATCTATATTTTGCCTTCCCAGAGAAAGTTCTTGATTCCTACTGATGCCTTCTGTTGAAAGCACATGCTTTGCGATTATTGTTGAATCTATTGAACCTTAACAGCATCTGCCATCAGTAGCTGGACATGAACTGGGTGTGTAACTGCCAGAAGTCAACACTCCTCTTGGAGTTAGATGTAACACTTCCTCGAGAGGTGGAATGAACTCAGTAATCTTTAATATCTTTGCACATCCCAAACTCTGGAGACGGTTGTCCAAGATTTGGGAATTAAAGTCCTTCACCTCTTTCTCATATTGAAGACTTCCCAATGTGGTTCACATGAAGTATCAGTCTATTTGAATAGATAGAGTGCCTAATAAAAGCAGCTGGTGCCAGCTGTCATCGTTCACGTGGTGTTAAGTGCTCCTTCTGTAAGCACTAGCAAGCAAGAGTATTTTTGTTTAGCAAGGCCATCATAAAATTAGACAAGCAAACCAGAGCAATGTATTTGAGCAATGTAGCCTATAAATATTACAGTGGAAGGAAGCATGTGAGCACATTATCCTTATTACAATCTTATACTTTAAGAAAAAAAGTGGGGGCAGCTCTGCAAGAGAAGGCGAGTCTGAATAGAATCCAGCTCCAGAGAAACATACAAAATGTCTGTTGTGATTGTCAAAGAACGTCACTAGTCTTCTGGTAATAGGATCTAGGGAGTGCACCCCCTGGATACAGTGAGCTCTCAACAGCCTCCTGGAGGCTGAGTTTGGAAGGCTTGAGAAATTGGCACTGTTTACCTATTAGGAGTGGGATAAAAAAAATAATAATACTGAGGGGTGCCAGTGTGTCTGTAACTCTGTCAGCTGTTTATCTGCAAGTGAAGTCATTGAAGAAGAGTAAAGGTTTCCTGCGAGCCCAGAGAGCAGCTTCAGAATCATATACAATCCATACTCTGTCACGGCTTTATTTTTTCTCTTTCTTTTTCTGAAGTGCCTGGCAGAGACTTAAACAACATTGTTATTATTCAGTGGGCTATGTCAAATTCTCTAGTGTTTTCTAGTAACATAGAAAGCTACTTCCAACTTTTGCTAAATGCCATATAAAGTCTCTCCGTAAAATATTTAAGATGCATTTTTTTCTTTTCCTATGAAGTTTTTCTCTTGGTTGTTTTTATACTATACCTGGAATCACCTAAATTTAGTAGAATTCAACCATGGGCAGGGTGCCATGCTAGGTTTTATCCTCTGCTAATTATCTTGCTCAAATCTATGAAGACCTATATTAAAATGTTTAAAATAAAACCATTCTCATTTTATAAAGGAGAGAACCGAGGTTTATAGGTGTTATGTGACTTTTTTAAGATTATATAGTTAGCAAGTATTTTCATTAGAAGCTAATGGGCTCCCAAACAACTCGGAAATAAAAGGAATAGTGTTGCCCTGTCAAAATTAAGCCAAACATCTCATAGTTCTTAATGGATTATCTTGAAGATACACAGCAACTATGACAGGCCAAATCATACCTGAATTAATGGCATCAAATGCAACACCTGCATTCTTGTACTCCTGAAGTCAGAGTGAAGGACCATCATGAATCTCACTCTCCCTCCCTAGGAATGGATGAAGCCTATGGGGATGTAATATAAATTATTGTTTCAAGGAATTGAATACTAATTAGACTAGAACTTTACTGCCCAATGCAACATTGGGCAGTGATGGAAAGGATCTCTTTTATGTTGTCTACACCTAATCACTAGTAATTATTGAGAACCTGAAGTGTGGATGTCATGGCTGAGGGAGTGAATTTTTAATTTAATTTAATTTTAATAAAATTACATTTAGATGGGCATGTGTGACTAGTGTCTACCCTATTGGATAATACAGGACTAGACTCTCTGCTGGTGCGAGTCCTCATGGAGCTATAGTTTTTCCCCTAAGTTAGCAACCTAGGGCTGCACCTGGGGTAACTCTACAGATTAGGCATGGGCCTCAGAATCAAGACCCAGTTAGTGGATATAATGTCAACTGTAGCCACCCAAGCTGTATATGACCATGGTTTACCTTTCTATAAATTTCCTCACAGACATTTATATCAGAAGAGACAAGCATATTACTCTTTGCCTTAATTTCTCCCAAGATTCTGGGCAGACAAGTGCTTTAACTGTTATTAGTTCAAACGTCAAAACCCTTACATTATGTAAGAGATAACTCTACTACACCATGTATTCTTTTGCTGTGTCTGTTTACCAGTTCAGAATTGCCTTCAAAATAAGGATATATTTTGAGCAAATATGTACTTATAATCTAATTATATATCATCAATAAGGTTTTAGTTTCTAATTTTTTAAGGAAGAGAATCTTCACTTTTTAAAAATCTCAAGTATCATAGAATATTCTAAAATTAGTTATTGTTAGATCTCTAAAAGCTGCATGCCTGAATCCAAGCAATTTGGAGTAAGAAGTGGACTTGAGGCCAACAAAATCTGTGTGAGTTCACTCACTAACATAGGTTTGGATCTGTCTGTCTGTCAGAGAGTACTGACATTAAACCCAGAAATTCTGGCACCATCCTTATTCTGATTTCAAGTTTAACTGACTGACCTTCTACTATTTTGCAATCCATGAAGATTCCTTACCTACACGAAAAGGACATATTGGACAATCTGGTGGAACTATCAAGCCCTTTGTAAATTATACTCTTCAATGTAAATCCACAAATTGGAATTCTAGTACACACTTGTGTCTTGCTAGATTCACTTGCATGAGTCACAATACTGGTGATTAACGGTCCTGGTAATTCGTGAAGATTGGATTATAGTGCTTGCAGGTTGATACCCATCCTTGGATGGGATGTTTTCCAAGGTAAAGGCCATTTAATGTGGTCTCTGTAGGCAAATAGTTGACTTCACCTGATTATTTGTACCAGCACAAACGGCCTCACATAAAGATTCATACCAGACTGCAGATGTAAACTTAGCACAATTTCCAATGCTATCAGTGGAAAGTAATCTTAAGATTTGACCCCAGCCTATTGGAGAGTAGCTTAAATTTTAGAATGCATAAAAATCACTTGAAATGCACTTTTAAAATGCAGATTTCTGGGCTCTACAACCCCAGAAATTCTCATTAGTCCAAATGAGATGGAGACATGGAATCTGTATTTTATCCAACACCCCAGGATGTCTGTTGATCAGTCATTCAGAAATATTGTGTCAGCAGATTAAACAAATTTCCTTATTTTGCTCATCATAATACAGTTGCATCCAAATTTTCTCTACACAGTGGGAAACAACACTCCTAGTTCTGCCTGATGTTAATGATATTCTCGGAAAACCAATTGCTTTGTTCAAATAAGTTTGAGAAATGCTGGAGTAAGTAAAATTAAATGGGTTTCTTTACTGCAGGATTTCTCAATGTGTCATGTGGTGGTGGTTGTGTTGTGTGTGTGTGTGTGTGTGTGTGTGTATGAATGTGCACCATGCACTTAAAAGCTGTACAAGAGGTGAATTAATTAGAAGTTCAGAATTTCACAAGTATATTTGACCCTTTTTTCCACAAACTACTCATCCACATAATAAACTTTTCGACATGATGCCCTTATGTATATAGTAAGTACATCAGAGTAAACACGGAGGTGGTCAGTAGTGTAGACATAGTGACCTCAAAAGTTAGCATTAAAAAGAACAAGAGTGTCATAAGCAGACATTAGACTTCCTTTTTCATTTTTTTCAATAAAACAAATTGAGGTGATTCCTCTGCCTCTTTTCTCCTTCTAATTTTGTTGCATAGAACTTCTGCATTTGGTTTGTACACGCCCAGATTTATAGCCTGCCTTTTACACTTCTATAATCTTAAATAAGCTATTTAATATGTGATCTTCACTTTCCTAGAGATAGTGATAACTGTCTTACAGGGTTGTTTTAGCTGAAGTAATTACTGTGATAGCCTAACACTAAGTCTAGCATGCCAAATATAACATTTAATATATGGTAGAGAAGTTAATATTTTTTTCACATATATAATTATTTGGGGAAATTCAGGCATTAAAGGGAAGAGCACAGTGTATAAGTTATTTCCTAAAGCCCTAGAGCTCAGCAGTTTAGCGCTTGCCTTCGGTCTGGGTCATGATCATGATCCTGGAGACCCGGGATTGAGTCCCACGTCAGGCTCCGAGCATGGAGCCTGCTTCTCCTTCTGCCTGTGTCTCTGCCTCTCTCTCTCTTTCTCTCTCTTTCTCTCAATAATACATAAATAAAATCTTTAAAAAATAAAAAATAAATAAAAATACATCAGAGAGAACTGTCAGCATGCCATTCAATTGCAATGGAAGAAAAATACAGTTAATGAACAGTTACAATCTGAACTTTGCCATATGGATTACTAATTTCGAGAAGAGACAGATTAGTGTAGGTTTGGAACACGTGTACAGTTTTAGGATGTCACTTAAACTCAGCCTAAAATGACAGAGATTAGATTTTTAAAAAATGTTTTATTTATTTATTTGAGAGAGAGTGAGAGAAAAAACAAGAAGCAGGGAGGGGCAGAGGAAGAAGCAGACTCCCTCTGAGCAGGGAGCTGGATGCCAGGTTTGATCCCAGAACCCTGAGATCAAGCGCTGAGCCAAAGGCAGTGGCTTAACCCACTGAGCCACCAAGGTACCTGACAGGGAAGGTTCTTATGCGAAATTGAAAACCAGTGAATGCAGGCAGTGTGCAGATTCCTGTGTTAAAATGGGGACTGTGGGCAGTCCTTTAGAGGCCATTTATAATTTTCTGTGTCTAGGACCTCTCATCCTTTATTATCTGGAACTGCTCTTTCTCCTTCCCTTCCCATCACATACTTCTGTAGAACTGTACTCTTACATGGTTCCTGGCCCTTGGCCAGAGTGGATTGACCCATTGAGCTGGGCTAAACTGGTCTCCCCTAAGGAGTCCCAAACTTGACATTAGAGAGAAAAATCCCTTCCTAATAGAGGACACCTTATGTCAAAACTTGGCCATTCACAGTCATACTTCATGCCTCATCGGGGAAGATAAGATACAGGCAGACTGAAGGAAGTCAACCCACAGAGCAAAGCAAAGGCCAGGGAGCAGAGAATCCCCTAGCTGTGTTCACCTGCACAGGTTTGCCTGTTCTGAGGTCCAGCTGCATCCCTGTTCTCCTTGCTGCTTGGGGTTCCACTCTTAACTGTATTCTGTGAGCCTGTGCCCCTGCCTTGACCTAGGATGGCTTATGTTTTGAGGACTTTCAACTAAGGTTCTTCTGAAGAGAAGGCTTTTCATATCATATTTTCCATACTTGTAAGTTAGATAATAAAGAATCTAAACAAGCTGAAAGAGGAAAAAATGTATATATATGATGGTCATAGGAAAGATTCCGTATTTTATTTCTTGTTTGTGTTCTTCATAATCTCCATGTGCAAGGGTCATAGCATTTTAGCTCAGATTTGGGGCCTCTGCCCAGAACAGACACAAAGTCAGGGACCAAGGAAACTATTCACTGGCTGTGAGTGGAATCATTAGCAACTGTCTGTGGCCAGTGGTTTGGCCACTAAGCAGGGCATGGCGCCTGAGTGGTTCTGGTCTCTGCTATCTTACCTCTCAAGTCCCAGACACAGGTCTTAACTCAAACAGAGCAGGAAGCCAGGTTTGCTGCTCAAGTGGACAGGACACTGATGAAACTTAAATGAGCAAAGATGAAGTGTGACCTTTCTTAGCAACTCCTGAGGTTAGCAACAGAGAATGGAAATGTCAGATCTGCATAGACAGGCCAAGTAGCAAACCCAGCTTAGCAGACCAAACGTCTCTCTTCATGTACTGGGCAAAACATATCTACTACAAAAAGAAAGAAAATAAAATACACAGTCTGGGTCTGTGTCATAAACCACCTATAAGTATCCATGAAAAAAAATAATGAGTTTATTGACACTTATTCATGTTCTGTCAGGCCTGATTTAATTTTCAAAATGATTTAGAGATTATTTTTGCCTTGGTTATGCTAACGAAGAAATTAAAGCTCAGGAAAGCATAAACAATTTTGAATGTCATACAAGCTACAAAATGACAGACAAGGATTTGAACTTAGATCCTCCTAATCTGAAGTCTGGGTTGTTGAAGGGCACCCAGTCCCCTCCCCAGTGAGGAAGGCCACACTGTCCTTCTGCAAGGATGCAAGGGGACAGTCCCAGACCAGCCCTGAGTCATAGTAGAGTCCCCACGCTAAAAAATGAGAGCCTCTGGTAGAGCCATGAATTCTCCAGTCCTTAAACAACAGCTCAAATTCAATATGAAATGACCTTTAAAGTGAAAAATTAAATAACCTTATAAACATGCTCAAATTGATCAGCATCCCATATAATCCAGGCCCTGCTGGTGTCTTGTCTATCCCCACTCTTTGTAGATTCTGGGGGCCATGACAGTGACTGTAGCAGCCAGGGCCAGCCTGGCCAGCACTAGCATCCACAGGAAAATAAGACATTGGAGGAGTCTGGATAATAAAACCTGAAAGAAGATTGATGAACCCAATCATAACCTGTGTCCTTCTTGTCTTGTATCTGAGAGGTTTTCCTTCTTTCTTGTTTCATCAATGAATTTTTTTTTATTCTGCCAAATAAAATTATAGGACTATTTATAAAAGAAAAAAAGCAATATTTGAACATCAAATTAAATATTTCTAAACTTTGTCTATGAAAACAATGAGGCATTTTGACTGAGTGGTCACTCATTGTAGTTGTGCCTTAGCCTCAGGACTCATTTTATGTGGCTCTTCTAAATATTACAAAGATCCTGATTCACATAGGTAAGTAGCTGCCATCTGATATAGGTTTCGAATGCCTTTCCCTAAAATAGCTGATATATTTCATGAAGATTTATCCAGAAGTGTTCAAGAGTAGGTACAATTTTTTTTATTTCAAATTTGAGACCTGTATTCATTTCTTATAAATACAAAAGCCAGATAAATGCATAGCCAGTGCTATCATTTTCTATAATATGACAATTTTTTGGTGTCATGTTCATCCATTCACTTGTTCTTGCTCTGTTATTATACAGTGGAAAGAGCATGTGGCTAGCAGATGTTCTTGAGCTTGGCTGGGTTTAAATGGATTTAAGTGGGTTTAAGTGTAGCAGGGCCTTCCCTTCAGCTGCTCTACCTTCTGCGGCCTGAGCAGACCGGATGGCACCCAGCTGGTGCAGTGCAGCATCCTTTCTCATAGATAATACTTGTACATTCTTATTCCCATAAATACACAGGGAAGGCAGAAAAAGACTGACATCAGGGTCTCCAGGGTTAGCCTGGGCACAAAACTAGCAAATTGTGAGTGCAGTATATTAAAATCTGATATAGGGGCACATGGGTAGCTCAAATATTGAGTATCTGAGTTCAGCTCAGGTCGTGATCTCAGACTCCTGAGATCAAGCCCTGTGTCAGGCTCCAGCTCAGCAAAGAGTCTGCTTGAGATTCTCTCTCTCCCTCTCCCTCTGTCCCTCCCTGCACCCTCTCTCTTAAATAAATAAATAAAACCTTTAAAAAATTAAATCTCATACAAAGTACATTGGAAAACTCTATTTTAATTTAAAGCTAAAAGAATTAAAAACATTTGCAAAAAGAACACGAGAACTAGAAAAGGGAAAAGAGAAATCTCCATAATTTGCAATCCTTCTGACCCATCTCTACAGGATGGTTCTTGAACTTGACCTCAACTAGATCCTTGGTATTCACTGCACTTTGAGGACCAGCAGCTCTGGCATCTTTAGGGAGCTTATTATAAATGCAGAATCTCAGTTTCTACCCCAGACCCACTGTATCACATTTAAGAAAAAAAAAATTGGAAGCAATGAGCCAGACAACAGAATTATTCCCATTCGTAGTGGGATATGAATGATGGTCTAAATTTTAAGAATAAGACCATTCTGGTAATCTGGAAAGTTCTATTGTTTGCATTTCCTGATTGACTTTAACAATTGAGATGTCATCTCAATTATATATGCTAAACAAAATCATTACACTGTGAGGCGCAGAAAATCATTTACCTTATTGATATGTAGTAGATAAACCCAGACCAAATTTCTTCCCCATAGTCCAGAACCTGTCTGTAAACGATGTGGTATGTTTCCATTCCAATGAAGCACTTCTAGGCCATTGAGACAAATTAATTAATTAGGGAAATTCCATTCTGCCTTATTTGGTCAAAATGATCCGTATCAAGCTAGTAGGGAATTCTCTTCCCTTGTGATTTTTAAAAAACATTATTTTGTTATTTGGAGAAAGAGACACGTATCTTTGTAATCAAATAGCAATGATTTGGTATTAGTTTCATGGTCTCAGCTTACTTCTCATATTAACAGCATGGGAATAGCGAATGCTGATTTATTCTTCTTGAATCACAACATCTTCTGCTTTGAAGACATGGCCTTTGAAGAGCACTGAGCAGCTCTTGGTCATAAACTTTAGGTTTGCCGATGTGTGGAGAGGACTGTTCCATTTTACCGTCCAAAGCCAGGACAGGGAGGCGGAGTGCCTGCTGTGGGTGCTGGGCTCTGTCTGGAAGCCAGGCAGTGATACTGGGATCCCTGATGTGCTCAGCACACTCCTTTGACCACCATTACTTTGTCCATTATCTGGGGATCTACTCGGCAACAATTGACAATTGGCTCCCTGCTGTGAACTAGACCCTTGGAAATTTAGGAAACTGACTTCTGACACTTTTCTTTTTATTCACTTAATTCCTTAATGTCTGCATCTGCTGTAATTACAACAAATTTCAATTATAATGAAGATCCAACCGTGGGGGTAAAATGAGATTATGGTAATTGTTAGAATGGAGAGGCATAGAAATAGGTTTCAAAAGCTTTCAGAGAAGCTATCTGATCAAAATAAGATCAATGCAGTTGGCTGCTAATTAAAGCAAACAGACAAAGGAACACAACCTAGCTGATTTTTAATGTATGAGCTTCATTAAAAAGCTTACATTAGTCAGCTTGCATTTTGAGGACTATTGAAATGTTTTGTTCTTTTTGTCTCTAAGGAAAGCATATAGAAATTGAAACTGACCTTCAACTGTATAAAGGAGGGATGAGAATTCTTAAAAAGGGAAGTAACTCAATGGAGCATAAATACATTCAGACTCATTTATAGGTAACCATTTATCTGAACATTTGGGAATTTCAGAGGCCTGCCAATAGATGTCCTATTCATTTCAATCTGTTATGGGGAATGAGGAAGAGGGAAATTTCATACTGAGGAAAAAAACATTTCTGTAGGTGTTTATAGAAATACACAGTGTTTTTTTAGGCTGATCTAAACAGATGACTTCCTCTAGTTGTGTTCAGGTTGGGGATTTTTTTGGGATATGTGTGTTCATGTGCCTAACAGTGCACATGTTTAAATAACTGTAATAGAAGGATAGGTACTCAGGGACACACAGTTAACCATTGTGCTGATTTTCTCAGACAAAAGACCCTTTTCTTTTAATTTTTCAAGAGACTTTAAAAATGTACATGAATCAATAGAGAGCCATAATCAATGTGATATTTGGAGCATATTACCAGGTGGGCTTTGTTCCAAGGAACAGGGAGGTCTCACTCACTGAATTTTATTTTCAGAGTTTACTGAAGGAGGTAGAAGATGTTCATTTAGACCTGGATTTGAGTGCCTGCTGTGCTCTAGAGGGTGACTTGGGAGCTCACTGAGCCTCAGTGGCTTTATGCAGAAAATAAGATCCATTCACCTGAACCTCCTCTCTTGTTCAGCTGGTCTCCTACCTGTATTGAGAATATGTCTTGGGACACCCTGACTCACTCTTCTTAGAGACCATTTCTTAAGTGAATGAGGTCTCTTTGCTATTGTCTAATATCAAAATAAAATGTGAAATGTAAGCACCTGTATAAGTTTATTTCCAGTTTCATTGTAAAAGCCATGACGAACCCAGAAATAAACGAAGAATGGGATGGTAACTTTTATTCCCACACTTAACCACTATTAGCAGATTACTAATTTGGACTATTTCCTTCTAGACTTTATTTTCTCCTTATAACAATGAGGGCAGTAACAGTAGAAGCTACATATGATATTCTGCAATATGCTTTCTGTACTTAAAAGTATATTATACATGTAGAACTTTCCAATATCCTTACGTATACATGTATGGATTCATTTTAATTGCCTTATAATGCCATAGTATGGAGATGCCATCATTTCTTTACCATTCCCCAAATGGTGGACTATGGCTCCATTTTTTTAAGTTGTTAATAATAATTATAATTTTACATATGTGTTTTTAAAAAGATTTTATTTATTTATTTATTTATTTATTTATTTATTTGAGAGAGAGAGCGAGAGAGCACACACATTTGCATGCTTGTATGTGAATAGGGAAGTGGCAGAGGGAGAGAGAGAATTCTAAGCCGACTCCACACTGAGCAAGAAGCCTTGGCACAGGACTCAATCCCAGGACCCTGAGCCAAAATCATGAGTTGGATGCTTAACCAACTGAGCCACCTAGGCACCCCAATAATTATACATATATTTTTGTGCACATAAGAAAGTATTTTGGGGGCATTATCTCAAGTGGAATTGCTAAGTCAAAGTACGTACATAAGCTAAATTTTGGAAATGCGTTAATGGTAAATGGCTTCCCAAGTTACATGAACAGCAAGGAGCATAAGAGGGCAATACTAACAAAGGCCATAGAGGAGCAATGTGTAAAATAAGAGAAAATACTCATAAACATAAAGAAAATAAAAAGATAAATATCCAATATTTTAAAAAATAATACAAATTAAAGGAGATAATGCTTTTTTCCCTGACACTTGAAAATTAAGACAAATAAAATAAAATCCAAGGTTGTCTAGTTTTGAAGAGACAGATTCACTTCACTATTGTTTAGGGGAGATTAGGGCATTTGGGAGGAGAATTTGGTTAATAGATTGAACCTAAAATCTGTTGTTTTCAACCAAAAAGTACTCACTAATGTGACAGAGACACAGAGAAGCAGGGGAACTAGAGACAGAATTCAGAGGTCAGCAAAAAGAAGTTGTTCTCAGGGTGAAGCTCAGGGGTGCTGTGCAGAGCCTGTGGATGGGCATGGTGCTCTCCCACAAAGTGGGTTAGGGAGGTAAGATTTAATACCTAAATAATCAACCAGCACAGGTGTGATGAATGTGGTATCCACAAAGGAGGATTTTGTAAGGTTATTTTTGTTTCAGAGTGATACTGAAATTCTTAAAGTTACAAATTCAAAATTTTGTTTTTTAAAGTTTTCTTTTTTACTTTTTAAAAATTCAGCTTATAAAATTATATTCTACTTAGAAGTCTAGCAAGTATTAGCACACAGGTCTAAAAACTCTTTGAAAAATCCCGTTTATGGATTTAATTACTTAAATACCTTCCAATATATTAACTACATTTATAATATGATTTATTGCCTTTCTAAGTTGTGCAATTTACTGCATTAAAAGATAGAATGCCACGGATATTTCTAAAAGTTAAGTATCCAGAAAATGAACATTTAATTTTGGTGAATTTAATTTATATTAGATGTTCTACTAAGGAAGATTTTTAAGGTCTAAATCAGTTATTCTATACTTTTTAAATTGGAGTTTACAAGGCTTATATTAAATAAGCCAAATTCCCTTAAAAATTACAAATACTAAAGAACTATTAATTTTTTTCAGTTTTATTACAATCTTCCTACAAGAGAAAAGACCCATCTCTGGTCAATTCAAAGACTCATTCTTGGAAGGAGCCATTTTGAGGACAAGTTTTTAGGGGCCTTTTAAAGATATCCCTTCTTAGACTGAATTTTTAAAAAAATGAAGTAATTATAATTAGACTCCTTGACTTGTTGCAAGACTGTTTAAATTAGGTTCATTTTAAGGTTGACCATTGACCGACATTGGTCTTAATCCTATTAAACTCCATTATAAATATGCTTAGGCATTTTATCAAAGTCAAGAACACTAGTTTCTTCCCAGGAAGACACAGATCACATCATATAGACATTTCTGGCTGAGATCAGCTTTGGGACCATTTTTTCTCTTTCAGTACCTTACTCCTTCTTAACTCCCAAATATTAATACTAAGGTTTTGATTATCATAAACTTTTGATACTGAATTCAGAAATTTGTAAATTAAAAATGTCATGTCTAAAGAAGATACTAAAAAAAATAATAATAAAGAAGATACTTATTATCCTGAGTGATGGAGATATGAGCATGATCCTTGTTGATGCCAGCGGAGCATCCTGAGTGCTGTGTATGTATGGGTGCTCAGTCAAGGACTCCAGGACATCTTGGTGGGCTGTCCGTCAAGCCCATAGCCCTGCATTCAAGGCTAAATTTGGATCCTAAATTTACTTTCCATTTTGCTTAGTAGACCTTGCTGGGGTTTTGCATTTTTCTCTATTTGTAAGATTTTACAATTAAGAAGTTTATTTTAATATTATGCCATAGCTTTGTCTTACTTGTGATAACTTAAATGCCCATTCTACAGAAAGCATGCAGAGACTAGAAGCAATCACATTAACTCATGAAATGTAGAGGAAGTCTCTGTCATCTGAAAAAAAAAAATCAAAGTAAGAGCAGAACAGGGACAGGGGCTAGCTTAGTAGTAGCTGTATTTTAAGAATTTCTTATTATTTTAAGAATTCAACACTTTGGTTATGAAAAGGATTGAAAATAGAGTCAAAACCTCTTTTCTCTATTTTTCATCACCGAATTTATAGAATTTGTAGAATGAATTATATATCGTTAAGCTAATTATATGATAAATATATCCTTTATTCTCTAGTTCAGTTTGTTTATTGCCAATTAACCCTTTGTCACTATCATCAAGACCTCTCTACCTACCAAAAGTATCTTTAAAAACTCTAACCTCACAGGTCCAAGTTTGCTAATGAGTTTCTCGAATCAGTGGGCAACTATGTGAGGCTCCCCTCCCTCCCATTCTTTGCCGAAATGGTGCTTTAATGCATGCTGGGAGTTTATTTTTAAGGAGGTGGATCATCTGGCATTTGGTAGATAGAGGATGCATGGTCATTGAGAATACAGGCTTCAGTGACAACTAGCATAGCTCATGTGTCTGGCTCTGTCACTTCACACTTGGGCAAGTTATTTATCCTCATCTTGTCTTACTTTCTTCATTTATTAAACAGGGAAAATAATACCATTAAAGCAACATCTCAGATATGGTTGTGAGATGTTAAAGTTAAAGTTTCATTTCAAGATTATTTCTAAGAGGAAAGTTTCCGAGAAGGCAAACCTAGATTGACTCTTGGTGGATGTATTTTATGGATTAGCCATGAAAACAATGTTTGGTTAAATGTCATTAGGATAGTTAAAAGGCTGGTTAAAGGTAATTGCATTTTATGATATATGGCAAAAAGGTGACAGTAACCAGTGTGAATAAGTGTCTTGATCTTGCTGAAGGCTGTCTTTGTTAGACAGTGTGCACCTAGCGAAAGCACATCCATCCAGATTCAGTCTGATATGAAATATCATTAAAGCGCACCTGGGTGGTTTGGATGGTTGGGCATCTGCCTTCAGCTCAGGTCATGATCCTGGGGTCCTGGGATTGAGTCCCGTATCAGGTTCCCAGCTCAGCAGGGACTCTTTTTCTCTGCCCCTCTCCCCTGCTTGTGCTCTCTCTCTCATGCTAGCTCTCTCTTTCAAATTAAAAAGTAAATAAATAAAAATCTTAAAAAAATAAAATAAAAAAGAACTATCATTAGAATTTTAGGAGATAGGAATTCAGAGTACTTATCTCCTAACAATTTGAAGTGAGGGCCTTACCCCTAAGATTGTGACAGCGCTCACCTTTAATGGGCCTTTCTTACTTCTGTACCTCTGTTCTCTTTCTGGGTCATGCCTTCAGTGCGCAATTTATGGCAAGTAGGGAGAAAAAGAAACAAAACACCAGTTTAATAAACTGATTAAAGAATATGGAAATTATACTCATAAAACCGTCCTTGTTAAATAAGCAAATTGGGGTTATGCATCTTTTATTTTGAGTGTCAGCTTTACAGATGAGTTTTTCTAATCATAGTCTGTGTTGAACCAAAATGAACCAAGCTAGAAGCATCCATTCATTTTTTTCTTCTCGTTCTAGACATATTAGATTTTGTTTTAGCAAAGTACTCTTTCTTTCAGAAGTATATTATATTTTTTAAAGTGACCATAAGCAATGAATTTCTCTCCTACACTTTCTTGGTAAATTGAGTTTATTAACCCTGCAAAACAAAGTCTATGTGAGGCTTATAAAAGATGTGTTCAAAGTGTCCAGATATTTCTTATTGTTTTCCCCAAGGCCCCTCCTACTACAGGCCCAAATGAATTTGTCAATCTTGAGTTTTAAAATATTTAAAAGTGTTGAATAGAGGGGAAAGCGTGTGCTTTCACTTCTTTTTGTATTTACAGGATGCTGTTTTATAAAAAGTTAAGATTCCTGCCTTGAACTAGCCTGAATGGAATGGGGGTTTTTCTAGATCTTGGGTTATCTCACAATATTGATACAGATGAAAACAGGCAGTCCTCAGAAAGTTCAGGGGTGCAACCAAATCTTGGAACAATAGGAACCAGCCACACAAGTACTGTCAGCACTCTGCATCTGTCTTTTCTGCTGCATTCTGTACTCCAGTATTCATATTCTCTCTCTCTCTCTCTCTCTCTCTCTCTCTCTTTCTGTACACTGCACACAAACTTTCTTCTTGTGGCTGAAAACATGGCCCCAGAGAACTTCTGAATTTTCTATTTTATAGCTTCAGCCATTAAAAAGAGGTGGCCTGAACCTTCTTGGTACTGAAATCAAGAGAACCATAGGATTAAATGCCTACAGACCTGGCTTTGCTCAAATTTCCATCTTTATTTTCTTTTAAAATTTATTTATTTATTTACGTGAGAGAGCGAGTGAGGCGGGGGAGTGTTGGGGAGAGGAAGAGAGAGTCTACAGCAGACTTCCCTCTGATTGAAGATCCTGACACGGGGTTTGATCTCACGGCCCTGAAATCATGACCTGATCTAAAACCAAGAGCCAGATGCTTAACCAACTGAACCACTCAGGTGTTCGTCAGGTTTCCATCTTTAAAGCAATTAATTTTATGTTGGAGGAGGAAGAGGAGCAAATAATAGTATAATTTACCAACTATGGAGTGTGTGTGAGTGTGTGCATGAGTGTATGTGTGGGGGTGTATTTGGCATTGGAGGAAGGGGAGTAGAATGGAGTTGGATGGGGGGATGGGGATAAAGACAGGCCTTGAAAGTTCCAGAGGGGAAAACTATGGAGAAAATGCACTGCAGGATCAGCATAATTCAGAAGCAGGCAGATGCCAGGATGTAAGGGAAGAAAGATGTAGGGCGAATGGGTTTTCATGAGCTTGCCCCTCAGACTCTCAGTCAGGGCACACCTTGAGGCAGAGGTCCTCACTTGGACAGGACACTGTCCTGTCCATCAGAGGACACTGATGCTTCAAGTTTCTATAACTCCTCACAGCACAAGGTTACTGGGGGCAGGGAGGTCTATCTCAGTGATGAACCTGTTTCTTTCCCTTTCTGCCAAGATCAGGAGCTGGGAATGGGAATCAAGAGGAAGGATAAAATCTGGAGTAAGGAAGAGGACCCCTTGTTTTTGTTTATGTGTTGATCAGTTGGTTTCTGTGAACATGTTCCGTAGAAAATTTACTGGTTCCTTTCTTTCCCCTTCTATTCCTTAAGCCATAGTTGGATACCATGGAGTTACCAATATGCTTTTCCCAAACATAAGCCCTGTCAGCACAATTGCATGTTTGCTGTGCTGAGTGGAAAATTTCTAATAATATGTCTGAACATATGCAGGAATATTAGTTTCTGGGCTTTGAAACAATCATTGCTGGAGGGTTTCCTACCTATATAGGGCATTTACGATAAATCGTCTTACTTTTGCTTGGCTCACATTCTCAGAGGCTACACAATGAACCCTTTTATTGTATTAGACTACTTCTATAGCTTCATTGCTCACACCTTCTCCCCTTTTAAATCTGTGGGATTTTTTTCCCTTTAAATATTTTTTTTTTCAAGAACTCCAGGATTTATCACTGCTTTTGGTCTTAATTTTATTCATTACAAGTATTGAGCACTCACCAGGTTATTTCTTGGTAACAATAGTGCCTGCTGTGTAGATTTTTAAAAATATTTTATTTATTTATTCATGAGAGACATGGAAAGAGAGGCAGAAACATAGGCAGAGGGAGAAGTAGGCTCCCTGCAAGGAGCCTGATGCAGGACTCGATCCCCCCCGGGATAACAACTGAGCCAAAGGCAGACGCTCAACCACTGAGCCACCAGGTGCTCCTGGGATTTTAAATCACATATGTAGGGAGTGAAGAGAATTGTCCAAAGCCAATGGCTGAGCTGGGATTTGAATTCAGATATAAGTGACTCTGATGCCCACGATCTTTGTCCAGAAGATAGGAACATTGCCTCTAATCCCATTACTTCAAGTAACACATGACATCTGTCCTTCCCATCAGTGTTTGGTTTGCTTTGTCGTGGCCATGCCTCATATCTTGAATTTTCATTTAATCCAGTCTCAGTCTGTTATAATCCTTTTTGCTAACCGTTTGTGGTAGCTGTATGATAACCCATTAATTTTATGTATTACAACGTCCTCAAGAAATTTTCCAGTGTTGGACATTTATATTGATTCATCATGACTTCCTTGTGAATGATGATAATTAGCACGCTTAGTTTTTATATTTTGAAATATATGCTTAAGATGGAGCCATTTGAGTGTGATTGTGAGGTCAGATTCTATGAATGCTTGAGAGCATTCTTAACACATGTGGTGAAAATATTTTTCAGCATAGTCATACTGTTTTCATTGTAAGTAGTAGAGGCCTCATTTTAAGGGTGGGCTGGCATTTGGTGAAATGACAGAATTTCCCCGCAGGTTAAATGATTAGGTACCATGTTTCCAGATTTTGTGTGTAGTTTAAAATAGATTCTTGGCCATCACCCAAAAGAGAGTCGTGAGGACAGTGACCTCCATTATCTGCTCCTTTCCCCATCCCTTTAAAAGTGCAGAACCTTTCAAAAATGTAAAAATCATGATCTTTGTACAGTTTATTCTATAGTAAATGAAAAAAATCTTATGAATTCTGACCACTTCAAATAAACTTTAAGTCAATGGCAATTTGCCCCAATGTTGAAATGCCCAACGTCATCACCTAAATCAGCTCTGAGCCTTCATGACACATAGTGTTAGATGTACCTACCTCTGTGGTGAAGCCCAGAATTATTTTACTGTTGCTCAAGTCTGACTTATATACATACAGACATACAGCAGACCAATTTCTACTATCAATTCATGCAGTTGGATATTAATTTTTTTTTCCTGTCATTTCAACTGAGTTGGTTTATTTTGTTTGCTTTTGGTTTAATCTTCCGTTAGGTGTTTGCCGAACTACTGTGAACACGGAGGATTCTGCTCACAGTCCTGGACTACCTTCTACTGTAACTGCAGTAACACGGGCTATACTGGTGCCACCTGCCACAACTGTGAGTAGTCACGATTTACCCACAGACTGGGCAAACATCCAGGAATACCAGTGTTAACTTCAGGATGCATTCAACACTGGGTGGACACTTTTTGTTCATTCGTTCAACATGTGCTTCTCAAAAGGCGGCTATATATGCCCAGCACTGTGGTGGCCCTTTGGGATAGATAGACGGACACAATCCATAGCCTCATGGAGTTTATGGCCTGTCAGGAACACAGACAAGAAATAGAATAAGTATTGGAGGCAGAAGTGAAACAATGTCCTTAGGTCGACAAAAGAGAGCTATTGAGTCAAATACATGGTCTAGATGGGCTCAGTTGTGCTGCTGTAATAAATAACATCTCAGGGGCCTTAAATAACCAGTGGTTGTGTCATGCCTGTGTTACATGCTCATCTCACATTGGCAGAGACTCCTCTTCCATTGTGTCCTCATTCTGTGATGCTGACAGAGGCTCCATCATCCAGGTTGCCATGGCAGAGACAAGCACAAGGAAGCGTGTATTCACTGTTGAAAGTTTCTGCCTTGAAGCGGCAAACATTATCTCCATTCACATTCTGTTAGCCAAATAGTGTCACAAGGACATGCCTGAATTCAAGAGGAGAGGAAGAACACTCTTGCCATGGGATCAAAGAGAATGGAACCAGCATATAGTGATTAAGGGCAGATGACTACATGCCAATGTTAAAGAGGCTAAAGCCTGGGTTAGAAGCTAGAAGCTAGAAGCCCTGGGTTGGTCTTTGTAGGAATGTGGGAGAAAAAGAAAAGCAAAAGAAAACTGAATTTCTAAGTGGTTTCATATGGATGGAGGGTACTGAAAATGAGAAGCAGGAAGAGAGGAAGCCAGGAATGAGGCAGGCTGGAGCACACAAGGAGTAAGAGGTGATGAGTAAAAAATAAATGAATATTATGAGCCCTGATTACTATAGTTTTATAGTCTCTGTGGGGTCACCAAACAAAAACACATGACAAAATCGAGGTTTTCCATTTAGGGAATTGTGTGTCAAACTGTGAAATGAACTCTAAGTATAATTTAGAAAGACATAATCTGACGGTGCTGGCTCTAGTTGTAAGAGATTTCGTTGAAAATTCTGTCTTTGGGCAGAGCCCCCGCGCAGTGGGGTTTTGGGGTCCGGGAGGCCGGCACCTGCACCTGGCGGACCTCTGGACACACCTGGACCAGGGCCAGCAGGGGCTGTCACCAGCCGAGGTCACAGCAATAAATGGTGACTCCGCCAAAAAGAAAAAAAAAAAGAAATTGACTTAAAAGGTAGACAGGTAGAAGAAGGACCTGCTAGAAAAAATGTAAGAACCAAACCAATGAGCTGTTGAGGACTACAGTGAGGTCCACCTGGGGCTGACCTCACCAGGGTTTCTTAAATTCCTACTATTGCTTGGGATGACATGTAAGTATTTGGAAAATGAATGGGAGATGCCAGCAGGGCTAAGATCAGACTGTGATCCAGGGTGGACATTGTCTACACTCTCATCTCTGAAGAGCTCTCAGTCCTTCTATGGGCCTTTCTGTGCCTTGCAAGGTAGTATTCGCCAGTGATACCAACAGAGGTGTCTAATCCAGAGAAGACATAGCCCAAAGTTCATTACTGTTGTTGGTTGCCTGTGGAAAAGAATAATACCACCTGGCTATCTAATCTAATAATCTAATCTAATCTAATCTAATCTAACCTAATCTAACTATGTCATTCAAATTTTTCTATTCAGAAATTTGGAACAGTGAAGTGAATGCCAGACTTAAAAGAGATTAGATTTAGATTTTACCTTGCTATTATACTTGAATAAATTTATGATTGTATCACTCCAGAGATCAATTCCATTACAGAACCTATAAGGAAATCTAATGAAATCTTGTGGGCCCTTTTAAGGCTAAAATTACATGTTTTGTTTAAGATTCCCAGTAAATACCAATCTATGTGTTGAGCCTTGTTCCAGAAATATCATCCTTAAATAGACCTGAACAATGTATACCTGCACAGAAACATTGCATGATATATACAGTACTGTCCAGGCTGCCATGTCAGTGTTCTTATAAGAAGCAAACAGAATAGCCACTAATGTAATAGTGAGGACCTTGAAGGAGATTATGGCCAAATCACATGACAACATGCCTATGATTTTTCAAACTGATTCTGTTCAATTTCTCCTACAGTAATTTAACACTATTTTGAGGAGTTCATCTCTATGGATACTCTTCTCCTTTAATTTTCTCCATCCATCAGGATAAAAATAGAATATTTCCAGCTTTTAAAAAAAAGTGTGAAGTTGGAAATCAATGGAGGTGAGGTGCTGATTTTTAAAGGAACGCTGTCAAAGCTGATGAGCAGGAGACCCAACACGTGAGGTCTTAAAAAAAATACCATTCTGTTTTATAACACCTTCTGATTCCCCTTGCTGTGAAATTTCTCAGTGCCTATACTGTAGGTCACAACATTATTAAACTCTCTTTTCCCTTCTGCACACCTAGCCAGGAGAAATCAGAGGTACTTGGGGGACTCTGAGGTCTGGCAAACACACCTGGTATACTTAGGTAATACAGGAATTTGTCTCCCTCTAACTCATTTCTCCCCTTCCCCAGTTAGATGAGGACCATTTTTTTTTAAATCAGATATGTAAATTGAGTGAATCCAAGGCATGCCTTCCTGCCTGCAAAGTGCATATGCCCTTGATGTGGGGCATCAGAGATGAGAGCTGCCAAAATACAGAATACAACACATAGGATATCCTTGGGTAGAACAAAACATACAAGTTCACAGCCTTAAAAAAAAAAAAAAAAAAGGTTCACAGCCTTACTCTTGTGGAAGTGGCAGTGTCCTTGATGTGTTGCGGCATACTTCCTTGAAGCAATCATCCACAATCAGAACAGTAAATAACCTCTTCAGATTTATAAGGCATTTATCATACTATTTAAGATTAATAATTTCTTGAATAGTCTTAGTCTTTTGTCTCTTCAAGCTCTTCAGGTTCTATTTATTTATTTATATTTTTTTCATAATGGGTGCTTCCAAGTGAATGTGAATCAACAGTGTTCAAGATACATAGGATTAACTTTCTTCTGTCCAGCATTTGTGGGTAAGAGATGAGTCTGGGTGAGGGGGAGAGTGTGTTGGACTCTAAGAAATAGCAAAATAGGAATTCCCAAAGTCTCTAGGCATAGTGGGTTGCTGTTAAAAGTAGATATG
Source organism: Canis lupus dingo (assembly GCF_003254725.2). Classification (NCBI taxonomy): domain Eukaryota; kingdom Metazoa; phylum Chordata; class Mammalia; order Carnivora; family Canidae; genus Canis; species Canis lupus. The sequence continues at coordinate 26,791,844 of NC_064261.1, read as the reverse complement.
TCATCATTCCATTTCAATTTTCTTTCCTCCCTGCCTGATGACACATGAAGAACTTGGGTGGACAAGTTACATTACTTTTCAAACACACTTCACTCAAAACCACCTGTTCAAGAAGGAGGTGGTAAGCATGTGGACAATTCCTACCCAGTCTGGCAGCCTTCTCACATAAAGAGGAAATGTGAGACTCTCACTTATCCCGTAAACTGTCACTGAACACCATTATGTCATGTCTGTAAGGTTTTTTTGGTTAGGAATTTTCTTCTCTATGTTGTATCCTATTCTCCAGAGTAATAGCTGAAGGTATATCACAGTTTGCTGTCTACATAAGTCCTTTCAACCCAACCAATGATCAGAGCCTTCAGATGATCAGAGATGGTTCTTGATTTTATACAATGAGCAACGTTAGAAGGTTGTGCAGCAAAAGTCAGAATTCTAAGTATTTAGTCTATATCTTGGTCATGATATACCATAAGTCCAAGTTAATATTAAAAGAGGTTTTGATAATAGAATCTTAATGCATAGTCTATAATGTAAGGATAAAGTGAGATGGATATTATTATTTCCATTTTATAGATGAACACATTGAAGCCCAGAGAAGTTACACACCTTCCTCAAGTTCACATAACTAGTGGAGCTGGGACTTGAATGAGTGGAATCTGGCTACAGATAACTGTCTTATCTGCCAGACAGTTAAGCCCTGTATCTTTTTTTTTTTTTTTTGTAAGATTTATTGATTTAGGGACACCTGGGTGGCTCAGCGGTTGGGCACCTGCCTTCGGCTCAGGTTGTGATCCTGGGGTCCGAGATCAAGTCCCACATCAGGCTCCCTGTGAGGAGCTTGCTTCTCTCTCTGCCTGTGTCTCTGCCTCTCTCTCTCAGTCTGTGTCTCTCATGAATAAATAAATATTAAAAAAATATTTATTGATTTACTTTAGAGTGAGAACACCCGTGGGTGTGTGTCTGTGCCCTAGAGAGAAAGAGAGAGAGAGAGAGGGCTCACACACATGTTCACAAGCATGGGTGGGGGGACGGGTAGAGAGAGAGAATCTTCAAGTAGATTCTGTGCTCTGCCTGGAGCCCAATGTGGGGCTTGATCTCATACCCATGAGATCATGACCTGAGCCGAAACCAGGAGTCTGCCACCCAACCAAATGAGCTCCCCACACATCCGAACCCCTGTATCTTATTTCCTTTCTCAAACAAATAAGATATTTGCAAACCTCTCTATGGGAACTTAGTGATGAGACATCCATGACTTACTTCTTATTGCTTGAGGTACACTAAGCTATCATGATACTATAATTGAAAATGCAGTTCTAGAAGACCAAAAGATGAGGAAGTTTTTGTGTTATTGAATAATCACGCAATCATCATGGAAGAAAGTAGGATGGATTAGCACTTGAAAGATAGCTATATAAAAGAAAGAAAGAAAGATAGCTATAATAAAAATAAATATAAGAAATAGAGAGGCCTGTTGAAAACAGCAGATAGCCAAGAACCAAGACATGATGGTAAGAATATCTATGCTACATTTTGGAGCACTGTATATGTATCCCTGGCTCAAGAAAGGAAAAATAAATAGCTCTATGCATTCATTCCTGAAGCCCAAGTGATATTCCCATGAAGCACTTTTCCTTAGGGGAAATCTGAGCTCACTTCTCATTATAGCCAAAGCTTTTTATGTGCTATTGCAACATCTATAAATACTACTTTAATGACTACATAATAAATAGTCTACTTAATGACTTTATTCAAACGTTTTCTTTCGTTTTTTAAATATTTTATTTATTTGAGAGAAAGAATGAGCAAGAGTGAGAGAGAGAGAGAGAGAGAGAGAGCACAGTGAGGGGAGGGGCAGAGGCAGAGGGAGAAGCAGACTCTTCCACTGAGCCAGGAAGCCTGATGCAGGGCTCTATCCCAGGACCCTGAGATAATGACCTGAGCCAAAGGCAGACTCTTTAACCAACTGAGTCACACAGGCGCTCCTTTCTTTCTTTCTTCCTTTCTTTCTTTCTTTCTTTCTTTCTTTCTTTCTTTCTTTCTTTCTTTCTTTCTTTCTTTCTTTTCTTTCTTTCTTTCTTTTCTTTCTTTTTTCCTTTCTTCCTTTCTTTCAGATTTTATTTATTTATTTGAGAAAGAGAGCATAAGCAAGGGGGGAGGCAGAGGGAGAAGCAGACTCTCTGCTGAGCAGGGAGCCTGATGCAGGATTCTATCCTGAACCAAATGCAGACGCTCAATCGACTGAGCCACCCAGGTGTCCTATTCAAACATTGTCATCTACTTTTTTTTTTTTTTTCTTTTTGGTGGGGAGGCGACATGTGTTGTTTCCAAATATTTATTATTGTAACCAACACTGTAGTGGTCACCTTTGCACTTAAATAATCTTTAAATCCTTCATGTTCTATTGTTTTCTTAGAATGCCTTAGTAATGACATTACTGAGTCAAAGATGATGAATAGTGTTAAGGATCTTGGTTCATATTTTCAGCTTGCTTTTCTAAAAGTCTTGCCAGTTTGTTTTCTGGTCACTGTTTTCTGGTATCTTCTTTTATCTTCTCTGCCACAAGTGTTTAGTATAACTTATAAAACTGTTAGACATGCATTTTTACCAAAACATTTGTTTATTGAGATGGAAATTATTATTGACCCTCAAGATGAGTTCCAGATGAAGAAAAGGTGGATTTTGTTGTTGTTGTTGTTGTTGTTATTTTTAGGTGACTCATACAGTAAGATTGTCTCTGCAGAATTTTATTTCATCAAACAAGTACCTTGTGAAAGCACATCTGATGTCAGTAACTATGCATTTGATGATTCCTTCCACATTGAGTGGACTCAATAACTTACTTTTCATCTTCTCAATGTCTCCTATTGACTGGAATTGTCCTTGATCTTCTCACTATGTCTGATGACATTCACATGAGCCCTTCTCAAGATCTCTTCACCATTTCCCAGCCTGTGCTAATCTCTTTTTGCAGCATGGCATCTCTGACATCCTAACAATGCCTTTTAGCTCACTTTGCAGTTGGGCAAGAGGATGTCAGTTTTCCTCCTCTCCCAAGCCTGATGTAGTGTTTCTCTCATTGAGCAGTCAATAGTCAGGTATTGATTAGGAGCATGTCAAGTTGTCTGGCTATCAGACTCTACACTAGTCATCACAGAGGGATAACAGTTTTGATGTTTTAGCAGTAGGTAAATGGTCCTCTAACTGTATGGTATTTCATTGTTGGAGTGACAGGTTGGAGAGGGTAGGGGATTTTGGTAATAAAAAGGTTTATTTAAAAACATTGCTTACAGGGACACCTGGGTGGCTCAGCAGTTGAGCGTTTGCCTTCAGCCCAGGGTGTGATCCTGGAGACTCGGATCGAGTCCCACATCGGGCTCCCTGCGTGGAGCCTGCTTCTCCTTCTGCCTGTGTCTCTGCCTTTCTCTCTCTGTGTCTCTCATGAATAAATAAACAAAATCTTAAAAACAAAACAAAACAAAAAACCACTGCTTACAGCTCTTAACTAAGAGCAGCTCATATCTTAATATTATCCTGTGGGTTGCTTATCAAGATCTAAAGAAAATTCATCTTCCTGCTTAACCCCCGATGCCTTCTGCAGATGTTCCTAGCTACAACTAGACACCTAAAGGAGAAGAAAAGAAAAATAACAGTAATGAATTGTTGAATCCACACCCTGCTTCATTTTATGACACTAACCACAGTCTTTTGTGTCATCATTATTTTTATTTATGCTAACTCTCCTACTGAGACTATAAACTTCTTTAGAGAAGGAACTCTGTCTTATTTATATTTGTAGTAAACATATCCAAGGAATTAGTAACATAAAAAGTGTATCATGTAATTGGTGAGACAGACAATGAAGTGGGAAAGGGTCACTCAACATGCCATTAGATGAAGACTCCATAAGGACGGAGTGGTGTTTGAATCTTTTCTGTGTCTCCATCCCCTTGTCTAATCCTGTACACATGGTGGAAATCAGCTGCTTGCTATATACACCAATAGATAAACGAGCTACATGCACACAGTAATGGTTAGTTACCTGGATAAGGGTACTGTCACTTTCCAGGGAGGTGAGAAAGTTTTCTCAGCAATTGACCTTGGAGTAGAGCCTTAGAGGATGAGAAAGTACAAGAGCAAGAAGGAAGAGTGAGCCATGTGTATAAAGGCAGAGAGGCATGGTCATGCAGCAAAGAGAGGACTATCCAATGCCTAGCATTGCTAGAATCTAAGGTGCAATGGGAAAAGATGGAAAGGGAGGAAATGCAACTAGAGAGAAGATGGGTGATCATTTCAGAAGGAGGTTGCTTCTCTGTTGAGCATTTAGGAAGGAGTCAGCCACATTTTGTTGGTTTTGCTTTCTATCCGGGGAATGACTTACTAATTTTACTTTGTTGTTGTCTGTGTTCTTCTTATTACATTTTTAAAAGGGAATTATAACTGTGATGGTTTTGTAAAGTACACACTGAAGTTGGAAGATGAGATGTGGGTGCAAGGAAGAGATACTGAATGCTCTTTGCAGTTGTGTGGACAGCAAAAAATGAGAGTCAGAGCAAGCTAGAAAGAAGGGACCTGACTTGAAAGGCATATCTAAAATTGGATCAAACAGACTTGAAGACAAATTGAATACAGCAGAAAGAAGGATGACTTTTAGCTTTTTAGCTAGGAAGCCTTCATGAATGAAGAATATAGTGACTAAGTCCCCAGGTCTTCCTGGGCTTGACAGTCTCTTGTCAAATCCAGACCCTACAACTTACAAGCTGTATAACCTAGGGCAAGTTATATGAGTTCTGTGTGCTTTTAATTCCTTATTTGTGATATGGGACTAATAATGGCATCCGCCTAATGGAAATATCATGAGGATTAAATAAAATAATCCTTCCGGAGTATTTAACCAGGTGCTTGTTCCATGTTCTCTGCTATTCGAACAGAGAGAGGAAAATATTCAGTGGATGCTGTTATCAGTTCAGCTTGGAGAACAGTGCCAGTCTGGAGAGGTGCTCACTGTGCTGAAGTAGCTGGAAATCCCTGAATGATGAGGAAGATCAGAACCATGAGGTGTGTAGTGGCTGAAGCTTTTGAAGTAGCTGAAGTCACTTGGTGAGACAGGCCAAGGGTGGAACCTACAAAGTAAACCATTTTAAAGGACTCAAGAAGAGATACAAGTGAGACACAACTGAAGGAATGGTGGAGAAAGAGAAAGGAAGCCTAAGGAAAGTGGTACCTTGAAAGGCAGAAGAGAAATCTTCCAAGAATAGGTTATAAACAAAAGTGTCTGAGTGAGAACCCCCAGATTACTTCATCATGGTGTTTGGTGATTGTTGAATGACTTATGGGTGTTTAGAAAGAAACCATTTATCTAGAGGCGATCTGTGACTGCAGAAGTATTGGAATGCACTGGGATTCGCTGTTCCAAGAAATTTGTGAATTGATGGCTATCACAGGTGTTGTCAGGATCCAAGGGATTCAGAGCCACTACCTGCCATTGAGAGGGTTTTAGTTTTCTTTAGGAGAAAAGACCATTATCTTTGCACTCATTAATAAATGAGTGACAGAAGCAGTATGGAAGGATGTAGGGTGATTGCTTCTCTGTGAAAAAAAGAGATCTGAGCAAACTGAGCTGGTGTGTGTGTGTGTGTGTGTGTGTGTAGTTCTCAAAGGATTAATCAGGCCTGTACAGAAGGGCCAAATATTAATAGAGAAGTCTTAGGAATGTGTTTCCAAAGGGAGAACTAAAGGAAGGATTTTGCTCTAAGGATTATCACTGAGGATGTTTGGGTTTGTCTCAAAGTACTAACACAGGGGCATGGGAATGATTATTTATTTAACTTCTTTTAAGTGCCATGAATTGTACTCTGTGGCTTACCCATGTCATCTCACTTTCTGAGGCCCCTTTAATTCTTAACTCTGATCTTGTTAGACTATGGCAATTCTTAAAAAGCCTGGGTCTTTACATGTGCAGATCTCTTGACCAAATCTCTTTTTGGCCCAAGTGACCTTGTCAACTCCTGCTGGAAGCCTACCAAGAACTTTCCTGGTTGTTGTTCCATTTTGCTCCTTTAGTAGCCTTTCATACAGAATTTATTCCACCATATTAACATGGAAGTCTTGATTCTGATTTTCCTTACCAAATTGCCAATATTCTATGCATACTACTTTGTATAATATATGGCACATATGGGTGCCCAGTAGAGGATCAATGGATATAAACATCTTTTATGGCCAAATGCTTAAAGCCACAGAGCTAGAGGAAGTGGGATTTGAACCCAGTTCTAGATGGCTTGAAAGTACTTCCTCTTCACATTACAACATCTCTAAGTGGAAGAAAGAGCACTCTTAAATATTTTATCGAACATGGCAGGATTTAAAAACAAAATTGATACAAAGACTTCTTATCATAAAGGATTAGAAATCAAGGTTGCATGCTCACCTTGGATCGATTTTCTTCCTTTCAAACACATCTCAGTGATATAAGAGTTTCCCACAGTCATTTCCTACATGTTAATTTGTTCTGTTTGTTCTTTCCTTCCTCTTTTCTCCATCCCCCCCTTCGCCTCCCCTTCCCGTCATTAATTGAGGTTAAGTAAAACCAACTTCAAATACTTACGTTGGATTGACAATGTGCAAGAAATGTAATCACAAGTTGTGGCTTTATTCCAAATCCTTAGAAGCAACAAAAGATCCGAAATATGAAAGAATATAATTAACTGGAGATAATTTAATTGTTGATGTTGCCTTCATTTGGAGAACCATTGATATTTACTTTGAACACTGAGCAGGAACAACAACCATTTATTTTTAATGTATTTCAATCAACAGAAGACTAATTGCCATAGAAATGTAAAGCACTGGTATGTCCCATGAGTTGGAAGTAATCTGGACTGGATACATACATATTAAACTCAATATATGAAGACACATTTTCCATCTGTGCTTCAGCTTTGTATCCAGACAGATACAGATTGCATTTACAACTCTCTGGTCTTGGACATACTACTTAACTTTTTTCAGCCTTGGTTGCTTGATCTCTAAAATTTTACTAACTCATTCAAACAGCTATTGTGTGCGCTGCAGCTAAGGAATGAGCAACATCTAGCACCATATTTGCAATTTGGCATTTCCACATTACATGGTATCTATTATATATTTAAAATCATGTTTATGAAAGTTTTGGTATATTTTTCACATAAGAGACATTCAATAGTTTATCTGCCTAGGCTAATAAGTCATATGGCTATACGAACACCTTTTAGATTATAGGTTGCTAAACAGGTTCTGGCATAGATAGTTCATTAGCAGAACTGAGAAATCCCATGTCACTGAAAAAAAGCTCAAGCTGGGGCTCAAGAGACCAGAAGTTAGCTCTGTCTCTGCTACAAATGACCTTAGGCAAGTCACATACTTCATATAGCCCATATTCCTCAAGGGTAAGGTATGGATTATATATGGATTATATGTAGTCACTAAGAAAGATTATTTTGATCTGCTCTGACAGCATGACTAAGGATGAGTGTGCTGGCTCTCTGTAGTGCATTGTTATCATTCTGTGCAGTTGCTATTTCTCATCTTAGCCATTTCCCATGTTCTAGCTCAGGATATTATTTATGTAGGTCATATAGCCCATCTCTTAAGTGTGGTTTAGAAAACACTAAGAACTCTTTTACAGTGTTACCTCAAAAAAATCTTTCAAAGTAAAACAAGTTAAAATGTGAAGGTGTAAGTGTCACACATATTGAAACTCTTGCATCCTGCTTTTGAAGCATGTGCTTGAATTGAACTGCTGTGTTTTTTATCAGGAGAGGATCAACTCAAAGAATAATAGTAAGAGTAAGGAATGAGAGAATGAGAGAGACAGCATGATCACTTAATATAGTTTACCAATTTTACTTTAAATGGTAGAGTGAAACTGGACTATCTAAGGTGTCATGAAACAAAGGACTTTTAGTGTGCTCAGCTTGAACCTTGCAAAAATATTTTGACTATGTAGAGATAAAATTTAGAAAATATTTCTTTATCCATTGAAATTCCATGACACAGGGGGGCCTGGGTGGCTCAATCAGTTAAGCAAGCAACTGCCTTCGGCTTGGGTCATGATTTCCAGATCCTGGGATCTAGCCCCAAGTCTGGGGGGGGGGTCCCTGATCAGCAGAGTCTGCTTCTCTCTCTGCTTCTGCCCCTCTCCCCACTTGTGTTCTCTCTCTCTCTCTATTTCTCTCTCTCTTTCAAATTAAATAAATAAATAAATAAATAAATAAATAAATAAATAAAATCTTTAAAAATAAAATGCCAAAAAAATAAATAAATAAATAAAATTCCATGGCACAATAACACGATGACCTATGGCAAGTTATTTCACCAATTTGAGCCTCACTTGCACCATATACCAAGGGAATATAATAGAATCTGTTCCTTATTGCTCCTAGGATAAATTCATGAATCAATGCGCATGAAATCCCTTTGACAAGTATGATTCTAGCCCTGTCTTATAGGTTCTTTCTTCTTATATATTTGCATCATTTTGTTTCCACCACAACTTTGGTGAATGGTGACAAGGCAAGTATCCAGAGGAAGGACCCAAAATTCAGAGCAGTTTAGAATGCAGAGCCCAACAACATTCAATTAAAGACCCAAACAGGACTCAAACCTGGATATTCTTATTGTCTCTGACTTTATCAGTGTGTGTATCCCACAAAAAGTTCCTTGTCTACATTATGCTCTAGCCAAGGTAGGTTGTTGGTGGTGAAATTCTGGTGAAATTTCAAAATTTCTTACCTGTTTTCTAAAAGGAACTCCGAATGTATCACTTCTCAGCTTCAGATTCTTCAGTGGCTCTCCATTATCTTAATTATAAAATCCCTGCTTCTCAGCTCAGTAAGTATGGCTCTTCATCAACTGGAACCCTCATAAATCACAGTTTTCAGTCATGGCCCCATATATATCCATGTTATTATATCTTTGATTGACTTTCACTCCTAAGAGCATCAAATTCTTTTTATCTTCACTCTTCTGATCCTGAATGTTTGTTTGTTTGTTCTTAAGTAATCTCTACACATAAATGGGACTTGAACCTATAACCCCAAGATCAAGAGTCACATACCCTATCGCTAAGCCAACCATGTGCCCCTGACCCTGAATGTTTTTCCTGACTTTCCCTTCCAGGTAATTCTCTACTCTACTTCAACTCGCTGCTTGAATATCACCTTTTGATCTTTCTTTAGCATTAGTTTAAGCTCCTTGAGGACAGGTACTTGGGTTTTTCATGTCTATGTCCTCAATACTTAGCACTAGCTCTGGAATACCACATACACAAAATAAATGTTGAGATAATGGAACTTTAATTTTCAAAAAGTGTCTTCACTCCACACTTCCCTGTGTATTTGTATGTCTTTTCCACTGAGAGGAGAAAGACAAGAAACCATATGATATCCCATGACATCTGCTAGGCTTTCTCTTTGGCTACTATGAAGAGAAACTTCCTGTTCTTAACTTGATGAGAGACCTGAGGCTCCTGCTTTGAATTCAGAGCACACTTCTGGAAGACCCCCTCGTCTAGTCCTCCATTAGCTCTCAAACTGGCTTGTAAATCACCTTTCATGTGGTATAGTTGTAGTCATAATTTTAAGATCCTAGCACAAAGACGTTTGGATAAGTAAATATATGTAGAAAACATAAAAAGGAAAAAAAGCTGTCCATTGTCAGAGCGGGACATGTAACTGAGTTTATTAGTCTGTCAACGGAGGAGTTGTCAAAATCAGTTTTTGGCAACACAGATATCTCACTTGTAGCTAACGTTATGATGAAGACCTTGGCAATCATTCCCTTGCTCTTGTCTCCCTGATCCTGCTGTTGTGATGGCTGAAAGAGAAAATGAGTGAATCTGTCTGCTAACATTTGATTTCACTGCTGTGTATTATCTAAATGGGCAGTCAGTGGAATAACTGTGATATTACCTGCAGTCTGAGGATGCCTAGAGCTCACAGGCCATCAGATTAGGGACCTATGCTCCCTATTACCTAAGAGGACTCTCAGTCCAATGACGTACCTAGGGGATTAGAAAAAGATGTAGAGGGCAGCCCTGGTGGCCCAGCGGTTTAGCGCCACCTTCAGCCCAAGGTGTGATCCTGGAATAAATAAATAAATAAATAAATAAATAAATAAATAAATAAATAAATATCTTAAAAAAAAGAAAAAGATGTAGACAATACATGTTTTTTTTAAGGTTTTATTTATTTATTTATTCATGAGAGACACAGAGAGAGGCAGAGATATAGGCAGAGGAAGAAACAGGCTCCATGCAGGGAGACCACTGTGAGACTCAATCCTAGAACTCCAAGATCACGTCCTGAGCCGAAGGCAGATGCTCAACTGCTGAGCCACCCAGGGGTCCCACAGTACATGTTTTTAAGTTTTGTTTTGTTTTATAGAGATGAAACATGAAAAGGAAATACTTTTGAAAATTAATCTGCCTAGGGTTCAGTTCCAGGCTCTGGCAGTTACTAAATGAGTAAGCTGGGAAGGAAAACTTACTCAGATTCCTTGAAACTTGGTTTCCTCATCTCTAAAATGTAGGAATAATCATGTGTATGTCTTAGATTTTTTTGTTAAATTTTTTATGAAAAATAGATCACCTTGGAGCATCAGACGTAGTGCCTATATAGGAGGCTCTTCATTTACTTACTTTTTTTCATAAATCCTCTTCAGTTTTACCTTTTCTGGTGGTCTGTAGAGAGCTTTTAGATTAGTAACAGATGCTTATTTCTATGTTTGGAAGGGACCTTTCAGTACAAATATGTTATTTACATCCTTCCTCAAGTGATGCCGTAGAACCAGGGTAATCAATACCTCCTGCTATTATTGTGTCTCTCTGGTGGGCAGAAGATTTGTTTCTCTTAGAAGCTAGAATGTAGCTTCTTTTACCTTTCTCTGGTTAGTCTTTCTTGGGTGTCCAACGAGCCTGCCCTGGATAACCTTCCATGTAAGCCCTCTTTGCCGAGTGTTGAAAAGGCCCCCAAAGAACAGAACTTGACATCATTTTCCTCTGTTTGCATCACACCTCTGTTGCCTCTAATTAATTATGATGTTGGTGATCTCCACAGTCCTTATTATCACTCGATTCAGAAAGGACTTAGGTAATATTAATCAGGGAAGGAAATTGCTTTTATTTACATTAAGCAATGTACAGTATACTTATTATCATCATATTATAATAATCACAGTTGATCCCCAAATCTGTGAACATAGATGATTCCCACATTCTATTTTTACTGTTATTTTAGAATTTAATTAATATGTTTATTATAATTTAGCTTTAATTTGTGAAAATCTCTTCTCTTTTCAGATTGCTCTTTTATGCAACATAATATTCTATTAGGCATGTGTAAATAAGTACCCACTCTGGGTCCAACAGTATGACTATGGGTGATAATTGAGCAATTGAAGATCTTATTCCTGTTCTCAAGGACTTTAAAATTAGCAAGAATAGTTTGGACCTATATTATATACTCAGAAATTAGTTCAAGATCATACATGGTCAAATAATTAATTGAATATAGGTAAAGATAAATTATAGGCACAGAGCAGGAGAGACCAGATGAGACATGAAGGAGGTGAGGGGAATGCTCAGTAATTCTAGACCTGAGCTATACCTGATATGTAAGTGTGATCTGCACAGTCAGAGAAAGTGGGGGAGGGTCAAGAATACAGGGGGAAAATAACTTGGCTGGAGTTGGGATAAATAAGGAGACTGACTTGTATAGAGTTTCTTACTAACAAGGAGTGATAATGATGATAAGCACAATTGACATCAATCAGTAGGGTTTAAGCAGAGAAACAAAATCAGGTGGAGATATGTATTAAGAGATTTATTACAAAACATTGGCTTCTGTGAGTGTGAGAGCTGGCCAGGCACAACTAAAGTCCATAGGGTGGGCAGTCAGGAGGTGCAGGCTGGAATCCAAAGGCAGCAGACCACAGGTTCAACTTCTTTTTTCTTTAGGAAAGCCAAAGCTCTGTTCTTAGGCCTCTTTACTGATTTAAACAATCCCATCCAGATATTTTAGAATGATCTCTGTTACTTAAAGTCATTTGATAACAGACTTTAATCATATTTCCAAAATATCCTCAAAGTTAGTGTTTGATTGAATAACTAGGGACTATAGTCTATTCAGGTTGGCATATAAAATTGACCATTACTGTCTGCCCAACTGTCACCTTGGTACTTGCATTCATTTTATTATATTTGGTTATACTTCCACCTAAGATGTCATACTTCTGCTCTATGTGGTACAACTATCTTGTTACAGCTGATATCATATAGGATTGTTTAGCACCTTAATGATAATAGTAGTCACAATGCTATCCCCATCAGCCATGGTGTGACTAAAGTGCTGCCTAGGTGATATTTTATGCAATAAAAACACAGCTCTATATTTGTTTCCTACCCTTGCTTTACATTTTATTTAATGAAGATAATTTCTTCTGCCTTTTGATACAATCTTGGTCAAGAATCATATTTTCTTCTTACTGTGTAGGTGATAAACATTCTTATGAATCCTTTAGATCACAAGACATAAACCCAAATGCAAGATTTAAAAAGATCCCATTTACAATAGGCATTAATACTTTGATCTTCAATCAGAGATGGGATTTTAAAAAGGCTAGTGGCAGGAGAGGACCTACCTATAAGAAGGGAAGAGTTGTGTGGGTTAAATTAACTGTTTTTACTCAGTGTAATTCCCTAAAGATTCATCCAGGTTGTTGCCCTTTTCTTTGTTCAGTAGAGTTCCATTGAAGCACCACACTTTGTGTTTCTGGATAGTGCAGCTCATCCTTCTGCTTCCCATCTGACTGCTTTCTTCCATGGTGAGATCTGTCCTGTAGGTGCTGCCTGGCTTACCTGGTGCCTTTTGGTGAGGAGGACGAGTGCTAGCCCCAGTGATGAAGAACACTACTTCTCCTGGCCACTTATTGGTAGTGGGGATCCCAAGGCCAGGTTCTGCCCGATACTGCCACATTCACCTGGTGTTGTCAGAGGTAGTGTCTTTCGATTCAGTAGACTAGTGGACTGGGAGTAAGGGGAGGATGATCCTATCTGGGCTGCCTTATGTGCTACATTAAGGTCTGAAAATGCTGGCTTTGGGCCACCTTCTTGGATTAAAGGCAGGTATAGAATCACTATTGTGTTATCCCTTCAGTTCTGAGGTCTCGAACCATGTTACCTTCCTCTTTCCACATCTCAGAGTCCTCCTTGGCAACTTCATGCTACTTCTAGGGTGATAGTTGTAGCTAGCAAGGAAGATCAGAGGGGAATGAATCTAAGTTATCTTCTCTGAACTGGAAGTCCCTCCCCAGATTTTAAGAATGTAATTTTTAAACATTTTTTATAATAATTTTTTTTTATTGGTGTTCAATTTGCCAACTTACAGAATAACACCCAGTGCTCATCCCGTCAAGTGCCCCCCTCAGTGTCCATCACCCATTCACGCCCAACCCCCGCCCTCCTCCCCTTCCACCACCCCTAGTTCATTTCCCAGAGTTAGGAGTCTTCATGTTCTGTCTCCCTTTCTGATATTTCCTACCCATTTCTTCTCCCTTCCCTTCTATTCCCTTTCACTATTATTTATATTCCCCAAATGAATGAGACCATATAATGTTTGTCCTTCTCCGATTGACTTACTTCACTCAGCATAATACCCTCCAGTTCCATCCACATCGAAGCAAATGGTGGGTATTTGTCATTTCTAATGGCTGAGTAATATTCCATTGTATACACAAACCACATCTTCTTTATCCATTCATCTTTCGATGGAATTTTTAAACATTTTTTTAAAAAAAGATTTTATTGGTTTATTTTAGAGAGAGAGAGAGAGATGGGAGGGACAGAGGGAGAGACAGAATCTCAAGCAGACTGCCTGCTGAGTGTGGAGCCTGATGCTGGGCTCAATCTAATGACCCTGAGACCATGACCTGAGCTGAAATCAAGAGCCAATGCTCAACTAACTGAGCCACCCAGGTGCCCCAAGAATGTAATTTTAAGTATATAAAAATGATGCTTGAATTTTTGTATTTAAATTTTGAATGGGTACTATGTTCACAAATCAATTCATATAAAAGATATTTAGTGACATCCTGATTTTCAATCCTGTCTTCTAGTTGCCTAGACCTACTTTGAGGCTGTTATAGGTAACTTCTGTCTTCTACTTGAGGTTTTTTTTTTTTTTTTTTTAATATGGAAATACAAATGAACATGAATGCACGTTATACACACTATTTTTTGAACAGTGATCGATCTTAGAGCTCATCTTTTCATATCAGCATGTAGAGTTCCATTGTTCTTGTTTCACCTCTTTGGGATTCAGTTGTGGAGCTGTGCCATAATTCATTGAATAAAGCCCAGATTGATAGGCTTTTGTAGATTTTCTTTTTCTAATCCCATACAAATGAAACCACAATAAGTAAACTTAAACATATGCCATTTCACACACTTGCATGTATATCTGTAAGTTACATTCCCAGAAGAGAGATTGCTGGGTCAAAGGACAGGTATGATTTTGCTACATACCACTAAATTGACTTCCACAGGCGTTCAGCCAGTTTTTACTCCCACAAGCAACACATGACAGTGCCAGCTTCTCCACATACTCACTAACAAAGAGTGTTGTCAAAAGTTTGGAATGTTGCCAGCCTGATAATTATTTCTTAAGAAGATAGAAATAACATTTTTAAAGCTCTGGTGGTGTTTAGCAAATGATAGGAGAGCCTTATGAATGTTTGGCCTCCTCCTCACAGCCTTCAATATGCTTCATCGTTTCATTTGATCATGATGCTGGAAAGCATACAATCCATGTCTGTGTCTATATCTACATCTATCTTTGTAACTATATATCTCTTTATATTTATATCTATATATCTATATATCTATATCTACATCTATAATCTGTATCTATATCTAGTTTCTGTCTTTGCAAAGTGTTTTGGGGACAAAATCTATGCATATGGAGTGATTATGAAGGTTAATACTTTGTTAAATAAGTGGAATAGATAAGATTTTAGAAACCAGAACAATATAGGACACATAAATTTGGGACACCAGTGTGAAGCAGCAAGTCCTTACAAGATGCAGGTGTTTACACAAGTAGGGAAGACTTAAGAAAAGGCATCATGGTGGCAGAAGAGATGCCTGACTTCTCAAAGTCTCTCACTAAAGGATCATGGCATATTGATAGAGATGATAAAGGGGAGCATGAATAGCTGCCTTGGGAGGCAATAAAGAGAGCAGGTTGACTGGGCAGACTGCATAGGGAGGCAATGGACAACCAGAGTGGGCGCCATCAGCAATTTGGGGTGGGAATAGCCTCTCTACACTTTGCAATTCTTCAAAAGTTGTCTCTGAACAATATGGATATTTTTATTTCTTGATTAGTAGAGATCATTTCAGGTTTCATAATTGTACGTTAAAATCATGTTAAAGCGAGAATAAAAGTGAAAGGGGTAAAAAGCGAAGGTTGAAATAACGTCTGTGATAACCTTCTCTTAGTCTCTTCATTCTTCTACTAAAAACAACAACAACAACAAACTACTTTCCAATCTTCTAATTAGAAGATAAAGAATAAAAGGGAGTGCACAGACTCCCTCTAAGAAATCAAAGCTCTTTCATTTTCAATTTTCTAGCGTGACAACATAAAACAATCTCATTAAGGACTTTGTGGAATATTGGTAAAGGTTAGGTAGAGTTCAGGCAGCAGTGACTGAGAAAAAGTGTTTGAGAATTTGTACAGAAATTGGGTAACTTCAGGTAAGTTTTCCAGAAGCTGGGATTGTACATGAAGAGAAAGCTCACAGGTAATGATCAGTCACCCCCTCAGACTCTCAGACCTGGCAGGCACAGGAGGCAAATAGATACCCCAAATGCAAGCTTACTGGGGAAAAATAAATAGGAGGAAAAGAAAATGGTTATATATGCACGTAATGGGTATCCAAGAAAGATGAAGATTATCTCTGTGGTAGCCAAGCCATCTTCCCCAAAGGTGAATGTCATGTTGCAGTATAAATAGTGCCACAGGGAATCTACTCCAGAGTCCAAGAATGAGGCACATTCTCAAGCTGTGGCTCTTTTACAGACAAGGAGGCAACTTTTTAAGTTACATATTAAAACAGATGGTGAAATTTCTCTACTTTAAATCTGCCTTAAAATGAATCTTGAAAGATTGACATGCCAGCGATCTGGGAAGACTATAAATTGAAGTTGCTGTATAAATCTGATGCAGTTTCCAGCACCAAGGAGTTACACACTGTCCTGAATGAGCTGCTTTTCTCTGGGTCAGAAGGTCTCAGTGGCTGTGTTGTCTACCAGGTTGTAGACATGCAGTTAGGGAACAGGAGCCCATGCAGATAGCGAGCAGCCTCATTGGGACAACTGTGAAGTGGTGGTAACTGCTGCTTCTGAGCTTTGTCCATTCTGGGAACCAGCATTTAACTCTAAGAGGTGGGTAGAATTCTCCAATCAAGCCATTCACTTAAAAGTTTCCCCTCAGGGGCTTTATCTCAAGGTGTCTGACAAGGACAAAAGGATAACTGAAGAGTCTAGAATGGGAATTAAATTCAGCTTAATATGTATACTTATAAAAAGTGGTAGTAGAATTAATGAATGGTGAGATCAGGCTCCACGATCCCCTTGCTGGGAAGCTGTATACCACCTAACTAGCAAAATGACTATTTCTCCTGGCCTCTTTCTCTCTTAGGTCCCAAACCTATATCCCTCTGCACTATATCTTATCTGTCCCTCACTGTCTGACCAGGGGTGGTGTCTTCTTTCTCTAGAAACCTTTGCACAGAGTTCTTACTTGGGTTTATGCAAGTGCTCAACAAAGATTCTTTATATAGCAAGATGATATGGCTTGTCTTGGTGGAAGGCCCTGGTTATGACCCCTGCTCGTTCACTGAATGCCTTTGTCTTCCCTCCTCTCCAGGCAAATGAATGCCTCCTTCACAAACCATCATCTCAGAATGTGTTTGGGAATCTGAAGAGTTCTCCCACAGTATTTCCAATATTCCACACTATAGCTTCTGCTTTCTCCCTCTCACCTTGCCCCTCCTCAGTTTCTCAGGCACCAACAATATATTAACTAGACAGTTTAAAAGCACATTCCAGTGGTCTCATTTATTCTTCAAAACAGGCCCATGAGGTAAACAGTATTATTATATTTTACAGAAGAGGAAATTGGATGCAATGATAATTGCATAGCTTCTCTCTCTTTGCCTGGTTCTAGTGCTCTATCCACTTTTCAATTTTCTAAGACACTGCTACACACATGATTTTACTTAAGAATAAAGTCAAAGACAGGCTGAAGGTCCTTGGATACCAAGTGAAGCCTATGTCAAGGGTCCCAGGGGCTCTTGCTGACTTGAGAGAAGTGCTCAGTCACATTCCTGGGAAAGGCAGGCTGGTGGCTTTGTTCCTTGACTTTGGAAATGATCCACTACCAGTGCTGCTCTCACTCTCTGTACTCTGAGCTGGGGCAGATCAAAGTTTCAAAAGCCCCAAAACTTATATAATTCTGAAAATCCAATTTAATAAAATTTTTCTACATTATTTTTAGAATGAGAAAATAAATCACTACAAATGCCAAATTTAAAAGAAAGGCGCCTATCACAAACATTTCCCAATTTAAAACAAATAATGTTTCTATGAACCTCCTAACATTTTATATTCTTTTTATTTTGTTATGTATCTTTGGGCTGTTTTTTCTTTCTCTTTAAAATAAATATTTAATTTTAGAGAGTGAGAGCCTGTGAGCGTGAGTAGGGCAGGGGCAGAGGGAGAGAGACTCTCAAGAAGACTCCTTGTTGAGCAAGGAGCCCAATGTGGGGCTCGATCCCAGGACCCTGAGATTATGACCTGAGCTGAAATCAAGAGTCAGCCATTTAACTGACTGATCCACCCAAGTACCCCTTTCCTTTGTCTCTTTACAAGATGCTTTTATTTACTTATTTTTTCACAAAGCATAAAGTGGTAATTCAGCTTTTCCTCTAGTATGGTTGTTTGAAATAATGTAAAAAATATGCCGATCACTTAGAATATTATCTCTTAGAGATTTACATTTTGTTATTGGTAATGCCACATACACATTCAAAATATCCATTGCTTGTTTACCTTAATGTAAACATGCTAATAGAATTGAAGGTTTCGAAATACTCATTTTCTCATCTGGTTATATGATGAATGAAACTTCACATAATGATGTTAAATGTCAATACTTTTTAGGCACGCCTAGTACTAAATATATCTATTTTTGTGAATATCTTCAGATGTTTAAAGCAAACATTCAAACTTGTTTTTCCCCCTTTTTTTGTTGTTATGGTAAGATACACATTATTTAAAATTTACCATTTTAGCCATTTTTAAGTGTACAGTTCAGTGGTATTAAATACATTCATAATGCGCAACCATGCTGACCACCCATTTCCAGAGCTCTTCTCATCTTATAAAACTGAAACTATGCAAATTTACCAAAAACTCCCATCTTTGCCTCCTGTGCCATATAAATAAACATTTATGGATGTGGTTGAAATTGGGAGAATTCCTGTCAAGTTTCACAAATTAGAAGATTTAAAAGTATTTCCTACATATGTGATTCTGGCTGTGTACACTTCAAACCTGGCTTCTCCATGATGACACAGACATTTCTGGTGCTAGATGCTACCGGAGACATTTCTATTGATATATGAACTATGGCTCTGGCAGCTTTGGGGAATAGTATTGCACGAGTTTGTGGAGGAGACAGCAGAAGTGTTTGTGGAATCTCCAACCAAATCACAATGGCTAGCAATAATGATTGATATGTATGAATGCCTGCAAACCATGTGATTATAACCCAGTGATCTGCCCTTAAATATAGTATCCACAGCACACCTTCCACTTAAGTGGATCTTAAATTTTTCTGTGGTTTCTCCAATGCTACCTGGCATGAGTAGTGTGACCATAGGGAGGGTAAGGGAAAGAGACAATGGTATTAACCTGCTGCAGTTAATACTTCGGTTTGGGTCACCTAGGAGGCTTAGTGGGTTAAGTGTCTGCCTTCAACTCAGGTCAGGATCCCAGGGTTCTGTGTTCAAGCCCAGCATCGGGTTCCCTGCTCAGTGGGAAGCCTGCTTCTCCCTCTCCCTCTGCCTACCACTTCTCTGCTTGTGCTCCCTTTCTCTCTCCTCTCTCTCTCTCTCTCCCCCTCTCCCTCTCTTTCTGTCAAATGGATAAATAAAAATCTTTAAAATGATAAAAAAAAATTTACTTTAACTGATTATAATTAAAATGTCCCACTTTTACAAATTTGGTAGCTTTATAGGTGTCACTTGGTTTGGCTGAACTCTATTTCCCAGAATTTTCTTTCCTACATGTTTCTACTTAAGGATGACCAAAAGAGAGATACTTTTAAGAGGTTTGGATGGTGACAGGGAGCAGCAACATTGTACAGTTCACACTCACTGTTGCTGATTCAGTGCCTCACCTTGGTTGCTTGGGGCAGTGTCTATGCCTGCTACTGCTCCACCTTCCTCTAGATCTTACCTCAGCTTTTTTGACTCCTAGGCCAGGTGAGTGTGTTTAGCTCCGTGACAAAGGGCCAAGGTTTCGCAGGATACTCATCTGCTAAAGTGAGAAACAAAAAGTAATCTCCCAGGTTTCAGTCTATCCTGGGCTCCGGCACACACTCAAGGGTTCCAGCATGCCCTTGCTCCCCTCACCTTACATCCATCTTCCCTGCTAGACTGTGCCTTCAAGTTCTGGTATCCAACAGAAGAACCGCAACCTTTCAGAGACTGCTTTGCCAGCTCCCACAAATCCCATAACAGATGTCCCCTAACAGATCCATGTAATTTCCCAATGGTCTACTTCTATGACTGAACCCCGACTGACACACAATGTTTACAAAATGCATAACCAGTCAACACATTGCTGGGACACTGGTTAGGGCTTTGCAAGGGGGTCCTAGAGCTTCAGCCTGTTTACCCTTATAATATATACACCTCTAGCCCAGAGATTTGTCTCTCGGTTTTCTCTTTTCAGGATGATTAGTATTCTGTGAACAGGGTGATGAGAAGGATTTGTAAACATAATCTGGTAGGAAGAATTACAGTGCACTTTGACTTTAGTCTGGTGGGAAATGGACATCCTACATTGTACCAACACAAGATGCCCTGAGTGACAAAATTAAGTGTCCACAGTAAGGGGAGCTCCAGGCATTTTTGCTAATCTCTTTATGTCAAATATATAGCCTGCAAATACTAAAAAAAAGACATTTTTAATTTTAAAATGTCTCATATCTTTAAAAAATAGACATCTGCCAATTTGTACAGGAAGACACATTCTATATGGTGTGCAAAAGCAAAGTATTAATTTCTTTTACACTGTGGCCTTTACACAGGGAATTCTGGACCTATTAACAATGATGGTAAAATATAGACAGATAAATATTGTGTAATTATTTCCAAGATGCCTTCAAGGAACTTTTACTAGGATTGCCCTTATTACTCTGTCTATTTGAGACCAGTTTCAGGAACTTACGACCACAATATAACTCTTTTATTAGTTTTTGTTTGTTGGTAGCATTTAGAGGAGAGAGCAAGGAGTTTAGAGTCAGGGAACTGCTATCAGATTTCTTGACCCAGCCCTCACCAGTTGGGATGGCTTGGGGCCAAGCTCTTGAATCCTATGAGCTCATTTGCATTATCCAAAAATAAAAAATGCTTGTTACCAAGCTTGGCACTCAAGAATCTCCCGAAATTTTAAGGAGCGTGGGAAAAGTAGGCTAACTAGGGTGATAGGCAACTCCCAAATCTCAGTGCATTACCAAAATAAAAGTTTATTTTTGTCTTATATCACACTGTAGAGGGGCTGATCTATGCAGCCACATGAGGACTCAGTCCACTTCTCTTATTATGTTCTACTTCATTCTAAGTCCTTGGGAATGAACCTTCATTCAGCTGGTGAAGGAGAAAGAAGATGAGAATCACACATGGTAAATTTCTTAGGGCCACATCTGGAAGAGAGTCACGTGTCCCTGTGCCAGTTTCTGCTGGAGCAACACTAAACTAGTCTTAGTGACCCACACGTATCATGCTGTTCTACCTCTGACTTTTAAAATACACTGTCACTTCTGCTGGAAAGGCTGAAGATTGCTTGCCAGCTTAGAAAACTTCTATTCAGCTTTTCACACCCAGATCAAGTGCCATCAAACTAATGCCTTTAGTAGGTTTGGATATTCTTTTGGTCAAATGTATACTTGGCTTTGTATATTTCCTCATCGTAGAACATATCATATTATAAATGGTGATATGTCTATTTCTTTGTTATTCTGTTGGAGAATATAAATTGCTTTTTCTTCTTAAGTTCCTGAAAATTAGTGTAGGCATATAGATATCAGTATAGTAATTGCAGAGCAGAACTGATAATGTAGAACAACAAATGGTGTGGGAAGCACACTTGCTGATTAGAAAGATGCTCACCCAATCAGTACACTTGCTGGATATAAACCTTCGATGCAGCTAGAACGTGAGCCCTGGCTGCTTCCACTCTGGGCTGGAATGTTCTCAATCAACACTTGATGAATGTAATTCTGTGGAGGAGAATTAAGAAGAGCAGTAGGAACTGACTGATTTTGAGCACCAACTATGCATTTGCTTGAAAATTCATTATAACCTTCTGAAGTAGACCTATTAACACCCTTTTAGGTTTAGGAAAATGTAAACCTAGCATGGTAATCAGGCTAGGTTTATAAAATTTATAAGCAGGAAGGTTAGGGTTTTAATATAAAACTCCTTGGCTAAATCAACAAAACCTCTCTTTTTCACTGTACCCCTGAACTCTTCTCTCAAGGGAATCACCATTTGGTTGTGAAGTCAAGGCTTACTCCCATGGAACAAGTATGGATCATTCCAAATATGGTATGAGTCTACTTTCCAAAGCTTGATCCCAACCAGAAGCAGACAGATTAGAGACAGACTGTGTTCCTCAAGTCAGGCCTCCAGGAGGTAGATGTGGAAGGGCTTAGTTTATTTTTTCTCCTCTGCCTGGGGTAAAGAGGTTGGAGATCCTCACTTGGAGGGCCCCCTCACCAGATGGCAATTTCAGTACCAAAGCCAAAGTCACAGAATAACTTATGTTGTCTCATCTTTCAAGATTATTTTCCAGCTGTATAAATCAACCAGCAATTTGTACTCCTTATCTAATCTGTTGACAACATGCCAGCCTGCTACATTAGTGAGGTTTTGTTCTGTGTAAGATGATAGGAATGCCATGAATCAGGGGTTCTTGAACACTGTGAGTGAGCCTTAGGAGAAGCCAGCTTAACCCCAATGAAACCAAGTCTAGATTTGACACTAGCTTGTCTATAGGGTTTATGAGTTTTTGTTTGGATTGGATTTTTGTTTTATTTTGTTATGCTTTTATGTGTAAAATGGCGAATAAAATATCCTCATAATATCATATCAGATATCATCTTAAAATCTTCACTTTTTTTGTTTTTTTAGCTTGGGAAGAGGTAAAATGATGTGATCAAGTTAGAAGCCCCAGGCAAATGCAAAGACAATTATCATCTATGGGTGCTTTTCTAAATTTAAGTACTACAACAATCTAAAAGCTTTCTTTGTTATGAGTAAAGCTAGAAAGTCACAATTAGGTGGAAAGGTCCTTCTGGGGACCTTGGGGGAACTCCCTGAGCTATAAGGGCAGCTGTGTTTACATAACTCACTCTGAGGGATAAGAAAGTTTGCAAACGTTTGTTGGAGACTCTGAAATTGAAATAAATTTGTGAATATCACATTTGATTTTTCATATTAAGTGTATCTAAATGAGATGCAAGAACATCTATATGAAGGAGAGAATATGCAGAGCACGGCCATGCCTGGGGTCAGATATCAGTTGCTGTGCTGCTGAGTGGGGACTCAGATAAATGAAGGTGATCCTCTGAGCTTTTGTTATACATCCATAAAATTGAAGCTCAATATTGCTGTCTGAGGCTTTAGCTATCCTGCATGTAATGTGTCCACGGCACATAGTAGGCATCGCATCAGCATCAAATGGTAACTATTATCATTATGTGATCCAATGATCTGTCTCTCTGCCATTTCCTTATGCTGGATGCATTTGTACCCAACATTTTTATGTTTTTCTATTGCAGGGTAGCCTAGACTTATACTGAATCTTTGTATAATTTGAAATGGATTTTTGGATTACAGCAATAGATTCATTTAAGGCTTAAATCTTACCATTGTATTAAATCAACTTGTAAACACTTTATTTTCCTCCAGAAGAAAATAATACTTCTTCCTATTTATCTTTAATTGATTTCTGATTAATTCTTTCCAAATGAGATGCCAGATGTATGGAGTCCTAGATAAACTGTAGAATAGTTGTCTTCAAATTCAAATATTCATAGAAATGCCCCCGTGGCATACTCATACCTCTTTAGAAAGACCTACAATGGCCTTTTTCTTGCTTAGATTTTCATTCTTACTCAGGGGAACTATGCAATGTTCTTCTCACTTGTCTACCCATATTCAGTCTAACTCATTTCAGTCTGGCTTCCAGAGATGTTTCTCAGAAGAGCACGTCTGCTGAAGACATGTGTGGTCCTCACTGGTCCCCACAGGGGCTCTTTTAGTCTGTTCATTTATATGTTTCTAAATTCACCAACAGTCATTTCCTGAACACCTACTAGGAACAAGGCTAGCCCCTGAAAATACAGGACATTCAAGATCCAATTCCACCTAAATTTATTGGAGAATATAACTCAACCTTCTCCCTCACTTACCTTAAAGTCTGATACCAGGGCAATATCTTATTCATTTTTGTATCCCTAGCACCTAACTCTACACCTAATACAGGGCTGGTGTGCCATATATATTTCAATAAATTTCCTGATAAATATCCTAAATTTACTGTGTACATGTACTCAATCCTTTTGTTTGTTTAATTGTTTTAAATTATTTATAAATGATAACAATTGGATAGCTCTCATTGTCTGAATCCCTACTGTGGTCAAAGTATCTTGACAGCCAAATTACATAGATTACCTCATCTAATTTTTATAAAAATCTTGAAAGAAAAGTAAGAGTCAAGAGATTAACCAATTTAACAAAGTCTTTTAAATTATTGGTCGTGTTTGAACCCAGAGTTTTTGGCTTCTGAAGGTTTTCTAGAAAGACGTCAAATGGTACAATGATAAAATTTTTAATAAAGAGTAGGGTCATATATTGAGTGAGCTGATAATCACTCTTAATTGACCCAGATACATGATGAACATTACTCCCCATAAGAAGTGCAATATCATGAAGAAACACAAAAGGGAGGAGAAAAATATATGGAGAAAGCATTCTGGGCAAAAGTCGAAATTATTTTGTCTATAGGCATGCCGATGCCAATACTTAAAAACTTGAATTTTCAGCTAATGGAACAGAATTGTAAAAAAAAAAGTCCCACTAGCTGCCACTATCTAATAAGTATGGCTTTTAAAGTTTCTTTCTTTCTTTCTTTCTTTCTTTCTTTCTTTCTTTCTTTCTTTCTTTCTTTCTTTCTTCTTTCTTTCTTTCTTTCTTTCTTTCTTTCTTTCTTTCTTTCTTTCTTTCTTTCTTTCTTTCTTTCTTTCTTTCTTTCTTTCTTCTTTCTTTCTTTCTCTCCCTCCCTCCCTCCCTCCCTCCCTCCCTCCCTCCCTCCCTTCCTTCCTTCCTTCCTTCCTTCCTTCCTTCCTTCCTTCCTTCCTTCCTTTTCTTTCTCTCTTTTTCTTTTAGAGCAAGGCTTCCCAAGTTTTAACTTGCAAAAG
Organism: Canis lupus dingo; assembly: GCF_003254725.2. Classification (NCBI taxonomy): domain Eukaryota; kingdom Metazoa; phylum Chordata; class Mammalia; order Carnivora; family Canidae; genus Canis; species Canis lupus. The sequence continues at coordinate 26,767,032 of NC_064261.1, read as the reverse complement.
AATCACCTGGAGATCTTGTTAAAACACAGTTTCTACACTGCTGCCCAGAGATTCTGATTCAAGGTAGAGTCCGTGAATTTGCAAGGCCAGTGAGCTCAGAGTGTTGCCAGTTGCTGCTGGTTTAAGGACCACAGTCAGAACTACTGCTTTAGAAGCTGTGTTTCCCCTCCTGAGGTTCATGCCAGTAGCTGCCTACAGTCCCACTGCTTTGCTTCCATGCACCTGATAAGCTATATTTAATTCAGATGTGGATTATTAAAAAGGTTTATATTAAGCATGTTTACACATTCATCATTTACATATAACACATTATTAAGGATAATTACTATAAGTTTTATAGATTAATTTACTGGATCACAGAGGGTCAGGATGGCAACATAGCAGGAATATTAAACACAAGATTTTCTATTTAGCAACTGTTGTTTCATCTTATCTTCATTTTAATGAAATGTGGCTTTCAAGGAGAAAATAAAATATTGGTGTCTCAGGTGGAGGTAAAGTAGGAATCAGGCATGCTCTTTTGCCTCTGGAACTCACGAGGGGTCATTTGATGGATGTGTGCTGTATTCAGACATGTGGTTCAAATGTAATAGACACCATGGCTCTGATGCAATGTGTTCTCAAGGTTTGAGGTAAAACAACTTTTGGGATCTTTCCTGTGACCTAACATCCTGCACCTGGCTTTTTTCTTTTCAGGTTTATTGAGGTCTATTTTTACATCATAAATTTCACCTTAAGATGTACATTCAGTGGTTTTTAGTATACTTACACGGTTGTACAACCACCATCACTACATAATTATAAAATATTTCCACACCCACCAAAAAACCCTGTACACTTTAGCAGTCATTTCTCATTCTACCTTTTAAATAACCTACCCTTAGCTGCTAGCTGCCACCAATACACTCTCTGTATATATAGACTTGCCTCATGTCTATACGGTATATGAAAGTATACAGTATGTGACCTTTCTTGACTGGCAAATTTCACTTAATATAATGGTTTGAAGGTTCAAGTTTCATCCATTTTGTTGCATGTGTTTATACTTAACTCTTTCCTATTGCCTAGCATTCCACTCTATGGATGCACTTTGTTTCCTCATTCATCATTTGATTGGCATTGAGATGTTCCATTGTTTGGCTGTTAAGAATAGTGCTCCCATGAACATTCATGTACAGATTTTTATGTGGACATGTGTTTTCATTTCTGTAGAGTATATACCTAGGATTAGAATTGTTTGGTCATATCTCCCCTTTTAAAGCTTTTTATTTTGAAATAACTCACAATAAATTGAAAAAAAAAGTACTAGGAGATCATGCATACCCTTTATCTCATTTCCTCCAATGATAACATCTTGGATAACTGTGGTACAATACCAAAAACAGGAAAAATGGCATTGATAATATACACAGAGTTTTTTCAGATTATTCCACTTGGCATGCATGTCTGCGTGTATGTGTGTGTTTGTGTGTGTGTGTGTGTGTGTGTGTGTGTCTGTCTGTCTGTCTGGTTCTGTGCAATTCTATCACACATGTATGGATTTGTGTAATTGCTGCCATAACCAGGATGAAGATACTTTCATAACAAAGACCCTTCATGATGTTCCTTTGTAGTCATATATCTTCTCTTATTCTCCCCATTCCTAACCTTTAACCGCCACTAATCTGTTTATGTCTCTACTAGCCTACTTTCCAGTAATGCAAATGCAACAGAATCTATGCCTGTTTTCAACCTACACCATATAACTGTGACATTGAAAGATCTGTTTTCTAATTTAATTTCTTGACACATTTTTTGAACTAATGTCAGCAATCCCATCAGTCTTAACATAGTATTTTTTTTCTTTCTTGTACTAAAAACAGGCAAGGCAAAGTCCCATAGACCTACTTGCACAAGGGGTTTGCTAAATGTAATTAAATAAATGGTTGTTAAGTGCAAAATGCTTCACAAGCATTTACTTAATTACTAGGATTAATTTGATCTTATTTATGTCTGTAGGCCGTGTATGTAGATCTGTAACTAAATATTCAATCATGTGGTAAATATTACATTGCCAGGGACATGGAAGGAAAGGAAGGAAATAGGACTGAACCATTTTAAGGACTCAAAAAACATGTATTTGTCTTGTAAGCAAGTTTCTTGTCTATTCCTATAGTTTTACAAAAGGAATATACTACAGCTCTGACCTTGGTACTCGAAAAGGTGAAATCTAAATAAAACTATTTTGCTGTCTGAATACTATCATTATCTTTAATGAGAGTGGGCATCACAAGGACATTTCAAATTGTACCTTAGGCAATAAATTAGCTGCCAGAACTAGATTCAGACTATTTTCCTTAAATATGAAAACACTGATCCATCTGCTCTGTCTAGCTACATTATACATCAGTTTATATTAATATAAAAATCTATTCTAACGAGTCTTAATATGTCCATCATTGTCCTTTTCATTGACGAGCACATATCTTTGTCTGCACCCATAATATTAGACCTTTAAATGTAGCACATTTACTATTTGCTGTTCTGACTGCTTTGAGTGGAGGTAACTCTTGCTCTACTGATAGAATTTCTTTAGTTTTTCCTTTGTGGTCTCTCTTCTTCCTGACAGGAAATGTGGTGTTTTTCCTGTAGAGGACCTCCAATAGCAATTTAGAGACCATATAAGACATAGCAAGTCTTTTTTTAAAAAGATTTTATTTCTTTATTTGAGAAAGAGGGCACGGGCATGGGGGAGGGGCAGAGGTAGAAGCAGACAGCCGGCTGAGCAGGGAGCCCAACCAGGCAGAGCTGGTTCCAAGGACCCAGAGATCATGACCCGAGTAGACGGTTAACTGACTGAGCCACCCAGGCATCCTCATATCAAGTCTTTTTACATGAGTGGAAATGATCATATAATTTTTCTTTTTGGCTCTACGATTGGATTAAGCCCACACTTGGCTATGATATTCTTTCAAAATATGCTTTTGAGTTCTAATTGCTGATATTTTAAGTAAAATTTTGTTAGTGATATTCACAAGGTCTGTAGGTCTTTTTTTTTGGGGGGGTGATCTCTGTTAGGTTTGGACATCATCTTTATACTATATATCATATTTGGAAAATTTCTTTTTTTTCTGTACCTTGGAGAAATATAAATAGCATTAGGCTTATCTACTCCTTAAAATATTTCCTTGAGAAATTATATGATCCTATGCCTTTTTAAATTTTTTCTTTAAATTCAATTAGCCAACATATAGTACATCATTAGTCTCAGATGTTTTGTTCAACAATTTATCAGTTGTGTATAACACCCAATTCTCATCACATCATGCTTCCTCCTTAATGCCCATCACTCAATCACCCCAACTCCCACCAACCTCCCCTCCAGCAACCTTCAGTTTGTTATCTATAATTAGGTTCAGTTTGGTTCCTCTGGTAGTTTCTCTCCCTCTCTGATGACTTCCCATTCAGCTTTCCCTCTTTGGAGGAGGGAAAATACTTGTTTTTACTTTTTATATTTTAGGAAGTAGGTCTTTAAAATTTTTTCATCTATATTGGGATTAATTTTGTTAAGTTGAAGATCTGAATTATGTGATATCTAGAACCATGCCAGTGAGGCTTGCACTCAGCAGGGAGTCTGTTTCAGATTCCTCCCTCTGGCCCTTGCCCTTGCTCATGCTCTCTGTCTCTCTTTCTAAAATAAATAATATGGCACCTGTGTGGCTCAATCAGTGGAGCATCTGCCTTTGGCTGAAGTCATGATCCTGGGGTTCTAGAATTGAGCCCCTGAATCAGGCTCCCTGCTCAGTGGAGAGTCTGCTTCCCCTCTCCCTCTCCCTCTCCCCCTTGCTCATGCTCTCTCTCTCTCTCATGTTCTCTTTCTCTCTCAAATAAATATTAAAAATATATATTTTAAAAAAATAAAATAATAAAATAATAAATAAATAAATAAATCTTAAAAAAAAAAAAAAAGAATGGCTGGCATGATGGTGGTATAAGACCAGGGAGACAGCTGTGTACCAGATAGAAACCATACCATCTATATGCATCAGATCAGAAAGATCCAGAAGGTAATTTTTTAAAGAAGTTGAAATTCATAGAGTACCTGAAATGCCTGAATATTAACACAAAATATTTATTATGAGAGACATTTTCAAATACACATAATGATAGAATAGTACAGTTGTTCTCTTTGTATTCTTCCCTCAGGTTCAACATTTATCAATATGCTGTGATTTTTGTTGTAACTATTTTCATTTCTCTTTTTTTTAGATGGAGCAATGTATTCCTTTTTTTATTTGAATTCCAGTAGATTATACAAATAGTGTTGTATTAGTTTTTAGTTTCAGGTATGCAAGATAGTGATTCAATAATTCAATACATTACTCAGTGTTCATCACAATAAGTGTACTCAATCCCCTTCATCTGTTTCCTCCATCTCTCCACCCACTTCCCCTCTGGTAACCAGCAGTTTGTCCTCTATATTTTTAAGACTCTGTTTTTAGAGTCCTCTCTTTTTTCTTTATGCATTTGTTGTTGTTTTTTTCTTAAATTCCTCATTTGAGTGAAATAATATGGTATTTATCTTTCACTGACTGACTTATTTCACTTTTAGTGCTTTATCTCTAGATCCATCCATATCGTTGCAAGTGGCAAGATTTCATTCTTTTTTATGGTGGAATAATATTGCACTGTGTATATATACCACATCTTCTTTATCCATTCATCTACTAATGGACACTCGGACTGCTTCTATAATTTGGCTGTTTTACGTAATGCTGCAATAAACATAGGGCTGCATTTATCTTTCAAATTAGTGTTTCCATATTCTTTGGGTAAATATCCAATAGTGGGATTATTGGATTATATGATAGCTCTATTTTTAATTTTCTGAGAAAATGCCATACTTTCACAGTGGCTGCATCAGCTTGCATTCCCACCAATGGTGCATGAGAGTTCCTTTCTCTCCACATTCTCGCCAGTACTTGTTTTATGTATTTTTTATTTTAGCCATTCTGACAAGTGTGTAGTAATATCTCATTGTAATTTTTATTTGCATTTCCCTAGTGATGAGTGATGTTGAGCATCTTTTCATGTGTCTATTGGCCATCCGGATGTCTTCTTTGGTGAAATGTCTCTTTATGTCTTCTGCCCACTTTTTTTTTTTTTCTGCCCACTTTTAATTGGATCATTTGGCTTTATCTGATATGTCATTTGCAAATATCTTCTCCCATTCAATAGGTCATCTTTTAGTTTTGTGGACTATTTCCTTTGCTGTGCAGATGCTTTTTATTTTGATATGGCCCCAATAGTTTATTTTTACTTTTGTTTCCTTTGCCTCAGGAGGCATATCTAGAAAAAGGTTTCTACAGCGCATGTCAGAGAAATTATTGCTTGTGTTCCCTTCTAGGATTTTTATGGTTTCGGGTCTCATATTCTTAATCCATTTTGAGTTTATTTTTGTGTACAGTGTAAGAAGTGATCCAGTGTCATTATTTTGTGTGTAGCTGTCCAGTTTTCCCAATACCATTTCTTGGAGAGACATTTCTCATTGCATATTCTTGCCTCATTTGTCAAGGATTAATTAATTATACAATCATAGGTTTATTTCTGGTCTCTCTGTTCTATTCCATTGATTTTATGTCTGTTTTTGTGCCAATACCATACTATTTTGATTACTGTATCTTTGTAGTATATCTTGAAATATGGGATCGTGATACCTCCAGCTTTGTTCTTTTTCAAGATTGTGCTGGCTATTTCAGGATCTTTTGTGGTTTTATACAAATTTTAGGATTCTTTGATCTAGGTCTGCGAAGACTGCTGTTGGTATTTTGACAGAGGTTGCATTAAATCTCTAGGTTGCTTTGGGTAGTATGGATATTTTAGCAATATTTGTTCTTCCAATTTATGAGCATAGAATATCTTTGTATTTGTGTAATCTTAAATTTTTTTTCATCAGCATTTTATAGTTTTCATAGTACAGGCCTTTTACCTCCTTGGTTAAGTTTATTCCTAGGTATTTTATTATTTTTGATGGAATTGTAAATGGGATTGCTATCTTAATTTCTCTTTCTGTGTTTCATTATTGGTGTATAGGAATGCACCAGATTTCTGTGTATTGATTTTGTAGCCTGTGACTAAATTTATTTATCAGTTCTAGTAGTGTTTTGGGAGTCTTTATGGTTTTTTGTATATACTATCATGTCCTCTGCAAATAGGGAAAGTTTTTCTTCTTCCTTGCCAATTTAGGTGTTTTTAAATTTCTTTTTCTTGTCTGATTGCTGTGACTATGTTGAATAAAGTGGTAATGTGGACATTATTTCCTTGTTCTTGATCTTAGGGGAAAACTCTCAGGTTTCCCCTATTGAATGATATTAGCTGTGGATTTTTCACATATGGCCTTTAGTATTTTGACGTATGTTCCTTCTAAACTTACTTTGTTAGGGTTTGTTGTTGTTTTGCCTTTTAAAATTAATTATTATTATTTTTTTAAGAGATAGAGTTGTGTGAGCAGGCAAGGAGGGGCAGAGAGAGAAGGAGAAAGAGAATCTCAAGCAGGCTCCATGCTCAGAGCAAAGCCGAGCATGGTGCTCAATCTCACAACCGTAAGATCATGACCTGACCCAAAATTAAGAGTTGAAGGCTCAGCCAACTGAGCCACTCAGGTACCCCAAGGCTTTTTTTTTTTTAATTCATATTATTGTGAATGGATACTGTACTATCTCACATGTTTTTTCTGCATTTATTGAAAATGTCATATGGTTATTACCCTTTCTCTTATTGGTATGATGTATCATGCTGATGGATTCACAAATTTTGAACCACTCTAGCATCTCAGAAATAAATAAATTCCACTTGGTCACGGTGAATGATTTTGTTAATGTGTTGTTGGATTCAGTTTGCTAATATTTTTCTGAGGATTTTTGCATCTTTGTTCATCAGTGATATTGGCCTGACTTTGATTGATTGATTTATCATGTCTTTATTGTTTTGGTATCAGGGTAATGGTGCCTTCATAGAATGCATTTGGAAGCCTTCCTTTCTCTTCTGTTTTTAGCATACTTTTAGAAGAATAGGTATTAATACTTCTTTAAATGTTCAATTGAATTTGCCTTTGAAAGAGGTGGGGCAAGATGGCGGGAGAGTAGGGTCCCCAAGTCACCTGTCCCCACCAAATTACCTAGAAAACTTTCAAATCATCCTGAAAATCTATGAATTCGGCCTGAGATTTAAGGAGAGACCAGCTGGAATGCTACAGTGAGAAGAGTTCGCGCTTCTATCAAGGTAGGAAGACGGGGAAAAAGAAATAAAGACACAAAAGGCCTCCAAGGGGGAGGGGCCCCGCGAGGAGCCGGGCTGAGGCCGGGGCGAGTGTCCCCAGGACAGGAGAGCCCCGTCCCGGAGGAGCAGGAGCTGCACCGACCTTCCCGGGGGAAAGGGGCTCCAGGGAGGTGGAGCAGGACCCAGGAGGGCGGGGATGCCCTCGGGCTCCCGGGGACACTAACAGCACCTGCGCCCCGGGAGAGTGCGCCGAGCTCCCTAAGGGCTGCAGCGCGCACGGGGACCCGGAGCAGCTCGGGGGGGCTCGGGGGCGGCTCCGCGGAGGGGGCTGCGGGGCGGGAGCAGCTCGGGGGGCTCCGGCGGAGGAAGAGGCTCCGCGGAGGGGGCTGCGGGGCGGGAGCAGCTCGGGGGCTCAGGGGCGGCTCCACGGAGGGGGCTGCGGGGCGGAAGCAGCTCGGGGGGGGCTCGGGGGCGGCTCCGCGGAGGGGGCTGCGGGGCGGGAGCGAATCCAACAGCGCAGGCCCCGGAGCACAGGGCGCCGGGACACAGCCCAGGATCCGGCCTCCCCCGGGACAGGCAGAGGCCGGGAGGGCCCAGGACAGCGAGGACGCTCCTGCCCGGAGCTGAGCAGATCAGCGGCCCCGCCCCGGAGCCTCCAGGCCCTGCAGACAGAGAGCTCCGTGGTTACTGCGGGAGCTGACTCCAGGGCTCCAGAGCTGGCCCCGCCACTAGGGCTGTTCCTCCTGGGGCCTCGCGGGGTAAACAACCCCCCTGAGCCCTGCACCAGGCAGGGGCAGAGCAGCTCCCCCAAGTGCTAACACCTGAGAATCAGCACAACAGGCCCCTCCCCCAGAAGACCAGCTGGACGGACAAGTTCCAGGGGAAGTCAAGGGACTTAAAGTACACAGAATCAGAGGATACTCCCCCGTGCTTTTGTGTGTGTGTGTGTGTGTGCGCTTTTTGATTTCTGTTTGCTTACCACACCCCCTTTTTCCCTTTCTTTCTTTATCTTTTTCTTCTCTTTTTTCTCTTTTTCTCATCCTTTTTTTTCTTTTTTCTTTCCTTCTTTCTCTCCTCTCTTTTTCTCCTTTTCCCAATACAACTTGTTTTTGGCCACTCTGCACTGAGCAAAATGACTAGAAGGAAAACCTCACCTCAAAAGAAAGAATCAGAAACAGTCCTCTCTCCCACAGAGTTACAAAATCTGGATTACAATTCACTGTCAGAAAGCCAATTCAGAAGCACTATTATACCGCTACTGGTGGCTCTAGAAAAAAGCATAAAGGACTCAAGAGACTTCATGACTGCAGAATTTAGATCCAATCAGGCAGAAAGTAAAAATCAATTGAATGAGATGCAATCCAAAATAGAAGTCCTAACGACGAGGGTTAATGATGTGGAAGAACGAGTCAGTGACATAGAAGACAAGTTGATAGCAAAGAGGGAAACTGAGGGAAAAAGAGACAATTAAAAGACCATGAATGAAGATAGATTAAGGGAAATGAACGACAGCCTGAGGAAGAAAAACCTACGTTTAATTGGTGTTCCCAAAGGCGCCGAAAGGGCCAGAGGGCAGAATATGTATTTGAACAAAACATAGATGAAAACTTTCCTAATCTGGGAAGGGAAACAGGCATTCAGATCCATGAATTAGAGAGATCCCCCCCTAAAATCAATAAAAACCATTCAACACCTCGACATTTAATAGTGAAGCTTGCAAATTCCAAAGATAAAGAGAAGATCCTTAAAGCAGCAAGAGACAAGAAATCCCTGACTTTTATGGGGAGGAGTATTAGGGTAACAGCAGACCTCTCCACAGAGACCTGGCAGGCCAGAAAGGGCTGGCAGGATGTATTCAGGGTCCTAAATGAGAAAAGCATGCAACCAGGCATACTTGACCCAGCAAGGCTCTCATTCAGAATGGAAGGAGAGATAAAGAGCTTCCAAGACAGGCAGGAACTGAAAGAATATGTGACTTCCAAACCGAGCTCTGCAAGAAATTTTAAGGGGGACTCTTAAAATTCCCCTTTAAGAAGAAGTCCAGTGGAACAATCCACAAAAACAAAGACTGAATAGATATCATGGTGACACTAAACTCATATTTGTCAATAGTAACTCTGAACGTGAACGGGCTTAATGACCCCATCAAAAGGCGCAGGGTTTCAGACTGGATAAAAAAGCAGGACCCATCTATTTGCTGTCTACAAGAGACTCATTTTAGACAGAAGGACACCTACAGCCTGAAAATAAAAGGTTGGAGAACCATTTACCATTCAAATGGTCCTCAAAAGAAAGCAGGGGTAGCCGTCCTTATATCAGATAAACTAAAATTTACCCCAAAGACTGTAGTGAGAGATGAAGAGGGACACTATATCATACTTAAAGGATCTATTCAACAAGAGGACTTAACAGTCCTCAATATATATGCCCTGAATGTGGGAGCTGACAAATATTTAAATCAATTAATAACCAAAGTGAAGAAATACTTAGATAATAATACACTTATACTTGGTGACTTCAATCTATCTCTTTCTACACTCGATAGGTCTTCTAAGCACAACATCTCCAAAGAAACGAGAGCTTTAAATGATACACTGGACCAGATGGATTTCACAGATATCTACAGAACTTTACATCCAAACTCAACTGAATACACATTCTTTTCAAGTGCACATGGAACTTTCTCCAGAATAGACTACATACTAGATCATGAATCGGGTCTGAACCGATACCAAAAGATTGGGATCGTCCCCTGCATATTCTCAGACCATAATGCCTTGAAATTAGAACTAAATCACAACAAGAAGTTTGGAAGGACCTCAAACACGGGGAGGTTAAGGACCATCCTGCTAAAAGATGAAAGGGTCAACCAGGAAATTAAGGAAGAATTAAAAAGATTCATGGAAACTAATGAGAATGAAGATGCAACCGTTCAAAATCTGGGATGCAGCAAAAGCAGTCCTAAGGGGGAAATACATAGCAATACAAGCATCCATTCAAAAACTGGAAAGAACTCAAATACAAAAGCTAACCTTACACCTAAAGGAGCTAGAGACAAAACAGCAAATAGACCCTACACCCAGCAGAAGAAGAGAGTTAATAAAGACTCGAGCAGAACACAACGAAATCGAGACCAGAAGAACTGTGGAACAGATCAACAGAACCAGGAGTTGGTTCTTTGAAAGAATTAATAAGATATATAAACCATTAGCCAGCCTTATTAAAGAGAAGAGAGAGAAGACTTAAATTAATAAAATCATGAATGAGAAAGGAGAGATCACTACCAACACCAAGGAAATACAAACGATTTTAAACACATATTATGAACAGCTATACGCCAATAAACTAGGCAGTCTAGAAGAAAATAAATGGGCGCATTCCTGGAAAGCCACAAACTATCAAAACTGGAACAGGAAGAAATAGAAAACGTACAGGCCAATAACCAGGGAGGAAATTGAAGCAGTCATCAAAAACCTTCCAAGACACAAAAATCCAGGGTCAGATGGCTTCCCAGGGAATTCTATCAAACGTTTAAAGAAGAAACCATACCTATTCTACTAAAGATGTTTGAAAAGATAGAAAGAGATGGAGTACTTCCAAACTCGTTCAATGAGGGCATCATCACCTTAATTCCAAAAGCAGACAAAGACCCCATCAAAAAGGAGAATTACAGATCAATATCCCTGATGAACATGGATGCAAAAATTCTCAACAGTTACTAGGCAATAGGATACAACAGTACATTAAGAAAATTATTCACCATGACCAAGTAGGATTTATCCCCGGGACACAAGGCTCTTTCAACACTCGTAAAACAATCAATGTGATTCATCATATCAGCAAGAGAAAAACCAAGAACCATATGATTCTCTCATTAGATGCAGAGAAAGCATTTGACAAAATACAGCATCTATTCCTGATCAAAACTCTTCAGAGTGTAGGGATAGAGGGAACATTCCTCAACATCTTAAAAGCCATCTACGAAAAGCCCACAGCAAATATCATTCTCAATGGGGAAGCACTGGGAGCCTTTCCCCTAAGATCAGGAACAAGACAGGGATGTCCACTCTCACCACTGCTATTCAACATAGTACTGGAAGTCCTAGCCTCAGCAATCAGACAACAGCAATTGACAATCAGACAATGCCTTTAAAAGACATTAAAGGCATTCAAATTGTCAAAGAAGTCAAACTCTCCCTCTTCACAGATGACATGATACTCTACATAGAAAACCCAAAAGCCTCCACCCCAAGATTGCTAGAACTCATACAGCAATTTGGTAATGTGGCAGGATACAAAATCAATGCCCAGAAATCAGTGGCATTTCTATACACTAACAATGAGACTGAAGAAAAAGAAATGAAAAAAATAAATAAATAAAAAATAAAAAAAAAGAAAAAGAAATGAAGGAGTCAATCCCATTTAAAATTGCACCCAAAAGCATAAGATACCTGGGAATAAACCTAACCAAAGAGGTAAAGGATCTATACCCTTAAAACTATAGAACACTTCTGAAAGAAATTGAGGAAGACACAAAGAGATGGAAAAATATTCCATGCTCATGGATTGGCAGAATTAATATTGTGAAAACGTCAATGTTACCCACGGCAATATACACGTTTAATGCAATCCCTATCAAAATACCATGGACTTTCTTCAGAGAGTTAGAAGAAATTATTTTAAGATTTGTGGGGAATCAGAAAAGACCCCGAATAGCCAGGGGAATTTTAAAAAAGAAAACCATATCTGGGGGCATCACAATGCCAGATTTCAGGTTGTACTACAAAGCTGTGGTCATCAAGACAGTGTGGTACTGGCACAAAAACAGACACATAGATCAGTGGAACAGAATAGAGAACCCAGAAGTGGACCCTGAACTTTATGGTCAACTAATATTTGATAAAGAAAAAAAAGACTATCCACTGGAAGAAAGACAGTCTCTTCAATAAATGGTGCTGGGAAAATTGGACATCCACATGCAGAAGAATGAAACTAGACCACTCTCTTGCACCAGACACAAAGATAAACTCAAAATGGATGAAAGATCTAAATGTGAGACAAGATTCCATCAAAATCCTACAGGAGAACACAGGCAACACCCTTTTTGAACTCGGCCACAGTAACTTCTTGCAAGATACATCCACGAAGGCAAAAGAAACAAAAGCAAAAATGAACTATTGGGACTTCATCAAGATAAGAAGCTTTTGCACAGTAACGGATATAGTCAACAGAACTCAAAGACAACCTACAGAATGGGAGAAGATATTTGCAAATGACATATCAGATAAAGGGCTAGTATCCAAGATCTATAAAGAACTTATTAAACTCAACACCAAAGAAACAAACAATCCAATCATGAAATGGGCAAAAGACATGAAGAGAAATCTTACAGAGGAAGACATAGACATGGCCAACACGCACATGAGAAAATGCTCTGCATCACTTGCCATCAGGGAAATACAAATCAAAACCACAATGAGATCCCACCTCACACCAGTGAGAATGGGGAAAATTAACAAGGCAGGAAACAACAAATGTTGTTCCAGTGTAAGGGAACCCTCTTACACTGTTGGTGGGAATGTGAACTGGTGCAGCCACTCTGGAAAACTGTGTGGAGGTTCCTCAAAGAGTTAAAAATAGACCTGCCCTACGACCCAGCAATTGCACTGCTGGGGATTTACCCCAAAGATACAGATGCAATGAAACGCCGGGACACCTGCACCCCGATGTTTCTAGCAGCAATGGCCACAATAGCCAAACTGTGGAAGGAGCCTCGGTGTCCATCGCAAGATGAATGGATAAAGAAGATTGTGGTCTATGTATACAATGGAATATTCCTCAGCCATTAGAAACGACAAATACCCACCATTTGCTTCCACGTGGATGGAACTGGAGGGTATTATGCTGAGTGAAGTAAGTCACTCGGAGAAGGACAAACATTATATGTTCTCATTCATTTGGGGAATATAAATAATAGTGAAAGGGAATATAAGGGAAGGGAGAAGAAATGTGTGGGAAATATCAGAAAGGGAGACAGAACATAAAGACTCCTAACTCTGGGAAAGGAACTAGGGGTGGTGGAAGGGGAGGAGGGCAGTGGGTGGGGGTGAATGGGTGACGGGCACTGAGGGGGGCACTTGACGGGATGAGCACTGGGTGTTATTCTGTATATTGGTAAATTGAACACCAATAAAAAGTAAACTTTTTATAAAAAAAAGAATTTTTATTTGAAGCTGTCTGATCCTGGACTTTTGTTGGGAGTTTTTTGATAACTGATTCAGTTTCATTGCTGGTGATCAGTCTGTTCAAATTCTCTTTTTCATCCTAATTCGATTTTGAGGAGTTAAATGTTACTAGGAATTTATCCATTTCTTCTAGGTCGTCCAATTTGTTGGATATAATCTTTCATGATATTGTCTAATAACCCTTCCTATTCCAGTGGTGTTGATTGTTATTTCTCCTCTTTCATTTCTGATTTTGCTTACTTGAATCCTTTCTCTTTGTCTTTTTATAAGCCTGGCTAAAGGTTTATCAATTGTGTGGAACTCTTCAAAAAACCAGTTCTTGGGCAGCCTGGGTGGCTCAGTGGTTTAGCGCCTGCTTTGGCCCAGGGCATGATCCTGGGGACCCAGGATCGAGTCCCACGTCGGGCTCCCTGCATGGGGCCTGCTTCTCCCTCTGCCTGTGTCTCTGCCTCTCTCTCTCTCTCTCTCTCTCTCTCTGTTTCTCTCATGAATAAATAAATAAAATCTTAAAAAAAAGAACCAGTTCCTCATTTTAATGATCTGTTCTACTTTTTGTTTGTTTGTTTCTATTTGTTTGTCTCTGCTCTAATCTTTATCATTTCTTTCCTACTATTAGCATGGGGTTCTGTTTGTCCTTTTTCTAGCTCTTTTAGCTCGTTTATTTGATATTTTTCTTACTTCTTAATGCAGGTCTGTATTGCTATAAACTTTCCTCTAGAACCACTTTTGCTGCATCCCAAAGATTTTGGATTATTCTTTTCTTCATTTTCAAGTATTTATTGATTTATTCTTTGATTTCTTGGTTGATCCATTCATTGTTTAGTAGCATGTTATTTAACCTCCATGTATTTATGTTTTTTCCAGATTTTTTTCTTGCTCTTGATTTCTAGTTTCATAGCATTGTGGTTGGAAAAGATGCACGTTATAACTTCAATCCTTTTAAATTTGTTGAAACTTGTTTTATGGCCTAATATGTGAACTATGTCCATGTGCTCTTGAGAAGAATAGAGATTCTGCTTTTTTAGGATAGAATGTTCTGAATATATCTGGTAGATCCATCTAGTCCAATGTGTTATTCAAAGCCAGTGTTTCTTTATTGATTTTCTGTTTGGATGATCTATCAATTGATGTAAGTGATTAATGTCACCTACTATTATTGTATTACTATCAACTCCTTCTTTAATAGATCTTTATGTATTTGAATACTCCCATGTTGGGTGCATAAATATTTACAATTGCTATATCTTCTTGTTGAATTGTTCCCTTTATGATTATATGTGTCCTTTTTTTAATTGTTGTTGTTACAGTCTTTTTTTAAAGTCATCTTGTCCAATATGAGTATTGCTACTCTAGCTTTCTTTTCAGTTTATTTTGCATGAAAAGTATTTTTTCATCCCTTTATTTTCAGTCTGCATGTGTGTTTAGATCTGAAATGAGTCTTTTGCAGGCAGCATATAGATGGTCTTGCTTTTCTACTATGGAACACTTTAAAAACAAGTGTACTGATGATTTCATTACGACTGTATGCATCTTTAACAAAGAAGACCTTTTTATCTGTTGCAATAAAACCAATTTCCACTATCATACCAAACCAAAATTAAATTTAAAAAATACTTTCTTGATATCATCTGATGCCAAATTGTATTTATTTATGTTTTGCTTGTCTTTGTGTGTGTGTGTGTGTGTGTGTGTGTAAGTCTACACATAGTGTTTGACTGCTGTGTCTCTTGCATCCCTATCTTCTTTTTACTATCTTTTTTTTTAAGGAAACTGAGTCATATGTTCCCACATTCTGGATTTAGCTAATTGCATCCTTGGAGTGTTGGTGAGCATGTTTCTTTACCTCTTTTTGTAAATTAATGTTTAAATTTTGGAACTTGATTAGATCGCCTTCAGATTTTTGGCAAGTCTGATGTAGTGCTGTGAATTTCTGATTATATTACATTAGAGGCACCTTAGTAATTACTTTGGGGAATGTTGAGATTGATCTGTGAGTTTGGGTATTGTTAATTTAATCCATCCATTACAAAGTCCTCTGTCAACTTATTTTTTTAATGGAATATTAAGTTACCATCAAATATATTCCATACAAGAAAGGAAGGACATGATTTGTACTTTTTCCAATTTTTAGAATAGGACTTTATTCTGTAGCATCTTCCAGGGGTGACCAAGGGACTTAGAGAGATAGATCAATGATAAATAAGTAGATGATAGATAGATAGATATTTAGATACATAATAGATAAAAAAAACTAGCAGATTGTATATCTTCAAATATATAAATACAGTCATTAATTTTTTTGATACTCAAATCCTTGCATCAAATTGGCTCCAATACCATTCTTTACATACTCTAATTTTTATAGCTTTCTTATTTTCAAGCAAAAAAGGCATTTTAATCTCATTCTGTCCAAACATAAACTCAGTAAAACCCTTCTTCCTTTTAGTGGGAAAATGTGTTTAGAAACCATAGTCTGTGCATTAGAGTGCTTCCAGTACTTTCAGTGGTCCAAATGTGAAAATACATCATTAAAAATATTAAATAAAGAGTTCATACTGATACTACCAACTTAAATTAAAATTTCAGAGTTATATTCTTTTACATTTTACATTTTTATTTTTTATAGTAAAATTTTAGCTTCTGTTGTCATTGACAACATAATTAGCTATTAGTTGTTCTTGATATGTATAATAGTTTAATAAATCAATACCAATATTATTTAACATGAAGGCAGTTGAATATATTTTAATATTTTTGCTATTTTTTTCTGATAAATATATCCTATTTTCTACTAATCAAGTTACTGTTTTCAATGTGTTTAAGTTTGTGAATTTATAATAAAGCTAAAGATATTTTCATTAGTCGCTTGTGGAAGATAGGGGACAACTCGTGTTTTGAAGCTGATAAAGAGGAAACATCAGCTATCACTCTGGTTTTTCATATAATCTTGTTTATTATAAACTCATAATTAAGTGACAAATAATATTTCATTTTTATAAAATGCTCCCAGTAATCAATCAAGAAAGAATGATAGATCAGCAACATACAAATGTGTGTTTTTGGGCAAAGTCCTTATGTTTTATGAGCTTATTTATAGTATTTATAAGAGGGGATGCTTATTACAGTCTTCCCTCAGCTATCTCCCTGTAACTGAGCCAAAATTTCAGGATAAAGTGTATTAGAAATGTAGGCTAACTAAGGTAGTAATTAGTCCCCAAATATCAATGCCTTAGTAAAATAAAAGGGCTTTTTAATACCTCCTCCTCCCATTACATGCCATGTGACCCTGTTCCATGAATTCAAAGATGATACAATCTACCTCTATAACTCCATTTCCTTTTAGGTCCTTGTGATGCTCTATTTGGATTTTGGTTAGCTAAGTGATTTCCTTTGGTCAAAATTGCATTGAGCAAACATTGCAGTCAGAGGCCTGACAATCGCTTGCCTTTTTGTTGGTTTCAGAGCCTTTATTTATGGGAATTTGCATCTGAAAGACCACAAAGGGAGAACACAGCACCCCAACAAGCTCTGCTGACCCAGGAGCTAGGAGCAGACAAACATGCAGGCCTCATATGACATTCTGAACCTGACCAGGAACTTCCCAGATTAGCCCAGACCTGTAGAATCCTGGAATGATTGTTGTTTTAAGTTAGTTTTTTCAATGGTTTATTATATGGCAATGGATAACTGATACACTGAGAATATTAAATAAAACAAGATTAGCCAATATTATAATAGTGTGATAATACCAGGTCCATTTTATTACTGTGCATTCTTTACATGAATTCCAAACATTCTTTAAAGAAAAGTTACAAAGAAACGACTGAATGTCAGTATCACCTGAAACAATTTTTAATTTGTTTTCATTTCTCTTCACAGTGTTTAAAGATTTCTCTTTTTCTATATCTGATTTTTAAAAAAAATATTTAAAATATTTGTTTTGTTTCAAAACTTAAAATATAAATATCCACAAAGTTCTAGCTTTCATCTCTGTACCCTCTCCTCATTCTTTCTTTCTCTCCCCTTAGGTATCCATTTATATTAGTTGTTACATTAATATTTTGGGAGGCATTTTAGAGATTTGTTAGTGAATTTGGTAACTGATACAAATACAGTTAAATTTGTAATTGATACATAGACAACTAGGCTAACGAGAGAATAAGGCAGTTATTAATTTACAGAAGAACTACATTTGTTTCAGAAAAAGAAAATCACTTTATAAGATTAGCTAATTGTGAATAGCATGTAAATTGTCACATCAATGTAAACAGTATCCATTGATATAACTAAAACTATAATACAACTATATTGGAAGTTTGGGAATGGGGGAAAGTTCTTTGAATATGGGGAGTGAGTGAAAAGCCAGTCTTATCTCTTATGCTGGTAAGTGAATAAATAACCTGTATAAGTGAAAAAAACCCCAAGAAATAGCAATTTGGACATGTTATACAGAGAAAGAAACAGTCAATATCAAAAGAATGAACTAAGAACTAAAAGTCATCATCTCTGCAGAAGGGAGGTAGAACCTGTTTGTTGGTTTTTCACAACGAGCCCTGTGATTATCTTATGAGTGTCTCTTTGAAGTCTTACTAGTTGTATGAGGTACTCTCTTTCTTATAATTATGCCCCCTTGAGAAATTAATGCATTGAGAGTTTATCAGCTATCTATTGCTGTGTAATGACTTATAGCAAAACTTGGCATCTGGAAACAACAGATATTAATATCTCATAGTTTCCCTGGGTTCTTGAAAAATTTAGCTGGATGGATCTGGCTCAATCTCTCCTATGTCTGCAATTAAGATGTCAATCAGAAATGCAGTCGTTTTGGTGTTTGACTCTGGAAATCTGCTTCAGGGCTCAGTCACATGGCATGCCCAGAAGACTTCAAGCTCACTCAAGTGGGCCTTTTCCCAGGACAGCCTCAGGACAGAATACTTGGCTTTTCTGACAGCAAATGATCCAGGAGCATCCAAGATGGAGGCCACAGCCTTTTTAAAATCTAGTCTTGGAAATGACATCTATCACCTTTGTCATATTCTGTTAGAGGCATCTCCGTAAGTTCAGCCCACACACAAGAGGAGAGCATTAATTCAGGAACAAAATATGAATGCTAAGGATGTGGATAAGATGAATTATCTTAGAGGTTGCTTACCGCAGGAGAAGTGGCTTCTCCCAGTTCCCATAAGTAAGTGTAAGTGGTAGCCCTATGATGCAGAATCACCCAATTTGATTCCAGGGCTCATGTTCTTAACCACTACGTAACTCCCACATGTTGCCTGCATGGTCTTTACCCTGCAGGGGAAAGCAGTACCTCCTTTCACGCCATCTTGGAAGTGTGGGGGTGGTGGGAGGGATAACAACACATAAGAGCTGACTTTCATATGTGTGGCACACAGCCAGGTATGTTAGATTTGGGCAAACAGAAGTAAACTATATGTTATACTCAATATATAAGATGAAAACTATGACTCACCCATTTACCTCTGGTTCCGAAAGTGTGCATGACTGCAAGAAAGAATTATAGGAGTACAAGGATAACCTTGAATTCACTCTAATTTATAAAAAGTCAAACCCTCTCAAGCTTTAGAACTTTATTGGTAATGAATTATCTGAGGCACCCCTCACACTTGATCATGACAAAGTACAGCTTCATATTTCTGGGATGGGGCATTAGTCACAGGGGCATGTTGGCTAAGGTGAAGAGTTGGTGCTATATCTTTAAAGCTGTTGGGAGCCACTGAACTGTTTTAAGCATGGGGGGATGACATAATTGGATATGTACTTGCTGCTCTGAGCTATACCATTTTGTCTAAAACATCAGATGACATTCTACATTCTCATGCATGAGACAGCAGATGCCTCCTTTACACACCACCAAATTCATTCATGTTACTGTAATGAGATTTATAAATTTCTCATATCTATATATTGGTCAAAGTACCCTATCTCAAGGCACCCGTGTCTGCCTCTCTCTGTGCACATAAACAACTTTGTGGCTACAGTCAGGCTCTGAGTTTTCTACGGCACAGACTGATTGCCTCATTCATGGTCTGTTGTCAGGTGGCAACCCCACTGTTGACACATATTAGGAACTCAAGCTGTTAAATCAAAATGGACTCTTCTTGATGTGGCACCTGCTCTATGTTTTAGGAACTATACTGAGTTCTGGATGTGCAGAAATAAGATAATGTCATTTTATTTTATTAATTAAAAAGTCATGACCATATATATTCATTCAGTTTTTCATTCACTAATCAAACACTTTTGAACTCCTGTGAATGTGGCACTGTGCCCGGTGCTGGGACACAGCATCATACAGTACAGGGCCACAGCTCTTGCAGCTTCTGGGGTTCCTGGGGAGACAGAGCAGTGTATGATGATCCTACCTCAGTACAGGCTCCTACATGAGTGCAGAAAAGGACCACAGTTGAAGGAAGGGGAGACTTTTTGGAGGAGGAACCTCTGAGCTGCTCAGAAGAATGGATGCTAGGAAGAATGGAGAGGCAATTCCATTAAGTATTGGGACAGTGGGTTGCTAAGAATTGAGTGGGGGGAGTGGGAAATCAAGGCTATTTAAGGGGAAGGAATCAACAATGAAAGTAAATATTAGTAGGAATTACTGATCCTTCCAAAATGATACACAGAGCCTCCCAAAGCTTCATCTCTGCTGTCTTTGTGTCTTTTCAGCTCTGTATGAGCAATCCTGCGAGGTATACAGGCATCAAGGGAACACAGCTGGCTTCTTCTACATCGATTCTGATGGCAGCGGGCCATTGGGACCCCTCCAAGTGTACTGCAACATCACAGGTAAGGATCAGAATCTCCACTCATGCTTAACCTAGCTATGTGATGGTACACAGCAGAGGAAGGGCCACTGGAAGGGGACGTGTGTAAATAACAATGTAAAGAACCAACTTCAGGGAGGGTGTATTTAAGTAAATAATAGAAATTAGGAGCTGAATTATCTTCATGGGAGAGGAAGACTTAAAGGTCTTGATCACATTCTGCAGAACCACGAATTTACTATGACGCATTTTCTGTAGAGCTTGCCAAGGACATTTTCTCTCTTAAAACTCAAAAGCAGAAAGAAAAGAAAAACAACTAAATAAACAAAAAACAAAACTCAAAATCAATAAGGGAACTTTGAGTCAGGAAGTGAGAAAGTGTGATTCATGCCTGGCCTCGGGGATAGTGTGAATCCTTTATGCTCTCTGGGCTTCAGTTGATCATCAGTGAAATGGGAAAAGTAGTTCCTTCTTCCCAGAGTTGAGGATTAGACACAATCATGAGTATTGGAGAAAGTAGCCAGGCTAGTCATCCAGTAGAGGCCTAATTAAAAAAAAAAAAAAAAAAGTGAGCTATTTGCATTTTCCTGGCCACTCCTTTCTTTCTAAACTGCAGAAAGATATAGTGAGAATCAATTATTGCATGGATTTAGAAACAATATATGATCACTAAGTTATTCTGAACAATAATTCCATGAAGCCAAAACCTGATGCAATAGTTCTTGAAAATACAGCAGTGCAGGTACACTCTCCACTGTGTGTCCTTAAATGGCATATACACATTTTTGTGTGTTTGTCTCAGGCACTTACCTTTGGAAATGACAGCAGAATCGTGTAATAAAGTAGGAAAGTAGGGGATATTAAGGCTCACTGAGTCCTCAGGCCTCAGGCTTTCCTGCAACAAGGCACACACATTCAAAGAGCTCTTTCTGTAGTCACAGGCTGGAGTGGGCACTGAGGGCTTGCAGAGAAATAAGACATGGACACTCTCACTTAGGAAGCAGTAATATTGGGAAAAATGCCATGCACTTTCACAGATACAAATGCAAGCAAACCATTGCAAAAATGGTGATTATGGGCACTTAGCAATTTGTTCATCTGGATACAAACAGCCACACTTTTTCTGCAGTAGATGCTAGTTACACAGAATTAGATGCATTTCATCACATTTCCTTAATACTTCATCTCTCCAAACTGCATATATGCTGGCTGCTTCTCAACTGTCCCATAACATAATTAGAATTTGTGATACTGTTTCCTTTTCTTTGTTACGGTAACCTATAGTGTTGAACCATAGGTGAAGAACTAGTTTTCTCTGTGGATCTTGAGTATTTTCAAAATGTAATTAACAAACGGAACTCCAGGATTCTTGTTAAAAATTCAGACTTTCTAGCTTGAGAAATTCGAATTCAGTAAATGCCCTTTTACTAAGTCACCTAAATGATTCTGATGCAAACTGTCCCTGGCCTACAAGTTACCAAAAAATGGAGAAAGTGATTTGTCTACAGAATAAGAGCAAGGGCACCAATGCCTGCTAAAGAGAGATTAGGTGTGATTGCTCAGCTCCTGCCCCCTTTGGGAGCTGAACTGAGTTTACCAATACCATCTCTTGCACTCCTCACGATAAAAACCTGAGTTAGATATTTTTATCTCTATCTTACATAGAAGGAAAGAGAATATGAGAATTTCATGACTTGCTCGAGGTAATAAATACTGGGACTAATAGTCAAGACTCAGGAAGCAAACAAAACCTTCTGGTGCAGTAATAATTTATATCATTCAAACAGTAATTGGATACTTTGTATTGCTTATGTTTTGCTTTATACAGTGATTTTATTTTTGTTATAAAATAAATCAATATTAATTATAGAAAATTTAAGGAAAAAACAAGGTCTGAAGAAATTGTTAAACTTACCTATAAACCACAATCCACAGATTGCTGTTGTTATTTTGTTAGGATTTCCTTGGGATTTTTTTTTTTCTGTGAATATTTGTGTGTTTCTTCTATGAATGTATATATTTTTAAATATATATTTTAAAATCATGAATTTGATAGAACAAACATAGACTTGCCTTTATATCATGAAAATATATTTTGAGACTAAAATATATGCATTAAATATAGCTGAAATTTTTAAAACTCTTCAAAATAGTATGTCATGGGGAGTATAATTCATTCATAGGTCTTATTAACATGGTGCTCCCTGATTCTTTGTAAAGGTTTCTCTTGGGATGTATGTATGATATTTTGTCCAGGAGTGGCTAAAGAGGAATTCTTACTTGTACTTTAAAGGTTGCTGTTTTGCTGATGTGATACTAAAGGAATCAGGACCTCAGGGTTGTGTCCTGGAGTTCATATGCTTGATTAGGAATTAGTGGGCATTTCTTTAACTATGCTTTTCTGGTTACATGGAGTTGCAAAACAGTTTTGCTTTCATTTTTGTTTTCTAAAAGAACTATAGAAATAAAAGCAAACCTTGGTACAGGCTAAATTCTGTAATTCTCATATTTAACCAACACACATTTTAATACATAAATATATAATGATAATCAGATACATATTTTTCTGAGTGTTAAATGTTAAGTATGAGTGACTTGTGACACCAATAGAAGTGTGACAAAGTGGCTGAGGGAAGAGAGAGGAGGAGGGACAGAAGGAATGGACAAAGAGAAGAGAGGACACAGAACAGTGTGGGGTGGGGTGGAGGGAGACTCTGTGCCTAACTCCACTCTCTGAAAACACAAAACACGCTGTTCTCTGCACTTTCCAGCAGCGTTATTGGGGTAATCGCACAGAGTATAAATGACACCAGAAGGCGGGGAACCTGGATTCTCTCTCTGCACCTTGCGCCAGTCAGCTGAGTGCCCCTGGCCTAGTTACACATAAATAAGATCTGGGAATCCTAAAATAAGGATCTGGGGCCAGGTGGTCTCACAGGCCTACCTCATTTAGAATTCCCTGAGAGATCATTTGAGGCTTGACAGAAAAGGAGATGTTTCTCCTAAGAAGTCTACAGATACTTGCAAATAGATGTTAGGAGGGTGAAGGACAGGTTTTAGTTTGGAAAACAGTAAATTCAATCTCAGCTGCATCTCTCTTCACAATGTGCCCTGGGGGAACATTGGCTTCCTATTCCTATAGGCGAGGTGGCACCTTACCCCATCCAGGAGATTTATGTCTGTGCATGTCACCTAGCACAGGGTGGTCTTGGGGAGAAGAGCTCCTCAAAAGCTCACAAAGCAAAGGTCCCATTCACTGGAAGGCAGCATGATCTCTGCATGGAGATGGTATGTCAATTAATGGGAGTAACCAAAGGGGGTGATTAGGCTTATTTATAAAGTGGACTGAATCTAAACCTCTACACGTTTTGACAGTGTGCCTGCCATATCCCACGCTGTGTTTTAAGTTGGTTCACCGCGGCACTAGTGGATAGGAGAGAGGGAAGGCCTACCATTTGGATGGAGTGTTGAGTGAAATTATGGTAAAGAAGATAAAAAGTTTCAGTAGGAATAAACATTTGGCCTACTTCTAACATCTCTATATATGATTTACAAATTCAGTTCAGCTCAATATAAGTTTGCACATTTCAGGCACTGTGCATACTGCTAAGGGTATACAAAATAGTGCCTGTATAAGTTTCTCTAGGCTGCTGTAACAAATTGAGTGGCTTAAAAATATCCAGAAATGTATGTGTCACAGTTCTGGAGGCTGCAAGTCCAAAATCAAGGTTCTTTAGGGGCACACTACCTCTGAAACCTGTAGGGGAGAATCCTTTCTTGCCTCTTCTGCCTTCTGCTGGATTGCCTACCTCTGGGCATTCCTAGGCCTTAACAGCAACATTTTGGTGACTGCCTCCCCATATTGTCACCCTGCTTCCATGTCAGGGTCACATGTAATTTTTTCCTCTCATGTGTCTGTTTCTTCTTATACAGATATTAGTCATATTGGATTAGGATCTACTCTAATGGAGTATCACATCCTAGGTTGATTACATTGCAAAGAACCTATTTTCAACTAAGGTCACACACACAGATGTCAAGGGTTAGTACTTCCACGTATCTTTTTGCACAGAATTCAACCTATAATGGTATCATTTCAGTCTCCTTTGCAGTCTCCTTAATCATAGAAAAGACACAGAAGCAATTATAAGGCTCATGACAGGGTATGTATAGTGTTCTGGGATCCCACTGGAGGGACACCCTAACCCAGTCTCCTATAGAGTCCAAGGGCTTTTGGGCAGGCAGGCAACATGTCTCTAGAACCTGGATGGGGAGTAGGAACTGGACAGAAGTAGGAAAAGGAGAGGGACGTCTGGGTGGCTCAGTGGTTGAGCATCTTCCTTTGGCTCAGGGTATGATCGTGGGGTCCTGGGATTGAGTCCCGCGTTAGACTCCCCACAGGGAACCTGCTTCTCCCTCTGCCTAGGTCTCTACCCTCTGCCTCTCTCTCTGTGTCTCTCATGAATAAATAAATAAAATCTAAAAGAAAAGAAGGAAGAAGAAGGAGAAGGAGAAGGAGAAGGAGAAGAAGAAGAAGAAGAAGAAGAAGAAGAAGAAGAAGAAGAAGAAGAAGAAGAAGAAGAAGAAGAAGACATTTCCAGGAAGAGTAAATGAAGGTCAGGAACAAAGTTCAAGGGTCCCCTGAGCCTGCATATTTGTGGGGCCCACCAAACTCACCAAGATGAGCTGCCAGTTTAGAACACTAAGGAAGTCATCAGGCTGAAAGAATAGGAAAGGATCACATTTATTTGAGTAGGGGCAAGCAAAAGCTGTTGAAGGTCCATAATCTGAACATAGTTTCCCAGCAAGGAAATCTACTAAGTCAATTTCAGGGAAGAGAAGGAATATTTTATCATAGGCAGTTATTGAGTATACAGACTGGTTAACTGTCCCTGAATGAGAGATGAACCATTTTCTGAGCACTAGCCGGAAGAGGCCATTCTCATATAATGCATGGACTGTAGCACTGTTCCCTTATCTTGAGGAGAGTGGATCACTCAGAGGGCTTGCTCAAATTAGTGACTGTTTACAAAGGTGTGAGCCTACAAAAGGAAATTACTGGAAGGGGAACACTCAGCAGAGCTAGTAGCAGAGGGGCTGTTCCCACCATCAGGCCCATGGAGGTGAAGGGAGGGGTGTTTCCAGAGTGGGAAGGAAGGCAGCATGCAGAGAAGGGGTTCTTGAGAGAACTGTAAACTCCTGTGAGGGAATAGCCAACTAGGAGCTTGGAGAATGCACTATCTATTCTTGTACTGTCCAGTCTCTTCCCTGTGTCTCCGCTGAGAACCCAGCTAGAATTCAGAAGGCAAGAGCAATTGTTGATGCAGTGTTTTTCATCAGCCTTTCTGGGCTCAGAGAAGGCAGCAGACAGATGGAGAGTGCATTGCTAGGGGGCAAATGGAAAATATCGAGGTTAGCCTGTTTAAAGAACTGTGCAAAGAAGTCTGGGGAAGCAAATGATTAGAATTCATTGAGGATCAAGGATGGTGGTGAGGTAGGAGCTATCAGCAAAATCCACAAAGCATGCAAATATAGGAAGCATGGATTTGTTTAATAGATTTCAACTTCAAGCAGAAAGGACCTCCCGTTGCACGTTAAATGGGAGTGAGATTAAGATGAATGCAAGAGGGGTGCCTGAGTGGCTCAATCATATGGACATCAACTCTTGATTTCAGCTCAGGTCATGATCTCAGAGTGGTGGGATTGAACCCCAGGTCAGGCTTTGTACTCAGCACTGCTTGAAATTGTCTTTCCTTTTGCCTCTGCCCCCCCCCCTTTAAATAAATAAATACAATCTTAAAAAAAGATAAATGCAAGAAACATGCATTGAACAAGAGACCAAGAGAGCTAATGAACTAAAAGTTGGTAAGTCACTCAGTTGGTGATTAACTGAGGGACACATAGACCATTAAGAGAAACTATGGCATACAAAAATGTAATGTTTTGTTAAAAGGGGCACCGGGCCCCTTTTACCACTACCTGGTGGTAAAAACTCCTGGCCTTCATATGGATAATTAAGCCAATGATGTGAAGTTTGTGGTCATCCTTTGCTGTGCCAATCCAGTTGGGCAAGTAGGGAGGAGTGCATTTAAGACAACAAGGGGTCCAGCTGGATTCAGAGTTAGGTTGCTGGGAGAAAATTCATATAAGGTGGGCCTGTAGAGTAGGTTGGATGCCATCAGGAAGTGAGGGAGTTCTGGGCACTGGGATCAATACAAAGGAGAAGATGGGAATGGAGAAAGACCAGGGCACAGAATGTAGTTGAAATTAGTGAACATCTGAGGAATCTGTGCAGGAAGCTGGGGTTGAAAGATAGGAGAATGAGACTTCTTGGGTGTTTCCTGCTTCCCTCAGTACAATGATTTTTTTTTTTTTCTCATTAAACTTTTGTTTTAATGGGTCTCAAAATTCTATGACAGATTTTTGGTCAAGTTGTTTCCATTAAAAAGTACTGATTTTAAAAACTAATAACTTAAAACTGCCACACATGCACACACAAAAAAACAAATGGTCCACAACACATTCTCCTTTCCTTCTGAAGGTTTTACGATGCATTGTTATCATTAACCAGTCTTTTACTATTAAGCTTAAATGGTCAATTGACACAAACAGTTCTGAGACCATTCTTCTACCACTGGTTAAGACTGGGGTGGCAGGTATTGGGGATAAAACTCATTTAGCCTTCTGAGCTTTCTGGGCAGACTTGGTGACTTTGCCAGCTCCAGCTGCCTTCTTGTCCACTGCTTTGATGACACCCACAGCAACCCTCTGTCTCATGTCATGAACATCAAAACAGCCCAGAGAAGGATAGTCAGAGAATCTCTTAACACACATAGGTTTGCCAGGAACCATATCAACAATGGCAGCATCCCCAGATTTCAAGAACTTAGGACCATCTTCCAGCTTTTTTCCAGAACAACGATCTATCTTCTCCATCAGCTCAACAAACTTGCAAGCAATGTGAGCTGTGTGACAATCCATCAGAGGTGCATATCCAGCACTGATTTGGTCTGGATGGTTCAGGATAATCACCCGAGCCATGAAGCCAGCTGCTTCCATTGGTGGGTCAATTTTGCTGTCACCAGCCATGTTGTCACGACGAACATCTTTGACAGATACGTTCTTGACATTGAAGCCCACATCGTTCCCAGGTAGAGCCTCACTCAAAGCTTCATGGTGCATTTCAACAGACTTTACTTCAGTTGTAACATTGACTGGAGCAAAGGTGACCACCATGCCAGGCTTAAGAACATCAGTCTCCCCTCAGCTCACTGGGACAGTACCAATACCACCAATTTTGTAGACGTCCTGGAGAGGCAGACGCAAGGGCTTATCAGTTGGAGGAGTTGGTGGCAGAATGCGATCCAGAGCTTCAAGCAGTGTGGTTCCACTGGCATTCCCATCTTTATGGGTGACTTTCCATCCCTTGAACCAAGGCATGTTAGCACTTGGCTCCAGCATGTTGTCACCATTCCAACTAGAAATTGGCACAAATGCCAATTTGTGTTGGGGTTGTAGCCAATTTTCTTAATGCAGGTGCTGACTTCCTTAACGACTTCCTCGTATCTCTTCTGGCTGTAGGGTGGTTCAGTGGAATCCATTTTGTTAATGCCAACAATTAGTTGTTTTACACCCAGTGTGTAAGCCAGAAGGGCATCTCACGGGTCTGCCCATTCTTGGAGACCCTGCTTCAAATTCACCAACACCAGTGGCAACAATCAGGACAGCACAGTCAGCCTGAGATGTGCCTGTAATCATGTTTTTGATAAAGTCTCTGTGTCCTGGGGCATCAATGATGGTCACATAAAACTTGCTGGTCTCGAATTTCCACAGGGAGATATCAATGGTGATACCTCGTTCACATTCAGCTTTCAGTTTATCCAAGACCCAGGCATACTTGAAGGAGCCTTTTCCCACCTCAGCAGCCTCCTTCTCAAATTTTTCAATAGTTCTTTTGTCGATCCCACCACATTTGTAGATCAGGTGGCCAGTAGTGGTAGACTTGCCCGAATCTACGTGTCCAATGAGGACGATGTTGATGTGAGTCTTTTCCTTTCCCATTTTGATTTAGGTTTAGCGGTGGTTTTCATGACACCTGTGTTCTGGTGGCAAACCTGTTGTGAAAAAGCCAGTGCAATGATCAATTTGATGTTTCAACTTGGCTGGACCATGGTGCCTAGATATTGGGTCAAAACTACATTAATATTTCTGTGAGGGTGTTTTTAAATGAGAGTAACATTTAAATCCGTGAACTGTGAGCAAAGCAGATTACCCTCCAATATGTGAATGGGCCTCCTCCGATAAGTTCAAGCCCTTGGTAGAACAGAGACTGACCTCTACCAAGCAAAAAGAAATTCTGCCAGCAGACAGCCTTCAGACTCCAAATGCAATTCTTTGCTGGGTCTCCATGATCTTGTAACTCAATTCCTTAAAATTGATTGATAGATTGATTGATAGATACATGATAGACTTACACATATATAGATATGGGTAGATATTTATACTCACATCCGGTTGGCTCTGTTTTTCTGGACGACTGGGTCTAATAGACTTGGAGTGCCTATAGTCTAGGTGCTCTGACTCTGTGATCTCCTCTCCTTTCTATTTCTATCATGACATCACATTACATTATAGCTGCTAGTGTCTACTTGTGTGTACTCATGGATCTTCCAACTCCTTGACGGAAAATGAGGGACAGGAGGTGATGAATCCTGAATCTACTTTATGCAAATTCCAATGAGTTCAGTGTAAATGAAACTCTGAAAAATCTCAGCCAAATTAAATATTAATTTCTACCTTCCCCCTTTTTTTTCTACTCTTACTAATATATCTTAAAGTCCTGTCCCATTAAATCAATAGCAGTTTTTAGAACTGTGGATGCTGCCTCAGTGTCTGATTTAACTGGGTTTGAGTCATTTCTACTATGTGCAACGTCTTCTACAAATCCAAGAATGCAAATGCTCATTGTTCCCATTGCCTCCAAGACCTCCTACTGATGGCCTTCCCCAAATCCCTTCTTTTCTTCAAACACAGGGATGACCAATGGGAATAGCAGATGTTTGGGACTCACACTGGAATTCAGATTCTAGTGCTGGCACATTCCAGCTGTGTGTGACCTTGGACAAGTCATTTAGTATTTCTGGATCTTGTATTACTTATCAGTGAAATGAAGATGTTAAAAATGGCTGCCTTCAAGATTAATGTGGAGATTAGAACACATATGCAAACTTCCCTGGCCCAAGAAGCACATGATCATGAAACTGGTTAACCAAATATCCTGGTTTAATGATTAATCATGCCCTCATTCTCTCTCACTGCTGTCCCAGTATATATAATATCTGTATAATCATCCTAGCTGTAAAAGATACCTGTCTCCTCTTGCCAGTGATAAAGTCTGTGATCCTTCTGTAGATGCCATGAGGTTTCTGAGGCTCTAGGAGCCTGGAGGGAGCTTCTAGTACTCCTGAGGGAGAGTTTCTAGTACTGATAAAGCATAATTAGAGAGGTGGGGCATTCTGACAAGATTTTCCTTAGAACTTGACATTTAAACTCATTCTATGCAGCTTCCATTTTGCCATTTTTAATGTTAACAGGACACCTTGTCAACATGTTAAAAGATGTTTGCCAGACAGGCACTGTTTCTCCTCTGTATACAGTACAATTGCATATTGATATGCAAAATTGTTTGTTCAGAACCACTAACAAAAACACATTTATTTTCTCCCTTGATGGATACAATGCCAATTTCGTGTATCTAGACCTATACAGCAATCATCAGGCATTGCAAGGAGTTTACAAGGACTGTTTAGTCAAATCTCTAAAGCAAAACTTGTTTTTCATTCTCAAACAGCTCATAATCCATTTGCAAACCACCTTACAAGTCTCCATATCTTATCACTCGTTATTATGATGCTCTGTTTCTCCTTTCTTTGGCAGCAGGCTCTGTTTTCATTAAAACTCATCAAAGCATGCATAATGGAGTAGGTACAGAAGCTGCAATTGAAGTCTCTCTAATATTCCTGCACATAATTGTGCAGTGTGATTGCAGGTAATAGATTATCATCCAGACTATTGACAGAAAGAAAGAAACGTGTCCACTCAGGTCTAACAGCCTTGCTTTAAAAGTTAGAGCGATGTCTGCAAATTTACAGTTTGTATATGGGCTGCACAAGGGTCTATCAGTGTAAAGAAACAAGAGTTACCCATGACCATTACATGGAACCAAATTATATCACATTTATCTTTCTCTGAGTTTCTTAGTATGTTGTTAATTTTCAGAAGCTGTATTTTACACCAAGAAGAAGTAGAATTCAGTTGTTGCCATCTTGTGCATCTGTAATGAAGTTCTGTCCTAGCACCTCCTATCGGCATTGCCCTGCTGGCTTCTAGCCCAAACATTGCACTTTACGCACACATGTACGTTTATAGGGCACAAAAAGGAAATGTTAACTTCCTTGACAATGTCTTCTGTAAGAACAATTGAGGCTCAAATTCTCAAGCTTGCCTTTCATTATAAGTTAGACAGCCATCATTGCAGAAGTATGGTTGCCAAAAAAATTGTCATTTGATTATAGACTGCATACAACTGTGCCAGATATCTACAGGGTACTGGGTTAGTTCAAGATGCATCACTATGAAATACCTGGAATTGTTTTTACTTCACAAATATGTTAATGAGGCTAATAAGTTATATAAACAAGGTTCCAATTATAGCCACCAGACTTAAAGCAGTTCCTTTGTCTGGTGTGTTCAAAGGCCTAGGAAGCACTTTCCTCTCTTACTTTAAATCAGTATCCATTGCTTGTCTGCTTGGGCCAGGCACTGACAAGGCATTGAGAATATAGAAATGATTAAGATATGGTCCCCTAAGTCCACAGAGTTTATAATCCCCTGTACTTGTGGTAAAAAAAAAAAAAGGAAACAAACCCTAGTTCTCAGCCTTCCCCACTCTAATTCATATTTCGTACAACAGCTGGGGGGATCTTTTGAAAACCCAGGTCTAACTGTGCCTCCCATGTCCTTCTACCTGTGCAAATCCCAAGCTCCTTCTTCATGGCTTACAATTTTGAACGGCATGGTTGTGAGGGTAAGTGAGTTCATACGCATTAATTAAAAGACTTAGAGCAAGTCCTGGTGCTTATTACATCCTTCAAATTATTATAATTAATATCTATTATAATTATTGTCTTGGGACCATGGGCAAGGCCCTCAATCTTTGGATCTTGGTTTCTATCTCTGTACATGATTTTGTGATTGGTATATACACAATTAAATGAGCTAACATTTAAAGAATGTCAGAGAATGGCTGACGCAGATCAGGTAGTAGAGGAAAGATAGGTCTTTTTCCTTCTCTTCTTTCCCCTTCCCTTCCCACTGTCTCTCTGGGAAGCAGGCTCAGCTCATCCTGGGGAGGAGCCAGCAAGCTGTGTCCCTGTCCCCAGGTGGCACAAGCACATTTCCCGCTTGAGACTCACTCATGGATGACATATGTGCCGTGGCTCACTAGCAGTTTAATCAGTTGGAATAATACTTGTATTGTTGCTTATATTTCAGAGGGACAATTTGCTTTCTGTAAATTAAGTG
This sequence comes from Canis lupus dingo, assembly GCF_003254725.2. Lineage (NCBI taxonomy): Eukaryota > Metazoa > Chordata > Mammalia > Carnivora > Canidae > Canis > Canis lupus. The sequence continues at coordinate 26,735,162 of NC_064261.1, read as the reverse complement.
TTTTCTAGAGGACTGTTTTAGGCTGAGGAAGAATGGCAATTCAACAATTTAGAGGAAGGAAACTTTTTTGAAGTGTCTCTCTCCCTGTTTGATATGCTGTCAGCCAAGGTGTGGTGACCTCATAGGGCTTCCAGAAGGCTGGTCTCTTAGGTGAAGCTAGGGAGCAGATCTGCTAGTGTCGAATGTGTGAGTGTTAAAGTGTTCTCTCCGGGCTAGTGGAAGGCGGCATAATCTCCTGCTAAATTGGGCCATTAAATAAAACTACTAAGTCATAAAGCTGTAGCATTACCCTGAAATTAAAGCATTGTCACCTTTGAATTGCCAAGAATTTTAACAAGCACTTAGAGAAATTCCTTTCACACACCCATTTAGCACGGCCAGTTGACTCCAACCACGTGGATGAGAACAGAAGGCTCAGGACAGAAGATAGGAGGATGATTGCAATGTGATTTTCATTCATCTATTTGCTTATTCACTCATTCACACATACATACTTTACTAACACATTTACTGATTTCTTGAATTTCTTTATTCGTCTCTCATTTATTTACTCATTAATTCTCACATGTATTTACTTCTGCATTTATTTTTCATGTGTGCAATTACTTATACATTATTCATTCATTCTTTGAGTCAGGCACTCACTCAGTTATTCAGGTGGTCATTCAGAAATTAAGCCATTCACATAAACTTTTGGGAAGTGACTGAGTTAAGTGTCAAGGTTACAAAATGAATGTCTGTCCTTGTCCTTAAGGAACTCAGTTGGGAGACAGAGACAGATATTGTAATCAGATTATTTATACATGGTGAAGAAAATAAAATAGAAGTCAATAGATGGTACATGATAGTACAGGGAAGGCAGGGTTGAATCAAGGGATCAAGAAGACTGGGGATGGTGGTCAGAGAAGGTGTCCCTGAAGAGCTATCCTCTGAGCAAGGTTTTGTAGTAGAAACAGCCAACATTTAACTGGGCCAGTAGATACTGGTATGAGGCACCATGTTAGGTACTTTATATTCATGATGTCATTCAGTTTTTCTGGCAATCATGTGACAAGGGTATCATTCTTTCCATTTTGTAGAGTAGGACACTGAAATCGAGAGGCTGAATTACTTGTCCCGGGTCTCACAAGTTGACATGTTAGCCATAAGTTGGAACTGGGTGTGCACTTCCTATCTCTGGGTCCCTAGGACAGGTGACACAGGGGTCCTGAGGCAAAGGAAGACCCATGTGTCCAAACAGACGCTTCCTCTGGCTCCCCCTGGTTTGTCCTGCTGTCATTCATTGGTCAATAACACAGTGGAAAACTTCTCAAGGAAATGACCCTGAAGGAATGAGGTCTCTCTAATATCCACTTTACCTCCCTTATTACCAGCTTCCTCATCTATAAAATGGAGACCTTTCAAAGTTTTCTGAATATTGCATGAGAATTATATAAAGCAAAGAATCCTAAATTTTATTTCCCCAAAGGATGACCTGGGATAAATGTTTAAAATGCTATTTTGTAGGATATCCTCATAAATGGTTATTCAGTAGGTTTAGGACAGTGATCAGAAATAGTATTTTTAATAAGTACCTAAAGATATCAAACTTTGGAAAAATTACTCCATCAGGTGATTAGCACAGTGTTTAACCATTAACAAGTTGGGTCCTTATTCATTTCCCACTTCTAAGAGGGACCTGGTCAGTGACTAAAAGAGCTGTTCTTCTTAACACCTGAACACAGGACCTATCCTGGCACCCTCCTGGTAGATCTTTTGCGGCACATTTGTATTACAAATATCTGGTGATCCCTTCCTTTTAGTGCTGTGGGGATCAGGGCACAGTCCAATCAATGTGGGTTTTTTTTGTTTTTTTTTTTTTTTTTGATACTCTGCTCTATAAGCTATTGTAAACCAATAGCCTCTATGCCCAGGAATCTCATATTTAACTTCTAGCTCTTAAAGCACTTTTATCTAGGTCATTCTATTTAAGTCATGCAATTATCTTGTAGATTTGACAGCCGTGGAATCCCAGGAACATTAACTTCTAAGAGACTCAATTGCCTCATCTGTATAATAGGGATGATCAGTTACACTTACCCCAATGTGCTGATGTGTAGATTAAATAAAATTAAGTGAGTGATGTGCTTAATGCACTCAATCCAAAATGTGGCATTCTCTAAGAGCTTCTGAAATAGAAGCCATCATCAGCAAGTACCATTATCATAGGAAGATCTAGATGTTGAAGGAATTCAGATATAGGAGCAATCAAGAAAGGCTTTGTGGGAGACATAGGGCTTACATCTTGATCTTGACCGTGAAAGATAGTTATCCCAGGGCTGGGCAGAGAGGGAAAAAGAGGAATAAATAAATCCTGTTGAGCTCAGTAGAGTCGCAGATGTGGAGATGCAATGAGCAGGTAGGTGCCTAAGGGCCCTTGATCTTCTTTGAGGGCTCCTGGCTCACCCATGTATTTTGAAACTGCTATGATTGGTGTGAATGCTTTCCTTGTCTGGAAGAGTGAAATAACAGGTGGGAGTCAAAAGCACCTCCCAGAAGGCTCACTTGCTCTTGTTCACTTTTACTCTGGGCCCAGGATTCCAGAGACAGATGATGAATTGAAGTCAGTCTAGACATTTCAAAGAATAAAAGAAAGATGTGCTAGCAGCTAGTGATTCCATTCTCTCTCTGCAAAGTAGGGGAAGCAGAGGAGAAATTCTCTAGGAGCAATTTTCCTATTATTCAAGTCAAGAGAGCACCCATCAGCCTTGTGCTTGCAGGATGCAAGGGTTTGAATATGTTAAACATATTTGCAAGGAGAAATTGGTAAGAGCATTGACTGGTTAGCCTGTCCATTGAGACAATTGCCACACGGATGTAACAGTGCCACCTCTGCCACCATTCTGTCCAGCCCTCAATGCCCTATTCCCAGTTCTGTTCTTCTGGAATCTCATTCCTTCACCAACTTCTTTAGACCTAGCTCTCATCCCTCTCTATTATGAAATTTCTTTGTCTGTCACAGTCTCATGGTTCCTCTTTCAAATCACACAACAGACAAACATGTACCAAATCTAGCATTGTCATTAAAAACTTGGGCTTTGGGCATCCCTGGGTGGCTCAGTGGTTTAGAGCCTGCCTTTGGCCCAGGGCGTGATCCTGGAGTGCTGGGATCGAGTCCCACGTCGGGCTCCCTGCATGGGGCCTGCTTCTCCCTCTGCCTGTGTCTCTGCCTCTCTCTCTGTGTCTCTTGTGAATAAATAAATAAAATCTTAAAAAAAAAAAAAAAAAAACACTTGGGCTTGGTTTGAATCCAAGCCCTAGTACTTCTTAGTTTTCTCAAATTAGCTGATGTAATTGAGCTACTCAACTTCCCTGTTACTTGGATTCCACTTCTATAATTAAAAATAGAACCTATTTTTAAGGTGGTTATGAGGCTTGTAAGAGATAATTGATGTAACCCATAAGGAAAAATGCCTGGCATTATATACTTAATGCATGATAGTTATTATTACTTATTTTTACCACCCTAGCCCTAGAAACCTTGACTTTGGTTTCTGAGGATGCAATAATGCAAATAATTAATAATTTTTATGAACGCACAACACCTGATATACTGAATGCACTCCTGAGAATTAATTCAACATTATTAATAAATATGCACTTGAAAATGAATATGCTATCATGTGTGAATGATTGAATATGAAACTAATTTTTTTTCTATTTGATAATTATTAGGCCAATTAGTCCTTAGTTATGTGTGTGGTGGTAATAGGGCAAATGCACATGAATTTATCAGAACATAGTAGGATAGCTTTGAGCACTTTCTACAGGTGAAGTACTGTGAAAAGCATTATCTTTTTCTCCCTAAAGTTTTTATTCTAAAATGTTCAAACTTACAGAAAAGTTGAAAGGACACCAACATGAGCACTCATGCATCTTTCCCCTAGCATCTTCAAATGTCAAACTTTTGCTGTATTTGCACATTTGTGCCATCCTCGTTTCCCTCTCCCTCTTTTGTCCCCCTCTCCCACTTCCCTTACTTCTGGTATAAAATATTTCTTTTTTTTTTTTTTCTGAGCATTTTGAAAGTAAGTTGTAGACATACTGAAAAATTTAAACCTAAACACTTCTGCTCATATCTTTAAGAACAAAAATATCACCCTACATAACCATAGTACCAAAACCACACATAAGAACATAACCATTAATTCAATCAAAACTATCCAATATCTTGTTCCTACAATGTCTTTTTTGGCAGCATTTTTTTTTTAATTTTTATTTATTTATGAGTCACAGAGAGAGAGAGAGAGAGAGAGGCAGAGACACAGGCAGAGGGAGAAGCAGGCTCCATGCACCGGGAGCCCGACGTGGGACTCGATCCCGGGTCTCCAGGATCACGCCCTGGGCCAAAGGCAGGCGCTAAACCGCTGCGCCACCCAGGGATCCCCAGCATTTGTTTTTGTATGTCTATTAAGGATTCAAGGAGTGTCCACGTGTTGGGTTTGATTGTCATACCCTTCCCCAACCCATCTCTTTTGTATGGTTTTCATCCCAGTAACCTTTTTGGAAGATATCAGCCAGTTATTAAGCAAAATGTTCCATATTTTTTGGAATGTTTTCTGATAATTTCTTTTTTTTATTTTATTTTTTTTTTTTTGATAATTTCTTTATTGTTGGAATACTTTGGCAAGAAAACCTCATGGGTGATGTCTGTCTCTCCAGAGCATGCCACCAGGGGGCAGGTGGTGTTATTGGGGAGCTTCAGCCCCATCACTGGCTAAAGCACTTCTGCATCTCTATGTTATAAAGATGTTTATAATCCGTGAATCGTCTGTGGGGTTATATTTAGACTCTGTGTGACTATCCAGTTCCCAAACATTTCCTCCCCGTCCAGGAATGACCCTAACCCATATGCTATTACACTGGAATTTGTAAAATGCTGTTTTACTAATCCTATAATTCCTTCTGCATTTTCAGCTGTCATTCTGCATTCTTCTCTACAGAAGAGTCTTTTTTTTTTTTCCCAGAAAAGCTTTTTATCCCTTGCCTTGCCTCCACCTCTCTTGTGTTGCTCTAGACTCATAAATTATCTCATTTTGAAATGTCACTATTATTGTTATATATTTTGATGTTCAAATTGCCCCAAATACAGCTAGTTATGATCCCACTAATTCTGTTCCTGTCTTTCTTACCTGCCTCCATTAATCTTGGAGTACTTCCTTGTTTTCTACCAGATGTTACCTTGGACTTGCCTTGCTTAGACTAAGACTCAGGGGTTTTCCCAAAGAAGCAAAAGACACATTTTCATAGCAAATGGTATTTGGAAATTAGAATCTAGGTGTTAGGTTTGCTTATTACATCTAGTCCATTTCAGTGGACAGAACTTGGAAATGTGTGTGTGTGAGTGAGTGTGTGTGTGTGTGTGTGTGCATGGGTGCATACTTATGTATACTTAAATTATCATTTCTTATGGTTATCTGTAATGCAAATGGAGCACTGTTAGATTTTTCCTCATCATTCTCTTTTCCATCTCTCTCTTCTCTCTCAGTAAAACCTGTCTCAACAATACCAATATATTTATTCATTTGTTCTACCTGACAAAATATACAAAATAGCTTCAGAGTCATATCAGCAATATAACTACCAACAACAAAGTGAAGCATAACATTTACTGAATTTTAATTTTAGTTCTTGAAATGTATTCTATCAAAGGTGTATAGCTAGACAGACTATTTCTTTATTATGAGTGCATAGAATTTCACTGTGCCAATTGACTATGTTTTATTAATTCAGAAACCCCTTGGTGGATATTTGATTTTTTCCCTTTATATTTATTCATTTATTTGAGAGAGAGAGAGAGAGAGAGAGAGAGAATTCCAGCTAGACTCCCCATTGAGCACTGAGACTAGTCAGGGTTTGATCTCCTGACCCCAGCCAAAACCAAGAGTTGGACACTCAATGACTGAGCCAACCAGGCATCCCTGAACTTTTTCTTCAATATGCTGCTCTTGCAATAGATATTCTGGGCTGCAGAGCAGAATTTCAAGTACATATCTGAACATACTTTCCCATCCTATATCACTTTTTGCTGATTTCAGGAAATGTCACTGAAGTCAGTGAAATCCTGGCAATCTGTCGGATGTTTAGTCACATGGTAAGTAAATGCCATGGTGTTTGGTATACAAAGACGTACCAGATCGTCTTTTGCCTTGTAGAGCTTACAGTTTAGCAGGGATTTGAGTAAACAAGTTTTTATAACGGTTCTTGAGCAAGACCAGAATGGGATGCTGGTGGAGTTAGAAGAGGCTTCACACTGGAGAAGACACTGGCACTTTGGGAATATCATTAATACTGTGATGAGCTCCAGAGCAGAGATGTTTGCTGAAAGAAAGATGAATCATTCCAGGCTCTTCTTTAATATTCTTTTTTGTCAGTCACCTCTAGGATCAGAGTATAAGATCCTTGAAACTGAGTATTAGACAATCTGTGCCTTGTCTTCCTTTGTTAGCTTGTAAAAGGAGATGTAAATGCTGCCCTTGGATATCCCTCCTCAGCACTATGGTAAGAAGTCAATTCTCTCCTTTCCAGACTCCTAAATTCAATCTTGGCTACTTTAGCTCTTCTTAACCAAAGGAATGGAAAATACTACTTGTTGTCTACTTACGTTCCAGATACTGGGCTATATTGTCTTAATGTTTATTTCATGGAATCCACATGATGAAGTATGAGGTAGAGATCACTTTTAACTTGTATTTTAGAAAACAGAGGCTCAGATACATTGAAGAACATGTCCAGCATCACTCAGTTAGTAAGTACCATATGTAGGAACTGGATTTAGATCTGTGTGCGTGCCAGCTTTTTCCTCAGAATGCACCAAAACAAAGGTACTCCTAAAGATTTCATAAATACCTCTAATAGCAACCGGAGCCTACTCACCAGCTACACAGCCCATTTTCCCTCAGGTGATTTTGATATGGGGGCTTCTTTCTACTCTCCCTTGCCCAGAAGCCTGGACACCTGGCTTGTCCACATCTGCCCCTCCTGCCCCACACTGCCAGACTCTCGGCTTCCATGTGAACTTCTCTCCCAGAACTGGCTGTGAAGGCCTTGAGCTGGTGTCCAGAGCGTCACTTAGCCTCATAACCCTCACCCTACCTTCCCAGTCCCTAACATAATGTTCTGCACACTCCAGACATTTAATACATTTTCCTTGAGTAAGCCAGCGAGTAACAATCAAGTATGATATAATGTGCATGGAGTCTGGTCACCCTCACCACGGCCCCCTCCCCGCCCTCCCCCCGACCCCCAAGCGTAAAACAGCTTTCCCAGGCCTCTGTGATCATACCACCTGTTTTAAAGCAAGGCAAGAGAAAAATACCCCCCCCCCCAAAAAAAAGATATATAAAAAGTAAAGGCTCCAGCGAAGGAGGAGAATAAATCAGAGTCAAGTGTGTTGTCTGGAAGTCCTAAAGCGTGACCCGCGCAGGCAGGTGGGGCCCCAGGGCGCTGCGGTGTCTGCCTTAGAGCCCTAGTGCGCTGCGCTGCATCGCCCCCCTCAGCACAGGTTCCCAGAACTGCGTCCGATGATGAAGTTGTCCTTTCCAGTGCTCCCTGAGCGGCTTCATCCGGAGGCGTGATGGCCTTGGCCTCTGATTTTCTGTCTGGTGCCCAGGTTCTGGGCTCAGCACCCCCCGCCCCCTCCCCCAGCCCCTGCGTTTTATTCTGCTCCGCCGTTGTCACTGCACAGTGGGTTGCATCCAGTTCACAGATGAGAAGACTGAGGCGTGGGGAGGTGAAGTTCTCTGCGCTGTTCAGGGATCCGAGCTGGTAGGGTCCGGCCAGCCTGCGGTCCCACGCCCTCGCTTTTCTCCCTCGCATCTGCCTCCATTAACCAGAGAAGCCCTTGCCAAGCTGATATTTACTCAGCAGTCATTGCCCGTGATTTAAATGGAGAGATAAGGTACAAACATATGAAAAATTAAATAACTATCAATGCAAAACGACAAGAGATGTCACTAGGCTGTACATGGGTAGATGGCAAATGAGTGGTACAGGCAGTGGTTTGAGGATTATTTAAACTGTCTTTACCCTTGGCACAGAAAATTCACTTTGTCAACATAGATAACTGTACCAAAAGTGACCCCAGGGACCTTAATATAGACTTGCTTTATTACAATAGGGGCATAAGTGAATTGGCACACTTTTCAAAGGACTATAAGCAGCTCCCCACGGTGATTTAAGTTCAATTAAGCTGGGTATTGACAATCTGTAGACTTCCCTTCCTCCCATGCATTGCGATAGAAAAATTGCACATTTTTTTGGCCCTGCAAATAGACAGATATGTGCATAGAATGAGGTCTTATTAATCAGAGTTATTTCTTCTCTCTCTGTCTCTCTCCTTTTTTTTTTTTACTTTCCTTTAGTTTGTTCTTTCTTCTCAGTGGTGATATCCATGGTAACAGAACAGCTTACATCATCTGCAATTACTGCTATTGTTAATAATAATAATGATCATCATCATCATAATAGCAATCAGATAGAATGAGAGAAGAAATATGAAAGAAAATTAAATTGTGGCTCTGTATGTAAACAGTTTACGGTTTCTGAAATGAGAGCAAGTGAAACTAGCAGGTCACAGAGAGACCCAGGATGAGGGTTCATAGAGGGCTTTCTTGGAGGACAACTGGAAAAGATTTCACAACAGAGATGAAGATACAGAATGTTCAAAAATATCTCATCATTACTGTGCTAGCACTTTGTGTAACTTCTTTTTCTTTTCTCTTGTTGTTGATATTGCTGGTGGTCATACTGAATGTGTATACGTGTTTGTGTATGTTGATCTTATAACTTGAAACCTCTTTTACATTTGGATCACTACATATGCATAGAGGAGTGGCTTTGAAAAAGCTAGAAGAAAAAACCTATTAGAGACAAAAGATAGTGGTTAACTAATCTCCTTGTTTGACAATGATTTCCTGAAATCCTACAAAGTGCTCAGTGGCCCCCTTGGTGGTCTGAGGATGAAAGACTTCAATAGATCTGTCCATTCTCAAGGCAAACATTGCAGTCTCTGTTTGGGCAATGTCCTCTGACATCCACTCCCAACCCTGCCCCCACCAGATCTCTGGGCAGCCTCACTTACTTGTAGTAATTTCAAGAGTACTTATAATAGCCTGAGACATTTGTCATTCTTCTGTACACAATTTTACCCCATAACAATGATAAGCTTTTAGAGAGTTAGGCAGTATATTACCCATCTGAGCAGGTACTCTTGCGGCTGGCACAGCATTAACTGGGTACATATTTGAACATTAGAATGAATAATATACTTCATATTTTGGAGATCTCATAGCTCTATGGGAAGATAGCCTTCAAAACTTAATTCACAATGCAGTTTGAGAAATGGCTTGCTAGCCTCCATAACAATACATTGTTATGTCTATGAGATGATGTTTTAGAATTTTATCACATATGCTCCTTGATGCTCCATGGCCTATAATTCCTTTATGCATAAAGGTGGCAAATAACTGGTGGGGGTCTGGGTTATGAGATCATTTACACTCATCCAGTACATTGGGCATCCTTAAACAACATCCTCCGATTTCTTCAAAGCTCTAGTAATTAAAACAGTATGGTACTGTCATAAAAAAAATAGGCACATAGATCAACAGAATAAAATGGAGAGCCCAGAATTATATCCCCACAGATGTGTTCAATTAATATTTGACAAGGGAGCTAAGAACACTCAACGGAGAAAGGATAGTCTCTTAACAAATGGTGGTGGGGAAACTAGATAGCCACATGCAAAAAAGAGAGAGAGAGAGAGCGAGAGAGGGAGAGAAATTGGGCCCCTATTTATACCATTCACAAAAATTAACTCAAAATAAAGAAAAGGCTTAAACATAAGACCTGATACCATAAAAATCCTAGAAACACAAAGAAGTCACTCCTTGACCTTGGTCTTTGCAATAATTTTTTGGCTGGGACACCAAAATTACAGGCAACAAAAACAAAACTCAACAAGTGGGATTACATCAAACCAAAAATGTTTCTGCCCAGTAAAGGAAACCATCAACAAAATAAAAAATGGAGTCTATAAAATGGTAGAAAATATCTGCAAACTATGTATCACATAAAAAAGCAAATATATAATTATTGTTACTTTAAACTAACTAAGAGCCTTAGTGAATTGAATAAATTCCTGCTGCCAGTTCAAAAGTCTCCAAATACAGTGGTCTCTTAAGCAGGGAATTTGTCTTGGGATAATTGAATACATGTATTATTTTGAACAAGTTAGAAAGATAGGGCTATGCTTATCATTAGGGGACTGAATGGTAGCATACACTAAGAAATAATGGAGAATGAACTGAGTAGCAAAAAAGTAGTAGCAAAAGCAGTGCCTTTCCCGGGTTTCTGGGACCATGAGGACTAAACCAGCAAATTCCACTGACAAAATTTCAGGAAATGAAAGGGACACAGATATATATAAAGACACAGGAGACTCTTCTAAAGTATAAAGATAATTGAACAAGATAGTAATAAGTAATACACCACAATAGCTATATTACAAGAAATTGCAGTTAAGCCCACTTGTTAACCTCGTTTCCTGGATGAGCTTCCCACCCTCAATTCCCTAAGGAACAAAGTCCGAGTCCTCAGTCTCATGTTGTAAAAAAGTTTCAAAACATAGATTCTTTACACCTTTGCATGCCGGACAGACTGTTACATGTCCATGTGAAATGTGATGCCAAATCACTATGATATTATCATGGATAGAAAGATTGGTATTAATATCCCATTTTCCAAAGCAGAAATTTCAGAGGTTAATAACTTGCCCAAAGCTTCACTACTGAGATGTAGCAGAACACATTTTCCAACCAGACAAGCAGATTTCTAAAGCCAGGCAGTCTCATGGGACCTTGAAGTCCTAGATTCCTCTCTAGAGATGAGAATATATGCCCTGTGGTAGATGGTCTGGTTTGGAGGCAGACCAGCAGAGGATGGAGCTTGGAGCTTGGAGAATTTTATAATTCTCCCAATCATAGAATTTAGATAATTTACTCCTCCGACCCTGAGTGTAACTGGACTTTCTTAAGTTATAGGTAAACCTCTAAAGGTTTGTGTAAGAGTTCAAGTTCACAGAACTGTGGAAAGGATGAATTTCCTATTCCAGGTCTCTTGAAACTGGTGTGTTTTCCTCATGGATCTGTAGAGAGAGAGAGAGGACCAATCTCAGTTTGCCCCCACCCCCTCCAAGTGCCTCATATGTCTTACTTTATGTTCTGGGAAAGAACCCCGTTAGTAAGAACTATTGTGAAAACCACCAGAAGCCATCTCCTCCTTGATGCTATTGTCAATAATAGTACCAACTGATATCTGTGGGATCCTTAGGAAAGAGATGATACATCTATTATATAATAGACACATACAGATTTTTGTGGAATGCTTAATAATTTAGTTAATAATGGACCTTCTCACACAAACCCCCTCCATCCTTACAACCACCCTAAATGGTTGACATGATTTCTGCTTTCCAAATACTACTGATGAGGAAACTGAACTCTAGAGAAGTAATGATTTGACCAAGGCTAGTGTTAACCAGTAAGTGTTGAGTTGGCATACAAATCCAGGTCTTATAACAGCAGAGCCCCTTCTGTGTCCATAAATATCCACATGCCCGTTGACTAAATTGACCATCTTTAACATTTAGCTTCATGCCTTCAATATTCAGTTAAGCCATGTGCATGCTGTTCCATGAATGGGTTTCCACCTCTGTCCACCTAAAAGACGGTTCAAAATGAATCTTACTTGTTTGAAAATCCTTAGAGGTAAACTTCACATAGACATTCCCTAGCTAAAACTACCTGTCCCCATCCTAGAAGAGACACTGGGAGCATCAAGCACGAAAGCCAACGTCCATGAATGGCATTGACCCCTAGCCTTTAATATTTTGTCAGAGTGCAGGGCTTAATCTGCACCTGCTACCAATGAAATAGAGAGGAAAAAAATAAAAAAAAAAAGCAGAAAGTGAAAAGAAATAGCATCCAATTACCTCCTTCTTTTCAATCTGTCTTCTGCTATCTCCTAGGAGGAAAAAAATAATCAAAGGACAAAGGGCATCTTTGAAAGGAAAGCCAGCTAAGAGGCTCTAGGTTTCCCATCATCACCTCTCCTTGTGTCTCTCATACTGTGTATGCAGGATTTGTGATGTCTTTGTGAGTCATGGGGAGCACTTTGGAGCTCTTAATTGTTCCTTTGTATCTTGTGTATATTTGCATATGTCAAAAGGTGCCAATAGTTGAGCTATTAGGACTTCCATTCATCCTTAGGTTCCAGAAGGCAGAGTTGGCAACATTAATGGCTTTAAGATGAGAGGTTGTCTCTCCCACACATTTTCCTTTTCCATCTTGCTAAAGATAGAATATGATTCTGGCAATATCAGTCTGTGAGTAAATGAATAAGCAAATCAATGAGTGAATGTATGAATAATCAGATGAATGGATATATGGATATAAGAATCTGTGTATATTTGGAGGGAAATCTAAATTCGTATGATTTAATGATACTATGCGGACCATTTCTGGCATCAGATTGGACACAGTGAGACTGGGAACAAGTTTATTTTTCTTTCTCTAAGCCTTCGTATATCTATACCTCTATGCATATGTCTGTGTCTATACATATGGCTGTGTCAATATCTATGTCTTTCTGTCTATATTTATCTATCTATGTTGACATCTACCATGGTGGATTGTTATGTACACCAGAAATAAGGTACGTAAAATGCCCTCATATGAAACAGTAACACAACATCTAGTATTATACATTAAATTGGTGGTTCTTTTCTTCTTCTACATACCATGGACATTTCAGAACTGTCAGTCTTTATTTCTCTCTATGATATTGTGTTATTAAACAATTACCTTTCTTTGGTAATTTAACAGTTTGTCTCATCAGTACTGACATTTTCGGTGTTATAGGTTAACTACTTGTGTAATATTATTTTTACCAATTAGAAATAATGTCCTATTATTACTTTAAAGTCCGAATTAATAACCTTCTTTCTGATTTGTTTTTTAGACTTTATAGAAAATGTTTTATACCTCCATTAAACATTGGAGACGTGGTTATCATTGGGCTGGTTTTAGAAAATAGTCTGAAGCTTAATCAGAATACTTGAATAGGGTTTAATAATTTTGCTTCAAGAAATACTTCCTTCTCTGTGGTTGGAAAATACTTTAGGGATAATGGAAACCAAATTTTCTTTCTCTCCCCTCTACTAATATAGGGAAATAGAAGTGCAAGCAGTGACATTACTTCTTCCAAGTCACGTACAGAGTTAGGGTAGAGAAAATACTAAAACTGGGGATCTTGGTTGCCTGTGCTTTTCCTTTTTTGATAAATATGCTTAAAGTTGTGATCCTGCTTATTAGTAGTACAAATTAATAATAGTAACTTTTAATGTGGGCACTGATCACTATTGTTTAATAGATATGACTTGGGTCATTTCTTTACTTCCTAGCCCTTGGTTTCCTCCTTTATAAAAATTAGGAGGGTGAAGTAGGAGGGAAACCACATGATAGCTATGTTAAGTTATTTTTCAGCTCTGAGAATCTATGAAGAGTAATGATGTTATTATGTGGGCAAGATTCTCGGATGACAAAAGCTTTTTGAGTCTTCCTATTTCCTCCTTTGCTTTATTTGTGAGCATGTTCGGAATGAGATTTTATGTCCAATTGCAGTAAATGTTTTAGTCTATGTTATTAGTACAGAATGTCTGATAGATCTCAGATAGTGCCTTGCAACTTCATATGTTTGGTTGCTGTTCCATAGTAACAGCCCTGCTACTGGGATTGCTGTCTTTTTTTTTTTTTTTTTTTTTCCTGATAATAAAACTGAGCCCTAGAAAACTGAAGTGATTTTTTCCAAGCTTGTTGTTGGCAGAGATAGGTGTCAAATACACATGTCTCAAGCTGTAAAACTCAAATTTCTCTCCTCTCTCCTCACCTCCCATTCTTACCTGTAATGGGTAAAACGTGTCCTCCAATCCTGATGTGAAGGTCCTCATCTCTGCATGTTATTTTATTGTAAAACTCTTAAAATATTTCTTTGGCAAATAGAGGTAGCAGAGAGAATTTTTTTTAAAAGGAACTTCAGTTAAGTGTCTTGTATGTACAGTGTGGATCACGCAACCTCATCCTTGTTAATTAGGTGTATTTGATAGTTGACTTTCTATATGGAGGTCTTTCTGTGTATAGTAAACATTCAGTGTGATACCTGTGTATCTGCGAGATGGTTATCTGTTCTAGTGTTTGTCTTGTGGGGAAGTGTGTGTAAGTAGCTGGAAGTATGGGCTTTGCAGTCAGACACCCTTGGTTCCTATTCTTGCTTGGTCACTTGCACATGGGTAAGCTGCTCAGTTTCGGTCATTCACTTTTCCTTCATTTCTAGCACGGCATTTCTAAATTCCTTCCAGGTTAGGTGATGCCAGTTTAAAATTATGGGCATTAAATGCTTAGCATAATGGGCCCCACAAACTTAGTTTCTAGGATTATTAACCCCTGTACTAACTCTGGGTGGAGCTCTATGAGAAACAGAAATTCTCTGGTCATTTGAATTTGCATAAGTGGAGCACTCCTGTAGATTATTTGTCCCATGTTGAGTCAAACATCACATTACTTGTATGATCCTTTTCCCCACCTGCCCACCCCCAGCTTTATTGAATTATATAAGTATGATCCTCTTTTGACCTTCTTTTTAATGTTTCCTGCCTTGGGTTGTGTTTTCTGGATAGAGGACAAGATTTGGACATCAGTGCAGCACAACAATACAGAGCTGACCCATGTGCGGGGCGCCAACCCGGAGAAGCCCTACACCATGGCTTTGGATTATGGTGGCAGCATGGAGCAGCTGGAAGCCATGATTGACAGTTCAGAGCACTGTGAACAGGAAGTGGCCTACCATTGTAGAAGGTCCCGCTTGCTCAACACGCCAGGTAAGGCTCACCCCCAGCCCTCTGTGTGAGCTGCACAGGGTGACCACAGATAGTCCTGGAAAACATGGAATGTCAAGGAGAAGGGTATTTGCCCACAAGGTGGGGTGCAGTGATGGTTGTTCATTGTGTGGTGGAAAGAAATGAAGCCAAGACAGGACTGGGGATGTACCCATCCTGGCTCTGATTCCCAGGTATGACCAAAAGGAAGTCTCTCAAGGTAACCTCTCAAGGTTGCATCCTAATCTTCAAAGAGAAAATGGTGACAACACACATTCTTCAACAATTGAGAGAATGAGGAGTTGCTTGAAATCAATAGCACTTGAAGAGAGCATTGAACTAGATATAGATGGTTTGGAGGTGGAAAGGAATGTTTCTGGGAAAGGGAACAGCATCTTAGAAAGCATGAAGGATCTCTGCACATTTACCAAAGAACAGTGAGTCATGTCCAAGGCAAGAGGTGCAGAGGGAAGAGGGCAGCCCTGTGTGTGTACAGTACTAATGTTGCTTGGAAAATGTGGGTCTCGATGGAAATGACTCTTTTTAAACATAAAGTTTGCTTTTAGGGAAAACAAAACAAATCCACAAACAAAAAAACTTCTAGGACCAGTTCCCAAAACCCAAAAGGGTTTTCACAGAATGTCAAAAGGGCTTTGTCAAAGTTCATGAGTGCCCTGGGAATCGGTCATTTTTGTGAATATCTTCATCCGTGTTCCATGGTGCGTGTGTGCGCACGTGCATGCAGACAGACAGACCCCCCACCACACACACACACACACACACACACACACACACACACACAAGCTGAGGATCATAGGGGTGTGGAATATCCAAGAATGGTGTCACAATCTGTAATCTCGAGAAATTTATAACCCCATGCTTGGAGGTTAGGAATTTTGAAAGGCTTGAGAAGATTAAACAGTGGAATGTCAACAAAGGAGAAGTGATAGAAGCCTAACTAAATATAACACACCGCCTCACTGATCTAGAATCTTTAGGAAAGACGTTGTTCCACATAAGTGAATTTTCCAGATAACTGTCACTTATCCCTTTAAGCACCAAAAATGTTTTCAAAGAATTTTTAACTATTTGAAATGAAAATCTTTCTCAAATGGATTACATGCTTCCCTGCCTTCTTAAACAGAGAGTTCTGAACATAAAATGTAACCTTTTCTTGATGACTCAGAATCATCATTGTGAAAATCAATTATTGTACTCTCCTCAGATTCAGCCATGCTTGCAGGGCTGATTAGATCTGAGGCAGCAGTGGTTGCCCCTCTTCCCCGTGTTCTTAGGTGGTGCTGCTTGAGAGGCTCAGTGTGTATATTGTTTGTATTTTTTCCATCCTGGCTGTCAAGCCTGCACCTGTCACTATTGTCACTATTCAGAATACCCGTGTCTCGAAAACTAACCTACCCTCTTTGCATTGTGTGGCTTCTAGTTTTCTAAGAATTGAGTTTGATGGAATTTTAGGAAAAATGGATTCTGTTCATTCAGACCATGGATTTCCTTTAATGTATGTATTATGTGATCCCAATTTCATGATACTATTGCCTATGTTGATGTTTTTGTTGTTATAGTTGCTGTTGTTATAATTCAACTGTCATGAATTCCCTGAGTGTATGAGAGCATGGATTTGGGGGCAGGCCATATTGAGAGTGACTCTGTTTTTCCTACCTATAGAAACTTGTACAAGTTGCTAAATTTCCACTAGCAATTTCAGCACCTGAGCAATTTACACAAAAATCCTGAACTAATAAGACTGATATGAGGACTGCAGGAAAAAATGTAGTCTGCACTCCTTGTACTGTGCCTGGTACTCATCCTGTGCTCAAGAAAAACTGGGGTCTTATTTCTTTCCTCTTTCATAGCTTCCATCCCAGCAGGGAAGGTCCAAATTTGTACTGTAATGAGACAGAAACTCAAAAAGAATCACTTTATTTCTATTTTAATGGTATAAATAGAATAATAATTATAACTCATGCATATAGATAATCTCACTACCCAGAGACACAAATGCTGCATTTAGGTGTGCATCCTTCCAGACATTTTCCCATTTAAAAAAAATATTTTATTTATTCATGAGAGACACAGAGAGAGACAGAGACACAGGCAGAGGGAGAATCAGGCTCCCTGCGGGGAGCCTGATGAGGACTCAGTCCCAAGAGCCAGGATCATGACCTGAGCCAAAAGCAGATGCTCAACCTCTGAGCCACCCAGATGCCCTGACATTTTTTCCATTTTTTGCACATTCACAAAAACACAGTGAATGTTGGGGTTGAGAAACTCATTAATCCTCTTTTCTTCCATGGGTTATGAAACAAATGAGGGAGATGGAGGACAATAAGCATGTATACAGAGTGTCTACTCTTTTCTGGTGAGCTGGATTGTAGAATGGTATATACCAGGTACTGCTTGTTTGGGGGATGGGACTGAGAAGAGAGCCCCATAGAAATATGGCCCCAACTCCACACCCCTCAGTATGGGGATGAGCACTGACTCGGTCGTACTTACTTTACAGAAATAGGGGCAGAGACAACAATGTGCACCATTGTAGGCACATGAATCCCAGAGCCAGGGCCTAGCATACTTCCTTTGTTGAGTTGCTATAACAAAATATGATAGATTGATGGGTTTATAGAAAACAGAAATTTATGTTTCATGGTTCCAGAGGCTGGAATTCCATGATCAGTGTGCCCACATAGTTGGATTCTGGTGAAGACCCTCTTCAAGTCCCAGACACCTCACTTGTTCTTATATCCTAACGTGCCAGAAAGAGAATGAGAGATCTTTTTGGAGCCCCTTTTAGAAAGGCACTAATCCCATTCATGGGGACTCTGCCCTCATGACCTAATTACCCTCCAGAGGTCCTATCTCCTAATATCATCATATTGAAGGTTAAGATTGTGACATATGAATTTTGAAGAGACATAAACATTCAGTCCTTAATAGGCACACACTTGCAGAGTTGTTTTTCTCATTTCTCTAATTATTTAGGCAACCCCTTTCCTATGGAAAAGACCACAGAAAGGGGAGATGAGTAGAGGCCATCTCCTACTTCCCTACCTGCTGTATGGAAGAGATGGACAAGTCTCTCCCTTACCTGCTGAAGCCAGAGCCCCCCAGTGATACTATTTTATTACTTTGTCACACACATGCACATATACACACATGTACATGGTAAACATATCTTTCCATATCAATAAATATGACTCTATGTCATAATGTCTATTAACAACAGATAATATGAGAATGTGGAGGATTCTTTATTTGCTATAGATTCTCCTTCATTGTATGGACATACCACAATGGATATACAAAATTCACAAATCTATTTTGGACATTTAGTTCTCTCTTTTTTGTAATACAGATGCTGCCAGAACATTTTTTTGCACATAGATCTTTTATGAGCAAAGCTGGTTATATCCTTAGTATAAATTCCTTGAGGTGCCATTATCAGAGCAAAGAGTGCACATGTTTTTAAGGTTTTTGGCATATTGACTTCTGCAACATATCAAGTTTGTGCCAATTTATACTCCCAAGAATACAGTAGGATTAAGTACCTACTTGTCAGCAACATATATCTTATTTTCCCTTGGGCAATTTGAAAGAAGCAGAAGAAGGTCAAAGACAATTATAATTTTGTTTAATTAAAACAATGTATAGTATGATTCCTTTAGGTTATTGGAGGGAGTTTCTACTGGTTAGTCAGGGTTAGGAGAAGCTATAAAGTGTTATAAATTATGGTGACTGTGGACTTAAATCAATATGAAGACAATGTGGAGGATGCTTTATTTGTTATAGATTCTCCTCCATATTACACACAAAGATAATATAGAGAGGAAATAAAAGAAGGCAAGATGAGGGAAAAATAAATAACTTTTCAAATGGCCACCAATGACTAAGCATTTCGCATGTTTGCAGCTATGTCTGGGGAGCCATATAAGCATTATTTCTAATCCAGACAAGGGCTCTGCACAGTAAGGGTTGTTATCCCCATCTGGCACTTGAGGAAGCAGAAGTTCAGAAACAAGAAGATGCTTGATTAATGCCACATAGCTGTGGAGGGGCAGATCAGGTTCTTGGACCAGACTTCACCTATGGTCAAAGCAAGGATACTATTTCTGATATACCCTGCAAATCTCTAAGACCCAGAAGTTAGAGGGAAATCAAGCAGTCAGGGTAAACATGAGTTTCTGTGAATTTCCTTATTCTGTAAGAAAATGGAGATAAAAAGATAAAAGAGGTGACACATCCCCCATCTCTCAAGGCCCTATGATTGTCACAGCAGCTTGAATTAGGGCAAATTCCTGGGTAGCTACAAAAGTTTTGTAGCATCCTTGATGAGTTGCTCATGCACCCCTTCCCAGGGTGGCCTGGAGGACCCCCACAACAGCATTCCTAGAGCCTTTTCCTGCTGGCTCTCAGCTCGGGCTTTGGTTCCATTCATCCAGGAGCAGCAAAGGGAGAAGGTAAAGAAGGTCAGGCAGGCTAAGTTCAGGCCTGGTTGGTTCACCACTGTGTATTTTTCATTCAGTCAGTGATTGAACCATGACACTGTCATTTTCTGACAGTTTCCTCTGATATGCTTGCCCAGAGCTGCTGATAAGTGCCAGCCAATGGAATGTGTCATCTGTCTCTTTAACTGAAAGTTTATGCTAGAAACTCTCTGAAGAACTAGAATTCCAAGCCACAGAGGTCCATGGGAAAGGTATCTTTGCTATCCCTGTGCATCTTTTAAGTTGTCTTCCCTATGCTTCTACTTACTATCCTGAGCATTGTGCAGGGCCTACAATCCTGTGCTACAGAGAAGTTTCCATGACAGGAATCATCAGCCTACCTGTGCTCTTTGTCACCAGGAGTGGAGGTGGCCACTTGACCCTAGGAATAAGGGTTACACTGCTTGAGCTCAGACCTTTGTCATGGTCAGCATCTTCACAGGAATTTTGCCCAAGGCCAGGGTCCTGAAGGTAACATGTGATGAACTTATGAAATAAAATAGAACCCAGCTCATGAAACATCCACACAGAAGATGCAGAAAGAAATATGGAATCCACAGTCTGGAGGATGCTTTAATTATGTGGCCAATTAGCTCTATAATCCACAACTTACCTCTGCAAGGGAGACAAGATTGAAAGGGTATAGGAAGGTGATTACCTGGGGAAGCCCAGTGCCCCAGTCCCTGCTGGGAATGAGGGTGGAAAGTCCTACCTATCCAAAAACTGTCTTCCATAGACTCCAAGACTTCCCTCATTAGATTTCCTCATTGGAGTGTATCTGGTGTATGTACCTTTCGTACTTACCAGTCTGTATAATGGAAGTCTATTTGGGAATACTCTTCCCAATAAAGCTGTGAGCTCTCTAAGGCAGAGGTAAGAAGTCATAATTGAAACATGAAACCACTGAAATGGTTTGAAAATACGTATTAAAATTGAGAGTTCATTACTTTGAAATCTAATAGCCACAGGACAGCTTGAGCTGGAGTTTACTTTGGTTCTGAAGAGAAAGCATTTGCCAAGCAAATCAGTCATGCAAACAAGTTTGCCATGAAGATTAGTTTCCTCAGTAGAACTAATTACTCAGTGTGGTGAAGTGCTTCAAAGTCCTTGTTTCCCTACTCGTATGGGCAAACATAATTCATTCATTCATTCATTCATTTATTATTCATTCAGATAGGCAGGCACTTGAGTGGTTTCCACCTGGGGTCAATTGCTTTGTTGCTTTACCTACTTGTTTTCCCAAGGATCTGAAAGCTCTGAAATCCTATTTTTTTCCTCCCTCCCTCCCTCCCTCCCTCTCTCTCTCTCTCTCTCTCTCTCTTTCTTTCTTTCTTTCTTTCTTTCTTTCTTTCTTTCTTTCTTTCTTTCTTTCTTTCTTTCTTTCTCTTCCTTTCTTTCTTTCTTTCTTTCTTTCTTTCTTTCTTTCTTTCTTTTCTTCTTTCTTTCCTTTCTTTCTTTCTTTCTTTCTTTCTTTCTTTCTTTCTTTCTTTCTTTCTCTTTCTTTCTTTCTTCTTTCTTTCTTTTCTTTCTTTCTTTCTTTCTTTCTTTCTTTCTTTCTTTTTTTTTTTCTTTTTTAGAGAGGGAGAGGGAGAGGGAGGGGCAGACACACACACAGAGAATTTTAAGCAGACTCCACACCCAGCACAGAGCCTGACATTGGCTTCATCTATAATAACCCTGAGATCATGATCTGAGCCAAAATCAAGAGTTAGGTGCATAACCAACTGAGCCACCCAGATGCCCCTGAAGTCCAATTTCTTTTAAAGACTTCCAAAACTTTCTATTTTCTTATTTTCCCTTAATTGATGATATTTTAATGAGTATATGGCTAACTGGGCTATATATATAATATGTGATATGTAGTTTAGATTATATATGAATATATAGCATATCATGAATGGATATATTATATATACATACTATGCACTATAGGGTTGTATATACACTATGCAGTATGGAGTACATACTATATAATATATATTATGTAACTATATATCCTTTTTATATGTCCAAATATAAAATGTAATGTAAATGTACTTGTGTGTATAAACCCTCATGTCCATTTGTAATATTTGGCTTCAGATGTGTATAAAATGAATGATCAGCCTTAGAAATCTAGGTAAGGAATTATGATGGAGAAAAGTCAAATTGTGGATAGGAAAAAAAAAAGAGCTTTTCAGGATACTTTAAAGAGTTTAAAACTCTTTGTCCCCAGTATTTGTACCAATCATGACCAATTAGCAGATGATTACATTTTCTTTCAAACAGTAAGTATTTATTGATTTTCCGTTATGTGACACATACTTTTCTATCCAGTAGGTATGAAACATTGAAAAATGGAGTTCCTGCCCACGTGATTGTAGCAGGAGTATGAGAGAGACAGATCAAACACACACACACACGCACTCCCACCCCCAAACATATTCAGTTCATGATGAACATAACGAAGAAAAATCAAGAAGCAAAAGAAGCCTGAGAGTGACCAGGCATGGGGAGTTCTATTTCATGAAAGGGTAGCAAAGCCTCCTAGTTTAGGAGGGGAGGGGTGTGCCATAGAGTCCTGTTTGAAGAGAAGGTGTGGGCCATATGGTATCTGGGGCAGAAGATTCCAGGCAGAGGAATTGAAAGAAGGCCAGTATGGCTAGTGGAGAGAGAAGAGTAAGTGAGAGTGACAGGAGAATGAGGCTGGGATGTCCAGAAACCAGATCATGACAGCCCTAGTGCTATCAATTTTATTCTAAGTGTACAGGGGAAAGTCACTGGAACATAGAAGCAAAGGATTACTCTTTCTCTTCCTATTTCAAATCCAAAGAATTTGTTAGTTTATTTAAGTCAGGCTAAACAAGGTATCCATAATTTGCTACAACCATAGACATTTTAGGTCACTTCCTAAGCCTGGTGAACTAAAAATAGCTATGAGCTCCCTGAGGACAGAAGCCTTGTCTTATATAGTCCTGATCCACACAGTCTAGCTCAGCACTCTGAGCAGAAGGCTCAGAGGCCCCTCTGGTTACTTCTGATTCATGGTAGTATTTTTGTTCTTGTTCCCCCAGTTACACTGAGTTGAGGTTGCATTGGCTCCTTCACCCATTATTTCACTACTTGCCACTTACCTCCACCACACTCACAAATTCTAGAGGTCACCTTTGGAGCTGGAATCTTTGTCCTCTGCAGCATACCCACTTCTTCCCTCCCTTCCTTCTTTCCTTGATCCCTCCCTTCCTTCCGTCCTTCCTTCCTTCCTTCCTTCCTTCCTTCCTTCCTTCCTTCCTTCTTTCCCTCCTTCCTTTCTTTCTTTCTTTCTTTCTTTCTTTCTTTCTTTCTTTCTTTCTTTCTTTCTTTCTCTTTCTTTCTTTCTTTCTTTTCTTTTCTTCTTTCTTTTTTCTTTTCTTCTTCCATCCTTCCCTCCTTTCCTGCAACACACACACATACACACACGCGCATGCACACACGCACATACACATGTGATAGATAGATAGATGATAGATAGATGATAGATAGATAGATAGATAGATAGATAGATGATAGATAGAACTGATCCCAAAGTCCATCATGGTCCTTTTGTTATGCCATATTTTAATCGTACTACTTAAAACAAGAAGAAAAGGTCTTACAGAGGGAAGGGATATAATAAAAGGAGTTTTCAGGTACCGAAGAAAAGGTTTATCTTTTGTTCTGATTATCAATTTTTAGGTAACAAACCACCATAAACCTTAATGTTTTAAAACAGCAATAACATCAATCTTGCCCACCCATCTGCAGTGTGGTTAGGAACCAATAGGACTTACCCATCTCGGCTCCAGCCTGGGTCATCAGGGCTGCGGCTGTGGCTGTGGCTGCTGTCCTCCAGGGCTCTCATTCACTCACTCAGTTGGTGCTGTCTGGGTCCTCAATTGGGCACATGGTCTTTCCATGTGGCTGCTTCATTTTCTCATAAGACAGTGGCCGAGTCTCAGGGACAAACATCCCAAAAGAGGGAGAGGGGCAGGTGGGACCTATACTGCATTTTATTACCTAGTATTGAAAGTTATACATTATTATTTCTGTCACTTTCTAATTATTAGAAGACTGTCATTCAGGCTGGCCCATATTGAATGGGAGGAGAATTTCATTCCGTTTTTTTCATGGGGTGAGTGTATGAACATGCTTTAAAACTACCATGTTTTCTTCAAAATGTTTCATGGATAGTCAACTACTCTAATAAAATAGAGCAAATGGCAGGCAGAACTAGGAGTCAAACCTACATCTTTCCAACTCTGGACTGGAGCTTACACTTTGATATCCTGCTGGCCATTGATGAGTCAGTTTTAGTTCAGGCAGGAAATGTGTCTGACTCTGCATTTTTTCCCTTTTATGGACTTTTTGTTGCCCTTAAAGTAGTATGGCTAAAATGTGTTTATAAGAGTTTACCATAGGTCTTAAAAAATATAAAGAGACTATCACATGAATCAAGTCAGTGCATTTTACTGTGCATGAAAGCCACCTCTCCGAAGTTCCTAATATATAATTCTTGGTGTTTTGCTGGGGACATAAAGTCAAAATTAGAAGTGGGTGGATTTTACAAAGAAGACATACACCTTAGTTGAGCTAGAGATGTGGGTATGTGTCTAAGGAAAATAAAAAATATCCCACATAAATTCGAGAGATAATATGTGCCTGATTGCAAATGAATTGCTTTCTAGACCATTAATTACTTTGGTAGTTAACATGGATTGCTCAAGAATCAACAAATGAACCCCGTATGAGATAAAGATTTTATTTTTCTCATTGCTCTATGAAAGACTGTGTTCGCTTAATTTATTTTGAATGTACTTAGAGGTAAAAGTGTTCTATTTTCTAATCTTAAGATGTAGTACAGTGGCAGCTACATGAAAGTAGCATGAATTTTGGAATCACAGAAAATGGCATGAAATTTACTTTTTCTACTTCTTAACTATGAGAGTATGAGTATGTTACATGGACTTTCTGAGCCTCAGTTTCCTTATCTGTAAATGTAGTAAGATAGATGCTGTGTCTTGCTTATAGTAGACATTCAAGATACTATGGTTATTTTAGTCAATATTTTATTATATTTTCAAAAGAGCAAGGGAACATTCATTCTCCTAGCTGCCAGGAGAGGGTCTCAGAATCCCGCTGTATGTCTGGTGAAGTTGAATTTTGGGATCTGCCTCTTGTTTTATGTTTTAAGTAAGCTTACTTACTTTTAGACTGCATTTTAAGTGTTTATAAATATGATATTTGCCTACCTAATAGCACTGTTGAAAGTGTTAATGTTAAGTCTATGTCCATTCCCCTCCTCTGGCAACGGCTCAATTCCATTTATTTTTCTATTTTTCTCATTTCAATAAATGACACTATCCAGTTTCTCAAAGCCAAAACCTATGGCTCATTCCCTCCTTATCATTTCCATTCCCATCCAGTATATTAACAAATACTCAAACTCATCAGTCACAGCTAACTTTGACCCCAGCTCTTCCCTTCACTTCCACTGTTACCACTTAAGTTTAGACTTCATCATCTCCAGACTGGACAAGTGCATCATCCCTGCTTCTCTTCTATCCCACTGTTACCCCATCTCCCTATGGTTTCTATCTCACACAGCAGGCGATGTGATTATTTTTTCCAAAATGAGATTATATAAACCTGGCTATAAACCCTTTCCAGTGTCCTTGAGACAGAACTCAGACTCCTTACCACGGCCTACAGAGCTCTGTAGGCTGAGCCCATTCCCTACTTCCCATTCACCCACCTGCTCCCTAAACAGAGCCCTATATCCTTTTATTCTGCTCCATGCCAAGCTAGCTTTCTATGTCTTAAACTAATGCATTAGATGCTCTTTCTACTCAAAACTTTCATTCCTCCTCCCATGCTTAGCTCTCAACTTAAATTTTACACACCTCTAAAGTATATGGTTTTTCATTCTTTATCACTATATCCCATTTTAGTATTCTCCGTAGAAGTTATTACTACCCAATATTTTCTATTTGTCTGCTTACTGTCTACCTCTGCCAGTAGAATGCGAGCTCCATGGGGGAGAGACTTTCTTTTTTTACTCATTCACCATTTTATGTCCCAAATGCTTAGAATAGTAGTACCTGACACCTAGCAAACTTTTAGTAAGTCGTTGTTGAAGGAATAGAATAATCCACCTCAATCAATAGTAAAATGTCACCAGTGTCCATATTTTGTCAGAGGACCCATGATAAAACAAGTGCATTTCATTAAGCCTGCTGCAGAAACCCTTGCAAGCAGAGAGCAGTTTGGGAGTGGAAAGGGCAGGACTGGAAGTGGGGAGGCACTGTCCCACTTCTGGCCCCAACACAGTCTCTGCAATTTTGAGTAACTTACTTCTATTTTAATGGCCTCAAATTTCCCTTATTTAATCCTAGTGGGTTATTTTTTGTTTTTGTTTTTTGTTTTTTTTTTGTTTTGTTTTTTGTTTTTTGTTTTTTAATCCTAGTGGGTTATATTTAATTTTCTCCAGGTGTCCTTCCCACTGTGACACTTCATGACTAGGGTAACCACTACAAAGTAAGTTAAAATGTATGTTACAGTTTATTACTTTCTTGTTACCATAAAGAACTATAGGAGTTGGTAAAACAAACATCTAAAAAGGAGACTTTTCTGGCTCTTAAGACAATGAAATATGGTAATTTATTTATATAGTAGGTGCCGGTTTTGATACCTTCATGTACCTGATCTTTGCCTCAGAACGTATTTTCCATATGGTAATACTGATTTGTGCAGTGAAGATGTGAAACACCCCCAAAGTCATAACAAGTCAATACAGCAGGGATAACAGATTTTTACCTTAGAGTATGTATGCAAGTATTAGAGTAGTTACTTTATAAACACTTCGGTGGTTGATAGAAATCTTAGGATGCCAACTGCACTGATGAGGCCTGTCAGTCTACACAGACTTTGTGCATAATGGCATCTCAACTTGTTATGGAGAGTCAGGGCTGACACTGGATTTCCTTCCCACCTGGCCTCTCACTATAACTGTGTCAAAGGGAAGGCAGCAGTGTGCTGATGAAGAGCCCAGGCTTGGTTTGCCTTGGCTCAAGCACTTGGTCTACTGTGTGTCAGCCTTGTGACCTCTGAATAGGTACTCAACATCTGCCAGCCTCAGTTTCCCCATCTCTAGGCATGAAAACAAAAAAAAAAATTAATTAATTAATTGTACCTACATAATTTCTAAGGATGAAAATGGTTGGAAACGTTCACTCTATAATTTAAGTTCCCAATTTAGCTAAGTTCATTTTAAGGTGTCTTTCTATATCTAATTCCCACTGTCCTTTCACTTTTGCTGAGAGACAGGGATGAGTGTATTATGGTATTTTTATTTCTCCATGCTTTCCTGTGTGTGTGCGTGTGTACCTGCATGCAAGCATATGTGTATAGGATTTGATGAGGAATACCAAGCAGTGTTCTGGGTAGTGTACAGATGTCAAACCATAATCTTAGTGTTGCACAGTGGAAATATTTTAGGCTCCAAAGCCATAGGTAGATAGATAGATAGATAGATAGATAGATAGATAGATAGATAGATATTTTAGGCTCCAAAGCCATAGGTAGATAGATAGATAGATAGATAGATAGATAGATAGATAGAAAAGAAAGAAAGAAAGAAAGAAAGAAAGAAAGAAAGAAAGAAAGAAAAATAACTGAACTCCCCTGCTCTGCCACTTCCTTGCTGAGAGGCCGTTGTCAGGCTATATGACCAAAATCTCTGAGACATCTTTCTCAACTGCAAAATACGTAATATATTATCCCAGCTTGACAACTTTTTCAGATATTGCAATGCATATGTAAAGGGGTTGGCCACGGTGGCTATTACCATTTAAGGATGCTATGCCCTTGTTGGTAGAATTAGAGACAATATTTATAAGCCAGAAAGATGAAAAGTACTCTGGAAAGGAAAAATCAATTCTACTTATATGAATCTCAGAGATCTTCTGTGGAAAAGAATCACTTCTTTTTAGACACAGCATGGATAGGAGTCATTGGGAAGATGGGGAAGAGCATGGAGGGAGACCATTCTTAAGGAATGGGGGAGAATCCTATTTAGGAATGTAGCAGTTGAGGCTTATTTCAATGAGAAAGCAGAGAGGATGAGAACAAGGGTAGGAATGGTAGGAAGGGCCATCTATGAGGGTAGAAAGAAAGGAGGGTCTTCTATGTTGTAGATACTTTGCAACATGCTTTTATTGATGAACTCCGTTAACCTCCACTGAATGAAGATTGGAAAGGGATATAATAGGAAGATTTAGCCATATGACTGTAGAGATAACTGACTGGGTCAGGTGAAGACTACAGACAAGGGGACCATTAGGTATATCTCTCCAGTCAAGGAATGAGGGAAGAAGCATGGGGTCATACAAAAAGGAAGGGAAAGCAAAGAATGATTGCTGATGAAACAAAATAGACTCAAGCAATACTGTTAAATGGAAATGTTATAATTTTCTACTAGCTTCTTTGTAAACATAAAAAGAAATCCATGAAATGATTTTTAATACATGTTTTATTTGTGACAATTTATCCAAAATAGTATCCATTCAATGTGTAATTAGCAGAAGAAATGATTGATTTATTTTACATTATTTTTTTATTCCAGATATTCAAAATCTGGTGGGCATTTTGCATTTACAACACATTTTAATTCATATTGACCCCATTTCAAGAGATGAATAGTTATATGTGGCTAGTGGCTACCATAGTGGATAGTACAGGTCAAAAACGTTTTCATTCTGGATAAGGCTTCCAATGCCTTATTGGACATATCCAGACAAAAAATGGAGATAAGAGGCTGGAGGGAATTGATTCTAGTAGGGAATAAATTTGACTTTTTACTAAATAAGTTGATTTCGAGATATAGGGTGGGCAACAGGTGGTGCTGAAGCCTGAAGTCAGAGGTCAGAGTGATAGGGTGGCAAGCAACCAGAGTAGAAGGCATAAGGTCGGTTAAATAGCACTAGGGACAGGGTGTTGAGGGGAAGCAGCGGTGGGGAGTGGTGGAAGAAAGCTATAAACAGTGAGAATAGGGGTCTGGGGGCCTGTGATAAAGGAAGCACTGTGGGAAGCAAACAGTGCCTGAGCCCTGGAGCTCACATAAGTGCAGAGAGCAAATGTTCTAAGAAACAGCCATAGAAATGTTCCAGGGGTGAGGGGAATCTCTGCAGCTCTAAGGATGGCTTACTGTAAGGAATACTATACTCTTACACCTTGAAAGTTTGGTGTAAAGGCATAGAGGGGATCCAAAGCTCCTGCAACCAGGTGTGGAAGACCAGCCAACAAAAGAGTCAAGAGATATCACTAATTGTACAATAACAACCCCAACAGTGATAGCACCACGTGCCATCTGCTAACATACGTATATGTACATATACATGCCTATGTGTGTATGTATATTTACACACAATTTTATATTCTCATATCAACCGCTGAATACGGTGTTATTATTCCACACATTTAAGTGAGGGAATGGAGACTTCAAGACTAAGTAACTTGCCATAGGTCTTACAGGGAGGATCCAAATTCAAGTAGCTCTAACTTCAAAGCTAATGCTTCTGAAAGTCAAGGAGAAATGTCAAGAGAAGATGAAGGAGAAGCAGGATCATGACCCTGAGTTCAGATACCCTATTCTGTGTGCTGGTTCTGCCAAATGAGGAGAGATGTGTTTATTGAAGAGTACATATTGATAGAGGCTACATGTAGCTGGTTACAATATGTCATGTCTATATACATATGTAAAACAAACTCATTTATAAATACTTGTATATTATATGTATAGAAACCTTTATTTATATATACCTATATATGATATGTATACATACATGTTAAGTATATATGCATTTTATTCATTTTTTTCTTTTTGGGTTCCTAATAATTCCCATGTAGGAGACACTTAAAATATAGAAAAAAGGAAAAAGAACAATATTAGTATTAAGCCAGCCTTTGAATCTAATAGCTTTAATGTGCCAAAAATTTTAATACGTATTTTTAGTTCCCAGTATAGATGGATTACAAAACCATCTAATTTAATCTTTATGATCCCATAAATCAAAGGTTTCTACTGATAAATATACTGAGTGTCAAAGAGTTTAAGTAAGGAACACATGACCCTATCCATATCTGAAAAAATACAAGTGAGTCTAATAAAACCTGTTGTGATTAAATCCAGTTTGATGGATAAATGTAAGCAATCCTGTTTTAGTCTGGCAGGTCACCAGTTACTCAGGTGCCAGTTATACTACATTCCCTTGAACTGAATCAAGCCAACGCTGGATTTTGCCTAGTAAACCAGTATTATATGTACAGTCAAGTCACCATAAAATCTATCTGGACTATCATTTCATAAGATGTCTCTAAGAATAGAAAACTAATTCTCTCCATGAACACGTCACTGACAGGGAAAAGAAGTCAGATAAGGAGAAAATCGGAAATGAAGTTGCTGACACTCTAACAATGCATCTGTATATTCAGCAGAGTTTTTGATTAAGTTTAGAGAGGATAAGATGTCTCAATATTAGAGTAGTTGCAGAAACCACCTTGGGAAGACTAAGACAGAGGAGGGAAGGAGGGAAGGAGGGAAGGAAGGAAGGAAATAGAAAGGTAAGGAAATAGAAAAGGGACAAAGGAAAGAGAGTGAATGGCAGGGAAAGAGCGTGGGGGAAGAAAGAAAAACAACCTTCCAGGGAATTGTCTCTGAATTAGAATCCTGTATTTTGTCTCATTGTGTATCTTGAATAAAGTTGAATAGATTCTCAACTTGGAGGCATGATCCTAGGCAAAAAGCACTATGTGATCTTCCCAAGGGCCTCAAGTTATGATGTTGAAAACAAAAGTCCATGACAACAGATGTGAACATAACAACTATTCTAAACAGCTCATCCTACAAAGAACTTATTAAAGGAAGAAATGAATATGATGGCAGTAGGATCCAAGGATGGCAACTTGTTGGCAACTGAGTGGAACAGAAGACGTTCATTTCCTCAGTGGCATAATTGAAATAAAAATTATTTTTCAAGTGAGACTTTCCACCTCTGAGTTTTTAAGCGTAGCTTCTCTGTCTTACTCATTTCTGAACATTTCTAGAGCCTGGACTGATGCCTGGCACAAAGTAGGTGCTCAAAATTATTTCTTGTATCTGAAAATCATGTAAGAATATGATTTTAAAAAAGAACTTTGAAAACAACAATTGGCATTCCTATATCAGTCAGGATAGGCTAAATATCTGATGACCAGATACTCTTAGGGATGGCTGGGGGCTCTGCTCTGGGTCTTCTCCCTCCATGACCCAGAATGATAGAGTAGCTCCCACTCAGGTGTCACTGGTCACCTTGGAAAAGGAAAAGAGATTGAGTCCTGCTACAGCCTAGAGTGATAGATGTCATTTCTACTTACAATTCATCCCCCAGAATGAAATACATAGGGGAGGAAAAATAATTTTCCCATGAAACTTTTGAGTTTCTTGGCTAAGATCCCTTTAAGAAAACACAGGTGAACAAGAAAAAAACAAATAGAGGTTTGTCAACATGTATTATCTCATGTATACATAGGAAATGCCCGGGGAAAAATGAATAATTTAAAGAAATGGCTTAGAACACCAGCTTATATGGTACCTTCAATGAAGAACAGTAAATCTGTAAAGAAATGATATGACAAAGGAGAACAGTTTTAGGCTTCCAAGAATAGAGATAAAGGCTAGTTAGTAATATTTGTTATGTAGAATCTTCTGGTGCCATTGCTAGGCTGAGAGGGTCTAAAGTTGTTTCCAAATGGTTAACTTTTGTCCTCTGACAAAAAGGGGAGGAGGGATGGATACCTTTGTAAATTTGTGTCCTGGTTTTAGGCAAACATAGGGAGAACAGAGAGCTTTGTTTGTCTCTACTTCTCAGGTACCTTCCACTCAAAATAACCTATAGGAGAAGTGGCATATTTTGAAGTGGCATATTGTACTAGCCTTCAAATACCTATAAGCCCAAATACCTATAAGCCCACCAAGCATAATGCTACTATTTGCCTGGAAGGTGAAGAAGCAAAAATAATTGGTGCATAGCCTCAATGCCTATCACACAGTGGGGAAGTAGGAGAGGAAAGAACAGGGACAAAAAAGAAGCAAAAACAAAATCAAACCCAAATTGGGATTGAAATAAAAGGGTATGCTTACAGTATCACTTTTCTCATCTACTATAAAATATATTACTTTTTTCAATGCAGGACACACCAGAAAGAAAAGTGTATTAGATCTCTAAAATACTATAAGCTATTTTGAAACCTGCAAGTCTACTTACGGATCTTTATGTATGAATATATATACATATATATATTCATATATATATATGTATATATATAGCATGGATTTTAGTTTTAGCTAAGATCAAATATTTTATTAATTTCAAAATTAGCTTTATTATTTAGTTAATATTACAGTTTCTGTGTTAGTTCATGCTAGTGTCAACATAAATTGTAGGGCTAATATTTAGAAAGTATTATAATACTCCTTTTTTTTCTAAATCAAAGCAAAATTTCAAATTTAATTATGTAATTAGTCAAGAAGCCCTAACATACGTGTGGATAAAAATGTCTCTATATACATGAATTATACATTTTTTGATTCACACAAATGTGTTGATTCACACAAATGTCACACAAAAATGTTACTTTTATGAATCTGTTTGCCTCTGAAATATTCTTATATGTGTGTACTTGTGCAAATGTATAAAATAGTACATCACAGTGCCCTGTTTATATATTTTTCCTCATGCTCTGAATGCTAGCATACTCAATCTGGTATCTGGAGAGCTGGCAAAGCAGATAGTGCTGGACAGTCTTGGCCAACAGGGCTGGTGTGCCATACTGCAAATGCCCCAGGGCGACAAGCACAACACTGGGCCATCTTGCACTGAGTGCATCCCAGTAACCTGGGTTACTTTCCCACAGTGGCTTCTTCTACTGCCCCATATCGTATGTTTAGGGTAGTTGCTTTGATATTTTAAAACTTTCACATATGTTCAAGTGATTGAGCATGAACTGCAGCAAGGAACCAAAGGGAGGGAACCCTGGGTGGCGCAGCGGTTTGGCGCCTGCCTTTGGCCCAGGGCGCAATCCCGGAGACCCGGGATCGAATCCCACATCGGGCTCCCGGTGCATGGAGCCTGCTTCTCCCTCTGCCTCTCTCTCTCTGTCTGTCTCTGTTACTATCATAAATAAATAAAAATTAAAAAAAAAAGATTTAAGGAACCAAAGGGACATTATTACTCTGGAGGTTATGAGATTAACAGTTTATGGCAGCTAGAAGTACTTTCTGAAAAAGATGTGGGGAACATTACAATGACTGGGCAGTTAGAGATTGGTAGAAATCATTTGATACCATGAGGATTAACCAATAAATGAATGAAGGGAGCTAAAAGAAAATATGTCCTGCGGTGGTTTATGCTGCAAGCGATTCGAATGTGTCTCTATAGGGTCTGCTGAGAACATTATAGTACTGACTGAATAGCGACAGAAAAACCATCCTACCACCTGCTAAATGAAGGACTGAAGGGAGAAGTCTCTGTGCTGTCTCCAAGTAGTCTATTCTACATGACTGTGCCTTGGGTGCCATGGAATTATGTGTACTTGATTTGATAATTTAGATCTCCAGTGTCTTAGTGATAATTTAGGTCTCCAGTGTCTTAGCGATAGCATGTTTCTCCCATTTTCTGTATCAGGATATCGTTGTACCTAAGCCTGCTCCATGCCACCTGCTCTGTGGTACTATTTTGATCAAAGTATGTATAACTCCTCCTCCAGTTATTCATCAGTGCCCTTGGGTCTTTGGGAGATATGTTCTTCCCTGCCTCAGGGCTACGCTGATTTCATTCCTCATCTTCCATCGTGCCTGAATACACAGTTTACCTAAAGGTTAAGAATTATGAGTCTAATTAAGAGGATAGAGCAATTCCACTACATTAACATTAATAGCGCATGAAAAGCACTCCCCATGGCTTCATTTTTTAAGCAGTAGCCATTTCTACGTCTCTTCTCTCTTTCCTATTTTTCCTTCCTGCACCACTTAATGATAATTTTATGGTAGTGATGGCACCTATGTTGATGAAAGAGAAAAGGTGAGAACTGTCCCTGCCTGTCTCTTTCTCATTCTCCCACTGCTAAGGGCAGTGTCCTTGAGACAGGTTTGCTTTACTGATCAAAGGCAGTCCACGGGAGAAGAGGCCCAAATGATGGGGAGTTGCCAAGAAAGCTTCACTGCAGACAAATATGATGGAACTCATTTATCACATGATAAAATGTGAACTCCTCTTTAATCCTGGAATTGAAAGGTCATTATAGTAGAGGCAGTTTTTTAAAGGTTAAATAAAAGTAAGTCACCAATGGTGATGTATCATGGAATTCCCGGGCCTTGTAGCGCTGCCTGCATCAGGCTCTCGTGCCCTGCTTGAAGTTTTAAAACACCAATAAGGCCTCTGAACCAACATAGAAGGCATGGTTCAGTCACTGTCTGTTCAGAAAATCCTATGGCATTAGGAGCTTCCAGAGGGAGCAATCCTAGAAGTCCCATTCTGCTCTAGATTTCCTTCAGACTTTCCTCAGGGCTCCCCTGGGGAAGGGGCCAGGGTCTGAGATCTGTAGCTACTAATTGAAAGATTAAGAAGCAACTATTCAGCGTGACATGTGTTCCAGAAGCATTGAAGGGAAAGTAACAAATTGAACATAAGTCGAATCATTACTAGAAGGAAAAAATTGTCCAGGAAACTGGATGATGTGGAGTGAGCCTTCAAAAATATTTTATTTACCAAGACTTGGCAGGGTGCAGCTTATTTTCCCTCCATAAGTCCCTTCTTGTCCTTATTTCTTTATGTATTATTCTTATGCATTATTTATCAAATAATCTATCATTATTTAAATATTATTATTTATTTATAATCTTATTTCCCTCCATGGGTCCTTCCTGATACTGTACACTTGAATTGAGGGGTTCACAAAGCATGAAATGCAAGAAGGCTTTATGTGGTCTATGGATGAACTTTTCAAAAACATTATTTGTATTTTTATTTTAATATACGTTAGAAGAAATATATACAATTAACATATTAACCACATGATTTCAAATCTCTTGTTACTTAGAGAATAGTGTAAACTGAAAAGTCAGTAAATTTAAGGTCAATTAATTTTTTAAGAAAGATGTGATACAATAGAGATAAACTCAAAGTCGGTTCTGCTCTGACAGAAGGTTAGGAAGTGTTAGGATGCTTTTCCTTCCCCCAGGAGGTTGGCTGTGTTACATACCATGTCTTATTCACTCCTGGTTCCACTTCCAGAGGTCCCTGCCCCATGCAGCAGGGATGGTGATATTTCTTGGTGTCTGCTCTTGCTCTCTTTTTTTTAAAAAATATTTTATTTATTTATTCATGAGAGGCTCAGAGAGAGAGAGAGAGGCAGAAACACAGGCAGAGGGAGAAGCAGGCTCCATGCAGGGAGCCCGATGTGGGACTCGATCCCGGGTCTCCAAGATAACACACTGGTCTGAAGGCGGTGCTAAACCGCTGAGCCACCAAGCTGCCCATATTGTCACTGTATTAAGTATCCACTTTTGTTGTAATGGGTTGCATACCAACAGCAAATGGCATCCATTTATATTTTCTCAATGCATAGGCCTGCATTTAGAAGATACTACATAATTTGTTTTGAATACACCATTAATTTCCCCAGAACTTCTCTTAGGAAGTTCACCAATTAGCTTCGCAGTTGCTTAATTCCATGGGGATCCTGGGAGATCTTTTCTTGATGTAGCAACATTTGGCACTCCCACTTTGAAGCACATGCTTCACTTGACATTGAAGATGCTATGCTCACCTTCCTACCTGACTGTGCTTTCATCTTCACTGGTTCTTTCTTTTCTCCTCACAACTAAAATGAGGAGTTATCTTTGGGACTCAGTCCCTGGCTCTCTTCTTCATTCTCCTTTGGGGTTACAATCTATTCACATGCTGGAAACTGTCAAATTTAGATCTCCAACCAAGATTCATTTTCTGAATGTGAGATTAACATACCCACCTGCCGACTGGTGTTACAGTATCCAGAAAGAATTTTCTAATTTTCCTCCTCCACATCTGCTCTCCAGCATTCTTGCCTAGCTCTATAAATGGCAACCTATTTTGTCAGATGCTCACACCAAGAAACCCTGGAATTATACCTTGATTCCTCTTTTTCCCATTATTTAATTCTGTTCACTGCAATCAAAATGTATTGCAAATTTAACCAACTATCACCACCGTGCTGATCACTCCCTGAGATCCGAGATGCATCGTCTATCATTGGGATTGTTATGATTGCCTCCTTTTTTTTTGTTTTTTTTATGATTGCCTCCTAAATGGATTTACTTGCTCCTTCCCATCACAGCCTTCAAGTTTGTTCTCAACATACAAGTCAGTGTGTATTTCTTCCTGAAACAATGATCCAGTGTCTCCCTATCTCACTTAAAGTGAGACCAGCGACTTCTCAGGCCTTCCATATTTTGGACCCACTTGATTCCTTCAGCAACTTGTTACTTTCTCTTTTTTTCATTTGTAGCCATCCTAGCAGGAGTGAAGTGCTGATCTCATGGTTTTTGGTTTGCATTTCTTTAACAATGAATGATGCCAATCATCTTTTCACGTGCCTATTGGTCATTTGTATATCTTCTCCGGAGAAATGTTTGCTCAAATCCTTTGCCCATTTTTTAGTGGGGTTGTCTTCTTTTGTTGAGTTGTAGGGGTTACATACATATTCTGGACACTAGACTCTTGGCAGATATATGAGTGCAAATATCTTCTCCCATTCCCTAGTTCACTTTCTTCATAGTAAGTTTCTAATGAAGTTCAATTTCTCTTTCTTCTTTTGTTGTTTGTACGTTTGGTTTCCAATCACTTACTCCTCCGTCTGCAAAGGTATTTTCCAATTTGCCACATGCCTTAGTACTTTATCTCTTTCAGAACTTGGCATAAATACAACTTCTTAACAGGGCCTTCACTATTAATCGTATTTAAAACGGTAATCCTTCCTGACCCCAGCACTCCCTACCCCATTTTACTGTTCTATTTTTCTCTGTCAGTTATTTGCATGTGATAGGACTGACTTACTTATGTGTACATGCTTTCAGAGTTAATCTAGATAAGGCAGAGGTCAGTGGCTGATAATGTTCTGCTGCAGTCCTCATGCTTGAAGCAGAGCCTACTATGGGGAAGGTGCGCAATATACTAACTGGCAAGGGACTTCAGCCGATCACCAAGAAGCTGACTCTTCTTGTGTGAAGGCAATTTTATGTCTCTACTCACCTGCCTTTGACTTCCAAGTGTTACTTCATCATTGGTGTAATTATCAGCATAATCATCACTATCAAGCAATATTTAGAAAGGTTCCACCTCTTCATGGGGCTAAGTATAGCACTGGAAACATGCATCTGGGATATTCCAGGACAGCCTTGATTTAAGAATAAATTTATTAGACAATGTAACCTAGTTTTCTCTAAAAAAAAAAAAAAAAAAAAGAAATAGGCCTAAGAAATAGCAATTTTGCATCACTGCTTATGAGCTGAGCTTCTGACCTTAAGTCAATGTCATGGCTTTTCTGAGCTACAGTTTCCTCATCTGTACAATGAGGTTGTTGTGAAGATTAAGGAAAATCATTTCTCACAATGGGAACTGTGTACTCAATTTTATTCACTGGTAAGCCAGGCATAAGAATACTTAAAATGGTAGCTATTATAAGAAGTATTAAGCTTATTAGTAATAACTGTGATGTTTTTAAGTTTAAGAATCAGAGTACTCAGGCCTAAAGCACTACATCATCTTAAAGAAATTAACTTGTGCTCAGAATGTGCTTTCTTAATGGATTTAATTTAGTGATTACAGTAGTGGTGATGGTACTGATGATGATCATTAAAATGATAAATACTGAATTAAGAATCCATAGTTCCTGATCGGGGAGTAGTAATACAGTGTCATAAACAATGTCAAGGTATTTGTGAGATACATTTTTTTCCTCCCCACTTGCCTGAGTCCTAAATATTTTAGCTAACTTTTGTTTCTTTAAGGCCTCAAATGTGAGGGTACATGTCATATTCCAAATAGTCACTATTTGTTGGGATATGTTCATATACAAAATGAAGTATCTGCTAGGATAATGGAAATAGAATCCATTTATTGGATACCTACTCTGTGCTAGAAAACCAGGCTAATTATTTTGTGCTTTAGATAATTTAATCATCCATATTTTTCTGATTTTATAGAGAAGCTCCTGAGTCACAGAAAAAACAAGGAATTACTGCAGTTACACAGCTATAAAAGGGGAAATGGAAATTTCAACTCAGTTTTTTTCTGAATTCAAAGCTCTAAAATATTTTCATGACGATGAGGCGCTATTTTTTTTTACAGTTTTATTAAAATAAATTTAACATGCCATAAAAGTTTCCCAAAGTCTGTGATTTGTGGTTTAGGTATATTTAGAATTGTAAACATCACCATAGTCTGATTTTAGAACATTTTTTTAGCATCTCCAAAATAACACCCCCTACATATCTACAGTCATTCCCCAATGTTTCATTGTCCACAATGCCCCAACCGCAGGCAAATACTAATCTACTTTCTGTACTCATGCACTTACCTGTTCCAGACATTTCATGTAAATGTACTCATGCAATGTGTTGTTTCTGTAATTGGATATGTTTTACTTAGCATAATGTTTTTAAAATTAGTTCACATTATAGGATGTGTCAGTATTTAAGTATTTTCTATTGTCAATTAATATTCCAAATATTAATCATTAATATTTTGTTAATATATGGATATACTACATTTTGTTTATCCATTCATCAGTTTATGAGCATTTTAAATTGTTCCCATTTTTTTCGCTGTTATGAATACTGTCACTATAAACATTAAGGCCAAAATAAAGCTTTCCTTTCTCCTGAATTATGTACATGGGAGTAGAAGTGGATCATGAAATTTCATGTTTAGCACTTTGAGGAACCACCAAACCATTTTCCAAAGCCATTGGACAGTTTTATGTATCCATCAGCTATGTAGGAGGGTTCCAATTTCAATACACCTCTTCCAACATTTGTTATTCTCTATCTTGTTTATTTTAGTTGAGTAGGTGTAAAGTGACATCTCATTGTAGCTTTGATAATCATATTTCCTAATCACTAATGTTATTGACCAACTTCTCATGTGCTTACTGGGGTCTTTTAGATCTTCTTTAAAGATATATTTAAATTATTCACCTATCTTTAAACCAGATTATTTGTGTTTTCATTGTTGACTTACAAGGTTTCTTTATATATTCTGGAGCCTACTCTGTTATCAGATATATGATTTGAAAATATTTCTCCCATCTGTAAGATGCAGGTTTACTTCTTGATGGTTACCTTTGATATTCAGTTTATTTTTTTAATATGAAGTCCAATTTACCTATATGTCTTTTGTCACTTGTATTTTTGATATCATATGTAGGAAATCATTATTTAGACCAAGGTCACAAAGATTTATTTCTGTTTTATATTCTGTTTTCTATTTCTCTAGGATTTTTAGAGTTCTAGCTCTTAAATTTAGAAATATGACCCATTTTCAGATAATTTTTATTTATAGCATGAGGTAGGGGTACTATACCAATTGAACTGGCACCATTTGTTTAAAAGGCTAATATTTCCCATTGCATGGTCTTTATGTCCCTGTCAAAAATTATTTGATCATGTTTATTTATTTTTATATTGATATGTTTATTTCTTCACTCTCAATTATATACCATTGGTCCATTTGTCTGTCCAATATCACAATCTCAATTACTAAAGTGCTGGATAAGGTTGTGAAAAGGAATAAACCATTAAATCCTCTAACCTCTAACCATTAAATCCTTTTCAGAATTGGTTCGGCTATTTTATGTCTCTTGCATTCCCATGTGAATTTTCAAATTCATATGTTGTATCAGTTTCTGTAAAGAAAAAGCAATGTTCTTGATAAGGATGATGTCGATCTATAGATTAATTTGAGAATTATTGTTAAGATGTTAACTCTTCTGATCCATAAATGTATGTCTTTCCCTTTGTTTAGATCTTCTTTAAATTATTTCAACAGTATTTTCTAGTGTACAAATCTTACAATTCTTTTGTTAAATTTATTCCTAGTTATTTCCTTCTTTATTAATGCTATTATAAACATTTCTTTATTTTCTTTTTCTTTTTACATGTCTATTTTATTATATATCATTTTCTTTATTTTTATATTATTCATTGCCAGTATATAAAAATATATTTAATTCCATATATTGAACTTGTATCCTGCCACAATCTTAAATTATTTATTGTATAACTTTTTATTTGATTCCTTAGCATTTTTATACACAAGATTGTGTCATCTGAAAATAGTGCGTTTTACTTCTTTCTTTCTAATGTAGTTGACTATCTCTTCTGCTTGCCTGATTACCCTACCTAGAACCTCCAGTACAATATTGAGTAGAAGTAGCAAAAGTAGAAAGACATCCTTGACTTGTTCCTGATCTTAGAAGGAAAATATTCAATCTTTCTTCATTATGTATAATGGTAGCTATAGGTATTTCATAGGTATCCTTTATCAGATGCAGAAAGTTTCCTTCTAAACCTGATGTCTGGCTTTTTTTTTTTTTTTGGTCTTTTTTAAAAATTATTATTATAAAATATGTTGGGTTTTGCAAAATGATTTGTGTGAGTTTACTGAGATGATTATATAGTTTTTATTTTTTTAATATTGTATGTTATACTATGGATTTTCATATACCAATGATTTGTCCTATTGTTTAATCTTTTTATATGTTGTTGAATTTGCTTTGCTGGTATTTCATTGGGTATTTTTATATCAATATTCATCAATGGTATTGGTCTATAGATACCTTTTCTCTTGATGTCTTTATCTGGGTTCAGTATCAGAGTAATGCTGGTCTCATAGAATGCATTAGAAATTGTCCCCTTTTCTGTATTTTTTGGAAAAGTTTGGGAAGGGAGAATGTTAATGGTAGAACTGGATAAAGCTATCAGGACCCAGGATTCTGTGTATATGTGTGGCTGAGGGGGGAGGGAAGGACAGATTTTTTTTTTTTTTTTGGTTTGTTTTTCAGTGATTCAATCTCTTTGTTACAAGTCTATTCAAATTTTATGTTTCTTCTTGAATCAGATTCAATATCTTTTTTGTTTCTAAGAATTTTTCCACCTCATCTACATTATCTAGTCTCTTTCTATACAATTGTTCATCATATTTCATTATTATCCTATATATTTATGTAAGGTCAGTAGTGTTGTATCTTCTTATATTCTAAATGATAGTAATTTTCATCTTCTGGGGTTTTTTGTGCTCAGTATAGCTAAACTTTTATAAAATCTGTTAATCTTTTTTTAAAGGATTTTATTTATTTATTCATGAGAGAGAGAGAGAGAGAGAGAGAAGCAGTCTCCATCCAGGGAGCCTGATCCCGGGACTACAGGATCGTGCCCTGAGCCGAAGGCAGCCATTGAACTGCTGAGCCACCCAGGGATCCCCAGTGTTAATCTTTTTAAAGAATCTTTTGGTTTCATGGATTTTTCTCTATCATTTTGCCATTATATATTTCACTTATTTATTCTAATCTTTATTATTTCCTTCTTTCTACTTAATTTTGGATTAGTTTGTTTTTTTTCCTAGTATCTTAAGGTAAAAAAATTAGGTTGTTCATTTGAGATCCTTTTTTCTTCTTTTTCTTTTCTTTTTTCAATTTAGGCATTTGTTGTTGCATCCTGTAGATATTTTAGCTGCATCCTGTAAATTGTCTTTTGTGTTTTTGTTTTCATTTGTCTGAAAGTTTTTCTTGTATCTCTTGTGAGTTTTTGTTTGACTCATGGGTTATTTAGGAGAATGATGTTTAATTTTCACCTATTTGTGACTTTCCCTATTTTATTTTTTATTTTAACATAATTGCAACATCTTTGTATAACATGTTTTGTATGATATCAGTAATTTTAAATTTACTGAGTCTTGTTTATCTCCTAACATATCATCTATCTTGGAAATGTTTGTTATGTACTTGAGATTATATATTCTGCTATAATTGTTGAGTATTCAAATGATATCTCATAGATCTAGATGGCGTATGGTGTTAAGTCTTTTGTTTTCTTTTTGTTCTTCTACCTAGTTCTAACCTTTATTAACACTGGGGTATTGAATTTTCCAATTATTATTGAATTATCTATCACTCCAACTGTTTATGTTTTTGATTCAATATTTTGGGGCTCTTTTGTTAGTTGTATATATGTTTATAATTATTGTATCTTCATGACGATTTGATCACTTGTCATTATAAAATGTCCCTTTTTGTCTCTCGTAACAAATTCTTTTTTTTTCTCATAACAAATTCTTAATATTTGTTTTCTCTAATATTAGTATAGCTATTATACTTCTCTTAGTTATGCTTGCATAGTACATATTTTCTCATCCATTTATGTTCAGCATGTTTGTATTTAAAATATATCATATTATTATAGAGACTATATATTTGGATCTTGGATTTTTTTGTATACGCCTATTCTCTCTCTTTATCTATCTCTACCTTTGAGTTATTTAATCTATTTCTTATCTAATTACTGATACGATAAGATATACATTTATTGTTTTCTATTTGTTTCTATGTGTTTTATGACCTTTGTCCCCGATTTTTTATTTCTGTCTTACAGTTTTTTAATAGTTATTTTCTAAGATATCTCTTAAATTTTTTTTGGATGTTTTTCTTACTGTATTGTTTGGGTCATTTTCTTACTAGTTACAGTTAGTATCTTAATTTAAAACAGTATAGTTTGGATTAATGCTAACTTAATTTTAATAATGTACAAAAACTTTTCTATGACACGCTTTTATTCACTTTCCCACCTTGGTATTATCATTAAAACACTAATTAAATCTTTATACCTTATAAATCCATCATTGTAGTTTTTTATTTATCACTTTAGTCCAATATTTGGGCTTCCACAGGGACAGTTTTTATCATTCCTTGTTTGTTTTGTATGGGCCATAATTTCCTGTTTATATTTCATATTTTCTTTAAAAAGTGGACATTTTAGATAATACAGTGTAGCAACCTTGAAAATTAGCTCTCCCCTCCCCAGGTTTTGTTTTTTGTTGCTGTTTTCTTGTTGTTGCTTCATTGTTCATGCTGCTGTTGTTTGTTTAGTGAATTTAAAGTTTATACTACTTTTACTTTTTACACACAGTCACTAAAGTTTCTGCTCAGGTAGCATTTTTTTACAGCTAATGATTAGGCAACTTTCCCTAAGTGCTCCACACCAATCAGTCTTCTAGTCTTCACTAAGGGTCTCTAAGTATGTATTGGGGCATTATTTCAATATAGGCATCTTACAACTCTGCCTTTGTCTTCACATTCTGCTTCTGCATGTCCTTAAAATCAGCCATATGTGAGAAATTAGGACCTTTTTAGGTCTTTTCTGAGTATATGCACAGCCCTGCACATGTGCATAGACTTCTAGATTCCCAGAAATCTACATAAGTTTTCTAAAGCCATCTGTAGACATCTCCTTTTTTTTTTTTAAGATTTATTTATTTATTTATTATTATTTATTTATTTATTTATGATAGACAGAGAGAGAGAGAAAGAGGCAGAGACACAGGAGGAGGGAGAAGCAGGCTCCATGCAGGGATCCCGACGCAGGACTTGATCCCGGGACTCCAGGATCCTGCCCTGGGCCAAAGGCAGGCGCCAAACTGCTGAGCCACCCAGGGATCCCTGTAGACATCTCCTTTCCCAGTTTTTCCTTTTATGTTTTTAGTCATCCTCTTGGTAGTCCCACTTGACATCACTGATATTAAACAATTTTCATTGATTGTTTTCAACACGCATCCTCAGGACAGGGATGCTCACACAGAGTGAGCAGTGAGTCAGGTCATAATAGAGATAAGCTCTGAGACTGGATTATTTCAGAGAGTTTTCAGACAGATCAAATAGTGACAATTCTTGGTGGTGTGGCTTTTGGGAAATATCAGGCTCATTCTACTCCTTTGATTGGCTGTTAGGCTATGGTAGTTGTGAAGCTGTTAGTTTTCAAGGCTGCCATGTTTCTGAGGATGAGATGAGAATAGGCAGGCTAAACATCTAACAGGCTAAACATTTAGGCAGGCTAAATATAACTTCTTCTTTATCAAAATTCAGTTATAGTTCTTAAATAAATGCTCCTCAGTTTGTTGCAAACTTAATTAATTTACAGATCTCTAGAAAAGTTGTTTTTTTGACGATGTTCTAATTGCTTTCATGGAAAAGCAGGTTTTCAAAGGCCCTTACTCCACCATTCTGGAAATGGGTTTTGGTTTGTTTTATTTTTGTAGTTGGGGCCTTTGTGTGAGACCTGATGCTTACATTTGCTGAGGGTCATTTCCTGTGTTGGGAGCTGCCTGATCCAACAAGCACTCCCAAACCTAGGGTAGAAAAGTATATATTATAGCAAAATTAAATCTCTGCTAAACAAAGGAGAAGCTAAGAAGGAAGTTTGCTTTCTTTCTTCTGACTGCTCTTTCCTTGATATTTGGCTTCTCTTGGCTCCTTTCATTCTCATGCTTATCTTTATTAT
The DNA here is from genome assembly GCF_003254725.2 of Canis lupus dingo. Lineage (NCBI taxonomy): Eukaryota > Metazoa > Chordata > Mammalia > Carnivora > Canidae > Canis > Canis lupus. Next base: position 26,691,076 of record NC_064261.1, on the reverse strand, counting down.
ATAGCTCTGACCACTTAGTACCTCAACTGTATCCCTTTGCTAGAAAAGGAGTTTCCTCAAGGACAGAAACAATGATAGTTGTTTTGCCTCTCTATTGCTTAAATAAGACCTGCTATACAATAGGCACTCAGTAAATGTTTATTAAATAAAGTGAACTGTCTACACTTTTCGTTTCAGAATCCCAAATACATGTTAGGCAAGACATGTTGAACTCTCAGCTACAAACTCATTTCCAGCAGAAAAGTAAAAAAAAAAAGGAGAAATGTCTGCAACACCCACATTCTCCTTATTAGAGAGATGACTGTCTTGAGGCAAAGCCACAAAAAACAAACAGGCACAGGGCTGGTAAGGCGTGGTAGGATGTGACTCCTTATCCTTTGAGGGGTACCTCTGTGGTAAGCAAGACAAAAACCTGTTCAATGACAAGTCTCCTCGGGACACGTGGGTGGCTCAGTGGTTGAGCATCTGCCTTTGGCTCAGGGCGTGATCCTGAGATCCAGGATGGAGCCCCATATTGGGCTTCCTGCGAGGAGCCTGCTTCTCCCTCTGCCTATGTCTCTGTCTCTCTCTGTCTGCGTCTCTCATGAATAAATAAGTAAAATATTTTTAAAAAATGACAAGTCTCCTCAAAGAGGTGAGCTGAGCTAAGAGCTAGACCTCCCGGCTGGTGCACACCTGGAAGAGGCATTGTTTAGGACCCAGGAGTCTTATCCTTTCCCAATAAGGCAAGCCTGCCATACCAGTTTTCTGTGGCTAATGAAAACAATCTTTATCACCATTGTTACTTCATCCCTTGTGATTCTAAAGCACTTCAAGGTTTGCAAAACTCTTACCTACCATGATCCTCATGGTGGTCAGGTAATTTTCAGTCTCTACTTTACGGGTGAGAAAACTAAAGCTAAGGATCATTCCCCAAATCATTAGTCAAAATAAGTGAAAGAGCTGTGCCTAGAACCCAGGTTTCTGGCTAATTATCCCATTTCTTTTATTGTCTGTCTTGAATTCAATGCAAAATACATTTCCTTGCTAATTCCTTGGGATATATGACTAGTTACATTCTTATTTGGCTCAGCATCATCTCTGTGACACTCTCCCTCTCTCCATCCTCTGTTTAGTCAATGGACACACTAGTTACTACAGTCTTTCACTTTGAAGTTTTAAGGAGTGGAAATTTTATCTGATGCTCAGATGGGCACCTAGATAAAGGTATATCATTTCTAGCCAGATGCCCTCAAGGTTCTTTGCCAAATTTCTCATTTGTATGAGGGTCACTCCAACTCCTCTCTGTCCTTTCAAGATTCGGTTTAGATGGCATATCGTTTGGGAACTTGTTTTGCACTCTCCAGTGTAGGATAGATTCCACTTTCCTCAGTTTCCACAGCATCCCATACTTTTCTCTACAGAGACAATAACAATATGACTCTGTGCTGTCACTTCTTATAATATTTTTTTCTTACCTTCCCTTTACTGATCTGAGTCAGCAGCAAGGGTGGATGCCTAGAAAAGCTAGTAATGACTTACTATTCCCAACCATATCCTTGTGCCTCACACAAAGCCTGACACATAATAGGCTCCCATAAGCATTTTCCAAATGACTAACATCGATCTTTCCCCCGGCCATCCTAGCTCTGACATCAATAGTCACCCTACTGCGGCAGCAGAGATTTCCAGAGGACATGCATTTTGGACAAAATATTGACCATGATCTGATGATGATGATGATGGTGCTTTTAATGGAACTGCAGATCACTCCATTATCTGCAAGGTTGCAGGTTATTAGCTACCAAGCCACTGAACTGGGGCAAGAGAGAAAACAGAACATCAAATCCATCTCTACTGTCTTCCTGAGGTTCAGTAGTTTCACTTGGATTCCGTGGCTTAGGTTAATTACCAGAGTTCTGAAATGGTTGATTTTAGTTGTTCTGCCTAGAGTTTTGTTGTTTTAGAGGGAGAATAAGTTCAGCAAGGTCTTCACTCTGCCATTTTGGAAGAGATGCTGACTTTATCATTTTGAAATTGTGAGAGTATAGGCTGGGTTTGGAGTGAATTGCACCTTGTTACCAGCTACATAAAAAGAAGTTGGCTAATTAGTGATACAAAAATAAGAGACAAGCCATTTAAGTGCTTAAAGAAACAAATTGTTTCAATCACTCTGTAAATATTTACTTATCTGCAAACAACTATAGCGATCATAATAAACTTCATCTATTCCAACTGATTTTATAGATTTTTGTTGCTGCCATTGGTAGTAAGGGTAGTGGTGGCAGGTGCGTGGGCGTATTGTGTATGTTTGAGATGTTCATTTTAACTTAAGAACATTTTATTGAGGATAAAATCAACTATTTTCAGAACCTAAAAGCAATAATCTGGATGTTTCCTCCAGTTAATATAAATTATTCAGAAGTCTCTGTAAGCACAGTGTGGCTGAATATGAATATCTGCTATTGGGGGATTAACATGCCTCACTTTTTCCCAAACACTGTGTACATGAGACTGCTTGGTTAGTCCATTATAAGCTCTACAAATAGGGAAGTCTATGAAGTATCTTCCAATAATTGCACTGATTTTGTTGTAGTTTCACTAATCACTGGAAGGGAATATTTGTGATTTTGCTTGTCCTAAATTCTGTGATACTAAGTTATATATGCACTACATTAGTTTTTCTGTCATTTTCCTCATAAAAAAAAAAAGAAAAGAAAATAGCCCTCTAGTCAATCCTGCAAAATGTTAGGCAACTGACATTTATTGACTGACTAATCACCTTACTTTATTGAGTGAGTAATCATCTTATCTACATGGTACCATGGGGTTGGGGGATAGTAAATTGTGAAATGCCACCTTGGACAACACATTTTCTTTCTCTGCACAAGGCTTGGGATCTTTCTAGCCAGATTGTACTGAAGAATGTCATGTTTCCAAAGGATAAGCTTTATCTTCCGTGAAACAGACCATTTGCAAAATTAATAGGTAAATTAGCAAAGTGTAACAGCCCATTAAACCCACTGTCATAGTTTAGAATCTGGGCTGGGGAAAGGAAGCAAAAGCTAAGTGTGTAAACAGAAGTTCCCTGAGATGACAGGAACTATCTGTCTGTGTGGAGAGTTGTGGCCACTCAAATGGAGCCCACAAACTGCTATTAACATGCGGTCCCCACAGAATGTCAGTGCATGTGCACCAGGGGAAAGCTCTTGAGCTTTAACACTGGAGCTAGCAACCTTACTTTGTGCATCCTGGAAGCATTATATTGCAGCAAAAGTGCTACAGCCTACTCTACTAACCATTTCTTCTTCTTTTTTCCCCCCAAAAAAGTATCTATTGAATACTTAAGTGTTGAAATTTTAATAGCCCTTACTATATACCAAGGACTGCATATGGCCACAGTTTTCTACTTGGAGAGCTAACTCTTAATTTAGACTGGAAACTACTATGGGCCAAAACACTATGGGCCATATCAGATAAAATCAGGAACTTTACAATCAAAGACTAATGTGTGATCTTGGGAACTTCTCCAGTCTCTTTTTAAAGCCTACTTTCATTAGATATAAAGCGAGGATAATATCATTTTGTGGGGTGGTTTTAATTGTAGTAATTAAATTTAAAAAGCCTATGTCAATAATAACCACAGGTAACTCTTCTTGAATTCTTAGTATATGCCAGATAGTATGTTAAGAGATTTACAATGCACTGTGTCACTTAAGTCTCACAATTAACCTGTAAGCTGGGAGCTACTATTGTGTACATCTTACATTTGAAGAAACTGAGGTTGGAAACATCAAACAGCTTGTCCAGCATCACCGAGCAAGTGACTGATGGAGGTGGACTGCAGCTCTACGATGTCTGGCCCCAGAGCCCTGATCAGCCTTGGCTGTTCATCATCCAAAATAATTGCATTTGTAAATGGTAGCTCTCAACCAATGCCAGGTTCCTTCCTTTGCTCTTATTACCACTTCCACCTCTCATATCTGCCATGGGGATTAAAACTCTATTTGAGTACTTTTCTAGCTAGCCTCTGAGGTACACAATCTTCAAATTGGTTAATAAAGGCTCTTGATCTTCAAAATGTAAATTACTTGAGTGCTGAGATGCACCTGGATGAAAATCCCCTTGGATGCTTCTTTTAATTCCAGCTGCCAAAGTGCAAGGGGTTCATTTCCCTTTTGCCTTTCATATAAATTAAAGAAGACACCCTATTTCCATTTTCCTGTCTCAGATCTCGCCTTCTTCACTATTTTGGAGGCTGTGCAGAATAAATACAGTAAAATGGCTCATTTCTGCTTACACTTTATTTCTTAGTACCCACATAGATCATCTCAATCACCTATAGAAATATTTGTGTCAAAGGCTAAGGCAGCTGATAAAATTTTTTCCTTGTAGGTTATGAGTCTGAGTATCCCAGCATCCCTGCATTGAAAGAAAAATAGTTACATTTGGTGTTTGTGATGACTTGCGGTAGTGAAAATATTTTTACTGCCAACAAAGCAGTTTTATGGTGTTCAATCCTGAATCACTAAAATCTGGATTTTCAGTAGAGCAAATTGCACTGCCTACAACTGAGGTTTTTTAAAATGAGTGCAATTTATTATTTAAGCAGTCTTCATTGGCAAGTTTGTCCATATGGTTAATGTCTTTAAAGAGTCCAGGGACACACAACACCTAAAATGTGTGTGTGTGTGTGTGTGTGTGTATCTCTGTGTGTGTGTGTGTGTGCATATGTCATTGACTATTCCTATTAGAAAGAGGGAATGGCATGTAAGCGAAAACGCTGACCTTGTAAGCAATGTAAGGTCCAGAAACCTCAGGTCGTAGTTTCTTTAAGAGTTGTCATTTTTGCTATTGTTTCCTTGTACTTTTTAAAATTCTTATTCCAGAGTTAAATTTTCTCAGATTTATTATTATTATTTTAAATATTTTATTTATTTATTCGTGAGAGACACAGAAAGAAAGAGAGAGAGAGAGGCAGAGGGAGAGGGAGAAGCAGGCTTCATGCAGGGAGCCCAACATGGGACTCGATCCCAGGTCCCCAGGATCAGGCCCTGGCTGAAGGCGGTGCTAAACCACTGAGCCACCCGGGCTGCTCAAATTTTCTCAGATTTAAATCATCTCTACAATTACATTAGAAAGCCCCTACAATTGTTTTTGAAACAATATGATGTAGTGGGCCATTAGATCTGAGATTTAGACCTCGTCCTTCTAAATCCAAAGTTTATTGTCATACTACCCTAGACAGAAATCGATGGACACTCTCCTGCTTTTGAACAGAGACAATGGGGTCTGGGATGGATGGTTGTGAAGGCATAGTCAATTGATTCTTTTATTTATTAATGGGTTAATTTGTCCACAGTGTTCAGCTAAGTACTGGAAGGCTGTGAGAGGTACATAGATACTAGACATTTTGGACTTGATTCCTTTAAGAAATTAAATATATATTTTGGTAGAGTGGGGTGGAGAAAGAGACATGAACTCAAGGAAGATTAAAGGACAACATGACGTTTATGTGAACTTGTAAGTTCATATATGAAGGCTAGAAGGAAAGTCGTTGTATTCAAGTTTATAGAACTATGATCTAAAGTGGTAGATCACTTCATGAAAGACTGTAATTTATGGATATACTAAAAGTTCTTCAAAAAGAGATCACTTGGAGAGGAAGAGAATCTGGGACAACATGGTGAGAGGTGGAGGAATGGGGGGAGAGAGACAGACAGACAGACAGACAGACCCAACTTAGTACTCCAGACAAGCTCAGCCTTTCCAACATGCCAATATGCCATGGAGGTAAAGTCCACACTCATGGGGGTAAAGTCATCTTGACATTCCAACTTCAGCTGACATCTCATCACAAGTATGAGAAACTCAGTGAGATGAGAAAAAGAATTGTCTGGCTGAGATCTAGTCAACCCACAGAATTGTGAGAAATAATAAAATAACTATTTAAAGCCACAAGGTGTTGGGGTAGCTGGTTATGCAGCACTGGATAAGTGCAACAGTGGAGCTTTGAAGCTTGGATAATTTGAGTAAATAGATAGGAACTGTAAGCACCAGAAGTTATGACAAATAATTTGGAATTTATTCATTTTTTATTATTTATTTATTGAATTTGTTAGGATTCTAAATAATCTAATTCATAATTTTCCAATAGAAATTACTGCAATGGCATAAATACTCTTTAGTTAATTTCTCCAATGTAGTGGTTACATGTGGCTGTGGAGAACTTCGAGTGTAGTCATTATGAATAAGAAATTGAAAATTTAATTTTAATTAATTTAATTTTAAACTTAAATGACTGCATGCAACTACAATATTGGGCAATACAGCTGTAAAGCTTTGGAAGTGGATACATTTGAGTGGTAGATGATATTAATTCTTAGCTTTTCCAATCAGAAGTTGAGTTGTTGGGATAGGAATTAGGTGACTTGGTGGCTGTATTCCTTCTAGGTTTGGCATGTGACTAACTGGATGACAAGGGCCAGAGTGATATAGGGAAGAAGTGGTATATTTACTACTAAAAGACTTGAAATCAGTGTTTCTCAAATTGTTGTATAAAAGGTTAGGTTGTCTATTAACAATGGCCCACCCCAGTTGTTCCGTGTGAAGGGCCCAAGAACTACATTATAAGGAGGCCCCTGGCTGACATGGGTACAGGTGCAGTTCCTTCTTTTAATGATCAATTTACCATGTCTGTGGGTGACAAAAAAGGCTCCTCAAATAGTTATTAAGCATTTCATTATATATGTTTGACATTCTTCAGGATCCTCTGGCTTAGTTTCTCTTTTCTTTTTTCTTTTCTTTTCTTTTCTTTTCTTTTCTTTTCTTTTCTTTTCTTTTCTTTTTTCTTTTCTTCTTTTCTTTTCTTTCTTTTCTTTTCTTTCTCTTCTCTTCTCTTCTCTTCTCTTCACTTCTCTTCTCTTCTCTCACTCTCTCTCTCTCTCTCTGAAATGCATTACTTTGGAAGTTTCATAGGTTCATGAGTTTCCTTTTCAAGCAGAATTACATTTTTCTTAAGTTCCTCCCTTGAATGTTTAGGGAATATTGATGTGAAAGGTAGTTGGTAATCATAGGAAGCAATTTCTGTATTCAGAAAGGACACTACTTTCTGTGCATGGAAACTACAGAGAAACCTATAAGTGGCAGACAGGAAGCTCCAACTGAATTACAAAATATCGGTCATGAAAAATAGCTAGTTTTCTTTAGAGCATATATTCTATTCTGTAGATCTACTCTTGGTTTTAGTGAAAACAGAATATTATTTGTAGTTATTAGTAACCAGGTACATTCAATTAGAGTATTGAAATGTTAGGAAATACTATGACATCTTAGTAAGTTAATTTTGCCCTATTTACAGTGAATTAGATATTTAAGTATTAGAATATTTATTCAAAAATTGAGAAATTTGTTCAAGTACATTTTACTAGCACTACTTCTGAAGTAACGGGGCCCAAATACATGAAACTGCTATATTCATGAAAGGTGTGCTGGGTTCCCAGTGTCGCATGCTCTCTAGACCTTAGGTTCTTTCCCATATATGTTGAAGGAAACACTGCTGTCTAAAAGACACTTATTGCCTAGATCTAGCTGTGAATATCTTTTCCAAATCCCATTCTTTAAGCAATAAGCTTTATAGTGTTTACTAACAACGATGACAACAACAACAACAACATCTCAAATTTGTTTTGTTGAAACGAAATCATGATTAAGCCTTTGGCAATGATATTTTTGGAACTGGTGTTTTATTTATATACTTATTTTTTAGGAAGCAGAATCCTGAGTACACTTGGGGGTTTGGGGTAGGGAGATGTCTAGAGCAGGTTAGGCAATCATGTGACATGGTCTGGTTTGTGGCTTGGAATTCTCAGCAGAGTGAATTTGAGGGGAGAGACTGAGGAAAGAAGACTGATTGGGAGCCTGAGATCTAACTAGGGACACTGTCAGTAGCTGGGCTAGAGAATGGGGCCAATTTCAGGAAAAGTTTGTCAGCTTCCATGACTGTGTAAGAAGATGAAGAGAGCAAGAAAGTGAGGCAGACAGAATGGTCTGGGGTTCAAGAATGACTTCTAGAAGTTTGGCTTCATGAAAGAGGTAAATGTTAATTGAGTTCATTCAGAGGGGAGGGAGACTCCTTGGTGTGACTGGAAATAAACTGAGTTCATCTGGGGACATGTAGTTACAGTGAGTGTTACATCTTGGGGCATGGGAAGGAATTAAAAAACAAAGATGTGAAATACAGCATCAGATGGGCCTGTTAAGCAATAATGTATTGCCAAACTGATGAAAAGTCATTACCCTTAAATAATGGCCTGCATCTGAAAGTTAATTATTATAGGGTGAGATTATGGGTGCCTCATGCAGACAAGGTCAATATCTTATACCCATTTAAAATGTATTATGAATAATTCACAGGTAAAAGTTGGCTGTAAAATATGTTAAAAAATAAAAGGTAGGGAAAACATTGAATTCAGTGGTGATATATTTTGATGATAGCAGGTAGATAATTATACGTGGCCAATGTTTATACTTAGGATATAAAGAATTACTCATTAGAATGAAGGCTTTCAACCCTTGCCACTATCCTGTTTCTGGGAGCTGTGACATTATTGTTCTTAGTGCCATCACCATGTTCATTTTGCATTTGACCACACCCAGCACAGTAACCATTTATCAAGCATTTACTCTTTTCCCGGCTTTATGTTAACTCCCAGGGATATAATGTAAGTAACACAAGAGCACTGCTCTTCAGGAGTTCAGTCTAATGGAGGAGAGAAATCAGTATACAAATAATTTTAAATAAAATAATCATTGTTAGGATGGAAGTAGAGAGGCTGGGCCCTGGGAATTGATTCTTGAGTAAGATTAGATTCAAAGCAAGTCCTAAAGGATCCATGAGAATTACACAAATTAGGATGCTGTGTAGCCTGGGGGGTGCAGCTGAGTCAACGTCATAGGCTCTACAGTATGAAACAGCATTTTTCATCGACATACATACATGCATGCATGTGTGTGTATACCCATATGTATTTATGTGTGCCATGTGTACGTGTATCTCTGCATGTGTATATATGTGTGTTTGTGTGGTATTTGTGTGACTAGGGGAGGGTGGTGGGACCAGAGGTAGCTGGTTTATCTCTAGATTATAGGTCAAAAGGCATTCAGTCTCCATTTACAATCTCCATGGTGTTTTCTTTTCTCATTTCAATTGGTTTTGCTCTGAGCCCTAAACCAAAGATTTCTATATGAAGTAAAATTAACATTACTATTTCTTTATATTTCCATTCTGCCTGCTTGTCCCCAGGTTAGGATAATGGCTCCTCACACTTGTGGAGAGTGAAGTAGGGACAGGCAAGAGAGACTAGAAGGGAAAGTTGTCTGGTCCTGCATTCTCTCTCCCTCTTTTTATTACTCTTCCCTCTTTGGAAAAATTATCTATAATGAATGAATACATGTTACTTATATAACTTGAGGAGGAAGAGATGCTTTTAAAATATATTTTAAAACTTTGACACTAATATGAATTCTTGCTTGGAGTTTAAATACACACACACAAAAATAAATTAATAAAATACACACACAGTAGTCTCTACCCGTTTAAAATGTATTAAATGTCCATACAAGGCTCCTTACTGAAGTTAAAAATACTTTAATTATTGAAGGTCAAATTAATTCTTTGGATTTTTTCAGAATGAAGCTTTATTCCAGGAATCTTTCTACAAGACAACATGCTTTGTATTTGTTATTTCTTTGTGTATGCTTCCTCGTGTATTGTTCTTCCTCTATACCAAAGTCTCCCGAAGCAGATTTCCCCCTCACTGAGCAGCATGAATAAACAAAAATGTTGAAATGTGTTTTTTTCCCAAGTGGTCATCAATTCATGCCTGCAGTATTTTAATTCCCTTCAAACAGATATCTCTGTTTCTTGTTTCTTGTTTCACCAGTTTCTGTTCTACACTGTTGCTTAAAATGCTTAGGATTTTGAAATCCCGCCTCAGATCACTTGTCCACAGGGAGAATGCAGGAATCTTTGCTTGTCACTCAAGGCCTCTGTGGCTGTTCCCAGCTAGGCCCCTCTCAGACCCTTCCCTATCATTTGTGGGCAGTCCCTCTGGGCAGTCAAGCCCTTCCTGCCTCCTCCCATTTCCACACTGTTCCTTCTGACTAGGACACCCTACACCTGAGCCATTGTGTTAACCTCTCCTTAGTCATTAGATTTTGTTCTCATATTATCTATCCTCAAAGCCTCCTCTGCATCTCCAGGCAGAATTTCCCCAGGGTGCTCCCATGGGTCTTTGATCACTCACTTTTCTGGTCTCTAATGTACTATATTGCTGAAATTGTTCTCTTTCGGCCCCTTCTTTCTCATATCATGTGAACTTGAAGAGAGAGAAGTGTCTGTCTTTATCCGTGTCTCTGGCATTCTAGCACAGTAACTAGGACTTACTGAAAACCAAGTCAACATTTGAGAAATGGATTATTCCCTTCCATACCTTCAGTGGTCCTAATTTTCTTCAGTTAAACCCTGAACTTCTGTGACCTGGTACCTCTGCACACACCATTATTTTATGATTAATTATGTGATAAAAAATGTGAGAAGTCCTGTGATAGGTTGTAGGTGAAGGAGGCTACTGACAATCCCTTTCATTCCTGTATGTTTTCTTCTCATAAGGAGACAGAATCTATTTCCCTTCCCCATGAGTCTAAGCTATCTTCTTGTTAGGACTTGCTTTGACCACATAATTAGTTCTGTGCCAGTTCTCTGTCCAGGCACCAGGAAGCCTAAGAGTTTTTACTTTTGTACTTTTGGAAATCTATCCAACTTCCATGTAAAGAAGTGAGAACTGGACTATTGTCTTTCTCATATGAAAGACACCATATGAGAAAAGAAAGGAACAGAAAGCCCCCAACTGTTCCAACCACTCCAGCTGAGGCACCAGACATGTAAGTGAAGCTTTTTGGCATATTCCAACCCAAGCAAAGCTTCCTGAATAATATGTGCATGATCTATGTCACATGTAGAGAATAATAGCCCAGAAAATTGTGAGAAATAATAAATTATTGCTTTCCACAAAGGGTGAACAAACTGTAACCCATGTGGTCCATTGATTGTTTTTTAATAAAGATTTATTGGAACAGAGGCATGTATATTTATTTCTCTTTTTTAATATTTTATTTATTTATTCATGACAGACACACAGAGAGAGTCAGAGACACAGGCAGAGTGAGAGCAGGCTACCTGCGGGGAGCCTGATGTGGGACTCTATCCAAGGACCCCAGGAACATGCCCTGAGCCAAAGGCAGATGCTCAACCATTGAACCACCCAGGCATCCCTATTTATTTCTATGTTGACTATTGCCACTTACCAGAACAGAATTGAGTAGTTGTGACTGAGACCAACATTATGGTTTTCAGTCTAAAATGTATATTATCTGGTCCCTTACAGGAAGATATGTGGATGATAATCAGTTTCTGAGAGTTATGAATCAGGAGGGGCTCAGTTAGGTGATTCTGGTTCAACATTTCTCATCAGGTTGTAAACAAGTATCATCTAGGGATGCATCATCTGAAGGCTTGACTGAGGCTGGAGGGGATTCATCTTTTAAGGCACTAATAGTGGAAATATAATAAATAATAAATATGCATAATAAATACATTTTTAATCTTAAAATGAAAAAAATTAGTTGTTCAAATATGATCTCATTCAGTGTTCATTTTTTTATTGGGGTTAGATTTGCCAACATATAGCATAACACCCAGTGCTCATCCCATCAAGTGCACCCCTCAGTGCCCATCACCCAGTCACCCCATTCCCCCCGCCCACCTCCTTTCCACTACCCCTTGTTCGTTTCCCAGAGTTAGGAGTCTCTCATGTTCTGTCACCCTCTCTGATATTTCCCACTCATTTTCTCTCCTTTCCCCTCTATCCCCCTTCACTATTTTTTATATTCCCCAAATGAATGAGACCATATAATGTTTGTCCTTCTTGGACTGACTTACTTCATTCAGCATAATACCCTCCAGTTCTATCCACATTGAAGCAAATGGTGGGTATTTGTCATTTCTAATGGCTGAGTAATATTCCATTGTATACATAAACCACATCTTCTTTATCCATTTATCTTTTGATGGACACCGAGTCTCCTTCCACAGTTTGGCTACTGTGGACATTGCTGCTATAAACATTGGGGTGCCTGTGTCCTGGTGTTTCACTGCATCTGTATCATTGGGGTAAATCCCCAGCAGTACAATTGCTGGGTCCTAGGGCAGTTCTATTTTTAACTCTTTGAGGAACCTCTACACAGCTTCCCAGAGTTGGCTGTACCAGTTCACAATCCAACAAACAGTGCAGGAGAGTTCCCCTTTCTCCACATCCTCTCCAACATTTGTTGTTTGTTTGTTAATTTTCCCCATTCTCACTGGCATGAGGTGGTATCTCATTGTGGTTTTGATTTGTATTTCCCTGATGGCAAGTGATGCAGAGCATTTTCTCATGTGCGTGTTGGCCATGTCTATGTCTTCCTCTGTGAGATTTCTGTTCATGTCTTTTGCCCATTTCATGATTTGATTGCTTGTTTCTTGCTGTTGAGTTTAAGAAGTTCCTTATAGATCTTTAATTCTAGACCTTTATCTGATATGTCATTTGCAAATATCTTCTCCCATTCTGTAGGTTGTCTTCTAGTTTTGTTGACTGTTTCTTTTACTGTGCAGAAGCTTTTTCTCTTGATTATGTCCCAATAGTTCATTTTTGCTATTGTTTCCCTTGTATTCATAGATGTATCTTGCAAGAAGTTGCTGTGGCCAAGTTCGAAAAGGGTGTTGCCTGTGTTCTTCTCTAGGATTTTGAGTGATTCTTGTCTCACATTTAGATCTTTCATCCATTTGAGTTTGTATTTGTGTATAGTGTAAGAGAATGGTCTAGTTTCATTCAAATCCACGTGGATGTCCAATTTTCCCAGCACCATTTATTGAAGAGACTGTCCTTTTTCCAGTAGATAGTCTTTCCTGCTTTGTCAAATATTAGTTGATCATAGAATTGAGGGCCCATTTTTGGGTTCTCTATTCTGTTCCATTGATCTATGTGTCTGTTTTGTGCCAGTACCACACTGTCTTGATGATCACAGCTTTGTAGTACAACTTCAAATCTGGCATTGTGATGCCCCTGGCTCTGGTTTTCTTTTTCAATATTCCACTGGCTATTAGGAGTCTTTTGTGATTCCACACAAATCTTAAGATTATTTGTTCCAACTCTCTGAAGAATGTCCATGGTATTTTGATAGGGATTGCATTGAATGTGTATGAATGTGTAAATTGCCCTGCGTAGCATTGACATTTTCACAATATGAATTCTTCCAATCCATGAGCATGGAATATTTTTTCCATCTCTTTGTGTCTTCCTCAATTTCTTTCAGACGTGTTCTGTAGTTTTTAGGGTATAGGTCCTTTACCTCTTTGGTTAGGTTTATTACTAGCTATCTTATGCTTTTGGGTGCAATTGTAAATGGGATTGACTCCTTAATTTCTCTTTCTTCAGTCTCATTGCTAGTGCATAGAAATGCCACTGATTTGGGGGCATAGATTTTGTATCCTGCCACATGCTGAATTGCTGTATGAGTTCTAGCAATCTTGGGGTAGAGTGTTTTGGGTTTTTATGTACAGTATCATGTCATGTGCAAAGAGGGAGAGTTTGACTTCTTCTTTGCCAATTTGAATGCCTTTTACTTCTTTCTGTTGTCTGATTGCTGAGGCTAGGACTTCTAGGACTATGTTGAATAGCAGTGGTGAGAGTGGACATCCCTGTCTTGTTCCTGATCTTAGGGGAAAGGCTCCCAGTGTTTCCCCATTAAGAATTATATTTGCTGTGGGCTTTTCATAGGTGACTTTTAAGATGCTGAGGAATGTTCCCTCTATCCCTAGACTTTGAAGAGTTTTAGTCAGGAATGGATGCTGTATTTTGTCAAATGCTTTCTCTGCATCTATTGAGAGGATCATATGGTTCTTGTTGGTTCTCTTGTTGATATGATCTATCACATTGATTGCTTTACAAGTGTTGAACCAGTCTTGCATCCCTGGGATAAATCCCACTTGGTCATGGTGAATAATCTTCTTAATGTATTGTTGGATCCTATTGGCTAGTATCTTGTTAACAATTTTTACATCTGTGTTCATCAGGGATATTGGTCTATGATTCTTCTTTTTGGTGGGGTCTTTATCTGGTTTTGGAATAAAGGTGATGCTGGTTTCATAGAATGAGTTTGGAAGTACTCCATCCTTTTCTACCTTTCAGAACAGCTTTAGTAGAATAGGTATTATTTCTTCTTTAAATGTTTGCTAGAATTCCCCTGTGAAGCCATCTGGCCCTGGACTTTTGTGTCTTGGGAGGTTTTTGATGACTGCCTCAGTTTCCTCCCTGGTTATCAGCCTGTTCAGGTTTTCTATTTCTTCTTGTTCCAGTTTTGGTAGTTTATGGTTTTCAAGAAATGCGTCCATTTCTTCTAGATTGCCTAATTTATTGGTGTATAGCTGCTCATGTTTTTAAAATCGTTTGTATTTCCTTGGTACTGGTTGTGATCTCTCCTTTTTTCATTCATGATTTTATTAATGAGTCTTTTCTCTTTTGTTTTTAATAAGACTGGCTAATGGTTTATCTATCTTACTAATTCTTTCAAAGAACCAACTCCTGGTTTTGTTGGTCTCTTCCACAGTTCTTCTGGTCTCTATTTCATTGAGTTCTGTTTGAATATTTATTAATTCTCTTCTTCTGCTTGTTGTGGGTTTTATTTGCTGTTCTTTCTCCAGTTCTTTTAAATGCATGGTTAGCTTGTGTATTTGAGTTTTTTCCAATTTTTTGAGGGAGGCTTGTATTGCCATGTATTTCCCTCTTAGAAATGCTTTTGCTATATCCCAAAGATTTTGAATAGTTGTACTTTCATTTTCAATAGTTTCCATGAATCTTTTTAATTCTTCTCTAATTTCCTGGTTGACCCATTCATCTTTTAGCAGGATGCTCTTTAACCTCCATGTGTTTGAGTTTCTTCCAAATTTCTTCTTGTTATTGAGTTCAAGTTTCAAAGTATTATGGTCTGAAAATATGCAGGGGACAACCCCAGTCTTTTGGTATTGTTAAGACCTGATTTGTGACCCAGTATGTGGTTTATTCTGGACAATTTCCATGTGCACTTGAGAAGAATGTGTATTCAGTTGCATTTGGATGTAAAGTTCTGTAAATATCTGTGAAATCCATCTGGTCCAGTGTATCATTTAAAGCTCTTGTTTCTTTGGTCATGTTCTACTTAGAAGATCTGTCTTTTGCAGAAAGCACAGTTTTGAAGTCTCCCAGTATTAGTGTATTATTATCTACATATATCTTTACTTTCATTATTAATTGATGATTTACTTGGCAGCTCCCACATTAGGGGCATAAATGTTCATGATTGGTAGGTGTTCTTGTTGGATAGATCCTTTAAATATTAAATAGTGTCCCTCTTCATCTCTTACTACAGTCTTTGGGATAAACTTTATATCATATGAGGATTGCTACCCCAGCTTTCTTTTGAGGACCATTTGAATGGTAAATGGTTCTCCAGTCTTTCATTTTCAGGCTGTAGGTGTCCTTAGGTCTAAAATGAGTCTCTTGTAGACAGCAAATATATTGGTCTTGCTTTTTTCATTCATTCTGAAACCCTGTCTTTTGATGGGATCATTTAGCCCATTCACATTCAGAGTTACTATTGAAAGATATGAATGTAGTGTCATCATAATACCTATTCAATCCCTGTTTTAGTGGATTATTTCTTTGGGCTTCCTTTATTTTACAGAGTTCCTCTTAGTATTTCTTGCAGAGGAGGTTGAGTGGTCACATATTCTTTCAGTTTCTGCCTATCTTGGAATCTCTTTATCTCTCCTTCCATTCTGAATGAGAGCCTTGCTGGGTCAAGTATTCTTGGTTGCATGCTTTTCTCATTTAGGACCCTGAATACATCCTGCCAGCCCTTTCTGGCCTGCCAGGTCTCTGTGGAGAGGTCTGCTGTTAATCTCATATTTCTTCCCATATAAGTTAGGGATCTCTTGTTTCTTGCTGCCTTAAGGATTTTCTCTTTATCTTTGGAATTTGCAAGTTTCACTATTAAATGTCGAGATGTTGAATGGTTTTTATTGATTTTTAGGGGAGGACCTTTCTACCTCCTGGATCTGAATGCCTGTTTCCCTCCCCAAATTAGGGAAGTTCTCAGTTATGATTTGTTCAGATATGCTTTCTGGCCCTCTATCCCTCTCAGCACCATCTGGAACCCCAATTATCTGTAGATTTTTCTTTCTGAGGCTGTCATTTATTTCCCTTAACCTTTCCTCATGGTCTTTTAATTGTTTTTCTCTTTTTTCTTCAGCTTCCTTCCTTGCCATCAACTTACCTTCTATGTCACTCTCTCTTCTACCTCGTTAACCCTCGTTGTTAGGACTTCCTGTTTGGATTACATTTAATTTAATTGATTTTTATTTTTTATTTTATTATTTTTTAATAAATTTATTTTTTATTGGTGTTCAATTCATCAACATACATATTAACACCCAGTGCTCATCCCATCAAGTGCCCACCTCACTGCCTGCCACCCAGTCACCCCCACCCCCTGCCCACCTCCCCTTCCACCACCCCTAGCTCGTTTCCCAGAGTTAGGAGTCTTTCATGTTCTGTCTCCCTTTCTGATATTTCCCACTTATTTTTTTCCTTTCCCCTTTATTCCCTTTCACTATTTTTTATATTCCCCAAATAAATGAGACCATATAATGTTTGTCCTTCTCCGATTGACTTATTTAATTGATTTTTAATTTTGGCCTGATTAGGTCTAAATTCTACAGTCATGAAGTCTCTTGAATCCTTTATGCTTTTTTCCAGAGCCACCAGTAGCTTTATAATTGTGCTTCTGAATTGGCTTTCTGACATCGTATTGTAATCCAAATTCTGTAACTTTGTGGCAGAGAGTACTGTTTCTGATTCTCTCTTCTTTCTAGTCATTTTGCTCAGTGCAGAGTGGTTGTATGAGTGGGCTGATTCAAGAATATCAACCACGACCTTAGTAAATTTCACCCTAGATGATTCTGCTGAGGTCAGAGACCAGAAATTGAAAACAAAGATCAGAATGAAATAAAACAAAAGGACCACTAAAGTGAAAAACAAATTTTAAAACAAAGTAGTAAAAAATAAATGTCCAGGAATCCTAAAGAAGAAGATAGAAAAAGAAAAAGAAAAAGAAAAAGAAAAAAGAAAAGAAAAGAAAAGAAAAGAAAAGAAAAGAAAAGAAAAGAAAAGAAAAGAAAAGAAATAGAAGAAAAGGGGTTACTGGGAGATGGTGGTGGTGAAGAAGTTGTAATGAAGGGAGAATGTAGTATATATGAAGGGTTCTAGAGAGTGATCCTCTTGTTTTTGAATATATGAAGCTCTGTATGTTGGAAGATGCTCAGTCCCCAATTTATATAAACCAGAAATACTTGTAGGGGTCCCCAATATTGACCACCAAAACATAAATAAAGTTAAAGAGGGGGCAGAATGGCAATGAGGAATCTCACAGAATGAAGCAGCATGGTATGTATACCACTTGATTCTGGGTGCTTGCAGGTCATGTTTTTAGAAGTTATTCACTTCTGCCTTTGTAGAATAAAATGAGGCAGAGAAAATGAAAAATACAAAACAAAACAACAAAAAAAAAGGTATCTTGTATATCTCCCAAAATTAAGTTGAGTGTGTTGAGGGGAATCTAGAAGTGGAAAATATATCTAGGATCTGAAATTGTAGAAATATGAAAGTCGAAAAGGAAGAAGCTTAAAAGTGAAGAGGTGCTAAAATATTGTAGTTAAGGTGGGAAAAGGGAAAAAAATGGAAATTTGCAGTCTCATATACAAACGAGTTGTACTGGAGAAAGGAAGATAAAAAAAGGAGGGCTACCCTCTGGTCTTACATACTGAAAATCCCTCGACTTCCCCTGGAGCTTTCCAACGCTGCCTGGTCAAGAACTTGCTCTTCCCCTGTCCTTCCAGCTGGTCTTCGGGGGAGGGGCCTACTGTGCTGATTCTCAGTGTGTGCACCTGGAGGAGCTGCCCCACCCCCCCTACCAGGTGCACGGCTCAGTGGGAGCTGTTTACTCCGTGAGGCCTCTGTTCCCTGTGGTCCCACTCTATCCCAGGCACAGGGTGACACCAGGAGGGACAACAACACTGGCGGGGCCAGCTCCCCAGCTGGAGTCAGCTCCCGCAGTAACAACCGCAGCTCCCAGTCTGCAGGGGCCTGGATGCTCCAGGGGCGGGGGCGCCGATCTGCACAGCTCAGGGGCGCCCGGGGCAGGAGGGTCCTTGCCGTCCTGGGCCCTCCCGGCCTCCACCTGTCCCGGGGGAGCTCAGGATCGGGGGCTGTGTCCCCCTGCGCCCTGGGCTCCCGGCGCTCCAGCCCTTTACCCGCTGGGCCCGCGGGTGCGGGGCGCCCTCCCCCGGGCGCACCTCCTCTGGTAGTGACCCTGGAAGACTGGGGGCTCCACCGCCCCTCCTGGGATCCTGCCCGAGTGCCCTGCTAAGAGCCTTTCCCTCCGGGAAGAATCTGGTGCGGATTTTTTAAAGTTCCTGCTTCTCCGGGGCCGGGCCCTCCTGACCAGGAGGCTTTCGCTGCCCCCCTTAGCCCGGCTCCTCGTAGGCCCCTCCCTGCGTTGATTCTTTTTGTTTTTTTTTTTTGTTTTCCACCTTCCTATCTTGTTAGAAGCAAAAACTCTTCTCTCTGTAGCATCCTCAGGTCGAATTTCTAGGTTTTCAGGATGATTTGCAAGTTACCTAGGTAAGTTGGTGGGGCCAGGTGAGGTGAGGGCCCTACTCCTCCACCGTCTTGCCCGCCCTCCTCACTCAGTCTTCAAAATAAAGATCCCAGGAATATACCTGCTTTCCCAGAACAGTTTAACAGTGATCACAACTTGGCATAGTTTACTAAGCAGTAAAGGATCACCAGAATGAATGCTGTCTGTTATCAGCTGATCCCTGGAGGAGAGAGTAAAGAAAGATGTCATAGGTGATATGAATTAGAGGGGAGACTTTGATATGCAATTATTGATGAGAGTCCAGTACATGGAGAGTTGTTACAAATAAAAATCAATACCGTTTTTGTTCCAGGTCTTATTCTTTTTCCATCTTTTGCTATTGTCGGAAAATAAGAATGCAGAGAAAGAGAAATTCAGTAAATATATTTCCCAATTATGTGCAGGTGATGGGATTTAAGTACTGTTTTCTGATATTACCAAATTGAGTCCAAGAATGAACTGTTCAGAAGCCGGAATAATGAGCTGTAATGGTCTCTGGGGAATGTCCCCACAGATGAATAGACCCTTTCTTCATTTAGCTTCTTTTGCTAGCTCTTGGCCTTTCCTGTGATTCCTCAAAGGAGTAATCCATCTGTTCTGTTGAAATGAGGTATTTTTTTTTCTATGAGACATGAATCTTTTCTGGTGAATTCTGAAATTCTTCACAGACAGATCTAGAGTATGGAAAGAAAGCAGTATGTGATAGTGACAAGAACATGGGTTTTGGAATCCATGGTTCCAGGTTCAAATCCTGGCATCACCAATTAATTGCAACAAATTAAACCTTTACTGACGACAAATTTAAACCTTTCTGTGCACTACTTTTCTATATAGTATGGACAAAAGTGGGAATATAGTTGGCACATGACATGCATTTGGGTACTTTTTATAATGTAGATATATTATTTTAATATATTCAGAAATGATTTTATTCCTGATTCAAAATAAAATCCCAGGAATATCACTGCTTCTCTAGAACAGTTTAACAGTGATAACCATTTGTTGAGAACATAATGCATCCAAGACATTGTGCCAAGCTCTGAAAATACAAAGATGGATATCATAAGTGATAAAAGTCTCTTTAATATGAGGGATCAGAGATCTGAACTGTTACATCGACTAGGATTTAGGGTTAGACTACATTTTATTCAATATTTTCAGAAATAAGAATGCAAACTGATATCCATCAAATGTTGTCTTAGTGTCTAATTCTAAGCACTTTACACAGTTTTCTTCTGAGGTTCCTGTGAAATCCATGGTTATGACATAAATATGCCATAGTGGGCTGTACTTTTGCTACTGCAAATCATGTCCCTACTGCCATTATTGGCTTATGCCAATCTATTTTCAATATAATGGAACCACTTTTTCTTTCTAGACATTTTTAAATATTTGAATCTAACATTTCATTTTAAATGAAGTTACATGGCAAACAAAACAAATACAAGAAAACAAACCCAAGAAACATAATTCTTCTGTTTCATTACAGCTGAGTCTAACCAGCTGCAGCTAATAAAGGACTGTGATTTTTGACCATTACTGGACCTAGCTAAAGATATTTGCCTAACCCGTGACCAAATATAAGATTTTTATAATCAGGGATCCCTGGGTGGCGTAGCGGTTTGGCGCCTGCCTTTGGCCCAGGGCGTGATCTTGGAGACCCGGGATCGAATCCCACGTCGGGCTCCCGGTGTGTGGAGCCTGCTTCTCCCTCTGCCTATGTCTCTGCCTCTCTCTCTCTCTCTCTCTCTCTCTCTCTGTGACTATCATAAATAAAAATTTAAAAAAAACCTTCTAAAAAAAAAAGATTTTTATAATCATATGAGTACAGGCATATTTGCACTTTCTGTTCTTTCTCGGCAATGATTTCATCGCAAAGTTGGTACATTCTGTTGTTTCTCCTTAGAACATTCAAAAAGCCCTGATTTACCCCTCTTCAGTGAACTTTTCAGTGAATTTGTTTCCAAAAGAGTATTCCCTGGCTGAGCAAATAGAATTAGTGTTATAATTTTTTTAAGATTTTATTTATTTATTTATTTATTTATTTATTTATTTATTTATTTGCATGAGCCAGTGGGGGAGGGTGCGCAGAGGGAGAGGGAAAAGCAGACTTCTCCCCCCCCTAGCAGGTAGCCTGACTCATGGCTTGATTCTAGCACCTCTAGATCATGACCTGAGCCAAAGGTAGCCGCTTAACGAACTGAGCCACCCAGGTATCCGAAGGAGTGTAATTTTTAAAAACTTTTGTATATCTTTACACTCTAGTATTTTTTGTTTTATTATTTTATGAGATATTAAGTGAATAAATAATTTGTTTGCAGACATTAGCTTGTACGTGGCAGGGCTGGGATTTGAATCCAAACAGTGTTGGTACCACTCCAGTGGCAAAGGGAAGGGACAATAACTCAAAGGACTTGGGAAGGAAAGAAAGAGATACCATCTAGGAGACTAGGGGCAGTATCAAGAAAAACAGTAGAGAACACTTTTCTGGATACCAAAAGAAAGGTTTTCAAAGAAATTAGAACAGTCTCAGATGCCACAGAAAACTGAGGTTAGATAGAGACTAATAAAAGTTTGCTCTATTTAACAAAGACTAGGCCTCAGATTTCCCTGAAAAGAATAGTTTCAGAATAGTGCTTAAAAGATGAGGTATTCTGAAATAGTTGAAGGAAGTATCTGAGGGCTAAAAGTTAACAAGTGGGAAATCTGGCTGCAATGGTTCAAACAGAAATGGAATTGTATCTGTCTTTATGTTTTCAGCAGAGCAGTTGGCCTATCATCTATATACAGTAGACATTTGCTGGATGGATGAATGGAAGGATAGGTAAATGGCTGGGTGAATGGATTAATGGAAGGATGGACAGATAGACGGATGGGCCGATAGATGAAGGGGTAGATGAATAGATGGATGGATGGATGGATGGATGGATGGATGGATGATGGATGGATGGATGGATAGATGGAGATGGATGAATGAATCAATGAATCAATGAATGAGCAGATAGAGAATGTTAAGTCTTCTTGTTAAACTGAGAAGACTTAAGGATTCTAGGTTGAAAGATCCAAATTTATATAGGCTTATCCACTGGTTTTCTATCACAACTCACGCACAGAGATATCAAATAAACTAAAATTTCCCTACCCTAGCTTGTTCTACTTAAGAAATTCTGAGATAGAAAAATCCCTAAGCAGGGGTAGCCTGTAATTTTTTACCAAAGCATGTTTTTAGCTTTTCAAACCAATTTGCCAACATTTAAAAATCAAGAGATTTAACCTAAAAAGTTTAGATTTCTGATCCTGCTTGGAAAACCAGAATAACCAGTATCACTGGGCCCACATTCCCACAAAACAGTTTCTCCATTGAGGATAGAGTTGGGCTTCCAATTCATGTTCTCATCATCTCCAGCACAACACATCCTCTTCAGGAATGGAGGGAGGGTTTCAGCCACCATCTATTCATTCACCATGAATAGCAAAACAATGGGATCTTGGACTTACTTTTGTTGTTGTAATTTTATAGAATAATTAAAAGGAAAGTATTTATTTTGCTTTTACATCTATCAAAAATGGGAAACCAAAGGATACCATGGTGATTTTGTGGTTTAAGAAAAATAGAAGACAGCATGTTCCTTTGTTAAGAAAAGTCATTTGAAACTTGAAAATAAGGAGAAGGATGGCTGGCATTCCTTCAAGGTCATATTAAAGCATGATATGTTTAACAGGCCCATCCAATGCTTAATTTAATTCTCTAAAAGATTATTTAATTATCTAGGGGATTAATTATTTCTTTAAGGGATTTATCTTTGTTTGACTTGTTCTTTATTATTGATTAGGACCACAATACACATTAACTTGTGGATTTTTGTCCAGTAGAGATAAAAATGATTTCTAACTCCAAAAGTTATAGTTTTATTGGCCTATAAAGTTTGACCAGTTTTGTCTCTAACAAACTAACTTGTTTTAGCATGTTTTCCTAACTATGTAAATCTGTGTTCTCAAGTGATTTTTGAACTGAGTTTACCACCCTGCTGGTTCTCTTATTAATGATTTATAAAAATCTTCCACATGCATTGTTCCATATTTGTATGCAAGCTATGTTTTTAACTTTATGATAATTATAATTTTATATTTTGAGAAAGATAGAAATTTTACTTAATATTTTTGTTAATACAAAATGAGTCTTTGTAGAAATAATGCCTTTATTTATGTAAGCTGCTTGGCCTATGAAGATACTTCCATTGGTGATCTATTAAAATGAACACACACACCCCCATGAAGCTGGCAGTATTTCCTTAAGCTATTAATTCTACTTGGATCCCGATGTGAATAATTTGCAATAGGAATTTCCCAAAGAAATGGTACTTTACAAAGCCTGGGGGCAGAAGAAATATCAAATAAAAGTGATGTCTGATGTCCACTTCACAGTTCTGCCCAAGAGAGACTGTGTTCCACACTCCGTTGAACTGAGAAAGTTATTACAATTTAATGTTCAGAGAAGTCACAGGCTGGGCTCTCTGCCCAGGGTGCAGAACAGAAAAAACCCATTTCTGAAGCTTCTGTATAGTCAGGTAAGACCACATTAAAGAAAAACTGTACATAAGTAATTGCTGATTCACCACAATTGTCAACCGCTGAGCAATTCTGGCTCAGAGAACTCGGCAATTAACACCAATGGTTAATGATCACTAAGCAATGGTGTGGGAATTCACTGCCACCATAAACATGGAATCACACTCATTCTTAGAAATTAGGTAGTAGCAAGGAAACTATTTGAAGCATCCTTAATCTATGAAATCTCAGGAAGCTATTTTGCAACTGCAGTTCCAAGAAAGACACATAAATGCCAGTATCTGACATGATAATATACAGCAATTTAATTTACAACCCTCTCATGCTGGCTATTCCCTAGGTACCTCTATCACCCAAGATACATTCTCTATCTGTGTTTGCCCTTCTTAGTGGCCTTGGGAGCTGCCTCTGCAGACTTCTCCACTCAAGTTCCCATGTCTGCTGGCAATGAAAACACCAGCAGGAGGTTCAGAGGAGTGGGAAGTCAGGATATTTGTTTCTGGCTTCCTCTCTGCATTGTTAGAACTAGCAATGCTTGAGCTTCTTAACTGAACCCAGCTTTTCTATGGTAGCCCTCTTACACTACTGTCAGTCCCAGTGATAGTGATGGCCACTGCTTTTGCTAGTATCCAGGGGCCTTCACTTTTTGACCGTATCTCCATTCCTGCTGTCACCTCAGTAGGCAATGACTTCATTAAAGCCTGATCACTTTGAAATAAAAATAGAACTACCATATAATCCAGTAATTCCACTACTGAGTATTTATCCAAAGCATATGAAAAAAACAATTCAAAAAGATATATGCACCCATATGTTTACTGCAGCATTATTTAGAAGAGCCAATTATGAAAGCAAACTAAGTATTCATCAACAGATACATGGATAAAGAAGATGTGGTACACACATGTACACACACACACACACAATGGAATATTACTCAGACATAAAGAAAAAAAGAATGAAATCTTGCCATTTGCAACAACATGTTTGGATCTAGAGGGATCTAAGTGAAATAAGTCACTCAGAGAAAAACAAATATATGATTTTGCACATATGTGAAATTTAAGAAACAAAAATGGACCAAGCAAAAAAAAAAAAAAAAAAACAGAATATAGAGAACAAACTGATATTATCAGAGAGGTGATTGATGGGTGGATGGGTGAAATAGATGATGGGGATTAAAAGTACACTTAGCTAATTAGCATGGGATAAATGTATAGAATTTTTAAATCACTATATTGTACAAGTGAAACTAATATAACACTATATATTAATTATACTGGAAGAAAAATTAACAGAAAAAAAAGAAACAAAAACCCTCTTCATTCTGCTAAACATGCACTCTACCACCGAGCTACACCCCCAGCTTTCATTCTGATTGAGTTGAAGTATAGAACATACATTAACAGATGTGAAAAAGAGTCTGTTGGATTTTCAATTTATTTATTATAAACTCAAAGAACATTATAAGCTCAATTGTAAATGCTCGAATGATTTACCAAACAATAACAAAAATCACCAGAAAACCATATGGGTCCAACTAGTTATTTGACATGTAAATTTCCTTTACACAAAAGAGTAGTTTCTATTTACATCATTCTGGATATAATTTTTATTTTGAATTTTATCCTGCCAACATTCACTAGTATATGAAAAGCTATTCATCCTCACTTACACTTTAAAATACCTAAATTAGAATCATTGTTTTATGTATTTTTGCTTGCATAGAAAGGAAACTTACAATACTGGATGCTGATGAGAAAGACTTTTCTTTATAATTAATTTTTTAAGTAATCTTTAATCTAAACCTTTATTTTTCCAAAAAGGAAGAGATGCTCATTTTATAAAACTAGAAAATGGGACAGGGAGGTGTTAGGCATCTTCAGGGTCATGGGCTGAACCACTCCAGAACTGAGATGAAATCTGGTGCTTCTCTCTTCCCTTCCTCCAACCCTGAATGTGCTAGCAATTCCTGGCCATGATCTAAAGGTGATTATTTATTTGGATTATCTGTATCCTAAGTGGCTGAGAGATAGCAATCATGGGATAGGTGATTCTCTTCTTCAAACTTTATTTACACTTATTATAACCTGGATTTATTTAGATAATATGCAATATGTGATGCAGCTCAATAAACAAGCAATTCTTTCTAGTATTTATATTTCCATTTACTTGAAAAGATGGCATTTTTCCCCATCAAAAATGAAACTTTATTTTAGATTTTGATGGAGATTTTTGGAGATCTTTTTCTCCCCATCATCAGGTCATCTCATGGGACCTTCACGTGGCAGAGACTACCAAATTCTCTTCTCAAAGTCACTAAATGGTTCTAAGTTTCTTCTTCTATCTTAGGATACCTTAAAGGCCATAACAATCATGACAAATGAGCAATGGAATAACAAACAGTACTTTAGGAGGAAACACACATATTACCATATTTTCATGTAGATGTAATTCTCCCAAAATAAAATAATTCTCATCAAGAAATTAGCAATTAGCATTGGATTTCAGTTGTGGCTAAGAGGAATGAAAGAGTTGAAACCACATGGAACTTTAATCTTTTCCTTTCTTCCTAAACTGATAGACATTGGCCCCAACTCACACAAGACCAATTATTTCGAACATTTGAAAAGCAATACTCGATGTTTTACCAAGTCTGTTCATGCCAGTGATGAAATCTCATATGGTGTGGAGAAGTAATCTAGGATTGGATCTTCCACACTTCACAATTCTCAAGTTTCAAGGCCAAACCCACAAGGAGTCACTACTCTCTTCTAAATTTCGTAGGAACAGGTTATATGTCTTCTGGGCCCAGCACCTGTTATGAAGGTGGGAGAGATGACACCTGGGCAGAATGACCCGTCAGATTTCCCT
This sequence comes from Canis lupus dingo, assembly GCF_003254725.2. Lineage (NCBI taxonomy): Eukaryota > Metazoa > Chordata > Mammalia > Carnivora > Canidae > Canis > Canis lupus. The sequence goes on along the minus strand of NC_064261.1, from coordinate 26,664,823 downwards.
TTCACCTGGGAAAGCCATCAACAAGCAAGGGAAGAATCAAACTGATAGTCTATTTCAAACTAAAGATATTATGAAAAGTGACAAGGCAGTAATCCATGTTTTATTAATAGTTACCTTATTAATTACAAAGTCTGTTTCTAGGCATTTGAATACCTTGAAGCTTTACTTTGATTTTATGCTATTTTATTATGAAGTATACCTGCTTCATTTTTAGAGTCATCATTCTATCAAATTGTATTATTCTATTCTTACTACAAATCATATATAATGCCAACCCCAATTCATTTACCAAATATTTAGAAAGCACCTACTATATGCCAGACACTATTCTACATCCATGACATATATCACTAGATTTAAAAAGAACAAATATAACCCGTTCCTACGAAATTTAGATTCTGAAAAGCGGAGTTACCCCACCACACACACATACATACACACACCACTCTATAAAATATATGTATGTATGAATGTGTGCAATGTATAACCATATGTTTCATAATATAGTTACACAGTATACAACTAAGTGAAAAGTACTAAAACAATTGAAAATCAGGGCCCCTGAGTACCTCAGTGGTTGAACGTCTCCCTTTGGCTCAGGTCAGGATCCTAGGATTGAGTCTTGCATCAGGTTCCCTGCAGGAAGCCTGTTTCTCCCTCTGCCTGTGTCTCTGCCTCTCTCTCTCTCTCTTTGCATCTCTATGAATAAATAAATAAATAAAATCCTTAAAAAAATTGAAAGTAGGAGACATGGGAATTGGATATGAAGAGAAGAAAAAGCAGGAGCCATACTAAATAGAAAGATCTCCAAGAGGATAGACTTTTTAGAGGGGGGAAAAATGTATGTTTTACTAAGTTCTTGCTGCTATAATAAAATACCATGGAGTGAGTTGCTTAAATACACACTCAGTTGCACAGATATGGAGGCTGGAATCCACGATCAAGAAGCTGGAAGACAGATGTCTAGCTGTGTTCTCACATGGCCAAGAAAGACATGGTCTCTGTCCTGTCTCTGAGAGAGTTTGGGGAACATAAATATTCATTCCAGAGCCAAACAGTATTTGATGAAAATTTGAAGAATGTCAGAGAACCACTAAGCATTGCACACAGGGAGAAAGTCCCCGGCGGTAGTACCACCTGGCACCGAGATGTTAAGCTAAGAGCTTGGGCAATAACAAGCATGCTGGTTTAACTGGGGAATGAGGGCAAGTGTAGAGGAGATTCTAGGTGTTGGGGTAGGGACAGAGAGAGATAGGCAGCCAGATGACGTAGGTATTTGTAAGCCACGGCAAAGAACACTATTATCAGAAGACAATCATAAACAATCTGCTATTTTTCCTCCTGACTTTTTTTCCTGTTTACACTCAGGCAAACATTTAAAATGCTTGAAAAAACATTAAACATTAAATCTTGTATGAGGTACTCTCCTACCAATTAAGGATATTTTAAAATTACTTCCCTATAACATAAAAAAAGCAATCTGTATAAAAGCATCCAAGGACTGTAGATAGTCTAGTTATCTTTCAAATGGACAGGCTTAAAACAGATATAGCCTCTGTCATCTTCCCGGAATAATGGTATAATGAGTTTCACACTTGATGCCCAAACATTTCCTTGTTATGTTTGTTTAATACTTTGAGAAAATCAGGAAAAATATTAAAAATAAAATACTTCACTTAGGCATTAATGATCTTTTCAGTGGAGATCTGCTTTTCCAGGTAGAGAAGCCCCTTACTTAGCCCCCTGGGGCAATGCCTGTATTTGTAACCACCAAGTTAGATCAGGGCTACCTATTCTGTCCCTGTGAATCAAGTTATCTCCAGTGCATTTCTTAGAATGGAAACTGAAATCCTACATTTTATATCTTAATAAAGAATACAGAATTACAGTAATATAATAGAGATAATTTTTGCTCTTTCTGTTAGTGCACCACAAACAGGGAAGAAAAAAAAAGGAAGTCTGATGGGCAAAGTCATTCAAATGGTGACAGCCATCACAATTCATGGACATTTGCCTACAGCAATATAACCAGCCTTTCGCAGCTGTGGATGAAATCCTAAAAACTCAAGCCTAAATATCTGGGACAAATTTCTTAAACTTGATTTTGTCCTGTAAATTATGAAAGAATGCCATTGACGGGCTGATACCGCAGGCATTGATCTGTGATACATCCAGAAATGGCACATATTATTCCAAGAAACCTTGCTTTTTCTCAAGAGAGATGAGAAAAGAAGAAAGGAAGCAAAGTGTCATTTATTCAGATGTTTGAGAGCAGAGGTTTAAAAACTTTGTTTTACTTTTAAATAAAATGCATAGATGCTTATTCTGACATAAGAACAGCTGGCACATTTAACATTATAATGTAAACATCTGCTCATGTTCATATGTCGAAATAAGCACATCAGATGGTAATGCTCAAAAAATCAGATTGGTTTTAAAATAGTGTTTTTTGATAGCCTCTGAAGTAAATGACAGGATCAGAAAGAGAGAACAGGGAAGGGGGCAAATAAATCTTTTAACTGTGCCCCCAACTCTCCTTAATGCTGCATCCCATTCCTTTGCCAATCATCCTAACTTCACTCGCATCTTCTTAATAGCTGATTTTACATAATGGAAAATTTCATCTCAGTTCTCTTTCCCAGGTGCTGTGCAAAATTGATATAGAGCAGGCATTGCTTGACATGCAATTCTCCAGCCCCTCTGAAATTCTGCTGAACTTTCTCTTTAGAGCAAATAAAGCAGGTAAACTCAACAGCCATGGAATTGGCACTATTAAATTTAGGGACATAAAATAAGGCACTAGAGGAGATAACTTCCCACGCACAAAGACCTTTAAAAAAAAAAAGTCTATATCCCTAAGCGGTCACCTTAGTTGTTGGAACACACAAAGTTGAGAGTGGTGTTATCAGTCCTTTCTCCCTGGGAAGTCCTTCACTAACAAAGGAGAAGGAATAGCTAATGGACCCTCATCATTATGCATTACGATGCAGAAGGGCATCATAAGTCTGAATCTCAAATGATCTGAAAGACCAAGTGCTCCCACTCAATGGAATCCTTTTTTTTTTTTTGACATTTTAAGAGGATGTTTATTTATTTATTTATTTATGTATTTATTTATTTATTTATTTGGAGTTCACTTTGCCAACATATAGCATAACATCCAGTGCTCATCCCATCAAGCGCCCCCTTCAGTGCCCATCACCCAGTCACCCCCACCCCTGCCCACCTCCCTTTCCAGCACCCCTTGTTCGTTTCCCAGAGTTAGGAGTCTCTCATGTTCTGTCTCCCTCTCTGATATTTCCCACTCATTTTTTCTCCTTTCCCCTTTAAAAATAATTAGTCTTAGGAAACATCTGAACTAGTATTCATTCCTACCATGAAATTATCAAATCTAACATTTAAGAAATAGTTAGACTGTTTTTTTTAAATAAATTTATTTTTTATTGGTGTTCAATTTGCCAACATATAGCATAACATCCAGTGCTCATCCCATCAAGCGCACCCTTCAGTGCCCATCACCCAGTCACCCCCCCCCGCCCACCTCCTCTTCCCCCACCCCTAGTTCGTTTCCCAGAGTTAGGAGTCTCTCATGTTCTGCCTCCCTTTCGGATATTTCCCACTCATTTTTTCTCCTTTCCCCTTTATTCCCTGTCACTATTTTTTATATTCCCCAAATGAATGAGACCATATAATGTTTGTTCTTCTCCAATTGACTTATTTCACTCAGCATAACACCCTCCAGTTCCATCCACCTCGAAGATGCAATGAAATGCTGGGACACCTGCACCCCGATGTTTATAGCAGCAATGTCCACAATAGCTAAACTGTGGAAGAAGCCTTGGTGTCCACTCAATGGAATCCTTAAAAAAACTGATAGGACCCTTTAAATTTAAATCTTCAAAGTAAATGCCCTTATTTTTGATCAGAACAATTTGGTTTTGTTGTTGTTATTGTTCTTTTGTCCCAGGTCATGAATGATTTAATGCCTTAGTAGACGTTGAGAAAAAGAGGTAGTAAGGTTTAGGAAGGAGGAAAGGGTCCCGAAGAGATGTCCAGAAAAGCTCAAGGGCAAAATGAAAATAAGATCAGCAGATAAAGATATGAGATAAAGCAAAAAAGAGCAAAATATTAATTGTAGAATAAGTGTAAAGCTATGAGAGTCCACTGTACAATTTCTAAGTGTTTTTATGTATGTATATTTGAAAAATTTACCATTAAGATGTTGGGAAAAAGTAGGATAGAAATTCTTCTTGAATTGATCATACAATTATGTGAAAAGACAACTCATGAAAATGGAAGAAATATTTTCAAATCATGTATCTGACAAGAGTCTAGGGAGAATAAAAAACTCTTACAACGAACTCAACAAAGAAAAATACAGAGAAAAATAGTCCGATTTAAACACACACACACACACACACACACACACACCAAATCCTTTGCCATGAAAAGATACTGAATATCACTAGTCATTTGGAAAATGCAAATCAAAACCACAATGAAATACCTGTGCACTGAATAGAATGACTATAAGAAAATAGATAAACACTACAAGCATTGGCAAGAATGTGGAAAAAACTAGATTAAAATCCAATTGAAACATGGATTTAAACACTCCTGGTAAAAGTGTAAAATGATGCAGCATCTGAGGAAAATAGTTTAGTGATTCCTTAAACTGAAACATAGAATTACCTTATGACCCAGCCCTTTTACTTCTAGACATACAACTAGAAGAAATGAAAACTTGTGTTCCTGAAAAATATATTGTCTTAATAGTAGCATTATTTATAATAGTCTAAAAGTATAAATAATTCAAATGCTCATTAACTGATAAATGGATAAATGAAAGGTGGCATGTTCATACAGTGGAATATTATTTGGCCATACAAAAGAATGAAGTATTGATATATGTTCCAACAGGGATGAACCATGAAAAAATAATTACAAAAAGAGAAAGAAGCCAGAAACAAAAGGCAGCATATCTCATGGTATTAATTATATGAAATATCCAATAGGATGAATTCATAAAGACAGTAGATTAATGCTTAAAAGGGGCTGGGATACTACTCATTAGAGTGACTAATGAGTACAGGGTTTCAGTTTAGGTTGCTTTGGGATGAGAGTGGTGACAGTTCTGCCACCTTGTGAAAATTCTAAGATTGTGCACTTTAAAATAGTGAGCTTTATGGTATGAAGTCATATACCAATAGTAAAAAGAAAGAATGAATGAAAAAGAAAACAAATCAAACATAAGAATCTAAAACTGAGAGCGTATATAAAAAGCCTGGAAGTGACTTTAGCGTACAACCAAAGTGATGGCAACTGTGCCTTGGCCGTCTCAACCAGCTGATCTTATGGGCTTGTAAAGAATGGTGTGTTTCCAGGAGCAGTGAAAGATGCCACAGAGAGGGGCGGGTGAGTGAGCAAGGGAGAATGGGTGGTGGGCACACTTGGCATTGGTTGTGGGACTTTGAGGAATCTCATTTCATGGAACAGCCTGCTCACTTGACCCTGTGGACTAGAGTGATGCTGAAGCTGACCTGGCCCACCTTTGAATATCCTGAAGCTCTGGGTCATTCCAGCCAGGCATCTAGTTGGTGTGTTGAGGGCACAGCATAGAGTCTGGAAAACACATTCCAAATGTGGAAAACACATTTGTTTCAATTATTACTCTGAGCTCCTCCCCCAACTTGTAGGTGGGTGCTGCATGCAAACTATGTAAGAATGGAAGAGAATGTATCTGTGTCAGGATGCTTTATTGAGATAGCAAACAGTATCTTTTCCTCCCCATTCTAAGCAGGTAACTATGCCTCTTGCTCCCAGCGTTGAGGGTGGTTTGTAGCTCATGGCAGAAAGCCCAACCTGCTTAAAACAACTGCCTTACTGGCTTTTCTCTGTCTTACATTGTCTGATATTATAGCTAATAGCCATGGGAGACTATTTAAACTTCAATTTAAATTAATTAAAATTAAATATTCAGTCCCTCCTTGGCACTAGCCATATTTTAAGTGATCAATAGTCACATGTGGCCAGTGGCTACAATGTTGGATAGTGCAGAATTGAACATTCCCACCATCACAGAATGTTTCATGGGACACACATTGCAGCTCCTTGGGAGGGATACAGACAGAAACAGTGGGAGAAAGACAGAAGATGTTTGTCCATGGAAAAAAGACAAAATGGGTCTCTCAGGCAGGCTAAATGATGGGCTGGGAGCAGAAAATCCTCAGAAAGAAAAGCTCCTGGTTTATCAAGGATGGCTGGACTCTGGACCTCAGCACTTCTAGCAAAAACAAAGATTCTGGACTACATCACCAAGGAGTTGGTAATGGAAGCACTCACTTGTACAATGGCAATATTGGTGGCGATCATGATAACAGAAGCTTGGAAGCCCTTCCTCCATTATGGTATACTGTGTCAGCTTTCCTAATTCCTCTTGCTAGGGAAGATTCCCCTAAAATCACCAAGACCACATTTCTTATCAGACCAGCTCAGATTCAGATTCAATTTGAAATGAAGAAAATACAAAAAGATTCTATTTATATTTGCCAAAGTTTATGAACAAGAGATTCATATTTGCTATCAATCAAATATCCCATGATACACACACACACACACACACACACACACATCCACATATCCGTATGTATAATATTTTTAGGAATATTAAATCTATGAGTTTTCTATTTGCAACTCCAGGAGTATCTGTAGAAAATGATGATGAGTGAGGCCTGCCTAAAGCAAAATTTCTAAGACTGGTGATGTCCCCATTGCTCCTGCCTTCATGCAGACCACCATCTCTCTCACCTATATTAGATAACAGCCTCTGGTTCTAATCAAGTCCATTCTGAACACTGCAGGAAAAGTGATTACCTGAAAAAATAAATTTGATCATGCCATGCCCCTTGTTATAACCCTTTCATTGTTACCTATGTCCTAGGCCAAGAGAAATTCGATAGCATTAGCATGGTCAGAAAGGGTCTCTAGGATGCAGTCCCTGCTCATCCTGCTAGTCCACCATTTGTTACTCACTCCCTTCCAGGCTTCATGTGCCCTGAAATGTTTTCTACTTTTCCAAGAGTCCACCTCTGTCTCTCTTCTTAGTTTTGGTGCACGCTATATACTTTGGTTGCCTTGTATAAAAGGAAGATGTGAATTGGAACTTCGACTTTGGATTGTTGCAATGCTTAACACAAGTGCATAGAACAGTATCAGGTGTGTAGTAGGGAGAATTAAAAAAAAATCAGTTGTGCTGGGTGGTTAATAGACGACAGAGGGCTAATGTGCTGCCTCAGCTTGGGTGGTGCCACACTCCAGATGAAGGAATCTCTGTTGGAGTATGTGCAGGCCTAATGCCAGGCTTCTGGAAGGAGATGACTTTTTCTTATTCTCCCTTCTTCTTTTCCTCCTTTATCTCATCCTCTTCCTTCTTCTTTTTAATTAAGAATGGGCTTTTCCATTAAATCATTCATTAACATCGCTCACTTAAGATAAGCTTTGTTGAAGCTGTCATTTAAAAAAAAAAAAGTCAGTATTGAATAAATGGAGAGATGACATTGGATTCAAAATCAGGGCATCATCCTGCAAAGCACCTAACCAGAACTCCTCAAAACTGTCAAGGTCATCAAAACTAAGGAGATTCTGAAAAATTGTCACAGACAAGAGATGCCTAAGGAGACATGATAAGTAAATGTAATGTGGTACACTGGATGGGATCCTGAAATAGAAAAAGACATTAGGTAAAACTAAGAGAATCCAAATGAACTATGGACTTTTGCTAATAATAATGCATTAATATGGGCTTATCAATTAAAACAAATTATCATACTGGGACACCTGGTGCCTCAGTCTGTTAATTGTCTGCCTTCCACTTAGGTAATGATCTCAGGGTCCTAGGATGGAGCCTGGAGTAAGGCTCCATGCTCAGCAGGGAGTCTCTGCTTCTCCCTCTTCCCCTCCCTACCACTTGTGTGCACATGTGCTCCTTAAATAAATAAATTAATTAATTAATTAAATCTAAAAAAAAAAAACAAATTACCATACCATTAGGTACAGGGCATATGGAGAGTCTGTTTTAATCTTCTCAATTTTTCTAAAAATCTAAAACTATTCTAAAAAGTAAGACTGTTTTTAAAAAACAGGTATTCATTGCCAAAACTTGGAAGCAATCAAGATGTCCTTCCATTGGTGAATGAACATCCAGACAATGGAATATTATTCAACACTAAAAGAAAGTATGTTATCAAGCCATGACAAGACATGGAGAAACCTCAAGGGCATATTACTAAGCGAAAGAAGCCAATCTGGAAAGGCTACCATTATATGATTCTAAGCATATGACATGCTGGAAAATGCAAAATTATAGTGTATTGCAGTATTTGCCAGGGGTTGGGGACTGGAGAGGGATAAATGGGTAGAACACAGAGGATTTTTAGAGCAGTGAAAATATTCTGTATGATACTATAATGAGGGATACACGTCATTATTATGCATTTGTCCAAATTCATAGAATGTGCAAAACTAAAAGTAAAATCTAATTTATGATTTGAAATTTGGGTGATTGTCATGGTCAATGTAGGCTCATCAATTATAACAAATGTACCACTCTGGTGGAGGATGCTGATAATAAAAAAGGCTATGCATGTGTTGAGGCAAGAGGTATATGCTAACTGAAATTTTTGTACCTTCTCAATTTTGCTGTAAATCTAAAGCTATTCAAAAAATAGTCTTTAAAAAAATCAAGATATCTGAGATATATAAACAAACCCACCATTGAGTAGATGCATGACTGTGGTTTAGATTAATTAGCCTTTCTGAGAGATTTTCTCATGCAAAGAGTTGGTTAAAAGGAACAAAATTTACTGTCTCACAAAGTTCTAAAATGTCATGAATTTCTGAGAGAAAAGACTCAGTTTGTAAATAATGAACTAGCAATATCAAGTAACATTTTGTTGAAGCAAATCTTAATCTGGAAATTAAAAGAAAAATGCACTTGTGAGTGTGTATGTATGTGTGTGACTTCATGATGTGAGGCTGTCAGAGATGGGTAGATTTACGAACTGAAGAATGTTTATAGCAGCATTATCAACAATAGCCAAATTATGGAAACAGCCCTACTGCCCACCACCTGATGAATGGATAAAAAAGCGAGATATATATATAGTATATATTACTCAGCCATAAAAATGAATGAAATCTTGCCATACACAGCAATGTGGATGCAGCTAGAGAGTATCAGGCTAAGCAAAACAAATCATAGACAAATACCATATGATTTCACTCATATCTGGAATTTATGAAATAAAACATATGATCACAGGGGTAATAAAGAGGAAGGAAAACAAGAAACAGATTCTTAACTAAAGAGAGAATAAACTGATGGTTACCAGAGAAGACGTGGGTGAGGGATGTGTGAAATAAGTAATGTGGATTAAGGAGGGTGCTTGTGTTGTGTGGACGTGTTGAATCACTATATTATACAACTGAAACTAATACTACATTGTATGCTAACTAACTGAAATTTAAAAAAAACTTAAAGAATTGAAGAATATCCCTCATTTATGATGCTTCAGAAGTCAGCAAGTCAGCCTGAGCTATGGTTGTCTTCATGAATTCACTGATTTATAGATGAATGAAATATTTTAGGAAATTTTTAAATGAACTGAACATCCTGCTCCCCTTCAGGAACATACAAATCAATGATTTAGACCAGGACAGAGTACCTTGAGAGAGGTTAGGCAGCACTGACTGTGTATGGCTATGAGGAAAGAGTCAGCTTTTTGCTGGTCCTTTAAAGACTACTTTTTACTGAGAGGCAGAAGGAAAAAAAATGAAATAAGTGCATTTAAGATGAGATGGGAAATCAAAGGAATTATTTCTCTAGGAAAGAAAAAATTTCAAGCCTTTTTTAATTTGAATTGCAACTCTAGGATAAAAGTGCAAGAGGAAGAGATGAGATCAGAGGTATTAAACCATAATTTCCTGCTTCTCTGATTTATTCTGCAAAGGAACCAGTGTTTTTGAACAAAGGCACAAGAAAACTTGGAAAAGCTTTCTTCCTCAACCAAAACCTCGAAAGCAAATACTCCCAAATATACCAAACTTTCTACTGATAACATTTTCTCACTTTTACTAGGAATCATGCTGGTTATTTAAAGATCACATTTTCCTGAAAGGCAGGTCTTAGTGGTACCAAGATATATATTTCCCCTCTGAGGTAACCAAGTTTTTGTTTTGTTTTCTGTAGCTAAATCTTCAGAAGGGATGCCTGGGTGGCCCAGTTAGTTAAGTGGTTGACTCTTGATTTCAGCTCATGTCATAATCTCAGTGTCCTGGGATCGAACCCCATGTCAGGCTCCACACTCAGCTGAGAGTCTGATTCAGGATTCTCTCTCTCCCGCTGCCCCTCCTCCTGCTTGCCTGCTTTCTCTCTCTCAAATCAGTCAATCAATCAATCAATCAGTAAATAACTAGATAGATAGATAGATAGAAAGATAGATAGATAGATAAATAAATAAATAAATAAATAAATAAATAAATAAATAAATAAATAACTTTCAGGATAAAAGAATGAAGGCTTTGGGGTCTTTTCCGGGTTGACATTCTGGTTCTATCTCTTTACCTCTTAATTGATAAGTGATTTTGAACACATTATTTCACTATTCTTCAACTTCAGTTTCATTGTTTTAAGAATAGGAACAATACTTTTACCTGGGAGATTTGCTTTAACGTAAGCAAAAAGTTATCTAAGGAACCTATGACAGTACTAGGCATTCTCCATTCCTTTCCAATGATATTCTCCACTCCACTGCAATGCTCATCCAGAAAACAGTTGAGAGTGTGAGCTTCCATCTATCTTGTAAGGACAGCCCTGGTGTAGGAGCATTAGCATTAGCAGGTTTGGCCAGGCTCCCTCTATCTGTGCCCCGTGGTGTGTTCCCACAAGAGATGAAATAATTACTCAGAGTCTTGGAGGGGTTACGAGGCCAGAGGCCAGAGGGGTTACACCATCAGGCACCGCCAAGAAGTGCAGGTGCCAAGGTGAAGCCCCGAGTCTGGGTTGGCTCCTGGTTTTATTCTCATTGAATGTAAAATATGTGGAAACAAGGGAGGAAAAACAGTTCAAGAAACCAATCACTAGAGGAACAGCAGGGAACTGCATCTGTGACTATCTGCACAGGTCTCAGAGGAGCATTAACTAGGGGGTTGTGGGGGACAGGAGAACAGACCTCAGCTGGCCTGGCCATCTATCCACCATCATTGCTGTTATCAGACCAATGGCAGGAATAATTGGCTTTTGCCACATGCGTAAAGCTGTTGTCATTTATGCAGACCCCTGTTCTTATTGTTTCTTTTACCCACTGGGGTTTTGCTCTTCCGTATATCTGGACCTAATGTGGATTTCTAGGCTGATGAGATCCCCTTTGATGAGAACATTATTTCTTTAAATATTCTTTATACCCTACTTGGTTTAGGAGATGCTTGGTCTTTTTTAGATGATTTGAAAATATCTGATAGTTTAGGTGCATATTTTAAAGTCTAAGTCACAACTGAGATTACATTTTTCCTGTGCCAAATTTGTCAGGGATACCCAGAGGTGTTCTGTGTTCAGTTAATGTTGGCTCAAGAGAGTGCACTGGTAAATATTCAGAAATTTCATGAGCTGGCTGTGAAGCTTTCTCATTATTAGAGAATCAAGTATATAACCTTATTATTAATAATTAAATTAAAAACAAAGAGACTACTCAAGGATTTTTATTTTTCAATCATTTCATTGCACCTTACAACTACTTATGTTCTTATGGCTATTTTTGTTCACTGTAACTGAATATACCATAGCACCTCACTGCTGTGCATGTCTTTCCAGCTCCACTTTCAGTGATGCCATGTTGGTAGCCATGAAATCGGCCATGGTGAGCATGTTCACATCATAGAAACTGACAACATTATAAATCAGGGCTTGATGGATTGTTTAATTGCTTAGACTTCAGAAAGTGTTGGAAAAAAACAATACAGATTAATGTTGTATCCATTACATTTAAATGACACAAAAATTTGAGGAAATATTCTACTAATATTTAAAAAGTATTAACTGATTCACCAAAGAAGCTGTTCATATCATAAAGAAACAAGTGAAATTTCAACATCTGTCTTCATTGTTTCACTTTTGTCCTACTCATTAATATATATGAAAATATTAACAAAATTCATGTTGGAGCTATATTCTTTGATCAACTCTCACCATAGGCTGGCCATAAATACTGCAATTTGGCAAAAAACAAAAAAATCATTCTGTGAGAATCAGATGTCCACATGGAATTTATACTAAGAGTAATATGTATTTTATTTTTATTTATAAATTGTATGGTAGGCATCCTTTATATAAGTAAATTTATAATAAAAATATATACACATACACATAAACATTTTATTGGAGAGCTTGTTGTTAAACATTTACCATGGACACCAAAAATTGCATCTATGTGTTGTTTACATGCATTATGGTGAATAATTCATATCTTTTTATATATTAAGGTCTTTACCAACGTTTCTGCAAACCATACCACTATGAGTTCATTCCAAGATGTGCTAAAGTATTTGGCATTTTCCTGTGAAAAAAGAACTTAGTGTTTAATGTTTAACGATATGCAGGCAAGCATGGTAAGGATACCAGGTGTGTATATTCTACAACAGAACTAGTCCTGTCTTCCTTGCCCTTGACATTCAAATAGTCACTGGTTCTTTTATATACTACATCCTTAAAATTTTCTAAATCAACTTCTTTATCTCTATCTGCTTTACTTCAGTTTCTTCTCATTTTGTATCAATTATAATAGTCAAGGGATGCCTGTGTGGCTCAGTGGCTGCCTTTGGCTCAGGGTGTGATCCTGGAGCTCCAGGGTCGAGTCCTGCATCAGGCTTCCCATGGGGAGCCCGCTTCTCCCTCTGCCTGTGTCTCTGCCCCTCTCTCTGTGTCTCTCATGAATAAATAAATAAAATCTCAAGAAAAGATTATTTCTAAAAAAAAAATTCTAATAGTCAAGATGCCTGAGTACAAAAGTAACAGAAAACTCAGTACAAAAAGATTTACACAAAAATTTTCTTATTTTATTTACCAAAAGTTGTACATTTTGACACTTTCAGGATTGTGTAATTCAGCATCTCATCGCACACAAGTTTCTTACCATTTTTTCAATGTTTTCCTCATGCTTCACTCTCATGGTCCCCTACTGTATGTAGGAGTTCCAGCCTCCCAGCAGAAAGAATAGCATCCATTAGCAGAGTAAGGCCCTCCTTAGGACCCATTTTAAGCCCCTGGCCTGATATCCTTTTACATTTTATTGGCCAGAATTATATAATACTTCCCTGTCTAAAACAATTACTGAAAAGAAATTGAATTGCATCTATCAGTTTAGGCCAGTTACGGTTTACTTTTCATCTGGGACCCACCTCCTCAGAGGCTCACTTATTATGGATACATGAACAAATAACAACAAGGACAATAATGATAGCTAAACTTGAGCATGCCAGATGCTTTTGTAAGCATTTGCCTGTATTACTTCATTCAATCCTCACAATAACTGTATTTGGTAGGTAGAATTATCTCTATTTTTCAGAAGTGAAAACTAAAGCTTAGAAAGTTTAAGGGCTTGAACACGATTACATAGCCTTCAGGATTTATACCCAAGCTGACTTATCCAGAGTTTTGTTCTTTATCCCCGTATATCCTACCTAACATAGGTTTTATTAGCAGTGAAAGGAGGATCTGTGGGAGGAAGTGTTGCTGGATTGGGTGCCAATGGTACGTGCTATATTTCTACCTCAATGACATTCTAATAATGTTTCTTATTTCAGTATTGTTTCTCTTCTCACCTCCCTCTCAAACCAGCTTCCATACTGCTACCAGAGTAAAACACAAATTTGGTCATATTATTCTACTTTGATGTATAAATCTCTTGGTGTCTTACTATTGCCTTTAGGGAAAACTTCAACTTCTTTATGAAAGCGCATATGGCCCATTACCATCTGATTCCCTATCTCTTCCCTTTGGTTCAGAATATGTTTGGACTCTTCTTTTCCAGGGTTAATAGGTCACCTCCTTAGGTTTTCTTTCCTGACATCATTTCCATTCTCAGTTTGATGAGCCTCATTTTTGTTCCCATAGGACTCCACGTATAATGAAATATTTTGTCTGCCCATATGTCCCCCTCTAAGTTCCTTCAGAGTAGTCACCATGCCTTATGAATCTTTATATCCACAGTACATCTTGCTATAAACCTTTAATACATTTTCTTTTTTTTCTTTTTTTTTTTTTTTTTTACAAATTTGTATTTAAATTGTAGCTAGTTAACACACAGTGTAATATTAGTTCAGGTGTAGAATTTAGTGATTCAACAATTCCATACAATACCCGGTGTTCACCACAAGTGCCCTCCTTAATACCCATCATCTATTTACCTATCTCTCATCCATCTCCCCTCCAGTAACCATCAATTTGTTTTCTGTAGTTAAGTGTTTATTTCTTGGTTTTCCTCCCCCCCCCCCCAAGTTCATTTGTTTCTTAAATTCCACATATGAGGGAAATCGTATGGTTTTTGTTTTTCTCTGACTTATTTCACTTAGCATAATACTCTCTAGCTCCTTTCATATCATTGCAAATGGCAAGATTTGATTGTTTTTTATGGCTGAGTAATATTCTGGTATATATATATATATATATATATATATATATATATATATACACTCACACACACACACACACACACACACACCATATCTTCTCTATTCATCCATCAGTCAATAGGCATTTTTGGGCCTTTTCCATAATTTCGCTATTGTTCAGAATGCTGCTATAAATATCAGGCTGCATGTATCCCTTTGAATAAGCATTTTTGTATCCTTTGGGTAAATGCCTAGTGCAATTGCTAGATTATAGGGTAGTTCTATTTTTAACTTTTTTAGAAGAAGAAAAGAGAGAAAGGGGGCAAAAAATTTATTTGAGAAGCTGATAGCTGAAAACTTCCCTAATCTGAGGAAGGGAACAGACATCCAGATCAAGGAGGCATCAGAGAACTTCCATCAATATCAACATTTAAAACATTTTCACTGAACAGATGAAGAGAGCTACCCTCAAGGAGCTCAGAATTTAGTGAGTTAAGGTATAAATTTAAATTAGGCATTTATATAGTAAGGGAAATATTAAAATAAACCATTGGGCTTAAAAACAGAACCCCATCACAGCTGAATACAATTACTTAATTCAATTCATTTCTTATAATTCATGTCCATTTCCTTGATGAATTATTACACACACTTGGTGAAATGTAAGGGCTCCACATGGAATGGAAGAACAGATTGAAAGATTTATTCATTATTTTATACAGTGAACTCAATTGACCATAAATCATGGGCTAGGTGCTTGAGACATGGAAATTAAAGAAGTAATACAATGGGATGTCTGGGTTGTTCAGTGCTTGAGCTTCCATCTCTTAATATCAGATCTTTATCTCAGGGTAGTGAATTCAAACCTCATGTTGGGCTTCATGCTGGGCATGGAGCCTACTTTAAAAATAATAAAAATAAAATAATTTTACTAATAGAAGTAAAACAAAACAAAGAACCATAAGCACTGATATTGTTCTTGTGATTCACTGTCTAGGAGGAAAAAAAGAAACAAGCACATAAGTAGTAGAAGTAGGATGTGATCCACTCTGTCAGCAACACAAATCCTGGGTGATACAGGAACCTGAGAATGGTTTCTAACCATCTGTGACATGAGGAAAGGCTGTGATTCTTATGGGAGGAGTCAAGCTCATGATCAGGTGTGCCTGTGAGTTAACTGTCAAGAAGGGCATTCTAGTTGGAGGATGAGGGTGTGTATCAGCATGCCTCCCTGTATATCACCATTCATATCTCTTGTGTTCCCATAGTTGACCTTAGCTCTCTGCTAATAAACAATTCAGCTCTAGTTTTTAACTATTGTCACCTCAAGAGGTTCATACCCTTTGGCTACTGACAGATGCTGCATTAAATAAACAATCCACATAGATTTCACACTGAGTGGTTTTCTGATTATGGCCCCTAGTGTTTCACTGTCTGATGATATTTCAGAAAATGTTGTGCGATCCTTGAACCTTGATCCTTGCAATGAGGATATACTTAGTTCCATGACATTTGAGGTCCAAAACATACTGAAGTGATCATTCTTATCACTGACAACACAGAATTTACACTCATGAACTACACCAAGCAAACAGTGGGCTACTCCAATTAATGTATGTTGGAATTTGGTTGCGAAGAAAATGCTTGGGCCAAATGAGTAGTTTGGTAAAGTTCACCTATTGCCTTTTAACACCTGGGTTTGAGGCCTCATAGAGCTTACAGCATTATTTATTCTGCATTAAGGGCAACGTGGGTGTCCACTTTTCGTTGCCTCTCAATTGCCTGCAATTTTAACATGAAAATGATGGTGATGATGCGACACCTTTTAAGTATTTTAGAACATTGTTTTTGCACCTAAAAATAACTATTCAAATTTATTTTTGGTTTAAACAATTGATATTCAGTATCTTACAGTTATATAGCCTTTCTTACAAGATTGATTGATTGATTGATTGATTTATGAGAGACATAGGGAAAGAGGCAGAGACATAGGCAGAGGGAGAAGCAGGTTTCTCCCGGGAGCCTGATGCACTACTCGATCCCAGGACCCTGGAATCAGGACCTGAGCCAAAGGCAGATGCTTATCTACTGAGCCACCCAGGTGCTCCAAACTTTAAAAACATAATTTTTAATGCTTTTAAATTTATATTAAAATCTTATTCCATTTCTATGCCTAAAAGATTTTAATAATCACATTTAAAGGAACTTTGAATAAAAATTGGCTCCATTTACAAAGCTTATTAAACACCTTCAAAAGTTTCAGTATGCATTTACGAATCTACTCAATCTAATGTCCTTTTTAACTAGAATGAAGCCTGGTAATAACACAAATTTTGATGTAGAACCATTGGTAATTGACATATTTTCTTAGTCTGGCCCTTGGTTCTCAAATGCTGAGGAGGAATGGCTATCACAAATAAAGTCATCAGGTTTATTGTCTCCTTCTGCCCGCTACTCCTGCCCTCTAAGGCAACACAAATGTTTTATGTTTTAATTTTTGTTTTTGTTTTCTGTGCTTGGAAATCACTCCTGATTCTTTTCTTCACTTCACACCAACCTGACCACATATAACAAGGACTGACTAGATTTTGAGTAGAAACCAAATCTTTTGGAAAACATCTAAAGAAAACTCAGACCATGATAGTTGTGAAAACCAGGACTTTTGTTTTGAGGGTTGTAAGCTTTAGGTGTGGTCAAGTTTCAGACATCGTGTTATTTCAAAGATAAAGGTGTTACCTTCAATTGGTATCTAGAATTTACTATTACTGTCTATTTATAAAAAGCTCTTTTTTCTTCGAAGTAAGCCCAAAGTATTTATTCACTTAGGGAATTCTGGAAACAATATTGCTTGTGGATTTAAAATATATGGGTATAGATATAGCGTGATGTGTAATATGTACATCATATATTATGCTGTATATTATACATTATACTATATTAAGATGTGTAGATGTAGATGCATAATGTGATAAGTGAATTATGAGTGAATTCTATAGTTTTATTTATTTATTTATTTATTTATTTATTTATTTATTTAAGACAGAGACAGAGAGAGAGAGAGGCAGAGACACAGGCAGAGGGAGAAGCAGGCTCCATGCAGGGAGCCTGACATGGGACTCGATCCTGACACTCCGGGATCACGCCCTGGGCTGAAGTCAGCCCTAAACCACTGAGCCACGCAGGTTGCCCTGAATCATGTGTTACATATATACTATATATATGTCTATTATATATTATAGATTTACTATTGCAATAGTTAAATATGTGGTTATATTTTTACAGGTCACTTATATATTAAATATAAATTATATTTTACTAGAGCCACATATACATAGATTTTTGACTCTTGAAACACATCTGAAAATCCAGAATTCAATCCAAAAAACAGACAATCTGGATAAACCTCAATGTGAAGATTCACAAAGGCATGTTCATGACTTACAGAAAATACCTCATTGACACTTCAGGCATAACTCCAACACAATTTGTTTACTGACTTTTAGGACAAATTGGAAAATACAAGTTCACAGAAGAAATGAAAAAAGATAGGCCTACTAGAACAAGACTAGACAGTAAGAAATTGTAATAAGAGATAAAATGTGTTCCTGTTATTGGCCACAGAAATTCAGAGTTATGCTCAATATTTAGTCAGATATATATGGCAGCTGAACTTAGTGGGTATTTCACTAAGGAAGATGCCATTTGATCTCCAAACTTTCTACTTCAGCTGTTCAGGCAACTACTGTGTCAGGCATCGGGCTAGTACACAAAAGTAAGACATTCCACACGCTCTCCTTATATTGGGATCCTGTTACTTAGAAAACACGTTTGACTATTGAAATAATCAAAGTAGCAATGCCTTGAACACAAGACACATTTGTGTCTCTCACATAATGATCCTTGGTTATTTTAGTTCTGGCTTCTTCTTTCTCATTGCTTTGCCATTACCAAGAGATTGAACCTCTCTGTGTTTTCTTGGGCTTTTCACCACCATGTTCCCAAGGATGCTGCAGTACAGAAGCAAGGGCATTGTCTCTTCATTTAAAGGACACAAATCAGGGCACCTGGGTGGCTCAGTCAGTTAGGCATCTGCCTTTAGCTCAGGGGCCTGAGATCAAGCCTTACGTTGGTCTCCCTACTTAGTGGGAAGCCTGCTTCTCTCTCTGTCCCTTCCCCTGCTTGTACTTGCTCTCTCTCTCTCTCTCTCGCTCTCTTTCCCAAATAAATAAATAAATAAATAATCTTTAAACCTCACAGCAAAGAAGCATTGGAAACACAACCTTTTATCTAGGGAACATACCTCCCTAAAAATTCCATTGTTATAGGAAAAGGAAGAATGTCGTATGGAAGAATAACTACCATTCTCCATCACCTTATCTAATACAGGAAGATGGATATGTGAATAAATAGACAGACACAGACCATGACTTCCAAGTCCCCTTCTTGGTGTAAAAATTTTATAAACTTAATACTACCCAAGATGACCTCCCATTGAAATATACTAGAACCAATAAAAAATACAAGTTTGCAACTTATCTAAAGTCAACCCTACTGTGAATTACATTTTCAAACTCAGATGTATTTTGATTTAATTCTTCTTTTATTTCTTAACTTTAAGGTTGCATTTAAAAAAGGTCATCTGCATTCTTCCATTTATTCTCTACATCTTTCTCTTTCCAATGGACAGTTCTTTATTTTTAAATTCTTATATTCCTGCCAAGCTCCCTACACAACCACCACCAAAAATAAAATGATAAAAAATTGAAAAAAATTAAAGTAGCTCTAAATATATAAACAATCCCTGGTACATACAGTTCTTGCTCATGATAAAGACTCTGAATGTTTTAAACTATATTCTGCTTTAAAAAGCTTGGGAAGATTAAAAATTGGTAGAAAAACATTATTATTATTATTTTTCTTAAAATTGCATGATAAGTGATACATCTATCACTTGGGAAATGCACTTATGGAATACCTCCCTTTCTGAAACTGCTGGACAAATCATGTGTAGCAATAGCAGTATTGGTAGTAGTAGAAGTTATTACCTACATGATACCTGGAAACTAAATATCTTTAATAGAGTACTATCTTACCAATGCACATTTGTTTCTTTAATTATGTAGACTGTAAACGACTTAAGAAAAATGAAAAAAAAATTTGATTTCTCTATATTCTATCCATACTTAAACAGTGATCGAACACCTGCTGTGTGTAAAAACCCATGGTAGATATTGGGGCTGCCTAGGTGGTTGGAAAATGCAAACATACACACATTTTTTTAGAATAGGCAACTTTTAGATGAAGAGTAAATAGGTATTGATTAGCTGATAGATTTTTCTGGCATGGTACCTAGTTAGGATGAGAGGAAATAAAATTAGGCGGTTAGTCTCTTTGCAATTTCCAACAACCTGTGGATAAATATTCATCTCTTGGGAAATCATTCTGCTCTAAAATAGGGCTGGTCTGGCAAAACTTCTGTGGTATTCAGTGAAGTGTTCTTTTGCCTAATTTCTTCCTGTTACTCATAATCACCCCCTGCTTAAATACTCTGGGTGCTTATCCTCTTCAACATGATTCTACATATCTAGATATCATCCCCCACACTTTATTTTCATTTGGCCAAGCTCCCACTATATAATTATTTTAATCAAGAGCACCATCTCCTTTAACCATAATAGCAAATGATGCCATTTCCAGAGTACAGTGGAAATTAAAATGGTTAGATTCAATTTGGTTTGCTCTGTGATGGTGATTCAAAGGGGATGGAGGAGAGGAGAGGAGTGTATAGTGTGTTTGCCACCATGAAGTTCAGAGGCTGCATGCTGCCAGATTAGCATAATTTCTACCTATGCAAGGTTTTAATTTCAGAATAGAATTGTAGAATTTGTATTATTGAAACATTTAGGGAATACTTGAGTAGTGTTGACTATTGCATGTTAGTGTGTAGAATAAAAGCTCTTACCTAGAGACACTCAATAATTGGTTTAAATAGGCGATAATACAGACAATTGTAAAATAAACCACTGACTCGACACAGTGTCTCCCAAACCACGGTGTGCCTAAGAATCATCTAGGGAGCTACAGAAATTCTGATTTCTAGGCCTTATCCCCAGAAATTCTGATTAAGTCAAAGCAATGGAAGGCCCTGAATCTGCAATTTAAATAATTAAAGATACTATGCGTGAGTCTGTTGCAGCTGGGATGTAGATTCCAAACCTTTACAAAATACTGGGAGATCTGACATCAATAATATAAGCCACGCTGGTTTAAGTGGACTGTGAAATGTAAGGGAATGAGGATAGAATTCTCATAGGTCACTCATACCTTCAAGAGGAATTTGACTTGTTCCTCTTTAAATTCATATTTGACTGCTGGATACAAATACAAATATATTCACACAGGGTTTTACAGAAGTAAATACGGATGGATTGTTCCATGGTAAACATTAGACACTCCTTATGGCTGGGGATACGCAAGGTTCCAAATTGCTTAGCTCCTCTCAAAGCTAGTCTTGAAGTGTGAATGCAGGTTTATACACCTAGACGTGACAGTACTGATTATGTGCTGACATCGCTGTCTGTCCACAGCAGTTGTTTCAAAACTTTGTAACAATTAAATTAGAAGATTAACAGATGCAGAGAGGACAATAGCTTGATCTAAATGCCCAAATTTCCAGCCTCACCTCATTCTGACTAAATGAGATCAGAACATGAAAACTTTAAATTAGAAAAATATAAAAAGATGAAGACAAATGATTATTATTTATTAAGCTCCCCCTTCTTTGCCCAAGAAAGTGATCTGATTTGGGTTTGGTAATAAGGAATGGTGACTTTTTCTATTTTCGCTTTATAAACCCACCCTTCCATCTAGAGAAAAAAGTATAAAACTCCGTCCAACAAACTATTTTTCAGTAGAAGCTAATATCAGTGAACTTCCCTGACTTTTGTTCTTCCTGTATCATTTTTCTTTTGCATTTTCCAACTGTGCTATACGTGTCAGGGTATAAGCTATGGAAAGGAAAAAAAAGAGCCCAAATGGTCCATTTATTGAAACGCAAACAAACAAAAACCCAACCATTGCTTTCATATATGCTGCCTGTCCTGTTGCCGAGATAGTGTTGGTGAGTATATGTGCTGAACATAATCCCATTGGCTGTGCTGGGTTTTCATATTCTGATTCCTTTGGAACCATGTGCATTTGCTGAACCTGGAAACGTTACAGAAGTGATATGAGGTCAGTGACTTTGAAGAATGGCATGGACTCATTAAAGGGCAAGCCAATTACTTTACTGAACAGTGACTAAGTGCCCCTTAAGAGAATAGACAGAGCCCTGCCATGGATAAGAGAATAGGTGGACTCTGACAAGCCCCACTTCTTGTTATACATTGGGTACATTGTTTAACCTCTCTGAGCCTCAGCCTCTCCAGCTATAAAATGGGTCTAATAAAACTTTCTTTATAGAATATTAAAAGAATTAAATAGACTCTTATAATCATTAATGAATAATAGATACGTAAGAAATATTTAATTCCTTTATTTAATTGCCTCCTGTGATGTACATGCATCTTAGGGGATAATAAAATTTTTAATACTATGCTTTACATAAAGAAATGTTTTATGAATGAATGAAATCAAAGTCCTGTCTTTGAGAGCTTATAATCCATAAGTAAATATGAGGGACAGATATAAAGAATGGTCTGACCCAGTTGTAAGCTTATGATGGGGTTAGAAATGGAGGAGATATCATTTGTTCTGATAGCTGGTTAGAAGGGATTTTATTTTATTTTATTTTTTTATTATTTTTAAAGATTTTATTTATCTATTCATGAGAGACACAGAGAGAGAAAGAGAGAGAGAGAGGCAGAGACACAGGCAGAGGGAGGAGCAGGCTCCATGCAGGGAGCCCGATGTGGGACTTGATCCTGGAACTCCAGGATCACAACCTGAGCTGAAGGCAGATGCTCAACCGGTGAACCACCCAGGTGTCCCTGGAAGGGATTTTAAAATGAAATTTAGTTTTAATTTACTTTCCAATTTACAATTTCACAATAGAAATTTGGAAAACTTCTTGTATAAGGTGATTTTCAATAGCTGCATAATAGTTCCTTATGTGATCGTGTGGCAATTTATTCAACCATTCCTCTATTGAAGGAATTTAGATTGTATCTGATTTTTAAAATTATGAATAATGTGATGAACATTCTTATCAAAAAATTTTTAAAAAGGTCTTTAGAATTGGAGTTGTTAAGATTAAAAAAAAAAAAGATTACCAGTGTTCCTTTAGAAAGTTTGTCTATTGTTTAAGACAGTGAATGGCTAAGATTTAGGGGTGGACTGCTTGCAGTTTTCTTTGCCTGAAATCTGATTTCTTTGGGACTAGTCCCAGAGAAAGTAGAGAATGGTGAATTCTTAGGTGAGTGAGATTCTCTCAGGGATGAATTCAGGATTATGTGTAGCCCAGTCAATGGACATGAGATGGGAGTGATGCTCCTAGCTCAAAGACAGTTCTGGATTATTTGTGAATCCAGTGCTGTCTATGTCCCCTGATTCCAAGGTGTTTGGATTCTCTTGGTGACCCCACATGGGGAGACCTGTCCTCAAAGCTGGTTTTCCATTCCTTCATTTGTGAGAGAAAAGTGTGGACTGCTGGATGTCTTGTGTTGACTAATTTATTGGTTGTTTTCAGAGTTTGTATCTGAAGCATTTTAACTGCTAAATATTGTCACTAAAGCTGTTGAAAAACCCAGTGGTTTCCTCCTTTGAATATTTTCTGAAAACATGTGTTCCCATTTCCCCTGTTGAAGCTGAATTCAGTAACATCTGGTTGTTTCTTCCAATCTCTGTTCCGTGGTGATGAGTTTTGAGTGTACAACTGATGAAACCAGAAATAACTTAGCAGCTGATGGTATTTCAGGAAACAAGTTTTTTTGTTTTCAATCCCCAATTTTTAAATGACTCAGAAAATGAAAAAAAAAATAATTTAAAATTTTCAGGTGACTCTACTACTTTTAGAACTAGTTTTAGCAGAAACTAGTTCATGGCACAGGGAGAAAACGTAGAGCCAAGAATTTCATTGTCCCTGAACAAGCCTTCCTGGGAGTCTTATGGGTACAAAACACAACTAGGTTCAGAAATTAAAATGTAAAGTTTAAATCAATTTGCTGTAGCAAAATATTCATTGTATTTTCCCCCCAAATGACAAAATATATCATTTTTGTGCCTATACCCATTTAGGTATAAAAATAGAATGCTAAATTTCTTTGAAGGCTAATGATAAGTTTATAGTTTACTAGATCATACTGAGAATGCAACTTTTGAACTTTTATTATTATTTTTCTTTTTTTATATATTTTAAAGTGGCAAATAATGTTTTCTTTACTAATAACCTAAATAATATTGTTTCACCAACTGTGGAACATTTGTCTGTCTAGCTTCCATCTTTTTACAAAACTCACTTACCTCTGGGGTAGGAAGCTGACAAATCCTATTAAACACATAGAAGAAAAGAGTATATCCCAACAGTCACCTTTGCCTCTGCCCAGCTCCCTCTTTGCACTGGGTGGTAGACAGATGTCAGTACTCAGAATTGCTAGATAGATTTCCACTTTGTTTATCTATAAGAATCAAATGAAGGGTGGGGGTTGGGGGTGACTGGGTGATGGGCACTGAGGTGGGCACTTGACGGAATGAGCACTGAGTCTTATTCTATATGTTGGCAAATTGAACACCAATAAAAAATAAATTTATATAAAAAAAGAATCAAATGAAGGGTGCTGGAAACAGACTAACCAAACAAAACAAAACAAAAAGGAATCACAGAAGAAATCAAAGTTAGTAGCTGTTAAAAACATACTGGAGAACTAAATTTGTCTTTCCCTATTTCCTTTCATGAATACCACTACCTCTCTTAATACTTAAGAACCATTAGACTTACCTTCAAGGTGTTAGAGATTTTAAAATTCAAAACTTTCAAAAATCAGGGGGAAATCCCAAATGGTACTGATTTCACTTACTAGGGCTATTATGATGAAATACCACTATTTGGGTGGTTTAAAAACAGAAATCTACTCTCTTATAGTTCTTAAAACTAGAAGCCCAAGATTAAGGTGTAGGCAGGCTTGGTTTCTTATTCTGAGGCCTTTCCTCTTGACTTCCCAGATGTTTACCTTCTTGCTGTGTCCTCACATGGTCTTTGCACTGTGCACGTGCATCCACTTGTATCTTTTTGGAAGAAGAGACTTTATAAGGGTACCAGTCATATTAGATTAGGGCCTCACACTAACAACTTCATTTTAACTTAATCACCTCTTGAGATACTTGGAATTGGCAGCTCAACATATGAATTAGTGCGTGGAGGAGAACTCTGCAGTCCACAACCAGCATAAAGACCTAAAAATAATTACACATGTCATTAATCAGTTACCAATCTTTTCTGAGAGCCTCAGAAATCACCTCAAATCACCTGGATGGTAATGTGTATGAGGATGTAGGTGGAGGTTCCAACGTTCCCCTTTTTTCCCTTGCCCAGCTTGAGTACACAGTGTGGATGGTGGCTTCTTTGTGTCATCTGTTCTCTAAAGCAGTTGGTCCTGATTCAAAGCAGCATCACATATCACAGACCCTAGTCAGAGAGTCTGTTTTCAAAATGTCTTCAATCAATCATTTACTCTGAGCCCAGTTCAGAAAAGTAGTACTGGAAGAGGAGAGGGTCATGGGAAGGCCATGTATTCAATCTATTTCTTAATTTCACTCTTTAGATCAAGCCTGTAATTTGAAGGTTAATTCTTAACTGCAATGCACTGCCTTATCAACAATAGTCCCTTTACTTTTTCCTTTTCCCAAAGGACTTCCAAGTAAAATTCAGTGTATAGCTTTTGTGGTAGGCATGCTATTGAAGACATTTTTCTGGTAGATTTATTTGTGCCTTCCTATAGAGGAGCTCATATGAAAACTTACTTTCTAAACTCAATGTAAAAAAAAAAAAAAATCCTGTACCTCCCTTGAGAATTGGTAAGCTTTCTTCTTTTTGTAAGAAATGTGTAACTGATGGTATCTTTCTCGTCTCTTTTACTGACAAAATAGAATTTTACCAAATAATTTACCTCTATAATTTTATTTTCTATTCTTACTAGGACAACCCTAATCTATATTTTATCATACATTTATTGGTCATTTTCTTCCTGAAAGCCATCTGAAGTCAAAGGATTGAATAGAGACAAATAATATTGTTGTTTTAAAGAACTTAAAATATCTTTAAAATACAGAAGTTTTTACAAATACTTTTTCAAATAAAAGTTTCTAATGAGTACTAGCCATCTGTAGCTGGAGTTGATCAAAGAAAGCCTCATGGAAGAGGTAAAATTTGTAGTAAAAGTAAGGCATGGAGGAGAGCCTGGGTGGCTCAGTTGGTTAAGCATCTGCCTATGATCTCAAGGCCCTGAGATCAAGCCCATGTTGGGCTCCCTGCTCAATGGGGAGTCTGTTTCTCCCTCTCCCTCTGCCCCTCCCCCGACTCATGGACTCTCTCTCTTTCAAATACATAAATAAAATCTTGTTTAAGAAAAGTAAGTCATGAGGATATTGGCTTAAAAACTTTAAGACAATTCTAAGTCTTTCTTGAATCTTCTGAATGATCTTTTTTTTTGAAATCTGGTAATTCCATGAAAAGAATGCTGACTGGTTCTTTATAATCCAATATTTAAGCCAAACTGAAAGGTAATTCACAATTTAACTTGTAAACTAAGATATTTTCTATTATCCTCTGTCAAATTCCAAATATATAGGTTCTCTTAGACTGTCGGATAGGCCTTCTCACCTCTTTGGTGCACAAGAGGGATTGTTTCAGGCAACTGGACATAATTAACAATGCTCTCCCATGAAATCACAGTCCAGAAACTACCAGACATGGTGTGCAAGGACCTCACTTGCCAAGTCACTTAGCACCTCTTCTGCCCTGCTTTCTTGGTTGACATTCACAAGTCTACACAGATTTAAAGGCAAAGGAGTGTCAGAGAATTTTTAGACCCTCTTTCGAAATCACCATATGTATACTCATTTCTTATCTGAAAACCCTTGTCTTCAAATATTTTTTGAAAATACTTATATTGAGTGTATAATTTAAGCTAGACAGTAGAAATTGTTCATAAGAAAAGTGTTAAAATCTTGATGGATTTTCTGTGACTGTTTTTTGTTTTAGACGTTATTTTTCATCCTTGTTATCTCTCTTTTTTAAAAGATTTTATTCATTCATTCATTCATTCATTCATTCATGTGAGACTCAGAGAGAGGAGGCAGAGACATAGGCAGAGGGAGAAGTAGGCTCCATGCAGGGAGCCTGTTGTGGGACTCGATCCTGGGACTCCAGGATCACACCCTGGGCTGAAGTCAGACACTCAACTGCTGAGCGACCCAGACATCCCTCCTTGTTATCTCTACAATAAGCAAACAAATAAATACTAATCAATTTTCCTAACTAGATAAAAAAAGAGCATTAATTGCAGATTGAATGAGTTATGGGAAACTTAACTATATATGTAAATGTAATTGAAACCAAGTTTCTTTTTGCACTTTTAATATCTCTGAAATTGGAATAAATCTTATAATCAATGAGGTATTTTAGTTGAACCAGTAGTTTTTCTTTCTTAGTGGTATATTAAATAATGGCACAACCTATTATCTATGGCAACTAACCTTTAATGAAATATGATAGCAATTCAAAAATAACCAAAGAAAATTATCATACAATAATACCCTCCATTTTGAGAGATTTTTCCATATCACCAGAACAAGTCCTAGATCTTAGATCTTTCTTGAATTGCACTATCCTAGACACCTGTTAACCCTCAGAGGTATTTTTTCCCTGTTGTTAATGTGCTCATTTTCCTAATTTGATTCTAGACTTCTAAGAGCAGCCAACAATGCATTAGCTATCTGTGTCAACTGAAAGGCCCCTTAATTGACTCGTTCCTATTGACTGAGATCCTAGAAGACAGTCTCTGTTAATGGTGAATCCTGATGGATACAAGGACTGGGTTTAGCCAGCATTGGGGCTGAATGCTAGATGTAGTGTATCATGTTATATTCTCATCACTTAGTTTTTCTTTATGATAGCAACAAAATGATTTCTTGGAAAATGAAGCCTTGCATCATGTTATTTGATAAAATATATACCGCCTGTGAGCAATATAGCTACACATTCTTGGTAATGATCCTGTCTCAAATCTTAGGCAAATTAGTCATCTTTTGGAAAATTGTAGTGAAGTTATTTAAAGTGGTTGTGCTGCTATACTTTTCAAATAGGATTGTGTTTTGTGTTGTGTACTAGACATTGTGCGTGTGTGCACATTGACATATATCTACAAATATATGTGCTTGTAGTCATTTAAAGAATTACTGAAAATCTAATATACAGTGAGTGTCTAATGATTACTAATCATCTCTGCCCTTAATTGGATTACTGTCAACTTCTACAACCTCATTTCTTCCTCTGCAGCTTTTGTGATGTACACACATAGCAAGTAGTACACTGTAAATCCTGAGTGATCACTAGCCAATGTTCTCACTTTTTTATTTAGAAGATTACTTTATATCAACATACATAGTTAATCAGTTTTTTCAACTGGTCATTTTATCTAACTTTTTCAAATGTAGAGTACTCCTTTAAATGGCCTATTCCTGTTCAGAAGCCAAAATTGTCACTTTCATGTATTTTCTGTTTGTAGAATATCTTTCAAAATAATTAAATGACCTTTGTGGTCTATCAGGGAACAGAAAATCCTTGAAGGCAGGAAACTCATAGCCTTGTTTTATTTTTTGTTATGTACCCTGCAAATAACCATAAACAGGAGAGTGGTTAATAAATATTATTCAGATTTGGAGATGTGAAATAGGAGATACAGGCATGAAATCCTATTTTTATTACTATCATTATGCTGATGATCCTCTGGCCACTTCTCTCTGGTCTGTGTAATTGCAGAGCTCTTCATATTTTATTCATTAGAAGAGCTGCTCTGTGTCCATTCTTCTTATGTTGCTGCCTTGGACTGTTTCGAGGACTGCCTGGTGGGTGTGTTCTGTGGGTTCCATCAACTTTCTGTCTGTGCCGTGTTCAGGTCTCTAATGAATATTAGACTTACAGCCATTAGTTATGTTTCAAGTACAGAAATGAATGAAGAGGGAGTTTTTGTTTGTTCATTAACACTATGAAAAGCAAACTCACTTTATCTCCTTTACGCTCTCTTTCATGAATTTGCTCACCTATTATAATTGGAAGGGAAACTTGATTCTTATAAGGATTTACACAGAGGGTTCCAACTAGCTCTTTCTTTTTTTTCTTGTTTGTATTTATTTTTTAAATCATAATCAGATAATGTCTATTAAATATCAGTCAGAGAACATTATAGACAGAATTGTGAACAATTCTTGTATTTATGATTGTGTTTATGTATTGAAGAAAGAAGAAGTTGAGAATTACTTTGGGTAGTAGTTTAAGAAAGAGTATGGAGAAGAGAAGGAATAAAAGAAGCAAAAATGATTCTGGAGGGAGAGATATGAGGGAGAAGAAAGAGATAGAGAAGATGAAATGAGAGAAAGAGAAGTGATGGAGGGAGGAAGGGAGAGAGACAGAAATGAAGGGAGAAGGGAGAAGAGAGAAAGAATGAAAAAGAAAAGGAGGATCAGGGAAGAGGAAAGAAGAAATTAAACTGACCATTCAGGCAAGAAAGGATCTGGATGTGTGGGGGGGTGTTTCTAATGTTCTGCAATTTACAGTTGAGTCTGTAGTAGTTGTTAAAGGACAGGAAATATTGATGGCCTTACATAAATATCCTCACCTTCTGTTACATGGTTTTCAACACAAAAAAGCCCCACAAAATGTTCCATTAGCAAAAGGAATTTACAATGTGGATGGGAAAAATCATGCTATACACCACAGCGGGGGTTAGGTACTATCTTGATAAATGTTAACAATCATTTAGTGCTGATCTATTAACATGAATGATCACAATGGCATTTTGATTAGCAATGCGACATTTACTCCTTTCCCACTTCAACACACAATTACTGGTTTATTGAGTGCCTTATTTAATAAAAGACTAGGAGCTTTTTGGGGAATATGTATGTTTGAATACCTCCATGTGTATATTTCATATTCATTCATGTAGGATAATTAGTAATAAATATTTTTCAAAATCTGTAAAGAAGTATTGGAAAATACTGATGGGGCAGTCATGTCCCTCAAACAACTCAGGAAAGAATGCAGGGCTAGGAATCTAGGCTTTTTAGACATCTGCGATAAGTAATAGATGAAATATTTAGGAAGAAGAACAAAGAAAGTACTCCACATCTCCAAGGTCTAGGCCCAATGAAGGGCTGTGGGTGAGAAAAAGCTCAGTTAAAACATCTAAGTGGATGGATGAGTGGATGGGCTACGGAGTAGACGGAGTAAGAGAATGGAGAGATGAGTACCTTCATCATCTTCCCATCAAAACAAATTAAAACTGAACATGGAAGAGCCATTTGACCCAGGAAGGGGAAGATAGTAACTTTCTGTTCTGTTCTGTTCTGTTCTGTTCTGTTTTGTTTTGTTTTGTTTTGTTTTGTGAATCATAGTAGAAGAAAACTAAGAGAATGTGAACTGGTGCTTTCTAATCTTTCCAAATTATGGAACAGAGTTTACTAAAGGAAATGAACTGAAGTAGAATGGGGATGGGAGTTAGAGAAGGAAGGATAACTGTGGGAGATACTTCTCTGGTGAATCTTCTAGGGAATTCGTGAGAAGATTAGCAGCATCAAATGTACCTTAACTGAATTTATATTAAACCAAAACAAAAGAGAAGAAATTAGTTAATATATATTCTGGTGACCTTTTCTCAGTTACAAGTTAAACTAATTTTTAGTATGTATTTTATTCATCTCCTATCATTATATCTTTCCTTAGCTGGAACTAATAAAACTTAATGTCTGTGTTTTGATAATAGAATTAAATCTAAAACTAAGGAGCTCTTTAGTATTTAGTAATCCATCGTGTCATTCAACAAGAATTCTTCAAAAATAAAAGGAGGATGGTATTTGAATCTTTTGAATGAAGTTCAAACCATCTAGCCAATGATTCTAAAATTTCTGTGCATAAAATTTTGGTGTCATTGCTTGGTGAGTATGATAGAATTGGAGAATCTTGAACTCTACTCCTGGGGAAAGATAGAGAGCACTTGTTCTTACAAGCACGCCAAGTCATTGTGATTTAAGTCAGACTGAAACTGCACTTTGAAAAATACTGATCTAAGATTTCTAAAGAGAAACTCCAGTTAGTTCCTGTTTATAGTATTAGCCTGTCACTCCTTAGGTAGCTATTGAGCAGTTATAAAAATTCAAGCAAACTGGCTTTCTGAGAAACAATTATAATTAATAGAACATTTATTTTTGCAGGGTTTTTTTTGGTTTGAGTGTTAGGTAAATCAAAGATATACCAATATAGTTGGGAAGACAGTGCAGTTTGGAATATCTCCAAGAGAGCTGGGGATACAAACTCAATAAAGCCCTTCAGTTTTACAAATAAAATATTTATTTGATGTATCTCTTATAATTTTGACTAAAGACCAATTGCTGTGAAGACCTATGATGCCCTTTCACTTCTATTTATTATTAAGCCTGGGTTTCATTTGATATTGTAAAAATAGTATTGGAATTTGGAGCCTTAAGATGTAATGTCACATCTTCCTAATTGTGTAATCTTGGGGAATTTACTAATCTTTTATTACCTTGAATTTATTTGTGAAATGAGAATAAACATCTTCACAGAATTGGAAGGGGCATTGAATGACCTAAGTTACGTGAACCTTGTTTTGAAGGCTAATATACAGAAATACAATTTTATTTCACTGGTTGGAAAACTGAAATGACAGGTATATTAAAAAAAAGGTGACTTCAGAGTTTTCCCCTGGAACTGTGCTTTCCACTAAACATTAATCTTGTTTTTTTTTTTTCCCCTTGACTCTCCACATGTTGCTTAAAATTCTACTTCAAATCTATTTCATTCCAACTTTGTACTTAAAGATAATGTTTGCCTTTCCCTTCACCCCATTGTCTACTACATTGTGAGGTCCCAATGGCAGGGCTTATATCTATTTTGTGTTCTGTACTCCATCCAGATAAGTGTTTTGTCCACTATAGGTATTTTATGCTGTTATGTTAAATGCACAAATGAACTGGTGTATGAACACTCTTGTATGTGGTTATCTCATTCTAAGCCACATTTATAATAAGTTCTTATTCAAAAGCATGATAGACTCTATCCCTAAAATGACAAAAAAAAAAATTGATGTCTGCAATGATGGCCCAGAATGCCAAAGATGAATATACCTATAGAGAGACTAAAGGTATCCTAATCATATGATATTCTATAACAATATATTTTTGTAAAATTATTTTAATATAATCTATGCAAAACCTCTCTGGGCTGATGTTCCTTTTTCTTGGTATTTAGCCATTTGTTTATTCAACAAATATGTATTTTATTCTTGGCTTAAATCAGGAACATTCTATATTCTGAGGATACAGTCCATAGAAGGAGTTAAAAGCCCTTGCTTTAATTCACATGACGGTTGACATATGAGGAACATGTTAAACAAACAAAACAAATAGAAGTGTAGTTTAAGGAAGTGGTAAGTACTACTAAGAAAATAAATGAGTGATCTTGGAGCACTTTAAATAGGGTCAGCGGGGGGATGCCTGGGTGGCTCAGTGGTTGAGCCCCTGCCTTTGGCCCAGGGTGTGATCCTGGAGTCCTGGGATCCTCACATCGGGTTTCCTGCATGGAGCCTGCTTCTCTCTCTGCCTATGTCTCTGCCACTCTCTCTCATGAATAAATAAATAGAATCTTTTAAATAAATAAATAAATAAATAAATAAATAAATAAATAGGGTCAGTGGGGAAGAGGTAAGATTTAATTTCAGGTCCAGTGATACAACACAAACAGCCACTATAAAAACTCATGAAAAGACAGATTTGGGGAGGGAAGAGCAAAGATAAAAGAGCATGTGTGAGGGTCCATAGTAAGGTCAGTGCAGTTGGAGTAGGCTGGAGCACCAATAAAAATCAGGCTGAGAAGTTTGCAGGAACCAGATATGTCTGGTCTTGGGGTCTATGGTAGGGAGGAGTTTGGATTTTATTCTTGTAGTAGGATAATACAGAAAGATTTTAAATGAGAGAGCAATCATCTAATATAAACTTTTAAAAATATCATTTTCTATTATTAGAATAACTTTTAGGGGGTGGAATAACAGTGCAGGCAAGCATTTTACTTTTGAATCTGTTGCAGTCACCTACAAGAGCTCTCAGTGGCTTTGGCCAGACATAGATGAGGGACCTCAGGTGAGTAGTATAGCCTTAGGCTAATACCTCATCCGTAAAATGGGATAAAAATATTTACCTCATAGGGAGATTGGATAAGCTAGAATATAAAAAGTACATACAACTGACTGAAATATTTTAAATGCTCAATAAATGCTGGTTGTTGTTTTTTTAAGCTTTTATTTATTTATTCATGAGAGACAGAGAGAGAGGCAGAGAGACAAGCAGGCTCCATGCAGGGAGCCTGACATGGGACTGGATCCCGGGTCTCCAGGATCCAGCCCTTGGGCTGAAGGCGGTGCTAAAAAGCTAAGCCACCCGGGCTGCCCAATGCTGGTTGTTTTAAATTAGGATTAGTAGTATTAAATAGGCACATTAGCTTTAATCCCCAGATTTTTGCGATTATTTCTATGACTGTGTAGATATTAGGTGTTTTACTTTTCTAACTCTTTTTCTCATTCATTTTTTTAACATATAGGTTAGCTATGCCATGGTAATAATTACATCCCACCCCAAGTCTCTGGGGCTACCCACAATGATGGTTTCTTTCTTCTCACATTGCAGTTTGATGTGAACAGGGAAAACCTCCTCCATCCTTGTCACCCAGCATCTGAAACTACTACTTTCAAGTTTGTCCTGTCAGAGAAATGGTGTGTCAAACCAAATATCTTATTTTATTAGCAGTTCACACACATTTATCATAACTGATCATTTTCTGCTACCAGGCTCATATATCCATAGTTTTTTTGGCACAATAAAAAGTAAAAAAGTCTGTGCATCTGTGTGAAGGTAAGTGTTCCAAACACGAGCCATGGCGTGGTGGGCCTTCGGGACCCAGAGCCGTGAATCCAGGTTTTCTCTCTGTTACTGTGTGACTTAGGACAAGTCATTGAACCTTGAGAGGGTTCTTCATTATAGCTCTTAGGATAAAATATACTGCTAAATGCAAAGTATTATTATATTCTCTCACAAAACTGGAACAGTGTAAATAGAATTAAGTTATTCACTTTGTTTATCTCTTTGCCTAATCAGGGGGAATTCCTGTGGCCCCTTCTAGAGACGTTTGTCTAGTTCTGCTTTAAATAACCCCATCACAGTGATTTTTATCATTTGTTTTGAGAGGGCAGTATCATTAATCTTTCCCGTCCCCCCTCCCTCTTTTGTGCTCACTTCAATTAAATAGGTAGGGAGAAGAGACCATTGAACAACATTATAAAAATGTTAATTCCTAATGTCACTGAGTAGCTCTTAATCACACTATTAGACATATGTTCTGATTTAATGATCCTGACCAACAAGCAGTAAGACCAAGATTGACTTTGATAAATGTCTACCATTATTTTCTGATATGGATGAGGTTGTTTTTCTTTCTTACTAAATGTTTCCTCAGAAATGATACTCTACTCAGATTATATAAAATGCTTTCTTTGGTGTTTGAAATTTTCTTTCCTAAACCACTGCTTTGATGATTTGTATTTCGATCGTACATGGAAACATTTTGGTGCAATTACCTGTAATTATTTGTCCTTTCACCTTGGGTGGCATCATTTTTCCCTCTTATTTTTCAAGCCCACATGCTCAAGTACAATCAGCGAAGTAGCTTATCTTTAGTATGTGCAGAAATATTATTTCAAACAGTTGCTTCCTAAGGATGCTATAGTAAGTTTTGGGTCACCTTTTGTGTCTCATGTCCGCACAGGCTCTTCCCAGTGGCACGATCCCCCTCAACACCAAGCAACTAGTTAAATGTCATGATTTCCATGAAATTAAACCATTTCCAAGAAACTTTTCTCAAGATTCCTAGACAAAATTTATAGTTTCTTATTCTGGGCTCCCCTAGCATTTTATTAACTGCTCTATTTTGGCCCTAATCTCATTCTGACTTTCATTTCTCTCAGCAGTGTACATGTCCTTCCCCTAAATGTTATGAGCTCCTTTGGGGCAGTGATAGTCTATTAAAATTATATCACTGGATACACACCATGACCTTCATGCAGCATAGAATTAAGAAATAATTGAATGGAATGATATATAAAAATATATATACACACAATACACATATATACAGTGCATATATATGCATAGATACATATATATCATTATATATACACACACACTAATTTATATTATATTTAATTACATTGTTTTAGAGATCATAGTTATATGCAATATATACATATATATGTGTATATATATATATATTTAAATCTTATATTACTCTATTAGTGGAAGCTGTGACAGGCGACAGTCTTGTGATCATACATTTGGAATAATTCCTCCAAAGTCCTATGCATGATTTCTAATCAAATGCATGGGTGGGTGGCATTGAGCCTAGAGAAGGTGAACCAGGACTATTACCATTGGGAAAACTGTTATCTGGATTGGAGGAAGATCTAAGCACCATCTTTGAAGGGGACAGAATTAGGTGTGAGAGTCAAAGTTCCACTGGCAATAATTGGCACTGTGTTGGGATAGGCTCAGAGTGAGCCACGATTGGGCTCAAGTAAGGAATATGTGGGAGGGGAAGAAAGGCAACTATAAAAGAGACTCCCAGAGCAACCACTCAAGTGTCTGCTACAACTGCTTGCATATATGGGCTAGAAGATAGATAATTAATTGGGTCAAAACAGAATTGATATTTCTCTTTATTCTCCTCATCCACCTATATTTCTCTGTATTTATATTTCTAACCAAACTGCAAATCCTTTGAAAGCAGAGCCATCAACCTTTCTGTTTACTACCTCATAATCCCTACAGAATATTTTTCTGTGGCTGATATCTAATTTTTATTACCAGTGATTGTCACAATAGTTTTATCTAGCTGAGTGACAAAGCTCAGTGGCGTACAGCATTCAATACTTATTCTCAGCTCACACATCTGTGTCTCAGATGTGACAAATGTGCTTCAGGTATCTTATTCTGGGGCCCAAGCTGGACAGGTTGTAACTCCCTGAAACATGTTCTTATTTTCATGTCAGAAGAAATCCCCAGGATAAAGTAGAAATATGCTTAATTCTTTAGGTCTAACCTCTGAATGGATACACTGCCATTTCTGTCCACATTCAATGGGTCAAAGTATGTAGCAAGAGCAAGTCTAACATCAAGGGGACAGTGATGCTTACTACTCCCATGAAACCACTATAACATATATTTACTGATTAGAGTAGACATTTTTGAAACTGTAAAAGAAATGAGAGCTAAAACTCTTTCTGTTGGAACATTGAATTTACCAGAATTTAATTCTATGAGCATACTACTTGTAAATGCAGAAATAAAATAAGGAAAAACAGTGACAACAGCTCAATATTGTAGCCTGTCTCTATATATTTACAGAACTTTCCAGCTGCATGCTGGATTTGTTTGGAATTATGTTTGGACTGTTCACAGTAATGGCAACAGCCAAATTCTCTTGGCTCTGGCTACAGTTATCACTGAGAAACTATTGTGCTTATTGTTTTCTCGGTTGTCAAGACTTTAATTTAAACAATTGCAAGATTAAGGAGGGATCTCCAATGTGAATTCTGTTCAACAACTCAGTGATTAAGCCATAAAAGTGCAGCTAATCTGCCTCATGATATCTTTTAAATTTCTGACATTAGGAAAATCATAATTTGAATTAAGAATGTATAGGTTGGGTTTCTGCTTAGGTGTTCTATAAAACTTATTTTGATTTTTCTCTCCTTAAACTGTCTCTGTATATATCATATAAATGCCTCACTGGAGGAAACCCGTGCTTATGTACTCATTAGCAAAACTCGTAGTTTGACTTTCTATAATGTTTTAAATTCAGATATAGTATTTTCTGATGTTTTCATAAAGGAATTAATATAGGCCTAAATTTCTGAGGTCAAATGTCAGGATAAAGATTGCCGCTCATCTGCATCCTCTTATAGGTCTCTGTTTTCTCTCTCTCTCTCTCTCTCTCTGTCCCTATCAGTCACACACACACACACACACTCACTGCTTCTCAAAACTCAAGTTCCCTTTATAAGATATTCTACAATATGCAGTTCATTTCTAGCTTCCTTTAGCTCCATTGCAAGAATTATTTTCCAAGTTTATGTTGCATTACTTTCTGGAGGATAATTAGAATAATAGGAACTTAGGGGCTATCAATCTAAATGGGAAATGAAGTACATACAAAAATTTCTACATGAGCCCAGGGATGGAGAAAAGTTGTAGATTCTTGGACTTCATTCCTTCCCTGATTAAGAGTCTCCTCATGTTGAAATGACCTGAGAGGAATTCTGTGGCAAGGAATTATTGTGGACAAACCTAAGTCTACATACCTTGAGTGGTTTACTGTGTCAAGTGGGTTACATGGTTGTCTGCACAATTTTCTTGTTTAACTTGTTTGTCAAATACTCTAGTCACTTTAAAACTTGAGAAGCAACTCAGGTTCTAAGAAATGGATGTTTAAAAAAAAGGAAAAGAAAAAAGAAAACTGTGCAAAAGCTCAGAAAGGTACAGAGATTTTGAAAGGAAGTCTAGCTACAAGGGGATAAACTGTGCCTCTTAGTGTATGTGCTGTCTTTAGCAAAACCAAGTACACTTCTGACTCTCTTCTGGAAATTCCTGGTGAGAAAGTCCTAAGAAGTTTCTAGCAAGCAATACTAAAGTTAAATTCTGCTGTGGCATTATTAGTGTGTATAAATATATAGTAGATATATTTATTTATTCTGTTGTCTTTATTTTAGTGAACGTAAGAGATTATTCATCACTTGCAATTTTCTGAGTTATCACTTAAATCCACCTGTATGTATTTCCTGAAAGGCACAAAGTTTTGTTTTGTCTTTTGGGGGTTTTTTGGCCCTAAGTATTTTAAGCATGAATTATTTCTCCACATGTCTCGCACAATGTCATAACATAGGATTAAACCCATAAACTCTTGGGCAAGAATGCTTGGATTCAAGTCCTGACTCTGAACTTTATATGGCCCCAAGACAGTCATTTAAATTTTCTCTGCCTTAGTCCCTTTGCCTATTAAGTGAAGGATAATAATACCTATCTCCTAGGATAGCAGTGATGATGAATTGGATTAATTTATGTACAGCATGTTAGAATAGTGCCTGTAACCTAGCACATGCTCAGTTATGTTTCCTATTGTTATTTTTATAAGCCTCATGACAAATGATTGATGTTGGTTTGGTGATATTCTTTTTGGTATTAACAAAAGGTGAGTGATCACCTTCTGTGCTCACTTACTGCCATGCATTGAGGTCATTCACTCTAAGCCATAAACTTTCTTAGGAGGGTTTTTGCTTAATATATATGTAAGATGAATTTTCCCAGACCTTTTTGCGTACAAGAGATTACATAACAATAATAATCCCCAATGCATAGAAATAATGCAAATGAAAGCAATTCCTTAGTAATTTTTCCTATATTCTGTATACAGAAGACCTTACTACCTCTCTCAGGCCTCTGCGCCTACTGCCAAGTTTCTGGTGCTACCATACTCTGGGAGGATCTAGTCCTCCCACATTCTTCTCCCCAGTTCTCTTGTGGAAGTCTCCCATAGGGTTGCTGGACCTGTGCATGGAAACATTGCTTCTTTGACAAGAGTCTTACCCCTAAAACCATGTAGCATTGGGCCCCAGAAGCACAAAGCAGTGTGTGGACCTTCCGTTGTGGAGTGCATAAACCCTGTCCCTTTAAGTTCAGAGTTCTGATCCAGTAAGTGATACTAAGTGTATGTTTAGGTCCAGAAGAGCTATTTGTTTTATTCATACCTGTCCCATATCTTTGAGTAACATTTCTCTATTAGGTGAAAGTTCTAACTGTGAGTACGGCCTCTACAGAACTCAGAATTCACATCCCCAGTCTCCCTTCCAGCTGGGATGCAGGCATATCATCTTGCTTTCTTCATCAGACTCCTGTGTGTAGCTCTGACTGGAGGTGAGCCCTGGGAAGCAGGCTCTCCATGGAGCTTCTATTCTGAGGGTTGAGATCAGGGGCCACAAAAACATCTCTCTTTGAGGTCATGGAGCCTGTTTACCTGAGATCCTCAGAACGGAATGGTTGTGTCACTGGCAAGGTAACATCTTCAGCTGGATAGGTCTCCGACATTTGCCTTTCAGTGGCCGTGAGACAGGCAGAGTCCCCTCTGCAGGCCGGTGAGCAATATGGTGAGCCAATTAGCCCAAAACACATTTCTTCCCTGGTCATGGTTGTTATCTTCTTAATAAATACCCTGTGGCTTGGAACTATCGGAATGAATTCTTAGCTTATAGCCAAGAATCTAATTAATACATTTTCTATTTTACCTTTTCCCTGTTACTTTTTTTTTTTTCAATTAAACCTTCTAATTAGAATTTCCTCAAAACTTTGAAAATTGTAGTTTGAAAACCTGGTAATGGATTTTAGGAAATTCCTTTATTTTACATTGATCCTACACATCCTAAATGATTAAATGATTACATTTAGTCGTTTACACTGAATGTTTCATTTGTTTGCTTTGTTATCCTCCAGATAGCCAGCCATGTGTCACTTACTCCTGCCTTGAAGTTTTGCTCAGTATTTATTTTTTTGTATCAATTTCTATCCTGACCACTCTAAAATTGTAGCCCACCCTTCTTTGCAGCCTACCTTACCTTGCTTGATTGTATTGTTTCCATACCTCTTGTTCTTTTCTAATAAAAAATTATTATTGGGGTGCCTGGGTGCTTCAGTTGGTTATGTGTCCAAGTCTTGATTTCGCCTCAGGTCATGATCCAAGGGTTGTGAAAACAAGCCCTGTGTTGGACTCCATGCTGGGCATAGATCCTGTTAAAGATTCTCTCTCTCCCTCTCCCTCTGCCTCTCTTCCCCTCAAATAAATAAATAAATAAACAAATAAATAGGAAATTATTATTATTGTCTGTTTCCTACAATTACAATGTAAGCTTTTGGGGCATGTTTTCTTTGCTTGGTTGGTTTGGTTTGTCTTAAACTGATTTATTCCAAGTACCCAGTATAGTTCCTAGAATGTTATAGATCTTCAGTAAATATTTGTTTAATGAATACATATTGAAATATGTCTATATATTTATAAATGTGCTTTTTTCCTTCACCTTTTTTATTCATCTGCTCAAGAGAAAATAAATTCAATTTCTCCAGTGGTCGAAATGTGCAGCTAGGATGTAGATTCCTTTCCTGACTATATCATTAGAGTCATGAATCAGGGCAAGTCTCATCCTTTTTGATCTTCAATTTCCCTTTTTGTTATACTCTACAGGAAAACAAACACAAAGCTGGGACATCCACAAGGAAAATTTAGCAACAATTCTCCTGCTTTCAAATATCTGTGTGTGTGTCTGTGTGTGTGTGTGTGTGTATTTTCCCCCTCTTTTTCCTTCCTTTCTTCTTACACATTGACATGCATTCAGTGAACACGATTTAAAACCATTATACTAATTTCTAGACATGAGAAGGGGAACCCAAGCCTCAGTTCTATAAGACACTGACGGATTTGAAACAGAACAAAGCCTGGGCTGCTGTGGAACTTCTAGAGGTTTAAGACACAAAGTGAGAATTAGTAAAAACTCCTAGAAAGCAATACCATTAGTAATGATGTTATTAATATGATTACAACCTTGGTTTTGCTCTTAAACAAAAATAATCCATGATGATATTGAACATTGTTATGTGATCTGGATTCAAGATAATGGTGGGCGGCGGGGAGGCCTGAATAGTGCCAGAAGGAGGGAGAGGTGAAGAGATTTCTTCCCATTTTTTGGACCCAAAACCAACATTGGGAACCATACATACACAATGTTTTAGCCTTGTGTTGCCTGGACTCACACACTGGGAAAATCTATCTGAGCTTACTCCAGTGCTGAGAATAGTATTCTGTGCCCTAAATCAATCCATCAGGTCTCAGGGCCACTTGAGCATGGCATACCTAAGCTAGATTTTAGAAATAAAGCAATTCATTTGAACTATTGTTCCATGATTTATAGCTGTTTGAAACTAGAGAAAATGGATTTATACCATTGAGAATTAGTATTTAAAATGAAGATACTGGTTTACAGACATTGCTAATTGGAATTCTAGCTTAAAAGATAAAAAAGGGGGATGTGGGAAATTTTAGGCAGAATCACGGTGTTATTTTGGGGTGAGTATGGTCCCTCAGGCTGTTCTCCCTCTAACTCAGTGACCCTAAGATATTTCCGCTTTCACAGTATCTTCCTTATCTTTTCCTTATGACCTACTGATTCTTGGAAGCTCCAGATTGTCATTCCTCTTCCTATTTGCCTCAGCGACGTTCATAAGGTTATTAGCACTGAGAGTAATTCAGAGAAAGTTGTTGCTCTCTGTGCATACACAAATAAATTGTAAATTATGTGTTTGTAAATCAGGAGTCATATGCACAATTAAATCTTGGCTTGGCTAAATTCCAACCTAGAACATCATTGGAGAAGTATTATTCTACTTTGAAATGGTACATCATTAAAAACTGGCCTCTAATAAGCATTTCTTTCATTTTTAAATAATCACATATTTAGTGCCTGTTGTGTGCCAAACAGAAACAAAACAGCAATTTCTGAAAGGAACTTAGACCTGACTCCATGCAGCCTAATGATGATACCTCCACCTCTTTCTACAACCTGTTTCTTGGATACACTGTCATCTTCCAAGTAATCTTTAATCTACTGAAATATTTCAATCATAAAAGAAAACTCCAACAGATTTATTAAATTAAGCTCTGAAAAAAGGGGAAAAGAAATGGAAAAACAGAAATTGACAAAGACAAGATTTTAAAGTAATTTTCTGTCAACTACATAAACCAGAAATTGGAGTTTATATACCAACTTCGTGTGAGTTAAATACGACATTCAGAGGAATTATTTGGGCCACACAGTATTGACCTTCGACAGGTTTTATTTTTCTCTTTCAAATCTTTGAATCTGAAGTATATGACCTCTCTTTAAACAAATTAGAAGCTATGGTAATCCAGGGTACCACATTCTTTCTTCAGTTTAGTATCCACCTGTCCTCAGAGTCCATCAGAAACTGAGAACTAAGTTCAGGCCAATCTTGGCCTCATGTTGTTGTTTTCCTTTTGGTAGTTTTATAGGGGAATTAATTTCTGTATCTGTATCTTAATTTTTTTTGGTCTGTAATCTGGCCCAATTTACTTAACTGTGATACCTGTCTCATTTGAGTGTGACACTGCCCTTGAACATTGTGATGGATCCATGTCCTACTACATAAATGCTTTTCATGAAAGTGTTGTTTATGTCTGTATCTGTATATATCTATATCTATATCTATATATGTATAATATAGATATATAGATATAGATGTGTGTGGATATATTTTACATATATATGGATTTATTTTAAAATATATATATTTTAGGGATCCCTGGGTGGCGCAGCGATTTAGCGCCTGCCTTTGGCCCAGGGCGCGATCCTGGAGACCCGGGATTGAATCCCACGTCAGGCTCCCGGTGCATGGAGCCTGCTTCTTCCTCTGCCTATGTCTCTGCCTCTCTCTCTCTCTCTGTGTGACTATCATAAGTAAATGAAAAAAATAAAATAAAATAAATTAAAAAAATAAAAAATATATATTTTATATATATTTTATTTATATATATATTATATATATATGAGAGAGATATGTATATATGTATAGCTAGAGATCCATATACAGGAAGAGAGAAAGAAAGAAAGGAAGTACAGAAGAAAGAAAAGAAGAGAGGAAATGAGAGAGGGAGGATATATATATGTAGATATATATGCATATTACATATGTATAGGTATATATGTACACGTATAAATACATATTTATCCTTCAAGAATGTTTCATGTAAGCTTCTGACACCCTCTACAAACTATTTTGTCTTCCAGATGGAACACCGTTTACCTGGTGGATTGGGCGGTCCAATGAAAAGCACCCTTATTGGGGAGGTGCCCCACCTGGGGTTCAGCAGTGTGAATGTGGCCTAGATGAGAGTTGCCTTGATGTTCGACACTTCTGCAATTGTGATGCTGACAAAGATGAATGGTAATGGGGATGATGATCTTTCTGCAGTTGTGGGGGAAACCCATTAATTAATGCATAAAATTTCCCCCCAAGAGAAAAAGACATGGATGAGAAATTCAATATGAACTAGGTCTCCCTAATGATTGCGATTGTTTTTAACTTTGAAAATGGCCAGTTCTAGTACTTTTAGGGCTATTGCTGAGATCTGTAACATAAAACATGTTGTCACATCATCACCTCCTTATAGTCCGAACATTCCATTTTACACAACAGAATGAATACTAAGCTTTGTGATTTAGTCAGTATTTCTGTAATGTGTGGAATATAGCTTCTGGGAGACAGTGTGGGAGATAGGAACGTGCAATTATATAGACCATGTCTTCATTCTTGCATTTTCTCTCTGATGTTTCAGTCACCAGCCTACCTTATCATGGAATAAAAATATAGCAAAG
This sequence comes from Canis lupus dingo, assembly GCF_003254725.2. Taxonomy (NCBI): domain Eukaryota; kingdom Metazoa; phylum Chordata; class Mammalia; order Carnivora; family Canidae; genus Canis; species Canis lupus. Next base: position 26,621,393 of record NC_064261.1, on the reverse strand, counting down.
AAAATTTATATTTATTGAGTATCCATTTAATCTTCCACAAAAAAACTTATTAAATCCTTATAATTTCCCCACTTTTGCATCTTTAATATTGAGGAATACAGTTTACAGAGAAGTTAGATAATTTTCCCAAGGTTATACACAAGTATTGAGTGACAGATCCAGACCTTGAGCTTAGTTATGGCTGGGTCCAGGGTCATTTTTGCTCTCCCACAACATGTTGCTTTTGTAACGTAAATCTCAGTTTGTAGTTCTCATATCCATAACTTTGCCTGTGTCCTCCAGGTGAACTGCCTGTTTTTTAACTGTATTATGAAAATATGCACAGAACTTTTCCAAACCCACTTTCGTTTTCACAAAATTTAAGGCATTCTTCAGTTTTGGCTTTGTAATTTTGCTTGCTTCATGAAATTCTGCTCAATTGTAATTAAGAATTCCTATATCAAGCTGCTCTCAACCCACTTGAAATTTATTTTAAGTACTTTTTCTTCACTGTTTAAATTGATAACAGCAGGGACTCTTTTGAATGAAATTTAAGATGCAGTCAAAATCTCAGTTCAATGAGGAAAGGAGCAAACATTTGCCTGCACTGGGTTCTCCTACATGGGCCACCTCTTCAGACTGCTGAAGGGCTGCTTGGGCCTTGGGGCAAGTTACCCAGATGCCTGCTTCTAACCTCAAATCTTCACATAGGTAAAATCAGACAAAGTTTCTATATTTTGTAAAATAAAAAACTGCAGACCAGAGGTAGTCGGGTCCTCTCTATTCTTTGGACCCCCACTTTGCCCTGCAGTGTATTCTTTCATAACATCAGGGAGACATACAATCAAATATAATTCATAGATGGAGATCGTGTCTCTTTTAATATTATATCCTTCAAGATCTATTCCTTGTACAGCAGAAATTCAGTGGTAGTTAGCTAAATAAATGAATCTAGAAGACCTTTGAGGGAGAGAGATGACAGCAAAATAATTCCTACAAGCTTGAGAGATATGTATGGAAAAGTTAAATGGTTTTGTTGCCAGGAAAACATATTCAAAATGGTCTGCAACCAGTAGCCTAGATTCACTCATTTTTCTGTGATTCATTAATTTCCCTTCTCTATTCTTGATATCAGAAATGTATAGATGTATAGACCTGCATGGAAACACCTTTATTTAATTATGTATAATTAGGGAAGTCGATGTGGAGTGGTGGAATATAAAGGGAAGGGGAAGTGGTTCTCCTCATTATTTTAATTCACTCCCTTTCAGCTGAATTCTTGATCTTTGTTCACGTTTTATTTCCTGTGGTGTTGCCCTTTCCATACTGAACACCACTTTAGTGTCTTTCCTTCCTAGGGAACAACCAACCAGGGCTGGGCTTAATTTATTGAGCAATGAGAAGCAGTGGGGGAGAATGACATCACATTACATAAAAGTAGAAAATAGGCCACCATGTTGATGAGCTCTCACACTGTCTTCTCTGGGACTTTCCACTGACCATCTCTTTTACTCAGATTCCAGCCTCTTCCTCCCTTGACCTACTCACTAGTTCACTAAGCTTTGAACCCTTTACATATTTACTTAACTTAATCATCTAGGCTGTATTCAGGAGTGTTTCAAAATGTGCTTCCTGTCAACCCTGGTGCCATCATACTTTTGTCAACATAGAGGTTGTTGCATATTTCATAACCCTTTCTAGTTCCTTTACAGCCAGGGAAAAAGCTCCATTATCTTCCACTTTCTGTGGCAAGTGACCTCTATTAGGGGCAGCAATATTTAATTCTAGATATAAATTTTGTTCAACAACCCACATAACAAGGATCAAAAGAAATGATCTGAACTTCCTTTTATAAAGATGCCTACTTCATTGTGACTAGAATAACATGTTCAGCATCTCAGGGCAAAATTTAGGTGAAATCAGGGAGTTCCTTCTGTTATTCTTACAAAGGAGTAGAGGCTGAGATTCCAATTTAACTTTTGGATTGCACTCATTTGGCTCAGGATGGTCACAGCCTGTTATATATGAATCTGGAAAATACTTTGTTACAGGAAAAGCTGTACTTACTATTCTATCTGACATTTACTCATGTATCGCCTGTTTATTCCACGCCTGGTCTTTGCCAGTCATGCAGTCTGCTGTGCAGAGAACGTCAAGGGCCTTATAGTCTCTGCCCTTGAGGAACTCACAGGAGAATGAGAAAGACAGAGCTAGTTAGTTAGCAATCAATGTATCAGTGTGACAAATTTGGTAATATACATGTGCCCAGAGCCATGGTGGATATGGGCTGGGAAAAGTGGCAGTTAGGTTTCAAAGGACCAGAAGAAGTTAGCTAAAGTTAGTATAGTACGGGTAGGTGGAACCTCCATATGCTCCGACAGGGGAATGTGAAATAATATAGAGATCATTACTTCCCCAAGACACAAATATTTTGGTGTGATCATTGCCCCATTTTCATGTGGAGAATTTAAAAGAGAAAAGGCAGGAAAGAAGACCAAATCCACATCAAGAAGCAACTTGTAAGTGAACTAATCATGAGATATCCCTTTGTAACAAAATTATAGACACAAAATACCCATTCTGCCATGAAAACTGGTAGAGCCTTGTGGAAATGCATCCATTACTTACCTATTCAAGTCTATTATTTACTGTAGAAGGGAAAAGTACAGAAGCTCACACAATGTGAAATAGTCTATTTTTTTTTAACATTCTTCCAAGCACATTCCTAGCTTCCACGTGGTCAAACTGTCATCCACACATGTGAAATTTTTGTTTCATCTGAGCATGTCCCTGTTAGTATCGCTGGTATTTGTATGTGCTCCTAAGAAACCTCAAATATATTTATCTTATACAACTCCCTCAAGTTTCTACTCTTGGTAAAATTGATCAGAAAACTGATTTGGGGCTGGTAAAACATCTAGCAGATAGCAGGTTGATGTATTACAACTGCTAGGTAGTATAGTTGCTTAAAAGTGTTACATATCATAGACTTCTGTGTTCTTCACATTTAATATACTGAATCCCAGAGCATCATCCCACCAACCCTTGAAGTAAGTTTTATCATCTCTTTTCTCCAGAAAAGGAGACTGAGGTGCTGTTGTGGTAAGTGGCTCAGTGAAGTTCACATGACTAAGAGAGCAGAGTAGGATCCTCCTGAATCTGAGGATGCTCTTAGTGACTATATGAAAGGAACCACCAAGTTGAGATTCTGATTTTAGACATGGGGTGAGAATTCCAGAGAAACCTCTCCCAAGGGCTTCTCCAATCTCATCACAACAGCCCATGAGTTTCTTTTTGCTAAATCAGGCTGTTTGGGAGGCTCAGTCAACATCATGGCCTCTGGTAATTGACAATAGTTTATTCTGTTTTAATCAACCTCTGTAACCGAATAAATTGCTGCCATATATTTCAATGAGACCAAGTAAACGAGGAAAATGATTGCAGGGTAGATGTGAGAGGAAATGAGTCAGCTCAGAAGATGGAGGTGGATGGAGGGGAAAAAACTTGATGAACACCCAAAGCATGACTTCTTAGAATAAATGGAAGTGTCAGGTAGGCATATGAATCAGGTAAACAGGAAGAAAAAGAAAAGAAAAAGTGAGAAAACTTGAAATGAGTAATAGTTTTACAGTCAATGATTGTTTGCAAAAGAACTTCTCTTCAACTTAATGGTTCAATGTATAGAAATCCTGCCAATCAGGTGTTTTCTCATCCCCTTACTTCAGACTGATAGACTGTGGAGAATAGCAAAGGACAGAGAGGATAGCTGCAGGCTGGAGACAGCACAGGGGCAGAGGCTATGTAGGATGGGAAACCATCATCTAGGTAAAGGGATCCAAAGGATGGTCTGGCAGCAAGTGAGAGGAGGTAAGATTTTTCAAAGTGTGCCTCTTGGTAGTGGCCTGCAGCCCTAATGAGGATTTCTTTCGACCCAATAACGAAGTAGACCTGAAATGAAGTTCTATTGTTTAACAGTAGAGCATCTTTTAAAATTTATTCATAAGAAAGTGTATTTGATTTTTGGTAACTTTGTTCTTTGCCTCCTATCCTTAATGCACTCTTATATAAAGTGATGTGGTACAAGATAGGAAGAGAAAATGATGTAAGGTTTAAATTCTGGTCATCTGGTCATCCAAAAAAAGAGAACCTATTATTCTGTTTCTAAAAAAAAAATACAGGATATTTTTAGGTTTCTTTCTTTCTTTTTTTTTTTTTAGGTATATGGAATCCTAAAGCTTCAAACTACTCTTTAGTCATTGATTCCACTTCTCTACCACAGAGAAATTATTTAATAAATGGTGTCAAATCTGTGAATGAACAATTGAATGACTTCTATTGGACATATTTTTACTTTTCGTAGGTCAGGCCATGGTCATTCTAGGATTAACTGATCTTTATTTCATTGTTAGTTATCCATCTTTTATAACCTCACAAGAAACATTTACCCAAAGTTTAGCCTAAACTTTCTGCTGCACATTCATTTTTCTTTTGGCTATCAAAGAGTAGTTAGAAGTGGCCACTCTGTTCCAAAAGTTATTTTTAAAAATTTATTTATTTCTAGAGAAATAGAGAGTGCACAAGCAAAGGGAAGGGCAGAGGATGAGAATATCAAGCAGACTCCCTGCTGAGTGTGGCCCCTGATGGGATGCAGTGCTTGGATCAGATAGCAGGACCCTGAGATCATGACCTGAGCCAAATCCAGAGTCAGACACTTAACCAACTGAGTCACCCAGGTGCCCTAAAATGTATCATTTTATACATTTGCTTTCAACTTTTCTCTTTGGTAAATACATGTCTTACCCAGTCCCAGGATCTTAACCTTCACGAGAACCCTTTATGCCTTTCCTATGAGGTTTGATGAGACAGATGCCTCTAGGAAGAGGATGCTGGATACATCCGAGTAGTTTAGGGTTTCTTAACATAGGCTGTTCTTTGATCTCCCAGACCTTTCTTCAACCTTCCATACCTGAAGATCTCAGACTTGGTGCAGTGAGGGTGCTTCATCCTTGGTGGTTTCCTAAGATGGGGCAGGAGTCCTGAATCCTGAGAGAAAGGAAAGGATCACCTCAGAACACACTAATGCTCTATCTACCTCACATACATATATAGATACTCGCACATATACACACACATATGTATATTTCTATTATAATTTCTGCTGGTTGAATTTTATTATTCATGAATCTATTTATGAGCTATTCCAATGCCTATTGAGCTTTGCAAGTGCTTTTGTCCTTTGCAAGCAGAAATTCTGAAAGTTTTATCTGGATTTTTGTTCTCACTAAATTTCCACATGTCTAGTGGTGCAATCAGGACTTACACCTTGTGCTATAGAGAAGTGTGCATGGCACATGGCAGGACCCTTGTGTACAAACTGCTGAAAGAATGAATGATATAATGGCTACATGGGGTGGCCGTCCTCCAGATCCTCTCTCCTTGGCCAAATATGACCTTCACTTACTAGTTATAGTCTGCTGTTTCATTCGTGACATTTTCACTTAAAATTTATGTCTTGGGGCAACTTGATTTTGGCTTGTTCACACTAAGTATCCCATGACTAGATTCCAGATTGTTTTTAGACAGAATGTTTTATGGTGTATCTGATTGGAGAGAACAGAAGGCATAACATACTCAAGAAGGGACAATACAAAAGTGGAGGAAAAGAACTTATATCAGAGGTTGATAACTCAAAACCAATCTATCACATCATTATTTTATAAAATTCTAGATAGAGTAAAATAGCTGATATTTACCAAAGACAACACTTAGGATTTTTAAAAAGATTTTATTTATTTATTCGAGAGAGAGAGAGAGAAAAAGAGAGAGAGGAAGAGACATGGGCAGAGAGAGAAGCAGGCTCCCTGCAGGGAGCCCAATGTGGGACTTGACCCCTGGGACTCCAGGATCATACCCTGAGCTGAAGGCAGACGCTTCACCGCTGAGCCACCCAGGCATCCCTAGGATTGTTTTTTGATTGTTTGTTTCAATTCAATGATGCCGCCATCCTATCTATTGGAAAAATATTCAACATGAGGCATTTAAGACCTGTTGGTTCTAGTAAACAAAACACAGCTATAAAATACTCCTTCTAATGCTTCTAGGAAACAAAGATGTAGACTGAAACTTCTATTGCATCAGTTCCCTGTCAAGCTTTACAAATATACTATCTCAAAATTGTCTGTGGAGTCACATTACTTAGGTAATTGCAAAATTGTATCAGAAATAGAATTCAAAGTCAATATCAAGATTAAGAGTTGGCATTTAAATAGTATATTTTATATAACATTTTGATTTGTACTGCTATTGTTTAAAACATAATTTTTTTAATTGTTTTTTATTATTTATTTATGATAGGCAGACAGTGAGAGAGAGAGGCAGAGATACAGGCAGAGGGAGAAGCAGGCTCCATGCACCGGGAGCCCGACGTGGGATTCGATCCTGGGTCTCCAGGATCGCGCCCTGGGCCAAAGGCAGGCGCTAAACCACTGCGCCACCCAGGGATCCCTAAAACATAATTATACTTAAAAATGCAGTGAAACTTTAGGTTCTATTTTAATTTGCCTACTTATCACTAAGTGTATGGCATTACTCACCTAACAGTAGCTCTTAGTCAGATCCAAATTACATGAGCTGCTTACCTCTTTCATGTACTCTGCAAGTTTGCTCACAATTGTCAGTTCTGATTCACCCAATTTAGGTTTCTATATTTAACAAAGGATAAGGGGAATGTTTTTTTATTTTTTTTAATTTTAGGAGTTCATTTTCATAAAAATAAATCTATTCTGTCGTATCCTTACTACAAAAATTCAAATATTTAAGAAAAAATGTAAAATCTGCTTCCTCACCACCATTTGGAATTCTTACTTGTACCCCATGTGTAAAATAAATCTGACACCTAGAGATAATAGTTGAGCATATTGGGCATTTCCACATAGAAATATCTTCCTATACATATGACACATTTACTAAGTGTGAGATCATATTAAATATGTTATTCCACAACTCACTTTTTTCCACATAAAATATGTCTCGAAGAGCTTTTATATGGTATCATTAAATAAGCATAAAAATGAGTGTATCCTGTCCATTTTATTTTTTTTTATTTATTTTTTTCATTTATTTATGATAGTCACACAGAGAGAGAGAGAGAGGCAGAGACAGGCAGAGGGAGAAGCAGGCTCCATGCACCGAGAGCCTGATGTGGGATTCGATCCCGGGTCTCCAGGATCGCGCCCTGGGCCAAAGGCAGGCGCTAAACCGCTGCGCCACCCAGGGATCCCCTATCCTGTCCATTTTAATGGCTTCAAAGTATCCAGTGTGGTTGTATCGTAACTTATTTTATCATTTCTTTATGATAAATATTTTCCTAATAAATGATTTTTCACTCTTAGAAAAAAAAAGCTGCAATGAACATTTTTGAGTTTTGATTTATACGTTTTTCCACTCGGAAAATTATTTCTATTTCATAGATCCCTAGCTTAAAATTGTTAAATTATCCACTTTTCTATTTTGATAGATGTGGCCAAATTGCTGAAGGGACTTAGGGTGTTACACAGACAACAAAGGGATCAGTTCAGAACTGGATACCTTGACTCTGTGGGGGAAATGATTCTCTGCCCGAGGAGGAAGATGCAGAACTCACCAGAGTCAAAACAGGTCCACACAAGGAGATGTCAATTACAATCACTTTTTGCACAGAGCTTGCTGGAACCTTTAGCCAAGAGCAGAGGGCTGGGATGGACCCCTGTGATGCTAAGTTCCTCTGCAGTTCCTTCTCCCTGCCTTTGCCATATCTGCTGTGTCTGGTGCCACTTCTAAGGTCCAAGGGGATGCTCTTGGCTAAACAGAGAAATCCTAGCATCTTCGCACTTTTTTTTTTTCAAAGTGTAGAAACTTCATCATTAAGAGCAAGAAGGAGGAAGAGAAGAGCAAGTGGAGAGGGAAGGAGGAAGAGAGGAAATGATTCCATCTCCTTTGCAAATCTGCTTTTCAGATTTTCGGTGAAAATATCACAAACAAATATGTATAATACAGTTAGAATGCACTAAATTGTAGCTACTTTTGCTGGCAACACTCATTTTCTGGATGTGAAATGTAATTTATCTCTAAGTAACATTTTATTATGTAATGAGATGATTAACTATACAGCCTAAATCATTTATCCTCTCTGGGCTTCAGGTTCCTATTTTATTTAAAAGAAAGAAAAAAGAAGAAAGGAAGAGAGGGAGGGAGGAAGGAAGGAAGGAAGGAAGGAAGAGGAAGGAAGGAAGGAAGGAAAAGAGAGAGAGAGAGAAAGAAAAAGAAAGAAAGAAAGAAAGAAAGAAAGAAAGAAAGGAAGGAAGGAAGAAAGAAGAAAGAAAGAAAGAAAGGAAGGAAGGAAGAAAGAAGAAAGAAAGAAAGAAAGAAAGAAAAGAAAGAAAGAAAGAAAGAAAGAAAGAAAGAAAGAAAGAAAGAAAGAAAGAAAGAAAGAAAAGAAAGAAAGAAAGAAAGAAAGAAAGGCCTCTGTGGAGTTGGGGAGTACTGGCTGAGTTAGCAGTAATTTGTGCATTGAGCATATGTGCCATGAATTTGGTTCTCAAAAATTTGTAATAGTCATTTTTATTATTTTCCCTACTTTTTACAGTATCTTAAATAAAAGGTAAGAGGTAACATTTATCTATAGAAGTTAAACTAATTTCTAAGAAAAAAAAAATACATACATCTATGTCATAAAATACATAGCAGATAGAACAACCAAAGGTATCATTCGGCCATTTAACTCTAGGTGAAGTGAGGAAAGAACAAGGAAAGACCCTTCCCCCCAAACAGAGCTGCCCTCTGAAAGTCACTAGTGAAAATCACCATGTAATGGATCCGTCTGCCCGCAGTAGAAATAAACTAAGAGATTGCTTGTAAATGTGTAACTGAAGAATTTGTGAGCTCCAGGAACTCCTGCCAAGGTGACCCACGTGTAATCTCAGGGAATGCAGGGTTGGAAAATGATTGCAAATTAGTAAACTGAAACCTAGTCAATTGAATTGTATCTTGTGTGGAGAAAGCCTGTGTGAATGGAATGGGGACGGTCAGCCAGAGGCCCAGGAGGGCAGCTCAAGGACTCAGGGCCGGTGCCATTATCCCAGCACTACCTGGAAAAGATGTAGGGACTACCTGTGAGAAGGAGCTGTGTCCCCATGTGAGAGAGCCCCTCTCTGGAGGACTGAGACCAGGAGACTAGAGGAGCACCATGGTTGCTACAGCAAAGATGGTTGCTACAGCCAAATCCTGGCCCCTTACTGGCAAATAATGGACCCTGGGAAGTTTGGTCATCTCTATAAGGTTCCATTTCCTCTTCTGCACAAGGCAGGTGCTGGTTACAACATTGTCACAGGGATGTTCTGTGGATTAAATGAGATCATGTGTAAAAATCTATTTTTATCTATTTCATGTGGCCAGGGAAAGGCAAGAGGCAGCTTCCGCGTGCACGTTCAGTGATAGAAAGCATTCAGCTGAGCCACAGAGCCAGCAATAGGTTCTAAGAATAGCAGTCCTAGACTCAAGCCATACCTCTAACCCCTGGATCATTTTTTTTTTTTTTTTTTAGAAAGAACTGTCTGTAAAAGGCAATCATGATTTAAATGAGCAATTTATTGTCCACTTTATGTTAAATATTTCGGAAATGGGCTATACTTGTAAGAGACTGAGACCTCTTATCATAAGGAGTTTTTGAGCAATGAAGTATGAATCACCACACTGGTAAATGTGTTACTGGGAGTGTTATGGAGGAAAACGAGAGTAGGAAGACAGCAGTGAGATTGGCAGCAGGCAGCCAGTGTAGGTAACCATCACCAAGGCTCAGGCAGAGAACCTGGAGCTCCCTCAAAATACAACTGAGGCCGGGAGGGTGAGGATAAGGCAGCTGGACAGAGCCACATAAGACAGGTGAGCTTGGTGGAAGTGGTCAATCAAGAATGCGGGAGGAGAGAGGAAAAGAGGAAGGGAAGATATGTGTATGTACAGCCTCAGCCAGTGGAGCAAGGGGTCTCATCCTTCACATAACATAACAAGCAGGAGGGCAGATCCCTGAAGCAGCAACAATGGGAGGGGGTTGGGGCATATTCCTTAGAGGTGACTGCTGACATCCAAGGCAAGTGTTCAGTAGGCACCTGTATTCATTGTGTGTGTCACAGGGAAGAAGGCAACACGGTGAAATGCTGCTACAGAGTAGAATGAGTTAGGGGCCAATGTGTCCATGGAAGTTAGCCATTCAGTAAGAGGGCTTGCCCTGTCTTGAAAGAAGAGAAGGCGGATTGTGGGAGTTGAGGAGGCAAGGGAGGAGCAGGAGAAGAGGGAGAGTGCAGACAGTTGTGGTAAGAACTTTTCTGGCACCGCTAAAGACTGCCTTTGTTCATATCCAGAGCAGGTTAATCAAATCATGCCTCCAGAAATCTTCATCTGTGGTAGTATTTTTTATATTAATTTTATGCTCATAAAATCTTGAGGGCCATGGTAATATCTTAATAATAAGATAATATTGGGTAGACTTTGTCTGTCTTCATACACCAAGACCTGATTATGTTTTCCCATCTATTTGAGGAAAGCCCTATGGTTTCAAGTTTCTAGAATATTTATAGAAGAACTGTAGTTTCCAAAATGTTTAAACATTTGAAAAATTGTGTTGTTTTGTCCTTCATGTTCCTTATCCTGGGAACAGAAAACAAGACTCCAGACATTGTCTGGTTGGGGTAGGGTAGAGAGGAATGGATATGACCTCCTGGTTTGCACTTGTCTATGTGACCACTGTCAATGCTTGCACTTGCTTTTTTTTTTTTTGCAATCAAGTGACAACCAACCTTTAATCTAATCCCCTAAATCTTTTTTTATCAGGAAGTCTTAAGAAGGAAGACAAAAGGGAAATAATTGCCTTAACCAAAGTTAGGGTAGAATCACTGGCAAGCATCACTACAGTACTTCAGACTTGCAGATTTGCCTATGGGCATCTTACTGTCATTCCTCCCTTGCAGTCACAGGAAGTGGAGGACATCATGTCACCCACTCAAGGGAAGGCTGTGCAGACTGATTCACTTAGATTCACACAGGGGCTTCAAAGGGTGCTAGGGTTTTCAGTTTTTGAATAATTTGCTAGGTTTTTACTACCTTGAGCGTAATGTGTTTTGTTTTTTACTTACAAGTGACTAAAAGAAATAAGGATAGAATGAGGAAACAAAAATCTTTCTTGACAGGCTCAGTGACCCAAGTGACTCTACTAAAAGAAGCTTACAGAACCAAAATTAACCAAAATTTTGTTAACTTAACCAAATTAAGTTAACCAAAATTGATTGGTTCATGGAAAACAAATGGCAGCATGTGACTTTTCGCCACATTTTACTCCAATGAATCACTAAAGAAATCAGCAGCCCCTGTTTTGCTCAGCAATCCTGAATCTGGTAATAACGCAAGATGCAGATAGTTAAAGGAAAAGGAGAACACATTGCTTCTGACATGTTTTTCCATTAACTCATGTGTGTTTCCTGAGGACCACATATGTCTATGCTTTGTATGCTTGGAGCCGCCATAACCTGGTGTCGACAGGTGTCTGTGACTGGCCTCTGCTCATTCACACCAGCGGCTAGGTTCCCTTTCTTACTTTTCCTTTAAAAATTCTTTTCATTTCACATTTTTATTTCAAGTTTTACAGGGAATTCCAACAACTATTTATTGAATTCCCACATTGTGTTAGTATGTTAATAGTTTTATCGTTGTTGTCTTCTTTAATTTATACAATATCAAAGTGATATTATCCCCATGTTAGAGATAAGAAAACATAGGCCAAGAGTGACTTCACTGACACTCTATAATAAGTATGGTGAGGCACATGGATTCAACTTGTAACAGTCTTGTCCAAATGGCAATGTTTTTCCACTACATATTAATCATTTCTGCACTTAATCAAATACATGAGTACCTAGTACCCTTAGGAAGAATCTTATATATTATTTCAAAAGAGGACAAAATCCATAAAGTGTTTGCCCTTGGAAAAGCAAATTCAAACAAAAGAGAAAGGAAAACAAGTTAGTGTGTAGAAATGTACAGCTGTTGATTTCCTGCTTATTAATAGGTACTACCCTGATTTGTATCACTGTGTATCATCTTATACGCTAAAATCCACCATCACCATCCACTCCCCCAAATATTCCACCCATTGATGCTTTGAAATGTTTGAATCATACCTGTCACTAAGTTGAATTAAATCCAATTTTGCTCTTACTGTGACCTTAAAAGCATGAGTAAAATATGCAAAGAATCTTTGACGCCTAGGTTGTCTATGAGCCGAACACAACCCTCACTCTGCATCTTATTGCCCAGTGCAGTGTTGGCTCCCACTATGTATATGTTTTTTTTTTTTGTTTTATTGTTTTTAGAATTTAAAATCCATTGTCAAGATTTTAAAACTTGAGAAGTTTTATATTAATATTCCAGTCCGAGTCACTTGTTTGACATTCCTGAATGGCATAATTACTTGTTACTAATGGATATCATCATTTCCCTTTAGCCAGAACAAGTATTTTCTACCAGTTTTCTTCCCTCTATCTCTCTTTTTCTCTTCTTCTCTTTTTCTCTCTCTCTTTACCTCTGACAATGAAGGTATATGTCAGGTTCCATTTATTATCTAACACAAAGCTGGCTCACTCATTTTTATTACTCATCTGGCCCCTGTAGGAATTTAAGTTTGTATCCAAAAAAAAGTATTTTTGGTATTGTGCCTTGCAACATCAAACTAAATATGAATTTTTTCACTGTTACATGGAAAAGATTTTTATTCTTAGAATGCTATTTGTATATCCCAACACTTTGACATAGGACATCAAATTGATTCAGACAAGGTGCCATAGTGTGTAAGGGAGGCAGTAGTTAGCATTGATGGACAGACTTCAGAATCTCCCATTTTCACCTTGAAAATAAAAATGGAGAGGAAAAAAACCTAGAGCAGTGTAGTTTCTTCAGGATTACATATGGGTTTTCTTTACTTTGACTACTTGGAATTTACTGTAAATTCTCTGCTTAAAGGATATTGAAATATGAAGACTAAAATTTTATTCTATGTCTTTGTAACAGTCATAGTTGTTCTTTCAAACAGAAACAAAAGTCTTATTTCCTGATCCTTTGAATGGCCTCTAAATATAGGTACTCAAATAATAGAAAATGGATAATGCATTTCTTTACCATTTTGGTTACTTGACCTGAAGGGTACATGTGCAGGTGAATATTTCATTTATTTATAGCCAAGATGAACTGATATGTTTTTCTCCAAATCTCATGAGCTGGATGCCAAATCTTAACATTTAATTTTCTACAATGTTCTGTGTAGTATGAGATCTCTAATACAGAGTAATAGCTTGATGCATAAAAAGATGGATTGAATTGCCTAAGGCTACAGAAGGACAAAGATAAGAACTAAAATGAGTGTTGCCACTACCATTTTCAAGCATTTTCCATAGATCAGGCACTATTCTAAGTGACTATGTGATCTCATTTAATTCTCTCAAGAACTCTGTTATATAGACTTTATCACCATTTTAAAATTGAGGATGCTGGAGAATCTCAGAAATAAAGTGATTCGCCAACCTAACATAGCTAGGAGCTGGCGACTTGGGATTCCAGAACAAATCTATATGCTTCTGAAGCTATGTCCCAAGCACCACATCACAGTACTCCTGCAATGCTTCTCCAGTTAAGAATTTGAGATATTATTTTCTTGGGCTCTAAACTCAGAGTTGTGAGGGATATGTAAATGACAATGAAATATTACACTGATTTCGAGTGTGTGTTGTTTTGTTGATTTCTTTGTGACTACAGAGAGAGAATCAATATGAATTTGCTCCTTTATGTTCTTGTTATCAAATTGCTACATTATATGCTTTGCCCTGAATATTGGTTCGTGGTGCTGTGTCTCCCAATTCCCATGTACTGGCAAGATGAACCATCCTGTGCTTAACTAGGGCTGTGTGGGTGGGGGGTCCAGGCCACTCTGTGCAGGTTTCAGGCCACCTCATATGATTCAGTTCAACTTGTCATTTAAATTGGTAGCATGCCTAATGGATAGAGCATGGAAATGAAAACGTCCCATCATCTTTTCTAGCAGGCCATCTGATGTTTGGATGAGTAAAATGGAGCAAGACAGAAATGCGAAGTTCACCTTGCCCAGTTAAAAAAGCTTTTGGAGAATTTTGGTTACCATTTCAAGACTTGCTGTTATGTAATACATTTTGTGTTCTTCCCCTTCTTTTAGAAATTTCAGTCTTTTATTAGTCATAAGTTTCAAATTATTATGTCAGAATGATATGTTAGCTCATAACATATAGGCATCTTCATATATATATATATATATATATATATATATATATATATATAGCTTAGCCATGGCTATTTTGTATGTTTGTTAAATTTAGACATGAGGCAGATACCACGTATGTGACCAAGCCCCTGACCCTTGTGCCCTGTGAACTTAGGCATTGTCTGATATATCTTAGACTCAGTTTTCTCATCTGTGAATGAAAATAATGGTACCCACTGCACAAAGGTATTGTGTGGGAAAATTTACTTGTCCCCTAGTATATTTCTGGCTCAGAATAGTTATTCATTCAATGCAGGTTTCTTATCTATATTTTTATTCTCTCAGTTAAATGGTACGTCTTTACCATGAGTCCAAAAACATAGCTTTAAAAAAGGGAAAAAACAATAGCTTCACCCATTTATTTCTAACATTTTTTTTTGCCAAAAGGTGACTAGTTAGTTATCTATTTGCATAATTAACAAGGACAAATCATTCCCCAAATCTTTAAAACATAGAGCAAAATATAGAGCAACAAATCGATAACTCTAAAGACTTGTTTTTACCTAGAGTTAAAAGGTGCTAAGAAACATCCCCAGCTGATTAAAACCTGTAGGCAGGTGGCTGAAACAAGTCCTGGGAGTGATTTCAAGTAGGATTTGTGGCGCCCATTTCAAGTTAGTTACTGAGATAGCCAATCTCTGTGGAAAGAGAGATGCTATTTCATGTTACATCAGCGCTGCATGGGGGCAGGTAGGGTGCTGTCAGCCTCAACAAGCAACAGCAAGCTCTGTAAATTACCTGTGTTTCTGGAAAGATGTAGGGAAAATGTGAATTCCACCGGATTTTGGAAGCTGGCCAAGGGTTTTGTGATTGGCATTCCAGTCTTTTGCATATGCTTATGAGATGAAAAGCCTTCTGGTTCCCCCTCCCTGGCCTCACCCTGCTGCTGCAAGCACCCAAATCACCTTTGAAAAAAGGAGTCTTGGTAAAAGAGTCCCTACATTATCCACATTTTTTCCTCTCTTTTCTTAAATTTATGTTTTTCAGGACAAACGATACTGGCTTTCTTTCCTTCAAAGACCACTTGCCTGTCACTCAGATAGTTATCACCGATACCAACAGATCAAACTCAGAAGCTGCTTGGAGAATTGGTCCCTTGCGTTGCTATGGAGACCGTGAGTACTAAATCTAAAGAAGCTTTCTCTCTTCATTACATAAGCACAAGATGTTTTTATTCTCTTATCTCTTTTCCCTGCAGTGTCCCTCAGTCTTGAAAATTATTCACATGTCCAATGCTTTTCTATATCCCATTCTAAAACAATGAACCATTTTTTTTTCATCCAGGGCACTTCTGGAATGCGGTATCATTTTATACAGAAGCTTCTTACCTCCACTTTCCTACCTTCCATGCGGAATTCAGTGCCGATATTTCTTTCTTCTTTAAAACTACGGCTTTATCGGGCGTTTTTCTAGAAAACCTTGGCATTAAAGACTTCATCCGACTTGAAATAAGCTGTAAGTGCCCTCATTTATTAATTTAATGTAATGTCAACAGAAGAAGTTCAAGTCTTGTCTTTGCCACCAACAACTAGTACATGTTGATACTATCAAATTAATGTCTCTGGAAATCTGTAAAATTAGCCATGATAACTTCTAGTTCTTTCTAATGCTTTTTGTTTTATTATTACCTATTAACATTTAATCTTTCTCTCTTCAAAATAGTGCATTCCTCAAATTTCCATAGATACCTACAATGTCTTTTCCACACCTCAGAAATTTTTCAGTGCAGTTTCTATGGAAAGCTTAATGTATTATTATTATTATGCATTCTGTTATGCATATTTGGGGTCTACTTTTTGTTGTACTTTTGCTCTGAAAGTAATTTCCTGATTTATTTCCCACCTTTGGAGGGTGTGACTACCCAATCAGAATTCCCATTGTTTCTCTACCACTTCACCCTAAGCAGTGGTGTATCTAAAGAATTTGACACCAGGATATGGATCATTTTCTAATATCCCATCTCTTATCTACAAGGTTCTATTCAGTAATGATCATAAAGTTAAATGAGGAATAATAGAAATGCAGATAGCAAACTTGTCCTTTGAACTCCCATATGTAATCATGCCAATAAAAAAATTCCAGTACAAAAAAGAAGACATGAATATTTTCTTGTCTGAATATTATTTTAGTCTTTTTTTAATAAAAAGGGCAAAAACATACCTGTACATTGGTTTGTTCCATTAATAATTACATTAACATTTTTCTTCCTTCAAGTTTACTTCTGCAAATTTGTAGTTGACTTCATCAAAATTAATTGTCTTCCCATGTGTGTGTTCAAAATATAGTATAATCAGATTTGCCCGTCTATCTTATATCGATCAAAAGATACTTCTACAGGGCAGCCTGGGTGGCTCAACGGTTTAGCGCCACCTTCAGCCCAGGGTGTGATCCTGGAGACCTGGGATTGAGTCCCATGTCAGGCTCCCTGCTTCTCCCCTCTGCCTGTGTCTGTGCCTCCCTCTCTCTGTGTCTTTCATGAATAAATAAGTAAAATCTTTAAAAAAAGGATACTTTTACAATTTTAAATTTAAAATATTTTTTCACATTAAGCAACAGACATATAAATTTTAAGAAATGTTTTAAACATAAAGATAAATTTGGTAGATATTCATAAAAATATTTTATTTTACAATAAATTCCAGGAACTGCATTTCTTTCCATGTGTTTTCTTCAAGATCAATTCTAGCAACTTTTAAATTTGTCTGCAATCAATAAAAAATTCAATAAGATATTTTCACCAGAAATTTCATCACAGATTACTATCCTATTTGGTAAAATATTATGGAGTTCCTAAAGGTTTGCAGTGTGTGAGCTCCCTTTGGGTGCAATCTGTGTCCACAAGCCCTGTGATAATGTGTGTTCATATGTGTCAACAGATTTGAGTTAAACAATGATAGCACAGTAATTACAAAAATGAGAAATCAAAAATTGAATTCTTACTCTTAAAGCTAAGTCTATATATTTGAATCTGCATGTTTAGGAGCCAAAGGTATATCTGGAGTTTTTTATATTAACTTACCTCTTGAATATATTTATTAAGTGGTAAGTAATAAAATGTGCTATTTGAAGCTTACATATACATTATTAAAGATTCATACTGACATCAGCATTTGTTAGAACTTAGACCAACAAAAGGCTTTTTTTGGTAGAGGAATGTTTTTTCACTGATACTGTTTAGAATTCCTGGTGCGTGACAATAATAAAAGCATCTACCTTTAATTGCTTTTGCTGATTTTCAGTTTTCTGCACTCATTATCCACCTCCCCCCCTTATTTCTTTTACACAGACAAATTGCTCCCACCATCTTGCCCTCATTATGCCCATGGCCATGATCACTTATGCTTGTCATTAGATGTCTCATTTATCTGTGTCTAAACGGAGTTTTTGATAGTTTGATGGAGGCAATTGACCCATACTATGATAATGATGATGTGACTTCATGAAATATCCTTAAAAGCATAAGTAATGTCTTGGCAACAGGAGCTTGGAAATTTGAGAGTTCCAGAGAAAGACACAAAAGCATTGCTGGAGGAGATGGTGGAGGTGTTTACACCAGACCCCTGCAAATCACCAAGTAGCAAGTGTTCCTTTTGCAGTTACAGCACAATATATACAGGGAAAGAGATCTCTTTAATTCATAGTTTTAACCTCCTTTTACTCCAACTATTTAGACTATTAATGGGAGGAAGCTTCTGTGGCTTTAGTGTGAAATAAGATCTCTCCTATCTAAGTTAACCAGGCTCTGAAAATGTGGGGTTGAGTGCCAACCATTGCATAATATGGATATAATAACCTCAATGTAAATTTAATAAAAATCAGGCCCTAAGGCCTTTTGATTCATTAAAGCAGCACAAATGTCATGGCATATTATCACAAGGTAATGAGCAATGATTTAGTGTTAATTACATTTCAATGTCCAATTTGTTTGTACTTTCTGGTACTATATTTTGTCCTCTGGGTTATAAAAAATGATTTAAATGAAGGCGGTATTAAATTTGATGAAAATTTAAAAATACATTGATGTAATTGTTTGTTGTACCTTTTTTCACCAGGTTTGAGAACATATAGTTTTTTGAAATTTTATGTAAAAGTTTTAAAGCAAGACATCATATTTTCCAAAATATTTTATTATTTAAAAGGAAAAAAAAAAACAAATTAGAAGGGATCCTGCATTTCTTATTGAAAGCTACACTCATCCCATGCTTTTTCTGCAGATAAAATTTTCACCTTAAGGGATTCATAACAAGATACTTCTGTAGATCAGTTACTTACGAAGGAAATGGCCTTTAAAAACATGAAGTGGCTCAGAATAGATTCCTCTTCCATCCTCAAGGAATGTTCCTATCTAACTATCTGAACAGAAGCTTCCAAAGTTGATATATCCATATTGTTCGACAGGGAATAAGAAGTTTCCATGAAATTTTCAGTCCATTTTCCACTTCCAGCTAAGATGTGTGAATTCTGTAGCCTTGAGATTAGTCCATATTCTAAGAGAAACAAGACATTTCACAGTGTCAAGTCTTAGTGGGTCTGTTTCAAATGAGACTGAGGAAAAAAAAAGAGCTGTTTTGACAATTATCTAACAATTGCTGTGCAGATGGAAATGGGTATTTTGGAGTGGGTGAGGAGAAGCAGAAGGGAGTGGCTGTTGAGAGTGTGGTGTAGTGGAAAGAGCCTATAGCTTACAATCCCAGGTGGATTCAATTTCCATTCCTCTAAATTTGTCAGCATATTCTTCATCTGTTTAGTGCTTACTTATGCAAAAATGGGATTTATGACATCCATATGCCAATCATATGTATTTGGCTGCAATTAAAAGAAAACATGATCTGAACTACTGGACACAAGGACAGGAATTCACCAGGATTGTGACATGTGACTAAGTCCAGAATTGACAAGACACTTTATTTCTGGTTGGATTCATCAGTTTTATAATGTTATCTGTGATTTATTTCCCTCCTTACACCGACTCCTGAATATCTGCTTCAGTCTGAAACTAGCTCTCCTCCAAGGGAGAGCTGCATTTCAGTTGAGAGATGAAATTCCTCATGTGCAGCTCACCTGGCCACCTCTGACCAATGCCTCTGGCTGTGGAAGTAAGATTGCAGACTAGTTTTGCCAGGGCCCACCTTTATATCTGGCAAGGGACCTAATATGTCCTAAAATCTATAAAGAGGGAAAAATAATTTCCCTCTTAACTTCTCTATTCTTGGCTGTAACCCCTGCAATGAGGGTTACATAACTTCTTTATGAGAGAAAAACAAAAAGAAGTTTACTAATATGCACACATTGTGTGAACATGAGAAATGGACAGAGAAAAATGAGTAACTCAAAGAAGTGGCTTAGAACTACAGCTTATCTGTCAACAGAGAATAATAAATTTGTGGAGAAATTATAGACAAAAAAAGGAAGCTTTAGGTTTCTAAGAGTAGAGATAAAGGCTAGTTAGTGAAGTTTGTTATGCAGATTCCTCTGGTGCCAATAGGGTCTATAGTTGTCTAGACCCTATCTCTGGACTGATAGGGTCTACAGTTGTTTCCAGGCAATTAATTTTTGTCCTTCTGGTAGACAGGGGAGGAGAGGAGAGACATCTCTGTAACTTTATATACTGCTTTATTTTTTTTTAAGATTTTATTTATTTATTCATGAGAGACAGAGAGAGAGAGAGAGAGAGAGAGAGAGAGGCAGAGACACAGGCAGAGAAAGAAGCAGGCTCCATGTAGGGAGCCCGATGTGGGACTCAATCCTGGGACTCCAGAGTCATGCCCTGGGCCGAAGGTAGGCACTAAAGCGCTGAGCCATCCAGGGATCCCCTATGTCCTACTCTAAATAACAGGGGGAGCACAGGGAGTTTTCCTTGCTTCTGCTTCTTCTCAATTGCCTTCAGCTCAAAATCATCCTGAGATTAAAGTAGCATATTTTGGAGGGGTATATTCTGCTAGCCTTCAAGACCATGGAAAAAGTGAATGAGATAGACATATATATATGTATATATGTTTATTATATGTCATATATATCATTTTTGTGGATATATATCTATATATGACCTATATTCATACATGTCATATATATGATATCTATCTATGATATACATATATATGGAAGGGGGATGGGAGAAAGAAAGATTTGAGTTGTGATATTCAGCAGTATCATATCAAGAATAATACCAGGGCAGCCCTGGTGGGGCTTCAGCTCAGGGTGTGATCCTGGAGACCCGGGATCGAGTCCCATGTCAGGCTCCCTGCATGGTGCCTGCTTCTCCCTCTGCCTGTGTCTTGGCCTCTCTCTCTCTGTGTCTCTCTCCCATGAATAAATAAATAAAATCTTTAAAAAAAATAAAGATTAAAAAAAAGAATAATACCAAAAAAACCCCAATATTACCAGATATGATGAGAACTTGAAGATAGACTCTCAGATCCTCCGAGAAGGTAAAATTAATACTGATAATAATTAAATTTATATATTTGTATAATATAAATAGTATAATGTATTATACTTAAACTAAATTGTTGAGTGTCCACATTGATTAGACACTGTATTAAATAATTTACATTTATTATTCATTAGTTTTCAAATATTTTATTTATTTATTCATGAGAGACACAGAAAGAGAGAGGCAGAGACACAGACAGAGGGAGAAGCAGGCTCTATGCAGCGATCCCGATGTAGGACTAGATCCCGGTACTCCAGGATCACGCCCTGAGCCGGAGAGTAGACATTTAACTGCTGAGCCACCCAGGCGTCCCTATTCATTAGTTTTTAAAGAATCCTATTGACAATATTCAAGACACTGCACTATAAATTTCATTGTTCAATTCCAAGTCAGATATGCAGATGAAGAAAGTGACCCTAGAGAGAGTTAAGAGTCACACAGCTAGTAAGAGTCAGAATCCAGGATCAAGCAACCACTCTGTTCCTTTTTTTAAATATTTTATTTATTTATTCATGAGAGACACAGAGAGAGAAGCAGAGACACAGAGACGGAGAAGCAGGCTCCTCGATCCAGGTATCAGGATTGCGCCCTGAGCCAAAGGCAGACGCTCAACCACTGAGCCACCCAGGTGTCCCTACCACTCTGTTCCTTAATACAACTTCCTATTCTGCTTTGCCAGACTGCTTCAACACACAAGAATGTTAGGACTAAAGAGAAAATAGAATTGTTTTTCTCCATGATTTGGGACATAAGACATTTAGGAAGTCCTCAAAATTTTATGCAAAGTGTATGTGATTTTTTCCTAGAGGTATCTTGTCCCCAAAAATGTTTAACAATATATCATGTAGTTCATATTTCCCATTTTGTAAATGTATGCTTGGAAGATCAGAGAGGGTAAGTGACTTCTTTGTCCATAAATTGTCCCTGGGATTTATCTCACACCTGACATGGGGTCAGGGCTGAGGACACAGACATGGGATTCAAGGAAGAGAGAACATTATACAGGAACCTTAACTCAGCTTCTCATCCTCTAGAAGTACCTGGTAGACATTCTCTTGAACTTATGGCATTTTCTTCCACATAGTATGTCCCTTTGTCTGCCTTCTCAATAGCACACTGTGAGATCATTGGGTTTCTTTTGTATGTGCATTCTCAGGGCCTTGCATAGACCTGGATTGGTAAAACCCACTGAAGGGCCAAGTGACTCTTCAGCTTTGTCTTGAGCCACAAGGGAGTAAATAATGAGGAAAAATATTTGTCAGACAGGTGAGAGAAGGAAAAGCCAGGGGGTAAATTCATACTGGAACTATGGTTGACACAGGACTTCTGGTTTTCCCCTCCAGGGCCATCAAGTGATAACCATCCCTCTAGCAAACGAGAGCGGGCTTATGTTTGCCTCAGGTTCCCATCCTCAGAGGCATTAGGCAATGTTGGATGAATCACTTACTTACTTACATTATTCTTCTCAGTTGTTTCCAGGCATCTCAATTATATAATTGCACTTTGACACACCCCCCACAGGACACTGCATAGGTTTGGGGGAATATTTTTTTCATAAGAAGAGTGGGTTTAAAAAATGAGTTCCAGAGACACATTGCCTGGATTTAAATCTTGACTCTGCCCCATCTGGGTTGAAGCAACTTGTCAACTCAGCTCCCTCGGCTGCATTATGTTACCTGTCTCATAAGATGATAGTGAATTCCTTAAAATATTAAGGAATTCATTCACAAAAAATGCTTAGCCAGGTAAGTGTCTGGCTTGTGGTAAGCACTCAGTAGACATTAGCTGTGATTATTACATTTTACTGATTGTCCCCAGTTCTAGGAGGAATGGATTAAACAAAGTAGGTCTTTAATAGTGACCTAAATAAAATTAAATAATGATAATTTTAAAAAATTCAAGGAAGTTAAGTCCAGGGTATAAAATTAAAACAAAACAAAACAAAACAAAAACAAACGAAAATCACCTAAAGAAAATTATAAATTATATTTAGTATGTATAATGTTTTAATGAATGAGTCTTTGGTTGGATGAGAGCTTCCTATATACCAGCCCTGGTGCTAGGTGTCCAATTAGTGAGGTGTTCATCTAGAGTTTGCAGACTAGTTGGGGTGACAGACCATAAACAGATCATTATACAACAGGGGGATAAATCTTGGAGCAGGGATAAGCCTGGACAGGAAGCCTAACAAGCAGAGGGGTGGCAGGGGGTGGTGGGCAGATGCAGCAGTAGAGGAAGAGCTCCATAAAGATATGCTGTCCATGTAGAACTTAATATCCACAAAACCAGCTTTGCAGGAAGGCTTTTAGCAAAATCTTTAATGTTTTTCCTTTCCAATTCTCACCAATCTTTACCTTTGTTCTGTAGAGAGAAATAAATTGAGATCCCAGTTATCTCACAGTTAGTGTTTATTTGATCTCAAAATGTGCAGGGCTTCAAGGTGCCATCTGTGGCCTGAATAAGAAACAGAAAATAGCTCAAAGGGCCAAATTCACTCTTATTTAATCATTTAATTGTTGAACCCAATTTTTTGCCTCAGTTCTGTCTTCTTTAATGCATGGGTTTATGAGCCAAAGCCATGTGGCTGAATTGGTCAGCCATATCACGATAATAATAGCAATAGCTAATAGGTGTGACAAGATCGAAAACATGCTTTAGGTCCTGATGGCTCCAGAGACGATGCTTTCAAATCCCATTTCCGGGCCTCTACCTCCTTGCCTCTCTTTTAGGTCAGGGCTCACTTTGACCAGAATGCAAAACAATTCAAGCTCTCCAGTTACTTTAAATGCCACCTACTGGGGGCTTCTTATACTAAGGCTGGTTCTTTGGGTTTAAAGGCTGAGAAGAAAAAAAAAAAAAATGAGTGGGAAATATCAGAAAGGGAGACAAAACATGAAAGACTCCTAACCCTGGGAAACGAACTAGGGGTGGTGGAAGGGGAGGTGGGTGGGGGGTGGTGACTGGGTGACGGGCACTGAGGTGGGCACTTGACAGGATGAACACTGGGTGTTATTCTATATGTTGGCAAATTGAACACCAATAAAAAATAAATTTATAAAAAAAATAAATAAATAAAGGCTGAGAAGAGAGTGGTCCAGAGTGCTATTTGACATTTGGTATCACTGATAATTCAGATGTGGCAGTGGATGACTTTATCAAATAAATATCCATGTCCTGTTTTAAGTGAAAAGGAGGAGGGCTCCTCCTCCTAAAGGAGAGGGGGCTGCCTAAGATGCTTAGAAGGAAGAGAAGATCTGTCATAGGAAGTCTCCTGTGACTGAAAGGGGACTGTATTCTCATCAATATCAATTTATAATTTACCCCTACATATCCTTCAGATTTAGAAACTTCTTATGTAATAATGTAAAATATGAAAAGACATACTCTAAGTAGAGAAAAATGGAGAATTCTACTTTTTGAGTCAGATTCTTTGTACTATATAAGAAACAGAAAATTATAACTTTAGTTTTCTCATCCATAAGATGGGCTTAAAAATGATGCCTTTCTCATGCATTGTTTTGAGAGTTAAAATGACAGGATCTATGGTCAGTACTTAGTACATAGCACTCAGCAGAACTCATTGTACTTATTGTGGTCCTGCTATTTCTCTTTCTCTGTCCCTCAATGGCTATATGTCACCACCACCACCATCACCACCACCAATACCACCATTACCATCACCATCACCATCATAACCACCATCACCACTATCACCACCACCATCACCACCATCACCACCACCATCACTATCATCACCATCATCAGCACCACCACTATCATCACCACCAACACTACCACTGCCAACACCACTACCATGACCATCGTCCTTGTCATCATCATCATTGGTATTATTACTCCTGATTGACTGATCCCTGGCATGTGTGTTATGCAGATTTTTATAGAAAGGGAGAAAGAGTCATGAAAGGTGGATGGGGGCTTCTGTTTTATCCCAGGCATCACTACTTGCAGTGAAATGTCCTTGAGAAAAGCACTTAAACTTTCTGAGTCTCATTGAAAAAGAGAAAAAAGTCCTAAGAATAGCATAAATGATTACAATCATATATATTAATGAAATAACATAGAGGAGAACACTGGACTTTCAAGAATGTGAATCCTCTCCCTGCGGGAATGTAGTGGTCTTGTTAATCTAGTATCTACAGATAACCATGAGAATACCATTGAAGCCCAAATAGGCCCATAAAACTCCAAGCCTTGGCATCTATGCATGTTTATCAGATAGGCATCTGTGGCCTTGTCCCTTATCCTATTTCTTGAATTCTCATGATAAGTATCAAGTAGGCCAAACAAAGAGTTTAGGATTTAGTATTTGGTAATTTTCACAATCAATTGGTAATTTAAATACTGCAGAGATTTCAACTGAAGACCTCTTTACCTCATATTGACTTGCAGTCATTCGTACCATTTATTCAGGGCGTGCCTATGACCTCAATGCACTGACATCTCCCCTCATCTTCCTACCTGTTTCCTTTGTTGGTTTCAGCTCCATCTGAGATCACTTTTGCCATTGATGTTGGAAATGGCCCTGTAGAGCTCATAGTTCACTCTCCTTCTCTTCTGAATGACAACCAATGGCATTACATCCGGGCTGAGAGGAATCTCAAGGAGACTTCACTCCAGGTGGACAGCCTCCCGAGGATGACCAGGGAGACTTCGGAGGAAGGTCATTTCCGATTGCAGCTGAACAGCCAGCTGTTTGTAGGTAAGGAATATCTTGATGCCCATCTGTGCTAAAACCCTACAAGACTTCTGTGTGAGTAGGCCCGGGGAAAACTATGATTTTGTTTCAGAACTGAAGGATGATTAAAATATGTCATAAAGCATTTATAAACATAAATATGATTTACAAATTCTTCCTTTCTAGCTTCATCATCCTCAGCAATAGGATGCCACCCCTCAGCAAATTTCGAGGTGATCTCAGACTCTTTGTATCTTTTCTCCTTGTACATATTATCTTCAGATGTCCGAGAACCCCTATTATTTTTCATTCTTACAGTCAAAATCTACTTGTAGAAAAAGAATATATCAGCTATTTACACCTTAGTAGGTGTTGCCTCTAAGTCAGTGAGCCCACCCTTCACCCTTCCTAGTGATACCTGACTCTTGATAATTATTGATAATTGTGCAATAAAGTATATTACAGTATCTCACAGGGATGTGTCACCAGTCATATGGTGGGGAAGGAACTACTGTTTTCCATGGTATTCTTTGATGCCCCCTGAAATCACACCATTGAGGTAGCTGCCTTGCTTTTGCACAGAAAATTAAGCCTGGTTCCTGAGCTGATGTCCCTCCATTAGGCAGTTTCTCCTGAGACTCAGAATCAGCCTCTAGACAAGTTGTTCATCTCAACTGCTTAGAGTGGGACCAGAAAAGTTCAAACATCACTTACTGAGTCCATTCATTCATTCATTCATTCATTCCGTAAGTAGTCACTGAGCACCAAAAACAAGCCAGGAACCTTGTTGGATGATGGGAACTGAAAGATAAATTGTTCAGTGACACTACTTTTCAAAGAGCTGTGTGTGTGTGTGTGTGTGTGTGTGTGTACATAAAAGAGAGAGAATGAGAGAGAGAGAGGAAGAGAATTTAGCCACACAAGTCCAGGTAGGAAAGGTCAGCCTCATAGCTATAATTTAGTAAAGATTTTTTGAAAGTAGGTTAAACAGGACTTGTAAATCTTTATAGTACAAAACATAGCTGTAAATATTAGGGCAATTGTAATATTATCAAAGCTAAGAAGTTGTTCTTATATAAAATTTAAAGTTTTATATAAGTGATATAAGTAAGGTCCAAAATTTTCCAGTCAACCCAGATTTGATTTTCTTTCCTCATTTATTTATTTAGCCAATTCTCACACTACATAACTTTACTACTAGTAATGAAATGTCATCAGCAATCAATGGGTATTTCTTACATGTTTCTTTAAATTGCGTTTGTGCCACTTTTAATTCTGACAAAAGCATTCGCTAAAAGCACACCAGCTAAAAGGAAAAAAAGTAACAGAATATGTCATATTTTCTCTTCTCAAGAGGAATCATATTTCTTTCTTCATCTGTCATGTTTTATCTATGTAGCAGAACCAATGATTTAAGTGATTAAGAGCATTTTTATGATTCTAAGGCATTTACTTAATTAATAACCTACATGAGTGATATGATTTAATCTTAAAATATTTTTGGAAATTTATATTGCTGTTTTAATTCTATTTAAACATCATATTTTATTTCTCTGAAGAAGTTTGCTAGTCATCAAGATTTAATGTCTTTTTTGTTGAAATCAATTCAAGTAGTTTGCAATTTTCATAAATTATATTCCATGCCAAAGTTTAATTTATTTCAGGCAGTATTTATGAATCTTTCTGGCAGAAAGGTGTATATAAAGATGGAATAATATTTTTTATCCTTCCATGCAAATTTCATGTCCTCATGAAATTATCATATGTCCTGAATATGTGATAAACTTTGTGCAAGTCAAAAGGGAAAAGTCGCAGCTGTGTTTCATGGCAGGTTTTTATCTCCAGACATTTCAGTTAAATTGATCACAAATGCAGTGAGTTGTAGGAGCATGTCAATGGGACTGGAGGACATATCTTGCTTGAGCTGGAGCCAAGGTCAGCTGTGGTGAGAGCACCTGCTTGCTTCTGTTATGTTTCTCTCCAATAAGTTCCATCTCAGATGTTACTCTGCTTTATTGAATTTGTCTTAATGTACTTGAAGGCGAAGAAAAAAACAACATGCTATTAGAGGTCATTTTAGTCTGTTGGTTTGAAGTCTGTTGTTTAGTGTTCAGTAATACACTCATTTAGAAATGTCAGGTAGTCAAAAATGCTGAAGTCCCAATATTTCCATTTTGTATAATTCAGTGGTCCAAAAACAAAAAACAAAACCCTCTACTTAGCTCTAACGGACAAAATGAAGAATTGCATTCCCTATCATTCAAAACTTTAGAGACACTGGATATTTATATTTGCTAGGCAGAAAAAAGATATCATTGATGTGTACTTCTTCCCAGGGATAGATTGAAGGTAGCAGTATTTAAATATTCATTTGGATATGCCTGTCTGGATACCTTTAGCCACTAAAGGATCTTTTGATCAAAACAGAGCATTGTTCAGCATTGTAATCACTGCTGTAGATGTGTGCTTGTGAGTGCTTTCTGAGTACTGGAAACAGGTTGAATTTTATAGAACAGCATGTACCTCTTCACACTGTCCTTGTCATTGGAATGTGACAAGTTGAAGTGCTCATATATGAGGCAATGCATGCTGGATTCCCAGAATTGATATTTTTATCTTCAGACTTTTATTACCATGATAGTTAGGGATATTTGCAACCATGCCATCCTACTGGTTACATTTTTTTAATGGAATAGGAGAAACTTCATAACACATAGATTCTGAAATATATGCTGCAAGTATGTAATTAGCTCATCCTTGAAACTCTTGGAGGTATTAATTACCCCTCTGGTTTGCTGTTCCCTATGAATGTGCCAGTCAGTGAGCAGATGAGGCAAGAGGAATCCAAGAACTAGCACCCATTGCTGAAAGTGAAATGGAGAGATATGGGTGTGTATACCAGGTCAACTGGCAACAGGTCACAGGAAATTGGTTAAAAAACCAAACCAAAACCAAACCAAAACAAAACAGCTAGCCTTGGTTTACCCATTGTCTTTATCTGCAGAATGGAAAAGCTATCTGGTAGCTGATCTCTCAGTACCCAATGGTCTGCAATCTCCATGTTTATGCTAGGAATGACAATCATCTTTATCCTCATTCTCCCCAAATCTGAATCGCATTTTTCCAAATTTGCTGAATTATAGACATTTTGTAAAGATGTGGGCCTGTTTCATTTTCATGTGATTTTTACTGCCTTCTTAATTTTTTTCTTTCATGGACTCATGTTTCGTTTTGTTTTTTATTGTTTATTGTTGTTGTGTCAAAGTAAACTGAAGTTGTTCCCACTTGATAGCTCCTTAGGGAAAATAGTAGACTATGAAAGATAAAAACATGATTCTTGATAAATCATAAAGTTTAAAGAGATCTCTAAAAATGCTGCTCCAGCCTCCATGCTCATAGGGAACTATTATTCCTGTTTTCAGGTGAAGCATGCGAAACTTAGTAGGGTCTATGGTGAAGCCAGTTAGGGAGCAACTTTGAGCTCTGGCACTGCATAAACAGGTGCTCTGTGGCAAAAATGCAGCCACATACATTAGCTGCCACAGAGTCTGTATGGGAATAGTTGCTTAGATTTATCCTTATGAGGGCAGCCTGGGTGGCTCAGAGGTTCGGCGCCTGCCGTGGGCCTGGGGCATGATCCTGGAGATCTGGGATCGAGTCCCATGTTGGGCTCCCTGTGTGGAGCCTGCTTCTCCCTCTGCTTGTGTCTCTGCCTCTCTCTTTCTCTCTCTCTGTGTCCCTCATGAATAAATAAATAAGGTCTTTAAAAAAAAAGGTTTATCCTTATAAGTGCCTCAGGAAGATGGATTTCTTGATGAAGACCAGTAGAGTTTTCTATTTGAGAGGATATAATGTGTCTCAAAGCACAGGAGGAGGTATGTATCCTTTTCACATTAAAAAGTAACTGAAAAATCACCTTTTAGCATATTTATTATATAAACCATAGTGCATAGAAGATGTTACTTAACATGACATCAGTGGTGAAACAAAAAGTAAAGGAATCACTGTCTTTTCAACATCATATAACTTTCCAATGATAACATCCAATATACCAAAAAGTTTATTTTTTCAAAGGTAAGTCATTTGTTAAATATTCTTAAATTGTTTTACTTAGTAAAAAATTTAATATGTGATTTCTGATGTTCCTCACTAATAGTTACATCTAAAAAATTGTTGTGATGAGTTTAAGAAGTTGGCAAGAGACCTCAGATCGCCAGCAGGGCAAGTCCCAGAAATGCTGTGCTTTGTTGCTATGCACCCAGTACTTAGAGGAGCATGCAGTGTCCACTCAATACAAAATTTTATGATGGACAAAATACAGAAAACAAAACAAAACAAAAAACAATGATATAGAACTACCTGCCCCTCCATGCATTTTCCCTCCCCAACACCACTGTTTCAACAAATCACACTCTTATAGCTTGAAAATATTTTGAAGGAACATTGGTTTTATTTTCATATTTGGACAAGTAAATTATTAATCACCCCCTTCTGCAAAATATCTCTTCTTTAAGATGCTCAGAGTTGAAGGCATTTAACCCATTCCCACAGTCCACTTTAGTATTTTCTGCCCACCAATAGTCCAGAAACTTTCTTGAAATGTTAATCTACAGCATCTTCTGCTTTAACTGAAGCTCATTTCATCATATGCTGGTCTGCATTGGATTGATAATGGCCAATTGAAGGAGACTGTAAAGTTTTCTTCTTTGGTTTGATTGACTACCATTGGTAAAACATATCGCAAGTCATACTGTCTTTTTTAAAGGAGGGTACAGTATGGCATATGGCGTCATTTTCTCATACAAACCAGGAAAAGAAGCCCTGAGATTTAGACTACACAAAAACACAATGTTAGAAGCAGTTATTCTGATTCCTCTGGCACTGCCATCATCAAAATTTGTAACACGGTAAAAGAAAAAAAATTAGGGCAGTGTCATTTATGTGGAGCTGGAGTGATAATTGTAAAAATGAAAGTAAGTCCAGGTCTTTCTGGAAAATAAAATCAGTACTCCCTGGACACTCAAGGACCTGATCTGAGGGAAAAAGGAAGGTGAGAAGTTGTTTATGCATTTTTCCAAAGCCAAGGTGCCATTGAGTGTTAACTATCAGGGAGACTCTAGGTTTGGAAAAAAGCAGACCCAGCAAGACATGCGGATGCTGGAACCCTACCTGCAGCCTAGGGAGCCTGTTTTGATTTCTCCAAGGCTTTGTCAAGATAGCTGAGGATTCAGAGAAGGTGGTAGAGGGATGCCTAGGTGGCTCAGTGGTTGAGGGTCTGCCTTTGCCTCAGGGCATGATCTCAGGGTCCTGGGATTAAGTTCCACATCAGGCTTCCCGAAGGGAGCCTGCTTCTCCTTCTGCCTGTGTATCCACCTCTCTCTGTGTGTCTCCCATGAATAAATAATATCCTTAAAAAAAAGGAGAAAAAGTGAGAAAGCCCTTGAGTAGAGTGATGGAGGGGAAGGAAATGTAATGGAAATCCTCTGCAAAGTGTTACTGGCAGATTTACACTGAGTTCACATGTTATTACAAGTTCCTTCTGATTCAAAAAGGAAAAGATTGGACTTCAAAGCCACTTGTGTAGGGGAAGGCAATTTTGTAGAAGAGGTGACAAGTGCCACATTTGGATTCAGCTTTCTTCATCATCCAGGTGCCAGGCTAAATGGTGAGGGTCGTCTCAGGACCTATTTATGGTGTAGAGAAAGGCTTAGGAACCCATAGTAGACATAGAAATGTGCTGCTCAGGTTCCCCTTTAAGAAGGACCTGTTGCCCTGCCATGGGAAGGCAGTTGACAGACGGTCTTCATGTGTCTGCTTCTTCAGGAGCTGCCTCAGCTGCAGAGAAACCCCTGGTCACAGTCACATCCATTCTAAGGGTGTCGCATACAATGACCATTTGAGTCCATGGCAGAAAGGTTTGGCCATTTGGGCCCAAAGAGGTACATCTCTCATGGGTTTTTCTAACTCTAGTGCTCTCTGTGGGTTTTCTAGATTGTTGTCAGGTCTGCACTGCAGTTCTCACCTCCCCTGTCCCCTTCCTGCTTTCTTCCCCTCCCGTCTACAGGTGTGGTCCCCAAGGGCACCCCTAACATACCTCTTGCCCCTTTAACTTCATCCACAGCATGCTTGCAGAAGAATCCAACCTAAGCCAGAATCATGTAGATTTCTTGTACAACACACACACACACACACACACACACACACACACACACACACATTTAAAAAAAAGGTAGTAATCTTCTTAAGCAAAGTTTATTCTTCATTTCTCCACAGGACTAGCTACAATGTAACTCCTCCTCCCTCTTTCTTTTCTAAAACACTCTTTAAAGCTGAGGGGTTCCTTAGAGTCCAGTTTGCATTGTTTTCATTTCTACCTTTTTAATGGTCCTATTCTTCAAAGTAGGATGCGCACCTTTACCCCTGATCTACTTGGCAGATTCCTCTTCATTAATGGCACAGGTTTTTGATGATTCAGATCAACCGTCTTCTCATAGGGGAAGGTACTTCCACTCCACCCTCTACCTGTGATCATACCCATCACACCAGCTTATAATGATCTGGTTATTACCACTCTCCCCCTAGTGGTTTCCTTGTGGTCATAGTGTCTATTTACCTTTACATCTTTGTGCATGGTGCAGGTTCTCGGATATATTTTGAATTCAGTCCAGGTATAATGAAAGCGACTGAATGCAAAGTTCCAAAAATGCTGGCCTTTTTACTACTGGCTTTATGTTAAGACATTTACCTTTTCTGAGCCTCAGTTATCCCATCTGTCCACTGGGCTTAATAACCAACACTTCAGAAATCAGTTGCAAAGCTTAAATGAACATTTTTTCTCCTACTTGGAATTCCCTATCAAGCAAGGGCTATTAAAAAGGAGTTGCAAGCAAAGTATCAATTTCAATGGGAATCATTTGTGCCCACACCCCAGGGGGATAATGAGACACTGCTTTGCCTGGAAATTTATGAGATTTGACATTTAAAGGACACATTCAATTAATGCAATAGCTCCCAGGGGAGGGATCCTGCCCCACACTGGGTTTTATCCCTTCTTTGCACAAATCAGCAAAAGTGTCCCCACGTGGTAGTGTATCTGATGTGTGGATGCCTCAAAAGCTGAGGTAGGGCCTTTATAAAACGGGAAGTTACAATCGCTGTTGTCTTAGCAACTGGCTTTCAAAGGGAAAGGACTTTTCAAAACCCCATTTTTATATTCTTACCTGGTACCCACAAGCTTGCTCCGAGGTGATGTCACCTTTGTGATTGCTGTCGTTTTCCCTCTGCTCTGGTGGGTGTACAGGGCCTTATTTCTGGAGAATCCTATCGGATCAGAGGAGGTGCTCAGGCCAGTCCCTCCGTTTGTGATTGAATGATACTGTACGTTTTATGAAATAGACTGAAAGCCGTCCACTTCCAACACCCATTTGTGGAGACATCTGAGCAATCACGACCTTCTGGGACAGCCCTTCTCTCAGCCTATGCTGCCAGTGAGGCAGCTGCAAAAAGCCAAACCAGTTCTTTTTTTCTTTATTGGAATAATTTTCAGTTTTTAATTGAAGTAATTTTTTAAACAAAGTTTATTTTTTGTTCTTTCAAGTATCAGCCTTATCCTTTCCTTCCTTTCTGTCCAAATGGCTCTATGAACCAAAAAGTTCTTCATAACAGATGATGCACCATTTTGCCAGATTGGGGAGGAAACACTGCAAAGTATCTGATCCTGTCCCTCCATTTGCCACTGTGTCCTTCCTCTTTTCTCTCACTATTTTTTTGGAAACCATTTACTTGACAAATATTTTCTGAGCATATTCTCCATTATCAGCCCAAGAGTAGGCAACAAGACCATAAAAATGAAGATCCATTTGCTATTTAAGAAGTACAGGCTTTGGGGCAGCCCGGGTGGCTCAGCGGTTTAGCTCCTGCCTTCAGCCCAGGGCCTGATCCTTGAGACCTGGGATCGAGTCCCACATCAGGCTCCCTGCATGGAGCCTGCTTCTCCTTCTGCCTGTGTCTCTGCCTCTCTCTCTCTCTCTCTGTATGTCTCATGAATAAATAAATAAAATCTTTAAAAAAAGGTTTAAGAAGTGCAAGCTTTGAATGGGGAGGAGGGGTTTCAAGCAAGGTGCCTTAGGATGTGTTATGGGGGTGCATATCCAAGGAGGGCTGAGCAGGGCTTAGGGGGCGTGGCTCTCAGGTCTAATGTATTCAGGCTATCCTTCATAAAAGTGCTGTTCACCAGGCCATCTTTGGAGTTATGTCCTCTACTCAGAGAAATTATTTTCATCTCTACTGGATAAATATCATCTATGATTTTTGCTTTATTTCCAAGTTTCAGCTATTCAAATGTAAGAAGAGAGCTGCTTCTTACATTTGACGGTGTGTCAGTAGTCACACTGCAGCCAGCACTTCCCCAAAGGAAGCTTGGAGTACGAAAGTGCCCCAAAGTGATTGCTGCAGAAATGCTTTAATGTGTCATGACAATATTAATAAATTGGATGGTAAAAAGTGGCTGCCCCTGACTTGCTGATGCTACTATCCTATTTGGTGAAATGCAGCCTTTTAAAAATATATTTTAGTGTGTCCTGGTGTCACCCATAAAATTACTCCGGGCCAGGTGAAATATTAGAGAAAATTCTGAAAGCTTAAAATTATGGAACTTTTCCTTTATCTGCTTATTCCTTTGAATGAGTCTGTGCTTTAGCTTCTGGGACTATCTATTCTCAGTAGGGCCATGATGGAAAAGACTAACCAGCGATTGCCAGGGGCCGAAGCAGGTGGGAAATCCAGATATTGATGTTAATAGGACAATGACTTGGCCAGGTAGCCAGCTGGGAAGAATGTAGGTGCTCCAGCTGATTCTAGTAATGACCTGAAGCTCATATGGTATTTCGCATCCAGTTGCTCTTGCAAGAAGGGCAATAATCCCTCCTCTTTCACAGGAGCCTTTGTAACTTTTCTTTGAAGCTCTTTTTGATAGTGATTTTTCATCTTCAAAAACTTTGGCAGAAGGGAGTACAGTGAGGCATGACTTGGCACTCAGCTTTGCAAGATGGGAGAGGATCATTTTGTCAAAATGGCACTCGTGGCTACTCTAGACCAATAATTACAATTATGGGAACTTTTCTGCCCCATCATCATGATACTCTTTCGGGGGTGCCTCCAAACAATATGCAAAGCAATAATCAGCCACCTTGGACTGCACTGGGCTTTGTTCTCTATGGCTCCACATTAGCAACAAAAACAGAAACACAATTCAAGTGTGTGCTTCTTTCTTTCCCCTCCTCCTGAATTGTAAATAATAACCGAATGGAGATTTCCACAGAAGGTTTATTTAGCACTCTGGGCAAAATGTTGTGCCCTGCCACCATTCTGTTAAAAAGAAAGCAAATGTTTGTTTTGGGCCAGTAGTCTTGAAAAAAAACCAACAAAAAAGGAAGACTTTTTGCAGAAAATCCAAATAGCAAGATAAATACATCCTACACACCCATACCCCATACCCAGACACAAACATGCTAAAGCTGTCAAAGGTATCCTTTAATATCCAAATACCACATGGTACTAAAAGACTTTTAGAGATACACACAATTCTATAGTAAGAAGTTTCATTTGAAACTTGATATAATAAATTATTTCTAAAATGACTTTTAGAAGGAGACTAACAGTGTTGTACACAATATACATAATAAATGAAAATATTGATTTTAAATTACACAATCAATATGCGAATGCATGCTCACTGAAAATTAGTCAATAATACCTCCAAGTACTCCTATCAGAGGCAGCCAATATTAGCACTGTATGAGATTTTCCAGGCATTGTTCACGGTTCTTACATACATTTAAATACCCTAGGAAACACTGTACAATATTACTATTTGTGGATATATTTACATAAATGATATATTTATATGTATTATACCACAGCTTTCTCACTGTTTTTTGTTTTTGTTTTCTTTTTTACCTCAAATGTTCTGTAGAAACCATAGCATGTCAATATAAATAGCATATTAACGGCTATATAGTGTTTTACCTAATATTTTCAGTTTTTGCTTATTTAGTTGCTATGTTTATGTCTTTAATGCACCTGGAATTTGTTTAAGATTCTGCGGTAGGATTGTAATTTTATTTATTTTCCAAAATAATATTTTCCCATCTCCATTTATTTCATGGTTCCTCTTTTTCATAGTTACTTAGAACTCCAATGTACATTATAATGTAAAAAAAAAATCTTTCTATATAAAGAGTCTATCTCTGTATTTCTTAGAAATGTCTGGTTTTATTGGGTGCCTGGCTGGCTTAGTTGGTAGAGCATGCAACTCTTGTCCTGGGGTTGTGAGTTCCAGACCCATGTTGGGTGTAGAGCTTACTAAAAAAAAAGAAACAGAACCAAAAGAAACAAAACCCAGGAATTTCTGATTTCTGATTTATTTATTATTTATTTATTTATTTATTTAATATTTATTTATTTATTTATTTATTTATTCACGAGAGACAGAGAGAGAGAGAGAGAGAGAGAGGCAGAGGCACAGGCAGAGGGAGAAGCAGGCTCCATGCAGGGAGCCTAATGTGGGACTCGATCCCAAGTCTCCAGGATCAGGCCCTGGGCTGAAGGCAGCGCTAAACTACTGAGCCACCCGGGCTGCCCTATCTACATTCTTATACTTTCATTTTAATTGTAATAGTTTGTCATTATTGTTTTGGGATGATTTTCTAGGTAGATAATTATACTATATGTGCACATAATGATGTATTTGTAATGACTATGTATGAAATAAAATTAATTATATTTGGGTGTAATCATCACCCCTTGCTCCATTTTGGGGTGTTTCTATAAAAAGGTAGAACAAGGCCAATGATAATAATATTTTCATGGGTCTTGATACATGTTGCTGAATTGTTCTTGAAAAGATTTTCACAGCATTCATTTCCACCAAACATAAATAGGAAATACTTTCAATTTGCTGTTAAGTGATGCTGTTATTAATCTCTTTACCAATTTTTTGAGGAGGATTAGTGTTTTATTTGAGGTTCTACAATTTGTAGTGAGGATTACATCAGAAAATGTCTCTAAAGCACAATCCTCGGAAGGTGCTTTATAAGAAGTAACTTCTTAGGGGCACCCGGGAAGCTCAGTCCATTAAACGTCAGCCTTCAGTTTAGGTCATGATCCCAGGGTCCTGATATACTCCTGTATCTGCTCTTCTGTTCATCAGGCAGCCTACTCCCTTCCCTCCAACTTGTGATCTATCTTTCTTTCTTTCTTTCTTTCTTTCTTTCTTTCTTTCTTTCTTTCTTTTCTTTCTTTCTTTCTTTCTTTCTTTCTTTCTTTCTTTCTTTCTTCTTTTCTTTCTTTCTTTCTTTTCTTTCTTTCTTTCTTTTCTTTCTTTCTTTCTTTCTTCTCTCTTTCTCTCTCTCTCTCTGTCTCTCTCTCTCTCTCTCCCCCTCTCTCCCTCTCTCCCTCTCTCCTTCTCTTCCTTCTTTACTCTCATAAATAAGTAAATAAAAAAGAAGTAAGCTCTTAGTTCAAATTGACTACTGCCTCATTATTTTACCTTTTCAACATC
Source organism: Canis lupus dingo (assembly GCF_003254725.2). Taxonomy (NCBI): domain Eukaryota; kingdom Metazoa; phylum Chordata; class Mammalia; order Carnivora; family Canidae; genus Canis; species Canis lupus. The sequence continues at coordinate 26,584,354 of NC_064261.1, read as the reverse complement.
CAGTTAATGCCACACCTATATTATGAAATGGTATGTGTTGATTGACTTATGAGCAAGCAATCACTATATCTGGCCAAACTCAACCAGATGCCTGCCTTGTTCTTACATAAATGATATTTTATTTTTTTAATTTTTTTTCATAAATGATATTTTAGAATTAAAGTTTCTACCACGATTTCCTTCTGGAGCCAAAACTCTGTCAGTTGGAGGAGCAGGATAAGAGCAGAAGATAGCTGATGGCTAGTATATTCGTTTTTATTCTTCACGTATATTCTAAATCTGCTGCCAGTTCAGAATTTGGAATCTAGGTGGTAAATATACCTATGGTTGAGTTGGCTGTTGTAATTTATATAAAAAAACAGCTACTCCAAGTTCAAAGTAAAAAATCCAAGCAAGAAAAGAAGGTAGGGAAAGAAAAAAGAAAAGAAAGAGTTATTATCTTTATGAATCAGGAGCCCAACCTGGCACATTCAGTGTTTTATCAGAAGAGTTCTCAACAAAGGAGTTTTTCTTGAGCATATGGAGGAAAGATAGCAGGCACCCAGAAGAGAAATAGAGACTTTTGCACTTAGTACCAAAGATCACAAAAAATTAAGATGTTCCTCTGGAAGTGATGAGCATTTATGGAGCTGATGGAGCATTTATGGAGCTTATGGAGGTTTTCTAAGGCGGGCTTAGAATGGTGATAGTGACATTTTTAAGAGTTGATTCATTCTCAGTTGATGGAAATGACATCATAATAAACAGGTTTGATAACAAGGGCCAACTATGGAGAATGTAGAATTGCTTCTAGCTAGGCCAGTCAACTAATGGTGATAGTTATCCAGAAGAGTGAGGTAGAAGTTCAGAGAATAAATTCATGCATGTATACTACTTGCTGGAAGAAACCATGTTAGGGATAAGGATAAGAAGTTAGAAGAATCATTTAGTAATAGTACTGGCTCAAGTTGTCTAGTCAAATCAATCATTTTAGGATTTTAGAGCTCTCAAGGTATGCAGGCTTTGAAGATCAAGAGATCTCAGTGAGATGCTGGGCTCTGCCACATAAAATCTGATTCTTGACTCTGGCCAAAGCAATGTCTCTGACACTAAGTTTCAACTAGGTGAGTTTCAACTAGGTGAGGTGAATAATATGAAAAATATCTCCTTTTCATTTGGGTATTCAGTGAGTTAGTGATAAAGTTTCTAGCAAATAAGTATGTTTGAAATGTATTTTTTTAATTAGAAGCATTGTTCTGATTCTCTGTCAGCTTGCAGATTAAATGCAAGCCTCAAAAACGTGGCTTTCAGCTGCTTTAAGAATGATGCTACAGTTTTATTGTTGTTCTTCCTCTTCCAACTTTTTAGTGAACTCTAGACAAGAGATACACAAGTAAAAAGCAAAGTATCGAAGAATAGCAGTTGAAGAGCACCTAGATGGTTCAGTGATTGAGCATCTACCTTTGGCTCAGGTTGTGATCCCAGTCTCCTTAGATTGAGTCTCACATGAGGTTTCTCTGCCTATGTCTCTGCCTCTCTCTGTGTCTCTCATAAATAAATAAATAAATAAATAAATAAATAAATAAATAAATAAATAAAATAAAATAAAATAAATCTTAAAGAAAAGAAAAAGAACAGCATTTGAAAAATCAAAAACCTACAAGGGCCTGGAAGGCCATATGAATGAATGAAGTGATCCTGATGGAGATGTGGCTAAGTGGAGATTAAATTCCCCATCTTAAGGGAACTGACCACAGTGCAGCTGCGGCTGAACTCTGCTGTGCAGGAAAGCAGGGTTACTGATAACAGATCTTCTGATTTTTTCTCAAAGATGTATTAGAATTTTAAAAAATATTTCTCATTTACAAAAAAAATAGCAACTAATTAAAATAATTAAATACTGGATGGCAGAAGATATGTGAGGAAAGAACGTGTGTATATGAGTGCAGGTGTGTATGTTTGTAATAGTAGGGATAGAGTACTATGAGCCCTTGAATGCATGGGGAAGATAACATACCACATAAATGTAAAGTACATGAAGAGATCCAAAGTCAAGATAGACCACACGGCACTGGGAAGCCACTATTAGTTCAGCAGGCCTGGTGCAGTGAAGTCAGAGAAGGAATGTGGGAGGACGAAGCTGCAGCAGTAAGTGGAGGCCAGATCTTTCATTCTGTATCATCTGTACAATAGAATTTGAACTTGATTGTGAGGACAATTAATTGTCTCTGAAGAGCAGTAAATAGGAATGGTAAAATCAAATTTTCAAATTTGGTTGATTTTTTTTTTTAAGATTTTATTTATTTATTCATGAGAGAAACAGAGAGAGAGAGAGAGAGGGAGAGAGAGAGAAAGGTGGAGACACAGGAAGAGGGAGAAGCTGGCTCCACGCAGGGAGCCTGACATGGGACTTGATCCCCGGACTCCAGGGTCATGCCTGGGCCAAAGGCAGGTGTTAAACTGCTGAGCCACCCGGGCTGAGCCACCAGCCCTTGGTTGATCTTTCTGATTCCAAAGTGATGAATGGATAAGTAGAGTCAGGACTGAGGGTAGAAAGATTAGTTAGAAGGTTGTTAAAGGGGGCAGCCTGGGTGGCTCAGCCGTTTAGCACCACCTTTGGCCCAGGGCATGATCCTGGAGACCCAGGATCCAGTCCCATGTCGGGCTCCCTGTGTGGAGCCTGCTTCTCCCTCTGCCTGTGTCTCTGCCTCTCTCTCTCTCTGTCTCTCTCTCTCTCTGTGTGTCTCATGAATAAATAAATCTTAAAAAAAAAAGAAGGTTGTTAAAGGGAGTCCAGTTGAGGTGAGAAGAATTGTACTAGGACCATGGCTCTAGGTATATAAAGAAGCAGATGGCACTCTACGTTAACTATATTGGCATTAAAAGAAGAAGAAGGGAAGAAGCAGCCGCCAGAGATACCTGGGAGAGCAAATCCATAGATGCTTGGTTTGGGGGTTGGGAAAGATCATGAGTGAGAAGGGAGGGAAAGATTATGGCTGCATCTCTGTTGAGTATTCAAGGTTCACAAAAGATTTACACCTGGAACAAAACTCTGCACATAGCAAGTAATGTCAGAAAAAGGAGAGCACCAACAACCTGATTGGGTGTGAGTGTGTGGGCAAGAAGCATATATCTGGAATTATTCTATTCTTAGTCTACCTATTACCTCTCCATAAAGAAAGAGGAGACTGACCTCCAGTTTTTATCCTTTGTAAAGAATGAAAAGCAGTCAGGTGAAAACTGAACTTTAGTTCATTGCACAATTTAGTTCATAGTTCTTTGCATCATGTGTTTTGTCAGTATCTCAGAGTGAAATGATCCACTTGTTTTGGGTCATTCTCTCCATACTTCTGTATGTCTCAAACCTCAAGGAGTGTATTTCTGCCAGAGAAAAGGCCCCAGCCACTTTCATCTCCATTTATAAACTTGTTGACTAAGTCACACGTAAGAAAATGTGCAGTAGATCTTGCATTCTCCACCTCTGCTAGGAAAAAAAAGTGCCACTAACAAGATATATGAAGAGTTATTCAAATCTACCACAGAGAGTGACTGCAAAATAAGGGGGAAAAAAACCCAAGACAAAACATTTGACTACATAAATCCTCTTCTCTTTATTCTGCACAATCTCTGGGAAAGAAATAATGAACCTTCCTTTATGATCTGCTTGTATTTATAATTGATTTATCTTGTGGTTAAAAGTAGATTTACTCACTAAAACTGAGACAGACAGGAGCATGCAATTTGGGTTTGACCTCCTGGCCTTTTTGGCTATCACTTATCAGACCTGAAAATACAGTAGAATTTCAGCATTATTTCAGAATAAAAGAGTAGGTTAATTCTTTTGGAGCATTATGTCTGTCAGTGGATGCAGCCAGTGACTGCCATACACATAGTTATGTGTTTATAGACCTCTTGTGATTCAGGGAGGGCACAGTACTCCCTCAGCCCCACCCGATACTCCCATCAACCCCATTTCCAATTATTTCCTTGTCCACCCTGCCAGGCTGACTGATGCGAAGAATGTTTAGGTTACCTAACTCATTTATTTAACTTACTGCTTTGTTTCTTGTTTAACATTTATATTCCTGGTCTGAAATGACACATTTGGAATTCTCATATGTATCTACCTTTGTGGGACTATATTTTTATCTGGTCATTTGCTAGTTCAAGATTTAATAGAGTTGTAAGGCCAGAAATTAATGAGGCTCAGAAAAGAGAATTGATGGATACAGAAAATAAATGGTAAACCCATCCTGCCTGTTGTTTTTGTCTCTGTTAGTACACTTTGTAGACCTTGAAGACTTGAGGGTGCCCTCCAGTTATCCGTCTGTGTGGACTTGAGCTCACAGTGTTGAATTTAAAGCCTGTATCTTTAAAGGCAGGCTGGACCCGTGTCTTCTCAGGGATCTCCCAGAACTCCAAACACCAAATAAATACTTGCTGATGGGGGCAGCCCAGGTGGCTCAGCGGTTTAGCACCGCCTTTGGCCCAGGGCATGATCCTGGAGACCTGGGATCGAGTCCCACGTCGGGCTCCCTGCATGGAGCCTCCTTCTCCCTCTGCCTGTGTTTCTGCCTCTCTCTCTCTCTCTCTCTCTCTCTGTGGTGTGTGTCTCATGAATAAATAAATAAAATCTTAAAAAAATATTTTAAAAAGAGTACTTGCTGATGGGATTTAGCTTAATTTCTTGGCTTGTGTTTCTCAATGTACATTTTTCTGATATCAGAGGTTTATGCTAGTAGAATCCTGGATTTTCAGTGGTAACAAATTCTCTGTCACTTTGAATCCACTCCATTCTTGAACAATTTACAACAAGTATTGTGACTCTCTCTGAAAACTTCATGATATGCCTGCAACAGAAAGTCGGGTTAGTATCCTGTCCTGTATTCCAGGAGAACACATTTGCCTTCCAAACAACACGATATGTATATATGTCTGTGTGTATGTAAACAACCTCCTGCTCTAGTCATTGTAAGGGCTCAGAAGGCATAGCAAAAAGTAGTGATTGAGCACGTGCTATATTCCATTATCTTCATTAAGCTTTACTGTAAACACACTAAACAGACATATTTTATAGATTTAGTAGATAAAACTGAGGTGAACAGTGGTCAACATGGCTAATCATCTAATGACATGGAGTATGACTCCGTATCTATCTGTCCTAAAGCCTAATGCAAGCACTGCATGAGCAACATAAAGCTTATTGCAGTTTTCTAAGTTGATGTGCTTGATAGCTTGCTTCTAACTCTGTCAGAAGGGACAATCTGCTCGAGCATTCTACTTCAGACAGAAGTCCACTATAGACTATGTCATGACACATTTTATTTCATTTACAAGGAACATGGTGATCTGAAATTTCTGTCTGAAACATGTAAAGTATAGGATTACACATGAAATATAATCTTTCCTTGTTTCTTTCCTCCCCCTTCCTTCCTTTTTTCCTCCCTTCTTCCCTCCCTCCTTCTCTCTTTCTTTTTCTTTTTTCTTCCTTTCTTTCCCTTCTTTCTTTCTTCTTAAAGATTTATTTATTTATCTGAGAGAAAGAGAGAGAGAGAGAGAGAAGGGGGAGGAGCAGAGGGAGAGAATTCTCAAGCAGACTTCCCGCTGAGCATGGAGTCTGACATGGGGCTTAATCCCATGACCCTATGATCATAACTTGAGCAGAAACCAAGAGTCAAATGCTCAACCAACTGAGACATCCAGGCACCCCATTTTTTTTGTTTTGCTTTGTTTCGATTTTTGGAGTTAGGGGTGAGGAGATTCCCAACATGGAAAGAAGTGCATTTTGCTCATGCTATTTGAATTCCTAATTCTCATTGGAACCTGTAATGGAAAAGTACAACACAGTATGACAACAGAACAATGCTTAACTGTTACAAGTGTCAATATTAAACCTAGAAGAATTGAACTGTATGACATCTTACTTTTTTTTTGTTCCTTTTATTTCTCATTTCTTAGGGGGAACGTCATCAAGGCAGAAAGGCTTCCTAGGATGCATACGCTCCTTACACTTGAATGGGCAGAAACTGGACCTGGAAGAGAGGGCAAAGGTGACTTCTGGAGTCCGGCCAGGATGCCCGGGCCATTGCAGCACTTATGGTAGCATTTGTCACAATGGGGGCAAATGTGTGGAGAAGTACAGTGGATACTTCTGTGATTGCACCAATTCACCATATGAAGGGCCCTTTTGCAAAAAAGGTACAGTTGGCACCTCTGCTTTTCTCCTGTGCTGTATTGCAGTACCTACAAGCCATGGCCAAGTCATGCTCTTAGTCCTCAAGTGATCATTCATCTTCGTCAGTTTTGCTCTGTTTAAAGACTCTGTGTAGCCCCTCAAAATAATTACATACATCCATTTTCACTGTGTGCGGACATTGGCAGTGCAACTAATCTGGGTTGATAGTAATAGTGCAACACCATCTTCTTGCTGAACACTGGGAAAGGTGGACTTCATTTCTATTGTATGAACCCTATAGTTTTTTTTTGTTTGTTTGTTTTGTTTTTGGTTTTAATGAGCCCTGTTGTGAGGGGCACACTAATCATTCTAGTTCCAATTCCTTAGCCCACACGTATAATCAGAATTGTAGAATCTACCCCTAGAAGAGCCTTAGGGATCCTTGAGTCACTTTAAAGCATTTTTACAATAGGGAACTTATATGTAAATTAGTAGGAACAATATCACACATTTAATAAAATCTCCCTATTCTGCAGGTGATGTGAATGGGGCCTGAAGCTTTAAAAGCCCTGCCTGAAGTTTCACATTTAGTTCATTAGAGTGCTGGGAATGGAACACAGTGATCAAAATCCCTGTCTCAGTCTTTCTACATCCTTTCCTAATCTTATGAATTCATTGCATGGACAAAACTAACAATTATAGATATGTATCTTGAACTAGTAGTGATGGTCATGGTGTAAATTCTCTAGAAAATTCAAGATAACTCTACAAACTATAAAATTGCATTATTCAGTATAAACAGTATTTTTTTCAAATACAAGGGCAAAAGATTAGGTCTTCCATCTTTGCAGGATTTAAAGTTTATTTGATCCATGGGGGAAAATGTTTGTTAAGCAAATAATGTAAACAGTATTTTGAAAGCAGCATTTAAACTATTAAAATAAAATGTTTTAATTACTTTGAAACACCATTTACATACAAACAATGATGGCAATTATACATAATTCTTGTTAATTCATTAAAATGTATTTCCCAAACACCTCTACCAAACAATGCTTTATTTAGTCCAATTTACTGTTGGAAGTTAAAAACAATAGACAAAAGAAGAGCACCCAGTGTTCTCATTGAAGGACTCTGTAATTTGAGCTCTTCATCATTTACTGACCTTCTCTGCAGTTATGTTGAATTACTTGCTTGTTATTGTTGAGAAGCATTGTACTTCTTGGGAGAAAATTAATGGTACAAATTTTAGGGCCAACAGCATGTTGGGACCTGCATGGAGCTTGACATAAAGTGGCCCCATCACAGTATGTGTTCAACGTGAGCTAAGACAAGCAAAGCACCACTGGATTTTCATACTGAGGAAGGTATCTGAATAAATGCCCCTAAAAAAATGTAAATGCCACCGTTAGTTTGGTCCCACATGGCCAGAAGAAGTAAACACAGAATAAACACTACCAGGCCTGCTTACAAAGGTATACTAGCATTATTTTACAGGCTCTATACCCAAGTTCTGTTTGGGAAAACGAAGCAAAACAAAAGCAAACAAACAAAAAAACAGTAGGAGTCTACATTTCTCCAGGGACATTGTTCAACCATCTCATAGATCATATTGTTCTAAATTTAGCCTAATTTTTCATTGGGTTTTATTTTTTCCCTGAAACAACTCCAATTACCTTCTGTCCATACCACCATATCTTTTGGCTGCATATGTTAAAGCAGCCTCTGTGCTCTCTCCCCACTTTTTACTTTGATCTATAACAAAAATAGACAAATATGTGCTTAGCCTTTTCAGCTTGCTTCATTTTGCACAGTTCCAAACTTTCTCCCCTTTCTCATAAACCTAAGGAAATGATTCCCTGTATGTCCAGTAGCTGCAGATATGTAGGATGAACCTTTTAACCAAGTCCTCTAGCCATACGAGTTGCCGGGGGGAAATGTCGCTTGGAATGGAAAAAAGAGCCATTAGCTAGGAGGTAGTACTGAACAAGGGTGCTGTCTATTGGGATATCTTCTATGTTAACTTACCAGGGCATGTAAATTTTAGGGGGTGCAAATACTGGAAATAAATGAGGTGGAATTGCCAATACCTGAGGCAGAACCATGATCCATTGACCTATTTTTTGTTTCTGATCATAGTACAAAGTAATAATAATCATGCAATTAGCGGTGATTATTGACTACAACATACATTCCTCATAATGAACCTAATGGGGAAGATACCAACATATTGAGAACATTGAAGTTCACAGAAGTTTAATAACTTGCTAATAAATGTCAGAGCTGGAGACACATCCAGCATCTTTGTGGTTTCTTTATTCTCTTTAAAACTCAAATTTCATTCTGTAGAGGAATATGGCCATAGGATTCAAATGTTTTTTTTTTTCCTTTTACTGAGGTGTAATTTTCGTACATTAAAATCCATCCTTTTAAATTGTATAATGCAATGATTTTTAGCATATTCACAAAGTTGCACAACCAAACTATTATCTAATTTCAGACTACTTTTCATCACTCCAAGAAGGAATCCTATACTCATTAGTAGCTCCCTCTCCTTCACCTCTCCTCTCTGTCCCTGGAAACAGCTGATTTATTTTCTGTCACTAAGGATTTACTTATTCTGGTTATTTCATATAAATGGAATCATACACTATGTGGCTTTTTTATGTCTAGTTTCTTTCACTTAGCATAATGTTTCCAAGGTTCATCCATGTTGTAGCATTTTTCTTTTGTTCCTTTTTTTTTAATTTTCAGAGTATTTTATTCAGATTTATTCATATTTTATTTATTTCAGAGTATGTGGCTACAACACATTTTGTTGACCTGTTCTTTATTTAGTTGATGGACATCAGGATGTTTTCATTTCTTTGGTTAATATAAATAATGTTGCTCTTAACATTCAGGTACATGTTTTTGTGTGGATTTATGATTTCTGTTTTCTTGAGTGTATACCTAGAAGCAGGATTACTTCGGTCATATGGTAACTATATGTTTAACTTTTTGAGGATACTGGCACAGTGTTTTCAAAGTGGCTGCTCCATTTTACTTTCTTACCAACAAAGTATAAGGATTCCACTTTATCCAAATCCTCACCAACATTTGCTATTATCCTCCTTTTGATAAAAGACATATTATTGTGAATGTGTAAAATAGTACCTCATTATGGTTTTGACTTGTCTTTCCCTAATGACTAAAAACAATGGAAATCTTTTCATGTTCTTATTGGCTGTTTGTATACCTTCTGTGATGAAATTTTTTTTTTCAAAGTCTTGCCCATTTTTTGAGAGTTATTTTTTTTTTATTGTTTAGTTGTAGGGATTTGCGTATTCTGAATACGATTTGCACATTAGATATATACTTTGCAAATATTTTCTCTCCTTTTCATATTCTTGATAGTATCTTGGGAAGCAAAAAGCTTTTAATTCTCCTAACATCCAGTTCTTATTGTTTTCTTTTTGTTGCTTGTGCTTTTGGCTTTAGGGCTAACAAATTATTGCCTCACTGAAGGTCCTGAAGATTTATGTCCATGGTTTCTTCTAAGAGTTCTATAGTTTTAGCTTTTACATTTCGTCTTTTATCCAGTTTGAGTTCATTTTTGTAGATGGTATGAGGTAAGGGTTCAGCTTCATTCTTTTGCCTGTGGATATCCAGGTAGTCTGACACCATTTTTTAAAGTATATTCTACTTTAGCCCCCTTCCACCGCCACCATTATAGGAAGAATCTAGGTATGACAGTCTTAGTGGTATCATTTTTTTTTCTAATTAAAAAGTTAGATAATGTATTTGGAACTCTACTTGGAAATATGTATATAGGAATTTAGGAAAAAAATCTAATTACTCAAAGACAAACATTAAAAAGAAAATCTGATTTCCTTCTCTTTTCTTTGCATTTAATCTAGTGGCAATAATTCTGTATTCATAACTACATTTATATCTTAAATTTTATTTACTTCATTTAATAGACATTTCTATATAATTCATCAGTTTTAATGATCTCAATGTATTTCATGCCGTGGGGTTGCCTCTGCTTACTTAGTCCCCAGAACAGTTTAGCTTAACAATAGTGGCACAATTCTGTACTTGATCTGCCTAAATTCAGAACCTGGCTCATCTACAATCTATATTGTGTGATGCCATTTGTGTAACTCACCTCCCAATCTCTGATTTTATCACCTATAAAATAAGAAAATTTAAAAACTCTTCACAGAGGGTTGTGATGAACATTTAATGATCATTTCACAAAGCACTCAGGATAATGCCTAGCAAATAAAGTCTCACTAAGTGCTAGCTCTTATTATTGTTTTGGAATTTTAGATTACCCCAACTTTTGCACATAAATAATGCTGTGATAAATGCATACATTAATTAGTTTTTTGGTAATGGAATTTCAGAGAAAAAATATTATCTATATTTAGGTACACTTAGCCAGTTGCCAAAAACCTGTTGAAAAATTCTTTCATATTGACCTCCCTGCCAATGCATATCACTTTTTTTTTTTTACTTTTCATTACCAAAAAACTTAATTCTCTGTAATAATAGGGAGAGTTTCAGAACCCTCATTCACCCATGAATGAGCTTCAAAAATGATCAATTCATGACCATTTTGATTTCATCTATACACTCATATAGTCTTCTCTTCCTTTATTATTTTGAAGCAAACTTCAAATATCACATCATTTCATCTATAAATATTACAACATGTTTTGCTAAAAGATAAAAGCTTATTAAAAACACAGATCCACAGGATCATTATTGTAAGAAAAATGAGTAATGTCTAGTATTATGAAATATCCACTCAGCATTCAAATTGCCAACTGTTTCATTTATTTTTAGTTTGATGTCTTGCTAAATTAATTCTAGTTTGACTGCTTTCTAAGTAATCACTAGCCTCCTCACTACCTTTATGCTTATTCTAATTCTAAATTCTATCATTATTAAGACCAGCTATTATCTATTGAGTTCCTACTATGTGTCATGCTTCTACGTGATGTTTTCAGTCCTTCTTCCCACTGCAAGAATGAATCCATCCCTACTTGTATCTGAGGTTATGAGCTGAGATTGAGTGGGATCCTGTGAGAGTGTTAGAGAAGGAATACAGTCAGGTGCCAGTTCCCATCTGTCAGACTTCACAGCTGGCTCAGATACATGCTCTTTTCAGTGCCACACTGTTGCCTAGCTGTTTCCCTTAGTTCATTGCACACTTTGCTCCTGGTCAGTGTTGGTCAAGCTACTGTGGCCACAGAGACCTCCAGCTCCAGGAATCATTGGCTCTGTCACACACATCACATTCTAGGCTATCTTCCATTGTATTTTTTGTTTTGTTTTTTTGTTTGTTTTGTTTTGTTTGATAAGTATCCTTTCTTGTCAGAAGCCAATCAGCATAATTATTTCTACTGGGTTGGTGCTCAGTAGATATTGCTAATATTGGTTCTGTGGCCTTGGAGTAACATGATGGTCATTGATGATCACATCCAATTTAAGAGTTTTCTTCTAATGAGCCCAGTAATTTTGTGTGTTCAGACAAATCACTCAGAGAGCTTAAATATGGTCAGGGAACTTAAACTCTTAGATTATAAAATGTAAGAAACTTAGAGAATAATAGAATCCAGGTGTTTTGCTGAAGGAAGCTTTATGTTGAAATTGACAGTATCTAAACATTAGACATCAAAATAATTAAACATTAAGAAAAATTAGAACTGGGACTAAGGGAGAAAGGAAGATAGAAACTTGGTAGGACATTTCTAGTTTAAAAGTGGTTCACATTTTAATTTCCTGTCCTAAGTATTAAGAAAAAATGTAATATATGTGCCCATATCGAATATGCTATTCATAACAGAATGCTCTGAATTATAGTTACATTTGAATACACTCACAACATCAAATAAAAGCCATTATTCAGTTAAGTAAGGAGATAGTAGCTCAAAATACAGGCCAAATGTCCCTGAGGAAATTTACTCAAGGAAAGTGCTTGAATCAAGCTGATGATTAACCGGAATCCTCACTGTCACAAGTCTCTGCTGCATATCTTTGTAATCAGGCGTACTGATGTCGTAACTCGAATGATAAATGCAGAACATATCCTCGGAACCTTTAGTCAAAATGAACTGGTATTCCCAATCTGCTAAGCAATATGCATAAATATGCAACTTTATTTTTTTGGCATTCTTACAGGCTGTTATAGAATTTTCACAAAGGCAGAACAAATTTGCAATAGAATTAGTAAGAGAAATCCAGATTTGATTATGTTCTAGGTGTCACCAACTCAATCAGGGAATTTCACGGGGAATTAGAAAAATTCCACATATCATTCAAGAAAAAGAGAAATCAATCATGCCTATATGGGTTCTTGTTTACTGTGCTATCTTTATGATAGGAGGTTGCCTCCAGAATCAAGTATGTTATTCTATGAAGGAAACTTTCCTCCATGACCTGGTACTATATTACCATATAGAGATAAAAGTGAAAGAGAACTTAAGAGCAACCTGGATTGAAAAAAAAAAAGAATATGTCAGTGTTTGGATGGATACTGTAAAGGAAATTGGGATGGTTTCAGGTTAAAGTCTCTTCTCATGTGGAGAGCCTGAAGGTTCCAACTGTAGTGTCTATCTCTTGTAAGTACTATACACATATTATCTCATTTATCCCCCAGAAATGCTGTTGAAGTGGGTGTGATATTTCCCATTCACCAGGTGACAAAACAGTCTCCACAGGGGTTCACTAGCTGGCTTGGTACCACACAGCCAGGATGGTATCGAGGTTTCAGATCCAAAACCGAAGCCATACTTCCACCAGACTAAAACAATAATCTGATGTTTTAATGAGTGCATGATACAGGGAAGGTGGGTGATTTGCACATTCCTGCTAATTGAATGTCATCGGTTTGTAGATGCTGCCTTTCTCCACAGTGGTGACAAAACTCCATCCAACATGTTATGCTACAGGAATTGGCTCCCATAGGAAGGCCTGTTTGCTTAAGTCTTTGCTGTCTTTGGAATTGGTATTTACCAATTCTTAGACATCCACACACACACACACATATAAGAGTCTGGGGGTTAGCTACTCATGCCTTTTCTATTAGTTCCACAGATTCTCTGTCTTGTTTCTGGGGAATTACTGCTGCCTCCCCCAGTGTCCTATTTTCAGTAACTTAGAACTCACTCACAATCTTCCTAGCACACCAGAAAAGCACAAGCTGGAACCGTTAGAATCTCAGTTTTGAAACTAAGAAAGTCTCAGTAAAATTGATCTCTACTATGCTGGAGGCAGGGACAGTTTATCTTTGCTTCTTGAGAAATCAGCCTGGCACATGGTGGTTATCCCACAGATGTATGTTAAATTTGAACTAAACTTCAGAATTCAAATCTCAGCTCTCTTTTCTTAGCTATGCAACCTTGTTCAAGGTGCTTAACCTCTGCAAGCCTCATGTTTCTCATTTTTAAATGAGAGTAATGACTTCTGACACCTCAAACTTATTGTAGAAAGCATATAATTCAGGTGAAAACCCTTACATGGTACTTGATGCATAGCAAACAATAAACAGTTTTATTGCTGTCCTTAATAATTGACTAAATGTTGCTATGTGTGCATTCCTCTCTTCTATTTTTCAGAGGTTTCTGCTGTTTTTGAGGCTGGCACTTCAGTTACTTATATGTTTCAGGAACCCTACCCAGTGACCAAAAATATAAGCCTCTCATCCTCAGCGATTTACGCAGATGCGGCTCCATCCAAGGAAAATATTGCATTTAGCTTTGTGACAGCCCAGGCACCCAGCCTCTTGCTCTACATCAATTCTTCTCAGGATTACCTGGCTGTCCTGCTCTGCAAGAATGGTGAGTACTGACAAGCATGAATCCTGATGGAGTGTCACAGTGGGCTAGAGGGACAGTGCATGCCCTCCAGAACCCTGCATAATTTCTACCTAAATTTGGTCCCACCTGGGCAGCTTAATTCCAGACCTCCAGCCAAAGTCTTGATTGTACTTTACCTTTATGACTTGCAATTGGTATTCAGGGCCAGTGTCAATTCATTGCTGAAGTCTCAAATGCATTGACTTTAATTTGCCTCAACTGTGTAGCAGTAATTTTTTATTATTTATTCTGTGCTGGAATCCATTAAGTGTAGAGGAGACAATCATAAGCATATCTGAATTTCAGAAGGACACTCGTCACATATATCGTGTCATCTTTGCTGCAGTCTCCTTTACTGAGGGCTGTTAAAACAACTAGCATAAATGCAGGCTGTATTAATAGAAGTTGATTGCCTAGGTCTTGGAAAGAAATGGTATATGTGAATCATAACCTGGTGCAAATGTGGGGCATGGTGCTGAGAACCAGACTTTGAAGACAACGTGCACAAAATGGAATATGCAAAGGTTAGATGGGTACAGAGCCTGGAACCCACTTCATGCAAGGGATGTTGAAGGACACCAGTTCTGACAGCTGTAAGGAGAAATGAGATTTTCTTCCCTCACTGTGTAATTCCACCTCACAATGAGGAGGGTTGTTGATATAGTCATGGTCAAGGGCATTGTGAGATCAAAATCCTAGGGGATGGAACAACAGAACAAAGAGGGCAAAGACATGGACATCCCTATAGTCTGGTCTCAAATAACACGTTCCCATGATCAAGAGCATGTTCTTCCTCCTTCTGTAATTTGCTGATATAATGAGAGTAGCCCAGGTTTTAGAACCATCCCCTGGGATGGACCATGGTGGGGCAGAGGCTTAAATTTTGCAGCACACCCTCTGCCTTCTCTAGACCTTAGGACAGAGAAGAGACTCCACAGAGACTCCAGCTATTTCTCTTGCTCTTCTTTTTTTATGCGGGGTTGGGGTGGGGGTGGGTATTATTCTTTTTTGCTTCATCTTGCTTTCTGACTAGGGCACTGAAAATAAAGACTGATGTGTGGACCTAATGCAAGGATCAAAACTGGTGGGCATAGGAGTTGAATCATGCCTGAAGTACATTAATAATAACAGTGGCTCACTAACAATAACAGGACTCATTCATTCTAAGAGCAAATGTAAGGGAAGGAATAAAGAGGGAGAGAGGACCTGGGGTACTGACTGACCACTCCAAGACTATCTGATCTTGAAGAGCCTGTAAGACAAAAAAGAACCATTATGGGTTATTAGACCTCTTATTTATCAGCAGACCTTTGTATGATTAGAACCATTATATTAACTTGTCACATCTTAAACTTTGCCCCCATAATGTCTCTGTGAGGTGGATAAGTCTGGCTGAGGATGCTGAGGCATAGATTAACTAATTAGCATAGGCCAGCCAAATAATTCATGACACAGTTGGGGCCAGAAGCTAGATCTCCTGATAATCAGCTCCTCTGTTTTTCCTCTAAGCTAGACCATTCTGCTGTGACGTAGCTGGACTATAGTAAGATAGTTACAGAACACTGAGATGCATGATTTTCCCCAAACCTTCTTTTAGGTGTGATTCCATGGCACATCCGTACCTGCCAGGCTGTGCCTATTGATACAGACATTGCATAACAGGAATAACTATATCCAATTACATATACGTACTACTCCATATGCTCTCTCTCCCTCTCTCTCTCTCTCTCTACACACACACACACACACACACACACATGCACATTCTGGGCACTATTCTCTCTTTTTTTTAATAATAAATTTATTTTTTTATTGGTGTTCAATTTGCCAACATACAGAATAACACCCAGTGCTCATCCTGTCAAGTGCCCCCCTCAGTGCCTGCCACCCAGTCACCCCCCCCTCCCTCCCCCCCTTCCATCACCCCTAGTTCGTTTCCCAGAGTTAGGAGTCTTCCATGTTCTGTCTCCCTTTCTGATATTTCCTACCTATTTCTTCTCTCTTCCTCTCTATTCCCTTTCACTATTTTTTATATTCCCCAAATGAATGAGACCATACAAAGTTTGTCCTTCTCCGACTGACTTACTTCACTCAGCATAATACCCTCCAGTTCCATCCACGTCAAAGTAAATGGTGGGTATTTGTAATTTCTAATGGCTGAGTAATATTCCATTGTATACATAAATCTGGGCACTATTCTAATTAATGTGGACATCTCTTAATTCTCACAACAATCTTTTTTTTTTTTTTTCTCACAACAATCTTATGTGGTTGGTGGTATTAATCTCATAGCTCCAGAAACTAAGGCATGCAGACACTACATAACTTGCTTAAATTCTCACAGCAAGTAAGTGAAAGAGTTAGAATTCAAGCCTCCCTCCCTGACTTTGGTAGCATATTTTGTGTGTGTGTGTGTGTGTGTGTGTGTGTGTGTTTTTAAGATTTTATTTATTTATTCATGAGAGACACAGAAAGAGAGAGAGGCAGAGACAGGCAGAGGGAGAAGTAGGCTCCCTGCAAGGAGCCCATGCAGGACTCAATCTTCGATCCCGGGATCAGGACCTGAGCCAAAGGCCGACGCTAACCACTGAGCAATCCATGTGTCCCGCGTATTTTGTGTTCTTAAACCACAGCTCTAAATGAAGGGTGTTATTTATTTTCTGAAACACAGTGTGTTTTAAATAACTTGAATTTATTTAACTGGGAAGAAGTCTTGAATTTGACCTGATCGCCTATTTTCTTATACTCTAAAGCCTCACTTCCCTGAAAGTTCTACTTGACCCCATAGATATTTGCATTTTCTAAGCACTGGCTAAGTACAGGAAGCAAGGAGATATTTGTGCCATCTTTGTTTGCTTTTTTGTTTTAAGCTCAGGTCCCAGGGCGAGTGTGAAAGTTCAGGCTTCATATCTGACTCTGCATCAAGGAAGACAGGTGTCCAGGCAGTGGCTAGTCATGGAGTGCTGTGCCCTCCTTCCCCTCACTCTGCCTCACAGAACCTCCTACCCCAATGCTCTAAGGAACTCTTGTCACACTGGGCAGTGGTAGATGCATTCATGATTTAGGATCCTGGGCATTTCCTGCCATCTTATCCTATAGAGATGCAGTAGAGGTATGTATTCATTCATTCATTCATTCATTCCCTCACCAACTCACAGCACAGTATCAGGAACTGTGGAGAGCAAGAAAAATAAACAGGATACTATGCTGTCTAAATATGATAAGGAAAAAGACTCAAAAGAGAGACTTATGGTTTTTGATGGACAATCTAGATACATGAAGGAATCAGATTGTCCAGATTTCGCAAGCAATCTAACCAGAAGTTATATTTTTGAGAATGAATCTCCTAGGGATTCAGGGGTTAAAACAATAGGGCAAATGCCTTGAGCAAGAGTGGATTTCTTGTCATCAGAGGTCTTCAAAAAGTAATTAAATGACAATTTGTTGGAGAAACTATAATAAGAATTCTGGCAGTGGATGAGAGAGAAAAATAATCTCTGAGTTTCTTTCCAAGTCTAAGATTTTGTGATTCTCTATTCCCTTCTTATGTAGTCTTACATTTATATTTCTTTCTGTTGGAGCTGCATTTGCAGCCTTTGAAATGTTTCTACAAGGAATTCATAATTGGTATTGGTATGCTCATGGTATTAGGCCACTGACCTAATTGCCAGTGAATAATACGGGAGCCCTGCTTCATGGAAAGCTAGGAATACATTTAATAACACTTTGATAGACTTCAGTGAGAAATATACCCCTGAAAATACTAATGGAAGTTAAGAATACCTGTAGCTTGGGAAAACAAAACAAAATAAAACAAAACAAAAAGATAGCAAACATGGTAAAGGGTTAACTAGGGAAGGTCTTTCTCTGGAAGGGTTTTATAAGATTGATTCACACCTCTCTGAGATGAAGTTAAGAGTTTTCTATTAGTGCAGGTTTCTTAACCTTTCTTTGGCTTAAGACACCTCTGGGAATCTTATGGAAATTATGATGAGAGGATCACACTTAAAAAGAGTGCTTTTTGTTCTCCCCAGGAGGAAGGAAATGCCCATGGCCATGTCATACAAAATGGCTCCAATAAGAAGCCAGGAGGTGGAGACAAGTGGATGAACTGCATAAATACTGAACAAAATCGTTGGCTTGCAAATCTATTTAATATGGGTATACAGGCCAGAGGAGAGAAGAGCAGTGGGACTCAAAGTCATACTTCCACGTCTCTCCCTGGCAGGGGTTTGGTTTGGCACGCCTGGAATTTTTCTTTGCCCTTTATCATTTTTCTTGAAATTTCTCCAACTAGAGACTTATTCAGGTTAAATTGTAGCTGTCTTTTGGAATGAAAACAGGTCCTTTTTCCTAGAAGATGAAAAGGATTTTCATTTCTGGGATGGAAGATTAGAGAATGAAAAGGAGGCATTTGGGGTTAGAGAGTCCTTAGGAGAGTAAAGATAGTTGTGTTCTCATAGGTTGGAGCTTTGGACAGCAGGCAACTTCTTGGAGGTGTGGCAGTTGGAGAAGAAGTGGCATATGAGGAGGAAAGGGTCCAGAGAAGGCAATGAGAGTATTCTAAAGAATAAAGAATATTTTAAAGAATACACATAAATTTCACAGCATTTTATTGAGCAATGGCTCTGCCTTCTGCACGGTACCAGGGAGTTCACCTTCAGATTTGTCGTTTAACAAATATTCAGAGTATCTACCATGTGGCAGGCACTATTTCATGCAGGGAAGAGATGGATTCAGACAGGCTTCTGCCTTTAAGGATCTAGTTTTGGGACAGAGATACAACAAAGAAGGACAACAATGTGTCATAGATGTGAGATAGAGTCTGTTCCAGGTAGATTGAGGCAAAGAAAGGAAGACTGACCGATTCATTCTGGGAGGGAGGGTCAAAGGGGCTTCAGGGAGATACTGAAACTTCAGTTGAGACATGAAAGATAAGACAGTGTTTTTCAGGCAGACATTAGATATTTGTTTAATGAAACGAGAGATTTCTTTGACTGTTCTTCATTTTCTCCATTTCATTTCCACTGCATGTGAAATATACATATTTTTTCCTATCAATTCCCCTTTTTACTCTTTCCTCGTATGTCCTTCTTGACTCCTTGATAGTAAAAATGTTTCAAAAAATCAAATTTAGAATATATGCTAAGTCTAAGGCCATCAACCTATGGTGAAATCATTTGGATACCAAATTCAAACAGGACCCCCAGGTCACCTTCCCAAGGTGGCTCTTCAGCTGCCTTCCAGCACTAAATCGTTTGTCTGGCTTTGCTTCAGCATTTCCTTTTTATCAATCATTTTTTTTTAACATATACATTCACAAGGATGTGCTGTCTGCATTTGTGATTGCACACACCTTGGAGGGAATAATGATGAACCCAGACACTTTACATTTTGAATAGAATGACTCAAGGGAGACAAGGGTAAGGAGGAATCCAGTGAGGGAGTGTCTTCAAAGTACAAACTTCAACAGCTGCTAACCAGGGCTAGTTTGACCCTAGACTACTCTCTGCCTTTGCTGCTTTCTTGCAGAAGACTTCCAAAGTTTAGTGCTGCCTCCTATCACTCCCTCTCTGACACCAGCGTATATTTGAGTTCCTCAGAGCAGCAGAAATGTTGATAAACAGGCAGAGAAAAGCACATCTCTCAAGGCATCACCATGACCATCTCAGTCGCTGGGCTCCTGTCAAGCAACTTCTTGCTGCTATTGAACTTAAAATTCTCCACTGTCTTTTGATATCTGCAGGACTATTTTGGTTGATGCATTTTTTCCATTTCTGGGCTTTCCAATAATCTCTTGTTGTGGGGAGATACAGGTCTTGCTGTGCTTTTCTCCTTCATTTCAGAGTAATGTATTTATGATACATCATGACTTTGAGAGGCTATCAGTAGTCTCTCCTCATCACCTCCTCTTATAGGAAGGACAAAAATGTGGGCATGCACAAAAGGCACCTCCGGAATAGACAGTTAATCCACTGTTCCAACGGGAGGGCCTGAGTACAGAAATGAAGGTATGATGAATAAAACTAGATCTAGGTTGGGGCACCGGCATAGCTCAGTCAGTTAAGCATCTGACCCTTGGTTTTGGCTCACATCATGATCTCAGGGTTGTGAGATTGAGTCCTTTGTCAAGCCCTATATTGGATTCCATGCTCAGTGCAGTCTGCTCAAGCTTCTCTCTTCATCTACTCTTCCTCTGACTCATGCTCTCTCTATATATATACACGAAATGAAGTCAGACGCTTAACCTACTGAGCCATTTGGGTGCCTGTCCTTGTATTTAGAGTAAGAAGGAAGTCAAGGTTAATTTAGATAATAAGGAGAAAACACTGATCTGCTAGGGTTAGTGTTCTTAAAAGAGGCAATACCAGATTTTCTCCTGTCTCTGTCTCTCTTTTCCACATAAGGACGTAGTGAGAAGGTGGCCATCTACAAATCAGGCAGAGAGCCCTCACTGGTGAATTGACTGTCACCTTGATCTTGCTGGCATCCAGAGTTGTGGGAAAATAGATTTCTGTTGGTTGGTCTACGTAGTCTGCAGTTTTTTGTTATAGCAGTTCGATCAGACTAAGACAAAGATCAAATGAGATAATGCAAGAAGATGTGCTTCATAGACTGTAAAGAACAAAACACATTGCATTTCCCATTGATAATAATAAAAATAATAATATGAATTATCTGAATGCTTGGGTCTACAGAGCATGAATGTGAAAGTCAAGATTCAGGATGACTGAGATTAAATTTTAATCAAATAGGGCAAAGAGAACATGAAAATCACCCATTGTCTAGAGGCAGAGCATCTAGTTGGGAGGAGGGCATTACCTTGAAGAAGGAGAAAGAGAAGGCACAGGGTTATCAACCTCCATGTTAGCTGTTGTCATTAGGTATCAGCAGCAGCTTTTGATATATGTAAGTATGAAAACAAAAACGCTTTAAGAACAGCTTTCTCAAATCCCTCTTGAACTAGACTTTTGGAGAACTTGCCTGATGTTTCTGAAATAAAGACAGACAGAGACAAAATAACTGAAGAACAGATTCTGTGCACAGGACTAAGTAAGCTCTCCTCACTATAGGGCCAGGCCCAGCAACATGTGACTGAAGGGATATAGTTCAATGCTTGGAAACTCCAACCTTAAGCCCAGCCCCTCTGGCTGTGGAGCTGGCTGGACAGTAAGCACCAGCATCAAGGAAACCAAAATAGGAAGAGCAGAGTTACTGAGTCAGTGTTCTAAGTCTCTGGGTAAAAAGCAATAATCAAAAGCCAGTATGTAATTAAGGGTAACAGAAATGACAAGGGGCACCTCAGTGGCTCAGTTGATTGAGCATTTGACATTTGGTTTCATTTCAGGTCATGATTTCAGGGTCCCTGACAGGCGTGGAACCTGCTTTAGAGTCTCTCTCTCTTCTTCCTTTATCCCTCCCCTGCCTTTCCCAACTCATACTCTCTCTCTCAAAAACAAAACAAAAATAAACAGAAAAACAACCCCCCCCCAAAAAAAATACAAAATACAATTATCTCTACAAACATTTATTTACTACCTACTGTTTTTATCTGCCAGCGCTGCCATAACAAATTACTAGACTAGTAGTACTAGTTTCACAGTACTTTCTCACAGTTCTGAAGACTGGAAGTCTAATATAAACGTGCCAGTTGGGTCAGTTGGGTTAGCTCTCCCATCAGGTTATAGATGACTCCTTTCTTACTGTGGGTTCACATGGCCTTTTCTTAGTATGCATGTGCCTGAGAGAGAAAGAGAGCATGCTCTGGTTTCTCTTCTGTAAAGGACATTCATCCTATTGATTAGAGCCCCACCCTTATTTAATTAGCCACAACTACTTCCCTAGAGTCTCTATTTCCAAATATGGCCACAATGGGATTAGGGCTTCAACATAAGAATTGGGGGGAGGAGTATAAACATTCAGTCTACAACACCTACTATGTGCTAGATGCTGTCCTATGTGCTCACATTAGAAGAACAAATAGGGTATATATAGTTAGCTCCAGGGAGAAACTTAAAGTTGGACTCCATATACAATTTTCATCTTTGTAAGGTCAGCATCTAGCAGAAAACTTAGCACAGAGTTGGCCTCTGGTATTCTTGGATTGAATTATGCCTAGCAAGTGTCAGGACTTCCCAGAGTCCATGAGAGGTCTTTCTAGAATGCCAGTGGGGCTGTATTGGGGGGAAATACGGCAGTCCTCAGTCTATCACAAAAGGTTTTCAAGTAAATTTGGGCATGAACATACATTATATTAATTATTAATATTCTTAATTCTGGCCTTCCTGAGATTCCATTTTGTCACCTGTGATGTACTTTTGAGAGGCAGGGTTGTTTGGGTAGTGGAGCTCTGTGGAGCTGGCGTTCTTTGATTTTATTTTCTGAGGGCCTTTGGGATCTTTGTACTTTCTCAATTTAAAAAAAAAAAAAAAAAAAAAAAAAAAAAAACTCCTTAGAAATTTTCTAAGAATTGAGCAACTGTTTTTATTTTTTTTTCAGCAAAGCTGGTTGCTTACAACTGTACTGTGAGAACTAAGAGAATTATTATCTGCTTTTATGCTTCATTGTAAAAAGAGAAAAGGCGTGCCCTTGGTTTCTTCATCTGTAAATTTGGGATAATTGCAATGGTCAAGGGTCGTGCAGCAATGTTGTTGAGGATTAATAAGATCCTGTCTGTAAAGGGTTTGAAGGAGCTCCGATGAAAGATGTGGGATAAATACAAGGAAGAGTTATTATAAAACAGAGCAAAGCGCTGGCTGGTGATTGAGCCACCTTGATATTTTTTAAAGCCAGGGTTGGAGAGAACAGGGAACTGAATGGTTAGCTTTTGGACTAGAACTCTAATTAGGAGTTTAAAGATTAAGAAAGTAGTTGAAGTCTGTGTGAAGAAAGCTTTTCTCAGAGAAAAGACATGTTTTTATTCTTCTTAGAACACTGGATCTGTAAATACTTACATCTCAAGACGTGAAACAGTCAGCAGATAGTCCAAGCTTGGGGTTTATTCAGTTCTCTGTGCAGTTAATTACCTTTTGTGCAGCAAGTAGGCCTTGGATTATCATTATTTCTCTTCATTCAAAGTTATTGGAGATGTGTTTCCACTTTAATAAGTAGCTTATTCTCTCAAAGTTTAGAAATGAGAGCTCTGGAAATCGAATCCCCTATTATAAAGCTGCCGTGGAGACATGGTAAGCAGGCTTTCAATCTTACGAGTCCAGTCTGAATTTCTAACACCGCCCACCAGAAACCTTCCCTAACCTTCTAGCTCAAAAACAGTTGATAACAGCTAATATTTGAGAAGTGCTTAATGTGTACCAAAATGTAGTTTTAGCAGTTTTAGTTTTGTGTTAGTTCATCTCATTCCCTTACATTGGCTGTGAAGTTAGTACCAACATTTCCAATTTTATAGATGAAGAAACTTAGGCACAGAAAGGTTTAAGTGACTTGTCCAAGAAGACACAGCATTGAACCAGTGAGGCTGAAAAGTAAACACTGCTGGTCTCTTTTTAGCCTATGAACTATTCTCCTCTGTTCTCTGACCTCTCATGGTTCTGTGTGCTACTTTCATGGAACCTGCTATTTTCTTTCTGGTGCTTGCTTCAGCTTTTATGTAGGGTGTGTGCTATTGTCAGGAAGGACATATTCACTCCCTGTAGTCCTTCACAGTGCCTTGTTTCCAGAACTCTGTTTAAAAGGTGGGCCAGACAGAAAGGATGGGGCAAATCTATAACGAGGACTAAAACCCTGTGGGATATTTAGAAATGCATTGCCAGTGGAAGAGGTGCCAGATATCTCCTTCTATTTGGTAAATTGTACTTTGGTGCACACTGAAGCACACGGGACTATCCAGTGGAAACAAAACAAAACAAAACAAAAACAGACAAACTAGCATTCCTTATTGATGCCAAATTCTGTGATGCAAGTTGCAGTGTATAGCTAGAGCCCCTGCACAGAGACTAGCCAAGCTAAATTTGACAGTCACTGTTGAGTGAAAGTTTGAAGTGAAATAGAACATGGGGGAGTGCTACTTTCTCAGAACAAGTGATTTTAATATTATTAATAGGGCTCAACAGAACTTTTCTGGTTCAAAAAAATCTTGTGTAATAAATAGATGTTCTTATTTAAACATGAGGGATAAATATATAAATTTATTGCTGTTCTCTTCATACGCTCCTCCACAATGACATAAAGAAATTTAAAAAAAAAATAAAAAGGTAAGAACCCCAAAAGACAAAGAATCAGAACAGAGCTTATGATGGGTAAGAAATATGAAAATATTTTTAAAAACTGAACAGCAGATGGAGGAGGAAAGCTGCCTCAGTCCAAGTCACTAGGAAGGGATGCTAATGGGATGGTTTCATGAGAAAGGATCAAGCCTGGGCATTCTGTACACCATGGAGTCCAGGGTGAGGCATGAAGTCAGAGAAGGGAAAATGAGAAACTCTTACAGAGAACTGTTGACCCTAAATCTGTTTTTCCTTGTCTAGGAAGACAAACAAGTTCCTTTTCACCTCCATCCCAGAAGATCAGACATATTTAGTAGCATATAGAAATTGAACCAGAGTTTCCAAAGCTGATGGCAAGATCTAGATACAGGGCTAAAGGGAGAAAGGGCCTTAACTTTCCCTTCTTCCAAGAGCTCTTACAGAGATGCATTTCTTTCTTCATGTAGGAGATGAGAGAGTTTTTCACAGAAGAACTGAACAACTCCATGAAAAATATATGTGATAACTGGAATTTTAGGAATGCCTCCATTGAAAAGAATAGTTTACCCATATAGTCACCTATTGGAAAACTCAGTCCCTGCACAAAATCTTCAATCCAATTTATAGTGCCTCAGTCACAGATGTGAACAGATGACCAGGACCATCACATATTTCCATAAAACCTCCAAGATGAAAGAAAAAGATCAAAGCAGATAAATAAACAGAGATAAGTGCAGAAAACAGGGATAATGTGAAAGGTAGAAGAAACTAAAAATATAGCATTTCAGGGAAGTAGGAGAATATATAAATCTATGACGCAAGAACGTGATTCTTTAAACTAAAACTAGAAAACAATAAGTAAGAACTCTTGGAAATGAAGTAGAGATGATTGTTAAAAATCTAGAAAGTTGGAAGATAGATAACACATTTGAAATCTCTCTGAAGGTCAAACAAAAAATACCAAAATGTGGGCAATATGAAGACAAAAGAAAATTGGAGGGCAAAACATGATGTTCACTATCTAATTGTATTTATAAAAAGGGGAATAGGTGGGGAAAGTACATTAGCAGAAGTGTACTAAAAAATACTTTATAGGATAAAAGAAATTGGATGTAAAACTGCTTCTCTACCCAGCAGTGAACAGACTCACACATAAAGGCAAATGGAGAACCCTAACTTTGCTAAAGACAGGATTAGGACTCAAACTAGCAAACAACTTAACAGAATCACTAGAAATTTGAAGATTTTGGACAAGTATCTTCACAATCCTAATGATAAATGGTTTTCCAACTGGAATGCCATGCTTAGTCCAATTATTAGTCATGTGTGAAGATATGAACAATTTCATACGTAAAAGGGTGGAGGTAGCTTGGGTGATTAAGACTCCCTAAACACCTTTTTAAAGATACTATTTGATATGCATATATTAGTCATCAGAGTCTGTGTAAAAAATCACCCCCAAATTTAGCACCTTTAAACAACAAAAATGTAAAAAAAAAAAAAGAAAAAAAAAATAAACAACAAAAATGTATCCCTTTACACAGTTCTGTGAAAGGTTGGAAACCTAGGATTGGCTTAGTTGGATGTTTCTGGCTCATGGTCTCTAGTGAGATCACACCTCTTGACCTGGGCTGCAGTAGTCTGAAGGGACTGGATAATCTGCTTTCCAGCTCCATCATGTGGCTATTGACAGGAGCTTTCAGTAATTAATTCTTCAACTTTTTCACAGGGCTTCACAGCATGTCAGTTAGCCTCCCCAAGAAAAAAAATGGTGGAGAATAGTGGGAAGAAGAGAGAGAGAGAGAGACAGAAACAGAGAGAGGGAGAAAGAAATACACAAAAAACAGAGTACCTATGACAGAAATTGGGGTATTTTTAGAACCTAAACTCAGCAGTGACATCTAGTACAATGTGATGTTGAAGGAGGTGACATAAAGTTATGACTACTGGAAGATAGGGATCCATGGTGCCATGGTAGAGGCAGCCTGCTACAATGTGCTTCATCCAAAAAAAAAGAAGTATATCCAAAAGAATGATATGAGATCCAGGAAACAGGTCTCTCCCCCCCCCCCACCCCCCCACCACAGAACAGGCAAGGTAATTTTGGGATAATAGCTACAGTGAAATCCTAGTGAGGAACAAGTCCAGACCAGTGGTTCTCAACTGGGCATGATTTTGGCCCCCAGGGGATACTTGGTAATATTTGGAGACATTCCTAGTTATAAAGATGACAAGCACAACTAGTGTGTAGTGGATAGAAGCTAGGGATGATGCTAAATATCTTAAGGACCCCAGCCTTCCTTCTCCCTAACCCCCCATGCCCCCCCACAAAGAATTATCTGACTCAGAATGTCAATACCTTAGAAGTTGAGAAAACCTGGTCCTGAATAAGGCATATTGACAGAGGACTTTTGAAGAGAAGCTCTTACAGAAAACATACAAGCGATAGATACCATCAAAGGGTGATACTTACATCAGACACAACAACATGGACTTTGAAAACCAACCTAACCAAAATTGTAACTTGCCTGTATTGGAAATATGGGGAGAATCGACCCATATGTGACTGGGTCCAAGGAAGGTAATTCCTCCTCTGCCATTGTGGGAAGGCAAAATATAATATTTAAAATTAATGCACTAGGAAAGAACAACATATTTAAGAAAATAAAGTTGAAGGAAAATAACAAGAAAACTTACAGAACTAAAAGTCAAAGCATAGAAGGATGAGGGCCCATAGTAGGACGGTGTGGGGAAGAAGTTGCTTTGTCTTGTTAAATCTTTCTATATTAATGACAAATACCCACCATTTGCTTCAACGTGGATGGAACTGGAAGGTATTATGCTGAGTGAAGTAAAACAAATTGTTTTACTTCTATAACTGTTAAGCACACTTTATTGAAGTGGCGCATGCCAAGACCACTAAGAAGTCATCTTACTGCCAGAGCTCTTTCAGGCCTTAACTTCCATGGGTTTGCTACAACACATTATGCTGTTGACTGCTTCTTCAGCCTTCTCTGTGGATACCTCATCCTCAGGCTGCCCTTTACATACTGGCTTCCTTGGGGCAGTTCTGGGGTTTTTTTTTTGGAGTAAGAATACACCTTTACTGAGATATCATCTATTCTCGTGACTTCATTTAGTGATTATGTAGATCTTCGTGGCTTTGGGAAAATTGTCCCAACTGCTTGACGGGGCAATGTTAATTGGCTGTCATACAGACTCCTCAAGCTCCACGTGTCCCAAACTAACCTCAAGCTTACCCCACCTCCAGCACACACAGGTGCATACACATACATGCATGCACACACATGTAATACACACATACACATACATATGCACACAGATACACTCATGTAGACATATGTTCATGAACACATACACGTAAGCACACACACACATACACATGCACATAGCTACATCTTCCCTTGCTTGAGTCTTTCCTTTCTCAAAGGAGTGCTCTATGTTCATGCAATCAGAGACATGCTTCACCCATATCTTCCTTTTCCTTACCCCTCCAGAGACCATCAATCACCAAGTTTTATTCTACCCTCTTGCATCACATTGTATTTACTTCTTCAGTCTCTTACATCTGTCAATTTTGTACACCCTCACTGGGTTCTCTTTGCTCTAACCATTTAACCCAGGATCAGATTACCACAACAGTGTCCAACAATAGTTTCTCAGCCTCCAGGCTGTGCCCTTTTAATTCATTCTCTATTCTGACCAGGGTGATCCTTTTAAAATTCAAACATATTCATGTCACTCATTTCTGATAGCTCCCACTGCCCTTGGGCTAATTTCCCAACTTGGCTCAGCCCTAGGTCCTTGCTTTCCTGTGAAGTTTCAATTCATATTATTCTCATACCCGACTGTACCCTCTCCTCATATTGAATTATGTTTCCAGGATTGAATACATCTTGCTGTTTCACCTCTGTGTCTTTGAACAATTTGCTACCTTTGCTTGAATCATTCTTTCCTTTCCTACCTTCATCTCTTCTTTGTTGGCAAATTCTTATTTCTTCCAGTCTAAATTTAATGTCACTTCTGGGAAGCATTCGAGTTCCCTCCCAAATACTGTGTTAAGTGCCCTTTTACCAGGTTTCTGCAGCAGCCTGTTATCAAAATTGTCTCAGTCTCTGCTAACTTGTTGGATCCATCACTATAACACTAATTTAAGGACTCAGCACGGGTCCAGGACCATTGGAGGCCTGATATGTACACATGATACATACATTGCCACTATAGACAACATTTTCATGTGAAATTGCTTGAGAGCTTTTAATGAAAATGGGGCATTTTTTTTTTTTTTTTTTTTTTTTTGCCAAGCAAAAGAGCCCTTTTAGAAGCATATTCTAATGGTTCATCTTCAAAAGAGTTCACTGTCATATCTTTATGGTGTACTAAAGTGCAGCTAAGAATCAAGCAGAATAAATTAAATTGGATAACAACTTTACTTAAAAGCATGAAGCGAAAATGAGAGAAAAACCTTAAGAAATAGCAAATCACAAAACTGGATTACCATTATCCTTTTATTTCTAATTTTGATAGGTATTTTTCCTCTCAACGTACATGAAGGGTCTGGGGAAAGGTATCTTAAAAGAGAGGCAGTGTGAAACAGATAAAATATTGCATTTAAAAAGGGTAGAGGAAAAGCTGTGAACAGGTCATCAGCTCCATAATGGTACTGCTGTTGGGTTTTAGTTGTTTGTGATGCCATCCTTAGGTGGGGCCTCTAAAAGACAAATGAGATTATTATTTTTTTTTAATGTTTTACTAGTTGTTTTATTATAAAAGTTCTCAAACATACAGAAAGATAGACTATATCTACTCAACTGCCACACCGATAACATATCCACCACCTCCATTTATTTATTTATTTTTTTAAATTTATTTTTTATTGGTGTTCAATTTACTAACATACAGAATAACACCCAGTGCCCGTCACCCATTCACTCCCACCCCCCGCCCTCCTCCCCTTCTACCACCCCTAGTTCGTTTCCCAGAGTTAGCAGTCTTTACGTTCTGTCTCCCTTTCTGATATTTCCCACACATTTCTTCTCCCTTCCCTTATATTCCCTTTCACTATTATTTATATTCCCCAAATGAATGAGAACATATAATGTTTGTCCTTCTCCGACTGACTTACTTCACTCAGCATAATACCCTCCAGTTCCATCCACGTTGAAGCAAATGGTGGGTATTTGTCATTTCTAATAGCTGAGTAATATTCCATTGTATACATAAACCACATCTTCTTTATCCATTCATCTTTCGTTGGACACCGAGGCTCCTTCCACAGTTTGGCTATCGAGGCCATTGCTGCTATAAACATCGGGGTGCAGGTGTCCCGGCGTTTCATTGCATTTGTATCTTTGGGGTAAATCCCCAACAGTGCAATTGCTGGGTCGTAGGGCAGGTCTATTTTTAACTGTTTGAGGAACCTCCACACAGTTTTCCAGAGTGGCTGCACCAGTTCACATTCCCACCAACAGTGTAAGAGGGTTCCCTTTTCTCCGCATCCTCTCCAACATTTGTTGTTTCCTGCCTTGTTAATTTTCCCCATTCTCACTGGTGTGAGGTGGTATCTCATTGTGGTTTTGATTTGTATTTCCCTGATGGCAAGTGATGCAGAACATTTTCTCATATGCATGTTGGCCATGTCTATGTCTTCCTCTGTGAGATTTCTGTTCATGTCTTTTGCCCATTTCATGATTGGATTGTTTGTTACAGAATGGGAGAAGATATTTGCAAATGACATATCAGACAAATGAGATTAAAGATGAAATTCCTGATGGTTCAAATGAAAGCACAACAATAAAAATCAAAGAAACAGCACACATAAATCCTCTTTGAAGGTCCTGATTTCCAGCTCTCTGTAGCAATAACTAAGTAAGCCTGGGTGTCCTGTACCATAGGCCACCAACATTTGTCAGGCTTTCCAATAAATTGGCAATGAAAGACAAAATCCATGCAAGGTGGGAGATAAATTAGCACACAGCCAAAGTACTGGAGAAATAAGCACTGGTTTCGTAGCTGAAATATTTTTTGATAAAGTAATAATCCCCGGTAATCTCTCTCTAGCTTTAAATAACAGCCGGTCTTTGTGCCGGCAGTTTAATTTTGTTGGCTGCCCTTGTCTTACAAATATATTTAGTGGAGTCTGGAATATCATTTTGTACTGAAAGCTGAAGCCTTTGTCGTGCTGAAGCTGGGCAAAGGCAATAAATCAAGGACAAAGTGAAAAGGAGTAGAAACGGGGTATCGGAAACTTATTTCCCCAGAGCGGGCAAGCGTTCTTCTCATGCGAGCAGGTGTATTGCATCAGTCATGTCTTCCTGTTAAGTGCCTGTGTTGTAATGATATTGACTTATATCTACGTTGCACCCTGGTTGGCATTGCTCCAAAGTGCTTAAGATGCATCTATGGGAAATACATGCTGAAAATAGCATCATGAAAATATACAGCCCCCGTTTTCTTTTTTTTTTTTCTTTTCCTCCTCTAAGATCATTCTTCCCAGGAAGTGTTCTGAGATGCCCAACCTTAACTGCTTCTGTTTTTTCATCTGTGTCTGACCAACTAATAAATGGCTTTTTAAAGTTAAAGGACAGGCTGCTGTAGATTTAAAATGATTAAACTGGGACTAATATACTTCATGATTTGCATTTGCCACATTGGTTATCGTTGAAAATGGATTACGGAGAAAGAATATGGAGTTGTTTATAGGGTGTTTGTTTTTCCTGCAGCAACACAAAGCGATAAAAATCACGATGCTAGAAAGCCAGAGATCCGGGTTCTTGTATTAGTTTTCCATTTCATTTCCAATTAGTGGGTCAAAAGAGCACACATTTCTTATCTCACAGTTTCCTTGAGTCAGGAATACAAGCAGTGTATTTGGTCTCCTGCTCAGGATTTCACAGGTGGGTTGTGGTCTGATCAGGGACTCCACTGAGGAAAGAGCCGCTTCTGAGCTTCCTCGGGCTGTTGGCAAAACTCAGGTCTTTGAGGTTTTAGAATGGAGGTCTCAGTTTCTAACTGGCTGACCACCAGCCCTTGCTCTCAGTTCCTAGGAGCGCTGGCAGTTCCTGGCCACATGGAACTTCCCATATGTCCTCATAGCTTAACTCTGCAAACCAGCAAGGGAGCACCAGCAGATATATACATGGATAGATCTTGATATAGAATCCCAGGAGTGATATCCCATCACCTTTGCCATTTCCTGTTTGTTAAAAGCAAGCCACAGGTCCCCACCTACACTCAAGGGTTGGGCTTACCTATAGAATGTGAACATGAGACCCACCCTAGAGTCTGCCGACCACATTTTTAGTGTTTCTTGGGCATTAAAACATGGTACTTTTATATATTCACTAAACGCAGTAAGAATGACCTAAAAATGCATCAAACACAATCGATAAATCACAAATTTAATGTTGAAAGAAACCAGATTTTAAAAAAGATTTCTGTGATTTCAATTTTTATAAATTTTAAAAACATGAAAAATTAATCTATGTCATTAGAAATTGTAATAATGGCTAACCTTGGCAGGGGAATAGTGACAATAAGGGATCTGAGTGTACTTCTGTGTTGTTAGAATACTGTCTCCTGGATTAGATGATTCCATTTGCAAATGGCTGTTTCATTTAGGTCCCATGAATGGCATCTTATCTGAGAATCCATCCTGGGCCACAGGCTGCAGTATTAGGACCCCAAGGAGTGGGGTTTATAAGGACCACACTGTCTCTAAGTCAGGCTGTACTTTTCTTTCTCTGCCTTCTACATTGCCTGGTGCTCCTTAATCATCTTATTACCCGGCATTATATTATACATTTATTTGCTTGTTGCCTGTCATTAAAGCCAGAATATAAATTTTGGCTATCACAAACTTTGTCTTTTGTATCTCTAGAATGAAGTTCAGCACATGGCAGACATTCACTAAAGTATTAGTTGATTGAATGATTGGAAGTTCAGTTTACCTTTTATACTAGTCATATGAGATCACCAGCATCACGGCTGTGGGGCTCCTCTTTACTATTGGTAGAATATTCCTAATTAATAAATGGCAGTATGAATCTGTTAGTATCCAATGACCTGAAGCTTGTTGGAGATTTTCATCATCTGTCACCAGAACACTTATATTAAATCAGCATTCCACCCAAGAAAGAGTTAAAGTTGACTTCAAAGTAACAGTTGGTCAGTAGGATCTGATGAATTGAGATTTGTTTTTAAGATTTAATCCTTCAGCTTCAAAGCTAAATTTAAAAACCAGACTAAATAATATAAAGTTAAGGGAAAGAAATAAAAACAGAAATGAAAAGAAGCAAGCACAGGAAGCCATAACAGCAAAACAGTTTTTTTTTTTTTTAAAAAAAAGGGGAAAAAAAAAAAAGAGCAATTGCCAAGCAGAATGAGAGACAAAAGAAAAATAAGAATAGTAGGAAAAATCCATGCCACCAGGCTACATGTTCTATGAGCTTCTCTACCAGTGGTAACTCACCCCATAAGGCTGCATACTTACCATGTGTCCTTTTCTTGAAGTGTCTTTTCCTGTTCCCCATGCTTTTCCTTTATTGGCCATATATTACTTTTTAGGCCTCTGCGTCTAGAGATGTTAGTTTGGGAAGTGTAATTGCATATTGTCTTAGGGCCTTAGAGCAACACAACTGTTTGATTTGTAAACTGATAGAACTATCTGGAAGGGATAAGTTTTTCTCCCTTATAGAAATGGGTCAGGTCTGGAGAAAGTCACTGAATCTCCATTAGTATGCATTGTACATTCTTCACACACTTCTGTTCTGTTACACACTCAGAGTCAAGCTGTTGTCTACTGTGACAACTAAGAACTTAGTCCATTTGTTTGCTTCAAATCATATTTGAAGGTAAATGTGATTTCAAGCTATCGAGGCATTTTTAAAGATTCAGATTTAGAGGTCTCATCATGCTGATAATCAGATGATTATATCCATCTAGAATACACATTCCAGTACTTTTGGCCCATTTTATCATCCCTTGGAGAATGATGATTTTCTGCTCTGGAATCAAGACCTGATTAGTAACCAGAATGGGAGTATCTTCCCTCTCTTTCCATTTCATCCCCAGCCCTACTCCTCACATCAGCTGGAGAAGTAAGGGGAAAAACAGAAGTAAAACTGCACAGAAGGTGGGAGAGATAGAAGGAGGAAAGGAGGAATGAACGAAGGACAAAGGAGAGAGAGAAAACGAAAGCGAGGCAATCTCATTAAAGTGGCACAGTTAGGAAAATCCCAGCAGTTGTGCCCCTAAGTTATTGTTTTCAATCTTTGCCCTAAATTATAGTGGCCCCTCATTCAACAAGTTTTTATGTACATTATGTCTTTTGTCTGCATACGATGCCTGTGTTAGCCTTACTATCACAACTAACACAACCCAAATCTCAGCGTCTCACAACAAATATCCACATTATTTCCCTCTGGCTGTGGGTCAGGTTCTATGATTTTGCTCCGTGTGTCATCTCATTTTGAAGGCCTAGGCTGAAGCAATAGATCTATGTGAGATTCTCTCTTCTCTGATAGAGGAAAAAAAGCAAGCTTGTCTGTGGAAACATGCAGTGCTTCTTAAAGCTTCTGCTTGTAGACGCTTGGACAAGGCAAGTCAGGTAGTTGAGCCCAACAGCAACCAGGGCACAACCAGTCTCATGACCATGGACAATGGTGTGTAATCCCTTTATAGGAAATATAAATATGTATTTGGAGACAATAATACAACCTACCTTAATACCTGAGTAATTAGGGAGGAACCCTCCACTTATAGGTAAGAAAATTGAATGACAGAAAGCTGAAGTGGTATGTGTAAGAGTCATAAAACTGAGAAACAGAGCTTGGCATCAATCTCAGGTTATCTGATTTCTAGCCCATTGATTTGTACATCCATCTACATATCTCTCCCATCAGCATTTTCTTTCATCTTTAGGTAGTGCTTCTCAAACTTAGGGGGATCAGAACCACCCACAGGCCTCCTTGAAGCACAGATTGATGGGCCCTACAGTGGGAATGCCTACAGGGGGGCCTAAAAAATTAGATTTTTATCAAAATCTCAGGTGATGCTGAGGGACACACTTTAAAACTACTGCTTTGGTGCAATGTACAACTCCTACATTAGATTTTGTGTGTATGTATTTATTTTGAAAAAGTGAACAGGGATGCCTGGGTGGCTCAGCATTTGAGCGTCTGCCTTTGGCTCAGGGCATGATTCTGGAGTCCTGGGATCGAGACCCACATCAGGCTCCCTGCATGGAGCCTGCTTCTCCCTCTGCCTGTGTCTCTGCCTCTCTTTCTGTGTCTCTCATGAATAAATAAAAAAAATCTAAAAAGAAAAAAAAAAAGAAAAAGTGAACAAAGAATTGGATGATTCAGTCATATATCTTTAACAGTGACTCCCTAAAACTTAGGAGAGGCTGGCACACCTGGGTGGTTCAGTTGGCTAAGTGTCTGCCTTTGGCTCAGGTCATGATCCTGGAGTCCTGGGACCTGGTCCCACATCAGGCACCCTGCTTAGTGAGGTATCCACTTTCCCCTCTCCCTCTGACCCTCCCCCCTGCTCTCTCTCAAACAAATAAATAGAACATCTTAAAAAACAAAACAAAATGAAAACTTAGGAGTGACTGAAGAGTGCTTACAGCAGTAGTTCTCAAAGTGTGGTTCCCAGCTCACTAGCATCAGCGTCGCCTGGAGACTTATTGGAGATGCAGTATATTGGCTCTGCCTTAGACCTCCTGACTCCTAATATCTGAAGATGGGGCTGAGGCTTCTGTGTTTTTATCAGTGACCCCAGTGATTTTTGATGTACACTAACCTTTGAGAATCATAGTTTGGTCCTACAGAAACCTCTATGAAGACACTGCCACACTTTGCAGAAGGTCTGCAGGCTCCTGCTATTCAACGTGTGGCCCACAGATCAGCAGTCTCTTTATCACCAGGAATCTTGTGAGAGATGTAGGTTTTCAGGCCTCATTCTAGACCTACTGATTTCTCCTCATGTTCTAGGGTTTCTTCTCCTTGCAGAGTATCTGCCTTCTGTCTTATCATCCAGCCATTTTTTTTTTCCTGTCACAGCTGACTTTTTATTTGACTGTTGATTATAATTTTATCCCTGGATTAGCCTTGGTTTTGTAGTCTGTAACCTTGGGATTTGATAAGGCCTCCCATCTTCCTGGCTAAGATGGGTCCTCAGACCTCTATTGGGTAATAGCTTCTGTCCCTCTTCTCTACTAGGTTGAGGTGGGGGGTTTAGGTAAAGGAGTCTTGGAGTGAGAACCTCTGATTCTTCCAATTTGCATTTTTCCATTAAGACCCTTCACCTTCCTTCATTATCTATTTAACTCTTCTCTTTATCCTTTGAGACTAGCATTAGAGCAATTTTAACCAGTCTATTAAATAAATTACTATAGCCATGCTATTGTGTATTTATGGAACACAAATTATCTAAAGAACCACTGTGACTGCCTTTGCATGAATTGTTCATAGAAAAACATTATGTGATTAGTAACCCCTTGAACTAGATGCATTATTACCATTTTTTGAGAAGTATTTCTGTATCTAAAAGTTATTTAGTCTTTGCTTCAAGTTAAAAAAAAAAGCAGGTTTCAGACAATGAAATCAGAAAAACAAATCAACATCTCAAATGATTTCTAGGCAAACTCTGAGTCATTTCACTCTAAATCTGTGGTGTTTATATAGCAAATGCAGATGTTATGTTTACTCACTTCTAGAGCATTTGCTAAAAAGGCTTGGCTTGTATGGGAAACTTTCCTGGGATATTCTGTTAGACTGTGCATGTTTTGCCTACTGAGAGAGATTTTAAATTAAAACAAAAACAAAAATAAAATAGCAACTATATCTCTGGCAGAAATTGAGGTAAGTGTATCTTAAGCAAAAACTTCAGTAAGTAAATATTGAATAATATGTCTACATATAGGGAACCTCAATTATACCTGCGTGTACCCAGCATTGTGCTGAAATGTGGAGAGATGGAGGTTTAAGTGCCTAAAACATTCTTTCTATGCTCAAGGAGCTCATGGCTTGCAGAATAAAAATAACTCAGAAAAATAAATGTGGTATGTATCATAAATGCTGTAATTAGTGCAACCAATAATTTATCACCAGTGCAAGGAAACTTGATACTAAAAAGGAATGTTAATAATAATTTTACCCTCATAACTTGGGTAATTTGGGGTTGTTCCTGGCATGCTGATTATGGGGTCATCCTATCTACAATTGATGAGCAAAAGTATGGTGTAGGCTTACAACCAACCTCTTCCTGGGGCGTGATTCTGGAAAAGTTACCTGTGACACCACATCAAGTGCTAAAACAAAACAAGCAAACAAACAAAAACCCAAACAACAACAACAAAAGAAAACCTAGCATGCTCCATTGTCATATAGGGGCCACTTCTTATATATACTAACGAGCTGTTGCGTTTGGTGTAGGGGCCACATTCTAAACCTGACCCCTCATCAAGTGCCTATTGTCCCCTACTCACCAGCAACCCCCATCCCTGTGATTATCCTTGCCACCACCACATATTCCACCTTGGCAAAGACCTTCACCACACTAACCTGGGCCCTAAAGATTAAATGCAGAAGGAATTATGGAGTAAGATTTACAAGAATCCAGGCTTAACCCTGACTTTATTGCAAACTAGGTATGCCACTTTTTGCAAATCAATGAAATCTTTCTAACTCAGGAAGGAAAAGCAGTGTTCCTTTTCACATTGTTCTCTGGTGCCCCCATCAGACTAAAGAGTGGTATAGTAGATGGAAACAGGTAGACTTGGGGATGCATCTCAGCTCTGATGTTCCCTAGCTAGATGATCTTGGATGAGTCCCTGAATACATCTGAATCAGAGTATCTCCATTTGCAATAACAACAGAACCACAGAGGGCAGGCCTGTGGACTGACAACAATGATGAGTACGATACGTGAAATGCCTAACAGAGTGGCCACTACAAAGTAAGTATTCAGTAACATGGTGATGAGTTGCTATCATCACTATTACTGATGGAGTTGGGTTATTTTAGAGATTTTATTTATTTATTTGACAGAGGGAGAGAGAGAGAGCGAGAGAGAGAAACATAAGGAGGGGGAGCAGCAGAGGAAGAAGGAGAAGCAGGCTGTCTGCTAAGCAGGGAGCCCAATGCGGGATTCCATCCCAGGACCCTGAGATCATGACCTGAGCTGAAGACAGATGCTTAACCACTGAGCCACCCAGGCACCTCAGCTGATGTAGTTAATGACTGTACCATGGGGTTGGCAAAGAGCAACAGTACTGATGTTCTTTCAGACAAGGGACTGTATCCTTTCCCAGAACCACCTGGGAATAATCATTCCGTTTTTTTTTTTTTCCATCCTTGTATGATGCTTTCAATTTTCTTGCTAAAATTCCAGAAACAGTTTGCTGCTCATTCCCC
The DNA here is from genome assembly GCF_003254725.2 of Canis lupus dingo. Classification (NCBI taxonomy): domain Eukaryota; kingdom Metazoa; phylum Chordata; class Mammalia; order Carnivora; family Canidae; genus Canis; species Canis lupus. Next base: position 26,546,712 of record NC_064261.1, on the reverse strand, counting down.
TGCTGCATTCCCAAGCAGCAAGTAGCATGTTTGCTTGCAGGTGTTGGCTGTTTGACTGAAAGGAATAAACAAAACACTGTGATGATACAGTTTGCTAGAATGTTTTATACATTGTGTGCAGTGGAAGGGGGTTCATTAGTGAGAAGCTCACTCTGAAGGGTGCCCAAGTCAGAACAGTCAAAAGAGGCATCAGTCAGTATTGGCATCTGGTTAATTTTGGCATGAGAGAACCTGTGTCATGTCAATTATTTAAAAGATCACCTTTTCCAAAGATGGCGATCCGCATGGCAATTCCTACTGATTAGTAGTGGTGCCCTGGGAATAACTGGAAATCTCCTTGGCCCTAGCTGGAAGAAGGGCATGATTAGTGGTGTCTGCTTGTGATGGAAAAGGAAAGTACATGTACATTCTCTTATGGCCCTACCTGTCCTAGTACCTGAATTAATTGCTTGGGCATGGGTCTGTCATGTAACCAGATATGTTATAATTCATTCACTAATTTCTCCATTTTTAATAGTTCTTGTATTCCTGGATTTAACATGTTTTTTTATAAGATCTTAGAGATCAAAGACTTGTTTAATTCATGTTGTTCTTCTCTACCCACTCCCTTCCCCCCCACCTGAAAACAATAGACTTCTATTCATGCAACTATTACAACTACTCATATATTCATAACAATTGTAAAAATGGGAGAATGGCCAATATAGAAGACAATAGAAAAAAGCTGGGAAATATTAGATAAATGAAGATAATGATTATTTAAACCATCTGTATATAGAGTTCTTTTTTTTTTTTTTTTCTGTATATAGAGTTCTTGATAAAAATACCATTTTCTTCTAAGGTCTACCTAACTTCTATTTTCTCTTATACAGAGCATAGGATATGTGTGATTTCATAAACCATAGCAGAGATCACAAATTTATATTCTTTTAGTAATTGGAAAATGGTGATTTATTTGCCTTTAAGAGGAGTTGTTTAACTATGTATTTCTCATCTCCAACAAATACTTTTTTGTATTCAGAGATGGGTATGTCAGCATTGGGAATGTTGCCATGAAATTGTTAATTTAAAGTCCCACTTATGCCAGTTCTCCCTCGGGAAGGATTCTTAACAGGTAATAAGGCAAAGCTATGAGAAGCCACTGCAGAAATTTGATATTGACTGTAGATCGTCCCTCCCTCCGAGAGTTTACACCATAATGAGGGAGATGGAGAACTAACTCACCATAGATCAGAATGGAATGAACAGTAAGGACATAAGAAAACCTCGCCATTTGGTAATGGTGATCTGGTTCCATGAAATAATTCAAATTAATCACATTTTCTGTTGTACTTCTAAAATCAGCCAACCATGTATCATTTGTTGAACTGTGCAAAAGGTGAGATGTAGAATAAATACATAATAAGGCAAAATGTAGCTTTCTGATTTCCGCCTTTGTGAAACATGCATACTTTGTGAAGAGAAACTTTCTAGAACATCAAAGCTGGGAGAGGGAGGGGCAAGATGGCAGAGGAGTAGGGTCCTCAACCCACCTGGCCCCACCAACTTACCTAGATGACTTCCAAAACATCCTCAACACCTACGAATTCGACCTGAGATTTAAGGAGAGAGCAGCTGGAATGCTAGAAAGAGAAAAGTTTTCACTTCTAACAAGGTAGGAAGGCGGAAAAACAACACAAAACAAAACAAAACAAAAAATCAAGTGGGGAGGAGCCGTGAAGAGCAGGACTTCAGAGGGAGAAATGACTGCATCCTGAAGGCTCTTGTTCTAACAGCACCCTTCCCAATCAGAACAGCCTTTGAGATGGAAATACTTGGGGGAATTATACTTTAGGGCCTGCGGGTAGCTGCCCATCTGAAGTCTCCTTTTATTCTGGGATCTGGAGAAAAGGAAAGACAATATGCTTTCTGCAGAAGATCTGCTGTGCTGTCTACAGATCTTGGAACGGCACCATGAGGAGACCCCCACTTCAGCACGTCTAGGAACATCTAGAGTTAGATCCATGTGTTTTGTATGTGAGATGTTTCTGTGGACAGGATGCCCAGCTTTTATTAGAACCTCAGAAGTGTCTTTAATTGTAGAAAAGTAAGAAGGCTCAGGAAGGAGTCCTCATAAATCGCATTGGCTTATTTTAATAAAAGTCATTTCAGTCTCTCTTCTGGCTATTGTATTTTAGCATACTTAGCTTATTTTTATATAACCAAAAATACTTGTATATTAATTTAGTTAACATAGTATTTTCAAATGGTATTTATTTTTTTTTTAAGATCTGATCTGGATTTGAGACCTTACCAGAGATTTATGACTGCACTAAATATTAAAAACTGGAAGAGATACCTTAGTTTAAGAAAACTTTATGGTCAGGGTACACCTGGGTAGTTTGGTAAATTAAGCATACACACTCCTGATTTTGGCTTAGGTCAAGATCTCAGGGTTGTGAGATTGAGCCACATCTGGGATCCCAGCATGGAGCCTGCTTAGGATTCTCTCTCCTCTGTCCCTCAAAGCAAACATGAGCTCCCTCTCTCTCTTCCTCTCTCAAAAAATAAATAAATAAGGAGTAAGCAGCCTGTTAAAACAAGAAAGAAAAAAGAAAAGAAAAGAAGAAAAGAAAAGAAAAGAAAAGAAAAGAGAAAAGAAAAGAAAGAAAAGAAAAGAAAAGAAAAGAAAAGAGAAGAGAAGAGGAAAAGAAAAGAAAAGAAAAGAAAAGAAAAGAAAAGAAAAGAAAAGAAAAGAAAAGAAAAGAAAAGAAAAGAAACTTTGTGGTCATATCCTTATCCTGTTAAAGACTTTCCAAGGTAATTAATCTTGTCTAATCTTGTTTCCCAGAGTTACTAGTGAAGTACAAAATTTTAAGTTAGTTGCATGGCTTTTTCACACACACACACAAAGGCCCCACAGATGTCCAGATTTTTTTTTAATATTCTTTTTTTTTAATTTTATCCCTTTTTTTAGATTTTATTTATTCATAAGAGACAGAGACAGAGAGAGAGAGAGAGAGAGGCACAGACACAGACAGAGGGAGAAGCAGGCTCCATGCAGGGACCCCGACGTGGGACTCGATCCCAGGTCTCCGGGACACACCCTGGGCTGAAGGCAGCGCTAAACCGCTGAGCCACCCGGGCTGCCCAGTTGTTCAGATTCATTGATGGAGCAAACTTAGAATTGGGACCAGGGTGAACTCCTCCCCCTTCCAAAGGAATATGTTCAAAAGGAGGTAAAGGACGAAAGGAGGGAGGTCAGATAGTGAGCGAGCTTCCAGACCCAATTGCCAGCCCCTTCAAAGACCCTGTCTGCTTGACTCTGGAACACAGCCCAGAATTCCTCCTCCTCCCTCCCTGTTTGCTCCAGGGCCAGATATGTTATCGTAATCCAGAGGATCGCAAAATATGGTCTTTGGACCATCAGTATCAATCTTACATGGGAATTGGCTGGAAATGTGAATTTGGATGCTCTCCCTAGACCTACTAAATTGGAAATTTGAGGGGGACCCAGTAATCTGTGCTTTTAGCAAGGCTGCAGGCAATTCTGTCTTGAGGTCCAGGTTGAGAAACACTACCTTAACCAGATATTTCCCAAACTTCCTGTGATAGGATTCACTGAAGCAGTTGGTTAAACATATACCTTCCCAGGTCTCTTCTGAGGTTTTGATTAAGTGGGTGTGATGAGGCCCCTGAAATGTTGATTGTTAATGAGTTACCTACAGGGATTCTCATCATCAGGAAGCTTTGGCACCACCAGGCAGGCTTCCCTCCCATATCCCATGGCACATTGCCTGCTGCCCAGGGGCCATGACAGTTTTCAGCAGTGCATCCCCTCAACCCTCAGGGTCCAGGCAGACCTGGGGCAGATGACATTCCTGGACCAGCCATCTCTGAACAGTCAAGTCAGTGCACTGCATCATCTCTACAGATACTAAATGAGAATGTCATGACGCCTCCCAGGCCTGACGCCTCACCCCCGCCTGGAATAGCCCACAGGAACCAAGCCCTTCTTCTCCCATCTTGGTCCTGTGAGAGACTCAGGCCACCCAGACAGCAGCCTTTCAGACCGGCACCCTGGGCCTCTCACAGATGGAGAGTAACAGAAGACAAAGGGAGGAAATCAAGGGAGACCATTGCCCACTTATATCCTTATTTGATTTTTAAATAAAACACCATGCTTTCAGCATTTGTTGTGTGCAATACATTGTGTTTCTTTATTGCAATTATCAGCTAAATGTGATGTATCCTTTTGTAAGTAGTTCCATGTCAGGATAATAAACACTAATGCTTATTGCCTGCTGTAATAGAGTAGTTCTAAGGCAGCTGTGTTCTCTAGCCTGTGTCTATAGCTTTTCTCCTGCCTCCTTGCTGGCAGCTGTCTCAGATGGAGGCTTTCGGGGCCCAGGGAGCCCGTTAGCTTCTGTCAGCAACTGGTTCTGGTCTGGGTGAACTGTACATCACGTGTCAGGGGTGGATGAAAAGTCAGAAGAAAAGGGTCTCAAGTCAGCTCCACGGTGCTCTTCCTCTGAGATGTGCTCACAGTGGGGTCACGGCTGAGCGGGCTGACCAGATGCCATGAGGAGTGTTGTACTTGACACATCCTACCTGGAGTCCTGATACCCTACAACCATGACCTTAGAGGAGCCATTTCATTTCTCAGAGACCATGTCAATGCCATAGTTTTTGATAATGTTGCCTACTGCTCTCTCTCTCTCTCTCTCTTTTGTGATTCTGTGTTATGAAAAAGGAAGAATTTGTAGGATCCCTAAAACCATACCTGCTACATTTTCAAAAAATGCAGGTTTCCTTCTTCTCTTAGTTATTCCTTGGCCATTTGTACCATTGATTTGCTTGAGAAGTGGCTTCTCTAGAACTATAATGTAAGTATCTGCTTGATAGAGACCAACTGTGTGCACACAAAACCCAAGAAATAAGAGAAGATTGAAAGGTGACGAACCTATGTAACATTCACTCTATTTCAGACACTGCACCAAGTGCCCTCCTATGCAGAAAATACCATTAGTATCATCCCAAATCACAGATGATGGAGCTGAGACAGAGCAGGTTTACGTAAATTGCAGACAAAGTCACAGCCAAGATTTGCATCAGATAATTCCACTCAAAAGTCTCAATTCTTCACTATTGATATCTAGACATTAGCTTTGAGAGGTTCTCAGTCTAGAGCCTGAAGTCTAGTGTCTTAATTCAAACAAAGCCCTCCTACACACACACACACACACACACACACACACACACACAAGTGATGTTTCCCTTAAAAACGAATTTTTAGACAATTGACTTTGTTGTTTCATTTCGCCAGCTGTACTTTCTCTGAAGAGTTGAATTTACTGAGCACGAATCCCCAGGGAGAAATGGCTAATTAAGGCACAGGCTTCCTAGCCAGCTGTTGCATGCAGAGAGAGGTAGTTTGTGTTTAAATATCCAGGCTGTAAAGGGGAGGTGAGGCAGCAGAAGGCCTCTGCAAGCTGCCAGGAGGTATTTCCTGTTGAATGGCACTGGAGGCAGGGACTGACACAGCGCAATCTGTAAGTAACAGGACAGTGGACTCCTCTAAATCATGTCAAGGAAGCTCTGGGCAGCACTGTAACCATGGATTCAAGTACACTATGGCATTGAAGGTGCCACTTAGATATCCAGCAGGTATCTCCTCCATACCTTCCTCTGTTGTGCTTGCTTTCAAGATATCGTTAAAATGACTCACAATTAATACCTACTCTGAAGAGTTATTGCGGGGATTAAATAGCAGTGCATCCAACAGAGAGCATAATTAATGTGACTTTTATCTATTCCTATATAAATACAAATATAATCAGACTGTGCGTACTGTTTTAGAAATATTCTTTAATATTGTATTGTGGAATCTTTCCATATAGTTATATACTAGCAGATAAATTGTATTAGATGATAACTTGTTCGCATCTTTCCTATGTTTGAATATTAACATTGATTTTAATGTTTTACTGGGTTTTTTTTTTTTTTTGAAGGCTATGATGAATTACTTACTACTGAATCTTGGGGCCTCAACTATTGCCTTGGGTAATTGCTCATTCTACGTGTATGCATATTTTTTAAGGCTTCACATATACGCTGCCAGATTGTCAAAGGTGCTGCAGATCTTGGTACACATGACACCCCTGGCCAAGCTCCTAGAATGCAGAGGGACTTGCTTCTGGTTGAGCATCCTCTGGGATGGCAACATCCAGATCCACACATAGTATTAGGGAGTCTAAAAATCATAAAATCAAACCCTGGTATGGCATTTAGCACCACTTTGTGCCCAGTCATGGAACTAGATGTCTGGCTTCTGAAAATTGGTATTTGCTGAATGTCTGTTATATGGTGTGTGAGGCTAGAGCCTACAATACTGGGTTGTTTGTTTTTCTTTCTCAAAATCTAATGAGATATCTGCAGAATAGATACTGATATTGTTATTCTGCTTTGGGGAACAGAGAGATTAGGTGACTTGCTAAAGCCCACATGGTAAAGAATGGTTGCCTAATTCTTTCTATGTGATTGACCTAACACAGCTGTACCAAGAAGCTTCATCTCTTGCCCCAGATCACAAATGCTGGTATTAATAAGGAGGACACTAATATCATGGCAAGCACATTGACTTTGCACTCTCCCAGTTAGAAAAGTAACACCTCCGTCCTTCTTTCAATTGAAAGCATATCAGAGAGAGGAAGGGGAGTTGGAACAGAGGTGGGTAGCCCATGGTAGGTGACTTCAGCTTTGTTCTCTGGTAAGCCAAAGATTTAAGATGGGGAGGGTAGAAAGGAGAATGAAGAGACTGTGGAAAAAATATAGCATTTTCCAAGGGATGAGTATAGGGGGAAAATGCCTATAAACAGATTTAAGAAACTTATTCACCTCAGAACCACAAGCAAGGTTCTGGGGTCATTGGGTGGTTAGCCAAGTGCCCTGTAAAGCTCAGAACTGCACACCATATAGCTCTATGTTAGGAGCAGTAGTGAGAAGCTAATAAGTTAGAGCAGATATTTAAATCGTAATATCGTCTAAAAATAAAAGTGGCCTCTAAATTGAAATTGTTTCTGCCACAAACAGCTCACTCCCTTGCAGGTTTTTATTGTATCCATATGTTCAGGTCAAACACCTGTGTGTGCTTTGTGGCCTGTTTATAGAGGGAATAATTGGGAACAGGGATTGGTTTTCTGTTTCGGTTTATGATTCTTCAGAGAATCCTTGGCACGTCTAGTCATGACTATCACTGTCCTTTCTGCCAGTCCTCAAGTGAGACTAGTGGGGTCATTTCTCAAGTCCTGTCATCTTCTGACATGGGAGCTTAATGAAACATGCTGTATCCGTGGTAGCTTCTATCCAGGCTCTTGAGTGCTCTGCAAATGAGTTCTCCCTACATGCATGGAGAGTACACCTTGGGTTTTGTTTTTTTTTTTTTGTTTTTGTTTTTGTTTTTTTTTCTGAAATTGTATAACTGTCTTCCATGAGTGTCAATGTACAAATACTCTCTTACCCTAAGAGGCCATAATCCTTACTGAAGAGTTATTAATTATACACATACCTAGTGTTTGTATTCCAGCTTTCCCCAGGGAGCTCAAAGCACTTTGCAAATATGAATTGCAAACAATAAATAATGACTTTGACTTCTAAGAAACCTATTTCTGAGGGTTTAAGTCAATGCCTCTCTGAGCATTCTCATAAGAGTGAAGCCCTCCCTTCCGTAGGGCAAGAAATCACTTCCTGTCTTCTGTAAGAAAGAGCAGTGGATTAATTTTACCAAAGTGGAACTGGGATATGTGAGGGGACACTTTGTAATGATGTTTTAAAAACCAGATACATGACAGCAAGTGGCTTTTGGAAAGAAAACACTGGTTTACGCTAATATTGGGCCATCAGAAATTTTCATTAATCAACAATAATGATAAGGGGAGGGGGCATGTAGGCGTGTACAAAGCATGGACTACAATTTGACAATCCCAAGTTAAGTACTGGCTCTGGACACCCGAGTGACTAAATCTCCTCGTTGGCTAAAAGAACTCATTTCTTGCCCAACTGATGGGAGTTATCCAAAATGAAATATGTGCAGTTAAGATGGGCCTATTTAGTTCACAGCGTGCTCTATTTTGAGTCCCTCACCCAGGGAAAGCAGCAGAAAAATTATTTGGGCCATGTTTGGGTTTAGCACAGAATCCAACTGCAATTGAATTAGTATGTAGCAAATGTGATATTTTAGGAACAGTTTTGTTTGCAAAATAGTAAATAAGTAAGAACCACTGGTTGCTTTCTATATAAACCTGCTTCTCCTAGGAAATAATCTGTTCTGAAATTTCCCTTTCACAAAGCAGAAATTTGAACTTGAGATGAGGATCAAATCTTTCAGAATTCTTTGAGGCTGCTGCCTACCCAGCAATTTGTACACATTCAATTGATATCAATTGGTAATGAGACCAGCTCTCCAGGTGGCTGTTTCAGAGCTCACCACCACTCTTGCTTCTTCCCAATTCCCTGTTGTGTAAATGGAGCTCTTAAATATGGAGCTGCATTAATAGAGCTCTTTGAAGAATCATTTTGCAACAACAAAAATGATGACACAGTATCAAGCCAAGCCAACTAAAATGATGATGATGATGATGATGATGATGATGATGATGATGATTCACCCTTTATCCTGATTCCATAAGGAATTCTTGCAAAACAGCTTCAGGAATTACATAATAATCAAAATAATAATTATGACACAAGCTCACATTTATGAATGTCATGTTGCAGATACTTTAAAAGTACTAAATATGGCTTGAATTCACAGAATTTCATGAAGTAAATGTTATAATTGTACTCATTTTGCACCACAGGAAGCGAGGTACTGGGAGTCCATTTGATTTACCCAGGGCCTCACCGATAATATAGAGAGATATTGGGATCTGATCCTGGAAGACTAGCTAATAATAACTATTACTCTGCCCTGCCTCTCAGAAAACATGTTGACAGGCACACAGGCTCAGGATTTGAACTGGGCCACCATGTCATGGAATTCTACAATGATTCTGTCATTGGAAAGGGTAGAGTGTCTTATGAAAGAATACATCTTTTGTTCCCATGCATTATAACCAGACTTTGAACTGGACAGCAATATTCCCAACTTAGGATAAGGCAGTATCTTATCACACATGGCTGACTGAATCTAATTGGGTTATAGTCAACACAACCTCCCTGTCAATGGCTCTTAGCTGTTTATTTCCAGCCAATGCTTTTCTCCAATATTCCAGTTCCAATATTTCTTGCTGTTTGTTGCCATTTTTTCCTTTATATCTTTAATACATCACATAAATTTTAGTAGTTAAAACCTACTTTTTGTTCCATTTTAAGACTTGTCTTTTTTTCTTTCCATATTGCCAGTATTATTAAAGCTATCAATTAATTCCTTAATTCATTAGATGACTATTAATGAACTACTATATACCAGATGCCTTTGATAAGTACTGAAGATCCAGAAGTTGAGTGAAATAGAGAGGACCTCTGTCCTCTTGGATCTTGCATTCCTTTGGAAGAGTCACATATTAATACACTAAGAGAAATAGAATTACAAACTGTGAAGTTTCCTAAGAGAAGATGCAGCATATTATGAGAGCTCCTATCAAAACTGGGGGAGGGGTGAAAAGAGGGCATTCCTGGGGGGAGAGATGGTTCTCCTCCAGTAGGAAGGGTGGATGGGGCCCCCTGGATGGATGGGGTGGATTCCTGTAGAGGAGATACTGGCAGCAGGCACTTTCTTAAGAGGGCAGACAATGTGTGGAGTTGCTGACAGATGGTTCATCTGCCCACAGAGAATGGAGAGTGATATGAGAGGGGTCAGCTGGACACAGCACCGTCAGGCCCAGAACCTTATGGTCATGCTTCTTCTCTTTGTCTTCCATTAAATCCTGCTGATTTCAGTGTTACCTTCTGAAAATTATCTTTTCTCTTATCCAGTCTTGCCTTGACTCTGACTATAGGCCTTTAAATTGCTTTCAGGGCTCCCATCTCTAGCCACCCTAAGGCACTAAGGCCTGGAATTTTTCTCTGCAATTTTTCCAAGATATATCCTACAATATTCTTTCCATTAGAAACTTCACTGACTCCTCAACCATTGCAGTATAGGCCCTGACTTATGAGACAGTGTATACAGACCCTTAGCATCTGGAATAGCCTGCTTTTACATGACGAACTCAACTTCTTGTCAGAAAGTTTCTTGCTTTAACACTCTTCTCTAAACTAGAATGTATTGTCAACCATTGTAGAAGTGTTTGGGGAGCTCTGGAGCTCTTTACTAAATATTGGAAAACACAAATGTGATTATTTTATTTTTCAATCAAGAAAAGCACACTGGTCTCTTTTTCAGTGTTTCCATAAGTGAACAAATATACTGATGTCTTGAAAAAATAACATTAGCTTTCTTTGTATGTACAGGTTTTCTGAAATGCATTCATTCTTTCATTTGGTAGGTATTTCAGCAGCTCTTACTGTGACATAAGAATGGTGGAGGAAAAACTTTAAAGGATGTGAACCTCTTTTGCATGGAATATAAGACTACAGGAGGGCTTTGGGGAGATATAGCTAAAAGGTTGAGATAAGATTAGGTGATATAAGTATCTGGACCTGATTATGTTGACAGGTATGGAGGGTTCTTCACAGTGAGGTAAAGCTGTCAGGAATGATGAAGGAAGGTAAATTTGATATTAATACAGGGGAAAGTGCTAGAGAAAAGGTGGTCAGTAGGTCATGTATGGCTCAGGCATTGTAGAATATTGGAGGAATGTCCTTGAATAAAGGGCCACCTTTCCACCCGTTACATGCTCCCATCAAGGCTGGGACATTTCCTTTAGGAACTGTTTTATTCATAAATTTAGGTTTACTTTCCATCCTCACTGGGAGGTATAAGCTCCATGAGAGGAGAATCCTTGGCTGTCCAGTCCTAGTGCCCAGCAAAAAATAGATAAATGAATGAATGAATGAATGAATGAATGAATACATACATACATACATACATACCTAAATAAATAATAAAAAAATTTGCAAAGTAGCAGAGTAGGCAGTCAATAGGCAAAAATGTGGAGGCTTAACTACACAGCCTCAGATGTTTTTTTTTTTTCCTCCAAGGACTATTATTAATATTTACTCCTATTTTTTTTTCTCTCATAGGACTACGATAGAACCTTCATTATCTCAGTAGAGGGCAAAGACTCGTATCTTTTCTCTTCAGTGCATATATAATGTGTATATATTTTTTTGATAGATTAACCTGAGTAGTTGAGCAAGGGTATGCCATATGTGTAAGCATACGTGAGTGAGAGGGTTTGCGTATGTTACTATGGGGAGAGATGTCTTTATCATTATTTCATTTCTGTTATACTTCATATTTAGAAAAAAAGGGGTTGAGGAGAAAAAAAGTATTCTGCGCTGCTATTCTAGTCTCTTCTCTCCATTCTGTCTCGAATCAGGAGGTGAGAACCTTCTCCAGCTTACCTACCTCAAATCCATGGTGGCAAGGAAATACAGTAGAAAGGCCTTGGCTTCAAAGCCTTGTATTGCAACTGAGACTTAAGGTACATTTTTAACTTCCCTGAGATTTCTCATTTGTAACAAAAATAATGACTATTCCAAACTGTCATGTCATAGGCTCTGACCCAGGGAAGTGGCCGGTTCCTCTTAGGGATGGGGCAGGAATCTTGGGAAAGGGTTTTGGGGAGGAGCCAGAAACAAGATCTTCAAGCCTGGATGAAGATCCCCACGAGGGACATCCCCAAATGCAAGTGAAGCGCCCCACATAAATGCACAAGAGCTTTCACAAGGAGTGTCCCAGGATAGGCACTTGGTTAACTTCTTATTTATCCTCTTCTTTGAGCTCATTTCTCAGACACAAATGACCATCTCCATGGCTAGGGCCCCATGTTTGAATAAGAAAGACTAAGGGATCCCTAAGGGAGAACATCCTGGATGTGGCCTTCACTTCTGAACCGTTGGGAGTCCCCGTTGGAGGACCCCTACCAGGCAGGAAAGGCCTCCATGTGATTGTCTCTGTGCCATTAAACAGGATACTGTGGTTATATCTTGATGACTTTGCATTGTGAAAAGTGCCTGAAGTTATTCAGAGCTAGTTACACTATTTGTTAATGATTTTAGAAAATGGTTTAGGAAATCATCTCTAATTGACCATCATTTATATTTTCATTTATGGAAGTGCCTGAAGCCAGCACTGACTGCTCTGCAATTTCTGTACTTGGCAGGCTGCATGGCACTGACAGGCATCAGGAAAACACAAAAGCCCAGGCATGTGGGTGCTGTTCAGACCATGCTACACCTTTCATTTCTTTAAGTTTTAACGAATCATCATCCTACGCTCAACATTTTTCTTAACATTCCTTCTTCATCATTTCCAAGTGGTGTGCACAGTATTAGATGCCCAGAATACTTTCAGACTTGATTATTCAATGCAGGTTGGCTCAGCTCCCCATCATATGGATGTATTTGTGCTGTGGTCAATCATGCTAGCCCAGTCCCTGGAATGACATCATTAGAAAATGTATCAGAGCTGTCATCTCGAGCAGTGCTTTTGAACCTAGCTTAATAAATAACATTTAGAAAAGGCAAAATTATGATTTGAAGAAATAATGGCTTCATAGAGGTAATGGTTTCCTTAAGGAACAAAAGGTTTACATCTTAAATTCATTATCTTCTGCTTATTCTCCATGGGTACACCTGCATTCCATCTAACCACAGACACGCACACCCTCCTCTTTTTCTTCTCCCTGCTTTTTCCTCTTTTTTCATCTTTTCTTCCCCTTGTCTGCGTGACTAAGTTTTATGTGTTCTTTATGACTCCAATTCGGGGATCATCACCACTAGCAAACATTCTCTGATTTTCCAGTTTTCTTACCTGGACAGATGCATTTCCAGAATTTGTCTTCACTATACCCTGTGCTATACTAGTCTTCGCATGGTCCTGGGTCACTTAGTAGGCTGTTCATGCTTTGTCTTTCTTCTCTGAGCCGGTGTTCATAACACCATTCCTGGAACATCATGGCGTGGCCCTACTGTCTGCTGCACATTGACGGAAGGCCTGCTTATGTGGAGCTCCATACTGGGCACTATGAGAGATGGAAAGAAATATTTATAGCTCCTAGTTAGAGAGAAGTACAAACTCTCAGTGGCATTTTAGCCAATCCAATAACAAGTCACAAATGGTGACCCAAGATTTCTGTGGATTTGATCCTTTTTACTGTCAGTACCTGTTGTTATCAAAATTTTTTTAATATTCAAAAATACATGCACAGCTAACATTAGTTCCAAATAGTGTAAAGTTTTAAGCACCATGATCAAAAGCATCTATATTCAAAAGCAATTGGATCATAAAAAGTGAACATAAAATTTACAAAGCCGCCTCATCCTGAATACTTTAAAGACTAATTACTATGTTGAGTTCTAATGACTATTGCCTTCAAACCCCATAAATCATATACAAATAAGAGGAAAGGGTTTTTTAAATGTAAGTGAACTCTAATTGGGTCTCAGCAGAAAGGAAAATAGATCTTTAGTAGCTCAATGAAATTTCTAAGCACATAAAGCACCAGCCAGTGTTTCCCATGGAGTTTTGTGGTCTGTGCCTTGTACACATGTTGTAAAGACTGAATTTAGAGAACAAACCTGAGCCAGAGGAATCCATTTGGTTTCATTCCTTTATATCATTTGAAAAATAAAAATTAAAAAAATAAGTTATTAATTTTGTCATTCAGTGTATTTTTCTTTTGTTGGAAAGAGGCTGACATCCCATAATGTAGACCATAAGGAAAAAAGGAGTTTGGGCACAGGGCCATGTAAGAGGGCAGTTGGTCTGCCTTTATTCCCAGTAATGGGACTCTTTTGCTATGCAAATGACTTTTGAATTAAAGGTAAGGCAGGTTGTGGAATATTTTGTGCAAACATAAACAGAAGCACTGAAATAGAAGAAGATAATTGTTACTTATTAAGGTGCTTACAATAGGGCTGAAAGAAGCAAACCAGAACCCATCACCGAATAAGCTGGAGGATTTGGTACCTGTTTATGACTTCCTCTGAGAGTTTTCAAGGTTGTTTTTGAATAAGAAATGAATTGAGCCCTAGAAAACCATCATAGCTGAGTAGATCTGGGAATGCTCAACGCATTGCAGTTACTGACTCATGAGAAATTCTCAAATAGCTGAGAATTTTTTTTTTAAGGATAGCTGATTCTTTTCACTTCTAATCTCTCTTCACCTTGCCCAAGATAGTATTAAGAAGAACAACCTTAATGTTTAACTTTGCCATGAAAATCTACTTTATCTTCCATGGGGTTTGCAATTCTTTTAGTATCAATGTCTCCTTTTTCCAAAAAGCTTTAAAATTTAAGATATTTTTTGTTTTAATTTAGGGACATTTCATTAAATTTAGCTTTCAGTTATGCATGCAGTGATTTGAGAACAAGCTCTGGACAATTGAGTTTGGCTTCAGAGTGGCCACAAATTGGTTTTTAATGTTTTATCTGTGAAATATGGCAAGTAGGATTATCATGCAAATATATGCCTTTATCCAAAGGGCTTTATTTTTATATGGTGCGCCCTAAGGAAGAGATGCAAAGTATGGCTGCTACCCTACAGAGAAATTCAGATTACAATTAGATTAAAGGGAAGATCTGTATGAAATGACTGATATCTAAATGTCCAACCAGATTAGACAAACTACATTCTCTTTACATGTAAAATTAGTGTAAAATATTAATGTATATGTCATAATTTTTGAGATATAAAGGTGAAATATGAAAAAAAAGTTTAGACAATCCCTAGAACAAAATAGGCAGGTGATGATATTTTAATACTACTGATTATATGCATAACAATAACATTTCTAGCTGTAACAGTGACTATTGAAATTATCATGATCGACTCTTAAAAATTGATTTCATTAGAAATGTTTAAGCATAAGTGAGATAAAAGAAATATTTTTCATATATCACCAAACTTACCTATCCACTCATTCAGCCTATTAAAAAAAATCAGTGAATATTTAATGCCTTCCCTCCTCCTTATTATATGCTAGACATTTTTTTCTCAACACTGAGAATACCTTGGGAAAAAATACAGATAAATTTCTGTTATCATGGAGCTTATAATTAAATGAATGATGAAAATTACTGAACGAGTTTAAAAATGTATGACTTAAGAAAAGAACAGAATGGTGATAAGTACTGTAAAAACCAGTTATTTGAAAAACCAGACATTTCTACAATGTCTGACTAAAATATCTGTAAGGAATATTTTTACCTAGTGACTCAGAATGAGTTTATGATTTTGTGTGACTGAAACAATATTTCCCGTAAGTATACTGAATCATATTCATATCTTCTGTTCTAGACTCTTCCATTTTATTAACTCTGCCTTTATGCAACTTACATTCTAGTACAGGGAGATAGACAATAAATAATAAATGTAACAATAAGGAAAATGTTACAAGGTTATGAGTTCTGTTGGGGGGGAAGCAGAGTAAAGAGGTCAGGAATATGTATAAGTAAGGTGAAGTTCTCACAGTTTTCAACATGACTATCAGAGAACTCTTTAAGCAGGTGGTATTTGAGCAGAAATTTGGAGGATTTGTGGGATGGGGGATTGTTTGTTGGGGATCCATGTATATATCCAGAGAAGAGCATTCCAGGCAAAGAAAACAGGGAATACAAAGTCTGAGACAGTTGTATGATTGTTGTTTAAGAACTATTAAGAGAAGCATTGTGACTGGACCCCAGTGAGAAGGCAAAATGGAGTAGATGATGAGGAAAAAGAAGTAATGAAAGCCTTAGGACCCTATAATCACAACAAAGGTATCTCCTTCTACTCTGGGTAAGATGGGGAGTTATTAAAGAGCTTTGAGCAGGGGAGTAGTAGATCTGATTGATACTGATTTATATGATTTACACATCTGATTTGTTTATAACAGGATTGTTTTACATGCTCTGGTAAGAATCCTTTATAAGGGGCTAAAGCTAGAAAAGGCATAATTAGGAGGCTATTGAAATAATCTGGGTGAGAAATGCTGGCTGTTTGGATGAGGGTGGCAGTAATAGAACTGGTGGGAGGTAAAGAAATAGTTGGAGTAAGGACATATTTTGGAGTAAGGGTGTATAAAAGTATGCCATACCCTACTGGAAATAGGGTATGAAACAAAGAGACATCAGGGGTGATTCTAAGATTTTTGGTCAATCATCTGGAAGTATAGGCTTACTAGTACTTAAGGTGAGAAGTTATGGAAGGAATGATTTAGAAAAGAGGATCATAAATTCAGGCATATTAATGTTTGAAGTTATTAGGCATTCAGGTAGAGATGTTGAGAAGATAATTGTATAGAGGAGACTGCAGGTATGGGGAGAAGATCAATATGGAGATATAAATTTGGAATTGATCTACATTTAGGTAATGTACTGCTTTCAGTAGTGTCCCTCCAAATTCACCTAAGAACTTCAGAATGTGATTTTATGTAGAAACAGTGTCTTACCACAACTAATTGGTTAAGATAAAGTCATGCTGGATTATAGTGGATCCTAAATCAAATTACTGGTGTCTTTATAAGGAGAAGAGATGTTGATACACAGACTTAGAGACACATGGATACATGCAGAGAGCAGGACATGTGACATGACAGTAGAGGCAGAGATTGAAATGATGCAACTATAAACCAAGGAAAACCAAAGATTGTCAGATCCCAGCAGAAACTAGGAAGAGGCAGGAAAGATTTTCCCCTGTGGAAATGCTGACACTTTGATTTCAAACTTCTAACTTCCAGAATTATGTGTAACAGCAATTCTAGGAAACCAAAAAGATAATAGTGAAACCATAATACTGGATGAGATGGTCAAGAGAGTAAGAGTTGATAGAGAAAAGTCCATAGACTGAGCCCTCGGACTTCAACATCAAGAGGGCAAGGAGAAATAGAGGAACTAGTCATGCAGAAGGATGGGCCAATTAAGAAGGAAGGAAAGCAGGAGAGAGAATGTTCTAGAAGCTAAGCGAAGAATTTTACAGAAAAGAGAGTGACTGTATAGAATGTTAAAGAGACTTAAGATGGGGATTTTGAGTGGAAATTTGGTTTAGCAACTTGAAGGTCATTGATGACTTTACCAATAGAAGTTTTTGGTAGAGACCTAGAGCTAAAATCCTACTGGAAGGATTTTAAAAGTAGATGAAAGAGAGGAATTGGACATAGGAAATATAGATAAAACCTCAGGAGTTTTATCATAGACCAGAAGAGAACAGAGAAATATAGCAATAGCTACGGTTAAGAAGGTTGAAGAGTTTTCTTTTCTTTTCATTTTTCCCCCTTTAAGATAGGAAAAATGCTAATGGAAATGTAATACAGAGGATGAAACAAAAAAATTGTAAAGGAAGGGGGATGTTTCCTGACTGATGTCTTGAAGTACATGAGAAGGATGAAAAGGAATGCATAAAATGATATTAGGTGAGATCGTGGACAGTTTATCAAAGTAAAGAAAAAAAGTAGAACATACGGGTTTAGAAAGTGATAGTTTAGTAAATATGGTAGCAGGAGGTTGTGGGAGTTCTTTTCTGGTTGCTTCAATTTTGTTGGAGGATGGGAGGCATCAGCTGAAAGTTGGGAAGAAGGCAGAGTTGGGGGCCAGAGGACAGAAGAGAAGACATTAAAGAACTGTCTAACCCATCAAGTGCACTGAGACAGAGATGATGCAAGAAAGACCCACTTGAAGTTGTGGACAAATCTGAAGTGGCCTACCAGCAGTATACATGGTTTGTATTGTCTTCTGCCAGCTAAACCTGGCAGGAGTAGAGACTGTGTAGGTTGCATTTTAGTAGTTACAGTTCTGCGAAACAAATATGTCCATTCAGTAAAGAGTGGTCAAGGGAATTAAGACCCTGTGAGAGAGGATGATTTACAGGCAGTTTGAGCTAGGTCAGGAGAAAAAAGAGGATATGAAGGGGTTGAGAAACATCAAGTAGTTGGTGAGATTACTTCTTACACTAGGGATTTGGGGAATCCAGGCGTTAAAAGAAGGGAGCCAGAAAGGGAGGAGGTTGTATTCAGGGAGTGAGACACTTTCCTTGCAGTTATGGAGGGGTTGTAATTATTAGTAATAGCAAATACCAAATTCTGATATTGATTCCATGATGCACTGATCATTCATGACTAGCAGTTTCGGAAAACATTGTTCCATGGAGGTGCCGAGGTAGGTTTGTATGGATATAAAAAGCATGACTGCATGGATCACTTCTGATCCATGAATGAGGAGAGACTTTCTGGCAATGATCTGTATGAGGAGCATTCCAGATGGTGAGAAAACCAAGTGTAAGACTCTAATGCAGGAGTGAACTTGTCACATTGGGGATTATGAAGTAGGTCAATAGTGGTCGGAGCTTAGTGAGCAGGAGCAAATGTGGAATGCAATAAGATCAAAGAGGTGTAGAAGAAGATCAAAAACATCTTGAAGGCCATGGCAAATAATTTGGATTTTATTCTAAGTGCACTTAGGAGTTATTAAAATCTTTTAATCAGTGGAACCAAAATTTCAAGTGTATTTCAACTGCTATGTAGAGAATGGATGAGTATGGGATAAGAGGAGTTAAGACTAGAATCTGGGAGATGACTTCAGATGTGTTGCAATAGTCCACGTGAGAGTTGGTGATGGATTGAATGAGGTTGTGGTGGTTGATCTAGAAAGAATCTTGGAATGCAGAATTTACCTTGTAGAGACCAGATGGCTGCTGATGACTTGGGTATGCATTATGTGTGTAGGGGTACTAGCAAAGGAAACCAACAAAACAAGGAGTTTTGACATAAGCAACCAGTGGATGGGTATTGCTACTGAGGGGGGCAGTGAAGACAGAAGAGAAGTCTAATTGAAAGAAAGAAGGAAAGAAAAAGAAAAAGAAAAGAAGAGAAAAAAAGGAAGGAAGGAAGGAAGGAAGGAAGGAAGGAAGGAAGGAAGGAAGGAAGGAAGAAAGAAAGAAAGAAAGAAAGAAAGAAAGAAAGAAAGAAAGAAAGAAAGAGAAAGAAAAAGAAAGAAAGAAGAAAGAAAGAAAAAGAAAAGAAAAAGAAAGAAAGAAAGAGAAAGAAAGAAAGAAAGAAAAAAAAGAAAGAAGAAAGAAAGAAAGAAAAGAAGAAAGAAAGAAAGAAAGAAAGAAAGAAAGAAAGAAAGAAAGAAAGAAAAAGGAAGGAAGAAAGAATATCTTTAGTACAGGGTCAAATGTCTAAAAGTAGGCATCTATGGTTTTGTCTTTGCTTTCAACTAGGTTATAAAACTCTTAAAAATAGAACTATAATATTGTAACTGTTTATTTAGTATCTGACACACAGTGAGTAATTTTTAGCTTATAATTTTGGTGGAGTGGTAATAAAATTCTCCAGAGTAGATATTTTATTCAACAAATGTCTTCTGGAGACTTACGATAGCAAACCACATGTTATACTTTGTAGACACAAAGATGAATAAGCAGCTATCCCTCCTAGGGGACCTTAAATTCAAGAAAAAAAAAAGACAAGATAAACATGATAAATTGAGTCTGTTACTAAAAGCGAGCACAGTGGTAACATAATACAATAAAAGATTATGTCAGACTTAAGGGTTAGTGAAGACCTGGTTCATATGAGATGGGTTTTAAAGAATGAGGAGGAGGTTGCCAGGCAGATGAGGAGGCAGAGGAAAAGAAAAACACACAGTGGTAAAGAGGAACATTATTTGGGGAGATGCTGAGTGTTCAGGTGTGATTCAGATATGAGTAAGATGTACATGATAAAATTGGAAAGGTAAAAAAATAAATAAATAAATAAATAAATAAATAAATAAATAAATGGCTTTGTACATCAGGCTAAGAAGTTGGAATATATCATGTAGTATTAAGGAGGCTTGGAATCTTTTTAAGTGCGAGAGTCACATGTCCAAATATGTGTTACAATACACTAATGGCAGTGTAGAAGACAGTAGAGTAAGAGGACTGGAAAAGTGGGAACTGGTTAAATAAAATAAAACAAAATGATGTTTTTGAATAATTGAGATGCAAGAATCTTTAAGGCCCAACTTAAGGATTTTAACTGGATATTACTTAGACTTTTTAATTTTCAGTTTCTACTTCATATTTTCCACTCTTATGAGTAGACAGTTGTCAAGAAGGACATGAATAATAAAATTAATGAAATGAAAATCAAAACACCAAGATTCTTAGAATTAGAAGGAATCTGGAAGAGCATGCTACCCAACAGCCCACTAGTACACATGATGGGTGTTTCCTTAAAATAGGCTGGCTTTGGCCAGGTCCCCTTGCCCTACACCTACATATTTCCACCACTATCCTGGTTCAACTCCTCTCAGTACTAAATATGCTACTGCTACAGAGCTATTATTTATATTTAGGTGGTAAAAACCCAAATAATAATAATTGGGCAACAATATTTGGGAATATGCAACAGTCAGAGCCAGAAAGAGAGAGCAAATCAGAAAAACCAGCATTAGCTGTTCTTATATCAGCTGACTCTATTGTGTATTGGTCTCATAGACCAAACATGTTTCTTCTAATCTGGCTTAGATTATTTTATAATCTTATTTTGCATTATGTATTCTGAAATGCCATAAAGGCAATAGGAAGAAAAGGAATTCTAGGAAGTAGAAAGAATTAAAGAGAGAATGGAAAGGATTCTATTTTATCGAAGTTTTCACAATTCAATTACAAAATAGACCTGTGGCTGTTATATTTTCCAGTCTGGCATTGTGGTTTCTGATATCTCTCTCTCTCTCTCTCTCTCTCTCTCTCTCTCACACACACACACACACACACACACACACACATACACGCACACACAGGATTTTGCACCTATACTTAGTCCATATGGACCCAGATGCTATAGTAATAGCATATGTGAATACCTTTTTAAAACTTGAATAATAAACCCTAGAAAATAGTAACGATCAACTAAAAGACAATTTTATCAAATTTTTGCATTTTATGAATCCTATGTTTAATTCTAATTTCTAATATATATTTTTTCAAGGAAGCTTACAGGTTCGCTATCAGCTAAGCAAGGAAGAAACCCAAGTTTTCAATATTGATGCAGAGAACTTTGCCAACAGAAGGATGCACCATTTGAAGATTAACCGGGAAGGAAGAGAGCTTGCTATTCAGGTACCTTACTTCTCTTCTCATTCAGGCAAATGTGCTTTGACTGTTCAGCAAAATTTTCTGAGCTTCTACTCTGATCCATGTATGCATCCAAGTTCCGGGGATATATATTAAGTACACTTGACTCCAGCCTTTGAAGAACTAGACAAAGTGAACTACAGTGTGTTCCCCACTTTCTACCAGCATCAACATCACCTGAGACCTTGCTAGAAATGCAGATTTGTGGGCATTACATCAGATTACTTAATCAAGACATTTTTGCAAGGGAGGTACCAGGTGATCAGAAGCCTAATCAAGTTTGATAATCTTGAAATGGAGTCTAAAAGGAAGACACACAGCTGAAGAGGAAATTATAAGAGACTGGCGAGGGCTAGGGTAGAAATGTGCACAGGTGATATGGGAGCACAGGAGAGGGCACTCAATATTTGTTTCTTGGAGAAAGTTAAGAATAAACTGAGTCTTTAAGGTGAGTAGGAATTGGCTAAGTGAAGAAGAGAGAAAGAAATACTCTGATGGTTAGTCCATGTGAGAAGCAAAGATGTCCAGAAGAGCAGAGCAGGTGGCAGGTACTCTGGAATTCCAGGGGTCTTGGTATAGACAGCAGGGAGCAGGTGAGGGCACATCACAACAGAGAATTGGCAGAGTCCAGATCATCCTATTCAGAATCATGACTTCAAGTGAGCTCTTCATCTGACCAACAATCAGTTCTTATGTGTTTAATCTATTACTCTCTTGATCGCCTGGATGATAATTTTAAACTCCTTCTTTCTCCTTATAGCCCAACAATTACAACCCCATCTTCACTTGTACAAGATGACTTTGTTTTCTTCCTTCTTGTGATAAATGTAGCATTCAGAAGAGAATACCTGCACACTCTCACCACCACATTAACCCACTCACCTGCATTGGTGTCTGGGCAGTCTGTCTCCCTCATGTTGATGAATATGAGCAGGCAGGGCTTCTAGCTAAGGCTGAACACACCAGTTGTAGGCCTGGTCTCATACCCCACTCAAGAACATCACTCCAGCATCTAGATCTTCCCATCCCTTGTCAACATTCCCCAGTTCGGTTGAATGACTTCCTAAAACATAAACACACAAGGATTTCATGCATTAGGAACATAACTACAATACAACGCAACACAATACAACATGATAGAAAACATTCTTTAGGTCAGAGAAGGAAACCTCTCTCTTATGACTTCATATACTGCCCCATTTTCTCTTTCAGTTTATTGCCCACGTACTTGGGAATGTTTATATATTTGGTTTTCCAAATTCCCCTTACTTTTTCTTAAACCTGCACCAATGAAGGATTTGTCACTATGCTGGAGTAAAATTATACTTCTCAAGACACCAGTGATCTTCAAGAATCTAGCAATCCTTTCCTTACTTGTCTTCTCACTGGCATTTGACACAGTGATACCTCTGCTTTTGAGACACATTCTTATTTGACTTGTAGAATACCACTCTCACCTGTTTCTTCTGCATCTCTTTTGTTACCTTCTTGTCATTATCTGAACTAGAGCATCCCAGGACTCATCTTCACATTCCTTTTATTTTGAGTTTATACTCATTCCATGTCTAATGTGATTCAGACTCACATCTTTAAATGCCATGGAATGCTAATTAGTTAATCCCAAAGGTACATCTAACTCCAGTGCATTCTCTGAATTCCAGACCTATCTCTCATTGCCTACATGGTATATCTCTTTGAATGTCTATTGGGCATCTTAAACATTACATATTTTGCACTGAGCTACTGAGAATCTTTCCCCAAACACACCTTATATCCATAATCTTCCACATCTCAGTTAAAGACAGCTCCATTCTTGCAAATTCTCAGTCTAAACACTATGGTGTTATCTCTGATATCACTCTTCTCTCATGTGCAACATCCTGTTGAACTTCTACCCTGCCCCAGCCACCTTCATCTCATCCTTGGATTGTTACAGTTTGAAATTGCATCTTAATCGACAGATCTCTGCTTCACTTTTTGTTCCCCTACAGCCTGTTCTCTACACATTAGCCATAGAGATCCTATTAAAACATAAATCAGGGATGCCTGGGTGGCTCAGCGGCTGAGCATCTGCCTTCGGCCCAGGACGTGATCTTGGAGTCCCAGAATCGAGCCCCACATTGGGCTCCCTGCATGGAGCCTGCTTCTCCCTCTGCCTCTGCCTCTGCCTCTGTCTCTGCCTCTCTCTCTCTCTCTCTCTCTCTCTCTGTCTCTCATGAATAAATAAATAAAATCTTAAAAAAAAAAACATAAATCAGATGGTGGAGCTCTTCCATCTGAACACCTTGATGATTTTCTTTCTCATGTAGAATAAAAGCTAAAGACCTTGCAGAGACTTAGGAGATCTCTATGACCCAGCATCTGCTGCTCCATTCTCATATTACTTCTCATATATCAGTACTTTCTTTGACTCCATTCATGCCACTCTGGCCTTCTTGTTTTCGAGGCTCTTGAATGTACTTGAATATGCTTTGCCTAGAATGCATATATATCCATATATCTACATTCCTAATTGAACTTGCACTTAAAATTTTTATTTATTTATTTATTTGAGAAAGAGCATAAGCAGAGGGAGAGGCAGAGGGAAAAGCAGACTCCCCACTAAGCAGGGAGGCCTATGCTGGAATTGATCCCAGGACCCTGGGATCATGATCTGAGCCCAGGGCTTAACTGATTAGCCACCTAGGTGCCCTGTACTTGCACTTCTCCCCAAGGTTTACTCAAAATGTTATTCTCAATGAGACAATTTTTGATCATCTTGTTTCGTACAGCGACCTAGCCCTTTGACTTCCACCCTACAATGCTTATGCACAATCTAACTTTCAATATAATTTAATTATTTATCTAATTTTTTTTTGTCCTCTCTCTTTCCTCTAGAGGACAGGGATTTTTCTCTATTTTCATTACCATAGAATCCTCACCTTATCAAGCAGTGCCTAACATACAGCAAGTATTCAATTAATATTTATGAAGGAAATGAATGAATTCTAGAGGATTTATTGTACTATGTGGAGGAGATCAAATTCGCCCTGTGAAGAAGTGAAGGGAAACCATTGGATTTTAGGCAGGGGAAGTAGTAGCATGGTTAGATTTTCATTTTCAGGGATTTACTGTGATTACTGCATAGAAATACACATTTGGGAGTGATAAGACATAAGACAGAGGCTGGTCAGAAAGAAATCATGGGGACTTCAATTAGTACAGTGGGGGAACCATGGAGATGAAGATATTAAATGTCATAGAAGCAACATCCACCTTTTGGATATGGGCTATGGGAGAAGTCAACGGTTGTCTACTAGTTTTTTTTCTTGACTGAGTGGGAGTTCAGGAATAATTGTCAAGTGTATGGTACAAAATCAATCCCTGAGTGATTATAATTTAATGAGCTCACCTCTAGAATTTACTCTTGAAATAAGGGCACACATCTTTGGAGAAAGTTTAGGTTGGGGAAAGATTGAGGGAGGAAAGGTATGGGAATGATGACTTCTCAAAATCTCAATGACTTTTGACTGAGGTGCTGATGGGACATGCAGGACGCATTCTAGTAGGCATGCATATGTATGATTCAGTTTTCCTTCTTAATATTTCCTGTATTCTTTTCCATAAATGAAAGACACAAACAGGTCAGGGAGAGAACAATAAGTATTTCCTTCTCTTTTCTATCAAAAGATTTCCAATCAATTTAATACTCAGTGATAAGCACATATTGGTTGAAAAGATATTTCCAAAACACTGAAGGAGCAGAAAAACCTAGAGCCAGAGACTTTTTTTTATATGTAATTTTAAATCAGTTTATTGACACAGTAACACAACACACCTGCCTCCCAGATACCCCCACCCCTCTTATCCTATCTAGATCTCTTCTTCCTCCTGCTTAGAACAAAGTTCAGTAAAAACAGAAAAGGGTAGGCAACTACTACATCTCCAGTCCTACCCTTAGGCTGAAGCAGAGTGTAGGCCTTACTCAGAAGTGGTTAGAGAGGCCGGGTGGGCATCACTCTACTCAACCAACTAGAGGCATGTAGTACTTAAAAACAAATTCCCTTCTAACCCCTAGACCTTGAGCTGCTTTTCCTCCTTCTTTCTTTGTGATGCTATGAAGATCATGGGGACTGAGCCTGCAACCAGCAGCAAGTACTCCTAGCGATGATTTAAGAATTGTAATTTGGTTAGTGTTTCAAGGTACAGGTGCCCCCTAAAATGCTTCAGTGGTGGAGGTGAATTTCATTGTTCCTATTTAAAATGCATTCATGACATTAAACAGATTAAGCCAATTTACCAAAATGCCAACTCAACAAGCTGTAAAGAAGGAGGTGCTAAGCACTTTTGAAACAAAGTAATTACTTTTTTCCTTTGAGAGATGAAGATCCTGAGGTCAAGAGAGGCATCCCTATACGACTTGAGTGTGAATCCCTGTTCAACCACTTACATTATGTGATCTTAGACCACTACTTACTGTTCTAAGCTTCAGTCTACTGCTTTATTAAAGAAGAGGGGGGTGCAAATGCAAACTGAGCTCAGTCAATTTTCATAAAGATTATATGAAAGAACATAGCTAAAAGACCAAGCATGAGGCCTAGCATGTAGGACTTACTGAAAAAAAGGTTTGTCCCATTTTCTTCTTTTTCTATCCCATTTAACAACTTGACAAGAAAACTGGGCATCCTAGATTCTGAGATCAACAAAGCTTCTGTAGGCCAAATTACAAACTAGATATCCAGCAATTACAAAGGACTACGGATAGTACTTCACCCCTTACCACCCCACCAATTATAATTAAAGCAATACTAAACCATAAAATAAGTAAAACAAAAGCAATACTAAACATAAAATAATAAAAGGAAATCTGGCAAAATAGTGTATTTCCTGTTGAAAATCTCAATGATTGCAATAACCCATATTAAAAATGTTTAAAGCCTAAAAATAAAGACCTCTGGTACACCCCTCTTTTGTGTATATATGCTTTTGTTCTATGAATTTGCTAAGTTTTTGTTTTTTTTTTGTTTTTTGTTTTTTTTTTTTCAAATTGGTAATCCAGCGCCTGAACCAGTACTAGCACTCAGGTACCCATGTTCCATGTTGGGGCTCAACCCCATTCCCCAATTTCCATGGTCCAGCCTTCGGTATCCTTTGAGTCATCTTTCTTTCCTCTCCAAACCTTTACAAATACTCATCTTTTTCTAAAAACTCCCCAATTGAGTGGCATTTACTTCCTTCTGTATTTCACTGGTCATCTAATTTAAGTACTAAAGACCAGGTAAGTTCCCACAAAATAGAACAGCAGGATAGGGATAACTCATGTATTTGAACAGTAAGTTCTCCCACATGTAACATGTAAGCATGGACCAATCAAGGTTCAGGAGCAACTTGTATAGGAAGCTGATCCAGTGGACCCTGGGTGGCAGATGACCAGCAGAAGGTAGGGGAATCTCAGCTCAACCTTTAGTTCTAAGAATTCTTTTTTTTTAAGATTTATTTATTTATTTATTCATTCATGAGAAACACAGAGAGACAGAGAGAGGCAGAGACACAGGCATAGGGAGAAGCAGGCTCCATGCAGGGAGCCTGACATAGGACTCGATCCCAGGTCTCCAGGATCAGGCCCTGGGCTGAAGGTGGTGCTAAACTGCTGAGCCACCCGGGCTGCCTGAGCTCTAAGAATTCTTCTACTGTTCTCCACTCTGCAGGAAATTCCCACTCATTTCAGCCTCCTCTCCAATCTGGACAAGAGTGCATGAGAGGAGGCCCCTGCTCCTGCTGGAAGGGGCAGTTTTAGAGAGTAGAAGAGGCAAGAGAGAGCTTTGAAGTAGGGTAGGAAGAAAACTCCTTCAGGGAAAGGATTGAATCTGATCTCTTGAGTTTGGTAAATGGAGACCATGGGGACCAAAAACCCTATGCTGTACCTAAAGATGTAAGGGTTACCAGGCAGTGAGAGGCATCCTGGTAGTGTGACCATCTCTGTCCCCATAGCCCCAAGATAGAAAGTGAATCAATACACTCAACAAACTTGTGTCAGGAGTTACTCTGCCAGTTTCTGTAGTAGATCCTATGGAAAACATATATTGAAAAGATGTCTGAATTCTCAAAGAGGCCATAGTTTAGTAAGGGTGGGAGGGAGAGAGGAGGAAGGAAAAAGAGAGAGGGAAGTAGATCATTATAATGCAACACTTTAAATTCAAACTTACGGGCAGAGAAAAAGCCACCATGAGAATACAAAAGAGTGTCAACTGATCTAACCAAGACATCATAGAAAGCTTCCTGGAGGACGTGGATTCCTAGAACACTTAGAACAGTGTTTGGCGCATAGTAGATTCTTAGATGTTTGCTGATGAGTTTTGTTGAAATCTAGAAGTGAAAACATATAATGATTGTCTACAAGTTGCTCAGATACCTAGAGAGGTGTGGACAAGTAAAGCAAACGCCGTAAGGAGTGATGAGTGGGCCACATGACAATGGGACACTGCTTTGTGGCACTGTCTGGCCTTGGCCAAGTTATTGATCTCTAGGATATCAGTTCCTCAGTTGTAAAACAGGGGCAATAATACCTATTTCACAGTATTTTGGAGAGGCATATATTTTGAAATGTGATGTCTCACACATACCAAGTGTTCAATAAATAGCAAATATTAGTCCACTCTAATTTAATAAATGAAATAGTAGTAAAGCTTCTAATCATGTACAAGTCATAGCTGGTGACTTCTCTCACAGCAGAGACCACTACAAAATGAGGATTCTAGAGGATAGTTAATGTGAGCAGAACTGGGTGTGGAGGGACCGGAGATCTGGGAGAATTAGGTGTCAGTCCTGGACTAGTTGCTCCCCAAGGGGCGGGGAGGTTTGGCACACAGTTCTAAGAGATTTTTTTTTTTTTTTTTTTTTTTTTTAGTTCTAAGAGATCTTAAACTCCTTTTCTTCCAAGTGAAACTGTGAGATAACAGGGATCCTACCTAGGGATAATATCACATAAATGTTCAGTATAGAGTCTAGAAGAAATTGCAATCCAAAAAAAAAAAAAAAAAAAAAAAAGAAAAGAAAGAAATTGCAGATTTGACTAGACCAAAAGGCTGGGAATGGATGGATAACACTGCCTTGGAATGAGGAGGGGGTGCAGAAGGGGATAGAGAGGGGATTTGGTACCCCGAAAGGAGGGTGCCCTAAAGGATTATTCTGGAAATAAAGTTCTAAAGAATCCCAGTGGGGGCTTTTGCTCACCCCTGTGAGGGGGGCTTATCAGGTGTTTATGTTAGTGGCAACTGTTCAGCTAGCCTCTCCTCCCCAGGGTCCAACTTTTTGCCAAACTGAAATATTTGCTCAGCAAAATTCCCTAGTCCACACCCGAATGAGGCCAGATCAGAATTATTGCAGCAAAGGAGGTGTCGGAGGCCAAATGGGAAAAGGGGGCAATGGGGAATGAATGTGTGTTTTCCATTCAATGTCAATCCTGCACAGTGTGGTCCCAAGAAGGCTTCATTTGTTTGCTTGTTTGCAGCAAAGAACTTGGGGAGAAAATCTCAGTGGGGAGATAAGTACCTGTCAAAAGCTGTACAGAATTTCCCAGGGAGAAGCCTTGTATGAAAGCCTTTATTTAACCAAGGGGAAGAAAGGGGTATTTTATGTGCATTGTGGGAGAATTAGCAAGACATTTCTCATCTCTCCAGAGAGAAAGTCTCAAAGAGGGGTCTGCTCTGTGTGTGTTTCCAAGCTCTTTCTTTATGGGAGGGTTTTAT
Source organism: Canis lupus dingo (assembly GCF_003254725.2). Classification (NCBI taxonomy): domain Eukaryota; kingdom Metazoa; phylum Chordata; class Mammalia; order Carnivora; family Canidae; genus Canis; species Canis lupus. The sequence continues at coordinate 26,517,803 of NC_064261.1, read as the reverse complement.
GCCCTTTACTGGCAGATCTCTGCTGATGCACCTTTGTTTTCTCTTCTTCTGCAGGTAGATCATCAACTGAGACTCAGTTATAACTTCTCCTCAGAAGTTGAATTCAGGGCCATACGGTCACTCACCTTGGGCAAAGTCAGAGGTTTGTTGTTCTTGTCCGTTCTTTTCCAGTGGGCTTTATTGAAATAAATGAAGAAATAATTTCCATTTGGGCTGGTTAGTGATTCAGATCTGGAGGTTCTTGTTCCTATAACATGCAAGATCTAAAACCAGGGTTTCTGGTGTAGGACTTGCTGAGACACATGTGGCATTGTTGGGAGCTGGCGTTTATATCTACTTTATAGAAGCCTCAATGAGGCACAGTAACAAAGAAATTAAGTAAAATCATTAATGTTTACTTACTTTCTAATTAATTAATTTTAAATGTTTCTTGAATTTTTTGCTGAAATTTTCTAAATTTTTAGTCAAAGAAATTAAGGATTTGAGCTACCCAATTATTGGATAGTTCAGATGCTTAATCTCTTTATTAATTCATCACCAACTGAAAGAGGATTGAAATCTCCTATAATAGTGGATTTTGTTTTTTTCTACTGGAAGTTCTGTGAATTTTCATCTTGTATACAATAAAGGTCTTTATTAGGTGCACACAGGATTGAAATTTGTGTATCTTGATAAATTGAACATTTTTTTTTTCATACTGAAGTGGTCTTTTTAAAACTTAATTTCTTCTTGGGGTTAAGTCTCTTTTGTCTATTTTTAATAAGTCTGATTTCTTTTTGCTTTAGTTAGTATTTTCCCATATATTTCCTTTCAATTTTTCTTCCCTTTTTTCTTTCTTATTTTTTAAAAATTCAAGTAAAATGAACATATAGTATTTATGTTTAAGTATTTATCCCTTTAAGTGTACTATATAATCATTCAGCAATTCTATGCATTGTTCAGTGCTCATCACAGTAAGTGTATTTTAAAAAATACATTTATTTATTTATTTATTTATTTATTTATTTATTTATTTGAGAGAGAAAGAGAGAACATGAGCAGGGGGAGGGGCAGAGGGAAAGGGAAAGAATCTCAAGCAGACTCCCCACTGAGGGCAGAGCTCTATGCAAGGCTTGATCTCAGGACCCTGAGATCATGACTTGAGCCTAAATCAAGAATCTGATGTTAAACTGAGCCACCCAGGCACCCTATGGTAAGCATATTCTTAATTTTTCTTTTTCTTTAAGCCTGTGTGTGATCTTGTGAAGAACATATGGCCGAATTTTGCACTTTATCCTATCTGGCCATCTTTGTGTTATAAATTGGCTACTGTAAGCCTCTCTACATTGTTGGGTTGCTTGTATGGTTGGATTTGTTTTTGCTTCCTTACTTTCTATTCATTCAACTTTTTAGGCATTTTAAGCAAGAATGCATATAACACTGGAAATGAGTTGCTTGCAAAATTGTGGCACCTCTTCCAATACTGATAGATTCTTGTTGCAGTCTTTTGGAATGCTCTTCAGTAGTTCTGAGGGGATTTATGGGGAGCTATTAGCTCTGAGGCCATCACTGATGAGAAGCTAGAGTCCAGAAGTCACTGAGGCCCCAATACATAGTGTTCCTCCCCAGGAGGCAGAAAAAGATCTCTGAAAAGTAATGGCAGAAGACACTTCATGTTACCATGATTTTCCTTGCCAGAAACAGCTCAAAAGGCATAAAAATGACTCATTTCTTACCGCAGACTTCCAGATGCAAAAATTTATTTAATTTCTAGAATATAATGCATGTCCAGAAACCCAGCTGCCATCAGGTCTGGCTTCCAAAATGGCAATTGAATGATCCAGTCATCATTGACCAACCTCTAGATTGAATTTTGTGAGTTTTTTTTTTCTTATTTCAATCCCCTCTTATTAATAATAATTATTTTATGTAGGCACTATTATTGTTATTATTATTATTATTATTATTATTATTATATTTTATTTTTTAAAAAGGAAGAGTGCAAGCAGGGTTAGGGAGGGGCAGAGGGAGAGGGAGGGAGAGAATCCCAGGCAGACATAAAGCTGAGCACGAAGCCCAACATGGGCTGCATCTCATACTCCCAATATCATGACCTAGGCAGATATCAAGGGTCCAACACTTAAGTACAGAGCCACTTAGGTGCCCGGGAGCTATTATTTTTTACTTATCAATGGAGTCACTAATCCATTTGTTCCTCATTCCTTCATATACATCATAACTTTCTATTTACTAAAAAGTTAGATTTCCTTCTTTCTGACATAAATCCTTATGAGTTTCTGTTGTTTAAGTGTCTCTTCATCTGATAAAAGACTTCATTTCACCTTTATTATTGGAAGATAATTTTGCTAGACATACAATCCAATAATAAAGGGTATTTTCCCTCTAATATTGAGAGAATTGTTCAGGTATGTGATGGAGCCAGCTCACACTAGCTCATAAGGACCTGTTATCCACATCTGTACCCAATTCTGCATCCACTGATGTTACAATTCAGTTTGAAACTGGCTAAACTCAGTGCTTAATGAGAATCACAAATGCTACAGGACTTTTGCACTGCTGGGGGGGGCTAGTTTTAAACCCTCCCCAATCACTGTAGTCTTCTTTTGCTCTTACTGTTGAAAAGTTGGCTGGCTGTCTGACTTTGAAAGTGCTCTGGCCTTTCCCACCCTCAACACCCACAAGCTACTTTTAAGGTCTTATTTTTTATTTTGGTTCTTTGCAGTTTTATCATTTTGTGTCTGTTAGTGTATTTATTTTATTTTTTTAATTATTATTTTTTTCTTTTTTTATAAATTTATTTTTTATTGGTGTTCAATTTCCCAACATATAGAATAACACCCAGTGCTCATCCCATCAAGTGCCCCCCTCAGTGCCCATCACCCAGTCACCCCCACCCCCCGCCCACCTCCCCTTCCACCACCCCCAGTTCGTTTCTCAGAGTTAGGAGTCTTTCATGTTCTGTCTCCCTTTTTGATATTTCCCACTCATCTTTTCTCCTTTCACCTTTATTCCATTTCACTATTTTTTATATTCCCCAAATGAATGAGACCATATAATGTTTGTCCTTCTCCGATTGACTTATTTCACTCAGCATAATACCCTCCAGTTCCATCCAAGTCAAAGCAAATGGTGGGTATTTGTCCTTTTTAATGGCTGAATAATATATGTATACAATGGAATATTACTCAGTATATTTCTTTTAAAGTATCTTATTTGATGTGTTTCCTGTTCATATGTAATTTATTAGTTCTTATGTGTGAATGTATCTAGATCATATGTACAATTCACATGTATCCATGTGTTAATTCTCAGAAATTCTCAGCATGTCAAATCACTCTTCTTCTTTATGCTCTAAATCAAGGATGTACAAACATTTTGTTATAGTAGATACCCAGGCCAGGACAAACAAGTGTAATAAATATATTCCCTCAGTTTTCTTCAGCATCGTTAAAAGCATTTCACTGTGATATGAGAAAAAGTTGTTTGTTTTTCTGTTTGTTTTTCATTTTCTTTCTGTAAGAGGAAGGGCCAGTTCACCTTTATAGAGGACAGTGACTTAGTACATAGTCTGTACCAGCCATAATGTTCCATAATATATGATATATTATATACATATATAATATGTCATGATGAGTATAACACTTTCTTTCCTGAGAATTCCCTTGATGCAGGGACTGGTCTATGAAAGTAACATATAATCATTGTCATTAAAAACTGGATTGTGGGTGTTCACTCTGGTATCATGGGACATTGATAGGCTTTTTCCTTTATTTATTTATTTATTTGAAAGAGAGAGAGAGAGAGAAGCCAGGTGATGGGCAGAGGGAGAAGGGGACTCCCCGCTGAACAGGGAGCAGGATGTAGGCAGGGCTCAATGCCGGGATTCTGGGATCATGGCCTGAGCTGAAGGCAGATGTTTAACTGACTGAGCCATCCAGATGCCTTGATGCTGACTTTTAAGGGAGATTTTTCAGCTTTGTTCTATTGTATCAATGGTTTTTCAGAGAAATTAACATTAAAAGGAAAAAAGAGAGAGTATGTGTTTAGGCAAGTCACTCTTTTGGACAATATCATCTGTAAAATAACTTTATTCTTAGGGTGCTTGGGTAGCTCTTTAGCTCAGATCCTGCCTCCAGGGTCCTGGATCAAGTCGCAGGTTAGGCTCCCTGCTCAAGGGAGGGCAGAGGAGGGAGGAGGAAGGGGCCTGCTTTCCCCCCTTCCCTCTGCTGCTCTCTGGCTTTCTCCCTGTCAAATAAATAAATAAAACCTTTAAAAAAGAAAATAACTTCTTAATTATTTAGAAAACATAGAAGTGCATTCTTTAGAATCAAATAGTGTGACTTTTCCGGGTGTTTCTAAGTCTCTGTCTGACTTGGCCTGGGTGGGCAAGAGAGCATGGACATTTAGACAAATTTAGGAATTCAAAACCTTTTAAACTTTTAAGAGAAAATGCCTGTTTTGGTTTTGGTTTTGGTTTAATATTTTTCTGGTCCTGGTTTTCCCTAATTTACTGTGCCAGAATATATCATTAAATTTGATTATAACATTAAAAAAAAGAACAACTATTTTTGGTAAAACTAACAATTAAAGGTGATGATGATGATGATGATGATGATGATGATGATGATTTTCCTGAGAAGACCTTCTTAACTGTACTACAGATTCAGGAAGTAGCTACTTTTTACAATATGGAAACATGTTAAAGTTTAAGTGGAAAAAAATCATAGCACTGCCCTATACCATAGCTACCAGTTACTGAATAGATATTAGCATGAGACTTGCACTCAGGGCGTGCTTACAGGGTTGTCTATATACGCAGCCAGCATTGAGTAGTTCCTGTCTACTTGCCAGTTTGCAAGGCCATAGCTCACACCTGGCAGAGACATTATTTTTGTGCTCTGATGGCTGTTTGCTGACATAACTTCAAAGTTCAGTTGGTCTTAAGAAGCAATATAGAAATTGAAAGATACCTTCTCAACCTGCATAAAACCCAGCTAATCTAGAAATTGCAAGGCTAGCCATGGGCACTAGTAGATGCTTTTTTGGTCTATTAAAATGAAGTGAGTTTTGTGTCTATAAAGCAGGGTTCTTGAATTCTTCCAAATCCCTCAGTTTTGAACTTCAAGCATACTGTACAGGTGTCTTCAGTAACATCAGAGCCTTGTTGAATGAATGCCCTGATTGTTGTTATGTTAAACTATTTCTCGAGCATCTTGTAGAAGATGAGTTAGGGCTGCCATTTTTAGAAAGCACAGCAGGATCTATGTATAAAAATGAAAGGTGCGTACTTCAAAGTACTCATTTGAGAAGACTGAATACACCCTGATTTTTTTTTATTTTGTACAGAGTTGGGCATCCCTTATGATTCAAATCTGGTAGAGTTGATATTAAACTTAGAAGCAAAATTAAAAAGTGAAAGATGCTCAGCTTTTTAGGGACAAAGTGACATATGTTTGGTTCTCTGTTGCAATTGCTGTCATGTGACCATGGGGAAGTTGTCCAATCTGTCTGTAGTTCCTCCTCAGTAAAATGAGGATCATTTAACTTACTTAATTCATTTAACTCATAGAGCTGTGTAAGGATTACATGAGACTATATAAAAAGCATTTATTATTTAAAACACACTCAATAAATGTTAGTTTAAGCAGCTTAAGATTGTGGAAACATAAAAAACTAATGTTTTGTTTTGTTTGAAGACTCTGGAAAGGCAACTGTAAAAGTAACTTCCAAGGAGACACACAAGTGTGTTCTAAATGAGCAGTTTTGAACCGGATGGGTCTCGAAGACATGAGTGTAATTCACCATCAAAGCTGTTTCAAGGGTATATCAAGCTCATAACAACTTAAACAGTGGTGATAGTAAAGAATATAACAGTTGGTGAAAGTGGAACATTCAGAGCGTAGGCTTTGCTTCAGGCACAGCTGGATTCAGAAGCTCAAATGTGACCATGATTTAGTGTTTGTCGATCTCTCTGCCTCTTGCTGTACTTATCACTCTGCTACCTTTCTGGGGGCTTCATTCTCAGGCAGAATTTTAAGAGTAACAAAGGTGGAATCAGCAACTCCAAGCTTAAATACTAGAATTTCAGCCTCTCTGATAGAAAGAAAGCCTTTGATTTCTTAAAATTTCCATGTACTGAGAATAAGGAAACTGAGGTACTCCTAGAAAGTTAGATGGATTGTGAGAAGGGAAAACAACAATAATCCAATAATGGCACTGCATTTTCTCAGTTGCATTTCTCCTCCTCCTCTTCTTCTCCTCCCCTTCTCTTCCTCCTTCTTCTTCCATTATTATTATTATTATTATTATTATTATTATTAATTATTATCATTAAGAGAGAGAAGGGGGTAAGGGCAGAAGGAGAGGGAGAAAAAAGTCTCAAGCGTGGTCCATGAGCCTGATGCAGGGCTGGATCTCACGATCCCTGAGATTGTGACCTGAGCTGAAATCAAGAGTCAGATGCCTAACTGACAAAGCCACCCAGGCACCCCCATACTCTGCTTCTTTGAGCAGGAGAGAGAGCTGGATGCAGTTACAGAGGACAGGCTAGAAGTTGCTCATAATTTTGGGACTGCATTCTGCTTGTAAGCATCAACAGTCCATATGTATCACAATAAAAAAGATAGAAGTTGAGAGATGCTCTTTTAAGAAATTCATGTTATCTTCCTTGGGACAAGTTTATAGCTTCCCAAGGGACTCCTTTGAGGAAGTTTTCACTTTGAAGAAAGTATTCATTCATTCATTCACTCATTCATTCATTCATTCTGAAAGCATAGGTTTCTTAAAAAATGTTTACTTAGTCTCTGTTCATTCCTAATTCTTCAGTAAATAAAAAGATTGCCAAACCATAACCTTTTCTGACTTCTGATAATGTGTGATTGTCTCCTACTATGCCCAGAAATTTCTTCAATGATATGTTTTTCGAGTAATAAGATATTTCAGATTCATTAATCTAATCTGATCTTCTCATGAAGTGAATGATGTGTTTTCAAGCATTCTGAAATACCAGCTTGCAGTAACCATGCCAATTTCTTAAATACACATACCTTGTCCTTCATATTTTGAAGATAGCCAACATTGAATTGCAATTGGGTTATAAAGGATTTGCTCCTGTTCTTTTAAAAACAACAAACTGCCTTTGTTCCCCATAGAGAATTTCAATAGATGATTTAGTTTCATCTCATGCAGACGGAATGTGTGTTATCTTCTGATTTAAAATGCAATTTTATTTTGTATTTGAAATGAATCACTTCATAATAGGAGCCTAGACCTACTCTTTGCTCTGTGCAGCTCTGCAAAAGTCATCTTCTTTGTTAAAGCGAAAGCACACTTTGAACAGCATGCCCCTTAGTTAACCATTCAATATAATCACTTACTTGCTCTGTCTAAACTAGTAGGTAATACATGAATGAAGACAATGCATCTAAGATGTTGTTTCCAAATGTGGACTATCCTCAGCTGGGAAGAGCTATTTCTAATCTACTTGAAAGAGGGATGACAGGGCACCTGAGTGGCTCAATTTGTTAAGCATTTGCCTCCAGCTCAGGTCATGAAACCCAGGGTCCTGGAATCAAGTCCCATATCAGGCTCCCTGCTCAGCAGAGAGCCTGCTTCTCCCTCTCCCTCTGCCCTCCTCATCTCTCTCTCTCTCTCTCTCTCTCTCTTTCTACTCCCCCCTCTCTGTCAAATAAATAAATAAAATATTTCTGAAAAATGAAAGAGGGTGGCCCTTCCAAGGAAGTGTCAAACTTTGTACATCTTTGCCTGCCTCTGATAGCAAAGGATGTTTCCTGTGGTCTACCAGAAGCATCATGACATGACTGTTATTGATACAAGTTCAATCAATTTTTATCATACAAAATATATTTAACAAATGGTCCCTATTCTAAAGATGCTTCTTAAAGTAATTATCTAAAGTAATTAAAAGTATTTTTCAAAGGAAAGTCATCAGGGTAAGTTTGGGAATATTAAAGTTTTTCAAAGTTTTGAAGTATTTCTTTTAGGCTATGGTAAGTACTAGGTTTTCTTCACTAATCAAATAATAATAATACCTGTATAATATTTATAGCATATTGATATTAAAAGTATAAGAATGAGTGGAAATTATTTGTGGTATTATTATTTAATAATATACTGCTCTGTGTTAGACCTAAGTTCCTATGTTAACTCATTTTTTAAAATTTTTCTCCAAACATCTCAGGAAGGTCAGTGCTGTTATATTGCTATTTCATAGGTGAGGAAACTAAGTCACAGAGGTTAAGTGACTTGCCCAATACCACTGACTTAACAAATGGTAGACTTGGTATTTAAAGTCAGACCCTGGGATGCCTGGGGGGCTCAGCGATTAAGCCCGTCTGCCTTAGGCTTAGGATGTGATCCTGGAGTCCCAGGATCCAGTCCCACATTGGGCTCCCTGCCTGGAGCCTGTTTCTCTCTCTCTGCCTGTGTCTCTGCCTCTGTCTCTCTCCCTGTCTCTCATGAATAAATAACTAAAATCTTAAAAAAATAAAATAAAGTCAGACCCTATGAGTCTGGGTTCCACGCTCCTGATCAGTTCTGTCATAATTTGTTTTTTTTTTTAAGGAATGACAGATATTCCAGACAATGTACACTTCCTTTTTTTCTGATGAGGACTCATGAATTAAAGCCTTGTGTCTTTAGCTGTAATGGGCTTAAAGGTAGAATGTAGGACCAGGTTTTAATCATGGGAACAGAGCAGCATATTTATTATAAGTCAGGCTTTGGAATCAGCCCTGAGTTCTGATCATAATGCCAGCACTAACTAGCTGACCTGTGCAAATTACTTAATTTCCTGAGCTTCACTATTTTCCATTAGAGATAGGCATACATTATTATACTTCCTGTTACTCTTTGAAAGATTAAGTTATAATGAAGATAAAGTGACTAGCATGATGACTGACCTATAAGAAAAGCTCAATAAATGTTTGCAATAATAGTAATGATGATGATGATGATGATGTAAGAAGCCACTTGATCTGAACCAACACCTTTTCTTTTGAAAATTGCACTAGACTCTAATATCTTCCAGATATAAAGGACGTCTTCCAGGGAAGGAAAAGGTGGCTATCCACTCCTTATATAACAAAACTTGCATTTCACTCTTCTTTCCTGTTCAGGGGGATCAATGAATAAGGTATTATATAACCTTGACTCTAACTGATGCTCAATAGCTAATTCTTAGTTTCTCATGAATACATCATAAAAGAGTTAAACCAGTACAAGCCTACCTGATATTATTTACATGTATATTTTCAAGAGTAAAGCTGCCTCTGATGGATTTTTAACCATGTGATAGTTGGTGAATCAACTATCTTAAAAGCATGGGATCCAGTGTGATTTTTAAAAATGTCAGTCACAGTGTCTACCCTTCTCCCACTCACAGAATAGGGGAATCATAGGGTTCCAAAGACTGGACCTGCATCTTATTTATGGCTTTACCTCCTTGCTATATCAGGAAGTATATACTGCATGCTCCATAACATTTAGTTAAGGAAAAACAGTGGATAATTATAAATATTAGAGTTCTAAGAAATGAAAGATCATTCTACTACAGATTAATGGGCTCAATGCCATATAGCTCAATTAGCTATAGTTTGATCTTAGATGAGGATCTCCGGGCTTTCTATACACTGTGTTTTTCCTTATAATGGTGCCTGGCAGTGGGGTGGACAATTAATGGGTTTGGAATCAGACAGTATTGGGGCTTAAATCCAACAACAGTCACTTACTAGCTGTGTCACCACTAACTTCACCACTTTGGCACTCAGTTTCCTCATCTGTAAAGTAATGGTAATACTTGCTGTATTGACGGATGATGAAGATAAGAGGTAATGCATGTAAAGTGTCTGGCACACAGTGGTATTTCAAAACAGCAGCTATTGTTAATAAGATCATACAGCCATCCTACCTATTGATTTTCTTCAGCTGGTATCTCTTTTCCTTGCCAATGGCACTGCTATTGATTTGTTTACCGTTGGCCTGAGGGACCTGGGACAATGTTATAAATGTCAGTGTTGACAGGGTAATGAAGTGAATGGGATCCTAGCTGAGTAATGAACTCTACAGCAGCCCTTCGGTTACCCCTCCCCAGCTTAGTGGGCATGGAAGCACCGACCTGCTCAGAAGCTGGGACAGTAGAACAAACACACATTAGAATTCTAGATGTTTCCCCATGAAATGGAGAGAAAATCAAGGTAGAAAGAATGTCATGTGGCCACTGGTTACTCAGTCTACTGGGGCTTTATTTTCAGAAGATGCTATTAACAATAAGTATTAAAACAGGTTAATACGGCATGAAGTTCATTTCCACTTATGCATGGTATTCTAGGAGGGATTTGATCTGAATCCCTGCATTTTCTTTCCATTTCACTTCCACAAGGATTATTCCCAAGTGATCAGTGGCAGGACTTGACATCTGTAGCTAATATACTAATGATCTCTACCTTTGGCTTAAGAAAGAGTCACATTGCCTGCTTTCCAGAGGAAAGGATAAATACATAAATCTTTCTACCTAGAAAATTTCTGGCTTAAGTTGATCCCTTAAGATGAATCATTGCCTTTTCTAATCTACCAACACTTGGCTATGTGATTTAGCTTTCCCATCTATTTCCTTGCTTTTTCCAAAATACTAATATAGATAATAAGCTTTGCATAGGCCATTCCATTATTAAAAGGTTAACATTATATAAATGTTTGGAATTGGGAAGATTACTCTCGAGTATTCCTTGTGGGTAATTAATTCAATGAACAGCTTTTGAGCACCCAATATGTATAAGGCAAGATTTTAAATCAAACTGAGACTACTTTAACAAGGTATAGCTTAGGGATCATTGTTACCCAAATGATAAAACACAAATTATGCAGATAGGATCCTTATTTAATGATTAAAATATGTGTTATTTTGATACATGTTTCTAGGATTCTTGAGGGAGAGACCATTTCCAGCCAGGATGATTCAGAGTATTGTCAAGGAAGAGATCGCCCTGACACTAGTGTTGAAGCACAGAGGTGGTCTCAATAGATGGAGAGCATTCTTGGAAGGACTGGTGTAAACCAAATAAGAGAGGGTGCTAGCAACAATAAATAGGCCATCTTCAGATGTTCTCCTTCATGATGAGGAGTAGGGTGCAATAAGGTGAATAAGAAGGTTCAGAAGACCTATGTTCTGCTGAGATGTTCAGACTTCATTATATAAATGGCAGAAGCCACTTAGGGGAACTCCCATTGTCAGAGCTACTAGTGTAACGCTCTTTTAAGGGTAACACGTAGGATGGAGAAAAGAGAGGGGGTGTGCAAGTTATGCTAATACTGTCCTTTGAGTAGGAAAGGACAAGAGCCTGGACCAAAGGATCGCAATTAGACTTGGGAGCATGTGCCGGGGAAGTTTATGAAGTAGAAATTGGGACACTTGGGTAATTCCCTGGGTAGTTGGTTAGAAAGGTATAAGGTGGACTAAAAGGGATGTAAGAGAATAGGATTAAGTTGCAGCTTTGGTCAGTCATTGCAGAGGGAAATCTGTCAGTTATGGGCAGGCCTGAGCTCATGTTTACTAACCTAAGGCAGGCCTTACAGTGGATTATAACGCTGATACGTTACACGCTTCCTTTAACCAGCACTCCAGACCTGCTCAACTGCTTCTGTATTTATGAAATCCCTCTTATCAAGGACAGGGCGAAGAGCCACAGAACAGATTGTATTGGGAAGTCTAGTTTGGACCCTTCAAATTTCTGTATTAGTGTGGTGTGTGGTGGTGATTTCTGTATTAGTCCTCTTCTACATGGGACATCTCTCCCCATCCTGAGTAGCTCACCATTCCCCTGGCTTGTATTTCTTATATGTGTATGTATCTGTTTTCCTGGGGGAAGACTGTGGTCTTTCAATGTGAGAACTTTTTGTTATCTGTATTCCTATCACTCCCATGTCACAGCACATGCCTTTGTGCCGTGTCTGTTCTCCATATGCATTTTACAATACACTCCTCTTGGCTAGTGTATTACAGATAGAAAGTCTGTTCTCAGGGCAGGAGGAAAACTCCTGCGTCAGTATTCCTGATTTTATAATCCATGCTAGGGTGAACAACCATTCCAGTCTGTGGGAGACTGGGGGGTTTCCAAGGACAAGGAATTATCAGTGCTAGAACTGAAACAATCCTGGACAACACTGAGCAATTAGTCACTCTGCACCATGCTTAGTTGAGAGGTTTTGAATAGTTTGGAGGAACTAGGCTCAGAGCTTTGGATGCCAGCTGAACAATCAGGTCTCCTGTTATTCATAGTCACAGCAAAGCCCAGCAGTCACTAACCCAGCAGGCTGACCCAGGTGAGGTTGGAAAAGGAGTGAGAAAGAACCAATCAGCATATTGACTAGCACTTCCCAGGCCCCTGCTGCGGTGCAGATCTTGGCAACTTTGTGTGCAGAGATGACTGGAGAAAGGTGTGAGGTTGCTTCTGCCCTTGCAAATCCAGTGGGCTCAGTGGAGACATGAAAGTGCATGCAAGCAGTAATCACACAACAATTAATCTCTAACTCTCAAAAATTGGATTGTTAGGGTATTAAAGGCCCAGGGAAAGGAATCGGAAGTAGAGCATTGGTAGCCAGGATACTGTCCCCCTACTGATTCTGGGTGGGGGTGAGGGGGTCGGGCCCTTGTTTTTGAACATATCATTTCTAGCTATGCTGAGCAGTGGGGTCTTTCCATTAGAGGTACTTTGTAAACCGATGAGTGTCAAATGCACATAGCATGAGTTGCTCTCCATCTCTGAACAGGAAAACTCATCTGCATCTTCCATTCCAGCAAGGGGTCACATTATCTTGGGGCCGGTGGGGGTTACTTTGGCATGTTATGGATGTTGGGGGCCTTGGTTATTGGTAGAGTGATTCTCTTGAGGACTGAGTGGATTTTTTTATACACGGGAAGCTTAGCTCTTGCAGATTAATATTAGGTTTCAAAATAGAGTTATCTTTCCTTATCCCTCTGAGTATATTGGTCTCCTTGTTTATGTGTAAATGTAGGGGTGTCCCTGTGTTCTGCTTATTTCTGCATACTTTGTCCCAAGTTATTTTCTGTTATGTCATTTGATCTCCCTCACTTTGATTAAAGGGTTTTCTTAGAGTTCTAGTGATCCCAATCTTTTTGCCTGTAATGAATAATGAATTGGTGAGCATGTGTTGATTGGGAGCTACACTGAAGGGTATGGCTGGGCCTTTAATTAGAGAAAATCCAATTGCATCTCAGGTCATTCTTCTTGGGATAACAATATTTCTTAGGAAAGATTTTTCCAGTCTCCTCTTGAACAGAGGGTGGTTCTGAAAGTCATGATGGCAAAGAACACTGGTGGGGCTCATCATCTGCTGGGGAAAAGACCTTGTATTTCCTTTGTTTTCCACTGAGCATCTGTGGCCTGATTGGTGGGCATTTCCCTGACCTGTCATAATCCTGCAATAACACTTACTTATTCATTTCTCTAAGAAGTATGGGCAGTTGAGGTTCTAAAGAGCACTGTTTGGAGCTATTTTCTCCTCCTCTACGATTTCTGTCTTTGTGAGGGGATCACTGCAGAGTTGGCTGTGACAGAACAAAAGGCTTTAGGATGCCAAATATTCCAAATTTAGAACCCACTCATATCAGTCAGAGTGCAGCCAGTGAAGATACTATACTGAGACTTATTGCAAAGAGTGGATTTATGTGATCATGGAGGCTGGGCAGGAGCTCTGAAGTCCTCACGGTGAGCCCTTGGGAAGTGTGGGCTGGAACTCTCAGGTATTGGTTGTGCACAGTGGGATTTCTTCTTCAGCAAAGCTGAAAAAGCCACTTTGCTCTTACATCTTTGCAACGGATTGAATCAGACCCACATAGATTATCTAAGATAACCAGTCAACTGATTATGGATTTCATTCACAGCTACAAAATACCTGCGTGGCAACAGCTGGATTGGGCTATAACAGCAGACCATTGCCTGGCCAAGGTAATGGATCAATAGACTATTGTAGCAACTTCTCTTTATTTGTATTGTTTTTATCAAAGTAAAATTCTCACAACATAAAATTATCAATGTAAGGTGTACAATTCAATAATATTTACCACATTAACAGTGTTGACCTAGCATTACTTATACACAGTTCCCAAACATCACCATAAAGGGGACCCTGAACCAGTTCACCATCATTCCCCATTGCCCCTTCCTCCTTGCTCTAGGCAAGCACAAATCTGCTTTCTGAATCTATTGATTTACCTATTCAGGATATGTTGTATAATAGAATCATACAGTTTATGACTTTTGGTGTCTTGTTTTTGTTTTTTCACTTAGCACAATTTTTGAGGTTCAGCAACATTGTAGCATGCATCAGTACTTTATTCCTTATTATGATTAAATACTATTCCATTGTATGGATATACCAGGTTTTGTTGTCCATTTAGTTACTGATGGATATTGGGTACATTTTTACCTTTTGGCTTCTGCAAATATTGCTGTTGTGAACATTCATGTATATGTATTTATTTGAATGACTGTTTTCAGTTTTCTTAGATAGATTTCTAGGAGTGGAATTGCTGTCTTTGGAAAGCCGTCATACCCAAAGTTTTGACAAACAGTGCAATTTAGGAAATCCTATGTTGTTACCTATTTGCCCATGCCTCCAGTCACCCCCCTCTGTCAATATAAATATGTCTTTAAAGAGGACTCCTAAAAAAAAAAAAATGGGCTCCTTTGAAGACTCTACCTGTGTACATTCTGGAGAAGGCAAACATACTACCACATCTTATCTTCCTAAGCCTCAAATGTCAAAGAATGCATATCTTTCCTTGGACTCTGTCCCTGGAGCCTCTAGAATTCTATGAGTCATATCTAAGTAGTTAGAAATTGCAATTTGCTTTTCAACATGTTGGTAACATTGAAAAGCTCTGAATTGAAATTTCCAACTCTTTTCCTTGGGTGACTCATGTACAGATACTTTTAGTGATCATAAGAACTATTTCTATCCAGTGCTTCCATAGGCATTGAGGATTGATTGATTGATTGATTGATTTTACTTACTTATTTACTTATTATTATTATTATTATTATTATTATTATTATTATTATTTTAGAGAGAGAGAAAGTAGGGGGAGCTCCAAGTAGGCTCCATGCTTGGGACAGGGCTCAATTCCATGATTCTGAGATCATGACCTTAGTTGAACTCAAGAGTCAGACACTCAAGAAACTGAACCACCCACATGCCCCCTATCTTTTTTTTTTTTTAACTTAGTGGTCCCACCTCCCCAAATAGTGTTGCTAGGTCTGTATCTCTCATTCAGGAGTGAGCTACTTATTAATCATCAGCTGGGACTCATCTGAGTACCTGAGTGCATGCAGTGCAGCTTGCACAGGTAGTAAAGGAAGCAAAGTATAAGGAGAGAGCATAAGCTCTGATATCCGGCAAACCAATCCTGAAACTTGGCTCAAGCTTGGCTCAAACACTGGTTTCTTGAGACGTTGGTGATTTCCTCATTTTACCTAGGCCTCAGTTTTCCTATTTGTAAAGCAAGACTAATCATTCCTTACCTATCAGAATTGTTTTGATATCTAAATAATTGTGTGTGTGTGTGTGTGTGTGTGTGTGTAAGAATATGTATGCACTATATACAGTACTTAATACACAGTGACTACCTGATATTTCAATATTAAATGGAGGCACAGTTACAAAAGGAGAATATGGAAATGGAAATAATAGAAAGATTTCTTGTGAAATTCATGCCTGAAAGAAAACTTGGCAGATGAGAAACTCCATGCCTCCTAACTCTTTCTTTTATAATGTTTTTATTCTCAGGATACTTAGGTGGCTCAGTCAGTTGAGCCTCTGACTCTTTGGTTCAGCTCAGGTCATGATCTCAGGGTCTTGAGATCAAGCCCTCCATCAGGGTCTACACTCAGCTGTGAGTCTACTTGAAGTTTTTTCTCAAGTGTGTTTATACGAACAGTCAGGTCCAGATCCTCAAAAGTCAGGACTATTTGTTTGATGTCCTGTAATTTGATAGAAAACCATAGATGGTTTTAATCAGGAAGGAGATAAAATTCTTAAATACACCATTTTGTCTTCTTTAGCTAGAGAGCTCTTTTCTAACCTGTGGTATTATTTTTGTTATCATAGTGTGAGGTGTTTTTGCAGTCATATACGCAAGTGCCCCTATATGATGGGTGGTATTTATTGATCAATTTAAAATGCAAAAACTTTTATCTGTTACTGCTAATGCCAATAATTGATAGGATAAAAATGGCAGCACATGTTTTCCCATTATCATTATGTCACACAAGTTTTTTTTTTTTCCCCATTTGCTTGGTATATTCATTTTGCTTTTATTAAAGTATTTGAATGTTTTTTTTAAAGATTTTATATATTCATGAGAGACACAGAGAGAGAGGCAGAGACATAGGCAGAGGGAGAGGCAGACTCTTCGTGGAGAGCCCAATGTGGGACTCGATCCCAGGACTCCAGGATTATGACCTGAGCCGAAGGCTGATGCTCAACCGCTGAGCCACCCATCGTCCCAGTATTTGAATGTTTTAAACTAAGTAGCATCTCTACTGTTATCTCTGCTGTTTCTAGGATGACTGGAATACATATTTTAAAGAGGGTAATGGATTGTTATTTTTAATAGAATGAGTTCCTATCAAATATCATCTACTGATTTCAGCTATTTCCCCAACTTTACTCGATGATATCTGTGAATTCCATAAGAACAGGACTCTGAGAATAGTAGGAATAATACTCTAAAGCATAATGATTTTTTGATTAGTTATTTTTATCCTAATTTGAGAGATGGGGAAATTAAAGTTCAGTAACTTGCCTTTTCCATTTTAATGCCAGCTCATTTCCAGTTTCCAGCACCTAAAGTCATTTTACAGAGGGCTTTCTTTGGCTACTAGAGCATGCTTTGCCTGTTTACTTGGCAGGCCAGACATGTCAGTGTTTCAATGCCTGCTGGGAAAAACCCACCATCATGATGGGTGGTAGTGTATGAGCTAGTGTATAAATACCCCAGCTCCTGGGGTATTTATATGAGCTAGTGTATAAATACCCCAGCTCCTTTCCACCAGTCAGGATAAATCTGATGTGTGTTCCTCGTTTTCTTCTAGTGTTTTCCCAGGAGGATTTAGTTATAGTTGGGCTCTGGTTGGTATGATAATGCACACATCACTAGTTTCTTTCCCACTTTTATCTTCTCCCCTACCCCGCCAGTGTTTTACTTCACTTCCCAAGTAAAGTACTGCAACTTTAGTGCTTGCCTTATAGTCTGATTTTGGGAAAATTCAAACTATAATGCCCAACCACCCATTCATTAATTGGAAGAAGTGGTAAGCAAGCCAGATTTACCTGGTTCCAGAGATCATATTTATTCTACTATGCCATACAGTGTTTAATAAGAAGTATATGAAATATAAACCCCGTTTCACAGAACTTGAGATCTTATACAAAAAATTAGCACATGAGGAGGAATGACATAGCTAAATCAAAGTTAACATGTTAGCTTAAAGGTTAATTAGGAAACTTAGTTCTGAAGTGGTGAGTGCATGATAGAGATCTGCATTGAACAGACAGGCATCTCCTTCCATAGGCAGCAGTGTGGAATCTTAGAGAATAATATATTAGATTTATTAGATAAGCATTGTTAAGTATTTACTGTGTGCAAGGCCATAAGGAGCTTGAGGAGCTTTACCTTCATTTTACATGTAATCTTCACATCAAATATGAGGCAGAATCTTAAGTATTTTTTGCTGGATGTCAAACGATCCCATAATTTAGTAGTTTAATCCAACATCTATTTAAAAATATTTAATGATTGTGTGGGATAGGAATGTGGGCAGATCTTGCCTCATTGGTCCTTTAGCTCCTTGAAGAATTAACTAGAGTATCTTGGTGATATCTGGCTAATAGCCAGGCCAGTCTGGAGAATCTAAGACATATTTGTTCATGAGTGTGGTGCCTTGGAAGGTGCATCTAGAAGGCTCAGCTCAAGCAAGCCCTTCTCTTTCTCTGTTTAGTCTCAAGATCTGTCCACATGATCGATCAGGGCAGTAGGGCTTCTTACATGGTAGCTTGGGGCAGAAGGTGCCAGCCCACATGACAATTAGTTCTGGAATTGGCAGAGTATCATTTGCAATGTGTTCCATTGATCAAAGCAATCACAAGTCAATTCATGTTCAAAGGGAGGGAATACAGAGCTATGTCTCAATGGAAGGAATGTAAATTATTGTGGCCCCTTGTGCCCATGCATGCACTCTACTCATTCCCATTTTATAAACGAGTAAACAGCTCAAAAAATATCATGGAATATACTAAGGACACAATGTTAATCAGTGAGATATTCAAATGTTGAACCCAGGGAGCAGTCTGATTCATTGATAACAAAAATCTGTGTCTGGAGGGGAAGTTGCACAATTGTTTAATTGAATGAAAATGTAAAGAAGAAAGTTTGGCTGAAGAATGTTGAGTCAGAGAGTGTAAAAATGATACATGATATTCAATACATGATATTCAATATTTATTCTCCTCTTCTTAATAGAACATAGTAGTGTTTTCTGGTTTTGTTTTTGTTCCCAATTGTTTAGTACATTCCTAGCCTTCTTCTTGGGATAAAACTGGTCGTGCAACATTGTCTGGACAATGAGCTTGAAGCAAAAGTCACTAGATTTTTCCAAAAGGCCTGACTTAGCAAGTGTGCCCTTCACCCTCCCTACTTTCTACTGCCTGGAACATAGACCTAGTAGCTGGTGCTCCTAAACTTAGATTATGAAGAGGAAGAAAAAGGATCTAATCTATGGAGCTGAAAGTGTAAATCTAGGAAAAAATCTAGTGATATCTGGAACTAAGATACTAACTCTACACTGGTTCACATCCAACCTACTAGCTGAGAAAAAATAGTTTTGAGCTATTATTATTTCTTCATTTCTCTTTTTCCTGATATATGCAGTCAAATGCAAATAACTATGGATAATTTGTGGGTTTGTACTCTTTGAGTCAGATGGAGAAAGAGGAAAGGAAATGCCACTATTTTAGCCAAACCCAAAAACTCTGATAGAAGAACAATGATATATATTACCAAGAACTGATGACTGAGGGTTGCAACATTCCCTTATGTGTCCCTTGCCTTACAGAGAAGTCAGTGGATGAAATCTTTGTTCACATCTGGGTCATGAAACCAGTTTGATCTCTATTATTTTGGAAGTCATCTTGTTGTGAATTCTGTAGGTTTTGAGGAGAGAACACACTCTGTAAACTTGCATGGAAAGGAGACTACCTGGAGGAGGAGGTTTCTGGGCTGGGGCAATTGCCCTGCTGGTGGATACTGCACTATAATTGTGGCGTACCTGCTTGTCTTCAATTACTATTTACTGAATTACGTATGTGGTATGATTCAAAGCATTCTATAAAACACACCAATTCCAGGCTCAGAAATCTCAGAAATATGCTGCTTCTTTTTATGAAATCTTTGAAGATTCATTTTTAAAATATAAATATAAATGTGCTCCGGAAGAAGAGCATAGTAACTAGTTACCGAACATTATTACTTCATTAGATTGACAGTCACTTAACATCTCCTTTCATCAGGAAGAGTTTGGTTTTCTCGGATGAGCACACTTTGCCAAAGAAGGTTAAATTCATGGAAAAAATTCTAACCTTGTTCTGAGGGAAAAACAAAACAAAACATATAGAATAGAATTTAAAGGTCTAATCACGGAACACATTTATTGAGTTTCTACATCTCCACACCTAGGCTCTGTCTGGAATCAAGGTTTACCACTGACTATAGGAATTTGGACAAGTGGCTTATTTCTCTAAACCTTAATTTCTTTATTCTGTAGCATGGAGATTAACATCGTTCCTATTCTACAAGATTGTTGTGATGTGATCATCACACAGACATGCTCATTTAGCTTAAGCAACACAAAGCCTCATACATGACTGAAGCTCTATGAGTGTTAGCAGTTTGAGAGAGGAAGACAGTGTCATGTCCTGCAGTCTGGGGCTGAGCTACACAGGCTAAGTTCAAATCTTAGCTCTGTCACTTTGGGTATATTGTTTAACTATTTTTTGTCTTTGTTTCCTAACTTTTAAAAAGTAGGTAATAATACAAATGGTGTTTTATTATCACAAGGCACTTAAAATAAGCATTTGGTATAGACTTAGTCATCTTTTCATTGTGAATATGATACAGGCAATTCTTGTTTAACATGGCACTGTAGAACAGTTAGAAGTGATCACACATGCTACACTTGGGATGAAAGTTCTTAATAATACATGAGAAAAATTTTGATAGTTCTATTACCTTTAACTTTTTCTCCCACAGCATTAAAAACTCTCTTAGGGAAATGAAAAAAAAATAGTAAAACTGATATTTGTTTAGTAATATTAGTTACATACTGTAACCCAAAATATTAGAAACATTGAGAATTACTGTGTTTGGAAAAAAAAAAAAACCTTATAAAGTGTAGTTTTAACAGTGCTTGCCTTCTCATTGTATGACAAATAGGGAGGGAATATCTTTTCTATGCTATGGTGACTTGTCATATGCCTAAGTTTGGATCAGTTTCTAACATGTTATCCTTTGTGCTTTCAATGTCATGAAATGTCTTGGCTATTTCTTTTAATGTGAGGATTACTGCCGTATCACTTCCTCTGGGACATTGTCATTCTCTTTGTCATGAATCCACTTCATTTGTATCAATTTATATTTCCTCTGATAATTTCCTGTGGCTGAAGATCTAGAGTCTGTCAAATAGTGTGTGTCAGCATTTCCATGGTCAGCTATTTTTTTATAAATCCCTTTACATTTGAATTTAACTTTCAGTGTAATTTTTAATCTCTTTTCTGTATTTTCATCCTTGTTGACCAATTCCCCTTTTGATTATCTATTTTTGTAAAATGTCACATGGGCTTATGATTGAGAGACGAAGAAGCAACACAACTCTGTGCTTTGCTGTCTGTGTGGGACCTGAATAACAGATGGCCCAGTGACCAATCACCTGTAGACTTTGAAAGAAATGATGTGATTGGTCCCTAATTATGGTGAGCATCTGCAATTTACATATTTGTGGACTTAAGAACAAGCAGGAGAATTTGTACTTTATAAATTATTCCTAGTTAGTATACTATGATCAGTAAAATTTAAACTATGTTGCTTGGGGACTGGAGTTATTTAAATTGTGGTAATTGAAATTGGAGCCATACAAAGTGGAGACTTTGCAAGCACCAACTTTATTGAATAGAAATATTTAAATGAAAAAATTACTATTGTTATATAGCCACTAAAATATTAATATCTAAGCATGTTTTAAAAGTGGAAATAGAACCACTTTAACATTCATAAAGAATGTTCCTATGTGTACTGTTTTCTTATTGTTGCTGTAACAAATTATCACAAACTTGGTGGCTAATAACAACATAAATTTGTCATATAGTTCTGGAGGTTAGAAGTGTTAAATAATCTTTATGAGGGTGAAATGAGGCAGAGCTGTGTTCCTTTTGGGAGTTTCAGGGGCAAATCTCTTCCCTTTTCCTTACAGTAGTCATTTGCATTCTTTGGCTTATAGCACTTGCCTCATATTGTTAGAACTTCTTGCTTCTCTTACCACATCTCCTGCTGCTGCCTTTGACCTTCTTGTCTTATTCTTATACGGACCCTTGTGATTATACTGGGCTTACCTGGATAACCCAGGATAATCTTTGCATCTCATGACCCTTAACTTAATCATACTATAAAGTCCCTTTTCCCAGATAAAGTGACATATTCAATGTTCTGAGGATTAGGATATGGACATCTTCAGGGGACTATTATTCTCTACCACATCATATGTCTTGCAAATCAAAATATCAAAATATATATTATGATCAGCTCAATATCACCTACTGGGGAACTGAGAAATGAAGTATGTTCTTCATGGTTAACCTGTCACAGATGTTATTTTAATGAATCCTACCTATTTAATATAAAAATCATCAATTGCTTATTGGGTGATAGTCTAGAAATACAAAGACAAATTATGTCTCCCTTCCATCCCCAAGGTGCTAAGAGCAGCACAGATAGTGTTATGTTCACCAGAAAGTTCAGGTGCCAGGCCCTTGGACTATACTGATCCAGTCACTTCTACAGACACACAGCCAGAGGACACAGAGTTCAAGCCTGCACTGCACTGTTATGTAGCCTCACCATAACACAATATATCTGTGGTGTACTAATTGTCTAAAATTATCAGGTAAACCATTTTGTAAATTAAGCAAGCTATTAAGCTCTTGTTTGTAGGTTCAGAGGGATAGTATGATACATAAGGGGAAAATTATAATAGAAGAGCCAAGCATTCTAGCTACAGTGATTTTGAATCCTTGTGAATTTATTTTCTTCATCACAGAGACAGTATAATTCCATACTACTCTGTCTTTTCCAACTCTTAAAGCTAATGTGTGCTATTTATCTATATGATGCTTTCCCACTTAATCTGATAGATGCTCAATAATTAGTACTCCTAGTATTATTATGGAGCAGTATTTCAAAGGTTTATCTGAATGACATAAACATATAATAGTGTCTAGTGTTATGAGGTATGTGATACAGGTTAGAATAGAAGATAATTGGGAAAGAAAGAAAGAAGAAAGAAAGAAAGAAAGAAAGAAAGAAAGAAAGAAAGAAAGAAAAAAGGCAGCATCAAATATAATCATCACCAGCAGGATAATTTTGTTGTGGCTGGTCTCCATTCTGTCCCTAAAGAATAGCTCTATTTTCCCTTATTTGGAGCAGCCAAATTTAGGTCATTCAACCTAGACATTAAGATCTTCATAAAAGGTCAATGTATAGCTTATCAAAACTAACTGCCATTTAAACTGAATATGTGGGGAAAGGTAGGGTTTTTAAAAGGTAGAACTTTTGTTTACTGAAATGACTTTGTTATTTAATGTTATTTAGATGGCTTCCTATATATGTATGTATGTATATATGTATCTTGCTTGGCTTCCAGAGATTGGTGTGTGTGTGTGTGTGTGTGTATGCAGCTAACAGTATTAGTTGCCTACCCATCATCCTTTTTTACTTTCCCCCTTCCTAACAAAATCCCAGTTTTATTTAAGCATTCATGCTCCTCCATGAAGCCATGTGCTCTTTGAAAGTTTTCCTCCATCGGAAGTCCTGGAGGATACCTCCTAATTGTCTGAAACTGTGGTTTTCAAAGTTTGGTCCATGGTTATTGGGGTGGGCTTGGAGGGAGTCCTGGGACCCTTTCAGAGAATCCACAACATTAAAACCATCTTCATTTTCACACTAGACATGTGTTTTTGTTATGTCCTCTCACACATGTAGAATGGTGTTTTTTCAGAGGCTACAAGATGTGTTATGGTATCTCCACTCAGACAGCTAATGGAATGTGTACTGTGAGTTCTTGTTTTCAAATTTCCTGAGCTTTGATTTCTAATACAGGGGATATTGATAGATACAAAACAGATATAGATATTCAAAAATTTCTTCAGAATTTTTTTTCAGAATTTTTAAGAGTAGAAATGGGTCTTAAGATCAAAAGCAGCTCTTAAGCACTTCTGATCTAAGCAAAAACTATGGTCCATTTTCACTGCCAGAGATTTGAATAGGCATGAACATGTGACACAATATGGCCAATTAGAGGAAGTCTGCAGATAGCAGAGGTTGCCGAGTAAATATTTTCTGAGAAAGGATTCTTCATTCTTAAAAAAAAAAAAAAAAAAAAAAAAGATTTATTTATTTATTTTAGAGAGGGCATGTGCATGGTGTCAAGGAGCAAGAGGAAGAGAGAAACTTAAGCAGACTCTGCACTGAGCATGGAGCCTGATGTGGGACTTGATTTTATGACATGAGATCCCACCTTCAAGGGTTGGACACTTAACTAATTGTGTGCCTGCCACAGGTGCTCCAAGATTCTTCATTCTTAAAAAACAAAAACAAAAACAAAACAAAACAAAACAAAAAAACACAGGATGAGGAATGAGGTGGCTTTTTTCTTTTCTTTTCTCCTGGATTTTGCTGGGTCTGGATGTGGTCATGGTGTGATGCCTGGAACTGCACAACCACCTTGCTACAGCTTGAAGTTGAGACAGCCACAGAGGAGGAACCCTTACCTTCCATGCTCAGAGCATTCCTTGTCTCACTTAAATCTGTTACAACAAACAAACAAACAAAAAAGAAAGAAAGAACATCAAAAATCTGAAAGGTGCTCAGGATGGCTTTTACTCTTCTTGATGCTTTAACTCCACAATTAGCAATTCCATATCAGAGTAGAATATATTTCTTTTTTTTTTTTAGAATGTATTTCTATAGATTATTTTTGGACTCTGTTAAAAGGCTGTTAGGAAATGTAGGATCTCAGTTTTCCTCATTTCCTCTAACAGAATAAACAACATAGGTATAAATTAATACACCTGAGTTTGATTCTGACCCCCACATCAAATAATCAGTAACCTAGAAGGAACTATTTTTGTTTCTTTGAATCTCAGCTTCCAAATCCCAGTTTTAAAGTCAGAAAAGTGATTTTTCTATGGAAAACAAGCAGAATTGCAATTGGGGGTATGATAGCTAAAGCTTTTTATTTTGGAAATTGTTGCTAAGGTTTAACTGGTTCAGTAGTCACTATCCTACATCCATAGAGGTGCCTGTGCATAATGCACATAACCAAGCAACCCAATTTAAAAATGAAAAATATAGTTCAGGTACTGAGTTGTTCAGTTCAAATAATGAATCTTTAAATGGCAGAACTTTTGTTTACTGAATTGGCCTGGTTATTTTTTAGTCTTCTTGCATCATTAGCATTTATATGTATGCATGTATGTATATATTTTTACTTTAAAGAGTTATGGAAGACCTATTATGGGCCAGACCCCGTTCCATGCAGACTCATTCAATCATCCAACAGATTTATTTAGCAACCTCTATGTCTGAAATACTATGTTAGAAATTAAGTAGTTAGTGGTAGGCAAATAAGCACACTTTCTTCCTAAAACTTGTCGTTTGGAGTGGTGCCTAAATGCTAAACCAATAATCACACATGCACACACACACACACACATATATACACAATTACAAACTTCGAGGAAATGAATTAAAAAGGAAATCATCTTGTTTCAGTGCTAGAGACTAAGAGGAGAAATGTGGTCCTTGGTAAGGTATCTAAAGAAGTGCTCACTGACAAAGGGACTTTTAGGCTGATACTGAAGAAAAGGAGGCTGTCATGCAGTGTTTGGGAAATGCTTCCTTGGCCAATGTGTAGGCCCTGACTCTTGAAGCCTATGGGGTCATAATGAACAGGACAGACACTGGGATGTATAGCAACAAATGTCCTTGGCTACTCAGACTCCATATGAACAGTGCATTTAGCTCTAGGTAACAGGTGCTGAAATAATGAGGAATCTATTCCATGTGCACTCTTGGCAGAGCTGTACGAAATATTAATGAACTTGGCTGGCCTCATCAAAGAGAGTTCCACATAGTGTGTCCTGAGTGTGAATGTGAAAGTAAAGAAACTATATGCTGATCAATGGCCAGAATGAAGAAGTTTGAAATGTATGTAAATATTCCTGATTAGGCTGCGTTACTGCTCAGATTACGAAACATTTATTTTTTCATTCATTAATTCCTTTTAGTGTTTACTAAACACACAGTCTGTGTGTTGGACACAGTGTCCTAGTTATTGAAGGTGGAAATCGAAAAGGACAGTTCCCCTGAAAACATGAAGCTTCCAATCTTGTCAGGGGACAGATTCATAAACATTATTGTGAAATAAATAAGTATCATAGAAGTGGGCAAAATATCTTTCTTTTTTCCTGCCTATCTTTTGAAAATCATATTTTGCTTTGCTTTAAGGCAGAGTTAACTTGATTTTTCAGTGTTTTGAATGTGCTGGACTTTCTCATTTGAGGCCTTATATGATCTTTACTGGAACATTCTGCACATCCACTCATCCATGATTATTGTCTATTCATCACTTAAGCATTTATTTAAATACATTTATTCCAAGCCATCTATTTTTTAAGAGTCTATTTATTTATCTGAGAGAGAGAAAGAGAGAGAGAACCATCAGGGGGAGCAGTAGAGGGAGAGCAGGGAGCCTGATGTGGGGTTTGATCCAGGACCTGGGATCATGACGGAAGCCAAAGGCAGACGCCCCGTGGACTGAGCCATCCAGTAGCTCCTGGTAGTTAAATTTCAGACTACTTCAGGTTTTTCTTTGTATGATAACCTGTGGTTTTTCCAGATGTTGATAAATAGTATGAGGAGAAATCCTGTTATTCTCCTTGATTGGAAAGGAAAATCTTGGGAAGAGTAAGAGAGAGAACAGCATTTTCCCCTGGTGGGGACATTATTTGCATTCTCGTTCTACTATTTCTAGGTGATAGCATTCATTCATTCATTCATTCTGTAGTCATTCCATAACCCACACATAAATTAATCCCTCCCTTGCTCCTGATGAATGCAATTGCAACCTAAAAACAAACAAACATACAAACAAAAAAATGAATTAGGGAATGCAGGGCAGCTCTGGTGGCTCAACGGTTTAGCGCCGCCTGCAGCCTGGGGTGTGATCCTGGAGACCTGGGATCGAGTCCCATGTCAGGCTTCCTGCATGGAGCCGGCTTCTCCCTCTACCTCTCTCTCTCTCTCTGGAAAATAATAATAATAATAATAATAATAATAATAATAATAAATCTTTAAAAAAAAGAATTAATTATGTCTTTACTATAATACAGAATTCAGTATAAAACAAAGTTTGTGCTTTCCTTTGTTTTTGCTACTTATTTCTTCTTAGTTATATAAAAATATCCTTTCTACCTAGGATATGTAGAAAATATCTTTTCTACCTAGGATTTGTTGGTGGAACTTTTTAGGCTGGCAGCATAGCTTAGATAAAGAATTTGGAATTTCACTTGCAAATCCAAAGCATAATATCACCTCATAACATTCAGAATGGCTAGAATAAAAAAAAAAAAAAGATAAGTAATAAGTGTTGTCAAGGATGTGGAGGAAAGAGAGCCCTCATGCACTATTTGTGGGAATATAAATTGATGCAACCAATATGGAAAACAATATGGAGGGTCCTCAAAAATTTTTAAAAAGTAGAGCTACCATATGATCCAGTAATTGCCCTGCTGGGTATTTCCCCAAAGAAAACTAAAACATTGACTTACAAAGATCTATGCACACCAGTGTTTATTGCAGCAGTATTTACCATAGCCAACATACAGAAGCAACCCACATAATCATGGACAGATGAATGGATAAGGAAAATACACACACAATAGAATATTACTCAGCCATAGGAGATTGTGTCATGTGCAGCAAGATGGATGGGCCAAGAGGGTATTATACTAAGCAAAATAAGTCAGAGAAAGACAAATAACATATGACTTTATTTATATATGGAATCTAAGAAACAAAACAAACGAACAAACAACCATAAAACCTGAATCAGACCCAAAGATACAGAAAGCAAACTGATGGCTGCCAGAGGGAAATGAGGTGGGGGGATGGGTAAAATAGTGAAGGAGGTTAAGAGGTACAACATTCCAATTATAAAATAAAGAAGTCATGGGGCTGAAAAGTGCAGCATAGACAATATAGTCAATAATATTTTACAATCATGTGACAGATGATAAAACTACACTTGTATTTTGTAATGTACATAATTGTCAATTCACTATATTATATACTTGAAATTACTATTCTATTATATATCAACTCAATTTCAGTTACAAATAAAAGGCATTTACGGGTGTCTGTGTGGCTCAGTTGATTAAGCATTGACTCTTGGTTTCAGCTCAGGTAATGATCTCAGGGTCATGAGATGGAGCCCCACCTAGGGCTCTGCGCTCGTAGGTGAGTCTACTTCTCTCTCTCTCTCTTTCCTTCTCACTCTGCCTCTCTACCCACTTAAGCTCTAAATATATAAATAAATCAATCAATCTAAAAAAATTAAAAAGGAATTGACATCAACAATTTAATTTAATTTAATTTAATTAAATTTGTTATCTCTACCTTCTGGTAATAGAAAATAAATCCCAGAAAGGTTAATTTACCCAATAATCCACAGAAAATGGTGGAGATGGAATCAAACCAGATGTTTCCAGCAGAGGGGTTAACTGAACAGGAAGAATTAAAAAAAAAAAAAAGTTTGGCATTTCAAGTTATAACCTCAACTTTAATTGAGCTTCAACTTCGCCATATGATCTTTTTATATTCTTTTAATTTTTCTGAGTACCAGTGTCTCCATCCATAAATTTTGGGTGATAGTAACAGATATCTGGAAGAACCTTTGAGGGGAAAAGAAATAATACTCTGACACAATTGTAGCATAGTTATGTGAGAGGTGTTTAATAAATGGGGATTATTATTTGCAGCTTTTAAATTATTTTTAGCAAATGAGTACTCCCTACCACATATTAGTTAACAAGGTTATAAGAAGGATAATAATTTGGAGTAATCCTAACATTTTTATTTTTTATTTTGCCTCTCCATATGTGCAAAGATCTGAGAAATGATTCTATCAGACCTCATGGTGGGAGTATTTTCTCCTATCAGGGATTCTTTCCCTCTTCATTTCTTTTCAGAAACATTTCCAAGTTCCCATCTTTATTATATATCTAGAATAAATACACTTTCCTAAACGTAAGACTTTATTCAAAACATCTCTTCCTTTAAGGAGAGAATGTCATTTTCTGTCATTTTCCCCTATTTATCTATATACTTTTTCTTGTATCTGGAGCTTGTATTCCTAGCAGTTACTATAGTGATGTCTTTCAAGGACCTTGGCCCTGATAGAGGCTTCTTTCTACCTGGGTTCTGGGAATGAGATTGGGCATTTTTGACTTAGACCCTTAAGGTATGGTGACAATGACATGTTACTTTCCACTGCTTTCCTACAATGCAAAAACTTCATGCTAGTTTCTGCTCTTCTTTTCCTATCTTCTGCTCTTCTAAATGCTCTGATCTCTAACTTTACCTCTTGAGAACTACCAATCAGTAGAGAATGTGCATTTGGAATTATAGCTGGGTACATTGAATTCTAGTGCCATTTAGCAAGAGTACACAGTCTTCATTAAAGAAAGCTTTTTGGCCTGGGAAATAGTTGCATGACAGTGTTCAAAAAGTCTCTTACGCGACAGTCTTTTGAAGCCCATATTAAGAAATAAATACACAGGGATGGCTCAGCAGTTGAGAATCTGCCTTTGGCCCAGGGCGTGATCTGGGAGTTCTGGGATCAAGTCTCACATTGGGCTTCCTGCAGGGAGCCTGCTTCTCCCTCTGCCTGTGTATCTGCCTCTCTCTGTGTCTCTCATGAATAAACAAATAAAATCTTAAAAAAAAGAGAAAAAAATATACATGTAATCCTTTAACGAGTAACAAATATGTACCACTACTGTGGCATATGTATTGGAATATTTGGAAATCAGCAGTTTCCTCTCCACTCCAATGTTCTTTTACATTTAAAGAAGTGTCACCTTACATATCTGTTGAATTCTCATTATCTTTACCTGAAAAATTCTCATGGAATCTCAGATATGCAGTAGTAGGAAGAATAATGAGCCACAGAAATACCCAAGTCCTAATCCTCAGAACCTGTGAATATATTTCGTTAAGTGGCAAGAAGGAAATAAGATTGCAAATGAAATCAATGTTACTAATCAGCTAGCTTTAAAATAAAGAGATTATCCTAGAGCATTTGGGTGAGCCCGCTGTATTCACAAGGTTCCTTAGAGTGAAAAAGGGAGTCAACAAAAGAGAATTAGAAGCAGGTGTAACTGTGGAGGAAAGACACAAAGACATGCAACAGAGCTAGCTTTGAAGATATGGGAAGCCACAGGAATGTGGGTGGCTCATGCAGAAGAATGAAGCTAGACCATTCTCTTACACCATACACAAAGATAAACTTAAAATGGATGAAAGGTCTAAATGTGAGACAAGAATCCATCAAAATCCTAGAGGGAGGGGATTCCTGGGTGGCTCAGTGGTTTAGTGCCTGCATTCTGCCCAGGGCGTAATCCTGGAGTCTCGGGATTGAGTCCCACATAGGGCTCCCTGCATGACTGTGTCTCTGCCTCTGTCTATCTGTGTCTCTCATGAATAAATAAATAAAATCTTTAAAAAAAAATCCTAGAGGAAAACACAGGCAACACCCTTTTTGAACTTGGCCACAGCAACTTCTTGCAAGATACATCTATGAAGGCAAGGGAAACAAAAGCAAAAATGAACTATTGGGACTTCATCAAGAGAAAAAGCTTCTGCACAGCAAAAGAAACAGTCAGTAAAACCAAAAGACAACCTACAGAATGGGAGAAGATCTTGGCAAATGACATATCAGATAACGGGCTAGTATCCAAGATCTATAAAGAACTTCTTAAACTCAACAGCAAAGAAACAAACAATCCAATCATGAAATGGCAGAAGACATGAACAGAAATCTCACCAAAGAAGACCTACACATGGCCAACAAGTACATGAGAAAATGCTTTGCATCACTTGCCATTAGGGAAATACAAATCAAAACCACAATGAGATACCACCTCACGCCAGTGAGAATGGGGAAAATTAACAAGGCAGGAAACAACAAATATTGGAGAGGATGTGGAGAAAGGGGAACCCTTTTGCACTGCTGGTGGGAATGTGAACTGGTGCAGCCACTCTGGACAACTGTGTTGTAGTTCCGCAAAGAGTTAAAAATAGACCTGCCCTACGACCCAGCAATTGCACTGCTGGGGATTTACCCCAAAGATACAGATGCAGTGAAACGCCAGGACACCTGCACCGCGATGTTTCTAGCAGCAATGTCCACAATAGCCAAACTGTGGAAGGAGCCTCGGTGTCCATCGAAAGATGAATGGATAAAGAAGATGTGGTCTATGTATACAATGGAATATTCCTCAGCCATTAGAAACGACAAATAGTCACCATTTGCTTCAACGTGGATGTAACTGGAGGGTATTATGCTGAGTGAAGTAAGTTGATAGAAGAAAGACAAACATTATATGGTTTCATTCATTTGGGGAATATAAAAAATAGTGAAAGGGATTATGGGGGATAGGAGAGAAAATGAATGGGAAGTATCAGTGAGGGTGACAGAACATGAGAGACTCCTAACTCTGGGAAACGAACAAGGGGTAGTGGAAAGGGAGGTGGGCGGGGGGTTGGGGGGGTGACTGGGTGATGGGCACTGAGGGGGGCACTTGATGGGATGAGCACTGGGTGTTATACTATATGTTGGCAAATCGAACTCCAATAAAAAAATACACACACACAAAAAAAAAAAAGAATGTGGGTGGCTCATGGGAGCTAGAAAAGGCAAAGAAATGGATTATCCCCTAGAACTTTTAGAAGAAATGCAGCCTTGTCAGCACCTTGATTTTATTTTTTTTTAATTTTTATTTATTTATGATAGTCACAGAGAGAGAGAGAGAGGCAGAGACACAAGCAGGCTCCATGCACCGGGAGCCCGACGTGGGATTCGATCCCGGGTCTCCAGGATCGCGCCCTGGGCCAAAGGCAGGCACCAAACCGCTGCGCCACCCAGGGATCCCAGCACCTTGATTTTAGTGCAGGGAAACCCATGTCAGACTTCTATAGAATTATAACACAATAAAGTTGTGTTGCATTGTTTAATTTAAATTGTTCGTATTTGTGGCAATTTGTTACAATGGCCTCATAAAATGAATACACATGGTTTCTTTACTTTTCCAGTAAGAAGAGAGGGATGATAAACTAGTGAGGTTTATATGGGTATTGAAGGCGGAGAACATAAGGGAAAACTAGAAAAGGCATTAACAAGAGATATTAATTTTTCCTTTTTTTCCGTATTCTCATCACATCTTTTCCTACATACTGCCAAAATAATTCTTGCTTGGAGATACATGGAGGCAATCTGATCTTTGTGGATTTGAAATAAATTATAATCTCTGCTGGGTGGAGAGGGAAGTCCTTGCCCTCTTCCAGAAAATAAACAGATCATCACAATTAGATAACCTTTTGAACCATTTAGGTAGGTTGAAACCGTTATACCTTAAGAAAAAAAGAAGCAGCTCATGTGTATTGCAATTTTATGTAATTGTATCTTAGCAATTTGTTCAAATGATCTTTACTAAAAGAGAAAGGGGCTACTGAATAATCTGACTACCAAACTTGAAGAAAATAAGACATTAGATCTTGCTGTGAATCATAAATGATTGCCTCTTCACCTTTTACAAAGACTCAAAGATACTTTGGAAAATTGCTATCAGAAAATCAGTGCTCTCCAACCAGCACCATGAACAGAACTAAGCAGGTGAAAATCTTGAATAGATGGTCAGTTTATACAGGCCACTTAAAACACTGAACATGAGACATTTATGGAAGGGCTACTTTGACTTCTAT
Organism: Canis lupus dingo; assembly: GCF_003254725.2. Taxonomy (NCBI): domain Eukaryota; kingdom Metazoa; phylum Chordata; class Mammalia; order Carnivora; family Canidae; genus Canis; species Canis lupus. The sequence continues at coordinate 26,485,399 of NC_064261.1, read as the reverse complement.
TCTCTTTAATCCATTTTTTTTTCTTTGTGACATTTTTGAGTTCAATGTTGTAATGAACACTGTAATGTACTTGTACTAATTCCCAGCATCCATAGATAAATGGTGATGGGGATAATGAAATACATTTTATAAAACATCTAGACTGTAGAACAGATTTATTAAGTCTTTGTTACAGTTCATAAAATACATGAATGAGAATTTAGAAGTTTGAAATGTTATCTCAAGGCAAAGATGGCCCTAACGGTTTTCTATGATATGTTGTTGATAAATTGATGCTTATAGTGTGGAGGTAAGGTATGGGAAGAGAGACAGGAGATGATTTCCCGTACTCAACGGACTGTAAGGTAAATTCCGTGATTTTAGACATTATTTAAAGAGGATATGGAACATAGTTTGGAAAACAAACAACTGTAAAACACAGGAGTGTCTTTCATGTTGCAGAGCATCTTGGATTGGATTCTGAAATTGCCAAAGCCAACACCCTGGGTTTTGTTGGATGCCTGTCTTCAGTCCAGTATAACCAGGTAGCACCCTTGAAGGCAGCCCTGCGTCATGCCACCATTGCACCTGTGACTGTCCAAGGGACCCTGATGGAATCCAGCTGTGGCTCCATGGTGGATGTGGATGTGAATACAGTGACCACGGTGCACTCTTCATCAGGTACACAGAATACCCAGGGGAAACTGCCTTCTTTTGATAGCACTACTTTTGATATCTTCAAGAAGTTTCTAGGTTAAAGGCTAGTATTACGCAAGCCCTTACTTTATATGATTACAGATAGTTAAGAATTATGACTGGTTTCTCATGGTTTTGAATATTATATGTGTTGAATATAATCCCACTTTTAATATGATGAGTAGTTAGAACTCAATGCATGTGTGTGTGTGTGTGTGTGTGTGTATATATACATACATATATATGTATGTGTATACATATCACTACAGTTTGACTACTTCTCTGAGGATCGAAGAGTTTAGGATCAGAGATGGGCAGGCTAGTTGTTGAACTAATATAAATCATGTGATTAAAATCAGCCTTTCATAATAATAAAAAGGCCCCACAGCATTATCATTTATATATCTTCTCTTATTTTACCCCTCCCTAAAACACCTTTTCTGTCTTTCCTTAGTCACCACCATCATGAGTGTCTTGAACTGTACCTGGGATTTGTCTTAATCAAGCATGGTAATCAACTGCCAAATAAGTTATTAATCATGAACAAAGAAAGGGGACTGATTTTTGCTGTTGCCTACTCATCACCAAGTTTGGTGTTTTCCTGGAAGCAGTGAGGTGTAATAGAAGGAAACAGAATGTGACAGTTGACTAGCCTTGATTTGAATTCTAACTCTTATAGAACTCCAGACATGTTACTAAATAACTTCAATGTAGGGATTCCTGGGTGTCTTAGTGGTTGAGCTTCTGCCTTCGACTTGTCCCAGAGTCCCAGGATTGAGTCCTGCATCAGGCTCCCTGCATGGAGTCTGCTTCTCCCTCTGCCTGTGTCTCTGCTTCTCTCTCTCTCTCTCTCTCTCTCTGTGTGTGTCTCATGAAAAAAAATAGAAAACATTTTTAAAAACAAATAAACAAACAAATAACTTCAACCTAATCTCCTATCCGTGAAGTGGGAAAAATAATACTTATGTTGTAGGCGTTTTCTGAGGATGAAGGGATGCTGATGTCATCCAATATTGTATTGAACATTCCACGTGTGCTATATGCATACATATGGATATCATTACCCCCTTGTAATACATTTGCAGATTTGTTATTTAAAAATGTCTCTAGTTCAACAAGTGGCAGAGCAAGATTCAAATCCAGGTCTATGTGCCTTCAAATTTAATGATCTTTTTTCTTTGACCATTTATGTTAATGTACATAGTGAAATCCCTCTCCCTGTCATTGAGGGTTTCTTGGGGGTGTTAATCCTCCAGCACTTTTGTCTTTCCCTGTCAATGGACTCAGAATCCTTGAGCAGCTAAAGAAACCTCTGAAGCAGAGAGCATATGCATGCTTGAGGTAAGAGGCTATTGTAATGAAGAAGGAGAGTCCAACCAAGCAGAGAGGGTACCCTAGGTTAGGCTGGGAGGTAAAATGTAGGTGAAAGCAGATATGGGTGGGTTCTACCATCATTTGTTTCAGCCAATTATCTTACAGCTGACATAGAAGCTACTAGTCATGGAACTATGGGGTGGAAGTTTTGTACTTTTGTGTGTATGTTTGTCTGGGTTTCTAAAAAAAAAAAAAAAAAAGCAAGCTCACAACTGTTTGAGAGCACTTGGTCTAATCCACAGATACGTCATCATCTCAAGTCCATATTGTAGACCTCCTTCCTGTACTTTGAGTCAGGAGTGAGTGTCATGTCTTTTACTCTTTGCAGATCCCTTTGGGAAGACAGATGAGCGAGAACCACTCACCAATGCAGTTCGAAGTGACTCAGCTGTCATTGGAGGTAAATCATTCCTGTTGCTGAAAACAGAGGGGACATAAATGATTCTGTACTTGGGAGAGATTTGATTCCTTCCTTAATTATGGCCACCTAGCATACAGAATCCTGCATGATCTGCAAGACTGTGAGCCTTTTCATGAATAGGCATGGGTGCTGTATGATTCAAGGCACCCCCTCCCCCTAAGCATCCGCAGCTCCATGGACGCATCCTGCCCTTGATCCATCAGGCAGCTGACTACCGAGTCAACAGCTGGAACATTTACTTAGCGACAGACAGTGCACTGTGTTCATCTCATCCGGTTGTCAGTTTTCCTAAAGCACAAACAAAGCGCACCAATAAAACATATGGGAAGAAGCCATGTTGGGGCAGACAGATGGGTGAAGCTCCAGTCCTGTTGGTTTTCTCCACCAAGTGATTTGGGTTGGATCTAATGAGCAGGGTGAAGCCCACAGGAATGGAGTTTCAAATCCAGCAGCACATATGTTACAGATACAGATCTTGTCTGCTCTGCTGTGAGCTCAGCTCTCCCTCCCACCTCCCCTGTCTTTCCATTTTCTCACCGACTGTCGGTCTCACCTCTTTTTATCTTGCCTCAGCCTGGCCACTGCCTCCAGTAACTTTTTTTCCCCTTCTGGGCTTTGCAACACAGAATGATTCCCAAACCTTGTTTAATGTAAGATGCCCCTGAAAGACTGAATTCATTGCCATCCAAGAACCATAGCTCCAGCAGGTGCCCCCATCACTGCCTTCTGGCAGGCAAGATTAACTGATCCACACCAGATGGAGTTCTTTTAAAAGTCAGCAGTATCCATTCATTTAGCTTCTATTTAATGAGTCTTAGCTATGGGTCAGGCCCTGTGCTAAGTATAGGAATACATGGTGAAAGACGTGGATGCTGCCCGCAATGAGCCCACAGCCTGGTACAGGAGGGCACTGGTAAACAGAACACGTTGGAATTGGTGAGTGGTGTTTTGAGGAGGAAGTACAAACGGCTGTGGGTGCACCATTACAATGCAATTGTGAGGAATAAAAACCATAACCTTTCCTTAAGAAGTTCTTAAAATGACTGACCTGAATTTCTGCTTCAGGGGAGAGAGTCCAACTTGATTTTTATTTGGCATTAAGAAACATAGAAAAGAATGTGCCTGTTTCTCTTCCTACAGTTTCACATTTGACAAGAAAAGACTTTTGTGACTGCTGACATTTTCTCACCCAGTAACGTGCTTCTGTGAGTCTCTAAGAGCAGGAAAGGCATCCCAATCCCTTGGGAAAACTCCTCCAATTCTGAACAGTCTGTGTACTAAAGGAGTAGAAACTGGTTCTGTACTGTATCTCATAAAGCTGCGGCCCGATCGTAAGGAGTCCCTCACTACGATCCGGTTTACTCATGTTGTTAACTTGGGTGGTTTTCCTCTGCCTTGTTCTAAAACAGTCAGGGAGGATGATGTATAATGGTTTTAGAGTATTAAAAAAAAAGTAAACCATCTTAATCATGGCCCCAGCTCTGATACAAATCATAAAAAATGTACAGTCAACATATCTAGCTCTCAAATGCCCATACATGTAAATCAAAATGCAAGATGTCCAAAACTATCATTCTAAAATAAGCATATTTCGTCACCATCCGTTCTACTTAGAAAAACAAAAACAGCGGCATGTATGCTTTCTTGGGAATACATTTATATTTGAATATCATAAACACATCTCAAAATTTAATGATGAAAAACCTACATCCACGTATAGATGCATTCTCTCTTTAAGAGTCACTAGTTTCTACATTGTCACCCTCTTTTTGCTGACTTTGTTTTTCTCATCCCCAGAGGCTGCTGGCGAAGGTAGGGACAAGACCTTTGAGTCAGCAAGGGCAACTTGCCGAGTAGAAGCAGTAAAATCACATGCAATCAAAGCAGGCAGAAATCCGACCTAACTGGAAGAAGTTTGCCATTTCAGTTGACTCTGAGTCTCTGGATGATAGAGGCATACTGTTTCTGAACTGTCCCATGTCTAGCAGAGTGCACAGCCGTGAAGAATGTCCTACATGTTTGGGAAGCATTCCATTATTAACAAAAAATGTTTGGCAAAGCAAGCATATACCAGAAACAAATTTAGATCAGGAGAATATGTACTGAGGCCTGGGATACTCCACTATGGTTTTCTAGGGTGCTAAAGTAGTTCTAAAATACTCAGTTGTAAGAAGTGATGAATGATTAAACATCACAAATATGCTAATTAAATGATTCTGTCGCATTCTTTAAATCAGGTCTTGAGGAAATAACTAAGAAATCCTTTGCCAGTCTGAGTCCATATTTAAATGATGACATTCTCTGATTTAGACTGACTTTATTCCTGGCCAGTCTGGAAGAGGAGATTTTTCAGTAACTGAAGACTGAATGCAGTTTAGCTGGTCTTCAGTTCTAAGCATGCAGCAGGGTTTGTTGCTGTTTGTTTTGTCTTGTTTCTTTCTCCTAAGTGCCTTCCCTGTCTAGACTGAATCACCTCTTTTGAGTGGATGATCTGTGATGATTTCCATCTCTCTTTCTTTCCTCTTTATCAACAGGAGTAATAGCGGTGGTGATATTCATCATCTTCTCTATCATCGGCATCATGACCCGGTTCCTTTACCAGCATAAGCAGTCACACCGTACTAACCAGATGAAGGAGAAGGAATACCCAGAAAATTTGGACAGTTCCTTTAGAAATGACATTGACTTGCAAAACACAGTGAGCGAATGTAAGCGGGAATATTTCATCTGAAAAACTGCAGGGTCACCAAATATTCTCTTTTGGGTTGTTGTTATTTTTTTCTCCTTTTTCCTCTCTTTTAATTTTGGTCATTCTCCTTTTCCTATTAGTTTGCCAATTATTTTTGGCACATACCCGTATCAGCCACAGCTTCTATATCCCCTTAACCCAGCCCAGAAGACCAGGCAGCTATGGCCACTGCCTTCCTTTCTGATAAACTTATTGTGATGATAATGATCACTCAAGAGACTGACTTTGCTCCTCTAGATAAAGAAGAGACACATGTGTGCACATGTGCATATTTAGTTCTGTATTTCCAGTTTCTAAGTAAGATGCACTCTTTAGTTCCACAGCTGTTCTGTCTTGCATTAAACCTCAGGCTTGCTTTGAACCTGAGCTCTGTGACTTAGGCTTATGACACTCATCCTTGACATCCTCCCCCATCTCAAGTTCATTCCTACCAGGGAACTCAGGGTAGAGAAAGAAGATGCTAAAGGTCTGGTTCGCTTCAGTGGCACTTTCAAAGGAATAAGAGAGGTTCGTTATGTGTTGATTTTCCTTAGCAAGGGACGCCCATTGCCCTAACTCATCACCTTTTTTCACTTTGACTCTTATCCCCTGAGTATTTCAAATATAGGATTCCTGACAGTAGTGAGCTATTCCTTTGCTCCTTTCTTACCAGTCTCTCCTGGGGCCGACACTTTAGAACAGCACACAATAGCATAAACCTAGGGGAAGCATGGAAAATAGTAGCTTGAAACTAGGAGGTAAAAAAGGAAGCTGCTAGGAAGTAGATGTTCTATAACTTCAAAAATGCCTCTTCCAATTTTGTAAGAAATGTTAGCTAGGTTATTCCTGGGATTATTATACTGAGGTATATATATACATATATAAGTTGCTGCAGCATAAAGAAATTTAAATAAAAGTCTAAAATAGCACCTGTCCATGAAAGAGTTTAAACCATCTTAACTGAGCTTTAAAAACAAAAACAAAATTTAAGAAAAAATCAAAACTGCGTGAAAGAAGAGAAATACCAAGCAGGATTCTTCCCTTCCATCTACTCACCAAAGATCCGGTGAATAAAGCAAATGCAGATTTCATGTTTTAGGGCAGACACATGATCCACCTCTGTCCATAGAGCCATTCTCTGGAAGGTTCGAGGTGTACTGACTGATGGAGCATATGATTTGTGTAGTGAATCCTCACTGCTTAGTTTCAGAGGAGCCCATAAGTTCTACAGTAGATCACATTTTCAAGTCATCTACACCCTATGTATATAAAGCCCCCTCCCCCATCTTTGTGTAGGCGTAGACTCCCAGATGAGATGATGGTAAGTTTCAGCACCTTTTCCCCTCTGGATAACAAAGCTTCAAAGAAATACAGTCATTCCTTCAAGAAGGCATCTCCAGTTCATTCATGAAGTGGTGGTAAGAATCCTGATGATTTTTTGCTATGGCAACAGGTCTAGATCTTTGCTTCTGGGCCATCTTGGAGAAAAAGAGAAGGGAAAACAATATCAATCCTTCAGAATGCTGGGAATGCCAATATAATGATCCACAGATGTGGAAAGTACTTGCCGATTCTCTTTACAAGACAGATTTGGTTTGGGAAACAATTACCACATCGAAGTTTGCCAGCCTTGACAGTTAGCAGACATTCCATCTTGTTCTTAGAGTGTCTCTCGCTTCTGATTATTTAACACTCCCCTGCGTGGCCAGATTCCCAATGAACAACTCATTAGCTCCATCTCATTTCAAATCCATTTCAGGCTTTTCTTTCAGTGTCTGAGCACATGGGTAAGGATTCATCTTATAATCATATTTCTCAAATTTAGGGTGTTGTTCTAAATATACATTCTCTTCTAAAAACTTTCTGTGGATTCTTAATCACTTCATCATTATATCGTTTTGCTAGTAAACTTATTTAAAGTGATTCCAACTTGAGCATCTTTTTTTTTCCTTCCAGCTTTTTAATAAGATGAATGATCCATCAATAAGAGGAAAGATTTTTAATATTGTTTTCTCCTGCCCTGTCCACCTCTATTTCCCATTTTCATTTTTGAATTTTCTACTTCCATAAAGGCTGTATAAATCAGCCTTTTGCTTGGATACATAGTCCTTTGTCCCCTGAAATAAAAGTCACCATGAAGTGCAATGGGTTTAGCCTGAAGCATCTCCAGTAATGAAGTGGAAAGGCAAAGGAAGGTGTGAGTAATAAAACTGGAACCCCTCATTATTCAAGTCTCTGAGAAACGAGGACTATATTTGCTGACATGGTGCTAATAGAAGAAATGGAGAACTAGCAAAGGCCAACTCAGAGTACTTGCTTTCCTCATCTACTTATATATGCTCGTAGGTAGTTCTATAGTGTGAAGAATATATGAAGCTCTATCCTTGCCGCATCTGCACTGCAGAATCCACCAGCACGCCTCTCCGTGCACGTAGACGATGTATACATACGCACGACGTATCCAGACCTACGAACCAATGCCAAGACCGTGCAGTCAGCACATCACTCTTACAAGTAGAGTCTCAGGGCTAAACCAGAATTACTTTTACAGGGTTGGATTATTTCGTAACCCCAGAGAACACTAACTTTCACTAGGTGTATATGGAAATAAGCAAGCTGCTCCCTCCAAAGCAAAACACAATTTCCCCTCAGAATTAAGTGCTAACTCTGCCTGTCTTTCCTCAGTGGTACCAAATCCATGTAGTTTTGTGCAATTGTTCAATTGTGTGAGTGTTTGGATATTTGAGTGATTATAATCTAAAACAAATAGTCTTTGAAAGCATTCTGACCCTCCTTAATCACTGTTTTCTGCTTGGATAATCAAGGTCCCTGACATGCCAGCTGGACCACCATAATCCTCCACTGTAACACTTGGTCCTTGGTAACTGCTGATTACAGAAAGATTTTATGGAGTGTGGTCACTTTATAGCAAAACCAAAAACACCTGTGCAATTTCACATTCTAAGGGGCATATTTTATCGATATAATTACCACCAAACAAGCTTATTTATGTAGCAACAGTATATTTGCTTACCCTAAAATATATTAAACACCCACTGCATCACTCATTGTGCATATAGGTTAGACTGCCGTGGTCTCTATGAGAATTAATCTAGAGAATTAGACATTTGTCACTTCTCTAGACATATGTTTATGAATAGCTCAGCCTCTTCTATTCACTCTCAACTGCATATGGGAGATTTATTTTAAAGGTCCTGAGACTGAATTTTTAAAACAGTTTCTGTTCTCTTTAGTAATAACAGAGGTGGTATAACCTGACTTCTACGCCACCCCAGGGTAGCAGGAGCAGGATCAGAACAAAAGAAATAAACGTTTTTCTTTCTTTGTTCATCATGAAGTATTTACTGAATGCCCAGTGCTCCAAGGGTTATGCTAGATATGGGCTGTACAATAATAAAGTATACCTTGTTCTTGCCCTTGGAAGAGCTCAAAGTCTATCAGGGTGGGTACATATTGTTGTAACAGAGGTATGCAGAAGGTGCTAGAATGGAAAGCAAGGTCCAGCATAATCATTTTTGCAAAGCCTTGGCTAGAGACTTAAGCAGATGAATTTCTGGAAATACTCATAATTTTTTTCTTGCATAGCCCATCTTAACAAGCTGCTTTGTTTCTCTTCCTCAAAGCAAATATCTACCTATGCAGATATTTTTCTCTAGAGGGAAATAGACTAACTCTTTAGGAACAGCAAGAAAAGATGATCCTTGTCTCTAAAGAACTTTGGAGGAGGGAGAATTCTCTCCATCTTTACTTCATTTCAGGTTGGGGGATTCTGAAAATCCTTCCTATCAATCAGACCTGATAGTGACGGCTTGGGGACCCTCCCTGGGGTAGAGACAAAAATCTCCATTTCCACCCCTCTCCTCTTTTATCTGTTCTTTCAGTGCCATGTGTTTATGACCTTTTGCATCTCATTTGCTCTTCCGGATGACACTTAAGGTGTCTGCTGTCCTTCCGCCCCTCCTAAAACTCTTCTTTGTCCCCATGAACCATTTGACTCTATTTAGAATGATCTCTGAGAACTAAATGAAGTATCTTTGAGTAAGTAACTGACTAAAAGTTGTTGGCCATCTACGTGAGGTCTCACCTCTGTACTCTGGGTGAGTTTTTTTCCAATCCTGAAAGTCACACCTGTCTCTTCTCTGCAGGAAGCTTATTCACTTACAGGAGCCTCACTGGGAGGCTACAGAGTGTCTTTTCCAAGATATTCAAGGAAATAGAAATCGGGCTGTTGAAATCTTTCTTATAAAAGCCTTGACAGTTTGTCTACCAACATCCTAGATTCCTTTGAATCCCTCATAGCTGCAATCCATCAAATCCACATTGTAATACCAGCTCGCCAAGGGGAATTTGAGACAGTGTGTAGCTCTGCTACTCATTTTTCTTTAACCTAAATGCTTTGACATACTTAGGCTTCAATTGTCCTACAGATCACAAGTGGACCAAATAAATAGAGGTTTCCTTGTTCCTGTAGATGTGAAAGTGGTTAATGGAAGAAGGTGTAAGCAAACCCCAAACTTTCAGAATACCTGGAGGATAACTGAGTGCTATTTCATGTCTCTCATGCAGTTTGAAAATGTTTTCTTTATTTTTATTTTTTGAAAATGTTTCCTTTAAAAGACACATAGTGTACTTGAATTACTTCCACATACTGTTCTTGGTTCTTTGTCAACCTGTACTCTTATACCCGCACCCTTACTTGGTGGGCATTGCAGATTTGGGTGTCCCCAGTTTTCATCTCTGTTTCCACAAATCCTAAATAGTTGAACCTTTTAAAGGGAAAAACAGTGTAAACAGACACATACACAAAGACTTTGTAAAATAGGGCTGTTAGTCAAGCTTTCTTCAGGATGTTCTACATACACATCTGTTTAGTAGGGATAGACAAATTTCCTCTTGAGTTGGCAGTTATTTGAAACCTTCATATAAGGTTTTAATACTGAACTCTTGCTATGTTTGAGTGAGTTTTCTCTTATTTTGCACTAAGGTACTCTGAGGAAGAACAGAAAAGCACATTTTTTTAGTGAAATATTGTACTTTGTAAGCTAGTTGTCTGTCTTTTGTAATGTTTATAGACTACAAAGTGGCTGAGCAGACATAAGCAAGGATAAAGGCAAAAGTTGGTGTTGGTGTTTTGACCACACCTGCCAAGAACATGTTGAGGAGGAAGAGGGAATCTGTGGCAACAATTGGTGGCCTCTCAGATGTAGAGGGTCATTGTTCCCATCATGGATCAGTGGCAGCAGCTCTTCCCATGCTCTTGGCTCCTAAATCAGGAGTTCCTTCAGTGCATTTGGACCATTGTCTTACACATTAGGGAAAGAGGCAATATCATGGGGTTTACATAAATAATTCATTACCTACCTTTGCATGACACATTTTTTACCCTTCCCAGCCTATTGCAACCACATCTTTTTTTCTTTTAAATTATGTTTATTTCCTCAAGATTTTCCCAGGATGCTTTAGTGCTATCACCACAATGATCTATCCTGCCCAGGTTGAACACCCAGATGCAATTTTAAGGAAAAGAAACTGTCAAAAGACTCTTTAGGTTCACTATCCCAAATCAAAACTCCCATGAGTGGAAGGCTTGAGGTCCTTAAATCAGTCTACTGGTCCTTCTTTCCCCTTCATTGGTCCCGCCATAGGCATGACATTATAAACATTATATTATATGACATTATAAAAAGATACGATACTCTCCATTCCTGATAGTGAATACTCCCAGGGACCCACCATCTAACACTATTTGTAAACACTGCCTTTCTTAATCATTCCCAGTGACACAGGGAAAATTTTACAAAATACCAGTATAAAATTTAGAGAGTAGTACATGACCATGACCAAAGATGAATCTAATTGTTTCAGTAATTAAATACTGGTCTTATTTTCATTTGCTTCATGTTCTCCCATGCCTCAGATGCCAGAAGTAGCCTCAGAGGACATGAACAAGGTGCTGGGTATGAAAGAGGAGCATTGTATTACTCTGCAGACTCTTTGGGAGGCACATAAGTAGAAATATTATTATCCTTAAAGTTTCATTGAAACTTTAAGGATAATATTCACAGGCATCTGCTTAGTCATATTTTTCCATTATAGTCAACCCCATCCCAAAGGCTTTACATGAAATATTAACATAGTCTCTTCTATTTGAATGGCAGTGTCAAACTGTGTAACCTTGTCCTGCCTTAAATACTCATGCAAAAAATACCAAACCCTGCTTTAGAGCAACATAGTTATAGTATGAGGAGGACTTTCCATTTAGTGAGATCTAATGCCAAGACTTTTCTCCTTCTGAAGCCAGTAGTTGACAGGCCTTCTGATATTCTGAGCCGTCTTGGGTTGTCACTTCCCTCAGTCAACTGGTAGAGGCAAAAAGGGTGCAGGGTTGTTACTGGGAATACACATGCCCGCTGGGGGGTGGCGGGGGGGACCAGGAGTCTGCCTCCAGGATTTGACAGGTAAGGAGTCAGTAAACATTTTCAGTTAAAAGGCTGGATGGTCAATACTTTAGGCTCTGAAACCAGACAGTCTTGGTTGCACATATTCACTTCTGCTTTTGTAGCGGGAAGTGGGACATACATGCCATGGCTACATTCCAATAAAACTTTATTTACAAAAACAGGCAACTGGTCATATTTGAACCATGGACTGCAGTTTGCTGATCTCTGTGACAGAGCATTATTACCATGTCCATTTCAAATGGGATATCAGTCTCTCTGGCATGCAGTGGCCCTCATTTTTTGAGGAATTAGAGTGGGAAGATTATTTTTAACAAATAAACAATAAAATGCAAAATAACCTCTCCCCTCAAAAACTATATGTTGGACTTTTTGTTATGGCAAAAGCACAAAACAGGTCACCTCTCTTTGTAGATCTGCCACAGTCTAGCTTTTCCTTTGGAGCTTCTCATTTTTGTTCTTAAAACAGAATCCCAAGTGATGTTGCCTCGTTCCAAGTCAGTTTTGTAGACCACGTAACATGTCTTAATACACTGTATGGGGAAAAATAAAAGTTAGCCTTAGATTTCTTTGTTTTCTATGGTTACTGTTGTACAGAAGAAAGACTTAAACTGTAAATAATGTATATTTAATAAAGAGAGATTTTGTATGATTTTGTGTGGAAGCTAAATGTGTCTTGCCGTGTTTTCTTGGGTTAATGAAGTGTCAAACAATTAATCCCTTAGCTCCCATTCTCATCCCTTAGACCATTAACTCCCAGAAAACATGACCTGTTCTGTTGCTGGAGAAACATGAAACTCCCACTCCCTGGGTTTATTGATCTCAGCAGGCCTGAAAGTGCTGTCTTGGGCTGTCTCATCACTCAGCTGAATTATACTTGCCTGTGTGTCTGGCTCAAATGTGTACAAGAGCAAGCTCATTGACTTGGTCAAAAGTCACTTCAGGGCTCTGGAGCCATCCAGGTTTCAGCTTCCCACATGAGATCCTGGGCTTCTGTTAAGCCTTTATCAGAGCCCATTTCCAGCAGCCACATTTCTTACCTCACTTTGCCTTCTCTATCTTTTCAGAGTCCTAAGCCCAACCATACTCTATGTGTTTAAGGTACTAAACATCCATTGTCATGAAATAGAACTCACTTCATATGTTGCTTATTGACATTTCTGTGTATGGGGCAGTTAGTCAACAAACAGACATGAAAAATTGGCAAAGTTTTTAGACAGGAGAGGGACACTGTCAGATTTACCTTTTATAAAATCACATCTAACTTTTCAATGAATAATAGGCCATAGGCAAATATGAAAAGAGAAAAGAATGATTAGGATCCACCACTCCAATGGTGGTTTGGACAAGGGCTGTAGTAGGAAAGACTACCATAGTAGCTGGTCCAGACAAAACCCAGAGGGCTTGCTGATGGACTCAAAGGAGATTGTGAGCAGAAAGAAAGGAATCAAAATGATTAGAATTTTAGGCTTAAGCAACTGAATGGACAGGAGCAAATAGCTTTGTTTTGGAGAAGAGAGGCTGGGAAGTAGGAAGGGTGAATCATGAGTTCAATTTGGGATTTTTTAAAGTTTGAGATTCTCTAGGCAATAAGTGGAGGTGTCAAGCAGGTATCAATGTATGTGTCTGCCGTTCAGGAGTGTGGTCTAGTCTGGAGAGACATGTGGGAGATATATATATATATATATATATATATATATATATATATATATATGCAAGAGAGAAAGAAAGTCTGGTTGAGAATAACCAGGGCATAACTAGAAAACAGAGCCTGGTCTGTTAGAGGAAAAGAAGGCAGACACTGAGGAAGGAACAAGACCAGGTGAGTAAGTTGGAGCCCAGAGAAACAAGTACTTAACCAAGAGGAAATGAACAGTCCTTAAATGCTACTGAAAACTAAGTCAGATGAGAATACACAAACACTACAGGCTTTAGCAAGATTAAAGTACTGAAGACCCTTCTTAAATCCACTTAATGAAGAAGTAAGGAGTAAATACAATTTTTAAGTCAACTGAAGGGATGGAGAAGCTAGAGGACAGCATGGGATAAGGCTCAATGCCATAATTATATGGTAGAAATGCATGGACTTTGTAGCCAGGCAAACTACCAGGGCTCAAATCCCATAAAGTACCATTATTTAGTTTTGTCACTTGAAATAAATTAACCACCATAATTCTTAGGTTTTGAAGATGTAAATTGGAAAATTAAAAACAAAACCTTTAGTAACCCTGAGTATCAAATGAAGTAATACATGCAAACCACTTAGCTGCATACGTGGACAGTAGAGCCCTCCATAAATGCTGTCATTAATTATCTCTTTATCCTTTCCTAGTGTTTTGAAAACAAATGATACATATCATACATAATTTAAAAAGCCAGGTACAGAAAAGGCAGTCATGCTTTGTTCTGTAAGGAGGCTCAGTAGTAGTTTGCAAGCAGATTGGACTATGAAGAGGTCTTAAGTTCTAGCTCTGGCTCTGCCGTAAATGAACTTTTGAGATGCCCTTTCCCCACAAAAGCAGATACGAGATTGTAAATAATGAAACAAATCAATTACCTTAAATGTCAATAATAATCTTTCATATTAGAGAACTTGACCTCATGGGCTTTTGGCCAGAAAGTGCTTCAAATTCCAACTCTATTAATTAGTAGCTGAAGGACAGTAATAAATATGTCCTTTCTTATCTTTGAGTTTCAGTACCTGATCATTCAATGGATTTTAAAACAACATTTATGTTAAAAATATATTAGTTTCCCTACTCTCTTTATCATGAGCTGCTTTCTAGTCATATAATCAGAGAGTAACATGCAAAGTTAATAAAGAACTATAATAACTTTATCCACCTTGCCATATCCATATTTGATTTAAGCCTGCAAAACAAAACAAAAAAAATGGCTGAGTCCAAATGGACACATGGGGGAGAGGGCAGGGAAGGAATAACTCTATGGTGTTTTTAATAATACAATTTTTAAACTGTGTGAATTGATTTCATTGTTCATGATGGTTCAAAAAGAACAAATTTCCAAGGGCCAACATTTGATCATGTAGATGGGCTCACATTGTCTGCACATCTGAGACAGGTTATACAGGCTCTGACACTGTGTGCCAGCTGCTGAAAGCCCAGTCTGAAATGTGAAATCCATCCGTGGGGAGGAAACACCAGCTAGCTAATGACAGCGCTGACTAGCCGAAAAGGCAAATCCGCTTCAGCTGCGCCCTCCAAGGAGCTCCAACTGTTCAAACAGGCCTTACTTAGAGCATATCTTTCACTGAATGGAGGAGAAATGCCATCAAGGGAGAGCACAGGAGGACTCTCCCCATAAAAGGGCAGGTGGTCGCTCTCAAGTCCCTGACACATTGGTTTGGAGAATGTGACAACTTGTTCTTGTCTCCAACGGCCTTTTGTTGTGTGCAAAGCTCTCATTTAAGAGATAATTTATGAAGAGAACTAGTATGAGTCAAATATTCTCATACAATAGTAATGTAATAATAAAATAATTACCAATTGCTGTGGACCTAGTGTATGTCAAATATTTATACAAGCTACTTCTTTTGTCACAATGAAGCTATCAGACATTGTTTTTCTCATTTTGCAAATAAATATATTTAGCATGAGAAAATTGATTTGCTAAAAGAACTGCATAGTCTTTGATAATACAGATGCTTGGATTCAGTGCCCACTCTGTTATTTGTGTAGCTTTAGGCAAGGGTCTTACCCTGTGTGTGACTCTGCTTCTCATCTGGAAAATAAGAATGTTAACTCCAATTTCACAGATTGATATAGGTAGTTAGTGGAAGTGTAAAGATTTAGCTAATTTCAGCCTTAAACTACATATAGCTATACCCAGCTACAGCTAAAAAAAAGTCAAATAATGTATTTTGACCCTGGTATAACTGCTCTGTTCCTGGCTTTTACTGCTCTATGAAACTAGAGGAAAGTCTCCAATAAAGGGATAAACAAAAATGCCATAAATACCAAATTGAGGTGTTCTCAGACTATAACCACTTACACTGATCCAACACTGAATCTGTGATACCAACAGAATATGTAGGAATCATTCTGTGTCTGTAGGAAACCCTCTGTGATATACCTACTCACTGGGCCAATCTCCTGTGAATCAGGAGTGTAGCTGATCTTTACTTGCCAGATGTCTTAAGAGGCAGAGCCTCTTCTGGAAGACAATGACAGTATTCAATGTTCACTTAAAACCAGGGCCCATAGAAAACATTTTTGAGCACAGAATTTTTTAAAAAGATTTTATTTATTTATTCATGAGAGGCACAGAGAGAGAGAGAGGCAGAGACACAGGTAGAGGGAGAAACAGTCTCCCCATGGGGAGCCTGATGTGGGACTCGATCTCAGGACCTTGGGATCAGGCCCTGAGCCAAAGGCAGACGCTCAACCCCTGAACCACCCAGGTGTCCCCAGCACAGAAATTTATAACAAGTAAAACCAAATGCTCCTTTCTAATAAACAGGCAGAGATCTTCCACCAGTCATGGCTCCATTTTGGAATTTTGGTGGGATATTCATGCTGTAGCATATTCTAATTCTTGCGGATCTTCTCTTTAGGCGTCTGTGAAGAAGCTGGTGAGCTTATTAAAGAAACTTTATGATAGACGTTAATTGAGAGCCTGCAGTGTGCTAGATGCTGCACTTCCCACGTATGCTTCTGGTTTTGTTGTTGTTGTTGTTGTTGTTTTAAGATTTATTTATTTATTCATTCAGAGAGAGCGAGAGAGAGGCAGAGACACAGGCAGAGGGAGAAGCAGGCTCCATGCAGGGAACCCGATGTGGGACTCGATCCCCGGTCTCCAGGATCACACCCTGGGCTGCAGGCAGCGCTAAACCGCTGCCACCAGGGCTTCCCCATGCTTCTGTTTTTAAATTATAAGGAAAGGCAAAGTTAAAAATAAAACTGTCAGAAACCAAATAAAAAGAGATCAATGTCATGTGCTGTGTATATATGTTCTTTAACATTTTATCTCATAAAAAAGACACCTAATTTTGTCATCCTTTAGATTTTGCAAGATAATTTTATAATATTAATATTATAGTGTATAATATGAACTCTACTATATATTCTGAGAGTAACCATTAATTTTCTTTCTCATTCATTCAGTAAATATTGCTAAGCAATTTTGATGTGGATTTTGAGTGAGATGATGGGAATAATCACATAATATTTGGGGAGTCCAACAGATAACAAGTCTGTAGAGGAGGTGCTATAGAGAATGCTCAGGTTCCAATTAGCACACATGAGCAGAGAGCAGGCATTTGACTAAAGAAGATGTGATTTCCGTTGTGTCTTGTAGGTCTAGAGGATGATCAGAAGTTAAGTCGAAAATGACATGTAAGAGAAAGGAAATAGCATTTGAAAAAAGGCACTGAGGCAAGAATGACTGTACCCATTCAAGAAATTTTACATAGCTCAATGTAGCTTAGAATAAAGTTAGAAAGTTCTTATTCAAAAATGACAGGCAACTCAGCAAAGATGTGAGAATGACCTTTTATTTTAAAGTTTCCTCACTGGGATAAGGAAAGCAAAGATAAGAAATAAGGAAAGTGCAAAAGTGAAATGGAATCATATTTCAGTTGCATCATATTTAAGTAAGTATTAGATGAGATTTGATATCAGAAGATTTCCATTTGGTACCACCCCTCCCTTTTCCAGCTATGTAGACCAGAGGCAGTTGAGCCACTATTTTGAGCTTTAGGTGTCTAATTTATAATATGAATTGTTATGAGTAATTAATGAAAGAAATACAAAAGTATTTTAAAAACTACAGAGAGCAATACAAATATTAGTTATTTTTATTGCACCTTCAAGCTCAGAGTGGGAGAAAATATACATCAATTTTAGCAGGGAAAGATAGTAAATATTTTGGGCTTTAAGGATCAATGTCTATTTAAAGCATTCAACTCTACTATTTTAGTATGAAAGCAGACATGGACAGTGTGTGAGTGAATGAGTATGGCTGAGTTCCAAAATAACTTTATATATGGAAGCTGAAATTTAAATTTCATATAACTTCCATGAAATTTTATTCTTCTTTTGGTTTTGTTCAACCATTTACAAATGCAAAAAAAAAATAAATGCTTAGCTCACAAGCTGTGCAATAACAGACAATTGGCCAGATTTGACCCATGGGACATACTTTGTAAATCCTTTAAGTAGACAAATATTCATTGAATTTGAAACCTAGCTTGTCTTAGTGTTAAAAGTGGATATATAAAATATATACTTGTTTTCTTTTGGAGACCAATACCATGAAAATGTACATGCAATGTAGAAAATAAGGCTGAGAATGCGGAGAGGTCTCTAAGTGGTGTGGGATGCAAGAGATTAAGACTGCTCTTGAGTTGGTTGAATGGAGAAGAGTGTAAAGCAGCTCCTTGGGCTACAGCTTCTACAGGCTGGATGACCTTAGTTTCCTGCTTACCTCAAAAAGCTGCCATGGAGATAAGAAACAAACAGGTTATAAATATGAAAACACTTCTTATCTATAAAACATATGAATGTGAGTTATAATAGAGACACTCTGTTGTAATCTTGTTTGTTCAGACTGAAAGACCCAAAGGAAATTAGCAACTTTTACAGAAATCATGGATATGACCAGATTACATATTTAATTTTGTGATCAAGTTAATTAGGTTTAGCCACTTTAAAGGGAAATAAACATGCTTGTGGAGAAAGGCAGTTTCGTTTGCTCAGTAGAGAGGATATTAATGTATGGGATCAACTGGATAATTTTAAGCTTCTAAACCTATGCATAATTCATGGGCAATGGGTATATAGTAAGATATTGAATCCTTAATCCCTTGGTGAGGAATCCCTGCCAGACTTCAGGTGGCTGGGACACTCCAGCTAGTGAACTTGCCCAAAGCTCCTGAAATGATGGCCTTTTAAGACGGCATTGTAGGGATGGTGGATCAAATTCAGTAATTCCAGATCTCCATTGTTGTGTTGGGATAGACAGTACAGACAAAACAGCTAAGCAGAAAGCATAAAGAAAGGCAATTTAAGGATTAAATTTAGGAAGACTATAGCTAGCAAGACAATGCCAAGCAAAGGAAATGGAGGGGGGGAAAAAGCTGAAAATTTACATAAGACAATTGGTCAAAAAGTTTTGTGCTCTTCTAGAAAGGAAGAGCTCTTAACAGAAAGCCATAAAAATCCTGAGGGTTTGTATAGCTTTTTCACTTCTCCCTTTTAACACAACTGGATGTGAATTCTTGAGTTGAATAACTGTCAGTTTTGTTGCAAGGTCAAATCCAAATGTTGAAAGATAAAGAACCAGGAACAGTGTCATATTTAAATCAGAAGAATTGAATGCCATGCTCTTCAGGCTTTCAATGAGCTTGGCCATGATCCCTGGCATTGACCCTAACTACCTGTTCTAAAGAAGGAAACATTCAGAAAAGTCAGGAAAAAAGAGAAAGAGGGGAGAGAGAGAGAGAGAGAGAGAGAGAGAGAGAGAGAAAGAAAGAAAAAGAAAGAAAGAAAGAAAGAAAGGAAGGAAAGAAAGAAAGAAAGAAAGAAAGAAAGAAAGAAAGAAAGAAAGAAAGGAAAGAGAAAGAAAGAAAGAAGAAAGAAAGAAAGAAAGAAAGAAGAAAGAAAGAAAGAAAGAAAGAAAGAAAGAAAGAAAGAAAGAAGAAAGAAAGAAAGAAAGAAAGAAAGAAAGAAAGAAAGAAAGAAAGAAAGAAGGAAAGATCCTAGCAAACCCATTAAATAACCCATCTGGGGTAATCTAAAATAGCATGAAATGTTATTGTATTAGAACACAATATTCTGGAAGAAAGCAAAGCTTTTTAGATCAATTTAATTTATTTCAGCAAAAGGGTATAAGAACACAAGAATAAGGTAGAAAGAATAAAAGTCATTTATCTTCTTTTCAAGAAGGCTTCGATCAATCTCAAAAGACTCGTTCTCCTCTGTGTATTATTCATCCATGCCATAGATATTGGCTCCACAGCTTTTCTCCTATTGCAACATAGGTATCCCTCTGTTATTAAGACTTTGCTTACCTTTTACCTGTTTCCAGTCTTGCCTGTCAGTCTCGGAGAATTTTGAGGGCAGTGGCCAAGCCTTACTATTCTCCGTTATACACATAAGAGAAAACAGAAAAAATACAAAAGGTGTTTGGCCTCTCCATTCATATTGTTGGATGGATCAATGGTTAAATGTCAGGCTAAAATACCATGATAACTTTATGGAGAAGTGTGGGACAAAGAGGTTTGGGATGAGTGCTCAGAAAATAATATAAAGTATTTTTAAATATCTCCCACAAAATATTTTGGGCATGATGAAATAAAAAATGAGGTAGAGCATAAATCCCTGAAAACCTTGAAGAGAATAATTTTTTATCTCAGAAAATTTAACTACTGTCTTTACTTTCTTGTCATCAAACATTTATTGAGTTTCCTTACACTGAGTTTCATAATTGTCCTTTATTTTTTTTTTTTTTTTTTGCCTTCCAAATTTCTTATTTTTTTTTTATTGGTGTTCAATTTACTAACATACAGAATAACACCCAGTGCCCGTCACCCATTCACTCCCACCCCCCGCCCTCCTCCCCTTCTACCACCCCTAGTTCGTTTCCCAGAGTTAGCAGTCTTTACGTTCTGTCTCCCTTTCTGATATTTCCCACCCATTTCTTCTCCCTTCCCTTATTTTCCCTTTCACTATTATTTATATTCCCCAAATGAATGAGAACATATAATGTTTGTCCTTCTCCGACTGACTTACTTCACTCAGCATAATACCCTCCAGTTCCATCCACGTTGAAGCAAATGGTGGGTATTTGTCATTTCTAATAGCTGAGTAATATTCCATTGTATACATAAACCACATCTTCTTTATCCATTCATCTTTCGTTGGACACCGAGGCTCCTTCCACAGTTTGGCTATAGTGGCCATTGCTGCTAGAAACATCGGGGTGCAGGTGTCCCGGCGTTTCATTGCATTTGTATCTTTGGGGTAAATCCCCAACAGTGCAATTGCTGGGTCGTAGGGCAGGTCTATTTTTAACTGTTTGAGGAACCTCCACACAGTTTTCCAGAGTGGCTGCACCAGTTCACATTCCCACCAACAGTGTAAGAGCGTTCCCTTTTCTCCGCATCCTCTCCAACATTTGTTGTTTCCTGCCTTGTTAATTTTCCCCATTCTCACTGGTGTGAGGTGGTATCTCATTGTAGTTTTGATTTGTATTTCCCTGATGGCAAGTGATGCAGAGCATTTTCTCATATGCATGTTGGCCATGTCTATGTCTTCCTCTGTGAGATTTCTGTTCATGTCTTTTGCCCATTTCATGATTGGATTGTTTGTTTCTTTGGTGTTGAGTTTAATAAGTTCTTTATAGATCTTGGAAACTAGCCCTTTATCTGATATGTCATTTGCAAATATCTTCTCCCATTCGGTAGGTTGTCTTTGAGTTTTGTTGACTGTATCCTTTGCTGTGCAAAAGCTTCTTATCTTGATGAAGTCCCAATAGTTCATTTTTGCTTTTGTTTCTTTTGCCTTCGTGGATGTATCTTGCAAGATAGTAACTTCTTGCAAGATACATAATTGTCCTTTAAATGTAACCTCGTGTTAAGGAAATCATTTAAAAAGTTTTAGTTGATTATTAATAACTGATGGAGAGACAAGTCTTACATTCAATTTATTAAAATACATTCCAGTAGTAACATGGTAGGCTACCACAGAAACGTCAGTTATTGGGCTAACTGCTCATTGATATTGTTTTTGTTTAATGGTGAAAAAATAAGCACTAATATTAAAAACTCACAGACACCTGTCAGGTCTTCAGTAGTCTTAGAGATATGGGATGACTGATGCTAGTTCTGGGTTTGAAGGCATTAAGGTCAGGCTGGAGTAAGATTTTGAGTAGTTAATTAGGTACCATCTGAACTGTGGTTTGCAAAGACTTCTAAGAGCTGTGCATATTGGGACGCCTGGGTGGCTGAGTGTTTAAGCATCTGCCTTTGGCTCAGGGTGTGATCCTGGAGTCCCAGGATCGAGTCACACATCGGGCTCCCTGCATGGAGCCTGCTTCTCCCTCTGCCTGTGTCTCTGCCTCTCTCTCTGTGTCTCTCATGATAAATAAGTAAAATCTTTAAAAAAAATAGTTGTGCATATTAATTTCTATGGAATACTAAAATATTATAGAAATAAAAAGGATTGCATGAGTAATTAATCTTTGAGGAGCAAAATATATTTTCTAAATCTGGCACTTCAATGTATGTGGACAAATTATAAGAATCTCCGCAGTAAAGAAATACAATGAATTTTGTGTATCCCATGTATGTCAGTGTTTTTGAACATGGAACATCCTCTCCCAAACCCCATTAATTAGCTTCTATTTATGGAAGTGAACAGTACACTGATCCAGGAGTCAAAAGGTCAGTGAGATCCTACCATCAATTCTATTCCTGACACATTATTTGACCTTGGACAAAACAATTCTACTTTCAACAACACAGTTTCCTCTAATGTAAAGTGAGAGAGCTGATCCACAGGTATCTCAGCGCCGTCATTCCCCTCCAGCTCGATGACAGAAAGGCCTTGACAGAGAGGACACCACTTCCTCTATATTGATTTTCCACTTAGTCTAAGTCAACCCTAAGGACATGTAACAATAATATTAATGAAGAATGAGATTAAGGACTGGCAAAATCAGTTACCTTTTAAAAAAATAGCATAGATGAGAAACATTAAGAATTTTAAAAATTGTTCTGAATGTGATATAGAATTTGAACCTCGTTGAGTCTGAAGGAATGAACAGGGAACCTGAAGAGTGATATACAGAGGAAAATGCAAGGCTCTGACACATCAGCCTCAGGATTGTAACATTTTGGCAGAAGACGCCAAGGAATGTTTTATATTAAGACGTGACGTCATCAGCCACAAGGTGAAATATGCCTTCTATCCCAGTCTATAGGTGTCACTATTGAGAAGCTCCCAGGAATCCGTTATCTGTGAATTAGTCAACTTTTCTTCAACTTACATGTGAAAGAGGACTTCAACTCCCTCCAATTTGACCTCAAACTTTCTTATTGATTAAATTCTTCTTTCCAGTTTCCCTTAACTGAGGCAAAAGACCCTGTGGACAAAGAATCCCCTGATGGAATGGAAACTACTCCCTCAAGCCATAAAGACAGCCAGCCCCTGTCCATGATTGACTCCAAGACAGTAATCAATTTAACCTTCACTGCCCACCTGCAGGTACTGGTACTCACCAGGCTTTGCCTCAGATTTTCCTTTTATAAACTTGGAAATATTTTTGGTGCCTTGGACATTCTATCCCCCTTTTCCACATATAGAAACTGAAGAAAAGAAAGATGAAGGCAAAAGTCTAAGGTCACACTGAAAGGGTCAGAATTTGAGCCCAGGTGAATCTGAAGGAATGAAAGGGAAATCCAAGAGACAGTAATGTGTGGAGAAGGTGAGGCATGGGCACATCACCAAGCTCTATCATCCTTCCCCAAACTCCATCTTCCTTCTTTGTTATACCTCCAGACAAGGAATGATCTTAGTTACAAAATGTCCCTATGAGCCGTGGAATGATGTTGCCTCTTTTTTTTTTTTTTTTTGTCTTTATTTTTTCTGTCCCTTTCCATTGTCACAAATGTAGGCTAAAGACACCTAATTTGTCAAAGTCTGTCCTCACATTCTTTTATCAGGGAGAATTTCCCCACTGAGTCCATTCAAATGACTAAAATGCCCTTACACCCTGGGAACCTCCCTATGGCAGAAGAAAAGACAGAACACTGAGGAGATAATGGATAAAAGGAGAAATTAGCAGAATTAGCAGCATTCAGATGAAAATTGAGAAGGGCTTAGTCAACATGGTGCTCTTTCCCAGTGTCAGAAATTTGAATATTCAGAAATTTGTCAATCTGAGGAGACTGTTCATTTTAAGGGATGCTTTTCTGAATAGCTCTGTGGAAATCAGAACAAGCTGCCAGATAAGATCACTGCCCTGTAGCTAGGAGTGAAACAGATCAAAGACATTAACTGGGAGGATGAGATTGCATTTCTGCACAGAGAAGATGCTTTCTTGAGATTGGAGAGTGCAGCACGAAGTAAAAGGATAACAGGGCTGTGACTTAATTGTCAGTTTACTTTGCACATAGCAATAATCTCGAATGCTCAGAAGATGTCAAGAAAGCAGAATATAGTATTAAACCTCATCAAAGAACAGACAGTGAAAGACAGGAAGCCCTGGGAATGGGCAGAATTTTCTTTAGGAGCTTTGTGTGTGTGCAGGGTAGGCTTCTGCCATTCTGGGCCTCAGTTTCTATCCCCTTCAAATGAAAGGAATAGACAAGATGGGCTCTGGGGCTTTTCCTCCTCAATTTATGAGTCTGTCCTGAGAAAAGCGAAGTCCATTGAGAATTCAGAAGCGTTTTCAGAAGATTTGGGGAAGAATCACAGGATTCAAATAGAATCACCTCCCCATAAAACAAAAACAAACACAAAAACAAACAAACACAAAAACATGAAAATAAATCTTAGTTTCTCTCATGATCAAATTCTGAAGTGAAAATAATGATCAGTCAATATATTCTTCTAGCTAACAGCCATAACAGTGACAACTTCTACCATTATCGCTAATCCTCACAGTATCTCTGCAGAGTAAATCCCTGCATTCTCAATTTACCGATGAGAGAATCTTGTCTTCAAAAGATCACATAACTTCTCCAATTTCTGCTCTTTTAACCATTTGGAAGAGGGAGAAATCCAATGTGAGGTGATATGATTCCAAATGTTTTTCAGAGTAATCACCACTATATTCACCTCCTTATCCAATCTTAACTGGGCTGTCCCAAGAGCGGAAAAAGACAAAATCCAGAGACTTAAAATCGGAAGTTGGTAGAAAGTGGCTGGTTAACATGAACTTGGTGGTTAATTCTGAAGTTAGCATACTCAGGAGTGACCCTCACATAACCAGTGAGTTGATTGGGATTAAGATGGAACACACAGTAATAAATTCTTTGAGAAAGTTTTGAAAAATTAAAAGCAAACCAAATAAAAAACAATATTTGACATTAATTGAAATCTTAAAACGTTAAGTGTTGTGCTAAAATCTTTATGATTATTTTCCCTTTAATCCATCAGCTCCATGGAATAGGCATTATCTTTTCCTTTCCTGGTTTTTGGCTAAAGAAGCAGAGTTTTAGAGAATTTAAGTACTAAGGTCTTAGAGCAAGATTCCAAGACAGATCTTGAATCCAAATCCCATGATCTCAACCATTGTTTTACTCCATTCAGCAGCCAGTAGCCAGGTAACATTAGGCTTAGCTCTTAATACTGGGTAAGTACATGCAGACTCAAGTACCTTTGGTGTATGAGGTGCATGCATGTGAAACTGGAAATGAAGAAAGTAAATGCTTTACTCTGGGTCAAGCATCTAGCCAAAATACCCAGCTTAGAGTCCAAGTTAAAAACCCTTGAACCCATAAACTGGGCTGTTTTCCAAACATAGAAATCACTAACCTAGAAGCCAAGCAATAGCCACTTTTCAACAGTGATGGAGAGGACCTGTGGTCACAAGACCAAACTACCTAGTGCATTATTGACTTTTTGAACATTGGGGTCTTAACCATCATCCACTCTCCTTTCTTTCTTTCTTTCTTTCTTTCTTTCTTTCTTTCTTTCTTTCTTTCTTTCTTTCTTTCTCTGTCTGTCTTCATCTTTGTCTTCTTCTTCTAAACTTGGAGTGAAATGGGTACTATTACTCAAATTGTAAAAACAAGACGTAACTATGCTGAGTCCTTGCTGCTTTGCCTACCCTAACCCTAGTCAAGCCCCAAGACAAGTCACAATTAGGTATCATAGGATTGAAGAATCTGGGATTCACATGGTTTAATATATTTATTTTTCAGATAAAAAAACAGAACTATCACACAGCTTGCTCATTAACCCCAAAATTATTATTTACAATTTATATGGGTTTAGGGAAGACATTCAATTTGTCCAGATCCTCAGGTGTTTCGTGTGTAAAATGGGGATAATATTAACCAAGCCTCCTGCACAGGATTGAATCAGGAATTAAATGAACTAAGAAAATTATCAAGGACAGTATCTGGGACAGAGTTCAGTAAATGCTGACAAATTTTAGCTCACATCAAATATCTCTTACCAAGGTCTTTTGAAACTGCAACTCCCCTGTGACATTCCCATGACTACTTAAATCCACATGGAATTGCTTTCTCTGACTAAATTATTACTCTAGAAAACTTACCACTTAATTTTACATTTGTAAGTAGTTTATTTATATACAAGCCTTTGGCTCTTAATTCCAGATTCTCTGCAGAATATATATTGAAATGTCTCATTGGAGACATTGGTGAACATTGGTTCACCATGGCCCCCATGCTGCCAACTTCAATGCCTAGGTCATAGTAGATACCCATAGCTAACTTTTAATTGAATAATTAACTTTTATAATCATCTAATCAACTTAAAGCCACAGCTATTCTAAAAAGTAAAATTGTTTGATAAGTCTTATAATTAAACTAATCATTCTCTGTCCCACCCACCTCCTCACCTGATTTTAAAAGCCCCAAAGAGAATATATTACAGTTGTTTTTTCTGGTACCATCCCATATTTTTCTAAATAACATGTTTCTGCTGGTAATTTTGACTTTTTTAAATAATAAATTTTTTTTTATTGGTGTTCAATTTGCCAGCATACAGAATAACACCCAGTGCTCATCCCGTCAAGTGCCCACCTCAGTGCCCACCACCCATTCACCCCCACCCCCCCGCCATCCTCCCCTTCCACCACCCCTCGTTTGTTTCCCAGAGTTAGGAGTCTTTATGTTCTGTCTCCCTTTCTGAAATTCTGAAATTTCCCACTTATTTTTTCTCCTTTCCCCTTTATTCCCTTATTCACTATTATTTATAGTCCCCAAATGAATGAGACCATATAATGTTTGTCCTTCTCCGATTGACTTACTTCACTCAGCATAATACCCTCCAGGTCCATCCACGTCGAAGCAAATGTTGGGTATTTGTCATTTCTAATGGCTGAGTAATATTCCATTGTATACATAGACCATATCTTCTTTATCTCTTTCGATGGACACCGAGGCTCCTTCCACAGTTTGGCTATTGTGGACATTGCTGCTATAAACATCGGGGTGCAGGTGTCCCGGCGTTTCATTGCATCTGAATCTTTGTGGTAAATCCACAACAGTGCAATTGCTGGGTCATAGGGCAGGTCTATTTTTAACTCTTTGAGGAATCTCCACACTGTTTTCCAGAGTGGCTGCACCAGTTCACATTCCCACCAACCGTGCAAGAGGGTTCCCTTTTCTCCACATCCTCTCCAACATTTGTGGTTTCCTGCCTTGTTAATTTTCCCCATTCTCACTGGCGTGAGGTGGTATCTCATTGTGGTTTTGATTTGTATTTCCCTGAGGCAAGTGATGCAGAACATTTTCTCATGGGCGTGTTGGCCATGTCTATGTCTTCCTCTGTGAGATTTCTCTTCATGTCTTTTGACCATTTCATGATTGGATTGTTTGTTTCTTTGCTGTTGAGTTTAATAGGTTCTTTATAGATCTTGGAAACTAGCCCTTTATCTGATAGGTCGTTTGCAAATAGCTTTTCCCATTCTGTAGGTTGTCTTTGAGTTTTGTTGACTGTATCCTTTGCTGTGCAGAAGCTTTTTATCCTGAGCAAGTCCCAATAGTTCATTTTTGCTTTTGTTTCTTTTGCCTTCGTGGATGTATCTTGCAAGAAGTTACTGTGGCCGAGTTCAAAAAGGGTGTTGCCTGTGTTCTCCTCTAGGATTTTGATGGAATCTTGTCTCACATTTAGATCTTTGATCCATTTTGAGTTTATCTTTGTGTCTGGTGCAAGAGAGTGGTCTAGTTTCATTCTTCTGCCTGTGGATGTCCAATTTTCCCAGCACCATTTATTGAAGAGATTGTCTTTCTTCCAGTGGATAGTCTTTTCTCCTTTGTCGAATATTAGTTGACCATAAAGTTGAGGGTCCACTTCTGGGTTCTCTATTCTGTTCCATTGATCTATGCGTCTGTTTTTGTGCCAGTACCACACTGTCTTGATGACCACAGCTTTGTAGTACAACCTGAAATCTGGCATTGTGATGCCCCAGCTATGGTTTTCTTTTTTAAAATTCCCCTGGCTATTCGGGGTCTTTTCTGATTCCACACAAATCTTAAAATAATTTGTTCTAACTCTCTGAAGATAGTCCATGGTATTTTGATAGGGATTGCATTAAACGTGTAAAGTGCCCTGGGTAACATTGACATTTTCACAATATTAATTCTTCCAATCTATGAGCATGAAATATTTTTCCATCTCTTTGTGTCTTCCTCAATTTCTTTCAGAAGTTCTATAGTTTTTAGGGTAAGATCCTTTACCTCTTTGGTTAGGTTTATTCCTAGGTATCTTATGCTTTTGGGTGCAATTGTAAATTGACTTTTTAGTTGGAGATACCACTATGATTTTCCTACTATAGAAAATAAGGATTTAGCTTTTCTTTATTAACGCCCTACCATCCACCCAGAAGAATTAATGCACAGTTGTTGGCCACATCAATATTCAGTGCTTATATCATCGTGACTATATAAATATTAGCCAACCTAAGGCAATTACCATGTAATAATTTCATATATTATCTTATAAATCTCTATTTCTTTATGTTTTCACTTGCTTGATTAGCCTTTCAAAAGTTTATCATTAAACTGCCTGAAGAGTGAATCTCCTCTCAATATGCTAAAGCACATCAGGTATGCGGTTTCATTTCATCCTTCCCTTCTGAAGCCTTTGATCCATCTGCTCTAGTCAAGAGTTCTGCTCTCAGGTCTGTTGCTGAGCTATTCTCCTGGGGTTTCCCTTCACCATCATGTAGGAAATACAATATACGATGCTTTATTTTGCATTATATTCCCTTTGCCTGAATATCATGACTTCCCTGCTTTTTTTCTTTCTCCCTCATTTGGGGAGACTGTACTGAGGAAAAATATGACAGGAATGAAAAAAAATTAGATCTTGCTTATATATAAAGCCCTAATGCTTTTCTCATGCTTGATAACTAGCTAGGTGAGGGGCAGAGTTTTTAGTTTAAAAATATTTTCCCTTAGAATTTTGAAGATTGTTCCACTGCCATTTTGGCCTCTGATATAGGAACTAAAGTCCTGGACTATAATACATTCCTCATTCATTATAGAATGCTGCTTATTTACAGTTTCTAAAATCATTCAGAATTTTCCCTTTGTTGCTTTTCTGAAATTCCATGACGTTATTACTTGTTTTAAGTGCTTTTCCTTTCATTGTGCTTTGCCCATAACAAGCCCCTTTAGGCTGTGGCTTGAAAAGCTCAAGCATTCTTTGATAAAATTCCTCCTTTCTGATTTCTCTGTCTTTGTGGAACAAAATGATTTGGAGCATCTGGGTCTGATTCTCAGTCTCTTTCTTTTCTTTTTTTCTTCCTTCCTTTCTCTCTGTCTCTCTCTCTCTCTTTTTTTTTTTGTCTGTTTTTCCATCATTTTACTCTTCAATCTGAATATTTTCCTTAGTTATCAATCCTACTTTTGAGCTTTGAGTTTGTTCTATCCTAACTTTGCTTTCCAAGAGTCCTTTTATATTATCTTAATGTTGACTTATTATAGCACCTTGTTCTTTTTAAGTTCATTTTCTATCTCCACTCATCAGAATTAACTACATTACAAATATGAATTTGAGTAAATCTACAAGTTTGAGTAAATATAAAAATTTTGCTCAATTTGGCATGAGTTTTTTGAGAAAAACTCATGAGTGACACTTGCTTTCAGATAGACTGCTCTGTTTAAACTAGATTTGCTCAAACAAGCATTTGCAATGCAAGCAAGAAGAAATGTTCCTCTCCAAAGGGATTAGTGAGAAAACAGTAGGGCTGTGGAGATAGCAAGTTATCCAGCCCCTTCTCTTCCTCCACGCATCTCATTGCCTTATTCTCCCAAAAAGCTGTTAACCAAAAGTCACTCTATCTCATCAGCTGACATGTTGCTTTTACATACTGTTGAAATAAATGTAGCACTCAAGAGTACTTGCCAATTGTTTTTACCAGAATTGTTTTCTGTCACCCCCTCCACAAATGTTTTATGTTAAAGCATCATCCTTCAGTGTGAATGTATCAGGAGTTAGGGCCTTCCCAGAGGTAATTAAGGTTAAATTAGGTGATAAGAATAGGTCCCTAATCCATTAGGATTGGTGTCTTATAAGAAAAAGAAGAGTCACCAGGAAGCTCTCTCTCACTCTTCCTGTGAACACTAGGAGAGAAATGATTGATCTCCTGGCCATATGTAAACCAAGAAGAGTTCTCTCCAGATTCCTCCCTGACTGCACCTCCATCTTGGACTTGCAGAGTCTAGAAAAATATCTGTCCTTTAAGTTACTCAGCATGTGTTATCATTATTTTTCATTTATTTATTCATGAGAGACACATACAGAAAGACAGAGAGAGACAGACAGAGAAGCAGGCTCCATGCAGGAAGCCCGATGCGGGACTTGATTCCGGGTCTCCAGGATCATGCCCTGGGCTAAAGGTGGTGCTAAACCACTGAGCCACCCGGGCTGCTCCCCATGTGTTATTTTTATGGCAACTCTAGTGCATTAACAGTTACTTAATAATCGAATCAAACTTTCACAATCTACTTTATGACTGTTCTATACTGGGTCTGGAAGTGGGAGTGAACCCAACCACAAATTTCTAGGAATTATCAGTTTAGAAAGAAAGTGAGAACATCCATTCCCGACTGCTGGTGCAAAATTCTACTGTAATACTTTCTGATGATCTTAGATAACTGAAATGCTGGAGTTACTTTAGATCCCAAATAGAGTCTCATTCCAGGAATTTAAAATATCCAGAATTAATTATTAATTAAAACTTTACTAGATTTTAACTTAAAGTTCCTCTCCTTTCCAAGAAAGGGCTGCTTACTTTGATGGGGTAATGGTGATGATTTTTTTTGTTTTTTTTTTTTTTGTTTTTTGTTTTGTTTTTTGTTTTTTTTTTTTGGCCAAACACCTCAGGCTTTGAAGCAACCCACAAGCTGATGTTCCTCACTTTATTAGGGGAAAGCAGAAGAGGTTAAGTAGCCAGATGGATCCCAAATGGACCCAACACATGTTCACTTGAAGAGTAAGTTAGGAATACATTGGAATTATTCATGCTTCTTCCTGGTGCTTTGTCTCCAATGCCTGTGGTACCACACAGGTTCCTATAGAAAATAAATACTGATCACATAGTGATGAACACATTAAGAAATAGAACCTCCGTTATTTCCATGTGATCAACTGGAATTGTTTTTGGATTAAACTATTTTCAGCTTTATTAAGATAAAATTAACAAAGATTCTATATATTTAGGCTGTACAGCATGATAATTTACTATACATATATTGTGAAATGATTACCATAATCTGATTAACTAACATATCAATCAAAATATGGAAACTATGTTTCAAAAGTACAATATTTAATTCATACGTGAAGTTATTTATATACAAGTAATATCTTTAAAATAGAAATTCATCCCTATAATTGATTGGCCTTTCTTTTGTACTTCAATATTCATTTTATTTTGCCTTTATTTTTTGTTTCTTATTGGCATGATTGCAAAGACAAGGTTTGTTAAAAGAACATTTTTGGGGTACCAAGGTGGTGCAATTGGGTAGGCATGGGACTCTTGGTTTCAGCTGGGGTCCTGATCACAAGGTTGTGGGGCTCCATGCTTACCAGAGTCTGCTTGGGACTCTCACTCTTCTTCTGCTCCTCCCCCACCCTTCCTCCCTTCTCTCTCTCTCAAAAAAAAAAATGAATAAATCTTAAAAAAAAGAAATTTTCATTGTCCATATTTCCTTTAATGTCTTGATATTATTTTTATTGAATTATTAATACTGAAATAAATTATGTCTAATAAAGGAGAGGATTGATTTTAAAAAGGGACTTGCAACTATAAATTAAGTTGGTTTTACCACTGAAGGAAAATATATCATTGTCCTTTACTTAGCAGAAGACCCCAAGATGTCTATAGCAAAGGTGCATTCTGTCCTCTGTTTGTTTCAAGTACCAGCCTTGCTCCTCCTCTGCTGAACCCTTCACCAGCAGCTTATTCTAGCCATGGCATTTCCAGAGCAGCTCCTCCACATCAACATACCATTGCTCATGCAATTTCTTCTAACTGGAATTTCTGTTCCCTCTGTGCATCCCTTTTGAGTCCCTACAAGGCATTAAAGATTAGAGGTAGTTTTATCTTCTTCATGAAATCTTTCTTGTCACTGCTCTAAGTATATTTTTCAGTCCCCTATCTGAGCCCCACTGCACTCCATAAATAATTATCTACTGACTCCTATATAATTTGCTCCTTTTTTTGTGAAATGATTCAAATATATTGAGACCACATTAGTTATCCGTTTTGTGAAATATTTCAAGTATAGGTAAAAGCACAGAAAAAAAAATCAAATTCTCATGTACCAACCAGATTAACAAATGGTAACACTTTGTCATTTGGGGATCAGATCTTTTGTTATTATTATTTAATAATAATATTATTATTAAAGTAATAAAATATAAATCTTGAAGACCGTTCTTCTCATTTCCATTTCTGTCCATCCATTGATAAAGGTAAACAATAGTCTAAAACTGATACATATTTTTCTGAATGATATTCTTTATTTACTATACATGTGTGGTCATAAAATATATCACTTTCACGCCCATATTAGTGTGTATATATTAAACAAATGTATAATATTTATATACATTGTTAATTTCTTTCTTTTTTATTTTTTAAATTTTAATTAAAATAAATGGTATCACAGTGCTCATATCTTCCTACAATTTTTTTAATTTCCACTCACCTTTAAGCTTTTAAGTTTAATCCATTTGGATCAGATTTATTACTGAGAGCTGTTGTAAAAATATCATGTTATATATACCCACAACTTACCTATTTGTGTAGTGATGGAAATCTCCAAAACTAATCTATTCTCACATCTTCAAAGAATGAGAGGGCCTGCTTCTCTACACATACCAACTTTTAGAAATTGTGTTCTTTTAAACACCTGTGACTTGATGAGTATGAAATGAAGTCTCGATATTTTAATTTAATTTGATTTTATACTTCTTGGTAAAGTTAATTTAGTGCATTGAACATCTGTTATGTGCCCATCACAGTTCGTACTTCCTGGGATACCTCAGTGAACAAATTAAAGAAGGATGCTTGCTCCAGTGAGGCTGATATCTGGTGGGTGAAGGGGAGACAAAGAATAGGATGTCAATAATATATAAGTAAATTAGTGAGTACATAAGACCTTTTTTTTTTAAGATTTTATTTATTTATTCATGAGAGACACACAGAGAGAGGCAGAGACATAGGCAGAGGGAGAAGCAGGCTCCATGCAGGGAGCCTGACATGGGGACTCAATCCCAAGTCTCCAGGTTCAGGCCCTGGGCTGAAGGCGGCACTAAATGGCTGAGCCACCCAGGCTGCCCTACATAAGACCTTAGAAGTACATTATACCTTTATTATATTCACAAAATGTGAAATATACTAATCAAAAATTAGCAAATGAAAGACTTAATCAGATATACTACTTGTTATCTTCTACCTGGAATGATTGAATTTTCCCCACCTAATCAATTGCTTCCATATCAGGCAAAACCACTTACATAGATGTGAAAAAATATTATATCATAACTTCAGTTGATCTTGATACTTTGAGATTATAGTCTTAGGTTAACTGTGATGAGCATTGTTTTTACTAGTGAATATATAATTGTTCCAGCCACTTATTGTTGCATAACAAACCACTCCAAAAGGGTAACTTAAACATTAGCAACAATCTATTTTGCTCACTAATTTGGAGGTTGACTGGACTCAACTAAGCAGTTCTTATTTGTGGTTTCCCTATATATTGTAATGAGATAGCAGTTGAGGCTGTAGACTCCTTGAGGGTCTCACATGCCTGGTTTCTGGGCTAGAGAGACTCAAACAGCTGGACGCTGGATGAGCTGGGGCTTCCTGGACTTTTCCATCTATACAAGGGCTTTCTACCATTTTTCCAGGTGTCAGTCTCAAAGTAGCCGGACATCTTACATGTTGGCTCTGGGTCCCCGAAAATCCCTTTTTAAACTAGCTACGGAAGTCACTCCATGCCATTTTTTGGGATTATCTGTTCACTGAAGCAGTATTTTTTAAAACAAAAACTTCATTTCCATTTTCATGAGAGAAGCAGAGGGAGAAGCAGGCTCCCTGTAGGTGCCCTGTAGGGAACCCGACGTGGGACTCGATCCTGGGTCTCCAGGGTCACGCTCTGGGCTGAAGGCGGCGCTAAAGCGCTGAGCCACCTGGGCTACCCCTGAAGCAGTCTTAGAGATCCGTCACTGTACTGTTGGTGGGAATGTGAACTGGTGCAGCCACTCTGGAAAACTGTGTGGAGGTTCCTCAAAGAGTTAATCTTTGATCTGCCCTACGACCCAGCAATTGCACTGCTGAGGATTTACCCCAGTGATTCAGATGCACTGAAACGCAGGGACATCTGAACCTTGATGTTTCTAGCAGCAATGGCCACAATAGCCAAACTGTGGAAGGAGCCTCGGTGTCCATCGAAAGATGAATGGATAAAGAAGCTGTGGTCTATGTATACAATGGAATATTCCTCAGCCATTAGAAACGACAAATACCCACCATTTGCTTCGACGTGGATGGAACTGGAGGGTATTATGCTGAGCGAAGTAAGTCAATCGGAGAAGGACAAACAGTGTATGGTCTCATTCATTTGGGGAATATAAAAAATAGTGAAAGGGAATAAAGGCAAAGGAGAGAAAATGAGTGGGAAATATCAGAAAGGGAGACAGAACATGAGACTCCTAACTCTGGGAAAGGAGCAAGGGGTGGTGGAAAGGGAGGTGGGGGGGAATGGGGTGACTGGGTGACGGGCACTGAGGTGGGCACTTGATGGGATGAGCACTGGGTGTTATGCTATATGTTGGCTAATTGAACTCCAATAAAAAAAATTTAAAAAAAGAAGAAAAAGATCCGTCCAGGCTCTTGGAGACAGAATGTAGATTCTTTCTTTTGACAGCAAGTGTGTCAAATAATTTGCAAAACATAACAAACAAAAAAAACCCCACTATAGTAACAAATCATGATCAGATGTCAAAACAAACATATTTCTACTTAAGCTACTCATTTTAGAAAACACCTTTAAAAAAAAAGAAAGAAAACTCAATCTACCAGCTATATATACAATGAAGGCAAATAATTTTGTTGAAACTCTATTTCTAAGAATGTTCTTAACAAAGAGAATGTGTCCATCTTAACATAATCACTTATGAAGAGCAATTTTTCCCCTGCAGAATCATTTCACCATCAGAGCTTTATCTCAATAGGATAAAAAGGGAAGAAATAGACTAGTATTACACAGACAGCTACAGACTGCATGGACAGATGTCAATGGGCAAAAGCCCTTGAAAAAATGTGGTGGGAATAAAATAACTTCAGAAAAGACAAGAAATGTATCAAAAAAGTGACAAATATTTTACTAAAAAGATACTTCTCTTCCAGAATATAGTATCTTCCTTTTTTTTTCTTTTCAGAATATAGTATCTTCTGCTTGAAAGTTTTTTTACTACACAAATCTCCTAGAGCAAATGATAGCAACTGGGAATATAAATCAAATTTACTGAATGTCTTTAATCTTTAAGGCATTGTGGTAGATGCTAAGTATACAAAACCAAAACAAAAAACAAAAAAAATAAAAAACATAAAAAAAATAAAAAACAAAAACAGAAACAAACCCCAAAACTTTAGTACAGGATAGTTGTCCTCAAAATTGTACACATTTGTGAAGTGACAATACATACTTTAAAAAAAAAATGATAATGAGGCTCCTGGGTGACTCAGTCAGTTAAAGTGTCGGATTTAGGTGCAGGTCATGGTCTCAGGGTCCTAGGATTGAGCCCTGCATCTGGACTCTGTGCTCAGCAGGGAGCCTGTTTCTCCTTCTCCCACTGCTCCTCCCCATGCTCATGCTCTCTCTTTCTCTCCAAATAAATAAAATCTTTAAAAAATAATAAAGAAAATAAAATTTTTAAAAAGCAATGATAGTAATTAAATAGTGACAATTGGAGTTACAACTTCTGGGATGTTGACAGTATGCCAGACAAGTTCTGAATACACTGACTATATCTCTTTATTCCTGATTAGATTTATGATATGTGTATTTTTATTACTGTCTCAGTTAAGAAAAATTAAGGATGAGAGTTGTTATCACAAACCAAATGAATACAGAATGCTTTTAGCCATTGTAATAAACTCACAATCACACTCACTACCAGTATGTATATTAAGGGTGGTGCACAATGATTGGCAAGGACCCTAAATACCATCTCAGTTCAGAGGTGGGAAGTATGACCTTGCACTTGTGGTAGATAATATTAGATATTATTAGTATATTTCAATAAATGAACTTTACCAATCATTTGCTATAGGATAGTGTTTGAATGGATCCTTCCAAGATGACCAGATATGATTCAGATAAGCACGAGGGTAAAAAAATAATGGCTTTTGCAATAGGAACAATAGAGAAAAACATTAGGGAAGTGATTTCCTAAATAATATATTATCTGGCTGAAAGATAATTGGAGAAAGAAGTAATAAAAACAATTTGTTTACTGTTGCATATGAAGAATGCTTTAGAAAAGAGTGATCCATTACATGTCATTCAAATAAGAATGTCTAGATTCTTTATGGATTCTTTATGGATTTTTGAGTTTATTCATTATGTATTGAATGGAGATTGATAGTTTATGTGAAACAAAAACTTGGACATGCAGGTAGGGAAACATCCAACCTGTAAGAATCAGTGTAACTCTGAACTATGGCTGTGGAGACAGAAAAGAAACTTGTTCCTCCTCCACTTGATCAGAACCTGGAAATGTGTTCCCTGAAGCCTACAGGCAGCCACCTGGGGACCTGGAGAGTCTGACAGTGACTCAGATTAAAATGTGGAGAATAGCACGATAGAGGGAGAGGAAAGATGGAGAGAAAATAGATTAGTGTTAGTCTCAGAATAGGCACATTTCAGGCAGGCTTATGACTGAACTTCTCCTTAGAGGAGTCTTTTTGTGAAAACAATTTGAGTATTTTTTTCTTGTTTATTTATAACTACAAGATTCTTAAGTGATCTACCATTTTGCGATGTGTTATCAGGTAATATCTAGAGTCAAACTCTAAACATAATCAAATTAACCAATAATATCCATTTTTTCCATTCATCAGTTATTTGCCAAATAGTTAATTTTATTTTACCTTATAAATGTATCTAGCACCTAGCTGAATATAGAGATGAAAATATTATTCCCCTTGCTTCAAAGCGTTTATAATCTAGTAAGAGGAAGTTCTTTATGCAATGGTTATAATACAGTGTGATCAATGTTATAAAGAACAAAAATATTAAGACAAATGTTACTTATACTTATCACATCTAGATCTGTTTTAAAAAATGAAGAAAGCTTCAGATTAAGGAAGTTACTTAAAATGAAACTTAAAGGGCAGCCCAGGTGGCTTAGCAGTTTAGCACCGCCTTCAGCCCAGGGTGTAATCCTGGTGTCCTGGGACCAAGTCCCACGTTGGGCTCCCTGTATGGAGCCTGCTTCTCCCTCTGCCTGTGTCTCTGCCTCTCTCTCTCTCTCTCTCTCTCTTTCTCTCTCTTTCTGTATCTCTCATGAATAAATAAATAAAATCTTAAAAAAAAAGAAACTTAAAGATTACTATTACATAATCCTCACTCTCTACTTTGCAATATTTGCATCAGGGAGAATTAATTGTTGAGGAGACATATAGTTATACTTTTCTTCCTAAGTTCTCTTCAGAACAATAGTATTTGAACCAACGTCAGTGAAACAGCATGCTTGGAAATCCTTGGTAGTAATAAAACACCAAAACTCCAGGTATCAAGTTCAAGGTATTGACTTAACTGCAGGGAGCACAATTGTTGCTGAACATTTTCATAAGGCAGGACTGGGCTAGCTTCAGTGGAGGTCACCAGCTGGTGCTCTGTGGTCTTGGAATGAGATTCACTACGTTGACATTTAAATGGAAATTTCTTGGATAACATATTTATTTGTATCTCAAAGACAAGGGAAAGAGTAATGTGCCTGTTTCTTGGTCAGATTATCTCTGAGCTCAAGTGATATTTTGAGAGCAGGGTAGGTCTATGGAAAGTCATCCTCAGACCGTGGCATGACCAGGAGCCATTTAAATCCAGGCAATGAGAACTCTGTAACTCTACTACACACTTGTTCTTTTAACTTAGCTTCTAAAGAACTCAAAGTTTAGAAGTTCAACCAGAACAATAATCACACATCAGACTGAAAGACTGAAAATGTGCAGTCTTTGGTTCTTTTATTTCTTTTCTACTCATTTTATTTGTTCCAACATATTATTATGAAAATTCCTAAACATGCAGAAAAATGGAATTTTACAGTGAACACCTCTCCATTCTGCCTTTATAATTTTACTATATTGTTTTATCACATCTTTCAATGAACTTATATCTCCATCTATTAATCCTTTTTGATGTAAAAGTAAATTAAATAAATTTGCATGAGTACTCTTCTCTGTATATCATTAACTAGAGTACAGTTTTGCTCATAGTGTTACCCTCCTTTGAGGTGACATCTACAATGGTGAACTACATATATCATATTTCCTTTCCCTAAGTTTTGACAAAAGCATACATTGGAGTAACCAAACTTCTACTAATATACTAAATTTTCCACCACCTCAATACATTTCTCTGTGATCTCTCCAGTCATTTGCTACTACCACCACCTCAAGCAATCACAGCATTGATTGTTTTTTCCCCAATAGGTTAGATTTATGTATTTTAGGAATTCATATAAAGAGAATCCTATGGTGTGGCGTTTCATGTAAGGTTTCATTTACTCAGCATAGTATTTTGAGATTCACTCATGTTGTATAGACTCCTTTTCTTTTTATTGCTTAATAATACATATTTTTGTCTAAATATACAACTTATCTATTTCTGTAGATGAGGGTGTTTCCATATTTTGCTTCATCATGCATAAAATTTTATGAATGTGTTCTTTAAGTACTTCTGTGGATATGTATTTTCATTTCTCTTGGGTAAGTATGTGATATTAGAATTGCTGGGAAGGTGTGTTTTTAGTGCCATTTTATTATATTCATACCAACAGAGTAATAGAATTAGTGTTCCATATACCTGTTAACATTTGTTTTTAATTCATCTTTAATTTTGTCCTCCTAGTGGGGGACAGTTGGTATTTCACTGTGTTTTCCATAGTTTTATCTCTATTGTTTCATAATTTTGAGCAATTTTCATGTACTTATGGGCCATTTTTATATCTTCCTTTATGAAATGTCTGTTAAAATATTTTGCTCATTTTTAATAGAATTAATTGACTTTTTATTATTGAAATGTGGAATTTCTTTATAAATCCTGAATACTAGTCATTTACCAAATATAGGTTTTCTTTAAAAAAATACATTCACTGTGTGTTTTATCCATTTATTTTCTTAATGAGTGAGAGTTTCTAGTTTGACAAAAGTTTAACTTTTTTCATTTTTTCCATTATTCTGCTTTTTATTATTAATAGATGCTTATGTTGTGCTTAGTCTTGAAAGTGCCTTAATCCCTTTTGAAGAACGGACAAATTAACAGAAGGAGTTACAGTGGTGGGAGTATATATCTGCTATGATATTGATAATCTAGTTATTCACTTTTTTTTCAAAAGTGAAATTCCTTTACAGTTACTTTGCAGGAATATAGTGGCAAACGAAACAAGATCTCTACACTCCTAGAGAAGTGAGAAGGGGGCCAGTATAGCAAAGAAGGAGGTTAATGAGTGATGAGGAATGCTATTTTAGGTAATATGGTCAGGAAATACTTCTCTGATGAATTAATAAAGACTATAGTAATAACAAAAGTGCTACATAACATTATGGAATTTTTACTACGAACCAGATAGTTTTGCTTCACATGCTTTACCGATTTGTTCTTCATACTACTTTATAAAACAGTCACTGTCTTTGGAAGTGTGCAAATGTCATCCTCTTTATAATAAGAAAATGAAGAAAGAAGAAGGAGGAAGAAGAGGAGAGGAAAGAGGAGGAAGGGAAGTAAGCAAGACCAAGGTGAAATAAATTACACTTTGGTCTACCAAAGTCTAAGGTCTGAGCTCTAAATCACTATTTCATGGAAAAAATAATAAATAATAATAAATATATGTGTGTGCAAGCATGTGTATGCCTGAGTGTGTGTGTTGGTTAATTTTTTCTGGATCTCAATGCCCAAATATTTATTTGGTCAATACAAATGCTTCTGTGGCTATTTCTGTGAGGGACTTTCTTAAATGAGATTAACATTTAAAATTGATGGACTGAGTAAAGTACACTATCCTGTGTAATGGGGGGAGTTCTCATCCAATTATTTGAAAGCTTCAATAGAACAAAAACTGACCTCCCTGAGCACGAAAGTATTCTGATAGTAGGCAGCCTTGGGACTTGAACTACAATACTGGCCCTGGATCTCTAGTCTGCAGGCTCACCCTTCAGATTTGGACTTACCATCCTTCATAATTGCCTAAGTTAATTCCTTAAAATAAATCATTTTCTTTCTATAGAACACATATAGATAAAGATATGCACACATGGATTCTGACTAGCCATGATTAACACAACATGTATATGTATATGTGTGTGTGCTGAACTCTTTTATGTATATTAAGAAACATGATCACATGCATGTCTGAAAATGGACAAATCAAATTTGCCTGGGTGACCCATTTAGATTATTAACTGTATCTTGAACTAAGTGGAGTTTAAAATAAATGCTCAAATATAAGCTGTGGCGTATGGATAAATATGGCTGATTGACCACACACATCTAACATATCCCTCTTGAAAACTCGTTCAATAGTAGTACAAGACTCTTTGTTGTTGATGATAATAAACCTACATAAATGAAAGAATCATAGATTAATACAGTGACAGTATATTGAGACCTGCAAAGCTCCAGCAACAAGGGGTTATTTACTTAGTCCTGAGGAAGCTCAGTTGTGAGATATGGGTGGATAAGTTTGTGGGTGAATGTGAGAGGTGTGGACAGAAGAGCAGTTTGATTTATATTGCAGTTTTTCCAACAGGCTGGTGTCCCTTGAAATAGATGTAATGGGTCAGGAGATTAATAAAATAGAAGATGACTGTTTAGAAGCTGTTGGGAATTAGTTAGATCCCCAGATCTTTTCGCCCACTTTGTTTCCCTAAGCTGATGTCCCTCACCCCTCAATTCCAGAACACTCAAAGTTTTTCACTGAGGAAGATAAAATAAAAAAATAATAAAATAAAATAAAATATAAAATAAAGTAAAATAAAAAATAAAATAAAATAAAATAAAATAAAATAAAACAAAACATCTCTACACCAGGGGTAGCCAAGGTATTTGAGGGCAGAGATGCTATGCTGGAACCACAGCCATTAAGTGAATGCATGCTTATTGTAAGAAAGAAACTTGAACTCCAACTGCACTCAGCTTCCAGAATGCTGACAGTCAAGCAAGCCTTTGTCCTCTCGTCTGGAGAATAGAAATGATTTCTTGGGGACTCTGAACACCCCAACCGAATAGATTAATCCAGTTGCCATCAGGACAGTCCATAGTACATATACCCTAAGTTTACAAAATGTTTTAATCCACCCACTCAAATAATAGACAGTTTAAAATCATTAGGTAACTCAAGAAAGCCTCTAGCATAAGAGATAGAGATCAGATACAAAAAAAAAAGCACATTTTGAACAGCCTTTTCAAGAAGAGCAAGACTTCAAATAAATATCAGTAAATATCCTTAGAGAAATAAGAAAAGACTTTGCAATTAAGACAGAAAAGGAAATTAGAAGGAAAAGAAATATTCATGGGACAGAAAACATTTAGAGATTACTCATAAAAGAACTTCAATAGAAATTTGGAAGATATAATTGAATCACCTCCTTCCTTGCAGAAGGGAAGGCAGAATTAAAAATGAAATGGGTAACATGAAATGAAGACCAAAAATAATAGAGAAAAATTCAGAATTTATAATTTGTGCTTAAGATGTATTTTGCAATAATTGCAAAATGCACCATCAGCAAAAATTTTTTTTTACACCATCAGCAAAATTATTGAAATATTCAGACATCCAAGATATAAGTGTCCAGAATAAGAGAGATCAATTAAACAGTATGCTATTAGCTCAAAGGATGAAAACAGATCCATGGAAAGGTGTATCATTAGAAAATATCTGAATAATGAGAACAAAGAACAATGAGAAAAAAAATCATAAAACACAGAGGTTACTTTAAAAAAAAAAAACTGGGAGTTAATCAGAATGATTTGCAACTTCTCTATACCAAAAGAGAAAAAGATCTTCAATTTTTAAGGAAACACATATTTTTTATTTACAATTCCTTTCCAAGCTAAATTACCAAATAGCAGCATATAGTGAAGATTTTTATAAGATATGATGTCTCCAAAAACGTATTTTACTATGTTCTGTTTTCATCTAGTAACTATCAGAGTATGTGCCACCCCAAAAGAGAGACTAGTCTGAGAAGCAAAAATCCAGGGCCTCACAATCAGGAGATCCAAAGGAAATCACCACTGCAGTGGTGAAAGAAGCCCGAAGGCAGCTTTGTATCAGAAAAAGAGATATTCAGTCCAGGTTTAAACCAGCCAGAAGTTTCAGGAAAGATTTCTCTAAGAAGATGGCATAGATACAATACCTGATATGTTAACGTCCTAAGATATTTTGGAGTAAAATTAGTAATAAGTCTACTAAAAAGCTAACAAATAAAACAAAAACAACCCTAGCATAATAATTTTGCATTCCAGAACAAGATGTGATGGAAAGTAAAAATAATCAGTTTAGTACATGGTGACCTGTGTGTAGCATTTCAATTGTTAGAACGATGTAGATACTGACTACTCACTAACCCTAATTATAGC
This sequence comes from Canis lupus dingo, assembly GCF_003254725.2. Taxonomy (NCBI): domain Eukaryota; kingdom Metazoa; phylum Chordata; class Mammalia; order Carnivora; family Canidae; genus Canis; species Canis lupus. Next base: position 26,442,680 of record NC_064261.1, on the reverse strand, counting down.
ACCGTTTTGTTGGAAAAGTGACAAGAGAGAAGAAAGAGATGTTGAAGGGAGGAAATGGTGTGAGTTGGAGGAGAGGATCATGAATCAATGATGAATTGCCCTAGAAAATCACAAACTAATCTTTAAAAGTGAAAACCAAAGGTAACAATTATAGCATGTTGTTTGGAGATATTGAGGTAAATAAGAGAAGTCCGATTAAGAAGTTTGGTGGGTTGACATAAGTGGAAGACAGAGGCTGAAGGAGAATGAAATACCACTTTCCAGGAAAAATAATATAAAGAACAACTTTAGTCCTTATTACATTCAAATATTGAGTAAAATTAAAATTTTAAATAAACAAATAAAGACAAAAATTAACCTGGTGCCAGTCTGCTTTTCTAAGCAATCTCTCAAAGTTTTTAACTCTTAATTTTAAGAACAGTCTCAAGTTCAGTTACTATAGTGTCAAGGTTTTCTAATCGCTGGTTTTTTAATATATCTACCAAAGGAACACTGGGATTTAAATATTTTTTTCTTAAAGTTTTTAAAATTTATTTTTAGTAATCTGTATGTCCAATGTAAGGCTCAAACTCACCACCCTGAGATCAACAGCTGCATGCTGCCCTAACTGAGCCAGCCAGATGTCCCCACTTTGTTCATTTTTTAAAATTTTCCATATATATATATATATGGAATATATAAGGAATATATATATTCCTTCTTTCACTTGCATTTTATTTCCTCATGTGTCCTTTTTATTTGGGGACTTCATAAAAGCACCCATTTGAGTACAGATGGGCATTGCAATTTCTTTTTTCCACCTGGCAGCTGCAGCCCTTATTGGTCTTCAGAAGAAAGAGATTGCTACAGAATATTGAACATAAAGAGAAACAAATGATCAAGCTCCAAGAGATTCTATCCAGGAACCCAGCAAAGCATCCATTTTACTTCACTCCAGTTGAAAATATTTGGGCTTTATTTATTTATTTAGGATTTCTTTATTTGAAAGAGAGAGAGAGAGAGTAAGAGGAGGGATAGGGGTGTAGGGAGACAGAAAAAGAGAATCTCCAGCAAACTCTTACTTAGCCTGGAGGCAGAAGAGAGGCTCCATTCCATGACCTTGAGATTGTGACCTGAACCAAAAACCTAGAGTCCGAAACTGAACTGACTGAGCCACCCAGGCACCCTGAGCACTATTGAATGATCTAGTCTGAGATGCTGAAGGATAGATTTGACCTTGACACCTCTTTCCCAGAGTAGAGTGCATTAGAACCCTTTGTAGGAGGCCCTCTTTCACTTTCTAGTCACAGTCAGTATTTTCTGGTCCTATGGGGGAACACAACAGCATCCACATCTTGATTGGAATGTAGTAATAATCTCCTTAAAAGTTTCTTGTTTCCCCCAAGTCTTCCAATATTAAATCCAACTTCCACACTGCCATCAGAAAGTCTTCTGAAACATTAATATAATTATGTTCTTCCCTAGTGTTTAAATTCTTCCTTCAGTGTCTACCCATCACTCTCACAACAAACTCCAAAGTCTTTAACAAGTATATCCCACATTTTCTGATTTCTTGGTACATCTCAGCCTCACATCTTCTACCCCTCCCACACTTTCTATTCTCAAACCACACCTAATCACTTGCTTTCTCCAGGTTGCTGAGTTTCTATTCTTCTGTGTCATGGTATACAAGTTACACCTCTCAGAATTCCAGTGCATCTATGATCAAATGTTAATCAAGCATTTATTTGTGCACACCAAAAAGGAAATATTATGGGCAGGAATTACATTGTATATGCATGCATAGATCAGGAGACAAAAGCATCTGTTTAGGAGGTCTGGAAGTATTATGTCTGATCTGGATATGGCTTTTACTAGGTGCATAGGTTTATTTGTCCCTCCTTTTCAGGCCACATGGTCCTCTAGTGTCTGAAATAATAAAAAAGCAAAAATTAAGATGACTTTGAAGCAGGAACTTAGGTGAAGAAGATGATTTCTTCCTAGCCCCAGGAAAGATAGTGTAGAGTCCAAAAGTCCCCATTATTCTCATTAATGGCCCTACTTTTGAAGAAAAGTAGATGAAGGAATATCCGCTTTCTTTGGACTGCATTGAGAATGGGCCTGGTATGGAGAGTAGAAAGAAAAGCTAGAGTTAGCAGCAATGGAGGAAGTGAACACAAAGGCTGATTTTTCTTACTTAGGAGCATGGGCTCCAAACTGACTACAGAACAAGGAAACCACATGAGAGTCTTTCCAAGAAAATAAACACCCACCCTACTAGTAGAATAAATGTAGTACAGAGTCTGGTTTTTTCAACAAAGTTCTAAACACAACTACAGCTGAATTTTTGCTTTCTCTTTCTTCCATTATAACACAGTACATCAGGCACAATGTGTTCTCAACCATTTTTGAAAGGGGAACACAGACAAGTGTGAGATAAAGAAAAGGGAATTTAGAAAAATTCCCCTAGAATCTCTCAAAGTAAATAGAATCAGAACAAGGTTGCTCATAGTAAATTTGACTACAAAGAGAGGAAGAGAATCACAACACATGTTGACTAGACAAATACAGAAGACATTATAATAAAAAAAGAAAGGGAAATTATAGCATGTAAAAGCCAAAAGACTCCATTTATAACAAAATAAAATGCAAGAGATAGAATAAAATATTCATTTGTGTTTTATATCCAAAATAATTTATTACTATTACATTCACAACATTTAGCCTGAAGATCAATAAGGAAGATGAGGACTTCAACAATACTATTAAGAAACAAAATAAAACTCAACCTAACACACATAGAATACTCTACCCACTAACAGCAGAAAGCACATTCATCTTAAGTGCACATAAAACATTTCCCAGACCATATGTTAGACCACAAAAGCATTCTCAATTAATTTTTAAAACATTGACATTGGACTATAGCATATTTTCTCACCACAATGGAATGAAGTCTAGAAATCAAAACAGAAGAAAAACTGGAAAATTCACAAATATGTGAAAATTAAATAAAATGCTCTTAAACAACCAATGGTCAAAGAAGAAATCATAAGGAAAATGATTATAAATGAATGAAAACAAAACTACAATATTCTAGACTTATGACATGCAGTAATGGCAGGCTCAAGTGAAATTTATAGCTGTAACTGCTTACATTAAGAAGGAAGAGATATCTCAGATAAATAACCTAACTTTACATATTGAGAAACTGGAAAAATATGAGAAAACTAAGCCCATAGGCAACAAGAAATAAATAGATTAGAGCAGAGCAGAGATAAATAAAATAGAGAATAGAAAACCAATAAAATCAATGAACCCTAAAGTTAATTTTTTAAAAAGATCAACAAAGTTGACATACTTCTAGCTAGATTTATAAATAAAAGTAGCCAGAAGACACAAATAACTGAAATTTTAAATAAAAGGACAGCTCTACTAACTTTACAAAATAAGGAAGATTATAAAAGAATACTATGAACAATTGCACACCAACAAATTAGACAGCTTATATATCCTTGAAAAAGGCAAATTGCCCAAATTGACTCAAAATGAAACAGAAATTCTCAACAGACCTATAATAACTAAAGAGATTGAATCAGTAATTAAAACTCCCTACTTAAAGAAAAGCTCAGGGCCAGATGGCTTCACTATAAAATTCTATCAAACATTAAAAAAAAAAAAAAGAATTAACATCCACTTTTGGTAAAGTCTTCCCAAAAATAAAGGAAGGAACAATACCTGATACATTCTATTAGGCCAGTACTACCCTGCTATCAAACCTAGATAAACACATTATAAGATAATTACAAATGAATATACCTTATGAATATAGATACAAAAATTCTCAACACAGTACTAGCAAACTAAATTCAACAGCATTTTAAAAGGATTATACACACACACACGTACAGAGGATATACACAATCTGTCACAATTCACACAAGAAGAAATCAATAATCTGAAAAGACCTACAACTACTAAAGAAGATGAGTCACTAATAATAACCTTCCAAGTCAGAAAACACGAGGCCCAAACACCTGTGTCACAACAGCAAGCTAGAGAAGAAAAATCACATGGTCACATCAACAGATGTGGAAAAATCATTTGACAAAATCTAACACCTACTTATGATAAAAACTCAGAGCAATCTGGGAATAGAAGGAAACTTTTTCAACTCAGTTAAGAGCATCAATGGGACACCTATTGGCAACACACATACTAATGAGGAAGTAGAAGTTTCCCCCCTAAGTTCAGGAACAAGACAAGGATATGCCCTCTTACTGTTCATTTAACATCATATTGGAAGTCTTCACTAATGCAACAAGATGAAAAAAGGAAATGATAGCTATACAGATCAGAAAGAAAAAAAATAAAACTGTCTATCCAGATGACACAATTGTCTATGTAGAAATTTAGAAAGAATCAACGCTACCAACAAAATATCCTGAAACTAATATGTGATTATAGCAAAGATGCAGAGCACAAGGTTTATATACAAAGGTCAATCTTTTCTACAGGCAAAACTGAACAATGGGAGTTATTTTTTTTAAAGGTAATAGTTAAATCCGCATTTCTCCAAAATTAAATACTTAGGTATAAATCTAACAAAACAGGTGAAGGATCTATATGAGGAAAACTTACAAACCTCTAATGAAATAAGTTTTTAAAAGTTAAATAAATGGGTAGATATTCCACATTCACAAACTGAAGGATGCAATATGGTCAAAATGTTGGTTGTTCCCAGTATGATCTCTAGATTCGATGCAATCCCAACCAAGATCTTAGCAAGTTATTTTATTGACAAATCAATTTTATTTTTTTATTGGAGTTCAATTTGCCAACATATAGCATAACACCCAGTGCTCATCCCATCAAGTGCCCCCTCAGTGCCCATCACCCAGTCACCCCCACCCCCTGCCCACCTCCCTTTCCACCACCCCTTGTTCGTTTCCCAGAGTTAGGAGTCTCTCATGCTCTGTCTCCCTTTCTGATATTTCCCACTCATTTTCTCTCCTTTCCCCTTTATTCCCTTTCACTATTTTTTATATTCCCCAAATGAACGAGACCATATAATGTTTGTCCTTCTCCAGACAAATCAATTTTAAAATTTATTTGGAGATGCAAAAAAAACCAAAACAGCCAACATGATATTGAAGGAGAAGAATGAAGTTGGAGGAGTGACGATTCCTGACCTCAAGATTATAAAGTTAGAGTGATGGAGACAGTGTGGTATTAGAGAAAGAGCAACCACCACAACAAAATAACAGGTCAATAGTATCCAGTAAAAAGCACAGAAGGACACAAATATAGCCAATTGATCTTTGAGAAACAAAGTCAATACAATGGAGAAAAGATAGTCTTTTCAGCAAATGGTGCTGGGAAAACTGAGTATTCACATGCAAAAAAAAAAAACTGACTTTAGACACATACCTTATAGCCTTCAAAAATTAAATCAAAATGGGTCATACATGGGTCATAGATCTAAATGTAAAACATAAAGCTTAAGATTCCTAGAAGATAACATTGCAGAAAATCTAGATGACCTTTAGTTTGATGAGGACTTTTTGGATACAACATCAAAGGCATGATTTATGAAAAAAATATACTAGTAACTTGGACCTCATTTAAAATCAAAAACTCTGCCCCACAAAAACCACTTTCGGGGAAAACTAACAAACAATAAACAAAACAACATCCCACTGGCTAGGAGAAAATGTTTTCAAAAGACATCCCTGAGGGATCCCTGGGTGGCGCAGCGGTTTGGCTCCTGCCTTTGGCCCAGGGCGCGATCCTAGAGACCCGGAATCGAATCCCACATCGGGCTCCTGGTGCATGGAGCCTGCTTCTCCCTCTGCCTGTCTCTGCCTCTCTCTCTCTCTCTCTCTCTCTCTCTATCATAAATAAATTAAAAAAAAAAGACATCCCTGATAAATAACTTACATCCAAAATATTTTTTAAAAGGACTTTAAAACTCAACAATAAGAAAAGCAACAACTAGATTTTAAAAATAGGTTAAGGATCTGAACAGACATCTCACAAAAGAAGATAGATGGCAAATAAACATATGGAAAGATGCTTAGCATATGGCATTAGGGAATTTAAAAAATTAAAAATTAAAATAAGAAAGCTATCTGTACCACTACACACCTATTAGAATGACAAAAATCCCAAATATTGATAACACTTAATGCTGGTGAGTATGTGGAGCCATAGATAAGTTTCATTAATTGCCAGTGGAAATACACAAATGATAGATTTTGGATACTAGCCCTTTATCTGATAAGATATTTGCAAGTATCTTCTTCCATTCTGTTGATTGTCTTGGTTTTGTCGACTATTTCTTTTGCTGTGCAAAAAGCTTTTTATCTTGATGAAGTCCCAAGAGTTCATTTTTGCCTTTTCTCCTCTTGCCTTTGGAGATGCGTCTAGCAAGAACTTCCTGTGGTCAGCAGTAACATCCTCGATATTTACCCAAATGAGTTGAAAGTTTATGTCTCTACAAAAACCTATACCTGGTTAATTATAGTAGCTTTATTCTTAATTGGCTACACTTGGAAGCAACCAAGATAACCTTCCCTAGGGAACGGACAAATTAACTATGGTACATTCATACAATGAATATTCCAGTAACCATAGAAAGTGGAACATAAAATACCTGTCCTTTTTTTAAAAAAAAATAAAAGATTTTATTTATTTATTCGAGAGAGAGAGAGAGAGAGAGAGAGAGGGCAGAGACACAGGCAGAGGGAGAAGCAGGCTCCATGCACCGGGAGCCCGACGTGGGATTCAATCCCTGGACTCCAGGATCATGCCCTGGGCCAAAGGCAGGCGCTGAACCGCCCAGGGATTCCCATACCTGTCCTTTTTTAATTGGCTTATTTCACTTAACATAATCTCCCCAAGGTTCATCCACGTTGTAGTCTATGACAAATTTCTTGCCTTTTAAACCTGTGTGCATTGTTGGTGGGAATGTCAATTGATGTAGCCACTATGGAAAAAAGTATGGAGGTTCCTCAAAAAATCAAAACAAGAACTATCATAATATCCAGCAATGCCATTTTGCCATTTTTGGTTATTTACCCAAATAAAATGAAAACACTAATTTGAAAAGATATATGCACTCCCATGTTTATTGCAGCACTTTTACAATAACCAAAACATGGAAAGAACATGAATGTCCACCAACAGATGAATAAAGAAAACATAATATATACATGCTAGTGTATATAATATATATAATAGTATATATATTATTATAAAAACTTCTACTTTCTCATTAGTATGTGTGTTACCAATAGGTGCTCCATTGATGCTCTTATATTATATATATGTATAATATATATATTATTCAGTAATAAAAGTATATTAAATCTTGGCATTTATGATAAAACAAAGAAGCTTGAGAGCATTATTCTATCTGAAATATGTCGGACAGAACAAGATAAATACCATATGACTTCATTAATATATGATATCTAAAATAATGACAACAAACACTACAATAAAAACTGAGCTCATGGGGGCACCTGGGTGGCTCAGTGGTTGAGCATCTGCCTTTGGCTCAGGGCGTGATCCCGGGGTCCTGGGATCCAGTCCTGCATTGGGGTCCCCATAGGGAGACTGCTTCTCCCTCTGCCTATATCTCTGCCTCTCTCTCTCTCTCTCTGTCTCTCATAAATAAATAAATAAAATCACTGAAAAAAAAATGAGCTCAGGGAAGTATAGAAGAGCCTGATGATTGCCTGAGGCAGAGGATGAGAGTGAATAAAATGGGTGAAAGGAGTGAAAGATACAAATTTCCAGTTATTGGGATCCCTGGGTGGCGCAGCGGTTTGGCGCCTGCCTTTGGCCCAGGGCGCGATCCTGGAGATCCGGGATCGAATCCCACGTCAGGCTCCCGGTGCATGGAGCCTGCTTCTCCCTCTGCCTGTGTCTCTGCCTCTCTCTCTCACTGTGTGCCTATCATGAATAAATAAAAATTAAAAAAAAAAAAAAAACAAATTTCCAGTTATAAAATAGTCACAGAGATGAAATGTATAGCATGGTGACTACAGTTACTAATACTGTATTGCATGTCTAAAAGTAGCTGGGAAAGTGGATCCAGAAAGCTCTCATCATAAGAAAAACAATTTGTAACTATTTAAGATGATGGATGTTAACTAGACTTACTGTGATGATCATTTTGTAATATATACAAATATCCTTATGCTGTATACCTGAAACTAATATAATATTATGTCAATCATACCTCAATAAAATAAATATATTATTTATCCTTATAAGGCCTAATAATTTTCATTTTATGTATATGCCACATTTTGTTTATTCGTCAATGGACCCTTGAGTATCTTCCAACTTTTGACTATTGTGAATAATGCAGTTATGAACATGGTTGTACCAATAAATTTTTTAGTCCCTGCTTTCAATTCTTGAAGTATATACTCAGAAGTGGATTTGTTTGATCATAATGGTAATTCTGTCTTCAATTTTTTAAAATAACCCTGAGTCTATTTTTTTTAAAGGGGGCTCATTTATTGTCACTGTCCCAAATGTACAAAAGAATTAGAAAATAACCCCTCAACTCAGTCTCCCCACCCCCACAACGTTCCCCCCAACACAAATAATTTTTCTCAAAACCACAAACATCAACTGGTCCTGATATTTCCATAAACAGTGCAGCTAAGAAACAGTTTAGAGAAAATTAAACGGGATTCAGATTATATCTGTTGTGTCCTCTCTGCCCTGAGAGTAGTAATCCCACATGGGTCCCAGTCCTCCCCAACGGTCTTCCCATCTCTGATGGAAGAGTCCTTTTACAAAGTGGCAGGTTTGGCTGCTGCTTTAGAGATCCTCCTGTGCCTTCTTCTTCTTGGCTTTTTCTTCTTGAGTTACAGGGGGGTTTGTTGCCTCTCATTGTAGCTAGCTAATAAAGTCACTTAATTCACGGCCACCTTCATATTTCTTTGGATTTAGCTTCTTGTTGGCTGGAGAGAAGCAGATTGTAGGAAAACCACTGACTTCATATGCAGAAGGCACATCATTGGCTGTTGGATATTATCCATCTTGGCTATGATAATATTTGGGTCCTTTCTGAGCTTCTCTCCCAGTTCTTTATGCTCAGGCTCCAGATTCTTACAGTGACCACACCAAGGAGCGTAAAATTCAATCAGCACATCTTTATTTTCGTTATTCACTATTTCATCAAAATTCTCTGCTACCACTACCTTGACTGGCCCATCATTGCTTTCTGGGATGGGCTCAGACTTCAGACATCTCTTCAGGCTGCCATCAAAGTAATCCTGCAGGAATCTTTCAAGAGCCTTGCCGTCACGCGAGAACTCCTCTTGCATGACAAACTTCTCTCCTTTTGCAGTTCTGATAGCAACAACAGGAATCTCTCCGGCAGTGCTTTCCAAGACAAAATCAGAAAGTTCATGGTTAAAAGTTTTGCCACCATCATCACTGTTTCTCCAGTAGTTGGAACCTTTAGCCTTCTTTGCACAGTCCACGTCATAGTAAGCCACACCTGTATCAAATCTTTATGGTCTTCTGTCATGTGAGGGAAGATCCCAAAAAATGTTCTCTTGGATAGCTTTTTTAATCTTGCCACTGGTCATCTTCTGTTCTCTCTATGCCACAGACTCATCCTCAAACTCGTTCCTCAGATGTGAAGGAGGAAACAAGGTGATACCCTCTCCCTCATCATCACATTTGTTCACCAGAGACTCCACATTAGTGTGTGCAAATAGGTAGTTATCTCGCAAGTTACTGGCTGCTTTTAGGAACTTAGAATGAGCTTCACTAAATAAATCTTGGAAAAGACCCACCACAGAAGCATCTTTATCACTAATGGACTTCTCAAATTCTTCCTCGGTCCTGGAGGAACTGGGGCCGGTCCTGCCTGCTTCTGCAGATGGCTGACAAGTCCATGGGCAGTCCTAGGCCCATCATGAGCACCAGCTCCTTCACCGTCTCTCAGCATCCTCAGGGGTGGATACACGGACTCCAGCAGCTATTACCGGTGCTGTGTTGGCAGCACAACCAACCTTTGCTAACGGGACTATTCCTTTTAATGTGGTTGCTGCGGCTGCGTACTCAGGGGCAAGCCTCTTGCAGTGTCCGCACCAGGGGGCCAGCAATTCGGGCCTGAGGCCCGCAGAGCCCGGGTCGGAAGTGGAGATGCGACTCTCCAGGTTCCCGCACGTCGGAGGCAGAGGACCCCCCCCCCCCCGGGGGGCAGGGGCGCGGCGGGCGGGGACTGCCCGGGCCCCGACCACCGCCCTGGGCCTGCGAGCAGCTGCGCGGTTAGATATTCCCGCAACAGCTCACACCACTGCTCCCCAACTGTGGTGTTTGTTTCTTTGTTTACTTTTGGCTACTTGATCTTTGCCAAATTCACCAGATACATCCCACGGAGAAAAGAACCGTCTCTTCAACAAAGGGTGCTGGGACAACTGGATTTCCACATGGAAAGAAAGTCACACCTATCTCACACCATATACAAAAATTAACTCAAAATAGATTAACAGTCTGTATAGGAGAGCTAAAATCATAAAGCTCCTGGAAGAAAACATACAGAAAATAATTATGATTTTGGTATTGATAATGGATTCTTAGATATGACACTGTAAACATGAGCCATAACAGAAGAAATAATAAATTGGACTTCAGCTTAAAATCAAAGGACATCAAAACACTTAAAAGGCTCTATAGAATGAACGTATTTGCGAATTATATATGTCCTAAAGGCTTAATATCCATAATATAGAAACAAACTCTTACAACTAATTCTACATTAAGGCATGCAACCTAATTAAAATTGGGCATAGGGGTTGTATAGACATTTCTCCAAAGAAGATGTATGCATAAGAGCAAATAAATACATGATAAGGTGTTCAGCATTAGCCATTAGGGAACTGCAAATGACAACCACAATGAGCTATCACTGCACATCTCTCAAAGTGGTGGAAGTGAAAAGTTGGGACAAGAATACAGTACTGTATGATGAGAAACTGGTCTCAGACTCTGTGGGGGAATGTGAAATGGTGCAGCCAGTATGGATAACAAATGGGAAGTCTCTTACCAACAAACCCAAACAACTTCCTCCTCAAAACAAACAAACATGCAGCTTCCATATGACCCAGTGTAATAGCTCGAGGCTTTGATCCCAGAAAAGTAGATTTATGTTCACTCAAAAACCTGTACACAAATGTTTCTAGCAGCTTTATTTGTAATGCCCAACAACTGGAAAAATCTAGATGCCCTTCAACGTTTGAACAGTTCAACACGCTGCAGGACATCTGTGCCATGGAATACTACTCAGCAATAGGAAGGAACAGATTATTGATACAAGGAGCAACCTGGGTGAATTTCCAGAGAATTATGCTGAATGAAAAAACCGATCCAAAAGATTGCATGCTTTATGAGTTCAACCGTAACATCTTTTCAATATCAAGATTTTAGAAATGGAGAATAGATTAGTAGTCATCAGAACTTATGTAAGTGGTGAATGGGACAGGGAAGTGAGCATAGCCTTTAAAGGGCAACATGAGAAATCTGCCTGCTGATGAACCATTCAGTGTGGTGACTGTATCAGTATCAACATCCTGCGTTTGATATTGTGCTATATTTTTCATGTTACTATTGGGGGAAACTGGTAAACGATGTACAGGATCTCTCTGTCTTACAAGTGTGTGTAGATCTGTAGCTACCTTAAAAAATTAATCAAAAGTAAAAGATTAGCATATTTATGAATGCTTGATAACAAAGCACAGGTCATAAAGATAAAATAAATATGTGAAATGAGGACCTCAGAACTGTGGAAATTATACTATATGGAATGAATGAGAGTATTAATTACATCTGACTTTATGGGCCATTATGTTTCAGATGTTTATTTGGTAGGCAACTAACGAACTTAGTAACTAAATTAAAGAAAATAGTATGTTTTACATAGACTGTGGATTTTTGTCACTTAAAGGGTAAATATGACCTATTTATCACTTATTATAAATACTGATAAATGGCATTTGTTCCTCATATAACTGTTTTTTATTATACTGTGAATTTTATTTTTTAATTATTCTTTCAATCTTTCCATTAAACTTATCAGATTTGTTTTATTCCTTCATTCTCTCTTTTCCCTTGGCTCTGGAAACCATTCTGGTATTTGCATTATTTGTATAGTTTTCCCTAAAATATAACATATACCCACAAAAGATTTAGAGTTAATATCACCTCCTTACCAACAACAGAGAAAATACACAGTATTTTATTTGTTCAGTGTGTCCTCAAACTTCAATTCCACCTCCTTTAAAATCCAAAATTAGTCATTATTTTTGTTTTTCAGTAGAAGTCTAATTAGTTTTCCACTTAGGTTTATTTATCCATTTGTTCATGATTACATCTTCTATGCCTTTCTCTTTGTTCTAACATCCCTTTTTCTTGAACTTGTTTCCATGAGGATCTGTAAACTCCTTTTGACTGAAAATATCTTGAATTCATCATTCTGGAATGACAGTTTGCTGTGCAGGGAATTCTAGATTGACATTTATTTTCCATCAGCACAGTAAGAATAAAATTATTCCATTTTTATGTTGTTGGTGTTTTTTTTTAACTCTTATTCCAACAATATTTTATTATTTTACTAAGAACCTCTGAGTATGCCTTTAATTTTATTAATCCTGCCCAGCACTTGGCATGCTTCTACAATCCAAGGCTTCATGTAGTTCATTGAAACTCAAGTATTCTCAACCATTATCTTTTATACTGCATTGTTTCCTTCTCTTCATTTTCTTAATTTGCTTCTCTATCTCCTTCTGGGTATTTGATGGATCCTAGTATTTTATTAACCTGATATCCTTACTGGTCATTTATTTATTTACTTTTTTCATCTCCATCCCTCAGTACTCCATTTCAAAGACTTTTCTCATACAGATCAGCTGAGGCTACTGTGAAACTTACTAAGTTTTTTAATGGAAATGATTATATATTTTTTCTTAACAGTTCCTGTTAGCACGTTAGAAGTTGCTCTATTTTATTTTTATAGTACCTTTTTATTTTATTTTACTATTGATTTGCATTCCTACTTTCGGCCCTTAATAATTTCAAAGATATTTATAGTGTCTTTTCAATTGTCTTATCTCAGATTCTTGGAACTTTAATTCTTCTGACTCTTTTGTTTTACTTTCTACCATGACCTGTGTCATTTGCAGGTTTTCTTTGCTGACCCAATAAACTTGAGGATTACTTTTTCTGAAATATAACTTTATTCTGGGTTTATGTAAGGTGTCCTTAGAGAATTAGGTACAGTGCTCATAGACCAGTTTTGTGTTAAATTCTTAGTTTGGAGATTCATATTCCATATGTGGTGTGTAAATGCTGCCTCTCTATTCATGGGTGCGTAGACTTGTGTCTCTTTATCTCACATGAGGTGTGAATTTTTACTTGGCATTTCCTCAGGCCTATGGATGATGTGTTTCAGTCCCTCTTTCAGCAAAAGGCAGCTATTCCAGAGTTTCTTTTAATTAGGGTCCTAGTCCCAAAGTTCTTTTCATACAGGCCATGAACCTTGCCCCAAAATGATATTACAGCCCTGTCCCATGACTCTTAGAACTCCTGTCTTCACTAAATATAATTCTGGCTACAGCAGATGCCTAATCAGTATAGTGTCCTGGAAACCTGGATTACCTCAAAACAATATCAGGACTACACTAAAAGAATGGTTAGCCTTGACTCTCATCCAAGGATGTTAGCTAATAAAATGTGAGAGACTTCTGAATAATATGTTCTCATCTGTCAATGAAGCTTTTTGCCTCAACATTAACACAAATGTTACAGGGAATAAGCCATTGCAAAGTATTTAATGGCAATTTTTGGCTGATGGATGCTGCTTTATGACTAGTTATCTTGGAAATTCACATTTGCTGCTCAGAAATTTCAAAAAATTATATGCACACAGGTTTCCAACAACAAACTTTTTCTCATTTCTGTGCAATTTTGTTGTTGTTGTTGTTGTTCTGTTTGCATGTTCACCTGAGGACAATTAGGACTCATCTAGAGTAGCCTGTTTTTTGTTTTGTTTTGTTTTTTATTTTTAAGATTTTATTTATTTATTCATGAGAGACACAGAGAAAGAGAGAAAGAAGCAGAGACACAGGCAGAGGGAGAAACAAGCTCCATGCAGGGAGCCCAATGCGGGACTTGATTCCGGGTCCCCAGGATCATGCCCTGGGTGGAAGGCAGGCGCTAAACTGCTGAGCCACCCAGGGATCCCCCTAGCCTGTTTTTTTAAATAAAGAAAACTAGTCAATCAAAGTGATATACTCCTTTATAACTTGGAGGTAAATAGGATAATGTTAACATAAGGTGATGGCATCAAACTTTTGAGCTTTATTCAACAACGCTGGAATAGGTAATCATGTATGCAGGATACTGTGCAGATTATATTAGATAAGGCATTGACTCTTCTTATACATTACTTAAAATTATTTTAAGTACATATTGTAACAAAGAATTACAGTATGATAATTAGCTGTGATTATCAATAGCCATACTAGGGTGAAAAATTGGAACCATTTTCGATTCACACTAGAATAAGAGGATATTTTTTCATCTTTCATTGGGTAAAAAGTAAACACATTACAGTTTTGATGAATAACATTAATCTGCATAGTACATTTCCCTCCAATCCTGCAAGTCATTTTATAATGCTCTGTGCTCAATTCTTAGAAAGAAATGTGGACTCTAAAATCTCTTTCTGGTATTTGTTGTGATGAGCACTGGGTGTTGTCTGTAGGCGATGAATCACTGAATTCTACTCCAGAAACTAATATTACACTAAAACGTTAATTAACAAAATTTAAGTTAAAATAAAACAAAAAGTGAAAAAAAGAAGAAAAAAAAAACAAAATCTCCTTCTATGACATGTGAGGAGACTGCATCCAGAGAAGACATGAGGTCCCCCAGATCTCACACAGACCATCATTGTGGTCAAGGTACTGCAAGAGGGCTGTCTAGGCAAGGGTTATACTTTAAATAGTGTCATTGGAGGAAGAACCAACAACCAACAGGTAAATCATTTTGTGTGATAGATCAGATTTCCAGATAATAGGCAAGACTTACAAAATCAGAAATAGAAGAGAAATTTCAAACTCAAGGTACTGGTGTTGTCAGCATTTGAGTTTCCTTTCTGTTTCAGAGGTCATCTGCCTCACAAAGAATGGTCATAAGACAAAATTAACAGTGAGGTAAGATAGTATTGTGATTCCTTTAATCCTTCCAGCAACTTCCCCAGGTCTGTAATAATGCTTCTTTATATGCAGAGAAGCAGAGGCTTACAGTTTAAATAGCTTTCTCAAGATCACAAAGTGAAAAGAAAAATGAACACAAATCTATCACTACACTTCTAGAGCACTTTGGTCAATTATCTATCTTGGTCTAAGGACATCAACTTGGTAGGAGATGGTTTTGTCTGAGGTTTTGTTTTTGTTTTTGTTTGTTATTATTATTGTTTTCAAGTAGGTATAACATAGACATTAGACAATTCATTATAGAGAAGCATGGAAATATTTCATATACTATGATAGGAATAATTCTTGCTAAAGTAGAAGTGAGTAATTGATACTGATTACTTGTTTTATCCACTCTGGGGAGTAGAACATTTACTCTGGTAATCAATCAGAAGTGACCTACCAAGTCCAAGTACCCATCTCTAACTGTGTTGGAAAACTCAGTACATTAAAAAAAATAGATTTTATTGGTAATCTCTGAATTCACATTTTAGAATAAATAATGCAAGGATGTCATCAATAAACATAGCTTATTAGGCATCAATAAACATAGGAACATCAATAAGCATGGTTTATTACTAAACACCAATAAACATAGGGGCATAGTTCTGATATGAAATTTTAGTGCCTCCTCCTTAAGAAACAGCAGCAAGTGATCCCATTTAAGTGTTCCATGCTAGGGTCTTTTAATCCTCTTTTCTAATTTTTCATGTATTTACCTGGTTTCACTGTAGATTCAGAATTGATGGCAACAAACGTCTTCACTCTTGTATTAAGCATCTTATGATTGCTTGATCAATCATTCTTGATTTTTGTGGTAACTTCTATGGTAAGTGGTTTCTGCCAATAAGATTCCACCGAACTTTGGTTTAGCCCAACCTGAGCATCCCTTTTATGTGATTATGTCTTTTCTGACTCATTGCAGCAAAAGAAGGGGATTTTTATAGTCTTTATGTGCAAGCATTTCCTACTCTGGTCAAGTCTGAAAACAAAACTCCATGTAGGGCTTGTGGAGACCACAGCAATTCCACAGTTCTTGCATGTTATCATCTCATGTCCCTGTAGCAACTCATGATTTTGACAGCAACTCTGTGACCAAAAGTCCCATTTCAAGATAAGAATCAGTTGCAGTTAAATGATGACTCCAAGTAAAGATCATCAGTCACCAAAGTTTTTTAATAGCTTGAAATCAAATACATTAAATAATTAAGGTGGGGGAGGGGTGTCAACAAATTTTCAGAAGCAGTGCATAAAGGTTTTACTCTTATTTGTGTAATGACTTACGGTCTGAAACAGGGTGGAATCTCTGCTTCATATACACAGGGCTTGTATAATCATGTACGCATGCATGTGTGTGTGTGTATGACTGAAGCCACTCTAAAGGAAGAGGGGTTTGATAACGACTCTCAGTCAATTAGTAGAGGATCGTTGGGTGGCAAACTTGTGCTCTCCATCAAGGTGCCAAGATTTTTATAGGATGTAGTATTGAAGCCTTTATCTTTCAACTTTGCCTCTCTTTATTGTACTGTCCCTGAATCAGACATAATTTCTCTGGAATTAGGGAGAAATGATCCTTTAAAACTAGCAATTTATCCCCCATCCATGGAATAATTTAAGATGGCTCTTTTGTGTCATCCTAAGTGTAAAATATTGCAGTTTACATTTTATTTATGGAAATATAAGTGTGCTGGCAATTTTCTTTGCATAAAACAGATGTGTTTTGAGGAAAATATATATTTCCCATGTACCCATTTATAGATATATGGCTTCTCTTGGGAGCTGAAAATATTTCCATTTTTTTTCCTCTCAAATCCCCTTAGTGTTAATTATCTGCTTACAGCTCTTATTTTCTTTTATAACAAACGTGATATAGGCTACTAAATCAATTAAGGCACTGGCTTCCAATTTGAATCTCTTGTTAGTAATAAGTAGGGTTTTCAGATTTAACTTTTTATCTTCTTATGAACTAGTGTCTCAGTAAATTTCAGCTTCTCTCATATTTCAGGATTGAAACTCTATGTGTCTATTTTTAATCCCAAGTATATGCAATCATTTATACATGTGTAATAAGATGAACTATATGTATGTGTAAAAATAGTTGGAAACGTCTTCCTTTCTCCTAAAAGTGTTCTATCCATGGTTTTAATTTCAAATATGTACACCTTATATGGACCTTTGTAAACAATTTTAGAGTCCTCAAATTCTTTGAGGACATGATGAGATATGAGTATATAAATCATATATGATATATTCCATTTTGGCTTGGTATTCATATTGAGGAGTCTGAAGAAGTTTGGTTTTCAATCCAATTAGAACTGGTTATGGCAGTGAACACAGAAGAGGAGTGTATCAACTCAGTGCATTGATGTTTTCCCCCTTTGGAATATTATACTCTTATCAGATACAGAATGTTGTGGGATTTCCATTAGGAGATGCACAAGGTAGCGTCCCTTCTTACTCAGCACTCAACACAGGGGGCCCTCACTTACTTCTGGCAGCTCGTTTTAAGAAAAAATTATGCTTGAGATAGGTATCTATGAGAAAATGAAGTACCTGGGGGCCTCTGGGATGTGATAGAAAGCTGTCCTTCAGTTATTCCAACCTAGCACTAATTGTCTTAACTTTTGACTGGGTTTGAACTCCGATTTCCCTTGTATAGTATCAGGTTGCTGAAATTCTTTGCTGTTTTTCCTTCCTCTCACTTTCTTTTGCTTTCTCCCTTCTCTTTCTTCTTCCTTTCTTCTCTACTCCTTCCCAAAATGCATGCATTGAGTCCTTCATGAATAACATGTGAGACATACTACCCATTCCCAGACTCTTTCCCTCTCCCCTCCAAGCACCCGAAATAAATGTAATCAGCCAGTCACTTCATATGTGCAAAGATTAAGAACAAAGTCTTAATTGTAGAAGAACAACATACTTTCTTTCATGATTTTAGAATGCAGTATCTGTTAACCCTTCTCAGAGAAAAGGGCTGCTATTATTCTTAGGATTCCCGTGGAAAGTAAAGTTAGATCATGTAAGAGCAAAAGAATGTAAAGACTAAGACCCTGTAGGGAAAATGGAATTGCAGTGCTTTTGTTTTTCTGTTCTTTATTTTAAGAAATCTTTATTTTATTCTACAGAAATCTTTAGAAATGTCAGTTCTTCCCAGACTTGAATTACCAAAAAGCTGGCATTTTATGAAGACAGATCCTAAATAATGTGCTTCAGGAAATCACTACCCAACCCTAACTTCTCTACGGAACACTCTGCCCTCCTGTCTATATTCATTGTAGGAGGAAGATAAAAGGCTTCATTTCTTTTTAGTGGTTGGTCTGTGGTAAATGGTATCTTATTGTTTTAAGGAGTGATCTACCAGCAATGAATGTATCATTTAAGTCAGTCCTGGGGAGCTGGATTAGTCTTGCTTTCTGCGCAGTACATAAAGCAAGCTTTACATGGCCTGCAGAATTCCAGAGACCCAGAGGGGGATTACAAATGTTGCCATTACCCTCTGATTCCAGCAGTATGGGACTGTCTCTACTAAATGAGATTGGACAAGAATAAAGTCAGTCTATTCTCAGCTTGCCAGCTGCAGCTCAGCTCAGCTTTTGGGTGAAATGAGGTGCTTATCTGCTCTCTTCTCTCTCTGCAGAAACTCCTTTCATACGAATCACGTGTGTGCATTTCCTTGTACCATTTTATATTCTTTCTCCCAGCTCCACTCTGTCTCCATCCAAGGAATCTTCTGAAAGATGAAGGATTGAATGGAAAGTAGAAGGTTCTAGAATTATACATGGACTCAGTATTGGATTTTGGGACAGGCTGTCTCAACTGATAACAACAAACTTGACTGAAAGGTAAACCCTCTCTTGTTCAGTCATTCATCCATGTAAGAACCCACATTTCAGTTCAAATAATATTTCTGCATGGGCAGATGAAGGGCCTACTTCTGGTAAAATTCCATAGTTATAGCAGTTTGTCTGCCCCCCCCCCCCACCCCCGCCGGAAGCCCCACGCATTGGAGCTTTTAAAAACACCAGTGCCCAGCAATTATATCAGAGTCTCTAAGAATAAAATCTGGGCATAAATATTTTTAAAGCTCCCTCAGTAAGTCTATTGAACAGGCAAATTTGAGAAATACTGAGTTAAGAAATTTCAGGCATTTGTAGTTACATGTGGATGTATTGCGAGGGACATGAGAAATTTGCTGAAAGAGTTGAACTCAATATTTCAATAAGTTTTTAGTTCATTTAGAATGAAACCAATATACCTGCCTTGACAGGAGCTAGCACCTTGTTAAATTATTTATAACTTAGAATCTTGCCCTTGTTCTTATTGACTGGAAACTGGGCTTCTTTTGTGTCTACTGAAAATAGGACGGAAATGTCAAGTTATTAATATATCATCAGTGTGTCAATGTTTCTATTTATTGATGAAGGTGTATGTGGCTCCTGTGCAGGGCTCAGTGAATATGAAATTATACCATAGAGAGGGAGATAGTTTTCTAAGAACTTTCTTCTAAGAAATGTTGGAGCTCAATATTCCAGTGCTGTCCTCTCTAAAACAAAATCCCTTATCAGGTCTAAGTTGCTTATGACAGCTCGTTTATCTCTTGCTCTTGAGATGTCAGAAACAATATTGCCAGTTTTGCCTATAGCAGGCATATCGGTTATCATCTCCTCACTTCCATAACTTCTCAGGGCCTCTTCCTTAAAATTTCCCTAAAGACATACACCCATGATCCATCACCACAACTTAATGGGTTTAGATGGTGAGCTGACTGGAGAGGAACTAATCAGATCACAATTTAAGAATCTGGAACTGGTACAATGACTTATGCATAACTGGTAATATAATGATGATCAAACAGTATGTGTGTGTGTGTGAGTATGTGTGTGTGTCTGTGAGTATGTGTGTGTGTGTGTGTGTGTGTGAGTATGTGTGTGTGTCTGTGAGTATGTGTGTGTGTGTGTGTGTGTGTGTGTGTGAGTATGTGTGTGTGTGTGTTTTGCAAGAGTCAGTGGCCATGGAAGGCAAGAGGCAGACCATACTGAAGTCACTGGCAGTAGACACATATGTAAGCAAAGAAAGCTGGTCTACAGAGAAAAGTGATGGAGTAAAGTCACTATACAGAGAAAAACAGATACACAATGCAATGTACTCCCATGAATGATGGGGGGTGTTATCTAAGTCCCTGAGTTTCCATTATATGATATTTAATTTATGTTGTTAGTATTCATGACTGTGTACTGTTAAATTTTAGCCATCTTCTTCTATGTTTCTTTTTTTAAGATTTTATTTATTTCTTTATACATGAGAGACATGGAGAGAGGCAGAGACACAGGCAGAGGGAGAAGCAGGCTCCATGCAGAAAGCCTGATATGGTACTTGATCTCAGTACACTGGGATCATGCCCTGAGCCAAAGGCAGACGCTCAACCACTGAGCCACCCGGGGTCCCTTCTTCTATGTTTCTATGCTATTTTGTCCCCTGAAATAAAAAGTTTTAACAAAAGTGGAGCATGGGTGGCTCAGTTGGTTAAGCATCAACTCTTGATTTCAGCTCAGGTCATGATCTCAGAGTTGTGAGGTTGAGCTCCATGCTCAGTGGGGAGTCTGCTTGAGATTATCTCTCTCCCTCTGCCCCTACCTCTCCTCCCAGTTGCATGTTCCTCTCTCTCTTTTTCTCAAAATAAATAAAATCCTTTAAAAATGTATTAGCAAAAGCATCACCACCCTTCAAAGCCTAGTTGTCTATATATTACTCCCTCTCCTCCTACAGATAACTGCTAGTTTTCTGTGGCTACTCTAGCAAAGTACCATACACTTTATGGCTTAGAGGCGCAGTAACTAATTCTTTCACAATTCTGGAGCCTCAAAGTCCAAAATCATAATATTGACAGAGCTGTGCTTCCTCTGTAGGCTTTTGGAAAGAATCCTTCATTGTTTTTGCTAGCTTCTCTGGTTGTTTCTGCAATCTTTGCTTTTATTTAACTTGTAAACACATTAATCCAATCTCTATCTCCAACTCACATGGTATACTCCTCTAAGTTTATATGCCTCTGCTTTTCCTTCTTGTAAGTCATTGTATTAGGGCCCACTCTAATCCAGTATGACCTCACTTTAACTTAACTACATCTTCAAAGATTCCAAATAAGTTTACATTCTGAGATTCACAGTGGAAGTGATTTTTGGGGAAAACATTATCCAATCCAGCATAAAGTCTATGAAATGTATTTTCCTTGTACCTGGGCAACATATTGTTTTGAAGGTCCTTCACACAAGGTTCCCAAGTTGAAGAATCAAGTGCCTCCTAGACATGTTCATTCACATCACTGTACTAACATAGAGAGAAAGGAATTTGAGAATGAAAAAAAAATTGTAGCTAGTTTTTTCTTGAGGCCAAGAATATAAATTAGAACTACTAGATCCTGGATATTAAAGATCCCAGAAATAAGATAAGATTGGGAAGATCTCCTCAGAGGTTATGAAACAGTGAATCTATAGTCTAAAAGCATCTAGGAAACTGCAATAAATTTTCTTTGGCAGAATAGAATTTAATCAGATGATGGTAAACTGAGCAGAAATACCCTGTATTTCTCACTGTTTTCTCTTTCAGTATTTAAAATTCTTCACTTGAAGGTGCCACTATTCATAGATTGTCCTGACTATAGAAAACAAGGGTAAACCTTTACCCTCAATATTAGACAAGGTATTCTTACTGTTATAAGCATGATGGCATATCCAATCCTAGGTGGACTCCAAACATGTTGGTGTGAATTATCTGTTATACCCAATTTCCTATATTTGAAGAATCACACAGTTACAGGAAAACCTAAACAGACTCAACTTTGCTTCTGGGGCACATTTCTCTGTTTGACACCTGTATTCTTAATCTGTATTGGTATCTGGTTACATTTTGATGATGATTTGTTATTTTGCAATAAGGATCTGTAGGATCTGTAGGATCCTTATTGTAAGGATCCTACAGATCCTTATTGCAAAATAACAAATCATCATCAATGCCCCACTTTTTCAAGGATCTTACAGAACATTATTGCAAAATAGACTAGTCTATTTATCTAACAACTAGACTCTTTATATTTTCATTATCTTTCATTGTCTTGTCAAATCCTGAGAACTTAATAAACTTTCATTGACTTTCTGACTGACAGACAAGGAAAAGAAGGGAGACCTTGTGCTACGTGTATTTTCCCAAAATATCTCATTTAATCTTGACATTAATCCTTAACTTAGGTGTTATTATCAATAATTTGAAGATGATAAAACTGGGATTCAGATAAGTTGAGTAGCTAGTCCAAAGTGATCAAGGCAGTTAGTAGCACATCAAGGATTCAGCTGTAGTCTGTGACTAAATTCTATTTTTCTTTAGCTTCAATGCTGTCTTTATAGAGCTTGGGCTAGATGATCGCATGAAGTTCTTTCTAATCATAACATATATAATTTTCCAGTGTGATATTGGTACAGTGAAAATGGTGGAGTTTTGGCATATGCTGGGTTACAGTTTGCAATGGACACAGTTTATTTTTATTACCATTGTTTTCTCCAAGAAATCTGACTGCACAGCTTCTTTCCCTTGTCCATTGTCTTCCTGCCACTCCCTATAATATCAGGGTTTATTTTCCACCTTTTTTCATCTGGATTCCCTTTACTCTTTACCATGTCCTCCAAAGTATAAAAATAGCAGTTCTTATTTAGCTGTTGGTTGGTTGTCTGTGTTGTCTAGAACAAGTCAGGAAAATGGTACATTTTATGTAATAAAGAAAATAATAACCATTAAGTGCCAACTCATCAGGTATTCTGTTAGAATGACTTTGTATATAATCATCTAATTTTCAACACCAAGGCACCAGCTGGCTTTGTGATAATACATCTTCTGAATTCAGTAGCAATCTATAAGCCTGTAGATACACAGAAGCCAGAAGAGAAGATTAGTCACAAACATTGCTCTGGTGATTCTATTCCCTTCTACAGGAGTTCCAGACCCCAGAAGCAAGTGATCTTTTCCCAGATGGAAGCCCTGAAGTCCAGAGAATTTAAATATTCTACTCAAGATCAAACAGCTATCATGTGAATTTGGATTCAAACTGAGGTTTTTCCACCCCCCAACTAATCACACTGTCTCTACGCTTCCCAACTACCTACTCTGGTTCACTCTTGGAAGGTAATTACTCCGTGTCAGGCCCTGTTCTAGGTGCTGGAAATAGAACTGCAAAGATGTCCCTGTCTCCACTCTCAGTGACCTGATATTTGAGTGGAAAGTGACAATCAACAAGGAAACTAATATACAATGACAGGTAACTTTGTGTAGTGCTGTTAGGACGAGTATAACTTTAGGGTGTGTATTAGAGAATATTGGGTCTTAAAGTAAGAAATTTAAATTAGGTGGAAGAGAAGGCATTTACAAGGAGGCCTCTGTGCTAGAACGCAGCAACAGAATACAGCCTGGAGGGCAGTATTCTGGGGAAAGGAAGAGCTGGCACAGAGACCCTGGGTCACAAGAGTGAGCTGGTATATTCAAAGCATGTTCTCAGAGTGTGGTGAGCCTTCTTCTCTTGTCCATTTGTCACTATGAGAGCTGCTGTAGCTTAGCCAAGAAGGAAGCCAGTTCTCTGAAGTATGGAAGCAGAAGTATGGAAATCCCATCTGGGAGCCACCGTGGTATTCATCACTCCTGAAAGGGGGCTGCCTTCTCTTTGCTGAGCAAAGGTCAGTCCTGCAGGTCCACACCAGTTCAGGCTCTCTGTTCCAGAGGGATCTCTGTGACCCACAAAGCAATTTGGTTTTGTTTTTAAATTACAGAAGTGGCCTTTCATTGCATAGATTCTAAGCAAAAGTCATGAAACTGCACAAGGAATTGCCACAGTGACTTACAGAAAGTTCCAAAGGGGAAAGGAAATAAACAAAAGGGCTGGAGGAAAGGAACAAGGCATTTCAGTTGATGTTAAGCTGACTTTTCTTCATTTCCCATAAGGTCACATTCAAAACTCTCTTTGCATTTGGATGGCTTGGAGTGGTTGAGTGTTTGCTGTAGGAAAATGATCACCTTTTCTGCTACCCCTCCAGTCAAGTCTGTATAGTTGATAACAAGAAGGAAGACTAATGCAAAACCATTTGAGACCTTGCTCCCTGGTAAAGCACAAGACCTGGTAAATCACATTAAACAGAAAGCATAGAGGATGTTTTTAAATTCTGATGAAATGATCTGTTCCTTCCTTCTCCCCTAATCTCTACTATCTCTGCCTTTACAGGAGGGTGATGGCTAAAAAGAAAAAAAAAATGTGATGATGTTCAGGGCAACAGAATCCAAAGTATTTCAGGTAACACTTATCCCCGGGGGAGTCATACTTTTCCTGGTCTGAAAAAGTTGATCGGTCTTGAGGGAGAGTTTATGGTGTTGCAGTTGACAGTGGTGTTTTGTTTTTGCTTCTACTTCAACACACTTTCTCTCTTCAGAAGGTCATGCACACAAGATCTGGCTTACACAATAATATTAGGAATGCGAAAGAAAGAAGAAAGAAGAAAGAAAAAGAAAGGAAGAAGAAAGAAAGAAAGAAAGAAAGAAAGAAAGAAAGAAGAAAGAAAGAAGAAAGAAAGAAAGAAAGAAAGAAAGAAAGAAAGAAAGAAAGAGAAGAAGAAGAAAAAAGAAATGCTCCACCATCCATCCATCCATCCAAGTGATTGGGTAGCTCAGTAACCAGTAGCAGTGATATGTTTACTGAGCACTCAGTATATAAAAAACACTATGTTTCTTGAAGGTGTTTTCACTCTTCATCCCTAATATTATGGACTGCTAGGGTCTGGAGCAATATATACATACAAGAAAGTGAAAATAGTATCTTAACTCATTTTTGCTGAAGAATTGCTCCTCCAAGGCAAAGTTGAATCCAGCCAAGATGGTAGGGCTTAGAGGAAGGAATCACAATTAACTGTTCAATGCACACGGTCATCATATTCACCATGAAAAATTCCATGGTTTTGTCATTTGAGTGTACTCAGTCAATCAAATATTTTCCAATTTAACTTTCCAAATTATCTTGTGTCCCCACATGCCTTGAGACTGTCCTTACTGCCTTAATTCAGGGTTGGGACTAAAAAAGTAATGAGAACCCCATTTGTGACTTTTAGGGTCTTAGAGTATCCATTAATGAACAGAACAGGTCTGCATGGGTATAGAGTATGAGGTCTGCTCCTACTCGATGATCAGAGATGCCCAGAGCAGATAGAGACCAGGAGTCAAATCAAATATGGCCACATAAGTACCTAAGCTGGGACAGTCACTTTCTATTACAAACTAGAAAGCATGATAAGAGAGAAGTGTACTAAAAGGCCTGATACCATGGAGAGCCCAGGAATATGAGCTAGGAGTAAGTGCAAAAGGTCTGATACCATGGAGAGCCCAGGAATAAGTGCAAGACTGGAAGAAAAGTGGGCACGTTCAGTGTGAATTCAGAACAGATATCCTGAGTGGTTGAGAAGGACGAGGCAGACATGCTCATCTGATACCTAAGCAGATGCTTAGTTGAATCACCATCAGCAGTTTCAACAGCTCCTGACGCTCAGGCTGACCTGGGCATTTAATTACATGAAGACCAATTAAAACACAGAATCTCATGGCTGAGGCTCCAGCATGAGGCCCTACAATGAATAGCCAAGGCTGAGAACCTGAAAAATAAGAGGTTGGAAGTGGTGGGCAAGCCCACACAGGGTAGTACCCAGCATCCAGCCAGCCTATTTTCTTCTGTTCTGGTCCCCAATCCCAGGGATTTGGCCACATTTCCTCTCCTTGAGGAAGTGCTTCTGCCCACTGTTATTTGGGAATTCCTAATCTCTTCCAAACTGGAATTCCTCTTTGGTTCTCCTAAATACAAGTCCATCAAAACTTCTTGATACAGACATAGATAACAGTAACTCCTGTTAACAAGTTAACAAGTGTGTGTATGCTACAAGGCTTTAGTGTCTGGAAACTTGGTTCCAGGTGCTGGACAAAATGTTTTCCATGCATGATTTCACTGGCTCCTCACAACCATTACATAAAAAAGAAAACTGTCGGTTCCTTTTTACAGATGGGAAAACAGTTGTTTAGAGAAGTTTAGTAACTTGGCAAAGTTCCTTTGGCATGTCTGTTTATCAAGACTGGGCATGAGCCCAGGTCTGTGTGATTGAAATCCTTGATCTTAACTAAAAGATGACATGGTTGTATGGCAATATCACAGAATATGGTACTGGCCACTGCTGCTCACTATTCTCACTATGTTGAGATGCAAGCCCCAACTTGCCATGAACTTCTGACACCAACTCTAGGAAGGCCCGTGGTCTTCTCCATCATGGTGGCACATCCCACCTGGGTCTTGTCTCTGGGGCTAGGGATTGAATCTAGGCAGCACAGGGCTAGTGTAATCCAGTGTGGGCTTGGGACTCAGAGTCATCTAATTTAAAACTGTTTGACCTTGCAAGTTACTTCTTGATCTCTTTGAGATTTGGTGTTCATCTGTACACTTAGAATATTTTTAAAAGAAAAGCATTGATAATGAGGACCAAAGGAGAAAGCATATAAAATGCCTATTAAAATGCAAATGTGTAACATATTCCTAATAGATGATGGTGGATGGGGGAATGGTTTGTGTTTCTTAGATGCCATGAACCCAAGACCCTTCAGACACAGAGCTCTATTCTGCTTGCCTTATACTTTGAACATTTCTTTCCATGGGGTCTTTATAAACCTCAGTCCTGGTCCAAGGAAGGGACTAGTCCCACAGCCCTTGCTTCAGTTGGAAAGGCCAGCCTAGCCTTGTGCCATTTCTCATACTTGCCACTATGGCTGCTCTGGCCTGGCTTCTTCCTGCTTCCTCTACCTTCACTACTTCCTATTCACTCTTAAACCTGTGTTACTAGGTCTGTAAGAATTGCTTTTAAAGAATAATCAATCCTGAGTAAACCTCTGGATTCACACCCAGGGTCAAGAGCAGAGCTTCAGTGCTGAGTCTCTGTAGCTGTCATTTTGATACTTCAAAGTCTTGTATGCTATGGAAGGGTGGAAAACGCTACCGTGCTTCATCAACCAAGGACAACTTATACCGGGCACCTCTCTGTCCACATGTCTTGGAAAGTATAAAGTAACAGGTGAATATGGCCTGCCTTCATATACTCAAAATTTAACAGGAAATTAATAATGTGATTCTTACCTAAAATAAACTTACACACACACACACACACACACACACACACCTATATCCCCCTACATACACTTACACAGCTAACAGAATTTCATCAATATTTAAGACAAAACGAGACTTCAAATATATTTCCCATTTGGAGTGGGCTATCTGTGATTAGGACCCATGGTCAACCTGAGTTTATTTTCAATTGCCTCAGACTTTCAGGGTGCTTAGGTGGGAAAGCCTGAGGAGCTTTGGGAGAGGTATATAGAGGTGGAGGAGGCCTGGTGGGCACAGAAAGTCAATGTGTCATATTAGTTCAAAACCCAGCTCTGCCACCGGAGAGCTACATGATTTGCAAAAATAACTTTGAACTTGAGCTTCCTATATGTTACAAGGATTGCTATGCTGGTGGTTCTATATGCCCTGTCTCCCCACCTCCATCCATGTTCACACCTTCTCTGCTCCACTTCAGGTACTGGAAGGCTGACCCTGTGGAATGCATGCTGGGGAGGCCATGGCAGGGCAGCCCAGAGAAGGAAAAGAGGGACATTGTAGAATGTCACCCACTCCCTTTCCTGCCTGTGGAGTCTTAGCAGTGACTTCATTTCTTTATGGCTTTAGTTCCTGCCTGAGAGTCCCCTTAACAGTGGTAAGCCCTTGCTCAGTCACAACAATGCTATTTTCCCCTTTGCGCCTTCATGCCAGGGATGAGGGCTTTTCCCCCTCAGCCAGTCCCAGAGCCTGCATGCTTCACCCTCACTCATGGGTTCCTTTAGCCTCACCCACACCATCTGTACATCACTGTTCACAAAGCTCTAGTAGGTTCCACAGGTCCTAGGCCATTACTTTCCTGCCCCACCTTGATGATATCAATATCAATATCTATAAGTGCCAGATTGCTGAGAGTATAGGCATATACGCATTGTGTGCACTTGATAAGCACTGAATAGGTGGTAACTATTGTTATACTTTTGTTTACTTCTGGGTAAGGGAAAGGCTACAAGGACAGCCCGTGCTAGAAGTCATGGGTATTAGAATACCCACACTGTTCCCAGAGGTTTGGTGACCCAGGCTGCTACTCCTGCCCACACCCCTGCGCAAGAAACCATATGTGTGACATCATATATGTTTTCTTTGGGTTTTCCTTTACTTGAACTTCTTCACCTCAGGATTTGTGAGTCATCATTATAGAACCAGGCATATCCCCTCCCTGAGCCCTCTATCCCTACAGTCCCAATTATTGAGTCAGTGTCTGGCAGGCATCAGTCTGGGTCGTGAACATATGTCAGAAGAAGGAAAGCCATGTGAAAGAAGTTTCTGGGAACCCAGGACAAAGAGCCAAAGAATTGCATACCACAAAGGCATTTGTAGAGAGAACTGACCAACTGACTGACCTATGCCTCCCTGAAACTCAGTTAATGATGGATGCTAATTAGGCTCCCATGATCTTTTTTTCTTGCTAGTTAAAGATGTATATGTGTCATGAATTTCATGTTTGAATTAATGATTTAATGTTCTATATATTACCTCGGCTTATAAATTCAAATGGGCTCTTGGAGGTTCTTCAAGTAGGAAATGCATTCCATAAATGTAAGATTGTTATTAATCTTGATTATTAATATTTAATTTTAAAATGAATAATTAACCTCATCTTAATTCCACTTTTTTATGGTGTTTCTGGAATTCTTTCTTTCATGTCTAACCTCACTATTCTGGGGCTGTAATTGGCTTTGAAATGTCAAGATCCATATCATCTTTGCATTCAGGCTTTGTCTTAGGGAGAGCTCCTATTTGTAAGATACACTTTAGGACTGTATAAGCAAAAGTGGAAATTAGTGAATGGATGTCAGACAGAATAGTAAAGGTGAAAAACCTGACTTGTAAATAAGTGAGAATCGAGATGCACCAACAGGTCAGACCACTACCCACAACCCAACTCACTGTGTGAGTGAGGGACACGACTGCCCTCATCACTGAAAGTAGATCATCATCAAAGGCACTGCTGAGCCTGCACTGGACGTGGGCACAGTCCTCACTCATGACCTTGACACCATCCTTAGTCACCAGAGAGGCTCCTCTATGGTAGCTGCTCCTCTATGTCACCAGCTCCTTGTCTGATGCAGTGGCACATGCATCTGTCTCATTGAACCCTGATCGCCTGCCTCCCTGTGCTCTCATGCAAGAGAGGCTGGAAGAAAAACTTCTGGAACACTCACATCTCCAGCAGAACTGCATTTCAGATAGACAGGAATTTCAGCTTTTGGGAATGCAAAAGGGAAAAAAAATGCACAGTGCAGTCTCCATTCTTGCTATCTTCACCAAGTGATGAAATAGTACAGCTCCACTGCCCACATGCTTATGTCTTCAAAATAGCACCATTATTCCTTGTGAAAGGAAAACTCTTTTTATTTGTTAAAGAGATTTTTCCCCCTTTTTCTTCCGCCACTTTGGCAACACTGTATATTTAGCAATTCCCCAAACTTCCCTTATTTTGCATGTGGTTAAGAATCTGGGCTTTAAAGCCAGACTGCCTGGTTTCAGATCTACCTATGTATCTACTTACCCGCTGTATTTATCTCAACCACCTTGTGCCTCACATTCTGCTCCTAAAAATGAAGATAATAATAGTAACTATCTCATAGATGTTTGTGAGAATCCAGTGTGTTCATACAGTTCTATTCAAAGTGTGTTTGGTGGACAGAACCAGCTACATAGTTTGCAGTGCTCAGTGCAAATGAAAATGAGAGGCCCCTTGTTCAACAATTATTAAGAATTTCAAGCTAGGGATGACGGAACACTTAAATAAGTTTGTGGCCCTCAGAAACATGTGTCCTGTGCAACTGCACAGGTCACACATCCGTGAAGGGGCTTTGTGCGGTTTTGTAAGTTACTGCTCTAGAAAAGGTGAAGAAATTAAGAAGCATTTATTTTTATTTTTTTAATTTTTTTTAATTTTTTTTAATTTTAATTTTAATTTTTAGTTTTTTAAGAAGCATTTAAAACTTTTTGTAGTAATTTGATATCATCCTGACATCTCAGTGTGTGTTCAATTGAAATGTGTTGTTGAATAGGGCAGATACTGGTTTGGGTGCTGTCAAACTTCAGCGTTGAGGGGTATGAACCTTGCATTAGTCATATCCAGTGTGATTATTATCCAATTGCAATTGATTAAAAATTAGAAAAAACGTTGTTTTTCTACCAATACAATTATGTGTTCAATAACTGTATGTTCAGTAAAGGTTAGTTAGGTGTTCTTATCTGTGATTATTTTTAACAAACACCATTTTGTTTATGGGATTGTGCATGTGTAGACATGCAATGTGCTCTTTCAGAATTTTTTTTTGTTTCAAGCTCTATTTATGTATCTATCTATCTACCTATCTAATCCTGACTAATTCTTTATGACTGTCCACTTTCTAGGTGAAGTCTTCTGGTCCCCTTACCTGTTAACTGGGCTAGTCACCCCTCATCTGTACCTCTTACTTCTCATGCGCATCTTTAGTGCTAATAATACCTCTTACTGTATTTATCTCTTCTCTGAGATGTTTTCCTTCTCAAAAACTTTCTTCTGAAAAAAAAAAAAACTTTCTTCTCTTTCTAGGAGGTCCTTGAGGATGAAGACAACATATTCTAATTATTTTGAACATATGCAAAGCAGCCTATTTGACTCTTCTGGTAACTGAATTAACATTGATGTATTTCTGTTGGTCAGAGTCACACACTAATTCCAGACTCTGTTCCATGTAAGTCTTTCTTTGTCTAATTTTGATTTGTATCCTTTTACTTTACTAAACAGAAACTGTGAGGGTTATAGCTTTCAGTAAGTTCTGTGGGATTTTTTTAGTGAATTATCAAGCATGAGGTTGTTTTGGTCTTCAGAGCTGCCAAATATCAAGCTTAGAGTATGCACAGTAGCCTCCTCCCACCGCCCAAAGATTGCCCACACTTCTGACAAAAACTGCCTTTCCAGGCAACATGATGCTAAGCAGTTATCTGAATATTACCCACTATGGGGGACTCATAATTAATCTGATTGCTTTCCAAGGATCCTTTACATGGGAACATGCATTTGTATCAAAGGGAAACCCATGAAAATCATTTATATACCCTTAACATAGAAGCATTTTGTTTCCATTTTCTTTTTATTTTTGTTTTATGTTCCATGGAAATAAGTATGCAATACCTCAAAATGTAATATAAAATAACAAATATGTATTTTAAAAATTATTATGAAAATTGTTTATAACAGAGAATATCTTGAGGCAACTTAAATTCTCAACAATAAAAGGATTATTAAATACATTATGGTATAAATTTCTAACAGAATAATATGTAGCTATTAGAAATATTGTTTACTGAGAATTTTTAGATGCATGTGAAAATACAATATTAATTAGAAAAAGCAGAGAGCTCAATTTTATCAGCAATATGACCTTGACTCTGATTTTTACTTACTGCGCTTGCTAAACTGGAAGTAACTAGAATGTCGATTTTTGTAACAAAAACAAGTCAACTTTATTATCATAGGAGATATGGAATTGGAAAGCTATACTGAGCTGGGGGAACTAGGGATGGATCACTTCTGTGCCTCTCCAACTACTCTATGCATTACAATGGAAGGAGTCTCTGGATATAACTTAAAGAGGTCTGAGAAACATTTGAAACACTATGTTAAAGACTTTTTATTCTAGTATATGTGTAAAATATTCCTTTTATTCAATAATATACTTATGCCTGTTTTAATTAAAAAATAAAATTACTTACCTTCAGGAAAATAGCTATAACAGAAAAGACCACAACCTAAATTTTCCAATCATTTATTGCACATACAAGTTTTCTGCTCACCCAGCTTTTATAAAATCCATATGCACCAATGTGAAATTTTTATCCAATTAGGTGATGCATGCATAGCACCAACTTTTTAAAATTAAAAATTAAAAAAAAAGTCTTCACCCAGCATCTCATTCAATGAAAGCATTGCATTGGGAAGATTACTCATGTGGCTTTGGGTGGCCTATGCCATCTTGGTATGTGCCCCTGGTACAGAGATATGTACCCACTTTTGAGGAACCTGATTACTTTCAAGTCCACTTTTTGAAGATGACATATAGAAGAGTGATGTATTCCTTATTTTAATTTCTGGCTTTTTATATTTTTCCCTAAAGTAGATAACAGAACTTGTCAGCTGGCTTGCAATAACTATATGAATATTTTGGGTTAGGGTTAGGAGATAAAATAACCAAACTCTCTAAAAGTTCTCCTTAAAAATTAAAGAACTGGACTTCCTATGCCATGGGGTGTTTAAACAGAAGGTGGGTTACATCTCTGAGACAGGTGGTCAGCATGGGATAGAGAGGCTAAGATGACTTCTAAGTCTCCTTCTGAACTTGAAATTGTGTAGAGGATGCACCCATAGCCATTGAATGATGCCTGACCTTCCCAGGATGTGTATGCACCACCTCATTCATCCTCACATCTACAGCTTCTTCCTTACTTTTGTCTCCTTCAAATAGTTCCTCTTCCTCTGATGATGCAGCTTTTAATGCAGTGTTCAATTTCCCAATATACCCCACACACACTCCCCCATACTACTTTCACTGAGACAATTAATTCAGGCACTACCTGGTAGGACCGCTGTTTGTTCTGCTCCAGATATTTACACACAGTGGCTCTCTCTGATACCACAGTTGAGCAGTACTTGTCTGGTTTCCATCATCCACAGCACCTTGACATGCCCTTTCCAATGCCTTTCTTCCCCCTACCTGAAACTCATTAAGATAATTGACTTTTTTAATTTTTATTTCAGCTATAGCATAAATTGCACTCGTTTAAAGAATACGATGGCCTGACTGGTTTTTAATGCTATTAAGGTGATTGTAATGACAAGTGCTCTCACTAGAAGATGACATGGGGTGAATGGTGGGGAGTACCAATTTCTACTTCAGTGAGCAAGATAAAATAGCCTTGCCTTGAAGGAATGACTTAGGAGAGGCACTCCGAGGTGCCTTCTTCGAGTAAAAGGTTGAGACACAGAAGAGAGAGGCAAAGAGAAGCCCCTGGAAAACAATCCCTGGGGAATGAGGCAACCCCAATAGCAAAATTCCCAGTAATTCGCAAGCAAGTGAAGGAAGTAATAATAAGGAGTCCTGGAGTCATCAGAACCAAGTTCGTGTCCAAGCTCTCTACACCTCATTTGCCATGTAACATTGAACAAGGTTGTAGACTGGAACTCAAAGTTTGGTGGAGATAAATAGCCAGGGAGGCAGGGAGACAAGTGTGGAGGAGATGAGTCTGTAGACTTCATATACTCTTAGATTATAAGAGCTCTGTGAGTTAAAATACAATTTTGATTTCATTGATGACAAAAAAGTCACTTTGTTGGAGGTTCCAGAGAATGTGCACAACAGCAATAACAACAAAAACAGGGAGGGACAAATTAAAAGTTTAGCACAACAACCTAGAGGCTTGATAAGATAAGGGCAGTGGTAGTATAAAGAAACAGATGCAACAATTAGTAAGAGAGACCAACTAGATTCATTGTTTTGGACAAAGGTTACTCCTTGTTTTCTGGGTTAGCGACTGGAATTACCATAACATTGGAAGAAGATGAGACTATGACAAAAATAAATAAGCAATTCTTTTGAAGTCATTTTGACTCAAAGTGCAGATGGAAATGATCTGCAGGTGTTATTATTAAACTAATAGATTCCATGTCTTTCTGCCACCCTGAGCCCAGCTGCTTAACTATACAAGGCAGCAGAAGACTAGAGTTAACCATCAGAACATCTGAACATCTGGGAAGTGAGAACATTCTTCGATGCTGTGAATTATGGTTCCATTCCTCTGTTCCTATTCATACTTGAGGTCATATAGTTATTGGCTTTCTTGATTTTGAGTTCCCCTTCCATTAAGAATATAATTTTATTGACCTTATTATCTTACAAATATTGAGTTTCTTACATCTGGCAAAAATTATTGCCATGACTTGGGGCTTAGGCAGAACTCATATCATCAGATTTCACCTAGATTCCTAAGCAAAGGATGGAAGAATCTAGTGTTCTTTCCCCTCAAAAAAAAAAAAAAAATCCACTTTATTTGAAATGTTCTATATCAAACTCAAAAGAAATTCTAGTTACAACAGTGATTGGATCCTTCACCTAGGAGAGCCAATATATCACCATATCCCTATCTTGTGGATAAGAGGTGCAGAAGAAGGTTTCCTGACCAAGCCTTGATTGAACCAACCCCAGTCAGGTGTGGACTCATTGACCAGGGATCTGTGACTAGAATGGGCAGGATGACATTGAACAAGCATGATGACCAAGTTCTCTATCAATCTAACCAAAAGATGGGAGAGAAGGAAAAGAAGATAAACATGTTTTGTTATCCAGTTCTGAAAGTTAACCCTGATAATATATTGCTTCTATGGGCAAATGTGTTCAGAATGCCAAATGTAGACTCCATCTCCTTTGGGGAAAACGTTGGAAAACTTCTGCAACTGGAAATCTGTCCATGTCTGGAAATCATGGAGAATGATTACTAGTCCTCAGTGGCAGAGGCACCAATTTTTTCTCATTTATTTCAGGTTTTGTTCATGTACTACAAACTATCTTTCCAAATGCTCATATATGAATATATGCTCAAAGGACAAAATAAAAGATTAAAACTAATGTTGCCCAGCTATATTGTTTTTTATTATTTTTTTATTTTAAAGATTTTATTTATTTATTTATTTATTTTTTTTGAGAGAGAGAGTGAATGAGACAGAGAGAGTACAAGCAAGAAGAGGGGCAGAGAGAGAAGCAGACTCCCTGCTAAGCAAGGAGCCCAATGTGGGGCTTGATCCCAGGACCCAGGATTATGACCTGCCCATATATATTCTAAGAAAATAAAAGGAACTCACAATCCATGAGGAATTAAGCTGGAGTATGTACTATGGTGACAAATGGAAAGTGTTTAAAGCTGGTTGACCCATCCCCGATTCATAAAGTCATTAATTTCTGGGCACAGAGGCTGCAGGTGATATAATTTCTTTTTTCAATTCACAGTTTATTAAACTTTCTCACATTTAAACCCCTGCAGTATTTATTGCTTGGACTTTGAATCTGTCACTTCTAGAACTGCAGGAATCTGTACACAAGTCTCTTTTCAATTGGCTGTAACCTTCTGGAAGGCAGAGCTCAACCTTAGACTGTATTTTCTCACCCATGGAGCCCAGTTCAGAGTCTAGCACATGTGTTCAGGAAATGAATGCAGCATGAATGAATACAGTTGCCAGAAGCTACTACATTTCTGGGATATTTCATTTGGTCTTCCAGCTATTTCAGGGGTAATTTCCAAATTCCACAACTTTTACTAAAATTGCATGCCTGATACAACTATCCAGTTGGTGAAAATTGCTATTACTGTGAATCAACCAACAGATGGGAAGCTTTTGTAGTTGGAAAAGCACAAATAAACTAGCTTCATATTAGAATAGACTCCACCTTGTTTTTGTTTTGTTTTGTTTTTTAATGGCCAAGAACTGCACCATAAAGAAATGAGTCTTTGAAAGACCAATAGGAAAATAGATTTCCAAAGAAGAGTGGGGGAGACATTTTGGGGAGATGTACAAAAGAGACTTACGAAGCTGAGGAGGAATTGATTGTCTTTTTATTCTTTAAGAACAAAATGAAGCTGAGATAAAGCTAAAGGCATCACCATTGGCTTTAGCTTCTTGATAAGCAGTGTGATTATAGTGGAGGCTTTCAGAAATGGAGAGTAGAGGTAGCATCCTTATTTTCAAGTGGAGTCATTCCCTTATGATGACAAAAATCAGAGCAGCAAAAAGAGGAAGAGGGACTTGCCAGCTTTGTGCCAGCCTCTGCAATATCATGAAATTGTATGTTGTATTGATTAAACATGTTAATTAAATCTGTGACAATACAATTGGAGAAGGACAAACATATGGTTTCATTCAGATGGGGAATATAAAAAGTAGTGAAAGGGAATAAAGGCAAAGGAGAGAAAATGAGTGGGAAATATCAGAGAGGGAGACAGAACATGAGAGACTCCTAACTCTGGGAAACCAACAAGGGATGGTGGAAAGGGAGGTGGGGGGGATGGGGTGACTGGATGATGGGCACTGAGGGGGACACTTGATGGGATGAGCACTGGGTGTTACACTATATGTTGGCAAATCAAACTTCAATAAAAAAATACACAAAAAAATCTGTGACAATAATACATAAAAGATATTTGCTTCATATATGACCACTAATTGGATCATAAAACTTGCATAACCTTGTATAGCACACACTAAACAATGCAGAATCAGTCTTTACCAATGGTTTGATACAACTAGGCATAAATGTTAATAAGGATTATGATTTTAGGGACACCTGTGTGGCTCAGTGGTTGAGCATCAGCTCAGGTCATGATCCCAGGGACCTGGGGTCGAGTCCTGCATCAGGTTCCCTGCTTCTCCCTCTGCCTGTGTCTCTGCCTCTCTCTGTGTGAGAGAGATTACTCCCATGATTATTCAAAAAAAAAAAAAAAAAAGATTTTTTGAAGATTTTTAAAAGATTTTTTTATTTATTCACTCAGTACCAGTTGTTCTCAACCAGTGAAGAAACACCCCTCCTCAAGGGAAATCAATATTACAGAGGTGATATGGCACCTCTGTAAGTGGTGTCTAATAAGAGAGTCAATATTTTGCTATAGCTTCATATGTAGATAAATATTTATTGTTTCATAGTAGAAATTTCTACATAATTGTGGAAATTATGTCAATTAAAATCTTGATTAGAGAAAAGGGGATAAGAGTAGTTGAGAATCACCTGGGGTCCTCGTGGCTCAGTTTAAGTGACCAACTTGTGATTTCAGCTCAGGTCATGATCTCAGGGCCATGAGGTCGAACCCTGTGTTGGGCTTCATGATCATCCAGGAGTCTGTGAGTCTCTCCCTCTGCACCCCACCCCCAATAAAGAAAATCTTAAAAAAAAAAAAAAAAAAAAGAATAGTTGAGAAGCACTGAAATAGGCTGTGAGTTTCTTGCAAGCAGAAGGCCTGTCTCCTAGTTATTTTTATCACTCTTCCTTATTCTCCTTCTCTTGGTCCCTGCACAGTAAACTCTCTGTAGTTGTGATTTATTAAATGTGGGCTCCCCCTTGCTGCATTCCCAGGCTCTAGGCAAGACACTGAGGACACAAAGGTAACTAATGCAAAGCCTCTGGCCTCATGATATTCACACTCTAGTGAAGAAGATAGTTAAACACAGACAGTTGAAACAAAGTAGCAAGATTTTATCACGGGGTGTGGAGGGGGATAAGAAAACTCAACCCATGTTTGAGTTTGACAGAAACATAAAAAGCTGATAAAATGCCTTTATAGTATTCAGTGGGACAATTACTGCAGCAAACATATATCGATAAAGACTACCTTTCCTCAGAGATTATCTCACAAGGAAATTATGTTTATGTGGTTTGTCTCTTTCTCACTGGAAACAAACACTTTGCTCCCAATCCACATATTTGGCTTCTGTGGAATTTATTGCTGGAAATTCAGCAAAATAATTTATGAGTAAGATGTTTTCAAGTGTCTAATTGGAAATATCTCCCTTTCTACTTTTATTACATAGAATATAGGGGCATTATACAGAAAGCTTTCAAAGAAAAATATTTCTAAATCAAATTACTTCTAATATAGTGTGTGTGTGTTCCTGACGGTTTTTGTTTTCCACTTCAATAAATATCTCAGTTGAGATGTAGAAAACTAATTAGGTGTCTATCTCTGCTTTGCAACTGGGTACAAGCATGAGGCTAAGTACCACAGGGTGTGTGTGTGTGTGTGTGTGTGTGTGTGTGTGTGTGTGATGGGGTTCCCTCTCACAATAAGGAGACAAAGGCATCAGTTTCATTTCCTGTCCCCAGCAGAATGGCCAAAAGTCCCAGGAGTCAGTGAATTGCTTTATGATGAAAAACAATAGTGTTTCATCTAAAAGTGATTTCTAAGAATGAGTCATTTTCTTTTGCTTCCTTTTGTTTATTTAAGCTCACTGATCAAACAGGACGGCAGGGAACGCTGGCTGTCTGTCCCAGACTCAGGCTGCTTCACTATTATGAACTGAGGGGCTGTGTATGAATTACTCGGCTTCTCTGAACTGTCATCCCCATCTCTGAGATATTGGTTAGCCATAATATACCTCCTGCCTAAGGTACATGACCTGTGGTCTTTGAGCAAGTTGTCAGCTCTCGCACATACCAATAGCTGTAAGATGAAGATAATGATGGTGCTTTGAAAGTGTGGGACCCAGGAAATTTAACAAAAATCCCCTACCCCTGGACAAGCAGAGCAGGACTAACTCCATTTTGTGCTGCACCCACCACCTCCTGTATGACCCCCACACGACCTGCTTATTGCTTAGGGCGCTGCCCCACCCTAGTCAAGCAGCTGGGCACACCCTAATTGGGAATGGGCTCATTAACGATGTAACCCCGCCTTGTGCCCGCCAAAACTGCGCACCAATTATGACCAAAATAATAGGCCAGCTCAAGTGGATACTATAGGGTAAGATGTAATTCAATCAGCCACCTGCCTGTGGACCGACATGAGGGTGCAACTTTCTGCGTATGTTACAATCCCATGGGCCACTGGCCCCTATAAATGCTAGGCCTCTTAGCCTCAGGGTCCAAGTCCCTGCTCTGCTGTGTCGGGTACACTTGGACCCCAGCTCGAGCTTGTAAATAAACCCTCGTGTGTTT
Organism: Canis lupus dingo; assembly: GCF_003254725.2. Lineage (NCBI taxonomy): Eukaryota > Metazoa > Chordata > Mammalia > Carnivora > Canidae > Canis > Canis lupus. The sequence goes on along the minus strand of NC_064261.1, from coordinate 26,403,504 downwards.
GCATCAGTGTCGGCTCCTTGGTTGTTTCTCGGATTCACAATCTTGGGCACAACAAGAGGACATGGCAATTGAATATGTTCATGTATATGAAGAGGTCAGGGCAATACATAGTATCACAGGCATTAGGTAAGTGCTTTGTTGTTTTTTTTAATGTTACACTATTACAGTTATTAAATTTCTTGAATTACTAGTATGAGTCAAATAGTACACACTGGTTATCTTCCTTTAATTTTATTTTCACAATGACCTTATGAAGTATTAACATTCATTTTACAGATGACAAAACTGAGGCTGAAGCTCAGTGGAATCATAGCATCATTCCGCAAATGGCTGAGACAGAATTTACCTGCGGTTGACTGACATCTGACTGAGGTTGTGTTTTATTTTGAACACCAACTGGAATAATTGCAGGAAATTTCATTTTCAGTAGTAAAAAATAAATAAAACTCTTAACCATTGCAAAGAAATCCTTCCTTTACATTAAACAAGTCCAATCAAGTACTTCTTTCACTTGAAGATGATATAGCCAATGGAGGCCATATGCATGAGTCAGCACTTTGACCAGGTCCTAAGACTATCAACGTGGGTGTCTCATAGCCAACAGGAGCATTCCTTATCCAAGAGAGTTGGCTTGAGTGTTTTCCCAGAATAATTAACATTCTTTGAAGATTTGGGTCCACCTATTACATTTAAAAATGATCTTTATTTGTGCAGAAATGCTTATGTGTACATGTGAGAAAATGTGTGTGGTTTTATTTTTTTTATTTTTTATTTTTTTTAATTTTTATTTATTTATGATAGTCACAGAGAGAGAGAGAGAGAGAGAGAGGCAGAGACACAGGCAGAGGGAGAAGCAGGCTCCATGCACCGGGAGCCTGACGTGGGATTCGATCCTGGGTCTCCAGGATCGCGCCCTGGGCCAAAGGCAGGCGCTAAACCACTGCGCCACCCAGGGATCCCTGTGTGTGGTTTTAATGTGCCATTTATAAACAGGACCTTGAGGCTAAGCCATGGTGGATGCATTTAGTGAGTAATGAATAATAAACGAGGAAGGTAACGTTGAAAGGAAAAAAATCTGTGAATTCGTACAGCCCCAATTACATTAAATAGAATAAGTCTCTCTCAATTTAAGTAAACTCATCATACAGAATTTAATACTTATCAAATAGATAAAAAAGTAGATAAAATACTTATCAAATAACAAAAAAGATAAAAGTTACTTTTATAACTTTTATAGTTATATTGATAACTATAATCAATATATATTAATAGTATATATACTATATACTATATATATATATATATATATATATATACACTACTAGTATACTATTAGTCACCTCCACATACTATCTCACAGACCCCCTACAACAATCATATGGGACAGATAATTCATTAGGCAGACATCAAATTAGAAAATCACACAGAGTGATTAAACAAAGCCATAGAGCAAGTAATAGTAACAAAGACTACAATTTTTTGAGCTCTGAGCACATGTCAGATACTGTTTTAAGTGGGTTTTAGGTATTACTCATCATCAATTTATTAAATATTTATGGAATGTCTACTATGTACCAGAAACTTTCCTAAGCCCAAAGGCTATAGCAGGATGCAAAACATGAAGATCTTGTTGAGCTCATGTTCTAGTGGTGGGCATGGGGGCCGTAAACAAATGACTACATTTTATGACATAACATTATAGTATATAAAAGCTATAGGGAGTTGTGTATCAGGAGAGTTGAAGAGGAAGGGCTAGGAAGTTGGGAATCAAAATAGGATGGAAGAGTTCCCTAGGAAAGTGAGGAGAAAGTTCATTCATTTTAGTAGTTCATTCATTTATGTGTAGAGGGAACACAGGTTGATGTGTTTGGAATTACTGAAATACACAGAGAGGTAAGGTGACAATGAGAGTGTCTTATCCCCTGGGATCCGTGGTGATGGTCAATAGATTATGGCATGCAATGAGACACTAGGTCAACACCCCATTGAAAGGAAGCTACTCCTAGAAGGCACATGATAGCTCTCATGGAAAACTGTGGCCCTCAGTGGAAGACAGACCCAGAGCTATCCACTGAAGTGGCGACCAGATGAAGGATTTGACAATGCCACCAAAAGTGTTGTACTAAATACTACCCAAATTATTTCTGAAAGAAACCTGTGATAATATATCTGACTAAAGCTGTACTAGAGAAAAAAGGATGTCAATACTTTTTTTTTTTTTTTTTTAAGAATTTTTGCTATAGGTTCCGGTATATCATTGGTACCAGAGAAACAAATTGCCATCAGACTCCTCCAGCTAGTAAGAGCCCTACTGAGGCCACTTATAAGTGGAATTCTAGGCCAAGTCAATTCCCAAGAGATTTGGGCTTTCTTTAGACCCTTCCTGTTATCATTTCCCTGTTCTCCATGTGTATAATTGGGGAAATATATTTAGTAGCTGGCAGAACTTCATTTTAGTTCCATGATAATATGGAATAAGAGCCATGATGATAGTAAGGATCAAGTCCCTGAAATAGCCCTTTGTGACACCCTCCTCCCTCAGCAATGGTAGTAAATCAGAAATCATAATGTATGCTATAAGAATTGGGGATATTAAAGCCACTACTAAAGATTTAAAACTTTAAGGGATGCTACAGTAGTATTCTCCAATATAATCACATTCAATTAGTTTGTATGGCTTCTGCAAACAAAGATCACTTTTGGAAAATGACAGTGGTCTACCATAAACTTAGCCAAATGATAACCACAATTGTACCTGTATGTATGATGTGATATTTCTACCAAGCATATTAACACAGCCTCCAGTATATAGTATGTAGCTATTAATCAAGTGAACGGACTCACCTCAAAACACATCAGTAAGGAGGAGCTGAAGAAGCTTCCCAGACGGCTTTATTGAGATATAATTGAGGAATGACACTGTGTAAGTTTTAGATGTACAATGTGAAGATTTGATACATGTATATATTGCTGAAAGTTTGCCACACTAAGGATAATTAACACATACTTCTGCTCACATGATTACCATCTACTTGTTGTTATGTTGAAAATATTAAAACTCTACTACCATAGCAACTTTTGAGTACAAAATATAGCATTGTTAACTATAGTGGCCATGATGTACCATAAATCCCTGGAATTTAAATTCATCTTCGAAAGTTTCTATTCTTTCACCAATGTCTTGCCATTTTCCCACCCCCCTCAGCTTTTGATAATCACCATACTACACTCTGTTTCTGTGAGTTAAATGTCTTTATATCCCACATGTAAGTGAGAATATACAGTATTTGTCTTTGTCTGACTTACTTCATTTAGCATAATGCCTTCAAGGTTCAGTCATTTGTCTCAAATGATAGGATTCCTTTCTTTTTATGGCTGAATAATATTCCATTGTGTATATAGAGCAGATTTTCATTATCCATTCATCCATAGATAGAGATAGTTTCCATGGTCTTGTTTATTGTGAATAACGGGGCAATAAACATGGGAGTGTAGATATTTCTTTGAGATCATGATTTTATATTCTTTTATATATCTACAAGTAAAGTGGCCAGATTGTGTGGTAGTTCTAATGAGATGACATGAAGTGTTATACTATATTGGCAAATTGAATTTTAATTAATTAATTGATTTGATTTATTCATGAGAGACACAGAAAGAGACAGAGACATGGGCAGAGGGAGAGGCAGGCTTCCCACAGGGAGCTCAATGTGAGACTCAATTAGGACCCTGGAATCACATCCTGAGCTCAGGGCAGATGCTCAACCACTGAGCCACCCAGGTATCCTGTCAAATTGAATTTAAATAAAATATTTAAAAAACACATAGTGGCTGTACTAATTCTCAGAGAGTGCACCAGTTTACCCTTTGCTTCCTATCTTCACCAATATTTGTTGTATCTTGTCTTTGATGATACTTATTCTAACAGTATGAGGGGATATCTTACTGTGGTTTTGATTTGTGTTTACCTGATGTTGAGCACTTTTTCCACAAATAAAGTGGCCATTTGTATGTCTTCTATGAGAAAATATCTATTTAGAACATCCAGAGATGAGGTGGGGTGGGATACCTTGCCTATCAAGGAAAGCACCTGCCAGAAAGGAGCAGAGGAAGACACAGCCCACAGCCATCTTGCACTGGGCAAAATGGCTAGGAGGAAGAATCCACCACAAAAGAAGGAACCAGAAGTAATACTCTCTGCTGCAGATCTACTTGATATGGATTTAAGTAGCATGTCAGAGATATAATTCAGAAGTACAATTATAAAATTACTGGTGGCTCTGGAAAAAAGCATAAGGACACTAGATATTCTCTTACTGCAGAACTGAGATCTAATCAGGCCAAAATAAAAATACTTTAACTTAGATGCAGTCTAAACTGCCTGTTCCAACAGCTAGGGTTAATGAGGTGGAAAAGAGAGTGAGTGACATAGAAGACAAGTTGATGAAAAGGAAGGAAGCTGAGGAAAAAAGAGAAAAGCAAGAATACATGAGGAAAGGCTTAGGAAAATAAGTGATAGCTTGAGAAGGAATAATATTCATATTATGGGGTTCTCAGAAGAGAGAGAGAGAGAGAGAGAGAGAACCACAAAGTATATTTAAACAAATCATAACTGAGACCTTCTCTAATTTGGGGAAGGAACCAGGCATGCAGATCCAAGAGTTAGAGAGGATCCCATCCAAAAATCAACAAATATCGATCAACACCCCAACTTACAATAGTGAAGCTCACAAATTTCAAAAATAAAGAGAAAATTTTTTAAGTAGCTCAAGATAAGAAATTCTTAACTTATATGGGGAGAAATATCAGATTAACAGCCGATCTATTCACAGAGATCTGGAAATCCAGTAAGGGCTGCATAATATATTCAGGATACTAAACAAGAAAAATATGCAGCCAAGAATACTTTATCCAGCAAGGCTCTCATTCAGAATAGAAGGAGAGATAAAGAGCTTCCAGGATAGACAGAAACTGAAAGAATATGTAACCACCAAACAAGGTCTGCAAGAAACATTAAGGGAGACCCTGTAAGACAAGGCAGGAGCCTAAAGAAACAATCCACAGAAACAGGAACTCAATAGGTACTACAATGGTACTAAATTAATATCTTTCAATAGTTACTCTGAATGTAAATCATTAGTTACTCTAAATGATCTCATCAAAAGACGCAGAGGTATTGGACTGGATAAAAAAGGCTATAGAGACTCATTTTAGACCTAAGGACATCTCCAATCTGAAAATGAGAGAGTGGAGAACATTGACCATTCAAATGTTCTTCAAAAGAAAGCTGGGGTAGCAATCCTAATATCAGATAAATTCAAGTTTATACCAATGACTGCAGTAAGAGATGAAGAGGGACACAGTATCATACTTAAAGGGTCTATCCAACAAGAAGAACTAACAATCATGAATATTTATGCCTCTGATGTGGGAGCTGCCAAGTTTATCAATCAATTAACCAAAATAAAGAGATACATAGATAATAGTACATTAATAGTAGGAGACTTCAACACAGCACTCTCAGAAAAAAAAAAAAAAAAAAAAAAAAAAAAAAGATCTTCTAAGCAGAACATGACCAAAGAAACAAGGGCATTGAATGATACACAAGACTGGATGCATTTCAAAGATATTTACAGAACTTTACACCTGAACGCAACTGAATACACATACTTCTTAAGTGCACATGGAACTTTCTCCAGAATAGACCACATATTGGGTCACAAATCAGGTCTCAGCCAATACCAAAAGATCGGGATTGTCACCTGTATATTTTCAGACCACAATGCTTTGAAACTAGAATTCAATCACAAGAAGAAATTTGGAAGATACTCAAATATTTGGAGGATAAAGAGCATCTACTAAAAGATGAATGGGTCAACCAGGAAATTAGAGAAGAATTAAAAAGATTCATAGACACTAATGAAAATGAAAGTACAACCATTAAAATTCTTTGGGATACAGCAAAAGCAGTCCTAAGAGGGAAATATATCGCAAAACAATTCTACCTCAAAAAAAATTGGAAAAAAAAAACTAAAATACATAAGCTGCCCTTTCACCTAAAGGAACTGGATATAGAACAGCAAATAAAGCCTAAACCAGCAGAGGAAGAGAAAGAATAAAGATTAGAGCAGAACTCAATGAAATAGAGACCAGAAGAACTACTGAACAGATCAACAAAACCAGGAGTTGGTGCTTCGAAAGAATTAAGAAAATAGATAAACCTCAAGCAAGTCTTATTAATTAGAAAAGAGAAAAGACTCAAATTAATAAAATCACAAACTACAGAGGAGAGATCACAACCAATATCAAGGAAATACAAACGATTTTAAAAACGTATTATGAGCAACTATATGCCAAAAATATTAGGCAATCTGGAAGAAATGGATGTATTTCTGGAAACCTACAAATTATCAAAACTGGAACAGAAAGAAATAGAAAACATGAACAGGGACACCTGTGTGACTCAGCAGTTGAACATCTGACTTCAGCTCAGGGAGTTATCCTGTGGTCTGGGGATTGAATCCCACATTGGGCTCCTTGCATGGAGCCTGATTCTCCCTCTGCCATCGTCTCTGTGTCTCTCATAAATAAATAAATAAAATCTTAAAAAGAAGAAAACCGAAACAGGCCAATAACCAGCGAGGAAATTGAAGCAATCATCAATAACCTCCCAAGACACAAACGTACAGCACCAGGCTTCCCAAAGGAATTCTACCAAACATTTAAACAGAAATAATACCTATTCCATTAAAGTTATTTCAAAGGCTAGAAATGGAGGGAATACTTCCAAACTCATTCTATGAGGCCAGCATTACCTCAATCCCAAAACCAAAGACCCCGTCAAAAAGGAGAATTACAAACCAATACCCCTGATGAACATGAATGCAAAAATTCTCACCAAGACACTAGCCAATAGGATCCAAGAGGATTACTCACCATGACCAAGTGAGATTTATCCCCAGAATACCAGGGTGGTTCAACATTTGTAAAACAATCAACGTGATAGATCACATCAGTAAGAGAAAAAGCAAGAACCATATGATCCTCTTAAAAGATGCAGGGAAAGCATTTGACAAAATACAGCATATTTTCTGATTAAAAGACTTCAATGTAAAAAAAAAAAAAGACTTCAATGTGTAGGGATAGAAGGAACATTCCTCAATATCATAAAAGCCATTTATGAAAAGCCCACAGCAAATATCATTCTCAATGGGGAAAACCTAAGAGTCTTTCCCCTAAGATCAGGAACATGATAGGGATGTCCACTCTCACCTCTATTATTCAACATAGTAATAGAAGTCCTAGCCTCAGCAATCAGAGAAAAAAAAGGAATAAAAGGCATTCAAATTGGTAAAGAAGAAGTCAAACTCTCCATCTTTGCAAATGATATGATACTATATATAGAAAACTCAAAAAAGCTCCACCCCAATATTGCTAGAACTCATACAGGAATTTGGCAATGTGGCAGGCTACAAAATCAATGCCCAGGAATCAGGAACATTTCTATACACTCACAATGAGACTGAAGAAAGAGAAATTAAGGAATCAATCCCATTTACAATTGCACCCAAAAGCATAAGATACCTAGGAATAAACCTAACCAAAGAGGTAAAGGATCTATACCCTAAAAACTACAGAACACTTCTGAAAGAAATTGAGGAAGACAAAAAGAGGTGGAAAAACATTCCATGCTCATGGATTGGAAGAACAAATATTGTGAAAATGTCAATGCTACTCAGAGCAATTTACACATTCAATGCAACCTCTATCAAAATACCATGGACTTTCTTCCCAGAGTTCAAACAAATAGTCTTAAGATTTGTGTGGAATCAGAAAAGACTCCAAATATTCCAGAGGAATATTGAAAAAGAAAACCAAAGCTGGGGGCATTACAATGCTGGATTTCAGGTTGTACTACAAAGCTGTGATCATCAAGACAGTGTGGTACTGGCACAAAAACAGACACATAGATCAATGGAACAGAATAGAGAACCCAGAAATGGACCCTCAACTCTATGGTCAACTGATCTTTGACAAAGCAGGAATGACTATCCACTGGAAAAGGGACAGTCTCTTCAGTAAATGGTGCTGGGAAAATTGGACAGCAACGTGCAGAAGAATGAAATTAGACCATTCTCTTACACCATTTACAAAGATAAACTCAAAATAGATGAAAGATCTAAATGTGAGACAAGAATCCATCAAAACCCTAAAGGAGAACACAGGCAACACCCTTTTGTACTTGGCCACAGCAACTTCTTGCAAGAGCCATCTATAAAGGCAAGGGAAACAAAAGCAAAAATGAGCTATTGGGACTTAATCAAGATAAAAAGCCTCTGTACAGTGAAGGAAACAATCAACAACACTAAAAGACAACCTACAGATTGGGAGAAGATATTGGCAAATGACATATCAGGTAAAGGGTTAGTATCCAAGATCTATAAAGAACTTATTAAACTCAACACCAGAAACAAACAATCCAGTTATGAATTGGGCAGAAGACATGAACAGAAATTTCACCAAAGAAGACATAGACATGGCCAACAAGCACATGAGAAAATGCTCCGCATCACTCGCCATCAGGGAAATAGAAATCAAAACCACAATGAGATACCACCTCATACCAGGGAGAATGGGGAAAATTAACAAGGCAGGAAACAACAAATGTTGGAGAGGATGTGGATAAGGGGGAAGGAACCCTCTTGCCCTGTTGGTGAGAATGTGAACTGTTACAGCCACTCTGGAAAACTGTGTGGAGGTTCCTCAAGAAGTTAAAAATAGACCTGCCCTACGACCCAGCAATTGCACTACTGGGGATTTACTCAAAAGATACAGATGCAGTGAAACGCCAGGACACCTGCGCCCAAGTGTTCATAGCAGCAATGTCCACAATAGCCAAACTGTGGAAGGAGCCTTGGTGTCCGACAGATGAATGGATAAAGAAGATGTGGTACATATATTACTCAGCCATCAGAAAGGATGAATACCTATCATTTGCTTCTGTGTTGATGGAACTAGAGGGTATTATGCTGAGTGAAATAAATTAATCAGAGGACAATCATCACATGATTTCACTTATATGCAGAATATAAGGAATAGTGAAAGGGACTATAAGGGACAGGAGGGAAACTGAGTGGGGAAAAATTAGAGAGGAAGCCAAACCATGTGAGACTCCTAACTCTGGGAGGCAAACAAAGGGTTACAGAAGGGGAGGAGAGTGGGGGAATGGAGTGACTGGGCGATGGGCACTAAAGAGGGCACTTGACCTGATGAGCACTGAATGTTGTGCTATATGTTGATGAATTGAATTTAAATTAAAAAATTAATTAAAAAAATATAATGCTATTGGACCTTAAAAAAAAAAAAGAAAATGTCTTTTTAAATTCCTCTGCCTATGTTTAAATAAGATGGTGTATTTTGCTATTAATAAGTTCCTTATATATTTTGAATACTAAACCATCATCAAATATATAGCTTGCAAGTATTTTCTCCATTCAACGGGTAACCTTTTCATTTTGTTGATTATTTATTCTATTTTACAGAAACTTTTTAGTTTGATCAAGTCCTATATATTTACTCTTGCTTTCATTAATATGTTTTGATGTCATATCAAAAAAATCATTGACAAGACTAATGTCAAGGACCATTTTTTCTCTGTTTTTCATGTAGAATTTTTGTGATTTCATGTCTTATATTTAGGTCCATTTCAATTTAATTCTTGTGAGTGGTCAAGATAAGAAAAAGTTCCTTATAATTTTTCAGATTTTTTTCCTACTTCTGTAAAAAAAGTCATTAGAATTTTGATAGAGATTACATTTGAATCTGTAGATAATTTTAGATAGTAAGGACATTTTAAAAATTTTAACTATACTAATTCATGACAACTTAATATTTTCCCATTGGTTTTTGTTTCCATTAATTTCTTTCATTGGTGTCTTATAGTTTTCAATATATAGATCTTTCACTTCCTCAGTTAAATTTACTCAAGTATTTTGTTGTTTCGATGCCATTGTAAAGGTAATTGTTTTATTTCTTTTTCAGATATTTTTCTATCATATAGCAATGCAACTAATTTTTGCATATTGACTTTTGTACCCAACAACTTTATGAAATTTGTTTATTAGCTCATGTTTTGAGGGAGTCTTTAGTAAGATGTAAATACATAAATTCATGTCAACACCAACAAGAGATAATTTTGTTACTTCCTCTTAGATTTGTATGTTTTTTCTTTCTTTTTCTTGCATAATTGCTCTGGCTAGGAATTCCAGTGTTATGTTAAATAGGAGTAGTAAGAGTTGGTACAGTTGTCTTGTTTCCAAACTTAGAGGGAAAGCTTTCCAGCTTTCACCATTGAGTATGTTAACTGTAGGTTTGTCATATATGACCTTCATTATGTTGAGGTATATTCCTTCTACCCTCAATATTTGTTGTGAGTTCTTATCATAAAAAGATTTTGAATTTTGTGAAATGCTATTTCTGCATCTATGGAGATGATTATTAGATTTTGCCTTCCATTCTATTACTGTGATGTATGAGATTTATTGACCTGCTTATGTTGAAGCATCCTTGAATTCCAAGGATAAAGTCCACTTGATCATGGTGTATGATCCTTTTAAAGCGCTATTGAATTCTGTTTGCTAGTCTTTTGTTGAGAATTTTTGCATCTATGTTCATCAATGATATTGGGTTTTAGTTTTCTTTTTTTGTTGTATCCTTACCTGGCTTTGGAATCAGGATAATGCTGCCTCATAAAATGGGTTTAGGAGTGTCCCCTCCTCTTCAATTTTTTGAAAGGTTTTGAAAAGAATCAACATTAATTCTAACCCTGGATGTTTGTAAGATTCACCTATAAAATCATCTGGTCCTAGGTTTTCTTTGTTGGGGGTTTTCTGAAAATGATTCAATCTTACTCTTTTTTTGGCTTGTTTGGATTTCTATTTCTTCATGATTCAGACATGGTAAGTTGTGTGTTTTAAATAATTTAGCCATTTTTTATGGATTATTCAATTCATTGGCCATTCAATAGAATCAATTCAATAGAATGATTCACATTTGTCTCTTAAGATCCTTTGTATTTGTGTAGTATCAGATATAATATTTTTTCTTTAAAATTTTATTTATTTGAGTTATCTGTCTCTATCTCTGTCTCTCTGTTTCTCTGTCTCTTTGCAGGGGTGTTAAGTAAATACTAATAGGTCTAGACAAGTAACAGACAACACAACAATAATAGAAGACTTCAAGACCTCACTTGCAACAGTGAATAGAGCCATCCCCCTGCATGGCTTATACTGCATTCTCTAAGTTTTGGAATGCTGTGCTTCCAGTTTTGTTTGTTTTGAGATACTTTTTTATTGCTCATTTGATTTCATCTTTGACCCATTGGTTATTCAGAAGTTTATTGTTTAATGTCCATGTATTTGTGAAATTTTCAGTTTTCTTCCTGTTATTAATATGTAGTTTCATGCCACTGGGGTCAAAACAGATACCTGATATTATTTCAATATTTTAAAAAAATTAAGCTGTTGTTTGTGATCTAAATCATGGATAACATTCTATATGCAGCTGAGAATGTGTATTCTACTGTTGAATGAATATTCTGGAGCTGTCTATCAGACACGCTGGTCTAAAGTATAGTTCAAGTAAAATATTTCTTTATTGATTTCCTGTCTAGTAAAAGATGAACAAGTCCAAAGTGAGTAGAAGGAAGAAGATAACAAATATCAGAGCAGAAATCAATGAAATAAAGAAGGGAAAAACAGAAAAAAAGCAAACATTGAAGAGTTACTTTTTTGATATTATAAATACAATTGACAAAAAGAAGCTTCAATTTATATAGAAAGGACATGGATGTTAACTTCCCCTGACATGGTTAATTTCTTTCACAATACAGGGCAGCCCGGGTGGCTCAGTGGTTTAGCGCCGCCTTCCGCCCGTGTTGTGATCCTGGAGACCCAGGATCGAGTCCCATGTCGGGCTCCCTGCGTGGAGGCTGCTTCTCCCTCTGCCTGTGTCTCTGCCTCTCTCTCTCTCTCTCTCTCATTAATAAATAAATAAAATCTTAAAAAAAAAAAGAAGAAGAAAAAGCTTAAGAACTCAAAAGCAAATTATCATGTGAAATAGTTTAGGGAATGGTTTGAAGAAGTCTTATTAACACCTGACAGTAAATCAGATGGCAGGAAATAAAGAAAATAAAGAATAGAAAGGAACACTGGGAGCTGAAGTATTCTTGCTAAGCCAGGTTGGGAGCCTGCTGAGCTCTGCATCAGTGACTTCCTCCTTAATGGGAAAGGGCCAGAGCTTCACTAGTGAAAGAATGGAGGAGTTAGTGTCTGGAAGCATCAAACATCATCTTTAGCAACCAAGTCCTTCTCTATTTTGTGACTTCCTGATGAATGATGATATTCAGGGATAAGCAGTTCCCAGTATATATGATGCTTATCTCTCTTCCTCCTGCCAAAGTTGTCTTCAATAATCAGTTGTGACACCCTTTCTAAGAGTTTAGATTTGGCTTCCAAATCATTCTTCCCACTATGATCTGGGAAGTCACAGCAAATGAAGAAAGATAAAATCCTGTATGAGCTTGGAAAATCATCACAATGTTGGGTTTAAGAAGGTAACATATACTCTGGCAGTATTTCTGGTTTATACTGAAGCACCTAAAGAAAAATACAATACCTAGTCTAGCTCTATTGTTTTTAATTTATAGATACTATTAAAAATGGGATGAAAAGAGACTCAAGAAAATAAAGTTTTAAAGGCTACCTATATATCACAAGTTTGGGTTTGTAAGTAGATGCCATTAGAATTTTAGGGGAAAAAAATGATGATGAGGATGTTATTATAAAATCTGTGCCAGACATTGTGCTAAATGGCTTAATATGTCAATCATCAAACAACTTTGAATGGAAATAATTTTCCTATGAATTGTAAATCACTATGTCTAATTAAAAAGTAAGAAAAATGAAATATAAAGGGATTAAATAACTTTTTAAAGTTGCACATTCAGATTAAGGAAAACCTTGAACTCAGTCACAATGCAGGATACTTTGCCTATAAGGAGAAGTTAAAAGGAAGATGTGGAAATGTATAACAGGGGATTTATTATATATTTCTTCAATTATGTTTGTGATTCAATTTTCTTTCACAATGTGAATACAATTTATTTATTAAACAACTATTAATAATCCTATCTAACCATGGAGATATGGACATGAGTATCTTGACTTTTCCCTCTAGGAAATATGGGAGAACAGACAGGTATAACAACTATTATAATACAATAATTAATATGGTTTGAACATTTTTATAATATTAGATACTTTAGATATCAAGAGATATTGAGGGGCCATTCTCCAATGGAGTGAGGTTATGGAAGGTTGCTTTAATGGAATGGCAAAGGAAACAAAACAGAAAAGTAACTGGAAGTGCTGTATAGAAAAAAATATGGTGTTCTGGAAACAGGAGGACTTTGGAATTGGACCATGTGGGTTTTAATCCCTTTCTCCACTTACTAGCTATGTAATTACTGACATATTACTGAATGTCTCTGAGCCTCACATTTCTAATTATAAAATGGATATAGTAATTACTAAGAGAATCTTTTTAATTTTTTTAGTTGAGTTTTTTAAAAATTTTACTTATTTATTTATTCATGAGAGACACACACACACACAGAGAGAGAGGCAGAGATACAGGCAGAGGGAGAAGCAGGCAGAGGGAGAGGCAGGCTCCATGCAGGGAGCCTGATGTGGAACTCGATCCCGGGTATCCAGGATCATGCCCTGGGCTGAAAGCAGGTGCTAAACTGCTGAGCCACTGGGCTGCCCTTAAGAGAATCTTTTTTAAAGGCTTTTTATATTCTGGAAATATTGTTAAAGTATTCAAATACATCATCTGATATAATCTCAATTCTTTTACAGTTAAGGAAACAGGCTCAAAAGGTTTAACAAGTTGCCCAGATCAAAGAAATATTAATTAGTAGAATCAAGATTTGAACCCACAATCATCTGATCTCCAAGTTCGTTTTTCCCTCTATGCCACTCCCTGCTTCTAACTGCAAAGTTTTCTTTGGAGATGCCAATACATAATACATAAAAAAAGAATGAACAAACCAGTTGTCAACTTAGCTGAGTAACTGACATAAAGCAGGTACCAAATGCTGACCATCAAACCGACATTATTCCTAGTCTCCTCAGACCAACTCAAGAATTTGCATGAGTATACTGGGGTGAGAATTACTATTTAGCATGGCAACAACATAGGAACAGGAATATGTAATCCATTTTGTGTCCCCACCCCCCAAAGAGTTCCTTTCAAATGACAAAGAAAATAACTGGAGAAAAAATAATCACATTCACACACACTACCTTAGGTTAATATGTACCATGATGATATAAAGAAAGATTATTTCCAGTTTTGTTTCAAAAGTTCTTTCCTGATGACAAATGACTTTCAATTGTTGAGTGTCAGGTACACTGGATATGTCTTCAGGGAGCCAAGGCTGGCACTTGATGATGGTTTCTAGGGTTAGAAACCAAGTACCTATAACTAATAAGCCTGGGTTTCTTTCTGACAGGAAAACTAAATAGACTAAATTGATTCATGTTTGACCAAATTCTTTGCTGTGACCTGATTGACTGAAAAGCTTAACAGCAACAAATATTGGAGGGTAAGCCAAGTAAATTTCACAAGAAACATGTGACTTTAAGTCATGCCTTTTCAGTGATATTTTAAATCTCTGAATTTGTGCTTTTGTAAACCATTATGTTTTAAAGACACCTTTAATTTCAGAGTTGGAATCTGGCAAAGACAGCTAAAACTTTGTTGCCCCATACCATAATTAACCAATATAGTTCAAAATGCCAATCTCATTACTTTCATTGAACAGACTTTGGCCTTTCTAGATCATTTGGAATTTGGATCAGAGTCCTCTTTATCCAGAGAAATTATAGTGTTTACCTCTTGCCGCAATGGTAGCCTGAAATGACAGGGATTTCTTAAGAGGATAGGAAAATATGTACCGCACTGACTCTGGGAAGAGGAGCCCTGAGTTTCACCCATGGCATTATGAATAATGAGAGAAAATCTTTGGTTTCTGGGACTACTTAGGAAAGAATTTGTGGGGAAGGAATTCTGAATGAATTCAGGTCTTTCCAAAAAATCAGGAGTGTATCCAAAAGGGAAAACAAAACACTTTCATAGTGATCTCATATTTTATATCCATTCTGGGGAGGAAGAGAAAAAGCTTATGGCATGTCTCAAGCACCAGGTCTTTAGGATGTCACAGCAGATCCCATGAGCAAGATGTATGACTTTGGATTCCAAGCACTGTTGAGGAATCACCTAGACCCTGAGAGATGTTTATGATTCTGAAATTACTCACTGCCCCTGTCATTTTTATCAAATTCTCCATATTTGGGCCAACTCACATCTTAAACATCAAAAGCTACTGGCAATTACTTCTATTCTCCAAATCTTTCCAATTAAACTATTACTGTTTCCAATAAAAAAATTGCGTAATTACATTTTTTTTCTTTTTGGGTACACTGAAAAAGTACTGTAAGTTAGAAGATCCAGATCCAGATGTGAGCACTACTCAGTTACTAGCTGTCTGATTTTAGGCAAGCCAACTTGTAAGCATCAATTGATTGCTCCCCCTTTCTCTTCTCTTCTCCCCTCCTCACCTCCTTTTCTTCTTCACTTTCCCCTCTTACTCCTTTTCCATATCTTCCTTTTCCTTCTTTTTCCCCATGTGTCCAAAATCAAGTGTGAGGATCACTATACCTATCTTATCTAACTAGAAAACAAAGATCAAATTAAATATTATAAATAAAATGGAATAGGGAACTTTCTTTGGGCTGCTATAACAAGATCTCATGGACTGGTTGGGTTAAACAGCAGACATTTATTTCTCACTGTTCTGGAGTCTGAGAAGTCTGAGATCAAGGTGATGGTGGATTTGGTTCCTAGTGAGAACCCTCTCCCTGGCTTGCAGATGGTCATCTTCTCATTGTGTCTTCACATGGCAGAGAAAGAGAGGGATGGAGAGATCATTGGTTTCTTCTTCTAAGGACATAAATCTCATTATGATGGCTCCACTTTCATGACCTACTTATATCCCAAAGACTCCACCTCCAAATATCATCACATTAGGGATTAAGGTTTGACATATGACTTTTTGGGGGGGACAAATATTCAGTCCATAAGAGGCAATGGGAACGTTCTCCATGAAAACAGCACAAACACTAGCAAAAAAAAAAAAAAAATCAAAATCTAGTCATTGAGGATATTAATTAATTAATTAAGAGCTTGCAATAATATGAGGAGTATTTATTTACAAAAAAAGGCTGAATCTTGGTGAGAATAGGAAGCTGTGTGCCTTTTGACTTGTTCCAGTCCGATGTTCCTCTTAGCTTTGCAACCTCTTTGAAAACCAGCAGCCTGGCAGACACTGGAGGAATAGGAGTTTAGGAGACTGGATTCAGTTCTGTTCTGTTCATTTATGAAACACTTCCTATGTGCATTTACCTTCTAAGGCATGGCATATATAAGTAAAATGCCCCAGCAAGAGGTAAGCTGAGCAGGGGACTATTTTTATGTAAAAAATTACCTATTAAGAATGCCTCTTTGCTCTAAGGAATTTAAAAATGTTCTCAGACAATTCAGAAGTGGTATGTGCACATTTTGAAAATAGGAGTCTTGAAAAGACTTCTCAAGAAGTGAAGGTCCTAGGTAGTGATAGCATCTTGGCTGTGTAGATATATAAGCCAAGGCATAGAAGAGAGAAATGGAGAGATAATGTTTCGTGACTAATAAATAGTCCAGTTGGGTTCATGATCTCCTTGTGGATTTTTCTTCTTAAATTATATTCAAAGTTTTCATCACATTTTGGTGCTAAAAGCCAATTCCATTAACTGTATCACAATTATCACCTTTCTACACACTTTTGAGCAATTTCTCAGTCAGTATGGATATTTGCCGCAGTTCTGGAGATGTAAGTTTAATTAGTCTTATATTTATTCTCTTTACTATGCCATGGAAATTTTTACATCTCATGCAATGTAGCACAATCTATTGTCTGCTCATTTAACTTAGTTTTCTTTGAGGACTGTGTCTGGCATAAGAATCTAACTCAATCCTTCCTCACAAATTCTGATCCTCACAAATTTCCAATAGGGAACAGGCTCTGCAGGAAACTCAGTTGTTAATCCCCATATTACTCCCAGGGCCACTCAATCTGCTACTCAATGCCAGCCTCACTTGACCCTCCCTGTATGTAATCTTTTATGTCATACTCTTCCATTCACCTTCGACTCTTCATTTTTTTCTCAGTGTGAATTCTGGATACAACTCTGGACTCATGCCCAGTCTCACATTTTCTTTTCCTGCTCTTATGTACACAAAAGTAGATTCAGCTATGAGTGCGGGGGCGAGGTGGGGGAAGGGGGGGTGTCACCTTTCACCCAGTGCTATTCTTGTCCTTCACCTTCATGGATGTTTACATAGGGGTTTTCTAAACTTCTCTAAACCAATAAAAAGCATAGTAAAAAGCACTCTGTTTACCTAATTTGTATCTTTTATCTAAGTTTACAGGAAGAAAGACACAAAAATACTCTTGCAGAAGACATACTATTTTTTCCCCAATAGCTCTCTCATTCCAAAGTACCCTTTACATTCTCACCTTTTATTAATAAAGACCCAATATGCCTGCATATTTCCCAACTTTAATGATATGACCAGTTTTCTCCTCACTCATTGATTTGCTGATGGTACTTGATGCAATTGACTTTACCATGGTCATGGTCATCACTGGCATTGTTAATCACATTGTGTATTTTTGTTATTGTTGGTAGCAATATTCTCCTAATTGGGCCCGGAGGCCATATTTCACAGAGGTAGAAACTCTTGCAGATAGTGTTGCCTCTCTCCAGAAAAACTTGACTAGCAAGTATTATATCTCATTTATGAGGATCACAGTTTAAATGGAACTTGCTGAAAACCTATTTAAAGCACAGAGGGAGGGGATCCCTGTGTGGCGCAGCGGTTTAGCGCCTGCCTTTGGCCCAGGGCGTGATCCTGGAGACCCAGGATCGAATCCCACATTGGGCTCCCGGGGCATGGAGCCTGCTTCTCCCTCTGCCTGTGTCTCTGTCTCTCTCTCTCTCTCTCTGTGACTATCATAAATAAATAAATAAAAATTAAAAAAAAAAAAGCACAGAGGGAGCAGTGTGACAAAAGTATGTCTTGGGAATTCCCACTGATCCCCCCCCCCCCCCCCCCCCCCGCCTTCCCAACCTTGGTTCAGATTTCTTTGCCAAAGAGCATTGCCAAAGTCAACCACTTGGTTTACCTATGTCTTATCTAATCCACTCTGATCTATCTTCCCAATTATGGCAAAATAGATTAGTTATTAAAGTATTTTTTCTGATGGTATTTTCTTACAGAATAAGTAACTGATGAATTTTCTAAAAATATTCCATGTGAGAAAGCATAATTTGTATTACACTCATAATTTTTAGAGTGTTGTTTTATGGCCTAGAACATGACTTACCCTTGAAAATGTTCCAGGTGCACTTCAGAAATACATATTTTTTGTTGTTTTGAGTGGAATATTCTATAGATGTCTGTTAGGACAAGGGGTTTATAGTCTTGTTCAAGTTTTCTACCCTCAATAATTTTCTTTCTAGTTGTTCTAGTCATTTTTAAAAGTAGGGTATCAAATGCTTCAATTATTATTGTCAAATTGTCTATTTCTGCCTTTATTTATATTAGTTTTATTTTGTGTAAAATTTTGGTGCTCTGTTTTAGGTGCATATATGTTTATAAATAGTATTTATTCCTAATGTATATGGCTTCTCTTTGTCATTATAAGAATGTTGCGCCCAAGATTGCGAATCCGAGAAACCACCAAGGAGCTGACACCTATGCAAGTCACAAGGGTTTATTTACAAGCTCGAGCTTGGTCCAAGTATACTCCACACAGTAGAGCAGGGACTCGAACCCCGAAGTGGGTTACAGCTGGGTTTTTTATGGGCTGGTCTAGGGGATTTTCAGAAGGGGTGGAGGAATCTTTTCCCTTCCAATATGGGGGACAGGGTGGGGGAGTTTCTTAAGATCTGAAATGGGATTCTCTGCTGAGGGCATTCTGAGCTCTGTTGTCTTTCTGATATGGGATTCCCTGCTGAGGACATTCTACAGTTTTACCTGTAAAGTTCGGCTCTTATTCACAGGGGCCTAAGATGGCTGTGCTTGCGCTAATGCTAAACTTTAGGTGGAATGGCCTTAATTTTCTAGGCCTCCACAAAGAGGTATCTTTTTATAATATTTTAAAACAAACTCTGTTTTAAATTCTATTTTTTTTTTAATTTTTAAACTCCATTGCATTCCATATCAGTGTAGCTACTCCAGCTTCCCAGTTGTTGCTGTTTGCATGTCATAGGATTTTTCATTCTGTTATTCTCAAGCTATGTATTTGAGTCTGATCCTGCCTTCCATAGACACCATATAGCTGGATCTTGTTTTTTGTCTGCTTTAGGCTCTCTTATTCTCTGGTTCTCTCTCTCCTACAAACCAGTTAACTTACAACCTAGGCCATAGCCTCATTGATCCACAGATCTCTTCCCAAATGCCCTCATCACAACCTCCTCATTCTTGAGAGTGTTCTCAGAGTTAAACTTCTCTACACTTTATTATAAATAAAGTTAGTTCTTTTAGCAAGACATTAGGAACTCTGATTTATGGCTCTCCTCTCCTTCAAGGTAAAATCTGTGAGCCAAGGCCTTGAGCTCGAAGTGTAGACAATGGAAGTCTTCTCTGACACTCCTGTTTCTAGTTGCTGAGTGCTCTGGGGGAGGGGAGAAAGCAGCTTCTTGCTTGCATTTCCTGAGAAGCTCAGCCTCACAAGCTAGAGGAAGTGCTCTCAGGGACTCAGTATTCTCAGTATACTATGCCTCAGGCAAAACTTCTTTGCATCAGTGTAGGCTGGGCAGAAAAGTTGGCTTAAGTCACTTCTAAGCTGTACTCACCCAAACTGACCTCAACAGTCAGCTGGCAGTGGGATAAGAAATGTTGAAGTCCTGTTGTTTCCAGGAAGAAATCCCTCTGGCCAGGTCTTGAGTAGGGAGGGAGGCTTGTGTTCTTGGCTGCAGCATCTTGGGGTAGAGTCTCATCTCCCTGAGCTTAAAGCCTGGAGGCACGAAGCAGTCCTGCTTCAAATATCACAGACTCTTGCCTATCTTAACAAACTTCCATAGATTTGCTTGAAAGGATCTTTCTTAATTTTCTGTTGCCTTTAAGACCATTTCTAGAAGCTCTAAATGTTTTTTTTATTTTTTTGTTTGATTTTTGTTTCTGTTTTTCAATAATTTTAACCAATTTCACTTGGACTGACTCACCAGAGTTCCTCATGTTCTCATGCCTGAAGTTGATATCCTGATGAATTTTGACACCTTTAATATTTGTGTAATCTTCTTTATCCCCAATCTATCTACATGCATACACATGCAGGTATACAAACTTATATACAGAGTACTGTTTTTCTATATCTGAACTAGATTTCCATCTGAATCCTTTATTCTATTAGAGATCAGAAAACTCAATCTAGTCAGTTCTAACGAACTCAATTAAGAGTTTCAGAGTTATTTTAACTTAAATGGTCCATTCAAAATACTAGTTTATTTTCCTTCTTTCCTTCACTCTGGGGATTACTTTGACTCCCAGGTGGGGAGGACAAGTAGGGAAAGGGCATACCCCATGGACATCTTGTGGAATACTCTGAGATGTTTAGTCTTGTCTGATCTCAGGTATAGCAAATTTCCCCATCTGACTTTTTCTGATACTATTCTGTCCACTGTTTATCCCTCCAGTATCTGAGTGCTCTGATGCTGTTATATAGGAATGTTCAACATTCTCCTCCAGAAGTAATCAGAATTTACTAAGAGAGTAGGAAAACCAACCCTTCCCCTATCCTTTTCTGGGACAATAAGAGACATGGAACACTATTTTGGGCCCTTTATTCCCCAGCAGGGATCTTAATTTTTCTGTTAAGAGAAATCTCTTAAATGTTGATATGTTCTTTTTCTCAGAGATCCCACCAATTGTTCTATTTTGCCTTCTCTTTAACTTTTCTTCAATCCCGTAGCCTAATGATTTCATATCCTTTCTGAGGTTTCAGACAATTCAGACAATTCGACAATAATAATTGAAGCATTTGGTACCTGTTGGGCTGGTGAGACTGGGGACCTCAAAACGGCAGACCCCAGGCCAGCAACCTCCCAATAAGGTCGCCTCGCCCTACCCTAACTTAGCACACAATGACCCGTAACCCTTGCCCTAACTGGAGTGCTGCCCTGCCCCCATCTTCCACCAACACCACTTTGCTGCCCTACCTTAGCACACAAAGACCTGTAACCCCTGCCCTAACTGGAATGCCGCCCTGCCCCCATCTTCCCACAGAAAACTTTTTATAGACCCCCTGCAGTTTGCTTGGGCTGGACTTCCGGGCTCTCTCCCTCCCCTGCGCCCCGGAACCTTGCCGGAGAGCACGTCCCATTAGAAGCCTGTTTCTACCAACTTTTGCCTGGCCTCTCTATTCCATTTCACTACCGATCGGATTAAACCCGACAATACCCTACTTTTAAAAATGGCTAGAACAACTAGAAAGAAAGTTATTGAGTGTAGAAAACCTGAACAAGACTATAAACCCCGTATCCTAACAGACATCTATAGAATATTCCACTCAAAACAACAAAAAATTACATCTGGAGGTATTTTTTTTTTTCAAAATCTTTCAAGTGTTAGGTATGTATGTGTGTGTGTATGTATGTATGCATGTATTTTTAATGTAAAAGCAAAGTGTTTGAGGTTACTGTTCACTGATTCCTTAGTGATGATACTACTTGGTTTTAGCAGCCTGGGTTGCAAGACAAAAAGGTAAAAAGGTAGTAGTATTTTAGGAATGAGTTTGCCCATTGGCTAAACTTTTGAAAAACCATTTGGATATGTGTACATGTTATTTCTTCTTCCTGGATTACATTCCCTAATCTATTGGTAAACTCCTAATGATCCTATAGGATTCCAAATCTTGTAAAAATGTTATTGCCTACCACACACAGAAAATCAGATTACTTCCTTCATGTCCCTCATGTTTGTTTATATCCATTATATAGTTTTCTTTTATGTTGTGTGATATCATATTGTTTTATTTTGACCTGCCTTTCGTTTTAGGCTATGCATACTCTGAGTGCTAGTTTTGAGGTTTCGTATAATACATGTTTTATGAGTGAGTCACAGAGTATTTTTGTATGATACATGTTTTATGAGTGAGTCACAGAGTGGAAACATGAAGGAAAACGAAGGACACACCAAGAGAGTAGAATTCATGAGGGAGGTGTTGGAGATACCATAGTGAAGATTCCCATAGTGATAACATGCCAGAATACCTGATTTCTAGGAGATGAAAATGATTTTAGAGAAGCGTAGTACTATTCTTGGTAACAAAAGTTTATTCAAGTCAGAAAGGAGTAGATTTAAGTATTTTGGAAATCAGGAAGCAAGATTCTAATTCTCATCTTACCAATATGCTTTGTACAGAGACTTATGGTTCTCATCCTTTAAGTAGAGGAATAAGGCTTTGTTTTGTGATAAAAGTTGTGATTAGCCTAAGATATTCAGTGACACAATTTATACAGATTCAGTAATCTAAAGTATACATTGAGGCATGGTTCTCCAGCATGTTACCTAATACCTGAAGAGAGGGAGGCAATTTTGTCCTTGTCACCTATTTAATAAGGACATCAGAAACAAGTAATTCACATTGAAGGATTGGTTCTACAGATCCTTTGCAGTAGCCAAACTGTTATTTGTATCTTTAGAATGCTTTTTTTTGTGCATACGAAGAAATCTGAGAAGTCAAGAGCAGTTATAAATGAGTGTCACGGACCATGTTAAATAGTTTGGATGATTTTCATTACAGCTGTTTATGCACATCTCTTGTTAACATAGTGTCTAGTGATATCGTTTTGGTAGTTTAATATTGTTCATGGTGAACACATTTATGAATACTTTCATCAGGAATTCAACAAAACTATAAATCTGTTGTTTCCCCCACCCTTAGTTTATCATACCTCTGAATTATTTTATACCACTCTTTGGGACAAAGAGAATTTTGATATCTATGATAAAGAAATGGAAGTATTTCTTAGTTGCAATCATATGGTACTTTCTATCTTGGGATATTAATAAGTGTGCTGGCCTAAGATTTAGGACCCAAGTTTTTATTTTGGTTCTGCCATATCTGTCACCTAATATAAACAATTTTATTTCCTTTGGACTTAATATCATCAGTTTTTAAATGAAGCGATTGGACTAAATGGTATCCTGGAAGCTTCCAGTTCTATGGATCATGACTTTAGGCTTAGAAGAAATATACTCTGGGTCTAGTTGCCTGATAACACCTATAAAATTATTTAATAGAAAAAAGGGTGGTTAATGTCTCTTAAGAAAAAACATTGGCTTATATTGATACAAGCATACTCCTTTTAAGCAGACCTAGTTATCTGTTAGCTATACAGGCAAGAATTGCTACTAGACCCCCCATGGCTTTTTAATCCCTTGAATATTTATTTCAAATTCAATATTTCACTAGCCTCTTATCTGTTTATCGTGATGCCTTTGGAAGCATTTTGATATTCACACCCCTGTTTTCCTTTTCTTTGCATTCCCCCTCTCCAGATGGCTTGAATCAATTCTGATCTGTACTGCAATTAAAAGAATAAATCATCACTTATTCTCAAATGTTCATTATTTCAAGTTTTATTATCATTATTAATTTATTTTTCTTACTTCCCCATGTTTGCATTTGTGTAAAGACTTTACAGAAAATTACAATTTATTAACTTATTTTTGTTTAACTACTAATGCTAAGCTATTTCTTCCTTGGTTTGTATGGGCAGGAAGATTGGCCCTAGGTGGAGTTACAGAGCACAGGAAACTGGTCTTCACTTTCTCCCTCTCAATCTTCTATTTCTATAATAATGTTCATGAAAATAATAGAAAACAATTGACCTCATTTTTTGAATTCTTGCTATGTGCAAGACATTGTCTCATGGCATTGATATTACCTGCTTTCTCACCTCATCAGACAGCATAGTCTATTCCCACCTTGATCTCCCCGATTCTAACCCCTTGCACTTACCCCACTCAGGGAATGACAAGATTCCTGCTCTTGCTTCTGACTTCAGGCCTTTTCTGTTTTACAACTTCCTAGACCCTCAAACAAGTCTCCTTCTGCCTCAGCCCTTCTATGCCCAAATCACAGCTGCCTTTCAGTTAAAAAAATCATCTGATACACTAATGGAAAAAAAAATGCTGTGAAAGGGACACCTGGGTGACTCGGTGGTTGAGCATCTGCTTTCATTCAGCTCAGGGCGTGATCCAGGGGTCCTGGGATTGAGTCCTGCATCGGGTTTCCCACAGGGAGCCTGCTTCTCCCTCTGCCTATGTCTCTGCTTTTCTCTCCGTGTCTCTCATGAACAAATAAATAAAATATTTTTTAAAAATGTTGTGAAAGACAGTTTAAATTATTATAAGAGGAGTTTCTATCCACTAAGTGAGACTGAATAAAACTAAACAGAAAAACAATGTAATAAAACAATAGATATTTTCCAATGGGGCATCACATAGCTAAAAGGTAGCCAACCACCCAAGCCCTTGCTACAGTTTGGGTTTTCCAGAAGCATACACTGATGGAATTTGAAGTGTAAAGTATTCATAGGGTTCAATACCTGTGAAAAGAAAAGTCAAATTGTAATGCAGGCTCACAAAGCTTTAGCCAAACTGGCGGGAGCCTGGAGAGAATATTGGTGTGTTTCACACATGTCCTCAGGTGAGGCTACTATCTGCAGTTGGACCATACCCCAGAATGGCAGACGGCTGCCTGTCCCTTGATGGCACCTGTGCCACTGGGCAGAAACCCTTCCTTGAACAGGGATAAGACAGCATATCTCCATGTTGATCACACTTCATTCACATCTTTTATTGGCAATTTCCTTGGTTATATGACAGAAAAATGAAAAACGAGTACAGTATGATCCAATCCATCTTCAGAAGAGTGATAAATCTAAAAGTCTACAAATCTCCAAAATATGCCATTTTACATCTCTGAGGTTTTAGAGTGCCTGTTCTCTCCTGGATTTTCTGAAACGCCCCCTCCTCATCTCTTTCAAAATCAATGGAGAAGTGGTGGTCCCAGGATCCCTGCTTGAGGTTGACATGGTTGCTGATTCCTTCCACTGTGCAACTCTGAAAGTGAGCTTCCTCCTAATTTGGCTTTTCTGAGGCAGTTGTTTATCAATGTTGTCACTAGGCTGTGAGCGCCCCAGGGTTGGAGCCATGCCTGAAATGTACAGATTCCACAGGTATCTGCAGGGTGGAATGGATAGCAATGGGAACTACAATACAAATCTGAAGTCACTCTAAAGAAAGGAATCTCACATACTTTATCAATTCCCAGTAAGATTTTCAGATTTTCCAATTTTCTGCAAACACATGATATTGACATTGCCTCCTGAGTCCTAGGGCTCCATGGATTTCTAGAAAGCACAACAGTTGGTGGCTTCAGGGGGTGCCAGGTGGTGCTGGGCAGCCATCACACCCTGAAGAAAGGCACACCAGGAGATCTAGGGCACCAACTGTTCCAAATTGTCCTGATATATGAGCTACTGGCATCCAGCAAGCCATGTGGTGTGAAGCACACTTTATTATTATTTCTTTTTTACTATTGCCAGTAAGATAAATTAGGGTGCTGGTGGGGGTAGTGTACAGAGATACACTGGCATGGGAATGAGAAAATATTGCATACAGCAGTCTGATGGAAAGCAATCATAGCACACCTTGCATTTGGTAGAACAATTTGAACTGTTCAAACAAAACTATTCTTGGGTCCCTGTAGTATCATGAGCTTATATAAATTCACATAGGGTAGTATGCATTTGACAGAGGAGGGAGTTGGAAGCTTGGAATAGTTTAGCATTTAGTCCTTGTCATTGTCCTTTATATTACTTTGCCTGCCCTTAGTACAGGCAGACGATTTCCCATCTACTCATGGTGAAAAATTTCTGTGATGTATAAGTAGGTGTTATTCTGGAAAATAAAGTATTTTTTTTTCTTTACTTTTAAGGTCTGTTTCTTCCTAAGGCCTGTTTCTTTCTAAGGCCAAATCTATAATATGAAACTCATCTTCTCTTGTCTACTTAATGACTTTGTTCCCATAATTACCCTTTTCTTTAAATATTATAATTTTCTTTTTTCTTTGGGACATTTTAATCAGATTCTAAACAGGCTGTAAGATCTTCCAATTTAAAACAAAATTTCTGGGGGCACCTGGGGGGCTCAACGGTTGAGCGGCTGGCTGCCTTTGGCTCAGGGTGTGATCCCGGAGTGCCGAGATCGAGTCCCACATTGGGCTCCCTGCTTGGAGCCTACTTCTCCCTCTGCCCGTGTCTCTGCCTCTCTCTGTGTGTCTCTCATGAATGAATAAATAAAATATTTAAAAATAAATAAATAAATAAATAAATAAATAAACAAAATTTCTTTCTCGACCTACCCCTTATCTATGTTTTTTTAATTATTTTTTTATTGTAAAACTCAAAGTCACAAAAGATAACCCCTATTTCCTCATCTGTTGCTTTCTCTAAGTCATTTCAATTAGACTATATCTCTGCCTCTCCAACAGCTTTGCTTCTGCTTTTGTTAGGATCACTGAAGGCTTACAGTTTGCCAAGTTCGGTGGTCAGTCCTCAGTTCTTATGTTATCTGAGCTTTCAGCAACAGTTAACACAGTTGATTATTTTCATCCTTCTGTGAATACATTCTGTCATGTCTAAGATACCACTTTTTTACATTTTCCTTTTAATCCCATCGATGACTCTTTTTTGATTATTTCCTTTGCTGAGTCTTTTCCTGTATTTATGCCTTCTAAATGTTGACATGTTATGAAGCTAAGGTTTAATTATACTGTTTTCTTCTCATCTATATTGATGCTGTTGTGCATCACCTCCAGTCCTATGGCTTAAAGTGTTACTTGCATGCTGAAGAGGCTCAATTATTTCTGATAACAACCAGAAAGGCATATATATAATAAAGGACTAAAATTCCATAGAACCTAATTGAAATCCTAACAATATGAATAGCTGTAGCTAAGTTTGCTCATGATCAGACAATGACAACCACATCACAACCACCACCTGACTACCAGTGACTAAAGAGAACAACAATTGTGTGAGACATTTCTATTTTACAAGGATATTCAAGTGTGAAAGAGAATGAACACTGGAATCAATGAAATGTGGCATATTCCTTTGCCTATTCTACACCTTCACTTGCATGGCTGAAAGACAATTCGGATCTACCATGCCCAAAACAGGATTCTTAGTCTACTAACTGTATACATCTACTTTCTGCCATTTCCTCCAGATCATTTATTAGACTCATGCACTCAGTTACTCAAGTGAAACAAATAAATAAAAAAAAACTAAGGTAGAAACAAGCTATTTTTGGTTTCCCCAAATCTTCCACACCACGAATTAAACTAATCAATGAGTGTGGTAAGTTCTTCCTTTAATGAATATCTGAATGTGCTACTTCCTATCCCCTTCCTTGCTGTCCTGTTTTTGACAGCATAATCTCTTATCAGAGACCTCCCCTCATGGTTCTCTCTGTCTCTCCTCCTGCATGATAATTTTTCATCTCAAATAAGATCATATCCCTTCACAGTTTACAATCACCCAGTTTACCCCACACTGCCATAAGGTTTCTGCTGAGGAATTCAGTGATAGCCTTATGGGGGTTCCCTTGTATGTGAGGAACTCTTTTTTCTCTTTACTTTTAATATTTTTAACAGCTTTATTATAATATATGTTAGGGGGCATCATGTTCATTGAATAATTTTTGAATTTATGAGCTTCATGAGCTTGGAACTTCAAATGTCTCCAGAATTGGGAAGCTTTAGCCATTATTCTTACTTAGAAAAAATTAAATAAACTCTAAACCTAACCTGGAACTGGAACTCACAACCTGTGAGATCAAGAGTTGCATCCTCTATCAAATGAGCCACCCAGGCCCCTCTTAGCCATTATCTTTAAATGAGCTTTCCATGCCCTTCCTTGCTACCGTCTCTTTCTGAGTCTCCATTATACATAGGTTGCTTTTTATGGTATCTCATAATCTGCATAGGGTTTCCTCACTCTTTTGCATTCTTTTACTCCCTTTTTTTCTCTTCCACCTGGATAATTTCATATGAGCTGTCTTTGACTTCACAGTTTCTTTCTTCTGCTTGATCAAGTCTGTTGTGAATGTTTTATTGTACTTTTATTTATTGTATTCTTAAGATTCAGAATTTCTGTTTCGTTCTTTGTTATGATTTCTATCTCTCTGTTAAACTTCTAGTTTTATTCATGTATTGTTTTCCTGATTTCATTGAATTGTCTTTCTGTGTTGACTTGTACTTCACCAATCTTCCTTAAAACAACTATTTTGAATTCTTTATGGGGAAAATTACAGATTTCCATCTCGTTAGGTTTATTAAAAAAATTTTGTATTCCTTTGGTGGAATTATGTTTCTTTATTTTTTCATGTATCCTGAAGTCTTGCATTGCTTTATTTGCATTTAAAGAAGCAGTTACATCCTGTACCCTTTGTGGGCTGGTATTGGGAGAGCAGTACTTTTCTGTCAGCCTTAGTGACAAATCTGATGTTTTCTCAGACCTTTTCTATGGTATATCTACTCCACACCTGTCCCCTAATAGGAGAAATAATATATTAAGATTGTATGCCTTCCCTCCATCTTGCAAAGTCAATCTGGATGCTGATAGCCTTCTGTAGGCTTTACCAAGGGCAGTGCTAAATTTTCAGGTTTGTGTACTTTCTCTGAATTCCCCAGAAACCTCCTGTGCATGCTCACTTATTGTCTGCAAATGATTTCACTCTCTGCCC
Source organism: Canis lupus dingo (assembly GCF_003254725.2). Lineage (NCBI taxonomy): Eukaryota > Metazoa > Chordata > Mammalia > Carnivora > Canidae > Canis > Canis lupus. Next base: position 26,374,515 of record NC_064261.1, on the reverse strand, counting down.
TTTGGACACAGCACACAGAGTCAGCCATAGGGTGTGTGTATGTGTGAGTGAGGCATGTGGAGCATTTGGGGTGTCTATGGGCCACTAAGGGGTCTAAGCCAAGGCATCCCCAGAAGCTCATGAGTGTGCTTCCTGATGGAATCTGCAGAGTGGTTAGTAGAATTCCCATTCCTTTGATGCTCTTGGAGAACCATGGTTATTTTTCCTTCAGACTTTGTACACTGCTCCCCACTTCCCTATCCAAGTCATGCAGTACACCTCATATCCTGGACAGGACAAGAAAGAAATGGGCCTGTTTGGCAACACAGGGGGGAAGCCACATGCTCACTCACACACTGTGGTGCAATCACCATAGTGCAGCCACTATGGTGGCTCTAAGCTGTGCTATCTTGGAGGAGGAATGCCAATAGTGGAGTGAAATGGTTCTTACACTCTGTTTTTTTTTAAGACATTTATTTATTTTGGTTGGGGAGGGGCATAGGGAGAAAGAGGTTTTTTTTTGGTGGGGGGGTGGGGAAGAAAGAGTCTTAAGCAGCCTCCATGTTCAGTGCAGATCCTGACAGGGGAGCTTGATCTCACAACCATGAGTTCATGACCTGAGTGAAACCAAGAGTCTGACACTTGAATCATAACTGCATCACCTAGGCGCCCCCATTTTTACACTCTTGAATGTATCTAGTTTGGATTCATCTTCTCCAGTGATGTTCTGGAATTTCTCTATTGGGATCAATGACTTCCATAAAGACACTATTCTCCATGGGTGATTGTGAAAATTGGTGGTACTTCTGAACACAGCAGAAACTCCCCTTCTGCCATGTTTCTGATGCTGCTTTCCCCACATGTCCATATCTCTCACTTTTTTTTTTAATTTTTTTTAATTTTCATTTATTTATGATAGTCACAGAGAGAGAGAGAGGCAGAGACACAGGCAGAGGGAGAAGCAGGCTCCATGCACCGGGAGCCCGACGTGGGATTCGATCCCGGGTCTCCAGGATCGCGCCCTGGGCCAAAGGCAGGCGCCAAACCGCTGCGCCACCCAGGGATCCCATATCTCTCACTTTTAAATTAGTGCCTGGCACTGAGTAGATACTTATTTAATGAATAAATAAACACTGCTCTAGTATAAAAAGAACTTGGATCTAAATGATGGCATGTTGCTTTCCATTTTATTACCTTGTCAATTTTGTTTCCCAATCTGCAAAATGGAGAGAAACCTAATTCACACAGTTTGAGTAAGAATTATAAAAGATTGTTGATGTGATGTTAAATACACATTTATAGTGCAGAATAACTAACACAAATTAATTTTTATTTGTTTAACCATAAGTGAGACTTCTTGTTATTGCTTTAATAGGCAAGATGAAGAACATGATGGAAAATTAGCTGAGCTTCTCTGGCTCATTTTACGTGATGTTCGGTTTGGCTTCCTCCTGCAGCTGTTTGACCTAGGCCTCCACATTGTCTGTGGTGTCCTCCCTAGTGTCCCCATCACTGCCATTCTTTATCTGCAATAGCATGAACAAGCTCCTCTGTCATAGCATAGTGACACAGGCCTGAGCTCCACTGTGTTTTGCTATTAGGGATGATGACACCTCCACCTGGAGTACTCTGCCTCCTGTGGCTTGGTGAGCAGGATAGGGTAGGGCTCAGTATCCAGTGTGTGCTACTGCCTGTATGTATGTATGTATGTATGTATGTAGGTATGTATTTGAAACATTTATTGTGCCCTGTAAGTACACCTCTGCCTCCAGTTTTTATTTAATCTCTTCATTCATAATATGGAAGTTGTAAACTCATTCTTTTTACTGTAATATAGGTTGAAAATATGACCAAATAAAATAATGAGAGACTTTTGGATATTGGTTTGTGAAATGTGAGGCCTCCCCCCCCACACACACACATGAAATGTAAATGAAGACTGAAGAGAGTTGTCTTCCAGTCTTTTAGCAAGCTGTCTTTTCTTCAAACAATCAAGAAAAAACAGAGCTTTACTTTGTTGTTGTTGTTTTTTAACTAGGTAATCATAAAGGACAAATTTCAAGTAGCACAATGATACAAATAATTTTCTACTCAAACCAGGAAAATAGGCAGTCAAGGCATATAATAAAGGACACTTTTTTGTTTCCCCATTGCTTGGCCCTTAAAGATGAAGAAAGAGACTAACAAAATAGCAATATTAAGGCATGTGGATTCTGATTAAGAAATGTGTGGCTTTTATTGAAAGTGTGCCAGAAAAACTTCTAGTCCTCAAATCTTTCTCTATTAACATTTCAGGTTGACTAACCTCTATTATTAAAAATGGATCCCCTTTGGAATTTGATACATTTTTTGGGTTTAATATTGCAATTAAAATATACCTTTTTATTCTTCATAACAAATAATTCCATATTCATTTAGTCACACCCAAATATCACAGGAGTAATCTTTATTGCTTGGAATGGGAGAAGTGACTTTTAGGACATCTGTTTATATTTATTTTTACCTTTTAAATTTTTTATAGTTTTGCTTATATTTTATGCGTTTTAAATCATTTTAAAATATTGTAATATGCATAAATGTGTTGCTAAACCAGTAACTTAATATAAATTATATTTTATAATTAGTAACTATATAAGTATATCTATAGATGGTACATGGTCAAAATATTTTCACCAGGTAGCAAAATAAAATCTGAACTCCTTTCTATTGGATAGGATTCTCAACAGACTCTTTCCTCCTTCTGCACCACCAGCACCAATATTTTATTCTACTTTGTAGTTAAATGATACAAAATTTTTGAGTTCCTTGAACACTTGAAGGGTTTCATATCACTCTGCATTTGTGCCCTTAAATCCTTTTCCTGGAATCCCATTTTCATCTCCACCTGTCAAATTCTTATATCAGAACTGTATCGGATCTCAGCTTCCTTGTGCAATGTTTCCTGTCTTTTTAAACATCTTTATTGAAATATAATTTAGGAGCACCTGGGTGGCTCAGTTTGTTAAGCGTCTACCTTCAGCTCAGGTCATGATCTCATGGTCCTGGGATTGAGCCCTACATCAGGCTCCCTGCTCAGTGGGGAGTCTGTTTCTCCCTCTTGCTCTGTCTGCTGCTCTCCCTCCTTGTGCTCTCTCTCTCTATATCAAATAAATAAATAAAATCTTAAAAAAATAAATATAAACATCATAAAATCTACACATATAAAGTACATAATTCAGTGGTTTTAGTACATTCACAGAGTTGTGCCCTCATTACCGCTGTATAATTCAAGAACATTTTCATCACTCTGAAAAGAAATCCTGTACTTATTAGTCACTCCTCACTCTTTTGATTTAAAACATATACAGCTGCAATAATCAAAACAATGTATTACTGAGGTTAATGAAAGTATATGTAATTCAATGAAATACAATTGAGGTTCAGAAATAAACCCTTATGATATAGTCACTGATTTTCAAAAAGGGTGCCAAGAAAATTAAATGGGGAAAGAATAGTCCTTTCAAAAAATAATGCTGGTTTAAACAGAATATCCACATACAAAATAATGAAGTTGGATCCCAAAATATAGGGATATCCATAAAGGTAAGAGCTAAAATTGTATAACTCTTAGGAGACCACATGAATAAATAGTCCTCCAGGGCACCTGTAGAACAGCCAGAAGGGGGGTCAGAACCAAGGCTACCTACTACTCTTGCTCTTGCTCCTCATCTGGGAATTGTTACTCCCATCACACAGATGGCAGACTGGAGAAGTTGGCAAGACTTGCCCTGGGCTGCACAGTAGTCTATAATGGCAGAGCTGGAACTGACATCCCTTTTACCTTTCACTACTGAATACACCAAAACACGAAGGGTGCTGGGACAATTTTGCATGGTCACTATGTTCATGAATCTAGCAGTTTATTCCACTCATATGCCATTAAACATCCACCCTGCACCAAGTGACTGACTGAATCTCAGAGTCTGCAAAAACAACAATGTACTGATAACCATTTCTTATAAATACAATAAAATTCATTTCTCTTTCTTTTCCTTTTTGAAGGCATTTCTCTTCTCTTTTTCATTTATGCTTTAAACCTGTCCTCCCTGCTGACTGCCTTTCCTCATTCTTTATCTCCATGATCTTTGTTATTCTTTATCTATTTTCATCAAAGGATATCTTGGAAGCCAAAGCTGGCACCAGATATTTTCATGTTTATCCTTCTCATAAAATACATGGATTAAGCATTAGAACTCTGAACTCAACCTCAGGCAGCCAGCTGGTACTCTAGGTTCCAGCTGCAATTTTTCTGAGTTCTGCCTCAGTTGACTCATGTTCTCTAGTCTAAAGGGCTGTCAGGGCGCTTGAGGAGTTCCAGCATCATCCTACAGAGAGGCCCATCCCATTTCTATCCCTTTTCTGTAAAAAAAAAAAGAAAAAAAAAAAAAAAGAGTGAGGAGGACTGTTTTCCAGGTGAACATAGGTGATCTTGGATTGGGAAATAATTTCTTAGATATAACAAACAGCAACAACAAAAAATAGATCATTTGGACTTAAAATTAAACTTTTGTTTTGTAAATGATATGATCAAGAAATTGAAAAGATAACCACCAGAATAGAAGAAAATATTTGAAACTCCTGTATGTGATAAGAAGCCAGTGTCTAAGACATGAAAAGATCTCTTCAATGCAAAAATAAAGATAACTCAATTAAAGTGTGCAAAGGATTTAAGTAGATATTTTGCAAAGATGTAGAAATGGTCAATAAGCACATGAAAAGATACTTAACATCATTAACCATTAAGGAAATGCAAGTCATAACTGAGATACCACTTTATATCCATTAATATGCCTATAATCAAGAACACAAATAACAAGTATCAAAGAGTATGTGGAGAACCTAGGTCCCTTACACATTATTGGTGGGAATATAGATGGTAGAGTCGTTTGGGAAACTGGCTGCTCCTCTGAGGATTAAGTAATGTAGTTAGCATATGATCGAATGACTCCATTTCTAGGTATACACCCAAAATAAATTAAAACATGCCCTTCTCTATATTTTAAGCACATATTTTTTAAAAAAATCAACTAATTTAATATGTTCATCATTTTAACCTATGTCTATCATGGTAGATTACAAACTTCTTGTGGGTAAAGACTATTTTATTTTTTAAAAATAGTTTATTTAAATTCAATTTGCCAACATATAGTATAACACCCAGTGCTCATCTCATCACATTCTTTCCTTAGTGGCCAACTCCCAGTTATCCCATTCCCCATCCACCTTCCCTTCTGCAACTCTTTGTTTCCCAGAGTTAGGAGTCTCTCATGGTGTGTAAAGAGTATTTCCTATGCATTTCTGATTCCCTAGAAATAGAAAATAGTATTAAGTAGGCAAACTTAAACTTTAAGATATAAAGTTACATGGTAGGTAACTGGTATAAAAAAAGCATCAAAAATACCTTCGACTGGGAAAGTACCATAAAGTACTGCACATTGAGAATTTAATGAGTTGATAGTCATTGGAGACTTCCATGGGTGAACATTGAGTTGAACAGGCAGATTTAGAAAGATTAGCAAAGAGAGAAGTCAGGAAACCTAAAGGTTTTTAGCGTATCAATTTTCCTAGAAACCAGTTAAAATTTCCATAGTAAATTTTATATCAAAGTGTCTTCAGGCACTTGTTCCATTTGCCATGTAAGATTGTTTGAAATTTATGGATATTTTTTGAAATTAGTATCTTTAAATGTCTCCTGGTCTATGAAAAATATCAAATTTCTAATTTTCTCTTCACAACTTTGACATCTAGGGCACCAATATATACACTTTTACAAAAAGCCATAGGTGTATAATCTAATAGAATTGGTTGAATTAGAAGAAGCTAGGAGGATGAAAGATTATAGAAGAGAAAAAATTGGGAAAAGAAGAGAACACGTGGAGAGATGCTATAAATGGTACTTTCAACACCTTGCATTTTGAGCTGAGTTTCTCATATGATGATGAACCATAAAAGGAATGTTAGTCAGAAGTCAGGCCAGCTCCACTCACAACCAACAAGTGATGTGAAGAGGCCTGAAGATTCCCGAAGGTCATAGAAGGGCCATGCAAAAAAGTAATCTAATTTTTTTGTAATTTTCATATATTCAACAATCAGGTGATGACCCAACATTTGATTATCTCCTCATCCAAATATTTGACTTTGAATTGGGGTGACAAATTCTCCTTGTCTTTTGGGTTTAATGGTGCCAGAAAGATGGTGCTTGAGGCCTGATTTTGATACCTCTGATACCACAAATACTAATACAATTAAACAACTAAGCTTTTGCTTTACAACACTGTTGGCCACTCTTTTATTGCAAATATCAACTGCATCTGAGCAGAAGAAGCAAGGTAACAACCTTTGTCACTATGATCCTGTGATGCAGTTACCAAATATATCTTTAGCCCTATTCAGGCTTGGTTGAATCTCAGTGACTTACTGAATATCAATTATCAGTACTCTCTCATATCTCAACAAAATGTCTTACTCTGTGAGTTAAAAGTGTGTTCTACCAAAGAAAAGCTTGTGACCACTGACATATATAAAGAGTATTGTATTTACTTAAAATATAAAATCATGGTAAGGATTTCATCTTCAGGCTCCTACTTTGATCAGGTCTAGGAATATTCTATTTGGGGATGCCTGGGTGGCTCATCTAGTGATCCTGGAGTCCTGGGATTGAGTTCCATGTCAGGCTCCCTGCATGAAGCCTGCTTCTCCCTCTGCCTCTGTCTCTGCCTCTCTCTCTCTCTCTCTCTCTGTGTGTGTGTGTGTCTCTCATGAATAAATAAATAAAATCTTAAAAAAAGGAATACTCTATTTAATTTACCTTTTAAAAAATGATTTTATTTATTTATTTGAGAGAAAGCAGAGCTAAAGAAAGAGCACAGTGGTAGGGGGTGAGGGACAGAGGGAGAGGGAGAAGCAGACTCCCTGTTGAGTAGGGATCCCCCCACCCCCACCGTAATGTGGGGCTTGATCTCAGGACTCTGGGATCATGACCTGAGCTAAAGGTAGACACCTGACTGAGCCACCCAGGTGCCCCTACTTAATTTATCTTTAAAAACTTCTAATTGTGTTCCTCCGTATTGTTAGTAATTTCAAGATCCTCCTGGACACCTAGGGGAAATTCTCAAGTGTTTTTCAATGTAGCTTTTAAGGATAAGGACAGAAGAAAGCTCTGTTTACGTGACCATTCAGTCTCCAGTACCAAGCATAGTTGCTGAATTAGCTAGTTTTTGGCTTCTCTTTTACCATGGCTTTTCCATAGAACCATACATTGCATACTCTGAAGTCCAGCAGCACCGTCAGAGAAAACTAAGTGTAAAGATCAAACAAAAATTTAATAAAAACAACATGCTTCATGTGACTCTGTTTTTCCATGTTTTGAGTCTGATTTGCCTTTTATAATTCAAGACCCTATAGTCAAAAAATATAAACTTTTTTTAGAGTGCCACCATCTTAATGAAATCAGCTTGGAATTTCTTTTTTTAACTAATAAATTGGAACTAGATCTTCACGCATGAATGTACAAAGCTATGCTTACATTTCTTAGTATTTCTGCATACATATTGGCTCTTAAGATTTTCTTAGGGACCATTTCTTGCTGTGAAACAATAGTGAAGTATTCCTTCAATTATTCTCATAACTTTGACTCTCTCAATGGCATTCCTTCTTTTTCTGCCATCATTTTGTTCTCTCTTCTCCTTTTTCTTTGACTTGAATCCATTATCAGGACACTTGGTTAATAGTCACTTATAGTCATTAACTTAGGTCATTGTGCTCATTCTCCAAGGGGACTTGAGTTTGTAGTTGTCTCTTAAAAACAGAGTTACAGACTTTATCAAAATGATGGTGGTAAAATTAGAGGGCCAATGCCTCTGAATGTCTGTCTTGAGGACCATGATTTCTCTGCTTAATCATAGTGGTGGCCTACATCCATTCTCACAAGATTTCTCACAAGGATATCTCCAAATACCAAACATATTTGAGCTCTCTTGCATATAGCTGACAAACTTAAATCAACAAAATATTCAGGAAAGAAATGTAGAAGCAGTTGGTTTATTTGAGATATTATGCTTGATTTCCAGTAGGCACCTATAACTTGAGGACTTCTAAGTCTGTGGTACATGGAATACAATTTATTCTCAAGCTTGTGTCAAATAGTACTTGAAAATTTCTATTTGTTCTTCTGTTTGGAGTGTATATGTGTGTTTTCAGACTAAATCTTGGGTGAAATTGCTCCACCGTCAGAATCCTAATCTTATGCTAGGGTTAGGCAGGCATGAACATTGATCAATTACAAAACCAAACAAGCAAAACAATAACAAAACACTTTTAAACTCACTTGCTTCCCTCTCTTTTGGCTCATTACAATCCTTTTCCTCAGAAGTATGATATCGAAATCTGGTTAAGGCAAATTCATCTTCTTAGGTTGAAGGCAGTGTAGTCCTAGTTCTTGGAATTGTGCTCACGGGGGAAATTCCTTAAGAGAAACATCCCCTCCACATTTATCTCCAGGTGTCTGAACTTGGCAGTGAGCTTGCTTGGTGATTGTCAGCTCCAAAACGCTTCACGCTGATGGAATGGTGTATGGACTTTCCGTGTCAGCATGGTAGCATCTGCACTGAACACTGGATCTGCCCACGTTTACCATCGCTCTGACACAGACCTCTCTTTCCTTTCACTTGACTCTTCCCTTTGTACAGACTCATGTTGTTTGCTTTAGATAAGCCTTGTATCAATAAGGGCCCAAACACTTTGAAAAAGGAAAACAAAACAAAATAGCAGGGGCTTATTGAAAATGAAAGCTGGCCTCTTAAAATAAAGGTAATCCACTTAAGAAGCATAAACATTCAGTATTGATATGGGAATCAATTGAAGCAATAAATAAAGTAATTAGGTCTGATACTGCTTATGAAGAACATAATACTAACTACCATTTATTAAGCCACTATTGTGGGTTTAACTTGGTACTCATAGCTTTACATGTAAAGAAATCACTGCTGTTACTGGTACTGTTTATGAAAAGCCTCCTATGCATGTGCTACTCACCGCCTCTATTTGTGGAAGAATAATCTTTAGTTTAGTTGCATCGTGCTGTGCATGCTATCACTTACTCTATCTCCCTTATATTTGTGGCATTCTATTTGATGGACTGCACTGAATACATAGAATATTCTGCACTCTTTGTTAAATAGTATCTATGTACAGGCATTATGTTAAATTTTTATGCATATTGATGATGATGAGAATATCAGCTACTATATGACAAATGCCTCTGTTTGCTAAACAAGCTACCAGTTTTCATTCAAACAGGCACAATGAATGTGTAAAAAGTTCTGCAGGTAAGGAAACAGATTGCAAGACATTAAATGCATCATCTGAGGTCCCACAGCTGATAAGTTCAGGGGCTTTGAACTGAATCTGGGTTAGTCTGATCCTGCAGAATGGTCTTGTTCCACCTGCCACAGTGTGTGTGTGTGTGTGTGTGTGTGTGTGTGTTCATGAACACAAAGAAGTTACATATTTTATGCTGACATACACGTCTGAAATAAAGGCTCTTCACAAAAGACTCATAACTCATAGTTGACCTTTTGGAGACAGCCTTTTAAGAACTAACTAAAATTACACATTATTTATAGCAAAAAGAGTCCTTAAAAACTAATTCTCATTTATCAATCTATGATTAAGGTGATAGATTTGGTTTGCAGTTAAGAAATATATTTTAAAATTCTCATTCAAGGAAATAATATTTTTCTTACCTATTTCATGTATGGGAAACATGAACCAGAATTCAGCAGCCAAGAGGATAGTAATCTTGCCTACTTGTAAGTTAAAAAAAAAAATCTCACAATGGAACAGAGAAGCTGAACTGAATTTATTTAAAGCAAGGTGAGTAAACAGGAACCACCATTATCTACAGTCAGAAATAAAACAAAGCAAAAGACCACACACAGTTGTGGCTGCTTTAAGCACTGATGCACTAATCACTACCCTTCTGTTTTATGGGCTTAGCTCTAACCAATAAGTTCATTATTTATGGTTAACATGCCTGCAATAATTATGGTGGAGGCATTTAGCTCAGCCATGCATATTATTACATTCCCAGTATTTCTAGGTCATGAAAAATAAAAGCATCTTAATAAAAAGAAATAAGAAATTGAACTACCACATTGCTGTGACCATGGCCTACATGGGATACAGTTAAAAAAGTACTTATTTTCTTGTTTTCTGTCTGTCTGGACCCTTGGAGAATCCCACTTCCCATACCCAGAGATCACTGACCATTGGCAATGCAAATATAACACCACTGCTTTCAGTCCTTCATTTCATATTAATTCCTGCTTCCTGGTTCATTCCTTGATCCCCATGATTCTTATCTGATTGCCTTATTCTAGCAAATGGTTTGCCATGAATCCTGTGTGGTGACTCTTATTCTTTTTCTGCTAAAATGATAAAAGTCTTTCTCTAAAAAGAGCCTTTCTACCTCATTATTCCAACTTTCTTCTGTTTTGGAATGTGTAGCCTATGCCAATTGTTATGTATGGGTGTGGTCTGTATTATCAGATAAATATTTCAGATTTTTCTAGGGACCTTCCGCACAGAGCCAAATAGTCTACTTCCCCCATTACTCTCCATCTCATTTGCTCTATAACTTCCATTTATCAGGTATGCAGAAGCATCTTTCCTGAACTGACCTCCTCTGGGTGATCAGTGAGTCATACCCTCATCTCAGCCCTCTCTAACTTCTTACACTTTCCCCTACCTTTCCTAGTGATTCAGCTCTCACAGAGAAAATAGATTTGAGAAATTACTCACAAGGGATCAATACAAAATGGAAGTGAGGTGAAAATGATGCTTTCAGGTAAAACTACTTTAATATCTTCTCCAATCACAATTCATGGGCATTTACCTACTCCCAGGGTAAAGCTTGAATTAAGGGCAATCAGAATTATTATAGATATATCTGTAGATTTAAAATTTTTCATGAATCATATTTTAGATATTAGGAGGAAGAGGAAGTTACAGTGCCTAAATGTAGAGCTCCATACTCATAAATTGTGCTCATCAACTTATTACATTTTTTTATTTAATTCTCTTTTTAATAATTTAAAGTAAATGTTAGAATTATCTTGATTTTATAAAGGTGGAAATGGATTCATGACCAGGTTTACTTATCTTCAAAGATGACATTTCTGTCTCATCACATATTTCTTAGAAAAATGATTTTAGGAAAAAAATGTGTAAGTTAAATTATTTTGTTGTTGTTGTTGTTGTTACAGATGTACATTCTCCTAGATCCCTTTCCTTTTCTATACAGAATTACCCTTTATTAGGTTCCTCATCCACCCATCAATAATTAAATAATAGCTATCTGTATCTTCATTGATTTTAAATCATCCTAAGATAATTTGAAATAGATTTAAAGAGACTGTGGGATGATAAATTAGTTTTGGCTTTGGGTTTTTGTTGTTGTTTGCTTAAATATTATTGAGGCACCAGTGATCTCCCAATTAGGAAAAAGAGATTTGAGAGGGAAAAGGAACAAATGTCATCCCATGTAGGCAACTATATTAGACAGTACAGGTTCTAGAAGAGCTGTTGTTTTATTTGGCAGTAGAACTACTTCAGAGTTCAGCACCTGATGGTAATGGTACCACTCTACTTCATGATAATTGAGGAACAGTTTAGAGTAGTCACAGATTAAATCCTGGATAAAACTTTTTAAAATGACCAAGATAAACTGGATGTGAGGAGATAGGCAAAGGTCAAGAATATGACGGGTATGCAATTGAAGACATACCAAGAGAAGAGGTGAGAAAAAAAAAAAAAAAAAGATGGCAATTAGCTTGTGACACAAACTCAGGTCAATTGGCCTGTGTTAAGGAGAAATTGTTGGGCTTCTTTCTAGTTTGTAGTCACAAGATGAAAAACTAAGATCTACAAGTATAAATTATTAGGAGCTAGATTTGGGCTTAATGGAAGAAAGGACTTTCAAATAATTTCAGTTGTCCTGAAATGGAATGAACTGCCTGGTGAGGCCATGAATTCCCTAGCACTGGAAGTGTGTAATAAGAGGATACATGACTACTTATTTGGAATTTATGCATCTAGTTAGAGGGTTAATATGGGATGACCTAATCTCATTTTCCATTCTGAGAGCCCATGACTCGATACTTGGCTGTGTCTGTTCCAAGAATGTTTTAATGTGATTGCTATAGCCTGAGCCAACACAATTTGGTGGATCTATGACCAACTTGGAAGTCTCTTGGTTTTTTTTTTTTTTTTTAGTATTTTGTTATTTGTTATATACCTTTTTGAAACCTATTATAGTTGGAGTCAATAAATTGGCTCTCTTATGTTGATCAGTGGCTCTAGTCCCAGCTTAGCTCCTTCTTTCCACAGAGAGAGAGAGTGAGCAATCAGCCATAATGTGTATTGAGGTGAGGTCCAATCACTATTCTCAAGAATTTTTTTTTCTTTTTCTGTACACATTCCTGACATTTTTTCTGTTTCCTCATTTACTATTCAAAATGTATTAAATCATAAAAATTATTGCATAGACCAAGCAGGTGAAAGATAATTAGAATCACATAGAAGGCAATTCTGAAATGGGTTATAGCATTGTAAGGTTTTGAGCTTGTGGGAAGTGATGAAACACACATACAATAAATCTTTATTTACTCAAGAATACAGAACTGAAAATGAAAATACAGAAATACAGAAATGAAACTCTACAGAGCGAGAGAAGTTAGCATATTTCAGTAGTATTTTACTCACTCCTCATGTCCACAAGAGGCACAACACTACCACACTTTCCATACTTGTAGGATCCTGAAAAGAAAAAAAAAGGCAAAAAGAAGCTGAATTTTTGCTAAGTCACTGTACTTTTACTTAGTTCATATCATATTTCCAAAAAAATGTACCCTACTATCTATATATTTCCATTTATGTAAACATCTACCATAAATATTAATACATTAACTTGACATTACAACTATGATTAATTAAAACAAAGGATATTTTCAGTGCTTGAAAATATTAAAACCACATATATGATTTACTCTAGGCCAGTCAAGGCTTAACTATTATAACTGGATTCTTTTTAAAATTTATTTATTTTTATTTTTCCAGAATTTAAGTATTTTATTTGCTTGTGTGTATTTTGTTATTTTCTGGCTTAAATATTGTTTTTTTTTTTTTAATCTCTTGGGGACATTATGTATTTCCAACTTGCTTTGGGCCTCATCACTGTATTGCATTGACATGCAACTTTGTCCAATCTTCTCTTGCCTGCTCATTTAATTTATCTGCTGTTTATCCTCTGTTCCACATCATTAATAATAATGACAAATAAAATTCAATGAAATCTCATCCTTATGGCACCTCACAGGGAAGCCTTCTGCGAGGCTTAAACAGAATAAGCAATAAACAGAATAAGCTTCTATTTATCATTTAACCTTAAATCTAGACTGTTGGCCATTCTTCAATCCATTAGACAGTGCTTCAAATATAAACCAGGCTGAATTCATGATTTCCAATTATTTAATAGAACCCAGACATTTTGGATCTTTTTGTTCATTGTTAATGTTAGTCATAAGAAATCAAGGTTGAAGCAGTTTGATCAGCAGCAATTTGCATTTTCTTCATCATAACTGCATTATATACTTGGAGCAAATAAATTTGATTTCATGCATTTCTGTTGATAGGCCTGGTGGTGGACATTAAATATTATAGATATGAGGATCAGATATTATTTCTACAATTTGAAAGCAAGTACCCCAAAAGACTTCCCATGCCTTTTTTTTTTTTTTTTTTTTAGTGCTTTTTTGAATTGGAGACACTTCTGATGCAAATAAGGGCTTGAGGCATGCAACAGTCAGGGCCTTTCAAGATACTTAGTTTTCTGTCCCTTCTCTAGTTCTTAGGGAAGGTTTATCTGTAATTTATCAGTGTGTTTGGTAAAAGAATCAATTATTTATAGACTGTTCAACACTTACAGTGAGGAAGGGATCTTTTGCAAAATATAGCCTTGTTGAGATATCTCCCTGCACAATTATTTTTTGTTTTCTCTTCAGTTTGATAAACCAAAACAATAGCCTTCCATGACCAATTTTCCTCTTTTAAAAAACTTTCAACAATTCACCAATTTGCTTAGAAAATTATCTTCTAAACTGATATGTCTCGGGGCACCTGGGTGCCTCAGTGTTTGAGTGTCTCCTTTTGGCTCACATCTGATCCTGGAGTCCTGCGATTGAATTGCCCATCGGGCTCCCCACTGGAAACCTGCTTCTCCCTCTGCCTATGTCTCTCCCTCTCTCTCTCTCTGCATCTCATGAATAAATAAATAAATTAAAAATCAATCAATCAATCAATAAATAAATAGCTATGTCTCCATTCTCAGACAAAATTATTATTGAGTTGTGGTAAGGTCTTGTTTGGTTATTGCTCTTGATTATATTATAAATTTTTTTTATTTTTTTTATTTTTTATTTTTTATTATATTATAAAATTATAATCATAATATCATGTAAATTATGATAGAGTATTTAGTAAACTTGAAGATGCACAGAACATGTAAAGAAAACAATAAGTTCACTGTCATTAGTTCATAACTTAAGCTATCAACTGGGTATTAAAGGAGGAACCTGTTTTTTTATGAAATATTGGAATAAACTTCATGACAGTTAAAAGATGTAGAGAATAAATGTATATCGTATTGTTGATATATAATATATATATGCCAGAAAATCAGATCATAACACCTATGAATTTCTCAATGATTTTATAATTATGTGCTCTAGTCATGTCAGTTGTGTCTGATTTGCAAAATAAATAAAAAATTATGTCTAATTTGCTTATTTTCATAGAACATAATAGTATGTCTTTGCATTACATGCCTCAGAAAATATATCCTATTTTCTACAGAGAAATTAGTAAAATTTCCAATTTCATCTAAAACTATCAATAACTTCCATATTATTTGAAACCCTGGAGTGCAAAGGGGATTAATCTGGGCAGCTAAGGTTTCCACATAAACAAAGCTTTAAACCATAATGATAATTCACTTAATTAGTTTCTTACAAATTCCTATGCTTATATTTCTCTGAAATATTATGTGATAATGAAAAGTACTCAATAATAACAATACTTATACCCTAAACATAGAAATTTAAGAGGTCAAAGTTAAAAAGGGGTCATGTATAAAAGTGACAACAAGCCACAATGTACAAAGGCATATGTTTAAATAATCCATTTTATTTTATGGCACACTCAATAGACTACTTGGGAAAATACTTTTATTTTATATGCTAGTGAAAAATGAAGTCAGATAAATTAATCAGCTTTACTTATTAGATAGTATTAATAGTAAGGCTGAGTTGTGGAGATTACTATACTAGGAAATAGGGAAACCTGGATGATTTTTTATGAGAGACCTGGAAAAAGGAGTTTAGAGTAATAAATCAGCTTGGAAGAAATTAGATGTGTGTGTGTATGAGTAGTCATAGAGATGTTTTTTATAACATTTTTAAATTTTTTATTTTTGGGGTAAAAGTTGATAATTCCCACTGAGCCTTCACTGAAATACACATAAATTAGGACTTTATCAAATATATAAAAGCCAGAACACAGACAAAAAGAGAGAAAGGTAAAGTGATATTAATATAAAAAATTACCACATTTGGATGAAAGAAGACAGTAGTTCAGAGATTAAATTTGTGCCTAAATGGGTTAAATAATGTTAGGACCATCATCAGGAGCAGAGTGACTCAGAGAAAGTGTTACTTTAGGTTTTTGCCAAAAGTTCAATCTTACATGTGTGGAAATTATTATAACGAGGAGGCACATATGATATGAAAGCAATTATAATAGAAAATAATTATAACCAACATTAACTATTTCTATTCCAGCTACTATTTCAACATCTTTATTTTCATTAATTCTTTCAATCTCTCATTAGTCCTATGAGATGCAAAATACCACTATCCCCTTTAATAGATGACAATACTAAAATACTCAGAGTTAAAATAATCTCCATGACACAGCTTGTTAATGGCAAACTTGAGATTCAAACTGGAAAGTCCAATTTGTGAGCCTATTCATTTTATCACTGAATTACAGATGCAAGGCTAGGATTTTAATAGGAAAATATATCCAGAGAGAGATTAGGGGCAAGGGCTTAGGGCAAGTGAGGGTCTTATGACTCAAATTTAGGGAGATATGTGCATGATCCTTTAAGAGAGTCTTCTTAAAATTTAATACTTAGGGGGCACCTGGGTGGCTCAGTAAGTTGGGTGTCTGCCTTAGGCTCAGGTCATGATTTCAGTGTCCTGGGATCAAGCCCCACATTGCATCAGGCTCCCTGTTCAGCAGGGAATCTGCATCTCTCTCTCCCTCTGCCCCTTCCCCCATTCATGCTCTCTCATGTGGATGCTCTCTCTCAAATAAATAAATAAAATCTTAAAAAAAAAATCCTTAGGAGACTTGCTCTCAAAGAATTGTGGTCCTGAGACAAAGACTTCGAGATACTTAGCATGGACATCTTTTCAAGATGAATAGTGTACAGGGAAGAGGAAGGATCTAGAAGAAAATCTTGGAGTTTAACTTAGGGCTGGAAAAAAGACCTGGAGCAGGAGAAAGTTGGAAACCTAAAAGAGTTAGGGGTGAAAGTGAGACAGTTTTCAGAAGCAAAGGTTGTTAAAGAGTATATTCCAGTTATCAGTTCTATGTTACAAATTCCCTCAACATTTACTGACACAAAGCATGTATTGAGTTTATAGAATTCATGGGTCAGAAATTGATATAAGGCATAGCAGGTTTAGATCATCTTTGCTCCATAATGTTTGCAGTCTCCCCTGAGAAGAAGCAAAAGCTGGAATCACCTGAAGTCTGTTCACTCACATCTGGCAGCAGAACCTGCCTGTCAGCTGCGACATTAGCTGGGCTTCTAGTCTGGATCACCATACACAGCCTTCAACGGTCACCTGGCCTCTGTATTGTATGGTGGCGGGGCTCAAAGGAAAGTATGCCAACACAGACAGCCAGGAAGAAGCTATATTCCTTTTGGAGTCCACTTAGCATCATTTTTGTTACATTCTATTGGTCAGAGTAGTCATAGTCCTGCCCAAAGTGAGGGAAATAGACTGTCTCTCGGTAGGGAGTGAAACATTCTCAAAGAGCATGGAGGAATAGAATGTGGAGATTTTTGGAAAATACATCATCTGTATAATTATCACAAAGGATGGCATGAAACATGTTCAAAAGAATGGCCACGATGGGTGATTTGGGATTGGATTTGAATTAATTTATTTCACATACTGGTTGATAGAGGGCTTATGTTTAAGAAAATTCCTTGACAAGTAATGTACATTGGTCACTCATTTGGGAATTCTGGTGGCTAGAGGAATAAAGAAATGGAGTAACAGTTGGAAAGAAGAGCAAGATTGGGTGTTTCTCAAAAGGGATCAGGATATTCTTAGATATTTAGTAAAAAAAATAAACTTTGTGATAGAACTGTTAGAAAAAAGAGGTAGTTTTCTGGAGGAAGGAAAATAAATGTTTTTTTGTATAGCTAAAATAGACTGTGATGGGCGATTGGTGTAATCTCATTGAATCCCTTCAACAGGGAAGATACAATTTTTTTTCCTTTTTTTCAGGTTTTTGTTTAAATTCCAGTAGTAACAGTGTAATACTAGTTTCAGGTATAGAATATAGTGATTCAATACTTCCATATATCACCTGGTGCTTATCACAATAAGTGCCCTCCTTAATCCCTATCATCTATTTAACCCCTCTGATACCTATTTTAAAACTTATTTTATATTTTCAAAACTGAAACCATCCAGGTCTGATAACTTTATTAATTTATAGACTAAGCAATAGAATTAGATTTAAGATGAGCATGACTTTGAAGTTTGTGTTCTCCACCCAATGTGTGAGATATTTGAAGAGAACTACAGTCAGTTTGGATCACTGTGACAATGACTTTCCTAAAATTATTTTGTAATAAGGTTTTCATATCTGCTTTTTTATTCTTCTGGTTCAGACTGTAGCTCCTTTTATTTTTCTGCTGTGATTAGTTAGGTAGAGAATAAATTGAAAATAAATAGCAGGCCAGTGAGTTCTTCTCATGAATATTTAGAATTGAGTAAGAAGCTGGTATACTTTCATTTATAGGAGTAAATACTTAGAGTAAAGGAAGGGAGGAAAAACATTGAGAGACAAAATACCTAGTGATTTCCCTTCAATTTCCAAGCATTGGAAACAAGCTGGGAGATTGTTTCTGCAGAAATGCTACTATGCCCTCCTTAGGTTTTGGATGTCTGAGGTGTAACAGGTAGGGTGTATTGTCCAGAGTTATTCATATGGTGTAGATGAGCCACAGTTAAATTCACAGCATTCAAAATCCAAAACTCTTCTCATGCTACTTTTTTTGAGAAATAAAATGATGACTTTTCATTAGGACATATTCTCAAATAAATTTTTAAAATAATCTTTAATATTTGTCAAGTTGGTACTAATGTCTTACATATTAAATTACTGAAATCAGTTTATAAATATTCAGAGACAATTGGCTAGGGGTCTCACATTTTTACACCTCTTTCAAGCAATAGCACTGATCGCTTTTCTGTGCAGCTGTCCCTTGTCAAGGATGTTTGTAGGGTGATCAGCCTAGGAATGTGGAGACTGGCCTCCCTCTGGAGAAAGGGGAAGGTTTGTTTTACTGTCCAATATAACAAGGATCATATCTCCCACCAGGGTAAAGATGGGCAACGTTGCCTGCAGCCCATTATAAAAGATTCAGATTCCCTAAACTCAAGATTCCTTAGTGGTAACGTAAATTTACTGCATGGACAACATCTGAGTTTCTCTTCTTAGCCCCTGTTGAGTTAAGGTAGGAGCAACAAGGGAAACCAAAAGAAATATGAAGTTTACGTTATATACTTATGCAAGAGCAAATGTCCTTTGTTTCTGAATCAGGAGTCTTGTATCTTCTCTCAGGACAGTGAGACTGTGGCAAGCAAGTTTTATAGCTTCCAAGCACAGTAAAATCTTTGACCTTTCACAGATTTTTGATAGATCTAAAATATATTTTCCACTGGAAAGAAATATTTCACTATTTTTCTTCCTTTTATAGGTATCTAATTTTTTAGAGAAATTTTAAGGGTATACTGAGTAAGTGAATTTCCCAGAGAAGGCAGGAAATGGGTCCAGAAGATAAAAAATAATAAATGTGAGGTAGAAAAACAATAAAAACCACAGGTGATTATGAGAAAATATTTTACAACTAAATCAAACTTCTACACATCATTAGTCTTTTTAAAGAAATTGCTTATTTATTTATTTATTTATTTATTTATTTAGATTTTATTTATTTTTTCATGAGAGACATAGAGAGACAGAGAGGCAGAGGGAGAAGTAGGCTCCCTGCAAGGTGCCTGTTGTGGGACTCAATCCCAAATCCTGGGATCACACCCTGAGCCGAAGGTAGATGCTCAACCACTAAGCCACCCAGGCATCCCAAGAAATTGTTTATTTAAATTCAATTTAGTTAACATATAGTATATTAGTTTCAGGGGTAGAATTTAGCAGTGCATCTAACATCCAGTGCTCACTACATCAAGTGCTTTCCTCAATGCCTGTCACTCAATTACCCCATCCTCCAACTACCTCCCCTCCAGCACCCCTCAGTTTGTTCCACTTTTTTTGTTTTCTTTTCAAATTTTTATTTATTTATTCATGAGTGACACAGAAAGAGAGGCAGAGACATAGGCAGAGAGAGAAACAGGCTCCCCACAGGGAGCCCGTTGAGGGACTCTATCCCAGGACCCCAGGACCCTTTGTCCTGAGACAAAGGCAGACGCTCAACCACTGAGCCTCCCAGGTGTTCTTGTTCCCTGTTGTTAAAAGTCTCTTATGGTTTGCCTCCCTCTCTGATTTTTATCTTATTTGATTTTTCCTTCCCTTCCTCTATGTTCATCTGTTTTGTTTCTTAAAGTCCACATATGAGTGAAATCATATGGTATTTGACTTTCTCTGACTGACTTATTTCACTTAGTATAGTGCCCTCTCACTTTATCCACATCTATGCAAATAGCAAGATTTCATTCTTTTTGATGGCTGAGTAAAATTCCATTGTGTATATGCACCACATCTTCTTTATCCATTCATCTGTCAATGGGCATCTCAGGTCTTTCCACATTTTGGCTATTGTGGACATTGCTGTTATCAACATGGGGTGCAGATGCCTTTCAGACCACTGTGTTTATATCCCTTGGATGAGTACCTTCTAGCATAATTGCTGGCTCATAGGGTGGCTCTACTTTTAACTTTCTGATGAACCTCCATACTGTTTTCAAGAGTGGCTCCATTGTTGGCATTCCCACTAATGGTGTAAGAGATTTATCATTTCTCTGCATCCTAGCCAACACCTGTTATTTCCTGACTTGTTAATATTAGCCATTCTAATATTGTGTGAGGTTGTATCTCATTGTGGTTTTGGTTTGTGTTTCCCTGTTGCCAAGTGATGTTGAGCATTTTTTCATGTGTCTATTAGCCATTTGTATGTCTTCTTTGAAGTAATGTCTGTTCATGCCTTCTGCCCATTTCTTGACTGGAGTTTTGTTTTTTTGAGTGTTGAGTCTATACATCCATTATTCTTGCAAATAATATACAGAGTTTATATCAGATAATGGAGGAAATAGTGACTTTTGGGAATATGCTGACCCAATTGACAAAAAAAAAAAAAATCCAGAGGTTTTCTTTTCTCTTTTGTTCTTGTATTTAGAAAATGAATATCCAGTAACTCTTTAACCTAAAACTAATTACTGAATTCCATGATATGCACATGTCCCTGGAAGAGGATAGACATTTAAGAAAACCATTGTCACTGACAAATATGGATTCTCAAATTAGTTTGGGCAAGAGAGGAAACAGAAACCTCCTCATATCATTGTTTAAGCATAACCATTTCCAAAAGTCAAACAGGTTGGAAAGGAACATGTTTAATTTACACAATCTTTTCAGGTCAGAGTAAAAACAGTCCTGTGAGTACTGGAAAAAATGCATTGTGATTTCATTATTTGTTTTTATATTTCTATTAGAGAAAATCAGCTGGAGGTACAATTTCATGAAATGGGTATTTATATGAAAAAAGAGGCATGTCAGTAGAACATATTCTAATTCATACAGAAGAGAAAACCTAGAGTGTTCTGGCTTGTGTGAACATTCTTAAATGGTCACAGCAGTTAATAATTGAAATTCATGTATGCTACACATCAGGAATATGACTAATCAGAAAATCACCTAGTGGGACACTAAATAAATGTAGAGCAACATTTACTCTCTATAGGTCAGGCTCTTGTTTTTTCACCAGGGCCATAAAAATGGACTTTTCACCATCCATCTATTCAAAATGCTGCCCATGGGTCAGCAGCCTATTATCTCCTGACGACTAGAAATAATACAAATGTAGATTCTCAGGCTGCACTCAAACTCACTGAATCAGAATCTTAACAAGATCCTCAGGTAATTACACACAAGATACATTTTGAGAAACCACTAGGATAAATAGGATGGTTTGGATCTGTATCCTCCCCTTCTCAGTTATCCACTGTAAGGAGAGATCTCTCAAAATTGCAAATCTTATCACAGATCTTCTAATGACACCACTTTATCAGGTAATGCCTAGACTCTGTGGTATTCTGTATAAGGTCATCTATATTTGGCTCCTGCCTTTCTCTAACTCCATGCTGCCTGTACCTGCAAACTCTCCCAACACCTGAGTGATATCATCTTCTCAGCCTCCCCAGCCCAAACATACACATGTAGGTGTGCCTGTGCACAGACATGCCCCATCATTCCAACACACCCAATTACTTAGAGTACTGTAAGTATGACTTGCCATTGTGTGCCTGCATGTCTTCACACAAGAAAACTGCACTGTGAAAAATGGCCTTTTCTGTTTTGTCTCTCTGTTGGACCTCAGCTTAACTATCAAAATATATCCCTTCCATCTGCCCTGCTCTTAGAAACCCTTATGATCCTTCTAAGTCCTGAGTCCTATTTCCTTCCAGCCACTCACAGCCTCCCTCCTCTCAGGCGCAGCTGGTCCAGTTATTGACTTTACCCCCATTCTGCCTTCCCTCAATTCCTCTCACTCGTCCCACTCACAAACCCAAACAAGAAATTCTTCAAGAGGGCACAGATTATTTTTTTTACCTCTTTTGCATTCTACAGATGTTCCCTGTTTGTGTGCTTTGTTTATTTAGTTGATACCATCTTCTCTTCATTCCCTAGTCCAAACCAGATTTATTCCAACCCCATTACACTGATCAGCTTGTTCTCCATAGCTGAAAGCCCACCTTTCTTCTTTCTGGGAAGCTAAATATTACTTGTTCTTAAATATGCAATAAAAATTCCACTTTTCCATAAAACAAGTGTTTCTTGAATATATTAACCTTTTAAAAATGGTAATACTTATAAAATATGGCAGAGTATTGATCACAAAACAACTCTGATGTAATATACTCTCTTAGATTTTTTAATATTTGTGTGTACATGTACTGTATAGGTACACACACACACACACACACATACACACTTTTTCTTTTTCCTGCTTTTAGATTGAAAGTCATTTGAGGTTAGAGTCTGAGGAAACCACATTCAGGATTATGGTTTCCTGCATCCTCTTAACTGATCTTCCATATTTTCTCTTGAATACATCAGTTCATTTCATTCATCTCAGTCCCTTTGCCTTGGATCTATCATTGCTTTTTTTCCTGTATTGTTAAAATCAACTTCTTCTTTCTTTATTTATTAATTTAATTTTTTCTACCAAGATTCTTTTTAAATATCTTATTTATTTATTCATGAGAGACACAGAGAAAGAGGCAGAGTCATAGGCAGAGGGAGAAGCAGGCTCCATGCAGGGAGCCCTGATGCGGGACTCCATCCCAGGACTCCAGGGTCACTTAACTGCTGAGCCACCCAGGCATCCCTTCTTCCAAGATTTTATTTAAATTCAAGTTATTTGGGGCACCTGAGTGGCTCAATGATTGAGCATCTGCCTTTGGCTCAGGTCATGATCCGAGGGTCTGGGGATAGAGTCCCACATCAGGCTCCCTGGAGAGAGTCTGCTTCTCGCTCTGCCTATGTCTCTGTCTCTCTGTGTCTCCCATGAATAAATAAATAAAATCTTAAATAAATAAATAAATAAATAATAATAACTTCAAGTTAGTTAACATACAGTGTACCTGTTGTTTCAGGAGTAGAATTTCATGATTCACCACTTACATATAACAACCAGTGCTCATCACATCACATGCCCTCCTTAATGCCCATCACTCGATTACCCTAGCTACCCTCCTTTGGCAACCCTCTGTTTGTTCTCTAGTTGAGAGTCTCTTATGGTTTGCCTTCCTGTTTTTATCTTATAAAATCAGCTTCTAATTTGTCATGTGGCTTCCAACCTCAAATCTTTTTTGTGTCACTTGTTATTTCTAGAATTTAGCACCAACTACTTAGCAAGAAACATAAAGCCCAGTGTGATATGGCTCATGTCCTAGGTCTTTTTTCTTTTCTGTGTGTATAAGGACTATCTCAACTGCAATGACTTTGAATTTTCAAATTAAGTCAAACAATTTTTTCCAGTTTTCTTTTTTTTCCCTGAGATCATATGTTCTCTTGCTTTGTTTTTGGTTGTTTTGAAACAACCATCCTCTCTTCATGCTCCTCCTGAGCTGTTCCTAATCTTCTTCCTTCAAGATGTAGTTTAATCTTTTGGAAATATTTTTTATGCCCTGCTGGCTGTTATGTACCTTTTCTCCATTCTCTGATGTCATGATGTATTATTGCATTTTTTTACACTTGCCACACTGTTGCAACCATTAATTTCTAGGCTGAGTCTTGACAGCTGGAAACATGTTCATTCTTTTTTCTTTTTTTAAAGATTTACTTATTTATGAGAGAGAGAGAGAGAGAGAGAGAGAGAGAGATTGAGAGAGAGAGAGAGAGCAGGGGGAGAGGCAGAAGAGATGGAGAGGGAGAATCTTAAGCAGACTTCACACTGAGCATGGAGTTGTAGGGTTCCATCTCACAACCCTGAGATCACCACCTGATCTGAAACCAAGAGTTCCCCACTCAAATGACTCTGCCACCTAGGTACCCCTGTTTAATTCTTAATATGACAGAAGGTGGGACAAAATGTTTGTTAAAGTTTGCTAAATGAATTAGTGAATAAACGATATTCCTTTCTTACATTTTTAGAACATCCTTCCTCAGGTAAAACATTGAGCACTATAAGTTTTGTCTGATGAGTTCCACTATGAACATGATGGTAGGGATATTTACAGTTATCCTCTTTGTATCAGTCAGCTCAGCTGATTAAGTTTCCAAGCAGGGTTTAACTGCTTCATAAATGCATGAGTTAGCTTCTCTGAATACTATTTTTTTCCTCAATCTCTTTCTCTCTCCCTCTCTCCTACCCCTCTTTCTCATCTACCTTCTGTTGTCATTCTGCAATGACAAGACTGTTCTGAATTTCTTGTTTGACTCAGTAAATTCTTTTCTCACTTTGCTTCATCTGTCTACTTTCTGAACATCACATCTGAACTGTTCTCATCTTGTCATTTCTCCGAATCAGTGAATCTTAAAATGTAAAAGATAAAAGTAATGTCAGCAATAATTGAGTCCTAATCTTTCATTTTGGAGATGAAGAAACAAAACACATTGAAGGCAGAAAAAAAAAAAAAAAAAAGGAAATATGCCCTAGAATTGAAGCCTGGTCCATTGTGGTGGTTGGGTTTCTTTTATTTTGGTGGCTACCATCTGAAACCCTTGCCCATGTTTCAGAAATCTCCCATTTCAAAGTCAGAGTTTGGAGTTTGCCTCATATTCCAGAACTGAAAATGCCACATACTTTTAAAGCCTTTCTGGATGCTAGGAAAGTCAATGCTCCAGGATCAGATGCACCCTCCTTAGACTTTAAGTTGGAAGCTAGCATTATTATTATTAAAGTGGGGCTCCCTAGTTTCTCTGAGAGAAGAGGCAATTCCACAGACCCTTCCAAAGCCACATTTGCAGTCATTTCCAGGCTAAGTATTTCTGGCTGGTAAGCATTTATTTTTTTAGTAATAAAACAATAAGTAAAGACAAAATTTATTCTCCTAGATGTTTTTTTTTAATGTTCTCTTCTTTTCCCTCAAATATTTCCCCCGTTTTGATATATGCATGTTGCTTTTTTATTTTTTCATTTATTTGTTGCTTTTGTTACATTTGTTTTTCTCAAATATGTGTAGAATCTCTGAATTTTCATTTGTGGTTATGGATTAAAAGCAATGCTCAGTTAAGAAAATGCCATGAACTTCCTTGATTCCTGAGAACATAGCTGGAGGCATCATGCTTCCTGATATCAAACGTTATTACAAAGTTACCATAATCAAAACAATATGGTATTGACATAAACACACACACATATATCAATGGAACAAAATTGAGAGCCCAGAAATAAACTCACTCATATAAAATTTAGTTTATGTATTACAATGGAGTCAAGAATATACAATAAGGAGAAAATAATCTTTTCCATAAGTGATTATTGGAAAACTGGATTTTTACATGTATAGTAAGAAAACTAGACCCCTATTTCATGCCATACAGAAAAATAAATTCAATGTGGATCAAAGACTTCAACATAAGACCTGAAACCACAAAACTCTTAGAAGAAAACACAAGGGGTCAACTACTTGATATCAGTCTTGACAGTGAATTTTTGCATATGATACCAAAAGCAAATTCTACAAAAGTAAAAATCAGCAAGTGGGACTACATTAAACTAACAAGCTTTTCTAGAACAAAAGAAATCTTTAACAAAGTGAAAAGGCAACCAATGGAATGAGAAAATATTTGGAATCCATATATCTGATAAGGGGTTAATATCCAAAGTATATAATGAATTCCTACAACTCATCAGCAGAAAAAACCCCACACTATCTAATAAATGGGCAAAGGAACTGAATACAATTTTTCCAAGGAAGACTTAGTAATAGCCTCCTAGTACATGAAAAGGTGCTCACATCATTAATCACATGGAGAGTGTAGATTAAAAACCATAATTAGGTATCACTTCATATCTATTAGGATGTCTATCATCAAAAAGACAAAATATAACAAATATTGGCAAGGATGTGGAGTAAATGGAACCCTTGTACATTCTTGATGGGAATGTTAAGTGGTACAACAACTATGGGAACTGTATTAAAATGCCTTAGGAAGTTAAATACAGAACTATCATATGACCCAGTAAACTCACATCTAGGTGTATATCCAAAGGAAATTAAAGCAGGATATTGAAAAGATATTAGCACTCCCATGTTTATCTCACTGCCCATCAATACCTGAATGGATAAGGACAAAGTGGTATAAACATACATCAGAATATTATTCAACCATGAGAAAAAAGGAAATCTTGCCTTTTGCAACAACATGGTTGGAACTTGAAGGCATTATAATAAATGAAATAAACCAAATGGAGGAAGACAAATACGGTATGAGGTCTTATTTGTAGAATAAAAAAGAGAAAGAAAGAAAGAAAGAAAGAAAGAAAGAAAGAAAGAAAGAAAAAGAAAGAAAGAAAGAAAATAAATTCAAACTCACAGAAACAGAGTAGAAAAACAGATGACAAGGTTACAAGGGCTGGAAGGTGGGGAAAATAAGGCGAGTTTGGTAAAGGGGCACAAATTTTTAGCTCTAAGGTGAATATGTTCTGGGGACCCAATGTAAAACATGGTGACTCGAGTTGATGACACTGTATTGTATAATTGAAATTTGCTAAGAAAATAGAACTTAAATGTTCTCACATACACACAAAAAATAAATATGTGAGGTGATTGATGTAATTAATTAACCAGATATGGGACAAACCTATCACATGTATACATATATCAAATCACCATGATTTACACTTTAAATATCTTGCCATTTTATATGTCAATTATACCTCAATAATGTTGCAATTCTAAGCCCCTCCTCTCAAAAAGTAAATAAAAAAATTGTTTTCCTAAATTGGAAATCTTTTGAAACTCATGACACTTGTACCAGTTAATTCAAAGAGTAATTGTCCCTGCCAAGATGAATTGTAATAATTTCACCTTGAATATCAAAATCGAACAGGAAGCATTTAAATGTCTTAGAATCAAAAGACCCAAAGACATGCAGTGTCATTGCAGCAAACATCAAATGCAACCCCAGGAAAATATTTGATCATGAGTCATAAAGATCTGTTCTGAGCCATGAATTATATTTAGAGGGAGACGGTAAACACAATTTGCTTTCAAGTTTTATATCTTCAGCACACTCATTTTCTCAGGTGTTAATATGAAGAGATGTAAATAGCCCAGGAACTACTTTTTGAAACACAAGCTATAAAATTAATGATCTCTGCCAAAGATTTTCACATTTCTCATCACGATAAACAAATTGGACATAAAACAGCCTGGCTGGATGTGCCTTTGTTGGTAGAGGAGTATGGGGGGATGTTATTGGGTAGTAAGTAGTGATATAACCTTTTAAGAAAAGGGGAGAGGAGAGGAAAATAAACAGGGCTTTAAATTATATTGTTCTAAAAATGGCAAGTGCTCATTCAAATATCTGAAAGGCACTAGCCAAGACAATCAAACTCATGGCTTCATGAGTGTATTTGTAAAGGTTTAGTTTGAAAAACATACCATTTGTGAGATAATGGGAAGCCAAATATAAGAGATATGAGGCATGTTGCTCGCTGAGGTGGGAGCCTCTGCCAGGGTGGATCCATTTATAATTTATTTCTCTCATTTGCAATCTGCCAATTGTTCAGAATGACAGAAAGTGGTAGGACTGCATAGAGTTTACTAGAGGCAAGAGTTAGGGACCAAAGCTTTTTATAAGAAGAGACCTGCCAAGAGGTAGAGCCAAGATTTGAACCAAGCCATTTGTTCTCCAGTTCTGAGCTCTGGAAGAATGTGCACCATGAATAATGCTCAAGGAACGGCGATTATATAAAGAAGAGTACAGAACAAATTGGAGCTAAACCATGTAAATGAAGTCTCCTCCCCTACTGTTGACCCTCCAAATCCTTCATGTTTAAAATACTGAAGAACTATCATGTGACCACTAAGGAATGAGCATGGTAAAAAAGAGACATATGAATAAAATCTCTTTAACAGAGATTTAATCTTGGAAGAGACTTTAGGTGGGTTTTATCCAATACGTGAGTTTCAGAATAATTCAATAAATTTAATATGGAAAGAAAACAATAGCTATTAAGCATCAACCTGGTGTCAAGTGGGAGCATTAACTTTCTGAAAGCCTAAATGTATGTTATTGCTTCTCCGATTTAACAGACAAGGCCATTTCATTCCTGAAAGGTTAAATAACTTGAATAAGGTTGTGAATATTGAAGAAACAGCCAGATTTGCATTAGAATACACATAACTCCAAATTTCATCATCTTCCATCAGGAAAAATACTATTACCACCTATGAGCTGTCTAGGGAATAGAACCAACCTGTCTGCACAGAGTCTGCACTTGGTGTAGTTTGAGCCATGGTCAGGAGGTGGGAGCACACTTGGACCATTCTTGCCAGACTATTTAATATTATACAGAGGAGCCTCCCTCCATTTAGGTTGGGGCAGTTTGTGTGGGGAGTGGGGTTGAGAGTGAGAGGGAGGAGGGTGAGAGTAGCTGGTTTCTCTTGTACCCTACCTTGTGCTTCTCTCTGCCTTCTGTATTGCATGCCACAGGGGAGATAAGAACACAGAAAATCTCATCTGACTGCTGTGGTCCTTTGGGGTACCTCTGCCCCAGTACATTCTTCAACCTTTTTCTTTGCTCTGAAATTCAGTGCAGCTGGAGCCTGTTGACTGTATATCCAGTGAGGATTGACTTCTGGCAGGGCTTGACCAATGGAAGGCTTTGGAAGATTGAAATCAAGGAAAAAAATCATGGTGACTCTTTCCCTTCTTTTTGGCTCAGGTGACATGTAGTCTCTACCAAGTGACCTAGGACCTTGGGCTGAGAATCCGCACCTCCTTCCACTGCCTCTTACAGTATCAATGGCCTTCAGCTATGGTTAACCTCTGAGCTCTTTTACTAGGGCCTTCTCAGATCTCCAATTCTCTTTTGGTCTCTGTTTGCTCTTTGGCTCCTGGCAATACAATTGGAACAGATATCTGCTGTGCAGACTGGATTCTGAATGAAGATGCTTTGCTTCGTGGCTGTTGGAGCTCCCTGAAGACTGTGGCTTCTCTACCTCTTCTCTGATGGCTATCATTGTACCCACTAAATTCCCACACCTAAAAGCTTACTCCCTTCAGACAGTTTCTGCTGAGGTTAACTGTTAAGAAACCCTCTTTTCAAAATGGAAATTCTTTTCAAAATTATCCAAACTTCCATCTGTGGGATCCAAAACCAGCCATTGTCAAGCATTTATCAAAATAGAAGTGCTGCTTGCTCCCTGTCAACCCTTTTAGACTCTTGAGCCATCCTCTCAAAAATAAACTTCCTCAGGGATCAAAGTGGTATTACTTCACAATCCACACTTCAAGGAGTGAAGGTAAAGCTTTTTGAGTTTTTTTCTTGAAACTCTCCATGTGTGTATTGAGATGAAGAGAAACCACTTCTCCTGTTCCTCAGGAGGGGTGAGATGAGAAGCTACAGTATACCAACAATTCTTGGAAAAAAACCTAACATGGAAAGAAAGCTAACACCTTATATCTGCCAGTCTTCTGGTAAACAAACAAACAAACAAAAACCAAAATAACAACAACAAAATAAAACAACAAAGGCAAAGACAAATGAAAAATTGGGACAAACTTCAAACAAAGTACAGTTAAATAGCAACATCTTTAATAAAGAACTATATAAATATCACTTCATCAGTGGTCTAGCATGTTGCTTTGCCATGTGCGCATATTTAGAAACTCTTGTTTTCTTCTTAGCCTTTTAATTATCATCAAAAACAAGGGACTAAGAGTCCTATTCTATCATATATCCCTCGTATTTTTATTTTTATTTTTTCCTCATATTTTTAAATCATACATGAACATATTATAAAATTGATACATTTGAATTAGATACAGAGTGAAAATTATCCTTCCATGTAGCACCTCCACCTTCCCTCCCACCAAGATAATGTTTCCTATTGGTTTCTTGTGTCATCCAGGATCCCAGGGGCAGTCTATGCTTTGAATATTAATTTATTTTTGTATTTTTTAACTCATGCAAATTATACCAATTGTTCGATCCTTTATTTTTAGTTCACATTATATATTTTAGAGATTCTCTCTCCTTTTTTATTTTATTTTTTTAAGAGAGAGAGAGAGCCCATGCGAAAGAGGCGGGGAGAGGCAGAGGGAGAGAGACAGACAGAATCTTAAGCAGGCTACATGCTCAGCACAGAGCCCGATGCAGGGCTTGATCTCAGGACTCTGAGATCACGACCTGAGCTGAAATTAAAAGTAGGACACTTAACACTGAGCTACCCAGACACTCCTACCTTAGAGATCCTTCCACATCAGTACAGAGATATCTCATTCTTTTCCACAGCAGGATGAACTTTAGTTTCATGTATTTACCATACAATCTTCAACCAATACTCTACTGATGAACACTTAAATTGTTTTCATTTTTGGTAATGCAGACACATACTCAACATGCAACCTGTGCTTTTGCCTATTTGCTTATATTTGCAGAAAACACTCAAAGAAATAGAAGTGCTGGCCAAAGTTTATGTGCATTTTAAAGGTTGGCTGGGGATCCCTGGGTGGCTCAGCGGTTAGCGCCTGCCTTTGGCCCTGGGTGTGATCCTGGAGACCCAGGATCAAATCTCACATAAGGCTCCCTGCATGGAGCCTACTTCTCCCTCTGCCTGTGTCTCTGCCTCTCTCTCTCTCTCTTTGTCTTTCATGAATAAATAAAAACTTAAAAAAATAAAAAAATAAAAAATAAAGGTTGGTAAAGTTTGCTAAATTGTCCTAAGAATTTCACTCAGGAAAGTTAAGAGAATTTTTCTATATCAAACCGTGAGGTGTATTTTGAACTTGTTTGAAATTTACTACTCCAAGTGATATGAATCCCATTATAATTTTAATATGAACATTTCTTATTTTCAGTAAAATTCTGCCTCTTTTCAGCTATGTAAAGCCATTTGTATTTCATTCTCTGAGCTGTTGGTTCATATCCTTTGTCATTTTCCTAAGGGATTCATTAAATTGCTCTTATAACTCTTATGGCTGTTTACTTATTAAAAATGTTATCTACTTATCTGTACTATGAATTAGAAAGGTGCTCCTCAACTTTTAATTTTTCTTTTGACTTTGTGTTTTTTAAATATGTGGAATCCTTTTTAAATATCAAATTTATAGGGGAGCCTGGGTGGATCAGTTGATTAAGCATCTGCCTTTGGCTCAAGTCATGATTTTGGTGTCCTGGCATCAAGCCCCACATAATGCTCCCTGCTCAACTGGGAGTTTCTTTCTCCTTCTCCCCCTGCCCCCTGCTCCTGCTCACTCACTCTCTCTTTCAGATAAATAAAATCTTTAAACTTAAAATTTATAAAACTTCAATAATTGTGTATTTTCTGTCATATTTTGAAAGGAACTCTTCTTGCTAAGTTGTAAAAAAAAATTTACCTAAAATATTTTATGATTTTATTTTTTTATATTTAAATGTTTATTCCATCAATTTTGATATATAAATTTATTTTCTGGATGTCTACTCAAAGTCTCAAAATAATTTATTTAATAAAGTATTTTTAGGCCACTAACATCTCATTATCATTTTCTTTCTTTTTTTTTTAAGATTTTATTTATTTATTCATGAGAGACACATAGAGAGGCAGAGACACAGGAGAGGGAAGAGAAGCAGGCTCCATGCAAAGAGCCCAATGCGGGTCTCGATCCTGCGAATCCGGAATCACACTTTGAGCCAAAGGCAGATGTCCAACCACTGAGCTACCCAGGCGTCCCTCATTACCATTTTCATACACTAAATTTCTATATATATTTGTCTATATTTCTGGATTTTCCATTTTGTTACTCTGTTGTTTTTTTTATTTCTACATTAGCATCCTACTTTTAAATTTTAACTATGTAATTGGTTTTGGTATCAGCTAAGGCTAATTTCTGCTCAAAATGCTTCTATTCAGAATGTTTCTGGCTATTAATGAGCTGATCTTTTATTTATTTGTAATATTAAGAATCTTATAGTTCTTTAAAAATCCATTTGTAAATTAAACTAGGAATTCATTACATTTATAGATGAATTTAGGGAAAATTTTAGGCTATGATATTAATTTCTTACGTAAGGAAACAATATGTCTTATTGTTTTTCTTTTCCATTTGTTTGTTCTTCAAATTAGAAATTTAAGGTTTCATTCACATAACTCATATATTTTTTCATGAAGTTTACTTGTTTTCAAAATTGTGTTATTTAAAAATGCTGTAAAATACTTAAAAACAAAATAATGCATTGAAAAATGCAATGAATGATGATGCACCCCCTCCACCCATATAAGAAATAATGCCATATCAGTTAAAGCTTCCTGTCAATTCTTTTGTGTCTAGATTTTTGCATTTATAATTATTTTTGGATGTTATTTGTGTAAGGCATATATCAGTACTTGATTGATTTTTATCACTGAGTTATATTCCATTGTATGAATATACCATATTTGTTTATCCATGTACAAGCTGGCAACTCCTGTGATGTTTTCCAGTTTTTGATTACAGTGAATAATGCTGCTCTGGAATCTCTGTATGTGCTTTTTTTTTGACATACGTATTCCCTTTCCTATTCAAATAAATGAAATTGATGGACCATTTAGAAAATTTACATTTGGGCTTTTGAAAAACTGTCAAATGTTTTCCAATGTCACTGTACCATTTTATATTCTTACTAGTAATGAATGAGGGTTCCAACTTCTCCACATCCTTATCAACACTTTGTACTTTGTCTTTTCGATTATAGTCATTATCATTGATAGATAGTGATAACTCATTGCAGTTTTAATTAACATTTCTCTAATTAATATTGATTTGGAACATCATTTCATGTGCTCATTAGCCATCTATATATCAACACTGATGAAATGTCTATTCACATTTTTTGTTCATTGTTTAACTGGACGATTTTCTTGTTATTGAATTATTAAGTTCTTATATACTCTGGATATGAGTTAGATACATAATTTGAAAAAAAAAAGTTTCCTCCAGTCCTAAGAGACTGTGGTTTGCTTTTTCATTTTCTTAATGTCTTTTGAAATACAATTTTTTCATATGATATACTCTGATTTTTTTCTATCTATAAATCATACTTAGTGTTTTATTTAAGAAATCTTTGTTGAATCCATGATCAGAATATTATTTCATATATTTTCTTCTACAAATTTTATATTTGGTAGTCTATGATCTGTGCTGAATTAATTGATAGCATCAAGATCTACAGGGATATTTTTTATATGTGTATGTAATTATCCCAACATCATTTGTTACAAATACTGTTCTTTCCCATTGAATTTTCTTGCCACCTGTGTCAAAAAAACTAACTAAATGTAAGAGTTTAATTCCTGACTTTCAATTCTGTCTATTTGGCAGATCTATCTGCCTAACCCTATTAACCAAGTCCATGTTGTCCTGAATAGAAGGCTTTTTTTAAAAAATTACTTAAAATAATTTAATGTAGTCCCAAATTTGTTTTACTTTTCTAAATTATTTGGCTCTTTTTAGTGACTTTTTACATTATTTCACATATTTTAGGATCAATTTGTCAAATCTTGCAAAATATTTTTTTATAATTCTGATGTGGAATACATTGAATTTGTAGATCACTTTGTACAGAATTGCTGATATGGAATTATTAATTTTCCAACCCACGAATGTAAAGTATTTTTCATTCATTCAGAAATTATATTAAATTTCTCCTAACTATGTTTTGTAGTTTTCAATTTACAAGTCTTACTATACTTCTTTTGTTAAATTTTTCGGTTAAATTTATTTTGTTCTCATGTATTTGATTCTTCTTGGAAGATATTGTGAATGGAATTGTTTTATTAAATTTATTTTTATATTGTTCATTGATAAGGTATAGAAATAAATTTATTTTATTTTTTGTATATTGATCCTATATCCTGCCACTATAACAAAGTTTTTTTCTAGCATTTTTCGTTTTGTATTTTTTAGTATTTTCTACATACAGAATTATGTCATATGTGAATACAGTATTCTTTATATTGATGAATTTCCTTTTTTTCCCTTCCTTACTCCCTCCCCTCCCTTCCCTTCTCTTCCCCCCCTTTCTTCTATGTTGTTTCAGAACCCAGAACCTCCAGCACAGTATTAATTAAAAGCAAAAAGAGCAGGAGTCTCTAGTTTCTTGCTGATCTTAGAGGAAAAAATTCAATCTTTCACCAGTAAATATGATGTTAACTATGGGATATCTATAGATACACTTCATAAAGTAGAAAAAATTTCCTTTGTTAAGACATTTATCATAAATTTCTATGAATTACTGTCAATTTTTTCTGCTTCAGTTAAAACATTTGTGTGTGTATGTGTGTGTTTCTGGTCCTTTATTATATTAACTTTACATGTTACCTTAATTGATTTTCATTTGTTAAGCCAGCTTTACATCCCTTGGATAAATCTTACTTAGTCATGGTATAAAATCCTTTTATATGGTTGCCAGTTTACTACTGTTTTATTAAGGATTTTTACACGTGTGTTCATGAGGGATGTTAGTCTGTGATCACTTTTTCTGGCTTTGGTATCCAGATAATACTGGGCCTACAGAATAAGCTAGGAAATGTTCTCTCATTCTCCATTTCATTCTCTGTTAATTGAATATATTTGTCGGTGGTGGCTATTCATTCTTTAAATAATTAGCAGAATTTATCATTGAAGCAATCTAGGTAGGTCCAGGCTTCCCTTTGAAGGATTGTTTAAAAATTTTATATATTTATATTAGAGAGAGAGAGAGAGAGAGAGAGAGAGAGAGAGAGAGGACAACAAGATAGGGGAGGGGGAGGAGGAGAAGCAGACATCCTGCTGGACAGGGAGCCCAATGTGGGGCTCAATCCCAGGACCCTGGGTTCATGACTTGAGATGAAGGCAGATGCCCAACCAAATGAGCCTCCCAGGCGCCGTTGGGGGAATGTTTCTTACCAATCAGTCAATTTTGTTTCTTTTTGGGTTTTAGTTTGTTTGGTTGTTTTCTGTCTTGGTCAGTCTGTTTCAGGGGTTGGCACAGTTTTTCTTTAAAGAAATACATAAAAATGTTTTAGGATTTAAAGATCATGTAGTCTCTACTGCAACTAGTTAACCATGTTACATTAGATTTAACGCAGCAAAAGATACATAAATAGGAACTGGTATTTCCAATACTAGCTGTAGAAAACATTCTACAAGCCAGATGGGTCTGAGTTCGCAGACTTCTCAACTAGCTATAGATTTCTAATTTTGTTTATATTTACAAAAACACAACTTCTCTATTATTTTTAAATTTCATTTATTTCTGTTCTGATTTTTATTATTTGCTTTCTTTTTGCTTGCTTTGAGTTCAGTATTCTTCTGTTTCTCTACTTTCTTCCAGTGACACAGTTTAGCTAACTGCTTACAACCCTTTCTTACAACCCTTTCTTTCTTCTTATATAGATATTTGAAATATAAATTTTCCTATAAGTACTGCTTGGCCCATAGTGTGTGTATGTAGATATTTCTATTTTGGTTTCCATTAGATTCAAAAAATTTAGGGGCACCATTGGTTAAGCATCCAATTCTTGGTTTCAGGTTGTGATCTTAGGATCATAAGACTGAGCCCCATGCTGGGCTTTGCATTCAGTATGGAGTCTGCTTAGGACTTTTCTCCCGCTTCCTCTGCCCCTTTCTCCCTCTTCTCTAATAAATAGAGTGAAAGAGAATCTAAAGGAGGCTCCAAGCCCAACATGGAGTCCGACATGGGGCTTGGCCTCGCAACCTTGAGATCATGACCTGAACCAAAAACAAGAGTCAGTCACTTAACTGACTGAGCCACCCAGGTGCCTCAGTGTTGATTTTTTTTGAAGCCTCTCTCCTTGACTTATAGATGGTCACCCTCTTGTTGCTCCTTACATGATGGTCCCTCTGTGAGTGGGCATCCTTTTAAGTAATTATATCCAAATATAATCACATTCTGAGTTACTGGGACTTAAGTTTCCAAAAGTCAGTAATTTTAAATAGCCATTGATTATTCAAAAATATATTATGTTAATAATTATTTTTAATATTTATTTTTTTAGGAAAGTAATATTTCCTTCAATCCCTAGGTTTAAATGTTTTATTTATGTATTTATTTATTTATTTATTTATTTATTTGAGTTCAATTTGACAATGTATAGCCTACCACCCAGTGCTCATCCCATCAAGTGCCCCCCTCAGTACCCTCACGCAGTCACCCCCAACCCCCACCCACCTCCCTTTCTACCACCCCTTGTTTGTTTCTTAGACTTAGTATCTCATGTTCTGTCTCTCTTTCTGATATTTCCCACTCATTTTCTCTCATTTCCCCTTTATTCCCTTTCACTACTTTTTATAGTCCGCAAATGAATGAGACCATATAATGTTTGCCCCTCTCCGATGGACTTATTTCTCAGCATAATACCCTCCAGTTCCATCCACGTTGAAGCAAATGGTGGGTATTTGTCGTTTCTAATGGCTGAGTATTATTCCATTGTATACATAGACCACATCTTCTTTATCCATTCATTTTTTGATGGGCACTGAGGCTCCTTCCACAGTTTGACTATTGTGGACATTGCTGCTAGAAATATCAGGCTGCAGGTTTCCTGGCGTTTCATTGCACCTGTATCTTTTGGGTAAATCCCCAGCAGTGCAATTGTTGGGTCCTAGGGCAGCTCTATTATTTACTCTTTGAGGAACCTCCACACAGTTTTCCAGAGTGGCTGCACTACCTCTCCAACATTTGTTGTTTCCTGTCTTGTTAATTTTCCTCATTCTCACTGACATGAGGTGGTTCTCATTGTGGTTTTGATTTGTATTTCCCTGATGGCAAGGGATGCGGAGCATTTTCTCATGTGTTTGTTGGTCATGTCTATGCCTTCCTCTGTGAAATTTCTGTTCATGTCTTTTGCCCATTTCATGATTGGATTGTTTGTTTCTTTGCTGCTGAGTTTAATAAGTTCTTTATAGATCTTGGATACTAACCCTTTACCTGATATGTCATTTGCCAATATCTTCTCCCATTCTGTAGGTTGTCTTTGAGTTTTGTTGACTGTATCCTTTGCTGTGCAAAAGCTTCTTATCTTGATGAAGTCCCAATAGTTCATTTTTGCTTTTGTTTCTCTTGCCTTCATGGATGTATCTTGCAAGAAGTTACTGTGGCCAAGTTCAAAAAGGGTGTTGCCTGTGTTCTCCTTTAGGATTTTGATAGATTCTTGTTTCACATTTAGATCTTTCATCCATTTTGAGTTTATCTTTGTGTATGGTGAAAGAGAGTGGTCTAGTTTCATTCTTCTGCATGTGGATGTCCAATTTTCCCAGGACCATTTACTGAAGAGACTATCTCTTTTCCACTGGATAGTCATTCCTGCTTTGTCAAAGATCAGTTGACCATAGAGTTGAGGGTCCATTTCTGGGTTCTCTATTTGGTTCCATTGATCTATGTGTCTGTTTTTGTGCCAGTACCACACTGTCTTGATGACCACAGCTTTGTAGTACAACCTGAAATCTGGCATTATGATGCCCCCAGCTATGGTTTTCTTTTTTAAAATTCCCCTGGCTATTCGGGGTCTTTCCTGATTCCACACAAATCTTTAGATAATTTGTTCCAACTCTCTGAAAAAGTCCATAGTATTTTGATAGGGATTGCATTGAATGTGTAAATTGCCCTGGGTAACATTGACATTTTCACAATATTAATTATGCCAATCCATGAGCATAGAATATTTTTCCATCTCTTTGTGTCTTCCTCAATTTCTTTCAGAAGTGTTCTGTAGTTTATAGGGTATAGATCCTTTACCTCTTTGGTTAGGTTTATTCCTAGGTATCTTATGCTTTTGGGTGAAATTGTAAATGGGATTGATTCCTTAATTTCTCTTTCTTCAGTCTCATTGTTAGTGTATAGAAATGCCACTGACTTCTGGGCATTGATTTTGTATCCTGCCACACTGCCGAATTGCTGTATGAGTTCTAGCAATCTTGGGGTGGAATCTTTTGGGTTTTCTATTTACAGTATCATGTCATCTGCAAATAGGGAGAGTTTGACTTCTTTGCCAGTTTGAATGCCTTTTACTTCTTTTTGTTGTCTGATTGCTGAGGCTAGGACTTCTAGTACTCTGTTGAATTGCAGTGGTGAGAGTGGACATCCCTGTCTTGTTCCTGATCTTAGGCGAAAGGCTCCCAGTGTTTCCCCATTAAGAATGGTATTTGCTGTGGGCTTTTCGTAGGTGATTTTTAAGATGTCGAGGAATGTTCCCTCTATCCCTACACTCTGAAGAGTTTTAATCAGGAATGGATGCTGTATTTTGTCAAATGCTTTCTCTGATCTATTGAGAGGATCATATGGTTCTTGTTATTTCTCTTGCTGATATGACGAATCACATTGACTGCTTTACTAGACTTGAACCAGCTTTGCATCCCAGCGATAAATCCCACTTGGTCATGGTGAATAATCTTCTTTATGTATTGTTGGATCCTATTGGCTAGTATCTTATTGAGAATTTTTGCATCCATGTTCATCAGGGATATTGGTCTCTAATTCTCCTTTTTGGTGGGGTCTTTGTCTGGTTTTGGAATTAAGGTGATGCTGGCCTCATAGAAAGAGTTTGGAAGGGGATCCCTGGGTGGCGCAGCGGTTTGGCGCCTGCCTTTGGCCCAGGGCGCGATCCTGGAGACCCGGGATCGAATCCCACATCAGGCTCCCGGTGCATGGAGCCTGCTTCTCCCTCTGCCTATGTCTCTGCCTCTCTCTCTCTCTCTCTGTGACTATCATAAATAAATAAAAATTAAAAAAAAAAAGAAAGAAAGAGTTTGGAAGTCTTCCATCTCTTTCTATCTTTCTGAACAGCTTTAGTAGAAAAGGTATCAAACTTTCTTTAAAAGTTTGATATAATTCCTCAGGGAAGCCATCTGGCCCTGGATTTTTGTGTCTTGGGAGGTTTTTGATAACTGCTTCAATTTCCTCCCTGGTTATTGGCCTGTTCAGGTTTTCTATTTCTTCCTGTTCCAGTTTTGGCAGTTTGTGGCTTTCCAGAAATGGTCCATTTCTTCTAGATTGCATAATTTATTGGCGTATAGCTGCTCATAAAATGTTTTTAAATCGTTTATTTCCTTGGTGTTGGTGGTGATCTCTCCTTTCTCATTCATGATTTTATTAATTTGAGTCTTTTCTCTTTTCTTTTTAATAAGGCTGGCTAATAGTTTATCTATCTTACTAATTTTTTCAAAGAACCAACTCCTGGTTTTGTTGATCTGTTCCACAGTTCTTCTGGTCTCGATTTCGTTGAGTTCTGCTCGAATCTTTATTAGCTCTCTTCTTCTGCTGGTTGTAGGATCTATTTGCTGTTTTTTCTCCAGCTCCTTTGGGTGCAAGGTTAGCTTTTGTATTTGAGTTCTTTCCAGTGTTTGGATGGATGCTTGTATTGTGATGTATTTCCCCCCTCAGGACTGCTTTTGTTGTATCCCAAAGATTTTGAACGGTTGTATCTTCGTTCTCATTCGCTTCCGTGAAATCTTTTTAATTCTTCTCTAATTTCCTGGTTGACCCTTTCATCTTTTAACAGGATGGTCCTTAACCTCCATGTGTTTGAAATCCTTCCAAACTTCTTCTTTGGTTTAGTTCTAATTTCAAAGCATTATGGTCTGAAAATATGCAGGGGATGATCCCAATCTTTTGCTATCGGTTACGACCTGATTTGTGACCCAGTATGTGGTCTTCTGGAGAAAGTTCCATGTGCACTTGAGAAGAATGTGTATTCAGTTGTGTTTGGATGTAAAGTTCTGTAAATATCTGTGAAATCCATCTGGTCCAGTGTATCATTTAAAGCTCTCGTTTCTTTGGAGATGTTGTGCTTAGAAACCTGTTGATTATAGAAAGTGCTACATTCAAGTCACCAAGTATAAGTGTATTATTATCTAAGTATGTCTTAACTTTGATTATTAATTGATTGATATACTTGGCTGCTATCACATTTGGGGCATAAATATTGATGATTGTTAAGTCCTCTTGTTGGATAGATCCTTTAAGTATGATATAGTGTCCCTCTTCATCTCTCACTACAGTCTTCGGGATAAACTTTAGTTTATCTGATATAAAAATGGCCACCCCTGCTTTCCCTTGAGGACCATTTGAATGGTAAATGGTTCTCCAACCTTTTATTTTCAGGCTGGAGGTGTCCTTATGTCTAAAGTGTGTCTCTTGTAGACAGCAAATAGATGGGTCCTGCTTTTTTATCCAGTCTGAAACCCTGCGCCTTTTGATGGGGTCATTAAGCCCGTTCACATTCAGAGTTACTATTGAGAGATATGAATTTAGTGTCATCATGATACCTAATCAGTCCCTGTTTTTGCAGATTTTTCCCTTGGAATTCCTCTTTCTTTTACAGAGTCCCCCTTAATATTTCTTGGAAAACTGGGTTGGTGGTCACATATTCTTTCAGTTTCTGACTATCTTGGAAGCTCTTTCTCTCTTCTTCCATTCTGAATGAGAGCCTTGCTGGATAAAGCATTCTTGGCTGCCTGTTCTTCTCATTTAGGACCCTGAATATATCCTGCCAGCCGTTTCTAGCCTGCCAGGTCTCTGTGCAGAGGTCTGCTGTTAATCTAATATTTCTCCCCATAAAAGTTAGAGATTTCTTGTCTCTTGCTGCTTTAAGGATCTTCTCTTTGTCTTTGGAATTTGCAAGCTTCCCTATTAAATGTCGAGGTGTTGAGCAGTTTTTATTGATTTTAGGCGGGGATCTCTCTATTTCCTGGATCTGAATGCCTGTTTCCCTTCCCATATTAGGAAGTTTTTCAGCTATGATTTGTTTAAATACATATTCTGGACCTCTGTCCCTTTCGGCACCCTCGGGAACCCCAATTTAATGTAGATTTTTCTTTCTGAGGCTGTCATTTAATTCCCTTAATCTATCCTCATGATCTTTTAATTGCTTTTCTCTTTTTCCCTCAGTTTCCCTCTTTGCCATCAACTTGTCTTCTATGCCACTCACTTGTTCTTCTACCTCATTAACCCTCGTCGTTAGGACCTGTAGCTTGGATTGCATGTCATTTAATTTATTTTTAACTTCTGCCTGATTAGATCTAAATTCTGCAGTCATGAAGTCTCTTGAGTCCTTTAGGCTTTTTTCTAGAGCCACCAGTAGCTGTATAATAGTGCTTCTGAATTGGCTTTCTGACATTGAATTGTAATCCAAATTTTGTAACTCTGTGGGAGAGAGGACTGTTTCTGATTCTTTCTTTTGAGGTGAGGTTTTCTTTCTAGTCATTTTGCTCAGTGCAGAGTGGCCAAAAACAAGTTGTATTGGGAAAAGGAGAAAACGAGAGAGAGAAAAAAGAAAAGAAAAAGAAAAAAAAAGAAGAGAAGAAAAGGGGGGGCTGGAAGCCAACAGAAAACTAAAAACAAGGGGGAGTATCCTCCGATTTTATATACTGTAAATCCCTGGACTTCCCCTGGAACTTTCCAGTGCTATTTGGTCAATAATTTGTTTTTCAACTGTCCTTCTAGCTGGTCTTCTGGGTCGAGGGGCCTGCTGTGCTGATTCTCAGGTGTAAGCACCTGGGGGAGCTGCTCAGTCCCCTGCCTGGTGCAGGGCTCAGTCGGAGCTGTTTATCCTGTTTATCTGTTGAGGCAACTGTGAGGCTCAGTGGGGGTTGTTTATCCTTGAGGCCCCAGGAGGAACAACAACTGTGGAGGCGGCCAGCTCTCCAGCCCTGGAGTCAGCTCCTGCAGTAACCATCGCAGCTCCCAGTCTGCAGGGGCCTGGATGCTCCGGGGGTGGGGGCGCCGATCTGCACAGCCCCGGCAGCCCAGAGGCAGGAATGTCCTTGCTGTTCTGTGTCCTCCCGGCCTCTGCCTGTCTCGGGGAAGTGCCGGATCCTGGGCTGTGTCCCCCGGCGCCCTGTGCTCCCAGGCCTGAACTGTTGGAATCGCGCTCCCGGGTGCGCAGCCCCCTCCGGGCAGAGCCTCCGACAAAGCTGCCTCCGAGCTGCTCCTGGGGCCCAGCGGGGTGCGCGCTGCAGCCCTTAGGGAGCTCAGTGCACTCTCCCGGGGCGCAGGTGTCTGTTAGTGTCCCCAGGAGCCCGAGGGCATCCCCGCCCTCCTGGGTCCTGCTCCACCTCCCTGCGAGCCCCTTTCCGCCCGGGAAGGTCGGTGCAGCTCCTGCTCCTCCGGGACGGGGCTCTCCTGTCCTGGGGACACTCGCCCCGGCCTCAGCCCGGCTCCTCGCGGGGCCCTTCCCCCTTGGAGGCCTTTGTTCCTTTACTTCTTTTTCCCCGTCTTCCTACCTTGATAGAAGCGCGAACTCTTCTCACTGTGGCAATCCAGCTGGTCTCTCTTTAAATCTCAGGCCAAATTCGTAGGTTTTCAGGATGATTTGAAGGTTATCTAGGTAATTTGGTGGGGACAGGTGACTTGGGGACCCTACTCTTCTGCCATCTTGCCCTCCCTCTCCTATTTATTTTTTTAATTCTGTAAAGTTTTCTTAAATTATATCTTGGAATTTTTCAAATTTGATTTCATTATTTCAAAAAAGCAAATAATTATGCAAGTGTAGCCTATCCTAATAAATATTTACTTCTGATTTTTATTATTTGCTTCTCCTTAATTTTCCTTGTTTTTCTATATTCTGTTCTATGTGCCTAATGTTTTTAGAAGTGTTGCTCTTTTTTTTATGTTACTTCTTATACGGAATTTGTTTCTGTCATAGTTTTATTTTTCTCTCCCACTTTTTAAAAACTGAGGTATTAAGTCCTGAATCATCTCCTGCTGTTATTTTGCACTATTCTACCAAACTTTGAATACCCCTAATTTTTTCTCACTGTCCTGTTAATTTTTCGAATCTATATGTGATTATCATTTTCTTCTACTTGCTGCTGATTTTTTTTTTTTCTGGAGAGTGTTCTTCTATGCTATTTTTTATGCTGTCCCTAACCTCTCATTTCCTTTTACTATTACCAGTAGTATATTTGAACATTGTGTTGTTGACTATTTTAATGTTACTCATTTTTGAATAAAGTTTATTTTTCCTGTATTTACTATTTGCAGCAGATTCACAGAAACAAAACAAAACAAAACAAGGAAGTATCCAACACTGGAAGAAATTCTCTGTAGATCACAGTGAATTTTTATGAATCAAAAAGTTGTCTTGCTTTGGCTTCAACTTCTACGCAGTTAACAGTGATCAGTGACTATATAGTAGTAACTTAAAATGAAAATCTCTCTTTTATAGCCTGCTCTAGAGACTGACTCCTTTGTGATAAATGGCTTATCGGTGTGCTCGCTCTAACAAGTCTGTCTTCTCTACTTCCTCATTATGTGAAATGTGTTGAGGAAAGATTTTACTATTGCAACAAACATCTCATTGTCATTGTTCTAAAAAATTATATTAATGTGACTCTTCCAGACAAGCTACTTACTCTAGCAAACTGCTCAGGCTCCATGTGTGTCTGAGCTCCTCAATTGCATTGTCATGTCATATGATCTTCACTCTTTTTTTCTTTTTTAATTGTAGTTGACACACAGTGCTACATTAGTTTCAAGTCTACAAAATGTTAATGCAACAGCTTTATACATTATGTTGTGTTTACCACAAAGGTAGCTATCCTCTGCCACCATATAATGCCACTGCAATACCATTGGCTATATACTCTATGCTTGCTCTTTATTCCCATGACTTATTCACTCCTGCACCTCCCACTTCTCTTCACCCTGTTTCTGTCCATCTCCCTCACCCCACTCCCCTCTTTTATGTAATTGTGGGTGCATTTGGCAGGTCCTTCTTGAAAATTATGAAGACTTTATGTGTAATTTCTAGTTTCATTGAAGCTTTGACCTGAATTTATTATTCTAATTATTTGGGGACTTTATTTTTTAATGAGCAGAATATAGCAGAAATGCCTTTACACCCTGTCTTAAACATGAAATGGTTATTAATGTATAGCGCTTAATGCACTAAGTTCCAGACAGTGTTTCAAATGCTACTTCTCTATTAACTCATTTAAGTAGAGGTCCCAGAGTACCTAAATTTGGAAATATTCATGTTCCTGCATTTTCATAGTGAGGAGAGCAGTAGAGGACTTTATCAGACTGCCAAAAGGATACATAATTCTAAAATGATTTTAAAATAGTGATTCTAAATGTTTCTGATCAGCGAATTAAAAAGTTGTGGGAGCACCTGGGTGGCTCAGGGGTTGAGCATCTGCCTTTGGCTCAGGTCATGAGGTTGGAGTCCTGGGATTGAGTCCTGCATTGTGGTCCCCACCGGAAACATGCTTCTCTCTCCGCCTATGTCTCTACCTCTCTCTCTCCGTGTGTCTCTCATAAATAAATATATAAAATATTAAAAAAAATAAAGAATGAATGAATGAATGAATGAATAAATAAATATATAAATGGTTGTGAATGTAATCATATAAGGTACATAGATTCTGTAGCCCAGGGGACTAACTATTGAAATCAATCTGCAAATCCATGGGCAGCCCGTGTGGTTTAGCAGTTTAGCGCCACCTTCAGCCCAGGGCATGATCCTGGAGACCCAAGTCCCAAGTCAGGCTCCCTGCATGAAGCCTGCTTCTCCCTCTGCCTGTGTCTCTGCCTCTCTCTCTTTCTCTCTCTCTCTCT
Source organism: Canis lupus dingo (assembly GCF_003254725.2). Classification (NCBI taxonomy): domain Eukaryota; kingdom Metazoa; phylum Chordata; class Mammalia; order Carnivora; family Canidae; genus Canis; species Canis lupus. Next base: position 26,329,649 of record NC_064261.1, on the reverse strand, counting down.
GTGTCTCTCATGAATAAATAAATAAAATCTTTAAAAAAATCTGTAAGTCCAGATGTGCACAAAACATGATTTATAGACTGTTTAAATATCTCATATGCTCATTAACTATTGTTTGCTTGTTTTAATTTTATGCAGATTCACCTGTGGTAAACAAAATGCAAATGTATACTGTCTTTATGCTATAACATGTTTTCTCAGTCAATAGTCGTGGTTAATATATTAATATATATATATGTTAAAATGAGTTAGCATCATTTAGATGTGTTATTTTTATATTTAATTAATTAATTAAGTATTTTTAGGGAGATAGAGAGTGGGGGGGAGAAAGATAGGGGGAAGAGCAGAACGTGAGGGAGAGAGAGAATCTTAAGCAGGCTCCATGCCTGGCACAGAACCTGACATAGGATTTGCTCTCACAGCCCTGAGGTCATGATCATAGCCAAAATCAAGAGTCAAGTGCTTACCTGATTGAGCCACTGCTTACGTTTCATTTAAATCCTTAAAACAATCCTAAGAAATAAGTTCTATTTTGATTAATGTGTTTTAGAGATTAAGAGATTGAAGCATAGCAGAGTTAAGTGAGTTTTCAATGGATATATAGCTAGTGAATGGTGGAATGGGATCTGAACCCAGGACATCATTTTTATCTGTTTAAAATATTGAAACTGGTTCTTCATTATCTAAAAATACTGAGAATCTCTATAAGAGATTGAGTTTAAACTTTTTCTGATAGTCATCTCTGGGAGTTTATTTGCTATTTGTTATATAGTAAAGCGATGTTTACAAAATTAACCTGATTGATAGTTTGTAATGAAGAAAAGCCAGTCAGAAAGACTTAGTAGCATCACTGCTAAAATGGAACTGATCTAAACAGGTAGAACTGGGAATCAAATTTTAAGAATTTTTGACAAGATGGGGCACTATGTGGTTCTGTCAGTTAAGCACACAACTCTTGATTTTGGTTCAGGTCATGATCTTAGGGTTCTACGATAAACCCCACATCAGGCTCCCTGCTGGATGTGGAGCCTGCTTGGGATTCTTTCTTTCACTCTGCCCCTCCCTACTCGCTCTCTCTCCTTCTCTCCAAAAATAAGAAAATAATTTCTGATAAGATTCTTAACAGAAGAATCAATGCAATATTTTTTAGATTTTGTTCCGTGAACGTTGGGGAAATGTAAGGGTAAATTGTGGCTCTGCTTTGAATTAGAAAATCAGGACAATCCATGGCAGGCTCTGAGGGTATGTGACACTTTTCTGGAGTCAAGCTGCTAGTTATCAAGGTCTTTATTGTTTCTGCCAGCTTTGTTTCAACTTCCACTTCTCTTTGGTATTTGTCTGCTCAACACTGCCTTTTGGCCTTTCCAAAGGGTCAACAGTTTCTTCATCTTTCTAGTGCATTTTTCAATCATACTACATGTTCTGTTTTTTTTGTTTTGGACTGTCTGTCCACTGCAGAACGGCCTCAACATGCTGGCATAGCTGTGCATCTCTGCTCTGTCTCTCTCCCCATTCTGGTACCTGAGATAAAGAACTAGAAATAAGTGAACTAGAAATGAGTGAATATACTTGATATTAAACATGCTGATAAGGAGTCAACATTGAAATTTTATGCAAACAGGATTATAGGCTGATTTAAAGATTCCATAATTATTTAAAATCTCCTAGCCTCACCAAAGTTTTTACTTTTCTTTCATAATTGGCCGTAAGTTCTGTCTGTACCTCATAGTATAAGCTATTAATAGCAGAGAAAAAACAAACAATTTTATACAAGGAAATACAATTGAACCTGAAGTTCAGTTGTGAAAGAGAAGATTTTACAATCTCTAATACTTTTGTTTTGACATTTTCTGGTTCTGTTTCTACTGTGTCTTATGCTTAAGAAATTGAACACAGTTGTTCAATTTATTTTATGAAATTTGTACATGACTGGTATTGTTCTAGGAAAATATCATCTCTAATCTTCATAACAACTGTGCAAGGTAGATATTATTATCTCTACTTTAAAGATGAGAAAATTAGGATTCAGAAAACAATTGGAGGATTTCTTGGTTAAACTGGTAGATTAAACATGCACCTTCTACCCCCAAATCTCATGAAGATTATATTAAAAGGGCATAAGGGAGGGAGGAGGGGAGGGAGGAAGGAAGAAAAGATGGAAGGAAGGACAAAGAAAAGAAATCTAAAATATCTATAATGTAGTGCTAGCAGGTACTCATAATATTAAGGATGAAGGAGGCAGGGTTAAGAACAAAATAATTTCTTACAACTAAAGACATTATTCCCCCTGCCACTTTTCCAAGCCAGACAACTGCTTCATAGGAAAAAGGAAATATTTATCCCCTAGAGAAGACAAAAGAGGGTTTCTAGCCCTGGAAACACCAGGCATAGGTAAAGGTAATGATGCTAAAGGAGAAATTTAAATGAATACTTACAAATAGAAAACCAAACTAAACATTACAAAAATCTCTGAATACAAGCTTACACACACACACACACACACACACACACACATACACACACACACAATCTCATACAAAAAATCAGCAAATAGAAAGGGATTTCAGATTTTCAATAGCAATTCTTAAGGCTAAAAGATAAAAAGTTAAATTTTAAGCTTAGGACAAAAGCCACCCAATCTGGAATTCCTGACTAACCAGTTTATTGATTTATTTTGAAGGCACAATAAGTATGTGAAAGTCTATAAGATTTCACTTTCCATACCTTTTCTCAGAAATATACTAGAAAATATTCTCTACTTTCCAAAATATGGAAGAGAAAAATAAACATCAGGGTGCAGGTGTCCCGGCGTTTCATTGCATCTGAATCTTTGGGGTAAATCCCCAACTGTGCAATTGCTGGGTCATAGGGCAGGTCTATTTTTAACTCTTTGAGGAACCTCCACACAGTTTTCCAGAGTGGCTGCACCAGTTCACATTCACACCAACAGTGTAAGAGGGTTCCCTTTTCTCCGCATCCTCTCCAACATTTGTGGTTTCCTGCCTTGTTAATTTGCCCCATTCTCACTGGCGTGAGGTGCTATCTCATTGTGGTTTGGATTTGTATTTCCCTGATGGCCAGTGATGCAGAGCATTTTCTCATGTGTGTGTTGGCCATGTCTATGTCTTCCTCTGTGAGATTTCTGTTCATGTCTTTTGCCCATTTCATGATTGGATTGTTTGTTTCTTTGGTGTTGAGTTTAATAAGTTCTTTATAGATCTTGGAAACTAGCCCTTTATCTGATATGTAATTTGCAAATATCTTCTCCCATTTTGTAGGTTGTCTTTGAGTTTTGTTGACTGTATCCTCTGCTGTGCAAAAGCTTTTTATCTTGATGAAGTCAATACCCACCATTTGCTTCAACGTGGATGGAACTGGAGGGTATTATGCTGAGTGAAGTAAGTCAATCGGAGAAGGACAAACATTATATGTTTTCATTCATTTGGGGAATATAAGGGAAGGGAGAAGAAATGTGTGAGAAATATCAGAAAGGGAGACAGAACATAAAGACTCCCAACTCTGGGAAACCAACTAGGGGTGGTGGAGGGGGAGGAGGGCGGGGGTGGGGTGGGGGTGAATGGGTGACGGGCACTGAGGGGGCACTTGACGGGATGAGCACTGGGTGTTATTCTGTATGTTGGTAAATTGAACACCAATAAAAAATAAATTTATTATTAAAAAATCCAAAAAAAAAAAAGGAAGAGGAAAAATAAAAGTTGGGGGAAGAAAGAACAGAGGACTATAAGGTTAGAGAGAGAAAAGTGAAATCTCCACATTTATGTTGAAAAGATTTTTAACATGCCACATATGGGTATTGAGCGCTTGAAATGTTGTCATGACAAAATGAGATGTACCCTAACACAGGGGTTAGCAAACTTTTTCTATAAAGATCCAGATAGTAAATATTTTAGGCTTTGCAGGCCAGACAATTCTGCTGTAGTAACAGGAAAGAGCCACTGATGATATGTAACAAATGGTGGAGGGTTTTTTCTAATAAAACTCTATTTGCAAAATCAAGTGGTAGACAGAATTTCACTAACAAGTTTGTTGACCCCTTCTCTTAGTATAAAATACGCTGTGAATTTCAAGATTAAGTACAAATTAAAATGAAATCTATAATTTCTTAAATTTATATACTGATTATATACTGAAATGATAGTTTTGAATATATAAGGTTACATAGGATATATCATTAAAATTAAATTTGCCTGTTTTATGCTTATTTTTTATATGTGGCTACTAGAACTCTAAATTTAGTTGTATAGCTCCCATCCCATTTCTGTTGGACAGTGTTATTTAGAATTATGGCTCTGTCTTTTGCATAGAGTTTCCAGTGTAGATTGAAGTCCATTGGAGGATTCATGAGTCATTCATTCAAAATGTTAAAAGCAGTATAACATCAAATACAATCAAACAAATTGACAGGAAAATTACATGAGAGAGATGGTTTAAGTTGAACTAATTATAAGTTTAAAAAAACTAGGCAAATGGAAACTAGAAAGCAACAACAATAATTCTCAAATCCAGGAAACTGAAAAACTGTATAGGAAAGGACAAGTAAACATGCTATAAAGTGTGCCTCAACTGTAAATATGTGTCTTGACTTATGCCATATTGTCATAAAAAAAGCAAACACTGAATATTTTTTATTAGTTTGAGAGCTAGAATTTAGTGATTCATCGGTTGCATATAATACCCAGTGCTCATTACATCAAGTGTCCTCCTTAATGCCCACCACCCAATTACCCCATCCCGCCATCCACCCTCCTTCCAGCAACCTTTGATTTGTCTCCTATGGTTTGCCTCCCTCTCAATTTTCATTTTATTTTATTTTTCCTTCCCTTTTCCTATGTTCATTGGTTTGTTTCTGAAATTCCACATATGAGTGAAATCATATATTTGTCTTTCTTTGATAGACTTATTTCACTTAGCATACCCTCTAGATCCATTCACATTAGTGCAAATGGCAAGATTTCATTCTTTTTGATGGTTGAGTAATATTTCATTATATTTAATATATTTTATATAACATATAAATATGTAAATTAACATATAACTACACTGTATATTATATATCATATATATTTTATATATGTAATTTTTATATCTTTACATTCACCTGTTGGTGGACATCCAGGCTCTTTACATATTTTGGCTATTGTGGACATTGCTGCTATAAACATTGGTGTGCAGGTACCCCTTCAGATTACTGCATTTGTATCTCTTGGGTAAATACCTAGAAGCACAATTGTTGGGTCGTTAGGTATATGATGGCCAAAAATGCCTGGAGATCCGCCCTGAGAGATTGATCATAAAGTTATGCAGCATAAGGAGGAGGTGGACAAGGATGACAAAGCTATTGAGAATCTGGTGGTGCTGCTGTTTGAAACTACACTGCTCTCTTCTGGCTTCTCATTTGAAGATTCTTAGACCTGCTCCAACCATTTCCATCACATGATTGTGCGAGGCCTGGGCACTGATGAAGATGAGGCGACAGCAGAGGAACCCAACACCAACATAGCTGTCCTCTGAGTGTGATGAGGATATCTCTCACATGGAAGAACTAGATTAAGTGTTTCTACCTGCAGATATTGTGCCCTAAAGTCCCCAAAGCTCCTCCAGCAGCTGTGAGTGGCCCTGGCCTAGCTGGTTCCTTCTGCTGATGTCTAGTGGTTGTTCTCTCCTGTATTTCTGCCTAAGGCAGGATACAGGAGCATCAAGCCCTATTCGTTCCTTCATCTGACATCAAGTTTGGGTGTGTATTGTGGGGTTTTTGTTTGTTTTTGTTATTTATTTTGTTCTGAGATTAAGGTATGCAAAATAAAGAAAAAATAATTATTAGTAGTGTATTTGTTAGGCAGACTCAGTTTCTAGAACATTCTTGTCATTATGTTTTTCCCATGTTGCTACTCCTAAGTCTTTTCTTGTTTGTTTGTTTGTTTGTTTGTTTGTTTGTTTTTCTTTCCTTGTTTTAATCATGGAGCTGTGTTCTCTAAGCTTTGGATATTCTGAAAGGCTTTCAGCCTCCCAAACACATCATGGCTTGTCAGAGTCTAGACTTTTTATGCTTCCTGTTGTAATTTCCTGGATGTACAATCACCTTAGTCTGACTGATGAGCTAGTATTTTTCAAAGTACCATTCATGGATTTCCTTCTCTGTTGAAGATTTCCCTGATTTCTTCCCATCTCCCACGGTGCGTCTTCTATAGAGACTGTCCTTGTCCTGAGTCACATAATGCAAGCCTTGCACAAAGAAGGCATTCAAGTCTTTTTCCAAAGTAATATGGAATACAACTAGCTGGGAGTGGTAAATGAGTTCACAATTAGATACCATCTTATCTGGTTTGTTTTTAATTTGCAGGAATTGGGAGCAGAGATGAAATTCATCAAAACCTATAGTAAGAAATGTAGATGACATACAGCCTTATTTTTTAAAAACTATGGAACATGTGTTAAATAATCAAAGTATGTAATTTTAAATTTAATAACAAAAAGATCTGTGACTCTACATGCAAAAATAGCACTGTATTATTTCTCATTATCAAGTAACTGCATTAGGCTTGCACCCTAGCCATGAAGCAGAACTTTAGATGCATAGCATGTACAGTATCCACAATTCACCTTAAGAATGGAGCACCTGGGTGGCTCAGCGTTTGAGTGTCTGCCTTTGGCTCAGGGTGTGATTCCAGGGTCCTGAGATCAAGTCCCACATCGGGCTCCCTGCATGGAGAAGGAAGGCTCCATGCAGGGAGCCCGATGTGGGACTCCATCCCTGGGACTCCAGGATCACGCCCTGGGCTGAGGGCAGGTGCTAAACGGCTGAGCCACCAGGCGTCCCACCTCAAGAGCAAATTTAGTATTTATTTGAATATTATACCTTTCCCAGCTAAAATCAACAGTGGGAATTTTGGACAGACAGGACGCAATTCGGTAAAATAGAGACAGTCAAGGTTGAGGCTTCAGATTCTTAATACTAGTTCTCATTTTGATGTTTAACACAAAATAAAAATAAAGTTGAAGTGACTAAAGCATTTTGTTTTAGAGACAGTAAATAGGTTCATTATATTATTTTGCTTTGCTGAAACAAATTGAGTAGATATGGCTCACACAAATTTGATGTCTTAGCCTCTATGTTTAACAATCTTGGCTGAGACAATTTGGGGCTTCTTAGAAAAATACAGCAAAAGTCTGATGAGTAACAAGTGGCTAGAACGAAGTTCACCATAAACCTGCCACCTGTTTCTTTATACAAGAACACTGGCTATAAATACAACAGTATTATGATTCTTATGGATATGCTTCTGCTCATGATTTTGACTTTTAGAGAAAATGGTTTATTTCTTTTCCCTTTTGTAAGTAAATATCTTTTAATTCCTGAAAAATAGCAGGCTTTATAGAATTTCAGCTTTTTTTTTCTATTTAGATGCAATACCCAATTATGTCAATTTTTGTTTAATTCCTTTAAGAAGTATAACACAGCTTGAAGATGCTGACATAGAAACCAGTTCATTTACAAATATCTATAGAAATACAAGGACAAGTCAGTATTCCAACCAACATCTGAAATATTTAGAGTTCATCTTTTAAATTTTCAAATTTTTTCTTCCCTTTACTTATTCCTCTTATAGACATAGATATCTTTTACCTTCAGAACTTGTTTATCTTATCTTCATGTCTTCTCACGATAGCATTCCTTTTCTTTGTTCTTATTATTCTAGCAAAATGTTGGCAAGTACTCATTCCATGACTGTCTATAATCACCCAACATTCTGTAACTTGCATCCATCCAATTCCTGCTCTGACCACTATTCAGTGAATGACCTATACCTTTTATTCACACAAATCTTTTGGTCTCCTGCTGATCCAATCTTTAACTCACCAAAGCATTTACATTGATTTTACCCTTCTTGAAAGGGTTTTTTTTTTTTTTTCTTTTACTTTTGACCTCAAGTCTATTTACCCTCCTGACATTTTCTGCCCACTCTTCCCTGCCTTCTACCTCGTTTCCACATGGAGGTTTTTACCTATTGCATTTTATGATCTTCCTTAATTTTTCTATCTGACATTCTCTCCATGGAAGATCACATCATTTCATTAAGAGTTTCTCTACTTGTAATTGTACCAAAGTGGTTTTCCATCTTTCCATCTTTCACTGCTTCCAAATCACCATCAGCTTACTGCCCATTTCTTCTCTCCATCATATCAAGAACAAACTTTCAACTTGTCTTTGCATAGAGATGGAAGGGAAGAAATCACAACAAGATCTGGCTCCAAAACTGAAAGAAATGAGAATAAAATAATATTCACTCTACCACTGAAGCCACTGAAACAATCCACATTCATCTTTCTTGTTCCTCCAGCTTAGTCATCATTCTGCTGGTCCTGGTTTTCTTAACTCTTTTCTTCTCACTAACAGCTTTTTGTGTTCTTCCCACTGCCACCATTAATTCTGGTTCTTTGCATTATTACAGCTCAGTACCCAAATGTCAGTACCCAAACTGGTCCTTCTCACTTGCAATATATTTTGTGTAATGTCATCAGAATAACTTCCATAAAACACAGTTTTCCCTAATCAAAAGCTTTCATTAGCCCAGTGGTTCTCAACCAGGGAGATGTTATCCCTCATCATCCACCCAGAGACTTTTGACAAGGTCCAAGAGCATTTTCAGTTATTATAGCTTAGAACAGAGGTGCTACTGACATCTAGTGGGTGGATGCCAAGGATGCTGTTAACCACTCCACAATGCACAGGACAACGCCTGAAGCAAATACTTATCTGAGGCAAAATGTCACAAAAATGAATGTTGAGAAACCTTCCTTTAATCTAATGTACATGTCCTCTGAATTTGGTTTGATGGTACCTTTGCAATTGTATCACCCATTATTCCTTAATACCAGCACTCAGTATTCTCAATCTGTCCATCATCCTTGAAACATGCTTGAAATATTTTGGTCTCTGTGCTAGATAGACACTTTTCTCTTTTTTTTTTTCTGCCTTTAGACATCTAAAAAAGTTTTTTTTTTTTTTAATTTTCTTCTTCATGAAACTTTAATATGGCCACCATGTTAAGTAGTGATCTACTTTCTCCTATACTGTCAGGAATGTAAGCTCTTGCTGGAGGACCTGACTCTTGGGAGCAAATCATCAGTCTCAAAAGCTCTGTCATGCTCCCAGAAAGCAACCAGCATATTGAGACAGAAATCACCCAGGAAACTTCAAATACTAGGTATATTTAAGTGGATGTTCAAATAGAATAAGTGAACTGAACTGAATTCTTAGATGGAGGAAGGACTATAAAGGTACCTGAACTTTTTTTTTTTTAATTCTGAAAAACACTCTATAAAGCCTAAAGGTCCATTCTTAGCTCCCTTGGTTTTCTAATGAAGGTCTTTAAGGTAGAGGCTGTCTTACCCTTTTACAGCAGAGATAGCTGCCTGGAGGCATTCACTTTACAACTCGGGTAATATGTACAGATGTTAAAAGATCAGAACACAGAGAGGAAGCTTTCTTGTGCCTACCTTACACTTATGGTGTTTATAATTTAGAATTTTGAATGCCAGACATCAGGATAGGGCATCTGATAGAACACTCAGACCTAAAGACTGGCAATCATGATTCTGAATGAATTGGGAAAGCATTTTATAATCAGGTTTTTATTCAGTGTTCCAACAATTTCTCTCTCTCCCTCTCTTTCTTTCCTTCCTCTTCCTCCTCCTCCTCCTCCTCTTCTTCTTCTTCTCTCTTTAATTCTCAAAATTAAAAAGAGAAAAACTAATGGTAAGTTGGAAAAATTGAACAGATAAATTGATTTTAAAAGTGCTCAATACCATGTTTCACATTTGATAATTCATAAAAACCCATTTGAGTATAATGGACTTTGTGATGTCCTGGGTTAAAAAACAAGACCAGATGAGGCAAATGCAAAAAAAATTAAACTATTTGATGGTTTCCAACTCCAGATAGCAGTGAATTCATATGAGTATTTCCCTCATATGATGTAGACTTGTCAAGAAGGAACAAGGATTTTTGGGGGTCTTGAAAAGGAGAGACCAGGAGACAAAGAGAATGGAGGAGCCCTAGGGAAATCAGAAATGGAACAGTAATAGAGAAGAAATGAAATGCAGAAGTAAGGGCCTAAATGTGGTTGGAGAATCTTATAGTCAAAAGAAAAAAAGCCAAGGGGTTAGTTAAGATTATTGACCAAAGATGGTAAAGAGATGAACCTATGCTGAATTGAATGCTTCTAATCAATTAAGAAAGAGATTACTTGAGAGAATGTTGATAGTGGGGTTTAATAATGACTGCACATTAGAAACTTAGGAAGAGACTTTTAAAGCATATGGATACTCAAAACTCTTATCAGTTCAACTGAATCAGAATTCCTGAAGATTGAGCCAAGGCAAAAGCATTTTGAAAAATGTTTTACTGATAGCTGTATTTGGGTCAGGGTAGAAAGTCATTGCCGCATAAAGCTCATGAAAATTGAGACTTTAATAAGGCTTAGGAAAGAGTGGAGGTGATCAAAAAAAGTACCTGGTATGATATGAGATAGTAGGAGAAAGTGAGATGTTTGAATATGATACAATTAGTGGAAAAGTTAAGGTCACTGTAATTGAAAAGTTACAAAAATGAGAAATTGGTGCATTATGTGGTAAACACACTAGTTTCATTAACAGACAGTGACTTTGCAAAATATTCAGTGCAAGATGGGCCATAACCTGTGGAATGAAATGGATATTTAAAAAATCCAATATTTTTCAAAGCCCTGGGACATAGGAGAACAACTAGTAACCATTTTAATATGGTTTCCTAGAGTTATAGAGTGTGTTTTGTAAAAAGAAGGAAAGAGTGTTTCTTTACCAGAGAAATAGGTTTTGAGGACTTTGTAGAAAAGGCTCTTGCCACTCACTTGGTTACTTATTTGGCATGGGACATCTAAATTTGGAAACGTCAATAATACTAAGACCAACTTAAGGATGCTTAGGAAACTATTAATGATGGCCTAGCATTCTTTGTCACACCATGTAACTTTAAGCAAATCCTTCAACCTCTATGCTTCAGTGATCTCATCCATAAGATGAAAATCATTTTAATAACCCTCATCTAGAGTTGCTGAGAGGTTATGGGTTAAAACCTTAATGCCTGGGGGCTCCTGGGTGGCTCAGTCAGTTGAGTGTTTCATTGTTGATCTGAGCTCAGGTTTTGATCTCAGGGTCATGAATTCAAGCCCTGTGTTGGGCTCCATGCTGGGCATGGAGTCTACTTAAAGACAAGCAAATAAGTTAACAGAGAAAACCTCCAAAAACATTAATAATGCCTGCAGAATAGTAAGTGATGAGTCCATATTTTGTATTAGTATTGAATATACATTATATCGTGGTATCAGTACCCTATTTTGAGCATTATGTATTAAGCTTTGTGCTAAGAATGTTTACATACTACTTATGTCATCCGCAATGACCCTATAAGGTTGATTTCAGGACTATATTCCATAAAGAAGAAATAAATGCTAAGATCATATAGCCAGTAGATAATTATCCCAGCAAAAGACCCCTAGGAAGACCTGACTCGAAACCCATGACCTTCCCATACTCTACATTATTTCTGCATACAATTCCCCAGTAGATAAGAGAAGCTAAAGGGAAGCTGTGTGTGTGTGCCTGTGTGTGTGTAGGAAACTGAGTCTATATGCCTCTATAAACATTATAAAATTGCTACCCAGTGTTCTACATTCAAAGAATGATTTTCATGCCCAGCAACGCTTCTGCCAAACAGTTCATATATTATATTTATAATGAGCAAATGCATTCATCAGTTCAGCATTGACTTCATAGAATGATAGTGGAAATACCTGTAAAACAAAATTCAATTAAGCCTAAGTAATATAACCATTTTTAAAAAATAAATAACTAGTGAGGAAAATAATTTAGTCAACTATGGATAGTGTTCTTGCAAAGGGAAATCAGAAGGGCTTCAGTGTTAATATTCCAAACATTCTGTTATAATTTGAGCAAACAGAGCAATTCTAACAAGCTTTGAACATGGCACATTACTATAAAAATGTAAGAACACTTTGAGCATTTAGATCACCCAAGGGGAATTAGTAATTTGTTCATACATGCTTTGTAAATGGACACAAAAATGGCAAAAATACTGGATAGATCTCTCTCTCTCTCTTTTTCTTTCTTCACATAAAAGCAAACACACACAGTATTCTAGATTTTTAAAATATCCTAATCTACATATTTAGCATGTTATTTTCTTTTTGGTATACCTGAGTTCTCTTAGTTAGAAATCTGTCTTAAGCCATGTTCTTCAGCACAGTTGAGGTCTAAATCCTGCAGCAATGTGAGATGGCAAGCTATGTTTTGTGAATTTATTGTAGATGCCAAGATGTTGACCTCTTCATCCTGGAAGCTACCCAGGCAGGGATGGGAGAAGGTGGAACACATTCTTGCTTAACCCAGTGTGCCATACATTAATTATTTTCCAAAGAAATCATGATATGGAAAATTTGGTCAAGCACTGAAATGCACCTCATTGACCCACCCCCTCAAAGTCACTGCTTCTCCAACTATTCTTTCCTATAATCTCACTTGCTGATTGAACACTACTTTTCTTAATTTCATCATCAGAATTCAAAAATTTGTGTGTCATTTATTTACAGTGGATCATGAAAACAGAATCGTGGTTAACCCACCTAAGGCTGGGATCATAGAAGCAGACAGCCCATATGTCCAACAAAACTTAGCAGATTACAACCCACTCCTTGTCTCTCCTTGAGAATCTCCACCTTCAATTCCTGTTGTCTTTTTATGGAGAATGTGATACTCTGATTTCTTGTATGAATACATATTTTGTTGTCTAATACTTTTATTTTTTTATTTTAATGCTAGTATTTGTGGGTATGAGGTTCTAATCCACACAGTAATTTCCATATAAACTTTGAAATTATTGTTCAATTGTCTTTTTACAGTAGATAACATCTTTTTATTCTTTCAGAAACTTGTTTTGTTTATCCTCAATCTTTCAAAATTTCACCACAGTGTATCTAGAAGTTAATCTTTTTTTATATTAATGCTATTCTGTACTATCAAGTGATAACTTGATAATCTATGACAAAAATATATTTTTCTTTTTAAAAAATATTTTATTTATTTATTCATGAGAGACAGAGAGAGAGAGAGAGAGAGAGAGAGACAGAGGGAGAAGCAGGCTCCATGCAGGGAGCCCAATGTGGGACTTGATCCCAGGACTCCAGGATCACACCCTGAGCCAAAGGCAGATGCTTAACTGCTGAGCCACCCAGGCATCCCAGAAAGTGTATTTTTCGATTTAAATATTTTTAAGTTACTATTTTTTATTCTATCCTCAGTTCTCGAGTTTTCTTTTCCAGATTATATCATTTTACCTTTTCTGCCATGTTTTGGGACAATCTAAAATTAGTCATCTCTCAACTCTCCCTTTTATTCACTTGTTTTGAGTGTGTGTGTGTGTGTGTGTGTGTGTATGTGATTATGTTTCAAGTGTCAAAATGTCTAAATGATGTTTTTGCAGAACTCTCTTGATGACATAATATTCTATTTAATATTTGATGATAGGCATATTTATTTTTAAGTTTCCTTATTTGGATTGCTGATTTATTTTCTCACTTGTTAGTCCTTTTACTAATTTTCCTTTTGTTTTGGTTTTAATTCCCTTGAATGTTCCCTGTTTTGGCTACATTTGCTGCCTTTTGTGTTATAGAATTCCTATTTTATCACCACTATAGGGATAAGCTTTGATTATAGATGACTGCCACTGGTGATGGTAAGGATTGGAGTATGAGTTATACTAAAATCAGGGGCGTGCCAGAGGCTTATCAGCTCAGCATGATCACTATATCCCTCCTCATGATTCATGGTCTCCATGGAGATATGTCTCTGTCTCTGGGAAGAATAAGTGCATGCCCTACATGCCCCACATTACCAATGTGACTATTGCTCTTGGGGTCTTTTCTGCTCTCACATCCAGTGACTATGACCTCCACCTCCACAGAAACAAAGACATCTCTTCTAGAAGTCTTATTTTTCTGTTTCACTTCCAAAAGTTTTTATCTTTCAGAAATACCTCAACACTTTGGTTTGCTAATGGCATCCATCATCATCTTCCAGAATATCATTTGTCATGTTTTCATGTATTGAAAAGATTTTTATGTATTTGTTTGAGAGGCAGAGTGAGTAAGAATGAGAAGAGAGGCAGAAGGAAAAAGGGGAGGAAGAGGGAGAGAGAATCTCAAGCAGACTCCCTGCTGAGCGTGGAGTCTGATTTGAGCCTTCATCTCATGACCCAGAGATCATGACCTGAGCTGAAATCAAGAGTCAGATGCTTAACTGACTGAGTCACCCAAGCACTCAAAAGGATTTTTCTTACAGAAAACCAATTATCGACTTAGACATTCAATTTACATTCTTTGCTCAATTATAAATGTTTCTTTAAGTCACTTATGTGCTTATAAAGGCATTTATTTATTTATTCTCCTAGAAATGGCTTCAATTTGAGCTCTTTTATAATCTTTGTTAATTCCTTTTTTTATAATGACTGAAGATTGAAGACAATTCAGCTTTATTATTTTTTTAAATTTTTATTTATTTATGATAGACAGAGAGAGAGAGAGAGAGAGAGAGGCAGAGACACAGGCAGAGGGAGAAGCAGGCTCCATGCACTGGGAGCCCGACGTGGGATTCGATCCCGTGTCTCCAGGATCACGCCCTGGGCCAAAGGCAGGCGCCAAATCGCTGCGCCACCCAGGGATCCCTAATCTTTGTTAATTCCAAAAGTTATTTCACTTTTGAAATTTTCACTTCCACACTTACAAAGTGGGGACAATATCCCAAACTTCAGAAGTTTGGGAGGAATTTCATATTATGAATGTCTTGTGAAAATATCTAGTGACCTGGTCTAACTTCAGCATATAACAGATGTCATTTTCCCACCATGACTTCTCCCAGTTTTGTACATGTGTACTATCCACTACAGATTAGTCAGCATTTCTGAGAGGCAGGGATCACTGCTGTACATTGTATGCCCTATAGCACTGGAAGTAAGACATATCCTTAAAAAGGGCTAGTTGATCATTATATGGAAAGATAGTGTTCTAGAAAGTGGCTGTAAGTGCTGAATTCCTAGCACTCAAGAGACAACAGGACCAGATGAAAGAAGCTGCATCTTGCCTTGCTTCTTGACATGTCGTGAAGCTGCATGGCAAGTGCAGCTTCTCGACAGGCTCCTCTGCAAATGCCTATCTTTGCCTTTTCCATTTTGCTCTCTTGTTCATTATCTCTTTTCACTAAGTAATTAAAAAGAAGATATGACCAGACTTCTAATTCCTATATCCTTTCACTCCTGGGAAGTGATAAAAGTACATGGGAATATTTAGGTATTTGGGGGAAAAAAGACAAAAGCACATGTAAAGATGGCAATTTGATTTTTATCACTTGCCCTTATGAAAGGTTGTCCTGTGAGTGGACCTTCTAATAGCAAGCTTGCAGGTTGGATGTCAGAAAGCAGCTTTAATGGTGGTTATTTCTAGAACTCTCTGTAGTGGTGAAAATGTTTGGTTTTAAATACAAGACAGCCTTCTCCAAAATGCTTTAGACAATTATAAATTCATTAGTTTATGTAATAGGAAGCCTAGAGGTAACATGGCTTTAGGAGTCACTGAAAATCTAGGTTTTTGGACCTCTCTGCTCCACAATCTACATTGTTGGCTATACCATAAAGCATGTTTTTCCTTTGTGCAACCTTAGAGTAAGTACGCTGTGGCATATTACTTTGTTGATATCCTGACAGAAGTAAAGCTTGTGTTTATTTAATCTTTCTTTACTGCATGAAAAATATTTCCTCATCTTGTAGCACCCTTGCCTTGTATTTTATCTGCTAGCATCCAGTCATTGCTTAGTCCTGAACCAATTGCTGTCAATAAAATTATCTTGAGACTAATCAGTCTTCCTTCTGAGCTGTTTCCCAAATGGCATTGCCGCTACTTCATGTGGCTTAACTACAATATCTACTTACTGTACTCATAATTATGTCTCATTTTTATTTCTTGGATTAATTTCCTTACCTATAATCCAAATGCCCTTACTTCTGTTCTTTCTTAGATATACAGCATAAATTTGAAATAGTAGTTAATAAAACTTTAAAATGCTTGGTGAGTTTTTAGATATTTGCTAATCCTGAAATTCTTAAAACTCCATGAGTTCACCAATGAATTTTGATTCAAAATTTAAAAGTTAAAAAAATTTAAATGTGCAATTGCAAATAACTATTTTGTATAATGTATTATCTTTTCAATTTTTTTAAGATTCTATTTATTTATTTCAGAGAGAGAGTAAGAGGAAGAACAGAAGCAGCGGGAGCAGCAGGCAGAGGGAGAGGGAGACGCAGACGCTCCACTGAGCAGGGAGTTCAATGCAATGCTGGGCTCCATCTCAGGACCCTGGGATCATGACCTGACCTGAAGGCAGAGGCTTAACCAACTGAACTATTTCAAATGTTAAAATTCTTCCTTTCTTCCCATTTCAAATGTTAAATTCATATAGACCCTTTTACTAGCATCGAAAAATATTTTTTTTTAGGCAATACATTTGTAACACTCAAACTTATGGAATGTAGAATTTGAATATTATTAATGTCATGATGTTGTTCAATGTCTGAGTAATTTTCAGTATAGAAACTTGACTTCCATAGTAGTTATGTAAACACTGAAGTATATTTTGGGTTATCTGAGGTGGAAAAATGTTAAGATCTTTTGGGATTTGATGCTTACTTAATGGTAAACCCAACATATCCCTTAATCTCTTGGGATTCTCAAAAATATACTGAAGTACCCAGCACAAGAGATTCTTGGATTCTATTATCCTCAGACTTTCTTTAGCTTTCATTACTTCTTTCCAGAAGTGAAACTTTTGGATACTTGATGTTCTAGCTGTCAATAAGAAAGTTATTTGTTTCAAAAAAATTTTAAAGTATACATGTCCTTTCCTGCCACAACTTGCCTAGAATGGAAATGACCTGAAAAATCGTAGGACACTTCCTAAAGGAGTAGTTATAACTGAATATATATCCTCTTTACCACGTCACTTCTTTTTAAAATTTTTGAGTGCATTGCATTACGTATCGGAGTTCCTGCTTTATGTCCAGTACTATTCTGGGCACTGAATATAATGAGTGAATAACACTTTGTGTCCACTCTAAAGAACTTATAAACTGGGGATCCCTGGGTGGCGCAGCGGTTTAGCGCCTGCCTTTGGCCCAGGGCGCGATCCTGGAGACCCGGGATCGAATCCCACGTCGGGCTCCCGGTGCATGGAGCCTGCTTCTCCCTCTGCCTGTGTCTCTGCCTCTCTCTCTCTCTCTCTCTCTCTCTCTCTCTGTGACTACCATAAATAAATAAAAATTAAAAAAAAACTTATAAACTTCAAAGGGAGAAAAACATTAAGGAATGCATGTACTACAGAAATGGAAGCAACATCCTATTACAACAGTGACAGGCTGAGTCTAGGGTATATACCTAAGAGTGAGATTACTTGGTCATGAGATGTACATATGTTCAACCTCACTGCCGTGAGAAATTCTTAGAAAAATTCATGGTCCAAAAGCAAAAGGAAAAGAAATCAGTCTTAAATGTATTAAGTAATTTATTAATTATAGAAAATAAGGGATTCCAAATAAATTTTCAACACAAGAGGTTAGAAAATATGAACCATAAACCAACTATAAATATGACAGAAAAATAATTATACAGATAAGGCAATAGAAGACATCATTAAGAAAAACAATAAGAGTCAAAGTAAAATTCCCTTATATCACTTTGGTGTTAGTTATCCTGGCTCATTTCTTCTCTAAAAATGTTCCAAACATTTCTCTGACTTATTGTCTACAAAGCTAAGATCATGAACTCTGGAGCCAAGCTGATTGGGCTGGAAACTGACTTTTAATTATTCATCTCTAAAATAGAGGTATATAGTACAAAACTTCTGTGATATAGTGAGAATGAAAATAGTTAATGCAGAATGAGCATCTGTAGTACTGCTTGGCATACACTGAACACAGCAAATGTTAGCTAAGGCAGTGCTAGAAGTGTAGTAGCACAGTTAGAGTATATGTTCTGCATCCAGATTGCCCAATCCCTGATCCTACCATTGCCACCAAGTAAATCAATGTCTCTGGACTTCAATCATGTTAGCTGTAAAATTGGGGTACACGATAGTACCTACCACATGGGGCTGTTAGAATCAATAAAATGGTACATATGAAATATTAAGAACAATGCACAACATATTGTAAGTACTCAATATATTTTAGTAAATAGGGTTACTATTGCTGTAGCTATAGTTATTTTGGTCCTTTCTTGCCCTTGAAATAGCCGATTTTTTCCTACCTTCCAGATCTGACATCAGATATAATTTTCTGATGCCCAAAACAAATGTATTCTTGTTAGTACTGCACCAAGTAGGGTTTTGGAGTGAATCTTAAAAAGTAATTTGTTATCTAAAAAAAAAAATCTGATTTTTAAAATGTATATTAGAATCATTTTATTTTGAATAGTGTATGAGTAAATGGTCCAGAGGCTTTGTGGTAGTTAGTCTGAAACTAGCATTGCTGATAACCTGATTAATACCTCCTACTCATTAAAAAAAAAAAACCCAAAAAACAAAAAAACAAAAACAAAAACAAAAACTCCTACTCACCTATTGTGCCTTACAATGTCACTCTTATTTTAACATCTGACTCATTCCCTTCTTTCCATCTTATATTATATAAAATTATCATTTTTATTGTTATCTCCTTAATTTCTATCTTTTCCCTAGTATGTGAGTTCAATGAAGCAAAAATTTAATTTATTTTGCTCATCTCTTGATCTGTCTACCTCTGAAGCATCTGGAACATAGGCACTTAGATGACTCTGTTTAGATTACAGAATAATTGCTAGGATGTCACTGAAGAGTTTCCATATATCACATACCCAGCTTCCCTTATTGCTGATACCTTATATGATATGTTTGTGAAAATTAACGAACCCATATTGACTAAATTCACACTGTATTCACATGTACTCAGTTTTTATGCAATGTCCTTTTTCTGTTCCAGGATCCCATCTAGGAGACATATTACATTTAGTTGTCATATCTCCTTAGTTTCCAGAAGAAACTGAAAGTTTCTCAGACTTTCCTTGTTTACAGTGATCTGGATTTTGAGGTGCTCTGCTTAAGTATTTTGTAGAGTGTCCCCCAATCGGGATTTGATTTGTTTGATGTTTTTCTCATGCTTATACTGGACTTAATGGGTTTTGGAGAGGAAGGTCACAGAGGTAAGGTGTCATTTTCATCACAATAAATCAAGGGCAGGCACATAATATCAACCTGTTAATCTTGATCACAATGCTGAGATAATGTTCAACAGATTTCTTCACTGTGGACTTATCCTTTTTTTGATACATTTCTGTACTGCATCCTTTAAAAGGAAATCACAGTGCACTGCTCACACTTAAGGAGTGAAGAGGTATGCTCTATCTTCTTTAGGGCAGGATATTTAAAAAAATTATTTGGAATTTTCCTGCATAGTTTTGTTTTCTCAAATTTTTATATATTTATTAATTTATCTATTAAATTTTTTTCAGTATGGAGATATATAATATACTCTAGACACATATTATACTTTAGACTGTAATCAAAACTATGTTACTTATTTTGATTCTCAGACTATTCCAGCCATGGCCATTGGAGAAGTTTCAATTGGTTCATGAGTTCCCTTGACATAGCACCATCCTTTTTTTTAAATCGTACTTTCTGTTATTACATGATATTCAAAGCTCATATTATTTCCTGCCTCAACCCCCAAATCAGCTATTTATCTAAAGAGTTCTATTTCTTTTCACTGCAGTATGGTCAATGCCCAAACCAAGATCTGGGCATTGACTGTGTTCAGTGCTACTGGGATGTCATCACTTCTAGTCTGTCTCACCTGAGAGATCAAGAAAATACATCTATGTACACTAACCAAGTGGATATATGCATATCCATGAATATTTTATAGCTAATCATCTATATCTTTATTCACTAACCATGCATTCATAGTAACATCTCCAACTCAAATTCATAACTGCATGGATCATTGTTCCTGCCCTTGCTTATCTATATCTTTCTGCTCTCATGTGGAGAAGCCTGGCTCCCATTATCTGCCATCCATTCATCGAACTATTCAGGTGCAGCATAATTGTATGCAAGTGTCAGAAATGTTAGGCTATACACCCATGGGAAACAATTTTATCAGTTAGATTATAGTACTTACACAATGTTTCTCTTAATCTTATAGACTCCCCTCATTTCCAGGGATACTTGGGTCAGCATCTTTTCTCCCCACTCCCTGCAGTTAGCTTGTTGCATGCTTTTACAATACTGCTAGATGGTTGTGTCATATACCGTATCCCATCCTGGTATCTCTCAATCCCATAAGTGAGTTTTTGAAATACGCACACATTAGAGTTTATACTTTTGTGCTGAGTCACTTATAACCACTGACCTTTGCCTTTCCTTGAATGTCATCAAAGAATTGGAATCAAACAGTATGTAGCATTTTCAAACCAGCTTCCTTTATTTAGCAATATAGACTGAAAGTACATCCATGTATTCATGAGTTGATAGTTTTCTTTTTTTTAATTTAAATTCAATTTGCCAACATATAGTATAATACCCAGTGCTCATCCCATCAAGTGCCCTCCTTAGTGTCCATCATCCAGTCACCCCAATCCCCCCCATGTCCCTAGTTTTCTTCTTTTGTGCTTAATAATACTCTATTATGTAAATGTACTGCACTTTATTCATTCACCTATGTAAGGACATTTTGGTGGCTTCCAGTTTTGAGTGATTAAGAAGAAAGCTGTTGTAAACCTTCACATGCAGCTGTTCATATAAACAAAATTTCCCAAACCAGTTGGGTGACTGCAGAGGATCACTATGGTTCTATCAGATGGTGAGACAAGACTTAGCTTTGCAATTAACTGCCAAAATATCTTTCAAAGCGACTGCAGCATTTTGAAAACCCACTCATAAGGAATGAAAGGTCTTGTTGCTCCACATTCTCACCAGCAATTTATAATATCAGATTTCAGATTTTAGCTTTTCTTATAGAGGTGTATTAGTATTCCATTGTTGTTTTAATGTACGTTTCCTGAATAAAACCTCATGTCGATCTTCTTTTCTGTTTATTTTTCATCTGTATATGTTTTTGGTGAAGTTTCTGTTCAGATTATTTGCTGTTTTTTAATGCGGTTGCTTCTTTTTGAATACTTAATTATAAGTGATTTAGAAAAATTTTTTGGATGTTTTGGATAGAAGTTCTTCATCAGACATGGATTTTGAAAATGTTTCCTCCCAGTCTGTAGCTTGTCCTTTGATTTTCTTAACAGAGACCTTTACAGAGCAGATGTTTTTAATTTTAATAAAGCACAACATCAATTTTACTTTTGTGGATCAGTTTTTTATGTTGTATCTAAAATTTATCACCAAATCTAGGGTTAAAGGATTTCCTCCTACATTTCCTTGTATATGTTTTATAGTTTTGCCCTTTACAATTAGATCTGTGACATATATTTAGGTAATTTTTTTGAACGTTGTAAGGTTTGTAGCTAAGTTCAGTCTTTTTTTTTTTTTTTTTGCATAGTCCAAATAATACAGCATTTGTTGAAAAGATTGTCCTCTCTCCAACGACTTGTCTTTGTTCCTTCATCAAAGATCAGTTGACTATACTGGTATGCATCTATTTCTGGGCTCTCCTCTCTGTTCCATTGATTTTTGTGCCTCTTCTTTTGCTAATACAACATTGTCTAAATTATTATGGCAGTATTAGGTTTGGGTATTTTCTAGTGGCCTGTTTCTAACTTTTTTTCTTTTCTGGGCTGTGTGCATTCTAGTTAAACCCTTGAAGGCATTCTTCATTTCTGTTACAGTTGTTACAGTGTTTTCCATTTGTAGAATTTATTTTTGATTCTTTCTTGGATGTAAAATTACCTCTATCTTACATGCTGCACATTCATAGTTGCATGTTATCTATCTTCTCCATTAGAGTATATTAATCATACTTATTTTATATTTCCTGCCTGATAATTCCCACATTTGTGCTATATTTGAATCTTGTTTTGCTCTTTACTTTTTCTTTCTGCACTCCCATTTTTCTCCCCTGTGGCATGCCCTGCTTGTTGTTTGTTTAATATTGCCATCTTCTATGGGGATAATATCAACTGAGATACATAGTGTGTTAGATTTTATGTTAATTGGGTAGGGATTGGGCTATGTTTAATGTTTTCTTTAGCAGTAGGTTCCAAGGACTTAAAATTTATCATATCCTCATTTTGACTCCCCTGATTTGGATTTTCCTAAGAACTACTTCTTGAATAGCATCTATATTTTACAGCAATTTCAGGAGTAATGCACTCTTCTTTCATTGGAACTCAGTTGATGTGGTGGTCAGTTATGCTGATAGGAAATATTCAATCTTACTAAATCTCAGTTTTTTTACTGGGCCTGTCGCCCTTTCTCTGGGCTGTGGCCTTCACCAATACTTTAGTAATGATATGGGGCTACAGTGGGATACATGGCCTTATCCCATCTGGGATAAGGTTCTGGTAAAGTATTTTCTCCTGGAGAGTAGGCATTTGTTATTGAAAATACTCTAGGTATATTACAAAATGATTACTCTTTTATTTCCTTAGCTTGAGACATGAGGGAATCTTTCCAGGGGCTTTCAGTGATAACCTGGTGGGTTTCATGGAGGTAAAATACATGAAAGAAGAGAAGTCCTTAGGCCTACAGCCCCAGGAGCTACTCATTTTCAAATTAGTCCACACCCAACCTCCAGCAACTTGTCAAAATTACGATCTTAGTGCTCTCACTACTTTGGGGCTCTAGCAGCTTCTGTTGTAGGTAAACAGATCTTGTGTGTAATTCTCTGGATTCACTTGTTTCCAGCAGTTGGGAAGGCAGTTTGTCCTGTGACCATAGTTTTCTCATGGGTCAAAAAAGTCATCGGTTTTAAATTTTTCACCATGTTTGTGTTGTAACGATGGAGGAGATGACTTACATGTTCTTTACATGGCAGAGCTAAAACTGAAAGTATTTAGTAATGATGCTTCTTAAAGCTCACTAAAAATATACCCTTAAAATACCAGTGCAAACATACATTTTGAGAAGTATGGCCAAGAATAAATAGAAAGAAGACATAATTTAATGAAACAAGTATGAGAGAGTTTAATGTCTATAGATATACATGTAGTACATTAAACTATTATTTACAACTTTGGACAGACACATGATTACTCCAGTGAGTATAAAGGTACTAATCTGTCAGTCTATCCATATAAATGAGATACTTTTGATGGTTTTATAAGTGATCATTATCAAATTTCAATGGCTACACAACTTTCATATAATATAAACTCTTCCAGGTATGATGGAACCTTCCCACTCATTTTAACTTTTATGTCCAAATCAGACAACTCTACCAATACATCTATGAATGTAGACACATACATATCCATACATAATCTACTCATTGCTCAAACTATAAGCTCATTTATAAACATTAGTTCTTAAAACATGTGGTTGCATGTTTTACCATAGATAACAAGTATTATAGAAAACATAGTTTTGTCTTGTATGTTAGTAGAAATCAGTAGCAAATGTAAATGAAAAGTATTTCTATTTTAAATCAGAATCGGGGTGCCTGGGTGGCTCACTCAGTGAAGCCTCTGACTCTTGGTTTTGGCTCAGGTCATGGTCTTAGAGTCATGAGATCCTGCCCTATGTGGGCTCTGCACTCAGTGGGAAGTCTTCTTGAAATTCTCCTTCTGTCCCTACCCCCATGCTCTCTACTTTCTCTCTCTCTAAAATAAATAAATCTTAAAAAAAATCAAAATCAAAATCTAGAAAATACCTACTAATGACCAGCAGTATTGAAGATCTACATGAAATAGAAACAAACACACAAACAAATACTATCAATTAGAGGTCACAAAACTACCAGCCCATCAGTTAAAGGACTTGTTTTTTGTTTTTTAAGATTGTATTTATTTATTCATGAGAGACACACAGAGAGAAGCAGAGATACAGACAGAGGGAGAAGCAGACTTCCTGCAGGGAGCTGGATGTAGGACTCGATCCCGGGACTCTGGGATCACGACCTGAGCTGAAGGCAGATGCTCAAATGCTGAGCCACCCAGGCATCCCCAGTTAAAAGACTTATTTGAACAGTAGAGTGTTAAAAAATATTATGGATTTATAAGACTAATACAAATACACATAACACATATAATAGAACTTATACAATCACTTTCTATTCCTTTACTGCTAGTCAGCTTCTGCTTTTGATATTACTTCCCTTGCCACTAAAAGCATTGGTATCTGCCATCCCTGCTATCAATATTTTCTAGAATGCCTCACTATTTTTTTAAAGATTTTATTTATTTATTCATGATAGTCACACACAGAGAGAGAGAGAGAGGCAGAGACAGAGGCAGAGGGAGAAGCAGGCTCCATGCAGGGAGCCCAACGCGGGATTCGATCCCGGGTCTCCAGGATCGCGCCCTGGGCCAAAGGCAGGCACTAAACCGCTGCGCCACCCAGGGATCCCAAGAATGCCTCACTATTGACAAAATGTGTAGCATATAATTTGAAGAAAGGACTCTTTATTTTAAAAGTAATAATTCTCTTTCAAATTAATCTATAACTTTCACATAATCACAAATTTATAATTCCTAACTGTAATAATTCCAACATAATCCCAATTGATAACCAAATATGTTTTTTCGTGCAACTTTACAAGTTGACCCTAAACATCATACAGAAGAGAAAAGCATACAAATGCAGTTATGACAGTACTGAAGGTGACTCATGGTAGAACTTGTATGACCAAAAGAAGGCACATTATAAATTAAAAAAAATGATATTAACGTGGCATTAATATAGCCAATAAATTGACACTCATATATGTTGAAGAGAGAATATCCTTTTTGATAAATTTAATATCATTAATTATATATAATTGGTAAAACATACAATTACTCTATTAATAAAAATAAAATTGTTATGGGGAGATTTAAATGTAAACCACAACAACGACAACAACAAAGACTCGAATGCTAATAAACTAAAAAGAAGTATTTTGCACAATCCACTTACAATTTCAGTGACCATGTATTTGGGAGAACATTCTAACTATTTACAGCCTACACTCCTCCTCCTTCTAATTCATACACATCATCTGCATTTCTCTCCATCCCCTAAAACTCTATGTATTCCAATCTGAATTTGTCATCTTCTTAAAGAAAATGTTGGAGAATATATTTGTTTGTTTTTAAAATATTTTATTTATCTATTTGAAAGAGAGAGAGAGAACACAAATGGAGGGGGAGAAGAGGCAGAGAGTAAAGCAGACTCCCTGCTGATCAGGGAGCTCAGTGGGGAAGCCTCTGGGATCCTGACCTGAGCTAAAGGCAGGCACTTAACTGACTTTGCCACCTAGTCACTTCTAGGAGAATATATTCATAAGTTTGGGAATGAGATGGCATTTTTAAGACAACATAAAATGAAAACCCACAATTGGCTAAAACTACTACATCAAAAATCAAACATTGCTTTAAAAAGACTATGAAGAGATTATGAAAACTTACTGCCAACATATATAAGTGAAAAAGAATTAATGTCCAGTATATATGGAAGATTCTT
The DNA here is from genome assembly GCF_003254725.2 of Canis lupus dingo. Classification (NCBI taxonomy): domain Eukaryota; kingdom Metazoa; phylum Chordata; class Mammalia; order Carnivora; family Canidae; genus Canis; species Canis lupus. The sequence continues at coordinate 26,303,888 of NC_064261.1, read as the reverse complement.
TTAAAAAACAATCTATTGAGGGGCACCTCTGTGGCTCATTTATCTGAGTTTAAGACTCTTGATTTTGGCTTAGGTCATGATCTCAGGGCCCTGAGATTGAGCCCTGGGAGTCTGCTTAAAATTCTCTCCCTCTCTTCCTGCCCTTCTCCCATGCTTGTACACTCACACATTCATGCACATTCTCTTTATTTCTTTCAAAGAAAAAGTAAATAAAAAACAAATAAACAAAAAAGCAATCTATTGAAAAGACACTATGAAGGCTTTATCTATAGCAATAAAGTAAGGTAAAATATTCACATATATAATATAATGTCAATTGAAATAAGACAGAACAACATGCATTTATAGTATAGCTTCATTCTTACTAATTTGTCTAATACAAAATGTTATGTATATTTGAATAATTTCGTGTGATTTTAATTTTCTTCTTGATAGTTTTTAAAAATATTTTTGAAATGTTTTAAAATTTGAAAGTGGTAGCTTCATAATACACAAACATATAATAAAGTAAGAAGAAAGGGGAAAACTCTGGCTCATGAAAAACTTGCATATAAATTCTGACTTCATCACTTCCTAGCTGTACACTTTTGGGAAAGTTAATCAGGCTCTATGATCCCGTGTTTCTTCATCTCTAAAGTAGAGATAGTACTGTTTACCTATCTGGCAGAGTAATACAAGTTAGTGCAGTTACATACTAGTCTGAAAAATAGTATCTTTTTCTATTCCTCTTAAACTAGATACCCAAATTTTGACAGTGCACTTTGTTTAGGTCACTGTTACATAACTTTTTTTGAATAATAAATTTATTTTTATTGGTGTTCAATTTGCCAACATACACAATAACACCCAGTGCTCATCCCGTCAAGTGCCCCCCTCAGTGCCCGTCATCCAGTCACCCCCATCCCCCGCCCTCCTCCTCTTCCACCACCCCTAGTTCATTTCCCAGAGTTAGGAGTCTTTATCTTCTGTCTCCCTTTCTGATATTTCCCACACATTTCTTCTCCCTTCCCTTATATTCCCTTTCACTATTATTTATATTCCCCAAATGAATGAGACCATATAATGTTTGTCCTTCTCCAATTGACTTATTTCACTCAGCATAATACCCTCCAGTTCCATCCACGTTGAAGCAAATGGTGGGTATTTGTCATTTCTAATGGCTGAGGAATATTCCATTGTGTACATAGACCACATCTTCTTTATCCATTCATCTTTCGATGGACACCGAGGCTCCTTCCACAATTTGGCTATTGTGGACATTGCTGCTATGAACATCGGGGTGCAGGTGTCTTGGCTTTTCACTGCATCTGTATCTCTGGGGTAAATCCCCAACAGTGCAATTGCTGAGTCATAGGGCAGATCTATTTTTAACTCTTTGAGGAACCTCCACACAGTTTTCCAGAGTGGCTGCACCAGTTCACATTCCCACCAACAGTGTAAGAGGGTTCCCTTTTCTCCGCATCCTCTCCAACATTTGTGGTTTCCTGCCTTGTTAATTTTCCCCATTCTCACTGGTGTGAGGTGGTATTTCATTGTAGTTTTGATTTGTATTTCCCTGATGGCAAGTGATACAGAGCATTTTCTCATGTGCATGTTGGCCATGTCTATGTCTTCCTCTGTGAGATTTCTATTCAAGTCTTTTGCCCATTTCATGATTGGATTGTTTGTTTCTTTGGTGTTGAGTTTAATAAGTTCTTTATAGATCTTGGAAACTAGCCCTTTATCTGATACGTCATTTGCAAATATTTTCTCCCATTCTGTAGGATGTCTTTGAGTTTTGTTGACTGTATCCTTTGTTGTGCAAAAGCTTCTTATCTTGACAAAATACAGCATCCATTCCTGATCAAACCTCTTCAGAGTGTAGGGATAGAGGGAACATTCCTCAACATCTTAAAAGCCATCTACGAAAAGCCCACAGCAAATATACTTCTCAATGGGGAAGCACCGGGAGCCTTTCCCCTAAGATCAGGAACAAGACAGGGATGTCCACTCTCACCACTGCTATTCAACATAGTACTGGAAGTCCTAGCCTCAGCAATCTGCGTCTGGCTCTCTGCTGGGTGTCCTGGAGCCTGCTTAAGATTCTCTCTCTCCCTCCCCCCTTGGTCTCTTCCCGCCCCATCTCTCCCCCCACCCCGTCTCTCCCCACCTAAAAAACAAAAACAAAAATAAAAAGCAAACAAATAAATAGACTTTATGTATGAATGAAGAAACACTTGAAGACAGAATAGATAGTTCTACAATAATAATTGAAAGATTAAATATCATACTTTTAATATGTGAAAGAATAATCAGGCAGCAGATGAATAAGGAAACAAAACCTTTGAACGACATTACAGAGCAATTGGATCTAGTAGACATATATATAAAAGTCCTCCCGACAACATCAGGCCACATATTTTTCTCAGTGTCTATGGAATTTGTGAACAATACCTTAGGCCACAAAAAGTCATAATATAAAAGATTCAAGCCATATTTAATATCCTTTCTGATCACAATTGGATGAAACTAGAAATCAATAACAGGAATACCTGAAATTCACAAGTATGTGGAAATTAAACAACACAGTCTTAATCAATGGGTCAAAGAAGAAATCACAAGAGAAATTAGAAAATACCTTGACAGGAATGCCTGGGTGACTCAGCGGTTTAGTGCCTGCCTTTGGTTCAGTGCAGGATCCTGGAGTCCCGGGATCAAGTCCCACATTGGGATCCTTCAGTGGAGCGTGCTTCTCCCTCTGCCTATGGCTCTGCCTATGGCTCTGCCTCTCTGTGTCTCTCATGAATAAATAAATAAAATCTTAAAAAAAAGAAAAAGAAAATACCTTGACAGAAACAAAAATGAAAACACAATATACTGAAACTATTGAGATGTGGTAAAAGCAGTGCTAAGAAAGAAATTTATGGCTGTAAATGCATGCATTAAAAAAGAAATATCTCATAACATAATAATTTAAGGAACTAGAGGAAGAGGAGAAAATTAAATCAAAAGCTAGCAAATAAAACCAGAAAATAATAAAGATTAAAATGAAAATAGAGAATGGTCAAACAAGAGAGAAATTCCATAAGAACCTAAAATTGTTTTGTACAGAAGATCGACAAAATTGACAGACTTCTGGTTACATAAATTAAGGGAAGAAGATAAGATTCAAATTCCTAAAATCACCAAGTAGGGCTATTACTAAAACTTTTAAGATAAATCTCTAAAAAAGATAAGGTAATGCTATGAACAATTGTGTGCTTGCAGAATCACTATCTTAGGTGAAATGGACAAATTCCTATAAATGCATGAGTCACCAAACTGATTGAAGAAGAAATAGAAAGTCTGCATCAACCTATACTAGTGAGAAGATGGAATCAGTACATAATCATAAACCTCTAAACAAAGAGAAGCTCAGGACCAGATGAATTCACTGGTGAATTCTACCAAACATTTAAAGAAGAATTAACACCAATACTTCTGAAACTGTCCCAAAATATTGAAAAGAAGGGAGAAGTCCCAAACTCATCCTGTAAGGCCATCATTACCCTGATAGTCAACCAAAGACACTACAAGAAATGAAAATTACAGAACAGTATCCCATATAAACATAGATGTCCAAGTACTCAACAAAAAGCTAGCAAGTCAATTGTAGCAGTATATTGAATGGATTATATACTATGACCAACTGGGATTTATTCCTGGATAAAAACACTCAATAAACAATGAATAAAAGAAAATGTTCTCAACATGATAAATGTCATACATAAAGCAATAAAAGAGAACAACACATGTGCACACACACATATACACAGAACTAACTTCATACTTAATGATGACAGAATGAAATATTTTCCCTAAAAATCAGAAACAAAATGAATATGACCACTTTGCCTTTCTATTCAATGTAGCTTTGAAAGTTCTAGCAAGAACAGTTAACCAAGCTAAAGAAATAAAAGGTTGCATTTTTTAAGGTTACATTTTTTAATTCAATAATATGAACCAGATTATCTTTTAGCAAATATGTAAAAAGTAACAATAACAGTACTAATGAGAGTAAGAAAAGACAGACATACATATGCATTAATTTTTAAAATGTTACAGATATTGAAAGTAGTTTGGCAATATAAAACAAGGAATTTCAAAAATAATTACTTTTTTAAATTAATTGGAGATGCTAAAGCAGTAATCTAAGATATGAATATTTGTAAATTGCTTTAAACCAAGGGTCAGTATCTTCCGATTTGGACTCTACAAGCCAATTCTGACATTGCTCTTTTATTTTCAAGTAATTTTTTATGGGAAGATAGTCAAACCATCAATCATGGGTTGTCCATGGCAATTCTTGTGGTACAATGTCAGAGTTTAAGTGTTGGATCAGAGACAACATGAACAACAACAGTTAAAATGTTTACTCTTGGGCAGCCTTGGTGGCTCAACGATTTAGCGCCGCCTTCAACCCAGGGCCTGATCCTTGAGACCGGGGATCGAGTCCCACTTCGGGCTCCCTGCATGGAGCCTGTTTCTCCTTTTGCCTGTGTGTGTGTGTGTCTCTCTCTCTCTCTCTCTCTCTGTGTGTGTCTGTCATGAATAAATTAATAAAATCTTAAAAAAAATAAAGAATTCAGAATAAGAGAAGGGGCAGGGAAATCCAGAAATTAATACACTGTGGCAGTGGCTGACATGACAGCCTAGACATGGTGAAAGTAATTTTACTGAAATAAATTTTAGTTATTATCAATTTTCAGTGTGCTGACTCAAGTGACTTTTTTTTAATCTTTTTTTTTACTTTTATTTTTAAAAGTTTTTTAAATTAATTTAAATTCCAGTTATAGTTAAGATATAGTGTAATATTAGTTTCAGGTGTACAATTTAGTAATTCAGCACTGCCATACATCACCCAGTTCTCATCCTCACTAGTGGCTTCCCTCTCTCCTTCTCTCTGGTAACCACCAGTTAATAGTCCTAAATGATCTTTGGGCTTGGGCAAGACTGCTTTTGACCTTTTCTCTTTGACCCACCTCAGTGATATTGGTCAGTGTTAACATAAAGGCTGTGACATGATTCTACTTGCCCTCTGGCATCATCAAATGACAATCTATCCTTGTGGTGTAGGGGAAGAGAAATGAAAACCTCTAAGAAAAAGTACTCCAAACTTGGCTCTGAGGGGAATGGTTGTGTTCTGTATTCTAGGCTCGGCATGAGTGGAGTGTCCTTTATTGCCTGCACACACAATGGGTCTATTAACATTAACCCCAATCCAGTTGGATGGTCGGATGGCAGAACCAGAGAGTCAACATCAGTGGTGGGGAGGTTTTCATCTTGGTGACTCAATTAATTTTGTCTTTACCTTCTGCACTTGTGTACATGTATGAATGTGAGCAGGAAATAGAATAGGAAAAACATTCTCAGGAGTAAATAAAGCCATTAAAAGTAATTTCAAGCTCTGTGAGATAATATCCTTTGAGTGAGTTACTAACTGCAGACATTATATTTGTTTGATCAGAGGAATATTGTAAAGCCTGATGCCTTAGCAAGCTTGTGATAAGGGTTTTTATATAGGATTTTTCACTCTAGACCACCAGGAATCTTAAAAATACCTGCCTCCACCCTGCTCACCCTTAGCTATTAGTTTCTTTTCTCCCTACCCTATGGCTTATCTGCTCTGCACAGCCTCCAGCCACACACAAATATGCAAAGCTCCTCTCTCTTGGAATCTTTGTACTTCCAGATCCTTCTGCATATGGTGGCCCTTCCCAGATAATTTTCTTCAGTATTCCTTTTCATCAGTTAAGCTCTCAGCTCCAATGCTCCCTCTTCAGGGAGGGAATCCTAAAACCTGTATTGGGACTACTCGACTTTACATGTGTCTGCTGCCACCATTTCCTGTCCCACCACCTTTATTTTTAGTGATTCCTGATGCATAAAATTATCCTCTATGTCTATATACAAATTTATGTCTTCACTAACATTTCATCCTCCTCGCTTTACTCTTTGATCCTTTATAGCAAGACCCTTGATAATGCCTACCTGAAACAGTGCCTGGCATTGAATAAATACCTAGCATCAATTTGGTCTTAGAGGGAAGATTTTTTAGGCTGTCTATGACAATTTCCTTTTCTCTTTAATGATGACAAAACTGTATCTCTTGAACATTTTACCCTTTCTCAGTTTTTTCATGGTCTTACACAGAGGACTTGCCATCTTCAAATTCAAGTCATCTTCTTGCAGATCACGCTCAGCATACTGACCTCATGATCTGCCAACTTCACTGTGGTCTCAGATTTGATCACTGAATCCTTGTGATTTATTTGCATTTGTAGAAAAGCCATAGAGTTTGCCATCTTACCCTGTCCTTTTACTTCCTATACCATTGCTTTCATTATGTATTATTTTGTCTTCTGGATAGAAGTCCTCTTCAAGCATTGCCTGCCATAAAGCTGCCTTTTTCATTTCAGTACTCACACTACAATAAGAGTTTCTTTTCTACAACATACAAATAAGTATGTAACTGCAGTGCTTATGTTATCAAAGAGCCAACCCACAGCCTCTCTAGATAATACAAGTGTAGCACCTTTGCAGCATATAAACTCATCTTCACAATTTCCCCAACCTCATTCCTGGTTCATCTACTGCTCTGTCTCCACACACTATATGCCCAGTGACTACACACAGCCCTTATTTCCAGTATCACTGTCTAGTCCGTTTATACTCTCTGCTTCGATGACACCCTTCCCTCTACTAGAGGCCAACTCAGTTCAAACATAATAAGCTTTATGAAACTTTTCCTGATTTTTCAACTTATTAATAGCTTCCTGTACCAATCAGAGGAAACTATTTTATAGAGTTAAAGGAGGACCCCTCTCTATAGACTGGAGACTCCCAAAACCAGGACACCCTAATAATTCATGATTCCCCACCAATGGATAGAACCACTCCCTATTATGAAACCCCAGATCATTTTATATACCTCTTTTATGGCTTTCCCTGTGGTGTCTTACCTGACTTATGAATTCCCTTCTAGAAGATTTAAAGTTAATTTGAGCATACAATAGTATTTCTAATTTTATTTCCTTTTGTTAAGTTGTATAAATATATTTATTATATATTATATATTTATTATATATATTTATGTATATATTTATTTGTATATATTTCCTCTTACATGTGTGTATACATAAAAATATATATATACACATACATATAAAATCACTGAACACACACTGATCAGTCATGAAATATAAACAGGAAAAATGATAAATACACGTTCAACATGAAAAATATAAAACAATAGAAATGAACATTTATTTATAGCTTATAAGTTGTGTTTCATAGATTATCGCTAAATTTTCCTTATCCTGTCTTTAATCTTTGAATTCTTGGACATTCCTTAGATTGTCTGTCTCCCTTTAATCAGGGCTAGTATATGAATATTTTGAATAATAGGTGCAGCAGAAGTGATGCTCATACTTCTGGGCTTAATCATAATAAACTTCATTGATCTCTGAGTCCTGAGCACCAAGTAAGAAGGATGATTGCCATGCTAGTGAGACAATACATAGATGAAGAGTTTGGCCTTTAGTTCCAACCACACAGGCAATAAATAGGTGTTAGAGAAAACCTTTTTTCTTTTATATATATTTTTAAATTGGAGTTCAATTTGCCAACATATAGCATAACACCTAGTGCTCATCCCATGATTTTCCAAACTCTAGATGGGCTTGGCTACAAGCTGACAACTGCGAAATTTGTTCTGTTGGTACTATGTGTAAAAGAATCTCCTATCTGCGCCCTTCTACTATTACTGAGCCATAGAATCATGAAATATAAACATGCAAATAAATTATTTTTTAAGTCACTAGGTTTTTAGGTAGTTTATTTTTGGTCAGTTGCTCAAACATTGTCAATTCATAGCAAAAAAATTAGGTATTAAAGCACTGAGCTATTTCCTAAGGCTATTCAGCCAGCTAGTAGTGAAATAGGCTTGTTGCTTCTTCCATGTTCTATGCACTCTCTAAACTTTGCAGCATCTGTACTAAATATCTGTTTCTATTTGTCTAAATTATATAGTACCTAGTGGAAATACAGGGGCATTCCAGTGTAAAGTTCTAGGTATAATTATAAGTAGGGTTGCCAGATATAGCAAATGCAAATACAGGTACACAGCTACATCTTACTTTCAGATAAACAAATAATATTTTTTCTTCAAATATAAGTATATCCTATGTAATATTTGGTACTTCCTATAATAAAATAAAAGTAGGGGATCCCTGGGTGGCTCAGTGGTTTAACACCTGTCTTCGGCCCAGGGCGTGATCCTGGAGTCCCAGGGATGGAGTCCCACATCGGGATCCCGGCATGGGGCCTGCTTCTCCCTCTGCCTGTGTCTCTGCCTCTCTCTCTCTCTCTCTCTCTCTCTCTCTATGTCTATCATGAATAAATAAATAAAATCTTTTAAAAAATAAAAATAATGGTTGTTTGATATAAGCTTAAATGGATGCCTTACATTTTATCTAGCAGATCTAAATATTGAGAAAATATTTAGTAAGACTTTGGAAAGAATTCTTGAGCTCCAAAACTCAATATTCTAATTTATAAAAGAACACTATTCACCACATAAGAGGATTAAGAAGGTAAAGTGAGACACTGCTTGGAGGAATTCTTACCTTCATGTCTGCCTTCACTTCGATGCTAGGGAAAAGTTAGTTCAACTTTAAATAGTCTCATTCTGATTCTGAATCTTAACCACTTTTCTGTATATTAGAGCATCAAAAATATACTTCATCATCTTTTTTTTTTCTTCAATGACTGCTTCATTCAGAAATAACACATTGATTAAGGGCTTGCTAAAAATCCTGCACGGTTTGGTAAAATTGTATTGAATAATAAATTCATATATATATGCATTCAGTTTCATGTAATACTATTTAACACCAAATAATTTGAACCTTTGAACTAGTTCTTGACATTATCAACATTTTGACATGAGAAAACAGAGATTTATTGAACTGAAGGTACTTGATAAGACCCTACAGGTAGTAAACACACTTTGAGGAATAAATGAAAGAACAAGAGGGTCTTTTGAAATCTTTGCAATACAAAATGGATAACAAATGCTCATCCTCATATTGCTACCTCCTTTTTGGAAAAATCACCCCCCCCCCTTTAAAGAAATCCCCTGAGTGCAATTCTTTCAAATGTCTGTTAGCAAAAGAAGTATTTTTCAATTGTATTCTAGTCTCTGAGACATAATAGGTGAAAAGTCATTCATTCATAAAAGTAGCCTCAAAGAATTTGTGTCGAATAGATAAAACTGGATGAAACATTTAGTGCTATTTTTCAATAAGAAAACCAACCACTTAAACCAAATATGTTTCCTGGCCACACAGACTTTTGGACAATAAAAATATTTTTAGGGCATAAGTCAGGCCCTTTTTGTTCATCCAGAATGACAACTAGAGTATCTCACTTAATCATGGGCTTTTGAAGATCCATCTATAAGCATTTAATAAACAGCCAACAAGAGATACATAGTACAATTCAACAATATATAAAATTAGTGCTTTGGACTTGACAGAAACTGGAAACTGTGTCCAGTTCAGACCCCCATTTTATAGAAAATAAAATTGAACCCCGCAGATGTTGAGTGAAATAAGGTCACACAAATTATCAGTGTCAAAGCAAATTAACATAATGAATATTCATGGATAATTGCTACATGATTGGTCCAGTGTTAGTGAGCAGTGTTGGTAGTCTGGTTTCCTCAGACCTTTTCTTAAGTTTATAATCTACTCAAATCACGTATGCAGTAAACTATTAGGCAGGGTGAATATGGTATTATTTGATTTTAAGCCAGTGGAATAGTCTTGTATATCACCTACATACTAGTGTATCCAGAACCCATAACTCCAGAGCACCTTTATGAGTTCCAGACCCATAAACATTACTCCAGAGTTGACACAGCCATGTCAGTGTGCCACAGTGTGCCAAACTAAGCATACATAAAATTCGTGCATTTAGCTTTTCCCCTACAACAGACACTCATGAGTTTTCTTTGCCTTTCTCTCCAAGGGGATTTAGGCATAAAACATAATAAATTGGATTTAAAGAACATAACATTTCCAACCTGGGGCAGAGGCTATTTTTGCCCTTCTATTTTGAAGCATTAGCTTATCTAATAACTGTGTATTTTCAGAGGGAACAGCTCTCTTTCCTTCTATCCTATTCATGTATTTTTCTTCTGATTTTTAGTGAATCCTAATGCTTCCCAGCCTGATCCTCATAAGAACAATTAGAAGCAGGTTCATGGCCCCAGAGAAGAGAGAAAAAACAGAGAAGAAAGGTCTAAAAAGACCAAATGATTATAGGACAATTCCTAATGAATCAGGTGCTTTTTTCCCCCTTCTTTTTGCAGATTTGCTGAGCTACACTTGCTTAGTTTAATATTTACCTCATTTCAATGTCTTCTTCCCAGGTACTATGAGGAAAACAGCTCCTCATTGGGAAAAATGAACAAACAAACCTTCAATATAATACTGGACTGAGGTGCTAATGTATTTGCAGTTGCTATAGATAAACATCATCACACTCATTTGCTCAATGATTATAAACCAATAATAGCAATAACAATAACAACAAGCCTCTTGAATATTATTTTTCTTTTTTTTTGACATTAACAAGTTTACTTCATAGTGATAGAATACAAATTTTATATGCAACACATTGACTTTGGTATTACAGAATTTAACCTGTTTTTATAAACTATCTTATGGTGTTACTCTGCTTATCTAAGAGAAAGTGTGTTGCACCAACAGACCCCCTATTCCCATAGCATTGTTTTTACTATGTATTTAAACTTTCTTTCCCTTAAACAAGATGAAAAAACTTCAAATTCCCATCCAGGAAAACAAATTTCAGTTTAAACACTAGCAATAGGTTCTGTGCAACTCCAATCTTTTACCTGAATACTATACAAGGTTACAGTGTTGACCAAAAGAAGACACAGGTTTCTCATTAAACTTTTGTTTTAATGGGTCTCAAAATTCTGTGACAGATTTTTGGTCAAGTTGTTTCCATTAAAAAGTACTGATTTTAGAAACTAATAACTTAAAACTGCCACACACACACACACACACACACAAAAATGGTCCACAGAACATTCTCTTTTCCTTCTGAAGGTTTTACAATGCATTGTTATCATTAACCAGTATTTTAATATTAAACTTAAATGGCCAATTGACACCAACAGTTCTGAGACCGTTCTTCCACTACTGATTAAGACTGGGGTGGCAGGGCAGCCCAGGTGGCTCAGCGGTTTAGCGCCTGCCTTTGGCCCAGGGTGTGATCCTGGGGACCCGGGGTTGAGTCCCACTTCTCCCTCTGCCTCTCTCTCTCTCTCTCTCTCTCTCTCTCTGTGTGTCCCTCATGAATAAATAAATAAAATCTTAAAAAAAAAAAGACTGGGGTGGCAGGTATTGGGGATAAAACTCATTTAGCCTTCTGAGCTTTCTGGGCAGACTTGGTGACTTTGCCAGCTCCAGCTGCCTTCTTGTCCACTGCTTTGATGACACCCACAGCAACCCTCTGTCTCATGTCATGAACATCAAAACAGCCCAGAGGAGGATAGTCAGAGAAGCTCTCAACACACATAGGTTTGCCAGGAACCATATCAACAATGGCAGCAGCCCCAGATTTCAAGAACTTGGGACCATCTTCCAGCTTTTTTCCAGAATGACGATCTATCTTCTCCTTCAGCTCAGCAAACTTGCAAGCAATGTGAGCTGTGTGACAATCCAGCACAGGTGCATATCCAGCACTGATTTGGCCTGGATGGTTCAGGATAATCACCTGAGCCATGAAGCCAGCTGCTTCCATTGGCGGGTCATTTCTGCTGTCGCCAGCCATGTTGTCACGACGAACATCTTTGACAGATACGTTCTTGACATTGAAGCCCACATCGTTCCCAGAAAGAGCCTCACTCAAAGCTTCATGGTGCATTTCAACAGACTTTACTTCAGTTGTAACATTGACTGGAGCAAAGGTGACCACCATGCCAGGCTTAAGAACACCAGTCTCCCCTCAGCTCACTGGGACAGTACCAATACCACCAATTTTGTAGACGTCCTGGAGAGGCAGACACAAGGGCTTATCAGTTGGAGGAGTTGGTGGCAGAATGCGATCCAGAGCTTCAAGCAGTGTGGTTCCACTGGCATTCCCATCTTTACGGGTGACTTTCCATCCCTTGAACCAAGGCATGTTAGCACTTGGCTCCAGCATGTTGTCACCATTCCAACTAGAAATTGGCACAAATGCTACTGTGTCGGGGTTGTAGCCAATTTTCTTAATGCAGGTGCTGACTTCCTTAACGACTTCCTCGTATCTCTTCTGGCTGTAGGGTGGTTCAGTGGAATCCATTTTGTTAACACCAACAATTAGTTGTTTTACACCCAGTGTGTAAGCCAGAAGGGCATCTCACGGGTCTGCCCATTCTTGGAGACCCTGCTTCAAATTCACCAACACCAGTGGCAACAATCAGGACAGCACAGTCAGCCTGAGATGTGCCTGTAATCATGTTTTTGATAAAGTCTCTGTGTCCTGGGGCATCAATGATGGTCACATAATACTTGCTGGTCTCGAATTTCCACAGGGAGATATCAATGGTGATACCACATTCACGTTCAGCTTTCAGTTTATCTAAGACCCAGGCATACTTGAAGGAGCTTTTTCCCACCTCAGCAACCTCCTTCTCAAATTTTTCAATAGTTCTTTTGTCGATCCCACCACATTTGTAGATCAGATGGCCAGTAGTGGTAGGCTTGCCCGAATCTACGTGTCCAATGACGACGATGTTGATGTGAGTCTTTTCCTTTCCCATTTTGATTTAGGTTTAGTGGTGGTTTTCACAACACCTGTGTTCTGGCTGCAAACCCGTTGTGAAAAAAAAGTGAATATTATTTTTCTAGCAAAGTATTTGAGTTATTTTAAAATTCTGGAGGAAAATAGGTTTGGGTTTCAGATGCTTTTTCCAGGAAATTTGGTATTTCAGTCTGGTGGAGTACCAAAACAAAATATATATATATATATATATATATATATATATATATATATATATATATATAATTTATTGAGTTCCTAATGTTTTCTTATTACTTTACACAAGTTGTACCATTTAATTCACCCTCATAATGTCTCTTGCATGAGAGGAAAATATTATCCCCTTAGAAGAGGAGGTAGAGATGGAGTCAATAAACAAATCCAGGTTTGTCTCATTGAAAGGCCACTGTTTGACAGCGGCCTCACTAACCAGGTAGAAATATTACAAGTCTAATTTTCCAAACATGTAGAAGAAGTTTTACCAGCTTCAAGTGATTTCAATGACTTTTCAAAATCTATATTCGGTAACATTGCAAATCTAGATGTTAGAGTTAGGGTGACCAGTAGAAACAAGGAAGTCGTGGTTTGAAGACAGTTCAAGCAAGACACTTAGTCAAAGAGGCAGTTTAAAGATATGATCATGCAAACGAAGAAGCCATGATCTGTACAAGGGAGAATATACCTGGAGAGTTCATGGATTTGAGAAAGTCTTAAAGAAAAAGACTCCTGGTTTTACTCTCTGGAAATTCCATGGGCCAATAACATCTAATCTTAAAGCCATTCCTCTTGGGTTTAAAAATCTGTCAGAGGAAATATTATCTGCTGTAAGAAAAGTGCTTGTTATCAACATAAGAACATAAAAAATATATTTGGTGATAACATTATTTCTTCTGGCTAGATACAAACTAATCTGAGAGACTTAAATCTACTATGAGATAATCTGACAATCAGGAAATGAATTACATGTTACTTGCAAACCCTGACCCACTATAAGGATGCTCACTACAGTGTCTGTCGTAAATTGACATCTATTCTAAGCCAAACACTTTTGACACTGGGTATATTCAATAGCTAAAAAATAACTCTTTCTATTATGAGATATTGAATTTCCAGATTATGTTTCTATAATAAGTTACATTTATGTATTCATTACCTTTTACTGTACTTCCAAGTGTTTTCCTTTTGAAGCTACTGAAATACCCACAGCTTTTAAATTTAGTACTTCAAAAATGGTTTTTATACATATATATCCATTTTACAACAGTTTTTTTTTTGAGACATACTAAACAAAGAGGATCAAAGCAAAACCAAGGAATGTGCATTTCAAAAAAAAAAATAGATTCTGAGACCAACTGGTGAGGAATTAGTTATGGCTCTCCTCTTCTGCCCACCTCATTCTTTATGGAGAACTTCACTTCTTGGTTTGATCTTCTCATGACACAGAACCCAAAGGAGTTATTCTGTTGGCTGGGATGCTGATACATACTATCAACTGAAATTTGGTTTGCTGCTACAAATAAAGGAAGGTTAAACTGCAAGAAAGGTCAAAGAAAATTAATTAATGCAGGACAACTAAAGACATAGATCCATTAAAAAATAAGTTTGATTAATTCAACTAGTTTAAACACCCTATCCTGTGAATATAATAGTTGAGGATAAGAATAGCATAAAATGAATAGTGGAGAAAGAAGTAATAAATAAAACTATATCCTCATGTAAATTTATAGATATATATCTATATTAACTGTTAGATTATATATGTATATGTATATACATATATATTAAACTATATGCATTTCTATCTATTTATAGACAGATATGTAATTTTTTACTCTATTTTTACGAATTTATCTATAAGGACCATTGATGATATTTAAACATGCAATTCAGTTTGTATTCAGACCACAAGGAGTCTTGGGCCTACCAAGAGTAGACAATGATCAACCATCATTTGCTTTGAGCTATGACCCTAAAAAAATGCATTGGAATTAAATCAGCCTGTAGACTATAGCTGGGCTAGGTTTTGCATTTTATGTTTTGTTCAGGGACTCTCAAGACTTGAGCAGGGCTTAAGATGATGTTTGACATGAGGCTTTGATTTTTCAAATACAATGTCCAACATGCACACACACACACACACACACAGGTGTGAATACACATACGTACACATTAGTACCTAGGACTTTATGAGTAGGAGCCAGAAAGAATAATGGGCAATAGAAATAGATCCACTGGAACTCCAGATGTTAGAACTATTGCTATCAAACAACATTTAAACCCCTGTTAAAAAACCAGACAAGTATAAAATGGAGTCATTTATGCAAAGCTCTATATCAACAAACTGATACTTAAGATAATTACATCTTCAACTCTTCCAAAAATAGAATCCTAAACCAATCAATTAAAAATCACTTCATCAGGGCAGCCTGGGTGGCTCAGCTGTTTAGCACCATCTTCAGGAATGATCCTGGAGACGCAAGATCAAGTGCCACATCAGGCTCCTTGCATGGAGCCTGCTCTCTCTCTGCCTGTATCTCTGCCTCTCTCTCTCTATCTCTCTGTGTCTCTCATGAATAAATACATAAAATCTTAAAAAAAAAGTCACTTCATCAGCACCAGGTAGATAATCTGCCCTAAAGACCCCCTAATTTCTCCTAAAGGAAAGTAATCTTGCAATAATCAACCTGACTTTCATTGACTATGACTTCTTTGTTGCCACTTCTTTTTGTCTATAAAGGTCTTTCATTTTCTACTCTTTTCTACCTGCTAGACTGATACTGTCTGATTCAAATCAATTTCTACTCAAATAAACTCTTAAAAATTTTAATATGCCTCAGTTTATCTTTTAACATTCCATCCAATATGATAAAGTCATGCTTGAAAGTTTTCAGAAGGAATAAAAACAATGAAAATTTGACATTGATTTTTTTAAATATAGGAATATATCTTTTAAGTTCTTAATCTCTTGTAACAGTAGAAATAACAAACTGAAGAAAAAATTGTGACCTAGAAGATAGGTCAGGAGATTCTATCTAGAGTGAACCATATAAACAAAATGATGAAAAGTGTAAAAATAAATGTAAACAACACAGAGAAGAGAGTGATGAGGTCTAACAGTTAATTGAAGTTTCAGAGGAGACAAAAAGAGATGGACAAAGGAAATATTTTAAGAAAAAATAGCTGAGATATTTAAAGAGTTCATTGCAGACATTAATTTACATACTCAAGATGGCAAGAAAATCTCAAGGCTAGATAGATAGTTTATAGATAAATAGATGATAGATATTTTATTTGTTTTAGAGAGAGAGTGTGCATTTGCACACACACAAACAGGGTGAGGGGCAGAGAGAGGAGAGAATCTCGAGCAGACTATGCACTGAGTGCAGAGTGCAATGTGAGGCTTGATCTCAGGACCTTAAGGATATATTTTTTTAAAATCCATGCTTAAACATGTAATTGTGAAAGTGAAAAACAAGAGAAAACAAAATTAAAGGCACAGAAAAATAACTAAATCATTTTCAATTTTAACAAAAGTGAGAGATTAATAAAGGAAAGACAGACTTATACTACCTTCTCAACGGCAGTAATGGAAATCATAAGACAATAAAATGATGCCATTAGTATGAGGAGAGCAAACTGTTCCAAAATTAGAACTGTATCATAAATGAAAGAAAAGAATTTCAAAAATGAAAGCCGACTAAAGACTTTATCAAGCAATTGAAACTGAGAAAGTTTGCTACCAGCAGAATAACATAGAAGTCCAATGATTATTCTCTAGGCAAAAAGATAATGAATTCCAGAATGAAGGTCAGAGTTGTAACAGGGAATGAAGATAAAACAAATTTGTGGTTATATTTAAGTGAACTTTGTATAAAGCAATAGCAATACAATACTGGCTTTAAAAATTCATTGAGGACAGCCCGGGTAGCTCAGCGGTTTAGCACTGCCTTCAGCCCAGGGTGTGACCTGGGATCGAGTCCCATGTTGGGCTCCCTGTATGGAGCCTGCTTCTCCCTCTGCCTGTGTCTCTGCACCTCTCTCTCTGTGTCTCTCATGAATAAATAAATAAAATCTTTTTAAAAAAATTCATTGAAATGGAATTCAACTACACTACGAGAATACATCCTAAGAAAGTAAACTCAGTTACAGTACTCTAAAGACCTACATTTTCAGTTAGAATAATAGATATCTCCATTAAAAACTTTCTTAAGTATCATTTTGAAAATTTCAAGATATCCACTCAAATATATAAGTAAATATGTTATAAAATAATTACATTGCATTCATATTACGAGACAGGATGGCTCAGTTACCTGAGCCTCTGGCTCTTGGTTTTGGTTCAGGTTATGTCTTGAGATTGTGGGATTGAGCCCTGTAATGGGCTCCATGTGAAGCCTGGAGTTTGTTTGAAATTGTCTCCCTCTCCTTCTGCCCCTACTCCAACTCATGTTCTCACTCTATAAAATTAATGAAGAACATCTTTTTTTTAAAAAAAGAGATGCGGGACACCTGGGTGGCTCAGTGGTTGAGCATCTGCCTTTGGCTCAGCAAGTGATCCTGGAGTCCCAGGAGCAAGTCCCACATTGGGCTCCCCCAGGGGAACATACTTCTCTCTCTGCCTATGTCTCTGCCTCTCTCTCTCTGTGTATCTTATGAATAAATAAAATCTTTTTAAAGAGAGAGAGAGGGGATCCCTGGGTGGCGCAGCGGTTTGGCGCCTGCCTTTGGCCCAGGGCGCGATCCTGGAGACCCGGGATCGAATCCCACATCGGGCTCCTGGTGCATGGAGCCTGCTTCTCCCTCTGCCTGTGTCTCTGCCTCTCTCTCTCTCACTGTGTGCCTATCATAAATAAATTTGAAAAAAAAAAAATAAAGAGAGAGAGAGAGAGAGATAAAAAATAAAACAAGTACAAAATAAAATAAAAAATGAAAAGAAAGAGGTGAGAGAGGTCCAAAGAATAAGCAAGACAAAGAAAACTTATAAGTAATTAAAGAAAGTATAAATGGATAAACTTCTCTGGCAAAAAATAAATCTTGGCAGAGTAGGTGAAAATCAAACCATAATATCCTATTGATAAAAGATGACTATATGATATAACATTGCAAAAAGTAATACTAGGCACATTCTAGACAAAAGCATATGAGTGTACCTATATTAATATTAGACAAAGTAGACTTTCAGAAAAAGTAATACCACAAATGATGATCACTTTGTAATGGTATCAGGATGGTAATTTTAAATGTGCATATATAGAATTATATGGCCTCAAAAGCATAAAGAATAAAACTGACAATCAATGACAGATTCATCTACATCAGCTCACATTAGCTCTCTAAAGGATCAGTAGGACAAGCAGGGAATATTCTCAAGAGTAAATAGTTAACACAAATAACCAAACTGTGGAAGGAGCCTCGGTGTCCAACGAAAGATGAATGGATAAAGAAGATGTGGTTTATGTATACAATGGAATATTACTCAGCTATTAGAAACGACAAATACCCACCATTTGCTTCAACGTGGATGGAACTGGAGGGTAATATGCTGAGTGAAGTAAGCCAGTCGGAGAAGGACAAACATTATATGTTCTCATTCATTTGGGGAATATAAATAATAGTGAAAGGGAATATAAGGGAAGGGGGAAGAAATGTGTGGGAAATACCAGAAAGGGAGACAGAACGTAAAGACTGCTAACTCTGGGAAACGAACTAGGGGTGTTGGAAGAGAGGAGGGCGGGGGGTGGGAGTGAATGGGTGACGGGCACTGGGGGTTATTCTGTATGTTAGTAAATTGAACACCAATAAAAAAAAATAAAATAAAAAAAAGAAAGAAAATATGAATTAACATATGGAATTTAGAACTCAAAAGCTGGATTAAAATTATGTCAGTTTTTCTGACAATAATGCATAAAATCCTGGAAATCAATAACAAAGGTGTAAAGGTTAACCCAGTTCATATTCAGACATTAAAACATAAATAAATAATGTGCCAAATAAAATTCTATAGAAAATGAAAAATAATCAATGCTTAATAAACAGAATGATTAATACTGAAAAACTGAATATCAAAAGTATAATGAATGAGAAGTGCTTGCATTTCTCAGTTGGTTAAGTGACTGACTTTTGATGATCTCAGGGTCATGAGAAAGAACCTCATGCCAGGCTCCACGCTGATTGTGGAGCCTGCTTGAGATTTTCTCTGTCCCTCCTCCTCTGCTCTTCCCCACTTGGTCTGTCTCTCTGTACTTCTCTAAAAATAAAAAAAAAAAAAAAAAAAAAAAATGACATCTTTTAGAAAAAGCAAAAAAAAAAAAAGTATAGCTAATGATATATTTAGAGGAAAATATATATCCTTAAGGGCATATATTAGAAACAATGAATACCGATGACAATACTTATAAAAAATATATACCAATAAATTGCAAAAAATTAGCTAAATAAATCAAAATAACATAAAAGGAAGATATTATTAAGATAACATCAAACATGATATATAGAGGGAATCTATATAAAAGTTAATTTTTCAAGAGATTAACATAGCTAATACATCTAAAATCTGATCAAAATAAAGAGGAGAAACAGAAAGAAAAACAGAGAGAGATAGAGAAGGAGAGTGAGAAGGAAACCAGATAAGATTGTACTACTACTCTAGTTCCGCAGAATTAAAGTCATAGGAGGATATTATAAATAAATCTATAACAAAATATGCAAATGCTTATGAAATGCACAAGTTGCTAGAATAATATCATTTACCAAAATTGACACAAAAAGAGAAATTCTGAATGGTCATATAATAATGGAAATGCTGATTTATGAATGAAAATCATTCTATAAAGATTTTTCAGGCTTAGCTGAATTTACTAGTAAAACCATCCAATTGTAAAATGATAAATTAATTTTAAACCAATTCTTGTAAGAAAAAAAAGGAAAATGTAAACTTCAGATCATATATGAGGCTAATAACTCTCAAAATAAATATGAGGAAATCAGCATGAAAAAGAGAAAATATTGGCCCATCTCATTATCGAAAAAGTGTTTTAAAATCCTAAAAAAATTTAGCTAACTAAATGGTTTAATATATAAAAATAAGAGTGAACACAGTGCCATTATATAACACACTGATATAATTGACTATATTTGTGTTCCTAATTGGAGAAGATGATATAAAGCACCTGGCACTGGAACAAGTAACCAAACCCCTATTCCATCCACTCATGTGACAGAAAGCAGCATAGACAGTGAAGCATCGTCTTTCCCTTAAATATTTGCAGTATGTAAAACTACAGGATTCATCTCTTGGGCAGTTGCTTCAGGTCTACAGAACCACTGGAAAAAAAATTCAGACAGTCAATTGAAACCATTAATCACTTAATATGAATGCATTTATAAAAAATCAATTGTAGAAATAGGGTACAAAATGAAGAACAAGTTGTGGACAAAGCAGAAAGAAAATTCAGAAAGGTGCAGACTTAGGAGTAGGAAAGCGTAGGAGCCTGTTATATACCTATGGAGGGACATTGGAAGACTTGGAGTCTCAGTGTGCTGCAGACTAAGGGGTCAGTGAGTCATTCAAGGCTCTGTTGAAGGAATAGGATGCAGGATAACACCTTTAAGTCAACATAATGCTTTTTATAAATAATGGTTCTGACATTGGTATTGGTTGTGGTCTTTGAGAGTTAATATTATGCAGTTAAAGGGAATAACTGGTTAATTCTGTAAGTTGCAGTGCCTGATGCATTATATGCATTATTTATTTAAATCTTCACAGTAACACTGGATGTTTTAATTTTACAAGTGAGGAAATCAAGTTTAAAAAAGATTTTCCAGCATGTCCAATATCACACAATTTAACAGGTAGAAGAACAGGGATTTCAAACTAGGTCTCTCTTTCTAAGGCTTACGTTCATACATCTACCTGACAAAGTGATACATCTACTTGACACCTGGCACAAAAAAAAAAAAAAAAAAAAAAAAAAAAAAAAACCACCTTTAATGGCGATGAGGATGTAGCCATGACTACTGCTTTGCTAAGTGATGCCTGTTAGATTTTCATATCTGCATTTTTTCACTTGTGATATGGAGTCATTGGCCCCAGTCCTTTTTACATAGAGCTGTTAAGACTAATTAGATATGTTCATAAGACTCCTTTAGCTCCTTGGAGAAGGTTTTTATATAAATCCCAGACATTATTATTCAAACAATATTGCAACTTGATGCAGATTAATTTTGAAAAATCACTCAGACAACGGTTTATCAGCTCAATGGACAATAACAAAAGTAATATGTTTATCTTTTATTCTTATCTTAACTCCAATCTTAATTATGTAACGCTGCAGGAAAGGCAAAACATAGCCTCCTTACTGAATATTAAATGTCTTTGCTTGCTTGACTTTGAGTACCTGCTTGGATAGCATAACTTCTTGAAAATTAAGTAGCTAAATTACTTGAGGTGAGTTAAGATCAACAGCTTCTACCTAGAGGGGAAAAAAAATGTTAATCAGAAAAATGCCTTCTGCCATCTTTCCCATTCAATTCCTCTGCAAAAATCTTGCCCATCTCCAAAATCTTCTTCATCAAAGTCTTTTGTGTCTACCTTAGGCACTCTGAGTTTTCTTTCTTCTGAACTCAAGCACAGTGGGTGAGTTCCTTCAGATACTCCAGGGACAGTAATTTCTGTACAATGATGAAGAATTGGGCTAAAATACAATGGAAAGAACACTTTCTGTTCATTTCCTTTTGTGAAGACACATCGACCGCCACCATGCTGTCTCTATTCAATGTTATAGAATGAAGGTAAGTGGACCCTGAAGCCTAGAGTCTTTTTTCAAATGAATCTTTGCCATTATAAATTATAAGAAACAATAATACTCAATCTCTTTGTAGATCCTTGAAAACTATCAGAGATTTTACTATTTTAAGAATTATTTGGGGGTTTTCTTTGAAGATTTTATTCACTTATTCATGAGAGACACACAGAGAGAGGCAGAGACATAGGCAGAAGGAGAGCAGGCTCCTTGCCGAGAGCCCGATGTGGGACTCCATCCTGGACCCCGGGATCACACCCTGAGCCAAAGGCAAATGCTCAACCTCTGAGCCAACCAGGCGTCCCAAGAATTATTTATTCTGAATATCACTTTCTAAAGCCACTAACTGCCACACATAAGCACATTTCTAGACTAGATATTGTTTATTTTGACCTCCATAGTCTGTGTGTGTTTTAACATTTGTCTATATAACCTGCCGGATTTCAAGGCTCATAAGGAACAATTATTTTCTACACTAACCCATAGAAAGTGAACACGAATGAATGAGTAAATAAGAGTCTAAATGCCTTATTGTCTTACAGAATTACCTTCCAGTCTTAAAGACGTAGGTACAGTCTCAAAACTCACTTCTTCATGGATAACTTTTGTAATACTGACAGAAAAGAATTAAAAAATAATACTTAATGATTAGGGGAATACAAGGAGTTTTGTAACTAGTTGTTTAGCTTTTTGTCTCATAGCAGATTTTATTTAACTATGTATGAAATTAAGAATCCCTATATTTTAGGGCTTGAAAAGTTAAATTTTATAAATAGTTGGGCTTTGATTCCCTTTTATATTTTTCCAGTGTTAATATTCTTTACTTTTTGAGTAGGCAATACATTCACCAGGTTCAAAACTCATATATATATTATATATATATTATATAATATATATATAAACTCATATATATATTATATTATATATATATTATATATATATATAAAAAAAATATATATATATATCAGTGAAAAATTTCCCTCCCATATCTCTGGCTCCTAGCTGGGTTCTCTTCCCACAGATTAAAACAAAACAAAACAAACAAACAAACAAAAAACCCAGCAAAAACCCTTGTGTTTCTTTATCTATTCATCTGATGATGGATACTTAGGTTGTTTCCATATTTGGTTACTTCGAATAATGTGCAATAAGATGGAGTGCTGATATTTTTTGATATTCTGTTTTCATTTCCTTTCAATACACAGAAGCGTGATTGGATTGGTGAATCATATGGTAGTTCTATTTTTAATTTTTTGAGGAAACTCCATACTGTTTCCCACAGAGGCTGAACCAATTTATATTCCCACCAACAGTGCATAAGAATTCACTTTCCTTCACGTTCTTGCCAACACTGTTATTTCTTGTCTTTTTTATAATAACCATTCTAATAAGTGTGAGGTGATATCTCATTGTAGTTTTGATTTTAGTTTCCCTGATGTTTAGTGATGTTGTTGAACATTTTTCCATGTGCATGTTGGCCATTTGTATGTCTTCTTTAGAAAAAAATGTCTATTCAGAACTTCTGCTCATATTTAAATCAGATTTTATAAAAAAAAACATTTTATTTTTAAAGAGAGAGGGAAAGCATGCCTGCAAGCAATGAAGAGGAAGAGAGAGAGAGGGAGAAGAGAATGTCAAGTAGACTCCCCACTGAGTGCAAAGCTGGACACAGGGCTTGATCATTAATTAATTAATGTAGTGCATCATACTGACTGATACATGAATGTTAAACAACCCTTGCATCCTAGGGATAAATCTGGCTTGATCATGGTGTATGATCATTTTAATGTGCCGCTGAAATCAGTTTGCTAATACTTATTGATGATTTTGCATACATTTTCATTAAGGATATTATTTTATTGTTTTCTTGTAACAATCGTGTCCGGTTTTGATATCAAGATAGCCCTGGTCTTGTAAAATGATATTAGGGGAGTTATCTTCTCTTCAGGTTTTTTAGGAGACTTTGAAAAGGATTGACATATCCTTTAAAAAATGTTTGGTAGAATTCACAATTAAAACCATTTATTCCTGGGCTTTGCTGTGTTAAAAGTTTTTTGATTACTAATTCAATCCCCTTACTTGTTATTAGTGTGTTCAGATTATTCATTATTTATTCTTGGTAGATTGTATATATCTAGGAATGTATCAATTTCTTCTAGTTTATGGTTCATGGTTATCTCTTATAATCCTATTTATTTATATATCAATTGTAATTTCTCCTTTTCCATTTATGATTTTACTCATTTGAGTTCTCCCCCCCCCCTTTTTCTTGAGGTAATCCAGCTAAAGTTTTGTCAATTTTGCATTCTTTTCAGTAAATAAGATTTTGATTTTGTTGTTGATCTCTTCTATTGGTTTTCTGGTCTCTCTTTTCTTTTCTTTTTCTCTTTTTAAAAGATTTTATTTATTTATTCGTGAGAGACACAAATAGAGAGAGGCAGAGACACAGACAGAGGAGAAGCAGGCTTCATGCAGGAAGCCTGATGTGGAACTCCATCCCGGGACTCCAGGATCACGCCCTGGGTGGAAGGCAGGCACCAAACCGCTGAGCCACCCAGGGATCCCTGGTCTCTATTTTCATTCTGATCTTACTTGATTCCTTCCTTCTGCTATTTTAGGGCTTAATTTGCCCTTTTTCTTTTCTAATTCTAATTCTTTGAGTGTAAAATGTAGTTTATATATTTTAGACCTTTCATTTTTCTTAATATATGCCTCAATCATTACAAACCTCCTTCTAAGAACTACTTTTGCAGCATCCTATAGGTTTTAGTGTGTTGTTTTAATTCTCATTTGTTTCAAGATATATATATATATATTTAATTTCCCTTTTGATTTATTCTTTGACCCATTTGTCATTTGGATGTAATGTTTATTTTCCCATTGGGACTTTCTCCAGTGTTCTTTTTTTCATTTGCTATGAATTTAATCTTCTTAAACTTGTTGACTTGTTTTGTGGCCTGTAGGACCTATATGGAAAATGTTCCAGGTGCACTTGAGAAAAGTATGTGTTATGTTCCTATTAAATCTGTTATGTTCCTAATATGTTTATTGGATCCATTTGGTTCAAGTCCAAGGTTTCCTGGTTGATTTTCTGTCTGGATGATCTATACATTTCTGAAAGTGGACTATTGGATTCCCCTATTACTATTGTATTTTCGTCCATTTCTCCCTTCAGATTTATTGGTATTTGCTTAATATATGCAAATGCTCCAATGTTAGGTGCACGCACATTTATCCCTGATATATCTTCTTGATGAGTTAACACAATTTTCATTATAATGATAATATAATTGTCTCTTTTGCTATTTGGGGCTTGAAGTATATTTTTTTTTTCAGATACAAATATAGCCATTTTCACTTTTATTCCCCACTTGCATGGAATATTTTTGTAATCTCTTCACTTTGGCCTATGTTACCTTTTAAGCTGGACTGAGTCTCTTACAGACAGACTAGACTTGAATTTTTTTTTTTAATCATCCAGCTACACTGTGGGGTTTTCTTTTTATTATAGAAGTCAATCCATTATATTTAGAGTAACCATTCCTAGGTAAGGATTACTAATGCCCTTTTAATAATTGCTTTCTGGCCATTTTGCAGTTCTAGTATTCCTTTTCTCCTCTCTTTCTACCTACATTGGTGAATTGGTGATTTTTTGTTGTATTGTACTCTGATTCCCTTCTCTTTACCTTTTTGAATCTACTACAGATATTTTCCTTGTGGTTACCATGAGGCTTACTTATAAACATCTTATAAATATATTATGCTGATAGCAGCTTAAATTTGATTACATAGAAATGATATATCTTTATACTCTCCTATTTTATGTTTTTTTCTTAAAGATTTTATGTATTTATTCATGAGTGACACCAAGAGAGAGGCAGAGACATAGGCAGAGGGAGAAAAAGTTTCCCTGAGGGAGAGCCCAAAGTGGGACTTTATCCCAGGAACCTGGGACCATGCCCTGAGCCAAAACCAGATGCTCAACTGCTGAGCCACTGAGGTGTCCCTCCTGTTTTACATTTTCAATGTCATAATTTACTTCTTTTTATATTTTGTATTCATTACCAACATATAGTAGATACAGTTATTTTTAATTCTCATTTCCTTGAACTTGAACTTTATACAATGGTTAAGTATTCATTACAATATTCTATTATAGAACTGGAGTTTTCTAAATTTTATTACATATTTTCACTTTTACCAATATGTTGCATTTTTTTTATGTTTTCATGTTACTAATTAACATCTTTTCAACTCAGCTTGAAGAATTTCTTTCTTCAGCTCTTGTAAGGCAGATATAGTGGTGATGAACTACCCAGCTTTTTGACTGGACAAGCCTTTATTTCTTCTTCATACCTAATGAATAATTTTGCCAGATAAAATATTCCTAACTAGAATTTATTTTTCCTTTCAGAGCTTTGAAAATAAATCACTCAGTTTTCTCCTTTGCCTGTAAGGTTTCTGCTGAGAAATCTCCTGATAGCTTAATGGGGGTCGTTTGTGGGTTACAATTTTATTTCTCTTGCGCTTTCAGGATTTTTTAAATCTTTGATTTTGACTTTTTTTTATTTTGACATTTTTATTATAATGTGCCTTGGAGAACATTATTTTGGATTCAAATAATGAAATGATATATTAATTGGATAAATTTGGGTGTCCAAGTCTTTCTCCAGGATTGGTAAGTACTTAACCATTATTTCTTTAAACAAACTTTTTGGCTCCTCTCCTTGTCTTCTCCTTTTAGAGCACTAACCATTCTGACATTTTTCTTTTAATTGTGTTCCATGATTATGTAGACTTCCTTCACTCTTTTTCTTTGTTCTCCTTTATTGGGTCATTTCTAAGTGCCAGCCCTCTAATTCACTGATTCTATCTTCTGTTTGATCTATTTTGATTTTAATGCTCTATATTGAATTTTTCATTTTCGCTATTAAATTCTTCAGCTCTTCAGAATTTCTGTTTGGTTCCTTTGTATGATTTCTAAGTCTTTGTAAAATTTCTTATTTTGTTCATGCATTTTTCCCTTGATTTTGTTGAATTGTGTTTCTGTTTGGTTTTTGTAGCTCACTGAGTTTCTTCAATACAACGATTTTGAATTATTGCTTAAATACGTTGCAGATTTCTTTGTATTGGGTTCTTTACTGGAAAATCATGGTTAAATCCCTTTCACGAAGATGGCACCAAAGGTGAAGAAGGTAGCTCCTGCCCCTCCCAAAGCTGAAGATAAAGCAAAGGCTTTGAAAGCTAAGAAAGCAGTGCTGAAAGGTGTGCACGGTCACAAAAAAAAAGAAGATACGTATGTCACCTACATTCCGACGACCCAAGACTCTGCGTTTCTGAAGGCAGCCCAAATATCCTTGAAAGAGCGCCCCCAGGAGAAACAAGCTTGATCACTATGCCATCATCAAATTCCTCCTGACTACTGAATCAGCCATGAAGAAAATAGAAGATAACAACACACTTGTGTTCATTGTGGATGTCAAGGCCAATAAGCACCAGATCAAACAGGCTGTGAAGAAGCTCTATGACATTGATGTGGCTAAGATCAACACCTTGATCAGATTGGGATCATCTAAACTGAGTCCACTGGCTATAAATCTAAATATAATTTTTTCACCAAAAAGAAGAAGAAGAAGAAGAAGAAGAAGAAGAAGAAGAAGAAGAAGAAAGAAGAAGAAGAAGAAGAAGAAGAAGAAGAAGAAGAAGAAGAAGAAGAAGAAGAGAAGAAGAAGAAAATCATGGTTATCTTTTGGTGGTGCCATGCTTCCTTCATTCAGCATGTTCCTTGGAGTTTTGTATAGATATTGTTACATTTGAAGTAGCTGTTCCTTCTCTAATTTTTACTCGTTGCCGTCAGGTGGGAGATATGTTTTGCTGGTTCTGCATTTATCTGAGGCTTTCTCTGGTTTTTTATTGATACACCTGTTTCCATGCTTTTTTGCTCCCTCTTGTGGCAGAATTCTTTTTTTTTTTTTTTTTTTTTTTTTTGTGGCCAACACACACGAGAAAATGCTCTGCATCACTTGTCATCAGGGAAATACAAATCAAAACCACAATAAGATACCACCTCACACCAGTGAGAATGGGGCAAATTAACAAGGCAGGAAACCACAAATGTTGGAGAGGATGCAGAGAAAAGGGAACCCTCTTGCACTATTGGTGAGAATGTGAACTGGTGCAGCCACTCTGGAAAACTGTGTGGAGGTTCCTCAAAGAGTTAAAAATAGACCTGCCCTATGACCCAGCAATTGCACCGCTGGGGATTTACCCCAAAGATACAGATGCAATGAAATGCCAGGACACCTGCCCCCGATGTTTCTAGCAGCAATGGCCACAATAGCCAAACTGTGGAAGGAGCCTCGGTGTCCTATCGAAAGATGAGTGGATAAAGAAGATGTGGTCTCCGTATACAATGGAATATTACTCAGCCATTAGAAATGACAAATACCCACCATTTGCTTCGACGGGGATGGAACTGGAGAGTATTATGTGGAGTGAAATAAGTCAGTCGGAGAAGGACAAACATTATATGTTCTCATTCATTTGGGGAATATAAATAATTTTGTGCCAGAATTCTTAAGCTTGGATATCTGGAAACCTCTGTTTTCCTAACGGTGGTGCTACAGTTGAAGTTTTAAGTTTGCTCACTTTCCTGACTCACTTCCTCTTTACTGAAGCTCGTTCTTTCTCACTAGTGCCCTTGAAACATCATGAAAGGATCTGGCCACATATCGAGGGGTAGGTGTGGGTTTGGCATATGTGGGCCAGTTGGTTGAATCCTGTAATATTTTTCCAACAGCTCATGGCCAGGCTTCCTGTTGGGGTTCTGAACATGGTCAGCGGGAACTGAATCTGTTTAATGCCCTTTCACATTCTTATCTGCCTTTTCTCTCATACTCTTCTTCCTCCCAGTCATGGAGATCTTAACTCAATACTCTGATAGAGAAATCATTTTCTCTAGTAGTATCCTTTTTTTTAAATTTATTTTTTATTGGTGTTCAATTTACCAACAGACAGAATAACCCCCAGTGCCCGTCACCCATTCACTCCCACCCCCTGCCCTCCTCCCCTTCTACCACCCCTAGTTCGTTTCCCAGAGTTAGCAGTCTTTACGTTCTGTCTCCCTTTCTGATATTTCCCACACATTTCTTCCCCCTTCCCTTACATTCCCTTTCACTATTATTTTTATTCCCCAAATGAATGAGAACATATAATGTTTGTCTTTCTCCGACTGACTTACTTCACTCAGCATAATACCCTCCAGTTCCATCCACGTTGAAGCAAATGGTGGGTATTTGTCGTTTCTAATGGCTGAGGAATATTCCATTGTATACATAAACCACATCTTCTTTATCCATTCATCTTTCAATGGACACCGAGGCTCCTTCCACAGCTTGGCTATTGTGGCCATTGCTGCTAGAAACATCGGGGTGCAGGTGTCCCTGCGTTTCATTGCATCTGTATCTTTGGGGTAAATCCCCAACAGTGCACCAGTAGTATCCTGCATAGCTGGGGAAATAGAGCACTTGCTCACCGTCTCCCTTCCCCCAATAGGAGATGTTACCTACAGGTTAGTTCAGCTCACACTGTGCCACCTTATGGTATGGGACCTGCTGAAAAATTCCTCTTACCTTCTCCAGTACATCCAAACTTTTTTTTGTGTGTTTTAGGTTTTTGTTGTTGTGGTGGTTTTGGTTTGGTCTTAGTTTCCAACAGAGTACTGGAATCTCTCTTCTTGAAACTTGGACTTTGTGAAGGCTATCTCCTCTGGGGCACCAGCTTAAGTCTGCTCTCCAGGAGCTTCCTATTCACAGCTGATGAAGCCTGGTCATAAGGTCCTGTTATTTCCCTGACTGTACTGATGTCTGTCTGCCAATCGTCTGATGCACAGGTGGGTAAGATTCTTCTCTTATTCCTTTGTATATGGTGCCACAGTTTCCACAGAGACACTTTTGTTCGTGGATGAATGATGAATATAAGTTGTGAAAAAGAGGGAAAAAGAAGAACATCTTATTTTGCCATGATGCTGACATTGATATATATATATATATATATATATATTTTAATTAAGAAGGCTCCACTCCCAGTGTGGCCAAGTGTGGCCCAGTGTGGGGCTTGAACTCATGACATGAGATCAAGAACTGAGATGAGATCAAAAGTTGGACTCTTAACCAACTGAAACACCCAGGCACTCCCTCACATTGGCTTTCAACTTGACTATTTCTCTATTTGTTATACTTATCTCTATGTAACATTTATTTGATAATTTGATCTGTATGCTTCCTCTAAAATTTATTTCCAAATATCACTTATGATTTCTTACTAAAATTAAATTTGTAAAGATTTTATTTATTTATTTATGAGAGACAGAGAGAGAGGCAGAGACATAGGCAGAGGGAGAAGCAGGGTCCTCACAGGGAGCCTGAGTGGGAACTTGATCCCAGGACCCAGGATCATGCTCTGAGCCGAAGGCAGACACTTGACCGCTGAGCCACCCAGGCATCTGTGATTTCCTACTAAAATTAATTTAAAAGTGTTATCAAGTTTCTTAGTTCTTTATATTTATAGTCTTATATATCTTTACAGTTTTCTGAACACATGGGACTAGGTATTATGGTACATGTTCTATATAATACTTCGCAAAATGTGTAGCAGTAATAAATTTATTTTTAAAACTTCCAGGAGGGTTCCCCTTCCTCCAGCCACTCTGGAAAACTGTGTGGAGATTCCTCAAAGAGTTAAAAATAGACCTGCCCTACGACCCAGCAATTGCACTGCTGGGGATTTACCCCAAAGATACAGGTGCAGTGAAATGCCAGGACACCTGCACCCCAATGTTTATAGCAGCAATGTCCACAATAGCCAAACTGTGGAAGGAGCCTCGGTGTCCATCGAAAGATGAATGGATGAAGAAGATGTGGTCTATGTATACGATGGAATATTCCTCAGCCGTTAGAAATGACAAATACCCACCATTTGCTTCGACGTAGATGGAACTGGAGGGTATTATGCTGAGTGAAATAAGTCCATCGGAGAAGGACAAACATTCTATGGTCTCATTCATTTGGGGAATATAAAAAACATTGAAAGGGAATAAAGGGGAAAGGAGAGAAAATGAGTGGGAAATATCAGTGAGGATGACAGAACATGAGAGACTCTTAACTCTAAGAAACGAACAAGGGGTAGTGGAAGGGGAGGTGGGATGAGGGTTGGAATGACTGGGTGATGGGCACTGTGGGGGGCACTTGATGGGATGAGCACTGGGTGCTATGCTATATGTTGGCAAATTGAACTCTAATAAAACAAAAACAAAAACAAAATTTCAAGTAGCTTTGTAAACTGACTAGAGGGCAGTGTGAGAGTTCCAAAAATTTAGAGAATATGTTATTGGAAAGAATGAATAGGATAAAGAGAATTAGATCACATATTTCTTAAATCCCCATTACTAGTAGTATGTTATATAGCTAATTAGCTGGAGTCTTAAAATGTATTATCCTGATTCACTGTCAGTTTTATAAAGAAAATATTGTATTACTAACCTAGTTGTGATATCTATACCCTTCTTGATTATATCAATTTCAATCATTCACCTTTCCAGTGATTACCAAGATCTTGAATTTGATTTTATGTATATAGTTACACATATGTGAAAATTATGTGTTATATGTCTTGCTTTTCATCGTTATCTAAGTGGTTAATTACTGTATATATTTTTACCATTTGTATTTTTCAATCAATACATTTGTCAATTTCTGTATATTAACATTTGTTAATACAATGTTTCCAGTTTCACTGATTGAAAATGTTTTAGTGTGTAAGTAAACCATAGTCAATTTATTCATCCTTCTGCTGATGAGTAGATGGTTGTGTTAGTGTGTGTGTATGTGTATATATGCATATATACATATATTTCTGTATACACACATACAAACAAGAGACTTACGGAATTATAGATATCAATGCATGTGACTCTTCACAAATATATGAGAAATTCTCTAGGATATATATTTAAGAGTGAAATTGCTATGTAACACGATATGTGCATTATAAACTTTGATATGAAAAACCAAATTGCTGTTCAAAGTTATTGTAACATACTAACATCTGTAATCACATTAACAAGAGAATTATACAAACACTCCTATTCTATATACATTCTCACCTAGAACTGGTGTCTGTTCTCCAACCCTCCTTTCAAAAACAGAATGGAATGTGAATTTATGGCTCACTGTAGTTTTAACTTAATTTCTCAATTCTCTTATTTTCATAATTTTATTATTACTTAGAATTTCATTTCTGCTAATTACTTTTTCACAATCTTTTTCATTTAGATTGTTTCTCCTCATTTG
Source organism: Canis lupus dingo (assembly GCF_003254725.2). Lineage (NCBI taxonomy): Eukaryota > Metazoa > Chordata > Mammalia > Carnivora > Canidae > Canis > Canis lupus. Next base: position 26,271,886 of record NC_064261.1, on the reverse strand, counting down.
TAGTTCTTTTTTTTTAAGAGAGTTTTTAAAATTCTTTTTATTTATTTATGATAGTCACACAGAGAGAGAGAGAAGGAGAGGCAGAGACATAGGCAGAGGGAGAAGCAGGCTCCATGCACCGGGAGCCCGACGTGGGATTCGATCCCGGGTCTCCAGGATCACGCCCCGGGCCAGAGGCAGGAGCCAAACCGCTGCGCCACCCAGGGATCCCCCCTCATTTGTAGTTCTTTAATTAATTTTGGATACTAATCCTTATATAATACATTTGTTGCAAATATTATTATACCCTATGGCTTATCATCATTTTTTAGCATTTCTGGATGCACAGAAATTTATACATATTAATAAATACATTTATCAATTTTTCTACGGTTTGTGCTCTTAGTTAATTTCCTAATTCCTTCTCTGTAGTAAGACAATAGATGCATTTTTGTTTTTGTCCTCCAAAATTGTTTAAAGTTTTGTTTTTCATTTTGGTTTTAATCAATCTTTAATGTATTTTTGCATATTATCTGAAATATTCAGTTTTCAGATGTTTTTATCAAGAATAAAAACATGTTTTATCAAGAATAATTTTTGAATATTCCATCTTTTTCTCAATGGTTTACAAAACCAATTAAGTCATTTAACAAATTTTTCTGAATATATCTGTCCACTTCTGACCTATTGTTTCTCATTGGGTTGTCAATCCCATTATCAAAGGCAGATTATAAAAAATTTAGCTTGTTTTTCCACAACATTTTGTAACTAATATTTTCCACATCTTTATGAGATATAATTTACATACTATAATATCACCCATTAAAAATGTACAATTTGATATTTTCAGCATATTCAGATTTGTACAGCCATCACTACAATCTAAGTTTAGAACATTTTCATCACCTCATAAAGAAACCTTATATTCAGTAACAGTCATATTCAATCCCTTGCCACCCATAAAGCCATAGACAAACACTAATTTGCTTTCTGTTTCTATAGACTTGCCTTGCCTGGAATGGATAATGTTAAGTGGAATCACACAGTATGTGGTCTTTTGTATCTGGCTCCTTTTAAATTACATAATGTTTTCAAGGTTCAGCCATGTTGTACAATGTATTAATTCTTCATTATTTTTACTACCAAATAATATTATATTATATAGGTATATTATATGTTGTTTAGCTGTTTGGCAGTTGATGGACATGTGATTTATTCTCACCTTTTTGTTTCTTTTAAAGATTTATTTATTTATACATGAGAGACAGACAGAGAGGCAGAGATACAAGCAGAGGGAGAAGCAGGCTCCACACAGGAAGCCCGACGTGGGACTCCATCCTGGGTCTCCAGGATCACGGCCTGGGCTGAAGGCAGCGCCAAACTTCTGATCCACCAGGCTGCCTTTTTTTTTTTTTTTTTTTTTTTTAAGATTTTATTTATATTCTCACCTTTTTGGCTGTTCAACACAATACTGCTGCCTTAACTAATCTTGATTCTTTTTTTACATACAATTTAGAAATTATTTGTCACATTCCATAAAATATCCTGGAAGATTTTGTAAATAAATCTAAGTTTAATGTGAGGGTAATTAACATATCTACAAAATTAGGTATTTTATAAAAAATAAGTATATGTATATATACACACACATGTACAGATTATTTCCTATTCAATAAGGGTCATACATAGATCTTATTAGATTTATTCCTAGGAGTTTTATTTTTTGACTGCTATACATGTAAGACTCTTAAAAGTATATGTTCTATGAGTTGATAAAAAGATATTTAATTAATTTTTATATATTGATCTTATATCCAGCAAACTTGCTGAAGTTTATACTATAAATCTGCCTTCAGGATGCCTGGGTTGCTCAGTAGTTGAGCGTCTGCCTTTGGCTCAGGGAGTGATCTTGGAGTTCCAGGATGGAATCCCACATTGGTCTTCTCCCTCTGCCTATGTCTCTGACTCTCTGTGTCCCTTGTCAATAAATAAATAAAATCTCTAAAAAAATAAATAAATCTGCCTTTACAGAACCTGTTTTTATATATGGGAAATCATATTGTATTCAATTAATGACAGATTTATTCTTTCTTTGAAATTTCTTCTTGTTATTTAGTTGTTAGTCCTCTGATCTAGTCAGAGCTCCCATTCCTATACTGATGAAAGATATAAGAAATAATGTATTTTTCTTTTTTCTGATTTTAAATAGCAATCTCTAATGTACCGTTAGGCATGATATGTGATATGCAAACAATCTATCATGTAAAAGAAGTCTTCTACTATTCCTAATTTTTTTCAGGGTTTTAAAACAAATGTGTGTTGAAATAGATCATATAACATTTTCTACATCTATTCAGAGTAATTTCCCACTTTAATTAATAATGTGGTAAAGAACATCAACAGATTTTATGTTACATAATTATTGCATTCCTAGAAACTTGACTTTGTCATAGGTTATTATTATTTTACACATTACCGGATTTTGTTTGCTTAACAGTTTAGATATGTTCGCATCTATATTCATGAATGAAAATAGCATGCATATGTAGTTCTTGGCTGGTTTGTTATAAAGATTACAGTGACTCCAGAAGATCTGGAGAGGATTCTTTCTTTTTAAGCTATCTTATAGCACTAAGGGTTTAATAATGCTGCCATTATCTGATATTTGAAGCTCAGTAATAAAATACCATGGACTTATGGGGGGATTTTATTATCTTTAATATTTATCTGTCTTTTCATATCATTTATTTCCTACTGAGCATATATCAATGACTACATATTTTTTTAGGACATTGTTCCTTTTAGGAGTTTTCAAATGTATTGCTATATTTTTGAGATTAGATATGTCTTGTTATTATTATTTTAATACTTAGTAGAGTTAAATATATGTATCCTTTTAATATCTATCATTATTTGTATGTGTTTGTGTGTGTGAATTCTTTGTCTCTCATTCTCTATTACTTTTTAGCCATTATGTCAGAAGTTTGTTATTTTATTAGTCTTTTCAAAGAAATGTAGAAACTTTGGGCTTTGTTTGTCATTTCAATTTTATAATTACTTTGAAAAAGTTAAGAGTTATTAAATGAGGAAATATCAAGTGGATGTCTCTGAAAATGCCCCCACTGAACTACTGTAATAAAGCAAAAGCAATTTTTCATTCCATGAGAAATTTCATAAATTAGCACCACCATCAGTGATTTAAATTACAAGAGTATGGACTCCATTAAAAAGATAGTCAGTTTGCTTTTATTGTCTTCAAAAACCTATCATTAGGAAACTAAAGTTGTTACTACAACTTACAAGTTGTTACATCAGTACCATGAGATGTACCTGTACCAGGAACCTATCAAGTAGTAGATCATCTGGCCTTTGGTATCTAACTACTGATATGGTATATATATATATATATATATATATATATATATATATATATATTTCTGATCTTCACCACTGAAGAGTATCAATAGCAGTTTGCATTTAGGTGTGAAAGATGACAGCACACACTTATCTTGCCCCATGGTTCTGTCCACTGTCTTCCCCTCAGTCACAAATGTAGAACAGGCAATTGATTATCAAGGATATAAAAACACCAATAAAGATATTGAATCTCAATACTAGTCATTAAAATTCAATTAATTTAATATCATTTTCAGTCTATCAAATTGATAAAAGTTTAGGTAGGTTATGGGACTGTGGATAATATTGTTACTCTTGTCTATTACTTGTGGAAATAACAATTCTCACAATATTTTGGGATTATCTCACAATACCTGAAGTAAATGTAATAGTAATAATCATAATAATAAACCTTGACATGAGAATCCTAAATGTGTGAATCAATTTTAAATAAGTAAAAGGCCATGTGAAATATATGAGAATATACATAGTTATTTTTATTGCAGAATTGCTTGAATGGCAAAAATAAACAACAACCCCCCCAAAAAAACTTCTGAATATCTAGTATATTTTACATAATAAAATTGAGATATATTTGTAGCTATTACCTTGTAAAACTTCCACCTGGTGTATCATTAAGTAAAACAATAAGGCAATGGGAGTATTTAGTAATACAACCCTGTATTAGAAAATAAAAACAAACAGCATGAGGTTAGATGAAGACGTCAGTAGATACACTCCAAATTGTTCATTGTTAGTTTGAAAAAGGGTAGGATTACTGAAAAAATTTTTCTTTGACTCCATGTTTAGAATTTCTATAAAAGCTTGATTTATTTTATTTAAAAATAATTTATAAAGCAATGGATTTACAAACTTATACCCAATGTGCATTCAAATTATATGCAAACTAAGTCCAGATCTCTTAACTCCTAGTTCACTGTGTTTTCCTAGATATTCATTTTTCCACCCTATTGTTATATATAATTAAATACTAAGAAATTTCCACTTCAAAGAGAATGTTTCATGACTACTTCTTTCAATTTTTTTTTACAATAACTCTTATAAAGTCTGGGGATAGTGTCTTTTTGGCAGGCAATAATTTATGCATCCATTAAGGAAACGATTCATTTATCTGTAAACTTTGTAGAACAAAATTTGGAAAATATGAATAAGCAAGAATAAGCTCTGAGGATGCAGAAAAAATCTCTTACAGCCCAGATTCTCAACATTGTGTATTTTATTCCTAAGAAAATCCTTCAACTGCTTCATAGAACTTGAGTATTTATGATTGTCTCACAGCATTAATAAATAATATTAGATTTATGAAGAATGATGGCTATTAAGGTAGAACAGTAATGTCTATTTACAAAGCAAAACTTATCTTGATTGATGCAGGGAAGAAAGAAAAAGAAACTGACAAAACAGGAGCTAGAAGAGTCAACTAAATAAATAATAAGCCCCTGCAGGTTCAGATGGTATGTATATACGTGCACATATATACACATATGGGCTAAGGTTAAGTGGAAATTTAAGATGCATCTCTAGTGTCTGCTCTCAATCCCAGGTTATAGTCCTTCCTCTAGTTAACATGGAAAATCGTGGGGTAGTTGAATGAATGAGTTTATTACCATACACAACCTATGCAAACCAGAATAACCAAATAGCAAATAAAATGGAATGACACATATTTAGAGTATTTTCTTGGTGCTCTCTAGAAGCTAATGGCTTATGTGAATAGAGCTGCAACAAAATGAGAGCAACATAATAAATGAATTCATGGCTACTGAGTGAAGACATACAAATCCATGCAAGGAACAATAAAATACTTTTAAAAAGCAAAATGGCAAACCACAAAAGTGCCATGCATAGAGGTATTTATTTAGTGAAGTAACCCTAAAAGTGAGTTAAAACGTATTCATAGAAATTTATGAAAAATACAAATATAAAAAGATGATTAAGCATAAGGAATGTTTAAATTCAGAAATCAGTGTCATATACCACATTAACAGACTGAAAAGATAAGACTGTCACCATCTCAACAGATGCAAAAAATTATTTTGATAAAATAATCATTCAACATGAAAAATTTTAGGAGATAATAAATACCTTCTTAACTTGATCAAATATATCTCTCAGAAATTTGTGGCAATCATCACTTAGCAATGAGACTTTATTTATTTATTTATTTATTTATTTATTTATTTATTTATATAAAGATTTTATCCATCCATTCACAAGAGACACACACAGAGAGAGAGAGAGGCAGAGACACAGGCCGAGGAAGAAGCAGGCTCCATGAAGAGAGCTCCGACGTGGGACTTGATCCTGGGACTCCAGGATCACGCCCTGGGCCGAAGGCAGGTGCTAAACCACTGAGCCACCCAGGGATCCCCAGCAATGAGACTTTAAAATAATTTCTTATATAGTCAGGAACATGACTAGAACTATGACTATCATGGCTTCTATTAAACATTGTTCAAAGGGAACTGAGCGTTGGAATGAAGAGGAAAGGAATAAACAAACAAAGAGAAAGAGAGGGGGAGAGAGAAAAAGAGAAAGAAAGGGAGGGAAGAGAAAGATGTAAAAAATTACTGGCGGAAATCCAGCAAACAGAGATCACTACCATTCCTTTGAAAGTGGTCCAGGGCTCAGTTATTTTTAGGGGTAGAATTCTAAATTTTAAACTGGTTTTCCATATGATTATGAAAGTATGTTATTCAAAGTTGGGAGATAGAATATACTTTCTTTAACAGTTTATTTTATAACTCTTAAGTATTTAGACATAGGGTGTGTCACCTTTCATTTGCACAAATGCCATAGGCCTCCCTATTGTTAGCATTGGGTGCTTAAACACAATTATTTTTACACAACTAATTTAAAAAGAATAGGAAGAAAAGGACAAACAGTATATTTGGAATAAATTATTTGTATCCTATAGGACAGGCAAAATGGTGTATGTGAAAGTATATATATTCATTACACAAGTAGTTTCTAAAATTATGAGAAAATGACGGATTATACATAGAAAAATTGGCAGAGTTTGGGAGCAGGCAATGTATAAAAGAGAAAACTCCAAATTAACAGTACCCAATTAGCCCTGGCAAGGAGTCAGAGAGATGGTGTTTTTATATATATTGCATAGAACAGGATGGTAGATTTCTATATTTTTTGGAAAGAAATCTGTTAATATCTATTAAAATTTAAGTACACATAACCCTTGACCCAGTAATCTTACTTCTGTGGATTTCTTTTTGGACAGTTTAAAAGTGAAAGCATTGGTAAGTACAACTTTATGTACAAAAATGTTCAATACAGCATTGCTTGTATTGACAAAAAAAAAAAAAAAAAACAACACCCCCCGCCCCGCCAAGAAACAAACCTTGAAAACAATCTTGAATAACTGTTACTAGAAGAATAAATTTGGTGAATCCATATTATGAAATATAAAATACCAGTTATTTCAAAGGATATATCAAATCTTTCTTAATTAACATGGGGAAAAAAGTTCAGTGAGAAAATCAAGTAATGAAGAAAGGCACCAATGCATATTTACTGTCAAGTATGCTCATGTTGACATGTTTCTACAAACAGAAAAATAAGTCAAGATATACGGGCAAGGTTGTTAATTATCTTAGAGCTGGCATGAGAAATGGAGATCCCATATCATTAGTAAAAATCTAGACTGATACATTTCTTTTAGAGTATCTTAAGAAGACATTCTTAAAGCAGTAAATATGTACATACATCTTGACTTCTACTTCTGGCAATTTATCATAAATAAATAAATAAACAAATAGTTTATGCACATAAAATTTGTTTATTGCAAGATAATATACAATAACAAGTTAAAAATACTAGGAGGAGGATTAATGAATATCCAGTCATGGAGGAAGGATAAGTACCTAAAGTGGTGTCATTACCCTATGATCTTATAAAACCATTACATGTAATGATATAAGACTATGAAGTGATGTGAAAAAATAGCCAAGTTAAAATTAGGCCTCAAATCAAGCAGACTATGGAATCATATTTATATATGATTAAAATAAAGATCAACTTGTAAAAGAAGAAATTTGTAAAAAATAGAAGAATTTGCAAAAGAAGAAAATATTTCCTTCCATTTTGACTTTGACTAAATAAATATTTTAGAATAACAATCTAATTAAAATGCTCAACAGACTTTTTTTATTGCCTGCTTGGTATCACACATTGTACCAAAAATACAGTGGTGAAAGTGTTACATATAGGTTTTGTCTTTGTAGAGCTTATATAGATAGAAAGCATGATGTCAAACAAATAATTATACCTATACTATAATCTTAAAATTGGGATAAATGTTATTGAAGGAAAGCATAGGATCTCTGAAAGTGATGCTACAGGTTAGGAGCACCTCCCAGAGGCAGTGACAAAAAATGAAGGACCAACGAGATTGTCCAGGTGTTGGGCCATACACAAATGCAATGAACACATTACAGGCAGATTGTGCAAGACCCTGGAAACAGAGATGGAGAGACAGAGGAAGAGGGAGATAGGAGAGAGGGAGAAATACAGAAAATGATGGTAACATTGTAGCTGTGTCACCCAGAAAGCCCTCAATATGTTGTATCTTTTTATTTAAGAGACTAAGGAATATTACATTATATTTTGGAGACATTTTTCTCTAGTCTGGTAGCAGTCTCTACCCAAATCAGGAAGATATGGTAAAATTCATTGGTTGTAGTTTAGATCCTATTTTGCTCTATGATATTGATTAGGTTACTTCTATGACATCATATATTTATCATATCATAACAGATATATGTTTATGGGAATAGATATACAGAATTCATTCAGTTTGGAAGTGAGTATGGGAACCAGGAACATACATGTGACCACAATGTAAATTCTTCATTTTGAAAAAGAAAACCCAAATAGTCCAGCTGCCTATTTCTTCCTTAGGAGAATTCTTCCCAAGGTGGAGGCAACTACCTTCCTGTACTAATAATCAGAATCCAGGAGGAGAAATCTAGGGTCAAAAGTACATTGAATCACCCTCAGCTCCTACTCTGAAATGTCTCTTCCCATGGTGGTGCAGAAGCTTACAGAAGATAAGAAATGCAAATAGCCAACTCAACGCTACATTATTTAAATAATTATTTCATTCCAGTAATCTCTGCTAGCTGCATCTTGGGAATGGATCAGATGGAGTGTGAACTGCTTTGGAATGCAAGGAAGACTGAATTGCATCACTGTGCTAATGAAGGCAGGTGCTTGGAGGCTTAAATGAGTTTAAAAGCAGGGATCCCTCGCAGTCTTCATGAAGTGTCAAAAATTCTGGAAAAATAGGAAAGTTTTCCAATAACAGGATTTGTTTGTTTAATTCTCATGTAGAGGAGTAAAATACAGGATATAGAAAAGATGAGGAACCTTACAGTTTCCCTTACCAGGCAATTTTCAAAATCACTAAGAGCCTCTATATCCTTTGGAAATGGAGGTAATATTACCTTATAGGCTTATAGAGGTTACTGGCAATGCCCCACACATATTTCCTCGGCCTGCTTTCAAGTGGCCTGCAGTTCCTGTGCATGCCCATGGCTTCCTCAGTGTCTCTGGGTAATATTCTTTGGCCCGGGGAATATGCTGGACCCATGCACATAGCAGGGCTGTAGCATAGAAGAGTTAACTCCCCAGGAGCAAACCCCAACCAGTGAGGAATAGAAGTTGGTAAACAAGGTGAGTAATTACATGACCTTCCTTGTTCTTTATTGGAGAAATTGGAGGTGAAGGGCACAGTTTCTCAGAGGGTTGGTTCCCTGATTGACCAGACTGGCTTTTTGTCTCCTCCCAGTCTCATTTTCCCATATTCTCATAATGGATTCTGGGATCATTTCTCAAATGAAGTACTTGTACCCAAAACCCTACACAGAGTGGTTTTGGGAGGCAACTTAAACTAAGACAATCTTTCGGGATTAAATATTATATAATACACATGGGACATGAAATGCTCCTCCGTTTGCACAGAGGCTATGTGACTGTTAGCATCAAAGGATCTTGAAACTCAGAGAATTTAGCAATAAACAAAGCAAAGAAACCACCATATAAACCTCAAATATCCTATCCTACTTCTCCAGTAATAGATCCCCTAAGTGTTGCTGGAAACATAACTGCCAAGAATAGGTACTCCATTTCCCAGCTTTATCTCAGTGACATGTGTCATATGATTAACAAGATATGTAGGCCCTTGGCAAGTGGAAGAAAAACAGTCTCTTTAACAAATTGTGTTGGGAAAATTGGACAGCTACATGCAAAAGAATGGAACTGGACCACTTCCTTACACCCCACACAAAAATAAACTCAAAATGGATGTAGCTTCTTGTATTAAATGGAAGGTTGTGCCTTCCCTTTTTCTCTTTCCTTCTCTCCTAGAGGAATGTGGAAGCAATGGTGATTTGTTCTTGGCCATGCAGATAAGAGAATGGCTATAAAGATGTTGAAGTGACCTGACAGTAGGAGCCTGGCTCATCAACACAGTGAAGCTGGTACTCCAGCCTATTCTTTAAGTTCTGCCATTCTGAGTCTGAGTCACACTGCTTAACTCATAACCTAGCTAACATTCATAAAAATCTAAGACTGCAGACATTTAGGATGCCCAAAATCTATGAGAACCCCTAATATCTTGAATAGAGGGGAGAAATTCACATAAAACCCCAAAACTATAGCAATGCATGTCTTTATGGGTTTCTTTCATAAAGTATGATGTATTTTGTGGGCATTTGCTTTTGTTTTCCTATAAAACAATGGCTCACCTTGAGATTGAAGATTTTCAAACTAAATTGTGATTGCAGGCCCAGTTTTGATTGGTTTTCCTTAATGCTTATATTATAGATTATCTTTTTGCAAAGTTAAAATAGTTAGTATTTAAACTCCATTTTTGACATATGGACAATATTGTGGGCCTTCCAACTTAAAAACATAAAACAAAACAAAACAGAAACAAAATCCCAGGTTTTATGTAAAATAATTTTTAAAGGATTTGAGGTATGGGAAATCTCTATAGACCATCAGAACAAACAGATCAGAACAATTATGAAAACATGACATTAGAACTGGCCTTGATGCAAACTGCAAGACTCAGAGAAACTCCAAAGCCAAATGTTTATGTCAGCACTGTGATCTGGTAAGTAAGCACTGGGCCAGAGATAAAGGGATTAAGGCTAGAATCCTGGGGCCCAAGGAAAGACAACACAGTGGTCTCAGGTCAGTTTCATTAACTCATTTCTCGGGACCCACAGAGTCTAGAATCACTGATTTAGCTGCCCAGGATTCCTACAGCTTAATATTAAGCAAATATGAACTGGAAAATAGCATAATCAGATCTAAAGGAAATAAATCACCATGAATAGGAGTCAGCAGTAAAAAATAAAATCAGTGTTATAGAATCCAAAAGCCTTCAGATATTGGCATTATTAGATACATGTTTAAAACTGGTTTATGAAATTAACATAGTGGTAAGCCATAGTTGCTTCAAATAGTAATGCTGATTTAACAAAATTAAAAATATATATATATATAATCCAAAATACAATAAATGGGTAAGTAGAAAATTAGACATGGCTTAGTAACAAATAAGCAAAATACCTAAAACTTTTGATCTTTAGTAGCTGATAGACTTATTAACCTGGAAAAGTTGAAATAATTTACAAATTATTAAAACTTCAGCAAGGTGACTATATATATATATATATATATATAAAGATAAACATAATAATAACCTGTATTTCTATTTATCAGTAATTAAGATCTGGGAAAGATGATTTTTAAGACATATTTATCATAGCAACAAAACTATGCAATAATGAGGAATAAACTGAACAAGATATGTGCCAAAGAAACAGATAACCACATTACTTTATTGAATAACAAACAATATTAAAGAAACCATAAATAACAGAAAGCACACTGGGTTCTTGGATGAAATGATCCATATCATCAATATGTCCACTCCCTTCAAATTTATCCATAAATTTTTATACTTTTAATTAACACTGCAAGTATCATTTTTGCAAGTGAATTGACAAATTCTAAAATTTGTGTAGAGCAAAGTCAAGAATATTGTATTAGATCCCATCTCCCATATATTAAGACATATAAGGTTGTATTATGATAATATAGACACAGAGATTAATAAATGTACCAGAAAGAGAAATCAGATTTAGACCTGTAAGTGATAAGGAAACATCAAATGATAGCCACAGCTGGGTAAATCAGTAAGGAAAAGGATGGCTAATCAATAAATGGTCTAGTTATCCACACAGGAAAATTGATTGGATCATAATCCTTTACTATACATATGATTAATTCTGGTGGATTAATATTTAAATTTTAAAGACTAGACTTCAACATTTTTAAAGTCAATATAGGAAATTATCTTCTTTTTATTTTTTTTTATTTATTTAAGAGACAGAGATCATAAGAGAGCACAAGCAGGGGAGAGAGGGAGAAGGAGACTCCCCACTAAGCAGGGACCCCAAGACCAGGGATCATAACCTATACCAAAGGCAGATGCTTAACTGACTGAACTTCCCAGGCACCCCAGAAACTATCTTTGCAGAGTAGAGAAATGTATTTTAAACAAGATAGAAACTCTGGTCACAAAAGGGAAGGTTGAGATTTAGGATATCAGTTAGATAAATAACCATAAGGTAATTAAAAATGCAAGCACTGAATTCGCAAAAGACATGTACAATGATGTGTTTTTGTCTCTGACATTTGAATAACTCAATACAAAATATGCAAATAATCCAATTAAAAAATAAGCAAAGCATAAGCAAGTATTTCACAGAGGAGGAAATGTGAAGGGCTCACAGACATAAGAAAATATGCTTATCCTGATAATAATCATAGAAATTGAATTAAGATCATAATTAGATATAATTTAATATCCACCAGATTGCTAACAGTTATAAAATCTAGCAACACCAAGTATTGAAAAGGATGCCTGTCAAAACGAATTTACATAAACTACTAGAAGTTGTGTGTTGGTACAACCATTTTGGAAAAGGTTTGACATTTTCTTGCAGCATTGCATAATCACATATGTGTTGTCCTAACATTTTCACTCCTAAGTAAATATGTTGGAGCACTCTTATGCATGGGCACAAGAACAAGAATGTCCACAGCAATCTTTATCTGTGAGTGTGCTTGTGTGCTGTTTATATAAAAATAAAAACAAAAAAATATTGACAACCATGCATGATCATTGCCAAAACAGTATATGAAGTATGGTATATTCATTCAGTGGAATACTATATAAAATAAAATAAATAAACTTCAGGTATGTATGGAATGTGCTGAAAGGCTGTTTTTGTAAGCACACACTGAGCATCCCTTTTTAATCACTATCTTGAGAGTGTAGAGATCCTATCTTTCTTCTATATACCATCAAACAAGATATGTAGAAAAATATGTACAGTGTTCAAGGTCATGGGCTCCAGGGGTGCACAACATGGAACATCTCCTTTGTAAGGAAGAGTGTAAAGATGGAATGCTGGTTGTGCAAGTAGGGAGAAGTTACGGAGTTGCTAGGCTAGTTGCTACACTATAACAGCTTACCCCATGTAGATTCCAGCAGTGATGCTTTGTCCAGAGGGCTGTGCCTAGACCCCCTGTACTTAAGTTCCCCAGTAAAGCTGTCTTGATCACTGTCTCTGAGGGATTTCTTCATTCTCACCAGGTTATCACTCACCCTCTGCTTGGAGTCTGCTGGGGTGGGGTGGGGTGTGGCTACACAAGGCACAAGCAATGGCTTGTAATAGGACTCTTAGAAACATAGGTCAAATCATGACATTATTATAAAACAAACAAACAAACAATACTGAACAATATGTTCTTTAGGCTACCGTACATTCAAAAGAGGGGACCAGGGCTTCTGCAAAGATGGAAACGGGGAGATGGGCCAGAGGTAGATCACATGCTTAAAAAGTTTCTGAAACCATTCTAGATCTTAATGTTTGTGGTGGATTCATTTTATCTTTATACTTCCTATCTTAGATATGCACTACATATATCCTTCAGCATATCTTAAATATAAGCAGCATTTACAACCCATTTCAATGAGATTCTATAGTATCAACCTTTTGTGGCATGCAGTATGACTTGGGAAAGAACATAATTTCTCTTTACTACAGTCTCATTAATTGCAAAATGAAGATAATAACACATACTGTGTGGAAGGACAAAATGTGTGTATGCCTTTGTACATACACTGAAAAAAGGTGAGGATCATTATGGCATTTAAAATGCCCTTTTACGAGCTACTTTGCATCTGTTGGTATATTATGTTTCCCTGGGCCAACACAATGAAGGATTGGTTAGAAGGGATAGCTAAAAATGGCATAGAAAATGTCATAAAGATGGAGTTTCTTTCCTTGTTAAGATTTTATTTACTTATTTGAAGAGGGGCATAGAGAGTACAAGTAGGGGCAGAGGCAGAGGGAGAAAAAGCAGACTCCAAACTGAGCAGGGAGCCGGACTCCAGATTCCATCCCAAGACCGAAGATCATGACCTGATCCAAAGGCAGATGCTTAGCTGACTGAGACACCCAGGGGTCCCCTTTCATCTCTTTTCTTTTATTTTTTTAAAGAGATGTGTTGTTTAGGTGTTTCCGAAATTAATGATACCTGGATTTGTAATACCTTGAGCTTCAAATATATATATATATATATATATATATATATATATATATATATATATATAGTGAGAGAGAGAGAGAGAGAGAGAGAGAGACCTGTACTAAATAGAAGAAGGGGATTACTTTGGTCATCTCAATGATCTCATTCCCTAGTAAAATGTCTGGCATCCTGTTATTTTTTTCCTTTATATAATAAACATCTGTTAAGTATCTACTGTATGCCCAGCTACCTGTTAGGCAGTTGGCAGGCAGCCACACATCTTACTGAATAAATAAATGAATGAACAGACCTTCGGTATACCATGTAGCCAATGTTTGTCACTGAAACTTCTTAACTTAGTTTTCAACTGAAGAGGTTTCATTAATTTTACATACAAATATAGAAATTTTATCATACAAAGTGATAAAGACTAAACTATGTTTTACAGTGTACAGCTTTTTTTAAATCTTTTTTTAAAGATTTTGTTTATTTATTGAGACAGAGAGAGAGAGAGGCAGAGACACAGGCAGAGGGAGAAGCAGGCTCCATGCAGGGAACCCGACGTGGGACTCCATCCTGGGTCTCCAGGATCACACCCGGGCTGCAGGCGGCGCTAAACCGCTGCACCACTGGGGTTGCCCCTACAGTGTACAGCTTTTATAGTACATTTCTCTGTTTTACAAAATTTAGTTATTTAAAATACAGCAAGTGAATTAAAATTGAAAGCAGGAAAGAAAATACATTCCAATACATGGAAACAATTCCTGTTACTATTTAAAGTGTTTTTCTTGTCTTCTTATATACGTACTATGATTTCATGATTATCGACATAATATATAAGCATTATTTTATTCTTCAGTTTGAATATCTCCATGCCTTCATAGAAGGCATATTTTCTGTTAAATGAAGGAGAATACTTCCAGACATAGTAAAATGTACCCTGGTCTGTAAGAAATTGGTATAAAATGATATAGTGCACTTTTGATATACCTAATAAGTTTTGAACATTTATAATAGAATGGATTTCCATCTATTTAACCTGCCTTAGTTTCATACCTTTTTTGGATGAGGGAAATGGACTGATTAACTCATAAGATCCCCTAACAGACTGCAGATTTTACAATGTTCAGGGCAGCTAGAGTTTGTCACAGAACACAGATAAACATAAATCCTCAACGTCCAATGGTTATGTGATCTTAGACGCATTTGGGAAATTCAAGCTGGCAGTAAGTTTTTAGAGGATTCCTAACCTTGGGTTTTAGGGCTTGGCTATCTTCTTTGAATACTCCATTATGCCTAATATAAATGGATTAACATTAATGAAGATGAACAATGAAAAGACATGTCAAACACCATTTTATTGTTTTCTGGGGGCAGGAATGGGGGCACAATGAAAGCAAGGAGGATAAAATGTGAGACCTAATTTGAAAATGTGACAGTTTATAAATGAAGAGGAAAAATGCAGTGTAACACTTATCCCTAAAAGATAGGCTAAGGTTTTCTTTCAACAGTACTTTTTTCATTCTCCAAATAAAAATCTATTGCTTTGGGGTCTATTTCCTTCCCCCAAAATATTCTCTTAGTCTCTGTTGTTATATTCAAAATGCTGAATATGAAAAGAAGAAGAAGAAAAAACACAATTCACATAATACACCAAACTAATTTCATTTTGAGGGTGAACTGAATTGGAAAAATCTCATTTTCTTAAGAAAACTTTGTGTCTCATAAAGTCTTTATGTGCTTTGGAGGAACATGCCTTGCCCTAAGGGGATGCCTGTGCCTGGTTGTGGAGGCAGCAAGAGGGAAAGGAAAAAGAATAAAGGAAACAGTCTTTCTACAAAGTGCAAAGGCCTAGACATTTTAATTCTATCATTTCTCCATTATTTCTTGGTTGATCAACCACTTTTCCCTAAGCAAATTCTCACTTATCTGCTTTTTTTGTGTCTCTACTTATGCAAATTAGAACTTGCTTTTAATTATACAGGGGCCCACTCCCAACACCTGATGATGTTAGAGTGAAAATAGAAAGTGCATTAAGCAGCTTCAGTGGGATTTTATATGCACTGTAATGACCTTTCAGTATGAATTCCTAGCAAGGAAAGGATTTATATTTTTCATATTCTATAGGAAGTTGTTCTTTGTTATAAGATGTCACTTGCAATCTGTAGTGACATTTGACTAGAGGTGTAAAAATGTCATATTTTACCATTGACAGATCCAGTCTGTTCTCTCTTGTCATGGGATAAGGGGCTTTTTCATGCATATATATGACAGCTTGAGATGTTCTTTCAATTGGGTTTTCTTTCTTTCAGTTATTAAATATTCAGGATGTTCATTATGCACCAGAGCCTGAATAATATAAGATTAGTGGGAAACCTTTGTAGGAGCTTTTATTATCATTATTAATATTAATCATGTATGCTGCACTCACTTCTCTACTTTGCAAACTCAAATGTCAATAGAATAAACACACTTCCCCCCCTCCCCCAACCACCCTGTTCTGGTAGGTAAGGAGAAAAAAGCTTCTGAGCAAAAACAAGAAAAAAAATTATCTTAGTTTTTAAAACAATAAGAGAAGGAACAAGATACCAACTTTATAATTTTTCCTTCTGAAGAGAACAATTTGGGAGATAAGAGCAAATTTCAAGACGTAAAAAAAAAAAAAAAAAAAATCCTGAAGTAACACAGATTGGAAGTGGATGAAGCAAAACTGAAACCCAAGACCTTTATCCCTGGCTTTTATTGAGATATAATTGAATTGCAACCCAACACCTTAAGCTGCAGTCAAGGTGCTTCTCTCTTTCACACTGACTTGATACAGCTGAATAAATACCATTGCTGTGTCAGTTACTCAATTGCTACTGAGTTCTGGAATACCAGAAATCACATCCAATCTTTACTCAAACCATGGATATATCATACAATTGAGAATACCAACTATTTCCATTAAATAGAATTAAACAATATCTAACAGAAATAGTATTCTCTTCAGCTTGTCAATGTTCTCACATATATTTTTACTACAGCATCTGCTACATGCATGGATGAATAAATAAATGAAGGTTTTATCATTTTATTCCAAACATCTAGTAGATTCTCTAGTGCCTATAGCTATTCAATAAAGATTTTTGGAATAAATAAAAGATTACCTGCCGAAATATAAGTAATGATAAGGATAATAAAACTACTAAATGTTTTAACTGTACGCCTTCCCATTTTGCAGAGTGTAGTGTGGTAGAAAAGGTAGTGTTTTTGGAACAACACAGAGTCATTGACATTTGGTAGCATTGTGGGTTAACCATGTTATGTAACTAAGAGTCTGTTTCCTAATCAGCCAAATGGAGATTATAAAATCTGTAAGATGGAGTTGATGAAAAGATGAAATGGAATAATGCATGTAAGTTTCTTGGCACAGAGAGTGCTCCATACATATTAACTATTATGAATGTATTTTTTTAAACTTGATAAACATTGATACTCTTCAGCTACATGCCACAAGTCCTTTTTCTCTCTCCACATGCACACTGATCTTGGATAATTTCATCCATCACATGCCTACAGTGACCATCTTTCTGGTCATGGCTCCTGGTTTCACTTCTGAATTTTATTAATGTGTATTTCACTTCTCTTTGGATACCTTTCCTTGAATGTTCTAAAAGAACTTTAAACCTTCTGGTTTAGTATAACCTAGAGGCTAAGAGTCTGTTTATCACACTTAGTGTAAATATGCATATGTGTTTCTGCAAAAATTTCCTTAAATGGGGTGCCATCCCCAATGTAGATGGGGATGTGCTGTGATAAATGGCATGTTTGCCATATGCACAATTGTGACAAGAATTTGGAAAAGACATTGTGATCTAAACATCTTTTTATTAGGTTCCTAGGGGGATTAAATTGAGTTAATACATGTAAAGTAATGAGAACTATGGCACATTTTGAGGAGTGAATGCATTCTAACTTATATTATGATATCCAGAATTGAATTTATCCTATGAGTTCTCAAACTATTCCTTTAAAAAAAAAACGATTTTATTTATTTATTCATGAGAGACACAGAGAGAAAGGCAGAGACATAGGCAGAGACAGAAGGAGGCTCCATGCGGGGAGCCCCATGCGGCACTCGAGATTCATGAACTCCAGGATCCCGCCCTGAGCCAAAGGCAGACACTTAACAACCGAGACACACAGGCATCCCTCAAACTATTTCTCAAATGTTCTATAATTCAGATTTTGATATTTGCCATCTTCTTGATTTCCTAGAGCATGCAATTGAAGGTCTTCATCAATGGACCATTAGACCCCACTTCTGGGCAACCAGCCACCAGGCCAGGCCAAATATACTTGATAAGTGTTTTCACTTAATTTTTTCATATGTTTACTGTCCACAGCTATCTTTTCTCCATCATGACTCCCATCTCTAAATTCAGGTCACATTGCAGTCATGGTTTTTAAACATACATTGAAATTTAAAAAATTTAGATTCAATTAGCCAACATATAGTACATCATTAGTTTAATATGTAGAGCTCAACAATTTATCAGTTGCATCTAACACCCAGTGCCAGTTAGAATGGCTACACTAAAAATTTAATGTACATATGTGTTAAAAAATCTGACAGAAAATTGAGAAAATGGGCAGCCCTGGTGGCCCAGCGGTTTTGCGCCACCTTCGGCCTGGGATGTGATCCTGGAGACCCAGGATCCAGTCCCACGTCGGGCTCCCTGCAGGGAGTCTGCTTCTTCCTCTGCCTGTGTCTCTGCCTCTCTCTCTCTCTCTCTCTGTGTGTCTGTCATGAACTAACTAACTAACTAAATAAATAAATCTAAAAAAAAAAAGAAAGAAAATTGAGAAAATGTGTTTCTCCAATCCCAGATCTCGAGTCTCATTTTCCAGAGTCTTACTCCAGCATTTTTGTAAGTATTGTTCTACAAGTTGTGTCACACACACACACACACACACACACACACACACACACACAGTATCTCCCTTTTATTTTTTACACAAAGCAAGACAAATTTACTTTTAAACTGATGATAATGACTTTCGTTCCTCTTATTATATGCAATCTCTCCACTCTGCCTGTGGAGTCTTTCCTTGTATAGAATCCCACATTTTGTTAGCCCATTCCTACTCTGGGCAATTAGATTGTTTCATTCTTTTGCTTTTTCAAATAACAGGTACGATTGAATACCTTTTCATAAAGTATTTATATACAAGTGAAAGGATACTTATGTTTCTAAAATTAGAACTCTGGTATACAGTTAAAATTTTGATAAACATTGCTAAACTATATAAATATATTGCAACAATTTATTTTACTACTGTACATGAAGTACTTATTTTCCCAACATGTCCACATTTGTATTTAAAAGTATTTTTCAACAAAATACTAAAAGACACTTACAGAATGGGAGAAAATATTTGCAAATGACGTATCAGATAAAGGGCTAGTTTCCAAGATCTATAAAGAACTTATTAAACTCAACAGCAAAGAAACAAACAATCCAATCATGAAATGGGCAAAAGACATGAAGAGAAATCTCACAGAGGAAGACATAGACATGGCCAACACGCACATGAGAAAATGCTCTGCATCACTTGCCATCAGGGAAATACTAATCAAAACCACCATGAGATCCCACCTCACACCAGTGAGAATGGGGAAAATTAACAAGGCAGGAAACCACAAATGTTGGAGAGGATGCGGAGAAAAGGGAACCCTCTTGCACTGTTTGTGGGAATGTGAACTGGTGCAGCCACTCTGGAAAACTGTGTGGAGGTTCCTCAAAGAGTTAAAAATAGACCTGCCCTACGACCCAGCAATTGCACTGCTGGGGATTTACCCCAAAGATACAGATGCAATGAAATGCCGAGATACCTGCACCCCGATGTTTATAGCAGCAATGGCCACAGTAGCCAAACTGTGGAAGGAGCCTCGGTGTCTACCGAAAGATGAATGGATAAAGAAGATGTGGTTTATGTATACAATGGAATATTCCTCAGCCATTAGAAATGACAAATACCCACCATTTGCTTCAACGTGGATGGAACTGGAGGGTATTATGCTGAGTGAAATAAGTCAATCGGAGAAGGACAAACATTATATGGTCTCATTCTTTTGGGGACTATAAATAATAGTGAAAGGGAATAGAAGGGAAGGGAGAAGAAATGGGTAGGAAATATCAGAAAGGGAGACAGAACATGAAGACTCCTAACTCTGGGAAATGAACTAGGGGTGGTGGAAGGGGAGGAGGGCGGGGGTTGGGGGTGAATGGGTGATGGACACTGAGGGGGGCACTTGACGGGATGAGCACTGGGTGTTATTCTGTATGTTGGCAAATTGAACACCAATAAAAATAAATTTATTATTAAAAAATAAATATCACTCTTCTAAAAAATAAAATAAAAATAAAAATATTTTTCACCATTTAAGTGGGTAAGAAATAGTACATCTTTTTGTTTGTTTTTGTTTTTTAAGATTTTATTTATTTATTCATGAGAGACACAGGGAGAGAGCAGAGACACAGGCAGAGGGAGAAGCAGGCTCTCTGCAGGGAGCCTGAAATGGGACTCCAACCCAGAACCCTGGAATCATGATCTGAGCTGAAGGCAGACACTCAAACACTGAGCCACCCAGATGCCACATCATCTTTTTGTTTTCAAAAATTATTTTGCATTTTTGTTATTAGGCTTATGGTTGTGTATCCACTCATAGATTTATGATCTTTTTAAATGAGTAATTGATTTCTTATTAATCAAAGTTCTTTCCATCTCAATTAATTTGCATCTCAAGTTAATTTGAAATTATTAATTTATATCTCAAATTAATTTCACAATGTACTTCAATTTTCCAATAGTTTGTAAGATGCCTGTCAGCTTTGGGTAGTTTTCTCATGTGAAAATTGTACATTTTTATATCATCAAATGTATCCATCTTTCCCTTTTTGCTTCTATATTTTCCATGGGGGTGCCTGGATGGCTCAGTGGTTGAGCATCTGCTTTCAGTTCAGGTCATGATCCAGGGTCCTGGGATCCAGTCCCATATTGGGGGACTTGTCTACTCAAATTAATTTTAACATGAAATCTCTCCATGTTTTATAGTAACATCTTATAGTAATTGTTCAAAATTTATACCATTGAACCATCTACAATTTATTTTGTTGTGAGACTGGAGTATATAATCCAATTTTTTCACAATTTTATCTAATATGTTGAGTTCTCTATTTTTTTTTTCCAGTAAAAAATCTTGGCTCTTGTCACACTTTATTTTTCATATAGACTTGTGAATGAGTTTAATCCATACTTCTCTCCCTTTTCCTGCGAATCTTATGTTTATTCAAAACCCATGGAATCCCACAAATTTTTTTTTAATAGTTGTGATCTCTAAAAGATTGAGTCTTTCTAGCCAAGACACTAAATCATTTTTATAGTCAATACTTATTTTCAATAGTTTTCATATTTATTTCATTGTTTTGAAATGAAATTTTTTACTATAATTATGGTTGCTTTTATTTGTATATAAGTATGTTATCAGATAATATATTTTCTAACTGGATGGATGGTGAATTATCTTATAGCTCAATCCTAATAGTCTGCAGTAAAAGGGCAAGGGACAAATCTAAACAACAGACTTTCACTATAGGTGAAATTACTACACAGTTAAGAGATAGTGTCACTGTTTTCAGTTAAAATTGTGCTTCAAGTAGCAATGCAAATTGGTAGAACAAGTATTGTGATATGAATCTGTAGATGAAGATTTATTTTCATTTGTTGCACCTAAACCCATGATAAATAACATATATATGTTGTACTTGCTATGAACTCAATCTTTTTTTTTTTTTTATGATAGTCACAGAGAGAGAGAGAGAGAGAGGCAGAGACACAGGCAGAGGGAGAAGCAGGCTCCATGCACTGGGAGCCCGACGTGGGATTCGATCCCGGGTCTCCAGGATCACGCCCTGGGCCAAAGGCAGGCGCTAAACTGCTGCGCCACCCAGGGTTCCCTGAACTCAATCTTTTTATATGATTCAGCCTTTTCCCTTTATGATCTAATCCATTGCAAGTGTCACAAATCCTTCTCAAATTCCTCCTCCAAATTTCCCTCCAATATTACACTCTCTAGATCACATCTTTCTCTCTTTCAAGTCAGTATCTAGTTAATTTTCAGGTTTTTTTTTTTATATTACAAAATGACTAACATAAGGTAAGAGCACTATTGCTACTTCAATGAGGAGGAAAGCCTGAACAATTTAGCTTTAATTTAAGTATAAAATTTATTTTTTAAAGATAATTCTTTAAGATGGATTATCTTGGGGGTAGCCCGGGTGGCTCAGCGGTTTAGCACCGCCTTCAGCCCAGGGCATGATCCTGGAGTCCTTGGATCGAGTCCCACGTCTGGCTCCCTGCATGGGGCCTGCTTCTCCCTCTGCCTGCGTCTCTGCCTCTCTCTCTTTCTGTCTCTCATGAATAAATACATAAAATCTTAAAAAAAAAGATGGATTATCTCATTTCTGTAGCTGAAGGAATGTCCTATAATTCCCTATTATGCCTATCTTGATGAATCTTCATCCTGTATACTCTTTTCTAATTTGTTAACACTTTCCCATTTATGTATTTTAATTATCATTGCTGGCAAATAGTCCAACACAATATACATTTCCTTTGATCATTTTTTACCAATCAAGACTTTAACAGATTTATAATTTCTTGGAATATTATTATATCACCTTCACTGCTTTTTAATATTATAATTTCTAGGAATATTATTATATCACCTTCACTGTTTTTTTAATAAGGGTATATTTTTCTTTTATGTAATTTTTTAAGATATATAAATTCAAGTTCATTACATTTTTTTTTAACTTTTTTTTTTTTTTTATGATAGGCACACAGTGAGAGAGAGAGAGAGAGGCAGAGACACAGGCAGAGGGAGAAGCAGGCTCCATGCACAGGGAGCCCGACGTGGGATTCGATCCCGGGTCTCCAGGACCGCGCCCTGGGCCAAAGGCAGGCGCCAAACCGCTGCGCCACCCAGGGATCCCCTCAAGTTCATTACAAATCATTGCACCCATTCTTTCTGTTAGGTTTTATCCAATATATATTTTCTCATAATTTTCCTTCAATGATCCTGGTAATGTCACCAAGATATATCTAAACTTTTGTTGAACTTCAACCATTTTTCCCCTCTGCACCTTCTTTCTAATTCTTGACATATATTTTCATTTATTTAAATACGTTTTCATTAAAAATTTGACTATCTGTTCTTGCATCTACATTATCTTTTCTTCTGGAGGTACTTATTTAGAGATTTTATATATATCTTCTTCCCTTCTTTTTTGCTACCATTTAAGCCATTCTTCACACAGAATTATGAATGATCTTTTCAACATATAACTACATTGATTTGGTAAGGAGCAGCTTGAATGAACTAAAACAGGTGTATTGCAAACTAGGAAAGAAAAAGGAATAAATAGAATCCAACACATTCTTCTCAAGTGCACATGGAACATTCTCCAGGATAGATCATATGTTAGATTACAGAATAAGTCTTCTTAATAAGTTTAAGAAGATTGAAATAATACCAAGCATATTTTTTTACCACAATGTTGTATAACTAAAAATCAATTACAAGAAGAAAATTAGAAAATTCACAAGTACGTAGAGATTAAATAGCATGCTACTAAACAACCAATAGGGGGTCAAAGAAAAAAAATAAAAAATAAAATAAAAAAAAATCCTGAGACAAATAAAATGGAAATACAATATACTAAGTTTTATGGAATGCAACAAAAGTAGTTCTTAGAGGGAAGTTCATAGTGAGAAAGGCCCACATTAAAAAAAAAAAAAAAAAGACTCAAACAATCCAAATTTACACCTCAAGAGAAAAGAAAAAAAGAACAGAAAAAAAGAAAAGAAAAGAAAAAAAGAACAAAGGAAGCCCAACATTAGTAGAAGGAAAAAAAATAGCAGAAATCTGAGTAGAAATGTATGAAATAGACACTAAAAAGGCAATAGAACTGATCGATTAAACTAAAAGTTGGTTGTGGTTTTTTTTTGTGATAAAATAAAAAAAATCTTTGATTTACTAAGAAAAAAGAGAATACTCAATTAACTAAAATTAGAAATTAAGGAGCAGATGTAACAACTGATACTGTAAGAATACAAAGGATCCTAAGAGTACTATGAACAATTATTTGTCAATATATTTGAAAACTTTACTGGAAGAGATAAATTCCTAGAAATATGATCTATCATGACTGAATTATGAAGATAAAATCTGAACAGACTGAATACTAATAATAGATTTAATTAGCAATCAAAAAATTTCCAACAAACAGAAGTCCAGGACCAGATGGATTCACTGGTTAATTGTACAAAATATTCAAAGAAGAATCAATAATATATTCCTTCTTAAACTCTTCCAAGAAATAGAAGGCGATAGAACACTTCCAACCTCATCTTATGAGGACATCATCACCATGATACTAAAACCAAAGATGCTACAAGAAAAGGAAAGCAAAGGCTAATATCCCTGATGAATACAGATATAAAAACACCTCAAATATTAGCAAATCAAATTCAATAACACATTAAGATGGTCAAACACCATGATCAAGTTGAACTTATTCTAGGAATGCAAGTTGAAAAAAAGTGATATACCACATTAACAAAATGAAGGATAGAAACCATATAATCATCTCAATAAATCCAGAAAAAAACATTGGACAAAATGACATCCATTTACTATTAAAAACTCTTAACAAGTTGTATATAGAAAGAATACGCCTCAACCTAACAAAAATCTTATATGAAAAGGCTACAGCTAACATTATACTCAGGTGAAAAGCTGAAACCTTTTCCTGTAAAACCAGTAAAAAGACAAGTATGCACACTCTTGCCATTCAACATAGTATTGCAAT
The DNA here is from genome assembly GCF_003254725.2 of Canis lupus dingo. Taxonomy (NCBI): domain Eukaryota; kingdom Metazoa; phylum Chordata; class Mammalia; order Carnivora; family Canidae; genus Canis; species Canis lupus. Next base: position 26,246,942 of record NC_064261.1, on the reverse strand, counting down.
TCCTAGCAAAAACATTTAGGCAAGTAAATGAAATAAAATATATTCAAATCAAAAAGGAAAGAGTAAAATTAACACTATTTGCAGATGGCATGATATTTTATATAGAAAACTCAAAAGATTCTACCTAGAAATGTTAGAACTAATTAATTAATTCGATAAAGTTGCAGGATACAAAATCAATATACAAAAATATGTTGCATTTCCATATAATAATAAAAACTATAAAAAATAAGAAAATAATACCATTTGCTACTGCATCAAAAAAAATATATATCTAGGAATAAACTTAACCAGGAAAGTGAAAGACCTATACACAAAAAGTACAAGACATTGACTTAAAAAAAATGAAGAAGAGGCAAATAAATAGAAAGATATTCCTTGTCCATGGATTAGAAGAGTTAATATTGTTTTCAAAGTCCATACTGCCCAAAGAAATCTACATATTCAAAAATCAGTGCAAAAGAATGAAACTGAACTAGAGTATTACACCACACAAACGTTAATTCAAAATATATAAATACTTAAACTTAAGCTCTGAAAATATTAAGTTCCTAAAAGAAAACATAGGTGATAAGCTCCTTGACACCAGTCTTGGCAATGACCTTTTTTTTTTTTTTTTTTGGTTTTGACACCAAAAACCAAGGAAACAAAAGAACAAAAGCAAATATAAACAAGTGAGTCTACATCAAAGTAAAAAGTTTCTGCACAACCAACTATCAATAAAAATGCAAAGTCAACCTACAGAATGGAAGGTAATACTTGAGAATCATATATCTGATTAGTGATTAATATCCAAAATATACAAAAAATTTATATAAGGTAATATAAAATATATAACTAATCTGATTTTAAAAAGAACAGATGATTGGCATAGATATTTTTCCAAAGAAGACATACAAATGGACACAAAAGGTAACACAAAAAGGTTCTCAACATCACTGATCATAATCAGAACCACAATAATATCTCATTTAACATGTTATAATGGCTATTATTAAAAAAGCTAAGAAATTATAAGGCAAAAATATGGAGAAAGGGAACCCTTGTGTACTATTGGTAGGAAGGTAAATTGGTGAAGCCTAGTTGAAAAATGGTATAAATTTCCTCAGAAAAATTGAAAATGGAAATATCATAGCATCCAGCAATTTCACTTTTTGATATTTATCTGAGGAAATGAAATCATTAACACAAAAGGATACATGCACCCCAATGTTCATTACAGTATTATACACAATAACCAAGACGTGAAAGGAGGCTAACTGTCCATGAATGGATGAATGAATATTAAAAATATGATAGGTAGATCACATTTATAATATGTAATATGAAATATCAATATAATAAATTTTAACATATTATATGTTATATAATTATATATGTATTAATATTAATATATGTTTAATATATTATATATTATTCAGCCACAAAAAAGAGGGAAATCTTGCCATTTTTGACAATACTATGCTAATTTAGCCAGGCAAAGACAAATATCATAAAATTTAAATGATTGTGTAATATATAAAACAGAGTAAAATGAAACTGAAAAAATTGGTGGTTTCCAGGGGTGGGACTGGAGCAAAATGGGTGAAGATAGTCAAAAAGTACAATCTTCCAATTATAGGTAAGTTTTAGAGATGTCCTACATAGGATGGTGACTATGGTTAATAACACTCTACACTTAAAAGACACTAAGAAAAAAAAAGTTAAAAAAAAAGCAAAGAAAGTCACTAAAACAGTGGATCTTAAAAGTTCTCATCAAAAGAATAAAATCTTTACATACAGTGATGAATGTTAACTAGACTTATTGTGGCAATAATTTCACAATTTATACAAATATTGAATAATTACGTTATATACCTGAAACTAATACCATATTTTATGCCAATTATATTTCAATTAAAAAAATATGGAGGAAAAAAACCTAAAAACCTTTGGATTCTGAACCAAAATGTTCTAGGTTTATCTAGCGTTCATAGAAAGCACTGAAAGTTTTTAATTAGGGAGCATGATTACAGGAAACCTGTAGAAAGAACAATCTGGTGGTAGTATGGAGGAGCAAAGAGCCAGAGGCACAATGAAAGAATGAAAGAAAAATAAAAAGGTCAGATTTTGCAAAGATGGAGAGAAATAAATAGTATTTTTGAAGATCCAAATCATTATGAAAGCGTAGCTTTGCAAATTTTTGTTTAAAAAATTAGGAAAAAAGTTCCTATGGAACAACAAAACTCTAACCCAAGTTTAACACATGTTCTATACTTATTTATTCACTGAATTCCTATAATAAGAAGGTTCCATTTTCTTTTCTTTTTTAAAAAATATTTATTTATTCATGAGAAACACGGAGAGAGAGGCAGAGACAAAGCAGAAGCATAGGCAGAGGCAGAAGTGGCTCCCTTTGGGGAGCTGGTTGTGGGACTGGATCCCAGGACCCCAGGATCACACTCTGAGCTGAAGGCAGACCTCAACTGCTGAGCCAACCAGGCATCCTAGAATGTTCCGTTGCTATGGAAATGCACACACACACAAACAAACACACACATTGAATTTTACTACTTTTTAGATGAATACATTATTTTGGAAATGGTAATCAAAAGAAACACACTTATTTAACTTATTATGCATTTTTTGCAACCCCACACATTGGCAAAAAAACCAAATTGAGACTGATCAAGAAGATGTGTTTAAGTTAAAGAACACATTCATTTTGATTTTAATGGGTCCTAAACATACACTCCGAATGGTTTGAATTTTATTTTCCAAAATATTTATTCCATCTCTTCTTAACTGAACTATATTTTTTTAAATGTCTTGCTGAACTGAATAACATTTAAATGATAATTTAATAGGGGTCCCTCAGTGGTTCAGCTGGTTAGATGTCTGGCTCTTGGTTTCAGCTCAGGTCATAATTTCATGGTTCTCAGATCAAGCTTAAGTCAGGCTCCATGCTCAGCAGGAAGTCTGCTTGAGATTCTCTCTCCTTCTCTCACTCTGCCGCTCCTCCCCTCACTTTTGTGCTTAATTGCTTGGTCTCTCTCACACTTTCTCAAATAAATAAATAAATATTTAAAAATAAATAAATGAACCCTTAGTAGTGATTTTGGAATTAAGAAACCTAAACTTGCTTGAGCCCTGGCTTTGCCTACTCTTAACTCTATGACCTAGTATAATTCCTTTAGAACCTTTATGAAACAATAATTTTTAATATATTTTATTGGAGTTTGATTTGCCAACATATAGCATATCACCCAGTGCTCATCCTGTCAAGTGCCCCCCTCAGTGCCCATCATCCAGCCACCCCAACCGCCCCCCCACCTCCCCTTCCACCACCCCTTGTTGTTTTCCCAGAGTTAGGAGTCTCTCATGTTTTGTCACCCTCATGATATTTTCACTCATTTTCTCTCCTTTCCCCTTTAATCCCTTTCACTATTTTTTATATTCCTCAAATGAATGAAACCATATAATGCTTCTCCTTCTCCGATTGTCTTACTTCACTCAGCATAATACCCTCCAGTTCCATCCACCTTGAAGCAAATGGTGGGTCTTCGTCATTTCTACTGACTAATATTTCACTGTATATAGAGACCACAGCTTCTTTATCCATTCATTCATCTTTTGATGGACACTGAGGCTCCTTCCACATTTTGGCTATAGTGGAAATGGCTGCTATAAACATTGGGGTGCAGGTGCCTCGGCTTTTCACTGCATCTGTATCTTTGGGGTAAATCCCCAGCAGTGCAATTGCTGGATCGTAGGGCAGGTCTATTTTTAACTATTTGAGGAACCTCTACACAGCTTCCCAGAGTGGCTGCACCAGTTCACAATCCAACAAACAGTGCAGGAGGGTTCCCCCTTCTCCACATCCTCTCCAACATTTGTTGTTTCCTGTCTTGTTCATTTTCACCATTCTCACTGGTGCAAGGTGGTTTCTCATTGTGGTTTTGTTTGTGTTTCCCTGATGGCAAGTGATGCGGAGCATTTTCTCATGAGCTTGTTTGCCATGTCTATGTCTTTGGTGAAATTTCTGCTCATGTCTTTGCCCAATTCATGATTGGATTGTTTGTTTCTTGGTCATTGAGTTTAATAAGTTCTTTATAGATCTTGGATACTAGCCCTTTATCTGATATGTCATTTGCAAATATCTTCTCCCATTCCGTAGTTGTCTTTTAGTTTTGTTGGCTATTTCTGTTGCTGTGTGAAGCTTTTTATCCTGATTAAGTCCCAATAATTCATTTTTGCTTTTGTTTCCTTCATAGATGAAGGAAGTTACTGTGGACAAGTTCAAAAGGGTGTTGCCTGTGTTCTCCTTTAGGATTTTGTTAGATTCTTGTCTCACATTTAAATCTTTCATCCATTTTGAGTGTATCTTTGTGTATGGTGCAAGAGAGTGGTCTAGTTTCATTCTTCTGCATGTGGATGTCCAATTTTCCCAGCACCATTTATTGAAAAGACTCCTTTTACCAGTAGATAGTCTTTATTGCTTTGTCAAATATGAGTTGACCATAGGGTTGAAGGCCCATTTCTGGATTCTCTATTCTGTTCCATTGATCTATATGTTTAGTTTTGTTCCAGTACCACACTGTCTTGATGATCACAGCTCTGTAGTACAACTTGAAATCCGGCATTGTGATGCTCCCAGCTCTGGTTTTCTTTTTCAATATTAACCTGGCTATTTGTTTTTGTTTTTGTTTTTTACTGATTCCACACAAATCTTAAAGTTATTTGTTTTAACTCTGTGAAGAAAGTCCATGGTATTTTTTTAAATTTTTTAAAATTTCTTTATGATAGTCACACAGAGAGAGAGAGAGAGGGGCAGAGACATAGGCAGAGGGAGAAGCAGGCTCCATGCACCGGGAGCCCGACGTGGGATTCGATCCCGGGTCTCCAGGATCTCGCCCTGGGCCAAAGGCAGGCGCTAAACCGCTGCACCACCCAGGGATCCCAAGTCCATGGTATTTTGATAGGTATTGCATTGAATGTGTAAATTGCCCTGGGTAGCATTGACATTTTCACAATATTAATTCTTCCAATCTATGAGCATGGGATATTTTTCCATCTCTTTGTATCCTCCTCAATTTCTTTCAGAAGTGTTCAGTAGTTTTTAAGGTATAGATCCTTTACCTCTTTGGTTAGATTTATTCCCAAGTATCTTATACTTTTGGGTGCAATTGTAAATGGGATTGATTTCTTAATTTCTCTTTCTTCAGTCTCATTGTTAGTGTATAGAAATGCCACTGATTTCTGGGCATTGATTTTGTATCCTGCCACACTGCCAAATTGCTGTGTGAGTTCTAGCAATCTTGGGGTGGAGTCTTTTCGGTTTTCTATGTACAGTACCATGTCATCTGAGAAGAGGGAGAGTTTGACTTCTTCTTTGCCAATTTGAATGCCTTTTACTTCTTTTTGTTGTCTGATTGCTGAGGCTAGGACTTCTAGGACTATGTTGAATAACAGTGTGAGAGTGGACATCCTTGTCGTGCTCCTGATCTCAGGGGAAAGACTCCTAGTGTTCCCCCATTGAGAATATTTGCTGTGGGCTTTTCAGAGATGGCTTTTAAGATGTTGAGGAATGTTCCCTCTATCCCTACACTCTGAATAATTTTGATCAGGAGTGGATGCTGTATTTTGTCAAATGCTTTTTCTGCATCTATTGAGAGCATCATATGGTTCTTGTTTTTTCTCTTGTTGATATGATCTATCACATTGATTGTTTTACAATTGTTGATCAAGCTTTGCATCCTGGGGATAAATCCCACTTGGTCATGGGGAATAATCTTCTTAATGTACTGTTGAATCCTACTGGCTAGTATCTTGTTGAGAATTTTTGCACCCATGTTCATCAGGGATATTGGTCTGTAATTCTCCTTTTTGGCGGGGTCTTTGTCTGGTTTTGGAATTAAGGTGATGCTGGCCTCAAAAAACGAATTTGGAAAATTCTATCTTTCAAAACAGCTTTAGTAAAATAGGTATTGTTTCTTCTTTAAATGTTTGATAGAATTCCCCAGGGAAGCCATCTGGCCCTGGACTTTTGTGTCTTGGGAAGTTTTTGATGACTGCTTCAATTTCCTCCCTGGTTATCGGCCTGTTCAGGTTTTCTATTTCTATTTCTTCCTGTTCCAGTTTTGGTAGTTGTGGTTTTCCAGAAATGTGTCCATTTCTTCTAGATTGCCTAATTTATTGGCGTATAGCTGTTCATAATATGTTTTTAAAATCTTTTGTCTTTCCTTGGTGTTGGTTGTGATCTCTCCTTTATCATTCGTGATTTTATTAACTTGAGTCTTTTCTCTTTTGTTTTTAATAAGACTGGCTAACAGTTTATCTTATTAATTCTTTCAAAGAACCAACTTCTGGTTTTGTTGATCTGTTCTACAGTTCTTCTGATTTCTATTTCGTTGAGTTCTGCTCGAATCTTTATTAACTCTCTTCTGCTTGGTGCAGGTTTTATTTGCTGTTCTTTCTCCAGTTCATTTAGGTGCCAGATTAGCTTGTGTACTTGAATTTTTTCCAATTTTTTGAGGGGGCATTGTATTGTGATATATTTCCCTCTTAGGAGTGATTTTGCTGTTTCCCAAAGATTTTGAACATTGTATCTTCATTTTCATAGTTTTCATGAATCTTTTTAATTCTTCTCTAATTTCCTGGTTGACCCACTCATCTTTTAGCAGGAGGCTCTTTAACTTTCACGTGTTTGATTTTCTTCAAATTTCTTCTTGTGATTGAGTTCAAGTTTCAAAATATTGTGGTCTGAAAATATGCAAGGGACAATCCCAATCTTTTGATATCCTATCGGTTGAGACCTGATTTGTGACCCAGTATGTAGTCTATTCTGGAGAAAGTTCCATGTGCACTCGAGAAGAAGGTGTATTCAGTTGCGTTCAGATACAAAGTTCTGTAAATATCTGTGAAATCCATCTAGTTCAGTGTATCATTTAAAGCTCTTGTTTCTTTGGAGACATTGTGTTTAGAATATCTGTCACTTGCAGAAAGTGCCATGTTGAAGTCTCCTACTATTAGTGTATTATTATCTAAGTATCTCTTTACTTTGGTTATTAATTGATATACTTGGCAGCTTCCACATTAGGGGAATAAATGTTCATGATTGTTAGGTCCTCTTGTTGGATAGATCCTTTAAGTATGATATAGTGTCCCTCTTCATCTCTACAGTCATTGGTATAAACGTTAATTTATCTAATATGAGGATTGCTACCCCAGCTTTCTTTTGAGGACCATTTGAATGGTAAATGTTTCTCCATCCCTTAATTTTCATGCTGGAGGTGTCCTTAGGTCCAAAATGAGTCTCTTGTAGACAGCATATAGAGGGGTTTTACTTTTTTTTCCAGTCCAATCCCCTGTGTTTACTGATGGGATCATTTAGCCCATTCATGTTCAGAGTAAGTATGGAAAGATAAGAATTTAGTGTCATCATAGTACCTATTCAGTCCCTGTTTTTGTGGATTGTTTCTTTGGGCTCCCTCTTTCTTTTACTGGGCCCCCTTTAATATTTCTTGCAGAGCCCATTTGGTGGTCACATATTCTTTCAGTTTCTGGCTATCCTGGAAGCTCATTATTTCTCTTTCTATTCTGAATAAATATTTCTATTCTTGCTGAATAAAGTATTCTTGGCTGCATGTTCTTCTCATTTAGGACCCTGAATATATCTTGCCAGCCCTTTCTGGTCTGCCAGGTCTCTGTGGAGAGGTCTGCTATTAATCTGATATTTCCCCCCATATATATTAGGGATCTCTTGCCTCTTGCTGCTTTAAGGATCTTCTCTTTATCTTTGGAATTTGCAAGTTTCACTATTAAATCTTGAGGTGTCGAAGGGTTTTTTTGATTTTGGGAAGGACCTCTCAATCTTCTGGATCTGAATGCCTGTTTCCCTCCCCAAATTAGGGAAGCTCTCAGCTATGATTGTTCAAATATGTTTTCTGGCCCTCTCGGTGCTCTCTGGGACCCCGATTATATGTAGATTTTTCCTTCTGAGACTATCATTTATTTCCCTTAACCTTTCCTCATGGTCTTTTAATTGTTTTCCTCTTTTTTTTCTCAGCTTCCTTCCTTGCCATCAATATGTCTTCTATGTCACTCACTCTTTCTTCTACGTCATTAACCTTTTTCGTTAGGACCTCCAGTTTGGATTGCATCTCATTTAATTGATTTTTTAGTTCAGCCTGATTAGATCTAAATTCTGCAGTCATGAAGTCTCTTGAATCATTTATGCTTCTTTCCAGAGCCACCAGTAGCTTTTATAATTGTACTTCTGATTTGGCTTCCTGACATCGAATTTTAATCCAAATTCTGTAATTGTGTGGGAGAGAGTACTGTTTCTGATTCTTTCTTTTGTGGTGAGTTCTTCTTTCTAGTTATTTTGCTCAGTGCAAAATGGCTGTATGAGCAGGCTGCATCAAGAATATCAGCCACTACCTAAGTAAATTTCACACTAGATGATTCCACTGAGGTCATAGACCAGAAATTGAAAACAAAGATCAGAACAAAATAAAACAAAAGGACCACTAAGGTGAAAAAAAATTAAAACCAAGTAGTAAAAAATAAAAGTCCATGAATCCCAACGAAGAAGAGGGGAAAAAAAGGAGAAGAATAAAAGGGGCGGGGGACTGGGAGATGGTGGTGGTGACAAAGTTGTAGTGGAGGGAGAATGTATTCTACCATAGGGGTTCTAGAGAGTGATCCTCTTGGTTCTCAGTATATTGTTTTGTATGTCAGAAGATGCTCAGTCTCAAATTTATATAAATCAGAAATACTTGTAGAAGGCTCCAACATTCACCACCTAAATATAAATGAGATAAAAGGGGGAGGTAGAATGGGAATGAGGAATCTCACAGAATGAACTGCCGCGGTATACCACTTGGTTCTGGGTGCATGCGGGTCATGTTTTAGAAGGTAATAACTTCTGCCATTGTAGAACAAAATGAGGCAGAGAAGACAAAAAACACAAAACAAAACAAAAACATATCTTGAATATATCCCAAAATTAAGTTGAGTATGTTGAAAGGAATCTAAAAGTGGAAAATATATTTAGGACCTGTAATTGTAGAAATATGGAAGTCAAAAAGGAAGAATCTTAAAAATAAAGAGGTGGTAAAATATTGTAGTTAAGGTGGGAAAAACGAAAAAAAGAAATTTACAGTCTGATATATAAATGAGTTGTACTGGAAAAAGGAAGAAAAACAAATAGGAGGGTTACCTTCTGGTTTTATATACTGTAATCCCTCGACTTCCAGCGCTGGTGGGTCAAGAACTTGCTCTTCCCCTGTCCTTCCAGCTGGTCTTCTGGGGGAGGGGCCTGCTGTGCTGATTCTCAGGTGTGCACCTGGGGGAGCTGCCCCACCCCCTACCAGGTGCACGGCTCAGTGGGAGCTGTTTACTCCGTGAGGCCTCTGTTCCCTGTGGTCCCACTCTATCCCAGGCACAGGGTGACACCAGGAGGAACAACAACACTGGCGGGGCCAGCTCCCCAGCTGGAGTCAGCTCCCGCAGTAACTCCTGCAGCTCCCAGTCCGCACTGGCCTGGATGCCCCTGGGGGCAGGGGCGCTGATCTGCACAGCTTGGGGGCGCCTGGTGGCAGGAGCATCCTCGCTGTCCTGTGTCCTCCCTGCCTCCGCCTGTCCCGGGGGGAGCGCAGGATCCTGGGCTGTGTCCCCTGGTGCCCTGGGCTCCGGGGCCTGCGCTGCTGGAATCTGCTCCCGGCCACCGCTCCAAAGGCAGCAGGTGCAGCCCCCTCCACCCAGAGCCACCGCCTGAGCTTCTCCCCGAGGCCCTGCCAGGCGCGCGCTCCAGCCCTTTCCTGAGCTCGGCCCACAGTGTGTGGCAAGCTCTCTCTCTCCCAGAGCGCACCTCCTCTGTTAGTGACCCCGGGAACCTGGAGGCTCCACCGCCCCTCCAGCAGTTCTGCCCAGTTTCCCTGCTAAGAGCCTTTCTGTCCGGGAAGAATTGGTGTGGATTTTTAAAGTTCCTGCTTCGGGGCTGGGCCTTCCTGTCCCAGAGGCTGCCACCACCTGGCCTTGGCCTGGCTCCTTGCGGGGCCCCTCCCCTACTTGATTCTTTTTTATTTATTTTATTTTATTTTTCACCTTCCTTCCTTGTTAGAAGCGAAAACCCTTCTCTCTGTTGCATTCCACCTATTCTCTCTTTAAACCTCAGGTCGCATTCATAGGTTTTCAGGATGGTTTGAAAGTTATCTAGGTGAGTTGGGGACCCTACTCCTCCACCATCTTGCCCTCAAGTCTCTGAAACAAAAATTTTAAAATACATTATTTGTACATAAACACAATGAAGATTTATTATATGGGTCAATTAAATTAAACTCAACTTACCATAATTTAATTCAATGTAATTAAATGCAGTAAACAAACATTAATGACAGCCTGACAACTAACAGGAATAGTAGTTCAAACAAAAGGTATCACTCACTATCACCATGGCCACTGAGACTCACACCTTCTGATCCAGTTGAAACAAGGTCAGACCTAGCCAACTGGCTTTCAGGATCAGCTCAATATTTTATTATGAAGTTGGATCTCTTAAAACTACCTTTACATTATAAGTTATGCTTATAAAACACACTAGGAGAACTCACAAGTGAATGAACTCTGAATGCATACGTCAATAACTTCATTTACTGTGAATAACATAACTGTAAAGACAGTATGTTGTGTCAACCTTATCAGAAATTTTTGTTCCTTTATAAAAACTACTTAGAAAACTAAATAGTGTAAAGAATTAGGTAGAATAAAATTAGACTATTACTAAATTATCTCATGTTTTTAAAGGAATTTTAATGCCTTTAATTTTGCCAGGAATCTTAGAATACAAAAAATAATTGGTCATCTGATAATTCCTGCAGTCTTGATTATAGACAATGTATCCCAAAAATCCACAATATATATTAATTTGGTATTTTTCTGAACCTGGTATTTTCATCTTTAATACTGACAAATAGACATGTTTTGACTATAATTCTAATAGCAAATCATAGTCATATAATGATTAAGCACATTTGCTTTGGTCAAACATTGATTTCTTACATCTAAAATTTGTTAACTGGATAATTTTAGACAGATTTCTTAACCTCTCTGAGCTTCTGTTTCTTCATTTATAAACAGAAAAATTAGAAAACTGTATCCTAGCTTCTTGTCAGTTTTCAACGATGTTTTACATTTTTTAGCATGTGTGGCACAAAGTAAGAGCTTAAACATGGTAACAGACTCTGTTTATCTTATAAAGCCAGAACAAGAGTGAACGTGCTTACAAGTAGGACATGTGACCTGAGAGAAGATGGACAGCTCTACACAGAGTGAGTAAGACCTGGCTTCCACTCATAAAATGGTAGATCTCTGAGTTGAACATGACTTGTAACTTAACTGAGGACAACTAATCAACATAGCTATGGGTTGCAAGATATTTGTCTTGTAATTATACCTATTTTGTATGTATTAAATATATAAATATAACATTTCCCTTATTATTTAAGAAGGAATTAAAAATAAGTCATTTTAATTCACTAAGCATCAGAAATCCTGCTGTCCACCATGTCCATTCAAAGGTGAACAAGACAACACCCTGCATTAGATGAAGAACTTTCAGAAAAATTATACCAATACACTATAATATTGGAATAACAAGAGCAAGCACAAGATTTGTTGCAGATAAAAGAAACACTGGAAAGATCATATAAGAGGAAATAATGCAAACTTAGTATTTATTCAATTAGTTTAACTTAGTATTCAGTATTCTAGTTAATGTGGTATATTGGCACATAAAGAAATACCCAAGGAGGAAAAACTAGGAGGCAGCATAATGTAAGAAATCAAGGAGAGCTGAAATCTCATGCTGCATAGATTCATGTTGGACATACAGTCTATTGGGCAGAATGTACTGTAAAAAGGTCAAGTCCTGAGAAGCTCTGATACCAAATTAAGGAGTTCTATAATTGTAATAAAGACAAGGAAGGGCATCTGAAAAATAATTGTACTGTGCTATCAATGAAAGTTGCAGTGTATAACAAATAAGCAGGCTTATTTTGAAAAATGTCACAGAAAGGAATTACACTAAAGATTAGATGAACATTTGGGAAGGTGCCTGGGTGGCTCAGTTGGTTGAGTAGCTGACTCTTGATTTTGGTTTAGATCGTGATCTCATGGTTGTGAGATTGAGCCCTGCATCAGGCCACATGCTGGGTATGGAGCCTGATTAAGATTCTTTCTCTCCCTCTGCCCCTCTTCCTCATTCTCTCTCTCTCTCTAAACAAACAAACAAACCAACAAACAAACACACAAACAAAAAATACATTTGGACGGGAGAGAATGATGAGTATGGGAACTGTACTGTATAGAGCATACCAACAAATTATGGAAAATCATACAATGGGTCATTTTATGAAATGTTTTCCTCATTGTGACCATAGGACATTTTTCTTTCTAGGGGACCCATAATATAGTGCTTATATTTAATGAAAAGAAACAGGGAATAAGAATTAGCCTTATATCCCTATTTATAGTCTTGGGGAAATTACTATGATATTCAAAGATGAATGATAATCATATTCTATCTACTTGTACAAAAGAAAATACTCATCCTTATATAAAAGAGATAAAAGATATGAAAATAATTCTAAACATTTAAAATGGCAGTGAATAAATGCAAGGGGTTATTACTGTCATACACACACACACACACACACACATATATGTGAATCACCTAAAAGTTTGCCTTTGCCTTCTTGGAGCAAAATATCAAGGTACTTGAATGCATTTTGTGGTGCATTGACACATAAAAATCAAGATAGCTAAAAAAGAACAGGATAGTCCAATGGCATATTATGAAAAAAACAGTACATTGCCAAGATGAGGATGAAAAAGCAAAAAGAAAAAAAATCTTCAAGTGCATTATTTCTTTTTCTTAAAGATTTTATTTATTCACGAGAGACCCAGAGAGAGAGAGAGAGAGAGAGGCAGAGACTCAGGCAGAGGGAGAAACAGGCTCCATGCAGGGAGCCTGACATGGGACTCGATTCTGGGACCCCAAGATCATGCCCTGGGCCGAAGGCAGGTGCTAAACTGCTGAACCACCCAGGGAACCCCTATTTCTAATTTTAAAGTAATAATCTGTATGTGTTTAATCATTTTCAAGCATCTTTACATATGTGTATGGATTGATTGACATGACAGATTCTGGAATTAGGCAACAGCTAGACCCTAGCAGCCACTACAATGGAGTCTGATCCTCAATGGACCTGATTGGTCCTCTAAGCCCAGGGAAATAGTTTTCTCATCTGTAAAATAAATATAATGATCGTTTTCCCTTGTAGACTTATGAGGACTAAATTAGATAGTACATACATGATGTATACATCAGGATTCAGGGTGTACCTGATAAGCAATAAATATAGACAATATTGTTATCATAATTAGTTTCATGTTATTGAATTATCAAATATCAATTTTGACTGATAATTCAAACACATGTTTGAAATGAGTGAATTAAAGCTCAGAAAGGCCAAATTATTTATTTATTCAACATTTATTTATTTATTCAACATTGTATGGCAGTGCTAAGACCAGAAATCATTGTTCTGATTCTACATCAAGAGCTGCCTTTGCTAGATGGGGTCATTTGCTTCCAATAGAATGCTTACTTCATACAGCAAATGTGCTACTACAAGGGAACATGCAGATTTTCATGAAAAATGACAAGACATATTCCATAGACCCACCAATTGGTCAGTATTTCTTATTTTGCTACATCAAAACAACTTGAGGCTTCTTATTCCATTTCACAAGGCTCTAAAACTCAAATGAATGTTTCAAAATAAATGTTCTTTAGTCCGAAAGAGAGAAGATACCACATTAATCTAAGAAACAAAACACAAACATAAATGCAAGGGTTAAAAAAAAATGTTACGTCCTAACTTATAGAAGTAGGTTTTGTGTGGCAAAAATTAAACTCTAAGATTAATGAAGTAAAAATGAAATCAATCCTATTTATAAATATAGCTGAAAATCTTCTTTTATTTCTTGAGTAGAAATAAAATATGCGGGGCAATTCTTCTTTTGCTTTCCCCATATAATCTGGGTGTTGTTTGGGTATCTGAACTGGAAATGATACAGACAGTAAGATAACAAGAAACCTCATTCATCACTCTGATGGTGGTTTCACTTTATCTGTGTGTAAATTTCCAGTGATAGAGTAGCCTGTCTCTCTCTCTTCTCAGCCTTATAACCAATGCTTCAACTGAACTAAAGTTCTTGTTTTTTTTGTAATCAAGTTTCAGGGAGCAGCATTGTTATTCATGTATTCTAGAAGAGGTGAGGTTTCCAATTCCGTAATACAATTCTTTTGTAGCCAAAAGTAAGTGAGCATAGCACCACAGTGGACTAGATATTTAAACATTTCATTGTTAGAATCAAGCAACTATTTATTAGCAAACTATGCTGATGCATAGATGCATGTGAATACGTACATATGCATATTTACACAGCATCTAATATTTGATACTCTAAGGCAGTGTTATCCAATAGCACTGTCTGCTGTAGTAAAAATGTTCTATATCTGCCCTGTTCAATATGGTAGTCACTAGCCATATGTGACTTTAGAGGATTGAAAAGTGTCTAGTGTAACTAGAGAACTGCAGTTTTAATTTCATCTAATTTAATTAATTTTAATTTAAACAGCCACGTATGGCAATTGGCTTCCATATCGCTCAGTGTTTTTCTAGAAAAATCACTAATTCACTTGACCTGAAATTAAACTCTTTTCCTAAAAGAACATGTCCTCTATTATTCTTATAAATATATTCTGTATATCTAAAATTCTTATGAACAATTGATGTTTTACAACAAAGGCCAAAATACATATTGCATATTTTACCAGGGGATATATTCATGTTTAGGAAGGATCATATCAAATGGGGGGTTATATCTGAGGTACTAATTGTTCTATTTCATTTCTGATCCTCAACTTTTCAATGAAGGAATAGTCAAATTAGAGAGAGAGAAAAAACAAACAAACAAAGAAAACAAAAACCCCACAAGCAACCTAATAAAGTATTTGACTCCTTGTGGAAAACTCATAAAACTTTTGGAAAATATCTTTTTTAATGAGGATCTGAACAGTGGTTATTAAAAAAGGGATTATATTTTCATCCCATTAAGTGACATGCAGAAACTGTAATTCAATTAGACAATGTCTAATCCATATGCCTATCAGCACTCTGAGGTTTCACAGGTGAATATTTACTACTCAGCTTTTCTTTTGACTTCAAACCTTTGGAAAGACAAATAAATTGCCAAGTTCTCACTAGGGATGTCATTTCAATTATGTAAGTTGCCAATATATCTAATCAGTCTAAACAGTATCAGTAATACTCTCAAGGTTCATCATTCACACACAATTCTTAATACCTAAATATTCACTTCCAAATACTGGGAAGTATTCTCAATAGAACTCAAAATTTTCAATTTCTCTTTTACTCATTGGCAATATATAGTTCATTGAATTATCATATATAATTTTCATTTTTTGGAAAAATATATATAATTTCAAGAGTAAAATCCAACATAATAATTTATTGTGAAAGCTGCTAATTTCATACTCAGAAATTTAACACATTTCATATAGTGTAGTAACTTGAACAGTGATCCACCAAAATTCATAGTCACCCAGACTCTCCAAATGTGACATTATTTGGAAATCAGGTCTTTGCAGATATAACTAAGTTAAAAATAAAATTAAGATTACACCAAGTTAGAATAAGTCCTAAACTTAATGAGTGTCCTTATAAAACAACAACAGCAAATAAACCAAAAAGAAAACAAAAGCAAAACAAACAAAAACACACATAAAAGAACACACAGCAATACACAGAATAAAATGGTGTAAACATGGAGGCAGGGATTGGAGTGATGTGTCTGTAAGCCAAGGAATGCCAAGGATTGTTGACAACAAATAAGTGGGAGAGAGGCTGTGTGCATTTCTCCTCTAGAAACTCCAAAGAGTGTCAGCACTACCAGTGCTTGGTTTTGGTATTCTGGTCTCCAGAAGAGTGAAAAAACACATTGTTGTTGTTTTGAGCCATTGATTTGTAATAACGTGTTGTAACAACTATGTGAATCAATTTTACGTGTTAACTTGGCTAAATGATGCCTAGATAATGGGTAAAAAAATACTTGTGTGTGTAAGACTATCTCTAAGAAAGATTAGCATTTAAAACAGTGGACTAAGTAGAACACTTCTGCCAATGTTGCTAGATATTATCCAATCCTCTGATGGCTTGAGTAGAAAAAAAGAGAAGAAGGAGAAGAAGGAGAAGAAGGAGAAGGAGAAGAAGAAAGAAGAAAGAAGAAAGAAGAAAGAAGAAAGAAGAAGAGAAAATTTGGCCTCTGTGCTTGAGGTAAGAACTCTATTTTCTCTTGCTCTCAAACACTAGTGCTTCTGGTTCTCAGGATTTCAAAGTCAGACCTGGACTTATATATAGCATTGAGCCACCCCCAACCCCAAATGCTCCCTGATTCTCAGAACTTCAAACACACACTTAATTGCACCACTAGCTTTCCTAGTTCTGTTGGTTTTATGTCTGTGGAGAATCCTAACCAGTGCAGAGTTTGATATTGAAAAGTGGGGTGTTACTATAATAAATACCTAAAAGTGAGGTCATGGCTTTGGAATTGGGTAGTAGAAGGAGGCTGGAAGAATTTCAAGAAGAATGATAAAGCCTAGATTGTCTTGGAGGGAATTCTGGTAGAAAAATGGATGTTCTAGTTTATTCTAGAAAGATCTCAGAAAGAAGTGGAAAGGATAGTAGAGAAAAGTTTTATTATCTTAGAGAATACATATATTATCATGAAAGGATTGTTGGTAGAACTATGAGCATTAAAAATACTATAGAGGTGTCAGAAGGAAATAAGGAACATGCTTATTGATTACTAGAAGAAAAATGATCTTTGTCATAAATTTAAAAATGTAGCTGAAATGTCTCCTATTTTTGGGTGGAAGGTAGAACTGGTCAGTGATGAACTTGGATATTTAGCCATAAAGCAGAGCTGCAGAGGTAGTTGCAGAATCCAAAGAATAAATCTGACAGGAAGAGTCCTATGACTCTCAAAGCATTAAGTCACAGATTATTTTCCTAAGGCCTTGAGACATGGTGCCGTTTGCCATGCTAAGTTTCAAACTTGCTTGGAAATGTCAACTCTTTTATTTCTTCTGATTTTCACCTATGGAAATGGGGATGTCTATCCAATACCTGTCCTACTATTGTATTTTGGAGAGGGAGAACGTGTTTTGTAGTTTCATAGGGCCACAGGTGGAGAGGAATTTTGATGCAGGATGCACCAGTCACATAGTTCCATTTATACTTAGATTAAAAGAGTTGGGGCTTTTAGAATTGATTATATTTAGATAAAATTTTGGATTTAGAATTGATGGTAGGGAGAGTGAACACTTTCAGGGATGTTCAGATAGGATGAATATATTTTGTAAATGTATATGTGAATTTGTGGGGTAGGACAACTGTAGTGTGTTGAATCACTATTCATTCCTCAGAATTCATGCCTATTCAAAAAGTTAGAATGGGTTATACTTGAAAATAAGGTATTTGCAGATACAATTAAGGATGAAGATAGGATACTGCTAGATTTGATATGGTCTAAGTCCAGTAAGAATGTCTTTATAAGTGAAAGAAGGAGACATAGAAGCACAAAGAATAAGGCAATGTGAGGATGGAGGCATAAATTGAATAATGCCTCTATAAGTTAAGTTACGACAAGAATTAAAAAAAAAACACAAGAATCTAGGAGAAAGACATTAGATAGTTTTCCCCACCAGTCTTTAGAAAGAACCAACCTTATTGATAGCTTGATTTCAAACTTCTGGCCTTCAGAACTGTGAAAGAGTAAATTTCTGTTATTTTAAGCCACCACATTTGTGATAATTTATTGTGGCAGCCCCAGGAAATATATATATATATATATACATATATATATATATTATAAATATATATATTTATAAAATATTTTTAAAATATTTATAAAATATAAATATATATTATATATTATAAAAAGAAAATATTTGATGATAGATTTAAATATTATAAAAGTGTACATTATTTAATTGACATTACACTGTATACAATATGTAAGAAAAACATTTAAAATTTAAATAACATTCAAGGCAGAAAATGGATGATTTAATTATATTACACTTACATTTCTCGTAGAATTGAAATGTGTGTTATCTAACGTTAGTGACATTAAAGAAATAATGTTAACAATATGTTTGGGGCACCTGGGTGGCTCAGTGGTTGACCATCTGCCTTTGACTCGGGTCATGGTCCTGGGGACCTGGGATTGAGTCCTTCATCGGGCTCCCCACACGGAGCCTACTTCTCCCTCTGCCTATGTGTCTGCCTCTCTGTGTCTCTCATAAATAACTAAATAAATCTTTAAAAAATGTTCAGTTGGTAGTTAATTTTGTGTAGGCATTACATCTTTCAAGAAAATATTCCTATATGAAAATTCCTCATATATCATATAGATATTAGGCTATCTACATATTATATATAAGAAAAATAAATCTGTCAACTTATACATCTAAAATTTTCATATGAATAAAAAATTTAGGTCAAACAATATCCATAATTAAACAAACACCATAAATTTAAATATACATATATACACAAATCAAAAAGAAATATAATATAAAGAGATTAATGTACTTTCTGCAAAATGTCTTTTCCATGAACTTTGGATGAAACTTTGTAGTTACTGATAACAGAAGCTATGGAGGGTGCTGAGAAAATAGTTTGCCTGGACACAAATGAAAACTTTCTGAGAGATAATAGTAATTACTGTCTACTGTATTTATTCTTATAACCCATTCATTAATTTCATAAAATTAATACTTTGTTGCCACCTTGGAATTGGTCAAAAAATAATTGAAAGTCTTTCATATTTGTGTAAAATAAATATTTACTAAATTCTAATATATGTGAAATTTCAAGAGAACTTGAGTTTAACTCTTTCAGAAGTTAAGTTTTTCTCTTAAAAAGTGTATGGTTTGGGCAGCCCGGGTGGCTCAGCGGTTTAGCACCGCCTTCAGCCCAGGCGTGGTCCTGGAGACCCGGGATGGAGTCCTATGTCAGGCTCCCTGTGTGGATCCTGCTTCTCCCTCTGCCTGTGTCTCTGCCTCTCTCTGTGTCTCTCATGAATAAATAAATGGAATCTTAAAAAAATAAAATACTAAAAAAAAAAGTGTATGGTTTTCTAACATCATAAACCTAACATTTGATAGAAATCTCTCTTTAAATATTATGCACTGTCCAGCAATTGATTTTCATTGTTTTAGATTTATTTGTTTGTTTTAGAGAGAGAGAGAGAGAGAGAGAGAGCGAGCAGGGGGGGAAAGGCAGAGTGAGACAGAGAGAATCTTAAGCAGACTGGGCACTGAGTGCGGAAAGCCCAATGCAGGGCTCAATCTCATGACTCTGA
The DNA here is from genome assembly GCF_003254725.2 of Canis lupus dingo. Classification (NCBI taxonomy): domain Eukaryota; kingdom Metazoa; phylum Chordata; class Mammalia; order Carnivora; family Canidae; genus Canis; species Canis lupus. The sequence continues at coordinate 26,227,442 of NC_064261.1, read as the reverse complement.
GATCATGACCTGAGCTGAAACCATGTCCAGCCATTCTTAAAAAAGAATATTCAATATAAAGAAGACATATTACATAGTATTATTTAATTTTCATTTGATGGTTATTTAAATTTTACTTTATCTTGATTATAAAGTGCAGTAATTGAATATAGCATTAAATGAATATGTATCCTGGGAATAGTTAGAATTTTCCTTAAAAATAAAGAAACAAATCTCTTGTTGTTTGCTAGGTTTTACTCAGTTGATTCTTTAAACTAAAGACAAAGTTAAGGGCACAGAATCTGGTATCACATATAAATATAAATGTAATATAATAAAAATAATATAGTTATAATATAATACAAATATATAAATATATTTGTATAATAAGCATAGTATATAGTATATACTATGCATAGTATACTATTATATCATATAGTATAAATATAAACATATAGCATTTATAGTACATATACATACAGTGTATAAATTTATATGTATAATTTATAAATTTATATATAGCATATAAATTTATATTTATGTATATATTTATAGTATTACAATTATATGATACAAACATAAATATATAGTGTTTAAATATAGAACAAATATAATTATGAATTAGATATAATATAAATATAATAAAATATATAAATATAAATATATATGTACATATCTGTAAATATAGTATCTTGGTCTGCATTTCTATATTCATATTTAGGCTGACTCTAAATTTTTCCCCAAGAACATTGATGGGAAGTCCTGGTCAATATGTATAAAATAAAATCCATTTTAGTGATATTCCTACCAGGAAAGCAAAATAGCAAACATTGCTTATAATAATAATAATAAATAATTAATAATAATAATAATAATAATAATAATAATAATATATTCTAAGGTGAAATAGATGTTTCCGTATTGGGAATCAGAAAACAAATGGCAACTTTTAAACTATTAGTATCTCTTTTAGAAATATTAAAAAGGTCTAACTTCCAAGGGTAACCAGTTTCAAAAGTTAGAAAGAAATTAAAAAACAGGTAGACAATTGTACAGTAAGACAGTAAATATATTTTTTAAAAACTTTAGAGGATATCTATAGAAAACCCATTCAATGACCAATAACATGCTAAGCCTTTTTTCAGCTTACATGTGTTGTTGGATTTAAAGAAATAAAACAGTATTGCCTAGAGGCATTGCTTCAGGAGGGCTGTTTGATGGAGTTTCTCAGAAACTTTCAGGTTATCTGTGTTTTGCTCAATGGGGAAGTTATTTTCAATTTAAGCTGTGAGAAGGCAGAGATTCTTCCTTTCAAAGCATTCCTTTAGAAATCCCTGTGATTGCCACAGCAGGCAGAGAATCTGACTTGTGGGGAAGAGAGGTATAAAGTTTCCACGTTAAATGGAGAGAGAGTCTTAGAGCCACAGATAGCATTGATAACGTGCAAAGGAAAGACAAGCCTTTGTAGAAATCATGTGATAGTTTTAGATTTCACATCAGTATGTTGAGTAAATAAACAAATTTAGTGGAACACAAGAGGGATCAGTGGTTAAAATTACATAGATAGAAACTACATGTGCCTTAAGTATTACACTTTTATAAAAAAACAGACATGATAATTAACGTGCTAATCTTTGATAATAAGGCCAGCCTTTTTCTCTAATACAAGTTCTTGATTGATGTCACATATTTCTTTTTTTCATAAAATGCACCCACGATTTCTAGTTTTATGTTATTAAAGTAAAAACATACACCAGAAGCAAAAAATGCTAAGTTGTTTTTATTTTAAAATAATTTCCCTTCTTAATCTTATGTCTCGGTATATTATACCTCAACTGACTGATTTATATTTCTGTGTACTCATGTTTATTAATTGCTTTCTAAAACATATTGCTTATATCGTATGGAATAGATATCATTTATACACTTACCTTAATTGGTTTACACGAGAATTAAATTACATTATTGAATTAACCTATACAATTGGAATAGTTTTGGGAACAAAGTAAATCAACTCTTGATAAACATACAGCAGGAATGGGGAAAGCCTAAATTTAAGAGCACTCAATATTGAAAGTCATGAGCATATATTAGTGTATTTTGCAGAAATAATAGAAGTAATCAGATCTTTGGGCCAATGGATAAATTAGATATCTTTTAAGATACTTAAATCACACCAATAATTGGAAATAAAGGATTTAAAGGCTGAGAGTTGCATAGGCATACATTCTCATCCTGGATAATTGTATGTATGCCTGCAGCTCTAGGAAACTCCAAGCCTCTTTGTTTTTCAGCTAACAAGGGTCTTCTTCCCAACTTAGGTTTTCTTTTAAAAAAATGGTAGGACCCTTTACATTATGAATCCTCAAGATTGCTGATGCTCCCTGATCCCTAAAATATTGCTTAGATACTAGCTTAAAATAGAAACATTTTAGGAGAATAACAGAACAGATAACCCCCGACGCTGAGAGTTCAACTCTCAAGTTTTTGACTTTACAACGGTGCAAAAACTATACGCCTTCAGTAGAAACCTTACTTTGCAATTTGAATTTTGTTTTTTTGTTTCTCAGGCTATTGATACGAGGTGTGATATTCTCTTGTGATACTGGGCAGCTGCAGTATCCAGTCAGTCATGCAATCACACACTTAGTCACACACCCACAACCATTCTGTACCCAGACAACCATCCCATTTTTCACATTCAGTGTAATTCAGTATAACCATCCCGTTTTTCACAATTCAGTATAATGCCATAATTGACATGAGATATTCAACACTTTATTATTAAACAGTCTTTGTGTTAGATGATTTTACCCAACTGTATGCTAATGTAAGTTTTCTGAGCACATGCTGACAACACTGACTCCACCTTTGGTCCTCCATCATTATTCACACCCAGGCAATGACTTTCCTCAGGACTACATGTTCCAGACCTTTTGGAACCTTTTGGAGGTTAATGGATACCCAGACCAGAATATGGCAAGGTTTGCTCTGATCTTTCCAAAAGTGGTGCACAAAGAGCACCACTTTAGATAACTAGTAGAGATCCTCTGGCACACAGCACAGATGGCATCACTTTAGATAACTGCCCTGTGACTTCATCACAATGCTCTTCACTCTATAAAAGCTGTGGATTATGGTCCAGACTAAATTGGAGAATAGCTACATAGTGCCTTGGTTACCAGTCCACCTACCTCATTCTGCCCTGTCAGTAAGTTACCTTCAATAAAACGTTGTAAATAGTATCGAGTGTCTTGCTTCATTTTTTTTGGCTCTAAGGGCTTTTGCAATCTGGAGGATATTTTACTGTCCCTCCTCCACCTTCTAATGACATTTAAGATGGGCAAGGCTAGGTTATGATGTTTGGAAGGTTAAATGTATTAAATGCATTTTTGATTTATTGTATGCTCAAATTATGTCAGTTTTTGAGGATGTAAATGCCATCATAAGTGGAGTAAGATCTGTGTAATGTTAAACCATTTCAAAGAAAATGTAATAAAATTTGCCTTCTTCTCGATAGCATAAAAATACCCATTCTAACCAAATTAATGCATAAATGTAACAAATTCCCAATGAAAACCTAAGAGAATGTTTTAGCTTTGGAATTAACAAGCTGATTCTAAAATTCATGTGAAAGAACTAAAGCTGTAAGTTACTAAAGTGAATTTAAAGAACTTGAAAGATGCCCTACCGCACTTCACAATTTATATGGTTCTCTAAATTAAAACAGCATGATATTAGAATAATAGCTATGGATGAATATGGATGAATAATCCAGTAAAACAGCATAAACCAGAAGAAGAACTTTTATATGGAATCTTTATATATGAATGAAGTGTTAAAACTAATTGGGACAGGGGATCCCTGGGTGGCTCAGAGGTTTAGCGCCTGCCTTTGGCCCAGGGCGTGATCCTGGAGTCCCGGGATCGAGTCCCACGTCGGGTTCCCTACATGGAGCCTGCTTCTCCCTCCTTCTATGTCTCTGCCTCTCTCTCTCTCTCTCTCTCTGTGTCTATCATGAATAAATAAATAAATAAATCTTTAAAAAAACTAATTGGGACAAACATAATTCAATAACTTATTGCTAAAAAAGGTAATACACCAAGATTTTTCAAAATAAAATTCAAATAGTTCTACCCCCCTTGCACTATATGCTCCAGCCTGTGCATGTGAATACACACACACACCCCAGTTCCAAGTGAATTTAAAAAAACTAAATAAAGAAAAAAATAATATTTAAAGAAAATGTAGACGCACATTCTTATGATCTGGTGTAGGGAATATTTCTCTAAAAAGCAAAAACAACCTGATGTTTAACTGCATTAGAACTTAAAACTTTGGATCAGTAACAGTCACTATAAGGAAAAGTTAAATGACAAGCCACAGTCTGAGAGGATATTTGCAAGCATATTATTTTTAAAAGTACAGTATTCAAAATATATGAAAAACAGGAGATATAAGCAGTCTAATGGACAAAAGTGGCAGTGACTTTAAATATGCAATTCAGAAAGGAAGAAGACAAAATAGTCAATAAGCATCCTTTTTTTTTTCAATAAGCATCTTAAAAGATGCTTAGTCTCAGGTAATTGGATAAAAACCTAATAAAACAATAATGAGATGCCATTCCTTATCCATTACATTGGCAAGTTTTAAGAAATCTGACACCAACAAAGAGAAGGTACAGCAGCAGGCACAACTGTGGTAATATACATGTATGCAATCACTTTGTAGAGCAATTAGGTAATATACAGTCAGATTGAAAAAATATATCCCCTTTGAATGAACAATTTTTTTTTCTTTAGTTATAAACCACAGAGACTTTCCTGCTCATGTGCCCAGGGAAATATATGTAGAATATTCCTAGTAACTTGGGTGTCAGTAACAAAAGCCGAGAAAACTTCTGTGCTTATAAAAACAATAATAAATAATAATAAATACTAGTAAAAAATACAGTATGGTATGTTCCCGAATGTGCGATACTACAGAGTAATTATCACCGACGAAATAGCGCTGTATGTCCCAATATGGATATCTTTCAAAATATAGTTTCAAATAAATGAAAGTAAGTTCATTGATAATAGATGATGCAATTTATCTTAATTTTTCTCTTGAAATGATTTTTTAAAGTTTTTTTTTAAATTTTATGTATTCATAGAGAGAGAGAGAGAGATACAGGCAGAGAGAGAAGCAGGCTCCACGCAGGGGACCCGACGCGGGACTCGATCCCGGGTCTCCAGGATCACACCCTGGGCTGCAAGCAGCGCTAAACCATTGCCACCGGGGCTGCCCTCTTGAAGTGATTTTTACAAATGTGCAATGATACTCATGACATGTGACACACTGGCTACATAACCATGGTTAAGGCAACCAATGATAATTTTTCATATATTTTTAAAAGATTTTATTTATTAATTTCTGAGAGAGAGAGTGAGAGAATGGCTGCAGGGTCAGAGGGAGAGGAAGGAGCAGATTCCCTGCTGTGCAAAGGGCTGAGGCTGGGCTCCACTCCAGGACCCTGAAATCCTAACCTGAAAGAGATCATACACTTAATCAACTAAGCCACCCAGATGCCCCCTTTGGTATCCTTTCTGATTTATGTATACATACACATTTATGTAATAGACACTGAAATGGAAGCCTTATCAGTGTATTGGGCACCTCCTGAGTTCTCTTGGTCTCATTTGTCTTTTTTTTCATCAATTGCAGTGTGGGCATAAACAATCTCCTACAGAGTTGAACCTTTAGCTCCTTTCTTAAGCCATCACTGCATCCTCTTACTTCCTGCCCTTTGCCTTTTACATGGATACCTTTGCTTGGAAAATCCAGTTGGTGCCCCTGAGTTAATTGAAAGTTTTGAAAATTTTGACCAACCAGGCACTAAAGGTCCTGAAAAGCATACCACATGATTTATCATCTATTGCCATGGGACAGAGTGACTAGGAGCATGTAGTGGTGGCAAACTCCATTATGCTTCCTTTTGCTGATTCTCCTATCCTCTTTCCTTTTCTCTTCCTGTCTCTCAAGTCAACTCCTTTGAACACTTGTCAATCTAATACTTGCATGGAAGCCTATGTTTGGGGTTTACCTTCTTGGAGAACTAAGGTAAGATAGAAAAATAATAAGATAAAATATTCGTGAAATATTTCACAGCCAAACAGTGAAAGCAGAACTTACAGAACAATTATCTCCGAGAAATACATCTTCAACTCTTGCCTCATGAACCAGATGAGGGATATAAAATTTACTCACAGTGTGGGGAGGATTAGTGAAGAGATTTATTTGGTGAAAGGTGCTGTCTTGGTCTCCCAGGAAGAGAGCATCTAACCTTAGACCTAAAGACTTAGAACTTCAACAAGACTCTGGAGAAGCTCTTATGTGCTTCTCTGCAGTTTTTTGACATGTTAGCCTTGGGCTCACTCTTTTCTAGGGAAATCTACAAGATGAGAAACCCACAGAGTACTCTCAGCATTGGTGATGGATCCAAGAGAGACCCTTAGAATTCAAATCCAGCTGGATTCCAAGGATTTCTGTTAGACTAAAAGTTCAGGAGTCTTTCTAGTTATCCAAATCTGTGCCATGAGAAACAGATCTATCACAGAGACATAGAGAATGAAGAAGCAATCATGTGGAGTCCTGTCAAATATGGCCCTGTCAAAACATGGCTACCTAGAGAGGCAGAAGAATGGGAACAGTTGTAAGTTCTAAGTGATTAACAGAAGCAGAAAGCAAATGCAGCTACCTGCAAGAGAAATACATGCACCAGGGCAGAGGAGAGAATCTCAGCTGTGAAACTTTTCACAGAAACTCCTTGCAGGAAAGTTGTCTCAAAATTTTTCTCATGTCCAAAGAGCATTAAGCTGGGTTATTATGTGACCAGTTTAAGGAGGACCTTCTTATTTTTTTCATTTTCCCCCTTTCCTCACAGCCAACCTGGAGAAAATGGCCAGAGAGCTGGTAAACTAAGAATGGTGATGGTGGTCAGTCAGGTTTTGCTGACATCTAATGTAGAGTTCCTTCTAGTGTTGTATACTAGATAGTCTAGACTCTGCAGTGCGGTTTGAGTTGCATGTCAACTTCCCAGAGAAGGAGAAAAAAACGAAATATCATGGACCCTGAGGAATTTTATCCAAGGGTAATTTACATGGTAAATTGTGATGAACAAAGTGGGAAAGTTATGGGGAGCCTGGGTGGCTCTGCGGTTTAGCGCCGCCTTCAGCTCAGGTGGTGATCCTGGAGTCTTGGGATCGAGTCCCATGTCAGGCTCCCTGCATGGAGCCTGCTTCTCCCTCTGCCTGTATCTCTGCCTCTCTCTCTTTCTGTGTCTCTCATGAATAAATAAATAAAATAAAAAATCTTTAAAAAGAAAAAAAACAAAGTAGGAAAATTAGAACTATAGGTATCATAACATACATGCGTGTGTGTGTGTGTGAATGAGAATACATTAAGCAAGCTGTTTCCTTACTGCCTTAATACACAAAATATACATTCATATTTGATATATGCATGATATATATATGATTGTGATTATTTTCCCAATATTAGCACATTTAACTTTATTTCATTTTTAAATTTCCTATAATTCTTACACAACAAATATACACAGCCACTGTAGTAACAGTTCCAAAGAGAACAAATTAAAAATAAAAACACCTTTAACTGACCATAGTCTCTTGTTCCCATCCTTAGAGGAACAGTATTGGTTTGAATATATATCTTTCTAGAAAAGAGAGGTTTTTCTTTTTTTTCCAAATGTTATCTTATTTCATTTATTCATAGAAACTTCCATTATTTTCAAATAAAATATGTGTTGGGGAACATTATAAGCTGGCAATTGCATAATTATAGAGCTGACTCATTGTTCTTATTCATATTTTATTCCATAGTATACATGACACATGGTTAATTTATACAGTTTATTTTATAATGAAGTTCTAACCTTTGAGCTGGGTACTACACCAACTAGAACTCTGGTCAATGTTCAAAAATATTTATTGATTTGATTGACACTTTAGGTCAAGGATGGTATTGACATTAAGTTACTTTTCAGCTTTCAGTTTAAGTAATATTTCAGTCCCACCAACTACTCTTTGATTTGCACCCCAAATTCAAACCCACATACGGAAATTTTGAAAGCTCCTTTTTCCTTGTCATCAAAGATTTAATATAAGATGGCTTTAGTAAGAGCTCATGTTCCTAAGAATTCATTACACGAAAATATATTGAGCGATATGATCACAAATAATGAAAATCAAAAGATGATAAGATTAGGTGAGCAAGATACTCTCGGGGGAATAGAATATTTTTGCATTTAATTAACCTAAACAATTTGCTTACTTGTCCTTTATCTATTGTGTGTTCTTCTTGCTGTATTATTGACAAAACAGACTGTGTCATTTTCCTATTTTTATATCTATAAGTACATTATGTGTGCTCTTTCTTCTACTCAACTATCACCTAGAGCATTTAAAGGTCACAAGAGTTCAAGTTTTACTTTGCCAGTCTGTGCCTTAGGTCACCCCAGAAAACTCAGGGGGAAAATGTTAATCTTTGAAGTCAAAAAATTGGAAAGTTTAGAACTAGTAGAAACTGTGGCAAGGAAACTTCTCATTTCATTATAATAATAAGGTAACTGAGACTTAGAGAACTGAATGTAGCAAATTTGAGTCCCAATGTGGACATACATGCCTACATCAGAAATTTGTGCAGATGGATACACTTCCACCATTATTGCCCATCCTGAACAGCTTGCCCTGCAGTCTACTCAAATGACAAGTATTCATTTTCTATATGCCCCAAAGCTGGGAGCTGGAGCCCAACTCCATGATCTCCCCATTTCAATTTTAAAACCCTTATTCTCCTTCTCTCTTCTAAAATCTTCCCCTTTTAAAAATTGTCAACCATGAGACTTCATCACTCTCTAATCTTCCTTTTGCCATATATTGATTGATTTTCAGGTGACTATTTCACTTTCATTAATAAGAGAAGTAGAGGTCCCTGTTTTTTTTTTTTTCTCCACTGAAATACCTACCATTGAAAATGTCCATTTCCTGCCTAACACAGTGCACTTCTAACTTTCATCTCTGTACCAATTTATTCACTCCCCCATAGAGCACATGGTGGATCTAGCCATTTTCAAGAATGATCACATCTCAAGAATTTTAAACACCAATTCATCTCTTTCAGGCATTCATGACCAACTTATTTCTCATAAAAGCATTGATATCAGGAAACTTTGGTCATTTCTTGGTTTTTATAACTATTCTATATTCACTTATTTTGCTATCCAATCTGAACCTTATGATTGATCCACCACTGGAATCACCCTCTTACCAAAATTATTAACATCCTTGTTGTTTGGCTTTTTGCCATTTGGCCTACAACATATAATCCTGTGTCACTCCTAAAAATCTCACTTCTCTAATTCTGTTTTAGTTCACTGGAAATTTTTGAATAGAATCTCCAGAGTATTTAGTATGTCTCGTGATCAACACAAGTGGTATAAAACATGGCCCAGCAATCTTCCTACATGTCCTGATTTAGCTCTCTCTCTGATGTGAGCCACTGCAAATTGAAAAGTTTGATCATATATAATACTCATATATGCTTATTTTTCATGTACCTCTAGCAGGCAGAGGTTTCACTTTTTGCACTTTATGAGTTTGATTTGGAGCAGCTTATATGTTGTAATAAGCAAATAGTTTTAAGAAAAAAAAATACTGTTGTAGTTGAGATAGACAGTAGAGATCATCCAATCCAACATTTTGAGGGTGATTGATAGAAATAATACCCACAGCATTAAAATGGCATGCTAAAATCTCATTGCTTTCTACAGTCAGACACAGGAATATAACTTAGTTGTGCCTATGAGTCAATATCTATCATATATTGAGTACCATACTATGCTCTCTATGAGCATTTTCTCTTAACTAGTCCTTGAAGACTAACAGCTGAAATTAATATAACCGCAGTAACTTAAAACAATCAAAGTTATTTCTCCCTCAAAAATTTCGAATATAGGTATCTGTTGCCATGGTCATTTATCTTACAGATGAGAAATAGAAGAATGTAGAGAATCCCAAGCCTGAATTATACACATTTCCATCTCTATGTGATATCCACTTGCAATCTATTGGTAAGAGCTTGTTGTGTAGTCCCACTCGAATATATGTGAGCTGGTGTGTACACACCCCTTGATGGGGCATATGCTTCCAGCAACAAATCTACACTAGAAGGAGAGCATGGATCTGTTTTAGTCTGTTCTTTGCCATACTCTAATTTAGTCTTATCATACTAATCTCGTGTGATAGTATCATTATTATCCTTATCCTTAAAAAGAGGAACTCCAGGTTCATAGATTAGGCACTGTGTGGAGATAGAGGAAGACATCAAACCAGGGGCTTTATGAATTCGAACCCAGAGTTTTTTCTACTATATCATATCACCTTGCAAACTGCATACCACTGTTGACTCTCTTGAAAGATAGGTATATGGGTTTCTTCATGTGATTGTTTGTCTTTTTATCAGTAATAGAAACCTAGATAAGTCACTATCCATTCAGCAATGTTTTCTCTCTCCTTAAAGATAGGCCCCCTGAAAGCCTAACCCTTCAACTTGAAAACCTAACTTGTATTATTTACACCTCTCAATTGTTTCAACTATTGGAACAGTCAGATAAACCCACATAATTAAACAGAATTCTCTTTAGCTTCTGATTACATTTATGATTTTTAAAAAGATTTTATTTGTTTATTTTACACACATAGAGAGAGTACAAGCAAGGGGAGCAGCAGGCAGAGGGAGAAATAGGATCCCCTCAGAGCAGAGATCCCTTTGTGGGGCTTGATCCCAGGACCCTGGGGTCATGAATGACCTGAGCTGAAGGCAGGCACTTAACTGACTGAACCACCCAGGTGCCCCTATGCTTATGATTTTATTTGTAAATTTCTTCTGCGGTGCATTCTGTAGATCATTATTAAGATGAGTTTGCTCATCTTAAAGAAAGCCTCAAGCTGTCAGTTTATTTCTGCAAACATAGATTGTGCCTGCCATGTGCTAAGCCTTGTGTTTGATGCCAAGAACAAAAAGATAAAATAAACAAAATACACAGCCCTCATCCTAAATTGTCACATGCTAAGGGCAAAGAGGGCCATAGTAATCAAACAAACAAACAAACAAACAAAAAAACCACGTAATATACTTTTCATGTGTAAGTGAAAGAAGTTATCATAGGGCAATATATGTTCACACAGAATATTTTAGTCTGGTTAGGGGAGATGATATCTGAGTTGAGTCATAAAGTATAAGGGTGCAAGGTAAAGAAAAATTGTGTTGCCATAGGGAGACAGATGCCATATGTTTTGTTTTAACCATTAAAGTCTCTTAAATCTACTTTTCCCATAAAGAAAGAGCATAGTATTTCACAGTATAGGCCCTTAAAATTTTAATTCTCTGTTCTCTTAAACTTTCTGTGTTGATGCAAACCATGCTCTGTCTGGCATTTAGTCTCCCTCATTTGTAAAATGCAGCTGATAATGACATGTAATGAGAAATGTGTGATGACTAAACATGTAGAAAAATTTTCATTATCAATTGTGGTGAACTAAAGCAACAGAGGTTGGATTTACACTCCCAGATGAAACAACCAAAAATGGAGTATCTAACTGTATAACTATAACTATATAACTATAACTAAATATGTGTATAAAGACACTGGGTATAGACAACAAAGGGCAGTGGTATTGGAGATATGAGAAATATAGGGGGTGATTTGTTTGATTAATTTATTTGTTACAACTAATGAACTTACATTGACACATCATTATTACCCAAGTCCATAACTTACATTATGGTTTATGATTGGTAATGTACATCCCATGGGATTGCATGAATTTGCAATAAAGTGTATTTACCATTTATAGAATCTATACAAACTAGTTTTACTTCCATAAGAATTTTCAGCACTCTGCCTATGCATCTCTCTTTCTCTTAAATCCTGGCAACCACTGATCTTTTTTCACTTTCTTCGTAGTTTGCCTTCCAAAGAATATCCAACATTTGGTTTTATACAATATGTACCCTTTCCAGATTGACTTTTTTTTTTTTTTTTTACTTAATATATTTTTAAGATTCCTGTATTTCTTTTCATGGCTTGATAGCTTATTTCTATCACTGAGTAACATTCCATTGCCTGGATATACCATGCTTAATTTATCCATCACCTACTAGAGAAAACTTAATTGCTTCTGAATTGTAGCAATTATGAATAAAACTGCTCAAAAACCTCTGTGTGCAGATTTTTCTGTACATATGTTTTCAGCTCTTTGGGGTAAATAGCAATGTGTACCATTGCTGAATCTGTGCAGAGTCATGGTAAGAGTATATTTAGTTTTGTGAGAAACTATCAAATTGTCTTCCAAAGTGCCTGCATCATTTTCCATTTCCACAAGCAATGGATGAGAGTCTGTTGTTCCATATCCTCAACAGCATTTGGTATTGTCATGTCAGTGTTCTGGATTTGGCCATTTTAATCCATGTGTGATGGTAACTCAAAGTTATTTTGATTTGCATCTTTCTAATGACTTATTATATGGAGCATCTTTTTCTATTCAATTTACCACTTATATATTTCCTTTGCTCGGGTGACTAAGTTTTTGGCTCATTTTTTTTTTTTTAATTGAGTTGCTTGTATTCATATTGAGTTTTTTTTTTCCTTTTTTTCCCTTTTTTCATTTTTTTTCATATTGAGTTTTAAGAATTGTTTATATATTTTGAATAATAGCTCTTTAGTATATCTGTATTTTGCAAATTTTTCTCCCATTCTGTGCTTGTCTTCTCATTCTTTGACATTATCTTTTGCACAGCATAAATTTTTAATTTTAATGAACTCCAGCTTATCAATTCTTTAGTTCATGGATTGTGCTTATAGTTTTGTATCTAAAAAGTCACTGCCAACCACTAGATCATCCAAGTTTTCTCCTATTTTATCTTCCAAGAGTTTTATATTTTTTTCATTTTATATCCTTAAATATAATATATTTTGCACTAATTTTTGTGAGAGAGGTAAGATCTGGAGGAACAGTTTTTGGCATGTGAATGCCCAATGGCTCCAGGACTCTGTCAAAAAGACCCTCTTTGCTCTATTGTATTTCCTTTACTCCTTTGTCAAAGATCGGTTGACAATGTATGGTGATCTATTTTTGTGCCCTATGTTCTCTTTCACTGGTTTGCCTATTTTGCTAATACCTCACTCTCTTGATTAATGTATTTCTATAGTAAGTCTTGGAGTCAGGTAGTTTCAGTGCTCCAATTTTGTTCTCCTCTAATATTGTGTTGGCTGTTTTGGGTCTTTTGCTTCTCTATATAAAATTTAAAATCAGTTTGTCATTTTATAGAAAGTAAGTTTGTTGGATTTTTATTGGGATTTTATCGACTATATGGATCAATTTAGAAAGAACTGACATCCTTACAAAATGTCTTTCTATCTATGAACATGGAATATCTCTCCATGAACATGGAATATGTCTCCATTTACTTCTTGTTTTTTTTTTTTTTACTTTTTTTTTTTTTTACTTAATTCTTTTTGATATCTTTCAGCAGCCTTTTATAGTTTTGATTATATAGACCTTGTACATAATTTGGTAGATTTATACTATGTGTTTTATTTTTGTGGTATATAAAAATGCAATACCACTTACATAATTTCATATTGTTCATTGCTGATATATACATATAAAGATTAAATTTTACACATGAATATTGAATCCTGTGACATTGCTGTAATTTCTTATTAGACCTAGTAATTCAGTTCTTTCATATTTTCTATGAAGATGACCATATCATCTATAAACAGACTAGTTGAAAATATTTCATTGAGAATTTATATATCATTGTTCAAAAGAGAACTTAGTCTCTAGTGTCTTGTACTATCTTTTTCTGGTTTAGGTATTAAGGTAATTATGGCCTCAGTTAGGAAATATTCCCTCTGCTTCTGTTCTCTGAAAGGAACTGTAGAAAATTGGTACAATGTATTCCTTTTGTCTATGGTTGAATTCAACAGTGAACCCACCTGGGCTGAGTTTTTGGAAAGCATAATAAGCATGCTTTGTTTTTGGAGGTTTATTATTATTTCTATTAATATTGTTTATCATTCTTATGTGAGTTCTGGTACATTTTGTTTTTAAAGAAATTGGTCCATTTCATTTAGTTTATCAAATCTGTGGATATAACAGCTGTTCATTGTATCCCTTGATTATTCTTTTCATGTTTATAGAATCTACAGTGATATTCCCTCCTTAATTTCTTTTTTTTATTGAGATATTAGGTGTAAAATGTAATAATTCAAAACTTGTATATATTCTAAAATTATCATCATAATAAGTCTAGTTAAATTTATTTCTGATATTAGTAGTTTGTATCCCTCTCTTTTTCTTAGCCAGGCTAAAGATTAATCAGTTTAAAAAAAAAAAAAAAAAAAAAAAAAGATTAATCAGTTTTGTTAATCTATCTTAAAAAACTAGCTTTTTGTTTTTAATTTTTCTATTGAGTTCTTGTTTTATTTTTACTTCTTTCTGCTCTTATTTGTATTATCTCTCCTTTTTTTTTTAAATTATGTTTTCCTTTTTTTTTGTTTATTTTTGTTTTTGTTTCCTTAGTTGGAAGCTTTTGACTGTTTCTAGGTCTTTTTTCATTTCTTTCTTTTCTTTTTTTTTTTTTTTTGGAAGAATTTAAAAAAAAAAATATTCCATTTATTCGGGGATCCCTGGGTGGCGCAGTGGTTTGGCGCCTGCCTTTGGCCCAGGGCGCAATCCTGGAGACCCGGGATCGAATCCCACATTGGGCTCCCGGTGCCTGGAGCCTGCTTCTCCCTCTGCCTATGTCTCTGCCTCTCTCTCTCTGTGTGACTATCATAAATAAATAAAGAAAAAAAATATTCCATTTATTCATGAGAGACACAGGGACAGAGAGTCAGAGACACAGGCAGAGGGAGAAGCAGACTCCGTAGGGGGAGCCCAATGTGGGACTCGGTCCTGGGTCTCCAGGATCAGGCCCTGGGCTGAAGGCGGCGCTAAACCGCTGAGGCACCCGGGCTGCCCTCTTTTTCATTTCTATATATGTATTCAGCACTCTACATGCTGCTTTCTCTGCATCCCGCATTTTGATAAGTTGTGCTCTAATTTTCATTAGTTGAAAATATTTTAAATTTTTTCTTGAGATATCTTCTCTGATCCATTTTTTATTTAGAATTTTATTGTTGAATTTCCGTGTATTATGGAATGTTCTGGTTGTCTTTCTGATATTAATTTCTAGTACAATTTCATTGTGATCTGATAGCAAACATTGCATGACTTCTGTTATTTAAATCTGTTTATGTCTGTGTTTATCCCACAATGTGTTGTAGCTTTGTAAATGTTCCATTTGAGTTTGAGAAGAATGTATATTGCTATCATTGGATGAAGTAGTCTATAGATGTCAGTTTACAACCAGTTGATGGATGGTATCATTGAACCCAAATGTTTCCTTACTAATTTTCTGCCTATGAGATCCATCCATTTCTGGAGGAAGAGTATTGACATCTCTGAGTATACCATGGTGAATTCATCTATTTCTTTTGCAATTCTATTAGTTTTCCCATATAGTTTGACACTCTGTTGTTAGGAGCATGCATATTAAGGATTTTTTTGACTTTTTTTTTTTTGAGAATTGACAACTTTATTAGTATGTAATGTCTTTTTTTTTAGTGCCTGAGAATTTTTCTTGCTTTAATTCTGCTCTTCTGAAATTAACATAGCTAATCTTGATTTCTTTTGATTAGAGGTAGCATGATATAATTTAGTCTAATCAATTACTTTTAATCTATATGTTTTTATATTTAAAGTAGGTTTCTTATAAACAACATATAGCTAGCTGTTGTTTTTTAATCTACTCTGATAATCTCTATCTTTTAACTTGTGTATTTAGAACATGGACATTCAAAGTGATACTGATATAGTTGGATTGACATATATCATATTTTTCACCATTGTTTAATTGTGTCCCTTGTTCTTTGTTTCAATTATGTCTTCCATATTTTCTCTCATTTTTTTGGCTTTAATTGAGCATATTATATAATTTCATTTTCCTCTTAGTATATGAGTTATATCCCCCCCTTTTATTTAGTGGTTGCCTTAGAATTTTTGATATACATTTACAGCTAATACAGAATCCCTTGAATAAAACTATACTCTTTCTAGGTAGTATGGGTATCATGTAATAACAAAGTAATTCCTTGCCTCCCATCCCTGGTATGATTGCTGTCATGTATTTTATTTTTATGCAATCATACTTCCTGTATAATATATATGTACAATGTATCATATGTCTGATTATATATGTATATATAATCAAATTAAGTATTGATATTATTAGTTTGAACAAATTGTTATCCATTACATAAGTTAAGAATAAGAAAAAATAAAAGTTTTTATTTTACTTTTATTTATTTCTTTTTTGATGTTTTTTCTTACTTCATGTAGATTTTAGCTTTTAATCTATATTGTTATTTTTCTCTTAGAACCACTTTTAACATTTTTTGCATGGCAGACGTACTGGCAACAAATTCCTTCAATTTTTCTTTGTTTAAGAATGATCTTATTTTCTTTTACTTTTGAAGGATGATGCCAACTATTTAAATATTTCTCTCCATTCTCTTCTTGCCTGTATGATTTCTTAGGGGAAGTTCCATTTAATTTTTATCTCTTTTCCTTTATATGCGAGTTATCCTTTCTCACCTTAGCTTCTATCAGGTTTTTTACTTTATCTTTGATTTTCTGTAAATCAAGGATGATATGCTTAGGTGTGATTTTATTTTACTTGGTGTACTCTTAGCTTCCTTTACCTTTGGTTTGGTGTCTGATATTAATTTAGCGGAAATTTTCAGTCCATATCATTCCAAATAGTCCTTCTATCTTCTTTTCTTCTCCTTCTAATATTCTCAATTTACATGTGTTACACATTTTGTAATTGAAACACAGTCCTTGGATATTCTGCTTTGTTTTCAGGCTTTATTCTCTTTGCTTTTTGGTTTTTGAGGATTCTATTGATCTCTCACAGATTCTATCTGTAGCCATGTGTGGTGCGCTAATGAACACATCAAAGGCATTCTTCAGTTCTGTGACACAGTTTTTGTTGTTTAATTTCTAGTATTTCTTTTGGTTCTTTCTTATGATTTTTACCTTTCTGCTTATGCTGCCCATATTTCTTCCATGGTCTCTATACTGTCTATTAGAGTACTGAACAAATTAATCACAATTGTTTTAAATTCTCAGTTTGATAATTCTAACAACCCTGCCATCTCTGGTTCTGATACTTGCTTTGTTGTTTTCAGATTGTATTTCCTTTGCCTTTTGGTATGGCTTGCTATTTTCTTTTTTCTTTTTTTTAGGTATTCTATTCTTTTTTTTAAATAATAAATTTATTTTTTATTGGTGTTCAATTTTCTTCTTCTTGATAGAGGAACATGATGTACTGGCTAAAAGGAACTGCTATCAATAGACTTAAGTAATGTGGTGGTAAGGTGTAGGGAGAGGGAAAGTTTTCTATAGTTTAATGCTTATGTCTCAGCCACTTAGTGAGCTAAATGGACTGAATTTTACAAGACTTTATCAGTTTTTTCTTCCGTTCTTAGCTAGGACAGGATGGGCAGAATGTCTTTCTCTTCTCTCATGTAGAAGGATAGAGCCTGTTAGAATTGGACATTCTTCTTCCAGGTCAATTAGGCTCTGATACTATCTCAGCAAGTTCAGGTCTGGTTAACTAGTTTCCCCTGAGGGCAGGCCTTATGAAAAACAGAAATCTATGGCAAATTTCAGGATAGTTTCATTTATTTTCCCCTTCCTCTAAGGTAAGCATGTGGCTATTTTCTTTAATAGTAATTATTGGAATCTTGTCAAGCAAATCTCACAATAACGCCCCTCCCCACACTGGAGGAGTGGTTAACTTTTAGAGTGGTTCACACTGAGCTTCCAGCAAAAAAGTCAGTTGTCCTACCCTAGAACTAGTTCCTGAGGTGGGTTTCTACTCCAATAAACTGTGACTTCTTGTATTCACCCTGTTTCTCCTATTTTGGGCTTAGTGGTTTACCCTTTGTCCTCTCCTTTCTCATGGATCCATAAAGAGTTGTTGATTTTTGTTTCTTTTGCCTTCGTGGATGTATCTTGCAAGAAGAAAGAAAGAAAGAAAGAAAGAAAGAAAGAAAGAAAGAAAGAAAGAAAGAAAGAAAGAAAGAAAGAAAGAAAAAATGGAAGAATGTATGCATGTCTAACATATGTCAAATTCTCTCTTGAAATGCATATCTATTTCTACATCTATATCACCTACATCTAGATATGAAATCTCAATTCTACTTCATCACCCTGCCCAGGGGCTTGAAACTTTTATGTTTCAATGCTAAAAGCAATGCAATCTTGCCCAAACTGTCCTTACTTGTAAAATGAAAAGTTTTAATTGATTGTTTCCAAGATTAGTTAATTGCTAAAATTGTCTTTATAATATTTTAGGATAATTTCTAGGCTCAATGGCAACCCTGTCTAATCAGAAAATCTAGAAGATGGAATTTTTAATTTTATTCTTTAAAAATTTCTTCTTTGTGCTTCTGACAATCACTCAGATATATAGGAGTGAGAACTGAAGATTTATCTGGTTCTATATAATAATATATATAGAATATATATATTATATATATATATATAATTCAATGATTTTATGAAACATTTATTGTTGAGCAATCTCTGGGGTGAAAATGGAGACAAAATCCCAATGCAGAAAAAAAAAGTCAAACTTCAAGGCCATTCCAAATCATGGAAAACTATCATAATAAAGAAGCAATCAGAAAGTTAGATAAATTGAACTCTTTAGCATTGTGCTAAGCAAGATAAGGTGGCCAGGATCTCATTCCACATCTCACAGCTGTTCCCTTACACTTGCCGTTCAATGTCATTTTTTATTGCTGTCCACAGCCAGCCATTGGCAGAATGATCTGTTTTATTTTCTACATTGTCTACTCTTGGTATTCTGTACACCCTCCTGCTCCCACCATAAAGTGGATAGATTCCCTTTACACTTTCTTTCAGAGACTTACAAAATATATTCCATAAAGGATCTGAAATAGCTTTAAGTAAACATAAAATTATGTATGAAAAAATAATAGTAAACATACAGTACAGAAATATCAACCAATGTCATAAGCAAATATCTAAGTGAATGTCTTACTATCTTCTAGGTGGAGAACAGGTCTTTTTAAATCAAAATATAAAAAGTTCTAGGCATCCAAAATTTTCAATAAATTTAAATATCCCAAAATATACAATTTCCATTTATTCTAAAGTACAAGTGGAAAGATAAACTAAAAATCTCCAGAAGACATTTACACTCCAGATAACCAATAAATGATTAAAATTAAGAATATATGAGATACTGTGAAAATTAATAAGATAAAAGCAAATAAAAAGACAAAATAAACATTTTACAGAGCAGAAAATTTAATTTTCAGTACTTTTATAACAAGACAAATCTCACTACTAATTTGGGGAAAAAATAAGAACATGATAATTCGCCATTTTGCTAGCCATACAACTGGAATAAAATAAGAAGTGGATGAAATCTCAAATACTGTGAAGGATATGAATTAGATTAGATCTTTCAATAATTGTTATTAGCAGCATTCTCATTTGGGAAATTTGGCATTATTAAATGAAGTTGAATATCCAATATTCTAAGAGATGGTAGTACCAATCATAGTTATGTAACCAAGACTTTTCAATACTTACAAGTAAATGCATGCAAGAATGTTTATAATAGCAATAATTGGACATAACGTGAATGCCTATGGTCAGGAAAGGTAAACTTTCTATGATATATTCACAGAGTAGGTTATATTACATAGATTAAACTGAATAAAATGCAGTGAAAATAAACAGAAAATGTGTACTGTATGTACAGTGGCCAATAATTCAGAGTGAGAAAAGTATCAAAAAACTATGTATAATATAATGCTTTTTAAAAAGATGAATTGTGAAAACAAGCAGCACTAAACCATGTACCTTTTTTCATTGTCTGGTGACCAAAGAACAAAAGACAATTTATTCCTTCCCACAAAAATGTATGTCATATGCACTAGTGGAACTGGACCTATGTATCCATAATAAAAGTCCACATTTGAAACAGAGGGAACAAAAGACACTTAGCTTTTACTGGTCCATGAAAATGATACAATTCTCCCAGGCAAATATTGGGAGAACTCCCTGACCTGACATTAAAGAAGGCCTCTGATTTGACCTGTTCTTTTCTTTGGAATATTTGTTCTCTATATATTTTTCTTCATGGCTCTTTGCACCATTCTGAGACATTTTCTCATCTGTTTACACACATGGCCACCTCTGAAATGGATGTTGAAGAATGGGCCTTCATTGTGTGCTTACAGCCTTTGATTACCTCCTTCATTTCTGTGTGAAGGTTTCTTGCTATTATTATTATTTTTCTTTGTTTTAGTTTCCAACTCATGGATTTCTTGGGAATGAAATGTCTACTTAATAATAAGCTGCTAATTTAGTTTTTTCAGTCAGACCATGTGCCATTATGTATATTCAAATTTATTTCCCAAGCATAACTTTATGCTTCTCTATCATCTATCTATCTATCTATCTATCTATCTATCTATCTATCTATCTAATCATCTATCATCTATCTATCTCATCTATGTAATTTGTCTCATTCTTAGCCTCTATAACCCAAATTAGCAAAGTCTGCCTGGAGTCCATCTGGCTTGAGTGATAATATCAAAATGTTGTATTTTGCCACATGGCTAGGCATTTCAAGGGGAGTTTGTTGTTCAAAGCTTTTTTTAAATGTTTTTTCTGTTTTATATCTAGAACCAGTTGGCTTTTCCAACTAGTTGTGGACCTGCACTTAATGACTTTCTCTGTTCACTTTCATTTCTGCTTTTGAACCAATCAACTTTTAAAACTCATCCCTTATTTCTAGTATCTTACTAATGCAACCAGTTAAATCCAAATATCCAACTAAAAGTCTGTTTTCCAAACTCTTTTGTGAGAGCCATAGACTCAGTAAGCACTTGCTTTCTCAGATATTGATGACAGAAGCTACTAACTTTTCTGTGACTCCATGACATGGGACTCCATCCTCCCAGCCTCTAATATTGATTTTCTTGCTGCTCTACCACAGGGTTACATAGTTGAGGCTTTGTTTTTTAATAAGACCCCACTTACTTTGCTGATTTATGAATTATAAATAGTCCTAGCTGCTATAACATATAAACCCTAGATGTCTATGGTTTAGCAAATTAATAGTATGTTACATACTAAAATGAAATGAGTTTTTTAAAAATATTTTTATTTATTTATTCATGAGAGATACAGCAAGAGAGAGAGGCAGAGACATAGGCTGAGGGAGAAGCAGGCTCCCTGCAAGGAGCATGATGTGGGACTCGATCCTGGATCCCGGGATCATGTCCTGGGCCAAAGGTAGATGCTCAACCACTGAGCTACCCAGGCATCCCTGCATACTAAAATAAAACCCAAAGTGAGTGTTCCTAATAAGCATGTGGCTGTGCCCCAAGTTGGGATTCAGGGAACTGTCCCTTCTTGCAACTTATAACTTCTCTCTATACAACAGGTGGCTTTCACACTTACAGGACAAGGAGAAGAGACGTAAGGGTTGCATGTGGAGGTTCTTTTGGTCTGGTTATGGAAATGGACAATTAATTCAGTTCATATTCAATAGCATAAAACCCAAGCAAGTAGCCACACCAATAGAAGGGGAAGTACTCAGTACTCGTGTAACCAGGAAATATATTTGATGAACACCAGCTAGTATTTGACATACATTTTCAATATAAATTTATTTTTGTTATTCTCCCTTATTAAATAATGAGTTCTTTGGAACAGATACTTGTCTTTTTCATCTATTTATCCCAACAATCTATCACTCTATTGGGACATGAAAAGTGTTAAATACATGCTAAATCAATGGCCTTTGTTCTTTGTAAACATAATTACAATAGTGATAGAAACCACAATTGTAGTAATGACTTTAAAATGCAAGTATGTGACACACTTCTACAGACTAAGACTTTTGTCACTGATACACTCTGTATGATCTTTCTGATAAACACAGTGGAACAATTAGATGAAAAAACACACATAGGGCAGCCCTGGTGGCTTAGCTGTTTAGCGCTGCCCTGGGCTCAGGGGTGATCCTGGAGACGTGGGATCGAGTTCCACATCAGGCTCCCTGCATGGAGCCTGCTTCTCCCTCTGCTTGTGTCTCTTCCTCTCTCTTTCTCTGTTCTGTCATGAATAAATAAATAAAATCTTTTAAAAAATATTCTTTCTTGCTATAATAATATAAAATAAACACAAATATAGAAAAGCACAGAAATTGTATAAACAAGTGAGCTAAAACAAATGCCCTTGTAACTTCCACCCAGATCAAGGAATAGAAATTTGACTGCCACCTCCTTCACCAATCCATGAGTTCCATCCAGATTTTCAACTCAAAATATAAATAACCACTATCTGATTTCTATAGTAACAACTTCCTTGTGTTTCTTTAGTTTTAGTACTCGACTCTATGTCTTTAGACATAATAGTTTAGTCTTGTCCATTTTTACCTAGTATGTTTGTGTTTATTTCATGAATTATCTCTTCATCTAAAAAGATGGGAAAAGATGAGAAAAAGATTTTCCTCATTGCTTATTTATTGAAGAACCCTGGTCGTTTAAACTACAGAGTTTCTCATCATCTAGACTTTGCTAATTGCATATTCATGGTATGGTTCAGCTGTTTCTCTGTCCTTTAAATTTCCTGCACAGCTGTATTTGTTGCATTAGCTATGTCAGGTTCAATCCCATTGATACTATAGGAGGGATGACTTTTTACCAGGCAGGACACAATGTCTAACTGTTTCCTTTTTTGTAAGGTTAGCAACTGGTGATTCTCTAGGTCCATTACCTCATCAAAGATTACATACTAGGTATTTTCTTATTCTATCATTGCTTTGCATTTATTAGTAGAGATGCTTTTATAAGAAGACACTCTTTCCTGTATAGTTACTCTTCAGTACAGTTCATTAAAAAAAATCAGGATATATGCTTGACTGGTTTTCAAGAAGGCTAATTGGATCTCTATCAGCCTCTGAAAGTGAATAATTGTTTTTTAGATATTATTATGAGCTCACGAATTTAAACATAAAGAGCTTCAGTTTTTTTTTAAAAAAGAGCTTCAGTTCATTGAAATTATTATCTTATTTGAAACTCCAATTGTCCCATTAGCTTGGGTACATTTGACATGACACTAGTAGTCTTTGATAGCTTTCTATTTGCTCTGACACAAGATAGTCTAGACTCAAATTGTATGTAATTTCCCATGATCATTCATCTAGGATAAACTTCTTCAGGAACTGCTTTCTTTTATTGGAATTAATATTTACTGGCACTAGAAATGTGTATTGCTATTAGGTTGGTCATTTTATGTATGACTTTTCAATGATCAGAACTATGACAGACTCAGTGACACATTATAGAATAAAATATCTCATACTGATATCTCTCATGCAAATATAAAGTCAACAGAATTTTTACTTCACTTCTATATTACATGTGTATTTTCTTTATTTTATATTGAGAATACTCATTATCAAGAATGTGAAGTATGGGGGATCCCTGGGTGGCGCAGCGGTTTGGCGCCTGCCTTTGGCCCAGGGTGCCATCCTGGAGACCCGGGATTGAATCCCACATCGGGCTCCCAGCGCATGGAGCCTGCTTCTCCCTCTGCCTATGTCTCTCTCTCTCTCTCTCTCTCTCTCTCTCTCTCTCTGTGACTATCATAAATAAATAAAAATTAAAAAAATAAAAAAATTAAAAAAAGAATGTGAAGTATGATGGAATAATTGCTCATTTGTTTTATCCAGGAACACAAACTTGATAGCCTTAGGAAAAATATTATTAATATTATCACTACATATATTTACTGAATATTGGTATTTTTAAATGTTCTCTTTCTAGTCCAACTCTTTTTATGTGTGTGTATCTTCACTAAATTTACATTATTTCATCATATAGCACGCATATGATCCTCTTTTCCCTATAACCTAACTTAGTCTTAGTTCTACATAGGTAATTATATAATTAATACTATGAGTCCTCATCACTTTCATCAACTGTTTTTGACTTTGAATTTTTATTTTTCATCTATTTATCTTAAAGTATTATCTGCTCTATTTTTCTATTCTAATGTTCTGTTAAATGTTGTCTTCAAAAAAAAAAATAAAAAAAATAAAAAAAATGTTGTCTTCATATCATAAACAACTTTTTGTTTATTTCCATTTTTCTCCTGAGTTATGTTACTAAATCTGAGTTTTTCTATCTTCTACTTTGTTGTTCCTTATGTCCTATATCAATTTCTTATTACCTTTTAGCTTATATTGAATAGTATATTATAGTTTTGATCTGTTTTATACTGACATGTCCTTCTGACACATTTCATTGTAGCAGAAATGTTATTTTGTTATCTTATTGTCCTTTTTTCATAAAGTAAATTATAGATAAATTCACCTCAATTCTTTGTGTTCTTTATTTTTTAAGAGAAATTAGTTTTCCTGAACTGTTAAAATAACGCTTGATTCAGGTAGCTTTTAGAATCCACAGAGATTTTTCTTTTATTATTTTCATGTAGTTTTTAAAAATATGGTGGCCTGTTTTCTCTTTTTAAAAAAAGTTTTATTTTTTATTTTGTTTTCAATTTTTAAATTTTTTTTTTCATTTGTTTTTGAAGTTCGATTTGCCAACATATAGTATAACACCCAGTACTCATCCCAACAAGTGCCCTCCTCAGTGCCCATCACCCAGTTACCCAACCCCCTACCCATATTCCCTTTGCAACCCTTTGTTTCCCAGAGTTAGGAGTATCTCATGGTTTGTCTCCCTCTCTAATATTTCCCACTCAGTTGCCCTCCTTTCCCTTATAATCCCTTTCACTATTTCTTATATTCTCCATATGAATGAAACCAAAGGATTCCTTCAATTGATTTACTTCAATCAGCATAACACCCTCCAGTTCTATCCACATTGAAGCAAACGGTGGGTATTTGTCCCCTCTAATGGCTGATGTGAGGTGGTATCTCATTGTGGTTTTGATTTATAATTCCCTGATGGAAAGTGATGCAGAGCGTTTTCTCATGTGCTTGTTGGCCATGTCTATGTCTTCTTTGATGAAATATTTGTTCATGTCTTCTGCCCATTACATGATTGGATTTTTTGTTTCTTGGGCATTGAGTTTAATAAGTTCTTTATAAATCTTGAATACTAGCCCTTTATCTGATATGTCATTTGCAAATATCTTCACCCATTCTATAGGTTGTCTTTTAGTTTTTCTGGCTGTTTCTTTTGTTGTGCAGAAGCTTTTTATCTAGATTAAGTCCCAATAGTTCATTATTGCTTTTGTTTTCTTTGCCTTCATAGAGGTATTTTGTAAGAATTACTGTGGCCAAGTTCAAAAAGGGTGTTGCCTGTGTTCTCCTTTAGGGTTTTGATGGATTCTTGTCTCACATTTAGATCTTTCAACCATTTTGAGTTTATCTTTGTGTATGGTGTAAGAGAATGGTCAGTTTCTTTCTTCAGAATGAGGCTGTCCAATTTTCCCAACACCATTTATTGATGTCCGTTTTCCAGTGGATATTCCTTCCTGCTTTGTCAAATATGAGTTGACCATAGAGTTGAGGGCCCATTTCTGGATCCTGTATTCTGTTCCATTGATCTATGTGTCTGGTTTTGTGCCAGTACCACACTGTCTTGATGACCACTGCTTTGTAATACAGCTTGAAATCCAGCATTGTGATGCCCCCGGCTCTGGTTTTCTTTTTCAATTTTCCCCTGGCTATTTGGGGTCTTTTCTGATTCCACACAAATTTTAAGATTATATGTTCCAACTCTGTGAAGAAAGTCCATGGTATTTTGATAGGGATTGCTTTGAACGTGTAAATTGCTCTGAGTAACATAGACATTTTCACAATATTTATTCTTCTGATCCATGAGCATGGAATGTTTTTCCATCTCTTTGTATCTTCCTCAATTTCCTTCAGAAGTGTTCTGTAGCTTTTACAGTATGGATCCTTTACTTCTTTGTTTAGGTTTATTCCTAGGTATCTTATGCTTTTGGGTGCAATTGTAAATGGGATTGATTCCTTAATTTCTCTTTCTTCAGTCTCATTGTTAGTTTATAGAAATGCCACTGCTTTCAGTGCATTGATTTTTATATCCTGCACATTGCTGAATTGCTGTATAAGTTCTAGCAATGTTGGAGTGGAGCCTTTTGGGTTTTATACATTACAGTATCATATCAACGGCAAAGAGGGAGAGTTTGACTTCTTCTTTGCCAGTTTGAGTGCCTTTTATTTATTTTTGTTGTCTGATTGCTGAGGCTAGGACTTCTAGAACTATGTTGAATAGCAGTGGTGAGAGTGGACATCCCTGTTGTGTTCCTGATCTTAGGGGAAAGGCTCTCAGTTTTTCCCCATTGAGAATTATATTTGCTGTGGGCTTTTTATAAATGGCTTCTAACATATTGAGGAATGTTCCCTGTATCCCTACACTCTGAAGAGTTTGGATCAGGAATGGATGCTGTATTTTGTCAAATACTTTCTCTGCATCTATTGAGAGGATCATATGGTGCTTGTTTTTTCTCTTGTTGATGTGATCTATCGTGTTGATTGTTTACGAGTGTTGAAGCAACCTTGCATCCCAGGGAGAAATCCCACTTGGTCATGGTGTATAATTCTCTTAATGTACCTTTGGATCCTTATTGGCTAGTATCTTGTTGAGAATTTTTGCATCTGTGTTCATCAGGGATATTGATCTATAATTCTTTTTTTTGGGGGGGGGGGTCTTTGTCTGGTTTGGAATCAAAGTAATGCTGGCCTCATAGAATAAGTTTGGAAGTGTTCCCTCCATATCTAGCCTTTGAAATAGCTTTAATAGAATAAACATTATTTCTTCTTTAAACGTTTGGTAGAATTCCCCTGGAAAGCCATCTGGCCCTGGACTTTTGTGTCTTGGGAGGTTTTTGATGACTGCTTCAATTTCCTTCCTGGTTATTGGTCTGTTTAGGTTTTCTATTTCTTCCTGTTCCAGTTTTGGTAATTTGTGGCTTTCCAGAAATGCATCCATTTCTTCTAGATAGCCTAATTTTTTGGCATATAGCTGCTCATAATGTTTATAAAATTGTTTGTATTCCCTTACACCTGGTTGTGATCTCTCCTCTTTCATTCATGATTTGATTAATTTGAGTCTTTTCTCTTTTATTTTCAATAAGGCTGTCTAGGGGTTTATCTATCTTATTAATTACTATCTTATAATTATTAATCAATTATCTATCTTATTAATTATTAACCAACTCCTGGTTTTGTTGATCTGTTCTACAGTTCTTCTAGACTCTATTTCATTGAGTTCACTTGAATTTTTATTATCTCTCTTCCTCTGCTTGGTGTAGGTTTTACTTGCTGTTCTTTCTCCAATTCCTCTGGGTGCAAGGTTAGCTTGTGTAACTGAATTTTTTTCTAATTTTTTGAAGGGGGCTTGTATTTGGAAGTATTTCCCTCTTAGGACCAATTTTGCAGTGTCCAAAAGATTTTGAATAGTTGTCCTTTCATTTTCATTAGTTTCCATGAATCTTATTAATTCTTCTCTAATTTCTTGGTTGACCCATTCATCTTTTAGTAGGATGCTCTTTAACCTCCATGTGTTTGAGTTTCTTCCAAATTTCTTCTCGTGATTGAGTTCTAGTTTCAAAGCACTGTGGTCTGAAAATATGCAGGTGACAATCCCAATCTTTTGGAATCCTATCAGTTGAGACCTGATTTGTGACCCAGTATGTGGTCTATTATGGAGAAAGTTCCATGTCCACTTGAGAAGAATGCGTATTCAGTTGTGTTCGGACGGAACATCTGTATATATCTGTGAAATCTATTTTGTCCAGTGTATCATTTAAAGCCCTTCTTTCTTTTTGATGTTGTGCTTGGAAGGTATGTCATTTGCGGAAAGTGCCATGTTGAAGTCTCCTACTATTAGTGTATTATTATTTAAGTATCTCTTTACTTTGGTTATTAATTGATTGATGTGCTTTGCAGCTCCCACATTAGGGGCATAAATATTCATGATTGTTAGGTCTTCTTGTTGCATAGACCCTTTAATATGATATAGTGTCCCTCTTCATCTCTTACTATAGTCATTGGTATAAACTTTAATTTACCTGATATGAGGATGGCTACCCCAGCTTTCTTTTGAGGACCATTTGAATGGTAAATGTTTCTCCATCCCTTCATTTTCATGCTGGAGGTGTCCTTAGGTCCAAAACGAGTCTCTTGTAGACAGCATATAGAGGGATTTTACTTTTTTTTCCAGTCCAATCCCCTGTGTCTACTGATAGGATCATTTAGCCCATTCGTGTTCAGAGTAAGTATGGAAAGATAAGAATTTAGTGTCATCATAGTACCTATTCAGTCCCTGTTTTTGTGGATTGTTTCTTTGAGCTCCCTCTTTCTTTTACTGGGTCCCCTTCAATATTTCTTGCAGAGCCCATCTGGTGGTCACATATTCTTTCAGTTTCTGCCTATCCTGGAAGCTCGTTCTCTCTCTTTCTATTCTGGATAACAGCCTTGCTGGATAAAGTAGTCTTGGCTGCATGTTCTCCTCATTGAATGCCTGGTATATATCATGCCAACCCTCTCTGGCCTGGAGGTCTCTGTGGAGAGGTCTGCTGTTAATCTGATATTTCTCCCCATATAAGTTAAGAATCTCTTGTCTTGCACGGCTTTAAGAATTTTCTGTTTATTATTGAAATTTGCAAGTTTCACTATTAAGTCTGGAAGGTGTTGAATGGTTTTTATTGATTTTTGGGGGGTTCTCTGTATCTCTTGGATCTGAATGCTTGTTTCCTTCCACAGATTTAGGGAGTTCTCAGCTATGATTTGTTCAAATGTACTACTTTGAGATCCTCTCTCTCTCTCTCAGCCTCTTCTTGAACCCCAATTAGACATATATTCTCTTTTTTTCCTCAGCTTCCTTCCTTACCATCAACTTGTCATCTATGTCTCTGACTCTCTCTTCCACCTCATTAACCCTAGCATTTAGAACATACGGTTTGGATTGTATATCATTTAATCTATTTTTAATTTTGGCCTGATTAGATCTCAATTCTGCAGTAACAAAATCTCTAGAGTCCTTTACACTTTTTTCCAGAGCCACCAGTAGCTTTATAATTGTACTTCCGAATTGACTTTCTGACATCGTATTGAAATCCAAATTCTGTAACTCTGTGCCAGAGAGTATTGTTTCTGGTTCTTTCTTTTTTGGTGAATTATTCCTTCTAGTCATTTTGTCCAGTGCGGAGTGGCTGTATGAGGGGGCTGAGTCAACAATATCAATCACAAGCTAAGTAAAATACACCCTAGATGATTCTGAAGAGTCAGGGATGAGAAAAAAAAAGAAAAAGAACAGAACAAAATAAAACTCAAGGACCACTAAAATGAAAAACAAATTTTAAAACAGCGTAGTAAAAATAAAAAGCCAGAATCCAAAAACAAAGAAGTTAAAAGAAAAAGAAAAAAAATAAGTAAAGAAAAGAGGAAAAAGAGAACAAAAAGGGGGGGGGGTGTTGATGATGAGAAGGAAGTGGTGGTGGAGATACACAAGATGAAAGAGGTGGGCAGAATGGGAAGGAAAAGAGAATATAATCTCACAGAATGAACCAGCACAGTATTCCACTTGGTTCTGGGTGTATATTGGTGTGTTTTAGAAGGTACTAACTCCACCATTGTAAAACAGAATGAGGCAGAAAAAACAAAAAATCAACAATCCATATCTAGTATATCTACCAAAATTAAACTGAATACGTTGAAGGGAATCCAGATATATTTTCATATATCTAAGAAATGTAATTGTAGAAGTATGAAATTCAAAAAGGAAAAATACTTAAAAATGGGGAGATGCCCTGCCTCCTGTCCCCTGCCGGGTGCCGGGCTCAGTGGGAGCTGTTGACCGCGTGAGGCCTCTGTCCCCGGGTGCCCCCCGCCCCGAGGCCCAGGGTGGCCCAAGGACTGGTACCAGCCCTGACGACGGCCAGGTCTGCAGCTCTGGAGTCAGCCCCCCGGGAGCGACTAACGGCAGCTGCGGGTCCGCACTGGCCTAGGTGCTGCGGGCTGGCGCGGGGTGCACGGCTCTGCACAGCCTGGGGGCGCCCTGGGGTCTGGGCCTGTGCCGCTCGCTGCACCCGCAGTCCGGGCCGCCTCTCCCGAAGGCAACGGGGCGCAGCCACCCCCATCCCAGCGGACCCCACTGGCTTCTCCCGGATGCCCCGAGGGCTGCGGCGCCCCAGCCCTTTACCCCCGTGGACTGCGGTTGGCGGAGCCCTCCCCGGCCCCTCCTGCAGTGACTCCCGGACCTGGATTTTTCTGCCTTCCTACCTTGTTAGAAGCAAAAACTTTTCTCTCTGTAGCATTCCAGCTGTTCTCTCTTAAATCTCAGGTCGATTTGTAGATGTTCAGGATGTTTTGAAAAGTTATCTGGGTAAGGTGGTGGGGCCAGGTGAGTTGAGGACCCTACTCCTCTGCCATCTTGCCCCTCCCCGGTGGCCTGTTTTCTGAGATTTCCTGGCTTTTAATCCTGTAATTCTATCTAAATCTCTCCCTTTCTTTCTTTCTTTTTTTTTTTAATTTATTTTTTTATTGGTGTTCAATTTACTAACATACAGAATAACACCCAGTGCCCGTCACCCATTCACTCCCACCCCTGCCCTCCTCCCCTTCTACCACCCCTAGTTCGTTTCCCAGAGTTAGCAGTCTTTACGTTCTGTCTCCCTTTCTGATATTTCCCACACATTTCTTCTCCCTTCCCTTATTTTCCCTTTCTTTCTTGTGCATTGTACCATTTTTATTCCATTCCAAGCATTTTCTCAGTTAAGAACCTTTTGTAAGGAAGAGCTTGACTGACACTTTCAAGGAACTAGACTCTCCTGGTGCCTTCAAATGTTAGGAGCATCCTTTGCCCTTGCTCCTGGTGGAGTGTGTGCCCCTCCTGTTTCAAGTGATATTCTTAGATTGTTTGCCTTCTTTTGAAGGACAATATATTGGCTCTTTTGGTGTTTCCTCTTCTCAGATCTACCATATGCCTTCTTGCTTTCCTCTGCTTCCTCCTCAGAGATGTTAAGGCAATTGATACAGTCATTGTAGACATTGGTAGTTTATCCCCAGCTGCATACATATTATTCTTGTGGAAATACTTTTTACTTAGTTTTGATGTAAATGTTGGCCATTGGCCATTGGTTTAGGTCTTTCTTATTTTCTTTGTTTTTGTTGGGGATTTGGAAAAATTCAAAACCTATGCCTGCCACCACTATCTTTCCAGAATTTGTATTAATATATATTTCACACTGAATATGTTTCTGTATATTCCAGCATTTGTCTCAATATTATGTTTTCATATATATATTTGGTGTGTATATATATATATATAATTGCAGCTAAAATAAATATATATATCCTTTACTATGTATAATATATAGTTATATATTATATACTATATATTTTGGTTTATTTCTGTTATCTATAACATAATGTTTTATTGTATTGCTATAACATTATATATACATATATATGTATACACGTATGTATATATTTATTCAATGAGCCATATGGTTTTTTATAATAGACAAGATGTGCCCTCTCCATCTCTTTTCATACTGCCTACTTTTTGAGAGAAATAGTCACATGATAAGTTGTATTGAGGCACACAATGGCCAAGTTAGAAGAATTATTAGAACATATGCTTCCCTATCATCTAATTGTACAAGCAAGGGAATGGAGATCCAATTGTTATGATTACTAAACATCACATGACTGGCTTTTTAATTAAGAAACTAAAGCTGTAAGTTGAAGTTCCTGTAAGTTTAGCAGAGATCACATTGGTCTTCCATTAATAAGAAGGGGAATATTTGTGAAATCACAAACTTTGATCATCAATTTCCTTACCACTATATTTGTGTCTTAATTTCATTCTAGTTCTAATATTTTTAATAACTGGTATTTGGCACGTAGTATAACATCTGAGCTACAGGTTCATGCTCTGTATAATGGGGATGATAATGAGTAATCCTAACTTCTGAAGGTGAAGGATAAAATACATGTCTCTAGTACATAGCAGGGTCCCAGTTAATGTAAATCTGAATATCATTTCCTGCTCTCAACAGCTGGGCAAGATCACTGATGTAATCCTACATGATCCAATGATAGGACCATAAATTCCTTTCATTCTAACTAATGTCTGCTTCAAATTAATGTTTGATGTCCAAATCACCCTGAATTAAAGAAAATGTTAGGATTATTAGAAAATTGGTGGCTTTATGGCAGCGTGATTAAAAACAAATGAAACCATTTAGGCAAGATAATATAATGTGCCTTAAAGTGCCCTCAGTTGATGTGCAGCTGATGGCCAATGTCATTTTGCACATTCAGTGATATGGCATTTGGGGACGACTGATTGTGGTCAATACAGATTCTTGCAGTGAAGAAAATTGAGCATCAGTAATACAGAGAAGTCTTTTTCATTGTCTGGTCATGATTGTTAGATCAGCATCACTAGGATGCCATGGTGTAGGAAATATTTTAATTTGGCAGAATTTAGTACTTGAAAAGTTTGATTTCTAGGATCCAAACCAGTGTTCATTTTTCTCTGAATATTTTCATTTGATCAGTGTCCTTTGAGACATTTTTCTGTGTGTATGTGTGTGTACATGTAGTTATATAAACATGTAGCTTTTTAGTTTTTTTTTTAATTTTATGATAGTCACAGAGAGACAGAGAGAGAGAGAGAGAGAGAGGCAGAGACACGGGCAGAGGGAGAAGCAGGCTCCATGCACCGGGAGCTCGACGTGGGATTCGATCCTGGGTCTCCAGGATCGCGCCCTGGGCCAAAGGCAGGCGCTAAACCGCTGCGCCACCCAGGGATCCCAGTTTTTTAATATATAAGTAGATAGCATACTACATATGTTGTCATGTAATTTTTTAAATTTACCATCATATAATTATAATCTTATCATGTCACTAACCCCCCCAAATCTGCTATAAATATTAAAAGACATATAGTGGTTTACAGAAGTGAACATTTCAATAGAGGATGGAGGTTCATGTGTGGGTCATGGCTCCACTTCACTCAGGTTCTTTTAGATTTTCTCTTTTTTGTTGTGAGTATGTATCAGGGAAGCTTTGTTTATTCACAAACTTTTCCCAAGTACCTATTATGGGTTGGTGATGCTCCCAGGTGCTAAGAATATGGTGGTATGAAACAGTTAAAGTCATTATTATCAATATATTTACATGTTAGTGACAGATGCAGAAAATAAACAATCAAATAAATACATATATAATATTAGATTATCAAAATAGAAAAGTGGTTACAATAATCCTAAGCTTTATAGTTGAATTGTACGCTGTCCAGAAGAATTGAAAAAAAAATGGTTTTCCTTATTTATTTTAGAAAAATGAAATACTGTCATTTCAGAAGATTCTAACAAACTGTGCTGACACAGATAATTAATTTGAAATAAGTCACAAATCCATGCGCTTTGGTAGGAGAGTGCCATTAGTTAATTGATGTAGGCCTGCATCGCTTGAACCAATTAGTATGTCAAAAAAAGATATTATTAGTCTGATCTTTTTTTTTTAAGATGTTATTTATTTATTTATTTATTTATTTATTTATTTATTTATTTATTTATTTATGAGAGACACAGAAAGAGAGGCAGAGACACAGGTAGAGGGAGGAGAAGCAGGCTCCATGCAAGGATCTGGATGTGGGACTCCATCCTGGGAACCCGGATCACACTCTGAGCCAAAGGCAGATGCTCAACTGCTGAGCTACCCAGGTGTCCCAATATTAATCTGATCTAAAGTAATTAGAGCTAAATATGTCTTTCAGGACTGCAAGTAAATACAAATAGAACAAGTTTATTCTTTTTAACTGTTGAATAATATTTCAGTTTGGAATCATGACAGCTTATTTTATTTTTCACTTCTTTATTACTATTTAGATGACTTCCCAATACAGTGTTACTATAAACAATGTTACAAAATAAATCCTTTTATGTATCTTCGTATATTAATATTGGAAGAGTTTTTTTCAGGGATATAAAAGACTAAAATTGATGAGTCATATAGTATGCACATTTTAAATGTAAACTTATCATGCCAAATTGCCCTATAAAATTGCTCTACAGATTTTAACTCCTGTCACTAATGTGTTGTCTGTACCTACCTCAATATTTGATATTATCATTGGATAATTTTCAACATTCTCAGTAAAAGAATGTTACAACATTGTGTTTTCATATGCATTTTATGGGTGACTGGTGAGATTTAGAATCTTTTCATGAGTTATTGGGTTTCTGTATTTCCTGTATAAATTGCCTATTTATAATTTGTCTTTTTTTGTTTATTATTATCCTTTCCCTATAGATATTTTACATTTTTATGCTTTATCTAGAGAATAAACTGCTATTATTTTATCATGTATCATTTAAACTTTCCACTGCTGCAACATTTCCCTTGTTACACATAAATTGGACATTTTAATTTTAGTACCTTTATGCATTTTTCTTTAATATTTTGGGTTTTACTTTAAAAATCTTCTCTATCCCAATATTAAAAACATACTATCTTATATTTTATTAAATAGCTTGGAGTTTATTTTTATATGTTTAATCTTTGTGGATTGTGTGTGCATGTGTGTGTGTGTGTGTTTGTGAAAGAGAGAGAGAGAGAAAATGTATGAAGTACCAGACTTTCTCTCCCAAATAATCAATAGCTTATTTTATCGAATAGTCCATCCTGTTCCCACTGATTTGAAATGTAAAACTTAATTAAACTAAATATCATATATCCATGGATTGCATTTAAATATTTTTGTTTGTTTTTTAAAAAGTCCCACACTGGCCTATCATTATGGCTTTGTCATATGCTTTTGCAAACTAGTTGTACTTGTGTCTCTGTTTTATTCTTTTTTTCAAAATCTCTCTTCTTTTTGTGCGTTTTTTTCTTCCACTTGCATTTTCTAAGAATACTTCTCCAATTTTGTTTAAAAGATTTTATTTATTTGTTCATAAGAGACACAGAGAGAGAGAGAGACAGGCAAAGGCAGAAGCAGGCTCCATGAAGGGAGCCTGACGTGGAACTCCATCCCAGGTCTCCAGGATCACACCCTAGGCTGAAGGCGGCGCTAAACAGCTGAGCCACCCAGGCTGCCCAACTTCTCCAATTTTAAATATTGTTTGGGGTTTTGAATAGGATCACAGTGTTTAGAGATCATTTTCAATGCTCTATTATTGAGTCTTCTCATCCAGAAATATATTATGTTCCTATATTTACTAAGATTTTCTCTGAGGCTTTTCATTAACATATTATATTTTTCACCTATTAAAATAATAAAATAAAGTTATCCTGGTGTGTGGGCAGTTATGGGACATTTTGTCTTAAACTATGGAATATGTATGTTCCTCTTTGATTAGTTAAATATGGACAATCCTTTCCAACTACATTGAATAATATGAGGAAAGAAAGAACTATGACACATAAATCTCTTACAACAAATTGAACATTGTGTTAGAAACTGAGGAAAAGAGAGATCATGAACCTTTGAGCTAAATACCTGCAAATTTAGTATCAGAGGCACACAGGCAAATGGCAAATTGCAGCATCATTTGATGGTTGCACAAGGAGATACACTTAAAACGTCTCCAAATCTGGAATGGAAACTGAGGGCAGGATCTTTTGGGGAAGTTGATACCTGGATTGTGAAGAACATAAAAAATTCTGTGGTTGATGGAGAGGAGATGGGCAGGTGGAGGGGTGAAGATAAAAGGGATTAAGGGTATACATCTTGATGAGCACTAGGAAAGGAATAGGATTGTTGAATAATTATATTGTATAACTGAAATTAATATAACATTATATATTAATTATACTTGAATTTTTAAAATGAAGATTTTTAAGATTAATTAAATGAGATTGAGAGATTATGTAGCTAGTTCCAAGTCACACACCTGGTAAAAGGCAGAACCAGGATATATATACCCAGACAATATGGCTTAAAAATCTATGCATTTTCTGGTACTTTCATATTTTTATTTTAAGTCATTGTGGTTTTTGATTTAAGTGACTTAAATAGCCAATAGAATATATGATGTTTTATTTCTACTGCTCTATTATTGTTGGATTAGTCAAAGTGAAATTCTATGTCCTTAAATATTTGGAAGCTTTTAAATATGTTGCTTACCTTTAAATATTGTGAGATCCTAAAAAAGAATGAGATATTGTTACATTCTGGGTTTAATAATAAGGTTAATTTAGTCTGTGAGGAAAACATTTAAAGAAGCAGGTTGAAAAATCCCACTTGCCACCTCACCCAACACGTACTTAATTAAGGAGCACTCAGGAAGCAGAATCAGACATTATAACAATATAACGTTTTTAACAGTAGTGACAATTAGGATTTTAAGGGGAAGAAACCTCCAAATCCCCAATACTGGCATGTGATAAGACACTGTCAGAAAGCATTAGTTAGCAATGCTTAGAAAAGGTCTATCCCTTTTTCATGTTTAACACCAAAGCACTGAAAACTCCAAATGTCAGCCACGTGATTCCACATCCAAATATGAACAGCTGAGGCTGTCCTGGGGGCTTAGTTCAAAGCTTAACCAAAGAAGACTGGTCCATTCAGATGTGAGGCCTGTTACTTAGCAAGAATATTGATTATAGCACATGAAGGAAAATCAAAAGAGTACTGTCTATATTTCTGTTTACTGACTCCTCCCAGGGCTATTGTCTTGAGGCATTTATAGCTGACACATCTCTGTTCATCTTGCCTCTGTCCTGGCCAAAAGGATTCTTCTGCTATATGGAAGAAAATAAGTATCCATTTAAACAGAAATTGGCTCATTCATAGCAGAACATTTGGAAAACTAGCTATAGTCAATAAACCTAGGATTTGTTTTCCCCGAAACTATGTTTCTCTGTGTTAATCAAAATCTTTCAATGGGTTGAGCTCATGAAAGTAATATTGACTAAGTATGTGAAGATCTGTTTCATATGAAATATTAAAAATACATGAAGAAGATGGAAAAGTTAATAGGTTAATTTTCCCCTCTTGGTTACTTAATACATATTCATTCATAGTGGTTGCTTATTAAGAACTTATTTTTCCCTTGACTTTTACAAGTCTATTGAAATTGTGAAGATATGGTGAGTCAAACAATTGTTCAGACTTCATAGTTATAACTCTCAAAAAGTTGTTGAGTCCTAAGTGCTTTGTGGGTATACAAGAATGAATCAGGAAAAAGTTCTCATTAGAGAGTAAAGGCATCATAATTTAACATAATAGCATCAAGACACTAATACTTTTAAGATAAAAGTAACGTTTCTTCCTTTGGGATCTAATCTTAAAGTGAATCCAGAGAAAAATTCCCAGGACTTTGAAACTCAGTATTAGATTTGAGTTCCATAAAAATGGATGAAATATAGAAAAACAGACCTGAGAGCTATAGTAAATGAAAATAGTTCCTGGGCCTAAGAAGACAATAAGTATTTCCAGATTT
The DNA here is from genome assembly GCF_003254725.2 of Canis lupus dingo. Classification (NCBI taxonomy): domain Eukaryota; kingdom Metazoa; phylum Chordata; class Mammalia; order Carnivora; family Canidae; genus Canis; species Canis lupus. The sequence continues at coordinate 26,189,778 of NC_064261.1, read as the reverse complement.
TCACTCTAGGAAATGTCATTTTCTAGTTTTGTTGTTTATGTGATTTTAAGGTGTGATCCATTGTAAGACTCCCAGTGTCTGTCAGGCAAATCATGATCATTGACACCATTTACTCTAAATGGAATAGTTGCCTAAATAGAAAGCAGCCCCATTCCCAAATTATGGCTACCATCTGTATCTGTCATTATGGCTTAAATTTGGACCTCCAATGGAACATCATTCTGTGTTCTTGACTCACAGCATCATCTTGAGCACAACCTGCTTTCTCCTTCATCACGTGGTAGTTTATTCTCAGTTTCTGCTTCTGTGCGACTGGCTACCTGTCACAATTCCCCAAAGTGAAGTTTATAAATACCAAATGGCCTGGACTTTAAGTTACACATCTCTAAATATCCCCCAATGTAGAGAAATTAAAAAAAGAAATTTTAAAAGATGTGGTAACATAAAGAGAAAAATGTATTTTTATGTAAATTGCATCTTTTATAATATACTATGTGTATACTTTGCATTACTCTATTAATATTTTAAAATACAAATGTTTTAATATACTGTTTTATAATAGACTGTGTGTAGAATCTGTCCTATTCTATTCATACTCTCATAAGGGGCCAAATTTAAGAACTCTTCCAAACATTAACATACATAGGTGACTCCAAGTGGATTGATCTAACTAGCATTTGTGGGCAAATTTTAGTCTTTTGAGTGAGCAGACCAGCTAACTAGGGACCTTTAATTAACAATCCTATCTATATCCTACACTTTCATATATAATTTGTTAATGGAAACTTTCATAAATATGTGAAATATATTTTTACAAAATTATGATAACCAGGTAGGCAATTGAGGAGAACTTAGCTAAGATGTTTACTGCTAACAGTATTAAATATTATATGCCTTCAAGGTATACATACCAAACTGAGCAAATTTCCATTGCACTCCTATTCATACAGTTTCAATTACTAGGTTTTTAAATATAACTATTAATTGCCACTTCTCACAGACATAAAGTCAACTTTTAAAAGGAATTTGAAAACAGAATCTCTGTCCCTGGTGTTTTAATCAGATTCATGGTAAAACATTGCTAACTTGATTTCTAGTTTGGGAAGATATCACTCTAATATATGATATCAAATTTAACAATTAAATTTACCTTCAAATTATTCTATCATTATTAAAAGTATTCAAAATCTTTTGAATCCATGAAGTCATAACTTCTCCAAAAAGTTCTTTAATATAATTTTCCACAGAAAATACTCTCCACAGTAAGTAGGAGCAAAAGGTAACTTGGTGAAGGTTGCCAATGACTAAGCACATACTGTAGATCAAAGGGAAAAGTTGAAATAGAGTTCTGGAAAATTTCTGAGTAACACAGATTTGCAATAATAATGCATGATACGTTGAAGTCAAAATTAGGAAAATACTGAAATTTTAGTTGCTTTGTAACTCTAAAAAAATAATCTAACACTTTTAAACTAGCAAATATCCAAGCTGCTTTATGTGGTTTTGTAGGCAGGTTTCTTCATATGCTATAATTTATGTCAGTAGAGATTATAATAGAAAAGTTAGTTATACTCAATCTATTAATGTCAAATGATGCATAAATGCATTTCTGAATGGTAATGAAATAAATGAGTGGAGGCGGTCTAGTCAAAGAATGGCTGTATAGTTTGTTTTGCTAGATAAAAAGTTATTAAGCAAAGTTAATTAAGCAGTTGATTCAGATGTTTTCCATGGTTCAATATTATTTTGGTATTCGAGTAGAAATAAGCTTATGATTTTTATTTATGAATCTTTTATAACAGGAATAACAACAGCAATAATAATAGTAGACTATTGTTCATCAATTAATCAAATTGTCAATACTTCTTGAGTCTTTACTAGGTACTGAACACTGTGCTGAGTATTGTGGTATTAAAACAGCAGATAATCCATTCTTATGAAGATTAAATTCTAGAGGAGAAAGCAGAAGATAAAGCTAAAAATTCAAATACTGATGATATGCTAAGGAACACCAACAGGGAAGAGAGATACAAGCCTGGGGAAAGACATGAAAATGTTGCTGAGAGTGATCATGGAATGCCTCACTTCTAAGGTGAGGTTTGAGAAATAATTTGAGGGAAGTGAGGAAGTAAGCCATTTCTGGGGTGAGATGGGCAAGCCCAAGCAGAAGGACTAATGTATGAAAGGATCCCCATTTAAGAGTAAGCCTAACTTTTTGGAAGAAGAACCCAAGGCAGGTGTGACAGGAAGGAAGAAATTGATGGGAAGAATAGTGAATGATTAACCCAGAGAGTAATGGAGGGTGAAAGACACCTTCCTTCCAGTAAGGAGGTTAGGGTAGGTTCCAAGAAGGAGGAGCAATCAAGGAATATTTTGAGTAGTGAAGTGACATAGACAATATATCTTTTAAAAAACTGGATCCAGATGTTGCGTTGAAAATAGATGAAAGATTGAAGTGGATGGCAAGACACCAACAAATAGTTGTACAGGTAATGATATTTGGGACCATGGTGATAAAGGTGGGAGTGGTGAGAAGTCATTGCAGTCTGTCCATAGTTTGTAGGCAATCTTGACAGAATTTATTGATGTTTTAGAAGTGAAGTATGAGATAAATTGGAATCCAAATGGACAATAAGATCTGTTTTAAGCATAAAGATTGAGTTGCATTTAAATACTTGCAAGGGGCACCTGGGTGGCTCAGTTGGTTAAGCATCTGCCTTTGGCTCAAGTCATGATCTCAGGGTCCTGGGATAGAGGCCTTGCATCCAGCTCCCTGCTGCTTCTCCCTCTCCATTTGCCCCTTCCCCTGCTTATGTGTACTCTCTCTCTTTCAAATAAAAAAATAAAAATCTTTAAAAAATTAATAAATGACTTGCAAAAGACTGTAGAAAGGGCATATCTGGGGGAAGGAGTGATAGCATGACCTCAGTTTTAGATATGTTATATAGACATATTGAATGAGGATTTGCATATAGGGTCTGGAGGTCAAAGGACAAGCCTGGATTGGAGACATACATGTGGAAGCTATGAGCATACATTATATTTAAAGCCATAAAATCAAGAAGTAATCGTACACAGAAGAGGGGAAAGATACAAGGATTATGGACTGAGTCTTGAATTCCAACATTTAATGATCAGGAATGAAGAAAAAACTGAAAAGATGGAACTAGGTACTGGCAGGTGCATGGGTCAACCAACATATTATAGTATCCTGGAAATCAAGTGAAGAAAGTGAAGTGAGGAGAGGATGGCGGACAGTGTCAAATATTGTGGACAGAAGCAAACACTGAATTTAGTGATGTGGAGTCATAGGCATCTCAACAAGAAAAGATTGGGGAGAGTGCTGAGACCTCCCGATTGAGGAGGGTTCAACAGAAAATTCAGTAGTAAGACTGGAGACAGGACCTGAGGACATGTCCTTGAGGAAATCATGAATAGGATGGAGAAGATGGGGTGGTAGCCAGAAAGTTTGAGATGAAGAGAAGGCTATTTTTAAAAAATAGGAACAATAAAAACGTTTCTATGCTTATCAACATTGCTATTATTTTGATCCATGTAAATAAAATGTCCTTGATTTTATTACTCATTTAACAATCCCGATGATTAGTTGTGACAGTGATAAATTATGTCTGACCTCTTGTTCTATTTTCACATTTACATCAAATCATTTACGTTTCATCAGGCTTCTTGAATTTCAGATTCCCAAGATATATGCTACTGAAATTTTAATTAACAATTAAACTTTAGCATACTAAAAATAAAAAAGGTTTTTTATGACGAATAGGCGTTAAACATTAATATGAATCTGCCACTTGAATATGAGTACAAAGCTTTCCCTTTCAAGTGTTATAATCAAATATTCTTCTTCTAAAATAAAAACGGTGAGATTATTTTTAAAGACTGGTGCACATATATTCACATAAAATTGGGCATGACTGGGCATAATGGAAGAAATTAATGAAAGGAAAATTTAAGATGGGAATCAGGAGAAAAAAATTTAATAAGAACTAGTAAATGGTGCAATGATCCCCCTTGAGAAGGATAGGAGATATATTTTATGCACATTATGTAGACTGTGCATGAAGAAGAATTTTTTTTTCTGAGGGTCAAACCTTGTTTCTGGCCCCAGGAAGCAGAGCATACTAATCTAATAAGTGAATTTAGATGTCTCCTTTGAAATGCTCATGTGTTGCAACTTAAAACAGGATGATAAAGTGTTTTGTGTATGTACCAGCTACACTCTAAGGGAAAAAAAAATGTACTTTCTGGAATCCATTTCATCATCTGTTTATGCTATAGGTTAAAACGTAAGGAATTATCAGCGTCAAAATTTAAAAAAAAATGGTTGAATCTTCACGATGCCTTATCATTTAACCTCATACAATGGTCTCTCCCTCTCTCTTTTTGTACAATGGTCTCTTTAAGAACGTCTTCACCTCCTTACCTTTCTCCAAGATAGCTGCTACAGGACAGAGATCAAAAACAGATCCATAGACTGAATAGGTATGAGTCTTGCGGCAGGTGCCTTTCTAACCCTTTGGTTTTCGGTTTTTCTCATGACATTTCTGACTCCATTTGTTAAGCTCTCTGCCCCTCTTATAAGGGAGGTTGCTGGCATTTTTCCCTTTCTGAACAGAGGCCAGAAGTTCTGTATAGGAAAAACAAACAGAACAAACAGACAAAAATAATAATTTACGGAAGTTATTTCATTTTTTTAAATTTTATTTGTGCATGAGAGACAGAGAGAAAGAGGCACAGACACAGGCAGAGGGAGAAGCAGGCTCCATGCAGGGAGCCCGACGTGGGACTCGATTCCTGGTCTCCAGGATCACACCCTGGACTGAAGGCGGAGCTAAACCTCTGAGCCACACGGGCTGCCCTATGGAAGTTATTTTAAATTCCATGATGTCAAATGAAAAACTCCAAAATATCTTTGGCTTCCCCTAGTAATACTTAATGTAGCCATCAATTATTAACTTATGTTATCCTTCTTAAATATATTCAAACATCTAAGTATATCAGCCTACTTTAGAAGTAGCATGTTCCAAATGTAAATATTTATTTAAATAGCTTTTTAAAAATTATTCATGGTGAGTCAAATCATTTCCACTCTAGAAATTAAGAATTCAATAAACCTTGGAAAATAGAAATAGAACGAACTTTCACAACTTTGCAAAATTCCCTTTACATCCCTTTACATCTCCTGGTCTTCTTTTTTTCTCTCCTCTCTTTTGAATATATATGGTATTTCGGGGTAATTAAAATGAACAATTTCTTCCGTTTTTCTCCCTTAGAGATTTATTTGGATATATTTTGCTGTTTCAATAGGCTGCCATCCTAATTCTTTGTCACAGTTTTGACTAAAGGTAATCCTAAAGTCTTATGTACTCGAGGAGTGGTGTTTGGGTCAAGATTCATCGCACATCTTTAGGCGGCCACTATGTTTGGCCAGACCGGTCCCTGTCATTAGTTGATACTACCAAGGAAGACAGAATTGACCTCTGGCCTGCAGAAACTTGTCTTCTTGGGGGAAAATATGTGAAAAGCATAGTGGAGATCATGTGAGAAGACTCTACTTGAAAATTCTTCTATCAATGAATCTGAATATTGTAGAATTCCTAATAAAAATGTAAGTTAGAACCAGTTAGTGTTCAGGAACCTTAGGAAGACCTTTTTTAAAATCAATAAGTAATAAATACAAAGGTTATTTTGAGCTACTTTGACATTTTTATGAATAAATGTGATATTCTAATGTCAGGTCAAACTATTTTCACCTAAGCCCTACTGCATAAGCTATTCATCAGAGACCAATGACCTTCCCATAAAATGTCTTGTTTTTCCTCATCTTTATTCTGGGGAAAGGAAGAGGCAAAATCTTCTATAGTTGCCAAGGCTGTGGAATTCTAAGAAGGTACATATGCCCAATTCCCCTACATTATCTTTAGTTTTTCTCTGTCGCAGCAGCAATTTGTCAAAGGAAAGCTCACCAGCCCTGGGTTCAGCCTCACTTTTCTGAGGTTCAGACGCCTTTTCTACAATCTGAAAATATTAGTAACAACATCTGGTCATTGGTAGGAGCACTCAACACACCTCAAGCACCTCAATGTATTTGGTCAAGTAAAGGGTTCCTGCGAAGGGGATCAACCTGCTGTTGAACCACACAACTCTGAGGTGGAGTTGTCTTTGGGATTCATCTTAGCTCAGAAATTTACTGGAGGATGAACATGTTTACACTGTAATGGAATATTTCACTTTTTTCTCTCTCTGTCTTTTTTTTTTAACTCCTGAAATAATTACAGATTCATAGGAGGTTGTAAAAATAAAATACATAGAGCCCAGTACATAACTATAGTTAATATGGAAACCAGGCAACTGATATTGATGCAGTATTGTTAGCTAGACTACAGACTTTATTCAGTTTTCACCAGTATTTATATGAACACATTCTTAAATTGTGTGTGTACATGTCAGTATGCTTAGTTTTATGCAATTTTCCCCATGGTTTGTGTGACTACAAGGAAAGTCAGGATTCAGAACTCTTCTGTCACCATAAAGGAACTCTTCATGTTACCTTTTTATATATGCATTATCTCTACTCCTTCATCCTCCAATCCTGTCATGGTCCCCTGGTAACAGCTAACATATTCTCTGTTTCGATAGTTTTGTGATTTGGAAACCAATATAGAAACAGACTTATATTCCATATTTCTTTCTTTTCTTTGCTTTTCACTCTTTCATTAATTCTGTACTTCCCTCACCATCAAAGGTCACTTTCCATTAGACTCTAATACATATGAAAAAAGCCCATGTGTTCATTTTACTTAAAAATTTCTAAATAATTTTTCGGTAGTGGGAAGCTGCTGATCAGTTTAAATAGTGGTGATATTCCTCAGTTTCACTCTGAAGACAAGATGCCCTTCTATGTATTAGGTACCCCTTGTCCATATTATTTCTCTATTACTGTATAGCAAATTAGCACAAACATGTGGCCTAAAACAACAAATGTGTATTGTTTCACAATCGCTGTGGTCAGAAGTCCAGGCATCATATGTCTCAGTTGGGTCCTCACAGAACCCAACTTCTCACAGGATGAAATCAAGATGTGGAGGATTCCAGGCTCCTATCTGTAGGCTCTGAAGGAAATTCCACTTCCAGCCTCATTCATGTTGAACTTAGTCCTGTGATGTTGTAGGACAGAGAGTCCATTTCTTTGCTGGCTATTGACCTAGTTTTGCTCTTACCTAATAAATTCTGCCTACATGCCATGGCTATGGTATCATTCATCTTCAAAGTGAGTAACAATGAATGAAATTCTTGACTTTTGGATTTCTCAAATTTTCTCTTTTGCCTCTCTTTTTAAGGACTCATTACTTTGGATTGGGCCCAGCTAGATATTTTTTCCCCATATAACATAATACAATCTGGGAAATAAACACAGGGGACAGGTATGAAAGGAAACAATATTTTGCCTACCATATCTCCATTTTTTTGTTTTTGTTTTTTGTTGTTGTTGATGGCATTTTATGTACATATATAATTGGCTTTCTAAGATCATTTGGTTCAAGAAGTTTTAAATCTCAAACTGCAAATCATTAGCCTTGGTTCAGACTGAAAACAAAAAAGTCTAATAGAAGAGTTTTTTAAGATATTTTATGTTCTTTCCATATCGTATCATGGGATTGTTTTATTTTATTATTTTAAATTATTTTTTAAACACATTGTGATTTGTTGCTAGCCTTGTGTGAGATATAGTTTAGGGAGAAATATGTTCTTCCACTGATAATGTTTTCTTTTTTTAAGAAAAAGATTTTATTTTATTTATTCATGAGAGACACAGAGAGAGGCAGAGATGTAGGCAGAGGGAGAAGCAGGCTCCATTCAGGGAACCCGATGTGGAACTCCATCCCAGTACTCCAAGACCATGCTCTGAGCTGACGACAAATGCGCTTAACCGCTGAGCCACCCAGGTGTCCCTGATAATGTTTTCAATATCAGAATTCTCTCCTGCTCTTTTTAAATAGCATTAACCTTACTCTCCATGATGTTTTATTGGTCAAAATGATAATGTGAATAAAATTGGATTGGATGTCCTTTGAGATTTTAAAAGAAGGTCTGCTTGAAAAAAAATGAAATTAAGTAGGTTAGACTATGTTGTTGCAATAGAACTAAATACCAAACCTTAGCCAAACCCTCTCTCCCAAATTCAAGTAAACAAGGAAGTTGTGCCTTTATTGTGCCTCCAGTCCTATATAGTAGGGGAGCCTAAATATTTAATGAACAAGAATGATTAGTTGGGAAAGACATTTCTTAACTGGTGAAGGGTCATATACTAAACACAGCTGCTATTTAATGTAACTAAATATTTAGGGACATCTACAAGAAGTGACATGCAAACAGATATTATAAATGGACTATAATTTAACCCAAGTAGGTAGTTTTTCTAAGATAAGTAAGTTTGAAGAATATATTGTATTGTTCCTCATGGCTGTACTTTTGGAATAGCACTTCACAAGGAAATATAATTCATACTAGTGCTCTCCACAACTATGAACAACACTGGAACACTTCTCTCTGTGGGTGAAAGCCAAAATTACATTTTCTGGAGTTAAATAGAAACATTCTTCTCTCTGATCAAATTTTAATGAAACAATTCAGAGGAAAACCATCATTTTACTTCAAAAATTGTTTTTACGGAAAATATAATAAATTCCAGCCTTCAGGCACAATCATAGCTTCTCCATTTGGCTCTTCACTGCCTGCTGAATCAAATTGATGAAGACCGGGACTCCAATAGTGGCCATGGATCCAAGGTCAATTTAATGTGCACCAGGCACTGATTAAAGTGCAATTCATATGTTCTCTCAATCAATATAATAATATAAATTTTGGAATGTGGCCACAAAATTTTATTTAAGGTTCACTTCTTATCTTTTATAATTTCCAAAGTACATTTTCTATTTATTATTTCAACCATGATTTAATTCTCGAAGTCACTGGGAATCTAGTTAAAACTACAGAGCACAGAGTCCTAAATAGCTCAGAAATCACCTTGCCTGGGTCTTACTGTACATGTGAAAAATGCGGGGTCCCACGGTGGCCTGGAACAAAGCACTGCTAATTGGGGGCCACCCAGGACAAAAAGCATGGGCAGTACACGGTCATAAGATGTGGCAAAGCATCTTGTTGCTTCACTTCCTACAGAACAGTCAATTCATTTCAAAAGTAGAATTTAATTTTTAAATAATACAAAGTCATTATAGAAGAAAAAAAAGTCAAATGCTATGTAATACAGAAAAGTAAATCGGCAAAATGAAAATCATACAAATTACTACCTCGGAAATAACCATTTCTTACATTTCATGAGAATTTTATTCCAGTATCTCGTATATATACAAATAGAAGCAAGAGAGAAAAAGTGTGTGAAAAGAGAGAGACAGAGAAGGGGAGAGAGGGAGTGAAGAACAGAGATTGAGAGAAGAAGAGAGGGAGAGAGAGAACTTTTAATTTAAAAAAGATTAAATATTTAAAAACAGTATTATATGTTGTTCAAATAAAGCATATGTTTAGTATTATTTGAATTTAGCTCAAGAAAAAATTGAAGGAAAAGGAAATACTGAACTTTACATAGGTATTTCATTATTTCAAGACACAGCTGGGTAAAAATAGTCTTCTAAAATTAAAAAAAAAAGAAATAAATATTTTTAAAGTTAATGCTAATTTTAAAGAACATATTTTATCCACATAAAATAGCCAGACTTTTTGTTATTAAGCAGAGACATTAATGCACATGTAATTCCTCCTTCCTCTTTCACCTGATAGCCAGATATTGTCATATAAAATATTACTTTATATTGTTAAAAATCTATCCATTTGAACATTCTGATCTAAAATTTTAGATTTCATTTATTTTTTAATTTTATTTATTTTACAGAGAGAGAGAGAGAGCACAATCAGGGGGTGGGAGGAGGAAGGAAGAGAAGTAGGCTCCCCCCTGAGCAGGGAGCCTGACATGGGGCTCCATCCCAAGACCACCCGGAATCATGCATGACCTGAGCTGAAGCCGATGCTTAGCCATCTGAGCCACTCAGGTGCCTCTAGAATTTTACATTTTATAATCCAAGTCATAGGAGTATTAGGCATTCATTTAATGGCAGTAAAAACTGTCTACCAAACATTTTCAATAGTAGTTTTCAATTTCAAGTTATTAATTTTGACTCAATTCACAGATAGATTCAGTTTTAACTTTATTTTTTTCCCAAGCGGGGATCTTCTTGGTATATACTTCCTCGAAATTTTCAATTATTATACAAATTTATTTGTTATCTTTATATTAAGTGACAACTTGGTCAGATGTAATATTAGGGAATCACTTGTCTTACTTTTCCTCAGAACCTTGTAGAAATTGTTCCACTGTGTTTTTCTTAACCAAAGTATTAAGAAATGGTGAATGTACAAAAAACTATACATGTTTACTCTGTACAGATTGATGAGTTTTGAGATAGGTACTCATTTATAAAATCATCACCACAATTTATGCCATAAACTGGGTGTTGGTATGTGGAAATGCAATTATAGCATGATTTTCCCTCTGACTTGCTTTCACTGCTGGAATGCCCACATAAGGGTATCCATATGTTTTGAGTTCAGCGACTTCACCAGGATATGGTGCTCAATCTTCTGAAACAATTTTTCCCTTGATACACAGAATGTCCCTTGGACCAGCAAATAGAATGCAGCAGAGCCAGCTGATCGAAGTAGGAGTGATTTAATTCGATACACATTTTTTTCTTCAATTATCTCTATTCTGTTTAGCAAAAATACTAATTGTATTTTAATTTTCCTGTCTCTGTCTTCTGTATCTTCAATTTCTCTAATATTAACTTTATATGTTTGTTATTTCTCATTTCCACTTTGCACCTCCATATACTGTCACTGTATTAATTCTGTTATAACTTTGTTGTTCCCTGTAATATTAAATTCCAGATTCTCTGCACTGCACTCTGACCATCAGTATCTCTCTCTTCCATCAAGTCTTTCCTCTTCCATTCTGCCTCAACTAAGAAGCTAGGTCACAGTCAATCAATTTGTGACATTATTCTATGATTTCTGCTCTAGTTCCATGTCTCCCAATATATGCCACCATATCCAGTGAGGCTGTTCCCATTTCTCCTGGCCTGTAAACCGAGTCAGAACTTGACTATCAGTTAAATGGTCAGTGAGCTGACTTCAGAGAAGTGGTACTTGTAGAATGGTACACAGTTTGGGTTTGTAGCCATGTGATTATTTGGTTTAGCTTTCTTTTTAAAATCTTATACTCTTTGTTTTTCAGAATACTTCAAAAGAGAGAAAGGAAATAAAGATGCCTTATTTTACTTATTTTTTTGTAAAAATCACAAAACTGTTTTCCTAATGATTTATTTTTTCCTGGGACGGATTAAATGAATTTAGATCTATGGTGGGTTTGTGTCATGATTAGATTTCACATCATTGTGCTCTGCCACCAATAACCCTCAAATTGTATGAACTTTCAAAAAGATTTTTATTTATTTCTGACATCAAAACTCCATCATATTTTTTCTTCCTCTTGAAAGCCAGTCTAATGAAACAACCTTTCTGGAACTTCCTATTATGATGGCACAGGATACCACAGAATGGCTCTTAAAGCATCTGTTTGCAAGTAGGCTGTATCTTCTTCAATCATAATCCATGGGCCCACAGGAAAAGGCACATGACTAAGACTAATGTTAACACATAATAGTTAACAGCTAAAATACACTTTTAGAGAGGACTAAAGGGTATTTGGGCTTTGTAACAAAATTTAAAACTGTTCATCTTCTTGAACATCTTCCACAAGAAAATGTTACTCATCCCCCTTTTCCAAGTGTAAACATCCAACAGTGTCATAACAATCATAGCCTGGTTCAAAGTTGAGGATCTTATGGTCTTGGGCAAATGTGGTTTCTAGCTTCTTTTTTCTTGCCCTTGTCTTTTTATTTTATTTTAATACCAGTATAGTTAAAATGCAGTGTTATATTAGTTTCAGATGTGCAATATAGTGATTCAACACTTCCATACAACACTTAGTGTTTATCACAAGTGCTTTCCTTAATCCCCATTCTCAATTTCACCCATTCCCCCGTGTCCCACCTCTCCTCCAGTAATCAACAGTTTGTTATCTATAGCTAAGAGTCTGTTTCCTGGATGCCCCCCTTTTTTCCTCTATAATCATTTGCTTTGTTTCTTAAATTTCACATGTGACTGAAATCATATTAGTATTGTTCCTTCTCTGACTTATTCCACTTAGCATTATACCCTCTAGATCCATCTATGTTGTGGCAAATGGCAAGATTTCATTCTTTTTATAGCTGAATAATATTCTGTGATTTCTAGTTTTATGTCCTCATCCTCCAACATAGAATGGTTAAATACAGGTAGCATAATTATATTTACTACTCTCGTTATAAGAATAAAGAAAGTGAACCACATGGAAATCACTGGCCCATAGAATTTATAGAATCTTGATGAGATGTTAGGGGTGACTAGAGATGGTCATGTTTCTTAACTAAGCCTTGTTCTTCTCTCCATCTCATTTTACTTCATGACTCTTTCTCTGCTTTGAGGACCTTCCTTTTCTGTTATTCTTCTGGCCCATCTAAAGAGAGCATTAAAGAATAGGTGGTGAGAAGCTTTCTCATACTGCATCTTCTCCCTAAGAAAATCAGTGACTGAATCATCAATTGATGTCTTAAATGTTATGTATCTTTTGATTCAAACTTGTTCACTGAGCAGAGCAAGACTCAAAGGCTTAGTTCATTTTTTGTCTACTTTATTCCTTCTAGTCTATTCCATCTAACAATTGTTTTACTGCTACTTCTTTTCTAGACCTGTCTCTCACTCCAGGTTTAGGTACAGGAACATCAAATGTATTAAGATGCTATAAGAAAGGCACATATTAGTTGCTTGTTTGTTTTTTTCCCCCTCTGTGAGGACTTTTTTAATATTAATAAATTCAGACGTTTTAACAATGGTTGTTATTCCAACACATTTGATTTGGTCCTTTACATAAAGTTTTTTTAAAAAAATTAATTTATTTGACAGAGAAAGAGAGAGAGACAGCACAATCAGGGGAGAGGCAGAGGGAGAAGGAGAAGCAGGCTCCCCACTGAGTAGGGAGCCAGATCCAGGGCTCGATCCCAGGACCCGGGGATCATGACCTGAGCTAAAGGCAGATGCTTAACCATCTGAATCACCTAGGCACTCCATAAAGCTTGATTTTAATATTACTTTGTTGCTTAAGGACATTCCTAGTTTTATCTTTTACCTATTATAGATGAAAATTGGTTCCATCTTCCAAGTCTACAAGTCTAAAGTCTGTGTTCCTTTTAATTTCTGTCTAATTATGTACCAATATTTTTCCTGAGTTTTTCTATTTCTTGAAAAAAAATAATGTCAATACAACCAATAGCATTCAAGTCATGCCCATAACTTCCCCAGCTCTTCACCAAAAGCCACATGTTTATTCAGTACATTAAATGGTCTCCACAGTATTGTTAGTGATACTCAAATATTTTGCCACTTCATATTATGAATTGTCTTTTTGCCAGTTTGCAATAATTGATTTTTCAGCATGCCTTTTTCTGGCCTTGAAGCAAGAGTTACATATTTTACTTTGTAGTTGTTACAGCAAAATCCACTTTATGGTATTGATTTCTGTATTGGCTTCAGTCATTGGTGCTAAAGTTACATAACAAAACCAAACACAACCAGACTAATTCTCGGTGGCATATAACAATGCATTTCTTTCTTTTTTAAAGATTTTATTTACTTATTCATGAGAGACACAGAGAGAGGCAGAGACATAGGCAAAGAGAGAAGCAGACTCACTGGAGGGAGCCTGGTGCAGGACTCAATCCCAGGACCCCGGATCATGACCTGAGCCAAAGGTAGACATTCAACCACTGAGCCAGCCAGGGCCCTATTTCTTTTTTCTCATGTTACATGTCCATCAAGGTTTGATTGTATATTTTTTTTTCATTCTGGTATGTAACCTAATAGAATTGTCCTAAACTGGGGTAGATTAATATGGTAAGAGAAGAAATATGCAATGATACATTAGAACTTAAAGCTTCTGCTTAGAAATGGTATGTGTTAGTTCCATTATTTTTTATTGACCAAAGCAAAGTTCATGTCCATGTATGATTCAATCAAGGTGAAGAAATATAATTCTCACATGGGGAATTATAATAGTACATGTACCAAGGATATCAAGACAATTAAAACAAAGTAGCCATTGGCTGTAATCAGAGTCCAAGTGTACTCAGCATATCTGAAAAACAAAGAAGGACACAAGTCATGTGGTGGACAGAATGCAATTCCTCTAGCAAATATGCCAATTATATTCCTTTCTTGAGATACTCTCCCAAGCTAAGCCAGAATATCAAATCCATTTAAAGATGGAATTTCTTATTTCTATTTATTTATTTATTTATTTATTTATTTATTTATTTATTTATTTAATGAGAGACACAGAGAGAGGCAGAGACAGGCAGAGGAGAAGGAGGCTCCCTGCGGGGAGCCTAATGTGTTGACTTGATCCCAGGACCCGGCAATCATGTCTTGAGTCAAAGGCAGATGCTCAACCACTGAGCCATCCAGGTGCCCCTGGGAACAAAATTTAAAGATTTCCTCATTTGTGGGATATTGTAACAATATAAACATTACAGTCACTTTCTGAGGGTTTTTGTTTGTTTTTGCGTTTTTTTTCCAATAAATGAAAGTTTTATTTATTTTTTTAATTTTTATTTTTTATTTATGATAGTCACACAGAGAGAGAGAGAGGTAGAGACATAGGCAGAGGGAGAAGCAGGCTCCATGCACCGGGAACCCGACGTGGGATTCGATCCCGGGTCTCCAGGATCGCGCCCTGGGCCAAAGGCAGGCACCAAACCACTGCGCCACCCAGGGATCCCCTATGAAAGTTTTAAATTTATTTTTTCACACTGTTTTTTCTAAATTTTTAACAGATATTTTGTATTAGTCATGATAGCCCACTTGTTGCAAAGTAGAGTTCCTATAGTAAGGTTTTTTTTCACAGTCCAGATACTCATGGGCATGGGTGTTAAATATTTCCATAACTCATGTTTTGTAGGAAAGAAGCACATCTAGGGACATTTGAAACAAGATAATCTATGTATTTCTTGCTAGTGATATATCTAAAATTAAAAAATCATTAAAAAAAGGATGGGAAAATATATCAAATGAAGTTGAGCAGCAAAATCATCTAAATGGATATGAAAATGTTCATAGTGGATAGTAGAAATTTTTTAAGTATTGAAAGAAGTTTATTTTATATTCATAAAAGGAGGAAAGCACAAAGAAAATCTATCTCATAAATCTTTTTATGTCAAGTAACACAGCACCAAGATTTGAACAGCAAAACTTGGGGATCCCTGGGTGGCTCAGCGGTTTAGCACCTGCCTTGGTACAGAGCACGATCCTGGAGTCCCGAGATCGAGTCCTGTGTCGGGCTCCTGACATGAAGCCGGCTTCTCCCTCCTCCTGTGTCTCTGCCTCTCTCTCTCTCTCTCTCTTTCTATGTCTATCATAAATAAATAAATAAATAAATAAATAAATAAATAAATAAATCTTAAAAAAAAAAAAAAGATCCTGAACAGCAAAACTTGGTTGAAATGCAAGGAAAAATCAACAAGATTGCCACACAGTGGATTGTTTAATATATAAACTTTAGTTTATGGCAAACCAAATAGACAAGATTTAAATATGGTCACAGAGTACATGTATAATTAAAATAATATTAAAATAATGAACATTAAAATATTCTATCCTAACAAATAGTCACATTTTTAAAATGTTTATAGAACTTTTGCTTTCCTTCAAGCAACTGCTCATTAATTTCAAAGAGTCAGAACAATACAAGCCATGTTTCATGGCAATTTTTACCTTTAAACTAGACCTGGAATCCAAACACTCCTTTCTATCTTCATCTCTTATGTGTTGGTCTGTCATTAGTCCCTACCAGGATCATTGCACATGTTTATTAACACATCCAATTTCCACTCTTTTCTTCTGAGAGTATATTCCCAACAGAGCAGGTGGACAATCGTTTGAAACAGAAGTCCAGTCATTTTACCTTCATGCACAAACCCCTGATAATCTTTCTCATTCAACAGAGTGAAAGCAAGTGGTATAACAATGGATTCAAGTTCTTACAGGAGCTAGGCACCCTTCTTCTCTGATACCCTCACCTACGATCCTCCCTCTTGCTCTGCCTCATGTACTTTCATTGCTGGCTACTTCTTGAACACACCACACTCTTCTCTGCTCCTTTCTCTGCCTGAAACACCCTTCTACCATAGGACAATTTGCATAACTCCCTTGCCTCCTTTAATTGTTTTACTTAAATTTCAACTTCTTAGTGAGGCTTACCAAAACTATTCTGTTACTACAAGCAGTGCCCCATACATTTGTAATACCTCTATTTCGGTTATTCATTTTGGTTCAGTACTTATCACTGTCTAACTTGCTCCACTACTTACTTATTATTGTATTATGTACTTCTTTCTTCTAGAACACATGCTTTATGCATGTATAGATATTTATCATTTTGTCAAAAGTTAGAACAAAATTGAATATTCAATAATATACTACTTAGAAAGAAGACTGATACATTATGATTCAATATTTTATATATATATACATATATAAAATATATATACTACATTGCTTGGAGCTAGGGGTGATACATTACATATTCGATACATAACATCGTATATATACTGCTTGAAGCTAACCTCAGAGGCAGATTTATAAGCTTAAATGCTTTCATTATTTTTTTAAAAGAGGAAAAATCTCCAAATGAATGAGACCATATAATGTTTGTCCTTCTCCGATTGACTTACTTCACTCAGCATAATACCCTCCAGTTCCATCCACGTTGAAGCAAATGGTGGGTATTTGTCATTTCTATGGCTGAGTAATATTCCATTGTATAAATAAACCACATATTCTTTATCCATTCATATAAAAAATAGTGAAAGGGAATAAAGTGGAAAGGAGAAAAATGAGTGGGAAATATCAGAAAAGGAGATAGAACATGAAAGACTCCTAACTCTGGGAAACGAACTAGGGGTGGTGGAAGTGGAGGAGGGCGGGGGTGGGGGTGACTGGGTGACGGGCACTTGACAGGATGAGCACGGGGTGTTATTCTGTATGCTGACAAACTGAACACCAATAAAAAATAAATTTATAAAAAAATAAAAAAATAAAAGAGCAAAACTCAAACAATATTCACTCTACATTTAGATAATAAAGAAAAAATGTTTAACTGGGAAAAAAATAAGTAGAAGCAGTAAATATATTTTAGAGCCCACTCCTGTACATTTCACCTGAAAAAGGACACAGCACAACAAAAAAATCAAGAGTAATTTAACAGTATATACTAATAATATAATTTACTTATTTATTTATTGCCATTTTTTATTTTATTTTTTGTAATAAATTTATTTTTTATTGGTGTTCAATTTGCCAACATACAGAATAACACCCAGTGCTCATCCCATCGAGTGCCCCCCCTCAGTACCCGTCACCCATTCACCCCCAGCCCCTGCTCTCCTCCCCTTCCACCACCCCTAGTTCGTTTCCCAGAGTTAGGAGTCTTTATGTTCTGTCTTCCTTTGTGATATTTCCCACACACTTCTCCCTTCCCTTATATTCCCTTTCACTATTATTTATATTCCCCAAATAAATGAGACCATATAATGTTTCTCCTTCTCCGATTGACTTATTTCACTCAGCATAATACCCTCCAGTTCCATCGACGTGTAAGCAAATGGTGGGTATTTGTCATTTCTAATGGCTGAGTAATATTCCATTGTATACATAGACCACATCTTCTTTATCCATTCATCTTTCAATGGACAACGAGGCTCCTTCCACAGTTTGGCTATCGTGGCCATTGCTGCTATAAACATCGGGGTGCAGGTGTCCCGGCGTTTCATTGCATCTGTATCTTTGGGGAAAATCCCCAATAGTGCAATTGCTGGGTCGTAGGGCAGGTCTATTTTTAACTCTTTGAGGAACCTCCACACAGTTTTCCAGATTGGCTGCACCAGTTCACATTCCCACTAACAGTGTAAGAGGGTTCCCTTTTCTCCGCATCCCCTCCAACATTTGTTGTTTCCTGCCTTGTTAATTTTCCCCATTCTCACCGGTGTGAGGTGGTATCTCATTGTGGTTTTGATTAGTATTTCCCTGATGGCAAGTGATGCAGAGCATTTTCTCATGTGCGTGTTGGCCATGTCTATGTCTTCCTCTGTGAGATTTCTCTTCACGTCTTTTGCCCATTTCATGATTGGATTGTTTGTTTCTTTGGTGTTGAGTTTAATAAGTTCTTTATAGATCTTGGAAACTAGCCCTTTATCTGATATGTCATTTGCAAATATCTTCTCCCATTCTGTAGGTTGTCTTTTAGTTTTGTTGACTGTATCCTTTGCTGTGCAAAAGCTTCTTATCTTGATGAAGTCCCAATAGTTCATTTTTGCTTTTGTTTCTTTTGCCTTCGTGGATGTATCTTGCAAGAAGTTACTGTGGCCGAGTTCAAAAAGGGTGTTGCCTGTGTTCTCCTCTAGGATTTTGATGGAGTCTTGTCTCACATTTAGATCTTTCATCCATTTTGAGTTTATCTTTGTGTATGGTGCAAGAGAGTGGTCTAGTTTCATTCTTCTGCATGTGAATGTCCAATTTTCCCAGCACCATTTATTGAAGAGACTGTCTTTCTTCCAATGGATAGTCTTTCCTCCTTTATTGAATATTAGTTCACCATAAAGTTCAGGGTCCACTTCTGGGTTCTCTATTCTGTTCAAAACAGGTAAATGCATAGAAAATTCATAGAACTACAAAGCTGTGGTCATCAAGACAGTGTGGTACTGGCACAAAAACAGACACATAGATCTATGAATTTTCTATGCATTTACCTGTTTTGAATATTTCATATAAGTGGAATTGCATGATGGGTACACTTTTTTTCTACTTCTATAACTTAGCTTGTCTTGTTTGAGGTTCATTGTTGCATGAATGGATACTTTGCTTTTTATGTCTGTATAATATATCATTCCGTGTACATACGTAATTTTGTCTATTCATTTTTTTTATTAAAGGACATTTTGGATTGTTTCCACCATTTAGTTATTACAAACAATGCTGCTATGAATATGTGTACACTAGTATTTGTTTTAGTATCTGCTTTCAATTCTTTTAGGTATACACCAAGAGGATATATATTGGGTTATATGATAATTCTATATTTAACTTCAAGGAATCACCAAACTGTTTTCCACAGTAGTTAAACCATTTTACACACCCAACAGCAATGTATGAGGATTGTAATTTCTCTACATCTCCACCAAGACTTATTTTCCCTTTTGTTTGTTTTAATTACAGTTTTCTTACTGATATAAAGTGGCACTTCCTTGTGGTCTTGATTTTCATTTCATTTTCCTAATGACTAAAGATGTTAAGTTTCTTTTCATATGTTTGTTGGCCATTCAAATATGTTTTTTGAAGAAATTTCAAGTCATTTGGCCATCAAAAAAATTTGTCACTTGTCTTTTTGTTGTTAACTTATAAGGATTCTTTATATATTCTGAATACTAGACCCTTATATGATTTGGTAATTTGAGAATATTTTCTCCCTTTTTGTAGAGGGCTTTTTCAATTTCTTGACCATGCACTTTGAATGCAACAAAAGTCTTAAATTTTGATTCTATCCAATTTATCCATTTTTTTTCTTTAATTATTTGTGCTTTTCATGTCAGCTGTAAGTGATGTAATTTTGAAGGTAGGTGAAGTTTGGTGGTGTCAGGCCAGAGCTGATGACCAAGAAAGAATTCTTGAAATGTCTTTGGTAAAAAATGGTGGTTTTATTAAAGCATGGAGACAGAACCTGTGGGTGAAAAGAGCTGTGCTGGAGCATCCCTTTAGTGCCTAGGCAAATTGTTTTGTTTTGTTTTTTAAAGATTTTATTTATTCATTCATGAAAGACACAGAGAGAAGAGGAGACACAGGCAGAGGGAGAAGCAGGTTCCCTGTAGCCTGATGTGGGACGCAATCCTAGGACCTCGGGATCCCACCCTGAGCCGAAGGCAGATACTCAACCACTGAGCCACCCAGGTGTCCAGCCTAGCCAAATTGTTTATAACTCTACCTTAGTCTTTATTTCCTGCTTGCACTTTGCTTAGAAATCACCCACAGGTGATTTCTCGGGTCTTTTCTAAACAAGCATCTTGCCATTGGGCATGCATGTTTTGTTTTGTTTTAATTAAGCAGTATTCATGGGTGCTTTTAAATGTTCAGAATTTCTCAAAAACTCTCTCTCTAGCTTTTTCTTCCAGGCTTTTGGCACTCTATTGTACACCTCAACACTGATCTTTTGCCCTAGGAAGCTATAAGCTTCTTGCTTACCTTACAACACTTTCAAGAAATACCTGCTGTTTTTCTGTTGTGGGTGAGTTCTGAGTTATGTAAAATGAAGATCCGCACTTTGTATCAGTATTTCTAGTACTTGTCAGACAGGTTAGAATAGAAAAACAAAAATAAAACAGAGCCTTAATTCCTTGCAAATGAGGCCTACTTTGCTCCTGGAAGAACTAGGGGCCAGGGTTCCTCACCAGGACTGTGGTCTACCCTCTCCAAGGTCACTGTGAGCCTGAATGTGGGTAGGGCAAAGTTAAGTAAAAATGTCAAAAGTTTCCTACCATTTTAAAGATTCAGATTTCACTTGGATGCGGTAGTCTTTTGTTAGAACACACCCAGTTAATTCTATAGTTCATTCTGTTTCTTTGATGGAGAGATCAACACTTGGAATTGGCTACTTTGCCTCTTTTTTTGATGTCCAGTGTAAACGTTTTAAAATCTCTCTTACCTCCCAGATTATATCTCGAATCTCTTCTTCCTACACATATAATGCTCCCGTTCCCTGGAATGCACTTCTCCAACTTTGTACCTGGTAGGAAATCAAGAGTTTTCTCCCAGTAACTGTTCTCTACTAGGTCCCCAAAGTTCTCAGTGTTCCTCCTAAATACGAACTTCAAATTTCTAACTTTTGGTGTAACCATTTATTTTATTTTCCCTTACCCTAGTAAGAATGTAAGAATGTTGATTGAACAAGCTGCATACTATTCATCCATGTATTAATTAAATGAGTGCTAAATGAAAACCTACTTTTGTGAAATACTAGGAACTCAGCGTGGGCAAGGAAGACTGAGATCTTTACTCATGACATGTATTCTTGTTTTTTACCAGCTCCATCCTAATGCCCAACATACTGCAGGTTTTCAGTAATGGATTTTAGATGAATGAATACCGTGTATTTAACTCTAATTGCCATAAACTAAGCCATGAGGGATCAGTCAATAAGTAATGGCTATTATTATATCTCAGGTGCATGTTATAGATTATTTCATCTGTTATCAAAATTACTAATGAGAAAGGCATTAGAATACCTATGTGTTAAATGAGAAAATTGAGACTCAGATTAAATGATTACTAAGTAGCCAAGGCATGATTCTAACCAAGTATGTCTCTCCACTCAAAATCATTGTTTGACATAAAACAACAACACCATTTGTTCAAAATAGCAACTCCCTGGTAACCCCAATATTTTGGAATAGAAACTTTACTTACATCATGTTTATTATAATCATCTCTTGTAGGGGAAAATGAACAAAAAAAATTACACTAAATCTTTTGAAGTAATGTGTAACTTTTCTGTTCATAAGTTGAACATAGACAGGAAATGAAAGGCTCATTTGCATAATACAGTCAAATCACATTATCTAGTCCTTTCTCCTACAAATCCTTCACGAATTGTAGAGCTGCATGACAAACTAAAATTGAAAATGAATTTCCACATTAGTTATTACAATTGCTAGGGAAGCACAGTGGAGGTACATAAATTCCATATTTTGTGTATCAAAAATGGCATGTCTACAAAGATCTTCTTAAAATAGATTTCATTAAGAATAAGCCCTCTACATTAAGTGTGTACTTAGGCTTTAGTGATACATTTTGTGTTTCCCCATTTTCAGGATTCCCTTCTATCTTTTAACTCCTTTATCTCCTGGACTCTTTTCTTCTATTCCTCAATCAGCTGCATTCACCTCTGTAGTTGGAACCATGGACCCACAAAGATGTCCACATCCAATCCCCAGAAAGAGACATGGAAAGAGACTTGGAAGATGTGATTAAGTTGAAGAGCTTGATATAGGGAGATTAGCCTGGATAACTCAAGTTAACTCTGTATAATCACATGAGTCCTGATAAGGGAGAGACAGTAAAGAGCAAAGTCAAAAGAGGCAATGCAATAATGGAAACTTAGGTTGGAGCGATGTAATCAAAGATGGAGAAAGCTCTAAGCCAAGGACATAAGTTCCCCTCAAAAGCTAGAAAAACCATGGCAACAGATTCTCCCCTAAAGCCTGTAGAAGAAACGAAGCCCTGCCAATGCCCTGATGTTACCACTGTGCTAAGACTCACTTTGAACACTTGATCCTCAGAATTTTAAGATAATGCATTTGTGTTGTTTTAAATCATTTAGTTTATAATAATTCATTATGACAGAAAAACAAAACTAATGTTTCCTCCTCTCTCTACTGTTTGTTAGCTATAACATACCACTTTTCAAGAAAAGGCATAGCAAAGTCCCTGGAAAAGCAATCTGTAATAGAAATCTCTCACTAAGGTATGGACTATTCCTTTTATTTTAGGACTCAAAGGAAAGATGGATTTTTAAAACATCATAGTATGAAACAATGCCTCGGGACACCTGGGTGGCTCAGTGGTTGAGCGCCT
The DNA here is from genome assembly GCF_003254725.2 of Canis lupus dingo. NCBI lineage: Eukaryota > Metazoa > Chordata > Mammalia > Carnivora > Canidae > Canis > Canis lupus. Next base: position 26,166,912 of record NC_064261.1, on the reverse strand, counting down.
CCCTTTGGCCCAGGGCATGATCCTGGAGTCTCTGGATCGAGTCCCACATCAAGCTCCCTGCATGGAGCCTGCTCCTCCCTCTGCCTGTGTCTCTGCCTCTTTCTGTGTCTCTCATGAATAAATAAATAAAATCTTTTTTAAAAAATTAAAAAAAGAATGCCTCAACACAATAAATCACTATCTACTTATGTAAATTTAAACAACACTCAAATGGGCAGTGATTATATATATATATTTAAAAATCTAGTATGATTTATTAATAATATTTTTTGCATTTTTAAATTTGAGTATAGTTCATTTATTTTTCTAGATTGAGAGACTAAAAAAAATCTCAGAAGTATTATGTAAGATTGTTATTAAAATAAAAAAAGGCCACACATTCCGACAGCATCCCTTTCCCAAATAAAACACAATATATAGCTTGGTTTTTGACCTAAGACAGCAACTCATGGAACAAACAAAATGATCAGTTAAGTACAGGATTTAAGCCTCCCTGGTATCCATACTGCATATTTTTTGCATGTGCTAGTTTAACTATCCTCTTCCTAAGGTCTCTGTGAGTGTTTGCGTGGCTATGGTTGTGAGTGTGAAGGTCTTTTCAAAGAAAGATATATCTTCTTGTTCAATAGTCATTTCCCCAAATGGATCTTCCTCCACATAAAGATCCATTTACAAATGGTTATTTGATATCTAGATACAGAACAATCACCTGCCAGTGATCTCCAATGAAATGTGCCATGACCATGGTGTGGTCATTTACACATGCCATTTGATCTCCCTTTGATAAAAACTCGCTCTGAGGACAGTATGGATTGGGAGGAGGATCAGATGGGATGGAGGGACTAAGAGTAGAGATTAAAAGGGTTGGCATTTACGGAGTAACTATTGTGAGCCATTCCTCTGTGCTCCTACATTTTATTTACTGCTCAGAACAACTCAACCAGATTTATTGTCTCCTTTTACAACAGTGGCTCCACAGAGTATATTATTTTTCCCAAGTCACTAGACAAACAGGCTTCAAACTTTTGTCTATCCTAATCCAAAGTTTACGTTCTTCCCCTCTGCTCCATGTTAAACACTATAGTAGTTGAGTAAGAAGAGAAATGCCATTTAATACACCCAAAGTCTGGCAGCTATAAAGTGGTGCAATCTGGATTGAAAACTAATTTTATGTGACCAAAGTCCATGTTGCTCTTACAAGGGGTTAAATTAGAGGCTTTCTTTTCCACTCAGTAAAGTGTCTTTAAAGTTAATGAAAGCACACCCTCTTATTTCCCTACTGAGTTACAGTCCTCTGAAGGAAGAAAATTAAAAAATAAAACACAGAAACAAAACAATACAAGAATTGGGCTCTCAGTGCCAGTGATCATTAGTGGATAATTTCATGAGCATGTTTAAGAGCCTGAGCATGTTGTTTCTCTTGTTTGCTTTAATAACCTGAGAAACTCATGGATGTCTCATCTCTCACCTGCTTTACTTAGATTTTAAATCTAAATAGAGAAATTTGATGTTTGCATATTCTATTTTTGTTGCTGTAATCTCTTATCTTTTGAACTAATATTAACCAGTTTCTTTAATTTGTCTTAATCATAGTGCAAAATAGGATCATTTGTGTACCACTCTCTTAAGCAAACTAGTGCCATCTGCTTATTCAGTAAAGAGGCTATTATGAGCTTTGGATTGACAATAGAGCTCAGAACTTAACAGATGTTTCACATATATTCGACTTCCCTATGCACAGAACAGGTCCAGTTATGAGAATCATTTAGGTTACATCATAAGCTGGAATTAGCATGTCAGTTCTTCATATATCATGTCCCAAATAATCACTGAGGGGAGTTATTTTCCTTTTCTTCCTCGGATATCAGTGGATCAATAACTGTTTTTTTCCAATAAATATATGTTTCTATAGGATATCTGACTATGTGGTGTTACTGCATTAACTGCTATGGATTTTGTGCAGAATATATCAAATTGTAGCTGAGGATACAAAATATCTAACCAGCACTTGAACATGAGTTGAAGAGTGCTGTCATGGAGCTGGGCAGAATTCATTTTAAGGTATTAAGTAAGCTTAATGTTTGTCACTTCATTCGTCCAGACCTGGATTACTACAGGGAAAAGCACAGAATATTTATAGAACTAGAGAAAGGGTGGCATGAAGAGGGAGAAAGGAAAGAGACAGTGAATGAGGATTGTGGAAAGCTCTCTCAGAACCACTTGGGCTTTACTATGAGACCTTAGACTGAAGCTGATTAAGAAAAATGTGATGTTCAATAGGCCTTTACAGTTTGTCCTCAACTCTCATCATTTAAGACAAACAGGTTAATTTAATTTCATTACTATTGTGTTTCATGGAGCAAGGCAGATCTTGTCTGCCTTTTATACCCCAGGAGCAATAGAACAACTATCCTGATGTAACAGAGTTGGTAAATGGAAGATTTGGGATTTGTATTTAAGCTTGTCCTCAAAGTTCTCCACTCTGCTATATCTCAAGGTGTCATAAAAGAAAATACAGCAGCTGGATGGTCCAAAGCTTACTAATAGCTCTCATTTTCATTAACACATTATTGTATACAGTTACTGGAACTATTTAGAAGAATACTAAGACATCATATAAGCTTGAATGTGGTAATCAGCCATCCTAAAACTAAGAAACAAATAGCAAAATAAAAGCACTCAACAATAATAATACCTAACACTTATTTTTTTAAGCTTTTATTTTTTCTTGAGAGACACAGAAAGAGAGGCAGAGACACAGGCAGAGGGAGAAGCAGGCACCCCTCAGAAAGCCTGATATGGGACTTGACCTGATATGGGATCATGCCCTGAGCCGAAGGCAGATGCTCAACCACTGAGCCACCCAAGTGCCTCATGTCTAACATTTATTGCATACATACAATTTTCCAAGCAAAACACAACTATAAAATAGGTATTTTTAAAAGATTTATTTATTTATTTTAGAGAATGAAAGGAAGAGAGAGAAAGGGGGGGGGGGAGGAGGAGGGCATCGGAGAGAGAGAATCCCAAGCAGACATCCCAAGGCCAAGCTTGTTCTCATGAGCCTAAGATCATGACCTGAGCAAAAACCAAGAGTCAGATGCTTAACTGACTGTGCCACCAGGTGCCCCTAAAATAGATATTCTTTCTTTATACATGACACAACTAGCACAGAAACATTAACCAACTTGGAGTGAAGTTGTGATTTGAAACTAGCAGTTCTGGTACCCAAACTCACATTGTTAACCAGTATGAAATGTTCTACAAATTTTCATGGGTGCCTACCATGTAGGCATTTTTATTATGCATAAGACCCCTGTCTTTTAAAAATGCTCACTTAAAAAAATAAAGGTGTTCATCTACATATAAAAAACCCCATTCCTTTCCCAAAACGTTTATTTCTGTCTACAGGGTCATATTAGATTCTTTTATTTTTTTTTTATTTTTTTTTCTTTCTCATTTTCTTTGCAGGTCTGCATGTGATTTGGTTAACAAATCAATCTCCTAACAAAAATCTGAGAACACAGAAAATTAGGATTTAGCCTGTGGCCTCTTGCATCATCTTGAAATGTTCCAGTCACATGTCTGTAAAGAGACAAGAACAGTCCATGGTAAATGTTTACACAGTAAAAAATATCACACTTTCCATAGGTGCTCACATCAAGACAATTCAAGTTTTGAAACATAATCCAAGCTCTTGAAGCAAGTCCTGTCCCAACAGAGAAAGTTTAGTAAGAATAATAAAAAGACTTCAGTGACAAGAGGAAACTATGGTGTGACTTGGCCTGGGGACAGAGCTGCATTACTACATGGTTCAGGGCTGTTAGAGTTTATTGTTTGACTCCTTTGTCTCCCTAATGTATTATTAATGCCTTGTAAATAAGGGTTCACAGTGTACAGGCTTACATGAATTTTCACCAGCCAGCCCTGCCCCAGGGAGCTGTACTTGTAATAAAAGCAATGAAATCGACATATTTCTCATGTCATTTGGTATAAGTTAGGCCTCACTCACCAGACAGAGGAAGAATTTTGAATTACAATTGTGAATGGATATGTTTATTTTATTCTGTTTCAAGCTATTTAAATTTCAGCTAAACTAATCATTATGCTTCAATTTGGTCTACATGGAAAATTCAGCAAATACTATCTCCTGATCTTATGTTGGGCATCAGTATGCTCACATTACACATTTTATTTCGGAATCTCAAACTTGCCCATTTGCCAAGATAATTCACTTTTGTTAGTTGTCTTTTAGTTCCCTGTTGATTTCCAGTTTACTCTGTCTGTTTCTGCATGTTAATTTGCCATTCCTGCCATGCCCTTGGGTTACTTTTGCTTCAATTGAACCATAATAAATGCAAGTTCAATGATTTTATCACATAAAGGAGGGCTTGAACTTTTTCATGACTTAGTCCAAAGCACAACTAGTATTGCATAATATCCAGAAGGTTCTTGATTTATATTGAATGATGGGACTATTGAAATTGAGTTTTCATTTTTAGGAAAATGTTAAATCAATATTGGCAAAGGGTATTTGTGTGTGTGTGTGTGTGTGTGTGTGTGTGCGTGTGTGTTTAGTTGAAGATGTACATATGAAATCTAAATCTTTGGGGAGGAAGCCATGGTTGAAAGAGATTGAGTAATGTTTTCATCAAACACCTTGCTTAGAAGCCACAGATATTAATCTTTTCCAAGTCAACACATTGTATCCTGTTTAATATATCCTTTTTAATTTTGATACGTTCACCTGGAGCAGAGTTACTGAACCCTATCTATGTCATAGGTGGAAACCATCTTGCCAAAACACTGGAAGCACTGAAAATATTAAAATAGAGTTAGATAATCTCCCTCCCAGAAGCATATTTGATTTAAGTGAGGCAAGTGCCTGTCTTGTGAAACTGTGTGGCATTAGTCTCTAGAGCCCAGAGGTTAATGGGCCTGAAAGCTCTGGCTATCAGAGATGTCCTTAAGAGCTTGTGTGACACGTGGTATCTATAGAATACATTGATTAAGATATTTTTCTGAGACAGATTTGAAAGAGTATTCCTTATTCATTCTGGACATCAAAATTATTGATTATAACAATAGCTCAATTTTTTGTGCTTTGTCTATGCCAGCCTTTGTTTCAAGGGTTTTATATGTATTGACTTATAGAATGTCCTAAAAGATAGGTACTGTTGTCCTTTTTTATAGATGAGGAAATTGAGACACAAAGAATTTAAGTAATTTACCTAAAATCAAACAGTTAATATCTGGGTTATTTATTTCCAGAGCCCTCACTCTTTTTAATTTCTGTGCTATGCTATCTCTTGAATAGTGTGGTCACATTCACGTAGATCATGAACTGATGTGCAACACCTCCTAAGATTTCCCACCCTCCACTTAGTGTAAGGGGGTTCCTCCTACATTAGAATAAGAAAGAGTTTTGTTTTCCACACTCTGGAATGAAAACTTAATGTGTTTTCTACATAATCATATATAAGTCTCATTAGGATATTGAGTATCTCCTTATGTCATTGTCCAGTCCTGGTACCTGAGATTCCCAGGATAAATACGTTGATGCCCATTTCTTACTTCACCTAGATAGTCCTCTATCCTGTTTTGTGCTCACATCTAAGTGCCAAGAAATTCAGATTTCTGAATTTCTGCCAGAAATTCTACTGGGTCTTGAAGAGCCATTTGTTTGCTTTACTCGGTAACTCAAAATGTGGCTGCAAAAACATTGTGGTGTTCCTGTTCTTGGCCAAGTTGCCTATTAATTTATTTATGCTTTTATTTTTTTTTTTTTTTTTTTTTTAAATTTTTATTTATTTATGATAGTCACACAGAGAGAGAGAGAGGCAGAGACACAGGCAGAGGGAGAAGCAGGCTCCATGCACCGGGAGCCCGATGTGGGACTCGATCCCGGGTCTCCAGGATCACGCCCTGGGCCAAAGGCAGGCGCCAAACCGCTGCGCCACCCAGGGGTCCCTATTTATGCTTTTAAAGCTTTGGTTTGCTTACCTGTCCAGTGGCAAGAATAATGATGATCCCTCCCTGTATGGTTTTGGGACCATTAAAAGAATGATAACATGTAAATCATTTATCATATGCAATAACAGATGTTAGTCATTAGAGTGGGTACAAATATATTTCTGTCATCCCATCCAGAAATAACAGGGAGGTGTTCAGATTGGAAAGCTCATATTCTGATGAGAATCTGAGCTAAAACTCAATCCAACTTCAGGGCTCTATAGGTTCCCTCTACTGCGTGGTGGCACTGCTTAACGCCAGCAGACAATGAGGGATAAGCCAGAGTGGTTCCTGTACTGTTTGAACTGGAGTGGTAATGAACACTATGTTATAAATAGCATTAGCCATGTACTCTTAATAGTAAGCCCTTAATAGTAAGTCCCTAAAACCAGGCTCTATCTCCTTTTGAGTTTGGAAATGTTGCTATAATACCCCCAAAATCCAATTTTCTCACAGGGAAGTTAGAAAACAAAATATGCAGCTAGTATTTCTGAGTAACCAATTTAGGAAATATTTTTATGGAACATTCATAAGTCATAATTTTTGCTCATTTGAAGTCCTCTAATGTGAAATACTTATACTACCATTTCCAATTAATTTATTTCATATCCTCCCTCTCAAAAATTTGTCAACTTACTCTTTTCTTTTGGCAGTGACATATGTCCAAGGGTTAATTTCACAGTGGGAGGAGGTTCTTTTTACATGCAGTTTGAGTCTCAATCCTGAGTCTGTATCTGTTCTTTTAAACACCCGAGGTGGGACTGGGAACATGGAAATGTCTAGATCCAGTCTAGATGCCAGTTGTTAATATAAGCAGCTTTACCTATGGACCCAACCTTATTCCACATAAGCATCACTAAACAGGAAGCCCTCACGGGTCTAAAGTTTCTTGCCACCATGGGTTAGGAGGACCATATCATGCCATTCCAAAGTGACTTTATATCCCATGATCTCCTTCATTCCTTAGAAGCTCTCCCAAATTAAAATATTATGTAAAATACTGTGTTTGCAATGTAATACAGTTTTAAGAGAAATTGGAAAATAAGACTTTATGAGTCAAGCTTGATAAGTCAAACCTCAATGGGTATATTGAATAGCCAAAGCAATCTTGAAAAAGAAAAACAAAACTGAAAGTATCACAATTCCAGACTTCAGATTATATTACAAAGCTGTAGTAAACAAAACAGTATGGCATTGGCACAAAAATAGATACATAGATCAATGGAACAGAACAGAAAACCCCAAATAAACCCGTAACTATATGGTCAATTAATCCTTGACAAAAGAGGAAAGAACATGCTTTGATAAAGACAAATGATGCTGGAAAAACCAAAAAGTTACATATAAAAATGAAATTGGACCGCTTTCATGTAATCATACCAAAAATAAGCTGAAAAAATATTAAATAACTAAATATGAAACCTGAATTAATAACAATCCTGGAATAGAACACAGACAGTAATTTCTCTGACATCAGCCATAAATTTCTAGATTTGTCTCAAGAGGCAAAAGAAATAAAAGCTAAACAAAATTATTGGGCCTATATCAAAATAAAAATCTTCTGCACAGAGAAGGAATAATTAGCAAAACCAAAAGGCAACGTAAGGTATGGAATGGGAGATGATGTTTCCAAATGACATATCTGATAGAGGGTTAGTATCCAAAATAGATAAAGAATTTGTGTAATTCAACACCGCAAACAAATCCAATTTAAAAATGGGCAGAAGACATGAATAGACATTTCTCCAAAGAAGACATACAGATGGCTGATAGACACATGAAAAGATGCTCATCCTCACTTATCATCAGGGAAACACAAACAAAAACTACCATTATATATAACCTCACACCTGTCAGAATGGCTAAAATAAAATACACAGGAAATAACACGTGTTGGTAAGGATGTGGAGAAGGGGAGCACTTTTATATTATTGGTGGGAATGCAAATTGGTGCAGCCACTATGAAAAACAGGATGAAGTTTCCTCAAAAAGTTAAAAATGTAACTATCCTACAATCCAGCAATCGTACTGCTAGGTATTTACTCAAGGGGATACATGCACCCCTATGTTTATAGCAGCATTTTCACCAGAACCAAATTATAGAGGCAGTCCAAGTGTCCAATAACCAATGAATGGATAAAGATTTGGTGTCTATATAGAGTGGAATATTACTCAGCCCTAAAAATGAGTGATATCTTGCCATTTGCAATGATGTGGATGGACCTAGAAGCTATTATACTAAGCAAAATAAGTCAATCAAAGAAAGACAAACACCATATGATTTCATTCAGATTTGGAATTTAAAAAACAGAACAATCGAAGAAAAGAAGAAAGAGACAAATCAGAAAACAGACTCTTATGTTAGACAACAAACTAATGGTCACCAGAGTGAAGATGTGTGAAATAAGTGATGAAGATTAAAGAGTACACTTATCATAAGCATTGAATAATGTACATAATTGTTAAGTCACTATGTTGTACACCTGAAACTAATATAACAATGTATGTTAACTACACTGGAATTAAAACAAAAATCACTTATATCTTAAATAAAAAAAAAGTTACTTAAATCTACTGATGACATTGACACCTTCAGGAATATATCATCAGAGTAGACGATGGCCTCTAATAGAACATAGACTAAGAGAATCCTTAGAAGCAAAAATTAAGTTTGAGACACCAGTTACTACAATGAAGGTTTAAAGAATTAAAACCTGGGATCCATGTGCATTTTGAGGAGCTTGAGATACAGTCCTAAAAAAAGGTTCACTTGATCTCTCCCTAGCAGGAAAGAAATATTCCTTGAAAGTATTCATCTTTTGCCAAATTTCCCAAGAAGGTCAAGCAGCTTTTGTATTACTAAATAGCCTTTAGTGGTAACCTGAGTTTATCAAGGAAAGGGTTCCTTGGAGAGGGTGCACCAATGGAGCATTTGTTGGAAATAATACATCTCTCCAATAATTCTGAAGGAGTCTTTTGGTTTAAATAACACTCTCACATAAAGCCAGTTGGGGATTTGTTGGCAAATCTGATCTTTTCTAAATATGTCATGGGTTGTAGACCTCAAATAAGGGATGCCCATCTACAAAGTGCTGGCCTGGGATACCTAGAGCAAGTCAGCTTCATCTCTCAGGTTTTTTTCTATAACATATACAGGGTGTGATTTCTGAGCCACCATGAAAATTCCTGCTGCTCAAAAAGTATTTCACCACTGCCTGTCACAATGACTGAAATTTTACCATTATAAGTTACAATTTGGCACAATCAACTCCTGTCAACATTATTGACAGGGTAAATGTGACATGCCTTGTTCAAGTCAGGCTGAAAACTAGCTGGTAATAAGTGTTCAGTGTGTACTTTGTCTCAATTCGGTAAAGTTCAATGGTGATTACCATTTTGGTGAAGCACAGCTGGTCTCTTGTATAAAATGATTTATGGCTCTAAACAGACCAGAATGACAGCACTCACCACTGCAGGACCTAAAGATAAACTTGAAATAGATTGAAATTATAATTTGAGCTCAAGCCCTTGATGATCATAATTTGAGGAACAAGACATGGCAAGTATTAAAACACTATATCCGTTGGGTACCTTACTGACCATGCCACACTCTTTGTGGAAGGACTAACATTAATGAAAATGTTTACACTCCATTCCAAGGACCGTGCTAACCTCTCTGCTTGTGCATCTCATTTAAATAGTTACCATAACCTTATGGTGTAAATTCTATCTCCATTTTAGAAATGGGAAGATCTGGAGCTTAAACACGTCAGGGATTGATCATAAATTCACACTAGGGCCTGCATGACATCCAAGCTGCCATGGTAACCTATCTTATTGAGGACAAGATACACATTCTTGGTATGGCATGTACTCTTGGGGAGGGAATCAAAGTTCTATTGATTTTTGTACGGTGTACATAAGATATAATTTTTGAATCTTTGTGCCACAAGGAAAGTGTAAAGAAAACTATTTCACTTTCTTATGGCCATAGATAAAGAACTTGATGTTTAAGTACTAACTGTAATGTTTCTGACCTGATACAATTTTACAAAATAACGGCATGTCACTAGGGAGATAACAATATAAGGAAGAAAATGATCTGATAAAGAATGAAAATTTCTACGATTGTCCTTCATTTTCTTAGTAAGTTGTTTTGCTTTCCATTAAATTATCATAAGATAGAAATGAATCAGATCAAATTGTACTTAGTGATGCTTTTCCAAAGTGAGGGCTAGTTTGTGCTGCATCCTCCCCATTTGAATATGACCTCTTTTGCAAGCAAAGATAGGTGTTAGAGCAGAAGAGGGGCAACTAGAAAGGTTGGGATAGGAACAGACTGCTGAGGTGTCAAATTCCTCTTTTTATTTAAAATGTATACATTTTGGGAATGACCAGGTGGCTCAGTCAGTTAAGCGTCAAAGTCTTGGTTTCCACTCAGGTCATGATCTCAGGCTCATGAGATCCAGCTCCGCTTAGGGCTTCGCACTAGAGGGGGTGTCTGATTGAGATTCTCTCTCTCCTTCTCACTGTGGCTCTCCCACACATCTCTCTAAAATAAATATATCTTTAAAACATTAAAAAAATAAAATATGTACATTCATATAAAAGTAAATTAAAATAGAATCTTATTTTATAATTCATGTAGTTAGCTCCATGCACTTTTACCTTTCAGATTACAGCACTTCTATGTCCTCCACTTGGAAAATTGATGGAGAATGTTAAGTTGTACACCTTGATTATTGTTTCATATCCACAGTTTATCTCCAGATCCCCGAAATAAGATTTCATATAGCAGGGATGCCTGGGTGGCTCAGTGGTCGAGCATCTGCCTTTGGCTTAGGTCGTGATCCCAGGGTCCTGGGATTGAGTCCCACTTCAGGCTCCCTGTAGAGAATCTGCTTCTCCTTCTTCCTATGTCTCTGCCTCTCTGTGTCTTTCATGAGTGAATGAATGAATAAATATTTATTTTTTAAAAAATATATATATTTCACATAGAAGAGGAGCTACCAATGTTAGAAGGACTATGATCTATAATTATGAAAACATTGCACTGTTAAATTTTTTTAATATTTTATTTTTTCATGAGAGACACACAGAGAGAGGCAGAGACACAGGCAGAGAAAGAAGCAGGCTCCCTGTGGGGATCCTGATGTGGGACTTGATCCCAGGACCCCGGGATCACACCCTGAGCTGAAGGCAGCTGATCAATCACTGAGCCACCCAGGCACCCCTCCATAGTTAAATATTTAAAAATATTTAAGAAATAGGCCTAAATACACTAATAGAATATAGAGTAGGAAGACCTCGAGAGACAAACTGTATTTTTGATTGGACACCAATTGCTTGGTGCCAGCAGCAAATAGACAATAGTTGTTTTATCTACGTAATATTTACATCTATCTGTCTATCTATCCATCTACTCATCTACCTATCTAGAAATTGTAAAATAACATTTGGTCCATGTTCTTGTAGTCCATGGCTCCTTTTTCTATGTGACACTTTTAAAATTAGTGACATTTATGATAAAACCATGCAAGGAAACCTCAAAATTGATACTCTTTCTGAAAACAACCTTATCGTCTCTTCCTGTTATTCAATGTCGTTCCTAACCCAGAACTACTCCCCCTACTCAGTTACATCCTGCAGTAGGAAACATTGACTGGTGGAGAATATCCTTTCTTCCATCTTTCTCCTACTTCACAGTTACTCCTACTTTTATGGTTTGCTTTTATTCTCTTGTGAAGCAAAAATAACTTCTCCCTGCCCATCCAGAATTTATCCATTCATTATCACTGATCACTGAACCTATTCCTTCCAGAAGATGATGTGGGTACATTTTCAACTTTTGCTTTTGAAATCCCTGTAGCTTTCCGGTTCAGATATGGGTATTTGAGTGCCACCTCAAGAAAAGCCATGTTAACGTCACTGTTCATGCTGGCTGTAGATGGTAATGATCACAGTAATGTATGAATATGCCCTATGAAGTGTAGCATTCAGTCTGAGAGGAAACCTTTCCTAAATAGCTGAATACAAATTCTTGGGTATTTATCTCTAACACGTGACCTTAATAACTTAATAATTCTATGATACTTTCATGTTTCATGTATATAAATTTAATGTCCAGACTGCAAGCTGCTTTAGGAAAAGGGTGGGTAATTTTTTAAAAAATGCCCTCGATGTCTGAATTATAGTGTAATGCACCAACTAGTTGCAGAATAATTAAATAAGTGAGATTATACCTCTTTCAATGGTAAAAAGCATGACATCATCATGCTTTTATTTAGTGTAAAGAATAGATAAAATAAGCATTGAATAAATATTGAATCAAATGTGTTTTTTAGGATTTATTAGAAAGAGAGAGCAGAAGAGACAGACACTCAAGCCAACTGAAGCACCCAGGTGCCCCAAGTAAAATGTAATTTATATGTATGTATTTATATATTAACATTTAATTTTAATTTATATGATGAATGGCACAAATAGGGATCAATACAGCGCTAAGCTCATGCAGATTTACCTTCTACGTTTGACCGCCAAAATTGTCTTTAATCTGCATATGCCCTTTATTTGGGGATTTATTAGAAATACAACTGTAACTACAGAAAAACACCTGGAAATCTTGTAAGTCAGATTAACAGAAATTTTCATTAAGCCATGGTTCTCCTATTAGTGGGTCAGTCATCTTTGTGTCTCAACCTCTGAATTCTTACAGCCATTGTAAACAATATTTTATTTTTTCATGTATGAACATCATTCGCTAAAACCAGAAAACTAGCTGGGCAAATAAAAATAAAAGTACCATGAAATTTCCAGAAGAGATATGACATATAAATTTAACACCCTTTATCCCATCTATTCTAACATGCTGCCTTCATCCTATTAGCATCTCCAATCAGGATGGCTGGAGCAGCTGTTGGACACCATTATTAATCTCATCACTCCTCTTCTTGGAGGTGAGACGTGTGGGCAGCACTGTCCAACATATTCTGTTAAATTAGGCTTTGAAACAGGTTGAGTGGTAACAATAGCAATAATAACACATCAATCAGAGTCCAAGATTGGCACTTCAAGAAACATTTGGCACTTTTCTCTTGGAATGCAGAAATACATGTGACAAAGCACACCAGAGCACAGGCTGATGCCCCCAGATACTTATATAAAACCCTAACTCATATTCCAACGCCTACTCTTTTGCTGCCCTCAGAGTTCCACTTAGCAATGTATTATTTACTGCCAGGATACCTGCTGGTTGTTTTGCTTTGCTGCAGTAGAGCTTATCCCTCTTGATCATTCACTCTCTTCTCCCACTGATATGTGTCATATTTTCTTCCTGACCACCCTCATGCTCTGAGTTGCAGTTCACAGCACCTTTGCCTCAAGCTGCCAGTGAAGTGAAAGCAATAGCTAGGATCAGCAATGCTTAGAACAGGCAACCCACAAGCCCTGCTATGATGGATTTACTATAGTGGAGTGTGTTTGTGTATTGGAGACAAGCAGGAGGACCAAATGGAGTTGAGAGACTGAAAGGTGGACCATATTTCTTCATCTTAACAAAAACAAAACAAAACAAAACAAAAAACGCTTCTATAAATCTCCTGTGTCATTGTGATTCTTTTATTTAGATACCTTTGGACTCAATGACGGAATACACTGAAATCTGGTTGTGATGCTATATTGGGCAGCAATCCCTATAACTTTGCCACTTCGTAAATGAGTATATTTACTGCACATTATTTCAAGAATCTAATTTTTCAGTCTTTAAGAATTAAAACAAAAACAAACCTTCCCTAGACTTATATAATTTAACTGTGCTCTCTTTATCCAATCTTTCTGTTTTTTTTTTTTTTTCCTTTCTTGCCATGGCAATTCTTTCTTTTACTTAGCTTGCTTAAGTCTCAATTAAGTCTCTCTCTATTGTCTTACGCTGCACTAAGCACCTTCACATAGCATTGTTGATGAAATTCTCTTTTCTTTGTCAACTAATTCCCCTACTCTTTATCCTCCTACAGACCAGTGTATTCTAAGAATTGATCAGAGTGATTGTCAAATGCTTTATGTCATTCGGTAAATATTTGTTGAACAATTAAATAAAAAATAACTTCATAAATTCTTTACACTATTATAAATGACAACCTATTTTAATTTTTTAATCTTCAGATCCTTTTTTGATCTTTCTTTAATGAGGCTGATGTCAGAAATATTTCTTCTGAAAGCCACCTCCCACGTGAAAACTTAGCTCTCTCTATTTTCCTCTATTCCCTTTGTCCTTTAAACCTAAACTCCATTATTTTCCACTGGAAGAAGAGCAAAGGAGCAATGGTTGAACTAATGGAATATTAAGGATTAAACTCAAGAATCATTTCTGGATGAGCAGATGGCAAACTGATATTTGAAAAGAAAATAAAAAATGGATTCAGATGCAAATCTCATATTGTGCAACTTTAGTTCACTTAATGAAAGGTGGTATTGACTTAATTTGGTTAATAATTTTGGATAAGTAGAATTGTCAATTAAAATAATACAGCACAAGGGGAAAAGTCACAATCTGAATAGACAAATTATCAAGGTTGAAGCCTTTTCCTGACTGGAATCTCACTCTACCCACCCAGGCATTAATCACTTTTGCCAACTAGCAAAATAGTTATGGCAATAATTTAAATTTTCTGTAAGCATGTGATCCAATCCAAACATTTATCTTCATTCTTCAATGCCTATTCAGAAAATATTTATCCAAAAATCTACCTAAAATTCATAGAATATTGAAATAGAAGGGAACTGGAAGTTTATTTTGTTCATAACTATTATCCAAAATTTATGCAATCTCTTCCTCAACACTGTGCAAATTAATGTTACCTTGATTCAAACCCATCCACACATGGGAATTTACATAGGACACAGTATTGATGATTGGACAAATGAAAATGATGTGAAATTGCTTATATGGAACTCAACCCTGCTATCTTTTTATTTTTTTTTGTTTTATTTTAAATTTTATTTATTCATTCATGAGAAACACAGAGAAGCAGAGACGTAAGCAGAGGGAGAAGCAGGCTCCTCACAAGGAACCAGATAGGGGACTTGATCCAAGGACCCGGGATCACGTCCCGATCCGAAGGCAGACACTCAACCACTGAAGTACCCAGGTGTCCCTCAATCCTGCTGTCTTTTCAACAGTGCTATTCTATCCCCTAGAGTCTAGAACAGCTTGTTATACACATTATTAACACCCAATAATCCTTCTAATGTGTAGATATCATTATCAGGTGCCCCGTGAGGTCTCTGTTTCATAGTCTAGCCATAAACAGGCAAAATTTTCAAAACATAGTTTCCTTAAACAATCTATATTTTCTGCGTCTCTGTGTCTGTGTGCTTCTTTAAAAGGTCAAGTTCAGAAGTGATTAGAATCTTCCAGATAGGTCTAGTTAATTCACATTCAATGGAAATGCTATAGAAAAATACACATATAAACAATTTACTTCCTCTTGCATAATCAAATTATTCCTCTATTAATTTTAAAATGTTTTTATCTTTTCTATAGCCAAGTGCTCTCCTTGTTTTTCTTATATATATAAAAAGAAGACATATTACAGAGGACCAGTTTTTTTGTTTGGTTAGTTTTGGTTTAGGTTTTTATTTTTTTTTATAAATTTATTTTTTATTGGTGTTCAATTTGTCAACATATAGAATAACACCCAGTGCTCATCCCGTCAAGTGCCCACCTCAGTGCCCGTCACCCATTCACCCCCACCCCCTGCCCACCTCCCCTTCCACACCCCCCTAGTTCGTTTCCCAGAGTTAGGAGTCTTTATGTTCTGTCTCCCTTTCTGATATTTCCCACACACCTCTTCTCCCTTCCCCTATATTCCCTTTCACTATTATTTATATTCTTCAAATGAATGAGAACATATAATGTTTGTCCTTCTCCGACTGACTTACTTCACTCAGCATAATACCCTCCAGTTCCATCCACGTTGAAGCAAATGGTGGGTATTTGTCGTTTCTAATGGCTGAGTAATATTCCATTGTATACATAGACCACATCTTCTTTATCCATTCATCTTTCGATGGACACCGAGGCTCCTTCCACAGTTTGGCTATTGTGGACATTGCTGCTAGAAACATCAAGGTGCAGGTGTCCTGGCGTTTCATTGCATCTGCATCTTTGGGGTAAGTCCCCAGCAGTGCAATTGCTGGGTCATAGGGCAGGTCTATTTTTAACTCTTTGAGGAACCTCCACAGTTTTCCAGAGTGGCTGCACCAGTTCACATTCCCACCAACAGTGTGAGAGGGTTCCCTTTTCTCCGCATCCTCTCCAACATTTGTGGTTTCCTGCCTTGTTAATGTTCCTCATTCTCACTGGGGTGAGGTGGTATCTCATTGTGGTTTTGATTTGTATTTCCCTGATGGCAAGTGATGCAGAGCATTTCCTCATGTGCTTGTTGGCCATGTCTATGTCTTCCTCTGTGAGATTTCTGTTCATGTCTTTTGCCCAATTTCATGATTGGATTGTTTGTTTCTTTGGTGTTGAGTTTAATAAGTTCTTTATAGATCTTGGAAACTAGCCCTTTATCTGATACGTTGTTTGCAAATATCTTCTCCCATTCTGTAGGTTGTCTTTGAGTTTTGTTGACTGTATCCTTTGCTGTGCAAAAGCTTCTTATCTTGATTAAGTCCCAATAGGTCATTTTTGCTTTTGTTTCTCTTGCCTTCATGGATGAATCTTGCAAGAAGTTGCTGTGGCCAAGTCCAAAAAGGGTGTTGCCTGTGTTCTCCTCTAGGATTTTGATGGATTCTTGTCTCAAATTAAGATCTTTTATCCATTTTGAGTTTATCTTTGTGTATGGTGAAAGAGAGTGTTCTAGTTTCATTCTTCTGCATGTGGATGTCCAATTTTCCCAGCTCCATTTATTGAAGAGACTGTATTTTTTCCAGTGGATAGTCTTTCCTCCTTTGTCAAATATTAGTTGACCATAAAGTTGAGATTCCACTTCTGGATTCTCTATTCTGTTCCATTGATCTATGTGTCTGTTTTTGTGCCAGTACCACACTGTCCTGATGACCAGAGCTTTGGTTTTTAAATCCAATGATTTCCAAGTGCAATTCCCAAGCCATCACAGATTTGGACTGTTGCTATCATCATCAGGGAAAGTGGAAAAAAGAATCTGATTTCCTCAAATTGGAAGGATCTCTCCAAAATTCCTTTAAAATAAGACTTTTTGATACTATTTTATTTAAATGTCTTGCTCAATTAAAAACATTCATTTTATTTTTATTTTTTTTAATATTTTTTTCTTTATTTATTTATGGTAGTCACACAGAGAGAGAGAGGCAGAGACACAGGCAGAGGGAGAAGCAGGCTCCATACCGGGAGCCCGACGTGGGATTCGATCCCGGGTCTCCAGGATTGCGCCCTGGGCCAAAGGCAGGCGCCAAACCACTGCGCCACCCAGGGATCCCCAAAGACATTTATTTTATTTTATTTTATTTTATTTTATTTTATTTTATTTTATTTTATTTATTATTTTATTTTATTATTTTTTTTAAGACATTCATTTTAAATAGATTTCTTTTTGGTAAGTTGACCAATGGTTTTGAAGAATTTACCTGGGTTTTTTATTGTTGTTTTTCATTTATTTTATCATCTTATTCTGAGAAAATACAGAAAGATTCAAAAGAAGGAATCTGTGAGAATTTCAACACCATAAATTGATAGCTCTGTGACTTGACAAGAAAAGAATTTCTCTGAGTTTCTGTTTTTTCATGTGGAAAGTAGGCTGATATGTTACTATGTTGCAAGAATGTCTGTGTGTATGAAGAGAGGAATGCATGTAGAGGTGCCTGGGTGGCTTAGTTGGTTAAGACATATTGATGCAGTCATTTGGGCACTTACATATATAATGTGACTGTTTTAAAAACTATATGAAAGTTGTAGAATTGTGTGACACCTGAGCTGTGCAGTTGGTTAAGCAATGGACTCTTGATTTTGTCTCAGGTCATGATCTCAGGGTCCTGGGATTGAGCCCACATCCAGCTCCACACTCAGTAGAGAGTCTGCTTAAGGATTCTCTTCCTCTCTATCCCTCTGACCCCACCCCTAACATGCTCAAGTACATGCATGCTTTCTCTCTCAAGTAAATGAAAGGATCTTTTAAAAAAGGAAAAAAAAAAAAAGTTGTAGAATTTTAGTGCCACATGGTATGAACAATAGGCACTCTCACCACACCTTTTGCCAGAACTATGAACTCTAATATAGTGAAGAGTAGCAGAATATGCCATCCCAAAACATGTCACATAAGGATTATTTTGAGCTAAAGGAACTTGAAAAAAAAAAAAAAAAGGTATCATAATCTCTTCTTTCTTCCCAAAATAAGGAAACAAAATTCCCACGTGAAATATGCCTTCCCTTACAAGGAGAAAAGAAATATTCTTTGAAAGGGAGTCAAAGCCAAGAAAATTTTGTACAAATGAAAATTATTGAATATGTATGGTTTTAAATTTCCCTTTAGCCTCTCCATATATTTTTGTTACTTGCCTTTAATTGCCTCTCTTTGTTCAACTTAATATAAAAAAGCATTTAGCTTTTGCCATTCCTTTGGGTTTTCATTTTTTTTATGAGGGCTCTCATGTCATGTAAAACTTATATTAAATACATGTGTATATCTTTCTCCTGTAATCTGTCTTATATCAATTTAATTTTCATACCCCATAAAAAGCCTGAAGACGATAAAGGTCAAGTTTTTGCTTCTCCAGTAATAGTACTACATAATTAAAACCATGTTTCTGCTTCTACCACTATACTACTCTTGTTCTCCAGCTAAGGGTACTGAATTTCCTTATTTATTTTCAGTATGTTGGAAAATATTAATTATGGGTGCTGGATGGGCAACACACTTTTTTGTTGAGATAAGAGAGAATGAAACAAAACATAGAGTAAATGATATTTACCTCACATCTTCTATGTTCCAATGACCACATCAAGTCCCCTATCGTTACAACCTTACTAATATTCAAAACACTGTTAAAAATAATCATTATCCTTTTAACAGATAAGGAAATCAAGATCTTGTAGGTGTTGAACAACTTCCAAATACATATAATTGACAAGTAAAAAAAATTGGAATCAATATTCACATGTAATTAACCCTAAGTCCTTTCACTTTTTATAATCATTTGCCACCTTCCTAGAAAAAAACAATCAACAACATCACCAAAAAACCCCAAAAAACTGCTTATTAAAGCAGAGAAACAGGAAATGCATTTGTAAAGATTCTTATCAAAACTAATGAAAGTATCAAAAGCTCTGTTGCCTAAAATATGAAGCTTCAGTTATCTAAAAAATAATTTTTATGGAACATGTCATCTGGTGATATCCATCAGTGATAAATGAGACATTGCTATGACTGAGAAAGAGAATAAAGTGAGTCACCAAATGCCACATGTGAACTTGTTTTTAAGACTTATGTCTAATCTGTATTTGGTAAAGATTCATATCAACTGGATTTTACATCTGGAAACAGTCACTTCAGGTGGTTCTAATTTAGAAGGATGAGTTCAACATTGACAGCATTGAGGGAATGTTTGTATTCATATATTTCTACACTGAATTCAATGCTTACTTGGATTCAATTAAAAGTAATTGAAACAAAGCCCGTCACATTACTGGCTGAAATGTTACTTTTCAAAATTAACACAGAAGTGTCCCTGAAAGATAAATATGGATTCCTTGAGAGGCAATGTAATAATAAACACTCATCTGAAGTACAAATTGTCACATAATGAAGATGCTTGGAAATAGGTTCCCAAAATACAAAGGAAAAAGGGCAAAGTGAAGAACAGTTGGAAAAGAAAGTGAAAACCTAATAATCATATATCAATCTTAATGAACTTGCCATCTCTCTCTTGAGATCTCTTTCTCAATCTTTCTACAATTTTTAAGATATTGGAGATATATATAAGATGATATATTTTGTTCACATATGGAATACACTTAAAAAAATTCAAATGTGTTTATTGCAAATGTAATATTCTTACATGCTGCTGGTGGTAGTACAAATTGGTGCAAATATATCTCAGATATAATTTTGATAAATAGATGATAAACAGGTAAATGTGAATATAAATATTTGAGATTTTTATTTCCCAAAATTACGCTGAGCAAGGATCCCAATGTGAGGCTCAATTCCAGGACCCTGGGATCATGGCCTGAACCAAGGTAGATGTTTAACTGACTGAGCCACCCAGGTGCCCCACATACATACTTTAAGAACAAAAACATTCATGATCAAATTTTCTTAATTGATATAAAGTGTAATAAAATTGCTTTCGTTGGGTAAGATTTTTTAAATTAGAGATTTATACTTAGCACGAAACCCAGAGAATGATTTAAAAGCTCATTTTTTCTATCACTTTATTTTGATTAAATGACAGAAATTTTGTTTCCTATGAAAATAATAACCAGATTGGAAACAATACTCTCCATTCTACTTCCTACAATTTGGTGTTTTCTGAGCCAGTTGTTTTGAGGGCACTTATTTCTAAGTCTAAACACTTTTTCCCCTGATTGTTGAAGTCAAAATAGTTTATTCATAATGAGATTCTATAAAACCCTTTTCACATTCAGGCAGTGCTCTTCAACATTTGGGAACCACATATGTAAGTGTTGTCACTATTATTATCTGTTATCAGTATGCCATCTTTATCATCATCACCCTCATCACCACCACAATCATCATTATCATTATTATATGTATTGATTTTACTTTACAGGTCATACATTATGCTAAAGTTATTTATACGGATTTGTTTTCCAATTAATGTTCACTCTAAGCTTATGTGAGTTCTATATACTATTTGTCACCACTCACAGATGAGTAATAGAGGCTTAGCAGAATTATCTAAGATCACATAGCAGATAAATGTCGGAGAGTTCCAGAAGTTTGACCCTAGATTCTGTTTTATTACTTGTGCTTCAGAGCAAGCGGAGCAACATCTGTTTGAATACATTTTCTAACTTACCTATCTCATCTATGTGTTCTGACATCAAAGCAAACTATTTTCCATGAAGCTGTCCAATATAGATTAATGTGAGAAACATAAAGACAATTAAACATATTCTCATTAGTTATATTACCTTAGGAATAAATTGCTGTGAACTTCAGCAACTTGTTTGTAAAAGATGTGTATATATACATATATAGAGAAACAGTTTTACGTACAACAGACTAAAAGAAGCTATACATTTTTCTATTGAATTAAATATATGAGTTGTAATAATTTATCATTGTCATGGTTTGGATCCATTTTGTCATATTCTTCATAAATTTTCCTGAAGACGAAACTCTACAACTCTTAAAAACCAAAGAACAAAAAGCTAGCTTAGTCAACAAGGTATCAAGGTATATTAGAACTTTTCTCTTTGAACATAGATATTTTAAGAGGCAATATACTAATTACAATAATATTTCCTTCCATCTTGAGTTATAAAGTATTCTCATTCCCATGATCTTCCCAGTTTGGGGAATTTGCCTGGGACACGGAGAAAAGAAGAAAGCCTGTCTGGAACATTCCTCCTGAAGCAAGTCAGAAGTCCAGGAAGATATTTCTATAGGTCATATCATATTTTATAATATAGATCTTATATGAATATAGTCATATGCAAGTAAAATAATCACAATAGCTATGGTAAAATGAGGTATTAGCACTAGCATAATTGAGGGTTATTAATTTTAGTTTAGTTTTAATTAAAAAATGTAGATCTTATTGTGATGTGATTTTCATATACGAAAAACATAAAAAGCACCTCTTGTTGTATTTTTTGTTTGACTCTATGAGTGTAAGGATGTTACTGACTCTTTCTTTGATAAGCATGCACCTACTTTTGAATGCTGCCTACAACTTTTTCCCTTTCTTATAAAAGTTTGTTGTGGTGGTTGTTCTTTATCATTCTGTACAAATGTTCCCCTATCAGAAAGAGCCACTTGCCCTTTGGGTGAGTAAAGTTTTGAAATTTATGTGAGGGCAGCCTGGGTGGCTCAGCGGTTCAGCACCACCTTCAGCCCAGGGCGTGATCCTGGAGACCTGGGATCGAGTCCCACATCAGGCTCCCTGCATGGAGCCTGCTTTTCCCTCTGCCTGTGTCTCTACTTCTCCATTTCTGTGTCTCTTATGAATAAATAAATAAAATCTTTAAAAAAAGAAATTTATCTGATACATGACAACAGAGTTTTCATTACAAGCATGAGCTTTCTGATAATAGAACTCATTCCTTTACATGGATCTGAAGGCTAGAAAGCTTTCCATGGTGCTTTGAAGATGCTTGGCAAATTATTATTAAATTAAAATGACCCCACATTTTCAATCAGTTGTTTTGCTGTGGTAGAGAAACAGTTTTACATACAACAGACTAAAAGAAGCTATACATTTTTCTATTGAATTAAATATATGAGTTGTAATAATATATCATTGTCTTGGTTTGGATCCATTTTGTCATATTCTTCATAAATTTTCCTGAAGATGAAACTCTCTACAACTCTTAAAAACCAAAGAACAAGGTGGGCAAAGAGCTAGCCCCTTTTAGAGTCCCTTGGCAAAACATATTCATGCTCTACTACCTGATGTCTAATATCTTCATAACAACTTCCATTAATGGAAAAACACATTTTGTCTCATAATCTTCACATAGTCTCTCATTTGATCTTCATAACAAAGCCAGACAAAAGCAGATAAGGTTCTATCCCCTCCTTGAGTGTTGAGAAAACATATAGGCAAGGGGTTTTTTCACCCAAAGTCACAGAGATAAGTTTTAATGCAAAATTCCAGTTTCCTACCTTGCTTCTCTGCGTTTATTGACTAAAAATTCACATAGCCTCCGGGTCCTGTATAGGTACATCTGCTACTAATAGCCAAATCTTGACCACAATTACTAGGCATTTGTTTGGTAACTGCTTAATTAGAGACTGTATATGCAAGTCCTAATTTAAATATCACAGTCAGAGTTGATAGTATGATCTGTGAAGTACATATCAGAAGAAATCATAAGATAGATTAGTAGATTCACCTCTATTACCCCTATCATTAGCAATCGCTTACAGTCAGAGAACTGATTCTGTTGTGATTTTGTGCATTACAACTGATATAATATATGTTTACAGAATGAAGATGAATATTCTAGCTGTGGAAACCTTAGTAATTAAACCAATACATAGAGTTTGTTAACTGCTTCATATAATTCCTAATTATAGAGAGGATTCCAATGAAGACTGGCAATGTATTCTATAGAAAGCAATAATCTGATGGGGCCCACATGAATTAGCCTCTGGTATTTCCCACTGGCTAAATGTGTTTCTTTTAAGAAAGTGAAACCCTCAATGAGTTTATTTTTCTCCTTGGATTAGGGAAATTCACTGGGGAAGTAAGTGCTGCTTAGTATTTTTTATTGTGCCATTCACTTCCATTTCTGTAAGGATTCCCAGTGTTCTTGTGGTGGTTATTATGCTGGAGATGCAACTGGCCAATTGCGCAGGAAAGAAGATGAACTTTTTGAATACTTCTATTATTTATTTCAAGTAGACAGGCAAGCTATTCTTTCAGACGTAGACCTGTGGTTAACCTTACACTGTGTATTTTCTTGTAAAGAGATGAAACGATTCCAAGGAATGGCTAGGAGGGAGCTTCCAGCAATTCTAACACTTGAATCTTTCAGTTGAAAAGTTGTTGAAGGGTATTATACATCTGTTAAATCAAGCATGTTTTGTAAAATTTAGAAAAAGAACAAAGAGTTTGCATCACTTATAATGTGGGAAATTTTTCTTTCAATTTGTTTCTTCTCTTAACTTTCTTATCTTTTAGTTAATTTTCCTCTTACAGCAGGATTGTAGGACTGAGCTACTCTATCTATCCAATCTCCCAAGAAAGGATTTCTGTTTCCGTTCTCAATAACAAATTATTTCCCTATATATCTTCTCTTTGGAGCATTATATAGTGCAATGGTTCTCAAACTTCAGTGCATGCAAAAGTCATTTGAAACCTATAATCAATCACATTGTAACTTCCTGGACTTCACCCTCATATTCTAAATCAGGTAAGATATTTATGTAATATTTTGAGGAAGCACACTGAATTAATAGTCTAGAGCTTGGATTGAGAAATCATGGCCAACAAGCCAAATCGAAGCTGATGCTTGTTTTATTAAGTAAACTTGTATTGAAACACAGCCAAGTTTCTTTATTGACATGCTGTCTATGATTCATTTTTGTTACAAAGCAGAGTTGAGTAGTTATAACAAAGACCTTCTGGGTTGTGAAGACTAAAATATTTGCCTCTTGTTGACCCCTGACCTAAAGTCCTGAAATATATTTGTGTTATGTGTTCAGCATCTTCTACTAAATATCATCAAATACTACCACGATCAAAAATGAAATATTACCGTCTCAAAGATACTATCATCTATTTGAACATTTGAATTCCTCCAACAAAACTTCCCCTGCCATGAACTCTGATCTAAATGAAGTGAGCCTAAAGGCAGTGTCCCTTCATTTTACAGTTCTAACCAACGAGGTGAGCCTCTGTACATATTGTCTACTCCCTCTCCAGCCTAGCTATAATTAGAAGGGGCAGTTCATCTCTGATGGTAGTTAATTGTTCCTGGACCTAATCTGAAAACAAAGGAAAATAATTTTAGAACACGTAGTCAATTGACTCTGTGCTCATCTCCTGGAACGGTCTTGATATTTAGAGATAGTAAACCTTGGGCAGTGCAAATATTTTAACCTGCAACTATGAGTTGGATATGTGTTATAAAATTATCTATTTGTGATACCTACATATTGTTAATTATTATAATGATTATCCCAATTTTTGAACTTTCTTTTGAATATTTTATTTATATATTCACGAGAGATACAGAGACACAGGCAGAGGGAGAAGCAGTCTCCTTACAGGGAGCCTGATGTGGGACTCCATCCTGGGACTGGAATCATACCCTAAGCCAAAGGCAGATGCTCAACCACTGAGCGACCCAGGCATCCCAATTTATGAACATTTTTAATCATTTAATTTAAATGCCCTCTCTGACCATCAGATGTATCAACCTTTAATTTACAATTTCAAACCACTGCTTACCTTACAACCATCCTAAATGTCAAAAGATTATTTGAAGAATAATAGACAAAACCTACAAAACTTTGATAAAATATTTATTCAAGATTTATTTATTTATTTATTTATAAATAAATGGTGTTTATTTATAATAAATTTGTCTATTTATGATAGACACGGAGAGAGAGAAAGAGGGAGAGAGAGAGAGAGAGAGGCAGAGACACAGGCAGAGGGAGAAGCAGGCTCCATGCCGGAAGCCCAAAGCGGGACTCGATCCCGGGACTCGATCCCGGGACTCCAGGATCGCGCCCTGGGCCAAAGGCAGGTGCCAAACAGCTGAGCCACCCAGGGATCCCTGATAAAATATTTAAATCTACAAATGCAAGACATGCAGTTAGCTCTAAGTATGAAAACAAAAACACACAAAGAGATCATAAAAAAAGACATATTGTAATGAAATGGCAAAAGACAAAGAAATGTTTTGAAAATCACAAAAGAGGCACTTGTTATATATAAGAGAATCTTAATAGGATTATTAGCTGATTTCTCATGAGAATTTGAGAAAGAAGTGGGATGCTAAGAAGGCAGTGGACTAATCTATTTAAAGTACTAAAGAAAAAATTTCCAGAAAACAAAAAATTCTATCATCAAAAGGCCATCAAAGCTGCCCTTCAAAGTTGAGTGAAAAATCAAAAGAGCCCAGGATAAACAACAAACTGGGAGAGCTTATTATCAATAGATCTGTCTTAGGAGAAATACAAAATAAAATCTTTAGTTTGAAATGAAAGAGTGCTAGACAGTAACTCCAAGACCTATGAAGCTGTAAACTCTCCAGTGAAGGTAAATGCTTGGGCAAATATAAAACTCAGTGCTATTGGGCAGCCCCGGTGGCACAGTGGTTTAGCGCCGCCTGCAGCCCGGGGTGTGATCCTGGAGACCAGGGATTGAGTCCCACGTCGGGCTTCCTGCATGGAGCCTGCTTCTCTCTCTCTCTCTCTCTCCCCTCTGAATTTTTTTAAAAAATTAAAAACTCAGTGCTATTGTTATTATATTAATATTATATAAAGGTATATTAATATAATTAATATTTTATTGATACTTTGCAATTTTTTTCTACAGGATTTAAAAGACAACTGCATAAAAATGTTTATGTGTCCATGACATTAAGCACATGATATATGAAGATATAATTGTGGCATCAGTAATGAAAAAGACCAAAGAAGTTCAGAAATGGAGCTGTACAGTAGTGTTTTTGTATGAGCTTACACTTAAGTCAGTGTCAATTCAAATTGGATACTATATGTAATCCCCATGGTAACTGGAAAGAAAATACCCATAGAATATTCATGAAAGGAGATGAGAAGAGAATCTAAATATATCACTATAGGACATTAGCAAAATGATGGACTAGGAAGCTCCAGACCCTCATTTCTCCATGAAAATACCAAACACACAACATAAAGACAAAAGTAACTTTGTGGGAACACTAGATATCAATCAAGAAACTGCAACACCTAAATGATTACCTAAGCATGAGCAAGGCACATTCCACATGGTTGGAAACTGTCGTATTTTTGCTCTTTAGTCCCACCACACAGCCAGAAAAACGCCACATGTTCACAGTCCCTGGTTCTTCCCTCAGGATGGAAATACAGAAATGAAAATCGCTTGTACACTCTGGCTTTTTTTTTTTTTTTGAGATCGTATTTATTTATTTGAGAGAGAGAGAGAGAGAAAGAGTGCATGAGCAGGGGGAGGGCAAGGGAGAACCAGATTTCCCACTGAGCAGGGAGCCCAACTTGGGGCTGGGTCCCACCCAGGATCCCCAGGGATTGTGACCTAAGCCAAATGCAGACACTTGCCTGACTGAGCCACCCAGGCATCCCCATTCTGGCATATTTAATAACTGCTCCAGCGACTGGTTTTTCTCTCTCTTCTAAAGTGGAGCACTGATGGGAAAGATGGCAGTTTGAATATCAGAATGGAGGCAACTAAAAACAATGAAAGACACTGAAGTAGGAGACTGATGCAGGTGATTGCATATTCATCCCTGCCTGGGGCAAGAGATTATAAGAAGAGGAATACAACAAAACACCTGAGGCTCTGAGAAGAAGCAAAAGTAATACTATTAGGAAAATTAAGATACTTAAAAATAGTAATGTATACCAGAGAACTTGGAAAAAAACAAACATAACCCCCCAAAAAACCCAAAAACATAACAAAAACAAACAACAACAACAAAAAGCATCCACAGATTCGGGGAAGATATATCCTGCACAATACTTTGAAAGGACCTCAGCACCTGGGCACCAGGGGCACCTGGTGGCTCAGTGGCTGAGCATCTGCCTTTGGCTCAGGTGGTGATCTCAGTGTTCTGGGATGGAGTCCTGCATGGGGCTCCACACAGGGAATCTGCTTCTCCCTCTGCCTATGTCTCTGCCTCTCTCTCTGTGTCTCTCATAAATAAATAAATATAATCAAGAAAGAAAAGAAGGAAAGGAAAGGAAAGGAAAGGAAAGGAAAGGAAAGGGAAAAGATAAGATAGAAAAGAAAAAAAGGAAAGAAAAGAAAAGAAAATCAGTGAACTGAATTCAAATTATTTGAAATCATTGAGTATGAAGAGCAAAAAGAAAAAAAATAAATAAAGAAAAGTGAAGAGAGCTAAGGGATGTATGGGGCACCATGAAATAGATCTGTATCTGTGAATGTAAGTCCTGGAAGAAGAGAGAATGAAAGGGGAAGAGTATTTACTTGAAGAAATAATGTCTGAAAAGTCTCAAATTTGAGGAGACAGATAACAAAAATACTAATACAAGAAGTTAACACATTGTGAGTAGAAAAAAATCTAAAGAGACTCACATTGAGATACATTGTGATCAAACTGTCCAAAGTTGTAATACAGAAAGAATCTTGAAAGCAATGAGAGAAAAGTGGCTTGTAACATACAAAGAAAACTCCATAAGACAATAAGCTGACTTCTCAGCAGAAATCTTGCAACTAGAATGAAGTGGAATGAAATATTTAAAGTGTTGACAGAAAAAAAGTAACAGGAAACCAATAATTCTATTTCTAGCAAAAATGTCCTTCAAAATAATGAAAACTTAAGACTTCTCCAGATAAATAAAATCTGAGGAACTTCATTACTGGTTTTCATCAAGGTAATCCTTCAAGCTTGGAAAAAACAAAATAATAGTACCTAATAGAAGTAAATATATGAAACAATATAAAAACGGTATTGTTATGAATTTCTTTTTTATTAACTTTTTACTCTTTCATAGAATTTAAAAGTCAAGAGTATACAAAATATTTTAGATCTATGTTAATTGATATATAGTATATAAAGGTATAACATGACATGTTATAGTGGGAAAGAAGCATAGCTGCAAAAGGTAAAGATTTTCTTAATGTGATTGAAATAGGTTGTTATCCATTAAAATAGATTGCTATGACTTTAGGATGTTTTATGTTATTCTTTGGCATACACAAAGGAAAAAAATAATTATATAGAATATACCACAGAAAATAATCTGAATACAGAGAAGGTAAAGCTAGAAGAAAGAAGGGATTTTAAAAAAAGCTATAAGAAAAAAAGAAGGCAAATCCTTCTCTATCATTAGTTACTTTAAATTTAAGCAGATGAAATTCTCCAAATAGTAGATATAGGTTAGTAGGATGGATAAGAAAAAACACAGTACCCAATTACTAATAATATCTCGTAAGATATTATAATATCTGTAAGAAACTCACTTTTGGTCTAAGGAAAAACCTAGATTGCAAATGAAACAATGGAAAAAGATATTACATGCCACTTGTAACCAAAAAAAAAAAAAATAGGAGTGGCTATTTTAATGTTTAAAAATAAAATTTAAGTAAAATCTTTTTTAAATCACAAATTTAGACATTACATAATAATTGAAGTGTCATTTCTTCAAAATATACAACAATTACATATGCACCAAATATCAGAGCTCCTTCATATCTGAAGCCAACATTGGCACAACTGAAGTTAGATATAGGAAGTTCTACAGTAATAGTGGAAGACTACTACATCGTACTTTAAATAATGGATAGAACAACCATAGAAGGTCAATAAAGAAATAGAGAATATCAACGACACTATTAATAAGCTGGTCTAAGAGACCTTTTTATCCAAAATCTGTTTATTGGAATAATTTCCCACTTATCTTGATTTAGCACTAAAAGTTCTGCTTTCAGCTGAAGGAACATCCTTCTGTGAGTCTAGCTTTTCCTCCTGTAGGCTGGCAAAGGACAGTGGAACAGCCAACACACAAGAACTACTATGTCTGCATAGATAAACATGGTGGTGATTTTATAGCATCCTGGGTACTTCACATCCATGATGAAGTAGGAGTTGGGGCTCTGCACTAGGCACTTCTTCTTATGCTTCTTTTTCTCCTCTTCTGTGGACAGATGGAAGATGTCCTTCACAATAGGCATGTACTCATGGGAAGGTCACCATTGCCAGAAAGTCTGGACCTAATAGACATTTATGGCACGGTGCACTCAACAACAGTAGATTGCAATAGTAGGTTCTCAAATATACATGGAATATTTTCTATAATAGACCATGTGTATAGTCACAAAATAATTGTGACTTAAAAAATATTTTTTAAAAAGATTTTATTTATTTATTCATGAGAGAGAGAGAGAGACATAGGCAGAGGGAGAAGCAGGTTCCATGCAGGAAGTCCGAGGTGGAACTCAATCTCAGGACTTGATCCTGGAATCCCAGGATCATGCCCTGAGCCAAAGGCAGATGCTCAACCACTGAGCCACCCAGTCACAAAACAATTCTTAATACATTTAAATATATTGAAATAAAATGTCTTTTCAATTACAATGGAATTAAATTAGAAATTGATGGCAGAAAGAAACCTGAAGACCTGAAAAATGTCTGTATCCTTAAACAACAGTTCAAAGGCATCACAAGGAATTTTAGAAAATAGCTTGAGACAAATGAATATGTAAACACAGCATGATTAAACTTATGGGATGCAGTGAAAGCAGTTCTGATAAGGGACATTATGCCTATAAATGGCTACATTAAAAGAGAACAAAGATCTTAAGCCAACAGTCTAAATGTTTACCTTAAGAAACTAGAAAATTAGAATTCACTGTATCTGAGACTAGCTGAAGGAAGAAACAATACTGAGAGCAGAGATAAACAAAATAGGGAATAGAAAATATAAATAAAACTAAAGATTAATTCTTCAAAAATACTGAGAAAAATAAAAAACAATTAGCTGAACTAAAAAAGAAACAAAGAAACAAGTAAAAAAGAAAAAAAGGTGTTGTCAGTGTACTATAAACTACAAACTGAAAAACTAGATAATCTAGATGAAATTGGTAAATTCTGGGAGATATGCAACCCACCAAACTAAATCATGAAGAAATAGAAAGCTTGACAGACCTAAAACTAGTAAGGAGAATGAAGCAGTAATCAAAACCTCCCAAATAAAACAAACAAACAAACAAACAGCTAAAAACAAGCAGTCATTACTAGCAAATTGTACCAAATATTTAAAGAGAAATAAATACCAATACTCCACAAATTCTTACAAAACATTGAAGAAGAGGGAACACTTCTTTTTTTTAAGATTATTTATTTATTTATTTATTTATTTATTTATTTATTTATTTATTTATTTATTTGAGACAGAGAGAGAGAAAGAGGCAAAGACATAGCAGAGGGAGGAGAAGTGGGCTCCATGCAGGGAGCCTGATGAGAGACTCCATCCTGGGACTCCTGGATCATGCCCTGAGCTGAAGGCAGATGCTCAACCACTGCGTCACCCAGGTGTCCCAACTAACTCCAGGACGCCAGTATTTACCTGATCCTAAACCAAGACAAATGCAATACAAGAAAATAGAACTACTGGGCAGCCCGGCTGGCTCAGCGGTTTAGCGCCGCCTTCAGCCTAGGGTGTGATCCTGGAGACCCAGGATCGAGTCCCACATCAGTCTTCCCTCAGGGACCTGGCTTCTGAGTATGTCTCTGTCTTTCTTTGTGTCTCTCATGAATAAATGAATAAAGAAGAAAATCTTGAAAAGAGAGAGAGAGAAGCAAAGTTTCCTGTCTTTTTTTTTTTACTTCAAAACTTATTACGAAGTTCCAGTAATCAAAAAATATGGTATTGACTTAGAAATAAACATAGACCAATGAAGTAGAATGGAATCCAGAAACAAATCCTCACATAATCAAATGAGTTTTCAACAGAGATGCCAAAAACATTGGGAGAGAAAGGAAAACAAGCTGTCCTGGAAAATCTTGATATCCACATACAAAATAAATGAAATTGGAACTTTTCCTTACACCGTATACAAATATTAATCCATAATGGATCAAAGACTTAAATGTAACACTTAAAACTATACACTTGAAAGAAATCAGAGGGGAAAAGCTTCATGACATTGGATGTGAGAATTATTTATTGGATATGACAAAAGTACAAGAAAAATGAAGAAAGTAGATAAATTGCATTACATAAACTTTACATTTCTATGCATCACAATCAACATAATAAAAAAGCCATGGAATTTGAGAAATATTTGCAAATCATATATATGCTGAGGGATTCATATCTAGAGTATACAAAGAACTCCTTTGCAGGGGACCCAAATGGCTCAGTCAGTTGAGTGACTAACTCCTGGTTTTGGCTTCGCTCATGATCTCAGGGTCCTGGGATCAAGTCCCACGTCAGGCTCTGTGCTCAATATGAAGTCTGCTGGAGATTTTTTTCCTCTTCCTCTGCTCCTCCCCTGCTCATGCTCCTCCCCTACTTTTTAATATCTTTTTAAAAAGAACTGCTTTGCTTTATTAACAAAAGCCAAACAACCTAATTTTTGAAAAGAGGCATTTTTTTTTGGAGGGGGTAGGATAAGTATTTGGGTAGAATTTTCACCAAAGAAGCATGCAAATGATCAAAAACCATGTGGAAAGATGCTCAACATCACTATTTATTAGGAAAATACAACCAAAACTACAGTGAGAAACCATCTCACATACGTTAGAATGGTATTGTCAAGAAAGAAAAGAAAGAACATAAATGTTAGTAGGGATGTGGAAAAATTAGAACTCTTGTATACTATTGCTTTGGAATAATAAAAAAAAAAAGTACAGCCATTATGGAAAACAAAACTGTGGTTCTTCAAAATATTAGAAATAGAATTCCCACATGATTTGGCAATTCTACTTCTAAAAGATTTGAGAGCAAATCACAAAGAGCTATTTATACATTTATATCTGTTGCAGCACTACTCACAATAGCCAAAATGTGGAAACACTCAAGTGCCATCATCAGATGACTAGAAAAGCAAAATATGGTACATATATGTATATATGTATAATGGAATATTATTCAGCCTTAAAATGATGGGAATTCTAACACATGCTACAATACAGATGAAGCTTAAAGACATTAGGCTAAGTAAAATAATCCAGTCACAGACACACACACACACACACACACACACACACACACACACACAAATACTGTATGATTCATGAGATCTTTAGAGTGGTCAGATTCATAGAGACAAAATGTAAAAGGGCTGCTTCCAGAGACAAAAGAAATGGAGGTGGTTGTTTAATGAGTACAGTGTTTCTACTTGCAACAATTAAAGGTTTCTGAAAATAGATAAAGGGTAATAATTATATAACATTGTAAATGCACTTAATGCCGGGGACTTCTATTTTTTTCTCTTCTATTTTCTTTCTTTTCTTTTTTTTTTTTAGAGAGAGAGTAGGGTGAGGAAGAGAGATAATCCCAAACAGGCATTATACCCAGCATAAATCGGGTGACACTGATAATTCATCCCACGACTGAAGCCAAAATCAAGAGTCTGATGCTTAACCAAGAGCCACCTGAGCCCCCTGGTGCCAGTGAATTCTTAAAATGATACAATGCTAAATTTTATTTTATGTATATTTTATCACAGTAAAAGAAATAAATGGAGGAAGGTAAAGAATGAAGTGAGGGAGGGAGAGAAGATAGAGATAACTAGTTTGTATCCTAGGTAAACAATACATTATGTGAGTTCTTTAGAAAGTCATTTGAACTTATACAACTTCATTTTCTACTTTTTAAAAATATATAGTTCTTAAGTATTTAAATCTTGTACCAAATATCTGATTTATCTCTCTTCATTATAACAAACAAAATCAATTGTTTCAAGGACACTCTGTATTAACATACAAACATAAAGTGCCATAATATGAAGTATAAATTCAAATGTTTTTAGGATTATACAAAAATTGATACAGGTAACATATTTCATACTCTCTTCCATCACTCAACATAATGGTACAGTTGATAGAGCTACCATTATTTAGTTGTTTTGGATTTCATTTGATCCGGATTAGTTTACTGAAATTTACTAATTGGAACACAAAGGGATTTAGGGATAACCTAGAGAATTTAATCTATTGTGACTTTATCTGTTTCTAGTTTTAGTTTATTAAAGGATTTTACTTAAATAAATCTTCAAGCAGAGTCTAGTCTCTAGAGTTAAGTGATCATTAAAAATTGAATGTTTCCAAGGATGAAAAGAAAAAGCACTTGAATATTCCTAGGACTAGTACCATGATACTGTGACTGTAATTGAAAATAAACAGAGTATATAAAATTGTATCTTTCAAAACTCAAAAGCAGTGAACCAATTGGGAACCTAAAAGAAGTGGAATAATATTGTCAGTAGCCTCCAAAACATAGGATTCACCAAAGTTAACAGGAATCTTTACAGAGTAACTGTGGTGAATAGTTTGCCAATAACACCCAGAACCAAAAACATATCAAATATGTCAATGGTGTCTTAAAGTTATTATTCATTTTAATTAAGGCACAACTGCCCAAGTTCTTATTGAAGCAAACACATTTGCAATATTTGCATCTTATTCCTAGAACATTTTATTGTCACTATTTACATGAAATGCACTGTAATATAAATGGCTTTCATAAAAGTTGCCAACTTCCAACCACCTGCTGTCTGTTGACAGCCTTAGCAGCAATTCTACTGCTGCAAAGTGATATTCGATTGAATACCTACTGTCAGATCCACACACCATTCTTCTAGGTTATGCAGTTTGTTGAAATGAGATCATATTTACTAATCATATTAGTAATCGTATTTACTAATTTTTTTTTGCCACCTCTCAGTCTTCCTGGTATTACTTGCTCTGATTGACTCCACCGAGGCATCAGGCAAGTAGAAATGTGATCCTATTTGGAAACTTCATTTTCCTGCAGTTCACATGGGAACAGCAACCGAAAAGTGTGTGGTTTGGAGAGGTTGCCGATGGAAATAGACTGATAGAAAGTTCGGTGTGTGAAATGGAAATGCCATGCTGCCAGTTCAGCCATGTCTATGCCATTTTGGCAACAATGTCTCATTGAAGCACTTGGAATTGTACCAGTGTTGATAGACAAGGGTGTCAGATAGAGGGGGTTTAGGAAGCCCTGCAGGGAATCTAGTGTGAGGAAGTACTTGTGTGGATAACAGATAATTTCTCTATATACCAAGACATGTTGCTCTTAAACAAACTATTTTACACAAAGCCTTGTACACAAATTCTTCATAGGGGACTACCTTGCAGCACTTAGATCATATATGCCCAGAGGGTCCCAGAAGCCTATGTCAATGGCTTAAGCAATCCAGGAATATGTGCCTAGGTTCATATGGGGGATCACAGGGGAATCTGTGAGTAACTGGACAGTGCTTGCCATATTTCAAAGCTGCAACTGCTTCTCAGCTCTTGCCCATCATTGCCATGCTAGAGTGGGATCCCACATTTCAGATTTTCAAGCATTTATTATTTGTCTTTCATGGAAAGTCAGAAATTTTACATTTTATATAAAATATTCCAAATTCCCAAGCCAGAGAGGGCAAGGCAGCATGGGCAATGCAGCTGGAGATCTGTCTTTATGGGCACAGAGCAGGATAGCAAACAACAAATAATGTATTTGCTGGACTGGAGAGGGAGGGGGCAGCAAATGATAAAAAGAACAAATACACCTGGTTTTATTCCCTTAAATAATATTGTGTATCTTTGATCTCCACATTTACCACATTTCATGTTTTTTTTTTGTCCACGTCACATTTTTTAAATTTATTTATTTATGAGAGAGACAGAGAGAGAGAGAGAGAGAGAGAGGGAGGGAGAGAGAGAATGAGCAGAAGAGGAGGAGGAAAGAAAATACCAAGACCAAGTGGACTCTGCACTGATACTGAGTGCAGAGACCAATGGGGGTCTTAATATAATGACCACGATATCACAACCTGATCAGTAAACAAGTGTTGGACGCCTAACCATCTGCACCACCTAGGTACCCCAGTCTATGTCACAATTTTGACTGAAGTGACTGCTCTTTCTTTTTAAATTTGTGTTCTTTTTAGCTTAATCCATTGATTTATTTCAGCTTTCTTCTTAGAGTGTTAACTTCATTTGGATCTTAGGATGTTACCCTCTTCTGGTTTCTTCTACTCCTGTTGCCTGTCCTTCTTAGTCTCCTGTGTTGGATCCCCTCCTTCAACGATCAGTCTCATCTGACATGTTCTTTCTTTCAAGTCCCATATATCATCTGTATCCATAGTCCCAAATTTATACCTCCTTTCACCAATCATACCCCAAATGCTAAGCTGTTAATCACTTACCCACTCATTCTATCAGTTATCTCCAATTATAATTACAGACTTCACATTTCAAAATGAAACTTTTAAATTTTACTCTGAGTTGCTCTACTCTAGCCTTCAGCATTTTACTAAATGGTACCACTACACACACACGTGAATGTAGAGATACATTACTATTTATTTGTTTCTACATTAAATATATTTTTATTATTGAATGCCAAGTTTCCTTGCATTTCTCTGTGTTTCTATCCCCTCCAACATGGCATGCTGGCACAGGGCCTCGCCCATGTCGGTCAATCATTATTTTTTTATTGAATGAATAATTTTGCTTATATGTAGCTATAGTATCTGCTGATAACACAAGCAAACCAGGTAGGGAGATTATCCTGAATTATTAAGTGGACCCAATGGAATCATGAGTCCTTAGAAGAAGGAGGAAACCATGTCAGAAACAGAGCCGGCAATATGATGACAGAAACAATGGTCAGAGAGAGAGAGAGAGAGAGTTGAAGATGCTATGATGCTGGGCTTGAAGGTGGAGGGACCATGAGCCAAGGAGTCATAGGCTAGAGAGGCTGTAAGAGTCAAGAACATGAACTGTCCCCTAGAGCCCCCAGCAGGAACATGGTTCTGCCAACATCTCAACTTTAGCCTCCTGAAATCCATTTCAGATTCCTGATATCTAAAGTTATAACATAATCCATTTGTGTTGCATAATTCACTAAGTTTGCATGAATTTACCATGGCAGGAATAAGCAGCTAATGTAGATGTATATGGGGCTCTTCAGTGAATTTGATTTTTAAGACATTAAAATAGTAAAAGTAATTAGAAACATGCTAATGGGTAACACAGTGGGGAGACCCCTGGCTCCAATATATCACCAGATAGGAATCAGAGTTGGCTAAACTATGAGAGTAATTCAAATTCAATCCACTAAATAGTTAAGAAAATCAATTATTAAGTAGAAGTTGTTCCCCAAAATTTCTCTCACAACCAAGTATTACCATGTAACATGGGAAAATAATCTAACTATAACAAAAAATAAATCAGGACACTTGATTCCCAAGGAAGCAGAGGCACATGAATGATAATAAACAAATAAACACACACACAAATTATTATTTCAGAGAGCTTTGGAAAATGTTTGCTTCTATTAAATGACATCAGTCAGAAATTTTTTTTTTCAGTCAGAAAATTTAAGGAAAAGAATCTGGAAGGCTATAAATATGTGAGAAAATCAATTACTTAATTTGGGGAAAAAAAACCCTCTAAAGTTAGCCCTTCTCCCCCCGGCCCCCAAACCCAAAGAAAAGGTAAAGAGGAAAAGAATTTGGGGACAATGAAAATACAGGTAATAAATCTAAGAATCCTAATATCCTTCTACAAAAAGTTCCATAAAAAGTTAGAAAAGAAAAGAAGAAAAAATAACAAACAAATAATATAAGAACATTTCCCAGGGCAGCCTGGATGGCTCAGTGGTTTAGTGCTGCCTTCAGCCCAGGGTGTGATCCTGGACCCGGGATCGAGTCCCATGTCGGGCTCCCTGCATGGAGCCTGCTTCTCCCTCTGGCTGTGTTTCTGTCTCTCTCTCTCTCTCTCTCTCTCTCTCTGTCTTTCATGAATAAATAAATAAAATCTTTTTTAAAAAGAACATTTCCCAGAGATGAAAAAAAACATAAAACATGTGGCTTCTTATGGAGATTTCGCAGTAAATGCCAAATGGGATAGATGATAGATAGATAGATAGATAGATAGATAGATAGATAGATAGATAGATGTTTTATTTATTTATGTCAAATTTCTTAAGGGAAAATATTTTGATTGTACTGTCCAATACCATGATAAAATATTAGTTAACTTTGGTAGGGCAGAGATAAAGTCATGTTCAGATTTGTGAGGATTAGCCAAGTATATTTTCTGTGCACACTTTCTAAATTTCTATAATCTGGTCAAAAACAAAACAAAATGAAAATCAACAAAAACAGTGTCAAACCAAAGAAAAAGATAGATTTCCATGGAAAATGAAGAGTGCAACTTAGCTAAAAATCCATATGGAGAGAGGGCAGAATGAAAACTAATCAGTAGGCTCTGTTTTCTGAGAAAACAGTCTAAGTTGGATCAGGAGTCAGTTCACTGATAAGAAAGTCTCTAGCAAGAAAGAAATAGAGGGAATTCAAATATATAAGCAGCTAGGTCATCTATAATGCTACAGTAACAGTGACACAGTTTTTCTCTAACAAAATTTGGGTAAAAAAATAGAAACTCCAGAAAAAATCCTAAACTGTACAAGAAATGGATACTCTGACCATAAAGCTGGTCATAGCAACCTGTAGAGGGAAAAGACAAGAGTTAATTATCATCACCAGAGAGACTAAAAGTTTTACTCTAAAGACATGGTTGCCAGAATTTGAAAAGAGAACAGGCAAGAAAATTATTATAAAGGATTTAGATCAATAAGTAGTGATCAAAAGAGATAAACCTTAAAAAAAGATCTAAAATACCTGAGAGAAAATGTTTCAGTATATACTTTCAATTCATTATATTTATGGAAATTTAAAATGATACTAAAACTTAACATCAAGGAAAAGCGAGGTGGAAAGGCAACATAAAGGAACTAAAATATCCATTATTTTATTGTGTATCAATATATACTATATGTTTGATGAGTTAAAAAATAATTGTATATGCTTATGTAGAATTATATCAATGATCTTGAGTTTAAAAGAACAGAAATGGTAAAGTGTGGTGCCATCTGAGGAGTGACAGGGTTGAGGTGGGGAGGGAGCCTATTAATTTCTCCCCTTCCTGTAAATTGATAAGAATTATTCTCACTATGATTTCAAATAATGATTTTTCAAATCATTGATGTAATGGGCTTATTTTCCTGGTGTCCTATCCAATAGTCATTCATTCTCACTTTACTTCATTGCAAAAAATACCTGTACCCCACTCATTTCTACACCCAATTAAAAGGCAAATAAATTGCATTAGCTGGTGCTGGGTGAGGAGACATGAGTAAGTCTTATGGGGCACATTTGCACATCATCATTTCTTTTTTCCTGCTGGGAGAACATATGGGAAAGTAGAAATAAAAGACTCTTCTTGTGGACACAATACAATTCATAGTAGAAATCCACATGCAAAAAAAATCACGGAGCATTAAAAGGAAAGAAACCAGAATACCCACAGTGTAATGTATGCTCTCCAGTCTCTGTATTAGTTGTACTGAGTTTCTTATTATGTTAGAAAATACTTTACTCTTTAATGCAGATGAACTAACATTCTTATCTGATAAATTTATTGATGACAAAGGAAGTTTGCAAAGATATATGTGTAAAACCAGAGTGAACCAGTTTATGCTTACAATAATGCCACTCTCACCTGCTTTCTTATAAATATTCTTAGGTGAAAGTACAGTTTGAAATTTGAGGAACCACAAGGAAATCGCCCATGGCGTAGGAGCGCATTGCTCATTCTGTTATCATTATCAGTGGTATCACAGCAAAAAACAACAAAAAAGATGAAGTTTATGTTTTGTCAGAAAGAAATTCTCAAAGAACTTTTACATGGAATAATGTATTCTAATACTCCAAAAACATCTTTAGAAGGGACCATGCCAACACCATGTATTAGTTTTGGATCAAAAGGAATTGCAGAAATAGAGAGTAGTTGGGGAGATAAGCCTCTTGTAGAACAAAATAAATGAGACAAAGATATGGCTGAAAAATGTCAAGTAGGGAAACAGAACAGGTTTTGTTTGCCCTCAGCATAGACTAATGCAAAGTCTGTAGTTAATTTTCATGGCATTCTACTATACTCAGAGAATATGATCCTCCACTTCATTTAGTTCCTGGAATTTAATCACTCATCTGGAGTATGGGTTATAGCAGAGATAGTGAATGCTAATACCTGTAAACTCCACCTAAACTAGCCAGGAAGACTAATTGGCTCCAAAATCATCTTCCTAACAGGCTTATCTCCCAGTATTTACAACATTTGTGAATTCTAATAAAAAGATGCAAGCTGCCTCCTACAGGAGGCTGGAAATTCTTGTTTCACTGTATATAATCCAAACTTTTACTATCATTAGTGGTATTAAACTGGTTCTCACTTTGCCTTTTATTATTAGCAAATGCTTTTTCAATGTAGTAAGATTGTCTCATTAACATAAATCACCATATATTTGTACCCTAGGGTCTTTGCTATAGTATTACCCCCTTACTTCAATCAGTCAAGGGCTATTTTTTTCTCTTATGAACTGAATTAAACTCTACAGACTTCATAACACCCCAAGATCAGTCATTATTTTTTAATACACAATTTATTAAACATCAGCAAGATATCAGGCATTGGTACTAAAAGAGAAGTAAGTATATTTTCAATTATGACATATTATAGCACATCAGCTTTCTCAGTGAAAACAACTAGAAAATCTATTAAATATACATATATATAACGTAAAATGTATAATTATATACATAATTTTGTAAAGTAGAACAGAGCTGTAAATCCAATATGGGTTTACATTTCATGTCTGTAGTCTCATTTCAACAATGTATGGGATTCTTAATTCATAATAATGGAATCCTACACAAAATTGAATCTTATGAGGGGATCTACTTCACAGGAAAAGAGATGTGGGGGCAAATCCATGATCATGGCACCCACTGGTCATATCATATGGTACACCACTCAGAATATGCCACCTTGATGGAGTTTTGAAGTGTCATCTAAAAATATGGTTGAAACACCAGGTTGGACGCAACATCCCATGTTCCTCCAGAACATAATAAAAGCATCGAATAAAACAACTGAAACAACTTCAAAAACTATCAATATAGCAGCCATATGTTTTATAACAGTTCAATTAAGAAATATTTTACATACCATAAAATTCAGCAAAGTATCCCATTCAGTGCCTTTTAGCATTAGTCATCAAGTTGTGCGCCAATCACCACACTGAATTTTATATTTTCATTACACCAAAAAGAAACCTTACCCTTCTGAGCCATTATCTCAATCCCTCCATTTCATCCAGATCTAAACAATCACTGACTTTCTTCTAGTCTTTTTAAATTTGCCTATTCTGAACATTTCCTATAAACTGAATCATTTAATATTTGATACTTTGTGACTAGTTCCTTGAATATAGCATAATGTCTTCCAGGTTTATCTGTGTTATATAGTATTTAGAGAATATCAATTTTCTATTATCAAATAATATCACATAGTATAGATATGTGAGGCTTTATTTATCAATTTATCAGATAATGAATATTTGTGTTTTTCCAGTTTTTGGCTATGATACCAAATGTTTCTATGAACATTTGTGTACAGGTTTTTGTGAAGACAAATGTTTTCAATTCCCTTGAGTGTATACTAAGAGTGGAATTGTTGTACCACTCCGTACCTCTCTGCTGAGCATCTGAAGAATTGAGAGACTGTTTTCCAAAGTGGTTGCACCATTCTACAATTCTAACAGAGGTATCTGAGATACCAATTGTTCTACATCCTTGCAAGCACTTGTTTTCTCTCATTTTGATTATACCCATGCTAACAGGTATATCTAGTAGGTATCTCATAGTTTTGATTTGTAATTCCCCAATGACTAATGATGTTGAGCATTATTTCATGTCCTTATGGCCATTTACATATCTTTTCACTTTGTCCATTTACAAATTGAATTGCCTTTTTATTATTGAGTTGTGATAACTCTTTATATATTCTAGAAATAAGACTCTGTTCAGATATATAATTTCTAAAAATCTCCCATTTAAAAGTCCCATTCTGTGCTTGTTATGATGGTGTCTTTTGAGAGCACGAAACATTTTTAATTTGACAATGCCCAGCTGATCTATTTTATTTTTTATCTTATTTTGTCTCTTGTATTTTTTGTATCATATCTAAAAAGCATTGTCTAAATCAAAGTAACAAGGGGTTACAACTATGTTTTCTTGTAACAGTTTTATAGTTGTAAGAGTTTTGTTCTTGTAAGAGTTTTACAGTTTTAGCTCACACATTTATGTTTTTATTCTAAGTTAATTTTCTATATGATGTAAAATGAGACTCTAGCTATTTGTTTACTTGTTCTAAGCACAAGTTGTCCAGTTGTTCCAGCACAAATTGTTGAAAGGACTATTATTTCCTACTTAATTGTCTTGGCACCCTTGTCAAAAAAATTGACAATAAATGAGATGATTTATTTCTGGACTCTATTTTATTCCATTGGTCTAGATGCCTCCTTTAATGACAGTGCTATGTTGTTTGATTAGTGTGGTTTTGCAGTGAGTTTTCAATTTGGAAAGTATCAGTCTTTCTGATTGTTCTTTTTCCAGATTGTCTTAATAATTCTGAATTTCCATATGAACTTTAGGATCACCCTATAAATTTCTGTAAGGAATTTAGTGTGTACTTTGACAGGAATTATGCTGAAAATGTAAATCAATGAAGCAGTATCTCCTTATCAACAATATATAGTCTGCTAACGCATTAATGAGATACTTTATTTTGCTCCTATCTTTAATTTCTTTCAACAATATTTTGTAGTGTTCAGAATACAATTTTTATATTTCTTTTGTTAAGTATTGTCTTAAATATTTTATTAGCTTTGTTATTATTTTAAATGGAATTGTTTCCTTAATTTCAATTTTGGTTTGCTTAATTCTATTGTTTGGAGATACAACTGATGTTCACACACTAATGTTTGATCCTGCATGCAGCATTGAAAAAGTCATTTACTAGTTCTAATAGTTTCTTAGTGGATTCCAATACTTGCAAAAGGGTAGTTTTACTTTGTTCTTTTTAATCTGGGTGGTTTATATTTCATTTTATTGATTAATTTCTTTGACTAGAACCTTTGCTACTGTCTTTGTTAGAAATAGCAGACATACTTGTTTTTTTCCTGATCTTAGGGAGAAAATATTCAGTTTTTCATCATTAAATAAGATGTTAAATGTATTTTTTTTAAAGATATTCTTTATTAGGTTCAAGAAGTCTCTACCTATTCCTGATTTCCTAAGTGTGTTTATTATGAAATGGTGGTATATTTTGTCACATACTTTTTCTGTGCTCCTTAAGATAATAATTATGTGATTTTTGCTTTGATTCTATACTTATAAGTATTGTGTTAATTGATTTTCAGATAGTGAGCCAACTTACATTCCTGAAATAAATCCAACTTGGTCATTGTGTATGACATTGACATGTCTTTGATGCATTTCTTATTATTTTGTTGGGAATTTCTTCATTCACATTTATAAGAGATGTCGGCTGGTAATCTTCTTACTTATAATGTCTTTGTCTGGCTTTGGTATCAGAATAATAATTACCTCACAGAATGAAAGTGGTTCCTTCTCTTCAATTTTTGGGAAAATTTGTGAAAATTTTTTTTTCCTTTTTAAAATATTCAATAAAGTTCACCAGTGAGACCATCTGGTCCTGGGTTTTTCTCTATAGAAAGTTATTTGATTACAAATTTAATCTCTTTATTATTTGAAAATTTTCTATTTTTTATTGAATCAGTTGGATAATTTACATATTTCTAAGAATTTGCCAATTTTATCTAAGTTATTCTGATATAACATGCAAACTTCATTCTATAAGGTTAGTGGTAGTATCTCTCTTCTATTTCTGATTTAATAATTTGATTTTTCTCTATTTTTTTCTCAGTTCAGGTAAATATTTTTCAATTCTGTGAATCTTTTTGAAAAATCATATTTTCATTTTGTCATATTTTGTTATATTTTTCATTATTTTCTATTTACTGTTTCAATAATTTCTGCCATAATTCTTATTTTTATCTTCCTTGCACTTATTTTAAGTTTATTTTGCCCTTCTTTTTCAAGGGTTAGAATATAGAAAATATGGTGGTTGATTTGAAATCTTCTGTCTTATTTAATTTTGAGCATTTTATTTCTATAAATTTACCTCCAGTCACTGTTTTGGCTGCATGCCATACATTCTGAAATTACATGTTCACTTTCATTTCTTTCAAATTGACTTTGTTGTTGTTCCATTGATTATTTAGTATTGTTTCTCAATTTCCACATACCTGTGAATTTCCAAAATTTTCTTTTGTGATAAAGTCACACTATTTCAATAAAAAAATACTTTGTATGATGTTGATACTTTTACATTTATTGAGTCTTGCTTTATGGCCTCATGTATGATCTCAGCTTGAGAATGCTCCATTTGAGCTCAAGTGTAGTCTGCTGTGTTGGGTAGTGTGTTCTTTATATATCTGTTAGTACAGTTTTGTTGTAACTTACAGGTTTGATTGTCATCTATGGAATTAAAAAGATCTGTCTTTATAATTACTGACATTTTGTTTTATTTGAGTCTGTTTTATCTGATATTTGTACAGTTGTTCGAGTTTTCTTCTGGTTTCTATTTGCAAGATATATCTCTTTCCAATCTTCTACTTTCAACCTACTGGTATCTTTGCATATGAAATGTGTATTCTATTTATAACATATTTCTTTTACATCCATTCTGTCAATCTCTGCCTTTTCATTGGATTATTGAGTACAGTTACATTTA
This sequence comes from Canis lupus dingo, assembly GCF_003254725.2. Lineage (NCBI taxonomy): Eukaryota > Metazoa > Chordata > Mammalia > Carnivora > Canidae > Canis > Canis lupus. The sequence continues at coordinate 26,122,613 of NC_064261.1, read as the reverse complement.
ATGTTAATATTGATATAGTTGGACTTAGCTTTTCCATTTTTATTCTAGTTTTCTCTATATCTCATATCCTTTCTGTTCCTTCATATCTCTTTAGCTGACTTCTTCTACGTTAAGTAAATTTCTCTAGTGTAGTATTTTCATTTCTAATTATTTTAGTGACTTCATTTTTAATAACTCATTTAAATAAAATTTCTATGTATAATTATTATATGATTATATTTGAATATACTATCATATATTATATATACATATTATATTATGAATATTGTGCATTATATAAATATGTATTATATGTGTATAAAATTACATGTTGCTCTAGCTTTTACCATGCCTTAGCTTGCCAGTATCAAGTTCACCTTTATATTAAATTAATTATAGTGAGATAGAGAAATGTATCTCTACTCCCCATTTTTGTGTTAATACTGGTATGCATGTTACACATATGTATATCTTACAAATCTTGGAAACCTTGTTTTAATTATTATACAATGTAATTTTATATCTGTTAAGAAGATGAGGAAAGCAATGTAAGTGTGTATTTATATATTTTATTATATTTATTTCTTGTTTATCATTTCTAGTTTTCTCTATGTTTCTGTAGATTGAAATTATGAAATACTATGATCTTATTCCAATGCAACTGTGCTCCATCTATCTCCTTTGTGCTGTTATTGTCAAATATATATGGCATAAACTTGATGATACAATTATCTGCATTTTGTTTTAAAAATTGCTTTAATTTTTAAGTATAATGAAACATTCACAACATAAAATGTGTCATTTTAACCATTTTTAAATGTACTGTTCAATAGTGTTAACTACATTCACACATTTGTGCAACCAGTTTCCAGAACTCTTATCATCTTTTGAAACTGAAAGTCTATATCATTAAATAATTCTTCATTCCAGTCTCCCTCAAGCTCCTGGCAGCCACTATTCTATTTTCTGTCTTCATAAATTTGAATAGTCTTGGTAGCTCATATTGGAATCACATATAGTATTTTATTTTAGTAATTGGATTATATTATATAGTATAATTTTCTCAAGTTAATCTATGCTGTAGCACGTGTCAGAAGTTTTTTTTTTCTTTTTTTAAAGTTAAAAAATATTCCATGGTATGTATATAATGATTTTTGTTTATCAGTTAACCTTTGATGAGTGCTTCTACTTTTTGGCTATTGTGAATAATGCTGCTGTGAATATTTCTTTGAGAGCTTATATTCAAATCATTTGAGTATGTACCCAGAAGTAGAACTACTGGTCATATAATAATTCTAATATTAATTTTTGAGCAAACTTTATACTGTTTTCCATAGTGGCTGTACCAATTTACTTTCCCACTAGGAGTGCCCAAAGATTTGACTTTCTTTACATCTTCATTAACACTTGTTATATTCTGAATTTTGCTGTTTGTTTGTTCTGAGCAATAGCCACCCTAATGAAGTGGTATCTCATGGGTTTGATTTGCATTATCCTAGTGGTTAGTGATTTTAAGCATCTTTTAATTTGCTTTTTGACCCTTTGTATATCTTTTTGGGAGAAATGTTTATTCCAGTCCTTTGTTCATTTTGTACTGCATTGTTGGTTATACTGTTGTTGAGTTTTAGGAGTTTTAAAAATATTCTAGACATTAACCCCTTATAAGATAGCTTATTTGAAAATATTTCTTCCTTTCTATAGATTGACCTTTATTGATTGTATCATTTTATGCACAGAAGTTTTTTATTTTAATGTTGTCCAATTTATCTATTGGTTTTTATGTGTGCCTTTGGTATTATACTAATAAATCATTTCCAAATCCAATGTCATAAGGTATTTCCCATTTCTTCTTCAAAAGTTTTATAGTTTTAAGTGTTACATTTAGGCCTTTGATCAATTTTGAGTTAATTTTTATGTATGGTATAAAGAAAGTACCCAAATTCATTTTTATATCTAAATATTCATTTTTTTCCAACACCATTTGTTGAAAACACTCTCCTTAGGTTGCTTATGTGGCTTTCAACTCTTGGTTTCAGCTCAGGTTGTGATCACAGAATTGTGAGATCCAGTCCTGTATTAGGCTCCACACTCAGTGCAGAGTCTGCTTAAGATTCACTCTCTTTCTCTCCTTCTACCTCTCCTGCTCATTCTCTCTTTCTAACATAAATCTTAAAAAAGAAAGGAAAATACTCTCCTTTCCCTGTGGGTCTGGACACTCTTGTTGAAAATTATTTGGCCATATTAGAATTACACAGTTGTTATTTAAATCAACAAAGGAGAAAAATATGCATTTATACTGTATGATTACAAAATTATTTTTTGATGCTATATATATAAAAATAAATATATATATAGTATTATTTATTATTATTTATTAGATCGCAGCAAGGAAATTCCTCTGCTATTGGTGAACCCCAGCTCAGAAGTGGGTCATCTATGAAAGGGTTTCCCAGGGACAGTACATGTGTGTGGGTTTGCTGAGCTGTCTGTCGAGACCTCATGTCGCCGTGTTGTCATTCAGCCTCGGTGGGATTCCGACATAAAGGCTTGCAGTCATAATCCCACAGATGCTAGTGTGGCTCTGTTGGCTCCTCAGCCAGGAACATAAAGGGTTCACATGCATTCCATCAGCAAACAAAGGGACTCTGGAGACTATTACCTGACTGCATTCTTTATTCAAGACTGTTTTAAGTAGCTTTACTGAGGAGATAGCTAGTTGGCAGCATTCTGACATTTATTTTTAAATTGAAGTATAGCAGACATACAAGATTATTTTGATTTCAGGGGTACAACATCATGATTTGATGATTATATACGTCATGATATGCTCACCTTGATAAGTGTCACCAAACAAAGTTAGTATGATATTACTGTGTTCTCTGTGTAGTACTTTTTATCCCTGTGACTTATTTATTTTATACCTGGAAGTCTGTACTTCTTAAACTCCTTCACCTGTTTACCCAACATCCCTTTACCCACCCACCCCCTCTATAAATCTATATTCAGATTTCTCCCTGGATTTATTAGCTTATAGCCTATAGAATTTTCTTTAGTATTTCTTAAAAGACGAGTTCTTCTAGTTTTTGTTGATCCTGGAAAACCTTTGTTTGAAACACTCTTTTAGTCACTAATTTAAGCATGTCAGAAGACTGAATTTGGCTTGCCTTTTAAATGTGGAACTTTTGACTGAGTGATCTGGGAGGAGACAGAGTTAATGTCCCAATATTCACATCCTATTGCACTGGAAGTAACACCTCCATGCTGTGAATTCAGGTTGGATGGAAGGAGACCATTCCCAAACTTTTGGCCACGTTCAGAAATTTAGTCCTTTCAAGCTTAGAATTAGAGAGGATAAGAAATGCTGGTGTCCTGCACTGACTCTCCCAGTTCCCAGTGAGATTTAGTTAACCTTTATTAGGGATTGAACATAAATGGAATCCTGTCTTCTTGGCCATACTTAACAGGGCTAAGGTTTCTGTTGACTTAAGTTGGACAGGTGGGGAAAAGAGAGAAACCCACTGTGGTTCAAATACCACAGATTCTTGCTGTTCTTATCAGATTTTAATAGATTTCTTGGATAAATATTTATTTCAGTGCTGCATACACTTAAGACAATTTCCAGATACTCTAAATCATTTTTTTATTTAATAGTTCTCACCAGCTGGGCTTGTTTTGATGTAGAATTGGTCTGTGGAGCTCCTTATGCTGTCATCCCAAAAGTTGAACTCAGCTAGGTTTTCATTTTGTTTTGTTTTTAAGGCTTTTCTTTAGAAATTTGTGAAATGCTGAGGATGATACAGATATTTCTTCCTAAAGAAAAATATTTAAAAAATTTCTTTATTTCCTAAAGAAAAATACAGATATATATAACCAGTGCTCTATATATGCATAAACTCATGCATTATCAACATTTCCCACTGAAGTGATCAATTAACTACAATTATTGAACTTATACTGACACATAATCACCCAAAGTTCATATTTTACATTAACGTTCACCCCTTGTCTTCTAATTCTATGGGTTTTCACAAATGTGTAACTCCAGGGATCCATCATTATAATATCATACACAATATTTTCAGTGTCCTAAAAATCCTCTCTGCTCTGCCTTTTCACCTTTCAACCTCTAGCAATCACTGATCTTATTACTGTATGCACAGTTTTGTTTTTTCCAGAAATTGCATAGTATGTACCCTTTTCAGATTGATTTCTTTCACTAGAAATATTTTTTAATACCTTCCATATCTTTACATGTCTTAATAGCTTACTTCTTTTTAGTGCTGAATGAATATTTCATTGTCAGTATGGATCACAGTTTATACATTCACCCACTGAAAGACACCATGTTTGCTTCCAAATATTGGCAATTATGAATAAAGTTTCTTACAAGCATTCATGTGCAGGTCTCTATGTGGACATACGTTTGCAACTCTTTTGGGTAAATACCAAGAAACATGTCTGCTGAGTTACATGGTAAAAGTATGTTTAGTTTTGTAAGAAATCACCTGTGTTCTTTTTTTTTTTTTTTTAGGGTGATAGAGATACTATTTTATTTTATTTATTATTTTTTAAAATAAATTTATTTTTATTGGTGTTCAATTTGCCAACATATAGAATAGCACCCAGTGCTCATCCCATCAAGTGCCCCCCTCAGTGCCCGTCACCCAGTCACCCCCACCCCCTGCCACCTCCCCTTCCACCACCCCTTGTTCGTTTCCCAGAGTTAGGAGTCTTTCATGTTCTGTCTCCCTTTCTGATATTTCCCACTCAGTTTTTCTCCTTTCCCCTTTATTCCCTTTCACTATTTTTTATATTCCCCAAATGAATGAGAGCATATAATGTTTGTCCTTCTCCAATTGACTTACTTCACTCAGCATAATACCCTCCAGTTCCATCCACGTCGAAGCAAATGGTGGGTATTTGTCGTTTCTAATGGCTGAGTAACATTCCATTGTATATATAGACCACATCTTCTTTATCCATTCATCATTTGATGGACACCGAGGGTTCTAAAATGACTGTACCACTTTGTATTCTCACCAAAAATAAATGAAAGGTTTTCAATTATGTGTTTAAATTATAGTCTTAAATAAATTTTCATTGTTGTCCTTCCAATAGGAGTGATAGACCTGTGTCTCCTATAGGAAGAATAAAAGGAAGTTCTTTGTGATGAAATTCACCCAATTATTCGGAGAAAATATGTTAAAAGCACAGTGCACAACATATCTTAAGGAATGGATATTTAGCCATCATAACAAATTCCAGAAAATGTAAATATTTCTAAGTACTGGGAGAAGAGATTGGGTTTTAAAAATAATTCAAAGGGAAGCAGAAATTAGGTCATGATTAAGAGTTTGAGTTCCATCTTGAAAAAGAGAAATAAGGGCAGCCCAGATGGCTCAGCAGTTTAGTGCTGCCTTTGGCCCAGGGCATGATACTGGAGACCAGGGATCGAGTCCCAGGTTGGGCTTCCTGCATGGGGCCTGCTTCTCCCTCTGCCTCTCTCTCTCTCTCTCTCTCATAAATAAATAAATAAAACCTTTAAAAAGAAAAAGAGAAATAACAATTAGTTTATGTTTTAGACAACACCGAAACCTGCAGTATAATGGATGAAATATTGCAATGTTAACATGCTAGTGTAGATAAACTTATTTGGATTTGCAATGCATAACAACTTCAAGGATATTCAAATTGGTATAGCACTCCAGCCTCTTGCTTCAGATACTCATAGGTAATAAGACAAATACCATGCTTATTTCAACAGAATCTGTTCTTTCAAAATGTCTTGATCTATATCCTTTCAATATGTTCTGCTTCTGCATGAGTTGCATGATATGGACCCAATCCTGATTCTTTTTAGGCTGACTTAGTTTAGAGGTTCAAATCCTAAAATTTCTCAACTCTATCAATGGAAAGTATTCATTTCCTTTTTTTTCCTAGAAAAATTAGATATCGGGAATATTTGAAGTACTATTATTTCCATAAAACAAGGGTAATTTTAAGATATAAGTCATAAATTATCCAACAAAATCCAGATCCACTTTAAAATGAGAGTGCCGAAAAAATTAAAAAAAAATAAAATAAAATGAGAGTGCCAGTTGTCTTTGTTAGATTTAATTCCCAAAGTAAAAAGGATAAGAAAAAGCTTCTACATATAAATAAATATAAAAGAAAGACATTAAATTCCTACTCCCATCTCAGTGTCTGCCAGAATATTCTTCATTGTGATCTGCACTATCTCTATTATGCATTTATATATTTCTATTCTCCCCCTCACACACACATTTCTTCAGGCTTCATCTTTATGAGGCCAAAACAACTGCTCAATTCTGTTTAGAAAACAATGAAAATCAAGGTTGACAAAGCAATTACCTTGAAGCAAGTTTTAAAGATTGAAGTCAATAAAAATGTAGTGGTTGATTGGTCAGAAATTATTAAACAGTTAACTTGAATATATATATATATATATATATATATATATATATATATATATTTAGTTAACTTGTATATTGATTGAATAGAATGTTACTAGTTTTTATTGATAAAGAAAATAAACCAATTTTATTATAAAGAAAAGTTTAGACAAAGGTGTAAAATAATGTAAGTTTTCCTAATTTCCACCAAGAATCTATGGGACCAATGAAGAGCATTAATTGTATTTGGAGTAGCATGAATATAATCTAGTTCCAATAATGTTTTTAGTAATGTAATCCATAGGCTCCAGAGGAGGTTCAGGGAACTTCAAACCTTCACAGAATTCCAGAAAAAAATAATTCCAGTCAGGTAGAATGGTCAGCATCTTGTACTTGACCTGGAAAGAAGAATGTAGTGAATTGATATGACATTATACACTCCACAGAGAAACTGCACCTGGTGGAGGACAAGTGCTGCTTACAGTAAACTATTGAGTATTTTACATTATGAGTTTTAGTCTATGTATGTATGTATTATGCATTTATTTATTTATTTATTTATTTATTTATTTATTTATTTATTTTATTTGAATATAGTTGACACAAAGATTACATTACTTTCAGGTGTACCACTTAGTGACTTGACAAGTTTATACATTACACTATGTTCACCACAAATATAGTTACCATCTATCCCATTACTTTTCTATTATATCATTGACTATATTCCTTGTGCTCTCATTTTTATTCCCATGACTTATTCGTTCTTTAACTGGAAGCCTGTTGACTCCGTCTCCCTTCACCTATTTTGTCCAGTCCCTCCTGTCCTCTAATAACCATCAGTTTTTTCTCTGTATTTGTGATTAGATTCTTCCTTTTGCTTATTTATTCATTTTTAATATTCCATTTATGAATAGAATCATATGGTATTTGTATTTCTCCATCTGACTTATTTCACTTGGCATAAAACCCAATAGGTCCACCCATGTTGTTCAAATAGCATGATCTCATCCTTTTTTAATGGTTGTGTAATATCCCATTGTGCATCTATACCACATTTTCCTTAACCATTTGTCTACTGATGGGCACTTAGGTTGCATCCATGTCTTGGGTACTGTAAATAATTCTACAATAAACATAAGTGTGCATATATCTTTTTGAATTAGTGTTTTCTTGTTCCTTGGGTAAGTGTCCAATAGCAGAATCATTGGATCATATAATATTTCTCTTTTTAATTTTTTGAGGAATCTCTACACTATTTTCCCCAGTGGCAGTAGCAATTTACATCATAGTCCTTTTAGATCAGCAAGCTAAAAAGACTAAAAAGCAGCAATTAATAACAACAGTGATAATATAGCTGGTTTTGGTATTGCACGTAAACCTTTTTGGACTGTTTAAATCTTACCAAACAACAGCAACAACAACAACTATATCACTGACTGCTACAGTTTTAGGAGAAAAGTAAATTATTAATGACTGGTATGCAATGAGATAATAATAGGTATGAAGGGAAATTATAGATAAATTCAGAATGTGTCTTTAATCTTTTTTGGTTCCTCTGATTCCTCAACCCATATTTGGCTATTTTTATTGCAACTGAAACATCAGTTTGCTTATTTATAAAAATACCGCAATGCTTATTTCCGTATGTTACATTGCAATTAATAAAATAAAGCACCTAATAGAACATCTAATTCAGAGTAGATAATGAGTAATTTTGATTTCCTGTTTTCTTACTATCTTTTCTGTTGAAAGTTGTGTCATCCTCTTTTGTTCCTTTTAGTTTGCCTGTTAATCCTGATGACACTTACATTGGTAGAATGTTATTTAATGAAGACTGGAGCCACAATCCATGTGTTCAAATTTTAGCTCAGCCACATAACTAGGTGTGTGATGCTGGACAAGTTATGTACTCTAAGATTCTTGTTTTAATTATCAACCAAAAAATAGTGAATAACATAATATAATAAAACCACAGAATTAGTAAAATCTTATTAACTCTTTATACATAGCATCACTCTGCAACCCTCCACTCCCACTGCCCCTCATATATGATTAGCTTCATATCAACCAATTAATTAAATGATTAATTTACTCTTTATATGTTAGCCACTAACTCATTTTTTCAAATAACTGTTGTTTTTCTACTAAAATGTAAATGCTATAGGAAAATCTTTCAAATGGTAAGGATCTTAGATGTAATCTGGGATGCTACAAAATGGGAAAGAGAGTTTATGAAGAAGAGGTAGGGACTTGCTCAGATAAAGAAAAGTTGAATCAGTTCATCACTACTAAAACTGCCTTATAGGAAATACTAAAAGGAGTCCATCATATTGAAATGAAAAAATGCTAAAGAACAACATAGAAATATATAAAGGTATAAACCTTGATGTCAAATGTAAATATACAGAGAAATATAGAATGATCTAATACTGTAATGGCGGTGCACAAATCAATTTTAATTTTGGTATAGAAATTAAAAGACAAAAATGTAAAAGCAATTATAAAAGACTTAATAGATATATAATATTAAAAAAGATGCAATCTGTGACATCATAGCAGAAAGTGTGTGAGGGTGATAAGTACAGTGTAGATTTTTCTGTATGTTACTGAAATTAAATTTCTTATCAGCTAAAAATAGATTTTTATAACTATAGTGTATTTTATAAGCCTCTTGGGGAACATAAAGAAAATACCTGTGGAAGATACATGAAAGTAAACAAAAAGGAAACCAACCTTACCTTTACAAAATTCAACACAACAGAAAGGAAGACAGGGAAAGAGGAAAAGAAAGAAGAAAGTAATATATATATATATATATATATATATATATATATATATATATATATATAAACAAGACAGAAAGAAAGCAATTAACAAGATAGCAATGCTAAGATTTACACTTTCAATCATTAGGAAAACTCAAACCTGAGTAACATGAGCCAATGCCTGGGATATAGTAGATGCTCACAATTTTATGGACTGTTTCACCAACTTTTCTTTATTTACATGTGCTAAATGGGGAGTGAATATTATTTATTTTTTATATTTGCAGACTCTGGCACATTGTTTAGTACTAAAAATATTTATTGGATAGAAATGAAAAGGGAAGCTCCAATGTATTAAAATCAGCACTCTTAGATATCGACTAATTTTGGCCATGGTTATGGAAGAAAAGTTGCCAACTTTGCAAATTCATTTTCTGTACTGAATTGTCTATTAGATACTTTACAAATACTACATATTATTTAGTCCTTATTATAAACACTTTGTAGATTTAAAAGTTTTTTGTTTTTTTCTTACGAATACTCAGAAAATTTTTGATGATTGGCCAATTTCATCTAAAATTTTTGTATTCAATGTATTTTAATATCATCTTAGAATTTTTTATCAATATATTCTCCCTAATTTAGTTCTTATTCTGGGAAAAGAAATTTAAATTTAAATGTTGTCTTATTTACAATGCTTGCTTGTTTCTTGATTGTTGCCTCTTCATATTCTTCATATTCTCAAGTTTAGTTGACTTTTCTTGAGCATGTTCCTCTAAAGGTTTTGCAAACTATACTTCTTTTCTACCACTAAGCTGGTTCAGACACTGCCATGCTTCTTCCACACTGTTTCAATACCCTCCAGCTCCAGATCTCCTTACATACAGACTCATTCTCTCAAATTAATTGTCCACACCTTTTACAGTGTGTCTCACATATTACCGATTATCAGTATAACTTCTTTAAAATTTTTTTTCAGTGTAACTTCTAAGGATCATTTTCCTTTGGGAATAAGTGCTTTTATCCTTAGAAAGCATCTCTTCTAGATTAGGCTACAAACTATCTAAGAAAAGATTTTTTTTTTAATTGGGAAGGTGGTACTGAAGATATTTGTGATCTGGAAGTAGATAAAATAAAATTATTCCTGAGTTCAATTATTCAACTCCACACTAGTTGTGTGATCTTTAACAAATTGCAAAATTGTTATGGTCTTCAGTTTCCTTATTAGAAATAGAGGCAAGAACAGAACCTACTTATCAACACCCTTTTTGAACTCGGCCATAGTAACTTCTTGCAAGATACATCCACGAAGGCAAAAGAAACAAAAGTAAAAATGAACTATTGGGACTTAATCAAGATAAGAAGCTTTTGCACAGCAAAGGATACAGTCAACAAAACTCAAAGACAACCTACAGAATGGGAGAAGATATTTGCAAATGACATATCAGATAAAGGGCTAGTTTCCAAGATCTATAAAGAACTTATTAAACTCAACAGCAAAGAAACAAACAATCCAATCATGAAATGGGCAAAAGACATGAACAGAAATCTCACAGAGGAAGACATAGACATGGCCAACATGCACATGAGAAAATGCTCTGCATCACTTGCCATCAGGGAAATACAAATCAAAACCACAATGAGATACCACCTCACACCAGTGAGAATGGGGAAAATTAACAAGGCAGGAAACCACAAATGTTGGAGAGGATGCGGAGAAAAGGGAACCCTCATACACTGTTGGTGGGAATGTGAACTGGTGCAGCCACTCTGGAAAACTGTGTGGAGGTTCCTCAAACAGTTAAAAATATACCTGCCCTACGACCCAGCAATTGCACTGCTGGGGATTTACCCCAAAGATACAGATGCAGTGAAACGCCGGGACACCTGCACCCCGATGTTTATAGCAGCAATGGCCACGATAGCCAAACTGTGGAAGGAGCCTCGGTGTCCATCGAAAGATGAATGGATAAAGAAGATGTGGTTTATGTATACAATGGAATATTACTCAGCTATTAGAAATGACAAATACCCACCATTTGCTTCAACGTGGATGGAACTGGAGGGTATTATGCTGAGTGAAGTAAGCCAGTCGGAGAAGGACAAACATTATATGTTCTCATTCATTTGGGGAATATAAATAATAGTGAAAGGGAATATAAGGGAAGGGGGAAGAAATGTGTGGGAAATATCAGAAAGGGAGACAGAACGTAAAGACTGCTAACTCTGGGAAACGAACTAGGGGTGTTGGAAGGGGAGGAGGGCGGGGGGTGGGAGTGAATGGGTGACGGGCACTGGGGGTTATTCTGTATGTTAGTAAATTGAACACCAATAAAAAAATAAATAATAAAAAAGGAAAAAAAAAAGAAACAGAATGTAAAAAAAAAAAAAAAAAGAATTCAGCTAAGCTGCTCAATGCTATTACTGTCTCAGCATTCATGATGTTTGGTTAAGTGGTCTGCTCTAACCTTAAAATGACATAGTCCTTCATGCAAGGCATGCCCTGGATAAAATGTTGCAGCAATATATGTACATGAATGTTTCTGATATGACTTCCCAACAGGATTTGTGATAAACAATCTCCCTGTATCCTGGGATCTTCCCTTGTGTGCCTCTTAGATAGTACACTATGAAGCTAATCAAAACCCTCTCTTGGTTTGCATTGACCAATCTGGTCTTAGCTTTGAAATTTTAAAGTTCGTCACCTACAGACTCTAATAGAGACCTGTGGCACACGATCTGATGCTCTCTCTCTGCCTGTATCCTGTCTTGACATCCCTTTGTGGCCCTCAAAGAGTGCCTAACACTTCTTTAGGACATCTGATTCATAAATGACTCTACTTCACTCCCTTTGGTCTTTTGTTCATCCAAGGCTTACCATCTGATACCCCAGTACTATATTCAACAAACTTTAATTTATAAAATCACAATACTACCTGATAACATTTTGCACTAATTAACGTAATTCACATATGACCTTACCAGACTGTCTGGTATATTGTAAAAATTAAATAGATATTAACTGCTATACTATAATTTTGGTTAGCAGAATAGTGAGACACAATACGGTAGCGAGCAGCACAGCTTTGGAATACAATAAGTACTTGAAATAGTGAATATAGATAGAATAACCTTTGCAATTGAAAAAAATGTCTACTTCTTCAAGGTACCTAAGTACCCAACCCTAAGTACCCATAACTGTTTTACAATCCTAGAGATGTTGTTCCCATTTATTCTCTTTTTTGGTGTGCATTTCTATTTATGGAAATAAGCTCAAGTGGGTCATAATAAAGATGATAAGAATCTCATCCTCTGGCATTGTTTTGCTACTTATTCTCAAAAATCTTGTTCACAAAGTGCATGGTTTACAAAGGATACTTTTCTTAAATGATTAAATATTTTCTATGTGTTTACTAAACTTAAGACCATAACATTCTTGATATTCTCCAGGTAAGAGAACAAATAGTAAAAACAACAATAATTGAAGAACAACGGTGCGTATAGTGGAAGTACATCACAGTAGGAGAGAGCCACATAAATCATCAGGATTGCATGCTGATTTCTATTAAGTCTCAAAAATATGATAATTAGTAGGCACTTTAAAGAATCATGCCATTCTCATTGTGTGATTATTTTTGTTCCTGTTACATAACTATTATCTCTCTGCTCTTCAGCAAGTAAATCAAACCTTTGAGATCTGACTTTGTAATCATTCTTTCTAGAACTTTATTAGATTCACCTTTTTTTTTGTGCCTGTCCTGAAAATGGTACTTTTTAAAAGTGATGTCTCCCACCTACTGAAGATCAAATACAGCAAAATTCTCTGACCTTTGAGAATGTGGGTGTAATAGTCAGATCGAAGGACAGAAATCAAACAGCAGATGGAAATAACTATTTTTTTTTTGTGACAAGCGTTGATCTTGTCTGAAGCTGCAAATTCCCAGAAAAGTTTTTCTTGATTTTCAAGGTCATTAACAACAGAATAGAGATAAAGTCAGACTAACTCTATCTGCCATCTTGAATAAAGATTTTTCCATGAGTCTGATAGCTCAGCTATATGTCAGATATGTGACTTTTGGAGAACCTTTCTTTCCTCTCTAGGACGTGTGACTGATTGGCTTGATAATTTTTTTTCAAAAAGATTTACATTTCTAGAATTACATTTTTAGGAGATGGTGTATTGCAAGGGTCCCAGAAGTGAATTACATCCATTTGGATACCAGGTCCTCATTGGAAAAGAGGAAACAAAGGCATATAGTGGGCAGAAAGAGGCTGATCAATAATCATGAAGAGATTGGTCTGTTTCTCCCACTCCTCCTTCTTATCTTATAAATTGATTTTATGGCCTGTGAATGTTATTTTTTCAAAATATTTACAACTCCCTTACATGAGCAGAAATGTGTGAAGTATGTACTTAAGAGGCTCAGAACTGACTTTGTGAAGACAATAAAAGATTCCTTACTATGCCTACTACTTCTCCCCTGGATTCAAGTGTTCATGGGACAGGACATGACTCAGGTACATGGAGGTGATTGTGGAGATCTGAGTCATTAGAATGTATTGTGAGGATGTGCCAGGTAGTCCTAAGGCCAAATAAAGAAATGATGATAGTAGGAAAGGGGAAACTGATAGGGGCTTCATAAACTTATGTACAGAATATAAGTATAGCTGCTACAAACAAGATGAAATTCAAGGGTTGTATATAAGTTTGGGGTCACACTAAGCTCTTGGCTGTATGACTGCTTGGGTGGGCAAAGTGGTTGAATGAACATAAACAGTAATTTGTTATAAAGTTCTCCTGCACTTCCTATAAAATATTTCTTTGTATCTGTAAAGAGCATTGTCTGAGAGATGCCCTTGATTTCCCAGAGGCCTCCTCATTGAAAGCAAATCCTCTAACTTATCCAATCATTTTTGTCTCTATTTGACTTATTTTTATTTTTTTCTTACTTTTTAAATCATTTTATGATTTTTATTTTTTTATAAAATCAAAACACAGAGTAACTGTTCTTTTGGCAAAGCACCACACTTGGGGGCAAAGAGGATGGTAAGAAACAAATACTATCAAGCTCCATCTATTTCACATTGAGCAAGTTCATTCACTTCCATTAATTTATATCAAATAGACATCATAATGTTTTATTTACAATAATATATATTAAAAGTTGGTATTATGTTTCCTAGTACATATTTTCTATTCCAAATGTTAGGAGAAACTTTGAATGCAAACAGATTTGTTGTATGGGACAAGGTTAATGCCTTGTTGGGTGAGAAGAGGGTGTACTACTACAGCTAAGAGCAAGAGAAGACAAGAAGGCCACAGAGAGACTAGGGATACAACAGAACTAAATTGGGAAGGTTGTCTAGAAAGCATACATCATAACTTCAAAAGTCATGCATTCTGTCCCCTATTTCCTTCAGTTTGACCTTGGACCACATTTGTCCCATGTAGTAATCTGGAATAATTGAATCTTGTCATCTCTTAGTTAACATGGAGCTCCAGTCTTTGACATCATGGTGAAAAGTTTCCTGTGTGATAATCTAATAATCTTACTTGAGGAAAAAAAATGGAAGCAAATTTCTATTTCTGCACTGATCTTCAGGGTGTTCATTAAGAGTTAAGCTATATGGGACACCTGGGTGGCTTAGTGTTTGAGAGTCTGCCTTCAGCTCAGGTCGTAATCCCAGGGGTCCTGGGATTGAGTCCCACATCAGGCTCCCCACAGGGAACCTGCTTCTCTCCCTTTACCTGTGTCTCTGCTTCTCTCTGTGTGTCTCTCATGAATAAATAAATAAAATCTTTTTAAAAAATTAAGCTATATATTGTTTTGAAGTGTTGAAAATAGGAGATAAGAGGAAGATATGATAAAGAGAAAATAATAAATGAGCAATAAAAGCAAATTTCAGTCTATGGTTAAATCCCCCATTTATCTTTCAAAAACTAATTTTAAAAAGCCATATATTTACCTTGCCTGATGTATGCTTATATTGAATAGTTTAAGACTGGGAAATTTTGTGACATGACATCACCTTAATATTAGAGAGAGAAAAAAAAATACAACCAATTCTTTGTCATGGTGGATTTATTTATGATAAATCCTTTGGGAACCTCATTTCAGTTTGCCTACAGCTTCATTAACAGTGAACAAGCATATTTTTCTAGGGGTGTTATCAGAATCGTTTACTTTATTCAATGACATTGGATATTTTAAGATATCTGAACTCAGAACATTCATAGGAAACTGATAGTAATCACATAAGTCTTATATCACAATGCCTAGCACTCAGCAGAACTATTTCTATTATTGTAAATATAGATAATAAGGCCCCTTCCTGAAGATTCATGATAGTGAAAAAAGATATAAATTCATAAAGAGCAAATAATAAAGACTGGCTTAAATACCATATATGAATAGACAGAAAAAAGATGGAAAAGGAAACACCAGTGCTAAAATGTCAATTATGAACAGAATTTTATGGATGTTACACAGGGCAGGGGATAAGAGTAGAAAAGAAAAACTCAGCAAATATAAAGATAGATTTGAAGAGAAAACAAAGAATATGGCAGCAGGCTCAATTAATTCTTGTCTATAAAGATCTGTTTCACCACTGTTTTGTTTCTTGATAATTTTACTGATACTTTGTAAGGTCTAGGCAAAGCATTTATAAATGGTCTACATATTACATTATGTGATGTAACAGGGCATCATCAAATGATACCATCACAAAAAACCCTGAAATTATCAAATATTTTTAAACCTGAATAAACATTGAATAGCTCTAATAATTAGCATGTATACATGATTAACAGATTACATGTCTTTGAACAAGCTTCATAAAATAAAGGTTGAGAGAACTAAGGTCTAGTCACACTTGAAAAACTGGTGAATTGACAGCAAGTCACTCTTGTATTCTACATCCCACTGGAAATACTGTGTGATGGGAGAGAAGAGAAAAAAGATGAAAATGGTAATGTTTCTTTGGGTAGGTATGAAGCAGAGTGCTTTCATACAAGTGCCAACATTGCTCTGGCTTCATTCTTACAGGCAGAGAATAATTGATATACCTCAGAAAACTTCTACGTGGAATCAATAAAGCTACTCTTTAGGTTCATGAATCTCAGTATGGTTAGTCAAAAGATATGGCTATTCACCATATTTATACCATGGATGGCTTTCCAGTCTTTTATGCATTTTGATCACCTCATCTCAATATATGATCCTTATCTATCATAGATAAATCTCTTATGGGCAATATTTAATTTCTGTGTTAAACTTTTATAGTTTTATGAGTTCTGCTCTAGGCACACTGAATGATATCAAAGCCAACCTGATTATCTATTTAATTACTAAAAATTCACATATTAAGGAAAATCAAGATTTGAAGAAATCATTGTATAAGTTGCAGGTGTCTGTATATAGAGGATCTCAGTAAAAGAGGATTTCTTCATTTGTTCTACATTCCACCCTTTTTCCTCCAACATTTCAATCACTTTTCTAACAAGAATACTGATAAATAATCTTAATATGTCATGATAGAAGTATTTTAAAAATGTAAAATAAAATCTCCTTTGAAACCTTGATCTAATGAACAGCCAGCCTTATTCTTCAGAGAGGTTTTGAGAAAGAAATGATAGAAAGATAAAATATTTATTTGATAAAGGTTTGTTAGAGACACCTGGATGGCTCAATCCATTAAGCATCTGACTCGATTTCGATCTGGTTCATGATTTCAGAGTTGTGAGACCAAGCCCCACCTTGGGCTTCTCACTCAATGAGGAATCTGCTTGAGATTCTTTCTCTCTCTCTCCCTGCCCCACCCTCGCTGTCTTTTTCTCTCTAAAATAAATAAATAACTTATTTTAAAAACTTTGTTAAAAGTGACTGCTAGAGTGAAATAATAAATTTATGTCAAAGCTAAAATCTGATTTTCATTGTTTGCCTTTAATATTTCGCTACTGTTTTTGCCTAACAACCAAGAGAAGGACAGACAGACAACACAATAAAAAAAATGCATTGAACTGGGGTGCCTGGGTGGTTCAGTTGGTTAAATGTCTGCCTTCCACTCTGGTGATGATCTGGGAGTCCAGGGATTGAGCCCCACATCTGGCTTCCTGCTCAGCAGGGAGTCTGCATCTCCCTCTCCCTCTGCCCCCACTCATGCTCTCTCTCATTCTCAAATAAATAAAAAATCTTAAAAGTATAGAACTATAATTGTGAGTTAAGTTACTCTGCTATCTTATTTAATAAAAGTGCCCGATTTTTTTGCATGTTTACCTTTTAAGAAGAGCTGACGACCCTATGGCAGTAAAATTGCCTTATGACAAAATCATGTTTATGACTATTAATTAATTATTTAAAGTTCTGTTTAAAATTTTTGTTATAAAGTTGTAAAAATGGGTAGTACAGGAGATCGTTATATTTCAAAAGTCATGTTTATTATTATTATTAATTTAGGACTAACTTAACTCACAATTATAACAAAACTGAACCCCTAATGAAGCACTAATTCATTAGATAACCAAGTCTCTTTACTTAGTGCAAAGCTTACTAATTAGGTTTGCTTAATCATCCACTAAGGGGTTTATAACCCAGAGCCTGAAATAAATGTTTAAATTACAAGATCATTGTTTTACATTTCTTATATAGTGAAACAATTTTCTGTAAACACATTAAAATATCAATAGATGATCATAAGTTATTGATAAAAATAGGCAATACAAATAGTTTAAGAATAGGATAACCCTAAGGCATAAGCTTTTTGGGTTTTCCTTAACCCCAGCACCTCCCAGATGCAATCACTTTGTTTAATCATTCTACTGCTTCTTTATTTCTGTGTCTTTCTCTATTTGTCTCTCCATATATAATATATATACACATATGTATGCACATTTTATTTATATATGTACATATGTATACATATTTATATTAATCATTTAATTTTCCATATAAAAGAGACATGTTATATTTTAAAACACTTATGTTGATGAATTATGCTGCATTTTCATCTATGAATTTAAATTTCTCAGCAAGGAATTTATTTATAGAGCTTTAGAAAATAGTTGTTAAATTTTGTTCCCAGATACTTACATTTCTATTGTTATGGTAAGTTGTGTTGTAAAAATCTCAGTTTCTATTTTTGGCTCTGTATATAAATAAATTGATGTTTGTGTTATGATATTGAATCCAACACACTAGCTAAACTCTCTTATCATTTCTAGAAATTTATCTACAGATAGTCTTATGGTTTCTATTATGAAAATAAAATCCATTAAGAATAGGAAAGTTTAGCTTCATCTTTTCCAATTTGTATTTTTTCTTCCTCCCTATCCTCTCTTTCTCCCTTCCTTCTCTTGCAGCAAAAGACCTAAGTGCTAAGGTTTTATCTTCCATACAGTCTGTTTTTTTAGAATTAACACATCTTATTATACAGAATGAAATAAAATTATCTGGCTTATTACCTAGACTGACTGTCTTTTGTGGGGAGCAAATGAATATAGATAGGTAGACAGATGATAATAGATAAATAGATACTGTGAACCCCATAAAGTACTAAATAAAAGTAAATCTATAATTTACATTTTAAAAATGCACAGAACCTGATTTCATTACACTAAAATATATGATGTCTAAGATAGGTATATCTCATTTTATTGTTCTCTATTTCCTTGCACTTCATATACATTTTTTTTAAATTAAAGGTGTGTGGCAACTCCACATTTGAGCAAGCTTATTGGCATGATTTTTTCAACAGCATCTGCTCACATCATGTCTCTGTGTCTTATATTGGTAATTTTTTCCAGCATTTCAAACTCTTCCATTATTATTATATTTGTTTTGGTAATCTGTGATCGGTGATCCTTGATTTTACTATTGTCATTATTTAGGGTCACCCCAAACTGTGCCCACATAAGATGGCAAACTTAATCCATAGTGTGTGTTTGACTGCTCTACTGACTGACTGGCCCTCCCCCATCTCGCTCTCCCTCTCATTCAGTCTCCCTATTTCCTGAGATACAACAATATTGAAATTGGGCCGCTTAATAACTCCACCATAAACTTTAAGTATTCAAGTGAAATGAAGAGTCACATATTTCTCACTTTTTAAAAAATTATTATTATTATTATTTTACATCTCTCACTTTAAATCAAAGTTAGAAATGATTAAGCCTAAAGGGGAATACATGTGGAATGGGACACTGAGATAGGCCAAAAGCTAAGTCTCCTGCCCAAAAAGCCAAGTTGTGAATGCAAAGGAAAATTTCTTGAAGGAAATTAAAAGTATTACTCCATTGAACATGCAAACAACAATAACAACAACAACAACAACAAAAACGTTAAGAGCCTTATTGCTGATTTGAAGAAAGTCTAAGTGGTCTGGATAGAAGATCAAACCAGCCACAACATTTTCTTAAGTCAAAGCCTAATCCAGAGCAAAGCCTTGACTCTTCAATTCTATGAAGGCTGAGAGAGGTGAGGAACTGCAGAAGAAAAGTGTGAAGCTAGCAGAGGTTGGTTCATGAAGCTTCAGGAAAGAAACTATAACCATAACGTGAAAGTTTAAGAACCAGCAACTGCTGGTAAAGAAGCTGCAGCAAATTACCTGGTAGATCCAGGTAAGATCATTAATGATCTACACTACACTACACTAAATAACAGATTTTCAGTATAGACAAAACAAACTTCTATTGGAAGATGCTATCAAAAGCTTTCCTTGCTAGAAAGAAATCAGTGCCTGGCTTTACAGCTTCAACGAACAGGTTGACCCTCTTATTAGGAACTAATGTAGCTAGAGACTTTATGTTTAGGCTAATGCTCATGAATCATTCTGAAAATCCTAGAGCCCTGGGAATTATGCTCAATTTACTCTGCCTGTGCTCTGTAAATAAAACATTAAAGCCTGAATGACAGGACATCTGTTTATAACATGGTTTACCAACTATTTTAAACCCATTGTTGAGACCTACTGCTCAGGAAAAAAAAAAAGGAGCCCTTTTACAATTTTCCTGCTCACCAACAATCGCCTGGTTCACCTAAGAGCCCTAAAGGGGATATACGTTGAAATGTACCTGATTTTCAAGTCTGCTAAAACATCTTCCAGTCAGCAGCTCATGGATCAGGAAGTAATGTTGACTTTTAATTTTTATGATTTAAGAAATGCATTATTAAAAACTCTAGATCCCATAGATAGTAATTCCTCTGAAGGATATGGACAAAATAAATTTAAAACCTTCTGGAAAGGATTTACCATTCTAGATGCCATTTAAGAGTATTTGTGATTTACGGGAAGAGGTCAAAATAGAACATTAACAGGAGTTTGAAAGCAGTTAATTCCAGCCCCAATGTATGACTTTGAGCAGATCAAGACTTCAGTGATGGAAGTAACTGAAGCTGTGGTGGAAATAGCAAGAGAACTAGAAGTCTCCTGATAAAACTTGAATAGATGAGGAGTTTCTTCTTAGGGCTCAGTAAAGAAAGTGGTTTCTTGAGAGAAAAATTGTTGCTGGTAAAGATGCTGTGAAGATTGACAACAAAGGATCTAGAATATTATATAATCTTAGTTGATAAACCAGTGACAGGGCTTGAGAGGATTGGCTCAGTGGTTTAGCGCTGCCTTCGGCCCAGGGCGTGATCCTGGAGACGCTGGATCGAGTCCCACGTCGGGATCCCTGCATGGAGCCTGCTTCTCCCTCTGCCTGTGTCTCTGCCTCTGTGTGTGTGTGTGTCTTCCATGAATAAATAAATTTAAAAAATCTTAAAAAAAAAAACAGCAATCATTAAAAAAAGATTTTATTTATTTATTCATGACAGACTCACAGTGTTTTCCCTTATAAATTTTAGAAATACATTATATACTTGTGCCTTTTATTAAGAAAATATTTGAATTTTAAGGACTATTTGTATGATTTTTGCATTTTAAATGATTATACTTTGTTATAATCATTTTGTTAGGGCAGGAACACAGTCCTGTTCACTGTTCTAAGCATTTTGGAAATACTATTATTTCTTCTACTTTAACCCTCCAGTTTTCAGAACTGAAGGATTTTATTTTTAAGTTTCCAGAAAGTTGAAAAATTTAAGCTTTTTTAAATTATTATTCTGTTTTGCTTTGGTCTTTGAAAATAGGTTATGATGCAGTTTATTACCAGATTGAGTGAATTTACTATGAATTAAATGAGAGTACCATTAGTAAGAAGATCAAGATAACTATTACATATTAGAACTATATAGATGTGTCCACTTGTTCCAGGACCGTTTATTGAAAAGACGATCTCTGCTCCATTGTGTTACTTTTGCACCTTTCTCAAAAATCAGTTGATTGTATTTATTTGGCTCTGTTTCTGGGATCTCTGAGCTATTCCCTTAGTCTGTCTATCCTTTTGTTAATATCACACTGTTAGAAAGCATTTGCTCTGGGATGCCTGGGTGGCTCAGTGGTTGCGCATCTGCCTTTGGCTCAGGTTGTGATCCCAAGGTCCTGGGATCAAGTCCTACATGGGGCTCCTCACAGGGACCTTGCTTATCCCTCTGCCTGTGTCTCTACCTCTCTCTCTGTGTCTCTCATGAATAAGTAAATAAAATCTTTAAAAAAATAAAGAAGAAGAAAATATTCCCTCCTTAAATGTTTGGTATTATTTGCCATTGAATCCATCTGGGCCTTCTGTTTTTTGTTTAAGAAGGTTACTAATTATTGACCCAACTTATGCAATAGATATAGGCCAGTTCAGATTTTCTATATATTCTCATATAGTGAGTTATGACATATAGGGCCTTTCAAGTAATTGATCCCTTTCATCTAGGTTATCAAATTTTGGGCATAGAGTTGTTCATAGTATTCCTTTATTATCTTTTTTTAAATGACCATGGAGACTGTAGTGATGTGCTTTTTCATTTCTGATATTATAATTTGTATTCCCTCTGTGTGTCTGTCTGTCTCTATCTTTCTCTCTCTTTCTTACCTCTCTCTCTTGGTCTAGCTAAAGGCTTAACCATTTCATTCTTTTTTTAAGGAACCAGGTTTTGGTTATATTGTTTCTTCCTATTGATTTTCCTTTGTTTATTACACTTATTTCTGCTCTATTTTTTTATTTACTCCTACTTACTTTAGATTTAATTTCTCTTTATTTTCTAGTGTCCAAAGATGGAAACTTTGATGACTGATTTAGGTTTTTCTTCTTTCCTAGTCTATACATTCAATGGTATAAATTTCCCTCTAAGCACTGTTTTCATTGCATCTCACAAATTTTGGTAAGTTGTGTTTACATTTTAATTTATTTTATTTTTTAAATTTTTATTTATTTATGATAGTCACAGAGAGAGAAAGAGAGAGAGGCAGAGACATAGGCAGAGGGAGAAGCAGACTCCATGCACCGGGAGCCGATGTGGGATTCGATCCCGGGTCTCCAGGATCACGCCCTGGGCCAAAGGCAGGCGCTAAACCGCTGCGCCACCCAGGGATCCCTACATTTTAATTTAGTTCAAATTATTTTCTAATTTATCTTGAGATGGCTTCTTTGACCCATATGTAATTCAGAATTTTGTTTTTTAATCTCCACATATTATGGGGTTTTCAGTTATCTTTCCACATTTGATAGTATTGTGGTCTGAGAGCAGACATTGTGTTTTCCCCCTGCTGGGGGCCAAGGGGATTTTTCTCTAATATTTAGTGCAGAAACTTACCTGAGCTCTTGTTGGTTGTCTCAAATTTTGGGTCTCTCCTGTGATTGGGTCCCCGTGGAGTTTTTGCCTCTTAGAGCTGTCCACATTGTAACTGCAGCAACTGCTAATGGGAGTTCAGGTTTTCCTACCCTGACATAAGTCCTCTTTGTGGTTTCTGCCTGAGAGTCTCTGCTCCACTGAGCCAGGACTTCCTTCATTCACTTGTTTGTAATCTTGGGAACAGCAATTATCCTACTTTTATACACCCAAGAACACTTAATGTTTGAGCTTCTTAGTTGTTAGAATGGAGTGGCATCTTTCAGGTTCCTTATAAGTGTAACTGGAAGCCAGTATTCTGTCTGCCATTTTTTTATTTTCACCTGTTCTCTATTTTTCAAATCCTGCATGTGTGTGTGTTTTGTGAATTACTATTTCTAGATCATTTTTCTCCCACTCCTTTTGTTTTTGTTTATTTGTTTGCTTCTACTTTCCATTGGATATAGAGAATCGTCTTTTGTGGGTTAACATTATAATTCTATTTTCATTCTATTTGTGATTATCACTACTCTACTAATTAATCCTACTTATGTCCACTTGTCTTTATCAAATTTCAAATGTGAAAATAGTTGCTTCTTCCTCTTAAAATGGCAAGTATCTTACAATCACCTCTTCTATTCCCCACTTTGTGGCCCTCATCTTGTGTTTTAGTTTAAAATTCTTGTAAACATAGTCTTTTTTGCTTCACCATTTAGTGGAGTGCTTTACTAAGTTTTTACTTCTCTTTACTCACTATTTATTTTGACACATCCTCTGGAATTATTCTTCTACTAGATGGAGCTATTCCTCCAGGCCATTTATCAGGATATAAAATGTGCTTTAAGATCCTGAGTCCTGGGATCCCTGGGTGGCGCAGCGGTTTGGCGCCTGCCTTTGGCCCAGGTTGCGATGCTGGAGACCCGGGATCGAATCCCACGTCGGGCTCCTGGTGCATGGAGCCTGCTTCTCCCTCTGCCTGTGTCTCTGCACCTCTCTCTCTCTCTGTGACTATCATAAATAAATAAAAATAAAAAAAATTTAAGATCCTGAGTCCTTACATCATGGCATATATTTGTACTCAAAACTTTTTTTTTCAAAGTGTTATCTAAAAGATAAAAACAAATATTAATTTATTTTAGTTTTTTATCTGGTCATTGATTGCACTGTCAAGTGTTTTATCCTCCTGACCATTTTTAAGTGTACAGTATAGTGGTGTTAGCTGTATGTAACTTTTTGTGTAGCAGATGCTATTGGGGAGTCATATGCCAATTTGGTTTTTATTACACTGTAGAATGTTGGTGGTTTCTTTGAATTTTTCTTTATGATTACCCTGAAATCTCATTGATGTGATGTTTTTCTTCTCAGATTTTTCTTTTAGCACTCCATGTGCCCAGGAATTTCTGGCATTACATCTTTTTACGGTCATTTCCTTTAAAAAAAATCCCTTCAGTTAATTTTTTCTCTGTCCTTGGGTGATTTCTACTATAAAAATATCAATATTTTTACTTCTGTGGCATAAAATTCTTTTAAGTTTTCTCCTCTTTCAGGCTTCATGATGCCTCCTGGATTAACTTTTGCCCTACCCCTCCATTCATTAATTCAAGTATTTTGTCACAATCATCATTTATGCCATTTAAAGATTTGACCTTAAGTCAACACTTTTCTATTGTTGATATCAATATTTTTGTGGATTTACTTGCAAGGATGAAGGAAAAGTCATTTCCTTCCATATCTTAGTCCATTTCATTGTTTTGAACATTTATTTATTCTCATCATTTTGAGGACAAATGCTTAGATTTATTCTTTTTTTAATTGGGTTAAAATTGACATATTATATTAATTTTAGCTGTACAACATAATGATTTAATATTTGTATATGCTGTAAAATGATCACCACAATAAGTCTAATTATAATCTATCACCTTATGTAGTTACAACATTTTGTTGTGTTAAGAACTTTCAAGATATACTCTCTTAGCAACTTACAAATATGCAGTACAGTATTATTAACAATAGTAATCATGCTGCACATTACATTCCCATGAGTTATTTATTTTGTAACTGGAAGTTTGTACTTTTTTTGTCCATCTTCATTCATTTCACCCATATTCCACACCACCTTCCTCCCTTGGCATGACCAATCTGTTCTCTATATCTCTCAGCATGTTTTGTTTTGTTTGTTTGTTGTATTTATTAGATTCCATGCAGAAGTGAAATCATGCAGTATTCATCTTTCCCTGTCTGATTTATTTCACTTAGCATAATACCATCAAGGTCTATCCATGTAGTCACAAATGGCAAGATTTCATTTATTTTATTTTGGCATAGTATTCATGTGTGTGTGAGTGTGTGTGTGTGTGTTGTTTCTACATTTTGACTATTGTGAATAATGCTGCTATGAACATACAGGTCCACATATCTTTTTTAAATTAGTGTTTTTAATATCCAGAAGTGCAATTGCTGGATCCTATGGTAGTTCTATATTTTTAACTTTTTTTGAGGAACCTCCAAACTGTTTTCTATAATGGCTGAACTTATTTACATTGTAATCTATGGTGTACAAGTATTCCCTTCTGTTCACATTCTCACCAACAATTGTTATTTCTTGTCTTTCTGAATCTAGATAGTCATTCTAACATATGCGAGGTACTATCTCATTACGGTTTTGATTTGCATTTCTGATGATTAGTGATATTGAGTGTCTTTTCATATGCTTGTTGGCCATCTGCATGACTTCTTTGGAAAAATGCCTACTCATATTCTCTTCCCATTTTTAATTTGTTTATTTTGTGATTTTTTCTGCTATTGAGTTGTATGAGTATATATATATATACACACATATATGTATATATGTTGGATATTAACTCTTTTTGATACATGAGTTCCAGATATTTTCTCCCATTCACTAGGTTTTTTTGCTTTTGTGTTTCATTTTATTGGTGGTTTCCTTTGCTGTGTGGAAAATTTTTTATTTGATGCGGTTCTACTTGTTTATTTTTGTTTTATTGCCTTTTCTTTGTGGTCAGATCCAAAATATTTTTACCAACAATGATGTCGAGGAGTTTGGATTTATACTTAAGTGAGCCTCTCAATCTTTGACTTTTTATAAAATATTTTCATTTACATTTGTTTAAAAATATATATATATGCTTTATTACTTTAATTTTATAATATTTTACAGTTAAAAAATAAAAATAAATAATATTTTTACAGTTGAATGTTGAAGGGTCTCCCTTTTCCTCCCCCATCTTACTTTCCCTGAGTTGTTTGTACCTTTTTTTAGTTTTCTCTTTCTCAGCTATGTCCTAGCCTAGAAGTTTGGCAGGTCTACTATGATTTTCAATTTAGCTAGCATTTGCCATCTTCTAACTGCTATTTACAAATTGATATTTCTTTGATAATAGACCTGCATTAAATACCATTTATGTTTTCTATAAAACAACTTAATTGGCTAAAGGTTTTTATCACCAACACTTATGAATTTCTCTAAGTCTGTATTTCCTATTTTTCATTTTTCTTTCTGATATATTTGGACTATTATTAAATTTTCCCATTTATATGTATATACTTTATTCCAATAAAATTGCTAAGTATTGTAAATACCCTATGATAGTATCATCTGCCACTTTTAGGTAATCTACATATTATGAGTTTATACGTACATACTTCTGTTTCCTCTACTCCTTTTACTTCTTTATCTTGAGATCACCCTTCTAGCTTAATTGACTTTTGATTTGGTTAGAATAGATGAGTAAGTATTTTTGCCATTTAGATGAAGTTGGTTTCTATCTTGTGGAAATATGATTATGGAATTCTAGAGTGATTTTTTTCTGATTTTATGGCTTAAGTAAGCTGTATTTTCTATTTGGAAGTTCCTAAAGTTTAATATCTATCCTCTGTTCAAAAAATTCATGTGAAACTTTCTGTCTATAAATTTTCCCTGGGACTGAATACCCCTTCAAAATAAAGAGAAGTCACAAAAGGTCCTTTAATAATGTAGGCCTTTTGTGATTTTTCTTCTTTTAGAACTCCTGTTTTGTCACATTATGTCTCAGTATCAGCTATTCAAGTTCCCACCTTACCATTTATTCTTTCATTTTTTTCCCCATATCTTTGGGGTTTGTCTGCATTGTGAGATTTTTTTTTTCCAGTCCATCTTCTAGAATACTAATTAGACCCTCTACAGTAGCTATTGTTTCTGTTTTAGTTTGTTTCATGTCATTAACATTTGGAAAATAACTTTTATGCCTGGACAGTCTTTTCTGCATTTGTATGCAAACATACTTAAAATGGAAGTTCCCAATAATTCTGCTTAATTCTGTATGTTTATATACATGATCTATTTATCTAATGTGTATTTATTTATACAAGATATATTTATCTATATAAATTTATATACATCTTCAGCTCTTTTATTAAGATAAAATTGACATGTAACGTAGTAGCTTAAAGTGTACAGCATAATGATTTGCTATATGTAGACGCTATGAGATAATTACCTTGAAAAGTTTAGTTAACATCTGTCACCACATGTATTTGCAATTTTCTTTTCCTTGTTATGAGAAATTTTAAGATTTACTCTCACAGCAACTTTCAAATACACATTGTAATATTAAATACAATCAATCACCATGCTGTACATTAAATCTCCAGAATTTATTCATCTTGTAAGTGGAAATTTGTAACTTTTGATTCCTTCTACCTATTTCTACTACTCCCATCCCCCGCTTCTGGCACCAACTAATCCGTTCTGTGTATCTCTGTATTTAGGTTGTTTAGATTCCACATATAAATAAATGAAATTATACAATATTTGTCTTTGTCTGATTTATTTCACTTAACATAATACTTTCTAGGTCTGTCTATGTTATTGCAACTGTAGGATTCTTTCTTTAATATATGCATATGTGTCTATATGTGTATAAAACCATATGTATGATATATATTTTATGTTTATATTATATAGAATATACATTTATATATAATACATTTTATAATTCATAATTTTATATATTTAATACATATAATATTTTCATTGGTGAACACTTAGTTTTGTTTCCATACCTTAGCTACATAAATAATGTTACAATGGAC
Organism: Canis lupus dingo; assembly: GCF_003254725.2. Classification (NCBI taxonomy): domain Eukaryota; kingdom Metazoa; phylum Chordata; class Mammalia; order Carnivora; family Canidae; genus Canis; species Canis lupus. The sequence goes on along the minus strand of NC_064261.1, from coordinate 26,094,665 downwards.
ATGGGAATACAGATATCTTAAGATCTTTAGAGAAATACCTAGAAATAATGTTGCTGAACCATACAGTGGTTCTGTTCTTGAGTTTGTGAGGAAACTACATACTATTTTCCATAATGGTTGTGCCTATTTACATTCCCACCAACAGTAGATAGTTTCCCTTTCTCCACATCCTCACCAACTCTTCTTATTTCTTGTCTTTTAGCTAACAGCCATTCTAACCATCTGGCCATCGGGTATGAGGTGATAGCTTATTGTCGTTTTGACTTGCATTTTCCATATCATTGATGGTGTGAAGCACCTTTTCATATACCTATTGTCTCTCTGTATGCCTTCTTTGGAAAAATGCTTATTCAGATCCTCTGACCTTTTTTTTTTTTCATTTAAAAATAATTTATTTAAATTTCAGTTAACATACAGTGTAATATTAATTTCAGGTGTACAATATAGTGATTCACAATTCAGTACAACACCTGGTGCTCATCACAAAGTGCTGTTGTTAATATCCATTACCTATTTCACTCATCCCCCCATTCCATTCCCCTCTGGTAATCACCACTGTGTTCTCTATAGTTTAAAGAGTCTGTTTCTTGGTCTCTCTCTCTCTCTCTCTCTTTCTTTCTCCCCCCTCCCCCACCTTTGCTCATGTTTTGTTCCTTAAATCACGGAAAAAAATCAACAATATAAGAAAAAACAACTATTGGTGAGGACGTGAAGAAAGAAGGATCCTGCTGTATTGTGGGTGGGAATGCAAACTGGTGTGGCCACTATGGAAAACAGTATGGGTTTTCTCAAAAAATCAAAACTAGAACTACTCTATAATGCAACAATTGTAGTACAAGGTATTTACCTAAAGAATACAAATATACTAATTCAAAGATATGTGCACCCCAGGTTTATGGTAGCATTATCTACAATAGCCAAAATGTGGAAACAGGCTAAGTGTCCATTGACTGATAAATGGATAAAGAGTATGTGTTATATATATATATATATATATATATATATATATATACACATATATATAATGGAATATATATATAATATTATATATATAATATTATATATATATATTACTGAGCCATAAAAAATAATGAAATCTTGCCATTTACAGCAATGTGGATGGAGCTAGAGCATATTATGTTAAGTGAAATAAGTCAGTCAGAGAAGATAAATATCATGTGATTCTTCTGAATGTTTTTTAATTGGATCTTTTTCTGTAGTGTTGAGGGCTCTTGTACATTTTAGAGATTAATCCCTTAATCCCTTACCAAGTATATGATTTGTAAGTATTTTCTCTTTTGTAAAGATTTATTTATATTATTTTAGAGACAGAGGATGAGTAGGGGGAAGGGAAGAGGGAGGGAATCTTTAAGTAGACTCCCTGCTGAGTGTGGAGCCCAATACAGGGCTTGATCTAATGAGCCCTGAGATGATGACCTGGGTTGAAACTAAGAGTCAGACACTTAACTGACTAAGCCACACAGGTGCCTCAATTTGCAAATATTTTGTATCATTCTGAGTGTTCTCTTTCCATTTTTTAATGGTTTCCTTGGTTGTACAGAAGGATTTTTAGGTTTTCTTTGTTTGCTTTGTTTTGTTTTGTTGTTGTTGTTGCTTTGATGTAGTCACACTTGTTTATTTTTGCTTTTACTGCCTTAGCTTTTGATGTCAAATCTAAAGAATAATTTCTGAGATTTAGCTCAAGGAACTTACAAACTATTTTTTTCTTGGATTTTATGGTTTCAGGTCTTACATTTAAGTATTTAATTCAGTTTGTATTGATTTTTGTGCATAGTGTTAGACAGTGGTCTGGTTGCATTTTTTGCTTGGGGATGTCCAGTTTTACTAGCACCATTTGTTGAAGATACTCTCCTGTTCCCATTGCATAATCTTGGTTCTTTTGTCATAAATTAATATACTATATATGCATGAGCTTAATTCTGGGCTCTCTATTCTGTTCTATTGATCCATGTCTGTTTTATGCTATCATACTGCTTTGATCATTATAGTTTTGTAATACAGTTTAAAATTAGGAAATATAATGGCTCAAACTTTTTTTTTTCTTTTTCAAGTATGCTTTGGCAATTTGGGATCTTTTTTGATTCCATGCAAAGATTGGGATTGATTATTTCTGTGAAAAATGCCATTGTAATTGTGATAGGGATGCATTTAATCTGTAGATTGCTTTTAGAAGTATGGACATTTTAAACAGTATTAATTCTAACCTGTGCACACAAATGTCTTTCCACTTATTTGTGTCTTCCTTAATTTCTTTCATCAATGTCTTATAGTTTTCACTCTATAGATCTTTTACCTCCTGGATGAAATGTATTCCTAGCTATTTTATTCTTTTTGATGCAATTATAAGGGAAGGTTTTCTTTTTTCCTTATGGTTGGGATTTTGATTGGAAAATATTTCAGTCTTTTGATTAATGTGTAGGCAGTTTTATCTTTACAAAATTGAATCTTCAACTCCATTTACTCACATATCTTTGCTATCTCTCTTTTTTAAAGATTTTATTTATTTATTCATGAGAGAGACAGAGAGCGAGAGAGAGGCAGAGACAGGCAGAGACAGGAGCAGGCTCCATGTGGGGAGCCCAATGTGGGACTTGATCCTGGGACTCCAGGATCACACCTTGGGCCAAAGGCAGGCACTCAATCACTGAGCCACCCAGACATCCCTCTTTGCTACCTCTTAATAACGTTTTAAATTTTCTACTTTGAGAACTCAAACAAATTTTGACTTTGTTTGCTTTTTAAATATTAATTTTAATTTAAGTATTTGATTGATACTATATTGCTTTAAATGTATTTTTTAATTTCTAATTTTTACATAACAACATTATTTTTGCATTGAATTTTAATTCTACAACCTCATTAAATGTTTTTAATGTTAATAATTTGACTATAGGATTCTTGGGTTCTCTTTTCTTTACATATTATCATATATAAGAGCCTAACATTTTTCTTCTCTTTTATAATCATTTTCTCTTTTATTACTTTTTTCCTGCATTAAGATATTGTCTAGAGACTCTGGACCAATATTGAATAGAAATGGTGAACTTCCTTTTCTTCTCAATAAAAATAGGAAAGTTTCAGTGTTTCACCAATAATAATACTGTTTGCTGTAGATTAAGGATAAAAGCTACATAGCTTTTTAGATTAGGAAATTCTCCTTCCAAGTTTGCTTTCTTAAAATAACTCTATATTAAATTTTATCAATATTGTCTATATGCATTAGGATCATTTGATTTTCTCTCTATTGTGTAAATATAGTAAATTATATAAATTGAATTTCGGTGATAGACCTTTATATTTTTCAACTTTTCTTAATCATATTTTATTATCCTTATGTATTTATTGCTGCATTCATTTTGTTAATATTTTCTTTAGGACTTTATTTTAATCTGAATACATGTGGTCTATAATTTTATTTTTTTTATTTTTTTATTATTATTTTTTTTATTTTTATTTATTTATAATAGTCACAGAGAGAGAGAGAGGCAGAGACACAGGCAGAGGGAGAAGCAGGCTCCATGCACCGGGAGCCCGACGTGGGAATCGATCCAGGGTCTCCCGGATCGGGCCCTGGGCCAAAGGCAGGCGCCAAACCGCTGTGCCACCCAGGGATCCCTATAATTTGATTTTTTTTAATGTTCTTGTTAAGGCCTTGATATCAAGATTTTGCTGGCCCTATGATTGGAAATATAATTTCCTCCTTAAATCTTTGGTAAAAAAAAAAAAAATACACTAGTAATGACATCTGTGACTAGAAATGTGAGGAAAAAAATTTAAGCATTTTTTTAGTGGGAATAAAACTACTCATCTTTTCTTTCTCATTCTACAACCATGTCATCTAAAGATTCAGATTTATTTGCATAATTATGTCCATAATATTTTCTCATGATCTTTTTAATATTGGTGAGAATTTATATTCTGTCTCATTTTACTCTTGATTCCTTACTGATTATTTTTTGTATGCTTAGTTACAGAGAGGGACACACCTGTTCAAATATGACTGAATATGCATGAAGTGCTGCTGTATGGAGTCCCTCCACCACTGCACCGCCCCGCTGATGACAGCAGTGTCACAGCAAACACCTTCAAGTCTTTGGCTGGAATTTTACCTTGGCCTATGTGAGCAGCAAGATGTAAGGACCAGGATGTTTAAAGCCACTAGAAAAGCCTTAAACTGATAACAAAAAATAAATCTCACAGCTTCCTTACACCTCAGATAATTGTTGTGAGCTAAATTGCCTTTTGGGATTCACCAGGAATATAAAGCTTTAGAAGCCCAATGTATGAACTTAAACAAAATTTGTTGGCTTTATTCGCATTTGAGTCTCACTTCTCCACCTCTTCAGTCCATCTCCCTAATATACTACTTTTACTTTTACTCATGACTTCTCTCCAAAGAAGCCCAACTTAGAGCCATTTATAGTTGTTTTTCTTTTCCATCAAATTTTATCTATCGTGGGGCTATGCTATTAAGGATGCATGTTTAGAACTGTAGGGTCTCTGGATAAACTGAGACATTTAATTTTTTAAAAAAGATTTTATTTGTTCATGAGAGACACAGAACGAGAGAGAGAGGGGCAGAGACACAGGCGTAGGGAGAAGCAGGCTCCCCGCAAGGAGCCTGATGTGGGACTCAATCCTGGATCTCGAGATCATGCCCTGAGCCAAAGGCAGATGCTCAACCACTGAGCTACCCAGGTGTCCCAAGAGATTTGATTTTTATAGGATCAACTGCTACAGCTATTGTAAAGCTTGTACCTCAGAATCTCTTTGCTCTAGAATGGATATGGGTTCATCGGGTATATTTGTTTACCTAGTATCCTTTAAAAAATTTTTATACTTTCAATCTTCTGGTAAATTAATTTTTAGATGTCTGTTTTAGTGATATATAATTATTTTATTTAAATTCAATCTCAAACATTGCCCTTCAATTATAGTAGTCAATCAATATTAAATATAATACTAATAAACTTCAATTCAAATATGTAATTGTGTCCTAGACTGTCTACAGGGGAACCTTTTCTATGGTATTATTTGTCCTTTTACCCTTTTTTGAATATATTATTTTTATTAAACAATTTTATTTCTGTAAGTTTAGAAAATAGGCCCATAGTTCTCTATATATTTATTGATTATTCTAAGAATTAAAGCATAATACCTTGATAATGCCATATCAACATCCAACATCTACTACATTTCTCTTCTTTAAAAATAATCTATTTTTGTTTCTAATTGCTTATAAGATTTTCTCTTTGGCATGTTTTCTCTTGTTTAATGCTAGTGTTTTAGGTATAGATTTCTTTATACTTTTCTGTTTAACATTTACCGTCTGATGGATTTTGGAGAAAGATTTTTTATCTGTTATGGAAATTCTTCAGCCATTATATCTTCAAATATTACTAACCTATTCTTTTTCTATTTTGCTCTGTGATTAAAGTTTAACCTCTATTAGATTTTTCTTCTTATTTTTTCCCACTTTTATTTATTTATTTTTTTTGAGAACTCTGCTGCAACGTGTTTATTATGTGCCAAAAAAACTACACCACAGCGTACTCTACACATCTGTAGGAGAGTGCAGTCTTGCCTGCATATACTACAATGAGGTAGAGACTTCACACACAGCTTCACAAAACCCACAGAGTAGCTGGGATATGCAACAATGCAACGTCAGCTCAGCAGGAGGGGGTGGTGGTGGTTATGACACTGGTTCTTTGGCACACAGCATCCCAAAGAGGGGCAAGTAGGTTTTGTTTTTTTTTTTTAAAAAGAAGAAAGAAAAAGTCAAGTTTTCAAATTCCAGTAGCATTTTAGTGACTGCAACTGTTGCTTCAACACTTCTCAAATCAAAGAAAGAAGGGAAGGGTACTTGTTCCCTCTGAGAGAAAGGGCATATTAACATATTACATTGTGGTAGTTTAAGGTGTTCAACATAATGATTTGATAGATGTACATATTGCAATATGACTACCACAACAAATTTAGTTATCTTTCATTACCTCACATGCTTACAATTATTTTGTGATGTGAACTTTTAAAATCTACTTTCTCATAAACTTTAAAATATACAATGCCTCTTTGTTCACTGTAGTCATCATTATGTACATTATATCCCCTGAAATTATTGAATTTATAACTGAAAGTTTATATACCCTTTGACTAATTTCACCAGTCACTATCTTCCCCTCTCCAAGTTCTGGCAACCACCAATCTGTTCTCTCTTTCCATAAATTCAGTTTTGGTTTTGTATTTTTTTTATTGCAACTCTAAGTGAGATCATATAGTATTTTTCTTTCTGTCTGATTTATTTCACTTATTATAAATGCTTTATTCTGATTTATAATAGGTTTATAATTCTTTCTTTTTTTATAATTCTTTCTTGAATTGTGACTAGGCAGTAAGCAATGTGATCATTCAGTTTTTAATTTTGGTTATTTTACATTTAGGTACAACAAGATTGATTTTTAATTTCAAATATAATAGTGATTCCGGTTTCTTGATAATATTACAATGATTGCTAGATTCCATAGAATGCCTCCAAGATCCACGTCTCCTGGGGTACACATATTCCATAATCCCTGGGATTGTGAATATGATGGATTTTACTATGTGATTAGTAAAAAAATCCTTTGGCACTGTTGACTTAGAGAGAGATTATCCAAGTGGGCCTGACCATAAGTCCTTTATATTGGGGGTAGAGGTATGGAAATCATAAAAAAAATGTGAAAGCATAATAGGGATTTAGCACTATGGAATTTCTCCCACTGGCATTACAGTTGAAGGAGTCCATCTGAAAAGAATCCAAGACAGGCTATAGAGCTGAAAGTGACATCTGTCCAACAGCCAACAAAAGAAAAAAGCCCTCATACAACAAAAGCAATAAAATAAAGTCTTCCGATGATGTAGATTAGTTTGGAAGAGTATCTTAAGCTACAGATGAGAATACAATCTGTCAATATTTTAATTTTAGCCTTATGAGACCTGAGCAAAGACACCAATTTTGACTTCTGATCTACAAAAGTGCAACATAATGAATGTTTTTCGAAGCTTCTTAGTCTGCGGTCATTCTGGGTCAACAATAAAAAACAAAAACCAAAAAACAGTGCAGTAAGTTTGGCTTTATCTTCTTGAACCTAATAAGCACAGCTTTTTGTTAGTTTTTCATTTGTATCTAATCAATCTGTTATTTCTGTTGTCAAACCCAGGCCAAATAGAAACTCTAAGAGCAATTCTAAAGAAAGTCTGATTAGCTTCAAATAACCATCCTAATGGTCTCATTATATATTATCAGGAATAATTAACTTCAAAATATAGAAGATCAAGCAGCTTAATTTCTGTGCTAAAATAATGTAGAATCTAGAATTTAATGCAAAGTTAAATGATCAAATATGAAAGAAAACAGAAATAGAATAAGGCAGTGCAGTTGAACTTAATGCATTCTGGAATATAAAACATACATGCAGTTTTTTTGAATAAATTAATATAAAAAAGAAAGAAAAAGCCAGAAGGAAGAAATTAAAGAATTATGAATGAGATTGTTAAACCAAAAATATAGGAATTTGCATTTTCAGCAGAAAATTCTTACAGGGCACCTCTAAAGATTAAAAGAGATAGTCTAAGAACTCCCATAGAAAGGATTCTGAAGTAAAGGAGATCTGGTGCAAAGGTAGGGTAATTATGTGGCTTTAAATATGAAGACATGGTTAAAAGACCCACCTTGGATAAAAAAGTTTGTTTTGGAGGAGCAGAGTATGATACCCATTTTCTAATTTCTGGGACCTATTTATATCTTATCATACATGGCAAAGGGAATTAATATTTCAGATGGAATTGAAGTTGTTAATCAGTTTTTCGTAAGATAGAATGATAATACATGATTATCCACATGTGTTCAAAATGAAGGGGAAGCAGAAGAGGAGGTCAGAAAGATACAATATAGGAAGGAATTGATTCACTTTTGCTAATTTTCATGATAAAGGATGGGGTGACAAAGGATAAGGATGGCCTCTAGATGCTGGAAAAGGCAAAAAGAAAACATGTATATTTTATAGAGACATATAGATGATACAGATATCGATGACACAGACAGGTATAGATGATATAGACATGGATATAAATATACCTCCCCCCACACACACAGCTTACAGAAAGAAATGCAGTACTGTCAATACTCTGACCCTCTCCCAGATTCTTGGCAGTCTTGATAATCAGCAGCACTATTAAGTTAATGGGAGTTAGAACTCCTCCAAAAGACCAAAATGTTTTGCAACTCTCTGGAAAAACCTTATTCTTAAAGCTTTGTGATTTTCTGACCTGACTCCGAGCTCACTCATGAGAAACGTGTTATGCCTAGAGCAATTAATATGGATTTGGAGAAAACATAAGTCAGATTCTTGCACAGGTGTATGTCCAAAATATTGCAGGTTTAATTCAAGACCATTATAACAAAGCAAACATCACAATTAAGTGATTCAAATGATTTTTTGATTTCTCAATGCATATAAAATTAATGCTTATACTATACTGGAGTCTAGTAAGTGTGCAATAGCATAATATCTCAACAAAACACAATGTACATACCTTAATTATGAAACTTTATTGCCAAAAAATGGTAACCATCATCTGAACTTTCAATGAATTATAATCGGTGTTCACTGATCACCACAACAAATATAACGATAATGAAAATTTTTGAAATATTGAAACATTAGCAAAGTGTGACAGAGTAACAAGGTGTATAAATGCTGCTGGAAAAAAAATGATGCCAATAGACTTGTTCAGTGCAGGTTTGCCAAAAACCTTCAAAGTATCAAAAATGCAGTATCTGCAAAACCCAACAGAGTGAAGCACAGTAAAATGAGATATGCCTTTATTGATTATATTTAAAAGATTTAGAAGAATAAAGAGCAATACATTTTTTATTATAAGAAATTATAATATACTGACATTACACTATAATGAATTAATGAAGGACATCATGAGGATAATACAAAATCTAGAAACAATAAAGAGAATAATACATGTGATTCAATATATACATATATAGACAGGTGAAAATAATAAATAAAGATATCAATACTCCTTAAATTGGTCTATAATTAAAATTCCAACAACCTTTTTTTAGAAATGGGAAAAATGGAAGAGCTAGAATTATGAAATCCTTAGGAGAAAACATTCAAGACATTGGATTTGACAATTTCATAGATGTGATAGCAAGATCTTGGGTAATAACAACAAGAAAAAGTAAATAAATTGTGCGGCACCTGGGTGGCTCAGTCAGTTAAGCAACCAACTCTTGATTTCAGCTCAGGTCATGATCTTTCTGATGGGACAGATCCCTGAGTGAGGCTCTAGGCCCAGTGTGAAATCTACTTCAGATTCTCTCCCTTTCCCTTTGCCCCCTCCCACTTGTGGGCACTCTCGCTCTCTCTCTCAAATAAAAAAGTAAATAAATTGGATTGTATAAAAAATAAGAACTGTTTTACATCAAAGGACGCTATCAAGAAAATGAGAGGGAGGAAATATTTATAGTCATATTTATAGCCATAAATATGATAAGAGTTTGATATCTAGAATATATATATAATATATAAATATAATATAAAAAATATATATATAAATATATAAATATATAAAAACTCTTCAGACATAACAAGAAAAAAAAGATTAAAAAATACACAAAAGATGAAGAGACCTTTGTCTGCAGAAGATATACGAATGATCACTAGGCATATGAAGAGGTGTTCAACATCATTAATCATCAGGGAAATGCAAATAAAATTACAAAGAAATGCCATTTTACAGTCATTGGAATGGCTATTAAAAATAAACAATACCCATAGAGCAATAATTGTTACTTCTAGGAAAGATAATGGAATTTCTTTTCTAGTTATCAAAAATTTAAAAAATAAGAATATGCCCCTTTATTGATTCTACATTTTTAAGTAAAATTAAATACAAAAAGATTTTTAACTAATTGAGCTTAAAAATACTGTTTGAAATACAAGGTTGGTTAAGCTGTAGGTGATAGGTCAAATTTTTAACAATGGGGATTGATTAATGAATTATGATACAAATTTAAGATAAAATATTGTATAGCTTTAAAAAATTTCAAGAATGCTTATTATAGAGAAGTTGTCCATTATATAACATAAAATTAAAAAGCAATAAGTAAACAATATATAAGGTAGGTGATTCCAAATTAAAATGCATATCCTTGGAGAAAGGTAACTGATAACTGGGACTTAAAAACATACTTTTGAGTGCATTTTCCTTTTCCTATTTTCCAATATTTTTTTACAGTTACCATTTATCTCTGTTTCGGTCATAAACACACATGCAGAGACATTTTTACTTTACATGGGATGATAGATGTTAACTGTCTTATTTTTTACCCCAAAGTTTGTTTTGCCTAAACCTTTGACCAACTAAAATAATTTACCAACTTCCATAATCCAAAGAAATTTAACTAAAGCACAGGAGAAATAGGGACAGAAATGTAAACATACATTTCATTATCTGGGCCACAGACAAGATATTTACATATATGCCAAGAAGTTAAAGAATATGACAAGGTATTTACATATTTCTTGCAAAATTCTCTGATAAAAGGCAACTCTGAGTTATAATGACTACACTGCCCTGAAGATGATTTTTAGAGGCTGGCTCTCCCTTTTGAAATGACACACTCATTTCATCGGAATATAGACTGCCAAGGTTGAAACCTTCGCAACATTCCCACACTGTCACTCAACATCTGAACTACTTTATCGAAGTGGAGCTTGTTACCTTCAGAAATAGTTCATTTTATTTATTTATTTTTGAAAGCTGTTACAGAAAGAAAGAACTGAATTTATCTCCTGATAGATTTCTTGTCTTTGCATTATTGGGAAAAGGTTAATCCAACGTCAAATAATTGAAAAGAAATGTGCTGTAACTCTTTCCCATTTGTCACCCTGAGTGCCTCCTCCTGTCTAAGCTAAATTCCCTCCATTCCACCTAAGAATACTTTGTTCATTCTATATCCTCCATCCAGAAATATCTTCATTATCATTGTTCAAGATGACTTTCATGTACTGCCTCCCTGATGCTCATGCACCACCCTGATTCAGTTAGATCCTACATGACTTACATAGTACTCTTTTCACAGCATTTTCCATATTGTCTTTTTATTGTGACTTTAAGGTTTTAAACTATGAGGTCCTAAAGGGCAATGACCATGATTCTGCTTTTATATTTTTGGTGCAAAAATACTTCACATGTGTTTCAACTTCTGGTGCCGGATTGAATGGACCTTTGAAACGAATAGCAATCCTGGAAAAGCAAACCATGAAAACAGTTTAATCCTTCAATAAAAGTAATGTGCCTTTCATTCTGAAAATGCCTACCCTCAAAGACAGCATTTAATGATTAAGGTTTTCTCTCAGGGGTGCCCCAGTAGCTTGGTCGGTTTAAATGTCTGACTCTTGGTTTCAGTTCAAGACATGATCTTGTGTCCCCATGCAACAGGCTTGGTGCCCAGTGGGGAGTATTCTTTTTTTTTTTTTTTTTTTTTCAGTGGGGAGTATTCTTGAGGATTCTCTCTGTCTCCCCCTCCTTCTGCCCCACCCTCACCTCAAGTAATAAATAAATCTTAAAAACAAAAGTTTTCTCTCATCCCCTTGAAATTATGAGTACCCCTACTGGGCAAAGTTGACATTAAGCACTAAGGACCATTATCAAATTATCATAGCAGCTTCATTTCCCAAGTCTGCCATTCAAGAACAAAGTGAATCTCTTTAACCCTTGTGAATTCCATCATCTTCATCACCCTGATGAAATTGTCTGGGTGACCTTTCAACATTTCACTTCCCCCAGCTCACATAACAAAAACCAATAACAAAGTTGAACGTGGATTTATTTGGTCTATCATTTCCGTTCTGGTGTGTATTTCTCAGCTTCAGTGTTCCAGCGACATACTTCAAAGAAAATATTGAAAGTTGCTTTTGAGATGAAAGTAGTTCTGAAACAAGCTTAGGAAAAAGAAATCTAATTTTTAGAACTCAAAAGAAATATGAGTGATGCCAGGTATAGATGATGGCTTATATTCAAGGTTTAAACCAGTGAGTATTCATATTCTGAGATTCTTCAGACTTAGTATTTGCCTTTTCATAGAGATCCTCATTTAGGAATATGCCATAGGAAGAGGCCAGTGTGAGATCCCAGCATGCCTGGGGAAAAATGTATCTAGTTATGGGGACTTTTCAATCTGTGCTTCTGATTCATCAATACAGACTAACCAAATGCTTTATTAATTCAGAAAGTGTCATGATTTTAATTTATTTTATATCTTTTATTGCTCAGGCCAAATACTTTACTAATAATCACATGTGTTTCAATGACTGAAGCATACATTAAAATACTTGACAGGCTGCCCATTAATCTACACATTGTGGCCCACTGTGCACTTTGTTGATGAAATTTCACATTTTATAGATCTGTCTTTGAATTTTGATGATTTGGTTCAATATTGTTAGCAGAGAACTTGCCTTCTTGGGAATGTATTGCCCATTAAAAGTGACATGCTAGGGTGATTGGGATGTGTTTTGATTTAACAATTGAGTTTATAATTGTATACACTCCAATAACCACATAGCTTCCTCTGCGAAAGAGACTTTGGCTCCTGTGTATTTATGTTGTAAAAGAGCTTTTTTTCTTCTATTTTTAGACCTCAAACTGATGCAAAATCTTCTTCAAGACCAAATAAATAATATTTATAGATACTTTGGAACACATTTTTTTTTCTTTTTTAAGAACATAACATTTCAAATCTTGGGGCCTTTGGGTAGCTCAGTTTGGTTAAGCCCCTGACTCTTGATTTTGGCTCAAGTCATGATCTCAGGGTGTGAGATGGAGCCTTGCATTGGGGATCTGTGCTCAGCACAGAGCTGGCTTGAGATTCTCCCTCTCCTTCTGTCCCTCCCCTCTGCTCACACTCCTTCTTTAAATTAAATAAATAAATAAACAAACAAATAAATAAAATCTTAATTAAAAAAAAAACTATCTCAATTCCTACCATGATTTGCTAAATTAAGCAATCTTCAGAAACCAGAAGTCAAAAAGAAAGAGAAAGCTTAGGATAAAATACTGAAAACACTCTAAAAGATTCTAGGTGTTAGATTAATACCATCATTGACATTATTAGCTATCTTCACTACACTGCTGAGTAAATTCAGAAACTACACAACAACCAAACCAAATCAAACCAAAACAAACAGCTTTATTTGACTTTTTTTTTCCAATTGTGATGCCTATTACAATTTTGCATATTCCTCAGTCACTGTAGTCTAGAATCAACATAGCCTTAATCTTGCATATAAACCAACAGGGAATGACCTCCATAGTGTGCATAAATATTTATTCAACAGATATTTCTTGAGCTCCCTACTATGTATTAATTATTTGGTAAGATACATTGCCCTCAAGGCAGTGGTTGAAAGACACACATGAGAAGTTGAGAAACATAAACAACTTATCAGAAGTCAGAGTATAAATTCTTCAGCAAATTTAGTGTAGAGGAAAAGGCAACACAGAACTTGAGGAAAATCAACATCAGCAAAAGATTATTAAATGTATCTACTGTACATTTGAGTTCAGATTAAGCTGCATGCAAATCACAGCACTGGAATCACAGAACTATGGGACCCAGAGAAGGCTTTAAAATTTCTTCTTTGCCTCAGTTTCCTATATGTTGGATTTATGCATCAGATCACTAATCTGACTTCTCAAATTGTTGGCAAGAGTAAAGGATAAAAGAGACACTGTTTTCACCGTGTCTGTTAAATATTAGATACCCAAGAGTAACTGTGGTAATAAATATGTGACTCCATTACTAAAAAAAAAAATGTAGAAAAAGGGAAAGTTAATAGTATGGCTGTATAGTCAAAAGATGTTCTATGGAAGAGATGAGCCTCATTTGGGCCTTAAATGGACAGACAGTTTGTTTAGTGAAATGAGGATGAATATGCACAAGGAGAGGAAAAATCATAAGTGGATTCTGGGATGTAAGACAGAGCATAATGTATGGGCCAGAGAGTGTATAGGCTCACTGGAGATGTCTAGTTATATGGTATAGTGGACTTACTCTAATAATGTGGGTTATCCAAAAATGGGAGATATAAATAGTACACTCAAGGTTTTGCAGGTTGTCAGTTTTCAAATTTGGAATCAGAATATGCTGGTGTATTAGCAGGTTTCAGATGAATTACAAACTCTTAATTGCTAACAAAAGTTAACATGCTGACATTTTTGATAATTCAATTAAAAATTTAGAGAATTATGATCAAGGTGTACAATGATGTCATATAATCCTACTAAATTGCTATTGGAATTGTAGCAGAGGAAAAAAGGAATAAACCAGTAACAGATATTTGAATGAAGTTGAATTTAGACACAGAGGTTGAGAACCTAGAGGTGTCAGAATAAAATGACTACTTTTATTATTAAATATTGTGCTTCATTTGAATACCAGATGAATATATCATTTTTATAAAAAATGAACTAACGAAATAACTTCTTTAATAATGTTAGATATGGTTCTCTTGAGGAAGTCGTAGCCAGTTATGAAATATAATGAATAAATCTCAATATATCCATAGAAGAGGGTCTCATGTTTACTTATTATTCCTTGTGTGTTACAAAAGAAAAATAAAGGTAATTAAGATTCTGGTTTCTAGCAACATTCCATACAGTCAGCATATATGCTGAAAGCATGAAAAATGCTTTTTCTTCAGTATACAAAAATTTTTCCGTGAAGAGCTTTATGTAAACGATATTCTTGGTAGGGGAATTTCTAGACTTTGTGCTTTTATCTCACTTCTTAAGAATAGAATCATTTACATGTCACTACTCTTAAGTCCTTAAAAGATATTTTCCCTTCATATCCATCTATATCTATAGCATGATATTAGTGAGTATTCATACACAGACACACACACAAACACAGCTCTCTTATAAAAAGGAAACCTAAACCTAAGTCCCATTATAATAATGTATTTGGTGAAAATTATTGGACAGTGACATATTTTTCAGCTTCAAGCAATGTTCTAATATTTTCCTGATCATATCACTTAATTTCCCTTTTAAGAATATCAGTTAAATGTCCATATATGAGGGCAGCCTAGGTGGCTCAACGGTTTAGCGCTGCCTTCAGCCCAGGACCTGATCCTGGAGACCCGGGATCGAGTTCCATGTCGGGCTCCCTGCGGGGAGCCTGTTTCTCCCTCTACTTGTGTCTGTGTCTATGCCTCTCTCTCTCTCTCTCTCTCTCTCTCTCGGTCTCTCATGAATAAATAAATAAAATCTTTTTAAAAATCTCCATATATGAGAAATTGGAATACAATTTAATATACATGAACCCAGGAAAAATAGAGATTTTTCAAAAGTAGCAAGATGACTAGTACCAGCAAACTGGTATTTCTTACCCGGCAAAAAATGAAGCATGATAAGGTCAAAGTGAAAGTGAAGACCTTAGAAAAAAGGGCTAAAACAGACATATAGGGAAGTTTGAGGACTAACATTCAATCCTTAATTGACTCTCACTAAGAATAATTCAAAGAAGTTTTACTAGGTAGAATGAGCCATGACTGCACAGAGCGATATTTTCAGTTCCACGGAAGCATTCCAAGTATGGCGCTAAACAAAGACATTTAAAATTGGAATCAATTTCCTAATCCTTATTACCATGACACATTCTTAGCTCTTTCATTTCCAACCTCAAGTAAGGGACTTTGAGAAGTACTCGTGTTTGCAAGCTAAACTTTCCTAGATTCACTAACATCAAAACAAACAAATAAGCAAACAAACAAACAAAAAACCTCAAAATCTTCTGAAAAGGAGTTATTCATTCTTCTGTCATTTCAAAATTCCCTGTCTGCCTCTATTATCTAGCTATTTTCTTCTGCTTTGTAACATAATTGTTAAAATTCTGACCCAATCATATCTTCTAGCAGTTTTTTTTTTTCTCTCAGTTAAATGCAGATACAATCCTGATTTAATAGAGTTTTGGTGAGATCAATCTTGTTGATCTATGTAAAGCACCCACTGGATTGCTTTGCACATAGTAGAGGACAATGAATCTATTTCCATCCTCTTCCTACTTTATTCCTTTTTTTCCAGATACTCCCTTGATGGAAGATACAAAGTCATATGCTATCCTTTGTCTACTGAAGGACTTGAAATAATGTTTTGCTGTTGGAGGAATTCCAACCTGTACCAATGCCAGAGTTTTATAAATAAGGAATTTAAGGCCCTATGTCATAACTAGCTGGTCTAAAATGACTTGACAGACCAATGGAAAGAACCAAGTTCTGATTATGTATTTTTTTGGCCCCTAAGTAATTGCTTTAATTAATTAATTTACTAAAAACATTAATAAATGCTATAAGTATCTCTTTGCTTTGCTGTCTCAGGAACATCTTGTATGCATAGGAGTATTCTAGCTCTTGATCAACAATTATTAGTTACTTTAAGAATACTCACAGGTGGGATGCCTGGGTGGCTAAGCAAAGTGTCTGCCTTTGGCTCAGGCGGTGATCCTGGAGACCCAGGATCGAGTCCCAAGTCAGGCTCCCTGCATGGAGCTTCCTTCTCCCTCTGCCTGTGTCTCTGCCTCTCTCTCTCTCTGGGTCTCTCAAAAATGAATAAATAAAATCTTTAAAAAAAAAAAAAAAGGATACTCACAGGTCCTAGAATGTGATGGAGTTTTTTTTTTTTCCTGCCTTCCATTGGTTGACTAGTTTAATGGTTATTTCTATGATTCTTACCGACATAATATTAGAAGTAATGAGTAATTGTTGGTATTTAGTAGGAAAGTACAGAATTATTTTGTTTTGACAGTGTTGCACAATTATATAACAGTATTTGTCTTAATACTTTCCAACTAATACCGAAAGCCACATTGATATAATTACTTTTACCTGCCTTGAAAAAAGATTTAAATATCTTGGTGTTTCAATCTCTTCATCTGCACCTGAAAAATAGACACAATTCCATCATATGTTTGAGAGAAAAATTGTTAAATAATATGTTTTACAACCCTACCAGCTGGTAGAAAGCACTGTACCTGGTCAGTTGATGGTCATGCCTTTCTTCTATCCACATAAACTTCATTGGGCTGGAGAAGTTTCCTGTAACTACAGAAAGGTTGGAAAAGTTAGGGGGTGAGTTTCAAAGTAATTTCAACTTGAGGACCCATTGCCTAATTGTCACAAAACCAAAGTAAGTATTTTTCTAAACTAGGTATTGTCTGTAGCATGTTTGCACACCTGATATAAAATAACTTCTCTAGGGAACATTACTGCTTCTTTTGTCCTCTTCTTCATGGTGCCTATCACTGTCATGTCGAAGATGAATCTTTCTGGATGTAATTTTATTTTGGATATTTTTCCTTATCCATCATCAAAAAGAAAAGAAAAAAGAATCCCCATTAACTTTACAATAATAGGTTAATTTTATAAAGTCAAGGAAAATATTTATATAGATGGTAAATAAATGAGTAGTATGTAGAGAAACCACTGAGATCAAAGGAGTAGAAAATCTCTTTATCTTAGTGTGATCTTTTCTCAATTCCAGAGATAAGTCTCTAAAACTGACTCTATTTTTTTTATTTTTTTAATTGACTTTAAAAAACAGACAGAAAGATGGGGGCACCTGGGTGGCTCAGTTGGGTAAGCATCTGACTTTAGCTTAAGTCATGACCTCAGGGTCCTGGCATCCTAGAATCAAGCCCTACATCAGGCTCTGTGCTCAGTGGGGGTCTACTTGTCTCTCTCTCTCTCCCTCTGCTCCTCCTCCTGCTCATGTTCTCTCTGTCTCTCTTATAAATAAATAAATAAATAAATAAATAAATAAATAAATAAATAAAATCTTAAAAAATATAGATTAAAAGAGGGATAGACAGATGAATGAATAAAGATGATTCATTCCATTGTATATATTCATGAATATATATATATATATATATATATATATATATATATATGAATAATGGAATATTATTTAGCCATAAAGAAGAATGAGATCTTGCCACTGGCAACAAATGGTTGGAGCTAGAGGGTAGAATGTTAAGTGAAATAAATCAGTGAGACAAAGACAAATACCATATTATTTCATTCACATGTGGAATTTAAGGAACATAACAAAGAACAAAGAAAAAAAGAGACAAACCAAAAGACAGACATTTTGCTATAGAGAATAAACTGGTTGGTTACCAGAAGGGTGCTGGGTGGGTGGGCTGGGTGAAACAGGTGATGGGAATTAAGAAGTGCACTTGTGATGATCACTAAGTATAGAATTGTTGAGTCACCATATTATATACCTGAAACTAATATAGCACTGCAGTTAACTATATTGGAATAAAAAAAAATGGATAGACAAATTACAGAGTCCTGATCATAAACATACAATAATCTAATACTTCCATACTTACATATGAAAGAATTCCATCTTCCAAAATAAAATGCCAAACATACATCAATTTCTGTTTTATGAATTAACATTGCCTATCACTGCATTTGAATGGTAATTGTGTCACAGATCTTCTTTGGATGCCCTATGCTAAAGTGTAACTTCATGTGCTCTGTCAAAGGTTTGGCCAGTGGAGAATGAAGATGAAATGTTCATGATATATTACACTCAAAGACTCTCTGGCTACTCATGAGGGGTTTGGAGGTAAACAGGATCATCCTTCACAACTGAGAGTCAAAGTAGAGCTACACAATTTCTACATCTTACAGATCTCATGATTTAATTGTAAAGGTTGACTTTAAATTTATTTTATTTTATTATTATTATTAATTTATTTTTTAGAAAGAGAGAGCATGAACAGGGAGGGGCAGAGGGAGAGGGAGAGAGAAGCTTAAGTAGACTCCATGCCCAGTATGGGCCCCAGTTAAGGACTCAACCTTGAGATCATGACCTGAGCTGAAATCAAGAGTCAGAAGCTCAGCTAACTGACTGAGTTATACAGCTGCCCCAAGGATATTTGTATTAATCTATCAGTGTATTTTGTCCACACAGTCCTATTTCATTCTGCCAAATATTTAATAGACACAATTACTTTTATAAGGTGCATTCCAAAATATTAGCAAATAAATATCTCACAAAAATTTAGCAACAAAGTAAAATAATAGCATCCCTACTCCAAGGTATATTATAAAACACTGGAAAAGATTTAAATAAATACAATAGCATGCTATCAGAAAACACTAATGTTAAATGAAAGAAAGAAGTATCTGTTTTGTATGCTAAGTGATTATAGCTGTACATGATAAAAACATAAATATATAAATTCATATCCGCAACAAAAGAATTCTGAAATACATTTTCCTTATTCATACTCTTTTAAAATATATTTTGCATATACATGTGTGTTTATTATATTAGAATTGAGAAATTTTTGAGGCACTTGAGTGGCTCAGTATGTTAAGCTTCTGTCTCTTGGCTTCAGCTTAGGTCATGATCTCAGGGTCATGAAATCAAGCCCTATATAGGGTTCCATTCAGAGTCTGCTTGTCCCTCTCCCTATGCTCCTTCCCTCACTTACAAGTGTTTTCTCTAAATAAATAAATAAAATCTTTAAAAGAATCATTAAAATTGAGAAACTATTGCCTTTGATCCAAAAGATAGAAAAGGTGATTTTTAAAAAAATATTTTATCCATTTATTCATGAGAGACACAGAGAGAGCAAGGCAGAGACAGGCAGAGGGAAAAGAAGTTTCCCTGTGGGAGCCTAATAAAGGATGCTTGATGCGGAACTTGATCTCAGGACCCCGGGATCATGACTTGAGCCAAAGGCAGACACTCAACTACTGAGCCACCCACTCACCCCCAGGCTCTGAATTTTTAAAGAAAGTCTACAACCAATCTTCCTTATAACTTACTCCGCCCCATTCTTGAGTTCAAATTTCCTTCTTTTATTTTTTAATTTTTTCTTTGTTTTAGTTTAGTGTAGTTAAGTTTGGTGTCCTTTTTAATATTTGTTTTTCTTTTTGGATGCAATAAGCAAGTGTTTTTTAAGTTGTTTCTGGACATACTTAGGTGTGAAACGAACCTTTATCAATGAATTCCATACTGAAATTTCAATTTAAGCAACACTGATTCTAATTACATTTTTTCTTACACATCATCATCCTCCAAGCAATGCCCCCAACTTCCCTTTTTTTCTCTAATTAGTATAAAGCCATGATCACACTCTGACATATTAAATATTTTAGTTATTTTTTCTCTTTTACAACATAAATAACATAAGGTCAGCATGTCTTCTTTTTTAAAAAAAAATTGCTTATTGTATTTTCAGTGCATACCATATGCTCTACATTCAATACATGATTAGATGGCTGAATGAAGAGAAATGGAAAGAGAACAAAGTAGTTAATGAGGAAAAAGACAGTGAAGCTTTAATGTCTATCTGCACACCTCCTTGAACTTTCTGGAAGTGAGGTCAGAGACTCATAGTTGGAGTTGTCCCTCAATATTTCTATGTTGTTTACCAGGTTTTCTGCCTGGAAAAAGAGAAAATTACACTTTCCTTCAAGTTATGTATGTCCATGGAACTCCATGGTTCAGAAGAGATACTTGGAAGTGATATATGCTACTATGAAAGTGACACTTTAATAATGAAAAGCTACCATGTTCCCTTTCTCTTGTCTCAGCTGTCATGGAAACACAGAGATGGGTATCCATCATCCAGGACCCTGAGTGAAGGCAGCATAGCGCAGAGTCCACCTTGTTGACTTGAGATGGATAAGTCGCATGAATCTGACATAAGCCTTCATGGCTTTATGCTGATCTGCTATAGTCTCTGTACCTCAATCCAACCTCTACCATGGTCTACATCTTCTATAACTAGAATCTATGACATAGCAGGCACATGATAAGCATTTTTGAATGAAAAAGAAGGATAGAAGGTAGGAAAAGAGGAAGGGAGAAAGGAAGAAGGGAGGGAAGGAAGGAAGGAAAGAAAAAAAAACAAGTTGGAGAACAAGGCAAAGATGAGTAAAATGTTCTCATCCACATCAGTCTAATCCCTTGAACTCTTCCAGAACAAAAGAAGTCAGAGGCACAAAGCTTTAGTATCATATATGTGACTAAGAATAAAGGTAGAAATTGAATGATGTATGTCCAACAATAGATCTTAATGATCTTAATTAAGAATTAAATACTTGTTAATTAACATATATTGCATACTACTATGTACAGGGAACTATTCTGGATTCTCTTCACAAATATATTTTACTTAATTTATTAATTTCTATATGTAATTTATTTTATGATTTAATTACTAAAACATTACTTAATATTTTATTAAATTATTTAAGTAATTAACATATTTATTTTATTTAAATCTATTATTTAATTTAGATTTATTTTATTCAGATTCTTTGTCATGAATGAAACAGACAGCAGAGGGGCAGTGGCAGAATCAGAAATACCAGTGGCAATTGCTTGAGCAAAATATGAATAAACATGCTTCCAAAGAGTAGACAACATTGGCTCCAGTCTAAGCTCGATTATTTATAAATTCTATTAATGGAGAGCAAATTGTTTAACTTAGCTGAACCTTATCAATAAAATTAGAATAATAATTATTCCTGTCTTATAGTTGTTTTTTTATTTTTAAATCATTTTTTAAAATTATTCACGAGAGACACACTGACAGAGAGTGGCAGAGACACAGGCAGAAGGAGAAGCAGGCTCCATGCAGGGAGCCCGACGTGGGACTCGATCCCGGGTCTCCAGATCAGGCCCTGGGCTGAAGGCAGTGCTAAACTGCTGAGCCACCCAGGCTGCCCATGTCTTATAGTTTTAATGACCCAAATCAATACATCTATATGAGCCTTAGCCAAATGTTTGGAAGTTTTAATAAATGCTCTCTCCTTTGTTTTTGTTTTGCTTTATTTTTACTTCTTGAGCCCTCATATTAAAACTATAAAGTGGGCATTATTATACATCACTTATATATAAAGGAGTAACAGAAGCTTAGATAAATTATGTAACTTGTTCAAGGGGAGAAAAAAAGAGATGAAGCTATGGTAGATACTAGAACCCCAACCTTCCCTCACTGTGATATGCACTCCCTGGTTGCTCTTATATAAATCCACCAAGCAATAAATATTGAGAAAGCATGCTTTTCTGACATCACCGTGTTGGAGATTCTATGACATGGGCCTTGCAGCAGAGTGCCCATCACATCATCTAGACGAACATGGAAGTACAGACAATGAGAACTAAGCCATGCAATTAGCACACAGTCAGTAGCACAGAGATGAACAAAAGTCACCTTAGAGACAAAATACTTCCTGGGTGCACAATTGGGTGAAAAAGGTCATAATCATTTTAGGTAAGGCTGTGCCAGTTTTAAAGGCTATTCAGCAATAGAGATTTCTGAAAGAAGCAGAGAGATAAGTATCAGCACTTCTTATCCAGAAGTTTCCAGGAATGTTGGTCTTTTGACTAAAGCTCTATTCCTTCCAAGCCTGACAGCAACACATGAAGAGATAGAAATGGCAGGCTGACAGGTATGCCAGAGGCCTTTGGGGGAAAGAAGGCTCTAGATCCTGCCCCAAGCTTTCTAGTTCAGAGAACCTGACAGTTTTCATTACAACTTATCCTTTCTTTTACATTTAGATTTATATCCTGTGCACTTCTTTTGCATAAAACAGCCTTCAAATCCACTCCATTTTAAGACACTTAGGAATCAAGCTTCTATACCTGCAAAGCAAAGGGTCAGACAGCTTTCCTATGATATACAGTGGCCCTTGACCAGCTAGCATTTTCCTAGTGACACTCTTCATTTTTTGAAAGTTTATTGCAGTTTTTAAACTAGTAGCTAGACATATTATCTGATTCTGCTCCTATCATTAAAGGAGCAGAATTAAAGAAAAGTAATGCAGTTAAGGAACAGTAATTTATATAAGCACGATTTTATGTTATATATTACATATATAGTTATGATATGTCATGCACACATATATGTACGTGTATATGAATGTGTATATGCGTATATATGTATATGTACATTTGTGCATATATACATACACGTCTGTGTATATATTTTTTATTTTTATTAATTACCTGTTACTGCTTAACATATAAAAACATTAATCACTTAAAACAGCACACATTGGGATCCCTGGGTGGCGCAGCGGTTTGGCGCCTGCCTTTGGCCCGGGGCGCGATCCTGGAGACCCGGGATCGAGTCCCACGTCGGGCTCCCGGTGCATGGAGCCTGCTTCTCCCTCTGCCTGTGTCTCTGCCTCTCTCTCTCTCT
Organism: Canis lupus dingo; assembly: GCF_003254725.2. Classification (NCBI taxonomy): domain Eukaryota; kingdom Metazoa; phylum Chordata; class Mammalia; order Carnivora; family Canidae; genus Canis; species Canis lupus. Next base: position 26,071,339 of record NC_064261.1, on the reverse strand, counting down.
CTCTCTCTCTCTCTCTCTCTGTGACTATCATAAATAAAAAAACAAAAAACAAAAAACAAAAAAAAACAGCACACATTTGGGATGCCTGGGTGGCTCAGCGTTTGGGTGTTTGCCTTCAGCCCAGGGCGTAATCCTGGAGACCTGGGATCGAGTCCCGCATCGGGCTCCCTGCACGGAGCCTGCTTCTTCCTCTGCCTTTGTCTCTGCCTCTCTCTCTCTCCTTCTCTCTCTCTCTCTCTCTGTGTGTGTGTGTGTGTGTCTCATGAATAAATATTTTTTTTGATAAATAAATAATTTAAAAAAAAATCAGCACACATTTTCTCACTGTTGTTTTGGGATCACTTATCTGGTCACGGTTTAACTGGGTCCCCTACCTCAATGCTACACAATCATGCTATCAGACAGGGCTGTGGTCTCAGCACCAGGCTCAACTAGTAAAGGATCTTTTTAAAATTCATCTGTGGAATTGTTGGCAAGCTTCAGTTTCTCACAGGATGCTGGACTGTGGACCTAAACTGCTGCTGCCTGTTGGCTGGAAGCCACCCTTAGTGTTTGCCCATGTGGGATTCTCGAACAGAACAGTCTACTTTTTCAAAGCTAGCAAGAGAAATGGAGCCAAGTTTGTGAGGTAGATATAGGCTTTTTAACCTAATCACAAAATAGTCATTCTATTACTCTTTCCATATTCTATTAGCTGGAAACAGGTTACTCAACATAAGGGGATTATACATGGCTTTGAATGCCAGGAGACTAGGAATATTGGTAGGGAGGGGTATTTAGAAGTTTGCCCACTACAGGATATTCTTTCCATATCCATGATTTTATTTATGTTTCTCATAATAACCCTCTGTATCAATTATCATACCCCTGTTTGAAAGATGGACAGGATGAGGTCCTTAGACTTAAGTGATTTATCCAGAGTCAGAGGATTATTAAAAAAAAAAAAAAAAGGACAGAATTGGGCTTAGACTTCAAAGCCTAGTTCAATTTCCTCTGCAAATATGCCTCATTTTCTGAGCTGGGTTGGGTGATTATCCAAGAAACATCTGATTAAGGGCCTTAAAGAAGACAGACAAGTTTTATTAATCTAAAGCTTCATTTGTGGCATCCTTGGGCTTTTCTTCTTTTGATCTTTAACTGCCTTCAACTTTTCTCATTGGGAAACTAAGAATGGGAGGATAATTGAAAATGGTTCTCTTCTATAGACATTAGGGATTACCAGAGAACAGGTACTAAGAATGATTAGTACCTGGCAATGATTATTTCAGCAAGTGTTTGATTGAAGGGTCATAAGCCAAAAAGAACTTATCATCTGGAGCAGCTCAATACTATAGGAGAGATTATTAGGAAAGCAACTTTGGCCATCCCTGAAACAATACTCTGTGAATGAATACCTTACTTCTCCTGAGGCAAACACTTTCTGCCACTGGAAGCAGAAGAAGTCCAGAAAAAAAAATCTCATCTGTATAATTATGGCCCTTCTGAATGGAATTCAGAGGATTCTGCTTAGGTTCTTCTACTGTACCTTCTCCCTCCTGCTTCATCTTAGGGGAGCAATTTATATTCTATCTTCTTTTTTGCACCCAAGCCCTTAACGAGAATAGTGAAGAAATGTTAACACTTGTTTTGCCAAAGTTTTCTCAAAGGAGACAATGAAAACAAGAGACCAAGAAAATCTCTATAGAAATCCCAAAATTGCACGCAAGTTTTCATGTATTTGGCATTATTGAACCTCTTCTTACTATGATCATGGCATTATTGAAGTTGAATGTGCTTGATGACAGCCATTTTTCAATTACAACAATTCATTTTAAGGAAAAAAAAGAGTAAAATACCATTTGGGTTATTGATCTAGAAATGCTCTTATATAAACCATATTTTTATTATACATTAAATATATATAATAGTTATCTGAATTAGAAAATATAAATATAAAGGATAGATGAATATAATAAAATAAATAATTTAATAGTATTCCTTAATTCAAAGACTTTTGAGGGTGAGTTGTATCTTTTGATCTAAAAACTACACTTCCACAAATGACATATTTTTTTATAAAGATGCCCCCAGTAGGGCATAAAAAGTTAATTTAATAATATTCAATGTCATTACATTGAGATGCCAGGATTAATTAGAAAAGGTGTTTGATCACAAAAACACTATGAACTTTCTCCCCCTTTTTCATGATGAATTTAAATATGCACTTGATAAAGGACAGCAAAGGAGAAGAAAATTATGCATGCCTTTTTTTGAGTGTTATAATAATAAGCATAATTAACTGCATATTTATTAAGAAATCCTTTATATCTTCCTTTTCCTTCTGTATGACCAATAGGACTTTGTATTTGTAAAATAAAGCCATTGTTAAATTTACATAATTGAGCCAAGAGCATGTATTTATGAAATTAAACAAGAAAGTTTATCCACCTTTTAATATTCATTTGGATTTAAATTCCACAATGTATAACCCAAAATGTATTAATTTGGGCTGGGGAGAGACAGAGGTTTATGGGAAAAGTGTATGACTATCAATATTCATCTGGAAGTCAAACATGCAGCCGTCATCCGTGGCGGACTATTTAGTAATCACCTCATCTGCTCTGGTATCTCCAAAGCACAGAACAAAATCCAAATAGTTCAACTATACATAAGTTTGGTGGAGATAATCATGGTGCAGTGCCTACTACTCTGTGTTACGTGTTATCTGTGCATGGTGAGGTCATTCATTGTCTACCAATGAGCCAATTCTCTGCCTTTATCTCAACCAAGTGGCTTTGCCTAAGACAGTGGCACCTTCTATCTTAGGGAAGACAGATACGCATCCTAAACCTAGAAACATTACAGATCTATTGCCACTATGGCAATTCCATTACATTTGGATAGCAATTGACTTAGGAAATGACATGTAAGTCAGTTCTGGGCAATAAAATGTAAGATAAAATCTGAATTGGGGAGCATGTTGGGAGAAAGTTCTGAGAAATATTTTCCTCTCAGGAAAAACAACAACAACAACAACCCTGAAGTCTTGTGAAGAGAAAATCTAGTGCCATTTTTCTTCTTGCCTCAAATTGGTATTGGTGTGGGTAGATGTTGCCTGGAGCATAGCAGGCATATTATGACTAAGAAGTGACAAGCTAAAAGAATGAGGATGGGAGAATAATAAAATAGAGACAATTGCTGCACCAAACCTGGATCCTACATTCAGACTATTATTTGAGATCATTTACTCTCTTTGTTTCTCACTTTAAATCTACTATAGAATTTTGTTGTAGGAGCCTAAATCCCTGTACAGAGTGAGAGAAGCACAGAAAAATCACTTTCCAAGCCTCCTCAGCTTCAGACATGACCTAGTCTCAGCCACCAACCAGATGAAGCCACCTGGATCTTGACCCTGGAGGTAGTGGAGGGAGGGAGGAATTCATGGGTCTTTGGTGCCTGCGGCAGCTGTGTGTCTGCCCCATTTGGGAACCCTGCATCTTAAGCTGGCTGCCAGATGGGTTCCCTGCTGTTGTCCTGGTTACCTTTCTGCTCTGTGTCATTACATGCTGCCTAAACTTGGTTCTTTAGCAGCCTCAGAGCTTCTCTGTATGCTTTCAACATTTTTCTTTTGCTAAAGTCAGCCCACATCAGTTTAGAATGTCAATCACTTGGGATGAAGAATCATAATTCTTCAAATATTCTTACCCAGCTCAAGAAGATTTAAGGTGGAATTCAGGAATTTGTGCTCTGAAAAGGCTCCACTGGTGGTTCGGACTATCAGCTAAATTTGAATCTTACTGGACAGATGATCTCTCAAGTATTTTTTCATTATTTTTGAAATATTTTTCAGTATTGAAATGGTTTCAATATCTGTTTCCTGTTTCTTACATGCAATGAGATATTCACTTTTAAGCCCCTTGTGATCAAATTAGCCTTTGGTGAACTCTCCAGTTAGCTAAATTCCTGTTAAGAATCTCTTTATTCCCTATGACCCAGCAATTGCACTGTTGGGGATTTACCCCAAAGATACAGATGTAATGAAACGCCGGGACACCTGCACCCCGATGTTTCTAGCAGCAATGGCCACAATAGCCAAACTGTGGAAGGAGCCTCGGTGTCCATCGAAAGATGAGTGGATAAAGAAGATGTGGTTTATGTATACAATGGAATATTCCTCAGCCATTAGAAACGACAAATACCCACCATTTGCTTCAACGTGGATGGAACTGGAGGGTATTATGTTTGAAGGACAAACATTATATGTTCTCATTCATTTGGGGACTATAAATAATAGTGAAAGGGAATAGAAGGGAAGGGAGAAGAAGTGAGTAGGAAATATCAGAAAGGGAGACAGAACATAAAGACTCCTAACTCTGGGAAACGAACTAGGGGTGGTGGGAGGGGAGGAGGACGTGGGGTGAGGGTGAAGGGGTGATGGGCACTGAGGGGGGCACTTGACGGGATGAGCGCTGGGTGTTATGCTATATGTTGGCAAATTGAACACCAATAAAAATAAGTTTATTATTAAAAAAAATAAAAATAAAGGAAAAAAAAGAATCTCTTTATTCAGGACACCTGAATAAAGGTGGCTCAGTCAGTTAAGCTATCTGCCTTCAGCTCAGGTTATAATCCCAGGGTCCTGGGATGGAGTCCTGCATAGACCTCCCTGCTCAATGGGGAATCTGCTTCTCCTTCTTCCTCTGCCTGCTGATTACCCTGCTTGTGCTCTCTCTCTGTCTCTCTAATAAATTAATAAAATCTTTAAAAAAAAAAAAAGAAGACAAATCTCTTTATTCCACCTGCCTGCCATCCCATCCTCAGCTCTGGCTCATCTGCATCTTGCTTTCTCCCACTACACAGAGGCACCCATTCTCCCTCCTTTACCAGAAACTTTTCTTAGGACAGAGGATCTGATAGCATCATTCTCTCTTAGTGTGAATGCAAACCATTTTTCTTCTCTCAAAATTATCTACATTTTGCTTTCTGTCTCGATGTGGAAAATATTTTATCTCTAGAATATGAATATCATGAGCATAATATCAGTGACTTTTATTTATGAATATAAAGTTTTGTGCAAGAATCCAGAAAGATAGGTAAAATTTTACTTACCCCACCTATGTATGTATGAAGTAAGATTTTCTAAAATAGGAGCATAGAAGTGACTCAATCTGAAACTTTTTAGATATTTCAATAGTGGCCTGATGAAATAAAGAATTAGTTATTTGTGTTCTAAAGCAAGATCAATGGATAAATATATAAAGGACATTTATTTTGATTCAAAAGAGAAAAGGGGAGAACAGCTCTTACTGAATGTATCTAGATGTGACATCAGTAAATGTAAATCTTCAGAGAAGACTGTGTTTCCCTTAATCACAGGATCTCATACTTGGAAATGAGCTGATATGTTCCCAGATCACCCTTTCACTTACTTAGAAGGTTTCAGTTTATGTTTTTAATATAAAGAAGCTGCCAAGTGAATCTGGACTCTGCATAGACACTACATACTTTATTCCTTTGTATGGTCTCAACAATCTTGTGAAGTAAGTAGTAGCTATACATTACTCAAATGAGAGCCTCATGTTTCAGAGAGTTTAATTAGTTTATGGTTATGCAAATTGTAAGTATCAGAGCTGGAATTCAGATCCATGCCCTGGAACCAAGTATTTCCTACTCTTTGGACATTTTAAAAGCAGAGATGTCTAGAAGGCACCCCTGGGAATGGGTTTCATAGAATAATAGATTGCATGTAGAGGCTCCTGTTGCTGTTATTGTTGTGGTTTCCATATATTTAATGATCTATTTTCTCACTGAGATATTAAACATCTTCTTTGAGGACCATGTCTGTGAGTGCACTTTGTGAAGACACCTAGTACCTGAGGCAGAGCCTTGGGAGATCTCTGGGTACATGCATATTGCTCACTTCTTGCCTGGGATGTGCATCTAGGTGGCTTGAGGATGAGACTGTGTCATACTCATTTGTTTCCCAACATAGAATATAGTGTCTAACCACAGAAACACGGCTCAGTAAATATTTGTGGAAAAACCTCATAGTTGAGGCAGAATTCCAAGTAAGTAAAATTATATATATATTTGTGTGTATATATACATATATTCTATACCATACCCATATAGCATATATCATACATATAGCCCATTGGGTATGTATTGTATATGTATGTATGTGTATTGTGCATGTGTCTCTCTCTGTATATCTATATGATATGGTGATATCTTCCTGCTCTGTGCTTTTCCAGATCTGAACAAATTTACACTACATGGATCCTTCATTTGAAGAATTCCAACTATGCTGTATTTTCTGGTTCAGCCTTCAGAGATCAGAAGATTTTTGCAAAATGAGCACTACTTAAATAAAGTTGGAAACTAGGAGGGAAATCATCTCATTCCCTTTACCTAGAGCAGTAAGCTGACAATCCTCAAAGAGATGAGATAGGCTTGAAACCCCATATACTGAAGTGAGATATTAGGAAATTATTCTACCTGGAATCCTTCTTGACTTAATGAACAATTAAATTGCATTCTTACTTTGAAATTGCAGAAGTGAGTGAGCCCAGTTGCTCTGAGCTTCCTTCTTTAGAGATCTTCTAAAGGCAATAATTTAGTAGGAAAGTAATTGCATCTTATTGTTGAAGAAATCCTGCCATTATGGATTATCAGTATGCTTAGTGGAACATTAACCATTGAAGACAATAAAGGATACTTTGTGAAAGACAATAAAGACGATTTATCAAATGACTTTCCTCAAGAAATTTGTAGAGTGAAGTCAGTCTTTGCAGAGAAGTAAACCTTGGTCCAAATCTTGTGCTGACACAAGTAGGGAGGTCTTTGAGGGCAGTTTAATCTTTCTGCTTTTTATTTTCTGTTTTCTTAAAGTTTCAGCAGTGATATTTACTTCACCAGTAGGCTACAAAGATTAAATGGGATTATGCATGTATATAGTTGCTAGCATAATTCCTAAAACATATGCAATACTTGACCAACATTGCTTCTTCACATTTCTAAAAAAAATAGTATCAGTTTTTTGATGCTACTTTTTGGTTAGATAGAGATAAGATAACTTGACAGAAAGGGTGCAGTCTGACTGTACTGCGTGACCTCAGGAAATTTATTGAATCTCTTAGAACCTCAGGTTTCTCATCTGTTAATGATAAGAACAGCTACAAATTTTAATGGTTATCAGTAAAATAAAGTTGATATGTCATTAACACAGAACTTAATACACAGTAGGCATGTAAGGCAGACCTGCTCTTAGTGAAGTATTATTGTCAAAGACATCACTGGTGACACTGAGAAGCTCACTTTGAAATGTATCACATCTTTCTGAGAAACCAGGCGTGGCCTTACGGAAAGACTCTTGGTCAGGCAGCCACGTTTCCTCCATAGTCATTTTGACACTGTTCCTTATTGGTGTTTTTGTGATCTGCTTGCCTAGTCATTTTAGTCATGATAGTCATTTTATTACTTCTCGGTTTATGTAGCATGGCTTACTAAAAACTTTAAAACTGGGCAGTTGTCCCCCTTGGAAACATAAAAATCTGAGTTATGTCACTGGTTATGTTCTGTGTCAGATCCAACCATCATATGGAGATAATGAATTAAAGAACTCTTCTTATTGCATTAAAAGATACACATTTTATTAATTATTGCAAAGGCAAATTGTATGAAAGGTAAGCAGAGTGGTAGCTGCTCTAGAATTCTCTGCCCTAAAAATGGGGAGCTGGGTTAAATACCCCTCTTAAGGTGAGCTCTGCATGAATCTCCACCCTCTTTCTTTCAAGCTTGTTAGAGATTGCATCTAAGCATCTTAACCATGATTAATAGTCCCAAAGGATTATCATAAGACAAATGTCTAGTTTACAATTGTGGGGAATTTATGAATACAGTCACATAGAGCCTTGGTATTTTATAAATATAAAAATGAAGACATCAGAATTTACAACTTTAAAACCTGAGAGTTTTTTCTCCATTTCTCAGGCACTATGGTAGCTTCAAAACTCCTTAATCTGGCATGAACAGACAGTGCTCTGGGTGATATGCTATATGTTGGCAAATTGAACTCCAATAAAAAAACATATTAAATTAAAAAAAAAAACAGTGCTTTGGAGTTTTTTGGTTTTGTTTTGTTTTGTTTTGTTTTTGTTTTTTTTTTGTTTTTTTTTTTTTTGTATGTTAGGCTTTATCATGCTCTGATCTAACTATAGCTCTAACTGTGGAAGAGAAGGAACATGGCAGTTACAAGTACAGGTTTTTAGAGTCAAATAGATATACTCTGAAATCTTGATCTAACACATAGAAATTGGGTAACCTTGAGCAAGTTACTTACCCTTTGAGGCTTCAGTTTCTCTAGAGAATCACAACTGTGATTATTGAAAAGGGTTTCTGTGTGGATCAAATGAAGTAATATATTTAATATTTCTGGGTTAGTGCTAGAATACAACGGTAAAACCAATTGTGTTAAAAGTGTTGTTATCATTATTATTATGAAGTTTATCATTATGAATTTATGTATATGAGACCCTATTGAGACTGTGACACACACACACACACACACACACACAAATGGACTAATTCCACTTAACTTGTGAAATGTAACCTGTGACAAGCATTTGGGAGGAAGCTATAGTTTACATTTCTGCTGTGCAGCTTTATTACAGAACTGGTCATCCTGGTGCTTGCCTACTATCGCAAGTAATCCAATCTTTTCTTCATATTAAAGATGTTCTCGTTTTCTTCTCAAATCTTTGATTCTTCTTAGTATTACCAACATCAGATAATGATTGGCAAATGTACCTAAATGAACTTTATGAATAACTTCTCTTTCAAAGCCCCACTACCATGAAGAATGAACTCTCTTCTCAGAATGTTGGCCGCCTCACCAATCACAGGTTAGGATGCCTTGGGACACCATGTCTTATCTGCCTTGCTAAAATGAATAAACTCTTCGGCAGGTTTTAAAAGGAAGGATACATCCTCAATACAAAAAAAACAAACAAAAAAACATTTGAGGAGCTTGGGTTTGGCAAAATACAATTATTAAGTTGGAAAAGGGTCAAAATACCAAGTTTAAAAATCATGACTAAAAAAGCTATATATATATCTTGGTATATTTTTAATGATCACTTTTTTTTTTTGCAGCATATCAACATCCAGTTTCAATTCCCAAGCCCCAAAGGTGGGAAGCACTACCTAGAAAGGGTCCTCCCAACCTTTTTTGGTGAAGATCTATAGCAAAACTGTTAGGTGGTTGAAATACTTCAAGGACAGAGATGCTATGTTCCCAAGGACCATGGTATCTGCAAGAAAGTGAAATTTTTAATCTCAGAGATGAGGCACCTTCTGGAAACTTATTCTCAAGTGTCCAAGAATGTTATTGGCTATTTTTATTATCATAAATGTGTCCAGGCAAGATGATGTCTGATGTTGCCTTTGTGCCTCCCCTGGGCTACTGACTAAGGGAGGATGTTAAGGAAAAGCCAGTCTGTCAGGCTCTGCTGTGCATTCATGCGGATCCAGAGTGACCTCCCTTCTGCACCCTGTCACCTTGTCATGGAGGTCATATAATGAGACTTTAAAAGGCCACCTTGGAGAAGAATAAGGGGTGTTCATCAGGAGCCATATGAAGAAAGCATCATAGAACAAAATCAAAGTTCCTTAAGGACATTAGGAGCTGAACTGAAATTTATAATTAATCAGGAAAGAGATTAGTAGATATTTCATCTGGCAAATTGTGCCTTGGGAGAATTACACTTGGAAAGTTATGACATAATGATCTATACAAGGCAAAGAGTTGCTGCTGTGTGATTTCAGGGGACTTTATGTGTAAGTACAGAAGGAAAATAATGAACCTCACCAACTGCTAACCAAAAAGAATAGAAGAAAGAAAGACTTGCAATGATTGTATTATTGATCTATGTGGGAGATTCATAATATTTTCCCCAAATCTTTCATGAAGGGTATGTGGTAGCTGGTGCAAGGGTGTGATCCTAGAGGACTGTATATTCACAGAGAAGCCTCTACTGAGACAAGGAAAGACATGACATTGAGGAATTAAGAGCTCCCAGTCAAATACACAAATATCTAGAGAAGGTCAAGATGACTGCAAATCCAAAGGGAGCAAAGCAGAGGTCACCGCCCAGAATTGGAGAACCAAAAATCTGTGCTCTGGAGACATGACAGTGGACAAATTGGGGCCAAGTGGATTGACAAAATAAGAAAACCACCTACTTGGCCCAGTGTAGTAGGTAAGTAGATAGGAATTATTTGCTAAGTGTTAACATTTATTTTTCATAGATTGCATTTTTAAAAATTTTCCAATTCTAGAAGGAATGAAACTCTAGTATCAAAGAATAAGAGCATCGTATTAGAAGCAAATTTTTAAAAAAAGTATTAAAAAGAGTTTTCAGATAATTGCACAGAAGGTAGGAGATTAATTTAATCCCTTCAACCCCCAAATTATTTCAAAACTCTTATGTTTTCATTTTCCTATAATAAATGTGTATCACTTACATGCTTTAAAAATCATCATAATCATGATCATCTAAAATAAAATCTCAAACGTCAATGAATTTTAGATATCTGATGTTTAGATTCAGCATTTTCTTAAATTACTAATGTTCACATAGTTGGCTAGAATAAAAAAAATAGGATCTGCCACTGATCCATTGATATTACTATCCATTCTCTTCTCTGATTTATAAATACGGTTTCATACTGAGATTTGCTCTCTGTGTACCCCCTTCAAAAAGATAGATACCTTTGACAATAGATCCATCTACATAAGTTAGAACTAACTTGAAGAGAAATATTTTGGATCATGTTTCTTAGCTCTATGTTCTGAAGATAAAAGACAAGGTATATTTCAAATTTCAACTGGAGTTTATCTTTGTGTATGGTGCAAGAGAGTGGTCTAGTTTCATTCTTCTGCATGTGGATGTCCAATTTTCCCAGCACCATTTATTGAAGAGACTGTCTTTCTTCCAATGGATAGTCTTTCCTCCTTTATCGAATATTAGTTGCCCATAAAGTTCAGGGTCCACTTCTGGATTCTCTATTCTGTTCCACTGATCTATGTGTCTGTTTTTGTGCCAGTACCACACTGTCTTGATGACCAGAGCTTTGTAGTACAACCTGAAATCTGGCATTGTGATGCCCCCAGATATGGTTTTCTTTTTTAAAATTCCCCTGGCTATTCGGGGTCTTTTCTGATTCCACACAAATCTTAAAATAATTTGTTCTAACTCTCTGAAGAAAGTCCATGGTATTTTGATAGGGATTGCATTAAATGTGTATATTGCCCTGGGTAACATTGACATTTTCACAATATTAATTCTGCCAATCCATGAGCATGGAATATTTTTCCATCTCTTTGTGTCTTCCTCAATTTCTTTCAGAAGTGTTCTTTGGTTTTGAGGGTATAGATCCTTTACCTCTTTGGTTAGGTTTATCCCTAGGTATCTTATGCTTTTGGGTGCAATTGTAAATGGGATTGACTCCTTAATTTCTCTTTCTTCAGTCTCATTGGTAGTGTATAGAAATGCCACTGATTTCTGGGCATTGATTTTGTATCCTGCCACGCTACCGAATTGCTGTATGAGTTCTAGCAATCTTGGGGTGGAGACTTTTGGGTTTTCTATGTAGAGTATCATGTCATCGGCGAAGAGGGAGAGTTTGACTTCTTCTTTGCCAATTTGAATGCCTTTAATGTCTTTTTGTTGTCTGATTGCTGAGGCTAGGACTTCCAGTACTATGTTGAACAGCAGTGGTGAGAGTGGACATCCCTGTCTTGTTCCTGATCTTAGGGGAAAGGCTCCCAGTGCTTCCCCATTGAGAATGATATTTGCTGTGGGCTTTTCATAGATGGCTTTTAAGATGTCGAGGAAAGTTCCCTCTATCCCTACACTCTGAAGAGTTTTGATCAGGAATGGATGCTGTATTTTGTCAAATGCTTTCTCTGCATCCAATGAGAGGATCATATGGTTCTTGGTTTTTCTCTTGCTGATATGATGAATCACATTGATTGTTTTACGGGTGTTGAACCAGCCTTGTGTCCCAGGGATAAATCCTACTTGGTCGTGGTGAATAATTTTCTTAATGTACTGTTGGATCCTATTGGCCAGTATCTTGTTGAGAATTTTTGCATCCATGTTCATCAGGGATATTGGTCTGTAATTCTCCTTTTTGGTGGGGTCTTTGTCTGGTTTTGGAATTAAGGTGATGCTGGCCTCATAGAATGAATTTGGAAGTACTCCATCTCTTTCTATCTTTCCAAACAGCTTTAGTAGAATAGGTATGGTTTCTTCTTTAAACGTTTGATAAAATTCCCCTGGGAAGCCATCTGGCCCTGGACTCTTGTGTCTTGGGAGGTTTTTGATGACTGCTTTAATTTCCTCCCTGGTTATTGGCCTGTTCAGGTTTTCTATTTCTTCCTGTTCCAGTTTTGGTAGTTTCTGGCTTTCCAGGAATGCGTCCATTTCTCTTAGATTGCCTAATTTATTGGCGTATAGCTGTTCATAATATGTTTTTAAAATCGTTTGTATTTCCTTGGTGTTGGTAGTGATCTCTCCTTTCTCATTCATGATTTTATTAATTTGAGTCTTCTCTCTCTTCTTTTTAATAAGGTTGGCTAATGGTTTATCTATCTTATTATATCTTTCAAAGAACCAACTCCTGGTTCTGTTGATCTGTTCCACAGTTCTTCTGATCTCGATTTCGTTGAGTTCTGCTCGAATCTTTATTAACTCCCTTCTTCTCTTGGGTGTAGGATCTATTTGCTGTTTTTTCTCTAGCTCCTTTATGTGTAAGGTTAGCTTTTGTATTTGAGTTCTTTCCAGTTTTTTTTTTTCTTTCTTTCCAGTTTTTGAATGGATGCTTGTATTGCGATGTATTTCCCCCTTAGGACTGCTTTTGCTGCATCCCAAAGATTTTGGATGGTTGTATCTTCATCCTCATTAGTTTCCATGAATCTTTTTAATTCTTCCTTAATTTCCTGGTTGACCCTTTCATCTTTTAGCAGTATGGTCCTTAACCTCCACGTGTTTGAGGTCCTTCCAAACTTCTTGTTGTGATTTAGTTCTAATTTCAAGGCATTATGGTCTGAGAATATGCAGGGGACGATCCCAATCTTTTGGTATCGGTTCAGACCCAATTTGTGACCCAATATGTGGTCTATTCTGGAGAAAGTTCCATGTGCACTTGAGAAGAATGTGTATTCAGTTGAGTTTGGATGTAAAGTTCTGTAGATATCTGTGAAATCCATCTGGTCCAGTGTATCATTTAAAGCTCTCGTTTCTTTGGAGATGTTGTGCTTAGAAGACCTATCGAGTGTAGAAAGAGCTAGATTGAAGTCACCAAGTATAAGTGTATTATTATCTAAGTATTTTTTCACTTTGGTTAATAATTGATTTATATATTTGGCAGCTCCCACATTCAGGGCATATATATTGAGGATTGTTAAGTCCTCTTGTTGAATAGATCCTTTAAGTATGATATAGTGTCCCTCTTCATCTCTCACTACAGTCTTTGGGGTAAATTTTAGTTTATCTGATGTAAGGATGGCTACCCCTGCTTTCTTTTGAGGACCATTCAAATGGTAAATGGTTCTCCAACCTTTTTGAACTCGGCCATAGTAACTTCTTGCAAGATACATCCACGAAGGCAAAAGAAACAAAAGCAAAAATGAACTATTGGGACTTCATCAAGATAAGAAGCTTTTGCACAGCAAAGGATACAGTCAACAAAACTCAAAGACAACCTACAGAATGGGAGAAGATATTTGCAAATGACATATCAGATAAAGGGCTAGTTTCCAAGATCTATAAAGAACTTATTAAACTCAACACCAAAGAAACAAACAATCCAATCATGAAATGGGCAAAAGACATGAAGAGAAATCTCACAGAGGAAGACATAGACATGGCCAACATGCATATGAGAAAATGCTCTGCATCACTTGCCATCAGGGAAATACAAATCAAAACCACAATGAGATACCACCTCACACCAGCGAGAATGGGGCAAATTAACAAGGCAGGAAACCACAAATGTTGGAGAGGATGCGGAGAAAAGGGAACCCTCTTACACTGTTGGTGGGAATGTGAACTGGTGCAGCCACTCTGGAAAACTGTGTGGAGGTTCCTCAAAGAGTTAAAAATAGACCTGCCCTACGACCCAGCAATTGCACTGTTGGGGATTTACCCCAAAGATACAAATGCAATGAAACGCCGGGACACCTGCACCCCGATGTTTATAGCAGCAATGGCCACGATAGCCAAACTGTGGAAGGAGCCTCGGTGTCCAACGAAAGATGAATGGATAAAGAAGATGCGGTTTATGTATACAATGGAATATTACTCAGCCATTAGAAATGACAAATACCCACCATTTGCTTCAACGTGGATGGAACTGGAGGGTATTATGCTGAGTGAAGTAAGTCAGTCGGAGAAGGACAAACATTATATGTTCTCATTCATTTGGGGAATATAAATAATAGTGAAAGGGAATATAAGGGAAGGGAGAAGAAATGTGTGGGAAATATCAGAAAGGGAGACAGAACGTAAAGACTGCTAACTCTGGGAAACGAACTAGGGGTGGTAGAAGGGGAGAAGGGCGGGGGGTGGGAGTGAATGGGTGACGGGCACTGGGTGTTATTCTGTATGTTAGTAAATTGAACACCAATAAAAAAAAAATCTTAAAAAAAAATAAATAAATAAATAAATAAATTAAAAAAAAAAGCAAACTATTTGACATTGAAACATGGGATTATAAAGGGTATACTGTATTGTATATTAAATCTATGTACATAAAAGTTACATATATTTTGTAGCTTAAAAAAAAATTTCAACTGGATACCAGTTCTTGACCAAGAATTAGGACTGACATATAGATTGTTGTTGTACATAACAATATCATTTTGCATAAATAATGCTGGTGACATAATGTAAATTGTAAGGAGGATAGAAAATCATACATACAGTATTATGCAAGGGTTTTATGCATAGAATACATATTGCAAAATATTAAAATAACTATCTTAGGACATTATCTTGGATAGCAGTTCTTGGTGATTTCTTCCCTTATTAATTTCTACATCAGCCTCTTTTTTCACTATTATAGTAGACAAAGCATAAAAATACAATTTTTAAAAGATTTTATTTATTTGTTTGAGAGAGAGAGTATGAGCAGCAGGCAGAGCCAGAGGGAGAGGGAGAAGCAGACACCACCCTGAGCTGGGAGCCCACTGAGGGGCTGGATTCCAGGACCTGAGTTCATGACCTGAGCCGAAGACAGACCCTTAACCAACTGAGCCACCCAGGTACCCCATAAAAATACAATTTATAAAAAAATAATAACCTATTAAAGTACTTTTATTTGCACCACAAACAGCAAGACTTTGGATAAGATGTATCTAATGATATTAGATATCAAATTTCTTAAATTAAATAAAATAATTTATGATAAGGGTTTGACACATGGTATGACCTCAATACTTCCTTTTTTACTTCCTATTGTTTTATAGTTGCATACTCAAAAATAGTAAACAAAACATTTCAAAAGACTCAAGTGATAATTAGATTCTTAAAACGCTATTTAATTCTGTGGAGTTACAAGAGAAAAGAAATCCCCGTGTCACCATCTTCTTTCTCACTAACTCAAGAGTGTTCAAGCTAGTGCTCAGAAAGTATTCTGAAAAAAACAGAAAAAGAGAGAGAGAAAGAGAGAGAGAGAGAGAGAGAGAGAGAGAAAGCAAATACCTACCAAAATCCTGCTGATGCATTTTTAAGTGCTAATGGAAGCTATATGAAATATTCAATTTGGAATTCACATCTATTCAAGACTTTATTTAGATGATTGAAAGAGATTCACTTAAATGTGAAGAATTGTGAAGCTAACTGGCAGATAGATGGAAAATGAGAAGTATTCCACCCATTTACAGGTCAGATCTTTTCTCTTATACATTATATACTTATTACTCAAAGTCCAAAAATTACCACTAAATGTTCCTCAGGATATTTGCATTTTCCCACCAACCCCAAAAAGGACCCATTCTAGTAAACAAATAGCAATGGCTTCCTATATTGGCATTTCTGCTTATCAGTTTACTTAATTGTCTTTATAACAGTACAGGACTGAGATATCAGCAAATATATTAAATATTCACTGGGATCCTTCTTTTTTTTTAATTTTCTTTTCACTGGGATCCTTCTTGGTGCCCAATATTGTGGACTGTTTAGTACATAGAAGTATAAGACACAGCTACTAACATTAAAGTACTTTCAATCTAATTGCAATGATAATATGATCAACCTAGGTAAATTCACAAGTATAAAGATGAAAAGGGTCCTTAAAGATGTTTTTAGCCAAAGACTGGTCTGAAGATTTATATGAACTTTGAACTATTTCTGCCAGAATCACTCAGGAAGCTAACTATAAGTACAAATTACTAAACTTAAACGGCTTGATATTAATTTTTTTGTTTTGTGTTGTTTGTTTTAAAGATTTTATGTATTTATTCATGAGAGACACAAAGACAGAGGCAGAGACACAGGCAGGGGGAGAAATAGGCCTCATGCAGGGAACCCGATGTGGGACTCAATCCCGGAAGTCTGGGATCACGTCCTGATCCTAAGGCAGATACTCAACTGCTGAGCCACCCAGGCGTCCCACCCTGATATTAATTATGATCAATAAATTACTGATGCTATTATTTGGGACTCTGAAAAGACCTCTGTACTTTTCAATTAAGTGACTCATTAAGTTCCCATTTTTATCTAAGCATGTTTTAGACGGGTTTTTTGAAACCAAATGAATCCATGATATTCAAAGTGGCTGCCTCCTCCCTTAAAATAGGAATTTTTTTAGAAGGCTGTGATTTGGTCACCTTTGTTGTTTAACTCAGTGGTCAGCATCTACAAAGTATGAAAAAATGTTTCTTGAACTACACTGAAAATATAAACAAGCATCAACAGCATTATTCCAAATACAAGTGCATTGGACCTTTAGACTAGGGAGCAACCACGTAGGGATTGAGAATTTACAAGTATTCGTGGGTATAAAAATAGATGGAGTTTGGGGGCACCTGGGTTACTCAATCGGTTAAGCATCTGCCTTCAGTTAAGGTCATGATCTTGCGGTCCTGGGATGAAGCCCCATGTTGGGCTCCCTACCCAGCCAGGTGTCTGCTTCTCCCTCTACCCCTCCCCCCTGCTTGTACTTCCCTCCCTCTCTTTTCTTAAATAAAGAAATAAAATCTTGGGCAGCCCAGGTGGCTCAGCGGTTTAGCACCTCCTTCAGCCCTGGGTCTCCAGGATCAAGTCCCACGTCAGGCTCCCTGCATGGAGCCTGCTTCTCCCTCTGCCTGTGTCTCTGCCTCTCTATCTCTCCATGTGTCTCTCATGAATAAATAAATAAATAAAATCTTAAAAAATAATAAAATAAATAAATAAATAAAATATTAAAAAATAGAGTTTTTAAATTCAACACCCAAAAAACAAACCATCCAGTTAAAAAAAAGGGGGGGGGGGGGAAGAAGACATGAATAGACGTTTTTCCAAAGAAGATATACAGACACATGAAAATATACTCAACATCACTCATCATTAGGGCAATACAAATCAAAACTACAATGAGATATCACCTCACACTTGTCAGGATGGCTAACATTAACAATATAGGAAGCAACAGGTGTTGGTGAGGATACAGAGAAGGCGCGACCCTCTTATACTGTTGATGGAAATGCAAACTGGTGCAGTCACTCTGGAAAGTATGGAAGTTTCTCAGAAAATTAAAGATAGAACTACCCTACAATCTAGCAATTGCTCTATTAAGGTATCTACTCAAATGATACAAAATGCAGATTTGAAGGGATACATGCCCTCCTATTTTTATAGCGGTACTATCAACAAGAGCCACATTATGGAAGGAGCACAACTGTCCATTGATTGATAGGTAATGGACTGTTACTCGGCCATTTACTAAAAGAAGGAAATCTTGCCATTTTCAGTGACATGGGTGGAGCTAGAGAGCATTGTGCTAAGCAACATAAATCAGTCAAACATAGACGATACCATATGATATCAATCATATGTGTAATTTAAAAACAAAACAAATGAACTTGAGGGGGAAAGAAAAGAGAGGCAAACCAAGAAACAGACTATTAACTATAGAGAACAAACTGATGGTTATCAGATGAAAAGTTTTGGGGGATGGGTTAAATATGTGAGGGGGATTAAAGAGTGCACTTGTGATAAGTACTAGGTGTTGTATGTAAGTGATGAATCACTAAATTCTGTACTTGAAACTAAATTGCACTGTATGTTAACTAGCTGGAATTTAAGTAAAAGCTTGGGAAAAATTAGATGGAGCTTTCTAGGCTAAGAATGTTTCTATGGATTTGATATGTCTTGAAATGTGCCACGATATACAAGCGAAAAATCAAAAGATGAAGAGAAATTACAACATAGCAATGAAAGAAAACGGCATTACATTCTGTGCAATCTTGTGGGAGCTGGCCCAGCCAAGCAGGTGAAGCAGCACTGGTAGAAAAGCAGTAGGGGGCGTAATATTACCAGTAATGGGAGGAAATACTAAGGAGTTTAAAAGCTGAAGAGATCAACATGTGAAGGAACCCAGAAGACTGCAAAAGTACAGATGATGTCTCAGAAGGACTGGGTTAAACAAACTCAGGTAAAAAAAAATAAGGAAAATAGGCTTGGGATATCTTAGAATTCAGGATATATGATTAAATTCTTGTTCATAAAAGTTGTTTTAGTTCTGTGTCTTTTAAAGACCGAAAGTCCATCAAGGCAGCAGATACTCTCTTCAAAAAATATTCTGTATAAAGCTGCCTTAGTTAGCTACCAATCTAGCATAGCAAAGATGTTAAAAAATAAATAAATCACAACCTGAAACTCTACCTTTAATCTGCGTTAAAGATATTTGGGGGGTATCTGGGTGGCTTAGTCGGGTAAGCATCCTACTTACCCGACTTCAGTTCAGGTCATGATCTCAGGGTCTTGAGATCGAGCCCTGCATCAGGCTCTGTACCCAGAATGAAGTCTACTGGAGATTCTCTCTCCTTTTCCCTCTGCCCCTCTGCTTGTGCTTTCTCTCTCTCTCTCTAAAATAAATAAATAAATAAATAAATAAATAAATAAATAAATAAATAAATATTTTTAAAAGACATTTGGATATTCCAAGACCTCCTCCTGAACACTATCATTGATGAGATAAATGAGACCAGAATGAACAAGGAGTTACACATAAGAGTGATTGACATTGCCTGACTCACAGAGCATCAATTGCAATATTGAAACAAATCTGGCACATATGAATGTTCCAATCTATTCATTGCACTGGACAAGGCTTCCCATCACCTACCCCTCCTCTTCAATATATTGAAGTTGTAGGAAGAGGATAATAAGAAACATCTGACCAAAAGAATAATGAAAGTAAGAAATATGGTTAGAATCTTGCCCATAAAAGTGCAAAGAGTTTAAAGAAGAAAAGCAGAGAATGAAGAGGTAAATGAAACAGGGTGTGAAATTGCTCTGAATACTGCTAATACTGAAAATATTTGATGAAACACAATAAAGCCATTTGTGATAATCCACAGTGTGATTTTGTAAATTACTTGGAAAACACTGTGTCATAAAAATGACTTATAGGAATGAGAACATACCCAGAAAAACAATAGAAATTGTGAGTTTTGTTGTCTTGTTATTAAATCACAACTGTGGTGTCAAAGTAACAGTAGAAGACAGTCTTTTTTTTTTTTTTTTTTTTTTTTTTTTTATTTATTTATGATAGTTACAGAGAGAGAGAGAGAGAGGCAGAGACACAGGCAGAGGGAGAAGCAGGCTCCATGCACCGGGAGCCCGATGTGGGATTCGATCCCGGGTCTCCAGGATCGCGCCCTGGGCCAAAGGCAGGTGCCAAACCGCTGCGCCACCCAGGGATCCCAGAAGACAGTCTTTATATGTTTCTTTCCCTCCCTAGGAACTTGACCAAAAAATTTTTTAAAATGATAGATAGATGGATATGTAAATGAAAGAGAATGAAAAACAACCACCCTGCTGTTTTTAGTGGCAAGTTCCATAGTTAAAAGTCCTGTAAAAGCTGGGGTTGGCAGGAGCCACAGGGAAGAGGGACAGGAAAAGCCAAGAACCTGCCATGAAAACCTTAAAGATAAGGTTCACACTGAAACAAAACAAAATGCCTTAAATACTTGGAACCAGAGCAGGAATTAACCATTTAGAAGTCCAGCAGAAGCCCCAAGGGCAAAATTAGGGAAAGGGAAAACTGGAAGGGTCCTGTTGGAAGTGGCTAGAGAGGAACGCCTGGGTGGCTTAGTGGTTGAATGTCTGCCTTCAGCTCAGGGTGTGATCCTGGGGTCCTGGGATCAAGTCCTGCATTGAGCTCCTCCCAGGGAGCCTGCTTCTCCCAATACCTATGTCTCTGCCTCTCTCTGTGTGTCTCTCATGAATAAAATAAAACAAAATGTTTTAAAAAAGGAAAATCATAAGAAGGTAATACATTTACAGTATAGTACTATATATTTTTTAAAAATTGTATAGAAGTAGACCCACATAGTTCAAACTTACCTTGTTCAAGGGTCCATAGTAACTACAGAATATATTCTCTCTTTCTACACATGTATATATATCAAGCAATGACATATAGATGCAATTGGAATGTCCAAAGAATATGTATTTTTCAAATAAAATAGGACAAAGAGTAAATGTTATCAAGGAAAAATGTTCTTATTTGTAGATAAAGTGATTTTCAATATTAGTAAGTCCAAGGAAATAATGATTACACTCTTAAAATTAATCAGGGTTTAGCGGTTTTGATAAATAAAAATCAAAATGTAAAATTTAATTTTATACATTAGCTTTTATAAGTTAGATAATAAACTCTTAGATATGTGTGTATAAGTGTGTGCATCACCTATAATAGCATAAAATGTCAAGTACCCAGTAATATTCCATTAAAAAAGCAATACTCTTGAGATAAATATGAGTAAGAATGAGTATCAAATATTAAATATAATCTAAACAAGTGATAGATACACGTTGCTGGTAGATTGCACAAATGATCATTGAATAGAAGACAATCATCTTCTCATGATTTATTGACTCAGTGAAGTTCCAATAAAAAGCAATAGGGATTTTTTTATTTATATGGGTATGCAGGTCTGCAGAGCAGATCCTACAATTTACATGGAAATGCAAGGAACCAAAATAAACATAACATCCTTGAAAAATAACAAAATGGAAGAATT
Organism: Canis lupus dingo; assembly: GCF_003254725.2. NCBI lineage: Eukaryota > Metazoa > Chordata > Mammalia > Carnivora > Canidae > Canis > Canis lupus. Next base: position 26,050,065 of record NC_064261.1, on the reverse strand, counting down.
TCTCTACCAAATATTAATGCTCCTAGCAGAGCCATGTTAATTAAAAGAAAATAATATTAGCACAGGAATAAAGAAATTAATCAATGGAACAGACTAAAGAGTCCTAAATAGACAGTACACATAAACACTGGCTATATGCAGTGCTAATGTACAACAGAAAGGAAAAGATTGATAAATTAGGGATATCATTAAAAGTAATAATTTCATTTATACAAAATAAAAATGACTGTGAATATAATTATGAAAGAAAAATACTTATACAGAGAGATTTATATGGACAAAATATTTAAAAATGCATCAATAGATACAGACTTTTGCTAAAGGGAAAACTCCCTCTGTGAACTCCTGTAATGTAGACAGTAACCACATGGAAAAGTGTTCAGCTACATTAATAGAGAAATAAAAATTAAAATTAGAATAACACTATATGCAGTTGGCAATTTTTTAAAAAGTAAAATAAATTCTGATAATGTCAATTATTGAAGAATTTGTATGGCAATAGAAGTTGCCAGACACTTCTGGGGGGAGTATAAGTTGATTCAACCATTATGGATTATAGTTTGGAATTATATGACTGAATATGCATATGCAATTAATTGTTAGGTATTATCCTAATGAAACTTATTACCTTGAACACCAAGATATGTAAACAAAAATGTTCATAAGGGCATAATGCCCAGATTCAGAAAATACTCATCTATATGTCCTTTAAGAACATAAAGGATAATTGTGGTATCCACACACAAAAAAATTGTTGGAAAGAATAAAAGGAAGCTAAGCTACTTGCAGCGACATAAGTGGATCTTGTCAATAAAATAAAAAAGCAAAAAATTAAAAAATAAAAAAATAAAATAAAATAAAAAAGCAAGACGAAAAATCACATATAATATTTACATAAAGTTAAGAAACTGGTAAAACTAAATTACATTTCTTAGAGGTGTACAGATGGACAAACAAGTATAAAAACTATAAGGAAAAGTAAGGAAATAATCAAGTGAGTGATATGAAACTATCCTTTTAGGCATAGGTATGTTATCATGTCCTAAAACTCTGTTGTTTTTCTGGGAAATTCTTTAATTCTCTGTGAATTTTGCAGCCCGCTCTGATGTTTTATAAGAAATAATTTTAGCCTTTTTCCAAGTTAATGGTGAATTATCATATTTTTAAGTGACAATGGCAATAAATAAATCAACTAAAATAATAGTCCTGGGATTAGTACATTATATAATAATGTAAAACATGGTTCCATAATAATTTTATATCATAATAATTATCTTTAAATCCAAGATTCAATAGGCATTTTACAAAGTTAACAAGAAAGAAAAAGAGACATAGCTTGTTATTTAGAGCTACAGTGATTGCTACTATAATTAAATGCACACACACACATATTCAGAAGACACATATATATTCACACATGCACACATAAAAACAATCAAAATTATTTTCCTGTGTGGGTAGAATGAGAATCTATTGTTTTTGTCAAAGGATCTCTTGATTCTTTGACTTCATATTTATATGTAGGATAAACTTTGATGATTTCTTATTGATAAGTTTCAGAAAAGATAATTAAGTTCTGGAGATCCATGGTACAGTTTAGTGACCATAACTAACAATACTATTATGTACTCAAAATTTGCTAAGAGAGTAGTTTTTATTAGAAAAGCCCAGCAGTTCTACTTCTCTCTTCTGTTCCTCACTGTTACACATCCAGATGTTTTCCCACTGAAAGTCAAAATATGCTGATGGGCAAGAAGATATCAGTACATTGCTTTAGTATTCTCAGGTATTTATATTAGCACATTTTCCCCCCTACTTAGTTCTGTACAAAATTTATTCAGTTTCTGGCCACATTTATGCGATCTGAATGAAGCCTTTCATGGGAGACACCTTTTATTGCTGCTGTATGTCTTCTTCCTGCCTGCTGTTCTTCCCCCTCTAGAAATAAATATTTTACTCACTTGGCCATCTGAGCAAATATTTTATGCCTGACACAATAGTTATATACATTTTTTTTTTCAAAAAGCATCAGAAGTGTGAATTTTGTATACAGTAATATATTTGAGATGCATTATGTCACCCCTCGAGAGTGAAGCAGGTTTCTAATGACAAATGAAGGAAAGGAGGATTTCAAGAAAACTACTAAAACTTGGAGGTGAAAGCTGTCTTGAAAGCAAATACCTGAATTAGTAAATGAAGCACAATCTTTGATAACCATAGCTTCTTTACAAAAGAAAGCTGTGCAGTTAAAGTGATGAGTTAATAAGGGGTTTAAGGATGCCTGTCTGGTTAACCTCAGCCTGGTAAGCAACATTATAGCATATGTCTTTGGTGGAAATATAGTTTGATCTTTGGAGGCCTATAAAATCTAAGATGGGTCCTGGCACTGAAAGTTAACCTGTCAGCTCATTAGAAGTTTGCTTCACATTTTCAAAACTTACATTCCAAAAAAAAACCAAAAAAACCTTACATTCCTCAACTATATATTTTTATAATTGATAAAGGTTTTTGTGATGATTTAATGCATGTGTACCACTTATCATATTGCATAGTATATAGTAAATATTTTATTTTAAAACATTATTATTATTGTTCTAATGTTGATTCTCACCTCCTCTTTATATTTTTGTTACTTTCCTCACACTGTCCTCCAGTATTTGTTCTTTATATATTCACTTCTCATTCAGCAAATACTTTTTTTAAAGATTTATTTATTTATTCATGAGAGACAGACACAGAGAGAAAGGCAGAGACATAGGCAGAGGGAGAAGTAGGCTTCTCACAGGGAGCCCGATATGGGACTTGATCCGGGATCCCAGGATCATGCCCTGAGCCGAAGGCAGACACGCAACCACTGAGCCACCCAGGTGTCCTTCATTCAGCAAATACTTATTAAGGACTTGCTAATTGACAGGCACTCAGCTAGCAATCACTGATATTTAATAATGCAGGCACCCTACCCTGAAGCTCTCAAGCAAGTAGAAGGGACAAATCTGCAAATCACCAATTATAACAGCATATTACATTATGCAGAAGAAAATAGCCATACTCCATCCTCATCAATAGAAACTGACATACTGAATTTTAAACCTTAAGCATAATTATGAACAATTTCTGAAGATGCAAATGCAACAACATGAAAACAGTTTCAAAGACAGTAGATATCATCTAACTATATAAATAATTACAATAAACAAAATAATCACAAATACCAATTGTCTAAACATATCAATTAAAAATTAACTTGTCACAGTGGTTAAAAAAATAATATCAACTACCTATTGTGTTAGAAGAAATCCACCATTTCAAATATAAAGACTCAGATAAGTTAAAAGTAAAGAGAAAGACAAAATATATCATGTTAACACCAATGAAAAGAAAGTAGTTATATTAATTTGGGTTATGAAGTATGCTTCAGAACACGGAAGATAATAAGAGATACAAAGTGTCATTATATAGTGATTAATAAATAAGTTAGGTCTCCAAGAACACATTAAAACCCTAAACATGTATGTACTCCACAACTGAGTCTCAAAATACACAAGGCAACAACAGATAAAACTGAAAGAATAAATAAATTCATGATTATAATTGAAGACCTCAATACCACTCTGTCAGTAATTGACAGATCAAGCAGAAAATCAGTGAAAAGGAAATAGATGATTTGAACAAAATTGTCAATCAACTGCATTAAATTGACTTGCAGGGAATTGACCCCCCAAAATCAGCAGAAAACACATTCTTCTCAGGTTCATATGAAACAGTCATCAAGACAGATCATATTCTGGGACACAAGACATATTTTAACAAGAGAAGAAATGATGCAACGTATGTTCTCAGGCCACAATGGAACTAAACTAGAAATCATAACAGGAAGATAGCTATAAAATATCCAATTTGAGAATTAGATACAACTCCAAAAAATCATTGGTAGAGAAAGAATTTTAGGATAGATTTTTAAAAATTTGAATTAGATTAAAATAAAATACAATATATTTGTGATAGGCATCTAAAGCAGTGCTTAGAGGAAGATTTATAGCATGGTGTACATAACAGAAATATATAAGATCTAAAATTAAAATCCCAAGTTTTTGCCTTAGAGTACTAAACATTAAGGGCCAATTAAATCTGTGGAAAGTAGAAAAGGGGGAATAAAAAAGTTCAGAAATCGATAGAATTAAAAACAAGAAAAAGTAGAGAAAGCTAATGAAACGATATCTGGTTCTTTTAAAAGATCAGGAAAGTTGATAAATCTCTAAGAAATCCATCCAAGATTAAAAAAAAAAAAAAAAGACAAAAGGACTTGGGCAATTGACATTACCAGATTTTTCAAGTAAGAAGAGGAGTCACCATCATGACAAGGTAATTGCCCCTGATTACCTGGATGAGGGAGAATTGCTGATACACAATGAGGACAGGAAGCCGTATGTGTAGACTCAGTTTATCCACTTGAGTGCCCCTTGCAATTCTTTTTCTGAATGGGAAATAAATTAGTGTTGCAACCCTGGACTGAGAAGGAAATGGTTGCAAGAGACTCAGACTGCCCCTAAATGAGAGTATAGCTCACACCAGTAGGCAAACATCCAAGACCAACAGAGCAAATACACAAGAGCAAGGGGAATTTAGAGTGTAGTGTAGGGAGGGAAGTGAAGGAGAACCAGTTCAAGCCATGTGACCAAGTGCAGTGTTGGAAATGTCATTCATCCCACTAACCTTTCTTTTCAATATCCACCTCAGAAAAGAAGACTTACTGATATGCTGGGGGATCTTACTCCCCAAATGTATTTGGAGATGTGGAATTACATAACATAGAGTAGTTAACAGAAGTCAAGAATCTTCCCAGCATTAAACCTCAAGCAAGACTCTCCTTGGGCAGCCCTTAAGTGGTGACTATGGAGATAGTGTCTGACCATTTCTGCTTTAAGTAGGAATGGTCAGACTCTTTTTCTGCACAAAGGGATGCACCACCCTGATGTCTACATTTCATACCCTCCTTTTCTTTTACATATTTTAGATCTGCATAACATTTTGGAAGGTTTATGGGCCAAATTATGCTCCTTCTCATTGTATTTCGTACCAGTAAGTCTTAGCTCTGTCATAGCATCTGCTTTCCAGGGGAATATGAACTAACCTTTAAATATGAATATAACCTTTAAATAAATATCAATAAACTGCATGAAACTATTACTGAAGGGACCAATAATAAACAATGATACTCTCAACCCTTAAAAATGACCTTCCCTTTTTTCAGGGCCTTCTGGGAAAAAAAAATATATTTTTAAAAACAAAAAAGGGAAATACTCTAATAACTAAGACAAAAAATAGCAGTTTCTGAAACTATAACTACCTTATACTATCAAAGAATGGTAAACCTTTAGGCTTATGTTCCAGTGCTTAAAACTGATAACATGGGATGCCTGGGTGGCTCAGCAGTTGCCGGTCTGCCTTTGGCTCAGGGAGTAATCCCGGAGTCCTGGGATCGAGTCCCACATCAGGCTTCCTGCATGGAAACTTCTTCTCACTCTGCCTATGTCTCTGCCTCTCTCTCTGTGTGTCTTTCATGAATAAATAAATAAATAAATAAATAAATAAATAAATAAATAATAAATATTTTTTAAAAATGGATAACAATGCCTGTTAGAATTGCATTTTTGTTTGAGAGACAATAAAGTAAAGCTTTAAATCAAAGAAGGCAGAGATCGAGATAGAGAAATAGAAAGATGATAGATAAGTGATAGATGATAGAGAGAAAGAGGATAGATGATAGTAAAGGAAAGGAGAGAGAGAGAGAGAGCGATAGAGAGAGAGTTTAAAGTCATATATAGGGATCCCTGGGTGGCGCAGCGGTTTAGCGCCTGCCTTTGGCCCAGGGTGTGATCCTGGAGACCCGGGATCGAATCCCACATCAGGCTCCCGGTGCATGGAGCCTGCTTCTCCCTCTGCCTGTCTCTCTCATTCTCTCTCTCTCTCTCTCTGTGACTATCATAAATAAATAAATAAAAATAAAAAAAATAAAGTCATATATATATATGGATTTATTGGCTACTACAGAGGGTGAGAGAAACACAGCACCTTTATAATCATGCTCTGCAGGTAGAATTTTGTTTCAAAGCAAGGAAATAATGCTATTGTTGCATTAAATTACTGCCATGTCAAATTAACAAGGTGGCTAGGCTATACACCGTTGCCTTTCCACAAAACTAAAGGCATCCTATCAATTTATCAACAAAATATTTATTCGGCTTGCTCTTTCTTTCAATCCTTTCTACTTCTGTCTTACCTAGGTTTTCATTACCTTTCATCTGGATCTCTAAAATAGCCTTCTATCTGCTGTCCTCTCTCAAATACTATTCCTTTCAAAACACATTCCATATAACAAATGTGCCTTTTTTTTAAACACTAAGGTGACTGTGTCCTTCAACAGCCAATAACCTGCAAATCCTTCATTTCTCCAGCCCTATGTATACCATAGAGCTTCTTTGTCCCCGTCTCAGCATCACCACATTATACTGAAACGTTGCTCATTATATCTCCTTCCATTCTATAACCTTTGTGGGGGCAGGCACTATGCTTTCATTTATAGTGCTTTAGTACATGTTTATTGAATTGAGTTGTAATTTTCATTAAACTTCAGTGAGTTATCAAACAAAATTTAACAACATCCATTGCTTGTAAAGATTCCAAAACATTAAATGCCACTTTAAAGCAATGTTATCTCCAGAAAATGTTTTGACTCTTCCTCTACTCCAACAGAGTGAGTGTCACTTCCTCCTGTATTACCTCTACAACTTATACCACAGCCATCAGAAAGATGAATATTACATTTTAATCAATACATTTACCTTGCTATATCTTTCTTCTGGATATAATGAGATGAACTATTTCTTGCAGGGTTTTTTTTAGATGAACTATTTCTTCTTCATTTCTATATATTCATGACTTAGCACAGTGTCTTACTTATACTAGATTCTTAAGCTCTTTGTTTAAATTGATAAATTTCAGTAATTTTAGCTCTGCTAATAGGAACCATTTTGAGAAGACATAAGAGGTAGCGTAAGCCACTGGATTTTTTGCTACTCTCAGGTTTCAAAGGCTTAATTTCTGGTCTTTATAAGCTGGTTTTTCTAGAATAATTTGTTTGGAGATTGCCTATAAATAGAGCTTTTATAAAATGAAATAAAACAATAATTTAGAATGTGTCTTGAACACCAAAAGTTCTATTAAATGCAAAATTTTGTGTGGCACCACACTAATTTTTATCATCATAATTGCCATCATGGTTAGTATCATATTCTTTTTAAATAGCTATGCTGAGCTGCATTCCTAGTGTTTCTGTGAAATGTCTTTGAAAAGTGAGTAGAGTATTGTATAGCAGCACAAGCAGAAACTGATTGGAATTCAATCATTTGGAAGGATATCTGTTATTTTCCTCCATCACTTTGCTTTATCCCCCTAGTGCTTGCCCAATTTCTGCTTCAGTCCAGAAGCATAGCTTTTGTGACCTCAAAGATTTCTCTGAATGGGAAATTTGGCTTGGGAGAATCTACACCTGCACCTACCCTGCAGGGTGGGGCCAGACTGCAAATTAATTGCACTGCAGTGAGTGCTGTGAATCTGAGGAGTCAATTTCCCAGCCATCTGAATTACGGATTAAGCACTAGGATGGCTGGGACTTTGTATCTAGTCTCTGTTATGGTGTTTCTCTTTTCTTTCATTCCATCAATTTAAAGCCAATCAAACCTTAAGGTTAAATTTATCATTTTTTCATCTCAGAGTGCATACTCCTTGAATTTTTACTGTGAAGTTTATAGGTCTTTATACAGTTCACAGGTCTGTGACTGTAGGCTTTTCTTGCTTCTGTGATTCACCCCATTACTATTAATATTTCTATCCTCAAACAAAAATATAGAAGTGCCAAAAAAACACTCTCTTGGCATTTACAGCTTCCAAATAAACAAATCTATTAGGACTCTCATCATGTTTTTTATTTATAAACATAATTTATTCTATTCTGAATTTTTCTCTTGACTGCTGCTGTATCTTCACTGTTTCCCTCGAATATATATTTTATTATAGCTATATTTTTTGACCACTTTAAGTTCCTCCTACTTTAGAAATAAAATTTTTTTCATTGAGATGCCCATCAGATAAAATATTTCCCACCAGACATATATTTACTCAAGTTGCATTGGAAAAGTAAATTTGTGTCATATTGTAGACCATAAGAGATGCTACCAGCAGTAAATCCATGTCAAGGATCTTTGCAATTTTTGTGTTAAATGGTAAAATATGTGATACAGTATGTTCTTCTTATTAGTCAGTGTATAGCCCTTTGAAGTAATCCAGAATTATTCTCTTAGGGGAGATGTCATATGCAAAGGCAATGTAGACTTTGATTGGCAATTCCTTCCCCAGCCCTTTTAAATGAAGATGCCTATGGGGAACACACCAAAGTCAGTCATGGCAAGATGGTTTTCATTCACCCTGACACTTCCTTCTAGCCCCTTTGCTCCTATGTTTCCTCTGGCACTCTTTAATGTATGAACTATAAAACACTTTTTAGTTTTTGTGACTTTATAGTTCTGAGTGAAAATGGATAATTGTTTTCATTACATTTTTATGCAACACTATAACTCAACTGACTGTCATCTGCTTAAGAGTCATGACCTTTAATAGTGAATTATGACAGTAGGTTATTGATTGTTTGGAGATTGTTGTCAATTAAATATAATTTTCCTTTGGATCTCTTAATATTGATTTTCTTTTTTCTTTAAGTGCTGTAATGCTCTGGTGTGAACCATTCTTGTAATAGTTTTATGTATAAAATCTGAGGTCTTTGAACTTTCTGGTTGCCAGGATAGATCCTAGAGCATTCTACTCCTTTTCTTGATCACTGTTTTTGAATTTCTCTCAATTTCTGTGCACTCTACTTTCAGATCTCCAGATCTATAAGGAGAGTTGGAAACCACTGGTTTTCATAAAGACAAGATTAAACTGGGAATTCAGTAACATTTTTTGGAATTCAATGAGAATAGCATCTCAAATAACTTACTAAATGTCAAAATCAGAGAATTCTACTTATTATGTGATTTAATTGAATTATTGGTCTGCTCAAGTAATTCAGATTTTTAAAATTTATCTTCCTTTTTAAAGATGTATTTATTTATTTTTACAAAGAGAGAGAAAGCAGGAGAAGCAGAGGGAGAGAGAGCATCTCAAGCAGACTCCCTGCTGAGTATGGAGCCCAATGCAGGGCTCCATCCCAGGACCCTGAGCTCATGACCTGAGCTAAAATCAAGAGTCAGCCACTAAACTGATGACCCAAGTGCCCTAATTCAGTTTATTTTTTTAAGATTCAGTATTTATAGACAATATTTATAGATTATATTTGTAAGGGAAACACATGATAAATATATGACATCTTAGTTTCTGAGATAAACAATCTGTTGATAAAGATATGATTTTCCCAGACAAACGTTTCTTCTGCCTTTCAGAAATAAATTCTCTACGTGTGAAGACAAATTATAAACCAATAGAGATAACAAAGATTTATACCACACAGTCAACATTACCTTAGGCCTGGCATGGTTTAAGTTATTGTCTTCATCAGCTGTGTACTCTAGACAAAAAGCAAATCCTACAAACAGAATTTTTTGAATCTGTAATGGATATATCATCTTGGTCCACATATTCATTTTGTGGTAGTTAATACTCTAGCCTACGTGGTAGCCATTAGGGTTTTCCACCTAGGAATGCCCCATAAAACAATAGCACCTTCTATAAATAAGTATATGATAGCCCAGTATAGAATTTCATATTCAAAAGCTTTGCATCCCCAACACATTGATCCCCCAAACCATTCATATCTCAATCTTTTATCTGTGTTTACTTGTGGAATGCTCTCTGGAATGAGGATCTCTGTTTGTAAATAACAGTTACTCCTAAATGGTAGAGTTCAGATTTGTATTTTTTCCCATGTTCTTATTTGAAGTTTCCTATTTTAATTTACTTTTTCTGAAATAAATGCATTTCCTCTTTGTATGGCCAAAAAGAAGGAAGAAACTTCCTTCAAGTCCCAAAAGAATTATATTCTTTTTATTTATTATTTTTAGAAAGATGTATTCTATCTGCTGATTTCAGATCTAAATTCTGTCTCACACTCTAGTCTCACTGATGTAACAGTTCCAGAACTCTGTGCATGTGTGATTGTTTGTGTTTGGTTATTGCTGATATTTTTTTTCACGAGACAAAGAAATAGAAACCCTGGATATTTGTGGATGGTCTTCAGTAATTGAATTATCCCTATGTGTACTTGATTGATACTTATTCATTGCAAAAATTCCATAATGTATCTATCTCTCTACTCTTCCATGGTGGACTTTATAAATTACTTAATATATATAAACTATATATATATATATATATATATATATATATATATATATACACGGTTTGAATCCATCTTAGCATAGAACTTCGAGGATCTGCTGCAATTTGTCAGAGATGGCAGGCAAGGTAAGGCCTTTGTACCAACATGGATCTACATTTCCAAAATCTAAATCCATAGAATGACAAACAATTCCTCCATGATCCAGCCCCTGCCTCTTGTTCTAATTTTGTCTTTAATGATTTTAGCCATTCCAGAAAAGTTTGCTAAAATATGTTGTTCTTAAACTCTGTGCCACTGCACATGCTGTTTCCTTTCTGGGATTTGTCCTCAGTCAGCTTATGTCAACAGTTGTATTAATATCCATCCCTTCTTTCAGCTCAAATGTCAACTCTTTCATAAAGCCACATTCACATTCCATGCAGAGTTAAATCGGTTCTTGGTTCATCCAGGGTGCTGAATACATGCCTCATTGTTAGCATGCATCTCTTTATTATACTTTTGTTTGTTTTCTACACCAAACTGTGAAGCACTATAGGTCAAGTTGGGTTCTGTTCATCTCAAGGTTCCTGATGCTTAGCAAAATTCTTGGAATCAAATAGATTTCATAAATGGGTGTAACTAGATAAATGAATGACCAAACTTTACTCCCTCAGATGTAAATGTTAAAAGCATCTTGAGAAAAGGTTAAGTATTTTGACTAAAGCTGATTAGTCAAGATAAGCTAAATAATGCAGTAGAAAGGACCTCCTAATCTCAAAGCTGTACTCCCTGCTCATGCAAAATCTGCCACAGATGGTAACAGACCTTTTGACCATCCATCTTCTCAGAGATCTATGAAGATAGTAGCTACATTATCGTGTGACTTCACCATCTGAAACCTATGTGGTCTCCTGGTTGACATGATAAGGAAAATAGTGTGGAAGGGTAACATAGTTTTAGAAATGTTTTCATCCATAAATGATATAGTACATGCCTGCTCAACCTCATAAACTGGAATTAGTCACTTGGCTGCACCAAATCCAAAGTGGTAGGGAAGTATACTGTTTCCTTGGCCCAGAAGAAGAGACAGACACCTGTGATGAGTACTCTTAGTCCTTATCATCACTATGAGTGCAAATCAAAAAATAAGTTGTGATTTTCTTAATTTGGAAGATGAAATACATATGGATTATGAGAATAAACAGAAAATATACTACTCATCTATTGTTGTAAATAAAATCTGCCCTGTGGGATATCAACTGCATTGAATGAGGGGAGAGCTTGTTTAGCATCCTGTAAAGTAAGAGAACATCCAGATTTCCATAAATGAAAAAAATTAATAAATATAGCTACTGCCTATGGCAATGATTTTTTGGGGCGACCTAGCTCTGAGAAGTGAGTAAGAAACTGTAACTATCTTCAAATTACTAATGCTGTTTCAGATGAGTGGACTTGTTGCTTAAGAAAAGGCTAAGCATAGGCTATGTGAAAAAGTTCATCATTCCTGCAAGTGTTGCAGAATATCCTAACAAGGGAGAAATAAAATCTATTTACTGGTTCATCAATTTTTTTTTATTCAGATGCAGTATAGTATTGCAGAAACCATGCTTATTAAGTCTTCAAGTTTCTACACGTGGTTCTGTCAGAAAATGCCTGAATAATCTTTTATAAGTTATCCCAAGCACTCTGTGCCTTGATTTATTAATCTATAAAATACAGGAAAATCAAAGACATGAGTTCTCAGATCTCTTCCAGCTCCTAAAGTTTATAAGTCCTATAGGTCATGCATTCATTCATATAGTCTTCAATAAAGATCAGGTGCAATAATTTAGTTTCAAACACTTAACAAAAATCACTTCCTGGTGTCACTCTAACATCACCTTCTACCTCCTCTCTGTTTTCACACTGCCTTTTTCTTGGTATACCTTCTTCCTTTGAAAGATTACCAGGTGTTTAACACTTTTGTTAAAATCATTAGTGTCCAATTGAAACATTTTCCTTGGTGCAATCAGAATAAATGAAGGGACATTTAAATAGGAAGAAATTGAAAGTGTGCAGCTGTCCAAATAATGTATTGTTGACATGAAATACTAACTTATTCATGGGATTCTCCAGAGCTACAACCAATGAATGAAAAAGGTCTCCCTTAGTCATGTCGTGGTAATAAAACTCAAAATAATTCAAGATAGAAATTATTTAGCTCTGATTTTATCTGTCTTCAAAATACCAAACTGATTCATTTCACATAAGACCAAACAAGTGACAGTAACAGAGCTTTTTCATATATTCCAATAGCCTATGTAATTTAATTTTTGATGACAAAATTTGACATCTTTATGTTGCCATAGAAACTTGTAGAGGCTTTTCCACTTTCTTCTTCCAATCTATAGGGCTTTTTGTTACCATATATATATATCGGTCCTTGGAAAGAAGACAAAAATCCAAAATGCAAGAAAACAGTGTAAATTTTGTCACCTAAGGTCTAGAATTTGTCTCAGTGGCTTTGCCACATGCAAACTTAATTGCTGGAATTGGAACTTATAGTTTTTGAAGGCTACTCAGGAAGTAAGGGACAGCCAGATACAATCCCCAGAGATACAATGAGACCTTTAGCAATTGATTAGCATGAAATAAAAGGCAAGTTGGGAATCCAGGGGGAAGTGACATATGTGCTTCTGAGGACAGGGAGTAACTATCTAATCTTCCTTCTGATTGTTCTGGGAGCTTACTATAATAAAAATACTATAGACTGCGTGTCTTAAACAATAATCATTTCCTTTCCACAGTTCTGAAGTCCAAGATCAAGATGTCAGTCAATTTGATTTCTGGTGAGAAATAGCACCATGGTCTGTAGATGACTATCTTTTCACTGGGTACTTACTGACCTATCTTTTCTTATAAGGGCATGAATTCTATCACCTGGACTTCACCCTCATGACATAATCACCTCCTAAAGGCCCCATCTTCTATTACCATCAAATTAGGCTTAGATTCCAATGGCTGAATTTGTGGGCACAAACTGTCTATAACATTATTCCTATCTACAAAAATTCTCTGTTCTGTCTCAGTCCAGAAAACTGAGGTATAAATCTTAGGGATGCTCTTGCAGGCTCAGTTTTTTATGCTCTATGCATTCAAACCCATGTTCACCTGCTTTTCGGGTTTGTAGTTCTGCTGGTCAGAGGTGATTGCTGAGACACAGTTCATGGTTCAGATGAGGCAACCCAGTTTTTAGCTCTCTAAAGGTGTTATAGAAGATAGTGTCGTGTAGCAGAAAGAGAAAGAACTTTGCAAAAAGAAGCAGAAGGATTTCGAAATGTGCTTTTCTATATACGAGTTGTATAACATTGGATGCTAAATTTTCTGAGCCCCTTTTGCCCATTTTGCAGTTATTGCAAGGATGTGTTGTTTCAGTTTTAATGTGACTATGTCCAGCCTTGAAGTAGATCATGATTTGCTCAAGCAATTCATATCAGTCCTAACAGCAGGCTACTTAACAGTAAGCATGCAACCCATTCTGCACAGTGAACTCCAAGGTAAGTCAGCTGACAAGCTTCTGAGAAAATTTTTTACTCCATCATTAGAGGTGAGAGTAATAGCTAAAAAGAACCTTCCTTCCCCCAAAGTTGTTAGAAAACAACTGAGGCAGATATTGGCAGCAAACCACCTTGAGGACACAAGGTGGCCAGCCTAGAAACAAAAAGCAGGCATGCTCCGAAGGCCACACTAACACAAGGGGGATCATAGTTTCCTAATGGCAGTTGCTGAGCTGTTCCAGAGAAGGCCAACTTTGGAAGTTTTATTAAGTTCACAGACAGAGGACTTTAAGTAACAGTTAACTAGTTTTTTGCTTCTTTTTGCAAAATGTACCCATATTAATGCATCCACCCATTCCAGTTTTTATGCCACCCCCTCATTCCATCATTAACCTGGATAGTTATGCACAGATCTGGAGCCTCTGGTCCTTGAGATTGAAGAAGCAACTCCGTCTTCTCCCAATAGGTTTGGTTTTGGAGGACAGGGAAGAGGGAGAGGGGTACACTGTGGCCAGGATAGCCTCCTAAGTTTCCTTCCTCTTTTCTAGGAGGCATAATTTCTCTCTTTCTTCTCTGGTGAATAATTACTCAAATTCAATGGAGAGCCTGCACTGTATGTAATTAAGTCACAAATCAAAACTGATCCCCAAACAAAGCCATCATATTCACAAGGTGATTTTTCAAAACCTCTTATATATCTTCATCTAATTATTAATCTAAGTAATATCAGTCAATTCTAACACAGATGGTAGTATAAGAGTAACATATTCCATCTGGACAAACAGATGGGCAAATGGGATTAAAGTTATGCAGATAGAAATTATGAGCTTTAGGAAAAAATCCTCTTTTTTATGATAAGATAGCTCCCATCAGTGATAATATTTGTCTTCTAACAAAAGAACACTACAGTAGAGAAACCCAGGTCCTTTCACTGAATTTATTATCAATTTTAAAGTTGTAAAATTTAATGTTCTATTAGAACAATATTAATATAAGTTTAGGATATGGCTATCTACATAAATGAGATATATAGATATTTAAGTTTAGGGGTATAAATGTATATGTAATTTGAGAGGTTTAGATAAGTTAGGAGTATAGCTATCTATATAAATTTAGAGGTGTAGTTATCCCTATATGTTTAGGACTGTGGATAGCTAGAGGTATAGATAGCTATTTAAGTGTACAAATATGTATTTCAGTTATAGGTATAAATTATGTATAAACTTGGGAAATAGATAACAATTTAAGTTAGAAACATAGACATTTATATAAATGTTTGAATGTAGATATCTATGTAAGATTAGAGGTGTAGATATCTATATAAGATTATGGGGGAGATGTCTATTTAAATTAGCTGTGTAAAAATCTATTTAGGCTAGAGTGTAGATGTCTATGTAGTTTTTATTCTATGTCTACATTTCATGAGTCACATCTTTGAGCACTGACTGTAAAGATAGAAAGTTATTTTTATGTTGTTCTCTAACTATACCAGGAGCTCTGATAACAGATAGACTTTCTCATGGGAAATGTACAGATTATCATTTCTTAGAAGTTAACAGTTTGTCTTTCTATCACAGACTCACTTTAGTGACTACTCTGGTCTGTTATTATAGACTTTGCAATCAGACAGATAGGTCAAGATTTTCTTCTGCATCATATTAGTATGTAACTTGTTTAACTAATCAATCAATTAAAAAAAAATAATTGGTTGACGTGCTCCTGGGAGCTCAGTTAGTTGAGGGTCTAACTCTTGGTTTTGGCCCAGGTCATGGGATCAAGCCCTGAAATGGGCCCACACTCAGCAGGGAGTCTGCTGGAGATTCTCTCTCTCTCTCTCTCTCTCTCTCTCTCTCTCTCTCCCTCTCTCCTTCTCACTCTGGTCTGCCCCTCCCCTCCCTACTCCTGCACTAGCACTCTCTCACTCTCCAAAATAAAAGAAATAATAATAATAAATCTTAGAAGAAATCGGTTGATTATAAGGATGAAATAGTATGACATAAGAATTTCTAGCAGATTTTGTCAATCATATGGTTCTCCCACAGACTCTTAAATGAATTTGGGGTAAACATAGCCCTGGTGGAACCTATGATTCTCTGAATTTCTCTTGTGAAATTCACATATATATTTTGAAAATGGAGAGACACCCAGGTGTCACCAGAGACAGAACTTAAAGAATCCCCAATAAGGAAGAGCTAACAATAGTTCCTTCAGTTCCTAGTAGGCAGGAGGCTAATGTGGCAAAAAGAGTGGGTCAGAAAGATGAGAACTAAAAGTCATTCTTTTTGTAAATTCAAACTCTCTTATCTCAAGTAGTGTCCTGAATTTTTAGTTCATTCATCTGCAAGGTGGGTGATGGCAAAGATTATATTGACTCAGTGAGTTAAAACTCTACTAGGCCTCTACAAGAAACTCAGATGAACCAATATTACAAGGGGCTGGGCGGCACAGTCTTTAGCCAGATATTTAGAGGGTTGGCCTTGAGGAGGACAGAGGGGGAGAGAGTATAAATACTGATGTATTCATTGTGCCTCTTGTAAAAGCTGAATCTCTATATACAGTATTTTATTTCATCTTTACAATGATGAGACACTATGGATATTAATTTACCCATTTTGTGAGTGAGAAATTAAGAATTACAGGAATAAAGTAAACAATCCTAGATTACACAGCTGGTAAGTAGAAAAAGCAGAGATGTAAGCCAGCCAGTATGCCTCCAAGTCCCAAGTTTTGTGTATAATATTTCAAAATCTGCTCGATAATGTTTATCTCTATGAAAAACTATTCAAATATTTTCTTGAATACATTGATTATTCTTTCTTTGCTAAGTATCTCACTTGAAGCCAAGTTCCCCCAGATGTCCTAACAGATAAGCTAAATTTTCACAGGCCTATCTTCTATGGTGTCTCTGTTTCTTAGATATATAGCTCTGTAATCCCCTGGAAGAGATGCCATACACTTGTAACTCTCAGACTCATAATCCTAAACAGAATTTTGTGGCCAACAAAGCAAGCCCTCAGTTTCCCATTGTTCTGTCCATGTATTTATGTTATGATTTCATATTGTATGCTATCTTGTTAAGGCTCAGTCAACATTCTTCATAAAACAATTCTTAAACCTATTCTATTGGTTAGGGAGCATTATAAAATCCATAAGAGACGTATGTGACTATAAGAATCATATAGGGTTAGATAATGTATTTTTTCATCAATTAGGGATCATGTAAATTTTTGACCAAAATAATTGATTTACATAAGTTATATTTTAACATTGTTTAAGTGTTAAACTCTGTTCTCTTTTTCATATCAAATCTTGACTTTGGCCTAAGCCTTTCTTGTTTTTTAATGAAGCATTTCCTTATTTTATTAAATAAACTTGACATGTAACATTGCTGTAAGTTTAAGGCATATGGCATGTTACTTTCACTCATTGGTTTTATTATAATGTAACAATTTTCACTTACATTTTTACAATAGATCTCTTGCTTTCAGTTTGCCCCTTCCAAACTATACTCTAAATGGCTTTAAGAGTGAGATTTTTGAAAGGCAAATGTTATATATTAGTTCCTTGTGTAATTCTTGAACACTTTCATTCCCTACAAGGTAAAATCAACATTATGTACATGACCTTTATGAAGCATCCCTGATGGAGTTCTTATTGCTGTCCCCAAACACATTGTACTGTAGGCTAGCTATAGTTAACCACTACATGCTTTTTCTAACTTCCTTTCATTTGTACACTATTAACCTTACTGTATTTGGACACTCTTCACTTCTTTTCTGAATGTGAATAATTCTTATCCATGCCTTTCCCCAGCTGTAATATTCATGGTAAAACCTGTTGACCCATAAGCTTCGGGTAGATTAGCTCTATTTTGTCTTAGTTCTATATCCTAAGGGACCTTTGCTTAGTTTTTCCTAGGCCTGACGTCCAGTAGGTAAACCCCAGAAGAAGCAACACAACAACTGAAAATCATCGAGACTATTCATACCACTTGGTACATAGCTATTTCCCTAAGCCCTAAAAGTGACCCACCATGACAACCTAGGCTTACTTGGCCGATTGAAAGAGAACATCATCTCCTCTCCGAGGATATGTGACATTGCCTTCAAACCCAACTAAATGAGGCCTACATGGGCTTCCTTTGTAATACAACTGGTAGTCATTCTGTATGATCAGTACCTGTGCCATACTGTTAATTATCACCCCTCTCTCTACCATAGCACTTAAGACACTTCACGAAAAAAAAAAAAAAAAAGGCTTATTTGTTAATCTTCTTGAAGTAGCTTTAAGTACTCTGAGGAAAGGAACTCTATCATATTCATCATTTTATGACCAGCATCTAGAGACATATGTAACAAAATTTGGTAGTTAATGAATGTTTTATGAGTGAGTAAATGAATGAAAGAATGAATGAATAAAATTTATGAACAGTACAGCTATCAAAGCGCTGGTTCCACTGAAAAGCCCTTTGCCATAATGCAATCATATAAACCTGCACAGAACAAAGTGATGCTTATCCTAAAGCAGACACCTGGTCATTTTTTTTTTATTATGGTGGGAAAAAATGTATCTACATACACAAAATCTGAATTTCTAGTTGAGTGAAATGGAAAAGAGTCTCTTTTGTCAGTCCTTCAATAGCCTGAGAAAGGAGCACCTGAGTGGCTCAGCGTTTGAGTGTCTGCCTTTGACTCAGGTCATGATCCCAGGGTCCTGGGATGCCTTCTATACCGGGCTCCCTGCAGGGAGCCTGCTTCTCCCTCTGCATATGTCTCTGCCTCTCTCTCTGTGTCTCTCATGAATAAATAAACAAAACCTTTTTTTTGAAAAAAATATTTTTAAAAAGTAGCCTGAGAAAGGTTGGAACAATCACTGAAATAATTTGCAAGTGAGGTCTACTCTGCTTCCTCTACAACCGGAGAAGTGAGTCGCATGCTAGGAATACAGGCTGCCACTGGTTTAAGGAAGACTATGTAAATTAGAGTGGGACAATGGAGTAAAATGTCACAGGCTTTCCACTAATTTTCAAGTTGCCTTTTTCTTGAGGCAGCATTCACTTAGATGTTGTAAATCTTTGTTTATTTTCCAAAGCTCTGACATAACTGATTCACAGTTTCTGCTTGCTTTCTCATGTTTCTGCATGGGATAAGAGCTTGGATCCTCCTGTTCTGCCATTTTCCTGACATCACTCCAGACACCATATTTACTATTTATGAAGTACACAACTACTGCATTACACACCAAGGCTCCATTCTATATTATCATCATTGTTATGGTTTAGTTGTATTATACTTTATCATCACTGGGAGACATTATTTCACATTATACAGTGGTATCTATACACAGTCTATTAAGGTTATATTTCAGAGAATTTGTGAAGAAATCTTCTGGTAAGGAGAGATGACAGTATGAAACATGGCCAGTCATTTCAATTACCATAGGCCATTGATTATAGGTTAATGAGCATGTATGGAGCATGCTAAGAAATACCTCCATGGAATGAAATCCTGCACATTTTCAAAAGCACAGCACAAAATATTATAATATCATGATATAATACACAAATCCTTGAGAATAAGTAAACGTAAGTTGAATTGCATATTTACCCACACATAAAATATGATATTTGAATTATTCAGAGTATGACTACATAGTCAGAATGATCTATGAATATTTATTTGTTGCCCATTTGTGGAAACAAGTTGTTGTAGACACTGTCATGCAACATACATTTCAGGATATTCATATCTATCTTGTTTCACTATTCCTTGAAAGGTATCATGAAGAAAGTGCTAAATTGGAAGTTGTTTTTCCTCAATTTTCTTTAAGCCTCAAGAGGCCAGGATTATTTCTATCTTGCACATTGTTAAATTGCCAGTCATGCTGAGTCAAATCAAAGACATTTAAAGAGTATTTTTTTGCATGAAATGATGGATGAATGAATAAAAGAATAAAGGCACTAAGAAGAAAAATTTTTATCAAATTTAACAATCACTTGTCTGCTGGAATGACAGGTTAGAATCCAGAAGAGTCCCACCCTCAGAACAAATTTGCCAATTTCAATGACTGCGTTGGTAGCAGGTAGTGAAAGTACATAAGTTACAAAGAAGAGTTCAGAGATATCTCTTCTGAAGCAGGTGCAAACCTCCCAAGTATGAAGACCCAGATAAGAATGGAAGACAGAAGGAGAACAGGAATAAATCCATCAGAGGCATTTCTGCTTTTAGCTTAAGAAAACTGAAGGATGAACAGGAAACCTGCGGTAAGCCCCTGGTCCCCCACCAGCATTCCTGTATTTCAATTACTGAAGAATGAATGTGGAGTAGGAGAAGAAAAGAAGAACCCCTCAAGACCTTCAAGAAGCCTTTTATATCTGCCACATGCATTTCAAAGTTTTTGGGAGGAGAAATAAAGCTAAAAGAGATCACCAGAGGAACAGAAGACTGTGGATGAGGCTGTAGAACAAGTATCTTAACGGTAGAAAAGCCTGGGAGCCATATATAAATATATGTGTATATGTACAATATAATCAAAATACATGTTTGATCTATCAATTCTCTAAAATAATTGTGAGAAAAATAATTGTGGTAACTGCTTGAAGAAATGTGACATTTCAGTAGAGACATGAAAATGAGAAGGTCCAAATAGAAATGCTAGAAATGAAAATATATCATGAATAAATTATTTGTGCTTAACAGCAGACTGAAGAGAGCAGAGAGAAGAAATGGTGACTATGAAGATAGATAAAAAGTTAATACCCAAACTGAAACAAAAAAAGAACAAACTGTGGCGCAAAAGGTAACAGAATATCTGAGATCTATGGATTAATAACAAGTGATGTAAATGTGTGTATAGTTAAAATCTCCCCCTAAAAAAGAGAGGAAATAATGGGAAGAAATAAAATTTGAAGAGATGTACTTTCCAAGATTGATTAAAAGAAATAATACGCAGATTCAAGTTCTGTGAACCCCCAAAGAATAAGTGCAATAGAAAACCACACATAGCCACACCATTATAAAAAAGTTGTAAAGCAGAGGTAAAGGACAGATATTAAAAGCTTTCAGAGAGGAGGGATGCCTGGATGGCTCAGCGGTTGAGTGTCTGCCTCCAGCTTAGGGCGTGAACCTGGAGACCCGGGATCGAGTCCCACATCAGGCTCCCTGCATAGAGCCTGCCTCTCTCTGTGTCTCAAATAAATAAATAAATAAATAAATAAATAAATAAATAAATAAATAAAAGAACCTTCAGAGAAAAAAATACCAATTGCTACAAGAAAATAATGACTTCTGGGATCCCTGGGTGGATCAGCGGTTTAGCGCCTGCCTTCGGCCCAGGGCGTGATCCTGGAGTCCCAGGATTGAGTCCCACATCGGGCTTCCTACATGGAGCCTCCTTCTCCCTCTGCCTGTGTCTCTGCCTCTCTCTCTCTCTCTCTGTGTGTCTCCCATGCATAAGTAAATAAAATATTTTTTTAAAAAAAGAAAACAATGACTTCTCACAAGAAACAAAGGTGGTTAGAAGATAACCAAATAAAATATTGAAGGTAATATATAAGACACTGTAAAAAGTCTCAAAACAGAATTTTATATTTGCTTAAAATATTATTTAAAATTGAAGATAAATAAAATCATTTTTATATAGTCCAAATGTGAAAGAATATATTTCAAGCTGATTTGTACAACACAAGTTGTACAAATTACATGTTAACAAAAATTTTATGCCAAAAAAATAAAAAATGATACCACCAAAATCCAGATACTCAAGAAGAAATAAGGAATAAGAGAAATAATGAGTATATTGGTAAATATTAAATTTTTTTTAATAATTGTCTCTCTTTATTTAAAAATGGCAATTGAAAAGGATGAAGGGGGTCGACAAGGTTATAGTCAAGTATGTTTTTACACCACCCACAAGGTAGTGTGTCATTTAAAGACATACTTTCATAATTAGAAGGTAAGAATCCCAGAGCAACTAATAAAACAATAATGCAAAAAAGATGCAACAAAAAACGCAATAGAAAAATATTAAAGTGGAATCATAAAATGCATCTTTTACCCAAAATATGGCAGGAAAAGAGGAGTAAAGATACAAACAAACAAACAAAAAAAAAAAGAGGCAAATAAAAAATAAATACAAATATGAGAAATGTAAATACAATTGCACCAATAATTGCATTAAATGTGATTAGGGTAAACACAAAAGGCAGAGATTATCAACTAGATTAGAAATAATAAAGAAGAAAAAATCAAAATAAAAAAAGCAAAACATGAAACTATGTACTGTTTGCAAGAAACAAAGTTTTTTGTTTTTTTTTTAAAGCTTTTATTTATTTATTTATTCATGAGAGACACAGACACAGACAGAGGGAGAAGCAGGCTCCATGCAGGAAGCCCAATATGGGACTCAATCTGGGGAATCTAGGATCATTCCCTGAGCCAAAGGCAGACGCTCAACTGCGGAGCCACCTAAGCGTCCCAGCAACAAAGTTTAAACATAAAGACCCAGGTAGATGGAAAGAATAATGATGAAAGTTCTATCATGTAAACACACATGGACACAAACAAATGACAAAAAAAGATTTTAAGGAAAAGCTATTCTATCGTGAGTTAAAAAAAGATTTTGTAATGAAAAATATCAGTTACTCAAAAATACTTATGTTGCTAGATGTACTTGCAAATTATTAAATAAAAATTGATGGATTTCAAGATAGAAAGCAACAAATCCACCCACAATCATCACTGGAGATTTTAACACATATTTCATAGGAATTAAAATGAAAGGAACAAAAGTGTGGAAGATAGGAGGGACCAACAAACTTGACTTAGGCAATAATTATACAAGACCATAGTGCAAAATATTTTCAAGTGCACATTCAGTGTTCACGAAGATTGACTATATTCTGTTTCATAAGAATCAATAAATATCAAGAAATTGAACTCATGCAAAATATACTCTTCTGGTCATAGCAATATTACATTAGTAATCAATACCAATAAGATATGTTAAATTTCACAAATATTTAGAAATAAAACTTCTAAATAATTCTAAAGAAATTGCTAGGAAAATGGACAAAATATTTTGAAATGAAGGACAATACAAACTTTATATATCACAGCTTACAGGATGTAGTGTAGTGCACAGGGAGAGGTTTACAGTTTAAAGATTATATTGGAAAGGGGAAACTTTTTTTAAAGATTTATTTATTTATTTGAGAGAGAGCACAAGTGGTGGGGAAGGGGAGGGGAAAGAGTGAGGGAAAGGGACAAGCAGACTCCCTGCTGAGCAGACTCCTTCCCTGAGATCATGACAGATCATGACTTGAGCCAAAGGCACTTGCTTAACAAACTGAGCCACCCAGGTGCTTTGGAAAGGAGAAACATTAAAAATCAGTTTCTAACCTCCAAAACTAAGAAGCTAGAAAACTATAGTTCACACTACCCTAAAAGTTTATATTCCTCTTTCCTCTAAGGTAAGCAGAGTGAAGGGTATAATAAAAACAAAAGGAGAAATCAATGTAATAAGAAATAAATAGTACACAAAGTCAACAAAATTTTGATTCTTAAAAAGAAGAATAAGGTTAGTATATTCCAATAATATAGGTATAAGGAAAAATATACAACATGCAAATTAACAACAATAGGAATAAAGGAGGATCATTATTACAAATATCATTTAATAAAATAATAACAAAGACTATGAACAAGTTCATGCCAAAAAAAAGGTAATTTATAGCAAAAAGGACAAACTCTTAACCCAAGTAAACAAAACACATAAACTACCAAAAACTAGTGCAAAAGAGGGAGAGAGAGAGAGAAACCAAAAAAGCTCACATCTACTAAAATAACTGGTTATATAATAAATATTTTCCTAAAGAAAATTTCTGGTCTAAATAGCTTCTTTGTTGAATTCTCCCAAAACTTGAAGATGAAAAAGTAACAATCCTTTTTTTTTAAGATTTTTATTTATTAATTCACAGGGAGAGAGAGAGGCAGAGACATAGGCAGAGATAGAAGCAGGCTCCATGCAGGAAGCCTGATGCGGGACTCAATTCCAGGCCCCAGGATCATGCCCTGGACCGAAGGCAGACACAATGGCTGAGCGCTACCCTGGCGTCCCAAAAAAGTAACAATCCTAGGAGTAACAATCCCATTTTAAGATTATACTAGAGAATTGGACACTTCTCAATATTTTTTATGAAGCAAGTCATACAGTAACCAAAGAGCCAAAGAGCCAAACTTGGGCACTACCATAATAGAAATATATATATATATATATATATATATATATATATATATATTACATATTATAATAAATAATTACACATGGATATTTGATTAATTTAGCCTAAAAATTGGAATTTATTTGAAATTATATATTGTTCTGGTTATTTTTGTCATGTAAATGCTGCTATTAAAATAAAATAACCTCACTAGTTACCAGTGACAACTAGTAGTAATTAATAATAGGACTTCTTTTTAAGATTTTATTTATTCATGAGAGACAGAGAGAGAGAGAGAGAGAGAGGCAGAGACAGAAGCAGACAGAGAAGTAGGCTCCATGCAGGGATTCCGATGTGGGACTCAATCCCAGGACTCTAAGATCTCGCTCTGGGCAGAAGGCAGGGGCTAAACCACTGAGCCACCCAGGGATCCCAAGAACTAATTAAATAATACATGTGGGAAAAATATAAAAATATCACATATGGTTTTTTGTCCTCTAACACTTACTTTAACATTTATTAAATTTATGTTTTAACCCTTCATTGAGTATTTAAATTTTGTATGCTATATTATTATCTATTCTTAAGGCAAAAATGTTTGACTTTTTAAAGGGAGAATATAATTGTAATAGGACTGAGTAAACTCTTTAATAAAAAAAAGACAATATTGAACTGTTTTATTTTTGTCCCACCATAAAGATTATTTACTCTGTTTCCCTTTCTAATAATACTTTCTTGAATTGTCAGCAGAATTTAAGGAATCCTTTTCTTACATGTAATAGTGAAACTGAATACAGTTAAACATAAACTCTGACTTGCAGCTCTTCCCTTATGAAGCCTAAGCCTACCTTATGAGAATTCCTGCGGTCAGGTCACATGATGGCATCATGTTCAATATGCTCTTGATAAGTGTTTGAGCAAGGACCATTCAGATATTACTATCAAGGACAGTTTTTAGACTTGTAGAATTTGCTTCCAGATTTTCAAATATGGCCAGTTAGCTGTCTACCCATAGACTTGTTTTGGTATACCAGCTGCTTATTAATCAGGTCCTTTCCAAAGGTTTTATCCATCCATTTATGAGAGACACAGAGAGAGAGAGGCAGAGACACAGAGAGGGAGAAGCAGGCTCCCTGCAGGGAGCCCAATGCAGGACTAATTCCAGGACCTTGGGATCATGACCTGAGCCAAAGGCAGACACCCAACCACTGAACCACTCAGGCACCCCTTTTTTTCATTCATAATATATTTTATCCACATATAAGATATTCATTATTTTTAACTCCCTGAAAACATTAGATGGTATAGGTTGACTTTTCTTTTTCAGTGAAGTCTTTTTTAAAGTGAAGAGACCATTTGAAATTCTGAAATTACAGTTGGAAACTAAATAAGTTGCAGTTTTAATAAAGAAATTTAGAAAGTCCTGTTTAACTTGGGGTGCCCTCGAGGCTGAGACATATTTTTAAGTTCAGAAACAGTTTTGTTTCCAAAAAAATGAAAGTTTTTTTCTTTCTTTCTGTTTTTGTTACAATCTACACAGAACATTGAACAACTCAGGTGCAGTCAATTCATCCATTTTTAGGGTCCTTATGGCCTCTTCAAAGATCATCACATAGTTATTGGAAAAGAACATATAAATTTCTGCTTTTACTGTAATCTTCTTTTTTTCCATTCGCATCTTCAATATATTAGAGAAGGACATTCTTCTTGTCCCACATGTATAAAACACGGGTTTATGGCAAGTCAAGATTTAAACATTTTTTCTAAGGTTAATGGCAATGATACACGTCTTGTAGGCAAAGAAAGCTATCGTTTTTTTTTTTTTTCTTTAAAGTGAAAAATCTCATTTAATGCTTTTGTGCATTTTGGGGTAATCAAAAAGTGACCAATCAGGTATTTATATCTACATATTGTGGAGTATGCTCTGTTTTGGTAATTTACCACACTCATCCAGTTGATGTGTTCTTTCAACTGTCAGACTAACACAGTTGTTTAGCATTCTTTTACTATGATATTTGAGATACTGTTCAGTTTTTCCAATTTTAATTATTTGAAGTCATAGAAGATATGTCCATAGTACTTAAAATGTTAGAAATTATACTAGCACTATGCCAATGCAAAGCACAATAGTTATACTGCACAATTAATGACTATTCATACAATTGCAATATGTTTAAGTTGCATACTTAAGTTGCTTCATTCATGTGTTGCATATTTGGAAAAAAAGCAACAATTACTGGGACTACTAAGATATAGCATATCATTTGACACTAGAAACAGTGTATCATTTTAAAAAATAATCTTTGCTGTTGCATTTTGCACTTTTTCTATGAACTTCTGCATACATTGTAAACACCTATTTGCATCTCAAGGAAAGGTTTCCAGTGTTAAAACTGAGAAAGTCTCAGAGAAAGTCTCACAATACTCAGTCATCTTACAAGACCAATGGTGTTACTAACACCTGAGAAATATATTTGAAAAAAAAAATGCACCACTTGAGATTCATGTCCATAGACACAAAAATTTGTAATTAAATAATCATATTCAATCATTTTTAATGTAACAATATATTATGACCCAGCAGGGTACATTCTAGAAATGTAATGTTTTCACATTCAAATATAAATCAATAGACTTCACCTTATTAAAAAAAATAACAGGATAAACTATTTCACCTATGGCATGCAAAGATTTTAGACAGTATCACTGTGGTCCTTTCAACAAGAAAAAACTGGAGAAGCTAAACAATAAGTGATTTGTCCAAGACATCTCAGACAACTTATGTTACAGGGAAAATCACCATCCAGTAATTTGAATAGACAAGTACTCCCAAAGAGACACACTATCTAACATTTGCTTACCAGAAACAGGAGTAGCTGGAGGCAAAAACTGGTTTAAACAATTGAAGGCTTTATGATAACTGGAGTATGCTGAAAGTAGACTAGGTTGAGAGTGTAAAATCTGTAAGTGCCACAGTCTCAGGGCATTCTCACACCTCTATGAGCTCTGTCCAGCTTCAGGAACTCCACCAGGTTCTTATGGCAAGAACATGGAAAACATGCCTTCATGGCCTCAGCAGGAAAAGGGACAAGTTGCCATCTTAATACATATCTAGACTTAACTCTCTGAAGGACTAGCCACTAGGAGGAAAGAATTCAAAACACAACAGGTCTAAAAATCTATTTAGCTAGGGAAGGAAATGCAGTCTCAGCCTCTGCCTTCCTCTCCTGCTTTGGGAAAGGAAAATAAATAAAAGAATATCAGCAGGAACAGAACTTCAAGAAGAGAGATTTGGAATAGTGAGAATGCTGCATTCTGGGAATGAAGTAAAGGACGAGAGAACAAACCATATGCCTGGAAAGGAAAAGATCTCTAAAGGCCACAGTCCTAGGCACAGGTTCCTTACAAGACTGAAGTTGAAACAAAAGATTATTGAACATTTCCTGTCCCCCAAGCCCTGCAACTACAGAGGCAAGTTCCTGCACAATAACAGTAGCTTAGAATTGCAAAGCTGCAAAACGTGGAATATCTCTGAAGAGATACCCCAATGCCAAAGAGGGAAGGGACACTAAACAGAACAATTAAAAGGACTAATAACTAGAGATACAACAAGTTATAAACAGTCCAATTCAAATGGTTAGCAGAATTCCTCACACTTAAGATCTGTTTAACTCAGTAACTGTTATCCAGTAAAGTATGTCTGGCCGTAACAAAAAATAACAAAGTATGCTAAGACAAGAAAAAATCACAGCTTAAAAAAGAAAGCAAGCATTAGGACAAGATTCTGATCAACACACATTTTGAATTATCAGACAAGGCATTTAAAATAACTATGATTAATACATTAAAGACTCAAAGAAAAAGTAGACAAAGGTAAAACCAGTTGAGTAATTTTATCAGAAAGAAAGGAAAACTTTAAAAGGAATTAAAAGGAAGTGCTTCCGCTACAATTAGGAACAGGGCAAGGACGTCACCTATCATCACTCCCTTTCAACATGAAGAGGCAAAAGAGCCAGAACAGCGAACACACTATCAAATACAGCAAATTTTTGCCAAAGATATTAAATAAAAATATTTATTTAAGTAAATAAATATAAATAAATATTTATTTAAGTAAAAATATTAAGTAAAAATGTGTTTTAAAGTTTTATTGAAAAGATTCTTGGGTGGCTTGTGGTTGAGCATCTGCTTTTGGCTCAGGTTGTGATCCTGGGGTCCTGGGATCAAGTCCTTCATCGGGGGAGCCTGCTTCTCTCTCTGCCTGTCTTTGTCTCTCTTTCTGTGTCTTTCATGAATCAATCATTCAATCAGTCTTTTAAAAAGTTTTATTGGAAAAGCAAGGAATCTAGAATATTCAACACAATTCTTTGAAAGAGAACAAATTTAGGAACAGACTTTACTCAATTCAAGAATTTCCATAAAGCTTCTGTATCAACACAACATAGTATTGCCCAAAGAAAAGACACATTGATTAATAAACACACTAGACAGTCCAGGATTAAACCCATACAAATGTAATAAACCATTTTTTTACACAGAATCAAAGGCAATTCAATGAAGAAAGTATCATCTTTTTTACAATGGCACCAGAACAATTGTATGCCCACATATGGTAAAAAAATGATTTAACTTAGGCACAGATCTTCTATTGTAAACAAAGATCAACTCAAAATGGATCATAGTCGCTAAAAAAATATCATCACAAAAACAAAACAAAAAAAACTCCACAAAACTGTAGTTAGGTTAGGTGACTGATGTTAATTAAACTTGTGATAATCACTCTGCAGTGTGTATATACATATATGTATACACATATGTATCTGTATATACATATATATATATAATCATTATGTTCACACTTTAAATAATACAATGTTATGTCAATTGTATAGCAAAAAAAAAAGGATCCTAGACAAAAATGTAATCCCTAAAACCAGAAACTTTTCAACAGAGGTATTGAGATTCTCTTATAACATTGTATTAGTCTAGATAGAGATTTCTACTCAAAATAACTAAAAATAAAGGGCCAATTGAAACATTGGGACATTCAAAATTAAAATTTCTACTTATCAAAAGTCATCATACAAAGTCAAGAGACAAGCCACAGAATGAGAAAATAATGCATGCAAGACCTTTACTTAATAAGAAAGTTGTGTCGAGTGGGAAGAAAGAAGAAAGAAGAAGAAGAAAGAAAGAAAGAGAAAGAAAGAAAGAAAGAAAGAAAGAAAGAAAGAAAGAAAGAAAGAAAGAAAGAAAGAAAGAAAGAAAGAAAGAAAGAAAGAAAGAAAGAAAGAAAGACTACCACTCAATAGGAAAATATAAAACACAATTTAAAAAATGGGCAAGAGCAGCCCCAGTGGCTCAGTGGTTTAGCGCTGCCTTCAGCCTGGGGTGTGATCCTGGAGACTCAGGATTGAGAGCAAAAGGTTTGCATATATAGACATCACAGGAGAAAACCTATAAAAAGTCAATAAGAATATGTAAAAGTTTCAAAACCATTATTTATTAATTAAATTCAATTACAGTCAGAATGATATAGCACTACACAACCATCAGAATGGCTAAAATTCAAGACTGGCAATAAGAAATAGTGTAAAGCATGTAGATAAATTGAAGTGTTCATTCATTGCATTTTGGAAGATAAAATGGTACCACCTCTTTGAACAATAGTTTGGAAAATAGTTTCTTATAAATTTAGGTACAGTATTATTATAACACTCAGCAATTCCACACTTAGGTATTTACCCAGAGAAATAAAAACATATTTCCATAAGAGATTTGCATATTAATGATGCTTATATCAGCTTTACTTTAGGTACCAAAGACTCAAAACAACTTAAATGTTCATGAATAGGTAAGTCAGTAAACAAATTGAGATATAGTCATATAATAGAATACTATTTAACAATAAATAGAAAAAACAGACATTGATTAATGCAACAATGTGGATGGAACTCAAAAACATTATACTGGGAAAAAACCATTATACTGAGAAAAATAAGGCATTCACAAAATAATACATGATCCATAATTCTGTTTACATGAGATTCTAGAGGAAGAGTACAATTCAATTACAGTAACAAAAAGCATATTGGTGTTGCCTGATGTAGGACTTGAGCATGATGTTATTCTGCAGAGGCATAAGAATGCACTCTTGGGATGATAGGGGAAACTTTTACTCATAATTTTGATGATGGTCTCCTAGGTGTATATTTGTCAAAAGTCATTAAACCCAACATTAATATCTATTTTTTCATTTTATGCTAAATATGCTCAATTAAAAAACACTAAATGGCAGGAAGAGTTTGGATTACAGAACAGAATGCAAATACTATGAACCTCCAGAAAATCCCAATTATGTAATGTAATAAAAAAATTCAAGACCTTTAGTTAAAAATGTAGAGTTCCTTACTTCATCTTTGATAACATGAAGCTAATGTATACTATGAATGAAACACAAAATTTACCCCCAAAATGACGTTAGTGTCTTCAAATTATTTATGACCATTTTACCCCTCGCTTCTACCTTCAAAATATCTTTGAGAAACCTTGTTTTTCTGTGGTAAAGAAACATTAAATTTAGCATTATTTTCAGTGCATTTTATTTATTCTTCTCTATGTTTCAAGTGAAATTAACTTTAATAAGTTTATTAGAAATAAAATGCATAGTATGCTTCTATTTTATTAATCATCACTATCCATCTACCTGTCCATTTATTCACCTACCAATATCTCATATCTATCCATCCATCCATCCATCCACCTATATGCTTATACTGATGACCAGTGTATTGGCTGATTAACAATTTCAGTCCTCTGCTAGTCAGCAGAAATGAAAAAAAGTACTACCTGTACTTCTTGTATTATACTATCTACTTGGTTTCATATAGAGTTCTATGTGATTTAGCCTCTACAAATCAGATTCTAGATCTTGATTTAGAATAAATCATGTGAAGGGAAAGGCAACTGGAGATGATTTTGCTTTGGGACTCTTATGTAGGAGAGAAAGGTAGGGTTCAAGGCCATTTGCTTTGTTGATATCCATCTTGTCACAGAAGGCATGGCTATGATGGAAGTAGCTGTAGTGGTGTCCCCTTGATTTATTTTCTTCTTGCTGTTAGCAAATGTAGCAGCTCTGTTGGCCACACAATTATAGTGCGTCCCTGGATATTTAGTCTAGAGTTGTTTTTTCAGCCTTTTCAATGATACCTAATAAATTATGCTTTGCTCACATGCTCTGAAGTATATTCTGTTTCCACTATGAAATAATTATGACATTTTATTTTATTTTATTTTAAGATTTTATTTATTTATTCATGAGAAACACAGAGAGGAGAGAGAGAGAGGCAGAGACACAGGCAGAGGGAGAAGCAGGCCCCATCCAGGGAGCCTGACATGGGACTCGATCCTGGGTCTTCAGGATCACGCCCTGGGCCGCAGGCGGCGCTAAACCACTGAGATACCCGGGCTGCCCCTGTAATTATGCATTTTAATTTTAGGGATTTCTAAATGGTGGCATTTGAAGTAATTTGTTGCTTCCCTCTTTATATTCTTTATTTTTTAAAAAAATTATTTATTTATTGAGAAAGAGAGAAAGAATGCTCAAGTGGGGAGAGAGGCAAAGGGAGAGCAAGAAACTCAAGCAGACTCCACGCTGAGCACAGAGCCTGATTCAGGGCTCTCAGATGCCCCCTCTTCAGATTCTTTATTCATGACTTTATTTTTTTATTTAAGGAGCAGATGTCAATATCATAAATTCAGTTAAATCAATAATAAATAATGGGTAGGACAGAAAGTAAATCCTTTTCTAATCACCTGTTCTACTGTTGTATATACTATATTGGACATATTACATATATGTTTATCAATGTGTATATACGATGCATAATGTGTACATACAAATGTGTACTTATGCATGCATGAATTCCCTCTTTACTATAATTAATTTCTGGAGGTTAAGGGAATTTAACATGATCATTTACTTATTTCCTCTAACCACCAAATATGGCCTGGAACATAAAGTGTATTTAATATATTGTTAATTGAACAGAAATTATTATACAGTGATTTTTAGGAGATTTGAAAATCCCCGTTATCAAATTTGTTTTTTTGCAAAGTCATTCTAAAAATCGGGAGACTTTAACTTAGTAAAAATTTGTAAAAAGCAGTGCAAATTAGCGTACCTTCCAAGTTTAAAAACAAGAGGTGCAATCGTCTGTTTCCAGGGTTAAACATGCAAAGAAGTGAGCAGTTCATACAATTTTCTACCCAAATGTATGAAGACAAATGCTTCAACACTTCCAGTTTGTAATACCTTGCCTCTTTTGCAATCCCCAGTTTGTTAACTAAAAACTACTCACCAAGCTCATCGTAGATTAATTTAATTCCAAACATCTAGGTATTTCAATATTATTTTAAATGAGCTAACACTTTCTAAAACGTCATCAGAAAACTGCATGGTCAAGAAAATTGGCCATTTCACACAGATATGTACTGGAATCATTACCTGGACAACCAATGTGAGTTGGCCCTTGATTCCCTTCATGGGAGCTGAATGGCATGAGGACAAACTGTTCACTATTCTTCATTTCCTTATTTACCTCCTCAGACACAGATGTCTGAGAACCTTAATAATTGATCAATTACTGAACCATTAATTTACAGAAAAGATTTTATTTCTTTATTGTATATTTTGCTTTATTTTACTATAGCTATTGTTATACTTTGGGGCAATTGTTTAGAAATTCAGAATTATGTCTTCTCCACTAGAAACATAATTCTGAGAAAACTAAAATTAATATAATTAGTTTCAGAGTCAAGCATAATTCTTAAAGTATAATTACGAATTAAGAACAGAACAACAAACTTCAGAATGAAGATGAGAAAACTGTATTTATGTATGAAGGAACATCCTCTCTGAGTAGGAAAGAGAATGAGTCTTGAGTGGCACCTGCTGAGCTGGGTCATGAGCTGTTCTCCACGATACTATTCTCTCACTTCCTCCAACCAGGTATGAAAGCTCCCCGTCTCTGGTCCCATGAGCACTCCTGTTGGTAGTTATTGATACATTCTATCTGGGTACCATGTACCACGTGATAGTAGTCAACTGTTCCTTTTGCTAATCAGGAAAACCAAGTGAGAACTAGGATTCCATGCCCAATTATGTTCAAATTTCAGTTTAAAGTAATCAAATGTAATAGCTTAATTTATAGAATTCATTGTGGTATGATTAGAATTTGCCTACTCTATAAGAACTATCATCTAGCTCTTATTAGATCTAGTTGATCCAGGAAGCTCTTAAAGGTAGTCTCATTATTGATCTTAGTGCTTAAAAGGAATCCTTTAATTTTCAAAGAAAAAGAACTTTTTGAAAGTTCCAAGTTTTATTTGCAACCTAGGGAGTCCTGGTTGTCTCCTTAGCCTTATGTAGTTATTATTGTTCATTATTATAGAAAATTGCATCCATAAGAGCAGTGTGATAGTGGGATGGGATGATCTTCTCCATCAGTATGGGGGAAAATCTTTAAAAAAAAGAATTATTAAAGCTCTATTTTTTTTAGTATGTTCATTGTAAAAAGATGGATACTTTTCATTTTAAATTACAAGTATGGGGATCCCTGGGTGGCGCAGCGGTTTGGCGCCTGCCTTTGGCCAGGGGCGCGATCCTGGAGACCGGGATCGAATCCCACGTCGGGCTCCCTGCATAGAGCCTGCTTCTCCCTCTGCCTATGTCTCTGCCTCTCTGTCTCTCTCTGTGTGGCTATCATGAATAAATAAATAAAATCTTTAAAAAAAAATAAATTACAAGTATGTATTTGAAGAACAAATTTCTATTTTGATGAAATGTAACACAAAACAGAAGTTTTCTTTACTCCTTTGGAGATCACTGAATATATATAAGCTTTTATTTTTTCTTATTTTTTCTTATTTATTTATTTATTTATTTATTTATTTATTTATTTATTTATTTTAATGATAACAATTTCTTTGGGAATTCTCAGGAAATAAATATCTGCCATTGTTAAGTGTCATCACTTTTGGCAGGCAGTGTGCTTTGATGCTTCATATATAATATTTCACTTACAGTAAATAACACCACATTTTAAAGATGAGGACACTGGACCTCAGTGTGACAAACCAAGGATTCCAGTCCAAGTCTATCTAAGGCTAAAGCCTTTTCTTTGTCCATCCTGTGGCACTGGATGTATAAGACACTTGAGACCATTGTCAACCACTTATAAGTAGACATGACAAAGGGTATTTCCTTTTACCATAGTGTAATGGAATTGGTCATAATCATTGTTCCAGCTTGCCAGATTATAAACTTAATGTGACACAAACATACACAATCTCTCCCATATTAGGCTTAGAATTGGAAACCCGTGGTGACACTCATTTATTATCAAGCTACCAGAAGCATGTATGAAATCTTCAGATTTTAAGCACTGTTTTTTTTTTTTAGAGAGATTTTGCCCAAATCCAGGCTATGTAATTCTCATCAAATGAATATACAAAGGAGTAATACATATCATCAACTGACAAGAATAAAGAATTTCCTGGAAGTATATTTTGCAATAATTCTACATTTTTTTTCCTTGTAACAATGCCTTTGAGAGACGGAAGTGGTGGAGCCTAAAAAATTCTGAAATGTGGTAATGGAGGAAAATATGTAATGCATTTCAAAGAAATATATGGGTTTGAATCTGTCAGAAAATTAATACAAGCTGTAATACTATGTGAGAACAATAAATACTTAGGTTTTATTTATAAAAAAAAAGAAAGAAAGAAAGAAGAAAGAAAGAAAGAAAGAAAGAAAGAAAGAAAGAAAGAAAGAACAGAACAAGAAATCCCAACAGTGAGGCAATTAAAAATGAGCTAAAATAGTCAAAATATACAATAGAAGTATTTATTTAAATTAGTTTATTGTCATGACTACTATATGTTAGAATGTGCATTGTTAGAATGGATAATGCAGTTTACACCATCTGCTACATCTTCAAACTCTATCAGATTGCTGTGACATTTATGTGACTGTTGACATTCATTTCAGTGCTTATTTATTTAATACCATTTCTATTACAGACATCTTAGTGTATTTATCAATAATTAACATTTTAAAATACACTATTTAATGCAGAAAAATGCACATGCCATAAGTGTAGAGATCTATGGATTATCACAAGGTAAACATACACAGGTAACTCACACCTAGGTAACTCACATGACCCCCTTGTCAATGTCCCCTTATTTTCCCACCCATCCCTATGCCACACTATTTTCTCAGTGTCACATGTCATTCTCATTTTTAACACTTTTGATTAATTCAGTCTATTGTTTAACTTTATGGAAATGAAATCCTACAACGTGTACTGTTTGGTTTCTGGCTTCCTTCACTCAAAATTATGTTGCAGTAGTCATACATATGAGTTAGCATAACAAATTTATTTTCAACATTGTATAAAATTCAAGTTATCAATAGTCACAAATTCCTTATTCATTCTATTATGGATGGATATTCAATTTGTTGCTAGTTTTTGGCTGAAATAAATAGCACTGCTATAAACATCCTTGTACATGTCTTTATTTCCTTCCATTTTTATTTTTGTCTTTTTTCATTATTAATTCTTTAATGGGAAGATTTCTTAATCTCAATTCAGTTTAATTTGTTTATATTTTTGGATTCCTGTTTAAGAAATATTTCCCTATTTTATACTCAGGGAGATATTAAATATTAAAAGATTCTGTTTTGCCTTTCATATTTGGATTCAAATTCACCTTTTACAACTGCTATGAAATAGGGTCAATTTCCTTTTATGTTTTCCTTCAAAGTTTGAGGACTTTCCTTCAAGTCCTCAAATTGACTTGAGACTATTAATTAAACAGCTGAGGCATTCCCCAATACTTTTTGACTACATATGTGAGTTCTATTTCTAGATTATTCTGTGCCACTGGTTTATTTTTTTTTATTTTTGTGTTAATACCGTATTTCCAACTATGTAGCCTTGTAATAAGCGATAGTGTTTATCTTTCAACTTAGTTCTACCCTTTTTCTAGATTAGCTTGATTATTTTTCAACTTGGACTCTCTGCATAAGTTAAAAAAGTGTTGAGGTAAAATTCATATACGATAACCATTTTAATGCGAATGACAATGATGTTTGGTGCCATGTCAAAGTTGTGCAACCACATCTTAATAACTTCAGAATAAATATTGTGTACATTAAGCAGCTCCTTTCCATTCTCCCCTCACCTAGATCCTGCAATCACCAGTCTGTGTTCTACTTTTATTGATTTATCTATTTCGCATATTTCATAGAAATGTGCAATTCCTATCAAAATCCTAATGGCCATTTGTCAAAACAGAAAAGCTGATCCACAAATTCACATGGGATTAGTCAAAGCAATATTGACAAAGAAGAAAACATAGGAATAAATATTCATGACCTTGGATTTGGCTATAGATTCTTAGATATGATGCCAAAAGCATGGGCAACAAAAGGAAAAAGTAGATAAAATGGACATCATCCAAACTTAAAAAAAAAAAATACTTTTATCTATCGAACTATGTCATCAAGAAAGTGAGAAGATAGTCTATGGAATGGGAGCAAATACTTTTGAATTATATATATTATATCTATAAGATGTATTATATATAATATATTATAGATATCTTAGATATATATAGATATTATAGATATAATATCTCTCTATATAAAGGGTTTAATATCCAAAATTTATAAAGAATTCCTAAAATTCAACAAGACAAAGAAAAACAGACCAATTAAAAATTGTCAGAGGACTTGAATAGACATTTCTGCAAAGAATATATACAAATGGCCACACCACTTCACATGAACTAGGATGCTTAATAATTAAGAGAGAAAAAGAGAAGAGAACCTTTGTACATTGTTGGAAGGAATCAGCTGCTGAGGAAAGCAGTTTGGTGATTCCTCAAAAAGTTAAATGTAGAATTACCATATGACTTCTAGATATATGGCCAAGTGAATGAAAATCTGGTATTCAAAGAAACACAGCCACATGCATTTCATAGAGATACTATTTATGATAAACAAAGATGAAAACAGTACAAATGCCTATCAATCTATGAATGGATAAACAATGTATATACATATATATGAATATTATTCAACTATAAAAAGAATGAAATATTGTTAGATGCTACTACTTGGATGAACCTTAAAAACATTACACTAAGTGAAAGAAGCCAGACACAAAAGGTTATACATTCTGCACAAACTTTAAGACTAGCTTGTCAATTATCATTTAAAAATATGTTAAAATTTGTCTACATATTGAATTACTAGCTTGATTTTTTTCTACTACCACTCTATTTTTTTTTTTACTTCTGAGCTCCTCAATACATAAACATTGAACTTGTTAAGTCTTTAATATTCTTCACGTATGTTATGTAGTTTTGTGTGTAGAAGTTTAGAATATCTAAATTTAGATTTATTTTCAGTATAACTTTGTTGATGCTATAGTAAAGGATAACTTCTTTTTTCATTTTTAATTGCTTATATATAAAAAGTGAAATATTTTATATTAAACTTTTATTAACGATTGAGCTACATTAACTTATTAATTTCAAAACATTACTTGTAGACAATTTTGCCTTTTATAAATATACCATTATGCATCGTGTGAACAGTTAGTTATTTTTAAAAGAAAAATATTAACTAAATATTTATAAGTATCATTAACAAATTATTTCTGAATATACCAAAAGAGGATTGTAATTAATGATGATGAAAAAAAAGTCAATACAAGCATCAGCACATTTCAAAAATAAGAAAAGTATAAAAAATAGTGAACAAAATGTCATTTATATCGATCATGTGTAAATATTTCTACTGCTAGCATCTAAGAGACAGCACTATTAAAAAACCATATAAGCTATGAAAGAAATTTTAAAAATGAAGAAGGGAACTTTGAATGTAATCAGGAGATGAACAGGAGAGTGAATTTGATTATATTTCCAACATAACGTTCTACTACCATGTGGTTTTAAATCTGGTGAGTTCAGTAAGGCCTGTGTGTCACTTAAAGCAACTTAAAAATGCATTTTATTTACTTATTTATTTTTTGAAGGAAAATCTGAACACCAGAAATAAGCATTTCACTCTAGGGATCCCTGGGTGGCTCAGCAGTTTAGTGCCTGCCTTCGGCCCAGGGCATGATCCTGGAGTCCGGGGATTGAGTCCCACATCAGGCTCCCTACAGGGAGCCTGCTTCTCCCTCTGCCTGTGTGCCTGCCTCTCTCTCTGTCTCTCATGAATAAATAAATAAAATCTTAAAAAAAGAAAAAAGCATTTCACTCTAGTCAACCATAGGTGTTTTGTTTTGTTTGATTTGTTTCCCCAGAAGCTTATTTATTTTCCAAAAATAAATGGCTCCATAGTATAACTAAAGTAAAAATTTCCTTCAACCTTTGCTTTGCAACCAATTACATTGATAGCATCAAAATAAATGAACTTAACTTAGAATTTTAGAAGATTCAGAAGAATTTTTATGAATGTTTTAGGTCTTTGCGCCTCTCTCTATATTCACTGGTATTCTTGGCAAGTGAGAAAATAGAAAGAAGTTGAGCCCATATTCTCTGTATCATAATGATTTTAAGAAAATTGATTTAATACAAGATAGAGGTAAATCTATTATTTTAGCAAGTCAGAAATTGCTGATAAATTGAGTTGATATACTCAGAGTGGAAACATCGCATCCACTGTGATTTATCCTGAAGGGTGTGGAGTCTTGCCTCTGAAACCCTCACTGTCATAACTAATCCTCATCTGAACAAGTATACACCACCATGGCCTCCTTGACACTGCCTCACCCTTTGCACTTGTATATACATGCATATCATATCATAAATCTGTTTAACCTGTTTGTTTCCAGTTGCGACCTTGAGCAGCAGAAGAGAGAAGGTTGTCTTCTTAATTAGTATCCCAGCATCTTTCATATAACCAGTGGCCTAGCTCAAGAACTGTTGATTTAAATGAAACAGAAACAGAGTCCATTTTTCTCAATAGAGTGGACAATCAAATTTTAAATTATGAGAAGGAAAGGAATATTCTGCTGATGTGGCCTCATAGGGCAGTAAAACATCTGAGGATAATTACAGGTCAACACACTTCCACTTGCTGAGATACATAATTTACAAAATCAAAAGAAGAAAGTTATATTCTCAGAGGGATAAAAAGAATACATATTTTATGAATATCTATCTTATAATTTAGATATGGATACATTTTTGAAAGGACTCTTTGTCAAAGAGCATTTCACCTTAGCCATCTGAAATATAAACTCATCAGTACTTGTTGTTATGAATTAAGCCCATAAAAGTGGTAACAAAAACATAGCCTTGGCTGTTAGAATGCTTTTGCCTACATTTGATACCAAATTAGACTCACTCCCAATTGCAGTGGATGAAGTCCACAGGTAAATATAGAGGAGATTGCATTGATTCAAATCATATCCTCAGGACAGAGTATCATTCACCCTCTCTCTATCAATGTTTTGTTTGTTTTTCCTGAGTGGCTCAAGTTTGAGGGGGAAACTATTCCTGTTACTTCCAATCTGGCACTGACAACTTTAGATTTGCACTAGCCCCAGGGGAAAAGAGATTCCTCCAGACAAACACCCTTCAATTGGATCTTCCTGCTCCCAGTTGTGCTCCTCTGCTCTGACCTATGAACTGTGGCCAAAAGGATGGTGCACTTTGATGGACTATCCCTAGTCACATGGTAATCCCTGGGGCTGAGCTGGAAGTTACAGAGATTAATAGTGCAGTTCCTTGAAAAATTAGAAATCTGTAATTAGAAAAAAATGGATAACCAATGCTTGGAAAGTAAAATCAACATTGTATTATTGAATCCTCCCTATAGTAGAATGTTGTCATTGCTAAAGGGTTTCCATTCTTTAATCAAGATTTTAGCTTGTTAAAATAACAGATTTTCATCCACCCTTCTTCTTCAATACCTCACAAAACCATCTCCCTCATCATGCAAATTACCATGGATGGAATCTTTTTATTTGAATACATTTGTACATATCCTTTCCTCTGTAGAAAATACCTTTGTGTAACTCTGTGAGGCCTCTTTGGACTTTCAAAGTTAAGTATCTCTCCATTGTATTACTATAATCCTTAAGCATACATACCTCAACTCTAGCACTTAATATATAGCTCCTAAAATAAACTTTTTCTGGCTCTAGATTATAATTCTTTGATGACAAAAACTGACCCTTTTTTTCCCCCGAGACATGTTACTAATCCTAATACATATTGCAGGTACAAAACAGACCTTTTTCACTTAAGAATGATATTTCACTTTACAAAAAGAATTTGAGAAAATTATGTATATACATGCTGATCTAACATATTTGCATTCCTCCCAATCTTTTAAAGTATAAGCCTTAATCCTTGTCATTACACTTTCATTTTAACTCATTCTGGGTCTGCAGAAATTGGGAGATAAAAAGATGCTAGGCATTATATACAATCATCTACAATTATGTTCCAGAGCTGTTCAATGTCAAGAACATATAACCTCACTTAAACATCACAACAGAATTGTTAAAGAAGCATCATTAAAAGAAGAAGAAGAAGAAGAAGAAGAAGAAGAAGAAGAAGAAGAAGAAGAAGAAGAAGAAGAAGAAGAAGAAGGAGAAGAATTAGTCTCATGTAAGATATTTACTTACACAGGGAGTTTTGAATTCCAGCTTCATCCTTGTCAGTTGTGTGCCTACATGCACATTATTTAACATCCCTAAGTCTTGCATTTGCTACCTGAGACAGACATTAAAGTAGTAACTACTCAATAGGCTATTACAGGGATTGCAGGAATTCCTCTGAAGTGCTTAAAACAGTGGGTATCACACAGTGAGTCCTCAATAAATTCAGCAATTTTTATAAATAAGTAAATGAAGTGATCACATGACACAACTTAAAAATGATAGAATTAATATTCAAAGCCCAGCCTTTCTGGTTGTAAACTGTACTCCTAACTGGCAGGCTACAGTTTGTTCTTATTTCAAATACAGACACTACAAACAAGAGTCATACCTGACATTTTATGCAATGACAAATAGAATATCATGGTATGTAATGGGTTGGCCAAGCCCTAGCTAACACTGAACACCTTAATTACCAATCAATTCCTTTCCAGTTATGAGTTGACAACTAACTGGGAATAAAAAGGAACAGTAAATAGAACAACCTCTTAGGTAATCATATATACGTATACACACACACACACACACATATATGTGTGTGTGTGTGTGTGTGTATACGTATATATGATTCTGAGGATTTAAACATGAGGAAAAGTGCAAAGAGGGAGAAAAAGTTTTGCTAAATAAAGATTATTGTCTTTATTATTCTTATAATTGTGTCAATGACTGGCCTTACAATTCTGGGATCTGCATCCTCATTAGGAAATCTCCTAACATCCCACTTTGTATAAACATATCTGAATATCTAGCTATCATCTCATTTACTACCTGAATACGCACAAAACCTTTCACTAAGAATTCAGATGCCATTTGCCAAAGACCTTGCATTTCTCACAGGTATTTGCTCTGTGATAGGAGTTAAAGTATCTTATAGTCACAGCTGAAAAGTCTGGAAGCTCTGGTCCCTTTCTTGTGGTGCAGAAGCAGGGTGAAATGATGGCCATTACCAGGCTGTTTTTCATCTCCCTTACCAGCTGTATGTAACACAAGATGCATATGAGGCACTCGAGGTTATTGAAAATGTAATCAACGTGCTCTTGCCCCTAGCCTCCCGCAGGAACAAAGCACAGCAACCCTGCCCTGGGGACACACAAAAATGACTCAAGGAAAGGCTTAAAAATAGTTTTATTTATGTAAAGTTATTATAGCTCATTTCATTTGCTTCTGCAACATCATCCATTTCATATCTTCCTCACTTCTAGTTGCTCAGAGTACAAATTAATTCCCTGTGGATAAGGCTGATGTTATTTAATACTGAGCACCTATTAATAAATCACATTAGGATACATAATTAATTATATAACCCATTTGGGGGGGTAATAAAATCATCTACTTTTAAATGTCCTTTGGGGAAATATGAATATAACCAACCATGTTTTTAATGGCCCTCTGCATTAGCTGCGATCATTTAAAAGTTCTGATCTTTTTTCCTATATCATACAAGTGAAAAAGGTTTTTTTTAATCTTAATATTTTATGAGCATAAGATTTAGGGCTTTAGCTGAGTTATCAAAAAAAAAAAGGGGGGGGGACTTGACTACGTTGGAAAGTTGGAATGAGAATAGAAGCATATCTCAGAGATACTGTGGTTTGGTTCCAACCACTATGATAAAGCGAATATTACTATGAAGGGAGTCAAATGAATTTTTTGGTTTCCTAGTGCACATAAAAGTTATGTTTACAGTATACGGTAGTCTATTATGTGTGCAATATCATTATGTCTAAAAAAATTACATATCTTAATTAAAAAATATTTTATTGCTAAAAAATGCTAACCATCACCTGAGCTTTCAGAGTTGTAGTCACTGATCACAGATTACCATTCAACACATATAGTCATAATGAAAAGGTTTGAAATATAGTAAAAATTACAATGAGACTCAGAAATATGAAGTGAGCAAATGGTGTTAAAAAAAAAAAAAGACACCAATGGACTTGCTCACTGCAGAGTTACCACAAACCTTCAATTGTAAAAAACACAGCATTTGTGAAGCAGAATAAAGTGAAGCACAAAAAAGGAAGTGTGCCCTCATCTTGATTGTATTTTGATTGTGTTTGCTATTTAACCTATGATTATTAAATAGCTTCTCCTCATTGGTTGCTGGATTTACCTACTTAAGTAG
The DNA here is from genome assembly GCF_003254725.2 of Canis lupus dingo. Classification (NCBI taxonomy): domain Eukaryota; kingdom Metazoa; phylum Chordata; class Mammalia; order Carnivora; family Canidae; genus Canis; species Canis lupus. Next base: position 26,007,071 of record NC_064261.1, on the reverse strand, counting down.
GAATGAAATGAAAGTGCTATCCTACTTTGAGTAAAGTGCAAAACTCTTATTTACTGTAATCAAAACAGTAATCCTTTGCATCCTACATAAATGCCCATGGGTAGAATGCAATCCTGAAATAAACTAAAAACACTCCATCCCCTTTCCCCTCCTTTGTATATCTATTGCTATTGTTATATCCATAGACTATGTATGCCTGTCACCAAAGATTTGTAATTATTACTGTATGCAGTTTTCTTTCAAATTTTATAGGAGAACAAAAAGAACCGTAAACAATGCATTTATACTGTCTTTTTTTTTTTTACATTTATACTATATTCTATGGCTACCTTTACCAGCACTCCTCATTATTTTATCAGCATATAAGCTACTGTCTAGTGTCCTTTCATTTCAGGCTCTTTAAGTGTATCTTCTAAGGTGGGTTTGCTAGTGACAGATTCTCTCAGTTTTTATTTAGGAAAGTCTTAAATACCTTTCATTTTTGAAGGATTATTTGGGACATATAAAATTCTTGGTTTGACTATTTTTCTTTCAGCATTTTTTAAAAGAATTTATTTATTTATTCATGAGAGACACACAGAGAGAGAGGCAGAGACACAGGAAGAGGGAGAAGCAGGCTCCATGCATGGGAGCCTGATGTGGAACTCGATCCCGGTCTCCAGGATCACGCCCTGGGCCAAAGGCGGCACTAAACCGCTGAGCCACCCCGGCTGCCCTTCTTTCAGCATTTTGAATACGTCCTATAGCTGCCTACTTTTCATGGTTTGTGGTAAGAAATTAAGCATTAATTGTATTGAGAATAATGTGTATATGACAAATCACTTTTTTCTTGCCTCTCTAAAATTATCCTAATTTTTAGCTTTGGACAGTTTGTGATGTGTCTAGGTGTGGATATCTTAGAGTTTATATACTTGGAATGTTGAGCTTCTTAGATGCATAGATTAATGTTTTTCATCAAATTTGGGAATATTTTTTTCTTAAAATATTCTTTCTGCCCTCTTTTTGTCTTTCTTCTTTGTCTTGGGTTCCCATTATGTGTGTGTTGATAAGTTTGATGGTTTCCACATACATCTGAAATTCTATTTTGTTAATTTTTCTTTATTCTTTATGTTCCTAAGACTTCCTAATATCAGTTGACATATCTACAAGTTTACTGATTTTCTTCTTCTGCTTGTTCAAATATGCTGATGATCATGCTAGTGACTTTTTCAGCTTTCTTTGATTTTTTTCTTCTTTCTTTCTTTCTTTCTTTCTTCTCTTTCTTCCTTTCTTTCTTCTTTTTCTTTCTTTCTTTTCTTTCTTCCTTATGCTCCACACTCAATGTAAGACTTGAACTCATAACCCTGAGATCAAGAGTTGCATGCTCTTCTGACTGATCCAGCCAGGCACCCAAGTATTATATTTTTCAATTCCAGAATTTCCATTTTATGCCTTTAAAAAATAATCTCTATATTTTTATTTATATTGTATATTTGCTGAATCATCATTTTTATATCTCCCTTTAGTTATTTAGAGATAATTTCCTTTAGTTATTTGAATATATTTAATATAACTGAAGTTAAAGATTCTCTAGTAATTCCAAAGTCTGACTTTCTTAGGGACAGTTTCAGTTGATAGGTTTTGTCTTCTTTTCATGATCTACACTTTCTAGTTTTATGTTTTGGGGTCATTTTTTGTTTATTTCTTTGGTTTTGAGGTTCTTTTTTCTTTTGCATATCATTTTTTTTAAAAAAGGTCATGTATTTCAATATTGTGAAGGAAATACAAAAAATGAATTCTTCCCTTATCCTAGGAATTGTTGCTGCTACTGTGTATTGTTGATACTATTGGTGCTGTAGTTGGCTTGTTTCATGGACCTTCTGCTCTAATTCTATAAAGTATGTATTCTCAATTACGTGTGGCCATGAAAATTTCTGTTCATTTAGCTTAGTAGTCAGCTAATGATAAGACAGTGATTTCCCTAAACTCCTAGAAGCCATGAGTCTCCTCATCTTTTGAGGAGTTCTGTGTACATGTTGAAGTACACATTCAACAATGATCCAGACAGTTTACCACACTGCCTGAACCTTTATTTTTCTTGTATTTTTTTCATAAAAGCACATCAGGTAAAGATTAGAGTTTAGATCTCTCTCAGCTGTTTCTTGGGCATGCACATAGACTTACACATATGTGCGGCCTTCTAGATTATAAGGAATATGTCAGAAATGTTTACAGCCTCCTGTGGACAGCTCACTTCTTAGTTTTTAAGAATTTTGGGTAGCCATTATTTTTTCTCAACTGTTATCTTCAGTTATCTGCGAAGCTAAGAACATTTTGAAAAATTTGCTGACAAACATCTTTGAGAGAAAGATTTTTGTCATTGGACAAGTTCCAAGTCGGTTAATAAAGACAACCAGGAAAATGTGCTCTCTATGGCTAAATAATGACAGTTTTCTGGGAATGAGGCTATAAAGAAACTCTAACCTCATTTTGCCTACTCTGGTTGGCTGCTGCTGTTTTTGTTTTGTTTTGTTTTGATTTTGTTTTTGCTAGTTTTTACCATTATTGCATTTGTTGGTTTGCAAGATTGTCTTGGAGCTGAAAGGGAGATGAGAAGACAGCAGGTTAAAATGCCACGAGGCTTACTCTTTTTAGCAAGATTCAACCTTTTTTTTTTTTTTTTTTTTTTTTTTTTTGTGAACAAATGCTGCAAGCTTTTTGTCATGTTCACTAAAATGCTTCCACTCAGTGGTTTGTGAGCACATGCGTGCAAGGCATTGTGCTTCTATGGCAATCCAGCCATTTATCATCCATCTATTGGTCCATCCATCTGCAACAAAACAGAAATGTGTTCTGACCAGGGTTCACAGCACTGGGGGCTGTGATCTCAGACAGCTCAGGATTCATATCTTTGTCCTCAAATAGGAGTTTCTCAGGATGATAACATCCCTTTCTGAGACAACAGAAGTGACCCCCAGGAATAATTGATGTTTGAGTCTCTAGCCCCAGTGGAACAGGGGTAGCCTAAAACTCAGCCTGTGAATGTTCTGAGATAGACAAAAAAATCAAATGAACAAATTTCAGAATTCTGAAATGCCGACTTTGATCATTTTTTCCAAGTTTTCGCATTGCTTTTATGAAGAAGCAAGTTTTTAGAGTTTTTTTTTCTGTCATACTTATTTACATTTTTATTTATGTAAATAAAATGAATTTCATTCAATTCAGAATTTAATTTTGAAGAAGGGAGAAGAGAAAGCAGTAAAGGTAAAGACATTAGGTTAGGTGTAAGCATAAAAGCAAGTATTAGCATGCCATATGCTAATTAATGAAACAAATAGTTGGACGAAGCAGTGGGAATTTGTGGGGTAATAAGGGTAAGTTGGTTGCAGCTAGTGATTAAGGGCCTTGTAGATCAGAAGGGAGAGTCTGAACATCAGATTGAGCCAATAGGAATCTCTTGTTGGTTTAAATGAATTCCAGTCGAACAACCCCACCATGAAATACAAAAATCTAATCTCTCACATTCAATGAATTAAATCACTTCTAGCAAAGAACTTTCTTGCTAAATTAAAAGTAAAATACTGCTTATTGTTCCACTGTTTCTTCATTCATTATAAACAAAAATGATTGAGATCTGTTTCACTCAGAATAGGGGTAACAAGGATAAAAACAGCAGCAATAGAAAAAGTGGGAGAATTAAAAAAATTTGTTCTTATTCATGCTCTATGACCATCATAGTTTAGAAGATCTTCTTTTCCATCATCTTGAGATTCTCTAGTTTCTGCTGGAGTGAGAAAAGCATTCTCTGGAAAGTCTTGCACAAGCAATTAAATGATGTTTGTCACATCAACTAAAATCTCTTTGGCTCACACTGGTCTCACAGCCTCACCTTCACATGACAATCCCAGATGTACGTTCCTATTATACTTTTGGAGCATGTCCTACTGGTAGCTCAATGACTCAACTCCCTTGATTACTATTGCTGAGGAGTTGGCACTTGTTATACAAATATGTATTTGCATATTTTAACCAATGTAGACCATAATTTAAACCATAAACATACAAAAAATAGCATTTTATGCAGAAAACTGTATAATATTTCTCTTCAGAAAAAAGGGATCTAATTTTTTTCATGAGAATGAAAGTAAAAATGAATAAGCAAACAAGTAACAAACAAAAATGAAGATCGCAACAAAAGCCATTTAGAGTAAAGAATAGGAGATAACTCAGTTCAGTAAAGCAATAAACAAGTAGTATTTGATTTGTGTGTGTGTGTGTGTGTGTGGTGGTAATGGTGGGGAATATATTTCAAAACTCAGTCACAGTAGTCTTATTCTTACCCCTAAACTCATCTGAATAGTTCTACCTATGCCCCTCTAAACACAGGCACACAAATCCAAATTAGGTTGTACCCTTGAAACAAACAAGAAACAAAAAAAAATTTCCTAGTTTTCTCAAACAATGTGATCTCAAGTTGATATCTGTGGTGGAATTTACAAAAGAAGGAAAACTCAAGGATGTTAAAAGGAGGAACTCACATGGTAAAAATGGCTCAAAACAATTCAATAAACTTTTTCTTAGCTACTGGAAATGTGATTGGCATTTGGCAGGCTTTGCGATGTTTAAAAAGCTGGATATGATCACCTCTCTCAAAGTCAAATTCCTTTTATTTGTTACTGAGATCATTAGTTACCCCTATATTCTCCTCTTCTGCTTTAGGGACAGGACCCTTAATTGTACCAATGTACATTATTACCAAGGTCAAGAGTCTCAGCATGTAGTGAGCCTAGGGGAGGTCCTAGGACTAGGGTCTGATGAATGAGATATATAACCATAATAGATATATGAGATTTTCAGAAAAGCTCTTTAAAAAGGAAGAGAGAAGTGCAAATATATTTCTTCCCATTCCCATTATTAGCCTAAAACATAGATAAGAAAGTTTGAATTCCAACACCAACTCTGAATCATAAGGTGACCTTTTACCTATAAACAATGCACGGTATATTTTTATATATTCCCAGATTTGATTTGAAAGTGTCCTGTTGAGGATTTTTGCACACATATATTGTATGTAGTTTAATATTTTGCATATGAATATTGATGGTTATATATTACTTTTCATGTAGAAGTTATTATTTCTTCATTTATTTTTTATTTTATTTATTTATTGGAGTTCAATTTGCCAACATATAGCATAACACCCAGTGCTCATCCCGTCAAGTGCCCCCCTCAGTGCCTGTCAGCCATTCACCCCCAACCCCCCGCCCACCTCCCCTTCCACCACCCCTAGTTCGTTTCCCAGAGTTAGGAGTCTCTCATGTTCTGTCTCCCTTTCTGATATTTCTCACTCATTTTTTTCTCCTTTCCCCTTTATTCCCTTTCACTATTTTTTATATTCCCCAAATGAATGAGACCATATAATGTTTGTCCTTCTCCGATTGACTTATTTCACTCAGCATAATACCCTCCAGTTCCATCCAAGTTGAAGCAAATGGTGGGTATTTGTCATTTCTAATGGCTGAGGAATATTCCATTGTATACATAAACCACATCTTCTTTATCCATTCATCTTTTGATGGATACTGAGGCTCCTTCTACAGTTTGGCTACTGTGGACATTGCTGCTAGAAACATCAGGGTAACAATGCATGGTATATTTGGAAGAAAGAGAAAAGACATGCATCTCTGATGAATTATTGGATGTATTGTACCAGTCATGGACTTTTTATGTTTGGAAATCTTTTTTTTTATAAAATATTTTTCTTTCTTTCTTTCTTTCTTTCTTTCTTTCTTTCTTTCTATAGAGCATGTGCACACATGTGTGAACAGGAGTAGGGGCAGAGAGAGAGAGGGAAGAGAGATAATCTCAAGCAGACTCCACACTGAGTGTGGAGCTAGATGCAGTGCTCAATCTCACGACCCTGAGATCATGACCTGAGCTGAAATCAAGGGTCAGATACTTAACTGACTGAGCCATCAAGGTGCCCTTACATTTGGAAATCTTTTATGTGAGGAGAAAACAACTTTTAGTTGCCAATGCCCTCAGGTCCTTGTTCATAAAGATGAATGCAATTCCTAACTAGTGAACTTCTAAACAAGCTAAAGATTTTACACTGCCATCCAAGCCAGCAATTGAGAATCATCTTGATTCCTTTCTATTCCTCGTCCATATCATCTAAACTGTCACCAAGGTACTTCCCCTTCTCTATCACCTAAACTGTGTACAATCTATTCCTATATGGCTGCCCTAGCTATAGTCTTCATCATTCCCACTTGACTATATCAATATCTTGCTTTCTTGGCATTCTTATTGATTTTAAATACCATTTTCCAATTGACATTTCTAAAATGAATTTTTCCATGTCTGTGCCTATGAAGAATGAATCGACTTCTAATTATCATCGAGATTCCTGAGCACACGACAGAATGCCCTTCTTGAACAGGCCCTTCCTACTTGCTCATCCTCTTCCTACAGATCTGCTTCCTTTTTTTTACCACCCCAGCAACATAGAGGCACTTGCAGTTTCCCAGATGTGTCGTTCTCTTTCATATGCTGATATCTTCGTACAAATTGTGCCCTTTGCATGGAATATCCTTTCCAGTTTCATACAGGTGACAGACTCCCCTCAAAATTATATTAAAAAGCTACACACCCTGTAATATCCCTTGATGTACTGCATTCTGTCTGCTCCCTGGCACTTTGTACATGTGTACATGTCTCCATTATCAGACTTATGAAAGGATAATTGCATGTTTCCATTTCTAACTCATCAGATGTCCAAGGCACATTTATCTCTGAATCTTTACTATTTAACACTCTGCCTCACAGATAATGGATGTTCAATAGACATGTAGCATGAGCATTTAATTCCTTGTCCACAGCTCAAGTGCATGATATGTTCTGATTTATCTTGAGCATAGACACTTTAAACCATTCTTTCCCAGATAAGTGTGCCCAAAATGTCTCAACTAATTCCCTGCAAATTAGGTGCCCTGAGGAGTTTAGGTGTTCAGGGGTATTGACCAGGCAAAACATCCTTACATCTAACCCAACATCTACTTGAGTCTCTGGACTCAGTCCCCATTCTTCCTCTGACCCATTCTTCTCTTCAAGTTCTTCTGTCCTTCCTTTCAGAACAAAGAACGACTACAGCTGATGTCCATATCATCTCTTCACTCTGTCTTGGACAATAAAACTTGAGAGTTAAGATGGGCCTGGATTTTGTTTTCAAACCTCAACCAAAGGAATAAATTGTGTCCACAAAATTCCCTGGCTTTTTCTTTTAGAGCATAATGGAAATAAATTTGAACTGAACAAATACATTAGTTTTATCTCCCACAGGGAATTCCAGTATGTGCTTTTTTAAAAATAATTATATGAATAAAATAGAAAACCGATGAGTGTAATGAAGGATCTTAAACAATTGTAAAAATCTAAAAACAAACTAAAAAACACACACATGGTAGTGATCCTAAAGAACACCTATCCCAACATTCTATCCAAGGTAAAATCTCAGGCAGCAGATAGCAGATAGCATAAAGCTTTGGAAAATGGAAACTGATCATTCTGGGGAGATAGGATAGTGAAGTGGTTAGTACCCAGATTCTGAATCTTGATTACGTGGGGTTAAGTTCTACCTCTGACATTTATTAGTTATGTGTCTTTGGACAAATGGCTTAATTTTATTGGGTTTTACTAAGTCATTCTCAGTACCAAGAAGGAAAATGTACCTCCCTCATGAAGTGTGTGTAAAGATTGAGTGAATATATATGAGGTTCTTAGTACATGCCCCATCTGAGCAAGTGCTCCATAATTTGTTGTACTGTTATCATTACATAGTCTATTCTACTGTTTAACAGTTTATCATTATACTGTTTCTTATAATGGAAATATTACTTCTATCTTAAATATTATAGGAAATTTCACTGTAATAGGAATTGATATAGCTGTCTCTGTGTGTTTTTCTAAAGACTTACCATGACATTAGCTTTCTCTCACTATATTTCTGTTGTAGGAAAATCCAGGTATAGACAATTTGGATTATTTTCTCAAGGTTATCCGTCATATAAGACTCAGATTTCAACACCACCTGTCTGGCCCAGTCTCTTGATCAAATATAACATTTCCTGATGTTCTGAGTTCAGCCTTCTAGAATACAGAGGCAGTGTCATTTTTATTCTCTTCATCCCTTCTTCATTCAATTTTCCTTGGTTGTGAGAGCTTTCAGAACCTCCATATCTAGACAGCTCTCCAATGAATGTTCTCTTTAGTTTTTTAATCAAAAGGAATGTAATTAGGACTCATTGCTCCTTAAAAAGTCTTGGAGAGTTAGGTCAAAATTTGTGGGTGTTGTTGTTGTTGTTGTTGTTTAATGTTGCTCGGATTGTTCTAATTGATCTGCTCCCTGTTTGTACCTATTATATGCCAGACACAGTGTTAGGCTAAAAACCTGCAACTAGTTACAGAGCAAAAGGGGAAAAAATGTAAATTGCAACAGAGTAAATGCTGTAAGACTATTTATAACATGTTATGGCTCTGTACAAACATGAGCTTCCAATGCAAGGAAAACTTCCTGGAAGAGGTGATAGTTAAGCTGTATATTAAAGGATGTTGTAGATCCAAGTGACGATCAGTAAGAATCAAATTAAAACAGGGTATCCCAGACAGAGGTGTAGCATCTTCAAGATGGCATGCTTCCTCGGCAGAGCTTTACTTGTTGGATATTTGTTTTCCAGGAAAGAAAAAATCAAATGACTGGTTTTGGGTAGGTCAAGTACTGCATTATTTATCTATAAATGCAAAACAAATTACTCAGAATTTAGCATCTTAAAATAGTGCACATTTGGGGGAGGAGCAAGATGGCGGAAGAGTAGGGTCCCCAAATCACCTGTCTCCACCAAACTACCTAGAAAACCTTCAAATTATCCTGAAAATCTATGAATTCGGCCTGAGATTTAAAGAGAGACCAGCTGGAATGCTACAGTGAGAAGAGTTCGCGCATCTATCAAGGTAGGAAGACGGGGAAAAAGAAATAAAGACACAAAAGGCCTCCGAGGGGGAGGGGCCCAGGAGGAGCCGGGCTGAGGCCGGGGCGAGTGTCCCCAGGACAGGAGAGCCCCGTCCCGGAGGAGCAGGAGCTGCACCGACCTTCCCGGGCGGAAAGGGGCTCCAGGGAGGTGGAGCAGGACCCAGGAGGGCGGGGATGCCCTGGGCTCCCGGGGACACTAACAGACACCTGCGCCCCGGGAGAGTGCGCCGAGCTCCCTAAGGGCTGCAGCGCGCACGGCGGGACCCGGAGCAGCTCGGGGGGCTCGGGGGCGGCTCCGCGGAGGGGGCTGCGCGGCCCCGGGAGCAGCTCGGCCGGGCTCGGGCAGAGGAAGAGGCTCCGTGCAGAGGGGGCTGCGCGGTTCCAGGAGCAGCTCGGAGGGGCTCGGGCGGCGGCTCCGCGGAGGGGGCTGCGCGGCCCGGGAGCGCGAATCCACCAGCGCAGGCTCCGGAGCACAGGGCGCCGGGACACAGCCCAGGATCCCGCCTCCCCCGGGACAGGCAGAGGCCGGGAGGGCCCAGGACAGCGAGGACGCTCCTGCCCCAGCTGAGCAGATCAGCGGCCCCGCCCCGGAGCCTCCAGGCCCTGCAGACGGAGTTCCTGCCGGAGCTGAACCCAGGTTTCCAGACCTGGCCCCGCCACTGGGGCTGTTCCTCCTGCGGCCTCACGGGGTAAACAACCCCCACCGAGCCCTGCACCAGGCAGGGGCACAGCAGCTCCCCCAACTGCTAACACCTGAAAACCAGCACAACAGGCCCCTCCCCCAGAACACCAGCTAGACGGACAACTTCCAGGAGAAGCCAAGGGACTTAAAGTACACAGAATCAGAAGATACTGCCCCGTGGTTCTTTTTTTTTTTTTTTTTTTGGTTTTTTTTGTTGTTGTTGTTGTGTTTTTGTTTTTTTTTTTGTTTTGTTTTGTTTTGCTTTTTGATTTGTTTCCTCCCCCGCCCCCCCTTTTTTTCTCCTTTCTTTTTCTTTCTCTTTTTCTTCTTTTTTTTTTCTTTCGTTTTTTTTTTCTCTTCCCTTTTTTTTCTCTTTCTCTTTTCTTTCCTTCTTTCTCTCCTCTCTTTTTCTCTTTTTTCCCAATACAACTTGCTTTTGGCCACTCTGCACTGAGCAAAATGACTAGAAGGAAAATCTCACCTCAAAAGAAAGAATCAGAAACAGTCCTCTCTCCCACAGAGTTACAAAATCTGGATTACAATTCAATGTCAGAAAGCCAATTCAGAAGCACTATTATACAGCTACTGGTGGCTCTAGAAAAAAGTATAAAGGACTCAAGAGACTTCATGACTGCAGAATTTAGAGCTAATCAGGCAGAAATTAAAAATCAATTGAATGAGATGCAATCCAAACTAGAAGTCCTAACGACGAGGGTTAACGAGGTGGAAGAACGAGTGAGTGACATAGAAGACAAGTTGATAGCAAAGAGGGAAACTGAGGAAAAAAGAGACAAACAATTAAAAGACCATGAAGATAGATTAAGGGAAATAAACGACAGCCTGAGGAAGAAAAACCTACGTTTAATTGGGGTTCCCGAGGGCGCCGAAAGGGACAGAGGGCCAGAATATGTATTTGAACAAATTCTAGCTGAAAACTTTCCTAATCTGGGAAGGGAAACAGGCATTCAGATCCAGGAAATAGAGAGATCCCCCCCTAAAATCAATAAAAACCGTTCAACACCTCGACATTTAATTGTGAAGCTTGCAAATTCCAAAGATAAGGAGAAGATCCTTAAAGCAGCAAGAGACAAGAAATCCCTGACTTTTATGGGGAGGAGCATTAGGGTAACAGCAGACCTCTCCACAGAGACCTGGCAGGCCAGAAAGGGCTGGCAGGATATATTCAGGGTCCTAAAGGAGAAGAACATGCAACCAAGAATACTTTATCCAGCAAGGCTCTCATTCAAAATGGAAGGAGAGATAAAGAGCTTCCAAGACAGGCAGCAACTAAAAGAATATGTGACCTCCAAACCAGCTCTGCAAGAAATTTTAAGGGGGACTCTTAAAATTCCCCTTTAAGAAGAAGTTCAGTGGAACAGTCCACAAAAACAAAGACTGAATAGATATCATGATGACACTAAACTCATATCTCTCAATAGTAACTCTGAATGTGAACGGGCTTAATGACCCCATCAAAAGGCGCAGGGTTTCAGACTGGATAAAAAAGCAGGACCCATCTATTTGCTGTCTACAAGAGACTCATTTTAGACAGAAGGACACCTACAGCCTGAAAATAAAAGGTTGGAGAACCATTTACCATTCGAATGGTCCTCAAAAGAAAGCAGGGGTAGCCATCCTTATATCAGATAAACTAAAATTTACCCCAAAGACTGTAGTGAGAGATGAAGAGGGACACTATATCATACTTAAAGGATCTATTCAACAAGAGGACTTAGCAATCCTCAATATATATGCTCCGAATGTGGGAGCTGCCAAATATATAAATCAATTATTAACCAAAGTGAAGAAATACTTAGATAATAATACACTTATACTTGGTGACTTCAATCTAGCTCTTTCTATACTCGATAGGTCTTCTAAGCACAACATCTCCAAAGAAACGAGAGCTTTAAATGATACACTGGACCAGATGGATTTCACAGATATCTACAGAACTTTACATCCAAACTCAACTGAATACACATTCTTCTCAAGCGCACATGGAACTTTCTCCAGAATAGACCACATATTGGGACACAAATCGGGTCTGAACCGATACCAAAAGATTGGGATCGTCCCCTGCATATTCTCAGACCATAATGCCTTGAAATTAGAACTAAATCACAACAAGAAGTTTGGAAGGACCTCAAACACGTGGAGGTTAAGGACCATCCTGCTAAAAGATAAAAGGGTCAACCAGGAAATTAAGGAAGAATTAAAAAGATTCATGGAAACTAATGAGAATGAAGATACAACCGTTCAAAATCTTTGGGATGCAGCAAAAGCAGTCCTAAGGGGGAAATACATCGCAATACAAGCATCCATTCAAAAACTGGAAAGAACTCAAATACAAAAGCTAACCTTACACATAAAGGAGCTAGAGAAAAAACAGCAAATAGATCCTACACCCAAGAGAAGAAGGGAGTTAATAAAGATTCGAGCAGAACTCAACGAAATCGAGACCAGAAGAACTGTGGAACAGATCAACAGAACCAGGAGTTGGTTCTTTGAAAGAATTAATAAGATAGATAAACCATTAGCCAGCCTTATTAAAAAGAAGAGAGAGAAGACTCAAATTAATAAAATCATGAATGAGAAAGGAGAGATCACTACCAACACCAAGGAAATACAAACGATTTTAAAAACATATTATGAACAGCTATACGCCAATAAATTAGGCAATCTAGAAGAAATGGACGCATTCCTGGAAAGCCACAAACTACCAAAACTGGAACAGGAAGAAATAGAAAACCTGAACAGGCCAATAACCAGGGAGGAAATTGAAGCAGTCATCAAAAGCCTCCCAAGACACAAGAGTCCAGGGCCAGATGGCTTCCCAGGGGAATTTTATCAAAAGTTTAAAGAAGAAATCATACCTATTCTCCTAAAGCTGTTTGGAAAGATAGAAAGAGATGGAGTACTTCCAAATTCGTTCTATGAAGCCAGCATCACCTTAATTCCAAAGCCAGACAAAGACCCCACCAAAAAGGAGAATTACAGACCAATATCCCTGATGAACATGGATGCAAAAATTCTCAACAAGATACTGGCCAATAGGATCCAACAGTACATTAAGAAAATTATTCACCATGACCAAGTAGGATTTATCCCTGGGACACAAGGCTGGTTCAACACCCGTAAAACAATCAATGTGATTCATCATATCAGCAAGAGAAAAACCAAGAACCATATGATCCTCTCATTGGATGCAGAGAAAGCATTTGACAAAATACAGCATCCATTCCTGATCAAAACTCTTCAAAGTGTAGGGATAGAGGGAACATTCCTCGACATCTTAAAAGCCATCTATGAAAAGCCCACAGCAAATATCATTCTCAATGGGGAAGCACTGGGAGCCTTTCCCCTAAGATCAGGAACAAGACAGGGATGTCCACTCTCACCACTGCTGTTCGACATAGTACTGGAAGTCCTAGCCTCAGCAATCAGACAACAAAAAGACATTAAAGGCATTCAAATTGGCAAAGAAGAAGTCAAACTCTCCCTCTTCGCCGATGACATGATACTCTACATAGAAAACCCAAAAGTCTCCACCCCAAGATTGCTAGAACTCATACAGCAATTCGGTAGCGTGGCAGGATACAAAATCAATGCCCAGAAGTCAGTGGCATTTCTATACACTAACAATGAGACTGAAGAAAGAGAAATTAAGGAGTCAATCCCATTTACAATTGCATCCAAAAGCATAAGATACCTAGGAATAAACCTAACCAAAGATGTAAAGGATCTATACCCTCAAAACTATAGAACACTTCTGAAAGAAATTGAGGAAGACACAAAGAGATGGAAAAATATTCCATGCTCATGGATTGGCAGAATTAATATTGTGAAAATGTCAATGTTACCCAGGGCAATATACACATTTAATGCAATCCCTATCAAAATACCATGGACTTTCTTCAGAGAGTTAGAACAAATTATTTTAAGATTTGTGTGGAATCAGAAAAGACCCCGAATAGCCAGGGGAATTTTAAAAAAGAAAACCATATCTGGGGGCATCACAATGCCAGATTTCAGGTTGTACTACAAAGCTGTGGTCATCAAGACAGTGTGGTACTGGCACAAAAACAGACACATAGATCAGTGGAACAGAATAGAGAATCCAGAAGTGGACCCTGAACTTTATGGGCAACTAATATTCGATAAAGGAGGAAAGACTATCCATTGGAAGAAAGACAGTCTCTTCAATAAATGGTGCTGGGAAAATTGGACATCCACATGCAGAAGAATGAAACTAGACCACTCTCTTTCACCATACACCAAGATAAACTCAAAATGGATGAAAGATCTAAATGTGAGACAAGATTCCATCAAAATCCTAGAGGATAACACAGGCAACACCCTTTTTGAACTCGGCCATAGTAACTTCTTGCAAGATACATCCACAAAGGCAAAAGAAACAAAAGCAAAAATGAACTATTGGGACTTCATCAAGATAAGAAGCTTTTGCACAGCAAAGTATACAGTCAACAAAACTCAAAGACAACCTACAGAATGGGAGAAGATATTTGCAAATGACATATCAGATAAAGGGCTAGTTTCCAAGATCTATAAAGAACTTATTAAACTCAACACCAAAGAAACAAACAATCCAATCATGAAATGGGCAAAAGACATGAACAGAAATCTCACAGAGGAAGACATAGACATGGCCAACATGCATATGAGAAAATGTTCTGCATCACTTGCCATCAGGGAAATACAAATCAAAACTACAATGAGATACCACCTCACACCAGTGAGAATGGGGAAAATTAACAAGGCAGGAAACAACAAATGTTGGAGAGGATGCGGAGAAAAGGGAACCCTCTTACACTGTTGGTGGGAATGTGAACTGGTGCAGCCACTCTGGAAAACTGTGTGGAGGTTCCTCAAACAGTTAAAAATATACCTGCCCTACGACCCAGCAATTGCACTGTTGGGGATTTACCCCATAGATACAAATGCAATGAAACGCCGGGACACCTGCACCCCGATGTTTATAGCAGCAATGGCCACGATAGCCAAACTGTGGAAGGAGCCTCGGTGTCCAACGAAAGATGAATGGATAAAGAAGATGTGGTTTATGTATACAATGGAATATTACTCAGCTATTAGAAATGACAAATACCCACCATTTGCTTCAACGTGGATGGAACTGGAGGGTATTATGCTGAGTGAAGTAAGTCAGTCGGAGAAGGACAAACATTATATGTTCTCATTCATTTGGGGAATATAAATAATAGTGAAAGGGAATATAAGGGAAGGGAGAAGAAATGTGTGGGAAATATCAGAAAGGGAGACAGAACGTAAAGACTCTTAACTCTGGGAAACGAACTAGGGGTGGTAGAAGGGGAGGAGGGCGGGGGGTGGGAGTGAATGGGTGACGGGCACTGGGTGTTATTCTGTATGTTAGTAAATTGAACACCAATAAAAAATAAATTAAAAAAAATAGTGCACATTTATTTCATTGTTTCTGTGGGCCTTTAGTACAGGCACTGCTTAGGTAGCCTCTCTTCTCAGGAATGCTATAATGAAGGTGTTGGCCTGAATTGCAGCTGTCATAAGGCCGGCATGGAAAAGCATCAACTTCCAATTTCACTCATGTGGTTGTTGCTAGTCCTCAATTTATTGCTATACGTTGGCCAGAGACATCACTCAGTTACTTACCAAAATAGCCTCTTCACTGGGGAGCTCAAAAAAGGGCTACTGGCTTCCCTCAGAGCAAGTGAGTGAGACAACACCCAGGATGGGAGTCACAGTCTTTAATAACATAATCTTGGAAGTTATATTCCATTATTTCTCTTGTATTTTAGTTGAGCTAGTCGAAGGTTATTGGATAAAATACAGAATACAGGTTAAACATGAGTTTCAGATGAACATTCTTTTAGTATATTCTAAATATTACATTGGAGTATGTTGATATTAAAAAAACTACATTTATTGTTTATCTGAAATTTAAATTTAAGGGGCATCCTGAATTTTTGCTTGCTAAGTCTGACACACCTAAGTTAGTGACATCCTTTTACCTTTGCCACATCCTATTCATTACAAGCAAATCGTACTAGGTCCAATTCACACACAAAATGGTACAGGATTGTACAAGATTATGAACATTAATATATGGGGATTACTGGGGACCAACTTGGGGGCTGCTTATAGCAGTGACAAAAATAGAGCATTTAATTATGTCCTTCATAGGGTACATTATGAGTCTCTGTAGAGGTATTCTAATGCATTGTCCCTAAATTGTCTCAGCCTCTCACTGAAGAGATCTGCATTAGTCTGCTAAGACTATCATAACAAAATATCATAGTCTGAGTGGTTTAAACAATAAACAGTTATTTTTCCCACAGTACTAGAGGTCTAAAGTCCAAGATCAAGGTACCAGTGGGGTTGATTTATGATGAGTCTCCTCTTCCCCGCTTATAGATGATCACTTTCTTGTTGTGTCCTCATGTGGCCTTCCCTTTGTGCTGGTGTGGAAAGAGTGACAGATCTCTGGTGTCTCTTTCTCTTCTTTTAAGGATACTCATCTTATAGGATTAGGTCTCTACCCTTATGATTTTATTTAATCTTAATTACCTCCCCATAAGTCCTTTTCTCTGAATAAAATCACTTTGGCAGTAAGGGCTTCAACTCGAAATTTGGGATCACAGTTCAGTCTGAGTCTTATGCAATAAAAGGACAAGTTAGTACAGTTGAGTCTGCTACTATAGTCGTAGCCCAGCCCATGTTCCAATTGATGAAAGAAAGTATTTTCCATTCTCATTCTGGGTTTAGGGCTGGGCTGGTCCTAGGAAAGGACCCTTTAGCTCTCCTTTTGTCTGAAATCAAGCCCAAGCAAGAAATCATATAAAATGTGTTTCAGTAACTTTGCAATATAAAGTAAGTTAGTGGAAAGTTCTCTCTGTATGCTTCCCAAAGGGTGCAGTCATGTGTAAAGGCTGATTGTTTATATTTTATGGTGCATGCTTCAGGTGAGAATGATAACCTAAAGGCATTTTCTGGTCCTTATATTAGGCAGTTTGCTAACCTAGAGGTTAATGTTGAAAGTCAGTCATGAAGGAAACTCCAACAGTTCTGCACTCCTGTAAGAATTCTGTAATGAAGCCAGCATACAAAACAGAAGCAGCCGGGTAAGGCTGCTTGAACTGGGGGTTAGAGCATTTGGGTTTCTGGCTAATATCAGGAGCTTATTGGCTTAGCTGGGGTTCAGGAAGGTCACTCAGTTCTGTCCTCTCAGAATCACTAGCTACTGAACCTGAAACAAGGCTTTTCTTTTCTCCTTTCCCCTTATTTTAATACAACAGATTAGCATCTTCTTAGGCAAGGTCTCCTATAGGAATGCTTCCTCTCTGCTGAAATTCCAAATGGAACATTTGCTATGAACTTGAACTGCATAACTGGCATTTTATCCTGAAAGAACCATACTGCCTCATTCCCTCTGGCAATCTACAAAGAATTGAGTAAAATTCAAAGGCTACATAAATACTTCCATGAAAGAATGCTGACTACTAAGGGTTGGAGATCTGGCCTACGGGACTTGAAGAGTGAGGTCTCATGAGACTTTGTAAAATCATACAATTAAACAGGTAAAAATTCTCCTTCAGGATATAGTTCAACGTTTTTAGATGGCACATAGCCTATTATGATCTCATTTCTGTCTAGCTTCGCAGTCCATTTCCTTCCTTCACCTTGTACAGTAAACTTGACTCTTTTCTTAGCATTTTGCTAAAAGTACCACACTTTTTTTTTTTTTTACCTCTTCATCTTTGAGGTATCTTTCCACTGCTTGAAAGGAACAGACTCCTGGTTTAATTGGCAGATTCTGAGCAACCCTCCCAAATTCAGCTAACATATCAATCAAGATCACTAGTAGGCATTTCTTGGTTGACACTCCTCTACTTCCTTGGGTTAAATGAACCACACTTATTCTCCTGTGAATGTGTCCCCCCCCCTCTATTTTAGCATATGCTATTGTTTTGTGATTGTTTACTTGTCAATACCTCACTCCCAAATAAAATGATATATAGCTCTTCGAAAACAGGGATAATTCTATTCATGTTGCATTCTTTTTCTTTTAAGATTTTATTTATTTATGAGAGACAGAGAGAGAGAGAGAGAGAGAGAGAGAGGCAGAGACACAGGCAGAGGGAGAAGCAGACCCCATGCAGGGAGCCCGACGTGGGACTCGATCTGGAGTCTCCAGGATCACACCCTGGCTGGAAGGCAGCGCTAAACCGCTGAACCACACAGGCTGCCCTCATGGTTGCATTCTTACTTACTTACTTACTTTATTTCTTTATTTGTTTATTATTTATTTATTTATTTATTTATTTATTTATTTATTTATTTTCAGCACCATGGGACTGTCGATCTCCCACAGTCCAAAGATTGGTAGCAAGTTCCTCTTCAGTTACTGAACCAATTGAGAGCTATCAGTGTCTAATCTCTCAAAGGAAACCTGGCCATCAGGTCCCTGAGCACTTGGTGCTTAGCCAGCTGGGGCAAATGCAGTCTCTGAGGTGGTGGGAAGCCAGTTTGCCTACATCTCCTGGCTGATTGAAAAGTCTTCATTCTAAAGAGCCGACAGTTTGAATATGCACAGTATGCTACAGGACCTGGTCAGTCTAGAAATAACATTTTGAGGGGATACAGCAGTAAGGCTCTATTCCAAACACTTGACATCAGCTGAGATCACATATCTGGGATGGCTGAATCACTGCTGCCCTTACCTACGGATGAGAAAGGCAGGAAACACACCTGCATTCCTAACTTGTAACTGCTAATGGAATGTGTGGTTCAACAATGTCCTTAATGAAATCATGCATTAAGGAAAAACCTTTTTAAATTCCAGTTTCCTGCAGTTGCAATCAAATGCCATCACATCAGTTTCATTAGCCATGATAGTAAGTTATACCATGGAATGTATAGAAATACCTCAATTAGGACAATTTATTCATCTCTTAAAAAAATAACATCTACTATCAGCTATTAAAAAGTTTACCATATTATTCTGGCTTTTAAAGTACTTATAATGAAGTGGGGGTTAGCCAATGAATGTTTAAGCAGAATTATAACTAAAGTATAACAGTAGACATGTATTGATTTTTTTAAATTGTAGTACGACTTGTGCCATACATGCAATAAATTAAATGTGACACATTTATTGTCCTTAAGAACCTAACATTCCAGTCTGAGGGACAAAGAAGATATAGATAATTAAAGTATTTTTCAAAAAGTATATTACAGAGTATAAACCTTAAACTGAAGAATAAAATGAAATGAGGAGAGTGTGTGTGTGTGTGTGTGTGTATTCATCTAGCCTCGATCCAGATAGTTTGATCAATAATTACTTTTCTCTGTCTAGACCACCAGTTGCAGATGCAGTTCATCTTTAATGACATCATCCATATTTAAAAGAACTCCTTAAAAAAAAATAAATAAAATAAAAAAAATAAAAAAAAATAAAAGAACACCTTGAGGTTGCAGGGGAGGAAAAATAACTTTCCCTTCACCATTCAGAGTTCATGGCTGAAACCCCTGTAATAGTAGATTAACAATAACAACAACAAAAGTATATTAACATGTGTATGGGAGAGATACTCAGAGAAAAATGAGTAAGTCTCAGAGGTGGCTCAGAACTCAAGCTTACGTGTCATCTTAAGCAAAAAGAAAGAAAAATGTGGGAGGCCAGTTACAAAAAGGGTACTAGAAAAGGCAGGGTAAACGAGAGTAAGATTCTTTTTTTTTTTTTTAAAGATTTTATTTATTTATTAATGAGAGACACAAGGGCAGAGACGCAGGTGGAGGAAGAAGCAAGTTCCATGCAGGGAGCCTGACAAGGGACTCTATCCTGAGTCTCCAGGATCAGGCCCTGGGCTGAAGGCGGCGCTAAACCACTGAACCACCCGGGCTGCCCAAGAGTAAGATTCCTTATGCAGACTTAAGTTCCCACTTTCTCCACTGATAAAAGTTTCTTGTGATTTAGCCATTTGTCTATTCCTGGTACAGAGTGGGAGACCCCCTTACAGATTGAGATTTCCTTTATAAATGTAAGCTTCTTTTACAAAGATAACTCCTTCTTTGTTTTCAGATGTTCTCCTGTGTTTGCTTTTTCTCACAATAATCAACTCCAAATCATCCTTATGTCATAAAGGCATATTTTGGAGGTGCTATATTGTTTTCTCTTTCAAGGTTCTCTTACAAATACAACTTTCTAAAATTCAACAACAAAGACAACAAAAATCACATAAACCAAAAGTGGTCACCAGCCAAAGATTGGCAGGAGGTAACACAGACCTGTAGCCAAACAAAATTTACCTGTAGCTGGGTGTATTCTTACAGCAGCAAAGAGCAGCACACACTAGAGGGAATCATGATGTCTTTCAAGAAGGGAAATATGAAGGGCTTGTTATATGATTTGAGCTTATGTCATATGAATGAGATAATTCAAAGCTAATATTAGACAACTTGTGAGAGAATTCAGAGAAGGAGAATTTTCTCTAGACTGAGTACTGTCAAGTAGAGGAGGGACTATTCCATGATTGGATATATCAATTCTCGTAATTGAATAGACAAGATTAATGGAGAGGGACTAGATCTGTAATTGGTGGCCTAGGAGTCACTAATGTTGTGAAGAAAGCTCGGTTGTTGCTGCATTTTGCACATTGTGCTTTTGTTTCTGTCTGTGCTCAGACATGATTACAAAGTGATCTCTTTTGTCTTGTTCCATCAAGTCCACAGATAGATCTAATTTAGAGGTTTTCAGCCATTGGCACTCTTGATGTTTTGGGCCAATTAATCATTTGTTGTGGAGAGTAGTCCTGTGTATTGTAGGGTATTTAGCAGCACCCTGCACTTGACCCGTTAGACGCCAGAAAAACCTCTGCTTCCAGTCAAGACAATCAAACATGTCTCCAGTCATTGCCAAATGTTCTGTGAGGACCAAGTCACCCCTAGTTGAGAACCACTGAGCTAGTGTAATGTATTGTTATATGAATTAATTTATGTTAAACAGAACACACTGCAGCTACCAACTGATAAATGTCAGGGATGCTTTTTTACTGTATTAAAAATAAACAACAATAAAAACAATGAAGCATAATTATATGTATATAGCAAACAATCTGATTTTGGAAACTCTTGTGGAACTTGGAGAGCACCCTTTTTACTGAAAAATATCTGAAGGAATGCCTGAGTGGCTCAATTGGTTAAAAGTCTACCTTCAGCTTAGGTCATGATCCCAGGGTCCTAGGATGGAGCCCCAATACTGTCTCCCTGCTCGGTTGGAAGTCTGCTTCTTCCTCTTCCTCTGCCCCTCCTCCTGTTTGGGCTCGTCTGCACGGTCTCTCTCTCTCTCAAATAAATAAATGAAACCTTTAAGAAATATCTGTAGAAATATGTCCTTCATATCAGGGATTGTTAACTAACTAATAATAATTAAAGAAATCAGGCAACCATTATACGCAATAGTTTACAGTCATTCAAAATAATATTGTGAACAAATCTAAGCAACACACAACATGATGCCATTTTTTACTACTAGAAAAGAGATTGTACAATTGCTTGATCTTTATAATCCAATGTTAGTTCAGTGCTTTCTAGGATTCTCCTTTACTACATAGTTTGTTCCCCTGTATTCTAAACTCCACTCCTCTCACTCTATAGCTAACAAGTCTTATATGCTTAATGAGTGTCTATTGCATACATTTTCTTACCTAAATGTACTATTTTTCTCTGTGAATATCTGATATGTTTATATTAATGTAAAACACATGCAATAAAGTACCCGAATCTCAAATGTGCAACTCAATAAATTGTATGTATTAATAACAATCATGTAAAATCAACCAGATTAAGATTTATATAATTTCCAGCTCTATGGAGGCCCTCTCACAGTCCATAATTTCCCTCACACATAACACAAAGATCACTACTCTTCTTTGCTTCGCCATTGATACTGATTATCCGTGTTTTAACATCTCTCAAGGAATTACACTATAAGTACTCTTTTGTGTCTGAATTATTACAGATAGAATGATGTCTGCAAGATTTGTCTACTCTCTTATATGGGGATTGGTTCATTATTTCTCAAATCTATGTAATATTTCATTTTAGAGATATACCACAATTTGTGTACCTGCCCTGTTGATGGACTTTTTAGGTTATTTATAGTTTATTGGTTATTATAAGTAAAGGGGCTATAAACATTCATGTTCAAGTCTTTTGGTGGACACAAGTGCTTATTCTCATATAAGAGTAGAATGGCTGTTAATAAGGTAATATTAATTTTATAATATATTTCTAAAATGTTTTCTATAGAAAATGCATTCCATAAAGGCAAGCTATATGCTATATGAAATTTCTAGCTGCCTCACATTCTTACTAATCTTGGATATTGTCCTTTTTTTTTAATTGGGATATCAAGCAGAGTTTTTGTTTGCTTGTGCTTTTGCTTTCAACATTCTAGTAGTTGCAAAATGCTATAATAAATTATCTATTTGAATGTTGACTTTTGTGAATTTCTTGTTTAAGTCTTCTGTCCATTTATTAAAATGTGACTGGTTTGCATTTTTATAGATTTGATATAATTTTTACATCAAATATTAAAATTACCTTTTTTGAAATTAAAATCAAAACCATAATGAGATATCACCTCTGACTTGTTAGAATGGCTAATATTAAAAAAAGTCAAAAAAATAGCAAGTGTTGACAAGGGTGTGGAGAAAGGGGACCATTGTACACTGTTGGGTGGAATATAAATTGGTGCAGCCACTATGGAAAACAGTATGGAGGTTTCTCAAAAAATTAGCATAGAAACACCAAATGATCCTATAATTCAGCTACAGGATATTTACACAAAGAAATGAAAATGGTAATTCTAAAAGATATATGTACCCCATTGTAATGCAGCATTATTTACAACAGCCAAGATATGGAAGCAACCCAAGTGTCCATTGATGGATTAATGGTGGAATATAAATATAGGATACATAAAATACAATATAGATAGAAGATGTGGTGTTTATACACAAAAGAATGAAATCTTGGCATTGCACCAACATGGATGGACCTAGAGAGTATTATGCTAAATAAACAAAGTTAGAGGAAGATAAATACTGTATCATTTCACTTATATGTGGAATTTTAAACAAAAATAAAACAAATAAGCAAACAAACAAAAACAGAAATGGACTCACAAATACAGAGAATAAACTGATGGTTACCAGAGGGTAAGTGACAGTGGGGGTGGGGAAATAGGTAGTGGATATTAAGAGATACAAACTTCCAGTTATAAGATAAGCCACAGGGATGAAAAATACTGCATAGGGAATAGAGTCAATACTATAATAATAACATTGTATGATGACAAATGGTGACCGCATTTATCATGGTGAACACAAATATATAGATTTGTCAAGTCACTATGTTGTATACCTGAAATTAATATAACATTGCATGTCAATTATACTTCAGTAATAATAATATTAATAACAATGATTATGAGTGTAAATCACGTAAGTATTCTTGTAAGTCACACCAAACATGCTTAGTTTAGCAAAAATAATCATCATAATCCACTTGAATAAATGTTAGACTATTGCATTATTAGAAAAAGGTGAAAATACATTTGCATATTTATTCACCAGTGTACAATAAAAATATTGAGTCTGGTTATGGCTAGAAAAATTGCCCTCTTTTGATATATATATGATGAATATACATATATTTCATGGTTTATCTTTTCAGTTTCTTCATACTCACTTTGATGAAAAGCCTAAATTAATATACTGCCATTTATAAATCTTTTTTTTGATGATTCGTGTTACTCATGTCCAGTTAAAGAAATTATTTCATTAACCCCATGGTCAAATCAATGATTTCTTGATTTTTTTTGATTTATAGAAATTTTATTTTTGAACCTGTTATATTTACTTGTCTAATCAATCCAGGAATGTTTTTCTATAGAGAATGAGGCTAGAATTAAGATTGTTTTTTCTCTTCCCCCTCTCCCCCCTTTTTTTTGATAGTTGATCTAGCACAATTTTGGAGGGAGAATATTTTTTTTCTCTCAATATTGAAACTTATTTTTATAGCAACTGACAATACATATATAAGGTCAATTTCTTTATTTCTAATTTATATTTTCTCCCATTGTTCTATTTGCCTATTCTTTTATCAATAGCATAATTTTATTAGTGTAAATTCATAATAAGCCTTGAAATCTAGTAGCCTGAGACTTCCAGTTTTATTTTTCTATAAAACTGCATTGGCTAATACTTAGTATATACTTTCCATATGAACTGTAGAATCATTTGTCAATTGTTGAAAAAAAATTGGGATTCCTGTAAACAATTGTGATGAAGCTAGATAAATTTTCGGGAATATGGTATCTTAACAAAATTTAGAATTACAGTCTACAAACATGACATTCCTTTCTATTAACTTACTTGAAAATTATTTTCAGCAATGTTTTATAGTTTCTATGTGAGATTCCTGCAAGTTTTTTGTTTTCTTGATGCCATTTATGAGATTTAAAAAAAAAATTAAAGATTTTATTTATTCATTTGAGAGAGAAAGAAGACAAGCCAGGAGAAGAGGCAGAGGGAAAAGCAGACTCCCCACTGAGCAGTGAGCCTGATGTGAGTGAGGAACTTAGTCCCAGTATCCTAGGATTATGACCTGAGCCTAAAGATACACTTAATCAACAGAGCCAGCCAGGCACCCCACGTGTGAGATACTTTTAAATTTCACTTCCAGTTTGATTACCGATATATAAAGGTGTAATTGAGTTTTATACTGAACTCATTTGTATATTAGCTTTTAGTAAATTCATTTTTTACATCTAATAATTTATTTGAATTTTTCAGGGGGATGGCTGTTTCTATGTACATAATTAAATCATCTACAATAACAACAATTTATTTTTATCATTCCACGCTTTATAATTTTTCTTTTGCTTTTTCTCATTATATTGCACTGAACTAGATGTCTCACAAAACACTGAATACAAGTATTTATAGAAATAGTTTTGCCTTGCCTCTATGTAAATGATATTTGATATTTCATTTTATCCATGATTTTTGCTCTTCATTATTTTCTTTATATTTTATCAAACTTCAGGAGCATTCATCTATTCCTAAGTTGATTAAAAATTATTATAAATGTAATAATGAATTTTATCGAATATTTTATGTGTCTATTGAAATATTCATGGAGCTCCTGGGTGGCTCAGATAGTTAAGTGTCTGACTTGATTTCAGCTCAGGTCATGATCTCAGGGTCATGAAATTAAGCCCCCATGAGGCTCTCTGCTCTGCACAGAGTCTGCTTGTCCATCTCCTTTTCCCTCTGCTCCTCTTTCTCTAAAATAAATATATAAATAAAATCTTAAATAAATATATTCATATGATTTATCTCTTTCCTCCTCCACATTTTGCATTTAATTGGTTAATATTCCAATGTTAAACCACATTGCATTCTTGAAAAAAGCTTCCTCTAGGTAATATGATCTCTTTTTTAATATATCATTGCACCAAAATAGCTCACATTTGTAATTGTTTTTGCATTTATTTTCACTGACAATGTGGGTGTATTTTTTTTTCCTTGTAAGATCTTTGTAAGGTTTTGGTATCAAGGTTATGCTAGTCTTTATAAAATCAATTTAAGCAGTATATCTTTCACAGAGTTTTTGAAAGACTGAAATTATTTCCTACTTAAATTTTGGGGAAAAAAAATACCACTGTACTTATCTATTTTGAAATAGGGAATACCTGAGCTCTGGAACCAAATTATATTAAAAATTTTAAATGATGGAAGTTTTATATTTCCTTTTGTGTGTTTTTCCTTTATTTGTGACCAGGGAATTTTTCCACTTCATAAAAATAATCTTTGAATATATTAGCATAATGTTGGAATATCTGTAGTGATATTCTTTCTTTCTACTATCAGTAATTTGGCGTTCCTCTATTATTTTTTCTTTTATGAGGCTTGTTAAAGATTTATCAGTTACAATTTTTTGGTCAAAGGACCAATCTTGACTTTATCAATGTTATTTATTATGTATTTTATTGATTTCTTGTCTTACCTTTATTATTTTTTCTTTCAGTTTGTTTTTCTTTTCTTGGTTCTTGATATAGAAATTTAGGTTGTTGTTTGTTGTTTTGGTCTATTTCTTCAAAATATTTTATTATTTATTTATTTAATTTTTGATTTATTTATTTATTTAAGAGAGCATGAGTGGTGGGGGATGGGGAGAGACAGAGGGACAGAGAAACAGACTTCCCACTGAGCAGGAACCCAATGCTAGCCTAGATCCCAGGACTCTGAGATCATGATCTGAGCCAAAGGCAGACACTTAACTAAATGAGTCACTCAGGCCCCCATGTTGGTTGAGCTCTTTTTAACTTTTTAAAATTTTCTATTATAGGCATTCAAAATGTGTATTTTCCTTCAAATATTGTTATAGATCCATGCTAAAAACCTTATATTGATTGTAATTTTATTATTCAGTTGAAAAAAATTTTCTAACCATACTTGTGATTTCGTCTTTAACCAAGAGATTTAGACATGTACTGATAATTTCAGCTATGCTGAGGATTTACTAATTTTAGTTTTGCATACCTTGTGGTAAAATGTGGTAAAATGCATATTTAACCATTTTGCCAATTTAATAAGTACAAATCAATGGCATTAAGTACTTTCAAAATATTGCACAACTATTAGCAGTATCTAGTTCCTGAACATTGTTTCCCAAAGGAAGCCATCAGTAATTCCATGTTCTCACTTCTCTCAGCCAGTGGAAAACAGTAGTCTTTCTAGCTCCATCAATTTTCCTGTTTCATATAATGGAATCATACAATTCGTGGTCTTTTGTGGCTTGTTTCTTTTACTTAGCATAACATTTTTGAAGATAATCCATGTTGTAGCATGTGTCAGTATTTCATTTCTATGATTGAATAATATTGCATGGTATGAATAGACCACATTTTGTTTATAAACATAGCAGTTGATAAATATTTGAGTTGTTTGGGTTTTGTGAGTTTTGGTTTTGTGAATAGTGTTTCTGTGAACATTCATATACATGCAAGGTTTTGTTTGGTTACCTGTTTTCAATTATTTCCAGTAAATGTATAAGCGTAAAATTCCATTTTTTAATATTTTTTGCTTGAATTATTGAGGAACTGACAAACTGTTTCCACAGGCTATGCTACTTTATATTCTCACACTTTATAGTGTTCTAATTTCTCCACATCCTCAACAGTATATTATTTCCAACCCTCCCTTTCTTTAATCTAGTCATTCTAGTGAGTCTAAAATAGTACCTTACTATAGTTTATTATTTGTGTTTTCCTAGTGACTAATGACATTGAGCATCTATTCATGTGATTGTTGACTCGTATTTGTATATCTTCTTTGGAGAAAGGTCTTTCCAAGATCTTTTGATATTTCTGAACTGTATTGTTTGACTTGTTATTATTGAATTGTAAGAGTTATTCATATATTTTGGATACCACATGCTTATCAGATATATGATTTGCAAATATTCCCTCCCACTTTGTAGAAATTTTTTTCTTTCTTTTGATAGTGTCCTTAAGTGAGCAAAAGTTTAATTTTCATTAAGGCCAATCTATGTATCTTGATGCTGTTATTGCTCATGTTTTTGATGTCACATGTAATTACGAGATCCAAGGTCATGAAGATTTAATCTTATGTTTTGTTGTTAAGGATTTTGTATATTAGATTTAGGCCTTTGATTCATTTTGAGTTAGTTTTTGTATATGGAGTAATGTATTGGTCCAAATTCATTATTTTGCTTGAGACTCTATTTCTAGACTTTCATATGTATTCCCTTGATCTATATTTATAGCTTCATGACAGTACAACACTGCTTTAATTACTGTGGCTTTGTACTAAGTCTGGCAATCAAGAAAGTGTGGGTTTTCTAACTTTGAAAATCTTCTCCAAGATTGTTTGTGTGGTTTTTTTTGTCCTTTTAAAATCCATATGAAATTTAGGAGCAGTTTTTCCATTGCATCCCCACCCTCAGAAAATGCTGTTGAGATTTTAATAGATATATTGAACTTGGAGATAACTTTGAAGAATATTGTCATTCAACAAGATCAATTCTCCCAATCCATGAACATGTGGTATATTCCATTTATTTGAGTCTAATATCTTTCAGATACTCTGTTTTCTCTTCAGATCGTATAAATCTTTCTCCTTTTCTAAGATCTTTCAGAAACATTTTGTGTAATTTTTATTATACAACTCTTGTACCACTTTGGTTAATTTCTAAGCACTTATTGTCTTGATATTGGTATAAATAAAACTGCTTTTTTTTAGGTTTTATTTATTTATTCATGAGAGACACAGAGGGAGAGTCAGAGACATAGCCAGACGGAGAAGCAGGCTCCATGTAGGGAGCCTGATGTAGGACTCGATCCCAGTACTCTGGGATCACTCCCTGAGCTGAAGGCAGACACTCAACCAGAGCCACCCAGGCGTCCCTAAAATTACTTTCTTAATTACACTTTTAGATTGCCCATTACTAGTATTTAGAAATACTACTGATTTTGCACAGGGATCTTGTATCGTGCAACTTTGCTGATTATTTCTTTGGCTCTACTGGGATTACTACTAGGCTAGATTACTAGAAATGACAGAGTTTGGAGTCAAAGAAGATTATTTCTAAGCCTTAAAATTTAAAGAAAATTTCCCTGTTAAGTTTGAGACTTTCTTGGGACCCATGACACCTTTCTTCCAATTTCTCCTGTTTGGAGTTAGAATGTCTATCCAGTGTGTCTTAGAGTTGTGTCTTGGAAGCAGATGACTTGTCTAGTTTTACAGATTCACAGATGGAGAGAAATGTTGATGCAAAAATAAATTGTACCTTAAGCCTTATCCATACCTAATTTAGATGATATTAAGGAAATGTTTTATTTTTTTATTTTTTAATAATAAATTTATTTTTTATTGGTGTTCAATTTGCCAACATACAGAATAAAACCCAGTGCTAATCCCTTCAAGTGCCCCCCTCAGTGCCTGTCACCCATTCACCCCTCCCTCCTCCCCCATTCACCCCACCCTCCTCCCTTCCACCACCCCTAGTTCGTTTCCCAGAGTCAGGAGTCTTCATGTTCTGTCTCCCTTTCTGATATTTCCTACGCATTTCTTCTCCCTTCCCTTCTATTCCCTTTCACTATTATTTATAGTCCCCAAATGAATGAGACCATATAATGTTTGTCCTTCTCTGATTGACTTATTTCACTCAGCATAATACCCTCCAGTTCCATCCACGTTGAAGCAAATGGTGGGTATTTGTCGTTTCTAATGGCTGAGGAATATTCCATTGTATACATAGACCACATCTTCTTTATCCATCATCTTTCGATGGACACTGAGGCTCCTTCCACAGTTTGGCTACTGTGGACATTGCTGCTATAAATATCGGGGCGCAGGTGTCCCAGCGTTTCATTGCATCTGCATCTTTGGGGCAAATCCCCAACAGTGCAATTGCTGGGTCGTAGGGCAGGTCTATTTTTAACTCTTTGAGGAACCCCCACACAGTTTTCCAGAGTGGCTGCATCAGTTCACATTCCCACCAACAGTGCAAGAGGGTTCCCTTTTCTCTGCATCCTCTCCAACATTTGTTGTTTCCTGCCTTGTTAATTTTCCCCATTCTCACTGGTGTGAGGTGGTATCTCATTGTGGTTTTGATTTGTATTTCCCTGATGGCAAGTGATGCAGAGCATTTTCTCATGTGCGTGTTGGCCATGTCTATGTCTTCCTCTGTGAGATTTCTCTTCATGTCTTTTGCCCATTTCATGATTGCATTGTTTGTTTCTTTGGTGTTGAGTTGAATAAGTTCTTTACAGGTCTTGGAAACTAGCCCTTTATCTGATATGTCATTTGCAAATATCTTCTCCCATTCTGTAGGTTGTCTTCTAGTTTTGTTGACTGTATCCTTTTCTGTGCAAAAGCTTCTTATCTTGATGAAGTCCCAATAGATCATTTTTGCTTTTGTTTCTTTTGCTTTCCTGGATGTATCTTGCAAGAAGTTACTGTGGCCGAGTTCAAAAAGGGTGTTGCCTGTGTTATCCTCTAGGATTTTGATCGACTCTTGTCTCACATTTAGATCTTTCATCCATTTTGAGTTTATCTTTGTGTATGGTGCAAGAGAGTGGTCTAGTTTCATTCTTCTGCATGTGGATGTCCAATTTTCCCAGCACCATTTATTGAAGAGACTGTCTTTCTTCCAGTGGATAGTCTTCCCTCCTTTATCGAATATTAGTTGACCATAAAGTTCAGGGTCCACTTCTGGGTTCTCTATTCTGTTCCATTGATCTACGTGTCTGTTTTTGTGCCAGTACCACACTGTCTTGATGACCACAGCTTTGTAGTACAACCTGAAATCTGGCATTGTGATGCCCCCAGATATGGTTTTATTTTTTTTAAAATTCCCCTGGCTATTTGGGGTCTTTTCTGATTCCACACAAATATTTTAGAATTTGGAGTTGATACTGTATTGTGTTAACATAAGTGAAAACTGTGACACTCAGCCCAAAGTTGGAAAAACCACTGTGATCTGCCTGAACATGAAAGATTGTTTTTAAAAAGCTACTAGATACTCTTCTTGCTGAGTATAAGTTCCCAAAGTGTGATAAAATAGACCTGTTAGCTCATCAAAATATAGACTTGCAGAAATGATGAACTGGAGGGCATGAAGTCCATTTGCACTATATCTAAAACACTGAAAAACAACAAGTAATATCTTTAAATAATGCTTGAAATAAGAACTAAAAAGCAGAGAACAAAAACTCATTCAAAATACAAAACCAAGACAAACTTGCATTCAGGAAATAGTGAAATCTTACATTGTTCATAATCAGTTTGTCACAAAGAATGGATCAATCAGGTATCAATTGAAGCTGAAACACTTTGACAGTAATTGGTTACTGAAAACATGATAAATAATGATACCTTACTTTAAATATCCATTGGCCAGTCACATTATATCTTCACTCTATTTTTTGAAATATTTTAACATCTCTGTGGTATAACATGTTTCCAGTATAACGAACATTCAAACTGAGATGGAATGGTTGTGGGGTATTGAGAAAGATTTCATGGTATTTGTAGAGAGAGGAAATGCACCCCTGGAAAAACAACAGATAATGTGTGGGAGTTCAGCAGTTTTATTTTTTAGGATGTATTTCTTTATTAGAGAGAGAGAGAAAGAGCATGGTATGGAGGAGCAGTGGGAGAGGGAGTGAGAGTCCCAAACAGACTGCTAAGTGCAGAGCCTTAAACAGGGTCCATCCCATGACCCTGAGATCATCAGCTAGAGCTGAAACTAAGAGTTGACACTTAACCAACTGCCCCGGTGTTCTGGGAGCTTAGTGACTTTTAATGATGATATTACAGAGAGGTCTTCCATTGTCTCTGGTCGTGTTTGAATAGGAACTATCTATACTATCATTTATGACTTAACCTTGGAAGTGATTAGATTTTACAATATCATACTCATTAGAAACTAGTCACTAGGTACAGTTCACACTCAGGAAGTGAATTTACACATTGCATGGGCACTAGGAGATAGCACTAGGAGATAGGGATCACTGGGAGCCATTTTACAATGCTACCAACAACTGCCTCTGTCATTACATATAAGAATGTGACAGCAGCACAATTTCCTTTATTATGTTTCCAAACCTCATGCTATTTTAGTCATGTATTTTAATTATAGCCACATAAATTTCTCAGTGCAGAATAAAAAATTGAGTATTCTGTATATACACCCATTTTGTTATATTTTCTTCTGATAAGAAATAAATGGCAGGTTATCTTGAATGCATAGGCTTTGTTATTAAGTCTGGATAATTTCAGTTTTTTTTTTTTTCTCATTCCTAGAGCATAACACTTCTTGTAGGCTATGCTTTTCTTTCTTTCTTTCTTTGATTAACTTATTTGGAGAGAGAGTGAGAGAGAGAGCATCCGAGCAGAGGGAGAGGGACAGAGAGAATCTCCAGGAGACTCTCCACTGAGTGCAGAGCTTCTTCTTCTTTTTTTTTTTTTTCAAGATTTCTTTTTTATTTATTTATAAGAGAGAGAGAGAGAGGCAGAGGGAGAAGCAGGCTCCATGCCAGGAGCCCGACGCGGGACTCGATCCCAGGACTCCAGGATCGCACCCTGGGCCAAAGGCAGGCGCAAAACCGCTGAGCCACCCAGGGATCCCTGAGTGCAGAGCTTCTTATATGTTAGCAGGTGTTTAGATCCTAGGACAAAACTCAGAGAATGATTAACTTTCTTGCTTGTCCCTTGAAGGGAAAAATAGTTTCCTTGGCTTATTCAGAGGCAAAATATAGAATATGAGTAAATGAGACCTAGTGTAAAAGAGCAGACAGGGAGCTTTTCTAAAAATGGAGTCCCTTCAGCTTCCCTACCTCCCTGAGATGACTCCAGCCCCCAATGACAACTTTATAAAGCTTCATGGGAGTCTGTGAAGTGATGGAACTATCCAAGATCTGTCCAGTCCTTATCCACAGAAACTGTAAGATAATAAAAATATATTACTTTAAAATACAGTATTACTTTTAAATAGACTATAGTTAATTAAGGCTCCCTCTTATAATTAAGACTGTTTCTTGTAATTGTTCAAATGAGCACTTTAACATAATAGCTATACAAAGAAGTATAAAAAATAAAATGAAGTATTAAATGGAAAAAAAATATTAAAAATATTCAAGTAACCAAAAGATTGAAGGAAAAAAAACAAAAAACCAAAACAAAAACAGAAAACCACCAGAGATAGGGAGACAGGTTGGTCATAGCCTTGGCAAAAATCAGAATGCTGTGTCTTTATTTGCTCTGATGCAGCCCAGCCAGGCCCTGAGACACAGCACAGCAGGAGTCTGGCCTTTGCCCTGGGCCTCTCCACAGGCTGGAGACCCATGTCTGCAATGCCAGCCCTTCCATGGGAGCAGTCTCAGCCCCCGCACCTGGATAGGGGAGTTGCTGCCATTTGGTAAGAACTGTAGTCAATTAGGGATCATTTATCAGCCTGGACTTAGAAGTGAGGATTTAGCTATGTGATGCCACCATTACTGCTTTGAGCACCATCAGAAAGGGAGGAGTGAAAGAGAAGAACTTGGTAGAAGTAAATAATAATAATAGTAGTAATGAAAAATGTCCAGCACTAGAGCCCCTTCTTCTACCAAATGCAAAAGCTACTCTGATGAGAAGTCCAAGGATCCCTCTAAAAGTAAACAGAGCACCAAGGAGTCCAGTCTGAATGGTCATGGCAAGGATCAAAGAAAGAAGTGCAGCGCTCCCAGTGTGGCAGCAGTACCAGTCTCATCCAGTTCGGCCAGCAGCTTTGGCTCCTGCAGCAGCTCTGGCTCTTCCTCCCTGGGCACTGCGTAAGTCTAGCACATATTGTAGCTCCCCATGTTCTCCCAGTATTTCTTGGTGTAGAGATGACAACGAGTGAGGTTCCTGCTCCAAATCTAAATCACCCAAAAGGAAAGGAAAAGATGGAGGTTTGGCTCTAACTCCACCAAAGGGCACATTGGGAGGCTCACCAGGAATGTGACCAAGGATCACATGATGGGGATAATCTCTACCTATGGGAAAATGATTGACCTGGTTGTAAAAAGGATTCACTTCCATCTATGCAACAGTTTTGAATACAGGGAGTTTGAGAATCCAGATGAAGCCAAGAAAGCACAGAAGCTCCTGGATGCAAGGCAAGTCCGTGGCTAGGAGATTACTGCTCCCACCGTGCCTGCACCTAGTCCCCTGGTTTAGTCCACCCCCAGGTGCTTCCACTACCTCCCCTGTGTTGCCAGTTCCCCCCGTAGAAGAAGATCAGGTTGTACCCCTGCCCCGCGGATCTCATGTGCATCTGCAACCTTGTCCCCACTCCAGCAGCACAGCCACAAGCAGCCCCAGCTCAACCCATCCCCTTAAGCAGGCTCTACCATCTGTAACTTACATCGTGTCCAACTCGGTGTTGTTACTTATCTAAGGATCCACTTAGGGCCAAGCTCCCGCTGCAGAAGTGGTGGTGTTCAAATGTGTGCCTGTAAAGATCCCCTCCAATTTTCTGGCTAGAAAGATTCCATGTTCCCAGTTCCTGAGACTCAGTGTAGTGGCAAAGCCAGCAGGACCAGCAGGACTCTGGGTGGCAGTGCAGCACTAGGCTAGAAGCAAGCTTTCCCATTCCACTGATGATCTGGGGCCAGTGTGGAGGGCTCGGTGACTCTCAGGAAAGGATGTACTTTTCACAATTGCTATTCCTGTTAGTCTTAGCCCTGCTCCCCTGCTTGAGTCCTCTTCTGACCTCTTGGGTCACTCTATATTAGTTGCCCCAAGTCGTTCTGTTCTTACATGTACCCATGTGCGCGCACGCACACACACACATACACACACACACACACACATACACACCACCCCATGTCTCCTTTTCTCTCTCAAAAACTGGTGAGCAAGCTAAGAACCAGCTCTTCACGGTCATCTCAACCCTGCTGTCACCGCTGTTATTTATGTTTTTTCAGCTTTTATTGTGCAGTCAGCACTATACATTTTCTGTTTTGTGTTTCTGGAACTTGGCAACATCTTAGATAACATTGTGTTTGTACTTTGTAGTGTAGAGTGAAAAGATTGTGTTGAATAAACCTAGGCTTAGAATGCAAAAAAAAAAAAAAAAAAGACCTGGAAACAAAAACAAAACATGGAATAACAACTACAACTAAACGAGGAACAGCAAAACAGATGGAAGAACAAGAATATTAGAATGATAGTAGACTTAAACCATATCAGTAAACTGCATGAAATCTTAGAAATAAGCACTTTATTAAAAGATAAATATTGTAATATTAAAACCAAAGACCAAATATATTTATAAATAGGTTGCAAATGAAATGCTGGAAAATGATATAAAATGCAGGCACTAAGCTTAAAGCAGTTAATTCAGACAAAATATATTCTAAGACAAGGAGTATAGCCAAAGATAAATTGGAACATTGCATTATGAAACGGGGTAAATTTCACAATAAAACATGACCATCTTAAATATGTTTGTATTTAATAACAGAGCTTCTAACTACGTCCAGTAAAAAACAAAACAAACATAAAACAAAAACAGCAACAAAAACTTACCTAGCGATAGAAGAATTAAACAAATCCACAATTACAACTGGAAACTTCAGTATTTCACATTTCCCAACATTTGATAGGCAGAGTACAGGAATAAATAGAGAAGATATGAATAATACTACCCTTCAATTTT
This sequence comes from Canis lupus dingo, assembly GCF_003254725.2. Taxonomy (NCBI): domain Eukaryota; kingdom Metazoa; phylum Chordata; class Mammalia; order Carnivora; family Canidae; genus Canis; species Canis lupus. The sequence continues at coordinate 25,972,089 of NC_064261.1, read as the reverse complement.
ACCTAATTGATATTTACAGAAGGTTAAACTCAGCAATTGCTGAGTTACATTGTATCTGAGGGCACTTGGAATTATCCTTAATACAGGTAACATACTGGGCTATCACATAGATCTAATAAATTTCTAACTTAAGAAATAACATAGCATATGTTCTTGACCAGAGTGGAATAAAAGTGGGAATTTATAATAATAGAATATCTAGAAATCTCTGAAATATCAGGAAATTGTTTACAAATATATTTATAAATCAAACATGTATAGATATTTGAATTCTCAAAGAAGAAATCACAAGGGAAATTAGAAAATGTTTTGAACTGAATGATAATGAAACATTTGAAACTTAAAAAATGTGTACAAAGAAGCAACAACATAAGTTTCAATTGGCCTGATACAAATTTGCATCTTTAATGTGAGGCGAATTTCTTCCTCATCCACTTTCTCTTGCCACCTCTTCCCCTAGTTTCCTTTCGCTTTGCTTTCTGGACTTGCTTCCTCTGAAAACAATCAAATGGACTAAGCAAAGTTGATACCCTCACTTGAGGGAAGAGACAAGGAGTCCAGGTGATGGCCCAAGCCAGGTGTCAGAGCTTGAGCCTGTAAGGAGTAAGTCCAGTGGTGAGGTTGCAGAGTATGACCTAGTAATCTGTGCCACAGTGGTGTATATGTTGATTTCTGAGCTGGTTATGGAGATCACTGGGGAAGAGTCAACTCTTGTATGGGTCAGAACCCAAGCAGAATAAAAAGATTATCCATATGGAGGGGAAGAGGGCAGTGACAATGAAGAGAAGACTAGTTCCATACAAAGAAACAACAAATAAGCAAATATGTTAAGGATAATGGGATCCAGACTTCTCAATATTGAGCAATAAAGTTAAAGATACAGAAAGTAAAATGAGAGAGGGAGAGAGAGAAACTAAAATGACTTAGGTAGTTAGGCTGGAATTAGAAATACCTTTATGAACTCATGATTTTCAACATGCACAAATAAACAATCAGATGTAAATGTGTTCACCATGTATAAATGTGTAGATGTACATATGGATAGTATTTTTTTAAAGATTTTTTTCCTTTATTCATGAGAGACAGAGACAGAGAGACAGAGGCATAGGGAGAAGTAGACTCCCTCATGCGAGGCTTGATCCCAGGACCCTGAGATCATGACCTGAGCCCAAGGCGGTTGCCCAACTGACTGAGCCACCCAGGCACCCCTGTATAGTATTAAATCCTTAATTCTCTAACTGTCCACTGAGGTGCCTGGGAAGCAACAACAGATCAATAGTAGTGGATATACTACTATATCGGTAGTAGTGGATCTAAATACTTAGATCTGGGCTTCTAAATACAGCTTACCAATAAAACGAACAAAGAACCCAATAAAAAATAGGTAAAAGATAAAAAATAGATATTTTAACATAAATCTCATGCAAGAGGATATTCAGATGGCAAATAAGCACATTTAAAGTGCTAAACATGATTAGTATTATGGAGATGTGAATTAAAACCACAAATGAGGCACTGATGCACATCTATTAGAGCAGCTAACCCTCATGATGGTGAGAATTTGGAAGAACTGGAACTCTCATAAACTGCTCATGAGCATCTCAAATATTATAAGCACTTTTTTTAATTTTATTTTTTATGATAGTCACACACAGAGAGAGAGAGGCAGAGACATAGGCAGAGGGAGAAGCAGGCTCCATGCACCGGGAGCCCAACATGGGATTCGATCCCGGGTCTCCAGGATCACGCCCTGGGCCAAAGGCAGGCGCCAAACTGCTGCGCCACCCAGGGATCTCTATAAGCACTTTTGAAAAGAGCTAAAATGTTTCTTAAAATGTTTGATATGTATCTTGAGTGAGATCCAGCTATTGCATTCCTAAATATTTACCTAGGAAAAATTAAAGCATATATTCATGCAAAGACTTCTGTGTGAATGAACTTTATCTCTTGTGGCCAAAAACTAGAAGCAAACCAAATGCCCATTCATAGCTTGCTGGTTAAACAAACTATGATATTCTTTTACAATAAAATACTACTAAGCAATTTAAAGGACTGTTCTACTGATATGCACAGTAACATAGATGAATCTCAAAATAATTAGGCTGCAACAAAGAAGGATAAGTTTTTTTTAAATCACATTGCATGATTCCATTCATACAAAACTCCAAGAAGTATGAACTAATAGGTAGTTTCAAAAGGCAGATCTGTGGTTACCTGTGGAGGAGGTGTGAGGGCAGGAAGGCCCAAGAACAGGAGAATGAAAAGTTCAATGAAGAAACTTTTAGCAGTGATATATTTTGGCCATTGTTTCATAAGTGTGTAAGTATATAAAAACTTGCCATATTGTACATTTCAAGGCACCCGGGTGACTCAGTCCATTAAGCATCTGCCTTCAATTCAGGTCATGATCCCAGGGTCCTGGGATCAATCCTGCATCAGGGTCCCTGCTCAGCAGGGAGTCTGATTCTCCCTCTACCCCTCCCCCCACTCGTGTTCTCTCTCTCTCTCTCTCTCTCTCTCTCTCCTTCATACAAAAATGAATAAGTAAATAAAATCTTTAAAAAAGTGTACATTTAAATTAAGTGCAGTTTGTTTTATGGCAATTATTTCCCAATAAAGCTATTACAGGTGTATTTCCTTTCACTGTGCTTCAATTTACTGATCTTTGAAGATACTGTGTTCTTTGTACAGGTTGAAGGTTTGTGCAACACTGTGTGGAGCAAGATTATCTGTGCCATTTTGCCGACAGCATTTGCTCACTTTATGTCTCTGTGTCACATTTTAGTAGTTCTCCCAATATTTCCAACTTTTTAAGTGTTATTTCATTTGCTGTGGTGATCTGTGACTAGTGACCTATGATTTTACTACTGCAATTGTTTGGGGGGGGACACAAACCACACCCATAAAAGACAGTAAACTTAATAAATTGTTGTGTGTGATCTGACTGCTCCACTGACCATTCTTAAATCTCTCTCCTTCTCTTCAGGCCTCCCTGAGGCACAAACATACTGAAATGAGGCCAATTAATAGCCTCAAAATAGTCTCTAATTGCTCAAGTGAAAGGAAGAGTTGCATGTCTCTCATTTCAAATCAAAAGCTTAGTAATGATTAAGCTTAGTGAAGAAGGCATGACAATAGCTTAGACAAATCAAAAACTTGGCTTCTTGGCCTAAGAGCCAAATTGTGAATGCAAAGAAAAAGTTCTTAAAGGAAAGTGCTACTCCAGTGAAGACATAAATGATAAGAAAGTGAAACAACCTTATTGCTGATAAGAAGGTTTGAGTGGTCTGGGTAAAAGATCAACCCAGCTACAACATTCTCTTAAACTCAAGCTGAATCCAGAGCAAGACTCTAATTCTCTTCAATTCTATGAGTGTTATGAGAAGTGAGGAAACTGCAGAAGCAATGTGTGAAGCTAGCAAAAACTGGTTCATGAGATTTAAGGAAAGAGGTCATCTCCAGAATATTAAAGAACAAGATGAAGTGGCCAAGTGCTGATGTAGAAGCTACAGAAAGTTCTCCAGGAGATATAGCTAAAGTCATTAATGAAGGTGGCTACACCTAACAAGAGATTTTCAATGTAGGCACAGCAACCTTCTCTTGGAAGGAGATGCCATCTAGGACTTCCATAGCTAGAGAGGAGAAGTCAATGCCTGGCTTCAAAGTTTCAAAGGACAGATTAACTCTCTTATCAGGGGCTAATAAGCTGGTGACTTTGACATTGAAGCCAATGCTCAGTGACCAATCTGAAAATCCTTGGGTCCTTAAGAATTCTGCTAAATCTACTCTGCCTGTCATCTAAAAATGGAACAACAAAGCCTGGATAATAGCATATCTGTTTACTGAATGTTTTCAGCCCACTGTTGAGAACTACTTCTCAGGAAGAAAAGATTCCTTGAAAATACTACTGTTTATTGGTGATGCACCTGGTCACCCTAGAGGTCTGATGGAAATATATGAGATTGATGGATGATATATGAGGCAATAAAAGGATATTTCCACAGAATCATGTACACACACAATTTTGATAATGGCTTGTTTCATAACTGTCAAAAAAAAATAAAACAACCAAAATGTCTTCCAAAAGGAGAATGGATAACCAAATTGAGGTATATTCACACAATGGAATGCTACTCAGAAATGGAACGAAAAAAAAAAAAGAGCAGCTACACAAATGAATGACATGAATGAACCTCAAAAACATGAAGAATGAAAGAAATCAGACTCAAGAGTACCTACTCTAATTTCAATTATGTGAGATTCAAATGAAGATGAAAATGATCTGTATTATTAGATATCAGAACAGTAGCTGGCCAAAGGGGAAATTGATTGAAAAGGTGCACAAGGAGTTTTTAGGAGTGATGAAATGTTTATATAAGGATTGGGGTATTGACCAAATGAGATATACCATGAATAATATGCTTAACATCTGTGCATGTAACTGTATAAATTTTAACTGAAATTGAAAAAAATAGACAATAGAGCAGTCATATCATATTGTTAATAACTTCTAAAAACTATATACAATTAAAATGTTTATTATAAAAAATAAATAAATAAATTGAAATATACTCACTCAATGTATATTCATGCAAATGAGAGTGAAAAAATTAAATTACATCTTCAAAATATGGAGATGAGTGAATCATAAAAATATAAGAGAAATATAAGAATAATGGAAGCCAGACATGAAGTAAAAGATACACAATGGCTCTCTTTTCAGTAGGTTAATAAAAGAAGGCAAAATATACATGGTGTTAAAAATAATCACAGCGGTTACCCTTGAAGGGGCTAGTGAATAGAGTGGGAAGCAAGAGGAGCTTGTAGGGTTGGAGCAATGTTCTGTTTCTCAAAGTGGGTGATGCTTGTATAAGTGTTTTCTCTGTAAAATTCCAATGAGATGTGTACACTGATAATTTGTATAATTTTCCACGTTAGTTATCCTTGAAAATCAGTTTGTTCTTGAAAAAGAGCAATTATTGTTTATTTTCTAATTTAAACACTAGTAGCAAATTAGTAAATAAATTATCATGTCAAATTAATTAATTTAAAAAATACCAAGTAAGATCCTTTGAAGAAACAGAAAAGTGCTTTAACATTTAAAAATGTATGAATGTAAATCCACATTAACATATTTATGAGGAATAATTATACAAATATCTCAATAGATATATAAAAATATTCAATAGAAGTCAACACCCATTCATAGTAACAAAATTATCTTTAACAAAGTGAAAATAGAAGGAAATAATCTAAATCTTTTAAAATTTCAAACATTTAAGTGTGGTCAAGAAAATAAGATAACAGAAAAATAAGTGTAAAAATGTGAATGAATAAGCTACATCACTTTATGTAAAGATACTATAATTTAAGAATCTTGAGAGAATTTATAATCCACTAGAACTAATCAAGGAGTTCATCAGGATTGCCATATAAAATCAAACTATAAAAATTCATAATATCACAACCATGAGCACAAAGGAAGAAAAATGCAATTGTAAAAAAAAAAAAGTACTATTCAAAATATCAACCAAACTAGGGTGCATGGGTGGCTTAGTCAGTTAAGCATCCAACTGTTGATTTCTCCCTCTGCCTCTCCGCACCTCATGCTCTATACATACATACATACATTCTTAAATAATATCAGCTAAACTGTAAAGTACTTATAAACAAATCTGATAAGATATAAATAAAATGTTTTTAGACAGGATGATGCAATCTATTGAAGAAACTAAAGGACCTGAATAAAGGAGATGGTTTGAAATGTGTATTTATAGGAAGACTCACTGTTGGCATGTTCCTGATAGTTTATTTCTGCTTAGTTTGTCTTCGCTGAGGAGATAGATCCATAAATATGTATCTAAGACCAGTGTCTAACTGCCTATGCTTACTTCTATGAGTTCTTTGTTTTCAAATTTCACATTTAAGTTTTTAATGCATTCTGAGTTTATTTTTGTTTATGGTATAAGACAGTGATCTAGTCTCTTTTTGCATGCAGCTGTCCAATTTTCCCAACATCTTTTATTGAAAAAAAAATTCTTTTCCCAATTTTATATTCTTTTTTTAAAAAAAGATTTTATTTATTTATTCATGAGAGACAGAGAGAGGCAGAGACACAGGCAGAGGGAGAAGCAGGCTCCATGCAAGGAGCCCGACGTGGGACTTGATCCCGGAAATCCAGGATCATGCCCTGGGCCGAAAGCAGGTGCCAAACCACTGAGCCACCCAGGGATCCTCTATTTTATATTCTTGCCTCCATTTTCATAGATTAATTGACCATTTAAGCATGGATTTTTATCTGGGCTCTTTATTTTATTCTACTGATCTCTGTGTGTTTTTGTGCCAATTCTCATACTTTGAATACTGTAACTTTGTAGTTATCTTGTAATCTGGGATTATGATTCCTCCAGCTTTGTTTTCCTTTCTCATGATTATTTTGACTGCATGAGGTCTTTTTTGATTCTATACAAATTTGAGGATTTTTTTGTTTTAGTTCTATAAAAATGATATTGTTATTTTGATAGGGATTGCATTAAATCTGTAAATTGTTTTGGGTAGTATGGATATTTTCACAATATAAATTCTTCCAGTCCATGAGCATGGTATATATTTCCATTTGTTTGTCTCATCTTCAATTCCTTTCATCAATATCTTACAGTTTTCAGAATATAGGTCTTTAACCTCCTTGAATTTATTCCTAAGTATTTTATTCTTTTTAGTGAAATTGTAAATGGAATTGTTTTCTTAATTTGTCTTTTGGAAACACAATGCTCAAGAATGGACAATTTTAAAGGCAAAGGCTATGTATCAATGATACATGCTATCAGACATTTTAAACCTATAATAATTAAAATGTGTGGTGTTTGGTGCAGGGGGAAACAAGTAGATAATTGGGTCCCCACATATATGGGAGCTTAGTATAAGATAGAGATATTTTATCAAACCAGTGGTTTAAAGTTTTATTTTTCAATACAGTAAATCCTATAAACCATGTTATATTCAGAAAATAATAAAATAAAATAAAATAAAATAAAATAAAATAAAATAAAATAAAATAAAAGACTTGTACTTCGTGCAGACACTACCACTACTTCTCCTGGATCCCCCAGGATACCTTCTCATCATTTCTGCACTTCCATCTTGAGTGCCTGGGTACTTTTCCTTGGAGGACCCAGAGTCTGTGGTTCCTCTTAAGTAGACTGACCTTGGTCTCCTGAAGCTACCTTGCCTTTTTTTGCTTCCTCTCCACACAAACAAAATCATTCTTCAGCCTTTTCCCTTTAAAACCAAAACAAGAACAACAACAACAAAATATTCTACCACTTTTGGGGGATCCCTGCATATAGTGCAGAACCAAACCCAATTTGTTTCTCTGTCAACTGATTGTAGGATATTCCTAATGAGGCCACAGGGGCAGTATGTTGATGAATGACTCTTGGCAATTTTTTTAATGTAAATAATCACAATTTTAATTTCCAAGGCTCACATTCTCTGATTATTGGTTTTTCATGGCTGATTGTTTTTGCTCTGTTTTTTTTTTTTTATTTTACTTTACTATTCATAGTATCCTCTTGAACCTTTTGAAGATACTAATTAGATATTTTAAGTGTTCTTATATTCCCTGGACATTTTTTTTATTCTTGATATTTTTATCTATTCTGTTCCTTTATTAATAATTTTCTGTATCTACATGTTCCCATAGTTCTATTTTAGAAATAAATATAGTGTTAAAGAGTTTGGAACATAATATTTAATATTTAAGCATATACATATGATTTTTATCCCCTTCATTAGAAAAATTACTCTGAAATTACATTTCAGGAATAGTAACATGAAAATACTTTAGTTATGCAACAAGTAGAGTCTTGAACTATGGGGAAATAGGATTGGTTCTTAAGAATATTACATATCAGTTGAAAAGATAATAATGCCTTTAAAAATATTAGTGACTCAAATGACATTTTTAATTTTTATCTTTGCTACTACCCCCAACCATCTTTTACTCAAGTCATTATTTTCCCACCATATGTATTGCAGGGACTTCCTCCTGGTCCCCTGTCTCATTTCTCCTCTACATTCCTTTTACTGTTCAAATTTATTTTAGTATTGGGTTCTGAAGCATGTGGCTTCTCTGCTTCTAAGGTCCCATCCTTCAATAGGCATTTGAAATCCTACACTGTATCAAACAATATTTTGAATACTATAATAAACTTTTAAGCATGGTGGGAGTTAGAAGGATTTTATTTCACCCCAAATCCCCAAAGTGATCTTCATACATATATTGTCAGATTAAATAGTTGTTGATCCAATACACCTCTAAAATGTTTCTTTGGTTTGTATCCCACAGAAAACTACCTTCAATGGATATTTATAAGCACTGAAAAAAAGTGGGGAGGAATTCTATAATTAAATATAGTAATTTCTATAACCCTAATAATGCTAATATACACTGTAAGCAGAAGATGCATTGGTCACATAACATTTGCAAAATTTATAAAACAAGCAAAATTATTTTATGTCTTTTCATCCCTTTGTGAAAGGGGACAAGTAGTAGTTTTGAAACCATTTTGTTCTACTATTCCCTAATTTTTTAATAAGTACTGTGCTCCCTTACACATATAAAATTTATACTTAAAATGTTTCAACTACAATTTAATTAGTTGCAAGAACATAACATCCATACTGTAATACTTGACATTAAAAATCAACCTGTTATATTGCTTTTTTAAATATATTTAATAAATTCTAAATACCCTTATGATTTGCTATCCATAATCTTCCATTTAAAATATACATGAATATGTTCTTCAGCAGTTAGAAATTTTACATCTTTATCTCTTTGAACTTGTATTTCTCTTCTTCTATCCAGCCAGAATTTTACTCCTATGTATAGGATATATATGTACAATAGAATATTACTCAACCTTTAGAAACAACTAATACCCACCATTTACTTTGATGTGGATGGAACTGGAAGGTATTATGCTGAGTGAAGTAAGTCAATCGGAGAAGGACAATCATTATATGGTTTCACTCATACAGGGAATAGAAAAAATGTGAAAGGGATTATAGGGGAAAGGAGAGAAAATGAGTGGGAAAAATTAGAGAGGGTGACAAAACATGAGAGACTCCTAACTCTGGGAAATGAACAAGGGGTAGTGGAAGGGAAGGTAGGAGGGGGAATGGGGTGACTGGGTGACGTGCACTGAGGAGGTCACTTGATGAGATGAGTACTGGGTATTATACTGTATGTTGGCAAATAGAACTCCAATAAAAAAAATCCATGTAAAAAATTAAAAAGGTAAAAACATAAAAAATAATAAAACAATGAAGCTAGGTCTAAAATCTTTTAGAATAATAATAATAAAATATTTTTTAAAAAAATTTAAAAAAAGTAAAATATACATGAATATGTTCTTCAGCAGTTAGAAATTTGACATTTTTATTTCTTTGAACTTGTATTTCTCTTCTTCTATCCAGCTAGAATTTTAGTCCTATGTAATGTATCACAACTAAATTTTTTTATCCTAAAACATAATGAGTTCACTCATCTCGGAAATCTAAAATAGTTCCCCATTGCCTATTGAAGGAAATCAAAATTTGATGTGAAATTAACAATTCTGGGATTGTCAATTAATCTTTCCATCTTTATTCTACACACTAACACAGGCAGAAATATCACTGAATAAGCAGCTTGAGGTATTTGATTTAATTTAATTTAATTTAATTTAATTTTATATTTTATTTTATTTTTTAAAAGTATCTGTCTATAAAAGTCTTTCCATTGTCCAGGAAAGCCTATTTCCACTCTCTTACTAAATTCACTTTTTTTTTCTAATTGCTGAAATTTTGTGTCCCTTTAAGATCCACTCAGATGCTTTCATATAGTTATAAAAACTTCCTTAGTTCCACTGTAAGACTCCTGGGAACAGTCTCATGACAGAAATATCACATTCTTCTTCATATTTTAGCTACATATGTCTTAACTGTCCTACTTAATAAGATTATTAAAGGTGTAATACATATGCCAGTCACTTTTATAGCCATCGTAATACAACCATAATTATTTTCCTTCATTTAAACAAAAGTCATTTATTAAGCTATAGGTAAAGGTATGGACCTTGAGTTCTCAATTGAGAAAAGATATTTTATACATTTGATGTTCCACAATAATGCTGTTCAAAATATCCAAGGATTACCCCAGCACCTATTTGTTTTTCTTTTCTCAGTGTGTGAGCTGGATGCAGTTTAGCAGATCTAAGCTGGGTTCAGCAGAGCTGGTTCCAGACTGCATGTCAGGTTTTGATCTGCCTGGTGTGTCTAGCCTGAGACCTGGGCTGCAGGGCCAGTAATTATCCAGAGTACGCCAAGTCACGGTGATGGTGGAGCAGGAGAGGGCAAACCCAGCCACCCAAGAACGTTTCAAGCCCCTGCTTTGTCAAGTCTTGCTAATATCCTAGAGGACAAAGAAAGACACTTGGCCTTATAAAGGGGCTGTGGAGTGATGGCGTCACAGGGCAAGGCACTGAAAGCACAAGGTCATAATAGAGTAATGAATTCAGACCAAGAATTCAGTGTGTCATGGCCATATAATTCATTGTATGAGAAGGGATATAAGGAAGATATGTAAGCAAGTAACTTTTGCTGGAAAAATGCATTTCACAGAAGAGATAACTTTAGAGCTGACTTTTTAGGCTGAACTATTCGCCAGCTATTGTAAGCAGAGGAGCGAAGTATGATTATGAACAGAGTTACTATTCTTAAGCACAAAGCAGGGCATTGGGGTCGGATCCATGGGGATATGTCCGGTGCTGCAGGCTGGATTGTGCAGCTTTAGTGGGAAAGACCATAGTCAGAGATACACACAGCCCAAATTTGATAAACATCCCGTACTTCAAAGACATTTGACCTTTGTTTTGTAGACAACAGACTACTAACAGGAATTATTTAACATTACTGCTAAATTAATGTTTTACACAAATGTCCTGTTGAGCAGTGTCAAGTACTTAATAAATGTTTTGAATTAAGGCATGGATAAATGGCAAGACAGTTCTTCCCTCCCTCTCTGTCTCCTTCCTTAACCTTCTTCTACTCTCCATCCCTCCCTTCTTCCATTCCTTCTTGAGCAGGTGGATTCTCTAAAAAAGACTATGATGTGCCTTCAAGACATAAGTAAATGTAGTAGAGTTGTAAATTATTTATACAGAAATCAAGACATATAATATATAAAAACGCAAACAAATAGTTGCTGAAGCAACAGAAGCAGAATTGGCTCAATTTTGTCATCGCTTCTGAATGAGCCTCTGACAACTCATTTGTTTTCAGATCTCTGCCAGGCTAGGCTGGCATGAAGCCAAGCCCAAGGCACCCAGCTTCAGTTAGCAGAGCTTTCGTCCACCCATTCACTGCAGTGGCCATCCGGAGGCTCTGAGAGCCACACGGGCTTGTGAAAGGGAGCAGCAAAGGAGACTGGCTTCAGCTCAGTCCTCTACTGCCACCTGTGTGCTGGCCAAAGCCAACACACCACGGAGGAAAGAGCAACAGGTTCCAAGCGCCCTAGGGCAGCACTTGAATATGGGAGAGCCTAGGTGACCAGAGCCCTAGAGAGCAAGGTTCATTTTCTCTCACCCTGTGGAACTTTCCTCTGTGAGCAAATTCCAAAGCCCTTTGATAGGATGTAAGGGAAGGGGAAAGAAACATTACAGAACTTCTCTAAAGAAGAGTGTCCCCAGGTCTTGGAATAATTCACACTGTGAGGAGGTTTGATATTATTCAGTTAGTTACATCATAAGGAAAAAAGGCATTTTTAGAAGTGAAAGCGCCAGCTTTTCTCTGCCTGGTGATTCTAAATGTATTCCTAAATGAATACATTTGGCATGTGTAGAATCGACAAGGATTTCTGTAAAATAGAAAAGGAAGCTGAGTCACAGAGAGGGTAAGTAATCTGGAAGTACAGTCTGGACCTAATAGCTATAGGATGAAATCAAAGTCCTTCAAGTAAGTTTTAGTTTCTAAATTACAACTGTTTGGAAAATCTTGTCTTAATTTCACCTTATAAAATAAACTTTTAAAATATAGCAACTGTTGGTAAAATTGCTTTTACAGGAAAGGTCTATGCCCATGGCAGACAATAGGCTTTGATTTTGAGGTCAGAGGAATATGTTGATTTTGTTAAATTAATAAGTGCACAATTGGGACAGAATATGGAATCTTGGGAAGTCGGGGTAGCTCAGTGGTTAAGCATCTGTCTTAGGCTCAGGATGTGATCCCGGGGTCCTGGGATGGAGTCCCGTATCTGGCTCTCTGCAGGGAGCCTGCTTCTTCCTCTGCCTATGTCTCTGCTTCTCTTTCTGTGCCTCTCATGAATAAGTAAATTAAATCTAAAAAAAAAAAAAAAAGAAGAAGAATATGGAATCTTTATGGAATGCGGATCCCAAGGATTTAAGTGGGGCAGAACTTCCTAATCCGGGAACAGAACAAGAGTCATGGGCTTCTAAGGTTTCAAGGAACCCAGGAATGACGTGAATTACAAGTACCTGGTCACCACAGAATAGCCTGTAATAAGATACGTAAATATAGACCCATGTGCCCAGTTTAAAAGGAATTAAGTCAGACCCTAATACTTGTTTTTGAGAAAGCATTTTTGTTTGTTTGTTTATATCATTTTTTTTAGGGGTTGAGTAGCAGTACATCACTGGCTGAAAGAAAATAAACTGCTCTAAAAAGCCACAGATTGATGTCCCTGGGGACCGGAAGGCTCCCACAGGAACATCACAATTCGGCATGACAAGATGAGTCTGCACACCCTGAAGGGCTGCACTAATTTGTGTGTAGGCCACTGGATGTGCTTTGGCCTTGTGAAATCATGTCCGAATTAATACAACAGAATTAAATTAAAGCAATGCACACATTTTTTTGTTTGTTGAATGGCAGAAGTTCAGAACATGTGTTATGGATTCAGTCAGCCTTGGCTACAGTCCAGACCCTGTCATATATCTGCCACGTATCTTTAGGCAATTCACTTAACCTCTGAGACTCGGTTTCCTCATTTCTAAAAGAAGACTAACACTAGTTGTAAAGTCATAGGGTTTTGCTCTGAGAATTAAATCACCTCTTTTAAGTGTCTTCCTGATCTGAAATAATCAATAAATGTAAACTATTTCATATTATATGAAAATGTTTTTGTAAAAAGCTAATGATACTAAGAGAATTCAACTATTATCCTCTGTCTAATGGAAACCAGATGAGCATCTATAAAAAAAATCAATGAAAATAAGACTAAGTAAAGCATATACAAGAAGACATTTCGGGAGTTAGCGAGGCATCTTAATATCGTGGATAAGGCTTTGGTGCCAGTTTACAAGCATGGCTTGTCATTTATACTTTATGTAGGGCTGGTAAAGTCTCTTAACTTTGGAAATTGCTTTCTTTTTTTGTAAAAGGAGGTTTATATCCCTTTATTTCAAATCTCTTGGAACAAATTAAATCACCTTGTAAACTGGAAAAAAATTTCAAATTTAAATGATTTTTGTAAGAAAGTAAGAAAACAGGAGCTATCTTGATATCTATTTAGAGAAGGTGGAATTTCAGATAAACTTTGAAGATGAGACAGATTTAAAAAGGTGATGGACAGAAAGAAAATGAACTGATGAATTCATAACATGCACACCAGTGATTCTCAGTGTGAGTGAGTGAGGGGGGAATTTATCCCTCAAGGCTGTTAGCAACATTGGACATATATTTGATTGTCACAGATGGTGGAGAATGTTGGTTGGCACCTCCTGGCTTGAGGACAAGTATGCTAGTAACTATCCTACAACGCAGAGAACAGCCCCCCAAACAAAGAATCATCTAGCCCCAAGTATTAATAGTGCTGAGGTTGAGAAACTGTGAAACAGACAGGTAAGTCACTAGCCTAGCAGATGTGGAGGTTAAGCCAGAAAATTTTGGTAGATTATGAATGCTAGTGTGATGAATTAGGGCTTTTGTATGCGGTGGGAAACAAAAGAAGTTTACTTGTCACTTGTTGACAAGTAATGAATTTACCTGGTAATGAAAGACAATCGGGCAGCGGTTTAGCGCCACCTTCAGCCCAGGGCGTGATCCTAGAGACCCAGGATGGAGTCCCACGTCGGGCTCCCTGCATGGAGCCTGCTTCTCCCTCTGCCTGTGTCTCTGCCTGTGTCTCTCTCATGAATAAATAAATAAAATCTTTTTTAAAAAAAGAGAAGAAAGACAATCATTATGGATCCAATTGTGTGGATATTATTTAGCAAACCACTATTATGCAACTATTTATTGCAGACTAAATATAGATTGGATGCAATGTAAATATTGATTGTTTTACTCTGTCTCTATCGTGTTTTGTTACTGGTAGTGGGTTTCAAAAGACTTTTCCAGTGAGATTTCACTATTCATGGAGAGTAGGACATATGAGGAGTTCAAGTTATTTACCCTATTTGGGTTAGGCAAAGTGGCCCTGTGACATGTTTTATCCAATGAAATGCGAGCAGAGCGAGGCATGCTTGTTCAGATACTGTAATATAGTTCTTCATATTCTCTTTCTTCTCTTGCCATGAGACATAGATAGGTCTGTTTTCCAGATGTTGCCAATAAAAGATGGCAGAGCATCCTGGCTGATGCAGAGTATGCCTCCTTCTATCTTATCCTAACATTAAATCTGCGTGGCTATGGGGAGTAGTCAGGCATCAGTCTCCTCAGACTTCAGTCTCCATACACTAAGAGTTTAAATAAATAATTTTTGAAATCTCCTCAAGTTCCAGCATTCTAAAATGAATATTTACAATAAGAAGACATTATTTTTTTTTTCAAATTTTTCCCGACTATCCAAATAGTTAAATAATTTAGAAGACCAGTCTCAACCTATACCTCAAGGTTTTCTGGGATATTATTGCTTCATTATGTGAAGACACATATCTTTAATCACTACTAAAGTGAGAAGATGGGAAAGATTTAATTGTGAAGGAAAACTCAGTTACTTAGGACTCATTTATACTATGGCTTATGTTATCCAGATAAATAAAGATCAGGTGTATAATTTTTTCACACATGAAGAGACTAAATTCTCTTATTAAGAATTCTCTTATTATCCATTGGAGAAAACAAATGAGGTTGCTTAGTCTGCAAGGATGAGTCATAATGTGTATTCAGCTCTCATGTGCTGGCCTGAGGCTGAAAAACCTGATAATGTTCACAGAATGGTCTGTGTTACTCTAACAAATATCTCACTTCAGATTTACTTTCATTCAGTATCTTTTTTTTTAAGATTTTATTTATTTATTTAAAGAGAGGGAAAATGCGAGCAGGAGGAGGAGCAGAGCAGGAAGGAGAGCAAGAGAAGGGGGAAAGGATCCAATCTTCTCAGCAGGGAATGCTATGAGGGATTGGATCTCAGGAGCCTGAGATCTTGACCTGAGCAAAAACCAAGAGTAGGACATTTAATCTACTGAGCTACACAGGCCCCCCTATTCAGTATCTTTTATGTGTGTTTATCCTTCCACTATTTCACTACAGACTCAAAGAATGAACAAAAGGAGGGGAGAGGCCTGTATGCCCTCCTCATCTTGTGTTTATTATCTTAATACTAATATTATTATTAAAATTTTTACTTTGAGGGATGCTTGGGTGGCTCAGTGTTGAGCATCCGCCTTCAGCTCAGGGTGTGATCCCATGGTCCTGGGATCAAGTCCCACATCGGACTCCCTTGCATGGAGCCTGCTTCTCCCTCTGTCTCTGCCTCTCTGTTTCTCATGAATAAATAAATAAAATATTTTTAAAAATAAAATAAAATAAAAATTTTACTTTGAGATCATTGTAGACTCCTATGCAATTGTCATAAAGACAGAAAGGTCATATGTTCCTTTAAAGTTTGCCCACTGGCAATATTTTAGAAAATCATAGCATACAATAACAATTAGATTATTTATGTTCATACAGTCATAACACAGAATTATTCTACATCCAAAAGTATTATTCATGGGCCCTTTTTTAGTCACATTCACTTTCTTGTGTCCACTTTCTTCTTAATTCCTGACAACCATTAATCTGGTCTCCATTTCTACTATTTTATAATTTCAAAAATATATAAATAGAATCATAGAGGATATACATTTTGGGATTGGCTTTTGTCACTCCACATAAGTCTTGAGAGATTTATCCAAAATGATGAGTCTATAAGTAGTTATTTCTGTTTTATTTCTGATTGTTGTCTATGGTATGTATGTATTACATTTTATTTAACTGTTTACCCACTGAAGAACATCTGGGTTGTTTCAAGCTTTTTGCTATTATGGATAAAGCTGCTATGAACATTTATGTACAGGTTTTTATATGAACATAAAGCTCAAGTTTTTATATCTCTAGGATAAATGCCCAAGAATATAATGGCTATTTCATATGTTAATTATATATTAGTTTTATAAGAAACTGCCAAACTGTTTCCCTGAGAGTGTGTGCCATTTTACATTCCCATCAACAACAAATGAATGATTCAGTTTCTACACATAACCATCAGCATTTGGTGGTGTCACTATTTTTTGTTTTAATCAATGTTATGAGTACATAGTAATATCTTGTGGTTTTGTAATTTGCATTTCCCTAATGATTAATAATATTGAACATCTTTTCACACACTTATTTGCCATGGTTCTAACCTCTCCACTGAAATGTCTGTTCATATCTTTCAGCCAACAAGAGGAACTTTTTTTAATTTTTATATTTTTCAAGATTTTATTTATTTATTCTGAGAGAGAGAGAGAGAGACAGAGACAGAGACACAGGCAGAGGGAGAAACAGGCTCCATACAGGGAGCCTGATGTGGGACTCGATCCCGGAACTCCAGGATCACGCCCGGACTGAAGGCAGGCGCTAAACTGCTGAGCCACCCAGGGATCCTGAGGAACATTTTTTGTGTTAATACTCAGTTTTGAGTTTTTTTTTTTTTAATTTTTATTTTTTTTATTTATGATAGTCACAGAGAGAGAGAGAGAGGCAGAGACACAGGCAGAGGAGAAGCAGGCTCCATGCACCGGGAGCCTGATGTGGGATTCGATCCCGGGTCTCCAGGATCGCAACCTGGGCCAAAGGCAGGCGCCAAACCGCTGCGCCACCCAGGGGTCCCTCAGTTTTGAGTTTTTTAATTCACTCTGGAAATTAGTTTTTTGCTAGATATATGGTTTACAAATATTTTCTTCCCATCTGTAGCTTTTCTTTACAACCTCCTAGTAAGTCTTTCACAAAGAAAATGTTTTAGTTTTGATGAAGTCCAATTTAATGAATCATGCTTTTCTGCCAAATCTAAGAAATATTTTTCTAGTCCTAGACTATGAAGATTTTCTCCCATGTATTTTTCTATTTCTAAAAGCTTTATAGTTTCCCATTTTATATGTAAGTCAATGATCCAATTTGAGTTAAGTTTTGCACAGGCTGAGATAGTTTAAGGTTGAGGCTCATTTGTGGGAAAGGTTACACTTCCTCCACCAAATTGCCTTTGTATCTTTGTCAAAACTGAGCTTTTGTAAAATTAGTGATGATGATTACAGACTCAGTAAATATTACGAAAATGCCTGAATCGTACACTTCAAAGGGTCAATTTTATGTTATAAGAATTATGTTTCAATAAATCTGATATGAAAAGATCATATAAAAATCCATTGGGAAAATTTATATGAGTCTATTTCTGGGTTCTCTATTACATTTCCTTTATCTATGTGTCTTTACCTCTTCCAGGACCACACTACTTTGATTACTGAAGCAATATAATAAGCCTTAATTTCATGTGGAATGATTCTTCCCATTTTACTTTTCCATTTCAAGATTCTTTAGTTATCATACTATTATACATGAATTTTAGAATAATCTTGTCAATGTCCTCAAAGCACTCTGATGGAATTTTTATTTTAATTTTCCTTTATTACTAATAACACCTAGCATGGGATATTTCTAACAAAAGTTTAAGTGTACAATCCATTAATGGAGACTATAAGTACCATGTTAGATAGTGTACCTTTAGAGCTAACTCACCTTGCTTAACTGAAACTTTCTGTTGCTTTGTAATTCCCCATTTTTACCTCCCCTCAGACCCTTGCGACTACCATTCCACTCTACTAATATGAAGTTGACTATTTTAGATACTTCATATAAATGGAATCCTACAATGTTTGTCTTTGTGCAACTGGCTTATGTCACTTCTCATAATATGCTCAAGGTTCATCTATGTTGTGACATATTGTAGAATTGTCGTCTTCTTTTTACATAGTATTCCATTGTATGTCTTTGCCAACTTTTCTTTATCATTCATCTATGGATAGCATTTAAGTTAATTATACATTTTAGCTATTGTTAGTAGTATTGCAATGAACAATGTTGTTAATATCCAAGAAAAACCCACTTGCGGAGGTGGGGCAAGATGGTGGAAGAGTAGGGTCCCCAAGTCACCTGTCCCCACCAAATTACCTAGATAACCTTCAACTCATCCTGAAAAACTACGAATTCGGCCTGAGATTTAAGGAGAGACCAGCTGCAATGCCACAGAGAGAAGAGTTCGCGCTTCTATCAAGGTAGGAAGACCGGGAAAAAGAAAGACACAAAAGGCCTCCAAGGGGTAGGGGCCCGCGAGGAGCCGGGCTGAGGCCGGGGCGGGTGTTCCCAGGACAGGAGAGCCCCGTCCCGGAGACGCAGGAGCTGCACCAACCTTCCCGGGGGATAGGGGCTCGCGGGGAGGTGGAGCAGGACCCAGGAGGGAGGGGATGCCCTCGGGCTCCCGGGGACACTAACAGGCACCTGCGCCCCGGGAGAGTGCGCCGAGCTCCCTAAGGGCTGTAGCGCACGGCGGGACCCGGAGCAGCTCGGAGGGGCTCGGGGGCGGCTCCGCGGAGGGGGCTGCGGGCGGGAGCGCGAATCCACCAGCGCAGGCTCTCTGGAGCACAGGGCGCCGGGACACAGCCCAGGATCCGGCCTCCCCCGGGACAGGCAGAGGCCGGGAGGGCCCAGGACAGCGAGGACGCTCCTGTCCCGAGCTGAGCAGATCAGCGGCCCCGCCCCGGAGCCTCCAGGCCCTGCAGACGGAGAGCTCTGGAGCTACTGCCGGAGCTGACTCCAGGGCTGCAGAGCTGCTGCAGCCACTGGGGCTGTTCCTCCTGGGGCCTCACGGGGTAAACAACCCCCTCTGAGCCCTGCACCAGGCCGGGGGCAGAGCAGCTCCCCCAAGGGCTAACACCTGAAAACCAGCACAACAGGCCCCTCCCCCAGAAGACGAGCTAAACGGACAAGTTCCAGGGGAAGTCAAGGGACTTACAGTACACAGAATCAGAAGATACTCCCCCGTGGTTTTTTTTTGTTTTGTTTTTCTTTTTGATTTCTGTTTGCTTCCCCCGCCCTCTTTTTTCCTTTTTTTCTTGTCCTTCCTCTTTTTCTTCTCTCTTTTTTCATTTTTTCTTCCTTTTTTCTTTTTCTCTTTTCTTTCCTTCTTTCTCTCCTCTCTTTTTCTCCTTTTCCCAATACAACTTGTTTTTGGCCACTCTGCACTGAGCGAAATGACTAGAAGGAAAACCTCACCTCAAAAAAAAAAAAAAAAGAATCAGAAACAGTCCTCTCTCCCACAGTGTTACAAAATCTGGATTACAATTCAATGTCAGAAAGCCAATTCAGAAGCACTATTACAAAGCTACTGGTGGCTCTAGAAAAAAGCATAAAGGACTCAAGAGACTTCATGACTGCAGAATTTAGATCTAATCTAATCAGGCAGAAATTAAAAATCAATTGAATGAGATGCAATCCAAACTAGAAATCCTAACGAAGAGGGTTAACCAGGTGGAAGAACAAGTGAGTGACATAGAAGACAAGTTGATGGCAAAGAGGCAAACTGAGGAAAAAAGAGACAAACAATTAAAAGACCATGAGGATAGATTAAGGGAAATAAACGACAGCCTGAGAAAGAAAAACCTACATTTAATTGGGGTTCCCAAGGGCGCCGAAAGGGACAGAGAGCCAGAATATGTATTTGAACAAATCATAGGTGAAAACTTTCCTAATCTGGGAAGGGAAACAGGCATTCAGATCCAGTAAATAGAGAGGTCCCCCCCCTAAAATCAATAAAAACCGTTCAACACCTCGACATTTAATAGTGAAGCTTGCAAATTCCAAAGATAAAGAGAAAATCCTTATAGCAGCAAGAGACAAGAAATCCCTGACTTTTATAGAGAGGAGTATTAGGACCTCTCCGCAGAGACCTGGCAGGCCAGAAGGGCTGGCAGGATATATTCAGGGTCCTAAATGAGAAGAACATGCAACCAAGAATACTTTATCCAGCAAAGCTCTCATTCAAAATGGAAGGAGAGATAAAGAGCTTCCAAGACAGGCAGGAACTGAAAGAATATGTGACCTCCAAACCAGCTCTGCAAGAAATTTTAAGGGGGACTCTTAAAATTCCCCTTTAAGAAGAATTCCAGTGGAACAATCCACAAACACAAGGACTGAATAGATACCATGATGACACTAAACTCATACCTTTCAATAGTAACTCTGAAAGTGAATGGGTTTAATGACCCCATCAAAAGGTGCAGGGTTTCAGACTGGATAAAAAAGCAGGACCCATCTATTTGCTGTCTACAAGAGACTCATTTTAGACAGAAGGACACCTACAGCCTGAAAATAAAAGGTTGGAGAACCATTTACCATTCCAATGGTCCTCAAAAGAAAGCAGGGGTAGCCATCCTTATATCA
Source organism: Canis lupus dingo (assembly GCF_003254725.2). Classification (NCBI taxonomy): domain Eukaryota; kingdom Metazoa; phylum Chordata; class Mammalia; order Carnivora; family Canidae; genus Canis; species Canis lupus. Next base: position 25,951,347 of record NC_064261.1, on the reverse strand, counting down.
GATAAACTAAAATTTACCCCAAAGACTGTAGTGAGAGATGAAGAGTGACACTATATCATACTTAAAGGATCTATCCAACAAGAGGACTTAACAATCCTCAATATACATGCACCGAATGTGGGAGCTGCCAAATATATCAATCAATTAATAACCAAAGTGAAAAAATACTTAGATAATAATACACTTCTACTTGGTGACTTCAATCTAGCACTTTCTATACTCCATAGGTCTTCTAAACACAACATCTCCAAAGAAACGAGAGCTTTAAATGATACATTGGACCAGATGGATTTCACAGATATCTACAGAACCTTACATCCAAACTCAACTGAATACACATCCTTCTCAAGTGCACATGGAACTTTCTCCACAATAGACCACATACTGGGTCACAAATCGGGTCTGAACCTATACCAAAAGATTGGGATCGTCCCCTGCATATTCTCAGACCATAATGCCTTGAAATTAGAACTAAATCACAACAAGAAGTTTGGAAGGACTTCAAACAGGTGGAGGTTAAGGACCATCCTGCTAAAAGATGAAAGGGTCAACCAGGAAATTAAGGAAGAATTAAAAAGACTCATGAAAACTAATGAGAATGAAGATACAACCATTCAAAATCTTTGGGATGCAACAAAAGCAGTCCTAAAGGGGGAATACATCGCAATACAAGCATCCATTCAAAAACTGGAAAGAACTCAAATTCAAAAGCTAACCTTTCACATCAAGGAGCTAGAGAAAAAACAGCAAATAGATCCTACACCCAGCAGAAGAAGAGAGTTAATAAAGATTCGAGCAGAACTCAACGAAATCGAGACCAGAAGAACTGTGGAACAGATCAACAGAACCAGGAGTTGGTTCTTTGAAAGATATAATAAGATAGATAAACCATTAGCCAACCTTATTAAAAAGAAGAGAGAGAAGACTCAAATTAATAAAATCATGAATGAGAAAGGAGAGATCACTACCAACAACAAGGAAATACAAACTATTTTAAAAACATATTATGAACAGCTATATGCCAATATTATTAGGCAATCTAGAAGAAATGGACGCATTCCTGGAAAGCCACAAACTACCAAAACTGGAACAGGAAGAAATAGAAAACCTTAACAGGCCAATAACCAGGGAGGAAATTAAAGCAGTCATCAAAAACCTCCCAAGACACAAAAGTCCAGGGCCAGATGGCTTCCCAGGGGAATTCTATCAAACATTTAAAGAAGAAACCATACCTATTTCTACTAAAGCTGTTTGGAAAGAGAAAGAGAGGGAGGACTTCCAAATTCGTTCTGTGAGGCCAGCATCACCTTAATTCCAAAACCAGACAAAGACCCCACCAAAAAGGAGAAATACAGACCCAATATCCCTGATGAACATGGATGCAAAAATTCTCAACAAGATACTAGCCAATAGGATTCAACTGTACATTAAGAAAATTATTCATCATGACCAAGTAGGATTTATCCCCGGGACACAAGGCTGGTTCAACACTCGTAAAACAATCAATGTGATTCATCATATCAGCAAGAAAGAAACCAAGAACCATATGATCCTCTCATTAGATGCAGAGAAAGCATTTGACAAAATACAGCATCCATTCCTGATCAAAACTCTTCAGAGTGTAGGGATAGAGGGAATATTCCTCAACATCTTAAAAGCCATCTACAAAAAGCCCACAGCAAATATCATTCTCAATGGGGAAGCACTGGGAGCCTTTCCCCTAAGATCAGGAACAAGACAGGGATGTCCACTCTCACCACTGCTGTTCGACATAGTACTGGAAGTCCTAGCCTCAGCAATCAGACAACAAAAAGACATTAAAGGCATTCAAATTGGCAAAGAAGAAGTCAATCTCTCCCTCTTTGCAGATGACATGATACTTTACATAGAAAACCCAAAAGCCTCCACCCCAAGATTCCTAGAACTCATACAGCAATTTGGCAGCGTGGCAGGATACAAAATCAATGCCCAGAAGTCAGTGGCATTTCTATACACTAACAATGAGACTGAAGAAATAGAAATGAAGGAGTCAATCCCATTTATAATTGCATCCAAAAGTATAAGATACCTAGAAATAAACCTAAGCAAAGAGGTAAAGGATATATACCCTAAAAACTATAGAACACTTCTGAAAAAATTTGAGGAAGACACAAGGAGATGGAAAAATATTCCATGCCCATGGATTGGCAGAATTAATATTGTGAAAATGTCAATGTTACCCAGGGCAATGTACACGTTTAATGCAATCCCTATCAAAATACCATGGACTTTCTTCAGAGAGTTAGAACAAATTATTTTAAGATTTGTGTGGAATCAGAAAAGACCCCGAATAGCCAGGGGAATTTTAAAAAAGAAAACCATATCTGGGGGCATCACAATGCCAGATTTCAGGTTGTACTACAAAGCTGTGATCATCAAGACAGTGTGGTACTGGCACAAAAACAGACACATAGATCAATGGAACAGAATAGAGAACCCAGAAGTGGACCCTCAACTTTATGGTCAACTAATATTCGATAAAGGAGGAAAAACTATCCACTGGAAGAAAGACAGTCTCTTCAATAAATGGTGCTGGGAATATTGGACATCCACATGCAGAAGAATGAAACTAGACCACTCTCTTGCACCAGACACAAAGATAAACTCCAAATGGATGAAATATCTAAATGTGAGACAAGATTCCATCAAAATCCTAGAGGAGAACACAGGCAACACCCTTTTTTAACTCGGCCACAGTAACTTCTTGCAAGATACGTCCACGAAGGCAAAAGAAACAAAAGCAAAAATGAACTATTGGGACTTCATCAAGATAAGAAGCTTTTGCACAGCAAAGGATACAGTCAACAAAACTAAAAGACAACCTATAGAATGGGAGAAGATATTTGCAAATGACGTATCAGATAAAGGACTAGTTTCCAAGATCTATAAAGAACTTATTCAACTCAACACCAAAGAAACAAACAATCCAATCAGGAAATGGGCAAAAGACATGAAGAGAAATCTCACAGAGGAAGACATAGACATGGCCAACACGCACATGAGAAAATGCTCTGCGTCACCTGCCACCAGGGAAATACAAATCAAAACCACAATGAGATACCACCTCACACCAGTGAGAATGGGGCAAATTAACAAGGCAGGAAACCACAAATGTTGGAGACAATGTGGAGAAAGAGGAACCCTCTTGCACTGTTGGTGGGTTGTGAACCGGTGTAGCCACTCTGGAAAACTGTGTGGAGGTTCCTCAAAGAGTTAAAAATAGACCTGCCCTATGAGCCAGCAATTGCACTGCTGGGGATTTACCCCAAAGATACAGATGCAATGAAACCCTGGGACACCTGCACCCCGATGTTTCTAGCAGCAATGTCCACAATAGTCAAACTGTGGAAGGAGCCTCGGTGTCCATCGAAAGATGAATGGATAAAGAAGATGTGGTTTGTGTATACAATGGAATGTTACTCAGCCAATAGAAATGACAAATACCCACCATTTGCTTTGACGTGGATGGAACTGGAAGGTATTATGCTGAGTGAAGTAAGTCAATCGGAGAAGGACAAACATTATATGGTCTCATTCATTTGGGGAATATAAATAATAGTGAAAGGGAATAGAAGGGAAGGGAGAAGAAATGGGTAGGAAATATCAGAAAGGGAGACAGAACATGAAGACTCCTAACTCTGGGAAACGAACTAGGGATGGTGGAAGGGGAAGAGGGCGCGGGTAGGGGTGAGTGGGTGATGGGCACTGAGGGGGACACTTGACGGGATGAGCACTGGGTGTTATCCTGTATGTTGGCAAATTGAACACCAATAAAAAATAAATTTATTATTAAAAAAAAAAGAAAAATGAAAAACCCACTCACATGTGTTCAACTAATCTACAACAAAGGAGACAAGAATATGCTTTGGGAAAAAGTCTCTTCAGTAAATGTTGGGAAAACTATTTCGGTTATCTGAGACTGAGTTTTTAGTGGGCATCTTTATGAACTCCCTGGACATACACCTTGGTAGAACATTTTTCCATCTTATTTTTCAGATCATAGATCTCTTATGAGAATCACTCTAAAAATAGAGTATGTACAGAAATAAAGTGCTGGCAGAATTCAAAACAAAAAAATTAATAACAATTTGCATACTTACTACTCATAATATGTCTCTTGCTGTATGAAGAATACAAAGGGCTGAAGAATTATCTCTGAAATAAGAGTCATTTACAGAATCTGTTGAGATATCAATCACATCACTTTTGGATAGGAAATATTATTTAATACAGGAATTTATTGTCACCAAGGTTAGGGAAATAGCACATTTCATTTACTGAACTTCTTCAGTAAACTTAAAAATTCTTTTTTTCCGTAACTAATAGTGATCCTTATTTCAATGATTTATTTTACTTGCTTTATTTTTCTGTATGTAATAAATATATATATATAAATATATGTAATATATAAAAATACATATATAACCATATCTTCATTTACTTACACAGAAGTACAACAAATCCTTTGATATCCCATTCCAATTCTCCTTGTGGGAAAAAAAAAAGTAAAAGAAAAAAGAAGGGTGAGTAGATTATTGAGTCAAAGGTATAAAAGTCTTAGGAATAGTGTACTGTTTTTATTTTTCTAATTGTATTCATAAGAAATAACTACTTCTTCCATGATTTTATAAAAAATTTGAAAAGAGTTTTTAAAAAAAAAAAAAGCTGTAAAAGGTATTCAGCTACGAAATGTCAATGTAACCAAAGTGAAATTCTGTATTAATTGTCATATGTCTTTAAGGTTGATGTGTGGTGTATTCTTAAGACCAACACCTCAAAGAAATTAAATAAATATATATTAGCGGAAGGAGGAAAGAAAGAAAAGATTCTCAACCCCAGATACTACTTAGAATATAATTAGTAAAAGTAAAACATTCATTTTAAAAAATTTAAAATTGTCTCAAGGTTATTTGAATGAAACCTGGGTCGAGTTCATCAAAGTGAGGGAAGAATACAATTAATGATATAACTATTTTGCATACTGAGACCTTCATTGTCTTTTGTATATGTGAAAATGTGGTAAGTGATGTAAAGATTGAAATGTATACTTTTATTTTCCAACAAATTCCTTCTGGTAAAACCATTTCTTGCATTGCTTATTGCGGCTTTCACAAAATCTTTTTTGAGCACTAATTAAGTGAGATTGCCAGTTTGAGTTGGAGTAGAAGAGAATGTTACCATGCCTTCCCACAGAACCTTTTTTTTTTTTTCCCTCTGTCTGATTCTTGAGTCATTTCCATGGTTTATTTTTAAATAACCTCTTAGGTTCTGATTTAATTGGCAATTTGATTAAAAAATGTTTTGTTTAACACAACATAAATTTATATATCAAGTTATCTGCATGGAATATTATTGTCTCACTGATCCATTCATTCATCCTTTAACTTTCTCACCACTCACTTGCCCACTCAGAAAAAATGCTTTGAAATCAAATATGTGGATAAGGCATTAAAGATGAATTTGAATGGTCTCTGAGCTCAATCGCTTTACAGTTCAGAACTGAGATGTGCACGTTTACTAATAAGTACAATGAAGTGTCAAAGATTCCATGTTAGAAAATCACACAAGATAACATGGTTCCTCAAAAAATGGAAAGCAGTAGTTCCTATGGTGATGATACTAAAAAAGATTCCATGACGGAAATCATTATATTAATGTGATTCTCACAATATAAATTGGTGTTTACAAGTGGGGTAAGACAGTTGAAAGTGTTCCCATACAGGAGAAGAATAAATAATGGGAATCTGGAATACAACTTTCTTGGATTTTTTTTTTAATAATAAATTTATTTTTTATTGGTGTTCAATTTGCCAACATACAGAATAACACCCAGTGCTCATCCCGTCAAGTGCCCCCCTCAGTGCCCGCCACCCATTCACCCCCACCCCCCGCCCTCTTCCCCTTCCACCATCCCTAGTTCGTTTCCCAGAGTTAGGAGTCTTCATGTTCTGTCTCCCTTTCTGATATTTCCTACCCATTTCTTCTCCCTTCCCTTCTATTCCCTTTCACAATTATTTATATTCCCCAAATGAATGAGACCATATAATGTTTGTCCTTCTCCGATTTACTTATTTCACTCAGCATAATACCCTCCAGTTCCATCCACGTTGAAGCAAATGGTGGGTATTTGTCGTTTCTAATGGCTGAGTAATATTCCATTGTATATTTAAACCACATCTTCTTTATCCATTCATCTTTCGATGGACTTCCTTGGATTCTTAAAGTTGTAAACTGTTCTAGTTTATAGTTTACTCTTGTCAAAACAGCATTTCTAAATGGAGGGAGGGCAACTTTGTCCCCCCAGGGACATTTGCAATCTCTGGAGATATTTTTGATTGCCACAATTGGGGTTGAGTGCAGGGTTGTTAACTGGCATGTAGTGAGTGAGTTGAGGTCAAGGATGCTACTAAGCGTCCTACAATGCACAGGATAGGAAAGAGCTGGTATAAAATGAGATGTTCCTAAAGATGTTCCAGAGATGGAAAATCATGGATAGTCTTGCATACTATGCTAAAGAATTTGTGCTTTACAGGCAAAGATGGACACACATCTTTGGTTTTACACTTTTCATTTATTTTGCTTTTTTTTTTTATAGTTTAGAACCATCATTTGAATCTATAACAACAGCTTTGAGGATAGAAGACCAAAGGGCAACGGGACCAATCAACATTAGGTGAATTTTTAAGGTAATTCAGATATGAATATGACTTTAGTAATATCATTTATCCAAGTTGGGTCTCAATTTCCTCCTTTACAAAATGGAAAGTTTGAACTAGATGAAGTAATAGTCATGCAAGTATTAAAATTCTAGAATAACTTGCTTGTGTAAAAATACAATGTTGTGAAGAGTTGTTCTATATTTATATAATTAGATGAATCTAAGCCACATGTGCATATACACACACACACGCTCAAATGCATTCACACATATGTGTTTCTCAACCTCCCTAATCTTAAAGGCACGGATGGAAAATGATACTGTGTGTGCATGATGAAGTCTGATATTTTCTCCTCATCAGCTCTTCTCTAAAACATTTATTAATAGAATTCTTAATATTCAACTCAAGATAATAAATCAAATAATCTTTCAAGTACTGGGGTGCCTGGGTGGCTCAGGCAGTTAAGTGTCTAACTCATGGTTTCAGTTTAGGTCATGATTTCATGGTCCTGAGATAGAGCCCTGTGTCAAGCTCTGCACTCAGCCCAGATTCTGCTTGATACTCTCTCTCCCTCTATCCCTCGCACTTCTGTGCTCTCTCTCTTTCTCTGAAGTAAATAAATAAATAAAAACATAATAATCTTGGATGTACTTTTCTGTAATGCTACAATAATCGTTTGACACATAAAGGATCTAAAAGAATCTGAGGGATGTTTCTAAGCCCTCATTACCTATGATGTGGGAGAACGGTTCCATAAATTTATAATAAGTTTCATCACATCATTGATGAATGTCAGATGTTGCTTACCACTAAAAGAAACTATATTCTATCTATCGGCATTGTAAAATACTTACTTCTATAGAATTGTGCCTGTGGCACATTATCAAAAGGAAAACATAATAAACAAAATAAGTTTGTGTGAAGAAGTAAGTATGGGGTCAAGGCCCAGAAAGAGCAGCAGGGACTTCAACAGCCTACATAATTTTCAAGATAGAATTTCAAATACTCGTCTAACAAAAGCATTATGGGACTAAATCTCCTAGAGTTTGTCTATGTGGAAGGGTCATCCGATTTGGTGGGCTAAGTAACCTGAGTAAAAGAAGAGACATAAAATTCTGCAGACACTATCAGACAGACAAGGAGCAAAATGTGTCAGAATAAATATTTGTATCACAAAGGAGGAATCCAGAGAACTCAGTCATATTGTACTGTCTCAAGAAGTCAGTATTATTGAATATGACATTGGTAAAATACAAAATGAGGAATGCGAAAGGAAATAATTTTTTTTGAAAGTGATTTAAACAGAATTAGAAGGAAGCTATATGAGCTCACAAAACATGAGGGTCCATATAACTTATATTTTTCAACTATAAGTGTCGATGATCATATCATGAAATTTATGTAGCTTTGTTGTCAACTCTTCTCTAACCAACCTGTGCAATGTGAATTTTTTTGTATGGCTCTGAAGATTGAAATGAAACATAAATTTTGAGGAAATAGCAGGAGTTTCAAAGACACTCAGAATGAACAAAAATGACAGCTGTGACCTCAAGGCAAATTTTGAAATTCTACAAACTCCATCTAATATATCCTTAGGTTAAACCCTAACCATATCCACTCAGTGATCACTTAGTGTCACAAGGTAGCAAAGAGGGGAATCTACCAAGGATAATGGAGCCTTGTGACAGGAAAAGCTAGTGAAGGTGAGTGAAAGAGTCACTACCACCTGATGAAGACCCAGAAGGCAGAGGCAAGGAAGAGAGATAGATGAGATACATGGCCCAGTGGCAGGAAAAAATTCTTGATACTGAGTGCATTTGTTTTTCCAATCTCACATGGATTTATGTCCCTACTCTTCTGGGGAAGAAAACTGCTGAACTCAGCTTGAAACTTCAGTGAATGGCAGTGGACCTAGTTAGCTAGGCAATAACTAGCTAGGGATAAGGAGTTGAAGTCATTCCTTCAGCATTACTAGTATTATATTTATTATTATTAAATGAAATTAGAGTATCAAATAAAAACAGACTTGTATTAATAGTGATTCACTACTCCATGAAGCAGGGTTTCTTTCCATCCATGGATTAGCTTCTGTATAAATATAGAGAACTAAATTCATATAGGACAGAAACATAAGGCCTTGTGTAATATGTAGAGGGAAATATAAAATATACCTTAAATATGTTAGCATTGAATATGAAAGAAACATGAAAGCAAAATTTGATATGAATTGAGGAAGAATTTGATGTCCATTATTCTTACACATAAATGAGTCACTTTATTCCTTGTTTTTTTAAAAAAAAACAATTTAGAGTTTATTAAAATAGTTTGCTGGTTAACTATCCAAATACTTATTCTCCAGTCATATAACCATTTAGTAAGTTATAATTAATATAACAACTGACAGGTACATTGAAATCCCAGTGCTATTTCTGAAATTTTTATTTTTGTTGAAGTATTAACTGACATACAATATTGTATTAGTTTAAAGTATGCGACATGGTGGTTTAGCATTTATATACACTGCAAAATGATCACAACCATGAGTCTGATTACAATCTGTCACCAAAATAAATACAATATTTTTTAAAGACTTTATCTTTTGAGACAGAGAGATAGAGTGAGTGCATGAATGGGGGGTGGGGGCAAAGGGAGAGGGAGAGGCAGAAGCAGACTCACCACTGAGCAGGGAGCCAGAAGTCTGCTCCATTCCAAAACTGAGATCATGATCTGAGCTGAAGACAGAAGGCTTAACTGACGGTGCAACTGAGGTGCTCCTACAGTAACTATGATGTTATTGCTATATTCCCTATGCTTTATTTTATATCTGCATGGCTTATTTATTTTATAACTGGAAGTGTGTACTTCTTAATCCTTTTCACCTATTTCATCCATATCCCTACCCCCTCCCTCTGTAAAGTGCTTTTGTTCTCTGTATTTATGAGTCTGTCTCTGTTTTGTTTTGCTTGTTTGCTTTGTTTTGTTAGATTCCACATAGCAATATGATCATATGGCATTCAGAGGCCTTTCTGGAGCCCTCTGGATTCTTCATATAGTAACAGACACATTATGGGTTCTGAGCATGCAAATCAATATTATTATTTTTGTTCTGAATTTGCCAGCATTTTATTTCTGTACATACCCTACTTTTAGGCTCTGTAATGCTTACAAGAAATCTGTGACCTGGAAAATGAGAAAAACAAAAAGTTCTACCAAGGTACAGGGAGTTCAGAGAGGTACCCACTCACAACTCAATCTCAGATTACTGAAAACAGGAATACATTTTATTCATATAATGCTCAGGAATGTGTGATCTACAAAGTGTGGTGCAAACCTTAAGCTTAGTAGTTTCATAGTAGCTCATTAAAATTCATCACTTAGGTGTTAATCACTACTTTAATAAGTTTGTAGGAGGATACAAGCAAAGAAAACAGTCTGTGTCTTTAATTTAATTTACCAGCAACATTTGTAAAATAATGGAGAATGTTTCCACATTCTAACCTATTATATTCTAAAAGATACAGCGTCTGTCGGGCAGTAGTGTGCCTGGAACAAGTCAGTCTTGGCAGTATATTTCAGAGTTCCTGATTTTGCTTAAGTAGATGCTTTACTGAAAAAATCTCCTACTCACTCTTTAACAGACTGAGAGACGTGTAGCTTACCAGGACAACTTTAGTGCTGAGAAAAAAAGAAAGTCCATTTAAACTCCAATTAAGACAAATCCATCAACTATATATTGGGCAAGTCTGGCCCAAATCATGAGTTTAGAATTAGCACTCTCCACCAAGAATGGTGGGAAAAAACAAAATTATATGTCCTCTCTTTTGGAACTGAAACCCAACAACAACAACAACAAAAAAGTAGTTGCAAATAAAATTATTGTAATAAAATCTATGGGACTGAAGAGGTATGGAGATCTTACAGATCATTTAGATGGACACTCTCTTTGCTGATGGCAGCACCCCAGCCCAGATTGTTGAAGGACTTGTCCTAGGTCGCCACCACTGGATGTGAGAATCTCAGGGCTCCAGGCAGTGTCTGGAATCTCAGCTTAGGGGCAACATGGTGTAAGTTGTGGAGAGAAGTAGAACAAAATCACGAGGTTTAAGTCAACACAATACAAAAAATAAAGTAAAATGGCATAATCCCATTAAGAGCAAGGGAAAGGGGAAAGTGAGTGGATACATGAAGTAGAGTGGAAAATCAGTTGAAGAATGGATATCTAAGACCAAAACAGAAAGAAGGTGGAAGAGAAAAAGAGAAATATACAGAGTAATGGATTATGGAAAAAAAAAAAGTCTCAATTATGGTAGGAGAGAAAATGGATGTAAAAGTGAAGGAATAAAGTATTTTTCTACTTTTATCCCACCCTGCCACTAAACCATGTTGGGTATGTCACTGTCTGCTATTATTGTTGCTCTTGTAAGTGTCCATCATACACTGATGCTAAGAGATTTTGAAATATGCTTCATTCTTCAGATACTGCTCTGCAACAGCAGACCCCCTGACAGGGGGAGGTGTATCTCTAAACTTTGAAGACAGGCACTGAGTCCATCCTTCTGAGGGCCAAGTAAATTGAAGCCAGGTGTCCCCTCTATAGAGAGATTTCTCTCTTCTAATGTACATGAATCAGTGAATCTGGTTATTGATTGGGATCATTTTACTGCCCTGGATTTATCCTTATTTTGTCAGGGATGTGAAAATGACTAATGTATGTGTATTTGGACTGTTACATTGCTCATCACTAAAAAGATATAGGAAAAACTGAACAAAAAGACAGTTGAATTATGATTACTGTGCATGTTTTTTAAAGATAAATATTCAGTCCTCATTATTTTTAAATCTCTATAGGTACTCATCAAATGTTTGTTGAAGTTAATGAAGAAAAAACTTTTTTTTAAAGCAATATTTTGAGCATTTTCAAACATACACATGTTTGGATTTTCAGTTTTATTTTTTGAGACTAAAAGCATTGTTATGAATAGAGATTATCACAACAGAATGATAAAACATCTGATTTGCCAGAAAGATGTCAGTTGTAAAATGGCTTAAACCTAACAAAAATGGCTCCAAAATATAAAATAACTTTTGACAATCCACAATTATTGTGAGAGTAATATAACCATCTCGATTAATAGGCCAATCAAAAGAAAATGTTAATCAAAACATGCAGATATTCAATTTAGACTTACAAAGTCTTATTCTACTGGTGTTTTGATCCCCACAGGGAAGATAGTTGAATACAGAAGTTTCTGTCTAGTTTATCTTAGAGAAAGTACTGATATTTCAAGTTATATTCACTCAGTTTGTTTTGACACCCTTAGAGAAACAAAGAAGAGATTTCTATTTAGTCTATTTTAGTGAAACTTTGGTTTCTGAGGGCGCTTATCAGTATATCCAGTATACACAATGAAAGCTCCAGGAATTTAAAGGCCTCTGGGTAACATGAATCACAGGGGAAAATGTACAATATTCCAATAACAGTTTGATTCCTAATGAAACAGTGGCTTTCTTAGCCCAAAAGTCTCTTTTTAAATTCACCCTTTTCGGGTTATTACAGTATGTTACCCTTTAATTCCTTCTAATTGCTTATCATGTGGAACAAGCAAGCAAGTGCAGTTTGGGATTATACTCCTCCTCAAATGGTCTTTGTTTGAATTGGGTTTAAGGCATAGTCCTACAACCTTAACCGAAAAGCAGTTCTAGGAAGCCAGTCCTTGTGTCTGTTGTAAGGCTGCCAAGCATATTTCCTTGTTAGTAACCTTGGAAGACATAGCTATCTTCACAACTAAGAAAAGTTATCCACTGAACAGTGGGTTTCTGTTTAATTTTATGATCCTAGTGAGATATGTAACTGACCCCATTCTTTAGTTGAGTTCTGGAAAAATTGGAATCAAAATTGTGTCCTATATATAGAAACAGTGTGAATATATATTTTTAAGCTCATTCTTAATGTCATTCATGTTTTTATTCTTGCCTTTTGCACTTTCTTTAGTTCTTATTTTTGTATCTTATATTTTTCATGGCTTTGTAATAATCATAAAAATGCACATAAACAGGGGCACCTGGATGACTCAGTGGTTGAGAGTCTGCCTGTGGCTCAGGTCATGATCCAGGGTTCTGGGATTGCATCCCACATCAGGCTTCCCATAGGGATCCTTCTTCTCCCTCTGTCTATGTCTTTGCCTCTGTGTGCGTGTGTCTTTCATGAATAAATAAATAAAGTCTTTAAAAAAATACACATAAACATTTAAATAGCACTATGTGCCAGATACAAAGTAAAGATTTTTCTTCCACTTGAATCTCATCTAATTCTTACAACATGTCTTTCAGGAATGTAGAATATTAGAGTCATTTGTATGTTTCTAAGGACAAGAGAACTAAGTAGCTTGCCAAAATTACACAGATAGAGAAAAGCAGACAGAGTATGATTTCATTCACTCTAATGCTTGGAGTTGCTCCTCTATGCTGCCCTGATGTGTGCTACCCATGGAAAAGTGCTTGTTTAAGTTGATTCTTAAATTCGATAAAAACCAGATGAAAACATGGATAGAAAAAGGAGGACTAAGTCTCCACAGCTTGCTTAGTACATATAAAGACCTGGAACTCTGCAGTCTAGTGTGTCTCCAGGTATGTTTTTAATGTTCACTTGTCAGGTCATAATTTTGGTGTTCCTCCTCACATTCAGGTAAGAAGTGGTTGCATAGAAAACAGAAATTTTAATTAAAGTTTCAAAACTTACTTTCCAATAGCTTTACTCCTTAATTTGTGTTGTCTCTTTTTAGAAGAAGGTCTGAACCTTAATTCCTGAATCTTAGTATGATTGTCTTTCCTCAAGATCTTTCATCTATATGCATGATGAATTTCAACTTAGCGTACACTTATCTCCTTTGTGTGTCCACATATATATTGAATGATTGACTTGGCACATTGGCTCAATGTTTTACACCTCAAATAAATTAGCCTATACCAGTATTTGTGAAATAATTTAAATATTTACATTCTGATATCCTAAGTTAATATGAGCATCTGGCAATTTAACAGATTTCTCTGTTTCCTAAAAATGCAAACAATAAGAGGAAAATATAGGAGATTTTCTAATCTTCTTTTTAACTGACATCTTTACCAACCACATTTGACTAAAGTTTAAATTTTTGTTTTCCATTTCCATGCATCACTAAAGCTGAACTGTAGTCATCAAGTCCCAGGGACTTTGCTAGTCATTGGAGATACAAAGGTGAAAAGAATATATCTCTATCAAAAGAAAGGTATAATTTATTGAGGAACCACGCAGGTATTTCTGGTAAAATATGTAATATTTATAGATGCCTAGAAATTATTTAATGTTTACATAAGGAGCATTCAGAAGTGTTATTTTTATATAAATAAATAAGTTAGATATGCATAGATGACATAGAATGCATTCTATCTGGATGAAAATGTTACTGGTCCAGGAGAATCAACCCCATCTCTCAAATTTGTTCAGAGATCAGTATTTTTGGAATTTCTCCCCTAGGGATATATCATCTCCTTTGTCCATGTTTTTCAGGAAAAAAATATTGCATAACTTGCAGGCTGAATAGTGGTATCTTTCTTTGTGACCTCTACCATATTGTTTTAGTGAATGGGCTTCCTTTGTAAACTCCAGAGGAGTATATGATTCTCACTGAGATATTAATTTTTTGGCTCTAACTCAAGTACTCAATGCATTTACTAACAATTTGTGTCACTACAATATTAAAACAAAACATTGAGTAGTAGAAAATCAGTCAATTCTTTGCATCATCGTTATGGTGAGAAACAATTGGACTGATTTTTCTGATTGATATTTTTGTTCATTTATATAACTGTGTTTTCTATTCATTCAATTACTTGAATAAGCCAGATGTTTTGTTGCATTGCAGACATGATCTTACTACTTGTATAAAAAGAAAAACAAATTTTAAGTGGGAAAAAAAAATGGCCAAAGGAAGTGGCCAGGCGTAAGAGGATGAATATTATTCAATATGAGATATACAAAACATACTCTAAGAAATAATATACAAACAATTTGCTCAACTTGAACTGATTTATTGATTTCTTCAATAAACATATATATTTTTAGCATGTTTTAAGATTTGTACTGGTCGTTGAGAATACAAAAACAAATGTAATGGGATCTTGTCCTTAATTAGACTGAATTTTAAAGGCAAGAATGTTTCCAAGCATATGAACACATGTTTTCTTTATAATAACTATTTATTATACCATGTAGGGTACTTGTTGCCTAGGATAAAAATAAAATAAAGGGGTAATAGAGTCTGGCATCATGGAGTTTATAGACTAGATATAAAAGAGGAACAGAACAAGTAATTATAAGTTCTAGTGATGTCATGAAAAATCTGCAATACTGTATTTTTACCTAATATAAGACTAAGTGAATCAGGAAATAAGGAAAGTGTCCCTGGGAAAGAGTCATTCAAGTTCAAAGCCAAAAAAATTATATATTATGATTTATTAAGAAGCATAAGAGGGAGGCAATAGAGAGGTGTTACTGGCAGAGGGACAAGTAATTAAGTACAGAAACATCCAGCATTTTATAATTTATTGAAATAAGACCTTCAGATATCAATCTTCCTAATATCCCAAAATTAATATTAGTATAAAATTAATGATATCTTAAGAGCTGAGATACATTTGAGTTATCCAAACAAATCTTCAGAAAACAAAACAAAACAATGTAGGGGTGGGGTTCCAAAGAAGCAATCAAAGAACTCTTTTAAATTATACTTTAGGAAGCAAGGTATGCATGCATTTAATTAATTAAAACTGTTAAGTCCTTAAAAAAAAAAAACTGTTAAGTCCTTGAATATTTCAACTCATATTCTACAAAGCATTTCTCCCATTTCATTTTTAAAGGAAACAAGTACCACCACAAGACATTAGGGGAAGCAAGTTTTAAACACCATGTGATACTAAAAATCATGCAAATATAAAGAGGATATGTTGTTATATTGAGCAAGCTAGTCAGTTATCAATTTTATTTGTGTCACATGAACTTTCAAGTCCCTTTTTAAAGTCTGGCTTTGATAAGAACTAACTGTAAATACTTGGTCAATATGCTTGATAAGTGCTTAATAAATATCAGCTGCAATTTTATAATATGACCAATATTATTATCATTATTATAAATGTCTCCTTGGATTTGGATTAGTAAAAAGAGAGTTTATTTTCAGAACATAATCTTATCATTTTATTTTCATAGCTTCTACTTTGGGAAGTAAAAAACTAAAGGACTATCACTTTCCCTTATAGATAAAAATTCCAAGACATATCAAATTCATTTCTGATTTTGAATTCATTGGAGAGCAGAGGTCACAGAGCAATAAACTTGCCCCAAATCTAAGGATGGTTGGGCCTTACTGGGAGGAAGGAGATGAGAGAAAGAACTCACTTTATATTCAAGAGACATCAGTGAGAAAGATCAGCAAAACAGTGGACCAGGTATAAACTCTAAGGGTAATACAATACTACATGTGCATCTTCTGGAAGGCTCTTTTAGTGAACTCCACTAGTACCTCACAGTGAAATTCAGAAAAGGTTTCAAGATCTCTGGTGAATATCTATGGAGGGGATTAGATCTGTGGAAGGAATTAGAAATTCTGTCTTGATTCTACTCTCTTATCTCTACTATGGAATTAAAGCCTTAATGTAGAAAGTGAGGAGGAGGAAGTGCTGCTGTCTTTAAGACATTGATGAAAATACCATAGGTAAGAGAATATAACCTGGAAGGGAAACAAACAAAACTGATTCTGTTCAAAGAGTTTGATTACATGCTGATACTACAACTAAAACTAAAGAAAAAACTTGAAATGAGATAAGGTCGGGTCTCCCAGATCAAGGGACACAATACATGCCTAACATTAAGACTTAATCAGAACAATAGAAACTGTATTCCCAATGCACCCTGATTAAGCTAACAAATTTCAAATAACAAGTAATAGCAGAATGAAGTTGGGAGAAGGATAAGAATTATCCTTTCTGGGACACAACATAATGAGAAGACTTAAAATTCAGAATCACACAGACACTGATCTGCAAAACCAACCTTTATACTAAATATAAGAATTCCTCTACAGGAAGTTGAAGTTTCTGGTTCATTGAGGGCAACCATAGCAAAAACAAACAAAAATCTCAAAATCAACCAAACTTCTAGGCAGATTAACTCAAACCAAATTCAAATACCCTCACTAGAGGTCTAGTAGAGGAATAAGCATGCCTGTACAATGTATTTACCTAGTCACTAGTGTACATAAAGATGTCTAAGACACAACAAAAATTTACAAGACATAAAAAACAAACAAAAAGCAAACACACAAAACCTAAAAGAAAACAAAGAAAAAAGTTACCATCAGAACCACATTTGAATATTATGCAGATGTTAGAACTATTTGACAAAGAACTGAAAATAGCTATGATTAATATTTTAAAGATTCTAGAAGAAAAGACAAGTCATATAAAATGGATGATTGTAGCAGGGAGATGGAAAAATATACAAAAGGATCAAATGAAAATACTAGATCTGTAAAAAAAACAAAAAGAAAAAAAGTTCAAGTATTCTAACACACAAAACTAAAATTACTGAAGAGGAAAAAGAGCACATACATTGTGAAAAAACTAATGACAGATACTAAATCACAGATACAAAAAGATCAGAAAATGCCAAGCTGGTTAAATATCAAACAAAAAAAAAACAAACAAAAAATATTTTTTAACACAAACACCTAAGGGGAACATATAAAAAGAAAGAGAAAGAAAGAAGAAGAAAGAAAGAAAGAGAAAGAAAGAAAGAAAGGAAGGAAGGAAGGAAGGAAGGAAGGAAGGAAGGAAGGAAGGAAGAAAGAAAGAAAGAAAGAAAGAAAGAAAGAAAGAAAAGAAAGAAAGAAAGAAAGAAAGAAAGAAAGAAAGAAAGAGAAAGGGAAAAGAAAAATCTTGAAGTTTACTGGAAGAAGTGGAAACATTTCATAGTAACAAAGATAAACATTACAGGGGAATTCTTGTTCAGAAACTATAAAAGACATAAAAAAGTGAGATCTTTAAGTTGCAGAAATAAACCACTCCTCAAAAAATTGTCAATTCAGGTTTCAAACTTGGAGTGGGGAAAATCCTTCAAGAATGAAAAAAAAAAAAGAGATAAAAATTCCTCAGAAAACTAAAAACTGAAAGACCTCATTGCTATCACACTAAAAAGAGTTAAAGAAAATTCTCCAGGAAGAAAGAACATGACATCAGCTTGAAACTTGATTCTACATCAGGAAATGAATAGTGCTGGAAATGAAATAATGGAAGAGTAAGTTAAATTTACTTTTCTTTCTTACATTTAATTGTTCTAAATGCAACTATCTGAAAGAAAAGAGCACTTAACTATTGTGTGTTTGTGGTATGTGTAATGTTAAAAGATGTGGCAGTGGTAGTACAAATGTGTTTATACCATTATAAAGTTCTTCCACTACAGTGAAGTGACATAATAGTATTTGAAGGTAGATATATTATTTTAAAATTTGCATATCCTAAAACAATGCATAAATGAAATTTTTAAAAGAAACCAAGATAAAAATGAAAGACATAGATAAGACATAGATAATATGAGAACAGAAAAGAAAACAGATATTCTGAAAAATGCTTAAGAGAATGTAGAAGAAACAAGATACAGAACAGATGTAAAAATAGTAAACAGGTACCAAGAAGGGAGAATATAATTCAATGATATAAAAAATCACATAAAATATGAATAGTGTAAATTCCCCAGTTTATAGACTTGTATTGGAAGACTGAGTAAAAAAATTAAAAAAAAAGAAAAAATCAAATATGATTATGCAAACACTAACCAGAAGAAATCTTAAGTAGCTATCAGACAAAGTAGAATTCGGAATAAGGAATCTCACTTATGGTAAAGAAAAGCATAGTATTATGTAATGATACAGTGCTCAATTTAGAAAAAAACATGATTGCACATGCACACATGTAGAAAGATTAAAAACACACAAACAAAGAACTAATGGTATAGAATAGACAAATAGATAAACCTATCACAATTATATTTGCATACTTCAGCCATGTTCTCTCGATAACTAATAAAATAAGTAGACAATCAGTAAACATATAAAAAGCTACACAAACTAACAATCAACTAAACCTGGTTGAAGTTAATATAACACTCTACCCAACTACAGTAGCATACACATCATTCTTAAGGGCACATAGAGTAGTCACTAAGACCAAACTTTTGTTCATAAAATAAATCTCAAAAAATTTCAAAAACTAACAATCTTCCAAACCATGTTCATTTTGACTATAAATTAATCACAGAAAGAAACCTGAAAAAATCTTCTCTTATTTGGAAATTATAAACTATACTTCTACACAACTCATGAGATAAAGAAGTATTTTCAAAGAAAATTAAAAAGCATTTTAAACTGAATGAAAATGAAAATTGAATGTATCAAAATTTCCAAGATGCTGCTAATACAGTGATTGGAAAGAAAATTATAGTCCTAAATATTGATCTTAGAAAAGAAAAAAAAATCTTAACTCAGCATGCAAAGTTCCCATTTTAATGAAACTTGAAAAAGAAGGGAAAAATAAACCCAAATTAAGCAGAAAATGAAAATAATGAAGATAAAACTAGAAATCTATAATACAATAGAGTAATCTCTAGCTAAATTTCCCAAAAATAAAGATAGAAGCTACTAACAGTATCTGGAATAAGGAGAGGATACAATTACAGATTTTTAAAATATTAAAATAATGAAAAATATGTACATATGTACTATAGGCAATTATAAACCCTCAGATTTGACAAAATTTATAAAATTGACATTCTTTGGAATAATCAAACTGCTATAATTAAGAAAAAATAGATACTAGAATAATTCTAAATATATTTTTAGTTGCATTTGTACCTTAAAATATTCCAAAATGAAAAGTCCAGACCCTGATCATTTTATGGTGACTTTTGTTCAACATTTTTAAAAGAAATATCTCAACACTCTCTTTCCAGGAAATGGAAGATTTTAAACCACTTCCTGATTCATTTTATGAAGCCATAATTACCCTAATACCAAGCCAAACATAAGTATTTCAAAAAAGTAATCTACAGGCTAATATCCAACATGAATCAAGATGTAAAATCCTTAAAAAATTTACAAGCTAAATCCAACTATACATAAAGTAGTTAACACCATGATAAAAGGAACTTATACCAGATATAATAAACCTAGTATAACATTTGAAAATCAATCAGTATAATCATATTAAGAGACTAAAAAGAAAATGCAAAAAACAAAAAAAATAAAACATTATGGTCTTCTCAGTGGAAACAGGAAATAAACATTAGATCAAATGACACATCAACTCCTGATTAAAGATCCACACCAAATGATGTGATAAAAATGACTTTATAAACTTGATAAAGAGCTTCTACTAAAAATTATTTAGCTTCTACTAAAAAAATATTCAAGAGTTACAGAATTTGGATTACAATTCAATGTCAGAAAGCCAATTAAGAAGAACAATTATAAAGCTACTGGAGGCTCTGGGGAAAAAAAAAAACCATAAAGGATTCAAGAAATTTCATGACTGCAGAATTCAGATTTAATCAGGCTGAAATTAAAAATCAATTAAAGGAGATGCAATTCAAACTGGAGGTCCTAACAATAAGGATTAATGAGGTAGAAGAAAGAGTGAGTGACATAGAAGACAAGTTGATGGCAAGGAAGGAAGCTGAGGAAAAAAGAGAAAAACAATTAAAACAACATGAGGAAAGGCTAAGGGAAATAAATGACAGCCTGCGAAGGAAAAAAATCTAAGTTTAATTAGGGTTACAAAGGGTGCCAAAAGGGACAGAGGACCAGAAAGTGTATTTGAACAAATCATAGCTGAGAACTTCCCTAACTGGGGAGGAAAACAGGCATTCAGATCCAGGAGATAGAGATATTCCCCACCCCTAAAATCAATAAAAACTGTTGACACCTAGAATTTAATAGTGAAACTTGCAAATTCCAAAGCTAAAGAGAAAATCCTTAAAGTTGGAAGAGACAAGAGATCCCTAACTTATATGGGGAGAAATATTATATTAATTGCAGACCTCTCCACAGAGACCTGGCAGGCCAGAAAGGGCTAGCAGGATATATTCAAGGTCCTAAATGAGAAGAATATTCAGCCAAGAATACTCTATCCAGCAAGGCTCTCATTCAGAATAGAAGAAGAGATAAAGAGCTTCCAAGATAGGCAGAAACTGAAAGAATATGTGACCATCAAACCAGCTCTACAAGAAATATTAAGGGGGACTCTGTAAAAGAAAGAGAAAATCCAAAGAAATAATCCACAAAAACAGGGACTGAATAGGTATTACGATGACACTAAATTCATATATTTCAATAGTAAATCTGAACGTGAATGAGCTTAATGATCCCATCAAAAGGTGCAGGGTTTCAGAGTGGATGAAAAAGCAAGACCCATCTATTTGCTGTCTACAAGAGACTCATTTTAGGCATAAGGACAACCTACAGCCTGAAAATAAAAGGTTGGAGAGCCATTTAGCATTCAAAGGTCCTCGAAAGAAAGCTGGGGTAGCAATCTTCATATGAGATAAATTAAAGTTTATCCGAAAGACTGTAGTAAGAGATGAAGAGGGACACTAAATCATACTTACAGGATCTATCCTACAAGAGGACCTAACAATTGTGAATATTTATGCCCCTAATGTGGGAGCTGCCAAGTATATCAATCAATTAATAACCAAAGGTAAGACAGACTTAGATAATAATACATGTTATACTGGGTGACTCCAACATGGCGCTTTCTGCAAAAGACATATATTATAAGCACAACATCTCCAAAGAAACAACAGCTTTAAATGATACACTGGACCAGATAGATAAATTTCACAGATATTTACAGAACTTTACATCCAAACGCAACTGAAAACACATTCTTCTCAAGTGCACATGGAACTTTCTCCAGAATAGACCATATACTGGGACACAAATCAGGTCTTAACTGATACCAAAAGGTTGGGATTGTCCCCTGCATATTTTCAGACCATAATGCTTTGAAATGAGAACTCAATCACAAGAAGAGATTTGGAAGAAATCCAAACACGTGGAGGTTAAAGACCATCCTGCTAAAAGATGAAAGGGTCAACCAGGAAATTAAGGAAGAATTAAAAAAATCATTGAAACTAATGAAAATGAAGATGCAACTGTTCAAAATCTTTGGGATGCAGCAAAAGCAGTCCTGAAAGCAAAATATATCACAATACAAGCAACCCTTAAAAACTGGAAAAAACTCAAATACACAAGCTAACCTTGCACCTAAAGAAACTGGAGAAAAAACAGCAAATAAAACCTACACCAGCAGAAGAGAGTTAATAAAGATCCAAGCAGAACTCAATGAAATAGAGACCGGAAGAACTGTAGAACAGATCCAAAAAAACAGTAGTTGGTTCTTTGAAAGAATTAATAAGATAGATAAACCATTAGCCAGCCTTATTAAAAACAAAAGAGAAAAGACTCTAATTAATAAAACCACAAATGAAAAAGGAGAGATCACATCCAATACCAAGGATATACAAACGATTTTAAACATATTATGAGCAGCTATATGGCAATAAATTAGGTAATCTAGAAGAATTGGATGCATTTCTGGAAAACCACAAACTACTAGGAACCAAAACTGGAACAGGAAGAAATAGAAAACCTGAACAGGCCAATAACTAGGGAGGAAATTGAAGCAGTCATCAAAAACCTCCCAAGACACAAAAGTCCAGGGCCAGATGACTTCTCAGGGGAATTCTATCAAACATTTAAAGAAGAAACAATATCTATTTTACTAAACCTGTACCCTAAGATAGAAAGGAATGGAGTACTTCCAAATGTGTTCTATGAGGCCAGCATCACCTTAATTCCAAAACCAGACAAAGACCCCACCAAAAAAGAGAATTACAGACCAATATCCCTGATGAACATGGATGCAAAAATTCTCAACAAGTACTAGCCAATAGGATCCGATAGTACATTAAGAAGATTATTCCCCATGACCAAGTGGGATTTAACCCTGGGATGCAAGGCTGGTTCAACACTCATAAAACAATAAACACGATAGATTATATCAACAAGAGAAAAAACAAGAACCATATGATCCTTTCAATAGATGCAGAGAAAGCATTTGACAAAATACAGCATCCATTCCTGATCAAAACTCTTCAGAGTGTAGGGATACAGGAACATTCCTCAGCTTCTTAAAAGCCATCTACAAAAAGCCCACAGCAAATATTCTCAATGGGGAAACACTGGGAGCCTTTCCCCTAAGATCAGGAACATGAAGGGAATGTCTACTCTCACCACTGCTATTCAACATAGTACTAGAAGTACTAGCCTCAGCAATCAGGCAATAAAAAGAAATAAAAAGCATTCAAATTGGCAAAGAAGAAGTCAAACTCTCCCTCTTTGCAGATGACATGATTCTGTACGTAGAAAACCCAAAAGCCTCCACCCAAACATTTCTAGAACTCATACAGCAATTCGGCAGTGTGGCAGGATTCAAAATCAATGCCCAGAAATCAGTGGCATTTCTATACATTAACAATGAGACTGAAGAAAGAGAAATGAAGGAGTCAATCCCATTTACAATTGCACCCAAAAGCATAAGATACCTAGGAATAAACCTAACCAAAGGGGTAAAGGATCTCTACCATAAAAACTACTGAACACTTCTGAAAGAAATTGAAGAAGACACAAAGAGATGGAAAAATATTTCATGCTCATGGATTGGCAGAATTAATACTGTGAAAATGTCAATGCTACCCTGGGCAATTTACACATTTAATGCAATCCCTATCAAAATACCATGGACTTTCCTCAGAGAGTTGGAACAAATCATCTAAAGATTTGTGTGGAATCAGAAAAGACCCCGAATAACCAAGGGAATATTGAAAAAGAAAACCATACCTGGGGGCATCACAATTCCAGATTTCAGTTTGTACTACAAAGCTGTGATTATCAAGACAGTGTGATACTGGCACAAAAACAGACACATAGATCAATGGAACAAAATAGAGAACCCAGAAATGAGCCCTCAACTCTATGGTCAACTAATATTCGGCAAAGCAGGAAATACTCTCCACTGGAACAAGGACAGACTCTTCAATAAATGGTGCTGGGAAAATTGGACATCCACATACAGAAGAATGAAACTAGACCACTCTCTTGCACCATACACAAAGATAAACTCAAAATGGATGAAAGATCTAAGTGTGAGACAAGAATCCATCAAAATCCTAGAGGAGAACATAGGCAACACCCTTTTTGAACTTAGCCACAGCAACTTCTTGCAAGAAACATCTGTGAAGGAAAAGGAAACAAAAGCAAAACTGAATCATTGGGACTTAATCAAGATAAAAAGCTTTTGCACACCAAAAAAGACAGTCAACAACTAAAATACAACCTGCAGAATGGAGAAAGTATTTGCAAATGACATACCAGATAAAGGGCTAGTATCCAAGATCTATAAAGAACTCATTAAACTCAACAGCAAAGAAACAAACAATCCAATCATGAAATGGGCAAAAGACATGAGCAGAAATCTCACAGAGGAAGACATAGACATGGCCAACACGCACATGAGAAAATGCTCTGCATCACTTGCCATCAGGGAAATACAAATCAAAACCACAATGAGATACCACCTCACACCCGTGTGAATAGTTAAAATTAACAAGGCAGGAAACCACAAATGTGGGAGAGGATGCAGAGAAAAGGGAACCCTCTTGCACTGTTGGTGGGAATGTGAACTGGTGCAGCCACTCTGGGAAGCTGTGTGGAGGTTCCTCAAAGAGTTAAAAATAGACCTGCCCTACGACCCAGCAATTGCACCGCTAGAGATTTACCCCAAAGATACAGTGAAATGCCGAGACACCTCCACCCCAATGTTTATAGCAGTAATGTCCACAATAGCCAAACTGTGGAAGGAGCCTCGGTGTCCATCAAAAGATAAATGGATAAAGAAGATGTGGTTTATGTATACAATGGAATATTACTCAGCCATTAGAAACGATGAATACCCCCTATTTGCTTCGACGTGGATGGAACTGGAGGGTATTATGCTGAGTGAAACCACTCAATACACTGAAAGTCAGTCAGAGAAGGACAAACATTATATGGTCTCATTCATTTGGGGAATATAAAAAATACTGAAGTGGAATAAAGGGGAAAGGAGAGAAAATGAGTGGGAAATATCAGTGAGGGTTACAGAACATGAGAGACACCTAATTCTGGGAAACGAACAAGGACTGGTAGAAAGAGAGGTGGGCGGGGGGTTGGGGTGCCTGGCTGACAGGAACTGAGGGTGGCACTTGACAGGATGAGCACTGGGTGTTATGCTATATGTTGGCAAATTGAACTGCAATAAATAAATAAATAAATAAATAAATAAATAAATAAATAATAAATAAATAATAAATAAATAAAAATTAAATGAAAAATGAATAACTTCTACATGAAAAGTAATATATAATCATCAATATTCATATGCAAAATATTAAACTACATACAATATATGTGTGCAAATATCTTCAACAACACTTTCAAATCAAATCTGGGAATATATAAAAATCTGCCATGATGAATGGAATTTATCTCAGAAACATAAGGTTAGTTTAACATCCAAAGACAATTGACGTAGAACAACTATCAGTAAGACCAAGAAAAACAAAACAAAACAAAACAAAAAACCCACATGATCATCTTAATAGATAAAGTAAAAGCTTAAGACAAAATTCAAAACTTTAGACAAAATTCAACATCCTATTATGATAAAAACAATAAACAAGCTGGCGGTGGGGGGGGATGCTACTTCATTACACTAATAAAGAATCTTTATGAAGAAACACACAGCAAACAAGGAAAATGTAAG
Source organism: Canis lupus dingo (assembly GCF_003254725.2). Classification (NCBI taxonomy): domain Eukaryota; kingdom Metazoa; phylum Chordata; class Mammalia; order Carnivora; family Canidae; genus Canis; species Canis lupus. Next base: position 25,925,701 of record NC_064261.1, on the reverse strand, counting down.
CTGTCAACACTTTCCAATGTTGGGACTACTTGTCCCTTTCTCTCCTCCTCTCCTTTCTCTTCCCCCTTCCCTCTCTCTCCTCTCCTCCTCTAAATAAATAAATAGAATCTTTTTTAAAAAAATTAACCAACTTCTCTGTGACAGTTTATAAGGTGATCCTAAAGTTCTTACAGAAATTCAAAGGACCCAGAATAAATAAAATAATCCTGAAGAAAAATAACCAAGTTTCAGGCCTCACACTTCTCAAACTGGAAATTACTACAAAGTTATAGCAACCAAGACAGTGTAGTACAGGGATAAGGCACAGACATGTACATCCAGTAAAGAAATGGGAAGAAGACATGAATAGACATTTTTCTAAAGAAATGAAATGGCTAACAGACACATGAAAAGATGCTCAACATCACCCATCATCAGGGCAATGCAAACCAAAACTACAATGAGATGTCACCTCATACATGTAGCAGAATGGCTACATTTAACAACACAGGAAACAACAGATGTTGGTGACGATGTGGACAAAGGAGAACCCTCTTATGCTGCTGGTGGAAATGCAAACTGGTGCAGCCACTCTGGAAAATAGTATGTAGGTACCTCAGAAACCCCAAAGCCTATAATCCAGCAATAGTACTACGAGGTTGTTTACCCAAAGGATACAAAAATACTGATTTGAAGGATGACATGCACTTCGATATTTATAGCAGTACTATCAACATTAGCCAAATTATGGAAAGAGCCCAAATGTGAATCAATTGATGAAAGGATAAAAAGGATGTGGTATATATTAATAATGGAATATTAGCCATAACAAAGAAAGGGATCTTGCCATTTGCAACAATGTGGATGGAGCTAGAGAGTATTATTCTAAGTGAAATAAGTCAAATACCGTATGATCTCACTTATGTGAATTTAAGAAATAAAACAAATGAACACCGAGGCAAACCATCGTAGATTCTTACTTATAGGGAACAGAGGTTTACAGGAGGGGATATGGGCAGGATTGGATTAAATAGCTGATGGGGAGGCACCTTGGTGGTTCAGTGGTTGAATGTCTGCCTTTGTCTCAGTTCATGATCCCAGGGTCCTGGGATCAAGTCCCAGATCAGGGTCCCTTCAGGGAATCTGCTTCTCCCTCTGCCTATGTCTCTACCTCTCTGTGTGTCTCTCATGAATAAATAAAATCTTTAAAAATAAATATTTATTTATTTATATTTAAAAATTTAAAAATTACATTTAAAATTTATTTATTTAAAAATAATTATTTATTTATAAGTAAATAAAAATAAATAAATAAATAAATAAATAAATAAATAAATAATGACATTAAGGAGGGCACTTGTGATGAGCATTGGGTATTGTATGGAACTGCTAAATCACTAAATGCTACTCCTGAAACTAATATTACACCATATGTCAACTAACTGGAATTTAAGTAAGAACTTGAATCAAACAAAACTAGAATTGAAAATTGAGAAAAAAATCCTTATATTTATGGTTAATTGATTTTCAACAAGACTGTCACGCAACCCCACATTGGACAGAAGAGTAGGTTTTAATGGATAGTATTGAGACAATTGAATGTCCACATGAAAAAAAAAAAAAGAAGTTGGACATCTTCCTGACAACATATATCAAAATTAACTCAAAAAAAATCAAAGACCATAAATGTAAGAGCTAAGAATTGTAAGATGCTAAGAAAAAAATGGAGATATAATCTTCATGTCCCTGGATTGATTCTTAAATATGACCCAAAAAGCACAAGCAACAGAAGAAAAAAAATACGTAAGTTTTACATCATTAAAATTAAAATCTATTGTGCTTCAAAGGACACTGTTAATAAGGTAAAAATACAATCCACATAATGATAGAAATATTTACAATTGTATATCTGATAAGGGACTTGGAATAGATATTTCTCAGAAGAAGAATACAAGTGACGAATGGACACTTGAAAAAAGAAAAAGGTTCAACATCACTAGCTGTCAAAAACGTTATAGCCCTCAGGGATTTTATGGCCACCTCATGGTGATTTGATGGACTCTCATGGAGAATTTGCTCAGATTTCAACACTAATGTACCATATAGACCAGAAAAAGTAAGAAAAATGTCTTTATCTACACAATGATGACATACAGAATATGGAGTCCACTCTCTGAAACTGGTCACAAAATGAGTTGAGAGAGCAAGGAAAACTAAGTTTGATTTGGAATTTTTATGGTTATTAGGGGATGGTGCTGTGTGAGGGATCCCATGCCTAAATAAGGCTGGCATGGCATAAAACTCTCTCTGGGCCAAAGGAAGGAGCATCAGAAGCTTGCTCAGATATGAAGCAGAGGGACTAGCTGTCAGCAAACATTCAAAAAAAGAGGAAAAAACTCAGATTATTAATTACAAAGCTAATGCAAATGAAAACCATGATGATGGTTGTTTTTTTTTTAAATATAAGATTTTTATTGAAACCTATTTGGCAAGACAAGGCCTCAGAAACCAGACAGCTTAGATTTAAACAAGTACTGCATCAAGGAAAGCCGAATCTGAGCTGCCAACAAAAGGAAGTTGTTCTTTATTCCAGAAATAGCCTTAGAAAGTAACGAGCTTGGTGCTAATTAGAGAGGAACGGGGCAGGCTTGGTTATACACTGCCTATCAAAGCGCCAGCCTTCCCTGCCTGAACTGTTTTGAAAATGGGGATATTTATCACTTCACATCCACTCAGGTGTCTATGATCAAAAATAGAGAAATGGGGCACCTGGGTGGCTCAGTCAGTTAAGCATCTGTCTTAGGCTCAGGCCATGATCTCAGGATCTGGAGACTGAGCCCTGAGTAGGGCTCCCTACTTATCAGGGAGTCTGCTTCTCCCTCTCCTTCTCCCTCTCCCTCTCCCTCTTCTTCTCCTTCTCCCTCTGTGTTGTCTCCCAAATAAATAAATAAAACCTTAAAAAATATAAAGATAATAACAAGTGCTGGCAAAGATATGGAGAAGTTGGGGTGCTTCAAAAATGCTTCTGGGGATGTAAAATGGACCCACTACTATGAAGAATAATCCTTCAGTTCCTCAGACATAAAATCCCCTTCTGGTCCAGTGATTCAACTTCCAGGTATGTAACTAAGTAAAATAACAATGCATGTCTACAGAAAACTCAAGCACAAATGTTCAAAACTCAAGCACATTGTAGCATTATGCATAATAACTAAAAAGAAAAGAAACAACTCAAATGTCTATCACTAGAAGTATAGATAAATAAAATACAGTATGTCCACACAGTGGAATATTATTAGGCAGTAATAAGGGAAACAAAGTATTGATACATGGTACACTATGAATGAACTTTGAAGACATTGCACTAAGTGAAAGAAAAAAGGAACAATGGGCCACCTGTTGTGGGATTCCATTTATACATAATATCCAAAATAGGCAAATTTATAGAGATAGGAAGTAGACCCATAACTCCTAGGACTTTCGTGGTGGGTGGTTGAGGAGTGACAGTTATGGAATGTAAGATTTCTTTCTGTGGCTATGAAAATATTAAAAAATTGATTAAGATGATGGTGAATAACACCATTAAAAGCCATTTAATTATACACTTTGAATACATGAATTGTATGTTTTGCAAGTTATATCTCAATTAAACTGTTAAATTACTAAAACAATAGTCTTCAACTTTTAACTCATATCTAATACAAATATTAATTCAAGGTGGTTTTCATGACCTAAATATAAAATCTAGAACTATAATACTTCTCTATGGAAAAAAAAAAAGGAAAAAAAAAACTATGACCTTGGATTAATCTGCTGTTAGACATAACACCAAAAGTATGATCTTTGAAAGAATAACTTAATAAATTGAACTTTAATTCAATTAAAACTTTTGCTTATGGAATATTCATTCATTTAGTAAAAACAGCAAGATAGTTCAGCCACATCTGAAAAACAGTTTGCCTACCTCTTATAAATCTATTCCTAGCATATGACCCAGAAATCTCTCTTCTAGATTTCTATCCAATAGAAATGAAACACTGTGTCTACATGAAAATCTGTATGTGAATGCTTACAGCAGCTTTATCCATAATACCAAACACTGGAAATAACCCAGATATCTTTCAGCCTGTGAATGCATAAACAATAGCATATTTTCTTCTAGTTTTATTTATCTTGATGAGTTTATTGCTTTCTGTTTTTCTTTTGATTTTATAAGAAAATAGATTTTTAAACTGCATACTTATTAATCTGTGGTATATCTATACATTAACGTCGCACTCTTTTCTTGGAACATGACCAATTTTTGGTTGTTAAATTCCAAAGGAACAAACTATTAATTCATGCAATACCTGGATGGTTCTTAAATGTTTTTTGTAAAGTGGAAGGAGCCAGATCCAAAAAGGTACATAGTGTATGATTCTATTCATATTACATTATGAAAAAAGCAAGACTAGAAGGAAGAAAACAAGTCCATGGTCGCAGGGGTTGTGAGGGTGGGGACTGTCTGCATAGGGACAGCCTGGGTGACTGCTTGGGGTAATAAAGGTATTCAGCATGAAAAGATGTTAGTAGACACACAATTATATTCATTTGTCTAAACCCCATAAATGTGTACAACACAAAATTTTAATTTTCTGCAATTAAAAAAAATCATCAAGATGTGGAGGTAATTCACTCTTTAAAACAGTCACGATTGGGACGCCTGGGTGGCTCAGCAGTTGATCCTCTGCCTTCAGCCTAGGGCGTCATCCCGGGGTCCTGGGATCGAGTTCCACATTGAACTCCCTGCATGGAGCCTGCTTTTCCCTCTGCCTGTGTCTCTGCCTCCCTCTCTCTGTTTCTCATGAATAAATTAAAAAAAAAGTCATGATTATGACAAACAAAAATAGATTCAGTGATTGGAGGTGATTGAGAAGGCATGATAACTAATTCAATGTGGCATCCTGGATTGGAATCAGGAACAGAAAAAGTACATTAGTTGCAAAACTGGTAAAATCCAAATAAACTATAGTTTAGTTACTAGCATTGCACCACAGTTAGTTTTTTAGCTTGAATATAGTTCCCTTGATTATGTAAGATATTAACATAAGGGGAAACTACATAATGACTACATAAGAATTGCCCATCTTCTCTGAGTCTAAAATTAGCTAAGTTTTTAAAAAAATGGAAAATATTAAAAAAGAATTACACCAGATTTAAAGAATTCTGTCAAAAAAATTCTGTCTTCTCCAAATATATCTCTCATATATTAACTCATCATATTTTTAAATCATATTGTGTGCGGTGGTAGGCTAATAATACCTCCTCCACTCACATGCATGCATGCACGCACATGTACACAAAGGTGTCCATATTCTAATCCCTTGGAAACTATAAATCTGCTAATTTATGAAGAAAAAAAATGTTTTTACAGACATGGGGTCTTGAGCTGAGGGTATTATCCTGGATTATTCTGGTAAACCCAAATTTGTAATCATAAGGACTCTTATAAATCGGAGGCAGGTAGGTCAAAATCAGAGACAGCGAGGAGACCACATAATGATAAGAAAAAAAGATTTGCCGATGCTACAATGCAGGCCTTGAAGATGAAAGAAGGGATCACGAGCCAAGAAATAGAAGGATTGCAGTTCTAGAAACTAGAAAACAAAAAGAAACAGATTTTCCACTAGAGCTTCTAGAAGGAGGGTGGCCATGCTGACAGTTTAATTTTGTTCCTGAAAGTGATTTTGAACTTCTGACCTCCAGAACTTTAAGAAATAAATTTATGTTGTTTTAACCACTAAAAGTGGTGGCAGTTTATTATAGCAACAATAGAAAAATAAAACATATGAACACTTTATAGTCACCAAAAATCAGTTTAGGAATAAAGTGGAATAAAATTTGATGCATTTAATTTTATTTTAAATTAATAACAAAAATGTATTTGCTCCAATTATAATTCGCATACACACAGTGAGATTTTTTAGCTTGTGAATGAAAACTGTCATGTTAAATGGTATTAGAACATCTCCCAGTGGATATAGATTTCAAATTTAGCTTGATATTCACAAATAATCCATGATGACTCCTGCATTCAAAATATAGGAATGACAATGTCACATTCTGTAGTAACAGCATCATGGTCCTTTCTTACATTATAGTCTCATCATGAAATCTTTATAAGCTCACTCCACAGGAGGTAAAAGGCTGTCTGCTGACAGCAGTGCCCTACAAATTTCACCATGGAGTTTGACAGAAGTTCTTCTAGGAATATAGTATTGGGGCCTTGGATGGCTACGATGTGGGAAAAGGAAGAAAGACAATGACGCTAGATGGGCAGACCTCACATTATTTTTCTTAGGCCTAATAAAGTACATTTTTCAGACAGGGGCTGGAAATTATCAGATTAGAACAAGTTTCAGCTCTGCCATTTTGCTTAGGGCACTGTCTTCCCCAAGCCACATGCTTGCCTGGAGTTGTTTTCCCCAACTCCACTGTTTTCTCCAACTCCACTTTCTGTGCTAGAGCAGAAACTCGTCTTGCTAGCAATAGCTCTCATCTTAGGGTACTAAAGCATTACCAGCCTATAATTTTATTTTTGTGTAAATAAAAAAGACTCAGATACCATATCCTTATTTGGGGCATCCTGTTTACCAAATAGGGAAAAAGTAAATCTTTTTAATCTAAAAACCTATCATCTTTGAGACAAGGATAACTAAGGGTAATAGGTAAAATTTAAATACAGAAAATGTTTATTTAATATCTCTCTGCTTCTCTTGAAAGCTAGGTGAGATCTCTGCCACTGAATTATGAGAATCCACTTAAAGGAGGCAATATATAACAATTTAAAAATAATGAAACTATGAGTAGAGTATAAGAGATAAAAATAGTATTTTTGCTATTACCATTATTTAGAACTTTATTTAAAAGCCTTTATCTTTTCCCTGTGATGAAATTATCAGTAAGAGATACTATAGAAATTTCCTAGTAATAGGAAGATTTTCTGAGTTGGTAATGAATCATTATTTTTTTTGCTGAGGTATACATTTCTCAAATATCAGGCACTCCAGAGACTACCCTAACCCACTTTCAGTGGTTGGAAGGTTCAACAAGAATCCAAGTTTAATAATAAAAATTTACTATTTTCATGAATGCAATTTTCTGATTCAAAAGTGTTAATAATGATTTGCAATAAACAAACAAGGAGTTACTAAGGAGGGTCTTACAGGAGAGTTCCTTTAGTCCGTAGATGTGACTGATGTGTATTTAGTAGAAAACTGCTCAATACAAACTGGAGCTCTTAGAAGTTGAAAGAGCTAAACTAAATAATTTATCTTATTCTTTATAGTCTTTTAAGATAATGACTTTCTTTGTCAACTCATATTTTAAAGTACTTTAGAAATAAAAACTCTATATTCCAATTTCTCTTTCTCACTTAGTGGAGTTTGAATAAGAAAAGTCCTGTTGTGCATGTAATATTCTTTCCAGTGCAATCATAAGAGGCATTAATATTAGCCACAATTTGGTGACATAAATTATAGTAACTATTTTTACAACAAAGACTCATATGTCTAGAAAGTTCAAGTTCATGAAAATGTAAGCCTCTCAGTTGCATTCTGAGTATACATACTACCATTTTACAGATGAGGAAGCTACAGATTGTTTTTTCTAAAATGATACAGTTGTAATTGGTAAAGCCAGATCTTGTACACAAACTCAATGCCTTTCCCACTATATTTTATATTCTCACTTAAAATCACTTAAATGATATAACTGACTCATCTTTTAATTGACTTTGTCTCAGTTTTGGTTTTCAAGTCTCTAACAAAGTGATGTGGAATTCAGTTCCTCTGACCCCGTTCCTGATGCACTGGTCTCACATTTTTACATGGATGCTGCAGGTGGATGCTTCATTTTGTACTGAGCATCTTTAGTGCAGTTGACCAGGGATAAGAAACAAAACAAAGCAACAGCTATCTCAGACCTGTGTCTTTAATCAAGAGATATTTCCAAATATATCATAAATAGGAAAACGTTCAACTTTCAGTCAGTAATTTCTCATTAATAAAGAGAAAGTCAGTACAGCTGATTTATTGGCAAATAATTTCTTGCCAGGGCATAAATGTGTTTGTGTCTAGGGTTTTATTTTCCACTGAATTACCTGATGGATATATTATTCTGGATCACCTGAACCGAAGGGTTCTTTTTAAAATAAATGGTAAAAAAAAAAAAAAAAAGAGAGAGTAACAGTGGTAATGACACAATAAAATTGACAAGTTGAAAGTAAAATGTCAGAAATATAAAAAACAAAAATCCTTATAGCAGTATTAACCCACCATGTAGCACACAATGTCTAAATTATAGAGGATTTACTGACCCAAGTAGCAAGCTAAAAACTCCCTCTGTAAAAGTGAGAATATCAAATTTCAATCCAATTTTCATGCCATCAGGAGCATGTCTTGATAAAATGTTTGTATTGTTGATGTATTGTTATTGGTGCTTCAGTTAGTGTTTATGACGAAAAGGAAATCTGCTTTTGGTATTAGAGAAGCATATACATGAATCTAGGTTTTTCTCCCCTTGTAACTCTTGGCTTTGATTGTGTTCATTCACCTGTTTGCCTCTCAATTTTCTTATCTCTACAGTGGGGGAAATATTTCTGTGCTACAGAGTAAGGAAAAGACTTAGTAGCAGATATACTGGGAGATCTATATTAATGTTACTTCCATTCTCATAGGAGAGAATTCTCGAATTCCAGCACAATTATACCACGATACAGAACAAGAGAACAAGGCATATATGGCCATTACCCTCATTCAGTGGACTTCTAATTCTTCATTATATTACTGAACTGATATTCTGATTTCTTAATATGTTTTAATTCATTTTTTAAAATTCTAGTTTAGCAGATTTTGACATATACAATTATTTGGGAAAGATGGAAAGGGGTATAATAAAAATTCTGAAATAGCATAATAAAAAGTCACAAATGACTGATAATAATTAGAGTAGACTGGCCAGGGAAACTCTATTTGACAACAAGGAGGAACCAGGCAGGAGGGCAATGAGATGAGGTTGTTGAGCAAGACAGTTTGAAGAATTTCATTAAGAAGAGAAGTATTTCCTGTTTTCCTCCCTGGGCCCGGCTGTCTTCATCTGCAAATTGAGAAGGGTTTAGTTAGAATGCATACAAAAGGTATTCAACTCTGACATCTACCTCTTATTTAATCATGAAAAAAGATGCATTGATTTTAGTGTATAAAAATCTCAACTCTAGATATTTTAAATCCCATTCATTTTTCTCCCCTCTCCCCTGCCCCTCTGCCTCTTCTGCCCCTTGCTCCCCCTGCTCCCCCTTTCCCTCCTCTTCTTCTTTCTCTTTTCCTTCTTTAGGATTGATAGAAAATCCTCCATCATTTTCTGTTAATTCTCTAACAGAGAATTCATAACCCAGTCTTATGAATGTGTGGTTTTCATCTTTTACATGATTTTGATTGTTTTTTTCTCTACTTAATATCATTCCACTGCCACAAAAACAAAGATATACCTATCAAGTAACATGTGTCTTACTCTGAGCTATGCCCTATCTACACCTATAATGATTTTGCTACAGGTCCATGCTGATAGTCCTTTTTCTCACTGCCATGTTTATATTGACCCCTGAATCTCACCTTTTAAACTATGAAATCTTTTTAGGATCTGTGAACTTCTTGTCCCATTTATATTTGTAGCACACCTTATCACTTTACTTATTCATGTGTCACTTCTTTGCTAGAAGGGTTTGAGGCAGAATGAAATAAAAGTCATAAATAATAAAGCTATAAAATAGGAATAGAATTTTTTAAAAATCAGAAATTGGAAAGAAAAAAAAAAAGAAAGAAAAAAAATAGGGATGCATGGGTGGCTCAGAAGTTGAGTGTCTGCCTTTGACTCAGGGCTTGATCCCGGAGTCCTGGGATCCAGTCCCACATCAGGGTCCCAGCTGGGAGCCTGCTTCTCCCTCTGCCTGTGTCTCTGTCTCTGTCTCTCTATGTCTTTCATGAATAAATAAATAAAATCTTTAAAAAAAAGAAATAAGAAAGTATGTCTGCTACAACATATTTAGTTGACTGTCTGCTCCCTGGCAGCAAGTCATTATGGGCTACATGCTGCTAAATTTTATTTCCTCATCAAAGAGAAGAAACCTGCTAATTTTAAAAAGAGATTCTATTTTGTTATAGGTGTATATCGAACAGAAATCTGTCATATGGTGGCTTGTATGGGGAATATTGTGGATCATATAATGTAATTGATAATACTGTCTTTGAGCAAATACAGATTTTTTTCTTTAATTATTTTTTAAGAAAATATGCTGTCATATAATCTTGGGGAGTGTTCACAGTATTTATGGCATTTGATCAAATTCATATAAGATCAATGAGTGGGCAGCTTGGGTGGCTCAGCGGTTTAGCACTGCCTTCAGGTCAGGTCGTGATCCTTGAGACCAAGGATCGAGTCCCACTCGGGTTCCCAGCATAGTGCCTCCTTCTCCCTCTCCCTCTCCCTCTGCCTGTGTCTCTACCTCTGTGTGTGTGTGTGTGTGTGTGTGTGTGTCTCATGAATATATAAATAAGCTCTTTTAAAAAAATCAATGAGCAATTAGGAGAATGGAAGAAAACAGTCTGCATCTTGCATGTACTCAAGCAATTTAAAAGTTATGGCATAGAGCAAACATGCATTGTATAAATGCTTGCAGCATTAGTTTATCATGCAGAGAATCCAGATAATAAAGGACCTCACAGGACATTTAGCAATATGTCGCTTTAGCTTTTGATGAAATTTAAGAAAGATCTGAAGCTAGGGAAGATCATTTTGACAGCTGTATGTAGCATGTACTGGATGGGAAGACTGAATATACAGAGTCCACTGAGGAGGCTGTCACATTAGGATCAAAGAGGGTGTTGAAGCCCTGAACTTAGTAATTGTCAGTAGGGTCTAGAGAAGTGGATAGAACTGAGAATTAAACAGAAGGCTGAAAGCAAAGGATTTATATCTGAAAAGAGATCAATTCAAAAATCACAGATGCCTATCTTGATACTAGAACTGAAAGTTCTTAGGCAAATCAGTGATGCTCTTTGGGATGTTAGATATGGTTTATCACAAGAAATCATCATACCTAATTCTTAATTTTGTTGAACAAAACCAGTATTCACTACCTAGTTCATATATAGCAATCCCTGCCTTCACAAAAATGAATTCTGGTCAATAAGGAAGAGCATACTATAAATGAAACAGTTCAGAAGATGATAGAGGCAGATCATAAATATAATAGCAATCCTTGGGAGAAGAAAGGTCAGTGGAAGTCAAGCATAATAGTTTTTCAGACATTTCACTTACTTTGATCTTTCAAACATGTCAAACCAAATAGTTTTCCAAAACCAAGGTTAAAATGGAAAACGATCATTAACATTTCTTTAACAATAATAAATGGTACCTAGTGAGCCCATACTGTAGTAGAAAACAGAGCAAATTCATCTTTCCAATGTTTTATTTAAAAGAAAGCAAATGGGGACACCATGTTGGCTCAGCGGTTGAGGGTTGAGCGTCTGCCTTTGGCTCAGGACCTGATCCCAGATTCTGGGGATCAAGTCTCACATTGGGCTCCTTGCATGGAGCCTGCTTCTCCTCCCTCTGCCTGTGTCTCTGCCTCTCTTTCTGTGTCTCTCATGAATAAAGAAACAAAATATTTATAAAAAATAAAAATAAAAGAAACAAATGGACTAGGATTGCAGAAGTTAATCAAAAGTGAAAAAGTTAGTGTAGCACATGTAAATTTACATTTCTGCTCTGCAACTTCTTTCTTTGTTTTGAACGTAAGATCACCTGAAAATGTATAGTTTCCATGAATATCTACTGTGTGCTCATGGAGAAACGCTGACACAGGGGTCAGCACAGCTAACTCAAGGAACCCCTCTCCTAGGGAACATGACAATTTCATTTCTAGAAAACTCCTTTACTTCTGTGCATCCATGTGCTCCTTTGAACTTTTTCTCTAAACAAAATAAAAATAAGAAAAAATAATAACATGATACAATATATATGTGTGTGCCTATGTTTGCTTATCCTGAGCCAGATGAAATTTTTAAATTCTTTATATTCACAAAATTACCACCACAAGTCTCACATCAATAGTTTCATGATGGAATATAGTTATTAACCAATAAAATCCCTTCATATATATTTTAACTAAAAGTGTTTAAATGATGGGAGGGAAAACATTAGAAAGAGGCTGTTGGGAGCCTGTGAAAGTAGGTTACATGTTCCACTCAGGGCAGTTTTTCATTCCTATTATTCAGACTATTAATATTAATGGATTCTGGGAGAGAAAGTTAGGAACCTAGTCTTCCATCTTGCTGTGCAGAAACTGAATATTGCATGATACAGAATAAATGGAGTGTTACTGATGCCATTTTGTCTCAAATGAAGCTATGCCAGAGAGCAATCCCTTATCCCCAGTCTCTCTTTTTTGGTTGTAGTTCAGGCAAAAAGCAGCTTAAAAAAATAAATAAACACAGTCTTAGCTTGCAAAAGCTGATAGGCCTGAATTAAAATAGGGTGACTCAGGAATGGGTCTATCCTGGACCCTACCCAGAAGCAAGGCTGCACTCCCCAGCTTGACAAAGTGCAGAATTGTCCATTGGCAGTGTAATTTGAATGTAATTTAAGAGTAAGAAGACTTATTACAGACTTTTTCCCCACCACAGAGGTGTTTGCACTCAACGTCTAAGGAAAATTAATCATGGAATTAAAATGGACTGGCTGCCTTCATTAGCTCTAAAGTTCCCATTTTTCATTAAATGCTGGGAGGCTGAGTGATTTCATAAAAAGGTTTCTAGAGCACAAAGCACAGGATATTAAAGATAATAAAGATAGCCAACTCCACCACCCAGGAGGGGATGTTACTTTAAGGGATGCAAATTCATTGCCATTTATGGCTGCTTAGTTTAGAGTTTAGGGAGGCTCACACATTCCCCAGATTTGGGCATTTTCTATTAATGACACATCTCATAGAATTTTTAAGGGGAGTTGAAAATGGGATGTTTTGGGTCCGAGGACAATATCTGCTGCATTTCCATGCATGTGTTCATGAAGAAAAAAAAAAAAAAAAAAAAACTTTGTGGTGGCTCAAAACTACTTGGGAAAATAGAAAGGGGGAAAAACATATCTCTTTTTCAGTACTGCCAAAATGACTCTCATCAGAAGTTTCTGAATCAAAGAAGGTGTACAGATTACTACTGATATTTATATAGAAATGGTTGATTCCAGTGTAGTTTTACATGAGTGAAAAACTTACAAACATGATATTTCCTTGGTAGATAGTTCCTCTGTGATTTGGATGTGTTGAAACTGTTGAGGACACTTGTTGCCTGCCTTTTGCATTAAAGAAGGTATTTTGCATTAAAAACTCCAATCTAAAAAAAAAAAAAAATTAAAAAAAAAACCCCTCCAATCTAAATAAGAGCATTTGTTCAGTGGGATGTGATTTTCAGAATTGCTTCCAGGAAGTAGCAGTGTAATATGTTTGGTCTATTAAAACCTGCAGCAGGCAGGTATCATTCCAAATACAAATACATTAATTGAGATGGCAGGGTGAAGGCAGATTGGGGGATTTAACACAGAATAAGTATATTTATCCTGAAGATTTTAGCAGAATTTTTGAGTGACATTTAACAATCTTACCCTACTTCAGTGGTCTTCTATTGACTCAAGTAGGCTATGGTTCTATAAATGATTTCCAGGAGACATGAATTAGAACAATCCCTTCAGAGACAAGCATGCAGTACAGTTTCAGTAAATCTATTGTTTACTTTTATATCTTTTGTAAACTTTTATAAAGTTTCTAGATGGAATAATTCTCCACATGTTTTGGACTTATCTTCAGTTATTTTTAAAAATAACTATAAAAATTATAAAAATGATATTTAATATTAATTTTGATATTTAATAAAACATTAAAACTTAACATGTTAATGCATTTCATGTCAATACATATAACCTTAGTAAACCACTGAAGTGCTTTTCAGAAGCTGATCCAAGACAAACCATGAGAGACTCCTAACTCTGGGAAACAAAGCATTGAGGAAGGAGAGGTGGGTGGGGGTTTGGGGAAACTGGGTGATGGGCACTGAGGAGGGCACTTGATGGGATGAGCGCTGGGTGTTATACTACATGTTGGCAAGTTGAACTTAAATAAAAATAAGTGAAAAAAAAAAAAAAGAAGCTGATCCAAAGCTGATCCAAGACAAACCATGAGAGACTCCTAACTCTGGGAAACAAAGCATTGAGGAAGGAGAGGTGGGTGGGGGTTTGGGGAAACTGGGTGATGGGCACTGAGGAGGGCACTTGATGGGATGAGTGCTGGGTGTTATACTACATGTTGGCAAGTTGAACTTAAATAAAAATAAGTGAAAAAAAAAAAAAGAAGCTGATCCAAAGACTGGGATGAGGACATAGCTATCTTTTTTTTTTTATTTATTTTTTATTGGTGTTCAATTTACCGACATACAGAATAACCCCAGTGCCCGTCACCCATTCACTCCCACCCCCCGCCCTCCTCCCCTTCTACCACCCCTAGTTCGTTTCCCAGAGTTAGGAGTCTTTACGTTCTGTCTCCCTTTCTGATATTTCCCACACATTTCTTTTCCTTTCCCTTACATAGCTATCTTATACACTAGACACTTATGCAGGTAGAAAAGTGCAAGGCAACATCAAGACACTACAAGTATGATGTTTAGTTCCCATAGAATCTTCATGGTGCTCCTAAAGTAGGGTTTAATTTCTCAATTTTCAAAAGACAAAGAGAAGCTCAGAACTATAGAGTTAATGGATTAAGTAGCCATAGCTAGCAATCAACAGGTGCAGGACTGAAACCTGAGTTTGTATAGCCTGGACCTTAGGTCTCTTCACACCACCAGAACACCACCATGGTATCTAAATCTTATGCTACGGGTCTGTGCCCATAAAAGAAGAGCACTTTTAATGAGGGGCTGTGGGAGTATAGGGCATCTGTATGCTGTCAACTGTTATCCTCTGTGAAATAGGTCAAATCATTTTTTTTTCTGAAGAAACAAATGTACTGACAAGAAGAAAAGAGTTTATATTTATAGGTCTTATTCTCAGCCAAACATTTTCTGAAAAATGTCAACTTCTGGACATAGTTAAACATGAAAGAGGCTTGAAAGAGAGTGATGGCAATCAAAAGCTGAACTTGATGAGAGAATCAGTGGTTAAGGCTATTATGATTGCGAATATCAAACAGAGAAAGCATATCTCATCCTCAAACAAGTACAGTTGCCCTGGGGACAATGTGATAGAACACCAGACATTAGCAATATCCCAGGCAACCTAGGACTGTCATTTTGCTTGTAATTCAGAACAATTCTTCCCATTAACTTTTGGAAATTTTTGCAAAATTGGACAGAATTAGCAGTACTATGCTTATTTCTGACACCTTTATTAATATAAAATTCACATGTAATAAAATTTACCCATTTTTAATGGATAAAATACCCATTAGTTTAAATAATACAGTTTATAGTTTTTAATATATAAACAGAGTTGCTCAAATACCATCATGATTAAGTTTAGAACTTTCTTCACCTCAAAAAGAAACCTGCAGCCATTAGCAGTCACCTCTCTTCACACCATTGCCTCAATTCCCTGTCCTAGGTAAACACTAATCTATTGCCTTTCTCTATGCATTTGCCTAATTCTGGATATTTCATTTAAATGGAATCATACAATATGAGCCTTTTGTAAGTAAATGTTTTTCATCTAGCATAATGTTTTTAAGATATATCCATATTGTAGCATGTATCAATACTTCATTTCTTTTTATTGATGAATAATATTCCATCAGATGAACATATCATATTTTGTTTATCCATTCTGTGGTTGATGAACAGTTCTATCTTTGGCTACGAACATTCATGTATAAGTTTTGTGTAAACATATGTTTTCAATTTTCTTGGATATATATCTGGGAGTAGAATTATAAGATCATATCAGCAACATTATGTTTAATCTTTTTAGGGAATTAGTATACTATTTTTCAAGTGGTTGTTCCATTTTATATTCCTACCAGCGGTATATAAGAGTTACAATTTATCCACATGCTCATCAACAGTTGTTTTTATTTTGTTTTGTTTTGCTTTGTTTTGTTCTCTAGTTTTATCATAGCCATCTTTGTGTGTGAAGTGACGACTCTGAAGTTTTATTCACATCTCCCTAATGGCATTTTTGGCATCTTTTCAGGAGCTTTTTTGCTACTTGTGTGTCTTCTTGGGAGACATACCTATTCAAACAATTGGCACTTTTTTTGTCTTTCTATTATAAAGTTTAAGAGTAACTTATATACCCCAGATAGAAGTTCCTATCAAATATATTACTTGCTTTTCATTCTTTCCATGTGCTGTGTTTTCACCTTCTTTCTGGTTGCATTTGCAGCATCAACCTTTTTATTTAACACAGTCTAATTTACCTATTTTTTATTTTGTAACTTGTGCTTTTGGAATCACATCTAAGAAACCATTGCCCAACCTGAGATCATGAAGACTTACACAGATGTTTTATTCTACGAGTTTTATATTTTTAGCTCTTACTTTTAGGCCTATGATCCACTTTGAGTTAATTTTTGTTTATGATATGGTATAAAGGTTTTAAATCTAGATGTTCAATTGTCTCACAACCATATGTGAAAATGAATGTTTTTTCCTTCTTGAATTTACTTGGCATTCCTACTGACAATCAAACACAAATTAACTAAAACATATATAATTTATATATAATTTGTCAAATGGTTGGGGAAGTGAATCTGTCCGCATTAAACATAAAACCACATGATTAACATGGGAAGGCTTTCTTTCCTGAAATGAAGTATCTTGTGACGTTGTTAATTGAATGTTCTACTTTAACACAATAAAGCAATTAATATCAAATTTTTGAAATGTGTGTTCTACTAATTTCTTCCTTATTACACTTTTGTTTTAATTAAATGACTTTTCTGAATTTTTTATTCAAAAATATATTATTTCACAACACTTTTATGTAGAGGTATAGGAAATTGAAGAATAACATTTAAGTTAAATATCAGAGTTATTGAACTGAAAATTTTCACTACCAATGTATTAATTCTTAAGTGATATAATAATGAATCTATATATACAATATGAACCTCCCATTGATTTTACTTATTCTTTTACTTATTCTTTAACTAAGGGACAGGAACAAAAATAAATTACACTATTTTCCAGAATTCTCATATTTCATTATACAAGGGAACCTCACATTAAATGGTCATGATTTGCTACAATAATAATTTATTATATGAAAGTTGCTAAGCTGCACGGTTATAGAAGATCAAATAAACACATATTTTTTATTTTATTTTATTTTAATTTTATTTTAGAGTTTATTTATTTTAGAGAGAGAGAGAAAGAGCACAGAGAGGAGCAGGAAGAGAGGGAGAGAGAGACTCTCCAGCAGACTAAAAGCTGAGCACAGAGTCCCATGTGAGGTTCAATCCCACAGACCCTGAGATCATGACCTGAGCCAAAACCAAGTCCAAAACTTAACCGATTGAGCCACTCAGGTGCTCCACATCATTATTTTAGGCCAAACTTTTCTTTTACAGGTTTAATATATAGAAAAAAACTGTTTTTTTTTATCTTGTATCCTGTAATTTTGTTTAATTAATTTATTAATTTTAGGAATTTTTCTTATTTCCTTAGGTTTTCCCCATTGATAATTATGTCTCTGCTAATAGGGGCAGTTGTGTTTCTTGCGTTAAAACCTATATGGCTTCTTTTCCTCTTCTTGCTTTACTATAAAAGTTACTGTATAGCAAGTCTAATATACTGTTAAATAAGAATAATAAGAACAGACAGCTTTGTCTTTCAGCTGTAATAAGCTGTCATTTCCTTTGCTCTTTATCAAGTGGAGACTGTTTCCTTCTATTCCTTTTCTTTTTTTCTGAAAGTCTTTATTTATGAATGGGATTTAGTTTTGTCAAATGCTTTGCCTACATCAAGTGACATAATCATGTCATTTTCGTTTTTAGTCCTGCTAATGTGGTGGAATATAGTGATTGATTTTCAAATATTGAATCATCCTTGTGTCCCTGAAATAAACCCCGCATAGTCATGATATGTAATTATGTTTTGATGAATTATATTTGCTAATATTTTAAAGATTTTTGCATCTCTCTCCATAAGTGACATTAGTGTCTTAATTTTCTTTTTCCTCTCTTCTCCTTCCTTCCTTTTGTCATATTCTCTGTCTGGTTTTGGCTTTATGAAATAAGTAGGTAATTATTCATTCCTTTTCTGTTTTCTAGAAGGGATGATAGACATTTTGTTTTAATTATTGTTAAAGGTTAGGTAGAATTTTATAATAAAGTTATAGTGGCCTGAAGATTTTTTTGGGGGTAGCAGGTTTACCAATTACAAATCCAATTTACATAATATTTTTAGGATTATTCACATTATTCCATATGTGGTAAATTGTGGTAGCTTGTGCTTTTGAAAAAAATTTCAACTAAATGTCATATTTATATGAGCAGAGGTGTTCATAGTATTCCCTATTATCCTTCTGATGTTTGTAGTCTGTATTTCATTTTATGTCTGATATTGGTAGTTAGTGATCTCTCCCTTTTTATTTTGTCAGTATTGCTGAGGCTTGTCAATGTTATTGATCTTTGCAAAGAATGAACTTTTTGTTTTATTTATCTTTTCAATTGTTTTTGTTTTCAATTTTACTAATTTATCCTCTTTATTTCTTTCATTCTGCAAAACTTAGATTTGCTTTGTTCTACTTTTTTCTAGGTTCTTGAGGTAGGTGTTAAAATTATTGATATGAGGGGACGCCTGGGTGGCTCAGTGGTTGAGCATCTGCCATCGACTCAGGGCATGAGGATTGAGTCCCACATCGGGCTCCCTGCATGGAGCCTGCTTCTCCCTCTGCCTATGTCTCTGCTTCTCTCTCTGTGTCTCTCATGAATACTGCTTTACCTGTCTTATAGGTTTTGATATTTGTATTTTCATTGTCATTTAGTTCAGTGTATTTCTTAGATTTCCTTCCTACTCACAGATTATGTAGAAGTATGTGGTTTATTTTTTTAATTCTAGTGTATTTCATAATTTTTCTCTTATCTTTCTCTTTTATTTTCTAGCTTGATTCCATTGTTGCCAGAGCACACACAATCTATATGTTATTATTAATTATTTTGAACTTGTAGCTGGTTTAAATTTGTTTGGTGACCCCAGATATTGTCTATCTTGGTATATGTCCCATGGATACTTGAGAATTAGGACTATTTTGCTGTGGTCAGGTAAAGTCTTCTATCAAGACTGATTATAACCTGTTGGTTGATGGTGTTTGAGTTCTTCTGTTTCCTTGCTGATTGACTCTATAATTGTTTTATCAATGTTGAGACAGGGATATTGGTCTCCAAATATAATTGTGATTTATCTCTCTCTCAGGTCTATCAATTTTTGCTTTGTAAATTATGCAGTACTCTGTTGGTACAAACCCATTTAGAATTGCTCTGTCTTTTTAGTGGTTTGACTATTTCATTATTGTGTATAATGTTTTCCTCTGTCTCTGGTGTTTTTTAGTTAATATCTTTTTTATCTGGTATTAATATTGCTGCCTCTCCTTTTTTTAATTAACATTTGTCTTATATACAGTTTTCCACGTTTTCCCTTTCAACCTACCTACATTGTCATAGTTGAAATGGATATTTAGTAGAGATAATATAGTAGGGTCAGCTTTTCAATCCTCTCTGTTTTCTGTTTCTCTTTTCCTATTTCTGTCTGCCTGTGGCTTACTTGAAAAGTTTTGAATTTTGTTTGGATTTAGCAATATTGTTTTGAGTGTATCTCACTATATAGTTTTTTTTAAGATTTTATTTATTTGACATACACACACACATACAGAGAGAGAGAGAGAGAGAGAGAGAACGAGCACAAGCAGAGAGAGCAGCAGGCAGAGGGAGAGGGAGAAGCAGGCTCTCCCCTGAGAAGGGATCCCAATGTGGGGCTAAATCCTAAGACCCTGGGATCATAACCTGAGCCAAAGGCAGATGCTTAACTGACTAAGCCACCTAGGCACCCCCCGTTGTATAGTTTTTTAGTGTTTTTTTTAGATATTACTACATATATGTTGACTTATCCCAGTCTATTGGTGCCAGTGTTTTACAAGTTTATGTAAACTTAGAAATCTTAACTCCTTTTCTTTCTTTTCCTCTTCTCCATTGAGAATATAATTGTCTCACATATCTCCTGTATATATTGAGTTTTTTGTTCCAAGGAAAAGAAATATATATTTCATTCATGGTTTTACACTTTCCATTGTTTTTCTTCCTTCTTGATATTCTAAGATTCTTTCTTTTATCATTTTTCTTCCTTTTGACAAAATCTTGGAGCTATTCTTTAAACATAGATCTGCTAGCCACACACTCCCTTAGTTTTCCCTTATTTGAGAATGCATTGATTTCCTATTGATTCTTTTTTTTTTTTTTTTCTGGATTCAAAATTCTGTGCTAAGTCTTTTATTTCTGAAATTGAAAACATTTGGGTCATTACTTAGTGGATGGCCTCTATGTTTTGGGATGAGAAATCCATTGTTACTCTAATTGCTTTTTTATCTGAAGGGAAGGTTCTATTTCTCTTCACTGCTTTGAAGATTTTAAGATTTTTCCTTTGTCTTTAGTTTTCAAGAGTTTGACTAGGATATGCTTCAGTGTGGATTGACTGGAGTTTATCCTTTTTTTGGAATTTTCTTAGCTTATTGAATCTGTAGGTTTATGTTTTCTTTTTATGTTTGTAAAGTTTTCAGTAATTACCTATCTGAGCATGTATTTTAGCCTTACCATCTCCCTCTTTTTATGAAGTTTGGTGACAGAAGTTTTAAAACTTCTGTTATACTCCCATATGTCCCTCATACTCTTTTTTTTTTAAGTCTATTTTTGCTCTATTGTTCAGATTAGGTAATTTCTATTATTCTATTACCCAGTTCACTAATTTTTTTCTCTCTTCCCTCCACTCTGTTATTGAGATTATCCACTGAGTTTTATATTCTAGTTATTATATTTTATAATTCTAAAATTACCATTCTATTTTTTTCAATCTTCTATTTCTTCACTGAGACTTTACTTTTTGTTTCTAAAATGTTAATACTTGTTTGATGAAGAATTTTTTATTACAACTGTTTCAAAATTCTTATTTTTTAAAGATTTTATTTGTTTATTCAGGATAAACAGAGAGAGACAGAGAGAAAGAGAGGCAGAGACACAGGCAGAGGGAGAAGCAGGCTTCATGCAGGGAGCCCGACATGGGACACGATCCCGGGACTTCAGGATCACACCCTGGGCCAAAAGCAGGTGCTTAAACCGCTAAGACACCCAGGCTGCCCTCAAAATTCTTATTAGTCAAAATTCTAACATCTCTGTATTTTCAGTGTTGGCATCTATTGATTGTCTTTTCAGTCAAGGTGAAGGTGAAATTTTCCAGGTTTTTATATAATGAGTGAAACGACATTTTGGGCATTATGCTCTGAGGCTCTGGATCTTATTTAACCTTGTGTTTTGACCAGCTCCCTCTGACACTGGTCTAGTTGGGGAAGAGATGATGTTACCTCATGAATGCCAGGTGTAGGTAGAAATGTAGTCTCCTTCCCCCCATTAACACCTTTTGAGGTGTTAAGAGAGGTTTCTGTTACTGCTGGGCAAAATTGAGATTCCAGCCTCCCCTCTGGGCCTCTGATTCCAGCCTGGGAGGAGTAGGAATATGGTTATTGCCTTCCACATAATCCCCACTGGCAGGGTGTCATTACGCCTGGACATTGGTAAATGTCCAGACTCTCCAGTAGGACTTCTGACACCATCCTTGTGGGATTGTGGAAGATTGTCTTATTGCTTCTATTGAGTAGGAAGTCCAGGCTTCCCAGGTAGTCTCTACTGACAGTGAGTAGGGGCAGGTCTTCAGTATTGCCCAATGGGGATGAATGTCTCAGCTCCCCACCTGGCTACTCTGACATCACCCCAGCAGGTATATTGGGATTTCTCATTACAGCTCTGTGAGGGTGGAAGTCTAGACTTCCCAGCAGGCAAGGCCTTTGTTGGTGTGTATAGCGATGGATCATCTAGTTTTTCTGTGGTGTTTGGCTGGAGTAGAGCCACTCTTTTCAAAATGTTTTCTGTTTTGCTAGACTGCCCTGCTCCTGGTCATTTGCAGACAAGAGTTGGCTTTTGTTGTGACTTTTCTTGTTTGTATTTATTATCATTATTGGTTGAATTTTTTAGTTTCAAGTCTGGGATGTTTAATTAAAAAGAAATGAACTCACCATTGTTTTTCATCCTTTGGTCACCAAGGTCTTTACATGGTCTTACTACTCTTTCCTATCATTCAAGATCTTTTTATGTTGTTTTCAATAGAATGTTCAAGATTTTTAGTTGTACTTAGCAGATGGAATAGAGAAAAGCATATTTAAGCATCTCTCTAGAAGCAGACACAATCCCTTAATCTATTTTTCCTGCAACAAACCATTAATTTCCAATGGCTTAAAAACCTACTATCACATTAATCCATTTTTTCTTAATTCATTTCTTTTCATTTTCTTTTTTTGGTTGATTAGTAGTTTGAAGCTTTGAAAGGAGAGGACCACATTTTGATTAAAGTGTAATTATACCTTTAGATGGATGAGTATAGCAAAATTTTCTAACACTGGGCTTAATTTTACAGATAAACTATAACCTGAAGTTAAATGTTCTGGAAGAGTTAAAAGAAAAAAAAAAGAGTTGGGTGTTTTAAATATTCTCTATGAATATGTAATATTATAAATAGAGCCATAGCTCCCCTATTTGTGTATGCCATCAGAATCAAATCACTGAAAATGTTTCATCTTTTTCATTACTTGTTCACTGCCTGATAATCCTGAGACATTAAAAAAAATTGGCCTAGTTTGCCCAAACCAAACCAGGAGGGAAGGAATTCTTTCTTGCTCACCATGACAGTCCTATGATTTGGCACCATACTTGATACTCAGTAAGCATCCATAAAAATTTGGTCAATGAATAGATAAAATGATCACCACTATTATTCCTAGAATACAACCATATAATAATGTTCTTCTGACTCATTACAAAATGTTGTTTATCTGTCTCATTTAAGTTGAATTGAAGCTACCAACGCTTATGTTGGAAAAAGAATGTGTGGCAATCATTAGTATTCAATGGATGTTGTACCAATGGATGTTGTACCAAACATTTATTTTTTAATCATTCAAGTAAAGAACAAAAACTAAGGTTTCTAGGATGAAAAAACGCCTCATATTGTTGGATGCCTGGATAAAGGGCTAAGGGAGGACTAAGGAAAGATGAAAGATGATGTCACATATTACGTGACAATTATTAAATAATAGGTTTTATGTACTCCCACATTCATTCTGTCCCAGTTTCCTAATACCAAGTTAATTATCCATTCTCTTTAATGGATTGTGAATTCTTCTGGGATATGTCAGCATGCTTTAGATTGGAAGGTCACAAATGTAAGTGAACAGTCACCAAAAGCTGTCAGGCAATTTCCCATTTTATAGTGGAAGCTTCTAGAGCACCCCTTGCTTAATCATGCTAAAATCTTCAGCTTCTGATTACATAGCTTGATAAACAACTATTGATTAAATAGTAAGTTTGTTGCTTAGGCGTCAGGTTTAAGTCTCCCTTTCAATAATTGAAGAATTTGGAATCCAGACATACTGGTTTAACTCCTCCTGATTGCACAGCAAAAAATAGTCTTATAATTTTTGGATGGGATTGCTTACTACCTCTCTGGACCATGGAATGGTATGTGTTTCCTTAATGTTTATTGCAAGATCCTTTGATGCAATGAATACATTTGACTCAATACTGAAGTAAATAAGTCATGTAGAAAAGAAGCAATTAATATTCAAATAAAACAATATAATCTAGAAACAAAGAAAAAAGAGACAAAAAGGACTTTGAGTCTAAGGAATACACATTTCATCTCTGCTCTCAGATTTCTCCAATATTAATTGGCAACATTAAACCAGAGAAATAAGTAAATAGAATAGCTTTCCATGCTCTCCTGTAGAATGCTCAGAAGAAATAACAATATATGTCTTAGATTAGTAGATGTGATTAAGCTTCAGTATTTGCATCTTGATTTCTAAAACTAAAGTGAAAAGTAGCAGTTAAATTGTGAGGCAAGATTTAAGAGCAAAAACAATAGCAAATAATTTGACCCCCAATCAATTATTATAAGGGTCTGAAAATTTATGATGGCTTAATAGAGAATTACAAGTTCTAAGTTTAATTAGACAAACAAAATGATAAGAGAGCAATATAAATACCAACTAAAATAATGATAATTCCGCTACACTTAAATTTTCCTAGTCATTTAATTCCAAAATGTAAAACACTCAAAATGATCCAAATACCTGCTACCAAAGAAAAAAATTAATTTTCAGTTAAAAATCTTATTTTTGCATAAAAAATTAAGACTAATATGACAATGGAAAAAGAATGATATTGGATAGAAAACATTGCACAGATTTGTGCTGTATGTTCTTGAACAAATTTTTCAATACCCCTGCTTTTCTCTACCCTTATTTCTAAAAGGATTGGCATTGATCATACAGAATTATTGTGATGATTAGAGTCAGAGGAACTGTTAATTACCTTTCTTAGGCCTCTCCTCCACTTCTTTTCTTCCCATGTCTTTCATGTTGTGTTTCTGGGTACATCAGTCTAGGATAGAAATGATCATTAATGAAGTTTATTGAAGAAAGCTTAGTCATCACTTATTGGTGTAGGATGGGCAGAAAAAAAGCTAGGCTACAGTATAATCTCAACAAATGTTTCAGTTGACCCTACTTTGACTTCTGAAGCTGAGATGGCTATTCAGAATTGTTCCATAGTGGGATGGGGTTTGACATTTATACCCTTCGTAGACCAAGTATTGACTTTGGGCTGCCTAAAAATGGGGTATGTCTTTGAGTAATCTACAGGCATCAGTATCTTAGTCATGAAGGTCACCTCACCTCACTACATAGTTGACATTCTTTCTGCAAGGATATGATATGAGCATTGTTAGTATCCTTTACAGTTAAGACACTGTCACTTGATATCACTGAACAGTGAGACCTATGGGGTTCTGAGAAAGATTGTCCTACCTGTTGTGAGAGAGAAAGAGAATAAGAAAGAGAAAAGAATAATGTGAAGTGAGTGAGACCTATCACATTCTCCTTTCCTACTTTGAAGACTGATTTATACCAGTACAATCCTTGCTGTTCTATTAGCCGTATTCTGGAAATTAAGAAAATAAAGGAGAAAAAGTCAAGCCAGAATCCACACTACATCATTTAATAACTGAGTTAAATAATTTTAGAAAGCCTTATCTGGCTATCCTCATTTTAGAGAATTCAATGTCTTGGTGTTTCAGACTTGTTTTTCTTGGAACTCTACTTGGAGGTAAAAACATTCTGATTGATCTAGAGATTAAAAAGATAAAGGATCTGGGATATAATAGATGCTTCATATTGTTTTTCTCCCCTCTATAAAATACAAATCATTTTACAAGATTCAGCTGTGCAATACTCTTTAAAAATGAATCATTTATGCAGCTGGATTTTCTAATAAACAAAACATCTAATGGGCATAATTCTCACATATGATGTGCAATGTTTTACTACCTGGAAAGGAATTTTTATCTAGAATTTACACGTTGATTTTTATCAGTTCAATCAATATGCCCAATTAAGTATTAAAGAATATTTTAATGGAGACAGATATATGACTCGATCTAAATGACCTCAGACTTTTGTGCTTTCAGAATCCATGTTATGTTGTATAGCTCTGTTCATGCCATCAGGCTGCCCACTATCAAAGCCCACTGCTGGCCAGGTGTTCCCTAGCCTAGCCCTTCATGCTCTCTCTTTGTGGTAATCTATAAAGCCTCAGGAACCAGTTACCTAGTCCTGCTGGAACTATGCATAAATTATCAACACAGAGGCTCTCAACGAATCTCCACTGGCTCTTATGTTCATGCATTTCACAAGTAGTCCAATAGTATTGTTGGTTCATTCTCTGGATTTTATATTTTCAGGTACATAAGATTCCAAAATGTAAGTTTGTAGGTGGATGATGTCTTTAATCTTTCCTCCATCCTTCATGCAATTTCTGTCTTCTTAAGTAATAGTATTTATAGTAATTGTTGCCATACATTAAGTTCTCACTGTGTTGGGAACAGTATTAAATATTTTATAATATTTTGTTTAACAAAGTCTAATACAATGGATGAGATTATTTATATTTTAAAGTTGGATAAAAATGAAAAAGATCAAGATCACATAGATAAATACTGTCAGGCCTGAACTTTCAATTCATGCTTTATTAAAATAATTTAATACATAACAAGAATTTAATTATATCTGTGTGTGTGTGTGTGTGTGTGTGTGTGTGTGGGTGGATGGATAGATAGGTAGATAGATAGATAGACAGATAGATGATAGATGTTTTCCTGCTTTGGGCTATTTCATGTACTTGCCACTATCTCTCTAGAGAACATGGGAGATTTGTCCACATTTTGAGAATAGTATATTATCAAGGCATTCAAAACCACACAGAAGATGACAGGCCTTCATTGTACTTTTTTATAAATATGTAACTCTATCATTGCAAAGGAATCCTCGATGCATAGTGTAGTATTCCATTGATTTGGAAATGTCATAATTCTAGCCATTTTGGAAAACTCAGTCTATCTTTAGAAGAGAGAACAGTATTTTATTTATTTTACTTAAAATATAGGTTCAGTGGTATGGCTTCATAAATACACATCTTCATATTCTGTTTTCATGAAGACCTCCCAAGTATAACAGTCACCAAGAATTACTGAAACAGTTCTGTACCAGAAAAACAATATAACTCAGGAGACTCAGTATAAAATTATTATTTTAAGTGTTATTACTTTTATAGCTACATGAATGCCTATGGTGCTTTGCAGTGAATAAATAAATACATGATGTCAAATAAATATACACAAAATATGAGAAGTAAAGAGCTTACACTGTAAAGATTAGACTAGAAATGGGCTGCAGGTGCTTAAAAAATGAAGATGATGCTGACTTTAGAGGATTGGGAGGAAATAGAGGAAACAGGTTATCTGGTTCTGAAGGCTGAAGGCTGGATGATGCTAAGGCAGCAGATTTATTCAACCATTTCACTGCCATTTAGAGCATTGCAAACAGTCAAGCCATGCAAATCAAAATTCAGTCTATTAAAAGCAAAAAGGAAATATACATTTAAATAAATCACCAACACAGGATCAGTGCTAGGATACAGTGGACAATGGATAGGAAATTATTCTGGTACTATGTTACCCCACTCTGCTAAGCCTCTTCTTTCCCTTCTAAGTTGATCTTCAGAGACTATATGCTCTTCTCCTATGCCTCCTTGCTTTTGTGTCCACACTAGCTATGACAGGGTCCTTTATGATCTAGAATTTTTTTTCAAATTTTCAGTGTCATCACTTGTTGATTCCTCCACCAATACCTTACCAGAAACTCACAGCAAATCTCTTCTAACTACCTAAAGAATCTTTGAAATGTTAAGTATTTCAGAAAAAAAATAAAAAACAGAAAACACTTTCTACACCATTGCTATTCCCAGTTGCTCTCAAGCCTGCTTAACTTTCATCACTCATCTTCACATTTGTCATTTCAGATTTCTGCTCTCTCAGGTTGGTTTTGCATTGCCCTCCATTTTCTAATAGCAAATCTGTTCTCACCCACCCTCATCTGTCTTTGTTGGGTCATAGTGGTTCTAATTATCCTAACCCCACTGAAGCCTCATTCAAGGCAGGGCTTGTGCTCCATTTTTCGGTCCACCCCAGGGCCTTCCACACATTCCTTGTGTTCTACTTGCTAAACATTCCCAAACACAAACCCAGCTCCTTGCTCCTCAGTAAACCTCATTTAATGATCTTAAAGACCACATTTTCTGCAGTCTTCTTCATCATTTGAATATTAGAATAAGACCATTTCTCATCCTATGGGCAGATATTTTCTAGGTTAGTTTTTAGCCAAGCATTCTCATCTTGCTGAATTCCCTACCCTGCCTCATATTTCCCTTTACTCCACCCAGAAATGAGGACTCAGTAACTATAGTTGATTCAGAAGGTGTAGAGATGCCAGCAGAGGATAGTGATGCCAGGAAGAAGAGAGAAGCAATAATGGGTGACCTCAGGGCATGGCTGAGCTTTATCCTACAGAGGCACTCAAAGATTATGATAGTGCATGTCTTGCTAAGGGCAAGGAGACAAAAGTATTTACATCATCACATGTGGCATTCATTGTTCAAGGCTTCCGTCAGAAGGACATTTATGTAGGTAGGAGAGGTTTCAGCAACCAGAGAGAAATAAAGATGCAGATGCTGATCATAAGAATCAGGCTGGGATGCATAGAGAGAGAGGTGGGCTAAGGATACAGGGTGGAGTATGAGTAGTATCTGCCAAAATTCATCCATAATTACATTCTTGGCTCATTTCACATTGTAGCTCATTTCACATTGTAGCTCATTCACATTGTAGAATATGGCATCTTCCTAGACTCTCCCTTGTCTTCACATATCTCCCAGGGCATATTTTCTATTACCAGGTTCATTAGGTTTCAGTTAATGCAAAACATAAAACATTACTAAGCATGATAAACATAAGAAAAAACATTTTAAAGTCTCCACTCTATGTATTGTATAGAAGTATCACTTGACCCAACATTCTGCTACACTGTTGGATTAGGGTCTTTTGCTATCAATGTTACTAGCCATTACATACATACATACTCAGTCTTTAGACTGAGCTATAAATATCTGAAAAACAACTACATGTCACATCTCTTCTAACTCCTAGTTCCCTTTCTTCCCTCTTATCCTTGCTTCCTAAAGCAAACTGCATTTCAATAGTGAAAAGTAAGTCAAAGTTCTTTGACAAAAAGGGATAACAATTCAGAGGATTGGAAAATCCCTTGTCCTTCTCAATTGGATATAAAACATACTAATGTTAACAACATAAGTAGTTAGATTATAACTAGAATGTAAGATGCACTTTGGGGATGAGGGAGGATAGTTAGACAGGGATCTGGCATGCATTAGTTAAGTTGGTATTAGAGACTCTTTTAGCACATACATTAATGACCACTATGTAAGGAATTAAAAAAATACAAAATAGAGCATAAGTGTCATCCTCTTCCAATTTTGTAGACTGATCTGAGCACACAATCATAGATGCTGGAAATTTCTGGAAAGATAAATGACATGTGCTGGATTGTTCTTCCTCTCATGTTAGCAGAAGCTACATTTCAGAGTCCAGTTGAAAAGTTCCCCCACATACTTTCAGAGCTGATGTCCTTTAAAGACACCAGAGGTCTTCTCTGCTGAACTGTGAAAGGACTTGCGGTTCCTCCACACCTGAAAGTTGTTAGGAAATAAGCAGTCTTACTATTGCTCCCATAACTGTTTGCTCTTTCCATTTGTTTAACAAAACTTGTGCTATCTCAACTGTTAACCACAGGATGAGGTTTGTTCAGAGACAGAATAAAGGCTTTTGAAAAAAGGCCCATATTTGACTCATCCTGCTAATAAAAAATCCTTACAAATGTAGAAGAATGTGTAGGTCCCATCTATACATGCAGGTGTTCCACCAGCTGCTGACATTTCCCCCATTCTCTTCAAAGGGAAGCCTGAACTGATTCACTGACAGATGGATTTTGAAGAGACAATGAAATTTTTAAAAAGTTTTCCTTCCTGGCAAACCAGGGAGAGAGAGTGTGTATGTATGTGCTTTGGAGAAAAAGAAAATCACAACCACACACAAAAAGGTTTTTGCCATTAATGAAGCCTTTCTGCGAAAACTTGCTTTAGTTTCTATAGTCTATAGTCTAAACAAAGACTGAATGATTATAATGAAAAAATCTTCCATGGAATGATAGAAACTGCTGAGTCTCTGGAAAGTGTCCTTCAGATTAAAATATCCACTTTCCTTTTTTTTTTTTTTTAATATTTGTCTATGTGGAAAAACTAATTAGAACTAATTAAAGTGAGTACAAGGATACCAAATGCTAATGAATGCCTATTTTGGATAATTTTTAAATGGATGTGCAAAATGAAACGCTTTCAAACTTCTCCTCTTTAGCAAATGATCAGTGAACAGGAAAGGTCTCAGTTTCCAAGATCAAATCCAAAATGGGTCAAATGAAATTTTGGAAGAGAAAGACTCTCTGCATGATAATATATCATGGGTGAGTATAGATGACCAGTGATATCTTCCAATCAGGAGATAGGAGGTCACATTACTATCCTAGGTAAAAAATGCACACACATACACAATTTAAATAAACTGGTGGAATTAGATTGATTGCTAAATCAAATGAAGTAGTGGTGTTAGATTGATTGCTAAATGAAATAAAGTAGGTTACTTAGCTCAATGAGAGCTGGCGAGATAGTCTTAAAATAATCCATAGTGGATCTCATCAGTAGCTAAACTAAACTATGTTTAGTTTTATAATTTTCTCTCAAGGATGAGAGAAAAAGAACTCAGCCTATGTGATTCCTATTCATGAGGAAATACAGGCAGGCAGTCTTAGGCAGTGGTTGAAGACCCAGGCTCTGGAAACAGCTAGAGCTTCTGGTAGAGATCTCAAAGACATTTTTGTTGAGGATTAAAGAGGAAAATTTATGTAAAAGATCTGCATAATGCCTAATACACAGCAGGTGTTCTATATATCTTAGCTTCCTCTCCTTCCCATTCTCTCAAGGTTGGTCTATTCAAATTCGGCAGATGATCAATGGGATGTTGAAAGAATACCGATAAAATGTAAATCTTGTTTTGTTTTAATTTGATTTGAAACTTAGGTGCAAATTTTGTCAGCAAGGGATTTAACAGGTGAAAAACTAAAAGTAGAACTGACTTGTAGCATATATGAAGTAGACACACTGCTTTTCTATCTTATGCAGTCATATTAGGTGAATGAATTGAAGTCCATTTGTACCCTTGCACTAGAAGATAAGTCTCTAATTGGGAACATAATAGATGTCTCAGCAGGTATTATTTGTGAAGGGAGAAGCCACTAATATGGGTAATGTGCTAACCATAACTGGGCTTTCTCTTCTTGCTAAATTTAATTTAATGTATGAAGAATTATATATTTAGGTTTAAAAATCAAGTAAGACTAAAGTTTCAAAATGAAAAATGCAGTCTTTTGCCCAACCCCCACCTCATTTAATGGCCCCATTCACCAAAGGTAACCAAATCCAAAATATAATCCTATTTTCAGGCATACACCCTAAACTAGCTGAATAATATGTTTAACATACTAGGATATTTCTTGGTTTATCAATATTAGACATCACTTAATATAGTAGATGAGGGCTTATTTCTCTTACAGTAGAATCTTTACATGGCATTTTCCCAATATTGTTACATGCCAATATTTTTGTTAAGTTGTCATGGTTTGTATTGTATGATTTATACATAATTTATATGGTTTAATCAAGAATTCTGTTAATGAATGTTTTTATCATACATATCTATAAATGTTTTATTTATATTAATAAGCACCAATTTTAAAAATTGTTATTTGATTAGTTTTATCAGTATGTGCATTTTTTTCTCTCATGGCTACACTAGACTTTAAATTCTATACATTTTTCCAAGATGCTCAAATACTAAAGTCATCTGTTAGTTTCATTAACGAATCCTTTGTATACTTTTACATCCTAGCTCACCATTCTCCTTCTTCCACTGGACCAACAGTTCTTTGAACATACATAGTGCTTATCCTCAGACTTCACTTTGCCACTCTGCTGTGCAGGATCCTTCATTTTTTAGATGCCATACTGAATACTTTTAGAAATGTACTTGCTTGTTTTGTTAAAGCATAACATCTGGTAATCTTTTAAATGGAGAATAGTATTCATATTTTTGAAAACTTGTGACTTTGAAATTATATTTAACCCTCAAGGTTAATACTTTGTCAAAGTGCAGAATCCTATACTCAAAATTTTTGTTAAAATTCTGTACGTGTGCCTCCACTAGATCTGAAGCACTGTTGAGGAATCTGATGATATCTAATTTAGAAAAGTCTATTGATATAGGGTACTTACTAATGTAACTCTATGGATGTATATAACTTTGCACCTTTGTGATACTCAGGTTTATCAAATGAAATTTGATTTCTTTCTTAGGTAGAAAAATGGAGCCTAGAAGTAAAACCACATGTGGTTTATTCATTCAAATAAACCACAAAAGGTTTCTTTGAATGAATACTTTGAATGAATAAGGTGTCAGAAGTTAGGGCTTCAGAATCAATGATCACAGGAGTTGTGAGGATTACATACCTGACTTGTATTCTTGGTTCTACAATTTCCTAGCTGTGTGACTTAGAACAAAGTAGCTCACCTCTCTGAGTTTCAATGTCATCAACTGAAAATGAAAATAAGAATATTTACATTTCCAGATATTTTTTTAGCTTTATTCAAGACATACACTTTTTTCAAATGAGTAATTTTGAATGTTTTTTGCAAGGTGACTTCATAAATAGCTAAACTTCTTGTGATATGGGATAGTATATTTTATGGCAGCCATCAATTATATGAAAAATGATTAATCAAGGATGATAAAATGCATTTATTAAAAACATACAATGTTTCAGCTTAATTAATAAACATAAGTCAGTTGTGTGAAGCTGTCATTCAGTAACAAGATAGTTAAATATACAGTTTGAAGGTGAAAATAAAAATATTACTAAAGAAAAACAATGTAAATCATAATAGAAGGACCACACTCATTTCTCTCATTAAAAAAATGAAAGAAATGATTAACTTCCTTCCTTTTCATAACGCAATTAATATGCATGGAAGAACAAAAACAGCAATGCATCATATTCCAATCAAAGGGGTAGAAATGAAAGAACACAAATTATGTCGCTCATTATACATGTCAATTATTGGCATTAGACAACCAATTTTAAAATTATATTTTGCAACCATGGCTAGAAATTCCCTTCAACTATGCAAATATGCTTACACTTAATTCTGTTTCCCTAATAAGCAATCTAACACATTAGGCTTTTCCTCTCTCTTTTTTCGGCAATTTAAACC
The DNA here is from genome assembly GCF_003254725.2 of Canis lupus dingo. Taxonomy (NCBI): domain Eukaryota; kingdom Metazoa; phylum Chordata; class Mammalia; order Carnivora; family Canidae; genus Canis; species Canis lupus. The sequence continues at coordinate 25,892,538 of NC_064261.1, read as the reverse complement.
CACCTAGTGTATTTTGTTTATTCTTCTCACTTTATCAACAAAGATTAAAGACTTAACACTAGCTGGTAATCCCATTATCTTACTTGATAAAAGTAAAAGTATCTTTGGCCACTGCCTGCAGAACTCCAGGGATTTATCATGAGTGTACACAAAATCCAATTAATTCTCAGTTTTCTTAGCAGTCATGTAGATCATTAGCTTATTCACTTGAGTGCTTATGTTTACCACTATTTTACCAGGAGATTTTCTACAATGTAAAATGAACTTGATTTGATTTGGTTCAAACTAAAACTATTAAGAGTGGGATTGGTTTATTGAAAATATTTTAGGGATGCCTGGGTGGCTCAGTGGTTGAGCATCTGCCTTTGGCTTAAGATGTGATCCTGGGGTCCTGGGATCGAGTTCCACATTGGGCTCCCTGCGGGGATCCTGTCTCTGCCTTTCTCTCTCTGTGTCTCTCACAAATAAATAAGTAAAATCTTAAATATATATATTTTAAAGCTGAAGAAAAAATAGATCATCCTTTGTCTTTCTTTCTTTCTTCTTTCTTTCTTTCTTTCTTTCTTTCTTTCTTTCTTTCTTTCTTTCTTTCTTTTCTTTTCTTTCTTTCTTTCTTCTTTTAAATAAATGGATTGGACTCATATTTTACTTGAGAAAGCTCTTTCAAGGTCTGAGATAGTATTCTTCAGAACAAATCCAAAATTTACATTTGTTTTTTTTTTTTTAAAGTTTTTATTTATTCATTCATGATAGACATAGAGAGAGAGAGAGGCAGAGACACAGGCAGAGGGAGAAGCGGGCTCCATGCACCGGGAGCCCGACGTGGGACTCGATCCCGATCCCGGGGCTCCAGGATCATGCCCTGGGCCAAAGGCAGGCGCCAAACCGCTGCGCCACCCAGGGATCCCCCGCAAAATTTACATTTGGAGGTAAAAAAACATTCTCTCAACCCTTATCACCAGCCCCTTTAAGCACACATACATACACACACACACTCCACATTTTGACAAATGAAATCAGGAGAAGAAACATTTGAATTAAAAAATCAGAAATTTGCTTTGCTTATCAAAGTCATAATGTTATTGTGAGGGTTGGATAATGAGACAATATCTTATAAAACAGTAGTTAAGCTGCCTAAAATGTTGTAAATTTTAATAAGTTGTCATTATTATTATTTTACTAGTAATATCCATAAATGACTCTAAAAGTGTTTCATTGCTTTGGGAAAATAAAATTGCTAGATCTGATTTCACATAGAGTATTGGCTATACTGTTGTAGGATACTTTATGGTACTGCGTAGGAGTAAATACAAGTTAAAAAGAGGCTTATTTCTAGCTGTTGAAAATTAAAGAATTGTCTTCTCTTATTTCTTTCAGAATTCCTTTCTCTGTCCTTCTCAAATACATATAAATATTTTTAATGGCTAAATAAACCTCTAGACAGTCTCAAAACTCTGGAATACTTCCACAAGGAGCTGAGATTCTTCTCTTTGAAATGTAATCACCAAGGAAAGTGATGCTGTATCTCCTGATTTCTGGGGAGGAGATGGGCATAATTTCAGCTGTCACTTGACTCCAAATTGCAAAATCTACTTTATTCACTGAATGGATTGTGTCCATGTAGTTATACAAAAGAGTGAGATTTCTTTTTTGTCTTTGCAATCTCTTGAACAGATTGCTTATCCATGAATGTGCCTCTTCACATTTTGGTTTAATGCTTATTCAATAATAAAATTGTTTATCTTCTAACTTTGTGGAGGGTTTTCTTGATTGGGAGAAAATTGTGGTTTTAATTAAATTTATTCATCAAATTGATGTTCTTGTCCTCTTGATTGTCTGCATGACACCTCCTAAAGCTCAAGATCTCAGACATCTTGAGACAAGACAAAATCTTAGTTGACTATTTTCTCCCTTTGAATATTGTGACAGTCATGTGAACAATGGATTCTGAGTGGGGATAGACAGAATCCAGTTCAACAACACAGACTTCGAAGCTGGAAGATTCTTATTCAAAGCTCTTCAAGTAAATATAAGCAATTTTACTTTCTCCAAAAGCATAAACAACAACAACAAAAAATTCACACCAGACATTTGTTAAAAATGGCAAGACAGATTTCATTCAACCTATTGTAGAAGGGGAAAGAGGCCTCAGTACAGAAATGAACTCAATTCTGCATGCTGCGAAGACAGATGGTATCCAGAGCCAGCAAGCAAAGTGAGAGGGTCAGTGGATGGGAAATTACTAGGAGTAACTTGATAGACATCAGGGGTGGGGGAATTCTTGCTAAATGGACCTCAAAATATTCTCACAGGATTCTTGCTAAAACCAGCCAAGGAAGGAGCTGAAGATGAGGCTTTGTTGTAAAGAAGTCTAACTACAATTTGATCAAGGGATAGTGAAAGGGATTAAAGGGGAGAGAAAATGAGTGGGAAATATCAGAAAGGGAGACAGAACATGAGAGACTCCTAACTCTGGGAAACAAAGAAGGCGTGATGGAAGGAGGTGGGCGGGGGGTGGGGTGACTGGGTGACAGGCACTGAGGGGGGAACTTGATGGAATGAGCACTGGGTGCTATACTATATGTTGGCAAATCGAACTCTAATAAAAAATATACTAAGTAAATAAATAAACAATTTTAAAAATGGAAAGAATCTTTATCATAGTTCACACGAATGATTAATATACTTTGCTTAATATTTTGGTTGAAAATTAAAAAGAAAAAGTTACATCAGTAAGTGCCTTAGGCATATCCTTTAAACATCTATTGTAGTTGAATCTTAATATACAAGACTTTTTTGCTTTTTAAACAAATTAGCAAACATATTCAACATTGTGAGTTCAGTAAATATGTATTGCAACTTGTCATATAAGGCAAGATTTTCTGTTAGATGTACAGCTCAGAGAATTAGGTGTATCCATTAACTAATAATTTTAATATAATAATTTAATATGATGAAAATCTGTATAATTATTTTAAAATTCAGAGAACTGAAACCCAGAGTTGATAAGGAACCTGCCCAGCATAGCAGAACAGGTTATTTGACTAAATTCCATCCTTTTTCTGCCACATGATTGTAAAAGATAGTTTTTGTAGAGGCTATCGAATTAGGTTCTGTGGAGTAGCGAAGAAAAGTAAAAAATCAGAATTCTCTTGTGGAACTTCTTAGAAAAACAAACAAGCCAATAAACAAAAATAAAAACAGTCTTGTGAAAAATGAAAACAGAAGTCCAGAGATAAAGATGTAAGCATGCTGGTGCACAGCCTTTGTTTTCACAATGGCTCCAGGTCACTTAACAATTTATGACCTTAAAATAAGTGAAAAAATGTGTCAAATACGTTGTCTGTTGACATTCACTCTTTAGTGTGCATGTACTTTGAATATAAGTGTCTGATGTGTGTTTTGGTGAAGGGGCAGAGCTTCATTTACAGCTGGTAATTTTACAGTAGGAAATGAACATTTAATTTAAATAAGCTCCTCTATTTTCTTAATCTAGCTTTTCTCCAATGTTGTGTTCTATGAATTTAAAGTTTTGCAGTTTACATTTAGGTCTGCAGTTCATTTTGATTCAGTATTTGTAAAGGGTCCAAAATCTGTCTAGATTCATTTTCTACATGAAGATGTCCAGTTATTACAGTAAAACGTGTTGAAATCTCTGCACCATTGTATTTTCTTCTTTGTCAAAATCTGTCACCTCTCTTGATGTTAAGTCTGTTTCTGAGCTCTTTATTTTGTTTCACTGGTTTATCTATTCTCTGGTGATATCACTCTGTCTTGATCACTGTAACTTTAAAGTAAGTCTTTAGGTCAGATGGTGCCCATTCTCTAACTTTGTTCTTCTCCTTCAATATTGTGTTGCCATTCTGGGTTTTTGCATTTCTTTAATTTAGAACCAGTTTGTCAATATCCATAAAAGAAGCTGCTAATATTTTGGTTTGTCTTACATAGAATTTATTGCTCAATTTAGAAAGAACTGACAACTTAATGATATGAATCTTTATATTCATGGACATGGAATATCTCTTGATTCATTGATTTTTTTTATCTTGTTCACCATTTTGTAGTTTCCTTATCTATAAGGTCTATACATATTTTGATAGATATATACTTACTATTTCATTTGGCTGGGTACGAATATAAATGGTATTGTGTTTATTCAAATTGTACTTGTTCATAAGGCAAGCAACTGACTTTTGTATTATAACTTCAAGTATGGCAGCTTTGCTGTAATCACTTATTAGTTCCAGGATTTTTTTGTTGATTCAGATTTTCTACATCGATGATCATGTTATCTACAAAGAAACAGTTTTATATTCTTTCTTTCCAATATATATATCATTCACCTCCTTTTCTTATCTTATCACATTAGCTAGGAATTCCAGTACACCATTGAAAAGAAGTAGTGAGAGGGGACATCTTTGCCTTATATTTGATCTTAGTAGAAATGCTTCAAGTTTTTCATCATTAAATAGTACTTTAGCTGTAGGATTTTTGTAGAAAGTATTTGCCGAGTTGAGAAAGCCCTCTTTCCTGCCTCTTGGTCTTCACAACCTTGTTCTAGGAAAAGAACATCCCTTCCAATGACTACAACCCTGGCTGATACCTAAAAGGCAACCTTATGAAAGAGGCTGAGCTGCAACCCTGAACTAAGCCACCCAAGGATCCCTGATTCTTGGAATAATCTGTATGAAGTGATGAATGTTTGCTTTAAGCTGCTGAGTTTTGTGTCATATGGTATGCAATAGCAGAAAACTAACACAGATAAACAGACAGTTAAGGAAAGTAAGAATCAGAGATGTATGATCTTGTTTCTGTATGGAAATGTTAAGGAAATGAAGCACACTGGCACTTAGGTGGTAAGTTTAAGAAATGATTTTAAAGAATGGTTTTATTTTGGATAATGGCTTGCTGGTGAAGAAATTCCTGGGAATTGAGAAAAGTGGACTTAAAGGTACAAAGGCAGAAGTGTAATCCTAAGTATCCAATAATGCTCTAAAAATCTGGGCTCTGGGTACCTGAAGGGAGCTAGATGATGAAATGCACCCATTCATCTATTGTGCAGTTTAGGAACTAGAGTGTTGTTTAATAGACAGGGACTGAGGAGTTTCATTGATTTATTTATCTATTCTCTGGCAATATCACTCTGTCTTGATTACTGTAATTTTAAGTCTTCAAGTCAGATGTGTACTAATTATATTCTAAAGCAAAAGATTCATAAAATTAAGCTGTGCTTTAGAAAGATTCACAGAGCAGTGGTGAGTTGTAGAACCATTGATCTGTGCCTGGTGTCTTCTAACGGCTAGGTATGATAGAGGATTCTCACTGCTGAGAAGTACAGTTTAGTGGGAATTGTGGGTGAGTAACTTACTGGACAGGTTATATGTACTGAAACAGGGGAATACTGGAGACAAGAAAAGTGTGCTGATAGTGCTTTGTGCATGTCTTGAAGTAATCAATAAAAAATAAACAAAGACATTTAAGTGGTCAAGAGGAAAAAGTGAGAAAGTCTACAAGTCATTTGCATGCCCCCACTGAGTCAAGTTTTCATACATGTATAAAAAATTCAATCTTTATAACAGGGCTCAGCAACTGATACTGATAGTTTTTAATGTCAATTTACAGGTGAGAAAAATGATGCAGTTATTTTAGTCACACAGCTGGCAAGAGATCAAACAGATTGAAATCAATCTGTTTAATAATACTTTTCTTAACACTTTACACTCTCTGATGCTAGAAGGCTGTTTGTCAGTAGTCACTATAATTGGAAGTCAAGTTTGCCAAGCAAGACTGAATCAGATAAGACTTTGCTTTCTAACTGAGAGCTAGATTGTCTGTGTTGGGGCTGATACTCCTACTCAATTAAGCTAACACCATATGATCTGTTTGGTAGAAATTCATTATCACGGTTGAGTGACTGACTAATGCAATGCTTTTGTGACTTAGCATCCATCATTTTGGTTAGGTTTGGTTTGGTTTGATGGCCCTACATAAACATTACCTAAAATAAGCACCTTACAAATATTGTTTTCACTTTGTGGAGTCACATAAATTAATGTAGGAAAGAGAATACTGACTTGTAAAAATGTTAAGGTTGAAATAATTAAAATAATATAGTGAAAGGGAATGTTCTCCATTAAACATGAGCAGACTGAAAGTTTATTGGTCCTGAGCTCTAAGTGAATTATAACACTAATAACCTACATTAATCAAAAGAACAGATAATATAAGTATATTTTCTCAATATTGCTTTATGAATAAAGGATTGATTTCAGTTTTTTTATTATTCTCCCAGTTGTTTACTTTTTTCCACAATAAAAATGCAAGCAAAGAATTTTAAAATTGTACTATTAATACATTATATTTCCCAAGAGATTTGTATCTCTAAATATTTCTGTTTAAGTATTTGACAGGATGTGTTTTCTCTTCTCCTGAGACATAGACATTCTGCTTTTGGGGGAATGCAATTAATTCTTTGGGGTCCATCAACGTGGCTACTCTGAGAATTAACTTCCTTTCATTGTCCTCTCCTTCTCCATTGTTTTTTTTACATTTCACTAGGTCTTTCTTCTTCATACCAAATGTAATGCTCCCAGATTTTCTTGGGGCTGATTGAGAGATTCTGACATGGCACATGAATTCTGCAACCTGAGAGAGGGATTTCCAAAGTCCTTACCCCGTAACTATATCCTCAGTATCACCTTCTATCTGAAAGTGGTCTTCAATTTGAGGTTAGTAGGAGCATCTGGCTAAAAACAGCCTCAGAGGATAATGTGGGCCATAAATAGCTTATAATTTAATTTTCAGAAGTTACCTATTTTTAAACCTTTATATATATTTTTTCGGGTCAAATCTTTTTTTATAATGCAACAGAAAATGAGAATCTAAGCAAATGTGCTACTGACCTTCCCTCATTAAGAAACAATGACTTACACATCAAGGACTTGTGTCCCTTTCTATAAACCATTGGGAAAACCAGTGCTCACCACACTGTTCCATGATAGTTGTTAGCTTTGCCCTCAGAGTCCATCAAATTAAGTCCTGGGAAAACAAAAACTGAAAATTACAATGTGAGCCTGAAACTGCAACTATCACATAACCCTCTGACCCAGAAAACATTCCCAAATTATTAACCACTGATAATGAAAGTTAGAATTTTCTCATTATTTTCCTCTCTTCTGCTCTACATATATATACACATACACACAAAAACACACTCAAACACACACATTCTAGGGTCTTTAAGACCATGTGGGTTGAAGATAAAGTATACCAATATAGCTTATTTCCTAATTTTAAAAATTTTCAGGGGCAGCTGGGTGGTTCAGGCTGCTCATTTAAGAACTGACTCTTGGTTTTGGCTCAAGTCATGAATCAGGTTCATGAGATTAAGCCCCATGTTGGGCTCCATGCTCAGAGCAGAATCTGCTTTAGATTCTTTCTCCTCACTCTCCTTTCCTTCCTGCTCCTTCCTCTGCTTGTGCTCACACTCTCTCTCTAAAATAAATACATAGATACATAAATAAAATCTTTAAAAAAAGGAAATTACTAATATTGTTACTATCATTTGGAAAATGTAAATATCAGATATTCTTTGAAATCATACCTTAACAAAAGTAAAAATATTTCTGGAGTGTTGAATGATCACAAAACATTACCTGAATGTTCCTCTATTGTTAATATTTTTCATATAATAATAATAACAGTAAACTTCAGTTATTGACTATTTATTTTGAGCCAGGCATTCTCTGCAAGGGAAATTCCTGAAGTTCATACATATATTATAAATTATTGAAGTCATAAATGGTTGAAATTTATGACTGTCCTAGTAGAAACATAGTCTTACACAGTTGAGCTAATGCCCTGTAGTTAATTTGGTAAGAATACATTTAAAGTGATTGAATGATTGAATTTACTACTTACATGGTCAAAACTGATTTCCATCAAAATCGTTAACCAGTAGCCTTATAGTGACAAGGTCAAAAATACTTTTATTAAGTTGTTCCTACCCTGCAAATTCTATCTACCACCTAATTTACTCTTCATAACAACTCTATGAGGAAAGTAGTAGTCTGCGTGTGTGTCTATGTCTATCCATCTATCAATCTGAGACAATCTCAGAGAAGTGAGATAACTCATACATGAAAGTCTGTCCTTCCATTAAACTCCTACACTGAGGATTCTTTCAAAATACCTGGTAACAACTTTTCTCAGTCAAGCTGGGATCACTCAGGTGTGAGGTAAGCAGCACTACTGTGGGATAGTCAGCTCCAGCCAACTCAGGAAGGAATGAGGCACTTCTATATGTGACTACACATGCTCTTTGTATTCCACACCCATCCATTCATTCATTAACTCCTCCATTGTTTTTGATTAATAGTGACAGAACACTCTCTATGTGTCCAGCACCATTAGCTTCTGAGGCTACAATGATGTATAAGATGTAAGCCCTTATCTCAGGTTGATTAAAGTTGAGAGAGTGAGGTAGAAAAGGTATGCATATAATTAAAGTAGTGAGCAAAACATCCTGGTAATGATAAGCCCATGATCAAGAGTAAAATCTCCCAAACTTATAAGATCTCCTCAGTCAGGTTTGTCTAGGCTGCATACTGAAGAAAGACTGGGATTGTAAAGGATTTCTAGATGTAGACAGAACAATGTTCAGTAGCCAATGGGAAGAGGGAATATGATATGGTCTGCCCTGCATATTCTTGCTGTATAACTGACTGTAATTGGAGGTGAGAACAGGGGGCAATAATATCAGACATTTATATGTGATAGAACATTTTGGCTATAGCATGGATAATGGATCAAAACATGGAAATAGTGGGATCACATGAAAATCAGAAGGATTTGAGGTAATTTGCTTAGGAAATGATGGTGAGCTGAACTTAGTGGTCATGTAAATAAGAGAAGAAAAACAATGCACAAAAATGGAAGTTATAATCGTTAATATAAAAAGTAGTGGTGATTTGAATAAAGGGTGAGGCAAGACTAGATATCAGGCTTCCAGACGGTGGGAAGGAACTCATGATTATGAGCAAAAAGAATGAGGGTTTGGGTGAAGTCGATATACATGCTGAGGAGTGGGTGGGAAAAAGACAAGGAAGAGTTCATTTTGAGCACATTGAGCCTAAAGTGCCAATGACACATTTACAAGGAGGTCTGGAGTTACCATTTGAGGCATAAGGTCACGAACTCAGGAGAAAGCTATGAGTACCACCAGTCCATAGCTTTACACCACCAGAGTAATTGGGCTCAGCTAAGAAGAGTATCTGTAGGAGTGGTTTAATTATATTCTAATGAATGCTAAGAACTAACCCTGAAAAATGTATATATACATACTTTAAAATTTGCATAGTAAAGACTTCAGAGAACAAGATAAAATGAGGAAGAACAATTGTTCTGTCATTTATCAAGAAAGAATGAGATGAGTAAACAATTTCATTGGTATGCTGGTGTCAAAAATCAAATACAGAGAGTTGAAGGACAGTTGGAAAGGAGGGTGTGTTTTACATATTTTATGTGATGTGTCTGGCTTTCTTGATCAAATCCAAGGCCACCTCTTTCTCTCATCACCTCTGAAATTTCTGATACAAAGTTCAGCATGCAGGAGATATTACTTGTGATACAAGAAACCTGGAATTTTAAATCTTGATTCCTAACTCCACACTTTACTAACTTAGCAATGGTAGGCTACTTAATCTGAGTTCCATGTCCTCTTCAGTAGAAAATTAAGTACAATAACTATTTCACAGGGCTGTTGTGAGGAAGAAATGAAGTAATATATATTAGCATTTATGAGCTCCAAAGAGACCAAAATAGCATGCAAATTTCATACTGCCAGTAACATGTGGATGCTCTCCTTTATCATTCAGAGTGCTTTGATTAGCTCAGTCTTAAAAAAAAAAAAAATCTCAAAAAAATCTCTTTCCTGTAGTTCTTTGTTTTCTGCTATTGTAATGGAGGTGTAAAGATTAATATTTTATTTACACTCAGGGGCCTAATTTTCAAGCATACCCACATGATAAAAGGAAGGAAAATATGCCATAATCCTGGGTTGTTTTAATAATACCCCTGCCGTTACTAAAATTATGCTACTCAATGAACAAATAAATGGATCTGATACTTGCTTCTGGGTCTTTTCTCAAGTGTTCTTAAGACTCAAACTTCCCCAAGTGAGGTAAATCTGGGAAGACAGTAACTAGCAAGGTCAGCATTCACACATGGGAGTATTTTTACAAACAGTGCTGCAATTCTCCAAGGCATTTAGGGCTGGGGTGTTTGGCGGTTTCTTTTTATTATTATTATTAAAGATTTTATTTATTTACTCATGAGAGACACAGAGAGAGGCAGGGACACAGGCAGAGAGAGAAGCAGGCCCCATGCAGTGAGCCTGACGTGGGACACGATCCCGGGTCTCCAGGATCACACCCTGGGCTACAGGCGACGCTAAACTGCTGCGCCACCAGGGCTGCCCTATTTGGCAATTTCTATTCAACCATCACTTGTACATCACCGACATGTGTCTATTTTTCTCTATTTATTTATTGTGTTGATTCATTAGTTCATAGCTCTGGTTTCCCACCTGTGCATGACTATAGATATCTTTTCAAAAATATCCTTACTTTAAAAATATGATTCTCAACCCTACAAAACCCAAGACCATCTTTTATAACATGTTTTAGTTGATAATTTATAATAGAATCATAATATAACTTACACATATACATAATTTTAAAATTAAAATCAAGACAATTCCCTATCTTTGACTGAAATATTTTATCATATTTCATTGTGTAAATACTTAGGCAAAACTACACTAAAAAGCACAATAAAGTGGTCAAATACCATGATTCCATTACCTTGTATTGGTCACTCAGATAATCACTCCTGGTGATGGAATTTCCAGAAATAGTAGACATCTATTGGTAAAGTTATGAATAAAATAAAGGATGTTCTTTTCTCAATTTATCAGGTATATATTCCCTAAAAAGCTAAGCCAGTTATTAAAAGCATTGTTGTGTATGTATGTGATATAGAGTTAGATTCTAAATTCAAATAATTATAAGCTGATTTTCATGTACATAAATTTCCAGAAGGAAATAGAAAAAGTTGTGTGTATGGAAAGATAGATGTTAGATATTCATTTTCTAGAATGTTATTTCTTCTTTCTTCTTCCTATGAACATAGCATTTCTTCCTTCTGTGAACACAGCTAGATCTGTTCCTTAGTGTCACATGCAGTCTAGCCAAAGGAATAAAGCTACTACTTTAGCTTTTAGGCAAGTCTTTTAAGAAAGCTTGCTCTGGGGATCCCTGGGTAGCGCAGCGGTTTGGCGCCTGCCTTTGGCCCAGGGCGCGATCCTGGAGATCCGGGATCGAATCCCACATCAGGCTCCCGGTGCATGGAGCCTGCTTCTCTCTCTGCCTCTCTCTCTCGCTCTCTCTCTGTGACTATCATAAATGAATAAAAAAAAAAAAAAAAATCTTAAAAAAAAAAAAAAAAAAAAAGAAAGCTTGCTCTGTCTCTTGTGCCAGTCATGTTCCCTGTAAGAAATAAATGGTATGTTCAAACTGAGTAACTTGAGGAGAGTTTAATAATATCTTTATATAACCAAAAGCAGGATATAGATGCCGTAAATGATGGTGCAACTCCCATGGCTGGTAGTAGGGAGGTCACTGGTCTCTCTAGGCCTGGAAAGTGATGAGGAGAGTACAGGTACCAGAAACATTAATAGAGAGAGCTGTATCTCTCTGTATCTCTGCCTGCCAAGAGATAGATATAAGTTGAGTCATACACAGTCAGCTGACAGCAACCCCAGTGGGATAGGAATAAACCATCCAATCTTTCTTTCCATCCTCCTCATTGCTTGCTCATGTTTCTAATTGGTTAAGCCTATTTGAAATCCAGTGTTCAGGGAGGCCTGTTGGTGCAAACTAGCCTCTTCCAGCAGAGAAGGATGGAGAAGGACAAATAGTAAAGGGGGCAAAAGAAAAAAAGTACCCAACATCCCTCTTCAAACCCTCTTTGCTTTCTCACTGGCTGGCTGAAGTCAATAGTGGTTGCTCTAGGGTAGTGGTTCTAACATTCTTGTTCCTAGGATAGTAGCCTTGTCAGTCAGGGAAATTCTTTGAATTGTAGAGTCTTCAGCCCCACCACAGAACACTTAACTGGACATTCTGTGGATGAAACCCAGAATCTAGCATTTAAACAAGCCCTTCAAAGAGGCACCTGGGTCGTTCAGTCAGTTAGGTGTCCAAGTTTTGATTTGGGCCCAGATCATGATGTCAAGGTTTTGAAATCAAGCCCCATATTGAGCCCCATGTGGATCCACACTCAGCAGGGACCCTGCTTCTCGCATTCTCTCTCCCCTTCTGCCCCTCCCCCTACTTGTGCATGCTCTCTGTCTCTCAATAAATCTTTAAAAAAATAAAAATAAACCCTTACAAAAAATAAAATCAAAATAATTTAAATAAACAAGCCCTACAGGTGACCTCAAAACAAAGCTAAAGTTTGAGAATTATTGCTCTAGAAAAATTGGAGCCGCATGTTGAAAGAAGGTATCGAAGGTCCTGTGATATATTGTGTTGAGCCATTGCACACTTTGATATCTATAGTTTTCAGAGTCTACTCTCATCCTAAATAATCAAGAGGGAGGCAAAGGTATTCTTTTTTTTTATTTGGGATTTACTCTCAGATTGATAGTCACCAAGAATCCCTATCGCTGGCCAGTACTGCAAGAGTAGGCTTTAAATCTCAGCCTGTGGGGCTGAGACTACTTTTGGTGGTAAACATTTGTTTTAGTGACGGAGCATGAAAGTCTGTATAGATTTTAACTGAGATAGTTTATAGAAGTCTTACCAGAAAGGTTCAGATTATAATCAATCTAACTACTAACCTGCCTTCATCTTTCCCCATATATTCTACCTTTTCTCCCATTGCAATGGGAGAAATAGACCTGCTTCTTCTATGCTTCTTCCTAATATCTATTTGGTAATCCTCGGGACCCCATGCTAGACTTTTGACTAGTAAAAGATTTAAATGTTATAGATATATTGTTATTTCCTGTATGACCAATGGCTAAACCCTAAGTCAAAAGAAAGGGATATGTACCCTGCATACTCTACTGGGAAGCACAATAAATCATATAAAAATATAAACATGTTCTCCAATTACAGGAATGAATGGAGAATTGGAAATAATAATTCAACCTCTTCCAGGTAATGTAATGTAAACAGCATGCTTAAAGGGTGAATAAAATGACTCAAGAGCATCATCAAGGTCATCCATAAAACCCCAAATGGATTAATCCACTGGTTAATTCCTCATCCATACCTTATTAGAACTCTTATATACTACTTTTTTTTTTTACAGATGACCACCACTTACTTCTTAAAAACCCTTGTTCTCCAGGAGTCGTGAACATCAAACCTCTTCAATTATTCTATTACACTAGAAGTACTCATTCTCAGTCATTTTTGCTATCCACATTCTCTCCCTAACTGTTCTCCCACAGTCACACGGCTTTAATCTCTATTGGTATTGTAATGATTTCACAAAGCACATCTTCAGCTCCATCTTTATGCTCCAGAGAGGAGAACAACTTCTTACATGGCATCTCTACCCTATTGTCTAATAAGGATCTGTTCTTCAACATAAGGAAAGCACAACTCCCAGTTTTACTACCATTTAAATAAGGCCTATTGCCTTTTCACTTTGGTTATTGGCATCATTATCTATTCAATTGTTCAGGCCCAAACCTAGGCCCTATTTTCTTCCCGTCATCCCCACTTCCAATCCTTGAGCCAGCACCACTCTTTCCAATTGTTTCCTGGAAACAGACCATTTCTCATCACCCACTACTGCCCCCTCAGCTCCTGCAACTCTTTCTTTTATTTTCATGTCAGTATCTACTGGTGCCCCTTCTTTCCCTTACACATGCTAGATGCCTGTGAGGTCTATAATAATTAGAACTTTAGTCTGAAGATTAGTTGTTTCTATCTCTTCCTGGAACATGTCCTCAGTGATCTTTATGTGGCTAGTTCCTTTACCAGCACACTTAATTCTTAATTCTTCAAAGACATTCCTTCATCAGTCTATTAGAGTACCATCCTCTCTACCTCAATGGCACTTTTCACTCTCTGACATTTTTATTTATTTGTTGGCTGGTTGATTATACCATTTTTCACCATATTATAAACTCGATGAAGGCATGGAATGTTTTATTTTACTACTACCCCCTCTAACCCGAGTAATTAAATCAAAATTTAGCAAATTATAGGTAGCAAATATATAGCTATTTAATTAACCAAATAAGAATTTGTGTTGCTATTTGTGTGTGTGTGTTGCTATTTTTAAAAAATATTTTATTTATTTATTCATGAGAGACACAGAGAGAGGCAGAGACACAGGCAAAGGAAGAAGCAAGCTCCCTGCAGGAAGCCTGATATTAGACTCGATGCCAGAACCACCCCGGGATCACAACCTGAGCCATAGGCAGAAGCTCAACCACTGAGCCTCCCAGGTGCCCCTTATGTTGCTATTTTAAACACCTCTATCCTATATGGGAATGCTGGCTGAACTGACCAGTCTCAAAAAAAAAAAAAAAAAAAAAAAAAGAATGGAGAAAATTAGCTTTTCTGTTTTCCAAGTCTATCTTAGCTATACTGCGATATTAAGCAACTTTAAGATTGTAATATCTCATGGCACTGTAATTATGTAATTTTTATACAGTATCAGATAAACCTTTATTTTTTCTAAAAATTATAATATTGTGTGTATTAACAAATTGCAGTTTCTTGGTGGTAATGCATAGGTTTGAAATTGTAATTAAATGAACCAGAATTATTTAAGAAAACAGTATTTGGCTCAGTAAAAATCCTCAATGTTGACTGTAATCACACAGAGTGTGAAGTTGTAAATTGGCCAAAAGACAAATGTATTTTGGAAGTGGTATACTGTGTTGATTAGCATGCCAATCAAATCAGCAGGGAAGAAAGAAGCAGCTTGATTGGTTTATTATCACAAAACTGTTTAATATGTATGGAGGTGCTGTGTCCATTAGGGATTGTACGTCTGCACGTGAAATTAAAAATAAACAAAGTCACCATCACTAACAAGTTTATGAACAACAATAGGTTAAAAAAATAGAAATAAATTTTCTTGAACTGTTGCTCTTTTCCACCTAGCTGCAAATTAAACATAACATTTGATCATCATTATTTTCTGGCAAAGAAGGGAATACAGATTTATTGAGTACCTCTTTCAGTCAGCTCTGCTTAAGTCTAGTTTCCAGTGCTTCCTGCCTTCAGGTCTCCAGTGAATAGAATGGATTTACCAAGTCACGTGAAATGGATCAGATCAGGAATGTGGAATTGGCACAATAAGAAGAGAAGGAGGCATATGGGTGGGGCAGCCAGTTAAGCATCTGACTCTTCAACTCAGATGAACTCCGGGTTCAACTCAGATGGTAATAATAGGGATGAAGCCCCACATCAAGCCTTGCATCAAGCTTCATGTGGGACTCCACACTCAGTGTACTCTGCTTGAGACTCTCTCTGCCCCTAGCCCCACTCTCTCTCTCTGTCTCTAAAATAAATAAATGTATCTTATTTTGTTTTTAAAGAGGAGAATTGAAGGATGAAGCTGTTCAGAATATTCTACAAGAAGAAATGAATTTGCCAAAGCTCTACAATGAGTCTTGAACTACTTAAAACTTTTAAAATTCACCGTTTTCTATAATTTATAAACATTTTGAGAAATATCTGTTGGGTGGATCCATTTCAATCCTGAACATATAGTATGGAACATATACACAATATTTTCTCTCTTCAAACTTGTGCTCACCAGAGATCAAAACTAAGTCGTATTATAATTAGTGTAGACAGAAAAAATTAAAATTCCAAGAGAATACTTTCAAATTCATGTTAAATATATTAGGATGGGATGCCTGGGTGCTCAGCGGTTGAGCGCCTGCCTTTGGCTCAGGGTGTGATCTCGGAATCCCCGCATCAAATCCTGTGTGGGGCCCTCCGTGGAGCCGGCTTCTCCCTCTGCCTGCGTATCTGCCTCCCTCTTTCCCTCTGTGTGTGTGTGTGTTTCTCATGAATAAATAAATAAAATCTTAGAAAAATATATTAGGATCATGTTTAGCTTTTCATTTCAGATGAGATATTAGAAATAAGGGAGCAGTGACTCTAATGAAGGCTCAGGGAAAAGGACATGGCAATTTTAAAAATATCTGAGCTTGGAGCTCCCAAACCTTGATTCTGAATATGATTTATCAAATTTATAGAGACTAAAAAGCATTTGTCTCAGGATTAATCATTCAGTACAATTAAACCCACTTCTAAATCCTAAGCAATTCTATCCATCCATTATAAACTTATGCCCAGCATTATTTTTCTTAATCTGATGGATGCAAAATTAGTTAAAAACAAGATTAATTCATTAGACATTTGAAATTAGGTGATAGTGGCAATGCACATATATGAAACAAGGTCAGGGATGTACCAGAGAATGATGAGGTAAGTGATTGAGAATTCAATCTCAGCTAGTAGTTTGTGTTATAAAATGGTGTTTCTGATAAAATAATTCACTATTTAATCAACACATACATATTTCACCTTTTCTCTGGAATGTTGAATCTTCTACAATCTATGTCTAACAGAACATATAGTTAATATTCTGTATCAAAACAATTATTCTTTCAATTAAAATTGTTGTGTTCTTAAAACTTATAAAATATAAGTATAGCCAGGATGCCTGGGTGGTTCAGTTGTTGAGCATCTGCCTTTCGCTCAGGTCATGATCTTGGGGTCCTGGGGTCGAGTCCCATATCAGGCTCCCCTCAGGGAACCTGTTTCTTCCTCTGCCTATATCTCCACCTCTCTCTGTGTCTCTCATGATAAATAAATAAGTACATTATTTTTAAAAAAGTATAAGTGTATGTAAATGTCTTCCTCAGAGCTAGTCTGACTTTTGTTTCCATTATGGTGAAAGCTAAATTTTTAGAAAAAATTATGTTCATGAAAGGTTGAGAATTGTTGACATAATACTTTAATATGCTAAACAAAAACACCTTCTGAGTAAGTAATAGGTCACTGTAAATAGAACTATTAAGGACTGAGGCTCAGCTCTGTTGAGTAACTTGGTGGAGGTTATAGAGATACTAGTGAAAAGGGAGGTACCTGAACCTACATCTGGCCAACACTGTGTACATTCCAGTATGCACACTTCATAGCACCATTTCCTAACCAGTGGAACAGTAGGATATGGATAGTTTGAGAAAAGAGGAAGAACCATTCATTAAATGGTATATAAGTGATACTTCTGAGGTATAAATGACCATGTCAGATGGGAAAGAGAAGTAGACACGTTTAAGTACAGTAGCAAGAAAAATAAAAAAATAAAAAATAAAAAGTACAGTAGCAAGGAAGAGAAGAAGATATAAATTGGGTTAATCTCATCAGTGGAGGGCCCTGACATTTTCAATATTTGGAACAGAACTGCATTTGTTCTGATAAGGAGAAACAAACACATAAGTTTTTACTCTTTTTTATCAGCAATATAAAGATGAGAACTGCAAAAATGCATTGGGAAAATGCCTACCTAACAGTTGGGATGAGAAAGAGGCAGTGTTGGAGAGCATAGTCTTTTGGGGGGCAGGGGCAAAAATGAGATTTATTTAAGGACAAGAGTAAAGGAAAAAGTGAAACTTGAAGCATCCATGGAACCTGAAGACTGGCCATTAGAAGAAAGAGAAGGTTAAGTAAAAGCCCTTTTTGAGAGTCGGAATTGGCATTCTGAAAGAATGATGCTGCCACTAATGAAAAAGGGTCTCCTCTAAAAAGCTTCAGTCCATAAATACAAAAAAAATTAATTTCCCCATAATCAAATGCAGAGAACCAGTGAGTCATCAATAACCTAGCATTCTTGTGAAGGAATCCAACCTTTGATATATATTGGGACATTTTCTTTTAATTTCTGAAATTACTTTTAATCATAAGTGCCATATTCTGAACCATTGATTCAGTTTTGCAAAATAACGACTTTTAGAATAAAAGCAATATACAAGATATCATTATCATTATTACTACAATTTTAAATACATTTCTCATAAATAATTGATGGCTGTTATTTATTCATCATTAAATTAGAAATTCATATTGAAGCTAAGTGAGCATCCTAAAAGAGAATTTCTATTCTTATGCCAGCTGAAGATATTTGGAATCATAAGAGCTTATGACTGACAGATTGTCTTAATATTCATAAAATGGCCAAACTGTGCTTTATATCCTCTAGAAGATTATATTAAAAATGTAACAGCAACATTAACAAAGCAACTAATATAAAACATTCACTTTCTTGTGGGTGAAATCAGTTGTCAAAGAAACAGCGAGTCATAGTTAGACTTAAAAGAAAAATTATGAGCCCAAATACTTATTTCTTAATAATTACCTTTCTCAAATTACTGCATGCATTCTGAAGACACTAGGTAAATATACATTTTCATTATTTAATAGGAATTTGATACAAATCTATGTCTAAACTCCAAACCTGTTTAATGAGATCAAATACTATAGATAACACATTCTGTTCTCAATCTTGTATTCCTTTAAGTCTAAGATATAGAGTGCAGCCAGACTTGATATTCTTTCTTCTAAACCATTTGCTAATGCCACCTCTAATGCCTCCTCCTGATCTAAGTGACAGATAGGTACCCAAGACCTTTCTTGAGGCATTTGAGCATGGTAGCTAAAAGCATGAGCCATGGAATTAAGAAGTACAGGAAAGAATCTGTACAGAAAGAAAGTACAGAAAGAAATGGTCTCACTGTTAATTTCTTGAATGACTTTTGGGGAGTCACTTAAACCTCATTTTTCTCATTTGCAAAATGGAGCTAGTGATAGTGCCAGAGTGTTAGAGGGTTTTGGGTCCTGCCAATGGTGTACATATGGAAGCCCAGCACTTAGAAATATTCCCATTAATATTTTCTTAAAGATGTATTTTTTGTTATTCTTACAGCTGCATGTAATTTTTCTGCAAACCAAGGTACAGGCTTGACTGTTCCTTACTCCCATTCTTTCTGATGTCCAGTAGGGTTCTCTTGGCATTCCTGACCTGCTAACTCTAACAGAATGGAAAGAAAAAAATAATACTCCTTTCAAGAAAAAAGAGAACTCTACTCTCTCTAAACCTAATTCCTTACATTGAGAACTCTTCAAGGAGTGGCCACTGAGTGTCTCAAAGCCCTTGATCTTATAAGAATTCTTCCTTCAAAGTTTGCACTTTGAATAAACACCCTGAAGTTAGACTGTATCCAACACTGGATGGAGAGAGTTGTTAAATTCAGTTGTGATTTGGCTTTGACATAACTTTTCCAGGACAAAAGCAGTGCCCTGAAAGAAGTCTAGATGAGTGAGTACAAGTAAAAAGCATAAGGGAGTACAGAACAGAGATTCCCAAAATTTAATGTGCATAAGAATCATCTGATGAGCTTGATACAGCAGTTTTTGCTACCCAGTCCCAAGAGACCCTGATGCATAGACTAACACCCACAAATTTGCGTTTATAAACATGACAGGTATGGAGAACAAACACCCTTTGAGAACCACTAATCAAAGGACAAAATGATCATCTGTCTGCTCTAGAATGACCCATACTCCACCCTGTCTGTTTTAACAGTCTACCAATGCTTCTACATAATACACCAGACACTTGATATTAATTAAGAAAAGTAAGTGGGGGAAAAATATTCCTGAGAGAAATATTTTAGGGTAACGACAATCATAACAGCAATAGCTATTATTTATTTTGTGCCTGCCTCTTTCTATAGATGAAATCTGATATATATAACAGGCATCTAAGGAAAGTATTAAGGAACATTTTTTGAAAGCCAAATATTGAAATGCAAACAACTTCAGCAATTTGTTCAAAGTTACGCACCAAATAAATAACAGAACCAATATTCAAACTCATACTTTTCTTATATTAAAACTTACCCTTTCAAAACTGAGTAGTTATGAGCTGGTCATACTAGACATGAGGTTAGCATGGAGGAAATCAAACATTAAACAGGCAGGGTAATACACCGCATCTCACTAAAGCTTCCAGTATTTGTCCTTCACAAACATTCTTGTTTCTCCAAAAATCCCATGGATAGATGTCATAACCTGTAGAAAGAGCATAACTCACTTTTCTGATTTGGGGAAGGGGGTATGTGCCACTGGGAACATAGTTGTTTCATATCTATTTGCTTCTAAATTTGTGGTGTGTCTGTGCACGTATCTGTGTATGTGTACAACTTTTCTGGGTAAGGTATTAAAAATTCATAAGATATTTTATTCAGTTGTTTAAATCAAACATTCATGTGTTGCCAAATACATGTTTATTTGACAGCGTGTAGAAAGGCTCATGAACATTTCTGTTTTTCAACTTTTCCTCTAGATGTTTTGAGGGAGTTAAGTCATTAAATTGTGCTTTCTTTCCCCATGCCTAAATTCCTTTACATTCCTGTTTAAATACAGGTGTCATGTCTATATTTTTTCAGTATAGTGTCTGGCATATACAAGTGACTTAATTTTTGACTGAGTGGACAACTGTCTCAGCACTGCTAGTGTATACAATGATTGAAATTAGATTATTTTTTTCTTCACAAAAAAAAAAAAAAAGTCAAGGCCTATTTTATCTTTTGTTGAAAATCTCCATGGGGTGCTTAGGTGCCTCAGTCAGTAAAGCATCCAATTCTTGATTTCAGCTCTGGTCATGATCTCAGGGCATGGAGCCTGCTTGAGATTTTCTTTCCCTCTCCTTCTGCTGCTCTCCCCAACTCTCTCTCAGTCTCTCTCTCTCTCTCTTTCACTCTCTAAGAAAGAAAGAAAGAAAAAGTAAGAAAGAGAAAGAAAAAGAGAATCTTCAGTGTGGCATTACATGTACCAAAAGAAGGAAAGGGAAGAGGTAAACAAGGAGATCAAAAAGAGAAGAGAAGGGAACAGGAAAAAGATAATTCATATTAAAACACTTGTTGTATTAGTAGGCACCCTATAAAATAAAAAAAAAAAAAACATTAAAAACAAAAGCTTAGTATGGTACTACATAAAATGACCTTTTTTTGGGGAAGATAGACATAGACATACCTTTTTCCTTTTAGTTTTATTGAAATATAATTGACATATAGCCCTGTATAAATTTAAAATGTTGAATGTGTGGATTTAATACATTTATATATTGCAAAATGATTACCACCATAACATTAGCTAATACTTCCACCAATCACACAATTACTGGTTTTTGTTGTTGTTTCATTTTTGTTTTTGTTTTGCAGTGAGAACAGTTAAGATCTACTCTCTTAGCAACTTCCAAGTATATAATACAATAGTATTAACTATAATCATCATTCTGTACATTATATCCTTAGAATTTATTCATCTTATAACTGGAAGTTTTTACCCTATAATGAATGACTCCTCATTTCCTCCAACCCAACCTCTGGAAACCACTACTCTGCTCTCTTTTTCTATCAATTTGACTTTTTTGGATTACAAATATAAATGAGATCACATAGTCTTATCTTTCTCTGTCCAACTTATTTTGCTTAGCTTAGTGCCCTGCTGGTTAATCCATACTGTTGCAAATTACAGAATTCCTTTATTTTTAAAGGCTGAATAATATAATATTCCATATATTATCCATGTATAAAATATTCATATTTATCCATTCATCCATCAATGCACATTAGTCTTCATATCTTGGCTACTATGAATAATGCTGTAATGAACAGAGAAATACAGATATCTCTTCAAGATAACGATTTTGTTTTCTTTGCATATAGTCCCAAAAGAAGTGGGTTTTCTGGATTCCATGGTAGTTCTATTTTTGGTTTTGTAAGGAACCATCATAATGATTTCCATAGTCTCTGTACAAGTTTACAATTCCAAAAACCATACACAAGTAGTCTCTTTCTTACAAATCCTCAACAACACTTATTACTGTCACCAGATGACCATTCTAATAGGTATGACATAGTTTGTCATTGTGGTTTCAATTTAAATTTTTCTTCTTTAAAAAAATATGGTATTTATTTATTTCAGATAGAACAAACGAGAGAGAGCACATGAGTGGCGGGAGGGGCAGCAGGAGAGGGAGTTACAGACTCTCCTCTGAGCAAGGAACTCAGTGCAGGACTTCATCCATGGGATCATGACTTGAGCTGAAGGCAGATGCTTAGCCAGATGCTCCTTGATTTAAATTTTTCTGATGACTCATGACATCAAGTACCTTTTCATGTACCAGTTGGTCATTTGTATGTCTTCTTTAGAACAATGTTTATTTAGTTCCTCTGTCCATGTTTTAATCAATTATTTGTTTTTTTCACTATTGATTTATATATTTTGGATATTAACAGCTTATCAGATATATGGTTTGCAAAGCAAGTTATCATCTCACATCTGTTAGAATGGTTATTTTATTCAAATGTGCAGACACAATTGCAAGGCTACAGGGATCATAAAAATAAGGAAACATGACTCCACCAAAGGAATACAGCAACCTCTAGTATCTAGCCCCAAAGAAATGGAGAGCTAGCTATTGCCCAACAAAGAATTCAGAATGAATTATTCTGAAGAGAGCTACAATGGAACAGAGATAAATGATTTAATGATATCAGGAAAACAATACAAAAACAAAATAAGAACTTCAGCAAAGAGATCGAAAACATAAAGAGAAAAAAGAATCAACCAGGAATTCTAAAGCTAAAGCATTCAGGCGAATGAAATTTTAAAATGCAACAGAGAGCATCAGAAGCAGAACATCTTGACGAGATCATTTGAAGAAAATAGTTATCTCTTTCAGCTTCATGGACTGACTTCAGTAAAAGAAAATTTTACTTTCACCTACAGGTGGAGCATGCTGGAGCAGGCTTTCACCCAAGGGTCTAGTGGTGCAGGGCATCCAAATATGGGGGATACAGGAGCTGATGGGGCTTTATGTCTTTTCAACTCAAGCTGCTGGGGTCCACAGCATTGACAACCCATGATGAGCACTGCAGAATTTCTGTAGCAGCTACAAAGACTGTTGAAGTCCTTGGTGGCCCCTCCAGGTCCATCAGCAAAGGACCAGGTCATGTAATGGTGATGGCGGAGGCCAGGTGGAAACACACATGTAGTAGAGGGATCCATGCAGACTGTATAACCAGAGCCAATTACATGCTTCTGGCAGATGCAGGGGCCTTCCCTGTCAGTTTTCTCCTGGGACTGCAGTCTTCTTCCATGTGTGAGTACTGCAGTAGAGGCCAGTGGAGGGTCAGGCCAGGAGGAATAGGAATACAAGTGAAGGGACTAGCTGCAGATGAATATGATTGTTCAGGCTGGTGACATAAGGTACTTGATACTTGTACTGGTACTTGATCCAGGCCCAGAAGCACCCATGAGTGCCCTGGCTATCAGCATGCTCTCCTGTGACTGAATAGTCTCCCCCTAGGTGTGCACGGTACAGTGGAGACTAGTGAAGGGCATGAGGATGGCAGCATGCAAGTATATAGCTGGAAAGGCTAGGCCAAGTACATCCATGGTGACAGGGGGCAACTGCGGGAGTCTAGCTTGACTTCTTGTAATCATGCAGCTGTACAGGCTTAAGCTGGCTGCTGGTGCACTTCCAGTCTTCAATGGGAATAGAGGCAGGCAGGGAACAGAGAGGATCTCAAGTGGCAGAAGTCAATGAACACAAATATCTGTGAGGTGAAAACTGTTGAAATATGCAGGGTTCCCCAGTGGCTGTGCTGGGTGACAGTTTTTCAGTAGTGAATCTGTTGGATTTGTCTGGAGAGCAGGTCACTGTGAACTGTGATCGTTCTCACTGCTTGGCTCCCACTGGTCACCCCTGTTTTTCTATTTTGTTCCTTGCCATCTTTATACATTTCAGCTTTGCAGGTCTAGGTGGGGTAAGACTGAAATAAAACCTTCGTGTGTTGCCCAGAAAAGCTGGGGAAGCTGATCACTCACCCTATACTTCTTTTCTCAATGAAATGAATTATTTGTAGCTATTAAGGTTCCACGTGGTACTGAGCAATGTCAGTTTTGGGGATGGGTTAATGCAGGAGAATGAAGATTCCTTTTCTTCCTTTTCTTCTTAGGTGGTTATTGCTTATGGATAGCTGTCTAGTTGTTGATGTTTTGGAGAATGATGGTTGGGTTTCCTATGCTGTCGTGTTGATGACATCACTACACAAAATGACTTTTGAGTTAAGATAACAAGGGTCTGATACCCAACGCATTCTAGGGTGTTTACCTTGGGCAGCTATGTTAGCTTTTTACACCTTCAACTCGCTTCTATCAAAAATATGGAAATATTATTCTCACATAGATTGCTGTGAAGGCTAATGAGAAAATTACTACGGTGCCTGGGAAAGTTCACAAACTTGGTACCTGGCTGTTGTTGTTATGATTATTATTTTTATTATTATTATTAATTATTCACTCAGCTCATACTCATGCCCATTCTCATCCTGAAAGTCTTGGGCTCTCTGTCTTTCTGTATTCCTGAATTAGATGGATGTATTCCTGAACTAGTCTCCCAAATGACTGCCTACTTCTAATCTCAGCTGTATTCAATTCCCGGTAGAATTACTTTGAAACACAAATCTGATCATGGTAGTTCTGTGCTTAAGGAAGGGAGCTATCATTGTGTCACTAACTACCCTGAGCACCGGTACTCATAAAGCATGCTCAGCATGGCCACATAATGACCCTTGTTCATTACATGCCTAGAAAGGAAAAATTTCTGTTTTTATATTGAGAAATGAAGATATCAAAATTTAGATAAATTAAGCACAGATTGTGGCAAGTACGCCAGAAGTGAGATAATAAAAATGTGGAACTTAACTAGTGATTACAGGATAAGCTCAAATTCCTTAGAAAAATGTAGAAGGTATCTCCTAATCTGAAACTCACTTTAGAGTTACCACACCCTCTAGCCACTTAGGGCCCTGGGAGAAGTCTAAGGGGGTCTGTGCTCTTACAAATGCTGCTTTTCCTGTAACCGTGTCCCTCCAACCCTTTTACCTAAATTCCACCCATTTATTCTTTTAAGATGAAGCTTCAAGAGACTCCCATCTTTGAAGTTTCCCTGGAACCACACAGAATTCTTCTTTCATATAGTTTGTATATATAGAACCCACAATTGTTGTGCCTTACACTACAATTGTGGGTTTGTATCTGTGTCTCCCCTATGAACTATGTGGTTTGTGACCTCAGAAACTAGAATAGTGACCAAGTTTGAGAGTATCTCAATAAATGTGTGATTATGAATCAGCACATGAATACACAAAAACTGCAGAAAAATAAACCTGTCCCAGAGTTCTACTGAAATTTACCCAGATTTCTAACATAAAGAAAATGTGAAATCATGTATCTGCATACTTGGATTTTCTAATTGAAATATGCAACTTACAAAAGTTATCTATAAGATCTAGTAATTCAATGAGTACAGACATTATTTGTTACAGTTGTAATATAATTTTAATTCATAGCTTCATTGCATAGATGACTAATTATTATGTGTAAATTTCTCCAAATATTATAAAGCAACTAATTAAAAAAATGAGTCCACAAATTCCTAATTTAAGAAATCCTTTTATGAGCTATATTTATAACTGAACACTATAACAAAGTAAACTAAATTATAACTAAAGGAAATATTAGTATAAGGTATATTCACAAACATAGGTAAAAATATATGAAATGAATAGTTTATTAAGTAGTTCATGGAGGTGGGGTTAGGAGAAAGGAAAGCTCAGAACTTAGAAGGTCTGGGGAGGAAGTTCTTAGAGCAGCAACTGAATCTTATACTATTAGTCACTTCTTCTTAACAGGTCTAGGGGCACCTCTTTGGCTCAGTCACAAGAGCATGTGGCTCTTGATCTTGGGGTTCAGAGTTCAAGTGCCACATTAGGTGTAGAGATTACTTAAAAAACTAAATCTTAAAAAGACATAAAATTTCTAAGAAACCTTCTTACTCCTCTTTTTTTTAATGTAAATTATTTGGAAGACCTTAGAATCTGCCACTCTGCCTTCACTGGACTTTACCTGCACCTGGTGTACATGGTGTACCTCCTAATTATTTCATCCCCATAGTTAAAAATCAATTTATCCAGTCTGCAAGGAATAACAAGTGAATTAAGTTTCTTTTTTCTCAACAAAAGTAGGTCAATCTTCTTCATCTAGAGGATACTGAGTAGATCAAACACCAAGGGCAAGGACTAATCTCTATAGATGTAGGCTGAGTTAGGAGAATAGGCCCAAATAGCGTTTAAGAAAATTGACTTTATTTTCCTCCAAAATCATCTGTGTTGAATGGAAATACATACATGTTAATAAATATGCATACTTGTTTATATATTTTTTTCATCTGTTGATTCATACCCGGCTTCCTAATAATGGTCCATGTTTCTAAAACATCAAAATTGAATCCATAACTTTCATTAATAAAGAACTTATGTTTTCAGATTAAGGTTAACTTGACAGTATACTTCTATCTCAGGGTTTTTTGCCAATACTGGTTTATTTTTGGAAGTAATGAGAGAGATCCACATGGTAATCTCCTGGGGAAGTGATTTGGCTCTCAGAGAAAGTAAAGGAGCTGAATCAATGGAACAGGAAGTAGTCAAAGACTCAGCCTGACAGGGTATTAATTGAAAGGTTTTTTTCCGCCTCATGCCAGCTTATAATGATGATGAAGTAATTGATGGATTTATCATATTTTAATGCCATACTCTTTTTTCTTCTAGCCTTCACTATTTTTTTTCTAGTCATGATGATTTCATGCAGAATTCCCATACAGTGTGTTTCATTATAATATGATATTTTAGTTACTAGTACTTCTTGAGGTGATAGGACAAAATTGAATTAGGAATATTGAAGCAGGATGGGCAGCCCAGGTGGCTCAGTGGTTTAGTGCGGCCTTCAGCCCAGAGTGTGATCCTGGAGACCCGGGATCGAGTCCCATGTCAGGCTCCCTGCATGGAGCCTGTTTCTCCCTCTGCCTGTGTCTCTGCCTCCCTCCCTCTGTGTGTCTCTTATGAATAAATAAATAAAATCCTTTAAAAAAAAAGGAATATTGAAGCAGGATAAGTTAAAGAAGAAAAATTAAATACTTTTTTTGTCTGTCTCAAGAAAACTGTTTTTCTAAATTAAAAAAGAACTAAAGAAATACAAAAATATGGGAAGTAAGAAATGGAAAAGAGGGAGGGCAGTCATTTGATGTTGGTTCAAATAAATCAGTTAGTATGAGTGAAGCTTATACTAGAGTGAAGTTAGTACACAGTGAAGCTTGAAATAGACCACCATCGGGGAGGCCAGATGGCTCAGTGGTTTAACGCGGGCTTGGGCCCAGGGCATGATTCTGGAGACCTGAGATCGAGTCCCACATCGGCTCCCTGCATGCAGCCTGCTTCTCCCTCTGCCTGTGTCTCTGCCCCACCCCCTCTCTCTCTCTCTGTGTCTCTCATGAATAAATAAAATCTTTAAAAAAAAAGACTCTCATAAACAGAAGAAAATAAAATTACCAAATCTTAGCTATTCAATGTTGTCAATATATGTAAGCACACACACATGCACTCGCATGCAAATTTATTATGATTAAGTAGAGTTAACCTGAGGGATTCAGGTTAGTTTAATATTAACTACTCAAATAATATACAAGTTACCATATTAAGAGACTTAAAGCAAAAAATCATTTGATCATCTTAATATGGGTAGAAAATAACATTTAACAAAATTCAATACACATTTAAAATCCCACGAAAACAAACTATGAATAGCAAGAACTTTTTTCAACTTGATTTTTTTAATGTCATGTATAAAATAAAATATCAATTAAAATCGATTTTCGGAGCACTTGGGTGGCTCAAAGGGTTAAACATCTGTCTTTGGCTCAGGTCATGATCTCAGGGTCCTAGTAACGAGCCCTACATCAGGCTCCCTGCTCACAGGGAAGCTGCTTCTTCCTATTCTGCCTAGTTATGCTCTCTCACATTCTCTCTCTTTCTCTCTCTCTCTTTGTCAAATGAATAAATAAAATCTTTAAAAAAAATACATAAAAATAAAAAATAAATAAAATCATGATTTGCTACTCAGGTCAGAGGTAAGGCAAGAATCCGTATTCCTGCCTCTTTATTTCAACATTAGTACTTCTAGTCAGCTTAATAAGGTATGACAAAATAGGAAAAGCATAGCAAAACAAGAAATGAAACTCTTTATTCACAGATGACAGATTGTCCAAGTAGAAAATACTAAGGAATTTATCAAAAAGCTACTAAATATAAGTGGCTTAGCAGATGCATGAATTTCCTATGTTGCATTGCAAATTATTACAAAGTCAGGAGCTTAAGAAACAAATATTTATTGAATGGCGGTTTCCTTTAGATCAAGAGCACAGGCATGATTTAGCAGGGTTTTCTGTGTTGGGTTTCATAAGGCTGCAAAGAGTCATCAGTGCTAGATTCTCATCTGGGGAAATATCCACTTCCCCACTCATGTGATAATTTGCAGCATTCTATTCTTGTCAGTTGAGGTATTTGTGGCAGCTTGCTTCTTCTAGGCTAGCAAGGGAGAGAGAGTTTAAGATGAGTCAGCTAGCAAAAGAGAGTCTTAAATAATAAACATAATCATGGGAGTGACACTCATCATTTTTGCCACTTTTTATTGTTTAAAAGTAAGTCATAGGTCCCACCAATGCCAGAAAACCAAAAGTCAACTCAAGAATCTTTAAAATGACAATTCATGAAAGGAACTAATTTCTTGATATATACAAATGTCTTCTTTAAATACGTATTCATTTATTTTAAAAGATTTCATTTATTTATTCATGAGAGACACAGAGAGACAGGCAGAGACACAGGCAGAGGGAGAAGCAGGCTCCACGTAGGAAGCCCAATGTGGGACTCTGGGATCGCTCCCTGAGTCAAAGGCAGAGGCTCAACTGCTGAGCCACCCAGGCGTCCCTTTTTTGAATCTTTAAAGTCTCAAGAACCTTCTCTGATCTGCTGCAGATGATTGTGATGGGTAAGAATCTGTGTATCCCCAAACCTTTTGGGCCCCAGATGAAGGGCACTTGCTGCCTGAAAGAAAAGATCTGCCAGTTGCTAAAGCTCCTGGGTTTCAAGTGCACCTTCATTAATGACTTTGCTTTGGGCTGGTGAGATTGGGGACCTCAAAACGGCGACCCCGGGCCAGCAACCTCCCAATAACGCCGCCTTGCCGCCCTACCCTAACTTAGCACACAAAGACCTGTAACCCTTGCCCTAACTGGAGTGCCGCCCCGCCCCCATCTTCCCGCCAAAAGCTCTTTATAGTCCCCCTGCCGTTTGCCTGGGTGTGACTTCCCCGGCCCAAGGCTTCCTGGCTCCCTCCCCTGCGGCCGGAACCTCATCCGACAGCTCGTCCCATTAGAAGCCTGTTTCGACCAACTTCTGCCCGGCCTCTCTATTCCATTTCACTGCCGATCGGATTAAACCCGACATTTGGTGCCTAAACAATCACTCACTGGCCCCCTGAGGGTACTTTTGCAGCCCAGTTCTCACGCACCTGGACAACCTCTAGACACCAGGGCAAGTGGCCCGAGGTCCCGCACCTCCGCCCTCGCCCCTCCCTCTGCTCCCAGTGCTCTATCGCTCAGATCCTTTGGGTGCGGGCGCCGCTCCCTCCCTCCCCTCCCTCCACCTATTCCCTCAGCTCCAAAAGCCCCCGAATCCTTTCCCCCTTCCCCTCTCTCGGAGTCTCCTGAGACCTTGGCCCGTCCACCTACTAAGGGGACACCAGCCCTCCCCTATCTGGAGCCCCCTGCCCCCTCTCCTCCTCCTGCCTCCCAACCGCGCACCTCTTTACCCACTTCTGACCCCCAACCTTCACCCCTACCTCCCCCCTGATCTCCAGCAGGCAAGATCCCGCAAGGTCCCCTCCTCCCCTGACCTGGCTTGCCCCCTTCCAGAGGTGGCGGGAGCTGAAGGGGTTGCTCGGGGCCAGGCTCCTTTCTCTCTCCAGGACCTTTCCCAAATTAAAAAGTGGCTGGGCTCTTACTCTGCTAATGTGGGAAACTATATCAAGGCATCCCAATATTTGGCCCAGGCGTAGGACTTGACTTGGCATGATTTGCATGTTGTCCAGACCACAACCCTTACACGGGAGGAGAGAGCGTGTCAGGCTGCTGCCCGAGAACACGCCGACCAGGGCCATGAGACCGACGCTGCTGCCCTGGGCGCTCAGTCCCTGCTGTGGATCCCGGCGGGATTATCAGGCGGGCCAGGAGGGCCACCCGTGCCACCGCAGGCCCGTCGTCTCAGTGCTGGCAGGCGGGCGGCCTCGGACAAGGCTGTCAACTATGATCGACTCGGGAAGTCGTTCAGAACCCAGGTGAAAACCCTGCAGTTTTCCTTAATAGGCTCACTGAGGCTCTAACCCAGTACACTCGCCTGGACCCTGCCTCCCCGGCCAGGGCTACTGCCTTGGCGACCCCTTATATGTCTCAGTCCTCCCCGGATATCCATAAAAAGTCAAAGAAGGCCGAGGAGAGTCCTCAAACTCCCGTTCCCAACCTGGTGAAAATGGCATTTAAAGTCCTTAACACCCAAGAGGAAGGGGCTGAACTTAAGAGGCAGGCTAGACTCCAGCAGAAGGTCCCACCCTAGACCCCAGCCTTGGTGGCAGCCCTGTGGCGGGAGGGCTCCGGGAGCCCACAGAAAGGGGGAACCGACAACACCCCGCCTGGGGCTTGCTTCAGACCTGGCACCGAGGGACACTGGGCCCGTCAATGTCCCAATCCCCAGGAGCCAACGCGGCCATGCCCTCACTGTCAAATGAGGGGCCACTGGAAATCGCCTGCCCTGGTCTTGGAGGATCCTCAGCGCCTCCATGCAGAGGAAACCCTGAGCCGGTCAGTCCAGCCTTCCAGCTACTCGAATTGGATGATGACTGACAGGGCCCAGACTTGGACACCCCCACACCTAGGCCGAGCCTAGGGTCCTGCTCCAGGTAGTGGGTAAGTCCATCCCTTTCCTGTTGGACATGAGGGCGACCTACTCTGTTCTGCCTTCCTACTCAGGGGCCAGTTTCCCCTCTCCAGTAGGGGTAGTGGGAATTGATGGCACTTCCTCTATTCCATGGACCACCCCACTCCTCTCCTGCAGACTGGATGGGTTTCCCTTCTCACATTCCTTCCTTATAATTCCTTCCTGACCAGCTCCTCTCCTTGGCTGGGATATCCTACACACCTCAAGGCCACCATTCATCTTTCTCCCTCACCCACTGTTTCTACTCACCTCCTCTTCATCAAAAGTCCGGACATCTATCAACTTCTCCTCGTCTACATCCTGCTACCCTTCTACCTACCCCTTCTACTAACCCAGAACCCTCCCATTCCTGCCCTCAACTCCTGGAGGAGCTGACTCCTTCACATCCAGGACTTCACATCCGATCAACCCCTCCCTAACTCTGACCAAATACTCTTTGTAGATGGTAATTCTCATTGCCCCAGAAGGCCAGAGACACGCATCATATGCTGTCATTACCCCAGATGCCACCCTAGAGGCAGTCCCCTCCCTCCCCGGGACAAGCTCTCAGAAGGCAGAACTTTCAGCTCTCACCAGGGCTCTTCACCTGTCCAAAGGGCAATGAGTTACCATATACACTGACTCCAAATATGCCTCCCTCCTCACACATACACATTCTGTCCTCTGGCAAGAGCGAGCTCGGGTTTCTTACAACCTAGGGAACCCCCATAATCAATGGGCCCCTCATTTCAAAACTACTAGAGGCCCTCAGCCTTCCCACTGAAGTAGCCATTATCCACTGTCATGGACACCAATTCTCCAAGGACCCGGTGTGCCGGGCCAATAACAAAGCCAATTCCACTGCCCTAGACACTGCCTTAGGCTCCTCACCAGCTCCCCTCCTCTTCCTCAACACACCACATTCCCCCTCTTACACAGACAGGAAACTCAGACACTAAAAAATGGGAAGAATAGCCGGGGAAAAAGGCTTTTCTTCTTTCAAAAGAAACTCACTCTTCCAAACCATTTACACATTGGTCCCAAGACCTTACACCAGTTCCTAGAACCGCTTTTCCACATCTCCTAACGGTTATCGGAGAGGTGCATTAGTCTTGTAAAACCTGCTCTACTGTAAATGCTCAAGGGGGAGTTTGCAGGCCGGGACCCAATCACCAGCTCTGTGGCTACCAACCTGGCAAGGACTGGCAGCTTGACTTTTCCCACATGCCACGCCATAAATCCTTTTGCTACCTATTAACCTTAGTGGAGACCTTTACAGGGTGGATAGAGGCTTTCCCCACAGCTCGGGAGATGGCAGATGTAGTGGCCACCCCACCATACTCATCAAACACATCATTCCAAGATTCGGCCTCCTGTGGACCCTATAATCTGACAATGGCCTGGCTTTCATCTCCAGCATCACCCAGCAAGTCTCCAAGGGCCTAAATATTACCTGGAAATTCCATATCCTATTCACCCCCAGTCTTCGGGTAAGGTAGAGCCGGCCAATGGCCTTCTCAAGGAACATCTCACCAAACTTACCCTTGAAACCCACCTGTCCTGGACAACCCTCCTCCCATTGGCTTTAACAAGGCTCAGAGCTACCCCTTGAGGGCCATCAGGTCTAAGTCTCTTGGAGCTTCTCTACTTGGGGCAGCCCTTCCTGCTCACTCAAAATCTTCCATCATCACCTCCTCCTCTCCTATCTTACCTACCTTACCTAACTCTTCTAAGAGCCCTCCTGTGGGCTCATACGGATTCAGTCACCCCTACTCCAGGAGAACCCACATGAGATACTCCCCAAGCCCTGGCCCCCGGGGATACTGTCCTGCTAAAGGAATTAGACCCCAAAACTTTACAGCCTAAGTGGACTGGTCCCTATACAGAGGTCCTTATGACCCCCATGGCCACCAAACTCACAGGACACCACCCGTGGGTACACATCTCTAAATTAAAGCAAGCCCCCTAGCAAGATGTATGGATGGCACAACCTTTAGGACCTACTCGAATACAGCTTTTGCGCCATCCTCCTCCTCCTGGTCCTACCTCCTAGTCACTCCACCACTGACCCTGGATTTAGGTAGAGGTTTTACATGACAGAAACCTGGAACCAGGGAATCTGGTCTCACCTTATTTCTACCACTGATTGTCAACCTTTAGGTTGCCAGGCTAGTGTCAATTTCACCTTTGATAGATTTTACTCCCTCCCTCCACCTAGTCCTGATCCTAGTTCTAATCCCATAATCTATTTCACCTATCATCAGACTCATCCTAACTGTCAAAATTATTGGGTCCAAACTAATGGAGGCTGTCCTTATTCTTACTGTAATATTCATCATCTTTGTCAGGGCCCTTTCACCAGTCCTTCTATGGCCCTTCGTCAACCTTGTCATTTCTACCAACAGTCCGGCAAATATGGCCTAACTGTTCAGGACCCTTGGGACCCCCGCTGGGCAACAGGGGTAATGGCAAAACTTTACCACTGGGGTTACTACTCCTACCCTACCACCTCCCTCCAAATCTATAGATCATTCATAAAGATCTTACAAAACCAACCCACCCTAAAAGATCAAGCTGACACCATATGAACACAGGAACAACTTCTCCAAACCCACCTACAGACTAACCCACCAGGGTTCCTGCCTGAGGCTTCTCCTGGGTAAAACTTTTGCAACAAGGCACTTCCTTTGCCAACCTTTCTGGCATGGGCAATCTGTCCCATTGTTTTATCTGTGCCGCTTTAGGCAAAACTCCCCTTGTGGCTGTTCCCCTCCCCAATGCATTCAGCAACACCAGCCCCACACCCACACCTCTGGTGCCACATCCCTCTCTCACTAATGTTCCCCTATTTACTGACCCTCTCATCCATCAATTCCCCTTCTGTTATTCCACCCCTAACTCATCCCTTTGCAACGTCACCTGGTCAAACGTCACCTCTCATCACGCTGCTATTGGCAGTTTCTTTTGGTGCAATGGCACCCTATCTAAATCTCTCAATACCTCTGCCTCCCTCTTCTGTCTGCCTATCTACCTAGTTCCACAATTAACTATCTAAAGTCAGGCAGAAATAGCCCTCCTTACCGGCCTTCCCCCAGAAAAACAAAAAAGGGCAATCTTTCTCCCACTGGTTATCAGGATCTCCCTGGGCTTAACCCTGGTGGCCACAGGATTGGGTACGGGGACCTTAATCCACTCTGTAGATTCTTCCAGGGACCTATCTGAAAGACTTCAGATGGCCATTGAGGCCTTGGCAGAATCTCTGGCCTCCCTCCAATGCCAGATAACCTCAGTGGCCCAGGTGGCCCTCCAGAACTGAGGTGCCTTGAACCTTCTCACTGCAGACAAGGGTGGAGCCTGCATGTTTCTCAGTGAAGGATGCTGTTACTACATCAGTGAAACAGGTATAGTCGAGACCAGTCTCCACACCCTCACCAAAGTTAAAATGAATTCGCGAAATGTCTCGGGTGTCAGTCAACCAACTCCTTTTACACCCCTACGTTTGCCTGCCCACCTCTGACATGCCCAACGATGCCCCTATATCAGCAGGAAGCAGTCAGATCTGAATCACTGCACCATTATAACAAAACAAAAAGATCAGAATGTTAGGCTGGCATGACTGGAGACCTCAAAACGGCCGACCCCAGGCCAGCAACCTCCCAATAACGTCGCCTTGCCGCCCTACCCTAACTTAGCTTACAAACCTGTAACCCTTTGCCCTAACTGTAATGCCGCCCTGCCCCCATCTTCCCGCCAAAAACTCTTTATAGACCCCCCTGCTTTTTGCCTGGTTGTGACTTCCCTGCTCTTTTCCTCCCCTGCAGGCCACTGGGAACCTCACCCGAGAGCGCGTCCCATTAAAAGCCTGTTTCGACCAACTTTTGCCTGGCCTCTCTATTCCATTTCACTACCAATTGGATTAAACCTGACATTTGCTACTTGACTGAAATTGGTGACTTCTGTGCTTTTGCCAGTCAATGTCTGCCAGGTACCCTTTGCCTTCAAATGGTGGAGGATGGTGCCTAAGCCCTGGGTCTAACACTGCCAGGCCTGCCCCAGTGTTAATGGCCCATTAATCACCATTCAACAGCGTTCTGAGTCATTGCCTCTTTGGAAAGCACAACGCTGCTTCCTTACCTCATCCACCCTTGTCCCTCAGGATCTGGAAGGGTGGTAATTGTCTCCAGCTTGAAGCCCTTAGAGAACTATCTTCCAGTGGGAAGTGGTTACTAATTATCTATTAAAGTTGTAGTTGTTCTGAATGCACAAATAAGTAAATAAATTTTTAAAAAACGTCTTCTCAAGGCTCTTTAAAATGACAACTTATGAAATGAGCTAATTTCTTGATATATACAAACTACCAAAAATCACTAAAGGAGAAATGGATAAACTGAACAGTCCTGCACTATTAAAGGCATTAAATTTGTACTTAAATCTTTCCCCAAAGAAAACTCAAGGACCAAATAGAATCACTGGAGAACTCTGCCAAACATTTAAGAAAGAAATAACATTCACCCTACATAAATTCTTTCAGAAAATACAGAACAAGATAACATTTTCCAACATTTTATGAGGCCAGCATAAACCTAACACTAAAATCAGAAGATGTTATTATAAGAGAACTTCAAGCCAATATTCTTCATCAAAATGGATGCAAAAATAACCTTAACACAATATTGAAAACAAAATGTAGACATTTGCAAAAGTGATAATACACAAAAACCATGCAGAATTTACCCCGAGAATTCAAGAGTTCAAATTTCAAAAATTAGACAATTTAATATAAGCAAACTAAAAAAAAAAAATGAGTATCTCAATAAGTACAAAAGAAGACATTGATGAAAGCCAAAACCACATCAAAAATCTTCAACAAATTAGGAATAGTAAACATTTTCCTTGATATAATAAAAGGCTTGGATGGACACTTCCATCTGACATCATACGTTATAGTGAAACATTAAATATTTTGTCTTAAAGATCAGAATAAGAGCAACGATATCTCACTTGTACTTCACATTTTTACGAGGGTTCTACTGTAAACAGGTACAACTAGAAATAAAAGATATAAAGATCGAAGAAGAAAACCTATATTTTCAGATGACTTGATTATTCTCATAAAAATCCAAAAGAATCGACAACCAATAGAACTAAGTTAATTTAGCAAGATCGTAGGATAGAGGGACAATAAAAAACATCAACTGCAAAAAAACAAACAAACAAAAAAAAAATCAACTGCATTTCTAAATATTAACATTTTAGAAAACAAAATTACATTTATATTTAAAAAGCATAAGAAACATTAAATATTGAGGAATAATTCTAATAAGAACTCTACTAGGCCTCTGCATTGCTGAACCATTATTGAGAGAAATTTTAAAATCTTACATTTCTCTTACATTTACATTGCCATGTTTACAGAATGGAAACTCAATATAGTTAAAATGCCTATTATTTCTAGAAAATATAGTTCAGTTCTAAAGTTTATGTGGAGCTACAAAGAATCTAAAATAGCTAAAATATACTTGAAAGAGAACAAAATTATAGGACTAGATTCCCTGAATTCAAAATTGACCTTAAAGTCACAACAATCTAGACAGAAAAGTACTTAGAGAACAAGCAGATTAACAGAATAGGTCCACACAAGATTAATCGTCAAAACTCACAAAACTGAACACCGAGGGTGTGTACTTTTTATCATATATAATTGATATCTCAGTACAACAAAAGGAAAAAATCAAAGTGAGAAATAATGAGTTCCTGAAATAAGTTAGTTACTACTCTGTTTGGTTCTTTGGTTCTAGTGACCGTTCTGTAATTTTATTTCTATTACTTCCACAAGTCTACGGCCATACCACCCTGAACGCGCCCGATCTCGTCTATTACTTCCACAACTGGTAACCCTACTTGAAGGCAGTTCCAACTTAACCTCTGTAATCATTTTCTGAAAAACATTTCCATGTTTCCTCCTAGTCTTCAGAATGAATCACAAATCAGTGAAAAACAGGATTTCCTGATCTGGGTTCTTCCTCTCTTTCCACACACCCACTTCCATACGTTCCTTTTATTGTACCTGGACTCAGTTCCTTGATTGTCTTGCTATATTACATGCTGCCCCACTTTCTCACTCCTCCCAATCTGTGTTAATCAGTGCTAATTTCATTGTTTCCTTGGCACAGTGCCCAGTACCTAATAAATGGGTCCTCAATGTAAAACTCTGCCAGACAAAGCACCTGGAATATACGAATTTTATAAAATGAATTTTATATTGAATCTTCTGATCCCTCCTATCATGTTCTACATTAGTGTTACACATACAGGCAGCTAAACTGACCAAATCCAAGTTTGCACCTGCCTTGCTTTTTCTTTTCTTTTCTTTCCTTTTCTTTCCTTTTCTTTCCTTTTCTTTTCTTTTCTTTTCTTTTCTTTTCTTTTTTTCTTTTCTTTTCTTTTCTTTTTTCTTTTCTTTTTTCTATTTTATTTCATTTTTTTGTGCTAAGCTTTTCAGGTTTCCACTAATAAACAAATATTCCACCATTACTAGTAAAATTAATCACTTAATACTAGTAAAAATACTAGTATTTCTAGATTTCCCTCTAAATATCTGGAAATTGGCTCCCAGGATAAAAATATAGAACACACAGTTAGGGGGAAAACAGTAAAATAGGGCTTTTATGCAATTTAAAATTATAGAAAAGTACTAAGACATGGGATAAATTTCAACTGCACAAAAATCTTTTTCCTGTCATAAATCCCCACACTCAAATTTTACCCTTTGCTACCTATGTCAAACTGACTTTACTATCCCAGCTAAGATACCTCCTCTTCCATGAAGGCTTTATTTTTATCATTATGCTTTTTTAATTTCTTTAGACTAGGTTGGATGCCCCTTTACATCACAAAGCTGTGCCTTATGATGAGAATCTCATCTCGTTCCATTGTAATTGCTTCCTTATATGCCTTCCTCACTGGACTATGAAGTTTTCCAGGGTAGGATACTACCTTATTTATATCTGTATTCCCCTGCACAGCATAGAGGGACTCCACAGAGCTGTGTGCTAAGTTAATGTTTGAAGTAGTAATGATTACAGACTGTCTGATTGCTTGAACAGAGTTTTTACACACCTCCTGGGACTTATAATATTAATCAAACTTGGATCATCATTGCCATACCTAATACTCAGAGAAAAAATGTACAAAACAGCCATGATGCACATATCCAAAAAAGGAGCTGTCTAGGAAAAGCATTTTCTCACTTGTAAGATGTTCAGCGTCATCCAATAAGTCAATTTATATGCATTTCTAATTAGATTTTCTAACAAAAAGTAGGTGATTTTTGAGCTTCTGCTCTTATTTTTAAATGCATTGATTGGCTTAATATCTTGAGATGGCCCTCCTATGTAATCCCAGGTAATGCAATGATCTATTGCTTCCAGTTATGATGTTCAAATACGTAATTGCAAATATTGAAAAAGAAATAAAACTCTGAATACCACACTATATTTATTTCAAATTCCCCTGTTTGTCTCATTCCAAGGATTATACTGCTTTAAAGGCTCATAAATAGTGTTTCTTCATTTCCTCTGTTGAGGTCTGGAAGGTAGGGTTTGATTTGTATTTGTCAACGTCTTAATTTCTTCCAATACTATTTCAAAAAAATAAGTTTTTCTTAATTCATTCTTCTTTGTATATTTAAGCTCTCTGACCTGGTGTGAATTTACCATCCCTATATTCAGCCACTTTGCTATGTCAGAAACAAATCCAGTAACAGCGAATATGCTTCACAGGATAAACATTTAGGAAAATATTGTTTTTGCATAATACTTTATTTTATGATAGGAATGCCCAGATTTTATTTTCTTCTTTCTGTGGTTCCCGCCCCCCCACCCCAGATTCATCTGCAGAACTTCCTACTGAAAATCTAATGAAAGGGAAACAGAAATGAATGCCAAAAAACACAGGGGCTACTATAGCACAATATCATAGATGTAAAAACCATGGAAATTTATTTCTCACAGCTTTTTAAAAGATTTTTATCTTATTTGAGAGAGACAGAGAGCATGAGCAGGGGGAGGAGCAAAGGGAGGAAATCTCAAGCAGGCTCCATGCCCAGCGTGGAACCCAGCAAAGGGCTCAGTCTCAGGACCTAAGCCAAAATCAAAAGTTGGATGCTTACCTGACTGAGCCACTCTCACAGTTCTGGAGGCTGGACATCCAAGATCGAGGTCTGGGTAGATTCAGTGTCTAGTGCAGACCTGCCTCCTAATTGGTGGATAGAAGCTTTTTTCACATAACCTCACATGGCCTGAGGAACAAAAGAGCTCTCTGAGGCCTGGCTCTAATCTCCTGATGAGGGCACCACTCTCCTGAATCAATTGCCTTCCAAAGTGTTCAACTTCAAATACTATCACTTTGGGGGTTCGGGTTCAACATAGGAATTCGGAAGGGATGAAAATATTTAGTCTATTGCAACTAGTAACTGTGACTGTATGTCGATCCACAACCAAACTTGCTAATTCTTCAAGGTGATTCACATTTGGTTGTCATCATCCAATCAGCAAATTATATACTGAAAATAACCAATAGTTGACTAGAGATAAGGCAATTTTTGTTAATTTCCTTTATTTCACTTTTGACTCACTCTGTTATATTTGAAAATTTATATAAAACAATATACTGGGCAGCCCGGGTGGCTCAGCGGTTTGGCGCCACCTTCAGCCCAGGGCATGATCCTGGAGACCTGGGATGGAGTCCCACATCGGGCTCCCTTCATGGAGCCTGCTTCTCCCTCTCTCTGCCTGTGTCTCTACCTCTCTCTCTCTCATGAATAAACAAAAACCTAAAATTTGAAAATTGGCAGAAAAGTGTCTTTTTCTGTAAAATATAAGTCTGCTGCATATAATTACTATTAATGCTACACTGTAGAATATTTCATATGTGTATATATATAGTGTTATAAAGACAAACTACTTTTTATCAATTAACCTGAGGAATTTTCATGTGTCATTAAAATATTCCACTAAAGTATCATTATTTGGCATTTAGAGTCTTTGTAAAAAGATTGTGGTTATAAATATAAACTCACACCTATCTTGGTTTGTAGTAATGCTTTAGGATATATTCCTAGATATGAAATTAGCACATCCCAGATTATGAACACATTAAAGATTTTTGATACATACTGGTAAATGGATTTCAAGAACTAATATGATTGTCTCTGGTCTGACCATTTTTATTTAAGTTATGAGTCAATTCTTGCATGTCCTGGTCATAGCTTCCAAGGAGAATGATAATTTCAGTAAGGAAGCATCATCATCCACTTTTTCCCCTTATTCATTTGAATTATATTGTAGGATATCAGAAAGCTATCAACAATAGCCTTGGCTGGACAGAGTTTTGCAAAGACCACACCATTCTTGAGGGGGCAGCATTGGTACTGGATGTACTAAACAGAGCAGTGGTAAGGATGAAAAAAACTCTGAGATCTCATAAATGTAATATTTACTAATGTTGTAACTTGTGCAAATTACTTAACTTCTGGGTTTTGGAGTCCCCATTCATGAAATGGAAATTCATCCTTCACTCGTTGATTCACTCAATCATTTGTTTAAAAATATATGTTAAGTTGCCTTCTATGTTCCAGGCACTACTGTAGGTGCTAGGAATGAAGTAATGAACAAAACACTCAAATACCTTGTGCTTATGGAGGTTATACTTCACTGGGAGAGATAAAGAAAGAAACAAATAGAAAACAGTATGCCATGAAGAAAAATTTAAATGTGAAGAGATAACAAGGCCCAGGGTACTTTTATCCACAGAGTTGAGAGAAGGTAGTGCCGAAGGGTAGCAGCTACACAAATGAGGTAAGGAAATGAGACTATAAGCGTATCTGGGCTATCTGAAGTGCCCACCTCTGGAATTTCAGTTTTGCTTTGGTTTGAGCTGTCAATAGAAAAAGCTCTTGGAGAAAAATAATATTCACTCCTATCACAGGCTTTATGAGAGGCTCAACTTAACCTGGTTGAATTTTCTCTTGACATATTTATTTCCTTTCTCAGCTAGTGCCCCCAGTTTCTGGAAAAGAAACTCAATAAGTTAAATGGAGAAAATCAATAAGAATCCAGCTTATTCTCCCTTAAAATATATTAGAAAGTAAGATATCAGCATTCAACACAGATTGACAGACTTCAGACACAGAAGACAGGATTGAAGGTGGATTTGAGATCTAAAGTTTGTTCATCTGGACTGGGTTTGTTCACTGATGAGGATAGGGGCTAGACTAAGTGATCTTTCCTTTTGTAACTTTATTTCTGTTGTCTACAGAACGATGAAATAACCATCACTTTTCATGGTTGCCGTGGAGATTAAATAAAATACTGAGTGCTGACACATGGCAAATGATAAAAGATTGTTAGCTACTGTTATTGTTGCTATGAATAAATTGGCCAAGACCATATTTCTCATTGTGATGCCTCCCAAGTTCCTTTTTAGTCATGTGGAGAACAGGCTTTGAGTCCTTAGATATCATGCCATGCAATCACCTTATTTTATCTTTGAGAACATTGATTCACAGGGGATGGCCATGGCCAGTTGGAGTCCTGAAGGTCTTCTTGCCACAGCCACCAGAGACTATCACATTACTGGGTGTACCTTATCTCTTATAATTATACCTTCACTTGGCATTCCTACCGAACAACTCCCACAATGTTTAATTTCTAGTTAAAACACTGCAGTTTGCTCAAGCTGACAGCTTCACCTCTCTCTGCATATGGTTTCTGTCAAGATACTTAAGAATTTCTTTCCTGCTGCCTTTTGATCCTAATTATGGCCAGCTGTAAACTAATTAACCTCTCTAGGTGTCTCCCAGGAGGTTAGAGTGCCCGGTAGCCAGGGCAACAGCGGCATTGCAGCTGGAAATAAATGATAACATAGCATATTGATTCGCCAGGCCTGCTAACCACATGGTAATTTCCTCACAGTCTTCTTGCTGGCAGAGATAACAAAAGCAATCAAGAGAGAGGCTTTTGTGATGGGTAAGGACTTAAATGTTCCTATTGTTTTAACTTTTTTCCACAGGCTAGTATCTAACTGGAGTAAACTGCAAATGAACGAATTAATTGATGAATGAGTGAATGAATGAATATATGTGAGTGAATAAAACAATGCACAGCTATGGCATAAAATGAACTAATCAACTCAAAGGTATTGGTTTTGTGTTGTCCACTATGTTATAAGGGTTTTGCTTCATCCACGGTGCTGGTGCTGGGAGGAGAGATATAAGGAGGTCAAGGATGAGCTGCAGCCCTCAAGGAATGTGATATCTAATCAAGGGATAAGGGAATCATTCCACCTAAAACTTCCAAATTTATGTTTCAAGACTTCTGTTGTGTTTTGTTTTTGTTTTTAATTGCTCTCTCTTTCTCTCAATCTTTGTGTATCTCTCTCTCCCTCTCTACTTATGTATACTATAATATACTAAAATATATTTTCACATAGATATATAAATATATTCATTTTCTTTTTCTATTTTAATTTGTATTCTCCACTAACCATTTCTGGGAAAAGCCATGTCTTTTGCAACATTGCATCTCCAATGATTTTACTGGGATATGTTCCATAAAAATTACTTGATTTGTATCACTGATTAAAGAACAACAACAAAAAATTCCTCTCTGCTGAATACAAGATATGAACTGAAATTTCAAGGTTATTAGAATGAGAAGCATCTTGGGACAAACTCCCAAAGAATTAGAGTCTATCAACACTTCTGTCTTTGAGGAAATATATCATTTTTTTCCCTCATGGTATTTAAATCAAGGGCATGTCTGTCTTGTCCCTCTCCTATCTTGGAAGAATAAGGAAATTGAAGGGATGATTTAGAAAGTTTTTTCCTCAGTATGTCCCAAATTCCCTCAAATATCACTTAATTTTCCTGTCTGCAACATGAGACAAATGTAAGCCCAGATGAGTGACATGAGTCCTACAAGATCACTAGACTACCTGGCAAATAAACTTCTCAAATCTAATCTTCTTGTGGTATTCAGAAACTAGAACCTAATAATAGTGTATAACTATTAGTTAAATTTTAACAAATAATGAGATTTTTTTTTTTTTTTGCTTTGGCTGTGCATATTATTTCAAAATAACTTCTCATATGAAAAGGTAATTAAGATTTTATTCTTGTGTTTCATTTTTATAAGGCTAGCTAGCATTCCAGACTTATTCTCTTAGATATGTTCTTCTACAAAAGTGATGACACCAAATGCCTTAACTGTAGACAGTCCATGACTAATTGTCTTAAATATCTGCTAAAATATAAAAATTTGACTTTTTATACATATATACATATATATCAAAATGCTTAGTAAAGTATAAAATTATTTACCATATGTATTTTAAAGGAATGCAAACTATTTAGCGGAGTTAACAATTCCTCATTACTCCTCAATGTTTATCCATCGCTATTTAATAATCCTGGATTAGAATTCCTTTCCAAGCCAATTCTAACATGTATTTTCACACTCAGCAGTTCCCAAGAAAATTAGGGTTCCCAAGAACACAGGTCTTCAGGATGTTATTAAATATATTACAAAATCAAAAATGTCAAATCAGTTTAAGACATGCTAGATTAGAGAAATTTTAACTTATCTATTTTCTGCCATACTATTGGATCTTTAATACAATTATTGGTATTGTGCAACCTCATAAAGAGCATGATTTCCAAATTTATTGACCAGTATTCTATCTTCCCTTGTCATTTTCTGAAAAATGCTCTCAACAGGGAAAGGTGTCCCAAATGCCCTGATAGTGTTCAGGTTATCTGAAGGTCTAATATTCTAATTCAAGTTTGCAAAATTTATTTTGTGCAACTTCCATTTGCTCTGCTTAGTTAAGAAGATGACAAACACTCCTATTCATTGCCCTCCTTATCATGAGCATGGTGAATTCTAATGTACCTCCCTGTACGAAGAACTACATCTTCTTTAAATCTTGCAATTCTTAGGAGAAACCTTATGACCCATTCCTTCCCTGTAACTTCACTAAACTATGTAATGTCCCAGAATTCCTTAGTTATCTTCTCCTTCACCTTCATCTTTTACTTCCTATTCCTCTCCTACCGCTCTTCCACTTCCTCCTCTTCTCCTCCTTCTTCTGCTCCTCCCCCCTTCCTCTTCTTCTTCCTTCTCCTTCTTCCTCTTCTCTTTCATGGGAAGAAGAGCAAAGAAGACAGAAGGATGAGATCCCCAGTGGCAGCATCACATCCCTGTGACTTTTAACCAATTACTTTACTACACTGTTCTTACACTTAGCCCCTGGCAGTTTGCTAAAGCTCTCCCAGCCTGATTTGCTTATATTGCTTCTGTTGACTCACTGACGACTACATTGAGGATTTTGATATTTGATAAATCTTGCTTCCTGGTAGAAGCTACTTTTCACCTAGGGAGGCAGGGAATTAGCAAAATTCCAGGCTATACTGGACTTTTCCATGTTATAAATACAAAAACAAGAGCCAATGACTTAACTAAATAATTTTTTCTTTATGAAAAATTATTTTCAAGCATTCTCCTCTCATATTTTGCAATCATGTGAGGTGCTTTATTTTTTTAATCTTATGTCTTATGGTACTAGAAGGAAAATGTACTTCTGACTGTATTAATATAAACAAATGTTTAATTATTTAAGGGGAAGTATGGAAAGAAATCTTGGTTTTAATCATTAAATGTTGTTAATTAAATGTAACTTTATTATTTCTAGGCATATTACTAATGTCAAGTGTTACAAAAAGATTCAGTGAGCAAACCCTTACAAATGTTTTAATATGTACACCTATTTTCTTTAATTAGCATGAATTCACAT
This sequence comes from Canis lupus dingo, assembly GCF_003254725.2. Taxonomy (NCBI): domain Eukaryota; kingdom Metazoa; phylum Chordata; class Mammalia; order Carnivora; family Canidae; genus Canis; species Canis lupus. The sequence continues at coordinate 25,847,648 of NC_064261.1, read as the reverse complement.
GCAACTTGTTTTCCAAGTTTTGTTGTTTTACTTCGCTTCCTAGGTTGAGTAAATATCCCCTTTGCTGTCTTTTTTTATCTTATTAATTTGCTTAGTAAGCCTTTATATATATAAAATACTAAAATAAAGATCAGACTATCCTCAAATGTTTTTTATTCTGATGCTCAGAGTACAATGTTTGTGTTGTTTAGCCAAAAAGGATAATTAAGTTTCTGACAAAATGGTGTCTGTAGATATTCCTCAAATTGAATTCAGGGACAACTTGGATATAGGGACAAGAAACAAAAAAATTCAAGGACAGATTAAAATCTTACTGAATTTATATCAAATTTTACTGAACTTAGACTGAGCATGTGTTGTACAAGCAAAGGTCTTAGAAACTGGTTTTTCAAAGACAGTCCTCTATTTATACATATTATCAAGTTGTGCTATAATTCTTTGGTTTGTACATCTCTCTGATTCCAGTAGGTTGGGCTGCTGGCAGACAGAGTCGGACCCAAGGATATTCTTAGGGAATTAGTGGAATAAATATTTAAATAAATAAGGACTTTATTTATTTATTTATTCATGAGTGACATAGAGAGAGAGGCAGAGACATGCAGAGGGAGAAGCAGGCTCCATGCAGGGAGCCCTATGTGAGACTCCATCCCGTGACCCCAGGATCACACCCTGGGCGGAAGGGAGGAGCTAAACTGCTGAGCCACCCAGGCGTCCCAGTGAGGAATACTTTTAATTGGAACTTCCAACCAAACATGTCCCTATGAGTCCTCCAAATTATTATTACCTAAATAACTATATATGTATATAGCCAGAATCATCCTGTGATTGAGTTTTGTATATTTCATGCTATCAATGACTTACTCATGAAGTATCATAGAAATAAGTTGTTGCTTTTCCAAAAACATGGAATTTGTATCTGTAGGCAATATGTATGCTACGTATGTGAAGATAGATACATACATAAATGTATTCTGTATATATATGGTATTTATATATAATTATGTATATGTACATATTCAATGTATTATGTATCTATTTATATCTATTTGTCCATTACAGAACTATTTTCAATTGAAGTAAGGCATAAGGGATAAAAGGAAATTAGCAGAGAATAAGAGAAATTCTAAAAAACCAAAAACTTAAGAATTGTGCAAAATTACTGAATTTCCAGTCTCAAAAAGACTTACTGAAAGACAATTTTCCTACATTAAATTTCTAGGAATGCTTAATATTTCAAAAATAAAAGACTCACTTGAGCCTCAATATGAACCTGAAATCAGACTTCAATTTATTACTGCCAATTAAATTGAAAGAATCAAAATGTAAATGAGTAACATTTTTCAGTGACCCATATATCAAAGCCAAAGCCAAAGACATATCTTCTTAGAAAAAGACATTCTAGCCGATTATCTCATTTTATTCTTCTTCACATTGGTAGGGAAGAATCTGGAAGCCATAGGACCTTGATCAGTTAATATGACTCTATAGTACTGGGCCACCAGTCCATGTCCAGACTAGTTTATTTATACACTTACTGTGTGCTGGATAGTATTCTACAAGGCTTGGTAGAACATACAAAGAGGATAAAGCTTAGTCCTTGAAATACTTGAAACTGCAGAGACAATATAGCATGATGCAAATATTTTAGAGAATATATTTGCAAACTATATATTTTATAAGAGATTAATATCCATAAAAACAAATAACTCTTAAAACTCAACAACAAAAAACACAAACCACCAAATTCAAAAAACAGGCAAAGGACTTGAATAGACATTTCTCTAAGAAAGACATATACAAACAGCCAATAAGCACAGGAAAAGATGCTCAACATCACTAATTATTAGGGAAATGTAAATCAAACTACAATAAGCAAGGACCCCTGGGTGGCTCAGTGGTTAAGCATCTGCCTTCAGCTCAAGACATGATCTGGGAGTTCCAGAATTGAGTCTCACATTGGGTTCCCCACAGGGAGCCTGCTTCTCCCTCTGCCTATGTCTCTGCCTCTCTCTGTGTCTCTCATGAATAAATTTAAAAAGTCTTAAAAAAAAAAACTACAATGAGCTACCGCGCACACTGATAGGATTGTAAGGATGTAGAGAAATTGGAATCCTTGTGTACTGTTGGGAATTTAAATTGGTACAGACTCTCTGGAACACAGTAAGTCATCTCCTCAAAAAATTAAAAATAGGGGTGCCTAGGTGGCTCAGTCAGTCAAACCGCTGGTTCTTGGTTTTGGCTTAGGTCAAGATCTCAGGGTCATAGGATTGAGCCCTGAGTTGGGCTCTGCACTTAGTGCAGGGTCTGCTTGAGATTCTGTCTTTCCTTCTCCATTTCTCCCTCCTCCCCATCTCATACTCTCTCTCTCTCTCATAAATAAATAAATTAATTAATTAATTAATTAATTAATTAATAAATCTTTAAAAAAATTAAAAATGGAATTGCCATATGATGCAGCAATCCCACTTCTGGGCTTTATGTAAAGACCTAAAAGTGGGGTCTCAAAGAGATATTTGCATATCCCTGTGCATAGCAGCATTATTCATAATAACTAAAACATGGAAGCAATCCAATGTCAACCAAAGGATGAATGGAAAAGCAAAATGTGGTAAATAATACATTGGGTTATTATTCAGCCTTTTTTTTAAAAAAAAAAAAAAAAAGGAAAGAAATTCTGACATATGCTACAACATGGATGGAACTTGAGAATATTAGGCGGAGTGAAACAAGCTAGTCCAAAAAAGTCAAATAATACATGATTCCATATGTCCCAGGTTCTTACAATAGTCAAGATTATAGAGAAAGAAAGTATAAGTGTAGTTGTCAGGGCCTAGGGAAAAGAGAATGGGAAGTTATTTTTTCATGGTTATAGAGTTTTAGTTTTACAAGATGAAAAGAGTTCTTTCTGTATATGGAGTCTACTGATGGTTGCATAAAATTATAAATGCATTTAATATCACTAAACTATACAGTGTAAAATGATTAAGATGGTCTGTTATGTGTATTTTACTGCAATAAAAATAGCTGTTCCATTTAGTTCAACCCAATAGTTAGTGTTCAATAAATTTTAGCAATCATTATTAACACAATATCTAGAGACTGGTTTTGTTCAACAAATACTTAGAATACAAACCAATATTTTCACATAAGCTAAGAGGCAAAGATATTAACTATTCTAACATGAGATGCATATTAGCTATATCAGATAGTAGGAACACAGTCAGCAAGAGCAGCACTTCTGTGCACCTGGATCACCTAGGGTATTTCTAGAATGTATATTCTTACCTTGTAAGGGTAGGTAGGGTTTGAGATTCTGCATTTCAAACCAGTTCCTAGGGAACACCCATTCTGCCTTCGCAGGCCCACACTGATCATTAGGAACCAGAAGGACAAAGAGGAAAGAAGAAAGTGACTGAAAGATGAGAAAGATGAGTGCCACCTGAAGGCAGCCCGATACCTTTTCTTAGCCAAAATGGAGGATTAGAAAGGAAATGGAGAAAGAAGATAGGCAAGAGAAATCCAGTGCATCCAGGAGAAATGTCATTGTTATGGCCATGGGCAGACAGAAAAAGCTCCCTGTAGGCCAAGTGTGTTTGAGTCACTGATGGGCTTAAGTAAACTTTGCAATCAGAGGTAAACCTGGGTTTTACGGAGTCTGAGATTTATTTTTCTAAGGACGGTGGCTCTTTCAAAGAAAAACTGTATGTATATACACACACACATACATACATATATATATATATATATACACACAGTTACATATACTGTATAAATATATACAAATATATATGTATAAATATAAATACATATACTATATTTTATATTATAAGATATGAAATTAGAATGAGAAAAAAGCAAATTTACAAACTTTAAAAGCTGTGTATCATGAATATCACATTATCAAAAAATTTAACATAATTTGAGGGGATTAAACCACATAAATCCTCAACTTAATTTTTAACCCACAGCCATTCCAGCAGCATGGGAAACATGGAGAGTATAATGGGAGAGAGTTGAAGTAGACAAATAGTAGCTATTTTAATCTTCTGTGGGCAATATATATTACTTTTGCAAATTTTATTGGATATATGGCCGTGTTAACACAGAGATAAGTAAAGAGTTTATGCAGATTAAGGTTTGGAAGTTTAAGCTTTGTGGCTTAAAGAGATATATACTTCAGCTTGGGCTTCTGTATTTTGCTGTCCCTGCACGTCCCCCAGTCCAGGGTGAAGATGTGGGCTGGGAGACAACTGTAAAAAGCATTTTCTCTGATGTTTGTGGCAATCATGTAAATGACCAGAAGATATCTCTATAAAATGTGCATGGGCATAATTGTAGCATAATTCTGTTGTGGATTAACTATTTAAAAGAGGACAGAGAAAGAGCATATGGCCTAAATGCAAGAGAAAATGAGTTGGAGAAACCAGGAGAAGAGATGGTAATTCCCAGCATGGAGTTAAATTATCTTGCTTTTTTTTCTTTTTCAAAATATGATTTTTTATACTTATTTTTTTAAGATTTAATTTTTAAGTAATCTCTACACCCACTGTGGGACTTAAACTCACAATTCCACGATCAGAAGTAAGGTCCTCTAAGACTAAGCCAGCAAAGTGCTCTTCTATTGACATTATTTAATGACTGAATGGAATAATGGGGTTGCCCATATGAGGCAAATGATTGGCAAAAGCTGCTTCTCCAATTATCATGAAAGGTATGTACCTACATATATTTCAGTACTTTTGTTTATTCTGTACTTTTTTTTCACCCCCTATAAAACAGACTATCATCTTGAATATGGCTTAACGTGATGTCCTTACACAAGAGTTGTCAACTGTGTCTGTGTGTGTCCCTGTGTGTAAAAAAAGAACAAAGCAAAGGATGAGTAGCTCTCTGTGGTTTAGCTCGGTTTCTTAACTACAGTGACTAGACACACTGGTTTGTGGTAATTCATCCTGGATTGTGTCATAAATAATTTTCTACCAATAACTGTTTAAGTACCAAAGGTTGGAAACAATTTTTTTTGAGTGTGAGAGGTTATCCCAATTCCAATATTATTATTTACTTTCATTTAAATATGGCACCTTTAATAAAGAAGAAAGAGTTGAATTTATAAATATTGTGCCTAACTCTTTGAACATAACTCTGGGTAGATCACATGAGCTAATTGAACACATGAACCTAATTCTTCACCATGAGCTATCACACAGAAGCAGAATGTCCCTGACCATTTTCCAAAAACTTAGTGGATTTAGAAATTGAGTTTGGAAAATCAACCCAAAGAATTATAAAGAGATATTTTTAAAATGGGAACTTACCATACAAAGGTTATCAATTTTTAAAAAGCTATCATATTTCAGTCCTTTACATCTCCAACTTTCTCAGGTTTTCAAAGGCAATCATCTCAAGTATCACTCCAGTCAAACCTGAGGTTGCTAGACGATGTCTCCAAGAGTTAGCAGAGTCTGAATGACTTTTTTTAGTCCCACCTCACTTCTGTTAGCATTTCCTCAGGGAGTCGATGTTGATATTGTCAGAGGTTTTGGCATGCCTGTCTTGCTACTAATGGATAGGACAGAGATTACACAGTCTACTTAACAACCAACAAGCAAGAAGAGTGTTTGGGTGTGAATATCGTGTTAGGTCTTGCTTTATTCTCAGTTCTCCTTATAGTTCCTTCCCCCTCATAAGGAGGAAAGCACTGGTTATCTAATCCACTTCTGAAATGTCTATTCTCTGTATGCAGTGTTTTGGAAGAATCTCTCCATAGATATTTCATGAAAGTTTATTGTAGGCTGTAAGCTAGCTGTGCAATATTCACAAAGGATAGTTAGCATGTTGACCACAAGGAGTTTGCAGTTGAATGGAAAAGACATATATGTACCAGATAATTCTAATGCAGTATGGTAATAGCAATTCTAATGCTATCTGTAGGGTTTGCTGTGAATGCAATGTTCCATCCAGACATGGAGAGCTCAGTGAGAACCAACCAAAGGAGGTGACAGGAACATAACAAGGCTATTGTAGTTAGAGAATGGGGGACAAGGAATAAGGTGGAATAAAACATAGTTGGAGAGATTGTTACAAGAATATTCCAGGCATATCAACCATATGGAATTTATTCAAAGGTGGTGGACATTTATTGAAAAAATGTAGGTAGAAGAGTTAAGCGATATGCTTCACACACAGGATGATTTAAGCCAGTTAGAATTATATTGCATTGGCCCAGAGAAGAGGATGTGGGAGGTTGGTTTAGAGGTAGTAGCCATGGTGCTGGTGAGGAATGGATATATTCTGTATACATTTTGGGGACAGAACCATAGGATTAGGTACCAGATTGGATGTGAAAGAAAGACAACACTGAAAAATCGAGAAAGAATAGCAAAGTTATGGCTTAAGTAGCTAAGAGAATAATGGTACTACTTACTGACGTGGTTGATGGTTGATAACAAGAAAGAATTCAGTGTTTTACAAAATAAAGTCCAAGATGAGCTAGAAGCCATTCAAATGAGAAAGATACAGTCAGTTACTCATTATTCATGGTAGTATGTCCTGTCATCTTGCCATAAACACTGAATTAGTGAATATAGAACCTTTTACCCCTGGGGAAATACAAGGTTAGTTTCCTGCCAGACTCTGGTCATACTTCATCAATGAATCAATATGTGACCTTATGTTTTGTGTATTTTTATGTGTTTCTACTCAAAAGCACATCATAGTTTACTTGTATGAGAGAGCACTTCAGCACCACTCTTGGGGATCATTTTAAATAGCAACTAGTAATTTATTTTAAATACACTTATAGGGGGGCCTGGGTGGCTCAGCAGCTGAGCGTCTGCCTTTGGCTCAGGTCATGATCCTTGGGTCCTGGGATGGAGTCTCACATCGGGCTTCCCACAGAGAACTTGTTTCTCCTTACTTATGTCTCTGCCTCTCTCTCTCTGTGTCTTTCATGAATAAATAAATAAAATCTTAAAAACAATAAATAAATGCATTTATATTATAACTATGTTAGAACATAAAGACCTCTGGTCAAAGGAAATGTGATAACATTTGCAAGAACATTTCAGGATCAAATACTTGTATCAGCTGAGTTATAGACAGTGCCTGGGAGAGTGGAAAGATCCAGAGATAAGAGGTAATGCACAGCCTGAGTACCCCTTCTGCCACATATGGATTGTATGACTTTGGAGAAATCATTGACACTTTGCAATTTGTTTCTTATCTGGAAATTTGGACTATAATGCTTACTTAGCTAAGGATATTTTAAAGTTTTGGGGAGATCAAGAACACATGTGAAAGCACTTTGGAATCAGTAAAGTTAATCAAATGGAAGTTATTATCAGCTACAGAAAACCTAAGTACTCAATTTCTAAGTTATCAGTTTACTTACCCTTAATACTTTTTCTAGTTGGGATAACTTAGATAGAATGCAGAAAAAAAAAATGAAAACCTTTACTTGAAAACAGGACCATGCATTTTAATCTCATATTTGCAGTTCTTTGTGCTATAGATGTTTGCAAAGTTACCAAGCCTTTCTGAAGTCCAGTTCCTCAACATAAAATGAGAATCATAATATTTATTATATAAGTATGGTTTTTAGATGAATTATACTCTATAACTAGCAAAGATGTTTGTAGAAGAGAAATAGACACATTGAACTCGATGTAAAAAATTGCCACTAGTACTGAGAAGGTAACTTTCTCTTCACCTCTCAGCAACTTATGTGAGGTACTATGGGTGCCTGATAAAGTAGAGTTTTGCCAGAAGATTTATAACAAAGGAGAAAGAGAATTAACATTTGTTTGGTGGCTGTCATTTGCCAGGCATGCAAAAATTGCTATCCATATATTATTTCATTATTTTATTTTGTAAAAACTCCCATATAAGAATGGGTGCTATAATTTGACATATGAGGAAACTAAGACCTGAAAAAGTTCATTGCATTATCCAGAGACATAGAGCTACTGAATGGATGAACAAAGATTATAATTCAAATTTGTCGGGCCTTAACAATCCAAACTTTTTCTATTTCCCATATATTCTGGACAATAGAGATGTTCTTCATTGTTTGCTCTCTATATCTAGACCAGTCTACCACTGCACAGAGAGATAATTCCACAATCTTAAGTGATACACAAAATGCCATGCATTTCTTTGTAATAATATTAAAGATATTATTTATTAACACACTCAACAATTAATGGAGAACTGAATATATTAGAACTCAATTTGGTTGTGAATAACACAAATAACACAAAAGCTAACACTCAGTGGCTTAGATCTGAGGGGTTTATTCTTTTCAAGTTAGAGTCATGAGGTGAGCAGGCACTCTCTATAGCTATAGTTCTATCTTGGTGGTCTGTTTATCGTATCTTCAGAGGGGGTTTCTTGATCACCAGCTCATGATTACAAGATAGATGCTGAAAAAAGGAGATACTGAAAAAAGGGGAGAGGGCAGCCCAGGTAGCTCAGTGGTTTAGCACCGCCTTCAGCCCAGGGCGTGATCCCGGGATGGAGTCCCACATCAGGCTCCCTGCACGGAACCTGCTTCTTCCTCTGCCTGTGTCTCTGCCTCTCTCTCTACTCTCCCCCCCCCTCTCTCTCTCTCATGAATAAATAAATAAAATCTTTAAAAAAAGGGAAAATAAAAGGGGAGAGAGAGGCAAAAATCATGTGTCATGATTTGACTAAAATTAACAACACAGGAAACAACAGATGTTTGCGATGATGCAGAGAAAGGGAAATCCTCACACTGTTGGGAGGAATGCAAAGTGGTGCAGCCACTCTGGAAAGTGTGGAGGTTCCTCAAAAAGTTAAAAACAGAACTACCCTACAATAAGGCAATTGCATTACTTGGTATTTACCAGAAGGATACAAAAATACTGATTTGAAGGGGCACATGCACCCCGATGTTTATAGTAGCATCATCAACAAGAGCCAAATTTGGAAAGAGCCCAAATGTCCATTGACTAATGAATGGATAAAGCAGCCATAAAAAAAAAAAATGAAATCTTCCCATTTGCAATGATGTGGATGGAGCTAGAGAGTATCATGCTAAGTGAAATAAGTCAGTCAGAGAAAGACAAATATCTTCTGATTTCACTCATATGTGGAATTTAAGAAACAAAACAGATGAACATAAGGGAAGGGAAAAGAAAAAAAAGAGGAGGAAGAAAGTCATAAGAGACTCTTAGCTACAGAGAACAAATTGAGAGTTGATAGAAGGAGATGGGTTAAAGAGTGATGGGGGGATCCCTGGGTGGCTCAGCAGTTTAGCGCCTGCCTTTGGCTCAGGGCGCGATCCTGGAGTCCTCGGATCAAGTCCCACGTCGGGCTCCTGGCATGGAGCCTGCTTCTTCCTCCTCCTGTGTCTCTGTCCACCCCCCCCGCCCCGTGTCTATCATGAATAAATAAATAAATAAATAAATAAATAAATAAATAAATAAATCTTTAAAAAGATAATAAAAAATAAAGGGTGATGGGTATTATTAAGGAGGGCTCTTGTGGGATCCCTGGATGGCTCAGTGGTTTGGCACGAGCCTTCGGCCCAGGGCCTGATCATGGAGTCCCAGGATCGAGTCCCACATCGGGCTTCCTGCATGGAGCCTGTTTCTCCTCTGTCTGTGTCTGTGTCTCTGCCTCTCTCTCTCTCTCTCTCTCTCTCCCTCTCTCTCTCTCTCTGTCTCTCACAAATAAATAAAAATCTTTAAAAAAAAAAAGCTGATAAAAAAGGAGGGCACTTGTGATGAGCACTGGGTGCTGTATATTAGTGATGCATCATTAAGTTCTATTACTGAAACCAGTATTACACTGTATATTAACCAACTAGAATTTAAGTAAAAATTGAAAAAGAAAACTTGAAAATACTATAACAACAACAACAAAGATGTTTTGAATTTAAGTACTCTGCCTTTAAACAAAACGATAAATAATCTCTTTAATATTGCTACCCAAGCAATTAATGTTAGCAAAATTCTTAGACAAAATATGTTTTTTAAAATATGTATTCAATTCTGTGGTACTATATTTTTCTCTCTTTGCTAATTGTACATAATTTGTGATAGATTGAACACCAAGAGTTCAAATACTTGAAGTGCCATTATTTAGCACTTTGGCCAGTTTGCAAGATTGTATTATAAAGTTTGAGTCATTCTTTTATTGAGGTTTCAAAGATACACTTCAGACAGGTTTTCAAAAAAAAAAATAGATAATCTTTATAATGTGTTTGCTTCTAATTAGTGAAACCTGTAAGATCACATTATTACTGTAAAAAAGTATATGTGTTTTCATATTTCATACCTTTTGACCTAACCAAGGAGGGTCTCGAATGTGAACATTTTAATGTCAAAATAGAATTAACATCTTTGAACTTATAATAATAACTATATTTTTCTTTCTCTTTCTTCCTTCTGTAAATTCTTTATCCTGTGTTTTTGGTTCAATGAGTTTATGCTTTAAAAAATGTCTAATTCAGGAGAGGATGGGTGGGAGAAATGAGTAAAGGGTCAAAAGGTATGAACCTCCAATTATAAGATAAATTTAAGTCCTGGTGATGTAATATACAGCATGGTGACTAGAGCTAACAGTACTGTATTGTATATTTCTGAAAGCTGCTAACAAAATAGATCTTAAAAGTTCTCATCACGAGAAAAAGAATCTTACAATTGTTAGAATTAGTAAGCCAATAATGATAAATTATCATTACATAGATTTCATACTGAATTCAGATTTATTTCATTTTCTAGATCTTTTTTTCTGCTCTATTATCCCATCTAGGGTACCACATTATATTTAGTTGCTGTGTCTCCCAAGGCTCCTCGTGGCTGTGAATGTGTGTCAAATTTCCTTTGTTTTAGATGACCTTGACAGTATTGGGTGTTTTTATCAGGTATTTGGACAATGTCCTTCAGTTAAAATTTTGCTGATTTTTTATGATTAGATTGGAGCTGTGACCTTTGTGAAGAAGACCACAGAGGTGAAATGTCATTCTCATCACATTGTACCAAGGGTACATACTATAAAATGCCTTATCACTGTGAATGCTGACCTTCATTGCCTGGGTGAATAGTAACTGTTAGTTGTTGGCTACAAAGTCTTTGTTGGGTATGTTATGTTCTACCATCTTGAGGGCAACAAAGCTACATAAATTACTTGGAATTCTTCATTAGAAATGTGTCTCTTCCCTTCAATTTGTTTAATAAGTCATTAAATTATGTCAGTAAAGACTCATGGATATATATTTTAGACTTTGGGTTATAATCTAATACTACTTCTTGTTTGTTTTTGAATTTTTTTCCATGAAAATCTGGAGAAATATTTTAATTTATCATTATTAGTAATAGAGGCAGATAAAAATTGCTAAATATTTAGAAGTTGTGAACAATATAATGAACAAATTTGTCTAATTCACATATGTAGGACTCTGTAGCCAACAATGAGAGAATGCACATTATTTTGAAGAGTATTTAGAACAATTTACCAAAATTGTATATAGGATGAATGATAAGCTAATCTGGACAACTTCAAGAAGCTGAAATAACCCAGCGTGTTTCCTGACCAAAGTGTAAAATTAAGCTAGCATTAAAAAAGGACACAAATAACAAGAAAAATTACTATTTTGCAATTAAGCAAAATATGACCCACTGCACAATTGTTTAAAAAATAAATTACTGATTCTTTAAATGTAGGTTGTATGTAATAATTTTCTTCCAAAGAGTTATTTCTGTAGGGGCACCTGAGTGGCTCAGTGGTTGAGCATCTGCCTTTGACTCAGGTAGTGATCTTGGGGTCTCGGGATCGATCCCACATCAGACTCCTTGCAGAAAGTCTGCTTCTCCCTCTATCTATGTTTCTGCCTCTATCTCTGTGTGTCTCATGAATACATAAATAAAATCTTAAAAAAAAAAAGGTTAATTCTGTAAAGGGCAGGGGTAATAACTTTAGAGTGGAAAAACAGAGAAACACTAATTCTGTCAGGTGATAAGATCAACATCAGTAGTCATAAATCGTGTTGATAGCACAGACCCTTGATGTATAATGAAATGTCACTTTACCTCTGTGAACTTCCTCTAAAAACAATAACCCTTCTTTAATTATGAAGAAACATCAGAATAATTCTAAGAGGGCCATCCTATAACACGTCTGACTAGTATTCCTCAAAACTATCAAGGTTAAACAAAACAAGGAAGTCTGAGAAACTGTCCCACCCAAGAGAAATCTAAGCAGTTATGATGATAAATATAATATCTCCTGAAGGTATCCTGGAAGAGAAAAAAGATACAGTAAAAACTAAATAAACCTAATGAAAATATGGAATTAAGTTAATAATTATGTATCAATAATCAATATGCATTTACCATAGTAAAGTAAGATATTAATAATAGAGGACTGCATTGTGTGGGGGGTGGTGTGGATAATATGATAACTCTGTGCTATCTACTCAATTTTGCTATAACATAACACTATTCTAAAACATAAAGTATATTTTCCATAAAGTGTAAAGCAGCAAATATTTTAACTGAATTAAAGTAGAGCTAAGTTATATCAGAATTAATGGGATAAAGATAAAAGTAGGTCAGGGGACATTTTTAGCCTTAAATGCATATGCTGCAAAAGTGCTGAAGATTAATGGTAAGTATCCATCTGAAGACAATAGAAAACAAAATAAACCTTCAAAACTAGAAGAAAAGAAATAACCAAATAGAAATAAACAAAATAGTGAACACCAATTCAAAAGATAAATCAGTAGCCTCAAAATCTAGTCTTTTGAAAAGTCTAAGAAAATGTATATGGTAAATATGATCAGGAAAAAAGGAGACAAGTCACAATTTAATAACTTAAGAATAAGATGGAATATCACTATATCCTAGAAACCGTAAATATGAGAGCAAATTTTTAAAATGGCTATTCCAGTGAAAGTAGAAGTCTTCATAAGTTAATTCCTTTTAAAAATCACTTAATATATCTAAGAAGCAAAAATTCTGAAGCATGACAAAAGAAATTGAAGTTTAAATAAAATAACAACTTCTCAAAAAGAAAGCCACTACTAGAATAGTTACGGAAGACCAAACCAAACACAAACTTTGCACAAAGATTTTCAGAAATCCCTTGCTAAGAAAATAAAATGTTATCTGTCTAAGAAATTTTTCTAGGAATGCTCACCCTCCTCAAGATTACATCCTCCCTTATTCCCAGTACCTGTGAAAATGATGGGATATCACCCCTATGATTGTGTTATGTTATATAACCCAGTTTATTGAAGAAACAGGAAATGTATAAGTAAGCTTAATATCATCATATGTACCTTTAAAAAGGAGGTATTTTCTCAGCCTGGTAGCAGAAAAGGCAGGCAGAAATGGAGGTCAGAGACACAAGGAGTAAGAGAACTATTGACACACTATTGTTAGTTTGAAGATGAAGAGGTAATGTGAGAAAAAGTTATGGGGTTTGGAGAAGGTGGTCTTATGAACTGAAACATACCCCTTGACTAACAGACTGGGAAGAAGGGGGACCTCATCTCCACAACAACCAACATTTAGAATGAGCTCACAGATAGGTTATTCCCCAGAAGCTCCAGAAAAGAACACAGCCCTGCCAACATCTTGATTCTGGCCTTATGAGATTCTAAACAGAGATTCCGGTTGTGTTGTGTTCACACTCTTGACCAATGGAAATTGTGCTATAATAAATCTATGTGGTTTTAAGCCACTAGATTTGTGGTAATCTTTATGCAGAAGCAAAAACAAACAAAAAAAAAATGATACCTTGCCAAACTGAACTCATCTGTTTAGTCCAGAATAATCTTGATTTCACAATCTCATAAAGACATTACAAAAACAGAAAAGAACATCTTTTATGACCAGAAAGCAAAAATCCAAAACAAAATGGTACCACATCAATTTCAGCATATACTGAAACTAATCATATTTCATGACTAAATTGTACTTACTCCAGGAAAATAAAATGGTGCTCCATTCAATAAACAATCAATATAATTCAATATATTAACATAATACGGAACAAAAGTAGGTGATAATCCTGATAAGTGCCTATTATCATAGCTTCTGTGTAATATTTTATTTGAAGGTCCTAACTAGCCTAATAAGCCAACCAGTCAAACAATGGTATAAAAACTGGGACAGGGCAGCCCAGGTGGCTCAGCAGTTTAGCGCCACTTTCATCCCAGGGCCTGATCCTGGAGACCCAGGATGGAGTCCCACATCAGACGCCATGCATGAAGCCTGCTTCTCCCTCTGCCTGTGTCTCTGCCTCTCTCTGTGTGTCTCTCATGAATAAATAAATAAAATCTTAAAAAAAAATAGCTGGGACAATAGAATTGAAACTTGCTCCATTCACGGAAGACATAATTGCGTATGTAGATGATTGAAAATGAATCTATGTTTAAGCTATTGCAATTAATAAGTGAATTTAGCAAGGAAAAATATACGTTTAAAATTTAATAGTTTTTTCCCTATATGAACAATAAAATAATAGAAAACAAAATGAAGAATAAGGTTCCATTTACAATAACATCTAAGATTGTTAAATACCAAAGCATAGATCTAAAGAAGTGCTCAATACAAAGTGTAAGACATTCTTGAGATAATTTTAAAAGACAAATTATACTCCTTTATTCATGTACTGGAAGATTTAACACTCTAACAGTGTCAAATCCACAATCAGTATATTAATACCATTCTGATCAACATTTTAGCTGCTCTGTGTGTATGTGTGTGTGTGTGTGTGTGTGTGTACGTACACACATGTGTATGAGTATAGGTGTGTATTGTAAGTGGACAAGCTAAATCAAAACATTCTTCTAAATCAAGTAAAATGAGATGATTTACACTTCTGGGAACAAAAATTGTTATAAAGCCATTCTAAATAACAGATTATTCTATTGGAAAAATTCAGACACATAGAGGCACCTGGGTGGCTAGTCAGTTAAGCATCTGACTTTGGCTTAGGTCCTAACCTCAGAGTCCAGGGAGTGAGTCCTGCATCAAGGAGTATTGCCCCTCTACCTCTGCCCCTCACCCCACTTGTGCTTTCTCTCTCTCTCTCTGAAATAAATAAATAAAATCTTTAAAAAATTCAGACAAAGAAATTAAAGGACCAGTATAGAGAATACTAAAAAATACCCACATATATATGGCCACTTGATTTATGTTAAAGTTGCTATTGCATTGCAATAGGGAAAAGCATTATTTTCAATAAATAATAATAACTCATTTGAATATCAATGTGCAAAAAATGTATTGATCTTTGTTTCACCCAATATTCCAAAATAAATTCTAAATGAATTAAAGATATTATTAGTATGATAGTATTTCTATAAGATAACAGGATCATATTTCATTACTTAGGCAAAGAAAAAACTTCTTAAAAAGAAAAAGCTTCTTAAGCTAATCAAAAAGTACTCATCATTAACCAAAATGTTGCTAAATTATACAATATTAAAATTAATAGGCAATATTATTAAAAAATACCACTGTGAGAGTGAAAAGACAGGCCACTGAGCAGGAGACTATATTTTCAGCACCTAAAATAGAATAAGTCTTGTATACACAATTTAGAAATAATTTTTGAATGAATGAGGGGACAACTGCTTCTGGGAAAATGTATTTGTATTTTGTCCAATTTGTATTTTGCTCTGTTCCTGTTAAGTACTACTAAGCCCTGGATACTCTACACACACTTTACACACACATACTCCACACACATACATACACACACACACACAAACATGAAGGCTCTGAAGGTTAAAAAAATAAAGCAAGCAAAAAAGCAGACTGACTGGAGACTTCGGGACAGATGACCAGTTTGTGAGCTCTCTGGGTTTTCTTTTTATCTCACATATATCAGACTTGCCACAGATTGAGCTGGCAAGGCATGCAGGGAAAAAAAGAAAAGAAAACAAAAAATGCAGAAGTCTGCTTTCTTTACACAAAGGATCAGAAAAGAGGCAGCATGAGAAAACAGAAAACTTGTAGACAATAACTGCCCTAATCTAGCCAAAGGCACAGAAAAAGCTGTGCTGGACTCCCACCAGCCAGCAAAGGTCTTGTGGGGAGCCAGGACTCCTCCCACCCTCTCAAGATAATAACAGGCAGCCAACACTCCCCAGGCTGTCCCCTAAGGACATGTCAGAGAAGACCAATATTAGGAATGAAAAATTATCCCTCTACTCTCTAGATCTTCCAGCTACACTAAGAATTCAATTTACATGAGACAGATTGACAGGAGGAAAAAAAGTCCACAAATTGTATTATGTGTATATAGAGGCCCAACAGTAACATTGAGACCTCAAAAAATGACCGGAGCAGGGAGTTTTTATAGTTTTAGACAAAGAGACAATAAATGTGAGGAATTGACAGAATAAAGAAAACATATGTTTGGGAACTTTATTTAGGACCAGTGGAATTTGAACTGATGTAGTAGATTAGTAAAAAAGTAACATGTTTTATTTCTAAAGCTTTCTAGGCTTTAAAGTTCCTATCTGTACTCCAGTGATAAGGATTTCTTTTTCTTCTTACTAAAGGGAAGGTAACTCTCATATGGAAGATTTATGTCCTGCTTTAAGGGATACAGAGGAAGGTTCAAGGGTCCTTGCACTGGCTCTTCCTCAAGTAACTTGTATTCAAAATAATCAATATGCCAAAGTGGTACATTTTGGGCAGCCTGTCCTTGGCCACCATATCAACTATGGAGATGGAAATTTCTTCCTCACCAGGGAGTAATGAAGCTCCCAAAATCCACCCAGCCTCACCTATGGTGTCACTGGGACCATGCTGGGAGCACAGACTTCTATCCCCAGTTGGCAGTAACAAGGTGACTCCTACTCTTTTCCAAGATAATGACACAAGAAACTTAGAAGGAAGTCAAGAATTTCCCTACTTCCAGGGGAATTAATCCATCTTCTTCCCACACCAAAGTGGTGTCAGTGGAGACCATGTGACACCTGTCTAAGCTGTAGGGGTATCATGAGAGGCCTGGTACATCTGGAACCCACAGTCCTGCTGAGCAGTTAGCTGAGGCCAAATGGGAAGCATGGAATTCTACTCACACAACCATGGAATCAAAACATCATCTCTTCCCCTTCATTTGCAGGAATGCTATCGGAGGAAGTCCCCTACACAGAAGATGTAAGTAGATCCAGTGTCCATGTTCCAGAAGAAAATCACCCATTATACCAAGAAACAGGGAGATCTCAAAGTGAATAAGAAAAGACAACAGATGCCAATAGTTAGATAACAGAAATGTCAGAATTGTCTGACAAAGATTTTAAAGCAGTAATTAAAAAGTATTTCAATGAGCAACTGCACACACCTTTGAAACAAATGAAAAAATATGATCTTAGCAAAGAAAGAAGAGACATTAAAGAGACCCAAATGAAAAGTTTAGAAGAGAAAAATACAATAAACAAATAAAATGCTCAATGGATGGGCTCAACAGTAGAATGGAGGGGATAAAGAATAGGTTATGTGAATTTGGGGATAGAAAAATAGCCATGATCTACTATGAACAGCACACACCACACACAAAAATAGATTTAAAAGGAAAAAAAAAAGTTAACAGTTTACCTGTATAAGTGTAAACAAGATCTAATATTCATGTCATTGAAATCCCTGAAGATGAACAGAAAGTGGGTCAGATTGAAAAAGTACTCACAGGAAAACAAAATGGCTGAAATTTTCCAATTTTCCTCCCAAATTTGGCAAAGGACATAAACTTACAGATTTAAGAAACCGTGTGAACTCCAAACATCAGGAGTGTAATGAAACCATACCACAACATATCATAGCCAAGTTTCTGAAGCTAAAGACAAAGAAAAAAAAAAAAAAAACTTAAAAGCAGTGAGAGAGAAATGATACCTTTCCTAGGAGGACAACCCATTAAAATCACAGTGATTTTTTTCATTAGAAACTATGAAGTAGGGACACCTGAGTGGCTCAGCATTTGAGCGCCTGCCTTTGGCTCAGGGCGTGATCACGGATTCCTGGGTTCGAGTCCCACATTGGGCTCCTTGCATGGAGCCTGCTTCTCCCTCTGCCTGTGTCTCTGCCGCTCTCTCTCTCTCTCTCTCTCTCTCTGTGTCTTTCATCAATAAATAAATAAATAAAATCTTTTTTTAAAAAAAAGAAACCATGAAGGCCAAAAGAAAGAGGCGCAGGATTTTTCAAATGCTGAAAGAAAAGAACTGTCACTTATAATTCTGTACCCAAGTGAAAATGACCTTCAGGAATGAACTAATGACACCAGAGAAGAAAACTAAGATAATTTGTGGACAGCAAACATACTCTAAAATAATGGTGAAAGGAAATTCCATAAATAGAAAGAAAATTATAAAAGCAGGAAATGTGAAACATTAGGAAGAGTTATACACAAAGGGTATAAAAGTGAAATGTCTGTTCACTATGTAGAATTATATTACTATAAATCACAATTTGACTTAATTCAAATGCTATTATTGTAACCCGACATTCACGAGATAATTTGTGGGTATATATCTACTTCCTCATCCTTTAAGAGATGTTTAAAAAGTCATTGCAAACTTAGAATTCAGTGAAAAACACCCAAATCCAAAAGAATTAGGCAATGTACTTATACCAGTATAAGTGTTCTTGACAAATCATTACTTTGAGAAGGAATCTAGGTTATTTCTTGGTAACAGTATACTAGCTTTCCTCCACTTTTCACATATACGGAGATACAAACACACACAGACACACACACACACACACACACACACAGTTTAAATGGTCAGAGTATTTTTAGATTACTTATTCTTGTATTTTAATGTGTAACTTTATTCCTTGACGTAAGAGCATCTGAGTGCACGGGATCATTCCAGTGCATATCACAGAACGACTTTTGCAGATTAAATATGTAAATTACTCATGTCAAATAGAATTTTAGTTGGAGATGGTGACTTTAATGGTAAATCTAAGTAAAAAGAATACTACCACTTGGGGGACACTAAATTATATTTTAATATTTTAGACTGAGGAGCAGAGGTGGCAAAAAAGTCAAGAAACTAAGAGCACTTGCTAAATCAATTGAATGTGCACACAGTGACCTGCTTCTCTGAAGGGTATAATTGGGAGAAAGTTGGAACAGATCCTCTTGAGCAAGCACCATTATTTTAAAACACAGATAAACAGTTAAAAGGAAAAATAAAATATACGTCAATTTTGCAGCAATATATTTGACTGGCATTTTCTCTTCTTTTCCTAAAAAAATGCTGTGAGTCAATAGAATATAATAAGCAATAAGTCACATGCTTAATATAGGAATTAAAAATCAAGTATTTATGAGTTTTACGGTCTTTTCTGTGAAAAGATCATACATAGAGATGGTGCTAGAAAATAAAACAAATAATTTATAGGAACTAAGTTGAAATATGAGAGTTAATTTTAAGTAGTCTTCTATTTTGGAAGTGTGCTTACTTGTTTGACAGCTCAGCTCACAAGTGTCTCTTGTGGGTTTTTGTTTGTTTTGTCTCTGTCCCTGTCTCTCTGTCACACCTACACACAATACAAACACAAAATAAAAATACATTCAAGATAATCTCCCTATGAAAGTTTAACAATTGTATTTTTTAAATTTATCTGAACGGGTCCAATTTTTGTAAAACACTTTTAAATTTGTTTCCACTGGAAAAACCCTTATGCAAGCATCTGGTGGATGAGTCTGGCAAAATCTGGAAGGGAATGGATGAAAAATGAACAAATGGCTTAATAATGTTTACTTCATTTCAACATTCTGCTGATTGTGACATGTCCTAATATTTTGTGTATGTACTAAGATTGATTTGATGAAAAAAATGAGAAAAAAGAGACTCGCTCAATCATGGAAAAACATGTAGAAAGGGAAAAAGAGGAAATAAAAAATATAACCAGTATTTAAGCAGGAACTACAAACCTGGCTGAGAAAGTGCATGGAAAAGAAAAATAAAAGATAGGCTATAATACAGAAAGTCTCCCTAATGGCTCTGATTGGACTGACCTTCCAAGCAGCCAAGAAACAGCATTTCAGGTGTGATGGTCAAGAGGGAGGAAGGCAATGGAATTTGCTATGCTTTGAGTATGACATTTTAGTAGTATTTTGGTCTGTGAAATAGTATTCAATATGAAGAAAAGCTTTGATTTGGGTATTTTGAAGACGTTTCCACCTAAACTGCTTAATGTTAACTCTCTTTTTGTTTCTAATATACCCTCCATTGATTCACATAGATTTCCTAGTAGGCAATTATGACATCTGGAAAGAGAACACCTATAATATTTAATTTTCAGTAAGTATATCCCATGACTATTTTTTTACTTCCTTCTGTGCTGTGCTGAAGACTCATCAAAAGATATTAAATCATGAAAGTAATAGCAGACATCCACATCTTCCTTTAAAAATATTTTTAATATTTTACCACCAAAAATGTTCTCTTCTTTTAGACACTCTTTTAACAGTTTCAGAAAAGTCCTTTTTATTTATTATTTCTATGAATATTGAGTTTTGCTAGCTTAGCTTGAAATTATGTATTACACTCCTGCATGGTTTAGCTACTAATTTCGTTATATTGAGGCAATAATATTTTCCCACAATTTATTAATACCGAGGTTTCCTTTTTTTTCTCTCTCTCTTTAATATCAAATAGTCCTGTGATTCTGGGAAAGCTAGAACTGGCTTTCTGGAGGCTTCTTTCACTATGCTCTGTTTTCAATTTGCCAAGGTTTTATGAAGAAATTTTGACTTTCTATTCACAGTGATACTATTCTAGAGTTTTCTTGTATGTTTCTTTTCTACACGGGGAATTGGTACTACACGAGCCTAATAGATGACCTAATTAGCTATGCCTCTCTTTCTAGGCTCTGAAACAGAATATGTAACATGTATGTTATCTGTTTCTTACTGCCAAAGTGAAACATACTAAATAAATCTACTGGGCAGGCTATATGCACTGTACTTCTATGTGTGTAAAATAGAAGTACAAAACTTTCACTGAGATTTATTTTATCTGCCAAACCAGATTTTGTATTTTCTCAGGAAAAAAAAAAAAGTTTTGTGAATTGTGTAGTTTCTATATTTTCAGAAAATCACTTGTTACCATAAGATTTTCAAAAATGATAGCTTACCTATCCATTTTTTGATAATTTAAGAAAGCATTTATATCTTTAATGTATCACTACTATTTATTTGTAACATTTTAATTGTGTCTTGTTTTCTTTTTCTGAATTTCTCAAATATATAATCATATTTATCAAATCTATTTCTCTAATTTTTGCCTTTTCTGTTTAAAAATTGTTATTCTTATTCTTTTAGTTGCTTTTATTACTTAAAGATAATAAGGCTTCTTGTATTGAAGCTTAGTTAACTTTTTTCCAGTTTTTCTTGATTGTTTTGTCAAAAATATTTTAGGCTATCACTTTTCTCACAACACTGGTTGTGTTTACTAATATATAGAAGTTTTTGTATTTAGTATTTTTCATTGTTATTTATTTCTAAAGGATTTGTAGTGTCCATCCACATTTTTTTCCTTTAAACTAAATTCTTAGGAGGATGTTACAGAAGTTTTAGGTTTGGAGATATTTTTCTTTTTCCTTTTTTTTTTTTGTTTAATTAAAGTTAAACAGAAAATGGCACATATACTTCTTGCCCTCTACAAAGTAATTTATTTCTAAAATTTAATGTTTCTTCTTAAAAATAAAATTTAAAAAATGTTTAAAAAGAGAATATAAACTGAACTAGAAGAACATAAAAATCTCTCCAGAACTGATTTCTGTGGGTCTATTGAACTTTGTTTCTTTTACTTTCCTTTGTTCTTTACAAAAAGGAGAGAAAGATTATTTTGGAGATTATAAGTTCTATAAGGAAGATACTTCTTTTCTCTACTATTTTATCTTGGTAATGAGCCTGTTACACAGTTTTAAAATGTTTGAATGAATTAATGGATGAGTGAACAAAAATTGTTGCGCTAGAACATCTGCCAAAGAGGCAAGGAAACACATTAACTGGTTCCTAGACCTCTGTAGCTTGATGGGAATGTAATGCTCACAATCCCACTAACCTATTACAGACTATCATCAGGAGACAAAAAAAGAAAAAAAAAAAAAAAAGCCCTTAGATACCTACTTTCAAGAGCCAACCTATAAATAACTCTATATCCTTTCCTGCCTGGAACAAACTCCTTGCTTTCACTTTCAAACACATCATACAGCTGTTTGCAGAATAGCTGCTTGGTGAGGTGGCATTTTGAAAGCTAATAACTATATTCCTACCCAATCCACTGATTGACATAATTTTTCTCAACACTTTCCTTGGCTTGCTTTCCCTTTGGCTGAGAATCTGCACCCTGGGTTTCATAATATCTTTCCATTTCAACCCACCATTGGCTAGTCCATGGGTTTTCAGCACTGATTGTATTCTTAGCTGCAACAACAAGTTGCTAAAATCTTGGGACCCAGCATAAAATAATTTGTGAGAGCCCATAGGTACTACAGGTCATAGTATATCTCCCAGAGTAAGAAATTTAAGTTGCATGTAATTAAGATAATTCTCTCTCACTGTCTAAAGTAAAACTGTGATTTCAAGATAACTAAAATAGGCTTCCAAGTCCTGGTAAATTAGCATTATAGATTTCAGGGGCTAACTGAAAAAAAAAAAAGTTATTTAAGTAGGCAATATTTTGGCAATATTCAGTTGCCTTTCCTCCAGGTTCCCTGAAGAGAGGAGTTTTAGAGGCTCCAGACATACTGGATGTTTAACCACATGAAATGAGTCAAAATAAGAAAGCAATGGAACTTATCTTTGGCACAGTCAAGGTCTCCTACTCTGTGATAGTTTTTCTTCTGGGGCTTAGTATTCTTTTGTAACCTATAAAGATATAAACATGTAGTTATCTTACTATGTGTAGCTTATTGGTTGCACAAGATTTAATCATAAGAATTCTAAAAGATGGGCACTGTTTTGTCAATTTTTAAATTAATGGGTAAAGAGAAATATACAGCAGTGAATGGGGTGGCCCTCAGCTACACGGCTATTACTGCAGCCTATGTGGCCCTCTTATGGTGATTATTATCTCAAATAAGTTTTATATTTGGGTGTGAAATCAAATCTTCATCTACATGCTGAAATTATTTTAGTTTTGATTGTAAGGTAGGATATTCCCTGTGCTTCTGAACACACAACAGCTTTTTGTTCCTTACCCTTCTGCTGCTACCTGTTTCTTTTGTGTTTTGATTATGTGCTAAAGCTAAAGGGACTTCTCAGGTCAGGGTGTTTGTGTCTTTGCAAAGCATGGAAGAGCCACTCTTAGCACAAATGGTTCACCAAATATTTTAGAGATAGTAGATAATACCATATTTTAAGACTTTCCCCCCTGTTCTTTCCTTTTACTTTCTTTCCTGTTCTTTTTTTTTTTTTTTAAGATTTTATTTTTAAGTAAACCTTACTCCCAATGTGGAGCTCAAACCCACAACCCCAGAGTCCCATATTCTATGATTTGAGCCAGCCAACTGTCCCTCTTTCCATTTTTAACCCAAGATTTGGAGTAAGAAAAACACAATCAGAAAATTCCTTAAATTTAGCATGAGATTGGAATTACAAAGAGTCAGGGCCTCTGTCCTCAGAGAGGGTTTGAGATGGGTCATAAAAAGGCATTTCAACTTCCCAGCAAAGAAAATAGAAGGAAATTGACCAATTTTCAAGTGTTCAGGGGTCCTAAAATAACATAAAGCATACTGTCCTTGGGACTAAGACCTGAGGAAATTCTCTGTGCACACACATAATTTATTGAATAAATTTTAATAATTATTATAAAATTCACATAATAATAAATAGAAGTCTATATTTTAGATGCAGTGATGCAATGCAGTAATTAAGACCAGAGTTCCATGAATGGTCACTGTCTTTCTTTTTTCTTCCTTTCTCCACATTTATTTTTTATTTCTAACTTAAAAAAAAAAAAAGATAATTTTGAATGATTAATTTTTCAATGATTAAGTAATATCTGGTGATGACTAGAAAATCTGTTTTATTTGCTTTTACTTTTTTTGTAGGCATATGATGTGAATTGATATAAATAGCTGTGAATTATAGCTAAAATCATTTACCAAATTAAAAATAATCCCTCCCACACATTCAACTGCTGCACTAACTGACTGAAATCAAATGTGCATGCAACTAAACTGCATCACTACATCCTGGTAACTTTTTTTTTTTCATTCTGGTAACTTTTTTTTTTTTTTTTTTAAGATTTACTTATTTATTTTAGAGACAAAGAAAGAGTGGGGAAGAGGGGCCAAGGGAGAGAGAGAAAATTTCAAGTAGATTGCATACTGAGCATGGAGCTCTACATGTGGCTCGATCCCAGGACCCTGAGATCATGACCTGAGAGGAAATCTAGAGACAGACACTTAACCAACTGAGCCTCTCAAGCTTCCCTCATTCTGGTAGCTTTTTGATATGAACGAAGGCTCAGCAAGTTGAATATTATTATGAATTAGAGTAATTTTTAATCTAGTGTTCATCACAAAGCTTAGATGTCATTTTACACATGCCCACTCAAGATACTCTGAAACAGCACTGTCCAATAAAAATAAAATGCAAGTCACATATTCAATTTAAAATATTCTTATAATCATATAAAAAAGTAAACTGAAACAGATGAAACACATGGTAATATTTTTATTCTACTCAAAATATCGAAAGAATTCTTATTTCAACATTAATTCAATATAAAATTAGTATATATATAAAGTCTTCAGAATGTGGTAAGTGATTGTGATTTTCATTTACAGCACCTCTGAATTAGAGCTAATTTTCAGATGTTCCATAGCCACCTGTGATATGTGGCTGCCATATTGGAGAGCACAGCTCTTGGGAATGTATATTATTCCCTTTTCGGATGACTCACAGGAATTCTCTGTCTTACTAATACACAAGTAAAGAAGACTCTTTTTCTGAATGTTTTTTTCCCAGTCAATTGCAGATCCCAATACATGGTCTTATGTGCATAAATGCACATCAAGACTGACAACCACCCAAACTGAGCTCCACTGTGTTCAGCAGGACAGGGCTTGGATGCTGTAGTAGTGCTGAAGTGTTCAAAAGCTTCCAAGAAACTCTTCAGTTCTTGCATTGCTCTCCTAATTGATCAGTAAGGAGCAGTTCTGTGACTGACTCTGATATAGACCATTCAGAATAAAACTGCTCCATCAGAATCCCAACAATTGAGAGGTCATAAAAAGAAGCAGATTTTTATAGCAGAAAGATATTTATTAAATAAATATACTAATTGTAAAAATAATCCTATTCAATCTCCCATCATCCATGTCACTCTGGCCCACCACATCAGTAACTTTGTCAGAATGTACTAATTATTACATGGTATGAAAACTGCATGAGATAGTAGATAAAGATAGTAGATAATACCATATTTTAAGACTTTTTTAAGTTTCATCTTATAATGTAGATGCAGATGAAACTACATCAAAGTTCAAATAGAAAATTCACTGAAAAGTTTAAGCATGAAACATTTAAGAGATTAAAATAAATATAACATAGAAGGCTCAAAGGACAATTATTTAACTATCAAGGAATTCAGAGATATTTACAGAACTTGAAAAATCTAAAAGTGTTGATTTTCTTACTGGCTGTGTATTAAAAGTTGCAGTAACATTATCTTTTCTTATACAATTCAATCAAAAAACTTTTATACCAAAGGGTACCTGGGTGGCTCAGTCAGTTAAGCATCAGACTCTTAATATCAGCCCAGGTCATGATCTCAGGGTCATGATCTCAGTGTTGTGAGATCCAAAACTCCAAACTTCACTCAGCAGAATCTGCTGATACTCTCTCTCTCTCTCCGCCCTTCTTCCTGTGTGCATGTTCATGCATGTGCATGTACTCTCTTTCTCTATCTCTCAAATAAATAAATAAAATCTTAATTAAAAAAAAACCCTCTATTCCAAGAAGGTAGCACTTGGCATCCTTTGTTTATTCTAGTAAGTTCACGGCATGATTACAATTGATTTGATTAAACATAAAAAATTACTAATTTATTATTTTTATAATTTTGTTCTTTTATAGCAAAGGTAGACTTATAAAATTTTGTTTGTAAGCAATGAAAGCTTTAATCACCCAAGTCATTTTCTACTCTTTTATTTGAAATTCTTATATGAAAGAAGAAGCTATGTTCCTTTTTAACACCCAGGAAAGTTGATGCTTACACATGGGCACTTTAAAATAATGTTTTATTATATATGAACATCTGTTTGCCTCTATTCAGAATATCAACAGGGAAAGTGTGATCGAATATTAAATGTTGCCTACATCATTACTGTTAAAATGAATAAGATAAATATTTGAGCATAATGACATACTTTATCATAAAAACATATTGAGGTTATTTGGGGAATTCATAATGTTTCATTTAATCACAACAAAAAGTAAGGGGCATGAAGTATACAGAAAATGGGCTTGCTGATCTGGGAGTTATTTTCCTTGCTGTGATATTCAGTAAAATCCTATTAACTCAGACCCTACACAATTTGCAAATTAAGGTTATTTAGACATGATATATTGATTCCAGATTAGTAAAAATTTGGGAATAATGCATTTATTTGTAAACTATAAAACTATTGCTTAAGAGAAAGGGGAATGTGGAATAATCAAAGTCTCAGAAAAAATCTATATAAAGGGTGCTGTAATTCTAAATTCAGGAGTTGATGTTGGCTGGGCAGGGACTAGGGCCTCAGGGACAGACACCAGGCTGGTCTCAGCTATCCTCTCTCCAGCATGTGCCCTCTGGCCATCACTGGAGCCCTGTGCTTTCACAATCTCACCTTTAGAGAAAAAGGCTGAAATAGATGGTTATTAATTTTCCTGCCAGTTTTAAGTATTTATGATTCTAATTTATATGAGTTAAATGCTATATGTGCCTAGCATATATTACCAGGTAATTGAGACAATTGGGCATTTATTTCTATTTATTAAATTATGGCTTATGCAGCATATCCTCTATATTCTAAGGCACTTTTCTCCTTTTTATCCTTCATGATTAGAGAAATCAGCCAGCAGGTGGACATTGCTCTCAGATTATGTCTATTTTACTGCTTTGATTTTCCATACATTTGTTCAATGAAATCAAAGACTATATTTTATTTTATGTTAAATATTTTAAAAAATATTTTGTTAAGTGGTATTTATTCATGAATATTAAGTGGTATTTATTCATGAATATTAAATAGTTTAACATAGCATTATATTTAAACTCAATATAATATTTAAATGATTTCAATGTACTTACTTGGGTTCTATCTGGTCCTTTTTTTTTTTTTTAAATCTATCTGGTCTTTTAAGCCTGGCTGAATCATCCAAATAAGACTAGTTGGCTCCTAAGTTGTAGAGAACACAATTTTTTAGCTTCTTTTTTTTTAAGATTTTATTTATTTATTCATGAGAAACACAGAGAGAGAGGTAGAGACTCAGACAGAGGGAGAAGCAGGCTCCATGCAGGGAGCCCGATATGAACTCAATCCGGGACTCCGGAATCAAGCCCTGGGCAGAAGGCAGACCCTTGACCTCTGAGCCACCCGGGCGTCTCAATTTTTTAGCTTTTAAAAGAGCCCATTATATGATCCACTGAGATCTTGAGGAAGCATTAGAATATCTCATTTTATATCTCTATTTTTCTTTCCCTTTTCAAATATTCTATTTCTTCATATATTTTAGAAAGTACACCATCTTTTTATACAGCTTGGCAGATTTATTGTTTAAAAATAAATTGAAGATGTATTTAAATTGTGTTTACCAATAAGGGGCACATGTTAAAGAAAGTTGGAGAATGCCTGGGTGGCTCATTGTTTGAGCATCTGCCTTCGGCTCAGGGGGTGATCTCAGGGTCCGGGATCAAGTTCCACATCCAGTCCTACATCGGGCTCCCTGCATGAAGCCTGCTTCTCCCTCTCCCTATGTTTCTGTCTCTGTCTCTCTCTCTCTCTGTGCCTCTCGTGAATAAATAAATTTTTTTAAAAAAGAAAGTTGTGAGGATACTCTCCAAACCTATACTGTGAAGTAGAAATATAAGCAACATGTATAATTTTAAATATCTTAGAAGCCAGATTGAAAGAAAAAAGTAAAACCATTATCCAGCACATGCAAAATATTATCATTTAACATATAAAATTTTTTTATGATATACTTTACATTATTTTTTTTATATTTTTTACTCTATCTTGGCAATCCCATGTGTATTTTAGACTTAGGACACATCGCTATTTGGACAGGTCACATTCCAAGTTCTCATCAGTTATGTGTGTTGAGTGGCCTTCATCCTACACAACTCAGTTCTCAGTACAACACAAAGTTCTTCCTCCATTCAGTTTGTTCTTTACTCTCCATTTTGCTGTTGTTGTTATTGTTATCGTTTTTCCCTATCTCTAGAATTTCATACAATAGCCCCATTCTCATAGCTGGCTCTGTACCTTTGCTTTGGGCTGCACATAACATATTTAGTTTCCTGTTCTGTGCTCCTTGCATGCCCTTGCTCTGCTGCCCACTTAGATTTTGAGGACTGTCCCCAGCTACCTCCAGGGAACAGCTTAGCTGTGGGTTTCTGCTACAGGAATGATTTCTAATCACTGCTATTCTTGCTCAATCAGCAAGCCTCGCTGATGCAATACTTTTCCTAACACATTAGTCCTCAAACTATGCTTCTCCAAACTGGATTAAGGTTTTCCTTTACTTGAATACAATAATAATGTATATTTTCTAATTCATAGAAAAGAAAAAATCCAATAGAAAGAATTAATTTTTTCTACGTGCCTTTAAAATTTTTGCCCTAATAATATTTCTAAAAATATTGTTTCCTGCTAATATTTTTCCTCAGTGAATTCTCATAGATGGTGAAATAAATTTAATACAGAGAAAATATTGTTGATGGCAAACACTAAAAAGCATACTTTAGAAATATTATTTGTGATTTTTTTACACTAGTGTATTTTGACCTTTGCCAATCCATTTTTAGTTTATTAGCATGTAAGCCCCAAACTATGGAATTTTTCTTTCTTTCCTTTTTTTCTGTTGTATCCCCCAAGGTCTCCTAGAGTGTCTAACATACATTTGGAGAGTAATTAAATATTTATTAACCAAAGAATTTTTCCTGGGTCATAAAATTATTCCTATAAGTCAAATATTTCATGGTACATTCTACAAATAGTAGGATTACTATCAGGAGCTTTATCACCAAACAAGTGTGAGCATCAGTTGTGAAAAAGCTCCTCTAGGTTTTATAGAGAACTCTAGAAGTGCCACACCACATGAGGAAATTTGGTATTGTTTGCCTTAACCATGCCCCAGCATTTAGTGTCTGTCTTGCTTTCAAATGAGAGAACATTTGCCCAAGGGTCAGGATTCTTCCATGACCCTTTCTCATTCATGTGGCTTCACAGATCTTAGGAACAAAAACAGAAAGAGAAAGAAAACATGGAGTCAATCTCCTGGTCTAAATTAAAATTTTAAAGTATGGTGTTCTTTTTCAATCTGCACATTCTCCAATATCTCCATGATAATTATCTTTGTTGTATTATTTTTTGCAAGATTAAAAAAAATTTCTACTTTCAGTGTTGTTTTCATCTTCTGGTCAGTGTAGTATATTTGTTATATTTCTCTCCCTTACAGTAATTACATCCTATTCTACTTTCTTAGTAGCAAAGTTGATATATGAAACAGAACTTTCTATATATTTAGGCAGAAATAGAGTGGTTTCTGCACACTTTAAAAATCGTGATTTTGGTTATTGTTGCTTATTTTTTACTGAATCTCATTGTATATTAATTTGCTGAATGGATTCTAATTTGGAGAATCAATGCTTGATAAAGTCAATTACCCTGTCTGGTGAAACAGTGTTTTCTCCATGCCCCTTTGCCCTTTTATATTCTTTTTCCATTCTGTTTCTATTAACTTTATGTGTCTGACACAGAATAACTTTCCTATGTGCTTCACACTTGAGAATGTTGTGTGGTGAAAGGAATATGTTATTTGGATTTGGAGGAAGGAAACCACATCCCATTAGAAGCGTTATAGAAAATAAAGCATTCTGAGACTGCATTTCCCAATCACACTTGAGTAGCCTCCAAATTATTGGAGTCAATTATAATTGGAGTCAGTGCTTGAGGTCAATGGGCCAGGTGGGAGTTGGAAGATATGGTCTGTAAACATGGGTGGTTTATGAGCCTTTTAAGCTGTAGAAATACAAAGACAGAATGTTTTATATATTATTGTTTTCTGGAGAAATAAAGTGTCATGTAGGGATTTAGTGAATTAGTGAAATACATAGTTGGTCCTTGATGTTTTTATAAAACAAGATCATCCAGGAATACTTTTAAAGTCTTTTCCAGGGGATCCCTGGGTGGTGCAGCAGTTTGGCACCTGCCTTTGGCCCAGGGCGCAATCCTGGAGATCAAATCCCACATCAGGCTCCCCGTGCATGGAGCCTGCTTCTCCCTCTGCCTGTGTCTCTGCCTCTCTCTCTCTCTCTCTGACTATCATAAATAAATAAAAATTTAAAAAAAATAAAGTCTTTTCCAGTTCTCATCTATGATTTGTTTCTTTCTGTGATCCCACCATTATAGCCAAAATTTCCACAAGGGCAACCAGGCACAGTCCATTGTTGACCAAGAAAAGAAGCTGCAAAGCAAAAATAAACAAACAAAAAATAAAAGAGAACAAAACAACAACAAAAACATGTTTATTTAGAATCTTTGAGACTGCAACCAGGAGACACAGAATCCACAGAATTCCAAAGTGTGCTCTAAATTGTGAGTAGGGGGTGAAGGCTTATAAAGGCAAAAAATACAAGGTCATATAATTTGTGCAGTGCTGAAAGTTAAACAATCTAATACTTGATTGACTTTAGCTAACATTTTATATCCTCTGTTTCAGTCTAAAGTAGAAGGATTTTTTTAAGGGGTTAGTTGCAATTGACGAGTTGCAATTAACAGATGTCAGGAGTCTCATGGAGTTCTGGGAATTGAAAGAGGAGGCAAGCACTGGCCCTATTTCCTCAATATCCTCCCAACCCTATTTTAAATGGCTCTTTTAGCAAAACTTACTTCATTTTTGGAATCTCCTTTCACACCATGAACAGAGTACCAACTAACTCATCAAGCACATATGGAGTCTAGAGAGCATACAAAGTGTTTAGTTTTCCAGAAGCATGATCATTTGGATCCTGTAGAGTCAGTCTCAGATGAACTTTCTCCTCCCTCTGTGTCTATCTTTCTCTTCCCATTTCTGCATCTTTACCCAGGCTTCCTGCTGCACATCCCTGCCCGGTTCCATTCTGGTCAAATGCTGTGTGATAATTGATGTTTCATTCTTCTTTGATGTTTCATTCTTCTTTCTCATGGCCTGGGAGTTCTCCATAGTATGCATGAACCCACAGTTCTCCATGGAAGAAATATTAGCTATTCTAGAGTATAGATCCTCCGTGATCCTTTCTGCATGCCAATAGGCATTGCTTCTCATAGCCTAATTTCAAAGGTTATTAGATTAAACCAGTCCCTTTTCAGAAAGAATATGAATGAGAAGGAGAATAAATGGAGTTAGTGAGACAGAAAACCCTGAGCTACCTACCATTCATTTATTCATTCAGAATTTAATGGAACTCACCTATGCACCTACAATCATCCAAGGTACTAGAACATTAAATTAAATCAAACACCGTCTTTTTTTTCTCAAAATTTCTTTTTCTAATGGAGAAGACAGACATGCAAGTGGTGAATTACATTGTAAAGTGCCTAAGTGCTATGATAGAGTCTAAGCAAAAGACTGTATAAGATAAATTATTTCAATAGGACAAAAATTGAAAGCTGAGTGTTTCAAGTAGCAATTTATCTGGAGAATCTGGTAACATAGAGGTAAAACTTTTCACCTGCAATACACACATGGTTCATTTAAAACAAAATATGGTGATGGATCAATCCATTCCTACTCTACCATGTTAAAGTGTTTATAGAGCATACCTGCAAACACAAGATGGATTTATTAGTATTGATAAAACTTGAAATAGAGTTGTGTCAATGGTCACTACGTAGAGAATTGGGAACAATTTAAGAAAGAATTGGTAAAACACTAAACTGGACTTTGTGAGGTCCTCAAAGAAAATCCTTTGTGTGCCACTATCTTCTGTGACAGCTTAAAAACTGTTTCTACAAAGTGTTGACAATGTGTTAAATTATGGACAGTGGCTTTATAGAAAGAAGTGGAAATCTTGGTTATCAAAGAGTGAACATTTTAGGAAGAAATATTTTAAAATCATTTGAAAGATTTTTGTTCTGTAAAAGAAAAATACTCTGAGGAAAAAGTGTTTTATTTATAATTTTTCCAGCTCTTCTCATTGCTAGCAAGATGATTTTCCTTAAAATGAGTTAAAGACTTTGTGAAATGCCAAATCAAATATAGAGCTGGACTCAGGAAGTTGATGTCACTTAGCATGCCTGGGCACTTAGCACATCTAAACTTTTTCAAAATATTTTTTTTCCTGCCAAAGTAAGGATTTCTACAACACTCTTAGCATATAATGAAGAGCTGTGTTAAATCTCAGATATACTATGTAGTGAGTGTTTGTGTTACTGTGTATTTACCTTTTTTTTCCCTTTTTTAAAAAGATTTTATTTATTTATTTATTCATGAGAGACATAGAGAGAGGCAGAGACATAGGCAGAAGGAGATGCAGGCTCCCTGTGAGGAGCCTGATGTGGGACTTGATCCCAGGACCCCAAGACCACAACCTGAACCGAAGACAGATACTCAACCACTGAGCCACCCAGGCACCCACCTGTGTACTTACCTTTGAACTTCAGTTGCATAACTCTCCGATTGTCTTCATAATATGTAACTGACAGTTTGGTAAGAGAGTTGAATGGAACAGCCCTATGGAGCGTGGAATGTACAAACCTAGGTACTCACCTGAACTTCCATGAATTGGTCCCAGCTCCTTCTTTCTATGACCTTTGAATTAGATATCTAGTTAGATTAAATTTTGAGCAGAGTGGACGAAGTAGCTCTTGTTCTTCAAATATTTTGATTGCATATACCCTTTGAGACATGTTCAAGAAATTTCAGCACTTTGGGGAGAAACAAGAATTTATGACTGCCTTTGGGAATGAGTATTTTCTTTTCTTATCCTATTCTAAATGGAGACTAAAGATAAAGGAGATAGACAGGAACACAGTATCTTGAAATATGATAAGATAATTGCAAGAATGGTTGTGTAAGCTAGTACTAGGGAACACTAGGAAGAGTAGCAGCAGGCTTAGCTTCTGAGGATGAAGCTCTGCATGAGCTATGTTTGGAAGGTGGGAGGCACTTTTACTAATGCTCAGATGCAGAAAGGCATCTGAGAGAATCATGTTACAGTAAGCAAAGGACAAGACTGCTACGACAAGACCACCATTAAAATGCAACCTCCTCCAGTCATTTACACAATCCTAGAGAAAATATCTTGATGTATGCTGTTCAGGATCCTTTGAGATGGGAATCAACTAATTCTGAGAAATTTTAAGAGAAAAACATCCCACTTGTGAAAAAGGCATCCCTGAATATTAGTATGTTACATACACACATAAGTAGATCTGTCGTGTCAGTGCACATTTATGCTGTACCCTGAAGACCTGTGCACTAACAAAGGAATTATGCTCAGCCATTTAAAGCCAGGCTTCTGGCAAACTAGGAAGGGCAGAAGCAGCATGCCCACTTCCATCTCATTGTTCTCTCTTATTTTTTTTTAAGATTTTATTTATTTATTCATGAGAGACACACAGAGAGAAGCAGAGACACAGGCAGAGGGAGAAGCAGGCTCCCTGCAGGAAGCCCAATGTAGGACTCTATCCCAGGACCCCGGGATCACAACCTGGGCCTAAGGCAGACGCTCAACCACTGAGCCATCCAGGTGCCCTTCCTCATTGTTCTCTTTTAGAGCTAGAGAAAGCCGAAGGGTTGAGAGGGCTAGGATGTCACTAGAGGTAAGCAGAACAGGGTGAGTCTTAATCTTCAGAGGAAGGAAAAGTGAGTTGGATGGATCCCAACTTACAGAGCCCACTTCAAACTCTGCCAGCTTCAGCTGGACGCCACAGCCTCCTCTGCGACCAGCCATCTTCTGGTAGATGTAGGAAAAGAAATCTGCTGCCTGGCTCAGGGTTAAATGCTGGAGATTTATCTCTTACCTGAGCACTTGCTCTTTGGACTGCAGTGATTCCTCCTTCCTGTCCTTTTCAGGTTTCATAGACTTAATCTTAAAATTGCGCTAGAATAGGGGCACCTGGGTGGCTCAGTTGGTTAGGTGACCAACAGTTTATTTTGGCTCAGTTCGTCATCTCCAGTGGTGACATCAGCCTGCTTAGGGGTCTGTGCTCCATATGGAGTCTGCTGTACAGTCTCTCTCTCCCTCTGCTTCTGCCCCTGGACCCACTTGTACTCTCTCTCTCTCTCTCTCTCAAAATCAGTAAATAAAATCTTTTAAAAAATTGAGCTAGAATACGTTTTGTTACAAGGCAAAAGCCATCTTTCAAGAGCCTGATAAGTGATCTAGACTACTGAGCTTTAATGTTTTTGCTCTATCTTCTAAAAAAAAAGTGAAAAAAAATTATTTGCAAATTTCAAACTGATCTCAAACATTCTCCTCTTGTGTTTAAATACTGGAGTTACAAATGGTATATATGTTGGTGTTTTGAAATATTAACATTTTAAAACAAAGCTGTCACATGATTTAAATATATGGGATGGAATAGTAATATCATAACAATTAGATACCTTCATCTGCTCATTTAAAAATAAAACCTTCTTTAAAAGTCATAAATTTTATAGTATTTCACTTTCTTCCTAATTTTGTACTGCCCTTCTATATTTTCTCTAGCTTATCCTAATGTAGTGTATTTTATCACGGAAAATCTTTTACTTATCACCATTTTATGAATCTCTGCTGTAAAATATGTCTACATATTCAAATTTAGATGTTTGTATTTCTTGTAATCAAAAAGCAGTAAATATTTTTTTCTTTCTGGATTATGCTATTATTACAATTATTAGTAGCACAAAACTGATTAAAACATTATAAAATGAATTTGTATTAATAACTATTAAATATAAAAAATAAACTTTTAAATGAAACCTCTTAATGAGATGCATTTTTTTTCAATTAATTCATGTACCTGTAAACATTACTAATTGCTGAAATGAGACAGAGTTCAGTGAAATTAACAGGAAAAAAGGAAAAGTTTAGACCACATTAAATCTAAGTCCTAAAAAGATGAGTTAATAATTGTTGATGATGTATTATTTACAGTAAAATGAGTACATGTTCTCATTAATTATTCCAGATTTAATTAGTCTGTCTGAAATGAATAAATGAGCAAATGAAAGTTTGGGTAACAATAGAGTGTAAGAGATTAGATAACAAGTAAAAATGAATAGAAATTTAGAGAATATGATAATTTTGGGGGTAAAGTTCATGAAAATATTTTCCTATGTAGTTAAATATACATTGAAGAAAATATAAAACCCTCACTTATTTCTAATATATGTTGCTAATACTTAGTAACTTATGTTGATTTGAAGAAAGTAAACACGGGGCTTCTTTCTTCCTTCTCTGTGCTATGATACAGAATTTGCAACTGAGATACTAATCAAGACATTAAATTTAAAAATGCACTAAGATGCAAAAGTTGAAATGCAAAGAAGACACACTTTCTAACAGGTAATTTTTAGCATATTTTAAAATAATTCTTGGCTATTTCATATCTAGCTATACAGATATTCTCCATTAATAGGTAGATAAGGACACAGGCTTGCTATTTATGTGTTGTCTGGAAGAAATAAAGCATGGTCACGTTCAATATTTTTTTCTTTTTTCTGTTTATGCTGATGCATGCTACAACATGGATAAAGCTATTTTTATTTTTTTATTAATAAGATAAAATTAGCATGTTACATTATATAAACTTCAGGTATACAGCATTGTAAGTTGACATCTGTATTCATTACAAAGGGATTACCTCCAAAAGTCTAGTTACTGTACAACACCATACGTTTGACCCCCTTCATCCATTTCACCCACCACTCCAACCCCCCCTTCTGCTAAGTGCTAACCTGTTCTTTTTATCTATGAGGTTTTTTTTGTTTCATTTTTTTGCCTTGATTGTGTGTGTGTGTGTGTGTGTGTGTGTGTGTGTGTGTGTTTTATTGAACTGAGGTATAGTTGACACACAATGTTACATTAGTTTCAGGTATACAATATATGATTTGAGAATTCTATCATTATGCTATGCTAACCACAAAGTGTAGCTCCTGTCTGTCACTATACAAGGCTGTTACAATACCGCTGACTATATTCCCTCTGCTGTACCTTTCACTCCCATGACTTAATCATTCCATAACTGGAAACCTGCATCCTCCACTCCCCTTCACCCATTTGGCCTAACCTCCATGCCCATCTCCCCTAGCAACCATCAGTTTGTTCTCTGCATTTATGGGTCTATTTCTGCTTTTTTGTTTTTGTTTCTTTTGTTTTGTTTTAGATTTCACATATTAAGTGAAATCATACTGTTTTTGCCTTTCTCCTTCTGACTTATTTCATGTAACATAATACCCTCAAGGTCCATCCAGGTTGTCACAAATGGCAAGATTTCATTCATTTTTATGGCTATGCAGTACTTCACGGTATATATATATATATATATATATATATATATATATATATATCATTCACTTTTTATCCTTTCATCCATTGATGGACATTTTGGGTGTTGCCATATCTTGGTCATTGTAAATAATGCTGCTAAAAACATTGTGGTGCACGTATCTTTTCAAATTAGTGAAATATATTTTTTGGTATTCTTTGGATGAATACCCAGAAGAGAAATACCTGGATTGTATAGGAGTTCTATTTTTAACTCTTTGATGTATCCCCATATGGTTTTTCCATAGTGGCTGCACCAATTTACATTCCCACCAAGAGTGCATGAAAATTCTATTTTCTCCACATTCTCTCCGACATTTATTAATTTTTGTCTTTCCGATAATAGCCAAACTAACCAATGGGAGAGATTTCATTGTGGTTTTGATTTGTATTTTCCTAATAATTAGTGATATTGAACATCTTTTTATGATACCTGTATATCTTCTTTGAAAAATGTCTATTCAGATCATTTGCCCATTTTTTAATCAGGTCTCTTGGTTTGTTATTGTTAAGTTGTATGTATTCTTTATATATTTTGGATATCAACTCCCTGTAAGATATGTAATTTGTAAATATCTTCTCCCATTCAGTAGGTTGATTTTTCATTTGGATGATGGTTTTCTTTGAGGTGCAGAAGTTTTTAGTTTGACATAGTCCCATTTATTTATTTTGGCTTTTCTTCCCCTTTCCTTCAGATTCAAATCCACAAAAACATATCTAAAACCGATGTCAAGGAATTGGCACCTATGTTTTCTTTCAGAAGTTTTATTCATGTCTTACACTTAAGTATTTATTCCATTTGAAGTTAATTTTTGGTATGGTGTAAGATAGTGGTCTAGTTTCATTATTTTTCATGTGGCCATACAGTTTTCTCACCAACATTTACTAAAGAGACTCTTCCTTCCTCCCTTATATGTTCTTCCCCTCCTTTGTTAGAAATTGGTTGTCCATATAAGTGTATGTCTATTGTTGGGCTGTCACTTCCGTTCCATTCATCTGTGTGCCTGTTTTTATGCCAAAGGGTATTCTTTTGATTACTATAGCTTTGTAATACAATTTTAAGGTAGGAAGCATGATTCCCCAGCTTTGTTCTTCTTAAGATCACTTTGGTTTTTCAGGATCTTCTGTAGTTCCATACAATTTTTTAATTTATTTCTTCCAGTTCTTTAAAAAAAAATTGACATTGGAATTTTCATAGGGATTTCATTGGACCTAGATTGCTTTTGGTAGCATTGTTAATATTAACAATATTATTAATTCAATTCCATGACCATTGAATGTCTCTTCATTTATATCTTCTTCAATTTTCTCAATCAATGTCTTATAATTTTCAGTTTATAGGTCTCTTAC
Source organism: Canis lupus dingo (assembly GCF_003254725.2). Lineage (NCBI taxonomy): Eukaryota > Metazoa > Chordata > Mammalia > Carnivora > Canidae > Canis > Canis lupus. The sequence goes on along the minus strand of NC_064261.1, from coordinate 25,809,568 downwards.
CTTTTTGGTTAAATTTATTCCCATGTATATATATATATTTTTTATTTTTGATGCATTTATAAATGAGATTTCTTTCTTTTTTTAGAATTTATTTATTCATGAGAGGCAGAGATATAGGCAGAGTGAGAAGCAGGCTCCCCACGGGGAGCTCGATGCAGGACTTGATCCCAGGACCCCGGGATCATGATCTGAGCCTAAGGCAGATGCTCAACTGAACCAACCAGGCGTCCCAATGGAATTGCTTTCTTAAGTCCTCTTTCTGATAGTTTAATATTACTGTAAAACAAAACAAAACACGAACAAAACACCACTGATTTCAATAGATTGATTTTGAATCCTGAAATTTCACTAAATTCATTTTTTTAGTTCTGTAGTTTCTTGGTGGTCTTAGGGTTTTCTATATAAAGTATCATGTCATCTGCAAATAGTGACAGTTTTAACTTCTTCCTTTCCAATTTGAGTGTCTTCATTTTCTTATTTAGTTGTTCTGGCTAAAACTTTTGAAACTATGTTGAATAAAAGTGACAAGAGTGGGCATCCTTATCTTGTTTCTTATATTTAGAGGAATAATTTTCAGTTTTCCACAGCTGAATATGATGTTAATTTTTGCATTTGTCATCTATAAGCTTTCTTATATATTGTGGTATATTCCTTCTATACCAACGCATTGAGAGTTTTTATCATAAAAAGATCTTGAATATTGTCATATAGTTTTCCTGTAGCTGTTGAGATGACTATATGATTTTTATCTTTCATTTGGTTAATGTGTTATATTATGTTGTTTGATTTGTATCTTTGCATCTCTGGAATAAATTCCATTTGATAATTTTGTATGATCTTTTTAATTTAATGATGAATTTTGTGTGTTAATATTTTTTGAGTATTTTTGCATCTATGTTCATGGAAGATACAGGCCTATAATTTTCTTTTTTTGTATGGTGTCCTTTTCTGATTTTGGTATGGGAATAATTCTGGTCTCATAAAATGAATTTGGAAGTCTTTCTTCCCCTTTAGTGTTGTTTGTTTGTTTGTTTGTTTTAAGAAGAGTTTAAGAGATATAGGTATTAAATCTTCGAATGCTTGATAGAATTCACCAGTGAAGGTGTCTAGTCCTGGACTTTTGTTTGTTGGGAAGTTTTTGATTATGGATTCAATATCCTAAGTAGTAATCAGACTATTCAGATTTCCTATTCATGATTCAGTCTTAGAAGATTTGTATTTCCAGGAATTTATCTATTTCTTCTAGGTTGTCCAATTTATTGACGTATAATCATTCACAGTCGTCTCATTATATTTTGTATCTCTCTGATATCAGTTGTAATTTCTTCATTTCTGATTCTATTTATTTGAATCCTCTCTCTTTCTTCCCCTCATTAGTTTACCTAAGGGCTTATCAATTTTATCTTTTCGAGGGATCAGCTTTTTGTTTTATTGCTTTTTTAGTCTCTATTGCATTTGTTCCCACTCTGATCTGTATTATTTCTTTACTTCTACTAACTTTTCTCTTTGTTTGCACTTTTTCTACTTCCTTTATGTGTAAAGTTATATTACCTGAGTCTTTGTTTACGAAGTAAGCCTTTATTATTATGAATTTTCCTCTTAGAACCATTTCTGGTATGTTATATTTTTCATTTGTCTTTGTGTATTTTTAAAAAATATTTTATTTATTTATTCATGAGAGACACAAAGAGAGAGAGAGAGAGAGAGAGGCAGAGACACAGACAGAGGGAGAAGCAGGCTCCATGCAGGGAGCCCAATGTGGGACTCAATCCCGGGACCCCGGGATCACGCCCTTGGCCAAAGGCAGGCGTTAAACCGCTGAGCCACCCAGGGATCCTCTGTCTTTGTGTACTTTTTAAAGTTTATTCTTTGAGTTATTTTATGATCCAACAGTTATTCAGTAGCATGTTATTTAATTTCCACATTTTGGTTTTTTTTTTTATTATTGTTTTTGTTTGTTTGTTTTCCTATTTGATTTCTTGTTTCATGCCATGTGGTTGGTGAGGATGCTTGATATGATCTCAGTCTTCCTGATTTTACTGAGAAAGTTTTACAAAAACTTTTTGTTTTATGGCTAATGTGTGATCTATCCTGGAAAACGTGCCATGTGAACTTAAGAGAAAGATGTAATCTGCTGTTTCTGGGTGGAATGTCCTGTATATGTCTCATGTCCATCTAGGCCTAATGTAGTGTGTTAAGGTTGATGTTTTGTTATTGATGCTCTGTCTGATTAATCCATCCCTCAGAGTAGATGGGATTGTAAAGTCCCTTACTATAAATGTATTGTCTAGTTCTCCCTTTAGGTGGACTACTATTCACTTTATATATTTGGGTGCTCCTGTGTTGGGTGCATATATATTTATAAATGTCATAGCTTCTTGCTGGATGGAAGCCATTACCATTACGCAATGCCTTTCCTTGTCTTTTACTGTAGTCTTCATTTTAAAGTCTATTTTATCTGATATGAGCAGAGTTATACAACTTTCTTTTCATTTCCATTTGCATGGAGCATTTTTTCCAAACCTTCATTTTTTAGTCTCTGTGTGTCCTTACTTCTGAAATGAGTCTTTTTTAGACAGCAGCATATCAATGCCCCCCCTTTTTTTTTACCCACTCCTTCACTATGTATTTTGATTAGAGAGTAATGTACATTTTGTTTAAGTTGTTATTGATAACTATGTACTTACTGTCATTTTGTTAATTGTTTTCTGGCTGTGTAGTTTGTGTACTTCTCTGTTCTTTTCTTCTTCTCCTCTCTTTCCTTTTGGTTTGAATGGTTTTCTTCCATACAACACTAGATTTCTATGTTATTTTCTTTTGTGTATTTTCCATGAGTTTTTACTTTGTGTTTACCATATAACATATCACATATAGCATCTATGTATTTAACAGTCTATTTTATACTATAGCAACTTAAATTTGAACACATTCAAAATCTTACATATTACTCTATACCCCATGTTATATATTTTGTTACATTTTACATCCTTTTATGCATCCCTTAAAAAATAATTGTAGTCTTAGTTAATTTTACTACCTTTCCTTTTAACCTTTATACTTGCTTTGTAAATGTTTTCCCTGCTGTCTTAACTGTATATTTACCTTTCTCAGTTTTTTTTTTTTAATTTTGCATTTTTTATCTCAAAGGAGGTCTTTTAGCAATTCTTATAAGATTGTTTTAGTGGTGATGAAATCCTTTAGCCTTTGTTATTTGGAAAATTCTATATCTCTCCTTCAATTCTGAATGATAATTTTGCCAGGTAGAGAATTCTTAGTTGGAAGAGTTTTTTTGTTTGTTTGTTTGTTTGTTTGTTTTTGTTTTTTCCTTCAGCACTTTAAATATGTCATGCCACTCTCTTCCAGTCTTCAAAATTTCTGCTGAGAAATCTACAGATAGACAATACAAGGGGTTTCCCTTGTATATAAGAAATTGTTTTTCTCTTGCTGCTTTTCACATTTCTCTTTAACATTAACTTTGGCATTTTAATTATAATGTGCCTTGGCATGAATCACTGTAGGTTTATTTTCTTTGGAACTCTTTTCAATTCCTAGACCTGGGTGTCTGTTTCCTTCCCTCAGATTAGGGAATTTTTTTTTTCCATTATATTTTTTCAAATAAGTTTTCTAGCCCTTTTTCTCTTTCTTCTCCTTCTGAAACTCATAATGTAAATATTTTAGTGCCTATTGTTGTCTCAAAAATCTCTTAAGGAATTTTAAGTTTTTTTTTTCTTCTTCTTGCTGTTTTTTTTAAGTGATTCACATTTCCTTTTCTTCTAGCTTGTTGATTCATATTTTTTTCTTTATCCAGCTTGCTGTTGAACCCCTCTGTGGTATTTTCAGTTTGGTTAGAGTATTCTTAAACTCTGTAACTTTTGTTTGGAACTTTCTTATAATTGTTACTGTTTTTTTTTTTTTGTTTTTTTTTTGAAAGTATCACCATGTTTATCCATTCCTCTCCCGCTGCCAATGAGCATTCTCCCATGTTTAAGACCAAAACTTAGATGGCTATTCCTTTGAACTCTTTATCAGGTAGATTACTTATCTCTTTCATTGATGTCTTTTTCTGAGGTATTGTCTGTTTTTGTTTGTTTGTTTGTTTGTAATATATTCCTCTATCTCCTCATGTTTTTCCTAACTCTCTGTGTTGTTTCCATATATTAGATAAATGAATTACACCTCTTAGTTTTGAAGGAGTGGTCACTAGAAGGCTTAGGTGTGTTTCTTTTTATTTTCTTTCCATCTTTATTTGTTTTCTGTTCAATGCCTATAAGTGGTAGCCTTCCAAACTATGTCTCTACTTTTTTCAGTCTTGTGTGGCCCACAAGCACAAACCCTCCTGGCTAACAGTGTTAGGTTCAAGGGGTTTCCCTGTGTGATGTTAGCATGCCTTCTGGGTCTGGTGGAGTGGGGCCTTGTTAGACAAACACTGAGCTGGCTCTGGTGGGACATAGTCACAGGGCTATGGTGGGGCAAGGTGAACAGCTATGGTGAGGAAGATTTATGGTGCCAAAAATGGTGCCTACCAGCCCAGACAGCAATAATGAAAGAGAGAAAAAAGAATGATGTCATTTAGTTTCTGTGTCCCCAGAGAGTTCTCCAATAGATCCCTGCCCCTTAGATATAATCCCTAAGATCAGAAAAAAAAAAAAAAAGAAAGAAAAGAAAACAACAACTCCTTCATGCACAGTGCAGTTGCTTCTCATGCTACTGCCTCTACTTTCTAACTCCTAGTGAAGGCATAAGTGCACAAACCCTTTGGGAGTGGGATACTGGGTTCCTACAGCCCTCCACTTCTCCCAGATATTAGCCCCTCTGATTTCAAGGACAGTTGTTTTGGAGGTTCACCTTTCTTTGGGGGCATGTGCCACAGTCTTGGGTTCCCAAAATAGGGCTCGAACTCCTCATTCTTCAGAAAACAATAGCAGATTTGTGATATTCCTGCTTCTTATGGGCTGCTGTGCTGGGCATGGAGATCTTGTCAAGACTGCTTTCCTGCCCCAGCTACCCATCTTCTTGATGTGTTTTTTGTTGTTATTATTTTTGTGGGGTTTTTTTGTTTGTTTGTTTGCTTGCTTGCTTGCTTGCTTTGCCCTGTATTGTAGAAGAGCTCTTCTGCTTCTCTTCAGGTCTTTTACAGAAAGAATTATTTTAAATATCTTTGTAACTTTGGTCTGTCCATGGGAGGAGTTGAAAATAGGATTTTACTATGCTACCATCTTGGACTCTCTTTCTACCCCTTTATGTTTCTTATTAATTTTGTCTTTGTTCATATAAGACTTTCCATCTAGATAACGTATTTTTCAGCACTGCTAGAGGATGGAAAAATTCTGTTTTAATATATGGTGTCTTGACTGGAAAATACCTAGTTGACTCCAAAGTTCCAAATGTCTTGTTTTCTCAGTATCTTAAATTTTTCAAATCTCAAATGATTTTTTTTCATTTTCAATTTTTTTTTTTTGACAGAGAGAGAACGAGCACAGAGAGAGAAGAAGCAAGTTCCCTTCCTGAGCAGGGAGCCCAAAGTGGGTCTCAATCCCAGGGCCCAGCTATCATGACCTGAGCCAAAGACAGATAGTTAATTGACTAAGCCACCCCAATGCCCCAATTTTCAATCTTTATATAGTCTGTTTTCTTCTCTTATTCCAACATCTAGATATTTCAGTACACTTTAATAGAAGTGATAATAGTATAAACCCATGTGATCTTATTTCTGAGCAGTAGTTTGTTATTAATTATATTTACTATGTACACTTATTCCTTTATAGAAATTCATTATAAAAGTAAAAAAAAAATTACTTATTTGTTCTAATTTTAAATAAAAAGCTATATATAAAATAAATTGGTGTTGAATTTTATGAAGTTACTTTTCTGCATAATTTGAGATGATATATGATTTGTTCCCATTATTTAGTTAATGTAATAATCAATTTTTAAATATTAAGCCAATTTTTTACTCCTAATATAAACCCAACTTGGCCACGGTGTATTATTATTTTAAATCTCTCTGAATGAACATTACCACTTTCTAGTTAGAGTTGTCCATGAGAAAATACTGACTTATAATTTTATTTTCCTATAATTTCTTTGTTAGTTTCTGAGATCATAATTAGGCTGCCCTCATAAAATCAATTGAGAATTTTTTCCTTTTTTTCTTTTAGTCTCTGAAAATTTTCATATAAAAATTGATTTTAAAAAACCTGAAAGGGTTTGAAAGAGTTAAGTATTTCAAAGCCATCTGCATCTGGAGTTCTTGTGTATTTTTTTCTGCTTTTTTAGTAAGCATGAGGTTCTGACAATATTCTCAGTATTTTTTATCACCTGTAGAATTCATAATGATATCCATTCTATGCTTTAATATTAGTTACTTGTTTTGTTCTTTATTACTTGATTGTTTCTTTTTTTTTTTTTTAAGATTATATTTATTCATGAGAGATACAGGGAGAGAGAGAGAGAGAGAGAGAGGCAGAGACACAGGCAGAGGGAGAAGCAGGTTCCATGGATTGAAGTCCCAACACGGGACTCAGTACTGGGACTCCAGGATTATGCCCTGGGCAGAAGGCAGGCACCAAACCACTGAGCCACCCGGGGATCCCCACTTGGTTAGTTTCATACAGATTTGTCTCCTGTGTTTCTCTTTTTGAAGAGCAAACTGATTTGTAATACTCTATATTATATATGTGTGTTCTATTTAGTTTCTATTGTTTTCCTTATCTTTTTTTATCATCCTACTTATTGGGTTTCATTTACTATTCTTTCATTGATCTCTCTGAGTAAATTTTAGTTAATTGGCTTACAGTATTATTTCTTAAAGTATACATTTAAGACTACAACTTTCTCTCAAAAAATGCCTTTATATATAAGCTGTTCACACACTTTGATATTTCACATTTTTACTATTACTCATATCTGCTTTACATTTAGTATTTCAATTCTTTGTAACAACCATGAAAGGAATATCATTATCTTCACTTAACAAAAAGGAAGTAAAACTCAAAGAAGTAGATTTTGTCAAGCCTTCACCATTAGTAGAGCCCACAATGGAATCTATTTGTGTTGGCAAAACCTGTAGCCCATGTGCTACATTATTCATTCCTCAATATGACTCTACATCAGAATTTTGAAAAATGATAAAAAGATTCAGTGTATGGGGCATTTAGGTGGTTCAGTGGTTGAGTGTCTGCCTTTGGCTCAGGTCAAGATCCCAGGGTCCTGGCATCCAGTCCTGTATCAGGCTCCCCACTGGGGACTGCTTCTTCCTCTGCCTATGTCTCTGCCTCTGAGGGACTCAAGAAACCTACATTTAAATAAACAAAACAAAACAACCTGACCAACTTAATACAGTCAAATTTTGAAATGAATGCATGCTATACAGTCTACAAGAAGAGATTTGGTGCATCCAAGCCCTTGCACATTAATTTCATCCATTTCTGATGACTGTTCACCCTAAGACAATGCTTCTTGATCAGAATTAAAAAGGCCTGATGTGGGACTTGCTCCACTGGCCTTTAATAGTTGTAGAGTAGGCAGCGAGCGAGATATGAGCAGGGAATGGGACTATCTGAGCAAAAAGATGAAAACCACCAACCACATCCACAATACAGACAGCCAGAGAAAGCCCTGGGGAACATGCTTACACCTTCCTTATAACCATTGCCCTCCAGTAACCTGTAGCTTCATTGTAATAAATTTTATTGCAGTTTTGACACCCCTTGTGGGAGTCGGGGTGGCTGCCATGACAGTTCCAATAGGGAACTTATAAAGCCAGAACTCCCCTTCCCCACTGGTAGGAGGATTCCCTTAGAAGATTGGAGGCAACCTCTGTCAGACCTCCCTATTTATGATCTATAAGCTACCCAAGTATGAAAAACAAAACAATCCTGATCCTTGGTGCAGTTGCCACCTCTGAGCCTACGGGCTCTTCCACCTGGAGAGTGCACTTTCCCTTTGGCCACTATCATACACTTGCTTTTGTAAGAGTTTGGCTGTGAATTCTGTATTGATTGAACTCAAAAACTGAGGCTGGGGACCAGGACTTGCCACTCCCAGTTGTCCTAACACTTCTTCAATTTCCTGTGCTCCAAACAGAACCATGGGCCATGTTATTTTTTGGAAAATCATCGTTAATTTTAGGTTAAACATTTTTTTTTAAGTCCAAAGCATTTTCTTTTATGGGTCCCAGGTAAGACTCTTGTGTGGTTCATCTCTGTTTGCCACACTGCTTTCATCAGTCACTCATCCTTCCCTGCCATGGTCAAAACATTGAACCTGACCTGAACAAACTGCATCATTTGAGACTGCCTTGCTTTCGATTCTAATTTGCTATGTTAACACTGATTAATCCATTTGCACCTTCAAGCCAAGGGGTTCCAATAGGTGCTAATTCCTGAAGTCCCCAACATGTCTTGTCATTTCCTGCCTCCCACTCCCCATACCTCTGAAAAATCCCTTCATCAAATTCCTTTGAATTGAACACTTTTCAGGGCACTATATATTTCCTACTGAAAACCCTGCTGATATAATCCCTGGTGGCTTCCCATTGCATTAAGAATAAACTACAAACCTTGATCTTGCCCTTGAAATTTCTACACCTGTGGCTCCTGCTTACACCTTCCACTTCTTTCTATTGTACTCCCCACCTGGTCTTCTACTGCTTCTTCCTGTTTCTTTAACCTGCCAAGTTTAAAAGTGCCTTATTACTTTTCTCTGCACGATGCCTGCAATGGTGCTCTTTCTTCAGTTCATTAAATGTCTGTATGCATCTGGTCTTTAAAATCATGATTCTCATATTATCTGTTAAAAGAAGCCTTCTTGATCACCTTACTCTGCTGGGGAAGCAAAAGAACCAAGGAAAAATGAGTTGGAAGATTTTAAGAGAAAATTTAATTGACCCTACTGTTTTGAAAAGGGCGAGTCCAATTTAAAGACGTTTCTTTATCTTACCAGTATGTGTGCTCTTAACGAATATAGGCTGTAAAGTTTCCAAATTTTATAATAGGCAGAAGCTTTCCACAAAATCAATGAAATCTCCATTTCAAAAATAAAATTAAACAAATAGTATTTAACCTTTTATGACTTCAACAATATTATTTCAACAGTGGAGGTTTATTTGCATAATCTACATATGTATATTCTGAACTTTATCTTCCTCTAGTATCCGTCTGCAGTGTGAATGTGTCTACAGGCTGGATCTTAATGATTCATTTAGCCAGCCCCTTAGCATATACAAGGGTATCTTGTCTTTTCTTGTGTTATTTCCATCAAAATGTGTAAACATTTGCTTGATTTAATAACAATAGGGAAGGTATGGGAAAAGACAAAGTGTCTAGGAAAAAAAACCCATCGACTCATCGTTATGATTTATATGGTGCAATCAGAAACACCTCAGCAGTATGTTTGTATAAAAAAGTCTATAAAAATGAATGGCTGGGTGGAATTCATTATAGAATGGGATTTGCATAAAAGGTGAGTTTTCCGCTAAACAAAGACATGGAGAAAGCTTTAGAAAATTTGAAAAAGTTGGAGACTGACAAGTCAATTCTTTGACAAAGGACCTACAATGTCAGCTAGATAAGAGACAGTTGCCCTATTCAGTACCTGGTGCAGCCTGGAGTTTCTGTCCATGGCCAGTATCACCATTATGCTGAAACTGATGGTCTAATAACCCACCAGTCAAAATTTGCAGGTCACTTGGAAAACTCTAAATAACCCAAGAACTCATAGTTAGGTAATATATAATCAGGTGTAGTATACTGAAAACCTGAATTGATGATATTTAGACTTATTTATTGATATCTCTATTTGTTTATTGATTAAGACTGGGAGAGAGCCAACATCCACATATTGGACTTTCTTCAATTCAACTGTTTTTTGCAGTCAAAGACAAAACTAAGTTCAAGACAAAATAAACTTTAAAAATTTTCATAGACTTGTCATGAGGAAACCCATTTATCAGTCTTTTGTTTCAGTGTTTGGAGGAGAACTATGTTTCATAGGGTAAAAGGAAGAAACATTGATTGGCAATAATTCTATTTAAAATAGGATTTTAAGAAGCAGAGAGACTTTCTAATTGGTCTTCAGGTACATTTGGCAGTCCTTGGATGGCCACAAGGGAACAAGCAATCTATTTTAGGGAACATTTCAAAAGAGAAGGGCTTATTAGATGTTATGGGCAGATTCTGTGTGACCTGCCATTTCCTGGAACAAGGAGGGTTGATGGAAGGTTTTTTGTGGTCAAATGCCTACAATAGCACTTACGATGGTGGCCATGATAGGAAATTTCTTATTGCTCAAATATGTGCTTTTTGCAGGGCAGAGACTTTTCACTTAAACTTTCCCGTGGAAGATCTGACTATAGTTTGTGAGCTCTTTCAGCATTCGGAGGCTGTGGTTAAGTGCACTGTTAAAATGCTCCCATTTTGTGAGTCAAGATTACAAAGTGGCATCATTTCACACTGCCTGGGGAGAGGGGAGGCCAGATCCGAATCCAAGGTTGAGATTCCAAACTTTCCCCTGGTACTAGATTTTGTGCTTTTCCCAAATCAAAGGAAACTGGCATCCTGGGAACAACTCAGCCAAAATATTCCATCTTTACATTTCAGTTAGAGTCTGTAGCTTAGAAACAAACATGGACTTGCTGAAGAGCATACAGCTAATTAATGACAGATCAGAGCTAATAAGAGTGAAGATTAGCAGTAGATGCCTAGACTCCCAGGCTTGTCCATGACAGCTTCTTCTCTTATGACTTCTGTTTGGGTTGTAGAGGTGACTATGTGTCACAACATATTTGCTTTGACTTTTTTGGCCAGAAGCAAGGTGTATGAGGTAGATAATACCTGCTCATCAGGTTATTATTTTAAGGATTAAATTAAAAATTGATATAGGTAAAGCTCTATCACAATATCTGGGATCACATTGGGAGCACCTAGCGGAGGATCAGCAGGACAGCAGCACAAAAGTGATAGGAGTTTGTACTTCCTGGGGCTGCAGCCTTAGTCTCTCTTTATGAAAGTATCTCATTACTACCACAGTTTGATCTACAACAGACATGGATGCTTCCCAGCAAAGATTTTCACATCCATAGTCCAATGCCTCTGTCTGGCTTTGCTTTGATGTGTATAGCATCCGGATAAAATCTCAAACTGTAAGATAATACAGGTAATTTAGGTCTTGCCTGGGATGCTCTTTTGGGTTGGTTTCTGCTTAGAAATGCAAAGGCAATGGGTTTCTGAACAAGGATACGACTCTGCTCAGCCTTTGGGCTAGGTTTACTGGAGGGCAATGATCTTATTTATTTAAATCAATATGCATTGATTTATAGCTGATGTTGTTGTCTTTATATATTACGTCTTCCTAGAAGGGGACCTTTGCTTTACTGCTTAAATTTACGGGGTTGCTCCAAAAGGGCATAAGCTTCTTTCAAATATATACTGAAGGCAAGAAAAGTGCTGATTTAACCCTCAGAGCAATTCATATGTAATATTAAGTTCTGTGGCTTCATTTCTGTAGTCACCATTCTAATTTAAAGCATTCCAATATGCAAACTCCCTAACAAATCAACCTTAGGAATTATCATCTGCATTTCTGGAGGTCTTTGTAATATAAAGTTATTATCCTTCCTATAACCCTCTAAAACACACACACACACACACACACACACACACACTACTTCTGGCACTGTAGGCTACAAAGAGGCTATCAATTAAGGTCCTACAAATGTGGACATCCTCTATTCACTGCTGCTGCATAGACCTCCAAAATGACTTTTCATCTGTAGACCTTCACTAATCAGCCAGAGGATGACTCAGGAGATCAGCAGTGATTCTGTGATTCTGTGCATGGATGTGTGTGTACATGTGTGCAAACTTACATTTATTTTTTAAAGATTTTATTTATTTATGAGAAACACAGAGAGAGAAACAGAGACACAGGCAGAGGGAGAAGCGGGCTCCCTGTGCGACTCCATACCAGGACCTGGGGATCATGCCCTGAGCCAAAGGCAGATGCTCAACTGCTGAGGCACCCAGGCATCCCACAAATATACATTTATTACATGCATATCATATGTATATGTAGATTATACAGAATAATTTTATATTATATGCATATACATTATGTATAAATGTATGTATGTACCTATTATATAATGATGCCTCAAAGACTTCCTAATGTTGGAAATGTTCACACAGTTTGGGGAAGAATTACCACTTCTCCAAAATTTCTACTGCTCTTATTTATATTTTAATAATTTTGTAAATTCAGTAGTCTTCAGAGGAAACACAGGCTTTGTTTTTTGAACACATCATGCTGCTGCAGAAAGTACTCAAACTTAACTGGATATAAGACTCAATTCTGCAGTTGTCTGTGCTGTGTTGTCTTGAGTATTTTACTTAACTCTCCTGATCCTCAACTTTCTCAGAAGGAACAGGGATGAAAATTCACATCTCAGGAAGTTATTGTGAGAATGAAATGCTTCTCTGGCCTCTAGCACGGTGTCTAGACTGTGGCAGTGCTTTAGAAAATGGTTTTCCCTATTGCAAGGATAACAGGAGGGTCCTCTAGGCTATTGAAAGTAGAGAAGGGGCTCTATCTAGGAAGGGACACCCCTGACACAAGTTCAGGGAGGCCCTTGATATTCTGTCTTCGGCAGGCCCAAGAGCCACTGCCCACAGCCAGGAGGAGAGCAGCGAATAGATGGGAAGGTACTTTTGAAGGCAGTGTCCTCTATGAATCCCAGGTTTTATTCTTAAACAGGTGGCTAAGCTTTTGATGGCTACTCAGTCCCCTAAATCCTCAATCCTGCAAGATTTCCTATTATTGGATACTTTATTGATGCACTGAGGAATTTTTCTGTTCCCAGTTTTTCCTGTGGCCCAGGCTATCCTATTTCTACCTCTCCTCATCATTTGGGAGCTCCCCATTTCCAGAATCTCAAGCAGAGCTCTCTTGTGTTACTGGGGTTCCTAGCTAACAAAAGAGTGGGAGGACTGATGAAACTGAGAAGCAAAAAAGAAGCTCCCCCACTAACCCTCTATCAGCTTCCTTTGAAAGTAGGGCACTCAGACTTCTAAGCTTCTATCCTGTCCCTCCTTTGCCTGACCAGACTTGTAGTGCTGCTGCCTTATCCTCAAGGACAACACACCCAACCATCTTTCCAAAGATAGCTCAAGCATAATCCCTCTTGGGAAGGTTTCAGAAAACTCTGTGTCATGATACTTTCTGAGTGGATTAAATTCCTCCTCGGTGTCATCTCCTTGCCATTTTTTTGCATTCCCTTTTGAAGATGAGCTGCTGTGAGGACAATGGCTATGGCCTTGGTCTCTGTCATCTGAGGACCAGGCGCATGGCTAGTGTTTAACAAACAACTGTTGTATAACTAAGTCACTTGCTACTGGCAGAAGCAGAAATGAGTACAGACTGCACAGTGTGGTTCCGGCAGCCTACTCATTCTAATTTCCTGCGTGGGGAAAGTGCATGGAATACAGTAGGCACTTCATATCTTTTGAATATATAAATGAAAACACAAAATCAAAATTCCATCAGAAGCAGTTTCTTTAAAATTTAACAGTTTTATTGATATATATAGTACATATACCACATAAGTCATCCACTTAGTTTCAGTGTTTTTATCATTTATTTACAGATAGGTGCAACTGTCATCACCAGTCAATTTCAGAATATTTTATCACCTCCAAAAGATGTCCTGTTCCTTTTAGCTATCCCTCTCTTTCCTCATCCTCATCCTCCAGCCATAAACACCACACTAATCTGCTTTCTGTCTCTATAGATTTATCTGCTCTAATAATTTCATATAAATAGAGTAATATTATATATGTATCTTTTTGTGATGGGCTCCTTTCACATAGTAAAATATTTTCAAGGTTATTCTAGGTAGTATGTATCAGCACTTCATTCCTATTATACACTGCATCTTGTTTTATCCATCCATCAGTTACGGGCATTTGAGATATCTATTTACAAGTTTTTGTGTGAACATATACATTCATTTTTCTACTACATTCTATATTCTAGTAATAACTCCTTTGTTCTAATAGGTTTGTAGGGAGTTCTTTATGTTTTTTTTTAATATATATACAAGATCATTTCATCTGTGAATAGAGATAGTTTTACTTCTTCTTTTTCAATTGGATGCTTTTTGGTTTTGTTGTTTTTGTGGTTTGTTTGTTTGTTTTTGCCTGATTATCCTGACTAGAACCTTCATTATAAAGTTAAATAGAAATGCAGACATCCTTATTTTGTTTATGATCTTAGGGGGAATGAATCTACTTTTTCACCATTAAATATGATGTTAGCTATGGGTTGTTCATTGGTGCTCTTTCTCATGTTGAAGACATTCCCATCTATTCAGTTGCTGAATATTTCATCATGAATATATATTGGATTTTGTCAAGCATTTTGCATCTATTGGGATTATCACATGACTTTTGTTATTCACTGATATATTATGTTAGCCAATTTTCAGATGTTGAACCAAATTTCAGTTTCATTACAAACATATTGTGTTTTGATAAGAATGAATTATGTTTTTTTTTTTTTTTTAGGACTGATTGGTTGATTCATGAGACACAGAGACAGAGAGTCAGAGACATAGGCAGAGGGAGAAGCAGGCTCCATGCAGGGAGCTCGATGTGGGACTCCATCCTAGCATCCAGGATCATGCTCTGAGCTGAAGTCAGATGCTCAACCACGGAGCCAACCAGACTTTCACGAATTATGATTTAAATATAACATTGTATGTTTAAATGTTCAATACCAATGCCCTGTTACCCAGTCTTTACTCATTACACATATGTACTTGTGTGTACCCTTCTTACACACTCTATACACGAAGTTTAAGACTTTCCTAATCAAGACAGCTCCTGCTTCTACATATATTGCCTTCTGTTGCACTTCTTCCTCTTTTCCTGAAATATCTATAAATGCAGTATTTTCTCTTTAGCTCCTCTGGTCATCATATTACCCCCCCCCCTTTCCAAATTAGATTATGATATCCCCCTGTTTTTACATATTTACCTTGGATCTCTTTCTTCTTTCACTTCTTATTCCTCTTCTTTTCTGATGTCTTTAATCCCTGCACTCACATCCTCCATTATCTTCACAGTATATTAAAAAAAATCCTTCAGGCAAGCTAAAAATACCACCACTTGGGACACCTGGGTGGCTCAGCCATTGAGCATCCGCCTTTGGCTCAGGGCATGCTCCCGGGGTCCTGACATTGAGTCCCACATGGGTCTCCCTCTGCCTGTGTCTCTGCCTCTCTCTGTGTGTCTCTCATAAATAAATAAATAAATAAAATCTTAAAAAAATACCACCACTCAACAACATTCACTGAGCACTTACTAAGCGGTAGGCATTAAGATCAGTGTCATGGAGACAGAATTGAATGGGACAGTCCCTGTCCTGGAGATACTAGCAGAGGATCCCCCTCTTCTCAATATGGTATGGAGTTCAGCAGCTTTTCCACCTCCTGGGAACATCCTGGAAACACATTCTGCATCAGAAACCTACTAAAAAAGAATATGCACCATCACAGAGCCCAGGTGATTCGAGTGCACAAGAAAGTATGAGAAGCCTAAGAAACAATCTCTGCATAAGAGACTCCAAAAGAATGATCAGTATACAAATTTTCTCATTACAACTGCCTTTTCTCTTTGTTTTTGCATTAAAGATCCCTAATTCCTCTATTTTGGGAATAGAGTGATACTCATGTGATAACATGGGTCATTTTTCATCCTATGATGCAATTTAAGTTTTATTTTATAAGTAGATTTATTTTTGCTTCCTTCGCCTCCCCTAAAGTACTCAATCTCACTTATGCAGCTATCAGTAATGGTTATTAAAACTTCCACCTGGAGGGGGAACTTGGGTAGTGCAGTCAGTTAAACATACAACTCTTGGTTTTGACTCAGGCCGTGATTGCAGGGCCCTGATCTCAGGGTCATAAGATAAAGCCACATATCAGGCTTCACAGTCAGCTTGGAGACTGCTTGAGATTCTCCTTCTCTCTCCCTCTGCCCTTCCTGCTCTCTCTCTCTCTAAAATCAATCAATCATCAATCAATCAATCAATCAATCAATCAATCTTAAAAACAACAACAAAAAAAAATCAACAAACTTCCATTTGGGGACTGGGAGAGAGGCTGACTCTGGGGACATTCCAGAATGCCACAGTACAGAGTAAGGTGATGAGTAACGTATGGAGTATGCCAAAGAATGAGTAGACCATGACACTGGTGTCATCATCTACTGGTTGCTTGGCACACCCAGAAACCAGTACCTAGAAAGAAAGAAAATATAATGCAACATAATAGATACAGACTTTGTTCAGGTTTCTCGACTTTACTAACTCAGCCAAACCCCATTCTCAACTCAGATAGGCAGCCTTATCCAAGGCTCTTCACCTTTGTTTTCAAGCATTCTCCAATTTTGCCTTATTCCCCAAAACATCCAGTTCCCATCTTTCCCCTTTCTTCAATAGTGTTGACTCATACTGCATTTTCTACTCTCATTTTTGTGCTCCCTTTATTCTACAGATTTAGTATGAATATTATTTTAAGTATATTCCAGTATTATTTTCATGGCTTTCTCTGGACAATGATTCTCATTATTTATTCTGGATCTATTGTTTCTGGGTGACATTGGTAAGTCCAACTGCTGACCTGTTCAGGCTACTCCTGACCCTGCTCACCAGCCCCCTGCCCCCTTAGAAGGCACATCTACCAGCTTCAGTCAGAGTACTCCCTGGTATGTTCTGTGATGTTGATGCCTGCCATATTTTTTTTAAAAAGAAGTATTTACTGCAAAATATTGGACAGGTTATTAACAAAATCCAACTAGTTTCTTTACAACAGTATTTTTAGAATAAAGAATAGGGCCCTTCTGTCTAACACCCAATACAGATTACTTGAATAGATGTTTAATTTTACCTAATGATGATAATGAAAATGTTAATATTTCAACCCAGTAAGGAATGTGTACTTGAATGTGCCCCACATCTTGCCCCAGTCCGTGCCACATGTAAGCATCACAGTGTATTATTCTTTTATGTAATGCAAAGGATTAGACCCATCCCTGAATTACCGAAACAGTATTCAGTAAAACCATAAATTGTTTATAAACAATTTTCCTTTACTTTTTTTTTTTTTAAGATTTTATTTACTCATGAGAGACACAGAGAGATAGAAAGAGAGAGAGAGAGAGAGAGAGGCATAGCACACAGGCAGAGAATGAAGCAGGCTCCCTGTGGGGAGCCCGATGTGGGGCTTGATTCTAGGACCCTGGGATCACACCCTGAACCAAAGGCAGAGGCTCAACCACTGAGCCACACAGGCACCCCACTTTATCTAGTTTCTTATAAGAACCCTCATCTTACTTGCATAAAGTGAACTCAGCATCAAAACATAGTCAAACTACATGGAAATGCTTCCCCTGTGGGGATCCAGTAGCCAACCCCTTGAACTACTTTGTTCCCATTTCATTCCCTTCCTCTGGACTTTCCTTGAGTAAGTTATGCCTCTAGTAAACAAATGGGGGGAAAAAAATGGTTCCCTTGCTTTTTATATTTTATTTTATTTCTTTAATATATTTTTTATATATTTTTTATTTTTTATATTTTCAGAGGAAAATATGAGAATTCATGGGGTTATTTTAACATTTAAATTGTGTTGTCCAAATTCCTTTTAGTATTTGTTTAATAAGGAAATTTTAAAAAGGAAAAAGAAAAGAAAAACATAAGTTAGTATGAATAAATTGGCTTTAAATAGTGTTTTATTTCTCTTCTTGGGAATCTAATAATAAAATTATCTTGAGGTTTTTGGATAGTTATAGTCTGCTACTTCAAATTTTGGATGCTTAACATAAAATCCAAAGTTTATTCAAATTATTCTCTTACTGCCAGAAACTTTAAATTACTTTAGATTTATATTAGCACACAGATGAGAAAGATCCTTTTCTTTAATTGCCAAGTTAGCTATATATCTCTCTTTAGTATATATGGTAAAAAAATACCAAAATAGTTGGAAGCTCACCAAATATCCTACTCTTTAGGAGCCCTGAAAGGTAGTTATATATGACAAATAGGTTATATGGCCATTTTCTAAATGTATTCTAAGTGGAATATATTATTTTGTATAACACTATTAGACCAAAATCTTCTCTTATAAATTAATGCATAAAAATAATTGCCCAATAAATTGCCATTGAATGAATAAATAAATAAAATTTGGCTGCTTTTCATTAAAACCTTGTACTTACCAAATATTCAAAAACTCAACCTAATCTCTTACCCATATAGCTCCAAATATTCTAAAACAAACATGGTAGGGAATAGAATACATGCTGTGTGTGTGTGTGCAAACCGTACATACACATACATACACCCCAAAGTGGAATCTGCCTCTGAAGAATAGGCATGATGTCCTAGGCGTCTTCACTGAAAAGCAATTCGGAGTTCTAATACTATCATCAGCCCACAAGGATTAAATAGGATTGGCAGATGAATACAATATTGACCACCTCACCGGCCCTTCTCCCAATCCATCTACACTATAACTGAAGCCCTTCCCTATACAGAAACTCCTTGAGTTCCTTTCCACTAACTAAATTCTACTGAAAATGTTCAGAATAACGGTCCAGGAGAAGAATAGCATTCTTATAAACAACAGAAAGGCTAACAAAATTAGCCTTGGGGAGAAAAAGGAAATTTTCTTTATCTGTATTCAACCTGTTTTATTATTCCTTGAGAAAACATAATGTTTCTAATTTCTTTGTGGCTGTTTCAAGCCTTTAGATTTTGTTATTATTTTATTACCTAAATTCTGTTAGATATACAATTGTCTCTGTCACTGAGTTTTACACACACACATACACACACACACACACACACACACACTTACGTGGAAGTTTGAAGAAGAGAACAACAAAAACTTTCTATCAACCTTTCTACTAGTTTCACTGTGATATTTCTTGTATCCATCTGACATCTTATTCTTTGTTACTTTTGAAACCAAAACTGTAAATTTTCACTCAGGAATAAAAGGGTAAATAGCTTATCCTTACATCCTTAATTATTAATTTCTGTACTCACAGCAATTGAAACCTTACACAGAACAGTAAAAACAAAATTCCAAACTCAGATGAGGGAAGTTGCAATCAAGTTCATACCAAAAATTTCTGGAAAATAGAGAGTTTGTTTACCTTTTATTAATCAGCCTGTTATATTTATAAAGGTCATATCATTAACAGAAAAGCCCTAGAATTTAATGAATATTCCCTGAGTTGTTTTCAAACTTTTTAGCACTATTATCCCTGCAAATTTGTGTTGATCTTTATATAACTCAGCCAATCTCACCTTTTGATGCCAACTGAATAATAATTAATGAATATTCATTGCATTCTTCAAACATTTTTGAGCACATACACTTAAACCAGAGCATATGCTCAAAAACGACCTTTCCTTATTCATGCAATTCATCCTCTTGACTTAGAGACAAAGACAAAAATACCCGATTATGAGAGAGCCAAAATTATTATGAGTTAAGAGGAAATTTGGATGGATACAAAGGGGAGAGTACTGCCAGAATCAGGCCAAATCTTGTCCAAGAGCAGCCTGCAGCAGGTCCTGGAAGGATGAGAAGATGCTCACAGGATGAAAGGAGTGTTTATTACTCATTCATCCCTCTTGTTTAAATGTTATCATTACTCAAAGTGAGGTATTGAAGTCTGCAACTATCATTCTTGAATTGTCTATTTCTTCAATTCTGTCTAATTTTGTTTCAAATCTTGGGGCTTTTCTTTTAGGTAAATATTTTTTTTACATTGTTAGACCTTCTTTAACATTGATGGATATATCAATATAAATATCATTCTTTGTCTCTAATAATAAGTTTCATCTTGAAGCCATTTTTAAATTTTAAAATATCTTTATAGTCATTCTATTCTCCTTTGTTTACAGTTTACATAGAATATCTCTATTCTCTCATTTTACTTTCCTTCTATTTGTTTTTGAATCTACAGTGGGTTTATCTGTAGACTACATATAGGTTAGATCAATTTTTATTTGCTTTTTCAATCTATTTCAATCTATTCTTGGGATGATTAATGTATTTGCATTTAATGTAATTACTGACTAGGTAGGATTTACACCTGTCACTTGGCTATTTGTTTTCTGCATGTTGTACATCTTATTTGTTGCTATTTCTCTTGTATTGCTGTCTTTTTTTTCATGTTAAATTACAGTACCTATTGGATTATTTTAATTAGCCCATCATTGTTTAATTTGATGTTGTTGTTTAGTTATTTTCTTAGTGATTGCCCTGGGGGTTACAATTAACATCTTAATTTATAATAATCTAGTTTGAAGGAATACCAACATAATTTCAGTAGTATATAAATGCTTTGCCCCTACATAGCTATATTTCTTCCAGTTTTTTTGTACTATAATCACCCAAATTACAATCATTTCTCATTATTCATAAATTCCATATTTTTAAATTTCCCTACTTGCAAAAATATTTTTAACACCAAAATTATTGTATAGTGGCACTTTGTGGCCATTTGAAGTCATGCACATAATGGCAGAATATTTGAGTCACCCAAACTGTATGTTTCCTGCTGAGGTCAAATAAGGCAATGCTCTATCTTCTTGTTCCAGCTTTCATAGAAAAATGACCAAAGGTTACAGGTAGCACAGAGCAGTGTAGTACACTGCAAAAAAGAGCTGGCTGTAGGGCCAGTTGAATGGGGTTTGAATTCTGTGAGGAGAGATGCAGGCATGTCACTTACCATTTTCTCTGAGATCTATATCTATATCTATATCTATATCTATATCTATATCTATATATCTATCTATATCTATCTTACCCTAGGAGCAATGGTTCAATATTCATTGTCAGTGATCACAATGATCTTTTAGAATGTATCTGTAATGAATAATGAGAACTGACTGTACATGCCTTTACAACATGCCTGTGTCAGTCAGTGTCCTCCAAAGGAGAACCAGCAGAATATATTTACTTTAAGGAACTGGTTCACATGAACTTGGATGTGGACCAGTGAAAAATGGAGGGTAGGCCTTCAGGCTGGAAACTCAAAATGAGCTGAAGCTGCATTCATGAGTCCACACTCCATAGGACAGACAGGCAGATTGCAAATAAAGGCAGGACTTCTGTGACAGTCTTGAAGCAGAATTTCTCCACTTATGGGAAACCTCAGTATTTGCTCTTAAGGCCTTCAACTAACTGGATGAGTCTTGTCCACATTACACAGGATAATTTCCTTCACTTCAGTTCAACTGCCTACAGATGATATTGCATCTACAGTAACATTTAGCGTGTGACCCAACAGTGGGCACCATAACCTAATCAACACATACATTTAATCATTATGAATTATAAATATTGCATAATAGTATTTTCTTTGAAATCAGATAGTATAAAAAATTGCAAACAAAAATGCACCCAGACTCTCACGTATTTACCTATACATTGACCTTTTCTAGTATTCTTCATTTCTTCATGTCTTACTAAGTTCAGTCTACTGTCCTTTAATTTTTTGTTTTTCCTGAAGGACTCCCTTTAGTATTTCCTGTAAGGAAGATTTGCTAGTGACATGTTTTCCCCTTCTCCTCCTCCTCTTTCACTTTCTTCTTATTCTTTTTCTTCCCTTACTCCTCCTTCCTCTCCTCTTCCTCCCTCTCCTACTTTTCCTCCCTTTCCTCCTTCTCTCTCTCATTTTTTTTAAATTTAGGAGTGCTTTAATTTCTCCATTATTTTCAAAGGAGAACTTTGGCCAATCTAGAATTATTTGTTGGCATTCCCTTTCTTTCAGTACTTCAAATATATATCCCACTATCTTTGGATCTCCTTCTGTTTCTGAGGAGAAACTAGCTGATAATCTTCCTGAGGATCCCTTGTGTGTGAATAGTCACATTTCTCCTGCTGTTTTAAAGATTTTCTCTTTATTTTTCAACAATGTCATTATTGTATGTCTAGGCATGAATCTCTTTGAATTACCCTTAATTTGAATGTGTGGACCTTCTCATGACCTTGAGATCATGACCTGTCTTGAAATCAACAGTCAGGTGCTTACTGACTGAGCTACTCAGACTTTTTCTTTAGCTTTTTAGTGGCTTTTTCAGTGTTTTTTCTGAACTGCTTCTGTGAAGTCTGTATTTTTTGTCATATATGTATAATGAAGTCTGCCTGGTTATCTCACTGTCAGCTAATGATTAGACAAAAATTTCCTTAAATGCCCGGAGCTAACAAATCTCCTAGTCTTTGTCCATAGGCTACATGTGTGGGTTCGGGTACTCTTTAGACAATAAGCCAGACATTTGAGAATTCTCCCTTATCCTTTACTTCTTACTGTGCAGAGCCTCAAGGTTAGCAGAAGTGGGACCTTGGAGCATCATCAGGTATCTTTTGATCATGTTCGTAGCCGTGGGCAGGTGCATAGTCCTGCACTCCTACACATTCACTTGTCCTTATACATTCCGAGGAACATGTCAAACATTTTCAAAGCCTTCTATGAATATCTTATTCCACAGCTTTTCTTTTTAAGCTTTTGGGTAGCTATTGTTTGTTCAAACTGTCATCTACTGCCTAAGGCAGCTGTAATGTTAAACAACTGCCACTTATTTTTTTAAACACATTCCCTAGGAAAAAGGCTATTCACACTAGGGGAGCTCCAAGTCAGGACATATGAAAATAGCCTTGAGAATGAAGTTTTTCAGAAGACTGCAATAATGAAAATTCTTGGAGATGGATCTGTGAAGGAATACTAGTTCCATTCTTCCCCCTTCAGAGGCTGCCCTTCTGCTGGTTTTGACATGATTGCTGGCTATTAGTTTTTAAGGATACTATGGAACAGGGAATGAGGGATAGGACGAGGACAAGTTAAAATGCTCACTGTTACTCCTGAGATTCAGCCATGTTTCTTGAATAGATACTCTCCAGATTGCTGAAAGATTTTGGTTAATTTTCAGACTTCTTAAAAAGTATTCTGACAAGGGGCCCCTGGGTGGCTCAGTTGGTTAAGCATCTGCCTTCCTCTGAGGTCATGATCCTGGGTTCCTGGGATCAGCCTGCATCAGGGTCTCTGCTCAGCAAGGAGTAGGCTTCTCTCTCTCTCCCTCTGTCCCTCCTCCCTCCCCTGCCCTGTTCTCTTTCTCTTAGATAAATAAATAAAATCTTTAAAAAATATATTCTGACAATTATTTTGCCAGTTTCTTGTTGCTTTTATTGAGCAGAGGTTTTTTGGAGGTTCTTCAGCTTCCACTTTCAATGAAAACCTGTTTTTCCCTAGTTTTGAATTTTAAAGATAGTGTTTATGTCGATTCTCTACAGATTCCACAAAATATTGAATAAACAGGGATATCTGAACTCCATTGAACTGATTTCTCTATAAATTCACTTACAAATCCTTAATATGCACTGCTAATATCCTCCCACCATACCAAGCCATTTACAGTTTCTCTAATATGCTATAAACTTTGTAATTCTAGACAATTTAGTCTCCCAGTTCGTATTCCTTGTGCTCCTCTTACTTTTTACCTGAACAATTCTTTGTAATCCATTAGAATTCTCATCAGGCATCATCTCTTCTTTCACTGACCCTTTCAACCAGACAGATTTGGGAGTGTCTCACATACTGCATTAGCACCCTGTTTACCTCTATTACAACACCTGTCAAATACAATCATATCTATTTTTCTTCATAAGTAAAAAGGACATTCACTGAAGGATAATTTTTAAGCAAAGGAGTGGCATAATCCTAACTGAATGTGTACTTACTTAAGCATATATGTCTTCACACACAAACAAAAGTATACATATGGTTGAAAGAAAATTTTCCTGACATTCTGAGAATATGTCTGAGTGGTGATTGTTATGTTTCTGCTTTATACTTTTCTGTATTTTCTAAGTATGGTTCCATGGTTTTTAGTATTGGATTTTCTTCAGATAATTTGGAGGACCTGGAGTCTAAGCCTTGGAAAATTTATACATGTCTACACTTGATTGGTCTACCTTGGAAAGGTACTACTGTCAAGGGGAGACAAGTCAAGGTCCACAGAGGATTCTTCATATGAGAGCCCAGAGCACAGCCACATAACAGTCTGACTTGCTTGTTTAATGTACCAGAATTCCTTTGGCAGCCACCAGAGTAACTTCAGCCCATAGCAAAGAACTTCTCCACACCATTCTGCCAGCACAACGGAGTTAGCAGTGGTGAAAATCCCCTGCCACTACTTTTATGACTAAACCAGTCCTGAGTCCAAATACCATGTTTCTACATCCCTGCTATCCATCATGAAAAATGACCCAACAACATTTCTATGGCACTTCCTTGTTGCCCATGCTTAACATCATGAACCTTTGGTGACTACACTGCATGTCTTTAATACCACTGGCCACCTAGCAAAGACTATATATATATATATATATATATATATATATATATATATATATCCCATCCTCAGAATCTTGATCAAAGTTTATTTACTCTTGCTTTATACACTAATCAACTTTCTAAATCTAAGGATAAGTTGTACTTTGAAAAACAAAAAAGAGGTTAGGCATTTTATAGGTGATAGTGGTTGCCTATCCCACCATCTTTAGTCTTGGGTATTTTGGGGTAGTATATGCCCCTTCCCCCTGTCTGTGATCCATGATGGTCTGCAGATGCTCCTGTGAACACCACATCACAGTCTTCTCACCATCCCTTTGTGGCATGACACATCAGTATACCTAAACGTCTATCTAGATTTTTGTGGTCATAATTTCTTAATCTCTGAGGACCTTTGATGTCCTAATCATCTTTCAGTTCAGACCAAAATAGAATGATTAAATTCTCTTCACTTCTAGCACCTTTATTAACATATAACTTTATAACATATAACTTTATATTTCCAACCAGATGGCCTCCTTTATATCTTATTTCTATCCTGCTATCTTGAGTGTCATTCCAATTCTTTTTGACCAGCTCTGCAAATGGAAGTTTCACAAGGATTGTCTGCTTAGAGCTCTATTCAATATACTTCTGAACTTTCCTCTGGTCTTCCTTGCCCTCCTCTTCCACATTCTGAGAACGTGCAATGTTCCTCCCCTGTGAGCAGCCAGGATACTTGAAACTCTCTTCCAGAGCCCTGCTTATTAGGGAGTGGATTAAGGAACTCAGTCATCAAGCCAAGGTGTCTTGACCATATTTTCTGATTTTTGCAGTTGCCATTTCTGAAATATATCAGTAATTCCTGTGTGAAAAAATCTCAATTGTAACTTGTGCTGAAGAAAACAAAAACAAACAAATAAATGAATAAAAAGACAAAAACAAAAATTAGGAGTGGGGAGAAGCAAAAATCACAATTCAAAACAGTGGTAGATAACATAAAAAAGAGCACCAACTTAGAATGGTTAAAGTTCAGATAAAAGGGATATAAAAAGAAATGAGATACACAGCACATTTTAGAAATCATCCTATAAAATGCTTTGCAATGTTAAAAGGACAAACTCTGTCTAGCACCTTCACTCAGATGGAGCTATAGTTGAATAATGGCAGATCCTGCTGCACAACACTCTTCTAGGTTCTGGAACCAGCATGGGATCCATCTCTTTGTCATGATGTGGCAACAGGTCCACCAGCATCTGACCCTACCTCCTTCTCTGTTTTCAACTCTCCTTTCTTGCCCTCCTCAGACCCCGTGCTTACCACACAGTGAGCCATTACACCTCACCAAATACAACACCCTCTCTAAACACATCATTCTTTGTATTCGGAATGTTCTTACCTGGCCCTGGCCCCGGCCCTGCTTTACCCTCTTTTTTTTTTTTTTTTTTTTTAATCAACTCAGGCACACCTGGAAGACAAGAAGCCTTCTCTGAGCACTCCTGCCAGACATGTCAAATGCTCATCTTTATTCTTCTGCACCCCCTTTGTGCATCTCCACAGCTAACTCAATTGCTAATATTTTAACTGCTGTTTACTTCTCTGTCTCCACCATCAGAGTGGGATTTTGAGGATATACCTACATTTCCCCTCCATAACTCTTAACAGAGACTAATTAAATGCCTGACAGGGTACCAAACTTAGACTTCTTTGTATCTTGTGAAAATGCACACATGCATGCACGTGTGTTCTCACACACAGTAATTATCAATTCCAGGCTGGGGTGAAGGATTTGTAGTTAACTAAAATGCCCATGTGATGCTCTCACACTAAAGCTTTTCTTTCCCCTCCAAAGCGCAATCTCATCCCTATATCAGTTTCAATTTTAAACCCACTAGCCCA
Organism: Canis lupus dingo; assembly: GCF_003254725.2. Lineage (NCBI taxonomy): Eukaryota > Metazoa > Chordata > Mammalia > Carnivora > Canidae > Canis > Canis lupus. The sequence continues at coordinate 25,783,271 of NC_064261.1, read as the reverse complement.
GTGCCTTCTCTTCGTTTCTTTTGTGCAAATTGCCAGTCTGGAAAGAATGCTGAAGAATGACACTGAGCACAAATGAGTGATGCCTGTGCAGAAGAGCCACTGCAGTTTAAAATGCATCTTAAATGGCAGGGCTGTGATAGATTCACTTCTCCTGCTTGTCCTTGAGAACCAGCAGGGGCACCCGTGTTGGGTAATAATTGCTCTGCCTTGCTTGAAGGCATAGCACTTGGTTTATAGGACATTGATTCATTTGGATCTTGTGTCTATTCCAGCCCCAGGGCATTCCCCACTGTTGAAATTGACACAGAACAGGAAGAGATAAATGTGTAAAGGCTGGGGCTTTGGGGAACCCTGAGGCTGATATTGATGAGGCAGTAGACATGGCATTTGCTTCCTGTGGCTCTTTTCCATCACAGGGAAGGCAGACTGAGTCCTTACTAGGAGAGAAACCATTCCCACCAACAACACATTGGAAACCATCTTTGCATCACTTCAGAAGGAAAAAGAAACATGAAGGAGCTTCCAGAATTAACAAATGGAAACTAGAAATGAAATGAGCCAAGGAGAACAGGCATTCTTGAATCTTTGAGCTCAGTCCCTTCAACATACAGAAGTTCAGCTAGTTTACTTTTTAACTTTGTATAACCCCTAACTCCGTGACTATAATCCACTTAAAATTCAATGAGAACTAGGACCAAGATACTTTCTCTCCCTGTACCAAACAATTATGGGATAAAGACTATTTTTTTCTGTTTCTGTGTTAGTGGATACCATAGTTTATTATTTAAGGCTAATAGCTTGCTATTTTTTGAATATTTTATTTAGTTATTTGAGAGAGATAGAGCAAGCATGAACTGGGTGGAGGTGGGCTGCAGTGCAGAGGGAGAGGGAGAAGCAGGCTCCGCGCTGAGCCAGGAGCCCAACCAAGATCTCGATACCAGGACCCTGGGATCATGGCCTGAGTGGAAGACAGACTTGACAGACTAAGCCACCCAGGTGCCCCACAGCTTGCTTATTAATACTTGCCTTGACATCTTTCCTTGTGCCCAGAAATCCAAAGCTCTTATCTAACTGTTCAGTCCCAATCATTTCTCAGTTTTACAAGGCCCTTCTTAAAATCACCTGATGTTTAAAACTCTATTTGTCTATCTCCCCCGACTTCTCTGTTGCAGATGAGAGAAGACGCTAAGAAAGTGGTGTTCTCTCTTAGGGATATAAGTCTAATTATCTTTGGCTGTGGGGAGTCAAGGAGACAACATTAGCAAACATGAGTCTCTAAACTAAAACTCTTTTTTCAGTATGTTTTTATGTTTCACTCATCCTAATTCCCCAACACAGTGGAGAGCAACCTTACCCCTTCAACTCCTATACATGTTGCTGTAACTCACACTCTCCCATCCCTTGGGACCTCTCCAGATGCTGCTTTTTTACCTGTTGTCTGATTCCTCTTTCTGCTCAGATCTGCCCCCTGCAGTATTGTTCAAGATGGTTGTTTGCAAACTTCCCATCTTAGGCAAATCCTCTTTACACTCTTTCCCTCACTGGGGCAACTCATTCCATATTTATCTACCCTCTTCTTTCTCTGATCAACTTTTGATTTTGTTTCCTTTTACTCCCCTACATATGCTCTATGTCTCAGTCAAACAAGCCAAGGCCTTCCTGTTGCACACATTCTGGGCTGATTTGACCCAATGCTTCTCCCCATGCTGTTCCTGACATGCAGATTACTTCATCTACCCTGAGCTTTGTGGGTCACAACTCTACCTGGACCTCTTTCCAGATGCCATCTGATAGAAGTATGAAAATCTTAAGCCTTACTTCTTAAAAGTTTGATTTTATCACTTTCTATTCTGCAATATTTATACATTTATTCTCTGAGCAAAAACAATACATAGAGGATATAGAAGTAAAGCCACACACAAACATAGAGGACAGCCTGTGGAGTGAAATTCCAGCTAGTTTGCTCCTTTTGAAGTGGGAAGAGAGCTTTGTGTGGTTATTTCAATAGATTTAGATGATTCTGAATAGTTAGAAGCTTCTTGATGTGACTGCCTATGTCTTAGTGGGCTGATGGAAATAAATGGAATGGTCTTATTATTTGACTTGTTCTACTTAGTGACTACTGTTTCCTTATAGAAAAACCACAGCTACTCAGGGGAAGCCTATGAAATGCTTGAGATGTGGCTAGTATCACAGCTTTGCATAGGGGGCTCTTTTGGGTTTTCCTGCTCCTAGGGAGGGAAACAAATACCCAAATGGGCAGGGCTAGGAAGGCAGTGATATCAACAGTGGTCACATGATCCTGCTTTATATACTAAACATTCTTCATCTCCCTCCAGTGGATTGAGGACAACACAAAGACAGATCTGTGGTTCTTATTAAAGTTCCAGTGCAGTATGTGTTATGATGCTCAGAAAGTGTTTACTGAATAACAGTAAGTCCCAGGAACTATTTTAGCACACAACACTTGAGAGCACAGATATCACGCTTATGTGTTTTTCTTATATTGTTGTACAAAATTAACTTCTTAATAAAAGTTTCCCAATGATGGTAAAGCTAAATATTTATTATTATAGGAGCTTTAGCCCCATGTGGCCTTTTACTATAACTTATAATCAGACTGTGACATTTTATAATTGCTGGAGACAGGTTTTGCATATCAAGACAAAATATAGTTATTCATTAATAATTTATTGGAACAAGTTTCATTCTGATATAATAAATGAATCATTAATTGATGCTTTTAAGGAAAATAGTTCTGAACAGAAGTTGCTTTATTTCACCTTCCTGCTTGGGTTTTAGGTTAGCACAATATTTGCAGAAGAAACAGATGCCACAAATTTAATTATGTAAACAATTCAGAGTGTTACTTTTCAAGATCCATCAAGTTTTTTCAAAATATATCAAAATTAGCACATCCAGTGACAAACTAATTTAAAGGATGTGCTTGAGCCAGGGAAAAGAGGCATTCCTGGCATTTAGAAGAATAAACATGTCAGGCAAAGATGGTTTGAACTAAGCACTAACACTGGACATATTTTATGTAGAAATTCGGTGCTTATTTTGCATGAGGACAGCTGCTTAATAGTTTTAAAAGAATTATAGAATCTATCAATGTCTCTAATTTATCAGCACTTTATGAATGACGTTGTGTGTAACCTCCAACAAGGGGAAAATCCTCTCATCTGCTTCACCCCCTGTGCCTCATACAGCTTCTCATACAGTATCTGCTCTCAATAAATATATTACGATTTAGTGACAAACATGGTAAGGTAGTTATCCATTAAAAAGATAGTAATTTTTCTAGCTGGAGAGAGAAGATCCACTCTGTTGAGAAGTTCAATGATGACTTTAAAACTTAATTAAATGGTACTAATGTAACATTGTGTGTCACTGTACTTTAAAAAAATGAAAATTAAATGGCAAAAATATGGAAGAAACTTTCTGTTATAACCCATTGTCAATTAATACTGGGTGTGTGTCTCCTATAGGCACTTTGGCTCGCACTAGGTATTAGGAATTGAACATGACCTAGTGCTCATTCTTGAGCAGATCTCAGTCTAACAGAAAATGAACAAACAATGTAAACTGAAGTACTCATAGAAAGCTGTCATATGATTTTCTTTCTAAGGTTCCCAATCCAATCACATGGATTACCTTGCTGAAAATATGTCTTTGACTTTCTAGTGCTGAAAATAAAAGCCACACTCCTTAACAGGAGATCTCCTGCCCAAACCTTACCTCACCTTACCTCTGGCCAATGTTGATTGCTCCCATTCTTTTCAAAAACATCACTAACTCCAATATCCTTGGCATATAGGTATTCAGATATATACTCTTCCCTTTCTGGAAATCCTACAGCCCCCAGTGAACACAGCATTTCCCAGATCCCTGCAAAAACTCAACATCTGTCTAGTTGTTCATTCTTATTAGGCTTGTAGACTCTGAGATATGACTTTTTCCAACAGGAGAGCTGCTGATTACAGGAATCTGTATTGACACTGCATGTCTTAAAAGTATTTAACACAACCAATAATTTAGCGTGAAACCAGAGTTGGTGAGTTTGTGCAGATCAAGTAGAAGCAGAGAAAATACAGGAAAAGCTGAAGTGATTAGAGCATTGACCCGAGAGCCATCAATAGAAATACAAGCAGAGTATATACGTAGATGCTGCTGGTCAGGACTTTGCCACACACGTTACAGTTAGAATATAGAGAGCAAAAGACAAAACAAACCAAAAACCATATCATTGGTCCAAAATACTTCTGGCAATAGAAATAGGAAAATTGAGAGTGGGTGAAAATACCAGGAGAAGCTACTAAATTCAGATAAGGCATACTGTGTTTAAGATGATGGCTAACATCCATGAAAAAAAAAAAAAAAGACTCACGGAACATTTAAAACATGGGTCTTTAGGTTTAGAGAAAGCACAGAGATAGACATGGCATTTTTGAGGTTTGAAGTTCATAACTTGTAGCATTACAGCAAATGCTATTATTTGTTATGTCTATTCCCCAATCAGATTGTCAATTCCACAAGACAGGGCATGGTCTACATCCTCCCAAGTAACAGGACCAGTGTCAGATGCATAATAGTGGATTAATTCACAACTGAAAAGAAGTACCCTGTGTAAAAGAACCCTGACATAGCATATAGTGGACAGTATATATTGCTGCTTTAGACACGTTTTCTACCCTAAAGAAGTTAGTGTCCTAGAGAAAATAAGAGATATGCATAACAAACTCTAGATAGCTCGTCAAAAGTAGATGGGCCAGAGCTGTAGACCTGTGGGCAAAAACAGGGAAACGTGCTTCTGGCACTGCAAACGGTGGAGAGAAAAAACATTATGGAAGAGCTCTTATTTGAGTGGGTCTTTTAATGAAGAAAATGAATTTGGAGAGCTTCTCAAGCTGAAGAAGGATTATAATTTTATACCTTATCTGGCATTTCCCTCATGTTCGATTGCAAGTGATACTTGACAGTTTTCCTAGATAGTTTATACAATATATTTATGTAATAAGCTTTTGTCTGTTTGTTTCAATTTAATTGTTTTATTTTGTTCTCAGTGGACATAATGCTTCATTGCTTCTTCGTAGAAGGAAGGGTAAAGAGGAGGAAAGTGGTTTAGACATCCTGGCCTGGATTTGACATAGATAGCTTTTCCACTCATCCCCTTATTTTCAGGTTTATCTCTTATTCTTGTCCTGGGACTTCCAAATGCCAACCTTTAGGCTCTCTCACAGATGGATGCCTCCTTCTGCTGCAGGGCCCTCTGGCCCTTATTCTGGGCTAAGATTTCTTCTACCTGAATGATTATTCTGTCAATAGCTGGAAATTTTTCATTTGTTGAAGGTCCAATTCTCCTTCCTATTATATGCTTCCCACACCCTTCCTTATTATTTCACTGGGAACTCAGGCAAAAGAATACAACAGCACACACACACACACACACATGCACACACACACACATTAAAAAAAAAACACCCTGTTCTAATTATATTGTGTAAATTATTTGCTCATCTAATCACACAATTTTGACTGGACAATTTTAATGATTCATATTTTAGTTTTTAAACAATGAAGAGTTGGGAATCCAAGTGGCAAAATTAATTATTCTTGGTTTTTAGAGTTCATAAATTGGGATGTATATTAACAACAGATTAATATAAAAGTGAATATTCAAATATTATTTTACTGTAATGCTTAAAGTCTGTGAGATATAAAATATAAATATACAAGAAGACATTAACATTTTGCCTGCAAATTAAAAACTATTTTCTTCTTAAGAAACCTGTAAGTTACCAAGGTAATGTTCCAATCAAAATGCATGTATATACACACATATACACATAATTTGGGATTGTGCTATTTTAAACTCTCAATTTTTCTCCTAATATCCTTGTGTCAGAGTAACCAAAGCAAGTGGGTCTGGAAATCTCATATTTTTGCAATAAACGTCATTCTAATCTGAATAGTAGGATTATAATTGGTTCAATGGAGATGTTGGTGTTGGACTGTTCAGTAATTTTTGAGAGCACTCTAACCTCATAGTCAGTTTCCTTCTACTTTTCCTAAAACAGTACCAGGTCCAGGCTAAAGGAGAGAACTAAGGTCTGAGGGAGTAATTCAGCATGGAGCTTGTATCCAATAAAGTTAGAATGAAGTCAAAGGCTCCATATATCATTTATTGATATTTCTGAGAATTTCATCAGTTCTCTTTTATCCCCCCAATATATCCTACAATATCAACTGTTTCTACATTAATTTGTGGTGTTCCATAGAATCCTACGTAATGTTCCACCAAATAAAGATAATTGTTGCTTTTTCTTGAGAAGAACTTTCTGTCTTTGGAGAAAACTCATGCCATCACCCCTGAAAGAAATATTTTCCTCTTGTTCCATGAAAGATAAAACTAGATGGAACAAACTAGTTGAGTTCCATGCCTGGAACCTTGTGGACAATAAACTGAGAGATGGAGGAGAAGGAAAGCAGGTGGAGGCTGCTAGAAGTTAGGAATTTCCCAGTGTCCACCTAATGTGTAGAATGATGAGCCGTGTATATAAAAGGCATAGACTATCTTCTTCACTTTTTGTGTGAAAGTGTAGTCTACAGATAATAAAACATTATTAAAAATGGGTTAAGATTCTATATCTCTGTATATGTCCAAATACCATGTGTCCAGTTAAGGAATTAAATAATTGACTGAAGAATAAGATGGGTAAGGCTTCCCTTGCTCTGTTGGATTTGAATGCAGTATATTGCTAATGGTCCCCTAAAAATGCCCCCAAAAGTGTCCATTTGTTACCTATGATGAACAAAATATTTTTTTTAATTTTTTTATTTTTTATTTATGATAGGCACACAGTGAGAAAGAGAGAGAGAGAGGCAGAGACACAGGCAGAGGGAGAAGCAGGCTCCATGCACCGGGAGCCCGACGTGGGATTTGATCCCGGGTCTCCAGGATCACGCCCTGGGCCAAAGGCAGGCGCTAAATCGCTGCGCCACCCAGGGATCCCTGATGAACAAAATAAATGGTAATTAGGTAAAGCCCAAACTTGTGAAATGTGAACCCTACGTCCTATTGGGATTCAGGAAGAATACATATTACTGATTTTAAGAGCATAAATTGAGGGGCACCTGGATGGCTCAGTTGGTTAAGCATCTTCCTTCAGCTTAGGTCATGATCCCAGGGTCCTGGGATCAAGCCCAGTATCAGGCTTTCTGCTCAGCAGGGAGTCTGCTTCTCACTCTTCCTCTGTGTGTTTGTCTCTCTCTCAAATAAATAAGTAAAATTCATTTTAGAAAAAAAGAACGTAATTTGAGTGTAGCCCTTATTTATCCACTAAAACTAGGATAAGGTGAAGAGCAGCATGTCTTCTAAGTAAAGGTTGGGAGAGGGTGTCTGTTATATGAAGTAAAGCAGAAAATTTTAGCAAAGTAGCTAGATTTGACAACATTACATTACATTCAACTGATTTTGAAAGATCCATTTACTCAATTTTCTATTGCTGTTTTATTCTAGGTGATCCTAAAGAGAACGTCTAACAAAGAAGAATGTAAAACCAAGCTAGTCATAGTTTGGCCCCAACTACATTCTTTTAAATAAAAAGCCACAAAATAACTTCATCCAGAAACTTCCAATACAAAGACAAACCCCTAAATTAACTTTCTTTGCAGAAAAAAGAAAAAAAAACAACTTCCTTCTTTTGATGATGAGTGATGTTAATAAGAAGTGTCCCTTAGGGCCATCTGGGTGGCTCAGTGGTTAAGTGTCTGCCTTAGGCTCAGGATGTGATCCTGGGTCCAGGGATTGAGTCGCGCATGGGGCTTCCTACAGGGAGCCTGCTTCTTCCTCTGTCTGTGTCTCTGCCTCTCTCTTTGTGTCTCCAATGAATATATAAATAAAATCTTTTAAAAAATGCAGTGTCCTTTAGATGAGCACCTGAGTAGCTCAGTAGGTTAAGAGTCCAGTTCTTGGTTTTGGCTCAGGTTATATGATCTCTTGGTTTTGGCTCAGATCATGATATCAGGGTCCAGAGATGGAGCCTTGCATAGGGCTCTGAGCTCAGTGTGGAGTCTGCTTGGAATTCTCTCTCTCCCTCTACCCCTCCTCCTCTGCTCTCCCCTACCCCTCTGCATATACTTACTCTCTCTCAAATAAATAGATAAATAAATAAAAAGAAATGTCCCTTAGATGATTAATCATTGAAGCTTGAATATCTAATTTGCAGAGAAGGAATAAATTAGGTGATGCTGAAATGTTACATGATGTAAAAGAAAAGGGTTTGGAGCTGCTGTTTCAATCCTCAGAGATGGAAGAAGTGTGATTAGAAACGAAAATCTCACAGAATGGCAGGAAAATAGGACCAGATGGAATCAGAGAATATTCTGGTGTTAGCATGGCTGAAATATATTTTAAGAACTAAGGTGTGGCATAAGTTACATGTTTCCTACATTCCTGTCATGTAAATTTTATCTTTTGTTTCCCTCAAAAATCTTCAGTGGAGTCATTCTTATTCAGTAATTTCTTCAGATTTATTATATGGGGTAAATCACTGGAAAAAGCCGTAGTGGCAATGAGATTTCAGGTGAGAAATAGGATTCTAAGAGATGGAAAAGATGACAAAACCAATCCTGGAATTCAGGCAAATTTTGCAGTGGGAAAACAATGTTCCATAGAATGAGAGGGGAAATGCTGTGTTTAATGACAGTACTCAGATCATATCACTTCAGCTGAACTCTCAGAAGACTTCTCTTTGGATTTAAGATGTCTTACCTGGTGCTACGTGGCCCCAAATCATTACAGACCTGACCGCATCCTGTCTTCATCTGCTTACCATTTTTTTATTATCATGTAAATGCTATTTCAGCTCCACTGTGAAATGTTTTAAAATCCCCCATCTAAAATAGTTCTCCATATTATCTATGAAATCACCCTGCTGTATGGTTTTCTTTACTCCATAAAAATTATTTTGTCTATATTTGTGTTTATTTTTTGCTCCCCTCACTGAAATGTAAACTCTTGGGAGAGAAAGAGTTGTCTGCTTCAATCTTCAATATCTGGGACTCTGCCTAGCACTAACAAATTAATATTTGTGGAATGAATGACTTTTTTACTTAGCTCACAATGAACATGATGCTCCATCTGACATACAGTCTCTCCTCATTACCTGCTTCCATGTGTCTGCTGTTTGACAGGCTGTGTAGTCTACAACAGACAGAAGAGATGGACTTTGTGATTTCAGCAAGGTCCTAAGGAAACTGGAACATCTGAGACATAATAAGAAGGAAAAAACTTGGTTGCATCTTCCAAGTCAACACAGAAGGTTCATCACATGCATGTAAAGAGACATAGAGCTTTTAAGGAAAGAAGAGAAACCATGTTTTCATGATGTGACTTTATTTAAAGCAACATAATACAAACTTTTGACCAGTAAGTCTTTCGATAGGCCATCACCTAATTTAATACCTATTAAAATATATTAAGCTGCTAACATTTGGTCATTCAGCATTCCCTCTCATTTCATTTAAGGCTAGCAAGAAAAAAAGGAAATGTGAAGAGTTTTGAAAAATGAAGAAACTTACACATCATAGAACTCCATTATTCATTTTATGAATGAGGAAAATAAAGCCTACATGGGACTAGCTACAGCTGGTGAGTGACAAGAGTTTTAGCTGGATGTTACCTCCTAAACAATAGCCCAATGATTTTCTGACTAGATAAAACCTCCAAGATCTTTGAAAACCAGAGCCCTCTAGCTCTGGGGCCCCAGTTATTCATCATGTTACAAAACATATTCAATAAGACAATTTTGTGTGCCCATTTGTATTTTGGGAATCCAAGCCTTCAAACTGGTGGAAGTAAGAGAGAATATTGAAAGGAGAGGATATAGGAGGAAAGGGTGCATGCATGCACATATATGTGTATTTATTTGTTTGTTTGCTTGCTTATTTATTTACTTATTATGGGTTAAGCTGTTGAAACATTTCTTTGGGCCTAGGGGCAGGGCTACTTTTAACAGACAGGGGTGAGGCAGATGTTCCTATCTCAGCTTTTTTTCCAGGAAAGTAGGAGTTCTGATTGGCTGGGTTCAATTCCCAGGCCCACCAGTAAGAAGCTTTTTTGGAATTGAATTCACTTCTTTTGGTTTCAGTTTTTTCCCTTGATGTAGTATGCATAGCAGTAACACCTTCCTTCCCAGTGCTACTGGGACAGTAAATGGGTCCACATGTCAGAGTTTAGCACCATATCTGGAGATACTATTACTCCATTGAGTCTAGGTGTTAGGTGTGTGTGTGTGGCGGGGGGGGAGGGGGGGGCTATGGGCCTCCTCTCTAGAGATACCTGCTCAGAAGGTCTCTGTCCTCCCAAACCATTACTAAATTTCTGATGTCCTTCTTTCCGAAGAACCTATTAGGCAATCTATGCCACAAAATAAAGGCCCTAAAGCCAAATAACCAGATCCTTAGTGGTAAACTGTACAACTAACAGATTAATAAGATAGAAGGTGTGTGTTTGTGTGTGTTCTTTCAGGATGGGAGGATTCACCTTTCATCTACTATTCAAATCAAACTCTGACCACTTCAGCCACTTACAAGTTTAGTTTTGTCTCTTCCACTTAAAAATCATCAACAATTTAAATGCTTATAAACCAAAAGGAGAGCAATATTTTCAGCTACTTGGGATGTACAGAAAGAAAAACAAACTGAATTAAATGTCATTATCAGGGATAGTGAAGAAGATGGCAGTATCGCTTAACGTCTAAAATGTCTACTTGTGTCCATCAATTCATTCATTCATTCATTCATTCAACATGCATGTTTTAATAATACAATGTGTCTCCTTTTAGTCTAGACTATGAGGATTAAGACCAAAACAAGACAAACCTTTCTCTGTCTGATTCTGGCCATGCAATTTCTGTTGATCTCCCTAGGTCTGGCAGGATTGAATACCAAGCCAACTCGACTTTCCTCTTAGGTTATGTCTGCAAATATCAACTTCCAAAAAGTTGATTCTTACACAGGTCTGACTGTGAGTGATCCTGGCATTTTCCAGCCAAGAAAGAAATGACACTGATTGCTTTGAAGCTGTGGCAGATAGAGTTTGGGTAGAGAAGGCTGCTAGCTACCAAGAAAGAATTAAATCAAAATTTGTTTCCTATTACACTGTTTTTTTTCTAGTCCTAGAGGCCTTATCATTGCTCACTTTCACACCTTCATTTTTCCATTGACTCCTTTAACAAATGTTGTAGAGTGAGTCACATACACAAGCAAGTGCAATGCAATGCAGTAATCACAGTAAGAATGTTGTGAATGAAAGAAAAAGCTTCACTAAGCAAGAGTGTTAAGGAAAGTGAGAAGCACTGAGGTGATATTGGGTCTAATGTGGGTACTTTGCAATATGAAATAGCACCATTAGGTGTCTTTGAGGAGGCCAGAAAAGGCCTGAACAATCCCCACTATTTGCACAGCAGCAAAAGATGCTAGCTCTATAAGCAAAGAAGAAAATGGCCCTCGCTTATCATAGAATAAAAGAAAAGAAAAGAAAAGAAAAAAGTCAGCTAAAGTGTTACTACAGCCTTATGTCTGATGGAAATACTTAGAAGGAGCATGAGAAGCCCCAGGGATGGGCAGGATGAGAAAAAGGCCTTTGAGAGACCATTACTGTGACTATTTCGCCACAATAACTATGCCTTTTGGTAAGATGTCAGCCCTTTAGAGATGAGGAGGCAGAGGCCAGGGGACCTCCAATGATCTGCCCATGGTCTGAGACCAAGTGTCAGAACTGTGAATGGAACCAGAATTGTCAGCCTCTGAGTTCACTTTGGTTTTCTCTTTTGTACCACGTACCGCAATAATTTATTTTGGCTTCTGCATTGCTGCCACAATTACGGTTTCTACCACTGTGCTCTACTGGATACTTATAGACTCAATTTGTAATTTAGTATTTTTCTTCCTTTGTAAATAAGGTAGGATTTCTGACTGAATCCAAAGCATATCTTTTTAGAGGAAATTTTCTGTTGAGACTGAGGTGGTACATTCTTGGTGCCTGAGGTGTTAGCATCAGTCCTATCTGCTCTACTTTTTATTTATGAAGCAATCTCAATGAATGACAGCAATGAAAATTCCTCTGGGCAATAAATTATCATCAAGATAGGGGTTATAACTTTATCTCACACAGCTGAGGATGCATGGTATTTAACAAGGCTCCTCTGTCTCTCACCTTTAATGTTTAATTTCATTTAAATTAACGTTTAATTCTCTCCTCTGTCATGCATGTACTTAGTGAAAAGACCCCATAGCTCTTGCCTTCACAAGTCAACACTCTAGTATTCAACTGCTTTCTTCCACTCACAGATTCCATCAAGCTGCTTATCACTTTAGTGATCTAGTCCTTCATTGTTTTCAAGAGCAACCTTACATTGAGGGACTTTCTAAGATCTTTTGGTCAGGGGCATACTTATTCCCAAATAGGATCAAGTTGAGAAGCATACAAAATGTTGTCACCTGACATGAAGGAGGAAAAAAAATATATAAATTCATAAAATGAGAATCCTGTTTTTTTGGTTTCTGTCTGTTTGACCCTGGGATATACTCTGTGAGCTTGCTTGTTGGCTCTGGACAAAAACTTAACCCACTTTATACTCATCAGTGGGGGAAGGTAGCACAAAGGGATGGAAACTCATCCCCTAGGGAGATGCCATGCCCTTATTGTAGTTGAAATTTCTGAGCTCAGGTGTTAGGCAACAGTTACAAAAAAATAGCATGCATGTGACCAAGGACAGAATATTTTAGATTAAAAGACAAGGAAGATTTATGGTTTTTATATGAACAACTTTTCCCAATGTGAGTTTCTTCCCTCCTTTCCCTTTCCCTTTCCCTTTCCCTTTCCCTTTCCCTTTCCCTTTCCCTTTCCCTTTCCCTTTCCCTTTCCCTTTCCCTTTTCCTTTCCTTTCCTTTCCTTTCCTTTCCTTTCCTTTCCTTTCCTTTCCTTTCCTCCTCTTCTTTCCTCCCTTCCTCTTTCCCTTCCTTCCTTTCTCTTTCTTCCTTCCTTTCTCTCTCTTTCTTTCTTCCTTCTTTCCTTCTGCCTGCCTTCCCCCCTCCCTTTCTCCCTTTCTTATCCTTTCTGCCTAAACTCAGATTTGTGGAGAAACTCATAAATGCTAAAAAGTTATCAGGAGGAAATCAAAGTTAAATGATTATAGCAGAAAATAAGTCAAACAACATAAAAATCTTTGATATATCACCATTCTAGAGCTAAAAGGATACTTTATTTCAGAGATGACAAAAACAATGAGGTTCTTATACAAATAGTGTATCCACAGAGCACCCTGATGGCTAGAGAGGTGATAAACTTGGTCAAGCCAAGAGATATATCCATCTGTCCTACCTGGGGAGATGATATAGATAGATAGATAGATAGATAGATAGATAGATAGATAGATAGATAGATAGACAGATAGATATAGAGATAGATACATATGTAAACAAACATGATTAATATGTCATTCTAAATTGTTCAAAGCTAAGAACATTTGAGTTAATCTACAGAACAACTAAGGAGTCCAAAAAAAGCTCCAAAAGAAAGTTTGTAGAACTGAAATACTTTATTGATTTACTGTGAGGTTGGCACATCAGTTCTCTGAGCTTTATAGGTTCCCGATCTGTTCAACAGATGAAACAATATCTCCCTTTCCTGCCTTACAGAGGTTCTAAACTGAGCAATTATGATGACATTTGTTAAACCACTGGCACACTGGTCACACTGTAAGATGTCAGCTTGCAGTTAGAATAAAGAATAAGTGGTGATTAAAAAAAAAAAGATGCAATATTTATTTGGTAATGGAGCCTTCGGGAGATACCTAGGGTTAGATTAGTTCGCGAGGGTTGAGGAAGAGTCCCCAGGATGGAAGTAATGTTCTCATAAGGAAAGAAAGAGATCTCTTTCCCAGAGAAAGACACTCCTCCCATGTGTACTCACTGAGGGCAGCCCATGCAAGAAGACGTAGCTTAGGAAGCTGCCCACAGTCCGCAAAGAGGTCCTCACCAGACCCCAATCATGCTGGCACTCAGATCAGACATCCAGCCTCTGGATGGTTAGAAATAAATTTGCTTTCTTCGCTTTTCAGCTGACAATGGTTTGTTAAGGTAGCCCGTGCAGACTAATACAGCTCTGAAACTTACAGGAAGTCTCCAAGTATATAAAGGAAAACCTCAAACTACCTGAGATCAAATCAACCCCACCAGAGTGGAAAAGGGGTCAACATTGAAATCATACTCAGTTATTGAGAACTAGAGGCAGTGATGATGCTTTTACTTCCATTTGATGTTGTGAGATTTTTACATTAGAGTCAATTAACCAGAAAGGTCAGTAATTCCTACTTCCAAATAAACTCCACAGATTATTCTGAGCCACAGAGTCACAAAGGAAGAAACTTAATAATTACTTAAATTTTAAAAGTATGAAGGAGAAGCAGAATGTGAATTAAATGGAACAGAAGTCTAAAAGGAAGGCCAAGAAACATCAGTGGCTGGCAAAGTGATAGAGAGTGGATTTTTCCACATGAGGGCAAATGCTGTGAAGTGTTCAGCCTAGGGGACCAGATGCTTGCAACAAAGTAGGATGCTGGTATAGGGAAGTGGTAGAGCAGAGCCCACAATTCTTCAAATAATTTAACCAGGATAAAGAAAAATTACATGTTATTTAAGAAAAAGCAAGGTCAAGGAAATGGTCTCTTTTTCTCTCCTTTTTTTAATGCTGTTTTTAAATTGTCATTTTTATAATGGTAAGAACATTTAGCATATACAGGGCCTTATGAAAAGATCTAATTGATAAAGAGGTTAAAAATATTGGGAAATTAGGGCATTGCTAATGTATAAATGAATATCTAATATATATAATGTATACCCTGTACCTGGAATTGTTTTAATTTCATTAATTAAAAATTTAATTTTAACTTTTGTACAGAGCCTTCAAAGTAAATACTATCTTTATAAATATTTTAAATGAAACACACACACACACACACACACACACACACACACACACACACAGATTAAATGGTTCCTCCACCGCACATGTACATATGACAGAGCTGGAAATTCAACTCAGACGGTATGGCTCTGTGGTTGAGACTTGCCCATGACTCTCAAACAGAGTATTCAAGTACTCCAGCACACCACAGTAAATTCACAGGGCCACTGCGGGATATTTTAAATTTCTGAAAGAAACACAGTGATACTTGACATATGCAAAGCACCACCTGAACCAATTGGATGAGATAGTGGATATTTTCAACTTTAGACTACTCTATGCTCTTGCTGATATAAAGCTGATTCTCAGTATTTGCTGCTATAAAAAGTAAGTACCACATGAAAATCTCTGGGAAACAGAATAAGAGGGTGTTAGCATCTAATCTGACTCCATGGTTTGAGAAGTTTTGCAGTGCCCAACAGGAAAATCTGTCTTAATAATCAGTAATTGCAGTTTGAACAATAAAATAATATTTTTCTAATTTATGTGCATTATCTTTCTAACAGCTATAAAGTTATTGGGGTATAAATATTTACTAACATTTTGGGACTTAATTGCTTAAATAGAAGTGTGACATAATTCCTTGGCCTAGGAGGACAGTAGAAAAGTTACTGAAGCCCTACTAGCACTAGGAACCTAGAATGCTTGGAAACATCTGTCCTGTGTTGCCGATGGGAAGGGAAGCAAAAACCTGGATGGAGAGGTTAACCTTGGAATGGAGAGAAGATATTCCTTATTTTTAGATAGAAATAAATAGGGCCATGACATGTATATTGACATTTTCAAATGAGGAACAGAGAAATTACAAGAATTTTTATCTTTTGGTCAGGATCTATTTAGTGAGTAGGCAGTGAGGTAATCTACAAGTCAGGAGAGGTTCATAAGATTGAACAGATTCTGAGGTCTAAAGGCATAAGGAATCTCTACCCTCCTATGCAGCTAAGCATATAGTAAGTGTTCAATAAATTCTTGGTTATTTATTTAATCTAATATTATCAACACCAATTTTTAATTTTTTTCTCCAAATTTTTTATCTTAATTCCAGTTAGTTGACACACAGTGTAATACCAGTGAGTATTATTCATATATATATGTATATATATATGTATATATATCACAGCTTCTTTATTCATCAGTCAGTGGACATTAGGGCTCTTTCCATAATTTGGCTATTGTTGATAATGCAGCTATAAACATCAGGGTGCATATGTCCCTTTGAATCAGTATTTTTGTATCCTTTGGGTAAAGTCATAGTAGTGAAATTGTTGTATTGTAGGGGATCTCCATTTTTAACTTTCTGAGGAACTTCTGTACTGTTTTCATTGGAACCTTTGGAAGGATATATAAGAGAGGGAAATGAAATCTATGATTTTGCAGCTTGTCATGGTATATCTGATATGCTTTTAGCTCTGTATAAGATATAGGATTTTTTATGCAGATACACACATTTTCTTTTCAAATAAATAAGCATAAAGGAGATTCTATGAGATGGATCGATGTTTGCCCTTTCAAGAGATACCTACAGCTGCTGAACTAAAGATGTGCTGTATAAATACATATTTTAAAAATTGTTTTAATTTGGCTCTTCTGTCAAAGTATCCCTTAACAGTGTCCTCCCTCACCTTCTGCTTGGAACTGTCAATAACCTGACAAGGTGTAGCCTTCTCTAGTTGGTCTATTTTGAGGTTTGAGAAATGTGAGTGAGAATTAGAAGCAGAAACCCAAAATGGATATTGAATCCAAAAGCAGTGTTTAGAGGAGATTATACAGGGAAGCTTTAAAAAAATAGAATTAAGTTCCATTTTAAATAAAATCTTCAGTTAAGTAGCTTAGTTATATGCTTTTCCAGGCCCTTCTAATTAAAAAAAAATGTTTCTGTGTTATCTTTAAACAAACTCTACATTCTTTAAGTTAGCATTTACAACATTCAGTTATGTGACACTAAACTATCATTCCAAGTATTGGAGTTGGGAAGAATATAGGGGATGGAGAACATTGAATTCAATCACTTGTACTGGATGTATAGATGTATAAGCTTCAGTTATATAACATCTCTGAACTTCACCTTATTCTTTAAAAAAAAAGATTTTATTTATTTCAAAGAGAGAGAGAGAGAAAGAGCATGAGCTGCAAGGAGGGACAGAGGGAGAAGCAGACTCCCTGCTGAGCAGGGAGCTCCGACAAAGGCTCAATCCCAGGACCCTGGGATCATGACCTGACCTGAAGGCAAACACTTAACCGACTGAGACATCCAGGTGTACCCGAACCTTACCTTATTCTTAATTTTAAAAAAAAATACTAGGATTTCTGATTCCAGGAAGATAGACTAGACATGTGTTCTCCTATTCCTCCTGCTAAGAATAAAAAAACTCCTGGACAATATGCAAAAATGAAACAAAACAAACCAACCAACTGAAAAATAAAGAAGCAAATAAAAACATAAGAAAACTCTGAAAGGTAGGGAGAAGAAGGTGGACTAGCTAGGAACCTTAGCAGTGAGTTCTCTGGGTCATCTTTTTTTGGTTCATATATCCTGAACATAGAGCAAGAGAAGCTGGCAACCAAGAAATTCCAAAGGACACAGACAAAATCCCCAATAAAAGTATGCTCTCTCTAGGCAAAGAATCAAGAAAGATGTAATGTAGAGAGAAAGAAAAGTTTTAGACAGTAAATACTCCAGCTGAACATCATTAGCTAAAGATCTTTATAATCTGGTGGTCCCAACACCACCCATACCACAAATACTGAATGAGGAACCTCAACTGGATAGTGCCAGAGAGGGTTGGATAGGGAACAAGGATTTTCATCTCTGCTGGGTAGTAGTGTACTGCCATCCCCTCACTTTGGGTGTTAATGGAGACCATGTGAGCCCTCCTGAACCTTTATCCACATTGAGAAGTTACAAGGAAACTTTCTTTGTGCAGGGATGGCATTTCAGAAGACATAGCGAAGAATCAGGTATTTTACCACAGCCTTTTGGTAAGGAGGCCAATCCCAGTAGTGTTCAGGAAGGGCACATGTTCAGGAAGGGAACCGTGATTAGGTACTCCTGCCCTTTCCAGCCAGGGTGGGTATCAGTGGAAGCTTAATAGAGAGCTGGAAGTTCCACCTCCACTCAGAAGTAATTAGGTACTCTCTCCTGATTACCCTCAAGTGTCAATGGAGGCTGAGTAAAGAACCCAGACTTCTACTCCCACCCGGCATTACCAAGGTAAAAACCAGCTTTCCTCTGCCAGACTGATATCATAAAAGGTCAGCAGAAACAAATGATTTAAGATACAGAATCCCATAACATAATATCCTTGATGTCTACATATTTGTGAAAATCACAAATATGTGAAGAACTAGGGAAATCTGACCTAGAGTAAGAAGAGCAGCCAATAGATACTGAATATAAATTATTACAAACTTTGTGGCTGAAAACAGTATTATCTTACAGTTATGGAGGTCAGAGGTCTAAAATGGCTCTCACTGGGCTACCATACAGGTGTTGACAGAGCTACATTCCTTCTGGATTCTGAGAGACAGTCCATTTCTTCCCCTTTTCCAGCCTCTTCAAGTTGCCTATATCCCTTGGCTTGTGTTCTCCTTCCATCTTCAAAGCAAACCACAGATGCTTAAGTCATTCCCATGCTATGTAACTCTGATATTCCTTCTTTTTGCCTTTCTTCTACTTACAAGGATCCTGGTAATTACATATGGTCCACTCAGACAATTCAAGAAAATTTCTGCGTATCAAAATTAATTGATTAAGAAAATTCCATCTGCACCATTAATTCCCCTTTGCCATGGTACCTAGCATACTCACTTTCCAGGGATGAGACATGAACATCTTTGGGGGCACATTTTCTGTCTACTACTGAAGAAAACATTATAAAACCTAAGATTAAAAAAAAATTCTACATTCTGTTGTTTGTTCTTCAGTGCCTTTGCTGAGATAGTAATTCATTGGAAGTTGTATGATACTTCTACTCTCTTTCATTATTCCAATCAAGAAGCTTACTACATGTCCCTGCTTCTGAAAAGTCCACATAGAATTGTCTCCTCCATAATAAATTACATTCTTGAATAATTAATAAATCCACCATAATAACTGTCTCCTTGTTTCAAATTAGATATGCAAATGTGTGTGTGGACTTTAATAGGAAGGGGAACCAGTCTCCTCAAATGGTCCATTTTTTAAGTATTCCCTTGTAGTTTTACTATTTTTCTCTTAAAAACATATGCCTAAATACCAAACTATGTTAATATATCAGCTTAGAGAAGACATGTTAATTTTATCTTGAATATTTTCTAAAACAGAAAGATCTCATATTTCAAACATGTAAAGGGTAATGGGACATAAAGAGAAGCAAAGTATCTACATTTCACTTGAACTGGTTAAATATTAACAGTAGTAATTATGGTAACAAAATATAGAAATGCAGTTGACCCTTGAACAACCTGGGAGGCTAGAGGTGTTGACACCCATAAAGTTGAAAATCTACATACAACTTTGACACCCCAAAAACTCAACTACTAATAGCCTACTTTTGATCAGAAGAATTACTCATAAACAGTAAAGTAATATTTATTTGTATATTATACATATTATTTACTGTTTTCTTACAATAGGGTAAGCTAGAACAAGGAAAATCTTGTTAGAAATTATGAGGAGAAAATATATTTAGAGTATGATAGATAGATAGATAGATAGATAGATAGATAGATAGATGATAGATAGATTGATTGGTAGATAGATGATAGATAGAAATCTGGTCGTAAGTGGACCCATACCACACAGTTCAAACTCATGTACTAAAAGGTCAAGCGTATAAATGTATATCACTGAAAAAGCTATACAAAGAGATACACTGAGAAAATAACTATAGATAAAGAAAATGGAATTATAAAAACATGTTCAATAACCCATCCACAGGAAGGAAAGAAAAGGAAAATAAAAATAGAAAAATAGAAAGAAAAAAAAACAGACAACATAAGATGACAGACTTAACTAACATATTAATGGATTCATTAAATGTAAATAGTCTTCAAGCACCAATTAAAAGATACTGACAGGATGGATTAAAATCACAATAATTCTGAGTTTGTATAAATAAAACAGCAGAACTATAAAATGTATGTTGCAAAAAGTGATGAAACCAAAAAAGAAATAGACAAATACACCATTATAGTTGAGATTTTCAACTTCCCTTTCCCTACAATCGGTGGGAAAATGTATTGAAACTAGCAAATATCTAGAAGAACACAATTAACAAACAGGAACAAATTAACTTTGATAGAATATTCCACCCAAAGTGTTGGGAATGCGTATTATTTTAACATACCCATAGTATATATCAAAGTAGATCATATGCTGGGCCATAAAAAACACCTTAACAAATTTAAAAACATTTCTATCATACAGAGTATGTTCTCTGACAATGATGAGATCAAACTAGAAATCAATAACAAAGAAATAACAAACAAGCTCCAAACACCTGGAAACCAAGTAACATTTTAAAAATAATCCTTGGATCACAGAAGAAGTGTCAAGGGAAACCAAGATACATCAACATATATCAAATATACTGAAGATGAAATAAAAACATATCAAAATTTGTAGGACAGAGCTAAGTAGTGCAGAGAAGGAAATTCATAGCATTGAATGTTTACACTAGAAAAGAGGAAAGGTCCCAAATAACATAAGCTTTCATATTAAGACTTGAGACAGTAAAATGGGATCCCTGGGTGGCTCAGCAGTTTGGCGCCTGCCTTCGGCCCAGGGCGTGATCCTGGAGTCCCAGAATTGAGTCCCACTTTGGGCTCCTTGCATGGAGCCTGCTTCTTCTCCCTCTGCCTGTGTGTGTCTCTCTCTCTCCCCTTCTCTCTCTCTCTCTCTCTCTCTCTCTCTCTCGGTCTCTCATGAATAAATGAATAAAATATTTTTAAAAAATTTAAAAAAGAATTGAGACAGTAAAGAAAAGGAAATCTAAAGAAAGAGGAAAGATGAAACTAATGTGGTAAAGAATAGCAGTCCATATAATTGAACAGGAAACATAACAGAACGCAATGAAAAAAAAAATGGATCCTCTAAAAAGACCAATACAGTTTCAAACTTGTATCAAATCTGAGAAAGAAAAAAAGGAAGAAGATGCAAAATATCAATGTCAGGAGTAAAACAGGGAACATCACTGCAGATCTTGCAGATATCAAAAGGATAATAAGGAAATAGTATAAACAACTCTACATACACATATATGACAACTTAGATAAAAATAAACCAATTCTTCAAAAAGCACAAAGGACTACAACTCACATACCAGAAATAGTTGTATAATCCTATTGCTATATATACAATTGAATTTGTAATTTAAAAGCTCAGAAAAAAGAAATCTCAAGGGAGAGATGATATTGTTGTTGAATTCTACTGAATGTTTAAGAAGAACTAATACCAATTCCAGAAAACAGAAGAATATGAACAACTTCCAGTTTATCTGAGAAGCTATTATTGATTCAATACCCAAACCGGACAAAGATTGGATGTAAAAGGAGAGTAGAGGAGAGAAGAGGACAGAGGCAAGACTGAAACAGAGACAGAAATGTTTAAGACCAATGTCCCTCATGAATATAGATACAGATGTCATTTTAAATATTAGCAAATAGAATCAAGTAATTTATAACAAGAATTATATGCCATGACTAAATGTTGTTTTTTTTTTATTCCAAAGATGCAAGGCTAATTCATTATAATCTATCATATTAATGACCTAAAGGGGAGAAATTCCAAGATCCATATTAATTATAACAAGCATTTTACATAATTCAAAACCTAATCATAATTTTTAAAATGCTCAGAAAGTGGAAATACAGGGGAATCTCCTCAACCTGATAAATGACAGCCTACACTTATGCTTAATGGTTTAAGACTGAATACTTTCTGCATAAGATTAGAAACAAGAACCTAGTATCTGCTATCAGCATTCTTATTCAACATATAACCAGAAGTGCTAATAGTGCAAATAGGCAAGAAAAGAAATAAAAGGCATACAAGTTGGAACAGAAGTAAATCTGTGCCTACTTACAGAATTGAATATTCCAAGAAATTGAAAATATATCCTCATATTAAAAATTAATTTTAGAAAGGTAATAAGATACAAGATAAACATACAAAAATCAATTGTTTTATACACAACATAACTACTACTCTTTGTGATATTGATGTGTGTGGGTATCACAATGAACATATGAACATTGAAATTAAAAGTAAGATATATCTTCAGTGATCAAAAAATTAAATAGAAAAAAAAATTAAATAGTTATAAATGTAACAAAAGATGTACAGAAATTTATATGCTGAAAATCACAACAGTGATGAAATAAATTTAGAAAATCTAAATAAATGGAAAGATATTCTGTATTCAGAATTGTACAGCTCAAAAAACTAAAGATGCCAGTTGTCTCAAAGCTGATATACAGATTTAACACAAATTCTATCAAAATCATAAGACTTCTTTTTAAAGAAATAGACAAGATTATTCCAAAATTTATGTAGAAAGACAAGGGAGCTAGCATATATACAACAATTTTTAAGACGGAGAATGAAGTGGGGAGAATATCAGATGGCAGAGTAATCAAGAATGTCTGATCTTGCCAGAGTAATGTACACATGGATCAGCTGAACAGAAAAAGAACCGAGAAATAGACCCTTTCAAATATGCCCACTCCATTTTAGACAAAAGTCAAAAAATAGTGACAATACCAAATGCCAGTGAAGATGAAAAGAAACTGAATCACTCACATTTTTTTATGGGAATGTAAAATGGTACAGTCACTCTGGAAAATAGCTTGGCATTTTCTTTAAAAAACTAAGCATACAACTACCATATGGCCCAGAAATTGTACTCCTGGGCATTTATCCCAGACAAATGAAAACTTTGGTCCAAAAAAACTTGTACATGAACGTTTACAACAGCTTTATTTAAATTCTAAAACTGGCAACAGTCTGCCTGTGCTTAAGCAAGTGAATAGGTAAACAAACTGTGGTCCATCCATATTATGGAGTACGATTCAGGAATTAAAAGGAATGAACTACAGAAACATTCCACAACCCAGACAAATATCCGGATAATTATGTTAGCAGGAAAAAAAAAAAAAAAAGCCAATCCTGAAAGATTACAGACTATATAGTTCCATTTATACAACATCCTTAAAATGATAAATTGTGAAAAAGGGAGAATAGGCTACTCATTGGAAAGGTAAAGGAAGAGAGTGTGTAAGAGGGAAGTGGGTGTGGCTACAGCCTGAGAGGGTGGGTTTGTGCTCTGAGGAACTCCTGTATCCTGATCCAGCAGTGTTCCTATACCAGGTATACATCGTAACAGATTTGCAAACTGCTACTATGGGGAAAAGTGGGTAAAGGTTACAAGTGATCTTTCCATGCTACATGTTGCAAATTCATGCAAATCTACAATGAAATAAATATTTAAATCTTTTGAGAAAGGAAGGCAATAATGTTTATTCTCTAAGTTTGTGGTCAGAATGAAATATATTTGGGGCACTCGGGTGGCTCAGTCAGGTAAGTGTCTGCCTTCATCTCAGGTCATGATCCCAGGGTCCTGGGATAAGCTCTAAATGGAGCTCCCTGCTGAGTGGAGAGTTTACTTCTCCCTCTCCCGCTGCCCCTCCTCCCAGCTTGTGTGCACTCTATCTCATAAATAAATAAATAAATAAATAAATAAATAAATAAAATCTTAAAAAAAAAAGAGTGTAATATATTTGAAAGTACCTGTTTGAAGCCTAGTACTTCCTAACCACACAGTTTATTTAATTTGCCTTCCCTTTGCTCCTCTCTTACTCCTTTATAGACAACTTGGCTTCTTGAAAACTAAATGTTTCCCTCCAATGGGAAGTACCATGCCCTTCCCAAAATCTCAACTGTGATGAACTTGTCAGCCTGAACCCTTTCTGGAGAAAGACCTGTTCCCGCACATTTTGGGTGTGACATAGGTAAGCCTGTGGATGAGCACTGGTATAACACACAGACATAACAGGTAATTCCCTATACCTGCTACAAGGAGAGATTAGATTTTGATGGTATGTTTTGGTATTATAGGGAGGGAGGCACAAAGGCCTAGATCCTGCCCTACTAATCACCTTGCTACCTTGTGAGGTTCTTGAGGTCAAGTAACAGACTAAGGAGCCAAAGACCATCTTGCTACCAATTTTAGGACTCCAGGAGACATGTGAGCTGGAGGTCATGCCACAGGTTCTAGGACTTGTCCCCTCAACCTGCTTCAGCCACAATCCAACCTTAGTACCAGCAGCTGGTAGTTGGTACTTAAAAAGATAACAATGTTTAGTCCCCACTAATGATCCTAGATGCATTAACCTACTTGTGTGACCTTGTAGCTTCAAGGGTACAACTAAAATTAGCTCCTTTATTCTAACAAAAAAGTATTTCTACAAAGAACCAGATGCAAAAATACAAGTAAAACAAAAGCAAGCATTAATGTTATCTATGTGTTCCTTAAACACATAAAGAGAAGAGAAGCAAAATAAGAGAGGTCAAGAGGAAGAGTAAAGATGATGGGTGCTCAGAGACCCAGGCATTGGGCATCTGTGCAGGCTGGGGAAGGAGAAGAAAGTGAGGCTTCTCCTCGGGGCCCCTGAACCCCATCTGCTCAGAGAGCAAAACCAACCCCACTAAAACTGGGGCCTCTCCATCAGTGTCCTTCCTGACTGGGAAGGAGACACAGGCACTACCAACTCTCAGTTTGGGAGCTTAAATGGGGGAGAATCCAGATGTTTCTGCACATCAAGCAGCTAGGCAGTCCAGAGTCGGGCTGCCTTGGCAATAGTAACTCATTAATCTTCCAAGAACTCCACCAACATTTTTCACCTAAATGAAAACCATTGCATTATAATCAGGTGCTATCAGACTATGACCTACTGACTTAAATTAATTTATGAAATCATATGGGCACTTAATAGCCTGGGCATTTCTTAGTCTCAGGGGAAATAGAGAAGGCCAATTTTAAAAAATGTGAATGTACCCCCAGGGAATGGCCATTATTTGAACTTAACTAACCCTAGGTAAGCCATGGTCCACAGATCAGAGGTGGTATATTAGCAATGGGTCAGATCTAGCCCAAGGTTCTTTCATGATATTGTAGTGATTCATAGGTGCTCCTTACTCCCAGGCTGGATACTTCTGATAAGCATCCCCTCCAGTGTGCAGCAGGGCTTTGGAAATCCTACTATGCAGGAATTTTGTACTACATGCTGGGTGGACACAGAAAAAAGTGTGGCTTGAAGCATAGTCCCAAACTACTGAAAACTCCACCAGTTACACATGCAGGTGCCAGTGGATGGATACATGAGGGTGTGTGTCCTGTGTATGAACTTCCCTAAGAATTTCAACAGACTTTCCTGACTAATGCTCCTTTAGGGGGCAGAGCACACAATCCATATGGAATTTCCAGTCACTTATTTTTTGTCTTCATGAGAGTGCTAAAGATCCTTTTTATTATTCTCAGTAACAATTCTAACATAAGAGTCATCATGAAATGCTAATGATAGGCAGTTAACACTTCCTCAGACCATTTTATGCCTTCAAACCCCAGTGAATTAGGTATTATGTGGGATTTTTGCATTTAATACATGAAGACATTGAGTCAGAGAGGTTATAAGAGTTTACCCAAGGTCCAGAGAGTTAGTGGGAAATTACCATCCTGATCTGACTCAAAGGATCTGACTTTGCCCCCTGAGAAAAATTTTCCTTCTCTTTTTCCCCAAGATCAAATCAATTTCCTCCTCTTGGCTTCCATTCCAATAGCAGAATGAGGCAGACACACTTGCACACACGGAACATGGATCCCTTTCCTGTATATTGTGGAACAGTATATCTTTCCTGCCAGCTCTAGGCCTCCTGTCTTCTGCACTTACTCTGGGGGCCAAGGGTAGGCCATCCGAGGACCTATGTACCAGCCAATTGAATGGTAGGGAAGAGGAGAAAAAAATAATAAGGTGAATCTCTAAGCCCCTACTGCTTCCCACCCCAAGAAACCAGCACCAGTCCACATCTCCACATATGGCAGCATCAGGGATCTTCATCTCTGGGATTGAATGAGAAGGTTACTCACATAGGAGGTAAAAATGTCTCCCAGAATAAGTGGTGTAAAAGTGGTGAAGGACACTTGACCTCTCCTTAGGATACTATTGTTTCTGTTTTTGTGAAAGCTTTTCCACTGGCCAAGGGCAGATGCTCTATTCTGTCTTGATCTCCATGTGCTATGGACATAGATGAACCAAATAGTGGCACAAAGGAAGAGGAGGTGCCACACAACCACGCCCCTGTGACCCCACTTCAACCACGAGCCGCCAAATTGCCTTTTCCAGAAAATGATACTATTGTTCTTTTATATTCCATATAAGACGAGGTCATCAAACTCCCCTTTATTAATAGAGAATGGCTTCATGTGTTGCCCAGGGCTTTCGTGTCGATGTTTGCTTACATTTCAAAGTAATAGAGTCATTTATTTCCTTTATAGCTGCCCAGCAATTTTAGGTAACACTTTTATATCTTCTCTCTTGTGAAGACATCAGAGTTTTTATTTGGCATATACCAAGGCTTGGGAAGGCAAGCAGGCTTTTTTTTTTTTTTTTTTTTTTTCAGCAACCATCAGGGAAATCACTGGTTTTGATAGATTCAGGTTTTTTCTGCCATCCCCAGTTTATCCTTTCTATTTAAAAAAAAAAGTCTCAATGGGCTTAGAACTTCTGCTTGGAATATGGAAACTCCTAAGAAAAATGCTAAAAGTACAGGATAGACAGTCCTGAATTCAGTAAAATGGACACTTGAGAAGAAATTAACAAATTCAGACATAGAAGCAATGTTCACCAGCCCAACATCACTAGTCTTCCTCCCCCTCTAGTTCACTGTCTGTGAAGATTTCCCAGTAAGACTTCTAAAGAGGAATTTCACAAGCCAATTTTTAAATTAAAATCCATCAACAATTGATTTTTGAGGCTGAGTCAAACTGCACACCTCTTAGCATACATTCAAGGTACCTGGGTGGATTACCGGGTACCTGGTACTGACCATGTTTCCCAGCTATTGTTTGTGACTTCACTCTTTACCCCATCAGCCCAATTACAAATAAGCTCTAACGAAAGTAGATCACTTCGTTTGTGTGTCTGTGGATCTTTGCACTTAATGGTGCTACTATTTTCTCTAATGTCGCATGCCTATCTCTGGTCTCCCATACGTGGAGATTAAATCTGACCATCTATGTCCTTTCCCTTTCAGGCCTACACTCAGGTTTAGCAGTTTTCATTTCTGGGGCTGTTTGTAGGAATTAATAGGATAGAGATTGAATGGTTGAGCCTAGCCATCTTTTCATGAGTCTCATAGGATTTGTTTAGAGTTGTCTGTGATAATGGAGTTTTAGTCCAAGCTTGATATGAATGTGTGAAATTGACCAGCATGCTGGAAGTTCTAATTCTATGAGAAGTTACAAATATGGTACCTGTCCCTCAAAACATTTATAATGCGAGAAGCAACACACACACTTACCCACCCACCTACCTCCACACACACACACACAATACACAAAACTCAGTGGTCCCATTTGCTTATTTATCTATCAAGATTTGGTAAATGCCTACCTTGTGTTCAGTCTTGTTTGGATGTTACAGCTACAACACAAAAGACCAAAGTCCACTCTTGGGAAGGTTTCATTTGATGGGCATGATAGAAATAAGCAAACAAACAAATGCATTATTATAACATGATACATCATAAAGTATAGTGTCCAGGAATGTTGGGACATATATTTGAGAAGCTACTACAGATTGCACTGACCCGGTGGTACCTCTGGCAAATGAGAACATAACTCATTCTCCAGGGTAGCCTCCAAAGGGCCTTGCTAACTTCCTTAGTGCCTGCTATGATATTTCCATCTTTAACCTATATTCCTTCTGCTCTAATTTAAGCCATTCCTTCGGGTTTTTCCTTTTAGAACCTGAATTCTGAGAAATTCGAAGTGCATAAGGACTCCAGGAAAGTTCAGGAAAAAGGTTGAAGAATGGAACTTGTCCAATTTAAACTACTGGGAAATTTGGGAGTAAGCAGAAAGCAATTATATAGTTGGTCAGGTACCAGGGTGGTGGGGCCAGCGTCTCCACACCACCCCTCCAGAAGCTGCTCCAAACATTTAATAATGATTGATAGTAATATTATTATTTACAGGTCTAATTTTTACCCATGTGGTAATCTATCTAACAAAAAAAATCATAAAAAACACCTGCTAATCATCTGCTTCAGCTAATTTAGAAGGAAAAATTCTAATAGTACTTTTACATTATTTTAATTTGGTAGGTATTATGAGTTTTAATTAATGTCTTAATTAGATGCCATTATGTACTCGTGACACTGATGAGTCATTTGAAACCAGGTTTTGATTCCTATATTGGTATGTGTTCTGCTGTTCTATTTTGAATTTTTGTTAAAACAAAAACAAAAACAAAACAACAACAACAACAAACAAGTGGCTAGGATCTTTTCTTATTTAAGAAAAGCTTCTCTGCAGCTAAAAGTACCCTTGCTCAGCCACATTGTCCAAAGTGTGATTTCTTCATCTCCTTCTTCTCAGCTTCTCTGTCTGTACGTCGCACTCGCCAGAGGCTCTGATCCTGGAAGCTTATTATGTGGGCTGCCCAGAGCCCCCCTTCCCTTGTTCCCTTCAGGCAACTTCACTGTGCTGGATGGATATTCACTCTGTAATTAGGTGTTTCCTTAATGCTCATCAGATGCTGAATTGGCAATGAGGGTGTAGAAAGGAGTTAATTACAGAATCTGAACTGGAGAACGGCAAATGCCCTCGGTAAACAAACGAGCCACAGTATGACATGGTTTCAGGATGGCAACTGTACAAGTTCCTACCTATCCCAAAAGGTTCAACGGTTCAACTGCTTTGCAACATCACTTCTAAAACAACCTTCACTGTGGACAAGTAAGAGAAACAAGTGGAGGTGGAAGTTGGGGCTAGTGCCTTATCCAGATACATATGATTATGCATTCCAGATGTGAGGCCTGGAAAAATCTTGTTGATTTCAGTATTCATAATGTAACCTCTCAACTCGGTGCAAAAGAAAAAAAAAAAAAAACCTTTCTGCATATTCTGGACAAGTAGTTGGAATAAGATACAAAGCTTATTTTTTTTAATTCCTTTTTATTGGAGTTCAATTTGCCCACATATAGCATAACACCCAGTCCTCATCCCACCAAGTGCCCCCCTCAGTGCCCATCACCCAGTCCCCCCCACCCCCCGCCCACCTCCCTTTCCACCACCCCTTGTTCGTTTCCCAGAGTTAGGAGTCTCTCATGTTCTGTCTCCCTTTCTGATATTCCCACTCATTTTTTCTCCTTTCCCCTTTATTCCCTTTCACTATTTTTTATATTCCCCAAATGAATGAGACCATATAATGTTGTCCTTCTCTAATTTACTTATTTCACTCCACATAATACCCTCCAGTTCCAGCCACATGGAAGCAAATGGTGGGTATTTGTCGTTTCTAATGGCTGAGGAATATTCCATTGTATACATAGACCACATCTTCTTTATCCATTCATCTTTCGATGGACACCGAGGCTCCTTCCACAGTCTGGCTATTGTGGGCATTGCTGCTAGAAACATCGGGGTGCAGGTGTCCCGGGGCTTCATTGCATCTGTATCTTTGGGGTAAATCCCCAACAGTGCAATTGCTGGGTCCTAGGGCAGGTCTATTTTTAACTATTTGAGGAACCTCCACAGTTTTCCAGAGTGGCTGCACCAGTTCACATTCCCACCAACAGTGTAAGAGGGTTTCCTTTTCTCCGCATCCTCTCCAACATTTGTGGTTTCCTGCCTTGTTAATTTTCCCCATTCTCACTGGTGTGAGGTGGTATCTCATTGTGGTTTTGATTTTATTTTCCCTGATGGCCAGTGAAGTGGAGCAGTTTCTCATGTGCGTGTTGGCCTTGTCTATGTCTTCCTCGATACAAAGCTTATTTTATACAATTGCAAATGACACACAGTAAGAAAAGAAACAGGTTTAGACTTTGCAGAGGTAGGAACAAAGAGAGAGCTATGGAAAGTGATAATTTATGTCATATGTATAGAAGATGTGTTGGTCCTTGTGATGTCTGTGATTAATTGGTGTTTTACTTTGCTCTTATCCTCCATCTAGTGTGACCAAAATGGCTGAGAAGGTAAAACTGTATTTTGCAGACATTTTTATTAGCAAGAATTCCAGACTTGATTTAGATTGAGCCAAGCAGTTGCACATGAATCTATTTTTGTCTGATACAAACTATTAACAGGTGTGGCTCATAGTCCTGAAGCTAGTGTCCTAAATGGGGCAGTACCCCACATGGGATATCCTGACTACATACATTTTCTGATCATATAGTGTGTGCCACAGACTTGGCAGCTCAAATCTTTGGAGGGGTTTGAGGGATAATACTTTGCTCAACCCTGAATTAGACAAGTTCCATTCTTCAACCTTTTTCCTGAACTTTCCTGGAGTCCTTATGCACTTCGAATTTCTCAGAATTCAGGTTCTTAAAGGAAAAACCTAAGGGAATGGCTTAAATTGGAGCAGAAGGAATATAGGTTAAAGATGGAAATATCATAGCAGGCACTAAGGAAGTTAGCAAGGCCCTTTGGAGGCTACCCTGGAGAATGAGTTATGTTCTCATTTGCCAGAGGTACCACCGGGTCAGTGCAATCTGTAGTAGCTTCTCAAATATATGTCCCAACATTCCTGGACACTATACTTTATGATGTATCATGTTATAATAATGCATTTGTTTGTTTGCTTATTTCTATCATGCCCATCAAATGAAACCTTCCCAAGAGTGGACTTTGGGTAAACTGGACATCCACATGCAGAAGAATGAAACTAGACCACTCTCTTGCACCATACACAAAGGTAAACTCAAAATGGATGAAAGATCTAAATGTGAGACAAGATTCCATCAAAATCCTACAGGAGAACACAGGCAACACCATTTTTGAACTCATCCACAGTAACTTCTTGCAAGATACATCCACAAAGGCAAAATAAACAAAAGCAAAAATGAACTATTGGGACTTCATCAAGATAAGAATCTTTTGCACAGCAAAGGATACAGTCAACAAAACTCAAAGACAACCTACAGAATGGGAGAAGATATTTGCAAATGACGTATCAGATAAAGGGCTAGTTTCCAAGACCTATAAAGAACTTATTCAACTCAACACCAAAGAAACAAACAATCCAGTCATGAAGTGGGCAAAAGGCATGAACAGAAATCTCACAGAGGAAGACATAGACATGGCCAACACGCACATGAGAAAATGCTCTGCATCACTTGCCATCAGGGAAATACAAATCAAAACCACAATGAGATACCACCTCACACCAGTGAGAATGGGGAAAATTAACTAGACAGGAAACCACAAATGTTGGAGAGGATGCGGAGAAAAGGGAACCCTCTTACACTGTTGGTGGGAATGTGAACTGGTGCAGCCACTCTGGAAAACTGTGTGGAGGTTCTTCAAAGAGTTAAAAATAGATCTGCCCTACAACCCAGCAATTGCACTGATGGGATTTACCCCAAAGATTCAGATGCAATGAAACGCCGGGACACCTGCACCCCGATGTATATAGCAGCAATGTCCACAATAGCCAAACTGGAAAGAGCCTCGGTGTCCATCGAAAGATGAATGGATAAAGAAGATGTGGTTTATGTATACAATGGAATATTCCTCAGCCATTAGAAACGACAAATACCCACCATCTGCTTCCACGTGGCTGGAACTGGAGGGTATTATGCTGAGTAAAATAAGTAAATTAGAGAAGGACAAACATTATATGATCTCATTCATTTGGGGAATATAAAAAATAGTGAAAGGGAATAAAGGGGAAAGGAGAAAAAATGAGTGGGAATATCAGAAAGGGAGACAGAACATGAGAGACTCCTAACTCTGGGAAACGACCTAGGGGTGGAGGAAGGGAAGGTGGATGGGGGTGGGGATGATTGGGTGACGGGCACTGAGGGGGGCACTTGGTGGGATGAGCACTGGGTGTTTTTCTATATGTTGGCAAATTGAACACCAATAAAAGTATTCTTTTAAATCAAAAAAATAATAAATATATATATACTTCTCACAAAATTGAAGTGATTATTCTTTTGATTCTCTTGGGGAAGAGTTTTTACTTAACAGTGGATTCCGAGACAAAAAAGCCATAACCCCGAAAGGAAAAAAATTATCTATAAATAGATAGTATGTGCCAACTGGTAAAGAAAAACTTGTAGTCTAGGAATCATACTTTGGCTTCTCTTCATATCACCCCATTAGTTAATTATTTCATACATATTTAGGATAACTCAAAGTGCTAAGCAAAGATGTGACGACTATTTTTGTGGTTTATATTGTAGAATATTTCAAATGGTATGAATACTATAATAAATCCCTAGCTACTCATAAATAACCCTCATATGATATGAAATCATATGATAATTGTCTTTTTTGATTGATTTATTTCACTTAGCATAATACCCTCTAGTTCCATCTACATCATTGCAAATGGTAAGGTTTCATTTTTGATGACTAATATTCTATATAGATCTATATATCTATATCTATATTCTATCTATCTATCTATCATCTATCTATCATCTATCTTCTTTATCCATTCATCTGTCAATGGACATTTGGGCTTTTTCCATAGTTTGGGTGTTGTGGACATTGCTGCTATGAACATTGGAGTGCAGGTGCCCCTTTGAATCACCACATTTGTATCTCAACAACTGCTGGGTTGTAGGATAGCTCTATTTTCAACTTTCTGAGGAAACTCCACAATGTTTTCCAGAGTGGCTGCACCAGCTTGCATTCCCACCAACAGTGTAAGAGGATTCCCCTTTCTCCACATCCTCGTCAAAATGTGTTGTTTCCTGACTTATTTATTTTAGCTATTCTGACTAGTGTGAGAATAAACCATTGTGGTTTTTATTTGTATGTCCCTGATGCTGAGTGATGTTGAGCATTTTTTCATATGTCTGTCAGCCCTTTCTATGTCTTCCTTGAAGAAATGTTTGTTCGTGTCTTCTGGCCATTCCTTGACTAGATTCTTTGTGTTTTGGGTGTTGAGTTTGATAAGTTCCTTATGCATCTGGATACTAGCCCTTTATCTGCAAATATCTTCTCTAATTCTGTAGGTTGTCTTTTGGTTTTATTGACTATTTCCTTTGTTGTGCAAAAGCTTTTTATCTTGATGAAATATGTTGTATCCTATATTCTTACAATAAGATCAGTTAGAGAAAGGAACAACTTCTAAGGAAATTCATAAGGAAGACAAAATACATTTAGTTCTGTATTTGTTGAAAAAAAAACTGTGTGTAGGTGGGTCCGTGTAGTTCAAACCCATGTTTTTCCTGGATCAACTGTACTCAT
Source organism: Canis lupus dingo (assembly GCF_003254725.2). Lineage (NCBI taxonomy): Eukaryota > Metazoa > Chordata > Mammalia > Carnivora > Canidae > Canis > Canis lupus. Next base: position 25,749,776 of record NC_064261.1, on the reverse strand, counting down.
TGCTTTATCTCCTAATACATACCCAGTAGCTCAGGATAGTAATGCTATCCTCACCTTCAGCAATATGACCACTAACCCAGTGAATGTTTTGCTTTATTTTGTTTTACAGTTCACTTTTTCCTTTTGGTATACTCCATTGGAATAACAGATTATTATTTTACATATTTTGAAATACTTCTTCTTGATTCAGTTATGTCATCAACTTGAGATACATATGTTTGCTGCATTTGTCTTTTTGGGGAGAATATTATTTCATTTTTAATTCTGCACAATATCCATCTGTTTTCAAAGTCAAATCTATAAAACCTAATATGTCTAGAGAACTCTAGCTTCTATTCCTGACACTTCCACTCTTTCCTCCTTCCCACAAAGAAGATCTTCTGTTTAATTTTATAGTTTATGGCTTGTTTTTCTTGCAAATGTGCGCATGTTGGGCATGTACATGTATATATACATATAAGATGCTACATACGCTTTCATAGATAAACAATACTACATTATTTTATTTATAGCAAGTATATATTTTTCTCCACTACCTTCCCCTTATAATTTGGGCGCTACTTATTGGATCATATAGAGCTATTCTTCATTCCTTTTCAGAGTGGCCTATTCTCCTTTTTGTAGATCTACTCCACTTTATTCACCCTTCTCCTTATTATTCCATAAGTCTCCATCATTTTCTATAACAAACAAGGTTTCTGGGACTGACTGCCTTGTGTATGTGCCTTGTTGTATATATATATATATTTTTTTTAATGATAGTCACATAGAGAGAGAGAGAGAGAGAGAGGCAGAGACACAGGCAGAGGGAGAAGCAGGCTCCATGCACCGGGAGCCCAATGTGGGATTCGATCCCGGGTCTCCAGGATCGCGCCCTGGGCCAAAGGCAGGCGCCAAACCGCTGCGCCACCCAGGGATCCCCTTTGTTGTATACTTTTTACAAAAAAAAATATATTTATTTGAAAGAGAAGGAGATAAAATGAGCTGTGATGTGGGGCAGAGGTAGAGAGAGAAGCAGACTCCCTGCTGGGCAGGGATCCCAATGTGGTACTGGATCCCACCCTAAGATCATGACCTGAGCCAAAGGCAGATGCTTAAACAACTGAGCCACCCTGGTGCCCCTGCAGTATATTTTTAAAGTAGGAATTATTTAGATCAAAGGGTAAATGCACATGAAAATTCAATAGACATGGTGACAACCCCCACTGTAGATATTATATAATTTTTCATTTTCTCAGATACTATTTTACCCATGGTCTCAACAATGAAGCATGTTGTCAACTTTTAGTTTTTGTCAGTACGTTGGATAAGAAATTATATATCATTGTTTTTATATCATCACAATTTCAAAATGTGTTTATTTCATTATTACTCAGTTTGAGAATCTTCCTAAATGAGTAAGGTCAATGACCTTTCTCTATAAATTATATGCTCATATCTCTAACTCAATTTTTTATAGAATTATTGGTATTTTTTACTATATTCTTCTCTCCTCTTTTGAATACTCCTTTTGTATATTGGGCACATCAACCTTTCATGAGAGATATGTTATAAATCACATTGAGGTTACAGTGCCACATTTAAGTTTTAATTATTAATGCAACTGAGACCCAAAGACAGACAGGCAGACATTAATGAATGCCCATTTTCCAGAACATAAGCTCTGGAAGAGCTTATGAGTTCAAAAGTGAAGAAGTGTAACAATAAAGCCATAGAGCTTATGGTTGCTTAAATTTATAAAACAAGTTCAGTCTTCCAGGTAAAAGAACAGAAATTCCAAAGGGAGAGTCCAAATTCCTGCAGTTTATATTTTTATGGGGTTGTCGAAGTAGAGAAAATAACGTGCAATTTTTTTCTCTCTCCTTTGGAAAATTTAACTATGGGGGTGGAAAGGATCATAAAGGAGGAAATAAAGTGCTTGTAAGAAGAGAGAATAATTGAGAAGCACAAATGTATCTGTAGGTCTGTCAAATGACCTGTATAATAGCAACACAGAAAAACAGAACTCCCAGGTAAAATGCTATTTATTCTCAAGCAAATAGACATAAATGCACCTGAAGTTTCCAGCCTCATTAATATAGACAGGCTTTTTAGCAGTTAGAAAGAAATGTTGAGTATAAACTGGGAAGACAAATCCCCACTAGATTTTTCATCTTGGTTCAGGAAGGAACTTGCTCTGATTTCAATTATCTTACAGATTAATAAAAAAATGCATTTCTAGCTTTATCAAAATTAAAAGGAAACAAAGCAATCTGTGTTATTTGAGGAAGTACTACTAAACTTCTTTGTTAGCCTGGATAATCTTGTAGATTGAATCAAATGCTATTTGGGATTGGGAATGATGCTGTTTCCCAAATATAATGTGCTTTTTAATGAAGGTTTATTCCACTGTGTGATGGACAGAGTGCATTTTCCTGTAAATGCTGTGTGTCACAATGTATAAATGTATAGAGGATACAGCTTAGAGAACCATGGGATTTTTTCTTTTTAATCTGAAATGGAGGTTGGCATTTTCTCTTCTAACCTCCTAGTTACCAACACAAAACAAATAAGTCTAGGGTGTTGTATTTTGTGGCCCTAAGCTTAGTGCTATTTATTGGAAGAGCAAAGACATAATTTAGCCTGCTTAGTTCCAGTATCCTGTGATTTCCTCCTATAAAAAAACTGCTTCTCCTAAATAATGTCAAATGTCCAAGAAAATGTATACATCAGCGGCCCCTTTTGCCACAGATCTAATACAGATAATATCAGTATTCTTAATATGGACCACTAATAGTTTTGTATTAATTATCAAATTTAAAAAATACAAGGCTCTACATTTTACACGTGGGGTCCGGAGGCGTAAGACATTGATAACTAGTCCATCTGGGAGCTAGAATTAAAAATCCAAGCCTGACCAATTCCAATTATCCATCCTACCTGCAACCTCATCACTTTAATTAAGTTTGATATTTTCGCTTAATCTTGAGACTCACGGGCAGCAGAGGAAAGGTCATGCACAAAGTAGTCACTAAGATATCCCTGAACAAAGGCACTCTACAACTGAGCGATCTGCTATAAACTGCCATAGTCTATGCCTGTAGAGGCCCTCTTATTCATCTGTCTTCATTAGTACTTCTTAAGACACCAAAAGGATTTCAAGAAATGCTACAGTTATCTTAAAAGAGAACCAAACAAACTTCTCATTAGTCAAGATTTCAAAGGCATCATTTTGATGGCCTAATAATGCCTCTGTGTGTGAAGGTGACATATGTGTGTAAGTGGTTTCAACAGCATTGTAGATGTTCACACATCCAGCACTAGGCACTCTGTTGCCCCCTTCATGATAAATGGTTAGGATCTGACCATAGCTCCAAATAGTACAGAATTCAGTGCTTTAGAGCTCAATATCCATAGTTTGCTTTATAATAAATGGTGTCCTAATCCCACTACTAACAAACTCTGACAAAATAACTTTTTAAGCTGGAATGACCTAAACCCACCTGTATTCTTTCCTTAATGCTGCATGCACCTGTTGCTTCTCTTGTGACATACAATTAGCACAGTGAGTACGAACATACCGAACATGGCTAAATGGTTCAATATGATGTACTTTGTGGTAAACTTTTTGGGATGGTTTTATATCCCAGATACTAGAATGTGAAATTGTAATGTGGTAAATAGAGCATAGGCCTGGGATCATGCAGACCCACTTACAAATCAATACACCCTATGGCCTTAGGAAATTTGCCTGAAAACTTTGAATTTTATTCTTATCTCTAAAATTAATGAGGTTTTCTCTTCCTTGAACTCCTCCTCCCCACCACCTTTAGCAAAACTAAAGTTTGCTATCTCATCTTTTTAAGTTCTTGGCTCACATGTTCTAGTGTAGAGGAGGTCTTCCTCAAATTCCTATTCGAAATATCATGTTGTCCATGTGTGGCTGTTTATAATCTGCTCCCTTTATTTAAGTTCAATATTACTTGTAATTATCTGAAATGCTATGTATTTCATTTATTTATTGTATTGTATCCCCAACTGGTAGGTAAGTTTTGTGAAGGGAAGGATTTTTGTCTGTTTGATCATTGCTTTATCCTCAGCATTTAAAACAACTCATATTCCGTAGAATGAATATGATAAAATTATATAAAACAGGGAAAATAATATCATCTTACAAGGGTGTTGAGAGGACAAAATGAAATAATTTGTTTAATAAATATTATCACGCACCAATTTTGCATGAGTAAGATTTTTTGCAGCTGCTAGGGCCACAGAGGTTAAAATGAAGTGCATTTGGTCCCAGTCTCCATTGACCTGATGTTTTAACAGGTATAATGTGACATTAAAATACAAATTATACCATAAATTATTTACTTTTTCATGTAGTACAGAAGGAAGCAAATGGTGGACTGAGAATGTGTGGCAGGGAAACATTAATGATCCAGACTCAAGGAAGGGCTCGCAAAGAAGCAATGTTTAACTTGAGACATCAGGAGTCAAGGGTGCAAGGGACCCATTCCCCACAATGAAGAGCATGTGTAAATGCACTGAGGTAAAAAGAAATTGGTATTTGGTGACCTGAAATAAAACCAGGATGGGTGGAGTCAAGAGCATGAGGACAACTGTCTCTAGAGATGATACTGGACAAACAAGGAGGCTAGAGAGCATCTTTTATAATGTTGGGGGCACAGTGACTGCCCAATAACTGGTAGTCTTAAATTAAACAATACAAATCCCTAAGATACCACATTTTCACAAAATCAGAAGAAGGAAGGCTGTCTAGAGTGGCTGTGGAGTGTGACACAAATGACCACTGTATGTGTTAGGGTCCAGTCCAGAAAATAGAAGTCAACCTAGGTACCTCAAATAGACAAAAAAAAAAAAAAAAAAAGGCAAAAAATTGGTCACACAGTAATGGCAAACCTGAGAAAGCAAAGAAGGACCTCACTATTAACAAAACAGGAAACCACTGTTGCTAAAAATGGAGGTCTTAAGAGAGGAGACAGTGTTAAATGAGACCTGGTGGAAACCAGGCTGCAGTGTGATCATTTGGCAAGTCTGGGAGTCATCATAGAGGACTTGCAGACTCTTCTACAGAAGACACAGGCAGAGGCAGACAGATGTGTATTCTCCCTTCCTTCAGCCTTCAAATCACCTGCTTATTTAATCCTCCTGGTTGGCTGAACCAAGTGGAAGCCAGTTGGTAAGACATCATGGGAGGTGTAGTTTCTGTGATAAACAGAATGGCAGAAATTCAGGGGAAAAATTGATAGCAGTCTCATAAATAACCACTACGAGATCTTTTTTTAATAGAAACAAGGGTGCTAATTCTAGCTCCCTGCTCATTAGAAGCTACAAGTATATTTTGCAGGCTGAGCCCTGTCTCCACAGCAGTCATGAAAACACATGCTGTCGGAGGCAAGCAAAATATCTCTTTCTAATGCAATTGTCTATAAGTCTTATATATAATGCAGTAATATATACATTAATAAGCCATGCTGAAGGGACTCCTGGGTGGCTCAGTGGTTGAGAATTTGCCTTCAGCTCAGGGCGTGATCCCAGTCTGGGGATCGAGTCCTGCATCTGGCTCCCTGCTTCTCTCTATGTCTGTATCTGTGCTTCTTTCTCTGTGTCTTTCATGAATAAATAAATAAAATCTTAAGAAAACATAAGCCATCCTGAAGGAGCCATCAGTTCTCTCCTAATTAAAATGTAAGGTCTTCATGGTTTTTTTTAGTCTTTATTTTTAAATGACTTCATTTAAATCAATTGATAATTAATGAATATTCGGAAAAGTGTGAACTTTCTCTCATATATATATATATATATATATATATATATATATGCCCTATTTATCCCATTGCTGCATTATTCATAGATAGCTACTATTAACATAGGAATATAGAGAAGATATTGAAATTCCCAGATTTACATAATTGTACCTACTTGGGTATAATAACAAAGTTATCCTGACTTAATAATTGTAATTTTCCTGGGAATTGAGTTTGAATTATGCTACAATATGGGAACACAATTTTTTTGTCATGGACATTGAACCAAACCCTGACTTGCTTATTTGAATATGGTAATTTTTTTTTCAATGTCAGACACAGAGTAATTGTAGTTATATCAATTTGAAAAAAAAATGAAGCTTTATTTCACTGTAGAAAATTTAGTATTTTCCTAATCAATGCAATGTGAATGAAAGTGTGAAAATTGGTTCAGGTAGCATGAGAAAAAAAAAAAAAAGAAACAAAAGCTCTCAATGGAAATATATCTTGAAACTAAGGCAAGATCTAGTTTAAATGTTTCTTTATGAATTGATACTAATCAGATACTAATCATGATGGATGTGGAGGTTGATCCACATTTTCCAGTCTTTTTACATCCATTTTTATTTGCTAAATTTACATAGTTGAGATAATACTAAACATAATTTTACTTATATTAATGTGGTATAAAATGGTGTATTTTCTTCCAAAGTAGCATTGTTTGATTTTTAAATAGGACTTTTTCCTCTAGTCTTCACACTTAAAAAGTAATGGTTTTCGATCAATTTTGAGAATAAGCACCATGATCAACAAAGTTTTCTACTTGACAAAAGAAAAAAAAACTATAAAAAAGAAAAAAGCTATATTGCTGAATGCTGCGCTTTATTTTTTAGCTAAATGAGAAAACAGTTCACAGAGTATTTACTGAAAACAATCAATAAGCCCCTAGTATGTATAAGTCAATATATATCAAGTCAAAAGCACACTATTACATGAAGGTCGATATGTTTTACCAAACATATAGAGAATTTACATTGAAACAGGCCACAAACATCTTTAATCTATTATTATTATTATTATTATTATTATTATTATTGGTAGTATAATATACAGCATACCAAGCAAAATTATGTATACAAATAACTCAGTAAAAATTGTGTTTAGTCAACTTTCAAGAAAATAATATTTAATTTCATTTTTTCCAAAAGGTCTTTACAAATTAGATGAACGTACTTTGGAGTATCCCTTTCTTCTCTGGTTGACTTACACTAACCACAGAGAGGGTGTAGTTTTGAGACTTTAGAACCACATTACCGGATTCTAAACTGAAGTTTGGCACTCACTAGTTCTGTGATCTTAAAGAAATGATTTAACTTCTTTGAGCTAAAAGCTTTGAGTTCTTTCTTCTTTTACCCCCAGTCCTGATATGACTAAGCACTCAATAAACTCCAGCTTATATTTTTCTGTTAAGCTAAATATTTTCTGATGTGGGCTACTTTCTGAGAAGGAAAGATCTGACAGCTAAGTAATGGAAGTCTCACCTCACAGAGGACATTTCTCTTTATTTTTGGACTTGTTTCTTTGCACAACTATGTTTAACCTACTGTCTCACTGATGGGCACCTGATTGGCTGTCTTTTTCTGGATGTTTCTCAAAGACAGAGGCTGGACTGGAAGATCACAGCATAGCACTGGAAGAAAAGAGCCTTTCTGGAAGAACAGAATTAACTAGCCAATCACAACTTGAGTTGATCATAGCTACTATCCATCACATTCCTATATTAGTATATCTTATTTATTAAGCCTAATATAACTCATTTTTTAGAGACTAATGGGTGATAATTTTTGTTATTTAGAAACTGGGAAGGAGATGATGTGTATTCTTCAGCACAGAAGATAGTCTGCATTACCTAAAAGGCAGGACTCACTTTGGACAAGCATAGTAGGCAATGGAGTCTATGATCTCCCAGGATGGAGAGCCATGACAATAAGATAAGTGGTGGGGCTAAGGTACCATGTTGCTTGCCTAATCAACTTATCCTTTAAAAGGGCAAAAAAACTAGTAAAATACAGCATGAACATGCTGCATTATTGAAGACAGATCTGAGAAAGGTGCTATGGAGACAAAGGACAGAGGTGGTATTTACTCAAGGTTGTAAAAATCAATAATGATTTTGTGGGAGTTCTTGGCCTACATTGCAACAGAGTAAGGAGAGTTTCAAGACAGAGAGGACCAATGTTAAGAATATGAGAGTGCTATGATGGCTTTGTGAGAAGGCGGATGGTTCTATTTTGCCAAGTCTAACTGATTAAAAAAACAGTAGGACACAAAGCTGGAGAAATATTTTTTCACAGGGAAAAATTGACTAACTAAAAGGCTCTGATAATGTCTTTGAACTTACTGTAAAATGATAGACTTTGGATTGTTTGTACAGGCTTGATTTGGAAAAAAAAAAATAAGAAAAAAATACTAGCATAACCTACATAACTTGATCATTCTTTGAGGAAGACAACTTTGACAATCATGTAAAATACTGTTTTTATAAGGGAGGAGAGAGAGAGATTGGTTATGAAACTGATAAAATATTTTAGGCTTATTTATTTCTTAAAATGTCTTTGAAGGAATTCTAATTTTACAGAATTTTACTAAGTGTAAAATTTTACTAAGTGTATAAGGAAAAATAAAGTTTCTATAGTCATATATTGTTTTTTCTTTTTGTAAAAACAGACCTAAATAAAGTAAAACATTTCCTCACCACTGGATATCTAACAAGTTATGTGCACAAAATTATTGAGGAAGAGTTGATAGCATCTTGTTTCCCCAAAGTTATTTGATGATGACAATTCCCTTTAGAGAAGCTACTTGCAGAATCATTGTTCATAAATCCTAGTTTGCAGCATGTTGGTTTTCTGCAGTAAGGTCCTCTAGACTGTAGACCGTTAGCTCCTGTAGAAAGTACACTCTATCTTGTCAACTTTTCTAACTTCCATTTCTAGAAGTTTGACATAGAGTGAGTCCTCCAAACATAGTTCTTACAAGAGTTGCCAGGAATGGAAACCAGTGTTTGCCTAGTCCTTTATTCTCAAATCATGGCTTTTGGGGCTTGACTATTCAGCAATTCACATTTGGAAGATAGGCTTATAGGAAAGACACTAGAGATGATGAGTCTTAAGCTGAAATAATCTCCCCAAGTACCAACCTATTTAGTCTAAAATCTAAACCAATTTGTCTTTAAAAAATGATCTTAGAAAATATTTCTTTATCCAACAGCTTTATCATCCAACATGGGTGAGCTGCAACTTACCAGTGCTATAACAATCAAAAGTAGCATGACAAAGGAAGACAACCTGATTTACTGGAAAAACACAGGTTTAGAGTTACAAAGGCTTCCTTTGAATGCTAGTTTTCCTACTTACAAATTATGCGAATGAGGAAGTTACTTATTTTATTTCAACTTTTTTTTCATCTGTAAAAATGTGGAATTTATAATATCAATAGAGTATGATATTTAAGCATATTAAGTGAGCTGATACACTTGAGGTTCCCCGAGCTGTGTCTGGTCACAGGCCCCTCAAAAGTCATTGACAGTTTAGAGGAGCTAGGGAGATTTTACAATCAAACCTGGCCTGGAAAGAGTAGCAAAATTATAATCATACTATAGGTAGGGTGATGAGATGCTGAATGTCATTATTGCAAAAAACAAAACCAAACAGTTTAGGCTCAGGAAGAAAATAGTTGATCTGAATTCCATGTTCATCCTGTGTACACAGACTTTGTGCACAAAATCATTTAATGTTTATGACTAACAAGGCACCACTGGTTGACTAGGTGGTGTACTAAATGCAGCTTCTTGGATAATACTTAGAATAATCCTATGATGTTTGTATCCAGCATGATGTTTTTGGAAAACAAAAATACATATTTATCTTTTGTAACAAGAAGATTCCCAATTTGTGACAATAAGCATAAAGTACTCATACAAAGTCATTTGAGGGAAGAGGAATTCATTGTGGCTGGAGAAAAGATTTTGAGAGAAGGTTTAGGAAGGGATAAAAACGTAAGAGTTCACAGAGGATTGAATTTTGGATAGATTGTAATCAGACCACGGAGGGAATATAAGCCAGGTCCAGATGTGCATGCTTACTCCTGTAGTGAAGGCACAGCTATTAAGGGATTCTCAACTGAAGAAGAACAATATGACAGTGATTTTCTTTAGAAGATTCAATCTGATAATGGTTGTTTATCTGCAGTGATTTTGATCCAATTAACTGGATATCCTTCCCAGCTTCACAAGGAAATTGTAACATCAAGTTCAGGAGCTTTTCTTCCTCTTGCATTTATCACATTTTGCAATTACTTTTTAGAAACTATAATGCAAGTAGTTGTTCAGAGAATGTACTCTGGAGCAAGGCCACCAGGAGTTGCAGCTGACTACGATGTCACAGCAATTTTCTCACCTCTAAAATGGGAACACTAATGTCAGTTCCCTTTTAAGAGAAAGCTAAATTACCCAACAGATAGTATACCAGTGCCTAGAACAAAGTAAATGCTCAGAGAGCTCTGCTTATATTTGCACTGCTAGTATTGCAATCCTGGAATTCTAGTCAACATTCTCCATTTCCAGAAGATTTTCCTTTTGGAAATTTGCTTTCCAAATGGTTTCTGGGATTTGAAATTTATATTTCCCCTCATGCTCTCATAGTTAGTATTTTAAGAAGATATACATTCTGGGGTGCCTGGGTAGCTCAATCAGTTGAGCATCCAACTCTTGATTTCAGCTCAGGTCATGATCCCAGAGTCCTGGGATCCAGCCCTGCATCAGGCTCCATGCTCAGCAGGAGTATGCTTGAGATTCTTTCTTTCCCTCTCCCTCTACCCTTCTTGCTCTCATAAAGAGAGAGAGAGAGAGAGATACATTCTCAGAACCACTAGAATTCCTAAGCTTTAGATATTTTAAAGGTGTAACAAATATTTTTGTAGCATTTTGATCTCCTTTTCCTTCATCTTTTTTTTCCATATGCATGCATTTCACCAAATTACCTACATCTCTCTCTAAAAGATTCAAAATTTTGCTAATTTAGGAAATTAACTCAGCAGTGATACCTCTGAGTGTTCTGAGAAGCACAAAAATTATGCAACCAGTCTTTACTTTCTGACCCGGAAGCCAAAAAAGCTATAATTTGACTATGTTCTTTTATCAGTGGCACAAGATTCACGACAGTCCTCGTGTTATGTTCACACCACCATCTTCATGTTACGTTCACACCACCATTTGTAAAGACTATAATCAGAAAATCACCTCAGGTCACTGTGGGGGAAATGTTGCTTATATATCTCAACAGGTGTATCTCAACACAGGCTAAAGGCACCCAATTTGAATTCTTTTGAATGGAATTGTGCTTATGGTGAAAAACATAAGGCATCACACTTCCCCTCTGAACATTTTTCTTCTCTTTTTTTTTTTTTGACTTAATTATTTATTTGAGAGAGGGTGAGGAGGGACAGAGGGAGAGAGAGAATCTCAAGAAGACTCCCCACTGAACACAGAGCCCAAGGTGGGTCTTGATCTCACCAACCTGAAATCATGACCTCAGCTAAAGACAAGAGTTGGGCAATTAACTGACTGAGCCACCCACGTGCCCCTCTTCATTCTTTTTCTGAAGATGTTTGAGGTCCTCAAGAATATCTGTTATTCTTGTCTGTGCTATGTATGTTGATACACTGAGCTGCCCAGGAATATTCACCAAATGGCAACTAATGATGTGCTTTTGGAGTCCCTGGGTCGCTTTTTCTTTGTTTAGTTATTCTCTCTCTTTATTATATTTTCCTCTTAGTTTTCTTCCTCTTTTTTTTTTAATCTGGACCACCAATATGCAGCCCTGTTTACCCAACATTCATCCCCACTGCATTTTAGTTTATGTTTCTAATAACGAATTCCACAAACTGGGAAATCCATCAACCAACCTGCTGAGAATTGTATCAGACAAGAAATCAAGCTTCTAAATAAAGACTTTGAGAGTTTTACTTTGAGTCATATTTGTTTCCTTCTTGTATCCATCTCCAGGATTCAATTCTCTACATCTCCCACCAGTACTGCTGAAAACACCTCCCATCTCATCCCTGCATCTGCCTGCTCCTCTGCAATTCTTTTTTGGTAAGGCTCCACATTCAAATATAATCATGGTGTTTTTTGACTTAAAATCATTTGGGAGTTTTCCTCTGATAAACAATAAAATTCAAGCTCCTCTGCATGACAAAGTCCTGCATGTTCTGGTTATTTTCTACCTTGCAGATTTGTATCTGTTCCTTCAAAGCAAAATGAAGCCTTGCCTTCAAATGCATTGTGATTTCTACCTAGAATAACACCCCCCCCCCCACCCTTTACTTCACCTTCCTGACATCTAGGTACCCTTGAGAACACAACTGAGGGTCTCTGGGCTGATTACTGGCCTTCCACAAGGCTTGCCAGTGTATTTGTTATTCTCTAATTTAATTATCCTTTCACTCACAGTCTTCTCTACTGGGGTTTGGGCTTCCTGAGAGAGCAAGGGCTGTTCACGGAAGAGTGAAAGCTCTGCCCTACATCATACAGCTGTGGAGGCTTTCCAGGTATATCTGTCTCCCACCAGATCTATCAACATGTTAAAGATTCTCCAATCCTGCCAGGCTGCTCTGGATCTCCATACTTCTTCCTGACATATGAACACTCCTTAGTGGATCCAGATTTGCCACCATGTTAGTTTACCTAAGAACTTTGATAAGGCTCTAAGTAGAAATTATTTTCTTTGCTTTTAAGTCAAGTGTTCATACCTGTGTGATGTTTAGTACTTCATCTCTGTCAACTGCTTATAAGCCTATCTCCCACTTGTGGACTTAAACCATCTCAAGAGGAGGAACTATGTTTGATTTCACTTTGTATTATCTGAGGCAACCATGGTGCCTAATGAGAGTAGGTGGTTATTTTAAATGTTGTGTTAAATAAATAAATGCTTGTTGTAATATCTGTTCTGCTGGAGGCTGGGGAGAGGGTATGATTTTTGTTATTTTCTTTGGTTCAGCCATATTCTTGATGAGAAGTTCTCAGACAGAGCTGAAGTTGAAAAATAGTTGGAATTTATAGAGTAAACACCCTTGAGAAGTGTTTCTCAGATATTAACATGCATAAGAATAATCTAAGAATTTTGTTAAAATGCAGATTCTGAGTCAGTAGATCTAAGGTGGGACCTGGGATTATATTTTTCTAACAAGCTTCAGGGAGATTGGTGTGCTGCTAAAGTGGAAGTACACTGAGTGGTGAGCCATGACCTCACCAGAATTTCTCAGAATCTGCTCCAGGAATTACACATTTCTAAGAATTTCTCAAGTAGCCCTGATACTCAGAGGTGGACATCTCTATAAGGTGTGACTGTGTGTATTCTTCTAGTACCCATCTATTCACTCTGCAACACAATGGAACAGCTAGCCATATATTGTGCCAGAAGCTATGGCTATATAGGTGAAGGGGACAGGAATGCTCCTGACTCATAAAGCACACAGTCTAACAAGAAAAACATAAAAATATGTTAAAACCATTATTACACATTGAGATAAATGCCAAAAAAATAATAAAGGTGCCAATTTGGCAATAACAAGAGAAGTTCTATGTTTAAGCTAAGATTTGAGTGACATAATTATAAAAGCCATGGAATTAGTAGGACAGAGTTATTTTAAACAAAATTTAGAACAAATGCAAGTCTCTGAGTCAGAAAAGAGCCTGGCAAATTCTAGGATCTCTCCAAAGAACTGAGTGGCTAGAAAAGAAAGCACCAGAAGAGAGTGGCTTGAGGTAAGGTGAGCAGAAAACAGATAAGAACACTCACCTTGATCACCTACTCCAGCAACACAATGAGAGAAACTTTTCTAATCAGCATCTGGGGCAGGGGTGCTGTGGAGAAGTACCCAATCTGTCTTTCTCCCTTTGGGACACTGTGCAGTTTAGAACAGCAACAATAATCCTCTGAACCATCTCCAAATACTTTTACTTCTGAGTTTCTAGAAATATTCTTTATGCATTAAAAAACAATATGAACAATGTTTTTATACTTTCTTTTTTAAAAGAAAAGATTTTATTTATTTATTTATTCATGAGAGACACACAGAGAGAGATAGAGAGGCAGAGACATAGGTAGAGGGAGAGCAGGCTCCATGAAGGGAGCCTGACGTGGGACTTGATCCCAAGATCATGCCCTGGGCTGAAGGCAGGTGCTAAACTGCTGAGCCATTGAGGGATCCCCTTGTTTTTATACTTTCAATGACTTTTAATATTTTGTTTTCTGTTTAAATTAACAATCAAAAAAGTCTTATTTATCTATAATTGAAGAGCCAATTCCTTCTAATAATTCTCAATCTTTTATTCCACTACAGAAGTACAGCATAGAATGGCATTTTCCTTGATTAGACATTTTTCAAACTACTTGAAATGTACCTGAATCTCCATCATATGCAAATTCTATATCCCTTGACATAGCAAAACAATTAAACAAACCAGGACAAGTGAATCTTCTACTACATTCTGTACACTAGATTATATACCAGTGCTTATTCCTTATTCCTTTAATTAGGCTTCTTTCTAGAATTTTCAGTGCCCTCCTTTTTTAAAGCTCAGGATACCCTAATTTTGATTCAACCATAAAATCAAAATTGGTATTTCAATGGTTATTTTATCAACCAACATAATTTGCAACCTGCCTCTTCTGAAACTCTTCAGAGTTCTCAAAATCTGTTTATTTTGAAATGATTTTAACAGTCTAGTATTTTTCCAGTGCAAATAATTTTTAACCAACATACAACAAAAACATATTAATTTGCTTTGAAATTGCTAGGCAAATTGGTTTCACAAGTAGCAATAAAATAATCTAAGATAATAGTTTTATTTATTCATTTTTTCCAATTTTATCCATATTTTATTTCTCAGCAAGTATTGTATATTTTAACTTGTTACTTATCACATCATATATTTTAACATTGCAAGTCTGACTCAAACCCTTTATAGATTCCAATCTTCAACTCTATTAAAATTAAATGAAATAATTAGATAAAGCAGCTCAATGTTTGGCACATAATAAAGACGTAATAAATAGTAGCTATTTTCATTAATATCATTATTTCCTCTTTAATATCATTATGTGAGAATGTTCTCAACAGAAACCATGAGTTTTGTTTCTACTCCATGGAAGGGGCAGGGGAGTTTATAGGACAAGTCAAATATTGAGAGGATTAAATTATGGGATAAAATAGTTTTAATTAATTAATTTATGAGAGAGCACGCAAATATGTATAGGAGGGACAGAATAAGAGGGAGAGAGAATCTTAAGCAGGCTCCAGGCTCAACACAGAGCCTGATGCAGGGCTGGCTCTCATGAACCTGAGATCATGACCTGAGCTGAAATCAAGAGTCAGACACTAAACCAACTGAGCCACCCAGGTGCCTCTGAGAAAATGCTTTAAATAGAATAAAGAAAATACCATATTGAAAAAACATAGTTCATAGTCAACTCTTGAAAATCTAATAAGAAGGAAGCAAAATTCAAGTACGTAGGAAACCCATGGAGAGGAATTTTCTGGGGGTTTCCTCTTAACTTCATATAATCATTGAATTGTTAGAAATGTATCCTGTTTTTCTAGATTGTAAAACTGAGGCTCAGAGATATTGTAAAAGTCATACAGCCAGTAAAAAAATAAACTATGACTGTCTTAAGTCCAGGTCCCAAGCCATAATTTAGGCCTGAAGCTGGAGCCCACATCTGGGATGACAGAGTGACAAATCTGTGCAAATGCCTGATCTACTCTGGAGTGCTGCACTGTAGATCTTCCTTGAATCTCAGTGCCATCTTTCCATGAGCTAACACACAGGGTGCTGTTAACTGGGACATGGGGAAGAGTTATTTAATCTTTATAGCATCAGTGGGCGATGATTGGATACAAATCACCAAGAGTGGCAATCCTTCTCTAACACAGATTTCTAAATGGGTACAAAGGCAATCAACTAAACAAAATTTCAACTAAACAAAGATCATTTACATTGAATAATGAAAATAATGAAACACTCACCCTGGAAAGATCTTCAGGAGTATAGATCACTAAAATGAAGGATTAGAATGTTATCCTAACAACCCATGCTAAAGTCCCTCATCATTCAGTTACCTTTCTATCTACATCACTCTCCATCATAGTGTGTCCTATGGGACAAGAACTTTGTGTTCCAAAGGCATCTCTTCAGTGTTTCTTTATAATGAGACTCCAGCTCTTTAATGGGTAAATGTGTACGAGACATAGCAATCTTTAATTTTCTTTTTGGTATGAGCAATACTTACTAACCATTGTTAAGGGATTGATGCTCTATTTCTAGAGATAAGGAAAACCTTCCACATGTGACCTACATGATTTGATATTTAAATACTTCACTCTTGTGATCATTCTATTGTGTTTGGATGTTTTCTGTGAGTGTATTCTAGTAATGGTTTTAAACTAAGTCAACATAAGACTATTTCAAATTAAAGGGAAAATATATAAAAGTACCCAAAATAATTGAAGTGATCAAAGTTGCAAACTGAGGAGGGATTGAACCCAAGCTGGAGTTGAGAACGTAGAGGTAGAATGAGCAATCACAGCTACAGTCACAGGAGGTAGACAAATGATCACTGAATCTTTTTGATTGCACATCATATCAGAAAAACAAATGCAAGCATATCAAAAATATATACATCTGCCAAGTTGTATTATACGTACCATAAAACCAATAAAATCAACAAGGTTTAGATAAACAATATATATTTTAATATCGTGCCACTCATCTTACTCTCTATTTTCATTAGCTAGTTTCTTAAGACACAGTATATAGTCAAAGAAAAGTTCATTCTTCATAGTAATGAATATAAATTTATATTTCATTCTTCTAAATAACTTTGACAGCTGGTGATGAAGTAATCTTCAATAAAGAACTAGAGGGCCATCACCTCTGATGTTTTCCTGTCATTTGTTTATATTAACATTTTAGTCTTGTCTAATCCAGTGTCATAATAGAAATCTGTTTCGTGAGGATTTGTATAGGCCTGGACTCAATAATATACTCTGCAAATACATTTAGGGCACAGGGCTGTAACTGGGGAAGCAGAGGGAACTATGACTGACCACTCCCACACTGTGGCTTGCCTTGACTCCTGGAATGCTTCATTTATCCTCTGTGACCTGGAACTGAAAGGCAGAAGAAACTACAAGAGTGCCGTTGTCAACTCATGTTAACTGTTGTTTGACAATATTTTCTTTTCTATAATTTGGCTTAAAATATAAACAAAAAGTGATATACTAGTACTTCTTTATAGTACCTAAGCAAATAATCTTAAATTCTCCCTGGGACACAATGATAGGCTGCTAATGATTGCCAGAAATATGTCTGCATCTTAATCCCAAGAGTTTGTCAATGTCACTTTATTTGGAAAAATGTCTTTGTAAATATAATTAAGTTAATGATCTTGAGATGAGTAGACTATCTTGGATTATTCATGCGGGCACTTGTGCTCTTCCAGGATAGAAGTAGAGGAGATCAAGCACATACGCAGAAGCAGAGGCAACATGACCTCACTGGGTAGAGACTGGAGTGATGTGTCCACAAGCCAAGGAATGATGGCAGGAAGCGAGGGATGGATTCTCCCCCAGAGCCTCTGGAGAGACAACAGCCCTGCCAATATGTTAATTTCAGATTTCTGGCCTTCAGAACTCTAAGAAAATGAATATGTACTGTGCCAAGCCACTGAAATTGAGGTAATTTGTTATGGCAGCCCAGGAAAACTAATTCTGGTATCAAACATGAAAAGAAAGTCTACTGGTTCATAAGCTAGAATGAGTAACCATGGAAAGTGATGCATCTGATTTAATGACTTTATGGCAGGCTTTAGGATAAGACCTTATGGAGGGTTTGGCAAGATGGGACTGGTTCCTAAAAGGCCCAAAAGAAGGAAATTTCTACATCCGGGGATGAGGCAGACACAAGGACACCTTATAAATACTAAATCCTTAGTATTTATAAAAATCCTTAGTATTTTTAGATATTGGAGATCCAATGGAGATTAGATAGCATTTTTTAGATATTGCAGATCCAATATCTCCTATATTGGAGATCTGCATCTTCTTGTCATTTTATTTCTTTCTCACAGAAGGTATCTCATGTTTCATATAATTTCTCCTTCTTATAAGGAGGATGTTGAGGCTTAAGTCACCAAATAATGTGCCTATAATCAAAGTGTCTGTGAATTGTGTCGGAGTCATGTCCTGGGTGTTCTGATTTCAAGTCCAATGTTTAGATGACATAAAATTAATAGTCCTTGGTTTCCTCAAATTCCATGTCTTTGTAGGCCTATTGCAGACCCCTTCTATGAATGAACATATAAATTCATGGAAAATGGAGTGGCAGAGTTCCTTTGTATGTACAGAAAGTCAATGTGATTGGAATTAATTCATATAATTCCCTAAACTGAAATGAAGCAAGCATATAACACTGCAATCTACTCCATTCAGGAAAAATGAGCATCATCTTTTAAAAACCATAAATAATCTTTCAGGTTTGCAACTACAATATATAAGACCAAAATTGGCCTTTAATATTCTCAGAAGCCATGAATCTGTTTCCAAATCCTAAAGATTTCACAAACTATTTGATATTTTTCTCTGGGACTGATTTATGTGATTTCATTAGCTGGTTAATAGAAATATATAGCTGTAAATACTCAAATAAACTTTCCATTGTCATTAACTTGTAACATCAGGTATAGTTTTCATAAAGGATAATAGATTCCTCCATTTTCATTTAAGGCATGTTAAGCTACATTTCTCAAAAAGAAATGAATATAGTAATGGTATAACAGATCCAAAATCCACCACACATTTTTGATTGCAGATTTTGAAAGGCCATTGGTTAAGTAAAAAAAGAAAAAAGGTCATCTTTCCTCAATATCAGTATTTTAGTACTTAATCCCATCTTTTCCAACATATCCCATGCTTTTCCCAAGCAATAGAGATATGCACTAGCATATGAAGGTCATGTGCTCTGGTCATCCTTGTCCTGAGCTACTTTGCTTGAGTTACTCCCTTCCTGTGCTTGCTCCCATCTGGCCAGTCCCTTGGTTTTCTCTTCTAGTTCAAAGTCTTCATATGTTGTCATAGTTAGTACTTATGTTCAGTTTCTGACTTCAGTTTCTAACTTCTTTCTGAATATGTTGGCTCAGAATCACATCAGTCCATCCTGCTTCAGGCTGGCTTGTTGTGCCAGAGAATCTAATTCTTGTTCCAGGACATTGGTGGGTGCTCTGTTTTGGCCACCTGACCCCAGTGTGCACAGATATTTGTAGTCATAGGCAAATTTAGTCTCAAAGAGCTTTCCAAGCTCAAAGATTTTTTATAGTCAGTCTGACCTTTCCACTCTGATTAATACACTAAGTAATAACAGCTCAAATTCTAGTAGGTTCACAGTCTAGAATGGGAGACAAATATGTAAATATATGAATTCATTACCATTTGCATGATTATTAGAACTTGAAGATAACTAAGACAATAGCTATACAAAAGAAATGCCTAATGTAATTTGTGACTTTAGATAGAAGATTTCAGGTGTGACCATCCAATGCCCAGCCATGAAGGAGCAGAGAAGTGATTTACTGAACTCTCTTGCCAAACTTCCATATCCTTTCAGTGCATCCCTTTGGCCATGTCCAGCTGAAAGCCTGGTTGGTGTGGTCCATAGCATCAACTTTTTAAACTGCAGGGAAGGAAAATGAATCTAGAAGGACTGCTAGAGAATATTCAACAAGAAAAAAAGACAAAAGAAAACTGAAGATTAAAAAACATTCACATCCTGATGAAAAAATGGTAAAATTACCAGGCAAATAAAATGGTTTTATACTTATATGCAAAAAACGTATAGCCTCAAAATACATAAAGTAAAAAAAAAATGATAAAATTTCAATTTGCAACAGATGAATCCAACAATCATAATAAAATATTTGAATAAATCTTTCTCAGTAACTGATAGAACAAGCTGAAAAAAATTGAAAATGAAAATTTGAAAGATGTGACTAACAAATTTTGTCTTATTTACATATATAGAACATAGAATTCCCAAATGCCAGTACATAGAATTTTCAAGGTGGCATAGAAAGATTAGAAAAGTTAACCATATAACGACTAATTAAGCAAGTCTCAACAATTTCAAAGGATTTCAATCACACAGAGTATGTTCTCTGAATGAAATGTCACTTTAAAGAGTCGTTAAATAAAAATAACCTCCATAACTTTGGCTAAGGTGTATACTTCTAAATAACCCAAGTAAAGAAGAAATTTAACTGAAGATTAGAAAATCTTTGGGACAGGATGGTATGATAAGTAATACATATCAAAAATTGTGGGATACAACTCTGAAGGAAAATTTCAGCCTCAAAAATCATATATTAGAAAACAAGAACTGAAAATTGATACACTGCATTAATGTCAAAAAGTTAGAAACTGAACATCGAATTAAAAACAAATTAATGTATCTCAGAAGACACAAATATATGAAGAGATATTCAGTGCTCATGCATTGGAAGAAATATTATTAAAATATTCATACTATCCAAATCAATCTACAAACTCAATGCAATTTCTATTCCAATGACATTTTACACTGAAATAGAACAAACAAATCTAACATTTGTATGGAACCACAGAAGACCCTGAATAGCCAAAAAAAATCTTGAGAAAGGAAAACAAAACAGGAGGCATCATACTTCCTGATTTTAAGCTATATTACAAAGCTCTAGTAATCAAAATAGTATAGTATTGCCATAAAAAAGACAAATAGATCAATGGAAAAGAAAATGGAATCCCACAATAAACCCACACATTTATAGCTAAGAATATACAATTGAGAAAATTTAGTCTCTTCAATAAACGGTGCTAGGAAAAATGGATAGCCACATGTAAAAGAATGAAACTGGGCTTTTCTTTTATACTATATACAAAAATCAACAAAATGAATTGAAGACTTAAATGTAGGACCTGAAACCATAAAATTACTAGAAGAGAATTTAGAGGATAAGCTCCTTGACATCAATCTTGGTGAAGATTTTTTTTTATTTAACATTAAAAGCAAAAGTAGCAAAAGCAAAAATAAGCAAGTGGGACAATATCAAATTAAAATGCTTCTGAACAACAAAAGAAACTATCAACAAAATGAAAAAGCAACCTAAGAATAGGAAAAAAAATATTTTCAAATCTTATGGATTTTTTGATTAATTATATAGGGGAACTCTTTCATAATGTATATGTTTATCAAATCATATGTATACTTAAAATATCTTACAACTCTGTGTGTCAATCATATTTCAATAAATTTGAAACTTTAAAAAGTAAATAATATATTTTAGTGTATAAATTAATAATTAATTAAATAAAAATATTAATAAAACTAATTTGCAGTTCTTTGAAAAGACTAATAAAATTAATAAGAACTATTGAAAGAGCTCAAGAAAAACATCAGTAATGAGGAGTGCCTGGATGGCTCAGTAGGTTAAATGTTAAGCTCTGTGCTCAGTGAGGAGTCTGCTTGAGGTTCTCTCTCTCTCCCTCTGTCTCTGCGGTGGCTCCCTCACCTGAAGGTGTGCTGCTGCTTGCGAGATTGCCTGACTTCGCAGAATCAGAAATTGCCTGGATGAAGACCATGCATTTTCCATGACCTTTTCAGCCCTTCAGGTCTTTGTAAGATCCCCTGCAGGGGGTTAGTGAGAAAGGGTATGCTTTGTGGTATGTTTGCTTTCCTGTTAGGAACACGAAGGAAACCAGCAATTTACCTGCCGTGTGAACAGCCTACAAAGTAGATCTGAGAGCAATCCATTCCGCCCAATTGCTCACACCCGGAGTAGGACGCGGACCAAAAGAGATCCTCTGCTCCCCAAGGCATGTGCCCCTGCATAGCACTGGCCTTTCGGAAGCATCCCAGTGGGGTTTTCTGAGGCTCACTGGTGACTCAGGCCCTGCATTGCAATCCTCTGCGCTTTTATCCCGGCTCTGACGGATCTAACACTGCTCTGTCTTCCGAAGGGAAAAAAGATTCATTTGTTTTGAGCAATAAAGTCATACAAAATGATGGCCATTCAAAAAAAAAAAAAACAAACTCTGTTTCTCTCTCTCTCTCTTGCTTGTTTTCTAAATATGTAAAAAAAGAAAAACATTAGAAATGAGTAAGTATACACTCTGACAGAGCTTACAGATATTAAAATACTATGATAACATTATTAAAAACTTTGTTTTGTTTGAAAATGTAGAACAAATGGAAAAATCCTTATAAAAATGTAGTTTATCAACACTGACATGAAAAATAAGAACTACATAATTGGGCAGTCCAGGTGGCTCAGCGGTTTAGTGCCGCCTCCAGCCCAGGGCCTGATCCTGGAGTCCCTGCAGGGAGCCTGCTTCTCTCTCTGTCTCATGAATAAATAAATAAGATCTTTTCTTTAAAAAAAGAATTGCATAATTTTGTATCTATTAAAGTCATTAATCAAATATTTTAAACTTCACACTGAAAACTCCATGCCCAGATGACTTCATTAGTGAATTCTAACAGATATTTAAGGAATAAATACACCAATCTTAAATGCATTTGCAAATATGGAAAAAGAACATTTCCAACATGCTTTATGGGTTTTGTAAGAAAGATCTGTCAAGGACACTATAAGAAAGGTAAATAGTAAATTAATCTCTTCCATGAAGATAGATGCAAAATCCTTTTAAAAACTTGCAAGCACTCAGCAAACTACAAAAAAAAGATACATCATAATCAAGTTGTATTTATTCTAGGAATGTGAAATTAGTATAGTATTTGAAAATAATTGGTACAATTTTTTACATTCATAGAATAAAGTACAATAATCAATACATACAAAAAATCATGTGAAAAAATTCACAAGTCATTCATGACAAGATCTCCTAGAATCCCAGAAATAAAAGGGCTCTCCTTTAGCATAATCAAGAAGTGTTTTACTAACCTATGTGGACAACAGACTTAGTGATCAAATATTAGAAGCTTACCCTCTGAGACTGGAAACTAGAATGCTTACTATGAACTGCCAAAGCAGGAGGAAAGGCAAGAAGGAAAATACTGGAAAAGTTTTAGGAATAACAATGCAACCATTAGATTAAGAGTTGTCCAGTTTCATCAGTCATCCAGATATATGGAGAATCATGATAAAAAAAAATGGTAAAGCCACGTACCACAGGGTATATAGATTGGAGAAGAAAGGATGAGTTCCATATGAAGGTAAGAAGCAAGAAGCAAAAGTAAGGTAATGAAAAGTAAGGGAATATAAAAGACAAAAGTCAGACAATAGAATATTAGAGTAAAATTTTGGAGTGATTTTTTTTGAAAGTGACTTGTATACACAGGTTAACCAAGTAGACTATCTATGAAGATCTATGGACTTGAAGAACTCAATAATTTTTATGGCTAGCCATGTGTTCAGCTCACCCATATAGATTTTGGAATTGCCCTTTAGAATGGCAGGAGCTTAAGAGAAAAAGAGTCAGAGTTACCTGTGGAATAACTGAACTAGTAACTGAAATATGGGAGACACCAAGAGCTTAGTGTATCACTGTTCATGATGAGACTCCTTAAGAATCTTTCTCTCCCTCTCCCTCTACCTGTATTCCCCCTCTCTAAAAAAGAAAAAAAAGTCATATCTTTTCTTCTAAATTTTTAGCTTCCATTCTCCACTCCTACTCCTCTTCCTTTTTTTTCTTGCTCAAATTGTTCAAACTTTGTCCAATGGCCTCTAAAGCCAATTGTTTTGACCTTTTGGCATTCTATACCATTCTTTGCTGATTTGCTTTCTAGTATATAAGATATTCCAAATTCATATTATTATGTTTATTTTGCCCCAAACCTGAAACAGATTTTTTTTAGGAAGCCATGGGTCTTTTAATAAGAAAAAAATATTTAAAAACCAAGACCTGAGGGCTAGATGTGCTCATTGGTATTGGGATACCTTTGTTCCTAGATTTTCTCAATGAAGAAAAAATAAGTATAAAAATTTGATAAGTTACTAAAGTGATTTTTTAAAAAAGAAGTTACTAGAGTAATCAATTATTTTTCTTGAGTGATTATGTTGACAATTTGAATTATAGTTTTATTTCTTTATTCCTGTCTTTTATTAAAAAAAAATCTACTTGTGAGTTTGCTTTTTTATGCTTTTAGCTCTAAGTTTTTCTATATGTTAAAATATGCATGGTTCTAAAGTCAAAACAATATATACAGTTATACTCAGAAAAGTCTTACTTCTATTCCTATCTTCCCTAGCTTTTTCTCACCCACAGATAATTTCTCTTCCTTAGATTCTGGTTTATCCTTCCTGTATTTCTTTTTGAAAATATAAGCATGTATAACACATATATATAATCAGTTGTTCTCTTTTTATGCAAAAGTAGTATATGTACTCTTTTACTCTTTGATTTCTTTCACTTAATAATACATCCAGTTCGGGGCATCTGAGTGACTCAGTCAATTAAGCAGCTGACTCTTGATTTTGGCTCAGGTCATGATCTCTGGTTCCTGGGATTGAACTCTGTGTCATGCTCTGTGCTCAGTCTGGAGTTAACTTGAGAATTATCACCCTCTACCCCTCCCCCACCTCTAAAATAAATAAGTAAATCTTTTAAAAATACATCCAATAAATCAGGCTCTATTGTTTGACAGAAATCAATCTAGTTTCTTGCATCTAATATGTTTCTATTGCAATAATGCTGTAAGGGATAACCTTATGGATACTCAACTGACTTTCTTAATCTCCATTCTTAATGGTGCACATGTGGTAACAAAAAATACCTAATTTCTTGTGACATTTCTCACCAAGCAAATTCTGAAGAACCTTAGAGAAAATGATTCTAGGAAAAGTTATCCCCAGTGAGTTTGAGAGAAGGTTCACTGGATACCTCGTTATTTTGTTCTGCTAATGATAATACAATATTTCTAAAGAAGCCATGACTACCTTTGGAAAAATTTACAATAAATATGTTTCCCTTTACTACTTTCAAGTAATTCCCTAGGGTCATGCCAGAAGTGTGAGCTGTGATGAATATATAGATAGATGGCAACACAGCAGGTCAACCAAGATAAAACAAGACTAGAGATAAAAGCAAGAGACAATGAATAGACGTGGACTATGCCAAATAATCACCCAAGTCTGTATAGAGCCAAGAAATACTTGTTAGAAACCCAATAATTGGGATGCCTGTGAGACCCAGCCGTTGAGCATCTGCTTTCAGCTCAAGGCATGATCCTGGGATCCGGAATCAAGTCCCACATCGGGCTCCCTTTAAGAAGCCTGCTTCTCCCTCTGTGTTTCTACCTCTTTCTCTGTGTATCTCTCATGAATAAATAAATAAATATTTTTAAAAAAAGAAACCCAGTAGTTGTCAGAGCTTTGATCAGAAAGATACTCAAGTTTCATCAGTCATGTTGGAAAGCCATGTAATAGAAACACTAGGCTTGTAGGTGGGAATCAAAGAGGCTTTGGAGCCCCTTGAGAGTAGATATCCAGGGAAGCTGTGATTCAGTGTAATGGGGCTCTAACATTAGGCTGCACTGGCTGCCCATGTAGAACATGGTGTGGGGCCATTTTTGGCTTCAAGAGACAGGGGGAGTCCCAACAAAGATTCAAGAAGATTCTGAGAAAATGATGATTGCTCACCTCTGGGATATACAGTTCAGAATTAGGAATTTGAACCTAAAAATATGTGTGAATATATATATATATATATAAATATATATGTTACTATATGTTAATATATGTGTGTGTATATATGTGTGTGTATGTGTGTGTGTGTGTATATATATATACATATATATATACACTAACAACAGTACAGAGTCTTGTCCTACCTTCTCTAGAGCACTGGGTGGGAAAAGGAGCCCTAGAATACCCACTGTAGGCTTGATTACATTGAGGAGGACACAAGTATAATATAATATAATTATATTATATAATAATATAATAATATAACAGAGGTGTCCAACAAGACAATGTTGGAATTCCAATTTGCTAGACTGAGATTCTTCCATTTGCCTTTATTTTGTCAGGGATAGGCAGAGCTCTATACACTAGGAGAGAACCGAGTGCTCCTGGCTGTGAGAGTTAGTGGGACTCAAGGGTAGGGAGAAAGGATAGATGTTATAAAAGCTAGAACCAGCTAGGGAGCACCAGACCAGAGGCCAACATCATGGCAATCAGTCAGGAGCAAGGCAAGTTCCCAGCACAGGGCAGGGCCATTGATCAGGATATCGGGAAACTGAGGCTTTGGCAGGCACATCCAGTATAAGGTGTGAGCTGTCTAGATCCTGAAAGTAAGAATGGATGAGCCAATTCACAGAGAATTTATGTGTTGATAGGAAGGACTCAAGTGTGCAAGCACAGGGGTAGAATTCAAGGAATGGACCATGAATTCTTGACTTTTATTTTCAGAGCCATTTGTAATATCATTGCCTCAGAGTACATCTCCATGGTGGAGTTATGGTTGAATAGAGTAGAATCTCCTGCCTCTCCTTGTCTTCTTCATTCTTAGCCTGTTAACAGAGGGAGGAAAGTCTGGATGCTTCCTTTAACCAATGACACGAACCTGTCTTTGTACCATCACTCCCTCCTGTTTTTAATAAGACCACTTGTTCACACCAGAGGATTCAGTAGCATTGGTCTCCATGGATTCCTTTCAACTTAAACTTTATATTTCTAAAAAGCTTAATTGTAATCTTTTGAAGTACCTAATTAAAGATTTAAGGAAATAATGAATAACCTGAGGTGTCTGTCTGCCCCAGGTTTCTTTGCAAATGAGAAAAATAGACTTTCAACCATGGGGAATAATTTTAAAGCTGACTCTGTTTTTATTCCCTGCTCTTTTTCATCTCCAGTTGCTTCAATTTCTCTTCACCATAATTCTCTGTCCTTTCACTCTCCAGCTCTGAAGCCTTCTCTGACCAGAGCCTGGCTGACCTCTTGCTACCTTCTTCCTTTTTTCTCTAAGAGACCCATGGTCCTATGCTGTGGAAGCAAAGAAAAAGCAAAATTCCAGCCCATGGAATTCCAGCTCCTCTACAGAGAAGGTGTGTGTGGTTGCCAGTGAGTTCATTTGGAAGTCCTGCAAGACAGAGGGTTTGAAATAGGCATTCTCTTTAAAGCAGGTAACCTCAAGTGTCACCCTTCCAAAAGCAAATTTTTGTCCTGAGGGATTCCAGGGACTAAAATACATATCTATGTGTAACCTTACATGTATCTCTTCTCTCAGCAGAATGGGTTCACTGTGCCAAGATTGATATAGGTCCCTTTCCTCTGCCCACAGGCCATTCTAAGGTGCTTCATCATACCCTCTGTTCCCTATTTCCAGCCATACAACAAGTCTCTTGAGATCAGGGGCTGAACCATTCACGCATCCACTCATTTACACATTCAATAAACACTTACCAAATGCCTCCATATGCTTGGTACTGTCAGATGCCAGGGATGCAGTTGTTACCAAAACCAGATGCAATTCTTGTCCACATGGAGCTATACAGACTTTTAGAAAAAACAGACATTTATCAAATGATCACATGAATAAAACTGATCACACCATGCTATGAGTGTATAGTTTGTGATATTTAGGGATGTCAAGACTTTCCTGTGAAGTAGCAACTTATCAAGTTCTGAAAGTAGGTAGGAATTACCTTGGTAAAAAAGAAAGGGGAGAGAAAAGCTTCAGATCATAAAAGAGGACCAAGTGGGAAAGCCTATGGCAATATGGCTTATGTACAAAACCTGTTTATCAACAAAATGCTGTTGGATAGAATTGTTGCCTGAACTGAAAAATTTTTGGCATTTCTGGCCTTAATCTACTAACAGTCAGGATCCAAGGCCCAGCCTCTCATATTTTGAAATACCTGCAAGACTAACACTTCCAATTAAGAATCACTATATATGGCCTAATAAAGGTTCTTGTGTTTAATATGATGGATAGAGTGTTGGAGAAGACATTAGAATGATATGAACTTGACAACAGTGATAATGCTTATATCTTTCAGAGTCTTGGGGGAGAGAGGAAATAGGACAAATCTCCAGAAATTAATTCCCAGAGTTAACTTTCTAAAATCGATGTGCTGAGCATTCGCATATTGAAAGCTTAGTCTTGTTCCTATCTCTGTGTTCATCCCCCCTTCCATTTTACCTGTCTGTGTATTTTTTCCAAGGTCAGCTTGTTTGTGACTATAAACAAGAGAGATGGAGAAAGATTCAACAGATATTTAGGAAGGAAAACTGACAGGGCTCAACCATGTAGTATATATGGGAGTAAAGGAGATGATTGTATAAAACTGGTTTGTAGCTCCATAGATACTGAGACACAATGCTGGGAATATGACTATATCTGAATGGGAGAGATTAGCCATTTGTATATGTGGCTTGGAAATACCCAAGAGGTGATATCTCACAGTTGTATAACTAGATCAAGGCTCAGACAAGAGATCTGGTTTAGAAACATAATTTTGGGTATCAGGCACATATAAGTAGCATATATTTGTCTGCTAAGGCTGCCATAACATGCCACTGACTGGCAGCCTTAAACAACAGAATCTTATGTCTTTAAGTTCCAGAGTCTAGAAACTCAAGATTAAGGATGCTGGCAGCATCTGTTCTCTCTGAGATCTCTCTCCTTGGTTAGCAGGTCGCCATCTTCAGCTGTCTTTAGGTAGTCTTTTCCAGGGGGGCTTATCTATATCCTAACTCATATTCTTATATGGACACAAGACTTATTAGATTAGGACCCATCCAGCTGACTTAGTTTTACCTTAATTAGCTCTTTAAAATTCCTGTCTCCAAATATAACCACATTTAGAGGTACTGGGGAGGAGGTTAGGACTTAAACATGTGAATTTGGGGGCAACACAACTCAGTCCACAGTAGATGGTAATTGAAGCTGTGGGTGTGGTATGATATCGCCTAAAGGAAGACTATCTAAGAGAAGAGAGTCTAGGTTGCAACATAAAGAATCCAATATTTAAGGGAAGAAGGGGAAAGAGGAACTAAAACCATAGAGAAGAACCAAGGAAGAACCAGGTCAGAGAAGCCAAGGAAAAGGAATGTCTTGACAAGGACATAGTTGTGAAAAGTGTAGAAGATAAAAGCTGAAGAAGAAAAAAAGCACTGAAAAAAGGAAACTTGCCTTCTATTTTATCTACTCAGTATCTAACCTAGTGGCTGGTATGTAGTAGCCATTATTTATTAAGTATTCGTGTATGAGTCTGCAGGCAGAAGAAGGAAGACTGAGTATTATAGAATTGGCTAACCATATCTCTGCAAACTTAAGAGATTACTATATCAGAGCCTCAGTTCCAAATTATGTAAAATAAATTTGATGACCTCTGTCTCACAGGGTTGATTGTAATTACATGAGTGGTATCCAAAAAAAAAAAAAAAAAAAAAACAACCTGGTAGATATTTTTCCAGCAACTCACTGAAATACTTTAAGCATTGTACTCAAACTGGTTGGGAGTGGCAAGAAATGGAAAGTCAGCCTGTATCAAGCCCAGTCCTCGCTAGAGAATGACATGGATCAAATCTAGAGAGTTTTTTTAGTTGTGCATTTCCAAGGGCAATCTAGGATGAGAATGGGAGACTCTGGTACAGTGTAAGAGAAAGCAGTACAATGGCAATGGAGCAGAAACAAAGATAGATTTGAGGCAAAGTAAGGGTCCTAGCATATCTGCATAAGCAGCCCAGCTCACTGTTACTTATGTCTGAGTGGAGCAGCCTTACTTTAAAATCAAGTGGAAAAGTAAACAAACCCTGAAATAAAATATTTTTATTAGTATATATGATGTGTTTTTCAAGCTAATTAATCAGTCATTCTGAGGCATGGGTTACGGACTTAATATATGCAGGCTTTTAAAAAAGAAAGCTATGCGTGGTCCTTGTCCTGACAGAACAGTCTACCACCTTGGTAGGTGAAACATTCATATGTAAAGACACATCAAACAAAAGAGCCTCCACTGCAGTGCTTTCTGTTCAAATACAAATTACAGTCAACTAGGCCAGTGAGGTAACTGTGAATCCTTAGAAGTCTATGACCCTTTTCTGCCTTGATGCCAACATTTCTTCTTCTGGGTACACAGAGGATTCATGAAATCCAGATTTCAACTAAGGAGAAAAATGAATATTTTGGAATTTCTATTACATACAAAATACTTTTCTGGGGACTCTTATTTATTAATTCATTCAACCTTTCTGTTAATACTCCACTGTTAATACTCACAATACCATGTGAATGACCTCACATTGGTAGTTCAAAATTGGCTTTGGTGGAAAGATTTACAGTAAATCAGAAAATACTAAAAACCATGTTTTTATTTGTTTTTTGTTTTTTGTTATTTTTTTTTTCCAGAGAGCTAGTTGTTAAACATTTACCAGAACACAATGATGGATTAAAGACAATTTCATCCCATTTCCTATTTATCAGCTTTGGGAGCTATGGCAATATGAGGTACCTGATAGTAGTCTTTGTCTCTGGGTTCTTCTAGACCTCAAATCTTTTCTGTTAGAGCACAGACTGAGACCCACCCCTTCATTACATCAAAATTGAATTCTCTCATTCCTGTCACAATGTCCATTTGAATTAGTTGTCATCTCTTATATAAAACTCTGCAAGCCCCAGCCACATCCTCATCCTACTTGGAATCAATCATACTCATTATCCTCAATTGAACATTTGTTAATTAATATAACCAGACATCTGGTTTGTGCAGCCAGGTGAAGACTCATGAACATAGCCATTGGAACATGATCCATTGGAACAAAGCTAGATGGCAAGAAAGTACAAAAAAGCCCTTCAACAGAATAGATAGAATATTGGCACCTTTAATCCTCATCACTCCATGAGAGAAATATCATTAACCTATTTTACAGACCCAGTTTTTGAAGCCCAAAGAGCTTACACAGCTGGCAGTGAGCAGAAGTACAGTTTGTGTTCTCAGCTTCTAGCAGAGCTCATGGCACAGAGTAGGCCGTCATGAACATTTATTGAAGTGAATACAAGGACAGATGTGTACCACAGACCACCTTCACTTTTCTTCTTTGCTTCATTTTTTGAGTACATTTTCTAAA
This sequence comes from Canis lupus dingo, assembly GCF_003254725.2. Lineage (NCBI taxonomy): Eukaryota > Metazoa > Chordata > Mammalia > Carnivora > Canidae > Canis > Canis lupus. The sequence goes on along the minus strand of NC_064261.1, from coordinate 25,718,845 downwards.
GAATGCTTTTCATAAATCAATTCCAGATCCGGTTGTCACTCAGATCTGACTCATTTTGAGATGGCATTTGATAGAATTGGAAAGGAAAGACAGGATAAATTGTGTGCTGTTGTTTGTAATAAGAGAGAAAATGAAAAAGTTTTAAAAGATATAGAGAGGGGGATAGAGAGCCACTTCTCGGATATTTGTTTATTTATCCTATGTTGCCTCTTACTGTCTCACATTCCTCTTTGAAACAGAACTCCACAAATGTGAAAATTCATTGCATCGGCCAGGTGAAATCTTATGCCACAGAGCCAGTTCTTAAAGAAAGGGGGAAAATTGCCCATTGGGAGACACAGGGAGTACCATGCATATCTGAAGAACCGACTTCCTTTGGCTTTATGAAATATAAAATGAAAATAATCATGTTTTAGTCACTCTACTTGTCTACCTCCAAGGAAGACAGCCTCAATGCTGTAAAGCTTCCCCTTCTTTGTTTGCTTTGTGTTCCTCTTTCTAGTCAGTCTTAAAAGCATGAAAGGGGAGTGGAGGTTGGAAGATATGAGTAGTCCTGGCCAGATCTCCAACTTCCTGGGACCTAGAATAAGTCTGTCTTCTACTCCGGGTCACCATATCCCCATCTTTAAAAGACTCTTGAGAGATGATGAAATAATCTCTAAAATTTCCTTCAAATCTAATATTTTATGATCCAAAGAGTCTTCAAGGCTGCCTATGTTGAAACATTGAGCTGTTGTCTGTGAGCAATTTTGCTGCTGTGACCTAAAAAAAGATCCTGGAAATAATTCCAGGAATATTCTCACCATGACAACCATTGATTTCAATGTGGTTGATGGGCTGATTTCCTAAAGTAAAGTGAATTTGGGGCCCTTTAAAAATTAGGTGATAAGCCAAAGGAGTCATAGACATTGAACTCTTGCCTTTGTTCTCGAGGAGCACTGGTGTTTGGAGTGGTGATTTTGAAAGTCTCCTTGATGACTTTAAGAAAAATGCCAATCCCTTCTTTTCCTCCAGCCCTACTCTTACTTTTCCCAAATGAAGAAAAACAACTCTGTCATCTAAAGTTTCCTCAGGTCTACTGCCATCTTTGCTGATAATAAAACTTCTCTTATTTAATTAGGGCAGCCTGAAATCTATGTTAGAAAAAAAAAAAAAAACACAAAATAACCAAGATTTTCAAGAAACAGAGAGCCAACTAAATAGCTGAACACTGTTTCCTCTTGAACGTAAGCTGATTATACACAGGCTGAAATGCTCAGAGGGCTATGGAAATACATCTCAATTTTTCGCCTCTAAACATTTTCTCTCATTTTAGTTGTAAATGTGCTATTTTAGTAAATTAGCAAAAGATGATGTGTTTGCAAATCATTCAAACCTGTTTCCCAGGCTTTATTTTCCAAGTTTTATTGGAAGATATCCAAGTGTTTAAAAGAGGGGGGAAAAAGGCCCAAAACCAGCAAGCTGAAAATTGGAGATGATTCTTCAATAGGCACATAATTATGTGTGCCCCATACCTTTGTGTTTACTCTGATTTAACTTCTCTTCAATTGTTTCTAGATTCTGTGATTAGAGATACCATTCTCCATGTGTTTCATAGAACTTAGGGAAGCTTCTGGTGTGTGAAGTAGTCTGTCTTCCCCTTACCACCGGTGCCCCACTCCCTCCTTTCTGCTCCTGTACCCATCACTTTATCAGCCACTATTCTCTCCCATCTCTCCCTGCCTTTCTTCTCCAGGCCTCTCTCACTCCTTTCTTCTCCAGGCCTCTCTCACTCCTCTGTCGGCTTCTCCCAACTTCTCTTGATTTCTTTCTATTATGTCCTCTTTCTTTCTGCTTTTTCAACTTACTCTTTCTTTTTCTATGATTTGTCATTCCTCTCCATTTTGCCAACTCATGGTTAACAAGAATAACCCATGTAGGGTGGTATTCTTTATAAGAAAAATCATTTACAAAGAGCCCTCTTTGATGTAGCTTGTAATTTTGGATAGCTTGTAATTTTGGAAAATGATGTCTGTATCTTTCAACGCAATATGCATTGAGTCTGTGCACTGTGAGGCCATGTTGGGCACTGAGGTTATTAAAGACAAAGAATACATATCCCCTATATTAAGAACACAGCGGGGAAAGGACATGAGTAAATGTTTTGACTGAGGAGTCACAATGTATGGTGGATATTTATAAATAGTTTTATTTTTCCAGTAACTTCGACAATTGTGCTCTGCCAATCCCCTTTTGCCCCTGAAGACTAGACTCATTGAGTGTTGTCATATCTTCCCTTGGGACTTTAGCTGACATTTATTGCTTTATATTTCCTAGGTGCAAGTCTTTGCATTAATTTTAACAATTGCAGATTAGTTCACCATAAAAATGCCTGTTCTATCATGATGGAGGTATTTCTGATTCTACTTCCTTTTGGAATCAAACCAAACCTTTCCAATCAACATGGGAAAGTTATATGCAAAAGTCCAGCATCTTCTGCCATTTAACCAGTTGCCAGAGAGGTAAGACTTAATATGTCCATGGCTATAAGAATTAATTCACATATTTCCATGTAAAATAAACTAAAATTCTTATTTTCCTGCTGTCTTTAGATTGCTACCTGAGCTACCCACTCTATGTCAAATTCCCTCCATTAAAGTACCAAGCAATGAACCAGTACGATGGGTTAGATGTCAACCTAAGCCAGCTCCATGTTTTACAAACACATGCTTTACAAACACTTTATCTTTGGATAACTTTTTTTTTCTTCTCATTTTTCTTATCTTTAAATAACTATCTGGCAGATACAAGGCTATGTCTAACCCAGTTACTGGTATCTATGACAGACAGGTTTGGACTAAATTTGTACCTAACCCAGACATTATCAGTCATTCTATATATACCTGTTATGTGCTTAATGTGGTTATTCCAACTTGACCATACAGCATGGTCCTTCCATATGATGCTTTGTAAATTATAGACACTTGGATATTCAAGGCCCATTCAATATATAAAAATCTGAATGTCCAGGGTGTGGGCATTGACATGTGGCATCTTTATTTTTATTTATTTATTTTTGGCCATTAAATAAGTGATCAGATATACATTGATTCTTAGAGCTCTGCCCTTGCTAGATTTCAGGCCATTAGATTAAGATATATAAGTGAACAGGACATGATCTCTGCCAAAACAGCCTGATAAATATTTTGATAGAATCACAAGTAGGATAGTACAGCGGACAGAAAAGAATGCCTACATGTACTGGGTGGTCAGAGGTGATGCATATTCTGATCATGATAATAGAGAAGGAATTATCCAAGCCACAAAGGGAGAGAAATACATTTCAGGGAATTGAAGCAACTATGAAAAGTGAGGAAGAAAGGGGAAAATGCTAATGACTGAGTTTGACATAAATAGATCTTGATACAGAGACTCAAAATCTGACTATTTTTCCTCTGCAGTGATTATGGATAGAGATAGAGATTAACTATATTTCCTTAATTGGGCAGGGGGGCAGTCAATCATGTGTCATTCCCCAGTCACAGACATAGATCAAAGAAAAACAAAAGCAACTCTTCAGGAAGTTATCTGTGAAAATAACCACCCAGCTCATATCCCACTAGACAAGTATTTTTCACTAAGTATCCCTAAATCCTAATGAGAGCTGTTACCAAGGGCATTGAAAAAGAGAACATTTATACTTTTTGATGAGACCTGCTGGGTATACTAGGCTCATCAAATTTGATTTTTGTTGTGTAGTTTTTTTTTTTGGAGAATGAGATTCCTGAAGATTGTCATGCACAAATAATTTAACGAATCCAATATGTGTCCTTCAAGTACCTAATTTGAAAGCTAGTATTATGACCCTTGCCTCTGGTAAGAGATCCTTTCTCCTGCTATAACCAATTAGTTTCAGGTAAGAAATACTTTTTTATACCAAATTGCAGCATGCAATGCCTGCTGTCACTCAAATGTTGTTTTTTTATGAATGGGATCAATAATCATGGCAGGAAGGGAAGGGCTAGGGCAGCTGCTTTGGGGGAAGGGTGAATGAAAAGCTGGGAGAATATTATAAATGTCCCTTTTCTCCTCTGCTTGACAAGTGGTTGCAGCAGAAGATGCTGGATCTCAGGTGTCTTTAGATGTCTCTTGGATAGTCAGAGATAACAAAGCATATTCCTTACCATTGTTCCATTACTACACTCATCAAATGGGTTGATGGACTCCTGCATACATGTTTCTCTTATATTGAAAACATGAGGCATGAAGGACTCAGACATTTCAAATCCTGAACTATTATTTTAAGACAAGCAAAAGCTTTTTAAGGACAACATACTTTCTGTGTCCTGGAAAGGCTGAAATCCATTTAAAAGGAGAAGTATTGGTGTTTGTATACATGGATAATTCCAGTATAGGAGGAGTTGAGTTTTCCCACCTTCTGGTCTCATCTCAAAGGCCATGAGTATTTTAACAAAGGAGTGCTGTAGAATGGAAGTTATTTAGCCTCAGGAAAATGGATGCAATACCAGGTCTGGGAACAAAGACATAATAAATTGGGCATTTTTTTCTTGAAATCCATTTAGTAATATGCACCAAAAAAAACTTCAAATTGTTTGAAGGTTTCATTCATTTATCTTCAAGAAGTAATCAGATATAAAAATCAAAAGGCAAGCACAAAAATTGTTTATCGTAGCATTATTTTAAAGAGGAAAATTTAGAATAGTCTAGATATACAGAAATTTAAAAACTTTAATGAATATAGTCACATCACTATAGTAGACTTTCGTGCATCCATTTAAAATTATCTTTATAAAATTGTTTAATGACCTAGTGAATTTTTTACAAATGTAATTTTGCATGCAAATAGTTAGATATACATTTATATGCATAATTTGATCCTTTGTAAAGATGTATGTGCTATTTATGTGAATATGTGTATATGGAGACACAGAGTAAAAGAAAATGAACCAACATACAGTTAGCAACAATGTTGCATGAATGCTTAAGCTTTTGTTTTTTATTTTCCTCTTTAACATTTTTCCCCTGATTTTCAGATTATTTATCATGAATATTTTGTACACTTACACTTAGAAAAAGTCAACAGTTCAGCAATGTTTGTCCCCAATTATTTGCTGACTGGATGCCATACTTGTGCATCTAATTTACTTTGATTAATGGAATGAGAGCAGAAGTCGCAAGTGTCACTGCTGAGGTGGACCTCTGATAGCCTCTATGTGGTTCTACTCTGTTTCCATTCTTAAAGACACTAGACTGCAATGTCCCTGCAAGGTACTTCTCCTTTAACATGGACCTCAGAATGAAAAAGTCATGTGGAGCAGAGCCACAGGAGACCAACAATGGCAGACATATGGCATGAATGAGATTCCATGTTTTTTGTTTTGTTTTGTTTTGTTTTTTGTGGTAAGCTACTGGGAATTGGAGATTGTTGTTACCATAGAATAAGAAAAAGAAAATTTGACGAATATAGCCTATTTCATCAATTTTTTTTCATTTTAAAGACTAGCTAAAACACTATTTAACTTCAGCAAGTAATGTATTACTAATCTTATAGACCCAAGTAGAGACAGGTTCAAGTGTCCTATGTGTAACACAATATGAAGACAAACCAAGCAAAATTCCTTCTACCTTCCAGCCCTTGTCCAGTTGTTTTTTTAAATTTTACTAATCTGATAAATGAGTGAATGAATTTTTTCTCTATCTTCACTTTACCTTCACTCCTTGATATTTTGAAATCTGATTTCTAATATAGTAAATGAAATTTTATTTTTGAGCTGCACAATCTAATTATTTCAAGACTATCCCTGTATTTCTTTAATATCTGAAGTTTTCCCATGATTGCATTTGTTTATGTATTTTTGGTAGAAATTCCAAAGAAATAGCATTATTGTCTTCTCAGTGAATTACATCAGGAAAAGCACAATGTCAGTTTGCCCCATCTCTGGTGATGTTAACTTTAATCTCAATTAAGATGGTGTTTACCAGGATTCCCGCAGCAAAGTTACCATACTATCCTTTGAAATTAATGGGTGCTTTGTAGGAGGATCCTTTGAGACCATGTACATATCCTGTCCTTCATGAAACACCAGTTAGCTTTAGTATATATTGATGATATTTTCTATTTATGTCAGAAAGTACACATATATTCTCTTTGTATTAAGTTGGGTTATAATCTGTGGCTATCACTGTCTACTTTGAGGGCTGAATTGCCTACATTAGGCCACTGAGGGCTCCTTCAATCAAGCTCCTGTCCTTGTGATCTGTCCTCACCACTCTTGAGATGTTCCATATTTCTTGCCCTATACCTGAAATCAATTAAAAAAAATATAATAATTCCAAGGAACGGTTGGTTGTTTTTGATGTAGAGAAGTATTGAGAAACCAAGATGTGGGATTTGGGTTGTTTACTATTGTGCTATGCCATTCTTCTAAATAGAGAATGTATATTGATGGACAGTTATCAACAATTTTATAACCTTATATACTTACCTCTATCTTAAATTTTGACTTCATACTATTACCTTCAATTCCAATTTAATTTTATGTCATTCATTTTACTCACCTTCCTTTCCGTATTGTAAGTTTCTGGTCCACATTCCCCTCATATTTAATTTTTTGCTCAAACCTGTAATACACAGAAGATACTTGCAGACTGGCCAACCTACAGCACTAGAAAAATGAGCTTATTAGCTAAAGTTTACTATTTGTGCACAGTTATTTTTGTCTTTAGTCTGAGGGTATATAGTAAAAAACTGCATTCAAAAGCTACTTGAATTATACCTCTTTTCTGTCAGGGTAGTTACAATATTTGAAATGCAATTATATCATTTGTTTTGGTTTAAATTCAGTTTTATGGGTTTTATTCTTCTTGATTTTTATTAATTTTATTTTTATTTCAGAATATATAAAACATTAACCTGATTCCCTAAAGCAAAACTATACAAAAATGTATAACTGGGATGCCTGGGTGGCTCAGTGGTTGAGCATCTGCCTTCAGCTCAGGGTATGACCCTGGTCCAGGGATCAAGTCCTACATCAGTCTCCCTGTGAGGAGTCTGCTTCTTCCTCTGTATGTGTCTCTGCCTCTCTATGTCTCTCATGAATAAATAAATAAAATATTTAAAAAATGTATAACCAAGGAAGTGACTGCCTTCTACCCCCCAACATTTCTGCTCCACTCATACTCACCCTTTATAAGTAACCAAACTTCATTAATATGTCATTTATTTTCATAGTGTTTCTTTTGGTAAAAATAAGTTTTTATATGTATGTTTTATATATGACATATATAATATATATGTAATTAATATATATATTTACTTCCCATATTCTTTTACCCGAAATAGCATAATTTTTAATTTGCCTTTTCTACTTACCAATGTAACCTGGAAATCATTCTATAACAGGAGGATGAGCTAGAGTGTATTCCATCAATCTCTTCCATATGGCCATTGTTTTCAATATTTTGTTATGACAGAGAGTGCAGAGGTGAATAATCCTGTGCTTATGTGTGTTTTTACTTTTGGTGAAGTATCTTCAGAATAAATTCTCAGAATTGAGATAAAGGTTAAATTTATTTTTCATTTTACTATGTCCTTTCAGATTCTCTTTCATAATGTTTATACCAATTTGTGTTCGTACCATAAGACTGTTTTAGAGTATCTGTTACCCCAAAGTCATGCTACTGAAAGCATTCTTGATGTTAAGCTTGACCCTCTATTTCTATTATTTGCAGTGAAAGAAGGGAAATTCTATATGAGCTCAATCCACTGAATTAATAATTTTTATATTGAATACAGAGCTTGGCACTTTTCACAACTTTGACATCATTATACATTAAACATATATACTTTACCTCCTCTATGGATCTTAAGATCATCAAAAGAAGAAAAGCAGGTGCTGTGAATTTTAGCTAGTGTCTTGCATAGGTCTCCATCTTTGTCCATCAAAAAATAATTTGTTTAACTGGTTTAAGTAGTTACTTAACTACCTTAGGTTATAGGTAGTAAACAATGAGGGAGGAAGGCAAAATAGAAAGAAAATACATAAAGGGCCATGCTTTTTTCTCCCTCCCAGCACTGTAGTTACACTCTCTCTAGATTGCACCATGACTTTCTTTGTTGTTTTATCTGGAAAAGCAAATTGAAACTGAAACCTAAATAAAGGGTCACTTAGTGAAGGACACTACAAGACCCCATGAGAAATTACCAAGTCACCTGATGAGAGATTTGGATTGGAAAATGATTCCTTGATGAGTTTGAAATACAGTATGTCTCTTTTTTCTGAGCTCTCCATTTCCTGCTGCCATTTCTTACAACAAGCCCCTAACACAGGAGACTTTCTTAGGGAATTTAAACTGACAGCTCCGTGCTGATTAGAAGCCTTAGGACAGGGCATCTCTGAAATGAGATCAATGTCAGAGTGCTTTTGCCCACAGCAGCCACAGGAGGAGGAAAAAATAAAACCAACAAACACTTCACAACCTTTATTAGAAGAATATATGAATCAGAAGCATGGGAAAGGAAAAGAGATTCACATTGTGCTCTTAAAAAAAACTTTCAGCAATGCCAATGGGAGACAAACTTTCTCCTCTCTAAATAGTGTGAAAAAAGGCTTAAATATCCACATAAAATGTGCCACAACTTGAAATTCCAAATATTCTGAAGTACATAGCATGTAGTAAGATTTTCAGAGACTTTTCTTTAGAGCAATAAAATTGAGAGGGAGGTACAGAGATTTCCCATATACCTATATATGCCCTGCACCCACCTCCCACATACACAGCCTCCCCCAATGTTAACATGCCCCACTAGATGGTATATTTGTCACAATTGATCAACCAACACTGGCAAATCATAATCACTCAAAGTCCACAGTTAACATGTTTATATTACAGATCACACTTGGTGTTGTACATTTTTGGGGTTAAGATGAACATATAATAACCTAAATTTGTCATATAATATCATACAGGGTATTTTCATTGTCCTAGAAATCCTCTGTCTCTGCGTATTTATTTTCTCCCCTTCTCCCTGACAACTATTGTTTTACTGTCTCCATTATGTTGCCGTTTTAAGGATATCATATATTTGGATTCATACCAAGTATGTAGCCTTCTCAGATCAGCTTCTTTTAATCAAAAGCACACATTTGATATTCTTCCTATTCATGGCTTGATAGCTCATTTGTTTTTAGCACTGAATAGTGTTCCACTATCTGGATGTATCACAATATATCTATCCATTCACCTACTGGAAGGCATCTTGGTTGCTTCTAAGTTTTGACAATCATGACCAGAAAAGCTATAAACATTTTATACTCAGAGTTTTGTGTGAATATAAATTTTCAACTCCTTTGAGTACATATCAATGAATGCAATTGCTGGATTGTAAAGTAAGGAGGTGTTTGGTTTTGTAAATAATGCCAAAATATCTTCCAGAGCTAATGTACCAGTTTACATTTCCACCAGCAAGGCTGAAGAGCTCCTATTGCTACAGTTTTTCAGCACAATTTGTTGAAGAATATGTCTTTGTTTCATTGTATTGCTTTGCTTCCTTGTCAAAGATCAGTTGTCTGTATTTACACGGGTCAATTTCTATGCTCTCTGCTCTGTTCCATTGATCTATTTGTCTAATCTTTTGCCAATACCAAATTCTCAATTCTTGTAGCTTCATAGGAAGCCTTGGAATAAGGTCAGGTCTATCTTCCAAACTTGTTCTCCTTCAATATTGTTTTAGCTATTCTGTGTCTTCTGTCTTTTTATATAAACCTTAGAATCAGCTTGTTTATATCCAATTAGATTGACTCTATAGATCAAATTAGGAAAAACTGGCATTTTGAAAACATCTTCCTATCCATGAACATGGGATATCTCTACATTTATTTAGTTTATTTGATTGGATTCACAAAAGTTTTATAGTTTTCCTCATATAGATCTTGTACATTTTGGTAGATTTGTTCCTATATATTTCATTTTGGGGGTGCTAACATAAATGATATTATGTTTTGAAATTCAAATCCCACATGGTCATTGTCATCATAGAGGAAAGCAATTTATTTTTGTATATTTGCCTTATATCTTGTAACTTTGTTATAATTCATTGCTTGTTAATTCCAGAAGCTTTTTGGTTGATTCTTTCAAATTTCTATGTAGATGATCATTTCATCAACAAACAAAGGCAGTGTTATTTCTTTCCCAATCGGTACACATCTTTTCTTTTCTTACCTTATTGCATTAGCAAGAGCTTCCAGAACAATGTTAAAAAAGGAGTGGTGAGAGAAACATTCTTGCCTTATGCCTGATCATAGTGGGGAAGCTTAAAGTTTCTCAAAATTAAGTATGATGTTAACTTGTAGCTTTTTTGAAATAACTTCTATTCAGTTGAGAAAGTTTTCCCCTATTCATATTTTGCTGAGAGTTTTTATCATGAATAAATAAAGGAATTTAAAAAGCTACTTTTCTGCATCTATTGATATGCTTCTATGATTTTCTTTATTCAGACTATTGATGTGATGAATTACCTTAATTGATTTTCAAAGGTTGAACTAGCCTTATGTCCCTGGAATAAATCCCACTTGGCCATGGTGCATAATTCTTTGTATACTTTTTTTTGGAATAAATTTACTAATATTTTGTTGAGAGTTTTAGTGAATCTGTTTACAAGAAATATTGGTCTATAATTTTCTTATAATGTCTGTCTGATTTTTTTGTTAAGGTAATTCTGTCCTCATAAAATGTGTAAGGAAATATTACCTTTGCTTCTATCTTCTGAAAGAGATTGTAGACAGCTGACATAATTCCTCCTTAAATGTGTGGTAGAATTTACCATTGTACCATGGGAACCTGGTGCTTTCTGTTTGTTAGGGTTACTAATTTTTTATTAAATTTCTTAAATAGAATTAGGCCTATTCAGATCATCTATTTCCTTTTTTTTTAGAAAATTCAATTAATTAACATATAATGTATTATTAGTTTCAGAGGTAGAGTTTAGTGATTCATCAGTTGCATATAACACTCTGTGCTCATTCCATCACATGCCTTCTTAATGCCCATCACCCAGTTACCCCATCTCCCCACTCACCTCCCCTCCAGCAGCCCTCAGTTTTTTCCTATAGTTAATAGTCTCTTATGCTTTATCTCCATCTATATTCTTCTTTTGTACATTTTGGCAGTTTGCATCTTTCAAAAAATTAGCCCATTTCATCAGGTTATCAAATTTGTGGACATGGAGCTATTCATAGTATTCCTTTACTATCCTTTTAATTTTCATGGAATTGGTAGTGACTCATTTTTCCTTTCTCATATTAATGATTTGCATTTTTCACTTAAAAAAAAAATTAGCCTGGGGGTGCCTGGCTGGTTCAGTTGGTAGAGCATGAAACTCTTGTTCTCAGAGTTGTGAGTTAGAGAGTTAGAACCCCTGTTGGATGTAGAAATTACTTAAAAATAAAATCTTTTATAAAAGAATAAATTAAAAAAAATAAATACTAAATAAATAAAATCATACATAAATAATTTAGCCTGGCCAGTAGCTTTATGATTTTATTGATATTTTGAAAGAAGTAGATTGAGGTGCACCTGGGTGGCTCAGTCAGTTGCAACAGACTCTTTGTTTTGGCTTGGGTGGTGATCTCATGGGTCATGGGATTGAGCCCCATAGTGTGTGCTGTGCTCACTGGGGTCTGCCTGAAGACTCTCTCCCTATGCTCCTCCCTCTCCTTATGTGCATGCTCTCTTGCTCCAAAAAGTAAGTAAATCTTAAAAAACAAAACAAAACAAAACAAAAAAAATGAAAACCCTCACTTCTCAATTTTGGTTTGTTGATTTCCTCTAGTGATTTCCTGTTTTCAATTTCATTGATTTATGTTCTAATTCTTTTTACTTTTTTTCCTTCTCCTCACTTTAGATTTAAGTTGTATTTTTCTAGTTTCTTTAGGTGACATTGTTTAGGTGACATTGACATTGTTTTTGATTTTTTCACAGATTTCACCAAATTGGAGTTTTGAGAAAGAAGCTTGGCATATCATCATATTTTTGCAGGCATGCTCATAATTTTGTAGGCTTTTTTATACCTGGCTAGCCAAGTCACAAAAAGTTGTTTTAATATTTTCTGGCTATATGATAAAAGGGTTGTAAAAGAAGGTGCATCCCACTTCTGATTCATGTTTCTTGATATTACTGCAGTTCTTCTCAGACTTAAAGTCCTCACCCAGCGTAGGCAATAATATACTGGTTTTTGGTTGTTCTTTCTATTTCCTAAACTCAGCAGTTTTCTGGTAGTCTTAATATTCCTAGGTATTTGTGAGTAAAGTAATATAAAACAATGTAAAATAACTAAGTGATATGGACATCATTATGTGTGATATGGATAGTGATATAGGGACCTTTATTTAGAAGCTTTACTCTTATAAGGAAGAAAAAATGTTGTTCCTCCTGGGGCCTCAAGGGTAAACAACCCCCACTGAGCCCTGCACCAGGCAGGGGGCAGAGCAGCTCCCCCAAGTGCCAACACCTGAAAATCAGCACAACAGGCCCCTCCTGCAGAAGACCAGCTAGACGGACAAGTTCCAAGGGAAGTCAAGGGACTTAAAGTATACAGAATCAGAAGATACTCCCCCGTGTTGTTGTTGTTGTTGTTTGTTTGTTTGTTTGTTTGCTTTTTGATTTGTGTTTGCTTTCCCCACCCTTTTTTTCCTTTCTTTCTTTTTCTTTATCTTTTCTACTATTTTTTTCTTCCTTTTTTTCTTTTTTCTTTTTCTCTTTTCTTTCCTTCTTTCTCTCCTCTCTTTTTCTCCTTTTCCCAACACAACTTGTTTTTGGCCACTCTGCACTGAGCAAAATGACTAGAAGGAAAACCTCATCTCAAAAAAAGAATCAGAAATAGTCCTCTCTCCCACAGAGTTACAAAATCTGGATTACAATTCAATGTCATAAAACCAATTCAGAAGCACTATTATAAAGATACTGGTGGCTCTAGAAAAAAGCATAAAGGACTCAAGAGACTTCATGATGGCAGAATTTAGATCTAATCAAGTAGAAATTAAAAATCAATTGAATGAGATGCAATCCAAACTAGATATCCTAATGACAAGGGTTAACGAGGTGGAAGAACGAGTGAGTGACATAGAAGACAAGTTGATGGCAAAGAAGGAAACTGAGGAAAAAAGAGACAAACAATTAAAAGATCATGAGGACAGATTAAGGGAAATAAATGACAGCGTGACGAAGAAAAACCTATGTTTAATTGGGGTTCCCAAGGGAGCCGAAAGGGACAGAGGGACAGAATATGTATTTGAACAAATCCTAGCTGAAAACTTTCCTAATCTGGGAAGGGAAACAGGCATTCAGTTCCAGGAAATAGAGAGATCCCCCCCTAAAATCAATAAAAACTGTTCAACACCTGAACATTTAATAGTTAAGTTTGCAAATTCTAAAGATAAAAAGAAGATCCTGAAAGCAGCAAGAGACAAGAAATCCCTGAGTTTTATGGGGAGGCGTATTAGGGTAACAGCAGACCTCTCCACAGAGACCTGGCAGGCCAGAAAGGGCTGGCAGGATATATCCAGGGTCCTAAATGAGAAGAACATGCAACCAAGAATACTTTATCCAGCAAGGCTCTCATTCAGAATGGAAAGAGAGATAAAGAGCTTCCAAGACAGGCAGGAACTAAAGAATATGTGACCTCCAAACCAGCTCTGCAAGAAATTTTAAGGGGGACTCCTAAAATTCCCCTTTAAGAAGAAGTCCAGTGGATCTATCGAACAAGAGGACTTAACAATCCTCAATATATATGCCCCGAATGTGGGAGCTGCCAAGTATATCAATCAATTAATAACCAAAGTGAAGAAATACTTAGATAATAATACACTTATACTTGATGACTTCAATTTAGCGCTTTCTACACTCCATAGGTCTTCTAAACACAACATCTCCAAAGAAATAAGAGCTTAAATGATACACTGGAGCAGATGGATTTCACAGATATCTACAGAACTTTACATCCAAACTCAACTGAATACACAATCTTCTCAAGTGCACATGGATCTTTTTCCAGAATAGACCACATACTGGGTCACAAATCGGGTATGAACATATACCAAAAGATTGGGATCATCCCTTGCATATTCTCAGACCATAATGCCATGAAATTAGAACTAAATCACAACAAGAAGTTTGGAAGGACTTCAAACAGGTGGAGGTTAAGGACCATCCTGCTAAAAGATGAAAGGGTCAACCAGAAAATTAAGGAAGAATTAAAAAGATTCATGGAAACTAATGAGAATGAAGATACAACCGTTCAAAATCTTTGGGATACAGAAAAAGCAGTCCTAAGGGGGAAATACATCGCAATACAAGCATCCATTCAAAAACTGGAAAGAACTCAAATTCAAAAGCTAACCTTACACATAAAGGAGCTAGAGAAAAAACAGCAAATAGATCCTACACCCAGCAGAAGAAGAGAGTTAATTAAGATTCGAGCAGAACTCAACGGAATCGAGACCAGAAGAACTTTGGAACAGATCAACAAAACCAGGAGTTGGTTCTTTGAAAGAATTAATAAGATAGATAAACCATTAGCCAGCCTTATTAAAAAGAAGAGAGAGGAGACTCAAATTAATAAAATCGTGAATGAGAAAGGAGAGATCACTACCAACACCAAGGAAATACAAACGGTTTTAAAAACATATTATGAGCAGCTATACGCCAATAAATTAGGCAATCTAGAAGAAATGGACATATTTCTGGAAAGCCACAAACTACCAAAACTGGAACAGGAAGAAATAGAAAGCCTGAACAGGCCGATAACCAGGGAGGAAATTGAAGCAGTCATCAAAAACCTCCCAAGACACAAAACTCCAGGGCCAGATGGCTTTCTAGGGGAATTCTATCAAACGTTTAAAGAAGAAACCATACCTATTCTACTAAAGCTGTTTGGAAAGATAGAAAGAGATGGAGTACTTCCAAACTCGTTCTATGAGGCCAGCATAACCTTAATTCCAAAACCAGACAAAGACCCCACCAAAAAGGAGAATTACAGACCAATATGCCTGATGAACATGGATGCAAAAATTCTCAACAAGATACTGGCCAATAGGATCCAACAATACAATAAGAAAATTATTCACTATGACCAAGTAGGATTTATCCCCGGGACACAAGGCTGGTTCAACACTCATAAAACAATCAATGTGATTCATCATATCAGCAAGAGAAAAACCAAGAACCATATGATCCTCTCATTAGATGCAGAGAAAGCATTTGACAAAATACAGCATCCATTCCTGATCAAAACTCTTCAGAGTGTAGGGATAGAGGGAACATTCCTCAACATCTTAAAAGCCATCTACGAAAAGCCCACAGCAAATATCATTCTCAATCGGGAAGCACCGGGAGCCTTTCCCCTAAGATCAGGAACAAGACAGGGATGTCCACTCTCACCACTGCTATTCAACAGAGTACTGGAAGTCCTAGCCTCAGCAATCAGACAACAAAAAGACATTAAAGGCATTCAAATTGGCAAAGAAGAAGTCAAACTCGCCCTCTTCGCCGATGACATGATGACATAGAGAATCCATAAGTGGACCCTCAACTTTATGGTCAACTAATATTCGATAAAGGAGGAAAGACTATCCACTGGAAGAAAGACAGTCTCTTCAATAAATGGTGCTGGGATAATTGGACATCCACATGCAGAAGAATGAAACTAGAGCACTCTCTTGCACCATACACAAAGATAAACTCAAAGTGGATGAAAGATCTAAATGTGAGACAAGATTCCATCAAAATCCTAGAGGAGAACACAGGCAACACCCTTTTTGAACTCAGCCACAGTAACTTCTTGCAAGATACACCCACGAAGGCAAAAGAAACAAAAGCAAAAATGAACTATTGGGACTTCATCAAGATAAGAAGCTTTTGCACAGCAAAGGATACAGTCAACAAAACTAAAAGACAACCTACAGAATGGGAGAAGATATTTGCAAATGACGTATCAGATAAAGGGCTAGTTTCCAAGATCTATAAAGAACTTCTTAAACTCAACACCAAAGAAACAAACAATCCAATCATGAAATGGGCAAAAAACATGAAGAGAAATCTCACAGAGGAAGACATAGACATGGCCAACATGCACATGAGGAAATGCTCTGCATTACTTGCCATCAGGGAAATACAAATCAAAACCACAATGAGATACCACCTCACACCAGTGAGAATGGGGAAAATTAACAAGGCAGGAAACCACAAATGTTGGAGAGGATGCAGAGAAAAGGGAACCCTCTTACACTGTTGGTGGGAATGTGAACTGCTGCAGCCACTCTGGAAAACTGTGGGGAGGTTCCTCAAAGAGTTAAAAATAGAACTGCCCTAGGACCCAGCAATTGCACTGTTGGGGATTTACCCCAAAGACACAGATGTAATGAAACGCCGGGACACCTGCACCCCGATGTTTCTAGCAGCAATGTCCACAATAGCCAAACTAACCTCGGTGTCCATCGAAAGATGAATGGATAAAGAAGATGTGGTTTATGTATACAATGGAATATTACTCAGCTATTAGAAATGACTAATACCCACCATTTGCTTCGACGTGGATGGAACTGGAGGGTATTATGCTGAGTGAAATAAGTCAATCGGAGAAGGACAAACAGTGTATGTTCTCATTCATTTGGGGAATATAAATAATAGTGAAAGGGAATAGAAGGGAAGGGAGAAGAAATGGGTAGGAAATATCAGAAAGGGAGACAGAACATAAAGACTCCTAACTCTGGGAAACGAACTAGGGGTGGTGGAAGGGGTGGAGGGTGGGGGGAGGGAGTGAATGGGTGACGGGCACTGGGGTGGGCACTTGACGGGATGAGCACTGGGTGTTATGCTATATGTTGGCAAATTGAACCCCAATAAAAATAAATTTATTATTAGAAAAAAAAAGAAAAAATGTTAATACCATCATAAATAATTTAATGATAGTGAGTGATATTGAAAAGTCAAGGCTCACATTCAAAATCACTTCCCCTAGAAAGCCTCTATGTCTTCTTTAAAAGAATTAAGTGCTTGAAACTTTTATTCCAGAAATTTCCATATTCTTTTAATATAAATCTTAAAAAATATACAATAATTCTACATCCTATGTAGAAATACATGCACAGAGATGTATAATGATGTGTATGTGAATCAAAAAAGGAAGGGGTACATTTGGATGAAGATACAACTTTTGTCAAAACTCTTTTCAATAACTCACATCACATCATACATATGTATCTATTTGTTGCCCTCTTCTCCTATGAGAGCAGAAGGACAGGAGGATTATTTTTTTTTCTGTCTGAATTCTTAAAACTGAGCTCCAAGCCTCATCCATTATAGGTGTTGAATGACATATATTGTATGAATGAATAAATAAATGCATGAATAAGTGAATAAATGCATGACAAAGATTTAAGCAGAACTGATCTTGATTGTAATATATCATGCGTTACCACACTCTAACCTGCTTTCTATCCATTCTATCACCTGGCAGTACAGTTAGGTAATTCAATGCCTCTGACTGACCATGTTGATATCTGTTGAAACAAAATTAGTGTACATGTGTGTATGTGTGTGTTTGTGAATGTATTTTGGGTTTTGAATTTTTCTGAGTGTTGACTATAATGTTCAAGCAAGTGGTGCTTGCTTCAGAACAAGTTTGAATAGAAAAAGAGTCTGAGTAAGGGCTCTGAAGTTTTAAAAGGGAAGATAATGCCTTCAAAGGACCATGTCTTGATTTGGACTGTGAGCTGGAGTCCTGGAGGAGCTGGGTAGGGAGCATGGTGCAGGCAGCAGGGTTAGGGGCTATGAAGCAGATAGTCACAACCCAGTAATTGTATTTAGTATCATTGAAAATATTTTAAGTACAGTATTTAACTGCTTTGTTGGAGTGTAACTGAAAGATATATTTTTGTGAACATTCAGAGTATATAATTTAATAAGGCTTAACCATATGTGTACATCTGTGGAATCATCACCACAATCAGATAGTGAACATATCTGTCACTTCCCAGAGTTTTCTTTATGTTCCTTTGTAATTCCTCACTCCAGCACCCATCTCTAGGGAGCCACTGATCTGCTTTTGCTCAGTGTAGATTACTTTACATTTTCCAGAATTTCACATAAATGGAATTCTAATAAATACTCTTCTTTTTTGTTTGGTTCTTTTCACTCTGTATATTTTTTAAATGTAAATTGTATTATTATTAGTAATAATGATGATGATCAATGTCTGAATTGGTACTTTTCATACATTCTTATTTAATTAATTTCATCTACAATGCTCAGCCAAACTGAATTATTCAAAGGGTCTTTAAAAAGGTCCTTAGGAAAGCTGATTTGTTTCTGACAAGGGCAATCATTTCATTTACAGAGGTTAATCCTTTCACTCACATGAGAGAAACAATTCATTATTCTTGTACCATTAACAAAAAGATGGTTGTAATAAAATGATGATTGGCAATTCATTTATTTATTTAAAGAAAGAACATATTTTCTTCTTATTTTCAAATAATTCTTATTTTCAGAAATGGAGGATGTGCACTCCAGCCTTAAAGTTCTGTGGAAAGCATCAGTTCTAAAAGTTCATCTTCTGTGACGTTACTTCCTAAGTGGCTTTATACTTTGAAAACTCATGTAACCCTGTAGCTTCATGTCCTCCTTAAACAATAGTATTAGGGGAAAGAGATGAGGCTTTCTCATATAATCTCTTAATTGAAAAAAGGATGAAAAAGATCTTTTCAGGAGCCGATAGAGTTTTCAGAAAGTGATATTTTAATAAAAAGAAGACATATTCATTTCAGAAGGAAACAGCCAGGGTGGCATTAATATAATTGTATTTCAATGAAAGAGGAGTCATTTCAACAAATTTCATACTATAATTATTTTACTTTCTGCATTGTAGTTGAAAAGAAAAAGTCTCATCTATAAATGGAAATATCAAAGATGAATATAAACCATACACCAAAGAAAGGGAAAGTTTCTGACATTTCTAACTAGCATGCCATTAGTCAACAATATCTTTTTCCTATATATCCACCAGCAAGACACTATACTAGGTGCTATGGGTGTTAAAACCTTTAAGGTACATTTTTTCCCTTCAAGAGATTAACACAAATTGAGGAGTAAAGCATGCATACAACAGATAAGTAGGAATGCATAGTGATACACAATTGGTTTGCAAAACAAGGAGGAAATCAAGTGCCCTAAGTGAGCAGAGAGGGCCTTTGGAGGTGAAGTGGCCCTGAGATCATCTGAGTGGAGAACTGGAGATCAATCTTGAGTTGAGTAGGATTCAGACAAAATGGTGATATGGGGTAGGTGCAGGAGAGGGTTCTTGGCTAGAGGAACTGGGGTCACTAAGATGAACGCTGTATAATTTCAGGGAACAACAACCTCATGAGGTAATGAGGAAGACAGAGAAGCAGAACATGTCATAGTGAGTGAGGTTTTGAGACCCAGAATAGGGCAACCTAAGCAGCCTGGCTTTTGGCCTGGAGCTCAGGACAGATGCACCCATTGTATTCTTAAGATAATTCTAGAATTTCCCTACACTCTTATCCCCCAGTAGCACTATAAAAGTTCCATGTTGATATTTGTGACTAAAGGGAAAGCACTGGTAGTCACAGAGACTGATTGTACCTGAACTGAGCCCAGTCCACTAGGATGTGTTGGATACTGAATTATTACCCTCTGACAGTCATGTCGAAAGCCCTGAAGTTATTTTCTGGATGTCAGTGCTTTGAGGTGTAGGTGGAGCAGTATTGCTGGCCACATACCTCAGCCTCAGAATGTAATTTGTCCAAGGCCACATAACTAACAGATCTAGCAACTGGAACCACGTGTTCTTGGCTGCCACCATTCTAGGGTTTATTTCGGTTTACTAAGCAGCTAGTTACTGAATGCTGACCCAATTTTTAGGACTGATAGAAGTTGGCCAAGGTCCAATGTGGAATTCAATCACCATCAAATGATGATGGTGGTCTTTAGGATACAGTGTTCTCAATGTCTTTTAAAGCTATATTATTTGCACATAACGTACACTCATACTCATTTTTAACAATGCTCAAATATTTTACATCAAAAGTATTCCATATTTTTTAAAATGAATTCAATAAACTCAGACTTTAGTTCTTCCCCCACTCCCATTTCCCTTGCCACTCTGCCCTACAGAATCCTTTACTCTTCTGGCCCATAACTGAAAAGTTACCAAACACATCTAATGGGACTACTAGATGGGAGGTGACATGTTTTTATGACTGTGTCCCCAGGATATAGGACAGTGCCTTCCCTAGGCAGAATGTAGTCAGTGATGCTTGAAAATAAATGAGAATACATGAATGAATATTTGAGCTCTATAATTAACAAGATCCCATCCCAGTACTGCAATTCTAAAGTTCCCAAGAGTTGGAATAACTCTTGGTAGTATCCTAACCCTGTACTCTCTCAGCCAAAATCAATAAATCAACCAATAGCAATGAGCAAAAGCCCTAACACATGCATTTTATGCTGGTTATTTCTTGACGAATGGTGTGTTAGAAACTCATTAGCAGTGTGTTTTCTCAAAAAATAGGAGTTTCACAGTTTCATGTCTATTATTCTGTGATGTTTCTATTTCCTTTTGCTGATGTCTCAATGAAGAAATTTAATCCTGGACATTATTTTATCTCACTTCTATGTGAATCAACTGACATGAGGTAATTATGAATTATTTAGGTCAAACAGGAGATTACACGTATCAGTTTTATCTGCTAATGACATATATGTCATTTTGTTATAAGAAGTTTATCATAGGACCGTTTTTTTCCAATGCTTCTTATTTACTTATATTTCAATGTAAAGTTCTTGGTGATAAATAACAAATATTCTTCACAAGGAGTAAGATATCCATTCTTTCTTTCATAAAGTTCTCAGAAAATGTTGCTCTTTATCAAAGAATCAGAGAATTTATATTTTAGGTTCTTTAATTAGAACATGAAGGAAACGCTGTGTTTGATTCTAGAAAGAAATCTGTTGAATGGGATACACATATCTGGGAAATCTGTGGACAATTGCTGGCCCATTGTCATTATTTTGAGCAAGAGGAGAAAGAAGAGGCTTTTGTTATTTTTCTGTGTTCTGTTGTTTTATCTCCACTCAGGGAATTGTATTCAGGAAACCACAAAGTCTGAGTCAGCTTCTGTTGCCCTCTTAAATTTGCTGTTGATGCTGAGCTCTCTCCTTAGTCTCAGATCCATCCCATAAACTATCTGCATTTTCATGTTTTCACTTCACCAGAAACACTATTCTCTCTATGCATTTTTTGCTCCCATTTTTTCCCTCATTTTTTTCAATGAGTCAATGCAGCACACATATACACTATAAGTCAACAGGTCTTCTACTCCTGTGTATGAAATGCCAGACTGGGTGATGGAGCTGTGGGAGTAGAAGGTATGAAGCCTGTCCTTGAGGCAGGAGGTGCACAGGTGAGCAGTCAGTAACCAAGCAGTGGGCATCACCATGGAGAGCTGTGCAGGGCTCCACAGAGAAGTATGAGTTCAGAAAGATACAGAAAGGAGGTTTTCCTGATGAGCGGTGCAGCTAATGTGATAGGGTTGGAGGAAGAGGAGAAGTCATCAAAGGAGTTTTGTGAAAGGATATAAGGCCTTATTTGAATCCAAATCAAAATAGACATAGCCAAGTAGACTTTCGAAGCAGAGAAGACATGGTACACAAATGTTTGAAAAGAAGCTTTGCCTGTTTTGGAAACTTGTTATTTTTGAAATGGTGGGAGTACCATTGTGCACTGGTGAGAGGCAGGAGATAGGTCATGGGAGCTCAGAGAACAATACAAGTCAAGAGAGCCTTCGAATTCTGTTTTCAGGCTGGGTGCTACTCTTCTCAGACATGTACAGTATCTCCCCTTGGGGAAACCTCTGAGACTGATGGAATATTCCTGCAAAAAAAGTAGGGGTGAGGAAGAAGGGATTGGGAGATATAGAAGCAGAGACAGGGGAGAGCTGGGCTCTGTGAAGCAGACACATCAGAAGCAGACTATAGGAGTAAGAGGACATACTTTTTAAAATTTGTACACAGAGTCTTATGGGAGGCTCATACTGGGTCCAAATTTTGTTTCTGATTGTGCCATGGAAGATAAATCTATGAGAGGAGACAGTAGCAGGACCAGGGCAGCATGACCTCCAGAGTATTTTCTCCTAGAGTCCTGTCTTTCTTGGCCTTCTGATCTTCTATGAAACCCACTAGCCTTGTGGGTAGACACATTTTCTCCTGCTCCATTTTGAGTTAAGGTTATACCTCTCCGTTTATCTTAGAATCACTGATATCTAGCAAAACCCTGCCACAGCAGTTGTTCAGAAAGTGCACAAAAGATTTGAAAGGACTACAGAGATGTGGCAACCGAGAAAGCAATCATACCTATATGAGGTTTTGCTCATAACATAATGGACATGATGGGAATGGACTCCTGTGGCAGGAGTGATGGCAGCAGTGATGCAAAACACACAGATGGTGCATGAAGAGCGGAAGCAGCAAACTGGATTTTAAAAACTGGAGAAAGTCAGAGTGGATAATCCTTTGACACCTGCAATAACACATTTGGAATAGAGGGGTGGAGGAACTACTTATATGGCAGATAGAAAAAAGAAGAATCTATTAGAGAATCAGGAATGACAAAGAGAGGTAGGCAAGGTTCCCTGCAGGTAGAGGGGAAGAAACAGGTGGAGATCCAAAGGTAGAACCCAGGCCCCACAAGGCTCCAACAGAAGGTTCTGTATCCCTGGGGTTTGAATAATCTGAAGTTCTGTGGCTAACCTCTGGTTCTTTCAAGAGAAAGTCCAGGCAATAAAATGATAATGCCTCTTGAATGACATAGTTGCTAACTGGAGCCACTGCCCCCACTCCTCTGACCTGCTTGGAAAGTCCTAAGAGGCCACAATGCCTTAGTCTTTTCATGGAAGCAATAGTAACATAGAGGGAGAATATTTGAGATCTTTCTCTGGTTTCTCTATCCATTGTAGGTATGATAGAGCTTTATAATATGAATTCACAAATCATATGATCAAATTTTGAAATATTTGTCCTTCATGGCCATTAAATGTGCTGACAAAATATCAGCTGAAGCTTTAAAAATCAGATCATAAACTCTATTCTTTTTAAAGTGGCTAAATGTCAAGAAGCACTATATATCAAGCTATTTAAAACATTTATTTTATGTCTCAACCCTTTTTTTAATGTTGCCCTGATTTTTGTGCAAAATATAATAGAATGGATCATCAAACTCTCAAAAGCATCATTAAATAAAATGTGAAAGACACAGTTTATTAGATTTAGTACTGAAAAAATATGTTTTTCTAAATATATATTAACAGTCCAAAAATAATCTATCTTGAGCATATCAGGATTATGGTTCTACATTTTGTGATGGGCCTCTCTTCTCATTGGGTAGGTCATTGATACTTTGACATCACTAATGGGAAAATTGAGAACCATAAAATTTGACTGAAGAATAACTTACTACTTTTCTGATGAACTACCAAAAAAAAAAAAAGTGCACACTTTAATAACAAGTCCAAGTGCCTTGCCTTGCAGTTAAGGGATAAGGAATGGCTAATCATCTGCACAAATGCTACTGCAAAGAAATGACAAAATCCCTGGAACATTACCACCATGAAAAAAGAGAGGTAAAAATGATTGCAAAAGTATTAGCTTTTATCCAGGCACTGAGTTTCTGCTTTTATGGCTGTTCAGAGTTTCCACTTCAAGCTGGAAAAAATAAATGACGCAGACATAGCATGGAAAATATAAATAAAAAGCTTATTGTTGGGATATACTTAACTAACCTAAAGAAAATCCTACATTTCAGATTTATTATAACTTGATGGCTATTAGGTAGGCTGCATCAGCATACTAGAAGATAGGAGATACCCAATATTTGATAAATAACCCTTACTTCTTCATTTACATTGAAGGAATAAAAAGCAAAATAAAGAATATTTCACTAAAATTAACTAAACCCTGTTATTTTTAGATTAAAGAAACCAAAATATTTAAAATATATGTGGTATTAGAAACTATGTGTATATTTGTTTGTTCCACTAAATTTAAAAAGTATTAAATACAATGTAAGATAACTTAGCAATTTATAACTATTTGATGGCCCTATGTGTCTAGCATCATGATAAAAGTTGTATATCATTCACCTATGAGTAAGACAGAGACCCTTCCCTGACATAAGATAAAATGATAGAAGGAGTGCTTAGCTGGCTCAGTCAGTATAGCATACTACTCTTGATCTTAGGGTTGTACATTCAAGTTCACATTGGGTGTAGAGATTACTTAAAATAAAATCTTGAGGCTCTTGGGTGACTCAGTTGGTTAAGTGTGGAACTTCTGATTTCAGCTTATGTCAGGATCTCGGGGTCTTGAGATCGAGCCCAGCTTCAGGCTCCACATTCAGTGGAGAGTCTGCCTGAGATTCTTTCTCTCCCTCTCCATCTGTCCCTACCCACCCCAACCCCTGTGCTCTCTCTCTCTCTCTCTCTCTGACTCTCTCTCTCTCTGTCTCAAATAACTCTTTAAAAAAATAAGAAAATAAATTTTTTAAAAAATAATTATCTTTTTAAAAAAGATAAAATGATGGGTAAGATATTACTTGTATGCAACCTATATTTCTAAGGCAGTGGTTTATGCTTTAAGGTGCATAGAAATCCAACTGGGATGCCTTGAAACATGAGATCATCCACCACCACCATCCTCTAGGTAATATGGTTCAATACATTTGGGATTAATCCCAGGAATCTACATTGTTGACAGATGACCAAAGTGAAGATAAATTAAGAGTTTTGTAACTTGGTTAGCAGCTTTCAAACCTATCTGGATATTGGAATTTCCTGATGATCTTTATAAAAATTCCAATGTTTATTCCCCCACCCAAAATTGTAACTGAATTGCTTCTGAAATCATATTTTTGAAAGCTTCCTGGGCTATTCTAAGATACATTCAGGGTTGAGGAGTTGTGCCTTTAGAGAACCAGACAATGAGATTAAGAACCCCTAGAAGGTAATTTATATTAGGTGGGGTCTGCCTATTCAGGTGTGACCTCACTTCCTAGATCCTAATTGACTAATCGTCTTATCATTATCACCATAGACAGCAGCAGTGGCAGCAGGGTGGCTACTTTTTATCTTACTTTTACCTTTTAAATTCCAGATACTCTTATGCTTTACACAGGGATAATTTTATTCAGTCTTCCCAGCCATAGTCTCTGGATAGAGATGAGAAATCTATCTGCATTTTATGCATGCATTCCAGGTGATGTTATATATATTAACTTTGAGAGGCATAACCCCTCCCCCCCAATCCTTTCTCTTCAAAACTGCCAGTGTAATCTTTTTTTCCCCTCCGGTGTGATCTTTTTAAAATTTAACTCGGGCAGCCCAGGGGGCTCAGCGGTTTAGCGCTGCCTTCAGCCCAAGGTGTGATCCTGGAGACCTGAGATCAAGTCCCAGGTCGGGCTCCCTAATGGAGCCTGCTTGTGTCTCTGCCTCTCTCTCTCTCTCTCTCTCTCTCTCTCTCTCTCTCATGCATAAATAAATAAAATCTTAAAAAAAAAAATTTAACTCTGAGAATGGATGACCTCACTTGAAACTCTCAGAGGCTCCCCATTCCCCTGAGGTAGATTGCTTTGTCCAATCCTCAAATTTTATGATTATAAGGATTAATAGAAAGCATCTGTGCATAAAGCAATACATGTGTTGGGAATCCAGTAAGTATGAAATCTGACCCCCTAAAGGCCAGTTTACCTCTCTAGCCTCATCATCATCATCACCATCCTCCCCTACCATAAACACACACAAAAGTATGCTCACAACATATAAAACTCTAAACTATTAGCAGAGCCATATGTACTGGCTTCTCCCTCTGTTTTGAATCCCTTCTTGCCCCGTTCTCCACTTGCCTTCCGGTTTCAGTTTACTTGTCAAGCTTTCAAGCTCCTCTGGCAGCCTTGCTTTTATCACATATGCTGGGTATCCCGGTCAGCTCTGGATCCTGGAAAGAGGTGGCCTGGATGGTCAAAGAGGATAGCAGGGTGTAAACAGGAGTTCAGGCATGGAGCTGCACATGCTGTGTGTATGTGTGCTAATACTCGTGCATACATAACTGAGATGAGGGTGGAAGGCACTGATTGATGAAGGTGGAAAGCCTGTCTTGGGAGAAGATTGATCTCTATCAAACCGCTTAATGGGGCAGCCCGGGTGGCTGAGAGGTTTAGCACCTTCTGCCCAGAGACCCTGGATTGAGTCCCACGTCAGGCTCCCTGCATGGAACCTGCTTCTCCCTCTGCCTGTGTTTCTTCCTCTCTCTCTCATGAATAAATAAATAAAATCTTAAGAAAAAACAAAAAAACATTTAACAGTGATCACATATTTCACTGGATAAACACATACTTTAATCAGATACTTTAAATAATTTTCAGTCTGCCTACTCTTTGAAGGCCAGGATAATGCAGCTTCTAACTGACTTGGTAGTGTCTTTATCTTCCAGGAAAAAATTCATTCCTTCTTTCTGATTTTGTGATAAAATTGCATTGCAAGAACCCAATGGTTAACTGAGTGCTGTTCTTTTCCAGGTTAATCCTAGGATAAAAGTTGGGCAACACAGACAACAGTCACACAATTGTAGACAGCAAGTTGAAAGCAATCTTTAGGATTGTCTTGTACAGACTAACTCCCTTCTTGTCCAGATGAAGAACCAGGGCAAGGGTGCTAATGGTCTCTTGGCACTAAGTCACCAAGCTGCTGCACTTCTGCCTGAATAAGAAACAACCTTACCTTTGCTCAGAAAGACAGGTGTTACTAAATTCAAAAAGATCCTAGGGATCTGTAATGGTCAAGGGAGACTAAACAGTGCAAGTAGATTTTGACTAGTTCAGATTATGCTCTACTTGGGCCAACCATGGTCCTCTCTACATGCCTGTCATCATCCTTGAACTATTGAGTTGTAATAACCTTTTATGGTGGGTCAAATATTAAAAGAGAGTTTGTTCCCTTCCCTCTGCATATTCTCAAGTGTTTTGTTGTTGTTGTTTGTTTGTTTGTTTTTCTAATCATCTCCACATTGTCTTTTACCTTTTTCTTCCTGGCTGACATTGACTACTACTATTTAGTAAAGGTGGCTTTATTCCTTGGAGTCCTATGGAAAAGAAAAAAATATATATTAGGTATGCAGTTAAGAAAGTAAATAAAAATTATTTAAAAACCAGGAACATTATAGTTTTGAGGTATGGCACAGGTTTTCAAACTGTCTAGAGATCTGAGCTCAGAACTTTCATTGTTTAGAGGGAATGTTACATATTGTGAAGCACTGGTGGTCCCTAAAACACAAGATGGGAGCATTTAGGGCTGGGGAGGATGGAGCGGGCGAAATGGGAGTGACTGCCAATAGGCACAGGGGTTCTTTGGGGGTGATGAAAATGTTCTAAAATTACAGTGATGGTTGCACAACTTTGTAAGTTGACATTGAATTGTACACCATAAATAGGTGAATTGTGTAGTATGTTTATTGTATTTCAACAAAGTTATTATTTAAAACAAAAAGATACTTTTCAAGCCTGTGTGCATAGAAACCAAGGGGGCTAGATAGAAACAGGTACCATTTCTGTTTCTGATAATCTCCACCAATGTTTTCAACACAGTCATTTCAGTAACTATTAATTACTATGTACCATATCTCATCTGACAAGCTGCCTCCAACTGGTAATTGACTTCATTTAGCTGTTGTTCTTTTGCTGTGAAAAGTAATTATATATAATAGAAATTTCCTTCATTTCCTAGTCACCCAAGATTTGAAGCCAATGGGAAAAAAGTGATTGCATTTAGCATAAGCAGCTGTTTCTAACAATCTATGCATGGTTACTCATTTGTTAGGGGCAGATAGTTCCATCTACTTCCACCTGTGAGTGTTTTCTCTTAACCAGGTACATCCTGTGGTTACAGTAATGCCATTTGCTATTATTTCAAAATTATTAATTAATTAAAAAAACAACATATTTTAATGAACCCACATAAATAGCAGTTAGCCTTGTCATGAATTAAATGTTGTTGAATTCTTACCTTTCTTTTTTTTTTTAAAATTTTTATTTATTTATGATAGTCACATAGAGAGAGAGAGAGAGAGAGGCAGAGACATAGGCAGAGGGAGAAGCAGGCTCCATGCACCGGGAGCCCGACGTGGGATTCGATCCCGGGTCTCCAGGATCACGCCCTGGGCCAAAGGCAGGCGCCAAACCGCTGTGCCACCCAGGGATCCCGAATTCTTACCTTTCTGTGTGTATATTTGGTTCATGATACCAAGAGATGGCACTCTACTGTTTATTAAACAACAGTAAATGTCTAAAAGTGATGGTGATAAATAGCTTTATAGAAATTATCAATATTGTACTGTCATTTGTATGTGACTTGTGATTTTGCATGAATAATGAATTTCGTGAAATGGGATTTGTTACTCTACAGTTTAATTAAACATGAGATGAAGGGCCACAGAGAAGGGAGTCTAATCATCCAAATTATTGGCCCTTTAGACCATACTATTTGAGAGGCAGAGTGATCTGATTTTGTTTTGTTGTCTGATATGTGTCACTCTGAAACCCAACATTACCCGAGCTGTTTGATCAAGGGCAAGTCAATTAACCTCTCTAAGATAGTTTCCAAAAAGGCAATAATAGGGATAAGGCACTAATCTTCTGGAGATTTTTTTGAAGATTACATACAATAATCTTTCCTAAGCACCTACTACAGTATATAGTAGGTGTTAAAATGTTAACTTTATTTCATTTCGTTTGAAGGATGCTCCCAGGAGTGTTCTTGCAAGCAGTTTCTGCCATAACCTGTCACGCTCTTGAAAGTCCACCATCAAAGTTTATCTTCTTTGAGTCTTTAAGTCATTTTAGCCCTTAAGAACAACTAATATGTAAGGAGGTACATATATTAATACACTGCTAATGATTGTGTAAACTAGAATGTAAAATGTTTTGGACACAATTATGTCCAGATCTTCCTAATTAGAAGCTCACATTTAAATATCTATCCTACATTGTAATAAGACATGTGGACAAGAATTTAGGCACAAATAATGTTACACAGCATTATTTATAATAAAATAGGATTTGCTGAATATCTAACTATTTGGGGATTAAATAAGTTTTGGGAGATATTTTAGCATCCATGATTCCTTAGTTCCATGCTCCCCTTCACTCTTTGATCTAGGTCCAAAAGCCAAAAGAGAGGATGTGTATAGAAAACCATATCTGCCATTGATTAGTCCAAGCAGCTAACAGCAAGTCAACAAATCATTAAACACCTAGGAAGAACATTCTTGTAATAGTTATTAGATACAAGAGCATCCCCCACCGGAGGGAGAGGGGGTGAGGAGAGAGAGAGAGAGAGAGAGATCTACATTTAGATACATTATTTATACATATTTTTATTAGATTACATATTATAAAAATATCAAGACATTTTTATTTATAAGCTTCTTTCTAGGGACACTAAAGGAAAATTGCTCTGAACTTAAAACAGATTTTCATATTCACTTGATGCATTACAGATGGTAGAGAAAATCAATAACATAGGTTTCTCTGAAGATATCAGTCTATATGAGGTCTATTACGATGTGTGATCATTATTCCAAAATGGCCACGAATTAGTCATGCACACAGGAAACTTGCTTGAGCTCCACTATGATGAGAACCCTACCATCATCAGACCAACAAAACCTATTTCTTTCTGTTGATTTATTCTGAATATTAGATATTTCCTCCATTAGGGCTAAATGAACCTAAATATAGGGTTACAGATGGAAAGAAGGAGGAGTAGAATTAGTTACTTGGAAGCTGGTTTTCCCCCTGGCATTTTCATTTACATAAAAATTTTAAATATCAATGTAGGCACATAAAGCATTAACACCATCAGAAACTTTCTGAGAATATATTTCAGAAATTCACCTTTATGACAGCTATAAATAAACTTCAAATGTTCTGAGCAAATATTTCATTGACAGCAACTAAATGGTCCTTTGATGTTAATTTGTATTACAGATACAATTCTATAAATTTGCTACACTTTTATAACTGAGTTATCCTGCAGAAAAATGTATATTTTCATCTGTCTTGCATTGTTTCTATACAATTCCTATTGAAAGATAATATTCTCTAAATTCATAAATATCCATATGATGGAATTTTTTTTAAAGATTTTATTTATTTATTCATGAAAGACACAGAGAGAAAGAGGCAGAGACATAGGCAGAGGGAGAAGCAGGCTCCATGCAGGGAGCCTGGGACTCCAGGATCACACCCTGGGCTGAAGGCAGACGCTTAACCACTAAGCCCTCATATGATGGAATATTATGTAGGTGTTAAACTATATGCACTAAGTGAGAGCAGCAGGATTCATAATTTACATATGATATAATATAAATTATATAAAAATATGCATATGCTGAAAAATATTACAACTTAAACACATTAAATAATCCATAGCTATTAGATCTTCAAGATGAAATCATGATTTTATGTTTACATCTATAAGTTTTCTTTTTTTTTAATTTTTTATTTTATTTTATTTATTTATGATAGCCACACAGTGAGAGAGAGAGAGAGAGAGAGAGAGAGAGAGAGACATAGGCAGAGGGAGAAGCAGGCTCCATGCACCGGGAGCCCGACGTGGGATTCGATCCCGGGTGTCCAGGATCGCGCCCTGGGCCAAAGGCAGGAGCTAAACCGCTGCGCCACCCAGGGATCCCTATAAGTTTTCTTTACTTTTCACAATCCTAATAATGAATATGTGACAAAAAATATATAGAATACTAATATCTCTCTTTAATTATTCACGAGAATTAAGTATAATCTCACGTGAAAATACCTATGAGCTCAATATTCAGCGAACGTTGGGACTCAGTGAATGTTCCTTTGCTCAGATTATATTTGAAGACAATCAACATAGTTCTTTCCTCAAATTCATTCAGGAATTTTTCCATTGGAGTCTTGAGGACTTTTAATTATGAAGAATCCTATGATAATTCAGTTTACCTTGGGAGGAATCTAAGAGGGAAGAGAATCTCCAGTAATTTCTAGTTAATTCCTTGACATCAAGAATGAGCTCACAGTCTGTTGAGGGAGAGGATCTGATTGACACCTTTCCACTCCCTTGGCTGTCAGGATTTAGTAGTAGACTATTTCATAGACTTCGAACTATTTAAAGATCGCTTTTCTACTAAGGGTATCTCTCAAACTGGACTAAACAGATTCCAAATTACCACCAAGAGAGGTCTTTCTTTGACTTAAGTCATTGCATCCTGCTAAAATGTAATTACTCCTCTAAAGTTAGTCTTCTGAATTGATTGTAGGTCAGATGCATTTAAGTGCAAATGAGTTGTAGCAGGGTAAAACTGTCGTGAATTGTTGTTGGGCCGTGGCCAGGGAAGACTCTAGGACCAACTGAAGTCACATTTCAGCCTCCTTGGAATTCCCTCATATACTAGAATTGGAAAAGGAACTTATTAACTTTAGAATAATTACTATAATTATTTAAAATGAGAGCTTTCTTCATCTGCCCCTAATCATCACAATAAGCCTACAGAATAACTATCATCATTGTTGCTATGATTAGTTTTAGTATTCTTGTATTACCATTGCAGAGGTTAAGACATGGGAAGTTTGGAAAACATAATCAAGTGTTTATATCTCTAGTTACTTAACCTTCAAAGTCCTCCGGGGGGAAGAAGATCAAATAAACGAAACCAATTATTTCCAGAACAATCGCTGTTCTCCAGGATTCTAACCATTGGTTACCTTCCTTCCTGTGCAACTCAGTAAGCACGTGCATTGAGCCTCTTGATCTTTCATACTCTCTGGGGTATTAGTTGTGCACATCACACACTCAATATAGGTTAGAGTGGGTAGTGCCTTTCTGGCTCCAAGCTTTCTCCATTATCCCTATGCTAGTAAGCAAGTGTGCTGTCATTGATCAAGAGCATTTATCAGACAAGTAATTTTCAATGGGACTTTGTTTAAAAAAAAAATAAAAAGGAAATACTGGATTTAGTTTGACCTCATCTCTTCTCCTCTGTGCTGACAGGAGTGAGGAAAAGGGTGTTTATTTTTCAAACTACAATTTAGATCTTTATGTTAGTGGATCCCTGCACAAATACTACATTCCTATCATAAATATCTATATATGTTTATGTGTGCCTGGGTATGTGTGTGTGTGTATGTTGCATTCATAATTTTTTTAAGACCTTATTTATTTATTGGAGAGAGAGAGAGAGAGAGAGAGAGAGCATGAGCAGGGAGGAGGAGGAGAAGCAGGCTCCCTGCTATTCAGGGAGCCCAACCTGGGGCTCAATCCCAGGACCCTGGGATCATGACCTGAACCTAAGGCAGATGTTTAACCGACTGGGCAACTCAGTCGCCCTTGCCTTTGCAATTTTCTATAATTTTGTCTACTGCTATATCCATATCCACTTTGCTATGTATATTTCTATATCCAAATCTACTATGAGGTAAAAGTGGACTCTTAAGCCAAATTGCCTGAATGTGAATTCCAGATGAACCACTGTCAAGACACATGCTTAAAAGAATACCTGTAACAGAGTTGGGTGCTAGATATTACTATTACTGTTGTCACAATTACTATACATATTTATATCTGTCTTTGCCAACAGCATCCTTAATCATTTTTAAATAAAAACACCTCTGCTTCTACCCACCTTGGTGTAGAACCACTGCTCTCATGTGACAGCCCATTGGACTTGTGGTTTGGAGAGTCTACATTTCTGAATAAAAAATCCAGAAACATGTTCAAATTTGTTTTCTCTTCTCATTATAGCTTATTAATATGTGACATATATCTCGATTTTGGCCACCTTGCGTGGATGTTTATATATATATATATTATATTATTATATAATATATATTATAATATTATATACAATATACAGGTATTGTATAAATAATATAATATGCAAATATATCTTATATATACATATTATGTGATACACTACATCTCTTAAGTGTGGATATTATATATATACATATTATACACATTATAAATATTATATATATACATATACATCCATGTGCAAATATTATATATACATATGTAAGCATATTATATATACATATACATATTATATGTACATATTATATATACATATTATGCGATTCACCATCTCTTAAGTGAGATCACTCAAACACATTTTCCACAGTGCTGAAATCTGTTCTTTGACCAGATGATTACTTACCATTCAGGTGAGATGTGCTCCAGGATACCATGAAGTGCCCGGTAAGGCAAGTGATCCCCAAATACACACTCTGAGACGTCTGCACAGATTCTTTATAACACAATTACTTTAACAAGTTACTTCCATGCACAAAATTAATGCTAACAAAGAGATATATTTATAGATAAAAATATGTTCATTCAAATAAAGCAAAACCAAAAATATCAAATGATATAAAAGCAGTCAATGCAAGAAAAGTCCTTCATTCCCTCCTTCCTTTTCAAAATTAAACTCTCCTCAAACACAACATACTCCATTCCCATTTAGTTAATTACTTTTCTGTTTTTATATTTTATGAACTGTATACTCATTTGTAGCTTTTTCTTTCTTCCTTTTAGGTGATTCTTTTTTGCGAAGTATATCAAACATCCAAAAGAATACGCACACATACATACATATATGAAACATATAATATAGTAATAACACCCATGTGACTGAACAGCTATTGCTGCATAACAAATTACACCAAGACCTAGCAGCTGGAAATGACCACTTTATTCTGCTCAAGATTCTGTGACCTGGAATTTGGACCCAATAAAGGTAGAATGGCTTGTCTTTGTGTGACAATGTCTGGAGCATCAGTGGGAAGATTCAAAGTCTGAGGTGATTACATGGCTTGATTACATAATTCTGAAGACTGGTTCTGGGCTGTGATTACTCCCAGACTGGTACATCTTACATCTTCATCCTACTGGTATGAAGCTCCTACATATATGGCTTGGCTTCCTGAAATCATGGCAGCCTCTGGGCAACGAGATTTCTTAAATGGGAATTCCAGACTCCAAAAACAACTTTTCTAGTGAACAGAAACAGAACAAGGAAGAGGCTGCAGTGGGTTACTTGACCTAGTTTTTGAACTTTCAAAAAAACTTCATTGGTCAAAATAGTCACAAGCCTACCAAGTCCTAGGCTATCTCTTGGGACTTGTATTTCAAAGCCTAGGACTTCCATGTAAGGAGTCCATTTCTAACCCACCATGCTGGAGGCTCAATGTAGGGACACCATGGAGTTAGAGACAGATGCTTGAGAAAACTAGACATTTCAGCTTTCCCCAATTGGAGTCTTCACAATCTTTGCACAAAAATGTAAGGAAGGAAGCATTTGAGTTGACTCAAGATCCTGTTATCTTTTGATGACTGCAACCTTATGAAAGACTTTGAACAAAAACCACTGAACTAAGCCCAGGCAATCATTAACACTGTGAGGGAGACTACTGATCAATGATTGTTACTTTGTGAAGAGTTTAATGTAGTATTTGGTCAAAATTATCGTATAAAAAATAATTTGGACCCATTGAGATCAATATCAATATCTTAATATCAATATATGTATCAATATATCTATATATTAATATACCAATATATCCATATCTATATCTGTATCTCAATAATATTGATGTATCAATATCTATATGTATCTCTCTACATATTCATATTCATGGGGGATTGTTTTTAACTATTTTTTGTATTTATCTCAATTTTTTTATTTTTCTACCATTCTCAGAGTCAATTTTATGTTTTTTTAATATGTGTTGGCATTTCATCTATACTTTCAAATTCACTTGCTAATATTTGCCTAAATTAGTCTTTTCTAATACCTAAATTTCTTCTTTTAGTTATTATTTCTCATTTGTCATTTAATAGTTTTCTTTCTTTCTTTCTTTCTTTCTTTCTTTCTTTCTTTCTTTCTTTCTTTCTTTCTTTCTTTCTATTTGGTTAATGTAGCTGGCAATTTGTCTTTTTAAATTTTTAAAAAGTTTATTTAGATTTATTTGTAAATTCTATGCATTGTTATATCCTTCCTCATTAATATTTTCTGATATATTTATATTTATATTTTTTATATTATATTTTCCTTTCTTCTAATTTCATATGCTTCACTACTTCATTAATTCCTACATTTTTAGGGTTCCATATATTTATTTTCACTCTTATTGAGATAGGCTATGCTAAAATATTTCTGGTAGTGATATCTTTAACTGTATGCCATAGGTTATATCTTGCTATCATTTTAATAATTTCCACATTTTATGTATTTCATTTTGTATTTAACTTTTATCTACAGACATTTAGTATTATGTTTATATTATTTCTGGATATGTGGTCTTTAAGAAAAAGCATTATGTTTTTGTTTATGATATGATAGTCCATAGTATTAATTTCTACTGATACTACTATTGAATAGCACTGTTTGTATAATAGTCAAAGAAATCTATTTGAGTTATTTTTATGCTTTGAAATTTACAGAAGTTTTAATTATGATCTTATAGATCAAAACTTTTCATAATCCCTCTCATGTACTTGAGATGGGCATATTTTATAATTGGTATTCAGATATTGATATATACCTAAAAGACCTGACTTTTGTTATTTGGATCTTTTATATCTTTCTTCTAATAGCTACTGAATTTTTCTTTTGTAATTGGAACTATCTTTTCAATGTACTAAGGTCTAATATTAATATGTTGTTGTATGTTTGGGTCTTCTGTAATGTCTGCATTATAAAATATATTTTTGTGTCTTCGAGAAAATAAATATTAATAAACTTTTAATATCTGCATCATGACACTTTGGTATTTCAAAATCTCCTTCTTTGTCTCTGCTAATGCTTGTTTGAATTATTTTTATCATACAACAAAATTGAGATACTGCTTTTTTCTTATGTTCACAATTCTCAAATCTCTTTGCTTTATATATATTGTATATATTTCATTTTACTTTCTAAGCGAATCTACAAATCTTCTTTTAAATGTCCAATTAATGAGTTTGAGCCACTTATATTTACTAGTGTGATTGATGTATTTTTTCCAGTTATTTTCTTTTTAAAAAATATTTTATTTATTTACTTACTTGAGAGAGAGAGTGCTTGAGTTTGAGTGGAGACAGAGGGAAAGAATCTCAAGTAGACTCCACAGTAAGCACAGAGCCCAGCTGAGGTCTTGATCCCACAACCCTGAGATCATGACCTGAGCCAAAATCAAGAAGCAGATGCTTAACCAACTGAGCCACTCAGGTGACCCTCCAGCTATTTTTATATTTTACGTCATAATCTCTAGATAAAAATATGTATATATGCTAATAAGCCAAGACACACAAGACACACTAGATATAAAATATATATCATTTCACTATTTATTCTACATTGTTTACTCTTTGTTCTTTTTGACATTGATTTTTCTATTTAAGAAGTTATAATTATATCTATATACATATATAATTTTCCTGTTGATTATACTGATATCTTCAGATTCCAGTTTAAAAAAAATGAGATCTAATGTTTTCCTACTGTGACTAATAGTGAAATGAGCAATATTGAAGTTTCCCTTGCTCTTTCTCACCTAGCATACATTTTTTTTCTTTTTTAAGATTTTATTTATTTATTCATAAGAGACACACACAGAAAGGCAGAGACATAGCAGAGGGAGAAGCAGGCTCCTTGCAAGGAGCCTGATGCGGGACTCAATCCCAGGACCCCAGGATCTGACCTGAGCCAAAGGCAGAGGCTCAAACACTGAGCCACGCAAGTGCTCCCCCAGCATCCGATTGTAAACACTACATCTCTACTCCAGTAAATATCTGTAAGGAAACTATAGAGCTTATTTTACCTCCAAATGACATTAGATTTCTTTGAATATTTGATCCTTCATATTTTCCTAATTAATATGTCTTGTTGTTGGTCCTCCCTTACTTTTCAGCTTCTGAAGGCAGTTATACTGGTAAGGCATATGGCAGGATTTGCAAGGAATGTTGCTGGACAGACTTGGAAAGTAGCACTAAGTAGAGCATTTCAGGTTTGTTCACAAATCCTTTCTATAGCCTCTGCATTTCTTCCCTCCACAATGCAAATCAAGAATACCAACTATCCCTATTAGTGTTCTCCAAATCAGTTTCAGTAGTCTGCTCCTCCACAATATGCTAATTACTGTGTTGCCAAATATATGCTCTATGTTGAACCCAGGAACAGAGTAAAAGAAAGATATATTATGTCATTATTTTAAGACTCTTCAGAATCTTATATAGGCTAAAGTGCATAGTGAATCTCCAAGAGGAGGATTTAACATCCAGTATACCACAAAGTCATGTGAGTATGAATCTCCTTTTCTCGGAGTACTCACCGAACTCTCCTGAAAATAATATTTTGTGAACATAATATTAAAGATGATTCTCTCCATCAAGAGATTTAAGAGATAGGATAAGCAAGCCACTATTTTGAACCCCAGCTGAGAAAGAGCAGGACTCAGCTACTCTATTGAGAGGAATTATTCTTATCTGAAATAATATTCTTATCTGAAACATTCATTTGCATCTGTTTATTTATATTGGGACTGAGTAGTTTCCTGGAAAGTAAAATACTTAAACCTTGTTTACCTTTAAAGTTTAAATGTTGTGTCAGACAAGATGTGGGTTTGCAACAAAATAAACTGACCCTGATTATATTAAACAAAACAACAGATTTATTAAAAAGACAGCATAGCTCACAATATTGATAGGAGTCTGGAAAATAAGATTGGTTACCAGGAAGACACCATGGAGGATATGGATGGTGAAAAAGAAGCTAACACAACATCCCTCTTGTATTAGGAACTTTTTGGAAAATATGTTGGCACCAACAGGCATTAATACCCTACAAACTGATGTTACAGGGAGACATTTAATGAGTTCTAACCAAACTCACTAACTCCTGATTTAACATTTTATAGAGGATTATAAAATCGGCAAAGCCCTTCTTATTTGTCCTTTTCCTTTGTTGACAGAACTGAAAAGAGAGATGAACTGGCTCCTAAAGTTTTGTGGCAGTAGAGGATACCTGTCTCCCAACAGGACTGCGCAGTTTCTGATTCTCTCAAATATTTTCTTTGTTTGAAGACTTAAATGCCAAACAGTTAAACAAACCAACCAACCAAGAACCACACAGATAGGTCAGATTCCCCTGTGGATTATTGTAAGATGGATGGACCCTAGGGACACCTGGGTGGCTCAGTGGTTTAGCGCCTCCCTTTGGCCCAGGACGTGATCCTGGAGTCCCTGGATCAAGTCCCACATCAGGCTCCCTGCATAGAGCCTGCTTCTCCCTCTGCCTGTGTCTCTGTCTCTTTCTGTGTCTGTCATGAATAAATAAATAAAATCTTAAAAAAGTAAAAGACTTGGGTGGACCCAACAAATGTCATCAAATGAACCAAATACTACAGCAATGCATGAATTTGGAGAGTTCTCTTCAGAATATTTGGGTTGGCAACACCACGAGAAAGTAAACTTGTAAACAAGTAGGAGGTAGTTTAGTCTTTTAGATTTGGACATGTGTTAATAGAACCATTCCTGTATCCAAGGCTGTGAATTATAAAACATAGTTTTCAATATATTCATCCAGCCATTAATTCCCTAAATTATTTATTGACTTGGTAATCCAATTATTCAATCTGGGAATATTGTCATGAAGATAAAAGACTACCTTTGAGAAGCTTGAAGGAGTCAACATAAAAGCACAGTATTACAGTACATGAAATGATGTATTCAACAAATATTTATTGAACACTAATTATGTGCTATGCATCTGGGGGATGCAGATATTCAATACTTTGTGATGACTCTCAAAGAACTCCAGCTAATGATAGAAATAAATGCATAAATAAGTGCAGTAATTACAGTCCTGTGTGATAAGTGCAATAATAGGAATGCAGACAATAGTAGCATAGAGATGATTTAATAGACTGTAATGTACATTAGAGCAAGTACTTGGCAATTATTAAGTACACTGGGTGAAAAATAATAATAATATTTTCTAATTTGTCAGGTCAAAAAATTTGCTGATTCTAATTTTCCTCTCACAGCAAATTGTCCCTTTATTGAAAAGTCTCCCTGGCTTCATTCCCCATATTATAAAACACTTTACATTAAATAGCCTTTAGTCAGCAAGCTGGGATAACTCCAAGTTACCCTGGGAGAAGGAATTACATTCAGAATTACATTTGAGATTGGCATTTATATTTGTGCTGAATGGAAGAGAGGTCAGTGAAAGTATTTGGATGAGTAATATTCTGTATTATATTATTCTCATTATTCATGGTATAAACTATGGAGATAAAAGCTTAATTACTTTCTTGTCTCAATTGTTTAACCTTATAGATGCATTTATGGATTTATTTGTTTATTCAACAAGTGCATCTTGAATAGCATGTCCATGTAAGACATATGCTAGGCACTCATGTTACGCTAAAGAATTTGTCACAAATATAACTTTGAGGTTTAAGAAAATTATTGCAATATTGTTAGGTGACTAATAAATAATGATAATTTGTTCCATGAATGTACACATAGGAGAGTACAATGCTTGTGTGGAAGACCGGATGGGCCTACATTTTATTTGTTGCTTGATAACAGTATGGTAGGGCCATAACTTTTCTTTTTCTTTCTTTTTTTTTTTTTTTTTGAGAATTCAGGAAAAGAAGATGAGATTAAGATACCAGAAGGAGGGAATGTGTAAGAAGCTCAGTGGATGCTCTTTCCAGTAAAATAATCACTTACCTGATTAAAATTATTTCAAAAAATGACAAGTAAAAGAAAACAGAAATAATCACTTAGTCTCTGTAAATTTCCCTAAGGACATACAGAAAGTAGGCCCACATATGTTTACAAAAATCTATTAATCTCTCTAAAAACAGTCTGCGCTATGACCCACTTCTACTTCTTCCTCAGTGTAAGGAGACATCTATATTGGATAAACGTGGCCAAGAACACGAGGTTCCCACTCACATTAGCTGCAGTCTAAGACAATAGTTTCACAAGAAAGGTAGGCCACTGGCATCTCTCATCTTCTCCCTAGCTCTGTCTTGCAAAAGCTTTGTTATTTCAGACAGATGTGGCCAAGATAACTGGGGTTCCTTTATTATTAAAATAGCAAGACTCCCTACATTGATCTGAAGAGGCCACATATTAGTTAAAATCCTAGCTTCCTGTTTTGCAGACTTTGTCAAGTCGAAATGCAAGGAATGCCTAACCACCAAAATGATCTTGAAAAAGAAAACAAAGCCAGGCGACTCACAATTCCCAACTTCTTCTGTGCCCCCTCCCAGATTAATTGAGGTATAACTGACAAAATTGAAACATATTTAAAAAGTACAGCATGATAATGTGATGTACCTGGATATTGTGAAAGGGCTCCCACAATCCATTTAATTAACACACACATAACCTCACATAGTTACCTTTTTTTCGCCTTTCTTTCTCTCTTTCTTTCCTTTTAGTTAATTCATTAACTAATGAGAGCACTTAAGACCTACTCTGATCAAATTTCAGTTATGTAATAGAGTATTATCAACTGTAGTCACCAAACTATACATTACATCCTCAGAATTTATTCATCTTAAAGCTGAAAATGTGTACTCTTTACATTTACTTTACATTTTATTCTTCTCATTTACACCAGTCCACAGACCCCGAAAACCACCATTCTACTCTCTGTTTCTAAAAGTCTGACTTTTTAAAATGTATGTATTCCATATATAAGTGAAACCATGAAGTATTTATCTCCCTATCTGGCTTATTTAGCTTAGTATAATGCCTTTCTGGTTCATCTACATTGTCACAAATACAGTGGTTCCTTTTATGAAGGCTGGATTATATTCCATCATATTCCACCACATGTGACATATACACACCCATACATATCATATTTTCTTATTTTTAACTGTAGAAGTGTACAGTAATCACAACAGTATCATATTGGCATTAAAAATAGACATATAGATCAATGAGATAGAATTTAAAGTCCAGAAATAAGGCCATTTCTTTATGGTCAATTGATTTTTGACAAGCATTCCAAAACCATTCAAAGGGGATATGAATAGTCTCTTCAATAAATGGTGCTGGGACACCTGGATATCCTATTCTCTTAGCAGAAAACATAGAAATACATCTTCATGACTTTGGATTGGATTTTATTTTAGGTTTTTTTTTTTTTTTTTTTTTTGACACGACACTAAAATCAACAACAAAAGAAAAAATAGATGAATTGGATTATATCAACATAAAAATCTTTTGCAAGCAATATCATCGAGAATGTGAAAAGACAAACCACAGAATTTCAGAAAATATTTGCCAATCATCTATTTGATAAAGGAATTATATCCAGAATATATGCAAATCACTTGTAACTCAATAATAAAAAAGAGAGATAATCCAATGAAAAATAGGCAAAGCATCTGAGTAGACATTTCTTCAAAGAAGATATACAAATGTTCAATAAAGACACGAAAGAATACTCAACATCATTTGTTATTAAGAAATGCAAATTAAAACCACAATGATATATCACTTCACTCCCACTAGAGTGGTTATAATAAATGAAAGATATTAGCATATATTGGTGAGAATGTGAAACTCTCATACATAGTTTCTGGAAATGTGTAAAAGGTGGTTATTTTGAAAATAGTTTGGCAATTCCTCAAAATGTGAAACATTCACCCAGCAATTTCCCTCCCAGGTACACAGCCAAAAAAAATGAAAATATACCTCTACCCCAAAACTTGCACACAAATGTTCACAGCAGCATTATTCATAGTAGCCACATAGTAGAAACAACCCATGTTTCCATCAAATAATGGAATGATAGACAAAATTTTATAAATTGATATAATAGACTGTTATTGAACAATAAAAAGGCATGAATTGCTATTGCCTACTACAGTGTGAATGGAACTTAAAAACATTATCCTAAGAGAAAAGCAACAGAAGAAAACATTGTTTTACTCCACTTATATGAAATATCAAGACTAGATAAAACTAGACAGACAGAAGGTAGAGTGGTAGCTTCCAGGAGACAGGGAGACAAAGGATGTGGTGACTCCTAATGAGTAAAGGGATTATTTTTGGTATCATGAAAATATTCTAAAATTAGAGTGTGATGATGCTTGCATAGTTCTGTACATACTCAAAACACCTTAATTGTGTAATTTAAGTGGATGAATTGTATAGTATGTGAATTATAGCTCAGTAAAAGCAGTTTAAGAAAGAGCAAAAAGAAATTGCCATGCATTACACCCTATCTAAGGCACTTTATTTTCGTGTGCATATACACTGCCTCAATTTTCTCTGTCATTTAGAATGGGTGCACACCGGGGGGATGTCAACACCAGCAACTTAAGTCTCTGTGACTTCAGTTCTCATTTGTTCAAATGAAACTACCATTAACTCCAAAGTCATCTACTGAATATATCTGGGTTTCTTCCACATGCCCACCAACAGATTTCTCTTCCATGTAGTACCATGAGCATGTGGTGTTCACTGCTATTTCCACTTCATAGAGTTCCATCGATTCTATAGTCTGCTGTTTGCTCCACTTGTCACACTAGGAGTTGATGCTGCTCTTACCCTGGGTGTGCCCTTCCGTGTGGGGTGCCTCTGCTGCTCTTCATTGTCCCTCTGGCTCTGCTATATTGCCTTGTGATCGGGCTGCAGGGATAACAGCACATCATTAGACTCCTGAACACACATAGAGCGTAGGCCTCATCATGTACATTTTGCCACCAAAGGAGCATTGGAATTTAAGACAGAGGCTAAAAAATGACCCCGTCTTTCAAATTTCACTCCATTGGGATAAATGTAAGTGGTGGTTCGCTGGTATTTTGCACTTTAGTTTGAGAACTCTCTAAATTTTTATGGCCATCTCTTTCCATACACATATCCAGAGAGTTGACAGAATGAATGATAGCCCCCACACTGTAGAAATCATAACACAGACTTCCACAAGGCAATGCACATACATTATTTCAAAAAAGTGAAGCTGTGTTCCTGATCTAGCTTTCAGTAGCTTCCTTCTCCTTTAACTTGAGCCCTTTTCTTAAAGCTAGCCTGTAGGCTGTTGTGCCCAGCATTGCGAATCCGAGAAACCACCAAGGAGCCAACACCCATGCAAACACAGGAGGGTTTATTTACAAGCTCCAGCTTGGGCCCTGCAGCAGAGCAGGGACTTGGACCCCGAGGTGGGTTCCAAGAAGGGGTGGAGGAATTTCTCAAGTTCTGTTTACATTCTGATATGGGGCTTTCAAGGGCATTGAGCTCTGTTCTCATTCTAATATGGGGCTTCCTGCCCTTGGCTTGGGCTCTGTTTTTATTCTAATATGAGGCTTTCTAGGATGACAAGCTGTAAGCTGTTTTCTTCCTGTAACTGAAGTAAGGTAAAGTTCAGCTCTTATTCACAGGGGCCTGGGATGGCTGTACTTGTGCTGATACTGAACTTAAAGTGGAATGGCCTTAATTTTCTCGGCCTCCACATAGACGTTGTCTGTCTACCTCACTAGTACATATTCAGCCCATAGCTGAATTACAGCAGTAAATAAAGTTTAAATTTTCCAAAAGACAATTCTGTTTTCCTCAAAAAGAGCCTCACCCTTCTGCTCTAACATCATTTGTTATGCACTCGTAGCTTCGTATGTACCACATGCACTGTGATTATTAATTAACTCCTGTGTCTTAGTCTTCTGTACCTCTCTCTAGATCCTTAAAGGCAGGCACAATGTGTTATTTAACTTTTGTTTTTAACCTAAGCACCCATCCTAGTGTTAGGAACTGAGCAAACAGCAAATGCGTCTGAACTAATGAATCAAGTCATACTCTATTTGTTTTCCTGTCAGTCTTGCTAAGCAACTTGAACTAAAGATATATTATGCATCACATTGTTCCAACAAACTAAAAGAGTTAGGTTCATTTTATATATTCACTAAAGATTTATTAAATTGAATTTTGTGGCATCCATAAATGTGTGAGAGTGATTGATTCATAAGTCATTAATAATGATTAGCAATTGAATTGATCACACTATAAGCCCTCTAAATCATTATTACAAGTGCTATCACATTATAGGCAACCCTTTGCTTTTCACATGAATATTAAGGGAAAAAAACAGCATCTGATTAATCTGAGAATAGACCTCCCACCACAGGCATTTAGACACAAGCTAGAGAGAAATAGACAGATGCATTTCATTTAGAGTGTAAGATAAAACTGCTGTTTGATATTCCATTCTCTGTGTGGGGAAAGCCTTTCTGCTTTTCTGAATTCCAGTAATTGTCTTATTTGTAGTCCCTTGCTGCAGACCTTTGCCTCCTGCCAACTGCTTGCCAGACGTGGTCTCAATGCTAAGAAGAAAGAGGTTCCCAGAGAGCATAAGATATATATTGAAATCAAACACTCTTCTAAAACTATTGTTTTCCAATTTCCACTAAATCATCCTTCTGGTGACCCTTCTTACTCAGTGGATTTCAAAACACTTAGCAAAAGAATAACTAAAATAAAAAGTCATTATTCACAGATGCTCTGCACACCTGAAGGGTAAAGTTAGTTTTCCTTTTGCCTGTTATTTATATCAATAATGCACCATTTTTTTTTCTTCCTGGCTCTACTTTGATTTCTCCTGCTTAGCTATGGCATAGCAATTGAATTTAAGTATCAGCCTATCACATCCTCTGTGGTTTCTAAATTTAGGCTCAGAATAAAAGATTAGAAAATAGAATGGGGACATTAAGTCTCTTTCCCTATCTTACAATAAAACTAAGCCTGGGGATGCCTGGGTGGCTCAGTGGTTTAGTGTCTGCCTTTGGTTCAGGGTGTGATT
The DNA here is from genome assembly GCF_003254725.2 of Canis lupus dingo. Lineage (NCBI taxonomy): Eukaryota > Metazoa > Chordata > Mammalia > Carnivora > Canidae > Canis > Canis lupus. The sequence continues at coordinate 25,673,884 of NC_064261.1, read as the reverse complement.
CCAGAGTCCCAGGATCGGGTCCCACATTGGGCTCCCTGCATGGAGCCTGCTTCTCCCTCTGCCTATGTCTCTGCTTCTCTGTGTGTGTGTGTCTCTCATGAATAAATAAATAAAACTTAAAAAAAACTAAGCCTGATAAATTACTGAAATTACAGAACATATTTCAAAGCCCCCTTCTGCTGGTCCCTCCCTATGCAACCTCAGCCTCTCTATATCATAGTTTTCTTATCCATTAAAAAATTAACATTAGCTATAAACCTATGTTATAGTCTTATTTTAGGAATGAATTTGGGAGTGATGTCAGTAAGATGGAAGACTAGGAAAATCTACACCTTCATCCCCCAGTGGAAACATTAAATGGACACTAGATCCTGGCTAAAGTAACTTCATAGGACTTGTGGAAACCATTCAAAGATCTATAGCAACCAAGTGAAAGACAAATCAAGAAAAGAAATTAAAGGGTGCCTGGGTGGCTCAATTGGTTAATCATCTGCCTTTGGCTCAGTTCATGATCCCAGGATCATGGGATCAATTACAATAGGCTCCCTGATCAGTAAGAAGCATGATTCTCCCTTTCTCTCTGCTCCTTCCCTCACTTGTGCTCTATCTCTCACTCTCTCAAATAAATAAAAATATTTTTTAAAAAACAGAAAGAAAAAATTTCAAAAAAGTAAGAAATTTAATTTGTTTTTTGTTTGCTTTTGCCCCTGCCCTCTCCAGTGTAATGTGTCTTGGTTTATTTGGGAGAACCAGTAGCCTATTCCGCAGTTCTCTTCCAGAAAAAGCACAGTAGCCCTAATTTGCAGCATCTTAACCTGGATAGGGAGATTGCTTGAGAAATTGGTTTGTGTGTCACCTAACTCAGAGCTCAGAAGTCAAATCTATGCAGCTTGGATCTCAGGCCAATGAAAGCCATAAGAATAAGCAGACAAAGCTCATGGAATCCACTAGTAGACTCTAGACCCACATATGCCTAAGGCAAGTGATTATATTAAGGAACACAAAACATACCTAAAACCCAGAGAAGAAGAAGCAGGGGTGAAATTCTTAGTGAAAATAAGATATCTATAAACACCTGTGTCTAGAAGGAACAGAAACACACACACACACACACACACAGAGGAAAGACATACACCCTAAAAAGTGCTTCTTTTAGGGTGCTTAGAAGACCTTGAGTCTCCATACTAGATTGCTTCCAAGTCTCTGTGCAAGCCCTACTACAGATCTTCCCTCTGCATAGACAGTCTGCAAAGACCAGTAGAGGTGGTAATGTCCAATTTTCAACTAAAAGTCACAACACGAGTCATGGGGAAAAAAAAAAAAGGAAAACATGATCCATTTAAAGAAACAAATAAGGGATCCCTGGGTGGCGCAGCGGTTTGGTGCCTGCCTTTGGCCCAGGGCGCGATCCTGGAGACCCGGGATCGAATCCCACGTCGGGCTCCCGGTGCATGGAGCCTGCTTCTCCCTCTGCCTATGTCTCTGCCTCTCTCTCTCTCTCTGTGACTATCATAAATAAATAAAAAATTAAAAAAAAAAAAAAAGAAACAAATAAATCTCTAGAAACTTCCTGAAGAAACACATACATTGGACTTACTAGACAAATATTTTACAACTCTCTTTTTAAAGTTGTTAAATAAATAAATAAATAAATAAATAAATAAATAAATAAATATAGTTGTTAAAACAACTCTCAAATATTTTCAACAAGATAAGGGAAAATATGAACAAAGAACTAAAGCAAATCAAGAAAACAGTATATCAACACAACAAGAAAACCCACAGAGATCCAAATTATAAAACGAGAACCAAAGGGAAATTCTAGAGCTGAAAAATAAATTGAAAAAAAATCACTACAGAAATTCAAAAATTAATTCAAAATGGCAGAAGAAAGAGTCAATTTTCAAAGAAGTCATTGGAAATTATTGAATCTGAGGAGGAAAAAATAATGAAGTAAGCAGAAACTAAGGAACTTATGAGAACCAATAAGGGAATCAAAATACACATTAAGGGGAGGGAGTCAAAAGGTCCCCCCAAGAAAATCAGCTAAACAAAAAAGGAGGCAGTAATAGAGGAAATGAGGAATAACAACAAAAAGGTATAAGACATACAGGAAAGAACAAGTGTAAGTTAAGTGTCCAACTCTTGATTTTGGCTCCGGTTATGATCTCAGCGTCATGAGCCTGAACCCCACACTGGGCTTTGTGCTGGACATGGAGTTTGGTTGAGATTCTTTCTCTCACTCTCTCTTTGCCTCTCCCTGCCTCAAAAAAATAAAAATAAAAATAATAGTAAGAGACTTCAATGCCCCACTTTCAAAAATGCATAGTAGAACCAAACAGAAAATCTACAAAAGAACACAGGACTTGAACAACACTACAGGAAAATTGGACCAAACAAACATATACAAAACACTTCACTCAATAAATACACATTTTTCTCAAGTGTACATGGAATATCCTCCAAGGCAGAATACATATTATGTCACAAAATAAGTCTTAATACATTTTAAAAGATGATTGAAATCACATAGAGTCTCTTTACTGATCACAGTGGAATAAAAATAGAAGGACAGTAGAAGGAAAGCTGAAAAATTCCTGAATATTGTTGAAGTTATACTATATATTCAAATGAGTGAGCCAAGAAGGAAATTGCAAGAAAAATTAGAATATCTTGAGAGAAACTAAATTGAAAACCCAATGCACATAATATATATGGGATGATAGCTATAATAGTTACATTAAAAAACAAGAAAACTCTCAAATCCACAACCTGATTTTATGCATTAAGGAGCTAGAAAATGTAAAATAAACTAAACACAAAACTAGCCCACAGAAGGAAAAAAGATAAAAATTTGAGTGGAGATAAATAAAATAAAACCAAAAGTTGGGTCTTCAATAAAGGTCAACAAAATTAACATTTAGCTAGATTTTCTAAGAAAAATAAGAGAAGAATCAAAGAACTAAAATAAGAAATGAAAGAGGGGGCCTTCCTACTGATTTTAGAGAGTTTTTTTTTTTAAAGATTACAAGAGAGTATAATGAAAACTTGTATACCAACAAATTGGATAACCTAGGTGAAAAGGACAAATTACAAGAAACACATGATCTAGAAAGACTGAATCATAAAGAAAGAGAAAATCTGGGTAGAACTATAACTGCTAAAGAGATTGATTCTGTAATCAAAAACCTCCCCAAAAGAAAAGCCCAGATTGCTTTACCTTTGAGTTTTACCTACCAAATATTTAAAGGAGACCTAGTACCAGTCCTTTTCAATCTCTGCCAAAAAGCAGAAAATGAGAGAATATTTCCAAACTCATTCTGAGGCCAGATTACCCTGATACCAAAGGTAGAAAAAGATGCTTCACCAAAATACAACTTAGACCAATATTCCTTATAAGTATTGATACAAGAATCCCCAACATAATACTAGTAAATCAAATTCACTAACTCAACAACATATTAGATTATTTTTCCCATGACTGAGTGAGACCTATTCCTGGAATTCATATGAAAATATGAATATATATCATTGTAATGTATTAACATTAACAGATTGAAAGAAACACATTATTATCTCCACTGATGCAGAAAAAAGCTTGAAAAAATTCAATGCATTTTTATGATAAAAACATTTAATAAGCCAGAAAAAGAAAAAGTATCCCAGCATAATAAAGTCCATATATGAGAATCCCATAGTTAACATCTTACTCAATGGTGAAAGACTGAAAACTTTTCTCCTAAAATCAGCAATAAGATAAGCCTTTTCCCATTTCTGTTTAAGGTAATCAGAGCCAGAGCAATTATGCAAGGACAAAAAAAAGCATCAAAATTATCAAGGGAGAAATAAAATCATTGTTGTTCCCAGACAGTATTATCCTATATGTAGAAAACCCTAACAATTCTATTAATCAGTTATATTGATCTATACCAACAATGAACAATCTGGGAGGAAATTAAAAATATAATTTCATTTTTCATATTGTCAAGGAGAAAAAAATACCTAAAGAAGTAAAATACTTTTACACTAAAATTATGATGTATTGTTGAAAGAAATTAAAGAAGACACACATAAATAAAAAGACATCCTGTGTTTATAAATTGGAAGACTAAATATTCCTAAAGGTATCAGTACAACCCAAAGTGATCTACAGATTCAATGCAATTCTTATTTTTAAAAAAAGAAACTAATGATGTTTTTTTGTAGAAAAAGAAAGATTAATTCCTAAATTTATATGGAATTTCAATGAATCTTGAGTAGCCAAAATAATCTTGATAAAGAACAAAGTAGGATGTGTTACAATTCTTGATGTCATTTCTTACTGTAAAACAATAGTAGTAAAAACAGTGTGGTATCGACAAAAAGACGGGTCTATAGACCAGTGGAATAGAATAGAGAGCCCAGAAATATACCTTTGCATATAGTCAGATGAATCACTTCTAAGATCTTTCAGAGGGGGAAAGATAGTCATTTAACAAATAGTGCTGGAAAAACTGTATATTCAGTCAGAAATGGACAAATATTGTATAATTCCACTTTTATGATAAACTCACAGAAGCCAAATACATAGATACAGAAAGTAGAAGGTGATTCCCAGGGGCTGGAGGCAATGGAGAGTGGAGAGTTATTACTTAGTAGGCAAGGAGTTTCAGTGTGGGAAGATGAAAAAAATATCTGGAGATGGATGCTGATAATGGTTGCACAATAATATGGATATATTTAATTTAAAAAAAATTAAATTTGTTAAATGCATAAGAATAATAAAGCATTTTTTATATTTGAGGTTTTCATCTGTTTAACAAATTTAATTCATTCTTTTATGATTACTATCAGTTCTAAGTAAATAAACAAAAATAGGAAGGAAAAAGCATGACCATACAATTGCAAAAAAGAAAACTGAAGAAAGGGTTGAAGAAGGGAAGAACGAAGGAAAAAAGAAATGAAGATAAGCAGGCAGGCACTGGTAGGGGAGGGGAATCAAAGAAGAAAACAAAATAGAATTTAAAGTCCTAGGAAAATAATAACATGAGGTAAGAATTAGTCTGAAACCAGGTCTTGCTAAGGAACTTGGAGAACCACTTAAAGTAATGATAGCCAGTGATTACAATTTAAGAAGGATTAAGTATTTAGCAAGCTACCAATTTAGAAATGTTCTGTGGGTTTTAAGGACAAAGGAGTGGCAATATATCAGTTCTTTTTATTAGAGATCGAGTAACAGAGCTTTCCCTAGAAGCAGAAGATTGAAGCCAGAGTGGGAGCTAGGATAGAGCAAATATAACCTTTTGTTTTTCCTTTAGGAATTTGGAAAAATAAAGAATAACTGGGATAGATATAACCAATGTTCACTGGCATCCAGTTCTTCCTTACTTCTGAGTGCATGACCATGTGCCTAGTTTTGGATAAAGAAATATGAAGGAAAATAATATGAGTCACTTCCAGGCTAAAGCATTTAATACTCTGTGCTTGATTCTCCAAGCCTCTCTGCAAATGCTATAATGAATCCTGATCTTTGTATTGAGAAAATGCCATGATAAGATGCTGGCGCCTTTGTCCACCTGTAACTCTGAGGACTTCTCCCAAGCAGAGCTCACCTTACCAACCTTATTGGGACACCTGGCAGGAAGAGGAATAATCCTTTGATTTTGTTAAATTTCTAAATCTGGAGGTTTTATTTTACTGCAGCATAACTTAGGCTAACCTGAATGATACATTATTCACCATCATCTTTTCATCATCAAAGGAGAAAATCACAGCAGTGCCCAATCTCAGATGAAGATTCTTTTCAGACAGATAATTCGCACTGTGCAATAAATTTCCTTTTCAAGCTTAGAGAAAGAGATGAAGGAGAGGGACCACCAGTGGCTCCATTGGACATATAGCTAATGACCACGGTAGATCTCTTGAGTTTGTAAAATGTCCCTTATAAAATGTTCAGAGACTTTTAACCCTTTACATTCACAGAGAAAAATTAATTTTCTGGTTTGGATTTTTATGTAACCACTTTTGGATTTCTATCATACACATACAGCTCCTCTTATTTTAAATAGAAGTAAAGGAAGAATGGTAGGAATGTCTTGGAAAAAGAAAAACATTATTCTATTTATAATCTTTTGTAAGGCAAGAAATATGGAAGATAACAGGAATGTGATTATCTTTTAGAATAACAGTCCCCATGCATTAAGAATAATTTTATTTTACTGAAGTTTTGTTAGTTTGACAAAGTTTTCTAGTGCGAAGACTTCATCATTAAGATTTACCTCAATGAGGACGCCTGGGTGGCCCAATGGTTTAGCATCTCCCAGGATCAAGTCTCGCATCAGGCTCCCTGCATGGGACCTGCTTCTCCCTCTGCCTGTGTCTCTGTCTCTGTGTGTCTTTCATGAATAAATATGTGAATAAATATTTTTTAAAAAATCTTTAAAAAAATTTACCTCAATGTTGACAGTTCAAATGATGACCAAAGGTAATATTCTTAATAAATAAAGAGCATCTACGAATCCATAAGAAAGCCATCAAGACTTCAATATATATACATTGGAAAGCTAACAAACTCACTTGCCTAGATTCTTATGTAGCTAATGAGAAGTAAGCATAAGACACTGGTTGGCATGCGAAGGATGTTTTTAGAAGGGGCCCACTGACTAATATGCATAGAGGCCCCTTGCCCATCAAATCTCAACCTTCCCTCTTCCTGAAATCTGGATATAGAGCAGTAGGCACTATGTTGTGACTAGTAGAAAGAACAGCCTACAGCAGGCTTAGCAGATCATAAAACAGCAGTAGCCTGAGTCCTTGATGACAACACTGTAATGTCCATTTCAGACCTGACTTGTGTATACAAGTCATATTTTTAATTCATGATAACAAACTGAAGCTATACTTATTTGCATAACTGTTGGTCATACATTTTGTTCTGTAGATATATACTATCTTATGTAACAGACACTGTTCTAAACGCTTTAACATTTTTCACTTATAACTTTTAGAGTGCCCTAAGACGTGGGGCTGTTCCCCCTCATTATGCAGTTGAGGAAATTGAGGCCCTAGGGTGCAGCCATTTCTCCACCAGTTCTATCAGGTCAGTTTTGTGGCTCATTCTCTCTTCTCCACTGTTCCCTGGAGAATCTGGCTCACAGGTTTTCAATTTTCTTTTTCAACAATGGGCAACATGCCCTTCAAACCAGAAATCTACTTCCACATAGTAGATCACTTTGAGCTAATGACTACATAGGTAATTTCGGGCAAGTGAGTGCATATTTTGCCTTTGTCTCCTGACAGAGTTGTTTAAAGATTCAACCCACTAATGCACTGGTACATCCTGGCCCTTCACAAGAACTAACGCTATGGAGAACACCTCCATATATGCCAGACACTGTTTTAAACACTCCAAAGACTGACTAAAGCCTTACAACAACCTAAGGGCTAAGTGATAGCATTAGCCTAAGTTTAGAGCTGAAGAGACAGGGAGAAGGTAAATGATTTGCCTGAGGCTGTTCTGATAGTGATAAAACAGAGACTCTAGCTTTGGCACCTGTGTCTATGCTTATCCCTTTATGCTACAAGGATAAGCCTATTCCCATAGCCTCATCCTGCATTCCATTCTTTGTAATCAACACACTACTAAGGGATCAGAGCACCCTGCTGTCCTGATGGAAGGCCCCTGTGGGACTCACTCCCCTCTCAGTGTATAACACCATGACAATCAGCACATGTGCCCATAGGCTTGCCTGGGCCTCTCTTTGCAGCCCAGACGTACATGGCATCACTCTCTCCCAATACCAAGCTAATTATGTTCCCAGTCACAAACCTCATTATTCAAATGTCTAATTATATATTTCCAACAAGGTATCTTATTAGAGCCCTGGCCAAGCATCTCATTCTGGCTTGCCAGCCAAACATCTCATTACAAGGCCTGGACACATTTTCTACAGAGTCACCATCTCATTACAGTTTGGAGAAACACACATGTAAACCTAGGATCTTGGACACTTATATCATTAAACTCTGTCATATCCCATTTCACACCAATACTCAACAACCCACTCATTTAAGTTTCACAGAGACAGGCCTTGTCTAGCACCAAGGCACCTGGGGGAACAAAATTAGAAAAATCATCAGAAATCATGTGTTTAAGATCCAAACTACAAAGTCAGCAATGTTTTCTCCATGGAAAGTTGTCAAGGTTGAAGATTTGTCAGCTATTAAATTCAGATAGCCTGTACAGTTTTTTCTTAATTTTTTCTGGAAAACACACACACACACACACACACACACACACACACACACGCCAAATTCACTTCAATGAAAAACAATATTAGTTGATACTGAAAAAAGTCACCAATAACACCATCATTCTAATATAATCAGAAACTTTATTGTGTTAGCTATATATGATGTGTAGGCAGAATTATGGCTCCAAGAAGATTCTACACCCTAATTCCTGTGACAGAATATATCACCCTCTGGCAGAAGAAACTCTGCAAATGTAATTAAGGATACTAATCAGTTGACTTTAAGATAGGAAGTTATCCTGAATTATCTTGGCAAGCTTAAAGTAATTTACTTATACCTATAATAGCAGCAGCAGAAGGCAGGGTGAGGAATGGAATTCAGAAGGATGAAACCCATGAGAGGATTGCACTGGCTTTTGCTGGCTTGAGGATGGACGGGGAGCCATGTCTTAAAAACATGAAGATCTGTTTCTCACAATCACGAACAGCTGAATTCTGCCCACAACATAAACAAGATCGGAAGTGAATTCTTCAGTATCTACAGAAAGGAATGCATGTTGGCCAAGCCATGATTTCAGCCTGGAGAGACCATGAGAAAAGAATCCAATCACCTTGTGTTAGACTTCGGACTCCCAGAACTATGTTATCGTAGGCAGGTATTATTTTAACTTGATAAAATGGTGGTAATAAGTTCTGTGTCTATAGAGAAAATGAAATTATACTGTGAACCATATTTGGAAGTCCATTCATATAGGAATGTATTGAAGATACTTTGTATATTGAAAACTCATACTCACAAAATATTTAATGTCTCCATATTTTCTTTATTATCTGGATTATGATTTATATAAATGACCACATACTTATGGACATATAGATGGTTCCTATATTTGCTATTAAGAATCAGTGCTATGATGAAGTGAATATCTTTGTGTGTCTGTCTCTGTAAAACAGATGGAAGAATATATGTGAAAACACTCTTAAATTTTACACAAATAAATCAATGCAATAAGTGACACAAGTAACCAAATTTTTGCTTTATACATAGTCCATACTTTGTGCATATGACAAATTTATAAATCCTTACATCTTATAAACCCAGGTATATTTTTTCAGATATCAAGTGAATTTGGATCCATTTCTTACTTTTAGTCTGATCCCCAAGAGCTTTGCACTTTATAATAGATGCTTTCACAGACTGCACACTCTAAATAATTAAAATAATGAATTAAATGAACACTAACACAATTCAAAAAATGAGCTAAAAGGACAGCACACCAGCACAATTTTGGAACACTAACACAATGGCATTAGGTTGGTAGAAGCATCATAGATGTTTATAGCAACAGAGATAGCTATCTGACCATCAAAAATCTTTGCTCCTTTTCTGTTGCATAAAATAGTTTCTGATAAATGGCTGCTCAGCCAAAATTCATTTCCCAGACAACTATGCAGGTGATTGGTGAGCAAAGAAAATGAGCGTCATTTTTAGGCTAGTTTATGCTGATTCCACCTTTCCTTTCTACATCTGCTCAGGCTTTGCTTGGAATCTGGCAAAGAAGTTCCAAACCTGAAAAAATTGCTCTGTAAACAGATATACAAAGCTTAACCTGTCAGTCACTGCTTGGAGGTGAGTCACAGCAAGCATGTTTGAAACTTTCATGTGAGTGAGTAATATATTTTAACTGTGCTATTTTGGATTTTATAGAATACAAGAGATAGCATTACCTTAACATATTTTTACTCTTTAATGACTTTAAGATATAATTGTGAGTGCAAAATTAACAAACAAGAAGTAACTATGGATCAACTACCTGTTAAATGGGGGTGGGTTGGGCTGACCATGCTCACATTCACAGAAAATTGAGACGAGGATCAGAAGGTTATCATTTAGCAGGGTTGTACAAGAACTTTAACCATCCATTCTATAAATATTTCCATGGAACTTCTTTTGTTCTAGGCCTTATGTATGCTCCAGGAATAGGGGGATGAAAAGACAATATGAGTGCTGCCTCATAGCCCTAGATTGAATGGGGAAGACAGACAAAAATCAAACACAATTAAAGAATTTAATTGTTATGATTTTAAAAGAAGACTTTCTCAGCTTACTAGTTTATTTTTTTCTCAGAAGGATACACTTGGTTCAAAATTCAAGATCAAAATGGAATTTAAATACAGGCAATCCTGACAGGGAAGCTCAAATTTAACAGTAAAAAAAACAGATCATAAATAAAGCCTGGGAATAGGAATGAGTATTTTCTCATTGGAGGAAATCTGGCTCATTTCAGGGAGGTGGGGAGTTTTTCAGGAGAAATGGTATTAAAAATGTAATACATCTGTATTATTTCTAGTGGGAATATAAATTTGATGTGAAATAAGTCAACATTTCCCAGACCAAAACCAGCATTTCACCCAATGGAAAAACAAAGATGATTTTTGTTAAGAACTACATAAGAATGCTCATGGCTGTCAACAATGTGTAATATTTTGTTGGAAATATTTGCTCTAAAAATTACCAGAAAAATGCAATTACATAATTTACAATCAAAAGAAAATATAAGACTGAATATGCATATGATATGATTATGATTATATATCTTGAAAATTGTGTCACTGAGAAAACTGTTCATTGGGTAGGAAAATGTACAGGATGCATATGTGGAAGATCCCATTAAATGAGAACATAAGGAAGCAATCAAAGATTACCAGGACCATAGCAAAAAAGATGCATAACCCAACTTGAATGAACTCTAACTGCCAATGACAGGATGATTTGAGCCTCTATTAATATCACAATAGCACTGGATTAAAACTCGTCAAGTTATGTTTGAGTCTATGAGCTCCTGATGCCACTTTGAAGGCAACGTTGATTGGACATCTTTTGAGAGTACTAAAGAAGCCACTTGTTATTTTAAAAATTAGAAAATAAAAGGGAAGAATCAAGCATTTATCTTTTCCTATTTGAGCAGTACTTTAAAGGAACTGAATATTTGATAAGAAGTTTCTCTTAAGGAAGTTTTCTAGCTAGTAAATGAATAAAGAATATTAAAATTAGAATATTACAACCTGCAACCCATTGTCAGTCCATGGATTTCACTTATAATTATCAATGGTTGCAATATAAAAAGATAAACATAAATGTATGTGTTTCTTGAAGGAACTATCAACAGCACCAATAAATGCAAAAATGAATAATTTAATTGTATAAACTGGCTACCCATGTACAGGAAATAAAAGAGACAGAAGAATAAATCAAATGGCACCATGAATTATGCACCCTTCAATATCCTGACTTTTGGAAATTCTACAGAACAAATAACCTGGTTACTTCCAAGATTTCATTAGAAAAACCATAAATGAGGGGGATATTAGGTAAGTCTATATGTAAGCACAAATTTAACACTAAATATTTAATGATACTAATAAATAATTGTTACTTTTATTTTGGTGTGGTAATACTACTGTGTTTTGTTCACAAAAGGAACTACTATCTATTAGAAATATGTAGTTAAATATTTACAGGTGAAATGATATAATGTTTAGATTTTTCCTTTCCGTAATCTGGGGGGCAGGATAAATGAGTGGAGATATAGATAAAATTAGATTTTCCATAAGTCATTTGGTCCTTGTTGGAGCTGGCTATATGGAAATTCATTATATAATTTTCCCTTCCTTTGTACATGTTTGAAAAATTCTAAACTATTTTTTAAATAATATTTATTTTAGAGAAAGAGAAAAAAAAAAAAAAAAACATCTGTGAACAGGCATTTGAGCAGAGGGAGGGACAGAGGGAGAACAAGTTCCCTGCTGAGCCTGAAGTCCAAGCAAGGCTTGATCCCACCGCCCTAAGATCATGACCTAAACCAAAATGAAGAGCCAGATGCTTAACTGACTGAGCCACCCAAGCACCCCTAAACTAATTTTTTATACCTCTAAGTTTTTTTAAATAAGTAAAAATAGTCAAGGTTTTGAAGGTATCCTAAAACATAGTTGTATGCACTGTTTGCTAAGGTATATAAACTGTTCTACAATTCTGTTGAAAAAAGAATCATATTATTATAATTAAAGAGTTAAAAAATGTACTCCATTGACCTAATCACTTCAAAGATAGAAATCTAATCTAAAGATATAATCAGGGATCCCTGGGTGGCGCAGCGGTTTGGCGCCTGCCTTTGGCCCAGGGCGCGATCCTGGAGACCCGGGATCGAATCCCACATCGGGCTCCTGGTGCATGGAGCCTGCTTCTCCCTCTGCCTGTGTCTCTGCCTCTCTCTCTCTCACTGTGTGCCTATCATAAATAAATTTTAAAAAAAGTTATTAAAAAAAAAAATAAAGATATAATCAGAAATACAAATATGGGCATATACCCCACGTTATTTGTTAAAGTAAAGTAAGGAGGCAAATGAAACACCAATAACAAATAAAGTTATATCTATGCAATGGAATATCCTATACAAACCTGTGATATTTCTTGAGAGTTTTAATGACAAGGAAGCTCAACGCATGATGTAATGCAAATTGTCATAAATTAGATTGTACATGAAGCTGTGTGATTGCACCCATGTAGGAAGTATCTGTATATTCAATCATCCAGTCATGATTATTTCAACTCACACTCATTAAGTGATTTCTATGAACTGACTACTATGAAAGCTGCTGGGAATATAATGGGAAAGAAAGAAGAAAAAAGAAAAGAAGAAAGAGAAAGAAAGAAAGAGAGAAAGAGAAAGAAAAAGAAAGAAAGAAAGAAAGAAAGAAAGAAAGAAAGAAAGAAAGAAAGAAAGAAAGGAAAGAAAGAAAGAAAGAAAGAAAGAAAGAAAGAAAGAAAGAGAGAAAGAAAAGAAAGAGAGAAAGAAAAGAAAGAGAGAAGGAAAAGATACAGTCTCTACTCTCAGAGTTTACAGTCTTCGGTTGAGCTGTTGGCTTGTTTCAGTGGCAAAAGATTGGGTGCAATAACAAACAAAACTTAGGGTTTTCTGATGAGGTGTTCACAAATATTCCCAAGAGATGGACAAGGTAATTGCAAATAGTAAGTATTAGAGAATTGCTACCTTAAAACAATCATGGAAGTACTAATGAGAAATATGTTTATAATTTCTCTAGGACAACAGTGGTGAGGTTTAATTCTGGGATTTCATAAATGAATAAGATTTAATGAGCTAAGAAGAGTGTAGAGAGAAATAAAGTAAAATAGGGAAACAAAGCAGAATAATCAGTAAGAAGATCATCATAAGATAAGTGAAAGGAGTTCAGTAGGGTTGGAATGCAACTTGCAACCTAGTATTGGCGAAGAAGTCAGGCCCTGGGGGAGCTATGGCTTGGAAACCCTTGGTAGCAGGGTTGTTTTGGGATTTGGAGGGATTTTATGTTTTCTTCTCAGACTTTCTCTCAGAGGTTCCTGTAGCTAACCAACCCAAAGAAAAAAATCAAAATGGAGAAATTAAATTAAAAATCTAAAGTTATAGACTACAGATATTTAGGCTTTTTGGTGGAGGTAGCAAATGAGGCACAACACAAAACAAAACAACAGCAACAACAACAACAACCCAGCATATAAGAAAGATTAAACAGCATCTGTGAATGGATCAATGACATAAGAGAAAATAAAGTCAAGAAGGAAATCTTGTAGGCAACAATTAACAGCCATCTAGGCAAGAGGTGTACGGGATCAGAATAAAGGAGCTTACAAGGAGATAAAAGAAATGTGAACATGAGACTATTTAAAGAAAGAAGTGACAAGATTAATAAGTTGTAAGTGATGAAGAAGGATGATTCCATACGTGCAAGCTGAGACAAGGAGAGTATTATGCTATTACTTGTTAGCAGTAGAGAAGTGTTTTGACAGTTAACCACGTGGAAATCACAGGCTCTCCAGCATGTTTTTCAGGGGTGTCAACATGGCTGTTGGCTCAAAGCAAAGATCCTACACATCCACAGTGCAGTATTTATTATACACTCGCTCATTCACTTACTCTATAAATATCAGCCTCTGGGAGCCAAATGCTAGGCTAGTAAAGGCTTTTAAGGAGATAAAGAACTAGTAAAGGATATTATTTTGAGCTTTAAATTGGCCAGATTTAAGATGATATGCAAATAGTTAAGTCAGAAGTGCTAAGTATTCTCAAAAATTTCCATGCTAGGGCAATACAGACAGATCAAAAATGTAACACAAAGGGGAAAAATACTATTTCTGTACTATTCCTATGCATTTTATCTGTGGAGCAACACCATTTGATGGTGGAAGTAGATCCCTTTATACTAGGTGGAATTCTTAGTGCAATGAATAAAAATTATCCTTCCTGAATAGAAACATTATTTTAGAGCAAAAAATAGGTAGGTCCTGACATTAGTGCACTGGACTTCCATTCTCCTGTTTTCTTTTACATTTTAAATGGACAAGAGTCAAATACCTTGCATATACTGATTTCAAATTTTGGTAGATTAGTTAATAAATCAACATTTCAGGCCATTCCAGGTTGGCATTCTGATGTCCATCCGTTGATTTGACGGTTACTTTCATATCTGTTAGGACAGTACTATTTTGTGAATATTACTGCATCCCACCACATGACTTCATACCAAAGGGAAGAAAATGGAAAAATGAAAGTGCAGATATAAGTGATAAGAACTCTGCATTTCTTCAACTAATGCAGTTGAGACTAAAAATCGTCTTTTATGCTGATAAGAACAATCCCTTAGTTTCCATCAGATCAATATCTGTAAACTTCAGCTGTTGAAGAGGAAAAAAAAAACTTGAGGAAAAATGTAATGGTAGAAATATTCAAAATCGATGTGTTATTAAGCACATTAAACAATTTTATTTTCTATAACTGAAAGTCAGAGTTACAATGACTGACACTAGCTTGCTTCTCTCCATTTCATACTCTGCACCTTTACAGAAATGCGTTGCTATGTAGTGAAGGACAGGACAGTAGGTTTTCAATTTCGGTTCTGAGAGGCATGTTTCATTCACTATTATATATGAGACTCACACAACCCTGTAAAGGATTATTATCACCTCTATCTCATTGATGATAAAACTTTACTTTGTCAAGATTGTTAAACTGACCATGTTAAAGTTAATGTTGTTAAAAATATTGAGATTATGAAATTGGCCAAGTAATGTAAATAACTTATGAACAATACCACTGATGCTCAAATCACATACTGACCATATACCTATATCCACATATAAATTTACTACATCAAGCTAACAGATTTCTTGAAAACATACTTTTTTTTATAAAACTGGAAAATTATTATCCTGGAAAAATGTTTTGATGAAAATGATTTAGCTTATAAAATCCACAGTTGTTTTTCTCTATTGTGACCTGTAGTTAGTTACTGCTTCCACCTAGCTTCTCCCCAAGACTGTAGGCTGTGATGACATCTTAGGTCTGATTATTGATGGAGAATGTAATTCACAGAAGGATAAGTAACATATAGGAAGTGTTGAAGAGAGGGTCAATATAAGAATGAGTTAAATGTGTGGCCAGCACTGTACTCTTCCACTACAGGATCTTCAGAGCAGACACATGTAATAAGGCACAGGAGATCGATCCTCATTGAAGATGGGTGGCACATTTACTTATGGGCTCCCATCTCCACTGGCTGAAGGTTCTCTGTGTAGGAACAGGAGACCTCCTTGCCTCCACTTCCAGGTTGTATATGCATGGGTACCCAACAGACTTCCACAGAAGGGGACAAGAGCCTTATGCATTGCCCTAAGGCATGCTCCTGGTGGGTTGCTGCTGTTCGAAGTTATTCAGAGCCCACACGGAACTGTTCTCTGTAGGAATGGCTGGGACAGGGGCAGGAGAGATCAAGATGAGATGAACCAGTGGTGCACAAGTGTTGACAGGTATATGCAGATAATGGTATTCACATAATACAATATGTCTGGGTGTGTGTACATACACATGATTCATCATGATTCATCAATTACTTCAAAAATATTTTTTAAAACCTATAGTATGACAAACTTTTTTTGCTAGAAATGGGAAAAAATGGGGTAACCTGGGTGGCTTAGTGGTTAAGCATCTGCCTTTGGCTCAGGTCATCATCCCGGGGTCCTGGGATAGAGTCCCACATCAGGCTCCCCGCAGGGAGTCTGCTTCTCTATCTGCCTATGTCTCTGCCTCTCTCTCTGTATCTCTCATGAATAAATTAACACAATCTTAAAAAAAATAATATGGGGAAAAATGTAAACACACACATACACACACACACACACACACACACACACACACGGACACAGAGTCCCAGCCATCAACTACATGAACTGTACCGAGGGAAGGAGAATGACATGCAAACACTAGCACAAACTGTCTTCAGTGCCCACTGGAATTTCCTGAGTGGTCCTCGAAGCACGTAAGTGTCTCCCTGCAAAGAAGTTCAAGAAAGAGAAACTGGTATTTTCAGACAAAGGAGATATGTCAAGTTTCAGCTTTGACATTAAGACGCTCTTTATGCCAATGTGAACAACTGAATTAAACCTAAAACCAAAAACTGAAGGTTTTAGGTGGGCACATGACATAATTCCTGTTTCCATTTCTTTCTATGATAGATATTATTCATACAGTAAGTGAGGTGATAGATTGGAGAACAATGATAATAGAGAAACCATTAAGAAATAATGATTATTTAGGCAAGATACGATAAGGTCTGCATTGAGGTTGGGAGTGAGATTTTAGAGAAAGGGAGTGAGATTTTAGAGAAGGAAATAATGTAAGAAATATTTCAGTAGAAGAATAAACAGGAGATGGGGACAAATGGGTAATAGGAGTAAAAGAGAGGAAATAGTGAGGGATATTGCTAAGAGCTTCCCTTAGGTAACTGTATAAGTAGTGACACCATTTAACAAAGGTACCACTGGGAGAAGCTAGTTTGGAGATGAAGTATGGGGCAATTAACAATTTTCACATTTTGTGTTTTTGAGGTACTCTGTGTATGTTTGGGGAAAGGGGGAAGAATTGCCCAAGTGTAGGTGGCAGATTAGTAATTGCATAGAGGTCTCCAGATTCCAAGGACAAATCTGGGTTTGCTGAAGCCTGACATAGGATGAATAAATAAGGGCACAAAGGGCACAAAAGGTTGGAAGAAAGGCTGAAAACAGTATGTAGGAAACCAGCACTTATTGCAGAGAAAGAGGGACTGGTGATGTCTGCAGAGAATAATCAGAGAAGGGTTTTTCCCAGTGAAGACACAAAGAAGGAAGACTGGTTATAGAAAACCCAGGAGAATGTCTTAGGATGACTGGAATCGGCATTCCCAGCAATGTCATATGCAACTCCAGAGAAATTTTACAAAAATTTTCTTGGATTTTAGCTGTTAGAGATCACAGATGACTCTGGGGTAACAGTCAAGGGATGTGTCCAGTGAAGGCTGGACCCAACATATTAGGTGTTGAATGTATGTGGGTATAGGGATGGGGTGGGAGAAGGTGAGTGCAGAATAGAAAATAGCAAGCATTGGATAAGGAGAAACATCAGAAAAATATTGCTGGTGGAGGAGGATACATGGTCAAGGCTGATTTTCTTTTAAAAATTTTTGAGATACTAGTATGCTGAGAAGTTATAGGCAGAGAAGGAAAGACTCAAAATTATGGGAAAACAGATGATTAACAAAGAAGATTCCAAAGTAGATGTGAGGGGGTACTGCTAGTGTATTCTTTGTCAGGTGCTTATTTTTTGTCTTGACTCTGCCATGAATCAGCTGTGTTCACTTTGGCCTGTCCACCTAATGTTTATATGTCTTTAAAGTTTGGATGACATGTTCTATGAGATTCATTCTGAATCTGAATAAAGATACTTTACCCTAAGCATTCAAGTCATCACATCCCTAAGAGAAAACTGTGCAGACTTTTGCTCTAATTGGTGTTCATCCCCAGCCAATTTCACAAATTGCTGGCTGTTTTGATCATGACTTGAGCCTTGAGAATCCACTGGGAACTTCATCAACAGTCTGAATTACGAAAGGCTATCGCCTTCTGAATCCTCATATTCATCACCCAGTGGCATCCCTTTGCCATTCCCCAGGACACTCATCCTGGAAATCTTGTTTCAGAAGACAACCATCTTGTTTAGAAAGACATTCATATTCTAAAGCAAACAAGCACATCCAGGACATGCTTAGTTTTTTTTGAATCCTATATGGCACTATTACTACATTGCAGAAAAATAGGATGTCACTCTCTGAAAACCTAACTACAAAACAAAATAGACTGTGGACAACTACATGTGATTAATGAAGAGGAAGCTAATTAGCACCAAGGGTATAACAGGTGATGGCTTCCTCCAGCTGCCTTTGGCACCCGCTGGCAACTCTATAGTAGCCCTTTGCTTCTTTATAACCTGAGACTTTGCGGTCTGATTACTCCATAAGAAACAGCAAATGGAGAGGTAACCACCATGTCAGATCGCCTTCAACAACTTTCGCCAGAGAAATCAGCCCAAGTCTTGCTGCAGCAACTCTGAAGGCTTCCCCTTCACCCATGCTTAGCAAAGAGGATTCTACAGTAGGCCAGAGAAAGCAATGTTAGGAGAAAAGTGTTCACAGCTTTAGTGCTCACATTTATTTTCTTGACCACTCCAGTTTGTTTCTATGTCAAGGGAGATCTCATAGTTAATGAGATTGTGGCGATTTTATCACAGGTGCCTAAAGCTGTCCTTAGGACCATACCACTCAACATACCCACATCAGTATGGATAATACCATCAGGCAAGGATAATGTCCCTTTAGTTCTTTTGTAATTTCAGAAGAGAGTACAAATATTTAAATTAAGTGGCTTATTTTAGATTTCAAAATGCTGAGAGCTAGAAGCCTAGAAATGAATGTATTGAATAAAATATAATGACCTATAGGAGTGTCCATAATGTGGAGTAATACACGGGAGTATTCTGTTGGTTTAAAAACAAACACAAACAAACAAACAAACAAACAAAAACAGCTCAAACTAGCTTAAGTAGGAAATAGAAGGCACTGAATCAGAAAACAACAGAAACAGAGTGAGGACATTGGAACCAGGGACAGGCCTTGAATTGTAACGCTCTCTGGATCTTCGTCTTTTTCCTTATGAGGTTTCATTTCTTTACATGCACTTACTCCATGAAGCTAGAATCCTGCGTCCTAGCACACCTACTTCTTCCCAGACTTTCCCCCAGCCCCTGTTTGAAAACATAAGAAATAACTCTGGGCTGCAACAGTTCGCTGACTCTTTCCTTGGACTTTTTCTGGACATCAAGTGAGGCAACAGTACATGGTCTCATTAGCACCAACTAGCATGGAGGGGGTGCAATCCCCCAAAAGGAGAAAGGGTGTAGTGGGGAGAAGCAAGGAACTATAAATGTTCATTATACAAGGTTAGGACAGAAAGGGTCCAGTCATGCTTTGGAATTTGGAGTTAATTTTGAGTGCAACAGAAAGAACTTCAAGGATTTTAGCCAGATTTGCCTTTTAAAATTTGTACTGCAACAACTTTGTTGAAAATTAACTGGGGCAGAGGTAGGCGAGGAGCAGCAGGGACAGATAGACACAGTAAGAGTCTTTTAAAATTGCATTTCATCATCAATGAGTACATTTTTAATGAAAAGAGAATGGGAATAATTCAAAACATTTATTCCATTTTTTCAGGTTCTTTTGACTGGACCATTGTGAATCATGCAAAAATACTTGAGTAGTTTAAATGGTTTAGATTTTTTTCCTGTCCTAATTTTTTTTTTCCTCTTGGTTGGTTGAATGATCATGTCTCTCGTAATGCCTTAAAAATGAAAATGAGAGGCACCTCGGTGGCTCAGTGGTTGAGCATTTGCCTTTGGTTCAGGGCATGATTCCGGGGTCCTGGGATCGAGTCCTGCATCAGGTTCCTCGCAGAGAGCCTGCTTCTCGCTCTGCCTATATCTCTGCCTCTCTGTGTGTGTCTATCATGAATAAACAAATAAAATCTTTTAAAAAATTAAAATGAGATCAAGCTTTTAGAGTTAAGAATATGGGGCATCCCATTCTGCAATGTACATCTAGTGTAAGCTGTGTATGATTATAACCTCAATTAACACCACACTTGAGCATGTAAGAATGTTGGTGTCATTCCTTTTACCATATCTGTCCCACAAGGCATAGCATAGTAAGAGGGAAGAAAAAGACAGTGTAGAGGGAAAAATACATAAAATCATTGGGCATTATATATTTATAATTCAGACTACAAAAGATTTATTCTTCTCTTTAGAGGACAAATGGATGGTAGGCTTGGTTTTATATTTACAAAACTGTGTCATATAACATTTAGCTGGCTGGATTTATATTCTCTTTATAACTAATAATTTAAGTATATTTGCCATCAGATCTTCCATTAGTACCACAGTCAGTGCAGCTGCAACAGCTATTTTTTATACTTAAAATTTCTACAATGTATGCTATTTCTGATATCACAATGGTATGGTAATCGATGATATGTTCTAAGGGTACCAGCCTAAGAGTCACAATAAATCAGTCTTTCCTTGGGCCGCTGTGGTGGCACAGCGGTTTAGCGCTGCCTGCAGCCCAGGGCGTGATCCTGGAGACCCTGGATCGAGTCCCACATCAGGCTCTGTGTATGATCCCTGCTTCTCCCTCTGCCTGTGTCTCTGCCTCTCTCTCTCTCTCTCTGTCTCTATGAATAAATACAAAATCTAAAAGAAAAAAAATCAGTCTTTCCTCAGTTTTTCCCAAAATTTGCTAGGTGATAGTTTAGTAATGATACCAACTTTCTATCTACATAAGAAGTAACTGGCATAGATTAGCTCTAATCTGTTAGTGCAGATTTCTCAAATTTGTATCTCAGGTTTTTTGAGGACATGTAATATTTCTAGAGATGAAAAGCACATGCTGGCCTTTGCCGGACAAAGAAAAACAAAGCACCTTCCCATACATTCATTTTGTTTAAAAACAGCCTCATTCCAGATAGGGGCATGAATGGGGGAGTTATTTTCAAGTAGGTCAGCCTGTATGTTTTTCCTTCCAAACCACTGGCTATTACTATGTTTTGATGGTTGGCTTTTCTTGTTTCTAAATCATGGCTCTATTTCCAGTGTTTCTTGAAGAACAGCCTCTTAAAATGATACTATCTACAATTTCATTGCCACATCACTCAAACTCAATGGATGACTTTGTAAAAACATTCCACATGTCACAAACTATTCTTCAGGAACAAAAGTAGGTTTTTGGATTGGGAAAGGGCATCTCCTATTATTCCTAGTATCTCCTAGTATTCTCTGATATCTAGCGCCAGCTTCCATCAAAATGTCAGAGAAAGTCATTATCATTTTAAAATAAAAAATAAATTAAATTAAAAAGCTGAACATGCTTAAGCCAAACATATTGTCAAATAGGGAAGTAAATAAACATTCTGTTCTTTCCTACAACCTTCTTAGGTAAAAATTCCCTATTCTCTACCCATCTGTGGAATCATGTTTATTTATGTATTTTATTTATTAATTGGAGATGATTCCCACTTTGCCCCACTGCAGAGATTTCCTCTTCAAATCTCAAATTTAACCTCCATCTACCATACAGTTCCCGAGAGACATCATTCTGAGATTCAAAATAGATAAAATATCACTTATAAGTATAGAAATGCAAATTAAAATATAATAAATTATGTCTTTTACCTTTTGATTAACCTTGGCATGTTTATTAATCCAGAAAATTTATTAATCTCAGCAAATGTTTATTTTGCGTATGTAACTATAGAAAAATAGATACCCTGAGGCACTGTTATTATAAGCCAAACTTACAACAGTGTCTTTGAAAGGCTTGACAATACACATGAAAATTAAAAATAAACATATTTGACCAGTAAAATTCTACTTTTTACAAGGTATCCTTCAGACAAACATACACACACACACACACACACGTATATATATGGTCATAAAATAAATACATACATATACATTTATATATGACAAGTGTATATTTGTTTATATATATACAAGTACATATATATAGACAGGAGTGTGTGTGTGTATGTATACATACAAGTCCGAGAGGTGTAGTACAAGAACAACTTAAAAAAACACACTGAGATGCATTATTCAGATGAAATGCCAAACAACTCTTTTTAAAAACAAGGTAGATTTATATGTGCTAATTAGGAAACACCTCCAGGATAAAACCCAGATGCAAAATGCAATGTCTTTATTGCACCCTCTTATTGGGATGCATTGATACACCTGCAGATGCATTTAAATGTTTCTAATACTTTACTTGCCTAAACTATCTCTGAAAGAATAAAATAAGTGACAACAAGGGTTTACTCTGAGGGGTGGAACTCGGAGCCTTGGAGGCAGAAGTCTGTGTTCTCACTGTGTGCACTTCTGCTCAGGTAAGGTGTTTGCCATGTGAAAATGTTACTTTAATCCCATAAAGAGGCTGTGCTCCTTAAAATAAAAACAAAATGAAAATCAAAATGGATCATGTCTCTTCCTTGATTACAGTGTCATTTAGTAATTTTTATAATCTCAAAGTAGATTACAGTGGTTTACAGTAGTTCCCAGGACCTGCCAGTCATTTTCTCTTCCCTTTGCCTGAAATGCTCCTCATTCGCTGTCCTTATAGCTAATTCCCTGGGTTACCAGCCAGACCACTCTGAGCTCCGCCCTTGGTTGCTGGTCAGCCAGGCTGTGTGAGGGGTTCTACCTGGAGGAACGCTGTGTATAAGAGATGCTGCTCTATGGGGTATGTTGAGTTTTGCCCCCTTCCAGATCTGGGGTCTGTATCCAACGGCCCTTTCCCCTTCTGTTGGCTCTGCCAGTATCTGACCTATACGTTCTGGAGTCACAGACTCATGTAACTCCAACAGTAGCCCTGCTTGGGAGCTGCCCAGAACTTCAAACTGCTTCACTAGTACTTTTTTCCCAATCCCACATGTGCCCAGGCAATGAAAGGGACAGAGGGACTGTGCAAGGTAGGGAATAAAAGTCTTCCCAAACCCCAAAATCTTACAAAGTCTTGCACCTTATTAATCACAGCCTTGGAGGAGCACTTGAAGGCTCATATTATTCCTCCCACATGAAGGCAAATTGATCTCAGTTATCAGAAACCTGTACTTGTCAAAGCCTTTTCCATGAATCTCCTTGAAGATGAAGCACTTTTGCAAGATCACTTTTTGCAAAAGCATCAGAGTAAAACAAAAACTGTCTACAAATGACAAAAGACTGAAAAATAACCACGATTAAAGACCTAATGAGAGTCCGTTACAATATAACTGGCAAAGGAATTTGATTATTTCTGTAATGCACATTTTTAAATTATGACTGATAACATAAGGCACATCAGAGTTTTGGGAATTTCATACAAATATACCCTAAAGAAAGTTTAGCATCATTTCTAATTGACAGTGCTTCCCATTAAACATAACATATATAAAAAAAAAATCACACAGTTGTAAAAACAAACAACTTAGCTCCTTTAGTCAAGCAAAGTCTGTTTTCTTAAGTAATCAAATACCTGATAAAGACAAAACAGAATTTTTGTTTTCTACATACATTACATTATATTAAAGGTAAAGAAAAACCTTTGCTTACAATTTCTTATTAAGAACAGGTCGATAATCTAAAAAAACTTTTGTCCTTTTAACAGAGATAAAACCAAATTGTAATTTCACACCAGTGTACTTTTGACATTAAAATTTAACTCTTCTTTTTCCTTTTAACTTACATGAACCCATTGCAATCCCAGCTCGACTACACATAAAATTCCTTTGTCAATGTCCCTCTTCTGGGGGCACCTTGAGTGTCTGACTCTTGAGTTTGGCTCAGGACCTGATCTCAGGGTTGTGAGATTTGGAGCCCTCAGCATGGAGTCTGCTTAAGACTCTCTGTCCCTCTCACTCTGTACCTACTTCCCCGCTCAGATATATAAATAAATCTTGATTTTATTTTATGCTCTGCTTGGAGCCCTCTTCCACGAACCTGTCACTTTCTATATCCATTCAGCTTTTATTTCAAAACTCCAGCCTGAATCAGGTCCCCACCCACGTGGCTAAAGCTGATCACTGCTTTCTGTGACCCCCTGGAGGCTCTGCACAGAATTTAGGGCAAGGAAATTTGGGCAGCAGTCTGTATTTTAAAATTTTAAAAAGCCTCTCCCCCTCCTCCTTTTTCCTTTCAGTGTCTGTGGGCAATATTTTGTTGTTGTTGTTGTTGTTGTTGTTGTTTTATCTCCTGAGTATATACATTTAAAAGACATGATAAGATTTACAACTTCAGGGGCCTTAGAAAGACTGTAAGGTTTTCTCCTAGGAGTGTTGTGTGGGGGTGGGGGTGGGGTGTATGTGTATTTGCTATTCAAAATGTTCCTTTGTATGAGCGGTTGGAAAGGTATGAGACATTTTGCCTGTTTTCTCATCAATTACCACATTCACTTCATTTTTATCACTTTCCCAGAGATTCCATCTCTTAGCTTTCTAATCAGGCTTTGTCACAAGTGCCTGGATCTTAATCCACAGAAATAGGTGCTTTCCTAGTTTTGCACGACAGTGAGCTACGGCCTCCAACTTACTACCCTGGCCTCCCAGCTTGTCTGCCAGCCCCAGTGGTGCACACTGGCACATCCTTCCCTAACCCCAGCTATTTGTGGAACTTTGCACCTTGAACTTCAGCCTCTAGTTGGGCATCGGTGCGCATAGCAGAGGGAGCTCTCTGTGCCGCTCTGTGCCTCCCTTCTCTGCTGCAGAGCGCTCTGTTCCCCAAACAAGCGCTTAGAGCAAGCAGCTGGCCCTCGGGACATGTCTCTGTACTCACACTGCTGCTCATAATAATCTGACATATAGGCAATCCCCTCCCCACACCTGGGCCAGTGGCCAACCCAGGACATCCCCAACAAATGCCTCCCAAGGCCCACATCTCTGGTATCCTGTACAACTTGACAACTGTTGGTTTCTGTCTTCCTCGGGAGCTTCCAGTGTGTAATCTGAAACTGGCTCCCATACTTGGGGGACAGGGGGAGATGGAAGAAACAGGAAGGCCACTCCAGGTTGGTAGATGGCAGTTTTAAGAAGCAAAGGGAACTTACCATACAAGGCTTGTTTTAGGTTGCTGCCGGGCAGCTGGATCCCCACACCCACTCAGCACATATTAAAAGTTTACCTGGAGGCCTTGATTCCGTTCAGTCAAATATCCCCTGCAGGTGTTCTCACAGCACATCACTATCTCATGGCTATGTTCTTGGAGCAGCCCGTGGGGGCAGGGAAGGCTGGTGGAAGTCACACCCCAAGAGTAGCAGGGGAAAAGCCTCCAAGCTTCTGGGTCCAACTTATGCATCAACCAGCTATTATGTCTTCAAGATGATGATGATCTTCAATGAAACCGTCTTGTTTCTGGGAATCCAGTGTAATCCTCAGGTCCTTTACTCCTGTTTTCTGTTCATGACTGCAACAGACCAGATGCTAGGGCTGCTGGTCTCCCCCCCCACCCTCCCCCCCCCTTTCCTCCTCAGATACTTCTGCTGCTTTAGAGAATGGCAACTTCAAAACTGCATTTCCTAAGCTTATTTTGCAACTATGTTTCTCAATGTCAAGAAGGTTCTGCAAATTAAATGCTCTTGTAAGGAGTCCTAAGGTTTTTCTGTAATTGTGTTGCAGTTTTTCTTCTATCCTTTTTTTTCCTCCTCTTTGTCTCCAAGAGACAGGAGGTAGCAGTGATCTTGGTCAGTTTCCTGATTGAGTCATTTTGATTTCAGGATAGCAGCTCCTGCCATTTGTTCTGGGACCCAGTGGTTTGACACGTTTGTGGTGCTAGCTCCCCTCCTGTGTCTGCTCTGTAGCATTTTGGTAAGTCTGCTACCTCAAAAACAGGGTAACCTAATAAACATAACATGGAATGAAAGCACTCAGATATAAGAGTGACTATTATATAGTTTGGCGAAAGAAAATTCAGAATAGGAAAAACCAGCCTTGTAATAATTGAAAAATACTTGGGAAGAACATATCTGGGCGGGTCATCAAGGAAGGAGGTCAGTGATTTTATTGATGTTCTTTTTTCTCTCTCTTTTTTTAAAGATTTTATTTATTCATGAGACACACACACACACACACAGAGAGAGAGAGAGAGAGAGAGAGAGGCAGAGATGTGGGCAGAGGGAGGAGCAGGCTCCATGCAGCCATGCAGGGATCCCGACATGGGACTCGATCCTGAGACTCCAGAGCTGCGCCCTGGGCCAACGGCAGGCACTAAACCGCTGAGCCACCCAGGGATCCCCTCTTTTTGTTTGTTTTAAAGTGAGTGGACATGTGGTCTGTTTACTAAATTCAATGAACTGTTCACTGCTAATTTAAGTACTTTTCGGTATGTAAAATTATGCTTCCATTAAGAGAATTTTTACTCAGAATATTGACAAAATTCATTTTGCTGTTTATTTGTCATGACTTGTATTGTGGGCTAAATCGTGTTTCCAGCAAAGACATGTTCAAGTTCTAATCCCTGGTACCTGTGAGTGTGGCCTTAATTGGAAATAAGGTGTTTGTAGATATAATCAAGTTAAGTAAGAGATAATCATACTGAATTAGATAGAGTTAGCCCTAAATTGAATCCTTATAAGGACAGAGATTTGAACAGAGACATGCAGAGAAGAAAGACACGTGAGGACAGAGGCAGAGACTGGATTGAGGCAGCTGCAAGCCTGAGGATGCCAAGGACCGCTGACAAGCAGCAGAAGCCAGCAAGAGGCAAGGAAGGGTTCTTCCTGCAGAGAGAATCATCACCTAGATTTCAGATTTCTGCCACCAGAACTGTGAGAAAATAAGTTACTGTCACCCACCATCTCTGGGCAGCTCACATTTCTACTATTGTGTAAGAAAGAAATAAAAGTGGATCCTTCTTTGAAAATAAATCCTTTTCCTGGATAAAATATTTATAGTAACTCCTGTCTCCTGCATTGAGTCCCAAATGACAAAATCAACTTTTGTTAAGGAAATGACCCCTTCATATTCCCCGTCACGTAATTCAGGAAGCCCAAGGTGGCCACAAGGGGAGGGTCCCCACAAGCCCCCAGTGTTCAAGGAAGACACCTTCAGATGCCTCCAGAACCAGCTGCCGTCTGACTATAAGCCAGAACTGTTCAACAAAACCCTAGAACAGGAAGGATAATAATACAGTATTATAAGTTCTGTGGCAGCTTGCGCTCCAGGAATAGATACCCAGAACATATATGTGATTATGTTTTTCTACTTATCTTATAATGCTTACTCCGAACTTTTATTTTTATGTTATCGATACTTGCATTGCGTTTATTTCCTCAAAGTTCTCTTTTTTTCTTTGTCTGCTTTTCATGTTGAGATTTTTGTCTCATGGGTTTGGCAATGTTTAAATCTTCATTCTAAATTAAGAATAAGCCTCTAGAATAAGATGGGAGGCTCTGTGGGATGGGAGGGGCTTGCTAGCAGAGATTGTTTGGGGCAGCTCCTCTGCTGTGCTCCGAGTTCCCACTTTCTCTCACTAAGGATCTCTGCAGACCAGACCTTTCTCCCTGCCATGGTGGGGAGGGGGCCTGGAGTTCTACATGCTCTTTATTTGGAGTTTTTATCTCCTTCCCTCTGTTTTCAGCCATATTCTATCCAAACCTCCCTAATTGCCCTCATCTCTGATTCCTGTGGCTCTGCAGGGTGTGTGCTGGAAGGCTCCATGCTTCTCTTCAGGATTCTGCTCTTTCTCTCTCACATTTTCTTTCTTTTTTTTTTCTCTCACATTTTCAAAAAAAAAAAAACCAAAAACAAAAAAAAACAAAAAAAAAAAAACAAAAAAACAACAAAAACAAAAAAAACGGAAAGAAGGAAAGACAGAAAGAAGAAAGAAAGAAAGAAAGAAAGAAAGAAAGAAAGAAAGAAAGAAAGAAAGAAAGAAAAGAGAAAATCTCTTATCAGTTGTCCCACAACCTAGTCTCTTAGTTTATGTGAACTTACATCTTTTTGTTATTTGCCACCATTTAATCAGCTTTCAAGAAGGAATGAAGATCAATATATATAGTCTTGAAATTTTTAATTATGAGTTTTTATTTTGATATAATGTCAAATCATGGAATATTTGTGAGGACAGTGGGAATAGTTTTCCCCTGACCTTTTCAAAGTGAGTTGAAAAGCATAATGCTCTATTACCTCTGAATATTTCTGCATGTATTTCCTTACAAAGATATTCTCCTATAATATTATTATTCTCATAATAAAAGCATTAAAAACAGAAAATCAAATTTATTGAAATACTATTGAATGAGTCTTAGGTGACACTGAATTTTATTAGTTGTATCAATCCCATCTTTAATCATAAAATGATCCAGCTCAGAATCATGTTTTCCATTTAGTTGTTGTATCTGTTTGGTATCCTTCAATCAGCATTAGTTCCTGAATTTTTCCTTGACCTCCATGAGCTCAATAATTTTGACAACTTCAGGACAATTATTCTGTAGAATTTTCATCAATTTGTGTTTATCTGACATTTCTTCATAATTAGAATCAAGTTCTCCCTTTATGCCAGAAATATCACAGCACTGATACTGAATGCATCCTACCCAGTGGCACACAATTTTGACTTGTCCCATTATTGGTGATGTGTACTTTATTTTTTATTTTATTTTATTTTTTATTTATGATAGTCACAGAGAGAGAGAGAGAGAGAGAGAGAGAGAGAGGCAGAGACACAGGCAGAGGGAGAAGCAGGCGTGCACCGGGAGCCCGACATGGGATTCGATCCCGGGTCTCCAGGATCGCGCCCTGGGCCAAAGGCAGGCGCCAAACCGCTGCGCCACCCAGGGATCCCTGATGTGTACTTTAATCGCCTGATTAAGATGGCATCTGGCAGATTTCTCCACTATAGAATTACTCTGTGCTTTTCTTTGTAACTAGTAAATATTCTGTGGGGAGACCCTTTGGCTTTTTTTTCTTCCAAGTGTATTCAAACAGGTATGCATAACATTCATATAAGTTTAAGGCATACAATGGAATGTCTTGATACACATATTTTATGTAATGATTACCACAATAGGGTTAGTTAAACCTTTATCCTCTCACAAAATTACTTTTATTTTTGATTGTGAAAACATTTAAGATCTATTCTCTTAGCAACTTCCAAGAATATACAATACTGTTGTTAACTGCAAGCACCACGCTGTACATTAGATCTTCAGATCTTAGCCATCCTGCAACTGGATGTTTGTGCCTTTTCATTAACATTTTCCTCACTCCCACAGCCCCTGTTTTTCTACTTTCTGTGTCTATGAATTCTGCTTGTTAAACTTCTGCAGGTAAATGAAATCATGTAGTATTTGTCTTTGACTTATTTCACATAGCATAATGCCCTCAAATTTCATCCATGTTGTCACAAATGATAAGATTTCCTTCTTTCTCATGACTAAATAATATTCCATGTGTGTACCTTTTTTTTTAAATCTAGTCATCCATAGTGAGACAACTTAGGTTGTTGTTTCCATTATCACACTTATTGCACATAATGCATATTGAGTGCTGACACCTCTTC
Source organism: Canis lupus dingo (assembly GCF_003254725.2). Taxonomy (NCBI): domain Eukaryota; kingdom Metazoa; phylum Chordata; class Mammalia; order Carnivora; family Canidae; genus Canis; species Canis lupus. The sequence continues at coordinate 25,644,153 of NC_064261.1, read as the reverse complement.
AAGATCATGATCTTCTATGGATATATATCTGGATGTGGGATTGCACGATCATATGCTAGTTCTGTTTTTAAATATTTGAAGAACTTCCAAGCCATTTTCTATAGGGGCTGTAGCAATTCACATTCCCACTAACAGTGTACAAATGTTCCTCTTTCTCTATGTTCTTGCCAACATTTGTTATATATTAGTCTTTTTTGATAATAGCCATTTAAACTGATATGAGGTGGAATGCCCGTGCGGTTTTAGTTTGCATTTCCCTAATAATTAAGGCTGTTGAGTGTCTTTCATGTACCTTTTTATCATTTGTATATCTTCTTTGGAAGACATATCTTTTCAGATCTTCTGCTGATTTTCTAATTGAATTATTTGTTTTCTTGCTATTGGGTTGTATGAGTTTCTCACATATTTTGAATATTAACCCCTGTCAGAAAGGTGGTTTGGAAGTATTTCCTCCCATTCCATAGGTTCCATTTTCATTTTTTTATTGTTTCTTTTGCTCTTCAGAAGCTTTTCAGTTTGAATATAGTCCCTCTTATTCCCCCTTATTCATCATTACTCTGTTTAGATCTTCTATTACTTCATCATTTAGTTTTTGTAGGCTATATGTCCCTAAGAGCTTTTCCATTTCTTCTGGTTGTACAATTTGTTGGTATACAGCTGTTTGTAGTCTTAGCATTTCTTTAGTATTGAAGCCACCTCAGCCCTTCCAGCCAACCTAGGAGTCTTTAAGTTCTAACAAGCACCCTTAGCCTGCAGGATTAGATTAACTAAACCTTTCTTTGCATATTTACAGATCATGCATTATTTCCTAGAAAGAACAGGGTGCTTCTAGATGGGACCAGCCCTCTTGCACCACCCGAAGCAACCAGGCAGCAGACTGTCTTGCAGAACTCCCCCAGGGCACCAAAGAGCCAGACCATCTTGCACAACCTCTCGGCACCATGATAGCATCAATAGCTAGCACTATTGAGGCTGCATGTAATCAAAAATTGTCACAGACCATGCACTCCCTTTATTGATTAACTGCCCTACATCCCTTTAAAAATCTCTGGGCCAAGCAGAAACTGCCAGCCTCCTGAGTAAAGTTCATATCCCTTTCCAATCAAAATTCATCTCTTGAATATTGGCCTTTTAAGCAACGGGCAGCTGAACTTGGGTTTTGGTAATGGTATCAGTGGTAATGTCTTCTCTTTTATTTCTGATTTTATTTTTTGACACTTTTTTTTAGTATAACAGAAGGTTTGCCAATTTTGTTTATCTTTTCTAAAATCAGCTCTTAGTTTCACGGATCTTTTCTATCATTTTTTCTGTTTCATTTATTTCTGCTCTGATCTTTGTTACTTCTCTGCTGCTAACTTTGAGCTTACTCTGTTCTTTTCTTTCTAGTTCTTGAGTTATAAAATTAGGTTGTTTATTTGAAATATTTATTTATTATTATTTTTTAATGTAAAGATTAACACTATAAATTTCCCTCTTAAAGCTGTTTTTGCTGCAGCTTTAGTTTTTATGTTTCTATTTTATTTGTTTCAACATTTTTTTTCAAGTTTCTTTTTATAGTCTTTGATTTCTTTATTGACCCATTGATTTTTCAGGAGTGTTACTAACCATTTCATAATATTGTGGTTGGAAAATATACTTGATATGACTTCAATCATCTTAAATTTGCTAACACTTGTGTGATCTAACATATGATCTATCTTGGAAAATCTGCATGTGCACTTAAGGAGAATGTGCATTCTGTTGGTGTTGGATGCAATGTTCTATAGAGGTCTGTTATGTCCTTTCAAGTTCAAGTACAGATTAAGTCCAATGTTTCCTTATTGATTTTCTCTCTGGATGATTTATCCATTGTTGAAAGGGCATTAAAGTCTTCTACAATTATTGTTTTTTTTTTTTTTTTTTTTTTTGTCTATTTCTCCCTGCAAGTCTGTTAGTATTTAATATATTCAGGTGCTCAGATATTGGGTGCATATAATTTTGACTATTACATTTTCTTGATGAATTGACCCCTTTATCATTATATAATCATCTTCTTTATCTCTTATTATAGCATTTCAGTTAAAGTCTATTTTGTCTGATATAAAAATAGTTATACCTATCTCCTTTTGATTTCTACTTGCATGGAATTATCTTATTCCATCTCTTGAGCTTATTGGCATTCAAAGCTAAAATGAATCTCTTATAGGCAGCATCTATCTGGGTCTTTTTTTAATCCAATCATTCTATGTCTTTTGATTAGAGGATATAAACTATTTACCTTTGGAGTAATTATTAATAGATAAAGAAGATAGCAAGAGAGGATAAATGGATCAAGGGAACTACAAAATGGCCAGAAAACAATTAATAACATGGCATTAGTAGGTATGTATGTATATATATATATATATATATATATATATATATACACATATATATGTATATATATATATAATATACTCAATTCACTACATTTAATCAAAATTTCCTATCAATATTTATTAATGAAAGTGTGTAGGTTCCAAAGTACTTTACAAAAATTATTTTTTGGAATTGAGACCAATTAAAAAAATATATTAATGTCTTGGGATGCCTGAATGGCTCAGTGGTTGAGTGTCTGCCTTTGGCTCAGGTTGTGACCCTGGGGTCCTGGGATCAAGTCCTGCAGCATGCTCCCTGGATGGAGCCTGCTTCTCCCTCTGCCTATGTCTCTGCCTCTCTCTCTCTCTCTCTCTCTCATGAATAAATAAATAAAATCTTTAAAATATATATATATATTAATGTCTTAAAAATAATTGAGGAAATCTGGACAAAGATAAATTAAGTGTAGCATCCTAGATTACAGATAGTATGAAGTATATACATAGATATGGTGTGTTTAAGGAAGCTCAATATTTCTCTCTATATATCTATAGATATAGAAATAGATATATATAGATATATAGATATAGATAGATACAGATATATAGATATAGATATATAGAGAAATATTGAGCTTCCTTAAACACACCATAGTGAAACAAGTTCAAAAGAATAAAATTATATAAACCAAAAATAAATCAAATTTCTGAGTAATTAGTCACTCAACTACTTCTTTTCATAATACCTAATAAAAAATTATGTCTTGGTGTTAATAAAAGACTAACATTTTAAAAATTATCATTAATAAGACCCCTAAAGCAATAAAATATTAAATACAAATAACCTATTCATATAATTCTCAAGGAAAGCCAATAATGTAATTTCAAAGAAATTAACACTAGTACATATCTGTACAGCACACTGTATTAATTGTAGAACATCTATGAATCATGACATTTCATCATATAATGAGAGGAAAGTTGCCAGTGGAATGAATTGTTAATACTTTTTTATCTTGGCTATGACAAATAAAGAGCCATTTTTATTACTATTGTTAATGATATTTATGTATATGTGTTTAATCTGTATGTATAATTTTTATCATCTTTTTAACATAAATATTAATTCATTTTTCATACTTTCCATGTGTTAAGAAAATCTAACACTCTGACATTTTCAAAAAGTATAAACTAGCTTATTTAGCAATATGGCCAACATAAGGTGAGGAGTCAACTCTTCACTTCTATTTCATTTAAAAACTGATAACTCTTCTAAGTGTACATTACTCTGGAAAGTCAGATATCATTTAAGAGACAATTCAGAGAATTGAAACTCAGGAGATCTAAATTCTGGCCATGCTTCTGCCAAAAGCTTCCCATGTAATGTTGAACATGCATCTTTATTTTATCATTTGTAAGTGCATTGTGTAAATAATTTCTAAATTTCATAGGGTTCTGTATTCTAAGACTTTTATATTATGATAATATTTTCCATAAGTAGAATAATATTAAAGTGTTCTAAAATTCTCTACTGAATAATTATAGAAGGATTTCATCGATACTTATTTTCATTTTATGTTATGTAACATAAATGGAGTAGAAGCCTGACAGGCTATCTACCATAAAAGACAGGATGATCAATACGTTAAGTTTACCCCTGGCTGTGGTGCAGCAAGCCAATAAAATAACAGTCATTAAACATCTTTATCTAGTAAATGTAGGCTATATCTTATGTAGTGATTCCATATGAGTCAGCATTGATAGATATAATGACCATCATATCATTTTGATGATTTTGGACATTTCGCTCCTGTTCAAGTACAAGACAAGAAAGTCCTGAAGGGATCAGCAACATTTAATTGCTCCTTTCAAAGTAGAGGGTTGGAATGTGGAGTAAGTGAACTAAACCATCATTAAAAATGGTTAGCATTGGGCAGCCCCGGTGGCTCAGCGGTTTAGCGCCACCTTCAGCCCAGCGTGTGATCCTGGAGACCCGGGATCAAGTCCCAAGTTGGGCTCCCTGCATGGAGCCTGCTCTTCCCTATGGCTGTGTCTCTGCCTCTCTCTCTCTCTGTCTGTCATGAATAAATATAATCTTTTAAAAAAATAGTGAGCATCTCTTTCTCAGTATAGCCACTGATTAAATTTCTTTGCTTGGTACAAATGGGGGGAAAATGAGGACATTAAATGACAGGAGCCTGTATTCTTAGGCAAGAGAGTACTGTTGAAACTGGTTTGCATTATTTGGGCCAGAGTGAAGTGGTTAAGAATTCATTCCACAGATTTTCTCTATAAAGTATTCAGAAACAATATGAATTTCTGAGGAAAGTCTAAAGAATGAAAAAGTTAATGTATGAAAGAAAAATCTAGCTGGCATTGGACTTATTTGTTATATTGGATAAAAATGATGAAGTTATGTCAACCTGTCCTCTTCAGTGAAACGTAATAATAGTGTGACATTAAGCAAATGAGTTGTCTCCATGGGATTTAATTTTCACCTCTGTGAAAATCATCACTTGCCTATCGAGAGGAGGGCTCTGTACCAGAAAAGCATTGAACTTTTTTGAATTTCAGTTGATATTTTTATATGTGCCATGGCCTTATTTTCTGAGGACGTCTTAAGGAAGTCTATTTTAGCCATTGAGGAGACCTTCGTATTCTTGTTTCTTTATTTTTTTTTTTCTATTTTGTGTTACATGTCAGATATTATATAGAAAAAGTATTTTTGCATACCATTAATAGTTTATGAATATGTTATAGTTACTTGTTTTAATAGAATGAGAAAATGCAGGATGTTATAAAGGAAAAATAAGTCTTATAATTCTTGCATTCAAAAATAACTATTTTGAGTGTTTCACCTCCAAATTCATTTCAGTGTGTATGTACCTATTATTCTGTTGCCAAGTGAGATTTCAGTAGCCAATTTTCTTTTTAACTTAACAATATTATGAACATTATTTAAGGCCAATAAATTTAATCCTAAAACATTGCTCTTAATTATTCCATGGCATTCTAGTATATGAATTATATCATGCTACATGTATCCACTCAGCTTAGATTGACATTAAAATTGTTCCTGGACTTTCATAATTATAAATATTTTTAACTCCTTTGTTGAGATATAACTAACATAAACTACACACATTGAAAGTGTATGAGGTGATAAAGCTTGGTGTATACATATTTGTAAAGTGATACCACACTCAAGATGATGCCTATATCCACTGTCCTTCAAGGCTTCCTCATGACTCTGTAATTCTTCAACTGAGCTCACCTTTCCTCAGGCAGCTATGAATCTCTTTTCTATCACTACATAGTTGTTTTTATAAGTAGAGTTTTATACAAATTAGATCATATAGTACATACTCAGTATTGTGACTTCTTTCACTAGCATGACTATTTTGAGATTCAGCTATGTGTTTGAGTATAACAATGGTTCATATATGGTTGTCGCTGAATAGTATCCTTTGTATGTGTATACCACGTTTGCCTTATACATTCTCACACTGATGAAACTTTGGATTAATTACAGTTTGGTGCTATTAAAAATAAAGATGCAATGTACTTCTGTGAAAGCCTTTGTATAAATGTATGCTTTTTTTTTTTTCCTCTTGGCTAAATACCTATGAGCAGAGTAGCCAGATCATGTGGTAAGTGTATATTTAACTTTTAGAAATTGCCAAACTGTTTTTCCAAAGTTTTTTATATTCCCACCATAGTATATGACTGTTGCAATTGTTCCACATTCTTTTCTTTTTTTTTCCACATTCTTGACAACATTTGATGTGGTCAGACTTTTTGTTTTTAGCCATTCTAATAGGTGTGTAGTGCTATCTCATCAAGGTTTTAATTTACATTTCCCTGATGATGAACAATTGAACTTCATTTCAAGTGCTTATTTTCCATAAAAAGGACTTCCTTCAATGTTACCAGGGGTGAGAGCAATGGATTCTTTCAGCTTCTGTGTGTCTGAAGTTTATTATCTTAGTTTTTAAAAGATACTCTGCTTACACAGACCTCTAGTTTAACAAGTTTTGTTTTCTTCTGTTGGCTTATTTCTTTCAGTACTTAAAAGACATGGCTCCATGGTTTTCACACTTGCATGGATGTGTGTGTGTGTGTATGTATATATCTATCTATCTATCTATCTATCTATCTATCTATCTATACACATATATATAACTGGAGTTCGATTTGCCAACATATATAGTATAACACCCAGTGCTCATCCCATCAAGTGCCCTCTCAGTGCCCATCACCCAGTCACCCCATCCCCCTGCCCACCTCCCCTTCCACTACCCCTTGTTCATTTCCCAGAGTTAGGTGTCTCTCATGTTTTGTTACCCTCTCTAATTTTTCCCACTCATTTTCTCTCCTTTCCCCTATAATCCCCCTCACTATTTTTAATATTCCCCATATGAGTGAAACCATATAATGATTGTCCTTCTCCAATTGACTTATTTCACTCAGCATAATACCCTCCAGTTCCATCCACATTGAAGCAAATGGTGGGTATTTGTTATTTTTAATGGCTGAGTAATATTCCATTGTATATATAGACCACATCTTCCTTATCCATTCATCTTTTGATGGACACCAAGGCTCCTTCCACAGTTTGGCTATTGTGGACATTGCTGCTATAAACATCGGCGTGCAAGTGTCTTGGCTTTTCACTGCATCTGTATCTTCGGGGTAATCCTAGCAGTGCAATTGCTGGGTCATAGGGTAGCTCTATTGTTAACTCTTTAAGGAACCTCCACACAGTTTTCCAGAGTGGCTGTGCCAGTTCACATTCCCACCAACAGTGCAAGAGGGTTCTGTTTTCTCCACATCCTCTCCACTTGCATGGTTTCTGACCAGACAGCAGCTGAGAAAAATAGGATATTTTTAAGATATTCCTCTTTTAAGATATTCCTCTTATCATGTTTTTTGAGCAGACTGATTAGGATGTAGTTTGCTGTGATCTTGCTCATATTTCTCGAAATTGTACTTCGTTTACTCTAAGTCTTGGGTCTGTACTTTTCATTGGGTCTGGAAAAACTTCAGGTTTATTTCTTGAAACTCTTTTTGCAATTTTCTCCTATTTTGAGTTCTAATTATATGTACATTAGGCCACATTTGTGTCACTTCTGGTTTGGTTTTACTCCTCAGTATGGATTATATTTCCTTCTTTCTTCGAATGTCTGGTCATATCTGATTGCCAGACACTGTGAATATTTCCCTGTTGGGGTGAGTACTGGCTATTTTTGTATTGCTACAAATATTCTTGAGCTTTGTTCTGGGGCACAGTTAAAGTATTTGGAAACAGTTTGATCTTTTTAGATGTTGCTTTTAAGTTTTTTTTTTTTAATTGGATTGTTTTTCTACGGTTGAGCTGCCACTGTGAAAATTGTATGGAGTTTCCTCAAGAAATTAAAAATGGAAATACCATATGATCCAATAATTCCACTATTGGGTATTTACCCAAAGAAAGCAAAAACACTAATTTGAAAAGATATACATACTCCTGTGTTTATTGCAGTATTATTTACAATAGCCAAGGTATAGAGGCATCCTAAGTATCCATTGATAGATGAATGGATAGGAAAGATAGGAAAAACACAAACATGTGTGTGTGTGCATATATAATGGAATACTATATAGCCATAAAATGAGATCATGCCATTGGAAAAATATAGATGGATTCAGAGGGTATTATACTAAGTGAAATAAGCCAGACTGGGAAAGATAAACACCATGTCATTCATGCATATGTGGAATCTTAAAAAAAAAAAGTGAATAGACAAGCAAAAAGCAGAATTAGACTTAAAAATACAGAGAACAAGTGGATGGTTGCCAGAGAAAAGGATGATTGGTGATGGAAAAAATGGATGAAGGGGAGTGGGATACAGGCTTTCAGTTATGGAATGAGTAAGTCATGAGAATAAAAGGCACAGCATAAGGAATGGAGTCAATGACATTGTAATAGTGATGTATGGGGACAGCTAGTAGCTACACTTGAGGTGAAAAATAACATAAAATATAAACTTACTGAAACATTGTTCATTTAAAACTAATGGAACAAAAATAAATAAATAAATAAATAAATAAATAAATAAATAAATAAAATAAATAAATAAATAAATAAAACTAATGGAACATTGTGTGTTGACTGTACTCAAATAAAAACAACTTACAAAAAAATGCTCAATATTGTTTTTAGAAAGGACTACATCAGTCCTTAGTCCATAAGAAATTATTCCTGTCTTTTTAGTAGGGATCCAGTGAGGCAAGTGAGGCATCCAGGCTGAAAATGTATGGTTGCACTCATGCTTAGGCTGCTACATGTGGCTACTTGGGCATAAATACCTATTTATGAGTGGGGCTCCAGGTTGCAAAATATAAGGAAGCACTCATTCTCATGTGCCAGTCCTTCACTTGTAGGAACTTGAAAGTGAGTACCTCCTTAACTGTGCTTAATGAGTGCCTCACTTCTATTGTCTTATTCCTAGCTCACTCTGTGTACCCTACACCCCCCAAATGATAAAATTTTCAAGTAGCCTTCGTGGGAACAGTCACAATTCCTAGAACTCTGGAAACACTGGACACTGTTTTCTCAAATTCTCTCATATGCTTCTTTCCTAGCCTTATGCAGTTTCCTCACACATATTCACCAATCAATACTCGGTAAATATCCAAGATGGACATTCCACAGCTGTCTAGAGTTCATTTTCTGAGCATCTCTTTCCTTATTAGCACTTTGTCCTGCAAATTCTAGCTAACTTGACTTCCTGGATTCTTAGCCTCATCTTCTCAACTCAGTGTAGCTTCTAAGTTCAGCCTGGGTGACTCCTCCCTGCGCCACAGTCTGGAGACCCTTCTAGGGCATGACCTGGGGCAGTCATAATGTTCACACGATATGTTTGCCATTTCTTAGTGATCATAATCTATCATTACCTGATCTCCAGTGCCTTGAGTATGTGTTTCTAATATTGCCCAATACTACTGTTGTTGATTCAAGTGGAAGGGAAAATATAATGCCTGCTTCTTCATGTCAGCCAGAGTAAAGTATCATATAAATGGTGTTCTAAAGAACATACTTTTGTTTATATATTTCTGCACATTTTTATTATTTTACAGAGTGGAATTGATTTTTCTGGAGGGGATCTGTGCTACTCTGAGTACCTGCAATGCATAGAGCCTTCTTCTGAATTAAAATTCATGTATGTGCCACGTGCTGAGATAATCCCCTGAGAACTAAATGGGAGCTATGGCTAAAATTAGCACTCTGATTATTTAGTACAAGTTATTGCTTATTGCAGAAATGCAGAGAGGGTTTTCAACAAAACATCTAACTTATAGCAGGCTGAAATATGCTAAGTGATGTTAAGCATGGTTCTTAAAGTCTACACAATTCCTCATGGAACAGAAGGTTGATAGTGATATTCTTCTCCCTCCACATACTGAGGGTCCAGTTGTTTCCAAGGAAATTCTGGCAGAAATTTGTCAAATCTCTTTTATTCTTAAACTTTTACCTTGAATTACCAGTAAAATTAAATTTCTTGGTTGCAGAATTGCCTTTAACATGCATGGTAGCACTGCCACCCAGGTATTATATACAAGTTCTAGATAATAATTTTTTACTCTGCCACCAAAACCTTTATTCCACATTGATTACAAATTTTGCAGTAGTGACAAGGTATCACTGCAACTAGAGAGTGATGATGGATCTTTGGATGTACCCAATGTATTTGAGGCTTAGGGTAGCCAGAGAAGATAATGCTGGTCCTAAAAGATTTGTACAAGAAGCAGGGCTAGCTGAATGTTCACCACCTGGATGTTGTTCAGCAGTCTAGGTACTTGTTTGTCATGAGAAATATGCTCAAAATGGCATAGGCATGCAGGTTGATGGGTCACACCAATCAGATTCTCTCTCAAGAGTTTGAATAAGCATACAACCAAAGAGTGAGCATCAGCTGATGCAGCAGAAACAAAGACAGAGAGCAAGTAGTTTAGTACAATAGCTCAGTGTGAGAACAGGAACAAAGAAGCCCAACTGCTGGGTGGACAGAGGAATAATACAGAGACAGAACAACAGGGTGTTGTGGATTCTGCTATAATTGCTCCTGGCTGGGTGATGGTTCAAACTATTTGCAGTAATGATGAAGTTCCTTACTTCCCTATATGTCTTATAATAAATGTAATAAATCTCCAATGGTAATCAAGCGTGTTCTTTACCTTGCAATATTTACGAATTAATGTCTGCCCTTTCCTTTTTATTCTCTCCATATGCAGAAGGTTGACCTCATCATATGTCCTGGCTGATGGTATACAATCATCAAATGTCTATGTAATACAACTTTCTTTAATTTCTTCTACTCCACTCTGATCTGTGTTCCTTTTCCTCTCCTAACTCATAAATACATATTTATGTGGGTGCATATATACCTTGTAAACTAATTAGCATTCTACGTATTTATTTTTAATTTATGTAAATTGACTGTAGGAAACCTTCCATTTCTCACATTTTCATTGCTTATGTATTTAAGAGTTACATATGTTGCTCCATGTACATTTAGATTATTGCTTCTAGATACTGTATAACATTCTACAATATACCTTATATTTCCTAAATTATGCAGTCTCTAGATACCTTCAACCCTCCACAAAAGAAATAATGCTTTAGTAGTTATCATTGTTCAGGTCTCTGTAGACTTCCTGTGCATAATTGGGAGTTATTTTCTGAAATGGAATTGCTGAGTGTTAGGTTATGAGCATAATTACAAAATGCATTATACTGTCTGTATAGTATAGTATTACACCCTCCCACCTCCCACCAGCATTACACAAGTGTTCTCAGTTCTCCACATTCTCCCAGAACCTGGGATCATTGTTTTTTTCCCCCCTAATTCTCACCAATCTGATTTCAGTAATGTGACAGCTCATTGTACTTGTTATTTATAGATTTTTTCTCTTCATTTTTAGTGAGTTAAAAGAAGAAAATTAAAACAAAAAGGAAAATTTGTTAGACATTTTGATTTCCCCTTTTACAGAATTGTCTATCCAAACGTCCTTTTAAAAAAGTGAAACCCTGGGTTTCCTAGTTTTTCTTATCAACGTGGAAGAAAAGTTATTAAATATTTTAGCTATTAATCCTATTTTAAAAGTGTTAATTATTATTCAACATTGAATAGACATGTGAGGACAGATGGCAATGCAAGCAGAGAGGTAGAAATCCTAAGGAAAAAAATCAAAAGAAATGCTAAAGATAAAAAGTGCTATAAAAGACATGAATGCCTTTTCTGGGTTAAATAATAGACTTACACAACTAAAGGAAGAATCTCTAAGATTGGGATATCTCAATAGAAAACTCCAAAACTGAAAAGCAAAGGGAACAAAGACTGATTAAAAAAGAATCTGGAACAGAATAGCATCCTAAAAAAGATAAAACATATGCAAAATGGGAACACTAAAAGGAGAAGGAAAGAGAAAGAAACACAATAAATATTTGAATTAACAAGCAAGAATTTCCTCAAATTTAAGTCTGTGCTTCCATCAAACCACAGATCCAGTAAATTCAAAGAACAGTTAGCAGGAAGAATGCCAAAATACTACACCTAAATATATAATTTTAAAACTACAGAAAATCAAGGATCTAGAAAATATCCTGAAAGAAGACAGAAGAAAAAAATATTTCTCTATACAAGAACAAAGATAACAGTGATACCTGGCTTCTCTTCCAAAGCCATGAGAGCAAGAATAATGGACCAAAACATTTAAAGTGCTGGGAGAAATAAAATCCCAACCTAGGATTTTGTACACTGAAAAATTTTCTTTTAAGAGTGAAGAAGAAATAGATTTTCTCCACGAACAAAAACTGAGAGAATTTGCTGCCAGTTGACATGCGTTGCATGGAATGTTAAAAGTTCGTTAGTTCTCTAAAGGAAAACAATATAAGTCAGAAATTTGAAACTATATAAAAAAATGAGGAATATCAAAGAAGGGATAAATATGGTTGTAAATATATTTTGCAAACTCAATAGAAACCATCCAAAAAGATAAAAGAAAAAAGTATAACTGATATGCCAGGAAAGAAAAGAAAAAGAATTCAAAAGATGCTCAACTAAAACCACAAAAGGCAGTACAATAGTGGAAGACAAGAATAGGAACAACAAGAATGAGGGCAACAACTAGAAACAAATAATGAGTATGGGAGATATTAACCCAAATATATCAATAATTACTTTAGATGGCAAGACTCCAAATGCATCAAATAAAAGGCAGAGATTGTCAAAGTTGATTAAACAAGACTCAACAATAATTTTTCTACAAGAAATACACTTTAAATATAAAGCCACATATGAAATAAAAGTACATGGGGGCAGGTAAATATTCCATATTGATTTTACAAAAGAAAGTCTGATATATTAATGTCAGACAGAGCAGGCTTCAAGGCAAAGAAACTGATCAGGTATGAAGAAGGGCATTACGTAATGAAAAAGGGACCAATCCTTCAACAATTCTCCAAGAAGACACAGCAATCCTTAATCTGCATGAGTCTGTCAGCAGAACATCAGATTATATGAGGCAAAACCTCATAGCAGGGACAAGGAGAAATACATTATCATATTTGAAGACTTCAAATGATACATTATCATATTTGATTTGCCCATTATCATATTTGAAGACTTCAACACCTGTCTATTAGAAATAAACAGAGACAGCAGACAGAAAACCAATAAGGATAGTAGAACTCAACCACACCATCAAACAAGTGGATATAATCAGCACTGATGGACTACCTCATCCCAAAACAGCAGAATGCACATTATTTTCAAGCTCACATGGAACATTTACCAAGAGATAGACCACATTTTAGTCCACAAAATACATCTTAACACATTTAAAAGAATAGAAACCACATATTATCTACTTTCAAACCACAATGAAATCAATACGGAAAAAAACCTGAAAAAAATATGAAAAATATGTGGAGATTAAATAAACATTTCTTAAAAACATCAAAGAAAGACAAAATCTCAAGAGAAATTTTAAATTTTTTCGGATTAAAGGAAAAAGAAAACACAATTTATCAAAGGATGGTATGCAGTAACACAGTATTTAGAGGGAAATTTATATTACATATAAGAAAAGCAGAAAGATACAAAATCATTCACCTATGTTTCTAATTTAGGATACTAGAAAAAGAAGGGCATATTAAATCCAAAGTCAACAGAAGAAATAATAAAAATTAGAGCAGAAATAAATGAAATGGAAAACAGTAAAGAATATTGGCAAACCAAAAAGCAGTTCTTGGAAAAATTCAGTAAAATTAATGAGCCTCCAGTTAAGATAAATAAGAAAAAGGAAAGAGAGAATACAAATTACTAAAAACAGAAATAATAAAGGGTGAGTCACTACAGATTCTATGGATATTAAAAGAATATTAAAGGAATACTATGAAAGCTTTTTTGCCCACAAATTTGATAATCTAGATGAAGCGGACAAATTCCTTTAAAATTTTTTTTTCCAAAAGTCACACACACAAAAAAAGAAAGAAATACACATTCCGAATAAGCCCATATCTATTAAAGAAATGAAATCAATAATTAATAACCTTAAAAACTGATAGCCTTAGGTTCTAGTAGGTTGGTGAATTCAACCAAACCTTGGGGGAAAAAATGCCAGTTCTCTGTAGTCTCCTTCAGAGGATAATGGCAGAATACTTCCCAACTCATACTATAAGGCCAGGATTACCTTAATTCCAAAAGCAGATGAAAACATTACAAGAGAAGTACAGAACAATATCTCTCATGAACATAGATGCAAAATCTTTAATAAAATATTGAATCCAAAAATGTTTTAAAATAAATGTACACCAGGGATCCCTGGGGGGCGCAGAGGTTTGGCGCCTGCCTTTGGCCCGGGGCGCGATCCTGGAGACCCGGGATCGAATCCCACGTCAGGCTCCCTGCATGGAGCCTGCTCCTCCCTCTACCTGTGTTTCTGCCTCTCTGTCTCTCTGTGTGTGACTATCATGAATAAATAAATAAAATCTTTAAAAAAAAAAAAATAAAAAAAAAAATAAAAAAAAAAAATAAATGTACACCAGAAGCAAATGGGATTTAACCCAAGTATGCACTCTGAGTCAACATTCAAAAATCAGGCAATGTAGCCTATCACATCAACTAATTGAAAAAGAAAAATCACATGATCACATCAGTAAATGCCAAAAAAAAAAAAAAAAAAGGATTTGAAAAAAATCTAACACCCAGTCATGCTAAAAAGTTTCGATAAACTAGGAATATAATAGGAATTTCCCTAATTTGATAAAAAATATCTTCAAAAGCCTACAGCTAATGTCATACTCAGTTTTGAGAAACACAAAGCTTTCCCAATGATTTCAGATGCAAGAAAAATATGTTCCTTCTTACCACTTCCTTTTCATCATAACACTGACATTGTAGCTAATGCAATAACACACAAAAAAGAAAAAAAGAGAGAGAGAGAGGAAGGAGGAAAGGAGGGAGGAAAAGAAAGGAGGAAGAAAAACTATATAGACTGGGAAAGGACACATAAAACTGTCCTTGTTCATCAATAATTCTTTATGTAGAAAAAAAAAAAACAATTGACAAAAAATGCCCCTAGAACTAATAAGTAATTATAATAAGGTCACAGAATATAAGGTTAATGTATAAAAGTCAGTTGATTTCTATATAGCACAATGAACAAGTGGAATTTTAAATTGAATACACAATAATATTTATATTAGAACTCAAAAAAATGAAATACTTAGGTATAAATCTAATGATATATATTCTCTATATGAGAACTATGACAAAACTCTGAAGAATAAAGATCTAAATAAGTGAAGAGATACTTCACGGTCATGGATAGGAAGATTCAACATTGTCAGATTCAGTTTCTCCCAATTTATCTTACATTCAATAAAATCCTAATCAAATTTTAGCAAGTAATTCTTTACATATCAACAAGATGATTCCAAAGTTTACATGAAGTGACAAAAGACCCATAATAGAATAAATTTGAAAGAGAAGAATAAAATCAGAGGATTGGCTCTAGCTAACTTGAAGACTTACTATAAAGCTACAGTAATAAAACGAATGTGATATACTGACAGAATAAATGAATAGCTCTGTGAAACAGAACAGAATGCACATAAATGAACTCACATATATAGGGTCCACTGATCTTTAACAAAGGAGCAAAGGTGAGACAGTATGGCAAAAATAGCCTTTTTAAAAAATGAAGCAACTGGACATCCACATGCCAAAAAATGAATCTTGACACAGTCTTTACACCTTCTAAAAGGATTAATACAAAACCATAGACCTAAATGTAAGACATGAAACGATAAAAATCGTAGAAGATAACCAAGAAGACTTTGGTATGACAATAACCTTTTATACACAATAACAAAATCATGATCCTTAAAATAAATAACTGATAAACTAGACTTTTTCACAATTAAAATGCAATTAAAAACAACTGCTCTGTGAAAGACAACGTCAAGGGAATACAATGAACCACATAATTGGAGACAGTATTTGCAAAATACACATCTGGTAAAGCACAATTATCTAAAATATACATAACATTGATACAAAATATAGATAATAAAATAACAAAATATTCCAATAAAAAAATGAGCCAAAGACCTGAACAGAATCTCCTCAAATTTCTTATACACACACACACACATACACACACACACACATATATACAGGAGAGATATACACATACACACACATATATATACACACACACATAAATACATATATATCCTTGGCATATATGTAAATATAAATACATACATACATATATCTTTCTGGAAAAAAATATGAAAAGATCCTTCACGCCAGATGTAATCAGGGAAATTAAAATTAAATAATGAGATACCACTATTCACCTATCAGAAATACCTAAATGCAGAATACGGACATTGCCAAATGCTATTGAGGATATGGAACAACAGGAACTCTCATTCATTGCTGTTGGCAATGCAAAATGGTGAAGTCACTGCGCTAGTTTCTTTACATAACTAAATGTTCTTTTGCCAACGGCAATCATCCTCCTTGATATTGACCCAAAGACATTGAGAACTACATCCATAGAAACACCTGCCCATGGATTTTTATAGCTGTTTTATTCATAATTGCAAAACTTGAAAGCAAATGAGATATCCTTCAGTAGGTGAAAGGATAAATATGCCATGGCACATCCAGACAATGATTATTCAGTACTTCAAAAAAAAAGAGTTATTAAGGAGAAAGCTTAAATACAAATTACGAAGTAAAGGAGACAATCTTGAAAGGTTATCTACCATATAATTCCAAATGTATGAGATTCTGGGAAATGCAAAACTATAGAGACAATAGAAAGATCAGTGACTACCAGAGTTTGGGGGAGAAGGGGTAAATAGATGAGCACAGATAATTTTAGGGCAAAAAACCCCCAAAACCCTGCTATTTGATGATCTAATAATGGGTTCATAGTATATACCACAGCAAGAATGAACTGTAATGTAAAGTGTGGGCTTAGGGTGATGATGATGTGTTGATGTAAGTTCAACAATGATAACAAATGGACCACTCTGATGAGGGATGTTGAAAATGCAGGAGGTTGTGCATGTGTGGGGGATGGGGCTTATGGGAAATCTCCAAAATTTCCTCTCAATTTTTCTGTGAACCTACAATTTTTCAAAAATATAAATAAAGAACAAGAAAAAAACATTTAGGGATGGCTGAAAGAATCCTCACAGGGTCTGTGCGGTTTCTGCTGTGCCTGTGCTTCACATCCTACCTGCACTCCCATGAGCTTCAGATACCTAGTTGGTCTCTTTTCTTAGACAAATTGACAGATTGATTCCTCAGATTCCTCTGGCATTATATTCTTTTTGTCTGTAACAGGTGAGTTGATGCCTGGCCCTGGAATTCTGCTTCCATGGGAGGCCATGAAAATAAATATGCCTTAGCTTAGATCCAGAGTGTCCACTGTGAGTTCATTCCTGACTATTTATAGGCATTGTTGGCATAGAGATGACAAAGATTTGGCATCCAGAGGACAAATCAAGAAGATGCCTCAGAATGTGCCATTGCTAACTTAATGTGCATCACAATGACTCATTCGTGTCCTTTCCTTGGTATTCACTAGCTAGATAGTTAGAAAGTTAAATACTTGACTCTTGTTGATCATAAAGCCCAAATACGATCTTTGCAGCAAGTAGGGTACATCTCTATTATACTACAGAGACAGAAAGCCAGAGATTATTGTTTGTTTTAAATTTTAGGAACTTCATATTAAAGCGTCACTGTATAAACAAGACTGCAGTGGTAACTTAACTAATTAAAGATTCATTGACAAGGAAAAGAGTCAGATAGATTGCAATAATAATGGTAAGTCTAACTACTTAGTATTCCCCATAGTTTGTCTGCCGATATGAAAGTAAGAACAAATATGATTGTACACTATTAAAGATTATTAAGCATGGCAAGTGTAAAATTACTTCTGTAATGCATATTTTCCCTTAAAATCACGGAGTGATCTTGCAGGCCCAAGGCTTAAGGCACTTGTTAAAACACATCCATCTTGAGACTTTCAGCTGTCAAATGTGGCTGCCTAATAGGGAGGCCTAACAAAGAGAAGTCTGCTGCTACCTATGCATGCTGAGAGAAGTGGAATGTTCCCTGGATTAAAGCTCACACTGACCCAGCTGTCTTCAAGGTTTGCAAAAAGCCTTAGAGAGCTTCCCAAGAGGTTGCTGGAGACAAGGTTGATCTGTTCTAATTACTTCACAGAGGATATGAAATTGTTTGTATAGCCCATTGTGAGCACTCTCTGTTATTATGAAGGGTGATCAAAATAACACTCTCTAACAGTAGGAAATGGTTATATAGCTGCATACTTATTGCTGTTCTAATTTTCAAAGAATGCCAGGGAAAAAATATTTCTACCCACATAGGATGAATCCTCAGAAGGGAAATGGTTTCTCAGGGATTAAAAATCCACGAGAGTTTCAAGTTTAATGCCTCCTCTTGACATATTTTGTGACCTCATTCAAGAATCTGACTTTTTATTTTTATTTTTATTTTTATTTTAAGAATCTGACTTTTGATGACTCTATCCTCTTAACTATGGTTCCAGAAACTACTATAGAGCTAGTGAGTGAAAGCTACAGAGATATAGATTTTGGCTTGATAGAAGGAAGGATTCCCTGGTGAACATAGCTGCCTACCACTAAAATTTGCTCCTTGGGAAATAGAGAGATTCTTAATCATACAAGGACACAAATTGGGCAAAGTTGGTAAAACAAAATAACATGGATTAGATAAAATCTATCAGAGTTTTAAAATTTATTTCAAGTAAATCCCACAGCCATCCTGGGCGATAGATATTGTAATCCTTATTTTATAGATGAGCAACCTGTGGCATAGAATGGTAAAATGATTTTCTCAGCGTCATACAGTTTATAATAAGAAGTGTATTTGAGTCCAGTTCTGTCAGTCAGATTTCAAAGACCACTTTCCACCCACTGCACAGAGATGCTATGGATAGGAACCCTGAACTAGGCAGAAATCAGATGAAATAATCCATGAATGATGGAAGTCTCTTGCTTTTTAGTAACAGGATATAAATTGTCCTAATCCTCAGTTCCAATTCCCATATAAGCTCAGAGTTTTCCTATAATTTTACAACTTATTTCCTAATGACTCCTTAGTTTCTACTCCTGAATCTATATAGACGTCTTGCTTCAGAATATCAACAGACAAATCACAAAGATCTCTCTGTTCTTTGTTTACCAGAGCACATCAAATCCCACTCAGAATTTTCTGTGTTTCTGTGCTTTATTAAAGACCATTCCATCATATCCCCTGGCTATCTTTATGCTCTTCCTACAGTTCCTTGGGATATCCAGCCCACCTCCTCTCTTTTCCACTCTCTTACAGGGTGGGCTTACTGTATTACTGTATTTAATTCTTTAAAATCTGAGGTAGGGAATAGCTAACTTTTCTTCTTCTCTTTCACAAAATTGTCCCTTGATCAGGGGCTGCAATTTTGATAAGTTTGTAATATAGAAGTAAGCAAAAAATAATTGGCTCCCTGCTTTACAGCAATAACACTGGCAGCAGTTTAGTATGGAATCTTAGGGATACAACTGGAACCAGGAAGACAAATTAAGATCATTTCAATAGTCTGGAGAAAAAGAATGTGAAAAGGCCTATGTTGATTTACTGGTTGAGCGCTCAGTCTTCAAATAACTGCTTGGAACTGGTTGAAAGCCAGCCCTTTCTCTGCCCTCCATCTTTCCCTTCACCTTCCCCACATCCTCACCTTGAGAGGCTCAGGAGGGGTTAATACACCAAGAACCACCACTAGAGCATGCCCTTGTAGTGACAGAAATTGAAAAGAGATTGAAATCTGTCATAGACGTTGCTGCTGGGGGAAAGCCAAGAAAAAGGAGACAAGTTTAGATCCATGGAGACAGATGAATATTAAAAATGAGAGAATAAGAGAAATAGAGAATGACATGAGATTGTGTAGCAAAAGGTAGAATACAGAAAGTGACAGGGGTGTGATGAATGTATCATTTAAGGGAAAGAAAAAGTGAGCACAATCCTTGCAGGAGAACATAGACTTCATTGGAGATTTAGATTCAAACTATAGGTTGCTAAGGACTTTGACATTCCAAATACCCTTTCAGTAAGAAATGGGAGGGTCCTAGAAATTAATTGCAGTCCATTCCATATTAGAGTCCACACCTCTTCATAATGAAGGTGTAGGTTGAGGTTTGGGAAGAATTCCAAAGTCCTAAGGCTATATTAGAGAGATAAGTTACTTCATCTAGCCCAAAGAATGTACCTACTGGTACAAGACCATATCCCAGCCCCAGAAGGTAAGACCAAGGTCAAAGACTAAGGAATAGGACTCAAATGGGTGATGGAACCATAAAATTGAAAAATAAGGAAAATACATATAGTGAAACTAAGTCGAACACAAGATAAGCCTAGAAAAAAATGCCATTAGAACAATGACTCCACTGTGTAGATATAAAAAAGATGTGTTGGAAGATCCTGTGACATCACCCTTCATAAACATCTCTCCATTTCCCTCTTTTCCATTCCCACTGCTGCAGCTACTTTATTTTACTCCTAAATGATCACATCAACTTCCTCACTAATCAACCTGTCTCCACACTTGCTCTTCTTTTACATATCCACACTACAGCTAGAGTAGTTTCTCAAGTATGAGTGAAGTCTTTCAGAGCAAGATGACAAGCTGAGTTCACATCTCTGCCTTGTTACTTTGTTATTAATAAAATGCAATGATAATAAGCAGTCAGAAGGCATACCAGAAAAGCAAAGAGAATGGGCCTGGACCATTTGCAAACCAGAGATTTCTACAACTTCCTGGAGAACAAAAGATGTTCACAAGAACCCTGACTAATGAAAGAGCAAGAACCCTGCATTCTAGAATGTATCTGGAGGAAGAAAAATAGAAATAAGTGAAAGTTAAAACAAAACCCTGAAGAGAGATTCAAGTCTTGGCAGGTACAAGTCTCACGGAAAGTAATAAAGAGAAATTAGGGGTAGTATTAGAAATCCTTATATCAAGAAATATGTTGTGCTATTCTTCTATATAAATGAAGATAGATATTCACTCACAGAAAAAAAAAAAAGTGAACTGCTCTTTTTTTCCTCCAAAAATTTAAGTGAACTATTTAGATGAAACTAAAGCATATTATGTAGAAAATACTTTAAGCTAAAATCAAGCTTTTCATGTCATTAATAGACATATCAGGAAAATTGAGAATAATCGCTTATGTGAGGAAAAGCTGCAGGATAAAAGTGCAAAGATGAATGAACAGGAAGACTTATGACAAAAAGAAAAAGTTCAATCATAATTATAACTTCTGCCTTTAGTTAATGTATAAAAATACTAGTAGGATACTGTGCAAAAAGAATTCTCAGAAAAATAAGACTTGTTTAGAAACTTTTTAAAAGATACAAAATTTGGGGTGCTTGGGTGGCTCAGTTAGTTGAGCATCTGACTCTTGATTTCAGCTCAAGTTATGATTTCAGAGTTGTGAGGGAGCCCCATGTTGGTCTCTAAGCTCAATAGGGAGTCTGCTTGAGATTCTCTCCCTCTTCTTTTGCTCTTCTTCCCACTCATCCTTTCTCTCTCTCTCTCTTTCCCTCTCTGCCTAAAATAAATAAACAAATACTTTTTATTTTATTTTATTTAAATATTTTATTTATTCATGAGACACACACACACACAGAGAGAGAGAGAGAGAGAGAGAGGTAGAGACACAGGCAGAGGGAGAAGCAGGCCCCATGCAGGGACTCCGATGTGGGACTCGATCCTGGGACTCCAGGATCATGCCCTGGACCAAAGGCAGGAGCTAAACCGCTGAGCCACCCAGGTATCCCCAATAAATATTTTTTAAACAGATAATAAAAATGTAAGTAAGTAGAAGGGATAAAAATATATCTTTGAAGTCTTCCGTCAAGAAAAACCTACAGGAAGATGAATAACATAAGCTAAAAGACAAGTAGTATGGAGAATCAACTTCAGGAAGGCCCACCATAACCAACAGAGATTTCAGAAAAAGAGAAAAGATAAAAATAAATCAATAAGAAGGGGGAATAAAATTTTCAATGAAATAAAAGAAGAAATTATCTGAGATCTGAAAGAGACATGGAACTTCCATGTAAACTCAGCTCACACAATTTTAACATGATGAATTTTTTTAAGAGACCAGCAATTAGCCATTATCCTCTTGAAATTTCAGGACAGCAAGGGTAAAGAGAGGATTGTAAAAACTTTCAGAGCGGAGGAAAGACAATCATGTTGCCTCCAATGCAATGCAAAAGGGTCTGGCATTAAGTGTCCCACTGGCCAGAGGATACTAGCAAAAAGAAGAGAGAGGCCTTCCCTGAAACTAAGGGACCACTAAGAAACCTACAAGCTAGAAAATCAAGCACGTGTGTGAGAAAAAAGCCAAATGTGAACATACTCCCAAATTTAGGTTTACTTTCTGACAACATTCTTTGAGGAATAAAGTTGAGCAGAAAACACCAAAAGAAAAGAAAGAAAAAATATAACAAAGATTTTATCTAAGCTAAGGGTGTGAAAGGAAATCTCAGGAAAATACCAATGTAGTCAGCTTAAAATGTAGTGGTTCAAAGTAGCAGGGATGAAGGTGACCCAAAGAGAACACTTTCTTTTTTTTTTTTTTTTTTAGGATTTTAATTTATTTACTCATGAGACACACACACACACACACACAGGGAGAGAGAGAGAGAGAGAAAGAGAGAAAGACAGAGACAGAGACACAAGGCAGAGGGAGAAGCAGGCTCCATGCAGGGAGCCTGATGCGGGACTCGATCCTGCGTCTCCAGGATCACACCCTGGACTGAAGGAGGCGCTAAACTGCTGAGCCACCAGGGCTGCCCCAAGAGTACACTTTCTAGGAGAAAATCAGAGGATTCAAACTCTAGAGAGAATGAATAAGACAAAGACATTAGGTATATGATGTAACAGGTTTTAATTCTTCTCAATAAACAATGAGAAAATAAGATTTGTCAGAAAATTTCATGTTCAAAACATGAAACAAACAAAAATATGGCAGAACATTGAGAAATGAGGAATGTACAAAGACATTATCAGCACAGGATTCTTGTGTAAGCAATGCAAGTGTCACCAGCTTTGGCTTTATGCACAGGGAATGTTAACTTCCTGCTTTGCACTGAACAGCATCAGCACAATCAATGTCATATAAATGTTTGTCAGATGACAGTTTTTGAATAAGTCTCTCAATGAAAGGTGGGTGCTTAATTACCACAGAACAGAATGTGAACTTTTGACCTCTCCTTCATGTATCTCAATAACATAAAACACAACTAAGATACACTGGGGGTGACAGTGGGGGCAGGAGAGAGAGACAGAAAATCAGTCTCAGTATATTCACTCCAAAATGAAGAGATGGTATTATTCCAAGTTAACTACTTAATTAAGGTAGTACTAAAAATAGTGACTTACCTTACAAAGCTTCCCAGCAGAGGAAGAGGAGTGCTATATAAATGAGACATTTGGGCACCTGGGTGGCTCGGTGGTTAACTATCTGCCTTTGGTTCAGTTTGTGATTCCAGGGTCCTGGGCTTAAGTCTCATGTAGGGCTTCCCACGGGGAGCCTGCTTCTCCCTCTGCCTGTGTTTCTGCCCCTCTCTGTGTCTCTTGTGAATGAATAGATAAAATCTTCTTGAAAATAAATAAATAAATAAATAAATAATCAATCAATAAATAAATAAGACAAATTTGTCACTATCATTGGAGAATATGAATTTGTAGTGTGCAAAGGTGACAATTTAAAAAAATTATTTATTTATTCATGAGACAGAGACAGAGACATAGGCAGAGGGAGAAGCACGCTCCCTGCAGAGGCCCAATGAGGGACTCCATCCTGGATCCTGGAATCACTCCCTGAGCAGACACTCAACAACTGAGCCACCCAGGTCTCCCCAAAGGTGACAAATTTTAAAGGCATATGCATATTTTTAGAGATGAGTACACAATAAATAAAAGAAGGAAGGAGAGAAGGAAGGAAGAAAGGAAGGAAGGAGGAAGACAAGAAAGAAAGAAGGAATAAAAAGAGAAATTGAAATGCAGAACCAATTAAATCTGGTTGTCTTTGACTGCTATCCTGTGGGTAGTTGAAGGTTGTCATCCTAATATCCTGGGGGCAGTAGATGAAGGAAGGTTTGGGACAAGGGATTCCTGGTTTTCATTTTAAGTCCATTTCTTTCCCATTTTATTTATTTTGTTTTTAATCAGGTTAACATATTACATTGATATAAGTAAAACAAAGTATTTTTTATCAGGAAATGAGGGAGCCAGGGGTAGACAAATCAGTTGAGGATTTCAGTTACATTTTCTAAGTTAGCACAATGAATAAGTGCCAGACATGATACAAGAGCAGGGTATTTCAAATTTTATTTCTGTGTTCTTTATACCACACACAGCATTCCCATTGAGTGAGAATCAGGTTATTTTGGGAAGTGGCCCAAGTGCTTTTGATATGCATGATTAACATTTAAAATAATAATGCTAACTCATTTCGTAACTCATAACCAAATGATTCTCTCCTACGCAGAGTGACCTGGGAGCTGGGGGACACCCGGGTCCTCAGCCTGTGGATGAGGCTGACTTGAGGTGCAGTCTCTTGTTCTGCATACAGAATGAGGATCCATTAGGCTCATTAATTCATGAACACTCTTTATTTTAATACTCATAGGATGTCACGGCATTTAGGTCACCTTTAGTTTCAAGCTGACATTTACCTCACATCAAAATTAATGAACATTCAGTGACAGTTCAACAAATGCAAGAATCCCCTGAAAATGAGAAACACTTTAGGGTCCAGGAAAGGGTTACATTAGTTTTGGCAAAATAGGTCTGGTTAATGAAATCCACATACAATCAAATGAATAGCAACTGGTCAAAGGATCATTTGGCATTTTGTGGAGTTGTTTGCTTGGGCTAGACCCTCTTCCTTCCCACATTCAGAAGTCTTCCTATAAGATTATAGGGCTCTAGGGATGCCTGGGTGGCTTAGCAGTTGAGCACCTGCCTTTAGCTCGGGGTATGGTCCTGTGGTCTGGGGATCGAGTCCTGCATGGGGCTCTCTGCATGGGGCCTGCTTCTCCCTCTGCCTGTGTCTTTGCCTTTTTCTGTGTCTCTCATGAATAAATAAACAAATCTTAAAATAAATAAATAAATAAATAAATAAAATATTATAGAGCTCTATGAAGAGTGACATCACGATCCCACACAAATAACATTCTTTATCTCTTATTTCCAAGATTCACTGACTATGTGGCAAATTAAAGATAATACTAGAACCATAAATTTTATGGCCACCCAAACAGTATCTTTCTTATAAATTTAATTGGGCCAAAATGTAGCATTTATATTAGCCAATTATATTTTTAAATGATGCTATATTCTGCAGACATTTTAACATTTCATATCTTGTCTCATTTTGAGCTTTAAAAAACAATGCTGCAAGTTTGGTAAGGAAGATAGCCATCCCATTTTATTTTATTATATATTTTTTTAAATGTTTATTTATTTATGATAGTCACAGAGAGAGAGAGAGAGAGAGAGAGGCAGAGACACAGGCAGAGGGAGATGCAGGCTCCATGCACCGGGAGCCTGACGCGGGACTCGATCCTGGGTCTCCAGGATCGCGCCCTGGGCCAAAGGCAGGCGCCAAACCCCTGCGCCACCCAGGGATCCCGCCATCCCATTTTAGAAGTGAAAAAAGTTATACTCACTACTACAGGACCATGGTGAGGGTTTTCATAAAAGATTCCAATGTTCAAAAAAAAAAAAAAAAAGATTCCAATGTTCTCCTTTATTCTGTGAAATGAAACAAGATTGAGAATCTACTTGAACATTGTTTCTTACTTAGTGCTTTCTGTCAGGAGAGTAGGTCATCCAGGTGTACCTTCTGCTTCCAAGTTAGGAGGGCTGATTTACTTACTTGCAGTGCATTTGTAATCATATTTAGGACATTTAAATTTAGTCATTTACCTGGGCCATGGATTCCAAAGGGATTATGGATAACCCCACCCAGATCCATCTGACCATGGAACAGAATTGCTTAGCAGAGTCTGGAGGAACGGAGCAGACTCTAGTATGACAGAAGATTGAGCTTTAAAACATAGATCTACCACTCAACTTCAGGGCACTGGGCAAGTCTTTGGATCCTTCTTCATTAAATTCACCTCAACAACTAATTCTTAAGAGCAAATTAGATGAGATATTATCTGTGAGAGTGACTGGCTCAGGGTATACATGGTGAGTGAATGTTAAAATTTTCACTTCCCTGCAGATAGTGGTTCAATTGCATATTTATTTAAAAACCTAAAATAGGGTCTTTGATCCTCTGCCTATTAATTGGTTTCACTGATGATGTTTTTAAAGAACAGATCATTGATATTTCTGTTCTGCATAGTTACACTTAAACTGATGCATGTGAACAGTTTCTGAGTTTTGAGTTTGAAATCTAGTTGGCCTTTTCTACCCAAAGGAAAAAAAAATATCATCTTCATCTCTAATAAATGGCAACACCTTAATTTATAATTCAAAAGGAGAAATAACACACATGTGGCTGTCAGGAAAGGGTAAGCACTTTAGAAATGACTTTTGTGAAAGATTATGCAGTCTATCTACTGTACCTTATCACTGCAGAGGGAAAACGATGTTTCTTTTGATGAAGACAGGACAAGGAGCACATCCAAATCGATACATGGAGAATTTAATCCTACAAGCTGTCAGAATCACAAACAGAAAGTGAATGTTAATGACAGAAAGGCAAACATGTTTATTGTGGAAAGGTTACAGGTGAGAGGCCTGCTTGGTTCCCTAGAAGAGGCACTGGTGACATGACCCGTGGATCCTAAATTTTGTCATTAGTTTTTCTATTAAAAAACTCCTGAAACATGATATTTAGCATGTCAAGTTTCAAAATTTGAAAGAAAGTGTAGATACCTTGTCTTTAGTCTACAAATATGACAAAGGTTTATACCAATCTAAAAAATATTTTTTAAAATCTGCTGAAATACAGATGCATTTGTTGATGTGTTTAAAGTTTTGTGTACAAATTGGCAAATGAAGACTAAAGTGGAGAAAATAATGCAAGGAATACCCTGAAGCTCATCAACTAACTATGAAGTATCATGATTTTGCAACTTTTGTTTTATCCATTGTTTTGTTTTTCTTCTTTTACCCTTTTCTTTGATGGAGCATTCTAAAGCACAAAGAGCCATTCTTTTCTAAATATTTCAGTAAGAATCCTTTAAGAACACAGACTCTTACAAAACCACAGTACCATTATTTTTTCTTTTTTTTTTAAATTTTTTCCATTATTTTTTCTGACATAATTAAATATAATTTCCTGATGTCATCTCATGTTTAGTACATAATAAAATATCTTTCTCAAAATGTGTTTCTACAGTTGTTTTTTCCCGAATCAGGATCCAAAAATAGTTATATAAGATATTAAAATGATAAATTAACAAATAGTTTGAATAAAGAACTCAAATAAGACACTATATCAAAGTAAATAAAATGTTGTTGAATATTCAATCACCACAAACATTCAATTGAAACAATATTAAGGTGACATTTATATTACTAAAGCAAAGTTTACGCTATCCAGGTAACATATATTAGTATCTGTTCAAAAACAAAATGTTTCTGGTACTTAACCTTGGTAAAGTTTGAGATAACTGAACAGTTCTGCATTGCCAAGAATGCCCTGAGTCAGAATAATTGTCTTTGACACTAGAGTATTATGATAGGCAATGAAAGTCAAAAGGAAATGTTCTTCCCACTTAACATCACACACCCACTTCTGGAGATTTATTCTAAGGAAAGAATTCAGACAAAGTGAAGTAAATTGTATATACATGGCTTTTCATGTCAGTGTAATCTTTAAAGGAAAAATATTATGGAGAAAACAAGTAAACCTACATTATTACATTAGGTAACTAAATGTCCTGTATTAATTCAAGGTGGTATCATGCTGTCATTAAAATGATGAATATAAAGAATAAAAAGTAACATGGAAAAATTTAAATACATAAAATTAAGTGAAAAAAGAACACAAACTATGCATACTTTTACTGTCATATAAAAATATGTAGGAATACAGACTAAGTATTGAAAAGAAACACATGAAAATAATTATGTTAGGGTTTGGGAAATATGAATGAATATTTAAAAATAACATGGTTTATTCTTTTTCTACAATTCATTTAATATTACTCACCATCCAATACATAGGCCAGTATATAAAAAACAAATAATCGCCAATAATATCACCACCCATCCCAAAGTAATCACTATTTAATAGTTTGGCTAAATACATGCACACACAAACACACACGCACATACACATGTATATATGTATATATATGGTTTTGTTATATACTTTGAAATATCATAAGTATTTTCTTGTATCAGTAAATTTTTCATTAGATTTTTGTATCAATTTATTCAACTGTTTTTTATTGAACAATTTGGTTTCTGGCGTTCGGGAGGAAAACATTTTTCTCTAGGCTTCAAGATTCTTCTGGCTATTCTAAGAATTCAATTGACATGAGACATATAAACAAGAAAAAATCAAATTTAAGTTTGTACATGTGAGGAATCCACATAAACATGACAGATTCCAAGGACAGTCAAGTATTATGAAGTATATATGTCATCTTGAACTAAGAAGAATAGGGTAGGGGTCCGGATTTCAAAGGGAAAAAAGCCAATTCATAGGAAAATGAAAAGAAATAAATGTTTGGTAAACAAATATTTGCTGTACCATCCAGAAACAATGGGAGATAGAAAGGACTCTGATAAAACAGGTCTTGCTAGGCTCCTCCTTGTCTACTATACGTAGTATATATTATACTATAGTTATTTATTATGATATCTCCCTTCATGAAACAGGTTCTGTACCTAAATTATTTTAGGCATTTAGAAGGAAGGTCAGAGGTTCTTCTTCAGTCATTTGGGCCTTTATTGACTTCAGCTTAAAATAATCTGTTTGCCAAAGTGGAACGTGTTGGGGTGACTTATTCTGAGCCTCTACACTTGCAATGTTTCTTTAGCAGCAATACTAACCAGAGGAGTTGTAGCGACCACAAAACCTGTACCAGTTATCTGCTGATCCTTAAAAGAGATACTTCGTAGGAATTTTCTGTAATTGTCAACATTATTTGTTTGAAATAGGTCCCTTTGAATTATGAGGAAACTTAAGATGCAGATGTTAAACAATTTGTAGAATATAATTAGCCAAACAATGAGCCAAAGTTAAAGTCTGGGTCAAGCAAATTGAAACGTTATGTTCTTTTCAATCCACAGTGTATGATCAGTCTTATGGAAGCTTTAGTTCACATCATCATTCACAAGAAAAAGATCTTTTTAAGTAAAAATTACTGGGTCACAAATACTACATTTTTTTCATAGTACTGTGAAAAATTGCTAAAATACTCTCTCAAGATACTTTTACCCTTAAAAATTACATATGCTATAAACCATAACATATAATGTAGATAATTTTTTGATGTATAGTTGACATACAAAGTTATGTTAATTCCAGGTGTATAACACAGTGATTTGACACTAGTACGCATTATGAAATTAACACAAAAGGTCTAATTACTATCTTAAAGTTATGTAATATGCAATTTATAATATAATGCAGTATGTGTATGCATAAGTGTATGTATATGCATGCATATACATATATATACCTATATAAATACATAGTTGTATAGATGGATAGATGATAGATAAATTGATGAATATGTATCTATGCATTTAAGTCCCATAAAACTCTAGTAATATTAGAGAAAAGCTTACCTGTGATTGTTTCAGTTTTCTTTCTTTTACTAGTAAAGACGAATAGTTTTTCATTCATCCATTGGCCTCTGCATTTTGCATTTAAAAAAAAAATATTCACTCAACTATCAGGGCTGGAGTCTACCAGGGAAGTCAAGAACAGATGCCAGCATGGGATTGTATCCAAGTAGGAACATGCCTAATACTTAAAGACCCAAGAATTCATTCATTTATCATCTTTTGTGATGCAGATAATGATTGAATGCTTGCAACAAAACCTTTCCAAAAAAAAAAAAAAAAAAAAAAAAAAACCTTTCCATCATATCCCTTGGATGTATGTAGCCTGCCTATGGAATTTGAAGAATGCAAAGATAAAAGGAATGTGTGTAGGAGAGGGAGAATTACTCCAAGACCAAGTAACAGCCTCTAGGGTTAAGAAGTACATGACAGAATTGTTCAGTAACAATTCCTCAGATATTCTCATTTATGCAACTTCTGTAAATCTGCTTTCCTTTCTGACAAGTTCTGGATTATTTTTTCCAACTGATCACTGTCAAATTTCATGATACCACCTGAGAATCTTTACTGTGCTTAGGTCAGTGCCATAATTTTTACTGTTTTTCACTGGGTTTTACCTTCAAGTCTTTTATAGGTCATTAGAAAATAATAATACATGTTATAAATCCCCTGTAAAAAATTCTTCTTTAGACATGTGAAGATTTTGCCATCTTGAATTCTTATTTACTTATAACTTTTATTTATGTATTATTTAGCTTTAAAATTTAGTCTATCTCAGGGATCCCTGGGTGGCGCAGCGGTTTGGCGCCTGCCTTTGGCCCAGGGCGCGATCCTGGAGACCCAGGATCGAATCCCACATCAGGCTCCTGGTGCATGGAGCCTGCTTCTCCCTCTGCCTACGTCTCTGCCTCTCTCTCTCTCTCTGTGACTATCATAAATAAATAAAAATTAAAAAAAAAAAATAAAATAAAAAAAAAAAATAAAATAAAATTTAGTCTATCTGGTGAGTATTCTTTGTGGTTTTAATTATAGTGCTGGGCACTTTCTCATGTGATTTGTGGCCATTTATATACCTTCCTTGAAAGTATATTTGGCTCATCTGTTATTATTTTTACATGATTGTAGGAACTCTTTATATATTTTTGACACAGGTCTCTTGTTGGGTAAATATTTTAGAAATATTTTCCCCTTATCAAATTTTTAACAGTCTTTTGATGACCAAAATAATTTTAACCAACATTTAATCATGTAGAACCATCCTGGGTTTTGTACCAACATTGTTATTCTCATATCAAAACAAAGAAAAAGACTCAGAATTTCAGTCTGTATGGTTAGTTTAATCATTTGTAATGAATATTTAAAAGTGTACTTTTGCACTGGCCACATGGACCACCATTTGATCTAGACAATTTTAGATGAGCCAAAATTTTCCATGATTGACTTACTCTACCTATAAGTTCCATTTGAAATTATGACCAGAGTCAGTTTCAAAGCCTCATTTCTTTTGATATTAATGACACCCCACTCTCCTGGTTGCTTTGAAACAGTTTATTACTTTTGTGGATTCTCATCTCATGACTAAGTATTGGTACCCTAAGGATTCAGTCCAGTGTACTCATATTCTTCTTTACCTTCATTATCCTGCTAATGATGTCTTAAGGCTTTAAATTATCTGATATGCTAATGAAGTCCAACTATATATTCAACCTAAACCATTTATCTGAAAAGAAGATGTATATTTCCAATTGCCTTTTTCATGCATCATGAAATAGGCATTGAAACTTACCAGGTTCAAAAAGAGCACTTGACTTCTATGAACAACCAAACATGTTCCTGCTCTAGTCTTACCCATCTTGCTAAAATTTCAAACCAATGATTCAACTACTAGAGACAGAAAACTAGGAGTTTTCCCTAACGTCTTTATTCCTGTAAGTTTGCACACCATTTTTATCAACAAATTGTGTATATCCTATGCTAAGGGAATTGTTAAATAGTTTAGTAATCACTTTGCTTTGGGTTGAATTGCATCTTATTCCCACAAAAAAAAAAAAAGGATGGAAGGAAGGAAGGAAGGAAGGAAGGAAGGAAGGAAGGAAGGAGAAGAAGAAGAAGAAGAAAGAAGAAGAAGAAGAAAAGAAGAAGAAGAAGAAGAAGAAGAAGAAGAAGAAGAAGAAGAAGAAGAAAGAAAGAAAGAAAGAAAAAAGAAAAGAAAGAAAAGAAGAGGAAGAAGAAGAAGAAGAAGAAGAAGAAGAAGAAGAAGAAAAAGAAAGAAAGAAAGAAAGAAAGAAAGAAAGAAAGAAAGAAAAGAAGAGGAAGAAGAAGAAAGAAGAAGAAGAAGAAGAAGAAGAAGAAGAAGAAGAAGAAGAAGAAGAAGAAAGGAAGGAAAAAGAAAGAAAGAAAGAAAGAAAGAAAGAAAGAAAGAAAGAAGAAAGAAAGAAAGAAAGAAAGAAAGAAAGAAAGAAAGAAAGAGAGAGAAATATACTGAAGTCCTAACACCTATTACCTCAGAATGTGAACTTGTTTAGAAATAGAATCATTGTAGATGTAAATAAAAATGAGTTCAGATTGAAGTAGGATGGGTCTCTAATCTAATATGATTGGTGTCCTTATAAGAAGAAAACCAAAGAAGAAAGACACAGACAGGGAGAATGCCATAATGACAATGAAGGATCAGAGATGCATCTACAAACCAAAAAACATCAAAGGTTGCCAGTACATCACCAGAAGTGAAGAAGAAGCCAGGAAGCATCCTCCTTTGTTTCAGAGGGAGCACAGCCCTGTTGACATCTTGTTTTTGAACTTCTAGCCTCTGGGAATGTGAGACAATAAACTTCTGTTCTAAGCTACCCAGTCTGTGGTACTTTGTTACAGCAGCCTTAGGAAACATATATACCCTCTACAAAGTTCTACAAAATCTGATTCTTGGCTTTCTCTCTAGATTTATCCCTTATCATCTTTCTATCTCACTACGTTCTTACTACATTCACCTATCTTCCGTTCTCTGAACATCCCAAGATTGCTTCAACCTTAGAACAATTGTCCTGGCTATTCCTTCAGCCTGGAATGCTCTTTCTTCATCTTTCTATGACCGTCTTCCTTTTTTAATTCAGGGCTGAGAGGAGGGCTGCCTTCTCATGAAGTTGTGGTTATCCTCCTCCCCTAGCTAAAACACCAACCATGCCTTCTTATATCTCCCTGTTCTATTTTCATTATGGAATTCTACTTTAAAACAACAGCAACAACAACAACAAACTCCGTTCACTGTGTAATATTGCAGGTTGTTAAACATTAGAAGATCAGGGACTTCCTGTTTTTGCTATATATTTTGTGCCTACAATGGGGTCTGACACATGGAATACATTCAGCAAATTTTTATGAAATAAAAATGTGCATACATCAGAGACATGAAAATCAAAACTACAATGAGATACCACTTCATGCTGTATTAACTATATTTTCTTCTTTTCTGGATTTTTAATGCTCTGGCATCTGGGGGGTTTGCTGACCTGTGAGAGATTGCCTGTTCTAGGGCAAGTTAATTCCTAGAGATGTCTTTCATATGTAAACCTACGAATCCAGAGTCTATACCCCCAACTAGCTCTTCTGTCTGGTCCTCACACTCCAGGATATAATATTTCCCTGCCTAATAATACCGGGGTCAGATACCAGACAACTAGAGACAGAGGCCTCTGAAGTCATTTATACTGGCCAGTCCTGATCCTTGTTTACTCTACCATTCCTTCTTTTTCCTATAGAAATCAACCCTTTAGCTTCTATGTGTGGCTCTGCATGGCATGGTGAGTCACCTCTCTTTATGAATAACAAACTATCTTTTCAGTGGCAGTGATCTCCTGACCTGTCAGCTTCACCAATATCTGAATAATACTGAAACCTACATTTTAAAATGTATACATGCTGGGATGGTTATAATAAAAAAGTCCATAATATTAGTTGAGGAGAATGCAGAGAAATTGAAACATCTGCACAATCCTGGAATGTAAAATGATGAACTGTTTGGAAACCAGTTTGTCAGTCCTTCCAAAAATTAAACATAAGAGTTACCATTTGACCCAGCAATTCCACTTTTAGGGTATACACAAGAGAAATGAAAATATATGTTTTCACAATATGCTATACATGAGTGTTCATAGCAGCATTGTTCATAATGCCTAAAGGTTGAAAACAATTCAAATGTCCCTTTACTAATGAATGGATAAACAAAATATTGTATATCTAGACAATAGAAGAGTTTAACAATAAAAGAAAACGATGTACTGACATACTCTGAAACATGGATGAAAGTTGAAAACATTATGCTATGTAAGAGCTGCCAGTCACAAAAGATACATATTACATGACTTTATTTATATTAAATGCCCAGACTAATCAAATCAGTAGGGACATAGATTATATTAGTGGTTGCATAGGACTGGGGAATTTGGGTAGGCGAGTGGGGTGATAGCTAAAAGTTACAGGGTTTCTTGTTGATAGTAATAATAGTTGAATAACTGAATATACTAAAAATCACTGAAATATATACTTACAATGAATGTACTGTATGTTAATTATATCTTCATAAAGCTATTACAAAAGAAATGTATATGATAATAGTTAATACCTCTGTAGGTCTTGTTATGAACCATTCTGGGTACTTTATGCATAGCAATTCAAACAGTCTACTCCTGAAATCTGAGCTCTTAACTAGCTTGTTATACTGCCTTTGTGTACATTTTTTCTCTCTAGCTTACTGATTATTTAAGGATTTCTGGAGTTCAGGAAGAAGGACCAAGCTAAGCAAATATACAAAATAGCCACCACTAAAAACAGTTGGTAGTAGAGATTTAGAAAAAAAGCAAACAAATTCATAAACAAAAACTCTGAATATACATTTAGAGAAATTAATCAAGCTGCTTCATGGTCTAAACAAGAGTAGGCTTGGGAGCCTGAGAGGCTCATCTGGTTAAGCATCTGTCTTTGGCTTAGGTCATGATCTCAGGGTTCTGGGATTGAGCCCCAGATCAGGCTCCCTGCTCACTGGGAAGTCTATTTCTCCTTCCCACTCTCCCTCTCTCCCTCTGTTCTCTTTCTCTCAAATAAATAAATGAATAAATAAAATCTTAAAATAAATAAACAAGCAAGAGTAGGCTTTTATACAAATAGATAATTATGCATAAAATAATATTTACATAAAATAAAATATTGCATTACATTTTTTTCATGAGAAGTATAAAGATGAACAAAGTTAAACTAAAATACAAACAAAAAACCCCTTGAACACCTCCAGTGAGTAGGGGTAATACAGGACAGAAGAGGAGTATATAACTAAAAAGATCCCAAAGATATCTTAAATAAGGGCAAATGTTATTGTTTAATTAATCAATTTCATTATATGTAATGAAATATAGAACTTATAAATTCATAGAAGAGCAAAAAATAGTTGAATAAAACATTAATACCAATAATTATACAAGTAGAAAAAAATAAGAAATATTTATCAACTGAAAACAAATAAAAAACAAACAGAAATGAGAAGATATATTAGATGCAAATAGAGTAAATACATCAGTTGTTAAAGAAAAGAAATACAGCTTAAATAACTTAAATTCTCAGATTCTTTGAATTAATACTCACCTGTATGCTTATGATACCAGATGCAGTAGAAGTCTTTCAGGCTAATAAAAACTCAAAGTACGAAAGAAAAGAATGCAGATGTGGCAATATTAATAATATAGAAAGTGGCTTTTGAGGTGAAAACCATTACAAAATGACAGAGAAAAATATGTTATAATTATGAAAGGTAAAATCTCTAAAAATGATATAATAGCCATGAACTTTTTTGTACTCAAGAATATAATAGTGAAATATATAAAGTAAAATGTGTTAGAACTGTAAGGTGAAATTGAAAAAATTACACTCACTTGTTATATGAATTTTAATACACTTTTCTCAGATTTTAATACCTCTAATAGAGAAATACTACTGGAAATTACAAAGAAATAGAAATTTTCAAGGTATAGCTACCATGATATAATGTAAAATCCATGCCAAACAGAAAATGGATACTATTGTCAAATATACAGACTATAGGTTAAGATTTTAAATATTTAAAATACAACAACAAAAAATACCATTAAAATAAAGATGTAAAAATGTCTCAGATTCTGGTCACAGTTCAAAACAAGAATTTATAATTTTAGAACAGTAAGAATACCCCCCCAAAAATATACAGTTGAAAATGAAACAAATATCGGCTAACTCAATGACAAAAGTAAAATACAAATGAAAGAGTAGACACAAAAACTAACAAAGTAAAACAAACAAACAAAAGCACAAAAATGGGTGCTCAGTGGTTGAGCCTTTGGCTTAGGGTGTGATCCCTGGGTCCTAGGATCGAGTCCCACATCCGGCTTCCCAAAAGGAGCCTGGTTCTCCTGCCTATGTCTCTGCCACTCTCTCTCTGTCTCTCATGAATAAATAAGTAAAATATTTTTTTTAAAAAGCACAAAATATCTAGGACATGAGGCCAAAGTAATTTAAGTTTGTTAAGTCTACCATGTATGCAGTAATCCCAGCAGTTCTGAAGCTATTCATCTGGTTTAGAGTTTTACAGCCAACCGTGTTGATTCTGATGAGGCAGTCCACGAGTGCTATTTCTATAATCACCAGAGACAGAGACATTCATTATGGAAAGAAAGATGCATTGTTTCCTCTTTCCTAAATCCCAATATTATTTCTCAGACTCAACCTCCTTCAACTCTTTCTAGCAGCTCTTTTGTACAACTCTATTAGACACTTTTACTTCTTGATTTATATCCCAGGAAATACCTATACTTCCTTTCATATGTTCTGAGTAAATGAATGAATGAATGAATGAACATGTATCTACTCAGAAATGACTTGCAGGCTGTGATATAAACTCTGCAGTGATAAGCTATGGAAATCCATGAGATCACCAGGAAAAGAATATAAATGGAGATGGGTAGTGGGCATAGCTCTACACTCCAATGCCCGAGCCCAGGGAGATGGGGGACAGGAGCCTGGAATCAAGACTGAGGAGGACCACCAGCTTAGGATGTGGGTGCTTCTAGAAATAAAACTTAAGTAACATCAAATGCTACTAAAGATCAACTAAAATGAAAACATAATAATATCCTCTGGATATGTGAACACAGAATTCTCGGGTAACTCTCACCAAAGAAAAAAAAATAATTAAAAAATAGGGATCCCTGGGTGGTGCAGCGGTTTGGCGCCTGCCTTTGGCTCAGGGCGCGATCCTGGAGACCCGGGATCGAGTCCCACATCGGGCTCCCGGTGCATGGAGCCTGCTTCTCCCTCTGCCTGTGTCTCTGCCTCTCTCTCTCTCTCTGTGACTATCATAAGTAAATAAAAATGTAAAATAAATAAATAAATAAATAAATAAATAAATAAATAAATAAATAAATAAAATAAAATAAAAAATAGCAGAGGAACTGTAGGGAACTCACTATATTATCAACACACTGAGGAATTAGGGACAACATGTGTAGAAGTTCAGCTGTGAAGTGACACAGTGAAGTATGTACTGTTCTTGATCCTCCAAGTGTCCACACTGAGTGCTCAGTGCCATTTGCTGAACTGAACCAAAGTCTAGTTTTTCACATTATTTTCTTCAAAATATTAGTCTACCATCTCTTCCCTAATGAAAAATGTAAGTGATTCATTTAACTAAATAACATTTATTGGACATTTATTATGCAATAAGCACTTACTCCAGTCACTACAATGAGATGTTATTTTTGTTTCATGTGACCTTGGGAATTTAGGTTAAAGAAAGATTCTCATTCTGTTGCTGAACGTCATCTAGTAACAGAATTATAATAGCCAGTTAAGCACATTATGGACTGGAAGCTCATAATATAGCTGACCTTTGACAGATTCCACATTCTTCCTGAGGAAGAAAGGGGAGCAGCTCTTGCTGGACTCCCAAGACTAAAGTACCTGAATTCTCAGCACTAATATTTAGCATGGGAGCTGCTGGCTCTTATATTTTGCTTTCCCTATTGTCACAGAATCTCTCAGGAGAACAAGGAGGATTTTGCTTTCCTGTAAATGTTTTCAGCAGAACTCCATGCCCCTTAGGGGCCCTTTCAAAGCAGAAGCATGGTTCCTAGAGGGAATTGTACAGCTTCTTTAAGAGATGCATCTAAACTTGCTAATACAGATGCTATTACAAAGAGTTGGGAGTGGAAAGGTCACTCATAGCAGTATTAAATGCCTGACCTTTACTTTTTGTTCTAAATTATCCTGTGATTGTACAGCAGCACAAAAAGTGCTCATTGTGAGCTTATTAGAATGCATACAGATGGAATCTTGCCCAGTGCTGAAGCAGCAGGTAGCTACACTTAATGTTTTTATCTACATTTTATTTGGCATTACCACTGGGAAATGAAATGCTAGAAAATGAAATTTGCTGAAAGATTATTTTATTCAGGCATGTGGTAACAGCACATATATAAATATCTTTCTCTGAGGGAGAGAACGTGGGCATTGAGAAAAAGAGGGTTTTTTTTTTTCACCAAACCTCTAAGCTTGTTTGGCTGCCCTCCATTCTAAAACTAACTTGCCTATCATTGACTGAATGAACTCAGAATATGTTAAAGTTATCTGCTCTTTAGATTTTTCCCCTTAAATGCTTCTTTGCCCTTTCATTTAATCTGAAAATCTCCATCTCTTACTGATTCTTCTTCATATGATTGTTATGTCCCTTGAACTCCATGAGAACCTAAATTAGGTCACACAGGGTTAGGACCAAAGACTTCTCGTCTATGACATTATAATTAAAAATCAAACTCAAAAGAGTGGAGATGTAAAGCATCATCCTTCTCTATGTCAAACTCCCAATTCCTAGCTTCTCTTATTAAAGAAAAAGGAATATATCATCAGAAACCTTATTTTTTTTCTTTGATCTATATATTTTTAACCTACCTTACTTTCTGGGGCTGATGATTTCCCCCCCAATTTGCTATCCACTGTATAAAAGAGTACAGACAGAGAACATTAAGGTTGGCTTTATAGATTTTTTTATTAGCTTTTGTTGTGTATCAAAGTATGCCAAAACTCCATGGCTAAAAACAATGGATATCAAAATGCCTCATGATTCTGGGCTTGCTTAGCCAGGCTGATTGATCTAAGATGGCTTCTCCAACATCTCTGTTCTCAGCAGCAGGTCTGGTGGAATATATATTACAGATTGGATATGGTCTCTGATCCTCTAGAAGATGATCCCCAACTTTCTCACGCGGTGGCAGTGGGGTTCTCAGGAGCAAGAAAGCACAAGTGCCACTGTGCAATTACTTTTCAAGTTTCTGCTTGTGTCACATTTGTTGATGTCCCAGTGGCCAAAGAATGTCTCGTGAACAGGTTTAGAGTCAGCATGGAAGGGGTCCTCACAAAGACTTCGATACAAGGAGTGAAATAAAGAGGCCATTTAACAAATATTCTCCCACAATAAGTGAGTAAATTAAGATTCAAAAACTAGCTTCTGCTCTATGCATGTCCAGGAACATGAAAAAGGAAAGACACCCATTGGCTAGGAGTGGGAAAACTTTTTTTATATAAAAGGCCAGATAACAAATATTTTATGTTTTATAGACCAGTCTCTATTGAAATTACTGAATTCTGCTATTATCATATTAAATAAGTCATGTGATATGTAAACAAATGGGTATGGCTATGTTCTAATAAAACATTATTTACAAAAACAGGTAGTGGGTGTATATTAAAATCTAGCATCAAAAGTTACACTGTATTTGTATATGTATACCACATCTTCTTCCATTCATCTGTCAATGGACATCTGGGAGATATATATATCTATATATATATATATATCAGAATATTACTCAGCCATCAAAAAAATTATAACTTGCCATTTGCAACAATGTGGATGGAATTAGAGGATATTATGCTAAGCCAAATAAGTCAATCAGAGAAAGACAAACACCATATGATTTTACTCATGTGTAGAATTTAAGAAAAAAAACAGAGGATCACAGGGGAAGGGAGGGAAAAATAAAATAAGATGAAATCAGGGAGGGAGATAAACCATAAGAGATTCTTAACTATAGGAAACAAACCGAGGGTTGCTGGAGGGGAAGGGTTGGGGAAATGGGATAACTGGGTGACAGGCATATGATATAATGAGCACTGGGCAATATATAAGACTGATGAATCTCTGAATTCTACTTCTGAAACTAACAATACACTACATGTTAATGAATTGAATTTAAATAAAAAATATAAATTAAAAAAATAAAAAAAAAATTAAAAGTCACACATTAACACTTTTGTGCTACTGTTCTGTTCTCTATTGGTATAAAAGGCCACACACAATCAAAGAAATGGGAATTAGACTATCCATCCTGAAAGGGAAGTGACAAGTTTGTAGAAGAGTATGTGGGATCGGTGGGATTATGGCCAACTTTGGAAAATAAAACCATAACACATCCAATGGGGTTGGATTTTTCTCATGATGATCAAGGACAAATAGGTAGAGCTGATATGGCAACCTGCAAGATTATCAAGTGAAAGAAAGATCACATAGATTGCTTTAAAAAAACCAGGCTGAAATTCTGGTCCTGATACTTATCATTCATCTGTTCATCATCTAAAGTGGATCAGGTACCAGATTTAAAGAACTACTTTTAGATATTGCTAATCACTTTGATCACTGGCTTTTCTAAGTATTGAAAATTATGCCTTTTAATAGTTCCTAGCACTTACAAGGCCTTGACTAAATGGCAACAGTAAGCTGGTAAGCTATTCTTCCTGATATTATACATACCAACCACAGCACCAAAAAGTTCTATCTATCAGGTTATCTAAGCCATTTGATTTTGGGTTAATAGTAAAAGAATCCAAAAATAATATGCTAAGGTGGAATCATAAGAGGAGATAGACTCATCTACTTTCAAACCCTGATCAGCCTCAAACAGATTAACAGATGCTAAGTGCCTGACACAAAGAAGCCACTTTGAAAAACTAATGGATTTCTCTCCTTTTTAAAACAGCAGAGACAACATATTTGAATCACCTTTACAAAATGAGCCAATTATTATTAAGAAACATCGAATTGTTCCCTTAACACATCTCTGGATGACTACTTTCTATAAAGGGCAAGAGTTTCACAGTATCTAGTATTATTCCAATTAAAGCGTGTAAAATAGATTTAAATATGAATACTGCTCTAAATGCTAAGTGCTAATAGCACTAGCAATGTTTTAGAGTTCTGAACAGCATTTACCTTTAATGGGAGGAGAACTAATGTTTTCAAGAGAGGAGAACACATGAATTTTATCACAGCTAGAAAAGTTGGCATGTTTTTAAATCTATAAAATCTATCTTATTGATTATATAGTTTTAGGTTTTCTACAATCTTCCTAATCTTTGACCATTTCATCTGTCTTATATTAAGAGAGGCGTTTTAAAGTGTCATATTAAGTTTTGGTTTCTGCTTGTTCTCTAGGAAATTTTGCTTTATGAAAGCTGTTGCTTTGTTAATTGGATGCATAAATATGAATAACTGGTATTTCCTTTGGTAAATTTTAGGCTTAAGCATTATGAAATTTCTTTCTTTCTTTCAATTTCTTTCTTTCTTTCAATTTCTTTCTTTCTTTCTTTCTTTCTTCTTTCTTTCTTTCTTTCTTTCTTTCTTCTTTCTTTCTTTCTTTCTTTCTTTCTTTCTTTCTTTCTTTCTTTCTTCTTTCTTTTCTTTTCTTTCTTTCTTTCTTTCTTTCTTTCTTTCTTTCTTCTTTCTTTTTCTTCCTTTCAACACTCTATAGTCTTAATTCTATTGTGACAGATAATATTGTGACCCCTTTTTCTTTTCTGTGTTTACCTATTATATTTTTATTTTTTTCTGTACCTTAGGAATTCTTTATTTTTCCCCTCCACTGAATATTGTTGGATTTTGTTTTGTTAGTCAAGCTAAAATCTTTTTACCTTGTTATTTTATAAGTGAGTAGAACACCCTTCATTCTTTCAAATTGTTTTATGTAATGGTGTGTGTGTGTGTGTGTGTGTGTGTGTGTGTGTGTGATTTATATAATCTTCCCCTAGGCAGTCTATCTGTGTGTGCTCAATTTTGGTGTAACTTTTGATATTAAAAAGGCTTTGGTTTCTATTTTGTTCTTGTGGTCACTTTTGTATGTAATACAATTGAATAATTAACCATGGTTCTCTCTTTTAAGGAGGAAGGGGCTATGTCTGTGGATTTCCTCCTTGAATAAGATTGATAATAGCTAATAACTTATATTTCCCGTCCCTCTCCACCAACATCTAATTTGAAGTAATATCCTATTACTCCCAGTTAATTCCTAAGTCAATCTGGTACATATTTATCTTTCATATATTTTTCCCATGACCCTCCCCCCTCCATTATCTTTATATTGCCACAACTCATACCCATTAAAAATTCTGAATGCACTGTAATTGCAGTTTAATCTTATTATTATAGAGCGATACACATTCAATGCTCAGTGCAAATCCTATTGACATTATCACTCCTATCATTTTTGTTGGCCCTGGTTTGTTTTTTCTTAGATTTTTCACAAATGTTCTAATGAACACATTTACTAAGTTCTTGCATGTTCAAGAAGTTTTTCCTGTGCCTTTCATGCATGAAGACTAGTTTACCAGATAGACAAACATTAGCTCACATTTCCAGTCCCTGAATATTTTACAGTGTATTACTGCATTGTCTTGCAGCATAAAGTATTGCTGTTGAAAGGTCTGATGATAAGTTTCTTTTCCTTTAGGCTCTAATACTTTTACAAAGTATGTCTTGGCTTTGATTCATTTGGGTTGAATTTATAAGATCCACAAAGTACCCTTCATGCGTGTATTTTTCAAATAATATTTAATCTCTAGAAAATCTTCTTATAGTATTAGAACATACCTACACTTTTTCTCAGTATTTTTCACTTCATCTCTTTTTTAAATTTCTTTCTTGAATTTTAAGAAAACATTCTCCTTTGCTTTTTCTATTCCTTTTAAGGCATTTTCTATGTTCTTGTGATACATTTCAGTCTTCATTTTGCATTGAAATTAATAATTGTTTTCTGACACTTTTAGCTTTCTTTTCAAATCTTCCTTTCTCTTTTCACTTTTCCAAGAGTATTTCTATGAATTTGGATCCATTTTGTTCTTCTGTAGCCTCTATAATTTCCTCTATATTAGTTAGTTGCTTTAAATATTAAAGTTTTCACTTGTCTTCTTTAGTTTGCTTTTAGTATGTGTAGTAGAGTCATTCTGCTTTGTGTTTTTCTATAACTTTGAATGGAATTTGGAAGAATGTTGCATGCTGTTCATTCTTAAATAAAGTGGGCTTTTCTGCACAGTTAGGAAGAAATGGGCCAAGAGAGCTTTGTTAGCTTAGCATTTGTAAGCTTTACTCTTCTGCTGTTTTCATGAAGTGATAGCTATGTTATTAGCCTTCTGACCTTTTCTCCACCTGCATCTCCTCTTCCATTGTATCTGTTGTCTTCCTTGAGCTCAGTCTACATTACATGGCTAATTACGAGCTTTTCAAGCTCTCAGGACTCCCCTAAATCTCTTGGACTTCACTCTCTCCTACAAAATTTCTAGTAGTGAGATGGCTGTGTGGCTATGGGTGGTCTGTCCTAATCCTCTCATCTTTTGGAGTTTATGAGAATATAATTTCACATTTTTAAATTTTGGGTTTTTTTAATGTTTTCTACAGATTTTAGTTCTAGTTTTATGTTTTCTCTATTAACTTTGGCAAGATGAGATTCCCAAAACCAATTGCTGTCACCATCTTCTTAGAATTTTCCTATTTCTATCTCTCAAGCATTAAGAATTTTTCAAGAAACTTCTAGCTATCTCTTCTTGAAGTTATAGTTCAACATAGAATCAAATGCCTAGTTCTAAATGAAAACTAGGAAATAGATGTTGTTGTTTTTTCTTTTTCCTACTCAGAGTTTACCCATCAAACTAAAGAGTCAACCCTTTCAATTGTCCTTAATCCATGTGAATTGTAAGAATTGGTGGTACAAACAAACCAACCCATAGTCTGTTAGGAAGACTTACAGGGGTGTCAATGTTGAATGAAGTCAACTACACTGTTCTGGTAGGCAGTCCTTGGATGACTTGTGTCAGTGGGCGAAGGATTTGGCTCTTTGCTATGCAACAATATTTCTTCATTTAACACTAGAAGAGCAAGACGTGAGTTGTTCATTTTCCATAAAGCAATTTAAACAATTTACAGTAAAAGACATGAGTTTTTCTTCAATTTCTATTTCTTGCTCTTTGTAGTGAGACTTTTCCCATGATTGATGCAGTAACTCTCTGTCTCTCAGCACTAGAAGTGAGAAAAGAAAGATTTTAATTACCAGTGACAACTGTCAATCTCCCCAGAGAAAACATCAGTCAGACAAAATTCCTGGAGTTACATGAATCTGTCTTGGCCACATTCCTGTGAGCTCTAACCA
Organism: Canis lupus dingo; assembly: GCF_003254725.2. Taxonomy (NCBI): domain Eukaryota; kingdom Metazoa; phylum Chordata; class Mammalia; order Carnivora; family Canidae; genus Canis; species Canis lupus. The sequence goes on along the minus strand of NC_064261.1, from coordinate 25,599,908 downwards.
GAAGTCTGAGTGATGTGTGGGTATTTTATTGTATTTTAATATGATCTTGAGAAGATGATTATATTTTAATGTGATCTTGAGAAGATATAACAGGTATAATCAGAAAATTTTGCTTACTGTATTATATAAAGGCTGCTAATTGATTTGTGCTCTGGCAAGGATAAGAGAATTTTCTGACCTTTGGAACATAGTTTCCCTAAAATAATTGTCTATTACAAGAGACAAGTAATCAAATACTTAGGAACTCCAGTATTGTGTACAATGACCACAAAAGAAAAAGAGCTCAGTTTATGAAGTCACCAATATAGTTTTACTTAAATAAGAATATATGTAGTATATGTAATTATGTATGTGTATGTATATTCAGACACATAAAATGATGAATTAACTAGCTAGCCGGTTAGAGAACAAATGGAATTCAATGTATCCATAATAAATAAATGGAGGTTATTTTCTGACATAAAATATAATTTATGCTATTTATATAAGTGATAAAATTAGGTTCCAATGTGAGTTTTTTTTTTCTTCAATCTTTCTCTCTCACTTTTATAAAGTTTAGACAATTTTGAAAGGATCCATATGGGTGTACATATCTTTATAATGAGATTATAAGTAATTTTTATCTAAACCTCCTTTAATCAAATAATGTATTGTTTGAATAATATTTATTTACTCATAACTAATCAATCTGTAGATAACTTTTTAATTTTAATTTTCTGATCTAAATCCCACTGACTTCTCCTTTGCTTATATTCAAAGTCCCCTGGGGCCCTTGGGTGGCCCAGTCAGTTAAGCATCTACCTTTGGCTCAGGTCATGATCCCAGGGTCCTGGGATCGAGTCCCATTCTGGTTCCCTGCTCAGTGTGGAGTGGTCTCCTTCTCTTTCTCTTTCTCCTGCTCCCCCTGCTAGTGCTCTGTCATACTCTCAAATAAAAAAGTAAAATCTTTAAAAACAAAACAAAACAAAAACAAGTTCAATTCCTTAAAGTGAACTTTGATTAGTTTGGAAGCACTAAGATATGTGCCATAAATATCCTTTAACCAAAGCTTCCTTTTCCTCTAGCTATCCCTGCTCCTGACCAGATTCCAGTGACAATTTCTGCTTTTTCTAGTTACCACCTTCTCCTGGATATAACCTGGGTAACACGCACCTGCAAAGCCCCAGTTCTCCAAGCATCACCACTGCTTTATCTGTCACAGTAGTATCTCATCAGACATCATCTTATTTTATCCATTGCTCATGACAATATGCACCTGATGCTACCATGTCTTTCTGGGTTTTCCATTTTGTCTAATGAGTTTTTTCATCACTTTGCTGAATACCATAACTCATGCACCAGCAAAGTGGTGTCATCTATGGCTAAGAAAGACAGAATGATGTGTATGTATGTGCTTGAGGGTTACCCTCTGTTAGAAAGATCTAAAGAAGCTTTTACTTCTCTATAAATAATGCTGATATTGGCAAACCACTTTTATTAATTTTTACTCTGTGTCACATCACCCTATATAATACTTAGACATGAATATAGTTAAGTTGGGAAACACATCAAGCAGTAGAAAACATATTTTCCTCAAGACTTTTACTCCCATTTGATTGCTGAATTTGTTCTTAGTTCCTAAAATAGAACCCCCTGGCAGGGTACTCTTCAGTAAGTGGACTATTGATGGGTCACCACTTCATCTCCTCTCCATGACTCCCAAGTTCCACTGGGCTCACCTTAGAAATACACTAGTCATAACTCATATTTAGTGCAGTGTTCTCACTAAGTAAGTTTAAGAAAAAAATGAATAATTGATAAAAATTAAGAGATTTTATCTTCTAATTTATTCATATTGTATATTTTATTTTTCTAATTTTTTATTTATCTATTTGAGAGAGAGGGCACACAAGTAGGGGGAGCGGCAGGGGGAGAAAGAGAAGCCAATTCCCTGCTGAGCAGGGAACCCAGTGTGGGGATCAGTCCTAGGATGCTGAGATCATGATCTGAGCTGAAGGCAGACAGTTAACCAACCGAGTCCCCCAGATGATACAGTATACTTCATATTATAGGTCTATTCCACCAGTGTTTATATGCCTTGTGTTTTTTGATCTGTGCATTTGATCATCTTATCCTCCTTACCTCAAATATGTTTCCTTTCTTAGTTCTTCAAATTTTATGTGCCTTCACATGCAACTCACATTTCACATTAGCCTTATATTTAGGCCATGTATTATCTTTGGAAGTTCTTTTTTTTTTTTTTTTATCTTTGGAAGTTCTAAACATATGTAATAAGTGCTCAAAACACGTATTTATAAATAGAATTTTTGATCCATTATTATATGTAACTCATTACACCAAACACTTTGAAATGTGCTAAAATAATTTGTTTGCTTCTCTGTTAAACAATTGTGAAAATTCAACTGAATATATAAATTAGCTTGTGGTGTATATATTGTATTGATAAGAAGTTGGGATTTTTTAAAATTCATATACTCCTCACATAAATAGAAATGGCTTTGCTACTTAATTATAATTTACTTTTTTAAGTTTTAAGGTTTCTTATTTCATAGGATTACAAAGTAAATAAATCAGTCTTGAGTTATGGAATAAAATTAAATATGACTCATTAAAGGACCCCTCAGTGGCTCAGCAGTTAAGCGTCTGCCTTTGGCTCAGGGTGTGATCTTGGAGTCCCAGGATCAAGTCCCACATTGGGCTTCCTGCATGGAGCCTGCTTCTCCCCTCTCCCTGTATCTCTGCTTCTCTGTGTGTCTCTTATGAATAAATTAAATCTTAAAAAAAAAAAAATATATATATATATATATATATATATATATATATATATATATATATATAGGAGTGGGAGGAACAAATATTGAAACTCTAAATTTTATGTTTGTAGCTAAATATTTCCCACTGGGCAAATGATGGAATCTTATATGAAAAAAAATGTGATAGACTATACAATAGTAACAGAAACTGATTAATAAAATAAGTATAAAGTTCTGAAATTTTCCTTGAAAATGCTTACAAATTTATTTAAACCCCTGTTGTTTTTAGATTTCCTATTTCAAGTTATAGGTTGAAACCTGGTTATAAAGTTAAATGAAGAAAATACCCACTTTGAATGTCAATTGTGTAAAAACCTCATGAATCAATGTAGTAGGTCAGCCTTTTGCACTTAAATATTTTTGTAAATGGCAAACACCAGAGACCAAACTCAACTTGGGAGTGTTACTGTATTCTTTTTTTCTTTGAAAATAGTAGACATCCCCTACATCTTCACAATGTAGCAGCGGTGGTGAATTATGTCTCACTAGATTATGAATGTCAGCCTTTCTAAATCCATAACCTAGGAGAATGAATGAGTAGAAGTGCTGGTCTGCAGAAAGAATGGTGGTTTAAGTGCCCTGAACAAGGACACAGACGCTCCCACAAGGTACTATGTCTCTCTGAACTAGCAGTTTAATTCCCCAAAGTCCCCCCAAAAGGGAAACTCAGTAAACTTCAATACATAGTAGAACGAAGAGTATATAAAATTCCGAAGCAAATTATAAACTTTATGCCAAGGCTTTGCTTGTCTTGTCACATTAAAAAATGCAACATTTTGATGAAAACGGAAACTAAATATACCACCAACCTAATACCAACAATAGAAACCATTGGCTATTTTTTCACTTCTCTGTTTAAGGTTAATACCTCTTGGGAATTGTCTTTTAGGTTCTCACTGTAAAATGCCATTTTATTCCAGAGATCTCTCCAGTTTATCGGGACTTGCTCTCACCCACTCTTAACGTTACCTGCCCAACACTGCTATCACCCCATAATTTAATATGACTTCCACATGTGGCAAGAGTTCAATACCTTTCTCCGTGATTCTTTATTACCCCTTTATAATGCTCCCTATTGAAAAATAATTTCGGAATGAGCAAAGTTACGTGACCACCACAAAAATCCAAATTTAATACTAACTGAACTAATAAGAGTTTGTTATCTGGAATGAAAGTGTGTATACCATCACTGTGAAGTCCTGAGACTCAATAAATCTGTTCATTCATGCAAAGATATGCATTGAACACCTACTACTTGCCAGGTATTAATCAATGAACATGAGACACATCAGTAAAAATAAACACATAAATCACATATTCCTTCCTTGTGAGTCTTACTTGCTATGATAGCAGATAAGCAATAAATTTAAAAAAAAACATAAAACAGGGTATTTTATACTTTTCAAAAGTGATTAGCAATAAAAGAATAAAAAGAAGTAGAGTGGCGACACCTAGGTGGCTCAATGGTTGAGTGTTTGCCTTCAGCTTAGGGTGTGATCCCGGGGTTCTGGGATCCAGTCCCACATCGGGCTCCCCAGAGGGAGTCTGCCTCTCCCTCTGCCTTGTCTCTGCCTCTCTCTCTGTGTCTCTCATGAATAAATAAATAAGATCATAAATAAGTAAATACATACATACATACATAGAAGTAGAATGGGGCAAGGGAAATTGAAAATTCTGAGCTTATAATGGAGAGACAGGCTGTCATATTAAATAAGGTAGTCAGTAAGTTTGGTCAGTCTAAGAAAATAATATCTAAACACACACTTGCAAGTGGGCAAGTCAGCTCTGTGGCTCTCATTATAGTATTGCAAGCAGAGAAACAGCTAAAGCCAACACACTAGGGTAAGAATATTCTAGGCACACATAAGGAACCACAAAGGGAACAGTATGGCAAGAACAGAATAAAGTAAAGCAGAAGTGAGTAAGTGAAGTTATAGAAAAGGTAGGAGAAATAACTGGGGGCAGGTGAAAAGTTGAGTCCTTAGAGGGTCTAAATGGAGGAGTGACATTAATCAGCCTACACTTGAAAAGTCACGTTGGCTAATATGTTGAGATTGACTGGAAGGAGACTGTAGGACACTGACTGGAAAGACATGCTGCTGGCTCTTACTAGGAGTCAGGCAGGGAATGGTGTTATGAACACAGAAATGCATGAATGACTCTCATTCTCATCTGCTGCACTTTCCTCACTTTAACATTTAATACTTGAGAGGGAGGAGCAAGATGGCAGAAGAGTAGGGTCTCCAAATCACCTGTCTCCACCAAATTACCTAGAAAACCTTCCAATCATCCTGAAAATCTATGAATTCGGCCTGAGATTTAAAGAGAGACCAGCTGGAACGCAACAGTGAGAAGAGTTCGCGCTTCTATCAAGGTAGGAAGACGGGGAAAAAGAAATAAAGGAACAAAGGCCTCCAAGGGGGAGGGGCCCGCGAGGAGCCGGGCTGAGGCCGGGGCGAGTGGCCCCAGGACAGGAGAGCCCCGTCCCGGAGACGCAGGAGCTGCACCAACCTTCCCGGGCGGAAAGGGGCTCGCGGGGAGGTGGAGCAGGACCCAGGAGGGCGGGGATGCCCTCGGGTTCCCTGAGACAGTAACAGAGCAACTGCGCGCCCAGGAGAGTGCGCCGAGCTCCCTAAGGGCTGCAGCGCGCACGGCGGGACCCGGAGCAGCTCGGGGGGGCTCGGGGGCGGCTCCGCGGAGGGGGCTGCGGGGCGGGAGGAGCTCGGGGGGCTCGGGGACGGCTCCGCGGAGGGGGCTGCGGGGCGGGAGCGAATCCAACAGCGCAGGCTCCGGAGCACAGGGCGCCGGGACACAGCCCAGGATCCCGCCTCCCACGGGACAGGCAGAGGCCGGGAGGGCCCAGGACAGCGAGGACGCTCCTGCCCCAGCTGAGCAGATCAGCGCCCCGCCCCGGAGCCTCCAGGCCCTGCAGACGGAGTTCCTGCCGGAGCTGAACCCAGGTTTCCAGACCTGGCCCCGCCACTGGGGCTGTTCCTCCTGCGGCCTCACGGGGTAAACAACCCCCACTGAGCCCTGCACCAGGCAGGGGCACAGCAGCTCCCCCAACTGCTAACACCTGAAAATCAGCACAACAGGCCCCTCCCCCAGAAGACCAGCTGGACTGACAACTTCCAGGAGAAGCCAAGGGACTTAAAGAACACAGAATCAGAAGATACTCCCCGGTGGTTCTTTTTGTTTTGTTTTGTTTTGTTTTGCTTTTTGATTTGTTTCCTTCCCCCACCCCCTTTTTTTCTCCTTTCTTTTTCTTTCTCTTTTTCTTCTTTTTCTTTTTCTTTTTTTTTCGTTTTTTTTCTTCCCTTTTTTTTCTCTTTCTCTTTTCCTTCATTCTTTCTCTCCTCTCTTTTTCTCTTTTTCCCAATACAACTTGCTTTTGGCCACTCTGCACTGAGCAAAATGACTAGAAGGAAAACCTCACCTCAAAAGATAGAATCAGAAACAGTCCTCTCTCCCACAGAGTTACAAAATCTGGATTACAATTCAATGTCAGAAAGCCAATTCAGAAGCACTATTATACAGCTACTGGTGGCTCCAGAAAAAAGTATAAAGGACTCAAGAGACTTCATGACTGCAGAATTTAGAGCTAATCAGGCAGAAATTAAAAATCAATTGAATGAGATGCAATCCAAACTAGAAGTCCTAACGACGAGGGTTAACGAAGTGAAGAACGAGTGAGTGACATAGAAGACAAGTTGATAGCAAAGAGGGAAACTGAGGAAAAAAGAGACAAACAATTAAAAGACCATGAAGATAGATTAAGGGAAATAAACGACAGCCTGAGAAAGAAAAACCTACGTTTAATTGGGGTTCCCGAGGGCGCCGAAAGGGACGGAGGGCCAGAATATGTATTTGAACAAATTCTAGCTGAAAACTTTCCTAATCTGGGAAGGGAAACAGGCATTCAGATCCAGGAAATAGAGAGATCCCCCCCTAAAATCAATAAAAACCGTTCAACACCTCGACATTTAATAGTGAAGCTTGCAAATTCCAAAGATAAAGAGAAGATCCTTAAAGCAGCAAGAGACAAGAAATCCCTGACTTTTATGGGGAGGAGTATTAGGGTAACAGCAGACCTCTCCACAGAGACCTGGCAGGCCAGAAAGGGCTGGCAGGATATATTCAGGGTCCTAAATGAGAAAAACATGCAACCAAGAATACTTTATCCAGCAAGGCTCTCATTCAAAATGGAAGGAGAGATAAAGAGCTTCCAAGACAGGCAGCAACTAAAAGAATATGTGACCTCCAAACCAGCTCTGCAAGAAATTTTAAGGGGGACTCTGAAAATTCCCCTTTAAGAAGAAGTTCAGTGGAACAGTCCACAAAAACAAGGACTGAATAGATATCATGATGACACTAAACTCATATGTCTCAATAGTAACTCTGAATGTGAACGGGCTTAATGACCCCATCAAAAGGCGCAGGGTTTCAGACTGGATAAAAAAGCAGGACCCATCTATTTGCTGTCTACAAGAGACTCATTTTAGACAGAAAGACACCTACAGCCTGAAAAATAAAAGGTTGGAGAACCATTTACCATTCGAATGGTCCTCAAAAGAAAGCAGGGGTAGCCATCCTTATATCAGATAAACTAAAATTCACCCCAAAGACTGTAGTAAGAGATGAAGAGGGACACTATATCATACTTAAAGGATCTATTCAACAAGAGGACTTAACAATCCTCAATATATATGCCCCGAATGTGGGAGCTGCCAAATATATCAATCAATTATTAACCAAAGTGAAGAAATACTTAGATAATAATACACTTATACTTGGTGACTTCAATCTAGCTCTTTCTATACTCGATAGGTCTTCAAAGCACAACATCTCCAAAGAAACGAGAGCTTTAAATGATACACTGGACCAGATGGATTTCACAGATATCTACAGAACTTTACATCCAAACTCAACTGAATACACATTCTTCTCAAGCGCACATGGAACTTTCTCCAGAATAGACCACATATTGGGTCACAAATCGGGTCTGAACCGATACCAAAAGATTGGGATTGTCCCCTGCATATTCTCAGACCATAATGCCTTGAAATTAGAACTAAATCACAACAAGAAGTTTGGAAGGACCTCAAACACGTGGAGGTTAAGGACCATCCTGCTAAAAGATAAAAGGGTTAACCAGGAAATTAAGGAAGAATTAAAAAGATTCATGGAAACTAATGAGAATGAAGATACAACCATTCAAAATCTTTGGGATGCAGCAAAAACAGTCCTAAGGGGGAAATACATCGCAATACAAGTATCCATTCAAAAACTGGAAAGAACTCAAATGCAAAAGCTAACCTTCCACCTAAAGGAGCTAGAGAAAAAACAGCAAATAGTTCCTACACCCAGCAGAAGAAGAGAGTTAATAAAGATTCGAGCAGAACTCAACGAAATCGAGACCAGAAGAACTGTGGAACAGATCAACAGAACCAGGAGTTGGTTCTTTGAAAGAATTAATAAGATAGATAAACCATTAGCCAGCCTTATTAAAAAGAAGAGAGAGAAGACTCAAATTAATAAAATCATGAATGAGAAAGGAGAGATCACTACCAACACCAAGGAAATACAAACGATTTTAAAAACATATTATGAACAGCTATACGCCAATAAATTAGGCAATCTAGAAGAAATGGACACATTCCTGGAAAGCCACAAACTACCAAAACTGGAACAGGAAGAAATAGAAAACCTGAACAGGCCAATAACCAGGGAGGAAATTGAAGCAGTCATCAAAAACCTCCCAAGACACAAGAGTCCAGGGCCAGATGGCTTCCCAGGGGAATTTTATCAAACGTTTAAAGAAGACACCATACCTATTCTCCTAAAGCTGTTTGGAAAGATAGAAAGAGATGGAGTACTTCCAAATTCGTTCTATGAAGCCAGCATCACCTTAATTCCAAAGCCAGACAAAGACCCCACCAAAAAGGAGAATTACAGACCAATATCCCTGATGAACATGGATGCAAAAATTCTCAACAAGATACTGGCCAATAGGATCCAACAATACATTAAGAAAATTATTCACCATGACCAAGTAGGATTTATCCCTGGGACACAAGGCTGGTTCAACACCCGTAAAACAATCAATGTGATTCATCATATCAGCAAGAGAAAAACCAAGAACCATATGATCCTCTCATTGGATGCAGAGAAAGCATTTGACAAAATACAGCATCCATTCCTGATCAAAACTCTTCAGAGTGTAGGGATAGAGGGAACATTCCTCAACATCTTAAAAGCCATCTATGAAAAGCCCACAGCAAATATCATTCTCAATGGGGAAGCACTGGGAGCCTTTCCCCTAAGATCAGGAACAAGACAGGGATGTCCACTCTCACCACTGCTATTCAACATAGTACTGGAAGTCCTAGCCTCAGCAATCAGACAACAAAAAGACATTAAAGGCATTCACATTGGCAAAGAAGAAGTCAAACTCTCCCTCTTCGCCGATGACATGATACTCTACATAGAAAACCCAAAAGTCTCCACCCCAAGATTGCTAGAACTCATACAGCAATTCGGTAGCGTGGCAGGATACAAAATCAATGCCCAGAAGTCAGTGGCATTTCTATACACTAACAATGAGACTGAAGAAAGAGAAATTAAGGAGTCAATCCCATTTACAATTGCACCCAAAAGCATAAGATACCTAGGAATAAACCTAACCAAAGATGTAAAGGATCTATACCCTCAAAACTATAGAACACTTCTGAAAGAAATTGAGGAAGACACAAAGAGATGGAAAAATATTCCATGCTCATGGATTGGCAGAATTAATATTGTGAAAATGTCAATGTTACCCAGGGCAATATACACGTTTAATGCAATCCCTATCAAAATACCATGGACTTTCTTCAGAGAGTTAGAACAAATTATTTTAAGATTTGTGTGGAATCAGAAAAGACCCCGAATAGCCCGGGGAATTTTAAAAAAGAAAACCATATCTGGGGGCATCACAATGCCAGATTTCAGGTTGTACTACAAAGCTGTGGTCATCAAGACAGTGTGGTACTGGCACAAAAACAGACACATAGATCAGTGGAACAGAATAGAGAATCCAGAAGTGGACCCTGAACTTTATGGGCAACTAATATTCGATAAAGGAGGAAAGACTATCCATTGGAAGAAAGACAGTCTCTTCAATAAATGGTGCTGGGAAAATTGGACATCCACATGCAGAAGAATGAAACTAGACCACTCTCTTGCACCAGACACAAAGATAAACTCAAAATGGATGAAATATCTAAATGTGAGACAAGATTCCTTCAAAATCCTAGAGAAGAACACAGGCAACACCCTTTTTGAACTCGGCCATAGTAACTTCTTGCAAGATACATCCACGAAGGCAAAAGAAACAAAAGCAAAAATGAACTATTGGGACTTCATCAAGATAAGAAGCTTTTGCACAGCAAAGGATACAGTCAACAAAACTCAAAGACAACCTACAGAATGGGAGAAGATATTTGCAAATGACATATCAGATAAAGGGCTAGTTTCCAAGATCTATAAAGAACTTCTTAAACTCAACACCAAAGAAACAAACAATCCAATCATGAAATGGGCAAAAGACATGAACAGAAATCTCACAGAGGAAGACATAGACATGGCCAACAGGCATATGAGAAAATGCTCTGCATCACTGGCCCTCAGGGAAATACAAATCAAAACCACAATGAGATACCACCTCACACCAGTGAGAATGGGGAAAATTAACAAGGCAGGAAACAACAAATGTTGGAGAGGATGCGGAGAAAAGGGAACCCTCATACACTGTTGGTGGGAATGTGAACTGGTGCAGCCACTCTGGAAAACTGTGTGGAGGTTCCTCAAACAGTTAAAAATATACCTGCCCTACGACCCAGCAATTGCACTGTTGGGGATTTACCCCAAAGATACAAATGCAATGAAACGCTGGGACACCTGCACCCCGATGTTTATAGCAGCAATGGCCACGATAGCCAAACTGTGGAAGGAGCCTCGGTGTCCATCGAAAGATGAATGGATAAAGAAGATGTGGTTTATGTATACAATGGAATATTACTCAGCTATTAGAAATGACAAATACCCACCATTTGCTTCAACGTGGATGGAACTGGAGGGTATTATGCTGAGTGAAGTAAGCCAGTCGGAGAAGGACAAACATTATATGTTCTCATTCATTTGGGGAATATAAATAATAGTGAAAGGGAATATAAGGGAAGGGGGAAGAAATGTATGGGAAATATCAGAAAGGGAGACAGAACGTAAAGACTGCTAACTCTGGGAAACGAACTAGGGGTGGTGGAAGGGGAGGAGGGCGGGGGGTGGGAGTGAATGGGTGACGGGCACTGGGGGTTATTCTGTATGTTAGTAAATTGAACACCAATAAAAAATAATAAAAAAAAATAACATTTAATACTTGATTCCACCAAGTCTTTGTATCTCTCAATCTGTTATTTCTTTTGCTCCCCTGATACTTTATTGATTAATGGCGTCATCAGATAGATAGATAGATATAGATAGATAATAGACTACTTAATAAATACATAGATGATAGATAGATAGACAATAGACTACTTAATAAATACCTATTTATGAACACCAGCTATTTCCAGAATTTTGCTCTTATACATAATGCTGAATGAAGTGAGCATCTTTATAAATACATATGTTCAAACAAGTGTTAGCGTATCTGTAGAATATCCATGAAGGGAGATGAATCAAAGTATGTGTGAATTTGTGATTTGTTTGCATGTTTGTTTCATTTCTGTTTTTTGTTTATGTGTTTATTTTGATTCTGTTAAGGCAACAAACATTTACTGCCTGCAGATTCTTTTTTTTTTTTTTAATTTTATTTATTTATCTGAGAGAGAGAAAGAGAGAGAGAGAGAGGGAGAAAGAGAGGGAAAAGCAGACTACTCACTGAGCTAGGAGCCTGATGTGTTGCTCGACCTCAGGACCCCAAGATCATGACCTGACCTGAAGGCAGACACTTAACTGACTGAGCCACCCAGGGGGCCCTGTCCCACAGTTTCTTTAGGGTAGAATTTTGGAGAATATCTAGCATAGGAACTCAAATGAAGTTGCAATAATAATGTTGGCCAGAGGTGTAGCCTTGACAGCTAGACTGGGACCGGAAGGTCTGCTTCCAGTACAGTTTGCTTGTATGACTGTTGCTAGGAGATCACAGTCTGTCCCACATAGACTATAGAGACTGCTTCAGTATTATCAGCTAGGTCCTCTGGTGCAAGTGATCCAAGAAAGCATGCTAGACAGAAGATGTAATGCCATTTATGACACATGGAATCCCCATATGTGGTGTTTATTTTTTTTATGGGATCCAGATTTCCATTTGGTGTAATTTCTGCCTGCTTAAAAAATGTTCTGAAACTTTTTTTTGTAGTTAGGGTTTGATAGTAATGAATTCTTTCAGCAATAATGCAGCAGAAAAAGCCATTATTCTTTTTTCATTTTTTATTTTTTTTTTTTTTTTTTTTTTTTTTTTTTTTTTTTTTTTTTTTTTTTTTTTTTCTTTTTTCATTTTTTAAAGACACTTTCAGTGAGCAGAATTCTGGGTTGATAGTATTTCATTTCAGTACTTGAAAGATGGTGCTCCACTATCTTCTTACTTGCACTGTTTCAACAAGAAGTCTGATGTTATCCTTACTTTTGTTCCTCTGGAAGTAACATGTCTTCTGTGATAAATTTTAAGATTTTCCTTTTCTCTCTTGTTTTAAGCAATTTGATTTTTTAAAAAATTTTTATTTATTTATGATAGTCACACAGAGAGAGAGAGAGAGAGGCGGAGACGTAGGCAGAGGGAGAAGCAGGCTCCATGCACCAGGAGCCCAATATGGGATTCGATCCTGCGTCTCCAGGATCGCGCCCTGGGCCAAAGGCAGGCGCTAAACCGCTGCGCCACACAGGAATCCCAACAATTTGCTTTTGATGTAGTCTTCCTCATGTTTCTGGGCCTGTGGGCGTTTTTGTGGCTTGTGTTTTTTTTAAGCTATTTAGTTCTATGAACATATGAAACACAATTATAGTTAACTTTATAAAATGTCACTGTTGGCTAAACCTGACATCTATGTCAGTTTAGTGTTTCTTCAAAGTTATTAATTGTTTTCTTCATTATGGGTCATATTTTCTTGTTGCTTTGCATGCCTAATCATCTTTTCTTGGATGCCAGAACATTTTTAACTCATTGGGTCCTGGATATTTTTGTGTTCCTATAAATACTGAACTTCATCCAGGGATGCAATCAATTTACTTGAGAACAGTTGGATTCTTCTGAGTTGGTTTTATATCTGTTAGGTGGAACCAGAACAGTGCTCAGTATAAGGGTAATTCTTTTTTCATGACTAAGGCAAGACTCTCCTGTGTGCTCTACCTTGTGCCCTATGAAGCATGAGATTTTCCATTCTAGCTTGGAGAAACTGGGTCTGTTCATGGCTTTGTACCACATGTGATACCTTTTCCATTCAGGTGGATCTTGCTCTGGCCTCAGGTGGTCTCAGACATATGTGCTAAATGTTACCCAGTTAAATATGTGGTTATGGGACTCTGTGGATATCTAAAAATTTCTCTCAATAAAACTCTTGTTTTCAGTACTGTCTTGAAAAGCCTAACTGTCTTGGTCTCCCCAGATTCCCAGATCTATCTTCTTAGCTGAAGAGGTCTACTGAGCTCTGCCTGGGGTCCCTGTCTGTGCCACAGCCTGTAAACTCTCAAGGGAGTTAGCTTCATGGGGACAATGACAGAGTATACCTGATTTTCTTCCCTTCCCTCATTGATCACTGGCTTTCACTGACTGATTCCCTACTGTGTCCTTAAAAAGTTGTTTCACATATTTTATTCCTTTTTGTATTATCTCAGGGAGGAGGTAAATTTCATTCTTATTAATACATTTTGGACTGAAGCCATCTGCATCATTTCTTGCTTAAATTTTCAATGACTTCCTAATCGATTTCCCTTCCTCCTCAACTATCTTTTCTAAACCACTATAAGTAGGAATCACCTTTCTAAAACACAAAGCTTGGAATATTTTTCCATCCCTTTGTATCTTCCTCAATTTCTTTCAGAGTGTTCTGTAGTTTCTAGGGTATAGATCCTTTACCTCTTTGGTTAAGTTATTCCTAGGTGTCTTATGCTTTTGGGTGCAATTGTAAATGGGATTGACTCCTTAATTTCTCTTTCTTCAGTCTCATTGTTCGTGTATAGAAATGCCACTGATTTCTGGGCATTGGTTTTGTATCCTGCCACACTGCCGAATTGCTGTATGAGTTCTAGCAATCTTGGGGTGGAGTCTTTCGGGTTTTCTACGTACAGTATCATGTCATCTGTGAAGAGGGAGAGTTTGAGTTCTTCTTTTCCAATTTGAATGCCTTTTCTTTCTTTTTGTTGCCTGGTTGCTGAGGCTAGGACTTTCAGAACTATGTTGAATAGCAATGGTGAGAGTGGACATCCCTGTCTTGTTCCTGATCTCAGGGGAAAGGCTCCCAGAGTTTCCCGATTAAGAACAATATTTGCTGTGGGTTTTTTGTAGATGGCTTTTAAGATGCTGAGGAATGTTCCCTCTATCCCTACACTCTCAAGAGTTTTGATCAGGAATGGATGCTGTATTTTTTTTTCCCCGGACTTCAATTCTCTTTTATTCCTTTTTTTAATTGGAGTTCAAGTTTTCAAAATATAGCATAGCACCCAGTGCTCATCTCATCAAGTGCCCCCCTCAGTGCCCATCACCCAGTCACCCCACCTCCCGCCCACTTCTCTTTCAATCACTCCTTGTTCGTTTCCCAGAGTTAGGAGTCTCTCATGTTCTGTCTCCCTTTCTGATATTTCCCACTCATTTTTTTCTCCTTTCCCCTTTATTCCCTTTCACTATTTTTTATATTCCCCAAATGAATGAGACCATATAATGTTTGTCCTTCTCCTATTGACTTATTTCACTCAGCATAATACCCTCCAGTTCCATCCACGTGGAAGCAAATGGTGGGTATTTGTCGTTTCTAATGGCTGAGTAATATTTCATTGTATACATATATTCCATGCTCATGGATTGAAAGAATTAATATTCTGAAAGTGTCAATGCTACCTAGGGCAATTTATACATTTAATGCAATCCCTATCAAAATACCATGGACTTTCTTCAGAGAGTTGGAACAAATCATCTTAAGATTTGTGTGGAATCAGAAAAGACCCTGAATAGCCAGGGGAATTCTAAAAAAGAAAACCATAGCTGGGGGAATCAAAATGCCAGATTTTGGGTTGGACTACAAAGCTGTAGTCATCAAGACAGTGTGGTACTGGCACAGAAACAGACACAGAGATCAGTGGAACAGAATAGAAAATCCAGAAGTGGAGCCTCAACGTTATGGTCAACTAATATTCAACAAAGCAGGAAAGACTATCCACTGGAAAAAGGACAATCTCTTCAATAAATGGTGCTGGGAAAATTGGACATCCACATGCAGAAGAATGAAACTGGACCATTCTCTTACACCATACACAAAGATAAACTCAAAATGGATGAAAGATCTAAATATGAGACAAGAATCCATCATAATCCTAGAGGAGAACACAGGCAACACCCTTTCTGAACTTGGCCACAGCAACTTCTTGCAAGATACATCCATAAAGCCTAGAGAAACAAAAGCAAAAATATATTATTGGGATTACTTAAGATAAAAAGCTTTTGCACAGCAAAAGAAATAGTCAACAAAACTAAAAGACAAGCTACAGAATGGGAGAAGATATTTGCAAATGACCTATCAGATAAAGGGCTAGTATCCAAGATCTATAAAGAACTTACTAAACTCAACAGCAAAGAAACAAACAATCCAATCATGAAATGGGCAAAGGACATGAACAGAAATCTCACAGAGGAAGACATAGACATGGCCAATAAGCCCATGAGAAAATGCTCCGCATCACTGTCCATCAGGGAAATACAAATGAAAACCATAATGGGATACCACCTCACACGAGTGAGAATGGGGAAAATTAAAAAGTCAGGAAACAACAAATGTTGGAGAGGATGTGGAGAAAGGGGGACCCTCCTGCACTGTTGGTGGGAATGTGAACTGTTGCAGCCACTCTGGAAAACTGTGTGGAGGTTCCTCAAGGAGCTAAAAATAGATCTGCCCTATGACCCAACAATTGCACTGCTGGGGATTTACCCCAAAGATACAGATTCAGTCAAATGCCGGGACACCTGCACCCCGATGTTTCTAGCAGCAATGTCCACAATAGCCAAACTGTGGAAGGAGCCTCGGTGTCCATCGAAAGATGAATGGATAAAGAAGATGTGGTCTATGTATACAATGGAATATTACTCAGCCATTAGAAACGACAAATACCCACCATTTTTTTCAACATGGAGGCACCTGGAGGGTATTATGCTGAGTGAAAAAAGTCAGTCAGAAAAGGACAAACAGTATATGGTCTCATTCATTTGGGGAATAAAAAATTAATGAAAGGGAATAAAGGGAAAGGAGAGAAAATGAGTGAAAATATTAGTGAGGGTGACAAAATATGAGAGACACCTAACTCTGGTAAATGAACATGAGCTAGTGGAAGGGGAGGTAGGCAGGTGTTTGGGTCACTGTGTAATGGACACTGAGGGGGACACTTGGGGGGATGAGCACTGGGTGTTATGCTATATGTTGGCAAATTGAACTCCAATAAAAGAAATTAAAAAAAATAAAACACAAAGCTTATCTCATGACATGTAAACTTAAAACTATTCAAAGGTTCCCAATTCTTTCAAAATAAAATTCAAAGGTTAGTATATAATGCATGATAGTGTTCAGACTGTACCTTTTCAGAATCATCACATTGATCCAAAGCTGAAATATCAGTCATGTCATGCTTCCAGAATCTTCTCTTTAGTTTCTTTTTGTCTGGACATTTCTTTTCCTTTCTCTTGTGCCTTCAAATAGCTTTGGGATCAATTTATCAACCAACTTACAATCTAAACTGATAGTTGTTTTTCAGGACGTCACTGCATTGGCATAGTGTTTTGTTCACTGAAGATACTTCATAAATCTATAAATATTTGATGACTGAGCAGATTGATGATGAAATGAATGAATGAATGAATGAGTGAATGAATGAATAAAATGAGATTTGAGAAGTTTAGTCATGAAATGTGTTATAAATTGAGTATAGGAAAATAATGCAGACTGCCAATATTTTCAGAGATATATTGAATTCCAGGCATGTAACATCCATCATTTCTGTCTCAGAAGGAAAATAATTAGTGGTGCATCTACTTCTTTTAATCAGTGGTTCAACTTTGACATTTATGTCACAATACCTTCTAGTCAGAGAGCAATGCTGACTAACTTTTCCCCAAATAAACAGAGCATGGGATTTAATTGGGAGTAGCTCATTTGAAGGACAGGAAAATGTGTTGGTTTCATCTTCATGGTTTCGGTCAAAGAACATAAAATAGCAAAGACTGATGCTGGGCTGTGGAATCAGACTGCCTAGGTTCAAATCCCCTTTGTATAACCAACTCTTATGTGACTTTTGATACTGCCTACCTCTCTGGGTTCATTCTTGGCCACAAACTACTTTGTACCATAGTTTGCAATTGTTTAAAATGAGGGATGATATGTATGTC
The DNA here is from genome assembly GCF_003254725.2 of Canis lupus dingo. Classification (NCBI taxonomy): domain Eukaryota; kingdom Metazoa; phylum Chordata; class Mammalia; order Carnivora; family Canidae; genus Canis; species Canis lupus. The sequence goes on along the minus strand of NC_064261.1, from coordinate 25,582,472 downwards.
ATTTCATAGAAACATTATTAAACTTAAATAAAATAATACCTGCAATGTACCTAGCCCAGTGATGGCACACTGAGCATTCAGAAAATATAGCTAACATCATTTTGTTTTAACTCTATGTGGTGTCAAGAAGACAGAAATTTGTCCTCACATCACGCAGATTCACCCTCAAGCATCCAAAGTCTCAACTCAGCAATAAATGGAAGCATTTAATTTTTTTGCAAAAGTTTTTAAAAAATACTCCTTCAGGGCTCCCAGTATAACAATCCTAATGACACAAAATATACTTGATGAAAGGAGAGCAGAGAAAAAAGTGAAGGTGCTAATATATGTCATCTTAGTGTCACGACGATCTTTTTTTGTCCATTGTCAACATTTTTGGCAGTCATTTTAGAGTTGCAAGTGTTCTAATCCCTTCCTAGTTTGCACACTTCCCTCTAAGAGATTAGATAGAATGTCTGCTAGCTGTGCCTCCATCCTTCTTCTTTCCATTACTGAAGTGATGGGCATAAGGTGAGGGGTAGGGAAGCACTTGTATCAATGTGGGTAAAGTTTCCATGGTGGCCATGAAAGTTAAGCAACTGAGACATAGCACATTTTCTGTTGACTCCAGGTGCTGATGTCTTTACCTAGATGGTCTCTTGCATGGATATAAGACATGATGCCACTCTGAGAACACAGCTGGCATCTCCCTCCAATCTCTCTAATAATGACAGATGCCTATGTGTTCCATATATGGTGTGACAGTAGACAGGAATTGTCATGGGGAGCTACCCAGCAGTTGCCTGTGGCTCCTTCCATGATTTGTTATGAGCTTACAAGGTCTCCTTTCACATCTGTCATACTTACCAGAGACGGAGTTACCTCCCTATTCTAAGTTGCTCTGTCTCTCTTCTCTCTCTTTAAGTTACTCTCACCATGTTATGGTAGTAGTGAGGTGAAGGTACATGGACTGCAGCTCAGCCACCCTCGTGCAGAGATTGATATGCGGGAATCTCCTTCTTGTGAATATTCTGATAATCAGTTGTCTCCTCTATCCCACATTTTAGCTGAAACAAATGAAGCCTATCCCTATTACCACACTCCTTTTCAGGAAGGAGGGAGAATTTGCCACTAAAATGCCCTGCTATGCCCCCAAGTGACTATCTTCTTGTCTCAAGTCTCTTCATATAGACAATGGGATATTGGCCAATTATAAAGGGTTTTTTTGTTTGTTTGTTTGCTTGTTCATTTTCTGTTTTTCTTTTCCCCGAATGACCTCACTTGATAAAACTTGCTGAAGGGTCAGAGTTGCTTTCTTTTTTCCTCAGTTCTGAACTATTGATAGCACTTTATATTCCCATGTTTCATATACATGAAATTTAAATGTCTTGACAAAGTCATGAAGATGTGTTTTGAAATATCTTTTTTACCATTTAGAATATAGCTACTTTTTCTCAGCCTTCCACTCACTTGAAATTCCAGGCTTTCTTTTTCCTTGTTTACCGACTTTTCTGGGGCAATTTTCCTGTGAACTTCATATTCTCAAGCCTTCCTTTTCATGACACTCACCCAGGAAACTTCAGGACCACACCCATAATGCTACAGAATCAAATTCTCTCTAAGGAGGAGGACACAGTGCTTTTCTCTTTTAGCTTGCATATGGCTAGGAAATTAGAACTGATGTAGGGAGGTTCCCAGCAAAGACTCAGTATTAAGGTAAAGAAATCTCCTAAACTGAATCTGTTCAAAGAGAGAATGGACCACCATGTGAAATAAGGTCCTCCCTCTAATTGGGTGAGGTCCTTAATAACGCTTAGGGAGGCACTGCTCAGATGATCTCTGTCTAATGGGGATTCCTGAAATGTGAGAGGAATGACATACTAATCTCTACTCTGTTTGTGCTTTAAATTTAGAAAGGGAGGAGTTTGTGGTATAGTCACAGACACTGAAGATCTGTGGTCTTTTTAAAGTAATTCAGAAATTCTTTTACCATTCCTATCTTCAAGAGTTGGAATTTCCTTCTCCTTAGTGTGAACTAGACTCAGGAACCTCTTGTAAAGAATAGAATATAGTAAAAATGATGGTGTGTGATTTGGAGACTAGGCATTGTGATCTCCTCCTTGTTCTTTCTCTAGAATCACTAGCTATGGATATAGTCAGCTGTCAAGTAATGAGGACACTCAGGCAAACTATAGAGACGACCATGTAGCAAGGAACAGTGGCTTTCTTTTAACACCCAAGAAGAAAGTGAAACATTTGGTAAGCACCCATGTGAATGAGCCCCTTGGAAGGAATCCTCCAAAAGTACAGTTTCATACACCTGCATGAACCACACTTCCATACACCTGTATGAGTCTTGCTCAGGCTAACACTTTGACTATATCTTGTGAGAGATCCTGAGCCATAACCACCCAGCTAAGCTGCTTCCTAATTCCTGACCCTCAGAAACTGTGTGAGATAATAAAAATTTGTTGTTATAAGCAGCTAAGGTTTCATGTAACTTTTTCCCCAGCCAACGAATAAACATTAACAGTAGCTAAGGCAAACTCCTGCCTAGAATCTGTAATTCAAAATATTTGAAGTAAAACTTAGAATATATATTTAATATAATCTTGATTCTGATGCAGTTATTCCATCTTTACGTATCTAGGAACTATTACAAAATTCCCTCCATGTTTGTATTATGTTGATATCACCAATGCCTAAGGCCCAGTATATATTAGCAATATCATTCTACCTATTATTATCTTACTCTATCTGCTAACCAAGCACATGGAATAAAAGGTATTACATGCTAAAATTATACCTTTAAAACTAGTAGTTTCAGTTTCTTTTTTTTTTTTTTTTTTTATGATAGTCACACACAGAGAGAGAGGCAGAGACACAGGCAGAGGGAGAAGCAGGCTCCATGCACCGGGAGCCCGACGTGGGATTCGATCCCGGGTCTCCAGGATCGCGCCCTAGGCCAAAGGCAGGCGCCAAACCACTGCGCCACCCAGGGATCCCTTTCAGTTTCTTTTTAATTATAAAAATAAACAATGCTTGTTGGAAAACTTGGAAAATATTTTTTTAAAGTATGAGGAATCCATAGATTCTTTCAAATACCATTTGCTATTTTATTCTATTTCCTTTATGTTTAATTGTAAATAATCATGACATTACTGTTATATAATTCCTTATTGATTATTTGTTACCACTGAAACAGTGCCTGACACATAATGAAGAGCTTAATAAATATTTGTTGAATAACTATTTCTTTAGCATTTCAAAAATATTTTAAAATTTTGGGGAGAGACATATAAATAACCGAATAACATAGCATCATATATGTGTACTACCATTAATTTATAAATTACTTGATGAAAGTTTTCATCATTATGAAGACTTTTGATACATTTTGCCATATTGCTTTTTACAAAAGCAATGACATTCTGATTTTGAAAGTGATAATGAATGGCTAAAGTTTCCTAGGAGATAGCACAGATTTTATAACAAAATTAAACAAAGATGAGAGAGGAAGGTCAATGGGTAGCATGGGACTTATACAAACAAGATCAAAACTACACACCCAAATTTAATGGTCTACTTATCTGGAAATTTGGGGAAACAAAAGCCTTTTTTTTTTTTTTCTCAAGAGGATAAGCAAAAGAATAAATTGCAGAAGAGAAAAGATGAGGTAATGAAATGGGTATGATTATAGCTCCCCAGACCTCTACAGACATCTAGCCAAAACGTGTCTAGGTCATAAGTAGAGATAGTTGAGAGAAAAGAAAGACCTACTCTAACAAGCTAATATCTCATAAGAATGCTTCTTATTAGAATGTACATTTGAACAAAAAGATGATTAGATAAAACCTACTGGTGACTCGGTTGATTCTCCTATGGTGGAATAGTGACAATTATAAAAACTTCAGAGTACATATCCTAAGGAGAATATTTGTTTAAAAGAAAACAATGGATAATCATCAATAGGAATGAAGGAAATATTTCTATGTGGTAAACTAGCAAAAAAGCAACCTGAAATATGCCTTGTGGATATGCAACACTGTTTTATTTATAAAGCTAGTTTTCAAGTCCAGGGGAGATACCTGGAGGTAAAGTATAGATCACTCAAGCAAAGAAAATCAGGAAAGTGTGAGCTTGAGTTAATGAAGACCTACAACTTTGAGTGCTTGTGGACTTAGGTGTTGAGGGACATGAGAAACCCTTGGGAATGATGAAGCCAGGTTATTTTGTGAAAATGACCCATACCTCCTGGAAAGGGTAATGAGAAAGAAAGGATTTTGTGCTTTGTACATTACCCTTATTATGGATCCTAAATAACAATAACAATACTAATGATGATAATTTGTTCTGAAAGAGGAAGAAGAAACTCTTTATCAGCTAATGGTTCATGTATTGTTCCTGGATTTCTTTAACCCCATGCTTTATTTTGAAGAATATGAATATAATGAAGATTCAGAAGAAATGTCTGAATAGCTTATATACAAAAACCAAAGCTGTAGCAATCATTCATCTGAATATGTCTAAATGAATTGTAAATTCACGCATATATGAATATTATTTAGAAAACATGGTAAATTGTGTAAAAATAAACTCAAAAAACCCCCAAATCACAAAATTTCCCTTACATAAGATTCTGATAAGCCAATTTAAAATCATGATAGAACCAAAGGATAAAAATTGGAGCCCCACTTAAATACCAGCTGTTTTTGTGAAAACGGAAAAGAGGTAATAATGGTTGCCTAAAACCCTTACGCCAGCAACATTCCATTCAGGCACACATCCTCTGCTCCAGCACATTAAGGAAAGAAACCTAGTCCATGGTGTAAAAGAAATGGAATTCTAGGCATTTTTCAACTTTTGATTGAGAATTCAGGAAAAAAAAAAAAAATCCCAACTTTTTTCTCCACCCCAAGGAAAACTAAAAATACTGCCAGGACATAAAATATACATAGTCCCATCTCCCTCTATGTCTCCCAGACACTAGCAAGTAAATCAATGAGTTAGCCTCTAAACAATCCACATGTCCATAGAGCTAACCCAGTGGTTGTAATACCTTATTTAATCTCATGTTTGTGCTTGTTCAATTGATTAAAAAAAATGCATATGGTTTCTATGGCTGTGCTGATGACCAAATTGAATCAACCACCCAGTTGAACAGATCAATTGTGCAGAGAGTAGCCATTAATACAGCTAGAAACACCATTTCAAATGAAAAATAGTCGTTCCAGAGGCTGTCTATGACTTCCGAGTTGGTCTATGACAGTATAACTTTCAGAGACTGGATTCTTAGAAGCATGGAATTGTAATTTGGGGAAATCATAAAGCTTTCATGTATATAGAAGTTACAGAGACTAATCATCTTTCTCAGGTTTTACACTCTTATTTGTGGAATGTAATTGACTAGGCTCTGTGCTTGGTTTGGATAGCAGAGTAGACAAACTGCCTGAAGCTGGTTTGGGGTAGCCAGAGGAATCCAGATTTGGAATCTGATATGCTGAGCTCCAAATGGACTCCTACAGATTTCTCAACTTCCCATTCAGTTTTTTCATCAATAAGATGAATACCATAATGCCTAGGTAGCCAATTATTTTGAGAATTATTTAAGCTAATATATATTTATAAGAATCCAGCACAGAATCTAGAATAGAGCAAGCACTCAACAAATATCTATTGGATAAATGATTCTAAGAAGAAATGAGAGAATGAATGAATGCAGTTGACATGTGACTTTCTTAAATTTGGGAAGAAGGAAAAAATAGTTATATAAAATCTGGCTACCATACTTCCTGTCCTTGTCATACCAATTAAGATGAACTATAAAACAGGGTTAAAAACGATGTCAAATGAAAGCAATATTAGGAGCTGTAACTGATGGAACAATAGCTACATGCCAAGCGTTTGCATATGTTTTTGAATAATAATAGCGATAATGATTAATAATAACAAAGCTTATAACGCTGTGTGCCAACCACTATGGTAAACACTTCACATATGTTCACTCATCTATAATTTTGATGAAACTTATAAAATAGGTGCTATATTTACCTGCACATTTTGCATGAGGTTATTATCCCCATCCACACATGAAAACTGAAGTCAAATGATTCAGTGACTGTGGCCAAGACAGATACCTATGAGTATTTGACTTTATAGACTGCAGGTTCTATTGCATCTACTCTCTAGGGGGCTTTACCCTGTGGAACACTTTACAGAATACTGTAAAGCAGCTTGGAAACACCAGAGGATCATATTCAGGAACAAACCACAGGGATGCCCGCAGAGGTGCTGGAGCTCCAGGGCACCTCTACCATTGCAGACTCATTGAACCCTTCACTGTAAAGTTATTTATTGTATTTCTTTGGAGTAGTGGGAGCATAATAATGGTTTATGTAGGAAGATGCCTTGCCTTAATAGTCAAATATATTCAAGGAAAAAAACAAAAGAAAAAAAATACCAGCAAGGTTCTCTCCACAAAAGATACTCTCCAGCAAAGATGAGGCTGAATATGAAAAGGTCAAGTAGATTAGTTAATAGCACTGGGAAAAGCCTAAAACCAGGAAGCTGAGAAGGTAAAAGGATGTTCAGCAGATGGCAAGTCTTGGCAAGACAATGAGTATCAATACTTAACCCCAGGATGCTGCATCTCAGCTTGTTGGAAGGAAGGAGATGGATAGTGCTCAGTTTGGGCCCCAGACTAGGTTACAAGCACTTTGTGGAATCACCCTACAGGTTAAGAGTATCCACCCTTTATATTGAGCAAAATACTTGGGATAATCCACAGGGGTAAACTGTCCTGTTTACATCAATAGTCATTTCCAAAACATTTACATTAACATTCTTTTTTTTCTTTTTTTAATTTTTTTTACATTAACATTCTATTACTATGCATATGTTGTTCTACAGAAAGTGGAAATTAATTATTTGTTTGCAAAAGACTTTAAAACCAAGAGTAATTAAAATGTAAGAACTGAGGCTTGTCCCATTTGCAGCATCTGTCAAAATATTGAGCTACCCAATCAATGCTTTACGTCCTGGAGTTTTATTTAAGTATGATGTATCTAACTGAAAAATTCCTTCATGAGATAATAAGCTCTCTGTCTGAAATTATGAAATGCATTCCTAAGTACCCAACAGTAAATTTATCCTGTATCTAGTAATCACTTTACCAGTATCAAAATGTGCATTAAATGCCTGCCTTTAGTTTGCTAGTCATCCCTAAATAATTTAGTCTACTTGCCTTACTTGTTGTGAACTGATGCTTATTTATATTCATATTATTCACCTCCCTCGAAACTATTCAGCTTTCTTGTGCTGAGTCCTGTCAGTCCGAAAGGCAGTGTTCCTTCCTGGACGGAAGACTGTGCTGAGTGTCCTGCAGAATCAATCCCATCTCAAATCAGACTTCTGAGTCTCTGCAGGCATGACCCTACTGAATGCTTTGAAGCTTTTGTCTGCTGCTATCCCTATACCCAGCTGTTGGGAAAGTTTATCACAGCCACCTATAGCCTGCATAGGAATTACAAGTCTATGAGAGACTTCATTTATTCCCTCTTTCTCCACTTTACCCATTCACATCTCACCACCTCACCCTCTCTGGAAATCACCAGTTCTCCCATGGATAGAGATGGAGATAACATTCTGAAACATCACCTCTAACATTTACATTGTTCGTGTCTAGAGTCAGTGGAGGTTCATTTTCCATGCTTCCAAATCTTTCAATGTTTTAAATCAAGCAGATATGGAATGCCTGGGTGGCTCAGTGGTTGAGCCTCTGCCTTCTGCTCAGGGTGTGATCTGGGTCTGTGGGAGTCCCGCATCTGGCTTCCTGCAGGAAGCCTGCTTCTCCCTCTGCCTGTGTCTCTGCCTCTCTCTCTGTGTCTCTCATGAATAAATAAATAAGATATTAAAATATAAATAAGTAAATAAATAAATAAATAAATAAAGCAGTAGGGTTTTAATATGTAATCTTAATTTGAAAAACATACTTCTAATTTTAAAAAATGCATTAAAATGCATAAAGCTATGACTTTTAAGGTGACTTAAAATTTGGCAAAGTTTGGCAAAATATTAGCCTAGTAAGTATGATTATTTCAGAAATACTCTTTTAAATTTAATGACATCATCTAAATCACATAATGTACCACTTATATGATAATTTTTATCTCTTGAAACAATATCAAGATCCACACTGCCAATGTTTAAGTTATTTTTAATTTTATAATGCTGGAATATCATAAAGATAACTGAAAATAACAGTATTGATCTCTCTGTTAAAAATCTCTCTTAAAGCAAGACTGTCTTCAAACATACAGGGCATGGGCATGGCTAACTACAGTGTATGCTTTAAGGCCTGGCCTAGAAAATTCTAAGGCTATCTGCTATGATCTTCTGCAGTCTAGAAGCAGCTTGTTTCCTGTCCCATATGCCTCAATTTGAAGCACTGTAGATACTGAAGTGGTGATATGAGATGGACATAACAACATAGATTCTCATGTCCTTACAAAGGAATATGTGTCCTTATTTTATCTCAATATCTTTTGGATGCAGACTTTTCCTAGAGGGCTTTAATACTCATATCAGACCTGGGCTACCAGCCCAACCTGGCATCAGAACCCCACAGCTGCAACTTGCATAGGGTCTCTGTATCTTTGCTTTTGTAACATGTTCCCTGATTACTTACCAATAACTGGAATTATTAGTTATAAGAATATGGAGGGCATTGGTTAAAAGCCTGACTTCTGGGCAGCCCAGGTGGCTCAGCGGTTTAGTGCTGTCTTCAGCCCAGGGCCTGATCCCGGAGACCCGGGATCGAGTCCCACGTCAGGCTCCCTGCATGGACCCTGCTTCTCCCTCTGCCTGTGTCTCTGCTTCTCTCTGTGTGTCTCTCATGAATAAATAATTTTTAAAAAATCTTAAAAAAAAAGGCCTGACTTATATATCAACACATTCCAAGGCTAACAAGTAGGCTCAGTAAACTCTAAGCAAGTGTTTTTGAATATTTGTTTATAGTCAGAGGTTCTTCTACAGAATAAATATGGAATAGTCTTCTTATTTTTCTTTTAACCTTTTCATCTTCTTTTAACTGAAATATAGTTGACATACCATGTTACATTAGTTTCAGGCGTACAACTCTATGATTACACAACTCTATGCTGTTATGCTCACCACAAGTGTAACTATTCCTAGTCATCATACACCGCTATTTCAGTAACATTGACTGTATCCCCAATGCTGTTGCTTTTCTCCCCCGATTTATTCATTCTATGACTAGAAGCCTCCCACCCCTCTCATCCATTTTGCTAATCCTCCACCCCATCCCTCTGGCAACCATCAGTTTGTCCTCTGTATGTATAGGTCTGATTCTGCTGTTTTTGTTTGTTCATTTATTTTGTCTTTCAGATTTCACATATAAGTGAAATCATATGGTATTTGTCTTTATCTGTCTGATTTATTTCACTTAGCATAATAGCCTCTAGTTCCATCCATGTTGTCACAAATGGCCAGAGCTCTTTCTTTTTTATGGCTGAGAAATAATCCAGTGTGTGTGTGTGTGTGGGGGGGGGGTGAGATGAAGGGGTGAGTGTGTGTGTGTTCATGCCCCATCCTCTTTATCTATTCATTTATCTGTTTTAATTTTTTAAGGAACCACCATATCAGTGGCTGCACCAATTTACATTCCCACCAACAGGTCATGAGGGTTCCCCCTTTCCCCACATCCTAACCAACACTTGCCATTTCTTGCCTTTTTTTTTTTTAAGTTTTATTTTAGCTATTCTGACAGATGTTAGGTGATACCTCACTGTGGTTTTGTTTTGCATTCTGATGATGATGAGTGATGTCGAGCATCTTTTTATGCCTCTACTTGCTGGAATATCCTTTTTGATAATCAAGTATAATCAATCCTCCCACTTTTGTTATCCTTACAGAGAAAAGTCATTTATATGTGGAACACTTTCCAGATCTTGGTTCTCAAGGATTTTACATTTAATTTTTGCAGATGAGAAGGAAATATGTAGATCTTCAGTTCTCTGTAGCTCAGGATGGGGAGTGTGTACTGTAGTAAGGCCTGGAATTGTCAGGGAGGTGAGTATGAACTAGCTCCCAAATGATGATTGAAAGTTTCAGTGGTTGGGGATCCCTGGGTGGCGCAATGGTTTAGCGTCTGCCTTTGGCCCAGGGCGTGATCTTGGAGACCCAGGATCGAATCCCACGTCAGGCTCCTGGTGCATGGAACCTGCTTATCCCTCTGCCTATGACTCTGCCCCCCCCCCCCTGTGTGTGTGTGTGATTATCATAAATAAATAAAAAATTAAAAAAAAATAAAATTTAAAAAAAAGAAAGTTTCAGTGGTTGAAAAAAGAGAGAAAATAGATCACCTGAGCATAAAAGGTAGAGATTATTATTATGTTTTTCAAGATAGCAAAGTTATCAAAGACTCAGAATAAGAAAGTATTGATAAAGAAGTCACAAAGTAGGTAGTAGGTAAGATGTAGGTAAGATGAGATCAACTAGATTGTGCAAAACCTTAAACCTAAGAGAAGAATTTGAATTTCATAGGAGTTAGGAAGTCACTGAAGATTTTGAAAACCAAAATGTTTTATTTATTCAAGCAGACACTCTCGATAGCCATGATTAGTTTGGAAGTTACCCTTTAAATGGAAAAGTGTTGTGTATGCATGTATGTGTATATGATTCTTAATATTCAGTAGTGATAAATAGAGTGGAAGGAATCAGATTGAGATAAGGCCTTTGCCTCATAAACCCTTGGCTTCTCAAACTTAATATTTTCTTCTGAACTCTATGGGAAAAAAAATGTCACTTCCCAATATAAGTCATGTACATCAACCACAGCTAATGTAGAATTGGGAGCCAGAGCATTTCAAGGGCACTTGATATAATAGCTTCTTTTGCCTTAGTATGGTGACATTTTGGTAACATATAAAAATGTCAATGTGTGACAAATCCAAAGTTAAACCAAAATAGATGAAGAGTTTGAAGTTGTAAATCATTGGAGTCGATTTTAAGTTGACTCAGTTCAGTGTTTTGGTGTTTTATGTCACTCATCATATGATAAAGTGACGACTTATTCAAATTTTCTGATAAGTGCTGAGATTTTTCAAGTTTATGGAAAAGAATGAATGATATTTTAGCTCTCATCCTAGATAAACATGAGAATGAATTTAAAAGGAAATATTAAAAATACTACACCTTTCTGCTTCTTTTAAATAGGCAATTCACATAATTCACATTTTTAGTACCATTGTTTAAATATTGCTTTTTTTTTCTGAATTCACTTGTAAAACAGTGTCTATATGTGTGTGTGAAAAGAAACATATGAAAATAGGAGGCTTTCTGCACAGCAAAGAACTAAAGTACTTACTATGTTTTGAGAGTTCACTATCTCCTCACCTTGGTCTAAAAGTATCTCAAAGATCTCATTTATTTTCACCATTATCATGGGTGCTACATTTTGTTTGTTTGTTTTCATTTTGGGGAGAGGTTGTTGTTGTTTTTGTTTGTTTGTTTGTTTGTTATTGTTTTTGCCTTGCTTTCCCTGAATAGTCCTATGGGATATATGGGGTAGGGTGGGAGGGAATATTGTAATACCGGCAGGTGGAGCAATTTGACACTGTTGAACTGTGAGTGGTGATCCCCAAAATCAAGCAACATGACCTGAAAGCCTGCGTGCTTAGCCACACAGCCTCCCACAGTTTGACAGTATGCATCAGTGGTCCTTGAGAATCAATAAGCACTAGCAATGCAAAATAACAACAGGAACAGAATCTCCACAGCCTCAAAGGATGCTGCAAATAGTAATACATGCTATACTTTATAGAATATCCCTATTTCTTTTATTATAATAAAGAATAGTATTAATTTTAATTACATAGGGAATATATGAATGCACTCTTTTACTAAAAATTAAAATATCACAGATATGTAAAATTGCCCTTTACTACAGCTTTCATACACAGCCTCCTTCTCTAAGACATCGGTCTTATTAGCTTATTGTTGATCCTGTCAACCCTTTATAACACATTGACATTTATATTGTATGCACACACACAAAACATATAGTATTTAATTATATAAACTGTATCATCCAATATATATCATATTTTGCAGATACTTCTTTTATTCTACAATATATTTCTGTATCTATCAACATTATAAACACTACATAACATTCCAAAGTATAAATATATTAGTTTTGCAATTATGTTCTTAATAAATGTAGATTTTGGTTTTTTGCTTCAATAAAAATTCTCTTTCAGACCTTGCTGTATATATATGTGAATATTTTTCTAAGGAAGATGCCTCAAGAGCTTACTTGATTATGTGATATTCAAATTTTGTATTTTAATAGCAATTTCAAATTGCCATTCAATTTCCTTGTGCCAATTTATTCTCCATGGCATGTATACCAGTTTCAATTTCCTAAGTCTCCAGGACTGATTTCTAGTAATTTAGAAAATCATATTCAAAGCAGTAATAGAGGGTTTTTTAAATAAATTATTTGTAATTTGCCTGTTTCTGTTCATTGTTCATTTTTCTAGATGTTTAGTTGCCTTTTCTTTATTGTTTTGTGGTTCTTAATGCACTGATCACAAAATTTTATCTGATATAAATTTATTTCCTAGCTATATGGGTAAGGAGTTAAATTATTTTATTTGGATTTTTCTTAATCTTGACCTCAAATTTTGGATAATTAAATTACAAATAGTTCTTCAAAAAAGCAAGTATAGACTACAGACAAAACTGCTTTGAATAAAATCACTTAATAGAATCTTACTAAATTTAGTAAGAAATTAGTAAATTTATTTACTAATACATTTACTAAAAAAATGTATCAATCAAAGAATGTATGAAATTTGCATCTTTGAAAAGCTTGTTAGTGTCTTTGCTTTCAAATCGAAGGTATAACAGAGAGCAATGCCCATTAGCATTAGGGATAATTAGATCCTGAAAATTTTGCTGCTTAAAACTTGGCAAATGGGAATAGTATTAATTTCTAGTAAGGGATGTCTTGGTGTTGATTTCACTGAGTTTGGGCAACTAGAGTACAACCTAAAGGCAGCAGGTGCCTGGGCAGCCCAGGGCCGAACCCACAAGGCAGATAGGACAGTTGTAGAAGGGCATGCAGTAATGAGAGAAACAAATGTGGTCAAAGTCTGTGTAGGGAGAAACACACACACACACACACACACACACACACACACACACACACACACAGGCATACACAAAGACCTGTACTTTAACAAGGGGTAGCAGTGCATTAATGAAAGTCTTTGCTGATCTAGCTCAGGAAAAGTAAGCTCAGATTCTATTTATAGACATTGCCTAAGCAACAAATTCCTTTAAAAAAAAGTTCACAGTTTCCTTATGAGATTATTAAAAATGATGCAACTGGAATAAACACAAAAGTCAACTTGATAAAGAACCTAGGAAGAATATGAGATGAGAAGACAAAGGTCCAGGGAACAGAGATTTAGTAACCTCAGATATAATACATGTATATATTTTTTAGAGAAAAGACTCAAGTTTGAGTCTTTTCTCTAAGTTTTCAATATGACTACAACTAAGTGACAAAGGTATCAAGACAAGATATTAATAAAACCCGGAGCCTCCTTTTCCAAGCAACCGGGTCAACTCTTTAAATAGATGATTCTAGCTCACCTAGATATGTGTAGGGACATGCAAGTCACCCCTACAAGAGTGGCCCACCTAACTCATATTCATTGTAACCATCTACTATGTATTGTTCCTTTTTAGCTTCTCTGGTCCTCTTCCCCCTCCCCATCTCAGATCCTGTTAACTCAGACCACTGAAAGATTTTTAGACAATTGGCATGAAAATTACTTTGATGGGTTTTTTTGCTGGAGTGTAGAGAGGGAACTAGAATGGGATGTCTGGAGAGAGATCTCTTGCTATCCCTGCACAGAGGGAAAGGCTTGCTTTCAACAATGGAAGCAGGGATAAAGCAGATGATACATGACATATTCAGAAAACCAGTTCATAGCAACTCTGGAAAGAAGAAAGAAATATGATAGTGAAGAAAAAATGTTAATTTTCTGAATTCTGTTAGTTGTGTCCATCTGGCTTTATTAAATGAGAACTCAGCACATATTAATGATACTGTCTAACTAAATAAGATAATAGCACCAATAGAATCAACATGCCACTTGCATGCAGGTATTGTGTTTGGATTTAACAGAAAGTATAAATAATTACTGCACAGCTTTGTGATTCAGTTTCAGTTTGTATCATATAGGGAATTTCAACATAACTTGAAAATAATTGTCCTGTGGGAACCCCTCTAGTAGATCTTGGGCTTTCTAAAGTGTTTTGGAGACTCTAAAAGTATTCTATCTATAAGACACCAGATATCTGGATAACCACAGAGCCTTTCATTCAAAAAAGTATTTTACAATACAGTTTACAATATATTAATAATGCAATTTCCCTCCCACTGGAAGAGACAGGTAAGATTGTTCTAGGCAGCGAGAGTGGAATGGAATTGGGGCAAAGGTTGGGTGTATATTATCAGAAAGTGGCTACATGAAATGGAAAAGACAGCATATATCAAACTAACAGAGGTAAGGGCTGGGGGTCAAGCTGAAGCAGCATATCCAAATATGCTGTCAGAGCTGAGAAACCAATTTCTTTGTAGATCGTGGAAATGAGCTGAAAAAGGTAATAAATAGTTTACAAGGTGTCTTCTCAGTCATTTCTCAAAATCATTCTATATTGGAATTCTAAATAGAAACAGTACCTTCTTATGATGGTTTTAGATCAGGATAAAGTGTAAATAAGCAAAATGCCTAAGATAATACCTAATGTAAGTATTCAATTGTGTCCTTTGGTACTGGAATTCTACAAGCGTATTGGCCACTAGAAAAAAAAAAAAAAAGTAACAGCTTAGGCTATGAGTTTTGTTGTCAAAGCTACATCTCCCGTCTTGTTCCCTGGTAGGCTATACTACTGCAGTGTTTCATGATCTTAAGCTTAATGACTCTGTATACCTGCCTAGTTCTCAACTGTTTCTTTTCCTCCTGAAATCATATGAAACCCCAAGGCAGTGACATTGTAACTTGTTTCAGAGACACCAGACATTGGATCAGATATCTAAAGATAAAGGTTGTTGGTAATGTAGGGTAGCAGAGGAGCACACTGTGTCTTAATCTCTTGAAATGGAATTTCATGAGTTTTACTTTCCATGGAAATTCATAAAAAGTGTCGGTGGGGTTCATTAAGCAATTGTCTGCATGTCACTCAGCTCAGGCCTTCCAGAAATGAGATCTTGCAAACTGTCAATTAGAAGGAATTAACATCTGTCTTGAAGATGTTACTTCAGGCACATTTCACAAGACTTAGTAGCCATTTATTTACTTTGCTTTTATTACTGAACCAAGCTACTCACTCAGAAATACATAATTCTGTTCTCAGAGTAACACTTCCCATTATTCTACATTGTTTTCTATATTGCTATTAAATAGCAATTATTCATGCATAGTTAATACCTAATAAAATTCATACTTTACCTGTGTTTAACAATTTCTGTAGCATTGTTAATTTCATTTGAGTAAAAATGAGAATTCCTTTCACTTAGTTAATTCCCCTATATATTGCTATAGTAACTTTCTCATAGAATCACAGAATTATGGACATTTAAAATTAGAATGGACCTTAAAATTATTTAATACAGGACAGGATAATGATAACAAATTGGATCTTATTTTGTTCCAGATAGTATTAAATGCGCTACCTGCATCACTTTATATTGTAGCACAGTGGCTTCTATGAGGAATTCTATTTCAGCAAGACTGGACCTTTGTGATGAAATGAACTCTTGGGATTATCTGCAGCATGCCAAAATTGGAGAACCACTGCTCTTGGAAGTGGCAACAACTGCATCATCCTTCTGTATATTGAGAAAATTAAAGCTCATAGGTAGTAACTTTCTGGAGGTCCCGGGGCTTGTAAGCATAGTGAGTATCCAAACTTTCTTTGGCTGAGGCTGACAGGGAGGTACATTTTGCAGCTCTGCTCTGTGAGTCAGTCACCAAATTGGCAATGCAGATGAAGTAGTGATGGCTGTTTGGAAGACCTCATGGAGACAGAGGAAAGAGATCACACTGTGACCCACAGAAACTATGATGGCCAATTGCTGATGTCTGCCATGAACACAGGGGCAATCACCCATTCCTATTGCTTCAATTTAAAAAACAGCTCAAGAGCAGGCGTGTATTCCTTCAACAAGACTGCATGTTGGCTTTTGTGGTTGTTAGTGAGACTCCAAGCCTCAGGAATGTCTTGCATGCTCCTTAAGGACTGTTAAAGATAAAGACAAGTCCAGTGAATCAACAGCCAGAACACAAATTCCACTCCCTGCCCTGCAGTTAACTTGTGTGAACTTGGCCAAGATTGCTGGATTGCAGTTTTCTCATGACAAAACGGAGTTATTTGGACTCAGTCATCAAGAAAGCTTTCTTCCTTGTCTAACATGGCTAATGCTCCATAATTTGACAACAATGACTCTTTTAGTTCAGGGGTAATACTCTGACCCAAATCTTAATGTTTGATTATTTTCAGAGACATTTACCACCTAGTTGGTCTCTCAGATCATGCAGAAGCAAATGTCCAAAGGAACAGATTGCCAGGGCAGTTCATTTCACAGGCAACTCTATTTTGGGGAATGAGAAAGAAAGAGGCAACTATGTAAAGATTGTAAACGTAGTGAAATCAAATAATCTAAAATTACTTGCAAATTATATGGTATCTTTCAGATGTAATGGTTGGAAAAAAATAAGATAAAGAATCTGTGCAAAAAATGTAATGGTTGGTGATAGATTCATGTGTGGAGACTGACCAGCCTATCTTGGTCCCGTGTTTATAGGATACATCTCTTTAAGTTCTTTTTTGTCCTTTCTTCTACTTCTCATCAAGTAAAATGCCATGAAATAGTTCTATTTATTTTTCCAGCCTTTACACAAATAGATGCCCAACCAAATAGGCTGATAAAAGTAGAAAGGAGAACAGAGGAAGCCTCACCACCATCCCCACGCCCTACTAGTCACCTTGTAAAGAGGTGTAGTCTTGATTCCATAAGATACTGGAATGTGAAAAGTTACTTAAACTCTTTAGGCCTCAGTTTTGTCATCTCTAAAACGAGTATAGCAGCAGAATAATATCTTATGGATTTTTATGAGGATTTTTTTTAAGATTTTATTTATTTATTCATGAGAGACACAGAAAGAGAAGCAGAGACTCAGGAAGAGGGAGGAGAAGCAGGCTCCATGCAAGGAGCCCCAGGTGAGACTTGATACTGGGAATCCGGGATCATGCCCTGAGCCAAAGGCAGATGATCAACCGCGGAGCCACCCAGGTATCCCTTTTATGAGGATTAAATAATATAATGGGCACATACAAAGTGGTTGACAAATGCTACGCAATTATCTTTAAATATGTGGTATCTGCAAGGCCAGAAACAGCATCTCAGAGAAGGACAAAGATTATAGCAATTGTAAGTGGTACAGCTAAGACAAAAGCTCATTCTTCCAGACTTCTGGTTCAGAAGTTACCAAACTCATGTATGTTTTACATGGTTCCTGGGGAACTCTTACCATGGGGGAAATGTCCAATGCATCATAGAACCAGAACACTTAGAGTTAAGAGTTGCCCTTTCTACCTTCACTGCTCCATTTCGGCAGAAGTGCTTACCCCTGGGGTACTTAAGACAGAAGACTGAAAGAGACTCATTACCTGGAGAATGGAAACTGTGTTTAAACGCTCCCATCTCTCAGTCCCTTGCATCTGGTTCCCTTTCTTCATTAAGCGAAGGTCAATCCAAAGAATCCTGGCCCCCAACCCCAAGCATTTGCATTATTCCCCAGCCTATCACATCCTTCCCATGTCCTTTGTCTAAATCCTATTTTCCAAGTTCATAGCTCAGGTCTCTGGATCTTGGCTTGCATTAGTATACAACCCACCCTCTTTCTAATCTCTAATCTTTCCTATTGGCTGTTACTCGGACCGTGTCTTGTTTTTGCAGATCGCATATTTTACATATCTCTGCCACCACCGATATCTGCTTCCCTAATGTTACTTCCCATTCTGTTAGGGGGAAAATAACCCTGCCCCCTCCAACCCAACTGCCACTGATCTTAAATCAGAGAAAGGGACTGAGCAAAGCACACAATTACTGAAAAGAAATGTCCTTAACAGTCATCATTTCTCAATGTGGCTATGGCTCCAATCCACAAAGGCAGCATTCTTTGATTACTATCATCAAAAGCCCATTACTCTAAAGAGGACAGTATACATTTTGAATGATGCTATTAAGGTGTTTCTGTGGCTGAAGTTGCTAAATAGTGAGTACTTTACTCCCGTCCAGTCATGCAGGGAGCATTGAAATATTTAAAATACGAGGCAATCAGGCACTGAACCTAATATTTACACTCTGAATCACTTAGCTGTATTTCATCAGCTCCCCTGGTCTTCTGAATTTTCATCAACAGAGCATACATCATGAAATCCTCCGTGCGGGGGAAGGTCATAACAACACCTTCCAGTGACTTCCATGGTGATGACATTAAAATCTGAAGATACATTCATTTTCTGAGATATGCCGTTCTCTTGTGAAATGAGGATAGACCAAGGGTTCATCCTGAAGAAAATCAGACCAATCTTTTTTCTCTGCTCTTAAATCATGCAGAACTTGTCACCACCTTCTGTATTCACTTTGCATAATACTATTTTCCTTCCCTCTTGCACATTTCCCCTCCCTGCTACATCCACTGTATTCATATATTGATCGGGCAGGATAAGTGAACTCACATATATCTTAAAAAATCACGACTGTGTTCATTTTCTAAGTCCTTGGGTTTATACCTAGTGATAGATAATTTACCCCAGAAAGAAAGCTTCACTGAGCTTACCACTCAAAGGGCATAGGTAGAGGTGAAGCATAGGGAGACAGCAGGAGCTCCGTAGAAAATGGACTGGTGCAGAGAGGCTGAATTTGAGTTTCAGCTCTGCCACCTTGCAAAGGTGAGACTCGGGCAAGCCTTTTAATCCATCAGAGCATTTGTTTTCTTATCTGTACATTTAAGGCTGTTGAGAAATAAAAGATAAAATTTGGTTATATATAGAAACACACCTAGAAATTGTCAGTATTACAGGTGCAATCCTAAACATTAAGCTTGTTTTTTTTTTTTTTTTAAAGGTTTTCTTATTCATTTAGAGAGAGAAAAACATAGAGTGAAGAGAGGGGCAGAGGAGCAAAAAGAGAGAGAGAATCTCAAGCAGATTCCACACTGAGCTCAGGGCCTACAGTGGGGCTCAGTCTCACAACCCCCAGATCATGATTTGAGCCAAAAACAAGAGTCAGCCACTTAACTGACAGAGCCACCCAGGCACCTCTGCCTTATTTTAAATTACTGAGAGTAAGGTTTTATCATTCATTTGTGTGTTCTTTGGCTATAAACATTGGTTAATGGATATAATTTATTATTGATCTTAGCATTAGGAAGTGTTTGAAATTTGATTCTGTTCTCTCCCTGCTATATTTCTCTAAACAACACAGTACTGTCTTTAACTGTTATTTGTAAAAAATGGAGTAAGTAATACCTACTTCATAGGTATGAAATTAGCACTAAGTAAAACCCATGTATGAACATGAACAGCGAGTGTCTAGCACATAGTAGGGATATTTTGGAAAAAAATCTATGTCTTATTTTTTTTCCTAAATTGTATTGGTTTTAGATGAATGTATTTCTATAGAAATAAAAACATTTTAAAGTATACTAGATCCTAAAAATACAGAATGAAAGGGAAAAGTAACAATTACAAGACAGTTGATTTTTATCTCTGGCTAGAACTAATACAAAATATACCATATTAACACAAGCACAGTAAAAATTCACACGAGTCCTTGGTATTTATATATTACCTGATTATTAACAATTACTTTGATCTTTGAGCTATATGGCTGACAGTCATCATAGACCAATTCTTTTTTGCTAAAGATTTTATTTATTTAATCATGAGACACACACACACACAGAGACAGAGAAAGAGAGAGAGAGAGAAAGAGAGAGAGGGACAGAGACACAGGCAGAGGGAGAAGCAGACTCCAAGCAGGGAGCCCGACGTGGGACTCCATCTCCGGTCTCCAGGATCACACCCTGGGCTGAAGGCGGCGCTAAACCGCTGAGCCATCCGGGCTGCCCTAATAGACCAATTCTTAAAGAATTTTATCCTTTTCTGTTTCTTAAATCGTGGACTGAGGACATATATTATTATCTGCAAAATGTCAGGAAATGGGGCAGCAGTGTAGTATATTTGATTGGGTTAGATTTGAAATAATAAAAAGACATTTTAATTAGAGCTTAGGAAATGTAGGTCTGACCTCTGAGTCAAAACCATGGTATCATAATTATGTGCTAAAAACTGTTAATATTGCAAAATTCTCAAGAAACGTAGTTCTACAAAATACTAATTCTTTGTAATATTAATATGTTGTAAGAGTAAAATATCAATGGAAAATGTTGTTAAAAACAATTAGACCCTTTTGCTGCAAGAATACGGTGCCTTTGATATGCTGACAACACAATAATATAATTGAAATGACAGAAAAAACTCCATAATGTGCCTTGGTCTGCAACTGTGTGTTCAAGCTAAGTTACTGTTCTTTTCCCTTTGCTTACAAAATTCTACCTACCCTGGCTTTCCAGTCCCCCTCTACTCATGCTCAACATGCTCTACCTCAGAGCTTTGCACCTGCCATTTCCTCTTCTCCCCTATGTATCCATGTTTCCTTCCTTTATTTCATTCATGTGGCTGCTCAAATGGCACATCCTTTCAGATTCTTTGTTCTCTACAGAGAATGACATGGCATCCTTGGCTACTCTTTATCATTCCCCCTGTTCTTCCTTCCTCTCTTCCTTCTTCCCTCCCTGCCTGTCTTTCTTTTCCGTTTCATTTTTTAAAAAATTTGGTAGCACTATATTAGACTATATATATGTTTGTTTGTTTTTTTCTTAATTATCTTATTCTCCAATCTGACCCATAAATGCAGGACTTTGTCTCTTTGGTTCATTGCTGAATCCCAAGCCCTACAACAGTAGTTGCTACATGGTAGATGTTCAATAAATCATTATTGAATTAATGCTCTGTTGGAAAAAATTAAAAAGTGTCATTAGCAAGCCCTATATGTTAAAGAATTTTCAAATTTAGGAAGCAAAATGAGCAATATATAGACAAATAGACCCAGGGAACAGTGCAGCCTGAAATACAGGAAAGAGGAATCCTGGAAACTTCTTACCATCAGATAGAAGAAATCAAGTCAAGAAGGTAAAGGAGCTGTACTCATAGAAGATAAACCTTCCTGCTTTTATCCACCTCCACCAGCCCTTACTTATACAAAGGAGCTGCCTGCAAGTGCTTTTGCCCAAAAGTCAGGTCAGAGGGAAATTACTAACTCAGCTTCTGCCTCATGGTGGGAAGGACAGCAGGATAATCCTAACACCCAGAGGAAAAACTGCTATCACCTCTCAGCAGCATGTGTCCTGGCTACTACCACCTCAGCAGGCAGATTTTTGCTTGTTAACACAGGCAGTTAAGCAGGAATTCGCCCAAACAGAATAATTAAAACTCACTAAGATTTGAAATTCAACCAACAATATGAAAGGAACCAAAATCAACAAAAAAGACATCGAGAAGCTGAGGAATTGATGCCTTCAAAGATACACAGGGAATATTGCATCTGGTTTACAGTATATCAGATGTAAAATCATGGGAATTTGGGAATGTGGTTCCAAAATTCAGATTTAAAAAATTTAACATACAGCATTCTAGCAGAATGGATACAATTGATAAGTCAGCTAGTGAGTTGGTACCTGAATCAAAATAGCTTTGTCAACAATGTAGCACAGACTGAGATGTGATGTCAGAGAGCAAATTTAGAAAGAATAAAGTCTAGAATATCATGTAAATACAGTCACAGGTAAGATTCAGATGGCCATATTTTTGTATTCAAGGAATTTAGCATTTAGTTGAAAAAAGGGGAATTGAAAAACACATGCAAAAAATACTTTTTGAGGAATATGAGAGCCTTGAAACCCCAAATAGTAGTTATAAATGGCAATATCTTCTAAAATCCCAGGGACAGGGATCCCTGGGTGGCGCAGCGGTTTGGCGCCTGCCTTTGGCCCAGGGCACGACCTGAGGACCCGGGATCGAATCCCACATCAGGCTCCCGGTGCATGGAGCCTGCTTCTCCCTCTGCCTGTGTCTCTGCCTCTCTCTCTCTCTGTGACTATCATAAATAAATAAAAATTAAAAAAAATAAAATCCCAGGGACATATTAGTATGCCTGCTAGATCTGAGGAAGAAATGTCTTCATGGGCCTCAGTCTATTAGGTGTATTGTGAAGATATCATTAGTGTTTTGTAGAAAAAACTCTATTTCCATCACATGACCTCAAAGCATGTTTCATATCTGCTTATATTTTACAGTGGTCAGTGGAAATGAGTTGCAAACGAACACTGAATGCATATTTTTGAAATGGTAATATATTGATCAGAAAAAATGAATGAAAGAAACTGTAGCAGAGAAGAATGCAGGGGGGGAAAAAAAAACCACCGTCACAGGTAAGACTGTTTCATTTCAGGGAGACCGAAGGGCCACTCACCAGGAGAGGGATTTTTCTCTGCCCATGTCTTCTGTCAGGATGCAGACATAATTTGGTGATGTATTTGTCTCTTGATGTACCATCTTAAGAACAATTCTCCAAGGGAAATTTAACCTGCTGTGTCTGATCATCTTAACTCACTGGCAGAGGCTGTTCTCTGAGGACTTTAATGCCCACGAAGCTGACAGAACCTTTCCAATCAGTGAGCAGGGGCTCCTACTTGCTCTAGAAATCACACAATGACAACTTCAAAAGACCCGTGTTAAAGTAGAAATATTAGGTCTTAAGATATTTGAATGGTGCCTGAGCCAGAGTCACTGGTCTATTCCCTTCCTTACTTTACATTTTGTGCAGCTCTTATTCATTAAATATCCCTGAATACACCCAACAGCTCTTTAGGACATCAAATATCTGAATGGGAAAGATCATTAAAAAGTGATCTGTGTCTATGAAACCAGGAAATAATCCTGTGAAACAGAGAGAATCACATGGGGTGAAAAGTGTATACCCTCATTCATTTTGTAATTTGGGTTGTTAGAAAGACTTAATATTTCATGAAATGGTGTTTAAAAAAATAATCCGTGGACCTCATCGCCCTAAAATTCTCCTTCAAACATGGCTCAGTTTCTTTCTAGATAGTGTGGTGTCAGTGTGGAAGCTGTGAGAGAAGCCAGATCTGTAAGCAACCTATTTCTTGGGAACTTTCAAGCAGTTTAAGAAACAAAATTCTAAGAAATGTTGTTTTCCAACCATGGAAGAATTTTTTTTTTTTTCTCCAAGTTGTCATAGACCATTAAGTTCCATCTTTTGTAAGGCATGGAGACAGCTAGGGGGCAGGGGCAGGACCCAGAGAAATAAACATCTTTTTCACAAGATCATGATTATTAATCTAAATGTAATTGGAAATAAATGGGGAATGTAAAGCTCAGTCTACCACATCTTGTGACAATAACGGGCAAGGAGGATTTTCTGATGCCTAAGGGTTGTTGGAAACACTAAACCTTGCTGGTAATCATATAGAGTAGGAGAATGGGATGGTAGTTTGGAGTTGTAGAATTCAATTAGAATTCTTTCTTCTGCTACTTATTACTTATTCAACCTAGGGTAATGTCAGGAGACTTTATTTCAGTTTAGGGTTATTGGGATAGTTTTCTAATAAGGTGTAACATAAAATGCCTCGCACAATGAATAGTACATAAAAGTCACTGAAAGATGGCTAGCCACGTGAGAACAGTGTGCTAGAGAAGTGGCCGCATTTGTAATGATTGTGGTTTACTTTAATGGAATAAAAGATGACAATAGAAGCAGATAAAGTAATTGTCACTTCCTTCAATATCATTCTTAATCTGATCCCCACATATCTTTCTTGTCTTATCTCACAATGTTTTGCACATAAAATCTATCTCTTCCGTTTGTCTCCTTTGTCCCTAGAAATGTTCTCTATTTCCCAAAGAAAATATGGCTCAAATCGATCTACCGACTGAACAGCACCTGCTCTCTCTCTTCTGCTTTTGTTCAAGTCCTGCTCAAATGATGTCTTCTCATGAAGTCATCTGCTACATTTCTCAACAAAAGAGCTTTCTGGACACTCACTGCTTATCATACACCTAACACCTGGTGTGTTGTGATGCATATAGACCTTTAAATAGTCTTAGCAAGATTCCCAGCTTGTCTAGGATGTAAGCTAAGTTGTATTAGTTAAATCCCTAAAGTGACGTGTTTAGTGAAGAATGGTCATATTGTTTTTCTTTCAGTGATAAATAAATATAACAATTGGTCACTAGACTCTAAATTCTTGTCGATGACTTCTATGACAAGTAGGAAACTATTTTTCAGTACCAACAGTTCAGTTTTTCTTTCATTTTTAAAAAATATTTTATTTATTTACTCATGAGAGACATAGAGAGAGGGAGAAGCAGGCTCCCCATGGGGAGCCTGATGTGGGACTTGATACCATGACCGGGGGATCACACCCTGAGCCAAAGGCAGACATGCAACCACTGAGCCACCTAAGCCTCCTTTTTCTATCATTATTTCATGGAATCATGAATTCTTAAAAATTTCCTTCACAAGCATTCATTTATTAAGTCTGCCTGGAGTCATGCTAATTGTTATGAAACTGAAAAAGACCAACCTAGCTCATACCCTTGGGACATACAAAGCCACATTAACTATACATATAAACAGTCAGTTACACTACAGTGAGGTAAGTGTCCCAGTAGAGATGTACAAAACCAAAAGTAGCTCTTGGGCGGAACAGATGAGTAAGTAGAAAGAAAAACTAATAATTAGATGGATAGATAGTGAATGGAAGGAGAGAGACAGACATTTTTTTAAAAAGCACTCTTGGGACTCCTGGGTGGCTGAGTGGCTGAGATTCTGCCTTCGGCTCAGGGCATGATCCTGGAGTCTTGGGATCGAGTTCCACATTGGGGTCCCCACAGGGAGTCTGCTTTTCCCTCACCATGTTTCTGCCTCTCTCGCAGTGTCTCTCGAATAAATAAGTAAAATCTTAAAAAAAAAAAAAAAAAAAAAGCATCGTCTAATATTTTTTTCACTCCTTCCTTCAGATATAGGTTTCCATCTGGAGCCATTGCTCTTCACTCTACAACTGTTTTCAGCAATTCTCACGGTGTATGTCTGACACAGATAAAACTCTCCACTCTTGAGGTGAAGTTATTTCACCTTCATTTTTTAAAAATCAAATTTGTGAAGTATAGTTGTACATACATTAAAAGGCCCCATAGTTTAATTGGGAGATTATATATACATATATATCATATAAGCAACCCAAAATAAAGATATAGAGGCAAAACTATTCCTTTGTACCCCAATTCCAGTCAAGCAGCTATGCCCCTGACAATCACTAATCTGCTTTCTAACTAGAGATTTAAATTATCATCAGAGTTTCAGAAAAATAGAATTGCGTGTATATGTTGGTGTCTATTTTCTTTTGTTTACTATAATGTTTCTGAGATTCATCAGTGCTGCTGGCATTAACAAAAATCCAGTGGATCCTGTATTTTTATAGCTGAGTCGTAGTCTATGATATGAATATCAATAGTTTGTTTCTCCATTTCCTTGTTGATGAATTTAGGTCCATTTTTTAGCAGTTTTGGAAAGAGCTTCTGTTTGTATGCAAGTCTTTGTGTGGATATGTTTTCAACTCCGTTTAGTATATACCTAACAGTGTAATTGCTGGGTTGTATAATAATTGAATACTACATTTTACTAGAAACTGTTAAACTAGTAGTTTCCAAAGATATTGTATTGGTTTACATTTCACACCACCCCCAGCAAAGCTGCCAAACATAGCTGTGATAAAGCCCTAAATAAAACTGGATCTACTTGTATTGACTGACTTATATAGACTGCACTTGAATATAGGTCATATTTTCTTGCTTCTTTGCATATTTTATAAATTTTGACAGCATTCCAGACATTGTATGATGCAATTGAATAGTGAAGAGTGAAATAAATACACTTAGCTGCAAAAAAGAACACTTTCTTTTTATAATAGTGTGCAAAGATGGGTCAGTTCTTAAATATTTTGAGGGCAGGATTAGGACTTGCTCTTCGGAAGATGTGGGATTTGAGCACTGGTGAATTTCTGAGATTTATTTATTTCTTAAAACCAAGTCATTAACTTTCTGAACTGTCGGAGATCTCTCTTTGCTTTTTAGCCTGGCTACCGGCTTCTGGGGTCACTGGACAGTTCTTTTTATTCTCCGGTCATACTCCTGGCTCTCTGAATCACAGGATATTTTGCTCCATATTACTGTCCTGCCTCTAAGTTCTAGCGGTCACTATCATGCACTTGAAGGACTTCTTGCTTCTGAAGGTGGTGCAGATTTTATCTTCTCCTGTTCCCTTCCCTCAGCATTTGGTGTCCTTCTCCCATCAGATGAAGGCCTGTGCCAAAGAGAAAGGAGTTGGCTATTGGATGTAGACTTATTTTACAGTGAGGACTCTTTAGAATGTCTCACTGTCTCTCTCTCTGATGTCATGATCTAGGCCTTATTAATTTTGTTATTTCCTCTATACCATCATGAGTGATGAGAAAGTGTACATATGTGGTACAGAATACCACATATGAATACAGCACGAAGTCATGAAATGAACACCTGATAGAATATAAACTGACCCTGTTTCTATCCAGCTCTGGCCTTGGTCAGCTCCACATAGTATAGTGAGCTGCTGTCCTGCAAAGAACACCAGACTTATCTTTTTCAGAAGGAATTTAACTCGCCTCAACAAATATGAAGAGAATGTCTTCTCTGAATCAGGGACCCGGGCTAAATGCTGGGAAACAAAGAAACAAAAAAGGAATCAGAATAGTCACTGATTTGAAGGAGGAGGGAATGACATAGAAGGCGTAGAACCATGGTACTACATCCTGAAGACTACATCCTGAAGCCCAGGAGAAGGACATCTTGCCATTTTCCCCAGCCTGAGTAAATCATAGAAGTCTTTCTGGGGGAATGTGGACTCTGTTAATTAAACTGTCCATGAACGCTCACTTTGTAGTGTATGACCAGGACCCCACCTAGGCCCTACTGTGCCTGGGTCCCCATGTTAACTGTCTGCCTTGCAGTAGTGGTAACTGGTACAAATTTACTCTTGTTTTAGTGTGCATCAAACTTGTTTTCCTTCTTTGGTTTTTTCCCAGCAGTCCTGATCTCTGTATATGAATCCCCATTTTGCATCAGAGAAAATGGAGATTCAGAGAGAGCACATAGCTGATAACTAGCATATTTGGAATCTGAAAGCTTATCTGCCTGATTGTCTCTGCAACAGCCTCATTTGCTGGCTTGGATTCCCCCTTACTCTTGCTATCTTTTCTAAGACTGGAATACCTAGAACACTAAACCTCCATCTTTGTTACATTTCTTCCTGAGAGCCACCTGGGTTCCTAGATCTATTGCTGCAGGTATTGCCTGCTGAGCATCCTTTGCAAGAATTATCGAATTCCTGATTCTTAGGCCAGGGGGTTGAGCCAACTTGCCACTGATTGATCACCAATTTTAGTGTGACTCTCCGCAGATAAAGATCTTGAGTCCTAGAGAGGTATCCTTAAATATAAAATGAAGCTTTTGCACTGGATCACCAGGGAACATGTTGCAGTTTTTAAATAAGTGTATTATTATAATAACTTATAATTGTTATGATATGGAGTCGTCATTTATTGAAACAACTGCACCATTTCTTTGCTTCTGAGGAAAAATAACTCTTATCCTTAATGTGCAACAGAATTCTAATTATCTGACTCCTTGGACTCAGTGGTTTCTCAGAACTGTACACCTACAACGTCATTCTCTTCCAATCCAGAGCCAAGCTACTGCAAGCTCATGCCTCATTCAGGGTCTACCCCTGGGATGCCCACTGCTTCAGTAGGCAGCATCTGAGTCTGAGAAGTTAGCCCACATCAGCAAGAATCACATCGACTGGGAACCTGTTAGAAATGCAAATTTCAAGTCCCATCCCAGAAGTACTGATTCAGAAACTCTGGAAGTAGATCAAACAATTTATATAATAAACCATCCAGATGATTCTGATGGCAACCAGAGAAACACTCATGTAAAGTATAACAAGCACTATGACTCCTTTATAGGAAGTATATCTGCCAGTACAGGCAGATCTGCAAAAGAATAAAGGAACCCTTTCATCTAAATCTGGAGGTGTTAGGAAAGTTTGAGAGGAGATGACACTGGAGATAAAATTCTGAACCTATCCATGGAGAAGTGAAAGTGACAGGATATTCAGGAAGAGGAAATGTACACAAGGAAGACCATATTAACTTCCTAAGTTAAAACAAGTCAACAAAAAAGAAAGTTGGAAAGTTAAAACAAGACATGAAATGAAGTACAAGAGATGTGACTGGAATGTTGGTCAGGAACTTGGTCATGACGAAAAGAAAAACAACATGGTAAGTATGAGTATTTTCTCTCTTTTTTAAAGATTGATTGATTGGAGGGGGAGAGAGAGAGAGAGAGAGAGAGAGAGAGAGAGGGAGAGAGAGAGAGAGAGCACAAGCAAGGGGAGGGTCAGGGGAGAGAGAGAAGCAGGGCTCCCTGCTGAGCAGGGAACCCAATGTATGGAGTCAAAGGTAGATGTTTAACTGACTGAGCCACCCAGGTGCCCCAGGTGTGGGTGTTTTCAAGAGGTCACCTTGTGGGCCTCCCGGGTGGCTCAGCGGTTTAGCGCCACCTTCAGCCCAGGGCGAGATCCTGGAGACCCAGGATCGAGTCCCGCGTTGGGCTCCCTGCATGGAGCCTGCTTCTCCCTCTGCCTGTGTCTCTGCCTCTCTCTCTCTCTCTTTCTCTCTCTCTCTCTCTCTGTCTCATGAATAAATAAATAAAATCTAAAAAAAAAAAAAGAAAAAAGAAATCACCTTGTCTCCCACTCATAGGAAAGATGAATATGACAGAAATGAAGCAGGCTGAGAATCAGTCGACCAGTGACGAACCAAAGTGGTGGGAGTGGGGACCGTGACAAGTCACCGAATCAGGAGACAGAAGATAGAGTGAACAGAACTGATTCTGCATTGGCTTCTGATTTTTGGAATTACAACATCAGTCAGTGAGCTAAGGGACCTTATTTGGAGAAGTAGGGTTCAAGAGAAATAAGATAGTTTTATTTTTAGATATTGAATTTCAGATTCTTGTAGGGAAGTATATCCACCTTGTAAACTAGTAATTATAATATATAATAATAATAACATATAATAATACTAATTTTTCAGTACTATTCTAATTTCTTTACCTCTATTCACTTATTTAATCTGCACAACAACATTGAATGGTGAAAAATTAATATGCAAGCCAGTGTCAATCTATTTTCTCTGTGAAGAAGGTGAACTTATCTGCCAAAAGTGACGAAGGAGGTGACTGGATGGATAAGCTAAAACACTTAGTGTAATACAAAATTAACTTTTGTTGTTATTGAATTTACCATATTTCTCTTGCATCTTACCATGTTTCTGGAGTTTCCCTGAAACAATGCTAATTCATATACCTGCTTTTGCAAATGTGCAACTTTCCATTCTTTGCTGAACTTGCAATACAAGGACTGCATTCTGCATTGAATCTCTTCTAGAAGGAATGTTATAAGCTGGGAAAATCATGCAAATCTTAAAAGGCTAAAGATGGAATTTGGGAACAAATGGCATAAAATATTCTCTCTTATGCTGAGCCAGTAAGTGTGTATATGTGCATACTTTGTATTTTAAAGGACAATAATTTGTGCATATGGATTTGTGCTCATGGATTGTCCTTCTCCAAATAAATATGGCTGAACTCCATGAAGCTGAAATACTGCTCACCTCTCTTTTTTTTATTCATTATTCTTTTCATAAGACAAATCTTTGAATCAGCATATGCTTATTTCCTGGGATTTATAAAGCCCTCATAAGAATTAATGAGGGGTTAATTTCAAAATATTGTAACATATGGACAAGATTTATCTAAAGTTTTATTTGCTTTCCTTACATTATAAAACCTTCATCCTAGAACAGTTTGAGGTCTGTAGAAAAATTATGAAAATAGAATGGAAAATCTGGGCAGCCCGGGTGGCTCAGCGGTTTAGTGCCACCTTCTGCCCAGGACATGAGCCTGGAGACCTGGGATCGAGTCCCACGTTGGGCTCCCTGCATGGAGCCTGCTTCTCCCTCTGCCTGTGTCTCTGCCTCTCTCTCTCTCTCTCTCTCTCTCTTTCTCTGTGTGTGTCTCTCATGAATAAATAAATAAAAATTAAAAAAAAAAAAAGAACTGAAAATCTCCATAGAACCCACACCTAGGCTTTGGCACATCAAGGTACGTCTGCTATAAATAATGAACCTATATTGATTTGTTATTTGTGTTGTTGCTGCTGTTTTCAGTTTGTATATTTTTTAATGTCTCAAAATTTTAATATTAGTTTCAGGAGTAGAATTTAGTGATTCATTACTTCCATATAACACCCAGTGCCCTCCTTAATACCCATATTAACTGAAGTCCATACTTTATTCAGATTTCCTCAGTTCTCACTCAAAGTCCTTTCTTTCTTCCAGGATTCATGCATGATACCATATTACGTTAAATCATCAAGACTCTTTAGGCTTTTCTTGACTATGACAGTTTCTCAGACTGTTATGAATGTTATGATTGTTATGAATAAAACTGCCATAAACATTAGTGTCTGGGATTTTCTGCAGGCATAAATTTTCAAATGCCTAAACTTATGCTGGTTAAATCTGTCTAGCTCCTCATCTTCAACTCTTTTGCCTTCAGTTTTCTGCAGAGCCTTTGGAGTGAAAGACAACCATGTCTCCTCGATGTCTTTACAGAGAGAGGTCTACAGCCAGATTGTTCCATCATCCACACGTATCTGGCCACAAAAATGCCCTGCTGGGCCTCCACCATTCCTCCATAACATTTTTGAAAATCTTGCTCTATGTTGTTATACGCAATGGTGAATCTCAAGCCAAATCTAGCACCAATACAGCTTTGCTAATCATTGTACTGAGAAGGGTGACCTTGAGCTAGAGTTCTTAAGTTTAATTATTCTTGGTCACCAGGTTGAAGTCAACTGCCTCAGGTCCAGTCTCTTAAATCCTAACATAACTCTCTTCATTTTACTACTTTTTCCTTTCCCCGGTAACTTCTCTGACTTATTTCTTCTCTTACTGTTGACTTTTTTACTCAACGATTATTTTTTGTGCACTTCTTGGAGTCCCTGATTTTGCAGTAGACAATCCTTTTATATCATCACATTGTCAAGATAGAAAACACCCTGTATATTCTCACCATCCAGAGCCAGGTTCTCTCATTATAGACAATACTGGTTTTTCTTCTTGTTCTTTTATTTTCTCTGTTACTCTCATATATTATTTTGTTTGTTTTTTTCTATCTCCAATTGTGTGTGAACTTACTGTTTAAATTAACAAACCTGATTTCATATTTAGGCAGTGCCTTTTATTAGCTGGGTAATCTTGGGCAAAGGATATAACTTATCCAAGCTTCATTTTTTTCTTATAAAAAGTGAAGATATTATACATTTTATAAAATGTATGGTAGTCAAATATGATAAATCTCTAAGTTCCTTGGGAATATTTAAAACATATATTGGTTCTTTTTTCTATTTTTCCTTATCCCATAGAATTTCATTTCCCAATATCCTTATAAAGTCCTTCTCCTACTTGTCTTCTTGAGGCTATAACATCTAAGTAGAATGGGTGGTAGTGTGTTAAAAATAAAAATTTTCTAGAACTTTTAGGTACTTTGTCATACTTAAAGAGAGATTACTTTGTATATAAATGCCTATTGTGGTCATTAAAGTCCTACCATTTAGAAGGTTGACCAAACACTAATGTTAAATAGATTCAGTACTGAATCTACATACATACAAGACATACTGCAGGCCAACTCAGAGCTACGTACTTTAAAATGTTATTACTGATTGACATTTAATGGACACCTACTATATGCCAGGCACAAGATTCTTTATCATTTAATATAATTGTTATAACTCTATGTATAGGCAAAATCTTTAATTTGTTCAGCATCACAAAGTCAGTAAGTGACAGCTTAGTACAGAGCCATGGACATAGTACTTGCTTAATAAATATTTGCTAAATCAATCACTGAAAATGCTGAGATAACTTAAGACTGGTTCTCTCCATTTACATATTCTTATACTCTGTCATTATACAACCTTCTCAAGAGTACTTTCTAAATGTGCTATTTAAAAGTTTGAGCACAGCTTCAGAGCACAAGGCTTGCCAAGATTTGACTTCCTGCTATAGCTGTAGATGTGGGTAGGGTGTTAGCAAAACATCAGATAAGGACAAGGGCTCAGAAAAAGCATTGCCAATTCTTACTGTTGATCTCCCTCCATGCTAGAGGATTTTAATATTTCCCTGAAGATAACAAAGGTATGTGGAATCTCTGTGAAATGATTGTGATCAGTGTATGAACCTTTCAAAACATTGAAATGTGCCATGAGGATATAGATCTTCCCCTTCTGCAAATATGATGCGAACACTTTTGATGCTGAAGAGTGTGATTAGCAATAACATAAACACTGGTAAGTAAACAGTGGGCTATTTTACTCACAAATGTCACCCCGATCACTTAATCCCATTAATAATCCTGATTGCTTCATGTTAGTATCTGCATTAAAAGAGAAGAAATATTAGGCTTAAATGATGAAGCCAGAAATTGAATCTGGTTCTCTTTTCACTTTCAAGTCTATGCTACTCAGTGAAACATTTGGGCCTGAGACAAAGGGAGTACAGGGGATTGTGCTTCTCCTTTCTACAGAATTTAAAAACCTGTTCAGACCTACTGACAATATATCCCGTCTTTTCCTTTTTGTGAACCAGTCATTATCTCATAGAAACAGCTGCAAGAGCCTCAGTTATACAAAACATCAGGTGAAGTTTTGTCCACCTGGAATCCAAGTCATCCCCCTTGTTCTTGATATGTTGGTCCTCTCTGGGCATTGGGGCTTCTACTTCAATTCCTTGCCAAGGAGATATTTTGCCCTGTGTCTATAACTGAGGTATTGCTTATCCTAGAAACTCTCAGGATGGGTATGTAAATCATGCTCTTCATACCATACAGCATTAGGTACCTTCCATATTCCATGGGCAAATGTACCAGATAGATAAAGGGCATGGCTGGGCAGTACTCGCTGCCTTGGAAGTAAGTTTATAAGACCCTCTCCAAGAAAGACTAGACCCTTTAAACTTATTATCTAGGACCAGTCATGGGAAGAACCTCATGAACAAGAGGGTCTTCTACAAATTTCAGACAGAGTTTAGAAAAAAGTTTTAAGCCTCAGCACAAAATTCATTGTGCATGCACAGTTCTAAATGATTTCTGCATTTTTCTTTACTATTTGTGCAAATTCTGAAACATTCCAAATTGCTGAGACACCAGACATGTGCTCAGAACTTTAGTCAATTAACCTTGGATAAAAGCAGGGACCAATGTGTCTAAGAATAGTTATTTGTTCCTGTTACTTGCTTTTCAAAAAATTTGGAATTTATATTTTAAAAATTCCCTGATTTCTGAGCAGGATTAATTACCCAAAATCCATAAAGGAAAAGATTGATAAATTTGACAATAGGAGAATGAGAGCTAACATATAACTACTATATATTATATATTATATACAAGTTACATATATAACCTTATCTATATACTTATCTTCATGAAACCCTACGAGCCTGTTATCTTTTCATATCAATTTTAAAGATGATAAAACAAAGGCACAGATTAAACACTTTTCCCAAGATCATAATGCTAGTAAAATAGAATTGAAATTCAAACCTAGATTGTCTGATAGGAAATGGGAAATTATAATCACAGCAGAGTAATAGATTTAAAAACTAATTATATTAACTTAAAATAATTTCTATAAATCAGTAAGAAAAATATGAACAAAGATAAAAAAGTGAACAAAAGATATAAATAGACAGTATACCATGTACCGGACAATAGGCAATAAGCATATAAAAAGTAGTTTGCCCTTAGCAGCAACTAAAGGAAAGCATATAAGAACAACAATAAAATAAGAATACTGCTACTGGTAAAATGAAACTTAAAAAGCTTAATGATTCCCAGTATCAGCAAGTGTGAGGGGAGACAAGCCCTCTCATAAACATTGATGAGAGAATAAATCAGTGCAAAATTTCTGGAGGCAATTTGGCAGTGTCTTTAAAAATAAAAATGCATATATGCTTTGACCCAGTAGCCAATAATGCATTTTTTTAATTCACCTTATGCGATATTACAAATGTAATACATAAAAGCTATTCATAACAGCACTGTGTGCAACAACAAAAACTTGGAGAATATTAAAATATGAATCAATAGGCACCTGAAATCATGGTATGTAAATACAATAAAAAATATTAAGCTTTTCCAATTTAGCCATTATGCAGTATCTCTGAGATAAATAATGAAGTTAAAAAACAAAGCAGAGAACAGTGTCTATCGTATTATCCTTTTCTCATAATCCATGCTTCCTGTTAATGAATCTAATTAGTGATCTTATTCCATTTTTTCTCAGTAGAAATATGTATTTTATTTATAACTTTTTTATTGAAGTATAGCTATCATACAATATTGTATGAGTTTCAGGTAAATAACATAGTGATTGAAATTTATATGTATTGTGACATGCACAGAGTGGTAAGTGTAGTCACCCTGCAAAGTTATTATCATTATATTATGTTGTTGACTATCTGTACTTTACATCTTACATCCCTGTGACTTATTGATTTTATAACTAGAAGTTTGCACCTTTTAATCCCCTTCGCCTGTTTTACCCACCCCCTCACTCCCCTTGCTTCTGACAACCACCAATTTGTTTTCTGTATTTATGACTCCAGTTCTGTTTTGTTTGTTCATTTGTTTTGTTTAGATTCCATACATAAGTATAGTCATGTGGTGCTTGTCTTTCTCTGTCTTACTTATCTTACTTAGCATAATACCTTTCAGGTCTTTCCATGTTGTTGCAAATGGGAATATTCCTTTATTTTTATGGCTGAGTAATATTCCAGTATGTGTGTGTGTGTGTGTGTGTGTGTGGGTGTGTACACTGTATCTTCTCTATCCATTCATCTATCAATGGACACAGATTACTGCCATATCTTGGCTACTGTAAGCAATGTGTGGTAAACCTAAGTATGCATGTCTGTTTGAATTAGTGTTTTTATTTTCTTCAGATAGATACCAGTAGTGGAATTGCTATTTTGTAAGGTTTCTCTATTTTTGACTTTTTGAGGAATCCCCATACTGTTTTCCACAGTGGTGGCACCAATTTACATGCCTGCCACATCCTTTCCAACATTTGTTATATCCTGTCTTTTTGATACTACCATTGTGACAGGTGTGAGGTGATAGCTCATTGTGGTTTTGATTTGCATTTCCCTTATGATGAGTGATGTCGAGCATCTTTTCATGTCATTTGGCCATCTGTGTATCTTCTTTGGAAAAATGTCTTCACAGGACCTCTGCCAATTTTTTAATTGGATTATTTTTTCGGCATTGAGTTATATGAGTTCCTACTATATTTTGGATACTAACCCTTTATTGAATACATAATTTCCAAATCTCTTCTTCCATTTAGTGGGTTGCCATTTTATTTTGTTGATTGTTTCTTTTGCTGTGCAAATGCTCCTTAGTATGATACACTCCTAGCAGTTTATTTTTGCTTTTATTGCCCTTGCTGAAGGAGACAAATCCATAAGTATGTTGTTAAGACTGATTTCCAAGAGGCTACCATCTATGTTTTCTTTTAGGAATTTTACAGTTTCTGGTCTTATATTTAAGTCTTTAATCCAGGGAAGCCTGGGTGGCTCAGCAGTTGAGCATCTGCCTTTGGCTCAGGGCATGATCCTGGAGTCCTGGGATCAAGTCCCACATCAGGCTTCCTACA
This sequence comes from Canis lupus dingo, assembly GCF_003254725.2. Lineage (NCBI taxonomy): Eukaryota > Metazoa > Chordata > Mammalia > Carnivora > Canidae > Canis > Canis lupus. The sequence continues at coordinate 25,546,369 of NC_064261.1, read as the reverse complement.
TGGAGCCTGATTCTCCCTCTGCCTATGTCTCTGCCTCTCTCTCTCTGTGTCTCTCATGAATAAATAAATAAAATCCTTAAAAAATAAGTATTTAATCCATTTTCAGTTTATTTTTGCCTGGTATAACATAGTGGTTCAGTTTCCTTTTGTTTTTTTTTCATATAGCTGCACAGTTTTCCCAGCACTATATATTGAAGAGATTGTCTTTTCTCCATTATATACTCTTATCTCTTGTGTTAAAGATTGATTGACCCTGTAAGCCTGGGTTTAATTCTGGGCTTTTTACTCTATTCAATTGATCTATGTGCCTGTTTTCATGTAAGTACTATACTTGTTTGGTTACTATAGCTTTGTTTTACAGTTTGTAATTAGAAAGCATGGTATCTCCTGTTTTGTTATCTCTCAAGACTGCTTTGACTGTTCAGAGTCTCTTGTGGTTCCACACAATGTTAGTATTTTTTTCCAATTATGGGAAAAATGCCACTGATATTTTGATAATGATTTAACTAAATCTGTAGATTGTTTGGGGGTACTATGGACATTGTAACAATTTTAGTTCTTCTAATCTTTGAGCATAGTACATCTTTGCATTTATTTGTGTTATTTTCCATTTTGTCCATCAATGTCTTACAATTTTCAGAGTACAGGTCTTTCATCTCCCTGGTTAAATTTATTTCTAGGTATTTCATTCTTTTTGATGTAATTATAATTGCTTTGTTTATTAATTTTCTTTCTGATAATTTTGTATAGAAACATATTTTTATAGATTAATTTAATATCCTGCAACTTTACTGAATTCATTTACTACTAGAATTCTAGTAGGCTTTTAAAGATTTTTTTGGTGTAGTCTTAGGGTTCTCCATATGTAATATTACATAATTTGCATATAGTGACAGTTTTATTTCTTTTTATTTTTTTTATTTCTTTTTTTACTATTTTGGATGCCTTTTATTTCTTTTTTTTGTTTGATTGCTATGGCTAAGACTTCAAGTACAATGTTGTATAAAAGTGGTAAGAGTAGGCATACTTGTCTTGTTCCTGATATTAGAGGAAAAGCTTTCACCTTTTCACCACCGAGGCTAACGTGAACTTTGTATTTTTTCACTTATGGCCTTTATTATGTTAAAATATGTTCCCTCTGTACCCATTTTGTTGTGAGTTTTTACCGAAAATATATACTGTTGCTATAAAATTTTTGTCTGATGTAAGTATTGCTACCCAAGCTTTCTTTTAGTTTCCATTTGCAAGCAATAACTTTTTCTCTTCACTTTCAGTTTGTATGTGTCTTTAGGTCTGAAGTGAGTCTCCTATAGATAGGATATCGATGAGTCTAGTTTTTTTTATTTATTCAGCCAATCTTATGTCTTTTGGTTGGAACATCCAGCTCATTTATATTTAAGTATTTATTGATATGTTCTATTGCTATTTTTTCGTTGTATTCTGGTTCATTCCGTAGTTCTTCTCTTACTCTCTTTTCTGGGGTTATAGTTGGATTCTTTCTTCTTTATTTTTGGGGTATCTATTATAGATTTTTGGTTTGTGTATATCATGAGGTTCATATATAACACCTTATACATATAGCAATCTAATTAAGTTGAAGGTCACTTCAGTTCAAGCACATTCTAAAAACACATTTTTAGTCCCTCCTCTATTTTATGTTTTTGACTTCATACTTCACGTCTTTTCATTCTGTGTATCCTTTAACTGCTTATTGCAGATGTAGTTGATTTTACTACTTTAGTCTTTTAACCTTCATACTAGCTCTATACATGTTAGATCAACTGCCTTCACTATTTGTTGGCTTTACCAGTGAGATATTTTGTTTCATGATTTTTTTCTAGTTAGGGCATTTTGTTTTCCACCTAACGAAGTCTCTATAACATTTTTTTGTAAAGCTGTTTTAGTGAGGATAAGCTTCTTTAACTTGTTTGTCTGGGAAACTCTACCTCTCCTTTAATTCTAAATTTTAAAAAAAAAGTTTCTGGGTAGAATATTCTTTGTAGGTTGTTGTTTTGTTTTGTTTTTGTTTTTGTTTTTATTTACTTGTTTTTTTGCTTTCAGCACTTTGAATACATCATGTCTTTCTCTTCTGGCCGACGAAGTTTCTGCTGAGAAATCATTGATAATCTTGGAGTTTGTGTGTGTATGTGTGTGTGTGTGTGGGGGGGGGTTCTTTTATGAAAGTAGTTGGGTTTTCCTTGCTGCTTTTAATATTCCCTGTTTACCTTTAATTTTTAAACTCTTAATTATGATGTGCCTTGGTATGGATGTCTTTGGGTTTCTCTTCTTTGGGGATGTCTGTGCTTCTTGGACCTAAATGTCTATTTCTTCTCTTGGTTAGAGAAGATTTTAGCTATTATTTCTTCAAATAATATTTCTTCCCCTTTCTCTTTCTCTTCTTCTTCCACGACCCCTATAATGCAAATATTAATATACATTGTACCCTATAAGTCCCTTAAACTATTCTTGTTTTTTAAAATTCTTTTTTGTTTGCTGTACCTTAGTGATCTTCATCAGGCAGTCTGATAGAGCCCTGTTCTATTATTCTGTATCATTTAATCTGCTGTTGATTCCCTCTAGTGTATTTTTATTTTAGTTACAGTATTCTTCAACTGTAATTGGTTCTTTTCTATATTTTGTATCCTTTTATTGAAGATCTCACTGTGTTCATCAATTGTTTTGAGTTCAGTGAGCATCCTTATGACTATTACTTTGAACTCTATCAGGTAGATTGCTTATCTCAATTTTGTTTAGTCCTTTCTCTGATGTTTTGACTCTGTGTATGTTTCCATGTATTAAGTAAATCAGTTTCATTGTCTAATCTTAAAGGTGTGGTCTTATGAAGAAAGTATCCTAGGGGACCCAAGAGTGTCATCCCCCTTTTTTACCAAGTATTTCAGGATTGTCCCCTCTGCATACTTCATGCTCCTTCCTGATGTGGCTGGGCTGTGACTGCTGCTGGTGTGCTAATAGGCAGGGCTGCCCAACTCCAGGGCAAGAACCACTTTGCAGAGCCCTAGTCCAGGGCAAGATTGCCCACTGGTTGTGGCAGGGCAAGAAATTCTTGGTTGAGGTGGGGGGCACCCCCTGCTGGGTCTGGTGATTTGGGAAGGGTGGGTCTGTAGGAGAATGTCAGGGTGGGGCAAAGGTCATTGGAGAATATCAGAAATGGCACTCACCAGCACTAAACTAGCTTGATTAGAAGAGTAAGAAAAATAGCATCCATCAACACTTCCAATCCCAGACAGAGTTTCTACAAGTGCTAGCCCCTCCAGCACACACCCCCAAATTAGTCAGTTTATCTCCTTCACATATGGCCCAGGTGCCTCTCAAATTGCTGCCTCAGTGTTGGGTCTCAGAGCAAGTGAGTTTGTGAGCAGAGCTAAGCCTCACTGATTTTCAAAGCCAGATGTTATGGGGTTTTGTCTTTCTGTTATAGGTCCCTGGGGCAGAGGTTTCTGATTTAGGACTTGAACCCCTTGCTCTCCAGGGGAGACCTCTTCATTTGTGATATTCCTCCCACTTATGAGTTATGGTGTTGGGGGTATAAGTCCTGACTGAACTGCCTTTTTGACCCTTCTACCTATCTCAGTGTGTGCTCCCCACCCCCATATATCTTTAGTTATGGAAGAGCTGTTCTGCTAGTCTTTAGGTATTTCTCAGAGAGAGTTCTATCTGTAGTTATAGTTGGGGTCCTGTGGGACAAGGAGAGCTCAGGATTTTCTGACTGTGCCATCTTGATCAGTTTCTAATAAGTGATTATAAAACAAAAGAGGAAACCCCTGGACTTAAGAACACTTGTGTCTGTGTCTGTTCACATGAAAAGGGAGTCTAGCTTTTTTGGCTGTAACTGGAGTCATCTGCCATCTGGATTGATCATTCACTCACAAGTAGGCATCGTGTAACATCTTAAGTGGTCTCTAATATAAACTAAATAAGGTAATTGTTTTGTGGCCAAGAGATTCCTGGTGTTATGGCCCACTTACAGGATCAAAGGCCTTGTATATGCTTCGATCAATTCAGATTTCAGGTTTAGTTTCTGAGCACTGCATTAACTATGTGGCCCCCTGGTGTAAGGGCGGTCTCTCCACTTTCTTAGTTTCTTCAGTCATAGTCCTTAGAGACCCCCAACTTCTTCATTGTCTCACCTATTTATGATAGTGATATCCTTTTGCCTCCTTTCTGAGTCTGCCAGAAAACTGGTATTCAGGCTTTACTGAGGGTAGTCATTGAGTGAATGGGACATCCCCAACAACTTCTTAGGCTGTATACTGGGAACTATGTGTGTGAATTAAGGTAAGCTAATCTAGAAACAAATTAAACAAAATATCCTTTAACACAATAAAAAATTATTTTTTAGGTCTTTTGTCCATCATGATTTAGTGTAGAGGTTGGCATGAGGTTGGGAGGCTATGCTCCATCCACACAGTCACTCAGCTTCCCTGGTTGATAAAGTTTCACTATTTTGGCTGCACTGTCTGGTTCTCATGACAACCTCAAAGATGGGGAAGAAAATGGTAGAGGACCATCACATGGAAATGCTTTAGCCTGAACTAACAAAGGTTACTTCTTCCACATCAATCTGATCACAAAGGGCTGAGAATGTATAATCCTTCCATGTACCTGGAAAGAAAGAACTCCGAATGTAGGTGAACACCCGAAGACCCTATCCAAATGTGGCTGACCTATCACAAACATTTTCACCTTTTCTTTTGGATGAGAAACAGAGGTGTTCTTTGGAGCCTGAGGATGGGAGGAACTTTCTGCACCTTAAGATCCAATGAAGAGGTCACAGAGTAGAGCCCCTTCCACACTTGTTCAGCTTGGGGGAAAATCTGCACACCAGATGAAAGAATTGCCGTATGTGGGTAACTGTATGGCTTCTAGTGTTAGATTATTAGGGCTTGGATCCCAGCTCTTGAGCTTGCAAACAACGCAGCTGTGGGAAAATTGTGAAACCTTTTGAACCTCAATTTACTTTTCTATACAATGATAATCATGAGGATAACCTCCTAAGATTGTGAGGATTAAATTAATATATGTCAATTGTGATAAATACTCTGTTGCACATAGTAAGCTTAAATACTAATTAATTATAATAATAATTGTTATTAAGTTAACTAATTAATCTGTTGAAAGTCACTAATTCTGGACACCTGGGGAGTAGGCCTAAGCAGAGCGCTGTGGGGAAAGTTGTCTCTTTCCACAAGGTGATAGCTGTCCTACATCTGCAAAAATCTTTTCTTGAATTGGAGTGCCTGAAGGCTGACATGTCCCCAGGGTTCATGATGGGGACTGTTCACACTGCCCCAGTTAAACCTGCAATACAAAGAGTTTTTGACCAGATGGGAGTGACCAGAACCCACCTGGAATGGATGGCCTATATTTCACTACTGACACCTTGTGGCAGGATGAGCAACTGCAAGGGGAAAGCTCAGCCACGGGATTGAAAGCCAGCTCCTTGCCCGTGCCTTTCTCCAGGCTACTGACCAAGGCGGATCAACATCCCAAGGCCATTCTGTTTCAGAGCAAGGATTTCAAAGAGGGAAGAAAAACATTCTTCTAGAGAGTGGTTTTGAGTCTCAAAGACATTTAATTTTAAAAGAAAAAGGTTTGTGACCTAGTATCTCTTGGCCGTAAAATGAGATATACAGATATCTTCAACTAAATATACTAATTGAATGGATAGATGCAGCATTACTTATATTTGCTTTTATGTTTTATTTTATATTTTCTTATGTCACTCTTCTTGACGACCAAAACTGACTAACGTGACTAGGTGAGCATAGCTAAAAAGAAAACTAATTCAGCAAAGCTCGGGGGGAATATTTGAGAAACTAATTGATATATTTGTGATTTTGTGTTTACTCTTACTCTTGGGCAGTGATTGCTACCCCAAGAAGTCTGTGCTCAGCTGCAATCTTATTTTGCCATCATATTGGCTTCTAGAATCTTTCTAAACACTGACTACTCTGTCAACAAGATGCTATGCCATCAAAAGTAACTCACAGATTGATTCTTCTTTTTTAAAATATTTTATTTATTCATTCATGAGAGTCACAGAGAGAGAGAGGCAGAGACATAGGCAGAGGGAGAAGCAAGCTCCATGCAGGGACCCTGATGTGGGACTCTATCCCAGAGCCCAGGATCATGCCCTGAGTTGAAGGCAGATGCTCACCCGCTGAGCCACCTGGGCGTCCCATCACAGAAAGATTGATTAATGAATATTTGTATCTATGTCTCTGAGTTTGCTCTTTCATAATAGCAGCTCAATTTGCAAGCATTATTTTTATTTTTTAATAGTTTGTTTCGTCTGATCTGCTTTTAGCCACTATTCCTCAAATTCCATAGACATAAATACAAAGGTTTTTTTAAATGTTTTTATTTACTTATTTTTAAATTTGTTATTTATTTATTCATGAGAGGCCCTGAGAGAGAGAGAGAGGCGGAGACATAGGCAGAGGGAGAAGCAGGTTCCATGCAGGGAGCCTGAGGTGGACCTTGATCCTGGGACTCCAGGATCTTGCCTTGAGCTGAAGGCAGGTGCTAAACCGCTGAGCCACCCAGGTGTCCCAATACAAAAGTTTAAATAAATTATAATTCTCATTGCTTCTTCAAAAACATGAAGGACCATCTGCAGTTTTACTGTATCATTTGTTGGAATACAATTTCTGTTAATCTGGGATTTAGAAAAATCAATCAACAGGAATTAAAGTGATTTCTGGAGCTCGGGATAACTTCAAGCACTGTAGGGCTGGAAAATTGATATAATATGTATAATATTAAGATTTAAAGTCAGTTGTTAGGTAGAATGCTGCTAGTTCCGGTAACAGCTTTAATAGAGCAAAATGAAAAGACCACAGGAGTAACCATTCAGCCAAATCACTGTTACTTCCACTCTTTTGTTTAAATTTAGTCAGACCCTTGATCCAAATGACCCATTAACTAAGACGAGTTTTTGTCGACTATAGAAGAACAAAGAAGTAGGGGTCTGGTAGCTTCCAAATATTCCTTAGAATTCAACTGACACATACTAGCGGTGAAACAAATGTACATATGTAGAATATATTTTACAATATTTAGTATGAACAGCTCCTGGTCATAAAAGGGGAGCTTGAAAATAATGAGTTTTTTAAGGAGTGGAAGCACCTACGAATATTCAGGGATTTTGCTGTTGTTGTTGTTGCTTTACAAAGATATTCAAGCCATTAAAAAAAAAAGCAATCTACAAACTATTCAATCATAAGCTTAGCACAGTCATACACATGTGCAAGTCAAAAGAAATATCAGGAATTCTCACAATTACCTCTTTTATGCTCCATTTTGTTATTTGTTGGAACTTTTTTTCCAATGGATGATTTTGATGTGGAAATGGAAAATAATTTAAATGATAATGTGTTTTGCAAAAGGGACTCTACCTCGGCTGCATCTGTGACAACTTCCTCATCCACATATTAGTCTCTCCACACCCATTAATGCCCTCTCATTTCACTGGGCTATTTCTGAAATAGACATTGCTGGCAGCCTGATATCAGCAGGGTTTTTGGTGATACCTTGATCAGGTTGCAAAATTCTTAGGTAGTTTTCCCAGCTTCAACACTCACTTAGAATCTATAATTTTATACCTGGAAAGAATGCCATGTATCTAGCACAAGCCTTTCATCTCAAGTTTAAATAAACTGGCAGAGATTTTCTGTGACTTATTTAAGGTCAGTCAGAAACTCAAGGGCAGACATGGTGCTAAAATTCAACTATGGACTACTCCATTCTAAGGTAATATCATAGCTTCTTTGTCTCCCCAAATTTGTGTCCATGTTCCTATTTAAAAAATATACTTCTAGTTGTTTGGCAAACCAAAGTTCTGGCCTGTTATATAGAACTGGATGGAAATTGAGACATAAGGTATGCTTTAAATTGGGAGATGTGCTTTTAGTGATTATTTCTCCAGAGAGATAAAACTCTGGAAGTTGTGGGTGTAACTACAGAGTCTTGGAATGGTGTGGTGGCAGAAGGAAAAGGAATTCCATTCACAAATTTCATGGGCAAAAGGTGATAACAGAGAAGAGAGGTTCACCAAGTAAAACGTATGCAGTAAAATCCCGCATTACCATGATACCTCCCATGCCAAATGCGAGCTCCCACTCCACCTCTGGTTCAATTCCAGCTTTGTTGACTCTTGCATTTTAACTGTGCAAGCATATCCCCAGCACCATAAGAGAAGTGATTAAGGAAACATATTTCTTTTTACAGAAATTTCCTTTGCATCAGCTTTGAGGAATCCATCTTAAACTGTCAAATCTCTTTCTACTTGGTACAAAAATATGATTCATATCCCATTATATAAACTGTATTGTATTATAAATGGATCACTGTTTTCTATATGGCTTTTTTGAGCTATGAGAGGATCTGGAGAAGTCTTTTTGACTGAGTCCGAAATGTGTTTTCTGTAAAGGAAGGTGAAGAAAAGCATTTTAATCTTATGGAAGGAAAACATAAACGTATTTTTATTATACATTATGAGCTGGATATCTTAAGGAGTAGAAATAGGTTCACAGATGCCTATCTATCAATAATCTTCCGAGGGAAGATGCAAGATGAAAAAAGAAGAGAAAAATGATTTCATGCTGACAGTGCCACCAGGCAATGAAGTGGCATTGCTTTCTGCATCCAGGGTCCGTATCTTTTATCTGGGGTTCCAATCTGGCCTCTCCTCCTTCTTCCGTGAAAGATTTTGCAGATGCAAGGTGGCCAAAAAGGATGAATGTAGAATGCCTGGAGGACAAATGTGATTGTGAAGCAAATACTATTCTGTCCTTTGGCAAAACATCAGAAATAACCATTTTCAATGATTTAAAACAGTGTAGCAGAGGGAGGATAACAGTGATTATTGTATAAAGAATGACGCTGAGGCAAACAAAGACATATATCCAATTCCCCTGCCATATTTCATGGTAATGATACATGTGCACCCACTTTCACCTGCTGTGATGTTGTTATACTTGGGCACATTCCTCGAGGCTGTCATTGCAAAGTGTTGCTTTCCTTCTTCACTTGTCTTCAACACTTAGGCACATTCCCCAATTCTGATTTATCATTTCACGCAGAAAATTATTTCTAGGTTTAATCAACCACCCCAGTCCTTTAATAAGAAACCTGGAATAATTGTCTTCCTTATATAATTAAATCAACCAATAATTTTTTGATATCAGAAATACTACTATTTAATATAATTTGTCTGTAAAGTCACTTCATTGAACAAAAATACAAATTATAATGTTTCCTAATAGTACCAGAGAGTATATTCAGAGAAAACATTTTATTAATATAATTTGGAGCCACTATTCAGAAACATAGAAAATTTATAATATAAATCCTATGACTATATTATATAAATATATACTCATAATAAATATTTTAGCACTGCCAATTTTATTTTAACTTATTTATTACCTATTTATTTATGTTTTTTATTTGTTTCGATTTTTATGGACGTAAAATTAAGATCTAGACAATACTTTTTTATCTTCAAACTAAATCTCATTTTAATGGTAAGATCAAACCCTGAGAATATTCTTATTTTCAATACCTTTTGGGGAAAAGATACTACAATTTTCTACAATAACCTATCACACTAAGTAAGAGCATATTAATTAACTAATTCCAACTTTTAATACCTGGTAAATTTTTCCTGTAGAGAGTATTCAAAAATACTTCTTGATATTAACTGAGTTTATTTTTTTTTAAAGATTTTATTTATTTATTCATGAAAGACAGAGAGAGAGAGAGGCAGAGACACAGGCAGAGGGAGAAGCAGGCTCCATGCAGGGAGCCCGACGTGGGACTCAATCCAGTACTCCAGGATCACACCCTGGACAGAAGGCAGCACTAACTGCTGAGCCACCAGGACTGCCCTTAACTGAGTTTCTAAACTAAGTCCAGTCAATCAAGTTTTACTAAACCCCTAACCTCTATTTATTTATTCATTATTTATTTAGTATTTACATGGCGTAAGGAATTGGGTTCAGCTGAAGGTGTATAAACTTGAGTTCAACACAAGCTCTGTGCTTAGTTCTCTGAGATAAGTAGAGACTAGAACAACAGATCAGCAAAATGCAGGACTGTTTGTCAAGATCTCTGCTAGGTAAGTGCAAATGTGGTTATTCCTGCCTTCCAGAGGGCTCAAGGGAGGCATTTTTGGGGTATTGGCAGGGAGGAATGTTAGGAGTCATAAAGTCTCACGATTCTGGGACTTCATAATTAACACAGAACAAAGCGAATGATGCTGTAATAAAAAGAAGAATAAAATAAGCACAGTGATATTAATCAAGGGAATACGAAATTATAATGGGGAAACTCAGAAACTGAATCTAATTCTGGAGGTTGGGGTAGATTTCATACAAGAACTGGCATTTCAGCCGAGGGATAAGTGGAGAAGAAATTATTTCATGGCTAGGAAATAATTAGCAAAAGCACAAAGGACTCCTGGTGGTATGGCCTTCTCAGTCTTATTCACCGATGCATGACCTCGGCAAGGCACAGAGTGATCCTTTGATACACTCATGTTGAATGAATGAATAAATCAATATCTGTCAGCTCCAGTGGTCTCAAGCTATCTTTATTTGTTAACAAGAGAATTCAGGCCCTGTTCACCTCCCTTACCCCACCCCACCTCAAGGGTATGAAAATAGATAAATTGGTAAATGTTTCCAAATTTTTAAAATTTATTTATTTTTATTTATTTACTTGGTTTTTGTTTCCTAAGACTACTCAAGTGAAGCAGTGCTGAAGTGAAGGTGGAATAAAGAAATCTGTAACCAGCTGTGATCAATTAATTGTAAACATCACTATACTCCTCTAAGTTTTTTATACTGTTCTATACATACAATTTTGAAAAGTAGAATTGAATTCAAGACAGAAATGCCAATATAATACTTTTAACCAAAGACAAAATAGTTAATTAAGACTGAGTTCTGATGGAAACAGTGAGGTGATCTCTTAGACCTCTTAGGAATTCAGGAGCAGGAAGAGCGGTTGGCCCCCCCCACCAGTGACATTTCCTGCAGTAACTCACCATGGACATCTGTGAAGTGAACATGCTGAGCTCACACACTTGGCCCTGCCAGTCAGCAGCCTCCCTCTTTGAAACCCAGACAGAGGTAGCCTTGGCTGAGGCCTGTGGACTTAGGGTCTGTGGAGAGAGTGGCAGCACTCTTGGGGGCCTTCTTTCTTTTTCTTGGAGGATAGTGCATGTTCAAATAGTTCTAAGTTCCATGCTGTAAAATACAAGAAATCTAGTGGTCTTCATTCCATCCACCCCAAGCATCTCTTTTAGTTAACACTGGCTCTGTTTCCACTGGTGTGACCCCAGCTCTATTGCTGGCTTTTGTTGAGATGGCTAATTTAGCCTAAGGTCTCCTGATCAACGGATTATTCAGTCACACAGTGTTCTCTTCAGAATAAGATTCCTTATTTTCTCCTGTTCAGATAGCCTCAGAATTTTCTGAATCTGGGCAGCCCGGGTGGCTCAGCGGTTTAGCGCCGCCTGCAGCCCAGGGCGTGATCCTGGAGACCCTGGATCGAGTCCCACGTTGGGCTCCCTGCACAGAGCCTGCTTCTCCCTCTGCCTGTGTCTCTGCCTCTCTCTCAGTCTCTGTGTCTCTCATGAATAAATAAATAAAATTAAAAAAAATTTTTCCAAATCTTCTGGTTCCTTTTTGCTTAACATTTTTTTTCTTCAATTCGTTTCTCTCCTTTTGTGTTTTACTACAAATGATCAGGAGGGTTAAAGCCACTCTTTCTTAAAATTTCTAAGCTACTTTTCTTAGAAATAGCCTCAATTAAATATATGATTTCATTGCTCACAAGTTTTACTTTCCACAACACACTAAAAATGATTCAGCCATCACCTTTACCACAAGGATTGCCTTTCTTACAATTTTCAATGGTGTGCTTCTCATTTACATCTGATACCTCACTACAATCATTCTTTATGTCTATGTTTCTAGAATGTTTCTGGCTGCTACCCACTACTCAATTCTAAAGCCGCTGCCACATGGCCAGGTATTTGTTACAACACGCCTTACTTCTCTGTAGCAAAATCTGTCTTGGTGTGTTCTGGCTGCCCTAACAGAATATCGTAGACTGGGTGGCTAACACAACAGAAATTTTATTTCTCACAACTTCAGAGACTGGGAAGTCTAGGAGCAAGGTGCCAGCATCTTCAAGCTCTGGTGAGAGCTGTCTTCCTGGATTGTAGGTAGCTATTTTCTCACTGTTTCCTCATCTGGCGGAAAGACAGCCCAAACTCTGTGGTGTCTTTTTTCATAATGTCACTAATTCTATCAGCTCAGGCCTTTCATCCAACCCTAACTGCTTATTCAAAGCCTCATCTCCAAATACCATCACCTTGCAGGTTAAGGCTTCAAAATAATTAATTTAGTAAGAGGACACAGATATTCAGTTCCTAACCCTATTCAAACTCATGCCATGATCTACTCTCTACCATCAAACATTGCCTTTTTGTTCATTTTTCACTCTGAATGGACTGTAATGATTTGGGGGCAGGGAGGAATGTTGATGTTACATAGCCATGCATTCAGTTTCCACCTCTCCCATTAACTGCTATGAAGTTAGGTGAGTTGCTTATGTTCATCAGTGGTTCCTTTTCTAGAAACTGGGATTACTCCAAACTACATCGTACTTTGTTTAGATAATTAATAAATAACATATCTAATATGCACAGGGCAAATGATAAAAGGCCTCTCTATTTAGCATTATCAAAATAGCACAACTCATGTCTGTATTATTCCTCTTTTCAGAATAAAAATTATTTGAAATCAGAGACTTTGTTTACAAAGCTGATATTCATCTCTAGCATCTAACAATCAGCCTCAGGAAATACATGTATATATTAAGGGTGGGAGTAAATATGGAAGATTCTCTGAGAGAGAGCAGCTTTATCCTCGAGGACATATGCGTATGGGGCAGGACTGTAGGCCATGTGGAAGGGCAAACATGGTCTAGGGAATAAAACTGGCTGAAGGCAGATTGTCTTTTTTGTTGTTGTTATTAGTGAAGTATACTTAGCAAACAGGGTTCTATTGGTTTCAGGTATACAATATAATGATTCAACAATTCTGTATGTTACTTAGTGCTCCACACAACAAGTGTGTTACCATCTGTCACCAAAATGTTATTACAATCTTATTATACTTTCTATGCCACACTATTTATGTCTGAGACTCATTCACTTACTGAGGACTGGCCATGCACTGCTCATCTTTGCTCAACTACCAGGAAAGACTTGAGGGCTGTGCGGGGGAAAACAGGTTGACTTTGAGGTCAGACAAACTCTTGCCTTAGGTTTTCAAAAACTATACAACATTGGACAGCTCACATACATCTTTCCTTGAATATCAGACACAATATATAGCTAACAATGCCTTCCTAATCCAGTGGATTAAATATGAAAAATAAAACAATGTCTATAAAGCCCTCAGATGCTGTCTAGCACAGGGGTGACACTGTTGGTGGACTCCCTGAGGTCCCCAAGAAACCTCGTTTCTTTCTTTCTTTCTTTCTTTCTTTATTTATTTTACCTCCTTTCTTTAGAATGAACCCAGCACAACTTCTACAAGCTTGCTTACTTGCCCAGGGAGAGCAAGATTCAGAGCATCTGTCTCTCTTCTCTACTATAATGGCATTGGTTAAAAGGGAAACAAATTTTTAATACGCCCTTCCTTCAGATCTGACAATGCAGCAAAGACATGGTACAGTTCTAACCACAATAAGGACATTTTTCCCTTCACAGTATAACCCTTAGGAGACCAATGCTTCAAATAGTAAAAACTTCACATTGATTTGAAATTGTAATAGTGGATAACAAGAGACAGAGCATAGGAACACGGGAATGGAAGTAAATCCCCATTTTGGAATATACAGAATCTAAACAAGAACAAATGGGCAGGATAATGAAATCCAAGTAGCTTTTGCCACATGCTTGTTAAGCAAAGGGAAGAAGATAAAATTTCCAAAGATCCAATCTCAATAGTTGTTCCTTAACAGAATATTCTAGTGGACACCCACCCTACTATCCATCATTGCGCACCATTCACCCATATCTCATCTAACAGGATGACATTTAATACAAAATAAGAGGGATGAAGCTGACAGGAATTTGTGCAGTTTATTATTGGTACCAAGCTGTATTAATTTAGCCAGTGCTTGACTAAATTTTGCTTAGCAAAATTGTGTCTCTAAGAAAAGGGCTATCACTATCAAGTATCTTTTCAAATATAAACTCCTATTGAAAGAGTCAGACTGGTCATAGATCACCTTGACATTTATTGGAGGAAATGTCTGTTCATGGAATATGTTCCCCTCTCCTTTCCTTAGAAAATCACACTCAGTTTTCTTTTATTTTTTCGAGAATGATTTTTTTTCGTTTACTTTTGAAAGGAAATTCAGTCTTTGATGTTTTTATTATAATTTCTTTCAATTTTCAAAATCTGAAAAGCAAACTTACCTATATCATTGGGGGGGGGTGAATTCAGGAGACTTCACTCTCTCTATATTTGTGTTTATTGGTGAGTGACTTGGAGGCTCAGCAATCTCCCCAGAAGGTAGCTCAAGGTGTGTACATGTGGAGCACCTGGGTGGCGCAGTGGTTGAGCATCTGCCTTTGGCTCAGGTTGAGTCCCACAACAGGCTCCCCACAATGGAGCCTGCTTCTCCCTCTGCCTATGTCTCTGCCTCTCTGTGTCTTTTATGAATAAATAAATAAAATCTTAAAAAAAAAAGATGTGTACATGGTAACAGCCATTGGCATGTGGGTAAAATGAAGCAGGGGACAAGAATTCCCAATGAAAATAGAGCACTTGTAAAAGAGTCTGATCTGAGGAAGAAATTATCGAAATAAAAGGAAAGAGTTTAGAATTATAAGCTGGATTTAGAAACAGAACATGTAATTTGAATGGCTACAGTGGTTCTGGAAGAGAATTGTGCAGTTTTATTCACCTCTGTTGGGTTGCCATCGTCACCCTCAGCTTATGTGAGCATGCTGGAAACAAGGGACTGTGCCCAAGTGAGGTACCTAAAGCAAAATAGCTCTTTCCTTCAACATTGTAGTATCTTGATTCTAAAGCCTCCCTGAAAGGAAAGAGTTGTAACAGGTGAGAATTTGCCATTCCGTTAAGTAGTGAAAAGTCAGCTCCAGAGGGCCAAGATAGGACCAGCACAGGCTTAAGTCTCAGTGAGGGACAGAGCATGAGACCAGCACTGAAGAGTAGCAGTGAGAACTGTGGCTGTGTTGGACTCCCAGAGTAGAGGCAGCATGGAAGCCTTTGAGACAGTGCCTGCACTCCACCCCTGTCTGGACGCAGTCACCTCTGAGGCTTCAGGACAGAACAAGCCAGCTGGTGATTGCTCTCTGCCAGAAACACAAACACATTTTCCATAGATGGCCCAATGGTAAGTGTTCTGGGCTTTGCAGGCCATCGAGCCTGTCATGATTACTGAACTCTACTGTTTTAATGCAAAAGCAGCGATGGGTAACACATAAACAAACCAGCAGAGTTATGTTTCAATGAAACCTCGCTGACACTGAAACTTGACTATCATAAAATTTTTGTGTTGTGAAAAATTATCCTTCTTTTGATATTTTTTCAACTATTTAATAATGTAAAAAACATTCGCAGCTCAAGGGCCATCCAAAAACAGGGGGTGGGCTGTATCAGATCAACCAGCTGTAGTTTGCTGAGGCTTGCTTTATATCATTCACAATCTCATCTCATTAAAAATCTCGATAGTAGTCCCCCCCCACACACACAAACAACTACACTGATGGCAGAGGCCTATCAACTTGTTGCTCCTCCTTTTGTCTTTGTGGTTCTTACTCACACCCAATGGTCATGCTCTCTTAGTAGACTATCACTCCTGAAGAAAGGGGAGGCGCTGTCTTATTCATATTTGTGTACTCTGCGTCTCGCAAAATGTACATCTCTCAAATGTCTTTACAATAAATGAGGGAATAAATTTATGTTTTCTCCCTTTTTTTAAAAGATTTGTTTATTTATTTTAGAGAGAGAAAGAGCAGAGGGAAGGGGCAGGGGGAGAGGAAAAGAGAGTCTTAAGCAAACTCCACACTGAGCACA
The DNA here is from genome assembly GCF_003254725.2 of Canis lupus dingo. NCBI lineage: Eukaryota > Metazoa > Chordata > Mammalia > Carnivora > Canidae > Canis > Canis lupus. The sequence continues at coordinate 25,530,218 of NC_064261.1, read as the reverse complement.
TTGTCTGATGTGGGGCTCGATCTCATGATTCTGAGATCATGGCCTGAGCTGAAGCCAAGAGTCTGACACTTAACTGACTGAGGCACCCAGGTGTCCTGTTTTCTCCCCTTTAAGGAGATTTCTTTCACCTATTTTTTAAGAATGCCCTCCCACCAAGCCGGTATCCATCTGAAAAGATCATTCAGAGTTGAATTCCTTCTGCAAATATCACATCCACATCAAACAGAAGAAACAAAGGTGGGGTGCTCCCCTACTGTTCAAAGATTCTCTCCAGATTCAGCATGTACCTTTCAAATTCTCCTATTTATATTTGCCTATTCAGGACCAATTTATTCCCAGTTCTTTGACTTTGCTGATGCAATTTCTTTTGCCTAAAAATGAGTCCCTGTTTTTTAAAATTCCTCTACATATTCCCATCAAATAATACCCCCTTTCCTGCAAGGTTTATCAACTGTCTGGTTTCTAATTCAACACTTTATCCAAGTATTTGGCACAGGCTTGTCATAAGAAGATGGTCAAGAAATATTTGTTGAGTAAAGTATTGAAGAAATTTAAAAAGGACTGTCACTTATACCTATTTATATCTCTAGCATATAACATAGTATCCTTGCCAAATAGGTAGTTATAATTGTTAATATTTGATTTAAAAATGATTTCATTAATAATATATTATAAATTCCTTAAAGACATAAAAAATGCCTCATTTTTTTCAGAATGATGATATAGCAACCCCCCAAGCTTTGCTTAAACTAAAAGAAAAGGACACTAATAAAGAAATGAAGGAATTAATTAATATAGCTAAAGACCCATGGTCTAGAAATTAAAAAAAAAAAGGAAAATATCCTCCTAGTCTTCAAAAATGGCAAAATATTTCCAGTTATTTCTTCCCTTCTTTTCCCACATTACTCATGCCATTTTTTATGGCATTGCCACTTACAGAAAGAGAAAAGGGTATTGTTTGCAAAAGTCTGCTTTCCCTGACATTTACCTTCAGTTATTTTTCATGATTCTTCCTCATTCTGCATAATGGGATATTTCAAGTCTCTCACTGGGGGTCCTAGAACAGTAGTATGTCCTATCTAATTTCTGAAAGACCCAGGGAGCTTCACTCACAATGCATCTTGCAAGAGCATACATCATATGAGTGTATTCTAGCCTTGGTGACATGAATTTCTGTCAACTCCTCTAAAACGTTTGGCCTCAGTGGGTGCAATGCACTGTGGAGGTTCACTTCAAAGAAAAGAGTGTGTATGGATTCTACTCCTAAAGGAATTATATATATATATAATATTATATATTATTTTATATATAATATATAATGCCTAGAGAGAAAAATACCTTCAGAGAAATAAACCAGAGCAGTCACAAAATTTTAAATTTTATTATTGAAAAGTTTCTGAGGCCAGAGCCAGAGGGAGGAAAAAAAAAAAAACCTATACAAATTAAATATGAAGAATGAAAATGTCATCACTCATCCTTTTTTATTATTCAGTGACCATATCTCCAGGATTACTTTGCATAGGATTTTTCATAAAACCAACAATCTTAAAAATCTGTGACATCTCACATTGCTATTATCATCTTCCATTAAGATCCTCAGGAAAGATGGACTTCGAACCTGGCTAATGAGAAAGAAAGAAGAGCCAATTTAAACGTGCCTTAAGGCATAATACGCTAATATTTTAAAATAACAATTTAGTGTACCAATAGATTTCCAGAATCACTTCATCAATAGCATACATGCTGTATCAAGTATCAACTTTTAAGTTTGTTTAGATGCTTAACATCTATTTAGGTCTGTAAACAGACCATAGGAAATGGCAGATGTGTGAAGTATAGCTTCACTGCACTGAGTAATATGTTATCCAAGTTGCTGGGCTCCAATGACTGATACAGGGTCAGTTAGTAACTTTATAATGAAAAAGGCAAATCTCATCAGATTTTCAGATACAAGTTTCCTGTATTCAATTGTGCAATGAAAATATTAATGCTTACAACTCCCTACTATACGTGTATGCCTTAGAAAACTTCTGTTGGCAATAGGAGACTGCTCTATTAACAGAATTTTAAATCCTAAGTATATTTATTGTTTAATTAGCAAGAAGTTTAATGCGTGGTGGTCTCATGATTGATTTAGTATTTCACTGATGTCTCATTTGAGGTTTCTAGAATTAAGTCAGTCATTTCCTCATGGTAATAAGTCACAAATAATGGTAGCTAAAGTAGTATAGAAGGGACAGGATCAAAACTGTTCCTTGACCCAAATTTTATGGTGTTTTCATCAAATGCCCAGTACACCTCTCCGTAAGTCCCATTGCAAAGACCTAGACCACATGCTCATCCATGGACCAATCACTAACAAAGGATAATTGAGTAGATATTATTATCTTTGCACAATCAAAACTCATCCTTTAAAGGTGGGAGAAAAAAATTAGGACTATGTTAACAGTGAAGAAGGTAGGAACCAGCTCTTCTTTGTGCAATTAAATGTGCTACAGATTGAGAAGCTAAGCGCTTATTAAAGGCATAGTATTAAATGAACTGACATGTATACATAAAGTATTAGTAAATTATTAAAAACATACCTAGATTAGGATCTATTGCTCTACAATAATGTTCATAAAATTGAGAAAAAAACAGTTCTAAAAAAGAAACAAAAGTAACAACAGATATCTAGAAGTGTGTAATTTTACATGTATGTGCTTGGAGAAAGTTGGAAAAGCATACAATGACTTGTTAACATGGGTTACTTCATTAGCTGCTTCAGGGGAGGAAGGAATGAGTATCTAATGAAGTTTTTCTCCATACATTTTTGCATTGATTTATCATTTACTAACAGCTTTACATTTCTCTTTGCAAATAAAATACAAATTTTTATTAATAAAGAAGCAATAAATGGACTGATAACAGAACAATTAACATTTAAAGGTAACTAGAAAGTGCTCACTAACACAAGAATTGATTGCTGGGCATGAATACAAGTGTAGAAGAAAGTGAAGAAAGAAACTGAAATTAAACAATCACCTCTTTTATGTGACAAGTCACCCTGGGAACTGTGTAAGCATAATCTCATTATATCTATGATTATTCTAGAAGGTAAGTGCAATTATTGTTTCATTTTGGTAAATAAGAAAAGTGTGCCTCAGAGAAATAAAAAACACTTTTCCATGGTTACACACTGGAAAGTTTGGAATTCAAATGTTGACTGATATCGAGTCTCTCAAACAGGCAGTGGTTAGTAATGTAGCAGTTAACATTAAAAGGTGATCATTCTTAGCCTGGCTGATCAGAGAAGGTGTCATGAAAGATTGGTAGGGTTAATGGTGGCTGTTGATAGAAGGCAGAAGGTAGGGGTTTGTAACATATTTGTTTAGGAGATGAGGTTGAAATAGTCAAGTCAGATGTTTTAAGGAAGGACTTGAGAAAAAAAAAATCATAAAAATTCCTAAAACATGGCATAAAGAAAACTTAAATGAAGCTATTAAAGAAAGACACTAGATCTTTCATGAATAGTTTTATTTAGTTTGAATTAGCTGTTTGTTGAGAAAGATTTAAATTAGTAAATGCATTGAAAATCAATACAAATTGCCTCCCATTTTTTTAACATTTTCTAGTTAAACACTATTTTATTTGTATGTAATTTATAAAATATAAAATCACAGAAAAGGAAAAGAAAATCTATCAGTGGTTTCTCCCTTATACGAGGTTTTGGTGAACATCTTTTCTGGACTTTCTTCCCACCCAATATACTTGGGATCATTCTGAATATACTATGTCATAGGCCACATACTTCTTAATGCATTGTGACCTTTTTTCTATGCCATTTGATATCTTTATACAACAGCATATTTTTATATATACTCTAAATTCTAGAAAATTGATAAATCTTGATTTATTTAATATCTTTATTTTTTCATATCTATATTTGTCTTCCAAATTTTTACTTTAAAAAAGAGAATTTGTAGTAAACTGAAAACAAATTAAGATAAAAAACTGAGTACAGAGTAGAATAAAATGTTAAAAATGTTTTAAGAGTGGCAAAATTTACCCTTGATACATTAAAATTCAAGATAAATAAAACAATAGTAAATAGCAATGGTTAATGATTAGCTATTTCCCCATCAATCAGAGGTCAGCAGAACTAATTTGCTTTTGATTACAATTTATTTCATCTAATGTATTAAATTCATAAATACTAATATACACTTATATTCCTATATATACACTCCTTCGGAATTAGTATATTAGGGAAAATTTGTCTGTTTAGCAGATAATACGCTGTTTTCAATATTTACTCTTAAATAGCATTAGCACAGGTGGAATGACAATAGAAGGAACGATAATAATGAAATGCTAAAATGTTTAAGCATATGCTAAATTCCCTCCTGACAAATCATTAAAAATAGTGAGGCATTCTTATTTCCATTATACAGATGGAAAGATTAAAGTTCTTTGAGTCTCAGTAATTTATTCAAAATGCAGAACACATAAGTGATGCATGTAGAATTTCAAGACTTACTAATGTCAAAGTGTTAGCATTTTTTTACTCACAATGACTCTACTAAAAAAAGTTTAAAATTTTAAGATGAGTAGGGTATGTGTATGTGTCCTTGTGTGTGTGTGTATGTGTGTGTGTGTAAGGGAGGTGATGCACTGGTGGTAGGGAAGGGAAACATCTGTCTTGGCTCTGGCATTTTACTGGGGCTACAACAAAGCAGCAAATAGAATTTGTTCCTAGGGAATACCCATGCGTCTAAATGAATGTGATTTGTTGTCCCATTAAATCATTAAAGATTCATATATTACTGAAAAGCTTTACCAGTGGTTGCCTCCAGTTCCCAGTTGCCCTATTGCCTGATAGCAGTTGACATTTGTTCCTGTCTTACCATTCTATGTCACTATGGGGTGAACCTCAGCCAGTGAATAACCATAGGGTGCAAAATTTGGCTCCCTTTTTCCCAAATTATACAATTTGGCTCAGTTTATAATCTAGCGCTCCCTGTACTGAACTGTATCTGCTTCACCAGCTCCCATACATATAGTTGTGTACAGTCAGCAATAACCAATAGTTATATCTGGGTCAGGACCACAAGGATATGGAAATCACATAGAAAGTGTCATTATCAGCTCATCTCTTCATTCTTGCATTCATTTACTCACTCACTTGTACATTCTCTCATTTAATTATTTGTTTACATAAAATATTACATGAACATTGTTGTATTTGCTTATTTGCTTTAAAGTACAAGTATTTAATGTACTGAGTCTTGAGAGTATTAAACTAATTAATATAGAGTCCATCCATTCAAAGGACTTATGGTCTAATGAAGAAAATAACCACATACATACATCAGTACCCTAATGTGTCTGGTGTTTTATATGAAAAACCACAAGGAAACAGAGAGCAGTATGGTCAAGAGGGTCAAATGCCATCCGAAAGCCTTTATAAAAGAGGGAATACTTGATTTACTGTTTGTTGGTGAGGGCATGACATACGTGGTTCTCCAAGAGAAGAAAGGAAGAAGCAAGAATACTAAACAGATTATTGGTGGGGCAAAGAGCAATGACACAGTCAAGTTAACCAAACTCAGAACAGCCAGAGCTCAGAACAGGGGGAGAAGTGTCAGGAAAGAGGTGTCTGGAAGGCAGTCTCCAGATAGAGGTTCCTCATGCCGGTTCAAGGCTGATTTTACTCCATACCAACAACCAGCTTTTATCAGTGGACTTGGCAGCCATCTCAGATGCCTCATGCCTACCATGCTATAGTGAGTGGGTAGGGGAAACAGGGTTGTTGAAATATAGAAAGAGGATCCTTTGTCAATCACCTTGTCCTGGAACAGAGAGAATTAGGAAAAGAGAATTGATAAGTTGTGGTCCCCATTTGGGAGTAGGGATAGGAAATATGGATGAGAAATAATTGAGGAAAAAGAAAGAACTCAGGTTCTCCATAGGGATGACTGGTCTAGCCTAGTATACTGGCATAATGTTCACATATTCTTTGAAATCTTCTCTCCAGAAAAAAATATTGCTTAAATTTAGTGAAACTTTTTTACATAATAAATGCATGATAATCCATTAGGTAGAACAGTCTCTATCCTGAGAGGCACTATACATCTCCCAATTCAGCAGGTTTTCCATGAATTTGATCACAGAATACAAATATCTCCCTTTGTGTATCTTTTCACTTTTAATAGGTTGGCAGTTTTGAAGCAGATTTTTCTACTCACTCAGCCTTAATTAAATCTGCAAATACAAAAGTAGGGTATTTCTAAAGGTTGTATTATTCCATCTAAATACCATGGCTTAGTGCTCTTTTTGGCTTATGGAATAATGAAAGCATAGAGATAAAAGAAAGAAAGAATCTTTAATATATTTCAGGTATAACAACAAGGAAAGGTAGAAATCTGATAGTTCACTCAATCCCAAATCCTATCTTTAATATTTTTTAAAGAACATTCTGTAGAGTGTTGGGGCGGGAAGGAAGGGTGACACAACTGTCCATCCATCATCTTGTGAAAATGTTAAAGATGTATGCACCCAAAGCATTAACAGTTAATTTTAACATGCAATTATTAAGCTTTTCTTAGTACCTAGTACTTATTCATATATTCAGCCTACCTTTTATGGTAATAAAGGGAAGGGAATAAATATTTTTAAGTACCTACTAAATGTCAGATATAATCACAGGCGCTTTACGTGAGACACTTCACCTGATCTGCACAACAGCTCGGTGTGCTTTAAACTTGCAAGCAGGCAGAGGCTCAGGGAGGGGGAAATGCCACACAAGGGGAGCACCAGGATTCCAGAGGGGATTCCAAAAGGATTCTTCTCAAGGGTTGAGGCTCATTATCTTTGTTCATCTGCCTTGTCATGTCATATTTTGATTTATGGTAAACCATTCTTTCAAAATTAGATGAAGCTCTTCAACTGCTAGAATATTACAAGTGAAACATACTTTTTACTTAAAATCAGATTGTTTAGAAGCAAATAAAAGAATACAGTGGAACTTAACTTCTGTCACTGTTTAAAGAAAGACATGAAATAAAGACTACAAATATCAGTTTCATTTTCACTTGGAGTGAAAGGGACAGAACATTTCCTTTGAAAACAAAAACTGTGTTATCCCATCAGCTTAGTAGATGAGGCGTCATATCCTCTTGAAGCTTCCTTCCTGAAATGGCCATGCCTTCCCCTATAGCTGCTGAATTTCCATGTAGGTTTCTTCCCAGTTCTGATGGTCATCATCATCATCATCCTAAGAGATATCCCCATGATGAGTGTGGCTCTTGTTCACTGTGTGAAGCCTTGGCCTTGTCTCTGGGACTAAGTGGATCAAATATCCACCTGCAGTCAAAGCATGAGAAATCTAATTTGATTTCAGATGGTTACTCCAAGGGGTTCCTCTTAATGACTGAAATGTATGAGGACAGTTTATTTGTTCTTGTTGCTTTTTCTGTTTTTAATTAGGTTATTAAAGGGACAGAATCATTTCAGCCATTTGTGTCCTCATTGTAATAAAGCTGGTAGGAATCAAATCAGTTTTAAAATGGCCAATTAGAGAAACACAATTCCTAATTCCTAAGTTCAAGACAATTTAAATAGGGGCAACAGGCTTGCATGATAAAGATAATCCAATTGTTACTTATCTCACATCTTTTTATGTAATAATACTTAGAGATACTGTTCTGAGAGCTTTCTGAATATTAACTCATTTATTGCTTTTAGCAGCCTCATTATTATGGCACTCCTAAACTGTCACCGATCTTGGAGATGGAGACACAAAGTCACAGAGTGACTTGCCTAAATTCTCATAGTTTGTAAGGAATGGAGCACAGATTTAATACTTGCCAATCAACTTTCCATCCTCTGCTCTGCTCTATCTCCATCAGCAAAATAAGGTGTTTGTTTCATCCTTTCCAACACCTTTGTTCCTGCCATAGTGCTCAGGGAGGTGAACCACATTAGCAAGAGAAAGAAAATACAAAGGCTCACTCACATACAGTTGATCTACATTGAAGAATGTGCAGTCCAGATGAAATTATACTCCAAGACATGATGATGACAGACACATAGGACAAAGGGACATAGGAGGAAATTAAGGGAGAAGGTGCCATTTTTAGAATCCATATTGGGCACACATGGTGCTGATTGAAAGGTTAGTGACTGATAGGCAGTAAAAACTATTTTCAACATGGCCTGGACTCCTCATCTGCTAAGGAACAAACAAGAATTATTTCCACTAGAGAAATGAGCTAATATAGCTCTCTAGTCATTTCAGAACATAGCAGCAGTGTCACATGAAGGACTTCTGTATTTATTCACCAAATGACCTCATAAAATAGGTTTTTTTTCATGTCCATCTTCCAGATGGGTTCACTGAGCTTTACAGATTTGATGTTGCTTACAGATACGTGGGTTCTAAGACAACACTGATACTCTAAATTCAGTTCAGAGCTCCTTTTTTGGAGATATTCTCCATAGATGCTGTCTTGAGAACAACTAATCAACCCTGAAGGAGCAATTCTGTAAAAAGAGGATGGTTTTCCACATAAAGTCCAGTGATAGATTACCTTTGGTTATTTCTCATGGCTTCTTCTTTCACGTCTATAATTATAAAACTAAAGGCATGATGTTTAGAGTTGATTCATGGCCAATTATTACCATTCTGTGCCTCTCTCCAGTTCTGAACTACCCTAAGGGAGAGTGAGTCAAAGGAATAACTTTCCCCCATGTCTTGCAAATTAGTCAGAAGTGTAGTTTTCAGCAAACCTATTATTTGATGTAATATTCCCCTCTTTTCATATGTTTTTCCCCTTGACATTCCTCTGTGCCCTAAAGCTAGACTATAAACAATGCATCTACTATGCGACCTTGGTTCCTGATTATATCTGTGATACTAAAAGAGAAAAGAAAACTCATTATGAAGCTTCACTTATGATCCTGTCATTATTTGAAAATTACGGGAGCTATTGCAAACAATTTCAGATCGGCATTTTCTTTTTATCATCTTGAATGTGTAATTAAGTACAGTGGACCTGAGTTACACAAAAGTTGGGGCTTCCATAGTTTTTATTTCAAGCAGAGATTACACAGATTTGAATATTATAATAATGCCTACCATTTAAAAGATCAGCATGTAATTTGGTCAAACCTTTTTGATTCTGAACAATAATGGAAGGAATAAGAGGTTAATAAATGGCAGATAAGATTGTCTATGGATTTGTCCTTTAGAGCTTATATTAATCTTTTCTGGGTGGATAGGTATTTAAAAATATTAGGCCAGATAAACATATCGCCAATCTTGCCTTTCATTTCAAATGAATCTCATTTCTTTTGTTTGCATTTAAATCTACTTTGGGGAGTCACAAATAAAATATATTATATCATAAGAATCATAAAATGCAGGTGTTGGGATGAAAGAGCATCTTAGCACCTGCATTTTATGGGGATATAAAGGAGATATATAATACAGTTAAAAGAAAGTTTGCTTTATCTTTGTTTCCTCTGAGAAGGAATTTAAAAGTATTTGGTCTATCTAGAAACATGTCAAACTATGATGTGTTTAAAAATTGAAAAAGAGGGAAAAAGAAAAGATATAGAAAGCCTTGTTTTAAGGTAAAAACACCCATGTATGCATGTTAAACGATGCTGTAATAAATGACATTATAAATATCAAAAGTGAAAATAATTGATAAGGACTCATGCTATAATTGCCACTTATGACTTTCTAGCTGAGAAATCAAAGTGGGCACATCTCTAAAAGCAGTCACCACATCCAGAACTCATGCCTTGCCTGTGCACCTGAGTTACAGGTATACACATGTGAACCTTGCCAGGGAAAATGACAGGTGAGTCCTGTGTCAGCTTGGGCATTCTCCAGGACAAACAAATGCAAACAAATGCAAATTTGTAGATAAAAGGCAGCCACAATCAATCCACTGTCTGATACTGGCAACTAGGGCATTAATGTTAAGAGAATGTCTCCAACAAAGCAAAATCAGACAGCTCCTTGAAAGAGGAAGATCCATCTATTTTTAAAGGGGCTTAATGCACAGAATCAACCTCCAGGACCAAGTAAACACCTGTGATCTTTTAAGTGGGTGCTTCCCTTCAGGTTTGCATTTATTTTCACCTTGATTTTGAGGGGGCCTGAATCTGGCTCTGCCTTTTCCCAAGATGGGACAGATTGAATTGAACTAACATATTCAACTTCCTTTAGCTCTTGGAGGTGGTGCCTTCAACAAATGGCCTCTCACACTTGCTGCTGAAATCCTCCAATGTCTGATGCTAAAAAACTATTGGCAGAACTTATCTCTCACTCCATTCTTTAACTGAGCTCTTCCAAATTTAATGTTTGAAAGTATTCAACAAAGAAATTCTCCACTAAACAACTTATGCAAAACAGATATTCTTAAGCAAAACAGAATTCAATTACAGAATAAATTTAAGAACAAAGTTTCAAAGGTACCGAATTTGATAGTAAAACTTTTTTCTAAAATGTCTTCATCTGGGTTCCTCTGACATACCATATACTATGGGAAGCAAACTGGTAACAATCAAAATGCTAACTGGGGTTCTGGGGGGACAGGATGGCAAGGGCTGGACCTGATTTTTTTTTTTAATTTGAGAAGAACCATGGAACAAAATTAACATGTTTAACTTCCTTTCTGGAGTAGAGGACCATTAGAGAGGAAATTTGCATTACCAGGTTGAAAATTATTGACTCTAGAAGTAATGGGAAGAAAATCCCAAAGGAATAATAAGTAACAATGCAACCAGCATATGCCAGATCACTCTGTGTGGTCTGCATGTATTCTCTTCCTTGGTCCTCACACCACCCTGCAAGGTGGGGCTAGCATCTCCTCGTACAAATGACCAACCTGGGGTTTGGTAATGTATATTTTAATTTCAACTGAATTTAAGTTCTGAAAGAAGATCGTCTGTCCCTTTGGTGCACACCTTTCCCACACAGCACTTTAGTTGTGTTTACACATGCAACGTTTTGCATTTTCCTAGTGACCTTGATGGCACTCACTCTCCACATGAGAGGAAAGAAGGCTCATTGTTATGCAGCTTCCCATTGTTGTACTACTGAGAGACATTCTCAAAATTATAATTTTCAGCTCGCCTTGATGTTCACATTTGGGTCACAACTACCCTCTTATCATTTTTAATGTGTATTCACTAAGAATAACAAAATAAAGTCAATCAACTCATAGTGATAACATGTCTTATCCATCAAATTATGGTAAAATGTTTAAAATGTAAAGATCTAAAAATCTGTTCTTCAAATAGTCACAGTTAATGTAATTCAGCATTCAGAATGAATGAAAAGAATGTTTCCTGAAGCCCCCATAATTTAATTTGAAGTTTGATTCATTGTTAATATTTTTATCAAACCATTCTAAATATTCCCTCCAAATCTGGTTAGAATCTATTAATCCATTCTCATTTCATTGGGCAACAAATGAGTATACATTAAGACAAAAGCAGAGCTTTATTTCTGTGCTTTAGCATCGAAACTCTTCAAGACCAGAGTTGGCCAGATTACTTTGCATGAGGCAGGGTAAGAAATTTTACTTTGATTTTGAAGAAAAGGAGGGAAAAGAGATGAGAAGAAATTTACAAGAGAACTCAAGCAGAGGAAGAGTGACTTGGAGATGAGAGAGACACCTAAACAACAGATTGCAAAGGTCTTTTGAAGCTGGGGGTGATCAAGTGATCTATTTCAAGTCATATGTCTTGCTTTCCAATCATCGCATCCATTCATAATTTTGAATTGATGTTAATGAAAGAAATGGAGTGTGTGTTTGGGGGCATGCAAGGTGTGATGATAAGATGGTTCTAATGCTAGAAGGTAGCTTGAAGCTGGGGCGAACAGTTAATGTAGGATGCTTAGAGATGTGCTGGATGCCCAAGGAGGGCCCAGATTCCTAAAAGGAAGCTTTCATCAATGGTCTTCTGCACCTTTCTTTAGCTTAGGGGTAAAGGATAGTAATAGACATCTTAACTACATACATGTTATATGCTGGTATACATACATGTTACATCTATATATATGTATATACATGGATTTAGGTGTTTACTAAGAGCCCTATTTTCATATGCCTTATTTAACCCTTGTAATATTTTTTAAGTAATTTTTATTCATAGCTTCTTTTTTACACAAGAAAAACTAGTGCCCAGGAAGATTAGATACTATTTCATAAGTGTATATAGTAAGAATATAATGGGCCTATATGCAAATGTGTCTGATTCCAAAGCCCATGATTCCAAAATTTAGTGATATTTACCACTAAAATTTGTTGGTTTAAATAAATTCGTAACAATAATCATAGCAAAAACACTTTTTGTAAGTGTTTTGAACACTTATCATGTGCAGCACTTTTTAAAGAGCATCTGGGAACTCACTAAGTTTCAGTAATAATGATGTATTACTAATATCCTTTTATGTGGAGAGAAGATGATTCAGTAACTAGCTCATGGTCACTATGCTGCCTAAGTGAGGATTCAGGATGTCACACAGGCAGTATCTCTGCAGTCTCTACTTTTCTTCATAGCATCTCTTGCTTGTCACAGAAACCATTTGAAAGTTCCAGGTCACATAAAAATATCTGTTATTTAAATATTAAATGATCATATCAGGCTTTAAGTCAAGAGTCCACCATGAAAACCAGTGTTTCTTCTTCATTTTTTTTTTTTTGGTCGTTCTCAGATTTCAAGGATTTGGAAAATGAAATTTAAAAAATACCACTTGATAATACTGCATTGCATATTTGAAAGTTAATAAAGAGGGTGAATCTTAAAAACTCTCATCACAAGAAAAAACTTTTTTATAACTGTGTATGGTGATGGATTTAACTCGACTTATCACTGTGATCATTTTTCAATGTATGAAATATTGAATTATTACCCTATACATCTGAAACCAATATAATGGTATATGCCAATCATATCTCAATTAAAAAAAAAGACTAGATTGAAATCTACAAGTAAATGTTGATTTTAGAGATTGCTTCCAGCATCCTATCTGGTTAACAAGAAAGAGATCAAATCCTGAAAATTCTGTTGAACCCATTCAATTCAAAGTTAATACATTAAATGCAGCTTAGAGACATCTGACATAGTAGGGAATACATTTTAATAATGATGGTATCAATAAGAGTATTTGATGCTACTATTCTCTTCAAAAGACAGTGAAAGAGTTGATCATTTTCAAATAAATGTTTCCAGGGTACAGTCCCTGCAGTATTGCTGGCCATAAGACAAATACAAATTTAATAGATGTCTAAAAAAGGAGTCCTTGTCAATTTTCTCTGTCAAATATAAATAGAGAATTTAAACTCTGGAAATGAATTTACGGAAAAAGAGCAATAGTAGTCAACATATAAATATCTCTCCCACCACCTAACTGGAAGATTAACGTTTAAATCAAGAATCCACAAATAAACTAAGTACTATACAGTAAATGCAATAAAAAGAAAAGGAAGTCTCTATTTCCCACAGCCTTCTGTCAGCATTAGAACAAGAACACTTCATCTCAGAAACAGAAAATCTTAAACCCTTCGCATTTAACATAGTATTTTACTGTAGAGTTTAATGTTGCAGGAGCTTTTCAGATCCTGAAATGAAAACAAAAACAAAAACAAAAACAACTTTTCTCCTGATCATTACATAAAAGAACACTTTAACACCAAAGTATATGAAAAGGCATTCTGGTATGTTATGTTTTTCTCGTTTTATTATCACCATCATCTAGCCTTCTTCGGGAAGTAACTTAATTAATGTCTGTTGATGGAAGGCTGGGTGACAATGACCCTGGGGGAATATTAAGAAGCACACAGACAACTCTCTGTGAAACCAAAAAAGATGGTGGGATCACATGGGAAAAGCAGGTCAGTAAACTGGCGGGAGAAAGATGCAGTTGAGAGACTTGAAGTGAGTTAAGGGTACGGAGGCCAATGCTCTGGGGCTGGCACAGGCCAAGGCAGGAGGAGAGGTCCTAAACTGTCTAGGATATGCATTTTTATTGCCTCCAGATTTAACCCTCATTTTTATATGCTTTAGAGCAAAATGTGTTTTAAAAGCCCAGTGGTAAACAAACATCATCCTGCTACATCCCAGACCTTTTTTGGAAGAACAAGGGGCATGTTTGCTCATCTATCTCTTTGCACGTGTACAAATTGAGTTCTTGGAAGACAACTTAAATATTGGTTCCTCATAAGAGAAGATTTATTCATTACCCTGTGGGTTTGATTATTAGATTGATATTGCAAATACTGACGCTTGTTAATTCATTTTTGAAAGAGTATTTCTGCTTACCTTTAGAGTTGAGAAAATTCATTTCACTAAATGTCACATGAGAATGGGAAGAAAGAGATCTAAAATTTGTACCTCAATGCCATAATTATTTTTTCCCGAGTATAGATTTCTAAGCAAAAAAAAAAGAGAAAAATGTCATGGAATTGTGCTCCTTATATGTTTCCTTTTGGGACGACTAAGCCTGAAGAATTTAAAGGAAATATGAATTTCAGTATTGTTTATTAAACTAAAGAAGTGGAGGGGCAAGAGGGCGGGAGAGTAGGGTCCCCAAGTCACCTGTCCCCACCAAATTACCTAGATAACCTTCAAATCATCCTGAAAATCTACGAATTCGGCCTGAGATTTAAGAAGAGACCAGCTGGAATGCTACAGTGAGAAGAGTTCGCGCTTCTATCAAGGTAGGAAGACGGGGAAAAAGAAATAAAGAAGCAAAAGGCCTCCAAGGGGGAGGGGCCCCACGAGGAGCCGGGCTGAGGCCGGGGGAGTGTCCCCAGGACAGGAGAGCCCGTCCCGGAGGAGCAGGAGCTGCACCAACCTTCCCGGGGGGAAAGGGGCTCCAGGGAGGTGGAGCAGGACCCAGGAGGGCGGGGATGCCCTCGGGTTCCCGGGGACACTAACAGACACCTGCGCCCTGGGAGAGTGCGCCGAGCTCCCTAAGGGCTGCAGCGCGCACCGGGGGACCCGGAGCAGCTCGGGGGGCTCGGGGGCGGCTCCGCGGAGGGGGCTGCAGGGCGGGAGCAGCTCGGGGGGCTCGGGGGCGGCTCCGCGGAGGGGGCTCGGGCGGAGGAAGAGGCTCCGCGCACGGAGGGGGCTGCGGGGCGGGAGCGAATCCAACAGCGCAGGCTCCGGAGCACAGGGCACCGGGACACACCCAGGATCCGGCCTCCCCCGGGACAGGCAGAGGCCGGGAGGGCCCAGGACAGCGAGGACGCTCCTGCCCGGAGCTGAGCAGATCAGCGCCCCGCCCCGGAGCCTCCAGGCCCTGTAGACGGAGAGCTCTGTAGTTACTGCCGGAGCTGACTCCAGGGCCCCAGAGCTGGCCGCCGCCACTGGGGCTGTTCCTCCTGGGGCCTCACGGGGTGAACAACCCCCACTGAGCCCTGCACCAGGCAGGGGCGGAGCAGCTCCCCCAAGGGCTAACACCTGAAAATCAGCACAACAGGCCCCTCCCCCAGAAGACCAGCTGGACGGACAAATTCCAGGGGATGTCAAGGGACTTAAAGTACACAGAATCAGAAGATACTCCCCCGTGTTTTTTTTTTTTCTTTTTCTTTTTGATTGCTTCCGCAACCCCCCTTTTTTCCCCTTTCTTTTTCTTTTTCTTCCTCTTTTTTTTTCTTTTTTCTTCCTTTTTTCTTTTTCTCTTTTCTTTCCTTCTTTCTCTCCTCTCTTTTTCTACTTTTCCCAATACAACTTCATTTTGGTCACTCTACAATGAGGAAAATGACTAGAAGGAAAACCTCACCTCAAAAGAAAGAATCAGAAACAGTCCTCTCTCCCACAGAGTTACAAAATCTGGATTGCAATTCAATGTCAGAAAGCCAATTCAGAAGCACTATTATAAAGCTACTGGTGGCTCTAAAAAAGCATAAAGGACTCAAGAGACTTCATGACTGCAGAATTTAGAGCTAATCAGGCAGAAATTAAAAATCAATTGAATGAGAGGCAACCCTTCTACAAGTCCTAATGATGAGGGTTAACGAGGTGGAAGAACGAGTGAGTGACATGGAAGACAAGTTGATGGCAAAGAGGGAAACTGAGGAAAAAAGAGACAAACAATTAAAAGACCATGAAGATAGATTAAGGGAAATAAATGACAGCCTGAGGAAGAAAAACCTACGTTTAATTTGGGTTCCCGAAGGCGCTGAAAGGACGAGAGGGTCAGAATATGTATTTGAACAAATCATAGCTGAAAACTTTCCTAATCTGGGAAGGGAAACAGGCATTCAGATCCAGGAAATAGAGAGATCCCCCCCTAAAATCAATAAAAACCGTTTAACACCTCATTTAATAGTTAAGCTTGCAAGTTCCAAAGATAAAGAGAAGATCCTTAAAGCAGCAAGAGACAAGAAATCCCTGACTTTTGTGAGGAGGAGTATTAGGGTAATAGCAGACCTCTCCACAGAGACCTGGCAGGATATATTCAGGGTCCTAAATGAGAAAAACACGCAACCAAGAATACTTTATCCAGCAAGGCTCTCATTCAAAATGGAAGGACAGATAAAGAGCTTCCAAGACAGGCAGGAACTGAAAGAATATGTGACCTCCAAACCAGCTCTGCAAGAAATTTTAAGGGGGACTCTTAAAATTCCCCTTTAAGAAGACGTCCAGTGGAACAATCCACAAAAACAAGGACTGAATAGATATCATGATGACACTAAACTCATACCTTTCAATAGTAACTCTGAACGGGAACGGGCTTAATGACCCCATCAAAAGGCGCAGGGTTTCAGACTGGATAAAAAAGCAGGACCCATCTATTTGCTGTCTACAAGAGACTCATTTTAGACAGAAGAACACCTACAGCCTGAAAATAAAAGGTTGGAGAACCATTTACCATTCAAATGGTCCTCAAAAGAAAGCAGGGGTATCATCCTTATATCAGATAAACTAAAATTTACCCCGAAGACTGTAGTGAGAGATGAAGAGGGACACTATATCATACTTAAAGGATCTATCCAACAAGAGGACTTAACAATCCTCAATATATATGCCCCGAATGTGGGAGCTGCCATATATATCAATCAATTAATAACCAAAGTGAAGAAATACTTAGATAATAATATATTTATACTAGGTGACTTCAATCTAGATCTTTCTATACTCGATAGGTCTTCTAAGCACAACATCTCCAAAGAAACGAGAGCTTTAAATGATACACTGGACCAGATGGATTTCACAGATATCTACAGAACTTTACATCCAAACTCAACTGAATACACATTCTTCTCAAGTGCATATGAAACTTACTCCAGAATAGACCACATACTGGGTCACAAATAGGGTCTGAACCGATACCAAAAGGTTGGGATCGTCCCCTGCATATTCTCAGACCATAATGCCTTGAAATTCGAACTAAATCACAAGAAGTTTAGAAGGACCTCAAACACGTGGAGGTTAAGGACCACTCTGCTAAAAGATGAAAGGGTCAACCAGGAAATTAAGGAAGAATTAAAAAGATTCATGGAAACTAATGAGGATGAAGATACAACCATTCAAAATCTTTGGGATGCAGCAAAAGCAGTCCTAAGGGGGAAATACATCGCAATACAAGTATCCATTCAAAAACTGGAAAGAACTCAAATGCAAAAGCTAACCTTACACCTACAGGAGCTAGAGAAAAAACAGCAAATAGTTCCTACACCCAGCAGAAGAAGAGAGTTAATAAAGATTCGAGCAGAACTCAATGAAATCGAGACCAGAACTGTGGAACAGATCAACAAAACCAGGAGTTGGTTCTTTGAAAGAATTAATAAGATAGATAAACCATTAGCCAGCCTTATTAAAAAGAAGAGAGAGAAGACTCAAATTAATAAAATCATGAATGAGAAAGGAGAGATCACTACCACCACCAAGGAAATACAAAAAACAAATTATGAACATGTATACACCAATAAATTAGGCAATCTAGAAGAAATGGACGCATTCCTGGAAAGCCACAAACTACCAAAACTGGAACAGGAAGAAATAGAAAACCTGAACAGGCCAATAACCAGAGAGGAAATTGAAGCAGTCATCCAAAACCTCCCAAGACACAAAAGACCAGGGCCAGATGGCTTCCCAGGGGAATTCTATCAAACGTTTAAAGAAGAAATCATACCTATTCTACTAAAGCTGTTTGGAAAGATAGAAAGAGATGGAGTACTTCCAAATTCGTTCTATGAGGCCAGCATCACCTTAATTCCAAAACCAGACAAAGACCCCACCAAAAAGGAGAATTACAGACCAATATCCCTGATGAACATGGATGCAAAAATTCTCAACAAGATACTAGCCAACAGGATCCAACAATACATTAAGAATATTATTCACCATGACCAAGTAGGATTTATCCCCGGGACACAAGGCTGGTTCAACACTTGTAAAACAATCAATGTGATTGATCATATCAGCAAGAGAAAAACCAAGAACCATATGATCCTCTCATTAGATGCAGAGAAAGCATTTGACAAAATACAGCATCCATTCCTGATCAAAACTCTTCAGATTGTAGGGATAGTGGGAACATTCCTCAACATCTTAAAAGCCATCTATGAAAAGCCCACAGCAAATATCATTCTCAATGGGGAAGCTCTGGGAGCCTTTCCCCCAAGATCAGGAAGAAGACAGGGATGTCCACTCTCACCACTGCTATTCAACATAGTACTGGAAGTCCTAGCCTCAGCAATCAGACAACAAAAATACATTAAAGGCATTCAAATTGGCAAAGAGGAAGTCAAACTCTCCCTCTTCACCAATGACATGATACTCTACATAGAAAACCCAAAAGACTCCACCCCAAGATTGCTAGAACTCATACAGCAATTCGTCAGTGTGGCAGGATACAAAATCAATGCCCAGAAGTCAGTGGCATTTCTATACACTAACAATGAGACTGAAGAAAGAGAAATTAAGGAGTCAATCCCATTTACAATTGCACCCAAAAGCCGAAGATACCTACTAATAAACCCAACCAAAGAGGTAAAGGATCTATACCCTAAAAACTATAGAACACTTCTGAAAGAAATTGAGGAAGACACAAGTGATGGAAAATTATTCCATGGTCATGGATTGGCAGAGTTAATATTGTGAAAATGTCAATGTTACTCAGGGCAATTTACTCGTTTAATGCAATCCCTATCAAAATACCATGGACTTTCTTCAGAGAGTTAGAACAAATTATTTTAAGATTTGTGTGGAATCAGAAAAGACCCCGAATAGTCAGGGGAATTTTAAAAAAGAAAACCATATCTGGGGGCATCACAATGCCAGATTTCAGGTTGTACTACAAAGCTGTGGTCATCAAGACAGTGTGGTACTGGCACAAAAACAGACACATAGATCAATGGAACAGAATAGAGAACCCAGAAGTGGACCCTGAACTTTATGGCCAACTAATATCCAATAAAGGAGGAAAGACTATCCATTGGAAGAAAGACAGTCTCTTCAATAAATGGTGCTGGGAAAATTGGACATCCACATGCAGAAGAATGAACCTAGACCACTCTCTTGCACCATACACAAAAATATAGTCAAAATGGATGAAAGATCTAAATGTGAGTCAAGATTCCATCAAAATCCTAGAGGAGAACACAGGCAACACCCTTTTTGAACTCGGCCACAGTAACTTCTTGCAAGATACATCCACGAAGGTAAAAGAAACAAAAGCAAAAATGAACTATTGGGACTTCATCAAGATAAGAAGCTTTTGCACAGCAAAGGATACAGTCAACAAAACTAAAAGACAACCTACAGAATGGGAGAAGATATTTGCAAATGATGTATCAGATAAAGGGCTAGTTTCCAAGATCTATAAAGAACTTATTCACCTCAACACCAAAGAAACAAACAATCCAATCATGAAATGGGCAAAAGACGTGAAGAGAAATCTCACAGAGGAAGACATAGACATGGCCAACAAGCCCATGAGAAAATGCTCTGCATCACCTGCCATCAGGGAAATACAAATCTAAACCACAATCTGATACCTCCTCACACCCGTGAGAATGGGGAAAATTAACAAGGCAGGAAACCACAAATGTTGGAGAGGATGCGGAGAAAAGGGAACCCTCTTGCACTGTTGGTGGGAATGTGAACTGGTGCAGCCACTCTGGAAAACTGTGTGGAGGTTCCTCAAAGAGTTAAAAATAGACCTGCCCTATGACCCAGCAATTGCACTGCTGGGGATTTATCCCAAAGATACAGATGCAATGAAACGCCGGGACACCTGCACCCCGATGTTTCTAGCAACAATGTCCACAATAGCCAAACTGTGGAAGGAGCCTCGGTGTCCATCGAAAGATGAATGGATAAAGAAGATGTGGTTTATGTATACAATGGAATATTCCTCAGCCATTAGAAACGACAAATACCCACCATTTGCTTCGACATGGATGGAACTGGACGGTATTATGCTGAGTGAAGTAAGTCAATCGAAGAAGGACAAACATTATATGTTCTCATTCATTTGGGGAATATAAATAATAGTGAAAGGGAATAGAAGGGAAGGGAGAAGAAATGTGTGGGAAATATCAGAAAGGGAGGCAGAACATGAAGACTCCTAACTCTGGGAATCGAACTAGGGGTAGTGGAAGGAGAGGAGGGCGGGGGGTGGGGGTGAATGGGTGACGGGCACTGAGGGGGGCACTTGATGGGATGAGCACTGGGTGTTATTCTGTATGTTGGTAAATTGAACACCAATAAAAAATAAATTTATTATAAAAAAACACAAATGGAAAACTGAAAAAAAAACTAAAGAAGTAAATACTTACAAGTATTTAATTTATGGTTTTATGAACAATAGTATTGCTACATTCTTCATTTATTTTCTTTTATATATGTAAAAAATTTACTCGAAAGTCTTTAGCCAGAGCATTCCACAAATACTACTTAATAAATATCTTCCCAATAAACACATTCAGTATGGTCTGCCTTACTCTCAACATAGGTACAGAATCCATTCTCCCTTTTTCTGAGCCTTTTTTATCTGATCCTTTGTATTCTCCCACAGAACAGCATTCTTTTGTGAATGGTGCTGATGAGATTATGCCATTCAGCACTTTTGAAATAAAAAACAAAACACTTTTTGTCAGGGTAGCAATCAAAAGAAATTATCTTAATAAAGAGCCCCATGACAGCAAATCCTTAGGAATGCCTGTGCTTCATGTCAAATGTCTGAGGGGAATTTACATTTAGTTAACAGACCCCTCTTAAAAATCCTACAGCCCCCTCATCATCTACTATATTTTCTGCTAGGGAGGCAGCTTTGTGTCCATTCTTTCATTTGTTCATGTACTTGACATGAATGAATGAGTGAATGAATGAATTGATGAAATCATTCATCAATCGGACATTGAATCACCATTATTTGCCAAAATTATCCTAAATATTGGGGATAAATGATGAACGATATGCCATCTCCACCCTCAAGGAACTTTGAACTAGTAGACACAGACAAGTGAAATTATGATTAAATTTTTGTGTTTCCTGTTACCCTCTGTACAACCCAAGCTCTTTGCAAGATACTTCCCCACTCTCAGATATCAGATATCATAGATGATTCCCTAGAAGTAAATTATGAATATACACAATGACGTTGTACACTGGAGTTCTAAAGACCTAGATTTGAATCCTGCTAACCAAGTCAAGTATCTAGTCTTAGAGCACTTTGAGCTTCCTCATTAGTAAGCAGTTGTTAATAGCATCTGTTTTATAAAGATATTGTGTACAGCAGATGAAATTATAATATTTAATGCATCCCTTCAACAAATCTTTATGGGCCCCCTAAGTATGCCATGCACAAATATAACCTGGGGAGAGATTTTGAGCCAGAGATGAGCAACTAAGTCATGCCCTGACTCCTGTCTCACAGAAATGTTAAAATAATATGACATTTAATTTAATCCATTACATTTGGGGCAATTTGTTATGCAGCAATATGTGAGTAATACGCACTGTAAAATAAAGAGAGAGCTTAGACTAACTAAGTTTTGGTGCCTGAGCATCTGGGTAAATATTGCTGCTGCTTAATGAGTGGAGAATACTAAGGAAAAATAAAGTTTAGAGATAGACTTTAAAGATTTGGTGAGGCCAGGACAATCTGAAAATAGCTTTTAAACATTCTAGTGCAAATGTCAGGTAGACAGGTAGACAGGTAGACAGTTATTTATATGAATCTGAGTTCAGGGAAGGCATTATGGATAAAGAAACAAATTTAGGAGCCATCAGCTGGCCTTTAACTCCATGAAGTCATTTGTATCATCTAAATGGTTAAAGCAAATTGAGAGGAGGGAACATCAGAAGACAAGGGAGAGAGGAGAGAGAAAGTGAAAGGACTGAAAGGACTATAGAACATGTGCCTGAATGAAGGAACTGTGTGAAGAAAATGTGATCAACTGGGACATATACTGACTTTGAGGTGAGTGGCATGAATACTGAGAATTTTCCATTAGATTTCTCATTGTTGAGGGCATTAGTCAATCTGGCCTTGTGTACTCAGGTAATGGTAGAAACAAAGGTCCAAGAGAGATTGGGAGGTGAGCCCATGAATGTAATACATATTGACTAATTTTTTGGATAATGTTTTCATAAGGATGTATTCAGAGAAATGGAGCAGTGGGTGATTCAGTCAGTTAAATGTCTGCCTTCAGCTCAAGTCATAATCCCAGAGTCTTGGGATGAAGCCCTGCATCAGGCTTCCTGCCTAGCAGGGAGCCTGTTTCTCCCTCTCCTTCTGCCTGCCATTCCCCCTACTTGTGCTCTTTCATTTTCTCTGTAAATAAATAAATAAAATCTTAAAAAAAAAAAAAAGGAAATGGAGCAGTGGTCATGGGGCTAGTGTATTTCACTGAATGGCAAGAAAGAAACAGCATATAGATATGAATAGGGATAAAGAAAGATTTAGCTGTGAGGAGATCAAGGAGGTATTTCCTGACTGGTTTTATTCCCTCAGTGAAATAAGAAATAAGATCAGGAAATGAAAATAAAAAAGTATGATGGGTTATGGAAGTCTGAAGAGCTGTTGATAGGGAAATTCTCCTTTTCAGAAATTGAGGCAGTGATTTGTGAAGAGATATACACTGGACTTGCTGGACAATGCTGAGATCCCACTTGAGATTTCCCCAGTAAACATTTTAGTGAGAGCAGTCAGCATGTTTCAGTTCATTTTCCCCACATATGATTCTTCCCTCACGAAGGCACATAGGAGGCAGAGAGTGGATTTAACCAGAGATGCTTTTCTAGGAGAATCCAGAAAAAGGAAATGTTTTGAGGGTGTAGAAATAGGAGGTTATTTGGAAGTGCTGGCAAGGAGAATCCTACTTCCAGGGACGGCCAGCAGAAAATGAGAACTAGGGGGCATGGAGAGCATCCTCTTTAAATGGAAGCAATGTCCTCAGATTCCTTTAGACTTCTGCTAGAGCAAGAAAGTGAAGTAAATACTCAGAGAAGAGGTTGAAGAAATGAGGAATATTGCTGATAGATCAAGCAGCACAAGTGAAGAATTTAGGGGACCTGGGAGAGAGGCAGACTGGGCCCAGTTAGAAAATACAGATCACTGTGCAGATGGTGGATACACATGGGTTTGTTCATGAGGATGAAGACATGAGAAGATTAATTCTGAAAATGTAGGTGTGTGTGTGTGTGTGTGTGTGTGTGTGTGTGTGTTGTAGGGGAGCCCCTTGTGTGTGGAAGATCGGTTCAAAGTTTACTTCCTGCCAGGTAGGAGGTGAAGAGATATTATCCCCACAAGAGTAATGGAAGGTTCTGTGGATTCCCTCGAACTTGCTGGGGGTGGCATCAAAGGCACCATCTTTCAGTGCAGGTATCACAGTAAAATACATTTCTCTAAAATACTATCAGCAGGAAACACTTGTAGGAGCATGCACTAATCTTTGAAAGAATCCTGGTTAATCCCGGACGTGGGTGGAAGTTATGAAAGAACTCTGTCTTTTGTTTTAACTTAAGGTCTCAGGTCTCAGGCAGTACCCTTCAGCAAATTGTGTTTGTAAGACATTAAGAAGGCACAAAGCACTCTCAAAATGCCTTTTCCCCACGTTTGTTATCACTGAAATAAAAACAACAACAATATTTTGGAAGTCTTATCAAGTTTCCATCAGCTCATTAATATTCTTTTAATCTTCCATTTTCAGCAGTTTAATTTAGCTGATGTTTCTAATTTACATAGAGACAACATTCTTAATTGATTTAATCCCAGCTTCTGTCTTTCTTGCAAGCCTATTGCTATTTATTGATTTTCATTAATATATGCAGACCTCGGATTTCAGCTTTGGAATCTAAAAGTTCTCCTTTGAATGGTCTTTCCTTTTGAACTAGATTATAACAGTTTTTTCTTCACACCTGCTTAAAATTCATTAATGTATTCATTCATTTATTCAAAACATTCACTGAGTATTTATGTCCTAGGCAATATACCAGGTTTGTTTGTTGGGAAAAAATGATAATAAACAAATCATATAGAGTGATGAGCAAATATATCTCTGATGAAATGATATTCAGGCTGAGACCTTAAAATGAAAACAATCCTATAAATAGGAAGAGTAGGATGCAGAGATTTGCCAGAGCAAGGAGCCACACAAGCAGAATTATTGCTCTTGTATGGAGCCTGGTGGATCATAGGGAGAATGGGATGGAGAGAATGGGGATATTGACAAGCATCTGTGCATGTGAAACTTCAGAGGCTATGATGGGGAGTTGTGCATATTATTCAATATGAAAGGGAAATAAATGGAAATGTTTTACACAGGAAAATAACACAATTCTATTTATGTGTGACCAAGACTACTTAGGATGACAGTTTTCCTATCAGTCATATCCCCATGTGTTAGCACATATACTTAAGAACCAGAAAGATTTAGTTAGAAACTTAGTTCCCAATGCTTACTATTACAGTGTATTTAGTTATTTGATCTTTGGATATGTTATCTGTAGACAGGGAATAGTGATAATCTGTGGCATTGCTTAAATGACTGAAGGGGCTGTAAAGAACACAGAGTAATGCTGATGAAAAGTAAACACTCAAAATGTAAATTTTCTGGAAATTTCATAATTTATATTAGCTACTTCTAACTTTGTAAGGATGTGATATAAATAATGAATGCATAGGGCATTTAATTTCATTTAAGGAAGAGAGCAAAACAAATTTATACAATCATTTAACCACTGCCACAATCAAAATATAAAATAGCCCCATTACACTAAAAAAATTGCCTCACGTCCCTTTTGAATCACTTTCTTCCACCAAATGATAGTTTCCTGGCAATCTGATTTTTGTCTCTATTGTTCTGCCTTTCTAAAATGCCATATAAATGAAAGCAGATAATATGCTCTCTTAAATCTAACGTTTCACTTAGTAGCATATATTTGAACTTTATCCATATTGGTGCACATATCAAGTTCACTCATTTTTTCTGAGAATATTAATTGTATGGATATACCATAATTCCATCCACCAGTTGGTAAACACTTAAGCTGTTTCCATTTTGGGGCTCCTTTGAGTAAAGTTACTATAAACATCTGCGTATAGGTCTTTGTGGAAACATGTTTTCACTACCACTGAGTAAATTCCTAAGGGTGGAATTGCTGAGTTTTATATTAATTTAGCTTTATAAGAAACTGGTGAAGAGCTTTCCAAAGTAGTTATACCATTTGGTGTTCACACCAGTAGTGTATTATATGAGAATTCTAGTTGCTCTGCATACTCACAGCACTTTTTCCCCCTAGTTGATTTGCAATGTTATCTCATTGATCCCTTTAATGTGTAAGACAATTCAGTGTGTGACCCTACCAAATTTGTTACTTATGTCAAACCACATAATATATTCCTCTTCTCTAACATTCATTCTTTCATTCATTCTGTAGACAAACTCAACACCTACAGAGACTAAGAACTTTATGTTCTAATGATAATAAAAGGTGACAACTGCTAGAGGTAGCCAATGGCTTGATGAAAATATGGAAGTTGAATAAAAGAGACTTGCTTAATTTAGACAAAGCTAAATCTTAAAATATAAAGAGGAGTTTGTGATATAGGAAGATGAATACAATCCAGAGAGATGGTAGGATAGAAATGTCCAAAAACATTAGTTTTTTTAAAGCTACATGTAATGAAGTTCAAAATTCAATAGTACAGATATTGCTAACTGATAACTTAGTCTTCTTTATCTAAAATGTGGGAGTCTGGAGCAGTTGAACATCTCTTAAAAATGGGAATTGTCCTTGAAGAATATCCTTTTGATATATATGCTCTTTTTCAAATTACAAAAGACTGCCCATTACAAAGTAGCTATATATTTTTCTCAGTGGCAGTGTAAAGAAACTGGCATTTTTCAACCTCTCTTTTCTTTCCAAAATTTGATATCTAATATATGTTATCTATACTGAGAATGGAGTCCCACATCATCAAAGATGGACTAATACATAGTTTTACTCCTACATGACTGGTTTCCTAATCATGCCCTCTCAGACTTATTAAACTCATTCCAGGTTGGCTTGACTCAATGTCAATCATTTCTCTGCTTGATGATATACAAACCTTTTGGCTGTGATCTAATTTAGATATGCAATTTAATATGATAGTTAAATAGTTTGTACATGGTTCATTAATTATTCTCATCACCCTTATCTTTGAAACACTAATATAGAGGAAACTCATCATTGTAGAGAGGGAAAAGACTCAATTTAAAGCAGAAGATTGAGCTAGAACAGTGGCCATAAATGTGCTAGACAAAATGTCAGAGGAAATTAGATATAAACAGAAATCAAAATTAATTGAATACATTTATCTTATGACATTTTGAGTATATATATTCACAAGATATGCTAAATTTAGTAATATATTTCAATTCAATTTAATTCAATCACTTAAATTAAATTAAATTAAATTAAATTAAATAACATTCATGGGGGGGGAAATCGTAGCATAGAAAATTTCCCTATACTCCTCCTTAAAACAACTGTCTAACCAGAATAGGACAAATGCAGAGGAAAATCTCCATCACCATTGATATTGTGTCCGTCAGATTTGGCTGTAGTAACAAACTCTCAAGTTCAGTGGCTTACAACAACAAATATTTAAGTTCTCATTCACATTAAATACTGGTGGAAGTTTTGTGTAGTTCTGCTCCACATCATTTTTGCTCTACAATCTAGACCCATACCGGGAGATAACAGAGGAAAGAATCAAGAGAAAAATCTGGCATTTGTAGAAGTGAGAAAAAAAATCATATTATGAATCCCAAAATATCTGCTCAAAAATGGTCTTTTTTTAATTATTTATGATAATCACAGAGAGAGAGAGAGAGAGAGAGGCAGAGGGAGAAGCAGGCTCCATGCACCTGGGAGCCTGACGTGGGATTCGATCCCAGGTCTCCAGGATCATGCCCTGGGCCAAAGGCAGGCGCTAAACTGCTGCGCCACCCAGGGATCCCCTCAAAAATGGTCTTACAAAAGTTACTAGACTAATATCCCTTTTATGTTCATTTTATCAACTAAACCAAATGATAAAGTCAATCAGAAAATAGAATCACCCAAATAAGCTATTGAGACTACATCAAAATAAAATGTTTCTTCACAGTGAAGAAAGCAATCAACAAAACTATAGGTAACCTACTAAGTGGGAGAAGATATTTGCAAATGATATATTCAATAAAAGTTTAGTTTCCAAAATATGTAAGGAACTGATACAATTCAACCCCCCAAAACAAATAATCCAAATAAAAATGGGCATAAGACATGAACAGACATTTCTCCAAAAAAGACATACAGATGATCAACAGAGAAATGAAAAGATGCTCATCATCACTAATCATCAGGAAAATGCAAATCAAAACCACTTTGAGATACCACTTGTTAGAATGGTTAAAATAAAAAAACAAGAAACAGCAAGTGTTGGTGGGGATATGGAGAAAAAGGAACACTTGTGCACTGTTGGTGGGAATGCAAACTGATTTATCCAATCTGGAAAACACTATAGAGGTTCTCGAAAAGTTAAAAATAGGACCACACTACAATCCAGTAATCATACTACTACTGGGTATTTACCTGCCCCCAATACAAAAACACTAATTCAAAGGGGCACATGCACCCCAATGTTTATAGCAGCATAATAGCCAAATTATGGAGGCAGCCCAAGTATCCATGGATAGTTGAATAAAGATGTGATATATATATATCTGATATATGTATATATGTCAGCTATAAAAAATAATAAAATCTTGACATTTGTAATGACATGGTTGAAGCTAGAGACTATTAAGCTAACTGAAACAAGTCAAAGACAAATACCATACATATGATTTCACTTATATGTGGAATTTAATAAACAAACCAAATGAGCAAAGGGAAAACACGAGAGAGAGACAGAGAGAGACAGAGAGGCAAACCAAGAACAGACTCTTAACTATAGAGAACAAACTGATGGCTACCAGAGGGGAGGTAGGTGGGGGAACAGGTGAAACAGGTGATGAGGATTAGGGAGTGCACCTGTGATAAGCACCAGGTGATGTATAGAATTATTGAATCACTATATTGTACACCTGAAATTAATATATCACTACATGTTAACTATACTGGAATAAATAAAAACTTAAAAAAACCTTTTAAAAAGAAGAAAATAAAATATTCTAATAATCATAGGTCTGGAGACTATGAGAATGTTTGAAAAAAAATGGTGAAAATATTGAATGGACATTTATACTCACATATATCTTTAAAAGTAAAAAAAAAATTTTTTTTTGTCAAAATGTTGTAGAAACATATCCAAATTGAAAGAGCTTAGAATTCTTTCCACTGGATTATCTCAATTGAAAAAAAAAATCCTAAGACACAACTAATATCAATAAAAGGGTCATTAACTATTATAAAAAATCAAATGAAGAAAAATAAAAATTCCACCTATTGCTTCTGGCAAGCATATGAGAAAAAGGAGTTTTAGGAGATATTAAAATCATTTCTCTTGAAACATGATCCTTGAATCAAGCTTCATTGTGTTTTACTGACTAGAATTCTTAACATAGGGATGAAATACATTGACCCTAAAGAGAAACATTTTCTAATCTTCGAGAACCAAAATGAAGAAGAGAGGAAAGAACATGAGAGACACCAAAATTCTTCTGTATTTAGTCATTTTCACCTCTGCCAACCAATGATAGTGCAGGGCAACTAATCTGTCTTCACCCAACAGAAAACTGGTTGGCTGTTGGGCTTCCCCTTAAACAAAAGAAAACCACAGAAAAAGGTCCCTGTGGAACAATTCAAGAACCATGTCATTCTCCTTCTTCTGAATTAATACATTTAATTATTTAAACCCAAATCATTCAGCCTTCACATTAAATTCAAAATGGAGAATTCTAACAGTGCCCAGGAGAATAGAAAGTGGGATCCAAAAGACACCAACAATATTTTGGGACCAATGATAGGTTTTGTTAGGTCCGAGCAATATAAATTTGAATAAGCAAAACAAAAGTATGCTTCTCATGAAGAAATTGTACAGTGTAAAGGAAGAAAAACAAATGTTAGCATGCAAGAGACAAATGAAAAGGACCCTTGGAAACTAACTTCATAAATCAGAGTAAAATTTTATGCAGAAACTGTATGGACATCAAAGAAGTGTGGCCTTGATGATTAATGAGACAGGAAAGCAAATTGAGATGTATTTGAACTCAACTGGGTTTTTAAAAAGGAAAATATTTCCAGTGAGGAATTTACAACTACTGATAATAGTAAGGGGTGGAACCAACATGGCAGAAAAACAAGTTAGAGATATGGGGAAGAATGGCTTGAAAGAAGATGATGCTGAAACCCAATTAACGGAGGTTATAATGACAAGGTCATTGTTTGAGCATGTGCAAAACTAACTACCTATCTAGGACAAGAGCAAAGGCTCTTTCAATTGACAAATAATATACTAAAAAAGCCTATTGCCTTGGACCAGATATGAATCTGGAAAAAGCTTTCCAGGTAACTTTCAAGATAAGTTAATATCTAGCAGCATATAATTCTATTAAGAAGAAAAACTGATGAATTTAATCAAATAAGAAATATACAAAGATTCTCAATGTGCCTCCAATATAAACTTGTCTTTTTTCTAAGATTTTAAAAGAGATCAAGATCCTTTGTCTATATTTAAAAAGGCCACGTGCTACCCTTGCCCTCTGAATAACTAACGGTCCATAACTTGTGATTCAGAAGACATTTTATCCTCTGAATCTCAAGAAAATTTGCAAACCTGCACTCATGTAATATAATTTAAGAAAGAGATATGCATCTGTAAGATTTTTTTCTTAAAAGGATATATAATAGCAAGGTAAATGCCTATTATTAAAGATAATTTAGTGGGATCCCTGGGTGGCGCAGCGGTTTAGCGCCTGCCTTTGGCCCAGGACGTGATCCTGGAGATCCAGGATCAAATCCCACGTTGGGCTCCCTGCATGGAGCCTGCTTCTCCCTCTGCCTGTGTCTCTGCTTTTCTCTTTCTCTCTGTGTGACTATCATAAATAAATAAAAATTAAAAAAAAAGATGGAGTTTAAAACAAAATAAAGATAATTTAGTAATTCTTTTTTCTCATGTGCACTGAACAGTAGTATGTTTTATTTTTTTTCTTTCAATCTGCTATAAAATTCATTAGACATTAATTGCAACACTATTAGTGAGAAGAGAGTGTCAGGACTTATAGATATCTGAGGAAAAAATCTTGAGCCATGAATCCTAGGCCCAGTCAGTCTAAATTCTACCCTGAATTCCAGGCTTATATCTCTAATTGTGCATTTGACATTTTCCTACATGAATGTCCAGTAGGCATTGCAAACTAAATATAATAGTACTGAACAAATCATCTTTCCTACTCTATACATGCCCACCTGCAGTTAATAACAACATTATTTTTGTTTCTTTTAACCAATCTTTGGGGTTATTTCTGATTTTTCTCTTTCTCTCACACTTTATATCCAGTGAACCACAAATTTCATATCCATCTTTGAGATGGATTCAGGATTCAAACTTTTTTTTTTTTACCAACTCTTCCATTATTGCCATGATCAAATTAACATTAATTCTCATCCAGATGATTGCAAAATCCTCTTAAATTGTTCTCTTGCTAATTATGTTACACTCATTCTCTCAGTTCTCCAATTGGTAGCAAGAGAGATCCCATAAAATATGTTAGATCATGTCATTCTTTTGTTCAAAGCTACCCAATCGCTTTTCATTCAAAGTAGAAGCCAAGGAACTTATAATGACCTATGTAACTTCACATGATGTGGTCTTGATTCCTACTGCCTCTCCTCTAACATTGCCTGTTTCTCTTCCCTAGCTCCTATGCTCAAGCCCACCAGACTCTTTGGTATCACTCAGCATGGTTGGCACTCTTCATGTAGAGTAGGACCTTCATGCTTGCTCTTCTCTTCTGGAATGTTTTGCTCACTGATACTGATGACTGTCTCCTTCATTTCCGGCTTGGCCGAAGGTCATTTTCTCAGCGGCAATGTCTACAGCCACCATATTTAAGGTAATTGCATTCCAACCTTCCCTGAGCTCCCTTGCTGCTTTTCTTTTTCTACATTGTACTTATGGGCATTTGCCCTACTTAAATCTTAAATTATATATTTCATTTCCATCATAATTAAAATGTAAATGCCAGGAGAACAGATAATTTCACCCATTTTGTTTTCTCTCTCAAATCCTAAAACAGTGCCTTGGACACAGTGGTACTCAAAAAAGTTGCACTGAATAAATAAATGAACACTTCACAGCAAAGAAAGCCAACTTTGAGAGCTATAGGACCTCAAGAAAAGCTTCATGTTTTTATCTAAAAAACAAATAAAAGAAACTGTCAATTTACACTTGCCTTTCTTTTCCAATGTAGTCTACACAAACCAAAAGATCAAGATAATGGAAGATGAATATGAGAGGAAAGAATAGCAGAAATTAATTGTGCTAAAATGAAAGACATGATAAAATTTATTTAGAAATGTTTAATATAAATGCCAAGAATGAGTTGAAGAACATACAGATATATAGTAAAAAAAAAAGTATTAATTAAAGCTGAGTGTAATATTTTAAATTACTCAAACAAAATACATAAAGTTAAAAGGTGGCAAAGTTAGAGAGAAAGTAAATTTTTCACAAATATATCTTAGACAAAGGTGTAAATTGTATAAATAGAATATAATATAGTATACAAAGTATAAACATAGACATAGATTATATTATTGTTCTATATTTGACCCAAAAAGTTAACCACTACTAAATATTGCAAGTATTGTAGGATTTCAAATTAAGGGGTAGGAATGGTGTATACATGTGATGGTGGGAGGGTTAGAGAGGTGTTTGATATGTGAAAAAGGGAAATTGAAGAAAGAAAGAAATTGATCATAAAAAATAAAGTAAGAAATTAAAAAGTAAGATACAATTTTACTTGTAACTTTAGATACCTGCCTGGGTACTGCTAACAGGTAGAGAAACCACAGGACCTGCTCAGCCTGAGGAAGGAAGCTTCCCTGCTTCAGTGAGGAGCCCTAAATAGTTCCTCTTTCTCTGTCCATAATCCTCAGATTAGGAGACTGTCCCTTTGCAAAGACTAGTATTAGTGAAGCGATAAAGAGGAAGCCAGGTGAGGGAAGAGCAAATTCCATGTTTCTGGTCTGTCTTGATGAGAACTCTCAGAAGCTGGATATGTTTCTCCCTTGCTTAATGCATATTGCCAGCCCATACAAGTGAGTATGTTTTCACATGGAAAAAAATCTATTTATAACTAAAGATAAGAAACTAAACTATTATAAAACACAATATAATTAATGCTGCTGATATATAATTTAATTAAAAATAATCCATGTACTAGCATGCATATGTAAGAGCACTGGCAATATGAAACAGAAACATGAAAAAATGAAGAGGCACTGAGCAGAAAAATTGAGGCAATTTTACATTTTTAAAATTTTAATTATATATAAATATATAAAATATATAATATATAAAAGTTATAAATAATGCATATGTAAATATAACTCTATATTTATAATAAAGAGGCCACTATGTGGAATTAAGTAGTAAAATAGAGCTAGAGAATCAATTATTGAATGTGAAGCCCAGATCAGATAGTTATTCAGCAAAACATCAGGAAAAAATATACATTCTTTTTCAAGCTAAGAAATAAGATATACAAGATGAAATGAAAACATCTGTAAAGCAGGAGTGGGAATAAATGGATGTACATAAATGGAAATAAAAGAGAGGAAGAAATATTTGAAATATTTTAATTATAAAAATTTGAAATACCTCAGTTTGAAAGGAATCCTAGAGTGACAAAGAAGAAAAAAGATCTATTCAGCAAGATTTAAGAAGGTTAAATGCAAAAGGACAGATCTAAAGCCCTCCAGAAGGAAAGAAAGAGATATCTGTGAAGATTCAATATCCGGATGTTCAATATCAGACATCTCATCAACAACTTTGGATGTCAGGGGAAAGATGGTAATATTGTCTTTAAAGTTAAAATAACTTGAGCCTGGAATTGCATATTCAGTTACAAAGTATTTTAAGTAAGGGGAAACATCAAGGATATTTTCAGGAAAATGTTGCACCTTGTTGTTTATTTACTAAAATCTCACTTTAAAAATGTTTTCGGTCTTTTCCAGCCAAATGGAAGTAAAATTAAAAGAATGCTGTAAAAAAGTAAGAATAAGTGAATTAATAAAATGTGTAAAAGAGCAAGAATTTAAAAATGGATACCATGTAGTCTGTAGTATCACAAATTCCATAGATTATACACCAGCATTAACAAGGGGCCAGAAAGTGTGGAAGGAAAAGTCAATGCAGACAGAATATTCTGAAGTGCTTAGTGTGTCTATGAGAGAAAAAAACTTTACTAAAGATAACAAAATCATCATGGGAAAGATAAAAAGAGCAACTGCTGAGGAAAATAATAAAATATATGGCTTTCACATAATCAGTAAAATATTTCTGTGCAATGCAAGTCAGGAAAGGAAAGAGAAAACATTACAACTCAAAATATATGAAGCCAAATGACAGAAGAGTTCTGATAGAGAAGTTATAGTGAGTATAAGTAGGCTTAACCTACTATTCAAAAAACAGTTATCTTGTTTCAGAAAAACAAGATACAATATATTGTCTGCAAGACATTTAAAAGAAAAAATACAGAGAATTTGAAAAAGATAAAGTAACTCAGCAAATAGGAAGAAATTTTCATATCTTATGAAACAGGACATAAGCAAACATCATGAAATAGATATTGACAAATATGTATCATTAAAATAGTATATATGTATCTAACAATATAACCTTCATAAATAATCATGGACAGAATATATAGGTAAATGAACAATTAAATAGGGTGCCAAAGTTATAAGATAACCTCCAAAAAGGAGAGAGTTAACAAAAAAAAGCAATTATATAGAAAATTATAATAACAAGTTTGGTGAAATTT
The DNA here is from genome assembly GCF_003254725.2 of Canis lupus dingo. Lineage (NCBI taxonomy): Eukaryota > Metazoa > Chordata > Mammalia > Carnivora > Canidae > Canis > Canis lupus. The sequence goes on along the minus strand of NC_064261.1, from coordinate 25,495,740 downwards.
AAAAGAAAACAATGAAAATTAGCATACTACAAATAGAGAATATAGGTTCTTTTTGAGCATATGAACATACATTAAAATGACTATATTCTAAGATAGAAAAAGAAGTCTCTATAAATGTCAGAGACTCACCATCACAGAGAATATAATTTCTGACCTCAATGTAAAAGAAAATTAGAAATTAGAAATAAATAGGGAAATAAATAATCCTCATATCTGAAAATTAAAATGCACACTAAAAATTAACACTTATTTTAACAAGGAAAATTATAATAAAACCTCTTCTTATATAAATGCTGAACCACAGCTAGAGTAGCCCTAGAAAGAAAAAAAAATGTATGGATTCATTCTATTTTTTTAAAGATTTTATTTATTTATTTTTTACTCTTGGAGAAAGAGAAAGAGAGAGCAGGGGGAGGGGCAGAAGGAGAGAGAGAGGGAAGGAGGGAGAGAATCTCAAGCAGAATCCCCACAGCACTTGAGCCTGACTTGTGACTTGATCTAATGACCCTGAGATTAACACCCAAGCTGATTTTGAGAGTCAGACATCTAACCAACTGATCTAGGCAACCCAAAAATATAGCTTTAAATATTAAATTTATTTATCAGGATTAGGGCAAGATGGCAGAGGAGTAGGAGTCCTCAACTCACCTGGTCCCACCAATTTACCTAGATAAATTTCAAATTATCCTGAACACTTACAAATTCGACCTGAGATTTAAAGAGATAACACTACAGAGATGTTACAGAGAGAAGGTTTTTGCTTCTAGCAAGTTTCTTCCATTTTGACTTTCATATTTCTACAATTATGTGTCTTAGATATATTTTCCACTTCTAGATTCCCTTCAACATATTCAATTTAATTTTGGGAGATATAAGAGTTATTTTTTTCTGTGTGTGTGTGTGTGTGTGTGTTTTGTTTTCTCTGCCTCATTTTGTTCTACAATGGTGGAAGCTAATACCTTCTAAAACATGACCAACATGCACCCAAACTAATTGGAACACTGTGATGGTTCATTCTGTGAGATTATATTTTCTCTTCATTCCCATTCTGCCCCCTTTTATCTCATTTATGTTTTGATGGTCAATGTTGCGGCTTTATACAAGTATTGCTGGTTTAGAAAAATTTGAGACTGAGCATCTTCTAACATACAAAATAATACACTCAGTGTCAAGAAGATCAACCTCAAAAAAAAATAAAATAAAATAAAATAAAAATAAAAATAAAATAAAATAAATAAATAAATAAATAAATAAATAAATAAATAAATAAATAAAAGAAGATCAACCTCTAGGACCCCTCAGGTAGATTACATTCTCCCTACACTAGAACTTCTCCATCACCACCATCTCCTAGTCCTCCCATTTTTTCTTCCCATTTTTTCTTCTCTTTTCTATTTCTTTTTCCTTTTTTTGCTTTTTTCTCTTCTTTTTTTTTCTTTTTTCCTTTTTTACCTTATTCTTTAGGCTTCTTAGCTTTTAAAATTTAATATTTTGTTTTCAAATTTGGTTTTCACTTTAGTGGTCCTTTTTGTTTGTTTGTTTGTTTGTTTTTGTTTGTTTTGTTTTTTTTTTTTTTGTTTTTTGTTTTTTGTTTTGAATTAGCAAGATCAAGTTTATTTTTTCCCCTTCCTGTTTCTTACCAGGATGGTATTCATTTTAGAGAATACAGAAATTTACATTTTCTTACACTATTTTATTTTTTTTAATTTATTTTTTATTGGTGTTCAATTTACTAACATACAGAATAACCCCCAGTGCCGTCACCCATTCACTCCCACCCCCCGCCCTCCTCCCCTTCTACCACCCCTAGTTCGTTTCCCAGAGTTAGGAGTCTTTATGTTCTGTCTCCCTTTCTGATATTTCCCACACATTTCTTCTCCCTTCCCTTATATGCCCTTTCACTATTATTTATATTCCCCAAATGAATGAGAACATATAATGTTTGTCCTTCTCTGACTGACTTACTTCACTCAGCATAATACCCTCCAGTTCCATCCACGGGGAAGCAAATGGTGGGTATTTGTCATTTCTAATAGCTGAGTAATATTCCATTGTATACATAAACCACATCTTCTTTATCCATTCATCTTTCGTTGGACACCAAGGCTCCTTCCACAGTTTGGCTATTGTGGACATTGCTGCTATAAACATCGGGGTGCAGGTGTCCCGGCGCTTCATTGCATCTGTATCTTTGGGGTAAATCCCCAACAGTGCAATTGCTGGGTCGTAGGGCAGGTCTAGTTTTAACTCTTCGAGGAACCTCCACACAGTTTTGCAGAGTGGCTGCTTTAGTTTTATTTCGTTCTGATCTTTGTTTTCATTTACTGGTCTCTGACATCGTAGGAATCATCTAGGCTGAAATTTACTTAGGTTGTGGTTGATATTCTTTTTTTTTTAAAGATTTATTTATTTATTTATTCATTCAGAGAGAGTGAGAGAGAGGCAGAGACACAGGCAGAGGGAGAAGCAGGCTCAATGCAGGAAGCCCGACGTGGGACTTGATCCCGGGTCTCCAGGATCACGCCCTGGGCTGAAGGCGGCGCTAAACCGCTGCGCCACCAGAGCTGCCCTGTGGTTGATATTCTTGACTCAGCCCACTCATACAGCAACTCCGCAATGAGCAAAATGACTAGAAGGAAGAACTCACCACAAAATAGAGAATCAGAAACAGTACTCTCTGCCACAGAGTTACAGAATATGGATTGCAATTTGATGTCAGAAAGCCAATTCAGAATCACAATTATAAAGCTACTAGTGGCTCTGGAAAAAAAGAATAAAGGATTCAACAGACTTCATGACTGCGAATTCAGATCTAATCAGGCCGAAATTAAAAATCAGTTAAATGAGATGCAATCTAAACTGGAGATCCAAACAACGAGGGTTAATGAAGTGGGAAAAAAAGTAAGCAACACAGAAGACAAGTTGATGGCAAGGAAGGAAGCTGAGGAAAAAAGAAAAACAATTAAAACACCATGAAGAAAGGTAAGGGGAATAAATGATAGATTCAGAAGGAAGAATCTATGTATAATTGGGGTTCCAGAAAGTGCCAAGAGGGCCAGGGGTCAGAAAACATATTTGAACAAATCATAGCTGAGAACTTCCCTACTTTGAGGAGGGAAACAGGCATTCAGATTCAGGAGATAGAGAAGTCGCCCCCCCCCCCCCCCCCCCCCCCCCCGCCAAATCAATAAAAAGCATTCAACACGGCGACATTTAATAGTGAAACTTGCAAATTACAAAGATAAAGAGAAAATCCTTAGAGCAGCAAAAGACAAGAAATTCTTAACTTATATGGGGACTACTATCAGGTTAAAAGCAGACCTCTTCACAGACACCTGGCAGGCCAGAAAGGACTGGTAGGATATATACAGGGTACTCAATGAGAAGAACATGCAGCCAAGAATACTTTATCAAGCCAGGCTGACATTCAGAACAGAAGAAGAGATAAAGCGCTTCCAAGATAGGCAGAAACTGAAAGAATATGTGACCTCCAAACAGGCTCTGCAAGAAATATTAAGGGGGACCCTGTACAAGAAAGAGGAAGCCCAAAGAAACAATCCACAAAAACAGGGGCTGAATAGGTAATACGATGACACTAAATCCATATCTTTCAATAGTTACTCTGAACATGAATGGGCTAAATGATCCCATGAAAAGACACAAGGTACCGGACTGGATAAAAAAGCAAGACCCATCTATATGCTGTATACAAGAGACTCATTTTAGACCTAATGACACTGCCAGCCTGAAAAAGAAGGAGTGGAGAACCATTTAACTTTCAAATGGTCCTCAAAAGAAAGCTGGGGTAGCAATCCTCTTATCATATAAAGTTTATACCAAAGGCCGCAGTAAGAGAAGAAAAGGGACACTATATCATACTTAAAGGGTCTATCCAACAAGAGGACCTAACAATCATGAATATTTATTCCCCTAATGTGGGAGCTGCCAAGTATATCAAGCAATTAATAACCAAAGTAAAGATATAGTTAGATAGTAATACACTAATAGTAGGAGACCTCAACATGGTACTTTCAGCAAATGCCAGATCTTCTAAGCAGAGCATAACCAAAGAAACAAGGGCCTTAACTGATACACTGGACCAAGTAGGTTTCACAGATATATACAGAACTTTCCATCTGAACACTACTGTATACACATTCTTCTCAAGTACACATGGAACTTTCTCCAGAATAGACCACGTACTGTGTCACAAATCAGGTCTCAATCAATACCAAAAGATTGGGATTATCCCCGACATATTTTCAGAAACCAGTACTTTGAAACTCGAACTCAATCACAAGAAGAAATTTGGAAGAAACTCAAACGAATGGGGGTTAAAGAGCATCCTGCTAAAAGATGAATGGTTCAACCAGGAAATTAGAGAAGAATTAAAATAATTCATAGAAACTAATTAAAATGAAGTTACAACCATTCAAAAATCACTAGGATACAGCAAAAGTGGTCCTAAGAGGGAAATACATAGCAACACAAGCCTCCCTCAAAAAATTACAAAAAACTCAAATACACAAGCTAACCTTGCACCTAAAGGAATTGGAGAAAGAACAGCAAGTAAAACCAACACCAAGCGGAAGAAGAGAGATAATAAAGATTCAAGCAGAACTCAATGAAATAGAGACCAGAAAACCATAGAACAGATCAACACCATCAGGAGTTGGTTCTTTGAAAGAATTAATAAGATAGATTAGCCATTAGCCAGCTTTATTAAAACAAACAAAGACTCAAATTAATAAAATCATGAACAAAAGGAGAGATCACAACCAGTACCAAGGAAATACAAACTATTTTAAAAACGTATTATGAGCAGCTATACATCAATAAATTAGGCAATCTAGCAGAAATGGATGCTTTTCTGGAAAACCACAAATTACCAAAACTGGAACAGGAAGAAATCGAGAATCTGAACAGGCCAATAACCAGCGATGAAATTGAAGGAGCCATCAAAAGCCTCCCAAGACTCAAAAGTCCAGGGCCAGATGGCTTCACAGGGGAATGCTATCAAACGTTTAAAGAAGAAACCATACCTATTCCACTAAAGCTGTTTTGAAAGATAGAAAGGGAGAGGATACTTCTAAATTCATTTCATGAGGCCAGCATTATTTTAAATCCAAAAGCAGACAAAGACCCCACCAAAAAGGAGAATTATAGAGCAATATCCCTAATGAACACACATGCAAAAATTCTCAACAAGATACTAGCCAATAGGATCCAACAGTATATTACAAAGATTATTCACCATGACCAAGTGGGATTTATTCCCGAGGTGCAAGGTTGGTTCAACACTCGTAAAACAATCAACATATAGATCATATCAACAAGGGAAAAAACAAGAACTGTATGATCCTCTCAAGAGATGCAGAGAAAACATTTGACAAAATACAACATCCATTCTTTTTTTTTTTTTTTTTTTTTTTTTTACAACATCCATTCCTGATCAAAACTCTTCAGAGTGTAGGGATAGAGGCAACATTCCTCAGCATCTTAAAAGCCATCTACAAAAAGTCCACAGCAAATATCATTCTCAATGGGGAAACACTGGGAGCCTTTCTCCTGAGATCAGGAACAAGACAGGGATGTCCACTCTCACCACTGCTATTCAACATAGTCCGAGAAGTCCTACCCACAGCAATCAGACAACAAAAATAAATAAAAGGCATTCAAATTGGCAAAGAAGTCAAACTCTCCCTCTTTGCAGATGACATGGTACCGTACTTAGAAAACCCAAAAGACTCCACCCCAAGATTGCTAGAACTCATACAGCAATTTGGCAGTGTGGCAGGATACAAATCAATGCCCAGAAATCAGTGGCATTTCTATACACTAACAATGAGACAGAAGAAAGAGAAATTAAGGAGTCAATCCCATTTGCAATTGCACCCAAAAGCATGAGATACCTAGGAATAAACCTAACCAAAGAGGTAAAGGATCTATACCCTAAAAACTACACAACACTTCTGAAAAAAATTCAGGAAGATACAAAGAGATGGAAAACTATTCCATACTCATGGATTAGAAGAATTAATATTATGAAAATGTCAATGCCACCCAGGGCAATTTTATTTACACATTCAATGCAATCCCTATTAAAATGCAATGGACTTTCTTCAGATAGAAGGGGCAAATCATCTTAAGATTTAATGAGAAAAGACTCCAAATAGCCAGGGGAATATTGTAAAAGAAAACTAGAGCCGGGGGCATCACAATGCTGGATTTCAAGTTGTACTACAATGCTGTGATCATCAAGACAGCGAGGTACTGGCACAAAAACAGACACATAAATCAGTGGAATAGAAGAGAGAACCGAGAAATGGGCCCTCAACTCTATGGTCAACTAATATTTGGCAAAGCAGGAAAGACTATCCACTGGAAAAAAGACAGTCTCTTCAATAAATGGTGCTGGGAAAATTGGACAGCCACATGCAAAAGAATGAAACTGGACCATTCTCTTATACCATACACAAGGATAAACTCAAAATGGATGAAAGATATAAAAGTGAGACAAGAATCCATCAAAATCTGAGAGGAGAACACAGGCAACACCCTTTTGGAACTTGGGCACAGCAACTTGTTGCAAGATACATCTATGAGGGCAAAAGCAAAAATGAACTATTGGGACTTAATCAGGATAAAAAGCTTCTGCACAGCAAAAGAAACAGTCAACAAAACTAAAAGACAATCTACAGAATGGGAGAAGATATTTGCTAATGACATATCAGATAAAGGACTAGTATCCAAGATCTATAAATAATTGATTAAACTCAACAGCAAAGAAACAAATAATCCAATCATGAAATGAGCAAAAGACATGAACAGAAATCTCACAGAGGAAGACACAGACGTGGCCAACAAGCCCATGAGAAAATGCTCCGCATCACTGGCCATCAGGGAAATACAAACCAAACCAGAATGAGATACCACTTCACACCAGTGAGAATGGGGAAAATTAACAAGACAGGAAACCACAAATGTTGGAGAGGATGTGGAGAAAGGGTACCCTCTTGCACTGTTGGTGTCAATGTGAACTGGTGCAGCCACTCTGGAGAACTGTGTGGAGGTTCCTCAAAGAGTTAAAAATAGACCTGCCCTACGACCCAGCAATTGCTCTGCTGTGGATTTACCTCAAAAGATACAGATGCAGTGAAAAGCCGAGACACCTGCTCCCCAATATTTATAGCAGCAATGTCCACCGTAGCCAAACTGTAGAAGGAACCTCGATGTCCTTGATGAGTGGATAAAGAAGATGTGGTCTATATATACAATGGAATATTACTCAGCCATTAGAAAGGACGAATACCCACCATTTGCTTTGATGTGGATGGAACTGGGGGGTATTATGCTGAGTGAAGTAAGTCAATAGGAAAGGACAATCATCATATCATTTCACTCATATGGGGAATATAAAAAAAATATTGAAAGGAATCATAGGAAAATGGAGAGAAAATGAGTGGGAATAATCAGAGAGGGTGACAGAACATGAGAAACTCCTAACTCTGGGAAACAATTAAGGGGTAGAAGAAGGAGAGGTGGGCAGGGGGATGTGACTGGGTGAAGAGCACTGAGGGGGCCTCTTGACAGAATTACCACTGGGTCTTATATGTTGAAGTCTCTGTATCCTAAATGGTGAAGTTTGTGGGACAAGTTTTAGGCAAAATATTGCCAAGCTGTACATACACATAAATGGCCTAAATATGCATAAACTGGACGCTGCAGAAGTGGTTGGAATAAGAAGTGAGTAAAACAGATGGAAAATGCAGGTAAGATCTAATAGACCTTTAATTTTTGAGAGAGGGAGGGGTGGGGGGGAGAGGGAGAGAAAGAATCTTCTGCAGGCTCCTTGCCCAGTGTGGAGCTGGGGCTGTGGATTGTAGGACCGAGCCCTACAATCTTGGGGCTCGGTCCTACAATCCTGAGATCATGACCTAGGCCCAAATCGAAAGATGCTTAACTAATGGAGACATCCAAGAGTCCCTAATAGACCTTCTAAAGAAAGACCAGAATTCACTTTGGTCTTTTAAAATCCTTTTCACAACAGCCATCCCCAACTCAGTAATGGCAACTCAGTCCTTCTACCTGATTAGGCACGTATTCTAGCCAACATCCTTGGAACATTCTAAAACCATATATTCATCAGGAAATCATGTTGGCTTTACCTTCAAAATGTTCCCAGAAGCTTGTCAAATTTTATTGCCCTCTGTAGGGTGAGTCACTCTCATCATATGTGAGAGAACTCCATTTTTTTTTTCAGTGAGATCTCTACCCCTACTGCCATCTCAAGACTATTCCTGATGAAGCATCCAGAATGATGCCTTTAAATTATAAGACAGTGCAGGTCACAGTTGACTAAAAACTCTACAGTGCCTTCCCATATCAGTAAAACCAGCATCTTTGCAGTGATGTAAATGATGCACATGTACTAGCTGGCCCCTTTGTCCTTCAATGTATCTGGCATCCTTCTTCTCCTTCCTCCTTCTCTACTTGATTATGTTGTCTTATTTTGCTTAAAAATACCAAGAATTTCTGTTTTAGGACTTTTTAAGTGATGTTCTATCTGTAATGTTCTTTACCTAGATGTCTACATCTTTCAGATTTTTGCCCCAAATTTATGTTTTAGTGAGGGCTATCCCCAGTGCTCTATCTAAATTGAAACCTAGCCTTTCCCATTCAGCCTCACGTGTTCTCATTTTGCATAGCATTTATGCCCTTCTCCCTTACTCTGTATGGTCAAAATTTACTATATTTACCAATTACTCTATGTCTCCCTTTATAAGAACATAAAGCTCTATTAGGAGTAGGGATCTATTTTGTTCACTGATGTATTCCAAATGCTTTAATATTTTCATATAAATGTAGTATCTGTAACAGTGACTGACACATAATAGGTGCTCAGTAAATATTATTTGAATAAATAAAGAAATGGTAAAATGTGCTGCATTCAAAAAATAATGTTGGGAGAGTTGGTTAATAATGTGGAAAAAAGTCCAGGAAGTGGTACTCTGATTTCAAACTATTTCAAATGTTAATTGCCATTGTTTTCAAGATTTAAACATAAATAGCAAAACTAAGAATTTTGAAAGAGGATATAGGAAATCAGCTTTATTTTTCTAAATTGATAGGATTTCCTAAACAAGGCAAAATGGCACTAACATAGTGAACTGTATTAAAAAATAAAAGTCTCCATTAAAATTTTAAAAGAATAAAACAGAAAAAAATTAAAATCCAAACTACAAATAGGAAAAAAATGTTTGCCATAAATATATCCTAAAGCAGGATTCATATTCAGAATATGAAAGGAATTTTTATAAATCTACAAGAAAAAGAAAAAAATCCAATATAAAATGAAGAAGGAATTTTATAGGAAATGAAAAAGGAAGGCCTTTAAATGCATATAAAAGTGCACAACCTGACTCTTAACCTTAGAAATGCAAACTAAATTAAATTGACTTCAGTTTAGATAATAGTCTAATAAATGAATAAATATGTAAAATAAAATGTCAACCCATGAGCAATGTTGGCAAGGATGCAGCAAGAGAGTAACTCTTATGCAATATTAGTGGTGATATCTGTAGCCTCATGATACTTTTAAATATACCCATGTTACTCCATTACATGAAAATGAAAGTTTCAGGGATGCCTGGGAGCTCAGTGATTGAGTGCCCACCTTCTGCTCAGGTCATGATCCCAGGATCCCGGATTGATTCTTGCATCAGTCTCCCTCCGTGAAGCCTGCTTCTCCCTCTGCTTGTGTCCCTGCCTCTCTCTCACTCTCTCTCTTGGCTCTCATGAATAAATAAATAAATCTTAAAAAAAAAAAAAAGAAAAGAAATTGAAAGTTTCAGAGTGATGAGAATTATGTAATCCATCTTTATTCTTAAAAGTATCAAGAAAAGCAAACAGCAATAGCAATGACAAAAATCTCATAAACTCAAAATACAAGAAATTTTAATTTTATGGGTGCAGTTAACATTAATGCCTGTATCACATTGAGTTTAAACCACAATATAGAAGAATTAATATATTCTTTTCTTTGTGTATCTTTTTTCAATTATTATCACATATACTAATTGATATATTAGTGGAAAATCAATAAATTAAGAAAAATATTGATAAATTAAGAAAATAAAGAATGTGTAATACTTATAAAATAAAAATGTTCAAAACATTTTATTTTTGCACTTGGACAATAAATTAAAACAATGCATGAATATATGAAGCAAACAGATTTTTTAAGGAAAAATGCCTTAAAATTTGGTGCATTAGTTACAAAAAAATCAGCAATTACACAAATATGAAGCTTGTTACATCTATTTACCTGTAATAAATATATGTTTTTTTATAATGAAAGTATAAATAAAGGAGCCAGATCATTTGGAAATTAGGATTGTTTTAAATAACTTGCATCACACAAGACATCAAATTTGTGATTATAGAATATTTGGATTATAGATTAAAATCAGAACAACACAAATCAATACTCTTATTGTGTGTTCTAAATTATACTTTACTAAAATCCATATGCTAAAGCCCTTTCAGAGCTAAAGCAGATGTAATTTGAAGCATAATTTAGCTAGCTATTGCATGTTTGACATAGCAAAAGAACAACAATAAGTGAAAGTAATTATATAGATGAAAGCAGGACTTAATATATTAGAAATCAAATTAACATTAAAATTGATAATTCTGGGCAGCCCTGGTGGCTCAGTGGTTTAGCGCCACCTTCAGCCCAGGGTGTGATCCTGGAGACCCGGGATCAAGTCACACGTCAGACTCCCTACATGGAGCCTGCTTCTCCCTCTGCCTGTGTCTCTGACTTTCTCTCTCTGTGTCTCTCATGAATAAATAAATAAAATATTTTTTAAAAAATTGATAAATCTAAGTAATTAAATTTTGAAAATCATCAAAGAGACAAACAAATGCTAGTATAAATAAGTAAAAGAAAAGCTACAGAGAAAAAAGTACATAAAACGATGATCAAGATAGAAAGAATATACAAATCAATGGCAAAGAATAGAAAGCCCAGAAATAGACCCACATAAATATATTCAACCAGTCTTTGACAAAGAAGGAAATACAATAAAAACAACAAAAAAGGGGATCCGTGGGTGGCGCAGCGGTTTGGCGCCTGCCTTTGGCCCAGGGCGCGATCCTGGAGACCCGGGATCGAATCCCACGTCGGGCTCCCGGTGCATGGAGCCTGCTTCTCCCTCTGCCTGTGTCTCTGCCTCTCTCTCTCTCTCTCTCTCTCTCTCTCTGTGACTATCATAAATAAATACAAATTAAAAAAAATTAAAAAACAACAAAAAAGGAAACACAATAAAGTAGAGCAAAGATACTGTCTTCAACAAATGGTGCTGGGACAACTGGATATCCACATGCAAAAATATATAAATAAACCTAGACACAAAACTGATACTCTTCACAAAAATTAATTCAACAGGGTTAATTAAATTAAATTTAATTAAAAAATAACAGCAGAGAAAACCTGGATACCCTTAGACATGACAATGCCTTTTAGATACAACTGTGACACATGGCATAACCCATGAAAAAAAATCATTGATTAGCTCGACTTCATAAAAACTTAAAACTTCTTCTTTGTGAAGATAATATTAAGAGAATTAAAATACAGAGAGTAGGAGAACATATTTTCAAAGACACTTTTGGTAAAGGACTATTATCCAAAATATATAAAGAATTCTTAAGTACGACAATGAAAAAATAAACAACCCTATTAAAAAAAAATGAGTCAAAGACCTGAACAGACATCTCACCAAAGAAGAAATACAGATGGCAAATAAGCATATAAAAAGATGATCCATGTCATATGTCAATTAAGATAACTAATTTGCATTTCCCTGATCATCACACAGTTGTCAAAATCAAATGCTGACTGCAGAAACTGTGGATGTGGAGCCACAGGAGCTCTTATACATTACCAGTGGGAACGCCAAATTTTATAATGAGTTTGAGGGACAGTTTGGCCATTCCTTACAAAACTAAATATGTTCTTATCCATTGGACCCAGCAACTGCAGTCCTCAGTACTTATCCAAAGAAGTTGAAAATGCATGTCCACACCAAAATCTGCAAGGGGATATTTATAGTATCTTTATTCATGATCATCCACAGTTGGAAGCAGCCAAGATGCTCTACAGTAGGTGAATTGACAAATTGTGGTACATCAGACAATGGAATATTGTTTAATGCTAAAAAGAAATGAGCTAGCAAGATATAAAAAGACATGGAAGGAACTTAAATACATATTACTGAATGAAAGCAATTTGGAAAAGCTACATATTGTATGGTTCCAATTATATGATAATTTGGAAAAGGCAAAACTGGAACAGTAAAAGATCAGTGCTTTTCAGGGTTGAGGTAGGTGAGAGAGATGAATAAGAGGACAGAGAATTTTAGGGGTGGTGAAGATATTCTGTATGATACCATAACAATGGATATACATGTCATATACATTTTATGTATAACATATATACATGAGCCTTAATGTAAACTATGGGCTTTGAGTGATTATGATGTGTCAATGTAGGTAAACCCTTGGTTAAAAAAAAAAAAGTACAATTCTGGTAGGTGATGTTGAAAACAGGGAACACTATCCATGTGTTGGGGGCAAAGGTATAAGAGAAATCTTTGTACTTGCCTCTAAATTCTGTTGTAAAGCCGAAACTACTATAAAAAATAAAGACTTCTAAAAAATAACTAAGCTATAAGTTAATATACAATAAAATAACAACAGATACAATCAAAATATTCAGAAGGAACTTATACTAATTAATGTTAATGTGTTTTAGGATATGTATGAAAATATTACTATATGAATAATATAAGCCACTTGCAATAAATAGTCTAGGTGGAAATCCTGAAAGGTAAAACCTTAAATAAATAGGAAAAAAAAATAAAAATTAACTCTCAGGAAATCTTGACAGATGAGATGAGATTTTATAAATTTTTAATTAAAAAAATCATTTAGTTATTAAGAGCTCCCAAAAATGGAAATTAGATTCACAATATTGTTTTGAAACTTGTAAAACTTTTCCTCACAAACTTACAAAGATGCAGAAAAAAAGAAAAATACAACATCATTTCATTTGTTAACAGAAATTCAACATTCTAAACAAACTATGAAAAAATAAAGTCCATTAATGTATTGAAGTAATATCTCTGACAAGGTAATATTCATTTTGGTACAAACAAATGATTTATTACTATGACATCTATTAATAGCATTCATGATATCTTTAGGCAAAATAGAAGGAGCAGAAATAGGATTGTTTAAGAGATACTGAAAAAACATAATGAATTCACTATCTAATCCCTTTTTAAAATGCACTCTTAGCAAACTACTAAAATGTTATATAATATGATTTTTAAAAATAATTATTTTATAAAATAATATAATAAAAGGTGAATGATACTATAAAATGCTAGCCAATCCAGTTATACAAGTAAGTTAAACTAAAAAAAAAAAGGAAATGGTATTTGAAAGAAATGTAATTCCTTATTGAAATACATAGAAAATCAAACTGATAATGTTCATAATTATTGTGTCAGCAAGAAGGTCAATGTCAAAGCAAAAATACTCAAATCATTCCATTTCTGACATATCCTTAATAACTAAGTATACAAAAAATAATAGAAATAGAATATCTTAAATAGCAACTAAATTATATATTTATTTAATACTTAAAAATATGCAAAACTTAGGTTTATATTCATATGGCTTTTTTTTTTTCCTGAGGTCATGCTCTAGAATATGCAGTACAAAGTCTTTCAGGGGCTGCCAGAAGGTGTAAAATTCCAGCAGAGTAGGTAGCTACAATAAGAAAAAAATTTATGTGAACTGATCTCATATCTATATCTAATCCATGAACTGTGCATACATGGGGAAGACAGCGGACAGTCTGATGAAAAATAAGAGCCAAAAACCCAGAGACTTCAACTATCATCCACTAAAGAGAAAATAGTATTTACAGTTTTAATCCCACCAAGTTAAGGAGCGATTAACTGAACTTCCTATCGAATCCCAAGAAAGGTTATGCATTATTAATGAAGAATAGTCTATGCCTAAGGATTTTTCCCAAGACAATGGCCAAACCTCTTAGCTTCACTAATAACACATGAAACCAAGCATCCAGAAGTTCAAGGTTGCCAACAAGTAATTTATCTTCTTATTTAAACAAAAAGCAATATCACTCAGAGAACAAAAACAAGAAACTTTCTCTCTCTCTCTATATATATATATTATATATAATGTTCATCATACAATTAAAACAATATGCATGAGAAGAAACATGAAAATACAAACCATAATTAAGAGAAAAACACCAGCCAATGGAAACAGATCTATAATTCACACAGATGTTCAAATTATCAGACAACCACTTTAAAGAACCTATTACAAATATGCTGAATAACATAAAAAAGATGGCATAATGAACAAACAGATGGTGAATAGCAGCATAGTAATGCAAATGATAAAAAAGACCAATTTTGTATTCTAAAATTAAAAAGTAAAATATCTGAAATAAAAGTTCAATATATTGGTGTAACAGCAGATAGATAGCAGAAAAAACAATAAAAGAACCAAAAGGTGGAACAATAGACATTACGCAATCTGTATCCCAGAGAGAGGATGGCAAAATAAGCTGACAGAGCCACAGTTCTCTGCAGAACAATATAAAGTCATTTAACATATATGTAAACAAGGTTCCAAAAGGAGAAGAGACAGATAGAAAAGAGGGCAAAAGTGTACTTGGAAAAAAAAAAATAGCCAAAAATTAGTCAAACTTCACGTGGCAAATAATTAATATATCCGAAAATTTCAGCAAACCCTGAGCAGGATAAATCCAAAGAAGACCACTCCATGACACATCACAGCCAAGTTGCTGATAAGGAGAGATAAAAAATAAAAAAAATGGAAAGGCATATTTTATACATGAGAACAATTATGAAAATGATGGCCAATTTTTTGCCTGAACAATGGAATCCAGAAGATAATGGAAGGACATTTTTAAAGTTCTGGAGGATAAAAAAATAAGTTTTGTATCCAACGAAAACATTCTACAAAAATAAAATTAAATGATTTTATGTAAAAGAAATGCAAAAAGGTTACCTTCAGATGAAGTTAACTGACACCAAATTGAGTCTTTGATTAACCAGAACAGAAACTAGACATTTTTGGTTATCACTAACCAAAGAAAACTAAAGGGCTGCAGGTTTCACCAGTGAATTACATCAAAGATTCAATGGAAATCCTAATTTTATATAAATGCTTTCAGAGAATAGAAACAGAGGAAGCGCTCTAACTCATTTTATGAAATCAGCATGCTTTGATACAAAAACCTAATCAAGACATTATAAGAAAAATAATTATACATTATACATCAATATTCCTCATGAATATAGACACAAATATTCTTTACAAAACATTAGGAAATAGAATCCAAAAATATAGAGAAAAAAACTATTATGGCCAATTGAAATTTATACATGAGATACTAGTTTCATTTGACATTTGAAATCAATTGCATTATTCAGCATAATAAAATAATTTTTAGAATAAAATAATATTTTAAATGTTACTTTTAACTTAAATAATAATAATAATATAATAATATTTAATAATAATTAAATAATAATACTGATATTCAGAAAAGAAGTATTTGAAAAAATCAATACCTATTTATTATTAAAACTATCAACAACCAGGAACAAAGGGAATTTACACAATCTGGTAAAAAAGTATACATGAAAGCCTATGCTGACACCATATTTACTGGAGAAATATTGAATGCTCTTGTTCCCTCATTACTTTTATTGACACTTTGTTGGAGATCTTCATTAATGAAATAAAGAAAGAAAAACACAAAGTGCATTAAGATTTTAAATAAACAATTAAAAGCAGTCCCTATTTGAAGACCTCATAATTTTCATAGAAAATCTTGACAATTCAAAACAGCTAGCAATGTATGAGAATTTGGGTCCTCCACCTCTTTACTAAGACTTGTTGTAGGTATGAGATTTTGATTAGAATATAATTTGGAATAAAAGATTCTATATTTATGTGAAATTTTCATAAACTTGCCTGTAGATTAGACACAATTTGAAATATATTGGAGGTTTTTAAAATATAACATGGCAGGAACCTTCTAAAAATTATTTGGAAATAGAGAGGACCTAGAATAACCAAATCAATCACAAAGATATTAAAATAATAAAGATGGTGTTATACTGCTATAAGGATATACAAATAAATAGATGAGACAATATAAGGAAATTAAAAAAAATAAATCCACATTTTTGCCTCCAATTTTCACTAAGAAGACAAAAAACATTCAATAGACAAGAATTTCTTTTCTTTTTTTTTAAGATTTTATTTATTTATTCATGAGAGAGACACAGAAAGAGAAAGGCACAGACACAGGCAGAAGGAGAAGCAGGCTCCATGCAGGGAGCCTGACATGGGGCTCGATCCCCGGTCTCCAGGATCACACCCTGGGCTGAGAGTGGCGCTAAACCACTGAGCCACCCGGGCTGCCTGACAAAAGAATTTCAATAAACTGTACTATAACGTATATAAGTGTACAGAAAATAATGAACCTCAATCCTCTCTTATTAGCAGACATGAATATTTATTTATGATAAAGTTAGACCTAAACATAAAAGCTAAACATATGAAGTTTCCAAAAGAAAATGTAAGAAAATATTTGGGGAAATTCATTCAAAAGTTTTTTAGACAAGACCCCAAAAAGCACTAAATACAAAAGAGAGAGAGAGAGAGAGAGAGCGAAAAGCTGATTTCTATAAAAACAAAAACTTCTGTTGATCAAAATTTACCATTTAGAGAATATTAAATCAAGCCACAGAATCGGGAAAATATTTGTTACACATGTATCTAAAGAAATACATGTATCTGTGGTATACAAAGAACAGGCACACAGACTAGTAACAAATAGCAAAATATAAATAATTCAAATAAAATTTTTAAATGGAAACAGGACTTCATGAAAGATACAGAAAAGATGAATAAGCAAATGAAAAGATACTCAACATCATTTGTCATCAGAAAAGTTCTAAATAAAACCATAATAATAAATCATTTCATACCTACAATAAATCTTAATAAAGAGGTGGAAGACCCAAATTCTCATACATTGCTGGTGTGATTGTAAAATGGCACAACCTCTTTGTAAAAGTTGTGGCAGTTTGTAACAAAGTTTGACATACATTTGAATTCAAAATACATGATTTAAAACTTGAATTCAAAATATATGATTTTTTCCAAGAGAAATAAAAACATATGCATTTTTTGTTCAAAAATATTCATAGCAGTTTTATTCATAATGGCCAAGAACTAGAAATAATCCAAATATCAATTGAAGAATGGATAAAGAAATGTAAATTTCTACAAGGGAACTCTACTAAACAATACAACTAATGGAACAACATGTATAAGGCTGAAAAAAGATTCTTTTGAGGTAAAATAATCTATAGCGATAAATCAAAAGTTGCCTGTGAAGGATTGAGACTGACTTGAAGGGAACATGGTAAGATTTTTCTGTATTTGACATTTTACAAAAATAGAATCATATAATATGTAACCTTTTGTAATTGAACTTTTCCCTTAGCATATTTTCCAGATTTATCCATGGAGTGTCATGCACAAAACCTTACTGCTTTTAATAGCCAAATCATATTCTGTTACATGCATATCTCATTTCTAACTTACCCATTCATCAGTTGATAAAAATTTGAATAATTTTTAACTTTTTGGATATCATAAATAATGCTATTATGAAAATTCATGTAAAATATTTTGTATGGATATGTTTTCATTTTTTTGGCAATATATATGAGTGATATTACTAGGTTGTGTGATAACTCTATGTGTAAACATTTTGAGAAACTGACAAAATGTTTTCCAAAATGACTGCATCATTTGATAGTTGCACAAGCAGTGCCTCAGAGCTCCATTTTTCCACATCTTTGTCAACACTCACTAGCTGGCACTTACTATTATCTATCTTTTTTTTTTTTTTTTTTGTAAGTAACCTAGTGAGTGTAAAGTCGTGTCTCATTTTGGCTTTGATCTGTATTTCCATGACAAATGATGTTGCACATCCTTTGTGTGCTTATTGGCCATTTCTATATGTTGTATGGAGAAGTGTATATTAAGTTCATATACTAATTTTTAAATTTATCTACTTGTCTTTTTATTATTGAGTTATGGGAGTTATTCCTTTGTTATGTATGAGGTACAAACCTGATATCAGATATATGACTTCCCAAAATAGTCTCCAGTTCAGAACATTTCCAAGCCGGCATCCTTTAAAGCACAAAAACTTTTAAGTATGATTTATCTATTTATCTATTTAGAAAATATATTTTGGGAGTGCCATAAATTTCTGCTGTAATATTTAAGAAAATATCGCAAAATCAAAGGTACGGAAAATGTATCCCTTGGTTTTAACGTTCTTCTCTTTTACCTTCTTGTTTGTCTTCTATTTGGATTATCCATTATTGAAAGTGGAGTACTAATGTCTTCATTATTAAAGTGGAGTATTTAAGTGTCCAACTGCTGTTAAATTATCAATTCTTCTTACAATCTGTCATAGGTACATTTATAATTGTTGTATCTTCTGGAATGTTTGGCTCCATCATTTAAAATGTCGCTCTTTATGTCCAACAATTTTTTTATTTTAAAATCTATTGTATTTGATTAGTATAATTACTCATCTTGCTATTTTCATGCTATCTCTTTTTCTAACCTTTTACTTTCAATCTATTTATATATTTTAGGTTAAAATATCTCCTTTAGATAGCATATAGTTGGATTGAGGGTTTTTATTAATACAATTTGACAACCTTTGACATTTAATTATTATTTTATTTTATACACTTATAATTTAATGTGATTATACTTGGATTGACATACTTGGATTAGATCTGACATTTTACTTTTTTGTTTGTTTACCAAAATGTCTTTTGGTTCCCTTAATTCTCCTTTACTCCTTTCTTTTAACTCAAGTGAGTATTTTATATTAATATTTTAATTCCTTCTATTTTTTCTCCTTTTTGAATTATTTCTTAGTAATTAAAGTAGGATATTTAAAGTATATCTCACCAAAATATACTTTACCTCTATATTAATTTAATTCAAGTGAAGTAAATAACACTAGTTACATAGAGTTCTATTTTCTTCTCCCTTTTTGTGCTATAATTGATACTTATGTTTGTATCTATATGTTACCAGCCCCATATAGACTATTTTAATTATTACCTTATATAATTTTACATCTTAAAGAAGTAGAAGGAAGGAAGGAAGGAAGGAATTTTACATCTTAAAGAAGTAGAAGGAAGGAAGGAGAGCAAGTATAGATGCCGAATATTTGTTACATTAATTTTTTATTATTTATCATTTCTACTTCTTTTGTTACTATAAATTTGAGTTACCATCTAATGTCACATCCTTACTCTAATAAACTTTTCTCCCACTCATCTTCTTTGTAATATTATTCACAAATGTAATATATTTCTATATGTTATAGTTTCAATAATATCAATAGGTAGATGATAGATAGATGATAGATTTTATACAATTGCTTTTTAAATTAATTAAGAGAAGAAAACAGAAGCCAGATGGATTTATATTGTCTTTTATAATTATATAATTCTCCTACTGCTGCCCCTTTTATTAATGTGAGTATATTTGAATTACTGTTTGGAATTATTTGCCTTCATTTGAAGAACTTCCTTTAGTATCTCTTATATAAAGTGAATCTGCTATCATTGAATCTATTTTTATTTATTTTATTTTTTTTTTAGCTTTGAATGCCTTCATTTCACCTTCATTTTTTAAAAACAGTTTTGTGAGATACAGGAATCTGAGTTGATAGATTTCTTTTATATTAGCTATTATTACTATTTTATATTTCAGCACATTAAATGTCATCCCACTAATTTATGGATTCAGTTGTTTCTGATGAGAAGTCAGCTGTTAATATTTTGATTTCTTCTGTATGTGACAAGTTGATTTCTCCTGATGTTTTCAATATTTTCTTTTTGTCTTTTCTCTCAATATTTTCACTCTGATGTGTCTGTGTTTTAATCTCTACAATTATTCTACCTAGAGCTGGTTGAGCTACTTGAATGTACCAATCAATGTTTTCTTTTTCATCATATTTGTGAAGACTTCAACCATCATTTCTTTGAATACATATACATATTTTTTCTCCCCTCTCCTTCTGGTACTCCCAGTACGCACATGCTGATGCACTTAATGGGATCCCATATTTCTTTGAGTCTTTATTTTTCTTCATTCTTTTTTCTCTTTGTTTTTTGGATTGCATAATCTCTATTGATCTATCTTCAAATTTGCAAATTCCTTCTGCCAGTTCACATCCCCTCTTGAGCTCTCTAGTAAATCCTTCATTTTAGTTGTACTAAAAAGTACTACTCAAATCCAGAATCTCATTTTTTAAATAAATTTTATCTCTATTGTTACTCTTTATATATGAGTCAGTGTAAATGATTTTTTTAAAAAAATTTAAGCATGGTTTCCATTAGTTATTGAATATATTTATAATGTCTACTGTGAAGTCTTTGTTTCTTTCATATCTGGACCCTCTCACATTTTCTGTTGCTTTCTTTTTTCCTGTATATGTGTCAGACTTTCCTATTTCTTTGTATACTTCATAACTATTTGTTGAAACATGTACTTTATAGATAATATATTGTATCAATTCTAATTTCTTATCTGCCTATTCCTGCCTTCTTATTTCTGTTTATTTTTTGTTTGTTTGTTTACTGATTGAGTGAACTGTTTTAATGATATCTATTTCTTCTGCAGGTGGATCCTCTAGTGTTGTTTCTCAAAATATACAGACTGTAATATCTGTGAATTCACTCTGGGATGACAGTGGTTTTAATAAGGCTCTTCTCTCATTTTTCTGGCCACATCCAGCTATTAAGTCCCACTAATTGCCAGCTGATTGCTCAATTGTTTTCAACAATACCCTGTGGTCTAACTTGTTCCACAGGCTGTCTGGCATCCTTTGCAGTGCTAGTTTGTGAGATCAATCTGTGTGTTTTTAATATTCCTAGCAGACTCTTCTTAGATCTCTTTCCCTCATTCTTTCTGATAAACTAGCTAGCTTATCATTTAACTTGCTTACTATCAAAGTCTCCATTGTTTTTTCGTGGTTCCCAAAGGCCTGAAATTCCCCTTATACTGTTTTAAATAAGTTCAGCTTTTTTAAGTGAAAACTTCAAAGCTCTGTTTTATCAGCTGCCTCTCTTTACTCTTGATCAAAATATCTGAGCCACAGCTCTGGAGTTTATGTCAGAGACAATGGCACACTTCCTTCTGACTGATACCCTTGCTTTAGGGACAGGGTAGGGCAAGGCAGTAACCTCTATTCTTTTCGGCTCCATGAGTACACTAAGGTGAAGATGACCAGGGTTCCAGTGTTCTTACCTTACCACACCTTGGGTGAAACTACTACCTGTCAGTAGAAGGTGCACAGAAAAATGGAGTCCCCAGCATCTCAGCTATACTAACCTTGAATTAAACCTCAGCAACTCAAAACTGAAGGGAAGAGGAATTAGGGAAGGTGCCCTCCTTGGGAAGGATATCATAGCTTTTGACTAGGAGCAGGGGACAGAGGGAGTATTGTGTTCTTGGCTGCACCCACCTGATTTGGAGTTTTTGTTTTGTTGATCTGGGAGGAGATAAAAGGTGATGGTCTGAATGCCACAGATTTTTGCTATTTTATTAAGCTTTAGTAGATTTTCTTAATAAGTATTTCTTCATTTTCTGTATGCTATTAGGGCAATTTCCATTTTCTCTATGTTGTTACAACAATTTCCAGAGACTTAAAATGATTGATTTTTAAATATTTTTTTCTTCACCAGTTATGCTCATTTCACTGGAAAGTGTATCTGTAGAGTTTTGGAACTATGGAAATTTCCAAAGTGAAGAAAATGTTCTTTACCTTAATTGGGATGGTAATCATAAAGCTGTATACTTTTATCAAATGAATGAATTGTAAATAAGATTTCTGCATTTTTCTGCATGTCAATCTTATCTCAGTTAAAAAAATATGTAGGGTCTATATGAAGATTAACCAAATTCTAATGTAAAACATAAAGAAAAATAATGTCATGAATACACAGAAAAAAACACTCTAAGATCTTGATTGGTCTACCAGGCTCGTTTACAAGAAAAGTGACAGCACACATAAACATAAAAAACAAATGGATTTAGTATAAGGTGTTTTGCCTTTGTCCTCGTCATTGTTGTTTTGCCCAAATGTCATAACACCAAGAAACTAAATAAGAAACAACAAAACAAACAATACCAAAAGTGCCTCCTAGCTCTGGATTGGAGAGAGATAATCCCTAAATGGAAGTTGAAACACAATGGACTTTTCACAAGGGAGTTCAAGCCAAAGAAGAGATATCATCTTTGCCAGGTACATAATCCAAAGCAGAAAGAACTAAAGGAAATATTCTGGTTCCTCTCTTCCTCTCATCGCCCAGTCTTAGATCCCAGAAAGAAACCAGTTGAAATGGAAGTGTAGGACACACAACCTGTAAATATTAGATCAGAAAACAGCAGAAAAAGGGGTTAATATCCAAAATATATAAAGAAGTCCTACAACTTAACAATAAAAAAGGAAAAAGTCCTATTAAAGATTAGGCAGAAATCTTGAATAGACATTTCTTCAAGATGATATACAAATGACCAATATACATATGAAAAGACACTCAGCATCACTAATCAGAGAAATGTAAATCAAAACTGGAATGAGATCTCACCTCACAACCATTAGGATGATTACCCTAAAAAGAAAAAAGAAAGAAAAAAGAAAAACAGAAAATAACAAGTGTTAGCATGTAGAGAAATTATAGCCCTATGCACTGTTTGTAGGATTGTAAAATGGCACAACTGCTGTAGAAAATAGTATGGAGTTTCCTTTAAAAAAGGTAAAAATGAAACTACTGTATGATTCAATTTCTTAAGTCAATTCCAGAGCTCTCTCAGAGTTGTTTTGTTTATGGATCGCAGTCTAACGTTAATCTTTGCAGGAAAACGGAGGCTGGGGTCTCCCACACCACCATCTTGGTGATGTCATCTCTGTTTGGCAGATTAAAGGAGACAATGTCAATTTTAACAAAATGTCTGGCAAATGGAAAGCTCTCAGAAAGGTTAGCTGCTATCAGCATTCCTATTACTAGTGCTTTATTTCTTTATTTTACAAAACATCCATGAACTATCGTGGGACTGTTTTCCCTAGCTCCCATCAGAATTTAAGGTATTTCTACCTCTATGCTGTCTGTATAGGTAAACTACTACCTTCCCTCCATCAAACCTGGGCAGTCTGACCCTGATTGCTTGATTCTATATGTAAGTTTATGGAAAGACAAGATAAAATATGCTAATATTTTAACCTAAGAAAATCAAAAACTAAAGTATTTTGTATGTATTATTTCTAAACATTAGCAAACTGAGTTTCAAACATGGGCTAACAGAAGCAGCAAAAAGCACTCTTACTTTTTGAGAGTGAGAACTATGGCAATGGCTAAATTAACATATAGTATGTGTAATATAATACCGCACACAGGAATACTATCATACTTGTTTCCACTTTAATAGTGAAGGTAAATTGTGGTAAAACTTATTTATGAAGGAAAAAATGATAATATTTTCCAAAGGTGGAGAAGCATGGGATATATATATATTTTTTTTCATTTTCATAATCAAAACTTGATTTCTTTTAAAGTGGAGTGGAAAATACTGGAAGGAAAACACTGTTTTGAATGGAAAATATTGTCATAATCTGGAAAATTTATTTATGAGGTTTATCTCACCACAATGCAAAATAAAGAACTATCAATATAGTAAGCCTTTTTCTTCAAAAGGTGAAGAATAGCAAAAGCTTTCTTAGAAAAGCATCTCTCTTACTTGAACAACAAATGCCTCTGTTTTACAGACCCTGAACAAGAATCTTTGGCTCTTTTCAGCATATTTTTTGCTTCTTTTGAGTTTACAAATTATTGAAGCAACCTAAATTCCCCAGTAACAAGCTCTTGGTTAGCCTCCCTCTTCCTGTGCATTTGTCCCTCGTTCAAGGAAAGTGCGTTGCTTTCATTTCACCATGATGTACACATTTTTCCTTTGCAATGTGTGCTCACTTAACTTGGTATTCCTTGACCTTCTATTTTTGTTTTGTTTTCACCTTTCTTTTCACTACCATCTACACATTTGCTTCTAAGTGTCATATCTACTTTGCATACTCTTCAGCTGGCAGGCTCACTTGGATATACAATTAAAATCTTCTCTCCAGAATTCCCGTTTCGGGAGCTTCTCCCCATATCACTTAATCAGCTTCCTTTGGTTGGTCTTATCTCTCACTCACCTGTCCTTTGGACCTATTCCATCTGGAATCCATCAGCTATCCAGACTCTGCATATTTTAATAGTGTTCAATGAATTTCTCATCCATTATTCATGAGCTTTCTTTTCATCTGCATTTGTTTATCATGTTTATGGTGTGCTAACACTGCTTTGTAGAATTCATGTTTGATCTCCTTCCTCAGTACTTGTCGATCAAATGTGCTGTCTGTCACTGCCCATTTAGGCCATTGTGTTTATGCTAAGCAACTTTCACTTAAAAGTGAGCAGGAAGGCTACTCAGGACAAGTTTATTTTAAGCAAAGTGAGGTCACTATTTTTAATAGTTAAAGAGGAGGTTGATCATCTGGCAGACATTTGGCACTAACAGAAGCTCTACAATTGCCTAAGTTATATTTTATTGTCTTTGAAGAAAGGGCATGATACATACGTAAAATCTTCCGTCATAAAGAGATAAATTCTTCCTCAATCCAAACTAGAATATGTTATATTTAATCTGCTCTTGCTATTTTACAAAGTCCTATGCATTTCTCCAGTGCATGAGAATTTTACAACACTGAAATCAAATATAAGTACATTTTTCAAAACTTTCCTTAATAGTAAGTATGCTCCATATGAATACAAGAAACCCAGGACTTCTGGATGTAGAGGGAAAAAAAACCTCTCTCCACTAATCACCTTTATTTTGTAGTACTTGAGACAGTTAAAGAGAAAAGGGCATACCAGATCTTGAAAGAACTGCCTGTAAGTGGGATCCTGAGGTATAAATGGGTTTAGGAGATTTTACTGGAGACATGGAATAAAACAAACAAACAAACAAACAAAAACCACATTGATTTGTTTACTGCCCAACAAGCAGCCAGTTCCTGAAGAAGTATTTTACATTTTACAGTGTGCTTTGGATCAGGTCTCTGACTACAAAGTAGAGGATACCAGGGCTCCTGGGCTGCACTTTGTGTGAAGGCAGTGTGCTTAGCATTTTGCATAGATTGTCACCTCAGTAATTTATTTCCAAAATAAATTAAAGTGATACTTCATGGCCTGAAATTTCTGTTTAGAATTTTGGACTTTACTGGCACATTATTTCAACCATCTAATACCTAGACCCATAGTGCAGTTCCATTTTCCATCAATTATTACTTAGTGTCTTATAATTTGGAAAGCCTATACACAGACTATCAGCTGAAATTCATAATAACCCTGTGAGTTAAGCAAATCCATATTTAACAACAAAATAAACAGGTACAACTAGATAAGATGGCATGGTAAAGAGGCCATGGTAAGTCCAAAGCTGCGGCAAGAGCCTATGACTGAAACTTCCAGCCTATCGGGTGTCCATCTTTACCTCTGGTGTTTCTATAACATCACCCACTGTGATATCCATGCCCCATTCCTCCATGAAACAGGCCACATTTCCTCTCCTATTCTATTTATTCTGTGCATGCAAGTTACATCAGTTCATCTATACTCTAAGCTGATATTTCTTTCCTTTCTTCCTGGCACAGACCAAAGAACACAGTAGACAGATTTATAAGGAGAATTTCTCAACCCTCTGAGTGAAATTAAATCTAACACCAAGCAGATCTTCTGTTAGGTAGCTTCATCTCTACTGCTTGCATTGGCTACATTTCCCCTTTTTCTCTCTGGTAACTTAGAAGAATGATGTTCCAAAGCAAAGACAGAAAAATCTATCAAAATATACGAAACTATTTTCAGTGAAATCTCCAAAATCAAATAAAACTTTAAACTTAAAGGTCTATCTTGGGTGTTAGGGTGTTAACCCACTGAACCAGGTCAGATGAAATCATTCTTGTAAATACTGAAACTTGCCGATTTTCTCATCAGGATTTTTGATACAAGGTATACGTATTGTCAACCTAGTGGTGGGCAGACTGTGTATCACAACAACACAGATCCCCTCCTCAGAGATGATGCACCCATCCCTTGGTGGCTGGAATATCCCACCACTGACAATTTATAGATGTACATCCTGCCTTGCCTGGGGGGTAGCCCACAGCAGCTGACTGGCTGGTGCAGAAACCCACAGTTCCTGGCCCATGCTCCAGTTGGAAATACCTCTACAAGACTGTCCAGCTCCAGAGCTTCCTGTAGAATGATGTGGTCTCATTGTAATTCACTTCTCCCTGCCTCCCCGCTTTCCTTAGAGTATCTCCCAAGAGTTGTCCCTGATAAACTATCTGTAGACAGCATCTGGTTTCAGTGTCTGTTTCCAGGGAAACCAATCTAAGACACCGTATAAAATAGTGTGAAAGTAGTAAAGCAGTATAGCTAAGAAGAATTGAACACTAATCAAAACTTTTTTAAAAACTTCATTAAAGCTGTTATTTTATTGTTCAATGCCAATTTGTAATGAACTGTGTGTGTGTGTGTGTGTGTGTGTGTGTGAAGTATAGGGATATGGTTATACTCATACCCACAATCACTTTCTGGTCTAATTTAGAAATGATGAGTTTGGTTCCCAAGAGTTAATCTTTATTATTTTCATTTCTTTCTGCTTAATATATCAATGGAACTCAAGTATATGTAACAATTTAGGTGAGCTATTAGCACTGGTAACATCCGAGACTTGTAGTCTTCCTGATGAGGCTGTCTGTTTGATCATCTTGAGGATGTCAACCATGAGTCACTCAGGTGCCCATCAGTGCTTTCTGTAGTCTTTAGATGGATTTCGGAATGCAAACATATGAATGCTTCTCATTTGTAAGAGAATAAATAGATTAGACTTAACTCTTAGTTTTACTCTATTTATTCCATCACAGGAGATTTTATTTTTCTGAGAAAACATGACTATTTTTCCTTTGAGTTTTACTATTCTGAGAGACCACTCTGTTCTGAGAAGAAAAACAGAAGAAAAGCCTGAAAAAAAGAGCCAGTGTTTATTAAGGATGTGATACTCTTCATGTAAAAGAAGGAGACAGAGGGCAGCCCGGGTGGCTCAGCAGTTTAGCACCACCTTTGGCCCAAGGCATGATCCTGGAGTCCTAGGATCCAGTCCCATATCAGGCTCCCTGCGTGGAGCCTGCTTCTCCCTCTGCCTGTGTCTCTGCCTCTCTCTCTCTCTCTCTCTCTCTCTCTCTGTGTCTCTCATGAATAAATAAATCTTTTTTTTTTAAAAGAAGGACAGAGAAATTAAACAATGTAACAATTATCTCAAAATATAGAATGGGGTCTAGCAGTCACTGGATTGAAAGTTGTGCTCATTTCCTGATGCTGCAACCTCCTTCCCTGGTCACCGTATCTACTACACATCAGGCCCCCTTTTCTGGTAATGCCTGGTACACCCCCATGCTGCACTGTTTCTGGGCCACTGTCCATTCTCTTCTGGATGCCTGGAAAGCCCTTCCTCATATTTCTTTGTGAGATGATCTCTCACTCTACTAGATGTGAAACAGAAGTTAAAATTACAAAGATCATTGAATTTGTCATGCAATAAATGTAGTGACTATTACAAAGAAACACAGCTTTCTTCCTTTTGTCAATTTTTCATTTAAAAAATAAAATTAAAAAATAATTCTAGTATTTACATAAATAAAAAGAGAAAGATGCCTCATCATCCCTATATCCCACCTATTATACCGAGCCATTACTACAGTTAGGTATCAATCCAATTGCTGAGCTATCTCAAAATAGAATGAATGGGTATCACCTTAACCAGGAAGACTTTATCGAAGCTAACTTTTATGCTCCTCTGGGTTCCCATTTTTAGCCATGCATACTTCTGTCTTACTCTATACCATAATATATTGAGAACATTAATTTCCAGAGCATTGACAGTAAAAAAATCAAGGCTGAGACCGTGCATTATTTTTTTTTTGTCTCATGAATCCAACAAAGCTCTAAGCTTATAGTAGATGCTTAATAAATGTAATTTTACCTGAACTGAGTTGATGTGGAAAGTTTTATTTCATTTATACTTTGCAATTTAAGTTGAGGAGATTTGGGTTAAAAGCTTCTGGATAATATTACCAGAGTCTTTATGAACTTACTTCCTCATAAGTCATGTTAGAATCTTACCCAGTCCTGCTGGTGATTATTGTCATCAAAGAAAGTATACGAGAGCAAGAAACATGAGGAAGAAAGATAATAATTCAGGCCAGTCAAATACTTAAATTAAAACTAAAAAGTTAGAGCAGAAATGAGAAAGACATTGGATACCCGGGGAACAATCTATTATATCTTCCAACATCTTGTTTTCATTAGTAACAGCCAAGATCAATCAGTTTCCACAGGTCACCTTTACCTTAATGATCGAGTCTTTATACCTGTTTGTCTATTATGAAATCTTACCTGTTTTTCCAACCTACTGATCCCTCCTTTACATCCCTAGAGCTATTATGGCCTTACACACCTGCTTCTTCATTCATGCTCTCCCCTGCTGTTTGGAATGTCCACTCCATTGGAGGGTCAATCTCCTTCAAGATGCAAAGAAAATTCTATTTTATTTGGGAGAGTGGATATTTTGACATTCTGTAAATATATAATACTTTCTGCTAACAATGCATTTTGACTTTTGGCATTATTAATAATGTTTACTCTATGTGTACCTGTGTCTCTGTATGTCTGTCTGCCCTATTTTCCAATTTGACCGTAAATCTCTTAAGAGCAAGTGCAGTCCCATTTCTCATGGGTCCTTGAAGTCTCTCGGTACAGTGCCAAGTACTAGTGTGTATTCAACACATACTCTTTTTATTTGGTTGATTGACTTCCCTGGAGGACTCATTGTAAATTAGCTAATTTTCAAGTTGGTTCATTTTGCTTATCCTTCCTTCCCCTCTCAACCTTGATGTTTAAGTTCCCCAAGGCATAGTCCTTGGTTCCTTTCCTTTCTCTATAGAAACGCTCCTTATTTTCTCATTGAATCTCATGGTCGAAATGTCATGAACATGACAATTTGTCTCAAACTTATATTTCTATTTCACACATCTGGCCTGGCACTCAGGCTCATATTGCCTATTGTTTTATTGACACTCCACATAGACATCTGATAGACATTTCAGAGTTAATTCATCCACAGCTGCATTCTTGATCCTCTTCCTTCATGGATGGAAATGGGCTTCCCATTCCAGTAAATGGTGAATCCATAAGAAGTGTGCTAAAAAAATAGATGTAAGCAAAGGCATAGAAAAAATGATGGCTAATCCAAATGATGATCACTGACTGGAGAGCAAGTCAAAGTAAAGACAACATATAAGATCAATCAAACTTTAATAGTGAAGAAGAGAGAGTGGAGATTCCTAGGGAAGTGGATGGGATGATTGCAGACCCCAGGTGGAGAGCAGCTAGTGTGTGATTAACACAGTGATTATTTGAAGGTTTTATGCAGATGAAACAGAATGAAGCTGATGATCTAAAAGGTCCTCTCTTCCACTTGAGACTTATCCTATAGGTGGTCAGGGAAAACTGGATGTTTTCAAAATTAGGGTGAAAACAGAAGCCTTCTTTTCAAGGAAGTGTGGGATTTGAACTCACTAACCTAACCTGGAAGTAAATTCTAGTCATGGTAGCCCTACTACACTAGCAAGTTTGCCCTGTTAAATTGAGTTTATGTCCCTTGACTATATTTCCTTCATTAGGATCTGAGAATAGGCCATGCTTGTGTGATCTTAATACAAACTGCAGTCTCAAGTTTGTTAATTAAAGAAATGAATTTGTTATGAGAAGACGCGAAGCCATTACCACATATAAAACACTGTATCAAATGAGTCAGAGGTAATTTTGGATTTTTTCCCACCTTACAGTTGCCCACTAATTACTTTTCATCCTGATTAGAAACAATGATCCCTCAGGCTTCTCGAAATAATTCCAATTAAGCATCACATAATATCAATTTAAAGACTTGGAAACCGGTTTAGATACCCTTTGACTCAGACTGGCTTTCCCTTACTTTCCCAGGGGCACGCAGAGTTTGAGGGGAACCTTTGTGCCCTGCCTGTACCCTGGTTTCAAGGTCTTTGTAGCCTCGGACAGGAAGGAGGAAAGTTTTGAGAAGGCAGTAGACAGGCCAGCTGCCAGACACCTGTGAAAATAAACAGCACATGAGTTGTGGGCTGTGGAAACATAAATAGGCCAGGTCAGTTTGATCCTATTGTGTTTATTCCCATCAAAAATGGTGCACTTCTCAGTCTGTAGTAGTATATATACCAGGTCTACATCATCAAAAAGACAAAATGTAAAAATGTTACAAATATGTGGAGAAAAGGGAACTTCTATGCCCTGTTGGTGGCAATGTAACCGGATGTGGCCACTCTGGAAAACAGTATGGATCCTCAAAATGTTAAAAATAGAACTGCTATATGATCCAGCAATATATCCAAAGAAAATGAAAATCCTAATTCAAAAAAGATACATATACCCCCATGTTCATTGCAGCATTATTTGTAATAGTCAAGACATGGAAACAACTTAAGTGACCATACTGGATGAATGGATAAAGAAGATGTGGTATTTATATACAGTGGAATATTATGTAGCTATAAAATTGAGGAAATCCTAGCATCTGCAACAAAATAGATGGATCTTGAAGGCATTATGCTAAGTAAACCAAACCGACACAAATACTACATGATCTTACTTACATATGGAATCTAAATTAAAAACAAAAACAAAATCAAGACAAAAACTTACTGAGATCAGACTGGGGATAGCAGGTAGAGTATGAGAAGGAAAAGGCAATTGGAAGAAAGTGGTCAAAGATAAATGTTAATTGAACCTATTGTGCTAATTATTTCACAATATATGTAAGTCAAACCATCATGTTTTATGCCTCAAACTTATACTGTCATATATGTCAATTATTTTTTTCAATAAAACCAGAAAAAGGAAGAAGAAAAATATACATTGCTTCCCTCCTTCGGAGGCTGAGCTTATAACATGAGAAGCAGTATGGTGATATTCATAAAAACAGACTTTAGTGTATAATACACAGGCTTATTTCGCATTTTTTTTTTTTTTTGGCAGCTGCTTTATTCTGGTATCTGCACAATTGCCTTTGAAATCGTCCTAAAGCAAGTCATTCACTTTCAAATCAGTGTTCTTCCCTCAGGACAGATCTTAATTTTCAACTCTCACAGAGGGGGAATAAAAAGATTTTAAAATCACTAGATGAACAAACAAGGCCAAATAAATCATACTTGGGGACTTCTCTTGTATATTTTACCCACATAAAAGCAAGTATTAGAGGCAGGCAAGTATGAGAGGGATAAAGAGAGACAGAAAAAGGCACAATGTGACAGGAGGTGTATTTGGAGTGAAAGTTGGTTTCGTGGGATAACTAGGGAGCGTTTGGTTGTGGAGGTAGAGTGGGTGACTTGTCAGTATATGAGCTACACAGGTCAATGAAACCTTCTTCCTATCTGTGACCCTGTGTCCCTCATGAGGTGTCAGCATTGGTGGTTACCTCTGTAAGGAATGCCTTTATGCTGATCCATGCATTTCTTTGGTGGTGAGGCCCCACCCCTAAGGCTTCTCTGTGAATGCCTTTCCAGAGGCATTTGGCACATAAACTGATCTGTTTACTATACAGTCTTCCCCTCTGGATAGTGATCTGTGGGAGGACAGGAAGTTACTCAGACTTCCACCTTCCCAGACTGCATCCCTAGCACCTAGAACATTACTTGGCTTGTAGGAGATGCTCAGCCATGTTTATTAAACATATGCCAGAGTGCCTGGGTGGCTCAGTCCTTTCAGCATCTGACTCTTGGTTTTGACTCATGTCATGATCTCAGGGTCCTGGGATTGAGCCTCATTTCAGGCTTGGGGTCATCCTGGAGTCCCCTTGGTATTCTCTCTCCCTCTCCTTCTGCACCCCCCCCCAAATAAATAAATACATTTTTAAACAAAGAAACAAACACATGTCTCCATGAAGGCAAGCCCCATCTTCTTTTTGTTGTGACATAAGTATAGGGCACATATTAAAAATGCACTCAAGTTTGGTTTTGCCCTTTTAAATGCTTTTCAGCATCAACTTCTCTTGGCTTTGGTAAAGCCAAACAGCCTGATGACAATATCAGTACCTTTTCTGGCTGGTATCCCTAAGCCTCTATGTGATCAAGGACTATGTAATCCTGCATGTAGCATCATGATTATCACATGTTAGGATTACAAACAAGCAGTGATTCTGATTTATTGTTAAATTCTTCAATATTCAATTTGAAACATAGGAAAGCACCAGAGATATGACGTTAAATGAAATCTTTTATGTGATTTATATGGAAAAAGAGGATCAGTCAGATGAATTATGTATCATTGCAAAACAAAATAACTCAACCATTAATAATTATGGTAAGAGCTGTTAGATTTATGTACTAGAGTCATTATTAAGAACTTTGAAATCATTACAAATGTGGAGAAATATTGACAGTTAAATATATTATGTCTATTAAAACTATTGAGAGTTTATGCTAACCAGGTAACTAACTTTAAGCAGAACATTTTTTTCTTTTTGAACCAAAAAATATTTCTGTAAAAATTTAAAAATAATATGGGATAGAAAAATAATCTTATAATTGAACATGTGTAGATTAAATAGTAAATTTGATTAATGACTAAAACCACGATGAGGAATATATTTTGATTATGATTGTTTGATTCTATCTAAACTAGGAATAAAACAATTAAAACTGCTTGAGAATTTTTATCATGATTAAATATCTACTGTTTTACCTTAAAATTTCAGTACTTCTAAAGGTTCCACACTCATTTATAACAATACTAAGAGTAAATCAGCTTATAGATTTGAGTCTAAATATTTAAATAAAAACTCCAATGAAATAATTGTTAAAGAATTGCCAACCACTTTCAACAAAGACAAATTATTTTTTGAAATTTCCTCAAGTTACAAACCTCTGGTAACATATTCTTCCTAGAAAATATGCTAGTAAAACAATGCTTTTGTTTAATGATAGTATGCTCTGCACAAAAAACAAGGGATTTTTTTCCAGTGTACTATTTCTGTTTAGTTAGATATTTGGGAGAAAAACAGTGAAAAGCCTTTTTCCCCAAAAAACTCTGCAGAGAATTAATGACTATACTTTTTGATCTACTTCCGGCAAAAGATATAAGGATCTCAGGCAACTAGCAACATAGTAACTATTTGAAGAAATGTTTTAGAATGGCATATTGACAAATAAGTGTACAATGCAATGATATTAACAAGGTGACAAGGTTCTTAGAAATTTAGGAATTCCAAGGGTACAGTGTCTTCATCACATTCTCCATTGTGTATTTAGTACTGCTAACATTAAAGAAATACCATAAGTAAATATAAATACATATACATGTGTGTATATAATCATGTTTATTGTTCTTCTTTAGTCAAAGATGAACTACATGATTTTTGACCTTCCACAGCATATGCAAAATATTTAACCAATATGGAATGGAAGCTATTACATTTTAAAAAGGCTGTTTAAACAAAAGAAGCTTTAATGTTGTACCGTGCAGATAACAATAATGCAGGGCTTGCAGGGAAAGAAGTTTATTTGCTGGAACCTGCTGAATAAGTAATCAAATTGCTGTGCTTCGAGAGTGCAAGTATTTCTACACAAAATCTGCTGTGAAGACGTACAAATCATTCCATTCCAGGGAAGAGGCTGAAATTGGTGTCATGCAACGAAAGCTGAGATGCAAATGGAAATTCAGAAACAGTATTTGTGTGCCAATTATATTGCTCCAGACTCATTTCTAGATATAAGAATTAAGGGCAAATTTGTTTCAAGTCACTGTGAAGCAGTAATTGCATATACAGATATTATGAATAAAAAAGGCAGAGGAGTAACCTAAACCTGCTTCTATAAATATTCACACACCATTTCTTTCAGAGTGCACAAAATTTTTAGATGTGGAATGATTTCAGTGAAATCCCATGACTACCATTGGCTAAATGTCCAAATTCAAGAGCTGAAAGTAAATTGGTCATTTGAGTCAGTTATAATTAGAGAAGAAGTATAGTTTCATGACTTGATTGGCAACTTCACCATCTACAGTTTCCTATAGAGGCAGAGCTGAAGCACAAGTCAGATTCCCCATTGATCATAATGGAAATGCTGTTTAGTTTTGCAGATGTGCCATTTAAGCAATATCTGTCATCTAGCCTTCTACAGTGCTGAGAAGTAGTAGCAAAATTTGATCACATGACATTTGAAATTGTAACAATAATGGAGTAACAATATTTTGGGGGTGTAAAATTTAGGATTTGCCTTTGTATTCCAAAAGCTTAATATAAGATAGTCTTAAACCAGTCTTGGTCTTGAATTTGCCTAAATATTGTCTTTAACACTTAAGCATTAGGCATTTAATCAAAATACACATTCTTATTTTTAACTCTATTTCTCTCTAAAAGCTGCTCAATGTACATGGAAGTAGAAGAAGGTAAGTTATGCTCATTTCAGTTCAACTCAGCATACTACCTCTGACAATACTAGATTCTGTGATAGAAAATAAGGAACCTAATTAATGTAAGAAGCCCTAAGGGTATTGTCTGCTCTCCCTCTCCTTCCACCCCATTCCATTTGTACCTTTTGGCTTCTTTCTTTCCTAACTGACTCTCATATCCTTCATAGTTTTCTTATTTTCTTTTTTTTTTTTTTTTAGTTTTCCTATTTTCAAATAAAATTATATTTAAAGACTTTTGAGCTATAAAAGGAAGCATGCTGATTGGAAAAAAATTGGAAAAGACAAAATCGTAACTTTGAAAATGCTATTTTTCTATATAGGGATAACCATCTAACAAGTTGAGTGCTTAACTTCTATTACATACATACAGACCTGAGTGGTTTGCACAATTTGGCTTTTTATTTCCAGTTTGTATTAAATAATCAATATTATTCTATGTCCTTAAGTATTTCTCAAACTGTTTTTTATAATGTTTGTAACCTATTCAAGTATCTAGACTTTGCAAATGTCCCTCATGTTGTTCAACTCTATAGCAAGCACTTGGACTTTTATTTAATAATGAAATTTTATCACATGTTGCATTAGTCACGATTTGAGAGAGAGAGAATTTAAAGAAATAGCCATGTGATTATGGACACTTGTAAATGTAAAACCTGCAGGTAGGCTGCCAGGCTGAAGACCCAGGGAAGAACTAATGTTCCAGCTCAAGTCTAAAAGCAGTTTGGAGGCAATATTCCCTCCATTCCCTTAATACCTTCTTGTTCCCTTAATATCTTCAGCTGATTGTATGATGCCCACTCATATAATGGAAACTAAACTGCATTCATCAAAGGCTCAAAGATTTAAATGTTAACTACATTAAAAAAAAAAACAGCTTCATAACATCATGCAGAATGGTATGTGACTGAGTATCTGGGTACCATGACCTAGTCAAGTTGACACATAAAATTAAGCATCATAAGTGATCCCAAAAGATCAAACACTTAGCACTAAAATTAAAAACAACACTATAATTAATTTAATCAAGATACTAAGAAAACTATCTCTGGTATTTCATTTATTTATTTATTTATGATAGTCACACACACACACACACACACACAGAGAGAGAGAGAGAGAAGCAGAGACCTAGGCAGAGGGAGAAGCAGGCTCCATGCACCAGGAGCCCAACGTGGGATTCGATCCTGGGTCTCCAGGATCATACCCTGGGCCAAAGGCAGGTGCTAAACCGCTGCGCCACCCAGGGATCCCTATCTCTGGTATTTCTTTGAGAGAATTTACAAACTTAGCTATGGGGATATGACAAATATCAGCGACCACTTAAGTAATGAAGATGCTCTATCCCAGAAGTGTCCTTATGATCAACATCACCTTAAACTATAATGCAAGCAAACTACATCCTAATGGCAATGCTGTAAAATCTTTGATCTCTTCCTTCTGAAATACTTTGGGCTAGAAATGTTAATTTATCAAATTCAGGATCCTCAGTATAATAGAGGATCCTCATATCTACTTCTCAGAATTCTCCTGACCATTGTATCACATAAGGCCTCTACCATAGTCCCTGGCACAGAGTAGACATTTAACAAATCGCATGTCCCTCTCTCTCCGTGTCACCATTCTTAAAACTGTCCGTCATAATTGAGTCAGAAGAAAGCTATATGATTATTCATTAAACTTGACCCAGGCAATGTCCCCCTGCTGTGCCTTCACCTTTGTGTGTTTGAATCCAATGATTGTAGGACTATAGTCCTAATAAATAGTAACTAGTCAAAAGGTTAGGATGTCTTTATCACCCCCTGTAACATAGAATAGACAGGGGCTAACTGGATATTTTAACTAGATATTTTCTGTTGTGATAAAACATTATTATTATTAATATTATTATTTTTGAAGGAAACTAATGCTTGGGTATTGCTTAAGCTTACTCTATATTTATTCAATGATATGTGAATTATATGTATGCATAAATATGTTATGGACATATAAAACTAATAAATACACAAAATACATATTTTCATTATCCCATAGCCAGGTAGAATCACGTGGTAGTTGTTTTACGTCTATCTCCAAATCAAAACTTCATTTTAGATACGCTCTTCTTATTCTCCACTACAGGTGGAAGTACATTATTAGAGGACCAACTCACAATTTAGTAAGTGCAGTGAGAGCCAGTAAATGGCAATTGTTGACAGGGAAGACTTTTCATTGAAAAGAGAATTCAATATTTGACTTGAAAAACCAAAGATATGCTTCATTTATATCTTCTAGATTCACTGAGACATTTCACTATTTGCCTCATAAAGTAACTTATATAAGCTTCTGATTAACAGAGAATATTGAGGATATTCTGTTATTGTCTGAATACTTATTTTAGAATATTCATGATTTTTAAAAATCACTTGCCTATAGGTTAGTTAGTGAGGCATAAGGAAACCTCATATGTCCCTTAGGTGCTTAGAGCTCAGAATACTGATCTATCAGGTGGGGATTTTAAATATCCTTTTCCTGAAGCTTAACCAAGAAGAAGCAGTCATGGGGTTTGAGGTCTGATATATTATTCTAAAAAATAAAAATTAAATTAGGCTTGACTATGGCTAGCAGAGAAAGGAGGGGAAAAATAACTTTGTTTAGCTGTTGGTGGTACTGAATTTAAAAATAACTAGATATAGATGGATGATAGATAGATGATAGAAATCGGTAGATAGTGGAATGCATGTTATTGCCCAGAAACCAAGAAAGTTTAAAGGTTATGGAAGTGGTTTATATCGGAAATTTGTAACCTGTAGCACAAGAAAGTTCAAGGAAAAGAGAAAGTAGCAGGCAAGCAAAAACAATGTCAGGATCTCAGCCAGGCTAGAAAGAACACAGATGAGACTCCATAAAGAAAAGCTGGCTTGCTGAGTCTGGAACCAGGTGGCAAGGAAGCAAATAAATAGATGCTGCTACTGGCAGGACAACAAATTGTGAAGTGATCTAAAGATCTAGAAAATATGTGTGAATTACAAGAGTGCATATGCTCTGTGCCTGGCCCTGTGCCTAGTTTTGAGTGCTTGTTTTAGGTTGTAGTCATCTTGAAAGCCTCGAATGCTTTCCTGACGGTTGGCCATTCTCTGCCCAGTCATTGCTATGGTAAATGGCCCTGAGGCCTGTGAGTTTCTATCATCTGAAGGTGAGAGCTTCTGGTCTCTCCCATTACTTTTTCACATACAGGTCCACAGTACAAAGATATAATGCAGTGTCCTAGTTGCTGTCTGAGAAGCTATGTGACACCACCTGGAAATGTGGGTAAGTGTGTGGGTAAGGTGTGTCAAAGAAGACAAGAAGTCAATGGATAAATTGCTTCCTCAATGTTCCCTTCACTGGGTGGGCCTTAAGCTTAGTTTTCCACGCACCTGTTAGAAGGCATGCTGTGTTTCTTGGTGAAGTAATGACTAGCTTTATAATACGCCATCTGGTATTTGTTTTCCTATCTTATTATGCCTTATTATTTCCTTCATTTTTGCTGTTCTGGGCCTGCCCTTTACAATAATGTTTTAGCATGTAAGTTTTGTTTTGAGCTGTTTTCTGGAGAACTTGAGCTAACCCAAGAGTTCTACAAATAGTACTAGAAAGCAGACACTGAGGATGAGACTTGGTTCTTGGATTACCTACTCATCTGAAACCAGTAAGATCCCATTCTTGATGGGCACCATTTTAATTATTATCCTAGCATGTAGTAGCCTCAAAAATCACTAAAATTTTCACCTGTGGTTAATTGATTGAGGTGAGAGGCAAGCGAAGGGCAGGTCATTAGGAGAACAAATAGCTGTGATGTTTAATCAGCATGACATAAATATATACTTAACAGCCCCATTTTGATGGCATTGGAGACTTGCAAAAATAAATTGATGGGCTAGGGGAATTAATTGCCAGTTTAAGGCACACTCTGAAAGTCAGAGCTCCTTGATGATAGGCCCTATCTTCAGCTTCAGGAAATATTGAAACTAAAAATCAAGCCCAGACTCTTATTTTGAGGGTAGAGGAATATAAAGGAGACAAAAATATGCATCCTTATATCCTTTATCAAAGGCAGAGCATGTGCAGAAAAAAGTGAAATCCTTAGACCAGGGATATTTTAGTGGATGAGTCTAGTTTATCAAGACATAACTTAAATATAAAGCACTACACATTTTACAGTGCACAATTTCATAAATGTTGGCATATGCATAGGCTTGGGAAATCATCACTAAAGTCAAGAAAATAGAAATATGACCTTCAAAATTCTCCTTATTTTGTGATTCTTCCTTCATGCCCCTTAGCCATGCAATCATTGATATGCTGTCCCTAGAAAGAAGATTGTATCTTTTGAACTTTTATAAAAGTGAAATGAAACATTATGAACTCATTTTTTGCATGCTTTTTTAATTCATTGTAACTAGGTTGGGATTCATCCAAATTTTTTAGGTATACCAATAATTTATTCAATTTTATTGCTGAGTAGTATTCTATTGTACAGATATGCCATAACTTGCCTATACATTCACCTTTTGATGCTGGAGTTGTTTCCAATTTCGGGCCATTATAAACAAATCATTATGAAAACTTGTATACAAGTCATTGGATGGACACATGCATTTATTTTTCTTGAATAGATGCCAAGAAATAGAAAGACCAGGTCATATAGTAGGAATATGTTTATAACTGGCTATCTAGTTTTGAAAGTAGTTCAATCAATCATTCTTTTTTCTCACTAGCTGTGTAAGGGAATTCTAATTGTGCTTCACTCTTTCTTAAACTTGGTACAAACAATTTTTAATGTTAGATATTCGACTGGAATGCAATGGCATATAATTTTTATAATTTGAATTTCCTTACTAATAATGATGTTGAATATTGTTTATGTGGTTATCTGATATAAGCATATCCTTTTTTGGTGAAAAATCTTTTGTCCATTTTTTTTGGCTTATTTTCTTAGTACCGAGTTTTGAATTTTATTCATATATTTTAGGTAAAGTCATTTATTAAATATGTGCTATGTAAATATTTTCACCTAGTCTGTTGCTTGTCTTTTCTATCTTAATAGTATATTTTCAAGAGAAAAACATTTATTTTGATAAACTCAAATTTTTATTTATTTATTATTTCTTTGAAAGGCAGTGATTTTGGTGTTGCAACTAAAAAATTGTTGCTTAAGTGAAGATTACAAACATTTACTCATTTATTTTCTTCTAGTAGTATAGTTTTAAGTTTTTATTTAGGGCTATGATGCATCTTGAGTTAATTTTTTATGTGATTAAAATTAAGGATCAATTTTTTTTCTTTTTTTTAGGGATCAATTTTTTTTTTCATGGAGCAGTTAATTATTTCAACCGTAGAAAAGACTGTCTATCAGGTAATGGAATGACATTTTTCCTTTAACAAAACTAAATTGATTGTATAAATGTATTTTTGCACTTTCTTCCTATTCCAATGACCTATTTGAATAGCTTGATGCCAATATAACACTGTCTTGATTATTACAGCTTTAATAGTAAGTGTTAAAGTTAATGTAATCCTTCCAATTTTGTTCTTTTTTTATTACAATGTGTTTTATTTCCCCTTTTACATTTCCGTAAGAATTTTGGGATCAGCATCTCAATTTTTATAACAAAGTTCCTGCTGGGACATTGATATCATGTTTTTTTTTTTTTTAAGATTTTATTTATTTATTCATGAGATACACACACAGAGAGGCAGAGACATAGGGAGAGGGAGAAGCAGGCTCCATGCAGAGAGCCCGCCGTGGGACTGGATCCCAGGACTCGAGGATCATGCCCTGGGCCTAAGGCAGGCACTCAACCGCTGAGCCACCCAGGCATCCCGACATTGATATCATGTTGAATCTAGAAATTCATTTGAAGAGGTTTGACATCTTAAAGATATTGACTCTGCCATCCATAAAAAGTTTATCTCTCCATTTATTTGTTATTTTAAATTTATATCAGCATTATGTTTTAGTTTTCAACCTAAAACATCTTTTATCATATTTATTCCTAATTATTTCATAGTTTTAATACTGTTGTAAATGGTATGTTGTTGTTTTTCTTTTTGCACTTTAAATTTCTGATTAATTGTATTTTGTAAAATCGCAGTTGTTTTTTGTTTGTTTAATGATCTAGGATCCTGTACACACACTGAAACTCAGCTACTTATTCTAGTAGGGCTTTTTTTTTTTTTTTTGTAAATTCCATAGGATTTTCTTCATAAATGATCATATTATTTATTAACTAGTCATATCTTTTTGGTTTGAAAGCCTTTAATTTTATTCATTTTATTATTTATTTATTTATTTATTTATTTATTTATTTACCTTATTGCAATGGCTACAATGTTCAGCTCAATGTTAAAGCAGTGAGAGGAGAGATTTGTACCTCCACTATATAAGTATAATGTTAGCTGACAGGTTTTCCATTAAAGCCCATTGTCTGGTTGAGGAAATTTTCTTCTTTTTGTAGTTTGCTGAAATATTTTTATCAAGAATAGATGTTACATGTTGACAAATGATTTTCCTGAATATGTTGAGATACGTTTTGTTAATGTTGTGAAATACAGTGATAGATTTTTGAAATCAGTCCAGCAGCTCCATGATAAGCCTACTTTTTACAAATAGTTGTATTCAACTGGATGAATTTTGTTAAGAATTCTTGAATTTGTGTTCTTGAGTACTTTGAATTTGATACTGATATGTAGTTCGTTTTCATGTCAGAATTATGTTGGCTTCATAGAGAAGTCTTCATTCCTTTTTTTAATTTTTTGAAAGGACTTATTGATTAAGAATTATTTATGTCTCTAAGGTTTAGTAGAATTTTGTAGTGAATGCTTTTGGGCTTGGAGTTTTCTTTGTTGAAAAGTTCAACCTACAAACTCAAATTCTTTAACAGATTTGGGACAATTCAGGTTATTTCTTTATTCCTGGGTAAGTTTTACTAGTTAATGAACTTTCAAAGAATTGGATAATTTTATGTAAGTTGTCATAAAATGTTCAAAACTCTCAACTAAGTATGTGTAGAATAAATCTGCCTTAACATAATAAAAGCCATATTTAACAAACCCACGGATGACATCATATTCTTTGGTGAAAAGCTGGAAGATAAGAAACAAGACACAGTTGGCCATTCCCACCATAGTATTCAACATAGTATTGGGAAGTTCTGGCCAGAGCAATTAGGCAAGGGAAAAAATGTAAAAGGCAGCAGCCTAAATGGAAAGGAAGAAATTTTAAAAGATCATTATTTCCAGGTGCCGTGATATTATATAGAGAGACCATAAATACTCCACTCATATACTGTTACAAAAATAAATGCATTCATTAAGGTAATGGGATACAAAATCTTAATAGGAAAAATTTGTTGCATTTCTATATGCTAGTAATGAATTATCAGAAAGAAAATTTAAGAAAATAATTTCACAATTATATACAAACTATATAGAAATAAATTTGGACAAAGAGGTAAAGACCTGCACACTAAAAACTATGATGTTTTGACAGAAATTGAAGAAGACACAAATAAATGGAAAAAAAAATTTAGTGCTCAAAGATTGGAAGAACTAATGTTGTCAAAATGTCCATACCACCAAAAGTAGTCTACGGATTCAGTGCAATCTCTATCAAATTCCTATGACATTTTTCACAGAAATAGAAAAAATTTTCAAAAATTTCTATGAAAATACAAAAGAATCCCAAATAGAGCAATCTTAAGGAAGAATAAAGCTAGAGGCATCATGCTCCTAGCTTAAACTATAGTACAAAACTATATTAATCAAAACTGTATGATACTGGCATAAAAATAGATACAATGACCAATAGAACAGAATAGACAGCCCTCTAAACCCATGCAAATACAGTCAATTAATTTACAACATAGGAGCCAAGAATGTATAATAAGAAAAGGACAGTCTCTTCAATAAATTGTGTTAAGAAAGCTGGACAACTGCATACAAAGGAATAAAACTAGATCTCTATCTTACCTTAAAAAAATTAACTGAAAATAAATTAAATTGAATTTAGGACCCAATCCATAAACTTTCTACAAGAAAATATAAGTAGTAAGCTCCTGACATAGGTCTTGGTAATGAGCTTTTCGATGCAATACCCAAAGCAGAGACAGCAAAAGCAAAAATAAACAAGTAGGGCTACATCAAACCAAGAAATTTCTGTACAGCAAAGGAAACCATCAACAAAATGAAAAGGCAACATACTGAATAGAATAAAATATTTGCAAATCATATATCTGATATGTGGTTAGTATCCAAAGTATATGGTGGACTCATACAACTTAGTGCAACTCAATACATACAATACATACAATACATACAATACATACAACTCAACTTTATAAATAGAGGATCTAAATGGACATTTTTTTCCCCAGAAAAGACATACAGATGGCCAACAGGTAATGAAAAGGTGCTCAACATCATTGATTATCAGGGAAATGCAAATCAAAACCACAATGAAATATTACCTCATATCTGTAAGAATGGCTATTATCAAATAAACAACCAACCAAACAAACAAGAAATATCAAGTGTTCCTGAGCAAATGGAGGAGAGCCATTGTGTGCTGTTGGTGGGAATGTAAATTGGTACAGCCACCAAGGAAAACAGTATGGGGATTCCTCAAGAAATTAAAAATAGGAGTACCCGAGTGTTCAAGTCAGCTAAGAGCCCAACTCTTGATTTTGGCTCAGGTCATGATCTCAGGGTCATGAGATAGAGCCCAGCATCAGACTCCACTCTCAGCATGGAGCCTGCTAAGACACACACACACAAGAATATAATTCAGCCAGAATAAAGATGAAAATCTTGCCACTGGTGGCAATATTGAGGACATCATGCTAAATGAGGTAAGTCAGACAGAAAGAGACAAGCACCACATGATCTCATTTGTATGTAGATTATTAAAAAAAAAAAAAAAAGACAAGGGTGCCTGGGTGACTCAGTCAGTTAAGTGTCCGAATCTTGATCTCAGTTTAGGTCTTAATCTCAGGGTTGTGAGTTCAAGCCCCAAGTGGGAATCCACACTAAGTATGGAGCCTACATGGAAAAAAAAAAAGACAAAAATAAACTCATATTTGCAGCATAGTGATTATAGTTAATAATACTGAGTTGTA
The DNA here is from genome assembly GCF_003254725.2 of Canis lupus dingo. Lineage (NCBI taxonomy): Eukaryota > Metazoa > Chordata > Mammalia > Carnivora > Canidae > Canis > Canis lupus. Next base: position 25,451,750 of record NC_064261.1, on the reverse strand, counting down.
TATTTGGAAATTGTTAAAAGAGTATATTTTAAAGTTCTCATCCCAAGAAAAAAATTGTAACTACATATGGCGATGGATGTTAACTAGGATTATTGTGGAGATCATTTTGCAAAATGTTCAATCATTATGTTATACATCTGCAACTATTGTGATGTTATATGTCAATTATATCTCAATTAAAAACATTAATTGAAGATCTAATTTATACCAGGCACTTCCCTCAGTGTTGTGGATTTAAAAAATATCTTCCTGGACAGCCCCAGTGGCGCAGCGGTTTAGCGCTGCTTGCAGCCCAGGACGTGATTCTGCACACCCTGGATCAAGTCCCTCGTCAGGCTCCCTGCATGGAGCCTGCTTCTCCCTCTGCCTGTGTCTCTGCCTCTCTCTGTGTGTCTCTATGAATAAATAAATAAAATCTTTAAAAAAAAATATCGTCTTTCCCTATATTTAGGAGGAATCCATCTTTAAACATTTTTTCAAAATTTTAATTATTAAACTGGTTGTGGCATATATGGAGAGTCTCTATAACATTCTTGTAACTTTTCTGTAAATATAAAACTATTCTAAAATATTATTCATTGGGGCACCTGGGTAGCTCAGTCGGTTGAGCGTCTGCCTTTGCCTGAGTTCATGATCCCAGGTCCTAGGATCCAGCCCCACATCAGTCTCCCTGCTCAGCAGGGATCCTGCTTCTCTTTCTCCCTCTCCCTCTGCCCTTTGCCCCTCTCATTCTCTTTCTCTGAAATAAATAAAATATTTAAAAATAAATAAAATAAAATATTATTTATTAAATGTTTTAAAAATTCAAAATAATCCCTTATTATCGTTTTAATATCTATAGAATTTATTGTGATGTCAACTCTCTAGTTCTTGATTTTGAAAATCTGTGTCTTTTCTCTTTTTCCTGATCAGTCTGACTCGGGTTATCAATTTTATTTACCTTACCAAAGAACCAGCTTTTGGCTTCAACAATTTGTTGACTATTTGTCTTCTACTTCTTTGGTTTCTACTCTAATCTGTATATCTTCTCTTCTCCTTTCTTGGGGTTTTAGTTTTTTTTCTTTTTGTAGTTCCCTAAAGTAGAAATGGGGACCATTGATTAGAGATTATTCTTTTGAATAATCGTGTTAAAAATTAAATACAATAAACTTCACACTTGACTGAGTAAATTTTGCTTTATCTGAATCCCATAAATTTTTACATGATTTGTTTTCATTTTAATTTATTTCAAATACGTTCTGATTTCTGTTTTTTTTTAAAGATTTATTTATTTATTTAAGAAAGAGTGTGTGAGACAGCATAAGCAGGAGAGGGAGAGAAGATCTTAAGCAGACCACTCCACACTGAATGCAGAGCTCCATTCGAAGCTTGATCCCAGGACACCAAGATCAGGACCCCAGCTAAAACCAAGAGTCCATGCTCAAATGACCGTGCTGCCCAGGAGCCCCTCTAATATATACTTTAAATATAAGTTTGTACCATATATTATTTAGAAGTGCTTTTTCATTTGGGGACTTTCCATAAACAAATAATCAATAGGTCATAGTTATATGATATAATATGATATTATATGATAGAATAAGATATGATAGGTCATATCATTTGTAATTGATTTGTGTGAATATGAAAAGAATGTGTATTCTCCTGTTATTGGATAAAGTGTTCTATAAACGTCAATTGATTAAGTTGGACCATAACGTTTTCATGTTTTCTAAATCCAAACATTTATTTAATAAATTATTGAAACTATGAGTTTAAATCTTTTTTTTAAGATTTGTTTATTTATTTATGATAGACATAGAGCGAGAGAGAGAGAGAGGCAGAGTGTGTCACAGGCAGAGGGAGAAGCAGGCTCCATACCAGGAGCCCCATGTGGGACTCGATCCTGGTACTCCAGGATCACGCCCGGGCCAAAGGCAGGCGCCAAACCGCTGAGCCACCCAGGGATGCCTATGAGTTTAAATCTTTGGTATACTTGTAGATTTATTTAATTCTCCTAACAGTTTTATTAGTTTTTGTTTCATATAATTCAAAATTCTATTACCATGCATAAACATTTAACAGTGTGTGTGCTCTTCAAAAATTGAACTTTTATCATCATAAAATAACCCTGTTTATCCCTACTAATGTATTTTCGTTTATTATATCTGATAGCATTATAGCTATATAAGCTTCTTCTATAGATTAGGGCTAATATGGCATATCTTTCTTCATCCTTTTACATTTTTTTTTTATTTCTGTCTTCTCACTTAAAGTCGATTTCATGTAAAAACTAAATAAATTTTATCTAATCTGACAGTCTTTGCCTTTGTAGTTTTGATTTGTATTTCCCCGATGATCAATGACATTGAGCATCTTTTCATGTGTCTGTTGGCCATCTGGATATCTTCTGTGGAAAAATGTCTATGTCTTCTGCCCATTTTGAACTGGATTATTTGTTTTTTTTTTTTAATTCTGTTCTATTGATCTATGTGTCTATTTTTGTGCCAGTATCATATTGTTTTGATCACTACAACTTGGTAATATAACTTGAAGCCTGGATTGTGATGCCCCCAGCTAGCGTATGTCACTTTTAATAGATAAGTTATAAAAGAAGAAATAATTAAAACTCAATATTTAAATTTCATTTGCAAATATCTAGAAATATTAAACCTCAAGAAAATAGAAATTATAAAAAATAAAAGCTGAAGTTATTAAAATGGAAAATAATTTATAATATGGAAAATCAGAAATTCCAAGAGGTGGTTATTTGACAAAATTAATAAAATGAACAGCTCCTAGTAAAACTGAGCAATAAAAGAAAGAAGTGAAATACCACCTATCAATAATAGTTCAAAAAAAGGATAAATCAGTAAAAATCTTGTGAAAAAGACTCGAAAATATTACATGAATAAATTTAGCAAATGAAATAGGTGCAGTTCTTGTTATAATTTACCAAAAATTACAATGAGATGAATATATGACTATTCCTGTATATTTAAGAAATGAAAAATATTATTAAAAATATTCTTTCAATAAAATTATAAGCCCCTATACTTTACCTGAGGAATTCTTCCAAACATATAAGAACGATATATATTTATATATAAATAAACATATTAAAAAGCATCATAACTAGGAAGCTGAGAGGAGATAAAGTGAAATTATTTAACACATCTGATTAATTAAAATAAAGGCAGAAAATGAGCGTCAGAGGAGTAAAAGCAAAATGGGCAAATATATAAATATTCATATTGAATATAAATTGATGAAGCATTTAAATTAAATATAGAAATTGTTCCATTGGTGAGGGAAAGATTTAATAACATATATTTATTTAAAATGCACTTGAAATTTAGGTAAGAGCAAGGATATAGAAAAATTATACCATATTTTACTGTATTATATCATAAAAAGAGTATGCATCAAAGAAGTCATGCAGCATATTAAATAAATGTCAAAACAGTGCACTGCAATAGTTAAAAGAATAATTTCAAAATGATAAATCAGAAATTTTATGAGAAAGACAAAAAAAGTGTGTGCATATCAAGTTTCAATATAAATAAATGTAAACTTATAGAGCCAAAGGAATAAACAAATACAAAATTCGTAGATTGAGATTTTAGTGTCCCTCCATCAGCAACAGAAAAATTAGACAGATTCAGGAAATATATAGGGAATCTCAACAAAACCATCAATCAACATGATCTATTGGCATAATTGAACTCTACTCTCCACAACTATAAACTACATATTCTTTCCAAGTGAATGTGGAACAGACATGTTTGGCAAAAGATAAATCTCAATAAAATTCAAAAGAATGCAAGGTTCAGAGGGTTCTGTATAGTAGCATTAAATTACAAATGATAACAATGTTATCCAGAAAGTTCTGAAATATTTAGAAATTACATATCAAACTTCTAAATAGCTTGTGAGTCAAAAAGAAATCATAGGGAAAATTAGTAAATCTTTCACACAAAATGACTGGTTTGATATAGTTAAAGCAATGTTTAGTGGGAAATTTATAGTTCTAAATGTCTATATAAGAAAGGAAAAATATTTAAATGTAATTATCTATTACAAAACTAAAAGGCAACTGACAGAATGGTAGAAGATATTTGCAAATGACGTATCCGATAAAGGGTTAATATCCAGAATCTATAAGGAACTTATCAAACTCAACACCCCCCAAAAAACAAATAATCCAGTTAATAAATGAGCAAAAGACATGAATAGACACTTTTCCGAAGAAGACATCCAGATGGCTAACATGTATGAAAAAATGCTCAGCATCACTCATCAGCAAGGAAATACAAATCAAAACCACAATGACATACCATCTCACACTCATCAAAATGGTTAAAATTAACAAGTCAGGGACAGTAGATGTTGGTGAGGATATGGAGGAAGGGAAGCCTTTTAATACTCTTTGTGGGAATGCAAAAAAACTGGTGCAGCCACTCTGGAAAACAGCATGGAGGCTCCTCAAAAAGACAAAAATAGAGCTACCCTATGACCCAGCAATTACCCTACTAGGTATTTATGCAAAGGATACAAAAATGCTGATTTGAAGGAGTACATGCATCCCAATACTTGTAGCAGCATTATCAACAATAGCCAAATAATGGAAAAAGCCCAAATATCTATCAACTGATGAATAGATAAAGAAAATGCGATATATATTAGAATATTAGTCAGCAATCAGAAAGAATGGAATTTTGTTATTTGCAGCAATGTGGATGGAACTAGAATGTATTACGCTAAAAGAAATAAGTCAAAGGAAGACAAATATCATATGATCTCACTCGTATGTGGAATTTAAGAAACAAAACAGACGAACATAGGAGAAATGAAGGAAAAATAAGATAAAAACAGAAAGGAAGGCAGACCATGAAAGATTCTTAAATGTAGAGAACAAACTGAGGATGGGTGGGGGAGAGGGAGTCAGGGAATAGGCTAAATGGGTGATGGGTAATAAGGAGGGCAATTGTTGGGATGAGCATTGAATGTTATATATAAGCAATGAATCACTAAATACTACTCACAAGACCAATAGCACACTATATGTTAACTAGCTTGAACTTAAACTTTAAAAAAAAGTAATTTCCTATGTTTTTTTTTTTTTTTTTTACCAGAAAGGTAGAAAACCAAAGCAAACTGAACCCAAAGTAACCAGAAGGCCGAGAATAGCAATTAAACACACAAACAGGAATGGAAAACAAACAGTAGACAAAATTCGCAAAGTCAATGTTTTTTTTTTTTAAGATTAAAAATTGCTAAGCTTCTAGCAAGATTATTCAGCATAAAAAAAGATAGTAAACACAAAATCTCAATATCAGGATTATATCAGTATAAATGCCATAGACATTAGTAAATGAGGGTATATTATAAAGAAATATTTTAGAAATGTGATAAATGAAATGGGAATATTCTTTGAAAAACAGGACTTATCAAACCTGACCTGAGAAGTAAAATAACTGAATAGCCCATACCCAGAAAAAGAAATTGAACACGTATAAAAGAGCTCTGACCGAGTGGTTTCCTTTTTTACTTCTAGCAGACATTTATAGCAGATCTGATACTAGTCTCACAGAAATAGACATTCTGCCTTTGGCCATGGTTCCAAAGGGCTGATTGCATTTGATTGGTGCAAGGATATGGGTTTCTCATCTCTTTTTCTTTGGATTTCAGCTTCTCCTGTTTTCATCACCAATGCTCACCCTTGCTTTAGCGATTATTAATCACCGAAATTCTGGCCCTTTTAGAGGGCTTGCTTGTGTGGTTTTCCCCCTCACTCAAATGGGCACTTCATTTCTGTGTTGTACCCTTTACTAGTACATATAACAATTCAGTTAATACTGATACAGTAGTCTAAATTATCAATGCTTTATCTGATAAAATTATCCATCTCCCTTTCTTTTCATACTAGTGTCAATTGTAATAACCTCAGTTCAATTTTAACCTGTCTGTGTTAAATGTTGTTTTTGTTCTTCACTTTATTTTTTTGACGATTTTCCTTTTTTTTTTCAATGCCTATTAATTCTATTCTGTTATTTTTTTCTAAGGTTTTGGGTTTCTTTATTATCTTTATATATTTTTGATATCCATTCATTATACATTACAGATTGTTCTAGTATCTCAGAACATGAGAAAATGATTAACCTCTTGCATTAGAGGACATACTAGCCTATAAAGTAAGTATATGTTTGCAAATATTTATATAAGATTGCTTCTTGATGTATTTTGTATTTGAATTTGTCATCTTGGAGGTCTTCCCATAGGAATCCATAGTGTGTTGGTTTTAGGTATTCCTGGTTCAAGGCTGAACTAGGAACCATTTATATATTGCAATATGATCATCATCGTAGTGCCCACTAACGCCTCTAGTGCATCACATAATTATCACTGTGTGTGTGTGTATGTTGGGAATTGTCAAGATTTAGTCTTTTAGCACCTTTCAAGTTTATAGTATTGTCTGTAATCACTATGTTATGCATTCACTTTCTAGGACTTATCTGTGTAGTTGTCAAGTTTATACCCTTAATAGCATCCCCAGCACCAGTATCCCCACCCTGCAACCCTTGTTAACCACCATTCTTTCTTTTTTTCTTTTCTTTTTTTCTTTTTTGTTAACCACCATTCTACTCTCCTTTTACATGTTCAAGGGTTCCATTATGTCCTCATTCAGGTCAACGCTTGCTATATAACTTGTCTTCTTGATATTAGTCATTCTGACAGGTATGAGGTGATATCTCCTTGTGGTTTTGGTTTGCATTACACTGATGACTGGTGACTTGAAGCATCTTTTTCGTGTACCTGTTGATCATTTGGATATCTTCTTTGGAAAAATGTTTATTTAGGTCCCTTGTCCATTTTTTTATTCAGGTTGTTTTTTATTATTGAATTATGAGTTCCTTATGTATTTTGGATATTAGCCACTTATCTGATATAACATTTACAAATATTTTCCTCCTATTCTGTAGGTTACCCTTTCATTTTGTTTATTGTTTTGTTTTTATGTTGCCTGTGATTTTGATGTCATATACAAAGCATCATTTTTCAAACTAATGTCAAAGAGCATTCTTGACATCTACATTTTCTTCTAGGAGTTTTATGTAGCATTATGTTTTAGCCTTTACTCCATTTCGAATGACATAAATGAAGGGCCCAATTTCATTTTTCTGCATATACTTATCCAGTTTTCCCAATGTCATTTGTGAAAGAGACTATCCTTTTCCCATTGAATGTTCTTGGATCCATTGTCAAATATTAGCTGGGCATATATGCAAGAGTTTATTCCCAGGTTCTTGATGCTGGTCTATGTGTCTATATTTTTGTTTTTTGCTAATACAATAGTATTTTAATTACTATAGCTTTGTAATGTACTGTGAAATCAGGAAATCTGACTTTGCTGTTCTTTCTCAGGATCACTTTAGCTATTTGGAGTCTTCTGTGGTTCTATACAAATTTTAGGATTTTTTTGTCTATTTCCATAAAAAATCATTAGAAATTTGATAGGGATTTTATTGAATCTATAAAGGGCTTGTGTATTATGGACATTTTATTTTACTTTTTGTTTTGTTTTGTTTTAAAGATTTTATTTATTTATTCATGAGAGACACAAAGAGAGAGAGCGAGAGAGAGGCAGAGATACAGGCAGAGGGAGAAGCAGGCTCCATGCAGGGATCCCGAGGTGGGACTCGGTCGGAGGTCTCCAGGATCACGCCGTGGGGAGAAGGCGGCGCTAAACCACAGAGCCACCTGGACTGCTCTGGATATTTTAATAATATTAATTGTTCTGATCCATGAACAAGGAAGATCTTTCCATTTGTTTCTGTCTTCATCAGTTTCTTTCATTGGGGTCTTGAGTGTTCATTGAATAGATCTTTCACTTCCTTAGTTAAATTTATTCCTAGGTATTTTATTGGGTTTTTCTATGCTATTGTAAATGCGATGGGCTTTTTATTTCTTTTTCAGATGTTTCATTGTTAATTTATGGGGCCATAATTGATTTCTATGTTAATTTTATATCCTAAAACTTTACTGAATTCTTTGATTGGTTCCAACAGTTTTTTTATTGAGTCTTCAGGATTTTCTATATATCTGATTATATTATCTGCAAATAATGACAATTTTACTCCTTCCTTTCCAATTTGGGTGCCCCTTATTTTTTTTTTATCTTATCAAATTGCTTTAGCTAGGACTTCCAGTACTCTTTTGAATAAAAATGTCAAATGTCGATATCCTTGTCTTATTTCTAATGCTAGAGAAAAAGCTTTCAAATTTTCACAGTTGAGTGTAATATTAACTGTGAGTTTGTTATATATGGCTTTAATATGTTCCTTGTATACCCGATTTGTTAAGTATACAAAGGAAATATATGAATATACCTATCAGTAGACACAAAAAGGTCTTCTGTTTTGTCAAATATTTCTTTTGCGTATCATGATTATATGATTTTATCTTTCATTCTTTTAATGTGGTGTATCTCATTTATTTATTTGCACATGTTGAACCATCCTTGTATCCCAAAGATAAATCCCATTTGGTCATTATATATTATCTTTTTAATGTGTTGTTGAATTCAGTGCACTAATATTTTGTTGAGAATTTTTGTGTGTATATTTATCAAGGATATTGTCCTGGAGTTTTCTTTCTTTGTAATGTCCTTACGTAACTTTGGTATTAGGGAAATGCTGCTAACCTCATAAAATGAGTTTGGAAGTATTCTTTCTTCATTTTTTTGGAAGACCTCAAGAAGGATTGACATTAATTATTCTTTAAATTTTTGGTTGAATTTTATTTTCATTACTGAATCAGTCTCCTTACTTGTTATTAGTATACTCAGATTTTATATTTCTTTCTGATTCAGTTTTGATGGGTTGAATGTTTATAGGAATGCATCCATTTCTTCTAACTAGCTAATCCAAATTGTTCATATATTATTGTTCATAGCAGTCTCTTATTATCCTATGTATTTCTGTAGTGTCAGTGGTAATGTTTCCTCTTTCATTTATGACTTAAGTGTTCTCTTTTTATTCATTAATCTAGATAAAGATTTGTTCATCCTATTTATCTTAAAAAACAAATCTTAATTTTGTTGATTTTTTCTATTATTTTTCTGGTCTCTCTTCCATCTTCAGGCTGATCTTCATTATTTCCTTTCTTCTGCTGAGTTTGGACCTGATGTTTCCTCTGCTTCTGATTCCTTGGAGTAAAAGGTAAGATTTTTTTTTTTTTTTAGCTTTCCATTTTCTTAATATATGCATCTATCATTATAATTATGATAGATTTAGCTTTAAACTGAGACCTCTTATCCTATTTCATGTATAGTTACATATTGTACATGGAAGTAAGCAATGACTACATTTCTGATGCATGGACAAATGGCCACTGACTTTGGCTTCAAAAAACATATTTGTTTAGGTTTAAAAAATGAGTTAAATATGTACGTAGGTGATGTACTTCATTTACAATTAAAGACATTTTAGAAGTTAATAATTTCCAAGATTATTCAAAGTAAAACTTATGTAGATTATATTTTATTATATATTACAATCTGAAGATTCTTCATAATTCCTAAAATTACCTAATTCTCCTCTTTTCACAGGACAATCTTTGAACTCTTTAGTACATATCTAAAAGAATCATTGAATGCCTAGTCAGTTCTAGAATATTCTGTTACAAGAGCCCAGCTGTGTATTGCTCTTCACCTTTCTATGACCGCTTTATGTCCTTGATTAATAAATGAGGATGAGTGAAGCCAGTGTGTATGTATATATATGCACACACATTTATATACATAAACCCACACATAATATATACACATAAAAATTTTGGCGAATTACATTTTTTTATGAATTCAGATATTACTGTTAGGTGTAAGTAGAAGATTATTTGAACTGAAAAAATAATTAATACCATTCATGAATCAGGAATAACAAGTAGTAAAACAGGAGAAAAGTAAATGAAAAAGTGATTTGGTGATCAGTGATAGTGAAGAATTCTGAATTTAATTCTTAAAAGAAAAGAAAAAAAACAACAAAGCTGACTCTTCAAGCTATCAGGATTCCTAATGGAAACAGCTTTTTTGTGGCATCACAAAATTGGAAACCATAAAATTAGTTCTGTCTATCAAAATTAATCAGTTTTATGGAGAAATGTACTAATGATTCAATGCTTCTACTCACTGGAGGAGAGACTGGCAAGAATCTGAAATAATGGTCTAAATTCCCCAACTGCTGAATTATTTTTCTAATAAGTTCAGTAATTATTACACATACTTCATACTTTTACCTTCACTTAAATCAGTTCTGCTCCAAATATGACATGAGGGAAGATATTGCCGAACATTAGTCATTAATGTGCTTTGATTTATAGCAAATGGTGTTTAATATCCCTATAATTACTAATAAAAGTCTTTTATTTCATTTTTATATTCCTATGGAAGAGAGCTAAAAAGTCTTAATGGAACTGATTGTCAGAGTTATTTCCAAATTCAGAAATATAATTTCTCTAATATTAAAACTCTCTTTAGTTCTCTATATTTTAATCTTCAGTGTAAAAAAAGAAAGAAATAAAATATTACATGTTATAAAATTGACTTTAATTTATTATTTATGAAATAAAAGCCATGGTATGAATATCATATTTCCAATGTTGACCAACATTGTGCATCCATATATTAATTTCCTTTTGGGTAAAATATTTCTAGAATTTTATCATGTTTAAGATGAAATAAAGGTTTTTGGATTGTATTTTCTTATTAGAAAACATCAACTATTTGAGAACCTTGGTTCTAAGATAGCTTTATACCTTTACAGTAACCATTTCAATTCACTGCTATAATAAACATCCACTTTATGAGTAAAACAAAAGTTGGTGTAACAGATAAAAATCCAAGGTGACAACTCAAAGAAAAATAACTTTCTTTTTCTAAACCTTAATTGCTATCTTGACCACCTCTCTCCCACTCTCCCGCTGTGAGCTTACCCATAATACAGAATTTTCTCTTACCTTCTCAGACCTTAAGAGGTGGAGAGGTTTCTTGCAGAGGGCTGGGGCTTGGGCATTAGGGGAGGTGTGTAGTCCTTGTTTGTCATCCATCCACTATGGTGTCTCCTGAGATGCACGGTGCTCCCATCAGTCTTTAATTTTCAGTTCACAGATACCATTCCTGAATCTCTCTTCATTCCAGTGTCAAGCCTTCTGAGGTCTGGGGGCCTTATGGGATTATTCTGATGCTCTCATGCCACTTTTGAGCTGCAGGAAATGCTTAGAGGCTGTCTTTGTCCATTTATGTAGACTAGCCTTTCACAATCAGGATTTCTCATCTGAACTGCATACCAATAAATGAGTGATTATGTTTTCAACTGTCAAGCCTACTACATAATCAGTACCATTCTGGATGCATATTAGTTAATTCACTACTAGAATCAACAATTTCTAGACTATGGGGGATGTAGTAGTGTTTTTAGACTTATCTGGGAATAGAATGGGAGTCTGACTAGGGTGAAGGAGAATCTATAGTACCCCTTCTCAGCAGGCCATGAATATATACAATCTACTGATTTCCCTATGATTTGCTCACTACCCCACCCAGGATATCATATGTAGTAGGAAAGATTTGTTTTGGTTCATTATTTATACATCCAAAATTTTTCTGTAATGTTTAAGCCCAAGTTCTTGAATTTGACAACCCGATTATTTGACACAGAATGCTGTGTAATGAATGAATGAATGAATGCAGAATACCAAATCAATTGAGGAAGGATAATCACTGGAGAAAAAAAAGTGGGGAGTAGAATGGGGAACATAGATCAATGTTTCAAAACTATTTGTATGCTACACAAATAATACAAAGGAGAATATATAAAATCCTCATGGAATTAACAATCTAGAATAAAACATAATTGAGTAAGTGGCTCACATAGAGTTATTTTTAATTGATGTACACAAGACATGAAAACAACTACTACCTACTGAACTCAGATCATGAAAATGACTTTTACATTTAGTATGGTGTCTGTGTTAGATGTTATCACTGGTATTTTACAAGTAAGGAGGACAATGCTGAGAGAGGTTAAGTGACTTAATAAAGGTAATTAGTGGTGGAAGCTAGAGTCTAATTCCTGTTGTTAGTCTCCCACTATTTTACACGTAAGGAATAAGATATTTATGTAATGTTAATGAAATCAAGATTTTAAAAACGTGTAATTAACATTACTATTAGATTCAAAGATCATCAAGTGGGACAGAAACCTGGCTCCCCTCCACAGCATCTACATATTTGTCCTAAGAGTGACAGTGATTGATACAAGGACATCAAATTTTCTGGGTGAAACAATTTTTAAAACAGTTCATGTAATATAACTAAAGATACAAAAAGGCACATATCAGCTAAAGGGAGCAGAGTGTATTGTGGCATATCCTCCTGGGTGTACACACCTTCTAAAGATACCTCCAGTGAAAATGAGGATGCTGTTAATGGAGGATAATATTGCCTGTCTCTTTACCCCTGGCCTAACCTGCTCTTCTGGAAACTCAAGCTTTCTCACTAGGTGTGAACAAAAAATAATGCTTGTTTGTGAGAGTATATTGGCAGTGGGACAGAAAGACCAGTTTCCAGGGAAAAGTGGGGCTAGTACTCAGGCCTGTTTGAAGTGTGTTTCTGCAGTGCCCCTGCCAATGAGTCACTAAGACTGTCCTTAATTGCTACAGAAAGAAATCTTTTATCTCTGGAACATTTTCTATTTAACACTGCTTCCGGGGATGCCTGGGTTGCTCAGCGGTTGGGCATCTGCCTTCGGCTCAGGGCATGGTTCCGGACTTTGGGATTGAGTCCTATATCAGGCTTCCCGCATGGAGCCTGCATCTCCCTCTCCTATGTCTCTACCTCTCTCTCTCTCTCTCTGTCTCTCATGAATAAATAAAATCTTTTTAAAAATAAATAAATAAATAAAACTGCTTCTGATATTCAACTGAAACCTATTTTTGTATAACTTTACTACATAGAGCCTAGAAGAGAGGCTACTGCCCATCTACAATTTTACCACATTCTACAACACTACAGATGATTCCCATATGAACATAGGTTTAAGAACCATTGATCTAAACCAGTAGTTCTTAACCTTGGCTGCACATTCTAATTACCTGAGGAATTTGAGTAAAAATGATTATGTCTGGTCCCACTCCAAGAAATTCTGATTTAATTGATTTGTGGTATGATCAGGACATCTGAGTTTTTAAACTCCCTAGGCAATTTTAATGTGTAGCCATATGGTAAACAATGATCTAGAAGAATAGATGAACAGTTTGTCCTTCAGCCCAATCATCCAAAATACTTCCCTTTTTTTCAAGATTGATATTTTATTCACTCTTTTTCACTACCAGATCAAGTGGAATGAAACTCAAGATTCAATATCTTGATTGAATACTAAATAATCCTGAAATGTGGACAAGATCCATCTATTTAATATAGAAAGTTCTCATATTTCAGTGCACGTCCTTCTAAGTTTAGAATGCTTTCCTCCAGTTCCTCAAAGTTAAGCATGACCACAGCAGTTGGTCATTCAATAGGATGAAGGTTAAATGGTATAAATCTCTGGGATTTCTAGGACAGAGCTTTCAAAATTCTTGTAACTTCTTGAGTGCTAGAGGTGATAGGAATATCTTTTGTTTTTCATAATGAGTTCTTTTCGACCACATCTGAATGTATTTCAATGTTGGGACTCTTGTTGAGCCTTTTGATAGTTTCAGAATGGGAGCAGGTTGCCAGAGGTATCAACTCTATGATTAAAGTATTGGAACTTTCAGCTCCACTCCTTGACCTTGGGTTAGGGAAGATAGGATGGAAACCGAGTTAATCACTAATGGTCTGACTTAATCAACTTTGCCTATGTAATGGAAACTCCATAAAAATTCTTAATGATAGGTTTCAGAATTCTGAGAGCTCCTAGGTTGGTGAACACATTCATATGCTGGGAGTGTAGCATATCCCAAATTCTCAAGGACAGAAAGTTTCTATACTTGGGATCATTCCAGACCTTGCCAATGAAACTCTTCATCTGGTTGTTCATTTATATTCTTTTTAAAATTCCTTATAATTAACTGGTGATGGTAGGTAAACTGTTTCCTTAAGTTCTTTGAGCCATGCTAGCAAATAATCAAATCCAAGGAGGGGGTTGTGGGAACCCCTTATCTACCGCCTGTTAGAAGTATAGATGTTCTGAATTCACAATTGGCATCTGAAGTGGAAGGCAGTCTTGTGGGACTGAACCCCTAACCTGTGGTCTGCACTAACACCAGATAGCTATTGTCAGAATTGTTTAGTGTGAAGAAAATAAAATTCTACACATTTGGCAGCAGAAGTATTGAGAGTAAAAAAATAATTATCCTTTAGGCCAATATAAAACTTGCTATATCTATTATCCCCACAATCCCAACAGAGGTTTCCGATATTGTGGCATTCTTTGAGCCTAGGGCCCTAGTGAAAATGTTGTGAACCAGGGTCCCTATTAAACTAACAGTGAGCATGTAGCAAGAGAAAGAATTTAAATACTGTTTATACTCAAATACAATTTAGAGTATATTGATCATTACATAGATGAAATATCTTTGTTAGAAGGTGATTATTCCTTTGATTAGTATCTTTCATGATAGACATTGAACCACTGAATAAATGATCCAACTGATTTTTCCATTTAACTTTACTTAGCCACCTTCTTCACAAAAATATTATAAGACATCTCATAAGATATTATTTTTTGAAGTGCAGATCTAGGATTGGACAGCTTTCCCTTGCTTGAGTAATCTATTGATACTTTAAGAAAGGGAATAAAGTTGTTTTAATGAACCTACATTAGGCCCCACTAAAAAAATTATTTATTTTCTATGCCAGTGGCTTCTAAACACTGGATCTTGGCATCTGGCAGTATTATAGTTAACTGAAGAATTTAATAAATATACAGATTCCTAGTCTGTACCTAAGGGGAATGTTTCAGTAGATCAGGGGTACCTGAGACTTTGTGTTTCACAAGCTCAGTCTCTGATGAGAGTCTAACGTGAGTCATATTTGGATGATTGATTTAGGCCAGTGATTCTTAGTTATATTGGCATATTGGAATCAATAGTTTACCCTTTTTAATCTAGGTAGGACATCAGTATACCAGGTGGTATAATAAAATGCTGAAATACAATTTGGTAAAAGAATGAAAAATGGAGATTCAAAAATGTTTCTCACTCTGAAATTATTTCTTCTTGTTCATTAAAAACAAATATCCTAAGCATCACAAACTATACATTTAATAGGGCAATTATATTGATAACGGTTCTTAGCTGTAAATCCAAAAAACATATGGATTGTTTAAAAGGAAAATATTTACTTTTGGGTATTTTGTAGTGTACAGAATTTCTAAAGACTCATAGAACCAAGATTGTATACTACCTAGCCAATAACAATGTGGTTGGCAGAAATCAACAAGATGTTAGGGGACTATCAGTAAAAACTCTATCATAGCTGATCCAGAAAAGGAAACATTTCTGCTCTAATCCACTCACTCCATTTTCTGATACATGGTCAAGAGCTCACTTTTATTTTTTTTTTATTTTTTTATTTTTTATTTTTCTTTTTTTTTAAATTTATTTTTTATTGGTGTTCAATTTACTAACATACAGAATAACCCCCAGTGCCCGTCACCCATTCACTCCCACCCCCCGCCCTTCTCCCCTTCTACCACCCCTAGTTCGTTTCCCAGAGTTAGCAGTCTTTACGTTCTGTCTCACTTTTAAGGTATAATCTAAAAGTGTCTCCCTCCTGTACATTGAGGATGGAGAGAGACCTGAGAAAGAGGCAAACTACTTCAGCTTGCTAGGTGGCAGGTTTGATAAGTAAAGGGAGTCTACAAACAAGGCTTGTCTTGAGTGGCCACAAAACTATTAGATCTTTGACCAGCCTGCCAAATTATAGAAGTTTACAAAGATGTCTTACCTAGGTTCAGTCATGTATACTATGCAGTGTACTTGGGCAGCTTCTAGCACTAGAAAGGCAAGCACAGTGTACATTCCAAGACAGGAGAGGGGATGAGTGTGGAGGCTGAGAAAATTAAGGCCATTCCACCTGAAGTTCAGCATTAGCACAAGTACAGCCACCTCAGGCCCCTGTGAATAAGAGCTAAAATTTACATTACTTCAGTTACAGGAAAAAAACAGCTTACAGCTTAATGCCCTAGAAAGTCCCATATTAGAATGAGAACAGAGCTTAATGCCCTTGAAAGCCCCATATCAGAATGTAAACAGAACTTGAGAAATTCCTCCACCCCTTCTGAAGTTCCTCTAGATCAGCCCATAAAACTAAGCTGGAACCCACCTCTGGGTCCAAGTCCCTGCTCCGCTGTGTCGGGTATACTTGGACCCAAGCTCGAGCTTGTAAATAAACCCTTGTGTGTTTGCATCGGTGTCGGCTCCTTGGTGGTTTCTCAGATAGTAATCTTGGGCACAACAATGAGGAGCCTCTGACAGCCCAGGTTTAGCTCATGGATCAACCTATTGTCATATTCTTTGGGTGAGCTCCAAAAACTGAGGTCATAGAAACTTACCCTTGATTGAGATTTTAAAAAGGTACTTCTAATTTGTATCTGCTTGTAAGGGTCCATCATTTGCCTAAATCCAGGCTTCCACCATAGTTTCTCAGTTTTCAAGATGTCTTAATATCTATCTCTGTCTTCTAATTTCTTAGATCTCATATTCTTTGGATTATCCAATAGTCTGCAATTAAGGAAACTCATAGTCATGTTGGAGAGATAAATAAAAATAAATCATGTTGTTCATCCACATTAGGGAATTGGCATATGCTCATTTAAACAATATATACTTACATGTGTCAAATTACATGTGTACATACATTGCATATGATTTAAAACAGCAACCAGAGTGCTAGAGATTTTACAGAGTTGTCTTGGTTATTACTACCTCCAGAACTTCAATTTATTTTTGTCCAATTTTCATGGTAGATTTCTCATAATAGAAGGGTTCTGTTGCCTACTAAACTCATTAAATTTATAGAATTAAGCTTTTATGTGGGTCAAAACTTAGTCTACCACTGAGTGATTCAATACTCTAATCATCTCAAAGACCACAGAAATAAAATCTTTAACAAACACATGGGAAAGCAAAAATGGCTATTCTGTACAAAATTAAATAAATGAATAGCTATGCTATTGCAAGTAGAGCTACTGCTCTTTGGCCCTGGCCTACTGCAAGTGGTAACAGGATGTCACAAATGAGGTGTTGGGTTTCCATGACAACCCACATTCCCTGAAACCATAGAAATCCTGGTTGCTTCCGGGGGTCCTTTGGTCAATTTATTGAAACTAATAACAGAATCAGATTCTAGGAATGAATGCATAACTCACTGCCTATTTATGAAGGAGAATAATTTGGTTCTGATGTTGAGCTTGGGGTCATAGAGAAGGAGTCTCTGGTTTACACTCCAGAAAGCTTCACTTTACTTCCCCCTTTTTTTTATTCTCCATTTTAGTGACTGATCTCTTAGGTAGAAATTTATACAAATGCCACCTAGAGGAATAAATTATTTAATATGGCCATGGCCATCACTTCCTATACCAAACAACCATTTAGCATAGGAATTTACAAATAAAAGTGGGAAAGATAAATAAGTTACAGTGATTTCCTTGGCTGGTGATGCAAAGCTGGAAGTTGCCGTAAAGCCACCCACTCTTTTGATTAAAACTTAATTGTTTGAGAAAGCAAGATTGAACAGCTCAAATGTGGAGGTCTAAATTTAGGAGGCTTTATTGAAAGGGCTGCTTTCCCCTCCTAACGCTTTCTTTTGATTCAAATGAATCTAAGGAATTTAACATCCTAAGAAAGGAGAGAGAATTACAGGGCATTAAATCTGCCTTCCTTTTCAAAGACATCATGTTATTCTTACTTGAATGGCACACTAAGCTGGTTTGCAATTAGAGGAAGTCTTCACCAGCTAAGCGCCTTTGCAATGCATGCAGGGCATGCACTTTCTGGCAGCCCCATTCTGGTGCCTCCTGGATGCAATTTGATATTTAAACCATCATCAGAATGGCAAGTGTGGACAGTACTCATGAAACACAATCTTTTAAATCATAGAAGGTTATAAAAGATTGCACTTAGCGCAATTTGTGACACTGAGAAGGGCCTGATGGAATGATATAAGAGGTGGTGGTGGGGAACAGGCTGAAACTGATGGACAGTGACAGACATTTATAGCAAGATCTGATGGAGAGACAGAAGGAGTCCTGTGAAGCAGCTAGTACAGCCTGTGAATAGAGGGGAATAAAAGAAGGTGATTGGCTGATGTCAATTGTGTGCATGATTTTTAGACACTCTGTTGAATTACTCAACTATTGATCATATACAAAGTCCCTGATACTTAATGAGCCATTCTTTTACTTTCTTCATCTTATTGTCAGTGTTTAATAGCATATGGACGGTAACCTGACATGCTGTAGAAAGATGAGATGATGTTATAATTGCCTTAGCAATTATAATAGCTGACAAAATGAAACAAACAGCAAAAGTGGGATTTTTAAAACCAAGATTTTATTCCTACCTTATTTAACTTTTAATTAGAAACACTTAGCTTTTATTTACTCTAAAAAGTAATGATTTTTGCCAGAGGAAGATCTATCTCTTTAATGTTAAGAATTATTTCTCTTCTTGGAAAAAAGGAAAGCAGGAATAATGGATCTTGGAGTATTCATTTATTTATGAGATTCAATTTGCTCAGTTCTTTAAAGTATGCTGTATTCCTCCTCTGCTCCTGGACATTTACATAAAATTCAAATGTCCATGCTAATTACATTTGTTAAATCTTCCTTAAGGAGAAAGTCTGAGACTATTTTCAAGGTTTCAAATTCCAGACTAGACATGACCAAAATTTTCCTTTGAAAATTGAATTATTCCCATCATTAATATGGTTGAACTGGAAGGGAAGATGACTAGATTCTGTTTCTTCTCTATAAATCATTTCTAATAAATCAAGCCCTACTTCACATCATAAATGATATTATCATTTGCTTTTCCTTTGTGGAAAAGATAGTTTCTAAGTTTTAGGTGATAGTTTCTAAGTTTTAGGTGATAAATCAGAGATTTCAGTATAAAGTGCTTTGCTTGAAAACACAGACTAAACTATGAGTAAAGGATTTCTGACCCAGTGTATTTTTCACTGATGTGGGAAAGATGTTGGGGTTCGAAGCCAATGGCCAAGAAAGAATTCTTGAGAGATATGTGGTTCAAAAGGTGGTTTTATTAAAGTATGGGGACAGGACCCATGGGCAGAAAGAGCTGCACCAGGGTCATGAGGAGTGGCCCATTATATACTTTCAAGTTGGGAGGGCTTGGGGGTAGCCAAGGCTCTAAGAAATTTTGGAAGCAAGGTTTCCAGGACCTTGAGGGAGTTAGCTATTGTTAGGAATAGGACATTTAATACTGTCTAGTGAAATTTTAGTCAAGAGACCTTTCAGGTGTATATCGATGGGTTGGTTATGTGCTTGGGGGATGATTGCCAACATGTATATTGAGAGGTTGAGATACAAGAAGTTTCCAAAGGAATTGTTATATGTTAAAGTAGATCCACAAGATCCTAGGGGTCTGGCAAAGATTGTCTTTTGCCCTTAACAAAGTATTAACATGGAGGCAAGCTGAGTTCCTAAAGGAATGTCACTCTACTTGTTTCAAGGACTTGTCAATGGGCTGCAGGCAGTAAAAAAAATTAATTTTTCATTTGCCTTTGCCCCCCACCTCTTTCGCTACTGCTCTGAGGGCGGGATCTAATTAACCCAAATGGCAACACTGCTTCAAAACTTCATTGCTGGTGAGTAGTGATAACCCCTTCATGTGGATTCTGAGCATTGTTGGTCTGTTGATCTCAGGTGCCTGTTTATCCTTATCTTTAACTATATATATCTAGAATTCTAACCTTCCCTCTGTTACTAGGACAATGGGATTATAGCATTTAGTGGTTGGAAAGGTCACTAGAATTCACCAAATCATTCAGAGTTTCCGGACGAGAGAAGTGAAGTTCATAGTGATTAACCAAGTCACACAGCTTCCTACAGGTACAGACAAGCATCTAACTGTGATTCTGTCCTTAATACAAGTATTTTCTTCCTCTGAAAATCACTCAGTACTTACCACTTGTTTGTATTGCATAGAAGTTGTGGATGGGGAGCAGATTTTGAAAATGTTACTGTTTTTAATTTAAATTCAATTAGCCACTATATAGTACGTCATTAGTTTCAGATGTAGAGTTCAATAATTTATCAGTTGCATGTAACAGCCAGTGCTCATCACATCACATGCCCTTCTTAGTGCTCATCACCCAATTACTTCATCCTCCTACCCATATCCTCTCCAGGAACCCTCAGTTTGTTTCATAGAGTTTAAATCTCTCCTGGTTTGTCTCCCTTTTTATGGAGAAAACATTCATTTGAGGAAAAAAAAAGTATCTTCTCAGCATATCTTGCACATATGACTATTTTAGTGAAATAAGAATTGTGTGTGTTTTAAGAAGTTAAATTTGAAAAGCTTTATTTTGGAAAACATTAAGAGGTGCTAATTCAAATTATCTATGAATGTGCTCATTTGAATTCCTGCAGAACTTTAAAAGAATCCAACCTTCTTTCTTTCTGCCAGTTTTGTGAGAAGCAGGCAAAAGCTTAAACATAAGAATAAACATAAGAGTCCAATACTTTTGCATAACAAAGAATTGTGTTGTTTTCTGAAGTAGAGACTTCTACAGCATAAAACACATACAGAAGTGACTCGTTTCACAAGGAGAAAAATGAAAAGGAAAAAGACTCTTGAACTTATTAAAAACAGGACTTCTTCTATTTGTGCCTTTTGATCTGTCAGTAGAAGTAAGCCCATAAGCAAAGCAGACAGGATATTCCGCCTTGCTTTTTCTCCCCTCTTGTGTTGTATGTTGTCTTCAGTCAGTGGAAGGGGCCTGAGTGATAGTGCAGAGTAGCCGCCACAACTTTAATTTAGGGCATCAGAGCAGGACTGGACTCTCACGATAGCTGACCCACCATAAGAACTACATAAAAGAGCCTCGACTGTTGCTATTATTGCTATTCTCAATTAAGATTTTAGAAATTGATTTGGATGACAAAAGATAGGTTGAAATAGGCAAATATTATTAAACACTTCATTTATCATTGTTTTAAGCAATCGTGACAATAAAGAAATATATGTTGAGTTTTTGTCCCTGGTTCCTGGCAGGTCCCTGAATTTCCTAGGTGATGAGAGTGATAGCATCTTTTCTTACTCGTAATAAGTCCCTTTCAACTATACCTGAGTAATGTGAATAAAGTGACTCTTGGGGGTCCCTTAGATAGCATCAGAATGGGGACTGTTTGCCAGAGAAACAACCATGTGATTTGATGGTTGGGACTTAGAGCTTCACCCCTAACCTCTGAGGAGGGAAGAGGTGCTAGAGATTCAGTCAATCACCAATGACCAGTGATCTAATCAATTATGCATGTCCAATGAAAAAGCCATAAAAATTCCTAACCAGGGTTTAGAGAGCTTCCTGACTGGTGAAAAGTTTCCAGGTTGGTGAGCACAGCAAATTGCTGGGAGGATGTTGTGCTTGGAGAGGACATGGATGTTCCATTCCTAGCACGCCCACAACTGCCCTGCACATCCCTTCCATCTCTCCCTGAGCTGTGTCCTTCACAATAAACTGGCAAATGTTAATAAGGTATTTCTCTGCGTTCTGTGAGCCGTTCTAATAAATTATTGAGGGGGTTATGAGAACTTCCTGAGGTGCAGGTGACTGGGACTTGTGATTGCAGTTTGGAGTGGGGACAATCTTATGGGCCTGAGCCCTTACACTGTGGGGTCTGTGCTAACCCAAGACAGTAAATGTCATAATTGAAGTAAGGTATATAACACCCATTGGTGTCTGGAGACTGGGAGAACTGGTTGTGTGAGAAAAAACATCCACACACTCAGTATCAGAAATCTTCAGGGGAAATACAGCTCAGAAACATACTTTAAGTAAAAAGATTCTTGGAAAAAAAGGATATTTTGAAATCCTTACATCTTGATTTTATATGAAGAAAAGACAGAAGAATTGTAAAATTTGAATTAAATAAGCCTATGAAAGTATTTTTCTAAAATAATAAAATTCAATAATTTTGGTCAATGAAGCTTCCTGGAGACATTTATTATTTCATTTTCATAGTCTTTATTTCTCTGTCCCTCTGTTTGTCTCTTTCTCTCTGTCTCCTACATTTAATGAAGAGTACATTTAATGTATTAGTCACTTTTCCAGAAAAACGGCATAGTAATCAGTCCAAACCCTTCATAAGTAGAAAGACTGGTGTGAAAAAAAAAGTCTATAATAAAATGCACTCTTTTTTTTAATTTTTATTTATTTATGATAGTCACACACACAGAGAGAGAGAGAGGCAGAGACACAGGCAGAGGGAGAAGCAGGCTCCATGCACCGGGAGCGCGATGTGGGACTCGATCCTGAGTCTCCAGGACCGCGCCCTGGGCCAAAGGCAGGCGCCAAACCGCTGCGCCACCCAGGGATCCCTAAAATGCACTTTTTTAAGAAAAGGAAATTATCTCTACTTCTCTGAGAGATCATACAAGCCTTGTCATTTGGGGAAGCGGGTAACATTTAAGATGCGATTTGAAGAATGAATGGCATTTTAACAATGCTATAATTTTAAGATGAACCAATGATGGAGATTTTTTTAAGTGCTCAGGAAAGCTATGAGTAGTCTAGGCTTCTTCAGATTTGAATTCATGGAGGAATATTTATTTTGGTGTCATAGGAATACATAAACTGAGACTGGCAAGGCAGTTTGAAATTATATTGTGGAAGTTTTTTGGTTGGAGTGCCAAGAACTTTGCACTAAATTCTTTAAATAATGGCAATCTAGAGTCTACTTTTCAAGGAGAAAGTAGATTAATCTGTTTAGGTTAAGAAATCATTATTTTGGGTAGAATGAGGGTTGGAAAGGCAATAGTTTGAGGAAAGGAAAAAAGATAGCAAGGGATTAATTCATGGAATTTATAAAATTGTACCCATGGAAAAGGTGATACCATGGAGAGAGGACAGAGGCAGAGAATGTGAGGAATAGTTTAGAAAACCAATTTATTATTCATTCACTTTACAATATTTGAGTTTACTATTGAAGAAAAGACTTAACTTCTCTTCATTGCAAAAGAAGCTTGAGATGTGCAGACCAGAAGGCATAGAAGTGCAAAGGATATTTCTGAGCCATAAAACACTTGCCATTTCAAGAGTTGGGGGTAGAAAGGTATTGGCAAATAAGCAAAGCATACTACTGAAGGACGTAGTATGTCTTACTGAATTAGAATTTATTCTGAAGTTTATAGGGGACATAAATCGGTTTTTAAACACATTTGTGTTTAAGCATGATTTTTCTGGTAGCAACATGGGATTAAATTTGAAGAAGTAACTATACATTTCTTAACTTTATCTCTGTGATTGTTTTACCTTGGAGGATGAAGAAAGGACAGAATATATGAGCCTTTGTATCACTATTTTCTAAAAATATATTATCATATTATATCCTTTGTAAAATGTGAGCCTTGTCTTACATAATTATTTTGAACTTGGTAAATAAAATCTGGCCATAAAAATATTATTTCTAAATAGTATAAAACATTGTTCCCCTAAACAAGACCAAGAAGTTGTACCACCACTTTGTGAACTCAGCAGAAGAAGAACATCAATGAAAATTAAGTCCCATTTATGGCATAAGTACCTCAAAAGGAGAGTGAACAGTGACAACCAAGACTTGCTCTGATGGGCACTTCTCTCTTTGTTTTCTTTGTTTACTATAGTGAATGGTGTTCAAGTTTTTAAAAAAATTCCTTTAGCATGACTAAAAATATGTTCAATATTCAATAGTATAGGAATATATAGGTTAGTTTGTTAATTAACAATTAACTAACAGACCTTGATACTCTGTTTCTCTGTACTTATCAAAATAATTCAGAGACATACTTGGTAAAAGACAAACCTGACATAAGAAAATCTGGTTAAACATCCACACTAATAATGTTGGTGAGATATACTATGTGCTTGAAACCTGGGTATATGAATAGTTAAGGGACAAAGGAAGATGTTGAATGAAGGAAGGAGCCAGGGTTGAATAGATGTATATATAAAGTTTCTAGTGGTGTGGTCCTAAGATTGAGTAGCTTCTGCCTGAAGATTTCTAGCATCTCAAGAGAAGTCAAGAGTCATCTACTGAGAATAAGAAGGATCAAAGAAGTTGAGCCGTGTGGTAAAGGCTTAAAAATCAGAAATGTGAAAACATTCATAAAATTTCCTTGATTCATAGAATTTCCAGGCAAACCAAGGTATAGAGGCTTCAACTCATATGTCTTACCATCTTTATAGCCATACTCAGAAGCTTAGATTTTGCAGCAATTTATTAAAGAGCAATAAGATCAATCAAATCAGGGGTGGTTTTTAAAGGAATAAAAAGGAAGGAGGATGAACACATTAGCAAGAGAGTAAAGAATAGTGAGCTTATTAAATATACACACATGGGTAGAACAATCATCATCCACAGACCAGAAAAGAACAGGGTTTTAAAAAATGAGTGTCTGAGACATAGAAGTCAAAGACGTCCCCAGTTTTTCTCCATAAATTATTGAAATACTACCTATAGCATCAATTAAGATGGGGTGCATGAGGGAAGCATGATATGGATAAAATTTCTAGCAGGATATTTTGAGTTACTGTCAAGAAATCCTTGAGAAGAAGATAAGCATGAAAATGAGATAGAGACAAATATGCATTTTGAAATCATAAGCACATGGAGTATCTATGAGGTAATAAGAATATTTAAAATCACCAAGAAAATGAGGAGAAAAAACAATAACTTTCCAAGGAGATTGACCAGGAAGACAGAAAATGGGAAGTTAGGGAAGAATGAGAAAACTGAGGATAAACAATATGAAGAAAAAGACATACAACTAAATTGAATATGAGGATAACATTAAACTTTAGAAAACAAATGGGTGGCAAGAAAATAATAGAATATTTGGTTTCTTTGCAAGCCCAGGTTCTAAGAATTTAAGATATTTTCTAGAACTCAATCCAATGTAACCAATTGTAAAGAATGAACTAAAACTCTTTTTTAAAGAAATATTACTTGAATTCTGTACTTGACAACAGGCAAATGGTAAAATCATATATACACATATACAAACAACAGATAAAAACAAACAAAACAAAACCCCAAACAGGCAAAAAAAAATCATACACAAATATACACAGTGACTTAACTATTCTATGTTTAAATATACACATTACGGTTAATTAACAATGATTTTAATTACATGAATTCATGCAGTTGGGAACTTTGAGTTTCTTATACTAAAAAGCTGTGTGACCTTGGATAAATTGCAGAATCTTCCTGATTGGCATCTCTTCTAGTGTGAAATAATGAGGTCATTCATTCTTAAAATGACTCACTTACTTGTCACAATTGTCATAATTAATTAAGGAAATGTTGAGACCTGAAAGGTAAAGGGATGGATATGTTAATTCTCTTAAATTCTCTCAAGAATTTCTCTTGGACATAACCCATAACCCCTGTTCTGATGCAAATTCACACAGTGAATAGTAATCTTCACATGGATCTTGAAAAGTCAGCCACACAGTCAAAACCCAAAATTTGTGACTATTGTATGTGAAATATATTACTCTTCACAAAGTAGCACCTCTGATAAAATATATTAATTTTATGCCATAAGAAATAAACATTAAAAAAAAGAAATAAACATTTTGTCATTATATTGAAATAGATGGGAAGATGTAAGCCACACCTGGAGATGTTTACCTTCATCCTTCTGATCATCTCTAGCATTGATTATGCTTATTATGAACATAATTAGACTACAAAGATAGGGAATATTATTTTAAAGCAAGTCTTTTTTTCCCCAAAGGTGTAGACAATCACATTTCACATTACAGAATTAGATTGAAGGTTGAATTTGAGTTTTATAAAATAAACATCGACTTTATTCACCCGTGTCTACTAAATCTAGTTGCTAAGGAAATCAGCAACTTGAAGAACAAATTAGTAGGGAAATGAAATAAAATTGCCCTGGTAAATGGTTTGTGAAGGGAGCAAATGCAGGGGCTTATCTGAACCTTACCTGTATCAATTACTTACAGGCTACCTTTCAAAACACTGCAAATGGGATTAATAGGCTAAGCAAAGGAAATTGGACTCCAGATGCTGCATAAGTCAGCGACTTTTTCAAGATTTTGATCAGATGTATACACTTAGCACTTGGAATTTAGCATGGATAAGTGAAGTTTGCATAATAAAATTTAAATATTAATTGTATCTTTGTGGTAAAAAGCAAATAATGCAAGCAAAAGATATTAGCATAATTAAGTGGATTTTAATAATTTTTTCTTTCAAATTTATATTTTCAAAGACAGCAAATGGATTGGGAAGAAGAGCCAAAAAATATAAATCCTAACAGATTATGTCCTGCATATATTATATTTTTACCAAGACTGCTAACTTCTATTTGAATTATGTATGAACTAAATATTTCAATTCTAATAATAGATACTGTTGCTCCTCATATTTTGAAAAACAACAAAACATGGATCTAAAAATTTTGCATCATCTCTGCCACATGGTAGGTGTTTGATTTGGGTGATTTATTTAACCATGTTTGGTCATATTTTCTCATCTGCATGATGAGAAGTCTGTAAAATATGTATGAGAAAACACCTTAAAGTAAATATCTTTCTTAATTGAGGGGAATTGATTTATATAGACAAGGTGATTTATATTTTATGACAAAAAGTCATCAAAGGAACACTAGTCTGAGAACAAGAACCAAGAGTTCAAATTGGTTATGCTAAGGCATTGTGTGACGTGGGGCAAATCACTAAACCTACTGATAGGCTCAGACCACTTCTAATGTCCCATGTTTCTCAGCCCATGAGCAATGAGAGTAAAATCTCTCTCTCTCTCTTTGACATGTAAAAAGGCCTACTTAAAAAGGAAATTCTATTTCCAAAGGGAGCATTCAGTGGGAAGTTTTATGATTTTGATTTCTCTATATCCAACCACCATAATAGATTTCAAAAGCAATACTTATTGCAGTTATAAAAGTTCCTTAGAAACATAATTACACTTCCCCACAGAACACTATTATATAGGAAAGTCACCATTTTGCATGGTTTTGGAACTCCAAGTTTCAAAATGTTTCAAGAAGTTATGCCCAATTTTCAAAAGATGTTTTTAAACATTGTAATGGCTTCTTGTTTATCCATGAGAGAAGTTCTCTATAACATAGCTGAAGAAGTAAGACAGAGGTATGAAAAATCACTATTACTACCTCATGGGATTCGTTTTTAGTGCTCCCTTACCTAACTGCAGATGCCCTGTTAAGCCACCTTTCATGAACTACTGCTCTTGGCTGCCAAAAGGCAGTTTACAAAATGTTGCGGGAAATGTGCAATTTTGATTCCTAGCTGAGGGATGAGTAATGGATCCTTATCTCTTCTGCTGTCAAGCAAGGCAGGTCCCTGAGTCCTCTCTGGCTAAAGGAAAGAGAAATAAAGGGAGAAGGAAGAAAATGTTTTCTTTCTGTCTTCCTTACCTCAGAACAGATAATGCCCATTCATCTTCTTTGTGTCATCTCTGACCTTTATTCTGTAGATATTACACAAGGGAAGACTGGGGACCTTCTCTCTCCACCAGAAGAGTTAGACTGTGTATTTGACAGCCTCCAGAGATCATACTGAAGCAGTACTGTAGTGAACACGCAGTTGTGAGATACAGATGTGTGCAATTAAATGTTGCCCAGGGAAATAGAGATGTTAAATTCATTAAAATATGAAAAATGATGTCTAAATAATCATAGGCATGATCTTATTATTAACTATTTGTTTATAAACTAAAACTTAAGTTAGAACTGTAAGGAAATGTGAATCTGAGCCCCTTATCCTCTGAGAATGATGGCCTTTTGCTTCTCAATTCAGAACCCTTGAAGAGTGATTAATCCCTTGTCAAGGGCATACCTGGGTCACTCAGTGGTTGAGCATCTGCCTTTGGCTCAGGTCTTGATCCTGGGGTCCTGGGATTGAGTCCCGCGTTGACCTCCCTGCAAGGAGCTTGCTTTTCCTTTTGTCTATGTCTCTGCTTCTCTCTCTCTCTGTATCTTTCATGAATAAATAAATAAAATATTTAAAAATATCCCTTGTCAAGCTATCAATACTTCAAGGGGGGTGGTCATTTCTTACCCATTATTATTTCCCCAACAACAAGCAAAGAGCTAGGATAGACTAGGCCATTGTTTGCAAATTGTGGATAATATACTGGTCTCTAAAATCCTTTTGGTAGGTCCTGACTAGCAGAGAGAGTAAGGTAAAGAAACTGAAGAAAAAGATAAATAAATGGATAGTTACATGATAGATGATGGAAAGGTAGATAAATGGTAGATAAATAGATGATAGATAGATGATAGATAGATAGATAGATAGATAGATACATACATACATACATACATACATATGTACATACATATTATAAATAATTGGCTCATACCATTATAGAGGCTGAGAAATCCCAGATCTGAATTTGGCAAGTTGGAGATCCAGGATTGATGGTGTAGTTGTAGTCCAAACCCAAAAACCTGACAACCAGTGGAGCTGATGGTATAAGTTTATGTATGGAAGCTGGGAGGCTTGAGACACAGGAAAAGTCAATTTTTCATCTCAAATCCAAAGACAGGAAAAGACCAATGTCTCAAACAGTCAGACAGTTGTTACCTCTTACTCAGCCTTTAAACTCTATTCAGGTCTTCAACTGAATGAGGACTACCCACATTAGAGAAGTCTATCTTCTTAGTCTAACAATTCAAATGTTAATTTAATCCAAAAAACCTTCACCAAAATACCCAAAATAATGTTTGACCAAATATCTGGACACCCCATGGCCCAGTCAAGTTGACATATGCAATTAGCCACCATACATGTGTTTAAACCCTCAGATTATGACCATTTGACTCTGAAAATCTAGCACTAATTGGTTTAATTTTCAAATGCATATGCTCCTGTTGGGCAGTGATGCTCAAAGGATGTGCAGAGGCTGATTTACCAGCATGTGAGAATGAATTACTACATTTTCAGGAATTTTGTTGGCTAGTTGTTAATCCATTTGTAGACTGAACTTGAGTGTAGTCAAAGTACTGATACCACAGAATTTGACAAACATTAGAAATCAGAGCCTTTTTTTTAAACCCAGAGGACTGATTATTAAATATTATAGTGCTACTATGATGTCTAAGAGGCAGTGAGAAATGAAATTTTTTATGAGATATTTGAGATTTATTAAAGTTTTTAAATATCTCATATTTGTTGAGTTTGTGATTTTATAATACATGACCTGTTCATTTATACTTCTTATGAACATATATATCATTATTATTGCTATTCTTGGAAAAATTACAAAAGAGATTCATTTTACTCTGAAGGCTTAAGTTAAATAAATATATTACCTAGATAGATATGGATCGCAATCAGTGGATGTTATGATGTAGGCTCATCTTGATAAGATGATTTAGTTTCCCTGCTCACAACCACATTTCTTCTTCTAAGAGTGATTTAAATCAAAGTCAACCTTTAGTTATACCTTTGCATGAAGCAGGTACATGCTAATTTGGACCCTTTAATTCTTTTTTTTTTTTTTTTTGTAACTGTCTGCTTTCAACTAATTGTTAATGGTTCCTTTTTTGCTTATGTGAAGACTAGAATAAAGTTATCTTAAAATCAGAATGCCAACATGGTATTACGTAAATGAATCCCAGTTTTGAAATTAGATGTTAGAAGATCTATAGCCAAATCCTGACAATACCACTAACTTATGATTAATCTTGAATATGTCTGTAAAAAAATAACAAACTGTACCATATCAATATTTCTAAAATGAAGATATGACCATATTTCAGAATCATCAAAAAAAATTGTGGAGGGGATAAATTCTAAAATCTAAGTCTCCCTCTTACACTGTCCTTCAAGAGACACTTTAGCCATTTCTAACTGTTTCTTATATCTCCAAATACTGTATGAAATTGTATACACATACACTCAAGTCACATCTACAATATGCATATCTGGAGAGAAAAAGAGAAAGCAAAAGAGAGGAAGAGAAAGAGAGTCATTTAATAAACTTAATTCATCTTTTAATCAGTTCGAATATACCCAAACCAATTGTATATATATCCCTAAGCACTTCCTTAGGATATTTTATATTAATTCTTAGGCGCACCTGGGTGGCTCAGTGTTGAGCATCTGCCTTCTGCTCAGGTCGTGCTCCTGGAGTCTCCGGATCAAGTCCCACATGGGGTTCCCTGCATGGAGCCTGCTTTTCCCTCTGCCTATGTCTCTGCCTCTCTCTTTCTCTCTCTCTCTGTCTCTTATGAATAAATAAAAAAGGATTTAAAAAATTCTTAATCACCATATCATTTCTTCTATAACTATTTCAGTACATATGTGCAAAAATTAAGATTCATATAGATATAATCAGATGAGATCTACTTACTAATATGACAGTGCTGAGGGTTCCACTGATCTTTTCACCATTGAAATGAGTAAAAGCTATATTTAAAAATTTCCTCTTAAATCTATGGGAAAGTCTGAAGGTTAAACAGCCAATGGATAAATATCTACTCAATAATGTGAACAAAAATTTAGTAAGAAAGGTGAAAGTTTGCAATATTTGAACTGACTGCCCTCTGTCTTTTCCTTCCCACCTTAGGGAGGTAGAGACTCTACTTCAGGCTCTTTTAGCGAAGAAGATGTCTCCCTCTCCCCTTACCTTCCAAGTAGAGGACTTTATTCCTGAGAAGAACAGGATATCAAGTTCTGCTGAGTGAGGTTAAGAGGTGGAGGTTCTCTTCTCTGTCCCCACTCATATATTGGAGGCTTACATTATAAATCTCCTTGGGCACAGCATGTTAAGACTGAGGGCCTCATCATCCTTTCCCTGTTACAGGAGGCAGTGGTTTCATGCCAGGCCCTCTTACCAACCCTCCTAGAATTAGAGTGTCACTCAGGGAGAAGCTTTCCATGGTCCCTACACTTATTCCAGACCTCTGGTTCAGAGATTTTGCCTAGAGAAGATGTAGACTATAAAACATGGCAGCTCCTAATCTCTTCCCAAAGGAACTGAATTTATTTGCATCAGAGTGAAGAAGTTCAAGCCTAAAGGCACTCTTAGGAATAGTGGAGGTAGTGGTGAGGGACAACTGGGAGGAGATTCAAAAACAGAGTTTAAAGCAAGCCAGCCAGTATGCTGTAGAGAACTAAAGAGCAAGTTAGCTGAGAAGAGTCCTCCTTGGATCAGAATAGATATCAAGCACTGACATCAGAAACTACTCTTGTGAAGAAATTACAATTTGATTTATTAATTTACAGCAATTTATGCTACAAAGTGTTATGAAAACAGTTAAACAATCAATCAGCAACTGGTGGAACCTAACCATTGGATGTGGTCAAGGAATATAGTGAAAGAGAACTCTACCAAAACCGTTGTCCTCCCAGGGTCTCTGTGGGCATACCCAAAAACTTGCCTCCCTGAGGAACAACAATAAAAGCTTATTAGAATCAGAGGAGAAATAGACATCACTGAAATAAGGCAACCAAAGACTCAACAAAGACATAGAAAAATAACAATAACAACCACTCCCAGGGCTGGGAGGACTGGAAGGATGTATTCAGAGTTGCTACAATATATTATGGAAAATGTTCAATTTCCAACAAAACATTATGATGCATTCAAAGAAGCAGGGTATTATGATCACACCTGAAAGAAAAAAAGTGTAAGCAAGCCTGTAAGGGTGACCAGAAATCAGATTTATCAGAAAAGAACTTCAAAATATCCATTATAAACACATTCACAGAACTAAAGGAAACCACTATTAAATAAATAAAAGAAGTATAATGACTGCATTGCACCAAATAGAAAAAATAAATAAAGAGATAAAGACTACAAAAAGAACAAAATGGAAATTCTGGAGTTGAAAAGTACAATAACTGAAATTTTAAAAAAATAATAATGGGCATGCGGGTGTCTCAGTCAGTTTGTCCTACTCCTGTTTTTGGCTCAGGTCATGATCTCAGGGTCATGGGATAGAGCCCCCCATCAGGTCCCAAGCTCAGTGGATTTTAGAGTGAGTTGAGCTGACAGAAGAGGAATAGGCAAATTTTAAGATGCGTTGATAGATTTTGCATGTCAAAGAACACAGAGAAAAAAAGAATGAGGAAAAATGAAGACAGGCTCAGAGAAATGTGGAACACCATCAGGCCCGCCAACATATGCATAACATGAGCACCAGAAAGAGAGAAAGGAACAGAAATATATACAAAGAAATAATGACAGAAAACTTCCCAAATTTATTGGAAAATAGTAACTTACATGTCCAAGAAGATCAATAAATTCCAAGTACGATATAACCTCAAAGATATCAACAAACATAAGCATCATAATAAAAAAGCTGAATGTCAAAGACAAGGGGAAAAATCTTGAAAGCAG
Source organism: Canis lupus dingo (assembly GCF_003254725.2). NCBI lineage: Eukaryota > Metazoa > Chordata > Mammalia > Carnivora > Canidae > Canis > Canis lupus. The sequence goes on along the minus strand of NC_064261.1, from coordinate 25,419,153 downwards.
TAAGGAAAAATAATCAAAACAATTTGTTACTTACAAGGGAACCCCTATAAGATTTACAACTGAGTTCTCATCAGAAATGCTAGAGGCCACAAAGCAGTGGGAAAACTTACTGAGTGCTCAAAACAAACAAAACAAAAACAAACTATAAACCAAGAATCCTGGGCCAGAAAAGCTTTCATTCCAAAATAAAGGTAAAATACTTTCTCAGATAAACAAAAACAAAACAAAAACAAAACAAAACAAAAAAAAAAAAAAAAGAAGAAAGAATTTGTTGCTAGCTGCCGTGCCTTACAAAGAATCATAAAATTTTTCAGACTGGAAGCATATCACCCCAGACAGCAATTCCAATCCACAATGAAAAACAAAGAGCACTGGTAAATGTAATTATTAAAAGACAGTTTAAATGTTTATTTTTCTTCTTTCTTCCCTTATTTTAAAAGCACTTTAATAAAATATGTATATGGTGTATTGTTAGGTCTGCAATATAGTATATATGTGTAATATATTTGTCAATAACAGCATAGAGGAGGTGAGTAGAAGCAACACTGTACAGAACTAAGGAAGGGACTACAGATGGTGATGTTATATTTATAGCAATATATCCTTGGGTTTGTAACATTAACAGATGTAATATGTATAACAATAAAACAAAATGAGGAAGGGAATAGAACTATACAGAAGTAATGTTTACATCTCTGGAATTAAGCCAGTATAAATCTAAAGTTGATTTTGATAAGTTAAGATTTATATGGTAAACTCTAGAGCAACCACTATAAAATATTTTAAAAATATAGTGAAAAAAATGAGTAAAGATATTTAAATGCTACATTAGAAAACACTTACTAAAGGGAATGAATTTTGTAATAGAGTAATAGTGAAACAAAAAAGATGTGCGAAACAGTAAAAGGGCAGATAACAACAACAACAATGAATGAAATGTACCAAACAATAATCAAAAAAGAGAAATTGGAAGGCTGAATTAAAAAAAAAGTGATCTGAAAAAAATTAAAACAAAAACTGAAAAGCAAAAAACGATGATTTGATTATATGCTGTCTATGGGAGAAATATTTTGATTCAAAGATCGATAGATTGATGGGGTGCCGGGTAGCACTGTTCAATAAGTGTCTGACTCTTGGTTTCAGCTCAGGTGGTGATCTCAGGGTCATGAGATCCAGTCCCACTTTAGCCTTCTTGCTCGACACAGAGTCTACTTAAGACACTCTCTCCTCTGCCCCTCCCCTCTGCTCTCTCTCTTTCTCTAAGATAAACAACTAAATCTTTAAAAAAAAAAAAAGTAAAATAAAAATAGATATTAGAACAAAATATAGCACTAGAAATCAAGAGGGACATTTTATAACAATAAAATAATCAATCTATCAGGAAGACACAATTATACAAATATATGCCTTAATAATAGAGCATCAAAGTATGTCAAACAAAAACTGATGAAGAAAAAAAACAAAAAATTAAATTATAATAGTTATAGCCTATAGTATCCCACTTTCAATAATAGATAGAACAACTAGCCAGAAGATGAACAAGAAAACAGAAGACTTGAACAGCACTATATACCAGCCAGAACTAACAGAGATCTGTAAAGCACTCCACACAACATTAAGATATACATTCTTTCCAGGTATGCATGAACATTTTCCAGGATAAACCATAAGCCAGACATAAAACAAACCTCAATGAATTTAAAAAGGATAGAAAAAATACAAACTGTATGTTTTGAATAAAGTGGAATGAATTTAGAAGTCAATAGCAGGGAAAATATGAGACATAAAAATATGTAGAAATTAAACAACACACTACTGAATAACCAAAGGGACAAAGAATGTATTGAAAGGAAATCAGAAATTGCTATTAGATGAAAGAAAATGAAAGTAATATCAAAATTTTTTTTATGCAAACATGTTTGTTACACAAACGTGTTAAGCAGTTCTTAGATGCAAATTTATTAGTGTCAATGCTGATGTTAAGAAAAAAGATCTCAAATCAAAAACCTAACATTCTCCTTTAAGGCTCTAGAAAACAAAAGTAAACTAAACATAAAGAGATCAAAGAAGGAAATAATAGATTAGAGTGAGAAATAATTAAGTGGAGAACAGAAAAAGAATAGTAAATCGATGAATCCTAAATTGGTTTCTTGAAAGATAACAATTTAATAAACCTTTAGCTAGAATGACCAAGAGAAACAGCAAAAATTCAAATTACTAGATTCAGAAATAAATGTTATTGCTTACTTTACAGAAAGATAAGAAAAGGTTATAAGACACTACTAAAAATCATATAGCAATTAGATGTCTCAAATAAAATGGAAGAATTCCTAGAAAGACACAAATTAAAGAAATTGATCTCAGAAGAAATAGACATTTTTTAGTAGATCTGTGTAAGGAAACATACTGAATCAGTAGTTTAAAAACAAACACTCACCCAGAAAAGCCAAGTTCCAGAGGGTTTCACTGCTAAATTCTACCACACTTCAAGAAGAATTAATATGAAGTTTTTATAACTTTTCCAGAAAGTAAAAGAGGAAGGGGTTCTTCTTAACTGATTTTTGGGGCCCACATTACTCTGACATCTAAACAAATCAAGTAAATCACAAGAAAATAAAAGTACAGACTAATATCTCTTATTAGTATAAATAGGAGTTATTGACAAAACCAATCCAGCAATATAAGAAATGTGCATATACCATAAAATGTGACCAAGTGGGATTTAGTACAAGAAAGCAAGGTTGACTTTCAACATGTTAAAGTCAATTACTGTTATATATCACATATGCAATGTGGTTTCCTTTGAGCTTAATCCCAGTTTGGTTCTCACTGAGCTTCTTGAGTATATAAATTTATGACTTTCACAAAATTTGTTAGCTATTATTTCTTTTGATATTTTTTTTGCATCATTCCCTTCCCTTTGCCTTCAGACTCCAACTCAAAAAAAAAAAAAAGTAAGAAGTTTTGATGTTGCACACAGGTCTCCGAAGCTCTTTCATTTTTTTCAATATGTTTTTCTATGTTCCTTGATTCTGTAATTTCTATTGACCTATTTTCAAGTTCACATACTCATTCCTCTGCCATCTCCATTCTACCTTGTAGAATGTTTATATAGTAGTTTGGCTGTCAGGATTCTTGCTATTATCTATTTGGGGTGTGTTCTACAAATATGCAACTTAAGAGTGACTGCAGGATTTGTGTCATATCAAACATAGAGATAGGGATCTGCTTTTCCATCTCTATCTTTTCAAGAAGGCACTGGAAGCTCTTCCCAAGTTTTCATGTCTACAAAGGTGGTTTTCTCTAAGAATTTAAATCTCCTGTGCTGTGACACAGTTCTTCGAGACTGAGCCTGCTCTGGCCAATGCGACAGGAGAAAAAATACTACTCATATTCTTTTCCTGGACCCTCCATCCAGGGGTAGAAATGTTCCCATGGTGTATTTTATACCTCTGCTTCCATTGTCCTGCTGTAGGAGTGTGTTTCTAGGAATGAAGTTGTCTTTGAGTAGGACTGGAGAGAAAAACAAAATTAAAAGAGAATTTTCCCCCCACAGTCTGGGCAATGTCTTCTTCCGGGTCTTCTGACTAGAAAGATAGATTCTCTTGGTTATCTTGCTGATTGTTTCCACCCTATTTCTGTGATTTGCCCTGCCCTCTGATCACAGCTGGGAGATAAAAAGAAAGGGAACAGGAAATTCATTAGTATCTTTTTAGCCATTCTTAAAGTTTTGACTTCTTTTCCTGATTGCCATTATTTACTTCAGGAGTCCTAAGATAGTTGTTCTTTGTACTTATCCAGTTATTGTTTTAATTAGAGAAATAATGGGCTTGGTCCACCTTGTTGGCAACCAAAGTTATAATTTGTTTATTTAATTAACTATGTATTTTGGAACAGTTCTGATTGTATAGAAAAGTTGCAAAGGCAATGCATGGATTTCCTGTGTACCTCTTACTTAGCTTCTTCTAATAATATTTTCCACTTCTATAGTACATTTGTCTAAACTTATGAAACCAGTATTACTGTTGATAGTACCTCAATAACAGGTAAGACTCTAGACTTTACTTGGATTTTGCTATTTGTTTATTAATCTCCTTTTCTGATCTGGGATTTAATCCAGGATCACACTGCATTTACCATTAGACACTTTGAACACACAAATTCAAAAAGGAAGCATGACCATATTCTAAGCAGTGCTAGAATATGCAAAGTCACTATTGGCAGAGACTGGGGCATGCGCTGCTTCCTGTAGATTCAAGATGGGTCTGTGCATATGTAATTTTTTATCAAGCTAGGCTAAGGCTGCTGTCAGTGATCCTGTGATAGTTAGAGAATCCTAAATGTGCATCCTGATATAAAAGTTCGCATGGGCACTGTTGCCCCCATGGCCACTGATTCAACCTGATATTACTGAACCATAGCCACCTCCTAGGTCAGGGACTTGGTGAGAAAGATTTTTATTGTAATCAGAGAACACTGGTAGAAAGCCATTTCATATAAAAAGATTCAATAGGATTTCCATGAAGCCAAAGGAAAATGTTAAGAAGTCAGGATCTAGGGAGGAGTAGCCAAAGTTAGAAATTGGGCAAGCTGTCTGACTTCATAGGACCAAGCCAAGAAATATAAGTTTGGCTGAACAGGTTATAGAGGAAAGGATCAATACCCATTGGTCCAGGCCAGATCAAAGGACATGAGCAAGACAGTAAAATTTACCTATATAATAATAAATACAGGTTTTCACTATATAAAAGAAATAAAATAGTAGATAATAAATGAAATTGGAAAATAATATTAAAATTTAGATAGGAATGACGTGATGCATGCAAAAGCACTCCAGGTTCTGATTTCCGGTGAAGAACAATAAGAACAAATTGTTTAGGACTAAATGCACACAGAAAACCATGGAAACTAGCTCCCTTTCAGACACCTTCCAATTGATCTGAGGTGGACATTACATATCTATCTCACTATCCATTTTGTTCCTTTCATTTCCTTACCAGATCCACATTTTTTATTTTATTTTATGATTTTATTTATTTATTCATGAGAGAGAGACAGAGACAGAGACAGAGACAGAGAGACAGACAGAGAGAGAGACAGAGAGACAGAGACGCAGGCAGAGGGAGAAGCAGGCTCCATGCAGGGAGCCTGACATGGGACTAGTTCCTGGGTCTCCAGGTTCACGCCCCGGGCCAACGCAGCGCTAAATGGCTAAGCCACCAGGGCTGCCCCAGATCCACATTTTTTAACCCACTTCCTTTTGCTCTCTTAGACTTTATTTTCAAAACTTCACTTAGGTGTTTGTGTGTGTGTGTGTGTGTGTGTTTCCCTTCTGGCATTGTATATCCATGAATAGAGAAACGCATGACACACTTTTTCAGGAAAGCCTCCAAGCCCTCCTCCCACATCCTCATCACTTTTGGCATGTCTGACCAGGTATTCCATCCTGAAATGATGTTAACTGACTCCTGAGACTGACATGCTGCTAGTCATATTTTAGTTTATTAGTCTGACAGGACAGAGTGAAAAAAAAATTAGGGGTATGAAGTGATTACGTATCTACTGTTTGCTGAAGGTTTACCATGCCCTGGGTACTGTTCAGTTACCTGATAGTCAAAGAACCCTAAAAGGTATGATTGCTCAACATTAGATGAGGAAGTTGATACTTAAAGAGGTCAGGTGCCTTGCTCAGGTCAGAGCTGTAAAGTGGAGTGACTCTGCCTTTCTTTCTGAATCTTCCAAATGACTCAGAAGGACTTTGTAAAAGACTCTGGTGTAGAAATTCCAACCATATCTGTTCCAAGTTTTTCCTTTTGAACAGAATGAAGACGATATCTTTCCCTGAATAGAAAATCTCTGTAAATTAATTCATTTCCGATGAGATTATGTAAGAAACTAATCAACACTTTTTCACACCCACATGCCATTTTAGTAAACCTACCTGGGATATGGTAGAGCAGACAACATGCTTCAGGGATAAGGTAAGCTGGGTCACAAGCATGTTGGTAAGTATCACTTGCTCAGGTGCTGCAAAAAGGCACAGTAGCTATAGACTCAGGAATTTTAACTACTTGAAATGTGCCAGAATTTCTGCAAAGTGCTCTGTCATATTTTACTAAGATTTTGAATTAGAATTTATAAACTAAAAATAAGGCATGCAACACACAGGCCCACATCATGGATGCTGACATGACTTTAATGGAAGTCAGTCAGAAACTCCCATTAGGGAACACTTGAGTTCCAAAGACACTATCACCAGGAGTTCTGAAAATTCTTTTGGGAAAAAAAAATACATATGTAACATTCTCAATGGAAAGGAAACCCCTGGATCTGAAATGTGCTTGCTTTTGTGCCACGCAACTATTAATTTGCACAATGGCTACTTAAAAAGTCAAATAACCATTCCCAGTTTCTCAAAATTATCCTTCAATTTAACTGAAAATTTAGTTGAAAAGAAAGCATTTGGTTTGGGTCCAAATTATTTGGTCAGTTGTATTCTTTTACAAATGGCCTTTACAAGCACTGGCCATCCCCACACCACGGGTTTACGTGCCTTTGTTTATTGATCCTCCTCCTCCAGCTTCTCAGCGTGACCACTCGTCATGAAATACAAAATCTGCACAACATTCAGGCCAGACCTTAACTGTCAGCACCTCAGGATTATCCGTTCACATTCTCGCTTCCATATTTCTACCTTGTTTTTTTTTCTCTTACTTAAGATACTTATTCAGCTCTTAAAATACATAGCAAATGAAGGAATAAAGGAATGAATATAAATGCCTCACCATTTCTGTATTTCCTTTCTGCATATCTGAAATAGTCAATCCATGTTTTTCTACCTTGAATATACTCTCTTAACAGTCCCTTCTTGAAACACATGTTCACTAATCTCTATAAAAATGAAAGCTCTGTCAACGGGGGATAAAAAGGGGGCAATACCTCTACTTTCAAGGAGGTAGAGTCTAATGAACAATTATGCCTCCAATATCTTCAATGTCATAGAGCTTTAGAGAAGGGATTTGGAAGGTACAAGAAAGGCTTAGGATTAATTTGTCTACTTTAGTACTTAACTACACACTTTCCATTTGATATGTACTCTTCTAGAAAGCAGAAACTATATAGTGGTTCTCTGTGCCTCCACATGACCATACATGTAGAAGTGGAGAGTAATGATATATATATATAGTAATTATATATATGTATGTATGTGTGTGTGTGTGTGTGTATGTGTATACATGACAAGGAAATTCATTGATTAAATTAGAAACAAGGTTGTGTACTTAAAAATTGGGATTTGAAGACAGAAAGGAAGGAATTTGTTACTGGAATTTTGAAGAACACCTCATGTTTCATCTGATAAGAAGGGTCTCAAAGGTTGTCTGTCAGTGAGAAGAAGAGGCCTAAAATAAATATGTGGATACCTGAAAATGTCTAATGTTTTAAGGGCAATCTTTAGGGATTATTGTGGTCTAGATAAAGGTAGGCCATTCCTTGTAGTTCAGTATTTTTGTCACTTGGAGATCTCACTGATGTCTCAATTTTAATGCCCCCAGCAATGAATGTATCATCTTCTTACCAAAATTTCACACATTCAGTGATCTCCTTATCATTATTTCAGGCAGTCCTGGATGCTATTTCATGACTCAGGAGTTCAAAACATTAGTTATATTTGACTTGACCCTTGCCTTTGGATTTCATATCATATCAGTTACCAAGGCCTACTATTCTAACTCCAAATGATTATCTTATCATATTCTATTTTTATTAGTATCACTTGAGGGTAGACTGATAACTTTATTTATAATGAAGGGATATAGAGGGAAAATTAGAATATATAGTTCCTGATGCCAGACACCTGCCCTCTAAGAGTGTAAGTACTGGAGGAAAGGGAAAGGATGAGTATCTAGTGGTCTTGCTGTTCCACGTATTATTTCCTACAGAGCTTGTAAATACACTTAATAATAATAATAAAAAAAGTTGCTCTTTGGTTACCTGAGAACAGCCATCATAAGTACTGTATAAAAGTACATTGCTTTAAAGAGCATGTATCAGTGCTCTTTAAATGTCCTTGAACAAACAGGTGTGAGAAAAAGCATGGAAATATATCCTTATTTGAAATAGTAGTACTCTGAATGGGAGGGAAACAAATTATATCCCATGAAAGTATGGCTTTAAGTGGTTATTTGTTTGGTGAAATTGCTGTTACAATTGAAACAAAAATCAGCAATCTGCCTGGATTCTTTTAATAAACAAAAGATATTTAACAAAACTATAAATTACATTTCTGTGGAAAGAAAATAGGATCAGCCATGCTGAAATAATCCAACTGTTTTTAGTTTTGTCATTTTGAAATATTTTGTTTCTATTTCTCCCCACATATATTTGTATTTGTTTAAATAGAGTGCAATGTGGCACTGATTGAAAGAACAAATTCCAATTCTTTCAACCCTGAGATTATGCAGCTTATGTATTGAGTTCTATTTGGTTGTCAAACTTTTTGCGTTGAACTGCCTCTGTACTGGCAAATTTAGGAAGGATAGTGTGGATTTCATGAGCTCTGACAAAAATGCCATGTATTTCATGTCCCATAGGTCATCAAGATAGCATATCTTAACCTCCAATATATGTGTGTTACGTTCTCTCACTGGTGCTCTCTTAAGGCATTTCCATTTTTTTAAAAGATGTACAGAGACTTGGCTTTAACATTTGCATAATTCCTCAAAAAGGGCTAATGTGATTTGAAGATGATGAATCCATTCTGCCTGCCAGAAAAGACAGAACATGACCAAGAAGAACTTTTTAGAAGGATAATTCTTGGGCTATCAGATTTAGAGCAGTTTATTCATAAAAAAAGTAAAATGTTCTGTAGAGGTGCCACCAAACATCAGAGTGCCCGAGGCTTCCCTCATTAAGTCATATATAGATAATGTGTCCCCAAACCTGCCCTTCTAATTAATGTATAGAAGTGGTGCTAATGTAAAACTCTCAAAATTGAATCGGGTTCTTTGCCACAATGTGTCCTACTTTTTCTAAAAACAAAGCCAACCTAAGCACATTCTACACTTTTTGGTGGGAATTTGGTGTCTACTTAAGATACCTTATTGTGAGGAACAGGTACACTTAATGCACTAACATTATCAAAAGGGTACTAAGGCATCCTGATATAGTTTTCATAACACTTGATATAAAGTCTCTCTATTTTAAATCTTTCTCTTAAGGTAGGTAGGACCACCTATCTTTCAATAATTTCAATAAAATTATGTATCCAGGAAATTATATCAAGAACATTAGAGAAAATGAATCTTCAGTCTATAATTATAAGGGCAATGAGTTAGTTTACATGAAGGAGCATAGGAAATAAATTGTTACCTCCCCCCTCCCTAACTAAATATTCCCCTTCTTCGTGTTACTCATGTTATATATTACATTTAAATTCTACAAAATAATTTAAAAAGGAGATACCAATAAATGTTTAAATTATACCAGTTTTTATACTTGTCTATATATTTACCTCTACTGGAGAATTTTATGTTTTGTAGGGTTTTTTAAATTAAAGTATATTAACATACAATTTTTTATTAATTACATGTGTACAACATAGTGATTCAAAAATTCTATACATTAAGCAATGCTAATCACAATAAGTATAGTTAGCATCTCTCATCAAACAAAACAATTACAATGTTATTTTCTAAGTTCCCTATGTTGTACATTTCATTTTTGTACCTTATTTCTAGAAGCCTGTACCTCTTAATCATTTTCGCCTATTTCACCCATCCCCTCGAACTCCCTCCCTCTAGCAATTACCAGTTTGTTCTCTGTATTATGAGTCTGTTTCTATTTAGTTTGTTCTTTTTTTTTTTAAGATTAATATATAAATGAAATCACATAGTATTTGCCTATTCTGTCTAGACTCCTCTATCATTTTAACTTGAAGGGGTCACTTCAGTATTTATTATAGGGCAAGTCTAGTGGTAATATACTCCTTCAGCTTTTATTTACATGAGAATGTCTTAATTTCCCCCTCATTTTATAAAGGATAGTTTTGATAGATATAGTACTAATGGTTGACAGACTTTTTTCTTTTTCTTTTTCTTTTTCTTTTTCTTTTTCTTTTCTACTTTAAATATATCATCCTATTGCCTTCTAGCCTTCAAGGTTACTGCTAAGAAATTCACTAAAATTTTTACTGAGGATCTCATGTATGTGATGTCACTTTTTCTGCTGTTTTCAAGAATCTCTATCCTTCACTTTGACAGTTTCATTGTACTGTCTTGATGTAGGTTATTATTATTATTAATTATTATTATTATTAAATTACCTTTTGGAGTACGTTAAAATTCTTGTATTTGTATATTCATGTCTTTCCTCAAACTTGAGAAGTTTTGGTCATTATTTCCTCAAATAAATTCTCAGCCTGTATTTTCTTCCTCTGGAGCTTCCATAAAGCAAATTTTATTCTGTTTAATGGTGCCCCATAAGTTCCTTAAGTTCTATAACATTTTTCCATTCTTTTTTTCTTTTTCCTATACAGACTCAATAATTTCAAATGATTCATTTTCAAGTTAATTGATTATTTCTTCTGTCTGCCCAAGTCTGTTGGGTCCCTCTTAAGTATTTAAATTTAGCTATTAAAATAAATAAATAAATAAATAAATAAATAAATAAATAAATAAATTTAGCTATTATATTTTTTAGCTTCAGAATCTTTTTGTTAAATTTTTATTTATTTATTTGACAGAGAGAGAGAAGAGAGAGAAAGAGCAAGCAGAAATGGGGGGAGCAGAAGAAGGAGAGAGAGAAGCAGGCTCCCCACCAAGCAGGGAGTCCAATATAGGGTTCCATCTCAGGACTCTGGGATCATGATGTGAGCTGAAGGCAGATGCTTAACTGATTGAACCACCTAGGTGCCCCTAGCTTCAGAATCATTTTATTATATTTTATATAATCTTGTTTATATTCTCATTTTGTTCATATATCATTCTCCAGATTTCCTTTAGTTCTTTTTGTGTGTGTGTGTTTTTTTTCTTTAGCTCTGATCATATTTAAGACTGGGGTTTTGAAATATTTGTCTAGTAAGTTTGAATGCTGTGATTCTTTGGATCAGTTTCTGGAGATGTATTTACATAGATAGATGATATAGATAGATATAGATAGATAGATATAGATATAGATATAGATAATAGATATAGATATTGATATACCTTGTGATATTTTATTGAAAATTTGCTATAAAAACTAAACACACACACAACTTTGCAGACAGGGTCCATGCAATGAAGCATCACTAATCAGCCTATAAGAAGGCTTAACTGCTTTTCAGGCCTTTCTGGACATGGTTGTTCTGTAGGTCTGTATGTATGTTTTTCTTTCCCAATTTACTCGTACATATAGTTGCTTTTAAATGTTTTAATTTCCCTAAGAATCTCTCCTTACTTCTTCTTCACACCTTAGATGTTCCATGCGGCCCTCTGTTTGGACCCTCTCACTCTCAGGTTCCTGTGGGTCTCTAATCTTCCTGCAATTTTCACATGCTGCAACACCTTTCACTGATTTCAGTAGCTTTCAACCTGATCTCCAAACGATGCTCCCATTCTTGTCTGAGTTCTAAAACAGGTGCAACAGAAATCAAGCAACCCCACTGCAAACAAGTTCTACTCTTTTCCTTCCCTCTTAAGGGAGTAACAGGGAATTGGATGGCTTTTTCCCAACAACATCAAGCTGTATTGCTCTGAGAAGATGAGGCAGAGTGAGAAAATAACACACAATTTCTTACCGCTTTGTGTCTGTGTGTATGTATGCTTTCTTGATTGGGACTTCAGAACCTTGACTGTTTTCTAGAGCTTACACAAAGCTATTCCCATTAATGTGTTGTTGTTTACTTTTTGTTTCCATGTAGGAACAAGGGTCTGCAGTTAATAATCTGCCATCTTGCTAATATCATTCTCCTAGCGCAAATTACTTCTGAAAGTATATAAGACCTTAGGAAATGAAAGATCATCTTCCAAGTTGTCAAAAGACAGATTCAGTTGGTTCCACTTTTTGTTGGTAACAGAAAAAAAGAATTCATGATTTGCCATATGGCTTATGGCTTATAGTGGGGTAAAATTGGAGCTGCAAACTCTATTGGATAGACAAAAGAAAAGAAGAGTTACTACTTCGTGTTTTTTTCAGGAACATCAGAAAGAAAAATAAGTGGATGTCTTCATGCTTATGATATAGAATGTGAGTTTAAATTGTTTCAGGCATGAGAATAGTTACCATAAAACAATTTATACAATTGAATAGAAAAAATCTGAATCTCAATAGGAAGTAAAATTAATTGTGATATTCATGTTGGTGATGGTATATGATAGAATGGGATTCTTATTCACTGAGAGAGGCAGTTTAAGTTGATATAGACTTTCCTGAGACATAGTTTACAACAGAGAACATAATCCAGTGGCTCATTCATCAATTTATTCATTCACTCATTCATTCATCCATTCAATATTTCCTGATTTCCTGCTATGAGTTAGGTTCTTTCCATAGCAAGTAGAAATAAATGGTCTCCACATTATCTTTATACTTTTTTAAAATTTACTTATCAGAGAGGAGAGAGAGAGAGTGCAGGAGTGAGAGGCAAAGGAAGAGAGAGTCTTAAGCAGACTCCTCACTGAGTGTGGACCCCAAAGTGGGGCTGTATCTCAACCAAGAAACCAAGACCTAAGGTGAAACCAAGAGTTGGACGCTCAATGGACTATGCCACCCAGGCACCCCTCTTTAAAAATTTTCTCTCTATGGAAGAGATGATAGATGATAGATGATGATAGATAGATAGATAGATGATAGATAGATGATAGATAGATGATAGATTTCAAGCAAGCACATGGTTAAATATAAACTTACAGCTGTGATGTATAAAATGATGGAAAGATATGCCACATTGTGAAAGTGTGGAGTTGGAGTAATTCCTCCCTAAGGTGGGAGATCAAGGAAAGATTTTTTGAGAAAATATTGTTTGAACTAAGAAATAAAAGAAGAATAATGATTAACGTAGCTAGGGATAGGGGAAGAATTTGGATAAAGGAATAGAAGATTCAAGAGTTCTAACAAAGCAAAACAGCACACTGAAATATTTTAAAGTATGGAGTGACTGGAGAGCATATGATAGAGGTTGGAGGAGTTGCTATAGTTGAGACAAAAATAGGATGTTGTCTGTTCCATTATGAATTATGGCATTTATCTTAAGGCAAATGATTAAAAAGTTTTAAATGGGAGAGGAAGATAAATATGAGGGTTGGAATGGACAAAACATACTGAGGTTTCCCTTCTGTAAACACTGACAACTAGATGTAAATGGATTTGATGAGCTGAGTAGTAAATGTACAAAAACAAAAGGACCCTGCCTCAGTCTAAATGACACTTACTTATGACTTTGAAGATATGAGAAAAGTGGAAATAGAAAAAATATGGGCATATTAGAAAAAATATGTAAGAGATGAAATGAAGGACTGGTGATAGAATGGATATGGGAGCTGTTAAAAAGGAGGTGCCAGGAGTAATTCTGAAGGTTTTGGTTTGCACTACTGGTTAGTTGATGCTGCCAGAAGATGATAACAATTCATGATACTTCCTTTTCCTCCTGAGCAACTAAGAAAACTGTCATTTCCAGTACATGAAGATCTGAGAAAATGCCAGTTCTGGCCAACAATATATGGGCAGATGTAGAAGAACCATTTCTATTTTTGGTGTCTGTAAGTTTTCTGTGACCTCCCTCTTTCTTGTGCACAAATTTGAAAGACTATGACTGCAAATTAGCACAGGGACATTTTGGAAGGAGACTGAATCCCTAAAATATTACTTAAGAGAACATCTGACCAATTTTTATCAAACTTCACCTGATCTACAATTAGACATTTATAATGTTAAGTGGCTATAATATCTGAGTGTATTTGTTACCTTATCATTGACATAGAAGGATCTCAAGACATTCTTATCACATATGTGCAAAATGTATTTATCAATGAAGAAATTAAGGCTGAAAAAATATTTGGGACTTTGCAGGATATGGATCATAATTAAAACTGTAAGTTCAGATGGGATTGCCTGGTAAGGAAATATAGAGTAAAAAGGCAGGAGTTTGTGTTCAATAATGTTGAAAACTATTACAGAAGTAAGTGAGATGGAAATATAAAAAGTATGCATTTGGTTTATGGGAAGGTAGACAATTGGTGGACTTTGGAAAAGCTATTACTACCTTATTATTTGGATAAAAGTAAATTGGAATAGGTTGAGAAATGAAATGTGATAAAATAGAGATCATATAGACAATGTTCAATGAATTTTGACTTTAAAGGGCCTTCTATTTGTCTTATAAAAAGAGGACTTAGTAGATTTAAGTATTGAATATTTAAAGTGAATGCAAAGAACATGGAAGGGACAGTAAATATTTTACGTTCTTGAGAAGACAGGAAGCTATAAGATGCAAAGGCCTTGTGGAGGAATTTACCTTGGATAGAAGGGTGGGCAATTCCTCCATTGTAGCCAGAAGAAAAGAGAACAATCAGTAAAGGATGAATCTATTAACAGGCTGGTCATTAAAAAATGGAAGTTGTACTTTTTTTTCTTTGTGTTTGGAGGTATGGACATTTGCTAAAAGGGTGGGGAGAGAAACATGATGAAGACCCTAAAACAGAAATCATGAATGGATTGCAAGTGTGACTAATAATGATCAGGGGGAATAAAATACTTATATAGAATTCCTCCTTTAAAGTCTAATTCCAGGGGAATAATAAATGTATACAAGCCTCATCAACAAATACGTTTTTAAGATATAGTAGCAAGATGGTGGAGAAGTAGGGTCCTCAACTCACCTGGTCCCACCAACTTACTTAGATAAGTTTCAAAACATCCTGAGCACCTACGAATTCGACCTGAGATTTAAAGAAAGAATAGCTGGAATGCTATAGAGAGAAAAATTTTCGCTTCTAACAAGGTAGGAAGACAAAAATAAATAAATAAATAAATAAATAAATAAATAAATAAATACATACATACATACATAAAAAAGAACAAAGTGGGGGAGGGGAACCTCAACAGGCCGGGCTAAAGTGAAGCAACGAGAGCCTCAGGACCGGAAAGCAGAGCCCTGGAGAAGCAGGAACTATAAAAATTCACGTGGGGTTTTCCCTGATGGCCAAGTGCTCAGCAGAGAGCTCGGGCAGAATGGCAGGAGGGCAGTGAAGCCTCCAGATGCCCGGAGTCACTGCAGGAGGGGCCCGGGGAGGGCTCCGCCAACCGCAGTCCATGTGGGTAAAGGGCTGGGGCGCCGCAGCCCTCGGGGCATCCGGGAGAAGCCATGGGGTCCGCGGGCGGCTCCGGATGGGGGTGGCTGCACCCCGTTGCCTTCGGGAGAGGCGGCCCGGACTGTGGGTGCAGCGGCACAGGGCCCCGGATCCAGGGCACCCAAGTGGATAAAGCCAGCGATCCTGCACTCCCCTTGGGACAGGCAGAAACGGGGAGGGCACAGGACAACAAGAACTCTCCTGCTGCTGGGCGCCCCCCAAGCTGTTCAGATCAGGGCACCCGAATGGACCTTCAGGAGCATCTAGGCCAGTGTGGACTGGGAGACTGTGGTTAGTTACTCATGGGGAGATGACTCCAGAGCTGGAAATCTGGCTACACCATTGTTGTTTTTCCTCTTTGTTTCACCCTGTGCTTGGGAGAGGCGGGCTGCCAGGGAACAGAGGCCTCACAGGATAAAGAGCTCGCAGTGAGCCCAGCACCCAGCAGGGGGCGAGGCAGCTCCCCCAGGTGCACACCTGAGAATCAGCCCAGCAGGCCCCTCCCCAAGAAGACCAGCTGGAAGGACAGGAGAAGAGCAAGTTCTTGACCAAGTAGCGCTGGAAAGCTTGAGTATTTAAGGACAATAGTATAAAGAACTAGAGGGTCCTTTTTTTTTTTCTTTTTCCATTATGACTTGTTTTTATATCAGACAAAATTTCCAATATTTTTTCTCTTTTCCCACCTTAACTACAATATTTTACCAGCTATTCATTGTTAAGTTATTTTCTTTTTGACTTTCATATTTTTACAATTACTTATCTTAGATATATTTTTCACTTCTGGATTCCCTTCAACGTATTCAATTTAATTTTGGTAAATATACAAGATATTATTTGTTTTATGTTTTTGTTTTTTTCTGCCTCACTTTGTTTTACAATGGTGAAGGTTAGTACCTTCTAAAACATGATGAACATACACCCAGAACCAAGTGGATTACTGTGTTGGTTCATTCTGTGAGATTATATTCTCTCTTCCTTCCCATTCTTCCCCTCTCTTCTATCTTGTTTATGTTTTTGTGGTCAATGTTGGGCTTTCTATAAATATTGTTGGTTTAATATAAATGTGGTATTGAGCATCTTCTAACATACAGAAATTAATATACTCAAAACCAAGGACCCTCTTGGACCCTTCAGGTAGACTACGTTCTTTCTCCACTACCACTTCCTCACTACCATCATCCCTCCCTTTTTTCTTTTCCTCTTTTTTTTTTCTTTTTCTTTTTTCTTATTCTTTGTTTTTCATTTTTCATTTTACTGCATTGTTTTAAAATTTGTTTTTCACTTTAGGGTCCTTTTGTTTTATTTTCTTCTGTTCTTTTTTCTTTTATTTTTTGGTCTCTGACCTCTTTGGAATCATCTAGGATGTGTTTTACTTGGGTCATGGTTGGTGTTTTTGACTTAGCCCCTTCATACAGCCACTCTACACTGGACAAAAGAACTAGAAGGAATAATTCACCACAAAAGAAAGAACTGGAAACAATACTCTCTGCCACAGTATTATAGAATCTGGATTCAAATATGATGTCGAGGGATCCCTGGGTGGCTCAGAGGTTCAGCGCCTGCCTTTGGCCTAGGGTGTATTTCTGGAGTCCTGGGATCGATTCCTGCCTCAGGCTCCCTGCATGAGGGGAGCCTGCTTCTCCCTCTGCCTGTGTCTCTGCCTTCCTCTCTGTGTCTCTCATGAATAAATACATGAAATCTTTAAAAAAATAAAAATAATAAATAAATATGATATCAGAAATTCAATTCAGAAGTACAATTATAAAGCTACTGGTGATTCTGGAAAAACGCTTAAGGACTCTACAGACTTCATTACTGCAGAATTGAGATCTAATCAGGCTGAAATTAAAAATACATTAAATGAGATAAAATCCAAACTGGATATTCTAACTAGGGTTAATGAGGTGCAAGAGAAAGTGAGTGAAAGAGAGGATAAGTTGATGGTAAGTAAGGAAACTGAGGAAAAAAGAAAAAAAAATTAACAGCCTAATGAGGAAAAGCTTAGGAAAATAAATGATAGCTTGAGAAAGAAGAATATATGCCTATTTGACATTCCAGAAGAGACTAAGAAAGAGGACTGCATAGTATATTTGAACAAATCACAGCTGAGAACTTCCCGAACTTGGGGAGGGAAACAGGCATTTAGATCCAGGAGATCGAGAGTTTCCGCCCAAAAAAAATCAATAAAAAGCATTCAGCACCTCAACATTTAATAGTGAAACTTGCAAATTACAAAAATAAAGAGAAAATCCTTAGAGCATCAAGAGACAAGACATTCTTAACTTATATGGGGACAACTATCAGGTTAAAAGCAGACCTCTTAACAGAGACCTGGCAGGGCAGAAAGGGCTGGTAGGATATATATAGGGTACTCAATGAGAAGAACATGCAGCCAAGAATACTTTATCCAGCAACGCTCTCATTCAGAATACAAGGAGCGATAAAGAGCTTCCAGGGTAGGCAGAAACTGAAAGAATATGTGACCCCCAAACAGGCTCTGCAAGAAATATTAAGGGGGACCCTGTACAAGAAAGAGGAAGCCCAAAGAAACAATCCACAAAAACAGGGGCTGAATAGGTAATACAATGACACTAAATCCATATCTTTCAATAGTTACTCTGAACATGAATGGGCTAAATGACCCCATGAAAAGATGCAAGGTACCAGACTGGATAAAAAAGCAAGACCCATCTATATGCTGTATACAAGAGATTCATTTTAGACCTAATGACACTGCCAACCTGAAAAAGAAGGAGTGGAGAACCATTTAACTTTCAAATGGTCCTCAAAAGAAAGCTGGGGTAGCAATCCTCTTATCATATAAAGTTTATACCAAAGACTGCAGTAAGAGAAGAAAAGGGACACTATATCATACTTAAAGGGTCTATCCAACAAGAAGACCTAACAATCATGAACATTTATGCTCCTAATGTGGGAGCTGCCAAGTATATCAAGCAATTAATAACCAAAGTAAAGATATAGTTAGATAGTAATACACTAATAGTAGGAGACCTCAACATGGCACTTTCAGCAAATGACGGATATTCTAAGCAGAACATCGCCAAAGAAACAAGGGCCTTAACTGATACACTGGACCAAGTAGGTTTCACAGATATATACAGAACTTTCCATCTGAACACTACTGAATACACATTCTTCTCAAGTGAAAATGGAACTTTCTCCAGAATAGACTGGATACAGCAAAAGTGGTCCTAAGACGGAAATACACAGCAATATAGGCCTCCCTTAAAAAATTACAAAAAACTCAAATACACAAGCCAACCTCGCACCTAAAGGAATTAGAGAAAGAACAGCAAGTAAAACCTACATCAGGCGGAAGAAGAGAGATAATAGATTCGAGCAGAACTCAATGAAATAGAGACCAGAAAACCATAGAACAGGTCAATACAATCAGGAGTTGGTTCTTTGAAAGAATAAGATAGATAAGCCATTAGCCAGCTTTATTAAAATGAAAAAAGACTCAAATTAATAAAATCATGAACCAAAGAAGAGAGATCACAACCAATACCAAGAAAATACAAATGATTTTTAAAAACGTATTATGAGCAGCTATACGCCAATAAATTAGGCAATCTAGCAGAAATGGATGCTTTTCTGGAAAACCACAAATTATCAAAACTGGAACAGGAAGAAATAGAAAACCTGAACAGGCCAATAACCAGTGATGAAATGGAAGGAGTCATCAAAAGCCTCCCAAGACTCAAAAGTCCAGGGCCAGATGGCTTCCCAGGGGAATTCTATCAAACGTTTAAAGAAGAAACAATACCTATTCACTAAAGCTGTTTTGAAAGATAGAAAGGGAGGGGATACTTCTAAACTCATTTCATGAGGCCAGCATTATTTTAAATCCAAAAGCAAAAAAAAACAAACAAAAAAAAAAAAACAAAAAAAAAAAAACAAAAGCAGACAAAGACCCCACCAAAAAGGAGAATTATAGACCAATATCCCTGATGAACATGGATGCAAAACTCTCAACAAGATACTAGCCAATAGGATCCACCAGTACATTAAGAGGATTATTAACCACAACTAAGTGGGATTTATCCCCAGGATGAAAGGGTGGTTCAATACTCATAAAACAAACAACATGATAGATCACATCAACAAGAGCAAAAACAAGAACCATATGTTCTTCTCAATAGATGCAGAGAAAACATTCGACAAAGTACAGCAACCATTTCTGATTAAAACTCTTCAAAGTGTAGGGACGGAGGGAATATTCCTCAATATCTGAAAAGCCATTTATGAAAAGCCCACAGCGAATATTGTTCTCAATGTGAAAACACTGAAAGCCTTTCTCCCAAGGTTAGGAGCATGACAGGGATGTCCACTCTCACCACTGTTATTCAACATAGTAGTAAAAAATACTAGCCTCAGCAATCAGGCAACAAAAAGAAATAAAAGGCATTCAAATTGGCAACGAAGAAGTCAAACTCTCCCTCTTTGCAGATGACATTATACTGTATATAGAAAACCTAAAAGTCTCCACCCCAAGTTTGCTAGAACTCATACAGCAATTCAGCAATGTGACAGGATACAAATTCAATGCCAAGAAATCAGTGGCATTTGTATACACTAACAATGAGACTGAAGAAAGAGAAATTAAGGAGTCAATCCCATTTACAATTATACCCAGAAGCATAAGAAACCTAGGAATAAACCTAACCAAAGAGGTAAAGGATCTATCCCTTAAAAACTACAGAACACTTCTGAAAGAAATGAGGAAAACACAAAGAAATAGGAAAAGCATTCCATGCTCATGGATCAGAAGAATAAATATTGTGAAAATGTCTATGCTATTCATGGCAATTTACACCTTCAATGCAACCTGTATAAAAATACCTTGGCATTTCTTCACAGGTTTGGAACAAATAATCTTAGAACAAATAGTCAGTTGGGTTTGTATGGAATCAGAAGAGACCCCAAATAACCAGAAGAATATTGAAAAAGAAAACCAATGCAGGGGGCATCACAATGCCGGAATTCAAGCTGTATTATAAAGCTGTGATCATCAAGACAGTGTGGTGCTGGTACAAAAACAGACACATAGATCAATGGAACAGAATTGAGAACCCAGAAATGGGCACTCAACCCTATGGTCAACTAATATATGACAAAGCAGAAAGGCTATCCACTGGAAAAAGGACAGTTTCTTCAATAAATGGTGCTGGGAAAATTGGACAGCCACTTGTAGAAGAATGAAACTGGACCATTCTCTTACACCATACACAGAGATAAACTCAAGTCATGAAAGATCCAAATGTGAGACAAAAATACATCAAAATCATATAGGAGAACCCAGGAAATACCTTTTTTGAACTTGGCCACAGCAACTTCTTGCAAGATACATCTAGGAAGGCAAAGGAAACAAAAGCAAAAATGAACTATTGGGACTTGCTCAGGATAAAAAGCTTCTGCACAGCAAAAGGAACAGTCAACAAAACTCAAAGACAACCTACAGAATGGGAGAAGATATTTACAAATGACGTATCAGATAAAGGACTAGTGGCCAAGATCTATAAAGAACTTATTAAACTCAACAGCAATGAAGCAAACAATCCAATCCTGAAATGGGCAAAAGACATGAACAGAAATTTCACAGAGGAAGACATAGACATGGCCAAACAAGCACATGAGAAAATGCTCCGCATCACTTGCCATCAGGGAAATACAAATCAAAACCACAGTGAGATACCACCTCATACCAGTGAGAATGGTGAAAATGAGCAAGACAAGAAGCAACAAATTTTGGAGAGGATGTGGAGAAAGAGGAACCCTCTTGCACTGTTGGTGGGAATGTGAACTGGTACAGCCACTTTCAAAAGCAATGTGGAAGTTCCTCGAAAAGTTCAAAATAGAGCTATCCTCTGACCCAGCAATTGTACTACTGGGTATTTATACCCCATTGATACAAATGTAGTTAAACGCCAGAACACCTGCACCCCAATGTTCATAGCAGCAATGTCCACAATAGCCAAACTGTGGAAAGAGTCTCGATGTCCTTAGACAGTTGAATGGATAAAGAAAATATGGTATATTTATACAATGGAATATTACTCAGCCATTAGAAAGGATGAATACCCACCATTTGCTTTGATGTGGATGGAACTGGAGGGTATTATGCTGAGTGAAATAAGTCATTTAGAGAAGGGCAATCATCATATAGTTTCACTCCTATGGGAAAGATAATAAATAGTGAAAGAGACTTTAAGAGAAAGGAGGGGAACCTAGTGGGAAAAATTAAAGAGGGAGACAAACCATGAAAGACTCCTAACTCTGGGAAACAAACTGTGTTGTGGAAGGGAAGGTGGGTTTGGGGTAACTGGGTGACCAGCACTGAGCAGTCCACTTGATGGGATGAGCACTGGGTGTTCTACTATGTGTTGGCAAATCAAACTTATAAAGACAAATGAGAAAAAATTAAGTAAAACAAAATAAAATTGATATAGCAACGCACAGGCCCTAGAGTAGGTAAAAAAGAAAAAATGCTGACAAAGAAGAATAAATTGGGAGGAGTCATTCTACCCCTTATTATTAGAACTTTGTATAACTACAGTAGTCATGACAGCATGGTAGTGAAAAAAAGTCTAGAAAGGTAGATTAATGGAGCAACAGCAAACTCAGAAATAGACCCTAGTGAATATGGCAAGTAATTTTTGACAAGATTCAACAGCAATTCAAAAACCTTTTCAACAAATTATGTTGAGATCTGGACATATGTAAGTAAAAAAAAAAAGAACCATATGATAAACCTCACACTTTATATAAAATTAATTCAAAATGGATCATGGATATAAAAATAAAACAGAAAACTTTTTAAAAAACTGTAGGAAAAATATTCATGAACCAGAACTATGCAGAGACTTCTTAGACCTGACACCAAAAGAGTGATGCATAGGAAGAAAATTTGACAAGTTGGATCCTATAAAAATCAAAAAAATTTGCTCCATGAAAAAAAATAATTATGTTTTTATTATGGTGTTATATATAATTCCAAAAAATGAGAACAATCTAAATATTGAAGAGGAGGATGATTCAATGAATAATCTGAAATACAATATAGACCATCTGAAATATAGACCAATATATGTTCATTAAAATGTGTATGAATATTTAACAACATGGACACATGCTTTTTTAATTATTAAATGAAAATTCAGTATTAAAATTCTGTATATATTTGTGTTTCCATGAAAAACATATAACTAGAATATAATTACTAAAGTGTTAAAATTAACCTATGTTTGTGGTGAGGTGATTGGTGTTTATTTTTCTTTTACATATTTTTTATAATGAAAATGAATCATAAAGATCATAAAATATACTTCGTTTATTTTTTCTTTTAACTTTCATTTTTATATAATTTCAAACATGCAGAAAAGTAGCAAGAATGAATCAAATAATGTCTTATACTGTGCATTCAGATGACCCAACATTCTAACAGCATACTGTATTTCCCTTTTCTCCATATATATGTGCATAATTTTTCTGAATACATTTGTTTTCCTTAATTACTAAATACTTTAATTTGTGTTTTCTAAAATACAAACTTTATGTAACTGGAATAAAATTATCAAAATCCAAAATTAATACTGATACAATACTATTATAAAGCAAGATGATCTAAATGTTGCTAATTGTCTAACTAATGACCTTTATAACAAAATTAGATCCTAATTTGTGTTGCATTTAGGTTTCATATCTTTTTACTTTTCTTTAATCTAGAACAGTCCTGGAATCATTATTTATATTTAATTTCTTTGATATTTTTTATAAGTACAATGTCCTTTGGTTTAAGAGTGTATGTTTCCTTATGATAAAATAAAAATTAGATTTTGGGGGCAAAGATACTAGAGAAGAGATAATGTGTCTTTCTCAGTGAATTGTATCAGGACTCACATAACATTGGCTCAATAACTTGGGCAGTGTCTGTCAGGCTTCTGCATGCTAAGGCTTTTATTTTCCATAATTAATAAACATCTCGTGGGGACAGACTTTGAAAATGTCTTATTACTTGTCAAACTTTAGCCCATTAGAATAATCTGTTGATTCTTTTTTTTTAAGATTTCATTTATTTATTCATGAGAGGCACAGAGAGAGAGAGAGAGAGAGGCACAGGAGGAGGGAGAAGCAGGCTCCATGCAGGGAGCCCAATGGCACCCAGGAGCCTCTAATCTGTTGATTCTTGACTCAAACAATTATTGCTATGATTGTGGCCAACTGATGATTTTCTAATTCCATTATGCCTTTTATACCTATTAATTTCCTTTTTCCTGAGAGGAATAGTGTTACTAGATTAGATATTTAGGTATGTCTATCAGTAGACTCATGGATTTTTATTTTATTCAATTGATTATAATTCATTACTGTTACTATTTTTTGCTTATCAATTTATCCTATATTTGATAAGATAGAGCCCCTTAAAGAGCCTAAATTGATTCTTAAGCCTTTCTAATAAGTTTCCATCATTCTTTTTTTTTAAAATTTTTATTTATTTATGATAGTCACACAGAGAGAGAGAGAGAGAGAGGCAGAGACACAGGCAGAGGGAGAAGCAGGCTCCATGCACCCGGAGCCCGATGTGGGATTCGATCCCGGGACTCCAGGATCGTGCTCTGGGCCAAAGGCAGGCGCCAAACCGCTGCGCCACCCAGGGATCCCAGTTCCCATCATTCTTTAAGCAATTCTCAATTTTCTGAAACAGAAAGACTTTCCTGACTCATCTGTATTTCTTAGATACAGCCTGGAACCTGCCATTTATCAATCAAAGCTCTGGTTCCCATCCATAGAGAATGATATTAAAAAATTATAATTTGGATGCTAGATTTGTTCATTGCTATAGGGATGTCATTGCTTCTGAGCTCTCTAAGTTCACAGTGATAGGACATTGTCTATCATCATCATCTATCTATCTATCATCTAGCTATCTTTTATCAGTCATCTATCATCTATCTTTTTCTTTTTTTTTTTTTTCATCTATCTTTTTCTTAAAGATTTTATTTGTTTGTTTGTTTGCTTATTTGACAGAGAGAAAGAAAGAGCACAAGCAGAAGGAGCAGGAGAGGGAGAAGCAGGCTCCCTGCTGAACAGGGAGCCTGATATGGGGCTCTATCCCAGGATCCTGAGATCATGACCCAAGACTAAGGCAGATGCCCAACCAGCTGAGCCACCAGGCACCCTATCTATCATGTATCTTAAATACCCTGAGCACATACTGGTATATTTAATTCCAAACCAACACCACAGGATTAGTTTCTTGCTTTCCCCTTTTATATACTTGTAATTCCTTCTCTGATGGTGAGAGTTTTATTTCCTTTCTAAATTAGAGGAAGAGAAACAGGGTTTGAGATTATGGTCAAGTAACTATCAGGAGTATGAATCCCACCTCTTGATGCTTGCTTCCATGAGACCATATCTTATTCTGCTTTGTTTTTCTGGGAGCTCCTCAGGCAGAAGACATAGCTTCCATTATAGTATATTTACTATCTGAATTTCATATATATACTCAAATATTTTATTTTAGTAATACAATGGTGAATTCCAGAATGTTGTGAGAAGCAGTCCTTGGGATTATGCTTGCACATGAAGAAAAACACAACTCTCTTATTATTAATCATGTTTAGCAAGGTCAAATACAAGTGGTAGCATAGACGTTTAATGTTCATTTTATAGTAATCCAGGTTGGACTAAACTATAACTAGTTTATTTTATTTGTCAACTTATTCTCCTCTACTGGATTGATAAATATATAAGCATTTCTCAAGGTATTCAGTATTACTCTTCCTTTCTTCCTACTATATTCACCATCCATCCTTGTGATTCCAATTTGCATCTTACAAATTCCCTCATTTATATCCTTATTTCAGACCTTTCAGAGTGTAGCAAATGTACCACTCTGGTGAGAGATATTGATAGCAGGGGAGGTTATGGACATGCGGAGGCAGGAGGTATATGGGAATTCTTTGTACTTGCCTTCAATTATGCTGTGAATGTAACACTGCTTTAAAAAATAAAATAAAAAATAAAATATTAAAAATTTTAAAAAGGCTGAACTTATGACCTTTACCCCTAGCCCCATGTTCTCTATTTCATTGGCATTCCATCAATCAATCTTGCAAGCAAATAATGAGGCTATGGTCCTCTTTACTCTTCTTTTCTTTATCATCATATCCAATTAATGAATACTTACTGCCAATTTTATCTTAAAATAGATTTCAATTCTATCAAGTTTTTCTCCATTTCTTATGCTACATCCTAGTGTAGAATATTTTCTCTCTGTAGTATAGAAATATTCTTCTCTCTTTTTATCCCAATATAAGCATATGTAGCTAATAATTCATATTTACCTCCATAAAAGTATATATGTATATCATTAAATTATAAATGTGATTTTAAAAATAATCAATAAATTAAATTTCATTAGGGTAAAGACCTTTCATGCCCTAACTGTGGTCTATTAGACCATGTGCAATCTGGCTGCTACCTTCTCAACAGGTATAACTTTGAGTCAACCACAGTCACAGTCCAATTAACAGTAGATTCCTATGGGTTCCTCCCATGAGCCCTCTACTCTAGGATCTTATCACATATTGTTCCTTCTCAACCAAGTTAATTTCAACTTATATTTCAGAGCTTTGTTCAAATACTACTTTTAAAGGCATTTATGCCTAACTCTTAATAGTGTATCAGCACTCTTCCATTGCACTCTAATTTTCTTCCTGTCACTTTTCACAGTTAGAATCAGAGATTTGGATAGTAATTAACATGATATTTGAATCAATCACCAAGAAAAACAGTTTTGTTAGGACCAGCCCCTTATGCTTACTTCTTAAAAAAAAAAAAAAGATTTTATTAATTTATTCATGAGAAGCACAGAGAGAAAGGCAGAGACATAGGCAGGAGAAGCAAGGTTCCTGCAGGGAGTCCATTGTGGGACTCCATCCTGGGACCCCGGAATCACACCCTGAGCCGAAGGCCAAGGCTCAAACATTGAGCCACACAGGAGTCCCTCCCTTTGCTTACTTCTATAATATCACATATCACAGTGACTTATACTGGATATTCACTTGTCTATATTTTCTCAACTGTTAAGACTTTAAAATTAGGTATCTTTCTCTTCAACTGTAGCTCTAACTTTGAGCCTCATTCATAATGGATGTTCAGGAAATATATATAGGATGGGTGAACAAATAGATGAATAAATCTAGTATAGCACATTGTTCTGATTTATTTGGGATAAGTGGAGCTTAGTGGTGAGAAAGGAGAAAAGAAATTAAACCCCATGATAAGGAAAACCAAAAGGTAGATCCTAAGTATCTGGATTGTCATCCATATTTCATGATTGAAAGTGGGTGACATGGTTTCATGGTGCACTAAACAGAGCCTCCCCCCCCCCAAAAAATGCACCAGATTCACTCACATTCAAATGCAGCTTTGCCACTTCCTATCTTTGTGGCTAAGTACTCAAATTTCCTGGGGCTCTGTTTACTCATTTTGATAACATATTAGAGAAAATAATACATATTTTACCAGTTTATTTACATTGTCAAGGTCACACATGGAAGAGGTGATACAGCTAGACATAATGTACAAAGACAAATATTTCACTTTAAATTAATGGTTTATTTCAAATGATTATTAGCTATTCAAATAACAGACTGAGTTCATTATAAAGTACACTCTGAATTAAGTCCTTTTTAAAAGGAGTGATAAATGAGTAAATAATTCCTGCTGTAAGGGTGCCCGAGTGGCTCAGTCTGTTAAACATATGACTCTTGATTTTAGCTCAGGTCATGACCTTGGGGTCCCAAGATTTAGCCCTGTGTTCAGCCCAAACTCAGTGGGGAGTCTACTTGAGATTCTCTCCCTCTCTTTCTTTGCCCCTTCCCCTGCTCATGTGCTCTCTCTCTTTCTCTCCAAAACAAATAGATCTTAATAAAAAAAAAAGAAAGGAATTCCTGCTGTAATTGCTATAAGTGGGAGATGAGAATATGTTTAGTGTCAACCTGAAAGGGTCTGAGACACGTTTCAGAAAGGTAATGCCTTCCTCATTCATCTTACAGCAATCTAAGCACTGCCCACTTTATGGGGCAGGAAGGGTAGAGCATGCATAACCAATGTTCTGTGGACCTGACTTCTAGTTCTAAAGGAAACCAAACAAGATGTAATGTAAGTCACTTAAATTCTCCATGTTTCATGCTTACCTATATCAGCTTCATTGCATCATGAATCATCTTACAGGAATATGTAAAGCTTAGATAAGAATTTATTGAGTGTGGGTAAACTTTAGGAGCCTAAGGTAGCACATAAATCCAGAGAGGTGATGGTCATACCTTTAGCAGAGCTAGGGCGTTCTGATAGAACAAAATTTTGTCATTTGAGTGCATGACAGAAAGTCCAAGTCTAGAAGCAATTTGGGAATCCCTCTTAAAGTCCTGGTGAGACTGTAAACAAAATGACCCTCCTTTTACATCTATCCATCCTAATGGTTTTTAACAAAATTCCATAGCATATATATTTGAAAATCAGTAGTTCCCAACATAAAAGGGTACATATTACTAATGCAGCCAGACAGAATATATGTACGTATATATGCATATACAATATCCTGGGATAGAATAGCCAAACAATATTCACATATATTCTCACTTACCCTACACTTACCCATAAGGCTAACATTATAATTATTTTACACATGTTAGAAATTAGGGGAAAAGGGCTAGAATGAAATCTTTGGTTCTTTCCTCAAAGCCTCACAATTTGTTACAACTAAGTAACAGAACTGAGATAAAAAGAATTTTTCTGACTCAAATATAATTGTCATACTGAAGTTATGTGATATGTTATGGTTTTCTATTTTCCCAAATACATCTAATACTGTAATATTTTCAATATAGATTTAAAAAATAACCTAAAAGGTTATCTACTTATTTCAAAGTGTTTCAAAATATTTTTGGAGTTCTTCTTTACATTTGCATTCAGAATCAACAGCATGGCTGCTTAAATCAATCAACATTGCAAAAGAATCTGACTTTGGAAATAGATGACATTTAGAACTCAGACTGGAGAAAAAGATCAGTTATCAAAGTTGATAAAACGTATTTTGTAAAAAGTGAAATGTGGTTATGGAGTAATGACTGTTTCTGTTTGTATTTCTAATTCTCCAGTTGGCATACTGTCTCTAATATTCTTTAAAAAGGGTGCCCTTTTTTAAAGGAAAATATTTTTATTATTTTTTTAGGAAAAAAAATTTTAAAGGAAAAATATTTGTGGATGTATAATTGCTGTTTTTTTTAAGCATCTGTGTCTGTGCAATGAAAAGAGCTTTTTTTAGTCTAAATGACCTGGGTTTAGATGCTGAATCTTTTTTTTTTTTTAAGATTTTATTTATTTATTTGAGGGAGAGAGAGAGAGAGAGAGAGAAACAGACTCCCTACTGAGCACCAAGTCTGAAGGGGTGCTTGATCCCAGGACCCTGAGATCATGACCTGAGCTGTAGTCAGATGCTTAATTTACTGAGCCACCCAGGTGCCCCCCTCAAATGCTGATTCTTTTACCTTCCACCATGAGCTCAGGTTTCATCTCTGAAGTGGAGATAAATACTGCCTACCTACAGGCTTCAGTGGAAGTAAGCGGCAGGACATGTAAATCATTGAGCACAGAGCCTTTCCTAAAACACTGTGCAAATATTTGTCATATTTTTAAAAATTTAATTATAGCATTTGAAGGAAGGAAAAGTATCTTATGCTTAGGTTTGAAAGGTGACCCAGCTACAGAAACAATAAACAATAGACGCTAGTGTTTAACCTAACTTGGAAGTCATTTAATATTGTATCTGGATAGCAAATACAACTTTGGTCAATTCCTAAGACAAATGTTAGTAGGATTGTTTTTTTAATTCTCTCTTCCATAAATCTGTTAGTATGATAGACAGAGTCTTAAAAACTGATTGAGCTGAATGAATTTGTAACTGACTGTATGAAATTCTACTGGGAATTGGAGAAAATTCACTTTTAATTAGCATACACGGGGGAGTTACCTTAGCTAGAGACTCTCCTTAGATAATAAAACACTGAATTACTCTTGGTTGCTTTAAGTGTCTTCTTGATGTCCATTGTAAAATATTATGGTAGAACTAGTGCTAAAGTTATATCCCATGAGATTTTCTGATGCTGAAAATATTGCTCAAGCAAAAGAGAGATAATAGAGAACCAGACATCATCAAAACCCTTGAGGATACAAGAATATTCTTTGGGTCAGAATATAGCATTCCATTCTGCTTAACTTTAAGTTCTGGGAGAAATATGCTATCTTTGATTTTAGCTTCAGTAGAAAAGTGTGTGATAACACAGACCTGAGACATAATTGAGATATGGATACATTTGTTAATATTTTCATTCCATACTGAGAATAAAATCTGGTATTTTCCTAAATTTAATATATATTCCACTTAAGTAAATATTTATTGGGTATCAACCTATAAATGCCAAGTAGACAAATGCAAAGTCTTACCTCTGGTGGGTTGAGAGGGTTTATTAGTAGTTAGATATATAATATTAAGGATGAAATATCCAAAGGGAGATGTTCTTAGGTAGCTGGAAGAGATTTAGCTTATACGCACTTGAAATATTTGATATGCAGGGCTAATTTAAAGCATGAAATGGGGCAAAACTACCCACAGGAAGCATGATATGGGAGGAGGACCTAGAGCAAAATGAAGAAAACCAACATTTACAGGCAGATGAAGCTTATAGTAAGCCCATAAAACATATTGAAAAGAAGTGGTATTCACTTGGTAGTCTGATTTGACAGATTATTTGAAGTGGAAGGAATTTTGGAAAGCCTCTTCAAATTCCTTACTTTGGCTCACAAAATGACCCCAAATCCAAATAGGTTATATGAGTTTGCCATGTTCAATCACTGGAAAGAGAAGGAGGGGACTAAAATCCAATATCTGTGGATTACTAGCTCAGAGTTATTTTCACTTTAACATTAGATATCTCAGCTTCTTTATCTGTCATCCAAAATATATTTAAGTAAATGAATTTTTGAGGATTCCAGTATCATGAATTGAGTTCGATAGTTATTGCATGCTCCATTTTGGCAAATATTTTGTCAAGCAAATCTCACTAATCTTTACCCAGTCTTTAAAACCAACTACATTTTTCATTTTTCCTCAACATAAAGGTCCTACTCTACTTAGGGTGCACTTTCTATTGTCTCTGTTTGGTTTTTCTTTTTGAAACATATCTACTTTTGTTCATCCTTCCAAAACATCTGTATATTCATCTCCACCCATGCATGCTCTAATTTTCTCCATCTTTTCTTACATCCTAAGGCTTTTGCTGTCTTGACAACAAATGTGTGTGTGTGTGCATATTTCCTGACCCAAATGTTGTTGAGAACAACAATAACAACAACAAAAAATACTGTCTGCTTCTTTACAATGCATATGGAATGGAAATTTTTGCATATTTCATAAACATGTATTTTGGGACTCTGAGTTATTTACTTTCAACAATGTAATTCCACTTTCTTTCTTGACAATCTGAATGCATATCCCTCTTATATACCTTAACTCTCCTAGTCTCAGGTATTTTTAAGGATATAAAATGAATCAATTTCACTTGAAATCAATCTGTGGGTTGCCTCATTCCCATGGCTTCTTGAATAAGTTCATGTTACTTTACTGTACCCCACTTCTACAGGCAGGATTTCCAAGATGTGTTAATTAACAGGGACCTACGAAACTAAATGTCAAATAAAACAGGACCTTGGAATGTTGTTACTTTTTAAAGCTGAAATTGAACAACAATATGATTTCTCTTTGTTTTCAAAGATTTAAGCATCGTGACCAACATATCCATCAACACTATAGCGCTCAGGATTAAGTGATGCAGGACTTTTCTCCATGACTAGTTTTATATTTCCACTCTCACTTCATGACTAAAAAATATCAAGGCAGTTCAGCCAACTTGTCAATATTTTTTCTAGTTTCAAACTAACTTGACCAACTTAGGAAAACAGCTGAAGGATCCACATGCTTGCAGACATATCTTTGAATATGGCTTCCAGGCTGAGCCATGTGTTATTGGTTACTGGTACCTGTATGATCTGTTGTGCAGGATTGCATGTGTATAGCTAATAAAAGTCTGACTTTCATGAAAACAAGTCTTGTTCTTTTCTTTTTATATCCCCAGAAATTAGTGTAGTACTGGATACTTATCATGTCTGTAATGGATCTTATGGCATAGAAGTTTACTGAATTACATTTGTGAAATAAGTAGTTGTATTCATAGACTGATACTTGTGCTTTTTTTTGTTTCTTTTTGTTTGTTTGTTTTTGGATTGGCTGACACTCCCTAGCAATGTCTTATGTGCCCCACCGGTTATGACCGCCTTTTTCCCTCAAATATTGAGTCAAGGCCAATAATGTCTATTTCCTTTACAACACCACTGAAGATTTTAGTAGAAAAAAATCAATATTGATTTCTAAAATGCAATGTAACACCGCTTCCATCCTTCCTTTTTCTGTTCCTCTCTTTCTTTATTTTTCTCTTTCTTCCGTTCCCACAGTACTAAGTCATTTCCATGGTTACGGAACTCTAGATCCAGCATCAGAACACAAGCTGTGGGCAGCCCCGGTGGCTCCGTGGTGTAGCACCACCTTCAGCCCAGGGCCTGATCCTGGAGTCCCACGTTGGGCTCCCTGCATGCAGCCTGCTTCTCCCTCTATCTGTGTCTCTGCCTCTCTCTCTCTCATGAATAAATAAATAAAATCTTTTTTAAAAAAAATCTAGAAAAAGCACATATTTAAAAAAAATACTGTAAACAAAAATTTATAATCACTCATCATTTTGTATTTCAAAAAGTTGAAGCTCAGTTTGATTAACGTGTTGCTTTCTTCGTTAAATTTTTTATTTTGAGAAAATTGTAGATTAACCACAGTTGTACGTAATAATGCATAGGGATCCCCCGTATTCATGCAATTTCCCCTAATGTTTACATCTTGCAAAACTGTAGTAGGATATCACAAACAAGATATGGACATTGATACAGTCATGACATACAACAGTCTCATCCCCACCAGGTTAGCCGATACGGCCTTTTACAGCCACAACCACATCACTTCCCACCTATTTCCCTGACTCCTGCTGGTCACTAACCAGTTCTCTATCTGAAGTTTGTCATTCTGAGAATGTTATATAAATGGAATATATAAAATGTAACCATTTATGATTGGCTTTTACTCATTCTGCTAATGACCTGAAGGTTCATCCAAGCTGTCTTGTCTACGGATACTTTATTTTTTTATTTTAGAGTAGCGTTGTGTTTTATGGATATAGCAACTTGTTTAGTCATTCATGTTGAAGGACTTTGGGGTTGTTTTTGGGTTGGGATTGTAATGAATGAGTTGTAACTATAATGTGGTACTTGCATGTTTAGATTATAAGACAGACAAAAGTGTTTTCCATAGTGACTACCATGTTACATTCCCACCAGCAGTGTATGAAAAGTATAGTTTCTCTGAATGCTCTACATACAGCATTTGGTGTTTTCACTATTTTTTTTTTTCTGCTTTTTTTTTTTTTTTTTTTTTATTGGTGTTCAATTTACTAACATACAGAATAACACCCAGTGCCCGTCACCCATTCACTCCCACCCCCCGCCCTCCTCCCCTTCTACCACCCCTAGTTCGTTTCCCAGAGTTAGCAGTCTTTATGTTCTGTCTCCCTTTCTGATATTTCCCACACATTTCTTCTCCCTTCCCTTATTTTCCCTTTCACTATTATTTATATTCCCCAAATGAATGAGAACATATAATGTTTGTCCTTCTCCGACTGACTTACTTCACTCAGCATAATACCCTCCAGTTCCATCCACGTTGAAGCAAATGGTGGGTATTTGTCATTTCTAATAGCTGAGTAATATTCCATTGTATACATAAACCACATCTTCTTTATCCATTCATCTTTCGTTGGACACCGAGGCTCCTTCCACAGTTTGGCTATCGTGGCCATTGCTGCTAGAAACATCGGGGTGCAGGTGTCCCGGCGTTTCATTGCATTTGTATCTTTGGGGTAAATCCCTAGCAGTGCAGTTGCTGGGTCGTAGGGCAGGTATATTTTTAACTGTTTGAGGAACCTCCACACAGTTTTCCAGAGTGGCTGCACCAGTTCACATTCCCACCAACAGTGTAAGAGGGTTCCCTTTTCTCCACATCCTCTCCAACATTTGTTGTTTCCTGCCTTGTTAATTTTTCCCATTCTCACTGGTGTGAGGTGGTATCTCATTGTGGTTTTGATTTGTATTTCCCTGATGGCAAGTGATGCAGAGCATTTTCTCATGTGCATGTTGGCCATGTCTATGTCTTCTTCTGTGAGATTTCTGTTCATGTCTTTTGCCCATTTCATGATTGGATTGTTTGTTTCTTTGGTGTTGAGTTTAATAAGTTCTTTATAGATCTTGGAAACTAGCCCTTTATCTGATATGTCATTTGCAAATATCTTCTCCCATTCTGTACGTTGTCTTTGAGTTTTGTTGACTGTATCCTTTGCTGTGCAAAAGCTTCTTATCTTGATGAAGTCCCAATAGTTCATTTTTGCTTTTGTTTCTTTTGCCTTCGTGGATGTATCTTGCAAGAAGTTACTATGGCCGAGTTCAAAAAGGGTGTTGCCTGTGTTCTTCTCTAGGATTTTGATGGAATCTTGTCTCACATTTAGATCTTTCATCCATTTTGAGTTTATCTTTGTGTATGGTGAAAGAGAGTGGTCTAGTTTCATTCTTCTGCATGTGGATGTCCAATTTTCCCAGCACCATTTATTGAAGAGACTGTCTTTCTTCCAATGGATAGTCTTTCCTCCTTTATCAAATATTAGTTGCCCATAAAGTTCAGGGTCCACTTCTGGATTCTCTATTCTGTTCCACTGATCTATGTGTCTGTTTTTGTGCCAGTACCACACTGTCTTGATGACCACAGCTTTGTAGTACAACCTGAAATCTGGCATTGTGATGCCCCCAGATATGGTTTTCTTTTTTAAAATTCCCCTGGCTATTCGGGGTCTTTTCTGATTCCACACAAATCTTAAAATAATTTGTTCTAACTCTCTGAAGAAAGTCCATGGTATTTTGATAGGGATTGCATTAAACGTGTATATTGCCCTGGGTAACATTGACATTTTCACAATATTAATTCTGCCAATCCATGAGCATGGAATATTTTTCCATCTCTTTGTGTCTTCCTCAATTTCTTTCAGAAGTGTTCTATAGTTTTGAGGGTATAGATCCTTTACATCTTTGGTGAGGTTTATTCCTAGGTATCTTATGCTTTTGGGTGCAATTGTAAATGGGATTGACTCCTTAATTTCTCTTTCTTCAGTCTCATTGTTAGTGTATAGAAATGCCACTGACTTCTGGGCATTGATTTTGTATCCTGCCACGCTACCGAATTGCTGTATGAGTTCTAGCAATCTTGGGGTGGAGACTTTTGGGTTTTCTATGTAGAGTATCATGTCATCGGCGAAGAGGGAGAGTTTGACTTCTTCTTTGCCAATTTGAATGCCTTTAATGTCTTTTTGTTGTCTGATTGCTGAGGCTAGGACTTCCAGTACTATGTTGAATAGCAGTGGTGAGAGTGGACATCCCTGTCTTGTTCCTGATCTTAGGGGAAAGGCTCCCAGTGCTTCCCCATTGAGAATGATATTTGCTGTGGGCTTTTCATAGATGGCTTTTAAGATGTCGAGGAATGTTCCCTCTATCCCTACACTCTGAAGAGTTTTGATCAGGAATGGATGCTGTATTTTGTCAAATGCTTTCTCTGCATCCAATGAGAGGATCATATGGTTCTTGGTTTTTCTCTTGCTGATATGATGAATCACATTGATTGTTTTACGGGTGTTGAACCAGCCTTGTGTCCCAGGGATAAATCCTACTTGGTCATGGTGAATAATTTTCTTAATGTACTGTTGGATCCTATTGGCCAGTATCTTGTTGAGAATTTTTGCATCCATGTTCATCAGGGATATTGGTCTGTAATTCTCCTTTTTGGCGGGGTCTTTGTCTGGCTTTGGAATTAAGGTGATGCTGGCTTCATAGAACGAATTTGGAAGTACTCCATCTCTTTCTATCTTTCCAAACAGCTTTAGGAGAATAGGTATGATTTCTTCTTTAAACGTTTGATAAAATTCTCCTGGGAAGCCATCTGGCCCTGGACTCTTGTGTCTTGGGAGGTTTTTGATGACTGCTTCAATTTCCTCCCTGGTTATTGGCCTGTTCAGGTTTTCTATTTCTTCCTGTTCCAGTTTTGGTAGTTTGTGGCTTTCCAGGAATGCGTCCATTTCTTCTAGATTGCCTAATTTATTGGCGTATAGCTGTTCATAATAGGTTTTTAAAATCGTTTGTATTTCCTTGGTGTTGGTAGTGATCTCTCCTTTCTCATTCATGATTTTATTAATTTGAGTCTTCTCTCTCTTCTTTTTAATAAGGCTGGCTAATGGTTTATCTATCTTATTAATTCTTTCAAAGAACCAACTCCTGGTTCTGTTGATCTGTTCCACAGTTCTTCTGGTCTCGATTTGGTTGTGTTCTGCTCGAATCTTTATTAGCTCCCTTCTTCTCTTGGGTGTAGGATCTATTTGCTGTTTTTTCTCTAGCTCCTTTATGTGTAAGGTTAGCTTTTGTATTTGAGTTCTTTCCAGTTTTTGAATGGATGCTTGTATTGCGATGTATTTCCCCCTTAGGACTGCTTTTGCTGCATCCCAAAGATTTTGAACGGTTGTATCTTCATTCTCATTAGTTTCCATGAATCTTTTTAATTCTTCCTTAATTTCCTGGTTGACCCTTTTATCTTTTAGCAGGATGGTCCTTAACCTCCATGTGTTTGAGGTCCTTCCAAACTTCTTGTTGTGATTTAGTTCTAATTTCAAGGCATTATGGTCCGAGAATATGCAGGGGACAATCCCAATCTTTTGGTATCGGTTCAGACCCGATTTGTGACCCAATATGTGGTCTATTCTGGAGAAAGTTCCATGTGCGCTTGAGAAGAATGTGTATTCAGTTGAGTTTGGATGTAAAGTTCTGTAGATATCTGTGAAATCCATCTGGTCCAGTGTATCATTTAAAGCTCTCGTTTCTTTGGAGATGTTTTGCTTAGAAGACCTATCGAGTATAGAAAGAGCTAGGTTGAAGTCACCAAGTATAAGTGTATTATTATCTAAGTATTTCTTCACTTTGGTTAATAATTGATTTATATATTTGGCAGCTCCCACATTAGGAGCATATATATTGGGGATTGTTAAGTCCTCTTGTTGAATAGATCCTTTAAGTATGATATAGTGTCCCTCTTCATCTCTCACTACAGTCTTTGGGGTAAATTTTAGTTTATCTGATATAAGGATGGCTACCCCTGCTTTCTTTTGAGGACCATTCGAATGGTAAATGGTTCTCCAACCTTTTATTTTCAGGCTGTAGGTGTCCTTCTGTCTAAAATGAGTCTCTTGTAGACAGCAAATAGATGGGTCCTGCTTTTTTATCCAGTCTGAAACCCTGCGCCTTTTGATGGGGTCATTAAGCCCGTTCACATTCAGAGTTACTATTGAGAGATATGAGTTTAGTGTCATCATGATATCTATTCAGTCTTTGTTTTTGTGGACTGTTCCACTGAACTTCTTCCTAAAGGGGAATTTTAAGAGGCCCCCTTAAAATTTCTTGCA
This sequence comes from Canis lupus dingo, assembly GCF_003254725.2. NCBI lineage: Eukaryota > Metazoa > Chordata > Mammalia > Carnivora > Canidae > Canis > Canis lupus. The sequence goes on along the minus strand of NC_064261.1, from coordinate 25,382,096 downwards.
GAGCTGGTTTGGAGGTCACATATTCTTTTAGTTGCTGCCTGTCTTGGAAGCTCTTTATCTCTCCTTCCATTTTGAATGAGAGCCTTGCTGGATAAAGTATTCTTGGTTGCATGTTCTTTTCATTTAGGACCCTGAATATATCCTGCCAGCCCTTTCTGGCCTGCCAGGTCTCTGTGGAGAGGTCTGCTGTTACCCTAATACTCCTCCCCATAAAAGTCAGGGATTTCTTGTCTCTTGCTGCTTTAAGGATCTTCTCTTTATCTTTGGAATTTGCAAGCTTCACAATTAAATGTCGAGGTGTTGAACGGTTTTTATTGATTTTAGGGGGGGATCTCTCTATTTCCTGGATCTGAATGCCTGTTTCCCTTCCCAGATTAGGAAAGTTTTCAGCTAGAATTTGTTCAAATACATATTCTGGCCCTCTGTCCCTTTCGGCGCCCTCGGGAACCCCAATTAAACGTAGGTTTTTCTTCCTCAGGCTGTCGTTTATTTCCCTTAATCTATCTTCATGGTCTTTTAATTGTTTGTCTCTTTTTTCCTCAGTTTCCCTCTTTGCTATCAACTTGTCTTCTAGGTCACTCACTCGTTCTTCCACCTCGTTAACCCTCGTCGTTAGGACTTCTAGTTTGGATTGCATCTCATTCAATTGGTTTTTAATTTCTGCCTGATTAGCTCTAAATTCTGAAGTCATGAAGTCTCTTGAGTCCTTTATACTTTTTTCTAGAGCCACCAGTAGGTGTATAATAGTGCTTCTGAATTGGCTTTCTGACATTGAATTGTAATCCAGATTTTGTAACTCTGTGGGAGAGAGGACTGTTTCTGGTTCTTTCTTTTGAGGTGAGGTTTTCCTTCTAGTCATTTTGCTCAGTGCAGAGTGGCCAAAAGCAAGTTGTATTGGGAAAAAGAGAAAAAGAGAGGAGAGAAAGAAGGAAAGAAAAGAGAAAGAGAAAAAAAAAGGGAAGAAAAAGAAAAAAAAACGAAAAAAAAAAAGAAGAAAAAGAGAAAGAAAAAGAAAGGAGAAAAAAAGGGGGTGGGGGAAGGAAACAAATCAAAAAGCAAAACAAAACAAAAACAAAAACAAAAACAAAAACAAAAACAAACAAACAAAAAAAGAACCACCGGGGAGTATCTTCTGATTCTGTGTACTTTAAGTCCCTTGGCTTCTCCTGGAAGTTGTCCGTCTAGCTGGTGTTCTGGGGGAGGGGCCTGCTGTGCTGATTTTCAGGTGTTAGCAGTTGGGGGAGCTGCTGTGCCCCTGCCTGGTGCAGGGCTCGGTGGGGGTTGTTTACCCCGTGAGGCCGCAGGAGGATCAGCCCCAGTGGCGGGGCAGCTCTGGAAACCTGGATTCAGCTCCGGCAGGAACTCCGTCTGCAGGGCCTGGAGGCTCCGGGGCGGGGCCGCTGATGTGCTCAGCTCCGTGCAGGAGCGTCCTCGCTGTCCTGGGCCCTCCCGGCCTCTGCCTGTCCCGGGGGAGGCGGGATCCTGGGCTGTGTCCCGGCGCCCTGTGCTCCGGAGCCTGCGCTGTTGGATTCGCGCTCCCGGGCCGCGCAGCCCCCTCCGCGGAGCCGCCGCCCGAGCCCCTCCGAGCTGCTCCTGGAACCGCGCAGCCCCCTCCGCACGGAGCCTCTTCCTCTGCCCGAGCCCCTCCGAGCTGCTCCCGGGGCCGCGCAGCCCCCTCCGCGGAGCCGCCGCCCGAGCCCCTCCGAGCTGCTCCGGGTCCCGCCGTGCGCGCTGCAGCCCTTAGGGAGCTCGGCGCACTCTCCTGGGGCGCAGGTGCCTGTTAGTGTCCCCGGGAGCCCGAGGGCATCCCCGCCCTCCTGGGTCCTGCTCCACCTCCCTGGAGCCCCTTTCCGCCCGGGAAGGTTGGTGCAGCTCCTGCTCCTCCGGGACGGGGCTCTCCTGTCCTGGGGACACTCGCCCCGGCCTCAGCCCGGCTCCTCGCGGGGCCCCTCCCCCTTGGAGGCCTTTGTTTCTTTATTTCCTTTTCCCCGTCTTCCTACCTTGATAGAAGCGCGAACTCTTCTCACTGTAGCATTCCAGCTGGTCTCTCTTTAAATCTCAGGCCGAATTCATAGATTTTCAGGATAATTTGAAGGTTTTCTAGGTAGTTTGGTGGAGACAGGTGATTTGGAGACCCTGCTCTTCCGCCATCTTGCTCCTCCCCCCCACTATTTTTTAAACATTTTGTTTTGTGAAGTGATATCTCATTATGGTTTTAATTTGCATTTCCCTAATGACTAATGAAATTGAACATTGTTTCTTGTGCTTATTTCTCATTTGAATATCATTTTGGGAGAATCATCTCTTCATGTCTTTTGCACATTGTCTAATTGAAATGTTTGGTTTTACTGTTGAGTTTTGCATTCTTTATTTAGGTAAGAGTCCTTTGTCAGACATGTAGCTAACACATATTTTATTTCAGTTTTCAGTTATATTTTACCTTTTTAAAAGAGACAGAGAGCAAAAACTTTTTTAAATTTTGATAAAGTAATTTATCAATATAACCTTTTCTGGATCTTACTTTTGGTATTAAAGGGCTCTTTATCTGGCCAGAGATCCTAAAGATATTCTCCTATGTTTTTTCTAAAAATTTTTTGAGGTTAAATTTCATATTTAAGTCTGTGATTTATTTTGAGTTAAGTTTTATCTACATTGGGTCAATGGGTGGGTCAGCAGTTGAGTGTCTGCCTTTTGGCTCAGGTTGTGACACGGGGATCCTAGGATCAAGTCCCACATGGGGCTCCCAGTGGGGAGCCTGCTTCTCCCTCTACCTATGTCTCTGCTTCTCTCTCCATGTCTCTCATAAATAAATAAATATAATCTTTAAAAAAAAATCTACATTGTGAGGTTTAGATAAATGATCACTTTTTTGGGGTATGTATGTCCAAATATTACTGCACCATATATTGAAAAAGCTGTATTTCCTCCAAGATGCTTTTGCATCTTTACCAAAAATCAGTTGCACATATATGTGTAAGTCTATTTCTCTGATCTTAACTCTGTTCCATAGATCTCTGAATCTGTCCCTCTACTAATAACACTCTCTACTAATAACAATAATCACTGCAGCTGTATAGCATTGATATAAACTAGTGATTCCTCCCACTTTATTTTTAAAATAATATTAGCTGTATTAGGGCCTACACATGTCCATATACATTTTATGGTAAATTTGTCTGTCTCATACCCCTGGGTTTTTCACTGGCCACCGCTGGCAGCTGAGGACCCCTGCTTTAGCGAATAGAAGGAGCCTCCACAGGCTAAGCTATTTCCTCTAGGTGGGGAGAAGAAATCTTTAGTCTATAGGAACAAATAACACCCCGGGGGGCAAGGAGACTATTTTGGTGGGATTGCCCCCCTGTGGGGAACAGAGAACGCTGAGATGAATGGTTTTGATGACAGGATCCCTTCCCTGTGCCCCCAACCATGCAGTGTCTCTGGAAGGGGAGTTTCAGGGCTGGCAAAGAAAAATATGATGGCTTTTTTGATGTGTCAATCTGTCTTGGCCACAGTCCCTGGTTATTTAATGAAATACTAATCTAAGTGTTGCTGTGAATGGATTTTACAGACAGTTAGTGTTAAGTAGTGGTAATTATCCTGGATAATTGGGTGGGTCTGACTGAATCTATAGGAAGGTGCCAAAGCAAGCTATGGTTTCCCTGTGAGAGAGAGAAGAGATCCCACCTATGTATGACAGATCTTTTCCATGCTCATGGGGTTCTAGTCCTGCCCACAATCTTTCTACCTTACTGTTTGTGGATAACAGCATTAGTATGTGACTGTGACTGTGAGTTTACCCGACATCTTCCCTTCAGACTACCTGTCCTACTGGTCTAGTTTTTTGGCTGAACACTGACTGATCTAATTGATCATTCTTTAATTTACACTTTTAGATCAAAATGAATCTTAATATAATCAAAAACTTATCCAATGGCATAAAAAAATCTCAATTATATAAATTTTAAAAATAATTGTTAAACAATGGGTTAATGACTACATTTTGCAAATTTAGCTTACAAAAGACCACTTAATAACCAATCTGGTCATTTTGGTGTCTTCAGTGAAAATTTAGATCATTGCACCATCATTCTGATTAGTAATGTGACAAGCAGGCAGCGATTAGCACAGCTGAGCAAGTAAATCAAGCCCAATTGTTACACTGATGAATCTATTGTTGTCCTATGCCCAGAGTCCAGTTTTCTTTTTGAATCTAAGTGTCTACTCACTCAGTAAATAACTGACTTCCCACTGTGAGTCTGTTCTTTAATGGATGCTTCCACAGAAATAGAAGCTAAAAAAAATAGATTTCTGGCTTCATGGAGATTTCCTTCTAACAGAAAAAAAGATTTTTAAAAGTGCACAAATACAGTTCTAAATGATTTCATTATTTAGATAAAAACACTGAGTACTTGTTATAAAATAGAAATGCTATACTAAATGTATAATGAGAGAGGTAGAGATAAAATTGCATCATATTGTGCACAGTAATTATTAGTATGGCATTACTATTTTTAGTAGTGCCATAATTTGCTGGATTGAATATTCATTCACTCACTCATTCAACAAACCATTACTTTTCTCGGAATAATCTTTGCATAGTCATGACACCTGGGGATGAATGTATTATAAAATAAAAGAGACAATTCTAGATTTTCATTAAACAGGGTTTTAATTAGCCATATAATTTCTAGTAGAATCATGGAAACTTCATGGTTGCATTAAGCCTACTTTAAAAAATAAATAGGCCAACATAATTTAAAAAGTGTTCTCCAACTGCAACATTACATAATACTCTTGTGTTGCATCAGGCTCCTTCACCCAAAACCCTCTCATCATGATCAAACAATTGACATCATATGACAGTTGGCAAAGGTGTTCTCATCGATATTGCCAGTACTTTGAACTCAGTTTAGCAGTTTAGCAGTTTAGCAGATCAGTTTAGATCTGATATAGGTCTTTCAGATTACCCACTAGCATCCACCTCTGAATAGTTAAAAATACCCACGTAACTTATTTGTTCTTAATAACCACCATTAGGGCAGTCCCGGTGGCCCAGCAGTTTGGAGCCAGCTTCCGCCCAAGGTATGATCCTGGAGACCCTGGATCAAGTCCCACGTCGGGCTCCCTGCATGAAGCCTGCTTGTGTCTCTGCCTCTCTCTCTCTCTCTCTCTCTGTCTGTCTTGAATGAATAAATCAAATCTTAAAAAAAAAATAACCACCATTAGACAAATGGAAGAATTATGCAAATCTAAACAGTGGCCGCAAATAGCATAAGAACATGCTGATTTGCCTTAGCCTTAGAAGGGGACAGAGCTGTGACCAGAGCTAATCTTAGGAAATGTAGTAACGAAATGCTGAACTAGAGAGACTGGACTCCAATGATTGTCAAATGCTGGGGAGACTGATGAAGTCAAGCACTGATCTGATATGTAAGGATTACATAGATTAATGAGGCAATTCCTGCCCCCGAGAATCTCTCAGTATAACAAAGGGAATGATTATTGAAATTCAGTAATTCAAAAACTGGGCAAGTGCTATTACAGGTATGCATACAGTGGTGGAATTGGGTGTGGCCTTTGACTCTGCTTGGAGAAGCTCACAGGAACCTGCACAGAAAAGGAGCTATTGGATTTGTGTTTTGGATGGTGAGCAGGATTTTTTTGGGAAGATGGTGTAGGCAGAGAAAATGGCATGAAAAAATTCACAGAGATAGAAAGCAGAATGATAACACTGTAATAATTTAAAAAGTAAAACAAACAGCATAAAAAATTGGAGTCTTCTGTGTATTTATTTATTTATTTATTTATGAATGTTCTGTTTTTAAAATTTAAGTAAGCATTTTGAGAGTCCCCTCCCCTCACCGAATTGAAGTGCTTTGCTAATACTATAATTTAGGTATGGAACTTGGACAGGTTTTATTATAAATTACTTGGCAAATGAGCTTAATTATTTGTTAAGTAAAATTAACAATTTATGATGCTGTTTATAAACACATCTGCCATCCCAATCCAAGCACAAATAATACACCTAAGCAAGAATGGATATGTCGACATTTAATCTATCTGCAAGAAAATTTTAAATGTCCACGAAGTACTGATCAGGTACTACTTTATTTTTTAATTTTGTGTCTTTTTATTTGAGAGGGAGAGAGCATAAGTGGTAGGGAGGAGCAGAGGGCAAGGGAGAAGCAGACTCCTTGCTGAGCAGGGAGTCTATCATAGGGCTCCATCCCAGGGTCCTGCGGTGATGACCTGAGGCTCAGGCAGATGCTTAACTGAGTCACCAAGTGTCCCATGGTAGTACTTCTTATTACTAGAATGTGTGAATGTAAAATGGTGATCAATATCTAAACTGAATATGCATTTATTGATAAGAGGAGAGCATCTGAGCAAAAATAATTTTAAAAAGATGCATATGAGATTTGTGACATCTAAGTAACAAATACGATTATAAAAGATTATTGATTCTGAAATAAAAACAATTATCTCATTTTCAATGATGACAACATTGATATTAGAGAAATAAATATTCAGTCTTCATGAGTACATTTTTGAGAAATATGCTTATATACTTTTGATGTAAGGAATTGATTGATGAACTCAAGAAAGCAAAATTCTTACATATTAAGATATATTAAAAACAGAATTAATTGTTGAAACAACAATCTCACTTTAGGGAAACCATCCCTAGGAAATAATAGTCACAAATACAAAGGAAGTGATATATAACATTTTTTTTCCTTTTTTGCCTCTTCTCCCTCCCAGATACATAACATTTTAATAATTATTTTTAAGGGTAAAGATATGATATGATTTGGTAAACTAAATTGTTACACAAAGGATAAATTAGAATAGGTATATCAAATTATGCTATTATTTTAGCTTTTACTACTCACTATGTACCAGGAATTGTGTTAAGCATATTATAAGTATTTTATCACTTGCTGATCCCAATAATCTTATAGAGAATGAATTATTCATGCTACCATTATAAAATGAAGAAACTAGAGTTTAAGTTAGTTAAAATTTTGTCTAAGGTCAGGCACAAAGTGTGTGAGAAAAACTCAGATTCAAATTCAAGTTCCTTATCCCCATGGCCTCTACCATTGCAAAAGCCTGTGATTATACAGAGGAAGTGGAGAAAACTGATTTTAAGCCAGGGTGTGTGGGGTGATCATTATTCCATAGAAAATATACATTGAGAAATACTGAAAGAAATTAGCCTTAAATGCTAATAAGGTATTGTTTTTGGAAGGTAGACTTATATGTGATTTTTTTTTTCCTCTCTTGCTTTTCTTTTCTCAGCATTAAAAAGATGTTTGCTTTAATGGAAAAACATTTGAATGGATTTCTGCCAAAAGTTGAAAATCCACAATATTTTTTAAACATTCCCAACAAATGTACTGGTTCATGCTGAACCATTATAAGGGACATGTTTTCCATTCTATCTTTCCAAGATTTTGAACCATTCTCCCATACATTTACCCCAAGCTTCCTTTTTGTCTTATTGTCAATCATGACTGCAAAGACCCGGGTTCTGCCCTTGTCAAAGAAACTCATTTCTGAGCATTTTTAGGCAGCCCAGGGTCCTTTGACTCTTCAGAAACTGAAAAGATTTATTCACTTTCAGAGCTCCAAGCTTGGAAATAGGAGAATCTTTCCACTCACAAGATCTCAAACCCTGTAGCCCTCCTCCTCTTTTTCTATTATGACTGAAGCCTTTCAAGGTTATGGGATTAAATACGACTAGAGAAAAGTTGATAGTGCCACAGAATAGAAAATGTATTATGTTTTTAATTATGTGTGGAACAGGAAAGAATTGCCCTGCTCCTGCTCTGTGTATATTTGTTTGTATCTCTTTCCTTTTGCAACAAGGCCATTTCCAAAAAGTAATGAAAATAGATGAAATGGATTTTACTTGAGAAAAACATACAAGAAATAAAAATTTTTGGCCATGGAAAGGATTATTTCATTTTCCTCCAGAATCTAAAATGTTCTAAGAATATAAAGAATATATATGAATGTAGACACACACACATACACACAAAACACATGGTTATATGCACATATGTATGTATATGTGTGTACATAGGCACACACATGCATGTTAGAGGACTATCTATGCACACATGCACACACCTGGGTTCTAAACATAGTGTTGTTGTTGTTGTTGTTGTTTAATGAGCAATGTGTTATGTAATTGTGTAATTAAATTTGTGAGGCTCACTGGGGAAATGCTAAATAGCAGGCTTTCCTGAATCTAGAAGACAACTATGAACGTGGACATTATTTTCTCACTGGAATAGACACTATAGACTACCTTGATGCATGTGGGTGCCACAGGGCCAATGATGCTGGCAGGATGGATGGGTACATGGTGCTCCTGGATAGAACCTGGACTTAGATCTGTAGCACCCAAACCAAAGGGAATGACCTTTGACTTTCACAAAATTATATGGGCTGGTATAAAGGGTTTCTTAGCAGATACTAGTGGGAAAAAAGGCTAGTGCAGTCACCCTCAATGTCATGTTCATACTGAGATCCTATTGGCCTTCCACTGAATTCTGAGATTCATATCTGTTCAATTATCTTAGAATATGGAAGATATCTTGATTCTGTGGATTCTGTACAGTATAGTGGTTCACAGAATTCCAGGGACTCTGTATAGTATAGTATGTCAAAGGCTGGAGCTATTTACATAGGAGATGGATGACTCAAATAGTAGGGGGCCACTCTCTGTATGCATCCCCATAACTGCTCACACACAGAAATTTCAAAAACTAAAATAAAAACAAAACCAAAAGATCACACACAGCATTTACTTTATTCATTATAACCACTGTATTTTCCCCCCAAAGCGTAAAGTTAGATTGATCTAACACATTTTTCCCTAATTGCAAAACTATGGGTATATATTGTAATATTTCAAGCCACACTGAAATGTATAAAAAGAGTGGGTCTTTCCCCAATAAACCTATACGTGAAAAAGCCACTATCAATAATTAGGCTGGCATGTATCTACTTATACAAAAACATACACACATAATTTCCTATGTTATCTTTTCTTTTTTTTTAAGATTTTATTTGTTTATTTGAGAGAGAGTGAGAGAGAGCACACACAGAGGAAGAGGTAATGAGAGAAGCAGATGCCTGCTGAGCAGGGAGCTCAATGCAAGGCTCGATACCTGGCTGGATGTGGGGCTCGAACCTAGGACCCTGAGATCATGTCTAAAGCTGAAGTCAGATGTTTAACTGACGGAGTCATCCAGGCACCTCTCTCCTTTTCTTTTAATCAGAAATGGAATCACATTGTGTAGTATTACTCCAATTTGTTTTTTTTTTATTGATATAATACAGGTATTTTCTAGATCATTATAAATTGATTTATTCTGTTTTAATTGAACTCTTTATTTTAAGGTAATTGCCTATTCATAAGGAGTTGAAAAAGATAATACAAGGATATTTACCCTTCGTACAGTTTCTCCAATGGAAATGCAATAATTTTGCAAAGGTATAGTACCATATCATAATTCCAATGGTGACATTGATAAAGTCAAAATAGAGAACACTTGCATCATTACAAGGATCTCTCATGCTGTCTTTATATCTATACCAGTTTCTTCTTGCCCTCAGGACTCTCACCTCCCCCTACCATCTTACCCTAACCACTGATATGTTCTCCGGTTCTATTATTTTGCCATTTTATGAATGATATATTTTAAGAATGCCATTTTAAGAATGTAATTATACAGTATGTAACCTTTTGGCATTGGCTTCTTTACTTAGCATGTTTTCTTGAGTGTCATTCAGGTTCTTGCCTGTGTTAATAATTTGTTTCTTTTTATTGTAGAGCAGTATTCCCTGGTATGGATATACTCCAGGTTGTTTAGCCTTCCATGTATTGAAGGATATTTGTGTTGTTTCCAGTTTGAGACTACTGTAAACAAAGATGGTATACCCATTTTTGAACAGGATTTAGTGTGGACATAAATTTCCATTTCCTTAGGAATAATTTTTAGTAATGCAATTGTTGAATTTTAGGGTAGTTCTTGTTTGGTTGGATAAGATGCTGCCAAATAGCCTTCCAGAGACACTATAACATATTATAGTGCATCCCATCAGCAACATGAGTCAGCATGATCTCTGAATCCTCTCCAGCATCTGGTGTTGCTATCATTTTTTAGTTTTACCATTCTGATAGTCGTGTCATGACATCTGTTTGTGGTTTTAATTTGTATGACCTAATGACTAATCTTTGCATAGGCTTATTTGCCATCCATAGATCCTTTTTAGTGCTATGTCTTTCCATGTCTTTTGCATTTTTTCTAGTTGGATTGTTTTTAATTTTGACTTTTGAGAGTTCTTTATTCTAGACATTAGTCTTTTGTCAGATTTGCAGTTTGCAAATCCTGTATCCTAGTCTGTGTATTATATTTTCGTTCTCTTAAAGGGACTTACACAAAGCAAAAGATTTTCATCTTGATGAAGTTCAAATTATTGATTTCTCATTTAAGGTTATATTTTTGGTGTCAAGTCTAATATCTCATTACCTAGCTCTAGATCCTGAAGATATTGTTGTTACCTAAAATTTTGTAGTTCTATGACTTACATTTAAGTCCATGGTTCATTTTGAGTTAATTTTTATAGAAGCTGTGAGACATAAACAAAGGTTCGTTTTTAATAGATGCCTAATTTCTCCAGCACCATTTGTTTAAAAGGTGATGCCTATCTCCATTGAATTTTTTTTGTTGTAGTTTGTCAAAAATCAGTTGAGCATATTTGTGTAGGGTATTTTTGGGTTCCATAAGCCATTCTTTTGATCTTTTGTTTATTCTTGGCATAATATGTTGTATTTTCATTTTTATTTAGTTTGATATGTTTTTAACTTCCTTTGAGTCTTCCTATTTGATTAATGAATTATTTAAAAGGGTGTTGTTTAGTTTTTAAATGTTTGGAAATTTTCTTGTTTTCTTTCTGTTATTGATTTCCAGTGTAATTTCTCTGTGGTGAACTCACTCTATGATTTCAATTCTCTTAACTGTGTTGCAGTTTGTTTTATGGCACAAGATAGAATCTATTTTGGTTATGTTTCACGGACACCTGAAAAGAATATATATATTCTTGCTGATATTTTGCCTAGTTTTCTTCTCAGTTGTTGATAGAATGGTGTTGAAGTCATCAAAATCATTGTGAATTTGTCTATTTATGCTTCTAATTTTATCACTTGTTGATGTACATATTTTTCAGCTCTGTTGTTTGTTGCATACACAATTACAATTCTTATAATGTCTCCATGGAGTGATCCTTTTTTCATTATATAACATCTTCCTCCATCTCTTGCAATTTTCTTTTCTTTTATGTTTTCTTTACTAGGTATTAATATCCATTTCTGCATTCATCTCGTTGATATTCTTTCTTTAACTCTCACGTATCCCCATTCTCTTCTCCAGTAACAATGTATTTTCCTTAAAATTTTCATATACATACATTTAGAACCGTATCAGACAATATTGTAATTGTTTGCTTCAGCCACAGACACAATTTGGAATATTCAAAGGAAGGACAATCTACTGTATGTACTCATATTTTTACTTACAGTGCTTTTTCTTTCTTCCTGATACTCCAAGATTTCTCCTCATATTGTTTCTCTTCTGTTTAAGAACTTTCTTTAGCCATGTCTTTAGGATAGGCCTTCTGGCAACAAATTATCTTAATTTTCCTTTATTTGAGAATTTATTTTCTTTCCATTACTGAAGTATATTTTTGCTGGATATATAGGTTGATGGTCTTTTTTTCCTCCCAGCACCTGACACTGAAAGTGTTATGCCATTTTCTTTTGACTTCCATGGTTTCTGATGAGAAATCTTATCATACAAACTTGTATTACTTTACTGGAAATGTGTCATTCCTCACTGACTACTTTCAAATTTTGTTTCTTTATCTTTGATTTTTGAAGCTTAACTATTAACTATAAAGTGTCTTGATGTAGTTTTGTTTGGTTTGTGTTTTCTTCTTCTTTCTTCTCCTTCTTCTTCTTCTTCTTCTTCTTCTTCTTCTTCTTCTTCTTCTTCTTCTTCTTCTTCTCTTCATTTTCCATTTTCAGTTTACTGAGCTTCTGGTGTCTCTAGCTTTATGTCTTTTGCTAAAATTGAAAATTTTCAGGCATTTTTCTTTGAGTACTTTTTCAGCTCTACATTTTTTTCCCTCTTTCTAGGACTCTATTAATACAAATGACAAGTATTTTGTAATACTCTACAGCTCCCTGAGACTCTGTTCATTTTTATTCAGCCTATTTTCTTTCTGTTTTTCAGATAGATAATTTTTATTATTCTATCTTCTAGTTTACTGGTCTTTCCCATTCTGCCATTAAATCTACTCATTTTAGTTTTTTATGCCATTTATTTCATTTTTCAGTTCTAAGGTTCCTATTTGTTTTTTTTTCATCATATATTCTATTTCTTTGTTGAGATTCTTTGTTTCTTCTCCTGTTTTCAAGTGCACATGTAATTGTTCATTGAAACAATTTTATGGCACTTCCTACAAATATTTTCCAGATAATTCTAACATTTGTCATTTTGAAGATAGTATCTCTTTCTCTTTTTAAAAGATAATTTATTTATTTATTTGAGAGAGAGAGAGTGAGCATGAGCTGGGGAATGAGAGGAAGAGGGAGAAGCAGACTCCCCAATGAGCAGGGAGTCCTATATGGAGCTCAATCCCAGGACCCTGATTATGACCTAAACCAAAGGCAGACACTTAATCGACTGAACCTCCCAGGTGCCCCGAAGATAGTATCTCTTAATTGTTTCTCTCATTCAGGTTGAAATCTTCCTAGTTCTCCATTTGGTAAGTGATTTTCAGTTGAAACTTGGACATTCTGGACATTATATAAAGAGATTCAATATTATTTAAACCAATTGTTTCATGTGATATCCTTTGGCACTGATCTGTCAAGGAAAGAGGGTTTGCCACCTTGTTATTGCTAAGTGTGGGTAGAAGTCCAGGTTCCACATTCTGCCTCTACTAACATTTGAAGGGAAGGTTTTAATGCTCTGGACCCTTAGTGGCCTCCACAGACACAAGAGGGACGAATTAAAGTCAAGACTCTTCACTAGGTTTCCTCTAACCCATTTCTAGAGAGGTGGGGAGGGATGTCTCATTGCTGCAAGATGGGAGTGGAAATGGGCGTTCCCCTAAATAGTCTCCATTGTGGGTCTTGTTATATCCCAGTAAAGATAGAAATCTAAGCTTTCCATTCAGACTTTACTGGCATGGGGAAGGGTGGACCAATGTTTTTCTGGGTGTTTGGCTGTAATGGAGCAGTTATTTGTAAAAGTTTTCTTTCTAGGCTGCTACCTTTCTGGCCCTTTGGCTAAAGAGAGGAGGCTTTTCTTGAGGATATCCTTGCACCTATGGGGGTTGTTAATTTCTAACTCTTCAAATACCAGATCTGGGATGTTGGAAGCAGAAGGAAAATCCAGTTACATTGGTCCTCAGGTTCCAAGAACCCTAACTGGTCTACCTTCTTTCCTCCACCTTTCAAAGTCTTTTTTATATTTGTTTTATAAATAAAGTTTAGGCTTAGTGGGAGGAAAATGGAATGCGTATCTTCTCCATCTTCAAGGAGGTTGGATTACCATTATTATTATTATTATTATTATTATTATTATTTTACAAAAAACATTTTATCTTAAAGAATTTTCGAAACTTCTGGTTTTGCAAAACAGATTCATGTAGTAAGTGGCTTGATGGATATGTTTAAGCAAGTTAGGATAACAGCTAAGATTGGAATCAACTCACTCATTCTCAATTTAAGTCACTTTGTACTTTTCTGCCGTAATATATGGTGATCACTGTTGTGCCCTCATATTTTTTCCAGTACTTTTTCCCATTCCATGGGGGGTTTGGAGACTAAATACATTCCCAGTAACAATAACTGAGAATCCCAGAATTCCTTACCCTAACTAATGAAAAGAGTGTTGTACTCCTCTTTGAGAAGAGAACTATTAATATACCATTTTCACTATCTAAGAAGATGGCATTCACAAAAATCTGGATAATATTTTAAGGACTTTTCCCTTCATTTTCACCAAACTCCATCCACTTCTAGCTATGATCACTTATCTCATCTTGTTCAGACCATAGTGACTGTCCTCTTCTTCTTGGTGACTCTGATACATTTTGTTCTTCCCTATTCTCCCACTCAAATTACCTAAATATTATTTTTACTTCAGCCATACTCAAATTTTCAAAATACTGAAGTATTATTGATTTTTATTCTTCCTAAAGTAAAGATAAAATACTTAACACATTAAGAAATGGTAAAATAAAGGAACCTTGCTTTGGTCTTACACTTAGATCAGCTTCTTGCACTACTTCCCCTGTCTTGTTATGCTTCAACCTCACTGCCGTTCTCCTGGGCCCTTGTTCATACTGTTTTTCCTCACCCACTTAGGCCATTAGGCCTTTTCAGCTGCTGCCCAATTATCCAGAATCCATCTCCACTCTTCACACTTCCACCCTTTCTCTAGTAAATTTGCTCAACTGCTAAATATCAGTTAAGCTATTATTTACTAATGATGTATTTTTTAAGGATACTTTCATGATAAGAATATGCTTTCATTTCTGACCTTGCTTCTATAAACTGCTTGTACTCTATGCTATGCCCACACTAATACACATTTTAGCTCTGTTATTAGTTTATGGATATTATTTGGATCTGTATCTGAACAATGATAAATGACAAAAACTTAGAAATGGACATAGTTAATAATCATGATGCACTTGACAAGGAAACTCAAGTTAATTGTAACATATAACACTTCAATGATCTAAATATCAAGTCTTCTTTAATCACACATTCCTTTCTGTAACCGAACCATATTCCTTCTTCCATGACACTTCTTCCATGAATGTAACATGGATATAACAACTTTATGTATGTTTATCTCCTATAATTTAGAGTTACCTCCACTAGAAGAGTCCAAGGAGGTTTTCCCTCCTCCACTCAATCCCCAGCAACTTACTCAGTACCCAGTATGTAATGGATGCCCAGTGAGTGTTGGTTAAATTAATGAAATAAGGCAGGAATAAAAGGGAGGAGAGAAGAAAGGAGGGATATGTGAGGGCCAAAGAGAGAGGGTAGAAGTAAATCAAGGGATGGGAAAGACAACTGCCATGTGGACCTCTTTTATAACCATAACTCTGATATTATTAGCTTCTCTATTCTCAATATCTTCAACCACAAAGTTAATAAAGCAGCACTTATTGAACTCTTGTGAGAACTGTATAAAGTAACACATCTAAAATATTTATGATGAGCCTAGAACATTGAGCAGATAGTTAATGTTAGGTCACATCCCTTTCTACCTGACATTAGCTAACTAGCTAATGGATTTTCTCTTAGGTGATTTTTTTTTTAAATTCAATGTGGGTGTTTGCTTAATTCCACAACCTCATCCATCAAATGACATTAAATTGTTATTACTTGATGATTTACTACCATGAAAACTATTTGTCTTTCACACACATCAGGCAATATGCTAACATAACTGAGAGATTGGCACTAAAATGTGCTGTGGTCCCCAAAGTCTTTAATTATAAAATGTTGTGCAACTTCATTTTTAGCTCACTTTGAAAAGTTGAGAAACCGTTACCCCATTGTGTATGCATTACACTGAATCCCATGAAATACTCCATTGATTTTATAATCCTTACCATTAGCAGTTAAGTGTTTATATTATTCTGCTCCCTGATAGTTAGAAAACTTGTTAGGATATTATTTTCTTTGGCTTTGTTCTACCTCAAGAGTTGTTGTCCCTCAGGCATGTCTGGGTTTTAGTGGATATAGTCCTTATTTTTGACATTTTACTCAAGGATTTTTTGAAATGGGGTGTCTGTGCCCTGTAGATTGGCTCTTTCCAAACATATAACTGAATACACAAAGTCATTTCATTGAACCCAAATGCTGTTATGATAAAGTGGATATGCTGAAGGCTTTAAATACAGACCACTAGGGCTTAAATGATAAATGTACCTATTACTAGTGGTGTAATATGGGAAAAAATTATTTTACCTCTCTGATCTACCCCTTGCTTATTGCAATACTTATCTTCTAGCATTGTTTTGAAGATCAAATGAGAAATGTCTAATATTTGCCAGATATTTTTATAAGTGGTATTTATTTATTATGGTATCTAATATTTGTCAAAACCTTGTGAGGTTGATACTATTATTGTTCCCATTGTACAGATGGGGCAGTTGCATTCAGAAGTAACTTGTCCACAGTCACACAACTAGAAAATGGCCACTTAATACAATGAATTCAGGCAGTGGGACTCCAGAACCTGCTATGGCACCTCCCAGAATACTGACTTCTTATGTACTCATATGGCACAGAACTGCCATGGAATCTTCATGGCCTTCCTGGTCCTGCTACCAGCTGTTACTGGTATGTACAGCATGTGGATAGATGTCACTGCACATCTCTCAGATTTGGGAGGAGCCAAGCCAAGGGTCATGCCATTGTTTCCTGCCTGTGCTTAGCTCTGTAGGGCTGAAGATATACTTGCACATGCCACCACAATGCAACTTCCTTTGTATTAAGATTAATTAAGCACAGAGAATCAGACAACAGTAAAGCAATCAGCTGTACAGGTTCTTAAAAAATAATTATGGTGTCTAAGAGCTGGGTTGTACCATGCAAATAGTAACTAGAAATTCTTTCTCTTTTGAGATTAATAACTTGCATCTCAAAGACTTGTTTTAGGTCTTTTAGCACTTTTCAGGCCATAAAAATGCATCCATTTATATTTGACCACAGGACAGCTCTTTCAGGAACATAATACTAACCCCATTTTATAGCTGACAACACTTGAGGTCCCTGAAAGTCACAAAATTTGACTGAGAAAACTGAAGTGGTAATGTCAAAACTTGAGATGTTTCTTTTTTATAAGCCAGGAATATCTTGAGTTAATGATGTGTTCATGTCTTATCATGCTTGTTTTCCTATGTGTTTAGGACACTATATCAGAGCAAAAAAAATGGGACTTTGGTACAAAATGGACCTGAGGCCAAATACAGAAAGATCCATTGACTTTTCAATTGGCTTAAATCCCTTACTTCTGTGGGTCTCGGGATCTCCAGTTCATAAAAAACCAACTATTCTAATAAATGCTTAGAACATATGAAACCTCTAAAATGCAGTTTAATTGGTGACAGTTCCATATTTGTCTATGTTTATTTTACTTTTGGGTCCCATCCACTGCCTTATCTCATGGACAAGCTGCATGTGACTTTAGACCTCAGAACTAAAGATGGAGGGCACACAGTTTAGAAAAGACTCCAGATAGAGGATGAACCACAACAAAAAGTACATTCAGCATGTGGGGAGGAAGGAACATATTTTCTGTTCCCAAGGCTCAGGAAATTGTGTCTCACAAGGTAGGGATAATAAGGCAAAATAAATGGTCCTATACTAATGAATTTTATACACATATTTTTAAAAATGAGAAGTCCTTTTCCAGGGTCTTTGCCACCTCCAGGATCTGAATACATAGGTGGTATTTCAGACAGTAGAACTCCAAGGGAAGCAGTGCTAAGTCGTCAGAAAATGTGGCATAGGGAAAGAAGAGCAAAAGCTGCTCTAATCAAGAAAAGCCTGCCAAAGGATTCTGTTTCCAATTTAATTTTTTGTTTGCTTTTCAAAAATAGGGAAGATTATCCAAGCACTGCCAGAATACCTGAGCAGGAAACTAGTATTCCAAATTTTATCACCTCTCCAAAAATCCCAAACATCAAGCAAAGAAAAAGTGGAAGTAAAGACTGAGTGAATAAAGAATCAGAAGGAGGAACTGGTATAAAACAAGGGCAGAGTGAAGATATTACATCTTTTTACAGAGACCCAAGCATTTGCTTAATGTCATTATCTCCCCCACTCAGAGAGGGAATTAAGAAAGTGTTTTTTTGTTGTTGTTGTTGTTTTGTGTGTGTGTGTGTGTGTGTGTGTGTGTGTTTTAAAGCACCATATAAAATGGCATTTCCCCTCTTTTAAAGTGGAAAAAACTTTGGGCAAACTGGTTGAGAATCAGAAGGTAAAAACTAATGGAAACATTCCAAAACTGAGAAAGAAAACATAATGTTAAGAATAGAATACAACCACAATCTTAATCTTTAGAAGGCATGAAAGAACTATTCAGCTCCTTTAAAGCTACCTTTGGAGAAATTTCTATATCTATATTTTTACCCGAAACCTTCTAGGAAAGAATGTTGCAGGATGCACTTACATCATTTGATTCTGAGAGCGGGAAGACAAATGTGAAAACTATGAACCATAAAGAAAATCAGACGAAAGATTGAGAGACCAAACCTTAACTCTGGCACAAGTAGCTACATAACCTTAGCCAAAGAATGAATACCCTCAAGTAGGCCTTGTGTATAAATGTTGATTATAATACTATCTTTTCTACCTCAAAAGACATTCAAAGGATCATATTTCATCAGATCATTTAGATCATATACCTCAATACATCTAAATGCAATAGTTTAATAGTGGTAATGATGATAATAATATCACCTGTTATTAGTTGTAATTGTATTTAGAATAACTTTTCAATTAACATGCACATGAGTTGTCAGAATACAATATCACATTTCAGGAAATGACTGAGACGAATCCATCTTAATATATTAGAGGGAGCATAATAACAAAACAAAGAAACAAACAAAACTTTAGCAAGTATTCATAATAAAATCTGAATAAAGAACATAGGAATGTGCATTTTGATTTACATACAAAACGGTGAATATTATTTCATTTTTCGGACTCAGAAGAAATTCAGGACATCACTACTTCATTAGCGTAAACTTTCAGAAGAATGCTCACTTATTCTCTTTGAAACATAATCCATATGATTATTTTAAAGTTGATTAGAGTTGACTCTGTTGGAATGAAACAAAGTTTCCAGAGAACAATGTGGTAACAATTTACATTTTGTTCATATATGATTGTTCAATTCTGGACCTAAATTTCATCAATACATAAAATGTAAAAGTGAATCAATCAGTCAAATTCCTAGTATTTGGGAATCCCTGGGTGGCTCAGTGGTTTAGCGCCCCCCTTCGGCCCAGGGCATGATCTTGGGAGTCCCGGGATCAGGTCCCACGTCGGGCTCCCTACATGGAGCCTGCTTCTCCCTCTGCCTGTGTCTCTGACTCTCTCTCTCTCTCTCTGTGCCTCTCGTGAATAAATAAATAAAATCTTTAAAAAAAAAATTCCTAGTATTTTCTCCCTATTTTTTTTATTGTGGTTAGATACACATAACATAAAACTTACCATTTTAACATTTTTAAGTGTACAGTTCAATTGTATTAATTAAATACATTCCTAATGCTGTGCAACCATCACCAACATCCTTTTACATAACTTTTTCAACTTGTAAAATTGAAATTTTATACTTATTAAAAATGGTAACTCCCTATCCCCATCCTCCCAGTTCCTGACAACTATTTTTTGACTTCCTGTCTCTATAATATTACTCTAAACTCATCTAAATGGAATCATACAGCATTTGTCTTTTTGATTGGCTTAATTCACTTAGCATAATGTCCTCCAGGATAATTTATGTAGTATATCAAAATTTCCTTCTTTTTAAATTTTGAATAACATTATATTCTTTGTTTATACCATATTTTGTGTATCCGTTCACCTGTTGGTGGACACCTGGGTCACTTCCATATTTTAGCTACAATGAATGTTGCTATAACATGGGTGTACAGATATTTCTTTGAAACTCTGTTTTCAAATTTTATGGATATATGCCCAGAAAGAGAATTGCTAGATAATTATATTTTTGATTTTTTGAGGAACCACCATATGGTTTTCCATTGTAGTTGTACCATTTTGCATTCCCACCAAGAGTGCACAAGAATTCCAATTTCTCCACATCCTTGCTAATAGTTCATATTTTCTGTTTTTTGTTTGTTTTGATAGCCATCTTAATGGATATCAGGTAGTATCTCATAGTTTTGATTTGCAATTCCTTAATGATTAGTGATGTTGAGCATATTTTCATCTGCTTATTGACCTTTTGTATATCTTCTTTGAAAAAATATCTGTCCAAGTTCTTTGTCCATTTTTGAATTAAGATGTTTGTTTTTTGTTGTTGATAAGTTTAGGAGTTTCTGTCTATATTCTAGATATCAATCCCTATTCATATATATTATTTTAAAATATTTTCTCCCACACTCTGAGTTGTCTTTTTACTTTGTTGATATATTTTGATGTACAAATTTTTAAAAATTTTATCAATTCCAATTTGTTTATTTTTTTCTTTTGTTGCCTATAACATTGGTCTCTTATTTAAGAAATTATTACCCGGGGCGCCTGGGTGGCTCAGTGGTTGAGTGGCTGCCTTTGGCTCAGGTCATGATCCTGGGGTCCTGGGATCAAGTCTCACATGAGGCTTCCCATAGGGAGCTTGCTTCTCCCTCTGTCTGTGTCTCTGCCTCTCTCTCTCTCTGTGTCTTTCATGAATAAATAAATACAATCTTTTTTTAAAAAAGAGAAATCATTACCATATTCAATATTATACAGCTTTTGCCCCATTTTTTTCTAAGAATTTTATAGTTTTAAGTCTGACATTTAGGTCTTCAATGAATTTTTAGTTTTTGTATGTGTTGTTAGGTAAGAGTCAGTATAGTATATATATATATATGTATATATATATATATATATATATATATATATATATATATCATTGAAGTTTGATTTACTAACATATAGTATAACACCCAGTGCTCATCCCATCAAGTGCCTTCTTCAATGCCCGTCACCCAGTTACTCTATCCCCCCGCCTGCCTCCCCTCCCACTACCCTTTGTTCATATAATTCTTATCCAGTTTTCTTAGCACATTTGTGGGAAAGAGTACCTGTCTCCCACTGAATGGTCTTGACATCTTTGTCAAAGATTATGTGACCATATCTCTGAGAGTTTATTTTTGAGCTGTCTATTCTGTTCCATCAGTCTATATGTTAGTGTTTATGCCAGTACCACATTGCTTTGATTATTGTAGCTTAGCTTTGTAGTGAGTTTTGAAAAATAGAAAGTGTGAGTACTTCAGGTTTATTTTTCTTTTTCAAGTTTTTTTTGTTATTCTATTGTTTCTCTTCTAATAAAGAAGCCATATTGCTTTTAAATGGTTGAAATGGGTGTTTAACCTTCACTCTATCAACTGTATGCACATGTACAGATATACAGAATAATAAGTAATTCATAGGGCGTTCAGGATGCATCAGGGATATAAATGATACTAAAGTATGCAGGACGCATAAGAATGTCATAGATTAAGTGTCTGGTATACCTTGCTAAGGAGTGTATCTCCCCTCTATACCCACCTCTTCTACCAACTATGAACCAAAGACAAAAATTGTTTCCTAGTCCTGTGCCCCAATAGAAAACATCACTCTCTCAAAGAATAAGACACTGACTGGGTTGTGGGTGTAAAGAAAGAGTACAACATATAACTATGTAAAGACTGTCACTGTCATTCTCACCTCAATGATTATTTTCTGTTTTCATCTTGTATATCTGTGTTTTTGCACTTGTGCACATGGTTAATGAGGTAAAGACTAAACACTCATTTTTAACCATATAGAAGCAATGGGGCTTAAAAATACCAGAAATTTCAGATTAAATAGAAAAACAACTAGATACAACAAAAGGCATATATTGAACATGATTTCGTATTAGAAGTTTGAAGTATATTACTCTATAAGTATATGAGTAAGTCATACATTGATCAGATGATTCTCAAGTTCTGGAGGAGAAGTGTTTTTATTGTTTGCTTGTTTTTCACTCTGATCTAAGCATCCAGATTTGTGTCTGATGTGGAGTAGGTTCCAAAAACATTTTTGTGAAATGAAAGATGAGGAAAACAACAAGAAAAGAGCATATTGATTCATACTTAAAAAATGGTCTTCCTAATCAGCCATGGATACAATCCATCTAGGCGATAAGTTAGTAAGGAATGAAATATTTAGGGCAAAAATATAAAGCCTGCTCTTAAAAGAGAAAAGCAGGAAAGGAGGACTCATGAACTCATAAATCTGCCAGTAACTAGGTTAAAGATTCTTTATATAGTGTCTCATTTAATCTTTGTAGCCATCCCATTAGATAAATATCTTTAACCCCATTTAAAGATGAGGAACATAAGAATAAGAAGATAAAGTAACTGTGCAAGGGCACACAATTAATAAGTATCAGAGAAAAGATTCATTTAAAAAAATCTTTTTGATTTCAAGTCCAGTGAGCTGTCTTTTGTAATACCATGTTTACCTTTTGGAAGATTAAAAAAAACATAGGAAATGATTTAAAAATGTTCATTAAAAAATATAATGAGAGGTCTTCTACTTTAGAATAGGAATATATGTTAGGGTCAAGGAAAAGCAAAGAGAATTAGAAGTTTTTTCAGTGTCTACTGACGTGTTTAACCCTACAATATCCTTTCAGATGATAGTTCTCAAGAAACAGAAAACTTAAGAAATCCCTGTAGTCATGAGTCAGATATAAGACTTGAACTAGAAAATCCATGGTCTTCCATTACACTGTGAGGTTTCTATGTAAACGATGGCAAAGTAGAGAACACTGAGATAAATCAGCATGCTTGTTCTATAAATTCTCACACAGATGATTCTATGAAAAACACAAAGATAAACAGCATAATAAATGCCTCATTGTATATTAGTGAGATTAAAGAGAGAAACAACTGGATCACAGGACATATATTGACCATGTTTTCATATTAGAATCTTGAAGTATATTACTCTATAAAATAGATATATGCATAAACAAACAAATACATAATAAAACCTGGCTTGGAATTTCACTAAGATTCTTAGAATGTCTTTAAATTATGCTGGATTCCAATTAATTTATATTCTTTCAAATTCTCTCAGATGTTGCAGGACTGGGAGCCAATAACGTAACTGTTACATATTGCACTGCATTCTGGTTATCAAGCAAACACTAAAATTCCTAAATAAATTTATTTAAAAATGGTGCTTTAGCTTCATAATTAGAATGCCAAATAATTGCCATTTCCAATAGGCAGATTTGAATATTTCCTATTTTGGTGCTTTCCTCTTCCCTAAAATGTATTCAAAACCTTATTTATTTATGCATTGATTCTTTTATCTTTGGGCTACATACATAACTTTGTAACAGCTGATATACTTATTAAAAAAACTAGACAAATACATATAAATATGCACACAAAACTATCAAGTTCTGTTATATTTTTACTGACTTTCTAGATGTACTAACCAATTTTTAGTTTACCTGGTTAATATGGCAAATAAAAATCTGTCAAAAGAAGTATATTTTATGAAAATATAATCGTAAATTAAAGATTTTGAGTAACTCAACAAGTATAAAATAACTACCCTTTTTCCAAAAAAAATTAAGAGTATTTTTTAGCAATTCTGAGAGGATAGTAAAATATATATGTCTGGTTGATTGTCTTATTAATTAGTGATAGACTGGAGTCCTGCTTGGAAAATAATTCATATATAATTTGAAATAAAAAATTAAGTTATTGCTAAGACAACTTACTGGATTTGATGAAGAAACTCACTTGGGTTTACCTAGAGGACCATATAGACACTCTGCTAATTTCCTTAACAATCTAAGTCAGATGTTTCCAATAATGGCTTACCAGATAAGTTGGTTCAATTCTCTTGGTGAGAACAATTAAACCAAAAGAAAAAGAAAAGTAAAAGAAAATAAAGTAAAATTAGACTGAAATATTACTGGATAAGATCTAGGGAAAATATATCTTGGACACATAAGCTATCATTTGGGATCCCATTAACTCTGGAGGCATCTGTCAAATCTGGAAAATTCTACTGAGACTCTGAGAATATTAAAACTTAAACCATTTGAGAAGCTCATGAGGTAGGGACAAAAATTAGAATTTAGAAAACACCAGGAAAGGGGGATATGCTCTGAAAAATCTTTAAGATGCAGCCCATGGAAAATGCTAAATTAGAACAAATTGAAAATTATATTATCTCATAAAAATGAAATAGTGAAACCCAGTTTTAAATAAACTCAATAACCAAAAATTAGATTATGATTATCATGGAATAGGATGCCTGGGTGGATCAGTATTTGAGCATCTGCCTTCAGTTCAGGTCATCATCCTGGGGTCCTGGGATGGAGTGCCACATTGGGCTCCCCTCAAGCAGCCTGCTTCTCCCTCTGCTTATGTCTCTGCCTCTCTCTCTCTCTGTGTCTCCCATGAATAAATAAATAAAATCCTTTAAAAAACAGATTATCACGGAATGTTATTACCTTTATGTTTTTAAGTTCAAAGCTGAATTATCTACAGAGGAACAAAATATTGTCCTCGTTCTCAAATTATTCCCATAGTTTTAACTACATCAAAGTAGTCAGGCAAATGAGGAGACAAGATATAATGTGACTATAAGCTTAGAAAATAATACAAAATAAAAGTAGATTCCTAGGTTAAAATGAAGTCATCAGAATCATTTAAGATAGCCAGATTCCATATGTTAAGGAAAGCTAAAGAAAAGATTGAGAATTTCAGTAGAGGACTGGAAATAATATAAAAATTAATCCAACACAAATTCTAAAATTAAAAAAGAAAAAATGACTAAATTAGGAATTTGAAGAATAAGTTCAGCAGCATAAATAATATACATTAAATGAATTATTAAAATGAAAAATAAGTTATAAGAAAATACATAGAATAAAGCACAGAGGATACAAAAACAAATAAAATGAAAAGATTAATGTTAATTGGAGAGCAAAGATAAACGAAGATCCTCTATTTGATGAGAAATTGGCTAAAAGTTTCACAGACTGATAAAAACAAAGCACTATTAACCTATACTAGGATGAATTCAAAGAAAATCAAATTTTAGAAAATTATGTTAAATCTGCTGAAAACTAAAAAGAAAAAGAGAAATTATATATACATAATAAGGAACACCAATTAAAGAAAAGGAAACTAAAGTTACAAGTTTCTTAAGGATATTCAAAAAATATTTTTAAAAGATGGTCCACTTAAAATTACATAAGCAGAAGGAATTACATTCCAAGTGAAGACATGGTACAAACATAAACTGGTTACATGTGGTACAAGAGATTATAACCAAATTTTATTAGATTTTAATCAGGGAAATATATATGTTGCAATATCTAGGGTAACCATTAAATGAATCATGTAAAGTAAATGAATGAAACTAAGGCATTAAACAGTGAATAGAGGAGAAATAAAAAATGATAAAATATTAATAAAAAAGTGGCAGGATAAAACATAAAGAAGAATGTAGAATAACTGGAGCAAACAGTAAACAAACAGTAGAAGAAGTATATTTAAGTCCACATATGCCCATCATTTAAACCAATGTATGCAGAGTAAGTTCGAATTAAAACATACACAATGCCTAACTGGATAAAATAAGAAAATACTACTACATGGCAGTAAATTTTTATGCAGATAGGTTTAAAGAATGAAACATATTATAATATACAAGTACTCATCAAAAGCATTAGAATAACTATATTATGATCAGATAAAGTAGGCTTCTGAGCAAGCAGCATTACCAAATATATGGTGTAATATTTCATGGCAATAAAAGTTTTAATTCAAGGCCAAATATGATAATTTTAATGTATGCAATTATTAACATAGCCTAAAATATATAGACATAAACTTTTAAATGACAGTATTAATAAGAGATATATACCTGCAAACATTTTATTTTATATTTTTAACCTACATTTCATATATTTTTTAAAAGATTTTATTTAGTAATTCATGAGAGGCACAGAGAGAGGCAGAGGGAAAAGCAGACTCCCTATGGGTAGCATGATGTGGGACTAGATCCCAGGATCTCCAGATCATGACTTCAGCCAAAGGCAGATGCTCAACCACTGAACCACCCAGGAGTCCCTTACCTACAAATATTTTAAAACACGTAATTAAGTAACTCAAAACAAACAATTATAAGTAAGTCAAATATAGAATATTTTATCAAAATTAACTATGCACTAGGCTGCAAAACAAGGCTTAACAAATATCAAATAATTTAATTCATAAAGAATATATTCTCTGATTACAGAATAAGGAAGCAAAAAATAGTTTTAAAATCTAGAAAATGTCTATGGACTTAGAAGAAACAACTTTTGTAATAAACTATAGGTCAAAGAAGATGTTACAATGGAAATTATTATATGTTTTGAATACGTACACAAACACACACAGCTACATGACAAAGCTTCACTTCCAAAGAAATGTATAATTTTAAATGAGTGTGTATGTTTCTTTTTTTAAAAAAAGATCTCACTTATTTATTTGAGAGAGAGCCAGGGAGAGGCAGAGGAAAGAAGCAGACTCTCCAGTAAGCAGGGAGCCCCACACAGGGCTCAATCCCAGGACCCTAGGATCACGACCTGAGCTGAAGGCAGACACTTACTTGATTGAGCCATCCAAGTGCACTGTTTGTGTGTTTCTTAAAGTAAGTTTAAAAAAGTGCATACTTTTAATATCCACCTGAAGAAATTAGAGAAAGGATGACATTTAGACAGCAGGTTTAATATAAAGATATTAGAAATAGATCAGTTACTTAGAAAGTAAATAAATAGACAAAAAGATATATAAATTAATTGAAAGATTAACAAATCCAAAAGTTGGGTGCACAGAAAAGTTAACACAATTTATGAAACCTTGGTGTGTATGAAGGAGAGACAGAGAAAGAGAAGGTACAAATACCCAATATCAGAAATGAAAAGGAGGGCATAACCTCATATTTTCAGATACTATAGACATTACAAAATTACACTAGAAATTAATTTATTTCAACAACTCAAAAATGTAGACAAATTGGAAAAATGTTCTGAAATACACAGCTTATCAAAAGTGATCTAATCAGAAAGAAAAAACCTGAATAAGCTTACAATATTAAAAGAAATTATAATAAATCCAACACCACTTTCATTTCACAGAAAAAAATAATCATTATGCTCATTTGGTTTCACCTAAATTCTGCTAAACTTTAAAGAAGAAAAATACTGGATACAAAAACCTACTAATAAGATTAAAAGAAAGGAAAACAGCAGTGAAATCCTCTCATAAATCTACTATGTAGATTTGATGTCTACTATACTCAAAAATTCTATGAAATATTAGCTTATTAAATTTGCAATGTATAAAAATCACATATCTTGAAAAAGCCTAGTATTTTCAGAAATGTAAGATTATTTTAATAATCTAAAATTAATCAATGTATTCCATTGCATCTAACAGAATAAAGGATTAAAAAATACATATGATAATCTCAGTAAATGCCAAGAAAAACAATATCATATAATTCCATACCTTATCAAAAAGAAATAGGTTCTTAATAATAGGAAACTCTTAATGAACTAATAAAGGGAATCTTACTCATTCTCATAAAATGTATATAAAAACTATAACAAACATTATTCATAGTATTTAAATATTAAAATCTTTCTCCTTGAAATGAGGAATAGGAAAAGATCTTAGTTACTATTATTTCTTTTATTTTTTATTTTTTATTTTTAATTTTTATTTATTTATGATAGTCACAGAGAGAGAGAGAGAGGCAGAGACATAGGCAGAGGGAGAAGCAGGCTCCATGCACCGGGAGCCTGATGTGGGATTCGATCCCGGGTCTCCAGGATCGCGCCCTGGGCCAAAGGCAGGCGCCAAACCGCTGCGCCACCCAGGGATCCCTATTATTTCTAATCAAAATTAAATAGGAGGTTATAGGACATGAAGAAGAAGGGGTAGGAGGAGGAAAAGGAGAAAAAGAAAGAGGAGGAAGAGGAGGACAACAATAAGAAAATATGGTTTGGGAAGAAAGAATTCAGTTAAGTCTCAGGATACAAAATCAGTGTACAGTAATCTATTGCATTTCTTTTTTTTTTAAAGATTTTTTAATTTATTCATACATGAGAGACACAGAGAGACAGAGAGAGAGGCAGAGACACAGGCAGAGGGAGAAGCAGGCTCCATGCAGGGAGCCTGACATGGGACTTGATCACGGGACTCCAGGATCATGCCCTGGGCTGAAGGCAGGCACTAAACCACTGAGCCACCCAGGGATCCCCCTCTCTTGCATTTCTATACACAAATAATGAATCAGCAGAAAAAGAAATTAAGAAAACGATCCCAATTACAATTGCACCAAAAATAAAATACCTAGGAATATTTAACCAAAGAGGTTAAAAACCTGTACTCTGAAAACTACAAAACACAGATTGAAGAAATTGAGACAACATAAAGAAATGGAAAGATATTCCATGTTATGGATTGATTACTAACTAAATAAATTCTTGCTTTCAAGATATGAAAGCAAGCTAAGTGGTCACTAATGGATAAATGGATAAAGGAATTGTGGTGTGTATGTCGTGTGTCTTATATTGTATTATATTATAGTTATATAATTATAATATAGATATTTCCAGCATATATTTCCACTATTTGTGTGTGTGTGTATTTGTGTATGTGTGTGTGTAGTGGAAACTTAGTTGGCCATAAAAAATGAAATCATGCCTTCATGACAATATGGATGGATCTTGAGAGCCCTATGCTAAGTGAAATAAGTCAGACAGAAAATCATATACCATATAACTTCACTAGACGTGGAATCTAAAAAAAAAGCTCATAGATACAGAAAACAGATTGGTCAGGGGCAGAATTGGGGGCTGGAAATGGGTGAAATGGTTAAGGGGGTCAGAAATTACAAGCTTCCAGTTGTGAAATGAATGTTATGAAGATTTAATGCACAGCATGTTGATTACAGATAATAATACTGTATTGCATATTTGAAAGACACTAAGAGAATAGATCTTTAAAGTCTTCATCATAAGGAAAAAATTATAACTATGCATGATGATGGATGTTAACTAGAATTACTGTGGTGATAATCTTGGAATATATACAAGTATCAAATTGTTACATTGTACACCTGATGTAATATAATGTTATATATTTATTATACCTCAATTAAAAAGAAATACAGGTATTGATGATCTACTTCATGACCTACATATAAATCAATTCTAGAGGGATAATGAAGTTACTTCTGAAAGAAAAAAAAAAACAATAAATTGTCTACAAGATGACATAGGATAATAGCTTCAGATCTTCTGGGCAGAAAAGGACTTTTTTAAAACAAGATATAAAGAGTAATAATCCTAAGAGGAAGGAATTGATAAATTATACCACATTAAGATAAGGAACTCTTAATGAAAACACCATTAGAAAAGAGAAAAGGCAAGCCAAAGTGCAGGAAAATGTACTTGAAACATATGTAATTGAAATAGAGTTCATACATAGAATATATAAATAAATCGTTCAAAAATAATAGGAAAAGAAACAAACATGTTTTATGTCATTAAAAATCAGGGAAAAATTAATTCTACAATAAGATATAATAAAAACTCAGCAGAATGGCTAATGACAATTATTATGTTATACCAACTTTTGGTAAGGAAGTAAAGCTATAGGAATTCCCATACTGCATAGGAAGAGACATAAGGACTACTATCCTATAAACCTATTTGTGAAAATCTACTGACATTAAACACACACTATCCTGTGACAACCAGTTTCATTCTTAGGTACATACCCAATCTACATGTACAAGAGTGCACCAAAATCTACAGAAACATACATAGCATAATTTAGTATAATAGCCCAAAACTAGAAACAACACAAATGTCTATCAGGATTAGAATGGATTTATAAATCATGAAATATTTGTGTGATAAAAAATTTATAGCAATTAAAATAAAAGACAGCTGTATTCTGTTCATAAAATGGTACCATTAAAGGAGTGGAAATTCATAACAAATAATATAATATTAGAATCCAGGCTGCTTATTACCTTTGGTGAGATGTGAGGAACTACTTATTGATAGAAGATAGTAGGATAGCTGCTTGTGAGGATGATATTTTCTTCTCATCAGGGTTGATAGTTATAAGAGTATCTTCACTTTGAGATGCTTATTGAACTATGCATTTATGATTTACGCACTTTCTATATGATGTTTCCCTTCATTATAAAAATGTTTAAAAGTATAACCAGACTTATTTGAGGAAAAAATAGACTGAGAAATAAGTTTGAAATATACACTATTTCTATGTTTGTCTTTCTACTCATCTATTTAGATAGAGATGCATATATTATAAATGTGCCCCAGGAAATTTGAAACTTAGTAGAAATGGATTGATTTATTTAAAAAATTTTTCTTACAAAGCTTGATAATAAAAAGAAATATAAAATCAGAATCATCTTATTTCTATTAAACTAATCTGTAATTAAAATCTTCCCTCAAAGGAAATCCTGGACTCTCTTTCTTGTTTTTATGACTGAATTCTATTGAATATTAAAAAAATATATATATCTAATTTATGCAAATTTTTCCCAAGGAAACAAAGGAACCTATTTTATGAGGTCAGCATATTTTTGATTCTAAGGATGGACAGGAACATTACAAGAAAGAAAATGTCAAGCCAGTATCACTTAAGAACACAGACATAAAAATGTGAGCAAACAAAAGCTAACAGTATGTATAAAGAATAATACATGATGAATAATTTAGGTTTATTACAGAGATACAACATTGATATATATGGAAAATTTATGTGATCATTTCCACAAATTGCAGTAAAAAGCATTTGATAATATATACCATTTATTGAGTTTTAAAAATAGTGCTTTTCAAGCTGAAAATAAAAGCCATCCTTAATCTACCAAAAACAAAGACAAAAGATAGGGGATCCATGTGTGGCTCAGTGGTTTAGCACTTGCCTTCAGCCCAGGGCACGATCCTGGAATCCCGGGATCGAGTCCCACATTGGGCTCCCTGCATGGAGCCTGCTTCTTCCTCTGCCTGTGTCTCTGCCTCTCTCTCTGTGTGTCTCTCATGAATAAATAAAATTGTTAAAAAAAAATACCATGCTTAATGGTTAATGAGGAAATAAAGCTTTCCCTGTGGAATTAGGAAAAATCAAAGATTTTATAACATGCTACTTTTCTTCATTATTGTACTAGAGGTACTGATCCATGCAATAAGCCATAGTAAAATAAAATGAATTAAATATTTAAGATGTAAAAGGAAGAAACACAAATACTACTATTTTTAATCAATTAAGAGAGTGGTCTAGTTTTATTCTGCTGCATGTGGATGTCCAATTTTCCCAGCACCATTTATTGAAGAGACTGTCTTTTTTCCAGTGGATAGTCTTTCCTCCTTTGTCGAATATTAGTTGACCATAAAGTTGAGGGTCCACTTCTGGGTTCTCTATTCTGTTCCATTGATCTATGTGTCTGTTTTTGTGCCAGTACCACACTGTCTTGATGACCACAGCTTTGTAGTACAACCTGAAATCTGGCATTGTGATGCCCCCAGCTATGGTTTTCTTTGTTAAAATTCCCCTGGCTATTCGGGGTCTTTTCTGATTCCACACAAATCTTAAAATAATTTGTTCCAACTCTCTGAAGGAAGTCCATGGTATTTTGATACGGATTGTATTAAACGTGTAAATTGCCCTGGGTAACATTGACATTTTCATAATATTAATTCTGCCAAACCATGAGCATGGAATATTTTTCCATCTCTTTGTGTCTTCCTCAATTTCTTTCAGAAGTGTTCTATAGTTTTTAGGGTATAGATTCTTTACCTCTTTGGTTAGGTTTATTCCTAGGTATCTCATGCTTTTGGGTGCAATTGTAAATGGGATTGACTCCTTAATTTCTCTTACTTCAGTCTCATTGTTAGTGTATAGAAATGCCGCTGATTTCTGGGCATTGATTTGTATCCTGCCACACTGCCGAATTGCTGTATGAGTTCTAGCAATCTTGGGGTGGAGGCTTTTGGGTTTTCTATGTAGAGTATCATGGCATTGGTGAAGAGGGAGAGTTTGACTTCCTCTTTGCCAATTTGAATGCCTTTAATGTCTTTTTGTTGTCTGATTGCTGAGGCTAGGACTTCCAGTACTATGTTGAATAGCAGTGGTGAGAGTGGACATCCCTGTCTTGTTCCTGATCTTAGGGGAAAGGCTCCCAGTGCTTCCCCATTGAGAATGATATTTGCTGTGGGCTTTTCGCAGATGGCTTTTAAGATGTTGAGAAATGTTCCCTCTATCCCTACACTCTGAAGAGTTTTGATCAGGAATGGATGCTGTATTTTGTCAAATGCTTTCTGTGCATCTATTGAAAGGGTCATATGTTTCTTGGTTTTTCTCTTGCTGATATGATGAATCATATGATTGCTTTACGAGTGTTGAACCAGCCTTGCATCCTGGGGATAAATCCTACTTGGTTATGGTGAATAATCTTCTTAATGTACTGTTGTATCTTATTGGCTATTATATTGCTGAGAATTTTTGCATCCATGTTCATCAGTGATATTGGTCTATAATTCTCCTTTTTGGTGGGGTCTTTGGTTTTGGAATTAAGGTGATGTTGGCCTCATAGAACTAATTTGGAAGTACTCCATCTCTTTCTATCTTTCCAAACAGCTTTAGTAGAATAGGTTTGGTTTCTTCTTTAAACGTTTGATAGAATTCCCCTGGAAAGCCATCTGGCCTTGGACTTTTGTGTCTTGGGAGGTTTTTGATGACTGCTTCAATTTACTCCCTGGTTATTGGCCTATTCAGGTTTTCTATTTCTTCCTGTTCCAGTTTTGGTAGTTTGTGGCTTTCCAGGAATGCGTCCATTTCTTCTAGATTGCCTAATTTATTGGCGTATAGCTGTTCATAATATGTTTTTAAAATCGTTTGTATTTCCTTGGTGTTGGTAGTGATCTCTTCTTTCTCATTCATGATTTTATTAATTTGAGTCTTCTCTCTCTCCTTTTTAATAAGGCTGGCTAATGGTTTATCTATCTTATTAATTCTTTCAAAGAACCAACTCCTGGTTCTGTTGATCTGTTCCACAGTTCTTCTGGTCTCAATTTCGTTGAGTTCTGCTTGAATCTTTATTAACTCTGCTTCTGCTGGGTCTAGGATCTATTTGCTGTTTTTTCCTTAGCTCCTTTATGTGTAAGGTTAGCTTTTGTATTTGAGTTCTTTCCAGTTTTTGGATGGATGCTTGTATATCGATGTATTACCCCCTTAGGACTGCTTTTGCTGCATCCCAAAGATTTTGAATGGTTGTATCTTCATCCTCATTAGTTTCCATGAATCTTTTTAATTCTTCCTTAATTTCCTTGTTGTCCCTTTCATCTTTTAGCTGGGTGGTCCTCAACCTCCACGTGTTTGAGGTCCTTCCAAACTTCGTGTTGTGATTTAGTTCTAATTTCCAGGCATAATGGTCTGAGAATATGCAGGGGATGATCCCAATCTTTTGGTATCGGTTCAGACCTGATTTGTGACCCAGTATGTGGTCTATTCTGGAGAAAGTTCCATGTGCACTTGAGAAGAATGTGTATTCATTTGCATTTGGACGTAAAGTTCTGTAGATATCTGCGAAATCCATCTGGTCCAGTGTGTCATTTAAAGCTCTCGTTTCTTTGGAGATGTTGTGCTTAGAAGACCTATCGAGTGTAGAAAGCTCTAGATTGAAGTCACCAAGTATAAGTGTATTATTATATAAGTTTGTCTTAACTTTGGTTATTAATTGATTGATATATTTGGCAGCTCCCACATTCGGGGAATATATATTGAGGATTGTTAAGTCCCCGTGTTGGATAGATCCTTTAAGTATGATATAGTGTCCCTCTTCATCTCTCACTACAGTTTTCAGGATAAATTTTAGTTTATCTGATATAAGGATGGCTACTCCTGCTTTCTTTTGAGAACCATTTGAATGGTAAATGGTTCTCCAACCTTTTATTTTCAGGCTGTAGGTGTCCTTATGTCTAAAGTGTGTCTCTTGTAGACAGCAAATAGATGGGTCCTGCTTTTTTATCCTGTCTGAAACCCTGTGCCTTTTGATGGGGTCGTTAAGTCCATTCACGTTCAGAGTTACTATTGAAAGATATGAGTTTAGTGTCATCATGATACCTATTCAGTCCCTGTTTTTGTGTATTGTTCCATTGGACAATCTTAAAGGGGAATTTTAAGAGTCCCCCTTAAAATTCCTTGCAGAGCTGGTTTGGAGGTCACATATTCTTTCAGTTCCTGCCTGTCTTGGAAGCTCTTTATCTCTCCTTCCATTCTGAATGAGAGCCTTGCTGGATAAAGTATTCTTGGTTGCATGTTCTTCTCATTTATGGCCCTGAATATATCCTGCCAGCCCTCTCTGGCCTGCCAGGTCTCTGTGGAGAAGTCTGCTGTTAATCTGATATTCATCCCCATATAAATTAGGGATTTCTTGTCTCTTGCTGCTTTAAGCATCTTCTCTTTATCTTTGGAATTTGGAAGCTTCACTCTTAAATGTCAAGGTGTTGAGAGGTTTTTATTGATTTTAGGGGGGTATCTCTCTATTTCCTGGATCTTAATGCCTGTTTTCCTTCCCAGGTTAGGAAAGTTTTCGGCTCTGATTTGTTCAAATACATATTCTGGACCTCTGTCCCTTTCGGCGCCCTCAGGAACCCCAATTAAACATACATTTTTCTTCCTCAGACTGTCACTTATTTCCCTTACTCTATCCTCATGATCTTTTAATTGTTTGTCTCTTTTTTCCTCAGTTTCCCTCTTTGCCATCAACTTGTCTTCTATGTCACTCACTCGTTCTTCCACCTTGTTAACTCTCGTCATTAGGACCTCTAGTTTGGATTGCATCTCATTTAATTGATTTTTAATTTCTGCCTGGTTAGATCTAAATTCTGCAGTCATTAAGTCTCTTGAGTTATGCTTTATGCTTTTTTCTAGAGCCACCAGTAGCTTTATAATAGTGCTTCTGAATTGGCTTTCTGACATTGAATTGTAATCCAAATTTTGTAACTCTGTAGGAGAGAGGACTGTTTCTGATTCTTTCTTTTGAGGTGAGGTTTTCCTTCTAGTCATTTTGCTCAGTGCAGAGTGGCCAAAAACAAGTGTATTGGGAAAAGGAGAAAAAGAGATAAGAGAAAGAAGGAAAGAAAAAGAAAAAAAGAAAAAAGAAGAAAAGAAAGAAAAAAAAGAAAAAAAAAAAAACAAGGGGTAGTATCCTCTGATTCTGTATACTGTAAATATCTCGACTTCCCCTGGAACTTTCCATTGCTGCTTGGACAATAATTTGTTTTGCCCCCGTCCGTCTACCTGGTCTTCTGGGGGAGGGGCCTGTTGTGCTGATTTTCAGGTGTTAGCACTTGGGGGAGCTGCTCAGCCCCTGCCTGGTGCAGGGCTCAGTGAAAGATGTTTACGCTGTTTATCTGGTGAGTCCACTGTGAGGCTCAGTGGGGGTTGTTTACCCCGTGTGGCCCCAGGAGGAACAACCACAGTGGCGGCGGCCAGCTCTGGAGCCCTGGAGTCAGCGCACGCAGTAACTACAGAGCTCTCAGTCTGCAGGGGCCTGGATGCTCCGGGGGCCAGGCCGCAATCAGCTCAGCTCGGGCCGCCCTGCGGCAGGAGCACCCTTGCTGTCCTGGACCCTCCCAGCCTCTGCCTGTCCCGGGGGGAGGCCTGATCCTGGGCTGTGTCCCGGCGCCCTGTGCTCTGGAGCCTGCGCCGTTATTCACGCTCCCGCCCCGCAGCCCCCTCCGTGGAGCCTCTGCCCGAGCCGCCTCGGAGCTGCTCCTGGGTCCAGCCGTGTGCACGCTGCAGCCCTTAGGGAGCTCAGCCGCGGGTGTGGCACACTCTTCCTGGGGCGCAGGTGTCTGTTAGTGCCCCTGGGAGCCTGAGGGCATCCCTGCCCTCCTGGGGTCCTGCTCAAACTCCCTGCGGGTGCCTTTCCACCTTTCCACCCGGAGAAGATCGGTGAAACTCCTGTTTCTCCAGGCGGGACTCTTCTGTCCTGGGGGCAGTTGCCCCGGCCTTAGCCTGCTCCTCGCGGGGCCCCTCCCCCTTGGAGGCCTTTTGTTTCTTTCTTTCTTTATTTTTTTCCGTCTTCCTACCTTGATAGAAGCGCGAACTCTTCTCACTGTAGCATTCCAGCTGTTCTTTCTTTAAATCTTGGGCCGAATTCATAATTCTTTTTCTTCCTATGGTGTTGGCTATTTAAAAAAAAATTGTTTGCCTCTTTGCAGATATTTTAAAATTATTTTAATATCCACAAAGTAGGGATCCCTGGGTGGTGCAGCGGTTTAGCGCCTGCCTTTGGCCCAGGGCGCGATCCTGGAGACCCGGGATCGAATCCCACGTCGGGCTCCCGGTGCATGGAGCCTGCTTCTCCCTCTGCCTGTGTCTCTGCCTCTCTCTGTGTGTGACTATCATAAATAAAAAAAAAAAAAAAAATATCCACAAAATAACGTGCTGGGATATTGACTGGGATTGCATTGACTCTCTAGATTAAACTGGGAAGAGCTGACATCTTGACAATAATGAGTCTCTGTATCCATGAACATGGAATACCCTATTTATTTAGTTCTTTTTAAATTCTTTTTATCAGAATTTTGTAAATTTCCTCATATAAATCTCACACATATTTTGTTAGATTTAACCTAAGTATTTAATTTTGGAGGATGTCAATTTAAATCGTATTGTGTTTTTAATTTCAAATTCCACTTATTCATTTTTGGTACACTGGAAAGTGATTGACTTTTGTATATTAAACTTGTATTCTGTAACCTACCCATAATTTATTATTAGTTTCTGGAGTTTTGTTGTTATTTTGATTCTTTCATATCTTCTACATAGACAATTGTATCACCTGCTAATAAAAACAATTTTATTTTTTACTTCCCAATCTGTACAGGTTTTATTTCTTTTGCTTGTTTTATTACATTAGTTTATTACATTAGTTTTGAATTCCAGTATAATATAGCAAAGGAGTAGTAATAAGGCTAACACATTTTTTGATAAAAATTGTTGAAGATGTGTACATGGAGGGCAACATGTTCACATATTACAAGGGCAAATGTAAATTTATGAACTCTATTCTTACAATCTGAATGGTTACTGGAAGAAATGATTTTTTTTTAACTATTGTAAAAATGTAATCTCTAACATATATAAATGTAAAGGAAAATTGATACCTGAAGGTGCAGCTGGCTGAAAACTGTTGGATAGTACTGTTGAACTGGTTCCTTATCATGTCCAGTTGTAGCACAGGCACTATGGCCGCCTGAATTCTCTGGTCAGGTTTCCTAGTTAAGTAGGACAGAGTGCTATTGCTCATTAGCTGGGAAGGACTGAAAATTTGTTTCCCTACCTGCGTGAAACCACTGAACGGGCTCTAAAGTTGTTCTGTTAAGCTGTTATAGCTTAATCACTGTAGATCCAAATCTACCAGAACTGTCCACAAAAGTCTCTTGCCTGCTTTGGCTCTGTAAATGGACAGCCACTAGCTGAGCTCTCTGTACAGATTCCACCATAAGCACAGCTATAGGAGGGCTACATAGCTTCCCTGGTTCTGTACACTTGTTAGTTTTCCTGGTGAGGCATAGCTGAGAACTGTATTTAGTTAAGGTGAGGTGGGCTATGAACTTGCTTTCATGTGTATGTTGGGTGGCACAACAAGCTCTAAGGCTGGCATGGGTCATTGTGGATCCAAATCAGAAAATGACTTTGCTAGCCAGACAGGATCACCAGTTGAGCTTTGCAGACAGGCAGAGCACTGGCTGGGCTCTTTGTTCAAGTGATACTGTCAGTTGAGTGGTAGAATGGTCTATGCAGCTTTCCAGGTGTTTTAGTTGGGTTTCCTGATAAAGCAGCAGAGCTGGATGGAGTATTTGGCAGTAGATGGGGTTACAAATTACCTTTCTTTGCTGTGCAGTGCGGCTAAACAGTCCCCGGCGCTGGCAAGGCTCATTGTTTAGGGTCCCGAGTAAAGCAGAACTATGTGCCATATTTCCTGGCCAGACAGGGTCACTGGCTTGGCTCTGCAAATAACTGGGTCTCTACCTGGGTGCCACGGTGAGGAAGAACTCAGTTTGCCAAGATCTGAGCACTGATTAGTGAAAACCCCAAACCCCTTTTCAATTACAATCTGATCTCCAGTGTTCAAGCCAAGCAGAATTTTCCCAAAATCTCTGTGGAGCAAGATTTGAGTGAGAAGTGACACAACCTCAGGAGTGACCCACAATGCTACGGGAGCTAGATGTCCACCTTGGACTCCTTTTCCTATTTTGGACTCTTTTTCTCACTGGGCTCTTTTTCTCAGAGGCCTGGGAGTCCTCTTGGTGGAATCCTGTGCTAGCCTTGTGGAGAAACAATGTGGTCAGAGTGTAACCATTTATTTTACCTTATAATGTAGTTATTTTTCATCTTGGTCCAAGGGGGTGCTTCAGCCTCATCCCGGTGTTCTGGGATCTTCATGTGTCTTGTTTATGGATAGTTGAAAGTTGGTCTTCTTGTGAGGGGAACTGAAGTCAGGAACAACCTACGTCACCATCTTAATAATGTCACCCTCCCTCTTCCTTCTTGGGGACCCAAGTTTCCATGGTATTATTTTCTACATTCTGAAAGAAAAAACAAATTGCTATTTTACATGTAATAGAAATGTAATCTGACCGCCACTTTTCTATGTTTAGCATGACTGTGAAGTTGAGTTTAAAATAGGGTAATAAAGAGGGACTATGAGAAATGATGCTGGAAGGATAAGGAAAGAAATGGAAAAAAAAAAAGGAAGAAAAGATCTATGTCACGTCAGGGAATTTGAAGTCTACCATGTGTGTGAGGAAGAGCCTGTAAAGTTTTTACTCTTGATCAATTTTGAAATAGTTGAGTATTATCTTAATATAAGAAATCTTAAGAAATCATCAAAGGGTTGACTTCTGATTCCCTCATGAATGTAATGTGACTTTTATTAGATACAGATCTTCTGTAATCTTCATCCTTTTTTTAAAGTAAAATACTAGTAATATATACCAAAATATATTGTTATATATCATCCATCAGGTAATTACATATTGCATACATCTCTCATACGTATTCTTTTCACCTAAAAACAAAAACAAAAAATTGCTTTATACTATTTCCAGAAAATGCATTTATTTTTAAGAGCATTCTGTATATAACCTGAAAGACAGCTTGATTTCAATGGTGTGCTTTCAGGTATCACATTTGGGCAGGAAAGGAAGCACAGTTGGGACAGACAGAACTCTAAGGGGTCTATCACATGACCTCATTTATATCAATTGTCATTATTGTCTTCACATAGTTTGGGGACTATAGATGACTTATTCAACTGCCTTCAACTTAGAGGCATAAGGAAGTTACATAAAATAAAAAGGTTCGCTTTGTTTTGATTGGAATCACAGTCATCACTTAGCTCTCAAAGAGGAGTATTTACAAATTATGAAGAGCATTTAATTTGTTAATATATGTAAAATACCTCATCCAAATACATGACATACTGTAGACACTTCATAATTTAAAAATAATAGAGGAATAGAAACTTAAGCACAAAGAACTTCCAAGGTATAACTTCTAATAATGACCCATTTGCATGTGTGTGCAGGGGGAAGGAGGTTCTATTTCAAATCACCAGCTCAATATGACAGACTCAATATATCAGAGAATATGTTATTAAATAGATTGCTATAAAAAAGGATAAAATTAATTTTACACTACAGCGCTTCTTCTAAACGTGTGTGTTTGCTGGAAGAACTTGGTGTTGCTTTTTGAATAAAAAGTGACTCTTTATTCATAGTATTTGACCAAGTTTACATCCTCAGGGAAATTAAGAAGACTGGTTGCATTTTATCCATATGTAAATTCATGTCATCAGACAGCTGTGTTATCTCCAACAATTTAGCAGGAATATTAGCTTCTGATAAGTTGCATCATCGGGGGTTATTAGAGTAACCACAGTTAAGTTGGTTTGGGGTTTGACTGAAGTCTTACAGAAATTCTTAATGTTAACTTAAGAATACTTAAAAGTCTTCCCTTTCTTACATTTAGGTGTTTTTTTTTTTAATCCCCATGTGAGTCCTTGTCCATAAATAAATAAACACAATGCTAAACAAAGTTCTAAATGTAAATTCAGTATTATATATTTCTTTGTTATATTTTGGGAGAAAGTTCATAGATCAGTGGTTTTTATTTATCTCAAAGGACAAAGACTATAGTTTTAGATTTTCTTCAAATATTGCTTTATCACTGAAATGACAAATATCCCCAATGGAAATCTTTATCTTTCCTCTGGCACAATCTGGCCGGGGGAATTGTTAATTTTATTATTTGTTATCATAATATAAAATGTGATTATTGTACCAAATAACTTTACAAATCTTAAAGCTAAATGCAAATATTTGCTATAATTAATATATCATAATTTCCCTGGAAAATGAAACTGATAACAGTACATCAAACCCTCAAAACCATCATAGATTCCTATTCCTGAAATCATCTTCCTTTTTTTCCACCAATCTCTTTCCTTCGTCTTCTCCCTCTACTTAACCTTTCTCTCTCCCTGTCTTTTAAATTTTTTTCCACCTCTCCCAATTTGTCTCCTGCTCTTTCTATCTTTTTCTTCCCATAGTGCCAGGGTTTGGGGATACTGTGATAAATTACACAATCCTTGTCCTCAGGCAGGTCACAAATATATTCTAAAAAATGAAGGAAAATGAACCAGATTTACAACTCAAGCCACCACTGTTGGTGAACTTTTTACCATATGCTGCTGGAAATTTACCCTCCTTATTGAAGACTCTTCACTGTAGAATCTCATCTACTGGGTGATGGTTATGATGAATATTTATTATATTATTCTTTCTATGTGTAAGTCCACTCAAATTTTTTTCAAAAAAGAAAGAAAGAAAGAAAGAAAGAAGAAAGAAAAAGAAAAAGAAAAGGAAAGAAAGAAAGGAAGAAAAACAACAGATGTATATATCATTTTGAAGTGCAGTGGCTGCAGAAACTTGCCATGTTTAGCCTGGAGTAGTTCATACTTAGAGTGGCATTAAAAGTGTTTTTAAACAGGTCATGGGAAGAGAGAGACAACTTGGCCAAATAGAAGTTTTAATATTGAGTGTTTCAACTACATAAAATGATTTGATTTCTAACAGACACATTCAGAGATAGAATGGTCTGTCTGAGGAGTAAGATAATGAGCTTCTTATCATCAACTTAATGACCTGACTTTACAGTAAGTTACTGATGTCAATTCTGTAAAAACATATTCTGATGGGGGGAGAAAAAAGATGAATAAGAGGCTACTTTAAGGTACAAGGACACCATGGAATGCATATGTAGAAATAAATATCCTCATTTTCTCAGGGAACAAGAGCAACTCAATATGCTATGCACCTTATGGAACTTTTTAAATAGGTGACCATATGCCATTATATTAATGTAGAAACTGAGGCTAGAGTGCATGGCAAGATCTGGACGTGAAATCAAGTATAGCTTATTGCAAAACTAATGTCTCCCCCTCTATGTGCCCTATCTCAAGAGTACAGGACACGCCATGATTAAATGGCAGAAAGGACAAGAATGAGCAATGAGAAAACTGTATGAATCCAAAGTAGGCTCTGCTCGATGCATCTACTGAAAGATCAAGAACCTACTGGAGTGTGCAGATGCTGCCCTTAAGAGACCTGCTTTCAAAATTTGGCCCTGATGTATGGTCTTGGATAATTTATTTTTATTTTATCATCTTAAACTTTAGTTTGAAAATTAAAAATTGGTTGTTTTTGGTGTAAAAATAGTGTATAATTACTAAATGGTAACTTTTAGCTCTCATGTTCTTCTTACTACTACAAACATACCTGGTCTTCACCTAGCTGGGAAATTAGGCTCAGGAGCAGTGAGGTATCTAACCAGTTTGTTTCATTCTGGGCTTTAACTATGACACATTCTTTCTGAAAGCTCCAGTCAAGTCAGTTGCTTAGTGGTAATTTTTTCTAGTATAAAAAGATTGACTGGACTCTCTTGACTTGTTCTTTGTAGCTAAAGAAGTCTAGAGGGAGGTGGCAGCAAGTGCCCTTGCTTTTTCAACTGCAGAAAGAAATGATTTTCTGAAGTGATTTTTTTGTTTAGTTGTTTTGTAAGACAGTAGCAAAGGCTTCACTAGCACATGTTTGTTGGCTTCATGAGAGGGAGAGAGACTGGCATTTTTTATCAAGTTTGACTGGAGGCTGATGTTATTGAGCTACTGGTTTTCATGTGCCTGGTGGTCAGTTCCCACAGTAGGTGCTCATGTTTCTTGCTCAGATAATTACTTAAAACATATTTATGGGAATTAACCAAACTGAATATACTCCGGAGCCCATAGGCTCACGCCAGCACCCCAGGCTGTTCATGGTCAGAGCAGAGCCCATTAGAAGCTGACAAAGGACAGAAGGTGAGCTGGGAACTAGGAAAATGTCATTTAGGCATGAAAATCAAGAAGAACCAAATACTCAAGCCCAAGGCTCCAAATAAATTAGAGTGAAATAATGAAAAACAGGCAACATAGCTCAAGGAAATTGAATCCTCCACTCCCTGCCTGCCTCTGTTTATGTGCCCCACCGGTAATTGACCATTTAGGAGCTGATTTGAGCTTTACAGCTGTCATAACAGTCAAGTGCAGGGCAATCCATCATCCCATTTCAATCTAAGTCAGTAAGGTTCACTTCGGATGCTCCTGATTCAATGCTGCACAAACACAGGCTCTTGTGCCATCCCTGTCCATCCTGCTCTGCTTCTTCCTCATCCTGCAGACCAGGGTCAGCCTAACAAGAGCACAGCCACATGTTGGAAAAAAAAAAAAAAAAAAGGAGCGAAGACTCCAGAGGAATCCAAGTCCATTATCAGATAGTATCTCTGGTGTATGTGTGTGCGTGTGTGTTCAACACAGTGAAAAAGCCTGGACAGATATAAAGATAGTTCATTTGAGCTGCGTGACTCTCTGCTATATTTTATATTGGGATTAACTACTTCCACATCCCTCTTTTCACATCTCTGGTACCCATGAACCTCACATTAGGAAGGTTTTTATTTTTTCAGTGTGTCTCTGAAACTTCTCTAGTTCACAAACTATATGAAAGGAATCAGACTCTTTTAAATATCTGTAGTTGGGTTCGCATGTGATGTTTCTCATTGAAATGCTGTTCCCACTGTTTTATCTTTGCCTGGCTTCTCCCCCATTCCAGAGTCCACATATCACCTCTTCTGGTGACGAGTTACCTGGTACATCCCTCTACCTGCCCTAATCTACACATGCATGCTGGGCAGTGCAGATCACAGCCTTTCTACCTAAATATGATATTGACACTTTTTATAGACTCTGCTCACACCTAGCTACTTTGAGCAGCATCTCAATCTCCAACATACCTAAAACGGATGGTTCACTACCGATCCCTTCCCTCCACACACGCGTCCACTCAGTCTGTCTCAGAATTTATTGCCAACATTCACCCAGGAGAGAAACTTGACCTCATCTTAATTACTTCTTATCCCCCATCCTTTACATACCTCAAGTCCTATCTATTCTAACTCTTTAACACCAACACAGTTCCTCTACTTTTCCATAAACCAATCATCAGTTCCTATGTTCAAGGCATTGTGACTCCTAGGGCATGCCCTGCTGTGCCCTTCTTGCCTCCAGGAAGGTGCTGTCTGGGGATCTTTCTGTGGCACCGTTGCGATACTGTCACCACCAGGCCTTGAAAATGTTAGTTCTGTCTGTGCTTCAGAGGCTCAACCTCCAACATGACTTACCTGGCCTGTTTTAGTTCATCCTGCTTAATTTTTAGGCTCCTCTTTTACTATATCTTTTCAATTCCATAATATACTCCTACAGAAATTATATTTTAAATTTATTAAGTACCTCCCCTTTTTTTAATGTGTCCTAGACCTTTCTGCCTGAAAGATCCTTACCCTTCTTTCCTGACTTGCCCACTCCTTCTCATGTTCCAGGTTTTGTTTTGGAGTCACCCCTCTTAGAAGCCAACCTCAGTTTTCAAAGATTTTTTGTTGCTCATTTTTTGTTTTTGTTTTGCTTTGTCTTTTGGATGATACACAATCTATCCTAACATGATGACATCTGTTCCCCTGTCCTGGCATCCATCACTGCTCAGTGCTTTTGCTTATTTCAAGTTTGTCT
This sequence comes from Canis lupus dingo, assembly GCF_003254725.2. Lineage (NCBI taxonomy): Eukaryota > Metazoa > Chordata > Mammalia > Carnivora > Canidae > Canis > Canis lupus. The sequence goes on along the minus strand of NC_064261.1, from coordinate 25,337,986 downwards.
TATGACTCTGTCCTGCTTTCTGTAAAGCTGAGGATATGTCTGTATTATTTATTGTTGCAGGAGCCAGCACAAAGACATATTAAGTACTTAATCAATGGATGCTACAATAATTATCCTTTCTTACATTCAATAATTCTGCAAAGCATTATGTCCATTTTACAGGGTGGAAGTCCAAGGCTTAATGAAAGTCAGGATGTTCCCAAGATCAAGTAATTATTAAATGGTGAAGTAGGAATTAAAAGTGAGCTATTTCGGGATCCCTGGGTAGAGCAGCGGTTTGGCACCTGCTTTTGGCCCAGGGCGCGATCCTGGAGACCCGGGATCGAATCCCACGTCGGGCTCCCGGTGCATGGAGCCTGCTTCTCCCTCTGCCTATGTCTCTGCCCCTCTCTCTCTCTCTCTGTGTGACTATCATAAATAAATAAAAATTTAAAAAAAGGAAGGTCTTAATAAATAAATAAATAAATAAATAAATAAATAATAAATAAATGTGAGCTATTTCTGTTCTTAAATTATATGCTTCTATATTACAATAAACTGCCTTTATAATTCATAAAGTGATATAGTATGTGAATAGTGGTGTCATAGGGATATCTATATCATCCGTCAAAGCTGTCATTGTTTTATATGGGAAAGTACTTTGCAGATGTGAGAATTTTAAGGATTTGGGGATACAGGGATTATTCTGGATGGGCCCAAAGTGTGATGATCATTATATCTTAGAGGGAAACAGAGGGAGATTTTACTATGGAAGAGGAAGAAGGGGATGTGTAGGTTAGAATGATGTGAGGAAGGAGTCACAAGCCAAGGAAGGTAGGCAGCTTACAGAAGTTAGAAAAGGCAAGGAGACAGATCTCCCTGCTAGTGCCTTGCCTTTCCCAATAAAACTGATTTTGGACTTCGGACCTCCAGATCTGTCGCAGAATAAATGTTATTTTGGCCTCCATATTTGCAGTAACTTTGCAGCAGCAATAGGAAACTAATAAAGTACATATGAAAAAAAAGCAAGTATACACAATATATATTTGATTATATGTGAAAAGCGTGTATTATCATTAAATTCAACCTCTTGAATGGCCCTCTTCATACCTATGTAATTCAGTTTTAGCTGTATTCGTCAACTAAATGGAAGGCCACACATTTCCCTGGAAAGCATGAATTTAAAAAAAAAATTACTTAAGAGATATTACATTTTAAAAAGAAATTATTTTATGGCTTTCTTCTTATGTTTTTCTAATAATCAAATTTAAAAGGATGGGAAAGCAAAGATAAATCACAGCTTTCAACAAATCATGTGCATTCTTCACCGAGATGACAGAATTATCCCCGGCTATCTCGATACTTGCTTAAGTACAAGTTGTTGCTTGAAGATTGCCGTTGTCCTCCATGCTGAGTTAGGTTTCACATTATACTGTGTAAGGACACCTAGCTAGTAAACTTCAGGTAAAGGGGTGGTGCTATTGTCACCACATCCCCCTGGCACACTCCCACGTTCAGTAAGGTCTGGAGCTGGGGCCAGGGGTCTGCCATTTCCTTCTCGAGGTGGGCACTCATTTCTGGCCAACCTCCTGCATTCCCTACACGCTTCCCCTCATTCATTTTTGTGTGAGAAGTTCCTGATACATCTCTTCATCTCCTAATTACGTCCTTTGCCAATGTCTCAGTTCATCTCTCACTGGATTAATCTTAAGAGCATTCCACCTGCCGCCAATAGCTCCCTATGCCCTGAGAGTAAATGCCAAAGTCCCTCCAGTGACCTGCAAGGCCTCGTATAAATGCGCTGCCTCACACACATTCTGAGTCACACACATGATCTCCTAGCTGGACTTGGAGCCTCCGGGCACACTTCTGCCTCAGGAGGTGTGTGTTTCCTGTTTCTCTTCCTGCATGTTCCTCCCACAGATGTCCACATGGTTCACTGTCTCACCTCCTTCCAGTCTTTCCATAAACATCACTTTATTAGTAAGGCTTTTCTGACAACACAAGCTAAAGTCACAATTCCTTCAAACACTTTCTATCTGCTTCCCTTGCTTCAGTTTTCTCCTTAGCATTTACCACCAGCCAGTTGACAACATAGCACTTAGTCACCTCATGTGTGCGGTCTGCCCTCTCACCGGGATAAGCTCTCTCAAAGCAGGTTTTTCTCTTTGCTGTGTTCAGTGTTGTGGTCTCAGTTCCCTGGACAAGACCTAATAGAGATATATAAAAATTGGTTAAGGAAACAATTTTGTAACCAGCCTCTCTTTACTCTGTCTAATCATCACATAGTATATTTTACCTTTGAAAAAATTCAAACATAATATCAGGTCCTCCATGTTTGAAATTCATTAGTGGTTCTCCACTAAGGAACAAGGTAAAATGCTTATTTTTTTATTTGGATGTACAAGTGACTCTGTGATCAGGTCTCAATTCTACCTCCTCATCATGCCTCTCCATCACATGCACAAGAACCGACTACATACTTGTTACAGCTTGTCCCCATTTGCTGTGGCTGGCCCATATTCAGTGCCTGATATGCTCCTTCCCAGTGAGTTTACCTAACAAAGCCTTCCCTCACCTCTCAAATCAGCTTGAACGCTACTCTCCAGAAGATGAGCTGTAGTTGTCTTTAGTATTAACATAGAAAGATCACTCTCAGATCCCAAGGTAATGTATCTGCCTGTGCCTGCCTCTCTCAATAGGTGAAACTTCGCTTTAAAGATTAGATTAGATCTTAGTCGGTCAGCAAAATGCTTACATATGTTTAATAAAGAATAATTGTTTGAATTGAATAAGTGAGGAAGGCATTACCTCGATTCTGGGGATTTAGAGCAGTTTATCCACCCCTTCCCCCCAAACTTTTTCATGTCATGGCATACACAGAAATTTTGTATGTACTATCCCAAGAATAAGTAATGGAGGCTGCCCTTGGAGGACGAGACTAGTCTGGGGATGTTAGTTACCCTACACTCAGATCTCTGCCTATCTGAAACTCACGTGAAGCACCACAGATGAGACACTCTGGACTGAGTGACTAAAACCCCAGTAGGAACTAATTTTTATGCCCTCTGTGCCTCACTCTTGCTTAATAAGCTTAGAAATCTTCCCTGTGTTGGATTTCAGGTCTCACAGTTAATAACAAAGCCAGGACTTTCCCCACTCTGCTCTTTCAGCCCGAGCTCTGTGACCCTATTCTTTCCAATGACCCCTCCGACTTAAGGAAATGTGTAGATACAAGTTAGTAACAGTGTAAATGTACTTTTAAACATCATATACATTCGAATAATTTATAGAATATATTTTTAATTATAGTATCCAGACTTAAACAGAAACCTCAGATACTACTGCTGTTTCTTGTCAGCCACTAGATTATGTGGTGGCAAGTGTCTGTAAAGAGTCAAGCATAAGACAGTATAAGAGGACAAGGCAGAGTTTTATCATTATTAAAGAATGAGCCAGAAGTAAATAAAATTGAAAAATGCAAAACAGGTAAGTAATTATTCAACTCTTAAGACATTTAGCCTACACCAATTACAAATATTACATATTTTGGGGGGGATTTATAGTAATCCTTTGTTCAGACAAAATGCAGCCTGATTTTTGTGTGAATTCTGCATGTGGGCTATGGTTGCATTTAACCCTGAATTTTATTTTCACTTACCTTTTATGCCAAGCAAAGGATACTGTTTATTTTGTGTATTCCCTCACATCCAAATGAGAAACGTGACATTTACCAGAAATTTGACTACCTAGACTGAAGGCTATTATGTGCCTCACCCTGCATTTATAAACAACATGAAGTTTTTGGTGTAAAAAAATATATATATATTCCTTACTTCTCCTGATTTCCATATTCCTTCTCCTGATTTCCATATTCCTAAGTATATCAATGAAAAGGAAACCCCCATGTGCTCTAATTACCTACCTACACATGCAGTACTTCATCCTACAGCATCTAAAGAGGTCTCATAAACAAAGATATTAAACTTAATATTATAAAGAACCAACTTTTCCCCCTGGAGCAAGGATTTTACTTTTTAATAGTATTTCATACATTTCACCCAAATCATTGCAAGGAGAACTACATAAAAACAAATTTAAAAAGAAGAATTTCTCTGGTGGATACAGATGAGGGGCTCTGAGGCTAGTGTGTTCAGAGTCCTCTTCTCCTATTCTGAGGCACTTTTGTTATATCTTGAAACTCCATGAAGCATGATTGGAAAATCAAATGGCTTTTCTGTGACTCTTGTTCATGGTGGAAAAAATTACAAATATGGGAAGGTAGTGGAGACCCTATATAGCTTTCACAGAATTGCCCACCTGGAGTGATACAGTTGGTTCTGGAAGTTAAAAAGTCAAATGGGGGGATCCCTGGGTGGCTCAGCGGTTTAGCGCCTGCCTTTGGCCCAGGGCGCGATCCTGGAGTCCTGGGATCGAGTCCCGCGTCCGGCTCCCGGCATGGAGCCTGCTTCTCCCTCTGCCTGTGTCAAAAGGAACAAACAGGAGCCATCAGCCTTGGGCAGGGGCCTATAGGTGGTCTGGAGCAAGGAATGCACCTAAGGCAAACTGAGAAACTTCCAGGAACACACAGAAATGGTGCTAAGATGACTCAGGCAGAGAGGAGATGAGAAACAGGAAAATGCAAAGGATACTCAGGAAGGAGGCACAGGTGACCACAGAACAGCACCTTGAGCAGACAAGGGCAGCATGGGGTGGGCCCTTCTGTCAGGAAGAGAGAACAGACTAAACAATAATGAGATTTTATGCTTTCCTAATTCCCTGGAGCTTCCAAAGCTCAGATGTTGCTTTGTTTCCATTGGCTGCTGCACAGGTGTGGGAATTTATGGTACAGAGGAATTGCACCTTAAAAGTGCTTTAAGTTTTAAAAAAATCAGAACAAACAAAAAGCAGAAACAGATTTATAAATACAGAGAACAAACTGATGGCTGTCAGAGGGATAAGGATGGGGGATGAACAAAATGGGTGAAAGGGAGTGAGAGGTGCAGGCTTCTAGCTATAGAATGAGTAAGTCAACAGGATGAAAAGTATAGCATAGGAAATTAGTCAATGATATTACAATCATTATGTGGGGACAAGCTACGCTTGTGGTGGCCATAGTAGAACATATAGAGTTGTCGAGTCACTATGCTGTACACCTGAAACTAATGTAACATTGTATGCCAATTATACTTCGATTATAAATAAGTAAATAAATAATTATGGAAAATTTAAAAGGTAAAGTAACAAATCTCCTTAGAGTCAAAGTAAAAAATCTTAAGAAATATACTGTTTGGGCCATTGGTATACCTTATTAGTGAGCTCAACCAGAGTGATCTATTCCCAATGTTGGACAGACTACTATGTCCTCAATTATGTGTCAGAACAAGTAGCTGACTTGGTCCAGGGCACATGCTCACAATTTCCCCCACTATATAAATTGTTACTTTTATAATTGGTTATTTTATTTGAGGTAGAAATCTTGACTTCCGGGACGCCTGGGTGGCTCAGTGATTGCGCGTCTACCTTTGGCTCAGGGAGTGATCCCCGGTCTGAGGATCAAGTCCCGCATTGGGCTCCCTGTGAGGAGCCTGCTTCTCCCTCTGTCTGCTTCTCGCCTCTGCTTCTCTCTCTGCTTCTCTCTCATGAATAAATAAATAAAATCTTAAAAAAAAGAAATCTTGACTTCAACTCTCACAAACTAGAAACTAAAACATATAAAATTGTACTCTGAAACTGCAAATGAATTTGTTTCCCAAAATTGAAAAATTATCTCACTTTAGGATGGCCCATTATGGTGGATGCCTGTCTCTCTCACTATTGGTAACTATTCATTACAGAGTCAGTTACTTACATGAATCAGTGTATGCTCAGGACATCACAAATGTCACAGTTCCAAACTGAAGTCACAGGTCTGAGAAAGTAGATCATGAGAGACATTCAAAGACAGAGAGAAATTATCCCTGTCAAGAAATTTCTTGGGTGGCATCCACCGGTAAAAGGGATACAGTTATCAAGGCTGGAAAACCAGGCCAGATAAGTGCAGTGTGGGACCATGAGGCCCTACACGCATGTATCTGTGAGAAGTGAGGTGTGAAGGAAAGGTTCTAAATTCAGACCAGGTAACGGCAAGTGATCTAAGTAGGCCAAAGATTGACATAAAAGATGCTTTGGAGGAAGTAGAACAAGTACCAGAGAGAGTATATTAGTGAGTTCCTAGAAAGCAACTTTCCTTCCATTTACAGTTATTTATCCTTCAGTTAAAGAAAATTAAAAAGAAAAGTGGTATTTTGAACCAGACAAATAGAAACAACTTAATAACAACCTAAAGGACAGAGTATTTAAACATTTTCATTACTTATATTTAGCATCAAGGGCTTAAAAATTCTTTGCTGTATATGGATACAGATGCATGATAGATTTATATTTTTATCTATTATCTATAGAAACATATACTTAATTTTGTAAGAATTTTTCAAGTGCTGCTTATTTTCTGAATTTGAATAAACTGATAGTAGCTTAAGGATATTCATCTAATTTTATGAAACATTTTCCTCTGGGTTATGGGAGTCTCTTGGAACTCTGGTTCCAAGAACGGTGCAAGAATGCAGCCAGAGTCACAAAACAAGTACCAGAACTCACAAGTCTCCAGGTTCTCTTTCTGTGTGTCTTTGATGCTTCTGTCTGTAAACCGTTTATGCTCCTCTCTGTCTATAAACCAGCCTTCTCCACTGCTCACTCCCAAGGCAGAAGAGTGTTGTGTTCTATAGTCAGGATTTTTCATGTCTGCTCCATGTGAGAAGCTCAGTCTTCGACTGGACCTTCTTGGTATGGGTTCATATTTCCAGGGAAAGGCTCTTACTCGCTCAATTCAGGTGGGATTTCGCTCCCAACTCTGATAAACAGTGGTATAAATGTGACTGCTGGGCACAACCCAATTAATTGTCTTACAATCTTTAGTTGGTGGTCTAGGGGAAGTAAGTGTCCAGAGAAGGAAAAGCATGAATAAGACCCACACTGCCAAAGGTATGCAGTATAAGGGATACAGAGAATTTTAGAAAGCTGTCACAGAGATTGGCCTTCTTAGCGACTCCCTTCCCACCCAAACAAAGTCTTGTCCAAACTTCTGGAAGGAAGACGGTTAAGTATAATAAGACAGTTTTATGCAAAAATTAAGATATACACAAGAAGTGAGCACAGGGCAGCATTCTTGGTATGGTGATTGTGACAACCAAAGGTATGTGGTTGTGTGTATGTGTGTGTGTGTGTGTGAGAGAAAGAGAGTGTGTGTATGTGTTCACTTATTGAGTGGTGGGAGGCAGCAGCTGTGTACTGGTCCTCAGCCAGGTGACCTCGGTGTGGTAGCAGCATGGTCTACCGCCACATCCTTTGGTAGGAAGTAGCTATAAAGCCTTCATGAGTGACATCAATGAAAGTGACTATTTTACTGGAAGGAGAGATAAGTGTCAGATGCTATACAGCAGCAAAAAGGACATATTCAGGAAGACCTGGAACTAACTCTCAGAGTCTCTGAAATCACTTGAGAGTCTTGGAACATCAGGGGTTTGGAAGGCATGGCCGTTCTGCATCTGCAGGGTGCAGATGACTCCAGATGAAGCTTAGCATGATTTTCCTCTCTGTTCACCTTGAGTCTAAGGAACTGGCTATCATGGCGCATTTCAATTTTCTGATCACTCTTTACTTAATGAGTAACTATCCTTGAGGTACCTAGCCTTTTAGATCTCCTAATTTGCTATTGTTAATTGCTTCTAATCTGAAGCTGAAAAAGACTTTTTTTTTTTTTTTTTTCTCTGTGACAACAGTGAAGCTGCTTCCATTGTGAAGCCAGGCAGTGCATGGCAATAGAGACTTTGGAGCCTGGGCACAGGATGAGAATTTTACCTGGCAGTAAGCAGAGGTTTTGAACCCAATCCCACATAACAGTGCTGAACTGGAAGGTTCTGGTCTAGCTACACTTTCCCTCTTCCATTTAAGAAAAGCCATCCATTCCTCTGATCCCTAAATTCTACATCTGTAGAGTGACATTGTTTTTACTTTCTGTGTCCTATCCAGGAAGTACATGTTACAATCAAGGGAAATGCTAGGTATGTGGAGGACGCAGTGCCATTGTATTCGGTTACTAATTGGTGGAATTTGTTCTGAGAATCAGATATCCCAAAGCCCCAGCAAATGTTAAATCACTTGCCAGATTTTCATAGAAGAAAGGATCCTATACCAAAACCCACCATTTTTAGGCAAGCCTGATGAAGCTAACATCTTCATTAGCTGAAGGGAAAGGAGAGAGGCCAAGAGGAGAATTCTGGTTGCACACAGCTTTCCAAGGCTTCACTTCTGCTGATTGAGTGGAAAGAATCAGGCATAAGATGGAAAAGGGGGAGTTACTGGGTCCCCACTTGTCAGAAAAAAAAAAAAAAGGAAAAAAGCCTAGGGGTTAGCAGCTTAAAAACATAAATAGGTAGGAGGAAGAATTCTTTGAAAGATCCCTAAGGCAGAAAAATAGGAAACCACAGACTGCCATTGGTTGAAGTTTTTTTTTTAATATTTTATGTATTTATTAATTCATGAGAGACACAGAGAGAGAGAGAGAGAGAGAGAGAGAGGCAGAGACATAGGCAGAGGGAGAAGCAGGCTCCTCACAGAGAGCCCGACTTGGGACTCAATCCTTGGTCCCCAGGATCAGGCCCTGAGCTGAAGGTGGCGCTAAACTGCTGAGCCACCTGGGCTGTCTGAAGGTTTTTTTTTTTTTTTTTAAGATTTTATTTATTTATTCATGAGAGACACACACACAGAGAGGCAGAGACACAGGCAGAGGGAGAAGCAGGCTCCATGCAGGGAGCCTGACGTGAGGACTTGATCCCGGGTCTCCAGGTTCATGCCCTGGACTGAAGGCGGTATTAAACTGCTGAGCCACCCGGGCTGCCCAAAGATTTTTATCCCAACAAACAAAATTGCTAGGAAGCCTCTGCATGGTTGGAAGGACTAGAGTCTTCAGTGAGGAATATTTGCCTACTTTTCACCATGAGAAGAACAAGAGCAAAATGATTGAGGAGATCAGGTGCTATTTTATTTATGCTTTTATTCTTTATTTGATGACCCTTGAGAAACATTTGGTGGTAGGATATATATACAGCTAATTTCAAAGGTGTAATTTTGGATAAACTATTTATCCAGCTAAAATATGCAGGCTCCTTTGTCCTTTATAGAGAGGCAAAGTCAGTTCTTCTACACTAATCATGATTTCGTAGCAACTGAGAGTCGACACTCTTACTTTGCAGCATCCTTACTTGGACACCAGTACTCAATTCTAAAATATTTCAGAAATGTAAACTAAGATACTAGTGAAAGAACATATTCAATAAGCACTTTGATAATTAAAAAAGTAAATCTACAGAGATGTGATAGTTAATTCTACAATGGACTATAAAAATAATGATAATAGTAATATTCAATGACATTTGTGGAACAACTGTTTGGTACTGACTTGTAATGTTTTTTGTATCACTGTATTCAATTCCTTTAGAAATCTATGAACTAGATAACCAATTATTTCCCTTTCTTAGATACAGGAATTGAGATGTTAAAAATTTGGCTCAAGGCAACACTACCAGGAAATCATGTGGTAGAGACCCATCTCACACTTTGGTCTGTCTGACCCCACAGGCACAAGGCTTTACTCACTGTCTGACAATGGGCTGAGAGCACAGGAATCCCTACATAGTTAGCCTCAGGCCTACACCAAATTCTAAATTCCATTTAAATTTCACTTTGGATCTATTGACTTTCCACCGTAAGGCCAGCTATTTGCCATCAACAATTGCTAACTGTGATTTTCTTCCCACACTAAAAATTCCCTAGCTGAGGTTAAGTAACTGCCATCAGTAAGTGGAAAGTTTGGTCAGGAGATGGCTGCAATTCTTTTTTTGGTTATATCCAAAAAATATATCCTGATACCCTTTGGTATCAGAGCGTGTAAATCAAGGGAAGGCATCAGAAAGGGAGACAGAACGTAAAGACTGCTAACTATGGGAAACGAACTAGGGGTGGTGGAAGGGGAGAAGGGCGGGGGGTGGGAGTGAATGGGTGACAGGCACGGGGGGTTATTCTGTATGTTAGTAAATTGAACACCAATAAAAAATAAATTTAAAAAAAATCAAGGGAAGGCAATACTGAAAAAGACTTATTCTCCACTGCTTGTGAATTACTCTGCTACCACCTTTCTGAAGAAATCAAAGACTTATCACATAGAAGACTCAAAAGTCATTTTTTTTTTATTTCTGAGTCCTATTGCAAATATTAATGTGCTGCTTTGCCTTCCTGCTGGGTTGAACAGGAATGATGGCAAATGAAGAGAAAATCACTGATGTTCTCTAGCTGGCAGGGGTTTCTCTGTACACTGACTCTTTTAGACCATATGCCCATTTATCTGCACCTTTTTTTTTTTCTCATATCTATTAGGATGATTTACTTCTGTTAGGGAATCTAAGGGAGGAGTGAGCCATAAACTGAGCATTTCTTAAACCACGGCTACAAGCTGAGACTCTGTGGGAATGCTATGTCTACTCATAACGGACTGCAGAGGGGATTGGAGAACTGAGAAGCTGGGATTGGAGAACTGAGAAGCTTAGGAGACGCACACTTACCATAAGCTCACAGCTGGCTGCACATTTGTCCTATCAGGGAAGGGAGAAGATGGCTCTAGAGAGTATTCACGCAGGAGCCTTGCTGGAGGTGCATGGTGTAGTGCTTAAGAACACGGGCTCCTGAGCAAGTCCACCTGAGCAAAACAACAATAATGATAACTGTGTACCAAGACATATGCATGAATAAGTTCAGGTAAAGCCTTTAGAACAGAGTCTGGTACACAATAAGCACTGTATAAGAATTTGCTATAATTATTACAACTACAGACTACCCTTACCATCATTATTAATGATACAGAATGAAATAAAGAAGTAAATATAGATTTATACTTGTATTTTCATACAGAAGTGTGTTTAAGTCATGTTCTCCTGCAACCTTTTTTCTAAAACCCTTTCCCCCGCTGCACCCTGGGGCAAGGAACCTGGCGCCGCTGCAGCAGGGGCCCCTGCCGCCTACCCTGGAGCTCTTCTAGGATGTACTGTCCCCCTACTCCTGGCTGGGCTTCGAGGTCCTGTGCCGGTATAAGAACATCTGGAACATCAACCTGCAGTTGCGCCCAGCCTCATTGCAGGGATCATGAAAGGCAGCAGAAACCAGCTGCCAGCTCTGCTTCCCCGCAAAGCCCAATACCTGAAAAATGACATTAGACTCCGAGGACAGCATGTCCAGGTTCCTATGCAGTTCCCCAAGGATTTCTTCTTTGTGATCCTTGAAAAAGGAAGTTTATCAGCCATGAGATTCCTCACTGCCGTGAACATGAAACACCCAGAGATGCTGGAGGAAGTGTCCAGGGAACTATGGATGTGTGTCTGGTCACGGGATGAAGACATCACAGAACCTCAGAGCATGTTAGCCGCTGCAGAGAAGGCCGGCATGTCTACAGAACAAGCCCAGGGACTTCTGGAAAAGATCGTAACACCAAAGGTGAAAAACAAGCTCAAGGAGAACACTGAGGCATCCGGCAAATATAGGGCCTTTGGGCTGCCAGTCACTGTGGCCCATCTGGATGGCCAAACCCACATGCTATTTGGCTCTGATCGGATGGAGTTGCTGACACACCTGCTGGGAGAGAAGTGGATGGGCCCTGTGCCTGCAGCCATAAACCCCAAACTTTAAGTATAGCCAGGGAAAGCCTATAGGGATGAAAAAGCAGACCATCTGCTTACCCTTCTTCCACTGTGTGACACATCTCTTGGGGCCTGATTTCTCTGTCTGATAGAGGATCCTCCGTGGCCCTGAGAGATGCCATGTAGGGGGCTTCCTGGTGCCCCAAACTCTGCTCTCCTTCAGAATAAACATAATATTTCTGGGGGGAAAAAAAAACAAATCTTTCCCCCTCTATTCATGTACAGATGCATCCTTTTGTTTTAGCTATCGGGACATATATCTTAATTTTTTGGTATATTTTTTGTTGGAGTTCAATTTGCCAACATATAATATAACACCCAGTGCCCATCCCATCAAGTGCCCCTGTCAGTGCCTGTTACCCAGTCACCCCATCCCCCCGCCCACCTCCCCTTCCTCTACCCCTTGTATATCTTCATTTTAAAAAGCAATTGCTGCAACCATTTGTGAAAGAAGAAAAAAATAGAGGGGCTCCAATTCTTTAATGGAATGTGATGTGATTGAGTCAGAACCTTTCATTATAGGGACTGGAGGTTGGCAGAGTCTCTGGGGCTCAGCACTGAGGATCTTCAAGTGTGGTTGTCCCACCAATCAACCCCTCACCCCTGGTATGCTCTCTTTTCAATTGCACTGAGGTTACCTTCTGACCAAAGTAGAAGAAATTGGACCAGTTGAACATTTTTTTGAATTGTTATGGGATGCCGCACTTCCAAATTACACACCTCAGTATCAAGTGTAGTTTCTGGCACATAAGAGACACCTAGAAATTTATTATGGCTGAATGACTATGTGTCCCTATAATCAAAACTTTCCTCCATCTTCAAAGCTTGGTAAGGAAGAGTCGCAGAGACCAAGCCTACAAGGGTCATTCCAGGGCCATCTTGTCAATGGGAGTCCCTGGCTCAGGAAAATAGCTTGTTTGGACCACAAAACAGGTAACAACCTGGATATTATTGTAGTGCTGGATGTGGCAGGATTTCAGGATCTGATGTCATCTGATACCTCCAATCTTTAGCCTGCTTACTATATTCAGAGTCCATTCCTTTAAAACAGCTTTCTACTTGTGTGACTTACCTAAGGAGTTGGATAACAGTGTCCAAATTCCTATAATTTCTGAGATATAGTGCTATATTTTTAATAAATAAACCATATTCAGTTTCACATATCACAGACACTCTTTTGAGCTGGGTTAGTTCTTGTGAGTTGGCTTGGTACAAATCAGCTTTCTTATATCTAGTTGATACTAGGACACATGCACATAAGCAAAATGAAAAAATTAAAAAGTGAAGATGAGAGCCAGACTCTCAATCTTAGAGGTTATACTCTGGTGTATTTTGCTAATCATATTGTTGGCCTTCCTTCTGGCAGCACCTTGGTCTTGCCCTGGTTTTGTTTTAAAGACACAGACTAGTCTCAATATGTTCATCTTCATTTGTTGCTCCTGTTTTGTAAGGGTCTCAAATAATAGGGATATAACCTCCATTCTGCTCTGCTTATATTCTCTTTCCTGGTGGGTAATATATACCTTTAATGACACTTTGTCAAGATTCTATAACTTCTTGGTGACTCTTGGCTTTTAGAAAATTCTCTAATACTTCAATACTTAGACTCAGTCTTTCACTATTTAAACCTTTATTTTCAAGCATAAGGCAAACGTTCGTATCCCTTTACCCCTCTCCCCAACCCCAACTCAAGCTCAGCTGTCCTGTAGTCTAGTTTCTTGGATTAGGTGGGGGAAGGGTTGTGTGTTGAGCTCTTTACCCTCCTTGTTTTCCCCCTTCCTTAAGTGTTAACTCCTCAGGTGTATTGGGCAAGGACAATTAGAGTAGGAAATGGTGGTTATCTTCTTACTTCAGAGACTAAGCGTTCCTTCCTTATTGGCTGTTACGAGTTCACTGGCTGATACCAGATAATAGGCTACTCAAACAGAGCAGGTAAAGGTCCTCTGGAGAATGTGGCTGCGACCTTCTCCATTGCACTCATCTCTTTGGCATGAGATCTAGTTCTGGATTCCTTTCCTCCTCTACTTTCTAAATTTTATCACAGGGTTCCATCATGGATCCTCTTTTGCCCAGCCTCCCTTAAACTGGAAATTCTTCTGATTGGGTATATGGTAGCTTCTTTAATGTCCCTTGAATTGTTGGGAAGTTCCCTAGGCATAGCATAGGGCAGGACTACCCTCTACCACTGCTGCTGCCCATTTTCCCTCTACCTTCTCACTAATTTTTTTGGTCTTGCCCAGATAGCACAGAGCAAGTTCATGACTGTATGGATGTCTACCCAAAAGTTATCAACTTTTCTTATGGCATTCCACTCTTCGATTTTAGAGAGGGAAGGATGTCCCTTCTGAGCCAAGAATTCATTGGTGTTTCTGTTTTCCTGTATTCCAGAGTAGTTGTCTCAAACTATATGTATCTTCATAAACTTGGAATGTGGAGTACTTAGCGCCTTTAACCTCAATTTTACATCTTAGCTAAAGCTCTGAGGCATGAAAAATATCTCTTGAACTCCTGTTACATTTTCTTGAACACTTCCAACTCTCTCTTTGAGCCTTATACCCCCCACTTGCCATTTCTGACAACTAGTAGGCATGTGACCCCGAGATGTGCCTTGGATGCACATGACACCTTCGCAATTAGTAAGATAAAGGGCATAGAGAGAGATGTTTATTAAACACAGGAACTTGTTATTGGCAAAAGGAATTCAACATATGCTTTCACTCATTCACTTATTCCACACATATTTATTGAGACCCTGCCATGCACAGAGCACTAGCACTGAAAAGATGCAAGAACTTACAACCATCTGTTTTGGGAGACTGATAATTCAGGTGTCAAAAGGCCATGAGACAGGGGCAATAGGCAACCTCTAGATGAAAGAGATAGACAGAAAACTTTCTTCCCTGAAGATGCAAACATCATGGTTAACTTTTAAAGAAAGAGGAGAGGAGTTTAAAGACAAGACCATAGGTGGCCAACATTTTAGAGATTTGAGAAAGAGCTAATATCAATAAGGAGAGAAAAAAGAGAAGGAATGGTGGCTTCTAAAATGAGTGCAGTACTACAGAGAAGATGAAAAAGGAAGTTTCAAAAACCAGAATGGGATTTAATAATATTAAGTTCCATAGAAAAGCCAAGGATGGTGAAAAATGAGATGGGGCAGGGGGAGCATTTCATAAGTACAGATGACCTTTGAGAGAGCACTTTAGTAGCACAGTCGAAAGGAAGAGTGCAGTGGATTAAGAGCAGGGAGTGGCCAGTGAGGAGGCAAAATTACCTTCCTTTTTTATTTCATTGTATTTTTTAAATTGAAGTATAGTTGACACACACTGTTACATTAGTTTCAGGTTTACAAAATCATGATTCAACAACTCTATACATCATGCCATGCTCACCACAAGTGTGGCTGCCATGTTAAAACTATTACAAATCATTGACTATATTCCCTGTGCTGTCCCTTTTATTCCCACGACATTCATTCCATAACTGGAAGCCTCTGTCTCCCACTCCTCTTCTAAGGAGTTTGGAAGGACAAAGGGTTAGCCCTGGTAAACTTTTATTAACCTTAAACAATGAGAAAATCTAATGCATGAAAGCAGAGGCAAAGGGATGAGTGAAAATGAGGAAATGAAAGTTAGCACTGAAGGAATAAGGTCCTAGAAGGGGCAGGGTGGTGTGAGAATCAATGTAAAATAGTAGGTTAGGAGGCGATGATTCAAATCATTAAAAAATAAAAATAAAATTACCTATTTTGCTCTTCAGTGGAGGTACTCCTTGTGTTGAAAATTAGAATTGATTGATGTAATTCTTTTTTTTTTTAAAGATTTTATTTATTTATTCATGACACACACACACACACACACAGAGGCAGAGACATAGGCAGAGGGAGAAGCATGCTTCATGCAGGGAGCCTGATGTGGGACTCGATCCCGAGTCTATAGGATCAGGCCCTGGGCTGAAGGCGGCGCTAAACCGCTGAGCCACCTGGGCTGCCCGATTGACGTAATTCTTTATCTTCCCAAAATTTAAGCTGAAATACTCCTTCATGCTACTTGCATCTAAGGTGTTGACTCCCAGGAGGGAAGATCTTCCTCAATTGTATTAATTTAGAATGGTGTTCATTTAAAACATGAGTGAAATTAGTTGGGGCCCATAGGTCCCTGGAAGGAAGTGTGGCTGAAGCAACCTATCTGAAGTCAGAGATGAAGACAAGCAATGGAAGCAACCATTCACATTCAAGTCTACCATGACAACATGCTATTTTCTCTGGCTCAGGAGTTTCCAGCGTTAGTATGAGTGAAGAGATGTAAGTGTTCACACAGGCACCAGGTGAAAGACAGGGATAGCTATCTGACAACATGTTCTCTTTTCAAACAGCTATGATTGAGTTTTCAGAAAGTTTCACTTCATAGAGCTCAATAAAACCAAATATGAGTGGAAAAGAGGTGCGAGGTGGCCTCTCCCACATAAAACTTTGTGGGGATAAAGCAAACAAGAATAGAGTTTCTACCAACAATAACAGATCAGAAATATCTTTGCAATGTCCTCTCAACTCCATGATATATTCTGCTGTTTTGAGGGCAAGAAGTATGAGATAAGACAAATGTGTAATTACTTCTTGACCCACTCTTTCTAGTTTTCCATTTTCATGAGACGCCACAATTCATTATTTGCATTGATATATACAGAAGGATGGGGATGCTTAGTTGATATTCATTTATTCAGCAGTCTGTAATCTATATTTAATGGAGTACCAGACTGTGGCATAATAAACCGTTTAGAAAGATAGCTGCTTCATACACAGGGGTTATTGCTTGCATAACCTGTACTTATTTTTCATTACAAAACTAAAAGAGCAAAGCATAATTCATACAAGCAAATGAAGTTAGCATTTAATGGCTTGAAAAATGATAGTATGAGCTTGTACTGTCAGGCACTGAGTGGCTGTAAAATAAAAGAAAAGAATCCCCCCAAAATTGCTAAATAAAAAGCTGTTTTTTAGCTTACTGCAAAATATAGACGCCAAAACAAGCAATGAGACTCCACTTCATCAGGTACTAAGTAGCCCCTTAATTGGCCGACTTGCAGCGAGAGGAGCTTTTTGCCCTTCAGAGGCAGCCTCTGCCCTGGACCGTGCCATGTGCTCAAGGTCTAAAAAGGTCTTGCTGCTAACAGAGAGCTTCGGACACTTCATTCTGAGCACGCCTGCTGAATATGCACCATGCCATGTGTGCCCAGGGGAACCACGTGTGGAAATTAATGTGACCTAGAGTCAGTGATGCACAGAATGTGAATCTCTGCTGGCCCTGGAGCACCAACACTGCCTGGTGCCAGCCTTGTGGCTCTCAAATGCTGTCCTGTGGAGCAGTACAAATCTTGAATAAACTTTTGTGAGTTTGTAGCAAAATTAAAATCATAAAGATACCATTATTAGTTTGTCAGGTTGTTAAATGTATTCAACTTAAAGGGCTTTCCGTTTTTTCTGCTACTTTGTTTTTCCAAGTTTGTTCTAAATCATCATTTCTATTTATGAAATAATAATGATAATGGATGGTATTTGTGATTGTCTTTTTCAATATAAATTGATCAAATAATAAAATCAGTCACTCAATGTCAGCTCTCAAGGAATCCAACATTCTGGGAATCATGGTTTTAGATTTCTCATTCTAAAAGAGTGATACAGATTAATTTCTGTATGCAGAAGCCATCTCAGTACTCATAGGAATTACTCAGAATTATACTTTCTTGAGCCTACATTAACTTCACCTACTAGGTGACATTTTTTCTGTCTGCTATTATCACTGGTTTTCCATTTGTAAGAATTCAACTGACAGAATATTTATACATTTTATTCATCTTCTGGCCCCTCATTTTCTCTACACCAGCAATTTCCTTGGATATAGTGTATCAATAAGTTATATTATTACACCATATATTATAGCTTTCGGGGCAGGTAGGAACAGCAATAAATCATTGCTTTTGTTTCTATAATAGCATTTCTTTTTTTATCTTGTGGTCCAGGAAGTAGAACCAAATGTTTGATTGTGGCATGGATTAGCAGCCTGCCAGGGGTGTGCTATTATCAGACATCTGCAACAACTGGAATGCTCCCAGCTATCTATGATCAAAGACCATCAATAACACTCAAAACCAGGATTTCAGAGACCTTTAATTATTTTCAACCCATACTATTAAGCCTTTTTATTTATTCTTACATGATAACTCCAACTCCTTATGTCACTGTTTAAAAATGAGGGTTTAATTATTTATATTAGTTCTGAAGGTAAAAGGAAGGGGTGTTACAAGTCACAGTATGACTGTTATAAAACTGATCACAATAAAACTCAATAGACAGATGGTTGGATGGGGAACAAAGGTAATGGAATCTGTTCCAGAGCAAGCCAGGCCAACCAATGAACAAGCACTTGCAAATTCAACACAGGTGTCAGAAGGAAGAATAAGTACATAAGTAAACTAGGTTGAAGTACCTTGGTCTCTATTTTGTTGTGCTGGGATGGAGATGTTCTTATTTCCGTTGCTATGTTACCGCTACGATTGCTTGATCACCACAAATTGCATATACTATGTCAAGGTGTCATAAGGATATAGCGATTTGTATGAAATAAAAGTAGGATTAAGAAGTATCTGCTAAGATCTCCAAAGAAGGAATCTAGAATGTAAAATGTACTGTGTATGTATTCTGGATATTGAGAAAGCCCAAATCATACTTCCTTGGCTATGCCAGGCCACATTGTAAATAACTTCAATGATCTGTAATCCAGAATCATCAAGATTATCATCATCATCTTCAGCACCACCATGACCACCATCATTGCAATTAACATCTGTTGAGTTTTAATTATGTAACAGACACTGTGCTATGTACCTTAAAGTTGTTATTACATTTAATCTTTACAAAACCTTATAAGCTATTTTCTATTATTTGTTCTCAATTTTAAAGAAATAAAGACAAAGAACCTTTATATGTTGTGCTCAAGGACCAACAGAGAGCAATACCAGAACTTGGATCAGAATTCAAATTTGCCCAACTTCAGTATACCTTATTATTGTCTATTTCTGTAGTCATTGAAATTCTTTATAATTTGGAGAGAAATCTCTGATATGAATGGTCAAGCTTAATTCTTTGTTGCTCCTATTGGAAATGTATAACAAGATGTCACATAAATAATTCTAAATATGCTATTCTTCCCCCTTCCCCCAGTCCAAGGGGCAGTATTCTCTTCTGATACCCTGTTCTAGTTCCCCTCATCTGTTCATATATTCCTTAATTCTTCCATGAAAAGGGGCTTTAATTATTCTGAGGCAGATTCGGTTCCTCGTAATTCTTGCAGAACAATAGCCTTTTGATAGATTTTAGTGTCAATAATACTTTAAGCAAAACAGTATTTGTTGTTCATCTTTTAAATTCTGGAGTTGAAAGGAACTTAGATTATCCAGTATATTGGAGAAAATTGAATCCCAGAGAGGCTAAGTAACTTGCCTTAGTTTATAATCTGGCTGGTAGGAAAATGTGAACTGCATATCAGTCTTTGTGATATTTGCCATCCCTGGGAAAGGGAAATACTTTATTTGCCAAAAGTCTTCAGTATCAGCTATCTATAGAAAGAAGGTGACTTCGTTTCTTTTTGCTACTAAAAGTAAACTAAGTCCTTGTTGCACTGTGCATCGGGAGGAAGAAAGACAAAACACCCCTCTCACCAAAGAAAAAACAAAAACAAAAACAAAAAATCCCTGGAATATAAAACAAACATGCACACAAAAAAACCTTCCTAAGTATCAGAGTTGTCCACGTAAGATCATTGAACCCTGTCCCATTGCCTTTGGTTTTCCAGGGTAATGCCTGCTCTCACTGCGGAGTTCCACTAGAAATTGTACACTGTCTTTCAATACACTTAACATGCTCAAACCTTTAGAGTTTCACACCCCCTTTCTATAACCCTGCTAGCTTCAACAGGTTCAATGAGGTTTCACTTGAGCAATTTCTGTTTTAAAAATGGAAGGAGTAGAATGTATAGCACTGTCTCTACCCACTCTGTTAGCAAATTGTGATCAAATGTCACCCACCAACAGGACGGTTAATGATTTTCTTTGAGCTGAGACAGGAGTTGATCACTGGAAAATGGAAACAGTGTTCTTTTTTACTCCCTGCTCAGGATAGGATATAGGGTTGACTAAGGACTCTATTTAAAATTCAGCAACACAATTATCACAAAAGCTGGGCAAAGCAAATCTCCAAGCCTAGAAAATGAGAAATTCAGAAAGTAATGACTAAATCAATAGTATCTATAATCTGGGATGGAGGGAATGTCTTATCTGCAGTATTGATAGTTATTTGTAATACACAGAGATTTACTTAATGCTCAGATAGAGATGAAAACACAGGCACTCATCAACTGAATTGGTTTAGAAATATAGCAGAATGAAGGACAGAAAAATATACTTAATTCTTTAATTGGGCAAAGGCACTTAAAATAATTTTCAATCCCGTGATTAGAGACAGGGCTGGGAAAGCAGTAGACATAGGATATGAGTAAGGGAGACAAGCCCTTCTTGAACATGATGGTTGAACTACTGAGAAGTGTTTTGTTTCTTTGCTTGCTTGCTTGTGGTGTGTGTGTGTGTCTGTGTGCATTGTCAGAAATTGGTTTAGATAACAGTCAGGGGTAAATGTAACTGCAGAGGGCAACATCTGTGGTTCCACGTATGAGTATCTGGGAGAGCTGAGGCACGAAGAAAAATCAAAGATGGTGGGTAAACAGGCTCGATGCTTATAAATTCATCTCTTGGGAGCAGGGCAAGAAAATGGATCTCTTTCCAAATTTTGCCATCAAAAGTTTTGTTAATTAACCCTTATTGAATTGTGGCATGCAGGCTTAAGTTTTTGGAAAAAAAATCAAGCAGATATAGAGTAAGTATCTATAATAAACAAAGGATACAAAGCATATATTGCTAGGATATAGAAACCACCTATCTCAAACCTGTCAAATGACTTAGCATCGGATGAGTTTTTTGTGGCCCGAGTCCTTCAAAGTAGTATTATAGCTCCTTAATTCAGAGGATGCTTAGCTCAGAGCTTCTGTGACAGAACAAGTAACTGCAAATATGGAAGAAAGCAAGAGATCTCTGGGTAAGCAGTGGGACAGCCAGAGTGCCCTCCAAGTGGTGTCATTCACAGAGAGGGCAGCTCCATCTGAGCCTTCAACCTTTGTGCACAGTCTGCTTTTACTGAGGCTGAGGTACTTCTGGCCTATTTCACTCTGGGAAGAAGTGTGATTTTTCACTCATCAGCACAAGTTAAGTGAAAAATGCACAATGCAGTAAAGAGACAGTAAAGTGGGCAAATCGTTAGCTATCAGGCAGCAATGTCTCACATTAGAAGAAATTTTCAGGATTCAGACATTGACATGCTCCCTATAGAATGAGAGACATGATGGGGTTAGTCTGGCCAGACCTTGGGAAGAAAGTGGTCGTCATTTAGATGATATGGCCCTAAGACAGTATTAGGGGCTCTGTGTAGCAAGAACAGAAGGCTGCCTTGTGAGGATATATGTATGTAGTGGGGCAGGGGAAGCACACTGTAGAACTCCCTGGGGCAGAGGAGAGGAGAAGGCAGGCAATGAGCCTGCAGATGGTTGTTGAAGGGATTAAGAACTGGCAGTGACTTTCTAGAAGACAGGATCTGGGCTAAAAATGTGAACCACAATGTTTATCTTGAATTTTACAAGCATATGCATAAATGTATCTATGTTAATGATAGCTAAGTCAGAGTTAATTTATAATAAAATGATATAAATTACTGTGCA
Organism: Canis lupus dingo; assembly: GCF_003254725.2. Classification (NCBI taxonomy): domain Eukaryota; kingdom Metazoa; phylum Chordata; class Mammalia; order Carnivora; family Canidae; genus Canis; species Canis lupus. The sequence goes on along the minus strand of NC_064261.1, from coordinate 25,316,400 downwards.
CTGAATCCACTAATGATTTAAAACTTGGGAGATTGATCACAAATAAAATAGGGTTATAGCTACTAGAAGCAGACAATGACAGCTATCAATTCAGGAGGAAACAAGTTAAAAAGATGTCAAAAGTAGAGGCTAGAACTGGAAAGGTGTAGCTCTCAGGGTTATTTCATGCAGCTCAGCTTGGGCCCTTTTCCTTTTAGTATAGTTCAAATGACCCAGAGCCATCAAGAATAAGTAAGTAAATACTTAGGAGGTTTGTGTTATACTCAGAGAGTATCACATATTTTATGAAGAAAATCACAACTCCTTTCTAGGTGCTGAGGCTGAACCACTTGTTATCCTTGTAACCAATTACTTTCTTGCCCAGCCTGAATCCAATCCATCTGCAAATCTAGTAGGTTCTGCCTTCAAAACATATTCAGCACACTCCATCATCCCACTACCTCCTCTCTTCTCAGCCAGAGTGAAATAGAAGCTTCCTTCCCCATGCGATTCCCTATCTGCCTTGCCCTAGCCATCCCCCTTTCCAACACACAGTTTACTAGTCAGTTGTCAGGGAAGTTAATTTAGGGGAAATTCATATTTCAAATCATGCTGTGTTGATGAGCTGATGACATAATTGAGGCACAGTAATGAGCTGTAGGCTTCAGATTCCTGAGGCTTAGAAATGGGCCTCCCTTCATTTCAGTTGTATGTGATTTGGAAAATCAGTAAGCCTTTTTCTTTCTGTATATTTCTTTGGCTGTTATATCAGTTGGGGCCACTGAAATGGCTTCCTACCAGACTCTCTGATTTTTGCCTCCTCTATATATTGAGAGAAATTCTAAAATGGATCTGTCAAATCTACATTTTTGAGATTGAAGGAAAACACTAATAATTATCCCAAGACCATGGTCATAAATTGGAGCCATCTATGGAAAACCAGGACATATGGACAACCATACTTTTAATCTATTTTTCTTATAGCAAGATCAATAAACTTAAACAAAATCTAAATAATGTTTCATCGGTGTCCTTCTTAAAAACCCTCCTGTGGCATCCCATTCCACCAATAAGAAATCACAAATCATACTGGGGCTTACTTTATCTTGCTTTGCTCCATATGTTCCAGGCCCCCGGCCTTTGTTCTGATCCCTGAAAGTGTCCAGCTCAGTTGGCTTCTGGTACCACTGCATACTCTTACCCATTCTGCCTGTAATACTCTTTCCCTTCTGTGTGTACAGCTGACCTTCAAATGTGCTCACACAAAATCTCTTCCAAGAAATCTTTATTATTACATCAAAAATATCCCTCCACCCTTTTATTCTATATCATGTTAATGTGATCAGCTGCCTTTTTAGTACTCGGATTCATCTAAATTTCTATTTACATTTTCATTGTTTACCCTCTCCTAGAATACAAACCTCATGCAAGCAGAAGTAATCTTGTATCTTCAATGCTAGGATTAGCATTTGGAATTGCAGGGGAGGAAAAATAATTTTCCCTCTACCCTTCTTAGTTCTGGGCTGGGAAACTTGTAACAAAAGACAGGTTAACAAGAGAAAAACAAGCAGAAGTTAATTTACATGGGAACCCATGTACACATGGGAGAGACAACCAGGGGAAAATGGTTAGTTTTAAGAGGTGGTTAGAATTCGGGCTTAAATACTATTCTCAGCTAAAGACAAAAGAGAGAAGGATGTGTGTGTGTGTGTGTGTGTGTGTGTGTGTGTGTAGGGGTGTTAGTTTGGGGAAAATGACTGTGAAAAGTAAACACGAGTAAAAGTTTTTTGTGATTTATAAGTCATCCTTCTCTTCTAGGTACAAAGCAGGTGCCACATTCACAAATGGAGATTTCCTCTATTAATGTAAATTTCTCTTACAAGAGTGTAAATTCGACTTTATTTTCAAAACTTCTCCTGTGTTCGCTGTTTTTCAAAATAATCATCTTAAAAAATTCTTACACCAGAGAAGCACATTTTTGTATGACATATTCCACCACATATGTTTATCTTGTTATCTTTATGAGTTTATATGTATTTGCACAAACGGTGAATGAATAAAACTTTAAATTGCGTTCAATTACATGACTATCATAATAAATAAATGCAATAAAATGTGCTAAAATGTTTTGTAAAATAAGAAGTAATATACAAAATAAGATGCTCCTAGGTAGGTAAATATACCTATATTTATCTTTATATATGTGAATATATATTTGCGGGAGCTATTATAAAATAATAGGTCCACAGTTCTTTATCAACAAACCACTCAGAGAATATTATATATTAAACTATCTGGTTGACAGAGTATGACAGTGAAAGAGTTAACCCTGGTTGGTGAGTGGAAAAAGCTGGAAAACACCAGAGATGCGTAATCAGATGCCTGATCCCTGGCGGAGGCGGTCTCCACATCATATCTATTATGAGTGATACAGATGCAGAAAACTGTATTCTTCATATCATTACACTTACATACAGCATAATTTTCCTTCCAGAAATCCTAGGCTGCATAGCCTGAAGGTATTCAATAAAACTGAGAGGAACACTAGAAGTGAATCATACGAGTTTGACATTTCCAGTTCTGCTGTGACCGCCAGACCAAAATATAGTCTGCGGGCCTCTTTTTCATTAGCGTGAAACTGCCGGGTTTTAAAACAATTTATCCGTTGAATTAATCTCCAATCTGTCTTTCACACAGGGCAGATACAGCTCCCTGCATCCGTCTTCTTCTTCTGAAACACTCTTATTTCTATTTGTATGCATTCTGGGTAATGAATAACGATCTTTTGTGGTTAGAGAATGCCATTCTCTAAAATAGCTCCTAGCATTTTATTTTGTAAATGTTAACTCATTAGATCTCAAACGGTCCAGAGCCATCTATCACACTGAGGTAGGTCAAAAGCATCATACTTCACATTTTATAAATGGAGGAATTTTAGGACTTCAACCCAAGGTCATCTGCAATCAGCAGCCGAACAGAAGTAGACGAGGCACAGAAATATTACCCCAGAATCAAACAAATCTTACTCTGCCTTCTGACTTAGCCAAGCTGGCCCTCAGGGTCATGTGAGGGCAATGGTGTTTTCATCTAACTAACCCAGGGATCCAGATCCAGATGGGGATGGGGGATATGAGGCTAATCACACTACTTGACCCCTACTCACTTTGTCCCAGCAAAGAGTAATTAAAATGCATATCAAAGCAGACTTTTCGAAGTTCCATAATATCTGAGGCAATTCATTTCCTTTCCATGCAACCCTCTGCTCTAGGCATTTTGCTGAGATTTTCACACACTTCCATTTTTCATACCGTTTGCCATCCTGGGAAGAAGTGATGCTGCTAAAGGTATTTTCCAGCTGCAGAGACGTGAACTGCTCTATGGTTCCCACTCCCATAGAACTCCTTTTACCTTTCTAGTGAAGCCAGTGGCCCAAACAGCCACCCATTACATGGAGTGCTCTGCAGTCTTCCTAGCCCCATGTCCCTTTTCCTCTCCATCACAACCCTGGCCCGCACCTCCAAATAGAGCCAGCGTGCAATGCTTGCTTCAATCTATGCTTTCTAGGGGATCCAATCAAAGGGACTAGTGATGAGGAAACATCCAACACTGAGAGATGTTTCTTGATGCTTTTCTTCTAAGACAAAGGGGTATGGCAGAGAATTGAAAAACTCATGGCAGACTACAATGAAACTTAGAAATGTATTCTATTTGGGCTTCATCAGCTCAGTGATCTATATTAGGTTCCTTATCAAGGAGGACCTGATTTTGTAACATTTCACAAGTATTAGGAGCAGGGATAGGGGGCGAGTGGGGTGGGGTGGGGGGAGAAACACAGGCTGAGGAGAATGTTCACGTCCCAGTGCCTCAATTTTAAGATAATTATCAGCCGGTTGTCATGAGTGCTTCAAGTGTCAGAAATATAATAGAACTGGAAACATGAGAGAAGTTATATTAGTTATGTAATTTGAGAGTCATATTTATTTTGAGACAACAGCAATATCAATTTTTATTCTTAAATTATAAAGAACAAATGAAACAGTCAAATTCCTTTTGCTCTAATAGGAATGCACCATTAGACATACAAAGTATATACACAGATAAGGCAACAATGTAGTAGCAAATGCTCCCAGCTCTGGACAGACTGGGAAATGGCAGTACTTCCTTTCTTGGTCCTCAGATCTAATTCCATCTTTGCCAGTTTGCAACCAATCAAAGACAAATGATTTGTAAGTAAATGAGAAGACTTTTTGGTATCCTGCAAATTCCCCACCCCCCCTTACATTTACTTCAGGAAAAAGCTGTACAAATGAGTGGATCCCTACGACTATAAGAGCCCCGCTGAAATTGGTACAAATGAAAAAGAAACCAGGCTCTGTGTAAGAAAACATGAAAGTCTGCATTAATTTTTTAAGATTTTATTTATTTATCCGAAAGAGAGAGAGAGAGAGAGAGAGAGAGAGGCAGAGACACAGGCAGAGGGAGAAGCAGGCTCCACGCAGGGAGCCCGTTGTGGGACTGGATCTCTCAACCCCAGGATCATGCCCTGAGCCGAAGGCAGGCCCTAAACTGCTGAGCCACCCAGGGTTCCCCCGAGAGTCTGCATTAATTTAACCAGCACTCATCAATCTTATTCACTCTATTTAGCAGAAGTTAAATTATCTATTATTATTACTATTATTATTATTAATTATTATTTCTACTAATGTAATAGAAATGCATACAATGGATGTACTGTCCTTATACTAATGTATTTTTGGTTCATTTTCAATTTTCTGTGGTTGTAAGAAGCTTATATCCAATATATATATATACCTGTATATCTTAAGATTCAAGCCTCAGCACATTTATAGAAAAGGAGTGGATACTTTGGCTCTTGTAAAAAAATTTTAATAAAAATTACCAATTCATTGTCTAATTAAAAGTGTATAAATTATCTATTTTTCTACCTCGTCAATACAGAGCTTCAAAAATAGTTTTAGGGTTTTTATGTTTGTTTTTGATAGATGAAAGGTGTAATTCTCTTAAATTTCCTTGGTTTCAGTGTTACCTAACTCAGAGTTTTTCTAGGGATAATATATGGAATTTCCTTGAAGCCTATGATCAGCCTGGAAGAGAAGAGTATTGAGGAAAGAAAAAAAGGAAGAAAGAAAGAAAGAAAGAAAGAAAGAAAGAAAGAAAGAAAGAAAGAAAGAAAGAAAGAAGGAAGGAAGGAAGGAAGGAAGGAAGGAAGGAAGGAAGGAAGGAAGAAGAAAGAAAGAAAGAAAGAAAGAAAGAAAGAAAGAAAGAAAGAAAGAAAAGAAAAGGAAAAGGAAAAGGAAAAGGAAAAGGAAAAAAAGGAAAAGGAAAGGAGGGAGAAATAGCGAAAGGGGAGAGAGGGAAGAAGGAAGGAAGGAAGGAAGGAAGGAAGGAAGGAAGGAAGGAAGGAAGGAAGGGAGGGAAGGAAAAGAGGAAACATCTGTAACATTTCACCAATGATAATAAGTATCTGAATTTACAAAAGAGGCTTTCAAGTGACTTTAAATTAACTCCAAAGCTTTGAGGATGTTGAATATTTAGAAAATTCAGTGTGCGATTGTGTGATCACTAAAGTCTTTCCCTACCTGTATCACTCAGGGTTCAATCAAAAGACAGAGTGAGGAGGAAATATATATTAAGCGATTTATTGCCTTTGGCTTACAAAATTGAAGGGGTTATCTGTGCAATTCTAAAATCCCTAGGATAGGCTCTAACTGCTATCTGGCAGGAGCTGAAGCTCCTCTCCACAGGTAGAATTTCTTTTTCAGAGAATCCTCAGTTCTACTCCAAAGTCTTTCATCTGATTAAATAATGTTCTCCCAGATTATTTAGTATAAACTCCCTGATTTAAAGACAACTGATTATGGACTTCAATCACATCTATGAAATGCCTTCATAGCAACTCCTAGGTCAGGGTTTGACTGAATAACTAGAGATTATAGACTAGTTAGGGTGACACATAAAATTAAGCATCACTCTACCCTATCTTGTTTTATGTCTATTTAGGATGAGGAGAAGAAATTCCTTAACAATTTTAACCTTTGTAATTTCTGTATCTCTAACTAACTTGTATCATTCTTCAGGAAAAAATATTTTCTCTTATTAATTATTTTTAATGTTCCTAACAGCTTTATTATAATAGCCAAAAATTGGAAATAACCAAAACATGAGAATGGCTGAACAGACAGTAATAAGCCCATACCATGGAATACTGCTTGGAATAAATAGAAAGGACCTATTGTTATACTCAAAAACTTGGGTGGACCTCTAGGTCATATGCTGAAACAGAAGATCCAATATCAAAATATCATACACTATCTGATTCCAACTATACAACATTCTGGCAGGTACAGAATTTTAAAAAATAGAGGACAGACTAGCAGTTGACAGGGCTTAGGGATGGTGGACAAGAGAGAGAAGTGAGTGACCACAAAGAGGGAGCATGAGAAAGATCTTTGTAGAAGAAAGAGAAGTTAAGGAGTCAATCCCATTTACAAAAGCACCATTTGCTTCAACGTGGATAGAACTGGAGGGTATTATGCTGAGTGAAGTGTCAATCGGAGAAGGACAAACATTATATGGTCTCATTTTGGGGGGGAATATAAAAAATAGTGAAAGGGAATAAAGGGGAAAGGAGAGAAAATGAGTGGGAAATATCAGAGAGTGTGACAGAACATGAGAGACTCCTAACTCTGGGAAACCAACGAGGGGTGGTGGAAAAGGAGGTGGGCAGGGGTTTGGGGTGACTGGGTGATGAGCACTGAGGGGGGCACTTGATGGGATGAGCACTGGGTATTATGCTATATGTTGGCATATCAAACTCCAATAAAAAATATATACAAAAAAATAAAATAAAGCAACATTCTATGACAAAAATAGTAAAGTTCTTTGTGATGGTGGAAAACTGCTGTTTCTTGGTTGGGGTAGTGCTTACCAATCTGCATATATAACAAAATAACATAAAACTACACATGGGACTTCTCTCTACCATATTTCTAACTTCTCTGTATCAATAATCATTTCAAAAACAAAAGCCTAAAAAAGAAATGAATGTACATACTGTGTACTTCACATTAAGGCTGGGACACACTTGCTAAGCAAGACAGGAAATGGAACAATTGTAAATAGAAATGAAGACATTATTGAAAACATCACTTTACAACTTTTTGAATGGCAGAAATCTGACAAAATCAAATAAAATGATAGAATTGGAACCTGATAATTGATCTTTGAACAATGTGAGGTTAGGGACCCCAAAAGGGGTCAACTATATTTGTAATGTGAGTAAGATACTAAGTGTTGTTAGTCGTCAAGAAAAGCAAAGTAAATGAGACTGAGGTGCAAAGGAAGAAGCACTGGAACCACTCAGCCATACTTCTCAAGATGTATTTTTAAACACAGTGCTCGGATCCCTCTGAGAGAATGGTAATGATGATGACATGATGATGACAATGGGAACAACTATTGTTTTTTTTTTTTTTTAATCATGGAAAATCTGTTTTCAAAGTGCTTTTAAACATGATTTACTGTTTTCGGATGTGAGTAATGGCGGGCTTAAGTCTCTGAAACTAAGCTCGCATCCAGATGGCTATGTGTCTTGTTGTCACTGGCACCCATGTTGATATAACAGCACTCCAACCAGTCCTCAGAGTCCACTTGCTTCAAGCTTATGCGCCCCTTGCTTGCTGACTCTTGCTAAGTCCCTTGGTCTGTAGCAGGACCAACTTACTTTTCTAGAGATTTGCAGACCACTGGGCTTGAGGAGTGAAGGACCAGACTTTCCAGAAGATAAGTCCTGAAAACAGAAGCTACTGATGCCAGCAAGTCTGCTCAGGATCATGTCTGCATACGACTGACTGCCTGCATCCAGACCCCCTCCTTTTTCCCATGCCTTCCCCTAGAAAACCCTCTGGCTTCACCTGGACTAGGAAGATGTCTTTGGGATGTTAGTCCACTATCTTCACAGGTTACTAACTTCCTAAATAAAGTGAGCTTTCCTTTCCCATCATCATTTTCTTCAGTATTGATTTTCAAGCAGGGAATAGCTGAACCTGAGTTCAGAACCAGTTCTCTGTCTGGTATCATTGATGATGTGGATGTTGAAGAGCCTGGAACCATTGGGGACTGCTGATGGAAGAGACATGGAAGATGCCTAGGCTAGATGGGGGAGGGCAGCAATCCAGGACATGGTGCACTTCTCCTAGCCCTTCATCTTCCTGTGTTTTCTGTAGGATTCTATAAATAAGCATAAGGAATATTAGGTGAGGGATTTTGGTGAATTGTTAGAAGCCAAGTCTGGGCTAGCTGGACACCATGAAGCCTCTGGGGCCACTGTAATAGGGAGATATCACTTTTCCTCAAAGGAAACTCACCAAACTCTCACATGGAGAATATAGGATGAAACCCAGGAAAGCTTCTTTACTTCCTGATAGCCCTGTTAGAGGGAGTGCAAAAGTCTCATATTAATTTTTGTATCCTTTTATCCTAACAATAAACTTGATGCATAAAGAACTTTGGTAAACATCTGTAGAACTGAAGTACAAGAAATGTTCATATCCATCCACAACTTCAAAAGAGGACAATTTTGCCTTTTTTATTTCTTACCAGTGCCTGAGATGGTGATAACATGTTGAAGGCACACAGTATTTAGCTTATAGCTCAACTATAATGCTCTATATTTTCATAGAATTATCCCTACTAATAGCCCTTTCATCTCTTATAATTGTTTCTGCATATAACCTGCTGACTCAGATTGTACCTTCATAGATGAACTTCAAACCTATACAAGGTCTATACCTGTTACAAGTGCATCCCCTTGGGAGAGATTTTTTTTTTTAAGATTTTATTTATTCATTCATGAGAAACACACACACACACACACAGAGAGAGAGAGAGAGAGAGAGAGGCAGAGACACAGGCAGAGGGAAAAGCAAGCTCCATGCAAGGAGCCCAACATGGGACTCGATCCTGGGTCTCCAGGATCACACCCTGGGCTGATGGTGGCGCTAAACTGCTGAGCCAGCTAGGCTGCCCCGAGATAACTTTTGATCAGGGAGTCTTTTACCTCCTTTAAGAAAGGATTGGATAAAGAGATAGCACAAAAACTACAGAGGGCTGACAAGTAATTAAGATAAATGCTGAATTCGAAAGTCTTTAGCATTGAGGTAAGATTGGATTGGAAGGTAAAAGTAATCACATTTACTGAGCATTACTGAATCTCAGGCTTTGCAGTTAGATGATTTTGAAACATAACCCCAATGGCTTCTAGGACTCCTTGCCCTTGGATTTCAATGTGCAATTGACTCAGACTCTACCCTAATTTCACTGTATCCTGGTGCATGTAACTGGGACTTAATTTGAATGAGAACTTGGAGCCACCCTAGTTGGAATAATTGTGGTTTACTTGCTTGTGTCAAGCAAGAGACTTGCTGAACTGGCAGTCAGAAGACACCCATTTAAATCTTGACTTTGAAACTTACTCTGTAACTCTCTTAGTCTCTATGAACTTCAATTTCATAATATTCAAAATAGGATAATGGCTCTACTTCAATCACTATGCAGGGAGTTATAAGAGTCAAACTAAATAGTACTTTATATAATTTTACAAATATGCTTGGTCAGGACTTTAAGTGATCTTTTTCTAACTAAGTCATGTCAATCAACTCTCCCCCTCTTTGAGGTTCTCAATCAAAACCAGTACAGAAAGTCAAAACAATAACAGAATGATAAAACAAAATATTGCAACTTCTAGATTTTTTTTATAGCTGAGAAGTGACCCTTTGGCCCTTTGGAAAGCTCTTATAGAAGTTGTCCTGAAGGGTAGGACGTAGGTCAGGAGAACTATGGGAAAGCTGGGTACTTGTTGTCTTCTCCATATTCCAAACCCCTTAGTTTGAGGATAAACTGGCACAATAAATGAATGGATGAATGAATGGATGGATGGGATATAGCAGGTGCCAGGAGGAACCCTGGGCTGATCACTGAGTGAAGTACAAGAGAGGAGGATGACCTGCCATCCAGAGGAACCAGGCCTGGGCTGATTACCACCCTGTAAGGAGGAATTACAGGAGCTAATTAAAGACAAGCAACAGGAACACAGAAATCTCAGCCTGGGCTCCTGTCCTTAAAGTTAAGGAGCTGCTCACATTACAAATATGGCCCACAGGATATTAAAGGTATTTTGTTTTTTTTTTGTTTTTTTTTGTTTTTTGTTTTTTTTTTAAATTTTTATTTATTTATGATAGTCACAGAGAGAGAGAGAGGCAGAGACACAGGCAGAGGGAGAAGCAGGCTCCATGCACCGGGAGCCCGACGTGGGATTCGATCCCGGGTCTCCAGGATCGCGCCCTGGGCCAAAGGCAGGCGCCAAACCGCTGCGCCACCCAGGGATCCCATAAAGGTATTTTGTATCAGTAGGTCAGTCCTCTTCTTGTGGCCTGGAAGGGATAGTAAAGGTGCAAAGGAAGAAATAAAAAGTCCCTATCTCCAAACTCCTTGACAGAGAGAGAATGCATAAAACTTCCTCATTTTAGATAACCAGAATAGGAAACAATTAAATTTGATTCATGTAATTCCAAGCTGATTCATGTAATGATAAGGTTTTCTGTTTGATTATAAGTTCAGCTTGGTTTAGGAACTCAAATAATGTAGCTAAGGGATGCCTGGGTGGCTCAGCAGTAAGCGTCTGCCGTTGGCTCAGGGCATGATCCTGGAGTCCTGGGATCGAGTCCCACATTGGGCTCCCAGCATAGAGCCTGCTTCTCCTTCTGCCTGTGTCTCTGCCTCTTTCTCTATGTCTGTCATGAGTAAATAAATAAAATCTTTTTTAACAATAATGCAGCTAAGATTTCATTTCTCTGCAACTCTTTTTTTTAACTTTAAAAAAAATCTTTCCAGCTTTATGGAGGTATAATTGACATATAACGTTGTGTTAGTTCTGTTATCTTTTGACTCTGTCTTCGGCTGCTCTGACTTCTTCACTCTTGGGCTCCATGCCTTGGCTTTAGGTAACCTGGGTTCACATCTTCTTCCCTGTTTTATGCAGATAAAAAGAGAGAGAATGAATATTCTTAGCAAGACTCATACAAGTTCGAGCATTTACTCTGGGATCCATTTGGAATGCATACTCACCCCTAAACCAATCATTATTACTTCAGCCCTTTGATAAAAGAAAGATGAAGAATTACTGTCAGAAGAAAAGTTAAATAAATGCTGGAAACCCTAAAATATTTATTTTACTACACAGCCATAAGAGAATGTCCTTCCAAAGGGTGTATTTCTATGTTCAGAATACCCAAAAGGGAAAAATAAAGATCATTGCATTTATGAGAATGAAAACCACTAGATTAACATGAAAACATAGAGTACATATAGAATGGAAAGAGAAACTTCTGCCGTGGGAAGAGTTTTTGAGGGGAAAGAGGCCAGTTTTAAGAAGTATCCATTTCTGGTAGCAGCAATTGGTATGCTCCCCATGTATTTCCTTTATCTTCACTTTCACATGATTTAGTAAATTAATTACTTAAAAATATATACACATATATAATAAAAATATATGAAATATTAATTTTACAATTGCTATTATATAATATTTTAAAATATATTTAATTTAATGTATATATTTTATAGACATTTATATATAGGACCATTTATGTTGGAAAAATTTGATGTAACTTCTTAACTACTATAACACTGTATAATTTAGCTTCTGTTGAAACAGATTTAATGAGAGGGAGATTACTATTTTGCAGAAGTGCTTGTTCCCTTTTTAGGTAGCTAAGGTTGTTAAAACTTACATGATACAAGGATTAAACACTGTTATACAAAATTTAACTCCCTCCTCCCATAATAGCCTTTCTGATATCTGAAAGTATTGCTCGTGGGGCAGTTTGGAAAACTGACTTTGTCCACATCTTTTCAGTGTTTGTGCTCCCAAGAGTAATCATGGAAGGAGAGTAAATAATCCCAGGAAGAACTCAAGAACCAAAAGGTTGCTTTTACAATCAAAAGATTCATTGAAATCATTCATGGTGCCAGACTCAGCAACAGTAGCACTGAGGAAAGTCAGCAAAGCTGCTGCTGTGGGATCACTGGGGAATGCAGAAGTCAGCTGCCTTCTGAGGAAGGGTGAGAGCACTCCATGAACTCAGAGAATGTGCAGCAAAGGCATTCTTGCTTCTTAGAATTGCTCTACTTTATTAATCAAACCTTGTTTTTTTTTATTCCTTTTATTTCTTTAGTAGTAGTCACCAATTAGATTTTCTACAGATGGTTCGTTAAAATGGCTTCAAGTCTCTCTTTCCCACTATTTCAATTGAAAATAGCCAATTTTCTATTTTTATCTCATCTATATGGTATGCATTTATTCTTTCCATGATGAGGAAAGTCTACTCTAATTAATTTTAGGTCATTTATATTTGCTTATAAGATGCAGATAGCTTTTATTTAAGTGGCTGGCAATGCATGTCCTTTTTACACCACTGGAAATGAAGGTGTGTTGGTTTGCGTTCTGAAGTTCCAGGATTGGACCCCAATTCATTAAGATGGCATCTCACAGATCTTTAAGGGACTGCAAGTAGATCATGAATGTGAAAGAGCCATTCCTCCAATCCTTACTTTGTAGAAAATGGTTAAGATAGCCCAGTATTATTTTTATAAAGATTCTAGAAGAGCTAGCATTCTCACTCAAGTGTCTTACATCAAAATATTAACCCCAGTTTATCCATAACCACACTGAACCTCACAACAACCTAATGGCAGAGGTATAATTATTGCCATTTCATAGGTTAGAAACTTAGGCTTATAGACAGTAAGTAATTGCCTAAGGTAACATATAGCTAAGAAACATGACAAATAGATTCAGAAAAGTTCAGAATGTCAACCTTATGAACTGGAAGTCAGCAGTTGGGTGATTGCTTCATGTCTCATTAATGAGAAGAATCAGATCTACCTGTGAGTTCAGGCAGGTAGCTGTGGTGTTTGTGTGTAGAAAGGACAAGGGAGAATATGGAGGGGGAGGGAAAGCATGTGTGGAAACCTTACTATGTGTCATCCCTTTGCTCGTGAGCTATCTTAAAGTGACTAAGTCCTTGGAGAAAAGCATAACCATTTATGAAAATGAGGGAACTGGACCCTAAGAGCATAAATGATTTGCCCAGTTTCACAGAACTACAACAAATGTTGAAGGAAGGAATTGGGATTTGGCTAGACGTATTTCTTCCACGAGAAGGAAATGTTAGGAAAGATAAGTGAGTGCATGAGACAACATTTCAACCCAGGATCAGTCCTCATATCACAAGAGAAAATCTCATCTATCAAAACCGCAAGCTCTTCCTTATTTCAGGCTGAAATAATTACCATGTATTCTCCTAGCAAGCCTATTAAAATTGAAATACCTTTTGCCTCAACAATTTCACAATCACTTTTGATTGATTGAATGATTTATTTATTGATTTATTCATTCATCAAACACATAGCCTTGTAAGCTATGTACCTGACATAAAGATAAATAAAGTAAAAAAGCCTTGCTCCCAAGGAAGCCCTTATCTCATCAGAACAGAATGTGTTAAAATAGCTACAAGGCATTGGGACACAGTAATCTGGGAGGAGAGCAGAGAAGGGGGGGTCTTTGAATAGACCAGTAGAAGCTTCATATAAAAATGTCAGAACACAGTCCATGGGATGATTTTTACAAAGTTTAAAGAATCAATTGACCAACAATATTGTCTAATACCTAATACATGTAAGAAACTATAAGTTGTTAAAGATACAAAAGAAAGTATGACTGGCTTCATCAACTGAAACTCTACTCCATGCCAGGATATTTATGGGCATTTATTTTTCATCTAATATCAGATTTAGAAATAAGTAGGTTTAATCTAAGACTCCCATGTACAATAATTTGCATAGAATCATCAAACAGTAAATTTGGAATTCAATTCACTTCTTCTAGGCACTAACACCCTGATTTTTTACTTTCTCATGCTGTCTTCCATCAAGTCCCTGAATTGACAGGATTTACATATCAGTTGGAAAGAGACTCACAGACAGAAAAACAATGGCTAATAACATGAGATAGTAAATCAAAATAAATTATAAACATACTTTAGAGCATGAGTTAGCTGGTTTTTCTATTCAGGATCTCTTCTTGCAGAAATTGAGATGTCCTTCAAGGGCTATGCTCTCATCTGAGGCTCAGGGTCATCTTCTAAGCTCACTGTTTGTTTCCAAAATTCAGTTTCTTGTAGTTTTAGAATTTAGGGTCTCAGCTCCCAGGAGTGACCCCATTCCCAGCCATGAACCTTCTCTACACCAAGGTAGCATGTTTTTGAAGGCCAGCAGAAGAGCATCTCTGATACTTCCTGTCTTTTATTTCAAGACCTTCTTTTAGATTGTTCATCTCACACGTAAGTATCCCACTCCCAGGATATACTCCCCATTTATTCTCAAAGTCAACTGATTAGAGACCTTAATTATATCTGCAAATCACTTTATCTTTGCCATACAACACAACCTAATCCTTGGAGGGGGTACTCCAGGATGGTCACAGGTTCTGTTCACACTCAAGGGGGACAGATTTTTACAGAATGTGAATCTTAGGGACCATCTTAGAATTTTTTCTACCACAGATAGGAAAAATAACTTTATTAATTCATCTGTAAATGTTAAGAGTTTATTGTTTCTGGTGCTGGGGCATAACAGCACACAAGATGATCGACACCCCTAGACTCATAAGGCCAACAGAAACCCTCATGGAAAACTAAAACAATCACATAAATAAATAATGGAATCATAGTTATGTGACACTTAAATACCACAAAGAAAAATAAAATAGGGTACGAGATAAAAATTGGGGTCTACTATTTTAGATGTATTGTGTAGAAAAGGAAAGGCTGATCTGAAAAGAAAAAGAACTCCTTCCTCCCTGAATCTTGCTCTTTTGGGTCAGAACACTGTAGGATAAGAGGATAGCCTATTTCACAGGCAGTTGGAAACCCCTTGAGTAGAGCCCCCTCACTCACCACTGCAGCAGTGTCCAAGTAGTCAATCCTGGGCCTAGAGCTGAGTCAGGAGGCAGCCCTGTAGGAACCAAGGAGAATATGGAATGGGTCTGTGGATTCCACCATCAGAAATACCAAGGGACCCTGGCTACAGTTTTTCTCAGGCTTTTAGTCCTCATTCATGTTCTTCCTGGTCCCTGCTGTGCTGTAGGGGCTTGGCGGTCATACTGAGCTTCAATCTGGACCAGAATTATTTAGGAAAAGGGCATACCTGGAGGCTAGTGTGGTGGTGACAAGTCTGAAATCTGAAGTCATTGTGGAAAAGGTGAATCTAGGAACTGCAGATTCTAGTTCTTGCAATATGAAAATGTTCTCCCCACTGCCTTCCTTTGAGAAAGGTTATTATTAGGCAGACTCTAGATACACGGAAAGAAAAGGTAATAATGTCAGCAGAGAATGATATGAACAAAAGGGTGGGATAGGCACCAACAGTACCCTCATACAATGGTACATCTCAAAGTCTTTCTGAGAAATTCAGTTCCGACAAGGTGAGTTTAGGCATGACTGTACACAGGCTTATAGAACGTGGATGGGTATGTGGAGTTTTCCTGTCTTGTAAATTGTATTTATAACACGTTTGTTGAGATATAATTGGCAAACCATAAAATTCTCCCTTCTAAAGTAATAGAATTCAGTAGCTTTTAGTATATTCACAGAGTTGTGCAACCATCACTGCTATTCATTACCTTGTGAATGGGTGTGGATTGAAAACTCACAAGATCAAGAAGGTTTGGAAAAGGTCTTGGAAGACCTGCAATAATTCACAAACAAATGGAAAATGTGGAAAGTCTTTGAGGAATTCCTCTTGACTCATACTAATGGGGACACGGTTAAAGTACACAAGAAAAATGCTCACTTATTTCATGCCAATTTTAAATTAGTATCCATGTCTGTGTTGTCTTTGAGACACAATACCTAGTGTGGTGTCTGATATATTGTTGGAGCTAATTAAATATGTGCTTAAAGAATAAAAGAGTTTACCTACCCCTAGACTGGGAATCAAGCTTTGGTCTATACTTGACTGCTTTCAAAATGCAATCAAATTGAAGAGAGAATCACTCAGCATTTTCTCCCATTATATACCCTGGACCACTAGTGGTAACTGCATTTTATTTTAGGTTTATTTTCCACCACCATAGGTACATTAATTTTACAATAATGACTTAGAGTTTTCCTCATTAATTTAACACTTTCTATGTTAGGCATTTCCTTTGAGATTGTTTAATGGTGTCCTATTTTTTTAAAAAGGTTTTATTTATTTACTCATGAGAGACACACAGACAGAGGCAGGGATATATGCAGAGAGAGAATCAGTCTCCTCTCAGGCAGCCCAAAGTGGGGACCCCGGGATCACACCCTGAGCCAAAGGCAGACGCTCAACCACTGAGCCACCCAGGCATCCAGATGGTGTCCTATTTTTCTCTCTATTTCTTTCTACATACATGTGTATATATTAACCTAAGTTCCTTTATTTTCAGACCTGTACCCTTGAATATCACACAGGCTAATGTTGAATTTTATTGTTTCTTTTCTAAGATCTTTTGGTTGTTCCTACTTCTTTAAAGTTCAGTATTTAGATTCACAGATGTGGGATTCCATATAATCCCTATCTTACATCATTATTTAGTCTTCCTTTCAATGTATTTTGTCTTGGAATAGATTTTCACAGATCTGGGAATTAGCTATTGAGTTAGTGCAAATATAGAATGGAGCCTATGCTCTGGTTGCCAATCCAACATCCATTTCCACCTGCTCCTCTTCAGTTCCAGAGGAAAGGCTTATATATTGGTTCAGGGAATGATTTTCTCATTCTCTTCTACTTGAAAAAAAAAAATAAATAAAGTTCAAAGCTCCAATTGCCACCGGCATCCATACTGTGAGTAGAAAGAAAACCAGCCTTTGGATGATAATGACATAAATGGTTTATCATGTCAGGCTAGGATTCTGCTCGACCTTTCTACTTTTTATTATGTGAAATAATCCAACTTTTATACTTAAACCAGAAAATAAGAAAGCGCTCAAAAAACAAACCAATGGAAATATGTCAAAGGAACACAGGCCCCAAACGAAATAGCTCTGAATGATTAATGCTGGAACTATTTGAGAAACAAAATAAATAATGTAATATTGGATTAGAATCCAAAGAATAAAATAAACAGCAGTGGGTCCATATTGATATAAATAAATGATTACACAAATAAGCAAATGGGGAGAAGAAACAAGAATAGAATAGAGAGTAGAACATAGAATTCCAAACAATTTATGGAGATATCCTCCCCCTCAAGGAGTTAAATCTGTACCCCTTCAGTGCAGGCTGCACAGAGGAAGATGGGGAGGAGAGTAACTTTACTGTGCAGAAACGTGACAAACACCACTTAAGCCATGTGATCAAGCTTAACATCAGCAGGTATGTTGCTAGCAGGCTCCTCTAATGCGATTTGATATCTTTGTGATCTTCTTCCCCAAAACCATTACCCCAGGTTAATGCTGAGAGAAAACATCAAACAAGCCCAAGTAGAAGACATCCTACAAAGTTCATGACCAGTACTATCCTGTATTGTTGAGGTCATCAAAAACAAGGTAAGTCTGAGAAACTCTCACTGTCTAAAGAAGCGAAAGGAGACATGATGATTCAATGTCTTATATTCTGGCTGGGATCCTATGAAAATAAAGGGCATAGGAAATCTGAATGAAGTATAGATTTCAGTTAATAATCATGTATTGATTTTGTTCCATTAGATGTGACAAATGTATCATAATAATTTAAGATATCAACAGCAGGGAAGCTGAATGCAGTGCAGTGGTATAAAAGAACATAGTGTACTATCTATGCAAATTCTGTGTAAATCTAAAACTATTCTAAAACAATTTTTTTAAAAGTGCAAAGAATTTCCATGTATCACTAAAAGTCTGTTTTTTTTTATGAATGGCAGCTGTTATTTTTAATGTAATCAGATTCATCAATCTTTTCTTCTGTCATTAGTAATTTTTTTCTCCATTTTAATCAACTTGTCAGCTTGCCCTTCTTCATGTCATGAAGAGATTCCCCTATGTCTCCTAAGAGGTTGATTATTTTTGAATTTCAAATTGAAATATATCTGAAATTAATTTTTGTGTATGTTTTAGGTGAGAAATGCTCTCATCATTTTTCTATTTTCAATACTTATTGAAATTTTGTCTTTTGCCCACTCTATGAAACGTCAGGTTCAAGTTTCTTCATATGGGATGGTTTTAGAAGTTCTGAGGAATTAGGAGAGTAACTCTCTGAAGGTCCCCTCAGGAACTCATTCAGCCAACAGGCCATCAAGAAAGCTATGTGTTCATTATTAGCAAATAAATAGTGTGATAAAGTTACTTCTTGAAGGGATTCGGGCTCATTCTATGAATGGCATCTCATGCTTCTGGAAAGAAACATGAGCCAGTGCAATTATTTGGACCCTTTTTCAACAGATTATTACCTCCTAAGGAAAGACCAACTCTTCACAAATCTTCAAAGCTTTCATAATATCTCACAGCCTATCTCTAGCCTCATGTATCATGATTCTTACCACTAGTTCATATAGACCTTCCATTCCTCAAAGATGCCAATTTCAGTGACTACAGACGTGATATGTTTCTACCAGAAAACATGTCCTAGTACGAGTTTCCCTGTCATGGGTATTTTCTATTCCATATTTTGCCTGGCTAATTCTTATTTGTCCTTCAAATTTTAAAATAAATATTTCTTCAGAAAACCCTCCCATCATCCATCAAAATAAGTGGGTTTCCCTATTATAAGTTTTATGAAACCATCTCTTTCTCATTGGTAGTCTCTGTAGGAATTATGCTTGGTTAATTATTTTCATATTCATCAGTGTAACCTATTTCTTCTAATAAAATTTCAAGTTTCAGAACATATCTAGTCCAGCAATATTCCCACTACTATTCTATGATCACAGAGACTTTTCTCGCTTGTTCCCCACAGTATCCCCAGAATCTAGATCTGTACCTGGTAAGTACAGGTGACCCTTGAACAATGCATAGGTTCAGGGCAATGACTCCCATGCAGGTGAAAATCCATGTATAACTTTTATCCTATCAATTTTGAATTTATTAATTTTAAAAAATTATTGAAGTCTAATTAACATACAGTGTTGTGTTAGCTTTGGGTATACAATATAATGATTCAACATTTCTATGCATTACTCAATACTCATCAAGATTGGTATACTCTTAGTCCCCCTTATCTATTTCATCCCTCCCTCTCTTCCTCCCTTCTGGAAACCACCAATTTGTTTTCTGTATTTAAGGGTCTTTTTTGGTTTGTTTCACTGTCTTTCTTTTTCTTTGTTAATTTATTTTGTTTCTTAAATTCCACATATGAGTGAAATTATATGGTATTTGTTTTTTTTATGATTTTTTTCCTTTTAATTAATTTTTATTAGAGTTCAAT
Source organism: Canis lupus dingo (assembly GCF_003254725.2). Lineage (NCBI taxonomy): Eukaryota > Metazoa > Chordata > Mammalia > Carnivora > Canidae > Canis > Canis lupus. The sequence continues at coordinate 25,296,915 of NC_064261.1, read as the reverse complement.
TTGCCAACATATAGCATATCACCCAGTGCTCATCCCATCAAGTTCCCCCCTTGGTGCCCATCACCCATTCACCCCATTCCTCCACTCACCTCTCTTTCCACTAACCCCTTGTTGATTTCCCAGAGTTAGGAATCTCTCATGTTCTGTCACAGTTTTTGATATTTCCCACTCATTTTCTCTCCTTTCCCCTTTATTCCTTTTCACTAGTTTTTATATTCCCCAAATGAATGACACCATATAATGTTTCTCCTTCTCCGATTTTTTAATAAATTTATTTTTTAAATAAATTTAAATATTGGTGTTCAATTTGCCAACATATAGAATAACACCCAGTGCTCATTCCGTCAAGTGCCCCCCTCAGTGCCCGTCACCCAGTCACCCCCACCCCCCGCCCACTTCCCCTTCCACCACCCCTAATTCGTTTCCCAGAGTTAGTAGTCTTTCATATTTTGTCTCCCTTTCTGATATTTCCCACTCATTTGTTCTCCTGTCCCCTTTATTCACTATTTTTTATATTCCCCAAATGAATGAGACCATATAATGTTTGTCCTCCTCCGATTGACTTATTTCACTCAGCATAATACCCTCCAGTTCCATCCACGTCGAAGCAAATGGTGGGTATTTGTCGTTTCTAATGGCTGAGTAATATTCCATTGTATACATAAACCACATCTTCTTTATCCATTCTCTTTCGATGGACACTGAGGCTCCTTCCACAGTTTGGCTATTGTGGATATTGCTGCTAGAAACATCGGGGTGCAGGTGTCCCGGCAGTTGACTGCCTCTGTATCTTTGGGGTAAATCCCCAGCAGTGCAATTGCTGGGTCATAGGGCAGTTCAATTTTTAACTCTTTGAGGAACCTCCACAAAATTTTCCAGTGTTTTTTTTTTTTTCGGTGTGGTTGTACCAGTTCACATTCCCACCAACAGTGCAAGAAGGTTCCCCTTTCTCCACATCCTCTCCAACATTTGTTGTTTCCTGTCTTGTTCATTTTCCCCATTCTCACTGGTGTGAGGTGGTATCTCATTGTGGTTTTGATTTGTATTTCCCTGATGGCAAGTGATGCGGAGCATTTTCTCATGAGCTTGTTGGCCATGTCTATGTCTTCCTCTGTGAAATTTCTGTTCAAGTCTTCTGCCCATTTCATGATTGGATTGTTTGTTTCTTTGCTGGTGAGCTTAATAAGTTCTTTATAGATCTTGGCTACTAGTCCTTTATCTGATACATCATTTGCAAATATCATCTCCCATTCTGTAGGTTGTCTTTTAGTTTTGTTGAGTGTTTCTTTTGCTGTGCAGAAGCTTTTTATCTTGATGAAGTTCCAATAATTCATTTTTACTTTTGTTTCCCTTGCCTTCCTGGATGTATTTTGCAAGAAGTTGCTGTGGCCAAGTTCAAAAAGGTGTTGCCTGTGTTCTCCTCTAGGATTTTGATGGATTCTTCTCTCACATTTAGATCTTTCATCCATTTTGAGTTTATCTTTGTGTATGGTGCAAGACAGTGGTCTAGTTTCATTCTTCTGCATGTGGCTGTCCAATTTTCCCAGCACCATTTATTGAAGAGACTGTCCTTTTTCCAGTGCATAGTCTTTCCTGCTTTGTCGAATATTAGTTGACTATAGAGTTGAGGGCCCATTTCTGGATTCTCTATTCTGTTCCATTGATTTATGTGTCTGGTTTTGTGCCAGTACCATACTATCTTGATGATCACAGCTTTGTAGTACAGTTTGAAATCCAGCATTTTGATGCCCCCGGTTCTGGTTTTCTTTTTCAATATTACCCTGGCTTTTCAGGGTCTTTCCTGATTCCACACAAATCTTAAAATGATTTGTTCTGTTTTTCTCTGATTTATTTCACTTAGCATTTATGCTCTCTAAGTCTGTCCATATTATTGCAAATAACAAGATTTCATTTGTTTTAATGGCTGAGCAATATTCCACATATATATATATATATTCCATATATATATTTGCATATAACATCTTTTTTACCCACTTATGTAGAGATGAACACATGAACACTTGGGTTGCTTCCATATCTTGGCTATTATATATAATGCTACAATAAACATAGGAGTGTATATATCTTTTCAATTAGATTTTTTGTTTTCTTTAAGTAAATACCCAGTAGTAGATTCTGGATCATTATGATAATTCTATTTTGAAAGAATCTTTAAGGAATCTCCATGCTGTTTTCCATCATGTTTGCACAAATTTTCATTCCTACCAACAGGGATGAAGGTTTCTTTTCCTTCACATCCTTTCCAACACCTATTATTTCTTATCTTTTTTATTCTAGCCATTCTGTTAGGTGTGAGGTGATAGCTCATTGTGGTTTTGATTTGCATTTCCCTGATGATTTGTGATGACTCTGATGACTCCCCAGAACTTAATCAAAAATGGCCTGCTGTTGACCAGAAGCCATACCAACAACATAAGTAGTTAATACATACTTTGTGTATTGTATCTGTTATATAATGTATTCTTACAATAAAATAAGCTAGAGAAAAGAAAATGTTATTAAGAAAATCATAAGGAAGAGGAAATACATTTATAGAATGTACTGTATCAAAAAGAAAACAAAGCAAAACAATCTGTGTATAGAAGGACTGGGCAGAGGAGCAGCAACCCAGGGATGGTGATGTTGCCCAGCCTGGTATCCTTGGATCAGCAGCAGCAAGTGGGTCCTAGGGCAGAAACAGTGGCCCAAGAGGTGCAGTAGAGCTGACACATCTGCCTGAAGGAGTACCACCTACAGTGGCCCCTGGCAGCTGCAGCCACATATGAGTGCACCTGCCTCATGGAGGCCTTAGTGGTAGGGGTTGTGAAGGTTCACAGAAGGGGTCCAGGCCCCTGATAAGAACCCCCAGGCCCAAGATTATCCTGGTGAAGCCCAGAGCTGAGCAGTGGAGGTTTGGAAGAATAGAGATGTGGAGGTGTATATATGTGTGCTGAGGAGCAGAGGGACTTCTGCCCGGCTTCATCTGTGCTCTCTGGCTACATTCCTTCACTTCAGGACATCCTCCTGCCTGCCAGCCCACCTTCTGCCTTACTGAACTTGTCCATCTGGGTGGCAAATGGGGTGACCAAAAGCCATGCCTGGGCCTGGGGCCTGGGGCCTCCTAACAGCCTCTGCAGGCCTCCCTGGGTACTGAGAGAGCAGCAGGTGCTACCTCTGCACCAGTCACCTTTGATTTGGTCCATGGAGACTAGGGTGGGCAGTTGCAAATGAATGCTTTGTGAATTTTCTATCAACTCCTAAAGAAGAAAGGAAGAAGAAGAAGAAGAAGAAGAAGAAGAAGAAGAAGAAGAAGAAGAAGAAGAAGAAGAAGGAGGAGGAGGAGGAGGAGGAGGAGGAGGAAGAGGAGGAGGAAGAGAAGGAGGAGAAAAAATCCAAGTGTGTCTAAGTGGACCTGCCCAATTCAAACTTAAGTTGTTTAAGATCAACTATAGTAGGTTATGTGTAATTTTTTAATAAATGAAATAATCTAGGTTACAAATGAATAATTGAATTAATGAATGAGGAAGAAAGGAATAGAGTAGTAACATGCTAATTAGATCAGGAAATTTGCAGTTTCTTGAAGGAGAAGGGAAATGAAACTTAAGGAAATAATGCATTTGCCTTTCAGTGTTTCCCATCGTCCTTTCTTCTCTATCTCTGCTTGCCAGTACACATACTCAGGACTACAGGCAAAGTGACTGCTACCCTGGACTCTGAACTGGAGCCCTGAACAGTAAGAGTCCCATAGTTTTTAAGTGGGGGATCATCTGTATGTCTGTGCTGGTATAGTGACTTGCACCCTTCACATGCTACCTTGAGGCAAAGGTTGTAGAAATAAAGCGTTCAGTCTCCACACTCTGTCACATTTTGGGTGAATGAAAGCACTATATGGATGCAAAGCATATTATTTTTAGAGTTAGAAAATATGTAACCTGAATATTCAGTATAGACACCACTAAAAAAGCGTCATTAAGGATGTATATGTAAACTTCATATGTGTATAACTGAGTTCTCTTGGGCTATTAAAAGGGAAATTACACTTTTTTTGGTATTAATTCTTTACAGCATGTACCTCGTTAGCCATGATATGCAAAAAAGTTTTTACTTTTCCTTCTATGATAGTTTATTTAAAAAAAAAAACCCTTTCCTTAATTAAGGAACAGGAGAGAATCAAATGATGGGATATTATTTTGACAGTTTTATTATTTTATGAGAAACAAAGTTTGAACCTCAATATAAACATATAGTTAAGCATATTTCCTTAGTTTCTAAGTATTAATCTAGGAAAATATACAGGAAAAATACGTGAGAGAAAATGGAGTCCCACAAAATTTTTAAGCATTGCATTTTGTTATATAATACTCCTACTTATAATTATTAATCAAATAAACTATTTTTAAGAAATCTACTTTTGTAAAAGATTTTTTTAAGTAATATCTACACCCAATGTGGGCCTCAAACTCACAACCCAAGATCAAGAGTTACCTGTTCTACCAACTAAGCCAGTCAGACACCCCAAGAAATCTAGTTTTTTTTTTTTTTGCTATGTGTGTTTGTAATGTCAATATTTCCTATACCATCAAGCAGCACTTAATTTAAAGATGATTTCAACAGTTCTATTGAACATCACAAACACATGCAATATGTATCCTTTTTCATGATGACATAAATATATGAAGCCAAATGGTTGCTCACATTTTCATAATTCTAATTAATGAGGAAACTTTTCACAGAGTTTGCAGAGCCATTTAAACTTTGGAAATGTGAAAGGGGAAATACTAGCAAAAATAATGAGAAAATTAAAGCAAAGAGCCCAGAAAATGTACAAAATATACATTTCAGAGAAAGAGAACAGAATATGGAAGGGATGAAATAATGAGGGACTCCAGGGTGGCCCCGTGGTTGTGTCTGGGTGTAATCCCGGGGTCCGAGGATCAAGTCCCACACCCGGGTCCCCTCGAGGAGCCTGATTCTCCCTCTGCCTGTGTCTCTGCCTCTCTCTCTGTGTCTCTCATGAATAAATAACGAAAATCTTTTTTAAAAAATAAATGATCAAATAAAAATTTCAAGGATAATACTCAGTCATATAGGACATGAAGGTCTAGCCCAGGGGTCAGCAAACTTTCTGTAAAGGAACCAATAACAAACATTATAGATTTTATGGGTCACACTCATGCTCTTGAAACTATTCAATTCTACATTATCATATAGACAATCTGCAAATAAATGAGCCTGGCTGTATTCCAATAAAAATTTTATAGACATTGAAATTTGAGTTTCAAATAATTTTCACCTGTCATGACATCTGTTTTTTTTTTTTCTTGACCTTCTCTTCCTTTTTCCCATTCAAAAATGTAACCACATTACAAGTCATAAAAAATCAGGTGTGTGTGTGTGTGTGTGTGTGTGTGTGTGTGTAGATTTGGCCCATGGCATGTAGATTCCTAATGCCTAGTCTAGCTCTAAGGGCCACTGAGAGCCCAGCACAATATTCAGAAGTATACTGACACTTATACCTACCCTTGTGAAATATCAGATAGTAGGGATAAAAGGAGGGCATTAAGAGCTACTAGCTACATTTATATATAATAAGAATAGAGCATACCAAGATAAATAAAGAGAAATAAGAATTTAGTAAAAATTGCTATTAACCCTATAGTCCAACTGAAAATTCTTATTGAATTTCTTAATTTCTCATAACAAAGCTTTGGTTTTTGTCATTTTGTTTTTAGAAATTCAATTCAAATAGCTTACTTGTGCTTTTTATCTTTCTCTCTCTCTCCATATGAACTTGACAAATTTATTCTAAAATTCATATGAAGGCATCAGGCCAAGCACAGGCAACCCAGTTTTAAATCAGAAGAGCAAGAAAGCATGCATAAGAAAATAGGTGGCTGAGTCTCACTAGGGGAATGCTAAGCCCAACTCTGCTTTATACTCTGTCCCTACCTCCTAATCTACTTCAGTGTTCAGAAAGTACAGAATCTTCAAATCAAGTTACAAGGAAGTCCTAAAAATTATTCCTGTCATTCCATAGCCAGATCTCCCATACTGCCCAGAGTCCAAAGCTCATGGTTTGGTATTTTACATTCAAAGAAGCATCAGGCAAGGAAAATATAGAGGTAGAGTAGATTAAAAGCAGTTAAATTTGAATTTTAGGTAAGCAAAATCCTTTCCAGGATAAGTATATCCTAAATATTGACCTAGATATACTAAAAATTATCATTTTTATATCTAAAGTTTAATATCCTGAGTATCTTGTTAAATTGGGCAACCTCAGGGGGGATGGTAGCACTGATATGTTATTTACTCATCTTATGGGATTCTTACAATCAGTGTCGATATTCTCACTGGGTTATTTATAAAGATGTGCTGTTCAATATCCAAATGTTTGTTTGAGATTTATTACTATTTTAATGAAGTATTAATGACCCTTTACTTTCTCTTCATACTAAACAATGTAAATAAAATGTAAAAGTAAAAAGTAAAAATTAAAATATAAAATGAAATCAACAAATATGTAACAAATATCTGCTATTATAGAAGATGAAAATGGACAGTAAAGAAATATGTGTGCTGGGAGTTCTGGATTCTGTAATGGCAAAATAACTTACATAGGTCTGAAGTTCACAAAGATAACAAAAGCATGGAAGAACTCACAAGCAGGCAGAAACTGAAGGTAGTCCCTTGAAAAAAAGAGAACCACACTCACTTATATGTATGGGCTTCCCCTCTATATGCACAATATGCACACTGCTGTAACCATGCACAGCAGAACTGAAACTCATGAAGAAAGCCACAGTCTTGATGACTTAAGGTGTCAGAAGGTAGTTCAAAGCTACTGGAGCACTGAAAATTGAGGGGGGAAATCTTGCAAAGAAGGGAGTCACAGGAGGCAGAAACAAGCAGACAAAATTCCAAGGAAAACAAGATTTTCCACACAAAGGAGAAAGAACTGTGAGTTTAAGTCCTGCAAAGTTAGAGTGTCTTGGTAAACATTTAGCTTTCCACAGACCTGCCCCATTAAAGTGTAAAGCCAAACCTCCACCAGTTCAAAGTGTCTGAGCAGTAACAAAATGGCACCTTTAAAGTTCTAAAAGAAAAAAAAATCATAAAATTCTATGACCAGTTAAAATATCTTTCAAAAATTAGGGCAAAATAAAAACATTTTTACATAAGCAAAATAAAAACATTTTTACATAAGCAAAAAAACATTTTTACATAAGCAAAAACGTTTTAACATAAGCAAAATTGGTGGTGAAATTCTACCACCAATTATCAATTCTTCAGAAGGTATAAAAAACATAAATAAATATGCACCTAATTTTAGAGCTTCAAAATTCATTTAAAAAAGACAGACTAGGGACGTCTGGGTGGCTCAGCAGTTGAGGGTCTGCCTTCGGCTCAGGGCATGATCCTAGAGTCTCAGGATCAAGTCCCACTTGGAGCTCCCTAAGGGGAGCCTGCTTCTCCCTCTGCCTATGTCTCTACCTCTCTTCTCTCTCTCTGTGTGTCTCTCATGAATAAATAAATAAAATCTTTTTAAAAAACAGGGTAAAAAGAATAACAAACAAATTCTTTATCACAGCTAGAGATTTTAACAGTTCTCTCTCAACAAATCATTTAGTAATTGCTCAAAAATCAGTACATATATAAGATATTTGAACAACACTACAACCCAGTTAGACTTAACTGAAATTACAGAGCACTATATTCAATGGTTTCAAAATGCTAATTTTTTTTTCCAAGTGCATACACAATTTTCATCAAGATGGACTACATTCTGGGCCATAAAACAAGGCTTATGTTTGAATAAATTGAAAATTGAAAAATATTTGGAATCTTACAGAGCATGCTATTTGAACACAAGTTAAATATGGCATTGTAAGATATTTAGAAATAGTGGAAAGTAAATAGTACACTACTCAGGAGACCTAGTTTAAATAAGAAATCACAAGGGAAATTATAAAATATTCTAAAGTAAATATTAATGAAAACACAGCATATCAAAATTTTGAAATACCTAAAGCATAGCCTAGGAAAAATTTACACCTAAAAATACTTATAAGAGAAAAAAAATTAGACCAATTAACTAAGTTTATAATTCAAATTATCCTTTTTCAGGAAGATGCAATATAAAACTACAATCAGGCACTACTTAAAGCCATTAGTATGATTAAAATTAAAACAACAGAAAATATCAAATGTGGGTGAGAATGTGAAGCAACCAATATTCTCATAACATTGTTCATACAATGTATAATAGTACAACCAGTTTTGGAAACTTTGGAATTTTTTTAAATAAAAATAAATACCTACCCACCTTGTGACCTTGCAACTCCTGTGTTAGATATTTACTTAAGAAAAATGCAACACATTTCTACAAAAAGATATCTGCAAGAATGTTAATAGCAATTCCATTTGTAATACCCAAAGTAGAAAAAAAACACAATTATTTATCAGTATAATATAATGGATGCACAAATTGTAGTACACAATGGAATACTACTCAACATTTAAAAAAATGAACTAATAATACAACATAACAACATGGACAATCTCAGAAGCAGTGCATTGCAATGCCAATAATAACAAATACAAAGTTAAATAAAAAAGACTATGGTGATCAAAATCAGGAAATGTTTGATCATGGGAGATGGGATTTATTGAAAGTGGGCAGGAAAAAACTTTGTATTTTCATGAAAATGTTCTATTTTGATCAGAGTGTAGCTACCAGTTCCAAGAGAACAAAATTGTAGTTGTAGATTTACCAACTGCAAACCATCCTTTGGAATTCCCACAATTCAGAGCTTGCACACTCTCATCAGAATACCGTATTCACTTAAGGCTCTACTTTGTCTTTTCTGTTCCTTCCACGTTTCATTGTCCATATTTACCTTAACATACAACCGACAAAGGCTACTAGATTCAGCCACAAACTGCTCCATAACTTCTCCAAAAATTCATTTTTATTTAAGAGTGAGAAGAAAGAAAATGATAGAACAGTGCATAGTGACCAAGGGGATCTTTTGACTCTTTGTCTCTAGAACTGTATGGCTCATTATTCATTATTATATTATAACATAGACAATAGGGCAGCCGGGGTGGCTCAGCAGTTTAGCGCTGCCTTCAGCCCAGGGCACGATCCTGGGGACCTGGGATTGAGTCCTGCGTCGGGCTCCCTGCATGGAGCCTGCTTCTCTCTCTGCCTCTCTCTCTCTCTCTTTCTCATGAATAAATAAATAAAACCTTTAAAAAATAAAAATAAAAGACAGTAGATGGAAAAAATAATAATAAAGGTAACACATTAAAGATAGGTAATAGAGGGGAGTCTGATTCTCCCCTTCCCTCTGCCCCTCCACCCCACTCATGCTCACTCTCTGTCTCTAAAATAAATAAATAAAATCTTTAAAAAATGATAGGTAACTTTTATTGAGCAATTAATACCTGCCAAGTATTGCCTAAGCAGTCAGCATTAATGTAATCAAATAATCCTCATGGCAGTCCTATGAAGTAGGTATGGACATCTTCTCCATGTTGAAAATGATAAAACTAACTTATAAAAATAATAAATTGCTCAAAAATACACAGCTAGGAAATGGGAAAGCTGGGATTTATGACTTGGCATCTAGCTTCAGAGGCTATATTCTTAACTCATTGTACTCTGAATAGGTGAGTCATCCACAAAAGGCACTTGCCACAAGTGATTATATAAATTTGGATTAAGTTGATTACACCTAAATAAAATTAAAAATCATTTTTTTGTTACAATGGCCACATTTCAAGTGTTTAGCAGGCACATGTGACTAGTGACAGCCCTGTTGGACAGTGCAGATTTAGAGTTTTACCTAATATAATTCCCTCTCCCAAATCAGACCCTGATTTTTTATTAAGTATGTCTGATTTCATAGTGAAAGTAAGATCACATTAATGAACTAATTCAAAATTGATTAATTACTATTCTCCCCTGCTCATGCAGGATTTCACTTCTTCTTCTAAGTATCCCTCCACAACCATAGTTCTTGGAGATGCTTTCCATATGCTGCTGGGGGACAACCACCTTAAAATTTCATTGCTCTTATGGGAGGAACCACTAATGCTCTAGGTGCTAACTCTTGAAAGATTAGTAGGGAATCAAACATAGAGAAATGCATTAGAAATCTATGGCTTTTCATTTTTTGTATCATATTCCGTTCATGTCATCTTAAAATAATATCCTTATATTGAATATATTTCAGAGTTAATATCTCTTCTATTTTTTAAAATCTCTATTTGATTTTGTATTTCTCACTCCCTCTGTTTTCCTGTTACCACACACACACACACACACACCCCAATGTGTATACCAGCATGTAGTAAACCTATAATGATGTGAGAAAAAAATGAACATGTTGTTTTGAGAATCTTTACATCTGACCAGTAAGATGAAGTCCCTGGGTCACAGTCATATATTGTTCCAACATCCCTTATGTGAATTCTTTTTCAGGAGGACCCTCGATTTCTATGGGTCAAGACTTTTGTTGGATCAGTTGTACCAACTCATTGGATGTGCAATGGCACAGCACTGGCTAGAGCTGAGATGTCCTCTTACAATTAGGATTATTGGGCCCATAATGACATAATTCCTTCCAAATCCATTTGAAGAGGTCTTATTATACTTCCTTCTTAACTGGGCTGATAGTATGTCTTTAAATGAGATGAACCCATGTATGTCTTACAGGTCTGATAATCAATAGATATGCATTTATATTTCAGTGCCACCCAAATAGCAATCAAATTGATTTTTGTTTGTTTTTATTTTATACCTATCTTTATTCATTCTTCTTTCTTTCATTTCTCCTTATTGTCAACTACATGTCTTTTCTAGAGCTTGCTCTACTTTGGTTGGAGAAAGATTACTGCATCTAATTTGTTTCTTTTTTTAATTCGAGTTTTAATTTTTTTAGAGAGATAGAGTGTGGGTGGTACAGAGGGCAAAGGAGAGAGAGAATCTTAACCAGGCTCCATGTTCAATGTGGAGCCAGACATACGGCTTGGAATATAAATACCCTGAGATTATGACCTGAGTGGAAATTAAGAGTCAGATGCTTAACTGACTGAGCCACCCGTGCACCCCTGTTTCATAGATTTCTAAGAATACAATTTAAAATCTTTCTTCTGATGGTCCCTCTAATAACCCTAATGTTTCCAAATTCAGTACACAGTATCCCACTGTAGAATGATACCCTCTGCAGCATTGCCCTAGCCCCTTCAACTGGGTTGTGGACAGCAGCCACAGCTTATTGCCAATGATACCTTCTCAAGGAATGTGCAGGGAAGTAGCACAAAAACCCAGGAAATATAAAATAATATGGCTTTGTGTTCTTCACCGTGAGGATCTGAGGTAGAAGAGGACTATTTATTAGAAGAGGATTGATAGGGACACCTGGGTGGCTCAATTGGTGAAGCATCTGCCTTCGGCTCAGGTCATGATCCCAGGGTCCCGGAATGGAGCCCCGCGTGGGAGGTGTGGGGGGTCTTGGCTCAGTGGGGAGCCTGCTTCTCCCTCTCCCTCTGCTGCTCCCCCTGCTTGTGCTTGCTCTTCCCCTAAAATCTTTCTGAAAATAATACGAAAATTAAAACTTTTTTAACGAAGATAATTAATAAATAACAGAATGTTATATATATCAAGTCTGGACAAATGTGAAAGACTCCAGGGAAGGAGGACATCAATGAAAAATATTTTAAGTCCTTAAGCAATTATTTTAGACAAAATGTCATTTATTCATCCAGTTGTCCAGTTAACATTTGTTAAGCACCTGCTATGTGCCAGCACCACAATAGATGTGGGAATGAAAGAAGTAAAGAATGTCTTCCCTGGTTTCAAGGGTTTTGTAGTCTTAAAGAAATTCTTTTAAAAAGAGATGCAGTAGGCATATACACAAAAGAAAAGGTATGGTTAAATCCACTTGCTGTTGAGGTGATTATAATTTCTTATAGTAAAGTTGCACCACTGCAGGGTCATTTGCTTCAGGTGGGAGATGAGATGGTCAGATGAAGAGATGTTATTGTTGTGGGAATGGTAACACTTTGCTCATATCACAGAGATATTTGTGTAAGGGGAAGCAGCAAAAACCAAAGTGACCATTTAAATCTTGACTGCAACTTTGTTCTGATATGTTCTATTAATGCTCTGGTTTTTCCTTTCATATGCTACTTATATGGGATTCCATACAGAGGTCATTTACTGCACAATAACAAAGACATGTGGCCATGGAAAAACATGTGGAGAAAGATCCTGAATAGTGTCTATGGGGCTCAGTAGTGTCCTACTGAGATCATTTCTTGTCCGTTCTTCTTCTCCTTCTCTTCCTCCCTCTTCTTTAATTTATATTCTGCTCTTTATTCTCATTTTCTCTTTATAAAAGTTGTATGTTCTCCCTTTTTCATCTTGATTTTTTCTTCCAGCCTTGTTATTTTGAAAAATTTCAAACCTATAGGAATGTTGAAAGGCAAATACAATGAACACCTGAAAATCTTGCCACTTCTACTGCTTTTAAAATCTCTCTCCTCTCTCCCTCCCCTTCCCTTTCCCTCTCTCTAGCACTCTCCCCCTCTTCTGCCTCTGTCTTTCCCTCTGTCTCTGAGTCTTTCTCTCTGTCTTGTTCCATTTCTCTTTCTCTCTCTGTCTCTCTGTCTCCTCTCTTTCATTATTTAGTTCTTGCACCTTTCAATATTAAATTACCAAGATGTAACTGTTGAGGGCAAAAACATTCTCCTGAATAATGGCAATACCATTATTAAAATAATTGTACATTGGCAGATAATACTACCTAATATACAATCTATGTCACCATTTCACCGGTTGTCTCAATAGCATCTTTATAACAGTATTTACTAGGGAAGGATGCTCAAAATCCAACCAAGAATCTCACCTTGCATTTGCTCCCCAAATCTTTTAGCCTCCTTTAATATATGATGATTATGACATTGACATTTGCAAATAGGTCAGTTTTTTAAATGGAGTGTTTTATATTCCAGATTTTTCTCATGATTAGATTCAACTTAAACTTTTGTGTTGTTGCTATGTGCTTCCCATACCAGAAAACACCAAAAGGTACACAACTTTAGTATGACCCATTATAAGTGATGTTAACTTTGTGCCCTAGGATAAAATAGTATCCACTAGATATCTCTGTTGAAGAGGAATCTCTTTCCTTTGTATTTAATACACAAAATTTGCGGTAATACTTTGAGACTCTACAAAAAATTAGTTGGCCCTAAAATCTTTCACCCAATCATTTAGCATCAATTGATAATCCTTGCTTAAATCAATGATCATAATGGAGTTAATAAAATGGTTCATATAGAGTCTTTCATTCCTTCTATATGAATTAGCCAGCATTCTGTAAAGAATAATTCCTCAGTTGAGGCACCTGGGTGGCTCAGTTATGCACCTGACCCTTGATTTAGACACAGTTCATGATCTCATAATAGTGAGATAGAGCCCTGCATCTGGCTCCATGCTTAGCAGGGAGTCTACCTGAGATTCTCTCCCTCTGCCCCTCCATTCTGCTAGAGCATGCAGTCTCTGACTCTGTCTTGCTCTCTTAGATAGATAGATGATGATGATAGATGATGATGATAGATGATAGATAGATAGATAGATAGATAGATAATCTTTAATAAAAGAATAACCCCTTAGCTTTTCTCTTTTTCTTTTTAGAGATAGTACTCTATAGACTCTAATATTATTTAATATTATTAAATATTATTTAATTTTGTTTAATATTTGTTTAATATTATAATTTAATATTATTAATATAATTTGTTTAATATTGTTTAATTTTAAACAATATTAATATTTAATATTATTATAATTCATTGATATTAGTATCCTTTGTTTAATATTATTATAATTCATTGATATTAGTATCCTTTGGTATTAAGTTGTTTGAATTTTGATGACTCAGAGCCCCTGCAAGTGAATCTCATGTTGTTGGTTTTGTTTTGTTTTATTTATTTGTTTTGTTTTGTTTTGTTTTCATGAATCCTCATATTGGGAGCTTCTCTTACTTTTGGGCGCAATGATATGTTCCAAAGCCACTGTGGTTTTTCCCTGACCTAGACCTGGAATCAGCATTTTCTTCAAGGAATCTGATTTTTATTAGTGTGTTATTTAAACTAAGATATGAGCACAAAGTTTGTCATTGCTACCAAAGTTTCTTCAAGTATCTTTTCAGTGATTTCCTACTGACACTTCTAGTTCCAACCATATATATATATATATATATATATATACACACACACACATTCCATCCTACTATCCACAAAAATAGTAAAAAGGAATAGTTTGAGAATTGCTACATCATGACCACAGTTAATCTACTAAAATAAAATTCTCTATGGTTCAGCAATTATTTGGGGTCCTTTGAATAAATCCCACCAAAGGTGGTCAATAGGAATGCTCTGCTCAAAATTATTACCAATTAATTCTTTTGGCTGTGTACTAATATGATCAACTTGATACGCAATGTTTTTTGCTTGTTTTCAATATTAAGAGTTTCTTTATCATCTTTTTTACTTGAATTTTTAATAAAATGGTTTAACAATATGGTTCAAATGTCAAAGCTATGAAAGTATACAATGAAAGAAACATAACTATATTCCATCTATGCTGACCTATCTCAGGGAACCATTTCAATATTTCCCATTTTATCCTTTCATGTTTATTTTTGAAAAATTAAAAAATAGATTCCTTTCCTTACACAGAATCTGCATATGCTTATGTATGACATATGTGTGTGTATTTTGCTTTTTAAATTTAATAGTACCTCTCTTATATCACTACATATCAGCTTATATGTATATTTCTCACTCCTTGTTCTTTAAACAGTGCCATTGTGGGGTGTCTGGATAGTTCAGTCACTAAACACTGGACTCTTCACTTCAGGTCAGGTCCTGATCTCAGGATCAGGGGATGGAGCCTGGTGTCGGCTGCCATGCTCAAAGAGGAGTCTCAGAAAGGGAGACAGAACGTAAAGACTGCTAACTCTGGGAAACGAACTAGGGGTGGTAGAAGGGGAGGAGGGCGGGGGGTGGGAGTGAATGGGTGACGGGCACTGGGTGTTATTCTGTATGTTAGTAAATTGAACACCAATAAAAAAATAAATTAAAAAAAAAAAAGAGGAGTCTGCTTGAAATTCTCTCTCTCCTTCTCCTTCTGCCCCTTCCCCTGGCTCTCTCTCTCTCAAAATAAATAAATAAATATTTAAGCAAAGCCAATGTGCCATCGTTTTTTTAAATACTTTCCCACTAGTGAGAATTTTTGAGTTTTGTAATATTTTACTATTTGACATACATACAACACAGTGGATTTTTTTGTGCATATGATGTTTCATATTTCTGGAGGTATATTTTCAATATAAATTTCTATAAATAGCAGTGCCTGGCCGAAGGATCAATGTCTTTGCAGTATTTTTAGATACTGCCAAATCCTCCTCCTTAGGGTGGTTTTACCTTGCATCCACATCAGCAGTGTAGAATGATGATATCTACACCAAGTCTCAAATGGAGTGTGCTGTCTAGCCTTTGACTATTTGCCACCTGATGGGTAAGAGCTGATGTCTCAGTGAAGCATAACTTGCATGTGCATGTATGAGTGAACCTGAACACTTTCCCATATTTAAAGCATTTGTATATCTTTTCCTATAAATTGATTGTTCATGCTTTTCCCCAATTTTTGTAAAGTGTTTTTGATCTCTTGTTATTTTAATAGTCCTTTACATATTTGTGAGCTAGATTTTTATATTTAATCTGAGTTGAAAACATTTTCTCCCTGTACCTCACTTGTTTTTTTGACTTTATGCTTACACACATATACAAAAACTTTTCTACATGATCAAATTTTTAAAAACTAAGTTGTAGGATTCTAGACCATTTATAGCATGCAAGTAATCTAAGCAGACCCCTAAATCCAAGACATTGAGCTTCCAACCAGAGAACCATAGACACAGAAGAAGTAGACATTCAGGTTGAATAAGTGGAGGCTTGGAGCAAGTATCTATCCTGTGCTTGAGGATAGAAGGATGAAGGAGCTGTGCAAATGAGGTCTTTAGTGTGTTAGAAAAGTCCTAACCAAAGGTAGAACTCTGTGCATGAAAGCAGGCTATGAGTGATAGTAATGGAAATTAGATCATTAAGATGGAAAAAAGATCTGTGCATGTCTTAAAATCAAGGACCCAAGCATTCATCTTTGCAGTGCCTATGTATCTAGCATCAGGAAAATACTCTGTTAATATTTTTAGAAGTGAATGAATTGAATCTAAAGTAGAACAACAGGGAACAATCACAGCAGTGGAGTAAAAATAGTAACAGTACTAATTTAGATGCATCCCTGTGCATGTACTTTTAAGTAAATCAGTTTGCTTGAACTTTCAATACAAACGTCATTAAAAAAAAAAAAAAATCCATCACCGCATTAACTCAAACTGGCCATGCAGACAACAAGACTTCGTCCTTTTAACAATAAAATATCTCTCAAATGTATTGGGACATGATAGTTGGAAAAAGCTACTCTTTTTCTTTATTCCCACAGCACTGAATATTTTAAATACCTACAAGAAGCTATCAATACATATTCATGGATTACTAAACCAATTATCTAAACCTAGATGTTGGGCTCTTGCTTATATCCTCCTATCATTCTCTCAAAAATCAGGCCAATTTTGAAGAGAGATACGAGGCAAGGCCAACTTATTTTTGTTTTTCTGTTTGTTTTATTGGAGTTTAATTTGCCAACATATAGTATAACACCCACTTTAGTGGAACACAGTCTTATGGGGAATTGGCAACCAGTGCTCAAAAGGGAGCATTTCACAGGAATCCTTTTTCCTCCGATAGCCAAGTGCTCAGCTTTTGAAATGAGAAGAGAAACTTTTTTTTCAGTTGTTATTGAGTTTCCTTTTGGTCAAGTATATGCATTCTTGCACAGCTGGCCCCAAGACCCCTTCAAGATATAATCAGCACAAATACAAATATTTGCCAGCCCAGCTCATAAGCTAGAGAAAAACAGCGAACACACCTCCCTGTCAGACCATTGCTTCTGTTTTTCTTTAGTTTGATTTCTTCCTAATAGACAAAATTCACTGCTGTGCCCAGCTGGTTCTTATGTCCTTTTAACACACATCACAGAGAGTAAACGTATGATTAACCATTCCTGACAGACTTCAACAAAGCGCATCAGGTAATTCATTGTTCCTTTGTGGATATCAAAGAATCAGCCCCATGCTGCTGGCTCAAAATATCACCCTCCAAGAAAAGGGAATGGAGAAAGAGAAGGAAATTTCCAGTCTGTTTATGTTAGTAAGCCCTGTCAATCCAAATATCCCCATCTACAAACTCCTACCTTTGCAGTCCGCATTCCGTTTCACCAGACCTCACTGCTCAAGTGCTAAAATAGAGAGAGAGAGAGAGAGAGAGAGAGAGAGAGAATAGACATGGGACACTATTTGGAAACCCTTCTATTAGCATTGGCTGTGCTGTTAGACAAGCTTCACCTCATATTTTAGTTTTTCCATGATGAAGTAGAGATTCATAAATGCAATTGCATTATAAAGCAGTTGATGATTTGATATCAGTTATCTTCATCAAAATGGGACGATATTTTATTCAGTGCTGCACCCCTACAATCTGGTAAGGATAGGCACATGCTTCCAGGTTCGTGCTCATCAGTGTCTATTAAGTGGATCTCGAGGTGTAGGGCCTGGATTCACAAAATCATGGCACACTGGCAATGCAGATTCCCAAGCCTCTTCCAGACATACTGAATTGTGTTCGAAAGAGCCCTCTGGCAGATACTAGTGCATGCTGGTGTGACGAACCATTGGTTTACTAAAACAAAAAGAAAGCAGGGAGGAAAGGGAGTAGGTGAATGTCACATTCAATTTTGAGATGCACCAGCTTTTCCGGGAAGTTCTGATTCCTCCTCTCTACTAGCAGCACCCGTGTTATCTGGCCATATCATTAACTTAACCACAGTATATTGACTCCTTGTTTACATGTCCTGGCTTCCAAAACAGATCATCTTGACAACCCTATTAATTTTTGTAGTCTTAACGCTAGTATAGCTCATGGAGCACAGTGGGCATGCACATTTGTTGAATGAATGGATGATAAGAGAATAAGCCTATACAATGTTCCTTTGTAAGTATGAATGCCCACAGTCATAGCCCTCAATTTTTTGTGTAGGAATGTGTAAATTATTAGAAAAGGCAGAAAGAGAAGGGTCTAAAAAGAGTTACCACATAGAAAATATAAGAATGTGTCAATACATATATTTGAAATGTGCTTTTTTTTCTTTCAAATGGTCATCTAGGAAATAAACAGAATGGAGGGACACATCCCTCCTTCAAATATGTAGAATGGTATAATAAGCCTATTGACAACTAAGTGTTTATAATGTACCCTTTTACTTTATTGGTTATTGGTTTTCCTGAGTTACCATAAGGAAATACTACAAACTACATCAAGTAAACGTCAGGAATTATCTCACAGCTCTGGAGGTGAGAAGTCTGACCTTAAGATGTTGTTGAAGCTGGTTACTTCTGAAACTTGGAGGGAGGGATCTGCTCCAGGCCTCTCTCTTTGACTTCTAGGTGATTGTCTTCATGTTCACATGGAAGTCTCACTATATGTGTGTCTGTGTTCAAACCTCCCCTTTTAAAAGAACGCCAGTCCTTTTATTGGATTAGGGTAACCCTTATTTCAACTTGATTGCCCTGTAAAGATCTTATTTACACATAAGGTCATATTCTGAGGAACCAAAGATGGATACATCAACATATGAATTTTGGAGGGACATAGTTCAACTAGTAACATGCCCCAACTGTTCTCTTACTCTTGAGGTGTTCATGGCTTGAGAAGAAGCAAGTAGCAAAACTCAAAGTAGGAAAATGCCATGATTTGCATGAATATTTCCTCCTTGCCAGAACACATTAGACCCCATGACCTTCATGAGTGGCTGGTGTTTGGTGATTTCCTGAACCATTGTGTCTCACCTGTTTTACACCCTGTTGTCTTCTATTCTCCTGATCCCCTGGGATTCCAACCTTACTACTCAGATGCCTTGCTTTCTATGTCCTTCTCTTGGCCCACAGGCCGTGTTTCCCAATTATGATTCAGCTCTCTTATTAGTTCTGCTCTTTTGCCCCTCCCTGTCAGATCGCAGGGTCTCCTCCCTCACATGCTCTGGCCACCTTCCAGCGGGCAGCCCAGGGAGGGAGAACATGATGCTGAGGTCATAGCCCTCTGAACCAGGTTTGCTGGGTAAAATCCAGGCCCTGGTACATTCTAGCTGTGAGATCTTAGCCAATTTCCTAAAATATTGGTGCCTCAGTTTTATTGTTTGTAAAATGTAGAGGTCAATAGGACCAGCCTGGTGGGGTTCTTGGGGGGATTAAATGTTCGAGATGGTGCCTGGTATATGGTAAACTCCAGAGAATCATTTGCTGCTGTTCCTCTGCTGTCTGTCTGTCCATGTGGATCTGATGATATGCTACTTCATCCAGTCTGAAGCACTTCTTGCTCACTTGTTAGAGCTTCTAAAATGTAGACTCATATTATACTGGGATGTATGTTATGAAGGTTTTTTCCCTACTGAAAATTTTCTATTAATTCAAGGATGCATCTTAAAATCAATGTCATTTTAGAATTGAATAAGTAATGTGGTAAGTCTTGCTATTTAATGAGAACCTATTAAGCACCAGATTGTAGCCATGTCTTCATAAATCTTAAAATAGTTCTGCAAGGAAAGTTTTAATATCTTAACCTTCTAGGTGGGAGAAGGGATAGGCATCATAGATTCTCTGAATCTGAAGGCCACCCAATCAGTAAGATGGCAATGCCAAGATCTACAACCAGGTCTGTCCAATGCCTGGATCTTTGCTCTTTATGCAATGCTGAGAGGATAGCATGTTTGTGCCCTTGCTTATTTTTTGTTTGTTTGTTTGTTGTGTGGTGTTGTGTGATGTTGTATTATGCTCTGATGGTTTGTGAGACAGCCCACCTCTGGTCAGTGTGTAGGTGAACCTGTTTGCTTCCAATGCTCTTTTGGTCAGTGCAGCATCTGGTGTTGTGTGGAACTAACGTTTGTTCATCAGACCACATAATTAAGGATTTACTCTCTCTTCATCTTCTTTATTATATCAGTACATAATTCTGTCAAAGTGAATACTGCTGTGATCATTAATTGTTGCTTGCATATCTACTTTATCTCTCTAGTGAGAATACAAGCCTCTTACAATCAGGAATTACATCTTGTGTTTTCTGTACCCATGGTGTTTTATAAAAGCAGAGTAAACAAAAATTAAAAACAAAACAAAAGAAAAGTCCTACAGGTCTTTAATAAGTGCTTATTTTCTATGACTTGGTTTAAAAGACCTTTTAAGACAATGGTTACTAAAGTAATCTGATACCCCCTAATGTGCCAGTAGAACAAGACACAAGACACCTATGTGTATAGGTGAATAAAGGTTATCTGATCATTATCCTCTGTGTTTACTGGGTTAAAGATGGCAAACCTGCCCTGCGTGTCGTCTTTCCTCACGCTGCATCCATGGCAGACATTACTAATTGATCAAAAGCTTTTACTGTTAAGGTTAGATACAGACTGTTTGCATCACAACACTCTAAGCAATAACTACCAATCTATTTGAAGTGACTTGCAAAATGAAGCTAATTTGACATCCCTTGTTTCACTCATCTGTGGCTTTGAAAGTAGAGAACGGGGATCCCTGGGTGGCGCAGCGGTTTGGCGCCTGCCTTTGGCCCAGGGCGCGATCCTGGAGACCCCGGGATCGAATCCCACGTCGGGCTCCCGGTGCATGGAGCCTGCTTCTCCCTCTGCCTGTGTCTCTGCCTCTCTCTCTCTCTCTCTCTCTCTCTGTGTGTGTGACTATCATAAATAAATAAAAATTAAAAAAAATAAAATCTTTAAAAAAAAAAAAAAAAAAGAAAGTAGAGAACGCAGAACATTTAGGAGGAAGAATTATTGCAGCAGAAGTTGGTCAACTGAAATACATAACCTGGGGGGGTCTCCCAAGTGGCTACAGTATAAACATTTTCCTACTTCAACGAGGGTAAGTCTACCCTGATTTCAACATCATATGAGTACTGGAACAAGGGGGATTTTGTTCAGAAGCTACCCAATAAGAATTAATTCCATGATACTCTGCTCTGCAGGAATTCCATTCCTTTAGGCTTTTATAAGATCTGTATGTTCAGGCTCTACCCTGGACCATTTATTTATTTATTTATTTATTTATTATTTATTTATTTATTATTTTTTATGGAGTTCAATTTGCCAACATATAGCATAACACCCAGTGCTCTTCCCACCAAGTGCCCCCCTCAGTGCCCATCACCCAGTCACCCCAACCCCCCGCCTACCTCCTTTCCACTACCCCTCGTACATTTCCCAGAGTTAGGTGTCTCTCATGTGTTGCCACCCTCACTGATATTTTCACTCATTTTCCCTGCTTCCCCTTTATTCCCTTTCATTAATTTTTATATTCCTCAAATGAATGAGACCATATAATGTTTCTCTTTTTCCGATTGACTTATTTCATTCAGCATAATACCCTCCAGGTCCATCCACGTCAAAGCAAAAGGTGGGTATTTGTCGTTTCTAATGGCTGAGGAATATTCCATTGTATACATAGACCACATCTTCTTTATCCATTCATCTTTTGATGGACACCGAGGCTCCTTCCACAGTTTGGCTATTGTGGACATTGCTGCTATAAACATTGCTGCTATAAACATCACTGCCTCTATATCTTTGGGATAAACCCCAGCAGTACAATTGCTGGGTCGTAGGGAAGGTCTAGTTTTAACTCTTTGAGGAACCTCCACACAGTTTTCCAGAGTGGCTGCACCAGTTCATATTCCCACTAACAGTGCAAGAGGGTTCCCCTTTCTCCACATCCTCTCCAACATTTGTTGTTTCCTGTCTTGTTCATTTTTCCCATTCTCACTGGTGTGAGGTGGTATCTCATTGTGGTTTTGATTTGTATTTCCCTGATGGCAAGTGATGCGGAGCATTTCCTCATGGGCTTGTTGGCCATGTCTATGTCTTCCTCCATGAGATTTCTGTTCATGTCTTTTGCCCATTTCATGATTGGATTGTTTATTTCTTTGCTGGTGAGTTTAATAAGTTCTTCATAGATCTTGGCTACTAGCCTTTTACCTGATACGTCATTTGCAAATATCTTCTCCCATTCTGTAGGTTGTCTTTGAGTTTTGTTGACTGTTTCTTTTGCTGTGCAAAAGCTTCTTATCTTGATGAAGTCCCAATAGTTCATTTTTGCTTTTGTTTCTTTTACCTTCATGGATTTATCTTGCAAGAATTGCTGTGGCCGAGATCAAAAAGGGTGTTGCCTGTGTTCTCCTCTAGGCTTGTGATGGAATCTTGTCTCACATTTAGATCTTTCATCCATTTTGAGTTTATCTTTGTGTATGGTGCAAGAGAGTGGTCTAGTTTCATTCTTCTGCACGTGGCTGTCTAGTTTACCCAGCACCATTTATTGAAGAGACTGTCTTTTTTCCAGTGGATAGGCTTTCCTGCTTTGTCGAATATTAGTTGACCATAAAGTTGAGGGTCCACTCCTGGATTCTCTATTTTGTTCCTTTGATCTATGTGTCTGTTTTTGTGCCAGTACCACACGGTCTTGATAATCACAGCTTTGTAGTACAACCTAAAATCTGGCATTGTCATGCCCCAGCTCTGGTTTTCTTTTTCAGTATTCCCCTGGCTATTTGGGGTCTTTTCTGATTCCACACAAGTCTTAAGATGATTTGTTCCAACTCTCTGAAGAAAGTCCATGGTATTTTGATAGGGATTGCATTAAACGTGTAAATTGCCCTGGGTAGCATAGGCATTTTCACAATATTAATTCTTCCAATCCATAAGCATGGAATATTTTTCCATCTCTTTATGTCTTCCTCAATTTCTTTCAGAAGTGTTCTATAGTTTTTAGGGTATAGATCCTTTACCTCTTTGGTTAGGTTTATTCCTAGATATCTTCAGCTTTTGGGTGCAATTGTAAATGGGATTGACTCCTTAATTTCTCTTTCTTCTGTCTCATTGTTAGTGTATAGAAATGCCACTGATTTCTGGGCATTGATTTCGAATCCTACCACACTGCCGAATTGCTGTATGAATTCTAGCAATCTTGGGGTGGAGTCTTTTGGGTTTTCTACGTACAGTATCATGTCATCTGCGAAGCGGGAGAGTTTGACCTCTTCTTTGCCAATTTGAATGCCTATTACTTCTTTTTGTTGTCTGACTGCTGAGGCTAGGACTTCTAAGACTATGTTGAATAGCAGTGGTGAGAGTGGACATCCCTGTTGTGAGACTGATCTTAGGGGAAAGGCTCTCAGTGTTTCCCCATTGAGAATGGTATTTGCTGTGGGCTTTTTGCAGATGGCTTTTAAGGTGCTGAGGAATGTTGCCTCTATCCCTACACTCTGAGGAGTTTTGATCAGGAACAGATGCTGTATTTTGCCAAATGCTTTCTCTGCATCTCTTGAGAGGATCACATGATTCCTGTTTTTTCTCTTGCTTATATGACCAATCACATTGATTGCTTTACGAGTGTTGAACCAGCCTTGCATCCCGGGGATAAATCCCACTTGGTCATGGTGAATAATCTTTTTACTGTATTGTTGGATCCTATTGGCTAATATCTTATTGAGAATTTTTGCATCTGTGCTCTTCAAGATATTGGTCTATAATTCTCCTTTTTGGTGGGGTCTTTGTCTGGTTTTGGAATTAAGGTGATGCTGGCCTCATAGAACGAATTTGGAAGTACTCCCTCTCTTTCTATCTTTCCAAACAGCTTTAGTAGAATAGGTATGGTTTCTTCTATAAACGTTTGATAGAATTCCCCTGGGAAGCCTTCTAGCCCTCGACTTTTGTGTCTTGGGAGGTTTTTGGAGACTGCTTCAATTTTCTTCCCTGGTTATCGGCCTGTACAGGTTTTCTATTTCTTCTTGTTCCAGTTTTGGTAGTTTGCGGTTTTCCAGAAATGCATCTATTTCTTCTAGATTGCCTAATTTATTGGCGTATAGCTGCTCACAATACGTTTTTAAAATCGTTTGTATTTCCTTGGTATTGGTGGTGATCTCTCCTTCTCATCACGATTTTATTAATTTGAGTCTTTTCTCTCTTCTTTTTAATAAGGCTGGTTAATGGTTTATCTATCTTATTAATTCTTTCAAAGAACCAACTCCTGGTTTTGTTAATCTGTTCCACAGTTCTTCTGGTCTCTATCTCTTTGAGTTCTGCTCCAATCTTTACTAACTCTCTTCTTCTGCTGGGTGTAGGATCTATTTGCTGTTTTTTCTTTAGCTCCTTTAGGTGCAAGGTTAGCTTTTGTATTTGAGTTCTTTCCAGGTTTTGGATGGATGCTTGTATTGCGATGTATTTCCCCCTCAGGACTTCTTTTGCTGTATCCCAAAGATTTTGAACGGTTGTATCTTCATTCTCATTTGTTTCCATGAATCTTTTTAATTCTTCTTTAATTTACTTGTTGACCCTTTTAATTTCCTTGTTGACCCTTTCATCTTTTAGCAGGATGGTCCTTAACCTCCACATGTTTGAAATCTTTCCAAACTTCTTATTGTGATTTAGTTCTAGTTTCAAAGCATTATGGTCTGAAAATATGCAGGGGATGATCCCATTCTTTTGGTATCAGTTAAGACCTGATTTGTAACCCAGTATGTGGTCTATTTTGGAGAAAGTTCCATGTGCACTTGAGATAAATGTGTATTCAGTTGCATTTGGATGTAAAGTTCTGTAAAGATCTGTGAAATCCATCTGGTCCAGTGTGTCATTTAAAGCTCTTGTGTTTCTTTGGAGCTGTTGTGCTTAGACGATCTGTCGATAGTACAAAATGCTGTGTTCAAGTCACCAAGTATAAGTGTATTATTACCTAAGTATGTCTTAACTTTGGTTATTGATTGATATACGTGGCAGCTCCCACATTAGGGGCATAAATATTCATGACTGTTAGGTCCTCTTGTTGGATAGATACTTTTAGTATGTTATAGTGTCCCTCTTCATCTCTCACTACAGTCTTCAGGGTAAATTTTAGTTTATCTGATATAAGGATGGCTACCCCTGCTTTCTTTCGAGGACCATTTGAATGGTAAATGGTTCTCCAACTTTTTATTTTCAGGCTGTAGGTGTCCTTACATCTCAAATGAGTCTCTTGTAGACAGCAAATAGGTGGGTCTTGCTTTTTTATCCAGTCTGAAACCCTGCGCCTTTTGATGGGATCATTAAGCCCATTCACATTCAGAGTTACTATTGAAAGATAGAATTTAGTGTCATCATGATACCTATTCAATCCCTATTTTTGTGGATTGTTTTCTTGGACTTCCTCTTTCTTTTACAGAGTCCCCCTTAATATTTCTTTCAGAGCCGGTTTGGTGGTCACATATTATTTCAGTTTCTGCCTATCTTGGAAGCTCTTTATCTCTCCTATTCTGAATGAGAGCTTTCCTGGATAAAGTATTCTTGGCTGCATGTTCTTCTCATTTAGGACCCTGAATATATCCTGCCAACCCTTTCTGGCCTGCCAGGTCTCTGTGGAGAGGTCTGGTGTTAACCTAATACTCTCCCCCATAAAGGTTAGGTATCCCTTAACTCTTGCTGTTCTAAGGATCTTCTTTATCTTTGGAATTTGCAAGTTTCATTATTAAATATCGAGGTGTTGAATGATTGTTATTGATTTTAGGGGGAGGGGTCTCTCCATCTCCTGGATCTGAATGCCTGTTTCCCTCCCCAAGTTAGGGAAGTTCTCAGCTATGATTTGTTCAAATACACTTTCTTGTCCTCTGTCCCTTTTGGCGCCCTCGGGAACCCAAATTAAACTTAGATTTTCCTTCTGAGGCTGACATTTATTTCCCTTAACCTATCCTCATGGTCTTTTAATTGTTTTTCTCTTTTTTCCTCAGCTTCCTTCCTTGCCATCAACTTGTCTTCTATGTCTCACACTCGTTCTTCTACCTCGTTAACCCTCATTGTTAGGACCTCCAGTTTGGACTGCATCTCATTTAATTGATTTTTAATTTCAGCCTGATTAGATCTAAATTTTGCAGTCATGAAGTCTCTTGAATCCTTTATTCTTTTTCCAGAGCCACCAGTAGCTTTATAATTCTGCTTCTGAATTGGCTTTCTGACATTGAATTGTAATCCAAATTTTATAACTCTGTGGGAGAGAGGACTGTTTCTGATTCTTTCTTTTGTGCTGAGTTTTTCCTTCTAGTCCTTTTTCTCAGTGCAGAGTGGCTAAACACAAGTTGTAGTGGAAAAAGGAGAAAAAGAGAGACAAAAGAAAGAAGAAAAAAAGGGGGCAATAAACAGAAAACAAAAAACAAGGGGGGTATCCTCTGATTCTATATACTGTAAATCCCTCGACTTCCCCTGGAACTTTCCAAAGCTGCTTGGTCAAGAACTTGCTCTTCTCCTGTCCTTCCAGCTGGTCTTCTGGGGGAGGGGCCCGCTGTGCTGGTTCTCAGGTGTGTGCACCTGGGGGAGCTGCCCAGCCCCCTGCCAAGTGCATGGCTCAGTGGGAGCTGTTTATCCTGTGAGGCCCTGCTCAGTCCCAGGTACAAGGTGACACCAGGAGGAACAACAGTGGTGGCAGCCAGCTCTCCAGCTCTGGAGTCAGCTCCTGCAGTAGCTACTGCAGTGTCCCAGTCTGCAGGCCGCTGGATGCTCTGGGGGCGGGGGCCACCGATATGCATAGTTCGGCGGCACCCGTGGGCAGGAGCGTCCTCGCTTCCTGTGTCCTCCCGGCCACTGCCTGTCCCGGAGGGAGTGCCAGATCCTGGGCTGTGTCCCCCAGTGCCCTGGGCTCCAGGGCCTGTGCCGCTGGAATGGTGCTCTGCTGCTCAAGCTGTCGCTTGGGCTCCTCCCCGGGTGTCACCGGGCGCGCACTCCAGTCCTTTCTGGTGCCCGCAGTATGGTGCGCTCTCCCTGGGCGCAGGTCCTGTGTTACTGCCCTGGAGCCTGAGGGCATCCCCGCCCTCCTGGGATCCTGCCCCAGCTCCCTGTGAGCGCCTTTACCTCCGGGAAGGTTGGTGCAGCTCCTGCTTCTCCGGGACGGGGCTTTCCTGTCCTGGGGACACTCGCCCCGGCCTCAGCCCGGCTCCTCCCGGGGCCCCTCCCCCTTGGGTGTCTTTTGTTTCTTTATTTCTTTTTCCCCGTCTCCCTACCTTGATAGAAGCGTGAACTCTTCTCACTGTAGCATTCCAGCTGGTCTCTCTTTAAATCTCAGGCCGAATTCGTAGGTTTTCAGGATGACTTGAAAGTTATCTAGGTAAGTTGGTGGGGATGGGTGACTTAGGGACCCTACTCTTCCACCATCTTGCCCCTCCTTCTACCCCACACCTCTCAAATCTGCCCAACTTAATCAGAAATCTTAAGGAAGGAGTCCAAATATTGGTCTATTAAAAATAGTTTCCCAGGTAAATTAAAATGCACTGTCAGGACAGAGAACCAGTGTGCCTGGGTGTTGGCTGATAACAGTTCCACTGAAAAAGATGCCTTCTAGGGGTGTTTGTGTGGAGCCTCTTGGCAAACAAAAATCCTTAGCAAACCTCCACAAATGTATACATATTAGTGGGATTTTAGGCCATAACATTCCATGGGGAGCCTTGGATTGCCCACATGGATGACCTTGCAGTGCTCATCTCCTCATGCCCAGCTATACCACAGCTGTTAGAGAGGAGCACCTCACACATAGTGATAAGCTTCTAAAGTCACAGGGTCTGTCAAGTTACAAGTTATTTACAGGTATTTCCAAAGCAGTTGGCCATTTTTTTCCCTTTCCTATTAGAAGCTGTTTGCCAGAGAGAAAAATAATTAATTGCTTCACATTCACAAATTTCCATAAAGTACTCCCTTCAAAATTGCTGCTTGCATTTTTTTCCCCTGGTGGTTTGCTTGTAGCTAGTCTCAATGAAACTTTCATGGTTTTTCTTGAGAAAAGAACATCTTGAAGCTTTCATGAAGAGTAAGTTTTAGAAAACTGGATGGGGGATCCCTGGGTGGTGCAGCGGTTTGGCGCCTGCCTTTGGCCCAGGGCGCGATCCTGGAGACCGGGGATCGAATCCCACGTCGGGCTCCCGGTGCATGGAGCCTGCTTCTCCCTCTGCCTGTGTCTCTGCCTCTCTCTCTCTCTCTGTGACTATCATAAATAAATTTAAAAAAATTAAAAAAAAAAAGAAAACTGGATGGGATTTCTCTTTCTCTAGGTGGCAAAATTCACAGAGCTGTTGTTCTTTTGTTTCATTTTGTTTTAGTAAATAAGAGTAAACTGCTCCCAAGATTTGTTCATCTTCTCACTCTTCATCATTGCAAGTACTTTCTCAGCAGTGGGTTCACCTGAACATGAACTAACAGGGTCCAGCAGCCACTCACAGAAAGTAACACAAACTTAGAAGGCAACACGGAAATAGAGGTACAGTATCCATTATTGGACTCCTTCTCTAGTTGCTCTGACCTTAGCATCCATATCCTCCCACTAAAGCCTCTCAGGATACCCTAATTCTACCTCTTATTCCAAATGGTCATAGCTGAAGTCATTATTTATACTTCTTCTGTTATTTTGATGTTTGCCTCTTTACATAATTTCAATCCACTGTCCACTATCCTGCTGTTGTCCTTGAAATGCTTGAGCAACCGTTTTAGCTTGGAATTGGCAGACACCACAAAACAAGAGCTCTCTAGTCTCTGCTGGTCAATGCTAGATGATAAACATTTACCAGCCAATAATACTGAAAGAGAAAGAATTGTGGCATGGAACCCAAAAACAGACCTGAGGCAGTGAGAAGTGATAGCAGATCTTGGAGAAAGAAAATAGAGTAAATAATGTTGAAGTTATTTTGATTAAATATGAGATAGGATTTGTGTTAGGTTTTGCCCCTCCCTCTATGACCTTGGGGTGCTTTTTTCATGTTTATATCCAAGGAGTAACTCAACAAATTCTTGAAAGTAAATTTACACAGCTCCTGAGAGAAGTGACTTCCTACAATCAGAAATGTTTAAACAGAAACTGCAGATCCTCATTGATCCCTAAAACCCCTGTCTCCATTAGTTTGAAGATGCACTGGACAGTTCTGAGCCTTGGAGCTTAGTGACAAATCCCAGCCCTGACTCATACTACTTGATATTGTGATAGTTAACAAAATATCTCCACACAATTTTCAAGGAAATTCTTCAAGGAAAATATCCCAATAGCTGTGTGATTCGTGAGTTATGGTGCCTGGTCAGGGAGCTCAAGGTCTAATGCAGGACTCTGAAAGATAAGTAGATATGCACATGAAGTAAAGTTCCTGATATAGCAAAGCACGGGGTCTTCTAGGGACCCATACAAGGCACTAATCTTACACCAGAGGCTAAGTTGTTTTTTTTTTTTTTTCTTTTTTGAGAATGTGTTAACACCCAGAGTTAGCAGAGCAAGAGGCAGAGGCAGTGCCTTCTGGGCAGGCTGCACTTCAAATACCCAAAATCTGGATCCTTGGAACAAAACACAATTTTGCTCAGGACTAGGATACTCAGCAGGAAAGAGTTGCTGAGTTAGCCTCTCAATGGGGCTGTGAAGCTTTATTCTCCTCATTGCTTAAGCACAAACTGTGGTGGAAGTATGAAGACTTCATTTCTTTGCAGAAAATGACCCTGAAAGGAAAGCCAACTGCTAATGCTTGCAGTGCCAAGGAGGAGAAAGGGGTGATTCCAAGCCAGAAAATAGCTTTATAAATTACTTTGGTTCTATATTTATAGAACAATTCAGGGCTTATAGGGTTCAACTACATTTTCTGGTTATATTTACTGCAACTAAGGTTGGAATTACATGCTACAGTGTATGCAAATTTGGGGAATTGTGAACATTTCTCATAAACGACAAGGGTCTGTTCTAGTTCAAATCATTATAGCTCAAGTATAAAGAAAATCATGCACTGAAGCCCAGCTTCCAGAAGTGCAGCATGTTCTGCTGTATTACTCCCTCCCTAATATCATAGCTTCTGTGGAGGTTTGAGGCTCATGGTCACTGAGGGAAACACAGCCAGTCTCACTAGCACAGACCAGGGTGGCCTTTTGCTGTTCTTCACGCTTACGCCTCTTGAATAAAGCCAGAAATAATTTTCTGAAAATAGAGATTCATTTGGTTGAGTTATTGAACAAAAATAAACACATCAAAAACTTCATCATGATTTCAAGGTTTAATGTGTCGTGTCAATTTCTTATTAGTGTCTCAAAGTTGGATTTTTAATGGGACTAATTGCTTGATCAAAACAATTGCAACTAGTTTCCTGCCCAGGATTTGAGGCCAATCCAGAAGGCATTGGTTGTAGCAGCTGAAGTCCTTGAGGCTGAGATAGTTTGTGGGTGAAATTAACTTGTGAAGCTCAATACAGAAGTAATCCACAGAAGGGTGAGAAGATGTTAACACTGATGAGTTCAGTGGTGAGGGAAATATGGATGTGTGTATGCTGATTTAGAGCCTAAAGTGAAATAGTTGACACTCTGTGAATTTTCCTCACATGTGTTCAGAGGCTCAAGAACAAGTTGAGGATTTTCTTTTGCTATTGGGGGTAGGAGTAGGTTTACTGCTTTTAACACAACATCACCTCACTTGCAGAGTGCCTGATCCAGGATGTTAAAAAATTATCTTACAGATGACTTGGACTGCTGGATTCTATAGATCCCATTCCCAAATACTAGATATTTATAGAATTCTATCCTCTCCTTTGGGGGCAAAAGCTACTCTCCATTGCAGTATGCCCCTTATAGTTTGGTGGGAAAATATAATCAAATTACCTGTAAAGAAATGAGAGTATGAGTGATACTTGCCAATTCTAGGCATGGCCCATAAGAAATATTCCACAGGTACATCCTCATACCCTATCTCTTCTGATGATAGGATGTCAATATTGCTGATACCAGAGGAGAAGGTGGAGTCATAAACCAGATAGTCCCGAGTCCCTGAATCGCTGGTTAGAGTAGAGGCACCTGCCAAGCAGGAAAAATCTATTCTGGACTAGTACCTGAGGAAGAAATAGACTTCTGTTGTAGTTGAACAGTAACATTTTGGAGTTGATTTCTAGAAGCCATCCTACTGTGCTGGTGATGTTTGCTCTCTGATCCACGCTTTGGCTTTTTGTACCCTGCTCTTTACCCACAAAAGCTATCTCTATAGACTGCATCCCCTGGAGTCCTTTTTTTCTCCAGCTTTTGGTTGACTTTAATCAACATGACTCATGAGCAGCAAATTATAAGATGAAATGTCCAGCAGGAGGCAAGTAGAAAGGAGAAGACAGGAGGAAGGTGCTATCCTCATGCTCCCTCTTGGTTTATCTCAGGCAATGACTCTAATATGGCTACAACTATGACCAAATGCTGGTGACAGGGATCCCTCTAATCTTCTTTCAGGCCAAGGCTGTTAATGAATTTCCATTGTCAGGAGACCTGGGCAACTTGTCATGTTTTATTTGTTCCCTTAGCCTTGCCCAGACCTTTGTAAATAGTTCTTTTCTTAAAAATCTATTCAATCAAATCATGTTGATCATGACATCTATTCCCTCTGGGACTCTGGCAGATAGAAATGCTATAACTCCCTCACAGCCTAACCTTACCCTTGCCTGGACACCTCCCTTAACCCTCAACTTCTTACATTGCTGATTTCCAGAGAAACACAAAATAAGAATGTTTCCCAGTCTATTCCCATGCTTATCATAAA
This sequence comes from Canis lupus dingo, assembly GCF_003254725.2. NCBI lineage: Eukaryota > Metazoa > Chordata > Mammalia > Carnivora > Canidae > Canis > Canis lupus. The sequence goes on along the minus strand of NC_064261.1, from coordinate 25,265,128 downwards.
GGCTGTGGAAATAGAGGCCTGGAGAGCTTTCCTAAAACATTCAGCATTTTAGGCATGGAGACAGGACTGTGATGGAGAAGGAGTGAGCATGAAGAGGAGAACTTTCTAAAAAAGAACAGAGCTGGAACTAGACACACCATAGTTTTTCCCCTAAAGACACTTCTTTGTCTGGCTGCGAAGGAATGGTCACCCTGGGAAACATCCCTTGCCATCTGCCCTCATTCAGTTAGGAATTACGTATAAGTGTTGGCAAGAAGTATGTTGGGAACCCCATCCCATACCTAGGAACCTGATCTTCCTGTTGTGAATCCACAGGGTTCCCTCGAAGTGAGCCCCTGGCCCCTGCATGTGTGTCCTGTGGCAGATGTGCCTGAAATCAGCATGAGGGTTGACCAGGTTCCTTCCCAAGAGAATCTCCTCCTTCACATTATGGCACTGAAGACATTCCCACCATCATCACCAATAAACTTCACAGGTAGAATGTGCTTTGAGAAAATGTGATAGCTAAGTCACAGCTATCAAGGTTACCTGGAGGGAGAAGAGACAGAGATTTAGGGTCCTTGGCTCACTTAGATAGTGACAAGCAGATAAGAAAGCTTGGAATAAGGGTGGCAAATCCATTCTGCTGTTCTCAAAGGAATTGTGATTGCTTTTTCTCTCTTGACTTTCCTCCTAACCAGCTTTATATTTCAGGAGCTCATGTGGCCCCTTGGAAGGACTTGTCCCACTGCACTCTTAGGGTTCTCTCTTTTGAAGACCTTATTTTCTAGTCCTGTTTCCCTGACATCTTCCAAAGAGCACACAAAATAAATCCTGAGACAAGGCACTGTGAGTTCTTTAGTGGCAGGTCTGCAATTCATGAGGGTCTGTATCCCTGGCACCCACACCAGGGCCTGGCAGCCAGCAGGTATTTGCAGAATGTTTGTACAATTAATGATATCCAACAAATGCAGTTGAAAATGCCAGAAACATCCTGAGGCAGGAGTTAATTTTAGCATATGTTTTCTTCAAATTGTAAATTTTAAAGTTCACCCATCTTGAAGACCACATTGAGAAAACTTAAGGAAAAAAGTTCCAATACCCTTTAACAGAATATTTAATGCTATAATAAAATATATGTGCCATTGCGTTTATAGAGATCAAAACTTCAATAATTTTTGTGGCAAGCTAAGTTGTGAGAAATCATATTACACTTAATATGCCAAGTAGTTAGCCACTGAGTCAATCACTGGCTATTTATTCTTATTTTATATCTTTGAGCTATCCCACTCCTGTGAATCCTCTGTGTCCTTATTATGTTTCCAGATAATTCAATTCTCATTGTTCCCATTCCCAATCACCTGCCTTGCTCCAAACTCATCAGATTTTTCTGTTTCTGAATCTTCACCAGATTGAATTATTTAAGTTATAACAAACTTCAGCAATCTTAAAAAAATTATAACTCATCCTTCCTGACCTCTTACCTCCTTCCAAACCTGAATCTAAACACCTAATCAAATATATATCCCCTCCATTAACCCCATCTTCCACTGTGGTGCACTTATTTATCTTCTCTTCTTTCTGGAATAATCCAATCCAAGAGAATCAGAGTAAGAGAAAAATAAAGAGTTGAACTATTTTTTTTTCTGTTGAGAAAGAACAATGAGATATATAATATCATTTTAGAAATGAAATAGAACTAGAAGATGAAAAAATACAGGCTCCTATTAGATAAGGCAACCAAGATTCAGAGAGGTTAAGTGGTTTACCTAAGCTCACACAGCAAGTTATTAAAAATATAAGATTATACCAGGGTATCATAGGTTCCAATCAAGTCCTAATTCTACCCTTTTAAAAGTCTGTTTATCTAACATTTGTTCAGAAACAACAAAATTATAGTGTAATAACTAGAGATATTAAGCAGCTAATAGTGGATTCTGTCCTTGAAATGCATATAGTCACCTACAACTAAATAAGATAAAAAAGCACATTGATTTAATTTACATATAATTTATATTAATATAAAAATTAAAATTCCTATTAGTTTATAATATTTTATAGTTTTCAAAGTTTGTATAACCCCATTAGCTCCATGGTTTCATTTGACCTTGTGGAAATATCTTTCCTTAATTTCTGTCTTGGTCACATCCTTTCATAAGCCATTTCCATCTAGAACTTACAGTGATAATACTGACAGTCCTGACCCTCTCCACAAAGAGTTGTGAGTGTAGCCATGTAAGTCCTCCCGCTGATGTAATTTTGATCAATTTATTTCTCCCATCAGGGAATTTAGAGTAAATCACACTTTCCCAGACTTGATACACTTCCTGCCAAGCTGTGGTTCTCAAACTTGGTATTCCTGTGATTGCTGGGCTCCATCAAGATAGTGACTGATTCAGTAGGTCTGGATGGGGCCTGAGAATTTGTATTTCTAACATTCCTTGCTGCTGCTGCTGCTGCTGCTGCAATTGGTCTGGGGCTGCACTTTGAAAACTACTTTTTTCAAAGCATTGCTTTCCTGCTTCGACTTAGGACTCATCTACCAGAAATTAAAACCTGTGAATTAATTCCTACTCTCCTAAATGCAGCACAAAGGGTTCTTTGGGGAAGAAACCAACTTCCTCCAACACCTCTGAGGGGTCATCCTAGGTTTCGCACTGATGTGTGGACTTTTCGGGTGATGGTGCTCACCACTGCATCATAGTAGTCTGTGTGTTTGTCTCATTCACAAGATGTGAAAGAACAGGGGCAGATTTTGCTGCTGCTGTGGCTGGCTGGCACTGTTCCTGGCACAGAAATGGTTTCATCTGTGCTGAGATAGGTGCCAAAGTAAAGAGGAATACATTCAACAAGCATACATTGAAGATTTGAACTGTGTGAGAATCTGGGCCCAGAATGCATTTGTGAAGTGTCAGGAAGAGGCTAGTTGGTTAAATTGGTTAAATTGGTGACTGATGCCAAGGCCATCCTTGGCTCCTTCCATCTGTGTGAGTATGCCACACTACCTCAAATGCTGAGATCTATTTCCACTCTCTGAATCTGGGTATGGTCTGGTGACTGCACTTGGTCAGTGTAATGTGGCAGAAGTGCCATTGAGCCAGTTCAAGGCCTAGTCTTTTATTGTTGTTGTTTTCAGAGTAGTTTTTTTTTTTTTTTAATGTTATTTAAAGTCAATTTGCCAACATATAGTATAACACCCAGTGCTCATCTCATCATGTGATCTCCTTAATGCCTGTTACCCAGGTACCCCATTCCCTTACCCTCCTCTTCAGCAACCCTTTGTTTCCCAGAGTTAGGAGTCTCTCGTGGTTTGTCTTCCTCCCTAATTTTTCCCCACTCAGTTTCCTCCCTTCCTTTTCACTATTTCTTTTATTTCACATATGATTGGGACCATATGATAATTGTCCTTCTCTTATTGACTTATTTCATTCAGTATAATACCCTCCAGTTCCATCCACTTCGAAGCAAATGGTATTTGTCGTTTCTAATGGCTGAGTAATATTCCATTGTATATGTAGACCACATCTTCTTTATCCATTCATCAGTCGATAGACATCATGGCTCCTTCCACAGTTTGGCTGTTGTGGACATGGCTGCTATGAACATTGGGGTGCAGGTGTCCCAGTGTTTCAGTGCATCTGTATCATTGGGGTAAATCCCCAACAGTGCAATTGCTGGGTTGTAGGGTAGCACTATTTTTAACCTCTTGAGGAAACTCCACACTGTTTTCCAGAGTGGCTACACCAGTTTGCATTCCCACCAACAGTGCAAGAGGGTTCCCCCTTCTCCACATCCTCTTCAACATTTGTGGTTTCCTGTCTTGTTAATTTTAGCCATTCTCACTGGTGTAAAGTGGTATCTCATTGTGGTTTTGATTTGTATTTCCCTATTGGCAAGTGATATGGAGCATTTTTTTAATGTGCTCATTGGTCATGTGTAGGTCTTCTTTGGAGAAATGTCTGTTCATGTCTTCTGTCAGGGCCTAGTCTTGAAGAGATTTTGTAGCATCTGCTTTTACTCTGTGAAATCAGACACCATTTAGGAAATCCCACTACCCAGAAACTTCCATGCTGTGAGGAAGCCCAGGATAAGTCTGTGGTGGTGCTGTGTGGAGAAATAAAAACTCCAGATATGATAGTGAAGCCTTCTTTGACTTTCTAGATCAGACCAGACACCAACCTCATGCCATGCCAACAGATGAGTAATTCCAGCTGATACCATGTAAATCCAGCCAACACTGATGAATCATGAGAATTCTGAAAAATAGTAAAATATTGTTGTTTTAAGCCACTAGTCTGGGGGTGATTTTTTACACAGCAAAAGGTAACTAAAAGAGGTGATATGTAGAATTTGGATTTAAGTCTCACAAGCTGTAATATCATTATTGGTCTCTGTAGACTAATATTACGCCATAAAACATCACATCATTTTGGAACAGAATAGGACTCACACACAATAAATGCAGTTAAAAAGATAACTTTGTTTCTCTCTAATATTCATCCATTCAAAAATAATTAATACGATCTTAAATTTATAATAAGAGATAAGGTTAAGAGTACAAATTCAAGAGGAATACTATTAATACTAGTCATAGTAATAATTATCATTACTGTACCCTTACTATGTAATAAACAGTGAGTTTTGAACAACTTTGTCACTTAATCCTCACAAAATGTCATTTTAGGGATTGTTCATCACAATTTAATGCAAAGAAACCTGAGGTCACAGGGGATCCCTGGTGGCTCAGCCTTTGGCCCAGGTCATGATTCTGGAGTCTTGGGATTGAGTCCCAGGCTCCCTGCATAGATCCTGGCTTCTCCCTCTGCTTCTCTCTCTCTCTCTCTCTCTCTGTGTGTGTGTGTGTGTGTCTCATGAATAAATAAATAAAATCTTTAAAAAAATGAAATCTGAGATCATGAATTAGGTAAATGAAAATAATGATCCAAATATTTATAATGTTTGTCCTTCTCCGACTGACTTACTTCACTCAGCATAATACCCTCCAGTTCCATCCACGTTGAAGCAAATGGTGGGTATTTGTCATTTCTAATAGCTGAGTAATATTCCATTGTATACATAAACCACATCTTCTTTATCCATTCATCTTTCGTTGGACACCGAGGCTCCTTCCACAGTTTGGCTATAGTGGCCATTGCTGCTAGAAACATCGGGGTGCAGGTGTCCCGGCGTTTCATTGCATTTGTATCTTTGGGGTAAATCCCCAACAGTGCAATTGCTGGGTCGTAGGGCAGGTCTATTTTTAACTGTTTGAGGAACCTCCACACAGTTTTCCAGAGTGGCTGCACCAGTTCACATTCCCACCAACAGTGTAAGAGGGTTCCCTTTTCTCCGCATCCTCTCCAACATTTGTTGTTTCCTGCCTTGTTAATTTTCCCCATTCTCACTGGTGTGAGGTGGTATCTCATTGTAGTTTTGATTTGTATTTCCCTGATGGCAAGTGATGCAGAGCATTTTCTCATATGCATGTTGGCCATGTCTATGTCTTCCTCTATGAGATTTCTGTTCATGTCTTTTGCCCATTTCATGATTGGATTGTTTGTTTCTTTGGTGTTGAGTTTAATAAGTTCTTTATAGTGTGGTACTGGCACAAAAACAGACACATAGATCAGTGGAACAGAATAGAGAATCCAGAAGTGGACCCTGAACTTTATGGGCAACTAATATTCGATAAAGGAGGAAAGACTATCCATTGGAAGAAAGACAGTCTCTTCAATAAATGGTGCTGGGAAAATTGGACATCCACATGCAGAAGAATGAAACTAGACCACTCTCTTTCACCATACACAAAGATAAACTCAAAATGGATGAAAGATCTAAATGTGAGACAAGATTCCATCAAAATCCTAGAGAAGAACACAGGCAACACCCTTTTTGAACTCGGCCATAGTAACTTCTTGCAAGATACATCCACAAAGGCAAAAGAAACAAAAGCAAAAATGAACTAATGATCCAAATATTTAAATAATTTCTCATCTTCTGTAAATGTAGACATTGATCTTGTCCATTTTCTTTCTTATTTTTTATTTTTAGATACAAGCAATCACCACATCTGTGCTAGGAACAAAATATATTGACATGTTTTTAGTGGCAAGAATGGGTGGACAAATTTTTGACTCAAATAAGAGAACAATTGGGTTAAAAAATGTTAAACACATTTCTCTATTCAGTAAATCTCAGAGGCTCTTTAGTGATAATGAGCTCTGTGAGTAGTACACAACCTTTCTGGAAATGATTTGACCTTGAAATCCTTTCAGACCATCAATTAACATCACATTTAGATAGTGGTATTCCACAAAATACAGATTGGAAAATGCTGTTATAGATAAAGGAATGAGGTGGTTGATTGATTGACTTTTAACTGAAACAACTTAAGTTGGGGGAAAAAAATCTGCCGATGTAAAGACACAGCTCCATTTAACCTTATGTTATTTAATTTTGCATTACTTTTTTGTTTGCATAAATTATGTTTTTAAATTAGAAATCATTAAACTTGTGCAGTTATACATATTTTAAAAATCATCTCTGATATGGAGGCCTGAGAGGCAGGAGACCAAATTCCAAACACAAACCTGTGCTCGGGAAGATTCATAAATATAGATTTTATTTTCCCCATAGACTATGCCATGTTATCTGTGACTTCCAGAGAAAATGTTCAATAGTGTGAAATAAGATATGACATAGATACCTCTTTTGCTCCACTGATGGAATCTCTTTCTGCTCTGATTCCATTCTAGAAGTGGTTCTTCCTATCCAAAAGAATGGAGTAAAATGTGTCCACCATAGTGTGATAGAAAATAAACATTGGCTTGAGTAATGGGACAGAAAAGAGAAAACATCCTAGCATGGCAAATAAAGCAAATGACTACTTTACAGAGAACATTGAAGAATATTTCAGAATCAAATAAAAAAATTCTGGAACTGAATTTATTGTAGCGGAAAACAAAAATAAACCTGAGTCTGTGACAGAGGTTTGCTTTAAAATAAGAGAGCTATAACCCATGTTTATAACCTGGTTTTGCCACTTTGCATAGAAAACACTTGGGGCATAGTCAGTTGCCCCTACATCCTTGTCACTTCAAGTGCTTCTCAATCCAGTTACTATTGGTACCAGGGTACCACAACTAGAATTCAAATAACTTTGTTTAAACAATTCTTCAGTATGAAAGGATTTATGAAATATGCTTAAGAAATATTTCTAATGCTATCAAAATATACTGATTTCTATTACTTGGATTGATTTTTATAATTTACCTAGCATTCTCTAACAGTACAAAATAGGGAAGTTTTTCAGTACATTATCTACTTTTTGGTAGGGAGAATAATATGTACATAAATGTAGATGGAAACTGATGTTTTAAATTCCTTTTAATTGAGCTATGTGTGATAACATTTACATGTGATAAAATTCACCTTTTAAACTATGCAGTGGATAAGTTCTAAATGAATGTAGTCATGTGACCACCATTATAATCTAGCTGTAGAATATTTTTGTCATCCCCAAAAGCCCCTTCTACCTCACCCCTGGCAATAAGTGATCCATTTTCTGTCCTTCAGTCTTGCCTGTTCCAGAGCATCATATGAATGGAGTCATTCCATTTGTAGTTATTATTTGTGGTCCATTTGATCTAAAACTTTTAAAACCTATTCATGTTGTTGAAGACACCTAACAATTCATTCTTTTTTTTTTTTTATTGAGGAATATTTCATTGTATGGATGCACCAACCATAACCTATTTGTCCATTCACTTGTTAATGTGCATTTGGGCTGTATTCAATTTAGGGCTAATATTAATAAAGCTGTGAATATTTATGTCTAGGTGTTTGTGTGGACATATGTTTTTATTGTTCACAGATAAGTAACTAGGATTTAGACTGCTAGGTAGTATAGTAAGTGCATATTTAACTTTGGATGAAATTGCCTGTCTTCCAAAGTGGGATTTTCAGTTTTCCCAAATCCTTACTAGTACTTCATATTGTCGCTTTTTGAGTTTTTTTAAAGATTTATTTATTTATTTATTTATTTATTTATTTATTTATTTATTTATTCATGAGAGACACAGAGAGAGGCAGAAACATAGGCAGAGGGAGAAGCAGGCTCCATGCAGGGAGCCCTCTGTGGGACTCCATCCCAACACTCTGGGATCATGCCCTGAGCCAAAGGCAGACGCCCAACTGCTCAGCCACCCAGGCGTCCCAAGTTTTTTTTGTTCTAGCCATTTTAGCAAGTGTATAGTGGTGTCTCAATTAGTTTCAGTTTGCATTGTTCAGACTAATGATAGACATCTTTTAATATGCTTATGATGGCCCTTCATATACATTCTTTGGTGAAGCACCTCTTCATATCTTTTGATATTTAAAAAATTTATTTTTAATTAATTGGTTTATTTTTATTGAAGTATAATTAGCATACAATGTTAAATTAGTTTTGGGTGGATAGCAGAGTGATTCAATAATTCTATTCGTACTCAACGCTCACCATGATAAGTGTAGTCACCATCTGCCACCATGCAATATTATTAAATATTACAATTTTCCTATGCAGTACTTTTCATCTCCATGATTTATTTATTTTATAACTGGAAGTTTGTACCTCTTAATCATATGTATTTCATTCAAACCTCACCTGCCTCTTCTTTGGCAACTATCAGTATGTTATCTATGTTAAGAGCCTGTGTTTTGTTTGTTTTAGATTTCACATGTAATGAAATCATATGGTATGTCCTTCTCTGACTTATTTTCACTTAGCATGATTCCTTCTAGGTCCATCCATGTTGTTTTTGACATTTTTTTTAATTGAGCTGTTTGTCTCATTACTGATTTATAAAAATTCTTTATATATTCTCGCTTCAAGTTCTTTTGTCAAACTATATATTTGGCAAATATTTTCTCTCATGTGTAGCTTGTATTTCCATTTTCTTATAGTGTCTTTTGAGGAGCAGAAATATTTAGCACCTTTGACAAAGTATAACTTGTCCTTATTCTTCTTTTAGGATATGTGTTTTTTGTGTCCTTTCTTTGCCTAAGCCATGATAACAAAGATTTTTCTCATTGTTTTCTTTAATCTAAAACTTTTGAATTTATAGGTTTTACATTTATGCTATGCTCCATTTCATGTTAGTTTTCTATATGGTGTGGGGTAATGGTGGTTTGTTTACTTAATTTGAATATGAATATTTAGTCATTCCTACATCATTTGTTGGAAATACTGTTGCTGGTGTTATTGTTTCCACATTAAAATGCATTGGCACCTATGCTGGAAATCAACTGACCATTTGTATGTGGGTCTATTTCTGGACTTTGCATTGCTCTCCATTACTCAAAACCTCTGTCCTTAAAACATACCACATTGTCCTGATAACTGTAACTTTTAGAGTGAATCTTTAAGCCAGGTAGTATAAATTCTCCAGCTTCATTTGTTTCTTGTTTTTGATATTAAAAATCCTTTGCAGGCAGCCCTGGTGGCTCAGTGGAGGCATCTCTGGTGGCTCAGTGGTTTAGCGCCGCCTTCAGCCCAGGGCCTGATCCTGGAGCTCCATGTCAGGCTCCCTGCATGGACCTGCTTCTCCCTCTGCCTGTGTCTCCCTCTCTCTCTCTCTTTCTCTCTCTTTCTCATGAATAAATAAATAAATGAATAAAATCTTTTAAAAAATCCTTTGCATTTCTATATAAATGTTAGAAGTATCATCCATTTCTTCAATTATCCAGCTAGGATTTTGATTGGAATTACATTGAGTCTGCCGGTCAATTATATATATCATAATAGCATTGAGTCTTCTGATTCATGACCATAGAATATACCTTCATTCATTTACATCATATATTTTTTCTTGCTAATGTTTTATAGTGTTCAATGTATGTACTTGCACATTATTTATTATATTCATCTCTAAGTACCTCAAGTTTTATTGCAATTGTGAATTATATTAATGTTTTCATTTCTATTTCCAGTTGTTCACTGCACATATGTGGAATTTCAATTTATTTTTATATACCTGGCCTTTTTCCTGCAACCTTTCTGAGGTCACTTACAGAATATTTCTAGTAGCTTCTTGTACATAATAAGATTTTATATGTAGGTTGCAAATAATTTTACTTTTTTGCTTTCCAAATTGTATGCTATTATTATTAGCCTTATTGCACTCAGTGACTCTAGGCAAGTGACTTTTAAATGCATAAATTATAGAGCAGCCCTGGTGGTGCAGCGGTTTAGCGCTGCCTGCAGCCCGGGGTAGACCCAGGATCGAGTCCCACATCGGGCTCCCTGAGTGGAGCCTGCTTCTCCCTCTGCCTGTGTCTCTGCCTCTCTCTCTCTCTGCCTGTCTCTATGAATGAATAAATAAAATCTTAAAAAAAATAAATGCATAAAGTATAGACTTACTATTAGATTTTTATACTTATGTTTTAAAATCATAACACTATACAATTGATATTAGTATTACTCTTGTAAAAATTAAGAAACTGATATTCAGAAACTATGTATTGACTTAGTATTAACTCACATTTTATTTTGTTAAAAACTATTTATTCCCATTAAAGAACTATTCTAAATCGTTCTCCCGTGCCCCAAATTTAGTTATCCCTAGTGTTCTGTGAGGTTTCTTTCTCCCCCATAGCATGAAAAGGGACCCCTTTTACAACATTTGCTCCTTCTGGGATCCTTCCTTTCCAGCTTATTCTCTTTCCTCCAAACATGTAGACAAAATACCTGCAGTTACTACACAGTGAAGCAGGGCACTAGGAATAATTAATAAAATGCATGCTTATTGTCCTCAAGCTTTCCAGCAGATAATTTGGAGACTGACTTTTGGAGGCATGCATGAAATGCAAGAGGTGCAAAGAGGCAGGTTCATTTATAACTACAAAATACACTCAGAAAGAGTCTACTATTAAAGGGAAATGTGCAAAAGGTAGAAAGATCTCACTTTTTGATGTGTTCCAAGAAAGGACAAAGTGCTAGGTAGTGAGTGATGAGAAATATGTTTGAAGAATGTTAGTCATAATTCTGATGGGAAAATGCAAATGAAACATTCTAGGTGTTTCAAACAAATAATTTAATGCAGAGAATTAGTTCCTGAAGGCTGGTAGGATTAAAAAGTTAAATAGAAAACAGTGAGGAAACCCTTGATTTAGAAACAACAGTTTCTAAAGAATGCCCTAATACTCTTTGTTTGGGAGGGCTTAGGAAAGGGATGAAACCAGCAGAGTTAAAAAGCTAGAACTGGCAGCAGAAGCTTAAACCATGGCAAAGACTGACTAGTGGCAGTTGCAACCTTTCCATAAATGGCTTCTAGGGATGCTGGTGGAAGCAGAGGAAAAATCACAAAGAAATGCCCTCTGTCTTCACTTCTGTCCTGAAATTTTGCAATCTCCTATTGAATGAATGCAGCAGGGAGCCAGAAGGCAAGAGTTTCCAGGAAATGAAGTTTCCTGTGATATAGGAACAGAGGATGTGGAAATAATATAAGAGGAAGCAGGCAAATGATGATTTCAGAAGGATACATGGGGGCCATGGAAAGAAGGCCAGGAAGATGTCTTGAAGTCAGTGACCTGGTTGTACTGTCTTCTTTTCTGCTGCCTACTGTTCTCTGTCTGTATTTCCCAGCTGCTGAGGACATGGATGGCCAAAATCAAGGTACCAAATAAGACCGAAAAAAAGTGTATTATAAGATTCATACTATTAGATGATTATATATTGATATATAATATGTATCAAAATATAATGCTTCCCCCAAAATACAATTTCAATTAGAATTTCAAAAATATATGGAGAGATTGAATAAAAGTACCTGAAACGTTATATGAAAGTATAAAGTCTTGAGAATAGATGACATTTAAAAATGTCTTTTGAATTTTGACTTGCTGGTATAGCAAATTATTACTACAGAGCTACTGAAATTTTATGGCTATAGTTTGGCCTACGAGTACACAAATAGATCAGTGAGATATAAGAGAGAATATATAAGAGAGAATAAGGTAATAGACTACCTTATATGTTCAGAATGTTATAAATGGCAAAGATGGCATTTTAATTCAATGGCAAAAGGATGGATTGTTTGGTAAGTGGAATAAGCACAGCTGTCTATCCATCTGGAAGAATATAAAACTGGACTTCCTTTTTATATAATGTTAAAAATAAATTCCAAATGCATTAAAGACTTATTTGCAAAAAATGCAAGAAAATATGAGAGAGTCCATGGACATCTCTGGGCAAAGTAGGTATGAACCTACTTGAATTTATATATAAAAAAAGTATAAGTATTATGTATGGCAAGAGATAAACAAAGTCAAAACACCAAAGATAGCATAAATACTTGGGGAAGTACTTGCAAAGAAGAGAACATATAGATGCTCATTATTAATAGTATACAAATATATTTTTGCAAATTTACAAGAAGAAAACAAATAATTGAAATGAAAAACATGAGCATAGATTTAGAAGAGGCTATTTACACAGGAGCATATCCCAATGGCCCTCAGATATATGAAAAGATGCTCAAACACAATAGCTACAAGTGAAATGCAAATTAACAATGAAAATTTAATTACATTTATCAATTTAGCATTTTTTAAGAGAGGGGGGGGTTGCAAGAGTGGGAGGAGGGAGCAGAGAGAGAGAGAGAAGAGAGGGAGAGAGAATCTCAAGCCAACTCACCACCAAATATAGAGACTGATGCAGGGCTCAATCTCATGACCCTGAGTTCATGACCTGAGCCAAAACCAGGAGTTGGATGTTTAACCGACAGAGCCACCCAGTTGCCCACATTTTTTTTAAGAGGAGTTATTATATTTACTGAAGGCAGATAGGTGAGGAATAAGGCAACCTTATATTGCTACAGTAATGTTACCAATTTTGAGATATAATTTATAAGACTCTAAAAATTTAAAAAGCAGATCCTCTTTGACTCAGAAAATACACCTCTGAGAATCTGCCCTACAGAAATAAAAGCTGTAGTGCATAAAAGGACTCCATCAGTAGAGAATGTTTGAATAAAATATTATGTATATAGCATGAATATTAAGACACCATCAAAAATAATAAATTGGAATTGTGCCAAGGGATTCTAAGATTAAGAAAAAAGTGTTCATAAAATGCCACTTTTGTGAAATAAACAATGACACTGGGCAGAAGAATCTTGTGTATGTATATGTATAGAAAACGTTATATAAATACAAAAAATATGGAAGAATAAATAAATTTGGTTTGGTTTACTGATAAGATCTTCTGGTAGAAACGGGAAGGACAGTAAATAAGTAGGCAAGCGTAAAGTGTGAGGAAAACATTTAAAGCTGTATAGGAAAAAAAAATAGCTGTATAGGTCCGCATCTCTATATACAAGATGATAATGGTAATAAATTTTGTGAAACTGTGTGTGTATATATCCAGTTACACATATCTAAGCAGATATTTATATTCATATTTACACATACATAGATGTGTTTATACACGCGTATCTACATATACGTGCACATATATACGTACACATATCTATACATATGTTTGTTCATAGAGACAAACAAAGATTGGTGAATAAAAAGCACAGCTTGAGGGTCTATCTCCCTGCTGAGAACTGAGTTTAGCAAGTCTACCTTTCAGCTTGCCGTGTTGCTGGTGCCAGAGTGGCTTTTTGCTGCACATTTCCCAAGTATTAAGCCAGAAAGCTTATTCTTGCAGTTCATGTGGCTCTTTCTAAACAAGCAAAGGGATTAATTAGGACGTATGACACTGTTGATCTTTATCATTTATTTTAGTTTGTGGTTTTCCTAAGTGATTACTCTAAGGCTTAGTCAATTACTTTTCTCTTTCCCTTGGGTTTCCCTAGCATAGAAATCATTTGCATCCATTTTAGAAGCACCAAGAAAGTAGAAGTCAGACTGCTTAGGCCTTAGTTTTTTCATCTGTGAAATGAGGATAATGATATACCTTAGTTTTTTCATCTGTGAAATGAGGATAATGATATACCTTCTTCTGGTGTCCTTATCACCCAGTGTGGTGATAATTAATAAGATAATTAACAGAATGTCAGCTCCTAGTAAAGATGTACTGTGTAAATAGGGCTTTGTTGCTAATAATTTTTCAATTTGATGATGTCACATGACTCATTTTTGTAAGAGTTTCATGGATGAAAACAGTCCATCAGAGCTGCTATAATTAAGCAGAAGGTAATGGAAGCAAATTCACTAATTTATAGACAGATAATCAACTATTTTACAACAAGGCTTTCGAGACTCGGAAAACAACTTAAATCTCAAGAGAGATTTTAGTAGTCTACCCAAAACCAGCAAAGAAAAGAAAACTCTAAAAATTACCTGCTCTTCATCCTAGCAGCCAGCCTTAGGTTGTAATTCTAGGGCCTCATTTTCTGTTGATGCAATCAATTCCTACTTTTCAGCTCTCTGAGATGTAGACTGTTCTCTGCTTTCATAAAAGCAAGGTTTTTAAAAATTCCAAACCATCTTTCTAAAACATAAATCTCAAATCCCATGCTGAACACCCTTAGCCAGTTCTTCTTTACCAATCAGAGAAAATCTAAGTATATTTACATGGTATCAGGCTGGCCTCCATGATTTTGCTCCTCTCCATTTTTCAAACCTTGTTTTCATGACCACTCCCCTCATTATTGTTCCCAGCCAACTATAGAGAGGGGTGGAGAGGTGGTCCATCACTGGTAGCACCCAGGCAGTATCTGGATTGTCCCCATATGACTCCTACCTATCTCCATCCATGGTTTCATCAGTGATTGAATTGGGACCCTTGTAAGCCTTTTGTGGCCAGGAGTGAGGGGTTAGACTATTCCAAGCACACTGGGCAAGGCAATGTGTAAGTGGAAGAACACTAAGATGCCTAATTATACAAAGTCTGAAGAGAAGGGAGGAAAAAAGGGGTAGAGTCTGAAATAGAGAGCTAGGAGCTTTAGAGACAAGAGATAGTGTGTGGAGGGAGACTCTCAGGATCACTGCATGGCAGTTTCCAACTGGTTTATCATTTATTTTTTTTTCCTTTAGGGTAAGCACCATCCCTATCAGTGCCCTCTATCTCCCCAAAAGCTGTTCTTGGGACTAATAGTGTGGCTTAGCTGGTGTTTAGTGTACATGAGCCTCAACAATGGACAAGACAACTTTAACTTCAAATCCCTCAGTGCAAATCCAAATGGAAATGGATATGCATATGCACTTAGGTGTGCCTATGTGAGGTGGTTACAAACCATAACTGAACCAACAAAGGAAGAGCCTAAACCGGTAATGCACTGGCTAAGACTCACCAACTGGCCATCAGATGAGGAACCCTGATTTGTAATCTGAAGATTGCCATGGTGTAAATATGTTTATTATAATCAATTTCAAGTTACCAATGCTTTTCAAAAATGGCCATCAAAATTCCTGATCATTTAAAAATTAGTTCCCTAGAATCAATATGAACCAACAACAGCATACCATCCAGCAAATAAGGAGCTCCTGGGATACAGACTACAGTCTTCTGATAATCATAGTTGAGAACTGTGAAATGAAATAACCAAATCAATAAGCACAGACCAAGACTAGAGCCAAAACCAACCAAAATTTGTGGGAAGCATGGATGTAGTGTACTCTGGGAGGAAGGGCCAATGTGATCTTTGATGAGGCAAAATCCAGACATATGAAGAGTTCCCTGATCCTAAGATGCCTCATGAGTAGCTATGAGGCTGCTGCTCCCCAAGCTTCTCCTTCATCACTCCCATGGCCATCATCTGTCTGGGGGTTGCTCTCTGATGGATCTCTAATGCAGATATGTTAAATATCCCATCTCTCAGTCCTCACAAAAACGCTGGAATCATTCTGCCCACTTTGTAGGCAGTGGAACTGTGGCTTAGAGAACTCAAGTAACTGCAGCACCCATGTCATTTATGATTTGATTAACTCTCAGAACTTGAAATTAGTAACTGTTGTCCAGTTTTTAATAATCTGTATTCAGTCAACATTTTCTAAATAAATTAATTTTAGATAACATTTTCAATTGACCACAGAGAATAACAGCCAACTACAATAAAAATTACCCCACTTACCTGCTAAGTAGAAATGAGGGGCGGGTGAGTTAGGTGACAATCACTGTTCCTTTTAATGCTGAAATTGTAACTTTTTGTTTTTACAATGTCTGCCATTCACTAGACCCCTACATATACAAGCTGCTTAGATCTCACTTCATCTGTAGAAGAATGTTTGAATAGACAAGTTGTCATCACCACAATACAGCTGAGGAAAGGAGGCTCAGGTTAAGTGACTTGCTCAAATTCATGCAATTTATAAGTGACAGAATCAATATCCACATCCAGGTCTGCCCAGTGTTAAACTGGGCACTCTTCCTTCTTGATGACATAACCACCCTAATTTCTTGTCTCTGCTACCTCCCTGGGGGCCTTGAGTGCACCCCTGTGGCTTCCTCCTGTCTCACCCTGACAGCAGCACATGTGTACAATTAACAGCAGTATGGGCAAAGCCATGTTTTTTATGTGCTCTGCTGTTTTCAACACATTTAAATTTGCATCCCGAATCTAAATGTGTGACACTCAGCACAACAGTCACCTCTGGCCAATTGGACTCCATGTGGAAAGCTATTCAATAAATGCTGATCAGAAAGTTCAGGGAGTTATGACATGGCATGACCCACTAGACCCCATGCTGCAGCCTTAATCACAACTGGAGCTTGTCTAAAATCCCTCCATTCATATGCACTAACATAGGATTTTAATCACAAATTTGCAGCTCTATCTCATTATGAAAGGGAAAAATCCCTGGCAATGTTGTTAATTGACCTTAATCTAATGTGATGTGTAATACACTCAGCTGGATCCTCAGGCACTCTAGAAATAGAACAGTAAAACACCTCTTAAATCTAAATTATATTTCAAATAGCAGATTAGATTATTCCCCACATCCTCAAACAAACCATAGCCTGCTAAAATTTATCTTGCACTTTCCAAACAAGGCAGAGACTCCAGCTTGACATGCTGAATGCTTTATGAGTTCATCTACCTTGAAAGTCACACCAGTGTCTTCCTAAAGGACTACATGGCTGATGCCTGTAAAGAAATGAGTGGTCTGGAATGAGGAACTGACCCACATCTGCACTGACTCTGAGGTCAGACTGACCTCGGAGGATCAGGTCATATATTTCAGAATCAGACAGACCAGGACTCATTGCTAATGTGACATGTACCAGCCCTGTGACCTCGGGCAAGTGACTTAGCATGGCTGAGGCATAGGACTCTTTGTTTGTAAAGTACTGAGAGCTATATATGCTTTACAGGCTTGTGATGTTTAGGGCTTGATGTGATGTTTAGGAAGAATGTGTGGAAATCTCCAGGTTCATAGTTGAAAAATTAAAGACATGATTAATATTATTATTTTTATGAGAGGGGATTGAGGATTTTAGAAAGGCCTACTCACAGCCACAGGATAGACTGAAATTGATGATATGACCATGTGAAATAAACTCTTCTTCCTTTTTTGTTTTTAAGTAACATTTTATTTGTGGTTAATATAGATGAGCATACAGGTATGAGAAATTATACTGAGGCATCTCATTTAGCCATTATATAGTTTTCCACAAGAATAATGTCCTGCAAAACTGTATCACAATGCCACAACCCACATGGGCATTGGCATTGTCACAGTCAAGATAAAGAACAAGTCCATTAGCATTCCTACATCTTCACTGCCCCTGGTATTCTTAACCCATGGCAACCATTAATCTGTTCTCAATTTCTATAATTTTGACCTATAATTTTTTATATAAATTGAACCATATAGTATGCAAGCTTTTGGGATTGGCTTCTCATACTCATTGTAATTTCCATAGGGATTTTTTGAGGTTGTTTTGTGTATCATAGTTCTTTCCTTCTCATTGCCGGGTAGTATACCATAACAGGGGTGGACCATGGTTTGTTTAACTATCTACTTAATAAAGCACAGCTGGTTTTTTTTTTCCAGTTTTTGAATATTTAGAATAAAGCTACTTACTATGAACATTTTTACATAGGTTTTGGGGTAGGATATAGTTTAATTTCTCTTGGATAAATGACCAAAGGTGCAATTGCTGGGACATATGGCAATTATGTGTTTAGTTACCTAAGAAACTATCAAACTTTTCCAGATTTGGCCCAGCCATTTCTACTCTCATTCACAATGTATGAGTAATCTACTTTCTCCACATCCTCTCTAGCATTTGGTATTGGCACTGTTTAGCCATTCTGGTAGGTGTGTAATGATATCTGATTTGTGTTTTAATAAGAATTTTTAATTTTTTAAAAGATATTATTTATTTATTCATGAGAGACAGAGAGAGAGAGAGAGAGAGGCAGAGACATAGGCAGAGGGAGAAGCAGGCTCCACGCAGGGAGCCCGATAGCCCAATGCGGGACTCGATCCCAGGACCCCAGGATCACGCCCTGGGCCGAAGGCAGGCACCAAACCACTGAGCTACCCAGGGATCTTAGAATTTTTTCTGATGGCCAAAGAGGTTGAACACTTCATTTTCTTATTTGCCATCTGTACAGCCTCTTTGGCGAAATGTCTATTCATGTCTTTTGCCCATCATCAAATTGGATTGTTTGAATTTTTACTGTTAAGTTTGACATTTGTGTTTTATATTCTACATGGGCCCTTTGATAGACACATCATGGGCATATATTTTCCTCCAGTTCCCATTTTCTTTTTTAATTCTTTGATCAGTGTCATTCACAGAGTAAAAGCCTTTAACTCAATATTTCCAATTTATCAATTTTCCTTTTATGGACTATGTTTATTTTTATTTTTATTAAGATTTTATTTATTTATTCGTGAGAGACACACACACAGAGAGAGAGAGGCAGAGGCACAGGAAGAGGGAGAAGCAGGCTCCATGCAAGGAGCCCAACGTGGGACTCGATTCCAGGTCTCCAGGATCACACCCTGGGAGGAAGGCGGCGCTAAACCATTGAGCCATGGGGGCTGCCCTATTTTTTTTTTAATATTTTATTTATTTATTCATGACATACACAGAGAGAGAGAGAGAAGCAGGGACACAGGCTGAGGGAGAAGCAGGCTCCATGCAAGGAGCCCGACGTGGAACTTGATCCCGGGACTCCAGGATCACGCCCTGGGCCAAAGGCAGGCGCTAAACTGCTGAGCCACCCAGGGATCCCCTTCTTTTTATGGACTATGTTTTTGGTGTCAAGTCTAAGAACCTTTGCTTCAGCCTAAATACTAAAGATTTTTTTCTGGGGCAAATTTGTTTAAAAGTTACATAATATTACATTTTATATTTAAGTCCATAATCCATCTTTAGTTAATTTTTGTATAGGATATGATATTTAAGTTAATGGTTCACTTTTGGGCCATGCAAGTCCAATTGTTTCAGCACCTGAAAAGGCTATTCTTCTGTTGGGTTACTTTTTCACCTTTGTCAAAAATCAGTTAGATGTATTTGTGTGGGCCTATTTCTGGTTCTTTATTCTGTTCATTGATCTATGTACCTGTCTCTCCACCAGTACCACACTTTTGATCATTATAGCTATATGGTGGGCATTACTATTGAGTGGAATGACTCTTTCCACTTTGATATTCTTTCACGATTTTTTTAAAGCTATCTAGGATTTTTGCCCTTCCATATCAATTTTAGGATAAACTTGTCTATTTCCAAATACTTCCTAGGATTTTCAAAGAAATTGGATTGAATATACGGATCAGTTTAAAAAGAGCTGATATCTTTACTATGTTGAGTCTTCCAATCCATGAACATGTTATGTCTCTCCATTTATGTAGGTATACTTCGATTTTTGTTTCAGGAGGATTTTACTATTTTCAATATACTGATCATTGACATGTTTTATTAAGTGTATACATAGGCACTTAATTTTCATTGTAGTTATTATAAATTATACTGTGTTTTTAATTTTGATTTCCCCATGTTCATTGTTATTATATAGAAGTAAAATTATTTTGTGTTGCTCTTGTATTTTGTGACCTTCCTGAACTCACTTATTAGTTCTAGAGGCTTTTTGTAGATTCTTTGGGGTTTCTACATAGACAATCATATCATCTACAAACAGAATGATGAAGCAAAAAATGTTGCTAAGATAAAAGTTTTTGCCCCTTCTTGGTTGCAGATCTATACTTCAGATTCCAAGGTGAGCTTCCATCCCTAGGTTCACACATGAGGAGCATATAGGAGCTTTCAAAACTCAATTTCATTAATCTCTGTCCATGGAAGAGAGTAGCCTAGATTAGTTTCTCACTGATGTGTATTATGTCACATAGGGCATTTTCATTGCAAGTAGGTAGAATTAGCTACAGTTTGATATTTAGGTGGTATTGAAAAAACATCTTGTCATTTAAATAATAGAAATACAAAAGAAGTCCACCTTATGTGAGTGTCAAATGACAAAAAGTATATAAGACATTTCTTGCACATTATAAAAACAGTTGATAGCAATTGTGGCCAGCTCAAATTGTCTCCAGTCATGAATTTGCAAATCTAAAACCCCTACATTCTCAATGCAGGTCAAAGGGAAGGGGTGACTAGAGATGCCAGGATCTTTGAGAATCTCTCAGTGGTAACCAACCAAAAGCATTTCTTAATATGTAAGAATCTCCACAAAGACCTTGTTATCTTCAAATTTATATATACAGTGGTAATGTTTAAGGAAAAGGTAAAATAACATAAAGAAATTATATTGAATCAAGTGACCATAATTTATCCCCCTCCTTAGGGGCCTTTTAAGTAAACATTAAACTGGACGAAGACACTATAAAGTGTATAAAAGAAGATCTTAGGAAACCTAAGCTTTTTAGGGACCCCTTTTGCATCTAACCAGTCCACAGAAATCCTGAAATTCAAAAGCCAACTATGTCATAAGCAACTGGAGGTTTTCAGACAGCAGTTTCTGAGACCCTATTTGATACCTCTTTTTCCCTACTTCTATTAGATTCTTCTTTGTTATGTATTGAACATTGTCATGGGATCTTCATTTTAAACTAATTCTTAGGCAACTCCGCTTCACAGACACACCTGTAAATGACCAGCCAGACCAACATCAGGTTCCCAAAGATAAGACTTTTACAACATAGGTTAAGTGTCTTTGGGGTGGGGGTGAAAGTCAGGGCACATGGAGATCGGGGATGAGTACAAGGAGGGCACTGGGTCTTGCTGGAATGCCTCACAATATGGAAGGGACCAAACAAACTCTCCTTTTCCTGTAGAATCAGAATAAGCAACCCTCTCCTAGTCTGACCCTCCATTAATAAAACAGCTTGTCTGTGCAGTGACTTGTCTTCCCTGTTTCCATTCCCAAAATTGCCTTTAAAGATGAAGCTGTAAAATGAGGGGTATGAGGTATGACCCTCTGCTGAAATTAATTATCTTGGGTAAGTGTTTCCCCATAATAAATAACAAATACCTGATTAAGCTCAGAAGGAAAATAACTTTAAAAGACGAAAACAGAAAGTTGAATTTATTATTTTAACCACCAAAAAAATCTCATCTCTTCTTTGTGAACACCATATTTTCTGTGTAAGAAAAAGACATATCACATATGCATGAAAATCAATGCATCTATATTGTATCCAAACAGTGCCAATGGAACTAACAAATGCATAATCAGTCTAGCCCATTCCTTTGAAAATAAATTGATTTTTCAGCACTTTTCCCCAAACTCCAGCTGCTTTGAAAATAAAATCATTTTCTTTCTTTCTGACACCAGTGCATTCTAAATGTGAGGATTTTCTCATCAAATGATTGTTTTTGTGGTTTTCTTCTACTGATTGGACATATCTAATTATCCAAATAGCTATTTAAATAGAATGCATTTTCAGTAATGTCTGTAAAGTGCAGTATAAGGAGATGCAGCTTTCTGTGACCTTTAGACCACAACCTACCTACCTCAGCTCAGCCCTGAATGAAATTAGGCACCATAAACAATCTTGACGCCAATACTTAGGGATTGTTATTGAATCTATATGTTTTAATTTTTTCATTGCCAGAGAAGGCAACCACATGGCCCTAAAAGTGATTGAAAGTGCTTGTACAAGATGCAAAACTGGCTGTTTTCCACTTATAATAGAATACGAACCCAGATTTATCACTGAGGCTTATTTTCTGTGGACATTTTTTTTAAATAAATGTAGTTTGTGAGATTTTGCCCTGATATGTTCAACCTTGACTGGACACCATACTGTAGCATGTCCTCGTTGTGCTCTCCACTTTGAAGAGCACCCTAAATGAAAGTATAATAGTTCTTCTCAAGTCATCTTGTATGGCTTTGGTGTAAAGTTATTTCACATTTATTAATTATTTCTATTTGTTTATGTGTGTTTGCTCAAACTCAACTTTCCCTAAGCACTCAAAATGTGATCATTTTCTCTCCTCCCTCATGTATAATCGAGATATACATATATATATTGCAATATGACAGTTGGAATATTACTGCACTGCTTTCAATTTGCATCAGAAGAACTGGTTTGAATTTTAGTTTTTGTGTGTTTTCTTATTTCGTGAACTGAAATGTATAACAATAATAATAACCTTCTGAGTTTATAAGCAGCTTTTTCTCATGACATTCTTTTCCTCGATTTTTGATTCTAGCCATAGCAATCTTCCTATATTTTTTCAAAAAACCCAAACTCCCCACTGCCACAAGATATTTGCATATGCTGTTTCTTTTACTCAGAATATCACCATGCCCCTGCATAACACTTTCTATACTTTACTTAATTAACTTCTATTCAGCCTACAGATTTAAGCTCCAATAAGTTTCCTCAATAAACTCTTTCTTACTCTCCATTTCCTTATTGTCTGTAACACTAAAACCTCTCTATAAATAGTTCTTGTTTCAGCCATACTTGATTATTCATTAGATCAGGAGTTCAGGGTGAAAACAGAGTGACTGGTGCCAACTAGCAGAGGCCTGAGTATATAAATTTTCCTGCTGTTGGTGATTTTCACCAGGGGAGTGACATGGTCAATTTATATTTTAGATGCTTCATGCTGGCTAATATATATATATATATATATATATATATATATATATATACACACATATACATATACATATATAAGAATGGCATTGATTTAAAGAGCATTCAAAATAAGATTGGTGGCTAATATTTGATGACTGATATGGCTAAATGGGAAGGGAGGAAGGAGTCTAAGATAACCTGTGGACTTCTGACCAGTGAATGGGTGAATGTGAAGCTCTGAGACAAGAAAGGATATAGATGAGGATGGATAGAAGTGGGAGAAGTGAACATTCTGCCAAAAACAAGCTGAGTCTGGAGTCCAGCAAAGCATCCACCTGGGGTGTAGGAACTGGATGTGATCATGTGAAAGGTTCTAACACAACTAGAGGTTTAAATCAGGTATCCTTCTTAACCTGACCAGAACAAAATGTGAGCATTAAGACAAACAGTGGTGGGGATAGAGAACCCATCACAAGTAACAAAGATCAAGACAGGAAAGAGAACCTCCAAATTACATGTTGTCAAAGCTTTTAGAGTTAAAGATTTTCAAGGAAGATTGAGCTGGAGGAACAAAGAGTAGTTCAGTGAGAAGAGTGTTTCCATGAATCAAATAATGCAGCCTACTCATTGGATCAGAAATGTGGTACTGAAAATAGTTTTCATGAAGAGAGGCAGAAAGAAGGTCAGTTGTGTAGAAGATCAACTTCTTTTCTGAGTGTCCCATGCAGCAGTACTGTGTACAGTTGAGGCTATAACAGAGCCTTGCTAGAGTAAATATTATAATGTCAGGTTTGTCTTCTCTTAGCACATCTGTGCGCTTCCTTGTAAAATATGGTTTGGGTAAGAATCCTGCTAAGTCAATTTAACCAGAACTCCCACCTGATAGCTCATCAGGTCCCTTATCCTCCATCATCTTATAGGTAAAATCTAGCATATATTCAGCAAGAACCTTGTTAAATCAATTTAGCCAGAAACACTTTGCCTTTGATATCTCCTCTTAGTAATTTTCGATCCCCTGTCCCACCCTGCTCCTTGGTTAAAACCCCCATTTGCCCATGCTGTGCTCAGGGCTGAGCCCAAATCTGTCCCTGACTGTAAGATCCCACTGTAGTGGTCTCTATACTTATGATGGTCCTGAAAAAAGTCTCCCTTTCCATCTCTAGGAAGTGCCATTGAATTTTCTTTAACAGTTGTCCTATGGTTATCGGCGGCTCTAACAGTCATTTAAATTTATATGTGAGTATATATATATAATTATTTATATATACACACACATTATACATTATACATGCACATTATACATGTGTATATATATATGTATATATTATATAATATACAGTATAACAAGAATGTAATGATAAAAAACAGCAGTATGATAATAAATTTTGGAGACTTGGCCAGATAGTCATTGTGCAAATGATGATAATGAAGCCCAGGAAAATGCAAGCATTGCTTCAGGATCATGTGTCTGGTGAACAGCAGGGACCAAATCTTTTCTCTGTCAAGGAAATTCAGTAATCAGCAGGTGCTCCTTTCCTGGTTAATAACATGGCCCCTTAGTAATCCCATGGAATTCTTAAGACAACTTATTTGCCCTTCGGATCTCAGCAGCTTTTACTGGCCTTTTGATGGTGTTGGTACCTGGAAGGTGACTGGACAGAGAATCAGGTCAAAAATAAAAGAAAACTTTTCAGTGAGGTTTCATGAATATAATTACAATTTTCACTCAAGATATTCTCCACATTAACAAGTCTCCATCAACATTGCAACTCCTATCCTACTATGAATACCTAGTGCTATTAACCAAGGAGACAGGGAGGGAAGATTTTTATGACTGCATTTCAAATGTGTGCTCAAGATTTGATATCTTCATTAAAATATCTCACTTTTAAGACTACCTTCAAAAGCATTTCTTCAGCAAATTCCAGTATTTCCTCCTTGCAGCCTTATATCCAGGACTTTAGACAGAAAGACAGGATCTCACATGAGTCCCTACAGGAGGGAGAGGGAAAACAAAGGAAAGCTAATGCAGAATGTAGATGACATGAGGTTAAAAATTTGATTGGGAAGGAAGCAATTCGGGAACGGTAGGTTAAGAGTCTCCAAGCTCTGGATCATCCATAAAATTAACAAAAATGGTGGGAAAATTATCAAAATAAACTTTTTCAGAACTTTGGAAATTAACAAAAGTGTAAAACAATCTGAGGAACATTTATTTAAGAAAAGTGACTGAATCTCAGTAAGAACAGCAATCTTTCTGGTGTGTTAGCTCATCCTACTTCCAACCCCTTCATCTCAGCTCCATGGTCAAGATGAAAACCATGGTCAACATGAAAACCTTTCAATCAGAGTAACTTTCAAAACCAGCAGCCTGGAAGCAACCAGAAAGGATTTGGGGCTGCAAAAGCAATTCAATTTCCAGTAAATTATCATTATTTAACCTATCTGGGAGTTCCCTAGAAATTCCCCATTCAAGATTTTTCTTTACTTTTTCTGACTCTGAACTTGCTCAGGGAAAATAGCTATTTCCACAGGACATCTTAAAAAAAGATAAAATAATATTAAAAAACATAAGCTGCAGTTGCTTAACATTAGAATGATCTGACATCATGATAAAAGTTGGGGAAAATAAAAGGATGATCAAGAAACACAAAGGAAAGCTGGGGAATGATATGTCCATAGTGGACTTTGAGAAGTTCTGAGATGTTCCTGGGAGCCTAGAAGGCCAGGAAAATGCCTAGGGTGGTGTGCATGCCCAGGGCTGTATGCATGCATGGGGAAAAGCCCTAACTCTCATCACTGAGTGACCTGGGGATTCTGTGTCAACAGGGAGTGAAGACTAAGGCAGAATTGCAAGCCACGGGAGTGTAGAAAATTTACCTTAGTATGAGCACAAAGATTCTCAACAAGGCTAAGAGATTTGCTGATTCAAGGTATTTAATGAAATCTCTGCCTTTTAGTTTATTGATCTTAAGTTAACTAAGCAGAGCCTAGAATCATACATGAAAAACAACATGCAGTTTACAGAATAATTCAAAAGTTACTAAACAACAAAAAACGATGACAATGACAACAAACATTGGAAGGAGGGAAAAAGTAGGATTTACAGGTTTACTTAATTATTTTAATTAAATGTTTCAAGAAAAATTATGAGACATGTAAAGACATAGGAAATGCTGATCCATACACTAATATTACTACCTAGAATAAAGCAAGGTTGTCCATTCTTATCATTTCTGGTCAACATTCTACTGGAAGTTCTAGTCAGAGTAAACAGATATGAAGTAATAAAGAATTAAAGGATTATAAATTGGAAAGGAAAATGTAAAATATCTTGACATGTAGATATGTCTACATATAAGACCTGAATTTGTATGCAGAAAATGTTAATGAATCCAGAAAACATATTGTTAGAACCAGTGAAAGAGTACAAGGTTGCAGGATAAAAGGTCAAAATACAAAAATCAATTGCATTTATATATTCATGCAATGAATAATCCAAAAAAGAAATTAAGAAAACAATTACATCTATAATATGTTCCATAGGATAAAATACTAAGGAATACATTTAATAAGAGAAATACAAGACTTGTATAATAAAAAACTAAAAAATATTGTTGACATAAGTTTAAAAAGTCTTAAATAAATGGAAAGATACTCATGTTTTTGGATGAGAAGTATAAATACTGTTAAGGCATCAGTCCTCCAAAAGTAATCTACAGGGATCCCTGGGTGGCGCAGCGGTTTGGCGCCTGCCTTTGGCCCAGGGCGCGATCCTGGAGACCCGGGATCGAATCCCACGTCGGGCTTCCGGTGCATGGAGCCTGCTTCTCCCTCTGCCTGTGTCTCTGCCTCTCTCTCTCTCTCACTGTGTGCCTATCATAAATAAATAAAAAAATTAAAAAAAAATTAAAAAAAAAAACAAAAACAAAAAAACAAAACTAATCTACAGATTCAACATATTCCCTATCAAAAGTTTGGTTGATATTTCTGTAGAAAGTAACATATTCATATTAAAATTCATATAAAAAATTTCACATGGAAATACAATGGACCTAAAATAGCTAGACCAATCTTAAAAAAGAAGGACCAAATTTGGATGATACATACTTCCCAACTTAAAATCTTATAAGCTATAGTAACCGAGGCAGTGTGGTAATTGCATAAAGCTTGATATATAGATCAATGGAATACAATTAAGAGTCCAAAAATAAATAAAATCTTAAGTTTATGGCAACTGATTTTCAATAAGGGTATCAGGACAATGAGATGTCTTTTTTAAGAATGGCACTGAGACAACTGGGATATTCATGTATAAATGAATAGAGCTCAACTCTTACCTTATATCTTAAGCAAAAATAATAACATGGTTATAGACATAAATGTAAATGCAAAACTGAAAAAAAAAACCTCTTAGGAAAAAAGGGAGCTGTAAGATATTGAGATATTGGACCCTTAAGATACAACACTAAAAGTATATTTACCAAAGAAAATATAGATAAGTTGAACCTCATTAAAATTTAAAAATTTTGTGCTGTACCATAAAAAAAGTCAAATTTAAAAGTCAATTTACAGAATCAGAGGAAATATTTACAAATCATACAAGTATACAGAACAAAGAACTTTTGTAAGTAATCCAATGTAGATATGGGTAGAGGACTTGAATTGGTATTTCTTCAAAGAATATATACAAATGACCAATAATCCCAGGAGTATCATTAATTAGGGTAATGCAAATCAAAGTCCCAATGAAATGCTTCAAAGTCCAATGAAATGCTTCTTCATACCCACTATGGTTACTAAAATCAAATCAGCAGAGCAGAAGATACAGAGCTGTTGAATCACTATGTGGTACACCTTAGACTAATGTGATACTGTGTGTCAACTATACAAAAAAAATTTAAAAAGAAAAAAAGGAATGAAGTATTGATCTATGCTACTACTATATATGCTGCCAAATAAACCTTGAAAACATAATGATACAGGAAAGAATCCAGATACAAATGACCATGTATTACATGATTCCATTTATAGTAAATGGCCAGACTAAGCAAATCCATAGAAACAGGATGGACTGGTGGTTTCCAGGAGATGGGGAGGGGCAAAT
Organism: Canis lupus dingo; assembly: GCF_003254725.2. NCBI lineage: Eukaryota > Metazoa > Chordata > Mammalia > Carnivora > Canidae > Canis > Canis lupus. Next base: position 25,237,053 of record NC_064261.1, on the reverse strand, counting down.
TGTGAATGACTGCTAATGTATACAAAGTGTCTTTTTGGAGGTGATGAAAATTTTCTGAAATTAGATAGTGGTGTTGGTTGCCCAACTCTGTGAATATACAAAAAAACACATTAAATTTTACACTATACAGGGTGAATTTTGGAGAATGTGAATTATATTTCAGTAAAGCTGTTATTTGGGGAAAGTGAAGGAGAGAGAAGTATTCTCTGGATCAGGGAAAGATTGGAGACATCAAACCTTGCAATCTCTTGTTATGACACCGTGAAATGGGAAAGAGGTAGTGGCAGGAGTATCCTTCAGGAGCTTCACCTCATCTGTTTGACATTAGAAATTACCCTAATGTTATTAGTCTTTAAAATATTTTTTGATTAAAAAAAATGTTCATCCTTACCCTTGAGGTTTTTCTAGATGACAAAATTTTAGCGTAATCTCTATGGCCTTCTTCTGTTGCCTGATTTCTCACATCATTATCTGTCATTTTGGAGGTCTGTAAAACACAAGCATTGCACATAAAAGTTGTTCTCCAGCACATGCTTGAGATTATACTTTATATTCATAATTGAAAATTCAGCATCAACCCCTCTTTTATCACACCTAATGATTATCATAATTCCCTTCTTTTAAACCCAATTATTTTTCAATTAGAAATTCAAATGGTTTTTCAAGTTTCTATCTTCACCTTAAAATGATAGAGGCATTCAACACAGATTATTTCAGCTATAATTTAAAATACTATGTAATGAGGATATTTTTAAATGTCAATTAAAATATTGTGATAAGAAAACCAATTTCATTAATGAAATATAAGATGATAAATATCTAATTATTTCTTGACAAAAATCTCCATTAGATGCTTTTTGCATTCCATTAATATGTAGAAGAAATAAAGTTTGTAAAAAAATCCCTTAGATTTTTTTTAATCATCTCCCTCTATTCTCCAAGAGCTATTAATTCATTTATGAAGTGCTTGGACTTTTTGGTGGCAGGTGAAGCAGGGGAAGGACTCTGAAGCAGGAGGGAAAATATGTGATAAGAAGAATGAGGACAATGAGGGAAAATATTTCAACTCCAGAGAACTCAGTTAGTTTAAAATAATTGGAACCCATAGTGCATAAGGAAAAGCAGTAATAATTTTATTTTTCTCACTGAATTCTTTAAAAACAAAACCTACAAGATTGATATTATCTCTAGGAGGAAATTATGACTCAGCCTGTATAGATGGCTTGCATCAACTCATGAAGTCCTGGAATAGTAGAGCTGATCCTCACATTCAAAATTTTCTAAATTCCAAGTCTTCAGTAAATCTTATGCCTTTCCCATGGATGCCCTTCTCAATGTTCCTGCTGTGGAGAGAATGGCCTTCAAGAGTAAGGTGGAAAATAAAGACCTGGAAAACAAGGGGCATTGAAGGGATATGTATCTCATTCATCCCTGATGATGAACAAGGTGGCCAATCCCACCATGCTTGACTCCGAGACCCCATTCCTGTGAGACCTTGCTGAGCAGAAAGGGGAACTTCAGGTTATGTTTCCATGCAAATACTGGATACTGGATACTTTCAGAAGATGGACCTTTTAGTCAAAAGAAAATTCCAAGTAATAACGGGTAACTATGGTACGCTACCTTACTATTTGTTGAGAAATCCGACTGTATTTAGTCAACCAGAGTTGAGATGAATGTTTGTGCACAGATAGTCCCAAATTTTCAAATTAAGGCATCTCTTCAGTAATAGTTTAGCATGGGTAACATTTTCTATCAACACTGAAGAAGCAGGAGAGTAGTATATGAATGTGAAGACACAACACCATTTCTTTCACTAAGTGGCCGTTCAAAGTACAAGTTGAAATATCCATAAGTCTTCTCTATGACCATTTACTAAACATATGTTGTATATCTAGGTGTGAATTAGATTATTTTGTTAAATGAACACATCAAAGAACCAGCTCACCTCTACAAGTCACTTATAATATAAAGAGTTAGAAAAATTCAGCACATATTTGGGGGAAAAATAGAAATAACATACCAATTCCAATGTTATTCCAAATAACATACCATAAGTACTTAAGGGAGCTGTGAAGTTTTAATAATACTGGCCCAGGGCTTCATCACTTATTACTCATGAGACTATAAACATGCTACTTAGCATCTCTTTCTCAGTTTTCTGGTCTACAAGATGGAGATAATGTACTCTATTGCTTATGTTATTATTATGATAGAGGATATGCATGCAAAGTGTCTAATACAACTCTTAGCACCCTTAGCAAATATTAAATGCCCAATAAAAGCTATGTATTAATAATCATTTATTATTTGTTAATTACTAATTATTTAATGAGTAGTTTTATATTTACTAAATAATTAATATACATGTTTTTTAAAAAGATTTTATTTATTTATTTGAGAGAGAGAGAGAGAGATCATGGGCTAGGGGAGGGGCAGAGGGAAAGGGAGAAGCAGACTTCCCACTGAGTGAGGGGGCCCCCATACAGGACTCAATCCCAGGACCCTGAGATCATGACCTGAGCTAAAGGTAGATGCTTGCCTGACTGAACCACCCAGGTGCCCTAATACACAGTTTTAATTAGAGCTAAACTGTTTATGATCTCAGACAAGTCACTAGTCTATGATTAGAATCTAGTCAATGAAGATGAAGAATCAATATCACAGTGGATCCTGAAGATTCCCTCCAGACAGGAAGTATCTGTCCCCAGTTGAAAAAAAAAACCAAAAAACTACATAATATCATAGGCCATTTTGTCTCTCTGATTATCCATACCCTCATCAGGCCTTTGAGTACTTTTTCTTCTCGTTTCCTTTAGTATACTACATTTGTCAAACATCTGCCCTTGTGTGCTGATGAGTGTAACTTGAACTAGGACACAAATTACCTTGACACCCTATTACAGAGATTGGAAATGCTATTTTCATGTAACTGCTAATAGCTGTCCTCCCCAATAGCGCCCATGTGACCTTTAAATATCACAGAAGCTAAGTGGCAGAGGAGAATAATAATGGCATTTTAATTGATTGGTAAATTATTGAGCAGCATTAGCTAATACACCGTAACACTTCTTCTCCTTGCCCCACTCCATCTCACTGAAACAAATCATTATACTCTCTGGAGGGTTCCTGTTTTTCTTACACGTGAATCTATGATCCATTTGACCCTGTCTTCTGTGGTGTAACATCTAGGTTATCTAAAAGAATGTGCAGATAAATGTTAGGGAAAATAGCTAAGTGGAAATTGTATGCTAAAAAGCAAATGTCATTGTAGACTACATTTCACTGCAGTTCTAACCATTCTGAGTAAGCGATAACAGTACTTTGAATTTGTTCTTGCTATTTTTAATATGATTTTTAAAACGAGTTTAGTAATGAATTTAGAGTTTCTATGCGCATTATTCTCTGGGGTTTCTAAATTTCTGACCCTGGTAGTAATTACCAAGCTTTGATACTGACTTCAAGTGAGTGACTACATAAGTCTTGTCCCGTAATATGGCATTATTATTTTTGGAAGCACTTTGTTTATAGAAATCCAATTATAATTCTGACCCAATAAAATTCTGACCTCGCTGAAAATTTCCAAACCACGCTGAACTCACTCTTTCCTGAAAATATTTAGAATTTTGTAATCCATTATTAGAAAAGATTTATAGATCTTTGATACTTTTCATGTTGCACAAGTTGCTTCCTAGCAGTGGGAAGTGTGGTAAAGGTAGCAGACGCAAAGTCATCAGGAGCAGCCTGTGTAACCATGAACAATGGATTCTCATGAATCTCAGTCTCCCAATCTGGACAATTTGATGGAGTTGTGAGAAAAAATATGAAATCTGGGTTTCATAAACACCCTGTATTAGGTGTTTGGGGTGAGCCTTGAGCTATGCAGCACAAAGTCCCTGATGCTCCAGCTGCTGAGTGTGTGGTCAGCAGATAGTTACTAGGCCCAGTTGCAAAAAACTGGCTTGTCCAAGGACTTATCTGTCCAGAGCAGTCCATATCCAATGACTGTTTGTCAACCAATTTCAGTTCAAAGCAGTAAAGTCCTGACTGTCCTTATGTGTTCCTATATGGACACAAAAGCTCCTAGGGGGATTGGCTAAGGCTTTGTCAGGCTTCTGTCACAGTTCAGCTTCTCTTTCTGCATAGTCCTATCTCTCACCTACTCTTCTACAGATAGTCATTCCTAAGTTATACCCTGCCTATCATATTCTATCTTAATATCTGCTTCCGGAGAATGAAACCTGAAATGGTGTTTGACACACACTAATCTTATAGTTGAATCTTTATTTCCTCCCCCAAAGATGAGACCAATCCTTCTGCATTTTCCCCTGTCTTTCCTCTAATAAGACCCTCCAAGCTAATACTACTCTCCAACCTCATCACTCTCCATTCCCAAAATATACACCCATACCTTCATCCTCATCAACATAAGCATCAAATAACTTTGGACACCCTCAATAGTCTCTGACTTTTTTTTTGCCTTATGTGGCATGTCTGTCTCTTCAAAATGCCGTAACTCCTTTGCCTCCTTGAAGATTTAGTTCTGCTTCCAACTTTTCTGAGAAAACTGAAGAGTTTGTGTCTGGTGTTCCAGTGGCACTGTGGGCTTCTTCGTGCAAGTAATGATTGTGCTGTTATATACATTTTTATGTTTATCGCTCCTATTTATCTATGAGGTCATAGTAGGTGGGTAGGTTGGCGAAAAACACTCTTCTCTGTAGCCACAGTTCCTAGTACAAGGCTGGGATGTGTTAGGAATTTGGAAGCATTTGTCAAAAGACTGGATGGATAAGCAAGTGAGTTAATGAACAGTCAATACTTTTCCAATGTAAAGTTATTCATCTTCCCAGATCCCCCCCTGCTACTGTTACCATTAGTGTGTTTGAGTTGAAAATACTTCATGATTCCAAACTGAGAAGACTGAACTATGTATCTATATGTCTATATAATGATTATGCAGTCCAAGTGCTAAGAAAGAATAAAAGGGAAGAAAGCTATTCTGCTTACAGAGTGTTCAAAATATGTGCCACAAATAAAACTACTGTACCCAAGATACACTTATGCTGGCAGTATGTATGTAAACTTCTATCCCATTTGATACTAAAATTATCTCATTGAATGAATAATTCAACTTCTACATCTTATACAAGTTCAGTATCAAGATGCTGTTGGGATTTAGAAAACTCTGGGAAACAAAATCAGGGCTCAGAAGTGAGTCATAAAGTCAAAGAGAGAGGTAGCATAGGGGTAGTAACAGCAATTCAGGAACAGAGGAGGAATAGAGGACTTCCACTTCAGAGGCAGGTGATTGAGCTTTGAGGCTCATTACATTCATCTAAAAATGGGGATAGTAATATTTAATTCATAGAAATGTGATGACTACTTAAAAAAGAATTATGATGAAGAGTTTTTATCCTCAATGGTGAGGGTTGGAGATATGGTTGGAATTGTTGTCATAAGCAATATGACCATCAATGAGTACTTTCTCTCTGATGACGAGATGGTAGAGAATAACTTTACTTGCTTCCTAATTCTGCTTAAGAACAGCCTTGTTATATAACCACTAATGTTTATACCAGGGTCCCTGGCCTTGAGAAATGTAGACTGTTGCAGAGCAGGCATTACCAACAAATCTGCACTCCTCCTTACAAAATGGGCAAGAGGTCTTGGAGGACCTTCCCCAACTGAAATCACCAACACGTAAGAAATATTTTCCCCTTGAAAGCAGACTGACCTGTTTGTCTTAGATTTTGTGGTTTCCCTATTTATCATGAATGTGGAGGGGACTATAGCAATATCCCAGAAGCCCAGCACCAAGCTCTTAGCCTCTGGAGAAATGAGCCCCAGTTATAAGAGATCTGGGCTCCACTCACCTTCATGGGCCATCCAGAGGGTGCAGAAAGTCTTTCTAATATATCTTTAAGAAATACAAATAGAAGAGATGTAAGTGCCTCTCTCTCCTGCCAAGGGAATCAGGACTAAATCAGAAGCAAAGAGGAAAAAAAGTGGAAGAATATGAGCCCTGTCTCATCTCCTGGCATGCTATATGCCTTGGGAAGCCATCTGTGCCTCAGATCTCATCTGTAAAAGGAAGATAAAAAAATACTTGCCACAGGGTTGTTGCAAGGATAAATGAGCTAATACAAATTAGGGACTTAGAACAATGCTTCAGTAACTTCTCACTAAATGGTAGTTATTATAGGTATTAATGAAGAGAAAGGTAGGCTGAGTATCTCTGCTTCCTCTAACCTTCAATTGAGTTCCAGACTCTGCCTCCTGTCCCCAACCCTTCACTGCTTCCCTCCTCTGATGTGCCTTTTGTTGCCCCTGTCAATCTTTGCCATCATTGATGACCTTGAATTTTGGCTCTATTTCCTGAATCACCATGTTCCTCAACACCTAGTCTTGGAGAAATCCTCCCAGATTCAGCTTCTTTCCCTCAATCCACTCAGATGCAGCATTTCCACGTTCTACTTCTGACAAAATCAGACTTTCTGCCTATGATCTCAGACACATCAGCTAATATAATTTGGCCTCAGTTCTCCATCTATGCATGATAGAGGAGCTAGAAATTAATTAGTAATTAATTAATTATTTAAGTCTTTTTATACTTTAATTTCCTGTGATTTTATGACTATAACCTGTTAGTAATTTAAAAAATAACCCTATTCTACTTTTTGAATACAAGACAAACACATCAGATGTTCCCCCAAGATGGAAATAACGCTCAGCATCATCAAGGTAAAGAGGATGACAGAGGATGACAGAAAATGTGTCTGTCCATGGCAAACTGAGACATCACTATCATACCGTGAACTGGCTCAATGTTAAAGGAAAGCCAAGGATATACTGAGAAAAATGGATTGACAAGAAATGCTTGACCTGATCCTTTTCTTGGGGGACAAAGTTAACAATGAATCTGATGCCAAGACAGCAGACAACAGAAGAATAACCTGGAAGCAAATGTTCTGAGAAAAGGCTGAAATATCAGAGAAGAAAGAAACTCCGGAAACTCTTTGTATTAGAAGTTGCTCTTAGGTTGATTTTATTTTCAAAATGCTGGACAGAGCTGGGCAATGCCATTTCCTTTTCCAGAACAAATAAGATCAGAATTCAGTGAGGAAGCTGAAAGAAGTAAACACCCGTATCTCTTCTTAGATTTTTTTTTAAATTTAAATTTTATTTTATTTATGATAGGCACACAGTGAGAGAGAGAGAGAGAGAGGCAGAGACACAGGCAGAGGGAGAAGCAGGCTCCATGCACCGGGAGCCCGACATGGGATTCGATCCCGTGTCTCCAGGATCGCGCGCTGGGCCAAAGGCAGGCGCTAAACCGCTGCGCCACCCAGGGATCCCTCTTCTTAGATTTTAATAGCACAAAAATCCGTGTGTGTGTGTGTGTGTGTGTGTGTGTGTGTGTGTGCAAGCACAATACCCTAAACCGGAGCCAAATGAGATATAAAAAAAAATATTCAAGATGAAAACAATTCAGAACACATTAACAGAGTTGAGTCCGAATCAGGAATCCTGATGTTTTGTTGTTTCTCCTTTTAACCTCGATGTGGTCATTTTAAAGATCTCCACAGTGTTCGATGCTTTAATTTTCTTCCCTGTGTGTAAGTTAATTTGTTTTCAGTTGAAGTAACATCTGTTTCTGTAGATAATTAAGTTATTAGATGCCGATCAATTTAATAAAGCCACAAGGCTTTCCTGACCTCTTTATGCATAATCAATAAATTTAGATGCAAAATGTGAAAACTTTACTTTTTAAAAAATGATCTAAATCTTCCATTAACACAGTCATTTTGTAATTATGTGGTGCTTGCAATCAGAGAGCTATGCAAACATGACATTATGGAACAAAGATTATTCAGTCATTATGGGGTAGCAAGAGAGAGACTGGGGAAGTAGCTGATCTTCCCTTTGTCCTTGAACAATAGTTTCTATCTTTATTACCTGAAGCACCTTTATTTTATACTTCCTACAGTTAATGTTCCTATCCCACCTGTTATAATAGGTGTCATTTCTAGAGTTTTCCAGGCCCTTTGAAAATATTTTCCACATTTAATTCTTCTGGTAATCCTACAAATAATTATTAATACTCTCCATTTTACAGATGTCTGAGAGAGGCAGGCAATTCATTGGGTCTTCCCAAGTGGAGTCAGAATTTAAACCTCAGCCTCTATTTTCCTGAGGTCCACCTCCTCATTGCACTGCTAATTAGATGCATGTTTCCAGAGCCATTAGCTCTGTATCCTGACTCTGTGCTGATCTGAATAGTCTGGGAGGAGGCAAGCAACTTTGATTCCCATAGATCTCAAAAGTCATCATGCATGCAGGGTTCAGAATTCTTTGTTTCTGGGGTTTCAACAAGTCATAGGTAGACCATCTTCAGTATGAGAAATGGAAGTAAATTTTCAAGTTGACATGAGGCCAGTGAAAGAATGAATCAGGAATGGAATTAAACACTGCAGGTCTCCATGATGACCTTCTAGTCACTAGAGAATACAGATTCCTTTTTTAAAGCCAAAATAGACTTTGTCACTTCCACCTTAATATTGTCTACCAAACATGAGAATACAATACTTTGTATTTGCAACAGAGACTATTTGTGTTTTTGCTGTCTGTCAAATATAATATTTTTTGCTTAAAATATTTTTATATCATTAATAAAGACAATAGCATAAAAGCAGTCATGTCATATATTTGACAAGATAGAAATCACCAGAATGTGAACCTCCTAAGGTCCTTCCATGCTCAAAAACGTCAGCCTTTGTTTTCTCAAACATGTGGAGAGGACAGTGTTACCCTGTCTCATGCACATACTTATTTTGAGGATCAATGAAGGAATATAAAATGCAAACACTCTGAAAAATGTAAAGAGCCAGACAGTATAAAATATTATTTGGCAATACATTGTCTTGTTAATTTCCATGTGGCGAAAGATTTCCACTGACTGGAGTCATCACTTCCACTTTCTCGTTCAAAAATCAACTGATAATGATTTTAATAGTGAAAATTAAATGCAAATGAAGTATGCTCTTATTCACAAATTATTTTCTTTTAAAACAGAAATACAAAAGAAACACTAATTCATAAGTTAGCTGTGTTGCACTCCCCTGTTCTGTCACTTTGCTACATCTTTGAGAGGCAAGATGATTAAGTATGACCACAGCATAATGCTAACTTCTTTCTCTAATTTGCCGATAATTATAGAATTAGAATATACAAGTCTTTGGAATTAACAAGTGGTATTTAGAATTTGACTTGCAAATGTATCTTACTTTAGGCATTAAATATATAACAAAAATTTTTACATATATTTCAATATTAAACATTGAAACAACTGTTTCAGAGACCAAGGATCTTGCCTGTGGATTCTTATGACCATGTAATGCTGCAGATAAATCTCTAATTATCTCTAACATTTTTGCTTAGTAAATCTTATTTTTTGTATTTTTGGTATTTTCTATTATAAAACACACCTGTAAATATGAAGTTTTATTGCTGTGCACTTGGTTAGAATGACTTTTTGTTTTGGCATGTAAGATGAGAGATTTGTCATTTTGGGGAGGGGAAATGCTGAAAAATTAAAAGAGATCATGAAGGAAAATAAAACCAAAGTTCTTTTAGAGTTCTTTGACCCCAGGCATATAGGAAACATAAGTATAAATGCAGGTTTACCCTTTGATTGACACAATCTAGATTTGTGCCTATTGTCCTGGTATTCCTTTTAGTTTAGTGCCTTTCCATTGACTTCCTATATTTACCCCCCTCAACATAACTACATTCTAAAATTAAAGTATAACTTATACACAAGAAAGTCTAAAAACCTTAAATGTACAGTTTATTATACTTTTAGCATCAAGATACAGGAAACCTACAGACTATAGATTTCCAGCTACTTACAGACACCTTGAGCCCATTCTAGCTGGTACCCCGCAAAGGAAATCAGTATTTCAACTTCTAACACCATAGTTTTGCTTGATTTTTAACTTGATATAAAAGGAATCATAACCAAGCATCGTTGTTAAGTTACACTAATATAAGCTGGGAGGGGCTGTTAGATCTCCACTTTGTACTTAAAGTTTCTTTCATGGTTTTCTGTAGTCATGTGTGAAATGTGTGCAGAAAATAATTCCTGTTTTATGCATGGTTAGATGTGAAAAACAATCACACAGAATGCATCATTCTTTTCCACATCCCGTTCAGAAGCAGGAGTACTAGCGACTCCCTTCAAAGGAGCACATGCAGGGGACAGACATTAGAACAAAATGCCCTTAGGCTGGAGCAGCTGGCCACATCTAATTCTTTTGGCTCTTGGGGCACGTGTGAGGACGCATTCATTACAACTGTCCCTGGTGGACACTTGATGACTTTCCATGGACCCTGTCATAATCGATAAGATGCACAAAGCCACTAGACTCACTGTATGTAGGTGGTGTCAGTAGAAAGTGGGGGGGGAAATAAAAAGCTGAGCAATCCTGCTGTGGAGATGTATAGTGATTAATCTGAGCAGTCTTCCTGTGAAGGTTTGATCATTTATTATAAGGAACTACAATTGTTTGTTGTTTGGTAACACCTTTTTTCTTATCTTGCAATAAATGTTTTCAGTAGTAATGAGCTCAAAACAATGAGAGTGTGTTTTTGAAAAATTAAATGCTAAATTTTCATTTTTCAAGAACGTTGATGATAGCATATAGCGCACTAAATAAGCGTCAACATTTACTATCAACCATGAGAGATCATAGTGTTATCACCTGACATGAAAATCAAAACACAAAGATTAGCTGAAAAGCTTCATCTACTTCAATAATTAGTGACTATTTTAAGAAAATGCCTGGAAACAATTTAATATTTATATCTAGAGAAATTGCGTTTAAATATTACTCTAATGCAATATTACCCCCCCTTTTTCCCTAGATCAAATGAGCATTTGTTGTAGCCAAGTTCTAAAATGATCCCCAATGTTTCCTACTTCCTAGTATTCATGCCTTTGTGTAGTTCCCTCTATAGTTCCAGATTAAGTTATACAAGACTATGTTTTCAACCATGGGTTGTCTTTCTCGCTCATATTCTTAGTTATTAAGGGAACCAAGTGCCATGTCATAAGAACATTCAAACACCTTATCATTTTATGAAGAAATTTTTCATTTTATGGTAAGAAACTGAAGTCTGACCAGTAGCCAGAAAAGAATGAAAGAATTCTAACAGTAACCTTAATAATGCCTTGTAAAAGTCTTCCAGAATGTATACTGAGGTGATTTTCCACTTCACAAACAGCCTAAATTCCCTTCTCTAACTATATTTTACAGTGTAATTCTGAACTTAGAAAAAAATATATAGCAGAGCAGAAAAAGGAGCGTCTAGATCCCACTGGACCATCTAAACCGTTTCATCTGTAGTTCTACTTTAACATCTCTTATTTTAAATTATTTTTTATAAAGTGTTTAGATTGTTGATTTTGTATTTGCTAGTTTTAAAATAGAGATGTCAAACAGTGTGTTTTGGTGGAGAATATAGGTAAGATGAGGGAAGTGAAAGAACGATTATTTTAAACAGAAGCCTTTTAAATAACCTATACATTAAAACTAAAGGTGTTTGGGGGCACCTGGGTGGCTTAGTGGTTGAGCATCTGCCTTTGGCTCAGTTTTTGATCCCAGGGTCCTTGGATCAAGTCCTACATCAGGCTCCCTGCAGGGATCCTGTTTCTCCCTCTGCCTGTGTCTCTGCCTCTGTGTGTGTGTCTCTCATGAATAAACAAAGTCTTAAAAAAAGACTAAAGATGTTCACAACTACTGCTAACTCCCTTATCCAGCAACAGACTTTGTGTCTTTATGAGGGCTCAGCTATTGAACACGGCTCAGCACATTTCTGTCTCAGCCTGGATGTTTCTGCCTCTTCCAAAGAAAACAATCAGTCTCTCAGGAGATTTTGTTGTTGTTGTTGTTATATTGAATTCTGCTTAATCATATCTTCTTACTCGTTGCTCACATTTATCTATTGCTGTGTAACAACGCCAAAATCCACTGACATAAAACAACAATCATTAATTATTTTTCATGATTTGGTTTTGGTTGACTAGGTTCTTTTTTTTTTTTTTTTTTTTTTTTTATTTTATTTTGACCTGGCTTTCTTTCTTTTTTTTTTTTTTTTTTTTTTTTTTTAATTTTATTTTATTTTGGGTTGACTAGGTTCTGATGCATGGTTCAACTGCTCCATGTGGAATTGCTTTGCCTGCCTTCAGCTCGGGTTAGGTTGTGAGGTCTAAGAAGTTTTCACTTATATGTCTGTTATCACACTACTCCTCTGTATGGCCTCTTCTATCTTAGGAGCTTGGGCTTTTTCACATCATGATGACCTCTGCATAATCAGTCTTCTTCCTTGGCAAATCTCTTGAAGAGCAAAAGAAGAGGCAACCAGGCTTCATTCACCTCATTCTATTCATTGAAGGAAGTCATGAGGCAAGCCTAGATACAAGAGGAAAGTAGGGGATAGATTCCATTTCTTAATGAATAAGGCAAGCATCCATATACAATGAAAGAACAGTTGCTGACACATCTTTGGAGGCACTAACGTATTCATGGCTCCTTCTAACTCCACTATACTCCTTGTTCACACATCCCAACTTTTCCCTGTGTTCTCTAGCTGTTACTTACTGCTCCTCCAATCAGTTAACAAGCCTAACATCTTTGGTTTAAATTTCTCAGAGAAATAATTAATCAGTAAATTACTCTGGTCCTTCGATGGAATAAACTTTTAAAGAAAAGCACCTCACATGTCACTGATCAATTTATACAGATTATTCCTGAATTCGGTGCTGTTTTTTCAACCAATAAGCTGTGGCCACCAAGGGCAAGAACAGGTATTATAGTGAATGGCAGGCATGGACTGTTTTATCAAAACAGGGTTCATAGAAGTGGTCTCTCCCTTAGAAAATTACAGTGACTGTGAAGAATGCACCTTGAGCAGTAAGCTATCTCTTAACTAATGAACCAAAATGAGATATTGATTTTATAGTTACCTGTTTATTTAATTTTCTCCCTCTAAAAGTGTCCCTTTGATCATGTGAAGCTCCTCTGCCCATGATGTGAGACAAAAGCAATCCATCACAGAAAAATCAAGACTGTTTAGATTATTTATCAGCCTCCAGCACACTGGGGATGTTCTTTTTTTTCTGTTATTTTTTGTATATTATTTATTGGGGTTCAATATTCCAACATATAACACCCAGTGCTCATCCTGTCAAGTGCCCCCCTCAGTGCCCATCAGACAGTCACCCCAACTGCTGCCCAACTCCCCTCCCACTACCGCTTGTTGGTTTCCAAGAGTTAGGAATCTCTCATGTTCTATTACCCTCACTAATATTTCCCACTCATTTTCTCTCCTTTCCCCTTTATTCCCTTTCACTATTTTTTATATTCCCCAAATGAATGAGACCATATAATGTTTGTCCTTCTCCGATTGACTTACTTCACTCAGCATAATACCCTCCAGTTCCATCCACGTTGAAGCGAATGGTGGGTATTTGTCATTTCTAATGGCTGAGGAATATTCCATTGTATACATAGACCACATCTTCTTTATCCATTCATCTTTCAATGGACACCGAGGCTCCTTCCACAGTTTGGCTATTGTGGACATTGCTGCCATAAACATTGGTGTGCAGGTGTCCCGGCATTTCATTGCATCTGTATCTTTGGGGTAAATCCCCAACAGTGCAATTGCTGGGTCATAAGGCAGATCTATTTTTAATTCCTTGAGAGGAACCTCCACACAGTTTTCCAGAGTGGCTGGACCAGTTCACATTCCCAACAACAGTGCAAGAGGGTTCCCCTTTCTCCACATCCTCTCCAACATTTGTTGTCTCCTGCCTTGTTAATTTTCCCCGTTTTCACTGGTGTGAGGTGGTGTCTTGTGGTTTGGATTTGTGTTTCCCTAATGGCAAGTGATGTGGAGCATTTTGTCATGGGCTTGTTGGCCATGTCTGTGTCTTCCTCTGTGAAATTTCTGTTCATGTCTTCTGCCCATTTCATGATTGGATTATTTGTTTTTCTGCTGTTGGGTTTAATCAATTATTTATAGATCTTGGATACTAGCCCTTTATCTGATACGTCATTTGCAAATATCTTCTCCCATTCTGTAGGTTGTCTTTGAGTTTTGTTGACTGTATCCTTTGCTGTGCACAAGCTTCTTATCTTGATGAAGTCCCAATAGTTCATTTTTGCTTTTGTTTCTTTTGCCTTCGTGGATGTATCTTGCAAGAAGTTACTGTGGCTGAGTTCAAAAAGGGTGTTGCCTGTGTTCTTCTCTAGGATTTTGATGGAATCTTGTCTCACATTTAGATCTTTCATCCATTTTGAGTTTATCTTTCCCAATGGTCTAGTTTCATTCTGCAGGTGGATGTCCAATTTTCCCAGCAACATTTATTGAAGAGACTGTCCTTTTTCTAGTGTATAGTCTTTCCTGCTTTGCCAAATATTAGTTGACCGTAGAGTTGAGGGCCCATTTCTTGAGTCTCTATTCTGTTCCATCGATCTATGTATCTGTTTCTGTGCCAGTACCACACTGTTTTGATGATCACAGCTTTGCGGTACAACCTGAAATCTGGCATTGTTTTGCCCCCAGCTCTGGTTTTGTTTTTCAGTATTCCCTTGGCTATTCTTTTCTGATTCCACACAAATCTTAAGATGATTTGTTCCAACTCTCTGAAGAAAGTCCATGGTATTTTGATAGGGATTGCATTAAATGTATAAATTGCCCTGGGTAGCATTGACATTTTCACAATATTAATTCTTCCCATCCATGAGCATGAAATATTTTTCCATCTCTTTGTGTCTTCCTCAATTTATTTCAGAAGTATTCTGTAGTTTTTAGGCTGTAGATTCTTTATCTCTTTGGTTAGGTTTATTCCTAGATATCTTATGCTTTTGAGTGCAATTGTAAATGGATTGACTCCTTAATTTCTCTTTCTTCAGTCTCATTGTTAGTGTATAGAAATGCCACTGATTTCTGGGCATTGAATTTGTATCCTGCCACACTGCCAAATTACTGTTTGAGTTCTAGCAATCTTGGGGTGGAGTCTTTTGGGTTTTCTCTCTACAGTATCATGTCATCTGCAAAGAGGGAGAGTTTGAATTCTTCTTTGCCAATTTGAATGCCTTTTATTTCTTTTTGTTGTCTGTGGAGGCTAGGACTTCTAGTACTATGGTTAATAGCAGTGGTGAGAGTGGACATCCCTGTCGTATTCCTGACCTTAGGGGAAAGGCTACTAGTGTTTCCCCACTGAGAATGATATTTGCTATGGGCTTTTTGTAGATGGCTTTTAAGATGCTGAGGAATGTTCCCTCTATCCCTACACTCTAAGGAGTTTTATCAGGAATGGATGTTGTATTTTGTCAAATTCTTTCTCTGCGTCTATTGAGAGGATCATATAATTCTTGTTTTTTCTCTTGTTGATATGATCTATCATGTTGATTGTTTTATGAGTGTTGAACTAACCTTGCATCCCGGGAATAAATACCACTGGGTCATGGTGAATAATCCTCTTAATGTACTGTTGGATCCTATTGGCTAGTATCTTGTTGAGAATTTTTGCCTCTGTGTTCTTTAAGGATATTGGTCTATAATTCTTTTTGGTGGGGTCTTTGTCTGGTTTTGGAATTAAGGTGATCCTGGCCTCATAAAACGAGTTTGGAAGTATTCCGTCCCTTTCTATCTTTCAGAACAGGTTTAGTAGAATAGGTATTATTCTTTAAATGTTTGATAGAATTCCCTTGGGAAGCCGTCTGGCCCTGGACTTTTGTGTCTTGGGAGGTTTTTGATGACTGCTTCAATTTCCTCCCTGGTTATCGGCCTGTTCAGGTTTTCTATTCCTTCCTGTTCCACTTTGGTAATTTGTGGTTTTCCAGAAATGGATCCATTTCTTCTAGATTGCCTAATTTATTGACGTATAGCTGCTCATAATACGTTTTTAAAATAATTTTTATTTCCTTGGTATTGGTGGTGATCTCTCCTTTTTCATTCATGATTTTATTAATTTGAGTCTTTTCTCTTTTATTTTTAATAAGGCTGGCTAATGGTTTATTTATCCTATTAATTCTTTCAAGGAGCCAACTCCTGGTTTTGTTGATCTGTTCCACAGGTCTCTATTTCATTGACTTCTGCTCGAATCTTTATTAACTCTCTTCTTCTGCTTGGTGTAGGTTTTATTTGCTGTTCTTTCTCCAATTCCTTTAGGTGCGAGGTTAGCTTGTGTATTTGAAGGTTTTTTTTTCCAGTATTTTGAGGGATGCTTGTATTGCTATGTATTTCCCTCTTAGGACTGCTTTTGCAGTATCCCAAAGATTTTGAAGGGCTGTATCTTCATTTTCATTAGTTTCCATGAATCTTTTTAATTCTTCTCTAATTTCCTGGTTGACCCAGTCATCTTTTAGTAGTATGCTCTTTAACCTCCATGTGTTTGAGCTTATTCCAAATTTCTTCTTGTAATTGAGTTCTAGTTTCAAAGCATTGTGGTCTGAAAATATGCAAGGGACAATCCCCATCTTTTGGTATCGGTTGAGACCTGATTTGTGACACTGGGGATGTTCTTTCTTAATTTCTCACATTCTAAAAAAAGTAAGCATGAGGATATTCTGGAACGTATAGGTCCCTTTAAAATATATTGAAGTATATAATTTAAATAATGAAATAATCTTTCCACTACGGTATGTTACCCAAAAGTCTTTCTCCAACACATTTCTTTTCATCACTTTAACTTTAATGGTATTGTTTTGATTTATTTTCTTTCTTTCCTTTTTTATGATAGAAAATTTATTTTTTTAAACATTTTTATTTATTTATTTTTTTTATTGGTGTTCAAGATACCACCTCACACCAGTGAGAATGGGGAAAATTAACAAGGCAGGAAACAACAAATGTTGGAGAGGATGTGGAGAAAAGGGAACCCTCATACACTGTTGGTGGGAATGTGAACTGGTGCAGCCACTCTGGAAAACTGTGTGGAGGTTCCTCAAAGAGTTAAAAATAGACCTGCCCTACGACCCAGCAATTGCACTGCTGGGGATTTACCCCAAAGATACAGATGCAGTGAAACGCCGGGACACCTGCACCCCGATGTTTATAGCAGCAATGGCCACGATAGCCAAACTGTGGAAGGAGCCTCGGTGTCCAACGAAAGATGAATGGATAAAGAAGATGTGGTTTATGTATACAATGGAATATTACTCAACTATTAGAAATGACAAATACCCACCATTTGCTTCAATGTGGATATGATAGAAAATTTAGTAATAGATTTTTCCACGTGTATGTGATGTACCTTTCTCATATATATACACAGAAGTTCTTGCTTGTCTTATGCTCAGAAAGAATAATAGTATAAGACAATAAAGAATAATAGAGACTTAGTAGTTTTATCAGAAGCCTGGTATCCAAGATGTTTGAGATTTTGTTACAAAGGACTTGAAATTCTTAGTATAGTTAGTCAATTCATTTTTTTTCTTATCTTTTCCTAAACAAGTGAGGATACTGTATATACATTTCTGGTACATTCTGATGCTGTGTAATTTCAAGGCAATGATCCTAAGTTGATAATAAATGGAGGAAAAGAGTTTTCAGCCAATTCATTAATCATTTATTACTATTACCTATTTGAGGTTTTACTAAATATTTGAGATATCTGCCCTCAAGAAGCTCAGATAAGTGAAGGAAACATGTATGTAAATTAATATGCTTTTTAGGATATAGCTAAAACACAAAGAAAAAAGTATTCATTCTACTGAGGAAGGAAAGAGCAGAGAAGTCTTCATGGAAGAGATGAGTTGAAATACGAAGTTATATTTTAATGGAAGTCCTGTTACTCTTTATTATTGTCAGCACTTGATATTGTCTTTCTTTTCAATTATAGCTATTCAGGTCGGTTTTTTATGGGATATAATTTCCATTGAGATATTTTCTATGACTCAGTTTTTTAAGTAAATTAACTCATTTTTCTTATTGATGCCTACCTTAATTCCACTCTGGTAAGAGAACATATTCTATATTATTTCAGTGATTGATTTATAACTAGTATACAGTCGATTTTTGAAAATGGACTATGGGTGTGTATATGTATATTTCTTAAGTTGTTATGTAGTGTTTATGTGTATTTTCATTGCATTGAGAACTTTCAGGGACACCTGGGTGGCTCAGTGGTTGAGCATCTCCTTCAGCTCACTGTATGATCCTGGGATCCCGGATCGAGTCCCACATCAGGCTCCCTGCGTGGAACCTGCTTCCCCCTTTGGCTGTGTCTCTGCCTCTCTCTCTCTGTCTCTCATGAATAAATACATCTTTAAAAAAAAAAGAACTTTCAAATTGTCTATATGTCACTGTTCGCTTAGTTACTGAGTTAATTTTATGAATATATCACTACTATTATTTTGTTTTCATTTTGTTAATTTGTGCTTTTTCTCCACTGTTGTAGATAGGACTATATCTTCCTTTACTTATATCTATATTTTTTGTGTGCTTTGCCAGAGGAAATTACATCAGTACCTGTTTTATATACCAGTTTGACATTATCTATAAAAAATGAATGTTCATATGCTCTATGACTCAGCCATTCAATGCTTTGGTATTTTTGACCAAGAAACACTTGCTCATGTACACCAAGAGACATGTATAAATAATTCAAAATGGGTATTCTTAACAGCTCCAAACTGGAGATTATACAAATTGCCCCTTAATAGTAGAATGAATAAATAAGTTCTGATATATTCAAAAATTTAATGGCATACCATAAGGCAATGAAAACTAATATTTGATAGCTACACTATGTGCAAACATCACAGACAAGGTTAAAGCAAAGAAGGCAGATAAAAATTAATGTGTACTATGTTACACTTTTTATATAAATCAAAACGAGGCAATAGAACATAGTGTTAGAGCTCTGAAAAATCATTACTTTAGAGAGGATGGTGGGAACAGTGAGAAGGGACATGAAGTGATATTTGAGCGACAATTTAGAATTATGAAGTTAGTATTGGTTAAAAAGGATTTCTCTTTCTGATAGTTCATTGAATGGAACATTTGTGATTTGTGCTCATCTCTGTATATTTGATAAACCAATTTAAATATATATTCAATTACAAGAGTATGGAGTGGAATTACAGACACAGAGAGAATCACAAACCAAAGAACAGACAATAAATAGCAAGGTCCTTCCTGGAAACTTCAAAGACTTCGGCATGAACAAATAAGAAAAGAAGAACCACAGTAGAATCTGGCTGACTATTGACTTCTCAGCACACCATCGATTTATATGTTTCCTTCATGTTTACTTCTCTTGGATGAAGAAAAACAGCACAAATGTTGAAACATCACTTTGTTTTCTTTAAGAACAAGGATCTCAAGATAACTGAATCTCAAATGAAGTCAATAGCACCAAGTAATGAACATCAGTGTTCTCCAAAATTTGTATAAAAAACTTCTGTGCATGTGTCCTCAATATATTGATTTTGTGATTCATAAATCTTAAAAATAGAACTGTGAACACACAATATAAAATGTACAGTATATATGAAAAATAGAAAGTTATAAAATTTTATATGAATAGGAATTTTACCATTTTCTTTCAACATCTCAATAGATCACCTTGAGAACCTCTTTGGAGAGTGAACTGTGAATTCAGCCTGAAATAGGCAGTGTTTTATTACTAAGAAGTCTCCAGAAGAGTTGATAATAATATGCTGTAATTCCGGATGTCAAGGTAACCTTTGTCCTTTGTCCCTAAGACAGGGTTTTCATGGTTTTAGAAATTAATTCGAGAGCAGGATCCTAGTTAAAAGAACTGGCCTTCAGCACCACTCAGAGGAAAACAGCATGAATCTTTGACATCTATTCATTTACATTATGGGAAACTCATCCTCCTTTGGGATTACATTTTGGTAGAGTGTTCATGGGGGAAATGAGTCTTGAATTGAATCCTGAGAGAATCATTACATTGTTAAAGGAATAACTCAATAATGAACACTTCAGGAACAACAGAAACTTGGGATATAAAGGAGTATCTTGAGTAATAATTTAACTTTATTTCTTAATGGGTTATGATCAACAAGAGTTTAGATTTCTATTGATTATTGAGTGGAATGTTTATGTTTTGTGCACTTGTCTATTTGAACTTCAAAAAAAAGCAATTTAATAATAGAGAGGTTTAGAACATCTTGAGTAGTAACCCTTAAGGAGCAACTCTATTGAGAATAAACAAGCAAACAAAAACAACAAAAACAACAACAACAACAACAACAA
Organism: Canis lupus dingo; assembly: GCF_003254725.2. Taxonomy (NCBI): domain Eukaryota; kingdom Metazoa; phylum Chordata; class Mammalia; order Carnivora; family Canidae; genus Canis; species Canis lupus. The sequence goes on along the minus strand of NC_064261.1, from coordinate 25,216,761 downwards.
AAACAGGGCACCTGAGTGGCTCAGTGGTTGAGCATCTGCCTTCAGGTCAGATCCTGATCGCAGGGTCCTGGGATTGAGTCTCACATCAGAGTCCCTGCAGAGTCTGCTTCTCCCTCTGCCTATGTCTCTGCCTCTCTCTGTGTGTCTGTCATGAATAAAAAGATAAAATATTTTAAAAAATGTCCATGTGTTTTTCTAGTAAGACCAGCAGGGCAGGAAAATTATCTCTTGAATTGTTCATAACAGAGCAAATAATGGAACTTCCCAGTTAGAATTTAAGTTTATCTAAAATAAACAGGAGGTTCACCTGATGCTACTACTATATAAATAAGTTTCTCAGAGAATGTGTAAGAAACAAAAACAAAAACAAAAACAAAACAAAACAAAACAAAAAAAACCTCTTGAATTAGTTACCATCTCTGTATCAGCTGATACTGAATTATGCATGATGAAAGTAATGGCAACTGAAAACTTCCCAGTTTGCTCAAAGAGAAGAAACCTGGGGTCCCAGAGAAATGAAGACATAATAGATCTGCTCCTGCTTAAATGACACTGATAACATACACATTTACATCTGTGTAATTAAATAGTATATATCAGTCAGAAAGGTAAAAAAGAAAATAGGTATACACTTCTGTTTTCAGTTGTAACATATGAAGAACTTAGGAGTCATCACTCACATCCTTATAATAAATAAAAGCTGAACAAACTGAGAATTAATGACTCTTGCACTCATCAGAGAACTCAGGTTTCATTACAAAATTTCTACCCAAAAATCTAGAAAAATAGGTGAATCCAGAGTCACAGCTGAAATGTACTTACCTGGAGCAGAAGCTGCTAGAGCTATCAACTGGTAGGAACACCTAAAAGGTAACTTTGACAAATTGCAGGAAGTGGAGTGTGAACCATTGTGAGACAGAAAATCCACTGGGGGCTTCAGACCTATAGTAAGTAGCCCTACACTTCTGTGGCTTTTACCTGCAGTAATCCTATTATGTTCTCACATTGATGACCAGAGATAGATCTCCCCATGGTTCTTACATAGGGAGGAAAACGATAATCATTGTGAAATATGCCTGAAGTGGTTGACACACACTCCAGGGGAAAAGATTTTTTCACATCCTTATCTTAACTAGGAGAAGAGCATTCTGCCCCCCTGAACCTCCTCTTGCCTTCTTGTCTCATTTAAGGTGGAAAAAATATTACCTGGGGGGAGGGGATATGTGAAAATTAATGAGGCAGGCTAAGAAACAGAAAAACATAACCTATATATAAAGGTAAAAACCATCAATAGAAACTGTGTGTGAGAGTGAATAGATGTCAGATTAAAAGACTTAGACTTTAAGGTAACCATTATAAATCTGTTCAAAGAATGAAAGCAAAACATGCTTAAATAAATAAAGTATGATGAAAATGTCTCATAAAAGAGAGAATGTATGTATATAAAGAGATGGTTGTTATAAAGAAAAACTACATGGAAATTCTGGAAGAAAAAAGTATAATTTAAATTAAAAATTCCCTACAGAGGCTCAAAATAGATTTGAACTGGTAGAAGAATTAGAGAGCTTGAAAAGAGACCAATGGAGATTATACAATCTGAAAAAAAAAAAAAACACAGAAAGAAAAAAGAAGGAAGAAAAATTAACAGAGCCTCAGAAAACAGTAAGACACTATTAAATGCAACAATGTGTGCATAATGGGAGAACTAGCATTAGAGGAGAGATAAAGGAGCAGGAAAAAAAAAACATTTGAAGAAATAGTGGCTAAAATTTTCCCAAGTTTGAAAAAAAAACTATACATTAAAGATCAATGCACTGCTATTAGGATGAATGCAAAGAGAGCCATGTGCATTTCATAGTATGAATAAAGACTATGAAAAACAAAGAGAATGTTTTGAAAACATCAAATGAAAACAAAGATGGACTACTGAAATTTCATCAGAAATAATAGAGGCCAGAAGGAAGTGGATTTATATTTTCAAAGTGCTCAAAGAAAAAATGCCAACAAAGAATATTACATCCAGTAAAACTATGTCTAAAAATAACAGCAAATTAGACTTCAATAGACTTCACTGATTTAAAAAAAAAGACTGAATTTATTGCTAGCAGATCCATTTTATGAGAAATAACTAAAAGTTATTCAGACCAAAAGCAAGTGACCCCAAGGAATAATTTGAACTTACAGAAAAAAAAATATAGAACACTGATAGTTTACTATGTAATTATAAAAGATAGTTTAAGTGCATATTTTATTTTATTATTTTATTTTATTTTATTTTTTATTCCCTTAACTGACTTAAAAAAAAAGATCAGATAAAATAATATCTATTTGATTGTGCTGATGGGCCTAAAGCATGTAGAAATGTAATACCTTTGCCAGAACATCACAAAGGAAGAGAGTGAGCAAAGCTGTATTGGACTAAAAAGTGAATCTAAACAGAAACTTGAAACCATAGGGCAAACGAAGAGAACAGGAAACAAATAAAAAAACAAATATTGCGGTGTCTGGGTGGCTCAGTCAGTAAGGGACTGACTTGACTTCAGCTGAGGTCATGATCTCAGGGTCCTGGGATCAAGCCCTGTATCTGGCTCCATGCTCAGCAGGAGTCTGCTTCATGATTCTCGCTCCTTTTGCCCCTGCTCCTGCTTGGTTACACACACACACACACACACACACACTCTCTCTCTCTCTCTCTCTCTTTCTTTCTGAAGTAAGTAAATAAATCTTTTTTTTTAATAAAAGCAAATATAACAAAAGGCTATAAGCATGTTTGTTCTTTATTCTTATAAAATTATAACTATAGCAATATATTGTTGAGTTTGTCAAATATATAGGTGTAATATATAATAATAAAAATACCTCAAAAATAAGAGGAAGATAAAGTAATATTTTTATATATAATTGAAATTGTTTTATGAATCTGAAATATATTCTGACAAATTAAAGTGTGTATAGAAAGCCCATATAGCAACCATTAAAGAATAAGTTAAAAATTATATATAGAAAATATTATCAAAGAAATGAAAATTACATATTTATATAATGCAAAAAAATCCGTAAAGTAAGAATAGAGATAAAAAAACATGAAACATATAAAAAACAAAATACAAAATGGCAGAAGTAAATTCAATTATATTAATAGTAGCATTAAAAGTAAATAAATTACACAATCTAATTGAAAGGCAATAATTGTCTGACTACATAAAAACCAAGATACTATTATATCCTGACTACAAGGAGCATACTATATTCTAGGATACATAGACTGAAAGTAAATAGATTGAAAAAATATGTACCTGCAAATAGTAACCACAAGAAAGAAAGAATGGGTATACAAATATATAAATAGTAAAGTAAAAAATATTACCAGAAATGAAGACATCTTATAATAATGAAAGGGACAATCTATCAGGAAGATATATCATTATAATCATATCTACACCAAACAACAGAGAACCAAAAATTATGTAGCAAAAACTGGCAGAATGGAGAATAGCTCAACAATAATAGTTGGAAATGTCATTAGCCTAGTTTCAATAATGTACAGAACAAGTAGGTGGAAAATCAGCATTTAAGTGGAAGACTTCAACAATAATATGCCCACTGGACCTAACATACATTTGTCAACATTCTATCCAACAGCTGAAGAATATAAACTTCTCATGTGTACATGGAGCATCGTCTAAGACATACAATACCCTGGCATTAAACAAGCTTCAATAAATTTCACATGGAAACTACATAAGCTTCATTCTCTGATAACAATGGAATGAAATTATAAATCAATAACAAAATGAAACTTGGGACAGTCACAAATGTGTGTCAACCTATATTCATAAAAAATAAATGGATCAAAGAGGAAATCCAAAGGGAAAATAGAAATTGGTTTTAGATGAATTAAAATGAAAACACAACCAACAATGGAATACAGCTAATGCAGCATTTAGAGGGATGGTAATTGTATCACATTATCGCTGTAATTGCTTAAGTCAAAAAGAAAAAAAATCTTAAATTAATAACTTAATTCTTGAAGCACTGCAAAATAAGAAAAGTGCACCTATGGCAAAGAAACATAAGGAAATAAAATTTAAGGAAAATTTTTGACAAAACAAAAAATAGACCATAAAGAACATTAATAGGAGAAAACTTTTTGTTTTCTTTAAATTTTAACAAAAATGATAAATCTTTAGCTAGAATGACCATGAAAAAAAGAGCATGCAAATAAATAGAAACAAAAATGAAATGAGACATTACTTTTGACCTTCCAGAAATAAAAAAAAAGAATTATGAAGGAATTTTTGAAAAACTGCATGCCAATAATTTAGGTAAATTAGATAAGATGCGCATATTTATAGAAAGATGTAAACTATCAGATTTGACTCAAAAAATAGAAAATTTTGGAATAAATGTATATCAAGTAAAGAGAATGAAATAATAATAACAACAACAACTACCAAGAATAAAGTGCTTAGTCTTGATGGTTGCTCTGTTAGAATCTACCAAATATTTAAAGAAAAATTAACACAAATTTTTCAAAAAGTCTTTCAAAAATAGAAGATAAACAAACACTAGTTAGCTCCTTTCTAGTAGCAAATATTACACTTATATCAAAAGCAAACCAGAAATTACAATAAAAGAAAACTATAAAATATCACTTGTGAATATAGATATAAAAGTCCTAAATAGGACTTAACTCGACAAGTCAGGGTAATTCCAAGTAGAATTTATCCAGGAGTGTAGGACTGGTTTAATATCCAAATATCTTTTTAAATTTATTTTTCTATTTGAATAGAGTTAACACACAATGTTACATCAGTTTCAGGTGTACAAAGTAGTGACTCAACTTCTCTATACATTATGCTAGGCTCATCACAATTGTAGCTACTAGCTACATGTAACCACACAATGCTATTACATTATCATTTACTATATTTCTTATGCAGTGCCTGTTCTTCCTGTGATCAATTAATTTCATAATAGGATTTCTGCATCTTCCACTCCTCTTCACCCATTTTGCCCTCTCCCTCACCACTCTCTCCTCTGTAAGCCATTGTTTTCTTCTCTGTATTTACATGTCTTATTCTGCTTTTTGTTTGTTTGTTCATTTGTTTGGTTTTTAGATTCCACATATGAGTGAAATCCTATCAATCATTGTTATGTACCATATAACTATGGTGTCTGTTATAAAACCGAATAAATAAATAAAATTAAAGTGTGGCCTATGAATAAAAATCAAAAATCCAGTGAGAACATAGGACCACATAATCATCTTAATAAATATAGAAAAAGAACAAAAAACAAGGCAAGATGTACTCTTATCACCACCATTTAACATTATACTAAAGGTTCTAGCCAGCTAAAAAGTGAAACCAAAGGTATCCAAAATAGGGTGGGTGGTGGAGGAATAAGGAGAGATTTACAGATGGCATAATACTATGTATAAAAGTCTTAAGGAATTCACTAAAAAGCTATTGTAAAGAGTTCAGAAACTAGGATATAAGATTAATGTACAAAAATCAATTGTATTTTTACATACTAGCAATGAGCAATCTGAAATGAAATTAAGAAAATAATTTAATTTATAACAGTATCAAGAAATAAAATGTTTAGAATTCAATTTAACAAAGTTCAAACCTTATACTTTGAAAACTGCAAAACAAACACTGCTGAAAAAAATTAAAGAAGATCTAAATGATGACATATTCCATGCACATGTACCTGAAGACTTTGTATTATTAAAATGGCAAAACTCCTCAAATTTATATACAAATTCAACATAATCCCAGGTAGAATACCAGCTGGTTCTCTGGAGAAATTGGCAAATTGATCTTGAAATTCTGTGGAAACTCAAAAGACCAAAATAGCCAAAAAGCTAAAGGATGTACACTTCGGACTTTCAAACTTTACTATGAAGCAAAATTAATCAAAGCAGTGTGGTACTGGCATAAGAATAACCTACAGTTCAAAGGAACATAATTAAAAGTCCACAAATAAATCTTCCCATTATGGTCAATTGATTTTCAGTAAGGATTCCAAAAATAATTCAATGAGAAAATACTAGCTTTCAACAAATGTTGCTGGGATAAATGGTTAACCATACACAAATCAATGAAGTTAAACCCCTACCTCACATCATACACAAAAACAAACTCAAAATGGATCAGAGACCTAAATGTAGAATGGAAACTATAAAATCCTTAGAAAAAAATAGGCATTAATCTTTATGACTTTGTATTAGGCAATGGTTTCTTATATATGACAATAATAGCACAATAAATTAAAGAAAAATAAATGAATTGGATTGCAAAAGATACTATTAAAAAAGTGGAAAGACAACCACTCACAAAAAAGAAGAAAATATGTGTAAATCATACATTTTATAAGAAACTTATATCTAGAATATATAAAATATTCTTGCAACTGAGTAATAGAAAATGGCATAGCCAATTAACAAAAGATTAATGGATTAAATAGACATTTCTCCAAGGAAGATACATAAAATAACACATAAAAGATGCTCTACATCATTAGTCATCAGGAAAATGCAAATCAAAATCAAAATGAAATACCATATCACACCCACTAGAATGGCTAGAATCAAAAAGTCAGATAAAAGTTTTGGCAAGGATGTAAGAAATGGATGTAGAGAGAATACTCATACACTACTTGTAGTAATGTAAAATGGTGTAGCCACTTTGCAAAACAGTGTACCAACTCCTTTAAAAGTGAAGCATAGAATTCCAGTTAACTTAATTCCTCAAAAAGTAAAAGACTATTTATCAACAATCTAAACTTCTATTTTAAGGAACTAGGGGGAAAATGACAAGTTAAGCTTAAATCTATCAGAAGAAAATAATAATAATAATTAGAGTAAAAATCAATGAAATTGAAACCAGAAAAATAATATATCTATGAAATAAAAAGCTAGTTCTTTGAAAAAATAATACAATTGATAAACTTCTAGACAAGTTACCCAAGAATAAATTAGAGAAAATACAAATTACCTACATCAGAAATAAAGAGGAAATATCACTATTGATTTCAGTCAATATAAAGATTAAAAGGTATACTGTAAATAATTTATGACCATAAATTTACTAATTTAGATGAAATGGACCAATCACTTGAATCACACAACCACCAAAACTCATGATAAAGGAACTAGGCCACCTGAATAGACCTATATCTATTTGAGAAATTTAATCAATAATTAGTAACATCCTAAAAAGAAACAAGACTCAGTGGTTTCCTCAGTGAATTCTATAAAATATTTCAGAAATAATGATACCAATTCATTACAATCTTTCTCAGAATACAGAATCAGAATGAACACTTAACTTATTCTACGAGGCCATTACTACTATTATATCAATGCCATCATACCATCATGTTACCATACCATACCATCAGACATTAAAATAAATGAAAACAACACAGCAATATCTATCATAAATTCTGATGCAAAAACCACAATAAAATAGCAAGTTGAATGCAATGATGTATAAAAAGAATTATATACCATGACCAAGTGGGATTTATCCCAGGTAAACAAAGCTGGTTCAACTTTGAAAAATCAATTACTGTTGATTCTTCACATCAACAAGTTAATGAAAAAAATCCTATAATTGTATCATTAGATACAGAAAATGCCTTTTCAAAAATCCAACACCCATTTGTGATAAAATTTCTCAGTAAAGTAGGGACAGAAGGGAACTTTCACAACTATGTAAAGAACATCTACAAAAAGCCTACAATAACATAATACACTGAGAAAAATAAAGCCTTCCCTTTAAGACTGGAAATAAGACAAATGATGCAATCTCTCACCATTGCTATTCAAAATTATGGTAGTAAGAGAGGAAATGGAAATAAAAGCTACAAACTGGAAAGGAAGAAATACAAGGGTCTCTATTTTTAAATTTCATGATCATCTATATAAAAATTTCAAAGAATCAGAAACAAAAATTCCTGGAATAATGAGTATAGCAAGGTCACAGGATACAGTTAACATACATTTAATTGCTTATTTATATACCATTGGTGAACAATTAGAATTTGAAATTTTAAAAAATACTATTAACAAAAGCACTAAAAGTAATGGAATACTTAGTTATAAATATAACAAAATGTGTACAGGATCAATAAGTGACAAACTACAAAAACTCGATTGCAGAAATCAAATAAGATTCAAATTAGTGGAAAGAAGTCTCTATTTATGGATCAGAAGATTCAATATTATTACGATGCTACTCTTTCTAAATTAATCTATAGATTCAGTGCAATCTAGATTAAAATTCCAGCAAGACAATTTGTAGATATCTACAAATGACAAAATGATTCTAACATTTATAGTGAAAGGCAAAGAACTTAGTTAACACATTGCTGAAGGAGGACTAATTGTAGGATTACAATTACTACCCAAATGCAAGACTTACTATATAGCTACAGTAATCAAGACAATATACTGTTTTATAAAAGTATAGACACATAGATTGATGGAAGAGAACTGAAATCTCAAAGAAAGATCCACACAAATGGTCACTTGATATTCGACAAATGAGTAAAAGCAATTCAGTTGTGTGTTTTCAACAAATGGTGCTGGAACAACTGAACATCTAATTTTAAAAAAATGAACATGGAGACATTAAAACTTTCATAAAAATTAACTAAAAATGAATAATGGATAATAAATGTAAATGCAAAATGCAAAATAAAAATATATTAGAAGGAAACAGAAGAAAATCTATGTGAATTTGGTTTTGGTGAGAAGCTTTTTAATGCAACATAAAAATCAAGATGGATGAAAGAAGTTGTTGACAGGTTAGAAACCATTAAAATTTAAAACTTCTAAAAAAATAAATTAAAAAAAATTTAAAACTTCTGCTCTAGAAAAAGACATTGTGAAGAGAAGAAAAAGGAAGGCCATAGACTAGGAGAAAATGTTTGCAAAAACAGGTGTCTGATAAAATACTGGTATCCAAAATATGCAAATAACTCTGAAATCTCAAAAAAGTAAGAAAACAAACTAAAAAATAGCTAAATATCTTAACAGATCATCATCGAAGAAGATAAGCAGGTGCCAGTTAGTGTTTGAAAACACGCTCAATATCATTTGCTATTAGGAAATTATAAATTAAAATAACAAGTAACTACTCACCTGGAATAGCTAAATTCCAGAATTTGACAATCCAAACACTGGTGAAAATGCAGGGTAACCAGAACTCTCACTTATTGCTCACTGAGAAGCAAAATGATACAGCCACTTTGGAATGTAGCCTGTTAATTTTTTACAAAGCTAACTATCTTCTTACCATATGATCCAGAAATTATGTTCCTAGGTCTTTACCTGTCTAATATGTAAGGTTTTATCCACATGAAAACCTTAACACAAATGTTTATAACACCTTTGTTATAAACAATAACAATTTTCCAACTGCAAAAATTGGAAGCATCCGAGATGTCCTCCAACAGATAAACGGTTAAACATTCACTCATTTGTGCAATGGAATATCATTTAGCAATAATAACAAATTAACTTATGAACTTAAAAAATACATGAATGGATCTTAAATGCATATAGTTAAGTAGAAGGTGATCTGAAAAAGCTACATACTATATGATTCCTATGACTCTAATTATATAACATTCTGGAAAAGGCAAAATAATAGAGACCTAGAAGGGTAAAACCATCAGTAAGAGCTTGGAGAGAGGGAGGAGAAAGGCTGAACAGGTGAAACACAGGGGAAATTTTTGGGTATTAAATCTATTCTGTATGATACTGTAATGATGGATAAATGACATTTTGTATTTCTCCCATCCAGTAGGTTGTCTTTTGGCTTTGTTGTCCTTTGTGTCCTTTGCTGGGCAGAGCACTTTATTTTGATTCTGTCCCAATAGTTTATTTTTGCTTTTATTTCCCTTGCATCAGGAGACATATCTAGAAAAATTTTGCTACTGCTGATGTCAGAGAATTTACTGCCTGAGTTCTTTCCTAGGATTTTTTATGATTTTTAGATCTCACATTTACATCTTTAGTCCATTATGAGTTTATTTTTGTGTATGGCATACAAAAGTGTTCCAGTCTCATTATTTTGCATGTTGCTGTCCTGTTTTCCCAACACCATTTTTCTTTAAAGATTTTATTTATTCATGAGAGACACACAGAGAGAGAGAGAGGCAGAAACTCAGGCAGAGAGAGAGAAGCAGGCTCCATGCAGGGAGCCTGACGTGGGACTCGATCCCAGGACTCCAGGATCACGCCCTGGGCCGAAGGCAGGTGCTAAACTGCCCAGCCACCCTCCCAACACCATTTGTTGAAAGGACTGTCTTTTCCCCATAGTATATTCTTTCCCTTCTTTGTCAGAATTAATGACTATATAATCATGCATTTGGTTTTGGTTTTTCTATCCTGTTCCATTGATCTATCCCATATGTTTATTGCAGTATTATTTACAATAGCCAAATTATGGAAGTAGACCAAATGTTCATTTATAGATGGATGAATAAAAAAGAAGTGGTATATACACACAATGGAATGTTATTCAGCCATACAAAAATGAAATCTTGCAAAAAAAAAAATGAAATCTTGCTAATTGCAACAACATGGAAGAAGCTAGAAAGTATAATGCTAAGTGAAATAAATCAGAGAAAGACAAGCATTATATGATTTTATTCACATGTGGAATTTAAGATACAAAAACAAAGGAGAAAAAGAGAGATAGGGACAAACCAAGAAACAGATTCTTAACTATAGAAAACAAACTGATGGTTATGGGAGGGGCAGTGGCGTGTTGGTTGAAATAGAAAAATTCAAGGAGAATTTTTGCTTTTATTTTTTAAAAAGGGCAAAAAGTGAATATAGCACTCAGCATTTATTTTGCAATAAGCTGTTATTGAGGAAGTGCACATCCTGAGAAGTAAGAGTGGCACCACCAAGCTCCTTCCCCAGAACTCATAGAGCATCTCAGCATCAAGCTGCCATAGCTTTGAACTCTTGTCTGGGAGCATCTGTGCTTTATCTCCATTTGTTTTGTGTGCCCATTAAAAGATGTGTCCTAAGGTATCAGGAAAGCCACTGAGAGGTTATTTTTGGGGTTTAGGAACACTCAAAAATGTTTCCATGTAAATTAACTGTAATTACTTCTTTGCTTCATGCCACTTCTGCTCATAAAAGATTTCATAGAAACACTCTACTTGGGGCAGCCCAGGTGGTCCAGCGGTTTGGCGCTGCCTTCGGCCTGGGGTGTGATCCTGGAGACCTGGGATCAAGTTCCACTTAGGGCTCCCTGCATGGAGCCTGCTTCTCCCTCTGCCTGTCTCTCTCTCTCTCTCTCTCTCTCTCTCTCTGTGTGTGTATCTCTCATTAATAAATAAATAAATAAAATCTTTTTTAAAAATAGAAACACTCTACTTTCAGACAGTAGGGAAACTTGTTTTGGTTTATTAGTTGTAACAAATATATCATACTAATGTAGGCTGTTACTAATAGGGAAAACTAGTTGCAAGGTATCTGGAGACACTGTCACTGCTTTATGATTTCTTCTGTACTGCCTTTGTGTTTTCTTTGCAAAATTGCTCTAAAATAAAAATTTTATTAAATGGAAGGAAGGAAAGAAGGAAGGAAGAAAGGAAGGGAAAGTGGGGGAGGAAGGCAGAGAGACAGGGAGGATGCAGGGAAAAAAGGAAAGGAGGAAAAAAGGAGAAAATTTTAATCATGGCAAGAGACTTACATCTTAGACTGTGGAAATTTTATTTCAAGGGGATTATAATGTCTTTGGCAGGTCACTATTGAAGCTTACTAGTGAGTGGTTTGTGGAATAAACCTCATACTTCTTTAAATATTGATAGAATTTGCCCATCTCCAGTCTTTTAGAAGCTCTTTTGTCCTTACATGAACGTGAAAGATCAATGACAGTTATCTCATTTAGAGATTCTCATGAGACTCTGGTGTGTAATTTAGATGGGTCAGAGGTTTGAACTTGTGTAAAGCAAATATGTGTACTCTTACAATCTTTTTATCCATCATGAGTTTATTTACTTCTCTCTCAGAAATGCTTACTGTACCTTTTTCATTCCAAAGATGATTCTTCTTGACAGACAAGTAAGGAGCAGAGTAGGAGCTGAGGAGCTTTATGTCACCAGCATAGCCTCTTTTAATGTTTTGTTTCCCTAAACATGCTTAGAAGGTGATTTCTCTTCATGTGTATATATGCATGTGTATGTTCATGTGTGTATAAATACATATTATATTGAATATAAATTATAATAAATTTATTGATAAAATTATATATAAGCTTTTAAATAAATTTATTGATAATTTTTTCTGGAGCATTAACTTACATTAAGCCTAAATTCCTAAATTATCTGGCATTTTTGTAATGTGCATTCTGCTCACATGCATTTGGCACTACACATTCAATAATTTCTATAGTGGAGTCATATTACTTCTTACCTGGTAAGTTGATTCAAAAGTTGGATTATAGGTTCAAAATTAGCTACATTTCACTAATAATGCAGACAGTATATATGGTTTTGTATTAATTGTCTCTTGTAAGTCTGGAAAAGCCAATTTTCTTCTCTGGCATTGCTAAGGATAGAGGTTACTGCACATAAAGCTGTTGATTTTTAGGGAAGAACTAAGTTTTTATTTTAAAAACTAATGATCCCTGTAGTGTAAGAAATGGAAGGGTTTAAATTAAATACAATACCATGAGATTTCTAACCCCATTTGGAAATGATAAAACTGATATTTGGAGAGATTGCAGATCCTCAAAGACCTAAATAAGGTCATATAACTCTGTGTGTGTGTGTGTGTGTGTGTGTGTGTGTGTGTGTGTGTGTGTTGTAAGCTTATTTAACCTTGCCTATATAATCTTATTTATGTAACCTTAATTAGCTCCTTCTGTAACTTCCTAAATTATCAATGTGTGTGTGTGTGTGCGTTTGTGTGTGTGCACATAGGAACTAAGGTTGCCACTCTACCACTGTGAAATATAAAACATGTTAAAAATGATTTAGTGAGTACATGAATGAGGAAGGGACTATGATGAAATTAGCAGTGGTTCTTAACTCAGGATAGGGAAGGGGGAAGTCTGGATTCTGATCACAAGGAGGGGCTGACTCTTCCTCCAGGGATTCTGATCTGATAACCCTTCTGAACTCCAGAAATCTGTACTCAGAATACCCATCACTATTCTGAAATACCTCTCTGTTTATAAATCTCTTGGAAGGGGAAAGATCCTGCTTCCCCACATTTGAAGTAATTATTCCTACTCACCTCACAACAAAGATCTGTAGGGTGTTAGGCAATTTATTTATTTTCTTGAATCTATGGTTCTCTTTATTTGTAGCCTGAGAGTAGGAGGCAAGCCCTTAGAGGGGTATTGGAAGGAATAGTGCCTCCACAGGTGTACACGGATTTGTATGGTGCCTGACTCCAAGAAGGGTTAGAGGAGAACAATAGAGAATCACAGCTCTTAAGACTCTGAGAGGAAGAGGTGTGGGATGTCAGGGCAGGCAGGAAGGCTTCCTAGAGGAGGCAAAATAGGAGATGAAAATATTGAGGAATGCAGCCCATATGCGAGTGCTTTGGGGAGTACAAAGGACAAAAGTAGCACTGTCTGGGAATAGAAAAAGATGGGACCCCCACCAACCAAGTCAGGGCTCAAGACTTTTTGCTCAGAAATGTGTCCTGTGTGCATCTGTCCATAATCTCATGTGGGGAAAGTTGTGGAAGGAATTCTGGAAAGAACGCTGACCCTGTTCATTCCCTGCCCTGAGCACAGGACAGTGTGCTATGGAACCACCTGCATGGGCTTCAGGTCAAAGCCAAGGGATTAACTCTGGGGTGCAGAGTTCAAGAAAGTCACATCACTAAATGTGAGGGAAAGGACAAATGGGAAGAGTCATAAAGGAGCTTAGTTAGAGACCGAAGCTGCCCATGAGGGAAAAGCTACATAAAATAGGAAAGGCAGGGCAGCCCGTGTGGCTCAGCGGTTGAGCGCCTGCCTTCTGCCCAGGGCGTGACCCTGGAGACCCGGGATCGAGTCCCACATCGGGCTTCCTGCATGGAGCCTGCTTCTCCCTCTGCCTCTCTCTCTCCTGAATGAATAAATAAATATATATATATATATATTAAAATACGGAAGGCAGGATCTGGGGCCCCCACACGGCCGGAAAGCACAAAATGTTCTTGTCGGGTGGAGGGATCCGTAGCCCAGGATGTGACCTGTTGGGGAGGGATTCCGACTCTGATAAACAGTATCCCATCGCCTCAGTTCCTGGGCCTGGAATGAGGGGCCGTCAACACAGCAGAGCACAGGCATGTGGAGCCTCCCAGCTGCAGAGCCCGTAGGAGAGTCTCATCTGCTAGAAGCTGCTTGGGTGACCACTGCGACCTGGAAGATGGAGGCTCAGCCTACAAGACTCAGCACGTCAGGAGACCCCTCTAGGGAGTAGCAGTGTTTTTCTTATTCCACCTGCAGAAATATCCAGAAGCTATACCTGTGGGAATGTCAGCACTCCTAAGGGTCTTAGCAGTCACTATAATAGAGCTTTAGGGTAGCTTGAGTAGGATCAGCACCTTTGTGTTAAAAACCTCTGAATAAGCTTTACACATAATCTTTCCTACCTTCCTCAGTCCTAGTTTTCTTATTTTTGTGATGGAGATGAGCACCTACATCTAAGAGTTATTATAAAGATCAAGTAAGATGTGAATAAGGAGAGGCAGAGTGGCTGCTAACCATTAAATGTTTAATGAATGATAATCAGTTTTAGTATAACTGTTAATGTTATTAGATTTAAAGCTAGTATTACTTTTTTGTTGCCCAAAATTACCTATCATTTTCCATATATTTAAAAAGGATTCCTTTGAACAGTCATCTATTTTTCTCTAGGAAAAATAGAACAAAATGCCAGAATTCAAGGTCATTATATTCTATCAACCACCATTCTATTTGTACTATTTTTACAGTATCCTCAAGACTCTTTCTTCTTCCTTTTTCCTTTCATTTCTTCCTTTTTCTCTCTCCCCCCCCCATCTTCCTCCCTCCCTGACACTCTCTCTCTCTCTTTCTCTTCCTCTCTCTGTTTCCCTCTTTTCTCTCAATGGTGAGCACACTGAGAATAAGGCAGAGGAATCCGGGCATTCAGGTAAGGAAAACCAGGTTCGGACCAGAAATGAAACATCTTTAAACAAGGTGACTATTTGTTAAAATACAACTCTTTGAATCATTCTCATAGAGAATTTTTATAAATAATTTATTCCTTTGTTCTTGCCCCTACATCAGGATTTTCCATCACAGTCCCAGTGCCATTTTATTATAGAGTTCTGACACCAATATATGGAATCATTTATGAGGCTGCAGAAACATAGCATAAAATGACTAAAAAAAATTAATCGTTCATTTTGATTTAGTCTTTTCTTCTGGCCAGTAATGACTTTGGATGCCATCCTATTGACCTTCTCTGCTTTTGTTCCCATCAAAATCGATACAGTATGCAATGTCATAAATTTGCCTTGGCTGGCTTTCAGTTCATTGCCAGACCAAATGCTCCCCCTGTGAACTGGGTGATAATGAAGTTGTGGGTGATGGGCCTCCTGTAATCAGCGATCATTATGATGGGGCTTGGCTTTGAAGTAAATGAAAGAGCCAGTAAGATTAAGGAGATATTAATCAATAAGCAACTTTAGAAGATTCAAACTTTATCTGAGGTCCAGTAGGCAATGAGGATTAGCTACAAAGTACCAGGCTCAACAGTTTTCTGGTCTTTTTTTTTTTTAAGATTTATTTATGTATTTTAGAAGGGTTGGTGAAGGACAGAGGGAGAGAGAAAGAATCTCAAGCAGACTCCTTGCTGAGTGCAGAGCCTGATGCAAGGCTCGATCCCATGACCCTGAGATCATGACTGAGCCGAAATCAAAGTTGAACACTCAAACTAAGACACCTTAGGCACCCCTCTTAATAAGGTTCTTTCCAGCTATACTGTATGTATAGAAATCAATTTTCAGGTAAGTGGACCCTCATAGTTTAAACCCACGTTGTTCAAGATTTGACTCTGTGCATGTATGTGTATGTATATGTATGTATGTGTATGTATGTGTATGTGTGTATATATGTATGTATGTTATTTATTTTTAAAAATTGGTTCATGTAATTATGAAGGCTGGGAAGTCCCAGGATCTGTAATCAGCAAATTGAGGACTCAGGAGATTCAATGTGTAATTGCAGGCTGAGTCCAAAGACCTAAGAACCAGGAGAACCGATGGTGGGAATTCTAGCCCAAAGGCAGGAGAAGAGCAATGTCCCATCTTAAGCAATCAGACAGAAGTTCCCTCTCACTAGCCTTTTTGTTCAATTCAGGTATTAATTGTTTGGAGGTGGCCTACCCACTTTAGAAAAGAAATTCTGCTTTACTCAGTCCATGGATTCAAATGTTATTCTCATTCAAAAACACCCTTACAGACACACTTTGATGAGAAAACAGCCATAGGCTCTGACCCAACCACCTTATATGTAGCAGGTGCTTGCTCCCTGCTCTCTATCTCCTGCTTACTTGTGACCTGGGAGGGAAGATTGCCCTTCCCCCTGGCTCAGGGCACCTCAGTTCTGGGATCTGGAAGTAATAAGCCTTGTGACCTTATTTCTTTGTGTGAGTGTAGTGAAACTGCTTATGACCAATACAACTGGGGGTTTTCACTTCCCTCAAGGTGGTGCTTGGGAGGCTGAGGAAGCTCCCTGTTGACCCTATGATAAATTATAACAACCATTTTTCTAATAATAATCTCAGTTTTTCTGGATAAATTCAGCTTGACTGAGCTACCTGCTAATATTTTATGTGATATTTTTTGGAAATATACTCCTAAGTGAGTTGACTTTAATTTTCTTCCTGATTTTGGAATCAACATAATGTACACCCTTTAAAATGAGTTGGAAATTTTTTCCCATTTTTCAGACAACTTTATGTAGGATTGACAACATTCTTTCTTAAACATATTATAGAATTTACCAGTGAGTCCCAGAATTCTGGTCCTAGGATTTCTTTGTGGGAAGGTTTTAACTTGTTAATTCCATTTTTAAATAGTTTTTAAAATAGATTTTCTATTACTTTGGTGTTACTTCTGATAAATTGCATTTCTAAGAGTTTATTGAGTAAAATTTTCAGATTATTACAATATTCTCTGACACTGTAAAATCTATAGTAATGTCTCTCTTTGCATTCACTTGGCTATTTGTGCCTTTAGTCTTTTCTTTCTTATTCAATCTTGCCAGAGGTTTCTACCTTTCACTAATCTTTTCAAAAGACCAGTTTTTGCCTTTATTATTCTCCTCGTAATTTTTCCATATTAATTTGACTCTCATCTTTAATATTTGCTTCTATTTTATTAGTCTATTTGTCCTAGCTTTTGATTTCCAACATCTTCCCATTTAGAAGACAAACTACTAATCCCTCTAAGCAGAGCTTCTCACTTTTTTCACTAGTTCTGATGATAGTATTTTCCATTTCATTTGGTTCAGAATGGTTTCTTAAAAAAAAAAGAATGGTTTCTAATTTCCCATTTGATTTATGAGTTTTTAGAATTTTGCTTTTACATTTCTAAATATATGGCTTATCTTTTTCCAGTTTTCTTTTAATTGCTTATTCATAACTTAAAGGCATTGTATTCAGAGAATGTGGTTCATACACCAGTCTTTAAAATGTGTAGAGTCACTAAATTTTATCTAACGTATGGAAGTTTTTTTTTAAATATTTACCATATGTTTATAAAGAAGTATGTTTTCCAGTGTTGTGTGCACCATTTTATATATGTTTATGTCCACTTAGTTTACAGACTTTTCTCTACACCTATTTTCTTTTTAGAATTGTTACAAGCTTCTTTTATTTAACCTTACTCTTTCTTCTTCCTTAATTATTGGAGTTGACACATAATGTTATACTAGTTGCAGCTGTACAACACAGTGACTCAACAACCCCCAGCATGACTCAGTGCTCACCATAAGTGTAGTCACTGTCACCATACCATGTCATCGCAGCATTACTGACTATATTCCCTATGCTGTACTTAATATCCCCATGAATAATTTGTTTTTTATAACTGGAAGCTTGTACCTTTTAATCCCCTTTACCTATTTCACCCATTCCACCACCTCCCTCCCTTCTAAAGGGTATCATGCTAAGTGACATAAGTCAGAGAAAGACAAATGCTATATGACTTCACTTATATGTGGAATCTAAAAGATTAAATAATACAAAACAATAATACAAAACAAAAATAGACTCATAAATACAAAGAACAAACTGATATGCTCATTTTTTCTTATTTTCTTTACTGGTTTGGAAATTACATATTCTTATTCTTTTAGCAGAGAATCTGAACTTTTAAAAATAAATATCAAATACAGTAATAAAGTTAAGCAAAATTCTTATTCTCCCCCAAAAGAGTCATGAAATATTTTAACTTTCATTTTCCCTTTCACCTGAAATTGTATTGATTTCCAAGCTACTGGGTTTTTTTAACTTCCACCCTGTCATGTTCCCTGACTTATCACACACAATTAACATTACCATTTCTAATACATCCATAAGTGCTTAGAGTATATATTAACTGCATATTAATGAATATTAACAACATATTAAGTAATATAAATCTTCATACTTCATTTCAAATTCCAGCTTTTATCTGTAATTCTTTTATTTCTGCCTAATATATGCCATTTAGAATTCTCTTATAAAACATTTGTTTAAAGATTTTTTTCCCTCAAAATTATCTTCCTTCATCCTCATTCATGAAAACTATTCAGAGTATAGTATTCTAGGGAAAGATTTATTAATTTCAGTACATTAAAGATAATATTTCACTGTTCTTTGGCTTTAATAGTTGATTTTAATGAATTGGGTCATGCTAAGTAATGTTCTTCTGTGGTTGATCGATTTTTTTGTCTATGGTTGCTTTTAAATATTCACTTTCTTTGGTGTTCTGCAGTTTCAACATAATGTATCCCGGAGTACACTTTTTAAATGTTATTTTCTTGTTTTTGTTATTCATTGAACTTCCTAATCTGAATTTAGTGAGATCAATACGATGGGGTACAGGTCCTGATGGAACATCAGGAGTACAAAAAGTTTAATTATACACAAAGAAACATGGATAGAACTTGATGTCACATAGCTGGTAGAAAAAAAATGTCAAAACAATGAATCTAAAATGTATAATATAATAGTATTTAAACAAGGTTTTAAGAATTTAATAAAACTATATGAAATCATGAACAGTTAAAAAAGCAAAATATATACACTAACACTTTAGAATTATTTTTTTTAGATGAGATATAGGGGATAAGAATGCAGAATAAGGATGAAGGGTAGAAAATAAGCAAATAAATAAATAAATAAGGCCTAGAATTGACTGATATGGTAATTTAAACAGAGCCAAGAAATATTTATTGAAACCTTTACATCTGAGCCCAAAATGTATGTGCGCATGGTTGTACATGTGTGTCTGTCCAGTTAATACATTTAATCACCAAAATTTTTAATTTCAATGTGCTCAAATTCATAATTTTTACTTATACTTCATGCTTTCAAAGTTTTCTATAAAATGTCAAAATGATGTTCTGTATTTTCTTTCATTAAAGAAGAAAATGTGTGTGTGTGTGTGTGTGTGTGTGTGTGTGTGTGTGTGAGTACTCTTCCTAATTAGGCCTTTAATCCAGCTTTGATTGTGGCATAAAATGAGATTTCCTTCTGGCCTCTACTGGCAATAACAATAAGTATTCCATGACCAGTCTTCTTTTCAGGTTCCCCTATCGCCTCATATCTCACTCCACGATGTTCATTCAGATTTGAACAGTTAGAAGCTTGACCTGAAGCAGATTACAATGCCTTGAAAGAAGTTTCTTTTAGCCTGAATTATTTCTGTGATAACCACAATTGGAATGCAAATATTGCAAAAAGAAATAATCATATTAGCCTAGAGCAACCCCATAGCTAGCATGTATGATTTGGGCATAATCAGGTTTTTGAAATTTCACTAATGACCAGATAAAATTTATAATCAAAAGGTAGGCATAATGAAAAAACAGCAGGCTCTCCACCATAGCCAGAATTCCTACCTCTGCTTCAACCATCATTTCTTCATCTTCAGTGAATCTGCTTTCTCCATAAATCCAGATGATTCTTATTAGTTCCAGGATAGCTGCAATCAAAATGCCCCCTCCAACCCTGAAGTAGTCAATGAGATGAATCTATTAAGTTCCAGCCGGAGTCATACAGTCTTCCTTCTCTCTCGCCTTTGCACTCTGACTCCTTCTGTCTGTCTGTCTGTCTGTCTGTCTGTCTGTCTCTTATGTTCATTCTCTGTCTCACTCTCTCCTCACTTCCTCCCACCTCTGGCAGATGGACTCCATGCAGTCATCTCTTTGTCTTAGTTGTGAATAGTCTTACTTTTCTCCACATATCTAACACTTACTTATCTGTGTGGCCTCAGTTTTATTTTGTTTAAAGATTTATTTATTTCAGAGAAAGAGAGTGAACATGAGCAGGGGGACTGGTAGAGGCAGAGAGAAAGAGAATTCTCAAGCAGATTCTCCACTGAGTGCAGAGTCTAACACAGTGCTCAATTTCACAACCCTGGGATGATGACCTGAGCTGAAACCAAGAGTTGGCTCCTCAACCAACTGAGCCACCTAGGCACACCTGAGTGTTCTGTTTTAAACGTCACTTTCTTCATGAAGCTTCTCTGGTCAATGATATTCCTAAGTACTCACTAAGCACCCTGCATTTGCCTCATTAGAACATTCATCAACTACAAGGAACTCTTCTACAGACCTGTGGGGACTGTTGCTTTAAATCTTACAGCCTTTTCTCTTCCACTTCTGATATTAGATCCTGCCACTCTGGTACTTGGCATGGTCCATGCCCTTGAGATTAACAAAGACTCCAAATTTCATGAACTTCAGGCCATCATTGATTAAAGATTTTCCTTGGGGCTGATGTACAGATGTCTCTATTGGAGACATTAAAAGGAGAAGATGAAAATCCAGAGTTATCAGAGGCCAATTTACCCGGTAATGGAAAAGTGTCTGGAGAACACAAACAGAACTAAGTAGAAGTGGAAGAAGAAAAAAGAAACTTCTGGAGAGATGTAAGTATTTGACCGTAAACTCTCAGATCTGCTTCAGGAAGTTCTTCCATAATCTTATGCTAATTAATTAATGGATCTTTATTTCTTGCAATACAGAGTTCCAACTAATATACTTCATCATTCATCTTTATTTCCCTCAGAATGTAGTCAGCTGACCAACATTCAGCATCACTACCACCTTGAAGCTTATTAGGCATCTCATTCCCCAGGCCCAGCAATAGATCTGCACACTTCTGGAAGTCTGGTCGCAATCCATCCTTTCTACACATGCTAAAGTTTGAGAAGACCTCATACAAACTACAAGCTGCGTAAGTTAGAGCAGAAAGGGAATTATTGATATATTTGTTTACCTATTTCCCTCTTTGGATTGTTAACATGAGGAGGGCAAGAATCTTGTCTGTTATTCATTCTACATTCCTATATAAGTGCCTAAACATAGAAGTTGCTCAAAAATATTGAATTAAGGAAGGAGTAAAACACAGAAATGACAGAGAAGAAGACATTTTAAACAGAAGATAGGGGACGCCTGGGTGACTTAGTTGGTTAAACATCTGTGATAGACTCAGGTTATGATCCCAGGGTCTTAGGATTGAGACCTGATCGTTGAGCTCCCTTCCTTGCTCAGAGAGGAACATGCCTTCTGCCTGCTAAGTGCTTCTCAAGGTGTGGAGAGGCCTACTGACCCAGAAATCCTTCTGGAAGAGCTTTACTTATAGGGATGCTAAGAAAGGCCTACCTCCTAGGCATGCTGCTTGCTCTGTCATCCCCACTTCCCCTCTACCCTTCAACACAAGAGGCTAAGGCTTTACCCTGGGGCCAGGAGGCCACAATGCCACAGGGGCAAGGTCCTGTCCAGTAGTCACCTGGGTCTGGAGACTTGAGGCATTTGAGAAACAAGGAAGGGACCCAGCATCTCTGTTGCATCCAGCACAGTCTCCCCAGCCACCCTTTCTTGGGCACTGCACAATCTCTCTCGGGGCCAGCTACCACACTGTCTATCCCCTTTGTCTGTGAGTCCTTGGCTGCCACCAAGCATGGTGGCCATTGTGTGCCTGCCTTAGTGACTCAGTGGTTTTGTGAGAAACAAAGTTTGTATGGGCTTCCTTTTCTTTTTTTTCTTTTTTTTGGCTCAGAAACTATACTCTTCAGTGTTAACAGACCAATAAACAGAGCATTTGGCAAATCAATCAATCAATAAATCTTTAAAAAAATAAAATGAACAGATTATGGGAAGCAAATCCTTAAGCCTCATTTGAATCAGTAATGACTTGTCAGGAAGCTTTCAGCCTTGAACAACAGGTAGGGGAGAGTAGTTAATGTGCCAAATTAGCAAACATTGATTTTTATTTTAGACTATCTATGAACCTAACATATTGTGGCCAGCTTCAGAATAATTGTTTCTCCTTCCGTTGTCTTGCCCCTGCTTCTACCTCTCACTCCCCTATAGCATCCATGCCCTGCTGTCTGTGGGCTCCCATTACCTTCACTGCATCTATCCTTGGCTTCATAGACCTTCTAATCCCAGCCTTCTAAAGCCTCTAACCCAGATCTGCCTTCCTTTGGCACAGATTCCTAACTTATTCATCTTCCACGCCCTATAAAGTATACTCAATCCCTCTATGTCTTGCCCTCAGAGCCCAAGGAAGTACTTGAGAGCCAAGGATACTGAAGAGACAAAAAGGCACAGTACAGTCTAAGACGTGATCCCAGCTCATAAAAAAATTAACATCTAATTGACTACTTATCTAAGGTCGTTTGCTACCAGGGTTATCTTGAAGAATTATACTTAAGAGAATTACTGTTCTCTTAAGTTTGGGTTTGGGTAATTTAACCCAAAATAAATGTCTCACCGATGGCATTTCAAACCAGTCACAGATTCTTAAGACACGTGTTTTGGAGTGGAGTTAAGAGATGGGGTGAGACAGGTGGTGGCCTGCACATCACATCTGAGAAATGTCAGTCCTTGACTACACCCCTTCAAAAATGTGATTTCCACAAAAAAAAAAAAAAAAAAAAAACAATTAAATCTTGCTATCTGCAGCAGCATGGATGAATCTAGAGAATATATATGCTAAGTAAAATAAGTAAGTCAGAGAAAGACACACCAAATGGTTTCACTCATATGTGAAATTTAAAAATGAAACAAGCGAACAAAGAAAAAAGAGACAAATCAAAGAATGGACTCTTAACTATAGAGAATAAACTGACAGTTACCAGTGGGGTTGTGAGGAGGGGATGGATGAAATAAATGATGGTGATTAAGCATCTGTTGTGCTTAGAACTGGGTGATGTACAGAAGTGCTGAATCACTATGCTGTACACCTGAAACTAATATAACATTGTATATTACTTAAATTTGAATTTCAAGATATTTTTAATGTGATTTCCTTTTTGCTACAGTTGTAAATAGAATCGTGTGATAAGCCCAGTAGCAGAACATTGACATAGCTTCAGTCGGTGTTTTCTCTCCTCCAGTCACTGGAGCACTGGTCCAGTAATGTTTAGTGAATATTAACACTTACCTTTCTATTCTCAGTAATTCAAGGATATACAAAGAAAGAGACCTGAAATAAACTCCCTGGAACTGAAGCATGGCATTCTAATGTTCAGTAGCTTTTCATCTTTTCTTTTTTAATAAATTTATTTTTTATTGGCATTCAATTTGTCAACATACAGAATAACACCCAGTGCTCATCCCGTCAAGTGCCCACTTCAGTGCCCGCCACCGAGTCACCTCCACCCCTGCCCACCTCCCCTTCCACCACCCCTAGTTCGTTTCCCAGAGAGTTAGGAGTCTTTCATGTTCTGTCTTCCTTTGTGATATTTTCCAACATTTTTTTCCTTTCCCCTTTATTCCCTTTCACTATTTCTTATATTCCCCAAATGCATGAGACCATATAATGTTAGTCCTTCTCCAACTGACTTATTTCACTCAGCATAATACCCTCCAGTTCCATACACGTTGAGGCAAATGGTGGGTATTTGTCGTTTCTAATGGCTGAGTAATATTCCATTGTATACATAAACCACATCTTCTTTATCCATTCATCTTTCGATGGACACCGAGGCTCTTTCCACAGTTTGGCTATTGTGGACATTGCTGCTAGAAACATCGGGGTGCAGGTGTCCCGGCGTTTCATTGCATCTGTATCTTTGGGGTAAATCCTCAACAGTGCAATTACTGAGTCGTAGGGCAGGTCTATTTTTAACTCTTTGAGGAACCTCCACACAATTTTCCAGAGTGGCTGCACCAGTTCACGTTCCCACAAACAGTGTAAGAGGGTTCCCTTTTCTCCGCATCCTCTCTAATGTTTGTGGTTTCCTGCCTTGTTAATTTTCCCCATTCTCACTGGTGTGAGGTGGTATCTCACTGTGGTTTTGATGAGCACTGGGTGTTATTCTGTATGTTGGTAAATTGAACACCAATAAAAAATTAATTTATTTAAAAAATTAATTTATTTAAAAAAAGAAATAAATCTGTAGTAACTATATGACTATCAGACAAAATAGAATTCAGAATAAGGAATAATATAAGAGATAAACAGAGGTTTTACATAATGATAAGGGAGGTAAATTCTTTAAGAAGACATGCCCATTGTAAATTTGTAGGCCCCTTAAGCACAGTTTCAAAATATTTGAAGCAGAAATACATCAAACTAAAAGAAAAAATAGAAGAATTCTCCATTACAGCTATAGACATAAATAATCCCCTCTAAGTAAGTGATAAAACAAGTATACCGAGATTAGCAAGGATATTTAATACCTGACAACACTATCCATCAATATGACCTAACTGACATTTATAGAATACTTCACCCAACAACAGAATACACATTCTTTCCAAGTGCATGTGACATTCACCATGACAGATCATTTTTAAAAAAACCCAAACAAACAAAAAACACCTTAGTCATTAAAAAAAAAAAAAAAAAACTTTAAAAGATTTGATATCAGACAAAGTACATCCTTGGACCGAAATAAAGTTAAACTAGAAATGAATTTAACAGATAACATTCAGGAAACTTACCAATATTTTTCTCTATATATATCTCTTAAAAATAAATACAATCTTTTAAAAAATTAGAACAAAAATGAATGAAATTGAAACCGGGTAAACAATGAAGAAAATCTATGAAACAAGATGATTTTTTTAAAAAAATAATAAAACAGATAAACCATAAGCAAGGCTGACAAAAACAAGATAAGTTTTGAATGAGCAATATTAGAAGTGAAATGAGATAGTAACACAGATCTTGTAGGAGTAAAGACAGTGAGGGAACACTACACACAACTTTATGCTAATAAAACTGACAATTTAGCAGACATAAATGAAGTCCTCAAAAAACCAAAGTGCCATAATCTGAATAGTTTTATAACCAATAAGGAAATTAAATCTGCAGAAAAAGAAATCTCCAAGAATATATAGTTTAACTTGAAAATTCTACCAAACATTTGAAGAAAATTTTCACAAAATATATTCCAGAAAAATATTAAGACAAAATGCTTCCCAATTCATTTCATAAGACCAACATTACCCTCATACAAAAAGCCTGAAAAGGCAAACCTTTCCTAAAAAGGGAAACTACAGACCAATATCTCCAAGGAACTAAAATCCTAAAACCCTCAATAAAATATTAGCAAATGAATCTATCAATGTATAAGAGGAATTATACCTTAGGTCTAAGTGGGACTTTTTCCAGATATACAATGGTTAACATTTGACAGTAAATCAATGTAAACCACCATATTAACAAGATAAAGAAGAAAAGTCATATCATCTCATCAATTGACACAGGAAAGTATTTAACAAAATCCACCTCCCATTTATGTTAAAAACTCTTAACATATTAGGAATAGAGGGAAATTACCTCCACCTGATGAAGAGATTTCCTACTTGGTCAAGTCGGGCCTGTCAGTAAGATATGGTTCCCATTAATACGATTATATCTCCTTTCCTTCTTGGACACTTTTAAAGGCCTTATTGAAACACAACTTCCTTCAGGAAGTCTTCCATGACTGAAACAATCCTCATTTATTTTATATATATATATATAAACCATATATATATATACCACAAAAGAAAACCATGTACTCCATCAATGACAGCAAAAGATTTTAATTTTTTAAAATTTTCATTTAAATTCTAGTTAGTTAACATATAGTGTGTAATATTGATTTCAGGAGTAGGATTTAGTGACTTATCACTTACATATATCACCCAGTGTTCATCACAAGTTTCCTCCTTAATACTCATCACCCATTTAGTCCATCACTCATCCACCTTTCTCCATCAACCCTCAGTTTGTTCTCTGTCACTAAGAGTCTCATAGGATTTGCTTCCCTCTCTCTGTTTTTCCTTCCTGTATGTTCATGTTTTATTTCTTAAAATCCATATGTGAGTGAAATCATATGGTATTTGTCTTTCTCTGACTTATTTCACTTGGCATAATACCCTCCAACTCCATCTATGTCATTGTAAATGGCAAGATTTCAGTCTTTTGATGGCTGAGTAATATTCTTGCATGTATCTATACATATACATATAAAGATGTCTTTATGACATCTTTATCCATTCATCAGTCAATGGACATTTGACTCTTTCCATAGCTGATAATGCAACAGCAGAAGATTCTTAAAAGCAAGAATTGAAGATAGAGTTTTTATATTATCTACTGGGCTCCTATTGTAATTAGCTAATTGTAGTTCTGTGTAAATATACTTAAGGAAACAGAAAAAGAAAGATGGTAAATTGAGTAAAAATGAGGGGAAAAGAACATTGGTCTGTAAGAAAAATCCGTGTTCTATTTTACATTGTACAATATTTTAGTGAGTCAAATAATTTCCACAGATTTGTATACTTCACGTAAAATTGAGAGAAACATATTTGCCCTAATAATTACAGTAAAAGCTATTAGGCTGAATATCACAGTTCATAGAGAAGGAGCCCTGAGCTGGTCATGAGAAGCCTCTCATAAGTGTTTTTGTGCAGGGGGCAGCACAAGGAGTCAGACACCAGTGATCGTGTCCAGGTGCAGAAAGACTCAGTGGGTATGGAGTTGGAGGGAGTTAGCATAGAGGGATTTCTCAATAGGTGTACTATAGAAGTAAATACAGTGGGGTTGGGGTGGAGAAATAAGTTCATAGGCAAGAAACTCAAAGACGCTCAGTGTGAGGAATCCACTTTGTGAATGAAGCAGAAAGGGGACAGTGCTTGAAGAGTGTCCACAATAGACAAGAAAAAGCAACTGAGCATCTAGATCTGGTTTCAGGGTCAGAGAAGGTTTTCCTGAGGAAGGAAAGTACACTGTGAATCAATCGCAAATGACAAAGACCCTAGTAAAACTGGCAGAGGCAAAGAGGAACTGATTGACTCATGTAACCAAAAGGCTGAGGGTACAGTTGTTGTCACTGTCTCTACAGAGTGCCATTTTTTTTTTCTCATCATCACTTGTCCAGATACTCTCACTCTCTGCTTCTCCTTTGCTTGTTGGTGTCATTTCTCCTTATGTAAGCAGGTTTTCTCAAGGTGGTATTGGAAGTAGTGGAGGAATGGAGGGTGGACAGGACTGGCTGGGCTGCAGCAAGTTCAAGATTACTTTATTTCAATTGGAAACCACTGTAGAAAGCATATCCCCTACCCCAGGGTCCTTATACAAATTTCAGAAAAGAACTCTAATTAGCTCAGCTTAATAGACATGTTTATTCCTGGAATATACTCTGTGGCTAAAAACATAGATTATTAAATTGGAGGATGACCAAGTGAAGGTCCTATGCCCACCAGTGGGAAAGGAACGAGAGCCTGATGTCAGCAGATCCATGAGAATCATGTGAAATAGAGAGGCCACAATTTCCTAAAGTATTTCATTTTTACCGAAAGGGATAAAGGCTGCTGGACAGAAAAAAAAAAATTCTATTCCATAGGCAAACACAAATACAGAAACATAAATGATAAGTAACCTCTTCATGAACTTGAACTCTGATGATGACTCCCTTTCTATTAAAACATACTCTTCCCTTAGATCCTAAGACACACATGTGATATAAAGTCCTCTTGTTCTTTCTCAGTTGTCCCTGAAGGTCCTTTTTTCTGTTTCTTCATCCTTGGATTAACCTTTATGGATTTTCCCCATCTCCCACCCCCAGGCTTCCACTCTACATTGTCCTCTATTGTTTCAACTTTCACCTCCTAAAACATGAATTCCAAAACAACCATTTCCTAATGCCCAATTGTTACTGAATAGATACACACAGGAATATTACTCAGCCATCAAAGGACTGAAATCTTGTCATTTACAGTGACATGGATGGAGTTAGAAATAAGTCAGTTAGAGAAAGAACTGTGAAGCCACAGCCCAAGTGTCATGGGAGCCAATTAAATCTTTCCAAAAGGGTTGATGCTGATCAATTGCATTTTGAGATAGGTCACTTTGACTACATCATGAAAAAAAAAAAAAAACAGATTGAAATAGAGCAAAATAGATACAGTACTCAATTAGTCTGCATTGCATCAACCTTGTGAGCAAGGTGACGGATTTGGATCATGCTGGTGCAGAGCAGATAAGAAAAAAAAAAAAAAAAACTTGAAGATCCTGAAAGTAACTTACAGAGGACATGTGGAAGGCCTTCTTCAGGTCTGCTCTGAGACCCTATGCTTCTTCAACTCTGGTTTCCAGAATTCTTAACGAGGAATCAGGCTCCCACTAGATCTTGAGAATGCTATTTTCCTGCTTAACTAATGTATCTTATGTTCTTATGTTCTTAATAGTGTTATATTTGTTTTGGTCTTTCAGTTTAGAGGACTTGCATAAAAGCAAAATCTTAGTAAGAAGTGGAGCCAAGTTTAAATCTAGCTCTTAATGAAGTCTTAGCTCTTCTGAAAGAATATTCTACCCTGTGCAATGGCCTTCCAACTGGGATTATTGCCTTGAGTTCTACTATCCCATTCAGTGAGTCCCAGAGTTGACCTCAGACCAGCAGCATCAGCAACACCTGTGAATTTGTCAGAGGTACAATTTTTTTTCCAGTCCTGTAGCAGTCCTACTGAAACAGAAATGTCATATTGGACCTAGCAACTGCTGATTTCACAGGACCTCTCAGTGAGTCTGATGCATGCACACATTTGAAATCAAGTGATTTAACTCATTTCCACACAGCTTCTGTAAGAAATGCTTTGAAAGTTTTTTTTCAGCCAAGAGTCATAAACAGTGAATGAACTCTGACAAATAGATCTCCTCCCTACATTTCATCCATCCCTCTCAAGGATAGTCCTAGCCATGAAGGTTAGTAACTCAACAATTCTCTCTTCACAGTTGCACCTCTAGCTTCTAGGATAGTACTTGGAACACAGAATCACAAAGTATTTGTTGATTGAATGAATACAATGCATATCTCTTTTGATTATCATTTTTCTTACTTTGCCCTTTGCCTGTCATAATCAGTCTTCCAATTTATTTTCAGCTAGCCTGTTTTCTTATAATTCTTGTAAGAGTAGATCACTAATACAAAAGGAGGATAAACATCATAGTTCCCATTGCTCAATGGGAAACATTCTCCTTAGGGGGAAAGAGTCATTGTAGTAAAGTGAGCTATTCCCTGTGCATTTTTTAAAACCTCATCATTTCCTTCTACAAAATGTCAAGAGCTATTTGGATAAGAACTCATAAGTTGGTAGGTAATAATATAAGCAAGGATTTGATAATCATATCTTAGGACTAAAGGACTCAAAGGATTTTTAAATGAAGTATTTCTCTAAATGAGTGATTGTGTTAATTACCACATCTAGAATTTACCTTATCTGTTAATATGCCCTGGTGAATTCAGTGATAGGATTTCTTCCCAAGGTACTTGCGGCTATCAGGATGCCATTCAGACAGGATGGAATGCCCACCCCAAGGCTAAATGAGAAACATTATCTTAGCAAAGCTGTACTCTAGTCTGGAAACATATGGGCAAAAGAGAAATTAACAACGGAAGCTGGAGTGGCGATAGACATCTGATATTATCACTAAAAAAATCCATTTATGTATTCAAATTAAGCACTCTAGTGTCTAGCTATTTAAATGGACCTATTGATCTTTCAGTTTCAATAAAATTATCATCTTGATTACATGTTTAACTTTGTAGGTTTTGAGAAAACATTTCTCAAAATCTCAAAAGAACTTTCTCTTTCTCCCTATATATTACATTTTAATACATTCTTCCTTTCCCTCTTTCTTTCTTTTTCTTTTTTTTTTCCTTCTTCCCACCCTTAACTCTAAAATTTGCAGTACATTTTAAGGAATCCTCAAGATCTACATCCATGTGATTACAAAAAAAAAAAAAAAAAGAACACAATATTCTTCCTTTCCTCTAGGAATTTACTATCTTGCCTAGGAGATCAGACTATTTCCCAATGGTTACACCAGTTGTGAGGTGTCAGGAAATCACAGTGGTCAATTGTGACCACTGCACAATTGTGCTGACCAAAGTGCTGCAATTACTACACTATCTGAATTTAAACTAGCCACAATCCAATTGCAGGATTTTAGTCAGTTCTTCAATTTCCTCATGTATAATATAAAGGTAAAATAATATTGCATTATATGCATGATTATTATGAAGAACAAATGAGTTAATATATTAAAATTCCTTAGAATATTAGGGCACATAGTATACTCTATGTGAAACATTTAGTTGTTATTTTGGTGCAGTAATAAAAGGAAGTGATACGACAGAGATGTCACCTCTGATAAATCATGTGGTAAAAAGAATATTCCTAAAGCAACATTATTTGAGATGAGAATTTAAGAATTTAAGTACCAGTGTACTCATTTGTACTCATTTATTAAATAGATACAAATTTTTTTAATAAGCCAGGACCTGGATGAGATACATGACATAAAGTGTGTGTGTGTGTGTGTGTGTGTGTGTGTGTTAACTAACCCATGGTGTAAAAACCAGAACTTTTTAACTCAACAGAAGGATAACTGATGGTCATTTTATTATAGAGCTTCCCATGCAGTTGGCTGGGGCTGTCATCAGGCATCCTACCTCATTTGACTCTATCAAATCTTTTTTCTTTCCCTCCTCAAGGATATGACCTAATAAATATCCTGCAAATTCTATCTCAGGATCTGCTTCTCAGGAAACTCAATATTGAGCAACTGGTCACATGGATCTATGAAGGTAGCTTTTCCAAGACAGGTGAAAAATATGTCTTTCATAATACCCTTGATTTTATACACGGAGAAACTTGGGCTGAGACATAAAAGGAGCTTTTCCCCTCCCATTAATAAAATCTACAGTAGTCGATCCAGGGTTCAAATTGTAATCCCTTAATAATAAAACCCACATTCATTCTAGCATTCATGGGGAATATTGTAGATCTTCCTAAACAATTTTGGTTTAATAAAATTTGTATTCCTACAATAACTGAGTGAAATGTTATGTTTGCATATGGGTAAACATTTAGATTTAAGTACATTTTCAAATCATAAAAAGTTCTTTTATACTCCAGGTGTGTCTAAAAGTTTGCTTCAGAAAATCCAATAAATGTCATTCACGTGTAAAACTCCTATTTATATTTTAACCAATTCCATATTTACTTCTGCTTTTCTATATTCTATTTGTAACTTCCTATAAAAATTTGAAAATCAAAATATAGGGTTTGCCTCTCTTTTATCCCCGATATGTTCATTTACTTTGTTTCTTAAATTTCACATATGAGTGAAATCATATAGTATTTGTCTTTCTCTGATTGACTTATTTCACTTGGCATGTTTTCTAGCTCCAACCACTTTGTTGCAAATGGCAAATGGCAAGATTTAATTCTTTTTTATGGCTGAGTAATATTCATATATATATATATACATATATATGTATATATCACATCATCTTTATCCATTCATCAGTCAAGGGACACTTGGGCTTTTTCCATAATTTGGTTATTATTGATAAAGCTGCTATAAACGTCAGGTTTCTTGTGTCCCTTTGAATCAGAATGTTTGCATCCTTCAGGTAAATACCTACTAGAGCAATTAGCTACATCATAGATCTAGTTTTATCACTTTGAGGCAAACCAGAAAGTGGACTCAACTATAAAGAACACACTGATAGTTACTAGAGGGAGGTGGGTAGGAGGTTGGGTAAAAAAAAAAAAAAAAAAAAAAAAATGATGGGAATTAAGGAGCTCACTTGTAATGAGCACCAGGTATTGTATGTAAGTAGTGAATTACAAAATTCTACACCTCAAACTAATATTACACTGTATGTTACCAACTGGAATTTGAATAAAAACTTGAAAAAAAGAAAAATGAATAAAGATATATGTTAATTAATCATAAATGTCTAGGATTCCTTACTGGAGAAGAAGGATTTAATAGAAAGCTTCTGAAACATGATAACACTTGTAATTTCCTAGGAAGCTTTTCAAAAATTCGAATTTCAGAACTCATGCCTCCCAAGCCAAGTAAACTAGAATCTCTGGGGAGAATCTCAAGACATTTCATATTTTAAACACTCCCCAAAAGATCTAAAGTGCAAGAAGCATTAGAAACCACTGGTTTTAGTTCAATTTGCTTCACATAAATTAGATTAGCTTCTTTCAAAGTTATAACAACAGATAAGACTGTAGCATTCATAGATTCATTCATTCTTTTTAAAATTTATTTCTGAAATAAATATTTCTAGAGCACTTGCCACATGTCAAGCTTTGAGCTAAGCTTTGAGAATTCAGGAATGAAAAATATATAATCTTTCGTTATGAGGAGGAGTAGTTTCTAGTGGGAAGTAGACCGGAATAGAGACATTTAAGAAAGCAATTCAATTTTAATACTTGATGCAATTAATTAAGAATGAGACATTTTCCAGCTCATGCTGTTGCTTTGGAGAAAGCTTTCTTGATCAGGTTATAGTTAAAATTGTTCATAAGAGAATTATACAAATTATTCAGGTGAAAGGATGAATTGAGAGGACAAAATACCATGTTTTATTGAGGTACTGCAAGTAGAACCAATTCATGTTCAAAAGTCATGTCACACAAATTAAAAGCAAAGTATTAGTTTATCACCAATATTAACTTATTTCAACAAGTTCTGTGGGATTCTAGATAAAAAAAGTAGCCTGCTGTCCTGTGTGAATTCAAATGGCTATGAAAATATTTATATAAAATCAGATGCTAAGCATTGGCAGCAATTCTGAATGACAACTATATCTTCAGTATTGGTAGGGGGCTTTTCATACATTATCTTACTCCATAATCCTATAAAAAAAGCAGTATCTCCCCTATTCTTTAGGTGAAATAAATTAGGTTCAGAGAGGATTAAGTGCTTAAACAAGGTCTCATCTCTCAAGAATTCAAAATCACAATAAGAATCCAAAAAAGCAGAATGTGGAAATATCTGTATTTTCTCTACTGAGCCTTATTTTTACAATAATGAGGTTAGAGTTCTGAAAAAATGCTCAATCTAAAATAAGTTTTAAAAAGAAAAATTACATTCAATGGTTCCTTACAAAGAAAATAAAATAACTGTATTATCTATTTATTCTGAGGATTACAAGTAAAAATCTTAATACTTGATGTATAGTGTAGTTCATATGCAACAGGTGTGGCTAGTTGTTTTTATATCAGTCTATTATCATTATTATTATTATAAATGTTATAAATATATAATATTACATATAATTGGTGATCATGTTTTACAGAAAATTTTAGCTTACTTGGTATTTTCAAAAAAAAATCTTACATTATACTTACACTAGCTCTATAAAATAGCCTATCCCTGTTTTAAAGATAAGAAAATAAAAATGTCTTCAGGTTAAGTGACTTTGAAAGATTATAGACTTAATGGATTAAAAAATGAAATTCAAAACAGTACTATGGCCCTTCACTCATAGCTATGATTTTTGTCAAGCCAATCCTCCTATACAAAACAAATAGGACATCTGTGTAAAATGCACACAAACAGGCACACACAAATACAATTATTTCATGATATTAGGGAAAAACATAGAAGTGAGGTCAATACACTATTTCATGTTTCCCCTGAAGGCGTTTGACATGGATATTTAAGCAAAGCAAGAAGATAGCCTAAATATCAAAAATAAGGCATATCTAAGAGCTGAGAAGCTAAGCAGAGCTTTTGAGAGCCTTACACTAACATATATACAAAGAAATATTTGTCTACATAGGAAATAAAGCCTTCATATAAAAAACTTAAGCTCAGAATTGAGACTCTGAAGGACTTCACACTGAAAGTAGGGAAAAATCATAAATTAAACCATGCATTAAAATATAAAAACCCTATAGGTCTATATACCTAGACCCCAGATAGAAGTTTGTGATCTGCCCCTTCTCTAACTGGCTAGCAAACATTAAATTAAATCACCATGAAGATTTATAGCATCCTGCAGCATCTCTATTACTTATCTATACACAATGTCTAGGTTTTAATTATAAATTATCATTCCAACAACAAAATAGTACAAAGAGAAGAAAGAAAGAAAAAGATGAAAGAAGAAAAGAAAGAGAAAGAAAGAAAGAAAGAAAGAGAAAGAAAGAAAGAAAGAAAGAGAAGAAAGAAAGAAAGAAAGAAAGAAAGAAAGAAAGAAAGAAGAAAGAAAGAAAGAATCCAAATATTTACATGACATGGACTCAAATTTTGTTATGATTTACATGTTTCAGAAAATAGATATCAAGGTATAGAAATTTTTCAGAAAGGGGAAATCAAAAACAAGAAAGAAGTAAATAGCAATTATAGAATGCATGGCTTCTATTTCAGACCAAATTGGAATAAAATTAATCAGACATGACCTCTCATTGGAAACAAATTTTAAAATGAAGAACATATAAAAGACAGTTTCGAAGACATTGAATATCAATAAATAAAGAACAGAGATTCCTAAGCGTAAAGAATAAAACAAAGGGAGCCCTGTAACTGCCTACGTTGTTTCCTTGACAGAGATTCCAGGCAAAAAAGACAAACCTGGAAAGAAACCAGGAAACATCTTGAATTTAAAAAATAAGTCTATTAGAAATGACAAATACCCACCATTTGCTTCAACGTGGATGGAACTGGAGGGTATTATGCTGAGTGAAGTAAGTCAGTCGGAGAAGGACAAACATTATATGTTCTCATTCATTTGGGGAATATAAATAATAGTGAAAGGGAAAATAAGGGAAGGGAGAAGAAATGTGTGGGAAATATCAGAAAGGGAGACAGAACATAAAGACTGCTAACTCTGGGAAACGAACTAGGGGTGGTAGAAGGGGAGGAGGGCGGGGGGTGGGAGTGAATGGGTGACGGGCACTGGGTGTTATTCTGTATGTTAGTAAATTGAACACCAATAAAAAAAAAAAAAAAAAAAAAAAAAAAAAAGGAAAAAAAAAAAAAATTTTTCCAGGAAAAAAAAAAAAAAATAAGTCTGAGCATCAGGGGAGGAGGCCAAGGAGGCTAGAATTTTCAGGGCAGAGTACCAGAGAAGGCAGAGCCACACAATGAGAGGATTGCACATGGGATTCTAGGTGTCAGATAATGCCCTCCTTTAAAGTACTCCACAGAGTCCTGAACGATACTTACTTGTCAGAAAACTACTTAAGGTCTGGAAAGAAACACTTGGAGGATTAGAGAGAAGATTACTTGGGATTTCTGGTTTCTGATAGTGAATGTGGGGAGCTTGGGAACCACTACTCTATCCTAACAAATAGAAAGCTAAAAAATGGAAAAATCTACAATTCTTTTCAGATTCATACAAGAAATAAAGTTACAGGGCAAACTGCTGCCCCCTAAACTGGAAAGACATAGACGTAAATACAGAGAATCACAGCCCACTAGAGCAGAAGCCTCCATGAGAACCAGGGTCAGAGTAGGAGACTTTGAACTGTAATTGACAGGTTGCTGGAGATTAAGTGTGAGCAAGTCTGAGAAATAAAAACTCCCATGGGATTCAGTCCTCAGGAGCCCCCATATTTATGTGATTTCCTTTTTCTTTTTCTCTTTTCTTTTTTTACATTTCAACAAGTATTCCAAGTGAATATCAGGTGGAAAAAAAATCTCATTCTTCTGTCAGGAGGAGAGAGAAAGGAAGCATGTTTAAGTAAAACATGGCATTGTATTTTTCTTTTTTTTAATTTTTTTTTTAATTTTATGATAGTCACAGAGAGAGAGAGAGAGAGGTGGGTGCAGAGACATAGGCAGAGGGAGAAGCAGGCTCCATGCACCCGGAGCCCGACGTGGGATTCGATCCGGGGTCTCCAGGATCGTGCCCGGGGCCAAAGGCAGGCGCCAAACCGCTGCGCCACCCAGGGATCTGGCATTGTATTTTTCTTTTTTTTTTTTTTTTTATTGGTGTTCAATTTACTAACATACAGAATAACACCCAGTGCCCGTCACCCATTCACTCCCACCCCCCGCCCTCCTCCCCTTCTACCACCCCTAGTTCGTTTCCCAGAGTTAGCAGTCTTTACGTTCTGTCTCCCTTTCTGATATTTCCCACACATTTCTTCTCCCTTCCCTTATTTTCCCTTTCACTATTATTTATATTCCCCAAATGAATGAGAACATATAATGTTTGTCCTTCTCCGACTGACTTACTTCACTCAGCATAATACCCTCCAGTTCCATCCACGTTGAAGCAAATGGTGGGAATGAGAAAGCATTGTATTTTTCTTAACAAGATTTGCCTTTAGGAAGAACTATTTAACCAGGGCCTAAATCTCTAAGGTTTGTTTATCAAAGCCTATCTAACCTGGGAGAAGGGAAATTTTCAGCTTAATTAAATTCTAGCCTTCCATATATAGGAACTGAAATACCTCATTCTCCAGCTCCTTCTAGCTATCTAGCTTAGGTGTCCCACCCAAGTGGAGAGGAGAGATGGTTGGGGCTGAGAAATGCTTGTGAAGTTTACATTAGGAAGCAAATGCCTACTAAAAAAAATGAAACTTAATTATATGATTATAAAATGCTTCTCTTCCTGACTCATGACTACATTGTCAAAATCCTATTTATAGTAGTCCCTATTACCCATTACATGTCCAGCTATCAAGAAAAAGAAATCATGAGATATATAAAAAAACAAAAGCAAAAGTAAACAAACAAAAAACACAATTTCAAGAAACAAGAAAAGCATCAGAACTAGACTCAGATAGGGCAAGGGTGTTGCAATTTTCAGACCAGAGATTTAAAATAACTATGATTAAGATAAGGTAAGGTCTTCACTGGGTAAAGTAGGTAGCATGAAAAAATAGATGGGCGATATAATTAGACATGGGAATCCAAAGAAAAAAGTAAAAGAAATATTTAAGATCAAAAACACTGTAAAATAAATGAATAATGCTCTAGAATGGCTTATTAGTAGACTGAACATAGCTGAGGAAAGAATCTCTGAGCTGAAGGATATCTCAAAAGAAACCTCTCAAAGTAAAAGCAAGAAGAAAAACAGACAAAGCAAAACAAAAAAAACAGAGTATTCAAGAACTATTGGACAGCTATAAAAGACGCAACACATGCATAATAGGAATAGCACAAGGAGAAGAAAGGTAAAAAGAGTCAAAGAAGTATTTGTAACAATAACGACTGAGAATTTTCCTAAGTTAATGTCAGAAGTCAAACCATAGATTCCAAGAAGCTTAGAGAACACTAACTAGGATAATTTCCAAATATATAACATTTAGGATACTATTTGCAAAGTACAGAATAC
This sequence comes from Canis lupus dingo, assembly GCF_003254725.2. Taxonomy (NCBI): domain Eukaryota; kingdom Metazoa; phylum Chordata; class Mammalia; order Carnivora; family Canidae; genus Canis; species Canis lupus. The sequence continues at coordinate 25,178,945 of NC_064261.1, read as the reverse complement.
CAAAGATAAAACTCTGCAAGAAACCACAAGAAAAATAATACTTTACTTATGGAGAAGCAAAAATAAGAATTACATCTAATTTCTCCTCAAAACTATGCAAACAAGAAGACAGTGGAGTAAAACAAAGTGTTAAGAGTGGGGAAAGAATTAAAAAAAAACAAAAGTAGCAACCTAGAATCTTGTACCCTACAAAATTATCTTTCAAAATGGAAAGATAAATACAGACTGCTTCAGACAAATAAAAATTGGGATTTGTTGCCAGGAAACATTTATTGTAAGCAATGTTAAAAGAAACTCCTTAGAGAAGGAAAATAATGTAGGTTAGGAAATGATCAAGAAAGAGAAAGAAAGAAAGAAAATGAAGGAAGGAAAGAAGGAAAGAAGGAAAGAAAGAAAGAAAGAAAGAAAGAAAGAAGAAAGAAAGAAAGAGAAAGAAAGGAAGAAAGAAAGAAAAAGAAAGAGAAAATAGAGAAAATTAGAGATAGAATAGTGAAGGTGAAGAATAGATAGAATAGAAAATAAATTATTTTATTATTAATTGGTCTAATAGGAAACAGTGTTCAAAATAATAAATAGTAATAATGTATTCAATGATTATGCTTATATACACATATGCATGCTTACATATGCTCATATATAAACAAAATGAATAACAGTGATGATATTAGGAATGAGAGGGAAGATTTTAATAAGATATATTACCTATAAAGCACTATTATTTGTTTGTTATTTGAAAATGGATTTAGATTAGTTATGAATGTATATTGCAAACTCTAAGGCAAAACTCTAAGAAAAGTTAAAAACAAAACATATAACATATGGTAAGAAAGAAGAAGAAATGGAATAATATAAAATATAAAAGCTCAGTTAAAACCTATATTATTTTTTTAAAAGATTTTATTTATTTATTTGTGAGAGACACGGATATATATATATAAAGGCAGAGACACAGGCAGAGGGAGAAGCAGGCTCCATGCAGGGAGCCTGACACGGGACTCAATCTCGGGTCTCCAGGATCAGGCCCTGGGCTGAAGGCGGTGCTAAACCGCTAAGCCACTGGCACTGCCTTAAAGCCTATATTAGAAAACATTGTCTTTTTCTTCTTTTGTAAGGAAAAATTCAGGCCTTCCCTTTGACTTTCTTTCCTTTGAGTCTTCTTTACTACTCACACTTCTGACACTTCTGATCACCAAATGTATGAAGGTTTTCCCCTACACGACCAAGAAATTATCTGTGATGCCAGCTGGGCATCCTACAATTTAGCTCAGTTATAATACTATCTGCCCACAGATAACATCAGAACCAACATATTAAAGTCTCATTCCCACAAAACTGCCTCTACCCTATTTCAGATGGCAATTTTAAGTAATAGGGCCCCAGGTTACCCACAACTTCTACCCAGCTTTGTTACAAATCAGGGTTTCTCATGATCCTCTTCTCAGTATTTATTAATTTGCCAGAATAGATCACATAATTCAAGGGAAAAATACCACTTGTTTATAGTTACTAGTTTATTAAAGAATATTATAAAGAATACAGGTGAACAACCAGATGAAGAGATACCATGAGGCAAGGTCTGGCCCCTCTCCTCTCTTTGAAGGAGGTAAAGCTGAAAATTCTAAGCCTTTAATAATAGCTTGCCCTTTGTGGTGACCAGCTTCCCATCCAGGAGCCATCCAAGAACCCACTAGGAGTCACATCAATAGAACAAAAGATGCCCCTAGTCCTCTAATCTTTTAGAAATTTACAAGGGTTAGAAAAAGCTCAGTTCCAGGATCTGGGGGCAGAAACTAATACATATTTTCTATTATTATATGAAACCACAAAACAGAGAAAAATAATGGAAGACAAAAATAGGAACATAGAGAAAGGGCAATAAGTAGAAAACAGAAACTAATAAGGTAGATATCAATTAAATTATATTGATAATCTCATTGAACATATATGATCTAAATGTACCAATTAAAAGAGCTTATCAGAGTGGACTGGAAATAACACCCAATTACATGTTGTCTTTAAGAAATCCACTTTAGGGTAGTCCGGGTGGCTCAGCAGTTTAGCGCCACCTTCAGCCCAGGGCAATCCTGGAGACCCAGAATCAAGTTTCATGTCAGGCTCCCTGCATGGAGCCTGATTCTCCCTCTGCCTGTGTCTCTGCCTCTCTCTGTGTGTGTCTCTCATGAAATTTTTTAAAATCTTATAAAAAAATAAATCCACTTTAGATATAAAGGTACATATAAATGAAAAGTAAATGGATGAAGAAACTATACTAGTCTAACAGTAATCAAAAGAAACCAGAAAAATTATATTAATGTCAGATAGAGTAGACTTCAAGTCAGGGAAGTTATCAGGGGTAAGGAGGGGCATTACGTGATAGAGCAGTCAATTCTCCAAAAAGACACAGCAATCCTCAATATCTTGCACATAACAAGAGGACATCAAAATACATTGAGACAAAACCTATTAGAACTACAAGGAGAAATAGATGAATCCATGATTATACTTGGTGACTTCAACAACCCTCTAGCAGAAATGTACAGATCCAGCAGACAGAAAATCAGTAAGGACATAATTAAATTCAACAACACCATCAATCAGTGGGATATAATGGGTATTTATAGACTATTTTATGCAATAACAACAGAATACACAGTGAACTCACCAAGATGCACCACACTCTGGGTCTTAAAACATACGTTAATAAATTAAAAAGAACAAAAATCCTACCATGTCTGCTATCAGACCACAATGGAATTAAACTAGCAATATTAAAGAAAAATTTCCTAGAGGGGAAATTTCTTACAAACTAAACATATCCTATCATATAATACAGTAATTGTGCTTTTGACAATTTTCCCAAAGAAGTTGAAAATTTGTGTACACATAAAGAAAAACCTGCTAGCAAATGTTTATAGCAGTTTGATTCATAATTCCTAAAATGTGAAAATAACTAAGATATCCTTGAATGAATAGATAAATAAACTCTGGTACATCCAGACAATGTAATATATTCAATATTAAAAAATATGAGATGAATAACCATGAAAAGACATGGATAAACTTTAAATCAAAATGATTAAGTTTAAGAGTCAATCTGAGGATACATCATGTGTGATTCCAATTATATGACATCTTCAAAAAGGCAAAACTATGGAAACATTAAAATCCCTGTTTTCAGGGATTAGGGAGAGAGGGAGAAATAAATATGCATATCACAGAGTATATTTAGAATATAAAACTATGATAGCCCAATGATAAATACACATCATTATACATTTGTCCAAATCTGTACAATATACAACACGAAGAATGAAATCTAATGTAAACTATGGGCTCTAAGTGATAATGATGTGTCAAAGTATGTTTATCAATTACAACAAATGTGTCGCTCTGGCGGAATGTGATAACTGGAAGTTATACAGTGTGGGGAGACAGGAAGGTGAAAAATCTTAGTACTAGTACCTTCTAAGGTATTTTTTTCTCTGTAAACTTAATACTGCCCTCAAAAATAAAATATATTAATAAAATAAAATAGCACACACAATAGTATTTAGAGCTCACAAAGGACTGAGGATAGTGCTTATTCTCACCCAACTGATTGTAGTCTAATGAGTCACAAGGCATTGGGTAAAGTACTCAGCTGGGTGTTATCAAAGTAGTGGGAAATGATTTACCTTAGAATAACAGCTGCTCTGACCTCACTTAACAAATATTAAAAGCAATACGTGCAAAGAATCAAATTATTTCCAAATATTGTAACTGTATCCCAGGAAAAGGTAAAAAAGAAAAAAAAAGAAACACAAAATATCCAACACTAGATAAAATTCACTGTTTGAAGTCAACTAAAAATCACTAGCATGCAAAGAAAGAGGAAATTATGATCTAAAATGAGGAATAAAATCAGTCAATCCAAACTTATCCAGAATTGACACAGATGTTAGAATTAGCAAAGAGAAAAATCACAAATTGTTATTACAACTGTATTTCATATGCTCAAAAAGCTAAAAGTCAAATCGAACATGTTAAATAGAGAGAAAGATATTAAAACCCAAATTGTACATGTAGAAATGAAAAATATAGTGTCTGAGATAAAATATAATACACCGAATGAGATTAGTGATAGGTTAGACAATTTAGATATTAGAAAGAAATAACTAGTAGTCTGACAACATAGCAATAGATACTTCCCAAATAAAAAAAAAAAAGACCCAAAGATTCAAAACAACAAAAAAAAATTAAATAAAGATATCACTATCAATAGTAATCAAGGACACAATTTAAACTAGCCTAAATTATGTATAACTGGAGCATCTGAAAAAGAAAAATGTATGTGAAGATGCAATGGCCATTTTTTCTAAAATTAATAGAAACTGTAAACAAGTCTAAGTATTAGAAAAATTCCAATCAAAACCATGATATCATATCAGTATAATCATCAGAATGTCTAAAATTGAAGATTAACCAAATCACGTGCTGACAAAGATGTGGAGTACATAAGGTTCTCACATACCACTGCTGGTGGAGTATAAAATGACACGCTCACTTGTAAACATTCAAGTTTCTCTATAACTGTAGTTACGGGTATATAACTACAATACAGATCAATCATTCTATTTCTATATATTTACACATATTTCTAGGAATGGAAATTTGTACACACAAAGATTTGTATGCAAAGGTTCATATTTTTAAACCATAAACTGAAAAGAACCTCTGAGCATGCCAAGGAGTGAATGGATAAACAAACTGTGGTACATCTACACAATAAAATACTGCTCAGTATTAAAGTCAATGAAATATTGATCATGCAATTAACAAACTAATCATCCAAAGTGAAAGAAGCCAGTCAAAAAGAGTACATATCAACAACAAAATAAACAACCCAATTAAAAACAGGCAAGAAACTTGAATAGACATTTCTCCAAAAACATACAAATAGCAAATAAGCACTTGAAAAGGTGCTAAACATCAGTAATCATTAGGAAGATGAAAATAAAATCCACAATGTTCTAGCACTTTATATCTATTAGGATGGCTATTATTAAATAAACAAAAAGGGATGCCTGGATGGCTCAGTGGTTGAGCATCTGTCTTCAGCTCAGGTGGTGATCCCAGGGTCCTGGGATCCCTCGTAGGGATCCTACCTCCTGCCTGTGTCTCTGCCTCTCTCTGTGTCTTTCATGAATAAATAAATAAATAAAAGCTTTAAAAAAAGTCAAAACAAAAAACAGAGTATAAGTGTGAGCCAAAATATGAAAAATCTGGAGACTGTGTGCATCGCTGGTGGGAATGTAAAATGATACAGCCACTCTGGAAAACCGTATGATGGGTCCTCAAAAAATTTAAATAACTACCATATGATCCAGGAATTCTACTTCTAGGTATATATGTCTAAAAGTTGAAAGGAGGGACTAAAACATATTTGTGCAACAGTGTTCATAAAAGTATTATTCACAATAGCTAAAATGTGGAAAAAACCCAAAGATTCCATCAAAAGATGAACAGTTAAACAAAATATGGTATACACATACAATGGAATATTATTCAGTCTTAAAAAGCAATAGAGGGGACGCCTGAGTGGCTCAGCGGTTGAGGTCTGCCTTCGGCTCAGGGTGTGATCCTGGGGTCTGGGATGAGTCCCACTTCAGGCTTCCTGCATGGAGCCTGCTTCTCTCCCTCTGCCTATATCTCTTTCTCTCTGGGTCTGTCATGAATAAATAAATAAAATCTTTAAAAAAAAAAGCAATCGAATCTCCATCTCTCTCTCTCTGGGTCTGTCATGAATAAATAAATAAAATCTTTTAAAAAAAAAAGCAATGGAATTCTGATATATGTTACAGAATGCATTAATCTTAGAGACATTATACTACATAAAATAAGCCAGGCCCAAAAGGACAAATATGTGAGGTACTTTATATGAGTTACCTAAGAATAGTGACATTTGTAGAAACAGAGTAGAATGGTATTAACCAAGAGTTGGGGGAGGAGGAAATAGAGAGTTCCTCTTGACAGGTACTGAGTTTTTAATTTAGGATGATGACAAAGGTTCTGGGTTGGATCATGGTGATGGTCATACAACAATATGAATGTACTTAATGCCAGATAAGCTTAAAAATAGTTTGAATGGTAGGCAAGTTTTATATTATGCTTATTTTACCACAATTAAAAATTGAACGATAAAAGAAATATTGTATAGCTAAATTTACATAAAATTCTAGAAGTTGAACCTGATTATGACATAAAACAGATCATCAGTTGCTTGATGACAGAAGAAACAATGATGATTGTAATTATAAAAGATGAACCAGAGACTTAGAGGGTAAAAAAAATAAGTTCTTTTCATAATTTTGGCACTGCTATCATAGATGTTTATGTACAGCAAAACTTTTCAAATTATGTACTTCAAATACGTGCAAATTATGGTAAGTCAACTATTCCTTGGTAGAGTTTTATTTGTTTTTAAGATTTTATTTATTTATTCATGAGAGACACACAGAGAAAGACAGAGACATAGGCAGAGGGAGAAGCAGGCTTCACGCAGGGAGCCCATTGGTGGGACTCCATCCCAGCCAGGGTTCTGGGATCACACCCTGAGCCAAAGGCAGATGGTCAACCACTGGGTCACCCAGGTGTCCCTCTCCGTAGAGCTTTCAAAATACATTTTAAAGAGGCAATTATAGAATTAATAGATATAACAACTGAAATTTAAAAAATGGATGTGTTTAATCTCACACATACATGAAGATATCAGAAGAAAAAAAACTGAAGCATGAACAATTTAAAAGATGGAAAAATTTTAAAAGTGAGTGAGAAATCTATGATATAGGGTGAAAAGTTTTAACTTATGAGCAATTATGTATAGATAATTAAAGTTCAAAAAATTGGGAAGAAAAACATTGGGTTTAAAAGAGATAATGTCTAAAAATTCTCTAAAAATGAGAGAAAAATTATCCCACAAATTCAAAAAATGCTACAAGCTTTAAGCTGGAGGCATCAAAACAAAAGAAAATGTAAGTACATCACAGCAACACTAACAGAAAACATGAAAAAACGTTTTAAAAGAAATCAGAGGAAAAAGATATTCCATTCAAAGAAAAAATAACACAACTAGGAGAATCTGGGTGGCTCAGTCAGTTAGGCATGGACTCTTAATTTTGGCTTAGGTCATGATCTCAGGGTCATGAGACGGAGCCCCCATGCATGCTTGGGATTTTCTCTCTCTTTCCCCCTCTGTCCCTCCCCCCTGTTCACGTGTCCCTGCACTCTCTCCCTTGCTCTCAAAACTAAATAATAATAACAATAATACTAATAAATAATAATAATACAATTAAATAAGACTTCCTAGAAGAAATAATGGAAACCAGATAATTGAAATATGTCTACTAAAATTCTAAAGGCAAAGAGCTGTAAATATAAAAATAAAAGCAGTAACTGTGTATATATATGAGATTACTATATGTATATTAATACATTAAAACATGTATAATAGTATAGGTATTAATATGTATATATGATTAAAAACTGATGGTGCACCAAAAACATCAGAATTTACACTTACTACTAGAATAGTCATCAAAATTGACCATATGTTGAGTTATAATGTAATTCCCAACAAATTTCAAAAAAATTGAAACCATATAGGTCATATTTTCTAAACAATTTTTTTTTAGATTTTATTCATTTATTTGACAAAGAGAGAGAAAGAGAGTGTGTGCAAGTAGAGAGACCAGCAGGCAGAGGGAGAGGGAGAAGTAGGCTTCCCACCAAGCAGGAAACGCAACACAGGGCTCAATCCCAGCTCCCAGGACTCTGGGATCATGACCTGCGTCAAAGGCAGACTCTTTAATCTACTGAGCTACACAGACACCCCCAGAACACATTTTCTATTAGCAGTGGAACTAAACGGAAGATGAATATCCAAAATGAATGACTAGAAAATTCTCAACTATTTAGAAATTAAGCAAAAGCTATGGGGGGATCCCTGGGTGGCTCAGCGGTTTAGCGCCACCTTCAGCCCAGGGCATCATCCTGGAGACCGGAATCGAGCCCCACATCGGGCTCCCAGCATGGAGCCTGCTTCTCCCTTTGCCTGTCTCTCTCTCTCTCTCTCTCTCTCTCTCTCTCTCTCTGTGTGTGTGTCTCTCATGAATAAGTAAATACAATCTTTTAAAAAAATAAAAATGAGCTATATAAATGAGTTGGAGGATATATTTTCAGAACACATAACATATGACATACATATTTAAAATATATGAAGAACTAATACAAATCTAGAGAGAATAGAAAAAAATAGAAAAGTTGGAAAAAATACTGCACAAGCCAGGATATCTAAATATCTACTAAACATGAAAATGTGTTCACTTTCACTGGCCATCAGATAAACATAAATTAAAATAAGATGTCCTGCCTTTATGCCCCCATCAATATGGCTAAAATAAAAATCTCTGTTAAGTTTTGGTGAGTATATGGATTCTGTCATACATTGCTGGTGGAATGCATATTGTTACAATCACTTCAAAAACCTGACATTGCCTACTAAGTTTGAAAATACACATACTTTATGACTGCAAATCTATCCTCAACTATATAGCTAGTCTAAATGTGTAATTAAGTTCAGCAAAAGACATGCTAAAATATTCATTAGTAGCATTCATTGTAAATGTTAGAAACTGGAAACTATCTACATTTCTATCAACTATAGATTGGATAAATAAATTGTGGTCTAGTTATGAAAAGTAAGCCACTTTTGCAAAATGCAACAGCATACAAAACATGAATAAATATCACAAACATAATATTAAGTAAAATAAAACCATTGTAAAAGCATCTGTACTATATGATTCAATTTATAGGAAATTCCCAGTAAAACTACTTAATGTTAGAAGAAGATAGCATAGTGGCTACCTTTGGGGAGGACAGGTTAGTGGCTGGAGGGTCCATGACAGGCTTCTGAGTAGTAGTAATATTCTAATTTTCAACCCGTAACATGGGATCATGGGTATGTTCACTTTGTGAGAATGCTCGAGGCTGAACACTTACTATAGTGTACTATATTGTTATATATTATCAAAATATTAACTTAAAAAAAACACACCTTTCTGGCTCTGTGTCTTATACTCTTTCCCTTAAAAGATTGTGTTGCTTTAATGCTCATATGTATATCTTCTACAAATGCATAAATGATGGTCATCATTAACAAGTGTTAACTAATGGCCTACTCTCTGCAGTGTGTTTACTTAGTGTCAGAGGCAGCAATGAAATTCTGTATATTATACAGTCCATGTCTTGTTGGGAGTTGTTGCCAAGTTGCAGAGAGTTTTATTGTCAAGTTGGAGAGAATTATACAACAAAAGTATCCAGAAATTACATTACTAGGTATTTATCCAAAGGATAAAAAAATAGTGATTCAAAGGGGCACACGCACCCCAATATTTATAGCAATGATGTCCACAGTAGCAAAAATATGGAAGGATCCCGGATGTCCATCAACAGATGAATGGATAAAGAAAATGTGTCATTCAAAAAGAATGAAATCTTGTTATTTGGAACTAGATGATATTATGCTAAGCAAAATAAGTCAAAGACAAATATCATATGACTTCACTCATATATGGAATTTAAGAAACAAAACAGATGAACATAGAGGATGGAGAGAAATAAAATAAGATAAAAACAGAGAGAGAGAGGCAACCCATAAGAGACTCAACTATATGAAACAAACTGAGTGTTGCTGGACAGGAGGTGGTGGGAGTTGGGGTAACTGGGTAATGGGAATTAAGGAGGGCACATGAGGTAATGAGAACTGGGTGTTGTATGCAACTGATGAATCCTTAAATTCTACTCCTGAAACTAATAAAACACATTACCTAAATTCAATTTAAATTTTAAAAAAATTTTAAATAACACTAAAAGTAAAGACATACATGTCAAATAGTGGCGGTTAGTGATAGAGTGCTAGAGCATAAGCATTTGGAGATGGAATTTAATGATGGGACAGTAAGAGCACTAAAAAGTCACTAATCACTTATATTGAGTACAATAAAAGAAGACTTCAATGAGAAGATCATGTTTGTGGAGGCAAAATTGATAGTCTATGTTTTTTCTTAAATTAGCTACGATTGCCATATGCAAATATAATTGCAGCTCTTTGCAAAATCTTCATATGCACCAGAAAATAATTACCAGTTAAATGCCAGATTATTTCTTATTTACTAAAGAGCCCTTCAAAATAAACTGATGGTATAGAAACCAATAATACACAAATGCCAAATGATTACAACTACGCATGTTTTCTTAATATTAAGATAAAAGGAAATTGCCGTTTAAATAAAAATGTAAACATCTAATTGCAGTGGTAATTGCATTTTAATTAATTTCATGTAAACTGATTATTAAAATATGGATTTATATACTATTATATGGAATAAGAGCATATCAAAACCTTGGGTAATAGAAATTTAAATTTATGAGATGCCCATGCTAAGCTAGGTAGAGAAGTATCAAGCTTAAAATTGCAGCAACTTTATAGTGCACAAAAATCAGAAATATTGTGGTGGATTGGAACCTTGGGCCTTGTCTGCAATACAGAAAGATGAGATGCATCAGGAGTGGATGGGCTTTACAGGATCTACAAAACTCATAAAAGCTCTTTCTGATGACTTTTGAAAGTCTGTTGATCCAAGGAAGAGGATGAGAGCCAGAACTTTGGTCATTAAAGGGTTGAAAACTTGCAGAAATTGATGAATTTTCAGTGATTTTTTTTATCATTCTCTTCCGAGCAGACATGCTTTAAGGTGTCTGAAGCATTTGAAATCACAAAGTAATTGTTTCTCTAACAATTCATGTCCAAGTCAATAGATTAAATTAAATTATATTATAATTAGAAAATTATGATTATAAATATGATCTAATTTTCTAAAAATTAGTAATACTAAGTATGCTTGTGTGTATACTTATTCCAAAAATTAAATGTACTAGGAAAGAAAAACATTTCCCTCAACCCAGCATCCTAGACAAAATGTTGACATAAAAATTAAATAAGGCAATGTATCTCAAAGACATTTATAAACTTAAAGTGCTATATGGTTGTGTAATTAATGGCAATAATCTGTATCTTTTTTCATAATTAGTAACATAATATCGCCAAGCAAGAAGACATTTGAGAAATTTCTTTGCTAAATACCAAACTTCACAAATGAGGAAACCAATGCCTGGATTGGGGGATTTACCTGTCCATTGTTTTACAGCCTCACAGTGGCAGAGACAAGCCCAAAATTTAGCCCCCAAATTTCAAGAAGTCAAACTTCTGACATTGACTTATGATGTGAAAATCATAGTAGAGTCTTTACAAATATTTATATCTGGATAGATCTCAGATCCTTCCACTTGAGCACATCCTCCAGGATTTCTTTCCATGTCTCCTCTTGCTTTGCTTCCTCACCCTAAAAACCAGATGATTTGTTCACAACCTGAGTAAAAAGAACATTGTACAGGTCAAGGGTTTTAAATACGACAAACAGTAGTATCTAATGTTGAACATTTTCAAAATTTATTATGTTGATATTTCAGTAATTAAAACTGGTAATAGTAATAAATAAATTTATTCATTCCCCAAGCAACTGTAGTGATATAGAATAATTAATACTGCAATTCATTGCTTGAAATTAGTGCTAATTAATTCACTTGCCAGGTAATTTGTTCACCCTGATAAGGATTTTTCCTTATAATTCTGTTATTGACTTTGTTCAATATTTTAAACAAAATGTAATTAAATGATAACCAAAACTATTGCAACTCACATTTAGTAAGTACAGTGATAGGCCATCACTTTTGTGCAATAATTAAACACATTATATATGTGGTATGTCTAGTGATCAGGCAGGGCATGACTCTGCTTTCTTTATTTTTTTTTTCAGTTGTTGTTAGTTTGTATCACTTTTCAAAAAAATTTCCTGAAACAATGACAGCAAGAAGGATATTTATCATTTTTCTACTCCCCAGTGTGTAAGCCCATCCCAACCTTCTACTCATTTCTTTCCTATTGCCCCCTCTTCACTTCTCTATTTTAGTACCTCCATTTCACCCATCTCCTGAAGCACTTCATTCACTCCCTTACTCATCTTTCTTATCCCTCAGATGATTGTGAGGTCCCCCTGTCTGCCCTGCCTCAAGCCCCACTCACCTTCCATCATGGTACTCTTCATCCTACATATGAAGCACCTATCTCCTGAACATAAATAAAAACTCTGCCAGAAATACAGTGGTTAACGTGACCAACACAACCCTTCGCCTCATGTAACTTACAGTCAAAACAGGCAGGGAGCCTTGCCTCCTAACTCAATGGTAAAAAACAAACAAAATACTATGAAATAGAAATACCTATAGAAATATGGCCTGTACCGAACAAAATTGTTGCTATACATTTTTAGTATCTAATTATATCTGAAATATAAACAAACACACACACACATACAAATGGAAAATAGTTTATTTTCTGGAAACAGTGCACCTCCAAAAAAGCAACAGACTCTTTGGCAGTGTGGCACCTGAATGGCTATTATTCCAGACGCTTCCCTAGGTCCTTGTGGAAATTTTTTTAACAGTGTTCTGCTGCTTGGTACTAATCCTAAAATTTCATCACTTTCTGACTTTCACTAAAGCTAATGAATTGGGTTCTTATTTAAGACCTACTCCAAATGTGTCTTCATTGGAGTATGAAGCCCTCTCCCTCCTCAAGGCTGTTCATTGCTTCCAGCCCTTTGTCTTAAGAGATGGACAAGAAAAACCTTTCAAGGTTATCTAGCTTAACCATTATTTTCCCTTTGCTAATGAAGCTTTTTACTGAACTATTTATGCCCTGATGCCAAGACCAACTCCCTACTGAGTAACTATAGCCCCTTGGAGTGCTGCAGGAATATAGATCTATAGATCTGTGTTTGCCAAATATGTATCCAAATGACCAGGAGATCATTTAAAACTGTGGTTTCTGATACAGTAAGTCTAGAGTTAAGCTTGAGAGTCTACATTTCTAACAAATATCTAGGAGATTAAAACATTGCATGTCCAGAGACCACATGTTGAGTAGCAAGGATGTAAAGAACATAGAAATTAATATGGATGACAGATATTTAGAAAACTTTTTGGTGTTATATATACCAAATCAGAGTCAAGAGTAGAGAGGTCTGCAACTCAACTCAAAGGCATACATTTATGACTAAGGCTTTCAGAAGTTCCAAAAACTCCTTGTACTGCTAAGTTTCCTTATAATTCCCCCAGTATGAGCTTTATTTCTCTCTCCATAATAGCATAGTTGTCTAAAGGAGTGGTGGGAGCATAATCAAAAAAAGAAGTCTGACTCTGGCCTCAGTTTAACCACCAAGATCTATCCCATCAAATAGTTTTCATATGGGTTCTCAGTAGCCTATGGCTGTTGCTTCTACCAGTAATAAGCATATGTTCTGTGTTAGGGCTGGTTCTGTTCTGCATCCAGTACTAGGGTTATCATTGAAACACACCTTAAATCCACCATCAGTGAATCAAAAGAATAGCAAAAGCTTGTAAATATTGCAAACAACCTGAGTGAAAAGAGACGTCGAAAATTTCAAAACAGGGTTGTTATCATCAGATGCCTTTTTGAAACAGCTAAGTAAATGAAGAATCATATAGGATTATGTTATATATTATATATTATATAATATCCTATATGATTATATTATATATTATATTATTATATTATATTATATATTATATTATACTTGAATTCTAGAGAGCAGAGGAGATAGTATTGACCACTATGCTTTGACTCCAAAGTCCCATCAATTAAATGGAGAATCCCTAATGGCTGCCCCAATGCTAATTAAAGTAGACTTAATGAAATCTCTCTCTGGCCCTTCTTTCCTCTATTATCTTTTATCATTGTTTTTTCTTATCACTCTGAATTCTACAAAGACAACAAGATAGTGAGCTTCCTGTGTACCAATACCAATTCAAAGTGCAACTTTCCCCTGTGATAGACCCAGCGGACACCATTAAACATCTCCTTAATTATTTTGCTTGTTTTTTTATATGCTTGTCTCTTATTCTTTCCCTCAGCATTCCTTATTTTGTTTGTTTTGTTTTTTTTTTTTTAAAGATTTTATTTATTTATTCATGAGAGACACACAGAGAGAGAGGCAGAGACACAAGGGAGGGAGGGAGGCAGAGGGAGAAGCAGGCAGAGGGAGAAGCAGGCTCCATGCAGGGAGCCTGATGTGGGACTCAATCCCTGGTCTCCAGGATCACACCCTGGGCTGAAGGCAGGCGCTAAACCACTGAGCCACCCAGGGATCCCCCCTTCCCTTGCTTTGAATTAATGAAACTGCACACCTTACCAGGTGTTTTAGATGAGCAGCAATCACCATGATACTTTTTAAAAAAAATCTTAATTATGATGTCAAATCACCTTTCCTTAACTATATGGCTGGAAAGTTGCCCTTTTTCTCCCCTCAGGCTCAGGTACTTGGCTAATGCTTTGTAATCTTTATGTTTGTTAAATATACATAGCTCTTAGAAAATCTAATCCTTTTTTAAAGTGTTATAAAGAATAGAGATAATGCCTGACAAAAGCATTTGAAATGTTGAAAATCTTGAATCAATGTAGGACAGTTGGTTAAGTCATAGTTCATTAAGTAATAAAATAATAATGTAGTAGATTTCCAGCATACCAAATAGAGTAATTTTGTTTCCCTAAGAAAAGTTTCTACACATTATTTTCTTCCAGAAAAATGTATAGTTTTTATTACTCTCTGGAATCTCCTAGTCCAAAAATTTTAAAAGAAACTTCATTTAAGAGCTTTTGGTTTTATAGGAAGCTACCCATAATCCTGGCTTCTTTTATTTTTCAAAAGATAGTTGGGGGAGGGCTCCACATTATTACCACATCCTCTGAGAGTATGGTTCCTAGAAAAGCCAAGGTCCATCATCCACTGTGCAATTCTAGCCTAATAGGAAAGTTATATCACTGTTGACAGCCTTGTCCTTTCTTCATAAATCCCGGGAGTTATCCCATAGGAATATTCATTTTCCTTCAGACATGAAGTGACCATTAAGATGCACCAGTAAAGAATTCATGGCTTTTAGTGTCTGGCTCTATTTCTTCTAGCTTAAGGATTTTAAGAAAAAAAAATGTTGCAGTGAAAAGGTATATTTTTATTAGCAATGAAGTAAATACATTAATTGTTTCTTAATAAATGTATTATAAAAAGCCAGGATTGGTATTTTCTTAAATTTAATGAAATCCTGCCATTTGCAACAACGTGGATGGTACTAGAGAGTATTATGATAAACATAATAAGTCAGAGATAGACAAATACCATGTGATTTCACTCATGTGGAATTTAAGAAACAAAACAAATAATAATGGGGGGTTGGAAGAGAGAGGCAAATTAAGAAACAGACTCTTAACTATAGAGAATAGACTGATGGTTTCCAGAGGGGAGGTAAGTTGGGGGATGGGTTAGATAAATGATGGGGATCAAGGATGCACTTGTGATGAGCACTAGGTGATGTACTGAAGTGCTGAGTCATTAAATTGTATCCTGAAAGCTGATATTACACTGTATGTGTAATACACTAACTGAAATTTGAACAAATTTTTAATTGAAATTCTTAATAAAAGATACATGCTTAAGTATAAAAGAGAGAATACCGTTTACTTATAGAAAAATGTCTCTGTAAGTGGAAACAGGTTTGCAGACCATCATCTGAGAATAGAGAGTAATGAGATTTACTTATAAGGAGTGCCACAGAACAGAGGAGGAGTCTGAACCAAAGCTGAATCTGAGTCATCAAAGAACTTGGTTTGTCATATTCTATGGTTCTTTCTAGAACTATAATGACTAACAAATGACAGACGACATTAATTGTGAGATCCAATCTTACCTTCTACAAATAAATAAATATATCATTAATGAAAGGTAATCTGCTATCTGAAGGTTATTGACTGCTCATTATATTTTCTTCTACTATTTAATAGAACCTGCTCAAATGAAGAGAGACTAATATTCCATGTTTTCAGGAATAGAATACAGTTCCTTTTGCAAGTATTTCAAGAGAAAGTAAAGTAAGAAGCATGTGTAGAGGAATAGCAACATTTATTGAATACGACTACATGCTGGAATCTGGGTTAAGATTTAATATTCGTTTTCTTGACTAAATAATTACATTCCCTACTGTTTGAAAATCCATGGTACTGAGAAATTAACTCACTTTTTTCAGATAAGTCAGCTGGCAAATATTAAAACCAACCTCAATCTCATAATTTGATGTTCAAATCACATCCACCATGATGCTTCACAGACAGACTAGACCAGCACTTTCCAATAGAACATATTTTCATGATAGAAATATTCTATATTTGTACCATTTAAAATGGTAGCCACTAGTCCCATGTGATTATTGAAATCTTGAAATTTTGCTCCTATGAATGAGAAACTGAATATTAAATTTCATTTAATAACAAAAACAAGCAAACAAACAAAACAAAACAAAACAAAACAAAAAAACGTAATTAAAAATGAGCAGAGGACCTGAACAGACATTTTACTAAAGAAGACACCTAAAGGCCAAAGAGTACATGAGAAGGTACCCAAGATGACTAATCATCAGGTAAATATAAACCAAAACCACAGTAAGATACTACCTCACACCTGTTAGAATCTCTATTTCAAAAAGTCAGCAGATAACAAGTGCTGACAAGAACATGGTGAAGAAATAACCCTCGTGCACTGTTGAAAGGAATGTGAGAGGTGCCTGGGTGGCTCAATTGGTTAAGCAATTGTCTTCAGCTCAGATCATGATCTTGGAGTCCTGGGATCTAGCCTTGTATTGGCCTCCCTGTTCAGTGGGGAGTCTGCTTCTAATTCTTCCTCTGCCTCTCCACCTTGTTCATTCTCTCTCTCTCTCTCTCTCTCTCTCTCTCTCTCTCTCTGTCAAATAAGTAAATAAAATCTTAAATAAAAAAAGAATGTGAATCGGTGCAGCTACTATGGAAAATAGTACGGAGGTTCTTTAAAAAATAAAAAGTTAAAAATAGAGTTGCTATATGATCCAACAACCTCACCTTTGGGCATATACCCAAAGGGAATGAAAACAAGACATCAGGAGACCCCTAGGGTAGGTCAGTGGTTGAGCATCTGCCTTTGGCTCAGGGCATGATCCCAGGGTCCCATAATTGAGTCCTGCACCAAGCTCCCTGCAGGAAGCCTGCTTCTCCTTCTTCCTATGTCTCTGCCTCTCTCTGTGTGTCTCTAATGAATAAATAAATAATAAAATCTTAAAAAAAAAAGGAAAAAGAAAACGAGCGGATCCCAGGAGGGGATCCCAGGATGGCTTGGCAGTTTAGCGCCTGTCTTCGGCCCAGGGCATGATCCTGGAGTCCTGGGATCGAGTTCCATGTCAGGCTCCCTGCATGGAGCCTGCTTCTCCCTCTGCCTGTGTCTCTGCCTCTCTCTCTCTCTCTCTCTCTCTGTGTGTGTCTCTCATGAATAAATAAATAAAATCTTAAAAAAAAGAAAAGACATCAAAAATATATTTGCCCTCCCTTGTTCATTGCAGCATTATTCACAATAGCCAAGACAGAGAATAACCTAAGTTCCCATCAGTGGATGTGAGATGTAAGATAGATATATCTATATATAGACATATGTTCGTGATATCACATGTTGGTCACATATATATATGACCAACATGGATAGACTGTGAGGGCATTAGGCTAAGAAAGAAAATAATGAATGGAATCATTTATATGTGGAATCTAAAGAAGTCAAATACATAGAAACACGGAGTAGAAAAGTGGTTCCTAGGACCTGGGAGGTGCAATAAATAGGGAGAGTTTTATAAAAGGATGGAAATTTTCAGCTATAAAATGAATAAGATTTGAGTATCTAATGTAGAATATGGTGACTGTAGTTGATAAGACCTAACTGCATAATTGACATTTGCTAATAGAGTAGAACTGAAGTGATCTCTCTCTCTCCCTCTCTCTCCCTCTCTCTCTCTCTCTCTCTCTCTCTCTCACACACGCACACACACACACACACACACAAATATGTGAGGTGTTGGATTTGTTAATTTTAGGGGAGAGATCTTTCCACTATATACATATAGAAATCATGGCAAGGTATACTTTAAATATCTTACAATTTTATTGATCAATTATACCTCTATAAAGTAGAAAAAAAATAAAATACTTTGGTAGAAAGGAAAAATAAAACACAATATATGCAACTTATAGGATGCAGTTTAAGCAATGCCCACGGGAAGATTTATAACTGTAAGCACCTATATTAAAATGAGATGTGGTCCCCACCAACTTACCTAGATAACTTTCAAATCATCCTGAAAACCTACGAATTTGGCCTAAGGTTTAAAAAGAGAACAGCTGGAATGCTACCGTGAGACGAGTTCGTGCTACCATCAAGGTAGAGAGACAAAATAAATAAATAAAAAAGCCTCCAAGGGGGAACCCCCCTCCCCCACGAGGAGCCGGGCTAAGGCCCAGCGCCGAGAGCCTCCAGGACAGGAAAGCCCCGTCCCGGAGAAGCAGGACCTTTACCAATCTTCCCGGATGGAAAGGCGCTTGCAGGGATCTCAGGATCCCAGGAGGGGTAGTGGAGCCTCCAGTCTCCCAGGGTCTCTAACAGAGGGGGGGCGCCTGGCGAGAGTGGCCACAAACCGTGGCCGAGCTCCCTAAGGGCTGGAGTGCGCACCTGGTGGGGTCTCCGGGGCAGCTCAGGTGGTGGCTCAGGCCGCGGCTCCACAGAGGAGGCTGCATGGCCCCGGGAGCGCGATTCCAGGGGTGCAGTCCCCAGAGCCCAGGGCATCAGGGGACACAGCCCAGGATCCAGTGATCCCCTTGGGACAGGTGGAGGCCGGGAGGACACAGGACAGCAAGGACACTCCTGTCGCAGGGCACCCCTGAGCTGTGCAGATCAGCACCCCCACCCCCAGGGGCATCTAGGCCAGTGCGGACTCAGAGCTGCGGGAGTTACTACGGGAGCTGACTCTAGGGATGGAGAGCTGGCCGCTGCCACTGTTGTTCCTCTTGGAGTCACCTTGTACCTGGGACTGAGCAGGAGCCTCACAGGATAAACAGCTCCCACTGAGCCCAGCACCTGGCAGGGGATGGGGCCCCTCCCCCAGGTGCACACACCTGAGAATCAGGACAGCAGGCTCCTCCCCCAGAAGACTAGCTGGAAGGATACGGGAAGAGCAAATTCTTAACCAAGCAGCGCTAGAAAGCTCCAGGAGAAGTCGAGGGACTTACAGTATATAAAATCAAAGGATACACCTCCTCGTTTTTTTCCCTTGTTTTCTTTGTTTTTGGTTTTGGTTTTTGTTGTTTGTTTTCACCTTTTTTCTTCTTTTTTTACCTTCCTTTTTTCAGTACAGTTTGTTTTTAGCTACTCTGGACTGAGCAAAATGACTAGAAAAAAATTCACCACAAAAGAAAGAATCAGAAATAGTACTCTCTCCCACAGTTACAGAATTTGGATTGCAATTTGATGTCAGAAAGCCAATTCAGAAGCACAATTATAAAGCTACTGGTGGCTCTGGAAAAAAGAATAAAGGATTCAAGAGACTTCATGATGCAGAATTTAGAACTAATCAGGCCGAAATTAAAAATCAATTAACTGAGATGCAATCCAAACTGGAGGTCCTAGAGACGATGGTTAATGAGGTAGACGAATGAGTGAGTGACATAGAAGACAAGTTGATGGCAAGGAAGGAAGCTGAGGAAAAAGAGAAAAACAATTAAAAGATCATGAGGAAAGGTTAACAATTAAAAGATGCTGAGGAAAGCTTAAGGGAAAAAATGACAACCTCAGAAGGAAAAATATACCCTTAATTGGGGTTCCAGAGGGTGTCGAAAGGGACAAAGGACCAAAAAGTAAATTTGAATGAATCATAGCTGAGAACTACCCTAACTTGGGGAGGGAAACAGGCATTCAGAAACAGGAGATAGAGAGATCCCCCCTAAAATCAATAAAAACCATTCAACACCTTGACATTTAATAGTGAGACTTGCAAATTCCAAAGATAAAGAGAAAATCCTTAAAGCAGCAAGAGACAAGAGATCCTTGACTTTTTTATTTTTATTTTTTTTTTATTTATTTTTTTTTATGATAGTGACAGAGAGAGAGAGAGAGAGGCACAGAGACACAGGCAGAGGGATAAGCAGGCTCCATGCACTGGGAGCCCGACGGGGAATTTCATCCCGGGTCTCCAGGATCATGCCCTGGGCCAAAGGCAGGCGCCAAACCGCTGCGCCACCCAGGGATCCCCAGATCCTTGACTTTTATGGGGAGGAGCATTAGGGTAACAGCAGACGTCTCCACAGAAACCTGGCAGGCCAGAAAGGGCTGGCAGGATATATTCAGCATCCTAAATGAGAACATGCAGCCAAGAATACTTTATCCAGCAAGGCTCTCATTCAGAATAGAGGAGAGATAATGAGCTTCCAAGATAGGCAGAAACTGAAAGAATATGTGACCACCAAACCAGCTCTGCAAGAAATATTAAGGGGGACTCTGTAGACGAAAGAGGAAGTCCAAAGAAATAATCCACAAAATCAGGGACTGAATAGGTATTATAATGACACTAAATTCATACCTTTCAATAGTAACTCTGAACGTGAATGGGCTTAATGATCCCATCAAAAGGCGCAGGGTTTCAGACTGGAGAAAAAAGCAAGACCCATTTATTTGCTGTCTAAAAAGAGACTAATTTGAGATGTAAGGACACCTACAGCCTGCAAATGAAAGGTTGGAGAACCATTTACCATTCAAATGGTCCTCAAAAGAAAGCAGGGGTAGCCATCCTTATATCAGATAAATTAAAGTTTATCCCAAAGACTGTAGTAAGAGATGAAGAGAGACACTAAATCATTCTTACAGTATCTATCCAACAAGAGGACCTAACAATCTTGAATATTTATGCCCCAAATGTGGAAGCTACTGATATATCAATCAATTAATAACCAAAGTTAAGACAAACTTAGATAATAATACACTAATACTGGGAGACTTTAACAGGGCACTTTCTGTAAATGACAGATCTTCTAAGGACAACGTTTCCAAAGAAACAAGAGTTTTAAATGATACACTGGACTAGATGGATTTCACAGATATTTACAGAACTTTACATCTAAACACAACTGAATACACATTCTTCTCAAATGCACATGGACTTTCTCCACAATTCACCACATACTGGGTCACAAATCAGGTCTTGACCACTACCAAAAAATTGAGATTGTCCCCTGCATATTTTCAGACCATAATGCTTTGAAACTAGAACAAATCACAAGAAATTTGGAAGAAATCCAAACACGTCGAGGTTAAAGACCATCCTGCTAAAAGATGAAAGGGTCAACCAGGAAATTAAAGAATTAAAAACATTCATGGAAACTAATGAGAATGAAGATACAACCGTTCAAAATCTTTGGGATACAGCAAAAGCAGTCCTGAGAAGGAAATACATCGCAATACAAGCATCTCTCAAAAAACTGGAAAGAACTCAAATACAAAAGCTAACCCTGCATCTACAGGAACTGGAGAAAGAACAGGAAATAACACTACACTCAGCAGAAGAGAGTAATAAAGATTCTAGCAGAACTCAAAGAAATAGAGACCAGAAGAACTGGAAAAGATCAACAAAACCAGGAGTTGGTCTTTGAAAGAATTAATAAGATGGATAAACCATTAGCCAGCCTTATGAAAAACAAAAGAGAAAAGACTCAAATTAATAAAATCACGAATGAAAAAGAAGAGATCACCACCAATACCAAGGATATACACATGATTTTAAAAACTTATTATGAGCAGCTATATGAGAATAAATTAGGCAACCTAGAAGAAATGGGCGCATTTCTGGAAAACCATAACCTACCAAAACTAGAACAGGAAGAAATGAAAAACCCGAATAGGCCGATAACTAGGGAGGAAATTGAAGCAGTCATCAAAAACCTCCCAAGACACAAAAGTCCAGGGCCAGATGGCTTCCCAGGGGAATTCTATCAAACCTTTATAGAAGAAACCATACCTATCCTACTAAAGTTGTTTGGAAAGATAGAAAAAGATGGTATATTTCTAAACTCGTTCTATGAGGCCAGCATCACCTTAATACCAAAATGAGTCAAAGACCACACAAAAAGGAGAATTATAGACTGATATCTCTGATGAACACAGATGCAAAAATTCTCAACAAGATACTAGCCAACAGGATCCAACAATATATTAAGAAGATTATTCACCATGACCAAGTTGGGATTTATCCCCGGGGTTGCAAGGCTGGTTCAAACTCATATAGCAACCAACGTGATAGATCATATCAACAAGAGAAAATACAAGAACCATATGATCCTCTTAATAGATGCAGAGAAAGCATTTGACAAAATACAGCATCTATTCCTGATCAAAACTCTTCAGAGTGGGGCAGCCCCGGTGGCGCAGCGGTTTAGTGCCGCCTGCAGCCTGGGGTGTGATCCTGGAGACCCGGGATCAAGTCCCACATCGGGCTCCCTGCATGGAGCCTGCTTCTCGCTCTGCCTGTGTCTCTACCTCTCTGCCTGCCTCTCTCTCTCTCTGCCTCTGCAAAAAAAAAAAAAAACAAAAACAAAAACTCTTCAGAGTGTTCAGAGTGTAGAGAGAGAGGGAACATTCCCCAGCATCCTAAAACCCATCTGCAAAAAGCCCACAGCAAATATCATTCTCAATGGGGAAACACTGGGAGCCTTTCCCCTGAGATCAGGAACAAGACAGGGATGTTCTCTCTCACCACTGCTGTTCAACATAGTACTTGAAGTCCTAGCCTCAGCAATCAGACAACAAAAAGAAACAAAAGGTATTCAAATTGGCAAAGAAGAAGTCAAACTCTCTCTCTTTGCAGATGACATGATACTCTACATAGAAAACCCAAAAGCCTCCACCCCAAGATTGCTAGAACTCATACAGCAGGATGAGTAGCGTGGCAGGATACAAAATCAATGCCCAGAAATCAGTGGCATTTCTCTACACTAACAATGAGACTGAAAAAAAGAGAAATTAAGGAGCCAGTCCCATTTACAATGGCACCCAAAAGCATAAGATACCTCAGAATAAACCTAACCAAAAAGGTAAAGATCTATACCCTAAAACTACAGAACACTTTTGAAAGAAATTGAGGAAGACACAAAGAGATGGAAAAATATTCCATGCTCATGGGTTGGAAGAATTAATATTGTGAAAATGTCAATGCTACCCAGGATACTTTACACATTTAATGCAATCCCTATCAAAATACCATGGACTTTCTTCGGAGAGTTGGAACAAATCATCTTAAGATTTGTGTGGAATCAGGGATCCCTGGGTGGCGCAGCGGTTTGGCGCCTGCCTTTGGCCCAGGGCGCGATCCTGGAGACCCGGGATCGAATCCCACATCGGGCTCCCGGTGCATGGAGCCTGCTTCTCCCTCTGCCTGTGTCTCTGCCTCTCTCTCTCTCACTGTGTGCCTATCATAAATAAATAAATAAAAAAAATTAAAAAAAAAAAAAAAAAAAAAAGATTTGTGTGGAATCAGAAAAGACCCCAAATAGCCAGGGGAATATTGAAAAAGAAAACCAGAGCTGGGGGCAAAACAATGCCAGATTTCAGGTTGTACTGCAGAGCTGTGATCCTCAAGGCAGTGTGGTACTGGCACAAAAACACATTGATCAATGGAACTGAATAGAGAATCCAGAAATGGGTGGGGTGGGTGGGTGCTGTGTATGGCTGCCTCATACAGAGTTCTCAGCAGGATGTGAACTAACTTATAAAGCTTTCATTACACTGTCAGAGAACCGTGCTCTATACTATTTGCATTTAAAAGCAGGAATAAAAAGTGTGGGCTTTTTATTTTTGTGTGGGTTTTTCTTTATTTTTTTTTGTTTAGGTTTTTTTTGTTGTTGTTGTTGTTGCTTTTTTTTTTTTGGTTCAGCATAACTTGGAACGTTTGAAAGCTTTTCAACCTAAATGTGGGGAAAAAACAGGTAAGGCATTATTTTTGCACAACACTAGCATTCCTAAATAGTGCAAATGAATCTGGTACCTCTTTAAAATGGTGAGAGGTCATATACTTAGTAAAATTTAGATTTTCTTTCTATGGCTTGACAGACTACCCCTCTATATATTCTACTCTCACCCAGAACTGTTGCTATGGTCAAAAGGGAACTGTAAAAGGTGTCCACCTTTCTTCTGTATCCAGCAAAAAGGTTTTTATTTCTACCCCATTTTTGAAAGTATTTATAAAACTAGTTGAGGACAGCTGTATTTTTTTGTTGAACTATTCAGTAGAATTTGTGCCTTTTTGTCTGTATGTGAATAAATGCTGTACATTTTGCAATACAAAAAATTAAAAAAAAGAATCCAGAAATGGCTCCTCAACTCTATGTTCAACTAATATTCAACAAAGCAAGAAAGACCATCCACTGGAGAAAGGACAGTCTCTTCAATAAATGGTGCTGGGAAAATTGGACAGCCATGTGCAGAAGAATGAAACTAGACCATTCTCTTACACCATACAGAAGGAAAACTCAAAATGGATGAAAGGTCTAAATGTGAGAAGAATCCATCAAAATCCTAGAGGAGAACACAGGCAACACTCTTTTTGAACTTGGCCACAGCAACTTCTTGCAAGATACATCTATGAAGGCAAGGGAAACAAAAGCAAAAATGAATTATTGGGACTTAATCAAGATAAAAGCTTCTGCATAACAAAAGAGGGATGAAGAAACCCTGAAACAAAACTAAAAGACAACCTACAGAATGGGAGAAGATATTGCCTAATGACATATCAGATAAAGGGCTAGTATCCAAGATCTATAAAGAACTTATTAAACTCGACAGCAAATAAACAAGCAGTCCAATCATGAAATGGGCAAAAAACATGAACAGAAATTTCATCAAAGAAGACAGACATGGCCAACAAGCACATGAGAAAATGCTCCGCATCACTTGCCATCAGGGAAATACAAATAAAAACCACAATGAGATACCACCTCACACCAGTGAGAATGGTGAAAATAAA
The DNA here is from genome assembly GCF_003254725.2 of Canis lupus dingo. Lineage (NCBI taxonomy): Eukaryota > Metazoa > Chordata > Mammalia > Carnivora > Canidae > Canis > Canis lupus. The sequence continues at coordinate 25,153,865 of NC_064261.1, read as the reverse complement.
CAAGACAGGAAGCAACAAATATTGGAGAGGATATGGAGAAAGGGGAACCCTCTTGCACTGTTGGTAGGAATGTGAACTGGTACAGCCACTCTGGAAAACTCATACAGCAATTTGGCAGTGTGGCAAGATATGAAATCAGTGGAGGTTCCTCAAAGAGTTAAAAAATAGAACTGCCCTACGACCCAGCAATTGCACTGCTGGGGATTTACCCCAAAGATTCAGATGCAATGAAATGCTGGGACACCTGCACCCCGATGTTTCTAGCAGCAATGTCCACAGCTGCCAAACTGTGGAAGGAGCCTCGGTGTCCATCGAAAGATGAGTGGATAAAGAAGATGTGGTTTATGTATACAATGGAATATTACTCAGCCATTAGGAACAAGAAATACCGACCATTTGCTTCGACATGGATGGAACTGGAGGGTATTATGCTGAGTGAAATAAGTCAGTCAGAGAATGAGAAACATTTTATGGTCTCATTCATTTGGGGAATATAAAAAATAGTGAAAGGAAATAAAGGGGAAAGGAGAGAAAATGAGTGAAAATATCAGTGAGGGTGACAGAACATGAGACACTCCTAACTCCAGGAAATGCACTAGGGGTGGTGGAAAGGGAGGTGGGCAGGGAGTTGGGGTGACAGAGTGACTGAGTGACGGGCACTGAGGGGGGCACTTGAAGGGATGAGCACTGAGTGATATAATATATGTTGGCAAATTGAACTCCAATAAAATAAAATAAAATCTTAAAAAAAGTTTAAAAAATAAAAATAAGCAAAGAACTTGGAAAAAAATGAGATGAAATTTGATATCAATAATCTAACCTCTCACCTTAAGAAACTGGGAGAGAAAGGAAACTAAACCCAAAGGGAAACAATACTGTAAATAATGATTAGAACAAAAGTTAATTAAAGAATATAAAGAGGAATATAAAGAGAATATAATTAAAGAGGAAATCAACAAAACCGAAAGACAGTCATTCAAAAAGATTAAAAAGAATTAACAAAACTCTAGCTAGACTCACTAAAAGAAAGAAAAGTCAAATTACTAGAGTCAGAAATAAGAGGGGGCATTACTACTTATCTATGAACAATTGGATGTCAACAAATTAGATAAACTAGATGAAATAGGCAAAAATCTTGAAACACATCAACTATCAAAATTGATTTTAAAAGAAACAGAAAATCTGAATAGGCCTATAATGACTATATATTAATCAAAAACTCCCCACAAAGAAAAGACAAGGATCAGAAGGCTTCAACTGGTAAATTCTGCCAAACATTTAGAAAATAATTAATACCAGTTCTCAACATTCTCCATTAAAAATAAAGAAGTAAACACTTTCCAATTAATTTTATGAAGTCAGTATTATATCCATATGAAAATCAAAGTAATCACGAGAAAACTAAAGACAATTTAACTTGTGAGCACTGATGCAAAAGCCTTTTAAAAAATATTACACCAAACACAGCCACATTCAAAAAGGATTATACATCATAACCTAATGAGATTCATTTCAGTAATTCATTCATTTCAGTAATGCAAGATAACACATAAAATTCAAGCAATGGAAAATACCATGTTAATAGAATAAGACATGAAACTTTTTATTCATCTCCATAGACACACAAAAAGAATTTGACAAAATTTAACATTTTCATGGAAAAAACAAACAAAAACTCTCACAAAATGAAAAAACCTCAAAAACTAGGAAATAAGGGAAATTCTTCAACCTTATAAAGGGCATCTACAAAAATCACAGCTGACACTATGCTTTATCATGAAAGACTGAACACTTTATCCTTAACGTGAGGAAAAAAAAAAAAAAAACATGTCTACTCTCTCCACTTCTATTCAATATTTCCCTGGAGATTATAGCCATGGCAACTAGGAAAGAAAAATAAAGACATCCAAATTGTAAATAAATAATTAAAACTCCATTTGTAGATGACATGATCTTGTTGAATTAATTTTTAAGGGCTACAATAAAAAATTCTACAAACTGAATGACTTTAAAAACAGAAATTTATTGTCTCCCAGTTCTAGAAGCTAGAAGTCTAAAATTAAGATGTCATCAAGGTTAGTTCCTTTTTAGAGCCGTCAAAGAAAGAGCCATTTTAGGTCTGTTTTGTAGATGGCTGCTTTTTTCCTGTGTTCCTTTACACCATCTTCCCTCTATTCCATATTTAAATTTCCCTTGTTTTGTAAGGACCCTAGTCGGATTAAATCCCACTTTTAGGATTTACCTTAAATTGATAACTTCTAAAGACCCTATCTCCAGGGACACCTGGGTGGCTCACCTTCCACCCAGGGCATGATCTTGGAGTCCTGGGGTCGAGTCCCACATTGGGCTTCCTTCAGAGAGCCTGCTTCTCTCTCTGCCTGTGTCTCTGCTTCTCTCTCTCTCTCTCTCTCTCTCTGTGCCTCATGAATAAATAAATAAAAATCTTTAAAAAAAGAGACCCTATTTCCAAATAGTCACATTGAGGCACTGGAGGTTAGGGGAAGAGCACAGTTCAACCCATAATACTTCTATATAGACAATCCTAAGAAATCTATTAAAAAATTGTTAGTGAAAATAAATAAGTTCATAATAATTATAGAATTTGAGATTAATATACAAAATTAATTACAAAACTAGTGTAAAATCTAACAATAAACAAACCAACAATGAAATTAATAAAATAATTTTTTTAAATAATATCAGAAAGAACAAACTGCTATGGATAAATTTAATAATAAATAAATAATAAATAAAATAAATAAAATAAAATAAATAAATAAAATAAAAAATAAATAATAAATAAATAATAAATAAATAATAAATAAAAAATAAATAATAAAAGGTACAAAAAATAATATTAAAAAATTAAAAACACTTAAATTAATGGAGAGATGTCATATATACCTGCATCAGGATACTTCATATTGTTAAGATGGCAGTATTCCCCAAATTGACCTACAGATTCAATACAATACCTATTAAAATCCAAGTTAAATTCTTTGTAGAAATTTACAAGCTAATTTTAAAATTAATATGGAAATCCAAGGGTCTCAGAATAGTCAAAATAGAAGTGTAATATTGGAAAACTCACACATCGATATCAAAATGTATTGCAAAACTACAAGACACTATGTTACTGGCATATAGATAGATATATAGACTAATGCATTAGAATTAAAGCCATTAAAATAATCCTACATTTGTGATCACACTTACAATTATTTATGAAGAATTTTGACAAATATATAAAGACAACTCAAAAAAGAAAGAATGGTCATTTCAACAAACGGTGCTAGGACACCAGAATATCCATATACAAAAGGAAAAAGTTGTACTCCTACCTCATACTATACCCCCAAATCTTACTCAAAATGGATCGAAGGCTGAAATGTAAGAACCTAAATGTGAGGACTAAAACTATAAAACTCTTAGGAGAAAAAATAGCTGTAAATTTTTATGATGTTTATTAGGCAATAATTTCTTAGATATGGCACCAAAAGTACAAATAACAAAAAAAAAAGATAAATGGAACCTTATTAAAATTTTAAATGTTTGTTAAAGGGTACCATTAAGAAAGCAAAAGACAATCTACAGAAAGGAATAAAATATTTGCAAATCAATCTCTGAAAAAGACTTCTATCCAGAATATAAAAACAACTCTTACAAGCCAATGACAAAATGACTGAAAAATAAGCAAAGGATCTCAACAGATATTTATTCAAAGAAGATACACAAATGTCTACTAAGCACACAAAAAGATGTTTAACAATTAGAAACTGGAGAAATATAAATCAAAACCTCTGATATATCACTTCACTATCATGACTCTAATCAAAATGATAGAAAATAACAAGTGTTGACAAGGACAGGAAGAAACTCATTGCACTGTGGAAACATAAAATTGTGCAACTACTTTGGAAAAGAATTTGGGAATTTCTTATGGAATTTTGTAACCCAGCACTTCCATCTTTACATATATCCCCAACACAAATGAACACATACATCTAGATAAAACTTGTATATAAATGTTCATAGCCTCCTTATTCATAATAGAAAAAAATAGATACAAGTCCTAAGTCTGTCATCTGAATAAATAATAAATAAATGTTTCCATTCAACTGAACATTACCTGGCAATAAAAAGTAATAAGGTACTTGTACATACTACACTATGAGTGAAGCTGGAAATTATGCTAAGCGAAAGATGCCAGAACAAGACCATATACTGTATGGTTCTATTTATATGAAATATCCAATACAGGCAAGTCTATAGACTTGCATAAAGTAAACTAGTTATTGCCAGGGGCTATGGGGAAGAAGTAGTTGGGAAGTAAATGCTAATGATTACTGAGTTTCATATTAGAGTTATAAAAATATCCTAAAATTGATTGTGATGATGGCTTCAGAACCCTGAAAATATACTAAAAACCACAGAATTGTATACTTTAAAAGGGATGAATTGAGAGGTACATGAATTTTATCTCAAGTTGTTCAACTTCTGAGGTGAGTAATCTGGGTATATAATCAAACACAAGCCAATCTAAGTTTCCTTATCACCAAGAGAAATTACTTACATTCACCCTAACTAGAACAGAAATAAACATCAGATAAAGTACCTTAAAGTGCTTTAGGACCCATAAAGAACTGCATCAGTGTCTTTGCAATGATATTATTGCCTTTCACATTCAGACATGGAAGCTCAGCCTACAATGTGGATTTCATTCTTAACATCACTATGTTTTCAATCTCTCTCTCTTAAATATGAACTTTGCCCTTCCTCAACCTCTTTCTCTAATTGCCTGATTCTGGAATACAGTTTGTTTCATGGTCTAGTACCTAGTTATCTATTTATTCTTCTTTTTAAAATATTTTATTTATTCATTCATGAGAGACACACAGAAAGAGAGGCAGAGACACAGGGAGAGGGAGAAGTAGGCTCCATGCAGAGAGACCATCGTGGGACTGGATCCCAGGACCAGGATCACACCTAAGCCAAAGGCAGATGCCCAACCGCTGAGCCACCCTGATGTCCCTCTGTTTATTCTTTACATATTTTGTTGTTGCTCTTTGTTGTATCTCTGACTTGGTTTAGTATTTTTGCTTTAACAGTACCCAAGTGTTAGTTTCTGCACTCAGTACTGAAGATAATTATACTGCAGATTGATGAGTGAAGTAAAGAAGCTCAACAAAGTGTGTTTTGAGGAAAGAGAAGCTTATCTATTCTGTTCTATCCTGTCCTTTATCCTATAACGTTGCTCACACATCAAGAAACAGTCCTTCTATACCAAATATTTGAAGAAGAGTTAATACCTATTCTTCTCAAACTTTTCAAAAAGAGGAAGGAGGAGGAGAAGAAGGAGGAGGAGGAAGAAGAAAACTTCCAGATTCATTCTCTAAGGACAACAGTACCCTAACATCAAAACCAGATAGAGATACCAGCAAAAAAGAGAACTACAGGCCAGTATTTCTGATGAACATAGATGTAAAACCTTCAACAAAACACTAGCAAACCAAGACTAAAAATACATTTAAAAAAAAATCATTCACCACAATCAAGTAGGATTTATTCCTGAGTTGCAAGGGTGGTTCAACATCCCCAAACCAATATAATACATCACATCAATAAGAAAAATAAGAATCCTAACACCATTTCAATAGACGACAGGGGGCACCTGGGTGGCTCAGTGGGTTAAGAATCTAACTCTTGATTTTAGCTTAGGTCATGATCTCAGGGTCATGAAATTCAGCCTCACATTGGTTCCATACTCATCAGGGAATCTACTTGAGAATCCCCCCTCTCCCTGCTCTCTCTCTCTCAAATAAATAAATATTCTTTAAAAATAGATAACAGACGAAAAAATAGATAACAGAAAAAGCTATCTTTATACATTTGACAAAATATAACATCCATTCATGACAAAAATTCTCAACAAAGTAGGTTTAAAGAAAACATACTACAGCATAATAAAGGCCTTATATGTAAAACCCACTGTGAGCATCATGCCCAATGGAGAAAAACAGAGCTTTTCCCCTAGATCAGAAATAAGAGAAGGGTTTCCACTCTCACCACTTTTATTCAATATAGTATTGGAAGTCCTAGCTGCAGAAATCAGACAACAAAAAGGAAAAAAAAGGCATCCAAATCAGTAAGGAAGAAGTAAAGTTTTCACTATTTGCAGATGACATGATACTATATATAGAAAACCCAAAGGTCTACACCAGAAAACTACTAAAACTGATAAATGAATTCAGTAGTGTCTCAGGATACAAAATCAACATACAGAAATCTGTTGCATTTATGTATACTAATGCTGAAGCAGCAGAAAAAGAAATTAAGAAAATAATCCCATTTGCAATTGCACCAAAAAGGATAAAGTACCTAAGAACAAACTTAAGCAAAGAGTTGAGCAACCTGTACTTTGAAAACTATAAAACATTAATGAGAAAAACTGAAGACACAAAGAAATGGAAAAACATTCCATGCTTATGAATTGAAAGAACAAATATTGTTAAAATGTCCATACTACCCAAAGCTATCTACAGATTTAATGTAATCTCTATCAGAATACCAACAACATTTTTAGCAGAGCTAGAACAAACAATCCTAAAATTTATATGGAGCCAAGAAAGACCCAAGTAATCAGAGCAGTCTTGAAAGATAAAAGCAAAGCTGGAGGTATCACAATCCCAGACTTCAAGTTATATTACAAAGCTGTAGCAATCAAGGCAGTATGGTACTACCATAAAAATAGACACATGGATCAATGGAACAGAATAGGAAACCCAGAAATAAACCCACAATTATATGATCAATTAATTTTTGACAAAGCAAGAAAGAATATTCAATAAGAAAAAGATAATCTTTTCAATAAATGGTGTTAGAAAAAAAAAGGACAGCTACATGTAAAAGAATGAAACTGGGCCACTTTCTTACACCATACATGAGCATAAACCCACAATGAATAAAAGAACTAAATGTTCTTTTAAGACTCAAACCATTAAATCCTAGAAGGGAGTGTATACAGTCATTTCTCTGACATCAGCCATCACAACATTTTTCTAGATATGTCTCCTGAGGCAAGGAAAATAAAAACAAAAATAAAGTATTTGGACTACATCAAAATAAAAAGCTTCTGCATCACGAAGGAAACAAAATTAACAAAACTAAAAGGCAACTAAATGGGGGAAGATATTTACAAATGACATATCCAGTAAAGGTTAATATCCAAAATATACAAACAACTGATAAAATTCAACACCCCCAAAAAACAAATAATTCAATTAAAAATGGTCAGAAGACATGTACAGACATTTCTTCAAATGAGACATACAGATAGTCAATGAAAAGATGAAAAGAAGTGAAAAGATGTTCCATATCACTCATCATCAGGGAAATGCAAATTAAAGCCACAATAACATATGACCTTACACCTGTCAGAATGGCTAAAATTAAAAACACAGGAAACAAGTGTTGATGAGGACATGGAGGAAAAAGGATCCTCTTATACTGTTGGTGGGAATGCAAATGATACAGCCACTGTGGAAAATAGTATGGAAATTCCTCAAAAAGTTCTCAGTAATCATGCTACTGGGTATCTACCAACACTACAAAAATACAATTCAATTTTTTACAATAGCCAAATTACTGAAGCAGCCCAAGTGTCCAAGGATAGATGAATAGATAAAAAAAGAGGTATATTCATATATATATATATATATATAATTTTTATATTCCATTATAAAAAGAATGGAATCCTTAAATCTGTAATGACATGGATATAGCTAGCAAGTATAATGCCAAGTAAAAGAAGTCACCCAGAGGGGCACCTTGGTGGCTCAGCTGGTTAAGTCCAACTCTTGATTTTGGTTAAGGTCATGATCTCAGGGTCAGGGGATGGAGCCCTGCATTGGGCTCCATGCTCAGCATGGAATTTGCCTCTCCCTCTCCCTCTGCTCCTCCTACTACTTGTGTGCTGTCTTGCAAACAAATAAATAAAACCTTTAAAAAAAATAAGACAGCCAGAGAAAAACAAATATCACACGATTTCACTTAAATGAATTTAGAAAACAAAACATGCAAAGGAAAAAAGACAGAGAGAAAGACAAACCAAGAAACAGATTCTTTACTATAGAGAACAAACTGATGTTTACCAGAGGGGAGGTTTGTGGACAGGTGGGTGAAATAGGTGATGAGGATTAAAGAGTGCACTTATAGTGATGAGCATTGGGTGACATATAAAATTGTTGAATCATTCTTTGTACACCTTAAACTAATATAACACTGTATGTTAACTACACTAGAATTAAAATAAAAAAGGGGGGAGGGGAACAGTCCTTCTAACATGAATATGAATATGACCAGATGGCAAATTCTAATGAAGAGGGTGGAAGCAATTGGCCACATTAAAGTCTACTTTAGCAAGTTCACTAGAACTCAATGACTCCTGGAGAAATAGTCCAAGAGTCAGATATCATCAATGCTAAATGGAGACAAAACCATGCTGTACAAAACCTAAAGGGACTATTTTACATTTAACTATTCTCTATGTAAAACCTACCTGAAGCTGTTAGAATGCCAGCTCCGATTTTTCAGTTTTAAGCAAGAGGGTACACAAATAGCCCCTAACAACAGCTGATGAAACAGAGGGAGAATCTCAGAGTGGATATTCATCACACAAACAACAGCGAGTGGCCATCCATTCAGGTAGATCTCTGGTCAGGCTCTAGTGGTAATTGAGTAAAGGGAGATGGATGACCACTCTACTTTGTTTAGAAAAATCCCAGAAATTATAAACCTTTTCCAAAACTCTGGATCCCATGTTGTTGTTTGACCATAGAACTTTCTGTTAGCACATGATTATTGATCTTGGATTATGAGTGCTCCTTGTGAACAGAACCTATGATTTAATTCTGCAGCTCCAGATCTTATCACTTTTCCCAACACAGACTAGAATTCTGAAATTGCTTATTGGATTTATCATCTAGATTAATGTAGTATTGATAATATGAAGCAATTGCTTATCATACTGGGGTCTACACTTGGTATGACAATTTCAACCAAAATAATAGTTTTAAATTCCTTTGTTTTGGGATACCTGGATGGCTCGGTGGTTGAGCATCTGCCTTCAGCTCAGGGTGTGATCCCAGGATCTGGGATCAAGTCCCACATAGGGCTCCTTGAAGAGACCCTGCTTCTCCCTCTGCCTGTGTCTCTGCTTCTCTCTGTGTGTGTCTCTCATGAATAAATAAAATATTTTTTTAAAATTCCTTTGTTTTTATTTCATTGGTAATATAAAAATAATAATAATATATTAAGGATCATTTTATGACCACCTTATGATACAATTGAGATCCAAGATTCTAAGGTTTTCATAAGTTTTTAAGATCATACATTTACTTCCCGACTCCTAGGATTCATATATATCCTTAGCTCTGTGCTGAAAGATCTAGTCTTCTGAAGATACCAACAGCATTGGGATGCCTGGGTGGCTCAGTCAGGTAATATCTGCCTTGATTTCAGCTCTAGGCATGATCTCAGGGTTGCAATTCTTGATTTCAGCTCAGGTCATGATCTCAGGGCCATGAGATGGAGCCCCAAGTGGGGATCCATGCTGGGCATGGAGCCTGCTTACCATTCTTTTTCTCCCTCTGCTCCCCTCTCCCCCCCAACCCCAATCTGCCCAGCTTGCATGTTCTCTCTCTAAAAAACAAACAAACAAAATTACCTATCTCACCAAAGTAGGAGGCAATGAAAACTGATGAGGATATTAATCCATCCTTTGGGGATTTCAGCTTATGCTATATGTCCAATCTACCCTTAATCTCCCCCATTTCCCATTTGTCTTTCCTTTCCTTTTTTTAAAAGTTTACAAAGAAAGCAGAGCAAGAGAGACAGAACACAAGCAGATAGGAGGCAAAGAGGAAGAGGGAGAAGCAGGTTCCCCTCTGACCATGGACCAGACACTTAACCAACGAAGCCACCAGGGAACTTTTGTCTTTCCTTTCTGCATGTCTGCCTAGTGGACTTCAAACTGTAGTTTCAGAAGCAAAGACAATAGTCTTCTGGAGATGATTCAACCAATTATAATTATGTAAGCTAATCATCTGCAATAAATCCCTTTATGTTTAAGCTAGTCTTTCTGTTTCTCCGGTTGAACAGATAGAGTTAATGCATTACTTTGCTTTTATCACTGTTTTACTCTTACCAAAGTTTAACTAGTAGTACATACAGAAATAACTAAGCAGCAAGGAGTTATGTGTTCCTATTTCATAAATAATTGCATTGAAAAATATTTTAGAGGATCTCTGGGTGACTCAATGGTTTAGCGCCTGCCTTCGACCCAGGCATATATATATATGTATTTGTATATGTACATACATATATATATGTATATATAAAAACATATCAATGACATTATAATCCTAACCTTATCTTTCACTAAACCAAACAACTTAATAGAGTTATTAAGTGATGTATATAGTAACTGCAAGACCTGTCAATATGCTTGGCACACATCCTGACATAATTACAGTAGCCCAGAATTTGCTATTGGCAGGTGAGCTTGGATATCTTCACTGCCTGGTGTCCATTAAGGTCACCATCCTTGCTCATAGGTATTATTTCTCATCTGACAAAACAATAGTTGTGTGACTAAGGATCATTTTGAGTGATGACTCTCAGTTCTGTAAAAAACTATAAATTTGGGATCCCTGGGTGGCACAGCAGTTTGGCGCCTGCCTTTGGCCCAGGGCGCGATCCTGGAGACCCAGGATCGAATCTCACGTCGGGCTCCCGGTGCATGGAGCCTGCTTCTCCCTCTGCCTGTGTCTCTGCCTCTCTCTCTCTCTCTCTCTGTGTGTGTGACTATCATAAATAAATAAAAAATTTTTAAAAACTAGAAATTTGACTCAAACAATGACACTTAGCAGTGGCAAGGGTCAATGAATTCAGATATGAGTGTCATCTCATCTCCAAGCACCAGCTTTAAAACTTCTTTTTCTGGCCAGTAGTCTGCAAATTTTAGGCAGGGCTTACATGATCATGCGTTTAATGGCAAAGGAAAAGAACAATGGGTAGCAGGGAGCTGGATCTACCACAAATTGGGAACAGCTCTTCTATTAAGAACACTTTGTATTCTACAAATGAATAAGAAAAAAGTAAAAATATCTCATATAGAAAAATCAAATATTAAGATTTGGACTCAGCATTCATTAATATTAACCTATAAGAATTGCTAGCTGAGAAAATTTTGGTAAGGGACAAAAAATGATAATTTTAACCAGTTAATAATGCTGTTATCCATACAATTTAGTAAAACCCAATTATAGGAAATATCTCTGCATAAGTATTACTGAATTCAAACTCTAACAGTAGATTAAATATAGAACAAAATCTGAGGCCATACCCTTCCACTATGAAAGCCAACACTAACAATGTTGTTTTAGCAAAACATAATCCATAAATCATTAAATTCATTTTGCTAATCTGAATATTGGTTTTGTGCCTTTTATGAAATTCTTATATTTATTTTGGTTCTACAGTTCTATAAGAATGGCAAGTAAGTTATAAGCAAAGTTTAAATCTCTATTTTGCCCACATTTAAGCAACATAATTATGGAAGTCATTTCCATCAACAAATACAGCATCAATAAGAATTTCATTTTTCTCTAAAATAAAATTTTCAACCCCACTGGCACATTATAATTACTTGGGTTTGGGGAGTGAATTTCCAGTAATTCTGATTTAATTAGTCTAAGGTGAGCACTAGGTCATTTCAATCTGTCAGTAACCAATAAAAACAATAGGAAAATAATAAGGATACACATTTGAACAATATCATTAATTCAATTGGCATTATTAGACTCTATAGAACATTACCAAATGTAATTTTTTCAGTTGAATCTGGAATCCTCACTAAGATAAATTACATATTGAGACATGAAAATAAATCTTAGCAAATAATAAAATTATTGGAATATTTCATAATACAAATTCTAACCACAACACAATTACTTTAGAATTTAGTTACAATAACACATTTAGAAAATTTCCCAAATATTTAGAAATTAAATAATATACTTAAAAATAATAACTGTGTAAACAGTAAACTGCAAAACATATTAGGAAATGTTGTCAACTGACTTTAACTCATGTATAACGGAAATACAGTATATTGGAACTTATGAGATGCAGCCATAGTAGCACTTGAGGGAATTTTATAGCTTTAAAACTTATTTTAGAAAAGAAAAAGATGCTTTAAAATCAGTTATCTCTAGGAAGTTAAACTCAAAGAAGGATGAAAAAAGAAAATAATAAAAGTAAGAGCATAATTAAGTGTATTGTTCTTTTAAAACATTAATAAATTGAAAACTCACAAGCAAGACTGATCAATATTTTTAAAGACAGGAAAATTATCACAAGCAGGAATAAAATAAACATTATCTCTATACATCCTAGAGACAGTAAAGGTAAAATAAATAATGATTATGAACAACCGTTTGTAATTAAAATTGACAACTCAGATGATGAACATATTCATCAGAAACACACATTACCATACATACTCATAACAAATAAAAAAATCTAAACAGACTTATATTTAGTAGAGCACTGGGTATCATATGTTGGCAAACTGAATTTAAATAAAATATTTCTGAAAAAAAAATTTTAAATAAATAAAAATTTACCACAAAGAAAACACAAAAATATTTATATTAGGTAATGTTAAATGTTTAAGAGCAAAATAGTACTAAACCTAAGAAAAATCCTAGACATTATTTTTTCTGAAAAGCCAGCATAATTTTGATATCAAAACCTAAGAAAGTCATTATAAAGAAATGAAAATCACAGACTAATACTCCCTTGAATATACACAGCAATAACAAAAATTTACTAAATATTGGCAAATAAATTCAATGTATAAAAAAACTAATAACTCATTATACAACCAAGCAGTGTTTATCCTAGATGGTCAGGTTGATTTTATATTCAAAAATGTATCAATTTATAACATTAACTGAATAAAGGAGGAAAATGTAGAAAAATCGTTTGATAAAAAAAAATCAATATCCATCCATGATTAAAAGCAGAAAACTAAGAATAGAAGGGAACTTCTTCAATATGATAAAGGACATCTGCAAAAGCCTTATGGATAATCTTATATTTAATGGTGAAATTTTGAACATTTTCCCAACAAGGCAGAAGTAAGACAAGGTCATCTGTTCTTATCCCTTCAAATCAACATTGTAATGTACATCCTAACAACTTCAATAAGGAAAAATAATAATAAAAGGAATAATATTGAAAAAGAAGTGAAACTGCCATTATCCACAGGTGGCATGATTATTATATAGGTAGAAAATTCTATGGAACCTAAAAACAAAACAAAACAAATTTCTCAACTAATAAGTAAATTTCTCAAGATCGCAAGATATAGCATTTCTATATATTAGCAGGAAATAATTGGAAACTTCAAAGAAATATTATTTCATTTAAAGTAGCATTATAAAAAATGTAATCTGGTTCCACCTCTTACCCACTTCTTGGTTGATAGAAATATTGTATACCATGATTATTGAGTAGCTATATGGATGTACTCATTACTAAACCTCGTTCAATTGTATACCTAAGGACTGTGCATGTCATTGTAAATTTACCTTAATTAAAACAAAAATATGTTTAAATCTTTTATATGCTTACTGTTTTCTTTATCGACACTGACTGACACCCGCCCCCATTCCCACTGGGTGCCTTTGTCTTACTTGACTTTGTTTATTTACCCAATGCTTAAGTGGGGAAATTTATGTTTATAATGAAGAGGTAAGAAGAGTAGAATAAACCAAAGCAGATGAAATAGAATTCAGTCAGACCTCAGAAACTAAATTTTGTCCTAAACATCTTTTCATTGCCCTCACTGCTCTTGGGGCAAAAGCTTTTCCAAGCCAGCAAGTGTTTTGTCTGCAGTTCAACCCCAAATCCAGTGTTATTTTTATTGTCTAAACAAACAAAGTGAGTGGCTAGTATTCAACTATACTATCTCTATTAAAAATTATAACTGGTACATGCAATAACAAATACAGTATTGCCATGAAAACTAACCTTCTTTTCCCTAAACCATTGTTTTCACTCAAGATGTGTATGAAGAGGAAAGCAAATTACTTGCATCCTGTATCCAATTATTAGGTCATGCTTTAACTCATTCATTCACTTAGCATTTGTTTGTTGAGTATCTACTCAATGCTTGATACTAAACTAGAGGTGAGAATATACTCAGTAATTAAAAACTATCTTTTCTAAAAATAAACTGGCGTTCTAGATGTGGAAAAAATAAGTAAGCAGACCAATACAAGAATGGCTAATTGATCTATGGAAGAGATAGGTACAGACTAACATGGGTTTCTGCTATTTTTTTTTCTAGGGAAATACATATATCCATGTCTAGCCAACTCCTCCAGACTCGCTGCCAGAAGCAAGTCTCCCCATTGTCCATCTCTTGCCTTCATTACCCAGTCTTAGATTTTTGCTCAAGTCATGCTCTGCCTAGAAGGTTCTTTCAACATTTCTCCCTACAATGTCTCAGTCTGCACTTGGACTAGGTCTAAATTCTGTCAACCATCTTTCACCAGTGTTTTTTCTATCCCTGTGGCTACACATGCTATCAGTCCTTTCTCTATTTGCTTCACATGACCTTGTCTATGCGGCATTGCATGTTGTATGTTCCTACGAGTGTGGAGACACATCTCATACTCAGAGCCTACTCACAGCATTGGCCTGAGGTTGTCACATAGAAGATGCTCAAAAGTAAAAGTTGATGGTATTAATACACAATTGTTGAGCACATGATATGCACAAATCACTGATAACTTTTCTTGCTGAAGGTGGAATATGTATGATCCAGGCACCTTTGATCCACTCTCCCTTCCTATGTCCAAACACATACTCTTTCAACACAGCCACTGCAAAAATAGTACAAGCAGTGGCCATAGCATGCAATTTCTTCACTCAGCAAGTGTGCTGATGTGGAAAACCTATGAAATACAGTTTAGGAACAATGCCTGTCATTCCTGAATTTATTTGGAGCAGCAATTTGCTAATATGTCAATGTCATTGGCAACTCATGAAGTATTGACTTGAATGGTAAAGATGAACACTTTTCTTCTCTCTGGGCAAAAGGGAATGAGACCTGAATTCCCTCTGGGAAAGCTCTTTCCCCTGAAATAGGTTGAAAATAGCCAAAATATATGTCAGGACTATCCTTGTATAAGTCTAAAAGTTGTGGGGCACCTGAGTGGCTCAGTGATTGAGCATCTGCCTTTGGCTCAGGTCATGATCCTGGGGTCTTAGGATCAAGCCCCCCATATCAGGCTCCTCACAGAGAACCTGCTTCTCCCTCTGCCTATGTGTCTGCCTCCCTCTCTGTGTCTCTCATGAATAAGTAAATAAAATCTTTAAAAATAAAGTCTAAAAGTTGTGCATATAATTTGACCCTGGCCACTTCTCAGGATGCAGTGAGTAGTGATATGCAT
The DNA here is from genome assembly GCF_003254725.2 of Canis lupus dingo. Lineage (NCBI taxonomy): Eukaryota > Metazoa > Chordata > Mammalia > Carnivora > Canidae > Canis > Canis lupus. The sequence goes on along the minus strand of NC_064261.1, from coordinate 25,138,341 downwards.
TCTGAGAGGTTCAGAAAGACAAGAATGCCTGGTAGCTGGGAGCAAAGGGTCATCAGCTGCATTTCAGAACAAGGGTTCTAGCCTTAGTCTCAGGACTGACTACACATTAGAATCAGACTAATTAAATCAGAATTTCTAGGAGAGGGAACAATGCATTAGTAACTAGTGAAGCTTCCCAAGTGATTTCAATGGACAATCAAATTTAAGAATTAACTAAATATGATGGTAGATATATTCCAGGGGTTTCAGACCTTTTTGAATGTAAATTAACCAGGAAGATCTCCCAAACTGCATGGAATGATTAATTGTGTGTCAACTGGATCATGGCTTGGCAAAACACTGTTTTGGATACTTATGTGAGGGTTGAGATTAACATGTGAATTTGTAGACTGAATAAAGCAAATTATTTTCCCCAATGTGAGTATCCTTCATCCAATCAGATAAAGACCTAAATAAAACAAAAAGGCTGACCCACTCAGGAGTAAAAGGGAACTTTGCTTGACTCCTGAGCCAGGACAGTGTCTTTTCCTGCCTTCTGACACAATTGTTAATGTTGGCTCTTCTTGGGTCTTTGAGGCTTCTGGCTTTCAGGTTAATAAGGCTGTCTGGGTCTCTGGTTGCTGACTGCAGATCTTGGGGTCCTGTTAACCTCTATAGTTGTATGAGCCAAATCCTGATAATAAATCTGTGTGTATGCATATATGCATATGCATATAATATGTATATGTATATATGTATATATATCCATATATATACACACATATATAGATATATACATATATATATGTATGTATCCTGTTGGTTCTGTTTCTCCAGAGAACTCTAACACACTGTGGATGTCTTATCTCACTGCCATAGATTGTGTTTCTACTGGAAAGGCATGGCCCCAGAATTTTCCAGATTTATTTTTAGCATTAATAGTATTATTATTCCCAGATAGTTCTAATAAGGACATACTGCAATTTGGACATAACTGAATGATCTCAAGCAAGTTACTTAACCTTGCCTAAGTTAGTTATCTTTATACATAAGGTAAGGATAACTATACTATCTTACGTGGTTATAGTACATTGCATTGCAATGCATACGGTAGAGTGCCTGGTCCATGGATATTAGGAACATTTATTTTTATCACATATGTATGCAATTACCAAGGTATTTCTCCATAGTAAATGTTCAATATGATTTTAAATACAACTAGAAAATATATCCAAGCATCAGTGGTTTAATTTCCTTCAGAGTACAGTATGAGACTTATATGTGTCCTAGGTAACATCATTCTTTTAATTTGTCCCATAACAATACTTACATACTTTTTACTTGTCTTTTCATTCATGACTCCAGCATTGACCCAGTACAAATAGGCATTTGTCCAAAAAACCAAAGTTGTTTCATATACTTTTGCCTGCTCTTAATCTCTTCCAGTTACTCATCTGAATTTCTTCTGGCACGGTCTGAGTACCTTCCAGTCTCAGCTCATGTCATTTCAGAGAAACAGGTGGTAATAACAGTTCCTAAGTGACATGAGACATGATTTTACTGAACATCATTTGTTGGATATACTTGGTCTGATTTTTAAACCAGTGTTCCTCATTCATGCCACTGTACTGTCATTTGAAATTTGAAATTCCTTAAACAATACATTTGACCCTAGAACACTGCAACATTTTAGAGTCCCCATAGACTATATAGTCTTGCCTTATACTCATTCCATCTATGTTACCTTTCAAATATTTGCAAATGAGCTTCTGTGAAGAAAGGTGCTAGCATATTTATAGCCATTAAGAGAGGTCTTCCATAACGATTACTTCAGGTTATTTAAATATCATTTTTAGTTTAAAGGATTGTTTTACTTGAATCTGAAACCTCTATAAAAGCAAATAACTCAAACAGTCTAAGCAGCAAGTATGATGCAGTTATAATTATCTGAATATGTTAACATTTAGGGAACAGTCAGGCGCATTACTGGCCTTTGGAAAATAGAATGCCTCATGTAGACACTAATTAATCAATAAAATCCTAATTGGATTCTATTAAGTATTGGAAACGACATTTCAACTTAAATATTCCATGTACAACCCTGACCCATTCCCAAGTAGCAATAAAAGCCAATTAGGGTGGTATTCAAATTATAATTATGAATGCTATCACCACCCTCATCTACATTAATATTACAACAATTAAAGAGAACACAATAAGGATTGAATCAGGCAAGTCTTCCTGCACAGATGCCTCACTTTGGGGCTATTATTGAGAAATTCAATATAACACAAAAGTGACTTTTAAAGAGCCTGAGCTTTGGAATTAGAAAGCTTGAGATAATATCCACCACTACTAATTGTGTGTATATCTGAGACCAATGTCTCCCTCTGTGAAATGGGAATAATGGCAGCCTTTTTCAGAACTATGTTGAAGATTAGAACTGATGCATATGAGTGTTTCAGCAGAGAGCTGTGTAGATGGAATCCAGCAGAAAATGGCAGATCTCTTCCAGAATACTGACATCTGCATTCATGGAATCTTTGGAAGAAACCCAAGATTTATCAAAACACACCCGTCATTTTTAGTGCAGGAACACTTTTTACTGTAATCTCCAAAGATTATGTTCTAATCTCTGCTTGAACACCTTTATTGCTTCAGAATTTCTTTCCTTGTGGTGTACCACAGTTTTGTTGTCAGCATTTTTAGAACATGGAGAAATTGACCTCCTTATTGACTCCCATTAGACCCAGTTTTACCATCAGCTATAACTTAAACCATATTGAAATCCTTTTATAGATGAATTGTTCAAGAAAAAAAAGCCAGGTGTCTGATAGCACAGGCCCTGGAATTAAATCCGTTAAATCCTAGTCCTATCAGTGACCAGATGTTGACCTCAGACCTATCACCTTCTTTATGCTTTAGTTTTCTCAGCATTATATATGGATAATAGTTTCTATCTCTTGTTGTGTTGTGAATGTTAGCTATCACTGCATTCATGTCATTTTCCTTTTTCATGCTTACAAACTCTCCTTGTAGATTATTATGTACAAGCCCTTTCGAGGCCCAGTCAATCTTGCCTGGGTGCCAGTTTAAACACAAAACCCCTGTTAAATTAATCATTTTGATGAACATCTTAGTAAGATGAGTCATATATTTCCAGATCGGCATGATCTGGAACAAAATCTCATTATTTTTCTACTGTTCAAGTGAGAAACAGAGTCTTAGAGAGGTGAGGTAAGGTAATTTGTCCATAGTCATCTAGATTGTATGTGAAAGGCCAGAGATTACACACTGTAGGTGCACATCCTAGGCTCTTACAGGATTTGCTATACTCTCTCAGCACCCACTACAGTAAACAAAGGAAAAAAAAAACAGAAGGGTTGAGACCAAAGTTGAAGAAGCTAAGATATTCAGACAGAAATGGTCAGAAGTCAGGCAGCAATGTCATATTATTTCCCCTGGGAAAGGCATAACTTGGTTGTAGATATGGTGTTGTGATACAAACATTCTACTGAAAATGATCTATTCATAAGGCACAAAGTGTAAGAGCATATTAGCAATTAGATAAGACAAGAACAGTTTAGCAGTGACATTCTGAAAACAATGGATTCAGTGGATGAATTTAATAGCCAAATTTTTGGATACAGTGGACAATCTGACTGTGAATATATTTGAGGTGGCACAGGTCTTATGATGACCCTCAAAGTATATTATATAATTAGTCACCTCTTTATTTTTAATATTATTTATAGAATTAGTCCTCTTTTTCAAGACAAAGAGGTCTGGTGCTACCCAGAGGCTGCTACCTGAGTTAAGACTTGTTTTAAAACATAGACTACTGGGGAGAAACATTCTATGATTAGACCTCAAGATGATATAGACTGATAGCTCTGTAGACCCAGAATGTCATATTGAATTATTTCCCTAGAAAATAATTAAGATAGATCCTAGATTCAAACCTCTTTGTTCCAAATCTCATGCTTTTTTGGCAACTTTTTCATGATGTAAATTAAGTGAAATTCTCAAGATCAAAATTATTTTACTGAGATATCTAAGAAGTTCTTTATTATAATAAGCTAAAGTTTAATAATTTAGTCTTATAGACTTTCTATATTTCGAATGAATTCTAATTGAAAAGGCCACTCAGCAACTGTATTATTCAATTTATATGAAATATCCAGAATAGGAACATTCTTAGTAACGGAAAGAAAATCAGTGTTTATCAGTGATAGTGGGGAGGGAGAATGAGGAGTGATTGACAGTGAGTAGAAGGCTTCCTTTTTGAGGTGATGAAATGTTCTTCAACCAAATGTAGTGATGACTGCACAACATTATAAATGTACTAAATGTCACTAATGGTAAATTTTATGTTGTATGTTTACCACAAAAAAAATCATGGCAAAATTATCTTAGGAATGTTTCATCCTATGGAAGTTAGTAGGAGGGAAGCTTGGGTGGCTTAGTGGTTAAGTGTCTGCTTTTGGCTCAGGGAGTGATCCTGGGGTCCCAGGATTGAGTCCCACATCAGGCTCCCTGTGTAGAGCCTGCGTCTCCCTCTGCCTGTGTCTGCCTCTCCCTCTATGTCTTTCATGAGTACATAAGTAAAATCTTTTTAAAAATAAAAAATAATAAAAATAATAAAAAGGAAGTTAGTAGGATTACATGGGGGGAGATGGAGGAAAACAACAAACTTTTGCTCTAATCCTGGCTCTACCACTTACTAGCTACAACTGGTTGGATTCCCCTGAACCACATGCACCACATAAGCTTACTGTAGAATCAGTTAAGGCAGATCAAACACTCTGCATAGTATTTGATGTATAGGAGGTGTTTGGTAAAAGTAATGGTCACATATTCATGGGTTCTCTAAGGTGACATAATAGCTAAAAGGATAGTGATTTAGAGGTTGGTTTTATTGTAGGGAAATTTGATATAAATGGGGAGTAGTGATTCCCAGGAGCCTGGTTCTGGTGTACTCATATTAGACTACCAAGTTTTAGTCTTTTATTTCTCCTTGAGCTGGAATTCAGTGCAAAAAATATTTTAACATTTAAATAAATCCAACAAGTTAAAACATTATTTATACAAATTATTGAACTTTGGGGGCTGATATCAATATTCCTGCTTTAAAAAAAATAAGCTGTGAGGTAAAAGATCAAGTTGGCATGGACCAAATAAAGGATCAAACTAATAGAAAAAAAAAACTATACTTCTGGAATATGTACATTTTACCAGCATTTCTTAAAGGATCTTATCTTAATTTGATGACTAGAGCAAAAACCAGATGAATTACAGGTGAAAATATATCTGATAATAATAGCTAATATATTCAGCACTTACTAAGCCATATGTACATATATATGTGTGTGTGTGTGTGTGTGTATATATATATATATATATATATAGAGAGAGAGAGAGAGAGAGAGAGAACTATGCCATCATTCCATTAAAAAAAAAAACTGAGGCAATTTGAGTTGTTCTTTCCCCATTACATTACACATAGTAAGATACTAAACCAGGATTATAAATTGAGATCATCTGCCTCCAGGGACTCTGGTTGTAACACAATAGCTATCTCTCCAATCTATACATCTAAGTTTAGTATTACTAGAGACATTTTTAACTTGTAAATTTATTATAAAGTTTATTTACTGATACTAATTAAACACAAGATATATAGGAGACTTTATATAGTAGTTAACTCATTCATAGTGATCTATAATAAGCATACTTTATTCATTCTGTATAAATTTCTAATTTTTCCTAAGTTAGGAACTTACAAGAAGTTTTGTTATTGCATTAGGAGTTTAGCTTTAAAAAAAAAAAAAAGGAGTTTAGCTTTTTCACAGATTTTTTTTGTTTTTCTAGAGATTCTGATATTCTTTTCATGCAGAAAAGCACACAAAGATCAGGAGCCAATTGAGAAATCAACTACCATGTTAACTATCTTGGAGTAAAGCCTATAATCTTCAAAAAATATCAGATTGTACCATTCAGATGTCATTGGATAGAAGTTGCAGAATATGCTACCAAAAAATGGCTTATATTGTAGGGATTTTATTATCTCACACAGTAAGTTTTCTAGAGCTAGGCTATACTTGGGACTAGTACAAAATTGTAAAGGCTCAATACTGTCTCCTAGAACCTACACACTTTCTTTCCTGCTTCTGCCATAAGCCTCAATGGGTTGGTTTTTATTTTGAAATATGTTGTTCCTTGATTGCAAGATGACAACTTTACATGAAAACATCACATCCTAATATAATTGTGTTAGTCTCATACATTAAAGCCTAAATGGAGCAGAGAATAATTTTTTTCAAGCATTTCTTTAATTTTATTTAATAAGAATAACATTTCCAGACGTAAAAGACTTCTTTGAATGTCTCATCGACCAGAACTGGATCCCATAGCTACCTCTAACAAGGAAACTTAAAAAGAGAATAAATAGCATTATAACTTTCTATAGTAGGAGGAATTCTGCTAATAAAAAGAAGTGTTAAGATGTTTTAAGAGGTAGTTTTTATTATTACTTAGGTATGATGAAGCTAAAAGATCAAAATATGACTATAATTGAAAAAATAATTTGCTACTCATGGTATCTAAGAGACAGGGTCATGCTATATCATGCAAGACTACATGGAGAAGCACCAGAGTTGGTCAGGAGTCAAGGGTAGTGAAAGGGAAATGTGAGCAAGATGCTTTATTGTGGTTTTTCTTGGGGGAAAGAAAGGCCAGGCAAGCTAAACAGGGTTAGGATTGTCTAGGTTGACTAATTTCAACATGCTCTTAGGCTTATAGGCTCACTCTAGTTGAGGTAGCTTGGAAAGATAAAGAAAACATTGTCTTGGAATTTGAGAGCCCAGTAAAAAAGATAGGGTGGGAAGCTTATAGGCTCTGAATTAGTTAGTCTGTATGTAAAAGATATGCTCCTGGGTACATCGTCTGCCATCTTAAGGAATTTACCTAGCCCTCAGAGGGACAGTCCCTCTTTAGTCACTGAAGCCCCAGATACTAAAACATTAAGAATGCAGAAAATAAAATCTCCTAACAAAGAAAATTCCAGGACCAGAGGGTCTCAGGGTGATTTCTACCAAACATTTAAAGAAAAAAAATGATGCAAATCCATTCAACTCTTTGAAAATAAAGCACTTTCAAACTGATTTTATGATGCCAGCATTACCCTAATACCAAAACCAGATAAGGACACCACAAGAAAAGAAAGCTACAGGGCAATATTCCTGATAAATATAGATTGAAAAATTCTAGAAAATTTAATTCAAACTAAAAGGATTAAACACCATGATGGAGTGATATTACTCTAAGATACAAGGATGCTTCAACATACACAAATGAGTAAATGTGATACATCACATTAATAGAATGAAAGATAAAAATCATATTATCCTCTTAATAGATATAAAAACAATTTGACAAAATTCAACATGCTTACATGAAAAAGATCTCAACAAATTGGGTGTAGAAAGAACATAATAAATATCATAAATGAAAAACCCACAGCTAATATACCAGGAGTAAAAAACTGAACGCTTTCCGTCTAATTGAGAATAAGACAGCAGTGCCCACTCTCAATACTTCTATTCAACATTGTGCTAGACTAGCTGGAGCAATTAGGGATGAAAAAACATACAATCAAATTGGAAAGGAAGATGTAAAATTGTCTCTATTTTCAGATAACATGATCTTGTATGTTAAAAACCTTAAAGACTCCACCCAAAAACTGTTAGGACTAATAAAGAAATTCAGTAAAGTTGCAGGACACAAAACAATGATGCAAAAATTAGTTCTGTGTTTATACACTAACAGAAATATCTGGAAAAGAAATAAGGAAAATAATCCCATTTACAAGAGCATCAAAAAGAATAAAATATTTAGGAATAAATTTAACCATGGAGGTGAAAGATTGGTCCATGGAAAACTGTAAGAATGAAATAAATTTAAGAAGACATAAATAAATGGAAAGAATTAATATTATTAAAATGCCAATTCTATCCAAAGAACTCTACGAGTTCAAAAAAAGCCCTATCAGGATGCCTGAGTGGCTCAGTGGTTGAGTGTCTGCCCTCACCTCAGGGCATGATGCCTGTGTTCCAGGATGTAGTCTTGCTTCAGGCTCCCAAAGGGAGCCTGTATCTCCCTCTGCCTATGTCTCCATCTTTTTCTCTGTGTCTCTCATGAATAAATAAAATCTTTAAAAAAAAAAAAAACCCTATCATAATTCCTATGGCATTTTTCACAGAAACAGAAAAAAAGGGATCCTAAAAGTTGTATGATACCTCAAAAGATCCCAGCAGCCAAAGAAATCCTGAGAAGGAAGAACAAAGCTGGAGGCATATTTTCAGATTTTAAACTATACTACAAAGCTATATTAATTAAAACCATATGATACTGGCATAAAAACAGACACATAAAAAAGAGCACAGAAAGAAATCCTTACATATACAGTCACCTAATATTTGACAAAGAAGATGAGAATATTCAACAGTGAAACATTGTCTTTTCAATAAATGGTGTTAGGGAAACTAGATATATGCTTTGGACCCTATCATATAGCACTCACAAAAAAATCTACTTGAAATGGATCAAAGACTTAAATGTAGACCTGAAACTGTAAAACTATTTTTTAAAGATTTTATTTATTCATGAGAGACACACAGAGAGAGGCAGAGACATAGGCAAAGGGAGAAGAGGCTCCCTATGGGGAGTCTGATGTGGAACTCAATCCTGGGACTCCGAGATCACACCTTGAGCTGAAGGCAGATGCTCAACCACTGAGCCATTCAGGTGCCCCTTGAAACTGTAAAACTCTTAAAAGAAAATATAGAGAAAAAAAACCTCCTTCACATTGGTCTTGACAACAAGTTGTTAGACAAGAGAACAAAAGCACAAACAACAAAAGCAAGAATAAACAAGTGAGACTACATCGAACTGAAAGTTTGATGCACAGAAAAGGAATAACAGAGCAACAGGGCTCTGGACTGGAAAAAAATATTTGGAAGTCATGTGTCAGATAAAAGATTAATATTCAAAATATCTGAGGACCTTATACAACTCAATGGAAAAAATTTAAAATGGACAGAAGATCTGAATAAACACTTTTTCAAAGAAGATAGACAAATGGCCAGCAGGCATATGTAAAGGCACTCAACATCATAAGTCAGCAGCAAAGCCACAAGGAGATATTATGGTATACCTGTTAGAATTTTATTAAAAGGAAAATAAAGGGATGCCTGGGTGGCTCAGTGGTTGAGCATCTGCCTTTGGCTCAGGGAGTGATCCTGGGATCTGGGATCAAATCCCTGAATTGGGCTCTCTGTAGGGAGCCTGCTTCTCCCTCTGCCTATCTCTCTGCCTCTCTCTGTGTGTGTCTCTCATGAGTAAATAAATCTTTAAAAATATTAAATAAATAAATAAGAAAGTAAGTTAATTGGTTGATTAATTAATTAATTGATTGATTGATTAAAAAGAGATAACAAATCCTGACAGGAATGTGGAGTAATGGGAAATTGTGTACTTTTGGTGGGAATGTAAATTATTAGTACAGCACTATTAGAAAATAGGCTAAAGATTCCTCCAAAAATTAAAAATAGAGCTACCATCTGATCCAATAATCCCACATTGGGGTATGCCTCTAAAGGAAATAAAATCTCTCTCTAGAAAAACTATTTGCATCCCCATGATGTTCATGGTACAATATCCATGACATGGAAACAACCTAAGTGTCTGTTGACAGATGACTGGATAAAGAAAATGTGAGATAAAGAAAAATGTATACACACACAGAATATTATTTAGCCATAAAAATGAAGGAGATCTTATCATTTGCAACAATCTGTTTGGACTTTGAGGGTATTATGTTAAGTAATAAGCCAGGAAGAGAAAGACAAATATATGATATCACTTATATGCGGAATCTAAAAAAAAAAAATTAAACTCATAAAAACAGAGGTAGAATAGTAGTTGCCAGGGGCTATGGGAGTAAGGAGAATGGTGAAGAAATTGGAGAGATGTTGGTCAAAGGATACAAACTTACAGTTATGGGTAAATTCTGGAGATCTATTATTCAGCATGGCAACTACAGTTAACAGTATTTATTTTACATTTGAAACTTGCTCAAAGAGTAAATCTTAAATGTTCTCACCACATACAAAAATGTAATTGTGTAAGGTTACAGATGTGTTAATGAACCTTGTTCTGGTAATAATTTTGCCTTATATACATACACCAAATCATCATATTGTACCTTAACTTACACAATAAGTCAACTTTGTATCAGTAAGGCTAGAGGCAAAAAAGAATAAAGAAAATTCAGAAAATGGTTAATTCAGTGGAAAATGACTTTTGGTAGTCTTATAATCTGTGTTAAATATTTTTAAGTCTTAGACTCCTGTGAGGTTTTCTACTACCTCCTTGTCTTTTTTTTTAAAGATTTTATTTATTTATTCATGAGAGACACACACAGAGAGAAGCAGAGACACACACAGGCAGAGGGGGAAGCAGGCTCCATGCAGGGAGCCCAATCCCAATGTGGGATTAGATCCCAGATCCCAGGATCACGCCCTGAGCCAAAAGCAGACTCTCAACTGCTGAGCCACCCAGGCATCCCTACCTCCACAAGTCTAACCCAGAAGCCAGAATGTCTATGAGTACCACAAGCAGACTGAGTGCACTAACGAATTAACAAATTGCTATGCATAGACAGAGCCTTGCTGACTTGGTTTGCTTACCAATTGCAGAGAGATCAGCATTCTCCTCACAGAATGGTGCACTTGACTGGAATTTTTCTTTTTAACTGATTGGTGTCAGGTGTTGGTAAAGTTCTGTGGATCCTCCTCTGAGAGCACCTTTCTGTTTTGCCTTATTTCAGTCAGAGAAAATACCATCCATGAAATAGAACAGTTATTGCTCTCTGAAGAAAGGGCCTAGTCTTTGCATATGGAATGTTTGAAACATTCCATGTGCAAAGCTAAGAGACTTGATTTGAAAATCAACTATCCATCCCATGATTCTCATGGAGACTTGCATCTTTCATCATGCTCCAAAAATTGTTGATGGCTTGCAGTTTTGAAGGTACTGATTTTGTCTTATGATGTCCTGCTTGGCTCTTGAGTCTCTGTATCAATAAGGGATATTTGAAGTAGGGATTTGAATTACAAGGAACTCTTTTTTCTTTCTTTTTATTTTTTTATTATTATTTTTTTTTGTTAAAGTATTTCTGGTTGACATCTGAGAAGAAAATTAACCCATACCCTCTTCGAGTAGAGCCATTACACATCCTATGTGCTGTCATTAAGAATCATCTGTTAGGCCTCCAGAAATGAATGAAGGCATTAACAATTAATCATATAGGCCCTCTCAGGCATCTAACTACTGAAGATACAAAGTCGGAAATTAATTGTAATTGCTTTTCTAAGATCTTAGTCTAAGGAGACTCACACATAATTAAGTAAGCATGATGTAGTATGAATTAATGAAAGAAAAACTCCAAAAGCCTGATATAAAAGGGAAGCCATTTTAGATTTCTTTCTAAGTCAGCATGACTGTACATAAACTTTGTTCAAACCAAAAGCCTGATTTATAGCCCACCAAATATTCATTGTACATATGCTTTGTGAATGAGTAGCCTAAAGGAAAACCATTTTATCCTTAAGATATTGATCAATGTTTCTACTCCCTGCATTCCTTGATGTTAAAACTCATGATTCCCTCCTATATGCTAATTTATAATCTTTTGAGCTTTTACAAAATGTAAAATAGTATGTAACCCTGTGGAAACTGTTCATTATCTGGAGTATTTCCTTCCTCATGAAAAGCATATTTCCCAGGCCACTGTCCTAATTTGAGTGCAAATAAAATTCTCTATTTTCTTTTAATATTAGAGATCTTTCTCTGGTAAATTTTCATGAACAGAGTTAGATATGAACAAAATAGAGCAGAGGCTACATGAGTGTTCGATCCTGTCTGAAGATTCAGAGTAGCCCTCAAGTTTTCTGTTATTTCCTGTATCTCAGCTTCATGGTGGTGACTGGTATTGAAAAAGAAAAGCACCAACCCCAAACAGCATCACTTGCCACCCCATCCCACCCCCTTCCGGGATAGCAAATTATAGTTTTAACCTATCTCAGTAATGTGACATTTTAATAGTCCATCTAAAATGTCCTTGTCGGCCTCTGTGAGGTCATCTTCAGGATTAAAAAACCTATCCCTCAGCAAGATTCCCCACAAAAAAAAAGGTATCATGGCGTAAAACCATCTTTTCTTTTCTTTTGCTCATAACTTCTTGCCCTACTTACCTTCCTATAAAAAAAATTTCCTTTTGATGCAATGCTTCAGCACATCTCTCTTCTTGCTAGATGGGATGCTGCATGATTCATGAATTTCTTTAAAAATCCAATTAGATATTCAAATTTGCTTAGTTGAGTATTATTTTTATTTTTTTATTTTTATAAAATATTTTATTTATTTATTCATGAGAGACACAGAGAGAGAGAGGCAGAGACACAGGTAGAAGGAGAAGCAGGCTCCATGCAGGGAGCCTAACAATATGGATCCTGGTGATGTCATTAGCTAAACTCCAAGGTCTGACTTTTACTGCCTACCTACTTGTACCCATCAAAACTTTGTTCCACATTTTTCCTTAAGCTCTTCTTTCCAGTTTATCTTATAAATCAGGCAAAAGACCCAATCGGCAGAGCACCCTGTGATGGGAAACAACACTACCGCTCAAGCAACAAGGACTGCCTAAATGAATATCTCTGGTGGCCCAGACCACCCCGACCAGTCTGACTCAAACCCTGACTCACACCTGCAAAGATGGACCATGGAGTCACCCATGCGTTGACTGACAGTTACCTTTACCTCATTATAATGCCAATATCTCCACACAAAGAGAAACACAAGCCTTCAGGCACATATACCACCTTATGTTCCCCTCTGTACATTATGACAAGGCTCTCCTTTCTAAATATTCATCCTCATTTTATTTTTTTAATTTTTTAATTTTTTATTTATTCATAATAGACAGAGAGAGAGAGAGAGAGAGAGAGGAGACAGAGGCAGCGACACAGGCAGAGGGAGAAGCAGGCTCCATGCAGGGAGCCTGACGTGGGACTCGATCCTGGGACTCCAGGATTGTGCCCTGGGCCAAAGTCAGGCGCCAAACTGCTGAGCCACCCAGGGATCCCCTTCATCCTCATTTTAAATAAAAGAAGCCTATCCACCTGCTCAGGGAGTCACAGCTTTGGTAGCTATTTCCTGTGACCTCCTTATTTGCTACAAATCCTTGATTAGATTTCAAGCCCAAAATAATCCTCCACAGTCCTCAGTTTTGTCCTCTGTGTTCTTGGTTTTGCCTCGTAAGTCATCCTTCCTTTTTTCATGGTCACACATTGTTTGCAGCTGAATAGTTTTATTAGTCTGCTTCCTACCACTGTGACGAGCCCTAGTCTATAGACATTCTTCAATAACAGACTGATGAGAATATAGAAGGATCAAGGAAGGAAGATTGGAGTCCAAATTGTTTTTGGAATCAGAGATCCATAGTTACTGTTGCTGCTGCTTACTGAACTCTCCCTCTTGTGCGTTGTGGTCCTGACTTACTTAATCTCTTGGATCCTCAATTTCATTATCTCTAAAATGAGGTTGCTATTACTGATCCCATAGTATCATTAGAAATATTAAATAAAATAATGTCCTATTATTATATGATGTGTTTAGTACAGGCCCCAGGATTTGATCAGTGCATGGAAATTACATCTTGTTATTTTTCTTATTCTCTTTCTCTTCTTTACCTGTTATTGTGAATTTCAAATTTCCCATCTTGGCTACACATTGTACTCACCTCAGAATCCTTTGAAAATACTAATACAGTAGCCCAGCCCTCAACTGCAGTTCCACTCTGCAATTTCAGTTACCTGTGGTCAACTACAGTCTGGAAGCAGATGGTCCTTTTTCTGACATGCTTTTAGAGGTCAATAGTAGCCTAACATTACATTGCAACACCTACATCATTCAGCTATTTCATCTCATCATGTAGGCGTTTAATCATCTCACACCACCACAAGAAGAGTGAGTGCAGGACAGTAAGATATCATGAGACAGAGAATACCACATAGCTTTTATTACTATATATTGTCATAATTGTTCTATTTCATCATGTTATTGTTCATCTCTTACTGTGCTGAATCTACAAAATTAAACTTTATCATAGATATGTACGTATAAGAAAATGGATGGTATATATTATGCTCAGCACTCTGTGGTTTCAGGAATCCACTGGGAGTCTTGGACTGCATCTCCAGCAGATGGTGGTGGGGAGCTGACTGTCCTTGGGTTCCACCCCCAGAGCTTCTGATATATTTGTCATGGGATCTGGCCTGGGCTTTGGTATTTGTTAAATCCTTCAGAAGACTCTAATGTGCAGCTACAGTTGAGAATCAGTGTAAGACTTTGTAAATGACCACCACCTTCACCTTTTCACAGATTTCTCCTTGCAGCGCACCCCTAGGGGGTTCATGTATGTGCAAAGTAGGGCTGATCCAAGGAGTCAGTTCTATAGAGTTCCTTAATGCTTTTCCCCAGACAGCTCCCCCACCCAAGCTACCTCAGATACCCCAAATATCTTTAATCTAGTAATTTTTTTAGGAGATCCTGTCAATATTTGCGTGGGTTTAGTTGTATTTTGTTGGACTTGAGTACTTACTCTCATAATGTCAGAAGCATCAAAACCAGAGGCAATAAAGGAAAAGATATACAAGTTGAATTTAATCAAAATTAAAAACTTTTGTGCATCATAGGGCACTGTCAACAGAGTGAATGGCAACCTATAGAATAGGAAAATATATTGCAAGTCATGTGTCTGATAAAGGATTGATACCAAAATATATCAAAAACTCCTACATCTCAACAAGGAAACAACAACCTGACTTAAAAATTACAATTGTAATATATGAAAAATTTAAAAAGAACATGTAAACAGTATACGGTATGTCACTCCTTTACTCAAGAATTTTTTAAATTCTTCAGTTTACACTGAATAAAAACCCAAACTTCAAGGAGATCTTTTCCTCCTTCGACTGCCACCTCTCTCAGTATGTAATCATCCACAGTCAGTTAGTAAATATCTGTATTACTTATGCCTCAGGTGTTACATTTACAGTTTTAAATATTAAAAAATCTATTGTTTGTTATGAAATTCATTTGTATCTATCTTAAAAATTTCCCCAACTTTTACCTGCAAGTATCTTTCCAGAATGGGATTTATATGTATACAGATAACTAGCTTGCTTTTTCTTTCTTTCTTTCTTCCTTTTTTTCTTTCTTCCTTTCTTTCTTTCTCACTTAAGAGTGATAGAAAGCAGATTTGTCTGTTGTAGGAACCTATGCCTGAGAACTTGAAGGAAGATGACAGAAGAGTAGGGAACCCTAGTTTCATCTGGAATATCTAGCTGATAGCTATCAAATCATTCTGAACACCTAAGAAAAGAATTGCTGCAACTCTACAAATAGAAAAGCCACCACTTTGCAAGGTAAGAGGTGCTGAGAAGTGAGTCAGATGGGATAGATCAGAATATAAACCACAGGTGGAAGGAGCCTCCATAAGCCAGCTACTGGAAAGTGATATAGCAGCAGCGTGCAAAATCAGAACTTTTAGAAGCCTTCTCCAATGAGGGTTGTCCAGGCCTGAAAGGCGCTCAGGTAGCAAAGCAGGGTAGGATCCTAGGTGGGACAGTGTGGTCTTAGGATCCCAGCATCACAGAAAGAACAAGGGTGCCTCACTATGGCAGAATTCTCAAGCATCGGAGTCGGGAACCTGGCTGAAACCACGGAGCCCAGGAGTGAATTTTCACCTCCATGTTTCCATAAACAGAAACTGGCACAGTCAGGTGAAGGCTCGCGGAGACAGGGTGGACACAGAGTGTAGATAGAAACCAGGGAGACAGGAATGATTGACTACTTCTCCCTGAGGGTTCACTGAAGAGTAGGAGCCCTGATCTTTCAGCTCCAGGGCTGGAAAACAGGCACCACCATTATTATTTTCATCCTCTAAAGCAGCGAAGGAAGCCTTCAAGGAATAAAAGCCACATAGAGAAATCTGGAGCCACTTACACTAACTGGCTCCCTGGCAAAGGCAGTGCAATTCCACCAGGGCAAAGAAACCTGAGAATCAGGGCAATAGGACCCTACCCCAGAAGACCAGCAGGAACATTCGACTATTACTGAGTTTACTGATCACACAGAACCAAAAAGCTCCAGCTCTAGGGGAAAATAGTGGATAGAATTCAAGGTTTTTTCCATGATTCTTTAGTCTTTCAGTTTGAGATTTCTTTTTTTTTTTTCAACTACTTTCTTATTTTATTAACTCTCTTTTTGTCTTTTTTTTATTTCATTTTTACATTTACATTATACATTTTTTTCCAATTGTGTCTTCCTTTCATTGTATTTAATTTTATTTGTGTGTGTGTGTGTGTGTATATATATATATATATATATATATATATACATACATAAGCTTTCATTTCTTTACCATTTTGAGATCTAGTTTCTACTAACAGACCAAAATACACCTAACACCTGGTATATTACCCCTGTTCCATCCACCTGTTTGATTGTATTCTCTTTTTTTCTTTTTTGGTTTCTGATCTCTTCTGGTTTGTTTAGAATATATTTTGCTAGGGTTGTGGTTGATTTTTTTTTGTATTTTGTTTTCTCATTCTTCTAGTCTTCCCTGGACAAAATGATAAGATGGAAAAACCCCAGAAAAAAAAATTAAAAAAAGAAGGCAGTATTAACTGCCAGAGACCTAATAAATATGGATATTAGTAAAATGTCAGAGTTAAAATTTAGAATAACATTTATAAAGTTACTAGATGGGCTTCAATTAAACATAGAAAACAGAGAGGATCCTTTTCTGGAGAAATAAAAGAACTAAAATCTAATTAGATCAAAATACATTTTATTATTACTGAGATGCAATAAAAAATGGAGGCTCAAACTGCTGGGATAAATGAGGTAGAAGAGAGAATCTGTAACATAGAAAATGAAATGATGGAAAATAAACTGAGTGAAAGAGAGATTAACAACTACTAGATCATGAGAGGAGGATTTGAGAGATCAGCAATACCATTGAGTTAAACGATATTAGAATAACTGGGGTTCCAGAAAAAGAAGAAAGAGAGAGAGGGACAGGAGGTAAATCTGAGCAAATTATAGCTGAGAATTTTCCTAATATGAGGAAGGAAATAGTCATTCAAGTCCAGGAGACTCAGAGAACCCTCCTCAAAATCAATAAAAACTGGTGAACACCTCAACATATAAGTGAAACTTGCAAGTTTCAGAGACAAAGAGAAAATCCTGAAAACAGCTCTGAACAAAAGGTCCTTAACCCACAGAGGTGGAAAAATAAAGGCTGGCAGCAGACCTAACCACAGACAGTTGGCAGGCAAGAAAGGACTGGCGTGATATATTCAAAGTGCTAAATGAAGAAAATATGCAATCGAGAATATTTTATCCAGCAAGGCTGTCATTCACAATAGTAGGAGAGATAAAGAGGTTCCAGGACACACAGAAAAGAATTTGTGATCACTAAACCAGCCCTACAAGAAATATTAAAGGGGATTCTTTAAGCAAAAAGAGAGCCCAAAAGTTACTTAAACTAGAAAGGAAAAAAGACAATATACAGAAACAGTGATTTTAAAGGTAATACAATGACACTAAATTCATATTTTTCATTAGTTACTGTGAACGTAAATGGGCTAACTGTTCCAATCAAAAGACACAGGATATCAGAGTGGATATAAAAGCAAGACCCATCCATATGCTATCTAGGAGAGACTCATTTGAGATCCAAAGACACCTCCAGATTGAAAGTGAGGAAGTGGTGAACAATTTATCATGCTAATGGACATCAAAAGAAAGCAGAGATAGCAATTCTTATATTAGGCAAATTAGATTTCAAACCAAAGATTAACAAGAGATAAAAGGGACACTATATCATACTTAGAGGGTCTATCCAACAAGAATATCTGTTATAAATATATATTTTTAAAATTTTTATTTATTTATGATAGTCACACAGAGAGAGAGGCAGAGACATAGGCAGAGGGAGAAGCAGGCTCCATGTACCGGGAGCCCGACGTGGGATTCGATCCCGGGTCTCCAGGATCATGCCCTGGGCCAAAGGCAGGCGCTAAACTGCTGCGCCACCCAGGGATCCCTGTTATAAATATTCATATTCCTAACTTGGGAGCAGCCAATTATATAAACCAATTAGAAGCAAAATTAAAGAAACATAGTAATAATAATACAATAATAGTCGGAGACTTTTATTAGTAAAGACACTCCACTTACAGCAATAGACAGATCATCTATGCAGAAGATGAACAAGGAAAAAAGGAATGTTCCTTTTGAATGACACACTGAACCAGATGGACTCCACACTGAATGACACACTGAACCAGATGGACTCCACAGATGTATTCAGAACATTCTATCCTAAAGCAACAGAATACACATTCTTCTTGAGTGCACATAGAATATTCTCCAGAATAGATCACATACTGGGTTACAAACCAGGTCTCTACTGGTACCAAAAGATTGACATCATTACCTGCATATTTTTAGACTACAGTGTTTTAAAACTTGAACTCAATAACAAAAGTAAATTGGGAAGGAACTCAAATGCTTGGAGGTTAAAGAGCATCCTATTAAAGAATGAATGAGTCAACTAGTAAATTAAAGACAAATTTTAAAAATTAATGGAAACAAATGAAAATGAAAACCAACTGTTCAAAACTTTGGGATGCAGCAAAGGTGGTCCAAAGAAAGAAATACAAGCCTTTATCAAGAAATAAGAAAAGTCTCAAATATACAACCTTACCATACACCTAAAGGAGCTACAGAGAGAACATCAAATAAAGCCTAAACCAAGTAGAAGTTGAGAATTTATAAAGATTAGGGCAGAACTCAATGAAATAAAAACCAAAAGAACAGAAGAACAGTTCAACAAAACTAGGAGCTGGTCCTTTGAAAGAATTGATAAAATCAGTAGACCTCTAGCCAGACTCATCAAAAAGAAAAGAAAAAAAGACTCAAATAAATAAAATAGTGAATGAAAAGAGTAGATATCACAACCAACACCAAAGAAATAAAAACAATTATAAGAACATATTATGAGGGACACGTGGGTGGCTCAATGGTTAAGCGCATCTGCCTTGGGCTCAGGGTGTGATCCTGGAGTACAGGATTGAGTCCCACATTAGGCTTCCTGCATGGAGCCTGTTTCTCCCTCTGCCTCTGCCTATGTCTCTGCCTCTCTGTGTCTCTCATGAATAAATAAATAAAATCTTTTTAAAAAGAACATATTATGAGAAACTATATGAGAAAACTATATGCCAAAAAAATTAGGAAATCTGGAAGAAATTGATGCATTCCTAGAAAAATGTAAACTACCAAAATTGAAACAAGAAGAAATAGAAAACCTGAATAGACCCATAACTAGCAAGGAAATTGAAGCAGTAATAAAAATATCTCCTAACAAATGAGCTTTCAGGACCAGATGGCTTCCCAGGTGAATTCTATCAAACATTTAAAGAACTAATACTTATTCTTCT
The DNA here is from genome assembly GCF_003254725.2 of Canis lupus dingo. NCBI lineage: Eukaryota > Metazoa > Chordata > Mammalia > Carnivora > Canidae > Canis > Canis lupus. The sequence goes on along the minus strand of NC_064261.1, from coordinate 25,118,731 downwards.
GAAACTGGTTCAAAAAATAGAAAACTTCCAAACTTTTCTATGAGGCCAGCATTACTTTGATCTCCAAATCAGACAAAAATCCCCCCAAAAAGAGAATTACAGACCAATATCCCTGATGGACATGGATGCAAAAATTCTCAAGAAGATACTAGCCAATAGAATACAACAGTACATTAAAATGATTATTCACCACGACCAAGTGGGATTTATTCCTGGGCTGCAAGTGTAATTCAACATCTGCAAATGAATGTAATACACTACATTAATAAAAGAAAGGGCAAAAACCATATGATTCTCTCAATAGATGCGGAAAAACCACTTGACAAATACAGCATCCTTTCTTGATTAAAACTCTCCACAGTGTAGGAATACAAGGAACATACTATCAATATCATAAAAGCTACATATGAAAAGCCCACAGCAAATAATCATTCTTAACAGGGAAAAACTAAAAGCTTTTCTTCTAAGCTTAGGAACATGGCTGGGATGTCCAGTCTCACCACTGTTGTTCAGCATAGTACTAGATGTCCTAGCCTCAGCATTCAGACAACAAAAAGAAAAAGAAAAAAAAGACATCCAAATCAGCAAAGAAGAAGTCAAACTCTCATTCTTCACAGATGACATGATATTCTATATGGAAAACCCAAAAGACTCCATCCCGAAATTGCTAGAACTCATATAGGAATTCAGCAACGTGGCAGGATAAAAAAAATCAATGCACAGAAATCAGTTGTATTTCTACACACTAACAATGAGACAGAAGAAGGAGAAATTAAGGAATCGATCCCATTTACAATTGCACCAAAAACTATAAGATATCTAGGAATAAACCTAGCCAAAGAAGTAAAGGATCTGTACTCTGAAAACTATAAGACACTAATGAAAGAAATTGAGGAAGACACAAAGAAACGGAAAATGTTCCATGGTCATGGATTGGAAGAACAAATGTTGTTAAAATGTCTATGCTTCCCAGAGCAATCCATACATTCAATGCAATCCCTATCAACATTTTTCACAGAGATGGAACAAATAATTCTAAAATTGATTATGGAACAAGACCCCAAATAGACAAAGGAAAATTGAAAGAGGAAACAAACGCTATCATTACAATTCCAGTCTTCAAGCTACATTAAAAAGTTGTAATCATCAAGACAGTAAGCTACTGGCACAAAAACAGACACAGAGATCAATGGAACAGAATAGAGAACCATAAAAGGACCCTCAACTCTATGATCAACTAATCTACTGTTGGAAATACACACTGCAGTCTGGGTGGAGTGGAAGTAAGGAAGGTGGGAGAGGGGATGGAACTGGTGGTTCACCTTAGGAGAAACTGTACAAAGTGCCTGTGAACCACAGACAAGAATTCTGGTGTATACTTATAGATGGCAAGTGCAGGAGCAAGTGTTCCAGGAAGACCACTCCAGAACAGTTGAGAAGAGGACTGAAGAGGAGGTGAGACTCAGGAAGGGAAATCAGCAACCCTTCAGCCAAGAAGCAGCTATCTGTGAGGGAGGGAACAGTCTGGCTGATCCAAAGGCATCAGGTGTGAACTCAATGTACGTGGCCAAATGGACAGGCCTAATAACTGACTACCTTTGGGAGACAGAATGGGAGGCTGAGTGGGAGGCAGTTAGATAGCTGTATGATGCCTGGGTCCCACAGGAAGTGGAGGCAGGGACGATGAATGTTCTGGGAGTAGATATCTGAGACCTGCAATCAGGCATATCCTTTCCAGAGTGCCAACGGGAATTCTAATACAGAAGCCACAGGATGCAGATGCACAAAAAGAAAAAAAAGAAAAAGAAAAAAAGAATTGCAAGTAACATTGTAGTTTACCCATCTCTACCTTCCCTCAGCTTTCTTAAGGGATGTTAGATAACAAGTGAGACAAACGAACTTTGGGGAGGTACACCATGATAAGGAAGGGTATGGGGGTTGTCAGATGCCTGTCCTGGTCGGTTCTCCACAAAAGCCAGATCAAACCAGATGAACCCAAGATGGCAGAAGCCATGACAAGAAATCTCTAACCATATTAGGAAGAAAAGGCAGGAAATTCTGCCTCCTACTCCAAGTAATGACTATTCCATCCCCTCGAAAGAGTCAAACGCCTGATACAGAATTGGTCCCAAGTTAAAAACTGCCCACTCATCCCTCTTGTGAGTGTACTCAATAAACTCTGCTTGCTTATGCTTTCTGGTCTCTCATCTGATTTTTTTCTGGTGAGAAGACCAAGGACTGAGGCCATTTCCCTTAAGGTGGTAACATTTGCTGGAGTGTTTTCTAGGTCCTCAGATTAAGTACCCTGCACTGAGACAGAGAAGGAGAGTAGAGATTTGTGGGGCCAACTAGGGAAATACATTTAGGCAATGATTCTCTGTCTTCTTATTTATTCTACCAAACTCACCTGGATAAAACTGACTTTGAGGCAGTTACATTCTGCCCCATCCACCCATAAGTACTTTTATTAGAGTGCTACAGGAAAAGGCTGACATCTCTAATCCCTGAATTGCTTATGCAGATTAGATTTTTCCCCCCTAGGAAAGCACCAGTCCATAAAATCACATTAGCATTACTTATGGTAATGACTACTGCAAGGAACCCTGCTTCCAGGCTTAGAGTATAAAAAATCAGGCCTCCAGGATCCAGGAGGCCCTTCTGTGGACACACTGACTAAGTCCTGATCCTGTGTTCCTCTAAGACCATTTGCCAGTGTACAACACCCCTAAATTTAGTATCTCTAAATATCTTTAGTATCACTTCTAAATTTAGTTTCTTCCAACAATGTCACTATTGTGTCTTTATTTTTTCTTTCTAATAAGGAATATCTGGAATATCATATTTATCCTGTCTTTGCAGCTCCTCTCTTACCCGTGGACCAGACATTCTGCTATTACCACATAACTAAACTGCCTTACTCATCAGGATTTGGATCAACAGTAGATTTTTTTTTTAATGGAGCAGTCTATATCTCATCAGTGCTCTCTGACACTTTTCACGTAGTGCTCTACACTTGAAGTGACATCCTTGCTGGCTGTTGAGTGGAGTCATCTTCCCCATACAGTTGTTTTCTAGGATTTGCTAAGGATTAATTCTTTCCTTTTAGCTGTATCTTGTCAGAGATCAAGAATGAACAAAGGGGGATCCCTGGGTGGCGCAGCGGTTTGGCGCCTGCCTTTGGCCCAGGGCGCGATCCTGGAGACCCAGGATCAAATCCCACGTCGGGCTCCCATTGCATGGAGCCTGCTTCTCCCTCTGCCTGTGTCTCTGCCTCTCTCTCTCTCTCTTTCTGTGACTATCATAAATAAATTAAAAAAAAAAAAGAATGAACAAAGATGAACATCAAGGAATAAGAGATAGACCCTATATGGCTTTTTCTGGCATTCAATTCCATTCACTAGGCCAAATTCCCTGACACTGTTGTGACAAGATATTTTCATAGGTGGAAAGCAAGCACTGTAATATGTGCTACTGCAACACATAGCTGGTGATATCTGCTTGGAGCTAGAATGTAGTGAACCCTCCTGTTAATTTGTGACACACGCTAATCCTTCATTTGCACCCTGGGTAGCTGGCTTGTTCAGGCACACCTAGTAGGCTTTGGTCCTCTGCATTCCAGAGAATACATTCTCATTAGAAAGGACAGTTTCCACCCAGACACCTGCACCCTGATGTTTCTAGCAGCAATGGCCACAATAGCCAAACTGTGGAAGGAGCCTCGGTGTCCATCGAAAGATGAATGGATAAAGAAGATGTGGTCTATGTATACAATGGAATATTCCTCAGCCATTAGAAACGACAAATACCCACCATTTGCTTCAACGTGGATGGAACTGGAGGGTATTATGCTGAGTGAAGTAAGTCAATCGGAGAAGGACAAACATTGTATGTTCTCATTCATTTGGGAAATATAAATAATAGTGAAAGGGAATAAAAGGAAAAGGAGAAAAATGAGTGGGAAATATCAGAAAGGGAGACAGAACATAAGAGACTCCTAACTCTGGGAAACGAACTAGGGGTGATGGAAGGGGAGGTGGGCAGGAGGTGGGGGTGACTGTCTGACGGGCACTGATGGGGGCGCTTGATGGGATGAGCACTGGGTGTTATTCCATATGTTGGCAAATTGAATATCAATAAAAAATAAATTTAAAAAAAAAGAAAGGATAGTTTCCTCTGATTTAGTGGAACAAGTACCATGCGCTCCAGTCCCAGCTTCTCATTCGCTTCCCATTTAATAACCAGTAATAATAACCATGATTATTTTTTAAGGTTTTCTCTTGTATCATTTGTCCCTTATGTTTTTTTTTTTAAAGATTTTATTTATTTATTCGAGAGATAGAGAGAGAGGCAGAGACACAGGCAGAGGGAGAAGCAGGCTCCACGCAGGGAGCCTGACACAGGACTCGATCCTGGGACTCCAGGATCACGCCCTGGGCCAAAGGCAGGCGCTAAACCGCTGAGCCACCCAGGGATCCCCAATAACTATGATTATTATTATCTGCTGGGCCCTTATTAGGACCAGATCCATGTGAAATGTCTTACAGTTACCTATCTAGTCCCTGAAAATGTGCTGGGGAGTCATTGTCTAACAATGGATGTAGTTCCCATTTCTAAAATTTCCTTAAACCACTTGCCATCTGCCTATCCAAACATAATGATTGCTGCTGTGATATCCCCTGGCTCTCTGATCCTTCTCTGGATCTATACTCCAGTTGGTGGGACCACTAATTACTCTTTCTTCAACTCTGTCCCAGCACACTCTACCTGACATAGCCCTCCAAACATGGACATTGTGGTTGTAAGAATCTATCTACCTCTAGCTTATAATTATAATGAATTTTGAATTTAATTTCATTTATATTAACAAATTTAAATGGAATGTAATTTATATTTAAACATAATTCTCAATATAGTATATATTATATAAACTTTTTAATAAATTTAATTATAATGAAATCCTTTCAAAACAAAGGTGATACATACTCAAAAGTCACCTTTTTCTTATGATTTTACTGCATCTATTTTCAATGCTCTTGAGATTATTGATATGTACTATACCTACATAGTGGAAATACACATAACGGTGTTCTTGTACATATGTCTTCCCAACTCTGGGTTCAGTAACATCACATTAATAGTTTAATCATCCTTGGGATTATTTGAAGCAGTGAAATAGACAAATTGTACAAAATCAAGTCTTGGTTTATTTTACTTACCATTTACACCAGGGTTCACCAAACTATAACAGTGGTTCAAATCCATCCTGCAAAATAAGAATGAGTTTTACATTTTCAAAGGGTAAACTAAAAACAGAACACGCTACACGGACCTTATATGTCTCTGTGTGTACAGTATATATATATATACTGTATATATATATATATATATATATACAGTATATATATATATATCCCTGGTTCTTTACGGAAAGTTTGCTCACTCACCATCTAGAACAAGGTTTGACACACATTGGATATTGACCAAATCCAACTGTTTTTATAAATAAAGTTTAATTGAAACACAGCCAGGTCATTTAATTATGTATTGTCTATGGTTTCTTTCAATACCAGAGCAATAAGGCAGAGCTAAGTAGTTGCAACAGAGACTGTCTGACCTGAAAAGCCTAAAATATTATGCTGTGACACTTTAAAGTAAAAGTTTGCTGACCCTTCTCTAGACCAAAAAAAAAAAAAAAAGTAATGGAATTAATGGAGAAAGGTTAATAATGTAGATTAAGTTTCAAAATATGTTGTGTCTGTAGCTGTTCCATTGCAAATACCTCACAAATTTAGAAAACATTCCCCCATTATTAAAAAAAACCATTATCTGAATCAGCAGATAATACTCACACAGATCATTGACAAATGAGTGAAGTTCCAATGGGTTTCCATTGTTTTACTTAATATAAACAAAATAACCAACACCATGTGGGAACATTTGCTTGTCAGTTGCAAAGGTTGGCTGTGGATATGAGTTTAACAAAAACCAATAATGTATTCTGTGCAAATCAATTTGCTGTATGGAATTTATAGTATTTGCTATATGGAATATATATACTATTTATTGTATATTTAATTGTGAGTCACTGTGTGTGTATAATAATTGTGTGCCAACTTTGTATCAGCAAGATATATGATAAAATACGTACACAAGGTGTATTTGTGGTTGTGCATGCACACATGCACATGCATAGCTGGGCTCCTCTCAAAATGACATGTGAAGAAATGAGAGGTTTCTTCAGGAAGAATACACACAAAGTCAGAGCTGCAAATATCCCAAGTACACCTACTAACAACACCTCCACCTTTAAAAGGGGAGTAATAGTTACTTAAATGTTTTCTTTTGTATGCATCTGTACAAAATAATATAGAAAAATGCTATTTACACTTTATTCTATTTCCCCTAGAGGTAACACCTTGCAAAATTGTAGTTCAATATCAACTAGAATGTGCAAACATTGATATAGTCAAGATGTAGAGCCTTTCTGATCCCCTTTTATAACTACATCCATTTACCTCTGATCCCCATTCCCTGCTTTAACCCCTGGCAACCACTAATTCTACATTTCTAATGTTCAGTGTTTTCATTTCAAGAACAGTTCTATAAACAGAATCTACAATGTGTAACCTTTAGGGGCTGGCTTTTATGACTTGGTAGGATTCTCTGGATATTCATCAAGGTTGTTGCATGCATAAGTAGTTTATTCTTTTTTATTATTAGACCTCATTCCACAGTTTGCTTAACCACCCACCCATTAAAGGACCCCTGGGTTGTTTTGTGGCTATTATGAATAAGGTAGCTTTGAACATTTCTGTACATGTTTTTTGTGTGAACATAAGTTTTCATTTGTCTGGATGGATGGACAAAAAGTGTAATTGTAGGTCATGTGGTGGTTGCCTGGTTGGTTTTACTAAGAAAATGCCAAACTGTTTTCCAGAATAGCTGTGCTATTGTACATTCTCACTAGTAGTATATGAGAGATCCAGCACTCTTGGCAGCATTGAATGCAGACACAATTTATTAATTTATTTCATTTTAGGCATTCTGGTAAGTGCATAAATATAATATCATTTGTGGCTTTCATATGCATATTCCTATAAATATTGATATTTAATCATATTTGACATTTGTATGCAATTTTTGGTAAAATGTTTCCTCATGCCATTTAAGCATATTCTAAATGGACTGGTTTATTTTGCTATGTGTTTTGTTTTTATGGCAGGGGTATGAGAGTTTTTACATGTTAAAGATGTTAGTCCTTTGTCAGATATATGGTTGCAAATATTTTCTGTGAGTTTAAGGCTTGTCTTCTCATTTTCTTCAGAGTTTTTCCTCAAGGAAAATGTTATAAATTTTGATGATATCACATTTACCAAATTCTGCTTGTTTTCCATGTTTTTGATGTTGTTTTGGGAAGTCTTTGTCCTTGACATCCTTCTATTTGCTTTTGGTACAATGTTTAGAGTTTTATAGTTTACATTTCAATTTTGATCCATTTTGAGTTAATTCTCACAGGTATGATTGGTAATATTTTGCTGATGATTTTTGCATGTAAAATAGGAGAGACATTTTGTAGTTATCTTTTTTGTAATCTTTGTCTGGTTTTGTTATCAGGGTAATGTCGGCTTCATGAAATGAATGGAAAATTGTTCCCTTCAGTTTCCTGGAAAGGATAGTAATAAAATTAGTGTAAATCTTTTAAATATTTGGTAATATTTGATAATGAAACCACCTGGGCCTGGAGATTTCTTTTGTGGGGGAAACTTTAAATTACAAATTCAATTTCTTTAATGATTAAAATACTACCAAAGATCTCTACTTCATCTTGTTTGATTATTTTGTCTACTTCCTCTAAGTTGTTAAATTTATGACTGGAACATTGTTCACAGTATTACTAATTACCTTCTTCTGGACTGAGGGGTTTATTGTGATATCTCCCATGTCCTTTATTTCATTCCCAATATTGGTGAATTGTATCTTCCATTTTTTTAAACTTTTATCAGCCCACTTTTTTAACTTTTGTCAACCTTGTTAGTTTTATCAACTTTTAATGATTTTTTTTAAGAAGAACTAACTTGATTTATTGATAGTCTTTTAGTCTATCACTTTGTACAGTTTTCCTAGTGGTTGTTTAAGGTAATACAATTTTTCACATAACTGAGACACCTGGTATTGATGTCTTTCTACTTCAAGTGAACTGTGGAAAATTTACTTCTTGCAAAGTCTCTTTACCCTTTTCAGTTACCAAAATAGAATCTTTGGGTATTTCCTCTTCATATATTGAATGCCATATGGTTTTATGAGTTTGCTTCAACCATCAAATATAATTTAATGAAGTTATGATAGAGATAGTCTACTATATTTATCCCACATTAATCCATATCAAAGTTATTTCTGAAGTTCCCAGGGGCTTTCTGTTTGCACTTTCTTTTTGTTTAAAGAACTTCTAGCAGTTCTTTATAGTCAGTTATGCTAACATCTTATTCTCCTAGTTTTCTTCAATTAAGAATCTGTTTATTTTCCATTTGTTACTGCAAGATAGTTTTGGATTTTGTGATTGACAATTATTTCCTTCAATATCTGAAAAAAGTCCCATTTCCTACTGGTCTCCACTGTATCAGGTGAGAAATCCACTGTTATTCAAATTGGCATCTCCCTGTAAGGAATGTGTCTTTCCATTCTTGGTACTCTCAAGATTTTGTCTTTGGCTTTAGATTGTCCAAGTTTAATTATGATGTCTTTTGGACTTGATTTCTTTGAGTATATCTTTTTTGGCAGTGTGTTCAGCTTCTTGAATCTATATAGGTTGTCTTTTTTCAAATTGGAAATTTTCTATTACTCTTTTTAATACTTTTTGAGCCTCAATCTTTCCTCTCCATCTTGAAATCCAATGATACAGATAGATGTTGGGTATTTTGATATTCTTTCCCAGGCCTCAGAGATTCTGTTCAATTTTTATCAGTCTTTTTTCTTCATGTTGTCTAGCTTAGGAAAATTCTAATGAACTATCCTCAAGTTTGCTAATTTTATCCTCTCTCATCTCCATTCTACCACTGAACCCACTCCCTTAAGGCTTTTTGTAGGTTTGTTTGCTTATTCATTTTAAGAGTGAGAGGTTATTTAATTTCTGAATATATAATTTATATTAGTTTATTTTTATAACTTTTTATTTGTGTGCTCAGATTTTCTAATTCTTCATTTGTTTCAAGGAAATTCATAAATGCATGTTCAAGCAACTTTATGGTGGCTGCTTTAAAACATTTTTCAGGTAATTCAAACCTCTAATTCATCTATGTATTTGTCTGTGAATGATTTTTCTGACTCTTAGTAGGAATAATTTATGGTTATGGCTGGCCATTTTGGATATTTTGTTATGAAGCTCTGGATTCTATTTACTTTTTTTGTTGTTGTTCAGTTGGCAGGCCTGTTGCTGTTGAATGAGGTCTACATGGTTGTATATTCTTAGCTGCCCACTAGGTCCTGTGACATGTGGGGCATGAGCGGGGAGAGTGGAGCCTAATTAGCAGACCCATCTCATATCTCCTTTTCAAGTCTCATCGCTGCTGGATTGGAGAGGCATTTCTGCTCACTGATGGACCTCACTGACATTGTCATTGTCATAGAATATACAATAGAGAACAATCAGAACTCTGCATACTCCAGTTGTGTAGGAAGTGAAGAATCACCACTCAGCCTCACCAGCATTTTCCCTGCATGGGAATCAGATCATGGCCACCTGCTTTTGCCAGAAGAGGGATGAAAGATCAGCTCCCTGTTTAGCCTCACTGGCAATATCCAGAATAAAAATTGGAGTGTGACACCTGCTTCCAGGGGTGGTAGGGAGGTGATATGGAAGATCAACTTTCTACTCATCCCTAATGAATCTGCCAGGGCTGAAGATTATGGTTGTCCTATTTGTGTCTGAAATAAAGTAAATATTTTCAAAAAGATTTACTGTTGCTTGACCATCTTTTCTTCTTCTTTGGTGAATGAAACAAACTTTTTTGAGTTACATTTTTTTTTTCTGTGCCTGTTGGTGGTTCTAGATCTGAGGCTTCTTCAGTGCTCTATCTGTGATGGAGGCAATAAGAGGACCCAGGTAACACATCACTATTTTGTCCCTCAGATTCTAAGGGAAGTATAAAAGCAGGCTATTTTCTTATTTCTACATTTCAGACTCTCCATGCTGGATTATTCTGTTATGTCTAAGGTTTTGTTTTTGTTTTTTAGGTTATAAAAGAGAGTAACTTAGAGCAATAGATGACTTTATAATGGCATAACCAGAAGACCATGAGATGTAATTTTTAAAAAGTAATCTCTACACACAACATGGGGCTTGTACTCATAACCCCAAGATCATGCTCTTCTGACTGAGTGAGCCATGTAATGTAATTTTTAAAAGCAACATTTTTACTCTCCGGTGACTATGTTTCTCACACAGTTCCATAGATAATGCCTAAGGAATTGTTGTTTTCCTAAACATTCTATCAAAATTTGGAACTATACCAACAACACAGCACAACAAAAAAAGAGAAGAGATGCATTTTCTCTTCAACCTTTCCAACGAGCTCTGAAAGAGTTCATACACAGGATAGACCGCAATATGCACATGGCACCACTGGCTCCCAGCAATGTAGAGATTGACAGAGAATAAATAAAGCTTCACCCAGGCACTGGATTTTCCCAGTAAAATCAGAGTTTGGGGGAACATGTATCTCCTCTAAAACATCAAGACGTTCCTAAAACAGAAGTTGAAAGCTGGAGGTCTTGGTTAATCATGACTACTTATCTTCAATGGTTGCTCAAGACTGGGGAATTTTATATTATGTAATTTTCTAAAGTTATCATATTTTAATATTCAATATCTTTCATTAAATGTAATACTTGTGATACTACTTTCTTCATAACTCAGCATATGTGGCACAGATCCAATTTCCCAGCTATATCACAGTAATTAGTTGAAATTAAGTTTTTGACTAGCACTTCAAAGTGACATTTTTTGAATTCCTAGTGAAACACAATACAGTAAAACATACTTATGTAGAGTTTGTGAAAGATATTTTCATTTATCTGACTTCATAACTCCCAAATGCTGGGTCATTTCATTGTGGTAATATAGTCTTCTGGTGTCATGTATTCCCCGATGGTTTACATGGACTACTTAAAATATTATGTTTTATAATCTCCAGTTCTAAACATATCTCCCCACTAAATTACTACCCAAATTCTCTGTTCTTATGAGGCTCATATCACTGCAACTTTCCACACATAATTAATATGATAAAATATATTTTTTCAAAAGAAAAATGATCACATCAATATTTTAAAAATACATTTTATTTATTTATTAATGAGATACACACACACACACACACACACAGAGGCAGAGACGCAAGCAGAGGGAGAAGCAGGCTCCATGCAGGAAGAGCCACGTGGGACTCGATCTTGGGTCTCCAGGATCAGGCCCTGGGCTGAAGGTGGCGCTAAATCGCTGAGCCACTTGGGCTGCCCTCACATCAATATTTCTAATCCCACATGCTCTCCTAGAACCTTGTCACCATCTATCATTTTCTTTCCATCTTGAACCAGCAGATTGTGACCACCTTGATGAATAGAACATAACAGAAGTGATACCACATAACTTCCAAGGCTAGGTCATAAAAGTCGGTATGGTTTACCCTTGGCTCTCCCAGGATGCCTTCTTTAGGAACTCAATCCTCATGTGGTGAGAAGGCACAGATTATATGGAAAAACAATGAATAGGAATTCTGGGAAGCAGCACCAGCTGAAGTTTTAGCCTACCTACAGTATTAATCATTAGACATATGAGTAAATGAGTCTTAAGATGATTCCAGTCCCTAGGTGTTAATTCTTTCAACTGAGATCCTAGATATCATGAAACAGAAGCAAGTCATTGCTGATATGCTGTCTGAAATCCTGACCCAGAAAATTTGAGAACATGATAAATGGTTGTTATACCACTAAATTTTGGGGTAATTGATTAGGCATACATGGGAATTCTATCATTGCAGGATCATCATTTTCTAAAATATGTTTTAAAGAAATACCTAGATTCTACCTTGGTTTTCAGTGATGAACTAGCATCTCAATAGCATATAATATTAATCTCCACAAACTAGATATATTATTTGAAGCATGTTTCAAAGTGTCCCAAAGATTTTGAAACACGGAAACTTTTCCTCCACATCTTATCTTAATAGTAAATATAATATAAATATATTAAAGTATATTATACTAATAAATTTACTTAATAAAATATACTTTGGGAAACTCTTGAAGATAGCTGTAGTCCAGCCTCTCACTCTCCTCTTCCATAGAGAAGAAACTCCAGTCAAGGACAAAATGGAGTGCTCAGAGACAACTTGCAGTAGATCTTTTTGTGAGAGAATTTTAATTCATTGTAAATTGCCCTAGACTGAGGCATATTGGCTTTCAACCTTGTTTTTAACTACTGTGTTTTTTACTTGTTTCCATCTTCATGTTTTCAGCATCCTCCTCCTTGGGATTTGTCCCTATACTTTGATTTCAAGTGAGAGCTATAGAGAGGAGGGTGAAGCAGGAAGAGGCTTAGAGGAACATACAAAGAACATATTTTCATGAAATGACATGAACCATATATTCCTTCTCAGAAATATCTTTATGTGTGTGTTCAGGGGTGGAGTCAATGGAAAGATGGAATAAATGGGAGAAGAGGAAGATGAGATGATTGCTGTTTTTCCAGATTTGGCCTGATAGTAGAAGAATCAGAGGTCCTCCTCTACAGCAACTGTTTTCCATGATGACAACCACCATACTTGGTCCTTTTTCCCATTTCTTTCCTCTAATATTTTTCATTCATCAGCATCTGTCATAAAACATTCACAAAACCCTAATTTCTAGAGGGTCCTGGGCATAGATGGATAAGTAAAACTCAGTTCCCATATTTGTTGTTGATGAAGAAGATGTGATGGGGTGTGATAGATCATTTACAGAAATGATCTCAATTACCACTTCTTTGCAATATAATTTGCATCGCCCCCACCCTTTGTGTCTGATGGGTCATGAGTTTTGACCAAAGCACTGTAGCAGAAGTAGCACCATGGCATTACTAAAGCAACACTTCAAGAGGTCTCACAAGCTTTTGTTCTTGCTGTTGGAAGTCTGTCAGTTGACATAGTAATAAATCTGGGCTAGCAGTCTGAATCGGAGGCATGTGGCCCAGTTCTTCTGTCCCCTACCCAACAGCTATGCAAGTAAGCCCATCTTTAATTTGCCAGACCCCAGGGTGCACACAAACTGACTGCAGACACATGAGTGAGCCCAGCTAAGGTCAGCCAAGCCTACTTCAGCTCAGTAGAATGACACAGCTGACTCTTAAGATTCATGATCGATAATAAATGGTTGTTGTTTTAAGCCACTAAGTTTTGAGGTGATTTTTTTAAGCAGCAAAAGCTAACTGATCCAGGGAGTTAGAAGTGTAAACAAATCAGATAAATGAAGTTTTAGAGGTAAGCCCAGGATTCTTGAGTAGTACAAGGGAGAGTGACTAATCAGTCCCATGGGAATTAAGAATTAAGTAGGCAGTGAGGATATTATCAGTAGGGTGAAAGTAGGAACAAGAACACACAGGTAAGCAAGAAATGTCAAATGTATGTAAAAATTGCAAGCAATACAGAGCTTTAAATATGCTGAGTTGTCAGGAAATAGGTTGGAAAGGAAAGCAGAATCTCATCTTTCTAAGCAGTTTACACTTCTAGTCCAGTCACCTTTCAAAACCCAAATTTGTTTCCCATATCTGAGGTTGTCGTACTGCTCTTTATCCATAGCTGGTCCTTACCTTTCAGGTTTTTCTGTAATATTCTTTGTCTTTATCTTTCATTCGGCACTCTCTTAGCCCAAGGGAAATATTTAGTGCCCATATTTGTAAATACGTCAGCTTTGAGACAACTTTCTTGTTCAAAGATTCCAGATTTGTTTTGGTCTAATATTTCTGTTTCATGTCTGTAATAATATCAGTTAATGAAAAAGACAATAAATCACTTCAACAAACATTTGTTCATCATCAGTTATTTCTAAGTGTGTTCTCTTTTTTCCACTCACATAAAATGGGATAAGTTAAATAAGAAGATTAGTGCCTGGGCCATTTCAGTCTGGAGCTTTAGCTGCTTATCTGAATGAGGCTGAGTGTCAAAAAGAAACTGAAACAGTCATACATACCAGGAACAGAGAAGCCATATACCTATAGAGACCAACCTATAGCACCAACAGTCCTGGGTTTGGATTCCGGTTCTGTCACCTGCTGCTACTCTAACCTTGGAAAAATTTCTTGGTACTCATAAACCTTATGAAATAGGAATATTATTGGTTTTGTTCAATTTTATTTTAAATAGCCATACATGACTAGTGCCACTATATTGGACAACACAATTATAGAGTCTTATTGTCCTGGATTCAAATACAATCTATCTAACTTAGTAACTCTGCGACTTTGGAAAATTCACTCAACCTTGCTGAGTCTTGGTTTCCCAATCTGTAAAATCATGAGAAAAATATTTAAAGAATTATCAGAAGGCTACAGTGAGGTATATGAATTTAGTAGTTGATACACAAGGAACATTCAATAAATTTGAGTCATTATCTTATTGATGATTTCAAACATCATAATTTTATAAGTACATTGGTAATGTCATTGACCTCCAAGAAGAATCAGTGACAAAAGTAAAACAAGTTTTATTTATCAGTTCTGTGTTATGGATGAGGTGCAGGAAGCTAAAGGCCTTACCTAAAGGGCAGAGGTACACGTCTATCGAGCAATGCTCAAACATTCGCTTTCTGGGTGCTAGGTATCTTTGTGACAATGAGCTAAGTACAGTCAGGGTTACAAAACACACATGTAATACACACTTTGTTCTCAAGCTTCTTAGTGTCCAATGGCAAGGTGAAAATGACACATGGAAAAAAAGAAGAAATCAATGCTGCTAGGTGTTATGGCTCTGAACATGCTGTAGAATGGTCCAGCAACATTGATACAGTTTGGAAGCCTTAGAAAGGACCCAACCACTCAGCAGATGCTTAGGAACTAGACTAGGCCCTTAACATTTAATAACATTTAAATGGACATACCAGTTCTTTGAGAACACTACTATTGTCTATGTTCCACAGATGAGCAAATGAAGACTTTGAGAAATAAAATAGTTTGATCTAGGACATTGTGAAGGACGGAATTTTATTTTACCCAGTTTATCAGCTGGTAAGTTAGCCTACTACTGTTTAAGGGGTCCTGGCAGTAGATACAAGACTCCTGGATCAGAGACAAAGAACTTCATTCTGCATAGCAAAATAAGCAGCCCAATTTGCTTCAGTTCCTCTCACTCCCATGTTCTACCATCGCAGGTGGATGCTGTGCATGCAGTGGACTGCTTGTATCATAGCTGAAAAACACTGACCCTGGAAAGTCTACCATTTTACAGCAAGCAATAAGTAAATCTGCTCTTTGTCTCCAAAAGAGACATGACCTCTCCCTCAAAGTTACTTACTGAAAAGGATCCTGGGAAATGGTTTGATGAAGAGAGGTCAGAGCTTTGCATCTTTGACTTAGCCACATAGGTTTCAGAGAGACTTTGGGCCTGTGGCTGATTTCCACTCCCTAAGATCCCAAGCTAAGAAATGATGTATGTTCCTTGGCTCCAAATTCCCATTCGTTCCACTATAATATGATGCCTGTTCACCATATAGACAAGCTCAACGACCCTGCCCTCTGATCCTCATTGGAGTGCTCTTGATTCTGTGCTGGTATAATTTACATTGTCATGATTAATTTAAAGGAAGTTTTATCTTTTCCCTGGTCTTTAACCAACCTACCTATATTATTTCTAATACTCATAAAATATTTTTAATAACATATTACCCTTATTTTATATGAAATACAGAGGAAATAGTTTAAGTGACCTGCCAAAAGTTACTCAGAAGCTTTACCTTCAGGTGTACATACTTCAATTTATTTTTCCTCCTTTCCTTCTATCTCTCTCACTTCTTTATTATAATAACCCACATCTTTCTCTCAAAGGAGAAGGTAGTCCTTCACTGCTATTAGTGTTCACAATTTAAACCTTCTTGATCTGGGTTCATATTCCTTCTTGTCCAGCACTAAGCCTGATAACACTGAACCCAGAAACAGCTGATAATCAGCTGATAATCCTCAGCTTCCTTTTTTTTTATCTTTTGTGGGTGCAAGACAAAGTACATAGCAGACCAGCAGCTTAAAACAAAAATGTCTGCTAAAAGAACAAGGAAAATAAACCACTCTAGGTGAAACTCAACTAAAATCGAGAAATTTCTATAGGATTTAGAGGATTCTTCATTCCTGTTAAATGGAGTGTAAATGAGCAAATAGGTGATGGATTTCTTGTAGAGAAAAGTCATTATGTGATTCTAAAAACATTTAAAAAATGGTATTATGTGCGATAAAGTACAAAAGGATATCTTTCTCAGTCCTTACTTTCTCCAAATAGCATTTTCAGATGCCTTCTATTGGGGCCTTCTAATGCATTTACCAAATCTGTGTAAAATGCTTATATTCTGTTTTCCACATGAGTCACAAATTAGCACCCAGGTGGTCATTATAGCATCTGGAAGGCCCCAGATGGACTCTTGTCCTGACCAGGGCATAATTGAGCAGAGTCATAGCACATGGTACTGTTTGCTTTAAACATTTCACTGAAAATAACACAGAGGGTTGATAGCTCTGGAAAGGCCTCTAACTGCTATAGAAGGCCTGAATATTAATTATAACTCTTTAGAATATTTTTAATGGCTTTTGAAATGAGGAGATATGTCAGGAACTCTCTGAGACCTCTCCTGACTCAGATTTTACTAATAATTTGATATATTAAACCTCTCCCTAATTGAGGGATAATATTCCCCTGCCTTCTATTTAAGTTGAGTTTTTAAAGCAAAGACATTATTTACTCTTTTTAAAATACTTTAATCTTAATAAGATTTATGTATTGTTTTGCCTCACTCATTGGATTATAAATCCTTTCAAAATGACTAGAGTAGAAGTCTATTATGTGCTGTGTATTGTATGTTCATTGCTTCTTATTCTCACAATGTGAGGAGCTGAGTATGAATATCTTCATTTTAGGTAGGGGATCTGAGGCTAAAAGAGTTGTAATCCTTGCCCAAGTTCACATACCTGGAAGAGGAGGGAGACTGGACTCAGCCCTGGGGCTGTCCCTAACCCCATGTTTTCCTGATTGCATACTGTTGTCTTGCCCTCTCTGCAGGTAATGCTGACTCACCTGCCACAATGTCATAACTAGAGCAGTAACCTGTGGTCTAATATTCACTCCATATTGTTGACCATGTTGTATTTTAACCTCTTCATTACTGATGGTTTATCATTGCAGAAATTTTGTCCCAGATGCAGTGATTCTGGGATTCAAAGTCTTGCCTGGTCTAGCTGCTGGTCACTTCCAACCTTCAGACATCATTTTGCATTCTAGAAAGAGGTGTCAAGCGAGGGCCCTTGAGTGTGTGAGCACCTGAAAGACTGATAGAGCCATGGAACGGACTACATGGCCTTTGTCCCACCAGCTCTGACTCATTCACAAGCCCTGAGTTTCTGAGATTAATTTCCATCAATAAAAACTGAAGAAGTCTTTTTCGTGAGGAAATATGTGGGACAAAGAACACGTGCAGTGTTGTTCCAGGGACCACGGGACCAAGTGTGACAGAGCTAGACAGAAACAAGGAGTTTCCCAACTCTGTGGGGAGACCATGGGCCTGTGCACCAGGAAGTCTGCAGGGTTGACTGAAGCAGGAAGATGTCTTGGACAAGGAAACAGCTTTCTTTGTGGCAGGGCCAAAGATTCTGTCAGTGAGAGGACCAGACTGAAGATATACAGGTTGGCTGGGGAGCCTATCCCAGGTTTCTGGGACCTGAGAACATACAACATAACATTAGATATATTTTAATTTTTATTTACTTAGGAAAAAGCTAAAGTAGGTAGTCTGATAGTAATGCCCCTTCCAGAAGCTATATAAATCATAGCCTCAGGAACATGGCATGGGAGATGGAATGTAGGGAATAGTGCTCTAATGGAGCCCCCTAGACCCATGCTTGGTCTTTTCCACACATCCACTGTAGAGAGAGTGGCAGTGAGTTGGTGAGATAGTTCACTAATTGCCACGGTACCCAGTACAGTGCCTACAGCACTGGAGCATGTGTCTGAAAGGAATGAACATAGGAGTACTTTGTACCAGGGTTTGTGCAAAGTAACAGGGAAGCAAAAACCACAATTTATGTCGGAGTCAGGAGAACTTTCAGGGAAGAAGTGACTTCTGAGATTATTCTTTAGGACAAGTCAGAGCTGGTTAGGCAAACAGAGAAGAAGTTTGGATGCCAGACATCTTATACACTCCTTAAAAGCAAAGCTTCAGTCAACAAAACTCAAAGACAACCTACAGAATGGGAGAAGATATTTGCAAATGACATATCAGATAAAGGGCTAGTTTCCAAGATCTATAAAGAACTTCTTAAACTCAACACCAAAGAAACAAACAATCCAATCAGGAAATGGGCAAAAGACATGAAGAGAAATCTCACAGAGGAAGACATAGACATGGCCAACATGCACATGAGAAAATGCTCTGCATCACTTGCCATCAGGGAAATACAAATCAAAACCACAATGAGATACCACCTCACACCAGTGAGAATGGGGCAATTAACAAGGCAGGAAACAACAAATGTTGGAGAGGATGCAGAGCAAAGGGAACCCTCTTGCACTGTTGGTGGGAATGTGAACTGGTGCAGCCACTCTAGAAAACTGTGTGGAGGTTCCTCAAAGAGTTAAAAATAGACCTGCCCTACGACCCAGCAATTGCACTGCTGGGGATTTACCCCAAAGATTCAGATGCAGTGAAATGCCGGGACACCTGCACCCCGATGTTTCTAGCAGCAATGTCCACAATAGCCAAACTGTGGAAGGAGCCTTGGTGTCCATCGAAAGATGAGTGGATAAAGAAGATGTGGTTTATGTACACAATGGAATATTCCTCAGCCATTAGAAACGACAAATACCCATTATATGCTTCGATGCGGGTGGAACTGGAGGGTATTATGCTGAGTGAAGTAAGTCAATCAGAGAAGGACAAACATTATATGGTCTCATTCATTTGGGGAATATAAATAATAGTGAAAGGGAATAGAAGGGAAGGGAGAAGAAATGTGTGGGAAATATCAGAAAGGGAGACAGAACATAAAGACTCCTAACTCTGGGAAATGAACTAAGGGTGGTGGAGGGGGAGGAGGGCGAGGGGTGGGGGAGAGTGGGTGACGGGCACTGACGGGGACACTTGACGGGATGAGCACTGGGTGTTATTCTGTATGTTGGTAAATTGAACACCAATAAAAATTATTTTATTAAAAAAAAAGGCAAAGCTTCTGTATACTGGCACAAGTTTCAGCCATTACGTCAAAATATTGCTTATGTAATTCAAGGTAAGTAGTCATTCATTCATTCACTCACTCATCTCACCTTCACTGACTGTGCATAATATGCCTGGCACTGTGTTGAGTGTGGGAGTGATAGGCATGAGTTAGAATAACCTTCACCTTCAATTTGCTAAATGCTAAGAGGTGGGAGTGACTCATAGCCATGTCAGCAAATATAAGAGGTAATTCATGTCAGATGTAGGACTGACAAGAGAACAATAAAAATAATTTATTCTATATCCAACATGGAACCAAATTCTAGAGGAAACACCAAAGAATTGTAAGATATGGTGTCTGCCCTCCAAGGGGCTACTCTTTAGGGGTGATGGAAAGGAAACACATAGAATTAAGTGCTAAGTGACCTGGCATTTCCCTTCTCCACAAAAGCAGCATACAAATGGGAGTTCTCAGTAGGGGCTGTTCCAGCAAACATTTTAGAGGCATTTAATTTTCCACATTAAAAAAATTCTGATTTAAAGAGAATGAAACATTTTCAATCCATTAAATATTATCTAACCATATTGTCAAGACATCTGGCAACTACTAAAATGACTTTGTAGTCCTAGCTATATATTCCACAGATAAGCAGAGGAAGAGCAAGTTAGAAGGGCTAGAAATTCCTGGTCAGAGGCAAAAGAAATTTGAGGTGGACAGGGAAAATGTTCTCATGAGAAAGCAAATTGTTAACTGAGAAAGTTCCTCAGATGTTGCCAAGGTAACTGCACTGCCACCTTTACAGCACGAGCCAGATGAACACAACTCAACATATCTCTCCATCTTTCACATTCACACTGTACGTCCATGAAAGTTCCAACTTAAAGGACTGTTCCCATCAGAAAAGGTGTCACATTTTACCAGAATAGGAAAGCAAGATTCAGTGGATAAACAAATTTTCTGGAAAAAAAAAATTCCTTAAAGGGTACCTTGTCAAGTAAAAATAATGGCCCATTTATCCATGTTAAGTCTCAGTTCATGGACCAATACAAAATAACCCAGGCAACTTAAATTTTCTACAGACATCATAGCATCACTAATAATAAATAACCCTTCTTTGCTTAGCACCTTGAAGGCAGGGGTAGAATCTTTTCTAGTTTTGTCCCCAGGATCTAGGTCAGTGCCTAAACATATTTATGTTTAGAGAGTAGGAGTAGGAGAGTAGGAACAGACAATCCTAAAATTTGTATGGAGCCAGAAAAGACCCCAAATAGCCAAAGGAATGTTGAAAAATAAAACCAAAACTGGAGGCATCACAATTCCAGAACTGAAGTTGTTTTACAAAGCTGTGATCATATAGACAGTATGGTACTGGCACAACAACAGACACATAGATCAATAGAACAGAACAGAGAATACAGAAATGGACCCTCAACTCTATGGTCAACTAATCTTCAACAAAGCAGGAAAGAATATCCAATGGAAAAAAAATTTCTTAATGAATCATGCTGGGAAAATCGGACAGCTACATATAGAAGGATGAAACTGGACCATTTCTTTACATCATACACAAAAATAAACTCAAAATGGACAAAAGCCTTATATGTGAGACAGAAGTCCATCAAAATCCTAGCAAACACAGGCAGCAACCTCTGACTTCAACCACAACAACTTTTTACTGGACATGACTCCAAAGGAAAATAAAGCGCAAATGAACTATTGGGACTTCATCAGGATAAAAAGCTTTTGCACACCAAAGGAAACAGTCAACTTATGGAATGGAAGGAGATATTTGCAAATGACATATCAGATAAAGGGGCTAGTACATAAAACCTATAAAGGACTTATCAAACTCAACATCCAAAAAACAAAAAATCCAGTTAAGAAATGGGCAGAAAACATGAACAGACATTTTTCCAGACACAAATAGCTAATGGACACATGAAAATATGTTCAACATCACTTGCCATCAGGGAAATACAAATCAAAACCACAATGAGATACCATCTCAGAATACCTAAAATTAACGTCAGAAAACAACAGATGTCGGCAAGGATGAGGAGAAACGGGAATCCTCTTATACTGTTGGTGGGAATCAAATGTTTCAGCCACTCTGAAAAAAACAGTATGAAGCTTGCTCAAAAAGTTAAAAAGAGCTATCCAGCAACTGCACTACTAGGCATTTATCCAAATGACACAAACATAATAATTTAAAGGGGCACCTGCACCCCAGTGTTTATAGCAGCAATAGCCAAAATATAGATAAATCCTAGATATCCATTGACAAATAAACAAATAAAAAAGATGTGGCATGCATGCAGAATGTTACTCAACCATCAAAAAGAATTAAATCTTGCCATTTGCAACAATGTGGATAGAACTACAGGGTATTATGCTAGGCCAAATAAGTCAGTCAGAGAAAGGCAAATAGCATAATAAAACATATTTGCTGAATGAATGGATGAATGGAAGGTGTAAGTTAAGAGCACTTTCTGCTTGGAGGTAAGTGCTGAAATCAAAGATGCAGATCCGTGAATCTGTCTTCTACCATCTTGTGAGGTGGGTGGGGGTCCTCAGGTTCTCCTGTTCCTTAGATCCATAAACCATCTTTACAGTTTTAAAACTAGAGACCAATGGATAGACCCAGCAGGATGCTGGGCAGTATAGAAAAAGCTTTCCATATTCTGAAAGGCTTAGCTGCTACTCACCAAGGTCATGCCATGGAGATTCTTCAGAAAGGGGCATTGACCCAGGCCCTCTCCCAATTTATCTGGAGAAATAGCCCAACAAAGGTATGACAACATAGCAAAGAAGTTTGCTATATAAAAACGAAAGGCCTCAAAAAGTGCTGTGTGAGATTCAAAGGAACACGTTGATATGGCTTTAGCCTTGGGAAGATTTAAGAGGGGAGATCACTCCTCCCCAGGCCTTCCAAGATAAGGTCAGTGCCAGCATCTGATACATGGAAAGGCTACCAGTCCCCTTTCTTCCATTGTCTGGGGCAAGTTCAGTAACTCAGGGTTAGATACAGGTTTATATAATAAAATATAAATGTAATTTTTTATTAAGGATAAATAAGGAAATCACAACGTATTACCGAAGCTTTGGCTGGTCTGATACCTTTTTTTTTTTTCCTGAGACACCAGAAATGCTGCTCATATAGAAGTGGTTCCTGAAGGTAGCCTGACTTCTTCTCCTTACCCAGAACAAGCAACAGCTCCTACAAGTCCCCCGCTCTCACAGGACCTTGCAGAAGTGAAGAGTTCTAAAGCTTAAACTTCCTGGTGAATTTGCTTTTTCAAGCCTCTTCAATTCTTGATAGTCTTATATGTAAAATAAATAATAATAATTCTTACAGCACTGGGTTCTATAAGAATTAAATGAAAGAACACATGTGAAATTGCTTTGGATAGCTAATAGCTTTTTAAAAGTTTGAGTGTATGTATGCAGTGTTCTCTATAGGGTGTAGCCATGTGCAGGACATGGAAACTAGAATTAGCACAGAGCTAGAAGTTGCAGTGCACAGAGCTAAGGATTATGTGCTGGCCAGGGGGAGAAAATCGTGTGAGAAGTCAGAAACATGAAGCCTAACCTAAGAGCTAATGAAGTAGGGGGAAGTGGAAAAAATCAATGGTTAATGATTTCCCTAAAATCAGTGGTGTAAATAAAAGAGCTTTTTGAGAAGTGAATTTAGGATGACTGTGATATATTGTTACCAGACATGAGTGCTTCAGCTCAGATGTGCTAATGTAAAAATTATGTCTGATATTGGAAATCAGGGAGCATAGTCTTATGAGAATGGAGGCTTGGACATGTAAGTTTTGACAAGGAAGTGAAGTGATCAGAGGATATCCTGACAAATGAAATAAGCTTGTTGTCATTCTGTGTTGAACTCTTGCTGCTGGAGGTCACTCAATGGGAAAATGGGAGGGTTGCTATTGGCATGAAAACCCTGGGAAACAGCAGCAAAGCCTTGGACTACTAGCACGATGGACTGTGGAACAGAGGAAGCAAAGGTTATATTCAGTTCCATCACTTATCAGCTGCTCAGTCTTGGGCAAGTTGTTTACCTCCCTAAGCATCAAGCACCCGTTTTTTTCATCTGTACAATTTATGTAGAACAATACTTGCTTTCAAGTTTTTCCTCTCCTTATTTGTTGTTTTAAAGAGATACGCTGAGACCTGAGGGCTTAAGAGACAAATCTTCCAATGATCCTGTATTTTATTCCTTGGTCTATATTTTGCTTTGGACAGTACCAAGAGGTAAAGATGTCCTCTGTTGTTTTTGTGTGTTGATGTGTGTGTGTGTGTGTGTGTGTGTGTGTGTGAGGTGGGAGTACCTGTTTGATTGCCCAGAGGTGACCAAGTATAGATATAACACACTCTTGTACTGATCAACTAAAACTCTTCAAATAAATTGCCCAGATAGCATTCATACGTTTACCCCTACCCTCCCAGACAATAAGATTTGTTTCCTCTGATACTCTACTTAGTCAAACATTGTATTTTTGAAGGCAAACAGAGCCTGTTTCTAAAGTATGTCTTTAACATCACATCTATAGTCTTCCTTATATTTCTGCGTAGATTTTTAATGGACATTGAAATAGAGTCTCAAAGAGCATTCAATGAGTCAATGGAACAAATACCTTTACAAATTTAAACTAAAAAAAATCTTCATTGTAAAATCAGAATTTACCCATTCCTACAATTTGGACTCTCAGGTTCTACTGCTTGTACATCAGAGTTCCAAATACTCACACGCATTCATATGTGACTGTCACTGAAATGGTATTTTCTTTTCGCAAATAAATTTTGGCAAATTTTTCCCTAGGAATATGTGGTGGAATTTACAGCCCTGGGTGTAAAATGATCCTTAGGACCATCAGCAGAACTGGGTTGTGGCTTACAGGTCTCCCAAGGATGCATGTCCTTTGCCAACTCTACTAAACACCCATAGCAACCCCCATGTTGCTTTTTCTCAAAATCTTGAAGCAAGTGTGGAGTGAGTTTTAATTCAAGTATTTGACAGATAGGAGTTCTATTTTGGGATATTTTGGTCTTTTTAAAAAATATTTAAAATCCAAGAAAACTGAATGTGCTCAATAACAAAAGGGAGCTGAGTCTGATAGGAAGGTCTGGTATGCTGAGCTCAGTCCCAGCCCCTGGAGAGACAATGAAGAGCCCAAGTTCAAACTTTGCAAAGAAGATCTAGGTTTTGTTTAGTTTGCTTTAGTTTGGATTTTTGCATTTTCAGTTTCTAGTTTTTATTTTTTTGCTGTGAAGGTAAATTGCTTTGTGAAAGTATTAGAAGTGGCCTTTTGGCAGCCAGATGGGACTAAAGTAAAATTTCCATTTTAGTCAAACTGGCTTCACACACTATGCAATTTTCTTTATCCCCCCCAGCTTAAATTCAAGGCTCCTATAGTGATATCACACTCAATCAAAGCCGACAGGTTATTTCTATTAAAGTTTGGGGTTGAATGGAGACTAACTAGAATGGTGCTTCTATTGCTAATATTTCATTCGAGTGGCAGAATGCAATACCTCGGATGGAGTTAAGAAGATAAAATTTTGAGGGCTGCTGAAGTTGAAAAACACCTTGTTAGGGTAATTTAGCTTATTTAAATAAAATCACTCTTGATTTGGATGTCCCTCCCCAAACCACAGACCTCTCTAATTCCATTGTTGCTCCTGCCTGCCTGTGTCTTCCTGAGGATCTTAACTATTTGTTCTCTCAGGAGATTTGGCCCTTTGGACACCAGGATGGGAGGACAGAGGGGACAGAGTCTGCTGGCCTGCAGTTCCTGGCCATTGTGTAGAATGAAAATCCATTTTATTGGATAATCTCTGGAGGGGAGGGGAAAAAATACACAGTTCTGCTCTCCACAGACTTCAATAACTCTTTCAAACCTGTTGTGTTTGGTCCAAGCACAATAAAAGCTAATTCCCTACAATCACATTGGCTTCTGCAAGGGCCAAGGCTGCGGCTAGGTGGGTGTTATGAATTTAGAAGAAGATAGAATAATGGTTTATTAGGCATACATCTATGTGTGTAACTACTACTATTCCTTTTGGAAGAGAGACAAAACTCAAATACATGAAAGTCCTTTGAAAACAAGCATTTATTCGGGCACCTGGGTGTATCAGTTGGTTAAGTGCCTGCTTTCAGCTCAGGTCATGATCTCTGAGTCCTGGGATCGAGCCCTGCATTGGACTCCCCACTTAGTGGGGGTCTGCTTCTCCCTCTCCTTTTGCCCCCACACCCCCATTCTCTCTCTCTCTCTCTCTCTCTCAAAAAAATACAATCTTAGAAAGAAAACAAGCATGTATTTGTCAGAGCTACAGAAGATGTTTTTGTAGATGTCTAAACTTTAAAGACAAAACAAAGAGCCCCCCCAAAGTGTATTTGCCAATATAAGCAAAAATGATTCTATCATTCTTTTATGCATTCATCAATATTAAGTTACAATCTTTAGGAGAATAACATTTATATAAATAGCACAATGTTAAGCATTGTGTCCAGCATAAATGTTGGAAGATAAAAATATTGAATTTGGACCTATCCCAGGGCATACAACATCCATAGTTCAGATATAAAAACAAAAGAGTTGGAGAGTGGAGACATTCAGAGACAAACTAACAAACAAACACACACAAAAAAAACTTTCCATGTCTGTTGAAAGTTCACTTTATCATAAGTTCTTTATATTATAAGTTCAGATATCTGGATTCTTGCTCTGCTCTGTTTCTATTTAGATGTATGATGTGAGACAACATTTAGAACTTTTCCCAACAGGTTCTCCACCAATAAAAGATTAGTAGGGGTTATGTAGAAATACTCAATCCTACAAGGACCTTCATATATGACATGTAGCTCTAATAACTGTGAACAGTTCAAAGAAAAGTTTGATTAAGAGACATTTTATCAAAAACGGGTGTCTGTGTAGCAGACAGTAGTGAACCCTTGAAGCAGTAAGCAGGAACAAGCCAGCTACCTACAGGAGGTTCTGTAAAATACAAGAATTCCCAAACACCTTGGTGCAGCACACCATACCTACCATGCCTCCCATGACCAGGACCTTCTGAATCCCCAACCTACACTCAAAAAGACCACACACAAAAAAGCTCATGTGTCCCCCCAAGAAATCCACAAGGCTATGCTCATCAAAACCTAAAATTACTTTCTGAAGGACTAGATCTTTCATTCCACAGAAAAGATTGAGAATAACTAAGCATGAGAGAGACTAAAAATTGAAGATACTCAGAAAGGAAACTCTTCTCTGTGTTCCTGGACCCTCCAGGTAATCATTCACAAAAAGACAATAAGCATCTACCACAGGCCCAGGGTTGTGCAGGTGCTGGGGTACAACAGTAGGCAAAGCAAGAATAGTATCTGCCTGTAGGCAACTCACATCCCAATGAAGGACTGAGAAATTCAGCAAATCAGCATGTAAATAAATGCAGAGAAGCAACTTGGGTGGAGCCCTACGAATATTAACATGCTACATGGAAAGGTTCAAAAGATTTACTTAAAAAATACAAGTATTCTCAATATTACAATACTAATAAACGTGTCTAGGACTTGTTGAATACTTTATACCATACTCACGCATTTTATGTTCATAACTTCATTTTGTTTTTAAATCAACACCTTGAGATAAGTGTAATTATTAAACTCATAAAAGCAGATAAGGAAACTGAATTGGATATATTAGGTAATTTATCCATATTAGGAAGTGGTAAACATAGGATTTGAGCAGCCTCTTTCAATCCAAACTAGTTTCTTATAATAATTGGGATTTTTACGTCCTCTGTTGAAATCAATTTAGTTTTACTTATGTTTCCTTTTTCCCTACATTGTTATAGAAAATTACATATCTCATTCCTAAAATTGTTACTCTGATTTTTTAAATCAACATTGTAAGCCATAATTTATATACAACAAGGTGTATCATTTTTTTAAATGCATGTTGATGAATTTTGACATATCTATTTAACCACCACCAGAATCAAAATGAAAAATATTTTCATTACCCCAAACAAGTCTCCCTATTGCATTCCCTAGTCAATCTCACTCTTTTCAGTACCAACCAAACGCTGAAGTGCATTATGTCACTACAATTCAAATTATCAGAAAAGACCCCGAATAACCAGAGGAATTTTAAAAAAGAGAACCACATCTGGGGGCATCACAATGCCAGATTTCAGGTTGTACTACAAAGCTGTGGTCATCAAGACAGTGTGGTACTGGCACAAAAACAGACACGTAGATCAATAGAACAGAATAGAGAACCCAGAAGTGGACCCTGAACTTTATGGCCAACTAATATTCAATAGAAGAGGAAAGACTATCCACTGGAAGAAAGACAGTCTCTTCAATAAATGGTGCTGGGAAAATTGGACATCCACATGCAGAAGAATGAAACTAGACCACTCTCTTGCACCAGACACAAAGATAAACTCAAAATGGATGAAAGATCTAAACGTGAGACAAGATTCCATCAAAATCGTAGAGGAGAACACAGGCAACACCCTTTTTGAACTCGGCCACAGTCACTTCTTGCAAGATACATCCACGAAGGCAAAAGAAACAAAAGCAAAAATGAACTATTGGGATTTCATCAAGATAAGAAGCTTTTGCACAGCAAAGGATACAGTCAACAAAACTAAAAGACAACCTACAGAATGGGAGAAGATATTTGCAAATGACATATCAGATAAAGGGCTAGTTTCCAAGATCTATAAAGAACTTATTAAACTCAACACCAAAGAAACAAACAATCCAATCATGAAATGGGCAAAAGACATGAAGAGAAATCTCACAGAGGAAGACATAGACATGGCCAACATGCACATGAGAAAATGCTCCGCATCACTTGCCATCAGGGAAATACAAATCAAAACCACAATGAGATACCACCTCACACCAGTAAGAATGGGGAAAATTAACAAGGCAGGAAACCACAAATGTTGGAGAGGATGCGGAGAAAGGGGAACCCTCCTGCACTGTTGGTGGGAATGTGAATTGGTTCAGCCACTCTGGAAAACTGTGTGGAGGTTCCTCAAAGAGTTAAAAATAGACCTGCCCTACAACCCAGCAATTGCACTGTTGGGGATTTACCCCAAAGATACAGATGCAATGAAGCGCCGGGACACCTGCACCCCGATGTTTCTAGCAGCAATGTCCACAATAGCCAAACTGTGGAAGGAGCCTCGGTGTCCATCGAAAGATGAATGGATAAAGAAGATGTGGTTTATGAATTTTCTAGAAACTTCTATAAATAGAATTATACAGTATGTACCCTCTTACATCAGCTTCATTCATTCAGTATATTTGTAAGATTCATCCATGTTGCTGTGTGTATTAGAGAGTTTATTCCTAATTTTGCTGAGGAATAACCATTGACTGAAATCACCACAATTTGTTATCCATTCATCTGTTGATGAGCAGAGGATTGCTTTTAATCTTTGTCTATTAAAAATGAAACTGTAAAAATATTAAGCTGATAAATACACTAAAGCACAAGACTGCGCAGGGATATACATTTTATTTACCTGGGGTAAATATCTAGGACTGTAACTGCTAGTTAATATGTTAACTTTCCATTTAACATATTTAATATAACATTTATATATTATAAATCTATGAAATATTTTCCAAAAGTCATTGCATCATTTTACTATCTTTTAGTAAAGTATGAGAATCAGTTGCTCTAGAAGTTCGCCAACATTTACTTCCAAACTTTTTAGTTTTAGCTGTTCTAGAGTGTGTGTAGTGTTATCCTGTGGTTTTAATTTGCATTTCTTTCATGATTAATCACAGTGACAAGCTTTTTAGGAGTATATTGAACATTTTTATATTTTCCTTTATGAAGTAACTGTTCTAGTCTTTTTTTTTAAAGATTTTACTTATTTATTTGACAGAGAGAGGAAGAGAGAGAGCACAAGCAGGAGGAGCAGCAGGCAGAAAGAGAGAATGAGAAGCACACTCCCTGCTGAGCAGGGGGCCCAATGCCAGACTCTTTCCCAGGACCCTGGGATCTTGATCTGAACCAAAAGGCAGATGCTTAACCCACTAAGACACCCAGACGCCACTGAAGTAACTGTTTTAGTCTTTTGATGATGATTTTAATTGCTTAGTTGTCTCATTATTGAATTACAAAAGGTCACTCTACACAAATCAGATATATGCATTGATAATATTTTCTCCAATTCTGAGCCATGTTTTTTTCATAACTGTATCTTTAAAAGACTAAATCTATTTTTTTTGCTCACTCTATTTATGTTTTATTGATCCTTGTGTTTATCCTTCTTCTAGTACCACACTTTGTTAAATACTATAAAGGCACAATGTTGAGGAAAGTAATTACTCTCACTTTAATTTTCTTTGTCAGATTGTTTCATCTGGCCTATAACCTATACACGCTTCCATATAAATGTTAGAATAAACTTCTGTGTCTATTAACAAAAACTTGCTGGGATTTCAATAGAAACATTGTTGAACAATGAAGATCAATTTGGAGAAAACTGATATCTTTACAATGTTGATATCTTTCCTATGGAGTCTTCCAATCCATGAATGTGTTATATCTCCTTCTGTATGTCGATCTTTTATTTCTCTTATCACTATTTTGTAATCTTGAAACTAAAGATCCTATACATTCTTTAATGCAACCCATTTCCTTTCCTTTGCAGGGAATATAAATTGTATTGTGTTATTAATTTCAGTTCCACATTTGTTGTTAGAAATATGATTGTGCAGGTTAAGCTTGTGTTTTAGGATCTTACTAAATTCACCTATTAGTACTCATGGTGTTTTAAAATTTTTAATAAGACAATTATGTCATTTATAACTTTTATTCCTTTTTAATACTTAACTTTTATTCATTTCTCTTTGCCTACTAGTAGCTCTTAGATGTTCTAGTATCCTGTTAAATGAGGTTTGTTCTATGGCTCAAGATACAATCTATCTCTAACTATTCCATGGAAACTTGAAAAAAAACAGTATGGTCTATTGTGATTGAGAGCAATGTTACATATATGTAAATTAGATCCTGTTGGTTGGTTTTACTGTTGAATTCTTCTATATCCTTGTTGATTTCTCCCTTGCAGTTGTATTAGTTTCTGGGACAGCAGGTAGTAGGGAGAGGAGGCAGAGGGTTGAAGTTCCCAACTATAAATGTGGATTTCTTCTTTTAGCTTTTTAGTTTTTGTTATTTTGAGGCTCTGTTGTTTGGTGTGTATATAGTTAAAATTGTCACATCTTTCTGGAGAACTAATCCTTTCATCATTATTTAATGTCCCTCTTTGTATCTAGTTATTTTCTTTGCTCTGAGGTACATGTTTATCAGATATCAATATATTACTCCTGTTCTTTAGTTAATGTTTACACGACATATCTTTTTCCACCCTTTTACATTCAATCTACCTACGTCATTGAATTTGAAGTTAGATTTTTTTTTAGGTAGCATATAGTTGGGTTATGGGGAAAAGCAGATGACCTTAATTTTAGTGAAGTCCAATTTAATATTTTATGATCCACATTTTAGTGCTCTCTAAAGAAATTTCTGACTTTTTCAAGTTCAAAGACTTTCTTCTATGATTTAAAAAATATATTCATAGTTGTTTTACATTTAGGTCTATAACCCATTTTGAGCATATTATTGTGGATGGTATATGGAAAAGGTCAAATTTCACTGTTTCTTTTGATTTTTTTTATATATGGATGTCAACTGTTCTGCCACTATATTTTAAAAAGTCAGTTACCTCTTGTTGAATGTTGGCACTTTGTTATAAAAACAATTGACCATATATATGTGGATATATATCTCTGTATTCTTGATTTGTATCTATGTCAATTCTACATTGTCTTGAATTACTATATATTTCCAATAAGTCATGAAATATGCCAGGATTACTTTTCTAATATTCTTCACTGGAAATTGTTTGGCTACTCTATGTCATTTAGATTTTCATATATACTTTAGTATCATCTAGTTAACTATACCAAATTAGTTAACTACTTGGATTTTAATTAGGGTTGTGTTGAAACTACAGATCAGTTCAGGAAAAAAACCTGACAAGATTAAAATTTTGAATCTTTCAAATCATAAACATGATATATCTTCCCATGGGTTTAGATTCTTCTATAATTTTTTAATAGTTTTCTTCAGTATTTGGCTCTTCTCTTTTTTAGATTTATTACTACATATTTTACATTTCTAATGCTCTTATAATTATTTTTATTTTGCTAATTATATTTCTAATCCTGTTGCTAATATATAGAAGTACAAGTGATTTTGTATATCGAGCTTCTCTGCAATTTTGACAAATTCACCCACAGTTCTTGTAGCTTATTTATAAATTAAATAGAATTTTTTACATTTACTCTATACATCATCTTCAAATAAAAATCACTTTATGTCTTTAACACGTATAGATTTATTTCTTTTTTTATGTCTAATTCTGTTTGCTATGACTCCAGTGAATGTGGAATGGAAGTGATGAGAGTGGATTTTATTAACTTATTTTAGGGGAAAAAATGAACCATAATGTAGTATCCTTTATATATATAAATATAAATATAAATATATATAAATTTTATATTTTATTTATACAAAATTTTATTTATATAAATATATTTAAATATTTATATTTATATATTTATATAAATATATGTATACAAATATAAAAATATATTTATATATATAAATATATATATTTCTGACTTTCATTACTAATGATGTGTGAAGAAACATAGAGCTCCAAATACCCTGATCTCAGAATTCCAAACTTTGGAACTGAAGAGCTTAAATCTGTGTTGTTTTAAACAACTCAGGTTGTGGAATTATGGCAGCCCTAGGAAACCAATGTAATATTTGGGGATTTTTGTATCTACTTTAAGTCAGTCAAATTTTAACAACAACAACAACAACTGCAACAACTGGATTATGATTAGTATTCTGTTGGAAAGAGAATTCAAATTGACAATAATTGACATGTTAAAAGCGTTTAACTTCCCAGTTTAGGAATATAATATATCTGTCTGTATAATAGTTCTTCTATAATTTATCTTCTAATTTCTGTCTAGTTTTGGCATTAAAATAATACTGGCCTATAAAATGTCTTGCTTGGGAAATTTTCTTCCTTGCTCCATCTCTCTATCTTCTGAAAATCCTCCTATAGTATTTTTTAACAAGTCTGACAGACTTAACCAGTAAACTATCAGAGACTGGATATTCTTTGTGGAAAGAACTTTAGACACAAAATCAATTTTTTCATAGATCCTATGGTACTCAGATTTTTAAATTTCTTCTTGGATTAAGTTTGGTAATTTTGTCTTTGAAAACACTTTTCCATTACAATGTTATAAAACATACTGACATTTATTTGTTCATAACATCCCCTTACTGTCCTTTAATGTTTGTACCATGTGATGTGATGATTCTCTTTTATTCCTGATATTAATAAAGATTTGTCTTTTCCCCTCATGAATGTAGCTAAAAGGCACATCATTTTTGTTGCTCTTTTTATTATTTTTTAAATTTTTTGTAAGATTTATTTATTTATTTTTAGGGAAGGAGAGAGAGAAAGAGTGAGCCAAGGAAAGGGCAGAGTGAGAGAGAAAGAATTCTAAGCAGACTCCTTGCTGAGGGTGAGCCTGATGCAGAGCTTGATCCCAGGACCCTGAGAACATGACCTGAGTTGCAATCAAGAGTCTTTTTCTAGTTACTTGAGACAGGACTTTTACTCATTGATCTCAGATTTACCTTTTTAATAATATTATTTAGAACTATACATTTCTCTCTACATACTATGTTACCTGAAAATACAAATTTGGATTTGCTTTGTTTTTATTTTCATTCAGTTCATAATATTTTCTAATTCCCCATGTGCTTTTTTATTTCACCCTTGAATTACTTAGGATTGTATCAGTTAATGTCTACCTACTAGGGGATTTTCTAGATATATTTCTGTTATTCATTTATCTTTTAATTTTTTCTGTAATCAGAAAATATATTTAGTACGACTTTAATCATTTTAAATTTGTTTCACATCTTTTGTGCACCACTACATTTTCTATCTTGGTGAAATTCCCATATTCAGTTGAAAAGGTTTTTTTCTATGTTTTTTTGTGTTGTGGTGGTCTATAAATGTCAAGTATATCAGGTTAGTTTATTATGTTACTGAAGTATTCCATTTTTTTCTTTTTTTCTCTATTTGTTCTACCAATTTCTATTTTTTAATTATTTTTCCATTCTGTGTTACACTTTGCATATGTCTCCAATTCACTGGCATTCTTATTGCAGCATTTAATATACTTCCCCCCATAATTTGTAATTTGAATTCTAGAAAAGTGTTTAATTATTATTTTTCACTTTTGGATATCTTATATTTTGTTTACATTTATGTTCATGTTTATTTTTAAATCTCTAAGCAGGGATCCCTGGGTGGCGCAGCGGTTTAGCGCCTGCCTTTGGCCCGGGGCGCAATCCTGGACACCCGGGATCGAATCCCACGTCGGACTCCCGGTGCATGGAGCCTGCTTCTCCCTCTGCCTATGTCTCTGCCTCTCTCTCTCTCTCTCTCTCTCTGACTATCATAAATAAATAAAAATTTTTAAAAAATCTCTAAGCAGAGGGTCTTCCATGCAAGAAACTTGAAACACCACACTATTCTAGCAAGCAAATAGCTGAACTAACTGCAAATTCAATACACTTCTTGAATCTGCAAAAGAAGGGAAGACACATAACTGCTGCCCCCCAAGACTGGAGAGACAGGTGAATACAAGGAGCCAAGGCTTACCAACATAGACTCACAAGTGGAAACCAGTGCCTGAAGAGGAAAAAACATGGAAGTGCAATTGGTAAGTTGCTGGAGGCTTAAATGTGAACAAGATTGAGAGTTAAAAACTCCATGGGTCCCAAACATAAGAGGACACCCCACAATATTGTGAGATTTACTTTCAGAATGTCTACCAGGTTTCCACAGTGAGTGTTAGAGAAACATCCCTTTGTCCTCTCAGCCAGGGGCTGGGGGAAAGGCAAATAAGATAACTGGTTTTTTTTTTTTTTTTTTTTTTGGCTATTTATGTTTGGTTTATTTTTTTTTAATTTATTTTTTATTGGTGTTCAATTTACTAACATACAGAATAACCCCCAGTGCCCGTCACCCATTCACTCCCACCCCCCGCCCACCTCCCCTTCCAACACCCCTAGTTCGTTTCCCAGAGTTAGCAGTCTTTACGTTCTGTCTCCCTTTCTGATATTTCCCACACATTTCTTCTCCCTTCCCTTATATTCCCTTTCACTATTATTTATATTCCCCAAATGAATGAGAACATATAATGTTTGTCCTTCTCCGACTGATAACTCTGTTTTTAATGAGGCCTGCACTCAAGGGACGTGAGTTAACCAGAGCCTAACAAATCTAGAAAAGGGAAACACCCAATTCCAGCCCACTACAGTCATCTTGTCTCACTTAAAGAAGGATAAAAAAGTAAGAAACTCTGTGAAGCTTACTGTCCAGAATTATAATTACAGGCTAATAAAACATTTCCCCTCCTGAACACCTCACCAAACCATTAGTAAAGGCCTATTTATAGAATTCCTTTGACCCAGCATAGCATGTTAATCTATCAGGAAAAAGTGGTAAGCCATACCAAAAGGAAAAAATAACATTTGAAAGGACAGACAAAACACTAGAAAAAATCATATCAGACTATTTAAAGGAACAAACTGGATATTTAGAACAATTATGATTAATATGCTATGAACTTTAATGGAGGGATCCCTGGGTGGCGCAGCGGTTTGGCACCTGCCTTTGGCCCAGGGCGCGATCCTGGAGACTCGGGATCGAATCCCACATCGAGCTCCCGGTGCATGGAGCCTGCTTCTCCCCCTGCCTATGTCTCTGCCTCTCTCTCTCTCTGTGACTATCATAAATAAATAAAAATTAAAAAAAAAAAGAACTTTAATGGAAAAAGTAGAGAGCAGGCCAGAACAGATAAACTATGCAAGCTGAGCTATGGAAATCATAAGAAAGAACTGGAAAGAAATGCTAGAGATTAAAAACACTGTACCAGAAATGAAGAATGCCTTTGATGGGCTTATTAGTAAAGTAAATATGACTGAGTATAGAATCCCTGAACCAAAAGATATATCAAAACCAAAAAAAGCAAAAAGAATAAAGACAAAAAATGAAAGAAACAAATGAACAAAATATCCAAGGACTGTGGTACAACTAAAAAAGGTATAACATATGCATAATAAGAACACCAGTTGAAGAAGAGAGAAACAAAAACCATTTGAAACAATAATAGCTGTTAATTTTTCCAAATCAACGTCAGACACAAAACCACAGATCCAGGAAGTTCAGAGAACATCAAGTAGAATAAAAGCCAAAAATTTATACCTAGGCATATTGCTTTCACTACAGAAAATTGAAGATAAAGAAAAAATCTTGAAGGAAGCCATAAGGAAAACAATATGTTATATAGAGAAAAACAAAGGGAAGAAATACATCTGACTTCTGGGAAACCATGTAAGCAAGAAAGGAGTGGAGTGAAATATTTAAAATATTGAGAAAGAGAGAGAGAGAGAATAAAACGATTTTAAAAACCACAAACCTAGAATTCTGTAACCTACAAAATTATCCTTCAACATTGACAAAGTGACATCACCAAGATGGCAAATTGGGAGATCTCAACTTTAATCTCTACCATAAAGAACAATTAGACAGCTATTTATGATCAGAAATAGCTCTGGGAGAGTTTAGGAGTCCACTTAAAAAGCCTCAGAACACATTGGAGCGTAAAAACAAAATAACAACAGGGTAAGGGCAGGAGAACAGTTTCATTTTGCCTAAATCCTCCTCCCATTCCTCAAGCTGACGCTGCTCAGAGCCAAGAGGCAAATCCCCAGCCTGAAAAATTTCCCCTCACTGGGAAAAGAACAGAGTGAGTAACCAGCTTCTGCAGACTTTTGGGGCACTGCACAAAGGACCTGCTTCATAGTTTTATTCCATGCAGAGCCCAGCAGAGCTGAAAGGTCTAGAAATAGATAGGGACAAGGGAAAAATCAGTTTACCAGTATTAGCTTTGTGACAGGAGCACCTACATTCCCAGTGGCCTAAATTGTAGATCTTAGTAGCCCTCACTACTGGGGAATCTCAACAGCTCTTTCAGACCATGAAAAGCCTCATAGCTAATATCACTGACCCCATCATGAACCCCAGGAGACTGCTCCCAGAGGACCCCAGCAGCATTTGCCACTAAGGAAACCAACAGCCGGCAATAGTTGCTACAGACCCTCTGCAGAGTTTACAACTTAGGGTCCCACAATATATTGCAATCTCAGGTTGCACCTCCTTGATATCCTCTTGATTCACACCTTCACACACTGAAGCCACCCCAGCAGTGCTGCTGTGGATTCCTTGGGCCCCAGAATGCACACGAGTAGCCAACTCTAGCTTAAATGACTGCATGGGTATATAATGACAACACAGTGCTCTGTGGCTGACCCCTACTACTTTGTGTGTGCCTGTGGTTGCCCCAGCAACCAAACAAGTGTACACCAACCCAGGCACCCACAGTTGCTTGGACAACAGAGCCAGTGCCAGCTCTCTCACTGATGAGCAATACTGTACATGCTCAAAGTTAGCGTCTTTAGCTATACATCTATATGTCAACAGCCCTGACTTCTGCCACTGCTTTCCAATGCCATGTACATACTCAAAGCTAGGCCCTGAAGCCACAAAGTTTATGCTTACAGCAAAGGTCTCTGCAACTTCTTGTGAGCCCAAATCCAGACCCAAGTCCTGCCACTGGTCCTGTGTACACCCATAGCTAGATACTACAGCTGTCTCACTACAGCTGGCTCACTTACAGCTCACCTCTGCAACCAACAAACCTGTATACTGCTGCCAGACTCTGATCAGACCTCTATTACCATGTTTGTGCCTATGAGCAACAACTGCAGCTGCATGAATGCATGCTGACAGCCTAGGCCCACTTAGCTGCTCAAGCATTCAACCCAAACCTAACTTCCATCACCAGCTCCCACTGCCATGACATGGCTATGAATATGCAACTGAAGGCTGACAATCCAGATTCACATAGTTGTCCAAGTGTCTGCACTAGGCCTCAGCCCTGTTGCTAGTCCAGGCCTTTGCCACTGTATATGTGCCCGTATATGTGCCTGCAACTAGCCCCTGCCACCACAAAGACCCTGCAAGTGAACATATGCACACCACGTCTCTGGACACTACCACACCTACCCTGGCCCCATGTTGTTGGATCTAAAGGTGCAGCTGAAGACCCCAGAAACTCTTGTGGCCACCATAGAACCCTTGCAGTTTTTTCAACCAAGGATCATACATTGCTGGTATCATAGGCACCAGATGCCTGACTTAATGAGAGACTATACCTCCTTGGGCTAAGAGCTTCCATCACTCCTGCATTTGGCTATCCATATCAATGGACCCAGGGCCATGACACATTCCATAATCTTCCCACTGCAGGTAAAAATCTTTCCTTATCAAAATAAGTGGGGGTTCCAGGTGGCTCAGATGGTTAAATGTCTCCTTTTGGCTCAGGTCATGAACTCCAGGTCTTGGGATCAAGCCCCATGTCAGGCTCCTGGCTCAGGGAAGACTTTGATTCTCCCTCTCCCTCTGTCTCCTCCCTTTACTCATTCTCTCTCTCTCTCTCATCAAATGAATAAATAAAATCCTTAAAAAAATAAGTGAATAAAATCTAGATGAAGTGATTGTGTCTTTAAAATCATGGACACGTACACAAGGCAACAGAGATCACAAATAATTAGAGAATCAAAACCACCAAACAGACAGAATAAAATTCCCACTAATTGACCCCGAGACATAGCAATACACAACTTATGTAACAAAGAATTCAAATTAATTGTTCTAAAGAACTTCAGAGGGCAACAAGAGAATGCAGTTAACAACTTAACAAAATCAAGAAAGCAGTACAAGATTAAAATGAGAAGCTCAACACAGAGACAGAAAACATTAAATAAATAAATAAATAAATAAATAAATAAATAAATAACCAAACAGAAATTTTAGAGTGGAGGAATATGACTGAATAAAAAGTGCAACAGAGAGCTCTAAAGGCAGACTGCTCAGTTAGAATAAAGAACA
This sequence comes from Canis lupus dingo, assembly GCF_003254725.2. Taxonomy (NCBI): domain Eukaryota; kingdom Metazoa; phylum Chordata; class Mammalia; order Carnivora; family Canidae; genus Canis; species Canis lupus. The sequence continues at coordinate 25,080,138 of NC_064261.1, read as the reverse complement.
ATGAACTTAGTCAAGTATCTACTGAAAGACAAAAGAAAAAAGAATTAAAAGAAGTGACAAAAGCCTACATGATTTATATGACATTATTAAGTAAAACAATATAACTATTATGAAAATACTAGAAGAAGAGAGAGAGAAAGGGGCATAAAGCTTGTTTAAAAATTAATGCCTGAACATTTCCCAGCTTTTGAGAAAGATATGGACAACCAATTACATAAAGCTTAAAAATCCCCAATCAGGTTTAGTCCAAAGAAGACTACACCAAAACACATTATAATAAAACTGCTAAAAATCAAAGAAAGAAATATATTAATTTCCCTTCCTGCTATTTTTTTATTGGTGTACAGAAATGCAACAGGTTTCTACATTTCTGTATTTTGTATCCTACAAATTTACTGGTCATTTATCCACACTAATAGTTTGTGATAACAATTTTTTAATCAAAATAGATTTGATTTTAAAAAATGGGATTTTTAAAAAATTATAAGATATATCATCTAAAAATAGCAACAGTTTTTACTTCTTTCTTAGCAATTTTGATGTTGTTTACTTATTTTACTTGTCTAATTGCTGTGGTTTGGACCTCCAGTACTATATTGAATAAAAGTCATGAGAATTGAAACTTTGTATTGTTTCTGATCTTATAGGAATTGTTTTCAGCTTTTCGCCATTAAGCATAATGTTAGCTGTGGGTTTTTCCCATATGTCCTTTATTATGTTGAGACATTTTTCCTCTATACATTTGTTACTGAGAGAGTTTTATCATGAATGCATGCTGAATTTTGTCAAATGCTTTTCCTGCATCTATTGAAATAATCATATGATTTTCAACCTTATTTTATTAATGTGATAAATGATATTGACTGATTTGCAAATGTTGAACTATCCTTGCATCCCTGTATTAAATGCCACATAATCATGATGAATGGTCATTATAGTGTATCTTTGAAATCAATTTCGAGTATTTTTTTAGAGTGTTTGCATCTATGTTCATCAGGAATATTAGTCTACAATTTTCTCTTTTTTAGCACAGCCACTATGAAAAATGGCATGGAGGTTCCTCAAAAATTAAAAATAGAAACACCATATTATACATTAATTCTGACTATTTACCCAAAGGTGTAAAGCTAATTAGAATAGATATTCACTCCAAAGTTTATTACATTATTTACAATCGCCTTACTTACTTACAACCTAAGTATCCATTGATAGATAAAGGGATAAAAATATGAGGCATATGCACACAATGGAATATTACTCAGCTATAAAAAGAATAATGTTTTGCCACTTGCAACAACATGGATGGACCTAAAGGGTATTATGCTATGTGAAATAAGTCAGACAGAGAAAGAAAAAATACCATACAAGTGAAATCTCACTTCTATCTGCGATCTAAAACAAACAAACAAAAAAAAAAAAAAAAAAAAAAAAAAAAAAAAAACACCCAAAAGAAACAGACTTATAAAGAGAACAAACTGGTGGTTCCCAGAGAGGAGTGGACCAAATAGCTAAAGGATATTATGAATTCCAGTTATAAAATAAATAAGTCACTGGTATATAAAGTACAACATAGAAATTATAATTGGTAATACTGTAATAACTTTGTATGGTGACAGGGGTAACCACACTTACTGTAGTAAGCATCTTGTAATGTATACAATTCTTAAATCACTATGTTGCACATATGAAACTAATATAATATTGTATGTCAACTATATTTTAATTAAAAATAAAATTAAAAGGATAAAATTAAATTTTTGAAAGCATCAAGAGAAAAGAACCTCATCAGATGCAAGGAAACCACAAAAGACCATAAGTTAATTTCTCAGCAAAAACCTTTGAGATGATATACTCAAACTGCTAAAGAAAAAATTTGCCATCAAAAATACTTTTCCTGACAAAGCTATCCTTCAGAATTAAAAGAGAGATAAAAACAGTCCCAGACAAGCAAAAGATGAAGGAATATATCATCACTAGAACTGACTTTAAAAAAAAAACTGCTAAACTGCAAAAGGGAGTTATTCAGTCTGGAAAGAAAAGAGTACTAACTAGTAACAAGAAATCATAGGAAAGTATAAAATTCATTGGTAAAGGTAAATATATGGTCAAATTCAGAATACATTAATATTGTAATGATTGTGTGTAAATGACTTGTAACTCTACCATAAAGCTTAAAAGATAGAAGATTAAAAATAGTTATAGCAAAATTAATTTGTTACTGGATATTCAATATAAATATACATAAATTGTGATATCAAGCACATAAAATGTATGATGGAGTGGAACTGTTGAGATTTTGTATGCAAAAAAAAATTTAAGTCATTTTTAGCTTAAAATAGATTGTCATAAACATGTTCTATATAAGCCTTATGGAAATCACAAAGCAAAAACCTACACAAGATACATAAATGATTAAGAGAAAAGATTGAAAACATACCACTATAGAAAATGATTGAATTACAAAGAAAAACAGTAAGAGACAATGAAGGAAAATGAAGGATCTAGAAAACAATAAGCAAAATGACATAGCCTTTACCTATCAGTAGTTAGTTTAAATGTAAATGGACTACCTTCTTCAATCAAATGACAGAGTGATTAAATGTAAAATAACATAAAGATAAAATAAAATAAATAGACCCAACTAATGCTTCCTAAAGACACTCACTTCAGCTTTAAGAAACAGATAGGCTCAAAGTAAAGGGGTAGAAAAGAGATATCTCATGCAAATGGAAGCGGAAAGAGAACAAAGGTAGCTATATTTATATTATACTAAATAGACTTCAAGTCAAAACTGTAATAAGGGATAAAGAAGGTCATTATATAATTATAAAAGGATTGATTAAACAAGAGAAAATAACAATAGTGAATGTATATGAACCTAACAATAGAGCACCAAAATATATTCATCTATTATTGACAGATTTGAAGGAGAAAAGAGACAGCAATACAAAAATAGTAAAGGACTTCAACACCCCCACTTTCAACAATGTCTAGATCACCCAGACAGAAAGACTATAAGGAAGCATTAGAATCTAACCTTCAGAACAAATGGACCTAACATAGACAAAATTTTTCATTCAACAGAAGAATACACATTTTTTTCAAACACACAAAGCAAGTCTTAACAAACTTATGAAGACTGAAATCACAACAAATATTTCCAATGACAGTAGTATAAAACTAGAAATTAACAACAAGAAGAAACATGGAAAATTCACAAATATGTGGAGGTTGAATAATCTGAACTAATTGGTAAAGAAATCAAAAGGGAAATAAAGATATAAAGATGGAAACACAATGTATGTAAAGAATACATCTAAATAGGTCTAAGACGGATGTTCCTAGCAGTCAATGCCAACATTAAGAAAATAAAAGATATAAAATAAACAACCTAAGTCTACACCTCAAAGGTCTAAAAAAATAACAAAATGTCCTAAGTCAGTAAGAGGAAGAAAATAACAAAGATCAGAGGAGAATTAAATGAACAGAGATTAGAAAGATAATAAGAAAGCTTAACAAATTGAGTTACTTTTTTTGAAAAAGATATAATTTAGCTAGACAGACAAAGAAAAAAGGAGAGAAGACTCAAATAAATGAAAGTATAAATGTAAAAGGAGATATGACAACAGATATGACTTAAATGCAGAGGTCTATAAGAAACAAATAAATAGCAACAAATCCAATAAAAGAAATGGATGAATTTCTATAAGTATACAAACTACCAAGTCAGAATAATGAAGAGATAGAAGATTTTAACAGACCAATAGTAAGGAAATTAAATCAGCAATCAAATATCTCTCAACCAAGAAACATCCAGAACCAGATCTAGAACCAGATGGTTTTGCTAGTGTGTTAAACCAAATATTTAGAGAAAAAATGCTAATATTTCTCAAACTGGTCCACAAAATTCAAGAGGAAGAAATATATCTAGATTCATTTTGAGGCCAACATTACCCTGAAAAGAAATCTGGACAAAGACACTACAAAAAAAGAAAACTAGCTCATTACTACTAATGAACATTGATCCAAAAATCTTTGACAAAATACTAGCAAACTGAATCCAAAAGCATATTAAAAGAATTGAACACTAGATCAATTGGGATTTATTCGTGATTCAAGGATGGCTCAATAGGAACCCTTGTACATGATCAATGAGAATGCAAGTTAGTATAGCCATATAGAAAACAGTATGGTGGTTTCTCAAAAATTAAAAATAAAACGATCACATGATCCAGCAATTCATCTTCTGAGTATATACCCAAAAGAAATAAAATCACAATCTTGGAGACATATTAGTACTCTCATGTTTAATGCAGCATTATTCATAATAGCTGTGTGTGTGTGTGTTTATATAAAATAACATACGATAGTATATATGTAATATGGTATGTATATGTGATAAATATTATTCATCCTTAAAAAAGGAAAGCTTGTCATTTGCAGTATCAATAAAATCTAGGGGCTATTACATTAAGTGAAATAAGCCATACACACAAACTGATAGTAACAAAAGTATAATAGTGATTACCAGGGGCTGAGAGTTTCTGGTAAAGGGAAAATATTAATCACAAGGCACAACGTTTCAGTTACAAAATGAATACATTTTGAACACTTACTGTGTATAATGTAAACATAGTTAATTATGATATATACTTGAAAATGCATATCTAAAATATACATAAATTTGTCAAAAATAAACAAAATAAATTTAAAAAGTGAAGGAGAAGGCTTTCTCAGTCAAAAAAATTGAGAGAATTTGTTGCAGTATATCTCTCTTTCAAGATATGTTAAAAGTTCTTTAGAAAGAAAAAAATATAGTTCAGAAATTTGGAGAAATGAAGAGTATTAAAAAAGGAATAATTATGGGTAAAATAATAACGTTTATATTTCTTATTAATTGATCCAAAAGGTAACTGTATGTTCAAAATAATAATAGCAACAATGTATTGAATTGCATAAGCTTAAATAAATATGCTTATATAAAGTAAAATGAAAAATAGCAATAATGAATGGGACAAGAGGGAGGAATATGAATTATTTTGTTTTTATAAAGTATTCACACTACCAAAGAGGTGGTATACTGTTACTTGAAAGTAGATTTGTATTATTTGTGAGTGTATATTGTAAATTCTAAGGCAATCACTTTTTAAAAAAGGAAAATATAAAAAAATAAATGAAAGAAGGAATCTAAATTATATGTTAAAAAATAAGTAAAATGGAATCATAACATGCTCAATTAGTGTATAAAATATCACATAAGGCACGAAAAGAATGGAAAGCAAAAATCAGACAAAGCACAAGCGCATAGTATTCATCTAACTATATCAATCATTTCGAACATCAGTGGTTCAAAAAATAAAATATTGTTTATACAAAAAATAAAGCACCAGATAGTACACTGGTAAATTCTACCAAACATTTAAGGAAGCAATTATGCCAATTCTCTGTAATGTATTTCAGAGAAAAAGTATGGAGAATCCTAACTTATTCTATGAGACCAGCACTACCATAAAACCAAAATCAGATGAACACATATAAGAAAATAAAATTACAGACTAATATTTCTCATGAATACAGCTATTAAAAGTCTCAATTGGGATGCCTGGGTGGCTCAGCAGTTAAGCATCTGCCTTCATCTCAGGTTGTGATCCTTCAGCTCAGGTTGTGATCCTGGAGTCCTAGGATTGAGTCCTGTATCAGACTCCCTGCATAGAGCTTGCTTCTCCCTCTGCTTTGTCTCTGCTTCTCTTTCTTTGTGTCTTTCATGAATAAATAAGTAAAATCTTTTAAAAAATTATCAATAAAATATTAGTCAATTTAATCCAAAATAGCAAACTGAGAATGGAGGAAACTTCTTCAACTTTTCAAAATCTACAGATAATATTATACTTTGTAATGTAATTAAAATCTTTCTCATCAAGATTAGCTACAAGGCAAGGATGTCCCTTCTCACCATTCCTTTCTAAAATTATATTGGAAGTTCTAGCTAATACAATACAACAAGAAAAGGAAATTAAATGTATACACACTTGGAAGAAAGGAACAAAACTATCTTTATTCACAGATTATATATTTTTCTATCTAGAAAATCTGAAGGAATGGATTCTTTAAACTCCTGGAACTGATCGTAGCAAAATTGCAGGGACACAGGTTAATATGACAAATACCCACCATTTGCTTCAACGTGGATGGAATGGAGGGTATTATGCTGAGTGAAATAAGTCAATCGGAGAAGGACAAACATTATATGGTCTCATTCATTTGGGGAATATAAATAATAGTGAAAGGGAATAGAAGGGAAGGGAGAAGAAATGGGTAGGAAATATCAGAAAGGGAGACAGAACATGAAGACTCCTAACTCTGGGAAATGAACTAGGGGTGGTGGAAGGGGAGGAGGGCAGAGGGTGGGGGTGAATGGGTGACGGGCACTGAGGGGGGCACTTGACGGGATGAGCACTGGGTGTTATTCTGTATGTTGATAAATTGAACACTAATAAAAAATAAATTTATTATTAAAAAAAAACAAAGAATAAACTCTAAAATCTTATAATGAAAACAAAACAAGGAAAATAAATTAGTTTTCTTCTACAAAAAAAAAAAACAAAAAAACAAAAGTCAATCACTTTTCTATATACTAGCAATAAACAAATAGAATTTGAAATTAAAGACATGATGCCATTTATATTAGCACCCCAAAAATAAAATACTTAGGTATAAATCTAACAAAATATATTTTTAATTTATATAATGAAAATTTCAAAAGTCTGATAAATAAAGTCAAATAAGAACGCATAGAGAGCTACTCTATGTTCATGGTAAAGAAGATTCAATAATGTCAAGATATTAATTCCTCCTACTTGATTATAAATTCAATATAATCTCAATCAAAATTACAGTAAGATATTTTGTGGTTATTGACAAACTAATTCTATAATTTACATAGAAAAGCAAAAGACTCAGAACAGTCAATATAATATTAAAGGAATGACACTGACTTCAAGACTTATCACAAAACTATAATAATAGGGATAGTGTTGTATTGATGGAAAAATAGATCAATGTAACACAATAGAGAGCACAGAAATAAATATATTCAACTTATAAATATGGTCAGCATCACAAATCTGGTCAGCTGATCTTTGACAAAGGCATAAAACTAATACAATGGAGCAAAGATAGAATTTTCAACAAATGTTGTTGGATTGCCTGGGCATCCATATTAAAAAAAGAAAAAAAAATCAATCTAGAAGTTATATAATTCCCAAAAATTAACCCAAAATAGGTCACAGTAAAACTCCTAGAAGATAGCAAAGGGAAAAACCTAAATGATCTTTGATACAATGATAACTTTTTAGGGATATCTGGGTGGTTCAGTGGTTAAGCATCTCCCTTTGGCTCAGGGTGTGATCCTAGAGTCCCAGGATGGAGTCCCTCTTGGGATCCCTGCATGAAGCCTGCTTCTCCCTCTGCCTATATCTCTGCCTCTCTCTCTCTCCCTCTCTCTCTCTGTCATGAATAAATAAATAAAATCATTTTAAAAATTATAGCTTTTTAGATATAATATCAAAGGCATAATCTATCAAATAATTAATGAGCTGAACTTCATTATATTTAAAAACGTCTGCTTTATGAAAGGTAATCTTAAGAATATGAGCAGATGAGGCATAGATTTGCAGAAAATATTTGTGAAAAGACACATCTGATAAAGAACAGATTTTTTCAAAGTAAAAATTTCTCAGAAAATAAGAAAACAATCTGAATTTTAAAATGAATCAAAGTTCTTAAAATCCTTAACATCTTATCAAAGAAGACATATAGATAGCAAATAGCCATAGGAAAAGATGGTCCATGCCATTTGTCCTCAGGGAAATGCAAATTATAACAATGATGAAACACCACTATGATAATAAGATGCCACAATATTAACTATTGAAGTAACCAGAATTCCAAACACTGAAAACACAAAATGTTAATGAGGAAATAGAACAACAGGAACCCTCATACTTTGTTGGTAGGAATGTAGAATGGTACAGCCATTATGGAATATAATTTAGCTGTTTTTTGTTTGTTTGTCTGTTTTGTTTTATAAACCTAAACATACCCTCACCATACAATTCAGTAACAATAAGCTCCTTGGAATTTGCCCAGAAGAGTTAAAAACTAATATTCACACAAAAGTCTGCACACAGATATTTATAGCAGCTTTTTTCATAATTGTTAAAACTTGGAAGGAAGCAAGGTGTCCTTCAGTAGGTGAACATATAAACTATAGTACATCCAGACAATAGAATATTATTAGCATTGAAAAAACAATAGTCTCTCAGGGCACATGGATGGCTCAGTGGTTAAGTGTCTGCCTTTGGCTCAGGTCATGATTCCAGAGTCCTGGGATCAAGGTCCCTGCAGGGACCTGCTTCTCCCTCTGCCTATGTCTCTGTCTTTCTCTGTATGTCTCTCATGAATAAATAAATAAATAAAATCTTTTAAAGAAAAGAAATAGGCTCTCAAGCCATGAAGAGACATGGAGGAAACCTAAATGCATAGTATTAAACCAATCTGAAAGGGCTACATACTGTATGATTTCATTCTGAGAAAGACAAAACTATAGAGACAGTAAAATCATCAATGGTTGGGGAAGGAAGGGAGGATAAGCTTGTGGAGTACAGAGGATTTTTAGGGCAGTGAAAATAAAACGTAGAATATCATAATTATGGATACATGTAATTATACACTTGTCCAACCCCATAGAACATACAACACTATGAGTTAACTGTAATGTAACTGTGGTCTTTGGATGATTATGATATGTCAATCTAGGTTTATCAGTTGTAACAAACGTACCACTCTGCTGGAGGATGTTGATGACAGGACTGACTGTACATGTGTTGGGGAAGGGAGAATATGAAAAATCTCGATACCTTTATCTCAACTTTGCTAGGAACCTTAAAATTCTCTAAAAATAAACCTTTAAAAATCTATAAGCATACTGTAATCCTTATAATAATATTTTAAGCTCTTCAGATGCTGATCCCATCACCTCTGTCATTTATGGGTCTGTTTCTAATGACTGAATGTTAACTACCTGGGAGTCACAATGCTGCTTCTTTGAATGTCTAATAATTTTTGTTGAGTGCTAGATATTGTGTTGTTCTACTGTTGAGTATCTGGAATTAGTTGTATCCCTTTAAAGCATGCTAAAGTTTGCTTAATCAGAGGATTATTATTATTATTTGTGAATAAGGCTGACCCATTCTAGACTTGTTTCAATCTCTGTTAAGGTGGGGGGTTTAGTATGGCCTCTCTATTTTAGCCATACTGCTAATAAATGACTTTATTTATTTAGTATTTCTAGTTGTTCAGTATCATTAGTATTGTTCACCTTGTCTAACCAGACAGAATTCAGACATCTCCCAACACTATGTGAACTTTGAGAATTGTTTAATTTGTAACTCCTCATAAATTGTTCTTTTTCTGACTCATGGAATTTCTACTTATGCATATACAGATTATATTCCAGCCAGATAAACAAGAAGACCACCATTTTTGTTTCAGATAAACAAAAATTTCTGAAAACTTTTCTGCATATATTTCCTTGTTTTTAGTACTCTGTCCCACAAATGTCGTCCACCTCAGCTTCCCTGGACTTTTTTCTTTAACCACTCAATTCAGCAAGACTCTTCAGTTCTGTTTATATTTCTTTCCCTGATTTTGGAGCCAGAAAAATGACTTCAATATGAAGATGGGACATTCTGAGGTCTGACCTTATTTGTTTTCCTTCTGTTTGGGATCATAGTCATGCACCATTTGACAAATTTATTTTTATTTGTTTGCTTATTTGTTTGTTTAATGGCAGGAGAGTAAGTCTGATCCTGTTTACTGTTTCATGGCCCAAACAAACAAACAAAATATATATATATTGAGTAGTTCTGGAATTAATTAATATATAATGACAAGTTAATGACAAGTTTCTTGTTAATATGTTGAATTTGAAGAGTTTGTGACATATTAACTTGAAAATAATCACCAGGTAATAGAATATTTGACAATTTATGAGAGTCATTTGGAAGAATGTATATTGTAGATATATTTTCATGGACCTGAAAGTTTGTGGCAGAGGAGTAGAAGTGGGAACAATTAAGACTTAAGTGATGGATGCATAAATAAAGTTTTGGGTGTTAATGAGAGGTTAGAAGTAAGGAAGTAGTGATTACATCTTATTAATTAAATTTTATAAATTTTGCCAGAAAAAATATGCATATGATGATGGAGGAAAATAGCCACCCAGTTATAAATTATTTAAATTAGTAATCATCTGTGTTCCCCATTTCACATTAGAATCTTTATTTACATTCAGAGCTCATTCCCCCTTCTTATGGATAAGTTGCTCAGGACCTTAACCAAAATGGAAAGTAGGTCAATAAATTGAGATAAGGTAAAACTTCATTTAGACTCTACCAAACTCAAATAATATGGACATATCCAATAATATATAGGGAGATGTGATATGCTTTGGTTAGGTATAAAGTATCATCCAAGATCAATGTTAAGATCTAGGACAAAAAATAATAGTAACTAACAACTAAAAAATATTGTCTTTTTTCTATTGATCTTCTTTTATTTTTCTTAATTATTAATTTAAATTTATAACCTACTATCCTTGGAAGCTTTCTTAGGGACCAGACACTGTAGTTTATCATCATTATGAAAATCGTCTTCAGGAAAGGTTAACCAAATGAAGAGGTTATGTATTAAGTTAGTGGCAGAACCAGAAGTAGGTAGAGCTCAATCCTTCTGACATTCAGACCAGATATCTTTTCACTAAGTAGGCATGTGCCCAAAACTGGCTACTTATTTACTAAATTGCTTCTCATTCTCCCTTGACACACACTTCAGCTAAAACTAGAGCCTCACTTGAAGTTAGGTAACTTCACCTGTCCTTTTAGCCTGCATACTAAATCCTCCTGCAGCATTCACTACTCTTTCCTTCCATTTTCTAGATTCTATCAAAGACCAAGGTAACCCCCAATAAGCCACATGTTGAAATGGCAGAGCTTCTGTTAGTCTGGATCCTACATAACTGTGAGGATCATCCTCTGCCTTCTACCACCTACTTTTGGACTTTGAGCGAATGAGAAATAATTGTGTTGTCACTGAGATTTACAGATACATTTTTCATAGCAGCAAGTTCTGCCTTAATAAAGATCTATAACTTTATGTATGATAATAATCTGGGAACATGTTTTAATAGTCTAAAACCAGAATTCATTGAAAAATGGGGACACAGAATGATACACTTAAAATGTAAAATGCAATCTTCTGTGCATTACCTTTGTGTCATGTCTGAATCTATTTCAATCATAAAGAGGGAGACTAGATCAAGCAGTGGTGATTTCTATACAACCTTGAGTAGAACTTGTAATCTTTGCTCAATGCATAGAAGATGCTAAAACTAGAATAGGAAGCTAATCCTAAAGCTGTGCTGGGAAGCATAATTTTGTACTTGGGTGCAAGAATTCTGGGAACAGTCAAGAGCAAATAAGTGTGAATGTGACAGCTGGGGTGAGCTAAACAGCTTCCTTATTAAAAAAGAAGGGGGGAATCCCTGGGTGGCTCAGTGGTTTAGTGCCTGCCTTCAGCCCAGGGCGTGATCCTGGAGTCCCGGGATCGAGTTCCATATCCGGCTCCCTGCATGGAGCCTGCTTCTCCCTCTACCTGTCTCTCTCTCTCTCTCTCCCTCTCTCTCACGAATAAATAAATAAAATCTTAAAAAAAACAAGATGACATCAGGTTCTTAAATTTTTGTGTATGAACTATTTGGGACATGATATACAGTTGGGTTTTGCTTTCTTCACCCAGTTTTAGAAAGACACTCATAACACATTTCTTGATACTCACAGCACTAACACCACCCTCCTTCTGAAAATAACCTTTTAAATCAAGTATTCATCATCTTCCCTATTGGAAAATTGGTCATCCATTCCCATTAGCAACCAGTCTTAGTCACTCAACGTCACACAAGGAAGACTCTTAAGACAAAGTGTAGAACTGGTTGGTGCAGACTGGACTACCACATCAATTTTTCCTTGTATTAGAGTTTGTTCACTGAATTTCATTGCCTGCCTTAACACAGTCATCTATCTGAGCTCATTGACTGGTCTGAACTTACACAGGTTATTTGAAAGATAAAGGTCAGATAAACAGCAGACTGCTATAACCACATTTATTATCAGTCCCCCTACCCCCACCCCCACCTGCCTCACTAACTTTCAACATCATCAGTGTCATCTGGAGCAAGAGAACAGTAAATTAAATGTGGCAGATCATGAAACAGGAGCCAAGAATAAAGCCACAGATTCGTGATAGATAATGCCAAGTTCGACCTTATTAACCTTTAAAAAACCACACTTCTCTGCCAAGTCAATATCTAAACCTTGTTATATACAGAACACCTAGATAGTCAAATTGCTGCTGGTTTTAATCAGAGGATGACAAAGATGCAATTAGATGTGGCTAGGAGATGAAGCTGAAGTCCTTCCTCAAGGGAATTTGCTGCCTGCTGAAATTTCAGACTATGAAGTTTTGAAAATTATTTTTTCACTCCCTGCCTTGGCATCTTGCTAATTTTATACCACTGGCCTTCAGACTTTGATTTTCTTTTAAGATTCACATATATTCATTCATAAATCAAGGCATCCTCAAGAAAGAAAATATCAAAAGTATCTCCAGTGCAATGAAGGAATCATCTTGTACTCTACTAATTCTAATAGACTATAACTTTGATGCTGTCCTTTGGGTACAGGATCTTTCTTTGAGGTCAACAGCAAATGGAATGGGATACATCACAGAATATAGATTCTATAAGATGTAATTGGTACTCATCAATTACTTTTTAAAACAAGATTTATTTATTTATTCATGAAAGACACAGACTGAGAGAGAGAGGCAGAGATATAGGCAGAGGCAGAAGCAGGCTCCTCACAGGGAGCCCAATGCAGGACTCGATCCCAGTTCCCAGGATCATGACCTGAGCCAAAGGCAGGAACCCAACTGCTGAGCCACCCAGGTGTCCTTCGTCAATTACTATTAAAATGGCTGGCCTATATTTGGCTGCTTTTCTCTCAATATTGTGGGAAATGGAAAGTTATTCAAGGGACCAGGGTGAGGATGTCGGGAGATCCTAAGAACTGACTCAATATCACAAAGTCCTAAAGGCTAGAAAGAAACAAGATGGTTAACCAAAGATGTCAAAAGGCAACTTAATTGAGCTAGATTATGGGAACAATTCTTGAAAACCCAGAACATGCCTTAGCTGGCAAGACAATAATGTACACCAAACCCATAAAGGTAGAAGAGCCTGGAAATGCAATTCTTATTAAGAAGTCAAAATTAATTGTATCTAACATTTGGGTCTATTCCATAACCTAGCCAATATATTTTTTAATACTAGTTTTAAAAAACAGTACTGGGAAAATTAGAAAGTAACATTGACTCAGCATATTGGATATTGTGATAAATAACTAAAGAGAGAGAGGAAAAGCCATGGGATAGAAAAGAAAATAGAAGAAGCCCAAGCTCAAAGCATACACATAAGAAAAAAAAAAATGAGTACTTGGTTAAGAGCAGAACCAGAGGGCGGCCCGGGTGGCTCAGCGGTTTAGCGCCGTCTTCGGTCCAGGGCGTGGTCCTGGAGACCCTGGATAGAGGGCATCGGGCTCCCTGCATGGAGCCTGCTTCTCCCTCTGCCTGTGTCTCTGTCTCTGTCTGTCTCTCTCTCTCTCTCTGTCTCTCATTAATAAATAAATAAAATCTTAAAAAGAAAGAGCAGAACCAGAGGAGCTAGAAACTTAGAATAAGGAATTCAAGGAACAGGAGGAGGCTCATGGACCAGTAGCATCTGTATAATCTGGGAGCTTTTTGTAGATGCAGAAACTTAGGCTCCATCCTACTTTGAATCAGACTTCACATTCTAACAAGATGATTTGGAGGTCTCTAAAATTTAAGAACCGTATTCAAGATTTTCATCAGAAAGAACAGAACCAGACTGACTCAATAGTAGACCCATAAATACTTGAAGGAGGGGAGGTAACAACCTCTGTCTTTATGCTAAAAGTCTGTACTTTCTGTAAAGAAAGTGAGCTGTCTAGTTGTATCTTATGGGGTTTGGGGCCTGGGAGAGAAGGAAGACAGAGTTCTGGGCTTCACCCCCAGAGTTTCAATTTCTGGGCCAGGGCTGGGAAATTTTCATTTCTAACAAGGTCCCAGGTAATGCCACTGCTGCTGCTCCAGTGACCATACTTTAAGAACCATTGGCCAAGATGATCAAGCACAGCAATCAACCTGGGAATAAAAACAGAAATTATTCAGGAACAGATGAACAACTCTAGGTCTAAGAGTCAAATATGTCTCTAGATATTGCCAAATATCCCCGTGGAGTGAAGGAAGCACATTGCCCCCAGCTGAGACCCACTGACTCCATCCAATCACTTGTGAGAATAATGGGGCCATCATCATCAGTGTAGACCAGCAGTTCTCACACATTAGCATGTGTCAGACATACCTAAAGTGCTTGCTAAAACAAGGGTTATGGGCCCCAGAGTTTCTGGCTCCCAACTGGTGTGAATGCAGCTGGTCTATGTACCACAATTTGAGAAATACTTGTTAGTCCATCCAGAGTTTAGATCAATAAATTTTTACTTCCTGGGACTGAAGACACAGATTCCTTCTTTAGAAGCATGTGGAGTCGAGGTAGAGGGTAGTTCTCTGCATATCTGTTTTGAAGATAAAAAGGGGAAAGGAACATTATCAGGTAAGCAATCAATAGGTTCTCTTCACCTTAACAGATCCACAAATAACTTAATCCTCTGATTAAGCGAACTTTAGCATGCTTTAAAGGGATACAACTAATTCCAGATACTCAACAGTAGAACAACACAATATCTAGCACTCAACAAAAACTATTAGACATTCAAAGAAGCAGCATTGTGACTCCCAGGTAGTTAACATTCAGTCATTAGAAACAGACCCATAAATGACAGAGGTGATGGGATCAGCATCTGAAGAGCTTAAAATAGTTATTATAAGGATTACAGTATGCTTATAGATTTTTAAAGGTTTATTTTTAGAGAATTTTAAGGTTCCTAGCAAAGTTGAGATAAAGGTATCGAGATTTTTCATATTCTCCCTTCCCCAACACATGTATAGTCAGTCCTGTCATCAACATCCTCCAGCAGAGTGGTACGTTTGTTACAACTGATTATCATAATCATCCAAAGACCACAGTTACATTACAGTTAACTCATAGTATTGTATGTTCTATGGAGTTGGACAAGTGTATAATTACATGTATCCATAATTATGATATTCTACGTTTTATTTTCACTGCCCTAAAAATCCTCTGTACTCCACAAGCTTATCCTCCCTTCCTTCCCCAACCATTGATGATTTTACTGTCTCTATAGTTTTGTCTTTCTCAGAATGAAATCATACAGTATGTAGCCTTTTCAGATTGGCTTAATAATATGCATTTAGGTTTCCTCCATGTCTCTTTAACTGTTCACATTTGTAGAGCTAGTCTGGTCAATGGACCTTAATGGCCAGTGGTAGACAAGCACACAAGAGGAGGGTATCAGAGGTCAGAGCAATAATTTTGATTGTGCGAGGTAAAAGCATTATTAGGAAATCCTGCTGTAGAGATCTGTGAGGATGGAATTAGAGAACTGAGTTTAGGGCTAAGACCTCTATTCTCCCTTTTCTCTGCCTCTGGCACTGCACCCCAATCCTACACATTAACATCCTTAAATCTTAAGCTTTTCCCACCTTTTAGCTAGCCACAAGTATAAAGAATTTGGGAGGAACATCTGGATGGCTCAGTCTATTAAGTGTCTGCCTTCGGCTCAGGTGATAATGCCAGGGTCCTGGGATCAACCTCACATCAGTGTCCCTGCTCAGCAGGGAGACTACTTCTCCCTCTGCCCCTCCCCCTTCCCCTGCTCATTTTCTCTCTCTCTCTCTCTCTCTCTCTCTCTCTCTCTCTCTCTCTCTCCTCAGATAAATTTTTTAAATCATAAAAAAAAGAATTTGGGAACAGAGAGATTTGTGAGTCTGCTAAGAATGGCCTCAAGTCCATCATTTCATACTATCATGGGGAACAGAGGAAGTGGAAGAAAGGAGGTAAAAGATAAAGGAGTAGAACATAGATACCTTTTAATGCACAATAGCCTTGCCAACTATAAAATGCTGCCCAGTTCAAGTTCTGGACCTTTAATCAATCAGACTCCTTTTCTTTTACATTTTGTGTGTGGGAGGGGAGCAAGTGAATCCATGATGGTAATACAGGAAACGTGTAGAATGGATTTAGCATAGAAAGGAGAAAATCATTCTGCTCCCCTAGAGTTGAATTTTCTTCCTTGCTATGGAAGGGTGCTACCTCCAGAATTTCCTCCTTGTATTCTCAAGTCAGAGTCCAACTTAAGTTGTACCTGCTTAATGTCCAGTCCCCTCACCTCCATTAGAATATGATCTTATTCTTCCTTAACTCTTTTGTATATTTAATTCTGTGTTGTTCTATTACCCTTTAAGGTGGAAAATCTGATTTATCCAACAAAACTAAGTCACTCCAAGAGTACAATGGGTCTCTTTTTCAATTTGTTTCCTCAGTTCCAGGACAATGTACTATCTTCAAGTAGTCACATCCGCCCCTATAGTGAAAGAGAGGCATAAAACTTATGGAAATCAAGGACAAAGTTATAGAGCACCTATGCCTTGAAGCCTCCATTCCTTCACTTACCCACCTGAGTTTAGGCATTTTAATCTGCATCTCTGAATTTTAGTATTCTCTTCTTTTGGAAGGAAGAATTATTTTCAGAATCAGACATAATGTATGCAAAAGACCTGGTACAAAGCCTTACAAAATGTAGGACAAAACAAATACAACAATTTTATCATTACTAAAAGATCAACATAAGACTGCACTCTTTGCTTTCAAAGTGACTCCTCAATGACACTGGCTAGTGTATACTTTACATCTTATCTTAACTCCATTCTCCCAGACATCCTCCTCATAGCTCATAATTTTCATTGTAAATTTGCCTGACCCACCATACATACCTCTGACTTATTATTGACTATTTCTAATGCAGGTTTCCTCTTTATTCTGGAAGTGGATCATTCCATAAGCCTTCTCTGATATCATGTCTTCTAGTTTTGTTCAGTACACTTGCCATCACCAGGACCCTTCTACCTGAGTGTCCCTGAGGACAGTTCTAATAACAAAATTCACATTGAAAATGGGACCCCAAGTCTCTAAGTACCCTTAGGTTACTTCTGACATCATAACAAAACTTTCTACCAAGTCTTAAGTTAAACAAATTGGAGCTCAGGCAGCAAGATATAAGCATGTGAGTTGAGGCAAAGGTTTTACATTCTGGAAAGTCAACCTTCTCTCAAACACATACCTCTTTTTACTTCTGTATCTCCATTATTCCCCTATTCTTTACTTAAAACCATTGCTAAAATGCCTTTGGATTCAATAGACAAGTTACCATTTTTGTCCATGGCTAATTTTTATCATTACGTTTGGGATTCTGCTAGTGGGTTCTTAATTGGGACTTGCACCACATGTGACAGATATTCCATGTGGTTTCATAGGAAATGGAAACATCTGCAATGAGACTAGAACATGATGTTGCCAAGCATGCTCTTGTCCTGTGGCCAGAAACAAAAAAAAAAATTATTCTCTGTATAATATTTCTAACCTTTACAATCTCTGAGGCTTCCAACTTATCCATATAATATTTATCTATCTGAAATATTCACACCTCCAAGAACCTAGAAGTCTGCTCAAACATAAACTTCTGAAGATGTAACAAAGGATCCCAATGTTTCTATACACTTCATCGCATGGATTTTGTTTATAAGAGAGTTCTTCAGACCTTCATTCATGTAACCCATTTACTTGTTCTTAGCTACTTTCTAATAAACTTGAGTATCTGACAATCTAGCCCTTGCCTAGTTAGAAATGACAAGTTATAGAAGAGAGTAATCTTCTTAGAAATTTGCCTTCTAATGAGAAAAGATAGCTTATAGGAAAGTAAGAAGGCAGTATAACTGTAAAAGATGCAAGAATGCAAAATTCATCCATTGTAATGACTGATTATATTCAGAAGCATTTTCACCTCCACCACCATCCCCGTTAGCCTTCATTATTGTTCTCTTTGATGATTACAACTACCTCTTACCTGTTATCCTGTCTGACTCTTCTTTCATCATGCTAGCTGATTCTGCAGCTACCTTCCTGTAAGAGAAATCATAAGCTATATTTATTTGAATGCCTCTGTTGCATTATGTTTGCCTTGAGGACTCTGTTCTAAAATACACTCAGAATTTTGTTTTTATTTCAGGTATGATGAGGCCAGCAAATCAGAAATTGATTGCCATTGAAACAATAGTTTGTTGCTCACAGTTCCTAAAAGGAGGGTCCATAACACACCACATATGGCTACACCGGGAAGCATCAGTGTCAGTGTCAGATCAAATGAGGGAGAAAGAAGGAACAAAAAGGAAACATGAGCAAGAGTTTTTCTTGTGGTTTCATAAGAAGGAATGGGTGAGGTTAGGTCAGCTGCTGGGCAGATTTAGAATTGGATAGTTTTAATAATTTCAGTAGGCTCAGGGCTCTGAGATCATCCCTAGTTATCCAGTCTGATATCTGGCCCTGGAGTGATTTAGGGAAGAGGTAAAATATTTTGGGCTGCAGGAGCTGATAAAAGGAAGCAGGCAGGAGTGTGAACATGACATCGATTGCATGTCAAAGGCATGGTCATAAGCAAGTGGTTTACTATTTCTAGGAATTAGCTCTCCCTGGGAGGGCAGTCTCTCCCAGGTCAGCCTTGCTGACCTGATTCAAAACATTATAAAATACAGAATATAAAATAACCCACATGATTAATACGGACACAATCCTTCTTCATTAGGACCTGAGGCCATTTATACCCTGTACCTATCTCCTAGCTTTGTTCCCAGCCACACCTAGCTTTATCCCCACCCCAGGCTACAGGCGCACAGCTATTCTCCACTGGAAGTAAGCCACCCATGTTCTTCCTCAAGCCACTCCTGTGGCTTTGTGTGTGTGTGTGTGTGTGTGTATTCTTTTATTGGAGCTCAATTTGCCAACATACAGTATAACACCCAGTGCTCATCCCATCAAGTGCCCCCCCTCAGTTCTCATCCCTCAGTCACCCCATCCCCTCTGCCCACCTCCCCTTCCACTACTCCTTGCTCATTTCCCAAAGTTAAGTCTCTCATGTTTTGTCACCCTCTCTGATTTTCACATATTGTTTACATGTGTTGGGAATTCCTTTCTTCACATTCTTCACCTTGAAACTCTTCTGGAGGCTTCAGAAAACCTGTTTATGTTCCCAGAGTCTCTGATACATACATGTCTTTCTTGTCATCTTCCATTCAATTTGGCTTATACCTTAGTTGTATTTAACACTTAATAAGTTGTATGTTACTTATCTGTTAGCAATGTGTGCCTCCTTCACCAAAGTAGGTGTCCTATAAGTAGAGACCAGTGTATCTGTCCTTGCTTTTCCTTGCCAGCATGTGTATTAGACATCATAAGCACACACCTAATATCCATTGAGTGCATAGCAGTCTTTCTTGTAGAGCTAAACAGCCATAGGAACTTAAATAGCTCCAAGGGTATTATCATGTAAAAGTAAAGCTGTTTGGCTTCACATTAGGACTTAAACTTGGAGGCAAATCATCTGATGCAAATAGGATTTATTAGTAAAGCTGAAAATCATCCTTAATCTTAGGAGTTTGATTGGTTTGGATTTGGGAAAGCTGATTTTTAAAAATGAAGTCTTAGTTCCTCCCTGTATCTCAGAGCTCAACTCAAATGTGTGTGCCTGGCTTAAAGGTGAGAAGCAAAGAGGTTTACTTTAAGTATATGTTGGAGCTCTTGGAACCAACACGGCTTCATTCAAATTGCAAGGTGAGAAAAGTTTAGCTTCTCATTGGATGAAGAATTCTGGGGATAGCCCTGCAGAGGAAAGGGAGAGATTCAGCATAACAGCAGGCTTTCCCCAGTCGCTGTTGAAATCGCTCTGTGGAGAGAATCTAATTCTGCCTTTGAATTACTGAGCCTAAAGCAATTGTTGGTTTAACCCTCCTTAGCTCCTCTGGAGATCAGTTGATGGAGTGTGAGTGATACATGAGATTATCAGGAAAGCATTCACCAATCTTGTTTTTGTTTAAATGGTGGCCCCTTTTTAGCCCAGTTTAAATGAGATTCTCTGAGAGGCAGTTTATAAACCCCTCTTCACCTAAAGGGTAAATGTTGACTCTAAAAGGCCAAAGTGCTCCTTTCTGTGAAAGTGTCAAGAAACTTCATATACACACATGCATACACATATGTGCATGTGTATATATGCAGGCATTGACAGGTACGTATGTGTGCATAGGAGAAAGAGGTAGAAAAAGGGGTATGTAAGGATATATCTTCTTTAGGTTCTTATTCAAATTATCCAAAAAAATTTTAAATATTTTCAAACAAGGAAGGGCAAGATGGCTGAAGAGTAGGGTCCCCAAGTCACTTGTCTCCATCTAGTTACCTAGATAACCTTCAAATCATCCTGGAAATCTACGAATTCGGCCTGAGATTTAAGGAGAGACCAGCTGGAATGCTACAGTGAGAAGAGTTCGCGCTTCTATCAAGGTAGGAAGACGGGGAAAAAGAAATAAAGACACAAAAGGCCTCCAAGGGGGAGGGGCCCCACGAGGAGCCGGGCTGAGGCCGGGGGAGTGTCCCCAGGACAGGAGAGCCCCATCCCGGAGACGCAGGAGCTGCACCAACCTTCCCGGGCAGAAAGGGGCTCCAGGGAGGTGGAGCAGGACCCAGGAGGGCGGGGATGCCCTCGGGCTCCCGGGGACACTAACAGACACCTGCGCCCCGGGAGAGTGAGCCGAGCTCCCTAAGCGCTGCAGCGCGCACGGGGGACCCGGAGAAGCTCGGAGGGGCTCGGGGGCGGCTCCACGGAGGGGGCTGCGGGGCGGGAGCGGCTCAGGGGGCTCGGGGGCGGCTCCGCGGAGGGGGCTGGGGGGGGAGCACGGAGGGCTCGGGGGCGGCTCCGCGGAGGGGGCTGCGGGGCGGGAGCAGATCGGGGGGCTCGGGGGAGGCTCCGCGGAGGGGGCTGCGGGGTGGGAGCGAATCCAACAGCACAGGCTCCGGAGCACAGGGCGACGGGACACAGCCCAGGATCCAGCCTCCTCCCCGGGGAGGGGCAGAGGCCGGGAGGGCCCAGGACAGCAAGGACGCTCCTGCCCCGAGCTGAGCAGAGCAGCGGCCCCGCCCCGGAGCCTCCAGGCCCTGCAGACGGAGAGCTCTGGAGCTACTGCAGGAGCTGACTCCAGGGCTACAGAGCTGGCCCCGCCGCTGCGGTTGTTCCTCCTGGGGCCTCGCGGGGTAAACAACCCCCCCTGAGCCCTGCACCAGGCCGGGGGCAGAGCAGCTCCCCCAAGTGCTAACACCTGAGAATCAGCACAACAGGCCCCTCCCCCAGAAGACCAGCTGGACGGACAAGATCCAGGGGGTGTCAAGGGACTTAAAGTATACAGAATCAGAAGATACTCCCCCGTGTTTTTTTTTTTTCTTTTTGATTTCTCATTGCTTCCCCCACCCTTTTTTTTTTCACCTTTCGTTCTTTTTCTTTCTCTCTTTCTTCTTTTTTTTCCTTTTTTTTTCTTCCTTTTTTCTTTTTTTTCTCTTTTCTTACCTTCTCTTTTTCTCCTTTTC
The DNA here is from genome assembly GCF_003254725.2 of Canis lupus dingo. NCBI lineage: Eukaryota > Metazoa > Chordata > Mammalia > Carnivora > Canidae > Canis > Canis lupus. The sequence continues at coordinate 25,058,342 of NC_064261.1, read as the reverse complement.
CCAATACAACTTGTTTTTGGCCACTCTGCACTGAGCAAAATGACTAGAAGGAAAACCTCACCTCAAAAGAAAGAATCAGAAACAGTCCTCTCTCCCACAGAGTTACAAAATCTGGATTACAATTCAATGTCAGAAAGCCAATTCAGAAGCACTATTATACAGCTACTGGTGGCTCTAGAAAAAAGCATAAAGGACTCAAGAGACGTCATGACTGCAGAATTTAGATCCAACCAGGCAGAAATTAAAAATCAATTGAATGACATGCAATCCAAACTAGAAGTCCTAACGATGAGGGTTAACGAGGTGGAAGAACGAGTGAGTGACATAGAAGACAAGTTGATGGCAAAGAGGGAAACTGAGGAAAAAAGAGACAAACAATTAAAAGACCATGAGGTTAGATTAAGGGAAATAAATGACAGCCTGAGGAAGAAAAACCTACATTTAATTGGGGTTCCCGAGGGCGCCGAAAGGGACAGAGGGCAAATATGTATTTGAACGAATCCTAGCTGAAAACTTTCCTAATCTGGGAAGGGAAACAGGCATTCAGATCCAGGAAATAGAGAGATTCCCCCCTAAAATCAATAAAAACCGTTCAACACCTCGACATTTAATAGTGAAGCTTGAGGGATCCCTGGGTGGCGCAACGGTTTAGCACCTGCCTTTGGCCCAGGGCGCGATCCTGGAGACCCGGGATCAAATCCCACATCGGGCTCCCGGTGCATGGAGCCTGCTTCTCCCTCTGCCTGTGTCTCTGCCTCTCTCTCTCTCTCTCTCTCTCTCTCTCTCTCTCTCTCTCTGTGACTATCATAAATAAATAAAAATTAAAAAAAATAAAAAAAAATAGTGAAGCTTGCAAATTCCAAAGATAAAGAGAAGATCCTTAAAGCAGCAAGAGACAAGATCCCTGACTTTTATGGGGAGGAATATTAGGGTAACAGCAGACCTCTCCACAGAGACCTGGCAGGCCAGAAAAGGCTGGCAGGATATATTCAGGGTCCTAAATGAGAAGAACATGCAACCAAGAATACTTTATCCAGCAAGGCTCTCATTCACAATGGAAGGAGAGATAAAGAGCTTCCAAGACAGGCAGGAACTGAAAGAATAAGTGACCTCCAAACCAGCTCTGCAAGAAATTTTAAGGGGGACTCTTAAGATTCCCCTTTAAGAAGAAGTTCATTGGAACAATCCACAAAAAGAAGGACTGAATAGATATCCTGATGACATTAAACTCATACCTTTCAATAGTATCTCTGAACGTGAACGGGCTTAATGACCCCATCAAAAGGCACAGGGTTTCAGACTGGATAAAAAAGCAGGACCCATCTGTTTGCTGTCTACAAGAGACTCATTTTAGACAGAAGGACACCTACAGCCTGAAAATAAAAGGTTGGAGAACCATTTACCATTCAAATGGTCCTCAAAAGAAAGCAGGGGTAGCCATCCTTATATCAGATAAACTAAAATTTACCCCGAAGACTGTAGTGAGAGATGAAGAGGGACACTATATCATACTTAAAGGATCTATGCAACAAGAGGACTTAATAATCATCAATATATGTGCCCCGAATGTGGGAGCTGCCAAATTTATCAATCAATTAATAACCAAAATTAAGACATACTTAGATAATAATACACTCATACTTGGTGATTTCAATCTAGCGCTTTCTATACTCGATAAGTCTTCTAAACACAACATCTCCAAAGAAATGAGAGCTTTAAATGATACACTGGACCAGATGGATTTCACAGATATCTACAGAACTTTACATCCAAACTCAACTGAATACACATTCTTCTCAAGTGCACATGAAACTTTCTCCAGAATAGACCACATACTGGGTCACAAATCAGGTCTTAACCAATACCAAAAGATTGGGATCGTCCCCTGCATATTCTCAGACCATAAAGCCTTGAAATTAGATATAAATCACAACACAAAGTTTGGAAGGACCTCAAACATATGAGGGTTAAGGAACATCTTGCTAAAAGATGAAAGGGTCAACCAGGAAATTAAGGAAGAATTAAAAAGATTCATGGAAACTAATGAGAATGAAGATACAACCGTTCAAAATCTTTGGGCTGCAGCAAAAGCAGTCCTAAGGGGGTAATACATCGCAATACAAGCATCCATCCAAAAACTGGAAAGAACTCAAATACAAAAGCTAACCTTACACTTAAATGTCTAGAGATAAAACAGCAAATAGATCCTACACCCAGCAGAAGAAGAGAGTTAATAAAGATTCAGGCAGAACTCAACAAAATCGAGACCAGAACTGTGGAACAGATCAACAAAACCAGGAGTTGGTTCTTTGAAAGAATTAAAAGGATATATAAACCATTAGCCAGCCTTATTAAAAAGAAGAGAGAGGAGACTCAAATTAATAAAATCATGAATGAGAAAGGAGAGATCACTACCAACACCAAGGAAATACAAACAATTTTAAAAACATAGTATGAACAGCTATACGCCAATAAATTAGGCAATCTAGAAGAAATGGACGCATTCCTGGAAAGCCACAAACTACCAAAACTGGAACAGGAAGAAATAGAAAACCTGAACAGGCCAATAACCAGGGAGGAAATTGAAGCAGTCATCAAAAACCTCGCAAGACACAAAAGTCCAGGGCCAGATGGCTTCCCAGGGGAATTCTATCAAACGTTTAAAGAAGAAACCATATCTATTCTACTAAAACTGTTTGGAAAGACAGAAAGAGATGGAATGCTTCCAAACTTGTTCTATGAGGCCAACATCACCTTAATTCCAAAACCAAAGACCCCACCAAAAAGGAGAATTATAGACCAATATCCCTGATGAGCATGGATTCAAAAATTCTCGACAAGATACTAGCCAATAGGATCCAACAGCACATTAAGAAAATTATTCACCATGACCAAGTAGGATTTATTCCCAGGACACAAGGCTGGTTCAACACTCATAAAACAATCAATGTGATTCATCATATCAGCAAGAGAAAAACCAAGAACCATATGATCCTCTCATTGGATGCAGAGAAAGCATTTGACAAAATACAGCATCCATTCCTGATCAAAACTCTTCAGAGTGTAGGGATAGAGGGAACATTCCTCGACATCTTAAAAGCCATCTACAAAAAGCCCACAGCAAATATCATTCTCAATGTCAAAAGACATGAAGACAAATCTCACAGAGGAAAACATAGACATGGGCAACAAGCACATGAGAAAATGCTCTGCATCACTTGCCATCAGGGAAATACAAATCAAAACCACTATGAGATCCCACCTCACACCAGTGAAAATGGGGAAAATTAACAAGGCAGGAAACAACAAATGTTGGAAAGGATGCGGAGAAAAGGAAACCCTCTTGCACTGTTGGTGGGAATGTGAACTGGTGCAGCCACTCTGGAAAACTGTGTGGAGGTTCCTCAAAGAGTTAAAAATAGACCTGCCCTATGACCCAGCAATTGCACTGTTGGGGATTTACCCCAAAGATACAGATGCAATGAAATGCCGGGACACCTGCACCCCGATGTTTCTAGCAGCAATGTCCACAATAGCCAAACTGTGGAAGGAGCCTCAGTGTCCATCGAAAGATGAATGGATAAAGAAGATGTGGTTTATGTATACAATGGAATATTACTCAGCCATTAGAAACGACAAATACCCACCATTTGCTTCAACGTGGATGGAACTGGAGGGTATTATGCTGAGTGAAGTAAGTCAATCAGAGAAAGACAAACAGTGTATGTTCTCATTCATTTGGGGAATATAAATAATAGTGAAAGGGAATATAAGGGAAGGGAGAAGAAATGTGTGGGAAATATCAGAAAGGGAGACAGAACATAAAGACTCCTAACTCTGGGAAACTCACTAGGGATGGTGGAAGGGGAGGAGGGCGGGGGGTGGGGGTGAATGGATGACGGGCACTGAGGGCGGCACTTGACGGGATGAGCACTGGGTGTTATTCTGTGTGTTGGCAAGTTGAACACCAATAAAAAATAAATTTATTATTAAAAAAAATAAAAAAATATTTTCAAACAAACTTACTTCTCTATAACTTAAAATGAATGTGACTTGTTTAAGATAGAATGTTAAAGAAATTTTAAAACATTCAAAGTGACATAGTCTGTAGAGTTTGTCTTTATTGAAGAGATTCTTGTAGATAAAGTAGATTAATTATGGGGATGGAAAGAATGACTTTGCAAAAGGAAAACCCCAGCTTTACATCCTGAAGCTCACTCTGGAAGAGTGGCATTTGATACCTGACCTCCAGCTTCCTTCACTGTCATACTCTCCACTGGTGAGAGTCTCATTTGATCTAACATCACATTTAAGAGCAAATGGTTAATTGTTTTATGGTTGCTCTTCTCTCAAAGTATTTCTAAGCACAAGTGATTTGTGAGAACAAAGGGATATAATTAAGTGCTGGAATAGATTTGATTTGTTAAGCATGGGATTATTTCTGACATTTATAGTGTGACTTAAAGAGAGTTCAGAGCTGGGAAATATGCACTCATTACTTTGCATGATGTTTATGTAAGAGAAGGAGATGTGACCTGGGGCAAATCTAAAAAGCAGGAAGTTGTTCTCCAGTTCCCCTTTCCCTGGGTGTTCTTGTCAACTCCATTCCATTTCATCATAAGCTCTTCACAAGAGGTCCTCATTTGCTTTCTCCACACAGACGAAATCAAAAACATCATTTTTACTTTAAGTTGAAAATAATGGGTGATGGGCACTGAGGGGGGCACTTGATGGGATGAGCACTGGGTGTTGTTCTGTATGTTGGTAAATTGAACACCAATAAAAAATAAATCTATTATTTAAAAAAAAACCCTGAGAGTATGAAATACACCAATATCTGTCCCCTAAATACTTCAGGGTGCATTTCCTAATAGGGATATGATCTTACACAAGCACAGTACCATGATCAACTTCAGTAAATTTATGAGTACTGGACTTTTACTTAACCTACTGTTCTGATCCAACTTTTTCAGTTGGCCTAGTAATGTTCTTCATAGCATTGCTCCTCTCTAGTTCATAGGTACTCCATTTAGTTGTCATACCGGTTTCCATTCCTTTAATCTAGAACATTGCCATTGCCTTTCCTTGACTTTTATGATATTGCCATTTTTGAAGAATACAATCTCGTCTTTTTGATTAAATACAACTATTCTCATTCTAGATCTGTCTGATGTTTCTTCATATTAAGATTAAGGTTTTATATTCTTGCAATTCTGCATAGTTGATGTTGTGTTCCTCTTAGGATATTGCGTATGGACTCCCATCTATCCTTCACAGATAATGTGACTGTTGATCACCTAGACAGTGAGTTTCCCAACTTTTCCACCACATAAGGACTATTTTTCCCTCCTTGCAACTAATAACCAGACAGTAGGGAAATATTGTGAGACTATGCAAATATCCTTCTACTTATCAAAAATTTCCTTCATTTGGCATCCATTGATGATTCTTGCCTAATACAATCTTTATTATCCTAGTTGCCAAATTCTAGGCAGGACCTCCACCTTTAACAGATGACCTTCAGCATTTTACTGTAAAATATTTTCCCAATTATCTGCCTGTTCATCAGTCTTTCAGTCTATCATCAACACTGACTCACACATTTCTATTTTAAATGGTTCACAGTTCATTACTGTGCTTAATTGTTTGATTCTCAAGTTGTCCCATATTTGGCCTTCAGAAATCCCTTCTATGTTCTTGCAACATGCCTTCATTATTTTATTTTTAACATTTTTTTACTTTCTGGCATACAAGATGTTCCAAACTTATGTGTATCCTGGCCAGCCTTGAACACCCATTTTTCTGTTTGGCCCAAGTACATTTTAATGGGGATGGTATTAGAGATAAATACCAGGGTACTCACTGCTGCTAGAATGGTTTTTCTTCCTGACTCTTTCAGCAGACAGAGATAGGAAACAGCTACATACTTTTCACATAAAAAATATATATTTATATTTATATATATATATACACACATGCACACACACCTACATATGTATGTATACACCCGTGCAAACAAGCATGCCTGTGCACATGTATTATACATATTTTAGAAATCCTGAGTTCACATCAATACCTTCCATTCTAATCCACCTCCCATCCATATTTGTATGTCGCTTCTTCCACAGGGAGTGTCTTGTCTCCCGATAGCTTCAACATGTTTAATTATTTGCTCAACTCTATATTACATCTAAAAAGCTCCAGAATTGGAACGCCAGCAGTTGAGTATCTGCTTTTGGCCCAGGGAGCAATCCTGGAGTCCCAGGATCGAGTCCAACATCAGGCTCCCTGAGGGAAGCTTGTTTCACCTCTGCTCATGTTTCTGCTTCTCTCTATATATGTCTCTCATGAATAAATGAATAAAATATTTGGGGAAAAAAGGTTATTTATTTCCTTTTCCCTCTCAGTGTATTTAGAGTATTCATTTAAAACATAATTACATTCATTTGTTTCAGTTTTCTTTCAGTTCTAGGTGTATTCTTTCCATTCTTGTTGATTTGATTTTAAAAAGACTTTCTTCATCCTAAGTTGCAGAAGTGAAAGAAGAGCACCCACATTCTACAAATGTCTAGGCTGTACCTTCATAGCATTCCTAGAAGGAAGGCACCATCTCAGCCTGAGATAATGGGTGGTATCTTCATCAGGAAAAATGCTATTCATCCTGGAACAGGAAAGAGGAATGGATTTGCCACATCTTCAATATTTGGGCTTAGGAGATCAGGAAATAGGAATGGTTCAGGGCCCTGGGAGTCTCTGAACAGCAATCTTCCAGACCCAACCATTCTGAGACTGGCCATGTTTTATGAACATGGTTGAATAGAAAAGTAAAAATTAGAGTAACTGGGCTACTAAAAAGCTGTAGCTGGTAGTCAAGATCTATAGTGTGATCTTAGAAATCACAGATACATACCATAACACTGTGGAAGGGGGATTCCTCCTTCATACCCAACCTCCAATCCAGCTGCAGACTCCTGCACCCCATCTTGTAGGGGATGGGGGATGTACTCAGCTTTCCAGCCATCACACTGCAGTGGTGATCCAACAAGGACAAACAAGATGTTGTGAATGAACAGGCCAATTGAGTTATATCAGTGACACTGTGTGTTCATTACAACAAGCAAAAGGACTGAAAGTGCACTGCGTCCCTTCCTTGGAGTTGACAATATTCAGAATTGACTTCTTGGCCTGAATAAACTCACTCAAATGTCTTCTCAGCAGGAAGGATCATAAGGACAGAGAACAACATTCTCATAATTGTTTGAGTGGGGGAACCCTAAATCATCTGAGTGTTCCAAAGAATGTAATTATATTTTGTACCTAATCCAGAAAAGGCTATGCCAAGTTTATAGATGAGAAAATAGGCTCAGGGATACTAAGCAGATGGCAAGCATCACACACTTAGTAAATGGTATAACTAGGTTTAGAATCTTGGAACTTCTGAATACAAAGTGCATGCTCTGAGGACAATACAGAGGAATCAAGGGCCTGAGTTCCCTACCTGCATATTTCTTAGCGGCTCACATCTCCTTTCTATGCCTTATTTTCCCCACCTGTTTAATGAGGGGGTGGGTGCAATTATGTATAACTATATTTCAGTTCTAAAGTGGACATTTAACTTCTGTGTGTGTGCTTGGGGCAGAGGTCATTTTCCAGTGACAAGGGCAAAACAAACTAATTGACTCAAGAAATGAAGGTTCGAGGAAGATGTAGGAAAGACATGTGTTAGCTGGGGTGTAAATATTCAGGTTTTCTGATCCCTAACATCATAAGAGGTAGAGGTAGATTATGATGGAAAGGAGCCAGGGGAGCACTGAGTGAAGATACATAGGATCTGCAGGTCCCAGCTTGAAACAAGCATGGCAGAATGGGAACAATAGATAATTATTGAAAACTTCTTGGGATTTCCCTTTGGCTAGGAGCTTTTTGCATATGTTTCCACATTTAGTTCTTATAGGAACCTTATGAGGTAAGAAGAAACACCCATCTACGCTACATATGCGCATATTGAGTCTCAAAGAGGTAAGGATCTTGTCCTTGGCATGCAGCAGGTTAAAGAGGGAGTCAGAATTTCATACCAGTCAGCCTGCTGGACTCATTCCCTGCTCCCCACTCCAGCCCCCAGGGGAAAACGGTCATGAAAATCAGCAGCAGGAAAGGAGCCACAGAGAGTGCTTGTTCTCTCTGGACTCTGGGATGTTATCTTGTAAAAATGCCCCTGATTCTTGCATTCATCTGCCTCCCTTTTTTTAGCTTAGTTTTGTAAAATATGTCATTTGGTAATTAATTTTTCAAATCTTAAGGCTGGTGTAAGAAAGGCTGTAAATTAAATAATTCTCATTTTCATAACATTGCAACTACAGTGATGTGTAGTTTTTATTAACCAGAGACACAGAATCCAAAAGCCCCTTGCCCTTGCTTCATGATTAAGTTAGGCATATGAAATAGAAAAATAATTAGACGTGTTTATCTCCTGATTTTTTTTTAATCTGAATCCACTCAATGGGACTGTCAGGGACTATTCCCTAAGACAAGTCTAGTATGTGAAAAAGGATAAAAGAAAAAAGGGTATTTGCTACGTAATTTCTACTTCATTCCAAGAAGACTTGAAGTAGATTCCATTCCATCAGTAGAACATGGTAGAAAGAGATGACAAGATCAAGGAGAAAGAAGACCTGAGTAGAGTATAGTAAATTAAGAAGGCAAAAGGCTGACAGTATCTAAGTGGAGAGAGGTCTGTTCAAAGGATGAAGGGACAAAGTGAGAGTCACAGACACAGGGAACAGAGTCAGAACTGGAGGATCCATGAAACGGATTAACTTCTGGGCAGGTTATTGTTGGCAAGTCTGTGGTCACAGCTGGCTGGAGTTTGGTGGTGGGACGAGAAGATAGTCCATAGTAAAGTGGATCCTGAAAGAAGAGGAGCAAAGGTCAGCTGCAGATCAGGCTGTCGGGTAGGTAGACTGCAGAATTAGACCTCTGACCTTTGCAAAAGTCAAAGTAAAGCGTAGAGTTGATGCCTTAGCTGTTCCTCAGTAGGGCCAAACCGAGGCCATACACTAGGAGCCTCATCACAAAGACTGAAGTCAAGCAAGCAGACCAGGGGTCCAGGGAGGGTCAGGCAGAAAGGGTGAGCAATCTTACAGCTGCAGCCACCAGAAAACAGTGGCTGCCCTGCTGCCCAGGTCAGGCCTCACTGTACCCTCACAGAGCCTGGAATGGGCACTAGAAGGACAAGAAGCAGAGCGATTCCTGATACTAAAAATAAACCACAATTTTAAAAAGCCAAATTTATTGAAACAGAGAGTAGAACGGCAGATGCCAGGGGCTGGGAGCAGGGGTCCTGGGGAGATGTTGGTCAAAGGAGTTTGGAAACTCCCAATTCTAAGATAAATAAGGACTGAAGATCTAATGCACAGCCTGGTTACTATAATTGTCACTATTGTATTATATATGAGAGCAGATTGTAAATGTTACCACTACCACACACACACACACACACACACACACACATAACTATTTGAAGGAATGGTTGACTAGCTATCTAGCTAATAATAAGGTGTTCCTAACCTTACTGTGGTAATCATTTTGCAATATATACATGTATCTAATCCTCACACTGTCCATCAAACTTCTATGTTATGTCATATATGACATATGTTATATGTCAATGTATCATTAGAGTAGTGGGGAAAAAAATCTTAACTGAATGCTCCCTCATTAGTGGGATGTAAGTAATGAGTGGGGGCAAAGTATAACAAATTTGGGGAATAGCTAGTGCATGCCTGTAGCTGTGCCAGGTTCTGGGGATATAGAGAGAGATAGGACTGGCCCCTTCCCTGTGTTAAGGAGGTTAAATTTGTACATAGGTAGTTATAACAATTGTTTTGAATACACAGAGAACTTCACTTCTGCCATGAGAAGTCAGGGAAAGAGTCTGAGGAAATGTGATATTTGGACTGGGTCTTGAAAAACAGTAAGGAATTTTTCTAAGAGCAGAGGGAAAAGAAAGGAAGGCCATTTTAGACAGAAGAAGCTGTGTGTTTTAGGCATAGATTACTGGGAGGATCAAAGTATGTTCACTAGACTTCCCCATGGCAGGAAAATTGAACTAGGTATTTCAGGGCAAAAAAAAAAAAAAAAATATATATATAGATGGATAGATAGATAGATAGATACAGATATTGACCAGTGTCGAAATAGAACCCCCAGTTGTCCAAAATAAGTCTATTTATTAGAGCTCACACTCTTTATTTTTTATTTTATTTTTTTTAGCTCACACTCTTTAAATAGGTTTCTTCCAAAGTGTTTCTCACAGTTATTTATAATTATTAAATATGTGGAGGGATAAAAAAAGAAAAAAAAAAGAAAGAAATATGTGGAGGGGTTCTCTTGTCAGTAACTGTGAGAAAATGTTGGGGTGAGCATACTGAAGGTCATTTCTTTTCTGCAGGGCTTCTCATACCTTTTAATATTATAAATATGCATTTTGAATTTTGAAGAGAGGGTGTAGCATAAAGCAATTCTCATGTTTATTAAAAGATGGAATAAAAAAAAAAAGATGGAATAGTCCTTTTTTTTCCCCCTCCAGCCCAGACATACATGGGACACTCTAGGAACCTATTATAAACATTTGGGTAATCTAGGAGTTTAAAACCCAGACCTCCATTAATTGTACTGTGTGAAAATTTTGTCATAAGAGTTTTTAAATTATATGATAATTTTTACAACCCTGTGTCCCCCACCCAGATCTGTGCCATCCAATTTGGTGGTCATGAGCCACATGTGGCTATTAAGCACTGAAGATGTGACTAGATTGAACTGAGATGAGCTGTGAGTTACTGGAAGGCTTCCAGGAAGTACATATGCGCCTTGCATCATGTTTCTACTGGACAGCACTGCCCTTGGCCATGAGCTATTTAGATGTGGAGATCTTATTCATCCATATACTATTGATGCTTCAGAAATTTCTTGTCATCTATTAGGCACTTAACATTTACTGAATGAAGAAAATAACAAGTAAATAAGTGAAGCCCAATACATAAGGCACTCACTGCACTTAAAATCTGGTGCAAAATGCATGTTCCAGTTGTCACACTTTTATCTTAAAAGACTGTTTTTGCTTATATACAAATGACCTCTTTACTGATATAAATATCTCATTTGCATGTGTGAAATTTATCTCCTAATTGTTTTAATATCCAGAGAGCTAGCCCTCCAAGACAACATTTTCTTTTGAAAGAACCCAGAATCCTGAACTATGAAATCATTTGCTACAGTTGGGAAGCTGCCTGTGAGCATCTAGCAGCTCATATGTCCATGTACTCTCCTCTGCTTCCTACATTCTCACTTCTGGCCTCATGTCTGTCTTCTTGTCCCTAAGGAAAGTTATGTCTGAAAAAAAACAAAAAAACAAAACAGGAACCTCTTGATCTCTAAAGCTCTGTCTTTGACTCACAGTTTTAGCATTTCTAAGCATTGATTCTCTCAAGCAAGTTTCTGACTGCTGTAATGCCTATCCTCTGGCCAATGCTCATATCCTTATGGTTTACTTCTAGTCATGGTCCCTTTCTCTCTTTTCTTTCTGCCTAGACACAATTTTTTTTTTGGGGGGGGGAGGCATCTGAGTGAATCTCAGCACTCTTTGAAATGGCGATAATACTGTGTGCTATCAGTATTATATGACTCTCAGGCACTTTGAAAGTTAAGTGAATGAATGAAAATAAGAAGCTATGTAAATTGCCAACTGTGAATAAAGTGAGAGATGCTATGATTATTAAATTGGCATGGAATGAAGCAAGACACCTAGCTACATTGTCCTGGATTTATGAAACTTCTACTCCTTTAAAATAACTTAAACCTGGGATGCCTGGGTGGCTCAGCAGTTGAGTGCCTGCCTTCGGCTCATGGCATGGTCCTAGAGTCCCAGGATTGAGTCCCACATCGGGCTCCCTGCATGGAGTCTGCTTCTCCTTCTGCCTATGTCTCTCTCTCTCTCTCTCTCTCTCTCGTGTGTGTGTGTGTGTGTGTCTATCATGAATAAATAGATAAAATCATTTTAAGAAAAGAACTTAACCTATCTCTGTGTGCCTAGGGATAAACCATCTATTTTTTTCCAACAAATTGAAACTTTTACTCACCATCCCAATTTCCTTCTTTTTTTTTTTGTCTTGACATTTGAATTACAGAAGAGTATAGACCAATAATCCTATAATAATGTATGAACTTTCTTCTAGTTTCCAAAATATCTCACTGCTCTCATCATTATGTAGTTATAATGATCTAAGGCAGAGAATTATATTTTACTTTTTATTAGGTATTAGTTTGGTATTTGAAATTTAACATATTTTTTCTAGGCAATTCATTGACTTTGTGGATTTTAGTGAAATGTTTAACTTGAGGCTATGTGGAACAGTGATTAAATGCTAAACTGTTGACTCAGGTCAACTAAAGTTTTGTTATAGATTTAAAAATTGGCCATATTTCATTTCATTCTTTTCCACCAGGAGATGGAGTCTGTTTTTCCTGCAGTTGAATTTGGATTGGCCACATGACTTGCTTTGGCGAATGGAGCATCAGCCATCATGTGATAGATAGAGGCATGAAAACTAATTGCTTGGTGAAATTTGCTCTCTTGCTATATTGGGAATGCCTGAGCTACCACCAAGTGAAGAAGCCTGAAGAAGCCTACATGTGTTGCCTTGTCTCCCTTATTGTTTCAGCCAACTGCCAGACATGTGAGACTACCCTAGACAATCCAACAACCGGCCAACCTACTATCTCAGTGCAGACATATGAGAGAATCAAATCACTGCCCCGAGAGCCAACAAAATGTGTAAGCTAAATACATGGTTATTGTTTATGCCACTGTGCTTTCGGATGATTCATAATGCAGCAAAAGCGAACTGATAAGGAATCACTTACTTAGATGTGGTATGCTACTGCTGATCACAAACCCTCAAACAGTTGGCCTTGACTTTGCAACTGGCCAGTGAATGAACCCAGGAAAACAGTGGGGAAATCCTTAGTAAAGGTAGGAAACTTTTAGTGGAGGCTAGTATACTGATAAGGCAGCTGCTAGAACAGCTAGAAAAACAATGACATATTTTGCACAATAAAGCAATTTGCAAAAAAAAATAAAAAATAAAGCAATTTGCAAAGCTGTTTCCTGGAATAAGTTAAGGAATGGAGCATATAATTTATAACTTTTGATCTGGCTAAGGAGTTCTCCAGACAGAATTCTGTAGTGTCAGTTGGATGCAGCAATGCTAATAAAATATCACAAGAGGAATAAAGTAAAGAAAGAACCATTCAGACTACATGAAGAGGACAGAGGGTATTTGGAGAAACCTATATTTGTTGGGTTAGAAAACAAATTTTTTCTCATTCTTAGTCCCCAAGTAGAAAAAAATTCTAAGTGACAATAGGTCTTGGGCCAACAGTCAAAACAAAATGTGGCTGCAGGTTCCTTTGTTAAGAAGATTTACCATGGTGAAAGATTTACCATGGTTGCCTAGTAGACTCTTTAAACAAAACAAGGATGCTTTGAAGCATCTTAAGGGTTTGCTCTTACAAAAAGCTAAACCCAAGATAATTAATTATTTTATTTTATACTTTAGTTTATCTTAATTCCAGTATAGTTAACATACAGTGTTATATTAATTTTAGGTATCTAATACAGTGATTCAACACTTTCAATGCATCACTCGATGCTCATCACAAGCGCATCCCTTAATCCCCATCACCAGTCCCTCTTCTTACCTCCCCTCTGCTAATCATCCATTTGTTCTCAATAGGTTAGACTCTGTTTCTTTATTTGTCTCTCTCTTTCTTTTTTCCCTTTGCTTTTTTGCTTTGTTTCTTAAATTTCACACATGAGTGAAATCATATATATTTATGTCTTTTTCTGATTTATTTCATTTAGCATCATACTCTCTAGTTCTATGCATGCCATTGCAAAATGGCAAGGTTTCATTTTTATGGCTAAGTAATATTCCATTACATATATATATATATATATATATATATATATATATATTTATCACATCTTTATCCATTCATCTGTTGATGGACACTTTGGCTGCTTCCATATCTTGGCAATTGTAAATAATGCTGCCAAAAACATAGAGGTGCATGTATCCTTTGCATTAGTGTTTGCATTTTTTGAGGAAATAGAATACTCTATATACTCTATACAGAAATCCCTAAAGACTCCACCAAAAAAGTCAGAGAACTGAGAAATGAATTTAGTAAAGTCACAATATACAAAAGCAATGTGCAGAAATCTGTTGCATTCTTATACACTAAAAATGAAGCAGCAGAAAGAGAAATTAAGACAAGAATCCCATTAAAAATCACACCAAAAGAAAGATATCTGGGAATAAACCAAGATAACTATTTGTAAGGCTATAAGAGGGAAGCATGTCTCAATCATGGGTGTATCTTTCACCAAATGGACTGGAGTACAATCTGATGAATAGAAAGTCCACAAAATATTTAAAGAATTCTGACAGTAAAAGAGCAATAGTTTGAACAAAAAAGGTAATGAGATTTTTCAAGATGCCACAAGACCCCCATCCCCTAACTTTCCACAGACAGGACTTAGGCGACAAAGTTACCCAGTTGTGACATGGGCCGTTTTGTACAGTACACAAAAGATTTCTGAGAAGGTGAAGGTAAGAGTCCAGAGTAGGAATCTATTCAAGGAAGTGAAACCAGGTTCTAATCTGGACCAAGAGCTTTACAGCCCCATACACATATCTGCAAACTATATAAATTGTTTTAAGCCACTACATGGTGAAGTGGTTTGTCATATGGCAAAATCTAACTGGTAGAGTTTTGAATTCTAGCTCTACAATTTTCTGAGATAATCTCCACCACTGTGTATCTTCAAACATAAAAATAATTCACTTTTTTAAAAAAATTTAATTTTCAGAAGTCAAAATAAGGTGACTATACATACCTCACACGTTTGTTGCATCCTGATGAGATAGTACATGCCATGGGCTCTGCCAAAAGGTTTGGTTTCTATAAAACTTGCAATTATTATTTTTTTCATGAGTCTTTGCAAGGTGATAATCCATGCAAGGTGATAATCTATGCAAGGTGATAATCATAATCTCTTAATTTTGTTTTGAAAACCAAATGACAGAAACAGAAATGACACATCTGAATGTGAGAGATCAGTAAGTAAGATCGTGATCAAGCATGTGGTTGTAACTTTAATTCATGTCTCTTTCCTTGGCATGGAAAAATATATAAATATAATTATATGATATAATATATACAAATATATGTAAAGATATGATTCTGAAATTCAAACATGGTTTCCTAATAAGGAATGAATGAATGACATATTAAAAATACCCTATGTCTTTACAAAATATAATTCCCATGTTCCCAGAGTGTTCTCTTTCTACACTGAGGAGACGTCAAGATTCTGTCCAGTCCTCCCCCTTCTCCAACATCCCATCTTCCCTGAAATTATCTCAATGTCCCCTCCCCATTGTTCTTTGGCAGCCTCCAATCACTTCCCTTGCACATCAGCATGCCCCTCCCTCTCCATCACTAACATCACCAATAGCCTCATCAAGAAGCAGCTTTCAAGTGCACGGACATTCAAACCCAAGAGAAGCCACAGGGGGTGGGAATAGTGGGAAAGTGGCAATCAGTAGCCCACACGTGAGGAAAGAGACAAGAAAGCACAGGGAGAGCACCGTGCCTAGAAAACAGACATTGGAGCACATGCATTGTTGATAACAAAACAATGTAGTGGCCACAGATACATGTAGGAAGCACCAAGCAAATATCTGAGGGCTTCCTAGAGGAGAATGATTAGAAGGGCCCTCAAAAAAAGTGTCAGTGAAGTGGACTTCCATAATCATTTGATAATTATTTAATGAGTATCTGTGATGAGCCAAGTGTTATACTATATAATGAGGGGAAATAAATAATATTAATAATAATGTCGTGTCTCTGTGTGGCATTTTATAATTCATAATCCAGTCAGGAATGACGGTGTGAACATTGGGGAAAGAAAAGGAAGGGTTAAGTGGGAATTGGAACTGATTAAACATCTCTGTGTTCCTAGCACTGTGCTGTATTTCACGGTGCTCAGTAAACCACTTTCTGAGGTCAGATCAATTATGACCCCAATTTAAGATTGAGGAAAATCAAATCAATAGAGATATTTGGTGACATGAACAAGTCACAAAGCTTGTGCTGGTAGAGCCTGAAACTGAAGAAACATTGGAGTTCTCCCACGCAGAAGCTCAGGCTGGAGGAGTCAGAGGGTGTAGTCAGCATCTGATCTGAGCAGAGCCCTAGGGAGGGCAGAGAGAGGATTGGGGACAGAGGGCAGGAAAAAGAGACAGAGAGAAACAGGCTGGAAGGAAAAGGGATACAGATCGTTTTCTACAGAAGCCAAGTACAATTCACCCAAAGAGCATCTCCCTTCCAGGGGAGGCCTGTCATTACAACTTGTTAGCACCTGGCATACTTTTTGCAGTCCAAAGATATTCTTTCCTATAATCACCAATTAGCACCTGCCACAGCCGTTTTTCTGGACAGTTGATGAGGATTGAGATTCAGCAGGTTTGAGATTTCACTAAAGCCCTGCAGTTAATAATGGTGATATTCAGAGCAGAACTAATAGCTCACACTTGGAATGGATTCCCTCTTTCATTTGACTAGATTCTCCCAGGACCTGTACAGTTTGATTTTCCTGTGCCCAAGCATTTGAACAAGCTATTGTTAGCCAGTAATAACTTGTAGAGCCCCCTTGGTCAGAGACCAGAGCTTTCCATCACTGAATAATTCAACTGATTTATTTTATTATTTGGGGAGTTTGTAAAAGGACGATTCATTTTTCCCCTGCTCTCAGGTGACTCTCTGAGCCATCCTTCTCAATATTGCCACAATGACTCCTGTTGGTGCAAGTTGTGCCATGCAAAATCCCATTTAAAGAACCCAGGCTGGAAAGACACTGCGGGCTCTACAGTGAAGGTAGTGCCTCTGGCTATCTACCCAATAAATTAGAACATCATCACAGCCAAGGGATGTCCCCACCTCAGGTCACCATACCCCTACCTCTGTGTCCATGCACCACAGCACCTGCAAGCCTCTGTTATGCTGGTTTGTTTTCATGTGAGTCTCCTCCACACAATTATGTATGAGTCCATGTCAAACACTCTGTGCAATATAACTCTTTTTTTCAAAAAAGATGTTTATTTATTTGAGAGACAGCATGCAGGAGGGACAAAGAGAGAGGGAGAGAGAGTCTTAAGCAGATTCCATGCTAAAAATGAAGGACATGGGGATCCATGTTATGACCCTGAGATCATGACCTGAGCCAAAACAAGAGTCAGATGCTTAAACGACTAATACTTCCCAGGAGCCCCTGTGTGATTTAACTCTTGACCAAATCCAAATCTAAGTCTAACCCTGAGTAATAATGACTGGAACTAGCAAATGTTCATCTGCCTTCCCAACATCTACCATCTGTTTTCCTGATATTATCACGTTAGTATTCTTTGCAGGAACCAGCTTTTCCCCATCTCATTCCTATAACTGTGTAGGATTAAAATTTGCCCAGGCAGGGGCACCTAGGTAGCTCAGTTGGTTAAGCGGCTGCCTTTAGCTCAGGTCATGATCCCCACATCCTTGGATAGAGCCCTGCACTGTGCTACCTGCTTGGCAGGGAGTCAGCTTCCCCCTCTGCCTCCCCCCTACTCATGTTCTCTATCTCTTTCTCTCTATATCTCTCTCAAATAAATAAATAAAATCTTTTTTAAAAAAAATTGCTCAGGCAACAGGATGGGCACAGGAACAGGCATGAGAGAGGGCTCACCAGGCCACAGTGGTTGCCTGGGTCTGGGCATGTTACTCAAGGAGAGCAAAGGCCAGGGATTTTCTGCAGTTACTGAGAAAGAAATCTCTTTCTACAAAGGCTCCTAACTTGGCAGGAAACAAGGCTGAGCTATTTGTGGACATTTTTGTCATCATCTGAAGATAATCTGACTGATGATGAAGAACAATGAAGAATTGGAGACAGAAGGTGATAGAATCTTAATGACATTGTCTGGGCTTCTAGATCCATCCTTTCTGAAGCTCATGCTAAAAATAAGGCACTGACTGAGCTATGTCCTTTCTGTAGGTTCAAAAGACCCTGTTTCTTTGCCTTTTCTAGTTTCTAGAGGTTGCCTGTGCTCTTTGGCTTCTGGCCCTCCCTTCCACCCTCAAAGTCAGTGGTTTAGCATCTTCAAATCTCTCTTACTCTGACCTCTGCTTTTTTTTTTTTTTTCAAAAAATGATTATATTTACTTATTTGAGAGAGAGGGGGGAATGCAAAGAGGGAGAGGAAGAGGGACAAGCAGACTCTCCACTGAGCAGGGAACCTGATGTGGGGCTTGATCCCAGGGTCCTGAGGTCATGACCTGAGCCAGAGACAGACGTTTAATTGACTGAGCCACCCAGGTGCCCTCTGACTTCTGTCATCACATCTCTGACTCTGAGCTTTCTGTTTTCCTCCTACAAAGACATTTGTGATTAGCCCTGGGTGTACCTAATAAACCAAATAATCTCCCCATCTCAGGATGCTTAACTTTTTCACATCTGCAAAGTCCCTTTTGCCATGCATAGTAACACAGCACCTGCAAGAAGCTGGGATTATGAACTGGACACATATAGGGAACTATTATCCTACCCATCATAGGCCCCTGTCATTCAAGTGACCTATTGTGCATCTCCAGCTAACTATGCCAGACTACCCACCATATGCCAGAAACTCATCGAAACATTACATTTTCCACATCACCAATCTCATTTTAATTTTCACAAGAGCAATGTGAATCTGGCACTGTCATTATTTATGAAATGTAGGCACTAAGGTTCAGGAAAGTTGTCATTTCTACAAAGTCAGTGGACCAAGGGTAAGGGGAATTCCCAGAACTTCAACCAGTGTCACTGTGACTTCAAATCCTACTTTCTTTCTATGTCACCCATTCTGCTTGACACAAGTCCAAAAAAAATGTTCCAAAATAAACGCCAGAAGTGAGTGCTTCGATGCTCAGCATGGCCCCACTCCACATTCTCTGTGTCCACTGAAAGTATGACATGGAGCCCACCATGGTCATCAGTCCCCTTGCTCCTTACCACACTCATAGTGTCAATTCATGGTAGGTGCCTCAGGAATATTCGCTCCCTAAATAAACACTCGAATAACCCCCTCCATAGACACAGGTCATAGGGTAGACAAAGTAGAGCCCTCCAGTATCACTATTTCCTAAATGCCAATGTCATAATCAACACCCCTTCACTGAGTCCCTGACACCTATAACAGGCTGCTCTTGGCCATCAGGAGATGCCAAGCCATGTAAATGTTTTGAAGCTCACCAGTGATTTAGGACGACACTGCAGGAGCCCTCAGATCCTGTGCATGTTTGCTGGGTCTGGCTAGATGAAGCAGGAAAACTGACTGGCAATGAGAGAGAGCTCTGCTCTAAGCAACTGGATGTTCACTACTACCCAGAACCCCATTATTGTCTGGATTGGTGGCTTAACAAGTACTCTGTATGTCCCAAAGGCTTCTGATGAAAGTGGTTGGACAACCACATCTTGAGAAATGCTCTTCCAGATGTTTCAATGCATCTTGTCCCTGAGTTAGGAAGGAGCACTATTGTTCTTTCTAGAATAGCCCTCTTATTCACCATGGACAGGAGGGGGTTCTCAGAATCTAGGAAAAAAGCAGGAAACAACCAAATGCTGCATTAATTAGCAGAAATATACTGAACCCTCACCTGCCACCAAGGCCTCCTTCTGCAGCCCCTTTGAGAGCGGCTCTGACTTACTGTAGTATTTGTAGCAGGCAGCACCAGACATCCTTGGCTCAATCATTAAGCAAATGCAAGTTGCATGAAAGAATAGAAGAAAAAGGAATAGCTGAGCAGATGTTCTAGCTAGCTGACTTCCAGGACTAATATGTGTTATCTCCTACGCAAAAAAGAAACATTCTATCCTAGAAAATCTTTCCACCTTCCTCCCAAATACATACACATACACACATGCACACACAAAAGCACACAAGAAGCATGTACACATGCATGCATACCTGAGCATGGCACACACACTTGCACACACATGAACACATGCACACATATGTGTACAATCCTTGACATCATTAGACATTTTTCCTCAAGTTCTTCTCAGGCAATTTTGCTTCATGAAAAGTCTCACTCAAAATTCTAGCCCCTCAATCACTACAAAACATCAGAAAATGTGAGTTACCCCTGAAGTTCTCATGAGATACCTATAGCTTTATGTAATACACCACCAGAGCATCCAGAGAACAATGTCACCAATGTTGTAAAAAGAGAGAGAGAAGAACCTATATTCATCAAATTACAGGTTGTATTTCTTGTTGAGATATGCATGTTCTTAGTATTGAAGCAGATGCTAAAAGCCTGGAAATGTGAAGTGACCTCAGGAAAATAAAACACTGTGTTTTATTTTGTATATTGTGTATTTTTAAAAGCCAATAACTCTTCATTTTCCCTGAAAAACCTTTTTTTAATGTAATGTCTTTGTTTCTAGTTTTTTTTTTTTTTTCACTTTGCAGGAACTGTCTAATTCTACCTTCTCCAATGATCTTGGTTTATTGTTAAAAATAAGTGCCTTTCTTTAGAGTAACCTCCCACCTTTTGTACTGAAAGAAGGAAGTTAGCTATAAAGAAAACAATGACCATGGCTGGTGTGAGGTGGGAATGATTTAAAGTGCTTCTATCCAATTGAGAGGAAAACCTGTGGCCCTTTAAATCTGAACTCTTGGAAGCTGCACTGCACATAATTGGAAACAGTGTGAATATCACATGCAGCAGAATGAGAAAATGTCACTAACTCGTCCTTCTTCGGGGAAGATATGCTTGCCTTTCTGTTTTAAGGACTTGAAAAGGACCAGCTGAGATGAGAGCAATTTTTTTTCCCACATTCTCTTATTTGTGAGTTCCATTTTCCTATGACCCCATGGAAAGGAAGCCTCAACTAGAAAAAAGATATGGGATAGTATTGCCTCTCCATTTTCTTTATAAATGTCCATTCATGATATGCCAGAGGATTCTCCTGCTTTAATGAGAATGTTTCCTATGACAGAAGCACCTGGTATGGGATGAACAAGTGAGAACAAATGGTGGTAGGGGTAATTCTGGGACTGAGATTTGTTTGGTCCAAGGAAAAGCATATTGATAGTTCTCTGGGTGACTTTTTTCATTTAAAAATTAAAAATTTTAAAACCACAAATACCTCTTAGTTCAGATGGGGATATGAGACAGGTAGGTTGGGAGCCAGATTTCCTGGGCTCCATTTTGTTTTGCTTTTATTGTCAGATAAAATATACAAGACTCTCAGTTAAATGTGAATTTCAGATAAACGGTGAAGATTATATGGGATATATTTACACTAAAATATTATATGTTCTCATAAAAGTTATGTGGCTTAATTTGGCAACTCTAGTTTTGCAATTTATTTGCTATCTCTTAGCCTTAGCCTTTCCATGCTTTGGCTTTCTCTCAGAAATACTATTATTACTAAAGAAATAATAATAATGATGTCCATTTATAGGATTGTTAGGAAGACCAAGTAAATTAATATTTCTAAAGTACTAGAATAGTACCTGACACATCATAAGTCCTGTATCAATGTTTATCATATAGAATTATAACTGTATTTGTAAAAAAAAATTTCTAATGTCAGATCAATCATGGAGAGACTCAAGCTTTACAAATTGATACACCAGCTACCTTTATCTCAGAGTATTACGGACTGACAGATGAGATGACTGGAGTATTAGTAGATGGACCCAGCTTCACACCAACAAGCACCAGAAGTGAATACCATGAAGCTGGACCCATGAAGATTATGGAAATGGTGGGCCAGACAGCTACTCATGGCACTAGCAGAGTGGTTTATCCTGGATGAAAGAAAGTTCCTGAGCTTTGTTCCTATAGAAGAAAAAGCATAAAACTGATCTAGAAAGTTGTTTGAATCTATCTCAGGATGAAAGTAGGAGGAAAAATCGAGATATTGTGGACTGAGATGGTCATTTTGCCTGTTTCTTCCCAAGGCTACACAGTGAGTGTGTGGCTGCAGAGCCTAAAGTGTTTGGGGCTTTGAGGTCCATGGTGTACAGAGAAGAGGTAAGCATCATCTTACACCTCTAACCCATTGTGTTGCCCACTATT
Organism: Canis lupus dingo; assembly: GCF_003254725.2. Lineage (NCBI taxonomy): Eukaryota > Metazoa > Chordata > Mammalia > Carnivora > Canidae > Canis > Canis lupus. The sequence goes on along the minus strand of NC_064261.1, from coordinate 25,036,113 downwards.
GCACCATGAATACAATATTTTTCCTTAACTATGCCTTCTAGTCAGCAACATGGCTTGGTCCTCTCCCTAGGAGCAGGAGAGGCAAGAAGGGACACTTGTAGTTTCAGTGCAGTGCCATTGTTGAAGGAGGTTGTAGGATCATCATTGGGTTGGTTGCCCTTTGTTCTGGTCCATTCAGTTTTGCTGAGTTCAGCATAATGAGCATCTACTACATGCTGGGTCCAGTGTCTAACCTGCAGACCCAAGTAATATGTCAACACTGACTATATGCCAAGCCTATAGAGGGTTTCATAAATATCATTTCTTTTTCTTACAACAAATATCTGTGGTAGTTACAATGATTAATCCTATTTTACTGAGCCTTATTTTATAGGTATTCATGAATGAGGAGGAAACATTTAATTATAATATAATGTGAATATTATATTTAGTCAAAGAGTGTTTTATCCTACTTATATAACAGGCATTCTCTGATAGGTACTGGAGCAGACAAGACAGGCATGGTCTGTGCCCCCATTATACAAACAGACCAGCAGGAAGACTATAGGTAAATAAGTCAGAACAGCAAAGACTGCTATGCTAGACCCTCCCATAGTTTACAGGAGGATGTCGTATGGCAAGTGTGTCCCTCCAACCTGATGGTGAACTTTCTGGAGAAAAATGGTCCAGTTTTCTATTATAGACTCCAACATTATGCAGCTTAAAACAACCATGTATCACTAATCTTGTGCTGCTCAATAGATTGATATACTAGGCTCTACAAGGAAATTCTCATTTGAAATCCTTCTGATCCTTGCTTGTCAGATGTTGGGCAGAGCTGGAAATATCTGAGGTCTCAACAAGGCTGGATGTTGAGATGGCTTCCTTATCCACAGGTCTGTTCACTGGGCTGGAACAGTGGAGCAGCTGGGGATGGCCAAGCATCTGCACCTTGATGTGATCTCTCTTCATAGCTATCTTGGGATTCTTTCAGCACGGTAGGGTCAGGGACTCAGACATCATACATGGTGTCTGACTTCACCCAGAACCAGTGTTCCAAGAGATCATTGTAGAAAGCACAGGGCTTCCTTGAAGGTCACCCAAAGATACTTATGACACATTCTTTTGGTTATAAGTTAATCCCAAACAAGCTCAAATTAAAAGAACAGTTCTATATTCAGAAGTCATGAATACAGAGGGCTGGTTCATAGAAGAATCATGGAAACTAGCTGCCACAGGAAGGGATGGGGGCTATGATGCATGCAATGATAGCAGAAACCATGAGGTCCTAAAGAAATTATCAAAGTTGTTATTGTAAAAAGGCAAGCAAACAAAAAGTTATTATTGCATAAAAGTAGGAGTTGTTATTAAGGATCCACTTATTAGGCAAAAGACACTTGATACATGTGTATATGTGAATATACTGTATTAAAATATATTTCTAATTATAACTAGCTGATAAAGTGGGTACCATAAAGTAGGAACTCAAATTCAGACTAAGAACTTAAGTAACTATGTCTAAGGTCACATTTTGTTGAAATGACCACTCTGCAATTTGAATTAAAATGAAGTTGATTCTTGATACACACTCAGAGGTCACTTCTGCTTAGACAATTAGCAAAGACTTCATAAAAAAGGTGATGCCTTAGTGCTATTTAAATAAATAAATAAATTTGGAGTCTTTCAGACAAATGAGAAGAGGAAGAATTGCAAATAAAAAAATGAAAACAGTTTCCTGGGTTGAAATCCTGTGCTCTGTTCAGTATTGCTAAAATGTGAAGTACAGTTCACAGAGACAGAAGCTTAGGACACACAGGAAAGCAAGGGAAGCTCATGTGTATCAAGCCAAGTAACTTTATGCCATGGCACTAGAGAGTCACAGAATCATTTTAAGCAGGTGAGTAGCACACCCTAGTCCTCTTGTCCTTCCTAGACAGGTGTGAAGACCTGGTTCTTGCCCTTTTCTTGGCAGACAGAAGAACAGACCTCTATAGCTAGTTGCACAGACTCACAGATGGAGCTCCTAGATGACAGGAAATGTACATAGCCATCACTATTTTTCTGGTTCTTAGCCCTAGGCCTGAGTGGCCAGTGAGTGATGGAGGGATGGGTGGATAGGTGATGGATAGATGGATGAGTGGATGCTTTAAAGAAGCAAAAAGTGTCAGAATTTATAGCTCTTAAGAAAGAAACCTGCAGACAAAATTCAGCATTGCACTTTCCTATGAAGCTACCTAGAGCAATCAGTGCCTCTGCTAAAAGTTGTGCCTAAGCTCATGCCCCAGACTTTATGTACCTATCTGACTTTCTGCTTGCATTGAGCCCTCTGGCCTGGATGTCACTGCTACCAGTTAGCAGGCTGCTTTGATGACTTACAGCCTTCAGCTCCCCACCTCCACCACCTTCCCTCTCTCCTCAGTATGCACAGTCCAGGGGGTAACCATATAAGCCATTGCTATGATCTGCAGGTAAGGTGTTGTCAAGTTGATATCCCCAGTCCTGAGAGCTCTCTTCACCACCACCTAGACCTAAGCTTGAGGTCTCAAGCTTAAAACTTAATTAGATATTGTCTAATCAATATCAGATATCTCTAGATATTGTCTCCATCAAACCCTTGCCTCCCTCCCCCAGTATGTTCTTCCTAGCTGAGTTAATGGTACAGCTATCGGTAAGTGAGAAATCTGAGAGCTCTCCAGGACTCTTCCTTTTCATTCACCATCAACCTTGCCTTCTGAGTAGCTCTTAAGTACACCCTCCCCTTGTCAATGATGCTGCCAACTCCTATAGCAGACCCTCACCATTTTACAGCAGTTCCTCCACCACTTCCTCTGCCTCCAGCTCAACTCTTCTGGCTTATCTCCACATTATTTCCCAAAAAATCCTCCTAAAATTCAGAGTCTATGTATCACTCTGAAATTCAATACTTTACTACTGTCAAGAAGTTCAAATATAGCATAATTTTGTGATAGGTGTTTTGCTTGGGTCCCATCACCCACCACTCTCTATGCACCTGTTTACTTGTGTCACCAGGAAGTCCTCAGACACAACTCATCTCTGCTCCAGCCTGTCTTGTCTTTGAGCCTCTGCACACACTGTTATCTCATTCTTTCTACCTAGGATATCCCTCTCTTTCTCAAATTCTGGGTGAATGCCAACGCCAACTCCTAGTGACCTAGTCACTCCTATTCAAGTGACCCCACAGTTCAGAAAGGTTGTGACTTGCTCCCAGGCACATTGCCAAGGACTGAGGCAGATGCCAGCACAGGTCTCTTAGATGCTCTGCTATCCCAGTCATGCTTCTCTGGCTTGCTTCTTGAATTCACGGAATATTCATATTAATCCTCATGTCCTTTTTCATATTAACTTTCTTCCAGCTTCACCAATGATTCTATTATCAGTTTTTATTATTTGCAGATACTGCGAGCAATTTCTTTAGGGAAACACTCTGCCTGTAACCTGATAGGCTATGTATACCAAAAGCTTGCTGTTCGCTTTCCACCTTTCTTTGTCTTTTGATGGTGGATATTTTTCTAAGCCACACTTTTCTGCTGATATTAACAGCATCCTATTATAGGCAATTACTTCTTAAGGTTCTTCTGATGCACCAGAAGCTGCTCCTCTCACAGTGCTCTTTCAATTATAGAGTCCTTGCAGCAGATGTAAGAGGGCAGGAGATTAGTAGTAGTTTGAAGAGCCAGTTGAGAAGGCATTAATTGAACAAAAACGGGAAGGTCAGGATGAATTCTTCCAATACAGCATCCAGAACAGAAAAAACTAAAGAGTTTACGAAATAAAAAATGCTAAACTAGTCACTCATAGCCAATCACTGATGAGAAAAATTTCAATTTTACAGAAGGGTAAGGAGTGGACCAATATTATAGAAAGACACTTGGGAAAAGATTCTGGGGACCTAGAGAAGTTGGAATTTCCAATCTTCCAAATAAGTAAAGAAAAACACAAATTCCTAGAATTGCTTTAACTAGTAGGTGAAACAATAGAAACATAAATAGGTATTTAATTGCGCTGCTTTTAAGCGTTTTTTCTTCTGTTTTTACATCTCACTCTCAAAAATCTGTGATGGTTTATGAGAATACATGCTATGAAATCACGAAATATAAATTTAAAAGGGACAGAAGTATTTGTGTCACACATGGATCCTTAATAAATATTACTTTGAGTGAATGAATAAATAAAGAAAGGATTAACTGGAATCAGAGATTAGGTAGTTTGTATGGGAGAGGAGCAAACCACAGAGAAGGAAGATAAAAGATACTACACTTGAGAATTATTGAAAGAATTTGTCTTCCGCTTTTTGGGAAGAGAAGCAGGACCCTAGATTCTAGCCTCAAGTCTGCCACCAACCAGTTTGGAGTTTTAATAGTATCCTTTCTGAGAATCTACTTCTTTACAAGTGGCAAGCAGCAATCTGCCTCCCATCTTCACCCTTTCCATTAGGTACCAACCCAGTGTAAGCTTAATAAACATTTGTGGAATGAATAATATATGCATATTTTATGGAAAAACCTTCTGAGTGATTATTTTTGCATGTTATACTTTTCCCTTCCCCAGCATGATGCTGCAGAGTCTGGGCTGGTCTACACTGCAGAAAAGGCAGAAAAGTGACCCATACATCTTTCTCTAGGGCTTGCATTTATTTTTTTTTTTTTTAATTTTTATTTATTTATGATAGCCACACACACAGAGAGAGAGAGAGGCAGAGACACAGGCAGAGGGAGAAGCAGGCTCCATGCACCGGGAGCCCGATGTGGGATTCGATCCCGGGTCTCCAGGATCGCGCCCTGGGCCAAAGGCAGGCGCCAAACCACTGCGCCACCCAGGGATCCCTAGGGCTTGCATTTAAAAGACAATCCCTGATGTCCTATGTGTTGCTGCTTTTCTCTATGAGCTGACATTTCCAAAGGGATGTGGTAAAAGGGCACTAGGACACAGACTCTGGAGTCACAAAGTGCTTTTCTGGGATCCTGGAGAGAAAACTCCTGGGAAAAACTAACCTTTTGTTGTGATCACCTGAGTTCCTGATTCCTTTAAGAATACACTCAATGATCCCCAGCCAAATAATTTGCTAGGATACAGACTGAATAGGATTCCAGGGACATCTAATGTCCACTAGTACTAATGCTATATTTTCTTTGAGTATTAGCAAAAGCTGTCCTAGACAGAAGTACTTCATTCTATAGAATTAATTAATGTGTAGAAAAATCATCTAAATATGACATTCTGCACCCCCACAATATACTCTCATTGCAAATTCTATAGTCAAATTCAGAGATACATTCTTTTGGGAAATCTTTTGGTCTGGCGGCCACGTTTATGCATACAAACAACTTCTTGATATGTACACATTGGAGGAGAAAAGCATTTTCTAATAAATAATTAACAATACCCAAAGCTAACTGTTCAACATGAATGCAAAAGAGGTAAGCCTTTTTAAAAATATTTGTCAGAAATGCTTAGCAATCTAAAAAGAATACAAACAAATGAAGATGTCAATTACACTAAGTGAAATATTTTGGATGATCTATTTTCCCGAGAGTAGTTCTCAGCTCCCTTTCTTAGCCTCTGGAGCAAAGAACACAATGATATATTTGGTGGTAGACTAACACTCTATCAGGAACCAAGTAAGATGAGATGCTTTTGGAAATGAGTACACAGTCGTAGCTGGAGCAAAACACACACATATCAAATGCACACTCTCACATGTATACCCACATTATCATACTTGAGAGTATGGGGAAAATCTAGATTTCCTATTCATTACGAAAAATGTAAAAAAAAAAATCAGTTCACTTATAAAGGTTATAAGAATTTTTTTTCAGCCATCCTCTGCAGGCAATGCTAAATGTGTGAAGGAAGACATGTCAGTGGCACCAAAAACCTTTAAACTATGGCAGAGCAAACAGGAAATGTAGAAGGGAGCAAGGAAAGGGAAAGAAGCTGTGTGTTAGACAGGAATGAAGGAAAGGATTGCCCACTGTCAGTCGTCAACCTAATGCCATGCAGATGAAAGTTCAAGAAGGTAGAGATCTATCATGTCAGTTTCAAAGAGTATGGGCTGCAAATAGGTTAAAACTTCAAGAACAAGATTTGATATCTGAGAGGCTACAATGCAACAGAAATTAATAGTCATACTTGACAAATTTATTTTTTGTACTCACTGCTACTACATACACGAACACCATACACACAGAGATATATAAATTTGTGTATAAATATATTTAGGGCATGCTGCCTATAGGAAATTTTTATGATGAAAATAAAATAATAAAAAAATAAAATTCCCTGTCATGCCTCTATTCCAAGCTATTTCTCAGTAGCACTTTAGTATTAGAGGGAGGCTACTTTCTCTATGTAGTTAGGTAACAGGAAAACAGATAAAAATATAGGGTCTCAGGGGTAGATAGCCCAATAGAAATAAATAACTTAAAAGGTTGAAAATATAGATTATATAATATATTATAAATGTATACACATATACATACACACTAATATGTATGTTAGAAATCATCCTATATCCACAATTTTATATTTTGTGGGATTTTTTTCACTTTTTATATTATGTGCCTTCCTATGCCATTAAATCTTTTTGGAAATAGAACTCTTAAGGGCAGATCATATTTCTACATATGGATGTAATTTATTTAACTACTATCTTATTGTAGAGCATCATTCCTATTCCTATTTTTTTGCTATGATAAACAATATTTAATTAACATCTTTGTACAAAATAACTTATTGAGTATTTATCATCTAAAAGATATTTACATGAATAATGTCATTTCAATCATGTCCCTTAAAGCACTGTGTTATATTACTTAATACATCTTGGTGAGTGTATCTAATAACTTCCTTAGGACATAATCTCAGAACTTGCAAAACTCAGTAAGATTATATAAGCATTTTAAGTCTTTTGAAGCATAAGGCAAAGTTTCCCTCCAGAAAGACTGCACCAATACATATATCCTCCAGTGAATGAAATATCAATGCTGTTAAAATTTCACCAATATGGTATCCAATTTTTTAGCATTTCAAATTTGATTGAACAAATAATGACTTTCATAAGCTTAATTGGCCACTTGTATTTCTACTCTGTGAGTTTACTTTCTCCATTTAACAAGAGCTCCAGTTCTATACAACATTGGTTGAATTCTGGCACCTCTGATATTAGATCTATGATTTTTAGAAATTTAATTAAATGATCTGTGCTGCAGCTTCCTCATTTGTAATATCTTTAATAATAATATTGTCTGGGAATATTAATGCATAAACATTCATAAATTACATAGACCACTGCCTGGCAGATGGTAAGAGTTCAATAGATCCTAGCACAATTAGCTGTCATTTGAGGGAGCAGATTGCCTAAGTACTGAATGTGGTTGCATGTTTGAACATCTTTTAATTTATTACATTATGTGATCTTCTCAATTTCCCATAAAGTGAGCATGGCAGATAATGGCTTCCCCTGGAAAAAAAGTGAGGAAAAGAAATATTTTGCAGTTTAGTGATAGTCTTGAGACTGAAACATAGGCCCCTTGGGGTTGTGCTTCCCACAGTGATAAACTAGATTATTTAGGACCAATTGTATAAAGAAAACAAATAGAAAAGCTGGACCTTATCTGCCTATCTATCTATCTATCTATCTACCTATGAAACCCTATTTGAATATGTCAGAGGGCTATAAAGTTAGAAAATATATTTACCAACAAGATTTAGAAAAGGGGTATCAAGAGAAGCAAGCTTAATGTTTGACACCACTTTTCCCCAGGGTGGGTGATTTCAAAAATAGCTGCCAGGAAGCTGAGAAGCTGAATGGGGTTTCATCAGTGTCATGGGGCTGAGGGAATCTGAACTGCCAAGGACAAGAATATCTGGTAAACAGAAAGCTTGTAACTGAGCTTTAAAAGCTACATCATAAAAGTAAAAATGAATTTGAAAAAGACAAACTCTTGCAGAAAATAAACACTAACATTTAATCATCATAATCCCTAATTATGTTAAAGCATTTGTCCTTAGCAGAGATATTTGCCAGGACAAGCACAGGTTCTCTATTAGTATAGATAACATTATTAAAAGCCTCAAATTATCTCTAAATATTTTGAAATATAAGGTCCAGCCTTAAAATAAAAATCATGCATATAAAAATTCAAACATTTAGCTTAAAATATAGAAAATAGAAATAGGGACATAAGAAATCTGGTATACTGGAGAGGTACTTGAGGAGATAATGGCTGAGGATATTAAAAAAGTGACAAAATACATCAAGCCTCAGATTAATAATATAATTGTTATGGACTTAAGGTTTATGTTCCTCCCACAAATGTATATGTTGAAGCTCTAACCTGATATGTGACAATATCCAGAGATGAAGCCTTCAGGAGGGAATCATGTTTAGGTAGAGCTCCCAGGATGTGGTTATTAACCTTATAAGAATCAGAATTAATCAGAATGTCCGCTGTTCCCCATGTGAGGACACAGTGAGAAGGCAGCCATCTATGAGCCAGGAAAGGAGCTCTCCACGAGAACTGAATCTGCCAGCACCCTCATCTTGGACCTCTTAGCCTTCAGAACTCTAAGAAGTAAATGTCTGCTGTTTAAGGTACTCAGTCTGGTAGAATTTTGTTAGAGTGGCCCAAACAGACTAAGACAATAAAGAAAGCCCAAATTCAGGAATATCATAATAATACTACAAAAAAAAAAAAAGAGCAAAAGACATATGACCTTCACATAGTAACAATAAAACTGAGAAATAATTTCCTCATAGAAAATATAAAAGCCAGGGACACCTGGGTGGCTCAGTGATTGAGCAGCTGCCTTTGGCTCAGGTCATGATCCCAGAGTCCTGGGATCAAGTCCTGCATCAGGGTCCCTGTGGGGAGCCTGCTTCTCCTTCTGTCTATGTTTCTGCCTCTCTCTCTGTCTTTCATGAATAAATAAATATAATCTTTGAAAAAAAAGTATAAAAGCCAGAAGACAATGGAACATGGAATGCTATATTTAAATTTATGATGATAGAAAAGAAACTGCCAAATAGGAATTCTATATCAGTCAAAATATCCTTGACAAAAAAGGTGAAATAAAGATGTTTTTACCAAATGTTAAAAAAAAAAAAACAAAAAACAGAGAATTTATTATGAGTAGACACACACCAAAGGAAATACTAAAGAAAATTCTTCAGGCTAAATGAAAATTATGTCTGTTTCAAGTTCTGATATGCAAAAGAGAGGGAAAATGGTAAATAGATAAATATAAGTAATTCATAAGAGCAGAAAGCAGTAACAATAGTGAAAAGCATAAAGAATATTAAAATACACTAAAACAGGGGCACAAAAAATGAAAGAGGGTGAATGTAGTTAAAATGTTCCAAGATTATTACATTATCAGGAAAATGGTAAGAAGAGAAATGCTAATAAATACTATATTTCCATGTGTTAAAGTAGCATGCTGTAATAGCTAGAAGAGCCACTCCAAGGGCCAGATATCTGGGATGGAGGTTTCCACAGCTAGATAAGATCTGAGAGTTTCAGAGCCTCAGTCAGAGACAGGACAGAGTTCCCAGGTGCCAGAGGCAACTAGGGGAAGCTGAGTTTCCAGGAGATTGAAGACAATTCACCTCTTAATAACTTAACCTGAGGCTGTCCTACTTTTACTAGCAACAAGTCTGAATGCAGATCCCAGCACCACAGCCCACCTTATGCCCCTCTACAAATTCCAGGGATACAGAAGTTTGCCAATGGGAGTGTCAATTCCAGAGATAGGCCCTCAAAGCAGAAATCATCTAGTATTTGCAGAAAGTCAAAAGTTTGGATAAAAAAACAAACTCAACAAGCAAAAAAAAAAAAAAAAAAAAAACCTTAATCCATGTCAACAAAGTAAATAGAGAAAAATTGAACAGGATAGTATTTTCAGATGATAAGAAAAATAATCATAACCAAAAAGTCTACCAGAGATCATGAAAATTTAAATTATGTTTACTAAACAAAAATAATAACTGGGATGAAGGGTAGAACAAATTCAGCTGAAAGCAAATAATGAGCTGGATGCCTGAGGAATACCCCTTGAACATAGCATAATGGTAGAAATATGAAAAAAAAATGTAAAGAAACACAACAAAAAGGAAAATAAATTAGAAGTTTCAATGTCCATCTAAAAGAAATTTGGAGGGGCACCTGGGTGGCTCAGTGGGTTAAGTGTCTGCCTTCGGCTCAAGTCATGATCCCAGGGTCCTGGAATCCAGCCTTTGCATTGGGGCGGGGGAGGGCGGTCCTGCTCAGCAGGGACCCTGTTTCTCCCTCTCTCTGCTGCTCCCTCTACTTGTGTTCTCTCTCCTCTGCTCTCTCTCAAATAAATAAATAAATAAAATCATTAAAAATAAATACATAAAAAATCGAGGTTGGAAGGAAAAGATAGAAATAAACCACCAATAAATGAAATACTGAGAACTGAAGTTTCCCATTATAAAACATACAAAAGTCTTCAATGAAATATAATTTTAAAACTTAATATGGCTACATATCTTTGCAAAAATGAAAGGAAAAGACTATTGCCAAACCAAGAAGGGAGCTATAAATCCTCTAAAGTTGTGGCTGCCTCAGCTCATGCATTCTCTGTAATGTGGACGGTGGACCACAGGAAAAGACCACCAAGAAAGGCCTTGAGGTAGTAAGAGGTGGAGTTTGGGGACTGGAACTGTAGCATCAATACAAGCCCTGCAAATAACTTTAAATGCAGCGAATGGTGGACAGCGGAAATTCCATTATTTGAAAATTAAAATTATTTGATACATTAAAATGAATAAATTTTAAAAAAGATTAATCTGTCTCAGCCTGGACTGTAGATGAAGAAAATAATGTCTCCTTTCAGCTTTTCAAATCACAAGTTTGGGGGAAGAGGTACAATTTCACATTCCTGCATGATTAATCCAATGTCACCACAAATGAAGAGAACTTAATTTAAAGTACTCCTTGATTAGTGCAAGTGTAGGGCAACTGGCAGAAGCAAAGCAATGAACCTCTGTGGGGCAGCCAGCCTTCACTGAATTTAAAATAAATGTAATCTGAAATGTGTCTCTGTGTGTGTAATAAAGTCACTACAATTATATATTAGCAGAAACAACTGGCCAAAGTTTCAAATAATGTAATTATCAAATATAAAACATAAAAAAGCATGTTTAAAATGACTAAAGAAATTTTTTAAATAAAATTCAAAACTGAAAATGGAAAAAAAATGCCCCAACAGTTGCACACCAACAAGAATAGAGTACAAAGAACACCAAAATCAAGTTTGGTGACAATGTGGCATAACTGGAACTCCTATACATTATCCTATACATAATTTTGATTAGCACACTAACTTTGAAATATATACTAGATATATATTTCAAATATATATCAATTCAATAACCAAGTGTGACTCTATCTTGCTCCCATTTATATACCCCCTATAGAAATGTACAGAATATTCACCAGATGAAAAGACTAGAATCTTTATTTCATTGCTATTCATAGTACCACCAATCTGGAAAAATCTAAATGCCTTTTGCCAGTAGAAGTAATAAATACATTGTGGTATAATTATACCTAAGAATTCTTGACAACAAAGAAAAATAATGGAGTATTGCTAAGTGTAGTGACATGATAAATCTCATAAAGATAATACCGAATGAAAGAAGACAGACTCAAAAGAATTAATACTGTATTGTCTCCATTTTTTTTTTTTTGAAATTGAGAAAGCAGCAAACATGCTAGATTATGTTAGATAGAAGGACAGTGATTACCTACATGGAGAAGGGTAAGTAATGCTTAGAAGGAACCACAGGAGTCACCTCTCATACGGTCAATGACCTATATTTAAAATGTTGTGCTCTTTTTAATTTGAAAGGGGCTTAATTTGTGAAAATATATGTTATATTTTAATTAGGAGGCTACCAGGAAGATTTTATTTTATTTTTATTTTTTTATTGGAGTTCAATTTGCCAACATTTAGAATAACACTCAGTGCTCATCCCATCAAGTGCCCCCCTCAGTGCCCATCACCCAGTCACCCCAAGCCCCCACCCACCTCCCCTTCCACTACCCCTTGTTCATTTCCCAGTGCTAGGTGTCTCTCATGTTTTGTCATCCTCACTATTTTCACTCATCCTTTCTCCTTTCCTGTTATTGCCTTTCACTAATTTTTATATTCCCCAAATGAATGAGACCATATAATGTCCTTCTCCGATTGACTTATTTCACTCAGCATAACACCCTCTAGTTCCATCCACGTCGAAGCAAATGGTGGGTATTTGTCGTTTCTAATGGCTGAGGAATATTCCATTGTATACATAAACCACATCTTCTTTATCCATTCATCTTTTGTTGGACACCGAGGCTCCTTCCACAGTCTGGCTATCGTGGCCATTGCTGCTATAAACTTTGGGGAGCAGGTGTCCCGGCGTTTCCTTGCATCTGTATCTTTGGGGTAAATCCCCAACAGTGCAGTTGCTGGGTTGTAGGGCAGGTCTATTTTTAACTCTTTGAGGAACCTCCACACAGTTTTCCAGAGTGGCTGCACCAGTTCACAGTCCCACCAACAGTGTAAGAGGGTTCCCCTTTCTCCACATCCTCTCCAACATTTGTGGTTTCCTGCCTTGTTAATTTTCTCCTTTCTCACTGGTGTGAGGTGGTATCTCATTGTGGTTTTGATTTATATTTCCCTGATGGCAAGTGATGCAGAGCATTTCCTCATGTGCATGTTGGCCATGTCTATGTCTTCCTCTGTGAGATTTCTGTTCATGTCTTTTGCCCATTTCATGATTGGATTGTTTGTTTCTTTGGTGTTGAGTTTAATAAGTTCTTTATAGATCTTGGAAACTAGCCCTTTATCTGATACGTCATTTGCAAATATCTTCTCCCATTCTGTAGGTTGTCTTTTAGTTTTGTTGACTGTTTCTTTTGCTGTACATAAGCTTTTTATCTTGATGAAGTCCTAATAATTCATTTTTGCTTTTGTTTCTCTTGCCTTCATGGATGTATCTTGCAAGAAGTTGCTATGGCCCAGTTCACAAAGGGTGTTGCCTGTATTCTCCTCTAGGATTTTGATGGAATCTTGTCTCACATTTAGATCTTTCATCCATTTTGAGTTTATCTTTGTACCTTGTGAAAGAGAATGGTCTAGTTTCATTCTTCTGCATGGGGCTGTCCAATTTTCCCAGCACCATTTATTGAAGAGACTGTCTTTTTTCCAGTGGATAGTCTTTGCTCCTTTATCGAATATTAGTTGACCATAAAGTTGAGCGTCCACTTCTGGATTTTCTATTCTGTTCCATTGATCTTTTTGTCTGTTTTTGTGCCAGTACCACACTGTCTTGATGACCACAGCTTTGTAGTACAATCTGAAATCTGGCATTGTGATGCCCCCAGCTATGGTTTTCTTTTTTAATATTCCCCTGGCGATTCCCTTGGCTTTTTTGGTCCCACACAAATCTTAAGATGATTTGTTCCAACTCTCTGAATAAAGTCCATGGTATCTTGATAAGGACTGCATTAAATGTGTAAATTGCCCTGGGTAACATTGACATTTTCGCAATATTAATTCTTCTATCCCATGAGCATGGAATATTTTTCCATCTCTTTGTGTCTTCCTCAATTTCTTTCAGAAGTGTTCTGTAGTTTTTAGGGTATAGATCCTTTACCTCTTTGGTCAGGTTTATTCTTAGCTATCTTATGATTTTGGATGCAATTGTAAATGGGATTGACTCCTTAATTTCTCTTTCTTCAGTCTCATTGTATAGAAATGCAAGATTTTAAATATAATTAAATAGAATCATTATTGATATACTATTATATAATGAATAATAAATTGGAAAATCTAAAAATAGGTCTGAAGATTCTATTTGGTGTGCAGCACAAAGAGGCAAGAGAATGAGAAAAATATGAGAGGTTAAGAGAGACAGAACATATAAAAAGAACAGCTGGCATATACATCAAAACAGACTTCCAGAAGGAGAAAACAGAGATATGGAATATTCAGAAGGACAGTTAACTACCCAAACCATCAGATTCAGAAAAGACAACAAATTACAAGCAATGAATGTAACAAGAAACCTGTATCAGTACAAGCAGAGAGAAAGCACAGAGCACCCAGGGAAAAGAGATAATCTCTAAAATGTTTACATAATGGAATATTACTCAGCCATCTAAAAGAATGAAGTCTTACCATTTGCAACTATGTGGATGGAACTGGAGTGCATTATGCTAAGCAAAATAAGTCAGTTAGAAAGACAAATACCATATAATCTCACTAACATGTGGAATTTGAGGAACAAAACAGATAAGCATAGAGGAAAGAAAGGAAAAATAAAATAAAAACAGAAAAATGGGCAAACCATAAGAGACTCTTGACAATAGAGAATAAATTGAGGGTTGCAAAAGGGAGATGGATGGGGAAATGCAGTAAATTAGTGATGGGAATTAAGGAGGGCACTTGATATAATGAGCACTGGGTGTTATATGCAACTGATGAATCACTAAATTCTGCCCCTGAAACTAATACTACACTATATGTTAACTGACTAGAATTTAAATAAAATCTTGAAAGAAAAAAAAAAAAGAAACACACAAGAAAAACAGATTAACACAAATGGATGACAAAATTATATTGTGAAAAGACTTCTCATAAAAAACAAAAGCCAAAAGATAATTAAATGATTTCATCAGTCCTTGATGACAATAATCATAAATACAGAATATTGCACTCAGAAAAAGCACTAATAAGAATAAAGGAGTAAATAAAAGCAATTCCAGATAAAGAAAAACCCAAAGCAAAAATCTAGGAATGTATTATGGGAGAAAAAGAAGGAAAATTATCACATAGACATTGCTAACTGCTAAAATAATACAAAGACAAATCCTTTGCTGATTCAACAGAAAATTTTGAAAACAATTACAACTTCCTGGAAATTATGTTTTAAAAAAATTGAAACTAAAAATAATTAATAAACCTGTAATAAAGATGATAATACATTACAGTTTGCTGGCACAAGATCTATTTTTTATTTTATTTATTTTATTTTTTATTTTTTTAATAAATTAATTTTTTATTGGTGTTCAATTTACCAACATACAGAATAACACCCAGTGCTCATCCGGTCAAGTGTGCCCCTCAACCACTCACCCCCACCCCCCTCCCTCCTCCCCTTCCACCACCCCAGTTCCCCTCCCAGAGTTAGGAGTCTTTATGTTCTGTCTCCCTTTCTGATATTTCCCACACATTTCTTCTCACTTCCCTTCTATTCCCTTTCACTATTATTTATATTCCCCAAATGAATGAGAACATATAATGTTTGTCCTTCTCTTACTGACTTACTTCACTCAGCAAAATACCCTCCAGTTCCATCCACGTTGAAGCAAATGGTGGGTATTTGTCGTTTCTAATGGCTGAGGAATATTCCATTGTATACATAAACCACATCTTCTTTATCCATTCATCTGTCGATGGACACCAAGGCTCCTTCCACAGTTTGGCTATTGTGGACATTGCTGCTAGAAACATCGGGGTGCAGGTGTCCCGGCATTTCACTGCATCTGCATCTTTGGGGTAAATCCCCAGCAGTGCAATTGCTGGGTCATAGGGCAGGTCTATTTTTAACTCTTTGAGGAACCTCCAAACAGTTTTCCAGAGTGGCTGCACCAGTTCACATTCCCACCAACAGTGCAGGAGGGTTTCATGATTGGATTGTTTGTTTCTTTGGTGTTGAGTTTAATAAGTTCTTTATAGATCTTGGAAACTAGCCCTTTATCTGATATGTCATTTGCAAATATCTTCTCCCATTCTGTAGGTTGTCTTTTAGTTTTGTTGACTGTATCCTTTGCTGTGCAAAAGCTTCTTATCTTGATGAAGTCCCAATAGTTCATTTTTGCTTTTGTTTCTTTTGCCTTCGTGGATATACCTTGCAAGAAGTTACTGTGGCTGAGTTCAGAAAGGGTGTTGCCTGTGTTCTCCTCTAGGATTTTGATGGAATCTTGTCTCACATTTAAATCTTTCATCCATTTTGAGTTTCTCTTTGTGTATGGTGCAAGAGAGTGGTCTAGTTTCATTCTCCTGCATGTGGATGTCCAATTTTTCCAGCACCATTTATTGAAGAGACTGTCTTTCTTCCAGTAGATAGTCTTTCCTCCTATGTCGAATATTAGTTGACCATAAAGTTGAGAATCCACTTCTGGATTCTCTATTCTGTTCCATTGATCTATGTGTCTGTTTTAGTGCCAGTACCACACTGTCTTGATGACCACAGCTTAGTAGTACAACCTGAAATCTGGCATTCTGATGCCCTCAGATATGGTTTTCTTTTTTAAAATTCCCCTGGCTATTCAGGGTCTTTTCTGATTCCACACAAAACTTAAAATAATTTGTTCTAACTCTCTGAAGAAAGTGCATGGTATTTTGATAGGGATTGCATTAAACGTGTACATTGCCCTGGGTAACATTGACATTTTCACAATATTAATTCTGCCAATCCATGAGCATGGAATATTTTTCCATCTCTTTGTGTCTTCCTCAATTTCCTTCAGAAGTGTTCTATAGTTTTTAGGGTATAGATCCTTTACCTCTTTGGTTAGGTTTATTCCTAGGTATCTTATGCTTTTGGGTGCAATTGTAAATGGGATTGCTCCTTAATTTCTCTTTCTTCAGTCTCATTGTTAGTGTATAGAAATGCCACTGACTTCTGGGCATTGATTTTGTATCCTGCCACGCTACCGAATTGCTGTATCAGTTCTAGCAATCTTGGAGTGGAGGCTTTTGGGTTTTCTATGTAGAGTATCATGTCATCAGCGAAGAGCGAGAGTTTGACTTCTTCTTTGCCAATTTGAATGCCTTTAATGTCTTTTCATTGTCTGATTGCTGAGGCTAGGACTTCCAGTACTATGTTGAATAGCAGTGGTGAGAGTGGACATCCCTGTCTTGTTCCTGATCTTAGGGGAAAGGCGCCCAGTGCTTCCCCACTGAGAATGATATTTGCTGTGGGCTTTTTGTAGATGGCTTTTAATATGTCGAGGAAAGTTCCCTCTATCCCTACACTCTGAAGAGTTTTGATCAGGAATGGATGCTGTATTTTGTCAAATGCTTTCTCTGCATCTAATGAGAGGATCATATGGTTCTTGGTTTTTCTCTTGCTGATATGATGAATCACATTGATTGTTTTACGAGTGTTGAACCAGCCTTGTGTGCCGGGGATAAATCCTACTTGGTCATGGTGAATGATTTTCTTAATGTGCTGTTGGATCCTATTGGCTAGTATCTTGTTGAGAATTTTTGCATCCATGTTCATCAGGGATATTGGTCTGTTATTCTCCTTTTTGGTGGGGTCTTTGTCTGGTTTTGGAATTAAGGTGATGCTGGCCTCATAGAATGAATTTGGAAGTACTCCATCTCTTTCTATCTTTCCAAACAGCTTTAGTAGAATAGGTATGATTTCTTCTTTAAACGTTTGATAGAATTCCCCTGGGAAGCCACCTGGCCCTGGACTCTTGTGTCTTGGGAGGTTTTTGATGACTGCTTTCAATTTCCTCCCTGGTTATTGGCCTGTTCAGGTTTTCTATTTCTTCCTGTTCCAGTTTTGGTAGTTGGTAGCTTTCCAGGAATGCGTCCATTTCTTCTAGATTGCCTAATGTATTGGCATATAGCTGTTCATAATATGTTTTTAAAATTGTTTGTATTTCCTTGGTGTTGGTAGTGATCTCTCATTTCTCATTCATGATTTTATTAATTTGAGTCTTTTCTCTTTTGTTTTTAATAAGGCTGGCTAATGGTTTATCTATCTGATTAATTCTTTCAAAGAACCAACTCCTGGTTCTGTTGATCTGCTCCTCAGTTCTTCTGGTCTCGATTTCGTTGAGTTCTGCTTGAATTTTAATTAACTCTCTTCTTCTGCTGGGTGTAGGGTCTATTTGCTGTTTTTTCTCTAGCTCCTTTATATGAAAGGTTAGCTTTTGTATTTGAGTTCTTTCCAGTTTTTGAATGGATGCTTGTATTGCGATGTATTTCCCCCTTACGACTGCTTTTGCTTCATCCCAAAGATTTTGAACATTTGTATCTTCTTTCTCATTAGTTTCCATGAATCTTTTTAATTCTTCCTTAATTTCCTGGTTGACCCTTTCATCTTTTAGCAGGATGGTCCTTAACCTACATGTGTTTGCGGTCCTTCCAAATTTCTTGTTGTGATTTAGTTCTAACTTCAAGGCATTATCATCTGAGAATATGCAGGGGAACGATCCCAATCTTTTGGTATCGGTTAAGACCTGATTTGTGACCCAGTATGTGGTCTATTCTGGAGAAAGTTCCATATGCACTTGAGAAGAATGAGTATTCAGTTGAGTTTGGATGTAAAGTTCTGTAAATATCTGTGAAATCCATCTGGTCCAGTGTATCATTTAAAGCTCTCGTTTCTTTGGAGATGTTGTGCTTAGAAGACCTATCGAGTATAGAAAGAGCTAGATTGAAGTCACCAAGTATCAGTGTATTATTATCTAAGTATTTCTTCACTTTGGTTATTAATTGGTTTAAATATTTGGCAGCTCCCACATTCGGGGCATATATATTGAGGATTGTTAAGTCCTCGTGTTGGATAGATCCTTTAAGTATGAGATAGTGTCCCTCTTCATCTCTCACTACAGTCTTCGGGGTAAGTTTTAGTTTATCTGATATAAGGATGGCTACCCCTGCTTTCTTTTGAGGACCACTTGAATGGTAAATGGTTCTCCAACCTTTTATTTTCAGGCTGTAGGTGTCCTTCTGTCTAAAATGAGTCTCTTGTAGACAGCAAATTGATGGGTCCTGCTTTTTTATCCAGTCTGAAAGCCCTGCGCCTTTTGATGGGGTCATTAAGGCCATTCACGTTCAGAGTTACTATTGAGAGATATGAGTTTAGTGTCATCATGATATCTATTCAGTCCTTGTTTTTGTGGATTGTTGCACTGAACTTCTTCTTAAAGGGGAATTTTAAGAGTCCCCCTTAAAATTTCTTGCAGAGCTGGTTTGGAGGTCACATATTCTTTCAGTTCCTGCCTGTCTTGGAAGCTCTTTATCTCTCCTTTCATTTTGAATGAGAGCCTTGCTGGATAAAGTATTCTTGGTTGCATGTTCTTCTCATTTAGGACCCTGAATATATCTTCCAGCTCTTTCTGGTCTGCCAGGTCTCTGTGGAGACGTCTGCTGTTACCCTAATACTCCTCCCCATAAAAGTCAGGGATTTCTTGTCTCTTGCTTCTTTAAGGATCTTCTATTTATCTTTGGAATTTGCAAGCTTCACTATTAAATTTCAAGGTGTTGAATGGTTTTTATTGATTTTAGGGGGGGATCTCTCTATTTCCTGGATCTGAATGCTTGTTTCCCTTCTCAGATTAGGAAAGTTTTCAGCTAGGATTTGTTCAAATACATATTCTGGCCCTCTGTCCGTTTCGGCGCCCTCAGGAACCCCAATTAAACGTAGGTTTTTCTTCCTCAGGCTGTCGTTTATTTCCCTTAATCTGTCTTCATGGTCTTTTAATTGTCTGTCTCTTTTTTCCTCAGTTTCCCTCTTTTCCACCAACTTGTCTTCTATGTCACTCACTCGTTCTTCCACCTCGTTAACCCTCACCGTTAGGACTTCTAGTTTGGATTGCATCTCATTCAATTGGTTTTTAATTTCTGCCTGATTGGATCTAAATTCTGCAGTCATGAAGTCTCTTGAGTCCTTTATGCTTTTTTCTAGAGCCACCAGTAGCTGTATAATAGTGCTTCTGAATTGGCTTTCTGACATTGAATTGTAATCCAGATTTTGTAACTCTGTGGGAGAGAGGACTGTTTCTGATTCTTTCTTTTGAGGTGAGGTTTTCCTTCTAGTCATTTTGCTCAGTGCAGAGTGGCCAAAAACAAGTTGTATTGGGAAAAGGAGCAAAAGAGAGGAGAGAAAGAAGGAAAGAAAAGAGAAAAAGAAAAAAGAAGAAAGGAAGAAAAAAAGGAAAAAAGAGAAGAAAAAGAGAAAGAAAAAGAAAGAAAGGGGAAAAAAAGGCTGGGGGAAGCAATCAGAAATAAAAAAAATAAAAAACACGGGGGGGTATCTTCTGATTCTGTGTACTTTAAGTCCCTTGACTTCCCCTGGAACTTGTCCGTCCAGCTGGTCTTCTGGGGGAGGGGCCTGTTGTGCTGATTTTCAGGTGTTAGCCCTTGGGGGAGCTGCTCTGCCCCTGCCTGGTGCAGGGCTCAGGGGGGGTTGTTTACCCCGTGAGGCCCCAGGAGGAACAACCGCAGTGGCGGGGCCAGTTCTGCAGCCCTGGAGTCAGCTCCCGCAGTAACCACAGAGCTCTCCGTCTGCAGGGCCTGGAGGCTCCGGGGCGGGGCCGCTGATCTGCTCAGCTGGGGCAGGAGCGTCCCTGCTGTCCTGGGCCCTCCCGGCCTCTGCCTGTCCCGGGGGAGGCCGGATCCTGGGCTGTGTCCCGGCGCCCTGTGCTCCGGGGCCTGCGCTGTTGGATTCGCTCCCGCCCCGCAGCCCCCTCGGCAGAGCCGCCGCCCGAGCCCCTCCCGAGCTGCTCCCGCCCTGCAGCCCCCTCCGCGGAGCCGTCCCCGAGCCCCCCGAGCTGCTCCCGCCCCGCAGCCCCCTCCTCGGAGCCCCCCCGAGCCCCCTCGAGCTGCTCCCGCCCCGCAGCCCCCTCCGCGGAGCCGCCCCCGAGCCCTCCGAGCTGCATCCGGGTCCCGCCATGCGCGCTGCAGCCCTTAGGGAGCTCAGCGCACTCTCCCGGGGCGCAGGTGCCTGTTAGTTTCCCCGGGAGCCCGAGGGCATCCCCGACCCCCTGGGTCCTGCTCCACCTCCCTGGAGCCCCTTTCCCCCGGGAAGGTCGGTGCAGCTCCTGCTCCTCCGGGACGGGGCTCTCCTGTCCTGGGGACACTCGCCCTGGCCTCAGCCCGGCTCCTCGGGGGGCCCCTCCCCCTTGGAGGCCTTTGTTTCTTTACTTCTTTTTCCCCGTCTTCCTACCTTGATAGAAGCGTGAACTCTTCTCACTGTAGCATTCTAGCTGGTCTCTCTTTAAATCTCAGGCCGAATTCATAGATTTTCAGGATGATTTGAAGGTTATCTAGGTAATTTGGTGGGGACAGGTGACTTGGGGACCCTACTCTTCCGCCCTCTTGCCCCTCCTCTCGCTGGTACAGGATCTAATCTGTTCCTATTGTCCCAGTGTAAATATTAACAGTGTCTTTCTTCACTCTTAAAAGTACACATTTGACTTTTATTCACATAGTATTATAAGTCCCAGCCACACCAATCAGATAAGAAAAGGAAAAAAATCTATCCCAATTGGTAAGGAAGAAGTAAAAATTTCACTATCTATAGATGACATGATACCATATATAGAAAATCCTGAAGACTCCACCAAAGGACTACTAGAACTTATAAATGAATTCAGTACATTTGCAGGATACAAAATCAATATATAGAAATCCATTGCATTTGTATACATTAATAATGAAGTATCAGAAGAGAAATTAAGAAAATAATCCCATTCAAAGTTTTAACAAAAATAACAATATAACTAAGAATAAACTTAACCAAGGAGGTGAAAAAACTGCACTCTGAAAACTATGAAGCATTGATAAAAGAAATTGAAGATGACACAAACAAATGTGAAGATATTATAAGCTCAGGGATTGCAAAAAACAAATATTGTGCTTGTTGTTGTTGTTTTAAGAACAAATAGGGTCACCTTGGTTGCTCAGTCAGTTAAGCATCTACCTTTGGTTCAGGTCATGATCCTAGGGTCCTAGAATTGAGGCTGTATCAAGCTCACTGCTCAGTGGGGAGCCTTCTTCTCCTTCTTCCTCTGCCCCTCTCCACTGCTTGTGCTCTCTCTCCCTCTTTCTCTTTCACAAATAAATAAAAAATATTTTTTAAAAAGGAACAAAACAGCTAAAGTGTAAAACCAAAGTAATCTACAGATTTAATGCAATCCCTGCCAAAATACCAACAGCATTTTTCACAATGCAAAAAAAAAATCCTAAAATTATGGAAATATGAAAGATCCCAAATATCCAATGCAATCTTGAGAAAGAAGAGCAAAGCTGGAGGTATCACAATCCCAATTATCAAGATATACTACAAAACTGTAGTAATCGAAACAGTATGGTCCTGGCACAAAAGTAAACATGCAGATCAATGTAATAGAATAGAGATCCCAGAAATAAACCCACAATTATATGACAAATGAGATAAGAATATGCAATGGGTACAAAACAGTCTCTTCAATAAATGGTGCTGGGAAAATTGGACGATTATACACATAAGAAAAAAAAAAGAAAGAAAGAAACTAAACCACTTTCTCATATACAATACACAAAAGCAAACTCAAAATGGATTAAAGACCTAACTGTGAGAATTCAAGTCATAAAATCCTGGAAGAGACCACAGGCAGCCATTTCTCTAATATCCGCCATAGCAACTTTTTTCTAGTTGTCTCTGAGGAAAGAGAAACAAACGCAAAAACAAACTGTGGGGATTACATCAAAATAAAAAGCTTCTACACAGCAAAGGAAACAATCAACAAAACTAAAAGACAGCCTTTTGAATGGGAGAAGATATTTCCAAATGACATATTGAATAAAGGATTAGTATTCAAAATATATAAAGAACTTACACAACTCAACAACAACAACAAAAACAAAAACCCAAATAATCCAATTAAAAATAGGGAGAAGACATGAACAGATATTTTTCCAAAGAAGACATAGAGATGGCCAAGAGACACATGAAAATATGCTCACTCATCATTGGGGTATGTAAATCAAAACCACAATGAGATATCATCTCATACCCATCAGAATAGTTAAAATAAAAAAAACATAAGAAACAAGTGTTGATGAGGATGTGGAGAAAAAGGGAACCTTCTTGCACAGTTGGTGGGAATGCAAACTAGAGTAATCACTCTGGAAAACAGTATGAAGGTACTGCAAAAAATTAAAAACAGGGATCCCTGGGTGGCGCAGCGGTTTGGCGCCTGCCTTTGGCCCAGGGCGCGATCCTGGAGACCCGGGATCGAATCCCACGTCGGGCTCCCGGTGCATGGAGCCTGCTTCTCTCTCTGCCTGTGTCTCTGCCTCTCTCTCTCTCTCTCTGTGTGTGACTATCATAAATAAAATAATAATAAAAAAAATTAAAAACAGAATAACCATATGATCCAGTGATTACACTCCTGGGTATTTATCCAAAGAATACAAAAACACTAAGTCATAAAGATATATTCACCCCTATGTTTATTGCAACATTATCTACAATAGCCAAATTATGAAAGCAGCCTGAATATCCATCAATAGACGAATGGATAAAGATGTGAAAAAGAATGAAATCTTGCAATTTGCAATAACATGGATGAAACTAAAGAGTATAATGCTAAATGACATAAATCAGTCAGGGAAAGACAAATATCATATGGCTTCACTCATCTATGGAATTTAAGAAACAAAACAAATAAAGAAAAAAGAAACCAGAAAACAGATTTTTAATATAGAGAACTAGCTAATGGCTACCAGAGAGGAAGTAGGTGGGGAGGATGGGTAATATAGGTGAAGAGGATGAAGAGTACACCTAACACAATGAGCCTTGAGTGATATATAGAATTGCTGAATCATTATATTGTATACCTAAAACTAATATAACACTACATGTTATCTAACTGGAATTAAAATTAAAAATATACTGGTTTGAATAACAAATGTTATTGTCACTTTGTCTATATATAGTGTATATACAAACCAAAGTTTGCTGTCGATTATTAGGAAGCATTCAAAAATAAATTATATCAAATACAGTTACCCCTTGAACGATGCAGGAGTTAGGGGCATTGATCCATCATGCAATCAAATATCCATGTTTAACTTTTGACTCCCTCAAACCTTAACTACTAATAGTCTACTCTTGACTAGAAGCCTTACTAATAACATAATCAATTAATGAATATTTTGTTGATTATATGAATTATGTACACTATGATCTTATAATAAAGTAAGCTAGATAAGAGAAAAGGTTATTAAGAGAATCATAAGAAGAGATTACATTTACAGTACTGTATCAAAACGAATCCCTGGTCAGTGGATCTGCATAGGTCAAATCCATGTTGTTCAGGGTTTCAACTCTATATAAGAGCTTACACAAGAAAAGACACACATTAATACACAGCTAATGTGAAGTGAGAACACATTAAAAGGTAATACCTGCATAATAAGGGGTAATTATGAGTCAATTATATATCTGAATATGAATACAAATTGCTAAACAAAATAGAGCAAACATGATTCAACAAGTTATTATAGAAAAAAAGGAAGGGGCAAAAAATGGTTTAGTACTGGAAAATATATGCTTAACAGGTTAAAAAAGAAATAATATGATGGGATGTAGAAAATACATTACATAAAATTTAAAACATATTCATAATTAAAAAACAAATAACTTTCAGTAAATTAGGCATACAAGGACCATCCTTAAGTATATTTATCAAATACCTATACTATAGACTTTATTTATTTAGAAAGAGAAAGAAAGAAGAAAGAAAGAACGAAAGAAAGAAAGAAAGAAAAAGAAAGAAAGAAAGAAAGAAAGAAAGAAAGAAAGAAAGAAAAGAAAGAAAGCAAGCTAGAGTGAGGAAAGGCAGAGGGAGAGGGAGAGAGAGAATCTTAATCAGGCTTTATAAAACGGAAACAAATAGAAATTATGGATCTGGAAAGTGCAATAACTGAAATGAAAATTTTATATGAGGGGTTCCACAGCAGATTTGAGCAAAAGAAAGAACCCATGAATTTGAATGCAGAACAATTTGATATCCAATCTGAGGAGAAAAAAAAAAACTGTTTTCTATAGTCAATATAAATTTAGATTTACTTTCTTCCCCATATGTACTATTTATTCTTTTCTGTACTTTCATACTTCCGTCTAAGATTATTTTTCTTCAAGTAACTTCTGTAGAATTTCTTCTCACACAGATCAGGTTGTGAGTTGTCTAGTCTTGTTTTTCTGAAATGTATTTATATTACCTTCCTTTTTGAGGAATATTTTGTTGCATATAAAATTATATGTTGGTACATATTTTATATTAACACTTTTGAAATGGTGTCTGATGTCTCTACCTTCTCTAATTTCTAGCAAGAAGACAGCTTATGCTTACTCTTTAGACATCATGCAGTTTCCTCAATCTCACTTAAAGTTGTCTCTATGACTGACTCTTAGTTCTATGTTCCTTTGCATGTATTTTTCTTGGGGTGTGTAAATCTTCTCGAATCTGTGGTTTAAAATCTTTAAATTATTTTGGCAAATTATTTTCTACTATCTCCCCAAATATTGCATCTGCCCCATTGTCGCTCACCTTCTGGCACTCCAGTCATGCATATATTAATCATTTTCACTGTTTCTCATGTGTCTTTATGATCTTTTTTGTATTTTCATTATTTTCTTATCTCCATTCTTTAATTTGGCTATTTTTCTGCTATTTTATAGATTTCTCATTTTTCTCTTTATTTTAAACTTGCTGTTACATTTGAATATTGGCTTCTTAATTTAACATGCTATATTTTTCATCTCTGTAACTCCTATTTGCCTTTTATTTTGTGAATTCTAAATCTCTGTAGAAATTCTCTTACCTGTCACCTATTTTATCGAACATATTAATTACAGTTATTTGCAAGCCTGTTTATGATGATTGGGTAACTGAGGTTTCATGTGTGCCTATTTGTATGGTCTTTTCTTCCTCCCTTTAAAAAAAAATTTAGTCCAGACTCTCATTATACCTACTAATTTTAACTGAATGCCACACAGTATGTTTGAAAATTTGTACACGATATCTCAAAGCTCAGGCTGACCTTATCTTCCTTCCACAAAAGATCTATTTTGGGTAGCTGGCCTTAGTTTAGTCTTGCTCAAGCTTGTCTGAAGGTGAGTGTCAGAGTTTTCTGAGAGCTGGCTCATATTTTTACTCCTATTACTGGAGTTTGTCCTTACTCCTATCACTGGCAGTAGGGCTGTTTACCTGGACCCTTCTCTTAGATGGGTTTAGAACTTCTGTTTATCTTCTCAGTACAGTAAGGCTGCTAAAGTTTCTATCATCTCCCTACACTCTAACCTATTGTTTTCCTCTTGCTTTTCAAGCCCTCTGCCTGAAGATGAGCAAACGACTTGAGAGCAGAAGTGGGGAGATGGCTGTGCACATCTGGATTCACTTTCCTTTCCTCTGGTATCTTGGTCTATTTTAAACTGACTGACTTAGAGTCTGGGTACAAGTCTAATTTCACAGCTAGTGAGACTGCACATGACTCAGGTTATTATCCCAACTGGTAGTTTTGTTTGGTTTCAGAGTCTCTGAACCCCATGTCACCTATGAACTGTCAAATGCCAAGATCTGAGAGAGAAGGGAAATACATTGAGATGAGTCCAAATCCAGAGGGATTTTCCCACTAAGGCATTTGACAGCACTCTGCTCTTACTAGAGGAGAAAAGTCCAAAGGTTACTTACAAACTCCAGCTTTTATGATCAATACTCTGATAGTACTTGGATTCTCCCAAGTGTTCTGTGAAATGTCAGCTTCCTGCTTTATTTCAATGCTTAGAAAACACACACACAAAAATTCTTTCTGTGTGTTCATTCCATGTAATTTTATCCCTGCCCATGTACCCAAGTAATTATTGTTCTGCCTTCCATTATCTGTTAGTCTGTGATGATACAAAGGGCTGTAGTTTGTACTTTCTTATGGGAAGAGTCATTGCCTATGTGGGTCTGGGCTGACATTCTTTTTGAAGAAAAATGGATGTTATTACAACATTAAACCTTCTTTCATGGCCATAAAAGTTTAGCAAGGCTACTGTTTAATCATTGCACTTCTATAACCTTAAAACCACACTCTATACTTAACCCTCAGCCTGTCTGACTTACTGACAGCAATGGAGTCTCTGGAGCTCCAAGTAGATCTCTTCTATGAGGACAAATACACATGGACCAGCTGCCAGGACTTTTGGATCCTATATCTATCAGGTTTAGAGAACTGCATGTCCAAGTTTATGTCACCACCACAGAAACTGACCAGGGAAACAGAGGCCTTGTCCCTATGAAAAATTATGTCAGCTTAAGAGCTCCCCATGGCATGGCTATAGTTTTAGTTGAGACCACATTACAGGTCAGCTTTTCCCTCTGCTTAATTCTGACTTCTCATTTCATTAGAGGTTTATCTTTAGTTAACATGCCCCAAAAACTTTTGCATGCCACTGCCATCTGTTTTCAGGGAAGTTACTCTAGGACCTTGACTTAATCTTTGCTATAGTCTGTGGTTATTGCACTTCCTAGTCCTCACAATGGGTTGATGCCCCTTTCTATAATGTCATCTTTAACCATAGGTAGATGGCATCCAACTGCCTAGATGTGGCCTGACTGCTCAGGGGCAATTTGGGTCAAAGCAGAGCAAAAAAAGTTGGTAAGGAAATCATGACATGCCCACCTAAGCTAATTTTCAATCAGCTCAGCGCTGAAGTTTACAAGATAAACACAGTAGACTGAACAACAGGGATTAATTGGAGCTAAAGGTCTATTTACCGGCTTTGATAATGAGCCTATTATAAAAACAGGCACACAAGAGTATGTGGACTGAGCAGACAGACTGTTTAAGAGATACTGGTAGAAGTTTCCATCTTGCTCTTTCTGATGATTTCTGGGCTCAAAGGAACACTAATTATAATTGGTTTTAATTTACTATTACCTTCTAGAAATCAAAGGTTTAGGGCACACCACTGGATAAAAATACAGAGCAAGATTTCACTGCAGAGAAAAATTTAAAATTAAAAGGTAACCAAAATATTAATAATTATCCAGTTGACTGAAGATAGCTGTAACTCTGTTATTTGGTATCTTACAATTCTGACAAAGGGCAATTGGTTTTTCATTGATCTGTGCAAACAACTTGAAGAGGAGAAAAGTTAAACTCATTGCAAATTTTTGTTGAAAGTCTCTGGATATATTGATTAATGGTTGATTTGGGAAGCAGTCAATATTTCTATAGGTACAGGATTTATTTTTAATCAGCTTGTAAAATCTTCTTTTGAACTAAATGCCATGTGGCCTATATTACACAACCTGCTTCATTTTCCTTCAGTATTTTTTAAAGACTTGTATTCAATACAAATACTTCTATAACTATATTCTGATACATTTAAATAATGTTACCTTAGAGATCAACACATTCAATCTATCTCTGAGAGCTACATTATAAAATATTCAGCATTATTTATAACTGATCAGGAAAACTAGTATCTTTGTAAATAAAAGCCTCATAAGACTAAAGTTCAAAGAGGAAATAATAGATTTTGAAGGTAGTGAAGGTGATCTATTAAAGAAGCCTTTACCACAGAGACCTGTGGAAGTCATGTAGGTTCATCTGGATAGTCTTCATCTCACTAGAACAAAGATCTATGAAGATAAAGACATTTTAAAGATTTTATTTATTTATTCATGAGAGACACAGAGAGAGAAAGAGAGGCAGAGACACAGGCAGAAGGAGAAGCAGACTCCCTGCAAGGACCCTGATTTGGGACTCGATCCCTGATCCCAGGATCACTCCCTGAGCATGAAGCAGATGTTCAACCGCTGAGCCACTCAGGCATCCCAAAGATAAAGACTTTCTTGTCTATCACTTTGACTAATGCTTTGTACATATAAAGTTTCAATATATGACTGGATTAATAAAAGAAAGGCTGGATTAAATCTATATGACTACTTTTCCCTAGCAGTGGAAGAGAAAAAAATGCATCAAATTTATTTAAAAGAGTAGAAAAAAGTCATAAGAAGGGCATAAAACTCTTATATGTCCAATATTCTGTCCATGGCAATG
Source organism: Canis lupus dingo (assembly GCF_003254725.2). Classification (NCBI taxonomy): domain Eukaryota; kingdom Metazoa; phylum Chordata; class Mammalia; order Carnivora; family Canidae; genus Canis; species Canis lupus. Next base: position 25,007,253 of record NC_064261.1, on the reverse strand, counting down.
AAAACCATAACAGGAAAATGTTATAAGGATTTCTACAGCTAGTAAAGCCAACAATAGTATTGACAGTGAAAGATTCTTTGTGAAACATATTCTGATAACCCTGGTTTAATACGGCAAAATAAAGATATCTTCTTAAAGATGCACTTGGAAGCAAGAAAAACAGCAATAAAGATCATTACAATTAAAATAGGAAATACCTAATATGCAAAGTATAATATGTGAAGAAAGCATGTCAAATACTGTAAATATTGGTCCAGAATAATACAGGCCATCTAATGAAAATATTAGTCTCTTCTGGTCTATAAAAGGATTAGAAGTCCAGGGGTAGCTGGTTGGCTCATGTGGTAGAGCATGTGACCCAATCTCCTGGCTGTGAGTTCAAGCCACACATTGGGTGTAGAGATTACTTTAAAAAAAAAAAAGGCCATAGGTCTGCAAAATGTATTTTATACCCCAAGGAGCAAAATAATAATTCCTCTTTTAATTGAAACAACACTAATAAACAAACAAACAAAAAAGATTAAGTTTCTCAACATCCTAGAGGAGCATCCCTGAACTCTGACATTATGGAATGGCAAATTACATGGTGCTGAACAAGAAGGTACCAGAAATTTAGGGGGAAAAAATAACTGTTGACATGGAATGATGCAGGAAAAAATGTAGGTGGTAAAAATGGTCTGTAGCTATTGGATCTTTCAAGTCAAGAGAAGCATAGGTTAAATGAGACATACACACACACATACTCACACACTCAAACACACATGCACAATCCCTTTACTCAGCACTTTGTAATTAATCCACAGAAGAGTCATGCATGAGGGCAAATAAACCTTTTATGGACAAGCAAGCATCCCTTAAATTGCTGAATTTCTCTAATAAATATTTCTAGTGACTTTTTAAGACTGTTTTCAAAAAGTTGCTCCATTATTAGCATATCAATTAAAAATATTCAAAGTTTAAAAAAGGGAAAGGAAAAAATCACCTGGACAATTAATGATTATATCCCAGACATGTTACACAACCTCCGTGATGAAAATTGTTATCACTATTTCTTTAAGAGATAGAAGAAATGTTATATGGCCTCTATGAAGCAAGAACTCAAAAAAAGGATACAAAATCTCTGATAAAAATTATAAAACAGCAAAATAATACAAACATCAGGTTGTGAAAATATAATTATTAGGATTCCAAGAAGTTGTTGGGAATGGCAAAATTGTTTTCTAATTTCCTTGATTCCTCTAACACACACACACACACACACACACACACACACATACACACTCACACATAGCAACCAAAGCACGCTAAATAAGAACATAAAGACAACATATACAATAAAATCTTGTGAGAAGATATCCTAAAGATCCCAAAACAAGAGCAAGGAAAAACTAATACCTATAATTTCCATATGCAGAAAGGCAACAGGGCTTATTAAGACCATGAGAACAGGCAAACTCCAAAAGTGACAACAAGCACTTACCACCTAATATAACAACCCAAATAAGAGAGCAGCCAAAACTTAGAAGAAGCCTGAAGTGTCAGTTCAGATGCCTGCCAAAGATCCTTGATGCTGGGGCAATATAGGTTTTATAGAATCTCCAAAATTACAAACCAAAACCATGTCAGGATAGATCTATCCCATGAAGAGAAACTATTAGGGATAGAGCCCCCATTAAATAATAGAAGCAAATAGAAAAAGAACATTCAAATATAATTAGGAATGGAAACAGAGAAGGCATGACTCAAACAATATGAAACTATACTTTTTTTTCTCTTTGTGAAACAACAAAAATGGGATTTTCAGAGAAATAAAGCTATATGTTATCCTGATGCATTTCTCTCTTCAAAGATATGGGAAACTTTAATAGAATGAAAGCACCCCCAGAAATATGTGCCTATAAAGAGAAGCAAGAGAAACTAAAAGAGAGATAAGCAACATATATTGCATTCAGAAAATACTAAAAACCAGGTGATTAAGTAAAGGTTGATTTAAAAAGAGAGGTGATAGAATTTTGAAAAGTTACAAAAAAGAGAAATATACCATTTCAGATATAAATAAGTAACAGAATACAAGGACAACATAAACAAGCATAACATAATTATTTTATGATAGAAGAAATATTTTAAAATTTTTGAAAACAAAGTAGAAACAAAAAGATTTCAAGACAAAAGAATAGATATTGAAAAGAAGCCAGTGAAATCCAACATACATGGATGTGGAGTTCCCAAAGAAGAAAACAGAAGCAATGAATAAAACAATACTAAAAATAGAATTGAAGAAAAATGTTCTGAACTAAGATATTACTTGAACCTATATAATAGAACAGCATGCCACATACCTGTGGAAATCTGCCCAGAACAACAAGCACTAAAGCATATTAAACTAAAATTACCGTAACACAAAAAAAAGAAAGCATCTTTTGGCAAATGGCCAAGTAACTTAGAAGAGAAAGAAACTTGTGTGGCAATCAGATTTTTTAATGGCAACATCTTGTATCACAGAATATATAAGATATTCAAGGAAATAAAATATAAGCAAGTGTGTTGATATCCAGTCAAACTGATATTCAAGCATAAAAGTCACAGGCACAGTTTTATTTCTTTACAAAAAATATAGGGAATATTGCTTTAGTGATTTTTTTTCTTGAAGAATCTAAAGAATGAACTTCAGACTGGCTGAATGGCTGAAATTACATCATTAACTGAACATAAAATATGCATTTTTCCATGGATGTAATTTATTTTTATAAGGAGTACAATATGCTTTGACAATGAGAATTTAATTTAATCATCAAAAATAAGCAGGAGTGATTGACCAGAATAGTGGAGTGATAACCTCAGTGAATTACTTCCCACAAAAACAATGGGAAAAAAAATAACAAAACAGAATTAACCATTAGACATTTCAGAAGTCTGGAAGTTAATCAAAGCTACAGAAATTTGAAAATCATTTATCTAGGAGAAACTACTGAACCCTGATAACACAGTAGAATATGTGACCTTTTAACTTGGGGCTATACTTATATCCCAGTAGTCTTGCAGCCAACCAAAATGACTGAACGCTTAAATTCCATTAAAAGCACCATCTTCAGAGCACAAAGAATATGTTGTCTAAACTTCCAGCCTCCAGGAAAATCTCTATTCCCAGGTGGTGTGGCTCTTCAGTTCAACCTAGAGCTCAGCTCATCAGGGAGGATAAAAGCCCTACATTTAGATTATAACCAAAACCATACAAATTCTTGACAGCATTGCAGCTGCCTAAGACTATGACTTGATTTCCTTGTGACAAACAAGTCCAGCCAGGAATATAAAAGGAAATGGTAGAGAATAAAAGAACCATAGAGAACTTAAAAAGCTCTGACATATTCCTGGAGCCAAAGTCTGTGTTCATGCACAAGTCTGTGCACATGCCCAGGAAAAACCTGGTAAAAGACCCACTCTCTTCTGGCTGAACTTGAAGCCCTGCACATGGAGGAACTAAAAGTTAAGTCTGTCTTGTAAACTGTCAAGTTTGAAGGTGTGCCTTCTTACAAAGATCCCCTTGGCAAAGGGAGAAAGATAAACAGGCAGAGCATTTAAGGAAATCAAAAGAATTATAAGAGAATACCATAAACAACTGTATGCCAACAAGTTAAATAATGTGAACAAATTCCTAGAAAGAAACAAACTAGTGAAACTGAATCAAGAAGTAATGAGTACCCTATATTTCTACTCTATAATAAATAGAAAGATTGAATTAGTTTAAAACTAATTACTTTAAAAGCTTCCTACAGGAAAAGCACAGGCCCATATAGTGAATGAGTCATTTTCAGTGAATTTTACAAAATATTTAAACTATCAACACAAATAATTCATCAACTCTTCATAAAGTAAGAAAAAGGGGATGCCTTTCTAATTTATTTTATGAGGTCAGATTTATTGTGTGTTTTTTTTTAAGATTTTATTATTTATTCATGAGAGACATACAGAGAGATGCAGAGACATAGAAAGAGGGTTCTTTCCTCTTCTCCCTGCGGGGAGCCTGATGTGGGACTCGATCCAAGGACCCTGGGATCATACCCTGAGCCAAAGGCAAATGCTCAACCACTGAGCCACCCAGGCATCCTGAGGTCAGTATTATTCTAATACCAAAGTCAGATAAAGATATCACAAGAGAACTACAGACTAATGTCTTATATTAATATATAGGGGCAAAATTACTCAACAAAATACTAACAAACTGAACCCAACAACATAGAAGAAAATTTCTCATGAGAACAATCTGAGATTTATCTCAAGAATTCAGTTGAATTAATATTTCAAAACAAATCAATGTAATATACCATATTAATAAAGGACAGAAACCCAATGGTCATCTCAACTGATACAAAAAAAAAAAAAAAGGCATTTGAAAAAAATACAAAACATTTTACTGACAAAACCATGCAAGAAACTAGGAACAGAAGGAAACTCCCTCAACCTGATCCACAGCATCTAGGAAAGTCCATGGCTAACATCATATTTGATGGAGGAAGACTGAATATTTCCTCACTAAGATCAGGAAAAAGAGAAAGATGTACATTTGCCACTTTTATTCAATGATGCACTGATGGCTCTAGCCAAGGCACTTAGGCAAGATAAAAAAAATCCAACTTGGAAAAGAAGTAAAACTGTATTTCTTTATAGATGCCATGATCCTATATATAAAAAATCCTAAGACAGCCACTAAAACACTATTGGAACTAACAAGTAAGGTTGAAGGATATAAGATCAATATATAAAAATCAATTAGGGGTACCTGGGTGGCATAATCATTTAAGTGTCCAACTCCTGGTTTCAAATTAGGTTGTGATCTCAGCGGAGCCCCATGGGCCTTAGCACTTGGCACAGAGCCTGCTTAAGATTCTCTCTTCTGCCCCTCCCACTATTCCTCTCTCTCTCTCTCTCTCTATCTCTATCTCTCTCTTTCAAATAAATCTTTTAAAAAGATCAACTACACTTTTTATATATTAGCAGTGAATAGTGAAAAGTAAAAATGAATAAAACTTATTCCATTTGTAATAACATCCAAAACAATAAAATACTTAGGGATAAGTTTTAAAGAGTAAGTCCAAGACTTGTATATTGAATATCACAAAACATTGTCGAAAGAGATTTAAAAGATTTAAATAAAGAGAACAGCAGACAATAATAATGTTAAGATGGCCATATTCCCCCAAATTTATCTATAGATTCAAATGCAATGTCTAACAAAATCCCAATCAGTCACTTTACAGAAATTGACAAATGGATACTAAAATTTATATTCAAGGGACTAAAACAGCTAAGCAAAATCTTGAAAAAGAGTAACAAATTTGGAGGATTCATATTGCCTGGTGTCCAAGCTACAGTTATCAAAACAGTGTACTTGCATAAGGACAAATACATAGATCAATGCAATAAAATTGATAACCCCCTCATTTATGATCAATTGATTTTTTTTACACACATGCCAAGACAATTCAATGTGGACATTGTAGTTTTTTTCAACAAATGGTGATTGGACAACTGAACATCCACATGCAAAAGAATGAAAGTGGACCCCTTCCTCATATCACACATAGTAATTAATTTTTTTAAAAAGTCACATGCTTAAATGTAAAAGTTAAAACTGTTTAAATTCCTAGAAGAAAACATAGGATTATCATAACATTGGGTTAAGCAATGACTTCTCAAATGTGACACCAAAAGTAAAAGCATTAAAAGAAAAAAACAGAGGTGGGAATCCCTGGGTGGCTCAGTGGTTTAGTGCCTGACTTCGGCCCAGGGCATGAGCCTAGAGTCCTGGGATCGAGTCCCACATCGGGCTTCCTGCATGGAGTCTGCTTCTCCCTCTCCCTGTGTCTCTGCCTCTGTCTCTGTCTCTGTGTCTCGCATGAATAAATAAATAAAATCTTAAAAAAAAAAAAAAGAAAGAAAGAAAAGCAGAGGGACACCTAGGTGACTTAGTAGTTGAACATTTGCTTTCTTCTCAGGGCGCGATTCTGAGGTTCTGGGATTGAGATCCATATCAGGCTCCCTGCGAGGAATCTGCTTCTCCCTGTGCCTATGTCTCTGCCTCTCCCTCTTTCTGTATCTCTCATGAATAAGTAAATAAAATCTTCTTAAAAATAAAGAAAAGAAAAAACAGATAAATTGGACTTCATGAAAACTAAAAGTTTTTGTTATTCAAAAGACACCATCAAAAAAGTAAAAAGATGTTGCATGGAATAGAAGGAAATATTTACAAATCATGTGTATATGTACACAAAGTGACTTGTTTGAGTCCTTAAAGAACTCTTACAGCTCAATAACAAAAAACAGACAATCCAAATTAAATATAGGCAAGTCATTTCCCTTGTCTCCATCTCCCTTGTTTACATGTCTCCAAAGAGTTTGTACATGTAAAGCCAATACACACGTGAAAATATGCTTGACATCATCAGTTGTTAGGGAAATTCAAATGAAAACCACAACAAAATACAAGATACCATTTCAGGCCTACTAGGGTGACTTAAAAAATAAATAAATAGAAACCTGGAATTAACATTCCTCCTCATTTTACTATATGAACCATATTTCAAAAATAAATATTGATAAAAGAAGTTTTCTGTTTATAAAAATACCCCATCAAATAAAAGATAAATGATAGAGTAGGGATATCGATAACTGGAACATACAATTAATTAATGGATCTGGCCAATCATTACCAATGGCTACGAATTCTATAAAAAGAGAGGAAAGCAGACATTCCTAATGGAAATAGCCTACAACTCTAAAAAAGTAGTTTTGTAAAAATAAAATTCAATGTAAATTTAATAAATTCTTTTATTTAAGTAAAAATGTATAGCATAGGAAGGACAGAGTACAAAGGAATGTGATAAATGACACCAGATGCCACAGGTTCCAGATGAATTCCATCCATGCTTTAGCTAATAAATCACCTAAGTGCTTTTAAATATTTTCCGGAAATAAAGACCAAAAGTTCCCAAATAATATTTTCAAAACCATCATATTATAGATATGAAAATGTGACAAAAAAATAGCACCATGACATCATATGATATATGACACAGACAAAATTCACTAATAAATGTTGCTGTAAATGTCCTAAATAATGTATTAACAAACAATCTTGTAGGACATTAATACAGGAATATATAGCCACCAAATGCTTTGCAAGATATATATCATAGTAGCAGAAAAGACATATGTACTTCTGTAGCTACTGGCCAAAGCATATTCAAAAAAATTCAATACCCATTCTAGATTTTAAAGTGAAAAAAAAAGTTCTTAATAGAGTACCAATAGATAAAGCTGAAAGCCAGCATTATGTTTGGTGATGAAACACCAAAACACCCTTTTTAAAATCAGGAGTAAAACAAGATTAGCCATTCTCCCCACTATCTTTATTATCATTCTGGAGGTCCTAGACAGCACAAATAGGCCAGGGAAAGAAATATGAAGCATAAAACTGGAAAAGATTCAAAATTATCATTTTGAATTATTGTCACTTCCCAAAAATTATAGAGCATATCTAGAAACCACATGAAAGCTAGCTGAACACAATTAAGAACTAAAAAGAACCCAGTAAAGTGGTTGATTATAAAATCAACATATAAAATTCAATAGCTCACCACTGTAAAAAAAAAAAAATAAAAAGTCAACCACTTAGAAAGCATAATGAGAAAAATACTGTAGTAAAATAACAGCAAAGGATAAAAATATAACCATTGACTAGGAATATGTTAGTGTTCTATAAAAAAAATTATAAATGTTAGAATTTTTTAAATGTTTTAATGAATGGAAAACATTCTCTGTATTTGAAGAAAAAAGTCAATATTAAAAGGCAATCAAGACTTTATAAATCTATAATTAAATCTATAAAGCTGTCAAAACTGTATAAATCTTCAATGTATCTTATATGATATTGACAATTTAGAAGAGAAGGAGAAGAAGTAGAGGCAGACAAGCTAATTCAACAGTTGATATGGAAAAGTAAACATAACAATGTACCCAGAATAATTTTGAAGAGGATGGTTATTACAACGTACAGTAATTATAAGCTTAATGTTGGCATATGAGCAGAAGACAGACATCAATGAAATGGAAGAGTTCAAAAATAAGTTAAAATTTAGTATACGATATAGTGTTAAGTCAGAGCAATTGGGAAAAGATGAATAACTCTATAAATGGTGTTTGAGCAAATGGTTAACCTTCTCGAAAGCAACTGGAGATGAGTCCCTACCTTATTCTATGTATCAAAATTGTTTTTATATGAGTCAGAGTTTTAAAAAAAGAAACTGTAAAATATTAGAACAAACACAAAAGAATTTTAAAAAATAATATCATCCAAAGTAATCTATAAATTAAGCCCAAGATTAATTAAAAACTCAACAAAATTTTCCATGAAATTTGACTCCTAACATTCTTACAAAACAGAATGCACTTAAGAATGACATGAAACTTTTAAATGTAGAGAAAAGGTCAACCAATCTACCCTACCAGGTAGTAAAAATAAAGTTTATGTCCTCTACCCATTTGGTTCCCCTTCATTGTAAACAAATACTCATCCTATAAGTACTGTCTTTATCCTCTTTGACCTCAAGCTTTCTGCAAAATAAAGACAGTAACAAATTTCCTGGCGTAATTCATAGGTTTTCCCCCCTCCATTATATGTGAGACAAAAAAAAAAAATGCAACCCCTTTGAAAGTATATGTTTTCTGTGCTTGTTGTGGTATATGGTTAAGAATAATTGAAGTGGGTGCCTGGGTGGCTGAGCATCTGCCTTCGGTTCAGGATGGGATCCCGGGACTCCATGTTCGAGTCCCACATCTGGCCCCCCGTGGGGAGCCTGCTTCTCCCTCTGCCTATGTCTCTGCCCCTCTCTCCCTCTGTATCTCTCATGAATAAATAAATAAAATCTTTAAAAAAAAGAATAATTGAAGCGTAACTGTTTATTATCCCTAGAAAGTGTTAAGAAATTAATACTAATTACTTGTTAGCTTCGTGATACATCAACCAGGGTCTGAGCACATGTCCTATTGAATTCCCATTGACAGGAAGTGATAAACGCACCCATCGCTAAACCAGAGTCTTCCTTCTGTAAACACATACTCCCCTGGTTAAAAAGGGAGCCTGTTGCACAGTGCCTGCCTAGTACTGTTTATTTCCCCCAGCGCTTTGTTGACAAATGAGATAATGTTTGACACTAACTAAGAATGAAATATGCTTCCCAGTGTTGAGGTGACATGTTTGACCCTCTCTGTTTTAGCGATGCATATTACTGAAGGCCCCCTCAGGACATTTTACTTCAAAATGAATTTTTTGTTATTGTTGTTAAAGAGGGAGAGAATGCATGAGTAGATTTATGAGCCTTGGCTGTCTGCCTCAGAAACTAGGTGTTTTGACATCATCTCCAGGAGATGCCTTGGGTTTTGACTTAACTCAACTGTAAGAGGCAATCACACTAGATAGGTAAACTTTATTCATTTTACTTGCCCCTACCAATGCTTTACCCTAGCTAATTTAGCATCTGAAGGAACCTCTATGATTGAGTGAAAACTGTCCAGGCAAGCATTTGTTCACTCATTCATTCAATATTTACTGACCACATACTAAAATCAGACACTGTTCTCAGTGCTGGGCATATGGAAGTAAACTGACCAGCCAAACTTTACTACTTCCAAAGAGCTTACATTTTAATATGACAAATGATGTATGTCACATTAATCCTATATGTGTGATTAATGCCGGAAGGATTCCAATAAAAAGCCTAGATTTTCTCAGACAAGTTGCATAGCGTGGAAACAAGCATGTGCAAACTGAGTAAGCAGTTACCCATGTGATCACCTCTTTGATAGGAACTGATGTTAGGTACATTATTGGGTGTATAATATTGTGGTAGATAAATACAGCTATTGTGGTGCTGGTGCAGTTACAAGCAGAAAGTGGCAAATTCAAAATAGGACACCAGTCTGCATGCTTGTGAAGTTGCTGTTTCTTTCTCTTTTTTTTTAGATTTTATTTATTTATTCATGAGAGACACAGAGAGAGTAGCAGAGACATAGGCAGAGGGAGAAGCAGGCTCCCTGTGGGGAGCCCGATGTGGGACTCCATCCCAGGACCCCAGGATCACTCCCTGAGCATGAAGGCAGACACTCAACTGCTGAGCCACTCAGGCACCCCCTGCTGTTTCTTTCCTGTTCCTCATCACTATCTCACCTCCTCCCTGGTGTTTCTTCACTACTAACTACTAGGAGATTATGGCTTTAAGTTTAATATAGTTTTCAGCCTTGGATCGATCTTTAAGTTCCAAATGTTAACTTACTTCTTGTCATGCCATTTCATCCTGAAGATAATGCCTGACAACTCTAACAATAACGTAGCTACTTGGTATCTTCACTATTTGGATAAGGAATCTGAGGTCAGTTGCACAAGATCACACTGCTACAAGAAGATAAAACCAGAGGCATGCCCAGGTCTCCCTGCTTCATGTCTATGTTCTGATCCATACTGTTAGATGATACTGCCTCACATGATGCTTTCAGAGACTGTGGGGAAGCAAAGATGAGTATGCCATGGTCCTTTTCCTGGAGTGGTTTACAATCTAGTATGGAAACAAAAGATCAATACAAATAATTGCAAGGCAGTACTATGCATATAGTATATATGCATATGTGTATATGTATTTTTAATAATGAAAACACTGAAATCTAGATAACAAAAAAAATCTACAAAGTTCACATTATAAGAGAAGGTACATGAGAACATATGCTATATCTCAATTAATTGCAATTGGCCATGAGGGCTACAGCTGCAGCTCATGTGCTTCTTAAGCCACGGAGACATATGGCTAGTAGAAAGAATATATCTATTTTTTTGTTTTTGTTTTTGGTCATAGCTGAAGTTGTCATAAATATACCCAAACCGAAAGCAGAAACTCTGGTCTCCCTCCCTTCCTCGCAGTGCATGTTCTTCCAGAAAATCCCTATAACCTCTTGTCCACCCTGTTACAGCCATCATAGTCAAGACTTTGTGCAAAATCAGCTTCCCCCAAGAAGCTGGGCTGCCTAGGCCTGTGCTGGGCTACAGCAGGGAAGGCTTCTCTGCAACTGAGACTCGCTTCTGTCAGAATCAAAGCACCAGTGCCAGGCACAGCCCAGTATGCACAAAGGGCCTGAGTGAATGTGTGTTGAGATAAATACTTCTGGAAATTGCCAGAAAAGCAGAGCAGCCTCTGGGCTCAATGAGAAAAATTCCCATTCTCATCCTGAGAATAAAAATTAATTTTATTTTTGGCCATCTCAAGAGAAGTTTTGTTTTATCCCCTTCCATCTCTTAGGATGTTACAAAATAGCTTGGCGGAAGGGTCTCTCCTGAGGAGGAAATAATTTGTGGGATTCTTATTTCTTATTCTTGTGAAATCCTCAGGGACTTGGAGCTAATAATTTGAGTTTGGTTCTTCAAGGTCTGTTTTAATCAAGGAATTATAGAAAGTTGAGTTCAAACACTCATATTAATGTTTAATTTGTACAGCATTTGTTTTTCAGGTCAAACAGCTAATGTACTATAGAAGAGAAACTACACCCTAAGGTTGGTGGTACAACGGATGATCTGGAATCTGGTAGAAGTTTGCATCTCTGAGACACTCCTGTGCCATCCTCATGTCACACCTGGCTCTTCCTTTTCTCTGTTTTCTCAGACACACAGACTTAGCAGCCTTCATGCTGAATCATAGATACTCCCATTGCTGTGCCCCATTCTGGCCCATGTTGCTTCATGAATGGATTATGTCAGTAGTTCCCCATAGTTCCTCTGTCTCCAGCCTCAAATACATCAGTCATCTCTATACCCTAATTCTTCACGACTCCCCTTCTAATGCTGAAAATAACCCTGAGAAGAGAAAAAAGAAAAGTCCTGGGGGACCTTGATTTGTGTGCTTCCCTATTCCAACCCCTTCATCCCTCATCCCACCAGGATATGGTGCAGAGCCCCAAGCTATGAGGTTACCAACCCCGTCCTGTCTAGTCTCAATGGAACAGAATGCCTTTCAAATCTCTAGGCCCTTCTGACTCACCAAAGGCAGGGCCCCACCTAGCTCCCATCCCTTTCTTTCCTCACCACCCTCTGCTCCAGCTCAGAGCTTCCCTAGTCTTACCATAGATGAACACATGGCCTGAATTATCTTTCAAATCCTGTTTGTCTTTTATCTTATCATCTTGGCATTGTTTTCCTTAATAATAGCCTGAGAACGTTGTTACTTTATGGGAAGGCTTGCTTTGGACCAGTCCCTCATGAGTATAATGGCTCTAAAGAGGGCAGTCATGGAAGAAAGCAAAAAGGCTGATGAATGTCCTAATTCCTCAAATTATTGGGAAGACATTTTACTCTTAATATGAGGAAAGAGGTATCCCTAATATAAAACACTTTGGACTAGAATATGTCACTCGCAAAAAAAAATGTGATTGTACAAGTAGGTATGAATATGTCAAGTTATTAATATCAGCTTCCATGCAGCAAATTGCTTGTCATGCTTCATTTATACCCGTTTATGTCTAAACAGGAGTATTTGCAGAGACACCCATAAATATTTTACACAGCTCTCTGAAAGCTCTCATCTCTTGGCTTGCAAAGTGTCTGACAGAGTTGCAGAACCCAAGCTGACTCCAAAGGCAGAGTAGAGTGGGAGGGGGAGCAAGAGGGACACAGGAAGGAAAGAAAAGGGAAAAAATGATTAGGACCAAGCAGGAGCTATAAAAATATGAGCCTGAGGCAACCTTGGGTTTATGCATTTAGACAATTCTGTTAAACCAAATGAGAGTTAATCTGTTGTAAATCTTTCCACTTCTCAGTGATTCTGCAGAAATTCATTTATAGTAATTGGGAATAAGGAGAAACATAATGGCCATGCTGATCAGTACGTAGCCACAGTCACTGTGGATATGAGGAAGTGGCTGGCCTGTATTTGGAAGGACATGTGTTGATGGACACATGCCCTGTCACAGGTATATTCTGATCATGAATTGGACAGAGCAAGTGTGCCTGCATTGCCTGCTTGCACTGCTTTTCTGTGTCTTCTTCACTTAGAAGCCCCAGCTGGGTGAGGTCAGCTGCCCTGCCTCTGGCCTGGACCATGAACTCTACTGCTATTTCTTCATCTGCTGATTACAGGCACCCTGCTGGGGCAACGTGCCCCGGTCTTCTGTGGCTATTCCTCACTCCCCTCACTACCAGTCATCTTTGTCTGACTCTGAACCAGGATCAGCTATTCAGGTAAGTCCTTCAGATTGGCTTGAAACATGTTCAACCTCGTATAACCAATACGTTAGGCAACCTGTAGCCAATGGTGCCCAAACATGTAGACACTCTATTTTCTCTAATAAACTTTCCAACTAGGCTCTGTCAAATTCTCTTCTTGTCCTTCCATGGCACCTTGTGCAGAACTTTAGGTCTCAGTTACTTCTGGTTATTGTATGCTAACATAGTTTAAAACTTTAATCTTAGTTTTCCCCTTCTTTTGAGTCAGACATTGGGCTCCAAACATGCAGAGGCATTGTTGACTTTTTCACTTGTGCTGCCCATCTCTACCTGTCAGGAGTTAGCTGATGTCACTTCTAGGGGTGAAAAATAGCCAGGTCTCTCTCTGGCTCATCTATCTCCATCCACCAGAGGCTGTTGGTCTATAAAGGATGCTATGGATGGCATGCATGGTCCTGGGTCTGTGCTCTTCTACATCCCAGCTCTTTCCATTGCTGACAACCCCCTTTGGTCCCTGCCAGTGGTCTAGATCCTCAATATCCATTGATTTAGGGCCTGAACCTACTTGGTGGCTGCCTAGGCAGCCTAATGAATCCTGCCTTCGTATTCTCCATGCTCCTTCATATATAGCTGGTGCTATCAGTAACCCTCTGTATCCCCTTGTTCATCCCATTCCAAGCACACTGGCCTGTTCCTATGCATATGCAATAGTACCACTGGTCTTTCACAAACTGTCCTTCCCCAGCTTGGAATAATCTTCCTTTCTTCTCCCCAGTCTGAGTCCTAATTGTCTTTCAGACCAAGCACAAACCTGCTTCTCTGTAAAGGCTTGGTAATCTTCCTTGACCATCCTCCCCACCCTTATGGGATCAGTTGTCCTCTGAATCCATAAAGCATTTCCATTTATTTAGTTATCATGTTGTACTGTTTGTCAGCTTGTCCATCTTCCTAACTAAACTGTGCTTTCCTTGAAGGCATGGACAAATCATGTTTAAATGCTCCTTTAAATATGTCCATGCATTTAAAACAGTTCCATGCATACAGGCACTTAATACCTCCTCGGTCCCTGTTTTTGTGGATTATTTCTTTGGGCATCCTCTTTCTTTTACAGAATCCCCCTTAATATTTCTTGTAGAGCCGGTTTGGTGGTCACATATTCTTTCTGTTTCTGCCTATCTTGGAAGCTCTTTATCTCTCCTTCTACTCTGAGTGAGAGCCTTGCTGGATAAAGTATTCTTGGCTGCATGTTCCTCTCATTTAGGACCCTGAATATATCCTGCCAGCGCTTTCTGGCCTGCCACGTCTCTGTGGAGAGGTCTGCTGTTAATCTAATATTTCTCCCCATACAAGTTAGGGATCTCTTGTCTCTTGCTGCTTTAAGGATTTCCTCTTTATCTTTGGAAGCTGCAAGTTTCACTATTAAATTTTGGGATGTTGAAGAATGGTTCTTATTGATTTTAGGGGGGTTGGGGACCTCTCTATCTCCTGAATCTGAATGCCTGTTTCCCCAAATCAGGGAAGTTCTCAGTTATGATTTAGTCAAATATGTTTTCTGGCCCTCTGGCCCTCTCAGCGTTCTCTGGAACCCCAATTATATGTAGATTTTTCTTTCTGAGGCTGTCATTTATTTCCCTGAACCTTTCCTCAGGGTCTTTTAATTTTTTTTTCTTTTTTTTCCCTCTGCTTCCTTCCTTGCCATCAACTTGTCTGCTATGTCACTCACTCTTTCTTCTACCTCATTAACCCTCATCGTTAGGGCCTCCAGTTTGGATTGCATCTCATTTAATTGTATTTTAATTTCGGCCTGTTTAGATCCAAATTCTGCAGTCATGAAATCTCTTGATTCCTTTATGCTTTTTTCCAGAGCCTCCAGTAGCTTTATAATTGTGCTTCTTAATTGGCTTCCTGACATCGAATTGTAATCCAAATTCTGTAACTCTGTGGCACAGTGTACTGTCTTGAATTCTTTCTTTTGTGGTGAGTTCTTCTTTCTAGTCATTTTGCTCAGTGCAGAGTGGCTAAAAAAGAGTTTTACTGGAAAAAGGAAGAAAAAAAAGAAAAAAGAAAAGAAAGGAGGGGTAATCTCTGGTTCTATATACTGCAAATCCCTCGACTTCCCCTAGAGCTTTCCAGCGCTGCTGGCTCAAGAACTTGCTCTTCCCCATCCTTCCATCTGGTCTCCTGGGGGAGGGGTCTGCTGTGCTGATTCTCAGGTGTGTGTACCTGGGGGAGCTGCCCCACCCCTGCCAGGTACATGGCTCAGTGGCGCTGTTTATCCTGTGAGGCCCCTGTTCCCTGGAAGCCCCACTCCATCCCAGGCATAGGTTGACACCAGGTGGAACAGCAACACTGTCGGGGGCCAACCTTCCAGCTCTAGAGTCAGCTCCCACAGTAACTACTACAGTCTCCCAGTCCGCACAGGCCTGGATGCTTTGGGGTGCGGGCGCTGATCTGCACAGCTCGGGGCGCCCAGCGGCAGGAGGTTCCTTGCTCTCCTGTGCCCTCCCTGCCTCTGCCTGTCCCAGGGGGAGCACAGGGTCCTGGGCTGTGTCTGCTCAGTGCCCTGGGGTCCCGGGCCTGTGCTGCTGGAACCGCGCCCTAAGGCCGTGGCTCCGAAGGCAGCAGGGCGCAGACCCTTCCTCCCAGGGCTGATGCCTGAGCTCCGGAGGGCGCGCTCCCGCCCTTTACCAAGCTCGGCCCACGGTCTGCGGCGCCCTCTCTCCGGGCGCCCCTCCTCTCAGTGACCCCGGGAGGCTGGAGGCTCCACTGCCCCTCCTGCCTTCTGCCCGAGTTCCCTGCCCAGTGTTACCTTCCCATCCTGGCGGAATCTGGTGTGGATTTTTAAAGTTCCTGCTTCTCCTTTACTGGGCCCTCCTGTCCCGGAGGCTTTCACCTCCTGGCTTCAGCCCGGCTCCTCGCGGGGCCCCGCCCCCACTGGGTTGTGTTTTGTTTATTTTTTCCGCCTTCTTCCCTTGTTAGAATCACAAACTCTTCCCTCTGTAGCATTCCAGTTGTTCTCTCTTTAAATCTCAGGTTGAATTTGTAGGTTTTCAGGATGATTTGAAGGTTATCTAGGTAAGTTGGTGGGGACAGGTGAGTTGGGGACCCTACTCCTCCGCCCTCTTGCCCCGCCCCTTTTATAAAGAACTTCTTAAACTCAACAGCAAAGAAACAAACAATCCAATCATGAAATGCACAAAAGACATGAACAGAAATTTCACCAAAGAAGACATAGACATGGCCAACACGCACATGAGGAAATGCTCCACATCATTTGCCATCAGGGAAATACAAATCAAAAGCACAATGAGATCCCACCTCACACCAGTCAGAAAGGAGAAAATTAACAAGAGAGGAAACCACAAATGTTGGAGAGGATGTGGAGAAAGGGGAACCCTCTTGCACTGTTGGTGGGAATGTGAACTGGTGCAGCCACTCTGGAAAACTGCGGAGGTTCCTCAAAGAGTTAAAAATAGACCTGCCCTACGACCCAGCAATTGCACTACTGGGGATTTATCCTAAAGTTACAGATGCAGAGAAATGCTGGAACACCTGCACCCCGATGTTTCTAGCAGCAATGTCCACAATAGCCAAACTGTGGAAGGAGCCTCAGTGTCCATCGAAAGATGAATGGATAAAGAAGATGTGGTCTACATATGCAATGGAATATTCCTCAGCCATCAGAAACGACAAATACCCACCATTTGCTTCAAGGATGGAACTGCAGGAGATTATGCTGAGTGAAGTAAATCAATCAGAGAAGGACAAACATTATATTGTTTCATTCATTTAGGGAATATAAAAAAATAGTGAAAGGGAATAAAGGGGAAAGGAGAGAAAATGAGTGGGAATATCAGAAAGGGAGACAGAACATGAGAGACTCCTAACTCTGGGAAACGAACAAGGGATAGTGGAAGGGGAGGTGGGCAGGGGGATGAGGTGAATGGGCGATGGGCACTGAGTGGGGCACTTGATAGGATGAGCACTGAGTGTTATACTTATGTTGGCAAATTGAACTCCAATAAAAAAAATGTACAAAAAAAATGAAGAAATGTGCTCCCACAATTGCCAGATCTGATGTTCCAAGAGCAGACATGAATTGAATTCTGAGGTAAATGTTCTGGATTTTACAAACAGATGCCCACTGAAAGTTAAATCTAACCTTTGCATGTTCAGCCTGTGACAGTGATTTTTAAAACATCAGGTAGCTGACCTGACAAACAATAGTGGTCTGTAGTGAGACTAACCTCACATGGTGGTGGAAACAACTGGTGGCTCTCCGTGGATGTATTAGGGTGTTCCATGAGGGCCTGGCCTACCTTCCAGCAGCATATATGACATCTAAAAACCAACAGCCCTGGGTTCGGAGTTGGGCTCTATATAATAATATCTTAATTATATAAATGGGAATCTATGTCTTCCACATCTTGCTTCCTTTCATTTTTCATTAGATTTCAGATAACTGCCATAGAGAAAAGGGTTTCACTATAGCCCACAAAGTATTAAATGTCAGCCCCTTCTAAGGAATATACCTATGGGTACCTCATCCCATGGGCAGATGAACAAGGTTTATCTCTCTGGCTATGATCGGTTGGACCAAAAATGGCAAACAGTTTGAGTCAAAAAAGGGCATATGAACAAAGTATGGTGTGAGGCTCACCCAGCTACCCCCCCAACCCGATTAGATGCTCCGTCTTAGAAAATGTGCAAGTGATGTCCATCCAGATAAGCCAGCAGACCCAACCCCCATCCAGTTCCAAGGCAGTTAAATTGCCAGTTCCCTAGAGTCGCTGCAAAATCCAAACCCAGGGTAATCCAGGGCATTCTAAACATTCACCACAACTCAGATGTTCTGTTCTAGGCCCCTAGGTTCTGTTCCCAGTCTGCCACCTTCCGAGGTTTTAAGTTCAGGAAGGTGCTAAATTCTTCCCCTCCAGAAGCACTAAAGAGGGGACATCCTTAGACAATGGGCCTCAAGATGTAAGATCTAAAAGTTCAAGAGGGCCTCTGAGCAAAATTTAGTGCCAATACGATTGCACTGATCCTTCTCACAGATGTGTATATGGAATTGATACAAGGGAACTTTTAGCTCCCTTCCTCAATGACCTTCACCCAGACCTTAGGCAGTGCGGCAGGGTGAAGTAGGAGATGCTCTCCAGCATTTCTGAAATGAGGCAATTTTCTGGGTGCAGAACTGTAAGGCAGCTCCTTCTCTTCCTGAAGTCAGAGAGGAAAAAGCTGTTCTAAAACAGCAAGGATTAACTCAGAATCTAAGCTTCCAGAGGAAAATACTTCCCAAGGGAAATCACCCAACAGAGAACAGCACTAAAAATCTCAGGCCACACCCAAAAGGAGAAGGAATTGTGGACTTTCTGCAAGGTAACTGGGGATGGTGATGCAGACCAACCCAGGCAGGAGAGGGTGTGGCAGTCATTAACAATCTGGAAATCTCCCCTGCATTTAATTGGACCAGAGGAATATACATTCCTGCCTCTGTATGGATGGAGCAAGAATGTAAAATAATATTTATCAAATTCCAGCAATAAGTCACACTTCATATACATTTTCTTATTTCATCCTTAACAGCTCTGGAAAGTAGACATCAGTATCTCACTTTTGCTGATGATATGAAAATAAAATACGAATAAACAGAAACCTCATGACCACATATTCTATGAGGCTCCATGGAAAAATAACACAAAAACTTTGTAGTTCAGGTGGAGTCTAGGAGATGTTAAAATGGATATTCTGGTGGTGTAGGGAGGCAGAAAGCTGAAGTCATTTGGAAAGGAAAGGAACAAGATTGCAGTGCCCAGGAAAAGAAATCACAGTGCTAATCCCCTAGAAAACAGATGAATATTCGTGCCCATGGTGAGTTTACAGGTAAGCAGTTCCTATCTGTGCAGAGTTGAGGCTGACTGCATGGGGACTGGATGGACATAATGCATTAGAGAGAGAAACACCAAAATGTGACTGCAGGAGCATCTGCAGACAGAAAAGCCTTAGAAATCCATGCTGCAAAGCCTCTTCAGCAGAGATAACTCTGGGGAAGGGAGAGTTCCAGGGATTATTGGGCCACTGCTGAATTGACATGGAGTTACTTCAAGGCTTAGTGTACCTCTGCAGTTAGGACGCCTGACCCAAATATTAGATGCCCCCAAGAGTTCTTGGAGAGGGATGGATGGTATGCTGAGTTGGCCATTTCTTGAAAATAATCATATGACGAAGTTTAGTAATACTTTGCTATCATCATCAGATGTAGATGGGGGGACACTGAGACCCAGAAAGGTTAAGAAGGGAGTTCAGTTCACAGCACTAGTAAGTAGACGATATAGAGCCCTGGCTTAGGTATGCTCCATTCCAAAGTTTCTGCAATTCCTTTGGTTCCTATACAATCTGTGTTCACTGGCCCTGACAAGACCTTCCTTCCCCAAAGAATAACTTGTTGACAGACAGATGTCTAACACAATGAACATGGAAATATGAATTTTATGTGGTGATTTTTTTCTGTGGTAGCTGTGGTGTTCAGAATTTGAGTCTTATTAATCATTAGTGTTTCTGGGCAGCCCCAGTGGCCCAGCGGTTTAGCGCCGCCTGCAGCCCAGGGAGTGATCCTGGAGACCCTGGATCGAGTCCCACGTCGGGCTCTCTGCAAGGAGCCTGCTTCTCCCTCTGCCTGTGTCTCTGCCTCTCTCTCTCTCTTTCTCTCTCTCTGTATCTCTATGAATAAATAAATAAAATCTTTAAAAAAAATCATTAGTGTTTCTTTAAATAAGCTTCTCAGTTGATGGTATATTTTAATACTATGAAAGACAGGAAGCACAGAGATCCCTATGGATTCCCATGAGTGTTCTAACAATTCTCTGACACCCACTAAGTGTCTTACAATTCAATTCAATTCTGACATTAACTACTCAGGGTAAGCACAGACCTGACCCCACAGTTAAGGGCAAAGTCTTTCACAAGACTGTCCACATTTCAGACACCAGCCTCAAGCTTTAGGTATCCCAAGCCACCTACATCCTTCCTGGCCAGCTATAAATCCCAAAATGCTCCTTTTCCACCTAATCAGTGTAGGCTACAATTCAGTTCTGAAACAAGCCACTCTTAGTTAGTGTCAGATACCATAAGGCCTCAGTCTTTCACAGGATTGCCCCCACTTCAGACATGCACCGGAAGTCTTGGGAAGCCACATGTACTTCTGACTGACCAGCTATAAATACAAACAAATTTATATCAAGTTTGATAATTCACTAGAATGACTCACAGAACACACTAAAGTGCTTATTTATGATTGTAGCTTTATGATGAGGTATTTAGATCAGGATTAACCAAAAGAAGAGATGCATAAGGTAAGGTCTTAGGGTGGGCAGAACTTCTGTGCCTCCTCCTCGTAGAATTGAGGCATGATACCCAACTAACACATCAACGCGTTCAACCAGGAAATGCCACTGAACTTTGTGTCCAGAGATTTTATTAGGGTTTTGCTTATGTAAGCATAGTTGATCAAATCACTGGCCACATGTTTGAACTCAATCTCTAAGAGGCACTGAATCCCCACCCAGAGGCTGAGTGGATAAAGTTCCAAACTCTAATTACAAAGTAGGTCTTTCAGATGATCACATCCTATATTGAAGCTATCGAAGGATCTACTATTTGTCACCTGATCGGCATAGCAAGCATTCCTTTAACTCAAGAGGTCCCAAGGGGTTTTGAAACTCTGTGCCAGGAACTAGGCACAAGGATCAGATAAGTTCTTCATTGTACCACACTCTGAGATGAAGACATGTTATCACTAAAAGGGAGAAAGAGCCTAGTAGAGGAATCAGGGGTTTCCAACCATGCAATAAAATAATGAGTGAAGAGAGATATGGTCCTTGCTTGACATCAGAGGCCCTAGAAAATCAACACGGTGTCATGGTTAAGACTTGACATCTGTCTCCAGATTCTAGCTCTCCACCTGTAACCAAATGTAATATTTAGGTAAGATGACTGTGTAATCTCTCTGAACTCATTTTCCACATCTATTTAATGGGGCTAACACTAAGCCTAACCTGCCAGTCTTGTTATGAAAATTTAACAAGATAATCCATGAGACGCATTTAAAACAGTGTTTGGTGTATAGTAAGATATTAGGAGTAATGGTATCATAATCACCATTATTATCATAGTGGGGAAAGACAGACATGGAATGTCTGTGAAATAATAACTACACACTTCTTTATGCAATCAAGGAAAGTAAGTTGTATTATAGCTGTATTTTTTAAATCATGGGTCATAACTCATTGATGAATCATAAAATTAGTTTAGTGCATTACCACCAGCACTTTTGAAAAGTGGACAAGAATAGAGTAGACAAGAGCAGGGAGCATTGCTTCCTAAAACATTTGTTTCTATTGCATGTATGCACATGCATTTTATATACGTTGTACTGCATCACCATGAAAAATGGACTGTTATTTCAATTTACTGGACAAAGCACTTTGAAGGCAGAATGACATTGAAGGCATCTTTCAATTCCTAAAAGTCAAACATAAGACTAGATACAAAATAAACACCAGTAAATCTGTTTTCAATAAAAAGAGATTGATGGGTAGATGGATACAATTGAATTCTAGATGTCTTCATTGAGTATAGGATATAAACCAATGCTTTTGCGGGGTACTGAATTGGAGACAGAAACTCTTAAGTCCAGGACTCTGCCCTCCAGGTCTGTATGAGTGAACAAAATATGAAAACCATGAGAATACAATCAAAGAGAATACCCTTGAGTTCATTTGACAAATATTAGATAGGAACCCACTATACATTTAGCACTATTCTAGGAACAGAGTGCAAAATACTGGACAGACAACCATTCCGGTGTAACTTAAATTCTGATTAAGGAGAATGAAAACAAACAATCAGATATAGAATATAATGTCAAAAGTGATAAGTGCCATGAGAAAAAAGGAAGCATGGAAAGCGAAAGTGTAGCTGAAGCTGCTCTCTTGAATGGTAAGGTCAAGAGCTGGTGTGTGAGCACAGACCCAAATGAGGCAAAGTGTTGAACTATATAGTTATCTTGGGTAAGAGTGTACAAGCAAAAAATAATACAAGGCAAATGTCTGAAAATGGATCACATCTGATTCACTTGAGAAAGAGCAAGGAGGCTGCTCTGGTTGGAGATAAGAGAGTAAAGAAGTGTGTGCCCGTGTGTGTGTGTGTGTGTGTGTGTGTGTGTGGTGCGTGCGCTAGTGTTTAGCTGCCAACACTAATACTATGCATGATGAGCTGGACAAAGAAAATAATGAAGACCTTAGTGAGAAAAAAAAAAAGTGTGCTATGAGCAACTGCTATGTACTAATGATAGTTTATTCCCTCATTTAACCCTCACAACAACCACCATGACAATAATAATAATACCTAATAATGTATTGATCACTGCCTAAAGCACTGTGTGTGCAAACACATTTATAAAAAGCCTGTGACACTGTATAGAGGGAAAATAGGCTCAGATATTTGAAGTGATTTGCCCAAGTGACTGAAGCTAGCAATAGGCAGACTTGGCTTTTAATTGATTACTTATTACCCTTCATCCCAATTGACCAACCACACTGCCTCTTGGAGGGATATTTCAGATTGGGTCATACCTGGGTAGATCTGGGAAGAGAGAGCAGGAGTGAAAAAAGGGTCATTTCAGGTATAGTAATTTAGACTAGAGTGAGGCTAGTAGATGGAGGCCCTAACAAGAAGACCATAGACCTATAGTAGGAAGAGGGACCCCATCTTAAGTCACTCCACAGGCAGTGCTGCTCCCACCCTCTCTTTGTCAGATGCCAGCTGCCATCACAATGGAAAGGAAGCTGCCTGAATTATCCCAGTCCTGAGGGAATTCACAAGCAATCCACCTGCCCTCAACCAAACCTAACAACTTTTTGGCCAGAAAAAGGGTTGAGTCTCACAAAGGAATCTGAAGGATTCAGAGTATTGAAGTAGATTAGTTGCCTTAGTAATGGCATAAGAATGTTATTTGTTGCCTCTTCTCCACTTTGTCCTTTCTGAACAAAATATTATGTGAGGGCAGCCTGTCAAGGATGCTTTCCATCATTATCCCAGACTGACTCTCTGGTAATCCCCAACCCATGTCTTCTCTGGAGCCCCAAAACCTGACAAGGCAAGAAAACATCCCACCTGGGCTGAATAGAAAGTGTTCATGTCCTGGTGTGCTGACCACTGCAGGGAAGCACCTGTTTACTACAGTCCAGCCACATACCACACCCCCTGGCATCCAACAGGTCTTCGAGGACCAAGAGGAGAGCAGTTGTGTATGTCAGAAGCCTGAACACCACTGAAATAATATCCAGTGGAAATGTGCAACCAAGAATTTAAACTTCTCAAAAAGAGATCTGGCCTTTGTTCTGCAAATGCTATCTAGTCCCTTGGAATATAATACCCAATAGGGGTATCTTTGTTAGCCTAGGAATGTTGTGTCACACAAGGTCACATTGGATAGCCTAACAGTGTGAGTAGGGTAGGGACTACCCACACAGGGTAGTAACAATGTGATTGAGATGAGGGCTTTGAGTCATGTAATATCAGTCAGTCTTTGGAGGGGCTCGAAACTGAAGTCATACACGTGGGCAATCAATCAATTATGCCTAACATGATGGAGATCTAGTAGAAATTCCAAACACTAAGGCTCAGGTGAGCTTTCTTGATTGGTAATACTCCATCTGTACTGTCACATATAAATGTCAGGAAGGAAAATATCAACTGACTTCATGGGGAAAACTAAAAATTCCACATTTCATGCTCTCCTAGACTCTACTCTATATGCTTCTTGCCTTGGCTGATTTTCATTTGCATCCTTTCCCTGTAATAAACTATAACTATGAATGTAACAGCCTTCAGTGAGTCTGTGAGTTTTTCTAGCAAATTATTGAAACTAAAATTTGTTTGGTGAAACCTCAAACTTGCATTTAGTATCAGAAGTAGGGATAGTCTTGCATGGACCACTCTATCTCACACTTACCTACAGGTTGGTGAGGCATTTTCCCTCTGCTCTTGGCTAGCTACATCACCTTAAATAGTCCACTTGCTTTGAATTCTGGCTTGTGCATCTCTAACATGTTCATGATGTATATTAGTATGACTGCTAGAGAATTAAATCATGTGTTAGAGTCAGGATGACCCACAGAATAAAGGGCAGGAATTCAGAGACTACCCACCACTTTTTTCTCATTCCAAACAAGCCAAGCTCACTTTTGACTTCCAAACTTTATTTTTTGCTGGCCCTGTACTGGAAGAATGACCCCATACCTTCCTCATCATGTAGGTCTCTGCTCAATGTCTTCTCCTTCCAGAGGGTTTTCCTTCACCCATCCTACTTAGCTCCTCACTCTGGGTACTTCCTACTACATCTGCTTATTTTACCTTTCACAGCAATTATGACCAGCTGTAATTCTCTTGATCACATATTGATTCATGGTTTTAGTCTCCATCTTTCCCTCCAAACTAAACTCTGAAAGAGCAAGTTCAGTTAGGTTTTGTTCATGGCTATGTCTCTGGACCCTGTAGTAGTACCTAGCCTGTAGTAGAATGGGTATTTGTTGAATTAATGAATTTCTCCCTTTAATGGGAAAGAAAATCAAAGACTGTAAGGGAAAAAGAGCCTGCCAAAACACCACACATCTCCAGGATGAGCATATTTAACTAAAGCCTTTTCTCATATCCAAGTTTCCTCACCTTTTAAATAGATTTGAATTTTGTTAGATTTCAGGGAGATGAACATAAAATTGTTGCAGGTAAAGTCAAAGTTTTAAACTCATGCTGGATGCTTAACTATTGTGAAGCCAATAGTTGGTGGTGGTGGTGGTAGTGGTGGCAGTGGTGGTTTGATTTGACTTTGTGTCTTTTTGTTTTTGTTTTTGCAAGAGACAGGTTATTTGTTTGGTTGATCATGTTTGTTTTTCATTTGTGTTTTTGTGATGAACTGAAAAAGAAATGCCACAATCAGAAGAGAAGGGTGCCAAAAGAAAACCTTAGCATGTAGATGGAGAAGGAAGATAAAGAAGGTAGATTGGTTATGTCTGTGACATGCTTGTCTTACTAGACAAAGTGCCTTCCCTGTGAAGCCCTTTTTGGGCCTTTTCTAGAGTGATCAGTTGGAAGATTAAGAGTAACAACATGGATAAATCCCTGGCATATACTGGACTTCCCTAGGTTTGGTCCCAGCAAATGTTGACACTTTCCTGTGTTGGACAGGATTTTTGCACTTGTAATTTCTTTACAGAGTGGGAAGAAGGCATTAGACAGTGACAAATGTGTCTCCTGAAGGGAATTTTATGCAGATTCCTAAAGCAGCAAATTGGCTTCTCTGGAGAATAGGTCACTTTCTGTGACAGAGACACAAGCAGATGGTACTTTCACTTTTACCTTGATAGCAGGTTAGAACAGAAAGTCAGATTAAATTTTGGAAATGTATGTATGTGATATATATATACTGTTACTTTATTTTTATAAGGAAAAGGACAGTGAGAGAGAACCCCAAATCCAAACTCCAGCCAGGGTCAACACAGACCACATGAGTGGCTTTTGGGTGCACCCTTTCCATTTCATTGTTGTCTCTGTGGTTACCCCCAGTTCCCACCCTCTCCTATTTAAAATAGCCCTATTTGGTTGGGCATTCACATCTTCCCCTGTGTTTCCCTCAAAATCGATTCCACTCAGCTTTAAGGTAGAACATGTGACTCCTCAGGAGATCTTGCCTCCCACCCACAAGTCACTGGTTCAGGAGGGGCCACTCAATTCAATTTGGCTAATAAAACTGGAAAATTTTGCTAGTGGCTTCTGGGGAAAGCAATCTTCACTCTTAAGAGCTTTCAGAGGTGAAACGTCCTCCTTTTGATAGGGACCTGGAAGCCGGACAGACTGAAGCTGTTGGTAGCCAACTTGCAACCACAAGGGGGAGCCAGGAGAAAGCAAAGCGAAGAGAAAGGAACCAGGTTCTGCCAACATCAGGAAGCTACCTAACCATGCAACCTTATGCCTCCAACCCCCACAGAAGCTTTCCATGAACTAATTTTCATTTAAGTTAATAGAGTTGCTTTGTCTATTTCTTACATCTCAACACATCCACATCCTACCTAATGCAACTGGTTGGCTCCTGAACTCATTAAACTATTTGCTCTGCATTGTTTTACTCATTCATTTATCCATTCATTTGTTCAACAAACACCCGTTACATCATTACTTAATGGGGAATAGAGTTTCCAGTAATACATGGTGACTTATCTTTAAGCTAACAGTCTAAGGATAAATTAAAAAGTTTTATTAAAAAGTTTAAAAGATGTAGTACAGTGAGATAAGTGCATAAGAAGGTGGTATAAAATACAGAGTAGAACAAAGAGAGCATCAATTAACTGTAACTTAGTTGAGAAAGGAATGATTGTCTGGGTCTTGATCAGTGAGGAGACATTCTCTCCAGACAGAAGGAGAAGCAATAGTATATCAGATATAAAAATAAAATAAGCATGTTTAAAAACTCAGAGGTGAAAAACAGAAAGAAACATCTCAAGGAGCAAAAGTGATTAGATATGATTGAGGTGTGTGGGCATGAAAGGGAAGTGTTGGGAGACAAATTGTTCAGCTAAGAAAGGGAAGATTTGGAGGGCTTTGCATGCCACCATTAGGGAGACATTGAAGGGTTTTAAGCAGTAGTTTCTATAAGTTCTTCCATGAGTACATACACATTTCAGTAAGCCATGAAATGCATTCTATCCAACTACCCAATTTGGTAGCACACAACACAAGGGCATGACACTGAGGTTCAAGATCCACACAAGCCAAGAACTAGTGTCTCATTTCTCTCTCTGGAGTAAGTGGATACTCCATTAAGGCCAGTTAAACTAAATGGAGGACCCCTAGTGACTTCAAAGTTACCCAATAGCATTTGCCTCTGAAATAAATTAAGATCTCTTTGGTTCATTATTATCATGAGAGTTTTTCTGATGTTTTTCCAAGGAGACATTGGTAAAAAGGAAGCATTTATTTTATTTTATGTGTTCAATTGCACATTCATTATATATGAATCTAGCATCACCCGCCTTAGAGTGAGGTACTAAACAAGTAGCTAAATGATTAGGATCTATATTATCATCTTGGACAGCTTCTTGATTCTTTTTCTCGGGACTGCATGTGCCTTCCATTGTAGCCAGGCTGCAAAAGGCCCTCTGAATATGCAATCCTCATTCCTATCCAGTGTCTTTGCTCAAGATGTTCTCTTGCCAGAAATGCCCTTCCTTCTGTTCATTCCAGTGCTTTGCTCATCAAAGCCAAGCTCAAGCTCATCTACCTCTTTCTTGAGATCAAAGTAGAAAAAAACACTAGGCTGGTAGTGAGATGACTTAGTCACATTAGGTTTGCAGAGGCATTTAAACTATCTGAGCTTATTTCTCCCATTATAAAAATAAGAGATTTCAACAGATCAAGATGCATGTATTGAGCAATTAGCTTATAGATTAGACTTTAATAGATGCTGACAGAGCTAAGTATGATACTATCTCTTTTTTTGAGAATTTCACGAACTGGATGGGGAAAGACATATAGAGATACATGCATAAATAATAATAATAGCTAAACATTTCCCAGTATGGGAGATTGTGTCAATTTCCAAAAATGCACCAAGCTGATATTCTGTAATTCTGTCATCTATTAGTTTTCTCAACACCTTATGCTTAGTTCATCATACTGGTTATGTGAATTTAACTCCCTTTCTTCAACTTAACTAAACCATAAATATATTTTTAAAGAAACACATTTGCAATATGCTTTAGAGTTAACAAAGATAGTTCATTTGTGATATCTAATTAAACCATCACATTAAATTAGTGACATCACATTAAATTCTTCTTCTTTTACAAAAGAAGAAATTCTGAGAAGCTAAGCAACTCATTCAATGTCATAAAGATAAGTGGCAGACCCATGGTGCAAGATTAATTGGCTTTCTTTCTGTGCCATGATGCTTAATCCTCATGCCCTTAAGTCAGAGTTCTCCAGCCTGCTCTCCTCACTCTGTCTTTTTCTCTGTCTCTCTTTCTCTCTCTCTCTCTCTCACACACACACATAAACACACACATATACATATCTGTTACTTAAAACTTTGTTAGGAAGCAACATTACAGAGAAGCTGAAACCTATCCAAATTGCCTCCCTTTTCCACACCACTTTTATCCTAAAATTCCTCTGCTTCTTCCACTTTGCCTTCTTTATCAGAAGAGATATCCTGCTCTCTGTGTCTAACCCCTTGTCACATACCTGAGCAATCAACTTATCCCCTCTCACCCACAACAAGACTTCTCTCTGTTGAATCTTCTTTCTTATTATCTCATCCTTTCCTCTCACTGAACAAATGTTTACATATGCCCATTCAAAATCAACGTTATTAATTAAGTAGCTATTCTATACCAAGCCTTGAGTTGAATGTTAGGATAACAAAGATGATTAAGATATGAGTTTTGTCCTCAAAGAGCTCATCATTAAGTCTTGGGAGACAGACAAGATCATAGCATTATTTCACTCAAGGAAACCTTTGTTCTCACTAAAGTTCAGACATAGATCAAGAGAAGATTGTAGTTTAACCAACCCAGAACCATGACAGTCCTGCCCAATTCCCAAACACATTCAAAACTAGTCAGCTCATTGCTACTTATAAATGTCCTAGTTATAGTTTATCCCCAAGCCTGAGCACATAGTGTTCTTAATACTGCAAATGCCTCTTCTTTGTAAAGAAGACACCCTCTGCGTCAAAGATCTTAGGTTGGCAGTTCCATCTTGTTCCTAAAAGTACTCTACCTTTCTTATAATCATATGTCTACATTTTGCAAAATTAATCAAGTTTTAGGGTTTAGCTCACACTCATTGGCATTTTGCTTGATCTCACATTCTTTTCAAGAACCTTGTATTCCTAAACAAAAAAGAGATAATGATCCCTTTTTAATTCAGTGTCTTGCCATCCTGTTCCACCCTCATCAATGAAAAATCTTTGATGAACTGTTTCTCTTTATATTGTAATTTGTGATGTAACAACTCCAGAGTACAAGTAGTAATTGCTCAGTAATTACTAAGTACTTAGAGACACCAAAGTATAACCCCATGTGAGGATAATCCTCCTCTTCATAGCACTTAACTACCTTTTTAAGAATAATAGGCCACTACCATTGTAGTTTCATGCATTGGAAGTTTTTCCTGCCTGTTCTAAGTTATCATTAGCATGCTCAGATACATCAGCAACAACTATTTTAATTATAGATTATCTTTTGACCAAGGAAGACTAGAGACAACTATAGCTATGATAAGGGCTGAAAGAAAAAAATTTGAGTACACATAACGGGAGGTCTGAACTACTTTAGGGATAGGAAAAGAGGAAGTAAGAGAAGACAGTGTTAAGCTAAAAATTGCCAAAGAGTGGGAATTAGTCTGAGAAAAAAAGAAGAGGGCTTTCAAACAGAGAAGAAGTATGATCAAAGGCCCCAGGACAGGGAAGAACTCATCACTGAAGGACTCACAGATGGCCACTGGGTCTGGAATGAAGTGAGCGGAAGTCAGCTCAGAAGCTGAAGTATTAGGAGGAAATAGGTCAATGCTTTAGAAACCAAGCTATCATTTTTGGACTTGATCCTAAAAAAACTGGAAGTAACTTAAGGATTTGGAGTAGGGTGCTATGTCAGATTTCCTTTCTGAGAAGATGACTTAGTCGGTTGCACAGAACAGGTGCAGCAGGGAACAGCTGGAGGGTGGTCAGTCAGAAAGACGTTATAGATGTTGAAGAGAGGAAGAAGTAGCTCAGACTCCACCCTGAGAGGAGTATGAACTAAGTGCAGCCAGATGCCACCCACAAACAAAGCCATATGGCCCTCTTCTGACATCTGGACTAACACTCTTTCCCATCTGTCACCACAAAGTGGGTCCACAGAGACTAGCTAACAAAAAATATATTCACAAATGGAGTGGACAAGGTAAGACAGACAACTGGGGACTAGAAGAATATTTAAAACTTTTGGACATTCTAGGGTATAGACCTTTAGTGAGCATGTCAACCCTTCAGGACCTGGAATACAGAGAGGGTATCAGCAGATACCAGCTGGCATTGTTTAATTCCACTCCCCATCATCTATGACCCACATCACAGCTCTGAGCTCTACAAGAGGAAAGCTGAAGCTAGTATATCTCCATCTCCAGCACCAGGAACAGCCTTTGATATATATTGGGTTACCCATAAATCCTTGTCAAATAAATAAATAAATTGGACTAAAACTTTCTTGAAATAATTTTTGTTTAAGAAATACCTGTTACCTTTGTGGTGTACCTAGGGTTTCAAGGCACCCATAATCTGATCTTTAAAAAAAAAAAAAAAGGTGTTTGTTAAAAAGCCATCTGGGATTTTTGAAGAATAGGTCTTATTCCCGCTCAACATGGGAGAACAGAACCAAAGACTGGGCTTTCAACCAGGTCATGTTAGGAGAAGGCTGCTCAAGGCAATGTTGTTGGTATGGGAAGAGCCACAAAGAACCAGAAAGACCCTGCACAGTATTGAGCCTGAAGACCTAGCCAAGGATGGAGTCAGGTGAATGAGTAATGAGGCTAGAAGCTCAACAACCTGAGACCCAGTGCAGAACAGGTGAGGGCTGAGATAGACAGGTGATTCAGAACTGAGACCATCAGCTAACAGCAGAATGAACCCATGATAGTGAGTGGTGACCATTGTACAGGGCAGAGCAGGCTTACAGCCTGAAGAAACTATGCAGGGCAGATCTCTAGAGCAGCATCCTGGGTTTGACACCTAAAAAGATAGGGAATGTACTTCTTCCAGAAGAAGGACATTGCTCTCATCACTAGAATGCAGGCCTCAGGGACTGGGTATCCCTGTGCTCACTTACATGTTCCTCACTAGCAGGAAGATGGATGGAGAACCCTTCTCAGGAGCTCACCTGTGCTAATCGTACACTGCGATACAGGAAACTGCAACTCTCCCAAAGAAGAAAGCAAATATTAGTGATAAAAGGGCTTTAATATTTGATTCTTTTGAGAATTTGGTGGAACTCTCTTAGTGAAATCTGTGTTATATATCACATGATTAAAGGTGAGTAGGTATATGTGGATAGGTGCCATCTATCAGAATGTTCTGAGAATAGTGGGAAGCTAACCAGTAGGGCCACAGATTTGAGAAGCTTCCAATCAGGAATGTATTCAGAAAGAGAGCCTGAGAAACTCTTATCTATCCTAGAAAGTGTTTAAGAGCTCCAACAGGCTAAGGACTGAGTAAGGAGGAAGAGGAACAAGACTCAGGGTTGTCAGTGCTTACAAGGTGTCAGGTTCTGGTGGACATAGAATCTGTGGTCACCGTACCAGAAATCAAGTCCTTGTAGAAAGAACCCAGCTGTTCCTAACATCATGAAGCAGCAGTCACCTTATCTTTGAAGTATGCATGTTGCTAAACACCTTTTTATCAAGATGATTTGAATGTGAAATAAGATATGTAAAGCACCAAGCATGGTGCCTGGCCCACTTAAGATGTCCCCTAGGTTAATACATTTAATAAATATGTAATGAGTACCCATTATTCACCAAGCAGTTTTCTGAGTACTGGGGATATGGCAGTTAGCAAAATTCCTGTCCATGTGAAGCTAATGTTTGAGAGAGGGTGACAAAAGAAATATATAAGTTTGTTTAAGTTAGAGGTGGGGAATAATAAGTGCTATAGAAATATAAAGTGACATAAGCATATTTATATGGAAGGGTCAGGAAATGGTCTTTGAGCAAATATGTGAATGAAGTGAGGGCAAAGAAAGCAAAGAGAGCAAAGATTCTGTGATGGTATGTGCTTAGTGTATTCAAGGAGCAGTAGCAACAGTTTCTTTTCCTTCTTACTGTCTCTTCAGGACTATTCAACACATAATATCTGTGGGCCTTCCTATCTGCAGTCCTGAAACCATATCATCTCTTCAGGAGATGCATTCCAAAGCTGTCCCCTTTATGTGAAAAGTTCTACTCTCCCCTCTGGAAGCAAAGAGTGTGCCTCCTTCAAAGAGGCAGACTTCCCTGTGAGAATTAACCTGTCTCTAAGCCTGACAACTAGCAGTGGGCAGGTGGCCCTACCTCCAGGCCTTGAAGGTTTCTGGTTATCACAACTGTTCAGGATGCTTTCTGATGCCTGTGGTAGCCTGGGCACATGCTTCAGGAGGAAGGGAAATTATTCACAAGCAGCAGTGTGAAATAAAAGGAGTAGGAGTGGGGAAGAGGGTAAAGAGATCCACGGACACACCCCCTTCTGATTTCTGACCAAAAAAGCAAAGGCTTGGACTGTGTTCCTCAGAGGCTCTCCCCTCACTGGTTAATGGAAAAGGCAGGTGGGAAGTGAAAAGGCAGAAAGGGAGTGTGGAATATTTTCTTTTGCTTTGTTGGCTTTGGAAAGCTAAAAAAGAATCCGCCACCTGTGATTCTAGCCCTGATTGCAAAACATTCTGTTATTTTAGCTGCAAGTCTGTAGTTAGCAGATTGTCAGTTTGGCCTCGTGGCAACATAGCAGCCAAAAAAGATTAGACATTTTAATTTCCTGAGCAGGTGCAGGCATCAGGACTGGTTTCAGAATACCAGTGAAAAGTGAAATAGAGGTGGAGAAGGAAAGCAAGGACTGGGGTTATGTGCTTATGTGTGGTGGAGTGGGATGGGGTGGGCACAGGAGGAAGAAATGAGGCAAAAGCAAGAGGAATCTAAGCATATGACAGAAGAAATACAAGAAATAGAAAAGGGTGGCAACCAGAAGGAGACTGAGGGCACCTCAGAGAAAGTATTATAAATTTAGGGATCAAGGGGAAGGGACTATTCTGTACATTTTTTAAAGATTTTATTTATTCATGAGAGACAGAGAGAGAAAGAGGCAAAGACATAGGCAGAGAGAGACGCAGGGTCCTCGCAGGGAGGCTGATGCGGGACTTGATCCCAGGACCCTCGGATCTGGCCCTGAGTCAAAGACAGATGCTCAAACACTGAGCCACCCAGGCGTCCTGCTATTCTGTACATTTGCTCCCATGTTACACTCAACCTCATGTAGGATCAGGCCATCATTAACCCATAGTGTCTTTGTGAAAATGTGACCAGAAGCTGTTTCCCCATCAGAAATGGCAGCTATTCTCACTGTCTATCTTGGTGAGCAGAACACTGGATGCATTTCACTGCCATATATGCACTGTTGTGCAGATCACAAATGTATTTGCCTAATGGTCCTGTTCATTTTATAAAGCTGATTGTAAGTAAGGCAAGAGGACTTTGGAATGTTGAGATAAAGATATTCTATCATGAGAAAAATGAAAGCAAAGCAGCAAAGAGAGAGTGAAAGAATGCAGCCTAAAAACTTGGCTGTGAGAATATCAAATAGTCAAATGCCACATCTCAAAAGGAGGAGCACATTTCCTAAAATGAGTCCAATGATGTGGTAGGAAAAGAGTCAAGGCACCTGCCTAGGTCCAGTCCTCTAGGATTCCTTCCCATCATCCTCTCAGTCTCACACACTCAATGAATGAATGAATGCATTTCTGAGTGCATCGATTCTAACCCATCCCAGTCTTTCAGTGATGTGGGAAGGGGAAGGAACATAGAGATAATATAATGATTATCTTATATGTGCCCAAGATCTGTGTTTACACTAATTTATTCAGCAAGAATTTATTCTGCACTCACTTTGTGCTAAGTATTCTGCTAGGTACTGGCCATAAAACAGCACCAAGGTAATCATGACTTTACTTGTATCATCGGTGTGATGACGACCCAAGATAAAGAAAAGGCAGTACACAAAATTATTAAGAACATGAATAGTCATGGTAATAATATAATAATGGTTCCTGCCTCGTAGACTTGTTTAATGACTAAATTAGATAATATGAGTGATTTAGCACAATGTATGTTATTCATAACAGTACTTATCTTCCCATATTTTTTCTCCCTCTCCAACTTTAGAAATAAGAAGAAACATCCAGTTTCAGATATACAAAGTTAGTAGAATGTTGCTGTCACCATTACAACAAAAAATTCTGGAAAAATTTAATTACTTTTCTTGAACTCATTAGAAGATTCATGTCATGGGGCAAAAAACTAAGAATCTAGAAAGAGTCACCACAGAGAGAAACAGAACCCACCAGATACCCAACAGGACCCAATAATACCAGTAAGAAGATTCAGCAAGAAAATTTTAATGAATTTCTAAAATCTAAATGTGTTCTAGTGAGAAAGCATGAAGCCCCTGTGACCACAGACACCAAGAGATCCACACACTCTCTTTATTTTATTTATTTATGTATTTATTTTTCAAATTTATTTTTTTAATTCCAGTGAGTTCACGTATAGTGTTGTATTAATTTCAGGTGTACAATGAAGAAATAGATTCTTAATTATAGGCCCATACCCTCTTGAAGTCTTTTCTTTCAGGACTCCATTAGGAGCTCACATGGAAGATCAAAGAAACCTGAGATTGCTTCCCCATGGAGCTGACTGGGGGATGGAGGGCAGTAGGCATTGCTGATATTCATCCACAACCATTTTTATATCTTCCTAATGGAACAGAAACATTAACATACAGGAGAAAAAGACAACAAAAACAGCAGCTTGAGGGCACTGGAGAAAACCTACTATAGCTAGGGGAAGGGAAAAGGAAGAAAATGTACTCACAGAAGAGGGATACAGATACATGCTATGCCCACCATTACCTCTGAGGACAGTTAGAAAAACTTGTAAAAGCCATACCCTTAAGACTAAGATTCAATGATTGTCTAGGAGGAAGACTTAATTATAAGTTCAGAAAATCTGCTCACCCTTGCTTCCAAACATCACACTACCAAACACTGAGTAAAAATGAAGTGGGTTAGGACTAGGAGCATAATGAGAGAAAGATTTTATCTGACATGCAGTACAAAATAAAGATACAGAACTAAGTAGGTACAGCTAGACCCAAAAAGGGAGCAGGTATTGAGAAAAATGGTGTGGTTTGTTAGCTCACACACTAAACACAGCATTGCAATGTAGAAATGGAAACCTCTGGTTTTTACTGCACAAGGACAGTAAAAGTAACAACAAACTTCAAACACAGCTCAACGTTCGACTGGAAAACACAATCCCTCCCTGCCCCCAAACACCAAAATCAAAAGGAAATAAAAAGTTCGCTTATTTTCTATCCATAAAAAATATTTATTTAAATAAACAACATGTCTGACTTTCAACCAAAAAGTATGATACATGCCAAAAAGCAAGGAAAATCATAACCAGAAGAGACAAAGCAATAATAAGCATTAGACTTGCATATGACACAGATTTGTGTAGATTTTTCTTCCATTAATCCCATCAGGTGCTCTTAGGAAAGGTAATAGCTGGCTCTGTTAGAAAAGGTAGATAACATGAATAATCAGAAAGGCAATTTCAGCAAAAAGATGAAAGCCATTAGAAATAATTTGGGGGCACCTGGGTGGCTCAGTGGTTTAAGTGCCCAGTTCTTGATTTCAGCTCATGTCATGATCTCAGTGTCATGGGATTGAGCCTCAGAACAGGCTCGAATCTGCTTGGGATTCTCTCCTTTATCCTCAGCCTCTCCCCCTATTCATGCTCACTCTTTCTCCCTCTCAACTAACTAACTGAATAAATAAAATATTTTAAAATAAGAAATAGTCTGAAAATGTTAGCAATCTAAAATATAGTAACAGTGGGTACCATAAATACTAAATAAATCACAGCTAGGTATATGATATTCTAACTGCTGAAATCAATAACCAAATATATATATTGAATGCAGGTAGAGAAAACAGACACATTACCTCCAGAAGATCAAAGAAATTAATCATGTATGACTTATCATTAGTAATAACACAAGCAAGAAGACATTGGAGTGAAATATTCAAATTTGGGGGAAAAATAATCAACCCAGAATTCTGTACCCAGTAAAAACATACTTCAAAAGTGAAGGAGAAATGAGATATTTACAAACAAAAACGGAGGTAATTCATTGTGGACTGATATACATTATAAGAAATGAAAAGGAAGGTTATTCAGATAGAAGATATATGATATTTGAAAGAAATCTGGCACTATACAAAGAATGAAAAGCATCAGAAATTAAATAAGTGAAGATAAAGTAAAAATCATTTTCCTTATTTGTAATATCTGTAAATGGTAAGTGACTGTTTAAGGTAAAAATGTATTGTGTGCTTAAAGTACGTATATAAGTCATATTATGCTAAGCAAAGTAAGTCAGTCAGAAAAAGACAAATATCATATTATTTCACTCATATGTGAAATTTAAGAAACAAAACAAATGGGTGAAGGCAAAAGAGAGAGAAACTGGCAAATCAAGAAACAGACTTTTAACCGGAGAACAAACGGATGGTTACCAGAGGAGAGGTGGAAGAGGGGATGGTGAAATAGGTGATGGGGACTAAGGAGTGCACTTGTCGTGGTGAGTACCAGGTAATGTATGTAAGATTGAATCACTGTATTGTACTCCTGAAAGTAATAGTGAAATACATGGCAAAATGGTGGATAGGAGGATTTAGGGATACTGTCAGAAGATTTTGGTAAATGACATCAACATTATGGTGACATAAGATATTCCTCCTCACCCCTCCCCCTTTAAAAATTAGACATTTACCCATGAACAAAAGTACCACTGTGGAAGTTGTGAGATCCAGTATCATATGTTAAGGGGCCCAGGAGGAGTCTTGTCCACCTGTGCATCTAGTAATAAGGACACAGATCTTACTATCCGTAGCAGAACTAGCAGAGACAGTGAATCTGCCTCAACACCTGTCAATCCAGGCAGGAAAAAACATGGAGAGTGTTGACCTGGGTAAATATCCAAGGATAAGAGAAAATTTGTGTCAGTCCAACTTTCCTAAAAGGAGATTCTGGCACACCATGGGAATCTAGCACATCATTAGAGCAAAAATAAATATGAATTTAGAGGGACTCCTGGGTGGCTCAATGGTTGAGTGTCTGCCTTCAGATCAGGGCATGATCCCAGGATCTGGGATTGAGTCCCACATCAAGCTCCTTGCAAGGAGCCTGTTTCTCTCTCTGCCTCTCTCTCTCTCTCTTTATCATGAATAAATAAATAAAATCTAAAAAAATTATCTATTAAAAATATATGAATTTAGATAGCAGAACATTACTTAAGAAATATATTTCTTTGTAGGAGATCCAGAGTATCGAGGCGAAACATTGTCCTACACATTATAATGAACCTGTCAAAAACCAAAGATAAAGAGAAAATTCTGAAGAGGCCAGGGAAAAAAGTACTGTACCCTACAAAGTAACCCTCACTAGGCTACTAGCAGATTTCTCAGCAGAAATTACAAGTCAGGAAAGACTGGAATCACATACTCAAAGTGTTGAAAGAAAGAAAAAAACATCAGACAAGAATACTCTATTCAACAAAATTATCTTTCAGATATGAAGGAAAATAAAACTTTCTCAGGAAGTTGAAAAGAAGACGAAGATCAAGATGAAGAAAAAGACGAAGACAACAAAGAAGATGGAGGAGGTGGGGAGAAAAGAAGTGGAAGGAGGAGGATAATGAGAAGAAGGAGAGAAAAGAGAAAGGGAAGGAGAAGAGGAAGAGAAAGAGAAGGAAGAAAAATGAGGGTAAGAAGAAGAAGAAGTAGAAGCAGCTGCTGCAGAAGCCCATCACCACTAGACCAGCTGTGCAAGAAATGCTGAAAGGAGTTTTTCAAACTGACATAAAGAGCTGCTAAACAGTAACATGAAAACACACAAAACTATACAATTCACTGATAAAGGTAAATATAAAGTCAGACTTAGAAAAGTCTGCTGCTGTAATAGGATGATGTATGACCTCTTAATTCTAATTTAGGGTCAGAGTAAAGTAGTATTAACAATAATTATAGCTTCTATAATACACAATGCAAAAAGAGATAAACTGTGTCACCAAATATATAAAAAGGGTAGTAAAATGGTGAAGATTTTGTAGGTGATCAAAGTTAAGTTCCTATCAGCTTAAATTGGCCTGTTTTATCTATGAGATGTTTATGTAAGTTTCATGGAGCCCCAAAGCAAAAGCCTAGAATAGATTTACAAGAGATAAAGAGAGAGGAAACAGAGCATACCACCACAGAAACTCATTAATTTACAAAGACAGAAACAAGGGGGAAAGAAACAACAGAAATACAAAATAACCAGAAAGGAATTAATAAGATCACATTAGTAAGGCTCACATGTCAATAATAACACAGATAGATAGATGATAGATAGATAGATAGATAGATAGATAGATAGATAGATGATAGATAGATAGATGATAGATAGATAGATGATAGATAAATAGATAGATAGATGATAGATAGATGATAGATAGATAGATGATAGATAGATAGATAGATAGATAGATAGATAGATAGATAGATAGATGATAGATAGATAGATAGATAGATAGATAGATAGATAGATGATAGATAGATAGATTGAATTCACCAATTAAAGAAGCACAAAATGGATGGATTAAAAAAATTTAAAAAACACACAATACCCAACTATATGCTATCTAGAAGAAACTCTCTTCAGCTTTATAAATATACACAGGATCAACATGAAGGAACAGAAAATGATATTCCATGCAAGTAGAAACCAAAAGAAAGTAAGGCTATCTTATATCAGACAAAACAGACTTTAATACAAAAAACAATAAGATACAAAGAAAGTCATTATATAATGATAAAGGGGTCAATTAAGGAAGGAGATATAACAATCAAGATATATACCCAACAAGAGGACACTAAATATATTTTTTTAAATGCTAACAAGTACAAAGGGAGAGACAGGCAATAATACAAAAACGGTAGGGAAATTCACTACCCCACTGTCAACAATGAATAGATCATCTAGACAGAAAATCAACAAGGAAACATTGTACTTGACCCCATATATTAGACCAAATGGGCCTAATAGACTTTTATAGAGCATTCCATCCAACAGCAACAAAATATACATTCTTCTCAAGTACATGTGAAATACTCTCTAGGATAGATCATATGATAGAACACAAAATAAGTATTAGCAAATTCAAGAAAATTAAAAGCATACCAACTACCTTTTCTAACCACAGTGGTATGAAACCAGAAATCAACAAAAAGAGGAAAGCTGGAGAATCCACAGATATGTGAAAATTAAAGAACATACTCCTGATCAAACAGTGGGTCAAAGAAGAAATCAAAGGAATTTTTTTAAAATCTCAAAACAGGGATCCCTGGGTGGCTGAGTGGTTTAGCACCTGCCTTTGGCCCAGGGCGTGATCCTAGAGTCCCGGGATCGAGTCCCACGTCAGGTTCCTCGCATGGAGCCTGCTTCTCCCTCTGCCTATGTCTTTGCCTTTCTCTCTCTCTATGTCTATCATGAACAAATGAATAAAACCTTTTAAAAAAATCTCAAAACAAATGAAAATGAAAACACAACATGCTCAAATCCATGGGATGCTGCAAAAGCAACCTGAGAAGGAAATCAATTGTAATAAATCTGTATATTAAGAAAATAGAAATATCTCAAATAAACAATCTTACTTTTACACCTCAAGAAATTAGAAAAAGAAGAACAAATACCAAAGTTAACAGAAGAAAAATGAAAAGATCAGAGTGGAAATAATGAAATAGAAATCAGAAAACAATATAAAAAAAGTCAACAAACTAACAAATTAAATCTTTGGCTAGACTAAGAAAAAGGCAGATAGGGCTCAAATATATAAAATCAGAAATTAAAAAGGAGGCATTACAGCTGGTACTACAGAAATACATAAGAGACTACTATAAACAATTATATATTAAATTAGAAAACCTATAATAAATCGGTAAGTTCCAGAAACCTACAATATACCAAGACTGAATCAGGAAGAAAAAGCAAATCTGAACAAAACAATAATATGAAAGGAGATTGAACCAGTAATCAAAAACCTCCCAAAACAGAAAACCCCGGAACTGGATGGTTTCTCTGGAAAATTCTATCAAATTTTTAAAGAAAAATTTCTTCTAACCTTTCTCAAACTCTTCCAAAAAAATTGAAAAGGAGCAAACATTTCCAAACTCCTTTTGTGAGGCCAGTATTACTCTGATACCAAAGTCCAATAAAGACATTACTAGAAAACTATAGACCAATAACCCTGATGAATATAAATACAAAAATTCTCAACAGAATATTAGCAAACTGAAATTACTGACACATTTAAAGAGTTATACAAAAAGTTATACAAAATGATCGAGTGGGATTTCTCACTAGGATACAAGGATATTTCAACATATGCAAATCAATAAATGTGATACATCATATTAATAGAAAGAAAAATAGAAATCATATGATTATCTAAATAGATACAGGAACAACATTTGACAAAACACAATATTCTTTCATGATAAGATCTTTCAACAGGGTATAGAAGGAACATGCCTCAATACAATAAAGGTCATATACAACAAACCCTATAACTAGCATAATATTCGGTTGTGAAAAATTGAAAGCTTTTCTTCTAAGATAAAGAACTAGACAGGGTGTCCACTCTCACCACTCTTATTCAACATAGTAGTAAGAATCATAGCTAAAGCAATTAGGTAAGATAAACCAAATACTTAGAATTGGAAAGGCAAAAGTAAACTTGTCATTATTTGCAATAATATGGTCTTATATACAAAAAAAAAATACTAAAGATTCAACCAGAAAACTATTGGAACTGATCGAGAAATTCAGCAAGTTTACAGAATATAAAATCAACATAGAGAAATCAGCTGGATTTCTATACAGTAACAATTAACTGAAAAAGAAGTAAAGAAAACTGTCCCATTCACAATCACATGAAAAACAATAAAATACTTACGAATAAATTATACCAGGAAGTAAAGATGTACACAATACAAATTACAAGACTTTAATGAAAGAAATTGAAAAAGACACAAACAAATGGATAGAGATCTGTGTTCATGGATCAGAAAGATTAGTATTGTTAAAATGCATACTACTCAAAGCCACCTAGAGATTCACTGCAATTTCTATAACATTTCCAATGACATTTTTCACACAAATAGAAAAAAAAAAATCCGAAAATTTGTGTGGAACCACAAAAGATACTGAATAGCTAATTTGATCCTGAGAAAAAAGAACAAAGTGGGAGACATCACATTTCCTGATTTCAAACTGTCATACAAAACTATAATAAGCAAAACAGCATAGAAGTGGTATAAAAATAGTCATACAGACCAAAATAGACCAACAGAACAGAAAAGAGAGACCAGAAACAAAACCCTGCATGTATGGACAATTAATATTTGACAAAAGAATTAGAAATACACACTGGGGAAAGAATAGTATTTTAACAAATGATATTAAGAAACCTAGCTAACACATGCAGAGAAATGAAATTGGACTCCTAATTTACACTACTTGCTGAAAAGTAACTTGAAATGGGTTAAAAGACATAACAGCAAATACCATAAAACTTCTAAATGAAACCATAGGAAAAAAGCTTCTTGACATTAGTCTTGGGAATGGTATTTTCAGATATGACATAAAAATACCTTGCACAACAAAAGATACAATAAAAATAATAATAAAATGCAACCTATGGAACGGGAAAAATATTTTCAAACTGTATATAAGATAAGGAGTTAATATCCAAAATATACAAAAGAAATGCTCATACAATTCAATAACAACAGCCTGATTAAAATCAAGCAGAGGAACTAAATAGACATTTTTTTCCCAAAAAAAAAAGACATCCAAATGACCAACAGGTACATGAAAAGATGTTCAACCTCACTTAATCATCAAGGGAATGCAGATCAAAACCGTAATCAACTCACACCAAGTAGGATAGTCATTATTGAGAGGGCAAAAGATAAAAAGTTTTTGCAAGGATGTGTACAAAAGGGAATCCTAATACACTTTTGGTGGGAAGGTAAATTGTTCAGCTACTATAAAAAAATAGTAAGGGTTTCCAAAGTAATTCAAAATAGAATCACCATATGATCCTACAATTCTCTTCCTGACTATACATCCAAAGGAAAAGAAAACAGGGAACTAAAGAAATATATGCACTTCTATGTTTATTGTAGCATCATTCACAATAGCCAGTAAAAGCAAACAACCTGTCTGTCAATGGATGGTATATAAACACAATGGAATATTATTCAGCCGCTATAAAGAGAAATTCTGCCATTTGCAACAATATAGATTGATCCTGAAGGCATTATACTAAGTGAGATTAGTCAGAGAAAGACATAAGCTGTATGATACACTTACTTGTGGAATCTAAAAAAGCCTAACTTGTGAAAATGGAAAGCAGAATGGTGGTCATCATGGGCTGGGAGGTTGGAGTATTTGGGGAAATTTAGTTAAGGTTACACACTTGCAACTAGTAGATAAAGAAATCCTGGAGACCTAATGTGCAGCATAGTGACTGCTGCACAAAGTTACCAAAAGTAACTAAAAGATTAGATCTTAATTGTTCCCACTACAAAAAAAAAAAAAAGAAAGAAAGAAAGAAAGAAAGAAAGAAAGAAAGAAAGAAAGAAAGAAAGAAAAGAAATGTACCATGATACAGATGTCAACTAGTGCAGTGGTGGTAATCATATTACATTTATAAAAGGTATGAAATCAACACTTTGTATACCTAACACTTAATGTTATATATCAATTCTATATTTTTTAAAATAATAATTAAATAAAGATATGGGCACATAAAAAGATGATCTTTGTACCACATAAGCAATTGTATCATGTTACTTAGAGGTATAATTAGATTAAAAATAGGTAAGAAAATAAATAAATAGATAAATAAATAAATAAATAAATAAATAATAAAAATAGGTAAGACGATTTTTTAAAGAGATGTGTCAATCAAAGATATAATTTTTTTAATGCTCCAAGAAGACATAAACAGAAGAAAATACAGAACAAATGAAACAAGTAAAAAACAGGAATATGATACATTTGTATTAGCTATCAATATTAGTAACAATAATTATTTTAAATGTAATAATCTCAAATTACCATTTGAAAAATTATAAGATTGGATTTAAAAATCAAATCCCAGCCTTATATATATTTTCTATGCTATGGAAAATGGGTGGAAAATGGAAGGAGGTGATAAATTAGAGGGCAAACTGCACATAAAGCTTAGAAAGAAGTGAAAGCTAGACTGTGGCATATCTTGATTCCCTGAAAATGTCTGGGCTATCCCTAAAGCTGTGGAGAGGCCTCAAATAATTTGATAATTTGAGGGTATTGGCTTTGATTTGTATTTAATTACAAAGATTGGAAGGTTATTAAAATGCCTATAATTAGTTGAAAATAGAGGCAAAAATATCAGTGGGTAACTCTCTACTAAAACTATTCAATGAAAAGCTAGAAAGAGTATCATTCTCACCCTTATAAAAAAAAAAAACTGAAAAACTTGAAGATTTGCAACGCTTTTATAGCCTACCATAGAGCCAACATCAAAGGGCACTGAGTTATCTTGAAAGCTAATAAAAGACAAGGAGATACAGGATGAAAGCACTTGCTTACCTGGGATGAATGTTAGACTCTGAAAATAAGAATTCAAGTAATAATTAAAAAAATAATTCAGATAATAATTTTAGGTAATTATTCAATGAGGAGTATGGCTAGTGAAAGAATATAGAATCTATAGTTTCCATAAAAATAAGAGGTATTTTTCTTTTTTCTTTTTTTTTTCTTTCGTTGGACACCGAGGCTCCTTCCACAGTTTGGCTATCGTGGCCATTGCTGCTATAAACATCGGGGTACAGGTGTCCCGGCGTTTCATTGCACCTGCATCATTGGGGTAAATCCCTAGCAGTGCAATTGCTGGGTCGTAGGGCAGGTCTATTTTTAACTCTTTGAGAAACCTCCACATAGTTTTCCAGAGTGGCTGCACCAGTTCACATTCCCACCAACCGTGCAAGAGGGTTCCCTTTTCTCCGCATCCTCTCCAACATTTGTTGTTTCCTGCCTTGTTAATTTGCCCCATTCTCGCTGGTGTGAGGTGGTATCTCATTGTGGTTTGAAAGATGAATGGATAAAGAAGATGTGGTTTATGTATACAATGGGATATTACTCAGCTATTAGAAATGACAAATACCCACCATTTGCTTCAACGTGGATGGAACTGGAAGGTATTATGCTGAGTGAAGTAAGTCAGTCGGAGAAGGACAAACATTATATGTTCTCATTCATTTGGGGAATATAAATAATAGTGAAAGGGAATATAAGGGAAGGGAGAAGAAATGTGCGGGAAATATCAGAAAGGGAGACAGAACGTAGACTGCTAACTCTGGGAAAGGAACTAGGGGTGGTAGAAGGGGAGAAGGGCGGGGGGTGGGAGTGAATGGGTGACGGGCACTGGGGGTTATTCTGTATGTTAGTAAATTGAACACCAATAAAAAATAAATTAAAAAAAAGAGGTATTTATATGCACTTTAAGGCTTTCATCCATGGTTCTCACTGGATACTCACATAGATAGATAGATGATGATGATGACAGAGATAGATGATAGATA
Source organism: Canis lupus dingo (assembly GCF_003254725.2). Classification (NCBI taxonomy): domain Eukaryota; kingdom Metazoa; phylum Chordata; class Mammalia; order Carnivora; family Canidae; genus Canis; species Canis lupus. The sequence goes on along the minus strand of NC_064261.1, from coordinate 24,962,427 downwards.
GATAGATGATAGATAGATAGATAGATAGATAGATAGATAGATAGATAGATAGATAGATAATAGATAGAAGATAGTGATGAAATGTGTCCCTCATGGCACAGACTTTGGGGAAGGAAAAGAAATAGTAGTGGGAAAGGCACAAGGACCTGCTTATATTCCTCTCTCTATTGTCTTATGGCACAAAGGTTAAACAATGTTAGAATGGTAAAACCCAAAACAAAATGACATTCTTGACTATCACAATTGAAGAAAACCTCTTACAGGTAGGAAAAGGGATTTTAAAAAATAACCTGAGAAGTACAAAAATAAATTCTGGCCTAGACATGCAGCTAGGGGCAGGAAACAATCTCTGGCAAGGCATAAGCCCCAAGAACCAGGGAGAAAATGACAGTGAATTAATAAAAACACATAACAACCCTACCCTACCTTCCACACAGAACTAACAAAAATGAAGTAACAGTTACCACTGTTTATTGTTGGAACAAAGTCAAGAGGATGGAGAAAGTCTCTTTCTGAAACACAGCACAAAAGAAATACCTAAAACTGAGAATGGAGTAGATTTAGTGAGAAACTATCCAGCAAACCAGAACCTGCCCCCACACAAGAGAATGCTAAAGGAGTTTCTAGGTTGTAGTGCACTGAGAGTAACCATAGTAACAAGTCCCAACCTAGATCAACTGCTGAATAGATATACTCAATTCCCATACTAAGGCTTAACATAAGAAAAAAACATGCCAATTTCCAAATTAAAAAAAAAATGATTTATTTCAGTCTCTACTGAACCAAATGAAGATTTCCAACTTTCAGAAAGAAAATTACAAGTCATAATAATAAGCAAGGGGAACTAATACAATGTTAGGAGATTAAGCAACCAACACAATCAGACTTATATATGATATTGCTTTGAAAAATATGAGAAACAAGATTTAAAATAGCTATGATTTGTAACTTAAATGTTGTAAAGGAAAAAGTATTCAAAATCCAAGATCACATGGGTAATCTTGGAAGAGAAATAAAAACTCTAATAAAGAATCAAAAGAAAATATTAGAATCACAGAACACTACAACAAAGATGAACAATGCATTTGACAGTCTTACCAGCAGAGCTGGGAGAGATAGGAAAGAAATAGTAAGACTGGAAATAATAGAAATACACAAATAGAAATATAAAGAAATGATACAGGAAAAATAAAAAGACAAGGCATCCAAAAATGGTAAGACAATAACGAATGCAGATATAGTTGGAATCCCAGAATGAACCAAGATAACAGAGTAGAAGATATATTTGAAAACAATTTTAAAACTATTCCAAAATTTTAAATTTAAAACTTTTAAAAACTCACAGAACACCAAAAAAAAAAATAATAATAATAATAAGCAACAAAACAAAAACAGAAAACTCCTAGACATATATTCAACAAACTGAGAATTGAATACAGGGGAAAATCTAGGAAATAGCCAGAGAAAATAAGCATGTTACTTATACAGGCAGAGAGATAAGAATAACAGCAGATTTATAATCAGAAACTATACAATTCAGAAGAAAATGAAAGACATCTTTAAAGTGTTGAAACGGAAAATAAAAGCTATTAATTCAAAATTATATAGCCAACCAACATCTCTCTCTTTTTTTTTTAAAAAAAGATTTTATTTATTTTAGAGAGAGATACAGAGCACAAGTAGGGGGAGGGGCAGAAGAAGAAGTAGAGAGAGAATCCCAAGCAAACTTGAGCCTAATTCAGGACTTGATCCCACAACTCTGAGATCATGACCTGAGACAAAATCAAGAGTAAGATACTTAACCAACTGAGTCATCCAAGTGCTCCAACTAACATATCTTTTTAAACAGAAAGAGGAATAAAGATTTTTTTTTTCAGAAAAAGATTTACACTACAGGAAATAAATATGCAATAAGTTCATTAGTCAGCAACAATTATGATACCACAGAGAATTTAAATCTACACAAAGTGATATATAGTATTATAAATAAAATCAGTTAAGGTAATTACAAAATTCATTTATTTCTTATTTTAATAGTTTTAAAAAGTACTTGTCTAAAGCCAAAATATTAGCAATGTATTGTATGATTATAACATCTATAAGAGTAAAGTGTATGACAAAAATAATACAAATGGGGCAGCCCCGGTGGCACAGCGGTTTAGCACCACCTGCAGCCCAAGGTGTGATCCTGGAGACCGGGGATCAAGTCCCACGTCAGGCTCCCTGCATGGATCTTGCTTCTCTCTCTGCCTGTGTCTCTGCCTCTCTCTCTCTCTCTCTCTCTCTCTCTCTCTCTGTGTGTGTCTCTCATGAATAAATAAATAAAATCTTTAAAAAAATATACAAATGATGAGGATTAATAATTGTAAGTATAATAAACAACTTATAAGAAACAAAGTGTATAATATTATTTGAAGGTATATACTGATTAATTAAAAATTAAACCCTAAGATAATCACTAGAACAACTTTGAAAAGAATGCAAACACTAAGCCAATAATGAAGATAAAATATAATTATAAAACTGAACATTTAATCCAAATAAAGATAAGAAAGGGAAAATAAAACAGTGCAATGAAAAAAATAGAAAATAGTTCACAAAATATTAACTTCTAATTTATCTTATTAAGATATAACAAGCTAGGGATGCCTGGGTGCTCAGCAGTTGAGCGTCTGCCTTCGGTTCAGGGCCTGATGGCAAGTCCACGGATCGAGTCCCGCATCGGGCTCCCTGCAGGAAGCCTTCTTCTCCCTCTGCCTATGTCTCTGCTTCTCTCTCTGTCTGTCATGAATAAATAAATAAAATCTTTTAAAAAAAGATATAACAAGATAAACGATTTTCATCCAATATGCTCAATAATTACATTAAATAGTAATGGCCTAAGCACATCATCAAAAGATTGATAGGTTGAATGGAGAAAAGAGTTCCTGTTTATAATGAACATACTTCAAATGTAAATACAAACCAAAGTTAAAAATGAAATTCTAGAAAATGTATTCCATATAAATAGTAACCAGAAGAAAGCTAGACAAGGTACTTAATATTTATAAGCATGTACTTTTAAAAAAGAACACTAGCAAAGATAAAGAAGAATACCATATAATGATAGAAAGGTCAATTATCAAAGAGGACACAAAAATCCTAATGATTATACACTTAAAAATAGATTTTCAATATAAATGAAGCAAAAACTAATATAGATGAAAGATGACACAAGCAACTCACAAATATGACTGGAGACTCTAATACTTAGCTCTCAGAAACTTATAAAACAAGTATATAGAAAGTAAGAACATAGATGACCTGAGCAGTGTTATCAGTTAACTTGAACTGATACTTGATAGAACATTTTACCCCAAAACAGGAAAATTCACATTCTTTTCAAATTTACATGGAGTATTCTACAATTTGGCTGCCCAAAATAAACCTTAACAAATTTCCAAGAAATTCAGATTATGTAGAGTATGTTCCTGGATGAGAAGAAAATTAAAGGAGAAAGTAAGTATATGGAAAATCTCTAAATATTTTTAAATTAAATAGCATATTTCTAATTAACAAATGGTTAAAAAAGAAATCTCAAGGAAAATGATAAAAACATTTGAAATGAAAAGTGTATGAAAATGAAAATGTGACATATCAAAAATTTTACACTGTTGAATCAGTCCTAAAACAGTGTTTAGAGGAAAATTTAAAATGTTGTCTTTCTATAACAAAAGAGGAAAAGTCTCAAATCAATCATTAATGTACCTTAAGAATTTTCTATATCAAGTTAAAGAAAAAAAATTAAACAATAATATTAGCAGAAATCAATAAATTGAGAACCTCCTCCTTCAAAAATAAAATAAAGTAAAATAATTGGAGCTTTAAAAAGATCAATAAATATAATAAACTTCTAGCCAGATTAGCCATTTAAAAAAAGCAATTGCAAACATTGAGAATGAAAAGAGCACATTCCTCGCTGCATCATTATGCATTCTACAGACATTTAAAAGGATGATGAAGAAATACTACATTCTATGTCCATAAATTTGACCCATTAGATGAACTGAAAAAGTGCCCTGAAATATTATTACTCGAGAAGACATAGATATATATATATTAGAGAAATTAAATTTGTGTAAAAACATTCCACAAAGAAAACTCTAGGCCCAGATGGTTTCAACATTAATTTTTACGAAACACTTAAGAATAAAATAATACCAATTTTATGCAAATATTTAAATTAATTTTTATCTATTTTTAGAGAAGGGGAAAAAGGAGGGGGGAAGGGGGGAAGAGGGAGAGAGTGAATTCTAAGCAGGCTCCACACCCAGTGCGGAGCCTAATGCAGGGTTTGATATCAAGACCCTGAGATCATGACCTGAGCCAAAATCAAGAGTCAGAAACTTAACTGACTAAGCACCCTATGCAAATATTTTTAGAAGATAAAAAAAGCAAGACTACTTCTTAGTATATTTTACTAGTTCAAGTGATACCATGATACCAAAATGATATAATGGAAGTATAAGAAGAAAAAACTGAAAAACAATATCCCACATGAACAAAAATGCAAAATCCTCAACAATATATAAGAAATCAATTCTTTAAATGATAAATAAATTCATTAAAACGATAATACATTATTACCAGTGTGATTTATTCCAAAAATTTAAGGCTGGTTCAACACCCACATTCAATCAATATAATTCATTCTATTAACAGACAAAAGAAACAAAAGCTCAATTATGAGCTCTTCAATAAATGAAGAAAAAACCTTTGACAATATTCAATACCCATTTATAATAATAATAATAAAACTTCTAGAAGACTGGGAATAGGGAAAAATTTCTGCAACCTGATAAACAGCATCTGCAAACACATTACAAACAAAAATCAACACTACACTTAATTTCATATTTAATGGTGAAGGATTGACTTCTTTCCTTATAAAATTGAGAACAGCCCAAGGATTTTTTTATTTAAATTCAATTTAATTAACATGTACTATATTATTATTTTCAGAGGTAGAATTTAGTGATTCACCAGTTGCATAAAACACTCAGTGTTCATTAATTCAAGGATACATATTTTTTTATATAACATTGTATCAAAAGTATTGTTTGGTGCAATAAATCAAGAAAAATCAAATAAAAGGCATAAAATTATGCAAAGAAAGAAATAAAACTGTTTCTATGTGCATATTGCATAATTGTCTATGTAAGAATCTGGAAATTTCATGGAACTTTGTGAGTTCATCAAGATGCCAGGAAACATAGTCAATATACCAACATCCTATACAGGATTCACACATGATTGACAAGTTGAATCTATGACCATCTGGACAAAAAAAAAAAAAAAAAAAAGGCTTAATAGTCAAAAATATCCTAAAAAAGAACAAAGCTGGAGTATTCATGCTACCTAATAAAAATGTAAAGCTGCAGTAAAAAAAAAAAAAAAAAAAAAAAAAAGACATTATTGGGGAAAAAAAAAACAAAATAGAGTGCTCAGAAATTGACTCACACTCCTATTGTGAATTGATTTTTGACAGAGATGCAGACAGTTTAATGAAGAAGGAAAAATGTTTTGAACAAATGATGCTGAAACAATTGGATATCCATATCTAAATAAAGAAACCTTAATCCATATCTTTCACACTATACAAAAACTATCTCAAACTGGACTGTAGCCCTAAATGTAAAATAAAAAACTATAGAGCTTCTAAAACAAAAGATTAGAGACAATTTTTGTGAACTTGAGTTAGGGAAAAGTTTAATACTATGCCAAAAGCATAATTAAAATATCATAAATTGCATTTCACTGAAATTAAGAATTTCTGATATTTGAAAGATACCCTGAAGAGAATGAAAATAACAGGCCACCTATTTGAAAAAAAATATATCTTCACTTCACACATACAACAAATGATTTGTATCCATACTATGTAAAGAATTCTCAAAACTCAATAAGAAAAGTATAGACCTAATATATGTAATCAGCAAAGGTTTAAACAGAATATAGATTACAAACAACACATACAAAGATGATCAACATAATTAATCATTAAGTTGCATTAAGTTTAATTTGCATTAAAACCACAGTGAAATACCACTAAACACCTATTAAGAGTGTCATATGTATGGCACACTGTGATGGAATAATGACATCCAATTATGTCCACATCCTAGCTCCCCAAACCTATGAATATATTGCACTATGGGACATGTGTTTTCTATTCCTATTATTGGAGTAGAATATAACCTTCTGTCCCTTGGCTTTGGGTTTGGCCGGGTGACTTGCTTCAACCAATGGAATGTTAGTGACCATGAAGTGATCAAAGCTTATAAAGCATATTTGTGTTCCTTACTTTCTTCGATTTCTGTCATCACCATAAAAAGAACTTGCCCCAGCTAGCCTGCTAATCTCTGAAAAGGGTAATCGATTCATAGAGCAGAGCCCAACCTAGATTAGCCAATTTATCCATGAGGATAAATGTTTGTTTTAAACCACTTAGTGTTAGGGTAGTTTGTCATACAGCATATTTACAGATACTGAACAAAGGTGAGCAGGTAAGGTTTTCTGAAGAGGTTGACGATTTGGAGTGAAAAATAGTAAATTATAGTTAAATCAGAAATAAGTCATTAGAATTATGGCTTTACTTGCTATTTTACAATAAATAAGTTTTGGAAACCCTCTTAGCCTTTGTTTCTTTGTCTGTTAAATTGGATGTAGTATCCAATAGAGTTATGTGAGTATTACATGTGATGCATATAGAAAAGTGTGGGATTTCATATATATGATATATGACTTTATATTGATAGGATTTGAAAAGAATAAGAATTGCAGCAAAATATTTTGTGGATATCAATAATACTTGATCCCAATACTATTATCAATAAATTAGGGATAGTGAGGAACCAAGAGTTTATTGACTTAACTTCACATTGGATTTCTGACTGACTCCCAGTGGAACATCAGAACAAATCTTTGCAAATGCAGGGTAATGTTAAATCATTTCATACATCAATCATCTTAAAAAGCAAGATATCAAAGCAATGTAGATCAAGAGTATCAGGTCCTCCCATGAAGCTGAAAGTATCGGCTAGTAGCAGTCACTACCCATTAACACAACACCTTGCTTTCTGACTCTGATGCTGCCATTAAGCATATCAAAAACATTGGCTCTACTTAATGATGCATTTCCCAAAATGTGATCCTTGGAACAATAATTCTTTGGAATGTTATTAGATATTTCATGGATGAAAATAATTTCTATATTCTAAATAGTTTCATAATTTAAGATTAAGCAAGGTCTTTAAAGCTGAGAACTTTCAGTATAATGTCTGTAATTTTTTGATCATCTCTCAGGTTCCAGGCAGGTTATAAGAAACATTATATATATTATTCCATGTATTACTCCCATGACAACCCTGAGAAGTAGAAATCATTATTCCTATTTTACACACACACAAAAATTCAGACTGAACATTTATGAAACTCTCCTATGGTTATAGTTAGTAAATGGCACAGGGTAGGCAGTAGCACTTGCATTAATTTCCTCACTTATTGGCTCCTAAGCGTGGGTCTTTAAGCCCACCAAAGTGCAGTCATTCAGCAACTTCTCCCAAACTTCATTAACTGACTGATGCTTCAAAATACACATACACACAGACCCACACTTCCCTCTTGGGTCTGCCAGCAAAGGGAGGTATCATAGTGTTGATGAAGTAAAGCCATCACCTGATGCCAAGGAAAGAAAGAATGGTCAAAGCCCCTGAGTACAGGTGATGGGAAGATATCATAGAGGACAAGACATGGCAGATCATGGCCAATGACCACATGGCTTCTTGGAATAATGCCTTTAACAGTGACCCTTCCTAGGATGCTTGGGTGGGTCATTCAGTTAAGCATCTGCCTTTTGCTCAGGTCATGATCCCAGGGTTCTGCTTAGTGGGGAACCTACTTCTCCCTCTCTCTCCGCTGCTCCCCCTGTTTGTGCTCTCTTTTTCTCAAATAAATAAAAAAATAACATCTTAAAAAAAAATAGTGAGCCTTCCAACTGCAAGAACTTCCTGGGTAGAGGGCCTCTCCCATCTATAGCAGCTGTCTCAGGAAAGACTTCAAGTTCCTTACTCGTACTTCCCTCCATCACTCCCTTATCTCCAGTTCTTACCCTCACCTTCTTATAGTCTGGGAAAAATACTTTTTCCTTGAACCTGCATAGGTTTTGCCTCTTTTTCAAATTTTATCCCCTACTTAACCAAATTAGTTCTCCCATTCCCAAAGATAGAGAAGTTTAGTGTTCAAACTCTAGCAGAAGGTATTGGGAAGTAGTTTCAATTCAAAGTGTCCACATTAGAACCCTAATTATAATTTTAACTTTTTTTTTTAATTTTTATTTATTTATGATAGTCACAGAGAGAGAGAGAGAGGCAGAGACATAGGCAGAGGGAGAAGCAGGCTCCATGCACCGGGAGCCCGACGTGGGACTCGATCCCGGGTCTCCAGGATCGCGCCCTGGGCCAAAGGCAGGCGCTAAACCGCTGCGCCACCCAGGGATCCCTATAATTTTAACTTTTTAAACTTCCTTACTGTGTATATGGAAATCCTTCACAAAAATAATTGTGTGTTCACCAATATCTCTTTAGATTCTCTTTTCTTTTTTCCTTAAGAGTTTATTTATTTATGAGAGACACAGAGAAAGAGTCAGAGACACAGGCAGGCAGAGAACCAGGCATCCTGTGAGGAGCCTGATGCGAAACTTGATCCCAGAACTCCAGGATCACAACCTGAGCTGAAGGCAGACACTCAACAACTGAGCCACCCAGGTGCGCCATCTCTTTAGATTTTCAAAACAAGTTGGCAAAAATTTAAATTTATCTATTAACTCTTTAACACACAAAATTGAAAATTGATTTTTATAACATAACAGCATAACATAACAACACATAATAACATAACATAGTAAGTAAGAAATATTGAGCATGTACTGCACACCAGGCTCTGTTCTAATCAGTCTATGTTTATTATCCTATTGTGTGATATGACTCCTTATCCTGTTTAGTGTTAAAAACAGAGCTGAACAAGGGCCTGAGCCTTCATATTAAACAGTTTATTTGTAGAACTCCCAGAAAAAATGTATTTATTTATGTTATTTATGTTTTTTATTTGGACATATCATTATAAAGTTCCCAAACACAATGAACAAAGCTCCTAAAAGAAGAAAAAAAAATTCCTATCAAGGAAAAAATCCTACTGGCCTCAGACTTATTATCAGAAATATTGAGTGCCATAATAAAATATAGTAGTGATTTTAATGATCAGAGTAAAAATAATTTTCATTATAGCTTTCTATACTTAGCTAAATAATTAGCATAGCATACTGAGTGAATATAGCACATACCCATATTCAAAAATTCAGAAATTTTATTCTTTTATTATTCTTGATTGGAATATTACTTGAGGAAGTACTTCAGCAAAACAAGAGGCTACATAATTCATTAGAAATGTGTAATCCATGAAAGAATGGATTTAATCCAGAGGAGATATTATTAAGGGAAGTTTCAGGAAGGCAGCTGTGAAGCAGTATCAGGAATAATGAATGTAAATTAGGGCAGGAATATGGAAGTTTATGGGAGAAAGGAAGAATGGGTCAACATTCAAAAACAATAATAATAATAATGCAATCCATCATATCAACAGGCTAAGTAAGAAAAATGATATGATCATCAGTAGATTAAGGTGAAAAGATTGGAAAGGAAGAAATAAAAAACTGTTTGCAGGACAATATTATCATTTATGAAGAAAATCTCAAAACACCCACAGAACTACTAAGTGTTTATAGCAAGTTTACAGAATACAAGGTTAATACGCAAATTTCAATTGCTTTCCTATATATCATTAATGAATACTTGGCCTTGAAATAGAAAAGATGATATATTTTTATATTAACATAATGAAGGAAGCATTTAGATATAGACCTAACAAAATATGTGTAAGATTTGTGAGGAAAACTACAAAACTCCAGTGCAAAAGATGTAAATTAATTGAAAGATATTTTATATTCATAGACTAAAAAGACTAATATTGTTAAGATGTCCACTTTTCTCAACATGATCTTTAAAATTGATGTAATACCAATAAAAATTGCAGCAAAATATTTTGTGGATATCAACAAAATAATTATAAAGTATATATTTTTATATATGCAAAAGACCCAGAATAATCAACACAATATTAAGGAAAAACAAAGTTGGAGGACTGACTCTGACCTCAACATTTATAATATTTATGATGAAACTATTATTAAGACAATGTGGTATTAGCGTCTCACAGAAATACACACGCATATGTCAAGACTGATCATATTGCACACTTTAAATATGTGTACTCTCTTACAGGTCATTATACTTTAACAGCAAAGCTGAAAGAACAAACATTGTAAAGTTTATCAGCCAAATATGTGAAATGGAGACAAGAAGCTGGAAGACTACTGAAATCAAATATATATTATCCTTTAGACTTTGAAAAAGAAAAACATTTACCTAACAGAAAACATTGTCCCCTCATGTAGTCTTTGAGAAGAACAATAATTTTACACATACTATCTGTAAGAAATAGAAATGAAAAGAAGTTGGAACTCAGAGAAGGGGCCCAGAACTGCAGAAAAAACAAAACTGATAAGCTACTTTTATCTCTAATCCAGGTCCCTAGACTGAAGAAAAATGCTAGATAGCATTGAGATGACTTATGAAAAAGTGGACAGTCAATAGAATGCCTGTGATTTAAAGGAGTCTCTTATGAGCCAAATAGGTTCTTGGAATGCCAAGCTGAATGGAAAAATACTCCAAGAATATAGCAAGTAGACTGATTTCTGACAGTATGGTGGCAGCCATGGATCCAATACAAAATTTAATGAAATACAACATAAATCAATGTTGTGTAATCATTCTTATGATTACATATTTCTTCTTTCTGTTTCATTAATGTTATTCTTGCATCCCAAACTGAATTTTCAATTACTTCTGGTTAAATACTGTGTCTTCTTCTTAAGTTGACCTGTCTTAGTGACTGGCAGCACTGTTTGTAGGAAGAGACAAAGTCAGCCTGAGTTCAGTGAGTGGCCTTAGTGTCTACTTTCAGAGAGAGGCTCCTGTAATCACTTCACATGAAGATTAAAGAATGAGAGGACACACACTAGTGGGGAAAACACAGTCTTGGGAAACAGAAAGACCAGGGTCTCCAGTATTCCAATGCAATATTTACTAGCTGAGATACTTGGAGTATAGTTACTGGTTACAAAAGAAAACAAACTCCATCCCAGATTGCTCAGATACTTTAGTATAATTTATAGAATGTGGGCTAAGATAAGGAAAGTCAAGGATGATGAGGTAGTCAGAGACTACGAAGATGTGGAAGTCATTACTACTTGAAATATGAAGAAGCAGGAGAGGAATTACTATTATTAGGGTCCATTGAGCCCAAGTCACCAAGAGGAGCTGCCTGACCGGTGGTGAAGTTATAGAGATGAGAAGCCACTGCCAGAAACACAGCTGACAGTAAGAAGACAGGTTGAATAAATACCTCAAACTCTACTCCTGCCCTCAAACTCTACTTCTGCCCTCTAGTCTTTTGTTGTGCCTCCCATTAACTATGCCAACTGGAAACTGGCAGGTGTGGGAGCCCCGGTGACCCAATCCACAGTGGCCAGCCTCCTAGGGCACAGAGCAAGGCAGAGAAGGGAAGAGAATGGGTGCATGGTGGGTGGGGGTGGTGAAAAATTAAAAAACCCTTGAAGGGTATGTTCTGATTTCTCTGAGGTAGCATCTACCTCAGAGGCTTTTAATAAAGATTAAATAATATTTTCAATGTAGGTTTCATAGAAACTGTGCAACAAACATTAGTTTTCCTTCTTTTCATACAGCATTAAGTACAGGTGGTAACAAAGGAACTCTGAATACTGTCTAAAGGATGAAGCAGAAGAGAAACAAAGAAGCTTAAAGTCACAGAGTACATTATTGAGAGATTTTTTCTTCAAGTCTGAGACAAAGGGGACTCCCTGAGTATCAGGACAGTGAGCAAAGAGGAGCAGCTCATAGCAATTGCAATCTGGTATGCATTTAAATATATAGCAACCTAATTCTCTCCAATCTGCAATTATTTTCTCACTCTTAACTAATGCAAGAATGATGACTAAGCCATCCTAAATCAAGATGCTTTCAAGAGTAGAGTTAGCTCATGACAACTGATGGGTATCTCCACATAGTATCTTTAGACTGGTTGCAAGCAAGCTTAACAAAGAGCATATAAGGCCTCACATTTGGCAAGTGTAAATAAAGAAATGTTTATTGACATCTAATGACTCCTTTAGTGTAATTGGAATCAAGTAGTTAGCTTGCAAGTCACTGCAATATTCTACTGAGGGGAGAGATAAAACAATTCTTTGTATTGTATGTTTATAACATTTTCTGGCAGAAAAGGAAATTAAGAAAAGGAATCCTTTCTCCAATTGGGTTTTTTTGGTGAAATTCACAGATTTTTGGTGAAAAGTCATAATTCTGTTCAGGACATATTGTAAGTGTTTGGCCCACTTGTATTAAGACCTGAGAAACAAGTGAGTGATGTTGCTAACTTTCTGCAGAAAAGAATTGCATTCTCTTCCTGCTCAAAAAACTCAATATCCTTTATTTCTAGCTTTATCCAGTCCAGATTTCTATGCCTGACTTAAATCATTCCAGAATTTGCCTTGCTAATATATCGATTCAACCATCCATAAATATTTTCTGAATGAATTGCTTTATCCCTAAAAACATAAAAATCAGTAAGACATGATTATTGACCTCAATTGAGGAGCTCTTAGTTTTGTTGGAAGATAAGCCATGTAGACTAAGTTTGTCTAGTGGTTACAGACACATTCAGCATAGATATGAATACAAAGGAGGCAGTGGTGAATTTCACCCAGAGAAAAGCTGAAATTCTACCTACCATCCACCTTTCTCCTTAACACATTCATTCATTTAGACACCATGTATGAGTGGCCTCTACGCTAGATATAGGATGTGGCTAAGACAAGGCTGCCCAAAATACTTTGTGTACTTATGCTCCTGCAAGAATTAGGTAGGGTAAAGTATTAGAAAACCACATAGCAGAGCCATAAAAATTTAATGACTAAATTTGAGGTTTGGAAGAGTAGGAGAATGACCAGAGGAAGAGAGAGGAAAAGGAAGAAGAAAATATGTTATGACATCTCACTGAAGCCAGACTATCATCCACACAGGACAGAATAGGCTAGATTATGAGAGTTTTCCCTATGTGCTAGTCTGGTTGATAGTGCCATCTCTCTATCCAGCTTCTTTATGTGGAAATAAAATGAATCCTCTCTCAGAATAGTTTATAACACAAAAGAGACTGAAATAGCTGTGAGGAAAGAAATAATTTTCTCTCAAAAAATGAGCAAAGCTGTCTTCATTGTAATATTCCCAATGTGTCCTTGAGCACTATGTTATTTTGAATTGACTGATTTTATTTTAAAACTTATTTGTTTGTTTGCCTCTCAATGAACTAGGACAGTGGTAAGAATTCAATTAAGCATGTATTTATTGAGTCACTGTTATGTGCCAGGCACTGCCCTCGTAAAAATTCAACCCTGTTCTCAAAAAGTTTTCAATCTAAGAAAGAAATGTGACAACAAATAATAATATGATCAGTGCAATAATAAAAAACAGTTAACAGATATAAGTAGTACTGCGAAAAAAGAAAACTCACTATCAGAAGAATTGGAGAAAGTTTTATAGAGGAAAAAAAGTCACCTAGCAGATTTTAAAAGTTAATGAGGAGCGATGTCACAGCAATAGTAGAATACGGTGCTTCAGGAATTGGTCTCTCCACTGAAATGATTAAGCTAGCAAAAACAGAAAGATGCAACTTTTTTTTTTTTTTGAATACTGGAACCTAGTCAAAAACTTACAGCAACAAGAGGAGTGTTTAATAAGAAAATGAATACTAAAATTAGGTAATCGATTGCTGCATTCATTTGCCTGCCATTCTTTATTCCTCAGCTCAGCATTAACAGTAGGTGTGGTGACCCACATTCTTAATGTGTCTTGCTAATGTGAGAGGTGTCAGAGGGGCAATGTAGACCTTTTCTCAAAATCTGTAATTGTGCATTTTAACTGCCTGATGATTCCCTGAATACTAGCACAAAGGTGTCCCTTTGTTTTACTACCTTGTTATGGAGTGGCCTTCTAGGCAGCATCTGTGGAAAGTATTTTTTTTTTAAGTTTTCATCCATTTATCTAAGAGAAAGAGTGAAAGATGATTTGGATGAGAGAGAAGCAGACTCCCTGCTGAGCAAGGAGCCTGACATGGGGCTCAATCCCAGGACCCTGAGATCATGACCTGAGCCAAATGCAGACACTTTACTGACTGAGCCACCCAGGTATGCTGTGGAAAGCATTTAAAAATATCTCCTGCACATGATCAGCTAAGGCAAAGAGTAGCACATTAAGCAAGCAACAGACAAACCTAATAGCTAGAAAGGAGGAGGTCCAGGAGGAATATGCTTAGGGGAGTAAGGACTTTGAAGGGCTACCATGTATATTGGGGGTCCACAGTACAATGTAAATGTCCAGAGTCAGGTACATGCTCAGAAGATCCCTGAGAGGACACTAGCTTGTTCCTCTAGCAGATTTTTAGACTCTGTATAGAGGAGGTAAAGATGAGTGGCCAGCCTTAGCATTAAATGAGTTCCTCAGTTGGAGCCAATGTGTGATAAAGGGCAGAGGAGAAGGGACATATCTGTCTTACAGCTCAAGGCATTTAAGGAAATTTTGTCAGATCATTGACTGCTGAAATAATGGAACAGAGATTTCAATGATCACATATGATAAAGAATACAGTCTTTTCAAAATAGTTTGGAAAGTCACAAAACAGATAACTGTAGTCCTCAAAAAGCAATAAAAAAAACCCCTGACCAATCTGATTTCCAGACTTACTGTATCATAATATTTAGATAACCTAAATGAAGTGGACAGGTTCCTAGAAACACACAAATTATTGACTCAAGAAGAACTATAAAATCTGAACAAATCTATAACAAGTAAAGAGATAGAATCAATAGTCAAATATTTCCCAATGAAAAGTCCAGGAACCAAATAAATCTAACCATTCAATGCAATCACTATCAAAACCCCAGCAACATTTTGTATAGAAATGGAAAAGTATATTCTCAAATTAATATGGAATTTCAACAGTTCTAGAATAGTCAATACAATTTGGGAAAAGAAGAATAAAATTGTAGGACTCAAAAAAATGTTGTAGGACTCACACTTTCCAAGTGTGAAATTTGAAATTTGAAAACTTACTACAAACTATAGTAATTAAAACAGTGCAGGACTGACATAAGGATAGACAGATGGGCTAATGGAGTGGAATTTAATGGTCTAGAAATAAATAAACAAACCTCTAGTTAATTTACTTTTTTATAAGCAAGGGTGCCACAATCATCCCATGAAGAGAGAATAGTTTCTCCAATAAATGATGCTAGAACAACTGGGTATCCAGGTGCAAAACAATGAAGCATAGTTCATGAAATACATAAAATTAACACAATGGATCAAAAATCTAAAAATAAAAGCTAAAACTATAACACACTTAGAAGAAAACATAGGAGTAAATCTTAATGACATGACCTTTGTTTTTTTTTTTTTTTTTTTTGGTGGATTCTTAAATATGACCCCAAAAACTTGAGTAGCAAAAGAAAGAAAGTATATAAATTGAACTTCATGAAAATTTAAAACTTTTTTCAACAATTATTAAGTGAAAACACAATCTACAGAATGGGAGAAAGTATTTGAAAATGATATATCTACTTAGTGTCTGGTAATCCAAAAGATGTAAAGAAATCTACAACTCAAAAACAAAAAGGCAAACGAATTTATGAAAAATATGCAGGGTTGCCTGGATGACTCAGTCAGTTGAGCATCTGCCTTCAGCTCAAGTGATGATCTCAGAGTCCTAGAATCAAGCCCTCCATCAGGCTCCCTGCTCAACAGGGAGTCTACTTCTCCCTCTCCCTTTGTACCCTCCCACTTGTGCACTCACTGTCTTTCTCTCTCTCTCAAATAAATAAATAAAACCTTTAGGGGCACCTGGGTGGCTCAGTCAGTTTATCATCTACCTGAAGCTCAGGTCACAGTCCCTGGGTCCTGGATCAAGCCCCACGCTAGGCTCTTGCTCAGCCAGGAGTCTGCTTCTCTCTCTCTCCCTGCCCCTCTCCCTGTTCACGCTCTCTCTCTCTCTCTCTTTCTCTCCCTCTCTCTCCCTCTAAAATAAAACCTTTAAATTTTTTTTTTAAAATAAAATCTTTTAAAAAAAGAAAATATGCAATTGGTCAACAAGCACATGAAGAGACTTTCAATATCATTAGTCATTAAACAAATGCAAACCAATACCACAATAAGATTCCAGTTTACAGCCACTAGGACACCTATAACTGAAGACAAATTATCGTATATACATACAATGTAATGTTAATCAGACATAAAAAGGAATAAAAGTACTGGTACATGCTACAACATAGATAAACCTCAAAATCATTATGAATGAAGCCAGACACAAATTTCACCTCAATTAAATATATCTATATTCAATATATATTTAAGTAAATGGAACTTATGGGGGGCAGTGAAAAGGGAATTCCCAGTGGAATCCACACAAATAATGAAATACAATTTACAAATAGGAGAATGAGTATGAGCATCTACAAGTAATTCACTATGGTAGGATCTGACATTTCTAGGCCAGAATTTGTAGGTCAAGAGATCGGACAGACAGGCAGATGACAGTGATGTATACCATGCCAGAGGACTTAATCCAGTGGATGACAGGGAACCACTGGAAGGCTCTGAAAAGAAGAAGAACATGGTCAGATATAGGCTTATACATATCTTGCTACACATTGAATAAAAAGTGAAGGCCTGCAATTATAGGTCAGTAATTATGAAATCTTCTGAAGGAAGTCCATCCAAGAAGTGATAAGGATATGTGTACTTGAGCAGCAGTAAGAGGCATGGAAATAAGAATACTTAAGAAATACTGAAGTGATATAATGGTCAGGACTAGATGACTAATTGGCTTCCATATTTCCAATTGGGTTGTCTGGGTGAATATTAGCACCCTGGGACAGAGGGGAAATCTCATTCAAAATATGTTCTGTCTAAATCCTTGAAAAATCTGGAATAGTGGGGTCAGCTTTCCTGGGATAACAACTTTCATGTGTCACCAAAAGCATATTTCAAGCAGATAGTACAATCTTCCAGGTCACTACTACCATTCAAGAGTCCAATTTACCCCAGTCCTGACTTACCAGTGCCTTTCTCCCGGGGAGTAACCATTATTCTAGAGTTTACCAACAAAGAGGCCTGTTCACGTCACCCATCATTTAAATACTTGTAGTTGATTGCCAACATACAAAGGTTTATAACCTTTCCATTGGATGAAATGCCCTCTGCTTTGCACTGTGCTTAACATCTGGCTATTCTAACAAAGCATATAATTATATTTAATGAATGAAAAGTGTCTGATGGATTGCAGCCAACTGGCTGAATAAGACAGTAAAGCATAAAGGTAATACGCAGAGATTTGCCTGACAGGATTGCAAGGCAAGAGGAGAAGGTGCTCTTTTGTCTAGGTGTACTGCTTTGTGTTCATATCATTTCTAGTAAAACCACTTATTAAGACTGCATGCTGGAGTACACACCATGTTAGGTCCTAGTACACACCACCGTCTACCTTCCAAGAGCTCTTAATCCAGAGGGGAAGGCAGACAAGTCAACAGCCTTAAGAATGTGACAAAAAAATAGGACATAAACCACAAACTGTGTGAGCAAACACTGCCATTCAGACAAGTCTGAGAAGGTAGACATCACATGAAGTTGAAAGGAAGAAGAATTCAAAGAGTAAGCAGCACTTAATAGAACAAAGAAGTAGAAGAGAAATTTAGGCAGAGGCAGCAGCACATGTGAAGCTATAGAGACCTGAAGTAGCATAACAGTACTTTGAGGAATTATACATAGTTCCATAAGGCAGGAAGAAAGTGTGCTACTAAGGGCCAGAGAAGAAGCCAGAAGGATAGCCAGGTCTGGGTCACCGAAGGCCATAGGGCTGAGGGAAACCTTTTGAATGGCATCCTGCAAGATCACTGAAGGATGCTCAGCAGAGGTCTGATGTGAACAAATTTTCTTTTCAACAAGCCTGTGCAATTCTGAGGAGGCGAGGTGGAAGGGGGCTATTTTGGAAGCAGGTAGACCAAGATAACATCAGGAGAAGACTCTTGGAAAAGCCAAGGGAGCAGTGGTAAGATGAGAAGGAGTTGGATGCTGTGAGAGGCATCTACAGGACTAGCGTGACCTTGGGAAAGGCCATGGGAAAAATACTGTTCTGAGACTCAGTTTCTTATCAGTGATATAGAATAACAGGATTTTTTAAAAGATTTTATTTATTTGTCCATAAGAGACACAGAGAGACAGAGACAGAGACATAGGCAGAGGGAGAAGCAGGTTCCATGCAGGAAGCCCAACGTGGAACTCAATCCCAGGATCACGCCCCTGGACAAAAACAAACACTCAACCACTGAGCCAACTAGGCGTCCCTAGAATAACAGGATCTAACTCATAGGATTTTTTATGTTAGGCCCACTAAATGGCAGCCACGTTTGTTTGTTTAGTATTACATAAAAGCAAAACTCCTTAAAAGGCAGATTTATGTTCAGGGCTGGCCCACTCGTTCCAAGTTACAACCTCTTGAGCGTCAGTTGCCTATTTTTAAATGAGGACATTGTTTTTAGAATTAAGTAACGTGGGGAATCCCTGGGTTGCTCAGTGGTTTAGCACCTGCCTTCAGCCCAGGGCGTGATCCTGGAAACCCGAGATCGAGTCCCACATCAGGCTCCCTGCATGGAACCTGCTTCTCCCTCTGCCTGTGTCTCTGTCTCTCTCTCTGTGTGTGTCTCTCATGAATAAATAAATAAGATCTTTAAAAAAAGAATTAAGTAATGTAACTATGACTTTATCACCTAATAAAGGCTCAGTGACCCACCCATTTAGAATTTGCTCCCACTGCCTCCCACATTCTGACATCTCTTATTCCCACATGCTCTACTCTTCTTTGTATTGTTTCATCCTGTAGCCTTTCATCAATATTTATACTACACTATATAACATACTGAATAGTGAATTTAATTATAATGACTTCTTGCTTATAATTTGTCTCTGTTTTCTACCTCCACAACACGCACTGAATATAAGCTCCACAGGGCATGGATCTCATTTTATTCACAGGATAATGCCCAGCATAGTCTAGGTGCTCAGTAAATATTTGCTGAAAAATGAATACATACTTTTATTAACATTTATTAATATCTGATTTATATTAGTATTAATTTTATTTAATACTTGAATATTTAAAAGCCCCTTCTGTCTGACTAGTACTAAAATTCACTAGAGTGGGGCCTACTATTAGGGTGACAACCCATGCTGCTTTATCATCAGTGATACTCACCTCTCAGAGAGTTCTACTAGCAAGACCAGCTGCATTTCACCCAGTCCTCAACCTGATTTAGTTTCCCATGTGAGAGTTTTGAGTTTTCCTCAAAGCTATTCAAACAAGGTAATCACATCTTCCCAAGGGAATCAGGAGATACCCACCTTGTCATTACTACAAAGCCTTCCTCCCATAGGCCCTATTTATTCACTCTATTTCTCAGTGTAACCCCTGAGTGGCCTTGCTTCCATGTGCTGTCTTCCTCCCTCATGCTGTAAATATATGTGAGTAGTAAAATGCTGTAAATCTCACCTGCCCAGTTTCAGGTGCATGTGTTCATCCATCTCATACTATTAAGGCTAGAAAATCTCTCACCAATGGAGTGAATAGGATGTGAGCAGAGCAGAACACAAGGCTTCTGGTTGAATTCTGCAGGGGAGAAAATAGCAATCATAGGGAAAAAGGTGAGAAATCAGGATATTTCTTTACTCACTCTCTTGTCATGTTTCCCTCTGGCCACAACATCTGCCAGGAGCTACGCTATTCATGGATCAACACCACCCCTCAGCCTCTGGCTCTCCTACTCACTCCCAGTGCCCTCAAGCCTCAAGGGTAACGGTGCCACCACATCCTGTATTGGTTCTTCTAACCCTCAAAGCTCTACATAGGACTCCCTTATGAAAAATTGTCTTCAAAATCTCTATTTCCTGCCAGCCCCTGTCTTTAAAAAAATGTGGGTTATTAGCATTTATATGATATTTTAAGCCCCAATACAAGGTGAAGCCACATTAGTAGGTTTAGAAAAAGAATAGCTCCACACACTGAGCTCTGAAGTTAATCAATGTTCAGAAATCAGGAACCTGAAAAGGGACAAGCAAAGGAGATAATGAGGCAAAAAACATTTCAGATAAGAGGAAGCCCCAGGTGACAACCAGCCCTTCCTGTCTATGAACCTCCAAGATGTCCATGGGGTGAGGCTGGTGTGTAAATAGGAGTGCAGAGGGAGGGGCTAATGAGGCAGCCAAGAATCTATCAGGATGACCTTGCGTACAGGGAAGGAAATCAAAGGACCGGGATGTTCCTCCCATAATTTCCTCATATTTCCCTTAATTCATAAAATTTCATTGACCTGCACATTTGTTATTTTAGTCATTACAATAGGGAAATCATTTGAAGTGATCATTCAGGGACTGATCATACTCTTCCACAAACTGATCATCTTTTCTAACAATTTTATGATGTTAATGGATCTGTGGGTTAAGAATCAGATATGGCACGGAGATAATGACTCATCTTTACACAAGATGATCAATCAACAGATGGTGCTTGAATAATCTGAAGGCATCTTTAGTCAGATATCTAGCAGTTGATGCTGTGTATTGACAGGGACCTCAGCTGGGATTGTGGTTAAAAAAAAAAAACCTACAATAGGTTTCTCCATGTGCCCTCTGTTTTCTTATATCTTATTGACCTCAGAGAAGTAGTAGTTTTTCAAAGAAAGCTCTCTACTCCAAGCACAACTGCTCTAGCTAGGAAGGTAGACACCTCAAGAGTTGTACAACATCAATTCTACCACATTCTATGGATTACAAGTGAGTCACAAGCCCACTCAGTCTCAAGAAGAGGAGAAATAGGTTCCACCTCTTAGTGGAGGAATGAGAAGTTCTATAAAAGCATATGGAAAGAAAATTATTGTAAACTTCTTTGAAAAATGCAATCTACTATGTTGAGTACTATTGGAATTTTTCCAAACCTCTTTTCTCTTAATTTGGCTACCCATTTGTTCTCACTGTTTCTAATGTCTCAATAAGGAAGCTAAAATTCATAGAAGTTAAAGTTCACCCCTGAAAACTAGAGGAATAGGGATATACCTGAACCTAAGTCTGTCTCACTCCAGAAAAAGTACACACTGCCCTGAGCCATGCTGAAAGTATTAAACCTAATAGTGAAATGTTTAAGAAGACCATGTACTTATTATCTAGAAAATTAGAAAACAAAACAACACCAACAGGACATATGACTTAGGTTAAATAGACAAATCCCCAGAAAGATACAAGCTATTGAAATTGACAAGGAGGAATATAAAATTTGAATAGATTCAGGAATAAGAAACATTAAACTAACAATTGTAAAAATACCTACAAAAAAGTCCCCGGTCCAGAATGATTCACTGGTAAATTCTATTAAACATTTAATAGGCAAAACCAATTCTCACAAACTTTTCTTTAAAGGTAGACTAGGGGGATCCCTGGGTGGCGCAGCGGTTTGGCGCCTGCCTTTGGCCCGGGGCGCGATCCTGGAGACCCGGGATCGAATCCCACATCGGGCTCCCGGTGCATGGAGCCTGCTTCTCCCTCTGCCTGTGTCTCTGCCTCTCTCTCTCTCTCTCTGTGACTATCATAAATAAATAAATAAATATTAAAAAAAAATAAATAAATAAAGGTAGACTAGGAAAGAACTTCTCAACTTCTCAACTTCCCAACTCATTTATGGAGACTAGCATGACCATGGTATGAAACCAGAAGAATAAAATACAAGAAAAGAAACCTATAAATCCATATCTCTTATGAATATAGACACAAAAATCTTCAACAAAGTACTAGCAAACGGAATCCAGCAACCTATAAAAAGGACCATGCACCATGACCAAATGGGAATTATCCCAGGAATGCCAAGTTAGTCTAACATCCAAAGATCAATTAATGTAATATATCCTACCAATAGAATAAAGAACAAAAAATTATGAGATCATCTACATAGATACAGAAAAAACATTTGATCAAATTGAACACCACTTTACAATTAAAAAAAAAACACTTTAGAATAGAACTTACTCAACTAATAAAGGGCATGTATGACAATCCACAGCTAACATCATACTTAATAATGAAAGATTGAATGCTTCTACCCAGAGATCAGGAATAAGACAAGAATGTTTGCTTTTACCACTGTTTTGCAATATTATGCTAGGGGTTCCCATCAGGAAAATTAGTCAAATATATGTATGGAATCCAGATTGAAAAGAAGGAAATAAAACTGTACTCATAGATGACCTGCTCATGTATATTGAAAATACTAAGAAATAGATTGGAACTAATAATAAAATCAACAAGATCACAGGGTATAAAATCAACATACATAAATCAATTATATTTCTATACACTTTCAATAAACAACACATAGAATGGGAGAAAATATTTGCAAACGCTACCTATAATAAGGGACTTGTATCAGGAAATAGAAGAAACTCTTACAACTCAATAATAAGATAAATAATCCAATGTAAAACTAGGCAAATGATTTGAATGGTCATTTCTTCAAAGACACACAAAGCCCAATAAGGACATGAAAAGGCATTCAATATCATTAACTATCTGGAAAATGGAAATTAAAACCACAATGAAATACCACTTCACACTCATTAGGATGGTTATAATCAAAAAGACAGATAATAACCTATGTTGATGGTGATGTAAAGACATCTCCTGAGACATCACTGGTGGGAATATAAAATAGTGCAGGTGCTTTGGAAAAAAGTGTGTTAGTTCCTTAAAAATGTAAACAAAGAGTTATTGTTTGATCCAACAAATCTACTCCTAGGCATTAGCCAAAAGAAATGAAGGCCTATATCTACACAAAAGCTTGTACACAGATGTTCATAGGAGCATTATTCAACAATAACCAAAAAGTGAAAACAACTAACAAATGGGTAAATAAATGTGGCATGTCCATGCAACCAAATATTATTTGGCAATAAAAATAAATAAAGTATCAATACATGTAACAGCGTGGGCAAACCTTGAAACTGTTTTGCTAAGTAAAAGAAACCAGTCACAAAAGATGCCATATTATACGATTCCATTTATATGAAAGTGCAGAAAATGCAAATAGAGAGAGACAGAAATTAGCAATTGTTTAGGCTGGTGGGAATGAGAAAGTTTGGAAGAATGGGAATGATTGAAAGTGCTTACAGGATATCATTCTGAGTGTTAAAAATGTTCTAAATTTGATTGTTGTGATATTCGTACACCTCTGTGAATATACCAAAAGCCATGGGATTATACATTTTAAGCTGATCTATTGTATGGTGTGTGAATTATATCTCAATAATCTTCATACGTTAAAAACAACAACAGAAAAATCTAAAGTTGTCTACAGTAAATGATTTTTATTTCTTGAAATTTCATCTCACTTTTATTTTGACTGAGAAAGACCTTCCCCCATCAGAAGCAAAAATTTGCATCTGAGACACGAGATTTGGTAATTCTCACCTACTGCCTTTCCCTTCTAGGCTTCCCTTAATCTCCTTTTGGCCTTGGTGGAGATGATGGTCAGCAGGCTGAGAAAACACCTGTTTCCATATGGGCAGTCCCTCTGGAACAGCATCAGGTGTCTCCAGAGTTCGAGATGCACTCCTAAAAGCCCGGAGGCCTTGTTCAAGCCGTGTAACACTGAGCATGCCTCTGAACTTCTCTGGATTTCCCATAACTTCTTTTCTTATTACAAATGCTAGATGCTAAACCATGGTCTAGCTGTTTCACAGGGCCACTATGAAAAATAAAGCCAAAGTGTGTGAAAACAATTAGAACACTTTTAAACTGCTTTACAAATGTATATCAAGCTGTGACAATTGTGCCAACATCCTCATCTCACAGACGAAGTACCAGGGGACCAGGGCTGAGTTCCTGGACCACACAGTGGCAGAGTCAGGCCTAGAATCTGAGTTTTAACTTATCCCTTTTCCTCCAGACAAGACTGCTGGTCACCGTTGAGCTGTTCTCAAAACACCATACCCGTCTCCCAGCAAATTACAGGAATTGATCTTGGCAATACTTCCATGTGGTTTTATAAATCAATTAGGTTTTAAAATATACTGTAAATTTCTGCATCTGCTACTTTGGAATATCGATTGTATCTGTCAAAGATTTATGTGAGTCAGGAATTCTTGTTTGATGAGGTTCACTGAAAAAGATTAAGGAAGTATCTTAAGTAGCCATCAAATGGACTGCTCAATTATCAATAGGCAGATTGTCTAAAATACTTTTTCTCTTTCTGTGCATTACCCTCAGGAGGGGAACAAATTAAGAGGTCAGGTTTGAAGAAAATAATTTATATGAAAAGTGTTTTGTGACTGTCAAACTTGTGAGGATACATATATTATTTAAAAGAGTTCATAATAACACAATAATTATGTACACTATAATGTTACATTAAAAATCAAGAACCAAAATTGTCTATTAACTACATTAAAAAACCTATACACATAAAGAAAAAAAAACGAAAACTATAAAGGATCCCCTGGCCACCCTTGAATAGGCCTCATGCATCTATCTGATAAGCTGCCTCCTCATAAAAGCAGGCCTGGCTTTCAGAAATGCTGGAAGGTCTGAGTCAAATGAGGAAGAGGCTTGACCCACATGGCTGGCATGAGCAAACCTCCTCTGTTTCCCTAGATGGTTCAGAAAGTAGGCTCATTACTTTGCTGCCCATGCTCATACCTGGTGTACATGTGGCCCTGCTGACCGTCTCAAGGGACACAGATGCACAAACAACTCAGCTTCTGTGGGGGCCCCTGGACTTCCAGGACTTTACAAACATCCACATACATGGACATACAGAGGAATCCACACTTCGCTTCCTTATCTTGACATCGTGTCTTGATACTTTCATTCCTGACATTCCACAACCACACAGGACTACAGTACTTGAGTGCAACTTTATTTTACCAGTTCTTAATGGATGGCATTTTCATTCATTCCAGTCCTTTGACATTACAAACAAGGCCCTTGTATGCAATAGGCATATTTTTTATTTCAATACATCATACCAGATTCTTTTCCAGAAATATCAAGCTCATATTTCCATCAGGAAGATTAAGTATACTTATTTCTCCAATATCATGAGCAATATGTGATGTTCTCTGGTGACAAGAAGGGGCTTTCATTTCCATTTCTCTAGCTATTAGTGAGGTTAAGCATCTTTTCATGTAAGTTTTAGGCTTTCGTGTTTTCTCTGTGAATTCATCATATTTTCCCATTAGTCTATTGGAGTATCAGTTTTTCAGTTTGTAGGAGCTTTGAGTACAGATTACCAAATGGCACACAATAGTATTTGCCACACATGGATTATAAGCATGCTGAAATGTGGACAACTTTGTCTTCAGGAGTTCTGTAGCTCAGACGGCTTACATCCCCATTCATTTACCCCCCATTACTGAACTAACATCATCCACTTTTATATGTGCCATGATATGAAATTAGTTGACAAGAGTATATTACAGATAAATCTTTGGTATATGAGTGACAATTTGTATTTACTCAGTCTGTTGTTTAATATTTGCCTTTGTTCATGGCATCACAATATAAACTCTTTGGGGAATTTTATATAAGCATTTATATCTACCTTCCCTTCTGACATTTGATATTCCTGTATAATTGTTTGAATACAGTTTCCCCAAAGGCAAGAATTTTTTTTGTGTTTCATTCACTGCTATATCCTTAATGCCTAGAACAGTGTCTGGTGTGTAGTAGATGCTCAATTAGTCAAACTCATGAATTAGTTACAATGCAGTGGGAAGTGCAATGTGGAAATATATAATGCATGTATGTTTTTCCTTTTAATTTTTTTAATTTAAATTCAATTTGCCAGCATATGGTATAACACCCAGTGCTCATCTCATCATGTGCCCTCCTTAATACCTGTCACCATCACCCAGTTACCCTATCCCCCCACCTTTTAAAAATAAGGCTCCCCATTGGGGATGGGGAGTGGTGTATGTCTTTCACAGTCATTTTAATACATCTTCCCTTTCTCTTTATGTCCTTCCTGTCAGCCTGCTCAGGGCCTCTCTTCTCTGTGTTGAAGATCCAAGGATGAGGCCACAGGCCACACTGGGGCTTACTAGAACTCCAAGAGACAGTTCTGATGAGGTACTTTCTCCAAATCCCTCCACGGGACCCTATTTACTGTGGTGGGTTTCTTCTGTACCTAGCTGTCCACAATTGCCACTACACCGCACTCATCAGTGAGGCCCTGATTTCCTCAGCTACTTCCAGTATCAGGGTGCCTAATGCCACAGAGAAGCATAGACAAGCGAGACTCAAAGAAGTGCTGGTGTGGGTGGTGGTACTGAACATCCAGAGGGACAGTGAAAAGCAGCCAAGTAGGCATAAGTTCAGATTCTGTCTCTGCCCATTACTGGTGCATGACCTTGTGCTTTAATTTCTTTGAACTCAGGTATCTGGTATGTATTAACAATACCTACCACAATGTTGTGATAATTATATGCCGTCAGGCCTCGAAAAGTTTTGGGTAATCAATAATAGCTGTTACTGCTACAGAAACATTTCCAGAGAAGCTACTTTCTGTTACTTTGGCACAAGGCATCCTTTGACAAGACTTTACATATTTGCAGACAACTTCCTGCTGTGTTTCCATTGCAGGTGCAGAGATACTGATAACACAAGATATGTTACCACAAATTACCGTTGGACTCCCTTACCATGTTTAGAGCATGCTTTATCATATCTGCTGATGGGGCATTTGCAGGGTAAGGGAGCTGCAATGCACGAGGCACTTCAGGCAGCAAATCACACTGGGACTCCCTATGCAGGACCCCGTTGCAGACCCAGAGCTGTGCCTACCCTCAGGAAGAAGCTCAGTCAGTATGAAAGCGCAAAATCAAATCAAAATACAGAAAGAGGAACAGTATGTGGGGAACAAGATCATTGCTGGTTATGTCTCTCTCATTTCATCGCCTCTTCTGCTGTCCCACCATCACCCACAGAGAGCCAAGGAGTCCCCATCTCACCCCTGTCTTAAATACTCCCTGACCTTCTTACCACTGATTGCCCTTAGAGTTCTAGTCCTCACACCATTTCTCCACCCCACCCTTTCCATATTCCATCACAGATATCCATCTCTCTTACATTTTTATAACACAGCTAGTGATTCATCACACAACAAAACTTGTATTCAGGTGGCTAAGTACATACCTTTGTTTTGTTTTCTCTCTTAAGACCATAAAATGATAACAGAAGCATAAATGGGAATATATCTATACTAAAATATGGAAATATGAGAAGGGACTCATCAGTGGGCAAATGATCCAACACATTTCTTTCATGGCTTCTGGAGCCATAGGCAAAGCCCATCTGATTCCAGCAGTGGAGCAGGGGCTGGGGTGGGTAGAAGGAGATAATGAATTGCTTTCTCTATTCACCTTGAATTACATCCTACCAGTCACAGGCACAATAATGTACAGACCACCCTCTTCCCTAGAAAACAAACCTGCCATTGCAAATGGTTTGGGGTCAGAAGGAACTTGAAAATTCCAATTTTTACTCTAGAAATTTTAAATAAAAAAATAGGTTTAGTTTTTTAAAGGAATAGGATACTATTGAAAAAAAAAAGGAAAAATAATAAGAACAAGCTATAGGCTAAAGAAGAAAAAAAGTAAGTTTTCCAAAAGTATTTAATTAGAATGTCTGGAAAATCATGTTGAAGAAATTGTCCAAACTGTGGAAGTAAAGGAGATGAGACCACAGAGACAGGGAGTTTCAAAGCTGATGTTCTAAGGAAGATAGCATGAAATGGAAGTGACACATTTAAAGAAGTAATGAAATAACTTCTCAAAGCTAGAGAGAGAGGCATAAGTCACCAAATTGAAAACATGCATCATTAGCTGAGCAAAGTATATAAAAATTAATTCTCACCTTAACACATTTTTGAAACACCAGAATACCCAAATGATAAAAGATTACAGAGCTTCTAACTCTGGGAAACCAACAAGGGGTGGTGGAAGGGGAGAGAATGGGGGATGGGGGTGACTGGGTGGCGGGCACTGAGGTGGGCACTTGACAGGATAAGCACTGGGTGTTATTCTGTATGTTGACAAATTGAACATCAATAAAAAAATAAATTTACTTTTTAAAAAAAAGATTACAGAGCTTCAAAAGAAAGGGAAAGAAAGTTCCTTAGAAACCCATGAGAGGGCAGCCCCGGTGGCTCAGTGGTTTAGCGGGGCCTTCAGCCCAGGGTGTGATCCTGGAGACCCGGGATCAAGTCCAATGTCGGGCTTCCTGCATGGAGCCTGTTTCTCCCTCTGCCTCTCTCTCTCTCTCTCTCTCTCTCTCTCTCTCTCTCTCTCTCTCCTCTCTGTTTCTCTCGTGAATAAATAAAATCTTAAAAAAAGAAAGAAAGGAAAAGAAACCCATGAGAATCATCATTCCATACTTCAGGGATATCATATTTCTCTTTAGCAAAAAGTACCATAGTACAACAACATAAGATTCTAAGGGAAATGATTTTGATCCTAGAGTTCATTCCAAACCCAATGCCAAATTATTGATCAAAAAGGAAGACAAAATAAATGGGTTTTCACATAGAGAGTTTCAGAACATTTACCTCACAAATATCCCTCTTGAAGACATTACCCAAATTCCTCCAACAAAATGAGAAATGAAGCTCAAGATAAAGAAGAACATGGTATACAAGATAATGGGTCTACCCCAAAAGTCCAATGAGAAGAAATTGTAGGATTCCAACCATGCAACAGGTTGATAGGCTACAGTGGGATGGGCTCTCAGGAACAGAAATTGCTCCCTATTCAGTAAATAAATGCTGAAGAAGCTAGAAATTCTTTGTACCATGACAAAGGAAGTATACGTTTCTCCTTTATAAACACATGCATATGCTGTTTGAAAGGAATCTAAAACAAAATACAATAGCAAACCACCTCAAGGAGTATGGACCCCTATAAGGAGGGAGGGAGGGAAATGAAGGTAGAGGAAGTAAAAATGGGACTTCAGCCAAAACTACACATTTTCTTTAAAAAATCCAAGGCAAAAGAAAAGTACAGTTGCTTCTGAGAAATATGATGCAAGGTGAGAAGGGATAAAGCAGGACAGGAAGGGTTACTACTGTTCTTTTTTGCTATAAGACCTCATGCTCCAATGGTTTCCTTCCTAGGTACACATATTATCTAGGTAAGAGATTTATAATTAAACAAATTTATTTTAATTGATTAAGAGTCCAGATATTCCAGTTATATTGCTCTAAGTAGAGTTTGGGTATCTTTCTTTTCAAAAGCCCCAGTGGTGCTTCTAATGTCAGGCATTCACAGAACTGGCATCAAGGAACCTGCACCAACAGTTTCTCTCTTAGACCTCCTGAGTGAACCTCTCACAGGTGGATGGGTATCCCCCACACCATCTTTAGCAGTGGTTTTATGGGCAAAGATCATACCTTCTAAAAAGGACAGAGATCTCTAAGAGGACCAAAGCTGGGCATAGATTTCTGCTTTTCCATAGGACTTATATCATAGCACATGATGTTCAAATTATTTTCTATAGTCAATGAAAAATTAGATCAGCTGAGAAATCATTAGGACTGTAGGATGTTTTCAGCAGTAAACGTTGTTAAGACATCAGCTTTGAAACAAAACATTCCTGTTGCCCTTCTTCTAATTTCCAAGCTTTGAGATTGACTTAAGTGACCTAAGACTGAAAGAAGAGTTACTAAAAAATAACAGCATTTTCAACTGGTTATGTTTTAAAATTTGAGACTTTCAAATTACAGGAAACTGAAAAATAAATTGGATGCTGAAGCTAATGTAAAACTATTAGGTATATTTAAATTTTTTCCAGTGTTTGTCATACACTAATTGTTCTATTGATTAATTTTATAAATAAATCTTATGTATTTATAAAATTAGTATATACTAATGCTCTTTTATCTGTTTTTTTTGTTTTGTTTTGTTTTGTTTTGTTTTTTTTACATGTTGATGTTCCATGACAGATTTCTCCTGAGGACAAAGTTGCTTTACTTGGCATCAGTCAGAACTAGGTGAAAGCCTAGTCTTACTGAGTAGAAGATGCCAGAAAAAGAAATAAAGTTGGAGATGCTAGACAGCTTTATTAACTTCTGGAACCCTTGCTGTAAAAATGGAATAGGAAGGTGTTGCTGTGATCACTGCCTGGAGGGACAGAGAGACCAGGGATCTGTCAGTCACCATCTGTCTGACCCAGGCCTGTGACATCACCTGTCCAGAGATTTAGTCCTCCCCACTATCACAGGATCCATGTGGCCCCTCAGCCTCACAGCACTGTTGTGAGGATAAAGGACACAGGTCCATTACACATGATGCTATTGCCTTCTTCTTAGTCAGCATGCTAAAGTGCTACTTTATGTTACCCTGTACAAGGGAGTCTACTTTCTTCTATTCCCTTCTCAGTATGTTGCTGTGAACAGAAATGTCAGACCTCAATTATCACAGCTGTGTGAACACGGGTTGTCTTCACGGGCCTCTGACCTCATGTGTTTAGATTCCAGCTCTTCCACCCAGGCCCACGGTACATCCAGATGTAAGGTTTCAGTATGCATGTCCATCCACCTCTTGGCACCTCTTAAGTAGAGATTTTAGAGTGGCACAATATTATTATCACTTATTAATATTATTATCATTATTCACCCTCAGCAATAATGATTAATGAAATGCAAATAAACCTCACTGGTCTCCAAATAGTGGTACCTTAAAAACCAAAAGAGTAGCTTCTACTTTGTTATGCAGAAAAGTTCTTCTGATCCTTACTGAGAAATTATAGGCTTTTCGAGACATATTTGACAATCACAAAAAATAGAACTCCATATTTTAAAAACCAGATGAACAATATGTAATTTAAGGCATACTTATGTCAGGAAAAAAGCGTCTTCCACTCACTCATTATGTAATTCACTTTTCGGTGCCAGCCCCTTGACATATGATACGTGAGTGACAGATTAAAAGGATCTGGAAATTCACATGCTTGCTTTATTCCAAAAGGAATAAAAAATTTACGTGACCCCACTAGATAAAAAGGCCTATATTATTTTTAGAATCTCTTTGGTTGGAAGGAGTTTTGTTGGTTTCTCTCAGTAAACTTAAAAAAATGTGTCAGGTCCCCAAAGTCTTTTAACTCGTGCCCCTCCTGAAACAAGAGTTCTCAAGAAAGACTTTCCTTTTCTATCCCCTTTTCCCTGGTCACACCAGAATTACCACATAGGGTAGTAAGCAACCACAATTTCTTACCATCTTGTGCAAGTATGTAGAAGACAGGACATGATGCTGTTGGTTAGCTTATGGGGTGAAGGGTTATGAAGGAGAGTCACAGACAGATCTCAGGAGTGCACACAGCCCTGAGGAATACAGAATTTAGACCACTCACCTTGACCATCCTGTAAGAAAAACAACCTGAGCTCACCAGCCAAGTAACAGCAAATGCCCACAATAGGGTCAGTGACAAAAAGGGCAAGGGACAGTTAGCCCAAAGAGAATGGCACAAGAGCACCAAGCAAATACATGGCTCTCTCCCATCACCATAAACACACACACACACACACACACACACACACACACACACACACAGATCCTCCTCTTGGGGTAGAGAAGGGACAGAATAGTTTCTGAGAATCTTGCTATTGACCTAAAGGAACACATTTAAGCCAAAAGCACCATATTCAAAAGAAATTTAGCTAAGTTTTTTAATTGGCAAGTTTCAGTTTCTCCATTAGCAGGCCAAGTGGGAGCTCCTAGGGAAACTTAGCTGGATTGTAGGGAAGCGGGGAGCATTGTTTTGTCCATCAGGACAGTGGCTTGTATTTGCAACTTCACTAAATGCATTTAACACACATGTGTCCACTTATATGCATATGTAAATGTATATTTGCTGTGTAGTTATTGGTCAATAATCAGTGGGCTAAAAGATCACCATCCCTTCATTTGTAAACAAGCCACTTGTACCAGAGACTCTGTGCTACCTTTATACACAGTCTTACCTACAGCAAGGTTAATGTGACTTCTTAAATTTATAATGCAGAGACTGAGTCTGGAGGACTGAAAAAACATATGCAAGGTTCTAATCCAAATATGTCTGACCCCAAAGTGTGTACTCTTTCCCTGTGCCATATAAGATTCAAATGCAAAACCACATAATGGGAAAACAATGGGACCATGGCAGTGGCAATAAGGTTGAAAGAGGGTCACATTTCAGGATGAATGAAACCAACATTCCAGGGTGGTTTCCCTGGAATGGAAACCATCCCAGTCATTCCAGTGACTGGGGTGAAATTAGGGGAAGGAGGAGACAGGTTTAGGATGGCCTGGTAGTTCTATTGTGATGGAGCATGGAGGACATATGTAGGGGTATTTGCAGAGTATGAGGCTGCTAAAGGAGGCAGCATCCTGCAGACCGGCTCAGGAGTTGAGCACTTAGGCTGTAGGGAATCACAGGAGATCCTTCTTCTCTAGGTTAGGAAAGTTTTGCTGCCTCGAATGATAACTACATGGCCAACCAACTATCTACTTAGGAGATAGAAGTTTGTGTCACTACAGTTGGCTGCCCCTATGATACAATTCCCCCACTATACCTACAGATGATGCACTGCCATGAAAGAAAGGGTTTCTGGCTGTCAAAAATGACCAGTGAGGGATTTCAGCCAGGCCGAATCTTATTTATGGCTGCCAAACATATAAGACTGGCCTACATTATACACCAATCATAAGGCACCCATTAGTGTTAAGGTAGGAGATGGATTTCAACAGCTAATGTGCATCAGCACATTATGGAGGAGTTGTCTGAGGATATGTGATCAGATCAGGGGTCATGACCCAGTCTCAAAACCCACTCCACCTCCCCTAGTTGTGTGGCCTTGGCAAAAGTACTTACTTCTATACAATCAGAGTTTAAAATTCCCCACTGTATGGGATGCCTATATGCCTACAGTTGAACATCTGCCTTCAGCTCAGGGAGTGATCCTGAGATCCAAGATCAAGTCTCTCATCCGGCTCCATGTGGGGAGCCTGCTTCTCCCTCTGCCTGTGTCTCTGCCTCTCTCTCTCTTTCTCTCTCTCTTTCTCTCATCAATAAATAAGTAAATATTAAAAATAAATAAAAATAAATTAAATAAAAACAAAATAAAATTCCCCACTGTAAAATGAGAATAATAATAGCATCTACTCCATAGAGTTGTTAACAAGGAACAAATAAGTTGATTCCTATAAAACAGCTGCACACATTAGCTATTGTTAGTAAGTTACTCCTTCCTGTAAAACTTCACTTTCACATCAGATAATGATGTTTCCTTCACAAGCAGGAATAAGACTTCTAGGGATCAATGGCAGAGTGTGATGGAGAGTGTGGGTTCTGTTGTCAACTAGACTAAAGTAACATATGTACCTGATCTTATCCATGGTACAGTGTGACCTTTAGTAAGTATCAGCCTCAATGTGATCTAGCTCATTCATTCACAAACCAGTGAGAGTACTATACCTCTGGATTCATAGCCCAGCTCCATTCCTTACTTTATCCTCTTGTTGCCTCAGTTTCTTACCTGGAAAATGCAATAACAGCACCTATCTCACTTTCAGGCAGAACCTTTCATAGAAGACTATGCAATTTATCACATTCCCTCTCACAGTTAATGTGATAGTAGGAGCATCTATCAAGATAATGACTCCAACATGAATGACTACAATGAGGAACAATTCCTGTTAACACTTTGGATCTGTAGCATGAGCAAGAAATAAACCTAGGTTATACTAAGCTAATGAAATTTAAAATTGTCTGTTAGTACTGCAGAATCTAGGCTATCCTAAGAGATCATAAGTGTGTGGATGGTATTTGAAGCCATGGGCATCAATTGATTAGATCACCTAAGGCATGAGTATGAGTAGAAAGACAAAAATAAATAAATAGATAGATGGTAGATGATAGATGATAGATAGATAGATAGATGATAGATGATAGATAGATAGATAGATAGATAGATAGATAGATAGATGATAGATAGATAGATAGATAAGAAGAGAAGGGAAGAAAAGGAAGAGGGAGAGAAGGGAAGGGAGAGGAAGGGAAGAATGGAGAGAGATGGAGAGGGAAAGAGACAAGCAGAGATGAAATCCCAGAACATTTCAACAATGAGAAGCCTAGAAAAGAAAATGTTAGCAATAAATGCTAAAAATGAGTTGCCTTTACTTATTTTTATTTTTAATTATATTTTTGTTTATTATTTTTTAGAGCAAAAATGGTGTCACTGAAGTCAAGAGAAGAAAAAGCTTAGAGAAGGAGGATTGGCTGGATAGGATTCTCTTAGAATTTAAGTAACTTGAGTGAGAAAATAAAGTATTCTTTAAATTTGGAAATATGGAGATCAGTATTAACCTTGGCAAGGAAGTTTCAATTGGAATATGGGGATAAAAGTTCTATTTAAATAACCTGAAAAAAATCTAGGATGTGATGAAGTACAAGGCACTCCCCAGGTGATTATAATGTATGGCCAGGTTTGAGAATCACCAGCTTAGATAGGTAATTTCCTTGCTAACTGCTCATGTTTACCCCATCTCTGATCCATTTTCTTGGGTTTCTAGGCTTCTAGTCAGGTTTCCTGGTCCCTGTTTTCCCTTCTGGGTTCTAGCCTTTGTCTATATCATCTTCCTGAAACTATGAGCCTCACATCCTCCCTCTGTCACTGCTGTCCCCTTCCCTTTTGACTTGAAGCTGTTCATTTCCAGTACCAGTTGGTCCTGGCTCCTCCTAGCCAAATCAGAACCAGAGCTATCCAAGGCTCAGAACATGTCTGATGGTGTCGAATGGCCACCAAGTCCTTCACAAGCCATTTCTGCTTTATGCTTTTCCTCTCTGAGAAAAATAAAATCAATTAAAGAAGTATTTGTAAAGTAAAAAAAATTTACGAAGTATGGCAAGGGCATATAAGTATTGAATTAGAAAAAGAACTCTCCTCTTCTGCACTCTTGTTTTGATAAGAACTGGGTGTTGTATATAGGTGATGAATTACTGAATTCTACTCCAGAAACCAATATTGCACTCTATGTTAACTAAGTAAAATTTAAATTTAAAAAAACTGCCTCTTTTGCATATTTCCTTTTTCTGTGCAAGTTTTCAAAGGCCAAATGCTGTAATCAACAGAGAACAAAGCTCACAGGATGTGGTGACCCTGAGGGAACAATGTTTAGACATGAATTTCTACTATTGTTAGCACATGCTTACTGGTGATTCCAACATCACCATAACTATAAAAGGAAATCCTTTCTAAGAATTGCCACATGTTAGTATTCTTATGTCCAGGGTCCATGACACATCTTCTGGGTTTGATTTTTGGCTAACAGGTGTCTGAAATTTATTCCACACCAAGGATTTTCAGTACCCCTAATCACTACTGCAAGAATAAATTTAGCCAATACTTAAGATTTCCTTATTGTTTTCTTCTGATTTTTGCCTCTTTCAACATCTTTTCAAATATCTTGCACATGAGGGGCCTAACCTTCAAAACATCCTTTTGAATGACCAGGTCGGGTGCAGCTCTCTTGACAACAGGAGCAAAATGCTAACAATAAGTCAAATATTTGACTGCAGCAGTCAGGCCCCATGTTTGATGGGGCTGTAGAGGCACCACCATGGCAAGTAATCACATTAGTTCCCATTAGACACTTAGAACGCAAAAAGGAAGACTCTTCTCACAACCAGTTTTTTAAAAAAAGGTTTTAATTCTCCTTTGGCCACATCACAGACAAAGAACAGAAGCAAAGGGCCAGAAAACATCACACCCAGAGGAGAGAAAACCATTTGACTACAGTAAAAACAAATAAAATAAAGCCATTCCCGAAATACACAATTTGTGTCAAACACTTTCCAAATGCACTGGCTGTAAAACTTTTTTTTTGGTTGTTGTAAATTTATCCTTAAAAAGGAATGTCAGTTATGATGGAACACTGAACAATGGTAAACAGTCTGAGAAAATTTGCTAAAGGTTATATACCATGCAGACATATGAGGAAACCAAGCAGAATAGGACAATCAGGTAAAGATTCCAGGACCACACAGAATACTTGGAAAGACTAGTATTCAATTCTCAATTTCTGGACTACCCAATTATTGCAGTAAAGATTCCAGCATCTGGAACGGATCACTGCAAGATGTATTCCTTCCTGTTAAGCTCCTATATTTTTAGAAGTACTTGTTGAGTGTTCATACCCCAAGATGCTCTGTTAATGGTCCTGGCTCCTGATGAAAGATATTAATCTTCACCATAAATGATACATTGTTCTCTTCCACTAGCTACTGACAGGTGTCAGAAGCTCATACTTCCAGCTTGGGCCACAAAAGAATGACTTCTTACCCCTGGCTTCTTGGAACTCTGAGATCAAAAGCTTCTCTGAGCTTTGCTTTCCAACTTTCTGTAGACAGTATTGGTATGGAGAGGGTATGAGAAGGACATTTGTGGTCCAGATGGAGTTTTTATCTCATTCCTTTACCTCCTTCTGTTTCTGCTATGTAACTAGTACTGCCTATAAAGAGACCACAGGGCTAGAATATTTGACTTCAGGGAGTTCGCCTCAAACATGCATCCTGGGGGTCTTTGTTTTAATTTTAATTTACCCTTTCCTGAATGAGGATGTAGAGAGGAATGCAGCATGATCCAACCTCAAACCACCCTCTAACTTTGGCTATGGGTAGCTCATTGGCCATCACACCCTCTTAATTTTTTCAAGACCAGTGAGGACTTGATGTCACTATCACTAGCTCACTCAACTCAACTTAAGCAAGTTAGCATTCTTACATGGGCTATTGAAAGGCTTTTTCATCTGTTTCTGCCTCCAATCTTGCCCTTCCCATCCATCCTCCATTCTGCAACAGAAAACTTGGAAATAATTCTGTTGATCACCTCCAAAATTGGAACAAAACAAGGATGAACAATTGCCATTTCTATTCAGCATAACATCAAAAGTTCTAGACAGAGAAAATGGGCAGAAAAGGAATAAAAGGCATCCAAATTGGAAAATAAAGAGTAAAACTGTCACTTTTCACACTTCACATAATCTTAGATGTAGGAAGCCCTACAGAATACACACGCAGACACACACACACACACACACACACAAACTGTTAGAATTGATTTTTAAAAAGACTCAGCAAAGCTGCAGGCCATAAAATGAGCACAAAAAAGTTCCTGCACTAACAATAAACAATCCACAAAGGAAATTAAGAAAATAATTCCATTTTTAAAGAGCATCAAAAAGAATAAAACATGTAGGAATAAATATAGCCAAGGTGCCAAGAGACTTGTACAGTGAAACTACAAAATATTGTTGAAAGAAATTAAAGAATACACTAACAAATGGAAAGATATCCTATGTTCCTGGATTACATCACTAATGTTGTTAAGATATCAGTATTACACAAAACTATCTAAGAGTCAATGCAGTCTCTCAAAATCTGAAGGTTTTGCTGAAATAGAAAAATCCATCTTAAAATTCATATAGAAACTCAAGGAACCTGGAATAGCTTAAACAATCTTGAAAAAGAAAAACAAGTCTGGAGGAATCAGATTTCCTGATTTCAGAACTTACTACAAAGCTACAGAAATCAAAATAATGTGGTACCAGCCCAAAGAAAGGCATATACAACAATGGAGTAGAAGAGAGAGCCTAGAATTAAGGCTTACATATATGGTCAAATGACTTCTGACAAGGGTATCAAAACCATACAATGAGGAAAACAGTCTTTTCAACAAATGGTGGGGAAACTGGATAACTACATGAAAAGAATGAAATTAAATCCTTATCTTGCATCATATATAAAAATTAACTGAAATGGATCATTGCCTAAATGTAACACCTAAAACTATAAAGCTTTTACAAGAAAACAAAGGGGAAAAGATTCATGACATTGCATTTAGCAATGATTTCCTGGATGTGATACCAAAAGAATAAAAAAACAAAAGAAAAAAATAAATAATTGTATCAAAATTAAAAACTCTTGAACATTAATGAATACTATAATAGAGTGAAAAGGCAATACATAGAATGGGAGGAAATATTTTTAAATATCTGATAAAACATTAATATCTAGAACATATAAAGAACTCCTACAACTTAAAAACAACCCAATTTAAAAATGATCAAAGGATTTGAATAGATATTTCTGGAAAGAAGATATGCAATAGCCAATAAGCACCTGAAAAGATGTTCAATTTCACTAACCATTAGGGAAGTGCAAATTGAAACTACAATGAGATACCATTTTGCACACATTAGGATGGCTATTTTACTTTAAAAATTAAATTAAAATAAAATTTAAAAAAAAACAGAAAATAACAAGTTTTGGCAAAGATGGGAAGGTAAAATGATGCAGTTACTATAGAAAGTAGTATGGCAGTTCCTCAAAAAAATTAAGCATAAAATTACCACATGATCCAGCAATTCCAATTCTGGGTGTATACCCAAAAAGAATTGAAAACAGGGACTCAAGCACATCATTTGTACACCCATGTTCATAACATTATTCATAATAACCAAAAGGTGAAAGCAACCCAACTTCCTTCAATCTATGAATGGATAAATGGCATGTGATATACACGCAATGGAATTTATTCAAAATTAAAAATGAAGAAAATTATGACCAATTCTACAGTGTGGATGAATCTTGAAGACATTACGCTAAGTGAAATAAGTCAATCCACAAAAAAGCAAATAATTATTAATCTATTTATATGAGATACCTGGAATAGTCAAATTCATAGACCCAAAAATTAGAATAGTGTTTTCCAAGGCTGAGGGGAGAGCAAAAGGAGTTAGTTTTTAATGGGTACAGAATTTCAGTTTGAAAAAAATGAAAAAATTCTAAAGTAGGATGGCAGTGATGGTTGCACAACAATGTAAAGGTACCTATTGCCTCTGAACTGTACACTTAAAAATGGTTAAGATGATAATTTTTATGTTACTGATATGTTACCACAATTTTAAAAGCTTCCAATGTCTTGCCATGCTAATAAAGTTAATGCTCTTCACCCAAGTGCAGTTCCCATCACAAGCTGGTTCTATGTACTAGTCTATTGTTATCTCTCTCCACTCCATGCCCATAACTCAGCCATACAGAGCTCCCTGATATTCCTTTAATGTATTCCTCTATCAATCATGTGACTTTGTATATGATCTTTGTCCACTGGGATTTTCATTTTCCTCTTTTCTTTTTTTTTTTTTCTCCTTTTGCCAATACTTTTAGTTGGTAAATGATTTCAAGTGTTATTCTACTCCGGTAAATCTTTCTTGATCTTCACTGTGGATCATCTTCATTTACCTTCCACTCCCACTGCTCTCTGAAAGCACTAATAACACTACAATCTAATCTCCCTATAATAGCAGGAAATAGCTGCTGAAAAGAGAGAGAGAAAAAAAAAAAAAAACTATCTCCTGTGTGTATACTAATGGGAGGTGAGAATTCAATTAGTAGAAATAGACTCAGAAGTAGACCAGAGGTGTCATAGATGGTATAATTAGAAACAAAGATATTTAAAAATTTATTATTGTATTTCATATAATTAAGAAAAAAGGGAAAAGATGAGCATATTAGGCAGAGATATGGAACATGTATAAAAGATACAAATCAAACTTCTAGATATGAAAATATAATGTTGGTAATGAAAAATATCATGGATAGGATTTAAAACAGATTACACACTACAGAATAAAAGATTATTGAGCTTGAAAACATAAAAATAAAAATTGTATAAAAAGAAACACAGAAAGTATCCTAAAAAATTGAAAAGTACATCAGTGATCTGTAGGACAACTTCAAGCAGCCTAATATATGTGTAATTTAAATTCCTAAAGAAGAGTAGAAACGATGACAGAAACAGAAAAAGATATATTTGAAGAAATAATTGTCCCAAAATATCCAAATTGAAAGATGCAAGTCTACAAATCCTGAAATTTCAAGAATAAACCAGCACAAAAAATATGAAACAAAAACTGCACCAAAGTATATCATAATTGAATTTCTCAAAATTAGTGAAAAAGAAAAAATCTTAAAAACACCCAGAGAAAAAATTTTCCTTAAATACAGAAGGATAAAGATTAAAATGACATAAGTCTCTTTGTTGATAAAAATGAACACTAGAAGATAGTAGAGCAACATCATTAAAGTACAGAAAAAAAAACACACTTCACTAAACTCAGCAAAAATACGTTTTGAAAACAAAAGTGAAATCAAGACTATCAAAGCCATGCAAAAAGCTGTGAGAATTCATCATTAGCTGACCTAAACTTCAAAAAATATTAAAGGAAATCCTTTCAGCAGAAGAAAAATGATACTAGATAGAAAACTCGATCTATGTAAAAGAATAAAGAATTCTAAGATGATAAGTATGTGAGGTTTTTTTTTTAAAAAAACATTTTTTTCTTATTTAAAAATCTCTTTAAAAAATAGCAGGTTGCTTAAAAATAATAGCAAAGTATTGTGTAATAAATAAAATGTATGGAAATATAATGTACAATAGCAACAGCATGAAGCCTGGTAATTAAATACAGAAGTATGCTGTCGCAAGTTTCTTCTATATGTGAAGTAGAACTACTTGTAGTTAGACAATTAGAAGTAGAAGATTGCACCCCGATGTTTATAGCAGCAATGTCCACAATAGCCAAACTGTGGAAGGAGCCTCGGTGTCCATCGAAAGATGAATGGATAAAGAAGATGTGGTCTATGTATACAATGGAATATTCCTCAGCCATTAGAAATGACAAATACCCACCATTTGCTTCGACATGGATGGAACTGGAGGGTATTATGCTGAGTGAAATTAGTCAATCGGAGAAGGACAAACATTATATGGTCTCATTCATTTGGGGAATATAAAAAATAGTGAAAGGGAATAAAGGGGAAAGGAGAAAAATGTGTGGGAAATATCAGAAAGGGAGACAGAACGTAAAGACTGCTAACTCTGGGAAACGAACTAGGGGTGGTAGAAGGGGAGGAGGGCGGGGGGTGGGAGTGAATGGGTGACGGGCCCTGGGGGTTATTCTGTATGTTGGTAAATTGAACACCAATAAAAAATAAATTAAAAAAAAAGATAGTTGGATGATGGGGAGTAGGGAGGACACTTGTAATGAACAATGCATGTTATGTGTAAATGATGAACCACTGAACTATATTCCTGAAACCAATATTGAACTGTTTGTCAATCAACTATAAGTAAGTTAGAAAAAATAATAAATAAATTTTAAAATTAAAAAAAAAAAGAAGTAGAAGATACTAATTATAAATCCCAAAGCAACAATTGCTACAGTAGATTGTTTTTAAGATAGGCTCCAGGATCCCATTTTAAAATGTTAATTCTTTTGTAGGATTCTTTCCATCTATGTATGGGCATAACTTGTGACTTACTTCTAACAAACAGAATATGACAATGATGATAGGATGTATGTGATTATGCTACATAATATTGTATCACCTTAATTGTTAGAATTTCTCTCTCCTGTTGACTTTGAGGCAACAAAAAAATAATGGAGTGAATGCTTTTCCACTAATAACATTAGGTGTGATAGTGTTGACACTTAACAATTCTTATCCAGTATCATAATTTCCAATACGATTGGAAATAAATAGCTCAGTTTGTAAATAAAGAATAAAACTCTATTCACAGACTAATTATTATGTATGTAGAAAATGGCAAGGAATTTACAAAAATACTACCATAAGTAATAACTGAATTTAGATCAGTTGCCAGATACAGTGTCAATATACAAAAAACAGTTGCATTCCTATGTACTAGCAATGAAAACTAGAATTAGAAATTTTAATGTTATTTATAGCACTGCCAAAAATATGAAATACTTAAATATAAATCTAGTAAGAATTATGTAAAATTATGTAAAAACTATACCAAAAAATAATCAAGGTGACCTAATTAAATGGGGAGATACATATTACTTATGGACTAGAAGACTTACTATTGTAAGTCAATCATCTTCAAATTGAACTGCATTTTCAACTCAGCACCAATTAAAATTCCAGCATGCAATTTTAGGAATAGAAAAAGTGATTCTAAAATATATATGGAAAGGTAAAGAAGCTAGAATAGCCAAAATTACTTTTAAAAAGTGGTACCAATTTAGAGGAGTCTCAATACCTGATTCAAGACTCCATATAAGCCTACATTAATGAAGACAGTAGAATATTAGAAACAAGATAAAACCATAGGTTAATTGAACAGAATAAAAAGTCCACAATTAGCCCCATGAATATGTGATCAACTGATATTTTACAAAGATGCAAAAAATTACTCAAAAGAAGAATATTCTTTTTTTTACAAACGGTACTGGAACAGTTAAGTATCTGTATGAAGAATATAATAATATTAACTTTTCCTCAAATTACACATGAAATGATAAATTAGATATAATCTGTGCTTTGAAGAATAAAATGACAAGCCATAGACTGGGAGAAAATATTTGCAAATCACATATCTAATAAAGTGTTTATATAGAGTCAATAATATGAAAGCAAACAACCCAATTTAGTAGATGTGCATCAGATATGAATAAAAACTTCATCAAGAATATATATGAATAGCAAAATACTTTAAAAGATGATCAATATTATTAGTTATGAGGGAAAAGCAAAGTAAAACCATGATGAGATATGGCTATACACCTTCAGAAAAGATAAAATAATTATAATAAAAACTTTGATAATACCATGTTCTGGGAAAGATGTGGAATTAGTATAACACTTGTATTTGGTTAAGGGGAATGCAAAATGGTAGAGACAGTTTGAAAAATAATTTTGTAGCATTTTATACTTAAGTAATGGTCCAGCAATTCCACTTCTTGGTATTTACCTTATTGAAATGGAAACTTATGTTCTTATAAAAACTTGTGCAATCATGTATGTATCAAAGTGGTTTGATT
The DNA here is from genome assembly GCF_003254725.2 of Canis lupus dingo. Classification (NCBI taxonomy): domain Eukaryota; kingdom Metazoa; phylum Chordata; class Mammalia; order Carnivora; family Canidae; genus Canis; species Canis lupus. Next base: position 24,919,172 of record NC_064261.1, on the reverse strand, counting down.
TGCAATCCATCCAAACTTGTAAAAGCCAAATTTCCCCTAACTAAGGAACTAATAATACAGTGTGGTACATCAATACAATAGAATACGACTCATCAAGTAAATAGAAAGTAAATAGAAAAAATGACCAGTACACAAAACATAAATGAATCTCATATGCATCATGTTAAGTAACAGAAGACAGTTTCAAAAGGCATAATCCATATGATTCCATTTCTATGATTTTCTAGTAAAGGTGAACTATAGAAAAGAAAAATAGATCAGTGGCTGCCAGAGGCTGGTGGTAAGAATAAAAGCCATTTACAAAAAAGGAACAGAGAATTTTAGGGGTGATGAAAATTATGTTCTTTTTTTTTTGAAAATTATGTTCTATATTATGATTTCCATAGTGTATACATAGCTGCATGCTTCTGTCAATCTTCACAGAATAATACATTTTTAGAAAGGTTAATTTTATTTGTGTAAAATATATATTAAAGAAAACCAGGCAGCCCGGATGGCTCAGCGGTTTAGCGCCGCCTTCAGCCCAGGGAGTGATCCTGGAGACCCAGGAAGGAGTCCCACGTTGGGCTCTCTGCATGGAGCCTGCTTCTCCCTCTGTCTGTGTCTCTGCCTTTCTCTCTCTCTCTCTGTCTCTCTGTCTCTCATGAATAAATAAAACCTTAAAAAAAAAGAAAACCACTGGGGGCAGAACAATATAATCTAAACTCCATAAAATGCACAATTTGCAATTTCCAACAAACAATAAACCCTGCATATATAAATAATAGGAAAATATGAGCCAAGTTCAAAGAAAAAAGTTTAGTGTTTTTTAGTGTTCAAAAAAATACAGAGATGGGAAGCCTGGGTGGCTCAGTGGTTGAGCACCTGCCTTTGGCTCAGGGCATGATCTTGGAGTGGATCCCTGCATGGAGCCTGCTTCTCTGTTTGCCTATGTCTCTGCCTCTCTCTTTGTGTGCCTCTCATGAATGAATAAATAAAATCTTTAAAAACAAAACAAAACAAAAAACAAATGATAAAGATGTTGGAATTAGTAGATAAGGATTTTAAGTCAGCTAATAAAGATTTGTTCAGATTTAAAGAAAAGAGTGACACACATGAGTTAACAGATGTGGAATCTCAGCAGATAAATGAAAATTAAAGACAACCAAATGTAAATTCTAGAGCTACCATGAATGATATGTAAAGAGAAATACTCATTGGTTGGACATAACAATAAACAGGGAATAGAAGATGAAAAGTGAACTAAAAACTATTTTGTATTTTGAAAAGAACAAGCAAAGATTGAACAAAATAAATGAAACTTCAGCGACTGTGGGACAGAGCCAAGTAGTCTGACAAATGTATAACTGGGGTTCTATAAGGAGAGAAGAGAGATTAGAACACAAAACTAAATGATAAAATAATTTTTTAAGGTATCAAATTTGATAAAATACATCAGCTGATAAATCTGACATTTACAGCAAATGCTACACCAAACATAATGACTACAAATATATCTATATATACGTAGATCAGAGTCAAAAAGCTAAAGACTAATGATGACGAGGAAATCATAAAAATAAACAGATGATATAATGTAAGTATTACATGCAAATAATGGTAGAAATTGAACTCACAGCTTCTCAGGAGGCAGGAGGGAAAAAAATGAGAGCAGAAGACAACAGAATGACATCAATAAAGTTCTAAGAGAAAAACTATCAACAAAGAATTTCATATGCAAAAAATATTCTTTAATTCCATATCTGGCAAAAATAAAGATATTCTTGTTAATAACTTATACAAGTTGTCATAAGCATATCTGAACAATAAGAATACAATAATTTTCAGGTTGAAGAAAAATGACAAAAGATAGAAAGATCTATAGGAAAATGAAAACAAGAAGTGATATACGTTGAAAAAATAGATTTTTTTCTTATAAAAAGAAAACTAACAGTTTAAACCAAAAATAAGACTTTGTTTCGGGATTGAGAACGTATGTATATGTTAAATATATAACGAAATACAAAATATAAGAAGTAAATGGAAGAGCAGTGGTATAAGGTCTTTTTTTTTTTTTTGCATATTTTTTATTGGAGTTCAATTTGCCAACATATAGCATAACACCCAGTGCTCATCCCGTCAAGTACACCCCTTCAGTGCCCATCACCCAATCGCCACAACCCCCCACCGACCGACCTCCCTTTCCAACACCCCTTGTTCATTTCTCAGAGTTTGGAGTCTCTCATGTTCTGTCACCCTCACTGATATTTCCCACTCATTTTCTCTCCTTTCCCCTTTATTCCCTTTCACTATATTTTATATTTACCAAATATGGTAAATATATTTACCAAATGGATGAGACCATATAATGTTTGTCCTTCTCCAATTGACTAATTTCACTCAGCATAATACCCTTCAGTTCCACCCACGTTGAAGCAAATAATGGGTATTTGTCATTTCTCATGGCTAAATAATAGCCCATTGTATACATAAACCACATCTTCTTTATCCATTCATCTTTCGATGGACACCAAGGCTCCTTCCACAGTTTGGCTATTGTGGACATTGCTGCTAGAAACATCGGGGTGCAGGTGTCCCGGCGTTTCACTGCATCTGTATCTTTGGGGTAAATCCCCAGCAGTGCAATTGATGGGTCATAGGGCAGATCTATTTTTAACTCTGAGGAACCTCCACACAGTTTTCCAGAGTGGCTGCACCAGTTCACCTTCCCACCAACAGTGCAGGAGGGTTCCCTTTTCTCCGCATCCTCTCCAACATTTGTTCTTTCCTGCCTTGTTAATTTTCCCCATTCTCACTGGTGTGAGGTGGTATCTCATTGTGGTTTTGATTTGTATTTCCCTGATGGCAAGTGATGCAGAGCATTTTCTTATGTACTTGTTGGCCATGTCTATGTCTTCCTCTGTGAGATTTCTGTTCATGTCCTTTGCCCATTTCATGATTGGATTGTTTGTTTCTTTGGTGTTGAGTTTAAGAAGTTCTTTATAGATCTTGGAAACTAGCCCTTTATCTGATACGTCATTTGCAAATATCTTCTCCCATTCTGTAGGTTGTCTTTTAGTTCTGTTGACTGGATCCTTTGCTGTGCAGAAGCTTCTTATCTTGATGAAGTCCCAATAGTTCATTTTTGCTTTTGTTTCTTTTGCCTTCGTGGAGGTATCTTGCAAGAAGTTGCTGTGGCCAAGTTCAAAAAGGGTGTTGCCTGTGTTCTCCTCTAAGATTTTGATGGATTCTTGTCTCACATTTAGATCTTTCATCCATTTTGAGTTTATCTTGGTGTCTGTCTTAAGAGAGTGGTCTAGTTCATTCTTCTGCATGTGGATGTCCAATTTTCCAAGCACCATTTATTGAAGAGACTGTCCTTTCTCCAGTGGATGGTCTTTCCTGCTTTGTCAAATATAGTTGAGGGCCCATTTCTGAGTTCTCTATACTGTTTCATTGATCTATGTGTCTGGTTTTCTGCCAGTACCACACTATCTTGATGATAACAGCTTTATAGTACCACCTGAAATCTGGCATTGTGATGCCGTCGGCTCTGGATTTCTTTTCAGGATCTTTTCTGATTCCACACAAATCTTAAGATGATTTGTTCCAACTCTCTGAAGAAAGCCCATGGTATTTTGATAGGGATTGCATTAAATGTGTAAATTGTCCTGGGTAACATTGACATTTTCACAATATTAATTCTTCCAATCCATGAGCATGGAATATTTTTCTATCTCTTTGTGTCTTCCTCAATTTCTTTTAGAAGTGTTCTATAGTTTTAGGGTATAGATCCTTTACCTCTTTGGTTAGGCTTATTCCTAGGTATCTTCTGCTTTTGGGTGCTATTGTAAATGGGATTGACTATTAATTTCTCTTTCTTCAGTCTCATTGTTAGTGTATAGAAATGCCACTGACTTCTGGGCATTGATTTTGTATCCTGCCACACTGCCAAATTGCTGTATGAGTTCTAGCAATCTTGGGATGGAGTCTTTTGGGTTTTCTAAGTACATTATCATGTCATCTGCAAAGAGGGAGAGATTGACTTCTTCTTTGCTAATTTGAATGCCTTTTATTTCTTTTTGCTGCCTGATTCCTGCGGCTAGGACTTTTAGGACTATGTTGAGTAGCAGTGGTGAGAGTGGACATCCCTGCCTTGTTCCTGATCTTAGGGGAAAGGCTCCCAATGTTTCCCCATTGAGAATGATATTTGCTATGGGCTTTTTGCAGATGGCTTTTAAGATGCTGAAGAATGTTCCCTCTATCCCTATACTCTGAAGAGTTTTGATCAGGAATGGATGCTGTATTTTGTCAAATGCTTTCTCTGCATCTATTGAGAGGATCATATGGTTCTTGTTTCTTCTCTTGTTGATGTGATCTATCACACTGATTGCTATACAAGTGTTGAACCAGCCTTGCATCCCAGGATAAATCCCACTTGGTCATGATGAATAACCTTCTTAATGTACTGTTGTATCCTATTGCCTAGTATCTTGTTGAGAATTTTTGCATCTGTATTCATCAAGGATACTGGTCTATAATTCTCCTTTTTGGTGATGTCTTTGTCTGGTTTTGGAATTAATGTGATCCTGGCCTCATAGAATGAGTTTGGAAGTATCCATCTCTTTCTATCTTTCCAAACAGCTTTAGTAGAATAGGTATTGCTTCTTCTTTAAACGTTTGATAGAATTCTCCTGTGAAGCCACCTGGCCTTGGACTTTTGTGTCTTGGGGGGTTTGTGATGACTGCTTCAATTTCCTCCCTGGTTATTGGCCTGTTCAGGTTTTCTATTTCTTCCTGTTCCAGTTTTGGTAGTTTGTGGTTTTCCAGAAATGCATCCATTTCTTCTAGATTGCCTAATTTATTGGCATATAGCTGTTCATAATATGTTTTTAAAATCGTTTGTATTTCCTTGGTGTTGGTAGTGATCTCTCCTTTCTCATTCATGATTTTATTAATTTGAGTCTTCTCTTTTTTTTTTAATAAGGCTGGCTAATGGTTTATCTATCTTATTAATTCTTTCAAAGAACCAACTCCTGGTTTTGTTGATCTGTTCCACAGTTCTTCTGGTCTCTATTTCATTGAGTTCTTTTTGAATCTTTATTAACTCTCTTCTTCTGTTGGGTGTAGGTTTTATTTGCTGTTCTCTCTGCAGTTCCTTTAAGTGTAAGGTTAGCTTGTGTATTTGAGTACTTTCCAGTTTTTTGAGGGATGCTTGTATTGCGATGTAGTTCCCTCTCAGGACTGCCTTTGCTGTATCCCAAATATTTTGAACAGTTTTATCTTCATTCTCATTAGTTTCCATCAATCTTTTTAATTCTTCTCTAATTTCCTGGTTGACCCTTTCATCTTTTAGCAGGATGCTTTTTAACCTCCATATGTTTGAATTTCTTCCAAACTTCTTATTGTGATTTAGTTCTAGTTTCAAAGCATTATGGTCTGAAAATATGTAGGGGACAATCCCAATTTTTTGGTAGTGGTTAGGATCTTATTTGTGACCCAGTATGCAGACTATTCAGGAGAAAGTTCCATGCCACTTGAGAAGACTGTGTATTCAGTTGCGTTTGGATGTAAAGTTCTGTACATAACTGTGAAATCCATCTGGTCAAGTGTATCATTAAAGTTCTTGTTTCTTTGGAGATGTTGTGCTTAGAAGATCTGTCATTTCCAGAACGCACCGTGTTGAAGTCTCCCAGATAAGTGTATTATTATCTAAGTATATCTTAACTTTGGTTATTAATTGATCGATATACTTGGCAGCTCCCACATTAGGGGCATAAATATTCATGATTGTCAGGTCCTCTTGTTGGATAGATCCTTTAAGTATGAAATAGTGTCCCTCTTCATCTCTTACTACAGTCTTTGGGATAAACTTTAATTTATCTGATATGAAGATTGCTATCCCTCCTTTCTTTTGAGGACCATTTGAATGGTAAATGGTTCTCCAACCTTTCATTTGCAGGCTGTAGGTGTCCTTGCATCTCAAATGAGTCTCTAGTAGACAGCAAATAGATGGGTCTTGCTTTTTTATCCAGTGTGAAACTCTTCGCCTTTTGATGGGATCATTAAGCCCATTCACATTCAGAGTTACTATTGAAAGATATGAATTTAGTGTCATCATAATATCTCTTCAGTCCCTGTTTCTTGTGGCATATTTCTTTGGACTTCCTCTTTCTTTTACAAAGTCCCCCTTAATATTTCTTGCAGAGCTGGTTTGATGGTCACATACTCTTTCAGTTTCTGCCTATTTTGGAAGCTCGTTATCTCTCCTTCTATTCTGAATGAGAGCCTTACTGGATATAGTATTCTTGGCTGCTTGTTCTTCTCATTTAGGACCCTGAATATTTCCTGCCAGCCCTTTCTAGCCTGCCAGGTCTCTGTGGAGAGGTCTGCTATTAATCTCATATTTCTCCCTATATTAGTGAGGGATCTCTTGTCTCTTTGTTGCTTTAAGGATTTTCTCTTTATCTTTTGAATTTTCAAGTTCCACTACTAAATGTCAAGTTGTTTAACAGTTTTTATTGATTTTAGGGGGGGAAATCTCTCTATTTCCTGGATCTGAATGCCTGTCTCTCTCCCTACGTTAGAGAAGTTCTCAGCTGTGATTTGTTCAAATATGCTTTCTGGTCCTCTGTCTCTTTCAGTGCCCTCTGAAACCCCAATTAAACATAGGTTTTTCCTTCTGAGGCTGTCATTTATTTCCTTTAACCTTTCCTCATGATCTTTTAATTGTTTTTCTCTTTTCTCCTCTGTTTCCTTCCCTGCCTTCAACTTGTCTTCTATGTTACTCACTCATTCTTCTACCTCATTAAGCCTCATTGTTAGGACCTCCAGTTTGGATTGCATCTCATTTCATTGATATTTAATTTTGGCCTGATTAGATCTAAATTCTGCAGTCATGAAGTCTCTTGAATCCTTTATGCTTTTTTCCAGAGCCACTAGTAGCTTTATAATTGTGCTTCTGAATTGGTTTTCTGACATTGAATTGTATTCCAAATTATGTAACTCTGCGGCAGAAAGGACTGTTCCTGATTCTTTCTTTTGTGGTGAGTTCTTCTTCCTAGTCATTTTACTCAGTGCAGAGTGGCTAAAATGAGTTGTGTTGGAAAATGGAAGAAGAAAAAAGAAAGAAAAAAAAGAAAAACAAAAAACCCGGAGGGGTATCTTCTGGTTCTATATACTGTAAATCCCTCGACTCCCCCTGGAGCTTTCCAGTGCTGCTCGGTCCAGAACTTGCTCTTCCCCTGTCCTTCCAGCTGGTCTTCTGGGGGAGGGGCTGCTGTGCTGATTCTCAGGTGTGTGCATCTGGGGGCGCTACCTCGCCCCCTGCCAGGTGCACGCCTCGTGGGAGCTGTTTATCACTTGAGGTCTCTGTTCCCTGGTGGCCCTGCTCCATCCCAGGCACAGGGTGACACCAGGAGAGACAACAGTGGTGGCGGTCAGCTCTCTAGCTCTGGCGGCAGCTCCCCACAGTAACTACCACTCCTAGTCTCCACTGGCCTGGATGCTCCCGGGCATGGGGGTGCTGAACTGCACAGCTATGGGGCGCCCGATGGCAGGAGGGTCCTCGCTGCCCTGTGCCTTCCCCGCCTCTGCCTGTCCCCGGCCGTGAGTGCGGACTGTGGGCTGTGTCCCCCACACCCTGCGATCCAGGGCTGGAATTGCGCTCCCAGGACTCAGCCTCCAAAGGTAGCAGGGCTCAGCCCCCTGCACGGAGCCGGAGCGGCCTGAGCTTCCCCTGAGGCCCGCCCCAGCTCCGCCCACAGGGTGTGGCGCCCTCCCCCCGCCCCAGGGCGCACCTCCTCTGCCGGCGACCCCAGTCTGGAGGCCCCACCGCCCTCCTGCGGAGCTGCCCAAGTCTCCTGCTAAGCACCTTTCATCCGGGAAGAATCTGGTGCGGATTTTTAAAGTTCCTGCTTCCAGGGCTGGGCTCTCCTGATCTGGAGGCTTTAGCCTGGCTCCTTATTTTTCTTTCCGTCTTCCTACCTTGTTAGCGCAAACTCTTCTCTGTAGCATTCCAGCTGTTCTCTCTCTCTCTCTCTTTTTAATTTTTATTTATTTATGATAGTCACAGAGAGAGAGAGAGAGGCAGAGACACAGGCAGAGGGAGAAGCAGGCTCCATGCACCGGGAGCCCGACGTGGGATTCGATCCCGGGTCTCCAGGATCGCGCCCTGGGCCAAAGGCAGGCGCCAAACCGCTGCGCCATCCAGGGATCCCGCCAGCTGTTCTCTCTTTAAATCTCATGTCAAATTCACAGGTTTTCAGGATGATTTGAAGGTTATCTAGGTAAGTTGGTGGGGACAGGTGACTTGGGGACCCTACTCCTCCGCCACCTTGCCCCTTAGGGAAAAGATATAACATTAAATCTAAGGAGACCTTGATAAGATTACATTATATACCAGAATTCCTGAAGTAATTAGTTAATAATATAAAACAAATGTAGCTAAAAAGCCATTATAAGTGGAAGATAGAATAAAAATATTTGAAAGAAATACTTGAAAATTTTCACTATGTTAAAAAATATTTAACATATTTGAATATTTGAAGAAAATATATAATTAAAAAGAGAGAAGAACAAAAACTCATATGTAACAAATGAAAATAAATAGCAAGGAAGTGAACTTAAATTCAACTCATTAAATAATTACATAAAACATACATAGATGAAACAATACAATCAAGAGGCAGACTGATATATATACATAAAAACAAAACACATATATTATCCACAAGAAATAAACTTTAAATGTAAAGGCAGAGATGAACTGAAAGTAAAAGAATGGGGGAAAAAAAGATACGTCATGAAAATAATAAGGATAAAAAAGTTGGTATGGCTATATTACTATCAGAAATGTATATGTTAAGATAGGATTATTATCAGAGAAAAAGAAATATGGGTATTAGATTACTCATTAGAGTTTACAGTCATGCTTCCACTGATGCATAAATCAGATAATTCTTAAAAGAGAAGTGAGAGAAGGTACTGGAATGGCTTCCCAGTCATGATAATAAAAAGGGTTAATTCACAAGGTAATATAAAAATTGCAAATTTCTAATTACAAGGTTTTAAAATACATGAGGCATAATTTGACAGAACTGAAAGTAGATATAGCCACAATTATAAATTAGATATTTGACCACTCTTCTCTTTCAAACAAAAAAAAAAATGGTAGAACAAGCAGACATAAAATCAATAAGGACATAGAGAACTGAAACAACATACCAATCAATTTGACTATTAGAAAGATACACCTAAAAACTGCAGAATTAGAAGTATTTTCAAGTGCACACGAAGTACTCCCTCTCATATGATAGTATATGTAATAGTTTCAGTAGTTAAAAAATGAAATCTTGCAGAATATTCTCTCTAACCAGAAAAGAATTATAATAAATAACAATTCATATATATGTATATATTTAATCACTAAATACTTAAAAATAAGCAGCAATAATAAATTATTCTTGAATCAAAGGAAAAATAGAAAATATATCAAATTAATGGTTAAAGAATACACCCAAACCTGTGGGTTACAGGTTGAGCAGTACATAGAAAAAAGTTGCACTTTTAAATTGTTTTGTTATAGAAGAAAGTTTAATTGTCAATAATCTAAATTCTCTTATTATAAGCTGGTGGAAAAACAGTAAATTATACCCAAATTAAATAGAAGGAGGGAAATAACAAAGATAAAATCAGAAATTAATCAAATAGAAGCGATGACATAGCAACATGGTGGAGCAGGAGATCCTAGCCTCTGTGCCCCCACAAAGAACAATTAGACACTATGAATAATATTGAATGAATACTATATTTTTCTTCCTGAAAATAGTTCTGAGAAAGCTCAGGGGCCCACTTAATGAAGCTTCATGAACACAGTGCAGTAGTGAACCTGAGAATCCTCACAAATAGGGTAGGAAAGATGATTTCATTTAGCTCACATCATCTCATTCCTCAGGCTGGTTCTGCTCAATGCCAAGAGGGTACTCCCTGGCCCAAGAGTGTTCTGTTTACTGGGTGAGTGACCAGTTTCCCTAGCTTATGGAATCATTGCACAAAGGAACAAACAACTTGAGTTTCACCCCATCCAGAACACAGAGGAGACTGTCATAGCTAGGATTTCTGGAGGCAGCAACAAAGAATGAAAGGGATTATCAATATCAGCCAAGCAGTAGGAGCAATCCACAAAGCTTTCAAAACTGAAGACTCCATCACAGACTCAGAGGAACACTCCACAAAAGATCCCAGTAGCTTCTGCTGCCAAAGAAACCAACAGCCAGCAGAACTGCTAAGGATCTCTTGCAGCTTTTGCCACTGAGGACCCCACAGGTTTTTTGCATTTGCAGATTCCAGAAACCTGAGTTTCCCCCAACCTGCCAAAGTGACACAGCCATCTTAGCTGTGAATACCCTGAACCTCGGGACTCATCACAGCCACTGTACTCATTGCCATCCCAGGCTCCCATGACCACACAAATGCATGCAGCTGGCTGCCACAGCATTACACACATGACTAATCCCTGCAGCTGCAGGAATGCACAGCAACAGCCTCAGTTAAAAAAAATCAATAAGGAAATCTTGGATTTGAATTAAGTTTTAGACCGAATGGACCTAACAAACATACCATTCAATAGCAGTAGGATACACACATTTCTTAAGCACACATGGAACATTTTCCAGGATATGTCATATTTAGGCCACAAAATAAATCTAAACAAATATGAAAAACTTGAAATCCTACCAACTATCTCTTTCCTTACCATAACAGTATGCAACTAGAAATCAATAACAGGAGGAAAGCTGGAAAATTCACAAATATATGGAAATTGAGCAACATGCTCCTAAGTCAAAGAGGAAATAAAAGGGAAAATCATAAACATGTCTTGAGACAAACAAACATGAAAATACAAAGTACCAAAATATATAGGATACAGCAAAAGCAGACCTAAGAGGGAAATTCATAGCAATAAATGTAAGAAAACAAAAGATCTCAACATAAATATGCATAACTCTTCCATGTTTATTACATTCTTCAATAATATCATCCTCAATCTCTGTATCCCCTCCAATTTGGCAGGTGATTTTCTGGTAAAATAACAGCAGCATGTGTATCTCTTCCAACTTATCACAACCTCTTCCCTGATTGTATGACAGTGACACAACTATTGGTTCCAAGTAGATGATGAAGATATAGTCTCTTATGTAAAGAGCTTTTTTTTTTCTTGAGAATTCATCTTGAGTTATCTTTTATTTAGATAAAAATAAAGAAGCAGGGAAGCCCTGGTGGCTCAGAGGTTTGGCATCACCTTCAGCTCAGGGTGTGATCCTGGAGACCTGGGATCAAGTCCCACATCAGGCTCCCAGCATGGAGTCTGCTTCTCCCCATGCCTGCATCTCTGACTCTCTCTCTCTCTCCCTCTCTGTGTTTCTCATGAATAAATAAATAAAATCCTTTAAAAATAAAAAAAAATAAAATAAAATAAAAATAAATAAAAAATAAAGAAGCAAAGATCCACTGTTATTTTATACAATTCCTGTTACCTTGAAAAAATTAAAATGTTAACAGGGAAAAAGAGGGAAAAGAAGATCAAATAAACAACCTGAATTTATACCTTAAGAAACTAAAAAAAAAAAAAAAAAAAAAAAAAAAAAGAACTAAGCCCAAAGTTAATAATAAAATGGAAATGACAAAGATCAGAATAGAAATAAATGAAGTAGAGACTAGAAAAATAAAAAAGATCAATGAATGTAAGAGCTGATTTTTAAAAGAATAAACAAAGTTGATTAGCTAGACTCAGAAAAAAGCAAACATAAAATCAGGAAAGAGGAGACTAAAACTAAGAACACAGAAGTACAGAGGATAATTAAGAGAATGCTATGAATAATCATATGCCAATAAATTGAATTCCTCAGAAGAAATGGATATAATCCTAGAAACATACAATCTTACAGGACTGAATCATGAAGAAATAGAAATATTGAATCGACCAATATGAGTTAGATTAAATCAGTATAGAACCAGATGATTTCATTGGTGAATTCTACCAAACATTTCAAGAGGAGTTAGTACTAATCCTTCTCAAACTCTTCCAAAACTTTGAAGAAGAAGAAACACATATAGGTTCATTTCATGAGGCCAGCACTACTGGATACCAAAGCCAGACAAGGACATTACAAGAATGAAAAATTAAGGTCAATATCCCTGATGAGTACAGTTATAAATATCCCCAATAAAGTGTAGACAAACTAAATTCAGCAGCACATTAAAGAATTATATAATATAATCATGTGTGCTTCATCCCTAGGTTGCAAGGATGGTTCAAGATAAACAAATCAATATATGTTATATACCATATCAACAAGATAAATGTTGAAAATCTTATGATCCTTTCAATAAATGCAGAAAAACAATTTGACAAAATTTAATATTTTTTCATGATAAAAACTCTCAACAAACTAGGTTTGAAAGGAATGTACCTCAATATAATAAAAGCCCTGCATGTCAAACCCATAACCAATTTTATACCTTTCAGTGGTGAAAAGTCAAAAGCTCTTCTTATAAAATCAGGAGCAAGACAATGATGTCTACTCTTAAGTCTTTTATTCATCATAATACTGGAAGTCTTAACCAGAGAAATTAGGGAAGGAAAAAAATGGCTCTAAATTGGAAAAAAAAGAAGTAAAATTATCTCTGCTAGCAGATGGCATGGTATTCTACATAGAAAGCACTAAAGACTCCACCCTAAAACCTTGTTAAAACTAATAAATTTAATAAAGTTACAGGACAAAGAAATCAATATATAAAAACCAGCTGTATGTCTATACTTTAGCAATGAGTTATCAAAAAAAAAAAAAGACATTAAGGAAACAATCCCATTTGCAGTAGTACCAAAGGAATAAAATACTTAAGAGTAAATTTAACCAAGGGAGTGAAAAATTTGTACACTGAAAACCATAAAACATAGATGAAAGAAACTGAAAAACAAAAACAAATCATATCCTATTTTGTAGATTGGAAGAATTCATATTGTTAGAATGTCCATTCTATACAATATAATATACAGATTCAATGCGATCTCAATCAAAATTCTAACTGCATTATTCACAGAAATGGGGGGAAAAGTTCTAAAATTTTTATGGAACCACAGAAGACCCAAAATAGCTAAAGCAATCTTGAGAAAAGAAGAGCAAAACCGGAGGCATCATACTTCCTGACTTCAAACTATAAATTACAAAGCTATAAGAATCAAAACAGTACAGTACTGGCCTTAAAATATATATATATATATATATATATTTTATATATATTGGCATATATATATATATATATGCCAATGGAATAAAACAAAGTACCTAGAAGTAAACCTATGCATATACAGTCAACTAATTCTGAAAAAGGTACCAAAAATACACAATGGGGAAAGGATAGTCTCTTCGACAAATGATGTTGAGTATATTGAATATCCACATGCAAAATATGAAAATGGATCCCCAATTAATATGTTGCACAAAAAAAATCAGCTCGAAATGGATTAAAGACTTAAACATAACATAAAACTTATACAAGAAAATGGAAGGTTAGCTCCTTAACATTAGTCTTGGCATTGATTTTTGGAATTGATAAAAAAGCACAGGAAACAGAAGCAAAAATAAATAAGTGGGCTACATAAAGCTAGTTTCTCCCCAGCAAAGAAAACAATCAACAAAATGAAAAGGCAACCTATGTAAAAAGTGACAATATTTACAAACTATATATCTCATAAGGATTTAATATGCAAAATAAATAAGTGACTCATACAACTCAGTAGCAAAAAATAACACAAAATATGGGCAAAGGGCCTGAATAGATATTCATCCAAGGAAGACATACAGAACGCCAAAGGTAAATGGAAAGATACTCAATATTACTAATCATCAAGGAGATGCAATCAAAACCACAAATGAGATCACCTCCTACCTGTTTGGCATGACTATTATCAAAAAGGCAAAAAAGTAAGTGTTTGTAAGAATTTGGAGTAAAGGGAACTTTCTTATGCAGTTGGTAGGAATGTAAATTGCTACAGCCATTATAAAAGAATATAAAATTCCTCAAAAAAAAAAAAAAAAAAGGAACCACCATATGATCCAGCAATCTACTTTCTGGGTATACATCCAAAAGAAATAAAATCACTAAGAGTTATATGCACTCCAATGTTCACTACATTATTTACAATAGCCAAGATATGTAAACAACCTAAGTATTGTCAAGAAATGAATGGTTAAAGAAAATGTGATATATAAGTATACAATGGAATGTTATTCAACCTTAAAAAAGAAAGAAATTGTGCCATTTTTAACAACATGAATAAACCTGGAGGATGTTATAGTAAGGGAAATAAGCGAGACACAGAAAGACAAATATCACAGATCTACATATATGTTGAATCTAAAAATATATATATATTTTTTAAAGCCACACTTGGTTCTCATTGTATCATTACATCAGTGCCTCCTTAATGAGCACTGGGTGTATTATGCAACTGATGAATCACTAAAGTCTACCTCTCAAGCTTAAAAAAAGGGGGTAGAGGGCAAAAGCCACATTCATAGTAAGAGAGAATAGAATAGTCGATATTAGAGGCTGGGGTGGTAGAAGGAGGAAAGACATTGATCAAAGAGAATAAACTTTCTGTTATAAGATGAATAAGTTTGATGACCTATTGTACAGTATGATGACTATAGTTAGCAGTAACATTTTATACACGAAAGTTTCTGAGAGTAAATTTCAATTGTTTTCGTCACACACACACACACACACACACAAAAGGTAGCTGTGTGAGATGATGGATGTATTAGCTTGATCATTATGCTCATTTTATAATATATAAATATCAAAACACCATGTTGTATACCTTAAATATATATATAATTTTGTTTGTCAAAAATAAGTAACTATTGAAAACACAATAAAAAATAAATAGAGACAAAAAATAGATAAAAGTAACTCTTAAAAGGTTTTTAAAAATAATCAATAATATTGATAAAATCCTTAAACAATTATCCAGAAAAAAATAAGAGAAAAAGCACAAATTATAAATTTGGGCAATAAAAAAAGGCATATAACTACCTATTGCAAAGACACTTAAAATATAATAAAGGAATATTATGGTTAACACTATTCCAATAAATTTGGCATTTTTTAAAAACACAGTTTACCTGACTAAAGAAGTAGTAATAGACAATTTATTAAGACATTTATAACATATATGCAAACAAATACATTTATGGAGATATATGTGACATATTTGCACAGAAATCTAGAAAGTATTTATTAAAAACATAAGTAGAGACACCTGGGTGACTCAGCGGTTGGGCAGCTGTCTTTGGCTCAGGTCATGATTCTGGGATCTAGGAATGAGTCCCGCATCGGGCTCCTGTGAAGAGCTTGCTTCTCCCTCTGCCTATGTCTCCGCCTCTGTGTGTGTGTGTGTGTGTGTGTCTCTCATGATTAAATAAATAAATCTTTAAAAAAATAAAAATATAAGTAAACATATACATTAGGAAAATGAATTCATAGTCAAAATGTCCAGGCCTCAATGAGTTCATTAGTGAATTGATCAAATATTTAAGGAAGAAATTATAGCAACTTTGCATGGAGGCTTTCAGAAAGCAAGGGAGGAAAGAACACTTTCCAAATGTATTAGGGCAGCATAAACCCACAACATCTAACAGAGTTATTATACCACTAAAAACAGGAACAAAAAAAAAATGCCCAATTATGTTCACAAAAATAAATACAAAAACCTTTAATAAAATAATAGCAAATAGAATCTCATGATATTTAAGAAGCATAACACAATATGATTGATTTGAGGTTATCCCAGGAATGTAAGGTGATTTAATATTCTGAAATTAATCAATGTTATTCTTTATATTAACAAATGAGAATAAAATATAATAAATAATGAGAAAAAGTAAAATTTGATAAGTGGAAAAAATTGATAAAATTCAATAATTTCCCATGACAGAAACTATCAGCAAAGTAGAAATGGAAAGGAACTTTTTAATCTAATAAAGGACATCATGTGAAGCCTACAGTAAGCTTTATGCTGATGGTAAAAGACCAAATAATATCCCTATATGTTCAAAAACAAATAAGGACATCTATTCTCACCACTTCCATTTAATACTGCCTGGGGCCAGGTGAGGGGGTTCTACTCAGCTCAATATGGCAAAAAAATAAAGGTCACACTTACTAAAAATAAGTGACATTTTCTTTTTTAACAGAAGAGATGGTTGTGATGGTTGTGCATGTGAAGTCCAAAGGAACCAACAAAAACTAAAAATTTAGATAAATCAAGTTCAAAAGTCATAGGATAAAATGTCAGTATAAGACCCTAAATTGTACTTCTATCTACTAGCATTAAATGATGTGTTGGCTTTGTACTACGTCAAATTAGCTAAGCTGATTAAAGGACTACAAGGTAATTTTATGTATCTTGAAGATGGAAGTAAAAGAGTACCACTCTGATACCCAGAAATATAACAGAAAGAAGGCGCTGTCAGAGCTCACACATGCTGCTATTCATCAGCTGGCCTACTTCAGTTGAAGGAAGCCACAGCTGGACCTAACCTTCTGCAGCTTCCTCAATCTTTACAAAACTTCTACTAATCCTGGGCCATTGAGTGAGCACCTACATAGTGAAGAACATAAGCTTATCCTGCAAGTCATTTGAATCATAAAGATGGGAGGTTGTTTTAGTCTACTCAGGAACCCATAACAAAATACCACAGACTGAGTGGCTTAATCAACATAAATTTCTTTCTCACAGTTATGGAGTCTGGGAGGTCCAAGGTCAGGTTGACAGCATGGTCAGTTCCTGATAAGAGCTCTCATCCTGGTTGATAGATGATGGCCTTCCCACTGTATCTTCACATGACAAAAAAGAGACATCTCTCTCTCTTTTTTTTTTTTTTTTTTAATTGGAGTTCAATTTGCCAACATTTAGCATAACATCCAGTGCTCCTCCCATCAAGTGCCCCCCTCAGTGCCTGTCACCCAGTCACCCCCCCCACCTTCCTTTCCACCACCCCCTGTTGGTTTCCCAGAGTTAGGAGTCTCTCATGTTCTGTCTCCCTCTCTGACCTTTTTTTTTTTTTTTTTTCTGTAAGGCCACCAGTCTTATTGAATTAGGACCCCACACTTATGACCTTATTTAATCTTAATTATCCTGTAAAAAACCTATCTCCAAATATGGTCACCCTGGGGATTAAGGTTTCAACATATGAATTTTGAGGTGACACATTTCAGTCCAGGAGTGAGAGGCAGACAGTTCCATTTTTTTTTATGACAGGTTCTGGATCATCCCCAGCTTCTCCTACTCCATGTATATTTTCCATTTTCAACCACCAGCACTGAATACTTGAAGCTCTGTACCAGACAGAGGTAACAGCTCTATACACTGCTTAACAACCTCCTATAACTATATAAAATCCAATAACTGTAATTAATCCCTCATTCAACATTACTTTTGATTCTGCTCCTCTGATTGAACCCTGGCTGTTACATACCATTACATGATGAAAAATGAAATTTTAAAATATGTCATTTACTTTGCATCAAAATCACAAAATATTTAGGAATAAATTTAGTAAAAGTACAACAGCCATGCACTGTAAAACATGCAACATTGCTAAAGCATATTAAAGATGACCTAAATGGAAAGAAAGGCATGACATGGCCATGAATTATAAGATTTAATATTGTTAGTATGTCAATTCTCTACAACTTGATATAGATTCAACGTAATCCCAATTGAAATCCTCATAGGCTATTCTGTAGTAGTTGAAAAGCTGACTATAAAATTTATATGGAAAGCTAAACGATTTATAAAAGACAAAACAATCTTGAAAAAAGGGCGAAGTAGAAGACATACCCTTTGAATTCAAAACTTATTCTAAAGATACAATAATATGACAGTGTATTATTAATATAAGAATAGGCAATATTGTCGATGGAATAGAGTACAGAGTTCCAATAGAAGAGAGTCGAGGAATAAAACCACACACTAATCCATTTTCTACAAATTTTTTTCAAGAATCATTGCCTTAAATGTAAATGTTAAAAAAGACTGAAGCTTCTGGGAAAAAAAAAATGTAGGGGTAAAGATGGACTTTTTAGAAAGGACATGAAAATGAAAACTATAAAAGAAAAAAAAGAGATATATTCAAAAGACCTGCATAGTTAAGAAAATGAAAAGACAAATCACAAAATGGGAAGAAGTGTTCACAAAATTCATAATTGACAATGGCCTGTGTGTAGGACATATAAAGACTCTTAACACTCAATAATAGGAATAGAAACAACCCTATAAAAATGATCAAAATATTTGAACAGATGTTTAATTTGTGCTGAGCTCTGCGCAGTGACTTGCAATCAGTAAGTATCCAATTGATGCACACTCCCTTCCTCCTGCTAGCCCTTACCAGCTAAGAATGACCAGTTCCAGTGACCAAAGGGAAAGTTCTCCATGAACATATGGGATAGAGAAAGAATGAGACATTCAAAACTAGGAAAGAACAAACAAATGTGTTCACTAGTCGGCTGAGCCTCTGAAAGAAAGAATCTTCCTCTGGGATTCATCTCTCATTCCACAAAATAAATATACACGCAAACACGAGGTGGCAATGTTGCTTCCTTGGATTTCCTGAGACCGTCATTAACAGAGCATGTTTATTGCAAATAGCTAATTATGGACTCTGTTAACATTCACACTCCTAATTAAAGACATTTGTTCTTTGTGAAATGTGTCCCATAAGCTTGCAGGAGCCCAGTCATGAGGCTTTCCCTGGGCTCCTGAACAACATATTTATAAATGAGAAGAGTCTCCAAGTAAAAAACACCAATTAAATTATTAGTTTCCTATTAAATATAGTTCATTTTCATTTATGCCTTTCACTCTCCCTTTCTCTCCTCTTCTCTCCTCCAAGGACAATCTTCTAAAAAGTAAATATCTATGTTCAATGTATGCCACATGGCTTTAAAAAAACTGAATTTAAAAAATGAGGAAAGGGCAATTCTCAGCAGTTTGGGGCATTTCTTTCATAGTAGAACAATTGACTCAATCAGTCCTCACAAGTAAGTCAAATTGTCTAACAACTTTTCAAACCCTGAGTTTGGTCTGCAGATCCCCTGGCAGGCAGGGTGTGGAAGGGGAAAGTGGATGGGTTTGGGGTCGCAGAAGTCCCATCTAGGTGGGCTGTGTTTGCAGAGTCCTACCCAGCCCTGCCCTTGTCTGTCCAGTGGGATGACAGCTGTAGTCACTGCCAAGGCTGTGGCACAAATTAAATGGAGCATGTGGCACTCAATGAATGCACTTTCCTTTCTTGTCCTTACCCATAGAAAAACTGTCTTTTTTTTTTTTAACTGTATCTTGAACACAGCAATCACTTCTGTCATTCTTGTTCAAATTGAGTGGAGGAAAAACCTCATCCTAACTCCTCTTTTCTAATGGAGTCCTGTTTCCAAGCTTGTGACACCTTCCAGAGATAATCCACTTTCAAGTATGTACTTTTACCTTTTAGGGGACTCATCCACAGAGATTTGCCCAGAATCTCCTTCTTGCCAGGTTTCCTTCCCTTCTCCAAATGTTGATGGGCATTTTCTCTAATCAAATTGTCCTAGGAAGTCCGGGGGTGTCCCGACAGCCTGCAAGAGAGACCCAGAACTCTCCATCCTGAACATCAACTATACTTCTTATCACACATTGGCCTTATGTCCAGGCTTATGCCCATCAGCAACTATATTTGGCATCTACCATTCAACACACCACTACCAAAGCCAGGCTGTCATGCAAATTTTACCTTCCTAATGCCTTCCACATCAGCTTTGTTCAAATAAAGAATATTTTCTCTTCTTGCTATTCTGCCTATAGAGATATTCCCCATGCTTCAACTCATTTCCTCTAGCTTAGCCTCTAGAGACTTCTGCCCCTCTTCTGAACCCTGATAGTGTTCACATTCACTTGTGCAAGCTTCAGAAATTAATTTCAGTCTGCCTTATGCTGTTCTTTAACTGATAGAAGTGACCTTTCTCCTTGAGGACATTAAGTGTCCATTAATGACATTGCAGGATTCAGGGATCAAGATACAAAGCCTAGAGTATGCCAAGAAGCCTAATTCCGTGAAGCTGGAACCTGAAGCGCTACACCTTCAGTATAAGTGTGAACAAGAAGTAAACATATATTCTGCATTCATTGCCACTTACTCAGGCCCACATTTACTGAAAGGAAAATGATGAAACACACCTGTCTGTCACAGTACTGAGTGAAGGAAAAACAAATCTACCCTGAGAATTGTTAACAAAATTTTGTTCTCACTCAAATTGCCGCATAAATCAACACTACCTGAAAGGTTTGAAAAAACTCAAGCTGAAAGCTAGGTTTAAAATAACAATTCTAGATAACTAGTAGAAGCAAATATTAAACAAAAGCTTGGTAGAGTCCCCCCAGATGAGCTGTCAAGGATTCTGATTTCACAGTCTAAAAAAAGAAAAAAAAAATGCACAAGGAAAACAGGCATCCTGAGTAAGAATCAGCAGTATAACAGAAGATGATGCATTTATACCATCTTCAGAATTACCAGCAAGAATATAAAATATGTATATTTAATGCATTTAAAGAAAAAATATTTGAGAAGATGAACAGATAATGAGAGATTGAGAGACATTAAAATGTCCAAACCATTTGACAAAAAACCAGGGTGTCAAAGAATAACAATTAAAGAGCCTAATGGATCGTTTTAACAGAAAGAATTTTGAAACTGAAGAGATATTTAATAAAACAAAAACTAGATCTAAAGCCATTTTCTATAATACTATATAGAATCATGGTCAGAAAATAACAACGGAGAATGAGAAGACATGGAGAATAGAGCAAAGAAGTCTAATGTTTGTCTGGAAGCATAGAATAAGGCCATGAGAGATAGGGAGTGATATTCAAAAAAACTATGAGTGAAATATTTCAGAACTGATAAAAGGCATTATTGCTTATATTATAAAAGCAAGTGTATCTCAAGCAGAATAAAAATTAAAAAAGAAAATCCACACAGAAATACTATAATACCAAAGGGAGCAAGAGACTATTTTAAAAATCTTCAGAGAGAAAAGACAGATTTTCAATAAAGGAATGACAAAAAGCAAGTGAAAGTCATAAAACAGTAGAATAATATCTTAAATGTGCCAAGAGAAAAACAACTTTACCCAGTGAAAATATCTTTCAAAGAGGAAGAAGGAAGGAAGGAAGGAAGGAAGGAAGGAAGGAAGGAAGGAAGGAAGGAAGGAAGGAAGGAAGGAAGGAAGGAAAAAAGAAGAAGAAGAAAGAAGAAAGAAGAAGAAGAAGAAGAAGAAGAAGAAGGAGAAGGAGGAGAAGAAGAAAAAGAAGAAGAAGGAAGAAGAAGAAGAAGAAGAAGAAGAAGAAGAAGAAGAAGAAGAAGAAGAAGAAGAAGAAAGAAAGAAAAGAAAGAAAAGAAAGAAAAAAATAAAAAAATAAAAAAAGAAAAGAAAGAAAGAAAGAAAGAAAGAAAGAAAAAGATATTCAGACAAAAACCAAGCACTGTACTTAAAAGACCTTCACTTATGATATTCCAAAGGCTATTCAATTAACAAAATTAAAGCAATCAGATGGAAGTTCTGAGACATAAGAATAAATGAAGAGTAAGGAAAATAGTAAATATGAAATTAAATCTATTCAGATATTGACTAAATAAGACAAAAATAATATTGTCTATTAAGTGTAGAGGGATAATAAAACAGATCTAAAACACTTGTCCAATAATATGTCATTAGGAAAAAGTAAGATTACAGTTAATTTATAATTCAGTTCTTGTATTATCCAGTAGAAAAGTAAAGATAGTAAGTATCTTCATTTGGTAAGGTAACCATTGACAGAACAAGAAATAAATAGAATTAATCAGTTACAAAATAGTAGTAAAGTAACAGTGCAATAAGAAAATATGCTTAGAGATGCCTGGGTGGCTCAGCAGTTGAGTGTCTGCCTTCAGCTCAGGGAGTGATCCTGGAGTCCCGGGATCAAGTCCACGTCAGGCTCCCTGCACAGAGCCTGCTTGTCTCTGCCTATGTCTCTGCCATTCTCTCTGTCTCTCATGAATAAATAAAATCTTAAAAAAGAGAAAATATGCTTTAAAAAAAATCAAAAGAAGAGGGAAAAAGGAAAGAAAAAATCATAGGAAATGTATAATACACAAAAAGATATTAGATATATGTATAATTATAATAATAATTAGAACACATGAAACAAAAATTAAGAATTAAAAAATATTTCCAAACTAGATAAATAAAATCTAGTGTTATGCTATTTGTAAGAAACATTTCTATCTCATAAGTATTAGAAAGAATAATAGTAAAAAAATGCAGAAAATTATACCAGGTGAGTACTAAACAAAACAAATACATAGGTACAATAATAACAAAAGTCTGACTTTAAGGCATAAAGCACTAACAGATAATCACTACTAAATAATTAAAGGTCTAATTTTCAAGGAAGATATAATAATTGTAAAATTGTATGCATACAACAACATATCCTAAAATATATAATAAGCAGAAATTGAAAGGATTATATGGAAAAAAACTCACCATCACCATCATCATCATCATCAACAACAACAAAATGTAGTGAGTTATTTTAACACAATTTTCACAGTTAATAATAGATTAATCAGGAAAAAAATCAGTATTCATAAACAGAATTCGAATAATGCAACTAGCAAATTTAAACACACTTAGCTAGCATATTAACACAACCAGTATAGAATATAAATCTTTTTTTAAAAGGTTTTATTTATTTATTCATGAGAGATACAGAGAGAGGCAAAGACATAGGCATAGGGAGGAGCAGGGTCCCTGCAGGGAGCCTGATGCACGACTAGATTCCAGGACCCTGGGATCATGCCCTGAGCTGAAGGCAGATGGTCAAGCATTGAGCCACCCAGGCATCCCAAGAATATAAATCTTTATTAGGTAACTATATAATACACAAAAGTTGATCAAGAGGACTATAATTCAAACATCAAAAAATTAATGCAATTAACTAGATGTAAGAAACTAGAAAGAAAACTTAGAAATTCCTGAGATCCCTCAAAATTAGAATTTCTCAGGGTCCCTGGGTAACTCAGTTGGTTAAGCATCTGCCGTTGGCTCAGGTCATGATCCTGGGGTCTGAGGATTGAGACTGGCATTAGTCTCATGGCTCAGCAGGAAGTCTGTTTCTCCCTCTCCCTCTGCCCCTGCTCTTGTCCCCTCTTGCTCTCTCTCCCGTGTGCTCTCTCTCTCAAATAAATAAATAATTTTTAATTAGAATTTCTCATATCTTTATACTCTTACAAATTAGAAAGCAATAAAACAAACAAAAATTATTTTTAAAATACAGTTTAAATAATTTATGGATCAAATAAGTCATAGTTATGTTAAAATACATTAAATACATGGATTCAATAATGAAACTACAGCTTAACAAAAAAGGGAAATATATAACCTAGTCATTTATATTTAAAAACTTAATAAAAAAGAAATTAGTGTGCTAAGAATCCAGATTGAGAGCTTACAACATAAATAGAAAGAAGGAAATATAGAGCAGAGAGTAATCCAATTAAAAACTGACAGTATGTAACATTAATGGGAAGAAATAGTGTTAGAAATAACAAATGCATATACCTGCAGATTTGGACAAAGTAAAAACATTTCATGACTAACTTTATGCTGATAAATTTGAAGACACATCAACTGGACAAATTACTTGAAAGTACAACATAAAAGTCAACACCAGATAAAATAGAAAATGTAAATAATCCTATAAATATTTGATAAATTAAATCAGCAGTTAGATATCTTTCCACAAAGAAAATATAGGCTTCCAATGGTTTGTCCCTATTAGTCCTGCAAGGAACAAATAATCTTAAACAAATATTATGGAGATAGGATAGTGGAAATACTTTACAACTCATTTTATCAGAAAATAAAATTATAGGATCATTTCATGAATCTATGCAAAAAAAGTCAAATAAATATTAGCAAACTGAATCCAAGATGTATGGAAAAAGTAATACAATATGCCAGTAAGAATGCAAGGGGATTTAACATAGAAATCATTTTAGGTAAGTTCTATGTTAACATTTTTAAAGAGAACAAAGAATTTTTGTTTAGTGAAAAAATTCCATTTATGTTTTTAAAATTAATAGCAAACTGAAAAAATTAGGAGTGAATTTTCTGAAGCTGGCACAATATAGTCACAAACACCTTCAAACAAGCATCATACTAAACAAAAAAAATGCTGAAATAATTTTCTTTATGAACAGAAAATGAAAAGCTGCCTATTATCACCATTTCTACTCAACACACACTGGTGATTTACCATGCAATAAGATAAAGAAGTACAAAAATAAGGACAGAGAGAGAGAGAGAGACACAGACGGCAGGAATGGAATGAAAGAAAGGGAGAAGGGGAGAAAGGAGGAAAAGAAGGAAGAAAGAAAGGGAGGGAAGGAGGGAGGAAAGAGAGAAGGGAGGGAAGGAGGAAACTATAGATAATGTGATTGTTAAAGTAGACAGACAAATTATTAGAATTAAAGATATGTTTAACATAGTAGGATTATTTAAATATATACACAAGAGCAGGAAATATTTTAAAAGTATAATTAAGTAAAATTCTATTTAAATACCTTGAAATTATAAAACTCCTATGATTAAATTTAGCTCAAGATCTTAAGCTTTCTGAAAATTAAATTTTAAAACTATATTAAAATACATAAAAGAAGATCCAAAGAAATGAAAGAATAAACCATTTTCATGGCTCAGAAAATGGCAGTGCTTAAAGATATCAATTATTTCCAAGACAATACACAGTTCAGTGCAAATCCAATTCAAATCTTCAGTTATATTGTGGTCCTCAAGAAGCAGTTTCTAAAATGTATATGGAAGACCAAAGGAGGAAGAATCAGTAAGATACCCCTAAAGAAGAACCCAGTTAAGGTGTCCTACCTCACTTGACCTATTAAAAAGTCATGATAACTATGAACAATGTATGGCACTGGTGCAGGGATGCCTTAGTAAACACACTAAGCAGGAGAGAAAGCCCACACACAGATCTTAATATATGAAAATATGATGTATAACAAGGGGAAAACATGAGCTTTTCAATAATCTTCCCTAAGACAATCAGTTATTCACATAAAGAGAAAACAAATTGGAGTATTACCTCATATTATACGTAAAAATTAATTCCAGATGCTTTAAAGATGTAAATGTATATATAGTATGAGGCTGTAAACATCTTAGAATACCATATGGAAGACTATCTTTATGACTGCAGGATAGGAATGGATTTTTAAGATTCCAAAAACTCAAATCACAAAGAAAAAAATAAATGTAAACACGTGAAAATAAGAACTCCTCTTCATCATAAGAAACCATTGTAAAAATGTACATAAGCCACAAATTGGGAAACATATTTGCAAGATATATAACTGACAAAGAACTAGAATACAAATTACTTAGAAAACAGCTATAAATCAGCAGGAAAAAAATAATCCAAAAGAGATTGTACTCAGAAATAGTACGCTCTGCCACAGAGTTATTTACAAAAGAGAAATGTACAGGGGGCGGGGCAAGAAGGCAGAAAAGTAGGGTCCCCGCCAACTTACCTAGATAACTTTCAAATTATCCTGAAAACCTACGAATTCGGATGAGATTTAAAGAGAGAACAGCTGGAATGCTACAGAGAGAAGAGTTCGTGCTTCTAACAAGGTAGAAAGAGGGAAAAAATAAAAATAAAAAAGAATCCAGTGGGGAAGGGGCCCCCACGAGGAGCAGGCTAGGGCCCCGCGGCAAGAGCCTCCAGGACAGGAGAGCCCAGCCCCCGGAGAAGCCGGAACTTTAACAATCTTCCCGGATGGATGGAAAGGCGCTCTCAGGGAACTCAGGCAGTATCCCAGGAGGGGCAGGGGAGCCTCCAGGTTCCCAGGGTCAGTAACAGAGGAAGTAAGTGCGCATCAGAGGAGAGCGCGACACCCCGCTGGACGAACCCAATAAAGGGCTGGAGCATGCGCCAGGCAGGGCCTTGGGAGCAGCTCAGGCGGTGGCTCCACGCAGAGTGGGCTGCGGAGGCCCCAGGAGGGAGATTCCAGTGGTGCAGGCCCCGAATCCCAGGGCGCCGGGAGACACAGCCCAGGATCCTGCACTCACCCGTGGGACAGGCGGATGTCAGGAAGACGCAGGACAGTGAGGACGCGCCTGCCACGGAGCATGCCTGAGCTGTGCAGCTCAGCGACCCCTTACCCCAGAGCATCCAGGCCAGTGCAGACTGGGAGCTGTGTAGTTATTGCGAGAGCTGACTCCAGGGATGGAGAGCTGGCCACCGCCACTGTTGTTGTTCCTCCTGGTGTCACCCTGTGCCTGGGACAGAGTGGGACCAACAGGGAACAGGGACCTCAAGGGATAAACAGCTCCCACTGAGCCATGCACCTGGCAAGGGGCAGGGCAGCTCCCCCAGGTGCACGCACTGAGAATCAGCACAGCAGCCCCTCCCGCAGAACCAGCTGGAAAGACAGAGGAAGAGCAACTTCTGGACTGAGCAGCACTGGAAATCTCCAGGGGGAGTCGGGGGGTTTACAGTATATAGAACCAGAGGATACCCCTCCTTATTTGTTTTTTCGTTTGTTTGTTTGTTTTTGTTTTTTGTTCTTTGTTCTTATGGATTTTTTTTCCTCTTTTTTTTTTCCTTTTTCCAGTACAACTTGTTTTAAGACACTGCACTGAGGAAAATGACTAGAAAGAACCCACCACAAAAGAAAGAATCAGAAACAGTACTCTCTGCCACAGAGTTACAGAATTTGGATTACAATAGGATGTCAGAAAGACAATTCAGAAGCACATTATAAAGCTACTGGTGGCTCTGGAAAAAAGCATAAAGGAATCAAGAGATGTCATGACTGCAGAATTTATATCTAATCAGGCCGAAATTAAAAATCAATTAAATGACATGCAATCCAAACTAGAGATGACGGTTAATGAGGTAGAAGAACGAGTGAGTGACATAGAAGACAAGTTGATGGCAAGGAAGGAAGCTGAGGAAAAAAACAGAAAAACAATTAAAAGATCCTGAGGAAATGATAAGGGAAATAAATGACAGCCTCAGAAGGAAAAATCTACATTTAATTGGGGTCCCAGAGGGCACTGAAAGAGACAGAGGAGACAGAGGACCAGAAGGTGTATTTGAACAAATCACAGCTGAGAAATTCTCTAACGTGGGGAGAGAAACAGGCATTCAGATCCAGGAGATAGATTCCCCCGCTAAAATCAATAAAAACCGTTCAACCCTCGCATTTACTAGTGAAACTTGCAAATTCCAAAGATAAAGAGAAGATCCCTAAAGCAGTAAGAGACAAGAGAACCCTAACCTATATGGGGAGAAATATTAGGTTAACAGCAGACCTCTCCACAGAGACCTGGGCAGGCCAGAAAGGGCTGGCAGGACATATTCAGGGTCCTAAATGAGAAGAACATGCAGCCAAGAATACTCTATCCAGCAAGGTTCTCATTCGGAATAGAAGGAGAGATAAAGAGCTTCCAAGATAGGCAGAAACAGAAAGAATATGTGACCACCAAACTGCTTTGCAAGAAATATTAAGGGGGACTCCGTAAAAGAAAGAGGAAGTCCAAAGAAACAGTCCACAAAAACAAGGACTGAATAGGTATTATGATGACACTAAATTCATATCTTTCACTATTAAGTCTGAACATGAATGGGCTTAATGATCCCATCAAAAGGCGCAGGGTTTCGGACGGGATAAAAAAGCAAGACCCATCTATTTTCTGTCTAGAAGAGACTCATTTTAGACCAAAGGACACCTACAGCCTGAAAATAAAAGGTTTTAGAACAATTTACCATTCAAATGGTCCTCAAAGGATAAGAGATGAAGAGGGACACTATGTCATACTTAAAGGATCTATCCAACAAGAGGACCTGACAATCATGAATATTTATGCCCCTAATGTGGGAGCTGCCAAGTATATCAATCAATTAATAACCAAAGTTAAGACATACTAAGAGAATAATATACTTATACTGTGAGACTTCAACACAGCGCTTTCTGTAAATGAAAGATCTTCTAAGCACAACATCTCCAAAGAAACACAAGAGCTTTAAATGATACACTGGACCAGATGGATTTCACAGATATTTACAGAACTTTACATCCAAATGCAACTGAATACACATTTATCTCAAGTGCACATGGAAATTTCTCCAGAAGAGACCACATAGTGGGTCACAAATCAGGTCTTAACTGATACCAAAAGAATGGGATCATCGCCTTCATATTTTCAGACCATAATGCTTTGAAACTAGAACTAAATCACAATAAGAAGTTTGGAAGGATTTGAAACACATGGAGGTTAAGGACCATCCTGCTAAAAGATGAAAGGGTCAACCAGGAAATTAAAGAAGAATTTAAAAGATTCATGCAAACTAATGAGAATGAAGATACAATCATTTAAAATCTTTGGGATACAGCAAAAGCAGTCCTGAGAGGGAATTACATTGCAATACAAGCATCCCTCAAAAAACTGGAAAGAACTCAAATACACAAGCTAGCCTTACACCTAAAGGGACTGTAGAGAGAACAGCAAATAAAACCTACACCCAGCAGAAGAAGAGAGTTAATAAAGATTCAAGCAGAACTCAATGAAATAGACAAAGAAGAACTGTGGAACAGATCAACAAAACCAGGAGTTGGTTCTTTGAAAGAATTAATAGGATAGATAAACCATTAGCCAGCCTTATTAAGAAACAAAAGAGAAAAGACAAAAATTAATAAAATCACGAATGAAAAAAAAGATCGCAACCAATACCAAGGTAATACAAACGATTTTTGAAAAAATATTATGAGCAACTATATGCCAATAAATTAGGCAATCTAGAAGAAATGGACGCATTTCTGGAAAACCACAAACTACCAAAACTGGAACAAAAAGAAATAGAAAACCTGAACAGGCCAATAACCAGGGAGGAAATTGAAGCAGCCACCAAAAACCTCCCAAGACACAAAAGTCCAGGGCCAGATGGCTTCCCTGGGGAATTCTATCAAATATTTTAAAAGAAACAGTACCTATTCTACTAAAGCTGTTCCGAAAGATAGAAAGGGATGGAGTACTTCCAAACTCGTTCTATGAGGCCAGCATCACCTTAATTCCAAAACCAGACAAAGACCCCACCAAAAAGGAGAATTATAGACCAACATCCCTGATGAACACAGATGCAAAAATTCTCAACAAGATACTAGCCAATAGGATCCAACAATACATTAAGAAGATTATTCACCATGACCAACTGGGATTTATCCCGGGGATGCAAGGCTGGTTCAGCACTCATAAAGCAATCAACGTGATAGATCATATAAACAAGAGAAAAAATAAGAACCATATGATCCTCTCAATAGATGCAGAGAAAGCATTTGACAAATACAGCATCCATTCCTGATCAAAACCCTTCAGAGTATAGGGATAGAGGGAACATTCCTCAGTATCTTAAAATCCATCTACAAAAAGCCCACAGCAAATATCATTCTCAATGGGGAAACACTGGGAGCCTTTCCTCTAAGATCAGGAACAAGACAGGGATGTCCACTCTCACCACTGCTATTCAACATAGTCCTAGAAGTCCTAGCCTCAGCAATCAGGCAGCAAAAAGAAATAAAAGGCATTCAAATTGGCAAAAAAGAAGTCAAAATCTCCCTCTTTGCAGATGACATGATAATGTACTTAGAAAACCCAAAAGATTCCACCCCAAGATTTCTAGAACTCATACAGCAATTTGGCAGTGTGGCAGGATACAAAATCAGTGCCCAGAAGTCAGTGGCATTTCTAATCACTGAGACTGAAGAGAAATTAAGGAATCAATCACATTTACAATTGCACACAAAAGCAGAAGATACCTAGGAATAAACCTAACCAAAGAGGTAAAGGATCTATACCCTAAAGACTACAGAACACTTCTGAAGGAAATTGAGGAAGACACAAAGAGATGGAAAAATATTCCATGCTCACGGATTGGAAGATTTAATATTGTGAAAATGTCTATGCTACCCAGGACAATTTACACATTTAAAGCAATCCTTATCAAAATACCATGGACTTTCTTCAGAGAGTTGGAACAAATCATCTTAAGATTTGTGTGGAATCAGAAAAGACCCCAAATAGCCAGGGGAATATCAAAAAAGAAAACCATACCTGGGGGCATCACAATGCCAGATTTCAAGCTGTGCTACAAAGCTGTGATCATCAAGTCAGTGTGGTACTGGCACAAAACCAGACACATAGATCAATGGAACAGAATTGAGGATCCGGAAATGGGCCCTCAACTAATATTTGGCAAAGCAGGAAAGACTATCCACTGGAAAAAGGACAGTCTCTTCAATAAATGGTGCTGGGAAAATTGGACAGCCACGTGCAGAAGAATGAAACTAGACCACTCTCTTTCACCATACACAAAGATAAGCTCAAAATGAATGAAAGATCTAAATGTGACACAAGAACCCATCAAAATCCTAGAGGAGAACACAGGCAACACCCTTTTTGAACTTGGCCGCAACGACTTCTTCCAAGATACATCCATGATGGCAAGGGAAACAAAAGCAAAAATGAATTACTGGGACTTAATGAAGATAAGAAGCTTGTGCACAGCAAAAGAAACAGTCAACAAAACTAAAAGACAACCTACAGAATGGGAGAAGATATTTGCAAATGACGTATCAGATAAAGGGCTAGTTTCCAAGATCTATAAAGAACTTATTAAACTCAACAGCAATGAAACAAACAATCCAATCATGAAATGGGCAAAAGACATGAACAGAAATTTCACAGAGGAAGACACAGACATGGCCAACATGCACATGAGAAAATGTTCCACATAACTTGCCATCAGGGAAATACACATCAAAACCACAATGAGATACAGCCTCACACCAGTGAGAATGGGGAAAATGAACAAAACAGGAAACAACAAATATTGGAGAGGATGTAGAGAAAGGGGAACCCTCTTGCACTGTTGGTGGTAATGCAAACTGGTGTAGCTACTCTGGAAAACTGTGTGGAGGTTCCTCAAAGAGTTAAAAAATAGAACTCCCCTAAGACCCAGCAATTGCACTGCTGGGGATTTACCCCAAAGATACAGATGCAGTGAAACCCCAGGACACCTGCACCCCAATGTTTATAGCAGCAATGTCCACAATAGCCAAACTATGGAAGGAGCCTCGGTGTCCATCGAAACAATGGAATATTACTCAGCCATTAGAAATGACAAATACCCACCATTTGCTTCAATGTGGATGGAACTGGAGGGTATTATGCTGAGTGAAGTAAGTCAGTCGGAGAAGGACAAACTTTGTATGGTCTCATTCATTTGGGGAATATAAAAAATGGAGAAAGGGAATAAAGGGAAAAGGAAAGAAAATGAGTGGGAAATATCAGTGAGGGTGACAGAACATGAGACACTCCTAACTCTGGGAAATGAACAGAGGTAGTGCATAGGGAGGTGGGTGGAGGGAGGGGTGACTGGGTGATGGGCAGTGAGGGGGGCACTTGACGGGATGAGCACTGGGTGTTATGCTATATGTTGGCAAGTTGAACTCCAATAAAAATAAAAAAATAAAAAAATTTAAATTAAAAATATGTGCAAAAGACTTGAAATAATACTTCAGGAAAAAACTCCAATGGCTAATGAAAATATCAAATATCAAAAAATGCTCAACTCATGATTAATCAGGATAATTCAAATAAAAAAAAAGACAATTAGATGCCTTTTTACACTCATCAGATAGCAGAATTTTCCAAGTCTCACAAAATCAAGTTTTGGCAGGGATGTTCAGAAAAACCTACTGCTGTGGGGTAACAATCTGCTATTATCTAGTAAAATTGAAGTTGTATACTCTCAAGATACAGGCATTCCTTTCCTAGGGTTGAATGGAAGCACTTGTGTACATATGCTTTGGGAAATATCTACAAAATGTTCATCTCAGCACTGTATAATAGCAAAACTCAGAATGAAGCCAAATGCCCAAAGATAGGAGAATGCATAGAGACTGGTACATTGGTACCACATGGTACTGTACAGAGTGGAAATAAATGAACTACAGCCATGAGCATCTGGTGACTCACTCTCAGAAGAGTACACTGTGCAGTATAAAGCAAGCTGCAGATGAATACATATGGTACAATTCCATCTAAGTAAAGCTTAAAATTCACAGCACTAAGCACTATTTTATTTTGAGGGCTGCGTGTCAAAGCTGAGCCAGTCCTGTACTGCACCAATACAGCAGATAAGCTCTAGCAGCGTATGGTGCATGTGCTCCAAAGCATTTTGGGGTGGCACTGCTACAGACACAGCCATAGTCGTTAAACTGAAGAGATGCAAGAAAAAAGACACATTCTGTGTAGTGGCTACCTCTAGGTAAAGAGTAGATGGAGTTAGAAAGAGATACTCACTGGGCTTCCAGGATCATAGTGATGTTCTGTTTCTTAAACTGTGTGGGGGATATATTGGCATTGATTATATTATTTTTATATTTATTACTTATATTCCATAAATATTATTATATTGTATCTAATATGTAATAAAAGAAAATAAGACCCGAATAGTTGTGGCCTTACACAGACCCCATGATGGTACTTTTTCCGATCCTAATGCGTGTTCTCCAGAATTCTGGATGCCTTCTCTCACTCCATCATGAGTGAACTCTTACTTTCTATGGGTCATGAAAACCAGTGACCCAGAGAAAAGCTATATAGTAAGGACAGGGAAACAAACAGACGCTGACCTCGGTCAAATTCCTGTTGGAGAATTTAATGCCTTGGGATCCTTACTTAACCTCCCTGACTCCAGTTCTCCTCATCTTTAAAATGGACATAATAACATAGAGCATGCAATGCTATGTTGTGGAAGTTGAACCATATAAGCAGATAAAGCATAAATTAGATACAGCATTGTTGGTTAATAATTTGTAGAAACTATTAAAATATTAAATGCCCCTGTCAGTTAACCAGCAAATCAATTACTTTTAATCTATTCTAGAAAAATGCTTTCCAAACTTTCCATAGATTTATATTCAACCTAGGTCATTGGAGCATTGCTTTGGATAAAAAAAGAAAAACAGCTATCAGAATTGTTAAATTATGGTACATGGATACTTGGAAATACATTAATAGTCACTAAAGTGAGTAAGATAGACAATGTCTTGACATAGAAAATCTCTGTGATATATGACTAGGTGAAAAATATCCTCATTCCTATATGAAGAGTGTGAAGTCCAGAAAAGATGTCCCATTTCCCCAGCCAGAAAGGGGGCAGGACAGGAACTGCCATCCATATAACATAATTCCCAAATGAGAATTATTCCTGCTTCAACACACAACTATCCTTAAGAAATCTACAGAGAGCTCAGATTCTACTTCTCCCTCTCCTAGAAGTTTTTTTTTTTCCTGTTATTCACAGTTATAACTGAAGGAATGAAAACCTGATCTTTTTAAGGACTTTCTGAAATCTAAAAAATCCACTTGTGAAAGACAAGTTCTGTGAGGTGAGGGCACTTGTGTTAGAGGAAAGATTGGAAAGGAGCTTCTACATTTGGGGCATACCATTTGTTCTTATTCACACATTCACCACCTATTTGTAGGACTAGTTTTTGCCTGAAAAACTGTGTTGGAATGTCACATATGGCATCTCCAAGGTGCTTAAATTAATAAGTTTGTAATTCTCTGGTTGTTCAGTGGTATTTTTCTCTAAAGTGTGATCATAGAAGGGAAGGGAACTTGGGAAGGCACCCAAGCTGGTGCCTTCCTCTGTTGTAGCTCAGTTACACCTGCTTATCTCTCTCTTGACACCATAAAACCCTTGAAGGCAGATTCAAAGAATAATTAGAAGAGTCACTGGGGAAAAAATAGATGTTCATTTGAAGGGGTTTCTTGAACTCCGAGAAGTGGCCGAGGGCAAAAGAACCATCCATTTTGTGTCCCAAAAGCAAAGGTACTCTCAAAATGAAGAGGGCAATTAAGTTCTTGTGTTTTGATGTTTAGCTTTTTAAGAATTTCTTGCAATGGAATGGCCTAATCATTTTCAAAGCTAATTGTGATATTGCCTAAAAATGCCTTTTAACTGGTGCCTTTCCACTGCAAAAGACTAGAATAACCTAGAGGTGTTGATATGTGTTAGTATATATCTGGGCAGCCAGGAGCACAGGTCGAGTCCAAGTCCTCCTGCCAAAGTGGAGGAGGCTGAAAGGGACTGCAAATCCAGGCTGGCAGACTCCTTGCCCAGTGCTCCCTCTCATCCAGAGCTTAAGATCAGAGCACATCTGTGACATGTGAGAGAATGCCTAGTACAAGACTGGGCTCGGGGACAATCCTCCGCTAGCCAATGTGTGGAGGGACTGATTGTTAGTGGTGTAAGGAAATGACAAGCCTTGTGAGTGAGGACACAGGAAGTGGGGCCATCGGTATTATGAGCCAAGTACACACACAAACTCATATAATCCACACATACAATTGCACAGTTTATAGCCTGATTTTGCAGATGAGGAGTGTGAGATTCAGAGCTTAAGGAATTGCCAAGATCTCTCTATCTCTGTGTGATTGGCTTAGAATTTAAATCCACCCAGTGCAATTCTAAAATCCATGTTTTTCTCATAAGTCCTCCTTTCACAGACATTGATGTGGTCAGAGCTGTTCCAAGCCATCATGAATTAAATTTCATCCACAGCATTTTCTGTAAGTTCCAGCTAAGTTTGACAGCTCA
Organism: Canis lupus dingo; assembly: GCF_003254725.2. NCBI lineage: Eukaryota > Metazoa > Chordata > Mammalia > Carnivora > Canidae > Canis > Canis lupus. The sequence continues at coordinate 24,884,359 of NC_064261.1, read as the reverse complement.
CCGGATTGAAATCTCACAGTAGATCCCCCAAAACCAGAAGGCTTGGTGGAGGTTAACTGCACCCTGTCACATAGTAGGATTTCATTGCCTGGAAGAGGACAGAGGTTGCTCTTCCACCTCCTCTGCAAGGAGTGCCACCAGGGACATCCAGTACAGATAGCTTCTCCCCATGCTGTTCCTATTAATCCAGGACAGCTTTGTGAGAGGGTTCCAGACTTGCTATTTCTATACCAAGAACTATTCCAGGGGCTTCATAGGATTTAAAGCCCCATGACCCTTCAGGGTAAGCATGGTTATCTCCATTTGACATACGATGAGCCCAAGCCCACGTTCTACATGATGCACAATTGATGTCTATTTTATGCACCTAAAGTTATATGAACGTAAGCTGTGAGCTGATAAAGACCCAAAAATATACAAGGAAAGTTATTGTCCTACTCCTCAAGATGCTGGCCATCACATCAAGGAAAGAAGCAATAATACACTATGCAAGAAAAGTCACAGTTCAGGGTAATGAACTGTCTATGTCACACCAGGCTAGAATGCTTTCCTGGTCAGGAAACACCTCTCCCAGGAAGCCTTCCCAGAAAGCTACAGGTAACAACTACTCTTGTGAGTACTTTTGTCCTCCCAATTCTCTGCACATTTCTGTCTTTGCACATGGCATCCGTTTAGGAAATAATTTGCTTATTTGCCTGTTTTCTCAGTGGACTCAGAACTCACTGAGGGCAGACACTGGGACTTATGCTTTCTGTTCTCCTAAGATCCAGCAAAAAATTGGCACCAGAAAAGAAGTGTTTATTGGTGTGAGATTTGGGTAGTGAGGGCAGGTTTCCGAGGTCTGGCTCGGGCTGCGAGTTCCTTGCTGAGGGAGAGGAAGTGACACAGTGAACATGGTTGTAACCTTATGTCATTGATCTCATTGCAGCTCTGTAGTCCCTAGTGTCTCACTCCTTGTTGCCTAGCCCTACCTATATTTAAGTACTGTATCTCAGCGGTGTGTGGATACAATTTTTAAAAATTACAAAATGCTCCAAAATGGTCAGAAAAGGGTCACTAGACTATGAGCCAAGGGATCAGAGTTTTGTTTTTTTTTTTTTTTTTTTGGAGGGATCAGAGTTTAAACATTACTTCTGTCACTCACATATTCTGAAACAGTGAGGTGACTTCAACACTTCTCTGAGCCTCAGCGTCTCCATCCATATAATGAGAGGGTTGAGCTAGTTGAAACAGAGACCTTTCCAATGTTTAAATTCTATTCACCTGAGAAGAACATTATGCAGAGGCCAGCTAGCCCCCCTGTAGCTGGCAAAGGACAATATTAAGCCTGGACATTAGAGAAAACAGGAGCCTTTTGAATAATGACTTTGCAGATAGGCATTGGGGCATCATAAACCTCCCTTGCCATTTTCCAAGTTATAATTCCACCTCATTGTCACTAACACCCTAGTTTCTGCAGTAATTTCATTTAATTTTATGGCCTGGCTCCTCCAGCCTTCCTAGACAGATAAGCGGGTTTGACAGCGCTGAGGACAACCCTGGGCAATGATTTGCAAGGTTGAGAGCGCTGAACAACCCAGCCAGATCAACAGCATCGGTGGCTGGAGGGAATTAGTTTACCTCTGGAGGCAAGGGCCAGACTGCCTTCCAAGCAAAATGACCAAGTCAGTGTGGTGGAGGCACATGATGTGTTCCTTTAGACGCACATGTGCACGGGCTCATAGGTGATCCTGGGCACAGAGAAGGACAGGTGGGAACCAGTTCCTCCCTGGGAGGGCCTCAAGATGCCCAAAAACAAGAGCAGAAACACGTAGGCAGTGAGTTGGGGATCACTTATTACTGTCATGTGTGGAAAGGCAGATACTCCCATGTCCCTCTCCCTTGGGCATGTTTCTTAACCTTGCTGAGCTCTAGTTTCTCAGTGGTGAAGGGAGGACAATTACAACTGTCACCAGAGCTGTTGTGAATGTGATATTTATGAAGAAGCTCAGTGTTATAGCCAACACAGTATGTAGTGCATATGAGCTGACATCCTCTTGTCTAGGCCAGACTCAGCTCCAGAATTTCAGGTCCAGATTCTAGAAGTTTGATGGCTGAGAAGGCCTCCTGTTGTGAACATTGACATCTATTCAGTGTGTTCATGCTTGTCTGCAAGTTTCCTATGGGCAAACACGGGGTACATCTTATTTTGCTTTGTATCACAAGGGTATAGCAAAGGTCCTGACCAGTAGGGCCTCAGGGCACATTTGAAGAGGCCTGGAGGCAACCCATGGCACCCAACCCAGGGAAGAGGTCACAGAACAACTGCCTCCAAAAAGGCCTGGAGTGGGAAGGAGGATCCTGCATAACCTAAATAAATCCTTCCATGGAGAGTTCTCTGAAGTGATTAAGCACCTACCTGCCTTGCTTTCTGGAAGGGAGTTAACCAGTAGGTCAAGGTTAAACCCACTGAAGGCCAACTCCCAACTGGTCAGGTGAGTTTGAAATGTAAATGTGGGACAGAGGAAAGGGATCCTCACAGGGTCGAGCAGAGCTGTGTCCTGGAGACCAGGAGGCCAGGAGGCCTGGGAATCAGGAGGCCAGGAAGTGAGACTGGAGTCCAGTAGGGTGAATGTTGCATGCAGTGTAGTTAGCAGGGCTGTGACTCCCCAAAGGCCTTAAACTCCACTGGGAATGGTGCTGTGTGTCCAGTGAACAGTTACTGACCTGCTGCCTGCCAGGTATTGTTCTAAGTACTTTGCATGTACTAACTCATTTCAGCCTCCCATAGCCATGAGGCATGTGCTCTCAGTGAACCCATGTTATAGATGGAGGTGCCAGCCACAGAGAAGGTAAGAAACCTACTCGAGGTACACAGCTAGTAAAGAGAAAGAGGAGTTTGATATTAAAGCTTTTCCACTGCAGCATTATTGACATTTGGGAATGGGTCATTTTTTGTTGCTGGGCTTTTCTGTGCATTACAAGATGATTAGCAGCATCCCTGGCTTCCACCAACAGATGCCAACAAGACCTCTTTATGAGTTGTAACAATCAAAAATGTCTCCAGACATTGTCAAATGTCCCATGAAGGACAGAATCAGCCCAAGTGGAGAGCCACTCTCCTAGAAAGTAGCAGAGATCAACAAAAAGACATGATTTCAATATCCAGTTTACTACCTGCTGAGATGGAAACTAGAATTGTTTTTTTTTTTAGAATTTTTTAAAAAGATTTTATTGATTTATTCATGAGAGACACAGAGAGAGGCAGAGACATAGAAAGAAGGAGAAACAGGTTCCTCAAAGGGAGCCCAATGTGGGACTCAATCCCCTGACCGGGATCACGCCCTGAGATGAAGGCAGAGGCTCAACCACTAAGCCACCCTGGTGGCATCCCAAAATGGAAACTAGAACTTGAGGTGAGGGCCCCTGAGAGAACAGGGAGGGGGTCTGAGCTCAATCCGCTGAGTCAACTGGAGGAGTAAGCTGAACTGAGGATGAGGAGGACTCAGCCGGGATAAGAGGGTGGCAAAAGGTGTCCCACACAAAGAGAAAAGGATGTGAGTGGGAGCTGGTGGTGAATCCAATCTGTCTGGAAACTTTTCATAGACGCAGTTGTCCAGAGGTGCCCTGTTCCCATGCCCACAAGGTCAGAAGCTCCAGGGTAGAGTCCTGGGATCTACATTTGAATAAATGCCTTAGGTAGTTTGTGCACAGTCAGCCATCACTGAGATTTGGGAATCATAGGAACTTTTTACGGTTAATGCTTAAAGTGTGAGCAGAGTTTGGACAACCTCAGTAGACCCTGTGAGCAAACTCTCAGTGGCTCAGGATGGAGAGGCACTGGGTGTGTAGATGTAACAATGTCCTACTTCTATTATCTCGATGCAACAAGTTTCTCCTTACTTAAAATCTAGTTGTAACTGGGCTTTCTCACCCAGCCAGACGGCCCTAGCACAGTCTTTGTGTGGTTGAGGGAAAACAGCATAAATTTCAAAGTCAAACAGAACTAAGCTTGAATCTACTCTTTGTAGCTTATCTCCATTGGCTTTTTTGAGACTCAATTTTCTTATCTGTGATATGAGTACAGAAATATATACCTCCTAGGCATTTTACGGCTGGAACTAAATATTTGAAGCTTGACAATGTAGTTGTCCTTAAGGCCTTCTGCTGACTGAATCCAGCACCAAGTAGCTATTCAGTACACAGCCCTCCCAATGTTAATGACATTTCTGAGATTTATGCAGACTGCACCCATCAGAGACTTTGAGAAGATTTATTAAAAAACAGAGATGTCCAGATTTGAACCAGGTGCCCAGTGCCTGAGGCTTTTCCTACAAGCTGGTTTCTAGTTTTATCATCACAACTGTGATTTCTAAACCACACCCCAGATCTGCCCCTGCCTGGGTAGAATATGATAGATGAGCTCAGACCTAGATCTCTGCTTTGATGACCAGAGCCAGATGCCCACCCAGGCCCCAAACCCATTTTCCAGGCAGGCTGACCCTCAGAGTTTCTGGTTGAACCTTGAGAGCTCTGACCACCACACTATTCACTTCTTACTTCATTCAATCATTCACTCGTGAGTGTGGGTCTTTCTTCCACCACTACTGAAAATTAAAACCAGTACCTGTATGTGAACATGTGGATACTGCATTTTTATCAGAAGCTTTGAAATCCTTTCACAGCAGGCCTTTTATTCTACACTCAGAAATCCTATAGTGGCTCAGTTTTCTCTGCAATATATCCCAAATCTGCTGGTTGCACCCAAAATCCGTATTTTAACCATGCATTTGCTTCTGGGTTTAAAAAGCTTCACTGCCTTCCCCTACAAATAAAATCATAGCTATCAAGCATAATACATGTAATTTTTTAGCTGTACCTGCAATTTGTGAATGAGTCTATTAAATTGTGAAGGGAAATGCAGCATTTGAGGCAGCCTTGAAAATGATACCATCAGGTGTGCTTTCAATTTTCATCCATTTTGATGACTAAGAAGCAGAATCAAAGAGCTGATCCATTGTCTGTTCCAAACCCAGCAAATCTCTTCTCTCACAGACTTGAGTACAGGGTCTCTAAATAGATGAATGATGGTAGATGGAATTGATCAAGGGCGAATGGTGAGGGGAACAGGGAAGAGATAGTAACATTAACATTGCTGAATAGTTGCACTGAGCCAGACACTGTGTGAAGACTTTGTACATGTGTTAGTTAATACTTCCTGTGGTGTTCTCAGGGGACATTAGGCAATACTTGGAACTATTCTGTGTTGTCATGATTTGTAGGTGGGTGTGTGCTACTGACATTTAACGGATAGGGATGCTCTGCTAAACATCTACACAGGAGGTTTAGTACAGCACAGCTTGCCCCACAACAAAGAATTATCTCATCCAAAATGTCAATAATATCAATATTGAGAAAACCTGGCTTATGAAACACTGCAGTGTCCAGATGAGGAAACTGAGGCCCAGAGATACTAAATCACTTCCCATAGATCAGTAAGTGAAGAAAGTAGGACTAACCTTGAGGTCTGTCTGACCTCACAACTCCATAGTAAAATTGAGGATGTTGGTGTTTAAGTCATGGGGAATTCCCCGCATCTAGCAAAGAGATATTTGCATGGCCGGTTCTTAGCATGTTCTAAAGCTACGACGTTAACCACACACCTAAAGGAAAGCACAAATGAACAAAGGTGCACATACAAGCACAGTATTCAAGTTGAGGAACACAGATTGCACTCCTCTGTTACCAAATTGCTGAGTGGCATTAGTCATATCTCTTAAAGTCTCTAACATTCATTTTTTTAAAGAAAATTAATCACACTAAGGTTATAATTACTGAGAATTACCTAATACGGCTCTGCTTGTATGCAATTCCCCCAGCTAATTAATCAATGTGAACATTTATTAGTCCTATCTAAATTTTGATTTGCACATTGGAAGGAGCCTCACCTTAACCCAGAGGAATGAAAGGTGAATGATGGCATTTCAGGAAGCATAGCAAACTGGCGAAAGAGATACTCCGGAGTGGAGAGTACTACTGTTTTTCCTGGAACTACTGCATCTATCTTAGGACCAAATGAAAACCAGCTTGAAGACAAAACTGATGTAATTAAAGGAGGCAGAAATTTCTATGACAGATATAGACCTTGGGACGTGAGCTTGTCAGTAGCCAATTTCACTGCTGCTTTATGAGGTCTCTATGCCTGCTCTTGGGATAATATGAAGTATTATGCCTGGCTCTGGGCATTCCTCTCCCTCTGATATGGAGATAACAGCCACCAGGCCAAAGGGCTTGGTCTAACTGAGGTGGGGAACAGAAGGCTCTTGAGGTCTTGTGAGTGGTGGACTAATATCATCACTTTATTTTCGAAAGAAATTATTATTTAGAACCTATTTGATGTAAATAACATAAACTCTCTTGGTAGAAAACTCAAAAGAACTGGGGGAAGCTATAAGAAGACAGGCCTACTCAAAGGGAAAACTTCATTTCAGAATTTTGTAAGGAGAAAAAAAAAAGAATCTTGTAAGGAGAAAGTTGGCTGCTATAGTCATTAGTGAGTTTCCCATCACTGGAGAGATTCAAACAGAAGCTCGGTTTTTCTCTTGCCTATTACTCATCAGCTTCTGCTGTTCTTTCTTTCTGCTAATTGAGTAAAAGGGGAGATATGGGACCACTTTTCCCAGGTTCCCTGGTAGTAGCTGGGTGTGGACATCTGATAAGGGGTCACTGAAAGAAAGTAGACCTTTGCCATTTCATTGCAAGTGTCATCCTCTGTATTTGTCCCCCTTCTTGTGATCAGAAACCTGGAGACACTAGGCCCAGATAACCATGAGGATGAGAATGGTGGAATAACAGAGGAAAATTTGTGATTGTTTCAATAGGTGCAGGAAAAAAAAAGAAATTGACCAAACTCAACTTCCATTGCTTAGAAAAAAAAAAAATCAAAAAACTGAATAAAAGAAAACTTCTTTTAAGAACCTGTAAAGCCCTGCAGTTAACTTCATACACAATTGTGAAAAGTTCAATGCTTTCTACATGACATCTGGAGCAAAGCATAGACATTAGTTCTCATCATAACACTTAACATTTTACTGGAGATCCTAGCCAGTGCAATAAAGCAATAAAAAGAAATAAAATCCATATAATTAGAAAGGAAAAAGTAAAACTGCCTTTATTTAGAGACAGCATGATTGTTTATGTAAAAAAAAAAATAGTGAAACCATAAAACAAAAAGTATAAAAAACGTATACACCTGACAAATGTATTTAGCAATATTGTAGGATAAAAGATCATACACAAAAAGAAAAAAGATCATACGCAAAAATAATCTAGTTTCTGTAATTAGCAATAAGCAATGAGAGAAGAAAATTTTTAAACTCCTTTTACAGGAACATTAAAATCAATCAAATACTTAAAAATAAAGTTAATGAAAGATATTTAATCCCTCCACACTGGAAACTGCAAAGCAAACCTAAAAGATATTAAAGACTAAATAAATGGGAGAGATGTACCATATTAAGGGATTTAAAAGCCTCTTTTTTAAAACATTCAATGTTTTTAATTTATTTCCTCTCAAATCAATTAATAGATTTAAAGCAATCCGAATGAAAATCTTACCAGGCTTTTTGGAGGCATTGATTGATAAGTTAATTCTTATATATGTATGAATATGCAAAGAACATAGAATACCCAAAGCATATCAAAAAAGAAGAAATTCAGAGGATTAATATTCTCTGATGTGAAGATTTTCTATTAAAAAGTACTATTCAAGAAAATGTGCTATCTGCATAAGGAACGACAAATGGATCAATGGAACAGAATAGAGAATCAGAAATAAATTCACATTATCTAAGGATATCTGATTTCTACAACAGTGCCAAAAGTTGAAACTGTAATACATTATTAGTGGAATTATAAAATACACAATCAATTTGGGAAAAAAAATTCCAACAATTTCTTACAAAATTAAACATATTCCTGCCTTATGAGCCACCAAATTCTGGTTCTAGCTATACCAATTCCAATGAATTAGATAAGAATCTTCAGATTAGCTTTATTCATAACTTTCAAAAACTAGAAATACTCCACATATCCATTGACAGGATAGTAGAAACATAAAATGTGGTATATTCATGCAATGCATTATTATTCATGAGTAACAATGAATGAGCTACTACTACACAAAAACTACAGATAAATCTCCAAAGCATTATACTGCTTGAAAGAATCTTTACACAAAAGAGAAAATATTCTATTATTTTAGTCATATGAAGTTATAGAATAGAAAAATCTAATCTATATGGGAAAAAAATCAGAAGACTGATTACCTTTAAAAGCCTAGAGATGGGGATGGACTTGAAAGGATCACAAGGGATGTTTATGGTCTATATTTCAATAGGTGTTTGTGTTACACAGGTTATATGTTTATGCATTTACCAACACGCAGTAAATATACACTGAAAATATGTGCATTTCATTGTATATAAATTGCGTTCCAAGAGGAAAAAAAAAACACAAACAAGAGACTGAACTCTAATGATATGCATGCTGAAGCTTTTAGGATGAAGTGTATTATTATCTGCAGTTTACTTTGAATGTACCAAAAACTAAAATGAAATGACCCGGATGGATAAAGGAAAGGGTACATAATTAGACTGTCATAAAGCCACAATAGTAAAATGCAAAGGCAGATCCTCCATGATGGATTTATAAACATTTATTGTAAAGTATTTGCAATGTTTGGGTATTTTAATTTTTAAAACTTTAAAAAAAAATCAAGACTCTGCTACTTCAATGTCCCTCTTTGTTTAGTATCTAGGATAAGGGAAGTTTTCTACGGCTGAATTTTTTTTCCTATTTATCTCCTTATTCCTTTTACTAACAGATGGCCATATACTTCAGGGAAGGTGAGGTCCCTTTTCACCAGAGTGATATTTTATTTATCCAATCCAATGCTTATAATTCTATTCCTCTTATTAGTGATTTAGGACATCTAGCCAAGAATATACAAAGAAAAGCCTCGTGTAGGGCTTCTAGAGAAGTGTTCCATATTCTGAAAGGGGAATTAGGGAAGGAACATTCTTTTTTCTGGCCTCTCAACATTGACATTTGACCTGAAAATCTTGGAGCAGCTGCAGTCATCTTTCAACCATGAAGGGACAAGCTCAAGGTCAAAGGCAACATGCTGCAAAGGCAGAGCAAAGAAAACATAACATGGGTCCATGATGGCATCAAACAAACTGGAACCCTTCTTCTGAAGTTCTTATGAGAGAAGCATAGGAGTTGACTACAGCTGTAGTTGTCCTCTTGCCATGAGGCCATAAGCATGCAAACAAAAAGGAAATGTGCAAACGATGTTAGAACAAAAAGAAAACAAAAAGAGCTTGGCTTTTTAATATCATTATTGAGATGCCTAAAGTCTCACCTGAAGTCCCCTAGACTCCTCTTAAATACACAATAAACTTCTGAGTTAGTTGTGTATTGTGTTACTTGCAGCTGAGAGCATTTTAACTGCACTCAGCCTTGACAACGAAAAGTATATGTATATACCATGAGCATATGACGTCTACATTTATTAATAAAGGTCATTTTGCAGACTGCAATTCTACCAGTAACTTTATTAAAATAGTTCATTGTCACTTAAAGTCATAAGAAAAAGCTTTACAAGGAGGAGGAAGCTGACTGAGGGTCTGAAGGAGGAGTAAAATTTCACAGAATGAAGAAAAGAGAAGTGAGAAAATCTCAAATAGGGGACTTAAGATATTAGGACTTAAAGCTCAGGTGGCCAGTTGCCTTACCTTTACTTCAGAGACAACCGAAAGTGATTTCTCAGGATAGAAGAAATCTCCCCACCAAGCATCTAAGGAGAAAATGCTGTCACTCAATAAAATGGTCACATGGAGTGTCCGGCTGGCGGTGGGCGCGACCCTGGGTCTCCGAACGCCGACTACGAGCAGGAGGACGCTGGTGCAGGCGCTGGGGCGTCCGGGGTCCTGGCAGGCAGAAGCACAGCCTCCCCGACCTGCCCTGCCGTAGATTACGGCGCCCTGGAGCCTCACATCAACGCCCAGATCATGCAGCTGCACCACAGCAAGCACCACGCCACCTACGCGAGAAGTATCTGGAGGCGCTGGGGAAGGGTGCCGTTACAGCTCAGATAGCTCTTCAGCCTGGGCTCAAGTTCAATGGAGGAGGTCATAGCAATCATTCCATCTTCTGGACAAACCTGAGCCCTACGGGTGGTGGAGAACCAAAAGGGGAATTGCTGGAAGCATCAAACGTGATTTTGGTTCCTTCGACAAATTTAAGGAGAAGTTGAGCACTGTATCCGGGCGGTGTCCAAGGCTCAGGTTGGGGTTGGCTTGGTTTCAATAAGGAGCAGGGACGCTTGCAGATTGCTGCTTGCTTTAACCAGGATCCCCTGCAAGGAACAACAGGTCTTATTCCAATACTGGGGATCGATGTGTGGGAGCATGCTTATTACCTTCAGTATAAAAATGTCAGACCGGATTATCTAAAAGCTATTTGGAATGTAATCAACTGAGAGAATGTAACCGAGAGATACATGGCTTGCAAAAAGTAAAACATTATCCTTACATTGAGCAAAATAAGGTTTTCACAACTATTTTTGTAGTAGTGCAGAGTACCATAGTATACCAGTAAGCTGCTCTATTGTAGCATTTCTTAATGTAGCTTGTTCAAGCGTTTTATGAACATGATTCAATGCTATGGATTTCTTGTTTTCAAATTTTGTTGTTGGGCAACTGAAAAAAGTAAGTGGTTTGTGTGATATAGTCTTTTCATTGAACATCTTTTTCATAGAGTTCAGATAGCTAGCAGGTTATAATTGCCATCATAAAACCATCAAAAAGATCTCATCCTTGTCCTCTTCAGGCCTCCAGGGAAGCCTTTTGCCTCAGTTCTATTGCACTTGTAGAAAATCTGGTCCTTTGCCCCACTTGTTTAACCATAAAAGATTAAATTTGTTTCCCAAGGGAAATGTTCAGTTTTTCTATTGAAAATTGCTCTTTTTGTAAGTAATCTATGTCTAGTAGTAGTACTTGTAGATATCACCCATGGGCCTTTAATTATTTTTGGTCACATGTTCCATAGGGTTAACACCATTTTGGCTTAAAAAAAATATAACTTGATTGCTAATTGAGAATTGCTTTATTATGAAAAGGAAATGGTTCTGCCTTTGAATGTCTCTGTTGGGAGAAATAAAAAGACTTTTGTGTGAAAAAAAATTAAAAAATAATAAAATGGTCACATAGAATGAAAACTACTCTCTTTGAATCAGATGTGATGCTATAGTCTCTAAGTAATGGGAAAATCCAACCAAAATAGCTTATAGAATAAAGAGATTTATTAGCTTATAAAACAGGAAATCTATTGATAGAATGATCTTCAGGATTAATTGGCCAACTCAGAGAAGTCTACAGGGAACCATTTTTTCTCACCTTTCTGTTGTTGGTACATTGATTTTGCCATCAAGCTAGATCCCCCTCTGATTGCAAGATGGCTCTATTGGTCCTGGTGTTTCATGATTTCTCTTCCTTCTCTTCCCCTTGAGTCTTCATAACTGCTTCAATCTCCCTTTCTACATACAAGTTCCTTCTGTGGCTAATTTGCACAGTCAACTGTGGTAATATGACATTTCCAGTCTTCACATTACCAGTTCAGCGTTGCCCATTCTCTCAAGATTCCAACACAACATTTCCTGAAAGGAACTCAATTGGGACAAACTGAATGCTATAGTAGTAGACTGCACTGGGTTGAGGAAAGAACCAGTGAGCTTGAAAATGTGTCAGAGGAACTTCTCAGGCTGATAGACAAAGAGAAATAAAGAATGGGGGAGGGGGGAAGGATCAGAATTTCGAAGAACTGTGAGACAATCACAAAAGGTGTGACATTGCATGATAGGGATACCAGAAGCAGAAAAAAAAAGGAGCAAAATAAATGTTTTTAGTAATGCTGGCAGGGAATTCTCCAGAATCAATGGCAGGCAAGAAACCACAAATCCAGGAAGATCAGAGAACATCAAGCAGGAAAAATTCCAGAAATAAGCCAATAACATACCCAGGTCATCATATTCCAACTGAAAAACAAAAAAAACAACAAAACCATTCACACACAAAGAGATCTTGAAAGAAGCCAGGAGAGTTGGGGGAAACACGTTACCTTCAGAGGACCAAAAATAAGGATTACATCGATCCTCTCTCCAAAAACCATGGAAGCAAAAAAGGAATAGAGTGAAATATTTAAAGTTATCAAAAGAAAAAAGGACACCAATCCAAAACTCAAAACCCAATAAAATTATCCTTTAAATGTGAAGAAGAAATAAACATACCTTCAGAAAAAGCTAGACAATATGTCACCAATAGTTATGCCTTGCAAGAAATGTTAAAAGAAATTCTTTGAAAAAAGGAAAATCATATAGGTCAGAAATATGAATTTATATATAGGACTAAATAATTTTAGAAAAGGTAGGTTAAAATAAAATCCATTATTTTTCTTATTCTTAACTGGTCTAATAGGTAACTGTTACAAATAACAATAGCAATAATATATTGGGTGATGATAGCTTATAGGTAAGTGAGATGAATGACAGCAGTGTCATAGGAGAAGGCAGAAAGGCATTGGGGATGCTCTGTTATAAGTTACCTGTACTGCCTAGGAAGCAGTTCAATTTTATTTGAAAGTCAACTTGGATTAGTTGTAATTCTAATTAAAAACCTTAGAGAAACCAGTAAAACAAAATTTAATAAACATAATTTATATGGCAAGAGAAAAAATAAATGGAACAATAAAAATCCTCAATTAAAACCTAAAATGCCGGAAAAAGAATAGAAGACAAAAATAGAAACATAGAATAAGGGCAACAAATAAAAACAGAGATGGTAGGCAAACTATGTCAATAATTACTTTAAATATAAATATTCTGAATGTACAAATGAAAAAATTTCCAAAGAGAAATCTTTTTGAAAACTCAGTTGTATATTGTCTGTAAGAAACCTAATTTAAATATGAAGACACAAATAAATTAAAAGTAAAGGGTTAGAGTTAGCTATACCAAGCTAACACTAATCAAAAGAATGCTAGAGTAGCTATATTAATTTCAGACAGAGTAGACTTCAGAACAGAAAATTGTCATGAAGAGAAGCATCACATAATGATAAAAAGATTAATTCTCCAAGAATACATAATAATTCTTAGCAACTATATACTTGAAAATAGAGCATCAAAATTTCTGGGTGAAAAGTTGATAGAACTGCAGAAAGAAAGAGAAAATCTGCTGTTGCAGTTCAAGACCCCAGCATCCTTCCATCATTAACTGACAGATCCAGCAGACAGAAAATCAGTAAGGACATAATTGAACTGAACAGCACTATTGATCTACTGGATCTAATTGACATTTATACATTTCATTCAACACAGAATACACATTCTTCTACAGCTCAAGTGGAACATTCTTCAAGATAGATCATATGTTGAGATATAAAACACACACCTTAACAAATTCAAAAGAATTATATCATACAATGTCTGCTCTTAGACCATAATGAAATTAAATTAGGAATCAATAATGGCATAGATAGCTGGAAAATCTCAAAATACTTGGAGATTAAACAACACACTTCTAAACACATGAGTTAAAGAAGATGTCTCAAGAGAAGCTTTAAAATATTTTGAACTAAATATTTTGAAAATGTGAAAATGAAATGCAGCTCATCAAAAATGAAAATTGGAATTGAAATTCATGCAGCATGAAAATGAAAATGCAGCTTATCAAAATTTGTGGAAAAAAGTTCTTAAAAAGAAATTATTGGCATTAAAGGTATGTATTAGAAAAGGAAAAAAAAAACCCTAAAATCTGTAATCTAATTTTCCACATTAGGAAACTATAGAAAATAAGAGCAATGTAAACCTAAAGCAAGTATAAGAAAATAAATAATAAAATCAGGGCAGAAATCGAGGAATTGAGAATTGGAAATAATAGAGAAAAATCAATATAATCAAAATCTGTTTTCTCAAAAAAGAAATAGACAAGCTTCTAACTAGGCTATCTAAGGGAGTAGTGGAAAGAGAACACATAAATTAGTAATATGAGAAATGAAAGAGAAGCTATTACTACTGATCCCATGGATATTAAAAGGATAGTAAAGGAATATTATGATTAATTATAAATTTGATAACAAATGAAATAAGTCAAATCATTGAAAGGTACAACTTATCCATATTCAATAAAAAATGTATGTGTATATATATAATTTATATATATTTATATATATATAATGTGAATAAGCCTATATATATTAAAAAATTGAATCAATATTACTAAACTTCCATAAAAGACAGTGCCAGGCCCAGATGGTTCTATTTATGAATTCTACCAAACATTAAAGGAAGAAATAATACAAATTCTCTGCTATATCTTCCAAAAACATAGAAGCTATAAGGTCATTAGTACTGAAACCAGATAGAGATCTTATAAGAAAGTTTTCATAAACATAAATTCAATAAAATTCTCAACAAAATACTAACAAATCAAATTTAACAATGTATAAACAAAATTATACACCTCAACCAAGTAGGATTTACTCTATGTATGGGAGGATGGTCAACATTCAAAAACATCAATTAATGCAATCCATAATAGCAATGGGCTAAAGAAAACCATGTGATCATATCTTAGAAAAGCTTTTTTGAAACCATAACACTCTTTTGTGATAAAAACAAACAAGCAAATAAACAACAACAACAAAAGCCTAACTTCTTACTTTGAGGAAACTCCTTCAGTCTGATTAAGAAAATCTAAAAAAAAGCAAAACAAAACAAAATAAAACTAAAAACCTACTCATAGCATTATACTTAATGTTGAGAAACATCTACCTAAGACTGGTAGCTAATGCAATAAGACAAAGAAGAAAGGAAAGGAAAAGGAATACAAATTAAGAAGAATAAAACTGTCTTTGTTGGCAGATGACATGATTATCTATGTAGAAAATCCCCAAAACTCAATAAAAAATTCCTGAAACTAAGTGAATATAGAAAGTTTGTAGGATGCCTGGTTAATATACAAATTCAATTGCTTTCCTACATATCAGTGTTGAACAACTGGAGTTTGAAATTTTTTAATACCATTTATATTATACCCCCAAAAATAAATAATTTGGTATAAATATAAGGAAAAACACTATGTAAGGAATCTGTATGTGGGAAATGACGAAACTGTCATGAAATAAATCAAAGAATATCTTTATAAGTGGAGGGATAATCTATGTTCATGGAAAGGAAGACTTGATATTGTTAGGATGCTAATTCTTCCCAACTTGATCTAGTAATTCAAAGCAATCCTAATAAAAGTCCCAACACATTACGTAATACATATTGACAAACTGATTCCAAAGTTTATATGGAGAGACAAAAGATTCAAAATAACACAATACTGAAGGAGAAGAACAAACTTGGCAAATGTACAGTACCCAACTTTAAGACTTACTATAAAGCTTAGGCAAATGAGACTATGTGTATTGGTGGAAAAACAGACATATACATCAACCAAACAGATTAGCAAGTTCAGAAATAGAGCCACACAAATATAGTCAAATGGTCTTTGATGGAACAAAGACAACTCAATGGAGAAGACAACTTTATTCAACAAATGGTGTTGGAAGAAGTGAACATCCATATGCTAAATAAATAAATAAGTCTAGCTCCAAGCCTTATATCTTCAATAATAATAATAATAATAACAATAATAATCAAAATGGATCACAGACCCGATTTAAAATCCAAACTATAAAACTTCTAGAAGGCATCATACGAGAAATTCAAAGTTCTCCTGGTTTAGAGATGAGTTTTTAGGCTCATGACTAATAAGAGAAAAAAAATGCTAAATTGGACTCTATAAAAAATAAAAACTTCTGTTAAGCCACGGACTGGGAGAAAATCTTTGAAAAACATATCTGATAAAGGACTTTTACCCAAAATACAAAGTGCTCTAAAAATTCAACAGCAACAAAACAAACAACCCTATTAAAAATAGGCAAATAATCTAGACAGACATCTCACTAACAAAAGTAGACAGGTAGCAAATATATATATGAAACAATGCTCAACATTGAAACAATGAAATACTTAAGATTACTAAAATCCAAAAAAATGTTAAAGTACCAAATGCTGGCAAAAATGAGAAGCAAAAGGATTCTCATTCACTGCTGCTGACAATGCAAAATTATACAACCAATTTGCAAGATAGTTTACCAGTTTCCTATAAAACTAAACATGCTCTTACCACGTAATCCAGCTCTCCCACGTATTTACCATTTGAGTTCAAAACTCATACCTGGACAAACTGCATGCAAATGTTTATAATTATATTTATAATTTCCAAAACCTAGAAGTAACGTAGTTATTCTTCAATATGGTAATCCATACAGTGGAATATTTATTAGTCAACAATTTAAAATAATGAGCTATCAAGCCATGATATGACATGATGGGAGCTTAAGCGCATATTGCTAAATGAAAGAAACCAATCTGAAAAGGCGACATATACTGTATGATTCCAAGTATCTGACATTCTGGAAGAGGTAATAACTACAGAAACAAAAATTATCAGTAGTTGTCAAGTATTTGGGGATGATGAATAGATGGACCACTAGGATTTTTTAAGGCAATGAAACTATTCTGTATAATAGTTGTGATATATAACATTATTCATTTGTCAAAACCCATACAGAAAGAGTGAAACTTTATATAAACTACAGACTTAATTAATATATACCAATATTGGTTCGTTGATTACAACAAATGTACCATACTCATGCAAGATGTTGCTAATAAGGGAAACTGTTTAAGGAGAGATGTATATATAGAATTTGCTATACTATCAACTCAATTTTTTGGTTAATCTATAACTGCTTTAAAAAAAATAAAGTTTTTTAATCTTTAAAGTCACTTTTTTCATCTCACATTTTATAATATTTTTGTCTAGTAAGCATTTAAGCTTTTTTTTTTTCCCCCTTTAAAATAGTTGCCTTTGAAGCCTGGCACTTATTCTACTGTTCACATGAGCTGCTGTCAAACTTGACAGGTCTCCTTTCCCTAGAAAGCTCTGACTTGAGAGAGCAGCCAACTGGTTTTCTGAACCAAAACTAACAAATCACATAGGTGATTGAACATATTTTTGTTTGTTTTTAAAGCAAAATAGGCCTGATTAAATCTACAGACAATTTGCAAAGTTGAGATGAGGTGGAAAATAACTTCAAAGGGCCACATCCCTGAAATATAGCTATAACCTCTATATCTGGAGTTTCCCCTAAATGCAAATACCTTCATATTATTTTTCTGCGTATCATTTTAAATATGTACAAAAAGAAAATCTAGTTCAACCGCATTGCCAATAGAAAAGAGTAGTCAGTTTTCAATCTAAGCATTCCTCCTTTGAAGGTAACATGTCCTTTCTCTCTAGCTGCCTTTAGGACTCTCTCTGTCTTGTTTCTCACCACTTTTCCTGTGATGTGTTTAAACATAGGTTTATTTATTGCACTTATTTTGCTTGAAGTTTAAAGCGCTTATTGAAACTGTGACTTGATGTTTTTTGTCATTTGGGGAAAAATATTAACCATGATTTTTTTCAAGTATAGCTTCTACCCCATGTCATTCTCTTCACCTCTCCTGGCACTCCAGTAATTCTGTGTTATATATTTTCACCATGCTCCATCTGTCTCATATTCTTCTACTGTATTTTGCATGTTTTTTTCTCTCCATGCTTCAATCTATTTATTTTCTACTGACCAGATTTCCAATTTACTAATTCTGTTGTAAGTCTATCCAATCTGTTGTGAAACTCATCTATTGAGTTCTTAATTAATATAGGTTATTATTGCATTTTTATTTCTAGAATGTTCATATAGACGTTTTTTATAGTTTCCTGATAAAATTCTTCATTTTGTTAGCTCTTTGTACATATTATAGTGTTTATGTGTAATAAATGCGATACCTGAGTTTTCTGTGGGTATGTTTGTATTGTCTCATTTCCTATCTTTAAAAATGTTTCACTGGATTATAACTAACATGCAGTAAAATGCACTAATCTTGAATGTACATTCTAATGGTGCTAACATATGTATATCTTCAGTAACCCCTACCAGATTGAGGTACCATAGTTATTAACAATATATAAAAAGTTCTACCAAATCAATGAGATTAGAGAGAATCCCACAAGGATCAAATGGACAAAAGTCCTAAACAGGCAGTTCACAAAGAGAACACAAATAGGCTATGCAAGAATAAATCTGAAAAAATGTGCAGTCTCACTTTCAATAAAAAATTCAAATTAAAAGAGCAATAAGATGCTATTTTTCAAACATTGCATTAAAAGTAACAAATTAATATATCATTAATCTATGATGGTAAAGCTGAGACTTTCATATCTTAGGGAATTGGAAATGACAATTCTCAGTTGAAAGATAGCTCTCTGTGTTTCAAATTTATTTAGTTTTTGATAAGTCATTCAGAAATTTTCATGGAAGCACAAAAAGATATATTAGCTAATAATAATATCAATAATAATATCAATACATTTTTGAGAGCTCACTATTTGCTAGATACTATTCTTAGTGCTTTATGTGTATTAACTCATATAATTGTCAAGATGACATAGAGGCAATAGATATTTCCCAGTCTGAATGGTAGTTGAAGTAGGACACTAAAGCTAAAAAGGGAATATAGTGCTTGTTTTTGCCTCAAACACTAGGTAGAAGAGACAAACATTTTAAAAGGAATAGCTGAGTGGAGGATATCAGGCATAGATTAGAGTGTTGCCCACATGGGTATTGGGCAAAGACATGGAGCCAGGTGAATAAAGCCACAAGGTTGGGCTAGCCAGATCCCCAAAATTTGGTAACTGTGGGAGAAGAGTCCACTACCTCCGCACCACATAATGTCAACCACCTGCTGTCTCTGTGTGCTCCACTGTGCCAACTGCTGTGGGACTTATGAAAGAATAACAAGACTTGTCTCGAAGAGTCTGGACGTGATGTGGGAACACTGCACTCTGCTCCAGCCTCCCAGAGAAGGAACCCTGCCTGGATATCCAGCAGCATCTACAGCACTCTCTGGGGATTTTCTATCAGGTGTCTTTCTCCAATGCTCTGCAACTGTATGCCTGACTCCTCTCAATATCTTTTACACCTAGCACAGTATCTGGCACACGCTGGGCCATCAGTTCAATAAATGAAAGATTGGGTCCATGGATGGGTAGACAAATAGCTGAGTAGATAGGTGGATGGGAGGGTAAGTGAATACCTCATACCAAGGATCAACCCTTTCCCTCATGACAAATAGATAAAAGGGTTATACCAGACAATGTCTAAAGTCTACTGTTCAGAAAATAGTTCTATATTCTGATATAACTTTTTTCCATGCTTAAATATTCCAGTTTTGTGGAATTTATTTCCACCCTGTAAGTTTCATCAGCACAGAGAAAACTATAATTAAATTGATGCTGTTTCCTTTAGCTGTTTTTTTTTCTCTTTTCAAAGCAGAAAGATCTTTGTTTTATTGTTTCGTGTTTCTGAGAAAACAAGCACTAACATCTTCAGGGATGAATATTAGATATCTGTCTACTGTCATATTAATTCCTCTCTGCAAAGAAAAATCTATTTCATGTTTATTATTTTTCATTGTTGCTATACACAATGAAATTCTGATATGTCTCAGACTGTCATCATTGCCAGCAATTCTCAACACAGGCATTCACAGCTGAATCAAGGCATCAAAATGGCATAGTACGAGCCAGTGAGGCTTCCAAAGCCTTACACAGCTGATGAAGCAGCAGCCACCAGGGGCATGCTCTTCCCAGGGTGGAGGGCTAGAGGACAAGAAGTCAGGCTAAACAATGCAAACACATTCCAAGCCTCCCCTGGGATGTGGCTTAGGTCATGTCCACTCAGCTTCCATTGGCCAAAATAAATCTCATGGCCAAGCCCAACATCCATACAGCAGGGCACTATACTGGCTTTTGCTTGGGAAGTGAAGCATAAATATTTATAATAATACAAACTATCACAGGGAGTCACTCAAAAGTTAACTCTCAGAACACCTGGGTGGCTTAGTTGGCTGAGGGGCAGACTCCTGGTTTTAGCTTAGGTCAAGATCTCAGGGCCATGGAATCAAAACCCACATAAGGCTCCATGCTCAGCCCAGAGTCTGCTTGTTCCTCTCCCTCTGTTCTTTCCCTCTGCTCATTCTCTCTCTCTCTCTTTCTCTCTCTCTCTCTCTCTCTCTCTCTCTTAAATAAATAAATAAATAAATAAATAAATAAATAAATAAATAAATAATTTTTTTTTTTTAAGTTGACCCCCAAGGCCCCTGCTGCTTCCTCGCAGTTTCCTGGAGCTCTGTCTGCTTCTTATGCTTTGGTGGCTTTTAATACCCAGTGAATAAAGATAATTAAAAGAGTATTTATGGAGTGCCCATTATGCTTCAGCCACATTATTTGTATCATTTGTAATTCTCACCACAGATCTACAAAGAAAGTTGTTGTTACACATATGTTAGGCATATCACATACAAGAAAGCTACAAATCTAAGAAAGAAAGTATCTTATCCATTGGCACTAAGTGCATGCCAGAGATAGACATGGGGATCATTCTAGCAGCCCACTCACTGCTCATGGTCTCTTTCTAATTTCTTGGAGTGCTCAACCTCACTGATCATCTTATCTGATGTATTTATTTGTGCCAATTAAGACCACAATGAAATACTCCTACACACTAAACTGAGAGCAAGTAAATTTCAAAGACTCAAAATACCAAGTGCTTGGAAGAGGTGGAATATTGACAGCTCCCTCCACTGCCAGTGGCAATGGAAATTGGCAATTTGGGGAACAGTTTGACATTATCTATTAGACTCAAATTCATACTATATTATTAATGCATCTATTCCTCCTAAGTACAGTTGTAATATTTAGATATACCAACACATACATAGATTTGTTGGTAGGAATGTGAGCATTGGAGTGCCTGTAGAAGGGGTTGGAGAGTCAGGGGAATGGGTGATGGGCTCCCACTGAGGATTTAAGAGTTGGGTGGGATGAAGAGCCTGTGAACCTTGAACTTCAGTAGTGACTTGAAATGGTAATGCATGATGGTACTGATCTGGATGGTATACTGGGAGAAAGTGGATTATTGTTTCTGCTTGGAGACTTAGCTGGAATTGATTGGAGTGTGGGGGTGGGGGCTTAGGGCCAGTCTTTTAAGGGTATGGTAGAGACTGAGACACCTCTCTTGCCACACAGACCCTAAATCATGCTGCAAGTGGAGTTGAGACTGGGGACTGAGCTAAGGTAATTAAATGAATTTGTTCCTCAATTTCATCTTGCCAGATCAAGCCCATTTTCTCAGGCAGCTGAAAGGTTTTTTTTGTTGTTGTTGTTTTGTTTTGTTTTGTTTTGTTTTGTTTTGGGGGTTTTGTTGGTTGATTTGATATTTTAGGTTTTCCCTGTGGTTTACAAGTGTCCTTCAAAAATTAAAAAAGGGGGCAATTCGAATATCATAGGGGGCCTTTGTTTTAAAAGTAACCCTCTTCCACCCTATCCTCCCATCTACAGTCTGCTCTCCAAATGCCCTTTATACCATCGTGAACAGTAGATCTCCAGTTAGTTACATAATTTTTCTAGATAATGCTTTTTATCTAGTTTTTGACTTGCCAACTGCAAGCAATATGCCCTGACTTCTGTACTGGTGACTCTCCATTTGCCTGCCTCCCAGTCCCATTCTCCCCTACTTCTCCCTGGGGGAAGGACTTAGGGGGAAATGAATGATCTTTTCTCATACTCCATCAATGGTCCAAAATAATGCCATATTTTAGTAAGCCTCGAATTTGTCTTATTTTTACAGCTTTTTGTTTGTTTTTCTGGGTTTTTAGTCAGCATTTTTTCCTCTGTGGGGAAGCAATGTATGGATTCTTACCACATTTTCAGTTATATCCAGCTGCTCAATCATCTTGTCTCCTGTAGTATTATCCCTCCTGAAGTTCACCATCCTCCAGAACGCAATGAAAGCACTGGAACCTCTCTGTCCTGCCCTCCACACCCACTGTCGCCTGCATCTGGGGCTCCTCTGCCTAGCCATTTTCCTATGTTCTGACAGATTTTATTCTCCAACAGCTTTCTGCTGCATAAGAACTAAAACTGTTGAGTCCTTACATATCCAAAGATGTGTTTATTCTTCTCTCAAGACAACTGATCTTCGGCCAGGTATAAGAAGAAAAGGTGAAAGTCATGTTTACCCCTGAGCTTGACAGCATTGCTCTGTTGTCTTCTACATTCTGTATTATTGATATGAGTCCTGATGCCAGTCTGACTTGAGTCTTCCATAGAAAGCACCTGCTACCCTCACTAAACCACTTGTCTCTGAAAGCTTTTAAATTTCTTCTCCTTATTACTTTTGTTCTAAAATTAAATAACATGCATTTATATGTATTTTTTGATTCAATCCTTTCATGGCACCTGGGTGGCTCCATCAGTTAAGCATCTGCCTTCAATTCAAGTTATGACCCCAGGGTCCTGGGATCAAGCCCTGCATCTAGCTCCCTGCTCAGTAGAGAGCCTGCTTCTCCCTTTCTCTCTGCTGGTCCCCCTACTTGTGTGAGTGCTCTCTCTCTCTGTCAAATTAAATAAATAAAATCTTTAAAATAAATAAATCTGTTTCAAAATTTAGCTCTTAATAAATCCCTCCTCCTTGTCCACTTGTTCTTCTTGTCTTCCTCATATATATTTACGTGTAAATTCCTCTCATCCATTTTCTCTGCTCTTCTTTGAGAAATGTGTATTAATTGGGCTTCCTATCTCATCACTCATTTTTTTCTCTTATTTTCTCATTTTGCTTTTAGCCTGGGATTACAATTGCACCAAAAAGAATACAATATCCAGGAATAAATTTAAGCAAGGAGGTGGAAGACTTGTACTGTCAAAACTATAAAACACTGATGAAAGAAATTGAAGAGGACACAAATAACTAGAAAGATTCCATGTTCATGGATTGGAAGAACAAATATTGCTAAAATGTCCATACTACCCAAAGCAGTATACAGAGTCAATGTAATCCCTATCAAAATGCCAACAGTGCTTTCACAGAACAAGAATGATACAAAAATGTGTGTGTAATGAGAAAATAGCCAAAGCTATCTTGAAAAGGAAAAACAAACCTGGAGATAACACAATTTCAGATTCCAAACTATACTACAAAACTGTAGCAATTAAAACAGTCTGGTATCTGCACAAAAATAGATATATAGGTGAATGGAACAGAATAAAGAGCCCAGAAAAAAAAAAAACATACTTACATGGCCAATTAATCTACAAAAGGAGGCAAGAATATAAAATCGGAAAAAAGACAGTATCTTCAACAAATGGTGTTGGGAAAACAGGATGGCTTCATGCAAAAGAATGAAACAGGACCACTTTATTACATCCTACAAAAAACTAAACTCAAAATGGATTAAAGACCTAAATGTGAGAACAGAAACCATAAAAAAAAAAAGCTCAGAAGAGAGCATAAGCAGTAATTTCTCTGACATAGGATATAGCAACATCTTTCTAGATACGTCTCCTGAGTCAAGGGAAATAAAAGCAAAAACAAATTATCATTCATTCCTTCAGCTTTGACTTTCACCTCTTTAACTGGATTTTCATTTTAACCAATACAGATGGTCTCAATTTAGGACTGCTCAATTTAGGATTTTTAGACTTTACAGTGGTATGAAAGCAATACATATTCAGTAGAAATTGTACTTGGAATTTTGAATTTTGATCTTTTCCATGGCTAGCAATATGTGGGATTCATCCTTTTTCATGATTCTGAGCAGTAGCACTTCCTGGTCCACATGATCACGGGGGCAAACAACCCACACAAATACAACCATTCTGTCCTCATACAACTATTCTATTTCTCGCATTCTGTACAGCATTGACAAATTCTATGAGATAATCAAAACTTTACGATAAAAATAGGCTTTGTGTTAGATGATTTTGCCTAGCTGTAGGCTAATATAAATGGTCTCAGCATACACTAAGTTATGATCTTTGGAAGGTTCGGTGGATTAAATGCATTGATGATGTATATTTTCATCTTACAATGGGTTTGTTAAATTGGGGAAGATCTATATACTGTTAATTGTCTGTATAATTCATTTGTATGTTGTTATTGTCATTGTCAAAAATAATTTTCTTGATATCCGGGGCAGGGAAAGATGGCAGAGGAGTAGGGTCCTCACCTCACCTGGTGGAGTAGGGTCCTCACCTCACCTGGTCCCACCAACTTACCTAGATAATATTCAAACCATCCTGAAAAACCTACGAATTCGACCTGAGATTTAAAGAGAGAACAGCTGGAATGCTACAAAGAGAAGGGGTTTCCTTCTAACAAGGTAGGAAGGCGGGAAAAATAAAAAATAAAAAAGAATCAAGTGGGGGAGGGGCCCCGCGAAGAGCCAGGCTGAGGCCGGGCAGCAAAACCCTCTGGGACAAGAAAGCCCAGCCCCAGAGAGGCAGGAGCTTTAAAAAATCCTGGGTTCTTCCGGGACAGAAACGCGCTTAGCAGGGAACTCGGGCAGGATCCCAGGAGGGGCGGTGGAGCCTCCAGTCTCCCGGGGTCACTAGCAGAGAAGTGAGCCCCGGGGCTGCGCCGCGCACCGCGGGCCGATCTCGGAACAGGCCTGGGGCGCCCGCGGGGCCTCGGGGAGGAGCCGGGGGTCAGGCGGCGGCTCCGGAGGAGGGGGCTGCACCTGCTGCCTTCGAGGCCGCCCCCCGGGAGCAGATTCCGGCAGCGCAGGCCCCGGAGCCCAGGGCGCCCAGCGGACACAGCCAGGATCCTGCGCTGCCCCGGGACAGGCGGAGGCGGGAGGGCACAGGAGAGTGAGGATGCTCCTGCCCCGGGCGCCCCCGAGCTGTGCAGATCAGCGCCCCCGTCCCGGGAGCACCCAGGCCCCTGCGGACTGGGAGTCTGCGATGGTTACTATGGGAGCTGACTCCAGGGCCAGAGATCTGGCCACCGCCAGTGTCGCTCCTCCTGGTGTCACCGGGTGCCTGGGAGAGGCGGGGCCACCAGGGGACAGAGGCCTCATGGGGTCAACAGCACCTGGCAGGGGTCAGGGCAGCTCCCCCAGGTGCACACACTGAGAATCAGCACAGCAGGCCCCTCCCCCAGAAGACCAGCTGGAAGGACAGGGGAAGAGCAAGTTCTTGACCCACCAGCGCTGGAAGTCGAGGGATTACAGTATATAAAACCAGAAGGTAACCCTCCTATTTGTTTTTCTTCCTTTTTCCAGTACAACTCATTTATATATCAGACTGTAAATTTCCATTTTTTTTCTTTTCCCACCTTAACTAAAATATTTTACCACTTCTAAATTTTTAAGATTCTTCCTTTTTGACTTTCATATTTCTACAATTACAAGTCCTAGATATATTTTCCACTTCTAAATTCCCTTCAACATACTCAACGTAATTTTGGGAGATATACAGGATATGTTTTTTGTTTGTTTGTTTCTTTTGTGTTTTTTGTTTTATCTGCCTCATTTTGTTCTACAATGGCAGAAGTTAATACCTTATAAAACATGACCCGCATTCACCCAGAACCAAGTGCTATACTGTGCTGGTTCATTCTATGAGATTTCTCATTCCCATTCTGCCCCAGTCTTTTATCTCATTTCAGTTTTTGTGGTCAATGATGAGGCTCTCTACAAGTATTTCTGGTTTATATAAATTTGAGACTGAGCATCTTCTAAAATACAGAACTTAATAATCAGAAACAAGAGGGTAACCCTCTAAAACCCTTCAAGTAGACTACATTCTCCCTCCACTACAACGTCATCACACCACAAAATCCCAGTACCCCCCCTTTTTTTTCTTCTCCTTTCGTTCTTTTTTTTTTTCTCTTCTTTGGGATTCCTGGCCTTTTATTTTTTACTACTTTGTTTTTAAATTTGTTTTTCACTGTAGTGGTCCTTTTGTTTTATTTCATTCTGATATATGTTTTCAATTTCTGGTCTCTGACCTTGGCAGAATCATCTAAGGTGAAATTTACTTAGGTTGCAGTTGATATTCTTGATTCAGCCTGCCCATACAGCCACTATGCACTGAGCAAAATGACTAGAACGAAGAAATCACCACAAAAGAATCAGAAACAATACCCTCTGCCACAGAGTTACAGAATTTGGATTACAATATGATGTCAGAAAGCCCATTCAGAAGCACAATTATAAAGCTACTAGTGGCTCTGGAAAAAAGCATAAAGGATTCAAGAGACTTCATAACTGCAGACTTTGCATCTAATCATACTGAAATTAAAAATCAATTAAATGAGATAGAATCCAAACTACAAGTCCTAAGGAAGAGTTAGTGAGGTAGAAGAATGAGTGAGTGACATAGAAGACAAGTTGATGGCAAGGAAGGATGCTGAGAAAAAAAAAGAAAAACAATTAAAAGACCCTGAGGAAAGGTTAAGGGAAATAAATTACAGCCTCAGAAGGAAAAATCTACGTATAATTGGGGTTCCAGAGGGTGCCGAGATGGCCAGAGGGCAGGAAAGGACATTTGAACAAATCATAGCTGAGAACTTCCTTAATTTGGGGAGGGAAACAGGCATTCAGATTCAGAAGATAGAGAGGTCCCCCCTAAAATCAATAAGAACCATTCTTCAACACCCCAAAATTTAATAGTGAAACTTGCAAATTCCAAAGATAAAGAGAAAATCCTTAAAGCAACAAAGAGACAAGAGATCCCTAACTTATTTGGGGAGAAATATGAGATTAACAGCAGACCTCTCCACAGAGGCGTGGCAGGCCAGACAGCGCTGGCAGGATATATTCAGGGTCCTAAATGAGAAGAACATGCAGCCAAGAATACTTTATCCAGCAAGGCTTTCATTCAGAATAGAAGGAGAGATAATGAGCTTCCAAAATAGGCAGAAACTGAAAGAATATGTGACCAACAAACCAGCTCTGCAAGAAATGTTAAGGGGGACTCTGTAAAAGAAAGAGGAAGTCCAAAGAAACAATCCACAAAAACAGGGACTGAATAGGTATTATGATGACACTAAATTCATATCTTTCAATAGTAACTCTGAATGTGAATGGGTTTAATGATCCCATCAAAAGGCGCAGGGTTTCAGACTAGATAAAAAAGCAAGACCCATATATTTGCTGTCTAGAAGAGACTCATTTTAGACCAAAGGACACCTACAGCCTGAAAATAGAAGGTTGAAGAACAATTTACCATTCAAATGGTCCTCAAAAGAAAGCAGGGGTAGCAATCCTCATATCAGATAAATTAAAGTTTATCCCAAAGACTGTAGTAAGAGATGAAGAGGGACACTATATCATACTTAAAGGGTCTATCCAACAAGAGGACCTAACAATCATGAATATTTATGCCCCTACTGTAGGAACTGCCAAATATATCAATCAATTAAAAACCAAAGTAAAGACATACTTAGATAATAATACACTAATAGTAGGAGACTTTTACACAGCACTTTCTGCAAATGACAGATCTTCTAAGCACAACATCTCCAAAGAAACACAAGAGCTTTAAATGACACACTGGACCAGGTGGATTTCACAGATATTTACAGAACTTTGCATCCAAATGCAACTGAATACACATTCTTCTCAAGTGCACATGGTACTTTCTCCAGGATAGACCAAATACTGGGTCACAAATCAGGTCTCAACTGCTACCAAATGACTGGGATTATCTTCTGCATATTTTCAGATCACACAATGCTTTGAAACTAGAACTCAGTCACAAGAAGAACTTTGGAAGAAACTCAAATACGTGGAGGTTAAAGGGCATCCTGCTAAAAGATGAGTGGGTCAACCAGGAAATTAGAGAAGAATTAAAAAGACCCATGGAAACTAATGAAAATCAAGATATAACTGTTCAAAATTTTTGGGATGCAGCATAAGCAGTCCTAATGGGGAAATACATAGCAATACAAGCATCCCTCAAAAAACGGAGGATATACACTCAAATATACAAGCTAACCTCACACCTAAAGGAACTGGAGAAAGAACAGCAAATAAAACCTATATCCAGAAGGAGAAAAGAAATAATAAAGATTCAGGCAGAACTCAATGAAATAGAGAAAGAACTGTAGAACATATCAACAAAACCAGTATCTGGCTCCTTGAAAAAATTAATAAGATAGATAAACCAATAGCCAGCCTTATTAAAAAGAAAAGAGGGGATCCCTGGGTGGCGCAGTGGTTTGGCGCCTGCCTTTGGCCCAGGGCGCGATCCTGGAGACCCGGGATCGAATCCCATGTCGGGCTCCCGGTGCATGGAGCCTGCTTCTCCCTCTGCCTCTCTCTCTCTCTCTCTCTGTGACTATCATAAATAAAAAAAAAAATTAAAATTTAAAAAAAAAAAAAAAAAAAAAAAAAAAGAAAAGAGAAAAGACTCAATAAAATCACAAATGAAAGAAAGGAGAGATCACAACCAATGCCGAGGAAATACAAACGATTTTATTATGAGCAGCTATACACCAATATATTAGGCAACTGGGAAGAAATGGATGCATTTCTGGAAAACCAGAAATTACCAAACTGGAACAGGAAGAAATAGAAAACCTGAACAGGTCAATTACCATGGAGAAAATTGAGGCAGTCATCAAAAACCTCCCAAGACACAAAAGTCCAGGGCCAGATGGCTTCCCAGGGGAATTCTATCAAATGTTTAAAGAAGAAACAATACCTATTCTACTAAAGCTGTTCCAAAAGATAGAAAGGGATGGAATACTTCCAAATCATTTTATGAGGCCAGGATCACCTTAATTCCAAAACCAGACAAAGACCCCACCAAAAAAGAGAATTATAGACCAATATCCCTGATGAACACAAATGCAAAAATTCTCAACAAGATACTAGCCAATAGGATCCAACAGTACATTAAGAAGATTATTCACCATGACCAAGTGGGATTTATCCCGGGGATGCAAGGCTGGTTCAACACTCATAAAACAATCAATGTGATTAATCATATCAGCAAGAGAAAAAAATAAGAACCATATGATCCTCTCAATAGATGCAGAGAAAGCATTTGACAAAATACAGCATCCATTCCTGATCAAAAGCCTCCAGAGTGTAGGGATAGAGGGAACATTCCTCAGCATCTTAAAAGCCATCTACGAAAAACCCACAGCAAATATGGGGAAGCACTGGGAGCCTTTCCCCTAAGATCAGGACCACGACAGGGATGTCCACTCTCACCACTGCTATTCAACATAGTACTGGAAGTCCTAGCCTCGGCAATCAGGCAAAAAAGAAATCAAAGCCATTCAAATTGGCAAAGAAGAAGTCAAACTCTCCCTCTTTGCAGATGACATGATACTGTACATAGAAAACCCAAAGACCTCCACCCCAAGATTGCTAGAACTCATACAGCAATTCAGCAATGTGGTAGGATACAAAATCAATGCCCAGAAATCAATGGCATTTCTATACACTAACAATGAGACTGAAGAAAGAGAAATTAAGGAGTCAATCCCATTTACAATTGCACCCAAAGGCGGAAGATACCTAGGAATAAACCTAACCAAAGAGGTAAAGGTTCTATACCCTAAAAACTACAGAACACTTCTGAAAGAAGATGAGGAAGACACAAAGAGATGGAAATCCATGCTCATGGATTGGCAGAATTAATATTGTGAAAATGTCAATGTTACCCAGGGCAATGTACACGTTTAATGCAATCCCTATCAAAATACCATGGACTTTCTTCAGAGAGTTGGAACACATCATCTTAAGTTTTGTGTGGAATCAGAAAAAACCCTGAATAGCCAGGGGAATATCAAAAAAGAAAACCAGAACCTGGGGCATCACAATGCCAAATTTCAAGCTGTACTACAAAGTTGTGATCATCAAGACAGTGTGGTACTGGCACAAAACCAGACACATAGATCAATGGAACAGAATAGAGAACCCAGAAATGGGCCCTCAATGGTCAACTAATATTCGACAAAGTAGGAAAAGCTATCCACTGGAAAAGACAGTCTCTTCAATAAATGGTGCTGGGAAATTGGACATCCACATGCAGAAGAATGAAACTAGACCACTCTCTTACACCAAACACAAAGATAAACTTAAAATGGATGAAATATCTAAATGTGAGACAAGAATCCATCAAAATCCTAGAGGAGATCACAGGCAACACTCTTTTTGAACTTGGCCACAGCGACTTCTTGCAAGATACATCCATGAAGGCAAGGGAAACAAAAGCAAAAATGAACTATTGGGACTTAATCAAGATAAAAAGCTTCTGCATGGCAAAGGATACAGTCAACAAAACTAAAAGACAACCTACAGAATGGGAGAAGATATTTGCAAATGACATATCAGATAAAGGGCTAGTTTCCAAGATCTATAAAGAACTTCTTAAACTCAACAGCAAAGAAACAAACAATCCAATCATGAAACGGGCAAAAGACATGAAGAGAAATCTCACAGAGGAAGACATAGACATGGCCAACACGCACATGAGGAAATGCTCCGCATCACTTGCCATCAGGGATATACAAATCAAAACCACAATGAGATAATACCTGACACCAGTGAGAATGGGGAAAATT
Source organism: Canis lupus dingo (assembly GCF_003254725.2). Classification (NCBI taxonomy): domain Eukaryota; kingdom Metazoa; phylum Chordata; class Mammalia; order Carnivora; family Canidae; genus Canis; species Canis lupus. Next base: position 24,853,742 of record NC_064261.1, on the reverse strand, counting down.
AATAAGACAGGAAACAACAAATGTTGGAGAGGATGTGGAGAAAGGGGAACCCTCCTGCACTGTTGGTGGGAATGTGAACTGGTGCAGCCACTCTGGAAAACTGTGTGGAGGGTCCTCAAAGAGTTAAAAATAGACCTGCCCTACGACCCAGTAATTGCACTACTGGTTATTTGCCCCAAAGATTCAGATGCAATGAAAGGCCGGGACACCTGCACCCCGATGTTTCTAGCAGCAATGTCCACAATAGCCAAACTGTGGAAGGAGCCTCGGTGTCCATCGAAAGATGAATGGATGAAGAAGATGTGGTCTATGTATACAATGGAATATTCCTCAGCCATTAGAAACGACAAATACCCACCATTTGCTGTGACATGGTTGGAACTGGATGGTATTATGCTGAGTGAAGTAAATCAATCAGAGAATGACAAATATTAAATGGTTTCATTCATTTGGGGAATATAAAAAATAGTGAAAGGGAATAAAGGGAAAAGGAGAGAAAATGAGTGGGTAATATCAGTGAGGGAGACAGAACATGAGAGACTCCTAACTGGGAAATAAACAAGGGGTAGTGGAAAGGGAGGTGGGGGGTTTGGGGTGACTGGGTGATGGGAACTGAGGGGGGCACTTGATGGGATGAGCACTGGGTGTTATGTTGGCAAATCGAACTCCAATAAAAAAAATAACCAAAAACAAAAAAATAATTTTCTTATTATTTGCTTTTCCTTTTACATAGCACACCACTCTTATTTTATATTTTTATTATTTTCCCAAATTTATGTGCATATTAAAGTACTGCCTTGTCCCTTTGCTTTCTTGAAGTCAAGTGGAGGGTTTCACCAAAGAGGCTCCTTCTCATACCAGTAGCCTTGACCCACACAATTAATTTCCTTAGAAGACCTTCACACATTTTCATCCACAGGGGCAAACTTCTCTGACAGGCCTGACGTTTTATAACCAAAGGTGAGGAACTGGGGAGAAGTTGCTTCTGCTCCAAATAAAGCTTTAACCAATCTCCTTGTCTTCATTATTTCCAACCCCCGCATTCCAACCTGCCACCTACAAGCCAGGCCCCTGTAGCTCTGACAGGCTTCATCTAACTCCCAGGCCCTCCACACCCCCCGACCCCCCCACCCCCACACACACACACTCCAGTCACCCTGCAGGCTCCCTGGACTGGAGTCTCCATCTCTCTATTTCCTCATCCAACACATTCCACACCTACCTATCTTCCTGGAATTCTTAAAATCTTACACAAGCTGAAGGATCCCCTTGAACCTCTTTACTTTGTGAGCTTATTTATTTTATTATTCCTTTAATATAATTGTAATGAGCTGTCAAAATAGTACAAAATACACTATTTCTTGAGCCATGCACTTGAAGGAACTTATGAGATAAATAGATCTGCAATCACCCGTGTCCCTGTGGCCTTGGCATGACCGTTCCCATCTGTGGGTGGGCATAGTTATATCTATGTCTCTCTCTGTATTACACAAGATATTTTAACTTTGTAGTGCTATGAAATCTTTGTGTTTACCATCTTGTTAAATATGTAAGCCTTCAGAAGGAACCTATACCAACTCCTTCAGAGCACATAAGATGTAGGTGTCTTTTATTTTTATTTACTTATTCACAGAGAGAGAGAATTACACAGAGAGAGAGAGAGAGAGAGGCAGAGACAAAGGCAGAGGGAGAAGCAGTCTCCATGCAGGAAGCCCGATGCAGGACTCCATCCTGGGTCTCCAGGATCACGCCCAGAGCTGAAGGAGGCGCTGAGCCACCCGGGCTGCCCCAGATGTAGGTGTTTTTAACCCTATTTGGCACATGAGAAAATTTGGAGGCAAAGTCACTTAGCAAAGTTGCAATTGGTGAGGCAGGAATGAGAAGCCATGTCTGCCACATTCCAAATCCTGTTGTTTCTTTGCTTCATGAGATTGTTCTGAAGATTAAATGAAATAAAATATGTAGAACTCAGCAAAAGTTTGGCAAATGTAATTAGCATTCTGTTCCCCCTTCTTAGTCACAGCTACATATTCCAAATCCCTCCCTCCTCTTGGGCAAAGACAACAAGGGGTCTAAGGAAGAAACTTAGAGGGCCCCAGACATCAACTGGGAGCAGCTGGAGTTGCAATTTTTTAGTTCAGGTTCACATCAACAACTTACACATGAAGGGAAAGGGCTGTGACCCAAACAGGGCTCTCTGAACATTAGTAATTCACTCTCCTTTTGCTGGGGGATACTAATCTCCTTATGTTCTGATGGGAACTATTGGAAACATGTTCAACAACTCCCTGCTTCCTTTTCTTGTGCCTCCGGGCCTCCAGCAAAAAGAGCCTCATCAAGTTGAGCAGTAACACTAAAGAGTCCACCAGAGACACTGGGATCCTCCAGGGACAATAGGCTGCAAAGGAGGGGTGCAAAGGAGACTGAACTGATAGCATTTCCCCCACAGCAGAGCTTTAGGGTTGGATAGTCCTCATTCCAATTTAGCTGTCACTGAGTAGCTATGTGAACATGAGGAGTTATCTCACCTCTCTGGTCCTCAGTTTCCATTTCTGTAAAATGAAGAAAAGGGAAAAGGGAAAAGAAGATAAAATCAAAGTACCACTTACCCTGTAAGGATGCTGTGACATAGCAGTAACCTCACATAGGAAAGCCCAACACAGTACCAGGCCTGGCACATTCTAGGTGTTCAGAATATGGTTACTATCTGTATATTCCTACGTCTGCTGGGATACGTTTCTCTGGAAAATCACTAAATCTACTAAAGTGTCAGAACCACCCAGGTTGATTTATGTGCTGTGTCTTTATCAGCGACTCTTCTCTGCCTGAGATTCAAGCAGACCCCATCCTGACATCTCTGTAGGTTTTCTTTTCTTTTCTTTTCTTTTCTTTTCTTTTCTTTTCTTTTCTTTTCTTTTCTTTTCTTTTCTTTCTTTTCTTTTCTTTTCTTTTTCTTTTCTTCTCTTCTCTTCTCTTCTCTTCTCTTTTCTTTCTTTTCTCTTTTCTTTTTTTCTTTCTTTTCTTTTCTTTCTTTTCTTTTTCTCCTTCCTTCCTTCCTTCCTTCCTTCCTTCCTTCCTTCCTTCCTTCCTTCCTTCCTTCCTTTCTTCTCCCCCTCAATACCAATCTGAAGCTTTCTCACTTTTCTTAACTTTGGTCCATATAGGTGGAATTTCAGAGTTGTTACAAACACATGAGATTTTGCTTATGGTCACTTCAAACTATCCCAGACCACTTGGTGTTCCTGCTGGGGTTCTGTGTTGTCACATCTTCTCTTAAAGATACTTTTGGAAAGCTTCCAGAGGCAACTCATTCTGGATCTTTAAGATCTACCCCTGGATGAAGTGACACTATAAATTAGGGGCCAAGGCTGCAGCTCTGGGTCTGAAAAGAGTTCCACAGCCTCACTGACCTTGAATGCTCTTCTTTGCCTGGTATGCCAAGAGCCAGACTTTAGCAAATTCTAGACAGAAGAGGACCTAGCAGCTCTGTCTTAGCAGGCAGCACTGGGCCTCCTCTCTCTCAGCCTTCAAACCTCCTCATTTATAGATTCTTCTCAGAAACATCTGTGTGCTGCTGGGAAATGGGAGAGGCCCCTGGTCAAAGCTGCAGAGTCTGCTGTGCCACTGATCTCCCTGTGCTTCTCTGGACCCCATCTTCCCCACTCCCACCCCATGTTCCTCATTACTCACAGCTTGTGGCAGCCTTAACCAATGGAACCTCAGCCTCCTCTCTCCTCTCCTCTTAAAATATGCAGAGCCACAGTTTGGTTTTCTTAAAAGCTGCCAACTTGCCAATCAGATAAGTGAAGCCATGTTATTTGTGTTAAAGAAGAAGAACCAGAAAAAGGCCCATGGAGAAATATTTGCAATACACATGAAAAGGTGTTTTTGTCTTTTGTGTATAAAGAGCTCAAACAAATCAATAAGAAAAACATTAACCACTCTTCTGAATGAAAAAGAAGATGAACAAAATATTCACCCAAAGAACATGCAATTTCTAAATAAACATGACAGTATATTCAACCCCACTAGTAATCAAGAAAATGCAAAGTCAAATAATTAGATATTTCTCATCTACAGAATTATCAGTATTTAAAATCTAATGCTTGATTCAGGCAAGAGGCTCTGAGATAAACACTTGATTGGGGAGAATATAAATTGTTTCAGCCACAATTTAGGAATGTATCAAAAGCCTAAAACATGGTCCTAAGCTCTGATCCTGTCGTTCCACTACTGAAATACAAACTAAGGAAAAAAATATGAGAGGCAGATATTTATGTTCATATGGTTTATCGCAGCAAAGAAAAGGAAACAACTTAGTAAGTAAAAAAAATTGAAGAGCTTTTGTACTTTTATAGAGGAAAATGGTCATCGCATAATGTTCGATATGAAAAGTCAGCACTTAAAATCACATATTCAGTAACATCTCAGTATTATAAAGCAAATGTCCACAAATGTGTAAAAGAGACAAGAAATAAATATACCCAAATGTGCGAGATAATATGAGCAGTTTTTAGAGTTTGGGATTTTTTTTTCTCCCCCTTACTTGTTTTTTTCTTTTTTTACACAAAGAGCATCTACTACTTTGATAAAGGGCACAACTTTTAATTAGAAGTTTTAAAGGACCCAGGTAAAATCTGCCTGCCTCTATCTGTAAGTGCTCATAGACAGGGACTGCAGTAGTGCTCCTCCAAGAAGGAACCAGCGCTGAGTGTGTTTTCATTTCGGTGGGGATAAAGCAGGCAGGGATCCCCCTCACATGGGCAACTCCTGTTCTATGTAGTTCTGGGAAGGAAGCAAAAAAATCCCCTCTGGAACTCCCTTACACCCTCTCCCTCTGTGGGGAGCTCAGCAGCTTATACCAGCCAGGTCCTGCACACATTATAGAGCTGCCAGGACTGAGTCCTGGTCCTGGCTGCAGATAAATTCTTGTCACTGCTCCTCACCTCTGTCTTCTCACTTTTAAAATGGACCCTTGTCAATATTCTCTTTAATGGTATTTATGGGAATTAAATGAGATAACAGTGTTATTGTCATAAGATAAAGCTGAGTTCTTGCTCCTCCATTAATAAATATCCATCAAAGAAAGACCCATTGAACTTCTGTGACTTAATGTCACATCCTTACCCTATAATCTAATTTTTCATATAATTGTTTTACCTTCTTAAAGTATTCCTCATTTCTTTAAAATCAGACACACCCATGGTTAAATCTTCTAAAATATGTCAAGTATTTTCCTGCTAGCTAAAGAACTATCACCATTAAACACTATTTGTCTTCTTTTTAGAATGGCTCGGGGTCTTTATTCTAAGTGTGCCTGTCAGGGAAGGGAACTCATGTCTTCAGTAACTTAAACTCAATATCTTTAACCTATTTGCTGAGTAAGACACTGTACTATCACATCATTATCTAATGTATCAGTAGCAGCAAGCTAACTTTGCAAATTGTTCCAATTTCACGGATGAGAAAATTGAGGCTCAGAAGAGTGAAGCAAAAGGCCGATGGTCAGCCACACAGAAGGCAGTGAAGACTCAAACCCAGACGGAGCCCCAAAGCCTTGGTTCCTTGACAGCCCAGGGTAGTCACATCCTCCACTTATGGCTGGATCCAAGAAGCATTAGTTATATAATAAATGCTACTCTGCTTTTGTACGGACCTTATAGTTTGTGGAGCTTTCAATCTTTTTGGGGGTAGTTTTTTGGCTTCCTCCTTGTAAGGAATTCTTGTTACATTCTAGTGCTTTTAACCTGTCCTCTTTGGAAATGACATAAGCAAACATATTGATTATGTCTAAAGGCCAGCTGGCTGTCAGTGAGCCTTGAGAAGTCTTCCTATAAGTGAAACGCAGTGACCTGGGGGCTCATTCTTTGGTTACCTATTGGCTCTTTTGACTTCTTTCCAGCTTTCCAGCTGAATTTCAGATAATTGAGGTTGTTTAATTTATGAACTCTGAATACGGGAATACTCTTAGCCAACATGAACCTATATGTATTACAAAACAAAATACTAAACTATTGCTGGTTTCTAGTAAATGCTTGTTTGTCCCACTGTTATTTTATAGACATGGCTTCTGCAAAATTCTGGAATGCAAGTATTCTTGTCCCCATTTTTTAGACGAAGAAATGGAGACTCAAAAGTTTCCACGTCTGGCCAAAAGCATTTTGTGAATAGTTCCCCTCACATCAACTTATATATGTCCAGCATAGGAGTTTCAGTAAAGATTTATAACCGGCGTGAGTTTCTTTATTAACTAACTGAAGAGAATTATGAACATTTGCTCACTGTGTCAAACAGTCCTAATAATAATCTCTGGAGTTGGTCCAGCCCAGAATTGGGAAAGATGTTTGCACCACACACCTCCAGGGGGCAGCCCTACATTGTGTTCCACCTGGGTGGCACTCCCAAGGACACAAGCACTGTATAGACAGACATTGGAATGGTGCCCAGGGGCTGCAGCAGAGCAATTTTAATGGCAGGAGCAGGAAGGGTGTCACAGCAGTGCACCGGAGGACTTTCTAGTAAACAATAATGAAAAGCCCCATAGGAAAGAGTGGCCATCAGACAGGAGGAGCACAAGATGTCTCTTGGATCCGAGATTTAAAACAAGGGTGACATGGTCTCAAGTTCCCTGCCCTTCTCTCTGGTGGGGAGAGGGGAGAGATAAAATGTCACACATAACATAACATTCTTTCTGGGTGATGTAGGTAGACTTGATTTAACTAAGCAGAGTGTCAAAATCCGCGTCAAGTTTCTAATTGCTTAAGCAAAGCGAATCCATTGCAAACTCCACTATGTCTGGAAGCCTCAGACAAAAGTCATCCAAATCAGTCCCATGGCCTTTGTCCAGGCAATCCCTCTTCTAAGAGTCTCTTCCAAGCATAAGCCCTGGAACTGGGACAGCGCCCTTGAGGGCCCGGCCTTGCGCGGACAGTGCCCCTCCGCCCTGGAGGCCACGGGCTGTAAGTGGCGGCGGAGCAGCCACCGAGATTCAAACGCAGGTCTGTCCCTGTTCGGTCACCCGCCCTGACAGGGCCTGGCGGGCCGTCCTGTCACATCTGGGGGTTTCTCAGCCCATGCACTGGGGGCTCTGCAACAACCTCTGGGTATGGCAGCTGCAGGTGGAAACTCACACGTAGTTAGAAAAACGTGATTCTTGCGCAGAAAAGTTGGAGCAGAGAAGAATTCAGACGTGGGCGGGTGTGTGTGTTTAAAAAAAAAGAAGGAAAGAAAGAGAAGCGTGGAAACCCCATCAGCCAAGTCTGCAGGAAAAAAAAAAAAAGAAAGAAAGAAATGCAGTCGGCCTGTCTGGGGCCGGAGCCCCTCCCCTCGGCCCGCGCCGGAGCAGCGTGACACAGGTGCCGCCCCCCCGGGCTGCGGGTCAGAGGCAGGTCCGGACCCTCCCGCGCTGCGCCCCGCTCCGCCGCCCGCTCCGCCCGCTCCGCCCGCCCGCTCCCGTCGGCGATGAGCGGCCTCAACGGCACGTCGCCGCCCCGCTTCGGTGAGTCCGCGCCGCTGCCCCCCGCGGGGTCGGGTCGGGTCGGGTCGGGTCGGGTCGCGCCCGGGGCCGGGAAGGGCCGCCCGCGCTCGGCGTCTCGGTGCCGCGGCCGGGGAGGGCGGGGGCGCCCCGGAGCGAACTTCCCGGGGAGCCCGCCCTGCCCGACTGCTCCCGGCCCGGCCCGAGCCCCCCCCCCCCCCCCGCCGAGGCCCGAGGCCCGGGCCCGCCGCGACCCCGCGGGGACCTGGGGTTCTTCCTTGGTTTTGAGGCCGCGGCACACGCCTTCCTGCCGGGGGCACCGCCGACCCTGAGCGTCTCCGGCCGCGCCGGGAAACTTTGCCGCCCTCCCGCCCCGCCGCACCCCACCCCTTCGCTGCCAGGGGGCTTTCGCAATTTAAAGACAAACCGAAACGACGACAATTTCCATTTTAAAACCGTGAATGTTTATCCCTCTTATCCCCACCCTGGCTGGATCTGATCATTGGAAACTGCCAAGAGAGGGGACCTTCTGCGTCCATGGAGTAAGCCTGTTAAGTGATGAATGTGGTAATGATCTGAGAACTGGAGCCACCCACCCCTTTGCAGGGTTTCTTAAAATTTTTCTTTTTTTTTTTTTTTTTATGATAGTCACACAGAGGAGAGAGAGAGAGAGAGGCAGAGACACAGGCAGAGGGAGAAGCAGGCTCCATGCACTGGGAGCCTGATGTGGGATTCGATCCCGGGTCTCCAGGATCGCGCCCTGGGCCAAAGGCAGGCGCCAAACCGCTGCGCCACCCAGGGACCCCTCTTTGCAGGGTTTCTAAAACACAAATGGTTGTGTGGCCTCACCAGTGGAACTTGAGCACAGCGGACTGTGGCTAGGTGCGGGGCTGGGGCCCTCCGAGCCTGTGCGCGTGGCCACCGGCGGGCCTGTGAGCGTGCTCAGCTAGCCGGCGTGCACACGAGAGGCCCCCGGCGAAGGCCTCGCTGCCTGCTTTGGGATCAGGTGTGCCACTTACCAGCCGGCGGCTTACGGCAAGCCGCCCCCTCTCTTACTCAGCTCCAGCTTTACTATCCACAAAATGAGAGAAATGGGGTATTCCTCTGGGTTGTGAGAATTACGAGTCTGTAAACGGCTCAGCACAGACATTGGCACATACCCAGGCCTCAATAAATGTCAGGCATCTTTGTTTTCATTTTACACTAGACTGGATCTGGAAGCCTGTGTGCATTAGCGTTTGCATGTGTGTTTCTGTGAGTGTGTGGGAGTCAGACACTAGTGAACTTATATGTGTGTGTCCTGGCCAGGGTTGAAGGGCAAAGCCACTGTAATCACCTCAGTACAGGCACTGAGGAAGTGAAGGTCTGCTGTCATTTAGGGGCTGGAGAGGACAGGCTTGCTCACCAGGAGCCCTGCCCCTGCCCCTGCCCCTGCCCCTGCCCCCTCTCTTAAAAAGTTCTCTAGGATTCAAGTTTCAGACCTTGACCAATGGCCACACTGCCCTTCTGGAGCTCCTAGGGATGCAACCCTCACTTGCATACCATTCTAGATTACCCTTAGGACTTGATTTACCACAGGCTCTCTGCTGTAAGAGAACCTTGGGGCCCTCTTTCTTGCTGCTAACTCAGGCAGGATGTGTCTATATCCGGTCTCGGTTTTTATCACTGCTTCTCAGAACCAGAGGTTAGAATAGAAAGGACCCTCTGCTCCTGCTTCACCAAGCCTGCCCTATCCCTCTGGCCTCAGCCAACTCCCATAAGCCCCAGTGCCACAGGTACTGCAAATGAGTCATGTGCAGAAATCCACTGTCTTGCCCTTGGATGGAAGGGGTCAATGTTCAGTAAGGAGATGGTCAGGTTTGTCAACTTTATATAGAATTCACTGCCTCTGGCAGAAGCCAAAAGGATTGCATTAAGTGCCAAATGAAATTCCATCTCAACCATTGCTCAACCTCTCCAGATATCCAGGGCGGTAGGAATCACATGGCATTGGCATAGTCAGCAGCTGGACCTTTCCAAGGGTGCCCGTGGTTGGGCAATTATTTCTGGGGACTTGCAGCACGTTCTGGGAAACAGAGGGGTGTGGGATGAGAGGCACTCTGTGTTTACAGTGGAAGCACACCAGCCCATCTTCAATGAGAAGGAAGAGGCAGCAGGGGGAGGTTGGCAAGCCGAATCGGTTTCCCTCTTTGGGTAGCAGATATACCTATATCCAACGGCCTTCTGCGGCCCCAACCCAAACGCCTTTCAGAGACTGTGTGAGTGCAATGGGCCCTACAAGCGTTAGCTAAAAACAAATTTAAGCAATGAATCAAGAGTTAATAATCGGAAAGAGATACCATCCCAACTCCAGAGCACTTTATGGACTTAGGAGAATCTTTCTAAAAGTATCATAGCTACATACAATTACTTTTTGCTTTACAAAATGAAACTTATTTATATATTTTATTTCATCTTGCTTTTTTTCATAAGAAGATATGCTGAAGACTATAGTTTATCATCACATAGACTAACTCATTCTTCTCAGGGCTGTATGCATAGTATGAATTGTGTGAATATATGAATGAATTGGTTATGGACATTTAGATCGTGAAGTCTTTATTTGATTTTTTTTAAAACAAGACACAGTGCTGCCATTACAACCCTGTAAGTGGGGTTGATGCATTTACACGTATGTGTGTAAATATATGTGTTTGTATATGATTAGGATAAACCACACACACACACACACACACACACATTTAATTCTGGGAAACAGAGTATGAACATTTAAAATGCTGGTCAATACTAAAAAATTGCCTGCTTAGAGGTCATCTGGATTTCTAACATCCACCTAAGTATCCAGTGAAACTCTTTTTTCCCCCACATCATCATTCACACTGTGCAGTTTACATCTTAGCAAATCTGATAAGTAAAACATGTTGTCACTTCTGAATGTGCCTCTGTAATTATAAGTGACGTTGTGCATGGTTTTTGTTTGTTTATTTTTTAAATATTTTATTTATCTATTTGTTTGAGAGAGAGAGAGAGAGTCTGTGCATAAGCAGGAAGAGGAATAAAGGGAGACGGACAAGTAGACTCGGTGTAGAGTACAGAGATCGATGCCGGGCTCGATCTCAGGACCTTAAGATCATGACCTGAGTTGAAATCAAGAGTCAGACACTTAACCCACAGAGCCACTCAGGTGCCCCCATTTTTAAAAAATATTTTATTTATTTATCTATTAGAGAGAGAAAGAGAGAGAGAGACTGAGAGAGAGAGGAGATTGTGTATGTTTTCATACCTCCACAACATATTGCATTTCTTTTTCTGAGAAGTACTTGTTCAGGGCATTTGCCCATTTCCAATGAGGTCCCCACCCCCCAGTGAAGAAGTTTATGACATGTCCTCTCTCTTATAGTGACCTGGAGGCAGAGCACAGCCTGAGCCCCACAGTCAGAGCTATGGAGTCACACCTGGGTTTGGTCCCACCTCCAACACTTCCAGGCTTTGAGGAGGTACACAATATGTCAGAGTCTCAGTTCTCTCATCTGCAAGTGGGAATCATAACAGCCACTTTCCAGGAGCCACGTCATGAACACGAGACTAAGGGCTTTGGCATCATGCCCAGGAATAGTGGTATCTGTGGCTGTTGTTGTTAACGGAATTTATCAAAGCAAACCTGGCCTGCGGGTGCTGCTAATCTCCAGAGTCTCCCTTACAGATGGGTGCTGTTTTTGTTCTTGATAATATAACAAGAATATCAGTAACTACATGCTGAGCCCTTTAATAGGGCCTTGTGTGGGTCACCTCTCCACAGCCTTAACTATTTTGCAGCAGAAACACTGGAGGCCCAGGTGATGGCTGATGGCTTACCCCAGGGCTCCCAGGCATGGAGGGCACAGCCAGGCTGTGGACATAGGCTGTCAGACTCCCCAGCCAGCAGGAGTCAGCTGGGAGGCCCTGAGGTGCATGTGAGCAGGGCAATCCACCCCCCAGCACCATGGGGGCTGTGCCTGGGAAACACAGCGGTAGCTCTGCACACAGAGGAACTGTGTTTGGCACAAATGCTCAGAACCTACCAACCAACCCACTATTCCTGAGCAGGGCCTGTGTTCCAACCTATCACTGCCCGCCGTTCTGTGGTTGAGCCTGCCAGGCCAGCTGCTGCCCTTCACCCTGCCTTCCACATCCTGCTAAGGCTGTCCCCTAGAGCATTCTCTTATGGCCTTTCCTGATGCCTGGACTGCTCAGTCTCTCCACCTTCACCTCCAGTGCTCTCTGGGTACCCCTGCACACACATATACATGTACATACATGTTCACACCCACATACACACACACACACACACACACAGCCTGCCTGTTTCACTCCTGCTCATCCCATAAGGATGGGGTATTCCTCCTCCTAAGCTCCCTGGCCCCTCCCTGAATACTAGGAAACCACCCACCATGGCCCCAGGAACACTGCAGCCCCAACAAATTCCTGGATTTGTCCCTTTCCTGGAAATCCTGACCTCCCAAAGGACCCAACTGCCCTCTCCTTGGGATCTGACACAGAGAGGTGAATGCTTCCAGGCCTGTGTCCATTCCACACACTGGAAACAACTTTTAAACATACACTCAGTAGCTCATAGTCCAAAACTTGGTATATACATGAAGGTCAGTGAAGTTAAAATGGACAGAAAGTCAAAATGAAACAAACTCTAAGAACAGGGCTCCTGGCCCCAGCACTTACCACCTCACTCTTTGCCATTCCCGCCCTGTTTCTTATTTCATATTCTCCTCCAGCACCCCAACATCTTTGCCTGGGGTTTTCTTGAGCTCTCCATGTAATCTGAACTTCTGAGGAAGTGCTGGCTCCTGCCCTTAGTTATTAAGCATTTTCATTTTTGTACATTCTTCCGGAACAAATAATGTGCAAAATCTTAGCCAATGGCAGATGTTGACAAGAATGGGTTTCCTCTTGTGCCAGTAGGAGCCAAAGCCAAGACACTAGATTCCATCATAGTCTGGGTGGGCTCGGTCAGGCCCTTGCATGACTCTCCCGGATTAAAAAACGTGTGGGGTTGTCACTACCCCATAGACAGCCCCTGTTGCCTGGGTGACAGCAGCAGAGCAGGACTCAAGGCCCACTTACCTGGCAGTGCCACATGCCCTTCCTTACTCGTGGCCTGACATCTTAATCCCTCTCTCATTAGTGACTCTGAGACTGACTGAATTGCTGGAGGCTCAGCGTGGTGAACTCTGAGAATTAGAAGCTGGGAGACCCAGTCATGGGTCCTCAATACTGTGAGGTTTACCTTCTAGAGTTCCACCTGGTTCCCACAGTATAGAGCAGAGGAAAATCCCCTCAAGCTTCCATCAGAGGAAGGAAGGGAAAAGGATGCATCTTGAAAAAGACCAGAGCACCTGTCCTTAATGAGGCCTGCCTCAGTGCAAGCTACAGTTGACCCTTGAACAACGGGGGTGAACCGAGTGGATCCACTTATACATAGATTTTTTTTTTTAATAAATACAGTACAGTGCCATAAATTAATTTTCTCTTACCAATGATTTTCTTAATAACATTTTCTTTGCTCTACCTTACTTTATTGTAAGGAGATAGTATATAATACATATAATACACAAAATACGTTAATGGACTGTTTGTGTTACTGATAAGGCTTCCGGTCCACAGTAGGCTATTAGTTAAGTTCTGGGGGGAATCACAAGTTCTACATGGATTTTCAGCTGTTTGGGGGATCGGACCTCTAACCTCCTACTTTGTTCAAAGGTCAACTGTAGTCAACCAGACCCAAACCTGCTGGGGTATTATCAGAACCCATCTCACCTGAAGGAAGGGATCTACCCAACTCTAGCCCACTCTATCCATCCCATCCCACCTAAGGGATGAAAAAAGAACAGAAACTCATGAAGTTCACAGTCAAAAGGTACAGGCTCACCAGAGACAGAGACCTACTGTCACAGGGCTGCAGGATGCCTCCCCTTCCCCCACCCCACTGCCACGTCACTGCAGTACCTCTTACTTACTGCATCCTGTCTGGCTGTCAACAAAGCTATACAAAGCACACTAAAAGCAAAAAATACAATTTGAAGAGTCAGAGCAAATATCAGAACCAGCCGTGGCAGAGATGTTGGAATTACCAGACTGGAAATTGAAAACAACTACAATTAATAACTCTTCATGACACTTTATTATATTCTCTCTTATTTCTGCTTTTCTAGCCAAGTCCTTCTGTAGTTAAAGCCACACCTTCTTTCTCTTATTGCCAAAACATTGTGGGCGGCACACTATGTGGGGCTCAGTGGACACACCCCAGAACCATTCTGGGTCCCTAAGAGGGAAGCTGGCACTCCAGGGTGCTCATGGGAGCAGGCCCTGGGCAAGGCTACCAAGTCACCTTACTGCACCCCTCATACCCTGATGGAGGCCTTTTGTCTCCACTTCAAATGTGATGCTCCCAACTAGCACATCACTTACGGAGAACACAGCCAGCCAGAGCCCCTTGCCCCCACTTCTACGTACAATGCACATTTTTAAGAGGTGTTCAGGTGTGCTTATGCCAACTGTCTCCATGCCCCAGCATTCCCACTTCTGCCCCTTGGAAAAATGTTCTCCTGGAATGGAGAAACTTCACATTTTAGCTGTGGCCACATACATTCTCACCAGAGTCATAAAGTGAAGGACATTATATCTTGCTACATCAAAATCAGATACTGCAGTTATGCCTGCTTGCCTTTTATTTGGGGCCCCAGTCTGTGACTTCGGTCTTCAGCAGGCAGCAAAGTCCACTGGCTATGAAATGATACTTTTCCTTGAGGGGCTTGCCAAATGGTAGAACCATGCACACCACCTTCAGTGAGCAGAGGCTTCAGGTTCAGGTTCAGGTTCTCCTTCTGCACTTTTTAAAATCATTTAGTTCAAATTCACTTTGCACCAGTTTGCTAGTGATGAAGAGGTCAGACCACCAGCTTCACAATTCAAAGATTTGGGTGAGTCTGCAACTTTTCTGACCTGCCTGTGGCCTTAAACGTGTTGCTAGGCCTCCTACGATTCAGTTCATCCTCCAGGACAGGGCTGGCTTTGTCCGTGGAAATCATGCAGGGAAATGTCCCCCCCCTCCCCCAGCCCGCAACCTCGGAGGGCCCCACATGCATTGCAATCCATGTCTTGAAATTCTTAATTTTTGTAAAGGAGCCCCTGTTTTCATTTTGCCCTGGGCCCCACAAATTCTATAACTAGTCTTGATCCATTAAATGGGGATCATAATCATTTCTACCTCAGGGGTTTGTTCTGAGGATTAAATGTATTATCCTAGATAAAACTCCTAGTATAGTACTGGTACATGTTAATCTCTACCACTTACTGAGTACCCGACTGTGTTCTAAGTGATTTTGCTGCCTCACTCTCGCCCTGTCCAGCTCCCTCCTTGTTCCTCAGTCTCTGTCTTTGTTTGTTGAACACAGCACCTGAGGACAAGATGGCACAGTCTGCCTAGGTCTGTAGAGCCAGGGCAAGGCCCTCTGCAATAGCTGTCAAGCTGCTCCCTTCTGAGCTGTGGGTGCCACCCCTAATATGTGGGCTCCTTCATGCTTCTATCAGAGGGGGGTGCAGTGAGGGGGAAGGCAGCCCAGAGAACATATGTGGGCCATTGTGACCTCTCGTACCAGTTGTGGCTCCAGCAAACTTCTTACCCTCTGCAGTCAGTTTCCTTACATGGTACTTGGGGGGACCATCCATGTTCCCCTACCCTCATCTGAACACCAGCCCCTGCTGAACATGTGGGATTCAGCTGGCTAAACCCATGGAGAAGATAGGCTCTTTAAAAACACTGAATGAGTGAGTGAGTGAATGAATGATTGAATGAGTGCGTGAAAGTGAAGGTCCCACCAATGCAGCCCATGTCTGATTTACACAGAGTACTGTGGGTCCCCGTACTCACATCCTCTGCCTTCCCCCCACCCCTGGCCTCAGAGCCCCTCTTGGGTCAGCCCACTGGCCTCTGCCCCTAGTGCCCTGCGCTCCTTGTTCACTGTGACCTGTAGCACGTGGAACCCACTTCATGACTCACCCGCCACCTTTCAGTGCCTTCCCTCGCTGCTCATTTCTTTCTTTTCCTCAATCTGGCCATTCATCCAGGTCCACAGCCAGGACTCTGCCAAGGTGCTTCTTAAAGCCTGGGCTCTCCTCTCTCCTGGGAGGACTCCCTCCACCCCCTTTTCCAGCCTACACCCCACGCCTGAACTCCTACAGGGAACCTGGGCCTTGCTTCTCTGATTGGGCCCTGGGACTGACTCGTCATTTGAATTGCCCTCCATCAGCTTCTACCCAAATTCTCATTTTAGTGAATTAATTTCAGCTATGGCTGAAAATCCTGAGTAATCTTTTAATTTTTTTTTAATTTCACAATCTCTTTTTCCCTTTTGTACAAAATCTGTACATTATCCTGACCTACTCTCCTCTTATGGTGACTGTCTCCCTGACTCAAAGGATGGAAGTAGGCTTCACTTCCTATAAGTTATCTCATTTCACCCTCTAGCTGCGCCACAGGAGGTATTTTTATCTCTGTTTTGCATATGATGATACTGAAACCCAAGAGGCAACCAACGTGACTTGCAGAGAGCCACAGCCGACGCCTCACACTCCCGCTCACCGATAGCGGGTTTTTCTAGGAAGGGATCAGCCAGGGCTAACATGTACAGTAGGCAAGTGCTTAAGATCCATGCTGCTTTTCAAGATGCACAAAAATGAGTGCTTCTTTTAAAATCAAAAGGAAAAAAACAAACTTTTCATACTAAATATTACATTTGTCTTTAGACTGATGCTGATATAAAATACAACTTTTAATATTTTGGCGGAGAGGGGATCCATAAGGTAAAGCATTCAAGACCCAAATGGGTCACCCTGCATCATCTCTGCCTGGCTCAGGACACCTGAGGCCAAGGGGCTGGGTACCCACTGGCTCCTGTGCTGCCATTCTCCCTACTAGATTCTGTCCTGCTCCTGGCAGTCTGACCACTTTTACATCATTGCCTACCTGGATTCCTCACACCCCTCCCCTGGCAGTCCTGCCTAACCCAGCAGGGCCCCTGGACTGCGCAGCTGCAGTGACTGCTTTGTGCCTGCCCTTTACCTCTGCTCTCGGGAGAATCTCTCAAAGGTAAATGCTTGAGGGGAGCCAGGACTCACTCTCTCTCCCTCCCCACCCTCTCTCTCTCTCTCTCTCTCTCTCTCTCTCTTTTCTCTTACTCTCTTGGCTTTTTAAGGTTGATCTTCACTTAAAGATTTTTTTAAAAAGTAAGTTTTCTTTACCCTGTTTCATTATTACAGAAACAATTCATGTTCACTGTAGAATTATATATGTAAGACCAAGAAGAAAGGTGTAGGAAGATTCTCTGTAGAGCTGAGGTAACTTTGAGATATTCATGGGGCAGCCAGGTGGCAGCTGGAAGGCAGTGGGGAGAGAGATCTGAGCAGAGATAAAGATGGAGTCAGGGCAGTAAGGGGCTGGTGGAAGGCAGAGTGGGGGCAAGAAGAGCCAGCTGGGGCCGCACCAATCATTCCAGATGGTGTGGATCTTCACGGCACTTGTGGTGTGTGGTGGGTGGGTGGTGAAGAGCACTTGCTGAGTGCCCGCTCTGTTCTACTCCATACCCAGCAAGGATATACATGGATACCTTGTTTTATCCTGAAGAAGTTGCACAGATGTAGATTCCAGGTTAAAAAGATGGAAACTGAGGGTCAGGAGATTGTGTGCCTGGGTCCTCACTGTGTACCACTGGCACTGTCCAGCCTTGAGTTAGGTGTATCTCCCTCCACCTCTGGGATGCAGGGAAGGGGTGGCCCAGGACCCCATGCCCTTGTGCTTGGCTCTGTGCAGCCCTGAGGTCACTCTCCTGCCTCAGAAGAAAAAGCCTTTCTTTATCCACCCACCCCAGGCCACTTGTGGTGAGCTCTACCCTCCTCCGCAAGCCCACACCTGCTGGCCCAGCAGCTGCTAGTGAAATGCCTATAGTGGCACACAAGGGCCAGGTTGTGACTGTGAGAGCCCTGCCTGCCCAGGCCAACCCACACACAGGTCTCACTTTCCCCTGAGAAGCAATGGGCAGCTGCCTCTCAGGTTCACTGCAAGGGCACTGGGAGAGAATAAAGAACCCACCAATTCCTAGCCAATTCCTGGAATGCCTCCACCACAGAACCACCCCTGGGCTGGCAATCTTATCATTTGTTAAAATATTTCAAACCACAGGACTATTACTGCATTGTGTATTACAGTTTGCCAGGCATGTTCATTCTCTTCCCCATCGCCATTCAAGAGAGACTACTCTCTCTCTCTCTTTGAAAGGAAATAAAGCTCAGAGAAGCTAAGCGACTAACAAGAATTCATACAGCCTAAATACATACATACATACATACACACATACAAAAACAAAAAGAATTCATACAGCCAGGGTAGTAGATGGAGTAAGACTGGGACACAGGTCTCTGATTCCTTTGGGAGTGTACTGTTTATTCCACAGAAACTCATTCCTCGGGTTCTTAAGTGGGGGACAGAATGGGGGTGATGCTGAGGAGCTGATGCTGGGACTGCAGGGCCACCAAAAGGAAGAAACTTTGACACTGGCCCTACATTCTCCTGTACCTTGACATACACTCATGTGCACACACACACATGCACATATACATGCACAGGTGCACACAGCATGCACACACATAAGCCCCTTACCACTTCCTTGCAGTCCTCAGCAATAGACTCATGTCACAGCAAGGTTCAAGGCAAGGAGAAGCTCTCCTGGGTGCTACCTCATTTGGCGTGAGGCAGGGTGAGTAGGCATTTAGTCTATGGGTCCTACTGATCTCACAGAGATAGCTGGAAACAGATGTGAGAAGTGCTGCCCTCAGCATCTTTGGCTTTGGGTATGCTTTTGAAACTTTCTTATGCCACCAGTTTTCAGACCCCGTTCCCATGTCTTTGCCTCAGTCTGGTATCTCTGCAGTACACCTGCATATCGGCAGTGTATTCTGCTTCTCAAAGCCTCTTCTGTCTGTGATCTCATCTGAGGTCAGTGCAATGTTCAGGCCAGATCCCCTTAACCACCCCCCTCATGTGGCAGACAGGGCCACACAGGTCTGAAGAAGTCAACAAGTTTTGTTTTGGTTATTTGGGGTTTGGTCTCAGCATAGCCTCTCTCTTGCCTCCCCTGCCCCTTGAGCCCATCCAGAGTCTATCAACAAAGACAACAATCTATTAATAAGTCCATTAATAAAGGCAGGCTTCCCTCTGGCAGGTTATCCATGCAGCACATATATGTTCCAGTGGTTAAATTCAGGACCAGTTTCCAGATTTGACCCCTGTAAACCCCCTCTTCATTCCCAGCCTATCCCCTCATCTGGCATCTCTTTGTAAGTCCCAAGTCTTCAGGGATCCCTTGGGAAGCAGGTGACACAAGCCATGCACCTTGAGCTTTCTATCCATTGCTGGTGAATCCAGTCCAGAGCACCACCTTCAGATTACCATAATTCAATCTGATGCACTTTGATTTTGATCCACCAAGCACCACCTGTGTGCAAAGGACCACACAGGAGATATAGGGGACACGGATCCTGTCTTCAAAAGATCTTTAGCCTAGTTGGGGAGCAAAACCCAAAAACATCAGAGGGCAAAGGAATTCAAAACACGCCTCAGGCTCTGGTCACACCTGGCTCAGGTGCATGCAACTTTGCAGGTCCCCTCTGGAATAAAGGTCGTGTATCCCTGAAATTCTAAAAGAAGTAATTTTCACCTGGGGTCTCCACCCCAAACATACAAACACCACAAAGTGGTGTCACAGCTATAAATCTCCATTGCACTTTCTTTCAGCAGAAATGACATTTCCATAAAACAAATTCTTGGATGAAGTCTGGAAATATAAAACATATGAAAGCCTATCTGATGTAGTCGAGTTGAGGATAAGATGCAGGTGACCACACTCTAAGGGCTCCTTGTGATGGTTCACTCTCAAGCTATCGCTGGACACTGAGGGCTTCATGTAACCAGTGTGCAAACTCCCTACTGCCCAGTACCTGGTGCCTAAGCCAGAGTGGTTTATTGACATCCAGTCACTGTTGGTTGTCAATGATGATACCTGAGAGCTTGGATCTCAGAGGACCTTTCCATCATAGATGTTCCCATTACATGAAGCCATAAAATATTCTCACTGTGGCTGTTTGCCTATAGCCAGACGGTAATGTATGCCCAGCTGTCAGTCACTTTACCAATTAATTCCATGAGGACAGTTCTTATCAAACTTCAGAACCCTTATTCTCAGACTCCATGAAGAAACTCTGAAAAGTGGGAAAGGAAACTGGACAGAAGAGTCCATTATGAAAGCAATTCATGCACAAATTTTTATTAACTATCATATACATTCCTGGTTCATCAGTAGAAACACACATCCTATCATCTGTCCTGGGAATTAAGGAGGAGACAAATAAAGCATAAGACAAGATCCCTGCCCTCAAAGCATTGTTGGGCTTCTTGGAGCTGCAAGACACACATTTTTAACAACAACAACAAAAGCAACCAATCCTCCTATGGAGAAACTTCTTATCACATGAATTCAGGTTGCAGATCAAATTGCCTATGTCTTGTGATTATTCACTGAAATAGCTAAATAGGTATCTGGATATCTAAAGAATAACTTAAAGTAATGCAGCTCCCCAAATGCAAATTATGACCTAATATTAGTTAATATTGGTAGGTAGTATTAAATTATGGTGAATTTCTACTTAACTAGAGATAATTTTATCTTGGATTAAGATTTTGTGCTTGAAAAAACAAGTTGCCAGCGATCAATGTTGATTGTTGAGAATGTCCCAACTATGGGGAATTACTTCAGTAAAGATGAATTGCAGAAGGTAAAAAGGAAAAATATCATGTAAATGTATGAGGTACCCTGCTATGCCAGGGTATCTGGCCTGTCTGAAGAGCTGAACAAATATTTGCTGGTCATACTCAGCATTAGGCACCATCTGTCACTGTGAGGGGGGTGCTGTAGGTAGCCCTCAGATCTTCAGGACACAGGACATTGCTATGAGTGTCAGGGCTGTGATTTTCGCCCAAGGCGTCCAACCCCTGGGTTGTCTTTTAACCCCTGCACACTACCAGTATTCCTATGTGCAGAAAATGGGGAGTTTCCTAGGAGAACAAAGTTTTCTTTCACAGGAAGAAGGGAAGAAAGTTGGTTCAAATGGACTGTTTAAGTACATTTCCTTATATTAGGCTCTGGTAATTACCCCTAGGACATTTCCTATTTAAGAATCATGGAGCTTCTGAAAAGACCTCTTGGAACATGCTATTTTTAAAGGACTCGTTTGAGTGAAAGATGTTTGTCATTCACTGAGAAAACAATGCTGGAAAAAGTCAAAATTCATCTCAGAAGACAGGGCAGTTAGTGGGGAACTGAATCCACAGTTTTCCTTCAAAGTTCAGACACCCTGAGGCTGTGTTTCCCATTCAAGAGCACTTCTGGGCCATTTATTTCCTGCTGCTTTGGTCTCTGCCTGCCCATCTTCACTGTTCTTTCTTCCCTCTGTTTCTAGGGTGGTGCTTTTGGGATAAGTGAACTGTGAGGTTGCACTGCCTTGGAGGCACAATTATCTGAGTTCCTGGCCTTATCTTGCCTTCCTTGTCCAGGGGCTGTGGGAACAGAAGTCTGACTGGGCAGATAAAAGGCTGACCTCTCACTGCCCTGCCTCCTGCCTCCAGGGTCCCTGATGGTTCTCCTTTGAGCTCCCGTGAGAGGGCTCTCCCCAAGGGGGAGGGAATGCAGGGTGGTATTCTCCTCTGTCTCAGTTTATGATATCTCCTCCTGAGCCGACAACCCCTCTCTCTGGGACACTTGGACTGCGCCAGAACACTGCCCACCCCTCCTCTGGCCTCCCTGCACCAAACCCTTACCGTGTAGCCAGCTGTGGCCGTTTATCCTGCTCTGGGAACCCATGCCCCAGGGACTCAGGAGTCCCTGGAACGTCCCTCTGTGACAAAGGCCTGGACAATCAGTGCAATTGGCCAGAGAAGGTACCCAGAACCAAGTCAGAGAGGCCCAGTCCACTGTCCTCAGAGGCACAGAAGGCTTTGACCTGTGCAAGGTTTAACTCAAGAGACAGGACTGCACCCCATCCATGCAACCTTGCCAGCTACTGTTGGCTCCACCACTAAGCCATGAGAACCACCTTGGGATAGTGATCTCACCCCCTTTGGCCCCTGTGTCCCTGATGCTTGTGTACTCCCCCACCCACGGGATGTCCAGGATGCAGTGAGCCCCAGGTGCCACCAGATTCTGCAATCTGTAGAAAGTGGCCATGGCAGCAGACAGCGTGCCTGCATTCAAACAACGAAGCATTGCACAGGTGAAAGTTCCGTCCTCCAGTGTGACAGACCTTGTTCAAGATGCAACGTGGCTACTCAGTGGCTCCCTCCCTGTGGGCACCTTAAATGAGAAGATGTAGATAAAGGTCCAGGCCTAGCGTGGGGCAGATACTCAGTAAATATTAGCCTGAGCAGGAGGAGAGAGACTCAAGGATACAGAGTCTTAAACCAGGAGCCCACAAACTAAGGCCCATGGCTCAAATCCAGCCTGCCACCTGTTTTTATAAGTAAAGTTTTATTGGAATGCAGCTGTACCCATTCATTTATATAGCGTCCATACTGCTTTTTTTGTAACAGAGACCATAGAACCAGGCCTCCAAGCCTAAACTGTTTACCATGGAGCACTTTATCAAAAAAGTTTGCCAGCTCTAGAATTAAACCAACAGGAGAATCTCTAATGGCTCAAATTCCAGGCCTTGAGCCCACCTGGACCCCATTGCCCCTCTCTCTGGGGTTATAACCACCCCACTGATGGATAAGAGGCCATGGAAGAAAGACCTGCAGTCAAGGTCAGGGACTAGACATCAGAAATCAGCCCAGTGTGGGGGCCACACTGGGATCACACAAAGTGCCCTGGTCCCCATCACTTAATCTTCCAATGCCCACACCACCACCACCAAGGAGAGAGGCCCCTCATAGTCTTCACTGTCTCTTGTCCTCCAATCACCCCTCTGTCAGGCACTCAGGACTCTGCTGCCGCCCTGCGGAAAATCTTCACCTCACCTTGACAGGGTGAGAGGGAAGGCAGGACATGAGACAGGCTCCCCCTGGTATCTACAGCTAAGGGGCCAGCCAGCTCACCTCTTGAGTTCAGTACTTCTCACCCATAGCCGAGGCAAGGAAGAGGGATACCTCTCCACATGGCAAGTGTTGGGCCAGGTGCATTGCCCCAGACCTTACTGAAACCTCTTAATCCCTTGAGACATTGTCACCTCTCTTTTCAGATTAGAGCTGGATACTGAAAGGTATGACCACATTTGACCAGTTATAAAATGGTGGATCCAAGTTCAGGCATCCTGAGTCTATATCCATGTTCTTTGCCTGTGCCACTTATACCATAGTAGACCAGGAATCACATTGCATAACCACATATTGAGGACCAACTGTGTATCAGGCCCTGTTGGAAGTTCTGGGGATATGACAGTGAACAAAACAGCAGTAATAAAAAAAAAATCAGTAATCACAGAAGGAAGCTTATATTCTATGAAGCTTAGACAGACAGACAGTAGACACATGGGGATAATGCTCAGTAAATCAGATGGTGTTGAGTGTTAGAGAAAAAAATCAAGTCAAGAAAGGAGATAAGGAAGGCCAAGGGATGAGGGAGGCACCATTTTAAAGAGCATGGCTGGAGAAGTCTTCACTGGGAGAGATGATGTTTGAGAAAGACCCAAAGAAAGCCAGGGAGTCAAATGGGAATATCTGAGAGAAGACAAAATAGGCAGAGAGCACTGCAAGTAGAAAGGCCCTGAGGTAGGAGGAGGCCTGGCCCGATCAAGGAACAGCCAAGAGGCAGTGTGACTGGGGGAGGAGGGTTGGAAATGGTAAGAAGGAGATGAAGCCAGACAGGTGAGATAGACAATGGGACTATCTCCCAGCACCTGTTGTAGCAGCTGGAGTTCTACCATCCCTCCTGAGTCTTGGGGCCGCCAAACCTCCTCATACAATGCTCCTGACCCTGAGAGACGAGCCCCTGAGCATCCCAGCTAATGCTCCAGGAAAAGACTAAGAGGGAAGCCCTGGGTAAGCCATGGCATGTGGAGAGAACGAGTGGGAGGCGAGAAGAAGGTAGGTGATGCTTCAGTTGAGTGCACAGATGTGTGCACACGCAGAGGCCAGCTTCTGGAAGCCTCTCAGAAATTGCTAGTTGCATCTTCTGGGTCTGAAGGTTTTCTGAAAGGACTGTGTATGAGTGCAGGGCCCTGGAGCCCCAAGCATCTGCAGTTCACAGGGCACTCAGGCATTCAGTTGAAGCAACTCAGAGCAAAAGGATGTGGATCAGCCCATCACTTGTGTCTCTGCATCCACGGAAGCCCTGAGGGTACCAACCCAACAGAGAGCACAGAGCAGCAACCTTGTCCCCTGAGGTGAAAGGTCTGGCCTAGAAGGAGGTGGAGAAGAGAACTGGGAAAGAGTGTGGACAAGGGTGGCTGTCCTGCTGCTCCCGGGGTCCACGCTGCCACCTTGCTGGGCAAGGAGGACTTCATACCATGTTCAGCCTTACCCAGTCTTTCATGGCAGAATGAAGGCACAGCCCAGAAACGCAGGCTCCTTCTCCTGGAAATCAGAGAACTGAAGAGACAGGCTCAGGTTCGAGCCCAGGATTCCACCTCCTCAGGCCCTCCGCACGCCATTCCCACCACCATGTGCAAGATAGCAATTAACAGGACTCCCCCTGCCCATGCAGGTCGCACTAGCAGCCAGGTTCATAAGAATGGGAAAGATGTTGAGAGGTTATTTGCCTCTGCTTTATATTTGCACACTTTGCTGTTAGTCTGATAAAGCAGTCCAGTCAGCAGGTCAGTTAAGTGACCAAAGCCACTTAAACACAGACACAGCAGTTCCTCCTGTGTGCCTTCTCCCCTCAGGTAATATGATCCCGGCATGAGAATCCAGCTTCTAAGGAAGTGACTGACTTCTCTCCACCTGAGGACCCTGTTGGAAGCCACCTGGGCAACTGTTTGTGCTTGGAATCACCGGCACACAGTGAAGCTCTTCACATTCCCTGTCTCACTCCGTCCTCTCGCAGCCTGGTACGGAGGAGAGCGGAGAGGGCATTGGCATTTATCGAGCTCTCTCTATGCCACGGTGCCAGGGTGGGCTGTTCATGTGCCCACCAGGAAGAACTGTGCTGTTAGCACATGCTTAGCAGAGGAGCCTAGGGTCCTCCTACAACTCAGTATCCTGAGTGTTCCTGGGAAAGATATAGTCTGTCTCAGAGGCACACAATAGCACATGGCAGAGCCCGCAGTACGATTCATGTGTTACTTGATCCCACAACCTCTGCAACTTGCCAGGCTCACGCACAGGCCGGCAGCTTGCTCCTCTTTATGGCACCATGCGCTTTATGTGCTACGGTTCTAAGGAGACCAATGCTTTATGCATAAGCCCTGCCTGCTCCCCCGAACACACACACACACACACACACACACACACACACACACAAGTCAGGAGACCTGAGATGCAGCACACACACTCACTGAGCTGTCTCTATAAGCTTCAGACCTAGTGGGCACGAGGGTCCCACCTCGCTCTTGCATAGGGGAGCCTGTGGTGCCTTGTCCTGCAGACTCAGGCAGGTAGCCGACTTGACTGTGTCTGAATGCAAGGACATTATATTTCTTCTGGGGGCCTGTTTCCCTCCCCTTTATTCACGCTGAGGGGAATGGAACTTTCACCCAGGCCCGCCTCTGATAAGGCTGTAAGCGGTAAGAAAGCAGAGCTGAACCTTTTATCAGACAGCTGCAGGGAGATCTGGTGCCTTGCCTGGTGGGCCTGGGGCTGATAAAGTGGGTCTGGGCCCAGCCACTCACCAGCTGCGTTCTCAGACCTATCCCCAGGACCCACCCCTCAGAAACAGGAGCAGTGAGACCCAGGAAGCTTCTTTCCATTCTTAAGCACCAAACAAATTTCCAGTGGCCACAGGCAACAGGAGCTAATGGGGAACAATTGGGGGAAAGGTTTGACAGGGAGGGTTGATGGAGAAGGGGTTGATAGGGAGTTTGGGGGACTTGGACATGGTGGTGGGAGCTGGCACCTCCCATGGACATATCAGGAGTACATCTGTGGTTTGAGACCACTCAGACTCCCCTGGGAGGCATACAGCTGTCCCCATTTTTTTGATCAGACACTGAGGAGAGGGAAGGTGTTAAGGTATTTTATTTCCTGTGGTGTGGTCAGGTTTGAAGTCAGGTTTGCTGCCCCCAAAATTCAGGCTGCCTTCTTCCTTCCATCCTGTGAGTTCCAATCTGAAGATCAAAGACTTATCCCACCACCTCTCTCTCTCTCTCTCTCTCTCTCTCACACACACACACACACACTCCTTTTGGAGGGCAGCCAATTTTACCTTCAAAAGTTAACTACTTTTCCTCTAAGCTGTTAAACTTCTCATCTTTAGGGTAGGAACGACTGGGTTAGCAGACTGATTTTGAGCAATTGTCTCTCTAGACTTAGTTGTTCTGTCTCTAAGGTAGGCTGGTCATTCCCGCCTCACTGAGCCTCAGTGTCCAGTACCCTGCCAGGAGCACACAAGCTTCATGGATGGAGGGCATATCACCATCACTGGTCACTAGCGTTCCACCACCAGACTCAGCACTGCACTGGGGGACAAGGCCACAGGCTGGAGGGAGTGACCAGCACTAGGCCCTTGAGCTCAGGTCTGGGTTTGAACCCTGGCTCTGTCCTTGGCAACTGATCATGTCTCTGAGACTCAGTCTTTTCATATATATAAAACAGGATTGGAAATGGCTATTGGCAATGTTGTTTGGGGGATTTCAGCTAATGAGAAGTACTCATGATTTGTGTCTGTCCCATGACAGTGGGTTTTGAATGAGAGAAGCATCATGAGTAGACGATGATGCAAGTGAATTCCCAGTACGGAACACACCATAAAAAGCAGTGGCATGGGCCCCACTTACTTCCAGCTGCCCCCCGTCCCAGACTCTGAGGCACATGGATGCAAACAGAATCTGAAAGGCTCTCCAAGACAAGGCAGACACAGCAGCCTCTGGTAGGCGGGTCAGACAGGGCCTCCTAGCAAGCTGGCCTAAGGACTAGAGGCTTCTATAGAGGTAGTGGCCACCTAAAGTTGGCCAGGAAGATGAATGCCCAGGAGTGAGGCCTGAGCCTCCAGAAAATATTCCAGGGTGGCTCCATCAGAGCAGACCTGAGGGAAAGTTGCAGTTGCAGTTCCTGACTCAAATCCCCAGCTTGGGACTGTGCTGGTGGTGTGCCCTGACATGGAGACTGAGCTCAAAGCCTGTGATTATCACTGGAATATTGAGAAATGAACAACTCTCAGATCTCATGGCTGACAAAACCTGATGAGCTAGATAAAGGACAGTTCAAGGGAAGGGCAGGAGGGTACCCAGGGCTGGGAGGAAACAAAGGTGGACGCCTCCCATCTCCTTCCTGGAATCAGCCAAACCATCGCTGATAATCATTCTGTAATGATTAGCCAAAGGATTAGTGTAAGCAAAAGTTCTGTGCCTGGTGAAAAATAAATGCAAAAGATAGTTTTACCACCTAGCACCTAATAGGTGCTCAGTTTAGTTGGGTTAGCAATCACTGCAAACTCCTGCTTTCATAACCTCTCTTCTGGATGATTTTTCCTTCTGCATTTCAATCTGGTCTGCTGAGAAGAACTTTCTCTCAGTAAGCTTTGATGGCCACTGACTTACTATGTGCAGACCATCTTGCAAAAATGCTAGGATACTGAGATGAAGATTCCATGGCCCTCCCTTCGCTCCCAGAATTGTTTTGACATACTTGGTGAGTTTGTACCTAGTAACAGGAGGTCTCTTCCGCTAGGAGGTCAGGACAGATACCCTCCTTGACATGTGGACATTGTTCACCAGGTAGGCCAGGTGAAGTGGATATCTCAGGGAACAGCATGAGCCAAAGCCTGGATGTGTGAAATAGAATCCTTGTGACATAAAATGGGCCCACATGGGACAAGCAGAAGACATGTGAACATGTGAGATAATAATATGAGAATTCATAGCTTGTGCCTATGGCTCTGGGCTTGGGCCCAGGAGATCCTAGAGCTCTCCTCCAGGTGTATCTCCCTTAGAACACTCCCAGTCTATCTGATGAGTTCACAAAGAACCAAACAGTCCATGGAGCTGACGTGCAAAATTTAGGACATACTTTTATACCAAGAAATTTGTTGTTGTTTGTCTAAAAATTCAAATGTAACTGGTTCCTAACTGGCAACCAGTTTTATCTGGCAACCCTAGGAAGACGGGACATGGACATGGGTGTTTTTTAAAGGGTTGCATGTGATTCTGATCTGCAACCAGAGTTGAGAACCACACACAAGAGGCTCCTGCTTTGAAGGAGCCCACATATTCAATGCCGTAACTCCCAGGCCAGGTGCCTGGGTGCAAAGCTCTCTGTATAGATGGAGGACTCCTAGTTTCAAAAAAACATCCTTATTTCAAGCATTTTCTTTTTTTCTTTTTTCTTTTTTTTAAAGATTTTTGTTTATTCATCAGAGACAGAAAGAGAGAGAGGGAGAGAGAGAGAGAGAGAGAGAAACAGGCAGAGGGAGAAGCAGGCTCCATGCAGGGAGCTTGATGTGGGATTCGATCCCGGGTCTCCAGGATCACGCTCTGGGCAGAAGGCAGCGCTAAACTGCTAAGCCACTGGGCCTGCCCTCAAGCATTTTCAAGATCACCTTCTTACTCCTTCATTCCATCCATACACGTATACCTCCCACAATAGCTAAAAAGCTATTTTTTTACATAAATTTGAAAATCTGAAACACATCTTACACTTTAAGTGATGTATTTATTTTATAATAATTTATTTTACATAATTATAACAATTGTATAATTATGGAAGTTATTCATTAACTATATATATTTTAATACAATATAATGAATCGTTTTTCATTACCTTCCTACCTTTTCTATCACACTATCTCATTCACTTCTAATCACACTCCTGTCAGAACCTGAAACTCTCTAACCCTCAACTTGTCAAGTATGACTTGCTGGACCCCCCCCCCCCCCCCCCCCCCCCCGCACACCCATACAACTCTGCTGTCTGTCTCTCATTGTGTCACTCTGATCTTTTCTCAGTGGCTTCCAGGTGCTCTTCTAAACTTAGAAAACACTCTCCTCTCCATCCCTATACTACTTGAGAATTTTTAGGAATCTCCTTTTCCCTAATCTCTCACCTGCTCATGGCCTACAGTAGAAGACACAGCCTGACCTTTAAGACTCTGCTTCCTGGAGGCAACTAGGTGGCTCAGGTGATTTTAAGCATCCAACTCTTGGTTTTGGCTCAGGTCCTGATCTCAGGATCATGAAGTGGAGCCAGTGTCAGGCTCCACCACTGTCTCTCTCTCCATCTCCTTCTGCCCCCCAACCCCCACTCATGCTCTCTGCTCTCTCTCTCTCTCAAAAAGGAGTCTCTACTTCCCATAATGAGATGAATAATTAAGTTTATTAATGATGTTGAATATGACAGTGATGGTGGAAGAAGTAATAAGACATGGAAAAGGAAGAGAGGAAAATAAACTCAAGATATGTACTGGATTTAGCCATTCGTATCTCTCCTTCCTTCTCCTAAAAACATAGCTTTTATATTTCCCAAAAAATATTAAAAACATCTATTTAGTAGACATAGAATTAAAAATTGCTTTTTTAAAAATATGAAGCCATCTGTACTAAAAAGGATAAAATTATTTGAAATCTACACTTAGACTATCTGGCATATGTGGGAGCCCTAATCCTAACTCCTTAAACAGATCCAACTCTATAACAGGTTGATGTCTCTTTTGGTAACTCTGTTTTCATTCTGTTATTTGGTTTGCTTAAGAAAGTAGTATATCAGTCTGATAGAATGGTAGATTTTGTCTGTACTTACCCTTTTCCCTTAAGATTATGTGTTAGATTTCAACCCTGCATTTGAAATGCTAAAATCCCCGATGAGGAAAGATACACAAAGTTCCCTGTCCATATCAGTTGTACTAAAACATCCAATTCACCTTTTCTGCTGGTCATGAGATATAACCCTTTATTGGACTTTAACCACACTACCTGCAAAATTCCAAAGTGAAACAAAGTCTAAGTTTGTTGGCTTTCTTGATTGGTCTCCAGGGCATTTATCACTTTCTGTGAAAGAAACATTTAATTTAGATGGCAGTTGATTTGTGTCATGGGATTTCAACTGACAGGAGGAAGAGTTATGTATGTGTTTATAGCTTCTTTGCTTTTAAAAGATTAATGTTGGGGAAATATAAATCACAAGACCTGAACGGGGGTCTGGGAAGACAGACCAGGAGTGTGCCAAGGTGATGGATTGAGATGTATTATAGAGTGTCTTCATCAGCCAGAAACACAGTGGGAAGATGGGGTGAAGGGGTGGTGGGGTGGGAGCAGTGAAGAAAAATGGCTTTTCCTCCCCAAGCACAAAGACAGCACAAGGGCTTGATTCTGGGCAGCCAGCTTCCTGGTTCTGGTGCTGGATGCAAAATGAGGTAAATTGGTGACTTCCTAAAGCCCCTTTCCTGCCCTGATACCCAGACGACAAAGGAGGGCTAACAGGGAGTGAGAGGTGTCTGGACGCCCAACTATCCCAGGAGATAAACAAGTACTCCTTACCTCTCAAGTCACTGGAACTGTCTCCCTCTGCTTCCCCCATAGGGGCCCTGGATCCAGGGGCCATATATGTGTGCACACATGTGTGCAGGAGCTATGCTCAAATAAATGGGAATGGTAAGAAGAGCTTGCATGTGTTCACACTGCCTTTCTTGGATCTGTGCAGGTGCATCCTTCTATATTGGCGAGTTAGCTGAGGGTTAGAGAGGGTTATTTGCATGTGGGACTCAGGGGCCAAGACCTATGGCCATACCTCTCTGGTACCATAATCCATACTCCCTGTGCTGTGCATCACAATGCCTTCCTCAATCACTTTAAGATTATTTCTTAGAAGAGTGTGTTGATGTGCATTTGCCCTTCTCTTCATCATTGCCCCAAACAATACACTCCCAATATGTAGGTCAAAATGTACCCTCCCTTTCAAATGCTGATCCAGCTTAAAAAACCACAGAAGTATCTTTCACAATACTAGCTAACAGGTATTGCATATAAAATCATACCATGCCATCTATATGCATCAGCTCATGTCATCCTTACAACTGCCCTCCAAGGTTCTCTCATAATCCCATTGCATGTGTAAGAACAGTGAGCCTCAGCATGCCTTTACCCGGTGGAGAGAAAGCAGCATCCCTCAGTGTGGGTGCTCTCACTGGCTTGGGAGGAAGAGAAACATTCCAGGAAATGGAAGAGGAGCCACACATGCCTCCTACTCCTGTGACCTTCCAGGATACTCACCACATCTCTACCCTTCTGGTCCATTACCTAGAGGTTCAGCTGTCTCAGGGCCACTTTGGCCTCCCTTAGCACATCCTGGGGAGGAAGTGATCTTGTCTGTCTTTAGGACCTGGGCACTCATGCCTTCATCTGACAGGCTCTACTTGAGGCTTTCAATCAAGGTCCCCAGGCAATAGGAGTCCCCTCCACCTCCTGTTCTCCTCCCCACTCTGCTCTTCTCCCGACAGGAAAGGGCTCTGCCACTCCTTCCTGTCAAATTCAGTGAAGGAAGGAGAAAAACATTTTCTGCATCCTGTTCACCAACTGATAAGCCTTCTGGAAAGCCAATAACAAAGCATGGCTAACTAAATCATTATTATTTACACAT
This sequence comes from Canis lupus dingo, assembly GCF_003254725.2. Classification (NCBI taxonomy): domain Eukaryota; kingdom Metazoa; phylum Chordata; class Mammalia; order Carnivora; family Canidae; genus Canis; species Canis lupus. The sequence continues at coordinate 24,822,447 of NC_064261.1, read as the reverse complement.
GCAGCCTGATCGAGGACATTTAGTCAGTAATTAGGTACCTAATTATGCTGAAAATGCAATTATATGATTTTTTAAGTGAATTAAGTCCTCCAGAGAAGTGGTAAGGATTAGCACATGTGATCCAGCTGAAGAGCAGGAACTGTAGAGGGCATGTCAGTGTGACCCTGGGCTGCACAGAAACCGAGTGACCTGGACTTGAGTCACATGTGTGAGCACATACGCACATGGGCTATTGGCTTTAATTCTGTGTCCCCAGGACCCTACATTGGCCTGCTGCATACCAGAAGCTTAATAAATGACATCCATTAATATCATTGAAAGCTTAGTGCGCATCTGTGAAAGGGCTGTTTCGTGGCTGGCGTGGAGACTCTTGAGGTTATTTATTTAACTTGTGAAAGGCAGGTGTGCAGAAAAATGATAAAAGAGTCAACTGTGACATGCATGTCAGAGGATAGTTTATACAACATCACTTATTCGTTCACATAGCATTGTGTCAGATTTGAGGTATGTAAAATACAGTCCTTGCCCTCCAGTATTAAAAATCAGCACAGGAGACAGACAACTGCAAAGCTTTTTAATGGTGATTTGAACAAGTTGTTCAGCAAACTGCAGCTTTCTGGCCAAACTCAGCCTCTGGCCTGTTTTGGTAGAGTCATGATTTTTACATTTTTAAAGTATTGTTAAAAAAAAAAAAAGAAGAAAAGAAGAAGGAGAAGAAGGAGAAGAAGAAAAGAAGAAGGAGAAGAAGGAAGAAGGAATAAGATAGGGCAGCCCAGGTGGCTCAGCAGTTTAGCGCTACCTTCAGCCCAGGATGTGATCCTGGAGACCCAGGATCGAGTCTCACGTCAGGCTTCTGCTTCTCCTTCTGCCTGTGTCTCTGCCTTTCTCTCTGTTTCTCGAATAAATAAATAAAATCTAAAAAAGAAAAAAAAAAAAGATAAAACAAAGAAGAGACTTTGTTTTATGCATATAAAATCATACCATGTCATCTATATGGCAGAGTCTCTGTTTTATGCAACAGAAACTGTATGTGGTCTATAAAGCCTAAAATATTTGTGAGAAAGCTTGCTTCTGGGCAGCCCGGGTGGCTCAGCGGTTTGGTGCCACCTTCAGCCCAGGGCGTGATCCTGGAGGCCCAGATCATATCCCATGTCAGGCTCCCTACATGGAACCTGCTTCTCCCTCTGCCCGTGTCTTTGCCTCTCTCTCTCTCTCTCTCTCTCTCTCTGTCTCTCATGAATGAATGAATGAATGAATGAGTAAAATCCTTAAAAAAAAGGAATATTAGAAAGCTTGCTGCCTTCTGCTGGGATAGAGGGAGCACACAGGCCCTTTGCAGAAGTCAGGGAAGGCTTCCCAGAGGAGGTGACATGATCTAAACTTGTTGGCAGAACAGGAGTTTGCAAAGGCCCAGAGTCATGATGGCACAGTGCAGCACAAGCCTTCCAGGAGCTTCTTTCCAGCCAGGCGGCCTGAACATGAAAAGCAAGGATAAAGGCAAACTTAGAGGATTTATTTGTACCTGAAATAAGGGCTGTAGGCATTCAGAAGTTCTGAAATGTCAGGCAGTGGCACTTGGAGTAGATCTTCAGCTGGAGAACCAACAGGAATCTGGCCAGAGACACCAGCCTGGCCCCCATCATCAATCAAAGGGAAGGGACAGATGACTCAGCTTCTCAGAGCCCTTACGGCCTAGATGCCACTGACTGTAGCCCTTGAATCATCAGAGAGTCCCTCTGGGGATTGAATGACCAGGGAGAGAAGAGACAGGCACACGCAGACAACTCCAAGAGTGCTCCAGGCCTCCCACACAGACGCCAAGGACATGGGATGCCCCAGCCCTTCCCCCTATGGCTCAGTACTTCCCTTGCTGACCAGACCCTCAGCGCTGCCTGGTGTCTCTATCCCTAGGCCCCCAGATTGCATCACCCCCTTCCCTCAGCCTCTTCTCCCATGGGAGAGGAAGCCTGGCTCTCAGAAGACACTGCATTTCTCTCCCATGCCCTTGTGCCATTGGGCGCTGTGTAAGACAGAGGTTACTTCCCAGGCACTATTACTCCTTCCTCCCTAAGAGCCCCTTCCTTCTAAAAAGCACACATCCTGTTCCCTAGGGTAAGGCCCTTCCCTCTGCTGCCTCTCTCACACACTGCCACCATCATTCTTCGTGCTGTGCATATGTACAGGTGACTTCCTTCAACTCCTGCAATTGGCATCAGCCACTAGCTCCTATAGTCACTCCTGGCATGGGACACTACTAGTGACCCCAGTCTCCATTTCAGTCATCTTGCCCTCCAGTGGACCCCAGCACTCCTAGCTCGTGCCAATGTCCATTCCATATCTCCACTCAGTTCATCAGCCCAGGGCACTCCGCCCTCCGCAGCCTGGCCACCTCCCTTCCTTTCTCACCTCTTCCCTTATGGTGCTCAGATTCTGTAGCCCGTTGTTGTGGTCCTTTGTTGGAAGTCCTCAACTCCTGCCAGTAATCCCTAGAAAATATATTCAAGGCCACGATTTCTCACCTCTTCCACCAGAGTCCAAGCTACCATCCTCTCCACCCTGGATTTTACCACAGCGCCCTCATTGTCCCCTTCCCTTGCAGAGTGTCATCCTGTCAGTGTCTCAGTTTATGTCACTCTTCTGCTCAGAATCCTCCCATGGCTCCTGTCTACCTCAGAGTGAGAGTTGATGCCCATACAGAGCTCTCAAGGCCCTACATAGTCTCCCCCCCGACCCCATCCCCCCAGTTCATACTCCAACACTGTCTTCTACAACTCATTTTATTATGGCCACACTGGCCTTCTGGGTGTTCCTGAATCACGCAGAGCTGTTCCCACTTCATTGCCTTTGCACTTGTTGTTCCTCTGTGTGCTACACTGTTTCCCAGATGCCTCCATCCTCCCCCATTGCCTGGTTCAGGCCTTACTCAGCTGCCACCTTCCTGAGCCCTCTCAGCTGCACTGTTTAAACTTGTAGCTCCCACCCGGAGCCCCACTTTCCTTTCTGCTCCATTTTTTTCTCTTATCACCATTAGCACACTAATTTATCTCCCCTTTGCATTATCTGTATCTCTTCCCTAGGATATGAACTCCAGGAGGATGAAACCTCTGGGCTTTGTCTACTTCTATAACCCAACTGGTTTAGGTTGAATGCTCTCTTCGTCTTTTCTCATTCTCACCTGTTCACTCAGTCTAGATATATCCAACTCCTCCCTGCTGCATGCCTGCACCTAAACATGGCCATGGCTGCAAGTACACCCCACTCACTCACATACAAATACATGTTGTACGGTCTCACACTCATGCACACTCACATGGACCAGCCCTACCTCAGCACCATGACCACAGCCCCAATGCGTTGTCCAGCAAACCACCATGTTTCCCTGCCTCCACTCTCTCCAAGCCTCCCATATACTGTAGAATCTCCATTTCAGTTTACCTCTCTGGGAAAGAAATAAAAAGAAGCACTTCAAATACTAAAAACATGTATAGAAATCTTTTGGGGAACTTTGCTGCTCCTCCAGGAGCAGGAGGGAGGCAGGGTATCAGGGGAGGTTTTCCTTTTCTTAAGTTTGGGGATGGTCATGCTGCCAGAGCTAATCCAATGGAGGAAGGCAATTCAGTGAGGGAGGGGAGAGGGGAGGATCTCAACAGAGTCTAGGTGATGTGCAAGATGGATCTAATATACACTCAGAGGTTAGGAGCACAGACACTGTGGACAGCAGCAAAGGGAAAGCCGAGAACTTGACACAGCATTCCCTGCTTTCCTCCTGGTCCTTTGCCTGCTCCCTGTTGGGATGCCCTGTGGAAGACCCCTGGCTCAACCCTCGCTCCTCTTCTCCTACCCTTGACTGTTAATGCCATTGAAACACTGGAGGCCCTAGCTGGGACTGCAGCCTGCACCTCTCCCCTGAGCCCCGAGACCCTATGCACAGTGGCCTACACTGAAACTGTGCTTCACATCTGGAGGCTCTCTGGGCATAGCAGGTCTTCACCTCCCCTTGAACAGATTGCCCACCCCTCCTAGTAAACATAGCCCCAGCCTTCCCACTCAGTCCAAAATCTTGACTCTTTCCTGTCTCTATTTTCTTTTTTCTTATTTTTTAAAATTTGCTCACCCTAATCCAATAGCACTCCTATCAGCCCCTATTCCAGACATGTCCAAAATACCTCTGTTCTTCATCACCAGCACCACCACTGTGCAGGCCTAAGCACTTGCATGGACCATGGCTGTAGTGGCTCCCATCCTCACCCTTGAGTCTGTCCTCAGCATGGCAGCCACAGTGATGCTGCTTAGATAGAAACAACATGAACAGCTCCCGTGGGAGACCCTCCCTGGCCTTCCATCCCTCTCAGATGGAAGCCATACTTCTTTCCTGTTGAGTGCTGCACCTTCTAGCCCCACGATCTCTGCCTCACTCCAGAGCTCATCAAGCATTCCTGCTCTGGCCTTCATACTGGCCAGTGTCCATCTGGAACACTCCTCTTTTGGATTCAGAATGATCAGGGCTCTTTCTCCCTCTGCTTCACCCTATACGAAGCAGCTTAGGCTGCTACCCAGGGTACTGTACTGTGGCCTGGAAGACTTCAACAGCAGACATTTATGTGTGTTTCTGGAGGCTAGTAGCCCCAGATCAAAGCACTGAGATATCCTGTATCTTGTGAGAGCCTGTTTTCTGCTTCATAGATGACCATCTTCTGTCTGGGTCCTTACATGGCAGAAGAGGTAAAGGAGCTCTCAGGGTCTTTATATAAAGGTACTAACTCCATTCATGAGAGCTCCACCTCCCAATACCATCACAGTGAGGCATTTCAACATATGAATTTTGAAATTTTGGTAGGACACAAACAGCACAGCTGTAGCACAGCCCAAAAGCACCTCCTCTGAGAGCCTCCCTGATCACTCGCTCTTCTCCTTTCTTTGTCTTATAGTGTCTACAACCGCCTGGCCTTATAGCATGGATCCACATTTTTTGTGAGCTAATGGCTACTTTCCTCCTCTAGAATGGAAGACCCTGAGGACAGGGCTTTGTGCTGTGCACTATGAGATCCTCAGTCTCTAAAACAGGAACACAGTAGCCATTCAGAGACTTTTGTTGGATGGATGATTCTGGAATTAGCTTTGAGATTAGACAGACTTAGATTCCAATCCCACTCTTATCCATTATGTGACCTCAGGCAAGTTACTCAATCTCTCTGAGTGTCAGTTTCTTCAGCTGTAAAGTGATAGACGTTATAATATTCACCTCAGTGATTCTTGTGAAAAATTGGAACAATACATGCAATTATAAAATGAGCTCCCAAAATGGTGGCAATGGCATCATTATACACATCAGGAAAGGAAGGTTTCAAGTAGGAAAAGACAGCCTCAGGCAACCTGGATCTGTGGGGAAGTGGAGGCCAGTGGGCAGCCCAGGCCTCAGGGTGTGAAAGGGAGAGCAAACAAAGGCCACATAGGCCTATGGGGGCTTGGGTAAGTCTGAGAAGATGACGTCTTCAGAAAAGCTTCAGAGGCAGGCACTACAGGGGCTACAGGGAGGACTGTAGGGTCACTACAGGGAGAGGCTTTATAATCCCAGCCTCTGTTCTTTCCTAAGCTGAAGAGATCAAGCCCTCCCTAGGTCCATGCCTGATTGGCCAGAGTACCACTGGCCCACTTCCTGGGTGAGCACTGGTGTGCTGAGCCTCACACCTCATTGAGAGGCACACTGGCTCCTTAGAGAATTATCTTCCCCATTGTGGATCTCATTCACCATCCATGTGTTTGACCTTGGGCAGGAATAGTCACATAGCTGGGAAGCTGACAGCCTGGCAACCAGTGATAGGGACCTTGTCTCAGAGAAGCAGTTGCATCAGCCCAAGGAAGGGCGCTACAGGGCCACAGGTCCTAGAACACCATGTGTGTGTGCATGTGTGTGTGCCTGTGCACTTGTGTGTGTGATATAATATGGGAATTCCCATGAAGACCCAAAGCTGAGGAAACAATAAGCACACTCACATTCTAAACAGACACTGGACACATCCTAAATGGAGTCCACACTGGGGCAGGCACAGTCACCCATAAGTTATAGTCTCAGAAAGGCTAGATAGCTGCCCAGAGGGCATCCCTGAGGGCAGTTTTGGGAGACTACAATACCACGTTGTCCTTGTCTCTCTAAGTGGCCTTCAGCCTCTCTACCTCTGGCCAAATGAGAAGGCCTGAGAGAGCCCCCAGAGCATGCAGGGCCGGTGCCACTGGGTTGCTGGCTCTCCATCCCTCTGTGCAGTAGAAGCAGCAGCAGCAGATCCTAAACCTTCCTTGGTCTGCAGGGTCAGGCTCAGAGGGCCTGGGTATGAACCACCTTCAAGCAGCCCACTCAGAAGAGCATCATCCAGGCTAAATAGGGAGCCACTGAGGAGGTCAGTCAGCTCAAGGCCCACTGGGGTCAGGGGCAGGGCAAGGTGGGCACACCTGCCTCAGCTCTTCCCAGAGGCCATCACCCTGCCCGCAGAAAGAGACTGCCCAGTCGAGGACTACCACCCCCACCAAGACCAAACAACCATGTCACCCATTAGGTAAAAAGACAGTTCCCCCTGGTCTCGAATCTCCTTTCCACTGCAACTCTGGAGAGGCCAGAATCAGAATTGATAGAGAGAGAAGAATTAAGGAGAGTGAGCGACCAGGCCCTCTTTCCCCTGTTGACCTGGCTGAGCACAAGTGGGAGTTTTTTAAAAAACATTTTATCTCATTGTGGTATGAACACTTACCATGAGATCTACCCTCTTAACCAGTGTCCCAGGGTACCATACAGTTGACTGTGGACACCTCTCTAGGGCTTTCCACCTTCATTTTCTGAAACTGCTCATTGATTAGCTAGTCCCCACTTACCCCCAGCCCCTAGCAACCACTATTCCACCCGTGGATTCTATGAATTTGACTATTTTAGATTCTTCATATAAATGGAATCATGCAGCATTTGTGCTTCTGTGACTAGCTTATTTCACTTAGGACCTTTAAAATGGATATAAGACCAAAGCTTTTGTTGTGGACTAGACTTTTCCCAGAAGGGACTAAAAAGTTATAGAATTGGCCCACAATGCAGTCCCAGGTCAAGAGGAGATACACAAAGTACATTCTGACAATGCAAAGGGAGGGCAGAAGCTGTGTCCCCATTGCAGGGCCCCATCATCTTCCCTGCCTGTCTCTCCTACACCAAAGGCCCTCCTCCCATGCCTGCTCAACTCAGGGCCTCCTGGCTGCAGGCATTACCTGTAGGAGACCAGAATTAAAATTATATTGTGAATGAGTAATTGCTTTGAATACCAATTTGCTTAACTGGGTGAGAGAATGTGTAAACTTGCTAACAAACATTGCCATACTCCATATGTGTTTTCCCCACAAAACATGAAGTAGGGGTGGCAGCCCCTTGCCAGCTCGAGGAGCTCTCCTGAACTGATCAGATAGCAAGACAAGGGCCAGATGGACAGCTGTGTCCTGGGGCCCTGGAGCCACCCAGCTCAGGTGGAAAGAAAAGGAATCCATGGCTGGGTTGATAACCCTGGGAAGCTGTGGATGCAGTGTAGGCATTGTGGTCAGGGAGGCTGTAGAGTAACGGAAGAACCAGACAACAATGACCAGGATGAACAGTCAAGGTCATTTCCAACCCAGAGCTGCTGTGACCCCAGCAACTGATAAGTACATGCTTACTACAATGTGTACAATAGATCATAGTAACTCCTCCAACACCCTTCCCACAGACATTTTGAAAGATGAGACATTCTGTGACCTTGAGGTGCAATCACACTCTCTTAAAGTTACAATGGTTGGATTTCAGGGAATACAAGGATCTTCCCCGATTGAGGTCTGCGGCACCCGCACAGCTAGCACTTTTCAAAGCAAACTATAGTCATTGCTTCCAGACCTAAACCCCATCACTCCTTTATAAATACAAGAACAGATACAGACTCTGAAAGTGTGGGGGTGGGGGGGCAGAAATCATTGATGGAAAAATCACTATACTTGAAAAAAAGAAGCAAGAGATATGGATGAGCATGAAGTGACTGAAGATGGCGACAGAGATAAGGAAGAAAGGAAGAGATGGAGAGAAGAGGAGGCCAAGAGGGGAAACTGAGTCTGTGCATTTCCATTATAAGGTCCCTTCCCCTGAGACTGAAATTAGAGGGACAATTGAGCCTCCTTTCAAAGAATCCTGCCTAGAGGGCTCTCCACCAGTCTAGGAAGTGAGAGGGATCCTTCCAGTGTCTTTAGGAAGATGCTCAAATCCAGGGATCCCTAAGTGGCCAGCTGAGTAGAACACCCACAATGACTTAAGGAGCAAAACCTGTCATCTAGCAGCTGCAGGATTTCTAACATCCAGGCTTTGACTCATCCCCTGTGATGGCCAGAGCTCGCCTTTGTTCCCACCTGCAGAAACAAGGGTGTCTGTGAGGACTTTGGACTCAAGCCACATCTGGAACTCCTCCATCCACATCTGCAGCCCAGGGAAAAGGCAAGATGAGCTAGGGGCATTGAATGCACTTGTGGTTTTCCCCTGTGAGGGCTTCTTTATTGGAAGGGAGAATGTCTACTGGGTCAGACAAAAGGTATGTGAACACAAGACTCAGTCATTGAGAAAGTGCATCCATAGTCCCACTGTCCAGTGACGGCCCATGGTGGCTTTTATGGGAAACACTGCAGAAGGGATGCAAACACCCCACAGAGGGTGGGGCAGTGCAAGCAGGGGTGGGGGAGCTAGGAGGGAACTTTGTAGACCTTTTAGTCAGCTTCGAAGATTCTTTGATGATAGCCCTTTCTGGAGATCCACTCCCATTTCTTGACTTTAAGAAAACATGTTTATCATAGATAATTTGGAAAGTGCAGAAAAATAAATGTATGTTTGGAGAAAATAATACCACCTCTAACCACTACCCAGCCACCACTCAAAAGCTACTACCTCAACATGCTATTTCCTTTTATTCCTTTCTCATAGGTATTTTTTTGAATACTTAACATAATTTATATTTATAGGGTCCTGTTTTTTCTTCTTAAATCATACTGTAAGCATTTCCTCCTGTCACTAAGAATTTCCATGCATCACTTCAATAGCTGCATAATATTCTATTATATAAGCGTATCAGAATTTACATAACCAACTCCCTAATGTGGAATGTTTAGATTGTTCTCTTTCTTTTATTTCCCATTTTAAACCAAATTGCAGTATACTTTCCTGAGCATGAATTTTTGTTTCCTTTTCAGATTATTTCTCTAGGATCAATTACTAGAAGTGGAATTTTTGATTCTTAGGGTGACACATTTGCCAAATACTGTATGAGAGAATTAAAGGTGGCCATTTTTGAAAAATCTCACTTTGAGGCTATTTTGATATTGTTGACAATGGCGATAATGGTGACAATGATGATAATGAAACAGCCAACTTGTGCTGGCCACTGTGCTAGGTGCTCACCACACACTAACTCACAAGGAGCCTATGCAGCTGTGCCATCACATTTCAAATGTGAGGAAGCTGAGGCTAGAAAGGCCACAGCAGGGGACACCTGGGTGGCTCAGCGGTTGAGCATCTGCCTTCAGCCCAGGGTGTGATCCTGGAGTCCCAGGATCAAGCCCCATGCCCTGCATACAGCCTGCTTCTTGCTCTGCCTGTGTCTCTGCCTCTCTCTCTCTCTCTCTCTCTCGAATGAATAAATAAATAAATAAATAAATAAATAAATAAATCTAAAAAAAGAGAGAGAGAGAAAAGAAAGGACACAGCACTTCCCAGGATGGTCCAGGTGTGGTCTAGGCAGGAGCTCAGTCGTACTGTGGGACTGCCTTTTGCTGTGGACCTCACTCCTTCACCTGTTCACCCCTGAGCCTGGTTGACACAGCCAGTGTGCACACCTCATAGGTATGCAGGCACTCAGCCCTGAGCCTGGCAGGTGGAGGCTTTCTGCACCCTCACTCTATTCTAGTCTAGATGGAGCTGTGTATCCAGGGCCATCTGTACTCCAGTCACTTCTGCTGGAGCTCAGAGCTAGAAGCCAAGAAAATGTTGATTAGGATACTATTGTCCCCTCCTAGCTCCTCAAAATATCCCTAAGCATCCATTCCCTTTGCCATTTTGGTGCCCCAGACACCTTTCTTTGGAGAACCACTTCCCTGCTGCATCATCAGAGCCCAGGAATACTGAAATAAATCAGCAAAGGTTGTTTGCCCTTCCAGAGGTCTCACTGCAGACACTCAGCATGCAGATGGACATCCAGGGGGCAGCTGAGACTTTCAGAGTTTCCAAAGAACAAGGCAAAGGAGACTACAGTCTCAATGATCAGACATTGATCAGAGACCAAGTGTACCTGCGAGATGCTGGCACAGGGCCCTCAGTCCTCTCACTCAGCTCCAGTCACGGGGGCAGGCAAGGGAGCCAACACAGGTGACAGATTCTCACAGTTACCACCATGCCAAGTCTGAAACTACATCAGCTGGCTCCTTAAAGGAAGGACACTAAGCTCAGGTTGTGATGAGGACAGCTGGGACTGTGACTTCTTATTTTCATTGCTAAGAGAGTACCATCCCCCACGACTTCCATTTACCAAAGCTTTATATCACCTCCTTGCAGAGAGGAGGTGTGTGATAGCATTGTAACTGAGCACGTGGTCTATAAGCCACTCTGTCAGGAGCTCAGTGGTTTTCAAAGACAGGCTCCTGGACCAGCACATCAGCAGCCCCTGGGAACATATTTAGCAATGTAAATTTTCCGGCCCATTCTAAGCATGCTGCGTCAGAATCGGAGGTGGGTGCAGAGATCTGTGGTATCACAAATCCACCAGGAAATCCTGATGCACACTCAGATTGAGAACCCATGCCTATCAGCCCCCACTAACCCTATCAGAAAGAGGTTTTACTCTCTACTTTACAGAAATGGAAAGGAGGCTCCTAGAGGTGAGCTAACTTGCCTGAGAAGTTCTGCGCTCCAGCATAGGTGTAGTCCTACCTCATGGGGCTTTGTACCTGACATAATGATGATGTGGTACCACAACAGGCCCACACAGAGGTCCTCTGGCCCCACCCAGAAATTGTGACTTCTCCACTATGAACTTGCCCCCCCATGCCCTCTCACCACTGCACCCAGTTCCCCCTGCCTGCATTGCCTACCCTGCCATCTCCATAGGTCAGCCGTGGGGGGCCTCCTCTTCCTCCAGAAAGCCCTTCCTGAGAACATCAGACAGCTACCCTTCCTAAACTTACCCACAGGCATTTGTCTCTGTCTGTTACACAGTAGGCTCCTTAAAGGTAAGGCCCTTGCTTCGCTAGAGATGACATCATGCAAAATAGTAGGTGCTAAAGAAATGTTGCTGAGGAAAGGAAGAAGAAACAAAATCACGAGCGTCTGCACTATCATGTCAAAGACACTGGGAGTCCTGGGGCTGAGTCTGATGGGTGAGTCCCCTCTGCAAAACCCCCAGGCATATCTTTATTGCTCATTTTGACACTCTACATTTTGACACTTTATTGCTCATTTTGACACTCTACATTTTCTACTCTATTGAAAAGTCTCTTTTCACATAAATATGTTGAATCTCCTCAATCAAGTCATAAGCTCCCTGGGGGTACACCCCATCCTCTCCACATCCCTGGGGCTGGGCAAATGCTACCTGCTTAGCCAACATTTCTGGCTTGCAAGAGAGATGGACAGACAGCAAATAATAAGCTGTTCGTTTATTACTTTGTAGCACTACTATCCTGAGATCAACTCTTCCCCAGTTGTAGCTTAACTGTTATATCCTTTCAGGGTATGATAACAACAAACCATCAAAGAATAGGAAATGTGGTCGACATTTTTCCTACCAAAATATAAAAGTCAGATAATAAACTTCAGTTGTCAACTGCTTTCTGCTTAACTGGCATAAGAAATTGCCAGATTTCTTATGCCAATAGGCAAGAATCTAGCACAGGAAGAAGAAACTCCAGTGGGAGTGAAGAACTTTCTAGGGCCACAAAGTTTCCTGTCCCTTCCCCAATAGCTGCCCTCCCCCTGAACCCAAATCATATTCATGCAAAGTCATTGCTGTGGGAGAGTTGACTTTTCTAACCAGATCTGTAGTCCCCTTGAAATAGAATGCTCTGGGTAAGTGGCACAGAGCTTGGCAAATTGCCAGGCGGTGGTGTGGTTGCCTCTGCATTGCTGTCATAGACAGGGTTGTCATGGCAGGAATTCTCCCAAGGACTCCATGACAAACCTGTGTTCCCCTTCATGGTTTTAAAACTGAAATAATCTTCCTCTTCCCAGAACACTTAGGTCTCCTTTTCCAAAGGCATTCTCCCTCTTGACTAAAAGGAACTCAATCCCCAGAGGCCTCAGCCCTGGCCGAAATTCTTGCCCCTTTGCTGGGCCAGGCGGACATGGGAAGCAGGGAGCAGGCACTTCCGACATAACTCGTGAGGCACAAGGAAAATCTGTTAGAGATGGGCAGGAGGTGTGAAGACAACACCTCGCAGGAAAGAAGAGAACTCCTGGCACAGCTTCATCAGACAGACAACACAAAAGATGGGAGGTCCTTAGTGGCAACAAGGGGTTGACCTATGTCCCTGGAGCCAGTGCCTAACCACTGCTCTCTGTCAACATCGGAAAATACCCTCACCTCCCAACCCCCAGGGCCCAGCTGCTGCTAAAGTCCTGCATCCTGTTGGCTATGTCCAAGCTGCCAGCTGGAACTGGGAATGTCACCTTAAATGAGAGAGCTTCCATAGAAATCTTGCCCAGTGCCTAAGCCTAGTAAATACACAGAGAACCTATGCAGTGCTCCTCCTCCTCCAGAGCCTCAGAAGCCTGAACCCCCAGGATACATGGCCTCATCTCCACGATCAGGGGTCATTCTTCCCACTTGCCATCGCACCCCTACCCCTGTTACAGGGCAGCTTCCCTAAAGAGAGTTTCGGGTAGTAACAGCCCTCCCCCTTCCTCTCCTTCTGGAAACTCATCAGTTCAGCTCACAGGAAGCATCTGTTATCCCTGTCCTTGGCACATGGCCCAGGCCCTGGCCTTGTGGCGATGCCTGTGGCTAGCCACACTGGGGATTTGGAAGCCCAGAGCTGTCACACAACATGGCCACCTTGCCGCCATGACCCATACTAGCTTTTGTTTGGAGTGAGGCCATGCTTTCTTCACCATCTGCCTGCTCACAGTTGGGCTCCCTTGAACCCAACACTGAAGGACTAGGCATTCTCTCTTACAGTGCTGTGGTTTGAGCCAGGCCCTCCAAACAGCTTGGTGAATGCTACTGGTGTGTGCACAAATGAAATCTAAGCCCCACCAAACAGTATTTACTCTGGCTGCCTATGATGGGGCCTGATGATTTCTGAATACCTCTCTCTGTGTGTCTCTCTCTCCCCTCCCCTCTCTTCTTCTTCTTCTTTTGCTTCTCTCCCTCTCCCTTCCTCTCTCTCTCTAGTTGGGTCCCACCAGTGGTTGGGATTTACCATTTGACAAACACTGCCCTAAATAAGTTGTATGTCATAATCACATCTCCCAGTGAAACCATAAGCCCCCTGAGGTTAGAGACTCATTCTCTATTTCCTGAAAGCTCCTCAGTCCCTATGGTAATGCTGGGAACACAGAGACACTCAGCATCCAGATGTTGATTCACTGTCAGCCAAGACTGTGGTGGGAATCCATGACGAGCATCCATCCTCTGCAAGGACTCCCAACATCTGTTAGTGGGTCGCTTCGGTGACTGACATTGAATTATGTGCAAACCAGAGTGACAATAAGAGTGAAATCAAACTAGTGGTGACAGGATGTGAGGATGGTCTGGCTATGATATCTGTCACCCCACTGATCACCAGGGTTGATTCAGCAGATCTGGCTATCTAGGGGGTATTTCCTTCCTTCCTTCCTCACCACTCCATGTGTGTCCCTCCCAAAGCCGCTCCCTCAGTCAGAGGACGACCTTCCCTGATAGAGAAGGATGGTTCTTTGGACAAGGATATTTGAGTAACGGCGCTCTCCTGCTAAAATCTCCAAATAAGTTCTTAAGTCCATCTGTAGGAGAATGTAGGGTGGTCAAGCTTCCAAGACTCCAGACACATCCAAATGAGGCTCTGTATGTGGCAGTCTGCCTCTCTTTAAAAAAAAAAAAAAAAAAAAAAAAAAAAGTGGTGACAACTCAGTAAACACCTATTCTGAGCTATGTGCCATTAGGTATTGTCTCCATAATATATAGAAAATATTTATCATGTGTGGTCATGTCACTTCTAATCCCTACCACAGGGTGGGGAGGGTTGTTCATCTTGTTTTACATACACAGAAACTAAAGTCAGTCAATATTAAATATTTTGCTGATACACCACTGTGAAATTCTGTGCCAAGACTTGAACCAAAAGCTGTCTTCACAACAATGTGGACAATGCAAAGTACAGTTTGATTCTCAGTTCTCCCAAAGGGACCAGGCTTTCAAATAACATTCAACAACTGTTCTTGGGTGCCAGGCACAGTAGCCTGATTCTGGGCATAGAGCTATGAGTGGGGCTAACATGTTCCAGGATTTGTAGAGCTTTCTCTCTGGTGGGGGCATCGCAATCTTGAGGGGAGCCAAGAAGGGAAATCACAGAATACTTTGGATCTCTATGAAAGAGTTGAGGCCTCCCATCCCTGTCCATGAAGGCTACACCATGGTTTATTTCTGACCTCAGACCTACACCCAGCTGTAAATAACACCTTGTTCTGCAGTGCTCACCCCACCATCTCCAGAGGTGAGAGCTGAAAGCACAGGCTTCGAGCAGTTGTTTTTAAAAGAAAAGGAAACAGCAGTCCTTTCTAACCCTGACTGGGTTGGACAAACTGGCATAAGAAATGCTGGCCTTTACGTGGACCATTCTAAGTGGCAATTCTGGATATTTGAACTTCTGTGACCATCCATGCAGACTTAAGGAAGGGGCCACTCTTTTTTCTTACTGAATCGTGCGATCACTTAATGATTGAGGAAGGTCTACAATGCCAGTGTCTGAATACACTCACCCATGTATACACGTATACATGCCTACATGCATTTCTTTATGAAGTATTATTCAGCAAATATTTATTGAGCACCTACTGTGTACTAGGTGGCTAAATTCCAGGTTGCTCTCATTCACCCTGGATCTCAAAGCAGATGCCACTTGAACTTCCTGCCCTTCCGGCCTCAGGTGGAGGCTATGAAGCACTTAGAAGCTGATCTGACTGCTCCTCCTGCCTCCCCTTCTCTCCCCATGCTGACTCCTGCTGTGTGCCTGCTTTGTCTCTTTACTGACTTGAGGACCTCTTTTAACCTCTTCCTCACCTCCAGGCTCTAGGCTGGTTCTTCTCCTCCTCTGCCTCCAACCTTTCCTCGGCTCCCTGCACTGTCCTTCCTGGCACCACAGCTGGTTTCTTATCAGAAAAAGGCATCTGAAAGCTGCGCTGGGGAGAATGACCTCATCCCACTATAATTAAAGTGATTATCTGAGCAGAAAGGGCTATTATGAAGAAGTCTTCTCTGTTTTAATATGCATAGCCATTGTAACGGGAACATGGGATTTCCATGTTAACACTGATATTTCTGTGGTCTAATAAATCCTTCCTCTCACTTATCTCCCAGAGGAGAGAGAAGACACTGTGCTGGAAGTGATGTGCAGGTTCCTGCTCTCCTTGAGATGCTAGCCCTGTGGCCAGACCATAGCACCTTGGAAAAACACTCAGTAATTTGGTAGTGCCCCAGGGTGGCCCTTCCCACAGGAGAGCCATTCAGAGATCACAGAGGGGCCTGGGGGAGGAGCCTCCAGACAGGAGCCATCCTGGGAAGGACATCTTCAAGAGAGAAAAGAGAAAGTACTCCACAGAAGTGAGTGTGAGCAAAATCAGGGCCCACCATTGGGCAAGCTGTGTGACCTTGGGCAGGTCACTCTCTGATGCTCAGTGTCACACCTATAAAATGGACTGGTAATACCACACGCCTCATCAAACTGTGGCAAAGACCACCTGATATGACGGGAGAAAGGTAACTAAACCAATACGTGGCATGTACAGACCCTCCACGTGTGGGGACACCTCACAAATAGTCTGTTTTTACCATTCTCGTGAGAAATGCTGAGGTCCAAAGGCAGGTGGTGCTGGCAACAGGTGCATTACTGCCCACCTTCATGCTCACCACCAAGCATGTCTCCCCAATGTCTGCCCAGTGCTGGAGCCTGTCCCTCACCCCACTTGCACTGTTTCAGAGATGCCAGACCTGAGTCTGCCTCCACTGTGGTTCACATGTTCTCGCCAGACTGGCCAGTGGCCAGGCAGAGCCAGAAGCCTGTCCATGCTCACACTGCCTCCTGTCCACTCAGTGTGTTTGTAGAGCCGTGCACCTGTGAGCAGGGGGTGCAGGCACAGCTGGGGTGCTGCTAAATATGGGAAACTTTTTCTCCCCACTTAGGCTCTTCTCTTCTGTTCACAGAACTCGACACTGGCACATTTTTCATGTCATTGGGGGCAAACATTGCCATCATTGCAGGTAAGCTATCCTGGGCCTCCAAGCCAGGAGGGTCAGATGGAATGCCCAGGGTAGAACCCGCCTTCAAAGCAAATGCCTGAATGAGAATGAGGCTGCATGGGGGCCTATATGTAAGCCCCTCTAAAACTCATAAGTATTCCCTTCCCCCATTACTCCCAGGCTCCAAGTGACCCACCCCCTATTGCCCAGACTTCAGACCTCTTCTAACTGCTCATGAGTCCAAACAGAAATGAAAGGCTGACGTCTGCGCATATCCCATGCATTTGCACAGCATCCTCCAGAATCCTCTCCCTCTTCAACTCTTTTTTGGTTGATCCCTGCTTCCCTGCCAGATTCATGCAGCCCTCACCTTCAGAAAGTGTGCTGGAACTAAGGTAGGATGATGAGCAGTGAATCACACTCCACCCAACTTGTCTTAAGTGCTTCCCATGGCCCTGTCTTGTTTCCCCAATAGTGCAAAGAGGGCAGTCACCAGGGCCTAGCCTTCTGGGCACTTTCAGGGCTTTAGCACCAAATCTTGTGTCCCAGGAAACTTCTCAGTTGGGATTACTCTGGTTTTAAAACTGAAAGTCCCAAGGAAGGGCCCATGAACCCCTTAGTTTTAGGTAAATGCATGCAGCTCATTCTGCAAGTTTTGCATAGAGACATGTCTTCCTCAGTAGACCAAGTGCCCCTGAGCAAAGTTCCCTTCTGGGATCCTATTCCAGCCTCAGCCTGCACCAGGCTGAGTGGAGGTAGGGGGAGCAGAAGGAGAGAGAGGGGCAACTCAGATGGGCACAAATAAGGGTGAGCACACTCTGGGCAGGAGGAAGAAGGGCAAGAACAAACCAGTCTGTCTGGGGTTGGTGTTTATTATAGCAAAGTATCTGTCCTGCCCCAAGCCCTGTGCATCCTGACCCCCTGTCCCTAGTTCCAGATACCTTCTCCAGACAGAGCCATGCATTGCTTCCCTCCTGCAGGTGTGATCGCCGCTATAGCCTTTGTCCTGATCTGCCTCCTGATCTTCATGCTACGCTACATGTACCGGCACAAGGGCACATACTACACGAACGAGGCCAAGGGCACAGAATTTGCCGAAAGTGCAGACACAGCCCTGCAGGACGATCCTTCCCTCCAGGACACAGGTGACAACAGCAGAAAGGAGTACTTTATCTGAAGGGCACCAGGCCTCACCTCCCCCAATGCCTCCTTCAACTCCATGAGAGAAGATGCACCCCACAACCCCACCCTTCTCTGCACTACCAGGAGGACAATAAGAGCACCCACCTCATCCCCAAGATATGCACCTGGTCGGGAACACTAGGTGTCATCCTGGGTAGAGAGAGGAAAGAAGGAGGAACTGAGCCACAAGAGGACTGTCCCAGGCACCCAGAGCTGCAGTGGCTACCCAGGAGGCCTGCCTTTGTTCTGCCAGAGGGAGAAAGTCTTGGTCCTCCTGGGCGGTACAATTTGTCATCAGCATGATGTGAAAGTCCTTACTAGGTGGGTGGGTCTGAGGGCTGGGGCAGCAAGGAAGTGAGTCATCTGTAAGCTGACTGGGGATAATGGCATCAAATGTCAGTCCTTGACATTTGGGGGGAACAGCAGGTGCCAAAGCTAAAAGGCACCTTAGTCTCCCATTGATCCAGCTCTAAATGATTAGAAATAAATTTGAAATGTAACCAAGCATTCAGAGTCAAACAGCATTACTGTAATTGTCTAGAGAAAGATAACTACCACTCAGGCCTTGCTTTTCACCAGTGTGACTTTGTGTTCTCTGGTACAGTCTGCATGAGTGGGACTGGGATCATCCACTTCCATCCCCATTGGCTTGTCTCAGCATAGACTGCACAGAGGGGTCCTGAGCCCCCGGGGGAAGGAGGGCCTAGTGACCAGATTTCTTTTTTCCCTATGTAGGCACAAACTTCATGAAACAAATATAAGAGTGGAATGTTCTTCTAAAAATAGGCTGTCCTAGCTGCCAGGGCACTGGCTGAAGCACTGATTATCTAAGCATGGTATTAGAAAAACTACTATGGTATTAATACTATGGTATTAGAAAAACTAACTAGTTATATGTTAAATAACTATGAGTGAACCCATCCTTCCTGCAATAACAATGGCTACAGCACAGACTGCAGAGTGCCATTGCTCTGGGTTTGGGCCTTGGATTCCCGTTTCCTGGTCCTGGGACCTTGGGCAACTCACTTGACCTTTCTGGCATCAGTCTTCTCATCCCTAGAGTGGACATGACTCCATGGTAGTGTTGAGGAGGAAAATTTTCCTCTACTCTCCAAGATCCTTCTGGCTGGTCTAAGAATCAAGTTGACATGAAACAGATTGGCAGGAAAAATCAAATTTAATATCCTAAGTACTAAACATGGAATTCCAAAAACAGTCAGGCAAAATGAGGTATATATGCCATCCTGACTAAGTAGAAAAGGGTAGGGGTCTGGGACTTCGAAGGAAAGGAAAGCTCATTCCCAGGATGGTGAAAAAGAGTAAATGCTTAGTAAACAAATGTTTGTTAGGCCCTTTAGGAACAATGGGACATGGAAAGGAATCTTAACACAGACTTTCCTGAACCCCTCCCTGTCTACCTCCTCTGGTTATATTATAATGTAGTTATCTATGGTGATAGTTCCTTTTCTGAAGCAGGTCCTTTGTGTAAATTCTTTTCCGCAGTTAAGGGGAAGGTCAGAGTTTCTTCCTAAGCCTTTGGGGCCTTGATTGTTTCCAGCTCAAAATAATCTACATGCCAAAGTGGGCCCATCCTGAGGGACTCATTCTGAATCCCTACAGTACAAAGTCTCAGGGTTGATGGCAGGAACAAATGTGGCAGGTGCTCAGTGCTGTCTTCTAGTGTCAATAATTGGCAATAGAAATGCAGCACATATGGATTAGTTAATGAAAGTTGCTCATTGCATCATTTCTCAGCACTTTCTGAGGAGGAGTGATTGTCATTTAAAATGAATAATAGGGAGAGAAGATGAACTTACTGAATAACTTCCTTTGTAAGAGTCTTTCTAAGATTCCCAGCAGCTCAGCAATCACTCAGAGACCAGCAGGCCCAGGTTTAAGACTGCAGCCCAGGCAGCCAGGAACTCCCTATGACTCAGGTGTCTTGAGGCTGCACCATCTACACCTGGGAGTCATAAAGGTGTCCCATCATTCTCCCTAGGGGAATAATGGGATCCAAGCTCTGCCAGGAATGGCCACTGTGCAAAAGAGCTGGAAGTTATAGGGTTGTCATGGGTGTGGGGAGAGAAATAGAAGAAAAGAAGCTGGTGATAGTCAAAAGGTGAGACTTTTCCCTGAGTAACCCGAGTTCTCTGGCCTACTACCTTTTCATCTATCAAATCAAGGGTTTGGCTACATCCGTATGTCCCAAACTGTGACCTATATAATACCAGCCTGGCAAAA
The DNA here is from genome assembly GCF_003254725.2 of Canis lupus dingo. Classification (NCBI taxonomy): domain Eukaryota; kingdom Metazoa; phylum Chordata; class Mammalia; order Carnivora; family Canidae; genus Canis; species Canis lupus. The sequence goes on along the minus strand of NC_064261.1, from coordinate 24,802,561 downwards.
TAGTGATAAACAGCCCAATCAAAAAGGGTGTTCCATGTGCAAATAAATGTGTAAAATGATGTGTTAAGCAAAGTTAAAGCCGTGCGAGGCTTCCAGGCATCTTTAGGGTTCCAATGTGTACGATAACTCTTGGAGAGTGGGGGGTATAAGGGGATGAATGCTGCATCTCTCAAATACATTTTTCCAGAGACTCTATTTCTTCCCAGAATACTTTTTAGAAACCTGAATGCCAAGAGTCCCCAAAACATGTTTGGGAAACACTGAACTAACCAATTAGCCAACATCCCTACCTGTTATAACATCACTTCAGGGTTTTGAGAATCTGGGGGCATATGGCCTCGTCTTCAAGGATTGTGAGCACAGATCACTGTCCAGTGGGCACAGAGCACCCAGAACCCCCACACAGGCATGCCTTGCTATAAAAAAAAAGTCTCCAGGGAAAGGATAAGCCCAGGATATCCCCTCACCCATGCCTCCACAGGTGTCTGTGCTAGAAAAAGATGCCCCTCCACACTCCCCCTGCCCCAGCCCCACAGCAACCTGTACTGACTGATCTCTGAGAACTGGCCCCTTCCTCCCCTGGCCTTTGCCCTCTGTGCCCATCCAATGTCCTAGCAAAGTGTAATAAAGCACAGTCTACTCCCAGCCCTCAGGCCCAGCCAGAATCAGACATGGATGCTGCCAGGTTGGGTCATCCAAAGTGGCCTATCCAGATGCCCCCAGGAGGGAGTTGTCACAAGCTAACTGTAGAAGCAAGAGAGCCACAACAGTGAGCACATATCCCCACAGGCACCTAGTACATGCTGGTGTGCAAATAAATAGTGCTCTGTCTGGTACCTTACCACACTTAGCACACTTCATCTTTGATCCCTCCCCCAATGATACATAGAGTCACTACGTAGCATGTGTGCCATGAATGTGGATGGGAGCAAATGTGCACAAATATGTACACACTAGTTCTCCAAAAGCTTTTAAGAAGGAAAAAAAGAAGTGGCGAGGAAAAGCAGAAAGGAGAGAGAAATAGGAGAGGTGAAGAGGATGGCTGGAAGAAAAGGGAAGGGGAGCTAGCACACTCTGTATGCAATGCCAGCTGCTTTGCGCGTGTTCCTCTTATCCTCACCAGAATCCTCACAGGCCAGTGGCCTCATCCACCCTTTAGCCCTGTAGAAACTGAGGCTCAGAAAGTTTGGAAGAATTGCTGGAGGTCACATAGCTTTTAAAGGCTATGGGGGCATTTGAACCCAGGCCTGTCTGACCAGTGGTCTGGAAAGAGGAGGCACCTTCTTTCTGCAGGCTGAGGTGAATCAGTGAAAGCTCTTCATGGGAGCAGAACAGGTGGCATCAAGACCTAGGGACCCCAAAATGACCCAGTGCTGGGGTCAGAGGACCCCAGGCCCCATCTCTGCCAGCAATGCCCTGGGCTGTTACACCAACATTTCCATCCCTGGCGAGGGCTAGCCTGGGATAGAGGCAGCTCTGCATGGGAGTCAATGACCAAATGGAGTCCTGAACTGTCAGCCCTCTGCAGGATGATCAACAAGATACAGACAGCAAGTGCTTTCAGGTTGATTACACCTGATTCACATGCAGGCACCCAAGAATCTTGCCACCCAGGTCTTATGGAAGAGGACAATGATGAGGCAGCTTCCATCATGTCAAAACATCCATATAACATCTGTACTAATCCTGCTTGGATGATTTGTGGTTTTAAAAGGTGTTTAACCCCAAAAGAAGAGTATTTAATGATGAAATTTCAGACCCCGAGATAGTATGCATGTGTGTGTCTGTGTGTCTAAGTGTGGTGTCTGAGGATATAGCTACAATCCACAAACATGGGTGGGGTAGCTGGATATAGCAGGCCTCGCCTCAAGAGCTCATGGCTTGGTGGAGAAGATGAACATGTCAATGTATACAGCCCTAAAGTGTTACAGATGCTGTGAGAGAAGGGATACAGATAAACGTGGAAGACCAATGAAAGAAGACACCGGTTCCACCTAAGGACAAGATGGATTAGGAAGCCTTCAGGCAAGAAGGAAAGCTTGGTTTGGCCACACAGTAGACTAGGACTGGACCACAGAGGGTTTTGGGCCCCAGGCTAAGAAATGAGGCTTTGCGCCACAGACCATATGGAGGCACTAGAGAAACAGGTCATTCTTTATCATAATGATAAGGCGATGATCAAATTAAATAGGACACAGATGAAAATGTACTGTGGAAATGTACAAGGGGGCTTCTACAGGCCTGTCAAGGGCCTGGAGACCTCTGTCATCTTGGAGCAAACCCATTACTCCAACAACATTTTATTTTGTCTGAAATTCACATGACTCAGCCCATCCTGCCTGTGGGGAAATGGATCTCTTCTTCTCTACTTCAGTTCTAATCCACAAAATGAAGATAAAGATGTTTTAATTTTAGAGTATTTTGAATATGAAATTCAATGAGGATATAAGCTGGTCAGAAACTATAAAGGTGCTGAGATTTTACCCGCTTATGAGGTAAGTCAAGCCTTACAGTTCCATGGATACTGACAGAAGACACAGGATAGAGAGCTCAGTTACTCACAGCTAGGGTATGAACATCAGCATACTTACGTCAGCACTTCTTTTCCCCTAGCCCCATGTGGACAATGTGGATGGTCCCCAATGGATGCTTGTCCACAGGTAGGTTGAGTTCCAAAAGAAGAGCCCTAAGCTAAGAAAACCAAAGTCTCTTTCGATGGGCAGTAAGCAAGCCTGCCCTCTGCTCTGGAGAAAGGCACTATCTCCATCTTCCAAACCTGCTTGCTAAACAAACATCCTTGCAAAGATAGCCTAGAATAACCAGTTCACTCCTCACAAGATATGAGAAGTTTGAGACACGTGCAGAGCATTGTCCCCTCAACATGGTAAGCACTGCCTCACTGCCTGGTGCTCATGAGTGCTCAGCACTTGTTGAATAAGTGTGTACATACATTAAACCTTAGCAATGTGCTAAGTAGCTGGGCTCAGAGCCTATTAAAGTATCCCTACCTTGTCACCAGCCAACCAAAAAGCATATTCTGTTTCCTAAGGTACATGGGGGAGTTTAAAGGAGAAAACTTTTCCCCATTCTTTTCCTGATCTCAAGAGATATGGCTGCAGATTCTCTGGTGTTTTGGTTCACAAAGACAGGAACAAATAGAGGTATACACTATGGGAATCTCTCAGTTCATGAGTGAACTCATAAATCTAGAGCCCTGACAACGAGGCTAGATGGAATTCTCCAGCCCCTATTTCTAAGGTCATCCAGTGATCAAGAGGTCTCTCTTACCAACATTATAGATCTCAGAGGATGCTTAAAATAGGCAGACCCTTCCCCCCCCCCCCCCATCCTGTCTTTAACTTTAAACCAAACATTTTGGCCACCTTTTTTTTTTTTTCAAATAGCTGAAATTCTTATTTTTCTCTCCAAGTCAAAAAGTGAGAAAGAGTTCTACATTCAGTTCTCTGAAGATAAAGTACTCTGTGAGCCTCCTAAGATGGCTCAGGGGCAGACCACCCTTTCCTCTTCCTCCAGGGGAGAACTATTTAGTTCACAGTTGTTGTTCATCAGACTGTCCTCTAACAGTCACAGGTGGAGACATTAGAACAAAATGATGGTGAGCATCCAGACCTCAGCATCTAGGCAGTAATACACCTCCATTCAGTACACAAATGTTCTCTGAGCTTATCCCACATGGTAGGCACAATGCCAGAGACAGGATGAGCAAGGCCCTGCCACTACTCTGGGGACACTCACCATAATAGGAAATGTGTTAAAACAGCTCAAGTTGCACAGAGCCCACAGTGGAGAAATACTGAAGAGCCTAAAGGAGGCCAGGGAAGGATTCTTGGAAAAAGAACTCTGAGCCTGGTTCTTGAAGGACTCAGCCAGTCACAAGGGTAAGAAATGCAGAGAAGTAAAAGTGAGTCTGGAAACTTCCAGGGTTCTGTCATTCCTGGGGCATGTGGTCTGTGCAGAAGTGAAGAAGGATGAGGCTAGTTCCATGGACTACAAAGAACCAGGTAATGAAGGGCCTGGCTGTCATGCTGTGGGGGGTGGTGGAGAGCTCTTGGGGGAGGGGAACATACAGGTGGGAATGGGGCACAGATGCAGTCCAGTTTGCAAGTCACATTGACAGGCAGTGTTGAAGATGAATTAGAGGTGTACTCTGGAAAGAAAGATAGCCTGGAAATTTGTGAGGCCTGAATAGGGAAAAGCCCCTTGTAACAGATCCTTTGTCAAAATCCTCTTTTGACACAATTGTGAATTCACCTGACTCTGCACTGGTGATGGGATGCCATGCATGCAGAGCACTCCAGCCCCTGGAGCAGAAGTTCATACTAGATTTGTTGAGTTTGTGGAGGTAGACTCTTCATCAGCCTTTATCACTAAAATCTGCACAGAATGAACCAAAGTCTTCAGCACCCTTTAGTCACATTTGTAGCTCCCCTGGGACTAAAAATACCTGACTACAACCCCAGAAGAGACAACAAGGGACTCAGAAGGGGCTACCTCTTAAAACCTGACTATATGGCATTTGAGATGCCCAGGAAAGGCATTCTAACCAAACTTCTAACCCCAAGTAAGTCAGAAATTCCACCATGCAAGGCAGGAAAAGAAGACATTTCTAACTTCATTACTTTACAAAGGCTCAGCTCTGAAACGTTACTCAGGTCAGAACCCCATTCTGGCCCACATAGGACCATGATACAGAAAAGAGTCTATTCTTGAAGTCAGGCACAATAACTACACATATGCCAAGGTCACAGACGCAAATGTGTATACTTATGTTCAACCTTCTAATTTCCCTGGAAGAGGAAAAATGGGGTCTTGGAGACTCCAAAGAGGATAGGCTCCACATGTTTTGTAAAATATGCCATACTAGCAACTACACAATAGCAGCACCTGGGTAATACTGATATCTGGGCAGTAGTGGACACCTGAGCAGTAGTGGGCACATGTGAAGTCCTCCCATTCCCTGTGTTCCTGGCATGTATTACTAATTGATTACACTGCTCTCCCACTGGAGCCAGGCTGGGCTTCACCTTTTCCCCCAAACTTAACTCCCGGCAGCCTAAGCCAGATCCAGATGTGGTCTGACAATTGAAGTGAATCATTGGCATCTTGTAGTTGCTTTTCACTAGCTGAGGGAGATGAGTTGATTCCTGGGAATTGACATTGACAGAGTCAGGAAGCTCTCCTCTTTGAGCTTTCATTTCCTCATTAGTAAAAAGGGGAGAAAAGTCCTAACGTCCCTTCTTCATGGAGCTGTCAGAATTGGCTGATGTTGAGACATAGGTGCTAATGTGTGATGGCTGGAAAGCCTCCACCATGAGTTTTCCCATCCCTTTCAATATCTTGTTGAAATGTACCGTGTCAAAAATGTGTTTGTGTTGCTTATATGGAGGGTCTCTCTCTCTCTCTCTCTCACACACACACACACACACAGGCATTTCGATTTTCAAAATAAAAAAGCTAGAGTCTAGTTTCAACAGACAAGCTGAATTGGAATTCTTGGCAGCTAACAGCAGCTTCCCCCCAGGGAGGTAGAAGGAAGTTCTCTAGCTTGTTTATCCCACTTATTATTAATTACCTGCCATTGAAAAATGATTCTAAGAGGAAAAAATGCACTGCTGAATTACTAATCAAAGAAATATGTATATCCATTTTATTTTACTAATTAAGCAGAGGTTATCTAAAAGGAACTTACCCAAAGCCACTAAGTGTGCAATGGCCACATGCTGGCAGGAGCAGGCTTGGCAGTCCGTTTGGCAGTGTGCCAAGAATCTCGTAAATGTTCACATTCCTCGACCCTGAAATTCTACCTCTAGAAGTCTATGCTGAGAAGATAACCTGAAATGCAGACCAGGACTTCAGTTAAAAAGCATCCATAATAGCTCTATTTACAGTAAGAAAAATATAAAACTGCTTAAGTGTTTATCATTAAGAGAATGTTAAGAAAATTATGATGTGGGCTTGCAATTAGATGTTCTCAGCAATAAAATGATGTTTCAGAGAATTGTTAATAAGTTCAGGAAATGCTTGTGATATAATGTTAAGTGAAAAGCATTAAAATACACAATATATCCAGTGCAAACTCAGGCATGCTAAAAAGGCACAGAAAAGATTGGAAACCCCACCTGCACATTAACAGTAACCACTCAGGGTGCTAAGACCATTGAGAGAAGTTTCCATGGGAATCAAGGAAGCTTTTCTGAGACTCCTCACCCTTTGGAGACTGATACCAGAGCTTCACTGTGGCCTGTTCCCTCTTTACCCTCAGCACTTTCATGGGCTTCTTTGCCCTACTGTATATCTCTTGTCAAGGGGTCTACACTGTGGCATTGTGAGTCCACACTGAGAGACTACAAACCAGAAGTCTCTCTCTCTGTCCCAGCAATTGCAAGGGAGCTTAGCTCCTCTGGAGAAGCAGAGGTATGAGTCATCATTTTCTGCTATTTCCTTCAGGTCTTCTACAAAAAAATATATGGCCAGAAAAAAAGCAGTGGAAATTAAACAAACCTCACCCAAAAATTGGCTCTGCTGTAAAACTCAGAATATTCTGCATCCTACTCCTCCTCCCCAAGGCTGCAAATCCTGGTGTGAATTCCCCTAGTGAAGGTTACCTACCCAGAAGGGATGGTCTCTACAGCCAAACAGAGAAACAGTGCAAGAGTATTGTTTAAACCACAAATAAGGCCATCCATGTAAAAAGTGATTTAGACCTATGCCCAGCCACACTACTCCATGGACATACATCCATGTTCGGAAGCACAGGGCATGGAGCTGACAAGATGGAATATGATTAGGGGCTCCTGCTGCTAGAAGGCACAGATGAGGTTATATAGCCCAGCTCTCTCACTGAACAGATGGAGACACCAAGCAGAGATGGGGTAAGGGCTTGTTGGATATAATACAATGCATTGGAACTGAGCTATAACTAACCTTTCTAAGTTTCCTAGTCACTGAGTGTGTACTAGATATGACCCATTAACTCATTTAATCCTCACAACAGTCCTTTTAGGTAGGACTCCATTTTACAGGTGAGGAAACTGAGTACAGGGACATTAGGAAGGCCATCCAGATTGCATAGCATGATATAGCATAAAGCCAGGATTTGAACTCAGGCTTCAGCCCATGCACTTAATCACCACACAGTTTTTCAGAAAGTGCTGATTCTGAAATGGAAGAACTGCCCTGAGTTTCTAGGAACCTAGGATTTGTGGGCCTGCAGGAGAATTATTCTAGCCTAGATACCCTCTCTATCTGGCATGAGGTAAGTGGGCTCATCTGCAACCTTGACCCAGCCAAACCAGCAGCTCTATCCACTGAACTAGAATTTATTCCAACTGATGTTAAGTGTTTTCCCAAGCAAACTCCCAGAGGCCAGGCAAATATATTCTCAGAGATATCCCACAAGATATCTGTTCCTTCAGGATATCCCTGTTTCCCCAGGGATGTCTGTCTGAGCGGGGCACTGGAGGAGGGAAAGGTGCTGCCTTTCAGAAACATTCTACGTGGATACAGACACTCGATTCTCACAATAATGGAAAACCCTGAAGATGATGTTGTCCAGGAGCCAAGTCAGGAAACTTTGTTATTGGCCACAGCAACAAAACCCTGGGGGAGGGCAGATAGCCACTTGTTTACCATGATAGAAGAATGTGCCTTCATCTGAATCACAGAGCATATACAGAGAAACTTTTATGTGCCTGCTCTTACGTGTACACTTGGTCTACATCAATGAATGAGGGAGGTCACAAAAATAGTGATAGAAAGGACTTAAAACTTAAAAGTGTCAACACAGCTCACTAAATACAGAGACAGAAGGGATCCTAGAATGTTTTCATATGTGACCCAGGAGAGTGAGATGGGGGAGAGAAGCAAGGGGAAGGAAATGGTTGGGGTAGAAGAGAAGAGAGGAATTGGTCCAGTGAAGTTTCCTGGAGGAAGAACTATGCTTGTCAGTCTGAAAAAATAAGTAGGAATTACTGAGTTAACCATCATTTGAATTAACAAAAGAGAATCTCACAAAGAGGTGATGACAGGTAGAAATGGATCTGGTGTGCTCAGGGTCCTAGAAGAATGTTAATTAATAGCCTTGATGGCCAAGCTAAAAAGTGTGCATTTTGCTCAATAATCCGTGGAACCTGCTGGAGGACTCTGAGCAGGGAGAGGCCCAATCAGATTTGAAATTCAGAAACATTACTTTTAGTGGATGGCAGAAGAGCAAGACAGACTCTTCCCCTTCCACAGGCTAAAGTCATGAAAATTCCCACTGCTTTTTAAAATCTCAAATTGAGAATATTTATCTCCAGAAAAGAGGTTAGTAGCATGCAAATATGTTCCCTGGATGTTTCACTGTATCTTCCTGGGTAATTTCTTAACACTCACCTACTCCTACAGTAGAACCACCAGTACAAAAAACACATATAGCATATTAACCTGGATCCCTTTTTCAGATTAAGTGACAAGGCAAATCTAAATGCTTCGACATGAATGGAACTGGAGGATATTATGCTGAGTGAAATAAGTCAATCGGAGAAGGACAAACATTATATGGTCTCATTCATTTGGGGAATATAAAAAATAGTGAAAGGGAATAAAGGGGAAAGGAGAGAAAATGAGTGGGAAATATCAGAAAGGGAGACAGAACATGAAAGACTCCTAACTCTGGGAAACGAACTAGGGGGGGTGGAAGGGGAGGTGACGGGGGGTGTGGGTGACTGGGTGACGGGCACTGAGGGGGGCACTTGATAGGATGAGCACTGGGTGTTATTCTATATGTTGGCAAATTGAACACCAATAAAAAATAAATTTATAAAAAAAAAGAAAGAAAATGCTCCACATCACTGGCCATCAGGGAAATACAAATCAAAACCACAATGAGATCCCACCTCACACCAGTGAGAATGGGGAAAATTAACAAGGCAGGAAACAACAAATGTTGGCGAGGATGTGGAGAAAGGGGAACCCTCCTACACTGTTGGTGGGAATGTGAACTGGTGCAGCCACTCTGGAAAACTGTGTGGAGGTTCCTCAAAGAGTTAAAAATAGATCTGCCCTATGACCCAGCAATTGCACTGCTGGGGATTTACCCCAAAGATACAGATGCAGTGAAACGCTGGGACACCTGCACCCCGATGTTTCTAGCAGCAATGGTCAGAATAGCTAAACTGTGGAAGGAGCCTCGGTGTCCATCGAGAGATGAATGGATAAAGATGTGGTCTACATATACAATGGAATATTCCTCAGCTGTTAGAAACAACAAATACCCACCATTTGCTTCGATGTGGATGGAACTGGAGGGTATTATGCTGAGTGAAGTAAGTCAATCAGAGAAGGACAAACATTATATGGACTCATTCATTTGGGAAATATAAAAAATAGTGAAAGGGAATAAAGGGGAAAGGAGAAAAAATGAGTGGGAAATATCAGAAAGGGAGACAGAACATGAGAGACTCCTAATTCTGGGAAACTAACTAGGGGTGGTAGAAAGGAGGTGGGTGGGGGGTGGGGGTGACTGGGTGACGGGCACAGAGGGGGGCACTTGGCGGGATGAGCACTGGGTGTTATTCTATATGTTGGCAAATTGAACACCAATAAAAAAATAAATTTATTTAAAAAATAAATAAATGAATAGAAAGTTCATTTAATTTATTTTACTATTATTTTTATGTACTTTCAGAAGTCATGGCTCTAGTCAAGATGGTACGGGTTAATTCCCTTTTTAGATCCATCATATAGTAATATGAAGTAAAGCCCCCAAAAAGGGAGCAGCCTCAAAAACAAGGAAGACATTTCTGTGGAGTCAGAAGAGGAATAGAGGTGCAGAGAGGCACCATCTTGTTGGCTCAGTGATGAATCTGGCCGGGCAACAGAAAGTAAAAGTATTCACCTGGATAGAGAGAGACACAGAGTTTAGAAAGTCTGACTTTCAGAGAAAACTGGCCCTCTGAGAACCAGGAAGGATGAGCAAAAGTAAGTTCACAAGTTGACACATCCTGGTGAAACCACAGAGAACAGGGGTAGAAGAGATTGCCTCTGAAAGAATAACAATTGGGCTAACAGATGATATCTTAACAACAGCTAAGAAAATCAGAAAGCAATGAATTACCTACAATGTACTGAGTGAAAATTATCCAGGAAATGAAAAATAGATACAAAAAAATGGAAAAAGAAGAGATGAAAGATATATAAAGGATTCATTAAGGAGATCTAATATACATCTAATCAAATTTCTAGAAAGAGAGGAGAGAAACAGAGAGAAGTAATTTTTCAAAATTATTAAAAGATACCAATCTTCAGAATATAGGAATCCCAAAGATTCTCATGTAGGAAAATACAAGAAACCCGCAACTAGGCACATCAATTGCTAAGCAGTGAAGACAAGAATATATTAGAAATAATAATAGAAAAAAAGAGGTTAAATTCTAAAAGGTCAACAATTATTTTGACAAATAACCTCTCAACAGTAAAAAAAAAAACAAAAACAAAGCAGCCATAAAAACTGAATTAATAATTTCAAAGAAAAAGTAGATAAAACTGTCAGAATTGGATACTTACCAAAACTACCCTTCAAGAATATGATGAAAGAAAGATATTTTCAGATGAACAAGAAACTCTCACTAAAAGACATTCTAAAATAATTCAGGAAGACTCTGGTTAAGCGTTCAACTCTTGATTTTGGCTAAGGTCATGATCTCAGGATCATGAGAGCAAGCCCCCAGTCAGGCTCTACTCATGGAGCCTGTTTAGGATTCTCTCTCCCCCCTCCTTCTGTCCCTGCCCTCCCCTAAAAACATTCAGGAGGAGGACAGAATCTCAGATGGAAAGTATAAGACGCAAACTAAAATAACAAGCAATAATAGTTGGCAAATATATAAGTAAATCTAAACAAATGCATACTTTATAAAACAATAATAACAATGTCTTGTGAGGTTAGAAATGGTTTGGCTAAAATACTGGACATCAATACCATATTTAGAAAGAGAAGTTAAAATTAAAATGTTATTCAGTCTTTTATTGTTTGGGAAAATGACAATGATATTAAATTCTGACTTTGATAAGTTAAATATACATATTATATAACATTACACAAAAATGTATAAATTCTAAACTGGAAGCAAAAAAAAATGGAATGAGAAAAAAATACTCAATGAATTCCAAAAATAAAGGAAGAAATACATAGAAAAGTATAGAAGAGTACAAAGGAGGTTATTGGAAATCAATCTAATTCTATCAAAAATACAATAAGTCTAAATTTATTAAATTCTCCATTTAAAAAATAGATTGCCAGGATGCCTGGGTGGCTCAGCAGTTAAACATCTGCCCTCTGCTCAGAGCATGATCCCAGGATACAGGATGGAGCCCTGCATGGGGCTCACTGTGGGCATCCTGCTTCTCTCTCTGCCTATGTCCCTGCCTCTCTCTCTCTGTGTCTCTCATGAAAAAGTAAATAAATCTTTTTAAAAAAAGATTGTCAAAATAGAAAAGTAAAGTAGCTATAAACACACAAAAGTAAAACAGTAAGCACACACACACACATAAATAATTGATTCCAACAGCTAATATAACATTTAGAAATTTGTATGTATATAAAAATATGGTCTCTAAATATAAAACCCAAAAGTCTTGGAACTGCAAGAAAGACAAATACAGCACTATTTTAGGAGATATTGACACAACTGTCTTGGGAAAAGCTAGATTAAACAAGCAAAAAATAAAGCAAAAACTAAAAATCAGAGACATAAAGATTTGAAAAACACACAAATCTTGATATAACATATTAGATAGATAATCAGATTGATTATAGATAGACAATATTCATAGCATTCAACAGTTAAGAAATACACATTCTATTCAATCATACGTGGAATGTTTACAAAGTTCTTCACATATTAAGACTAAAAGCAAACAAAACAAATGTCTCAAATATTTGTAAGGGATTTGTACCAGGGTATCTTCAAACTATATTCTCTCACTACCATGTAATTAAGTTAGAGATGAATAATAAAGATAATTATTGTATATAAATTCAAGGACATATTTCTGAATAGCACAAATGAGAAAATACCACTGGATATTAGAAAACATTTCAAACTGGAATATAATAAAAGACTGCACATCAAATGGAATGGAATGCTAATTTGATAGACAAAAATCTATGGTTTTAAATATTCATATTAAGAGCAAGCAAGATATTAATTTAGTGACCTAAACATATGACTTAAAAAGAATAAAGAAACATACCTAAAGAACATAGAAAGAAGAGTGTATTAAAGATAAATGCAAAATTAATGAAAAATAATCAAACATATAGTACTGGCACAAAAATAGACACATAGATCAAAGGAACAGAATAGAAAACCCAGAAATGAACCCACAGTTATATGGTCAATTAATCTTTGACAAATCAGGAAAGAATATCCATGGGAAAAAGATAGTCTCTTCCACATATGGTGCTGGGAAAACAGGACAACAACATGGAAAAGAGTGAAACTGGGCCACTTTCTTATACCATACAGAAAAACAAATTCAAAATGGACCTAAATGTAAGACCTAAATGTAAGACCTGAATCCATAAAAATTCTAGAAGAAAATACAGATAGTAATGTTATTGACATCAGCTATAACAACTTCTTTCTAGATATCTCCTGAGGCAAGAGAACCACAAGCAAAAATAAACTATTGAGACTTTATTAAAATAAAAAGCTACTGCACAGTGAAGGAAACAACAAAACTAAAAGGCAACGTACAGAATGGGAGAAGATATTTGCAAATGACGTATCTGATAAAGCATTAGTATCCAAAATATATAAAGAACCAATCAAACTCAACACCTAGAAAACAAACAATCCAATTAAAAATGGGCAGAAGACACAAACAGACATCTCTCCAAAGAAGACATCCAGATGGCCAGCAGACATATGGAAAGATGCTCAGTATCACTGATCATCAGAGAAAATGCAAATCAAATCTATAATGAGATATCACCTCACACCTGTCAGAATGGCTAAAATCAACAACACATGTTGACAAGGATGCAGAGAAAGGGGAACCCTCTTGCACAGTTGGTGGGAATGCAAAATGATGCAGCCACTCTGGAAAACAGTACACAGGCTCCTCAAAAAGTGAAGAAATGGAACTATCCTACTATCTAGCAATTGCACTACTAGGCATTTACCTAAAGGACACAGAAATACTCATTTAAAGGGATACATGCATCTCTATGTTTATGACATCATTATCTATGTTAGCCAAATTGTGGAAGCAGCTCAAGAGTCCATTGATAGATGTATAGATAAAGAAGTGATTATATATATATATTATATATTATTTATGTATATAAATCAATATTCATCCTATATATAGAATACATATATATTATATATAAATATATATTTAAATTTTAAATATATAAAAATTTTATATTAATATTAATATTTAAATATAAAAATTTATATAAATAAAATATATATTCATCCTATATATAGGATGAAGCCTATATATATATACACACATATATTCTATATAGTCTATATTATATATATTATACACACATATATATTATATATTATATATATAGGATTGGACACACATGTACATATATGTATACACACACAATGGAATATTAGTTATAAAAAAGCATGAAACCTTGCCATTTGCAATGACATACGGAACTAGAGAATATTACACTAAGTGAAATCAGTCAGAAAAAGACAAATACCATATAATTTCACTCATATGTGTAATTTAAGAAACAAAACAAATGAGCAAATAGGGGAAAAGAAGAGAGAGGCAAACCAAGAAATAGACTGTTAACTATAAAGAACAATCTGATGGTCCCTGGAGGGGAGGTAGGTAGGGGATGGGTGAAATAGGTGATGGGAATTGAGTGCACTTATGATGAGCATTGGGTGTTGGACATAAGTGATGAATCACTATATTGTACACCTGAAACTAATGTTACACTCAAATTAAAAAAAAAAAAAAAAAACTTAAAAAGAGGGCAGCTCAGGTGACTCAGAGGTTCAGCGCCGCCTTCAGTCCAGGGCGTGATCCTGGCAACGTGGGATCGAGTCCCACGTCGGGCTCCTTGCGTGGAACCTGCTTCTCTCTCTGCCTCTCTCTCAATCTCTCTCTCTCACTCTCTCTCTCTCTCTGTCTTTCATGAATAAATAAATAAAATCTTTTAAAAAAAAGAATGAATAAATAAAAAACACTTCCTGCTTATTGAAAAAAAATTAATGGAAAAAATAAGCACATAAAATACAGAGAAAAATAATGCCAAAGACCGGTTGTTTGAAAAGGCTAATATTAAAACTTCAGGCACAAGTAATCAAGAAAAACATGAGAGAAGGAATGAATAAATAATTTAGGAATAAAACAGAAAGCATAACTCTAAATGCTGCAGATATTAAAAAGGCAATACAAGGACTTTATGAGGAACATTATACCAATGAAGTTAAAAACCTAGATGAAATGTGCAGATTTATGAAAAAATGTAACTAATACAGGAAAAATTTAAAAACAGAAATTCTATGTGGTCCTATAATCATTAAAAATACCTGACCAATAGTTAAAACTTCCCCACAGAGAGACCATCTGATCCATGGAGTTCCAACAAGACCTATCCCAAATACCTAAAAGATACACAGTTCTAATTTTACACAGGCTCTTCCAGAGAAAATGCAATGGACTTATTGTTAGGCCAGCCTAAACTAAATACCAAAATCCAACCACAACAGTATAAGTATTTTCTTATATAAATCCTAGGCTATCTGTTTTTTATGAATATAGATATAAGAAATCCTTAAAAATGTATTAGCAACCTGAGTCCAGCAATATATAAAAAAACTTATATATCACAACCACATTGGATTTATTCTAGGAAATGTGTGGTTACTTTAACTTAAAAAACATCAATGAATAGAAATCATCCATTAGCATATCAAAGGGAAAACATCATGGACTTAATCTATTAGGTACAGAAAGAGCACTTAATAACATTTAGCATATATTCATGATAAAAATCTTCAGCAAGCTAGAAATAGAAGGAAATTCCTCAACCTGATATGAAAACATCATACATAACAGTGACAAGTTGGAATTTAAGAAACAAAACAGATATGAACATAGGGTAAGAGAAGGAAAAATAAAATAAGAGGAAAACAAAGGGAGGCCAACCATAAGAGACTCTTAACTATAGGAAACACACTGAGGGTTGCTGGAGAGGAGGTAGGTGGAGGCATGGGGTAACTGGGTGATAAGTATTGAGGAGGGCATTTGAAGTAATAAGCACTAGTTGTTGTATGCAGCTGATGAATTACTGAATTCTACCTCTGAAACTAATAATATAGTATATGTTAATTAAATTGAATTTAAATACATTTTTTAAGTGTTTCCTTAAGATTAAGACTAGCTAAAGGGTCCACTGGCATCACTTACATTGAACACCATACTGGAGCTTCCAGGTGGCATAGAAAGGCAAGGAAACAAATGTTATAAAGACTGGACAAGAAGAACCGAAACAGGGACACTTGGGTGGCTCAGCGTTTGAGCATCTACCTTCTGCTTAGGTCATGATCGCAGGGTCTTGGGATCAAGTCCTACATTGGACTTCCCATGAGGATCCTGTTTCTCCCTCTGCCTATGTCTCTGCCTCTCTCTGTGTGTCTCTCATGAATAAATAAATAAAATATTTTTTTTAATGAAGAAGAACCAAGACAGTCATTACTTGCAGATAATTTTACTGTCCATGTACAAAACCTGAACGATTGCATTAATAAAAGAGTTTAGCAAGATTATTGAATACCCAGTTTTAAAAATGCATTTCTACATACTACCAACAAATGATTTTAAATGTCACTTTTGTAAATATCATTCAAAATTATCTCAAGAATATAAAGTCCACAGGAATAAATCTAACAGAGGATGTAGAAGAACTATATGGACAAAATTAGAAAGTTCATTAAAAACATTAAAGAATCCCAGTTACATATATTGTGCTCATAGACTGAAAGAACTAATGTTGTCAAAATGTTCTCACTAATCTAAAGCAGTTTACAGATTCAGTGCAATCACTACCAAAATATCAATGGCACTTTTCACATAACTAGAACAAATAATCCCAAAATTTGTAGAGTACCACAAAAGATCTCAAATAGCCAATGCAATCTTAAAAAAGAACAAAGCTGGAGGTATCACATTACAGATTTCAAACTATGTTACAAAACTATAGTAATCAAAACAGTATGGTCCTGGTACAAAAATAGATCAATACAATAGAACAGAGAGCCCAGAAATAAAACCACACTTATATGGTAAATTAATCTATGACACAGGAGGCATGAATACACAATGGGGAAAAGACAGGCTCTTCAATAAATGGTACTGGGAAAACTGATCAGCTACATGCAAAAGAATGAAACTGAACCACTTTCTTATCCCATATACAAAAATAATTTCAAAATGAATTAAAGACTAAAATATAAAACCCAAAGCCATAAATCTTTTAGAAGAAAACATAAGCAGTAAGTTCATTGACATTGATCTTAGTGATATGTTTTGGTTCTGCCTCTTTAGGCAAGGACAACAGAAACAAGTGGGATCACAGCAAACTAAAAATCTTTTGTACAGCTAAGGAAAGCAGAAACAAAACAAAAAGGCAACCTACTGAATGGGAAAAGTTACTTGCAAATGATATAATCAATAAGGGGTTAGCCTCCAAAATATACAAATAATTCCTTTAAAAATATTTTAAAAAATAATCCTATTAAAAAGTAGGTAGAGGATCTGAACAAACATTTTTCCACAGAAAACATCCAGGTGGCCAAGAGACACATGAAAAGATGCTCAACATCATTCACCATCAGGGAAATCCAAATTAAAACCACAATGAGAAAAAAAAAACACACAATGATATAACTTACACCTGTCCAAAATGCTAGTATCAAAAAGACAAAAATAACAAGTGTTGGTGAGGATGTGGAGAAAAGGAACCCTCAAGCACCGTTGCTGGGAATGTAAATTGGTGTAGTCACTGTGGAAAAGAGGATGGAGGATTCTCAAAAAATTAAAAATAGAGCTATTATATGTCCAACAATTCCACTTCTAAGAATTTATAAAAAAAATGAAAACACTAATTCGAAAAGGCATATGTACCCCTATGTTCATTGCAGCATTATTTACAGTAGTTAAGATATGGAAGAAACCTAAATGCCCATAGATAAATAAATGAAGAAGAAGATGTGGTATGTGTACACACACACACACACACACACACACACACGGAATATTACTTAACTCTAAAAAAAAAAAAAGTAATGAAATCTTGCTATTTGCAACAACCATGGATGGACCTAGAGGGCACTGTGCTAAGTGAAATAAATCAGACAAAGAAAGACATCTTATATAACAGTGACAAGTTGATAGGTAAAGGACCTCTTGCATCACTTACATTGAACACCATTTGATCTCACTTACAAGTGGAATCTGAAAAACAAAACAAACGAACAAAAGAGAAACAGACTCATAGATGCAGAGAACAAGTTGGTGGTTGCCAGAGAAGACAGGAGTGGGGATATGGATGAAATAGATGAAAGGGGTTAAGAGGTATAGTCTTTCAGTCATAAAATACATAAAACACAGGGATGTAATGTAAAGAATAAGGAATAGTCAATAATATTATAATAATTGTGTGCAATTACAGATCATAACTAGACTTTATTGTGACAACCATTGTAAAACATATATAAATATCAAGTCAATGTTGTACACCTGAAGCTAATATGACATTGTCTGTTAATTATTCTTCAATTTAAAAAATCCCAGTTATCTACGTCTTCAATGCATTCCAATCAAAATACACAGAAGTGGTGAGGATTTGTGTTTGTTATGAGTGGTTATGTATCTTGATCTGCTATTTCTAATATTTAGAAAGGAGAACAAAGAGTATGAATAACCAAGAGATATTCCTGAAGAAGAAAAATTAAGTGAGAAGACTTACCCTATTAGATCCTAAGGATCATTATAAATTTCAAGTAATTAGACAATCAGGTATTGGTGCAGGACGGGGGGAAGAGACAAATGAAAATGAATAGAGAGCCAAGAAGCAGACCCACTCATACATGAAACCTAATTTATGACAGAACTAACACTGCACTTTTATGAAGACTAAAGAAGACAGTTTCTATGCATCTCGATCTGAACTTCCTAATCTCTACCACTGGTGCTGGTGTCTCTGCACCTGCAGGACAGCCCTAGCCCAGATCTAAGGAAGTGTGCTGTTTGGTGGTGTGGTGAGTCTAAGAGAATAATGAGGATGGTGGGAAACTGCACACTGGCCATGGCTGCTGCCCATGAAGGAATTACTTCTGTTCTGTGGCTACAAGTACTACCAGGAGATGTTCTCCAGAAAGGGTAGCAGACACAGGGCATTGACAGAAAACAAGGAGTGAGCTCCTTCTCCCTACCTCTGCCCTGTAGCAGCCCTGATTGGCAGACCCTCACAGGCAGAAGCTGGTAAAGTAAAACCAGGGTCTGCAGAGTCCCAAACTCAGCATGACAAAGTAGATTACAGATGGACAGATGGAGCTGAGAAGCCAGAGCATGGTGTTAAACAGAAACTAAAGAGCCCCAGGGGTATGGGGTTGAGTCCCTCTCATTTATGTCCCATCACCGTCCTGCTCATTTTTAAAAATAAAAGCCAAATTATCACCCCCTTCCTAGGATGGCCTCAGCCTGCTTGTAATTCCTTCTCCAGACATCTCTGGTGCTTGGCTCTGGACATTCCCCACGTCCATCAGCCTTTGCCTTCTCAAGACAGGTAGAGGGAGCCCTGGAACATCGGCAGGCTGGGAGCAAACTACCAGGACTCAGAGGTTCAAGTGAGGGGCTGCAGACTTAATATTAAAATGGGCTTCAGCTAACCTGGGCTGAATGACAGCATGGGCTTTGCTCTGGAGTACAGGAGGACAAGACTTCTGACACTAGTCAATCACGGCACCCCATCACTGTCAAATATGGTTCCACCAAGTTCTGTACACCCTGCTGTCCATCCCCCCAAAGAGCTATGGGACCTTTGACACAATGAGCCATACCACATTTGCTCCAAAATAATGCTGAATCAGCAAAAGAGGCAAAAGCAAGCCAAAGAAGTGAATTACAGTGGTTGTTGACACCATTTATAGAACCCACACACCAGCTCTCTGTTATCATCCCCCAAGACATGAAGACAGAAGAAAAAAAATGCCAAAAAAAAAAAGCCATAGCAGTAATAATTATAACAGAATCAGGGGCAAGCGATTATTTAATGTGCTAAGAGCTGTACTGGGCACTCCATAAGCATTATCTCATTTAGTTCTCCAGGAGAATTAAAGGTAAGGAGAAAGGAGATAAATACAGTTACCTTCACTAAAGAAATTAAAGCTCTGACATTCAGAACGTAAATAACAAAACAAAACAAAAAACTACCCAAGATGACAGAGCCAGTAAGTGGCAAGGCCTTGCATTAGGAAACAGTATTTTTAGCAGTTAGTTCCTATTGAAGAACTGAATGTCCTAGCAGGTCTAGTTTTCCTGGGGCAGTGTATTAGTCAACTTGGGCTGCTTGAAAAAAATACTACAGACAGAGAGGCTTAAACTGTGTTTAATCTTCACAGTTCTGGAGGCTGGGAGGCCAGAGATCATGGTGCCAGCAGGGACAGGTCTGGGTAAAGACAAGGCTTAGGGATGGTTGGGTTCTGGCTGTGTCCTCACCTGGTAGAAACAGGGACAGTGAGAGGGAGAAAGGGAAATGCAGGAAGCTCTGATCTCTTCTTATAAGGGCACTAACTCCATCCTAAGGGCCCCACCCTCCAGATCTTGAAAGAGTTCAGGACATGTACATTGCTATATTAATTATTTTGAGCTGAAGGCACTTAGAGAAGAGTAAATGCAGAAGGAAGCTTCCTGTGAACTCTTTATCTATATAAGGACAGATCCTCCTCCAAAAGGAACTCAGTGGCAACTCTCTGACATCTCCTGAGGAGGAGAGTTAGTATCAGCCAGAGAAGTGCTGGGACTCTTATCACAGAAAACAAGACTAAAGGTCTATACCTCAGCCACAGAGACTTTGTCACAGACTATCACACCTCCTATCTCTTCCTCTAAGGGCCATTCCGTAGGCCCATCCTTCCTCAAAATCATTTACTGTCTTGTTGGTGGCTTCCAGCCTCCCTCACACTCCCTATTAAGATGCTACATAAGCTTCCAAGTATCACCACTTTTTTGAGAATTTACCTTCTTTCCTGTGATGCTTTCATGCACATGATATTAAAAATTAATATATTGTGTACCTTTTCTCTTATTGATTTGCCTGTTGTAAGTTTATTTTATAGACGCTGTTGTCAAACCTAGGAGGAGAGAGGGTAACTCCTTCTTCCCCTACAACCTCATCTAACTCTAATTTCCTCCTAAACACCCCATCTCCAGATACCACCCCATTGGAGCTTATGGCTTCAACATATGGACTTGGGGAGGACACAAATGTCCAGGTCATGACAGGCAGGGTCTGTTTCTTACTATCAGGAATATTTCAGATCTGCCTGCCCAGCACATCACCCTTCTTCAAAGACCAGCCGCCTCCAGCCCTTTCCCTGTAATTTACAGGTAATCCTCCACCTGCAGGCAGAATCTGGCCACAGTTGATTGGTCCAGACGAAGCACATGACACAAATGGGGTCAATCACAGGACATCACAAATGCCCCCACCACACACCACACACACACACACACACACACACACACACACACACTTTATAGATGAGCAAATTTGACTCTAGTTGAGCTAACTCTGAGGCCTTCTATGAAATTTTGGAGTGATCCCAGAGAAGACATGCTTCAGTCCTCCTAAGATAGTGAGCAAGGCAAGGTGATGCAGGCAACATGGCACAAAGGCAGGCAGTCCCCCACCTTGGACCAAGTGGAGAAAAGTCTGTTTTGTAAATGAAATTCTATGAAGGATCAGAGTAATCTGACCCATGTACATAGGCATCATATACTGCATCCTCATGGATAGCACTTGGAGAAGCTTGGAGAGGTAATTGGCAAGCTTTGGGCTCTAACCCTCCAGAATAGAGTTCCACATTTCACTGGTGGATCTCACAGTGTGGCCCTGCATAGCACTTTTTAAAAATATTGAATTACTTGCCCACTTTTACAAATCAGGAGACATCCCATAAATATCTGGATGTCTGGGTTCTCTTGAAAAATTAGGACAGCCAGAAACATTGGGCTTTTGTCCCTCTTGGCTTTCTGGAAGCAAATGATGGCTGCTCACTGCAGGTGGTACATTCTCCTGTCTGACCCCAGCCTCCCTTCTCCCCATCACTTCCTTACCCAATGCCCTGTGTCAGCTGCCATTTATCACTGCCTCTCCACTGCTTCTTTATGGAATATAAAGAGCTAGACCAGGAATCCATGCATTTCAAGAAGTTTGGGAGAGAATACGTTACCTTATGGAAGAAAATAGTGCTTTTACATGATTATCAAGCAAATAAAATTGGTGCCAAAAAAATAAAATAAAAAATAAAGTTGGTGCCAAAAGAATACAGCTGAAGGCACTGTTATGAAGTAAATAGTTGTTAGTTTTCACACTGTGCCCAGTTTACTCAGTGTACCCTTCTGGTATTTGGTCCTGCAAGAACTGCTCTAGAATATAAATCATCCTAAGCACCAATAATTCAAACGTAAGGTCAGCAGTTAGTACCCAAAGGGCAGGATTCTGTGTTACTTGCAGATGGTGGACTCTGGGATCTATATGCTGCATTGGAAGAAATAAAACACAAGAATTTGTTATGAAAGGGAGAGATTCTGCTTTGTGTCCCTTGGAGGTTTGTGACCAGGAAAGTCAAATTTCTCATTCTTAGAACAACAACAAAAAAAGTCTCCAAGAGGTAGAAATAGAATCTTTCAGGAAATAGTTAGTGAATATCCAAGAGGTACATTTTCATTAGTAGTAGGGCATAAATGCAAATTCACATGTCCTGTTCATCTAGCAGTGTTGGTCTTCTCACCTCAAACGTGACTCTTCACTGCTTCTCATAAAAATTAGAATTTACTAATCTGCTTTTCACCTGCCATCGTGTTTTTTCAGTCCCACTCAACTATTTCATAAAAGTCACTACATGCCCCTTACCAGCCATAAACTTCTAGAGAAGGTGAAGGAGGCAGAGAAGTAAAGGTTTCTAAAAGGCAAAATGTCATAGCAGTTCTTTATTCAATGCTTACTATGTGCAAAATATGTCTGAGATATGATGGCACGTGCCAAAGACACATTATCCAACTTAACCCTAATAATAACTGTTTGAGGGTTGTATTTACTCATTAGTAAGCAAGGAAGCAGTGGCTCACAGACGCACATTACCTCCTCCTTACTCCTCGAGTAAGCCAAACTCTTTCTCATCGCAGAGCCCTTGCATCTGCTCAGTCCTTTCCCAGGAGCACTCCTTTCCCTGATCTTCAGATAACTGGCTCCTTCTTACCCAAATGTCACCCCCTCAGCAGTCTGTTCTAACACTGTCTGCCTTCCCCTGTCTAGACTTCCATTGCGTCACTATGTTGTTCCTTCCTAGGCATGAGTGTTCATTGGGTGAATGACCATTAGCTTTCAATCTCTTATAGTTCTTTTCCTGTAACTTTCTGCTCAGAAACTTTCTGCTCTAGGCTCATAAATATAACCCGGACATTAAGTTCACAATGACACATACAGCTTTCGAGGCATCCCATTGTCTAGGGCCAATATACCCTTCCAGTGTCATCAACCATCCCAGCAACCTTCACTCCCACTCCATTACACAAATCAGATTGGCTTTAAATACACCTCATGGGGGATCCCTGGGTGGTGCAGCGGTTTGGCGCCTGCCTTTGGCCCAGGGCGCGATCCTGGAGACCCCGGATCGAATCCCACATCGGGCTCCCTGCATGGAGCCTGCTTCTCCCTCTGCCTATGTCTCTGCCTCTCTCTCTCTCTCTGTTTGACTATCATGAATAAATAAATAAAATCTTTAAAAAAAATAAAAATAAATAAATAAATACACCTCATGGGCAGTTTAGAAAGGAGAATGGATCCTAAGCAGGTATGTGACATGGGGAAAGGATCTTTCAGGTCTTTATCCAAGTACTAGTCATGGGGGATGCAGTAAGGATAGCTGAGGGGATAGGGACATGGGAGCAGGGTGACAGCTGTGCTGGAATTGGGGTGGTGACTTACTAGGCTTGCAACTGAGTGAGCTATAAATGATAGTGCTAACAGTGGTAGCTGTGGGAGTTGGATAGGTACTGATGTGATGGCAGTGTTTGGTGGCAGTGGGGACGGGGATGGGAGTGACAAAGATGGAGGACATCACATTTGAACTGCTAGCATCTAACCTCTCAGGTCATTGAGCTGACAAAGCTACCTGGCTCTCCCCACTGCCAGGTTTTCACCTAGCTCATTACCCCATTGGGATAACCCCGAGATACCCCAATTCCAAGTCCTTGTAAATCACCTCAGTGAAATGACTCAGGATGTATGTGTCCAGGAACACACACATAGAATTTAGATATAAAACCTGATTTTCTGGAGAGTCAGGTGCTGGTATATCTATAGCTTTACAGATCCAAGTGCCAGCCCCCCAGGGCTCTGTCAACACCACCTCCTATCAGGCTCCCTTCCACCACACAGTGTGTAGAGAAGTCAGCCAAGGGATGAAACTGCTTACTATGCGTTGTTCCAAGGCAGCTGACCGACAAAGTATAAATAGCTCTGCTAGCACTGGCAACAGTCGGCCGGAAAAAGCAGGCAGAAGTCGTTGATAATCTGGCTGTGGAGCCTCCGGCCTGAGAGTGTCACCCAAAGTGCTCTGAGAGCAGAAAATGCCTGATATAGAAGAGGGGTAATTGCTGAGCAACAGAGGGGGGCAAACATGGCAAAATGGGGGGGCTTCAGGAGGCCTATCTGAGCTGGCTTAAATCAGTCAGGAAGCACTGAGCAGGTTAAATAAATCAAATCAAGTGACTCCCAGTCTCAGCCACTTCATGAAGAGGGAAGAGGCGTAGGAAGGCAGATGCAAGTGTGACTCTTTTCAGGGGGCCTGTAATCATTTATTTCTGCTTTAATTTATTTCTTCTTTCTGCTCATGTTATTCATATTCATTTTTTCTGTTTCATTTGCTCAGTAGACTTAACACTTGGCTAGGTACTCTAGGAAATGAAAGCAGAACCTGATAAGAGGTGAGAGTCACCTGACTTAATGGTGAAGGAGGATGTGGCAAAGGTCCACCAAGGGTCATGGTTTGTCACAGTATCAGGAAGTCAGAGGATTAGATGAAGTCACCAGGGAGGCTTCCTGAGAATGAAAAGCATCAAGCTTTGCAGCTGGAAGAATGTTATAGGCAAAGGAGGAACACAGAAGTGAGCAGAGTGTATTGGAGGTAAATGCAACAGGCTCAAGCAGGACCTTGGGAGCAGCTGGAGCTCTGATGGGAGGTGTGGAGATGAAGAGGGAGATTCTGCACCCTGAGCTCTGAGCCAGCACTTAGCCCACTCATGCTGACACCCAGGTGCCGACATGTGTGTGAAGGAGACAGTTTGAGGATCAGTTTGTCACGTACTGAATCACTCAGGGAGAATTTCAGAATTGTCATCAGAACCCCTGAAGTGGGTTTCCATAGGTCAATGTTGGGGAAAACAACTCTGTGGGTGATTCCAAAAACACCCATGATTAATAACTGCCCCCAGGGGCATAGAAAAGCCAAACAAAAACAAAACAAAACCAGATAAATAGATGATGTCCCAGGATGCCGTGTTGGTGGTCATCACCCTTGATTCTAAGATCATCATCCAGACTCAGACTGTGCAGTATTTCAGCCTTGGCAAGGACCATCAGCATGACTTCCAGACTCTCTGGCTGACGCCAGTTCCTTGTGGCACTGCAGGCTTCATCTGAGTGCTGCTGCTGGCAAGCCTGTGGGACTAGCCATCAGCTCCATCCTCCCACTTCTAGGAACCCTTGCTTTTGTACCTACAGCATGGGCACCAATCACAATCATCAGTACGATGTTCCCTGTGGGGAGAGACTCCTCCTCCCCTAGGCCCTGCAATCCATGTCTTTAGGGCTGCGATACCTTCCAACTGTCACATCTCTACCTGGGTCAGACTTTGATCTTACCCTCTCCCTACCTGCCTCAAGAATACTCTGATACTCTGCAGTGGCTTGTGCTGAGGGGACCGCACTCCAGGCTCAGCTACATGCTCCAGGGGAGCCTGGAGGAAGAATCAGAGGGCAAGGAGGACAGAGTCAGTGCCCCACCCATGGCACAACCACCAGAGCTTTCTGAGTGGAGTGGAAGGCAGGTTTGAGTCCCTTCTCCCTCTGACCCTCAGTATCTTCATCTGTCAGATGAATTGATTGCACACCTGGTCTCCCAGGTACCCCCATCTCCTTAATCCTATGTAAAGTGTGAAAAAATACAGCTTTGGGGCTGCCAGCACTGTCTTTAGTTGGCTTTCAGCAGTGGGCCTCTGTAAGCAGAAGCAAAGTCTTCAGTGGGACTTGTGGTCATGCAGGTAAAGCCTGAATCCTCTTCTTAAAAAGAAGAGATGGAGAAATAAGAGGTGTACTGCATAGTGACACAAGCCATCTGCCCAGGGGTTGAGGAAATCCTAGGGGAGGACCAGAGGATGCATGAGTGGAGCCAGGCCTGGAGGACAGGACGGGATGCCATGGCTTTCTCATCCTGCCATCTGGACACCACGTGAGTGTTCTGTGGAAACTCAGAGCCATGGGGACTCTCTGTAGCAGCAAGCTGGGGATATAAGAAGACCCCACCACCACCACCATGAGAAATAGTAATGCCTGTTTGTTTATTGTTTGTTTGCTTATTTGATCAATTGGTTGAGTTGGGAAAATAGACATGCACATGGTTCCAAATCCCAAGCACACAATTCAAACAATTTAGATCAAAAAGCAAGTCCCTCTTTCCTCCTTGTCCTCACCTCTCCAGGCTACACAAGACTTGTGTGTCCTTCCTCGGATGTTCTGTGCACATGCATGAAACACAGTGTGACACTTTCCTCTGCCATTGTAGTCTCCCAGACCAGGCCCAAGCCTAGAAAAGTTTTGCAAAATATCAGTCACAGTGTTGCTGATGCTCTGGGGACACAAATGAAGGGCTTGTTTCCATGCTTAGGGACGAGAAGTAAGGGGAGGGTCAGGGTGCTGGCCACAGTGGCCAGAGAACAAAGGTGACCAGAAGAAAGTTCAGAGCTCCAGAGAAAGGGGACAAGGGACCCACATGTTCCCTGTAAATACCATGCAGTGACTGCCTATGTATATGGACAAGGGCTCTTGACCCTAGCTCTGGCCAGCAGAGAGGTGGTCCCCCCTTCTCCAGGCCCTCAGGAGCTCCTTACGGTGCACGCTTCTCCTTCTCCTCCCTTCAAGGAGAGGCCCTGGAGTCAGAGCCACCTGGGTGGTGTCCTGCATTCAGCCCAGCCCAGGCCTGGCAGCCACGCCAGAGACATGCCTCCCAGAAGCAGGAATAGAGGAGGCCTCGGTTCCATGGCCTGAACAGGAGAAAACGGAAACTCATGAAAGTTAGCTATCCAGGGGCATCCTTTCAATAACAGAAATATATACATTAAAATTAGAGAAGGAGATGGAGGTAAGTGTTGCTTTAATTTCAAAAGGCGTTAAGTACAGGATGTACAAGGACCTTTCAACTGGTGTAGGACCTATATCCACATTCTCATCCCCTCTTCAGCATAGCGCCAGGGGCCAAGTCATCACTGGGCCAAGTGGCTCAGCCAATGCTGGCAGGTGGTTCTAGTGGGCCAGGCTGTGAGGCCCTGGCACCCACTCTGCAGAAGCCAGAGCCAACCTTGTCCAGTTGGGCCCCACTGCGCCCCTGGTGCTCTGGGAGGTGGGCTCACATACAGGCCCTGCCATGCCCCCTCCTCATCATTGCTTCCTCATAGCTTAGAATCCCTCCTTGCCAAAGCTACTATGGTTACTATGAACAGCTCACATCAGGGGCGATGGCCAGGGCCTTAATGATGGAGCTTCAGACAGAAGAACCATTTATTCTGCACTTGGAGCTTGGCTCAATGGAGTGGTTCTCCTGTTGAATATGGTGCTGGCTGGGGTCATTCATGTAGCTCAACTCAGCTGGGAGCCCAGCTGGGCTGGACCATTCTAGAAGGCTTCGTTCACATGGCTTGTGCCTCTCCTGGGATGGCTAGAGCTCTCATAGGTGTTTGGGTTTCTCTCATCCATGGAGTCTCAGCATGTATATCCTGGCCTGAGATTCCCCACATGGCAACTAGGTCCCATGAAAGAAAAAGCAGAAGTTACAAGGCCTATGAAACCTGGCTTTGGACGTTTCACAGTGAGTGTCACTTCCGCCACATTCTGTGGTGAAAGCAAGTCACAAGACCAGTCCAGATTGGAAGGATGGGAAATGAACCCCCTCTGAGGTGGGGGGTGTTTCCATATGGAAATGGAAGGATGCCAGTGGCTGGCTCTGGAGAGTGTCTCCCCAGCCAGATAACTGCAGGCTTATGGTCCCTATGTTTAAAAAGAAAACATCCTTATCAGTAAGAGATGCACATCCACACGTTTAGAAATGAAATGACATCATGTGAGGGGTCTGCTTTACCACAGTTCTGGATGAAAGTGGAAGGAAATAGATAAAAGGACACTGATAAACATCAAAAATCATTCAAAGGTTACTGATGGGCATACAGGAGTTCATTATGCTTAGTCTTTACTTTTGTAGATGTTGAAAAATTCCCCTACTATAAAGTGAGAAATCGAATCAATAAGTAAAACTGTAACTTTTCCACTTTCAGTAGGGGCAGCTTATCTCACCACCCGCCCCCAAAATCTGAAGTTCAAAAGAAAGAGGAAGGGGTTCCAAGCAGTGGATGCCTTCAGGAAGGGTGCCTGACTTGAGGAGCAGCTGCTGGCTCCATTCTCTCTGTCCTCCTGGGCATCAGCCTGTCCAGCCTGACATCCCCCCTTCTGGCTTGCCTGACTCTCTGCTTCTGGGCTGGCAGCAGTCTCTGTGAGCCTGAAGTCAGGCCTCTGCCAGCTTATTTCAGGAGAGCCCCATGGCTACACCTAGCGGGTCTTCAGGACCTGATTCCCCAACACAGTCCCTGCAGGTAGCTATGTTCATTTAAAAATATTTTGTTTATGAAAAATGCCATCTGGTGTCAAGCCCTGTACTGGATTCTGAAGATGCAACAGTGAATAAGGGATCTCTGCTCTAACAGATCTTACGTTTAGGGACATGGGATAAGTGCTGTGAGAAAAGCAGTGTCTGGTGTGAAGCAACGCATCCTGAATTAGAACCTCTGGGTAATTTTGGAGCTGGAGGCAGCTCCAAAGTAAGAACCACTGCCTGCATCAGGCTAGTACACTAGAGATGGGCTCATGGCAGAGCAGGAAAACTCAACAAATCGGAAGGCCCAGGCTCCAGGCTGAGGCGTGGGAGCTTCCTTAGGTACACAGGGATCACCAAATATGCAAGCTTGGAGCCAGGAAGGTGGGAGGGCTGGAAGATATGGCATAACTGAGCAGTGCCAGGACAGATGTCACTCCCAGTCAGGCTCAGTCGTCCTTCCCAGCAGCAGGACAAGAACAGGATGCTGAGTATGTCAGCTGATCTGAGGCCCTGCATGAGTGGGCAGTTTCCAGGATCCAGCCCTGACTCTACCCAGTTGCCCCTGAGTAGGTTGCTTCTCCTCTGCAGGAGGGAGGGTAGCATAAAAGGTTATCAGGGTTAATATCACAAAATGGCCATCAGCGGCCACCAGATCTGAAAGAAGACATATGAAGTCAAGTTTTCATATGAGCATCACACCGGTGATTCAGTGACTTGCTGGGTTGAGGGTTTGAAACATAAGCACTTCATCCCACGCTAGCAGGTGTCAAGGGACTGCACCCCATGCCCAGCGGTGGCCACAGGAACTGCCATGTGGAATGATAAGTAAGCCATCAGGAAAAATTTTGCCAGAAAAACTAAGTCTGCCCCTTAGGTCTCCAGGGTCCTCCAGCCACCTCGTACATGGTCCATAGCTGTAGGGTGACTATTCTGTGCTAGTTGGATTCAATTTTCTTGCCCCAGAAGAGCTATGGTGACATCAGAGCAATTCATTGGGTGCAACTATGTGCCAGACTAGGAACACAGTGGGTAATATAACTCAGCCTCTGCCTCCAATGACACGGAGATACACGTGAGCCAGCCATCTCAAAATGGTCTTTGTCAACCTAAAGACAATTACTGAGTACTGCTCTACTAGGTGCTGGGCCCAGCACTGGGGGCTGCCCGGGACATGACTGTCACAAGTTTGCAGACAAAGAATACAATTGCTTGCGATGTGCCCCACAATCACTGTGCACCATAGCGATGGGGTGGGGTTCTCCAGTGGCAGAAGCATTGGGCCTGGACACCCCCATCCTGCCCCCTTCTGGGGCCTATTTTCCCATCTATAGAAATGAGGCAGACTCAGGCTGTTGGCTGAGAGGGCCTAGTGACCATTGCCTCCACCAGCTCACCCTGGATAACCCTCTCCTCCACATCCCAGGCCTTCCCTGCAAGTGGCATTAATGCACACCAAAGCCTAGAGCAAGCTCTCCGCTTGAAACAAAAGCTGCAACAGTGAAGTGTAGATGTTCAGTAAATGCTTAATCATATGCATTTTTTTCTTTCCACAACTGAATATGTAACACAATCAAGGTGTCCCACCCCACTGGCTGGTTTCTCTTTTTTTTTTTTTTTTTTTTGCCCTGTTCAAGGATGTCTTTCGACTAATTTGTTGTCATTTCATATTGCAGTCTTCACAGTTCAACAAGAGCTTAAGATGGGGCATTTGGGCCAGGCAGGCACGTGGTGGTCCTCTGTACAGTCCCCTGCTCACCCATATACCTCACAGCCAATAACACGGAACCTCAAGGGGAGGGGCTGTCCTTGTTCGGAATAGGAACTCTGTCCTACTCTGTCCAGAGTAAAACAAGACCAAAGTGGTGAAGGGTCATATGAGGATGTGAGCCATGAGGCATGTGAGAGGCAAAGCGCCCACCCACAGTGAGGAAGTAAAAGCCATAATCACCTCAAGGGAGCAAGGCCCTATATCAGCATGCCAGCAGGCCATGGGCTACATGAACATTCTCAGAGAAAAGGAAGGGGGATGGCGGTAGTCATGGGCAGAAGAACAGGAAAGTCAGGGAGCCTGGCCAGCTTCAGACAGGCCCAGTCCAGCCTCCTGGGCCCTGAGATCCCAGGCCACTCTCCGGCAACAGAAACCCAGTTCCCACCCCTCACCTCCCACCGTGCGGCCTCTGCCTCCATCCCAAGACAGGCACCACCCCATGGGAAAGGCAAGGCACCTGCTCTTCACACTGCTACTCTCCCAACCCAACTTCGCCATTCAGGAGAAGAAAGGCCAGCCATGTCCCATGCTTGGCGTATATGTGGAGGGTAGGATACAGATGCATATGCCAAGCCCTTGGGCTGAGCACTTGAATATCCAGTGGCTCCTGTACGCCCGGGAGTGATTTCACTATATGACAGGAGGACTCTGAGGTTCAAAGAGGTGAAGCAATGCTTCTAAAGTCCCACAGGAATCACTTTATCCAAACCCACAGACATTCTCTCTCCCTCTCTCTCTCTCTCTCTGTCTCTATCTATCTATCTATCTATCTATCTATCTATCTATCATCTATCTATCTCTTTAGGATTTTATTTATTTATTCATAAGAGACACAGAGAGAGAGGCAGAGACATGGGCAGAGGGAGAACCAGGCTCCCTGTGGGGAGTCCGATGCAGGACTCAATTCCAGGACCAGGATCAAGACCTGAGCCGAAGGCAGACACTCAATCACTGAGCCACGCAGGCGCCCCAGATATTCTCTTTTTCATCACACCATGCTCAGCAAAACAGCAAGGACCACGTGGGAGGGAAGGGGAAGGAACTGCCTTCAACATGAGGCTGCTTGTTCCCAGATGGAGAGGGAAGAGTGGACAATCACTGACATTTAGGGCTCTAAGAGACAGCAACAGAGAGAAATGATGCCATCTGCTTCCCAGGGAGATGTGGACACTTGGTGAAGATGGAGAGGGGGTTTGTGGTGCTGTGGTGCCAGTGAAAGAAGCCAGGTGGGAAACAGAAGTTCCAGTAAAACAGAAAGCCAAGTTATTGACCAACACAAAGCAGCTGTCTTGGATCATGAAGAGGTGCCTGGAGGTTCTGGGGAGCAGAGGAAATTCCCCTGAGATGAATCAGGTTGCCATGCCTCTGCAAGGCCAAAAGCAGCCTGACCTGAGCAGCTCTGCAGGAGCCTGGATGGGACTCCTGAAATCGATGGTGGCTACAGAAGGTGAGCAGGAGCAAACACTTGGTGTCTTTATGTGACAAAGGCTGCTGTGGGACCCAGGGGAGGGGACGTGTGAGAGGTGAATATGACTGCTCAGGACACAGAGCACAAGCCCTCTTGCCTACAGTGAGGGCAGGAGTAGGCACCAACAGGCTGGTGCAAAGGAAGAGTCTAGCTCTTATAAAGCCCCAGATGGAGTCCCAAAATTCCACCTAAAATCCCCTAATTTATCTGGTTCTTCAGCCACTCTCCACATACTGACCAGATACCAAGGTCTTGCTGGCAGAGAGGAGCACGGCATCAGGTGGAGAAGCTGGGCTGTCCCATACAGCACAAGGGAGTCATGGCACAGAGCTTGCTGAGGCACCTGGGGCAGGCCTCTGGGAGGGCTTATTGGGAGGAAGACACAATTCCACTCTCCAGAGCTCAGAGGCTAGTGCCTGTCTGCAGGGGCTCAGGGAGTCTAGAGACGGGACAGTGCGTGCAGCTGGGCCTCAGAGGCTGGGTCAGTCTTTCTGGTGCAGCCTTGGTTTGCCATTTTATCAAGTCCTGTTAACCAATCTATGTGAAAAGGATTATTATTTTCATTTTTAAGAAAACTGAGATCAGTGTGATGGATAATGCTACATGTTGCTAGGCCACAGTGCCCAGATATTTGACAAAATATTATTCTAAGTGTTTCTGTAAAGGTGTCTTTTTAGCTGCCATTAACATTTAAATTGGTGGGCTTTGAGTAAAGCACATCGTCCTGCATGGTATGGGTGGGCCTCATCCAATCAGTTGAAGGCTTTTACAGGAACAAAGCTGGAATCTCATCAAGACAGGCTTCTGCCAGCAGATTGCCTTTGGAACACATGCATGCACACATGGCATGAACAGGCGCACACACCCTGTTGCTTCAGTTTTCTTTGGACAACCCAAAGATACTCAAAAAGGTTAAGGCCCAAAGGCAGGTAAATTTTCTGAGGCCAGGTGGTTTGAATCTGAGACAGCCTGAAATCCTCTTGCTGTCCTGGGTCACAATGAACCTTCCAGTGATCCTTTGGAGAAGTGTTTTTAAAAGGAAAAACATCAAAAATATAATCTGTTTAGTCAACAAAAAAGACTATGCTTTATTCTGAGATATTATTTTCTTTTTCTTGGTGTTTAAAATGCCCTTTCTTTGAATTAATGTTAACTATGGTTAGCAATAGTGGATTTTTTTGTAATGACCTAATTTGGCAAAATTACAGTGAAGTCCTTTTAATCTACCTATTTTTCACAGGCCTTCTCAAACAAAAAACAAAAACAAACAAACCACAAAGTCTAGAACACCTCTACCCTAATCCAACTGGAGTTCCTTCTTATATGAGTGCACTGGCTCCAGCTTGTATTTCAGCCACGGAGACAGGCTGGACTCTGGTATGCCTACAAACACCGGTCATAGAAGAGAATCAGAGCACCTGTTCTTGAGTATGGTGGCCTGCAGCAAAGGCCTACAGGCTTCCGAGCTGGGCTCTATGGGAAGGCTCAACCACCTTTGCAATCCTCCCTGTCTCCTACAGTCAGTGCTGTTTATCCTGGCACAGTATCCTGCTTGCTGCCAAGGAACAGAAGTCAATTGCCTTGATTACCTTATTCACCTCTTTGAAAATGCACTTCACCTCCAGCCTGTGGATATTGAATACAGTTAAGGATGGAATATGGGCTTCTGCATTTCCCAGTGCATCTGCCCCCAGTCTGTGCCCTGAGGTTTTCTCATAAAGGACTCCTTGACAACCCTTCCCAGCCCTGTCTTCATACCCACCATCTGCTGTTGTCTCTCCTAGTATATCCAAGGCTTTTTCCTTCAGGATCCAAGGACCCTGCAACCAGCAGGACCCCAAATATCAGGTGTCCCACACCCAGACATGTACACACACGCTTGTACTCTGATCCTCTGATCCAGGCTGCAGGAGCATGTTGCTTGGCAGTCAGCTGCACAGCCTCTGGCAGGTCCCACACCATGGAGAAGCCTACAGGTTCTAAAATGGCACACAGAGATCATGATACCTCTGTAATATCAAATATGGCTGGGCAGAAGCCAAATAATAGAAAATTATTTCTTTATAAGTCAACATTTCTTTGTTTTTTCACTTTTATTTAGCAGCAGTATCGCTGGCCTTCTACCATCCCATCTTAAACACAACTGCATGCCTCGCTATGACTAGGGATCATGTTTCTGGGTTACCATCATGTGTCACTCCTGGACATTTCTGGCAGTGAGGTCACCCTCCTTCCCCCTATAAGACTGAGACTAACTGTTGCCTTTCTCAGCAGGCTGTCTAATGACCTGGCCTGCCTAGAGAACCAGGACAGCCTGGGAATGGGATGGGGTTGCACCCGGAGATTCTTGGCTGCTGTGGGAGGAGACAAAGGACAAACCCTAAAGTGTTGTACAGAGATGTAAGTTCAGAGCCCAGCACAAGCACAAGATGTGTGAGGCAAAGCACCAGGTATGACATGGAGTGTGATGGGCAAAACACCAGGAAAATCATAGATGCAGCCAGTCCAAGGGTGTGCTGAGGCCAAGGGGCTGCATAGCTTTTATAGGATTTTCCACTCAATCAACATGGATGTGCTTGGTGTACCTGAAGGAACAGATGCATGGCCATGGCTATGGGCATATGTAGTTTTCTTTTCTTTCTTTCTTCTTTTTTTTTTCTTTTTTTTTTGTCTTTTTCCTCTTGCCAACTTTCAGCTAAAGTTGTCCTCTAGGTAGTGGAAAGGGAAGTGGGTAGTGGGTTGGGGTGACTGGGTGATGGACACTGAGGGGGGCATTTGGCGGGATGAGCACTTGGTGTTATGCTATATGTTGGCAAATTGAACTCCAATAAAAATAAATAAATAAATAAATAAATAAATAAATAAATAAACAAACAAACAACAAATAAAGTTGCCCTCTTGTCTAAATGTTGGTGGGTGGCAGGCCCCTCCCTACCATCACCACCACCACCATCACCACACCTTCTATGAATCCTTTGTGAACTGGAGAGGACACAAATAGAAACTGTCTTAGAACTTGGTGTAAAATAAGGACTGGGTGTAAAATAAGGAAAACTTTAGAGGTTTTTAAACTCAAGTACCTGAGTTATAGTGCATGGCCTTTATAACAGCCACTTTTGACTGCTGGCCAGCCTGTGACTTTAACTTGAGCCCTTCACACCTCCTCTGTCACCTCTTGCAGAAAGCATTTACAACATTACTAACAGTGACCATTCATTGCACTCACCATGTGCTAGGTACTCTGCCTGACCTCCAGTATACTTGACTTCATTCAGCTCTTTTCAACAGTCCGATGAGTCTGAGCATCATTAACCCCAGCCTCATCACGAGCAAACAGCCTTGGGGCAGTGATGTGACTTGCTCAGGGCCCCACATCCAGTCAGTGACAGAAGCAACATTCAACACCAAACCTTACTGGCTTCAAAGCCCTTTCCCATTCCTTCCCACCCTTCACATGTCCTGCACATGTCGATCTGTCTGATGTTGGAGCAGGTGAAAATTCTTTGACACCACTGGAGGACTGAGACTCTTGACACAATTCCAGTTAAAACAGTGAGGAAATTGGACTGCTTCTCCACAAAATAAATGAATTAATGAATGAAACCTCATTTGGAAGACTTTTTGGCAGTATATACTGGAACTGAACAGATTCACTTCAGCCCCGGCTATACACATTTCACAGAAATGTGTGTATACACGCACCAAGTGATGTGCTCAAATGTGTTCATTCCAGCACCGTCTGTAGCATATCCAAACGTGAAACAACCAAATGTCTGTCAAAAATTGTGTGTGGCCCTGCAGTGAAATACTGCCAGCAACCAGAACCAACAGACCACAGCTCCATGCAAGGGCATGGACAAACACTGCTGCAAAGGACATAGAGCCAGGGGCTGAGATCAGGACCCTGACCTCCCCATGTTGTCCCATATCTATACTGTGTGTCTTTGCCATCAGTCAGGCATCTCCTGTGGATGGGGAACTGCCACTCTTTCTCCCATTCCATTCTGGGCTCCCCTATATGCCATCACCTTTGGGAACATTTCCTGACTGCATAGTGTCTGGCTTAGTTAACTGCTCTCTTGATGTCTCCACTATAATCCATGCAACTTTTTGCTCTATTTATCAGACAGTCTCAACTCATCTGATTACTTGCCTACTCTTGGGGCTGAAATTAAGTCTTTTATCGCTGTGATGTTTGGCTTAAGGGACTGACCCTAGGGAGAAACTCAATAGCTGTTTGTAAAATGAGTGAAAGATTAATAGAAAAATTAGTGCAACACCTCGAAGGGCAGTATGGGAACTATAAAAATATCTAGAAAGAAAAAGGATATCATCAATAAGAAAGGCCATCTGACCTTTCTCCAAGGAAAGAAGTTGATCCTGATTGAACAGACTCTGGGCAGTCTTTTGGACTCTCTCCCTCTGGTCCCACCACCACCATACAGTGACTCTAAGGGACCTTCTTTGATACATTGACACTAGGAGGCTCACAAGCTGCTGTTTTGGAATCTGGGCCCAATTGGTACAGGAAGCAACTTGGAAGTCTTACCAAATCATAAGGGAAAACAGGAAGATGGTGAAATGAATTTTCCTTGAACAAAAATACAGCTCAGTTCCCATAGCACAGACCAACTGGTAATATCCAAGTGAACACATCTTCCAAAACTCTCCAAACCTGTACTGTGCTATGTGTGACGCTGACGATAAGAAGCTTTGCTTAAATTCACATATTTCAATCATCTTTTGCTGCATAGCAAGCCACTCCAAAAATTAGTGCTTAATACAAAAACTATTTCATTTGCTCAATTCTGGGATCAGGTATGTGGCCTGGGCTCAGCTGGAAAGTTCTTCTGCTTGCCTTGCCTGAGGTCACAAATATGACTGCAGTCATCAAATGACTCAACTAGAGCTATAAAATCAAAGATACTTTCAATCACACACCTGGAAGTTAGTTGATGTAGCTCTTAGCTGGGATGATTCATTTCTACTCCATGTCTCACCCTCTAGTAAGCTAGACTAGACTTTTCACATGGCTCTCCCAGAGATGTAATCCAAGAGAATGAACCAGAAGGTGCAAAGCCTCTTGAGGCTTGGGCTTAGAAGTTATACAACAGCATATTTCATTGGTCACAGTAAGTCACAGGAGGGCCAAGTCTGAAGTCCATATGGGAAGAGACTACACAAGAGCATATCTAAAGGAAAGGGAATGAGAGCACCTGGAGGGGGGGCTCAGTCGGTTAGGTGCCTGACTCTTTATTTTGGCTCAGGTAATGATATCAGAGTCCTGGGATCTAGCCCTGCACTGGGCTCCTTGTTCAGTGGGGATTCTGCTTGTCTCCCTCTCCCTCTGCCCCTCCTCCCACTCATATATGCTCTCTAAAATAAATAAATAAATAAATAAATAAATAAATAAATAAACAAACAAATAAATAAATCTTTAAAAAATAAAGAGAAAGGGAATAATAGCAGCCATTTGGCGAATCATCTACCTCAAAAAGCAACTACAAGAGGTAGTACTTATTTCCCCTACATACTAAGCCTTGACTATTTCCATAAAATGGCTACCATCTTTAATTTCCATCCAGAAAGGGATGTCTGGATGGCTCAGTGGTTGAGCATCTGCCTTTGGTTCAGGGTGTGGACTGAGGGCCCTGGGATAGAGTCCCACATTGGGCTTC
This sequence comes from Canis lupus dingo, assembly GCF_003254725.2. NCBI lineage: Eukaryota > Metazoa > Chordata > Mammalia > Carnivora > Canidae > Canis > Canis lupus. The sequence continues at coordinate 24,765,457 of NC_064261.1, read as the reverse complement.
CTGTGGGGAGCGTGCTTCTCCCACTGCCTATGTCTTTGTCTCTCTCTGTTTGTCTCTCATGAATAAATAAATAAAATCTTAAAGATAAAAATTCCACCCAGTAAAATGCTAATCTCTGGGCAATTTCCCATATTGAAATGAGAAGACTCAAGGAGATGCAAGCATGGGGGCAGAAATGAAGAATTTGGCTTAAAGCCAACTAAGTTCCAGATGTAATCAATGTGGAGGTTCAATCAGGCATATGTGAATCTATAATTAAGAGAAGAAGTCTAGCAGGATATAAACATTTGTGAGTCAATATTACAAAGATGGTGTTTAGGACACAGGACTGGATAAAGCCATTAAAAGTGTGAAGGGATATAGAAAAGCAAAGTAGTCATAAACAGCCCTGGCACACTCCTACATTAAGAGATCAAAGAAATAAGGAGAAAGCAGCAAAGAGACTGAGAAAGAATGGCTAATGATGTGGGAGGGAAAGAAAAGTGTAGTGTCCTAGAATTTAAGTACAGAAAATATATCAAGAAGGAATAATCCACTTCATCTAATTCTGCCTGTAAATCAAACAAGATAAGGATCAGAAATTTCATTGTTTGCATGGCAAAAATCTGCCCCCGAATCTAAGTGACTTTGGTTTGGTGATAAATTTCAGATACACCACCAAAGCACAATACAAGAAAAATTTTAAAGTGATAATTTGAACTCTATTAAGATGAAAAACTTCTCAGTGAAAGACACTGTTAGGAACACCAAAAGATAAGCCACAAGCTGGGAGAAAATAGTTGCAAAGCACATAGTAGATAAGAGATTTCTATCCAATATATACAAGAGAACACTTAAAATATAACCCAATTAAGAGGTATCTAGGCGGCTGTCAGTTCAGCATCCAACTTTTGGTTTCAGTCAGATCATTAAGAGTGTCATGATGTCGATCCCTGTCTCAGGCTCCATGCTCGATGCAGAGTCTCCTTGAGATTCTGTCCCTCTGCTCCTCTCCCAGCTCAGACTCACTCGCTCTCTCTCTTTCTCTCCCAACCTTTCTCTCAGATAAATTAATTAATTTTTAAATGTAACCCAATTAAAACAAAACCCAATAAAAAATGTGCAAAATCTGGACAGACACTTCACCAGAGATGACAGATGTCATGTCAAATAAGCAGAAGAAAATGCTCAATATCATTTTGTTATTAAGGAATTATAGGGCAGCCTGGGTGGCTCAGTGGTTTAGTGCCACCTTCAGCCCAGGGTGTGATCCTGGAGACCAGGGATCGAGTCCCATGGTAGGTTCCCTGCATGGAGCCTGCTTCTCCCTCTGCCTGTGTCTCTGCCTCTCTCTCTCTCTGTCTTTCATGAATAAATAAATAAAACTATTTTTAAAAATGAATTATAAACAATGAGATACCACTACATGCCTGTTAGAATAGCTAAAACCAAACTAACTAACTAACAATTCTCATTCATGGCTGGTGGTAATGAGGAATGGTAAAGCTACTTTGGAAGACAGTTTGTCACTTTCTTAGGAAGTTAAACACAGTCTTACCACAATACGGAACTTACTTTTCTAAGCATTTACCAATTGACTGAAAACATGACAGTATCAAAACCAACATGTCTCTGCTTATAAAAGCTTTATTCGTAATGGCCCAAAGCTAGAAAAACCAAGATGATCTTTAATAATAGATGAAATAGATAAGCAAGCAATGGTACATCCATACAATGGAGTACTATATAGCAATAAAAAGAAAGGAGGTATCCAGCCATGAAAACCATTGTTCAATCTTAAATAAATATTGATAAGTGAAAGAAGCTAATTTGAAAAAGATACATACTATATAATTCCAATTGTATGTCATTGCAAAAAAGGTAAGACCATAATGATACCATAAATATCAGTGGTTGCCTGGCGTTTGGAGAAGAGGACAAAGTTGAATAGGTGAGCACAAGAGATTTTTTAGAACAGTGAAATATTCTGTGTGATATTGAAATGGTGAATACATAACATTATGCATTTGTCAAAACCCAAAGAACTATACAGCACAAAGACTGAACTGTAACATATGGAAAATTTTTTTAAAATAATTATTTAGGAAGTCGGAGATCCCAAGATGCAATGTGGACTGTGACAAAAAAAAAAAAAAAACTGACTGACACTGACTGTATGCAAATGTATGAAACAACCTCACTGAATAGAGTGGGGAAAATGATACTGACCTAAGTAACTTTGGAAGTGAGGTAATCTATAAGATTAAAGGCAAAGAAAATTGTAGATAGATTTTTTAAGCTTTTTTTCTTACAAGGGTACTGAATAATAATTCCAATATCACTACATATGTATACTGGAATTGAATCATTAAGAAAAAAGGTTGGGCTATGGTAGGAGCCAGGTTTCTTACTGTTGGGGCAGGAGGTCACTGATAAGGAAAGGAAGGAGACTAGAATGACCAATATGGTAAGGGATTAGAGCTAGAGAATCAGAATATTTGGCTTAATATAAATACAGATATGGGGATCCCTGGGTGGCTCAGCCCTTTAGTGCCTCCCTTTGGCCCAGGGCATGATCCTGGAGTCCCAGGATAGAATCTCATGGAGGGCTCCTTGCATGGAGCCTGCTTCTCCTTCTGCCTGTGTCTCTGCCTCTGTGTGATATGTGTGTGTTTCTCATGAATAAATAAATAAAATCTTAAAAAAAATACAAACAGGTTATATGTAGAAATATTATATATATATATATATATATATATATATATATATATATATACAAATTAGCATACACGGATACATTTCCTTGGTCTGTCACCTGAGAAGACCTATAAATAATGACATCTCAGGAGCAATGAACACACCTAGTGCCTAGATCTTACTTTCTAATGCTATTCTCCAATAATATAGGAGAACACTTAGGTAAAGACTGATTCTAGTAGTTGGACAAGAATGTCCTGTAGTTCCTAGAGCACCTTTTAGTGACAGAAAGCAAGAATGTGCTAAAAAAAAAAAACTACAGTGATAGGGGTATTCTAAAAGGTCACAAGAATCAACTGAAAGAGTTCCTACTGGATAAAGAACAATTTAAACAATAAAATACAGTAATATTAGGTTATAACCCAGAGTATAAAGTAAATAGCATTTTGATATAAACAAATAAATAATAAATAGGGAGATAAATAGTAAATAAATAGGGAGAAAAAAGAAATCTCCCAAGAAGATTTTCAAATCATTTATGTAGATACTCGGCTCTCAAGAGGTGGAGCTAATTCCCCAATCTCTTAGCAAAGGCTGCACATAGTGACTTTCTTCCAAACAGTACAATATATAAAGGGGAGAAGAATAGGGAAGTAACTTTTACAGTGGAGAAACTTGATAAACACTACCTCAGCTTTGATGTTGATTAATGTTAACATCAATGTGATAACTCATGTTGATAGAATGTATCCTTGATGTGATGTGTGAAATTGCACTTTACCTCTATGTCCTTCTTCTCAAAAAGCCATAACCACAGTTTAATTATGAAGAAAACATCTGGCAAATTCCAACTGAGAGACATTCCACAAAATACATAAATAGTACTCCTCAAAACTGTCAAAAGAATCTAAAACAAGTAAAGAGTAAGAAATTGTCACAGACAAGATGAGGCAAAAGAGGTAGATGTCTAGATATAATATGGAATCCTGGATAAGATCCAGGAATAAAGAAAGAAATTAAGTAAAAATGAAGGAAATCTGAATAATCAAGTAAGTGCTGAATCAATAAAAGGCAACTTGGAAATAAGAGAAAAGTTGTGACATTTTACTTGTGCATGCTCCACTCCCCTTAAAGTTTTGTAGTGGTCTTAAAAAAATTAAAAATAAAAAAAAATAAAACAGCCTACACTCTGAGTGTGGGATGCAGGTCCCTGGTTCAGAAAAAGCAGAGTGGACCTTATTTTTAAATTATTGTGTTTGTCTGTTCTAATTGAGGCTAGAGGCTACCTGAAGGACTGACTCAAGATGATCGTCTCTGTTTCCCCTGATTCAGAAATCACTTAGTGCAGAAAAGAGACAACCTTTGCTTAAAAACATAAGCCAATTGAAAACCCTATACCTTTCTGTGTCAAAAGATTACAGTTGAGATACACAATAAAATATCTAAAGTCATGTAGGATAATCTGGAAAGAGTATCATTGAGAAATTGGGGCATCCAGAAAGTACTCATGTATACTGGAGAATTTAGAAAGCCATATGAATATCTAGAGCAGGTTGCATGACTTAAAAAGGCCTGAGAATACTCTTGGCTTTCATTTCTATCTGTTCTTTCATACAGGCAGTAATTGAAAGCTAAAGTAGAGTAGTAAAGAGCCTGGTTAAGTTATGAAGGAGGGCCATACTACCGAGTCAATCTGCAAAGAATAGAAGTGGTAGTCTTTATTGTTGCTGTTCTATTGTTTTTTGTTTTGTTTTGTTTTTGTTTTGAATTTGGGGGAGGGGGCTTTGTATTTTTAATTTTTTTGACTCCTGGAATTTTAAGGAAATAGCTTTCAAAATCCTAGCTAAACATAAACTAATGGAAGTGTCTTCAGAGACTATGCATGAAAAGGAATAGTCTTTGCAAAAGAAAAAAAATGTTTTGAAAAAGGTTCATAAACAACTGTACATGGTCAACTGTAGCCTTCAACACTTAATCACAGAAATCTCTAGGTAAGGGAAGAATCTGAGTTCCAAATTTGTCATGGTATAATTTTCAAATGTCCAATTTACAACAACAACAAAATTCCATACGAAACAAGAATGTATGGTTAATTTACAGTATGAAAACAAATTTATGAAAACCATCCTTTAAAAAGCCTAGACACTGAATTTACTACATGAATAATTTATCTATTTTTAATAAGCTCAAAGAGCTGAAGAAAACATGAAAAAAGAACTAAAAGAAACCAGGATATCAATAAAAAGATAAGAATTATAAGAAAACCAAACTGAAAAGTACAATACTGAATGGGAAAAAAATCACTAAAGGAGATCAACGGTCACTTTGAGCAAGTAAGTAGAGGGAAAATCAGCAAACCTAAGGGTAGACAATTCAAAGTGTCTAATTTGAGAAGCAGGAAACAAAAGAATGAATAAAAGTTAGGAAAGCCTGAGGGACCTTTGAGACACAATCAAGTAGACAATATATGCCATGGGAGACATAGATAAGGAAGAGAAAAAGAAAAGCAGAAAAAATATTTGAAAAAACGATGGCTGAAGACTTACCAATTTTGATGAAAGACATGAACATAAAAATCCAGGAAGCTCAACAAATTCCCAGTCAGATGAATTCAGAGTACCACACTGAAATGCCTTATAATCAAAATGTGAAAAGACATAGACAAAGAATCTTGAGAACAGCAATAGAGTAGTAACTCATCACTTACAACGGCTCCTCAAAAAGATTTACATCCAGTTTTTCATCAGAAAAGGTGAAAACCAGATGCAGGGGGATGACAATTTAAAGTATTGATAGAGAAGTGCAGCCAATCAAGAATTCTATATCTAGCACAACTATCCTTCAAAAAACTGAAGGAGAAATTAAGACATTCCCAGATAAGCAAAAACTGAGGGGATTAATTACCACTAGACCCACCCTGCAAAAAATGATAAAAAGAGTTCTTCAGATTGAAACAAAAGTACACTAGACAGTAAATGAAATCTATACAAATAAGATCTCCAGTAAAGGTAACTGCATAGGCAAATATAAATGCCAGCATTAGTGAATTTTTGCTTTTTAAATCCACTTTTTATTTCTCACATGATTCAAAATAAAAAATAATTACAAATCTATGTTGCTGGACACAATATATAAAGGTGTAATTTGTGACAACAATTACATAAAGGGAAGGTAGAGCTATATAAAGGCAGAATTTTTGTGTTATTGAAGTTTAGTTAGTATCAATTCAAATTGCTTTTTTATAAATAATAACAACAAATTATTGTAAATTTATTATCTTAATTGTAATCACTATAGTAACCACTATCTAATAAAATTACACAACAGAAATCAAAAGACACAGTAAAAAAAATAATGAAACACGAAGAAGTCAGTAAATGAGGGACACAAAATAGTAAAACATACAGTAAAGAAATACCAAAAGGGAAGAAGTAAATCCTTCTTTATCAATCATTACTTAAAATTAAATGGATCAAACTCTTCAATAAAAAGGCAGGTATTGGCACAATAGATTTGGAAAAATGTGAATGAATTATGTACTACCTACAAGAGACATACTTTAGATCCAAAGACAAAATAAGTGAGAAAAATATATTTCAGGGATGCCTGAGTGGCTCAGCAGTTGAGTGTCTGCCTTTACCTCAGGGAGTGATCCTGTGGTTCAGGATCAAGTCCCACATCGGGCTCTCTGCAAAGAGCCTGCTTCTCCCTCTGCCTATGTGTCTGCCTCTCTCTGTGTGTGTGTCTCTCATGAATAAATAAATAAAATCTTAAATATATATATTTTTAAGATTTTATTATAAATAAATGTAATATATATTTATTTATAATATATATATATGTTTATAAAACAGTAACCAAAAGAGAGCTGAGGTAGCTGGGTTAATATTAGACTAGTAGACTTTAAGCCAAGTACTCTTACAAAAGACAAGGAAGGTCATTATATACTGATAAAAAGGATAATTAATCAGGAAAATATAACAACTATAAACACATATGCACCACCAACAACCCCCAAAAACATAGGAAGAAAATATTAACAGAATTGGAAGGGAGAAATAGCTATGCAAAAGTTGGTGAAGACTTTGTGCCTCGCATAAAAGTGCTGGATAGGTTATCTAGACAAAGACTCAATAGGGAAATAGAAGACTGAACAGGATTATAAATGGACAAATCCTGACAGACATACACAAAGCACTCCACCCAAAAATATTAGAATACATATTTCTCTCGAGACCACATGGAACATTTTTCTAGGACAGATCATGTATGTTAAGCCACACAAGAAGTCTTAATAAATTTGAAATATTGATATATAAAGTATCTTCTCTGAACAAAATGGAATGTAGCTAGAAGTCAATAACAAAAAGCAAACAGGCAATTTCACAAATATGTAGAAATTAAACAATATACTCTTGAACTAGTGAGTAGAAGGAGAAATCATAGGAAAATGAGAAATATGTAGAGGTAAATAAGAACAAAAATTCAGTCCATCTGCTAGCCAGAAAGAGATACCTCGGAGGAAACCAAAACTGCTACTACCTTGATCTGGGACTCCTAGCCTCCTGAAATGTGAGAAAAGTAAATTTTTCTTGTTTTAACCTCTCAGCCTGTGGTATTTTGTATAGAAGCCCTAGGAGACTAAAACAACTTGTAACAGGCAGAGATTGAATCAGTAATAAAAATAATCTCCCAAAGTGTTGCCAAGAATCTGGAAAAATTATAACCTTCATGCATTGCTAGTGGGAATGTAAAATGTTTTAGCCGCTGTGGAAAATGGTTTGTCCTCTCTTGAAAAAGTTAAATGTTAAATTACTATATGATCCTACAATTCCATTGCTAAGTACATATTCAAAAAAAATTGAAAACAGATACTCAGACTCAGATACTATATATATATATATATATATATATATATATATATATATATATTATACTATTTATAGCCAAAAGTTAAAAACACCTCATAAGTCTGTCAACAGATAAATGGGTAAACAAAACATGGTCTACACATAAAATGGAATATTATTTAGTCATAAAAATAGAGTACTGATACAATGCTACAGTATTGATAAACCATGAAAACATAATAATGGTAAAAGAAAGAACCTAGATACAAGACTTCACATATTTTGTGACTCCATTTATATAAAATATCCAGAATAAATAAATCCATAGGGAAATAAAGCATACTGATGTTTCCCAAATTCTAAGGAGAGGATATAATGAGGAGACATTGGTTAACAGGCAAGGAGTTTTACATTGGAGTGCTGGAACTATATAGAGATAATAATTGCACAATATTGTGGATGTATTAAATGCTACTGAATTGTTCACTTTAAGATGCTCAATTTTATATGAATTTCACCTCAATAAAATTTTTAATTTAATTTTTTTATTTGATTTTATTTTTTAAAGATTTTATTTATTTATTCATAAGAGACACAGAGAGAGAGAGACAGAGGGAGAAGCAGGTTCCCTGTAAGGAGCCTGATGAGGAACTCAATCCCAGGACTCTCCCAGGGCCTGGGATCACACCCCGAGCTAAGGCAGACAATCAACCACTGAGCCACCAGGCATAATTTAATTTTTTAAAGGGCAACATAAGAGATTCTTGTATTAATGGAACTTGTTCTGTATTTTGACTGTGGTGGAGACTACATGAACCTACATGGGATAACACTGTAAAGAATAAACAGATACACATATACACATACACACACATAAGTGCAAGAAAAATGGGAAATATAAATAAAACCTGTGGATTATATCAATGTCAATGTCCTGGTTGTGATATTGTGCTATGGTTTTCCAAGATGTTACCTTCGAATAAACAAAATGGCATTTCTCTATATTATTTCCAAAGCTACATGTGAATCTGCAATGATCTTAAAATTTTAAACTTCCTTTTTAAAAAGTCCTCTTCCAAGCTTTCATGACGTACATCATAGGGGATTGCTGGGAAACTCACAGAGACAGCCTGGTCAACATCTCTCTCACCATGACAGGATCTCCTACTGAAAAGGTCTCCAGAAATTTTAAAAGATCTGTGATTTACCAGCCAGTATGTCAATGCCTGTTCACTTGAATCTGCCACAGTTTTCCCCAAATTGCCTGATTTTACATTTTTCTATATGCCTGGGGATTTGCCTAGTTCAGGACATTATTTCCTCTTTCAAAATCAGTATTTTAATACAATTCAATAGTAGAGCTTGATGCTACCCATCTCAGCTTGAATGACAACTCATCTATCATATTCACACTTTGAATTTGGAGAGGGAGAGAGGAATATCATTTTCCTGTGTTATCTCAATTCCCCACCCAGGGAAAAATAAAATAATGAGGGGCATCCATTTTTAGAAATAAACCTTTTTTAGAAAAAGACAAGCAAAGGAAGGCTAGTTATTTAGTAGCTAGCTCAGCCTGCCTAGCTTCAGCTCTGGTATGGAAAGACCACTCATCAGGGAGTCAGGAGGTCAGCAATTTAACATGCAGTGAGCCCCTGGGAAGCTGTTTCCTCTCTTCTGACCTTGCTTTTCTCATTTCTACTCTGTGGAAGTTAAATTAGTTCCTTTAAAAATTCCCTTCCAGTTGTAAAATGCTCTGATTCTTCTTGTCTGCTGTTATAAATCCTACTTCTGTTACTCACTAGTTTAGCAATTTAACCCCTGTAAGTCCCAAAAAAATAGTGTGTCCATTTCTACAAAATAAATAAATGAATGGATGAATAAATAAATTAATATGTTGCTGGAATTTTGATAGTGATTTATTTAATCTATAGACTAATTTAAATAGAGTATCATAATTCTTTTAAAGTTTCTCATGGCAATGTATAGTTTCAGGGTACATGTCTAGCATTTTTTGGTCAAATTTACCTCAAAATATTTATTTTTGTTATTCAAAGATATTTTTATTTTAATTTCTGTTTTATTGCCAGTATATTAAAATGCAATTGAATTATGCATATTGATCTTTTATCCTGACAATTACTAAATTCATTCATTAGTTCTAGTGCTCATTTGAAGATTCTATAGGATTTTCTGGGTGGATGATATGTTATCCTTAATTAAAGTAGCTTTACTGGGGGCACGACAAGATGAAGGAGGAGTACAGTCCCCAAGTAACCTGTCCCCACAAACTTACCTAGGTAACTTTCAAATCATCCTGAAAACCTACAAATTCGACCTGAGATTTAAAGAGAGAACAGCTGGAATGCTACAGACAGAAGGGTTTTCATGTCTAAGGAGGTACACATGCCTGAGAATTAGCACAGCTGGCCCCTCCCCAGAACCCAGCTGGAAGAACAGGGGAAGAGCAAATTCTTGACCAAACAGCACTGGAAAGCTCCAGGGGAAGTCGAGGGATTTACAGTATATAGAACCAGAGGGCACCCCTCTTTTTTTTTCTTCATTTTTCCAGTACAACTCATATTTATATCAGACTGTAATTTTCTAATTTTTTTTCTCTTTTGCCACCTTAGCTACAATATTTTATCACCTCTTCATTTTTAAGGTTCTTCCTTTTTGACTTTCATATTTCTACAATTACAGGTCCTAGATATATTTTCCACTTCTAGATCCCCTTCAACATACTCAACTTAATTTTGGGAAATATACAAGATATGTTTTGTGTGTGTGTGTGTGTGTGTGTGTGTGTGTGTTTTGTTTCCTCTGCCTCATTTGTTCTACATTTTGTTCTACAATGGCAGAAGTTAATACCTTCTAAAACATAACCAGTATGCATCCAGAACCAAGTGGTATACCATGCTGGTTCATGCTGTGAGATTCCTCATTACCATTCTGCCAACATCTTTTATCTCATTTATGTATTGGTGGTCAATGTTGGGGCTCTTTACAACTATTATTTGTTTTATAAATTTAGGAATGAACATCGTCTAATACACAGAACTTAATATACTCAGAAACAAGAGGATCACCTTCTAAAACCACTCAGATAGACTACATTCTCCCTCCACTACAACCTCTTCAGCACCACCATCTCCCAGCCCCCCTTCCCCCATTTTGTCTTCTACTTTTTTCCCTTTTTTCTTTTTCTCTCTTTTCTTTCTTTTTTTTCCCTCTTATTCTTTAGGATTACTGTCCTTTTATTTCTTAGTACTTTGTTTTAAAATTTGTTTTCCACTTTACTGGTCCTTTTGTTTTATTTTGTTCCAATCTTTGTCCTCATTTCTGGTCTCGGACCTCAGCAAAATCATCTAGGGTGAAAATTACTTAAGTCATGGTTGATATTCTTGATGCAGGCCCTCATACAGCCACTCTGCACTGAGTAAAATGACTAGAAGGAAGAACTCACCACAAAAGAAAGAAGCAGAAACAGTACTCTCAGCCACAGAATTATAGAATGTGGATTACAATTTGATGTCAGAAAGCCAATTCAGAAGCAGAGTTATAAAGCTACTGGTGGCTATGAAAAAAAGCATAAAGGATTCAAGAGACTTCATGACTGCAGCAATTTAGACCCAATCAGGCCAAAATTAAAAATCAATTGAATGAGATGCAATCCTAACTGGAGGTCCTACGACGAGGGTTAATGAGGTAGAAGAAAGAGTGAGTGACATAGAAGACAAGTTGATGACAAGGAAGAGAGCTGAGGAAAAGAGAGAAAAACAATTAAAAGACCCCGAGGAAAAGTTAAGGGAAATAACTGATAGCCTCAGAAGAAAAAAAAAATCTGCATTTAATTGGGGTCCAGAGGGCGCCAAGGCCCAGAGGGCCAGAAAGCATATTTGAACAAATCATAGCTGAGAAGTTCCCTAATTTGGGGAGGGAAACAGGCATTCAGACTCAGGAGATAGAGAGATCCACCCCTAAAATCAATTAAAACCGTTCAACACCTCCACATTTAATAGTGAAGCTTGCAAATTCCAAAGATAAAGAGAAGATCCTTAAAGCAACAAGAGACAAGAGATTCCTAACTTATATGGGGAAAAATATTAGATTAACAGCAGACCACTCCACAGAGACCTGGCAGGCCAGAAAGGACTGGCAGGAAATATACAGGGTCCTAAATGAGAAAAACATGCAGCCAAGAATACTTTATCCAGCAAGGCTCTCATTCAGAATAGAAGGAGAGATAAAGAGCTTCCAAGATAGGCAGAAACTGAAAGAATATGTGACCACAAAGCCAGCTCTGCAAGAAATATTAAGGGGGATTCTGTAATAGAGGAAGTCCAAGGGAACAATCCACAAAAACAGGGACTAAATAGGTATCAGGATGACACTAAATTCATATCTTTCAATAATAACTCTGAACATGAATGTGCTTAATGACCCCATCAAAAGACATAGGGTTTCAGACTGGATAAAAAAGCGAGACCCATCTATTTACTGTCTACAAGAGACTCATTTTAGACCAAAGGACACTGACAGCCTGAAAATAGAAGGTTGGGTAACCATTTACCATTCAAATGGTCCTCAAAAGAAAGGAGGGGTAGCCATCCTTACATCAGATAAAACTAAAGTTTATCCCGAAGACTGTAGTGAGAAATGAAGAGGGACACTATATCATACATAAAGGATCTATCCAACAAGAGAACTTACAAATCATCAATATATATGTCCCGAATGTGTGAGCTACCAAGTATATCAATCAATTAATAATCAAAGTTAAGACATACTTAGATAATAATACACATATACTTGGTGACTTCAATGCACGCTTTTTACAATCGACAGGTCTTCTAAGCACAACATCTCCAAAGAAACACAAGAGCTTTAAATGATACACTGGACCAGATGGATTTAACAGTTATTTACAGAACTTTACATCCAAATGCAACTGAATACACATTCTTCTCAAGTGCACATGGAACTTTCTCCAGAATAGACCACATACTGGGTCACAAATCGGGTCTTAACCAATACCAAAAGATTGGGATTGTCACCTGCGTATTTTCAGACCATAATGCTTTGAAATTAGAACTAAATCACAAGAAGAAATTTGGAAGAAATTCTAACACGTGGAGGTTAAAGGGCATCCCGCTAAAAGATGAGTGGGTCAACCAGGAAATTAGAGAAGAATTAAAAAGATTCATGGAAACTAATGAGAATGAAGATACAACCATTCAAAATCTTTGGGATACAGCAGGGGGAAATACATCACAATACAAGCAGCCATCGAAAAACTGGAAAGAACTCAAATACAAAAGCTAACCTTGCACTAAAGGAGCTAGAGAAAAAAAGCAAATAGATCCTACACCCAGCAGAAGAGAGTTAGTAAAGAATCAAGCAGAACTCAATGAAGTAGAGACCAGAAGAACTGTGGAACAGATCAACAAAACCAAGAGTTGGTTCTTTGAAAGAATTAATAAGATAGATAAATCATTAGCCAGCCTTATTAAAAACAAAAGAGAAAAGACTCTAATTAATAAAACCACAAATGAAAAAGGAGAGATCACTACCAACACCAAGGATATACAAACGGTTTTAAAAACATATTGTGAGTTAGGAGTCTCTCATGTTCTGTCTCGCTTTTTGATATTTCCCACTAATTTTTTCTCCCTTTCCCTTTATTCCCCTTCACTATTCTTTATATTCCCCAAATCAATGAGACCATATAATGTTTATCCTACGGGTGGTGGAAGGGGAGGTGGGCGGGGATATGGGTGAATGGGTGATGGGCACTGAGGGGGGCACAAGATGGGATGAGCACTGGGTGTTATTCTATATGTTGGCAAGTTGAAACAAATAAAAAAATAAATTTAAAAAAAACATATTATGAGCAGCTATATGACAATAAATCAGCCAATCTACAAGCAATGGACACATTTCTGGAAAACCAAAAACTACCAAAACTGGAACAGGAAGAAATAGAAAACCTGAACAGGCTAATAACCATGGAGGAAATTGAAGCAGCATCAAAAACCTACCAAGACACAAAAGTCCAGGGCCGGATGGCTTCCCTGGGGAGTTCTGTCAAACTTTTAAAGAAGAAACTGTACCTATTCTATTAAAGCTGTTCGGAAAGATAGAAAGAGATGGGGTACTTCCAAACTCGTTCTATGAGGCCACCATCACTTTAATTCCAAAACCAGACAAAGATCTCTCCAAAAAGGAGAATTATAGACCAATATCCCTGATGAATACAGATGCAAAAATTCTCAATAAGATACTAGCCAATAGGATCCAACAGTACATTAAGAAGAGTATTGACCATGAACAACTGAGATTTACCCCCGGGATGCAAGGCTGGTTCAACCTCATAAAACAATCAATGTGATTGATCACATCAGCAAGAGAAAAAACAAGAACTATATGATCCTCTCAATAGATGCAGAGAAAGCATTTGACAAAATACAGCATCCATTCCTGATCAAAACTCTTCAGAGTGTAGGGATAGAGGGAACATTCCTCAGTATCTTAAAAGCCATCTATGAAAAGCCCACAGCAAATATCATTCTCAATGGGGACACTGGGAACCTTTCCCCTAAGATCAGGAACAAGACAGGAATGTTCTCTCTCACCACTGCTATTCAACATAGTCCTAGAAGTCCTAGCTTCAGCAATCAGGCAACAAAAATAAATAAATAAATAAAAGGCAAATTGGCAAAGAAGAAGTCAAACTCTCTCTCTTTGCAGATGACATGATACTGTACATGGAAAACCCAAAGGACTCTACCCCAAGATTGCTAGAACTCATACAGCAATTCGGCAGTGTGGCAGGATACAAAAATCAATGCCCAGAAATCAGTGGCATTTCTATACACTAACAATGAGACTGAAGAAAGAGAAAATAATAGTCAATCCCATTTATAATTGCACCCAAAAGCAGAAGATACCTAGGAATAAGCCTAACCAAAGAGGTAAAGGATCTATACCCCAAAACTATAGAACACTTGTGAAAGAAATTGAGGAAGACACAAAGAGATGGAAAAATATTCCATGCTCATGGATTGGAAGAATTAATATTGTGAAAATGCCTATGCTACGCAGGGCAATTTACACGTTCAATGCAATCCCTATCAAAATACCATGGACTTTCTTCAGAGAGTTGCAACAAATCATCTTAAGATTCGTGTGGAATCAGAAAAGATCCCGAATAGCCAGGGGAATATTGAAAAAGACAACCAGAACCGGCGGCATCATAATACCAGATTTCAGGTTGTACTACCAACCTGTCATCATCAAGACTGTGTGGTACTGGCACAAAACCAGACACAAAGATCAATAGAACAGAATAGAAAACCCAGAAATGGGCCCTCAACTGTATGGTCAACTAATACTTGACAAAGCAGGCATGACTATCCACTGGAAAAAGGACAGTCTCTTCAATAAATGGTGCTGGGAAAATTGGACATCCACGTGCAGAAGAATAAAACTAGACCATTCTTTTACACCATAGACAAAGATAAACTCAAAATGTATGAAATATATTAATGTGAGACAAGAATCCATCAAATTCCTAGAGGAGAACACAGGTAACACCCTTTTTGACCTTGGCCACAGTAACTTCTTGCAAGATACATCTGTGAAGGCAAGAGAAACAAAAGCAAAAATGAACTATTGGGACTTAATCAACATAAGAAGCTTCTGCACAGCAAAAGAAACAGTCAACAATACTAAAAGACAACCTACAGAATGGGAGAAGATATTTGCAAATGACATATCAGATAAAGGGCTAGTTTCCAAGATCTATAAAGAACTTCTTAAACTCAACAGCAAAGAAACAAACAATCCAATCATGAAATGGGCAAAAGACATGACCAGAAATCTCACAGAGGAAGACATAGACATGGCCAACAAGCACATGAGGAAATGCTCTGCATTTCTGGTCGTTGGGGAAATACAAATCAAAACCACAATGAGATACCACCTCACACCAGTGAGAATGGCGAAAATGAACAAGGCAGGAAACCACAAATGTTGGAGAGGATGTGGAGAAAGGGGAACTCTCTTGCCCTGTTGGTGGGAATGCAAACAGGTGCAGCCACTCTGGAAAACTGTGTGGAGGTTCCTCAAAGAGTTAAAAATAGATCTGCCCTACGACCCAGCAATTGCACTGCTGGGGATTTACCCCAAAGATTCAGATGCAATGAAATGCCGGGACACCTGCACCCCGATGTTTCTAGCAGCAATGGCCACAATAGCCAAACTGTGGAAGGAGCCTTGGTGTCCATCGAAAGATGAATGGATAAAGAAGATGTGGTCTATGTAAACAATGGGATATTACTCAGCCATTACAAATGACAAATACCCACCATTTGGATGGAACTGGAGGGTGGATGGAACTGGAGGGTATTATGCTGAGTGAGGAAGTAAATTGGAGAAGGACAAACAGTATGTGGTGTCATTCATTTGGGGAATATAAAAAATAGTGAAAGGGAATAAAGGGGAAAGGAGAGTAAATGAGTGGGAAATATCAGTGAGGGTGACGGAACATGAGAGACTCTTAACTCTGGGAAATGAACAAGGGGTAGTAGAAAGGGAGGTGGGCGGGGGATTGGGATGACTGGGTGAGCGGCACTGAGGGGGAACTTTACAGGATGAGCACTGGGTGTTATGCTATATGTTGGCAAATTGAACTCTAATTTAAAAATATACAAAAATGAATAAATAAATAAAGTAGCTTTACTTCTTCCTTTCCAATCTAGATGCCATTTATTTCATTTTCTTGCCTTATTGCACTAGCTAGATTCAAACTTTCTCCTGTGGTGTCAGGCAGGAATTGTCTTCCCAAGCAGAATTTGGGGATATCCCCTCTACGAGGAGAAGTTAAAGAAGATGCTTCAAATCGAGGAAACTATCATTAAAAGCTGCCTGCATTAGTGGAATGGTGACTCTAGCAGTTTCTTCCTCTTATGGGCTATCTTTCTGAGCACTGATGAAAACAGGAAAGATAGTATTTAAGGCACAGGCACACAGACCAACTCAAGTCTATTTTTTTTTTCACAAGAGACACAGAGAGAGAGAGAGAGAGAGAAAGAGAGAGAGAGAGAGGCAGAGGGAGAAACAGGTTCCCTGTGGGGAGATTCATGCAAGACTTGATCTGTGGCTGATTTGTTAAGTGTTTCTATCATGAACAGATGTTGAATTTTGTCAAATGCTTTTTCTGTCTATTGAGATAATCATGATTTTTTTTTTCATTCTACTAATGTGGTGTTTCACATTAGATTGATTGATTTGTGTATGTTCAACCTCTCAGCATTTACGATGCATAATCCTTTTAGTGTGCTGCTGGATTGAGTCTGGTAGAATTTTGTTGAGAATTCTTCATCTATGTTCATCAGGAATATAAGTCGTTAGTTTTCTTTTCTAGTAAGTGTCCTTATCTGGCTCTGGTATCAGGTCTACTAAAATTAGTTTGGGAATGTTCCCTGTTCTTCAATTTTTGGGTAGAGTTTGAGAAGGATTGGTTTTAGTTCTTTAATCTTTGGTAAAATTCACCAGTGAAAACATCTGGTCCTGAGCTTTTCTTCGTTGAGAGTTTTTTGTTGTTGTTACAGATTTGATCTGTTCAGATTTTCTATTTCCTCCTAATTCAGTCTTGGAAGGTTGTATTTTTCAATTTCTTCTGGGTTACCCAGTATATTGGTATATAGTTCTTCAGAGTAGTCCTTCATGATCCTTTGTATTTCTGTAGTATCAGTTGTAATGTCTCCTTTTTCATTTATAATTTCATTGATTTGAATATTACTTCTTTTTTCCTTGATTAGTCTAGCTGAGATTATGTCAATATCATTTATCTTTTCAGAGTACAAACTCTTTGGATAATCTTGTCTATTCTTTTCCTTTCTCTATTTCACTTATTTCTGCTCTAATTTTTTATTATTTTCTTCCTTCTGCTAACTTTGGACTCAATTTATTCTTCTTTTTCTAGTTTCTTAAGACATAAAGTTAGGTTGTTTATTTGGGACATTTCTTGCTTCTTGATGTAGATCTTAGCTAATATGAATTTCCCCCTCAGAACTACTTTTACTGCATCCTATAAGTTCTGGTGCACTATGTTTCCATTTTCACTCGTCTCAAGCAACTTTTTTATTTGTCCCTTAGTTTATTTGATCCATTTTTATTGTTCTTGTTCTTCAAGTAGTGTTGTTTAATTTCCATGTATTTGTGAATTTTCCAGTTTTCCTCTTGCTGTTGATATCTAGTTTCATGTCATTGAGGTCAGAAGAGATACTTGGTATGATTTCAGTTTTCTTGAATTCTCTAAGACTTGTTTTCTTATCTAACATATGGTCTATCTTATAACACAGTAACTAGAAAGACTCACTCTCTAATTATTTCATGCTTACCATAAATTAATCTAACCAGAACTTCCCACTGAAATAAAAACAGATGTATTTTATATTTTGTACCTTTATTGAAAGTAAACACGGTTGTTCTCCTTTTATGACACAACAGAAAGGTAAAGAATTAAGAATTTAAGTTTAGTTGCCCAACTTCAGAGTCTCTGTGTCTCCATCATTAAAATGAGAGTAATAACACTCACCTCAGAGGCTTCATGTGGGTTATTCATGTAAATAGAGCAGCTACCACAGTGGCCAGCAGGAAATGAGAGCTCGGAATCCTATTATTGCTATTATAGGCGTGGTTGTCTCATAGCTAAGGAGCAAAGCCAGAAAGAGAGGCAAAACCCTGGCTTGGCATCATTTTCTTTCCATACTGACATCCGACTCTCTCCACCAATAGTTCTACATACGGGGGATGCAAACTTCTAGGCATGTTTTGAAACTTTGTGGGTGTGCATGGGGTTATCAGTATCATGGATGGCCCTTCTGCACTACATAAAAGGGTCCCAATCCCCTTTTAAATGTTCTGCTACACATTTGTATATGATAGACCTGTTTCTACTTGAATATTACATTATTTTATACATAAACACAAAGTATATTTACCCAATTTTATATACATTGTACTTTCAAATGCAACAATAACATGAATCAAGGGAAGAAATACTTCTTTACCAATAATTGCTCTTCTTTCAGGAAAATCTCATCACAATGGCAATCTCCTTCAAGATATTTGTCATCTTCAGGGGATCCCTGGGTGGCGCAGCGGTTTGGCGCCTGCCTTTGGCCCAGGGCGCGATCCTGGAGACCCGGGATCAAATCCCACGTCAGGCTCCCAGTGCATGGAGCCTGCTTCTCCCTCTGCCTATGTCTCTGCCTCTCTCTCTCTCTGTGTGACTATCATAAATAAATAAAAATTTAAAAAAAATTAAAAAAAAAAGATATTTGTCATCTTCAGAACACAATACCTGGATATATCTGCATTTGTGGCCATCACAGTGATTCCATGAATAAGTACATTCTATATGTAAGTACTCTTCTGTAGCACTTTCTTCAAAATGTCAGACATAAAACAAATCTTCAAAAAAGTTATTGACTCTTTTCACCTACCTTTATTAATTTTAAGTAGGAATAAACATCTGATAAAGTCATTATATTTTCTAATAGAGTCATTCAGGCCTGACCATTTACATATTATAACACGAATAATTTACTATAGATTGCTTTTTTATTTCTCCTTTTTATTATAGTGTTATGGAAAAGGCCTTATTGACTTTTTAAAAAATTGTGTGTACAAGTAAGTCATCCTATGTTTGAATTTAATTCTGACATAGTAAAGGAAATGTTACAAAATATTTTCTCTGAAGTGGGTAACAGTCTGACAGTGTTGATTAGCACTGCTCTATACTTCTTACTTACTCACCCAAGTGTTCTGCTTTGTAAGAAAGCCTTCTTAATAAAGGGAGGTTGGGATTAGATTGTGATGGAGACAAACTAATTTAGGGCTGAGAAGATAAAGTGAACTAGATACACATTAAATATTTAGCTTCATTAGAACAGCTGAGTCAGCAGAAGGAGCCTCAGGTTTTAGCACAGGTAATTGATGAGATCACATTTCCATCAACCATATGTTGGAGTGTCAGCTCTAAAGCAGAAGGGAGACAATTTAGCAAGAGTTTTGGTTTCTTATTATAGTTCAATATTAAACCATCTTCAGAAAGGTTAACCTATCATTTTATTCTTGCAAAGAAATAAGAATATTTGTCCAAATTAACATTATTTAGTAAGAAATTATCTCAATTAACATAAGTCTTTCCTCTTGACCTTATAACTGATGCTCAAGAAGGATTGAAATAATGAAGGATTGAATGAATGCATGATTACACAAATACTGGAGACCTCCAGGGCCAGAGTGAAAAAGTCACTGAAGTATCAGTAAACACCTCTCCCAGATGGGACCCACAGCCACTTACACTGTGCAGACTCTGGAGTGTGCCTTCTGGACCCCTGGGTCTGAGCCCACTCTCTCTCACCTGTAACTCTACCTCCAACAGATCATAAAGCCCTACACAGAAGAGAGTCAAAAGTTGTTCCAACAGAGGAGATGCCTAGGTGAAGGCCTTCCCCATGAGAGGACCTTCTGCCATCAATGGCTGCCAGAAGGGGACCAGACAACCCTGGACAGCCCTCCTGTCAGCAAGGACAAGCTAGCCCTTCCATTTCTCAAAATCCTCTTTCCTGGGTCCCATTGCTTCAAGAACCTGCCAGTAAATTTATGTAGCAGGTATGTCTGGGGTATATACTCTTTTGCTATGTGTTGTAGATGGGTTGTGAGCAAAGCAGACTTGGTGCCCACTCTCATGGAGTTCACAACCTGAGAGAGAACAGACACTCAAGGAAGAAATAATCACATCCACAATGTGCAATTATAATAAAATATGAGCAGTATAGGACATAATGTAGAGCTGGGGCCATCAAGAAAGATTTCTATGGAAAGCAATGCATGAGCTCAGAGTTGAAGTTTGGGTAGGAGTCAAATGGAAGAACGTGAAGGGAAACAGTTAGTGGAGAGTAATGGGGAGTGGAAGGGAAGCAGCATGCACAAAGACCCTATGGTGGAATAGCACCAGAATCAGCCATCCCACAAGCCAATGTGGAAGGATGAGAAATATGGAAGAGGGCCATGGTGAGGCTGGGCAGGGGTGCAGACCATATGGGCCTGTAATCAGGACAAGAGATTATCAGAGCAACAGAAAGCCATGCAAACAGCTGGTGCATGGGGGTAGGAAGGAGGTAAAGGACATTGACAATTTCACATTTTGAAGCAATCAGACTGGCTGCAGACTGGAGAAAGATGGATAAGGGGCCAAAAAGAAAAGATGAGATCAATAAGGAAGCCATAGCCACAGCAGGCTGGCACTCGAAGTATGTGGTTTTAGAAATGGGCAAGAGTGGATAAACTCAAGAGATATTTAGGAGGGAAAACCAGCAGGACCTCCTCTGATAACTGAATTCTCACTAAAATACAAAGAACTGGGTTCCTAGTGTTCTAACTCTCAGACCCATGGCTCTTAAAATCCAACCTCCAGGTAATGTCACTTTTTGTACATCCCCCACACCTGACCAGCCAGCCTCTGGCCAGGTAATTCTGATAGGGAGTAGCTGAATTCTCCTGCTCACCTCTTGGGGCCTCCTACTGTCTTCAGATCTTGAGCATAACTGGTACACATCACTACCCCAGCCCACCCCCACCTCCCAACCTCAGAAAGTCTAGTTGTGTTAACAGCATAGGCTTTGGGGCACCCCTCACTAATGGATGGCCTCAGGTAGACCACTTAACATGCCTGAGATCCAGTTTCCTCATCTGTGAAACTGGAGGGAGAGCCAGCACCCAGAAAGATGAGGATTCAAGGAGTCAGCATTAATGAAAGAGCCCAGCAAGTAACAGCTCTCATGAAGCAGAAATGTTTACTGTTCTCCCAAACATTTCTCATGTGGCTCAACTGCTAGGCCCTGGGTCTAAATCACCCTCACATGACAGAACATGAGAGACTCCTAACTCTGGGAAACGAACAAGGGGTAGTGGAAAGGGAGGTGGGCGGGGGATTGGGGTGACTGGGTGATGGGCACTTGATGGGATGAGCACTGGGTGATATGCTATGTGTTGGCAAATTGAATTCCAATAAAAAAAAATAAAATAAATTTTAATTAATTAATTAATTAATTAATTAATTAAATCCCCCTCACCTTTAAAGAACATCTTCAAAGCCTCCATGTAAGGGGGTAAACTCCCCACAGGTCTGGGAATGCTCTGCCCCTGGCCCTGACCCAGCATGAGACAGCTCTTAGGAACAAAGAACCAAAGTCCATAATGCCCTGCAAATGAGTTGGCCAAGTCCCTGCCACCCTTTCCTGCAGGTGCTCACCTGGCACTTCAGAAGAAGCTTACCTCTCTGCAGTTCTCTCTCTTGGAGAATGGGCAGCCTTGGGCTGGGCTGAAAGCCTCCATGTTGTCTCCAAACTGCCACCTACCTAGCAGGGGTGAGGCCACATGACATTGGCCCCTGGGGAAACTGACACTTAGCACATATGCTGGACCACTGGGTAGATGTCCTGGTCAAGTTGGAAGAAACTTCCCTGGCACACTGCAACATTAGCTAGCAGGCCAAGGTTAAGACACAGCTATTGAGTAATTTACATGCTCTATGATTTTATAGGAGTTAATTTAAACCTCTATGGGAACTTTTCTGAGAGAAGGAAAGGAAAGGAAAGGAAAGGAAAGGAAAGGAAAGGAAAGGAAAGGAAAGGAAAGGAAAGGAAAGGAAGGGAAGGGAAGGGAAGGGAAGGGAAGGGAAGGGAAGGGAAGGGAAGGGAAGGGAAGGGAAGGGAAAAGGAAAGGAGGAAGGAAGGAAGAAAAGAGAGAGAGGGAGAGAGGGAAGGAGAGAGGGAGGAAGGGAGAAAGAGAAGAAGGAAGGAATGGAGGAAGTAGGGAAGAAAGGAGGGAGGGAGAGATGAAGGAAGGAAGGGTATAAAAAATATTCAGAATCAATGCGTTATTATCAGTAATAAGAACAAGTGGTTACCCCACTGGCCTAGATGAATCTGTGTCACCACTTACTAGTTGTGTGACCTTGAGCAATTTAATTAACATCTCTAAGCCTTGATGGCTGATATATAAAATCAAATAATAATGGTACCTACCTCAGATGTTTGTTTTGAGGATTAAATAATTATCCACCCAAATGCTTGGCACATTCAACACATTCAATAAATATTGCTGCAGTGAATAGTTAGAGGGGTATTATAATCTTTAGTTTGAAATTGAAGCTCAGAGGAGTCAGGTAGTAGGCTAAAGGTCAATAGCTATACAGTGAGGACACCAAAGGAAGGGAGGACACTTGTCTGCCCTGCCATGGGATAAATAGCCAGCTAGGTGTCCGGTAATGCCTTGGGCACCAAATGCATCTGCTACCACTCAGGCACAAGCAAGGGGTCCATGCCAGGGGCACTGCACACTACATTCTCACCATCTGGGTGGGAGGAGCAGCATCCCAGGACAGCACAATGCCAGCTGGCCCACCACCCTTCCTGGTCCTCTGAGTAGACACAGAGTCTTATCTTGGGCATGGTCCTGCTCCAATCCTACCTCTCACCTCCAACCCAGACTGAGCTTTGGGTGGTTCGAAAGCCTGGGTTGAGGAGCAGAAGGTGCTGCTCTGAGCACTGCTTACCCCATCACATGCTCTCTCACTCTGAGAGTCTCTAGGAGAAATCCCCACCTCACCTTCCTGGTTCCATGATTTCATCTCTAGGCACAAAAACAGCAACCACCAGCTGTCCAGTGTGTGCCATGTGCCAGACACTCTTTTAAGTGCTTTACATGTGTTAACTCTTTAATCTCATTTGCAACTCTGAAAGGGTCCTGTTTCCTTATGTTACAAATAGAGAAGCTGAGGCCCAGAGAAGTTAAGTAACTTGCCCACAGACACAGAGTAATAAGTAGCAGTGCTTGGATTCAGATCCAGGCAATATGACACCAAAGCCTAGGTTTTTTTTGTTTTTTGTTTTTTTTTTTTTAATAATTTGAAGTTTACAGAAAAATTGAAAAAACATTACAAAACATCTCTATAAACCAATTATTAACATTTTGCCCTATTTTTGCTTTATCACTCTTTCTCACTCTCTTGGCTATTTGAATATTTGAGAGTACATTGCCAACATGTCCCTTTACTCTTAAATGCTTCAGAGTGGAAATCCTAAGAATAATAACCTTCACTTATAAATTTAAGATATGATTATCCAATTCAGGAAACTTAAGACTGATAACAATGCTATGTGTGACTCTACAGACCTTATTAAAATTTCACCAATTTCTTGACTACTATTCTTCTTGACTACTATTTTTTTATGGTGCCAAATTTTCATGTCTTTTTAACCTCCTTTAATATTTAAT
The DNA here is from genome assembly GCF_003254725.2 of Canis lupus dingo. NCBI lineage: Eukaryota > Metazoa > Chordata > Mammalia > Carnivora > Canidae > Canis > Canis lupus. Next base: position 24,741,578 of record NC_064261.1, on the reverse strand, counting down.
GGCTCTTTGGCCTTTCTTTGTCTTTTATTATACTGAAACTTTTTAATAATGCAGAGTGGTTTTGTTCTTCCCCAAATTTCCCTCATTTGGGTACATCTGATGTTTGATGTCTTCTCATAATTAAATTCAGGTCGTTCATTTTTGGCAGGAATCCCCAGAAGTGATAATATGTTCTCAGTGCATGATGGCAGGAGGCACATGATGTTGATTTGCCCCAGTTCTTTTTTTTAATTAATTAATTAATTAATTAATTAATTAATTAATTTGAGAAAGAGATAGCATCCAAGATAGCACAAGTATGAGGAAGAGAAGCAAGCCCCCAGCTGAGCAGGGTGCCTGATGCAGGGCTCCATCCCAGGGCCCCGGGATCATGACCTGAGCCAAAGGCAGATGCTTAACTAACTGAGCCACCCAGGCGCCCCAATTTGCCCCAGTCCTGATGATGTTAGCTTTGATCATTCAGTGAGGGTGGTATCTGCCAGGTTTCTCCATCACAATGGCACTCTTTTTATAATCAGTAAGTGATCTATGTGGACATACTTTGAAAGTATGTAAATGGCCACTTGCCATCGAGTCTCACTTGTCACTTGAGCAACCCTCAATGCTTCCCTGAATCTAGTGGCACTCAGATGCGGTAGTGGCCAGTTTCCCAACTCTACCACTCCTTCTACATTTATTACTTGATTTTCTCTTTCCCTTGATTTCATCATTCATTGGCAGTATGGACTCATGGATTCTTATTTTTTTCACATTGAGTGATAATCCACTGCTATCATTTATTTTGCTGATCCTGGACGTGGCCTGGTTGTGACCTGATCAAAGCGGTTTCTGTCTCCTTGAAGCATCCCTGTTGTTTTCTGCACACTATCTCTCTAGTACAAGACATTCTAGGGTCATCTTGTATTTTCCCTGTCCCAGCCCTGTGTCCTCATTTCCCCAAGGGGCCCTGGTTCCTCTTAGAGGAGAATGGTATAGAACCCAAGGTCTGGGCACGGTTATGTTCATGGATACTGGTGTGATATCAGTTCAGCGTGGAGGCTTTGCTTCTAATCACTGTGCATTCCCCCTCTCATGCTGTGCACCTGCTTGCTATCCCCCCCTCACAGAGACATCTAGATGACAGGGAGTCAAATCTGATGTACAACTATAGAGTGCGTTCATCACTATGGCTTGCATTTTGGGTCCTACTCCTGGCTTGGTTTTTCCTGGCCCTTATCTTTCTTGTTTGCTCCTCTTTTAACACAGGCTACTCTGTTATTTTAACTAGCCCATCAGCCTATAACTCGCTAAAGGCAGCCAAAGCTATACCTCAAAGCTTCCATTGGCCTTGCTGAGGCCAATGGAAAGGTCATTAAGAGGCATTAGGTCATGAGTAAAACAGAATCCCATCTTCCATCAGGACTTAGTGAGCACAATGTGAAGGTAGAAGAGAGAAGGAACAAATGAATGTTATGTGCTAACTCCACTGTGGACATGGCAGCTTGTCCTCTTGAGGGTATAGACTGAAATCTATGAAGGTCAGTGTTTGTCTAGAGGGACTTGTGCATACGTGTGCTTGTATGTGTCTAAGTTAGGCACTTAGAATATCTTCCCCCAAGGGTGGAAAGCCCTTGACAGGGATATGACAGAGAGCTGAAAATCTCACCCTGGAACGGTACTCCAAAGCACCGCCCTATGCCTTCCAGAGAGTTACTCCAGATCTCATTCTCCAATATGCAGTGGTCATTGCCTCCGGTGGCTACTTACCTTTTAAGTCATTAAACTTAAGCTGGATTGTGATTTAGAGCCTCAGACACACCAGCTGCATTTCCAGCACTCTGCACAGATCCAGAATCACTCTTTTATCACAAATGTCCAATTGGACAGTATTGTTCTGGGCTAAGGAATTCAGACAGCATGGGCAGCATTGCAGCAATGTGAAGGACACCCTCCTGTGAAGGCCATGGACCTGAGGCCCTGAGAAAAGGGACCTTCAGACAGCAATTGAAAGCCAGGTAAACTGGCAAAGAAAAATCCCTCCATTGCATCTCTCTGCCTAGTATCTGTCACACATAGAGAAGCTGATTGTTAGCACCACTGGGAGAAGGGTCTGCAGTACAAAGTCCTCAAGGGGTTGAAACCATTTCATCTGCACCTAATAGAACAGGGAACCTGGGGCATCTACCATACAGCATTCCTTCTTTCTTCTCTTGATGTCAGTGTCACTCAGGGAGCTTTTCCTGACCACCTACTTCAAAGTAGCAACCCCACCACCCCTCACACTGTCCATCCTTTCCTGCTTAGTTTTTCTTAGCACTTGCCACTCTGGTACTGTGCAGATTCTACCTTCTTGTATTGTTTATTGTCTGCCTTTCCTATGAGATGTAGGCCCACGCAGGCAAGCCATGTGTGTGAAACATTTCTGTAACTTAGCCCACAGAGCTGCACCTTGCTTTCCGCAGCCATGTGATAATTGTGCGCTCAGTGACTGAGTGTAACTGCAGTTGATGCATCTTTGTAAGCCTCAAGTAATCCCTTCTGGAACCACTTTGAGGGTAAAATATTAACATATTATCCTCCAACAAAGGTAAACTACCCCTAAGTCATCAAAGGAACCATTTTCTCTCTCCCCATCTCCTCTGTCTCATGTGTGCATGTACGCACACACTCACATGTGCACACATGTGCCACACACATACACACACACTTTCTGACTTAGCCTATTCTGGTCCCTCCTCACAGGACATTTTTGTCCACCAAACACCAATATTCCCAGAAAATTCTTACTTCTCCTTTGATTCTCAACACAAATGCTGCCTACTCTGGAAAGTCAGCCCTCACACCTGCAGACTGACCAGGGGACCCATGACACCCAAGACACAGTGTATGTCCTACAGCCATCCAGCCACTAGAAGTGTCTGTTAACATGTAGGTCTCCCTTCCTGGGCTGAGTTCCCCTGGACTGGGGTTTGATTTTTTTGTGAAGTCTTTGTTAAACCTATTCCAATTCTGAATAAATTACATATCTCTGTAGCAACCCCAGTAGCACCCCCAACAACTTAGAAATGTTGTCTGGTACATACAGTTTAATTGCACCTGTGTGAAGCCTAATTGACTGTGGTCCCTACCAGAAGCTGTTATTGACTGACCTCATACCCTTTCTTGGCTCTGGGGTCCCAAAATGTTCTGTGACAGCCTCAGGCAAAGTCAGTTTATTTGTAACATCTCAACATAATGTATTCCTTATACATTCAACTAATGGTAATCTGACCTGTAAATGTTACAACAATGTTGTTTATTCTTGACAAAAGAAATATGCCTTTGTCTGCTTTGTTGCCCTAAGCTAATTGTTAGGTTAAAAATAAATATGCAACACGTAGCTTTGTTTCTCAGAGTATTAAGATCTGAGATTTCATTAATTCATTTATTCACTCATTAAACATATATAAGCCATCTATATGTTATTGCTAGCAATAATTATATCAGTAATACAAAGACAAATCAATCACAAATCCTGCAGTCAGATAGCCTGTAGTCTGTCTGGAGAGATAAAGTATGTAAACAAAATATAAATACAATAAAGAATGAGCTAAATGATTTAAAGTGGAAATAAGGTGTTTGAGAAAATACTGTTTCTAATTGAGAGGATGTTTGCTAAAGGACAACCAGCAGGCTGAACAACAACTCAGTGTTAAAGGAAAGAGTGAGATTTTTTTTTAAGATTTTATTTATTTATTCAGAGAGAGAGGCAGAGACACAGGCAGAGGGAGAAGCAGGCTCCCTGTGGGGAGTCTGATGTGGGACTCGATCCCAGGACCCTGGGATTACAACAGAGCCAAAGGCAGACGCTCAACCACTGAGCAACCCAGGTGCCCCTGAGACATTTACTTTAACTGATAAGGAATCAGAGAGAGAAATTTAAGATACCTGAAGAGCTTGTCCACTGGCCTTCCCTTGAGCAGTATTGCAATGTCTCACCTTCTTTACTGTCCTGGGCTATGCCATTCACTTCCATCATGGCTCTGTGCTGTCCACATTCACTCAGTGAGACTCTGAGTCTCCTGATGGATGTACACATGGGCAAGGCAGAGGGTGGAGGGGGAAGGTATCGCCTGAAAACAGAGCCCATACTCAATATTCTAGCCCACTTCCCTACTGACAGGATGACAGAAGTAAATTCTCTACCTTTTTTTTCAAGCCCTAAAGTGAGAATATCAAATCAACCCCCCAAAGGCCCAAGATAAATGATTTGTGCAACTTTGATATAACTTTTAAATATGGCAAACAACTGCTTCGTAAGATAAATGTATTTTATAAGTTTAATTTCTGGGCAAACACATACATAAAACCATACGCGCTTCTGTGGAATGACATCCATACAACCTTAAAAATAACAATAAATCATGAAATTGTAAATAATAATAAATAAATAAATAAATAAATAAATAAATAAATAAATAAAATGCTATGTTACTGGTCCCTAATGAGGATAGATAGATAAATAAATCAGTAGACTAACAAAAAGCATGCCCAGATTTTTTGCTTCTGGTTAGACATGGATGGTTAAAAATAATTTGCATTGTAAATGTTCTTGTTTCCACGCTAAGTTTATACTTCTTGCCACTGTGGAGTCTCTTTGCTCACCTCCACACACTGGAGCTAAGGTGAACACTTCCACCTCTTTGTTTACTTGACTTGTCCTGCTGAATAATTCACTGCTTGATGCAGGAATTTCCAGGGGCTGCAAAGCAGAGCTGGGAGCTGGGGAAAGTGGTAAAGCTCAGAAGTGCCAACTTTTTGCCTTTAATTAAAATTCCTGCCCAGCACTGATCCCTTGCTCCAGCCAGGAGAACAACCCCTCCACAGCATTCTACATGAACCCAAACAGCTTTACAAGCCTCAGAGCTGGCTTTCCCACTCCACCCCACTCCCATGTTCCTGCCAGCCTGTGTAGTGTGAAATGCCTTATAAATTAGAACAATTTATAGAGAATCATGTTGACAGACAGCAAAGACTGTCAAAAGCAACAACAACAAAAAATCGTGCAGGGTATGCCAAGTTTCCAGCATCGCTGACTGGATATGCAGAATGGAGAGGTTTAGTGAAATTTGAGAATATGCCTTTTACAACTCAGTTACAGTCATGAGAATGATCTGGAATGTCCACACATCTCACCTGGTCAGGTCAATCCAAGAGGGGTCAATAACATCCTTCAGACACTTTCAGCACCACAGTTTAAAAACACACTTCCAGGCATCCCAGGTGGCTCAGCAGTTTAGTGCCGCCTTCAGCCCAGGGCCTGATCCTGGAGACCCGGGATCAAGTCGTACATCAGGCTCCCTGCATGGAGCCTGCTTCTCCCTCTGCCTGTGTCTCTGCCTCTGTGTGTGTGTGTGTGTGTGTGTGTGTGTGTGTGTCTCGTGAATAAATAAATAAAATCTTAATAAAAATAAAAATAAAAATAAAATAATAAAACACACTTCCATTGAACAAGCATTCACTGCATGTTGGCTATGTACAAAGCCCTATACTGGGGATGCAAAGGTAAGTCACACACAACCCTCTCCTCAAGAACTTTAATAGCCTACTGAGGAAAAGACAAGTCAATAGGCAAGTGCTAATACTGGGATAAAGTGTAAGGGCAGAGAAATGTAGGTTCTTTAGGTTCTTATGCTTACTTTAGTGGCGAAAGAACTTATGCTTACTTTATGCCTCTTTAGTGAGCAAAATCTGACTTAAATTACCAAAAGAGAAAGTCCCCTAATCAACCAATTCCCAGACAAGTAAAGTATGGACCCAGAACTCCTTGAATGAGGGGATGGGTCTCCTTGAAGAAAGACTGCACTATAGTGCCAAAATTTATGCTGTTAATCTTTATCCCAGCCTTCCCTAGGAAGCAAGATATGGTCATTTACCAAGGTGACTGTGAACTGGGGGAGGTAAGAAAATCAGGCTTTGGAGGATTACTGGGCACTGTCTCTGATCTAACACTTATCCCAGGAGACCCAAAACATCACTGTAGTTCACCAGTCAGAATAAGCACTTATGGAGGTCAGGTGATCAGTGGAGTGCTAACTGGGGTCTGTTTCATAGTGGAGCCCATCGTGTGGCTATTTCCCTAGTTCCAGAATGCATGACTGGAATAGACCTACCCAGGAACTATCAGAATCCCCACAATGGCTCCCTGATCTGTGGAGTGAAGGTTACTATGATAGGAAAGAGCAAATGGAAGCCACTAAAACTGCCTATACCTAGAAAAATAGTAAACCAAAGCAATACCTCATTCCTGGAGAGATTACAGAGATGATGCCACCACCAAAGACTTAAGGGATGCAAGGGTAGTAGTTCCTGCCACATCGCCTTTCAATTCACTATGTGGCTCATGTAGAAGACAGATGGGTCTTGCAGGATGGCAGTGGATTATCACAAACTAAACCAGGTAATGACTCCAGTTGCAGCTCCTGTACCAGACGTGGCTTGAGTAAATTAACAGCCCCTGGTGCCTGATATGCAGCTATTGATCTGGCAAATTCTTTTTCTTCCACATCTCTCCATAAAGCACCAGCAGCAGTTTACCTTCAGCTGGCAAATCCAGCAATACACCTTCACTGTCCTACCTAAGAGAAATATCAACTCTCTAGTCCTGTGCTATAATTTAGTTTGCAAAAATATTGATCACCTTTCTCTTCCAAGGCCATCGTGCTGGGCCATTACATTGATGATGTTATGCTGACTGAACTCAGTGAACAAGAAGTAGCAAGTACTCTAGATGCTTTGGTAAAACATTTATGTTCTAGGTTGAGAATAAATCCCACCAAATTCAGTGTCCTTTCTTGGTAATAAAAGTTATAGGGATCTAATGAGGATAAGGCATAACTCTAGTGAGTTATAGGGCATGGTGGGATATCCCTTCTACAGTGAAGGGACACACTGCTGCATATGGTACCCCCTATTACCAAAGAAGAGGAACAACACCTAATGGAACCTCTTTGGATTTTCAAGGCAACATGTCCTCATTTGAGTGTGTTACACTGGTTCGTTTACTGAATGACCCAAAACGTGGCTAGTTTTCAGCGAGGCTCTGAACAAAGAAAGCTCTGCAACAGGTCCAGACTGTCGCACAAGCTTCTCTGCCACTTGGGTCATATGACCCAGGAGATCCAAAGATGCCTGAAGTTTCAATGACAGGCAAATGCTGTTTGGAGCCTTTGTCACACCCCTTTGGGTGAATCACAGTATGAACATTAACATTTTGAAGCAAATCCCTTCCATTCTCTTTGGATAACTACTCTCCTTTTGAGAAAATAGTTTTTGGCTTGCTACAGAGTTTTAGTGAAGATTGAATGCTTAATCTGGGGCCACCAAGCTACAATCCAACCTTGGCCATAACACCATGAACTAGGTGTTGTCTGACTCACCAAGCCATGAAGTTGGGTTAATTATCAAATAGAGTGGTATATATGAAATTGGACTCCTCGGCTGCCTCACCTGGATCCCAGCACAGATCAAATCCAAGCCTTCCTCAGCCTAAGTATAAAAGGCCAAGTTTTTAGGGAAGATGATGGTGGAGTAAGAGATCCCTAGACTCACCTCCTCCCATAAATACAACTTAATAACTATCAAATTATAATTAGCCCAGAAGTCAACCTGAATACTGGTATAACAGACTACATAACTAAAGGTAGAGAAAAGGCCACATTGAATAAGGTAGGAAGTGTGGAGACACAATTTGGGTGAGCAATGGATCAGAGCTACTGCATGGGAAGGGAGATGTAGCTGCTGAGAAGGACAAGAGACAGAATAGCATACAGGGGAGCCCACAGGAGGAAGACAAATTCCCATAGCAATTGGCTTAGAAAGTGAGAAGGGTTGGATTTTATGAGGTCTTGCAACCAGCTGGGCTTAAAGCCTAGAGTTTTAAAGATCAATGGGCTTGGCTGGTATAGAGCTCCAAGAGCACTGCATTGATTGCTTTTGGAGAGAAAGCAGGGCAAAGAGCCCATGAACATACAGCATGAAAACAGTGACCTAACAAGCACCTGGGCACACAGTGGGAGATCATTTGCTCATCTCAGAGCATGTTCCAAAGAGACTCCTCTGGGAACAAATGACTTGGCAGGTGTCATTTCTATCCCTTGTTCCTCAGCATAAGCACAGGGTCACCTGTAGGAGCCAGTGCAGTCTCAATACTCATGACCTAATTTGCTTACACCAAGCCCTGTACCCCCATGCTCTGATGGAACTGCTCTTTCCCAGCCACACCTGTCTCAGTACCAGTGCAGTAAGCCTCCTCCCTCAGAAGACCAACCCAAACCCCTGCCAACACCATGTCTCCCAACCTAAGAGTTTTGTAGAGCCTCAGTTCCAGTGGTGGTGGTGACAAGTCTCATTGCACAAGCAGATCATAGCACACCTAGTTAAAACACACCACATTAAGGCCAGGAACCAAACACTGCCCACAACAGGTAAAGAGAGCCTCTACAGATGACTGGCCTAAAGATAAAGTGGTCACAACACAATAGCAGAGTGCATGCAGCACACCTTGGGGACACTCTCAGAAATGCCAGACCCTAGGGAATAGGAGACACTGCACTGAGGGTACTATAAGACCTCTTCTTCATAAGGCCATTACCCTCAAGAACAGAAGACATAGCTGACTTTCCTAACACAGAAACTCAGGCAAAGAGACTTAAACAAGATAAAAAGAGAGAGGAATTTGTCCGAAATGAAAGAACTAGAATAAGGCCATGGCCAGAGGTCAATGTGAAGGAGATATAAGTAACATGCCTGACAGAAAATTTAAAGTAATGATCATAAAGATATTCACTGGACTTGAGAAAAGAGTAGAAGACATCACTGAGACTCTTAACACAGAGGTAAGGAATAACATAGAGATAAAGGGCTCAATAAGTGAGATTAGAAACAGGCTTGGTGGAATGAACAGCAGGCTAGAAAAAAGCAGAGGACAAATTAGTGACCTAGAAGACAGAGTACGGGAAAGTGATCAAGTTAAACAAAAAAGAGAAAAAGAATTATGCAAAATGAGAATAGACTTAGGGAATTCAGTGACTCCAATGGACATATTAATATTCATATTATAGGAGTCCCAGAAGAAGAGAGATAAAAAGGGGCAGAAAATTTATTTGAAGAAATAATAGCTGAAAAATTCCCTAATCTGGGGAAGGAAACAGATATCCAGATCCAGGAGGCAGAGAGAAACCTCCAACAAAACAACCAAAACAGATCTACACCAAGACATACTGTAATTATAATGGCAAAATGTAGTGATAAAGAAAAAAAATTAAAGATTGTTTTTATTTATTCATGAAAGACATAAAGAGGCAGAGACATAGGCAGAGGGAGAAGCAGGCTCACTGCAGAGAGCCTGATGCAGGATTCAATCCCAGAACCCCAGGATCACAACCTGAGCCGAAGGCAGATGCTCAACCCCTGAACCTACCCAGGTGCCCCAAGAAAAAATTTTTAAAGCAGCAAGACAAAAGTAGACAGTTATATACAAGGGAAAACTCTTAAGGCTATCAGCAGATATTTCAGCCAAACCTTTCCAAGCCAGAAGGGAGTGGCATGATATATTCAAAGTGCTAAATGGAAAAAATCTTCATCCAAGAATACACTATCCAGCAAGGCTCTCATTCAGAATAAGAAGAGAGATAAAGCATTTCCCAGACAAAAAAAAAAAAAAACTAAAGAAGTTCATGACCACTAAGCTAGTCAGGCAAGAAATATTAAGGGAACTCTTTGAGTGGAAAGAAATACCAAAAGAGACAAAATAAAGGTAGGAAGCACAAAAGGAGTACAAATAAATACTTCTGTAAAACATCAGTCAAGGAACTCATAAAATAAAAGAATATAAAATATAACAACATATACCTAAAATGTTGGGGTGGGATGGGAGGAGTAAAGAGTGGTTTCAAACTTAAATGCCCACCAACTTAATTTAGACTGCTATATGCAGAAGAGGTTATATAAAAACCTGATGATAACCACAAATCAAAAACCTCTAATAGATTTATGCAAATAATAAAGGGAAAAATCCAAATATATCACTAAAGAAACCAGCAAACCAAGAAAAAGAAGAAAGGCTCAGAGAAAATCTTCAGAAACAACCACAAAACAAGCAATAAAATGGCAATAAATACACCATATCTATCAATATTTACTCTGAATGTAAATGGACTAAATCTTCCAATCAAAAGACATAGGGTGACGGAACAGATTTAAAAACAAGACCCATCTATTTGCTGCCTATTTTAGACCTAAAGACCCATGCAGATTGAAAGTGAGGAAATGGAGAACACCTATAATGCAAATAGATGTCAAAAGAAAGCCAGAGTAGCAATACTTTTATCAGACAAAATAGATTTTAAAGCAAAGATGGTAAGAAAACACAAAGGACACTATATAATAATAAATGGGACAAGTCAACAAGAAGATATAATTGTGCTCCAAAAAGGGAGCACCCAAATACATAAAACAGTTAATAACAAACATAAAGGAATATAATTTTTTTATTTACTTATGATAGTCACAGAGAGAGAGAGGCAGAGACACAGGCAGAGGGAGAAGCAGGCTCCATGCACCGGGAGCCCGACGTGGGATTCGATCCCGGGTCTCCAGGATTGCGCCCTGGGCCAAAGGCAGGCGCCAAACCGCTGCGCCACCCAGGGATCCCTAAAGGAATATAATTGATAATAATACAATAATAGTAGGGGACTTTAACACCCCACTTACAGCAATCGACAGATCATCTAAACAAAATCAACAAGAAAACAATGGCTTTCAATGACATACTGGACTGGATGGATTTAACAGATATATTCAGAACATTCCATCCTAGAAGTAAAGAACACATATCCTTTTCAGGTGCACATGGAACATTTCCAGAATAGATCATGTATTAGAACATATAACAAGTCTCAACAAATTAAAAAAGATCAAAGTCATACCATGCATCTTTTCTGACTCAATGCTATGAAACTAGAAATCAACCACACACACACACACACACACACACACACACACAAATCTGGAAAAACTCAAATACATAGAGGTTAAATAACATGCTACTAAAAAATGAATCGGTTAACTAAGAAATCAAAGAAAAAATCCAAAACTATATGCAAACAACTGAAAATAAAGACACAACAGTCCAAAATCTTTGGGACGCAACAAAAACTGTTCAAAAAAAGGAAGTTTATAGCAATGCAGCCCTATCTTAAGGAACAAGAAAATCTCAAATGAACAACGTAACCTTATACCTCACAGAGCTAGAAAAAGAACAACAAAACACAAAACCATCAGAAGTAAGGAAATAATAAAGATTAAAGAAGAAATAAATTATATAGAAACTTAGAATAAACAAAAACAGGAGCTGTTTTTTAAAAAAAATAAACAAAATTCATTGATCTCTAGACAGACTCATAAAAAAAGAGAAAGGACTCAACTAAATGAAATTACAGATGAAAGAAGATAAGTTATAACCAACACCACAGAAATACAAACAATTGCAAGAGGATATTAAGAAAAATTATATGCAAACAAATTGGACAACTTAAAAGAAATGAATAAATTCCTACAAACATATAGCCTGCCAAAACTGAAGCAGGAAGAAATAGGATATTTGAATAGACTGATTGCCAGCAAAGAGATTAAATCAGTAATAAAAAAACTTCCAACAAACAAAAGTTCAGGACCAGACAACTTCACAGATGAATTCCACCACACATTTAATTAATACCTATTCTTCTCAAACTATTTCAAAAAATAGGAAAGGAATGAAAACTTCCAAATTCACTCTATAAGGCCAGGATTACTCTGATACCAAAACCAGATAAAGACACCAGAGAGAAAGAGAAAGAGAAAGAGAGAGAGAGAGAGAGAGAGAGAGAGAACTGCAGGCCAGGCCAATATCCTTGATGAGCATAGATGCAAAAATCTTCAAAAAAATACTAGTAAAAAAAACTAATAATCCTTTAAAAAAAATTTACTGTGGTTAAATAGGATTTATTCCCAGTATACAAGAGTGGTTCAATATTTGCACACACACAAAAAAATCAACACATTATATCACATCAACAAGAGAAAGGATAAAAACCATATGATCATTTCAATAGACACAGAGAAAGCCTTTGGCAAGTACACATCCATTCACGATAAAAGCCCTCAACAAAGTAGGTTTACAGGGAACATACCTCAACATAATAAAGGCCATATATGGAAAACCCACAGCAAACATCATGCTCAATGGGGAAAAACTGAGAGCCTTTCCCCAAGGTCAGGAACAAGATAAGGATGTCCACTCTCACTACTTTTTATTCAGTATAGTACTGGAAGTCCTAGCCACAGCAGTCAGACAACAAAAAGAAATAAAAGGCATCCAGATTGGTAAGGAAGAAGTAAAACTTTCACTATTTGCAGATACCATGATATTCTACATAGCAAACCCTAAAGACTCTACCAAAAAAATTACTAGAACTGATCATTGAATTCAGTAGTCGCAGGATACAAAATCAATGTTCAGAAATCTGTTGCATTTCTATACACTAACAATGAAGCAGCAGAAATTAAAATTAAGAAAACCCTATTTGTAATCACACTAAAAATAATAAGATACCTAGGAATAAGCCTAAACAAAGAAGTGAAAGACCTGTACTTTGAAAACTAAAAATCACTGAAGAAAAAAACTGAAGATGACCCAAAGAAATGGAAAGACATTCCATGCTCATGGATTAGAAGAACAAATATTATTAAAATGTCTATACATTGATACAACTCAATCTACATATTTAGTGCAATCCCTAAAAAAATACCAATAGCATTTTTCACAGAACTAGAACAAAAAAATCCTAAAATTTATATGGAACCACAAAAGACCCCAAATTGCCAAAGCAATATTGGAGGAGGTATCACAATTCCAGACTCCAAGCTGTATTACAAAGCTGTAATAATAGGAACAATATGGTACTGGCACAAAAATAGACACACAGATCAATAGAATGGAATAGAAATAAACCCCACAATTATATGGACAATGAATCTTCAACAAAGCAGAAAGAATATCCAATGGGAAAAAGTCTCTTCTATAAATGGTTTTGGGAAAACTGGTCAGCTACATGCAAAAGAATGAAACTGAACCACTTTCTTAGTTACACCATACACAAAAATAAATTCAAAACGGATGAAAGGCCTAAATGTGAGATCTGAAACCATAAAAATCCTAGAAGAGAGCATAGGCAAGAATTTCTCTGACACTGCTCATAGCAACATTTTTCTAGATGTCTCTCCTGATGAAAGAGAAACAAAATAAAAAATAAACTATTGAGGTGGGACAAAATGGTGGAGGAGTAGGGTCCCCAAGTCACCTGGCCCCACCAACTTACCTAATTTTCAAATCATCACGAAAACCTATGAATTCAACCTGAGATTTAAAGAGAGAACAGCTGGAACGCTACAGAGAGAAGAGTTTGCACTTCTAACAAGGTAGGAAGATGGAAAATAATAATAATAATAATAATAATAATAATAATAATAATAAAATTAAAAAGAATCAAATGGGTGAGGGGCCCCCATGAGAAGTAGGCTAAAGCCCCTGAAAGCCACCAGGACAGGAAAGCCCAGTCCCGGAGAAGCAGAAACGTTAAAAATCTGCACCAGATTCTTCCTGGATGGAAAGATGCTTAGCAGGGAACTCTGGCAGAACTGCAGGAGGGGCAGTGGAGCCTCCAGTTTCCCGGAGTCACTAACAGAGGAAGTGCACCCCGGGGGGAGAGCTTGCACACACTGTGGGCCGAGCTTGGTAAAGGGTTGGAGCCCGAGGTGGGGCCTCGGGAGAAGCTCAGGCAGTGGATCTGGACAGAGGGGGCTGCACCCTGCTGCCTTTGGGAGCCATGGCCCCAGAAGCATGATTCCAGCACCACAGGCCCCAGATCCCAGGGCGCCAGGAGACACAGCCCAGGACCCTGCACTCTCTCCGAGGAAAGGCGGAGGCAGGAAGGGCACAGGACAGCGAGGACTCTCCTGCCGCTGGGTGCCCCCTAGCTGTGCAGGTCAGCATCCCCTCCCCCGGGAACATCCAGACCAGTGTGGACTGGACTGGGAGACTGCGGTATTTACTGCCAGAAATAACTCCAGAGCTAGAAAGCTGGCTGCCACCAGTGTTATTGTTCCTCCTGGTGTCACCCTGTGCCTGGACAGAGTGGGGCCGCCAGGGAACAGGGGCCTCTCAGGATAAACAGCTCCCACTGAGCCCTGCACACACCTGATCATCAGCACAGCAGGCCCCTCCCCAGAAAACCAGCTGGAATGATGGGGGAGAGCAAGGTCTTGACTGAGCAGTCCTGGAAAGCTCCAGGGGAGGTTGAGGGATTCACAGTATATAGAACCAGAGGATACACCTCCTTGGGTTTTTTTGTTTGTTTGTTTGTTTCCTTTTGCTTTTCTTCCTTTTTCCAGTACAACTTGTTTTTGGCCACTCTGCACTGAACAAAATGCCTAGAAGGAAGGCCTCACCACAAAGAGAATCAGAAACAGTACTCTCTGCCACAGAGTTACAGAATTTAGATTACACAATTCGATGTCAGAAAGCTAATTCAGAAGCACAATTATAAAGCTACTGGTGGCTCTGGAAAAAAGCATAAAGGATTCAAGAGACTTCATTACTGCAGAATTTACACCTAACCAGGTCAAAATTAAAAATCAATTAAATGAGATGCAATCCAAACTGGAGGTCCTAATGATGAGGGTTAATGAGGTAGAAGAAAGAGTGAATGACATAGAAGACAAGTTGACGGCAAGAAAGGAAGTTGAGGAAAAAAGAAAAAAAAATTAAAAGACCATGAGGAAAAGTTAAGGGAAATAAATGATAGCCTCAGAATGAAAAACAAATCTACGTTTAATTGGGGTTCCCGAAGCGCTAAAAGGGACACAGGGCCAGAAAGCATATTTGAATGAATCATAGCTGAGAACTTCCCTAATTTGGGGAGGGAAACAGGCATTAAGATACAGGAGATACAGAGATCCCCACCTAAAATAATAAAAACCATTCAACACCTCAACATCTAATAGTGAAACTTGCAAATTCCAAAAATAAAGAGAAAGTCCTTAAAGCAGCAAGAGAAAAGAGATCCCTAACTTATATGGGGAGAAATATTAGATTAACAGCAGACCACTCCACAGAGACCTGGCAGGCCAGAAAAGGCTAGCAGGATATATTCAGGGTCCTAAATGAGAAGGACATGAAGCCAAGAATACTTTATCCAGCAAGGCTCTCATTCAGAATAGAAGGAGGAATAATGAGCTTCCAAGACAGACAGAAACTGAAAGAATATGTGACCACCAAACCAGCTCTGCAACAAATATTAAGGGGGACTCTGTAAAAGAAAGAGGAAGTCCAAGGAAACAATCCACAAAAACAGGGACTGAATAGGTATCATGATGACACTAAATTCATATCTTTACACTAGTAACTCTGAACAAGAATGGGCTTAATGTTCCCATCAAAAGACACAGGGTTTCAGACTGCATAAAAAGCAAGACCCATCGATTTGCTATCTATAAGAGACTCATTTTAGACCTAAGGACACCTACAGCCTTAAAATGGAAGGTTGAGAACCATTTACCATTCAAATGGTCCTCAAAAGAAAGCAGGGGTAGCAATCCTCATATCAGATAAATTAAAGTTTATCCCAAAGACTGTAGTAAGAGATGAAAAGGGACACTATATCATACTTAAAGGGTCTATCCAACAAGAAGACCTAACAATCATGAATATTTATCCCCCTAATGTGGGAGCTGCCAAGTATACCAACCAATTAATAACCAAAGACATACTTAGATAATAATACACTAATACTAGGAGACTTCACACGGCGCTTTCTGCAAATGACAGAGTTTCGAAGCACAACAACTCCAAAGAAACAAGAGCTTTAAATGATACACTGGACCAGATGGATTTCACAGATATTTACAGAACTTTACATCCAAACGCAACTGAATACAAATTCTTCTCAAGTGCACAACACAAGAATACAATTCTTCTCAAGCTTTCTCCAAAATAGACCACATACTGGGTCACAAATCAGTCTTAACCAATACCAAAAAGTTGGGATTGCCCCCTGCATATTTTCAGACCATAATACTTTAAAATGTGAACTCAATCACAAGAAGAAATTTGGAAGAAATTCTAACACGTGGAGGTTAAAGGGCATCCTGCTAAAAGATGAGTGGATCCACCAGGAAATTAGAGAAGAATTAAAAAGATTCATGGAAACTAATGAGAATGAAGATACAACCATTCAAAATATTTGGGATACAGCAAAACCAGTCCTGAGAAGGAAATATATTGCAATAAAGCATCCCTCCAAAAATTGAAAAAAACTCAAATACACAAGCTAACCTTGCACCTAAAGGAACTGGAAAAGAACAGCAAATAAAACCAACACCAAGCAGAAGAAGAGAGTTAATAAAGATTCGAGCAGAACTCAATGAAATAGAGACCAGCAGAACTGTAAACAGATTCAAAAAACCAGGAGTTGGTTCTTTGAAAGAATTAATGAGATAGATAAACCATTAGCCAGACTTATTAAAAAGAAAAAAAGACTCAAATTAAAAAATCATAAATGAAAAAAGGAGAGATCACAACCAATACCAAGGAAATACAAATGACTTTAAAACCATATTATGAACAGCTATACACCAATAAATTAGGCAATCTAGAAGAAATGGACACATTTCTGGAAAGCCACAAACTACCAAAACTGGAACAGGAAGAATCAGAAAACCTGAACAGGCCAATAACCAGGGAGGAAATTGAAACAGTCATCACAAACCTCCCACACACAAAGGTCCAGGGCTGGATGCCTTCCTAGGAGAATTCTATCAAACCTTTAAAGAAGAAACAATACCTGTTCTACTAAAGCTATTTGGAAAGACAGAAAAAGATGGAATACTTCCAAACGCATTCTATGAGGCCAGCATCACCTTAATTCCAAACCAGACAAAGATCCCACCAAAAAGGACAATTATAGACCAATATCCCTGATGAACATGGATTCAAAATTTCTCACCAAGATACTAGCCAATAGGATACAAAAGTATATTAAGAGAATTATTCACCATGACCAAGTGAGATTTATCCCCAGGATGCAAGGCTGGTTCAACACTCATAAAGCAATCAATGTGATAGATCATATCAACAAGAGAAAAAACAAGAACCATATGATCCTCTCAATAGATGCAGAGAAATCAATTGACAAAATACAGCATCCATTCCTGATCAAAACTCTTCAGAGTGTAGGGATAGAGGGAACATTCCTCAGTATCTTAAAAGCCATCTATAAAAAGCCCACAGCAAATATCATTCTCAATGGGGACACTGGGAGCCTTTCCCCTAAGATCAGGAACAAGACAGGGATGTCCACTCTCACCACTGCTATTCAACATAGTCCTAGAAGTCCTAGCTTCAGCAATCAGGCAACAAAAAGAAATAAAAGGCATTCAAATTGGCAAAGAAGAAGTCAAACTCTCCTTCTTTGCAGATGACATGATACTGTACATGGAAAACCCAAAGGACTCTACCCCAGGATTGCTAGAACTCATACAGCAATTTGGTAGCATGGCGGGATACAAAATCAATGCCCAGAAATCAGTGGCATTTCTATACACTAACAATGAGACTGAAGAAAGAGAAAATAATAGTCAATCCCATTTATAATTGCACCCAAAAGCAGAAGATACCTAGGAATAAGCCTAACCAAAGAGGTAAAGGATCTATACCCCAAAACTATAGAACACTTGTGAAAGAAATTGAGGAAGACACAAAGAGATGGAAAAATATTCCATGCTCATGGATTGGAAGAATTAATATTGTGAAAATGCCTATGCTACGCAGGGCAATTTACACGTTCAATGCAATCCCTATCAAAATACCATGGACTTTCTTCAGAGAGTTGCAACAAATCATCTTAAGATTTGTGTGGAATCAGAAAAGATCCCGAATAGCCAGGGAATATTGAAAAAGACAACCAGAACCGGCGGCATCATAATACCAGATTTCAGGTTGTACTACCAACCTGTCATCATCAAGACAGTGTGGTACTGGCACAAAACCAGACACAAAGATCAACAGAACAGAATAGAAAACCCAGAAATGGGCCCTCAACTGTATGGTCAACTAATACTTGACAAAGCAGGCATGACTATCCACTGGAAAAAGGACAGTCTCGTCAATAAATGGTGCTGGGAAAATTGGACATCCACGTGCAGAAGAATGAAATTAGACCATTCTTTTACACCATAGACAAAGATAAACTCAAAATGTATGAAACGTATTAATGTGAGACAAGAAACCATCAAATTCCTAGAGGAGAACACAGGCAACACCCTTTTTGAACTGGGCCACAGCAACTTTTTGCAAGATACATCAATGAAGGCAAGGGAAAGAAAAGCAAAAATGAATTATTGGGACTTAATCAAGATAAAAAGCTTCTGCATAGCAAAAGAAACAGTCAACAAAACTAAAAGACAACCTACAGAATGGGAGAAGATATTTGCAAATGACGTATCAGATAACGGGCTAGTATCCAAGTACTATAAAGAACTGATTAAACTCAACATCCAAGAAACAAAAAAATTCAATAATGAAAAGAGCAGAAGACAGGAACAAAAGTTTCACCAAAGGAGACAGACATGGCCAACAAGCACATGAGAAAATGCTCCGCATCACTTGCCATCAGGGAAATACAAATCAAAAGCACAATGAGATACCACCTCACACCAGTGAAAATGGCAAAAATTAACAAGACAGGAAACCACAAATGTTGGAGAGGATGTGGAGAAAGGGGAACTGTTGGTGGGAATATGAACTGGTGCAGCTACTCTGGATAACTGTGTGGAGGTTCCTCAAAAGAGTTAAAAATAGACCTGCCCGGGGATCTCTGGGTGGCGCAGCAGTTTGGCGCCTGCCTTTGGCCCAGGGCGCGATCCTGGAGACCCGGGATCGAATCCCACGTCGGGCTCCCGGTGCATGGAGCCTGCTTCTCCCTCTGCCTGTGTCTCTGCCTCTCTCTCTCTCTCTCTCTCTGTGACTATCATAAATAAATAAAATTTAAAAAAATTAAAAAAAAATAGACCTGCCCTATGACCCAGCAATTGCACTGCTGGGGATTTACTCCAAAGATTCAGATGCAATGAAATGCCGGGACACCTGCACCCCGATGTTTCTAGCAGCAATGTCCACAATAGCCAAACTGTGGAAGGAGCCTCGGTGCCCATCGAAAGATGAATGGATAAAGAAGATGTGGTTTATGTATACAATGGAATATTACTCAGCCATTACAAATGACAAATATCCACCATTTGGATGGAACTGCAGGATGGATGGAACTGGAGGGTATTATGCTGAGTGAGGAAGTAAATTGGAGGAAGACAAATTTTATGTGGTCTCATTCACTTGGGGAATATAAAAAATAGTGAAAGGGAATAAAGGGGAAAGGAGAGAAAATGAGTGGGAAATATAAGTGAGGGTGATGGAACATGAGAGACTCTTAACTCTGGGAAATGAACAAGGGGTAGTAGAAAAGGAGGTGGGCAGGTGATTGGGGTGACTGGGTGATGGGCACTGAGGGGGGCACTTGACAGGATGAGTACTGGGTGTTATGCTATATGTTGGCAAATTGAACTCCAGTAAAATATATATATATATATTATAAATGCATTTCTGGTGAGTGAGGAAAAAATAAATAATTAATGAATTAATTAATTAAAACTATTTGAACTACACCAAAATAAAAAGCTTTTGCACAGCAAAGGAAACAATCAACAAAACCAAAAGGTGACCTACTGAATGAGGAAGATATTTTAAAATTACATATCTAATAAAGGGTAGTATCCAAAATATATAAAGAACTTTTACAAATCAACGCCCTAAATATGAATAATCCAATTTTAAAAATGGGCAGAAGAAAGGAACAGACATTTCTCCAAAGAAGACATCCAGATGGCCAATAGACATGAACAACACAGCATCACTTATCATCAGGGAAGTGCTAATCAAAGCTGCAATGAGAGGGGCACCTGGGTGTCTTTCTGTTAAGCATCTGCATTCATCCTGAGATCAGGCCCCATGTCAGGCTCCCTGCTCAGCAGGGAGTCTGTTTCTTCCTGTCCCTCTGCCCCTCCCCACTTTGTATGCACAGCCTCTCTCTCTTTCTCAAATAAATAAATAGAATATTTTTTAAAAATACAATGAGATGACTTCACACCTGTCAGAATGGCTAAAATCAAAAACAGAACTAACAAGTGTTGATGAGATTGTGGAGAAAAAGGAACCCACCTGCACTGTTGGTGGAAATGCAAACTGGCATAGGCACAATGGAAAACAGTATGGGAGTTCCTCAGAATGTTAAAAATAGAATGCCCTAAGATCCAATAACCATGCTACAGGGGCATTTACTCAAAAAATACAAAAATACTAATTGAAAGGGTTAATGTATCCCTATATCTATAGCAGCAATATCTAGAACAGCCAAATTATGGAAGCAGCCCAAGTGTCCATTGATAGATAAATGGAAAAACAAGATGTGGCGCGCGCACACACACACACACACACACACACACACACAATGGAATACTATTCAGCCATAAAGAAGAATGAAATCCTGCCATTTGAAGCAATGTGGCTAGAATTAGAGGGTATTATGCACACTGAAATAAGTCAGTCAGAGAAAGATTGAAATCATATGATTTCACACATATGTGGAAATTAAGAAACAAATGAGCAAAGGGGAAAAAGAGAGGCAAACCAAAAAAAAAAAAAAAAAGATTCTTAACTATTGAGAATAAATTGATGGTTACCAGAGGGGTACGAGGAAGAGGGATGAAATAAGTGATGAGGATTAAGGCGGGCACTTGTGATGAGCACCAAGTGTTGTGTGTAAGTGTTGAATCACTATATTGTACAGCCAAAACTAATGTAATACTGTATGCTAACTATGTTGGAATTTTTTTAAATGCCCAGCTTTTAAATCTTTTTTTTTGTGGGATGCCTAGATAGCTCAGTGGTTGAGCATCTGCCTTCAGCTCAGGGCATGATCCCAGGGTCCTGGGATCCTGGGATCAAGTCCCTCATCGGGTTCTCTGCAGGGAGCCTGCTTCTCCCTCTGCCTGTATCTCTGCCTCTCTCTGTGTCTCTCATAAATAAATAAATAAAATCTTTAAAAATTAATTAAATTAACTTTTTAATATCAACAGCCAGGGCCAGAGGTACGTAAACCCAGCCTAACTATAATATTCCTGCACTACAAGAGCCACCCCTTCCCTGAAGCCATACCAGGCTTATTGGTATAGAAGACTTGGCACCCATCTTGGAGGCTTTGGGGGTAGACAGCTGTGCAGAAGCCACGGGTACTGTGTGCTGAATTTGTACTCAGCAAATTACCATTGCTCACAGTCATACATGTGGACACTGGGACTTGAGGGCCACTTTAATGACAGATTAATACAGTGAAATTGAAATGCTAGTGCTTCTGGGAGTTTGCCCTATTCTATGTGGCACTCCCTGCGTAGCTGATTTAATGCCGTGGCTGAGAGGCCTTCAGCATGATATATTAATTTATTGGCATTTAGATTTATGGGCTTCAAGACATGCTAACAGAATATAATTAAAGTTAGCCAACCTGACCCTTGCTGTCCTCAATCCTATAAGACAGTTGAGAGAATTTATATTTCTCTGCAATTATGGGAGTACTTCAGAATCAACTGCATTTCAGGGCAACTGTTTTTGCTTCATTGAATCGGGGGTGGTGGGGGGAAGAGCACATATTGGCCACATTTTAAAGCCTTCATTCAAGTTCAGAGGCACTTTCCTGGCATACTCTATAGATCTGATAAAGGAGTGGTCTTTTATTTTTTTATTTTTTTTAAGGAGTGGTCTTTTAAAAGATTGCCGGAGATCAGTAACGAAAAAAAGATTAATTAAAAGGCACTCAGGAGGTTCCAGTGGAACTGGTGATAGAAATGGCATCAGACTGGGTCACCTGGGTGGCACAGTGGTTGAGCATCTGCCTTCAGCTCAGGTTGTGACCCCATGGTCCTGGGATTGAGTCCCACATCGGGTTCCCCACAGGAAGCCTGATTCTCCCTCTGCCTAAGTCTCTGCCTCTCTCTGTGTCTCTCATGAATAAATAAATAAAATCTTTCAAAAGAAAAAGAGGAAAGAAAGAAAGAAAGAAAGAAAGAAAGAAAGAAAGAAAGAGAGAGAGAGAGAGAGAGAGGGAGGGAGGGAGGGAGGGAGGGAGGGAGGGAAAAAGAAAAAGAAAAAGAAAAAGAAAAAGAAAAGGAAAAAGAAAAAGAAAAGAAAGAGCATCAAGCAGAAGACATGTAGTACCCACTGCACCATGTCTAACCTGCCCACCCCAGAGAACACATCAGGCAGGCAGCAAAATCTTGAGACTCCCCACTAACATCTTCAAGATTTTACTTATTTATTCATGAGAGACAGAGAGAAGAGAGAGAGAGAGGCAGAGGGAGAAGCAGGCCCCACGCAAGGAGCCCGACGCGGGGCTCCATCCTGGGTCTCCAGGATCAGGCCCCGGGCCGAAGGCAGCGCTAAACCACTGAGCCACCCGGGCTGCCCCCCACTAACATCTTCAAACCCTAAACAAAGAAAACTGGGGCTGCAGGGGGTGGGGGTCTTACCTTTCTGTACTGAGGCAAAGTGGAAGTAGTTGCCAACTACTGAGAGATAAATGGATGTGGGTGAATGTGAGGATGGGCCCTCGCTGTGGAACACCAGACACCCTGCTAGCAGGAAGGCTCTGAGGTCACGGTCAAGGTAGTGGTAATCACTCTGGTGTTGATACCTCAGTGATCAGAGGCAAACACTGGCCCAGATGTTCTCAGAGACACAGCACTCCAGTTCATTCTCTCCATCGTGCCTCCAGAACACAAACCCAGTGAAACACCGAATGCACAGAAGCTCGGGGAAAGTGAATGGGCCTCAAAGAACAGAGGAAAGTCAGCAAGTGTGCTGAACAAGCAGGCAGAAGCATGGACACCATTGCTGAAGCAGGAGCCCCATGACATGATTCAACCACACAAGCAACAGCAGAAGGCACATTCCTTGCATACACACAAATAATAATAATGAGAAAAGGAGCAAAGCATGAAAGAACAAGGAACCCAACCTAGAAAGAAACATGACTCAAGGTGTGACAACAAGTGCCTCACATTGCTTTAAGCTAAAGAGCAACTTTAAAAGGCCTGACATGTATAGTGAAAGAACTCAGAGACGGGAGAGGATAAAACACAATGAAATGAAAAAAGAGAATTCGAGGTACCTGGTGGCTCTGTGGTTGAGCGTCTGCTTTTGGCTCAGGGCCTGATTCCAGGATCCTGGGATCGAGTCCCACATCAGGCTTCTTCAGGGAGTCTGCTTCTCCCTCTGCCTGTGTTTCTGTCTCTCTCTCTCCGTGTGTCTCTCATGAATAAATAAATAAAATCGAAAGAAGAAAGAAAGGAAGGAAGGAAGGAAGGAAGGAAGGAAGGAAGGAAGGAAGGAAGGAAGGAAGGAAGGAAGGATAAAGAAAGAAAGAAGAAAGAAAGAAAGAAAGAAAGAAAGAAAGAAAGAAAGAAAGAAAGAAAGAAAGAAAGAAAGAAAGGAAGGAAGGAAGGAAGGAAGGAAGGAAGGAAGGAAGGAAGGAAGGAAGGAAGGAAGGAAGGAAGGAGCAGAAATAAGGAAGCAAATTAATAACAAAACAACATCATTATAGAACTAATAATACATTCGAAACTGCAAAAAAAGTTCTAAAAACAACTAAAAATAATTGTTCATCTTCAAGAAAAGCTTGAGAAGATATTTATTTAACAACATATACAGCACTTATGTGGGGCCAGACTGTTCTAAGCACTTTACTAATATTAACCATTAATCTTCATTGTAATCTTACAAAGTAGGGATAATTATTATCTCTATTTTACAGATAAGGAAAATAGGCACAGGGAGGTTTAGTATCTTGTCCAAGGTCACACAGCTAAGATGCAGTCTGGCTCCGGAATCCTTATAATTAACCACTTCACTGTGACTAATAATAACAATAAAAATCCTTAAAAATAATAATCATTATCACCTGCATATGTCTTGTTCTGGGCTGAGCACTGTTTTAAGAGCTTTTTATTAAGTCTTTTAATCCTGGGAATTCCCATGTGAGATAGGAATGCTTTATAGTGATAAAACTAAGGCTCACTAATCTTAGGCGACTGGATAATGAACACAGAAGAAAAAGAGAAAAATGACAAAAGAAATAATCATGAGGGAAAACAGGTAAAAACAATCAAAGCATGTCCCAAAACATGTTTCAGATAATAACTCAAAAAAGTCTCTGAAATTAGGAAAATAATCTATAAACTTAAAAAGCACATTTTGATCTAGCAATGATAAAGTACATAATTTTGAAAGACCTAATTTTCTAGTTAACTATTATAATTTAAGGATAAGAAATAATTCTCCAGGCATTCTGACAGGCATTAAATAATCTAGAAAGAGAAAAAATACCAATCTGGCTTCAAATTCCTCCATAGCAACATCAGAAGACAACAGAGCAACAGGTGCAAGTCCTAAGAAAGACTGCAATACCCAGCCAAGATATCATTTAAGTATAAAAGTCAAGCTATTTTATAAGATCATTTAAGCAATAAGTCAACACATGCAAACATGACAAAAACTTAGAAATTACCAAATTCCCAGTCTTTCCTTAAAAAAAAAAAAAAAAACTTTACAAGAAAAAATATCTAGACAGTTAAGAGATTAATTAAAGCAGTCATGGAAAAATCATTTAAAAACTGGGGTAAGCGGGATCCCTGGGTGGCGCAGCGGTTTAGCGCCTGCCTTTGGCCCAGGGCGCGATCCTGGAGACCCGGGATCGAGTCCCACGTCGGGCTCCCGGTGCATGGAGCCTGTTTCTCCCTCTGCCTGTGTCTCTGCCTCTCTCGCTCTCTCTGTGTGACTATCATAAATAAATAAAAATTTAAAAAAAAAAAAAAAAAAAAACTGGGGTAAGCAATGAATCTGTTTACATCTATAACTAAAACTAAACAAGGACAGGAATTCTGATTATAACATAGAATAAGGTTGTTGTATGTTCAGATAAAATAAAAAACAAATTACAATGGGACAATGTTAAGAGAGCATATAGAGGGATGCCTGGGTGGCTCAGTGGTTGAGTATCTGCCTTTGGTTCAGGTCATGATCCCAGGGTCCTGGGATTGATCCCACATCAGGCTCCCCACAGAGAGCCTGCTTCTCTGTCTGCCTGTGTCTCTGCCTCTCTCTCTCTGTCTCTCATGAATAAATAAATAAAATCTTTAAAAGAGAGAGAGAGAAAGCATGTAGAAAAAAAAGGAAATAACACTGATATTCTTATCTTTCCTAGCAGAGAGTCAGTCAGTACTGTATATAATGGAAAAATATAACCAAAAACTATTTCAGACTCTTAATGGTTTTCATAATCTCTCTTAAGCTCGAAGAGATTTGGGGGGACCTAGCTGGCTCAGTTGGAAGAGCATGCAACCCCGGGTCCTGAGTTCAAGCCCCATATCAGATGACAAGATTACATAAGTAAGAAAAAAATAAAAAAAAAACAACAATGAAGGAATTTTGCTCATTCTTTGATGGCCTTCATTTATTACTGGTTAATAGTAAAATAATAAAACTAGCTGATTTGTTGAGCACTCATTCTGCATCTGGCATATACTGCAATGAGTAGCACTAGCTGCAAAGAATTTTTTTTTCTTGGTCTACAAATTTGAATATGCAAAAAAGTACATATTTTATAATCTTTTCTATAATTAAATACTACTTATCTCTCAAGCCTTCATTCTGCTGATTGCAGAAAAATTAATCATATGCATTTCATGTGCAGGAGACTTTCCCCCCAAGTCCACTCAGAATTTTCTTCCTCTGTTTTTCACAAGGGTGGCCACCTGGAACTTGGAAATGATGTCTGGGATGGATCTCCTGCAGTCATATTTGACCATTTGGTTACTAGAGGAAAAAAACCATATGCTAAGGAGAGCGGAGCAGAAAGGACAGCCTTTCATGAAGCCACCACACACCTTTGGACAGTCCAGCTCTAGTACTTCATGTCTGTGAGAGCGAGCTAGTTCTCTGTGTTCTAAAGCCTGTAGTCGGACAAGTCTTACTAGCAGCTGAGGCATGGTTGAGGACAGTGAGAGGGCAAGGAGGGCCCATGTTCCATCAGTTGCATCCCCTGAGCGGTACTGGGCCAGTTCTCCTCTGAGCCTTGGTGATCCTGCAAGGAGGCCGGGGAAGCCAGGAAAGGCCAGTTATGTGATACAGAGGACCATGAGGATTTTACAGCAGGAAGCTGAGGAGGAGAGAGACCAAGGTGATAACCTAGAAGGAATCTCTGGTAGTCAGTCATTGAACATGGGGTGAGAGACATGGGTAATCAGGGATATACCATCTGACTTCACAGTCTTACAAAAAGGCACAGAGCCAGGCAGGCACAGGGACTCTGGAATGACTGAGAGGGTGGCGTGCTTCTGTGTGCACCTGCCCAATCTGCGGCCATGCCACACCCCACAGGCTCTTGACCACCCATCCTGAATCTGTACACCACCTGCACTCCAGCAGCATCAGTCTAGGGGTCTAGGTTCCCACCTGACAATGCAGTGCTTTCATGCCGGAACCCAGGAACTCCTTATGCCAATGACAGAGCACACTCTGGGACAGAAGACTTAACTATTAATATCCTAGAAACCATGCAGAGGAGTTGATCAAATGAGGACAAAAGTTGATTAAGTGGAAGAAAGGAGCCAGTGGGTGTTCTTGAGCAGGGGAGACAAAGGTGAAAACAGTACTCTGGGGTCTGGACTCCAAGAGGTGATTTTTAAAAAACCTGTAAGATCCTTGAGCCTATCCCTAGAAATCCAACAAGCACCTAATAGCAAAATGCTTCATGGGATTCTGTGCTAAGATCTATGCCTTGAGGAGCCCTGAGTGGTCAGGGCAGAAGAGCTCTAGATCTAGGATTGCCTGGGGTTCAAATGACCAACTTCTCTGCTTAGTGCTGTGGGATCTCCCTACACTTACTGTTGAGCATGATGTAAAGAGGTCCTTGGTTGTCCCAGGACTAAAGTGGGTGCTGTCTGTAAAGGCCTGGGTAATGCTGGCACTCTCAGAAGTCCAATGGACTCCGTTTCCCTGACCTGGGAAAAGACAGGAGTGGTGGTTGGTGGCAGTGCTCAGGGAAGCCCTCCTGGAGGCAGCAGGATGTGAGGAGCCCAGGCGCTAATGGGCTGTAGTCTCCGCAGAGTCTTGGGAGCATGCAGAGCATTGAACTGAAGGAACAGAGGGGTAGGATGAGAGGGGCTGTTCCAGGGGGTTTACACTGGGATAAATCCAGCTACCTGCCTCTCTGCTGGCCCTTGGCCCTGCTGCCGGTGCTCCTGTCCTGGGCCCCCCAGAGGCAACAGACGTGAGGGCAGCTTCCCTCACTCCAGCCTTTGCTGCTGCTTCCTCCGCGATCCCTGCTTGGACCTTGACGACAAGTTAGGCCTCGGGTCCTGCAGGAGCGGGGACAGAATGAGGGTAGAGAAGCAATGCCATGGGGCTGTGCTGGGCCCTGGGAATAGGATGCAGCTCACAGGAGAGGGCTGGGGAAGCCAGATGGTGAGCTCCCCATGGAGTCCACAGCACCCCCTCCAGGCGCGCAAGGACCCCACTCCAGGGCCACGTGGTCTAGCTCAGGGCAACCAGAGCGAGGTTCGCAGAGACAGGTGCAGGGGCTGTGAGCTTCCAATCCCAAAACGGGTCACCCCGTAGTTTGTCTGAGTCTGGACAAAGCCGCCAGGCGCAGGCAGGAAACGCGGACACAAGGCCGCTCGCCGCCGCCCTCCAGCCCCCTCGCTCGGTAGAGCGTCCCCGCCCCCGTCCCCGCCCCCGTCCCCGTCCCCGCCCCCGTCCCCGCCCCCGTCCCCGCCCGGTGTTGGGATTCCGGGGCGGGCGGGCCCGAGGGGACGTCGGCGCAATCCTTCCCGCCCTGGGGCAGTGCTTCCAGGACCGCGGACCCACCCAGGCCCGGGCTGCGGGCTTCAGCCGCTCCTACTGCGCCGCCGCGCCGCCTGGGCACGTAGCCCGACCTCTCCGGGCCTCGGCCTCCGGCGTCTCCAGCGCCGCTGACCCCAGAGAAAGCGCGCGGCTCCGCGCCCCGCATCACAGCGGGTGGAAGGTGACGGGCCGGGAACGCCCGCGGCGCAGGCCCCCAGCAACCCCCACCAGGCCCCGCCGGCCCCCGCCCCCCCACCCCGGGGCTCCCTCCCCGGCTCCCCCGGGGCTCCCTCCGCGGCCCAACCCCACCCCACCCCACCCCACCCCGGGGCTCCCTCCGCGGCCCGCCCCGCCCCCCCCCCGGGGCTCCCTCCGCGGCCCGCCCCTCCCCCACCCCGGGGCTCCCTCCCCGGCTCCCCCGCCCCCCCCCCGGGGCTCCCTCCGCGGCCCAACCCCACCCCACGCAGGGGCTCCCTCCGCGGCCCGACCTCCCCGCCCCGGGGCTCCCTTCGCGACCACCCCCCCCACCCCGGGGCTCCCTCCGCGACCACCCCCCCCACCCCGGGGCTCCCTCCGCGGCCCGACCCCCCGCCCCTGGCATCCCCCCGCGGCCCCCCCCCACGCCGGGGCCCGCCTCCTGCACCTCCCGCTACACCGTGGCGGGGCGGGCAGGGCGGGCGTCGAAGGCCTCCCCAGTTCCGGTTCCCCCCAGGGGTCCGCCCCCGCTGCAGGCGCCACCGCGGGTGCCCGGGGTCCCAGAGGACGTGCTGGCGGCTGCTCCAAAGCCCCAACTCTGCGCACCCCCGCGGCCACCGGCCCTGCGCGCGAGCCCCCGTCTCCCCCTTGGTCCGCTCTCGCCGGCGACGCCCGTCCTCCTGGCCGCCGAGCCCCCGCCTGTGCTGCTGGCTGTGGAAGGGCCGCGGTGGCCGCGAACCCGCGTCCCTCCCCTCCGCCGTGGCGACCCGGGCCGGGCCTGCCGCCGTACGCGTGCCGCGCGCGCCCTCTGGTGGCCGCTCCCCGCAGCTGCCCTGTCCTCGCGGCGCGGCGCGCACTGATGGGAGCGGATGGCCAAGGGCCAAGGGCCAAGGGCCGGCGCTGAAACCTCGGAATGCGTAAGTAGCAGGGGAGTGGAAATGAGCGAGTGAACACTTAAATGAGCGGACGTCGGAATGAAAGCAGAACCAAGCAAGTAAATGAGCGGCAGAGCCAAGTCAATCGATGGCCTCGCTTGCGAGTCCTTTCAAACATGTCATTTAGACTGAAAGATCAGGCTGCGCGTCCTGCCCACGAGGCCATGGCCCGCCCACCCTCGCCATATCTGCATCAGGCGCCCCAAATGCTCCCCCTTCTCAGTACTTCTGCACTTAACCTTTCCCCCACCTGGCACCTCCTCCACAATCTCTCCTCATCTCTGGGCTTGGCCCACACACAAGGGACTTGGGCCCTCAAGTCCAGCCGCTCTGTTCCCTTCCTGGCATTCCCTAAGCTGCGGAGCTTCCCCCTCACCTGCTCACCTCCAGGGTCTGTCTCTTCCTCCAGGCCCTACTGGCTGACCCCCACGTGTATCTAATGGTCCTATTGCCAGGGTCTGTAGAGTGCCAGCATATAGCAGGTGCTTAGGACAGAATTTTTGAAAGCAGGCAGTTTGCTGGTGACCTGGCTCCACACAGAAGCCAAGTCTTCCCAGAAATGAACTTCTTTCGGCCCCATCTACCTGCCCTGGAGCTGACTGACTGCCTGAGCCCTCTGGCCCAGAGGCGAGGAGGGAGAAGTGGAAGAAGCCAGTGCTCAGGATCCAAACTGGGAGAGTCCAGGGTGGGGCCCACAGGCTGGCAACTTGCTGTCCTCCATCCTGGGGGATGGGGAGGGGAGCTGGAATGAGTTATTCAGTGCAGCCCATTCCTCCTGCTGGCCTGGTCCCCTCCAGGCGGGGCCTCACCTGGGACTGAGTGGTTCAAGGGCTGTGTTAATTAGCTTTGATGATAATCAGAGAGCAGCAGCACAGGATGGCTTCCTTCAGCCTCCAGTGGTAACAGCAAGACCTCCTTCCTCCCCAAATCCTCACAAGCCACTTCCCTGCTCCCTAGAATCAAGAGAGCCTGGCAGATTTCAAGGCAGCCCAATTAAAGGGACTCCAAAGGATAAAAATTGTTTATGATTCCAGAAGGGCTTCTTCCCAGTGACCCCCACTGTGTCTCCAATGATCAAAGCGAGGCAGGGACGCTCCCAAGCTCATTTTCATTTCCCTGTCTGTGCAGTCAGATCTACTTGTGTCTACTGCCCAGCTAGCACCACTGCCTGTCACCTCAGCATTCCAGTTAGTTTGCCCTTTCTGAATTTGCACATAAGAAGGGAAGGACATGATGTGCCTCCTCCTTTCATCTGAAGGGGAGTGGTGGTGACTTGGGTGGGGCAGCGCCTTTGAGCAACGTAGTCAGGCTGGCCGGGAGGTGGGAGATCTGGGTCCCCACACCGGGTCAGGCACTCAGGGTGTCACCTTCCAGTCCCAGGGAGGCCCACGTATGGTTTCCCACCATCCAGGAGGACTACAAAGGAGCCAGTGGCAGCATCGGGCCAGCAGCATTGCTTCTGCACAGCTGGGGCTGTCCCCCCATTCAGTGCCTTACTGACCATCTCCTGTGTCTCAGACCCCCCAGAGAATCCAAGTCCCAACCAAGTAAACTTCTCTTTTTTTAAGGATGAGGTATGTGTAACTAGACGGGGACGCAAACCCAGGACCACCTGACCTCAGAGCCTTTCTAGTTTGTCCATCTCCATTTCCTCCTGCCCCCATGTTGCCCATAACAACAGCCCCTCCAGAGTCACTGGGCTTTCCTTGAACTTGTCCAGTGACTGGGAACACAAGGCAGAAACAGGAGGAGGGTGGTGAAGAGGCAGCTCCCGCCAAATGACAGTTCAAAGGATAAGACTCCTTTTGAGCAAATGTTTATGTGGAGCTAAGAACTGTCTGCTTCTAACAGCAACTCAGAGAGCCCGTAGCACCCCTGAGACTGTGCTCATGTCTGCCCCTGTCACATGCAGAGACCTGTAAGTCTTGGAGAGCTGCAGCTCCATCCCCCTCCCCAGTCCTCTCCACACTTAGCATCCCTTGGTCCCTACATGTGTGGTTTCCTCCTCCACTGCACCCACTTTCTCCCACAATATTGATTTTTTTTTTTTTAAAGGAGGCAGTCAGCTTGGCTGGCCTCTTGCTGAGAAAGCCAGCTCCCCTGTGATGGAAGGTCATGCAATCTCTCTTCTTTTCAGCTAGACTCCTTGTGTGGTCTGCAGATCAGCAGGAGATGTGGGCCCTTTATCCACAGAATTTGCCCCCTCTCCTCCAGCTCTCTCCTCTCTGAGACTCTCTCCTCGCTTTCCCACAGCTTTGGTTGGTCCCCTCATCCTGCAAACCAGGGACACTCTGGGCTTTATGCCCCCAATTTCACATCCTCTTGTGAGGGGAAAGCTGGAGCCTCACCCATGCCTCCCTTCCCCTGAAGCCCAACTCAGTGTCCACCTGCTTCTGGTCACTGTCCTGTGCCTTCGTGTACTTCGTTCAACACTGTGTCCAGAGTCTACAGTTCTGACTCATGGCAAGGTTAGTTTAACAGGAGCTAAGGCAAGTGGAACCCTAAGAGGTCACCACGACTTCTTTCCAGCCCCAGCCCATGAACTCCAGTCACCACTTCCTGCAACAGGGACTCTGGCATGGGCTGAGGACCCCAAGGTTCCACCTCCCTGCTTCTTGGCAGTTCTGGGTTCTTAACCAGCCTTCCCCTCCATGCTAGGAAGACCTGTCTTAAGAACCTTCTTAGAGCCCTGGATGGAGGTGTAGGGGCAGGGATGCGTCCTCTCTTTTAGGCTGATAAACCTCATTTTTTATTGTGGCAGACACAAAAATGCACCACTCAAACTCCCTATAAGAAAGGACTCAGCAACAGGAAAGGGATTTGCTAGCAGCCCTGAACTAATTCCTTCAGGTTTGCCCAGCTTTCAAGACAAAGTTACTCTCCTTTCAGCTGTCTCCAGCCAGTAACTGTGTGTGTGGCAGATGTGTGAGGGCCCAGCCATTTCCCCAACACAGGGCTCTGGGGACCAGCAAGGCCCCCGGACAGACCCAGATGCTCTGGAACCCCTTCCTGCTCCCATGGGCTGGTGGAAATGCATTTAGATCTCACGTGGTCTGGAGGCTCCCCTGGCCCAGTTCTGCATCACTCTTTATCTTCTGTGGAGGCTACACCCCCATAATTTTTTTGTTTCCCCAACTCCATCCACCTGACACAACTATCCTGAGAATCCTCTGTTCAGTTGTCCCTCAGTGCCCCTTCATGGCCTGCCCAAAGGCCACCAGCCTTCCCTCCATACCTAGGTTTCTGCAGATGGATCACACTGCCCTCTCTGTTTTGCTAACTGCCACAATGCATAACACACAGGTGTTTAAAGGGCTTCCTTGGGTTGCCTGGGTGGCTCAGTGGTTGAGTGTATGCCTTCGGCTCAGAGCGTGATCCCAGGATCCAGGATGGAGTCCCATATGGGGCTCCCAGCAGGGAGCCTGCCCGTCCCTCTGCCTATGTTTCTGCCTCTCTTTCTGTGTGTCTCTCATGAATCAATAAATAAATCTGTAAAAAGAGGGGGGCTTCCTTGTCACTATCCCCACTATGTTAAATCGGGTATTCATGTTGGCTCTATCTCCTAGCTCAGGAACACAGCAGACATGACCTTATCTGAGGAATACTTGCTGAATGAATGAATGGATGGATGAGCAAATGCTGACAGGGGAACCCCCACAGAGAAAGGAGAGAGCTGCCCAGTGGGGGAGGCCCAGGAGGACAGGACAGGATGGTGTGCACCCAGCTCCCCCACAGGGGGCTCTGGAAGGGGGGTGATTTTAATCACAATAAGAAGGGGGCAGCAGGCGCTTTAGAAGTGACAGGTTTTAATTTGTAATTGTTTCCATCTTCATTTCCCGCTTCTCCTCCACTGACAGGCTCCCCACACTTAAGTCAGCTTTGTCCTTTCTGCCCAAGGAGAAATGTGGAAATCCAATAGGGGAAAGACAGATGTGGGTGACAGGAGCCGGGGGGGAGGGTGGTGGTGGGCAGACACCTGCCTTTCTTGGTGACGGCAGCTGCCACCACCCGAGTGCAGAATCTCGCAGGGACAGGAACTTCCCCTGCACCACACCTGCTTTGTGTCCCTCATGAAGGCAAGGAAACCAAGGTGCAAGCAAGCAAGGGGCATGACTTGCAAGGCCGAACAGCTGATATGTGCTGGAGGTGAGATTCACGCATGGCCGTATGACCCCAGTGCTCCAGCTCCATGAAGACAGCGAAGATGTGATTAGACGTTTGCTAAGGCTCTGATCCCCAGGCCTCTTTACCTGCTGAGAGCTGCTGCAAATGCCAGCATCCACATGGAGCTTTGATGGGCACTAACTCAGTTAGCTTTACCTGTGTGCACAGCCAATCCATGCCAGGCAGCAGATTTGAAAAAGCATGTGGCTGCTTCTGCCCCTGTACTCCATGCCAGAGTAAAGGACAGTGGGTGGGTGGCCCAGCACGTGCACCAGGCAGGCTTGTTCTGCAAAAACAGGGAGAAGGGACTCTCTAGAGAGGCAGAGGCAAGGCCAGGCTTCCTGCAAGGATGGTCTATAAAAGCTGATTCTGGAATCAGCACTGTCTGGCTATGTACCATGTGTACAGAGCCAGAGGGTGCACAGAGGTAGAGAAGAGGCATTTGGAACTGGCAGTGAGCAAGATCTGGGGGACAAGCTTACCTGGAAGGAAGGTACCAGCCACCACGGAAGGTTCAAAGGAGGAGTTCAAGGTAGGCAGTGTGTCACATGGAGTAAACATGGCTTGCAGGGGGTCTTCTCACATCTGGTGGGACCCAGGGCATTCAGGTCCCTGAGATGGATGAGGTACTAGTAGTGGGAAGTCCTTGCAGGTGTCCTTCCACTGCTCATTCCCTTTCTTCCAGGCCCTGGGAGTCCAGCATGAGCTGCAAAAATGCTGAGTTTAAGAATATAAAAGTCTGCCTGAGTAGTAGCCTCTCACTGCCTATGACCAACCACATTGAGAAGCCAAGAAAGGACCCACACTGGAAACTGTGTCAAAAGTTATCTATCTCGGGCGCTGCCCT
Source organism: Canis lupus dingo (assembly GCF_003254725.2). Classification (NCBI taxonomy): domain Eukaryota; kingdom Metazoa; phylum Chordata; class Mammalia; order Carnivora; family Canidae; genus Canis; species Canis lupus. The sequence continues at coordinate 24,707,374 of NC_064261.1, read as the reverse complement.
TTCCCTACCACCCAGCACAGTCCCAGGCACACAGCAGGACTCAATTAACATTGCATGGTTGGATGTATGGATGGACGGAGGGATGAAAATGTGTCACACCTATTCTACTGTGAGGGAAACACTGACCTGCACAGTGCATCACAAACACACATGTTCATCAGCACACACACACTTGAGATAGTCACTCACTCCTACACACTCACAGATTCATACCCATGCACACATAAAGGAAAGCTACACACACGTGGGCCATACTGATTCTAGGGAGGTGACTTAGCTGTAGCTGCCAATTCATAGACAATGTACAGAGGTAAGAGGTCAGTTAGTGCAAGTTATCCGGTAGTGTCCCTTGATTGATTCAGTGGGTCTTGACCAGTGTTCTTTGAGAAAGGGAAAAGAAGAAAATAGAGAATAGAAACTGTCTAGAGGTGTGAGAGGAAATGCCAGCTGGCAACACTCGTCCTTGTCCACAGGTGTCCTAGCTTGCCATGTAATGTTAGTTTCTTAGGGTGCAGTTGGAGTCAAAAACTCTCAAAGCCACTGACTAGCAGTCCCCCTTGTTCTCACCCTTAGGTGCCATTCAGAACAGAAAGCCAAAGTGTTATCTCAGTGGTGCAGGTAGTTGAGCCAGGTTTCAGGAAGAAGCCTCTGACCATGGATCTCTTGACCCCAAGGCGGCTATTGGGTGTGGAGAAGGCCACTTGTCCACCATGCATACATACTCCATACCTCTTCAGCTCCAGGGAGTGATAGCCCCATCTTCCGGATGCTCACAGTCTACTATAAAAATCAAAAGGAGGGGGGGTGTGGGGACTGTAGTACAGTGTGATAAGAGTTACCATAAACATATATGTCGGGGATCCCTGGGTGGCGCCACGGTTTGGCGCCTGCCTTTGGCCCAGGGCGCGATCCTGGAGACCCGGGATCGAATCCCACATCGGGATCCCGGTGCATGGAGCCTGCTTCTCCCTCTGCCTGTGTCTCTGCCTCTCTCTCTCTCTCTCTCTCTCTCTCTCTCTCTCTGATGACTATCATAAATAAATAAATTAATTTAAAAAAATTAAAAAAAAAACATATATGTCAAGCTTACTGGGGGCTCTGGGGTAGTCTGGAGTCCAAGGACCCTTTCACTATAGATGAGACATGAACATAAGACCTGTAATATTGGAAATTGACTGTATGGAAAGAGAAGGCAGTGAGGGGAGAGGGAGGAGGACAGGCAGTGGGGAGGGTACTCCAGGCAGAGGGAATGGCATGACAAAGTGTGGAAACTTAGGAGACAGGGTGAGCTTGTGTTACCTGAGCATAATGTCCACTGAGTTTGTGACATGGGACAGGGGCTGGAAACACTGATGGGTTGCAGCTTGGTGCACACACCCTGTGGGTCCTGGCCCAGCTTCACTTTTCTGGCTCCAAGTAACCCAGGGCAGGCAAAGGCAGAGACATGCCCATGACCACCTAGTTTATGGAATAGTGTCCAATCTGTGGATATTCTCTTCCTCCTCCCAGCTCCTCACTCTTCTGATCCTGGTTTGGGGATCTCTGCTTTGTTTTACTGCAACTGTATTATCTAAGGAGTCCAAATGCTCCAGAGCCTGTCAAGTCCTACACATTCAACCTTTGTACATCACTCCCCATTGTCAACCTTGCGGAAGAAAGAGGGCATTGACCCCAACAATCTGGGCTCCACAGTGATCACAGCTTCATTTCTTGGGACTCCACACCAGTAATTCATCGTGCCATCCTGGGATGGTGCAAGCCAGCACTTTCCATGTTCCTATGCAATGAGTTCAGTGTATGTCAGAGAAATGAATGATCCTGCATGCTCCCACATATAACTTTTTGCAGTGTGAACAAACAGTGGGAAAAGACCCACGTATTGGCTCTCTTAAAGCAAATGCAATGCAACCAGACCACAAGGGGCACCAGCCAGTTGGCTGTTATGTGCAGTACAGCTTTATCAACTTCCAGCTCTTGAAACTCACGAAGGTGAGCGGGCCCGTCCTTCATTGCCTTGGACCTGCCCACCAGTTCCTATCCTTCATCTGTTACCCAAATGTTTTTTTCTTAAAAAGACAGTCTCTTTCTTGAATTAGTTAGGGTTTTCCAGAGAAACACAACCGATAAAAGATGATAGGTGAGATAGATGATGATGATAGATGATGATAGATAGATGATAGATAGATAGATGATAGATAGATAGATATAAATTGATAATAAAGGATTTGTTGTCAGGAATTGGTTCACATGAGGCTGAGAATTCCTAAGATCTGTGGTCTGAAGGCCTATGAACCAGGAGAGCCAATGGTGTAGGTCTCAGTCCAACTCTGAGTCCAAAGGATAAAGAAGACCAATGTCTCCGCTCAAAGACAGGTAGAAAGGTGAATTCTCTTTTGCTCTACCTTTTGTTCTGTTCAAGCCTTTGTGAACCATATAAGACCCACCCACATTGGAAAGGGCAATCTACGTGATTCAGTCTATGGAGTCAAATGTTAATCTCATCCAGAAGCACCCTCACAGACACCACAAAAATAATGTTTGACCAAATACCTGGGAACACCATGGCCCAGACAAGGTGGCACATGAAATTAACCCTCACAGTCCCTAAATGCATGCTTTACCCTGCTGCAGTGACTATAACAAAGCACTTAGAAAGTGGAACAATATTTATTTGTTAACCTGTCTGTGGTCTATCCCTTCCCTACCAGAACCTATGTCCTGCGACAGTAGGCTCTTTTCCTGTCTCACTCATGCTGACCAGTTGGGCCTAAAACAAGACCAGCACACACTAGGTACTCAAAAGAGACTTGCTGAGTGAATCCATGAATAAAGTAGCCAGAGTGGTTGGTCCCTGGGTACTTTTTAAAAATATTCTTAATATTTTCCAGTATTTTCTAAAATGTTTTAAATGGACTGTATCCTACCTATAAGATAAAAAATGTAATAAATGATACAAATTTCATTTTTTTTAAAGTCAATTTGTGAAAATTTCTGAGTTCCCTTTCCTGCCAATATTTTCCAGCCTGGGACCAACAAAAGCATCTTTCTTTGACAACTGACCACCATGCGGCTCTTTCCCCTGGGCCAGAGGAAAAGATCTCATTTCTGAGTAGTAAGTCTCATTGTCAAGGGAGAAATGAAAGGTCTGTTTTTTTGTGAGCCCAACATTGGGGCCTCTGTTCTCTCATTTAATCCTCATACCAGCCTTTGAGCAAGGCAGGCTGAACACACTTTGCAGATGGGGAAACTGAGCTGGGAGAGTTGTTGGGACAAGCCAATGAGCTGTGATCCGACAACCCAGCCACAGCGCACGTGCCAGACCTGGAGGTGGCAGGGGAAACCAAATGCCTGCTGCAGGCAATTCTCAAGGAAGTCTTAGTCCTCTTTTCTGCCAAAATCCCTTCCACAGCTTTCTTTTCCTATCATGTCTGTGTGCTTGGGGAGTGAATGTAAGTGAGCATGCTTGCATGTGCTCTGCAGGCAGATGTCATGCACACACAGCCTTGCATGTGGATTCAGACATGTATATGCAGCACGTGGTTGTGTGTTCATGTGTGTATTGTGGTGTCCTACGTGTGTTTATCTGTGGGTATCTCTTCACGTGTGTGTGTTCCATCTTCTGTATCTGTATGTATCTGCATTTTGTACTTAGAGGAAAGCACAGAAGGACAAAAGTGATACCTGCTCCCAAGAAGCTTCTAGGTAATTAGTGAAGAGACCAAGCACATGGAGGCATTTGGGTAAAGTGTGACCTCTGAAAAGTCAGGTCATGTGAGCCAGTGCAGCTTAGGCTCAGGCCTTGGACCACACAGGCCATGGAGTTCATCAGTCTCCACCACATATCAGCTAGGGGATCACACAGCACTGGCTGGACCTCAGCCTCCTCACCTCTACTACTAACTTCTTCTGCAGCAGATAGTGTGGCCTCCAGGAAGAACATCCTGAAATGCAAAGCCTAGCCCAGGGGAAAGAGCCAGAAGGAATAGGAGAGTCGGCTTCAGATACTGTTCTGGGAAAAGGAGATGGCTGTGAACAGGAGCAATCAGAAGGGCCACATGGAACCTGCAAGGGTTCAACTGGGTCATGGAGAGTTCACTGAAAGCAGGTATGGCTGGGGAAGGCCATTAGAAGACACAGGCTGACAGGATATCCTTCCATCAAGTCCCGCTGTTTCAATGCCAGTCAGAATGCAGCCTTCCAGGATGACACGGAGCACCCTGCAGTGTCACGGGGAACCTGGCACCAGCCAGCTACACAGCCCCAGTATGCTCCCCGGCAGCATGACTCAGGCCTACCTCCATGTGGCTGGGGGCACTGACCCGGCTACTTCACCCCTCTGGTGTTCACACTTTCCCCAATGAAATGACCCCTGCCCCCTCACAGGGCTGGGGGTGGCCAGGACTGAATTAGGCTGTAACATGTACCTCTCTCAAGGAAAGGAGAAAATAAATGTCATAGTGAAGAGAAAAGCCGTGCTCTCATTTGTCTGTGAAGTCTCGTGTACAGAGAGTTTTATCAGCCATGAAATTAGCCCTTCATGCTCTCCTACGCTAGCAGTCCAGTGAGGACTGAGAGGGCACTGTCTCGGCGCCTCCCATGACCACAGGGGACCCCATTCCCAGTCCAGCCCTCCCTGCTGCCTGTCTCGTGGCAGCCACTCCCATGGGCCAGGCCACACACAGCCATCAGGGCACAGTGGCATAAGGATGCAAAGCTCCATCCCTGTGCTCTGATGTCTCCGGCTCAGCTGCAGGCAATGGAAACCAACTTCTGCAGAGCCACACCTAAACAAAGACACTTTTTCCGTGTCCAAAGTTTCCAGCATTTTATAGACACATCTTTGAGTTTTGACCTGGGGGCTTTGAAATGACACTGTAAGGCAGTAGGAAACACATAGGCTTGCCAGTGAAATCTGGGTTCAAACCCTGGCTGCCCTACCAAATCAGTGTGATCCTGGATGAGTTCCTTTGCCTCCGAGTCTTAATTTCTTTGTCTCTCAGGAGAGCATCATGATGTCACTCTGCAAGTGGAGAACAGGACCAGATGGGGCTGTCCATCTGCACATCGGACCTGACACCTGCTCCCAGGGCTGCCTGCACTTGGGAAGGCTGGGCGTGGGCCTGACCCCAGAGCTGTCATGCTGCTGAGGGGCTCACACACATGCACACACACACACACACACACGCACATGCACACACATGCATATATACATGCCCTGACCTGTGGCATGTGTGCTTCCTGATGTCTGCACTTGACTGGAATATTTCTCTGTGCCTGCCTCTCTAAGATGAATTCTGGTGGCATCCACAGATTCGACTGTCTGACCCAGGTATTTCAGGATGGACGAGTATCAAAAATATTTTCCTCCATCCCTGCCCTTGCCTGGCCCAAGTGCTATTCAGGCAATTGCCTCTTTAATGGAAGAAAAAAAATCATTCTTATTCTCCTCATTTTCTCTCTCTCATCTCCATCCCCTTCCTTCTTCTGGGAGTCTTCAGCCTTGGTGGGGAGGAGGCAACCAGAATGCTTTCATGCACAGGGACCTCTCTGGTGTGGCCATTGAGACTACAGCACAGGAGATGGCCTGCCCTTATATGGGGGCTGGGGTTCAGCATCCCTTAGTGCTCTGAAGCTTCTAGGACCACCATGTTCCCCAGTTTGACAGGATGAGCATCCAGCCCAGCCTAGAGAAGCCTGAGCTCCACTTTGCTTGGGCTTCTTAGCCAAAACTTATTTATTTCCATTAAATGATAATGGCTGTAAACAAGGTTTAACCTTGGCCACTGTAGGTCCTGGGGGTCTCCTGGAAAGTAGTGTCTTGCATGGTGAACAGAGCCTCTGGGCTCTCTCCATGCCTTTCAGGGCCCAGGGAACACTCCTTTGGCCACCTGCTTTTGCATACCCCAGCACCCCTGCTGGCTGCCCCGAAGTGATCCTAGCTCATTATGGCCTTTCACTGACTCTCATTCTGTGAAGCCCCCTGGGGGTTAGTCCTAGCTTTCCATCTGTAGGTCCTGTTCTGCCCTCGTGGGCAGGGTCAGCAAGCCAACCTTGCCCCAGGGAATGAGCAAGAGCCCATGGGGGTGAGGCAGACCCTCCACCTGCTACGGACCCTCATCAATAGCTGCACTGGAGGCCTGTGGCCAGTTGCATGTCCCTGCTCTGGGACAGCCCAAACTTATTCAGACTTCTGCTACCCTCTTCTCCTGAGTTTCCTAGCTGTCCACTTCCATCTGTGTACTGGGAGAAGGGCCCTCTATACTATTTGGCATTCTTCCCACCTCTATATCTTCCACACTTTTTAGGTCTAGACTTAGCTTCTTTGGGATTGTTACTTCTTGAAGCTCTTTTTAGATACCAAAGCCAGGAACTGCACAAATCTTTTCTTCCTCAAAATACCAAGTACTTGTGCTTTGGCCAGAGATAAGATTGTCTTTATAAGATTAAAAAAATTAATAGGAGGCTTACAGAGGAAGTCAGTTTGCCAACTTACAAGTTCCAGTTCCTCTATTTCCTTAACTTCAGTGTGATCTCAGACAAGTTAGTGAACCTCTCTATGTCAATATCCACATCTATGAAATGAGAATACTAATAATGAAGTAATACAATTGAAAGTGCTCAGAAGTATCAGGCATTGAAGAGTCACTCAAAAAGTATAGCTATTATTAACATTTAGAAAGGCAATTGACTTTTCTGTTCTCTCTTAGTGTTTCGTGGCCTCTATTTTCTGGACCAAAAGATACCCCCAAAAGCAACAAAGGGCCCACGGAGGAAGCATATGGGACAACCACACCTAAAACAAAAATACAGCAAAGAAATACCTTAGTAATTACCTCAAACATTACCATGTGACACTTACTGCTACTACTTTACTATTCCCAACAAGCCAATGGGTGACATTACCACCCTTCCTTAGAGCCCAGGGAGTGGAGGCATAGAAAGTAAATCTCCCATAATGAAAAGAAATCTAGTGTCCAGCCAGCTGGACAGGCACTGTCTATGTAGCAGCCACCAGCCACAAAAGGCTCACGAGCCTTGGAGAGAGACATTGTGAACTGGGATATCCCATGAGTATAAAATGCATGCTGAATTTGGGTGACTTAGTGAAAAATATGTATGCATAAAATATTTTATAAATATATTTTATATTTATAGCAATTTGAGATAACTTTTTTGATATATTAGGTTTAATAAAACATAAATTATAACGATTATGCCCGGTTCTTCAAATGTGGCTACAAGAAAAAGTTTAATTCACGTGTGTGCCTGGCATCATATTTCCATTGGATACACTGAATTCCTTGACATAAGTGGCAAGGTCCAAGCCAGGTCTATGTTCCATCTCTAATGAGAGCAGCTCCAGAAAATCCAGAGTCTCACCTCAGTCCCTCTCCTTCTTGTCCAGGCCACTGGCTACTGGTTGACAAGGGTAACAGAACTATGCCCCTTAGAACTCTGCATCCTACGATCTAAGACTGTCCTGCCATGACAGGCCACCCAGAGGGCTTACAGCTCCATCATTCTCTGCATAACTTGTTCAGGAAGGAGTGACCAAAAGTAAACAGTCCACCATTCAGCTCAAGGTAGGTACTTAGGGAAGTACATGGGATAGGACAAGAGAGATGGGAGAAATTTAGGAGAAGATTTATCTAGAGAAAGATTAGCTCTGAAGTGCCATTGGTTTTTCTTCTGTCTTCACCTTAAGCCAAGTGAAAGAAGCTTCATGAGAGTCCCTAGGAGGGTTTGGTGTATATCTCTGGGTGATACAAGGACAAGACCTGATTCCCATCCAACACAAATATCTAATGACCAGAGGCCTTGGCTGTGGGCCAGATGGGGGTCTGCCCTGGGGAGACAGAGCAAGGTCATCAGGAAGCTTCTCTACCCAGAGGTCCCAGAGAACAGCTGAGGGGAAGGAGCCTGGGCTCAGTGGACATAGTGAGAAACTGCAGTGAGAGGCCCCCAGTCCTAGGATGAGGCCCCCAGTCCCCTGAACAGGTCTTGTAGACCAGACTGAGAGAACCCCACACTCACCTTTCCATTTGTACATGCAAGACTGGCAGGGACTATGGCTCATGTGGTTACAATACTGATATCTCCAGTACCCACACCCCTTCAACCTCAGTAAAGATGGACTTTTAGCTGACACATGGCCACCCTTCCTCACTTCCCTTACAGCTAGAAATGAGCCTGTCAGTGTGTTTCACAGGTGTGTACAAATAATGTGTTGGGCTTCCAGGAAGTCATCTTAAAAGGGAGCCAATGCAGGTGCCATCTCTGATTTGACATTCTTTGGATGATTCCCTGCTGAGTCTGTTTTTTTTTTTTCACCCAAGGTTTGAAGCACATTTCCAACAATACAGTATATTCAAGTGACTCCAAATAGTTCAATGCTGCCCAGAGCAGGTGTAAGGGACAAATGGAGAATGCCAAGGCTGGAGAAGCAGTGAATGGCAGGTCTTAAGTATCCTGGAACAGCCTCCAGAGAATGCTATTTCCTCTCAGGAGCATTGGGTGCCACCCAAGAGTTCTTGCAGTACACAGACACATACATGGATCTCTTTCCAGAAGGCTACTTCAGAATATGGATTCAAATATCAAGAGGTAGGTCAGAACACTCTGGCAGTATGCTCTCAGGTACTGGCAGTAAAGATGAAGAAAAGTAGAAAGAGTTGACAAATATTAAGAAAGTTCTAGGGACACCTGGGTGATGCAGTCAGTTAAGTGTCTGACTCTTGGTTTCAGCTCAGGTCGTTATCTCACAGTGGTGATATTGAGCCCCATGTCGGGCTCCATGCTTAGTGCAGTCTGCTTGGGACTATCTCTCCCTCTCCCTCTGTCCCTCCCTCCCTTCAAATAAATAAGTAAATCAGAGATAGATAGATAGAGAGAGAGAGAGAGAGAGAGAGAGAAAGAAAGAAAGAAAGAAAGAAAGAAGAAAGAAAGAAAGAAAGAAAGAAAGAAAGTTAGTTCCAGAAATAGATTTGGTTGTTGATGAGCCCTGGGTACTAAAGGAGAAGGCAGGCCAACAACCAGAGCCAAGCCTAGGATTCTGACTTTAGCAGACTTTCATCCAAAGGATCCATTCATAGGGAGAAAGAATGCTGGAGAAGACAATGAGCTCAGGGTTAATGGGTTAAGATTGGCATTGAGATATGTCCAGTGGAGTATGGAGTTTGGGAGGGAGCCATTGATAATCACAATACATATCACTTACTGAGTGCTTAGGTAGTATTCTAAGCACTTTCCTGTATCCTATTATTACTCCTTTGTTAGAGATGTAGAAACTGAGGTCACAAAGGTTGTGATCCCAAGCTGTTAGCCACTATGCTCCCTGTTAAAAGGGACTAAGGCTAAGGTATCAATAAGAAGAGGAATGAGAATGGTCCATCCAACAATCAGGATCCCATGGAGAGCAGGAACACTGGAAGCAGGAGCAGTTTTAGTGGAAGTGTGAGATTGGATGTAAGCAATGAGAGAAGCAAAAAAATACCAGAAATGTGAAATGCTGTGAGTGGTAGCCAGAAAACAATGAGTGAAAGTAGAATTTTATTTAAATTCCAATATAGTCAACATACAGTGTAACATTAGTTTCAGGAGTACAATATAATGATTCAACCCTCCATATATCACCCAGTGCTCATCACAAGTACCCTCCTCAATCCCCATCACCTATTTCACCATCTCCCCACCCCACTATCCTCTGGTAATTAACAGTTTGTTCTCTGTAGTTGAGTATGTTTCTTGATTTCTCTCTCATTTTTCCCATCTGTTTTGTTTCTTTAAGTTAAAGATAGAACTACTCTATGATCTAGCAATTACATTACTAGGTGTTTACCCAAAGAATACAAAAACTCTGATTCAAAGAGATACATGCACCCCAATGTTTATAGCAGCATTATCTAAAAGAGCCAAATTATAGAAATAGCCCAAGTGTCCATCAACTGATGAATGGATAAAGAAGCTGTGGTATACATATACAATGGAATGTTACTCAGCCACCAAAAAGAATGAAATCTGGGATGTCTGGGTGGCTCCACGGTTCAGTGTCTGCCTTTGGCTCAGGGTGTGATCCTGGGATTTGGGATCAAGTCCCACATCGGGCTCCCCACAGGAAACCTGCTTCTTCTCCCTCTGCCTATGTCTCTGCCTCTCTCACTCTCTCTGTATCTCTCATGAATAAATAAATAAAATCTTTTTTAAAAAAAGAATGAAATCTTACCATTTGCAATGACATGGATGGAGCTAGAGAATATTATGCTAAGGGAAATAAGTCAGTCAGAGAAAGAATTTTCTTAATATTAGTGGACTTGAGAAGATTTAATTACCATCAGGAAGGAACCAACACAAAGAGGTCTAATGATACAGAATGGAGAAGAGATGGCCAATGAAGTCACATCTCCGAAGAGGCAGAAAGGGCTGGAACCCAGAATAATGTGGAGGGATTGGCCCTGAGCAGTAGGGCATCCCCAATGAGAAGGAAGGAAAGAAGGGTTGGAGGGATGGAGAGAAGAAGGGAGGAAGTGAGGGAAGAGGGAAGGAAGGGTAGGGCCGCACAGGACACAGATCAATGTGTTAACTTGCTGGGGGGAAATTGAATTTCTGTCTGATAAAATCTTTCAATTACTCAGCAAAAGAAGCGGTCAATCACCAGCTGAGATGTGGGAGTAACAAAAAAAAAAAAAAAAGCAAGAGGTACAGGGCTATAGAAGGTTCAATATGGTCACTGTGGTGACAGAGGAGCATTTGCTGGCCAGAGCCTCACCCCTCACTCCTCCTCTGCTGCTCAAGAATCAAGGATTCCTGGGCCTGGGATGTGACAGGAACCTGCAGGGAAAGTCTTATCTTCCCTGCTTTTAGCAAAGCCAGACTCCATGGCAGAGGGCTGCTCTAGTTCAGACAGGTACTCTCTGATTTGGAGGTAAAGTGCTGAGATGCCTGATGAGCTGGACACAAAACGTTGACTTTTCCCGTAGTTGAAAACATTAATAATTAGATTATGTAATAAAACCACAACAAATTATAATATGGCAAGAAAGAAGACACTATATTGACTTCTCTCTGCTTGACCCCTGCATTTATCTCCAGGGAAGAGAGGGGCTGGATCAGTTTGAGGAGAAGGTGAGAACCCCCAAATTGTCAATCCAGGGGGAATGCCCACCTGCCTCCTGCTGCAGAGTCAGCATCCACCTCCGCAAGGTGGTGGCCACTGAGCACCTTCACAGCCCTGCCCATTATTGGAGGCAGCGCTCAGAGAAATCTCTGCAGTGCTAATTACCAGGCAGAGCACTGATATTCTATAATTGAATTAATTCAATATGGTCTATAAAATAAAACTAGCATGACCACTCACCGAGCCCCCCACGCAAGGTCATGATCATCTCATTTCAGAAATATTTATTCACTCCCAATCCCTGCACTTTCCAGCAACAGGGACTGTTAGTTCCTACAATTTAGGTTCCTTTTTTTGTCCTCCCTAGAAAAATTAATTACCTAAACAAACTGAATAAAATAAACAGCTTGAATTGGAAATTATAAAGTTGCCTAGTCCAGCAGTACAGGAGGTTGTTATTCACAATATGTCACTTTAAGATAAGTTAATAAAGAAATATAGAAGAGAATCCATTTTTGGTCATCATTAGCATATACAGTACAAAAAGCTACAGGGTATTCAATTAATTCTAGACCATAATTATGGAGCAGGAGTCTTGCATATAAATCAAATTTCTTTTCTGTTTTTTTTTTTTTTCTTGCCTTCCATGTAAAGGGAAATACCATTTCCAGGCAGAGTGCAGAGGAGGATGAATGGCTGCGGCTCAGGAGCTCCAAGAACTTACATGGGAGCTTCAACCCTGGAGATATTTCATAAACTTCTCACATCCAGAAAATCATAATTACCGTCTTTGCCATCATTTCCCATTTTTCTCCAGCTGCCATCTGTCAAGAGGCACTGGCCACCTAAACCTCATGTAAGTTGTGCAGTTACTAATTAATCCCAGAAGACAGCACAAGCTAAGTGGAAATACATTATTTTAAAAAGATGGAAGGAAACCAGCCACCGTATGATAGATACTACATCAGGAGGGCAACTCCATGTGTCACTATGGAAAAACAAAATGATGGAGGAAATGATTTGCAAAATGCAAGCTCACACTCTGTTCTTCATGTTAAGTGCTAGAGCAGAGAGTGTTTTCATTTGTGATCTGGGGACTGCTGGGCCCTGGAGATACTTCTCCAGTTTATTTGGGGTGTCTTTATGAAGAGTTCACTTCTAGATGTTTTTGGAAAATCTGAAGTTTCTTTCTTAACTCTTTCTTTTTGGCCCCCAAGTCACACCTTCCTCTTCTCCCTGAGCATTACTCAGATAGGACACCTCTATTTAACCAAGCTTCTCTCTTTTCCATCTTTGTCTTTAAATAAACATTTCCCAGATCTTGAACACATGGAAATGTCCCCAGGTCACCTGTTCCCTTTGCTGAAGACGTGAATGTGGTTGTAAGGTGCCTGTGGCAGAGAATGAGGCCCGCCTATTGTTTCTGTTTGCCTGACAGCTTCACCTCGACCCCTCCGAACCCTCAGGGCACTTCCTCAGCTGCCTTCTCTGTGCCAAGCAGCCAAGTGACCTGGGATGGCCAATCAGAGCGGTCTTAACTGGGGCAGGGCTGACAAGTGGCCAGTCAGAACCTCCTGGGTGGGTTTCTATGAGAATGGGGTGGAGAAGTCACAGGTGCTAAGGACTCCTTAGACTTGTGGCTGGGACCTGTCTATGCCACCTGCCTGAGGAACTATTCCCAGAGCAAGACCAAGCTGCCAAGTGTGGACAGCCTCCTGGGGACATCCTCTGAGCCTTGGTCCTGGCCATACCGGGACTTCCAGTTCTGGGATCTAATTCATTTCTTTTTAAGACAATTTGAGTGGATTTCTGTCAATTGCAAATTTAAAAATCCTGCCTAAATAGATACTTCACCTGTCCCCCTCACTGTCTGTACTCTATATGTCTGACCTCCCACCACCTTGTCCTCGTTCAGGTAGCAGACAGAGCCTGGCAGGAAAGTGGACCTTTAAGAAAATCCTGGCTCCTCTCCCCAGCACTTGGGAGGGCTTGTGGATGCCCCGATTCACAGGCTGAGGGAAAGTGGCTTCTGGGAGAGGGGGTTGTTTTCATGCTTCTGACTGCAGCAGACAGAGAGGTTTCCTGCCCAAGGTCTGGGAAACACCCTGTGCTCCCTTTCATCCATCCAACAGACATCACTGAGCCTACAGAGCACAGAGGACACATCCAAATATAAGACAGAAATGACCCCCGCCCACCAGTCCTGGTGCCTGCCCAAGGCTTGAGTCTCTCCATTGTCCAGCTTTCCCTCCCTCCCTCCCCAAACTTTCTTTCACACACATGTGCACATGTATACACACACACAGACTCAACTACATCCATGAACACACATGTTTATACAGCTGCACCTATATTCAGCAGCTCTGTGCTCAAACACACTTCATTCCTTTGCCAAGTCCCTCTTCACCTCTTCTTCTCCTTTACCAGCTGGGGCTAATCCATCTGAAATCTTTGTGACTCAAGCTCAGCTGTCACCTCCCCAGGAAGCCTGCATGCAGAGCCCCACTTCCTGTGCCCAGAGCCCAGGGCTCCCTATCTCATGCTCCCACCTGTAAGAGACCTCTCTTCCCTGTGCGGTTGTGGGAACCTGGCTCATGGCATAGCCCCCACCCAATTGAGCTTGGCAACCTATGCAGATGAGTGAGTCCTTGAATCTCTACAGGTGCCTAGCTGAGCTCTAGGAGCTCCTAGTTGTGGAGGATAAATTTAAGGAATGTACTATTTCAAGAAGTTCTGAACACAGGAAGAGGAGGGTGGAGCCCTTTCTGGAAAGTTCTAGAGAAGCCCATCCTCATCCTATTCCTGGTGAGTTATTAGGGAGTTAGGAGTATATTTATAGCCCCTAAGTCAATGCCATTCACTCACCAGTGAACATTCATTGAGCCAGCTAAGGGCCAGTGTCTCTACTATGCTCTGAGAGGGGGTGAAGGAGCCAAGATCACCTCCTTCAGGGTGTTCCAGAGGAGGCAGTCCTGCTAGCCTCTGTCATCTGCCTTTCGGGGTCCTCATCAGAGCCTGGAGACCCTGGGCTGGAGGCCAAGGACTATGGTTTGGAGACAGCAACCCCCAAATCACAAAACATTGGAGTTCCAGACGTTCCTGGAACTGCTGTTGCAACACTCCTCATGTACACATGCACTTGGCCCAGGGTTCCAGGGCACTGGTGACAAACTAGCTCAAGGCCCACACCCCCAGATTCCTTACTTCCTCCTAACATTCCTTTTCCTCAGGGCATTTACTGAGTATCTGGTCCACATCCACAGCCTTATAATTTACATATGGGGAAAATAAGGGCCAGAGGGCCTAAGTGACTTTGCAGGTCCTCTGCCTCAGTGGATAAGAGGCATTCAGGCCCATGAGCCAGTCCTGCGTGACTGCACAACTCAGCCCAGTAATACCTGATCCAGGGGTTTCTAGAGAATGGGGATTAATTGGGGCTGAGCCCACAGGACTGGATGAGGGAACCTCTCTAACACCAGGGGGCGGGTATCCACAAGACAGAGCAGGCAAGGTCCTTTGCAGGGGAGATGAAATGAGTCCCGGGGAGGAAAGAAGGCTATGGCTTCAGCACCCAGTCGTGGCTCTCCATCCAAAGCGCTTCCCCAAGGGACCTGGCATCTGGAGTGCTCACTGATAAATCATCACAGAGCTGCACACTGTACCTGACTGGGGAGATCTGTGGCTTGGGACCATTAGCTTGGATTTCTTTCCTTGCCTGGGTTTTAATTCAAGCAGATTTTAGGTCCATCCTTTTCACAAAGTCCCTCACTACGTTGCCCATACCAGGACTGAATGAAAATGAAGTTGGATGTCCCAAACCATCCAGGATGTGGTAAGGTGCCCTGAGAGGTGAGCTTGTCCAGCTTTGCAGTAGTGGCCACCATGTCCATCACTAAGGTTAAATCCATAAAAGATAGTGCTGTACACCACATCACACAAATTCTTTAAAAAGAGAGACTGGGTGAGTCACCCTGGTGTGTGAGTCACCCTGCTATGAGTCACCCAGTGTGTGAGTCTGTGTGTCAATCAGTTGATATGGGAGTTGCTCAGTATGCACTACTCTGGCATGAGTCATTCTGTGGGACAGATGGGTTTCACACATAAGTCATCAGAATAGGTCTGTAAACCACAGGCAGAGTCACAAGCCTACCCTAAAAAGCATCATTGAAGATCCTACCTATTCCTATAGTCTTCAGTCCCACTCCTCCACTTGCCATATACTTTTGGCTGGCAAGCTGCCCCTGTCCTTTGTTGGATTGTTCCTGGGGCCTTTTGAAGAAGCTGGTATTGCAGCTAAGAAAGATATTGAGCCTGAGAGCCATGCTTAGCCCAAAAGACATGCTTGAGGACACCTGGGCTGCCTCCTCTGGACAGTGCAAACCAGCACTCACCCACCACACCTTCTCCTCAGACCCACTCCTCCCATCACTGTGCTCTGAAAGTTTGTCCACCTCCTGTCCTTCCTCTGATGGAAGTCCTTCCTGGGATCACTGTAAGGGGACATGGACTCCCTCATTCATCTTTGGGTTCCCAGAGCCTTGGAGCAAGCTTCAACAAGCCCAATCATTAATTCATGGTTTACTCAGCCCTTCATTCATTTACTCAGAGGTCATGTATAGAACACCTACTGTGGGCTGCCCGGGGGGCTCAGCGGTTTAGCGCCACCTTCAGCCCAGGGCCTGATCCTGGAGACCCAGGATCGAGTCCCATGTCGGGCTCCCTGCATGGAGCCTGCTTCTCCCTCTGCCTGTGTCTTTGTGCCTCTCTCTCTGTCTCTCATGAATAAATAAATAAAACCTTAAAAAAAAAAAAAAAGAACACCTACTGTGAGTGTTTAAGAGTCGAGGCACCAGGAGGGAAGGACAAGATGACAGAAGAGGGGTCTTCAACTCACCTGGCTCCACAAACTTACCTAAGATAACTTTCAAAACATCCTGAACACCTACAAATTCGACCTGAGATTTAAAAAGAGAAAGCTGGAATGCTACAGAATGAAAAGTTTTCACTTCTAACAAGATAGGAAGATGAAAAACGAAAAATAAAAAATAATAAAGTGGGAGAGGAGCACCGCGAGTAGCCGGGCTATGCAGAGCAGCAAAAGCCTCCACGGCAGGAAAGCCCAGCCCTGGAGAAACAGGAACTTTAAAAATTCATGCCAGAGTTTTCCCTGACAGAAAAGTGCTTAGTAGGGAATCACAGGAAGGGCAGGAAGGGCAGTGAAGCAGGAGGGCAGCGGAGCCTCCAGGTCCAGGAGTCACTGCAGGAGGGGCCCGGGGAGGGCTCCGCCAACCGCAGTCCATGTGGGTAAAGGGCTGGGGCGCCGCAGCCCTCGGGGCATCCGGGAGAAGCCAGTGGGGTCTGCGGGCGGCTCCGGATGGGGGTGGCTGCACCCCGTTCCCTTCGGGAGAGGCGGCCCGGACTGTGGGTGCAGCGGCACAGGCCCAGACCCCAGGGCGCCCGAGCAGCCACAGCCGACGATCCTGCATTCTGCCTGGGAGAACACAGGAGGGCGGACACAGGACAGCAAGAACTCTCTGCCACTGGGCGCCTCGCAAGCTATGCAAATCAGTGCACCGGGGGCACCCCAGGAGCATCTAGGCAGGTGAGGACTGGGAGATTACAGTTAGTTGCTAGTGGGGAACCTGACTCCAGAGCTGGGAATCTAGCCGCTGCCAGTGTTGTTTTTCCTCTTGGTTTTACCCTGTGCCTGAGAGAGGCGGGGCCACCAGGGGACAGAGGCCTCATGGGGTAAAGAGCACCCATGGCACCCAGCAGGGGTCGGGGCAGCTCCACCAGGTGCACACACCTGAGAATCAGCACAGCAGCCCCTCCCCCAGAAGACCAGCTGGAAGGACAAGGGAAGAGCAAGTTCTTAACCAAGAAGCGCTGGAAAGCTCCAGGACCAAGGGAAATTTATATAGAACTAGAGGGTCCTTTTTATTCTTTTTCCATTACACCTCATTTTTATATCAGGCTAAAAATTTCCAATATTTTTTTCTCTTTCCTCCCTTACCTACAATAAAAATATTGGTAAAAACCATCTTTTCGTTTTTAAGCTTTTTTTCTTTTATATTTCTACAGTTACATGTCTTAGATATATTTTTCACTTCTGAATTCCCATCAACATATTCAATTTAATTTTGGTAAATATACGAGATAGGGATTTTTGGTTTTTCTGCTCATTTTGTTTTACTACTGTGGAGGTTAGCACCTTCTAAAACACAACCAACATAACCCAGAACCAAATGGAACACTGCGTTAGTTCATTCTGCAAGATTATATTCTCTCTTCCTTCCCATTCCACCCCTCTCTTTTATCTTGTATATGTTTTTCTGGTCAATGTTGGGCTTTCTATAAGTATTGTTGATTTATATAAATTTGAGATTGAGCATCTTCTAACATTCAGAACAATATACACTCAGAGCCAAGAAGATCACCCTCTAGGACCTGTCAAGTAGCCTACATTCAATCTCTACTACCACTTCCTCACCACCACCATCCATCCCCCCCTTTTTTTAAATCTTTTTTCCTCTTTTCCTTACTTTTTTCCTTTTTCCTTTTCTTTTTTATTCTTCTTTGTTTTTGGTTCTTGGCTTTTTATTTTTTATTACTTTGTTTTAAAATTTGTTTTTCACTTTAGGGGTACTTTTGTTTTATTTTGTTCTGTTCTTTTTCTATTATTTTCTGATCTAAGACCTCTTTGGAATCATCTAGGGTATATTTTACTTAGGTCGTGGTTGATATTGTTGACTCAGCCCTCTCATACAGCTATTCCACACTAGAGAAAATGACTAGAAGGAAGAACCCACCACAAAAGAAGAACCGGAAACACTACTCAGCCACAGAGTTGCAGAATTTGGATTTTAATACTATGTCAGAGAATCTATTCAGAAGTACAACTTTAAAGCTGCTGGTGGCTCTGGAAAAAAGCTTAAAGGACTCTAGAGAATTCCTTGCTGCAGAATTGAGATCTAATCAGGCTGAAATGAAAAAATAGATTAAATGTGATGCAATCCAAACTGGATATTCTAACTGCTAGGGTTAATGAGATAGATGAGAGAGTGACATAGAAGACATTTTGATTGTAAGGAAGGAAGTTGAGGAAAAAAGAGAAAAACAATGAAGAGCCCATGAGAAAGGCTTAGGGAAATAAATGATAACTTGAGAAGGAAGAACTTACATATAATTGGGATTCCAGAAGAGGCTGAGAGAGATTGAGGACCACAAAGTATATTTGAACATATCATAGCTGAAAACTTCCTAAATCTGGGGAAGGAAACAGGCATTCAGATCCAAGAGATAGGGAGGACTGCCCCCAAAACCAATAAAAACTGTTCAACACTTGACATATAATAGTGAAACTTGCAAATTCCAAAGATAAAGATAAAATCCCTAAAGCAGCATGAGACAGGAGATCCCTAACTTATATGGGGAGAAGTATTAGGTTAAGAGCAGACCTCTCCACAGAGACCAGGCAGGCGAGTAAGGGCTGGCAGGATATACACAGGGTACTCAATGAGAAGAACATGTAGCCAAGAATACTTTATCCAGCAAGGCTGTCATTCAGAACAGAAGGAGAGATAAAGAGTTTCCAAGATAGGCAGAAACTTAGAGTATGTTGTGGAGGCTGAGAAAACTAAGGCCATTCCACTTTAAGTTCAGCGTTAGCACAAGTACAGCCATCCCAGGGCCCTGTGAATAAGAGCTGAATTTTACATTACATCAGTTACAGGAACAAAAAACAAAACAAAACAAACAAACAAACAAAAAAACAGCTTACAGGTTAACGCCGTAAAAAGCCCATATTAGAATGAGAACATAGCCCAAGCCAGTGGCAGAAAGCCCCATATTAGAATGAAAACAGAGCTAAATGCCCTTGAAAGCCCCATATCAGAATGAGAACAGAGCTAAATGCCCTTGAAAGCCCCATATCAGAATGTAAACAGAACTTGAGAAGTTCCTCCACCCCTTCTGGAGGTCCCCTAGACCAGCCCATAAAACTAAGCTGGAACCCACCTCGGGGTCCAAGTCCCTGCTCCGCTGTGTCAGGTATACTTGTACCCAAGCTCGAGTTTGTAAATAAACCCTCGTGTGTTTGCATCAGTGTCGGCTCCTTGGTGGTTTCTTGGATACGTATTCTTGGGCACAACATATGTGACCACCAAACTGGCTCAGCAAGAAATATTAAGGGGGATGGGAGGCCTAGTAAAAGAAAGAGAGAGCCCAAAGAATCCACAAAAATAGGGACTGTACAGGTACTACGATGACACTAAATTCATATGTTTCAGTAGTTACCCTAAACGTGAATGGGCTAAATGATCCCATCAAAAGAAGCAGGGTATCAGACTGGATAAAAAAAGCATACCCATCTGTATGTTGTCTACAAATGACTCATTTTAGACCTAAGGACACCTCCAGCCTGAAAATGAAGGGGTGGAGAACTATTTAGCATTCAAATGGTCCTCAAAGGAAAGCTGGGGTAGCAATCCTCATATCAGATCAATTAGAGTCTATACCAAAGACTGTAGTAAGAGATGAAGAGGGACACTATATCATACTTAAAGGGTCTATCCAACAAGAAGACCTAACAGTCATGAATATTTATGCCCCTACTGTGGGAACTGCCAAGTACATCAATCAATTAATAACCAAAGTAAAGACATACTTAGATAATAATACACTAATAGTCAGAGACTTCAACACACCACTTTCAGCAAATGAGAGATATTCTAAGCAAAACATCACCAAAGAAACAAGGGCCTAAGTGATACCATGGACCAAATAGATTTCACAGATATATCCACATACTGGGTCAAAAATCAAGGTTTCAACTCATACCAAAAGATTGGGATTGTCCCCTGCATATTTTCAGATCACAATGCTTTGAAACTAGAACTCAATCACAAGAAGAAATTTGGAAGAAACTCAAACACATGGAGGTTAAAGAGCAACCTACTAAAAGATGAATGGATCAATCATGAATTAGAGAATAATTTAAAAGATTCATGGAAACTAATGAAAATGAAGACACAACCATTCAAAATCTTTGGGATACAGCAGAAGCAGTCCTAAGAGGGAAATACATCTCAATACAAGCATCCCTCAAAAAACTGGAAAAAGCTCAAATACACAAGCTAACCTCACACCTAAAGGAACTGGAGAAGAACAGTAAGTAAAGCCTACACCAAACTGAAGAAGAGAGATAATAAAGATTCAAGCAGAACTCAAGGAAATAGAGACCAGAAGAACTGTAGAACAGATCAACAAAACCAGGAGTTGGTTCTTTGAAAGAATTAATAAGATAGTTAAACCACTAGCCAGCCTTATTAAAAAAATATTCAAATTAATAAAATCACAGTGAATATCACTCTCAATGGGGAAAAACTGAAAGCCTTTCCCCTAAGATCAGGAGCATGACAGGGATGTCCACTCTTACCACTGCTATTCAATATAGTACTAGAAGTCCTAGCTTCAGCAATCAGGCAACAAAAAGAAATAAAAGGCTTTCAAATTGGCAAAGAAGAAGTCAAATTCTCCCTCTTCATAGATGACATGATACTCATATAGAAAACCCAAAAGACTCCACCCCAAGATTGCTAGAACTCATACAGCAATTCAGCAGTATGGCAGGATACAAAACCAATGCCCAGAGATCAGTGGCATTTCTATACATTAACAATGAGACTGAAGAAAGAGAAATTAAATCCCACTTACAATTGCACTTATAATTGCACTTACAATTGCACTTACAATCCCATATACAACTGCATAAGATATTTAGGAATAAACCTAACCAAAGAGGTAAAGGATCTATACCTTAAAAACTACAGAACACTTTTGAAAGAAATTGAGGAAGACACAAAGAGATGGAAAAATATTCCATTCTCATGGATTGGAAGAATTAATATTGTGAAAATGTCTATGCTACCCAGGGCAATTTACACATTCAATGCCCTATCAAAATGCCTCTTCACGGAGTTGGAACAAATAATATCAAGATTTGTATGGAATCAGAAAAGACCCCAAATAGCCAGAGGAATTTTGAAAAAGAAAACCAGAGCCAGGGACATCAAAATACTGGATTTCAAGTTGTACTACAAAGCTGTGATCATCAAGATAGTGTGGTACTGGCACAAAAACACACACAGAACAATGGAACAGAATAGAGAACCCAAGAAATGGGCCCTCAACTCTATGGTCAACCAATATTCAACAAAGCAGGAAAGACTATCCACTGGAAAAAGGACAGTATCTTCAATAAACGGTGCTGGGAAAATTGGACAACTACATGTGGAAGAATGAAAATAGACCACTCTCTTACACCATACACAAAGATAAACTCAAAATGGTTGCAAGATCTAAATGTGAGACAAGAATCCATCAAAATCCTAGAGAAGAACACAGGCAACACCCTTTTTGAACTGGGCCACAGCAACTTCTTGCAAGATACATCTATGAAGGCCAGGGAAACAAAAGCAAAAATGAATTATTGGGACTAAATCAAGATAAAAAGTTTTTGCACAGCAAAAGAAATAGTCAACAAAACTAAAAGGCAACCTACAGAATGGGAGAAGATATTTGCAAACGACCTATCAGATAAAGGGCTAGTTTCCAAGATCTATAAAGAACTTCTTAAACTCAACAGCAAAGAAATAATCCAATCATGAAATGGGCAGAAGTCATGACAGAAATTTCACCAAAGAAGACATAGACATGGCCAACAAGCACATGAGAGAATGCTCCGCATCACTTGCCATCAGGGAAATACAAATCAAAACCACAGTGAGATACTTTCTCACACCAGTGAGAATGGTCAAAATTAACAAGACAGGAAACAACAAATGTTAGAGAGGATGTTGAGAAAAGGGAACCCTCTTGCACTGTTGGTGGGAATGTGAACTGGTGCAGCCACTCTGGAAAACTGTGTGGAGGTTCCTCAGAGTTAAAATAGAGCTACCCTCTGACCCAGCAATTGCACCTCTGGGGATTTACCCCAAAGATACAGATGTAGTGAAATACCAGGACACCAGTGCCCCAATGTTTATATCAGCAATGTTCACAATAGCCAAACTGTGGAAGGAGCCTCGGTGTCCTTTGACAGATGAATGTATAAAGAAGATGTAATATATATATATATATATATATATATATATATATATATGATGGAATATTACTCAACCATCAGAAAGGATGAATACTCACCATTTGTTTTGACATAGATGGAACTAGAGGGTATTATGCTGAGTGAAATAAGTCAATCAGAGAAGGACAATCATCATATGGTTTCACTCATACAGGGAATATAAGAAATAGTGAAAAGGATTATAAGAGAAAGGAGGGGAACTGAGTGGGAAAAATTAGAGAGGGAGACAAACCATGAGAGAGTCCTAACTCTGGGAAATGAACAGAGGGCTGCAGAAGGGGAGGTGGGTGGCAGGATGGGGTAGCTGAGGGACTGGCACTGAGGAGAGCACCTGAATGGGATGAGTACTGGGTGTTATACTATATGTTGGCAAATCGAACTTCAATAAATACAAATTTAAAAAAAAAGAAACTGGGTACAACTTCCCTGTATCCTTCCTCTGCTATCATTTCTTACTAATGACAAATTAGTGACTGCTCAGTTATACTAAGGCCTGGCAGCTGGGCTGGGAAAATTAAAATTGCTCCCCTTTAAGTTGACCTTATATGAAACAACCTGTAAGGAAGGGGTCTTTGTGTTTGTTTCTCCAAAGGTATTTCTGTGGTGGATGGGGAAGGGTGCTGGTAGATGATGAAACTCAAAAGGCAGTCTTTCTTATAGGAAAGAAGTCAAGATTTGACATTAGACAGACTTGAGTTTGAAACTGGTCTATACCTTTTAGTAGTTAAAAACTTGAGCTAGTAGCATCAACTTTCTTTTTTTTATTTTTTTATTTTTTTTAATTTATTTTTTATTGGTGTTCAATTTACTAACATACAGAATAACCCCCAGTGCCCGTCACCCATTCACTCCCACCCCCCGCCCTCTTCCCCTTCTACCACCCATAGTTCGTTTCCCAGAGTTAGCAGTCTTTACGTTCTGTCTCCCTTTCTGATATTTCCCACACATTTCTTCTCCCTTCCCTTATATTCCCTTTCACTATTATTTATATTCCCCAAATGAATGAGAACATATAATGTTTGTCCTTCTCCGACTGACTTACTTCACTCAGCATAATACCCTCCAGTTCCATCCACGTTGAAGCAAATGGTGGGTATTTGTCATTTCTGATAGCTGAGTAATATTCCATTGTATACATAAACCACATCTTCTTTATCCATTCATCTTTCAGTTGGACACCGAGGCTCCTTCCACAGTTTGGCTATCGTGGCCATTGCTGCTATAAACATCGGGGTGCAGGTGTCCCGGCGTTTCATTGCATTTGTATCTTTGGGGTAAATCCCCAACAGTGCAATTGCTGGGTCGTAGGGCAGGTATATTTTTAACTGTTTGAGGAACCTCCACACAGTTTTCCAGAGTGGCTGCACCAGTTCACATTCCCACCAACAGTGTAAGAGGGTTCCCTTTTCTCCGCATCCTCTCCAACATTTGTGGTTTCCTGCCTTGTTAATTTTCCCCATTCTCACTGGTGTGAGGTGGTATCTCATTGTGGTTTTGATTTGTATTTCCCTGATGGCAAGTGATGCAGAGCATTTTCTCATATGCATGTTGGCCATGTCTATGTCTTCCTCTGTGAGATTTCTGTTCATGTCTTTTGCCCATTTCATGATTGGATTGTTTGTTTCTTTGGTGTTGAGTTTAATAAGTTCTTTATAGATCTTGGAAACTAGCCCTTTATCTGATACGTCATTTGCAAATATCTTCTCCCATTCTGTAAGTTGTCTTTGAGTTTTGTTGACTGTATCCTTTGCTGTGCAAAAGCTTCTTATCTTGATGAAGTCCCAATAGTTCATTTTTGCTTTTGTTTCTTTTGCCTTTGTGGAGGTATCTTGCAAGAAGTTACTATGGCCGAGTTCAAAAAGGGTGTTGCCTGTGTTCTTCTCTAGGATTTTGATGGAATCTTGTCTCACATTTAGATCTTTCATCCATTTTGAGTTTATCTTTGTGTATGGTGAAAGAGAGTGGTCTAGTTTCATTCTTCTGCATGTGGATGTCCAATTTTCCCAGCACCATTTATTGAAGAGACTGTCTTTCTTCCAATGGATAGTCTTTCCTCCTTTATCGAATATTAGTTGCCCATAAAGTTCAGGGTCCACTTCTGGATTCTCTATTCTGTTCCACTGATCTATGTGTCTGTTTTTGTGCCAGTACCACACTGTCTTGATGACCACAGCTTTGTAGTACAACCTGAAATCTGGCATTGTGATGCCTCCAGCTATGGCTTTCTTTTTTAAAATTCCCCTGGCTATTCGTGGTCTTTTCTGATTCCATACAAATCTTAAAATAATTTGTTCTAACTCTCTGAAGAAAGTCCATGGTATTTTGATAGGGATTGCATTAAACGTGTATATTGCCCTGGGTAACATTGACATTTTCACAATATTAATTCTGCCAATCCATGAGCATGGAATATTTTTCCATCTCTTTGTGTCTTCCTCAATTTCTTTCAGAAGTGTTCTATAGTTTTGAGGGTATAGATCCTTTACCTCTTTGGTTAGGTTTATTCCTAGGTATCTTATGCTTTTGGGTGCAATTGTAAATGGGATTGACTCCTTAATTTCTCTTTCTTCAGTCTCATTGTTAGTGTATAGAAATGCCACTGACTTCTGGGCATTGATTTTGTATCCTGCCACGCTACCGAATTGCTGTATGAGTTCTAGCAATCTTGGGGTGGAGACTTTTGGGTTTTCTATGTAGAGTATCATGTCATCGGCGAAGAGAGAGAGTTTGACTTCTTCTTTGCCAATTTGAATGCCTTTAATGTCTTTTTGTTGTCTGATTGCTGAGGCTAGGACTTCCAGTACTATGTTGAACAGCAGTGGTGAGAGTGGACATCCCTGTCTTGTTCCTGATCTTAGGGGAAAGGCTCCCAGTGCTTCCCCATTGAGAATGATATTTGCTGTGGGCTTTTCATAGATGGCTTTTAAGATGTCGAGGAATGTTCCCTCTATCCCTACACTCTGAAGAGTTTTGATCAGGAATGGATGCTGTATTTTGTCAAATGCTTTCTCTGCATCCAATGAGAGGATCATATGGTTCTTGGTTTTTCTCTTGCTGATATGATGAATCACATTGATTGTTTTACGGGTGTTGAATCAGCCTTGTGTCCCAGGGATAAATCCTACTTGGTCATGGTGAATAATTTTCTTAATGTACTATTGGATCCTATTGGCCAGTATCTTGTGGAGAATTTTTGCATCCATGTTCATCAGGGATATTGGTCTGTAATTCTCCTTTTTGGTGGGGTCTTTGTCTGGTTTTGGAATTAAGGTGATGCTGGCCTCATAGAACGAATTTGGAAGTACTCCATCTCTTTCTATCTTTCCAAACAGCTTTAGGAGAATAGGTATGATTTCTTCTTTAAACGTTTGATCAAATTCCCCTGGGAAGCCATCTGGCCCTGGACTCTTGTGTCTTGGGAGGTTTTTGATGACTGCTTCAATTTCCTCCCTGGTTATTGGCCTGTTCAGGTTTTCTATTTCTTCCTGTTCCAGTTTTGGTAGTTTGTGGCTTTCCAGGAATGCGTCCATTTCTTCTAGATTGCCTAATTTATTGGCGTATAGCTGTTCATAATATGCTTTTAAAATCGTTTGTATTTCCTTGGTGTTGGTAGTGATCTCTCCTTTCTCATTCATGATTTTATTAATTTGAGTCTTCTCTCTCTTCTTTTTAATAAGGCTGGCTAATGGTTTATCTATCTTATTAATTCTTTCAAAGAACCAACTCTTGGTTCTGTTGATCTGTTCCACAGTTCTTCTGGTCTCGATTTCGTTGAGTTCTGCTCGAATCTTTATTAACTCCCTTCTTCTCTTGGGTGTAGGATCTATTTGCTGTTTTTTCTCTAGCTCCTTTATGTGTAAGGTTAGCTTTTGTATTTGAGTTCTTTCCAGTTTTTGAATGGATGCTTGTATTGCGATGTATTTCCCCCTTAGGACTGCTTTTGCTGCATCCCAAAGATTTTGAACGGTTGTATCTTCATTCTCATTAGTTTCCATGAATCTTTTTAATTCTTCCTTAATTTCCTGGTTGACCCTTTCATCTTTTAGCAGGATGTTCCTTAACCTCCACGTGTTTGAGGTCCTTCCAAATTTCTTGTTGTGATTTAGTTCTAATTTCAAGTCATTATCGTATGAGAATATGCAGGGGACGATCCCAATCTTTTGGTATCGGTTCAGACCCAATTTGTGACCCAGTATGTGGTCTATTCTGGAGAAAGTTCCATGTGCGCTTGAGAAGAATGTGTATTCAGTTGAGTTTGGATGTAAAGTTCTGTAGATATCTGTGAAATCCATCTGGTCCAGTGTATCATTTAAACTCTCGTTTCTTTGGAGATGTTGTGCTTAGAAGACCTATTGAGGGTAGAAAGAGCTAGATTGAAGTCACCAAGTATAAGTGTATTATTATCTAAGTATTTCTTCACTTTGGTTATTAATTGGTTTAAATATTTGGCAGCTCCCACATTCGGGGCATATATATTGAGGATTCTTAAGTCCTCTTGTTGGAAAGATCCTTTAAGTATGATATAGTGTCCCTCTTCATCTCTCACTGAGGTCTTTGGGGTAAATTTTAGTTTATCTGATATAAGGATGGCTATCCCTGCTTTCTTTTGAGGACCATTTGAATGGTAAATGGTTCTCCAACCTTTTATTTTCAGGTTGTAGGTGTCCTGTCTAAAATGAGTCTCTTGTAGACAGCAAATAGATGGGTCCTGCTTTTTTATCCAGTCTGAAACCCTGCGCCTTTTGATGGGGTTATTAAGCCCGTTCACATTCAGAGTTATTACTGAGAGATATGAGTTTAGTGTCATCATGATATCTATTCAGTCCTTGTTTTTGTGGACTGTTCCACTGAACTTCTTCTTAAAGGGGAATTTTAAGAGTCCCCCTTAAAATTTCTTGCAGAGCTGGTTTGGAGGTCACATATTCTTTTAGTTGCTGCCTGTCTTGGAAGCTCTTTATCTCTCCTTCCATTTTGAATGAGAGCCTTGCTGGATAAAGTATTCTTGGTTGCATGTTCTTCTCATTTAGGACCCTGAATATATCCTGCCAGCCCTTTCTGGCCTGCTAGGTCTCTGTGGAGAGGTCTGCTGTTACCCTAATACTCCTCCCCATAAAAGTCAGGGATTTCTTGTCTCTTGCTGCTTTAAGGATCTTCTCTTTATCTTTGGAATTTGCAAGCTTCACTATTAAATGTCGAGGTGTTGAACGGTTTTTATTGATTTTAGGGGGGGATCTCTCTATTTCCTGGATCTGAATGCCTGTTTCCCTTCCCAGATTAGGAAAGTTTTCAGCTAGGATTTGTTCAAATACATATTCTGGCCCTCTGGCCCTTTCGGCGCCCTCGGGAA
This sequence comes from Canis lupus dingo, assembly GCF_003254725.2. Classification (NCBI taxonomy): domain Eukaryota; kingdom Metazoa; phylum Chordata; class Mammalia; order Carnivora; family Canidae; genus Canis; species Canis lupus. Next base: position 24,679,771 of record NC_064261.1, on the reverse strand, counting down.
CCCCAATTAAACGTAGGTTTTTCTTTCTCAGGCTGTCGTTTATTTCCCTTAATCTATCTTCATGGTCTTTTAATTGTTTGTCTCTTTTTTCCTCAGTTTCCCTCTTTGCTATCAATTTGTCTTCTATGTCACTCACTCGTTCTTCCACCTCGTTAACCCTCGTCGTTAGGACTTCTAGTTTGGATTGCATCTCATTCAATTGATTTTTAATTTCTGCCTGATTAGCTCTAAATTCTGCAGTCATGAAGTCTCTTGAGTCCTTTATACTTTTTTTCTAGAGCCACCAGTAGCTGTATAATAGTGGTTCTGAATTGGCTTTCTGACATTGAATTGTAATCCAGATTTTGTAACTCTGTGGGAGAGAGGACTGTTTCTGATTCTTTCTTTTGAGGTGAGGTTTTCCTTCTAGTCATTTTGCTCAGTGCAGAGTGGCTAAAAGCGAGTTGTATTGGGAAAAGGAGAAAAAGAGAGGAGAGAAAGAAGGAAAGAAAAGAGAAAGAGAAAAAAAAAGGGAAGAAAAAAAACGAAAAAAAAAGGAAGAAAAAGAGAAAGAAAAAGAAAGGAGAAAAAAAGGGGGTGGGGGAAGGAAACAAATCAAAAAGCAAAACAAACAAACAAACAAACAAAAAGAACCACGGGGGTGTATCTTCTGATTCTGTGTACTTTAAGTCCCTTGGCTTCTCCTGGAAGTTGTCAGTCTAGCTGGTGTTCTGGGGTAGGGGCCTGTTGTGCTGATTTTCAGGTGTTAGCACTTGGGGGAGCTGCTCTGCCCCCGGCCTGGTGCAGGGCTCAGGGGGGTTGTTTACCCCGCGAGGCCCCAGGAGGCACAACCGCAGTGGCGGGGCCAGCTCTGCAGCCCTGGCTTCAGCCCCCGCACTAGCTCCAGAGCTCTCCGTCTGCAGGGCCTGGAGGCTCCGGGCGGGGCCGCTGATCTGCTCAGCTCGGGGCAGGAGCGTCCTCGCTGTCCTGGGCTCTCCCGGCCTCTGCCTGTCCCGGGGGAGGCCGGATCCTGGGCTGTGTCCCGTCGCCCTGTGCTCCGGAGCCTGCGCTGGTGGATTCGCGCTCCCGCCCCGCAGCCCCCTCCGCGGAGCCGCCGCCCGAGCCCCTCCGAGCTGCTCCGGGTCCCGCCGTGCGCGCTGCAGCCCTTAGGGAGCTCGGCGCACTCTCCCGGGGCGCAGGTGTCTGTTAGTGTCCCGGGAGCCCGAGGGCATCCCCGCCCTCCTGGGTCCTGCTCCACCTCCCTGGAGCCCCTTTCCCCCCGGGAAGGTTGGTGCAGCTCCTGCACCTCCGGGACGGGGCTCTCCTGTCCTGGGGACACTCGCCCCGGCCTCAGCCCGGCTCCTCACGGGGCCCCTCCCCCTTGGAGGCCTTCTGTTTCTTTATTTATTTTTCCCCGTCTCCCTACCTTGATAGAAGCGTGAACTCTTCTCACTGTAGCATTCCAGCTGGTCTCTCTTTAAATCTCAGGCCGAATTGATAGATTTTCAGGATAATTTGAAGGTTTTCTAGATAATTTGGTGGAGACAGGTGATTTGGAGACCCTACTCTTCCGCCATCTTGCTCCTCCCTCTAGCATCAACTTTCTGAGCCTCAGTATCCTCATCAGTAAAATGGGAGTGATAAAGCTCTCCTTACAGGGTTGTTGTGAGCAGTCAATAACTCATGGTCACTGCCCAACACATATTTTGTGCTTGTCAGGGCTATGAAGCCCTACACCCTCCATAAAAGAGGTTAGGAGACAGCACAGTGACTCAAGGAAGCCTCTTCTCCATTACCCTTGGCTTCAGATATATATATATATATTTTGCTTCCTGGGGGCACCCTCTGAGCTGACTGGATGATCAAATTTAAGAGGATTCATGGACCTTTATTGTGTGGAGGGCATTCCTGACTTTTACAGGGCATGCTTCTTTTGGGGGTGCTCTAAATTCATCTGGAGCTTCTCTGAAAAGACTAACTATTCCTCTTTACCACTGCTTAAAATGGCTGACAATACAAAGTTGATGAGTATTTGGAGCCACAGGAGCTCTTGTTTATTGTTGGGGGGTGTGCTGGTAGGATCTGGTAGGATCTCTGTGAAAAACGATGCATTACTGCCCTGTAACTTGGCTGCCACATGCTATATGACCCAGTCATTCCATTCCTGGATATGGAACTCTACATCCTGTAGAGGATATCCCATGCTCCTTAATCTTTTTATTAGGAAATATATCTCAATAATATAAGTAGGTATATAGTGATATCTGCACATTTAATTTAAGTAGTGACAATAATGAGTGAACATCTGTGTATCCACCACCCAGCTTGAGACATAGAACATTACCAATAATACTGCAGCTCCTGGAGTTCATCTTTCTCAACTGCAATCATTCTTTTAAAACTGAGTTTATTAATCACTTAGCTTTTTTAAAATAAATTTTATCATAGGTGAATATATCTCTTTTGCAGGTTTTTTAAAAGATTTTATTTTATTTTATTTTATTTTATTTTGAGAGACACAAAGAGAGAGCTCAATGTGGGACTTGATCCCAGGACTCCAGGATCATACCCTGAGCTGAAGGCAGACGCTCAACCACTGAGCTACCCAGGCATCCCTGTTTTGCAGGTTTTTGAGCTTCATCTGAGGTGGAAAGATTCTAGATATGTTTCCTTTGGCCTGTTTTGGTTTTTTTTTTTTTTGCATTTAATATTGCATTTATGAAATTTATGTATACTTTATATAGTATTCTCTTTCTTCATTTTATTATTGATGGACATTTGTGTTGTTCCCCTTATTGTGCTCTATGAAAACTTTTACTAAGTTTATTTTCCCTTTTTGTGCTGCTACAGGCATTTCTGTGTATGTCTCCTAGTGCATCTTGCACAGATCTCTGCAGGTTACTGTTCCGTATCCAGGAATGGAATGACTGGGTCATACAGTATGTGGCATCCAGGCTACAGGACAGTAATACATTGTTTTCCACAGCACTCCTATCACCTTACACTCCCCCCACTTCCCACCGCTCCAAATTCTTATCAACTTTGTATTGGCAGACTTCTTAATTTTTGCCAATGTGAAGGGTGTTAAATGGTAACTTATTGTGGCTTCCCTATTCTTCTTTATACGAATCTTTGAGAACCAGCATAAAGGCCAACTCTAGTTGGGGACATGTACCCGCGACTCCAAGTCCCCAGTTCACCAGGCTTGTCTATCTCTGCTTTCCTCAATTGAACAGCAGCTAGGGCTGGTAATGGGGGAAGGGCAGAAGCATGAGACATAATCTGATGGGACTTGTCTCTTTGAATTTGGAAATTTGTTCTGCCCACCCTGGGTCCTTCCACAACCTGCTCTCAGTTGTTGATTAATTTACCATAAAGCCCTGGAGTGGTGCAGCTGCGTGAAGGCTGAGAAATAGGGTTGGTTTGTGGCTGGTGAGCAGCAGGCCATCCATCACTCTGAGGGGAAATTGCTCTTTTAAGGAAAAGTAGTGAATTGTTTCTGGCCTGGGTGTAAGTCAGGCAGTGGTTTGGAACAGTGACAGAGCTTGCAGCCCTGGGCTAGATCCTTGATCGGTCATTTGTTGCTGCTGAGTGTCACACTTTGCAAATTTGCTATGGATAGATCATTTGATGAGTGGAAAAAAGCAGTGATGGTGCCCTCATCTCTGCCTCTTAACAAAGATGTTCCAGGGTCTCTTGACTGCTAGCTGACTCCCATCTGGGTCTGCTCAGCATCACACAGGGCCTGTTTCTCCTTTAAGATGGCCAAGAGCTGTTCATTTTCTCATCCTCTGATTCATTAGTTCAGTGGTTCTCAGCTGGGTGATTTTGCTCTGCAGGGAACATTTGGCCATGTCTGAAGACAGTTTTGGTTGTCATAACTGGAAGGTAATACTAGCCTCTAATGAACAGAGGTCAGAGATGCTGCTAAACACCCTACAATGCACAGGACAGCCTCTGCAACAAAGAATTATCTGGCCCAAATTGTTGACAGTGCCAAAGTTGAAAAATACTGCATTAATTTGTTGAAGTTTCAACAAACATTTATTGAGTACTGATGATGGGCCAGAAACTATCCAGCATAAAGGATAGCTGTATTCAGTGTGAGAGTTGGGGGGACCCCTCATCCTTGGCCCCTGTGTCTATTCAAACCCTGCAGTCCTCATTCTGACATTGGCTCCTTTGTCAGATGTGAAGACACTTGTTTTTTACATCCTTTCTGTAGCTGCTTCCTATTTTAATCAATGCTTATTATCCATCAGGCCCAAATCTGGGAGGCAGATGATGAGAAAGGCAGCAGCCAGTGGCCCAGGTAGAGATGATGGTGGGCAGGGCACAGGTGTGGAGGCTGACCATGGAGTAACCTGATGGAAGGCAGGACTGTGGCTGTGCATGAAGGGGTCAGTGAAGTATGAAAGCTGAAGGCAGGAGCTTGGATGTAGTTCTGGCCTTCCCCTTGCCAGCTATATGGCCTGAGAATATTTCTACACTCAAGGGTCTTGGTTTTCTCTCCTGTTAAGATGGGGACACTGAGAGCACTGAAGGTGGAGATTGTTATGAGGATTACATGCACTGATCCATGTGGAGATGCTCCATGTCCAGAGGAGCTTCCCTTTTGTGAGCCTAAACTGGGGGTGTAAGCACTGGGGACCATTCTGGCCTCATCCTTCCTGCGGTGGACCGAGTTCCCTATTAGAGTGTTGCTGTTTCCACCTTCCGCTATTTTCTTTCAGACTGTTTATGCAGGAAACAGGTGATGTCCTAGAGGCCCAGACTCTCCTCACCTATTTCCCTTTGGCTTGAGGCCACCCCAGTAGCAGCTCCTGCCCAGCCATGTTAGAGGGGGCCATATTGGAGCTTCAAGCAAAAGAAACAATTAGGAATATCCCACCTTTGTTTAAAATCTTGATATTTTCTTCATCATGGATTTTTTGCATTAAAATATTTATCTTGCCTGTTGAGTTTTTTGGCACCACTAAATTTTGTACCCAAAGTGACTGCTTCACTTCCTTCATCCTAGAACTGGCTCTAGTTCTGGCAAATGAGTCTGATGGGTAGACCTTCTATCACTGTCTCATTCTCAACCTCACATCCTCCATCTTTGCCCCTTCCTTGCCTGTCCACATCTTCCCTTTCCATTCTCAATGCTCTTTTGATACCCACCCCATCTCCAGTCTTCATAGAACCAAACCCCAAGTGTGCAGAACTCTGTATGTAAAGGCATGAAAGATGAAGGCTGGGAAAATATGTGGCTGGTGTGGCCTGGATCTACCTGTTAGAGGACAGCACCCAACCCAACAGCCCAATGATATCTCATGGAAACCGTGGGGCTCCTGCCCTCAGAACCTAGAGTTCTTAGATTGTTCTGCTGTTTGGAGACTGTAGTGACCATTGCAATGTGCCTGGCCTTGCATCTCTGACTTCTCTGTCATCAGGGGATCTGCAGCCCAGGATCTGAATGCCTCACTGGGGAGTAGGGCTGCGCCTAGGGATCATGGAGGGTACCATCCCACTTTAGGAAACAACAGAATTTGATATTCAGACCTCATACCTCTTCCAATGAAGATAGATCATCATCTGAGTGCCAGAAGGTCTTATTGATGCATTTTCATAGCACTGGCTTGGATGATGTCAGCAGGGGAGTATCCTGGAATCAATTCTGGGGGAAAAAAAAATGCCTGGCATACCATTCATCCCCAGGCCAGCATGAGGGGGACTAAGGCCCACACTTCATATGGCAGCCCCAACAAAAAAAACACACCACCACTCTGTAGGAGGAAGTTATCTTTCTCCTTTACCTTCCCGCCCCCTAAGCCCTAGGCAACCTACTTACTATATCTACTTACAATATCTATTAATTTTCCTGTTCTAAACTTAAATTGCAAAATATGTTCTTTGTGTGTATGTGACTTTTTTTTTCATTTAGTTAATTAAATGTTTTCAAGATTCATATATGTATCATATATTATTCATTTTTATTACCAAATAATATTCCACTTCATGGCTATACCACACTTATTTACTCATTGAGCAGTTGATAGACATTTGAGTTGTTTCCATTTTTTGGATATTATAAACATTTATGAAAAAGTTTTTGTGTGGTGTATGTTTTGATTCCTTTTAACAAAGAACGGAACTGCCGGGTCGTATAATAACTCTCTGTTTAACTATTTAAGGAAATTCCAAGCTGTTTTCCTAAGCAACTGCACCATTTTACATTCCCAGCAGCAATGTATAAAGATTCCAATTTCTGCAGATCCTTACCAACACTGGCTATTATCTATCTTTTTGGATATACCATTCTAATGAATATGAAGTGATTTTGATTTGCATTTCTCTAATGACTAACTATGCTGAGTATCTTTTCATGCATGCATTAGATGCTTGTATATTCTCTTTGGAGAAACACAAACTCAAATATTTTGTCTTTTTTAAAATTGAGTTGCCTTTTTTATTATTCAGTTGTAAGAATTTCTTATATATCCTGGGTACTGATCCCTGGATACTAATTAGATATGTTTTATTTGCAAATATTTCTTCCCATTCTGTGGTCATTTTTTACTTTCTTGATGATACCATTTGCATCGCAATATTTTTAAATTTCAATGCATCCATTTTATGTTTTTGTTGTTGTTGTGTTTTTTGTGCCACATCTAAGAAACCATTGCTTAATCCAAGTTTATGAAGACTTTACACCTGTGTATTCACCTGTTTTATAGTTCTAACTTTTACACTTAGGTTTACGGTAGATTTTGATTTTTTTTTTTTTTTTTTTTTTGTAGGATGAAAGGAAGGAGTCCACGTTTATTTTTGTGTATGTGGGCATTCAGCTCTTTTCCTGCCATTTGTTGAAAAGAAAGTTCCAACAGAACTGGCATCCTTTTTGAAAACCAATTCACCATAAGTGTGAAGGTTTATTTATGGATTCTTAATTCTATTGCACTGATCTATGTCTTACCCTATGCCAGAACCACACTATCTTGATTATTGTAGTAAATTTTGAAATCAGGAAGTGTGAGTTTTTCAACTTAGTTCTTTTTCAAGAATATTTTAGCTAGTGTGGACTCTGCATTTTTGTATGAATGTCATGGACTGAATTTGTGCCCTAACCCTGAATATGACTGTATTCGGAGAAAAGGACTTTAGGGAGATAACTACGGTTAAATGAGATCATAGGGTCGGGCCCTAAGCCAAAAGCTTTGATACCCGTATAAGAGGAGAAAGTGACGGGACACCTGGGTGGCTTCATGGTTGAGCGTCTACCTTTGACTCAAGGCATGATCCTGGGGTCTGGGATCGAGTCCCATATTGGGCTCCTACAGAAAGCCTGCTTCTCCCTCTGCCTGTGTCTCTGCCTATCTCTCTCTCTCTCTCTCATGAATAAATAAAATCTTAAGAAGAAGAAGAAGAAGAAGAAGAAGAAGAAGAAGAAGAAGAAGAGAAAGTGACACCAGATTTCTCTGTCTTTGTCTCTCTCTACCTCCATGCACCCAGAGAAGAAGCCAGATGAGGACACAGTGAGAAGGCATCCATCTATAAGCCTAGAAAAGAATTCTCACCAGATACTGAGTTTTTTGTCACCTTGATTATGGACCTGCATCCTCCATAACTATGAGAAAATAATGTCTGCTGTTTACCAAATAGTCTGTGGCATTTTTTTAATGGCAACCTTAGCTGATTAGTACACAGCCTTTTGTTTGTTTATCTGTGTTTATTTTCTTTTTCCAACTTTTTATTCAAATTTTAGTTAACGTATAGTGTAATGCTAGTTTCATGTGTCGAATTTAGTGATTCACCACCCACATACAAGAGCTGGTGCTTATCATACCAGGGGCTCTTAAAAAAAAAAAAAAAAGATTATTTATTTATTTATTCATGAGAGACACAGGTAGAGGGAGAACCAGGCTCTTTCCGGGTAGCCTGATGTGGGACTTGATCCCAGAACCCAAGGATCATGACCTGAGCAGAAAGCAGACACTCAACCACTGAGCCACTGAGGTGCCCAACAAGTGCCCTTTTTAATACCCATCAAACATATATCCTATCCTTCCCTCCACCTCTCCTCTGGTAACCATCAGTTTGTTCTCTATAGTTAAGAGTCTGTCTCTCAGATTGCCTCTACTTTTCTTCCTATGTTCATTTGTCTTGTTTCTTAAATTCCATGTATGAGTGAAATCATATGGTATTTGTCTTTCTCTGACTGACTTATTTTGCTTAACATTATACTCTTTACCTCCATCCATGTCACTGCAAATGGAAAGATTTCATTTTTTATGGCTAAGTAATATTCCATTATATATATATATACATATATATATACGTATATATATACAAACACACACACATACATACATACATCTGTCACATTTTCTTTATTCACTCATCAGTCAATGGACATTTGGGTTCTTTCCATAATTTGGCTATTGTTGATAATGCGGCTATAAATATTGAGGTACATGTATCCTTTTGAATTAGTATTGTATCCTTTGGGTAAATATCTAATATTGCAATCACTGGATTATAGGATAGTTTTATTTTTAACTTTTTAAAGAATCCCATATTGTTTTCCAGATTGGTAGCTCCAGTTTGCATTCCCACCAATAGTTTAAAAGGTTTCTTTTCTACATCCTTGCCAACACTTGTTGTCTCTTGTGTTGTTGATTTTGGCCATTCTGACAGGTATAAGATGATATCTCATTGTAGTTTTGATTTGTATTTCCCCAATGATGAGTGATGTTGAGCATCTATTCATATGTCTGTTCCCATCTGTGTGTCTTCTTTGAAAAAATGTCTATTTATGTCTTCTGCCCATTTTTAATTGGATTATTTGTTTTTTGGGTGTTGAGTTTGATAAGTTCTTTACATATTTTGGAAACTAACCCTTTATCAGATATGTCATTTGCAAATATCTTCTCCCATTCTGTAGGTTGCCATTTAATTTTGTTGATTGTTTCCTTTGGTGTGCAGTAGATTTTATTTTGATAAAGTTGCAATAGTTCGTTTTCTCCTTTTGTTTCTCTTGCCTCAGAAAACCTATCTATTAAGAAATTGCTGTGGCTGATGTTAAATTGGTTACTATGTTCTATTCTAGGATTTTGATGGTTTCCTATTTCAAATTTAGATCTTTTGTCCATTTCAAATTTGTTTTTATGTATGGTGTAAGAAAACTGTCCACTTTCATTTTTCTGCATGTTGCTGTCCAGTTTTCCCAACACCATTTGTTGAAGAGACTGTCTTTTTTCCATTGGATATTCTTTCCTGCTTTACTGAAGATTAATTGGCTATATAATTATGGGTTTATTTCTGAGTTTTTTATTCTATTCTATTGATCTATGTGTCTATTTTTGTGCCAGTACAATGCTGTTTTGATTATTACAGCTTTATAATATAATTTGAAGTCAGGAATTGTATGCCTCCAGTTTTCCCTTTCTTTTTTCATATAGCTTTGGCAAATGCTGTTGGTATTTTGATAGGGATTGTATTAAATCTGTATCCAGACTGATCTAGATAGTATAGACATTTTAACAATATTTATTCTTCTAATCCATGAGCATAAAGTATCTTTCTATTTCTTTGAGTCTTTGTCAATTTCTTTCATCAGCATTTTATAGTTTTCAGAGCACAGGTCTTTCACTTTTTTGGTTAGGCTTATCCCTAGGTATCTTATTATTTTTAGTGTGATTGCAAATGGGATTATTTTCTTAATTTTAATTTCTGCTGCTTCATTATTAGTATATAGAAATGCAACAGATTTCTGCACATTGATTTTGCATCCTACGGCTTTACTGAACTCATTTATCAATTCTAGTAATTTTTTGGTAGTCTTTAGGGTTTGCTATGCAGAATATCATGGCTGCAAATAGAGAAAAATTTCTTCTTCACTAATTTGGATGCCTTTTATTTCTTTTTGTCATCTGACTGCTGTGGTTAGGACTTCCAGTACTATATTAAATAAAAGTGGTGAGAATGAACATCCTTGTCATGTTCCTGACCTTGGGGAAAGGCTCTCAGTTTTTCCCCATTGAGCATGATGTTTGGTGTGGATTTTCCACACATGGCCTTTATTATGTTGAGGTATGTTCCCTGTAAACCTACTTTGTTGAGGGCTTTTATCATGAACGGATGTGTGCTTTCTCTGTGTCTATTGAAATGAGCATATGGTTTTTATCCTTTCTCTTGCTTATGTGATGTAGCATTGATTTTTTTTTTGTTGTTTTTTGCAAATATTGAACCACCCTTGAATACTGGGAATAAATCCCACTTAATCATAATGAATGGTTTTTTAAATGTATTGTTGGATTCTTTTTGCTAGTTTATTGAAGATTTTTCATTAATGTTCATCAGAGATATTGGCCTGTAGTTTTCTACCCTCTCTTTTTTGTGGTGTCGTTATCTGGTTTTGGTATCAAGGTAATGCTGGCCTCATGGAATGAAGTTTTCCTTCCATTTCCATTTTTTGAAATAGTTTGAGAAAAATAGGTATTAACTCTTCTTTAAATGTTTGGTAGAATTCTCCTAGTACATTGTCTTTTTGATTGGATGATTTTATCAGTGTGCATGTAAGTTATTATTGAACTGGTTGGATTTATGTCTGCTATTTGACTTTTGATATTCTATGAATCTTAGGTCCATGGCTAGTAAGCTAGTATTCACCCTCACAATGCCAGAGTCAGACTCTCCGCTTTCTGTTCTAATACTTTGAACAGGCAGCTTCCATTGTGTAGTCCAAAAATGACTGATCCAGTTCCTGTCCCCATGTCCACATTCTGCCCAGCGGGAAAGGGGAAAGGGGAAGACAATTCCTTCTCAAGACCTAACCTGAATGTTGCATTGTTAACACTGGCCAGAACTTGGTTACATGGCCACAGCTAACTGCAAGGGAAGTAGGTGCCCATCTGAAATTCAGGGCTTCTATTATTAAAGCAGAAAAGAGTTTTATATATTGATTCACTAGAAGTCAGTGCCACACCCAGTGTGTTCCCGGCCTCGCATAGCAGCTGGGGATACCTCACTAAGCAAAACCAGATAAGCTCTTTCATGGAGAACCAACTAGAACTTTTCCATTTTAGAAATTACCCCCAAGAACTGCATGTTTCTTAATGTGTTCCTGCTCAGGGTTTGCTTCATACTTACCGAGTACCTGGAAATGAATGTTCACAGGGCTGCAATTGTGACAAAATCACATCTCTTCCAATAATCTCCTTCACTACCATGTTTGCTGTGCCAGATATGAAAAGACATGTCCAGGCCCACAGTGCACCTTTGTTCTTGATTCAGAGGGATGAAGAGGAGTAAAATTTTGTTGAGTATCCATTCTGTGCCAGGCTCTAGGCTACTTGCTTTTTCACCTCATCCCTTGAATAGTCAGGAGTGCAATGTGTGTGAGGCATTTATACATCTGGTGTGTGTGTGTATTGGGTGAAAGGAGAGGTGGGAGCCATTGGCTTTCACCTTGGGCTCTCCTGTCAGCCTTTGCAATGATTTGGATAAATAGCATGCTAATTAAATTCAGAGGAAATATTAAATTAGGAGGGAGCATAAACACCAATGACAATAAAGGAAGGAGTTCAGTGGAATTTCAGACGTTATGGAAAAGGGCTGAAAACAACAAAGTGAAATTCAAGTTCAAAACATATTAGAAGAGAGATTTATAAGGTGCCAGGGGTGATAGGAGGGGGAAAATGTCTTGCCCAAGTCTTGATTTGTGCCTTTAAATACCAATTAGGCATAATAATGGGTTGACATAGTGGGCAGAAGGGTGACACCACTGCAGCCCTGGGCATATTGCATGAGATGGTGCCTCTGTAGGGAGGGGCACTCAGAGATCCTCAATATACTGTCTCAGGCCTCAGATAATGGAATGGGTAGGAGGAAAGAATATTGCAAATTTTATTCAGGAACCAAAAGATCCTGGTGGAGAGGGGATTGCCCAAGGAAAGAGAAATATACTCAGGTTCTAGAAATCCCAGATAATCTTTTTGCCCATGTGGTAAGGGGACAGCAAAGGGTGGTGCAGTGGGGGTGGCTCTGACTGACACACAGAGCTTGGTTCTGACTTCACACAGTCATTAAATCTTTCTGTGCCTCAATTTCCTCAAAGAGGCTTTGAGGCAGGAGAGAGGGTGAGTGTGGGCTGCTAGTGGAAACTCCTTGGAATTAAGGAAGGTGGCGACATAGGGGTTAGAAGGTAGACAAGGCAGTTGTTCTCATGTTGCGCTTGGGTGGGATCAGGAGGAGCAGATTGCCTTTGTTTGGGTTCTAAAGAAGCAGACTATGAGGTGAACATTTGTTTCTTTGGGAGGTAAGCCCAAACAACATTGGTAGGAAGTGGAGGGGTGAGACTGGGAAAGGAAGGATGGCTTGGTTGTTGAGCAAGTTAGCACTGTGGGCACTTGGATTTGTTCCCACCAGGGAAGTTTGGGAGCCAGTAGAGAATACACAACTCAGAATTACCCCACATCAGGGCCCAGGGAGCTGAGGTGTGGAGACAAGAAGTCCTGGTGTTGGATGAGGGCTTCCCTCTAGGGGGTCATTAACTCCCCAGGGAGGGAAGCTGAAGGGCTCCCTCATTATGCAGGGAGCTTCAAGGAGAAACAGAGCAGAGGAGAGGAGTTTCCATGGTAGAGGAAGAGAGGCAAGGAAAATAGCTAAGGCTGAGTATCAGAGGTTGTTTAGAGGAAGGCATGTGGAAAACCTAGTGGATCTTTGGGACTTATTTAGGAGTGAAAGATGTGTCTGAGTCTTGACAAGTCTGTGAATGTGACACCTCAGCAAAGCAGAGTATCAACAGGGGCAGATTTTTCCCCTTTCCATCACCCCCTTCAGCCAAACACCTATAGATACCAGCCAAGCACCTACAGACTCCTTCCCTCCCCCTTTTCTAGCTCCTAGTGACAGCCTGAATGGGTCTTTTGGATTTCTGGTCACTGCCATGATTTAAAATAGTGAGAGCAGTTTATAACCCCAGTCTGATATCAGGGCCCACTTCCTCCACCCACCCAGAGTCACCAGGCCTGAGTACAGGGCTGGGGTGGATGGGGGAGTTCTGTTCACTTGCTTCTCTTCTCCCTCCATCACTGCACAGAGGAGTCTGATTCTGGTATGACTCCTCTCATTAATACTTTTGGTGTTGGGAAAGGACTAGTGTCAAAAAAGTATGAAGGTTTGAGATATTGTCCTAATAACAAGCTAACATGTTAGTTTACCGTTTCTTAGATGTTGGTTCAGAGATAAAGTATAGTTTATTACTCACCATAATGGCAATAACCAGAATATCAGCATTGTATACTTGTTCCCTGAGCCCCAGTTCTCACAGGACAAGGGCAGAAGGACCAGATGATACCTGTGTATACCACGGACTGCCTTTTAGGAAAGGAATCCCGAGCTTAAGGAATCCAAATTTATTATTATAAATGATAAATGTAAATGTACCTGCCTTCTGCTCCAGAATAAGATACACTTTTGATTTTACTGGACAATAAACATGCCTGCCTTTTGCTTTGAGGGTTTGCTATCTTCCAAGGCTGTGCCCTATCTAAACATTCTTGGAAAGATAGTCCAGAACAAAGGACTAGATGTTACTTTACTTGCCAGCCTTGCTGAAATGAGTGATCATTTACAAATGAGTAAAAATGTGTTTTAACAGGAGAGATGGCCAGAGAACTCTCACAGAATGGGATACCTGTTGGTGGGGACTGATCCCAGGCAGGCCCTGGTAGATCTAGTTTCATCTTCTGCTTGTGAACTCTACAGTTGTGGTGGGTTGTGTGTGTGTGGTGTGTGGGATTTCTTAGGGAGGGTATCTACTTTTCCTTAGCCCTTTCTATCTTGGGGACTCCCTAGGAGAGGACAGCCATGCTTCCCCTCAATCCTGTCAGGGTCTGAATCCCAAATCTTCCCTGGGTAGGGTGTCACCTATCTGAGCCATCAGACACCTTGGATTCCCCATGGCTCTTGCCTCCTCCTCCCCTAACCCCTGAGATTCCCCCATATGAAATCTGGGAGCTGCTGGGTCCTCTTCTCTGTCTCCCAAGGAGCATAGAGACCTGGGGTGGTATGTGTCTCTGCATGTCCTCTTCAGATCCCACAGTCCCACGTCATTATATGCTTTAGTAAGTATTTTGCCTTCAGAAATCTTCAAGTGAGAAGTCAGTGCTAGTTGCCATGTCCAAATTTAGTGTCCAAACTTGATTCATCAAGCTCTTTCAGAACTGGTTCCTTATGACTGAGTTCTTGTGGTGCAGCTGTAGAGATGCCCTGAAATGAAATAGAGCCTCTAGGTAGGCAGTCAGGTGCCAGGCTGTCTCTCTAGGGGTGTCCTCATGCTTTGAGGGGTTCTCTTAGAGCTTTGCTGGGGAGGTGGGCAGTGGTTGTGAGGATAATGTCCCACCATGACCTCTATTTATCTTGATTACCATGATACACAAATTCCTCCTTTCCTTCTTCCAGTCACATCCTTACTTAGACCAGGATGGGGTGGCTGTTAGCCATGGGAAGCCAGTGCAGAAAAGCGACCTATAACTAGTTGGGTGACTTGGCCTTTATATTCAGTCAGGAGAGAGCACAGAAGTGGCGCAAAGGCCAAGGACTAAGAGAACAAATCAGCAGCAGATGAGCAACTAACTGTTTTAATAAAATCATGGGAAGAGTGGAACTCTCTCTACTGAAATATTCCCATTCTGTGGGAGGGGTTGAGGGAGAAGTAGGTCAAGCATTGGTCCCTGAACACTAGGAAGCCACCTTTCATGGAAATTACCTGCCCTGAAAATTGAATTATGCTTGCACAGCTGGGACTTGGGAGTTCCCCAAGTTCATCTACTCTGGCCTGCCCTTCCCTTCCCCAGCAGCAGTGAAAGTGTCCAAGCCTGGACTATTTTAAGCCACCCCATAAGCTGATCATGTGCTGAGCAGGAATCAGAGGGTGGGTAATGCAGAGCATCCTAGGGCTGCAGAGATTTGGCCTCTTCCTTTCCCAGGACTTGGGCAAGTCACAGGTCTTACAGAGATGGTAGACATGACACCACCATACAAATGGGGTCTCAGAGAGAGTCTTTTGAGGTACTGGCCAACCACATAATTCCCCAGACTTTAATACATATATATTCATTATTTTCCTTTCTGGAGATCTTCAAAAGCTCCAGTTTCAGACCTGGATGGTGCTGTTCTCCTTGACTTGGGGGCTGTCATGCATAGCATTCTCACCACACACTTCCATCCTGTGTCCTACTCTAGCTAATCCAAACCACCCAGGGCTTCCCAAACCTGTCGGGCTGTACGTGGGCACACACTGGACCACCTTTCCCTCTCATATCTGTCTGGCACATATTTGCTTCTACTCTAAAATTCTGTTCAGACATCTTATTCTTTAAATATTTCACCATTAGGATCCAAGCATCACGCATTGAAAGAATTTGTTTAAATATCAGTTTCCCCTATGGGATTGGGGCTTGTCAAGGTCTTAGGTCAGAGCTTGGCATGTGACAAGTATTCAAAACATGTGCATCAGACAGAACTATATTTCTCATCTATAAAGTTAATACAATTTTTGGGATGTTGAAGTCATGAGGACTCTTGGAAAATGAGTGCTATGAGAGCTTTTTCCTGCTTCAGGGTTATCTTCTGCAGACAGCTTCTGTGAAGGGAGGGTGGGGCACCTGGCAGCCTTAGTGTACTATAGGGGTTTTTAGGGATTTGAGGACTGATGAGGGAGAAAGATATGACCACAAGGTGGCAGCAGTACAAGCTTGATTTGGAAAACACTGACAGATTGACTTTTGAGGAAGTTTCCCCGGTGGCAGGAGACCGCCCAGAGGCTATGTATGGTTTAGGTCTACCATCCAGAAGAGGAAAGGGACACAGGAAGTCCTTGGGTAGAGGGAATTCAAAAAGGTCTTATGTGTCTGGGTGGTGCTGCTCAACGGTCTGCTAAGTCAGAGCTGTAAAGTCAGGAGAAGCTTGGGGTTTTTAGAGCTCTGGAGTTTATCTTACCTATGATTAGCAGAAGTTGGGTACCACTTTGTTGAGTGTGCAAACCAGGCAGGCTCTGAAGTGCTAAAAATCTGACTACTTGGATCATGTTTAAAACAATTGGATGTATAAAAATTTGAGTTTGGCTCTGGTAGGCTTTTGAAAGAACAGGTCTCAGCCTGCTGTGAGGAAGTAAACAACACTGGGGCCAAGATACAGAAGTTGTCTTTGACTCATTTAATAACACTTGGAGAAGGGAAGGCTCAGCAGGGGTCAGTCTCATTTGTACTTGTTCCTGTTTATGCCACAGACTTCTCTGATATGGTCCAGGGGATTCCTACATTTATTTTAATACTGTTGGATTTCAGGACACTCCAACAGATACTTACTGAGTTCCTACTATATATGCCTGACATGAAGAAATGCAAAAATGACAAAAATAAAGTGTCAGCTCTCAAGTAGCTCACAAAGGGTGGGAGTAACAAGCAATACATAGCTAATTACGACTCTGTGAGATGCATGATGCCCAAAAGGAAGGAGGAAGGAGTGATGTTTGGGTGGCAGGGGCAGCAATTCATAGGATTGTGCAGATGCTGAAGCATTTCAGAATTTAGAACTTGAAGCTGCTATGCTCAGATGCAATGGGATCAGCCCATAGGGGACAGTTAACTTTGCTAGGTTTCAGTGCCACAGCCTGTATCTCAATGCCAATTTCTCAATGTTCCCCCAAGCAAGGGATAGGATCTGGAAATTTGGAGCATGCTGAAAAGTGTTAGTTCCTTCAGAGCTATGCAGCCTTCTACAAACCACTTCCCCTCCATGAGCCACTTCAGTGAAACTGGGATAAAAGTTTACTTTTATACTCTTCTGTATGACCTCCAAATATTGGCACACCCGAGGGCTCATGCTCTGCCTTTTTTTTTTTTGTATATTTTTTTATTGGAGTTTTATTTGCCAACATATACTGTAACACACAGTGCTCATCCCGTCTAGTGCCCCCCTCCGTGCCTGTTACCCAGTCACCCCATTCCCCACTCACCTCCCCTTCCACTACACTTTGTTCGTTTCTGAGAATTAGAAGTCTCTCATGTTCTGTCACCCTCTCTGATATTTCCCACTCATTTTCTCTCCTTTCCCCTTTAATGCTTTTCACTATTTTTTATATTCCCCGTATGAATGAAACTATATAATGTTTGTCCTTCTCCAATTGACTTACTTCATTCAGCATAATACCCTCCAGTTCCATCCACGTCGAAGTAAAAGGTGGGTATTCGTTTACTCTCATGGCTGAGTAATATTCCATTGTATACATAGACCACATCTTCTTTATCCACTCATCTTTCGATGGACACCGAGGCTCCTTCCATAGTTCGGCTATTGTGGGCATTGCTGCTAGAAACATCGGGGTGCAGGTGTCTTGGTTTTTCACTGCATCTGTATTTTGGGGGTAAATCCCCAGCAGTGCAATTGGTGGGTCCTAGGACAGGTCTATTTTTAACTCTCTGAGGAACCTCCACGCAGTTTTCCAGAGTGCCTCACCATTTCACATTCCTACCAACAATGCAAGAGGATTCCACTTTGTACACATCCTCTCCAACATTTCTAGTTCCCTGTCTTCTTAATTTTTTTTCTCACTGTTGTGAGGTGGTATCTCATTGGTTTTGATGCATATTTCGCTGATGGCTGGTGATGCGGAGCATTTTCTCATGGGCTTGTTGGCCATGTCTATGTCTTCTTTGATGAAATTTCTGTTTATGTCTTTTGCCCATATCATGATTGGATTGCTTGTTTCTTGGGTGTTGAGTTTAATAAGTTCTCTATAGATCTTGGATACTAGCCCTTTATCTGATAGGTCATTTGCAAATATCTTCTCCCATTCTGTAGGTTGCCTTTTAGTTTTGTTGACTATTTCTTCTGTTGTGCAAAAACTTTTTATCTTGATTTAGTCCCAATAATTCATTTTTGCTTTTGTTTCCCTGGCCTTCATAGATGTATCTTGCAAGAAGTTGCTGTGGCCGAGTTCAAAAAGGGTGTTGCCAGTGTTCTTCTCTAGGATTTTGATGGATTCTTGTCTCACATTTAGATCTTTCAACCATTTTGAGTTTATTTTTGTATCTGGCATAAGAGAATGGTCTAGTTTCATTCTTCTGCATCTGGATGTCCAATTTTCCCAGTACCATTTATTGAAGAGACTGTCCTTTTTCCAATGGATAGTCATTCCTGCTTTGTTGAGTATTAGTTGACCACAGAGTTGAGGGCCCATTTCTGGGTTCTCTATTCTGTTCCATTGATCTGTGTGTCTGTTTTTGTGCCAGTACCATACTGTCATGATGATCACAGCTTTGCATTACAACTTGAAATCTGATATTGTGATGACCCCAGCTCTGGCTTTCTTTTTCAAGTTCCCCTGGTTATTCGGGGTCTTTTCTGATTCCACACAAATCTTAAGATGATTTGTTCCAACTCTCTGAAGAAAGTCTATGGTATTTTGATTGGAATTGCATTGAATGTGTAAATTACCCTGGGTAGCATTGATATTTTCACAATATTAATTCTTCTAATCCATGAGCATGGAATGTTTTTCCACCTCTTTTTGTCTTCCTTGATTTCTTTCAGAAGTGTTTTGCAGTTTTTAGGGTATAGATCCTTTACCTCTTTGGTTAGGCTTATGCCTAGTTATCTTATGCTTTTGGGTGCAATTGTAAATGGGATTGACTCCTTCATTTCTCTTTCTTCAGTCTCATTTCCTTAATAGAAATGCCACTGACTTCTGGGCATTGATTTTGTATCCTGCCACATTGCCAAATTGCTGTTTGAGTTCTAGCAATCTTGGGGTGGAGGCTTTGGGTTTTCTTTTTTTTTAAGATTTTTTATTTATTTATTCATGAGAGACACAGAGAGACAGAGGCAGAGACACAGGCAGAGGGAAAAGCAGGCTCCATGCAGGGAGCCCCACACAGGACTCGACCCCAGGATCAGGCCCTAGGCTGAAGGCGGCACTACTGCTGAGCCACCCAGGCTGCCCTCTTTTGGGTTTTCTATGTACAATATCATGTCATCTGCAAAGAGAGAGTTTGACTTCTTCTTTGCCAATTTGAATGGCTTTTATTTCTTTTTGTTGTCTGAGTGCTAAGGCTTGGACTTCTACTATGTTGAATAGCAGTGGTGAGAGTGGACATCCCTGTCGTGTTCCTGATCTTAAGGGAAAGGATCTCAGTGTTTCCCCATTGAGAATATCTGCTGTAGACATTTTGTAGATGGCTTTTAGATGCTGAGGAATGTTCCCTCTATCCCTACACTCTGAAGAGTTTTAATCAGGAATGGACACTGCATCTTGTCAAATGCTTTCTCTGCACCTATTGTGAGGATCATATGGTTCTTGTTTTTTCTCTTATTGATATGATCTATCCTGCTCATTGTTTTATGAGTATTGAACCAACTTTGCATCCCAGGGATAAATACTTCTTAGTCATGGTAAATAATCTTCTTAATGTCCTGTTGGATCCTATTGGCTACTATCTTGTTGAGAATTTTTGCATCTGTGTTCATCAGGGATATTGGTCTATAATTTTCCTTTTTGGTGGGGTCTTTGTCTGGTTTTGGAATTAAGGTGATGCTGACCTCATAGAATGAGTTTGGAAGTACTCCATCCCTTTCTATCTTTCGGGACAGCTTTAGGAAAATAGGTATTGTTTCTTCTAAACATTTGATAGAATTCCCCTGGGAAGGCATCCAGCCCTGGACTTTTGTGTCTTGGGAGGTTTGTGATGACTGCTTCAATTTCCTCCCTGGTTATTGGCCTGTTCAGGTTTTCTATTTCTTCCTGTTCCAGTTTTGGTAGTTTGTGGTTTTCCAGGAATGCGTCCATTTCTTCTAGATTGCCTAATTTATTGGCGTATGTCTGCTCATAATATGGTTTTAAAATCATTTGTATTTTTTGGTATTGGTTATGATCTCTCCTTTTTCATTCCTGATTTTATTAATTTGAGTCTTTTCTCCTTTGTTTTTAATAAGGCTGGCTAAAGTTTATCTATCGTATTAATTCTTTCAAAGAACCAACTCCTAGTTTTGTTGAGCTGTTCTACCGTTCTTCTGGTCTCTATTTCACTGAGTTCTGCTTGAATCTTTATTAACTCTCTTCTTCTGCTTAGTGTAGGTTTTATTTGCTGTTCTTTCTCCAGTTCCTTTAGGGGCAAGGTTAGCTTGTGTATTTGAGTTTTTTTCAATTTTTGGAGGGATGCTTTATTGCAATATATTTCCCTCTCAGGACTGGTTTTGCTGTATCCCAAATATTTTGAATGGTTGTATCTTCATTCTCATTAGTTTCCATGAATCTTTTTAATTCTTCTCTAATTTCTTGGTTGACCTCCACGTGTTACAGTTTCTTCCAATTTTCTTCTTGTGATTGAGTTCACACTTCAAAGCATTATGGTCTGAAAATATGCAGGGGGCAATCCCAATTTTTTGGTATTGGTTAAGACTGATTTGTGACCCAGTATGTAGTCTATTCTGGAGAAAGTTCAATGTGCACTTGAGAAGAATGTGTATTCAGTTGCGTTTGAATATAAAGTTATGTAAATATCTGTGAAATCCATCTGGTCCAGTGCATCATTTAAAGCTCTTATTTCTTTGGAGATGTGCTTAGAATATCACTCATTTCCCAAAAATGCTGTATTGAAGTCTCCCAGTATTAGTGTATTATTATCTAAATATGTCTTTGGTTATTAATTAATATAATGGGCAGTTCCCACATTAGGGGCATAAATATTCATGATTGTTAGGTCTTCTTGTTGGATAGACCCTTTAAGTATGATGTAGTATCCCTCTTCATTTCTTACTACAGTCTTTGGGATCAACTTTAATTTATCTGACATGAGGATTGCTACCCCTCCTTTCTTTTGAGGACCTTTTGAATGGTAAATGATTCTCCAACCTTTCATTTTCAGGCTGTCAGTGTCCTTAGGTCTAAAATGAGTCCCTTGTAGACAACAAATCGATGGGTCTTGTTTTTTATGCAGTCTGAAACCCTGCATCTTTTGATGGGATCATTAAGCCCATTCACGTTCAGAGTTACCATTGAAAGATATGAATTTAGTGTCATCATAGTACCTATTCAGTCCCTGTTTTTGTGGATTATTTCTTTGGGCATCCTCTGTCTTTTAAGAGTCCCCCTTAATATTTCTTGCAGAGCTGGTTTGGTGGTCACTTATTCTTTAGGTTTCTGCCTATCCTGGAAGCTCTTTATCTCTCCTTCTATTCTGGATGAGAGCCTTGCTGGATAAAGTATTCTTGGCTGCATGTTCTTCTCATTTAGGACCCTGAATATTTCCTGCCAGCCCTTTCTGGCCTGCCAGGTCTCTGTGGAGGGAGGTCTGCTGTTAATCTCATATTTCTCCCCATATAAGTTCAGGATCTCTTGTCTCTTGCTGCTTTAAGGATTTTCTCTTTATCTTTGGAATTTGAAGTTTCACTATTAAATTTTGAGTTGTTGAATGGTTTTTATTGATTTGGGGGGGGACCCCCTCTATCTCCTGGATCTGAATGCCTGTTTCCCTCCCCAAATTAGGGAAGTTCTCAGCTATGATTTGTTCAAGTATGCTTTCTGGCCCTCCTGCTCTCTCAGGGCCCTCTGGAACCCCAATTAAACATAGATTTTTTTCCTTCTGAGGCTATAATTTTTTCCCTTAACCTTTCCTCATGGTCTTTTAATTGTTTTTCTCTTTTTTCCCCAGATTCCTTCCTTGCCATCAACTTGTCTTCTATGTCTCTCACTCTTTCTTCTACCTCATTAACCCTTGTCATTAGGACTTCCAGTTTGGATTGCATCTCATTTAATTTATTTTTAATTTCAGCCTGATTAGATCTAAACTCTGCAGTCATGAAGTCTCTTGAATCCTTTATGCTTTTTTCAGAGCCACCAGTAGCCTTATAATTGTGCTTCTGAATTGGCTTTCTGACATCGAATTGTAATCCAAATTCTGTAATTCTGTGGCAGAGAGTACTGTTTCTGATTCTTTCTTTTGTGGTGAGTTCTTCATTCTAGTCATTTTGCTCAGTGCAGAGGGTCTGTATGAGCAAGTTGAGTCAAGAATATCAACTACAACCTAAGTAAATTTCACCCTAGATGATTCCACTGAGGTCAGAGACCAGAAATTAAAAACAAAGATCAGAATGAAATAAAACAAAAGGACCACTAAAGTGAGAAACAAATTTTAAAACAAAGTAGTAAAAAATAAAAGACCAAGAATCCCAAAGAAGAAGCAAGAAAAAAAAAAAGAATAATAAACAAAGAAAGAAAGGGGGCGTACTGGGAGATGGTGGTAGTGACAAAGTTGTAGTGGAGGAGAATGTCATCTACCTGAGGGGTTCTGTAGGGTAATCATCTTGTTTCTGAGTATATTAATTTCTGTATTTTAGAGGATCTGAGTCCCAAATTTATACAACCCAGCAATATTTGTAGAGAGCCCCAACATTGACCACCAAAACCTAAATGAGATAAAAGAGGGCGGGCAGAATGGGAATGAAGAATGTCACAGAATAAACCAGCACAGTATACCACTCCATTCTGGGTGACACAGGTCATGTTTTAGAAGGCATTAACTTCCGCCTTGTAGAACAAAATGAGGCAGAGAAAAACAAACAAACAAAAAAACACATGTCTTGTATGTCTCCCAAAATTAAGTTGAGTATGTTGAAGGGAATCTAGAAGTGGAAAATATATCTAGGACCTGTAATTGTAGAAATATGAAAGTCGAAAAGGAAGAAACTTAAAAATGAAGAGGTGGTAAAATATTGTAGTTAAGGTGGGAAAAGAGAAAAAAAATTAGAAATTACAGTCTGATATAAAAACAAGTTGTAGTGAAAAATGGAAGAAAAAAATAGGAGGGGTACCCTCTGGTTCTATATACTGTAAATCCCTCGACTTTCCCTGGAGCTTTCCAGCGCTGCTTGGTCAAGAACTTCCCCTGTCCTTCCATCTGGTTTTCTGGGGGAGGGGCCTGCTGTGCTGATTCTCAGGTGTGAGCTGCCCTGCTCCCCACCAGGTGCCGGGCTCAGTGGGAGTTGTTTACCCTGTGAGGCCTCTGTTCCCTGGCCACCACCCCCTCCCAGGCACCGGTGACACCAGGAGGAACAACAACAGTGGCAGCGGCCAGCTCTCCAGCCCTAGAGTCAGCTGCCACAGTAACTACCGCAGATCCAAGTCCTCACAGGCCTGTATGCTCCTAGGGCTGCGGGGAGGCGCTGATCTGCACAGTTTGGGGGCGCCCGATGGCAGGGGCCTACTCGCTGTCCTATGCCCTCCCTGCCTCTGCCTGTCCCGGGGGGAGCGCAGGATCCTGGGCTGTGTCCGCTGGGCACCCTGGGATCCGGGGCCCGTGCTGCTGGAATCGCGCTCCCGGGGCTGTGGCTCCCAAAGGCAGCAGGTGCAGCCCCCTCCGTCCGGAGCCGCCGCCTGACCCCCGGCTCCTCCTCGGGGCCCTGGGGCGCGCTCCAGCCCTGCACCGAGATCGGCCCACGGTGTGTGGCGCAGCCCCGGGGCGCACTTCTCTGCTAGTGACTCCGGGAGACTGGAGGCTCCACGACCCCTCCTGCGGTTCGGCCCGAGTTCCCTGCTAAGGGCCTTTCCTTTAGTGAAGAATCTGGTGCAGACTTGTTAAAGTTCCCACATCTCTGGGGCTGGGCTTTCCTGACCCGGAGGCTTTAGCTGCCCGGCTTTACAAACCCCGGCTCCTTGCAGTGCCCCTCCCCCCATTGATTCTTTTTTTTGTTTTTTGTTTTGTTTTGTTTTGTTTTGCACCATCCTACCTTGATTAGAAGAGAAAACCCTTCTCTCTATAGCGTTCCAGCTGTTATCTCTTTTAATCTCAAGTTGAATTTGTAGGTTTTCAGGATGGTTTGAAAGTTATCTAGGTAAGTTGCTGGGGCCAGGTGACTTTGGGACCCTACTCCTCCTCCATCTTACACCCCCCCCCCCCCCCCGCCTTTTCTCTATTAATAGTCTGGTCTCAAAACTTGAAATACCATCTTCCTGCTGATGGTTCTCACATTTGTATTTTTAGCTCCGAGCTCCTGGCCTTTCTCTTGAGCTCTGGACTCATGTTTCTAGCTAGATTCAGGTAAACAATTCCCTACCCTGGCACCAGGTGTGTCTTGGAACCCAGAATTTTTAAGTTGCAGAGAGGCATTACCTATAGCAGGAGCATTGCTGCATCCTATAATCATTGATATTTCTGCAGCAAGACATGTGAATATTCATCCTAACTGGAATAAAAAAAATTGTAAATTGCCTCATTCCATATCATGTCAGAATTCGCTGACATTCACTGACAGAATTTGCAGAATGAGTTATGAAGCACCTTTTGTTTTCTGAGTGTTGCAGATTTCTGAATTGCAGAAAAGGCTGTGTGGACCTGTACTATCTCTCCACCCATTCTTTGATATCCAATCTAAACTTAACATGCTCAAAAATATAATTTTTTAATTTTAATCTCCACCCTTGGCCCACAATTTGCTGCTTTTCTATTTTTCCCCATATTCTTTAACTCTATCACCATCTATACAGTGCCTCAAGCCCTCAGCCTGGGTGTTACCCCTTATTTTCCTCCATTTCTCTCTCCTCCCCTCCATGCCTGTGGGCTTAACAGATCTGTGGTCTCTTCCTGCAAACCAATTCCCCAATTCTCTACAACTGGCTTTACAGGGTCCTTCTTATTTCCCACCCATCCCCAGACTCATTTATGCCTTACAACATGATCAGAGGGATCTCTGAAAATAGAAAGCAGTTGGTGTCAGTGTCCTGCTTACTCCACTGCAAAAATCTAACGTTACCAACTCCTACCAGACTCTAACATCTCACCCTGTCTGCTTTTGTGCCATCATCCTGTATGATTCCACCCTTAATCTCCATATGTCAACTATTGGCTTCCTTTATGTTTCCCTAAAAGCTAAGCCTTCCAGTTTTGGGTATTTTGCACAAGGGGAATCCACATAAGGATTGTCTGCACAGAGGAATGACTGAAACAACTTGCCCCAGAAATATGTATATATCTGGCTGAAATATCCTTTGCTTGAAAAGGCCTTCACTCACTACCTTTCTTAAAGAATTCCTTCTTTCTTCCCATTGTTAATTCTGTCTCCATCAGATTTTATTTTCTTCATGACTCTGGAGGTTGTATCATCTGTTTACTTCTCTCTTTTGTACCTTGACATACAAGCCCCTCTGACTAAGCATTCCTGACAGTATGGGAGGTGGGAGGTTGACATGTTCCACCCTTAATGGCTAACACCTAGCATGGTAACTTATACATTATAGGTGGTAAACAGGCACTTGTTGAAGAAACGAATAAGTAATTCTATTCTTAAGGAGGATGTTATACCTATGGAGACCCTATGTGTTAAGATGGCCCAAGCCTTGGCCTGGACAGAGCTGGGTTAGAAATGAGCTCTGGCTGTGCGATGCCAGCACACCACTCAATTTCTGTAAGCCCCCATTTTTAATGAGGCTCATAGGAAATGGACCCCATAGGATGGTGGTGAGGAAGGAATGAGATACTGTGTGTGAAACATATTATGCTGCTGTTCTGGCACAGGATCCATGTTCAATAAGTGCTAACCACAGCTACCATCCCAAAATATGGGGACACTTTGTGCTGTGAACACAGCCAATCCAGGCAAGGCTGGGTTTGCCCCATTCAGCTTCCCTTACCAAAGTAAATTGGTTTGGTGTGTACAAGGCAGTTAATGTGGGTACACTGTACGACATTCAATCTGCCTACCACCATCTGTTTTCCAAGTAATTCCTGGGATGATTAGTGAGGAAAGAGGGCTGATGGGGCTTGCCTGGAGGTAGAGGTGGTGAGTCAATGAAGGGGGGGCTGTTGCATGCAAAGCACAGTGTCTGGGATCTGATGTGATGGGGACAAAAGCCATGCAGAAGAGCAGGTATGGCTGGGCACCTGGGCCCAAAGTGTTCCCTGATGTGGCCACAGCAGATGCAGCCAGAGGGATAAATGTTGATTAAGAGCTAAGTGATGGGAGGAGGGGGAAGATGGTGGAAGAGGTGGGTCCCCAAGTCAACTGTCCCCACCAAATTACCTAGATAACCTTCAAATTATCCTGAAAATCTACGAATTCGGCCTGAGATTTAAAGAGAGAACAGCTGGAACGCTACAGTGAGAAGAGGTCGCGCTTCTATCAAGGTAGGAAGACGAGGAAAAAAGAAATAAAGAAACAAAAGGCATCCAAGGGGGAGGGGCCCTCGAGGAGCCAGGCTAAAGACGGGGCGAGTGTCCCCAGGACAGGAGAGCCCCATCCCAGAGAAGCAGGAGCTGCACCAACCTTCCCAGGCAGGAAAGGGGCTCGCAAGGAGTTAGAGCAGGACCCAGGAGGGCGGGGATGCCCTCAGGCTCCCGGGGACACTAACAGACACCAGCGCCCCGGGAGAGTTCACCGAGCTCCCTAAGGGCTGCAGCGCGCACAGCGGGACCCGGAGCAGCTCGGAGGGGCTCGGGCAGAGGAAGAGGTGCCGCGGAGGGGGCTGCGGGGTGGGAGCGAATCCAAAGCGCAGGCCCTGGAGCACAGGGAGCCGGACTCAGCCCAGGATCCAGCCTCCCCCGGGACAGGCAGAGGCCGGGAGGGCCCAGGACACCAAGGACGCTCCTGCCCGGATCTGAGCAGATCAGCGGCCCGCCCAGAGCCTCCAGGCCCTGCAGACGGAGAGCTCTGGAGCTACTGCGGGGGCTGACTCTAGGGCTCCAGAGCTGGCCGCCACCACTGCGGTTGTTCCTCCTGGGGCCTCACGGGGTAAACAACCCCCCCCGCAGCCCTGCACCAGGCCGGGGGCAGAGCAGCTCCCCCAAGTGCTAACACCTGAGAATCAGCACAACAGGCCCCTCCCCCAGAAGACCAGCTGGATGGACCAGTTCCAGGGGGAAGTCAAGGGACTTAATGTATACAGAATCAGATGATACTCCCCCGTGCTTTTTTGTTTTTTTTTTCTTTTTGATTTCTGATTGCTTCCCCCACCCTTTATTTCCCTTTCTTTCTTTTTCTTTCTCTTTTTCTTCTCTTTTTTCCTTTTTTCTTCCTTTTTTCTTTTTTCTTTTTCTCTTTTCTTTCCTTCTTTCTCTCCTCTCTTTTTCTCCTTTTCCCAATACAACTCGCTTTTAGCCACTCTGCACTGAGCAAAATGACTAGAAGGAAAACCTCACCTCAAAAGAAAGAATCAGAAACAGTCCTCTCTCCCACAGAGTTACAAAATCTGGATTACAATTCAATGTCAGAAGGCCAATTCAGAAGCACTATTATACAGCTACTGGTGGCTCTAGAAAAAACCATAAAGTCTAGAAAAAACTCAAGAGACTTCATGACTGCAGAATTTAGATCCAATCAGGCAGAAAGTAAAAATCAATTGAATGAGATGCAATCCAAACTAGAAGTCCTAACGAAGACGGTTAATGAGGTGGAAGAACGAGTGAGTAACATAGAAGACAAGTTTATGGCAAAGAGGGAAACTGAGGAAAAAAGAGACAAACAATTAAAAGACCATGAAGACAGATTAAGGGAAATAAACGACAGCCTGAGGAAGAAAAACCTAGTTTAATTGGGGTTCCCGAGGGCGCCGAAAGGGAGGGAGGGCCAGGATATGTATTTGAACAAATTCTAGCTGAAAACTTTCTTAACCTGGGAAGGGAAACAGGCATTCAGATCCAGGAAATAGAGAGATCCCCCCCTAAAATCAATAAAAACCGTTCAACACCTCGACATTTAATAGTGAAGCTTGCAAATTCCAAAGATAAAGAGAAGATCCTTAAAGCAGCAAGAGACAAGAAATCCCTGACTTTTATGGGGAGGAGTATTAGGGTAACAGCAGACCTCTGCACAGACACCTGGCAGGCCAGAAAGGGCTGGCAGGATCTATTCAGGGTCTTAAATGAGAAAAACATGCAACCAAGAATACTTTATCCAGCAAGGCTCTCATTCAAAATGGAAGGAGAGATAAAGAGCTTCCAAGACAGGCAGGAACTGAAAGAATATTTGACCTCCAAACTAGTTCTGCAAGAAATTTTAAGGGGGACTCTTAAAATTCCCCTTTAATAAGAAGTTCTGTGGAACAGTCCACAAAAACAAGGACTGAATAGATATCATGATGACACTAAACTCATATCTCTCAGTAATAACTCTGAATGTGAACGGGCTTAATAACCCCATCAAAAGGCGCAGGGTTTCAGACTGGATAAAAAAGCAGGACCCATCTATTTGCTGTCTACAAGAGACTCATTTTAGACAGGACACCTACAACCTGAAAATAAAAGGTTGGAGAACCATTTACCATTCAAATGGTCCTCAAAAGAAAGCAGGGATAGCCATCCTTATATCAGATAAACTAAAATTTACCCCAAAGACCTCAGTGAGAGATGAAGAGGGACACTATATCATACTTAAAGGATCTTTCCAACAAGAGGACTTAAGAATCCTCAATATATATGCCCCGAATGTGGGAGCTGCCAAATATTTAAACCAATTAATAACCAAAGTGAAGAAATACTTAGATAATAATACACTTATACTTGGTGACTTCAATCTAGCTCTTTCTACCCTCAATAGGTCTTCTAAGCACAACATCTCCAAAGAAACGAGAGTTTAAATGATACACTGGACCAGATGGATTTCACAGATATCTACAGAACTTTACATCCAAACTCAACTGAATACACATTCTTCTCAAGTGCACATGGAACTTTCTCCAGAATAGACCACATACTGGGTCACAAATTGGGTCTGAACCGATACCAAAAGATTGGGATCGTCCCCCTGCATATTCTCAGATGATAATGCCTTGAAATAAGAACTAAATCACAACAAGAAATTTGGAAGGACCTCAAACACGTGGAGGTTAAGGAACATCCTGCTAAAAGATGAAAGGGTCAACCAGGAAATTAAGGAAGAATTAAAAAGATTCATGGAAACTAATGAGAATGAAGATACAACCGTTCAAAATCTTTGGGATGCAGCAAAAGCAGTCCTAAGGGGGAAATACATCGCAATACAAGCATCCATTCAAAAACTGGAAAGAACTCAAATACAAAAGCTAACCTTCCACATAAAGGAGCTAGAGAAAAAACAGCAGATTGACCCCACGCCCAGCAGAAGAAGAGAATTAATTAAAATTCGAGCAGAACTCAACCAAATCGAGACCAGAAGAACTGTGGAACAGATCAACAGAACCAAGAGTTGGTTCTTTGAAAGAATTAATAAGATAGATAAACCATTAGCCAACCTTATTAAAAAAAAAAGAGAGAGAAGACTCAAATTAATAAAATCATGAATGAGAAAGGAGAGATCACTACCAACACCAAGGAAATACAAATGATTTTAAAAGCATATTATGAACAGCTATACGCCAATAATTTAGGTAATCTAGAAGAAATGGACGCATTCCTGGAAAGCCACAAACTACCAAAACTGGAACAGGAAGAAACAGAAAACCTGAACAGGCCAATAACCAGGGAGGAAATTGAAGCAGTCATCACAAACTTCCCAAGACACAAGAGTCCAGGGCTGGATGCCTTCCCAGGGGAATTCTATCAAATGTTTAGAAGAAACAATACCTATTTTCCTAAAGCTGTCCCGAAAGATAGAAAGGGATGGAGTACTTCCAAACTCGTTCTATGAGGTCAGCATCACCTTAATTCCAAAACCAGACAAAGACCTCACCAAAAAGGAGAATTACAGACCAATATCCCTGATGAACATGGATGCAAAAATTCTCAACAAGATACTAGCGAATTGGATCCAACAGTACATTAAGAAAATTATTCACCATGACCAAGTAGGATTTATCCCCGGGACACAAGGCTGGTTCAACACTCGTAAAACAATCAGTGTGATTCATCATATCAGCAAGAGCAAAACCAAGAACCATATGATCCTCTCATTAAATGCAGAGAAAGCATTTGACAAAATACAGCATCCATTCCTGATCAAAACTCTTCAGAGTGTAGGGATAGAGGGAACATTCCTCAACATCTGAAAGCCATCTACGAAAAGCCCACAGCAAATATCATTCTCAATGGGGAAGCACTGGGAGCCTTTCCCCTAAGGTCAGGAACAAGACAGGGATGTCCACTCTCACCACTGCTATTCAACATAGTACTGGAAGTCCTAGCCTCAGCAATCAGACAACAAAAAGACATTAAAGACATTCAAATTGGCAAAGAAGAAGTCAAACTCTCCCTCTTCACCGATGACATGATACTCTACATAGAAAACCCAAAAGCCTCCACCCCAAGATTGCTAGAACTCATACAGCAATTTCGCAGTGTGGCAGGATACAAAATCAATGCCCAGAAGTCAGTGGCACTTCTATACACTAACAATGAGACTGAAGAAAGAGAAATTAAGGAGTCAATCCCATTTACAATTGCACCCAAAAGCATAAGATACCTAGGGAGAAACCTAAGCAAAGAGGTAAAGGGTCTATACCCTAAAAACTATAGAACACTTCTGAAAGAAATTGAGGAAGACACAAAGAGATGGAAAAATATACCATGCTCATGGATTGGAAGAATTAATATTGTGAAAATGTCAATGTTTCCCAGGGCAATTTACACGTTTAATGCAATCCCTATCAAAATACCATGGACTTTCTTCAGAGAGTTAGAACAAATTATTTTAAGATTTGTGTGGAATCAGAAAAGACCCCGAATAGCCAGGGGAATTTTAAAAAAGAAAACCATAGCTGGGGACATCACAATGCCAGATTTCAGGTTGTACTACAAAGCTGTGGTCATCAAGACAGTGTGGTACTGGCACAAAAACAGACACATAGATCAGTGGAACAGAGTAGAGAATCCAGAAGTGGACCCTCAACTTTATGGTCAACTAATATTCGATAAAGGAAGAAAGACTACCCACTGGAAGAAAGTCTCTTCAATAAATGGTGCTGGGAAAATTGGACATCCACATGCAGAAGAATGAAACTAGACCACTCTCTTGCACCATACACAAAGGTAAACCAAAAATGGATGAAAGATCTAAATGTGAGACAAGATTCCATCAAAATGCTAGAGGAGAACACAGGCAACACCCTTTTTGAACTCGGCCACAGTTAACTTCTTGCAAGATACATCCACGAAGGCAAAAGAAACAAAAGCAAAAATGAACTACTGGGACTTCAAGATAAGAAGCTTTTGCACAGCAAAGGATACAGTCAACAAAACTAAAAGACAACCTACAGAATGGGAGAAGATATTTGCAAATGATGTATCAGATAAAGGGCTAGTTTCCAAGATCTATAAAGAACTTCTTAAACTAAACTCAACACCAAGGAAAGAAACAATCCAATCATGAAATGGGCAAAAGACATGAAGAGAAATCTCACAGAGGAAGACATAGACATGGCTAACATGCACATGAGAAAATGCTCCGCATCACTTGCCATCAGGGAAATACAAATCAAAACCACAATGAGATACCACCTCACCCCAGTGAGAATAGGGAAAATTAACAAGGCAGGAAACCACAAATGTTGGAGAGGGTGCGGAGAAAAGGGACCCCTCTTGCACTGTTGGTGGGCATGTGAACTGGTGCAGCCATTCTGGAAAACTGTGTGGAGGTTCCTCAAAGAGTTAAAACTAGACCTGCCCTACGACCCAGCAATTGCACTGCTGGGGATTTATCCCAAAGATGCAGATGCAGTGAAATCCCGGGACACCTGCACCCCGATGTTTCTAGCAGCAATGGCCACAATAGCCAAGCTGTGGAAGGAGCCTCGGTGTCCATCAAAAGATGAATGGATAAAGAAGATGTGGTTTATGTATACAATGGAATATTACTCAGCCATTAGAAATGACAAATACCCACCATTTGTTTCGACGTGGATGGAACTGGAGGGTATTATGCTGAGTGAAGTAAGTCAGTCGGAGAAGGACAAACATCATATGTTCTCATTCATCTGGGGAATATAAATAATAGTGAAAGGGAATAGAAGGGAAGGGAGAAGAAATGGGTAGGAAATATCAGAAAGGGAGACAGAACATGAAGACTCCTAACTCTTAGAAACGAACTCTGGGGTAGTGGAAGGGGAGGAGGGTGGGGGGTGGGGGTGAATGGGTGACGGGCACTGAGGGGGGCACTTGACGGGATGAGCACTGGGTGTTATTCTTTATGTTGGCAAATTGAACACCAATAAAAAATAAATTTATTATTAAAAAACAAAAATAAATAAAATAAAATAAAATAAAATAAAACAAAATAAAATAAAATAAAGACAATGTTGTGAAAGTTGTATGGCAGGGAAGAAGAGGAGATGCTAACCACCTAGCCCCAGGGACCACAGCCCTGATCTGAACATATAAAAAATTACTAAGACTGTGATCATAGGTTAGCAAACCTCAAGGAAATAGTTAGAAAGAGGCTCTGTAACTTATATTGAAGAAGGTCATGGTATTTGGTGAAATATTGATGACTTTAAATGAGGGCCACAGTATTTGTCTCAGAGTGGAGGACTGAGGTTCAGCTTGGAGCATGTGTGGGTGGGGCACTATCTGGTAGAGCAGGTGATGTTCTCATTAGTATCTATGAAAACTACAGGAGGGTATGCCTGAAGACCCAGCAAGGCCCCTCCTCAGTGGCTCAAATACAGGTAGAGACCTGCATTGAGCCTTCATAGAGACTTGGCACTGCACAGAGACGGCTCTAGGGGCTTAGCCCAAAATATAAGAAAGTCTCCATCTGAGGGGTCCAAATGCCTGAGCTGAGGATTTGCTTTGAATAATTCCACCTACTCCCTGGTGTCCAAGGAGAAGTTGCAGGTCATCAGGCCTTGGGTTGGCTCTGTGCCCTCTGCTGATTCTCCCAGAAGGGACTGCAGGTTACCCTGACCCCACCCACCAGTCCTATTGGCTCTACACTCAGGGAGATCCTAGCAGTGGCTGCCCAGGGAGGTGTGCATGATGTCTGCTGCCTCAGCAGAGCACTGATCACTGCACAAAATTCAGCCCTTCCCTAGAGGTTACCTGTCACTGGGTGTATAAATGGGCCATCATGCTCCATTCATCTTGGGTGCAGCTGTGTACTGCATTTACTACCCGCCTTCTGGAATCTCTCTTTCTCTCACTCACTCTCCCTGCCCTGTTGTCCTCCAAGGCCACACCAGGCTGACTTCCTCAGTCTCAGATCTGGAGCCCTTGAAATCAATCAGCACAACCACAGTTCCATCTGTGCTGGGACAAAATTGATTAACTTGCAAGTGTTCCCAGCCTTACAGCTCTTTCTCACCCTCAGGGGCAATTTAGAATCTGGTCTCTAGCTGCCACCTGTTCAGCACTCCCTCCTCTGCTCTGTGGGGAGAGGTTTTCTTTCCCATCAGATATTGTGGCTTCAGTGATGCAGAACCATGAGAGTAGGAGGAAAATCCTAAACTACGGGTTCATGGGCAAACAGTAGGTCTCATTCATGCAAAACATGGCTGAAAATCAGAGCAGGAGGGATGTGGAAGTTGAAGTAGGGGGTAAAATGAAATTGGGGATGGAGCTGGATGAGAAGGATAAGAGTGATAGGGTGACATGTGTTGCATTCAGTCTGATATTCCTCAAGGGAACTATAAAAATAAATTCCCTTTTAGTTACTTGTAGCTTCTGAGCTCTAGTTCTTGAATGGGATGGGACCATGTGGGTGTCTGCATTCCCAACAGTCACTCTTGTGTGGTTCTTCTAGTGCTGGGTGAGCTAGACTTGTCTTTCTAGCCAGACTGTAGGTTGCTTTGAGGAAAGGAACCATATTTCATCTTGCCCCCCAGGGACACACTGAGAGTGCTTTCCAAAGCTTAGTGAGGTCTAGGAGACTCTTTAGCCCCTTCCCTCTGCATCTCCCCAGCTTCTGGTTGTTCAGTCCCCAGGCCCCAGAGCACCAGCATTGAATGGAATAGTTCCCTTGAGCCAGAAATTCTCTTTTCATTGTTCATTTGGAAATTCTTAAGAGCTGTGAGTGATTCCATGAGTCAGGCTAACCTGCTTTTGGAATAGAGTCTATCAGAGATGATATTATGGGTGGAATGTTTATGTGATCCCCAAAATAATGTGTTGAAGCCCTAGCCCTAGTTTAGGGTATTTGGAGGAGGAGCCTTTGAGAGGTAATTAGGTCTAGATGAAGTCATGATTAGCGTCCTTATAAGAAGAGAAAGGGGGCAGCCCCGGTGGCACAGCGGTTTAGTGCCGCCTGCAGCCCAAGGTGTGATCCTGGAGACCCGGGATCGAATCCCATGTCGGGCTCCCTGCATGGAGCCTGCTTCTCTCTCTGCCTGTGTCTCTGTCTCTCTTTCGCTCTCTCTGAATAAATAAATAAATAAATAAATAAATAAATAAATAAATAAATAAATCTTAAAAAAAAAAAAAGAAGAAGAAGAAGAGAAAGGGACCAGGGTTCACTTTGTCCATCATGTGAGGACACAGCAACCCGGTGGCCTTGTGTAACCAGGAAGGGAGCCCTCATCAATGAATCTATTGGCAACTTGATCTCAGACCTCAGCCTCAGACTACAAGAAATAAATGTTTGTAAGCCACCCAGCCTTTGGTATTTTTGTTATAGCAGCCCAGGCTGACAGATAGTATCAGGCTAGGACCTGGGAAGATGATTTTGTCTTTTTCTTATGGCTCCTCCTGCACCTCTCTTGTACAATATGACAGTTACCACAGCAGGCAACTGGGAGGGGCTTGGGAGACTCAGAGGTGGATCAGTCTCAGATTCTTCTTTTGGGCTCTTAAGGCAAGGAGAGGAACCAGCTAGACTCAACTATAGGATACAGCAGGTGCCCAGTGCTCAAAAGCATCACCACTCCCTCTGCCATCACTATTGGTAAGTATCATTTCATTTCTCAGCCAAGGCTTCAAGGCATTCAGCAAGACAGTAGCAGAATTGTGAGTGTAGCCTGGAGCCAACTGGCCTGATTGTGTCTACCTCAGGCCTGCTGTCTCCTTTTGCTTCTGTTCCTTGCAGCCCATTTGTAACAAGCATATGGAGTTTCTCACTTTTGGAAGATATTTGAAAGCCCGGAGTGCAACAGATTCCCCAATGACTAAGGGCACTAACTCAGCCTGCAGGAGCTGTAGGGTGGAGCTCCTCTTTGTCTGACCCTAAGGTCTGCAAGTGTAGCCTCTGCTCCTGGTCCCTGGGGTCTTCTCTGCCAGGGGGTATTGCTTTGCTATCTCTTGCCCTGGTACTAAAAAACAAACATCACCAAAGGAAATCAGGAAGTAATAGCCATGATGTCTAAGCTTGAGATTTTTGATGAGGTTATCTGCAAACTTCATCACCGCCTAAATTATGATTTCTCACATCCCATCTGTTGCCCATCCCAGGTTCCTCCTGCTGAATAAATTCATGGCTCCTCTATGCTTTGGCTCTGTCATCAGCACTGACTGGCCACTGCCTCTGTCTCTTTCTTCCCCAGTCGCCTTCATGAACCATCCTGCCTCTTCTCTAAAACCGTTCAATTCCCACCTTTCTGATAGGGTCCAGCCCCACTCTCCACACCCCACCTTCCCCTGCTGTTCCTTATGTGTGCCTAGAGCACATCCTCATGTTCTGCCTTGCTCACTGAACACCTGATCCATTGGAATGCTCACCAGCTTAGACACTGAGGCTCCAAAGGCATCTTCTGAGCAGAAGGACCTTCTGTCAGCCTCTGCTGTGGAACACCATGGTGGCATCAATGTCTTGGAGGGATCACCTGCTGTGGCCAGAGAGTGTTGGAGAGAGAGAGAGAGAAATTGGGTGGTGAGCACTCATGGAACCCTGCAGGGCCCCAGGGGTTTTATATCCTATTTTATTTAAACCTGATGACAACCCTGCCCATATTATACAGGTGAAATGGAGCACAGAGAAGCTGAAAGAACTTGGGGTTTGGAGCCTGGCAGGACTTGTAGAACCCCAACCTTGTCATTTCTGAGCCAGGAAGCAAGAAAGTTAACCTCTCCAAGCCTTAATTCCCCTACCTGTTAGATGAGATCATAGTATGGATGTCACAGAATTTTGGAGGATTCAGTGGGATGAAAGAAAGAGCCTAGTAGGGACCTCTGGGTGGCTCAGCGGTTAAGCATCTGCCTTTGGCTCAGGGCGTGATCCTGGAGTCCCAGGATTGAGTCCCTCCATCTCCCTGCATGGAGCCTGCTTCTCCCTCTGCCTATGTCTCTGCCTCTCTCTCTCTGTGTCTCTCAAGAATGGATGAATAAAATATTAAAAAAAAAAGAAGAAGAAGAAGAAGAAAGGAAAGTGCCAGTATAATGATACCTGGTCCTGGAATCCCTGTCATGGGACAGACAGGTGTACATTCCCTCAGTCTTCCTCATGTGTTCTCCAAAATGTTGGTCCTGGAGACTCTAATGGAAAAGTGATAGAAAGGACACACAAAGTTGGATGTTGATCTTGCATGGTGCTTTTTTTTTCTTTTCAGAGATTTACTCATAAAAGTCGTAAATATATCCATTTTACAGATGAGAAATAAGTCCAGGGGTCACACACAACTATTTAATGGTAGACCTGAATAGTAGAATGGCACACTGACTCTGATTCCACAGAGTGGAAGTGCCAAGCACTTCATAGGTGCCAAATAGATGCTGGCTGAATGACTTACAATCTGGGGCAGTGATACTTAAAGTGTGGTCTCTGGACCAATAGCATCATCATCCCCTGGGGACCTGTTAAAAACTCAGTTTCTTGGGCCTTATCCCAGACCTACTGGGTCAGAAATTCTAGGATAGGACTCAACAATTTGTGTTTTTAAAAGCCCTTCAAGCAACTCTGGCACATGCCCAGAGCCTGTCCCACTACACAGCCCCACCTGTATCTGTTTCATCATTAAATGAAAGCAGCCCACAGGACAGCTGTAGTCTTCAAGGCTTCCATGTTGCTTAGCAAAAAAAAAAAAAAATGTGTTTTCTTACTTGTCCTCTCCCTCCTCCCACTTCTACTAAGGGAGCAAGATGCCCAAACTCTTCTGTCCTGTCTCCTTTCCTCAGCAGTAGAGATGGCTTCTGATCAGAGCTCCCTGTTGCTCAAGCTCTTTTATTGTCATGTCTCATTAGGTTCTCCCTCATCCCTTTGGAGTTTGGGTTGTCATTCCCACCTTTGTGAAGGTGCAGAAGTGGAATGCACAGATGTGAAGAGATCACCCAGAGATGCCACTACAGAATGCCATGGATCCAGCACACAGAGGATATCTAATCTACACTCTTGGTTTCACACGTGGTGAGACTGATGTCCACAGAGGGCAGTGGTGCTGCCATCAGTTATAAGTGAGACCTGGTGGAGGTATGGGGTCCTAGCTCTCCAGAGCTCTTTCTGTGAAGAAAAAATTTAACTCAGATGCCATAGTAAGTGTATTCACAAAAAAATCAAGGCAGAGTCCATAAAGAGCATATATATATATATATATATATATATATATATATATATATATAATATTTCCCAAGCTTTAAAAATTATTTTAATAGATGATTTAGTCAGTAATCTGTATTTAATCACAGGCCACTAGTGCCTATGGCTCTGATTTAAGAGATTTGGGCCAGCTCTGCACGTGATGGTGAGGTTAGGGCTGGATTCACCAAGTCTGTCTCCAGGGAGGGAAGAACTTCAGACACAGACTGGTATTCCTGGACATTCTTGGCCCATTAGAGGAACAGTGTGAAGGCAGCAGGATAGTCACAGCAAAACCTCCCCACCCTGGCCATGGAGGGAGTGAGAGCCTTGGCTGGCCAGTCAGCTGCTTCGTGCTGCTCTTCGGGAGAATCTTCCTTGTTCATATCTGCAAGAGGATTTACCAGTTTCCTAGGGCTGCTGTAACAAGTTGCCACAAACTGAGTGGCTTAAAATGACAGAAATTTATTCTCTCACAGTTCTGGAGCCCAGAAGACCCCATTACGGTAGAAGGAGGGCCTCACTCTGGAGGCTAGAGAAGAGAAGGCTCCTTTCATTTAACTCCTGCTGGTGGTTTCTTTGGCTTGCAGCCATATCACTCCTCTCAGGCTTCACACTGCCTCTTCTCTGTGTCTGTCTTCTCTCTGTCTCCCTCATGTGTTTCTTATAAGGACATTTGTTATTGGATTTAAGTCCCACCCAGATAATCTAGGATAATTTCTTCATCTTTATTCTTAACAACATCTGCAAAGGCCTTTCTTCCAATAATGTTAATACTGACAGGAAGTAGGACATGGACATATCTTTTGGAGGCCACCATTTGGCCAACTGGTGGGGCGCTTGGAAGGACTTCTCTGTTCAGTGCTTTAGGGACTTTCCCTCAGACACTGTACTACTGGGGGCCCCTGGTTCTCACTGGCATGTGTCCCACAGCCTCCAGTTTGTTCTAAGTTTTGAGCAATTGGGCAATTGGGCTTCTATGTGGGAGCTGGAGTTGTCTTGGCAGTATCACTCCCTTAAATGACTTTCCCTTGGCTTCCAGTCTGTTACAACTCTACAGACTCAGTGGCCTGGTAACCAGCACAGAGCTCTTGTTGCTGTGCTTCTTGAACCTGGACTTAGCCTGAGTGCTTTTGCCTCTTACAAAAACATGGCAGTACTGTCTAGCCCCTCTCCCTAGCTTTTGTTCGAAAATGCTGCTCTGGATAGAATCCCTTCTGGATCCTAGGCTTGTTTCACCACCTGGCTCTCTATGCTGAGGGTCAGGGGAAATGGTGAGGGTAGGAGGTGGGAGGAGGCTACATGTGGGTGCAGGAGACCCAACAGTCAGCTTTATCCCAGCTCTTTAACTTCTCTTGAGTCTCAATTGGCTTCATTCCCATATCTTTTCCATTTTCTGCCATTGTTTTTTTCTGACATTATTTAGGGGTGGAGGATTTGACTTTTGCAAACCTTCCAAGCACATTATTACCTGATTGTCAGCCATCTAGGATCATCGACTATGAGCACAAAGGACCTCTCAGTAAGCCTTCTGATATTTCCTTTCTGCTTTCAGATGGGCTAGCTCAACCAAAGTGTAGGAGGAGGAAGGGGAGACCTCACTGAAAGCAGCAAGTAGTAGTCAACAGACCCCAACATTCTGATATTATTATTTTTTAAATATTTTATTGTATTTATTTAAGACAGAGAGAGGGGGAGGGGGACAAGATAGAGACAGAGATAGTGAGAGAGAGCACTGAAGGAGGTAGAGGGAGAAGGAGGCTGTCTGCCCTGAGCCAAAAGCAGATATTTAACTGACTGAGTCACCCAGGTGCCCCACATTCTGATATTATTGAGCCAGGTCCCCCAAAGCTCCATCTGTGGTAGACCAGTGATCTAAGTCCCACAGTGTAACTACTGCTTTGTGACTAATGAGAAGAACTGCCTAGCTTCCTATATGGGTAAGGAAGAATTCCTATTCCTGGGTGTAGACTCATACAGTTCCACATTTTTAGGGCCTGTCACTTGTAGCACCTCACTTTTAGGAACCAGTTAACATGTTAGAATCTGTTTAATTTTAAGTGACAGAAATCCAATACAAAGTAGCTTAAGTAAAGAGGGCAGTTTATTGTTCATGTCCAGAGGTAGCGTTTGTTTTAAGCATAGCTGTGTGTACAGGCTCTGGTCATGTCGTCTTATATATTATGCTCCAGATAAAATGACTGCTTATTCAGCTAAATACAATGACGTCTCACTGCACTTTTTTTTTATTGAGATGAAATTTATATCCTGTGAACTGCAAAGATCATAATTGTATAACCCACTGAGTTGTGACAAATGCATACACTTTATGATGTAGAAAATTCCATCATCCCAGAAAGTTCTCTCATGCCCCCTTCAGGTCAATCCTCATCTGCCATGGACAACTACTCCTCTGACCTCTATCACCATACATTAGTTTTGCTTGTTCTTGAACTTGATATAAATGGAAGTTTATATTCTTTTGTGTCTTGATTCTTTCATTAAATAAAATGTTTTGAGATGTCATATTGTTATATATGTGAGGATACCACTCTTAAATCTTTTTCATGGTTGGCAGACATATGAGTTATTTCCAGTTTTTGAATACTACATTAAAATTTCCACCAACAATCTTTTACAGGCCTTTTTGCAGATATATATTTTTCTCTCTGGTAAATACCCAGGAGAAGAATGGTGGCCTTGTAGAGTAAGTATAGGTGTAGAGAAACCTCCCCACTGATTTACAAAGTGATCATATCATTGTATATTCCCACCTGCAATGTGTGAAACTTCTGGTTGTCCACTTCCTCTCTGACCTATAATGTTGTCAGTCTTTTTGATTTTAGCCACTCTAATGGGTGTGAGGTGGTATCTTATGGTGGTTTCAATTTTCATTTCCTAGAATCATAATGATCTTGAGCACTTCTAATGTGTTTATTGGCCATTTCTATATCTTCTGTGTACTATCCAAGTCTTTTGACCTTTTTTTTTTTTTTTGGTTAAGTTGTTTAGCTTTTTATTACTGATTTGGAGAGATTTAAAAATGTATTCTGGAAACAAGCTCTTCATAAGTTATATGTCTTTTGAATATTTTTCCCAGTCTATAGCTTGTTTTTTCATTTTTTGAAAAGTCTCATTGGATGAATGAAATTTTAGAAATTTGATGAGGTTCCAATTTAACAGTTTTCTTTATTGGTTAGTAATTTTTATCTTTCCTAAGAAATTTTTGTCTTTTCCAAAACTGGGATGATATTTTCCTACTTTTTTCCCTAAAATTGTTATAGTTAAACTATTTGTTTAGGTCTGTGGTCCATCTTGAATTAACTCATGTCTGAGTTGGTGTGTTTGTGTATGTATGTGGTGTGAAGTTAAGGTAGAGGTTACATTTTTCCCATACATTTATCTAGTTCCAGCACTAATTTCTGAAAAGACTTTTCCATTAAACTCTTTTGGCATCTTTGCCAAAATTCAATTGAATTGACCATATATATGTAATTCTATATCTAGTCTCTCTATGCTTTCTTAATTACTGTGGCTTTATAGTAAGTCTTGGTATCAGGTGGTCTGAGTCACCCAGCTTGTTCTTTTGTTTCCAGACCAATTTGATTACTCTAGATCTTTATATTTCCAAATAAATTTTAAACTACAGATGTCAGTTTATACCAAAAAGCCTGTTGAAATTTTCATTTGATTTACATTGAATCTGTTGACCAATTTAGAGGAATTAACATCTTACTTAATAATATTGACTTCTCCAAATCATGAACAATATATTCTGCCATTTATTTAGGTCTTTGCTTCTCCCAGCAGTGTTTTTTTATTTTATTTTATTTATTTATTTGACACAGAGAGAGAGAGAGAGAGAGCACAAGCAGGGAGAGTGGCAGGCAGAGGGAGAGGCAGAGGGAGAGGTAGAAGCAGGCTCCCCACTGAGCAGGAAGCCTGTTGCTGTGAGGCTTGATCCCTGGGTCCCAGGATCATGACCTGAGCCAATGCAGATGCTAAACTGACTGAGCCACCCAAGTGCCCCTCACAACAATGTTTTAGGTTTTATATTTAAAATAGAAGTTTTGCATGCCCTTTGTAATATTTATTCCTCAGTGTTTTCGTTTTTTTATTTTCTTATAAATGATATGTTTTCTAGCTGTTTGCTGCCAATATATAGAAATGCCATTGATTTTGAATATTGACATTGTATTTTTTACCTTGATTAATTATAACTCAGTATTTTTTACATTCCTCAGGATGTCCTTCTAACAATTAAGTCATATGAAAACACAGTTTTGCTTCTTTTTCAATCTTTATGCCTTTTAATTTCTTTTTCTTGCCTATTGCAATGGCTAGAACCTCTAGAATAATGTGAAAAGATTAAAAGAGATAGGAGCAGATATAATTATGGAGAAAACATTCAATATTTAACCAGTGTCTGATTTTAGCTATAGAATTTTAGTTGTTGTCTTTATAAGTTTGAGAGGGTTTCCTTCAACCCCAAATTTGCTGAGAGTTTTTTCTTGAATAAGTCTTGAATTGTTTCAAATGCTTCTTCTGTAACTATGGTGATGATCCATCTAGAGTTTCTTATTTATTCTATTAATGTACTAAATTATATTAAATGATTTTTGAAGGTTGAACTAACCTGACATTCCTAGTATAAATGACACTGGTGAGTTAATTTTATGTATTGCTAATATTCTGTTAAAGATTTTGTGTATATGTTCATGAAGGAGATAAGTCTTTAACTTTCTTTTCTTGTCATACATTTATTAGGTTTTGGTGTCAGTCTTAAGTATGGTATGATAAAATGAATTGACAAGTATTCTTGCCAGCTATATTTCTGGGCTATTTTTGTTAATATTTAGAAAAATCATTGATAAAATTATGTGAATATGAAGCTATCTTTTTGCAATTTTTTTAGGAATTCTATTTCTTTAGTAGTTACAGATATGGTAGCCAGCCTCCAAGATGGCCACCAAAGGTTCTCACTTTTGATATTTATACCTTTATGTAGTCTCCTCCAACACTATAACAGAGTTTGTCTGTGTGACCAATAACACACCACAGATTTGATGGAATGTCACTTATGAAAAGATTGTAAAGGATTACAGCCCATGTCTGTCTCTTAGATCATTCACTATGGGGAAAGCTAAGAGCTGTATTGTGAGGACAGTTGTGGAAAGGCCCATGTGGCAAGTAATAGAGGACTCTGCCAACAGTCATTTAGAAACTGAGGCCTGGGATCCCTGGGTGGCGCAGCGGTTTGGCGCCTGCCTTTGGCCCAGGGCGCGATCCTGGAGACCCGGGATCGAATCCCACGTCGGGCTCCTGGTGCATGGAGCCTGCTTCTCCCTCTGCCTGTGTCTCTGCCTCTCTCTCTCTATCTGTGTGTGACTATCATAAATAAAAATAAAAATTAAAAAAAAAAAAAAAGAAAAGAAACTGAGGCCTGCCAACAACCATGGAGGTAAGCATAAAAATGAATTCTTCAGCCTAGTTAAGTCTTTGGATGACTGAAGCCTGGCTGACAACTTGACTGCAATCTTATGAGAGATACTGAGAGAGAATCACTCCTTAAGCTACTCCTAGTTTTCTTTTTTTTTTCCCTTTTTAGAAAGATTAATTTATGTTCTTATTTTTTTAAGTTTTTATTTAAATTCCAGTTAGTAAACATGTGTAATATTAGTTTCAGGTGTACAATATAGCAAGTCAGCACTTCCACACATTGTTGCTCATTGTAAGTATACTCTTTAATCCCCATCACCTATTTCACCTCCCCACCCCTCCTCTGTGGTAACCATCAGTTTGTTCTCTATA
The DNA here is from genome assembly GCF_003254725.2 of Canis lupus dingo. Taxonomy (NCBI): domain Eukaryota; kingdom Metazoa; phylum Chordata; class Mammalia; order Carnivora; family Canidae; genus Canis; species Canis lupus. The sequence continues at coordinate 24,636,601 of NC_064261.1, read as the reverse complement.
ATTTATTCTAAATGTAGCTTTAATCTCATTTTCCTTCGGCTTTATTGCAACATAGTTGACATATAATACTCCTGGACCTTCAGCCTCAGAAATTTGTGACATAAATGTTTATTGTTTTAAGCATCTAAATTTTGGGATAACTTTTATCATGCAGAAAAAGTGATACAATTGATATATTCAGATTTTTAATTTTCTTGTGTGACTTTTGGTAATTTGTGTTTTTCAAGGACTTTATGTATCTTATCAGATTTGTCAAATTTATTGGCACAAAATTTTTCATAATATTTTGTGCTTTTCCTGTTAATATCTGTTGCATTTGTACTGATACTTTCATTTTTGACATTTTAAAACTTGTATTCTCTTTTTTAATCATTGTAGATTTCTACCTATTTTAGTCATCTTTTTAAAGAATTAGCTTTTAGTTTTACTGTTACTTTCTATTTTTGTTAGTTTCTTCCTTATCTTTATAATTTCCTTTTTTCTACTTTCTTTTTTTTTAAGATTTTATTTATTTATTCATGAGAGACACAGAGAGAGTCAGAGACATAGGCAGAGGGAGAAGTAGGCTCCCTTTGGGAAGCCTGATGAGAGACTCCACCCTGGGACTCTGGGATTGTGACATGAGTCAAAGGCAGATGCTCAACCACGGAGCCACCCAGATGTCCTCTTACTTTGATTCTAATTTGCTTCTTTTTCTTCAGTTTCTTATGTTGGAAACTTAGATCACTGAAATTACACTTTTCTTCTTTTCTAATAAAAAACATTTAAAATCATAAATTCTCTCTCTCTTGTTCTCTCTCTTTTTATATATGAGCTACTTAGAAGTGTGCTATTTATTTTCCAATTCCTTAGAATTTATAGATATTTTATTGTTATTGATTTTAGATTGATTATGTCATGGACATAAGACATGTTCTATAAGATTTGGCTATTTTGAAATTTATTGAGATTTATTTTACAGTGTTAGATATGGTCCATCTTGGTGAATGTCCCTTTTTCCCTGAGAAATAGCATGATTGTGTGGTTATTGAGTGTAGTCTTTTCTAAATGTCAATGAGGTCAAGCTGGTTGACAGTGTTGTTTGAATTTTTGTATCCTTGTCATTTTTTCTGTTTTTGAAAATCAGTTACTGAAAAGCAATATAACCTACAGTTGAAGTTATAGATTTATTTATTTCTCCTCTAGCTCTGTTATATTTTGTATCATGTATTTTGAAGCTCCATTATTAGTAACTTACGCATTTAAAATTTTTATGTCTCCCTGATGAGTTATCTCATTTATTACTATGAAGTGTTAGCATTTATCTTTGACCGTACTCCTTGTCTTGAGATCTATTTTGTTTGATGTTAATATAGTCTCACCATTTTTCTTATATTTATTTTTTGAATAGTCTATTTTCCCATCATTTTACTTTAACCTGCTTTATAATGTTGAAGTACACCTTCTGTACACAGGATGCAGTTGAATATTCCTGTTATTGATCCAGTCTGATAATCTCTGCTGTTTAATTAGAGTGTTTAGCTATTTAAATCTAATGCAATCATTGGTGTGGTTGCATGTTAGCATGACATTTCTTAATTTTTTATTCTTATTCATCCCTACTTCATAGTGCAAAACCTTATTTAATTATTTATGGTACATTATGCAACTAATTTATTCCTTGAAATTCATTAAGAAGTGATGCTACTCAGGGCATCTGGGTGGCTCAATCCATTAAGCATCTGACTCTTGATCTCAGCTCAGATCTTGATCTCAGGGTTGTGAGTTCAAGCCCCACAGTGGGCCCCACGCTGGACATGGAGCCTACTTAAAAAAAAAAAAAAAAAAAGTAGGGATCCCTGGGTGGCGCAGCAGTTTGGCGCCTGCCTTTGGCCCAGGGCGCGATCCTGGAGACCGGAATCGAATCCCACGTCAGGCTCCCAGTGCATGGAGCCTGCATCTCCCTCTGCATGTGTCTCTGCCTCTCTCTCTCTCTCTCTCTCTGTGTGACTATCATAAATAAATAAAAATTAAAAAAAAAAGTAGTGTTACTTGGAATCATACATCTTATAAGCTTATTTGAAATGTCACCAAGGCTTGAATGGATAATTGTAAGCTTTTGCTTCGAAGAAATTTGAGGTCAATATCTTTAGGAATTTACTCTTCAACAATGTTTTTCAAATGGTGACTCATAAAGAGTAGGCAGTGAAATCAATTAGTGGACTGTAACCAGCACATAAAAAGGTAGTATAAAAGAGAATGAAAGAAAATACAATAAAAAATACTAGTTGCATTGCATGCTATAAGGGTGAATATTGTTTGTGATATTTTGTTTGGGGCTGTGTGTGTGTAAATGTTTTGAACTCTGATTTAAAATGTTTTTCTTAAAAAAATAAAAAAATAAATAAAAAAAATAAAATGTTTTTCTTAGATTGATTTTTAGAAGTCTGAAAAACACTACATTGTGTTGTAGAACTATGGAGAGTTCCATGTCATGCAATGATCAGGAGCAAACCAAGATGATAGCGGACTAAACTCTATCTCCAGAAGCGATCTCCAGAAGAGATGAAAGGAGTGTGGAGAGAAGGAAGGGTGTGAATAACCTATTTATGCATTCCCTCATTCGTCCATCTATTGATCCATATGATAAGCATTTAATTGAACTCTACCATTGATCAAGCAGAGTGTTAAACTTTAAAGATACACACACAAAAAAATGGATCATTCTCTCAGGAAACTCACAATTCAGGTGGCAGAGAGCCAAGCAGACAGTTATTTACCTGACAGTGTGATGAATCCCATGGTAACCAATCCTGGATGGGAGTTGGAAACTTCCAGGAAGAGGTGATGATTACACTAAGCCTTGAAGACTGAACATGTGTGTCTTACTCAGTTTGGGATACTATAACAAGATCTCATAGACTGGGTGGCTTAAAGAACAGAAATTAATTTCTCAAAGTTCTAGAGGCCGGGATGTCTAAGATCAGGGCACCAGCACACTTGGTGTCTGGTGAAAACTCTCTTCTTAGTTTTCAGATGTCAGAGATAGGGAGCTCTAAGCTCTCCTTTTCTTGAAGGGCACTAATCCCATCACAGGGACTTCTACTCTCCTGACCTCATCTAAACCTAATTACTCCTCGAATATCCCACTTCTAACACCATCACACTGGAGGGTTAGTCTTTCGCCCTATGAATTTTGAGGGAACACAAACATTCGGTATTATACAGGTTATTATTATGCATAGAAGATGAGAAAAGTATGTGTTACAAAAAGGGAGTGGTACATGAATTGCAGAGGCAAGAGGAGTGAGACTGTATGGACATTTAAGACTGATAAGATGGGTTAAGAAACATGGCCTTTATAAACAGATTATGATTTTTAAAATAATCACTGTAGACCCAATAGAAAAAATTAGTGGGGATCAATTGGTAGAAACAGGAAGATCAGTGAAGAGGATGGAGGGATTCTGGTCCTAAGGTAGAGAGAAGGAATATATTTGAGGGAATCTGAGCAAGTATAATTTAAGGATCAAATGGTTGATAGGATGAGGACAAGTCTTTATGAGAATAAGATGTCTTGGATGATTCCTGGGCCTCTGAGTGAGGCCTCAGTTGATGTTAGTATCACTCACTAAGAATGTAGATCTAGTATGGGAAATGAATTTTGGGGGAAAGAAAGGATACTTCCATTGTCATCATGTTGAACTGGATGCTGGAGCCCAATCACTTTAAGCCTAGACTGCAGAGAGGCTCACAAGGCTGGAATTCAGAAACATGAAGTTTGGAATTCACATCATATAATTAGAGTTTGGAATGGAAACATGGCTAGCTCCATCCAGAGTTGTGGATTCAGTCAGCTGAAGAAAATGGGGAATTTCATAAATCATCATGTAGATAAAAGTGATTTTTCAGGCCCTTATTTACAGTGGCTTTAGTGTGCTACATTTCCAGGGAAATATATGTTCTTGTCACCCAACTTCGAGAGAAGTAAATGAGCTTGAATCACATGAGTAGGTTTAATGCCATCCTGAAATTTAGTAAGCTACTTTGCAGCTTCTTTGTCCCCGTCTTCTTCTTTTTCTTCATTAAAAGTATATTATTTTCTCTCCGTCTTTGGGTACAAATTAAATAAGGCTGGTTGTGAGTTAAAATAAAAAAGACATGGTCAAGGCAAAAAGCTCATTCTTGAGGTCAAATAGCTCCTTTAGTGAGCATTGGTAAACAACATCTTCTGTTGGAGACCTGGAAAAAGTTAGTGATGGTGAACTTAGATCTCTACCCATTCCCGCGTGAGCCCCTGACCTAAGGATTGTCAGGATCTTAGGGACTATATCATTGCATGACACACTGGCTATAAACCACTTTGGGGCAGAGTCTTTGTCTTTATTGTTTACCACTGCGTTCCCAGACTGAGTGCCATACCTGGCATATAGTAGGCTCTTGGAGAGGTATGGGATCAATAAACAATGGAAGAACATAAAGCGGGGCAAAAATACATAACTAGACAATCAAATAGGAATTAGGAATGTGGTTTGAGTCCTGACCTTAGTTTCCTTATCTATGAATCAAGGGTAGTAATAATAGTTAACTTATAAAACTGCTTTGAAGGTTAAATGAGATAATATATAATGTGCTTCGGGCACTCCTTGGCATGTGGTAAGGGTTCAAATATTCAAATGGCTGCTATTATTGTTGTTGTTACTATTTTTACTGCTATCACCACAATATGTTAGCCAATCCATTGAATGAATTCTCCATACTTTAGCTTCTTCATTCATAAGATGGGGATTATATTTGCTGGCTTGCTTTTCTCCCAGGTGTCATAAGGATTATAAAATAATACATCGAGGAATGCTGAGGTTGGATTTCACTTTCTTAGTCTTGAGAGAACTGTAACTCAAAGAGGGCAAGTAAACTCAGAGTGAGTGGCACAATCAAGTAGATTATGAATATGAGAATATTCTGAAAAGTTAAAATTAATAAGCAAAATATAAAACCAACCATAACAATACTAATGCAGCTTTGTGGACCCAAAAGGGCATGGACTTTGGAATCATACGAGCTTCATTTTCAATTCAGATTCTCGTGCATTCAACGCATGAGTCTAAGGTTTTCACTTCTGTCTCCTGGACCTCTTTTGAGAACAGGAATGTGAGGCTGAATCACAAGGTTTCTGTAAAGATAAAAGAGAGAATGAATGTGTTTACATCCCTCAGTATAGTCCCTCACACTGTAGGTGTTCAGTTTGTGACAGTTGTTTTATGACACAGCTAACAAAAGGTCAAACCAGAATAAGAACATAGGTCTGCTGGCAGCAATTTTATGTCCCTCTTATATTTCAGAAGGAATGTGTGTCACTTGGAGAACTCTGGGTGCCCTTTAGCACATAGGAGGTCACAGTCAGGGCTATGGGCTGAAGAGGCAGGGATGCTGTAATACACCAATGGCTACCTTGCCTCCAGCAGAGAGGTGTCTACACAAAGGCTTTTTAGCTAAGAGGGGCTGAGCCATAGCCAGCAGGCAGGTAGGGCCCTTAAAGACATTCATCTTGGGTATCCCTATACCCTCTGCTTCTAGCCCATCCCAACTCTGATCCCCAATAGGTTTACAATGTCTAAGGGCAGACAGTTGTTAGCCAAAACATTGGAATGGTAAAGGTTAGAATTGAAGAGGACTCTGAGCCATTCCCCCTGGATTCAAATCCCAGCTCCACCACTTCATAGCTATGTGCTACTGGGTGAACTTACTTAATATCTCTGTGGCTCAACTTCCCAATCTGTAATGTGGGCTCAATAATAGAACCTATCTCATGGGTTAAAGTATATAAAACACATGTGACACAAGAAGTGACATATAAGTGCTCAGTATTCTTATTATTGTTATGGTGTGAGGTTGTTAGAAGAACCTCATTTCTGGCCCAGAGATTTTTATGGAGTCTTTCAGCCTTGCTATTCTGTGATAGGGCCTGGCACCTTTTCCTTGACCTGTAGTTTATTGTCGAATACCAGAGGTCACAAAGGTCCTTAGTGCCTAAAATGGCAGACTGATAAATAATAAGCCAGGGCTGTCCCAAAGGTCTGCAGCTACTCTCTTTCCTCAAGGCTAGCCTAGGCCTTACCAACATGCACCAAGTTCTAGATGGTCCTACTGTCCAGCAGGTGGCAAGACCTCTTGCTCTGGTGGCAAGAGGCCTTTGTAGCTCTGTGCTACCCATCAACCCCAGGATCCTTTGGGTTTTTCATGCCCATCTGCCCTCCCACCCCAGAAAATCTTCTCTACAACCTTCTTGTATCTCATGATACCTGCTTTTTAGAAACTCAGCTGACTCTTTGACATATCCTTATATAGTCCAGAGCCAGAAGGATGGCTGTCATCCCAGCTGGTTGTCACTGTAGACAGAGTCTGGAGTGAGCAGTGCCCCATCTGGTCTTCTTCCTGGAGATCTCAAATCTCTATTTAGTGAGAACAGCCAAGGTTTCCATCCTCAGGGATCCTGGGCCCCTCTCGCCAAACTTCCCAGTTTGTGGACATGAATGCAGTTGCCAACTCTCCCACTGCAAAACAGAGTCCTCACACCAGCAGGAGGTGGGCTGGAAGGTTTGGGTGGATCAGAGTGAATACCTCCTGGGCAGGGGAGGGTTTGGATCCAGCTGGGACCCAGAACACTGGGGTTCAATAAACATTTGCTGGATGTGAAAATGAACTGGTGGTGTGGTCCTCCTAGCAGTGCATCTGGCCATGGAAGGCCATGATCTTGCTCCCCCCAGGATGGACCTGGAAAGCCAATGGGAAGACATGTACTATGTACCAGGCACCCTATGCTTCTCTCCCGGAGGGAAAACAAGACATCTCCTTCTTGCACTCCCTAGTCCATAGATTCCATCAGTGTCTTGGTGCCTCTGCTAACACCTTCTTCTGACTGCCTCCTTAACCTCACCCTCAGGGTTGGTGGTTTTGGGGGATAGGATTTGCTTTTTGAGATTTTGTCCTGCTTGCTGAGTGGGGGGCACCTGTATCACCCATTGTGGTGAGGATGTGAGGATCCATGAGAGGACCCCAGAATTAGCATCAATCTGCTGACAGGGTCCCCCTTGTTGGACAGGAGTTGCTGGGCTGCAGCCAGGAATGTGGAGACATTGACATCAGGAGGCATTTAATAAGCAGTGTGACAAGGGATAAAAGAACTATTAATAAGGTATTTTGCCGACTTGATTCTAGCCCCATTAAACTTTTCTTTGCCTTATTTCACACTCCATTTCTAAAGCACCCTTTCTTCTCCCCCTTCCTTTAATGGTTCTAGCAAACCTGGGTCCTAATGAAGTCTGGCAGCATAAATTTAAGACCATGTGTGACTGAAGTGAACAGAAGCTTCCATCTACAGGAGAATCCTCTTGGTGGCTGGAGACATAAATTTGGCCTCCAGACTGTCCAATTGATTCCTCAGGCAGACCATGAGGAGCCAAGAGTGCCACAGGACTGTGAGAGCCATGACTGATGGCACTTTGGCAGTTTCCAGAGCTAAATGCCCAAGGTAGCAGGCCACTTGAGAGAGGTGACAGGCTGTCCTCAGTGCAGAGTTATTCATGTATTCACTCATTTATTCTACATTCACTGTTGCTGTCAAGTGAGTTTTAGACATCAGTGGTTACCCAGTCCTGTGAGGTAGGTGTTCTCTCCATTTTATAGATGAAGAAGTTGAATTGGGTCTCAGTAGCTTGTCAGAGCTCACATGGAGTCAGTGAAGAAAAAAGAAACTCCTTTTCTCTGTGAGGCTATCTTGTGTTTTCTTGGTCAAACACCATCTTTAGTTCAAGAAACTGCCTTTAGCTGGTAATTGCCTTTAGCTCATTTTCCCCTGGAACTCACTTTCTAGTCTGTCCTCAGACATTTCTTGTCTCAGTGTGGGGCTGCACTTCACTCATCTCACTTGTGATCATCATGCAGTACAGTGTTGAATCCAGGCTGGGCCGCCCGTTTCATGACAGATCCACATAGCTCGGACCTGGGTCTTCAGAGTCCCCATCTAGGGGTTCACTGTGTGAGACAAAGACAGGTCTTGGTCCCAACCAACTTGGTTTCAAATCAGCTCTGCTGAGCTGGGCCTGGGGTAGGTGTGTGCAAGCCTAGGAGGGCAGATGGGGAAGGGAGCCAGGAGAGCAAAATGTGGGCCATGTTGGTAGAAATGGATTGAGAATAGAATAGGCTCAAGATTTCCCACACATAATTCCAGGGCCACTGGGGGCATTTCTAGTCAAAGGGAATTGTATTCCCCAGCTTGATCTCTTCCTGGGCTTGCACTAACTTTGGGTGTTCCTGACATTGAGATGTCAGTTTGAGGCTGGCATTTAATCATCATGTTTTTTTGTCTTGCTTACCCATTCTTCTCTCACTTTTCAATTTTCTCTTAGGCATCCTTTACTCTTTCCTTCAAGATGGTATGGCAAATCTTGGTCTTTCTGTTGTTAATATGGTATTGATGCTGGTGTTTGTGTGATTGTTGGTAGTGGTGACTGGGGGGTAGCAATGTTTCTGATATTGGTGTGGGTGCAGATGGAGGTGGTACTAGTGTTGGTAGTATGCCTATTGCTTTGGTATTGCTGGTGATGGTGCAGCTAATAGTGATGAGGGTATCATTAGTGGTGATCATGATAGTATTGGTAGCATTGATGTAATGGAGGTGGTGATGTTGCTATTGGTTGTAGTGATCGTGGTAATGGAGGTGGTGATATTGCTGGTGGTGGTGGTGGTGGTAGTGGAGTAGTGATGGGGGCTGGGCATCTGGAACAAAAGAATATAGTAAAAAGAATAGAAGCCCTGAAGCTAGATAGACCTGTTGTCCAATACTGGCCCCAGTGAATTCTTATTATCTTTGAACCCGTTTGCCTCCATCTGTAAAAAGAGGATAATTATACCTCACACAATGTGATGAGGATAAGGGAAAGTGGAGAGTGTGTATCCCACTGAATTTGCCCAAAGTCCCAGAGCTCCTTCTCCTTCTGGCTGTGGGAGCCTTGCCAGTGCCAGTGTCCTCCAGGTGAGAGGTGACACCATCACACAGCCCTTTGGTCAGGGGTTTGGCAGTCATAGTGTGTGTGACCTTGGCTACTCTCATTGCCACCAGAGACCATCTCAGGATATAAGTTCATGCCTGTGTCTACCTATGTCCCCTACAGAGAATGGTGTGATGGTATGTCCAGCCCAGATATCAGCTGAGGTCTCTCCATCTTGAGGTCAAATTGGATTGCTTTAGTCTTCAACCCCAAGACCTGGTGTGATCCCCCAGGACTTCTGTGATTTTCTTGGATCTTAATCTCTCCTGGTTTCCTCTGACATGGGTCCCTGGTCCCTCTGCATGGCAGTGTCATGGCCAGATAAGAAAAGTTGCCTTCTCTGAGTTCCACAGAGCATTCGCTGCCACAGTAGCATTTGGAAGCAAAGAATACCTCATAGAAGGTCAATACAGAGGATGCAGGAGGGAGCTTTCATCATTGTACCCTCAGTGAATTATGTAAACATCCTTCTAGGTCATTTCTGTTCCTCAGCACCCTTTGTCTATCTCAGTCTATCTCTAATCACAAAGACTCCTGCAGGTTCCTGCAGAACCTGGCCTTTCTCTCCTCAGCCTCACCCAGCTTGCAGAATCACCAGCTCCTTGGCTTCCTCTGTCCTCCACTCATTAGGGCTCACCACGGAGTGGACCTGCTCTGTAGAATGCAGCCAGGTTATAAATGAGATATCTCTCCCTATGATTATACCTAGGCTGACAGTTGGCTGGTACCTCCATCACAGAGGACAAGAATTCTGTAAAGCCCTATCTTCTTTGTTTCCTCTCTTCCTGCCACCATCCCTGGCCTCAATGAACCAGTTGGTTCTGAGGACCACCTCCACTAGCCCCTTTCCATTCCAAAAGAGTTTGGTCCTTCGGGAGAGAGTCAGAAGCTGGCCAGGTATTCCCTGGGGCAAAAGCCATTAGTAACGGGCCTGGGGGATAGATGGGTCCAGCACCCCTCCATCAGATACCCCTTGGTTGCTGAGTCAAGTACTGTAGCCCTTTCCCAACTCATTCAGTAGATGCATGTGGAGGGCTTGTATGTCTCTTCCCAAGAGCCTGTGTGCCAGAAGAGGGTATCTCAGTGAACACGGAAATACCCTATCCCCTCAGTAGGGTATTTACTGGTATTTCAGTTACTTCTTGCTGAATCAGCCAAGAGGCAAAAGGAGGCTGCCAGCTGTCACTTATTTTGCCCTTGTGGAGACTCCAGGTGTTTGTCTCTTCCTCATCTCTCTAAGCCTGCTGGATCCTCTTTGGAGATGTGATGATGATAGTGATAATGATGATGCTAACTATTTAATTATCACCTACTTTGTTCTGGCATTTTATTTCACTGAATCCTTACAGCAACTTTACAAGAGATGCTCTAGTAGCAGCACTTTACAGGTGGGAAAACTGAGGCCCAGCGGGGTTCAGGGGGTTGCCTTAGTCTCAGAGTTGATAAATGTTAGAGTAAACATTCAAATCAACTCTCTGAGTCTGAAGCCCCGCTTCACTCCCACAGACCACAGCAGCCTGAACTCCACACATATGGTCTACCAAGTTCATGGATACCCAGTGGATCAGGGTCACTGGAAGAAATCTAAGTTTTGCTGACCCCCTTAGGATTCTCTGGATTAAAAATAAAATTAAAACAACATATAGAAGATTTTGTTTCTTTTTAAAGTATAAAACCCAACCTGGGGGATCCTTGGGTGGCCCAGCGGTTTAGCATCTGCCTTTGGCCCAGGGCATGATTCTGGAGTCCCGGAATCGAGTCCCATGTCGGGCTTCATGCAGGGAGCCTTCTTCTCCCTCTGCCTGTGTCTCTGCCTCTCTCTCTCTCTTTCTCTCTCTCTCTCTGTCTTTCATGAATATATAAATAAATCTTTTAAAAAAAAAAAGAAAAAGCCTAACCTGGAAGTGTTAGGGGGTTTTGTCTGAGAGTTTAGGGAAGGAGGGCAAAATTTATCAAGAGTCTGTATTGTACCTGGCACTTTTCATACAACATGACATATCATCCTTGCATTAGGCCTAAAGGGTTAGTCTTTTTGTCCCTGTCTTACTAGTCAGCAAATTGAGAGGTACAGTAAGTGGTAGAATCAGGGTCAAATCAGTGTCTATGATTCCAGTGCCTCTGTGTTTCATCCTTTTGCTGTGCTGTTCCAGAGGGGGAAGCCCATAACCCCTTCAGCCTTGTAAAGTGGAAGTAAGAACTCCCATATCTCAGGGCCTGGCAGGCCTGTTGCCATTGGGAAGGAGAGTACCTGCTCAGAGAATCAGGCATTTGCACAAGGCCACCCAGCAGGGCTCAGTCTTTAAGCTCAGTGTCCTTTCCTTTGTTTTCCTGTCTTTGAGATTTTCCTTTGTCTCTGTGTCCCGGCAAACAGGAAAATGGCACACCCTGCCTGATATCTGTGGCTTCTCATATCAGGGCTCAGGACTGTGGGTCAGGTGGGCTTGTTGCTCTTGCCTTAGTCCCTGTCTCTGATTCCTCATCCTCTGGTCACAAGATTGAGTCAGATGAAAAACAAATCTGGCTCTAGGTGCACAGTTCCACTGCCCATGGATGGTAGTGAGGAGCTACTATCTGTATATCACATACTGAGAGAACATCACTTGTTCCAATGATCATTGCAATAGTAACTGCCCTAGTTTAGTAGGTTAAAGTATCACTCATTTTGTTATGCTCATAATCTGAGGGTCAGGGATTGGGACAGAGGTCAGCAGGGCTATTCTTCTGTTCCACATGGCATGACTGGTGGTATTCAGCTGGCAGCTCAAGGTTGCAAGGAAGCATCACTTCCATGCCTGGTGCCCTGAGAGGAGGTGTAAGGTAGAGGGTGGGGGGCTGATTGGGCTTGGCTGGGTCCCTCCTCTCTGTCCAGGTGGTTCCCCTAGCCAGGGAACAGGACTTCTTATATGGCAACCCTGGATTCCAAAAGTGAGCATTCCAAAAGATGAGATATCAAAGTTGCCAGTCTTGAATTCAGAGCCAGAAATTGGCACCAGATCACTTTTGACATCTTCTGTTGGTGAAAATAGACACAGAACCCAACCAATTCAAAGGGAGAAAATACCACATGTCCTAACGGTAGTATAAGAGAATCTGTGGCCATCTTAGATCTACCACAACACTGGAAAAATACGTTAAATACTTACATCCCTCCCAGAATCTCGCTTCTCCTGCTCCACTCTGCCTCATGGCAGAAGCCACTCTTCCCCTGGTACCTGGTGAGAGGGAAGTTGCTTTATTAAGGTCTGAGAAATAAGATAATCAATGTGAACCCACATCTTAGTGGGGGCTGGAGGGCTGGGGAGCACAAACAAGTCTCATTATGTTTCTTATCTCATTATGGTTCTTAGCAAGTTATACTTGATAATTTGGATTCAAATGCAAAAAATTAAGGATGATTAATTGATATCAAATCATTACAATAGGTGTTTAGTGTTTTGGGTCCTCTGATATTTCTAGTCACTTCTTAATAACCTTGTTTGAGTTACTTGCTTCTGTATGTGTTGTTTTCTGAGACTTCTATTACTTTACTGCCATACCATCTTTTTTTGCTACTTTCATAAGCAAAACCTAAATTATCATTTCATTCCATCCTACCCCATCCCATCCAAATCATACTATTCCATGTATGTTTTCCAGCCAACCAAGGTCTGCACATCCCATGCCACCCATTCCATACCATCTGCCTCAGACTTTTAATCTTTCTTATCCTCTTCCACATTAGCCCGTTCTTGGATTCATTACAAACTACCCAATCCCCCATGCTGTTCACTGTGTCCAGTTTATCACCTCCAGTGCCCCTCCTGAGTGTCTGCAAGGTAGTGATCATCACAGGAAATTCAAGAGAAGCCCACCATGTCCTGTCAAGTGACAGCATCCACCCTAGGGATAAGCAGCCTATCTGACCTTAGAGCATGGTAGATGTTGGAGCTAAGGTGGGGGGAAAGGGCTCAGTTGTGTGTGTGTGTGCTCCTAGGAGAGGTGAGAGCCAGTGGGGTGTCCTCAGATGCACAGGAAATAATTTGCATTAAAAATTCCTTTGCTCACTATTTCTTCATTTAACCATGGCTTAATCTTTTATTGTGGAAAATTTTAAACATACCAAGAATACAGAGAATAATAATCCTCACATATTCATGGCATGTGACAAATCTCATTCACCATTCTCTCCTTGAGTATTTTCATGCAAATTCTAGATGTCCTATTATTTCACCAATAATTGCTTCCATATGTATATCTCTAGCTGATATTTTAAGCATAGCCACACTACCAAAAGGAACCTATCAAAATAAGTATTTATTCTTTAACATCAGAGTATGTTCACATTTCCCCTAATTGACTAAAAAATGTCTTTTTATCTCTGACTTATTTGAATCAGAATCCAAACAAGGTCTGTCTGTTGCATTAGGTTGCTTTATGTTTTATGTCTTCTTTTAATCTCCCCTGCTTTTTACAAGAACCCTCCTGTTTTTTGTTTAAGAAACCCAGTCATTTGTCCTGTAGATATGGCTCATTGCTGCATCCTGGTGTTCTCTGGGATGTTGCTCCATCTTCCATATTTCTTGTAAACTGGCAGTCAGATTTAGATCTTGATTCAGCTCAGGTTCGCTCTTTTTGCAAGGCGGTGCTGGGGTGCTAGGGACTCATATTGTACTATATCAGGTGGCACAAGATATCCTTTTGTTTTTACCTTTCCTGGATGGTGGATATGTGTCCTCAGCCTGATACATCTTTTATAATCTCCTTGTCAGCTCTCTACCTAATGATTTCAGCAGCAATCCACTGTCGTTACTGAGATCCACTATTTTATTAGGAGTTGCAAAATGGTGCTTTTAAAATCCTCTCTGTCATTTTGCATTTACTACCTGTAGTTCTTTAATAAAGAGAGATTTTCCTTATGAAATATTAGTTACTCTAAAATATAGTTTGTGCAGGAAGGGCAGAAAAATCCTTGATTTTTGCCCTTTACCAACTTTTTTTAAAAAGATTTTATTTATTTATTTTGCAGAGAGAGAGAGAAAGAGCACAAGTAGGGGGACTGGCAGGCAGAGGGAGAGGGAGCAGGGAGCCTGATATGGAAGACCATGGGATCATGACCTGAGGCAAAGGCAGATGCTTAACGACTGAGTCACCCACATGCCTTGCCCTTTATCAATTTTTTAAAAAATGAATTGATTCTCTAGCAACCCCCGGAAGGACCAATAAGGAGTTTTTTTGTTATTTGCTTTTTTTTTGGGGGGGGGGGGGCAAATATAAACTCAGATTTTTAAAATCTTAATTTTCTAGTTAGTAGGGGAAGATAAAAGGAAACAATAGGTACGGACATAGCATTACAACATTGGTCTCTTCCAGGGATCTGAGCCATGAAATACAGTTTAGAAAAAGAAAAGAAGAAAAAAAAAAGATCCCTTTTTCTGAACCGGAACATGTTTCCAAGTAACAGATGAGATCTAATGATGTGTACAGTACAAGTTAGTGCAAAGACAACCACTTAGTGGCTTCTTAGTGTTTATTCTTCATTATTCTCTCAGGTTGAGAGCCTATATAACTACATCTCATTGTTCAGCCAGCTGCATTCCATAAACCCATAATCCCAGGTTTATTTATATAGAACAATGTAGATAGACCAACAATGTAGATAGACCAGCTGCATTCCATAAACCCATAATCCCAGGTTTATTTATATAGAACAATGTAGATAGACCAATGTTTCTAGATCCTTCTAGAAACATTCTTATATAAGGACTTCCTTATATCTCTACAAGAAAATCCTATGAGTTCATACAGCAAAGTTTAGAAAAATTCAATGGTGCCTCTCCTGCTTCTGATGGGGGCTCAAATTAGGGAGCTGCTACCAGCACTGTCCTTCCCACAATATCACATGGAAGTTACACATCAGACTCTGGTTTCAAAGGTGAGCTCCAGTGGTTAGCTGTGTGACTTTCAGCAAGTTGCAACCCCTCAGAAAGCCTCATCTGTGACTCCTCTGTGGAGTGGGATTAAGATCTATTTCACAAGGTTGATGATGATTAAATGAGACAATGTAGGATCACTTACTACAGTATCTTTAATAAAAGCACTAAATATACAGGTACTAGCCATGAAGATACATATTTGATAATATGTAGCTATATTGGTTCTGGGATACACATAATAATTTTACAAACACAACACAAGGCTGGTTCTATTTCCTTTCCACAGATGTAATCCATCCCTTAGAATAGTGACTAGCACATGACAGACATTCAGTAAACATTCCTTGCACCTATGAATGAGTGAATGAATGAATACATATAGCTTAGGTACCATGGCTTCATTCTGATTTTCAGTATTTTTTCCCAGAAATATCCACCATCTCGAAACTAAATAACTACTATTATTTTCATACATATTTTTATATTCTGCTATAAATGTATTCATTCAAACTTTTTTCTTATGTGGTAATATGCATAACATAACATTTATCATTTTAACCATTTTAAAGTATAGTCCAGTGGCATTTAGTACATGCACAATGTTGTGAAACTATTTAATTCCAGAGTTTCTTCATCCCAAATGGAAACCCCATCCTCACTAAGCAGTCACTCCCTATTCCCCTCTCATGCCAGCCCCAGGCAACCATTAATTTGCTTTCCCTCTGTGTGATTTGTCTGTTCTGGATATTTCATATAAATAGAAGCATGCAACATGTTGTCTTTGTGTCTGACTTTTCCTTTTTTTTTTTAAATAAATGTTTCATTTATTTTTTTTTGTATTTTTTTTATTGGAGTTCAATTTGCCAACATATAGTATAACACCCAGTGCTCATCCCGTCAAGTGCCCCCCTCAGTGCCCATCACCCAGTCACCCCATCCCCCTGCCCACCTCCCCTTCCACTACCTCTTGTTTGTTTCCCAGAGTTAGGAGTCTCTCATGTTTTGTCACCCTCTCTGATTTTTCCCACTCATTTTCTCTCCTTTCCCCTATAATCCCTTTCACTATTCTTTATATTCCCCATATGAGTGAGACCATATAATGATTGTCCTTCTCCAATTGACTTACTTCACTCAGCCTAACCTCCCCTCCAGTTCCATCCATGTCAAAGCAAATGGTGGGTATTTGCTTATTCTAATGGCTGAGGAATATTCCGTTATATATATATATATATATATATATATATATATATATATATATATATACCACATCTTCTTTATCCATTCATCTTTCGTTGGACACCGAGGCTAAATGTTTTATTTTAGAACAGTTTTAGATTTACAAAACAGTTGTAAATATAGTAGAGAGTTTTTGTATACCTTACATATGGTTGTAGATGTGTTTTAAATTCATGTTTTTTTATTTTTATTTTTTTATTTAATAGACTTTAAGCCATTACAAAATTTATCCTTTATGGTACTCTAACTTTTCCATCTTTGGCCAGTGGGAGCCCATTCAAGTTGGCTTTTTGATTGATATATTCATGAACTTAAAGAAAACCAGTTTTTGGGATAGCACCCAGAATGCAGCTGATCATTAGGAAGTGTGTCTGTATAGTTTGGGTGGGGAAAGAGAGTTGAGGGCAGTAAATATTTTACAATTGTAAGAAAAAATGAGATGCTAATTTGATTTCTAGGGAAAACAGCATTTTATACAATATGCTCTAGAGTTTCAAACTCTGCCAGCATGACTCCCACTGGGAGGAGATTCTGTCCTTATTAACAGATACAGGCTGGCCTTGCACCCCCAGGCTGTGGGGAGCCAGGGCCTGCTGAGCTGCTCAGCCCATGGTGATTAAGCAGGCCTCCTGCCACCTCCCCCAGAGCTCATCAGCCTCAAGCCTTTGGGGATGATTAGAAAGGGCTGCAGGGCAAGAGGATTCCTCTGCTCAGTTGGCAAGAGCTGTTACAGTTCCTCACATGCATCCTGCATCTAAGGAAAGGCATGGGGGAAGTTGTCAGACGTGAGCTTGCCTGCCCAGTGAGCATCCTCTGCCTCATACGTGGAGGGGAGGCAGGCCAGAGGACCAACACAGAGAAGGAATCTGCCCAGGAATAGGCTTTGGGTTGTAGTTTTTCAGTTGTTTTCTCCTTTGATCCTCACAATAGCAACTTATAAGTGTTCTGTATGGTCAAAGATAGATGCTGTGGCATAAGAGGTGGTAATGACACTGTTCTTGTCCTCAAAGAATTTGCAAAGAAGCACTTGCAAGAAACTTGCAAGGAAGCAGCACTGCCAGTCTGTTTATGAATGGTTAATAGTAGGACAAGACCAGAAATCTTGTCTTAAGAGCTAGATGGTGCCATGAGAATACATGTAATATTTGTAGTAGGAAGTCAGAGATAGAGGCTGCATCTATGTTATAATCAGCAGCATCACCAGTAGCAAGACTGTTAGGCTGTGGTGTGCTCCCATGCTGGGGCTGGCTAGGAAACACCTCTATGGTACACGTATGGTCCCTGATCTCTTCCCAGAACCATCAGCAATGATGATAATGGAGATTCACAGTGGCAGAAGCCATGGGTTAGAGAGAGTGCTTAGACATTCATGTGCACAAAGCAAGGAGGTGTAATGGTTAGCACGGGGCCTGGGACCTGACAGATCTATTGTGTGACCATGGGCAGTTCTCCAAGTCCTTGACATCAGATGGAAATATCTTCTCTCTATGGGTTGTTGTGAAAGTACACTGAGAACATGCTTGAGCCTAGCTCAGGGCAGGTGCTCTGTGATGGTGGTTGACACTAGTAGAGGTTTACTGAACATACCCAAGAGTGATGATGAGAATCATTGCTAGTTCCCTTCAAAGGAAATGTGTTTCAGTGGGATAGCTATGATCACTGTGATAATATAAATGCATAGTGAGTCTAAGCATGCAACTCAAGTGTCTGCAAGACCACAGAGAAAGAGGAGAAAGGTCTGCACCCAATGACAATGTGAATTCCTAGTGCTGCAGGCTCTGGTCTCCAGCTTTGGGTATTTAGTGGTGCGGATGCTGTGTTTCCCACATATGTCTAGGGACTGGATTTTGTGCCACAGCTGACAGTGGTAATGCCAAAGGAAGGGGAATCTTTAGGTGGCCTTTCTTGGGTAGGCAGAGCACCTAGCACATGAGACTGACCCACTAATGATTCAACAGATCTATCTTGTGAGGAGGACCTGAGCAGAAGATAGGGTGAATCAAGGCTTTACCTTTAGGGGCCTTTCCAAACTTTTGGTGAAGTAGGACACAAAGATAATTCATGAAAGATGATACATGATTAGGGCATTTTAGAAGAGGAAGCTCCGAGCTGTGCCTGAGTGGACAGGTAGGATTAGTATGGAGGAAGCAGAGAGGAAAGGCATTCTAGATGAGTGACATGAAAATGTATTAGACTTGAATCAGGAGACCTGGTTCTAGTCTTGGTTCCACAACTCACTAGCTATGTGACCATGGTCAAGTCACTTAATCTCTCTGAGCCTCAGTTTATTTATAAAATGGACATGATAATACCACCCCCATAGGGTTGTCATCAGGGTTAAATGAGCTGCATTGATAAAGCCTGGCACCCAGAAAAAGTTAACTCCATGGAAAAAAAAATGAGCATGATGCAAACAGGCCTTAAGTCAGAGTCCATGGGCACAGCCCAGAAGCGGACTTCTGAAATTACATTTAAAAGTTTGTGTATTTGTTCTTTTCTTTTTGCTGGACTAAATGTTTCATAGATTTATCAGACTTTCAAGAGTCTGTAAATTATAAAATATAAAGAGTCATTGCTATAGAGATTTAGATTTTAAAAAGTATATTTGCTCATTATCTTATTTGAGCTTACATGAGCCCCATGTGATTTGTTGAGAATTATTATTATTATTTATATACGATTGTTGAAATAACATTCTCAGAGAAACCTAGGACTGTCATGGGACTCCAGACTTCTGTGGGTAGCTTCTCCAGCATGTAGTACCCCATGTGCTTCTATGGTCTGTGGGGAGCTCATGGCCTAGGCAAAGTAGGTCAGCATATTCTATCTCAGTGGCCACTTTGGTTCATGCATGAACATGCAGTCCAAGAGTCTAATCAGAGTGAATTCTCCAATTTGTCACCATGAATTCCTGGATGCATTTTCTGTGTCTTCCCATGGACTGTGTTGTAGGCAAAGGTGAAGCTTGGGATTGCCACACCCAATTTGTTCCTATAAGCAAAGAAACCTCGGGAGTAAGGTTGGCCCAGAGAAGTAAGATGGGCACAGAGAAGAGGAGGTATATTCCTGATCAAGGTGCCCAGATTAACTCTAGATTTCTTCATACATATGAATCATAAATTCCCTTCAGTAGGCCAATTTAAGTTTTCTATTATTTACAACTGAAAATCTCCCAGTCAATATAGGTGTTTTGGCCAAGATTACACAACACATTGGTGACAAAACTAGATCATGAACCCAACACCTTCTGGTTCCCATTAATGACCATTTGGCTCTACCTTCCACCAGTTGGTCATGACCATTCCTGGTTTTGTTGACAGTTCAGCCTGTCTTTGGGTGAGAAGTTCCTGTGAATTCACTTCTTGATGAACAAACAATGCTTTTAAAATCAGGTTCCTAGGTGACCTCTCTCACAAATCCAAGAGAGAACTTATGAAACTAGAATTTGGTGAACTGGTCTATTCTGGCTGGGATATCTTGATCTCTCAAAGTCTGAATGAAAGGAATAAGCAGCTGCTATTATGCCCACACTGCTCTTTCCTCCTTTCATCAAATGCATATTGAGTGCCTCTTCTGGGCAGGATCTGTGCTAATTATGGGCTGTATTAGTAATTAAAGCATATACATATCTTCTTTGTGGGCCTTACAATCCAGGGGAAGACTTTCTGGCCTTGGCGGGTATATGGAGAGGACCTAGTGGGTATATGGGTACAGGCAGGTGGGACTCATTTAGACCAGGGAGGTGTAGCATCTGGAAATCTGCCAGAGCTGAGTAACCTGGGGCTCTGTGGGGGAGCAAAGGTCCACCTTCAGCTGTGGGAAAGCCTTCATACTGTGCCTATTGCATGGCCTATGTGCTATAGTGGACTGACACTGGTTGTACTGTGGACAGGACATTGGCATAAGTGATTGGACCTTGGCAAGTATATTAAATGGTCAGAACCTTCGTTTGCCATATAATAAATGTATACATTTACTTCATAGTGTTCTCATGATTATTAAGATAATGTAGTTGAGTATATGTTCTAGTAACTAGCACATAGTAAGTGCTCTGTAGATTTATGTATCATTTTCTGTCACCCTTATAGCAACATACCCCCTCCTTCATAAAAATATCTTCCAACAAAACCCCTAGACTAAACATTATTAGGAAAGAAAATTACTATTTTCTGTATCATCTCATCCCTAAGTTACAAAGGTTAATCTCAAGGATTTATTTGCATGGTATATATCTTTTGGGTTAATGCTTTCATTTATTGCAGTACATGTGGAATGAGCCAAGGGGAGGGCTATAGAAGAATGAGCTGACCTGCACTAAACGTGGCTCTGTGTTTATTAGCTGCTGTGTGGCCTTGGGAAAGACACTTCATGACTCTGAGCCTCAGTTTCCTCTTCTGTAGAATAGAGATTATTTTTACTTACTGCTGAGAATTTGGGCATAGATTTTGCTAGACTTGGGTAGAGGTCAGTTTTTTTTGCAGAAAGGCAACCTCATTGTATCAGATGTTTGTTTCATTCTCTGTATCCTCTGTTTTCTTGGATGTAAGTGCATTTTTTCCTCCATCAGAACACTTTGGAATTAGGAGCAAAGAGTTGGAGGAGTTGGAGGCTATGAAAGAAATTCAGCCTACTTCTTGACACTGGAGTGGCCAGCATGGCTTATAAGATTTATGGAGACTTCACCTGTCAGGTAAAAGCATGATGATTTCATGACTGGATGCTTTTACAGGGCTGGTGGATGACCATAGCCTTGAATGGGACATGGCCCCTGAAGAAGCAGCAGCTCTGCTTCTGCGTAACTCTCTACATATGGCCTTACTGGAGAATTGGAGGCAGCTCAGCTTCCTGTATCCATAGGACAGTGTTATTATACAATCAAAGGAGAAATGGCTAGAAATGCATTTTAAAAATACCTTGTGTTGGGTACCTGGCTCAGTGGTTGAGTATCTGCCTCTGGCTCAGATCATGATCCCCAGGTTCTGGAATTGGATCCAGAACCCCCATCAGGGTCCCCAAAAGGAGCTTGCTTCTCCTACTGCCTATGTCTCTGCCTCTATGTGTCTATCATGAATAAATAAATAAAATATTTTTTAAAATACCAGATGTCCTCTCTTTTCATCACTTAAGATTTGACTACAGGTTAGAGATGGTGGATTCCCTTCTCCTCATATCAGATTGGAGGATAATTCACTCTCCAGTGATAAGGTAGTTTTTTTTTAATTGAATTTAGAAATCGGAACATAACAGTTTGGATGTCATATCATAACCAGAAAAAAACACAAGCATATTTCCTTCTCATTACACTGGGGCTGAGGTGTGTGTGTAGGTCAGGAAGGGTCTGATTAGTTAGAACAGAGCATGCTGTGGGATGAGCATGACCTCATCCTTGTCTCTGGACATGCCAGACTGGAGCCATAGCTCATTTCAAATGATTTTCTGAGTCAAGTGGAAGATAACACATAAGTTGGGTGTCCCATATCAAAGTGAAATTGTGTGCTTCTCCTCCAATGTCTTGGGAAATCTTTGAGATACCTAAAATGTACAGAAATAACCAAGATTTAATAGTTGTGCCAAAAGAGTGATGAGAGTGCAACTGTTTTAGTTTTGTCATGTGATGTGTGTGTGTGTGTGGAGGCTATGTCTTCTTTTGAGTCTTTTTACTTCCAGAGGAGGATTTATCCCACCTCTCTTCTTTGAGTGTGGGCAACAGGGAGGAAACAGAGAAATGGACACACAACAATGGGTCTGTGTGACAAAAAGAGAAGGCAAAGCACAGAGCCAGGGAGAAGAAGAGAGGAGAAGAAATATGAGCACAGAGAAAAAAATTCTAGCAGAAACTAGCAGAAAGAGGGAAAAGCTACCCATTAGAGTGAGGCTTTTAAGAAGATGAGTTTTCCCCATTCCTATAAGGTGACCAAAGAAGGGCCAGTGTACTCACAGTCAGGAGGCCCATAGTGGGGTGATGAATAACCAGGGAGAGCTGGGCAAAGGTAAGAAGTTGAGGACAATGGGAGAGAGCAAGAAGGAGGGAAAAGTCAATACAGGAAACTTCTGCCTCTAGCCACTGTGGAACAAGGGCAGGTGAATGACGGCGTGGGGCCAGAAGTGAAGGGACACAGAAGAAAAGAAACATCCTCACTGGCACTGTCACCCAGAGTGATGTTAACCTTGTGTCCCAGGGGAGTGATGAGAGAAGATGAGGCTTTGGTCTTCTGAAGCTACTTTTCCACCTACATGCACTGGGGTCTTAAAGGGGCAGGTAGCATCTTTACCTGGCTTCAGGTAAGTGGCTATAGCCACTCCCCAGAGGCTGGCCAGCTATGCTTGCCCTTAACACTAGTGTGTGGACAATCAACACTTGTTGTTCATTGACACTGAATCTTCTTGACTGACAGGTTATGGACTGTCCCTGGAAGACAAGGGGGTGCACAGGATACCCAGATCCACGGCATTTTTCTCTGGACTTAGACCATTCCCATGTTTTGGAGCACCTCCTTGCAAGATTTCCAGCTGTCTTATGTTTTGGAAAATGCTTTCAGTTATAAAACAAAACAAAAAAACTCTCTCATTATGTAACAAAACTTGCTGGCGCCCCAATGCTGGGAAGGTGGAGTTGCCCATTTGCCAACATTTGTCGCCCATTTTACAGATGTAAAAACTAATGCTCAGAGACCCGAAGTAACCAGCCTAGGGCACACAGCAGTTAGCAGCTGTGCAGGCTTTCAAGCCCCCAGCTGCCTGACCCTCTCTGGGCAGAGGGGCAGCGGAGGAAGGGTGTGGGTGGGGATGGCAACCTCTGTGGCTGGTCCCAGGCTGGCCCCCCGAGGCCTGAGGGGGCAGAGACACCAAGCAATGGAGGGGCACTCTGAGGGGCACTCTGAATGCCCAGTGAGGGACCAGGATGTTGGGAGAGGGCTCCAGGCTGCCCATGCTGCAGCTCCAGGACACAGCCCCATGTAACCGAGGCTTCTTCTGAACAGGGCTGCCAGGAAGAAAGAGGGTCAGTATCCGAGCCAGCGGGAGCGCAGGGCTACTGCCTTTCACAGGGAGATGACAAAGTCTGGTAACTGGGTCTGAATCCCAGTCCCACCTGCCTTTTATGGACAAGCCTACTGTATCTCACTGCAGCATTAACTAATAAAATGACATGATAAATGAAAAAAAAAAAAAAAACTGGCCTCTTTTCTGTGGCATGTCAAGGAAGCCTCAGCAGGTCTGCAGCCTCCTCTCTGAACTGGCCCTGCACCTTGTGGGATTAGCATGGCTCCTGGTAAAGTCTTCTTTCCTTTACTCATCCAGCTGGGCTCTGCCAGTTCTAGGTACACAGGGCCAGGCCACAAGGTTCCCTTTGGCTTTTTGAAACATTGGAATTTATGGCTGAGAGGCAACTCTCTATTCTTTTTCTACAGTCTTGAGTTCACTTTGCTTCTTCTGAAAACAAATTTCTTCTGAAGGCAAAGGAAGCATCAGTGATTTAATTGCTAAATACAAAGGTCCACAGTCGAAGAGTTTCTTAATAAGAAAAGAGGGTCTAGGGATCTTGGTGCTGACAACATAGGTCTCTTCTTCCACATAGACATGGCCCTGAGTTGCCTCAAATCTTAATTCTTCAGATGCTGCAAATGTGTTTTCCCCTAGGGTGTGTGTGTGTAAATGTAAGGAGGTACCAACAGCAGAGACAGTTAAGTGCTCACTAATTTCCAGGAGACACCACTGGACTACATTTTCCAACCTTGATAGATGCTGAGTGTGGCCATGCAGTTGGGTTCTAAGTAATGGAAGCCATATGTATCACCTCTAGGATTCAGCATCCCAGACTTCCCCCTGTGCCCCTCCATGACCTTTCCCCTTTCTGACAGGTGGAACAAAGGTGACCCTGAAGGTACCTCCTTTAGCTGGGTTCCCTGAACACAGACTTTGAGGAGATTGACATGTTAGGTGGTATTGCATAGAGCTCTCAGGAACCACACATGTGCAGAAGAGCATGACCAGACAGAGTTCATATGAATTCAGTCTAAATAGAGGCCTTATCTGAACCAGGGGCTGCTCTGAAGCTAGGCTGGCCTGGCCCCTTAGAAATGTCCTGCATTAGGGAAAGGAGGCTGGAACTTTGTATTCCAAGTCACCAGATGTGAGCTCTCTCTAGAGGGCAGAGGATAACCTCAGGTAAGGTAGCACCCTTTAGCTATACCTCAAGAGATCTCTGCTGTGAGCCCCCTCAAGAGAAAACACTCCTTAGCACCTAGGCCCTGAGGCACCTGGGTAATGTACCTCAGTACCCACTTCTGTGTTGAAGGTGGCAGAGCACTGTTGGTCAGAGTCCGTGAGTGCTTGTGTCTCCTTTCTTCCGTGGGAGGTGGGATAGAAGATGAAGATGTGAGAGGAGGCAACACCATTCTGGTTTCTGCTGAGATTTTCCCTTTAACTTTCTAGATGTTCAATGAAAATATGCCTGTCAGAAAGAAAAGCAATCACCATAAATATTCTGTAAAACTAGCTAAGAAGGAAGCTGCTGAAAGAACAGAAAACCTACAGTATCCAGGGCTTGACACATTGTGGCTTCCCCCCAAATAGCCAGGTTTGGCGACCTATACATGGACACCTCTTTTAATCTCTTGTTATTCACAAGTTAGATGTTAGCCTTTGCTTGGCATACTCAGCTCCTGGGTTTCTTCTGATGTTAGCTTCCATATTTTTAAATAATATACTTAACATAGCAGTTCCCTATTTAGTTTATCTAGTATCCTTTATTCATTACTATAGAGGAGAAACTTTTAGTACTCGAACTTTAGGGTCTGCATTACCTCCCTTCTCCCACCATTCAATCAGTTAAATAATAATTTTTGATTAAATCATTATTCAATGTTTACTATGATTATATAAATACTATTCATAGCTGATGCTACTTGTGTGCTATGATTACATTCCATTTTTTTTGCAGTGTTTAACTTTTCTATTAGTTGACTTTTTACTTTAAGAAATTGATTAGTTTTCTATCTACCTGTGACTAATTCTTCCCATACCTATCAGTTATGTAAAAGTCTCTCTCAATCTGGTCTGGCAATTAGGTACTCTATTAGTTCTTGGGAGCTTCCCTCTTGGAGACTTCTGCCCTCAAACTTCCATCTGGAAAGGTTGTTTCAGGCTACTCACATGGCTATTGCTCAGGGACTTCCCTTCACTGTGCTTGTCTGAGCTTTTTAAACTAAGAAAACATTTGAGATATGAAAAAATTATATATTGGCTCCAAAAATAAAATCACAAATTAGAAATAAACGAACACTTAACTAAATAGCATAATGTCATGCCATCTCATCAACTGCAGCTCAACTCAACATTCCTTGAAATGGCTCTCCAACTCTGATCCAGTCTGCATATCTGGCTGGATCCTGAAAAGTCCCTAAAGATATCCCCAGAGAAGTTCTCCAGTTTTTTCATATTGGTGGAGCTGCTATGACAAACAGAAAGATCTGGATATATGTGGCACCTATTCAAAGCTACCCTCACAGAGAAGTTGAACTCAATGGGAAGCCAAGACTTCATAGGGTTATTTTTTTGCTCTTCCTGTAACTGACTCCTTTGCTTCATCTTCTTATCTTCCACTGTTATCAGTGTTATTCATTTGGTGTGATCCACCATGTATTTTCTAAGTTTCGAGTCATTTCTTAGGTCCATCCTTTTCTCTCCTTCTTAGACAAGGGGTTCTACAAATGGTCTTTTGAGTGTTAACTTTATTGACCAAAGTGGCCTCCATCTTCTTTCTCTCCTTATGCTTAGCTCCTCTTCCAACCCCAGGAGGGAGGCAAGATTGAGAAAGCAATCTTTTAGGGGGCACATGAGTGGCTCAGTTGGTTGAGTGGCTGCCCTTAGCTTGGGTCATGATCTCAGGGTCCTGGAATCGAGCCCTATGTCAGGCTCCCCACTCAGTGGGGTGCCTGCTTCTCCCTCTCCCTCCACCTCATCCCCCCTGCTTATGCTCTGACTCTGTCTCTCTTTCAAATAGATAAATAAAATTTTTTTAAAAAGAAAGCAATCTCTCTAGTTGTTCATTCCAATAAGAGTATTGTCACATGGTGTTATGATTATCTTCCCTTTTCTCCCCAGATGCATTTTCTACCCTTCTTCACCATGCTTCCAGTGCCAAGAAGTCAACCTGAATGGATTGCATCATAGAGCCTCTTTTGCCCTCAGCTTCCAGTTCAATTTGGTCAGTGGGGGCTCTGTAGATGAGTGAGAGTATGGGACCTTCAGTCACAGTGATCCCTCAGCTAGCATTTTTGAATCTGGAAACTGCTCCCTCTCCTTGCCAGCTAGCCATGTCACTGCTTACATCATGAAAGTGAAGTCATAGGCATGAACCTTTCTGTAGATGTTTATGTAGCTGCTCAACCTCAAGAAAGAAATGCTACATTCTTTTAGTGACATCATTTTTATTTTACATTTCCTATTTTGCTGAGAATTCATGTGTTGAATTTCAGGCAAATTGGTCTTCCTTCATCCTCCTTGGGTTTAGACTTACTTTGTTGTGTTATAAGCTTGGGAGTTAAAAGTCTCAGTGTTAAAATGCTTATGACAGCTCCTAGTGATATACCTTTGATTCCACCTGGTCCCTGGTGGTCAGTCCATACAGGCCACTGCTAAGTCATCCTTGTGGTTCCCAGAATCATTTCAGGTGGCTTTGCAACCCTAAACAAACACATGACTTTTTTTGCTCTGACCTAATCCTGAGGTATGCCTAGGAAAGAAGACAGATACTATGTTCAGCTCTTGATTATCTTAATGCTAGATGAAGAGCCTATTATCTTCCCCCCAGAAGGAAGCAGTTTTGCTTTCTTAAAGAATTCCAAAATGTCAGTTCTCAAACCTTCCCCCTACAATAGGAAATCTTTCCCCAATTTGAGTAATAAGGGGTGGGAAACCCTGTTCTGTGTCCCCCTGGATGCTCCTAAATCTATTGCATATGCCCTCAGCAATTTCTCTTCCCTTTAGGGCTTATAGCCCCTTCAGGGCTTATAGATTTTAGAAACCCAAAATCCAGAAAGGGAATGGATAGTCCAGAGGTGAATTTGGAGGGATTGAGAAAACCAAAAGGAATATTAAAAGAGGAAAATAGATTACTTTAAAATTTTTCTATATTGCTCCCACTTTACACCCAACTATACCCTCTTGGGTAACATGAGGTAGAAGTGTTAAGAAATGGTGAAAAATAAATGGTTGAATGCTCCATAGCACAGAAGAGAAAAAACTAAGGGTGGATATATTGTGGAAGAGAGGCTGGGGAAGGGCCCCTTGCGGGGATGGAAGGCTGGAGCTCAGGTCTACTGAGGGGCAATGAGGCCTGGAGCCAGAAACATTCACCAGGAATGAAATCCCAGGTCAGAATTGGTTAAGACTGACATCTACTTAGAGAGGCCAGCATCGGTAGAGACAGAGAACTTGCCACCTTTATCTGAAAAAGAGAAAGGACAGCCTTATCATTTTGAAGGTTGAGCCCAAGTCCTTGGAAACGGGCAACAATATCAATAATAACTTTTATGAGGGTGCTCAGTGCTGCTCATTTAATCCTTACTATAGCCCATTGAGGTACTGTATATAATTATTCCCATTTTTTGATGAGGAAATTGTGAACAAAGAGCTTTTTGTCCTAATCAGGATTGCAGAGTTAGTAAGTGAAATTCTAGGACTTATCTGCAGTTCTCTCTCTCCTTCTAAATCTGGGTCTCAACCATATATTTGTGTTACCTGCTCTTATTTTTTTGGAGCAGAAAAATAGTGTGGTTGAGTTGATGACAGCTTCAAGAGTGAGATAATAGTGAGTAAATAGTGATAATAAATGATAGTAATGAAATATATTAAAGACCAACATCACCAGAAATCTCATGCATGCCAGAAACTTTCAAGACTTTCTATACATCCTTATTTCCCTCTACACTTTCAGAAGTAAAGTCTGAGTCACTCGGTTATGAGATTGTCTTGCAGAAAACAAATTAAACAACCCCCACTGCTCTTACTGTCCTCAATTTGAGTTCAATTAGAGTACTGGTTCTTTAGTACTTACTCATTCTTGGCTCTACTTGGACTCTATTCAAAAGTTTCTCTAGAATTTATCTCCAAAAGAATTCTGTTATGTTGGACATCAGAAAAATGGAGCAGTAGCCAGCCCCAAGCTCTTCTCTCTCCACACAAGTTCCAAAAAACAAGCAAAAATGGTCAAAACCAGTGTTGTAAAAACTCTGAAAAAACAAAAAGCTTACATCAATCAAGTGAAGGCAAAATCAAGAAAAAGTCCATTTAAAACCGGGAATTCAAGAAAGTATCTGTCAAAACACTAGGTGACTACAAGCTAAGGAACAGGGATTTTCATGACCATACACAACAAAGAATACAGTCTATGAAAAAATTGTTATGACATTAAATAAACAGATGACTACAACCTTCAACAATCAAGAAAACACAACAAACTCTGAGGTAGGGAGAGAATCTCATTTTCAGAGTTCCCATATTATAACAGTCAAATGTTCAGTTTTCAACAAGAACAACAAAAACACAAGGCATACAAAGAAATAAGAACAATGCTCCTACAAAGAAATAAAATAAGTAAAAATAAATCATCCTTGAGGGAGATTAGCATTGGACATACTAGACAAAAACTTTAAAACAACAATCTTAAATATGCTCAAAAAGTAAAAGAAAGGTATAGAGGATTAAAAGAGATCAATAAATAAAGTATGAAAAAGTGATACTATCAGTAAAGAGATAGGAATTATTTTTTAAAAACCCATAAGTTCTAGAGGTTAAGAGTACAATAACTTAAAATATAAATAAAGTGTTCAATAACAGGTTTAAGCAGAAAAGAAGTATCAATGAACTTAAAGATAGGACAACTGAAATGATCAAATCTGAAGGGCAGAAAGAGAAAGAATGAAGAAACATGACAGAGCTTAGGTGATATATATGACACCATTAGGGAGACCAATATATGTATTATGAGAGTCCCAGAAGGAGAAGACATAGAGAAAGAAACTGAAAAAAATATTTGAAAAAATAATGGCCCAAACCTTCTCAAGTTTTATGGAAGACATGAGGCTAAACATCTAAGAAGCTCAATAAATTCCAAATAGTATAAAATAGAAAAGAGACCCACACTGAGACACATTGTAATCAAACTATTGAAAGTCAAAGAGATGATCTTGAAAGCAGTAAGAGAGAAGTCACTCATTATACACAGATCTTCTATAAGACTAACATCTAATTTCTCATAAAAATCATGCAAGCCAAAAGGAGTGGAATGACATATTTAAGATGCTGAAAAAAAACAACCTGTTACTTTAGAATTTGATATTCAAAAAACTGTCCTTGAACAATGAGGGAGAAATTAAAACATTCCCAGATAAAAAAAGAAAGCTGAGACTTTGTTGCCACTACATCTGCCCTACAAAAAAAAAATACTAAAGGGAATCCTTTAGGTTGAAATGAAAAGACACTAGCTAGTCACTGGAGGTTGTATGAAGCAGTAAAGATATCCAGTAAAGGTAAAGGACAAATATAAAAGCCAATATTTCTGTATTTTTGGCTTTTAAATCAATTTTTATTCCCTACATGAATACTATGCATAATTACATGCAAAAATTAGATAACCTATTTGAAATAGCTATCTATAGATTCAATGCAATCTCTATCAAAATTCCAATATCCTTGTTTTTTTCAGAAGTGATAAAGCTGATTGTCAAGTTTCAATGGAATTGCATGGGGTCCTGAATAGCAATAACCATTTTGAAAAGATTTGAAACAAAGTTAGAAGAAAACTTTTTGGGCAAAAAAGTTTTTTGACAAAGTTAAAATATCTCATATTTTCTTTCCAATTTCAAAACTTACTACAGAGCTACAGTAAATGAAACAATGTAGCAGTGGCATTCTGATAGACATATAGACTAGTGGAATAGAATTGAGGATCCAGAAATGAGCCCATTCATCTATAGGCAATTGAATTTTGACAAGAGTTGTAAGTCTTTTCAATAGGAAAAGAATAGTCTCTTCAATAAATGAATTTGGATTTCAAGTGTAAAATAATGAAGTTAGACTTCTACCTCACATCTTATACAAAAATTAACTAAAAATAGATTATGACCTAAATGTAAGGACTGAAGCCCTTAAAATAAAACAGGGATTAATCTTCATGTCTTGCAACTGGCAAGAAATTCTTAGATATGACACTAGAATTGTAGATAATGAAGAAAATAAATTGGCCCTTGTCATAATTAAAAACACTTGTACTTCAAGGGATATTTATCAAGAAAGTGAAGTGAAAAAACACAAAATGGGAGAAAATATTTGTAAATCATATATCTGATAAAAGTTTCAACAATGAGACAGATGACCCTAGTTATTTGGTAGAATAGTTGGGAAAAATGGGTAAAGGACTTAGACATTTCTTCAGAGAAGATATACACATGGTCAACAGGCATAGGAAAACCTTCTCAGCATCATTTGTCATTAGGCAGATATAAACCAAAATCACAGTGAGGTACCACTTCATATCCACTATAATGACTATAATTTCTTAAAAAAAAAAAAGCAAAAAGGGGGTGGTGCCTGGGTGGCTCAGTTAAATGTCTACTTTGGCTCAGGTCATGATCCCAGAGTCCTGGGATCAGGGCTCCTGCATTTAACTCTCTGCTCAGTGGGGAGTCTGCTTCTCCCTCTCTTTCTGCCCCTTTCTCTGCTCATGCTCTCTTTCTCTCTCTCTTTCTCTCTCTCTCTCAAATAAGTAAATAAAATATTTTTCAAAAAGGGAAAATAACAAGGGTTGGTGAGGATGTTGAAAAAATTAGAAACCTTATACATTGCTGGTGCATTCTTTGTGGAAAATAGTTTGGCAGTTCCCCAAAAACCTAAACATATGACCTAAAATTTCTACTTCCAGCTATATACCCCCAAAGAATTGAAAACAGGAATTCATACAGATATTTGCATGCCAAAATTCATTACAGCATTATTTACAATAGCCAAAATGTAGAAACAGTGCAAATGTAGAATAACAGAGCCAGTATCTCTCTGCTTTCTGATGAATAGATAACTTAAATGTGGTATATACATACAATGGAATATCTTTCAGCCATAAAAAGGAAATTTTAATGCACGGGATATCACAGGTGAATATTGAAAACATTATGCTAAGTGCAATAAGCCAGACCAAAAAAGGACAGATATTATATGATTCCACTTAAATGAAGTATCTTGAATAGGCAAATTCATAGAGACATTCTGCCATGAACACAGTTGCTTTCACAGCATATATTCCCTCATTCTTTCTTCCTAGTACACGCCCAGTTTGGTTCAGGAACAGAACTCTCCTGGGTTTCTCTCAGTAACCAGCACCAAGAACTGGACCCAAGTAAGAGTGGCTCAATCATGCTGTCCCATCTGGATTGCCTGTGACTGGCTTAGAAAGCCAGGGTTAAGCCAATCAGTGCACAGGATTCTTTGAGGACTGTTATTTGTCCAATGTGGATGCTCACACAGCCTAAAATGGTTCAGTCAGACTGAAAGGAAAATAGATTTATTACATTATGAGAGGTTTACTTTCTCTCTTCTTTCCTCTCTATGAACACGGGAATATTTCTTGGCTAAGTACACCCCCCATGGGGTGGAGTAAAAGTAGTCCTTTGAAGGGTGAACGATCTTTTCCCTTCTATTCATCCATATCTCACTATGAATATTCTAAAAACAATTGAGGCACTTATGTTTTGGATTTATATCATATAGGTTGCACTGTATGTCCTACTCTGTCCAAGTTGGGTCGGGGCATAACTGAGGCTCCTGTCAGGGAATCAAGGACATCCTTGGGGATAGACCTATTTTTTCTTTGCTGCTGTGGAAGGTGAGCCCCCTCCTCCTCTATCTGGAGCCTTGGAGATTCTTTCCAGCACAGCTAACAGAGTCCCTGTGAAATAAGTCACAGGCACTTCCTGACTTGAAACTGATCATTTGTTATGACATTGCAGAGTATAATACAGAGAAGAAAGCAGAGAGATACTAGCTCTGTTGTTCTAACAACCTCATATTCTGAGTACGCAATATAGGTGTCTGTTGAGCTCCCTGCTGTGATTGATTCTGCCTAGTTCCCCAGTGTGTCTCCGCCATTGGACTGGCAGGGGTCTGTCTGGGCATGCTCATCTGGATATTTGTTTCTTCTTTTGTTCTACCTTCTCAGTGGATGAAATGGCAAGGGGGCTCACATCTTCACCGTTCATCCCAGTGTCTCTTACTTCATTGATGTTAGCGGTGAACAATGGAACTGCCACTCACAACCATCCTACTGACATCAATCAGATTCCCTGAGGAAAAGAGGTGTTATTGATAAATGATGTCGGGACAACTTAGTAGCCATGTGGAAAAAAAACCCAAAAAAACTAAAACCACAATTTCACTTAATTTTTTTTAACCACAATTTCACTTTACCTCAAAATAAATTCCAGATGGGTAAGAGTTTTTAAAAATAAAACAAAATAAAACTATGAGAAGAAACTATGCTGATAAGCTTGCACATCTTAAGAAAATGGACTCATTTTTTGAAATTTTATAAATTATAATTGAAGGAAGAAGAAATAGAAAATGGTAACATTTCAACAGACACTAAATAAATAGAAAGGATAAATACTCCTTCCTCCCCAAAAGACCCCGATGCAGGTAATTTGTGAGTTCCAGTAAACTATCAATGAAGAGATGTTTCCTATCTAATTCCAGTTTTTTTTTTTTTTTCAGAAAGTAGAAAAGAAAATCAAGTTGTCCAAGCTCATAGTTTAGCTGCAATTCCAAAACTGTATAAGAACAGGACAAAAAGAATTGTAGACTTATTTTACTTTTTAGAATAGACAGAAATCTTAAACAAATTCAACTTGCTTTTTTAAAAGATTTTATTTATTCATTAGAGACACAGAGAGAGAGGCAGAGACACAGGCAGAGAGAGAAGCAGGCTCCTCACCAGGAGCCCAATGTGGAACTCAATCCCAGGACCCCAGGACCACAACCTGAGCCAAAGGCAGATGCTCAACCACTGAGCCACCTAGGTGCCCCAAATCCAACTTACTTTAACAAATTCATTCAATATGCTCAAAAAAGGTTTATCTCAAGAGTGTAAATATAGTCCAACATTAAAAAAAAACTCTTTATGTAATTATGTCAATATATATGCAGAGACAAATTGATAAAGCTTAACGCTTCACTTTTTTCTAACTTAAAAAATGTACTGACAATATACTTATACAAGTCTATACAAGTGTACAAACCAAAGAATACTAGCTCAATTAATTTTCATAACCTGCAAGTGTCCATGCAACCACCACCCATAATCCTCAGTGTCACCCTGGACAAGGACAATCACTATCCTGGCTTCAAATCAGCAGAACAAATATATATTATTCAATAAATGTCAATATTGAGACAACTCAGTAGCCATGTGAAAAAATCAAAGTTGGATTCATAGTTTATCTTTGTCTTTGCATAGTAAGTGAAATCATCCCGCCTGTCCCCCTTTGTGTCTGGCTTCTTCCTCTCAGGTTGCGAGTCATCGGATCCATCAATATTGCTGAGTTCAGTTGTAGTTTATTCATCCATCATGTAAATATAAGGCATTTACTTACCAATTAGGATAATTTGATGAAAATGTAGGTTGTGTTCATTTGGGGCTATTAATAATAATGCTGCAATAAATATTTTCATACATGATTATTGCTAATTGCTAAACTTGTGTATGTATTTCTTCTGTATGTACCTTGGAGTGGGATGGGATTGTGATTTTTTTTAAGGATGTGCTCTTGGGAGAAATGAGGAAGATAGTGAGGTGAACAAGATAGAGAAGAAGAACCCAAGTAAGGGCATGATGTAAGCCAAAGTCCTGTGGAGCAGAGCTTCAGTGACCCCACAAAAGACTTTGGGGGCATAAAATATGCCTCTCAGTTGTTCCAACCTCAGATGGATTTGCTGGGATTTCATATTCCTGAACCATTTTTGGCTAAATGGCTGCCATGGGGAGCATTTCTGGCTCCTTGTCCATGGGAGCTACATGGTCTCAGCAGTATAAGACCCATCATTGCAGATGTGGGCAATTGGGGGAAAATACAGTGAAGACTGGGAAGCAAAGACAAGGGATGGAGGGGTTCTGGGAGGAGCACTGACAGTGTCTGCTATAGTGGTTGTGCCAGTCTACATTCTCAGCCAGCCACATTGTTGTTAACACTTGCTGCATCTTGTATTCTGTTCAATTTAGCCATACTAGGAAGTCAACAATCATTTAACAATGGAAAATACTTTAGAAAAGTAAAACTACAAAAAGATTTCTTTGATAGAGTTTGCAAACCAAAGCCAACAGCAAACATCATACTTAATGCAGAATTTTTAGATGCATTCCTTTTAGAATCAAGAAGAAATTATGGATGGCCTCTCTTAATGCCAGATTTTATATAATATTAAAATCTCAAAAAAAAAAATCTCAAAAATACTATCCAATTGGAAAAGGAATAAAAGTTATAAGAACTAGAAGGAGAGGATAAAACTCCCCTTACAGGTAGATGTACATATTTCCTGTGTAGATGATTTTCTATATAGGAAAGATGATTTCTGTTGAATCAACAGAAAATAATTAAATCTACTATGAACGGTCATTGGGGTTGCTGGATGCAAGGTCAACTTACAAATATCAATAGCATTTACCTTCAACATCAATAACCATAAAATATACAATATAAAATAATAATATTCACAATAGTTTTAAAGACTATAAATTATTTAGAAATTGACAGAAATTACACAAAATATCAATGGAGAAAAATGTAAAAGTTAATTAAAGAACATAAAACATCTGAATAAATACTCATGACTGGATACATTAACTTCATTCATAAGGGTCTTACTATTCTATTATTCTGTCAATTTAATACAATCTCACCCAAATTCTAGCTTGATATTCTGAGAACTTCAACAGAATTATCCCTAAATTTATAGAGAAAAATGAATATTCATAAATTTTAAAGATTTAGGGAAAAAAGAGCAAGGAGAGGGATTTATCCTACTATTTATGAAGAAGTAACAATATTACCATAATCACACCAATGTGAGATTGATGTAAAAACAGGCAAATGGACCAATGGGACAGAATAGAGATGGTTCAGGGACAAACCCACATGTATATGGTATTCTATGACAGATGAACATAAATCGGCAAGTAGATAGTACTGGGAAAACTGACTATCTACTTTAACCCATTAACAGGAGGGGAATCCAGATGGATTAAAGGTCTAAATGTTAAAAGTAAAACTATAAACTTAATAGAAGATAGAAGTAGGGGATCCCTGGGTGGCTCAGGGGTTTAGCGCCTGCCTTCAGCCCAGGGTGTGATCCTGGAGTCCCGGGATCAAATCCCACAACAGCCTCCCTGCATGGAGCCTACTTCTTCCTCTGCCTGTGTCTCTGCCTCTCTTCTGTGTCTCTCATGAATAAATAAATAAAAATCTTTAAAAAAAAAAGAAGATATAAGTATGGGAGAATAAGTATGACAAATGAGGTCATACCTTTTAAAAAAGAACAGATTATTCTCCGAAAGGGAAATTCAAATGCCTCTTAAACACAGAAGAAAGAGTTTTAAAAAAATAGAGTATTTATTTATTTTTAATTTTATTATTATTTTTTAAAACTTTTAAGTAGGCTCCATGCCCAATGTGGTGGGGCTTGGGCTCATGACCCTGACATCAAGAGTTGCATGCTCTATGGACTGACCCAGCCAGGCACCCCCAGAAAAAGACTTAACTTCACTCAAGTTGAGAAAATTAAGTTAAAATTATAATGAACACATTTTCCCCCACTGATTGGATTGGTGAAATGCTGAAGTTCAATAAGGCTGGGCCTCCTGAGTGGAGTTGAGTATCCAACTGTTGATCTTGACTGGGGTCTTGATCTCAGGTTCATGAGTTCAAGCCCCATGTTGGGGTCCATGCTGGGTATGGACCCTACTTATAAAAAAAATTAAGAGTTAAATTGCAGACAATATAATTCACCTAGCTGGTATAAACAGAAATGGTTTTGTGCAAGGAATTAGGTGCTTACAAAATAGTTAAGAATCTAAGTAATGTCCCAGAAAAATTCCCACACCCAGGGTTACTCTGTCAAGATGAAGAAGTTTGATTAAGCCACAGAAGCCATGGCATTCTGAAGATCTGTCACCATTGCTACAAAAGTTGTCAAATCAG
Organism: Canis lupus dingo; assembly: GCF_003254725.2. Classification (NCBI taxonomy): domain Eukaryota; kingdom Metazoa; phylum Chordata; class Mammalia; order Carnivora; family Canidae; genus Canis; species Canis lupus. The sequence continues at coordinate 24,600,181 of NC_064261.1, read as the reverse complement.
GAGACCACTTAGTAAATTTGCATAACGAAAACTGGTGCAGCCCTCTGAAAAACAGTATGGAGTTTCCTCAAAAAGTTAAAAATAGAACTATCCTACGATCCTTTAATCCCACAACTGGGTATTTACCCAAAGAACACAAAAATACTAATTTGAAGAGATATATGCACCCGTATGTTTATTGCAGCATTATTTACAATAGACAAACTATAGGACCCCCAAGTGTCTATTGATGGACAGAGAAAAGGTGATATATATATATATATATTCACTATGGAATATTATTGTCATAAAAAAGAATGAAATCTTGCCATTTGCAGCAACACAGATGGACTTAGAAAGTATGATGCTAAGTGAAAAAAGACAAAGACAAATACCACATGATTTCACTTATATGGGGAATCTAAAATACAGTGGAATATAAAATCAAATATATACAAATCAAATACAGAATATAAAAATCAAAGCGAACAAAACAAAACAGAAATAGATTCACAGATACAGAGAACAAACTAGTGGTTGTGGGAGGTATGGGGATTGGTGAAAAAGGACAAGGGGATTAAAAGGCACAAACTTCTGATTATAAGATAAATTACAGAAAGATGCAATATAGGGAATAGAGCTAATAATATGCAATAACTTTGTATGGTGACTAACAGCAGCTAGATTTCATAATGTATATAATATTGATAATGTATGTAATATTAAATCACTATGCTGTACACTTGAAACTAATATAATATGTGTGTAATATGTATGTCAACTACTTTGGTGGAAAAAAACAAAGCTACCACTACAGCTGTTGGCTCTAATACCCCAGCCAAAAGAATGTCTCATGCTCTGCCGCTCTAATTATAGGCTCCAAACCAGTCTGTGGTACATCTGACTGGTGGCACGTGGCCATGTCTGGAGCCATGGTATGTGAAGGGTGTCATTTTCCATTGGCTCTTGCAGGCATCACTGAGGGGGGCTGCCCTTGCTAGTCTACAGGAAACTGGTGGGTTCTGGGCTTGGGTACTGTGAAGGGCCAAATGTTTCTCTTCTGATTACTCTGTCACAGATACAGAGTGAATATAAAAGTGTCTGCAGAAATCTGTCCAAATACATTTCTCTTTGCTAGTGACTTTCTGTGCTTGCTTATGAACCTGGAGAGATATAAGGGGTCAGAATAGTAGCATTGCAGAAACCTCCAAGGTGATCCCATCGAACAGAAGCACATACCTACATCTTCTGCTCTTTATGGGAAAAAAAAATAACACAGGTCAAAAGAGCCCTGTACTGTGTCAGAAGTTCTGAGTTCTAGTTTAGTCTCTGTTGTACTTCCCCAGGGCCAGGGATAACTTTTCCCTTCTGGGCCTCAGTGAGGTGGGAGACCAGAACAAGTATTTCCCCTGCATGTTAAAGTCACACAGTCTTGAGGTAAATGGACTCAGGGAAACATATTAAATGAAACATAAAAGTAGAATCGCTCTGGTCAAGTTGAGGGGAGCCCGGTGTGTGGAGGGGAGCTCTGGCTTCCTGCTCCTCTCAGCTTTTGTAGTGAGCTTGAGAAAGCTCTGCAGAGCTCAGTTTAAAAGCCATGGGACTGTCCACTTTCCAAGGTGACTTCCAATCCTAAGATATTGTCTATATGTCTTTTGCAGCTAAGATTCCAAAGGTCAATTCGATCAGAGGCAGCAGCAGAAACAACCAGGAACCAATCGACACACCAAATAGTACCTAGTTCCATGTTTGTGGCAAGGAAGACTCTGCTCTAGACCTTCAGGTACAGAAACCATCATTGTGTTTTCTCTTTGTACATTGAACTAAATCAGACTCGTGGAGATATGTATCCTTAGTCACTGCTGGAGTTCCTTGTTTCTGTCTAGGAATTCCTACAAGCACCCCAACCTTGCTGGGGTTGTTCTCTTGCTGAGGCAAGAGAACTTGCCTCTTCTCAGCTGCCTCCACTGTTCACACTGCTCTTTGCCTCCACCATCCAGGGCTTAGAAGTGTCCAGCAGGAGCATCACAGTCAATGCCTAGTGCACCACTGCCTGAGAAGCTGCATTTCTCAGAGATTTGACTCTCTGGGAATATTGCAGCTAAATGCAATGTGAATCTCTGCTCTTTCAGAAGCCTCCAAACTCCTGGGGGAAAGCTAACCCATCCCCCCTCAATTACCCACCTCCTTCTCTCCTGCCCCCCTCCATCCCTGCCTGGTCTACTGGACCTGGATTTCTCAAATAAGACATGGTACCGATTGACTTCAGGGTACCTGGAAACTTCAGTTTGAGACACCAACTGCAAAAGGCTTTCAAGACCCCAGAACATGGAACGTCAGGATTTGTTCTGTGTAAGAGAGGAGAGTTGGGGAAAAGTGGTGAATGGTGAAGCCCAGGACTTACACTTTCATTCCACAAAATATCTCATGAGAGAAAATTGGACTAAAGTATAGGGCTATATGTGCTCAAAAACATTTGTAAAATAAAAGTTTAAAGAATAAAAGAAAAATCTCTCATAATTTTCACTACCTGGAAATAACATACTTGGTAATATTTTGGTGTGTTTCCTTTCAATTTTTGTTCTAAGCATATTTTTTCATCATTAAGATCATACTTTATAAGCATTTTTTTTTCATTCTTCTCTGTATTTTAAAAATATGTACATTTTTACAACTTAGCTTCTTTCACTATCTGACAAATGTTTGTTGGGTTCTTATAGTGTAGACTCTGGGGGTTCAGTGGAGAACAGTAGCCCCCACTGTTCTTACAATGACTTACAGTCCTGAATCCAGGGGGCAGGGGCTGGGGGCACTGCCAATCGGGGGGGGGAGGGTTATCCCAAGTCAGTGCCTTCTATGAAGGGAATGCAAAATTTTGTGTGTGTATGAGCATGTGTATTTTTTTCTGAAGAAAGGCTCACAGCTCTCATTAAATTTTCACAACAACATAGATAGACCTAGAGGGTATTATGCTAACTGAAATAAGTCAGACCAAAAAAGGGAAAAGCATATGGTTTCACTTATAGGTGGAATCTAAAATAAGCCAAACCAAATAAACAAACAAAAACAGAAAAAGACTCATAAATACAGAGAACAACCTAGTGGTTGCTAGACAGGAGGAGGGTGGAGAATGGGCAATTTAGGCGAAGGGGATTAAGAGGTACAAACTTCCATTTGTAAATCAATAAATCACAGGGATTAAAAGCATAGGGAATATAGTCTACCTTGTAGTAACATGTGATGACAGATGGTGACTATGCTTATGGTGGTGGGCACTGCATAATGTATAGAATTGTCAAATCACTATGTTGTACACCTGAAGTTGATACAACACTGTATGTTGACTATACTTCAATAATAAAAATTAAACAAAAATTTCAAAGGACCTCGTAAAGCTGTAGACTGCTGATTTACAGGGCTGGAAGGTTATGGGCTGGAATAGGATGGCCCAGAGAGGATGAAAAGGGTCATGTTGAGGTGGAGAAGTTGAGGAAGCCAACTGAGAAGAACAGGTTGTTGAGGCAAGTGGAATACCACGCCTCACCCGGATCCATCATGGAAAGAGTGAAAAATAAGTGAGGGAATAAGAGAATTTCAAGAAAATTTTAATTAAATGAAGGAGTGAAAGGTGCTTGGAGTGTACCTGTGCTAATCCTAATGCAAAGAGCATTTTTCTCTTCTGGACATCCTCTGAGCCTCCTGGCTCCTCCTGGGTGCCAATGCCATTTTCCCAGGGATAGAATGATTCAGTTTCTCTAGGGACAGAAGTCCCCACTTTGGTCCCAGGGCATGCATCAGCAGAGAGTCCTGTCAGAACCTGTGATTTCACAACAGACACCTGTCCAAATGAATGTATATTTTTCCCACGATGTTTTTGTGACTTTTCCAAATTGCTATCCTTTAGCTATGGACTGCATTTTCAGTTTGGAAGCTTGTTCTGGGCAATAGACCTAGTATGCCTTCCAGTTCTCAGTGTCCCATGAAGTAGCTCTCTGTTAGCATACATATAATCAAAGCAGAAGCCTCATTTTTCTTTTCAGTTTTATGATGCTTGTAGGTCACTTTTGATCAGGGATCTGGTGCCATTCTTTGAACATGTTGATAAATGCCCATATTTAAAACGGGCTTTGGACAAAGATGCACGATAAATACTTAATTCAAGCTGGGACTCAGGCATCAACTGAGTACCTGTATTCACCCAAGCAGTGAAATATTTAATGCCATGTTGTTAAGCTGCACATTGATGTACACATGTACACATGGATGACATACTTATTCACATCTATAAAGACAAAAAAGACACAAATGAACCACTTTATTTTTTTTAAGATTTTTTTATTTATATATTCATGATAGAGAGAGAGAGAGAGGCAGAGACACAGGCAGAGGGAGAAGCAGGCTCCTGACGCGGGACTCGATCCCGGACTCCAAGATCACTTTCTGGGCCAAAGGCAGCCGCTAAACGGCTGAGCCACCCAGGGTTCCCCCAAATGAACTACTACTTTAAATTGATTGTTTACTTGAGCCTAGATGAGTGAAGACAGTTGAGCAAAATCTCTGTGAGTTTCTGGAATTGTCCATATAGATGCAATGAGGTGAGGCAGGCCATACTGTCTCTTCACCAAGTCTACCTGCCTGAGGTGTTAGGAGTACTGATGAACAGATTTCTGCATGATGAGGAAGTCACAGAAATAGCCAAGTGGCTCAGATTATTAGTGCTGGAGCTTTGAACTGGTTCAAGATTAGCTTTAATTATTAACCTTCTTTAATATTTCAGAGTGTCTATAATAAAAGAAGAATGGTACATTTAATTTATAGTTATGCAGTCAGAAACTATTAGACCTGAAAAGAACTTAGATTATTTTGGGGTATGGGAGGTTCACAGGTTTTTGCATTCTCCAGGATGCTCAAGGTACACCTCTGTTTCTCTTGACATCAGTGTTCTTGAAGGCAATAATTCTTGTGGTTGAAGGGTGAGAGTGCAAAAGGGGGTGGGGTTTGCATGCTTCAGAGTAACAAAGTCTTCCAATGTTGCCTTGAGTTTCAAAAATGCCTCATTTAGGGGATTCCAAATTAGTGAATTTCATCTGGAATAAGTTCATCATTTATTTTGTTTATTTAATCTTTCTTACTACATAAAGAAATAAGAGGCTAATGACTCCCTCTTTGATATCTTCACCATTAATCCCTTCCCTGAATTGCAAATTCATAGTGTATGTCTAACTGGCATCTCAAAAATTGCTTTGGCTGAAACAGGACTCTTCATTTATTCTCTCCACTCATTAAATCTATTCTTCTATAAGTTCTCACTACTGCAAGAAAGGATACCACATTTTGTGCTGGAGGCTGGAAGGGTGGTCCACCCAGGGGTGGTCCATGTGCCAGGTGCTGGTGAAATATTTGGTAAGAGCACCACTTATGCTGTAATAATAATAATAATAATAATAATAATAATAGCCCAGAAAATTAAAACTCCTACTTCAAAAATAAGAGTTTGTTAAGAAGAATGTTGATATTATGTGTTGGTTGATATTAGCTGAAAGTAAAAAAAGAATAGACTCAAGAAATCTGGGGACTGCTTCTTGATTTCAAACAATAATGTTGGGAAATATTTGAGGAAAAAGGCAATTAAAAGTCAGACTTGTAGCAAATACTGAACTGAGGGTCGCTTATCACATCAGAAAGAGAGACAGACAGACAAGGAGGGAGGGAGGGAGAGAGAAGCATTTCTCAAGAATTCAGGTGTGACAATGGCATATGGAGTTGATGAAAATTAAATTGGTAAGAAATGGATTATGTTTTTGGCTTTTTGAGAGAGATCTATTGCCAAAAATCTGGACAAAATGGTTTATAATGAGACTTAAAATGATCTTTGGACCTCCAACTTTCTGTAAAAAAGGAAGTAGAATGAGGGGCTCAGCCTTGAAAGGACACAACCTCTAACACCCTTTTTAGGTGTTGCCAATGAGAACAACATAAAAGGAAGGTCCTCTCCCGAGGGCAAAGGTGAGGGACCCCAGAAGCCCTGCCTGTGAAGCCCCACAGAACTAGGATTTAATTAAGGAACATTGCCCTTAGCAGGTAGGGGTTCCACTTAAGTCTACCCAGCAGGACTTCAGAATCTCAGTGGATGTTTCCTAGTGGGACAGTATGTTGTCCCACCCATGGTCCTCAACTATGTATGCAGTAGGGGAGGAGGGCAACTTTTATTTTTTGGATTATGGGTCTCAGATGAAGAGTAGACACATCTGGGCTCAATGCACAGACAAACTAGCATTATAATCTGGTGTGCAGAACTCTGCAAGAGCCTGTACTTTGAGCGTGGTGCCCTGATACTTTTTTTTTTTTTCAAAAGTAGGATTTATGTTTTATTCAGAGTTTACAATTGATATTTCAGAGAGAAAGCGTTTCACTAAAGACCTCCATGGAACCTTGCCTTCCATGACTACATGCTTACAGAGTTGGGATTTGTCCATATAAAAAGAAAATCATGTAGAGGCTCATTGCACAGGCTGTGGCCTTATCTGTTTCTTTTTTTATTTGTTTTTATTGAAGTTCGATGTGACAACATACAGTATGACACCCAGGGCTCATCCCATCAAGTGCCCTTCTCAGTGCCCATCACCCAATTACTCCAACCACTGGCCCAACACCCATTCCACAACCCTTTGTTCATTTCCCAGAGTTAGGAGTCTCTCATGTTTTGTCACCATCTCTGATTTTTCCCACTCATTTTATCTCCTTTCCCCTATAATCCCATTCACTATTTCTTATATTCCAAGTATGAGTAAAACCATATGGTGATTGTCCTTCTCTGATTGATTTATTTCACTCAGCATAATACCCTCCAGTTCCATCCATGATGAAGCAAATCGTGGGTATTCATCATTTCTGATGGCTGAGTAATATTCCATTGTATATATAGACCACATCTTCTTTATCCATTCATCTGTTGAAGGACACTGAGGCCCCTTACACAGTTTGGCTATCATGGACATTACTGCTATGAACATTGGGGTGCAGGTGCTCTAGTGTTTCACTTTATCTGTATCTTTGGGGTAAATCCCCAGTAGTGCAATTGCTGGGTCAGAGGGTACCTCTGTTTTTAACTCTTTGAGGAACCTCCACACAGTTTTCCAGAATGGCTGTATCAGTTCACATTCCCACCAACAATGCAAGAGGGTTCCCCCTTCTCCATACCCTCTTTATTTATTGTTTTATTTTTTGTTGTTGTTTCCTGTTTTATTAATTTTCACCATTTATTGTTTTCACCATTCTCACTGGTGTGAGGTGGTATCTCATTGTGGTTTTGATTTGTATTTCCCTGATGGCAAGTGATGTGGAGCATTTTCTCAGGTGCTTGTTGGCCATGTCTATGTTTTCTTTGGTGAAACTTTTGTTCATGTCTTCTGCTCTTTTCATGATTGGATTTTTTGTTTCTTGGGTGTTGAGTTTAATCAGTTCTTTATGGATCTTGGATCCTAGCCCATTATCTGATATGTCATTTGCAAATATCTTCTCCCATTCTGTAGGTTGTCTTTTAGTTTTGTTGACTGTTTCCTTTGCTGTGCAGAAGCTTTTTATACTGATCAACTCCCAATAGTCCATTTTTGCTTTTTTTTTTTTTTAGATTTTATTTATTTAATCATAGCAGACACAGAGAGAGAGAGGCAGAGACACAGGCAGAGGGAGAAGCAGGCTCCATGCAGGGAGCTGGATGTGGGACTCGATCCTGGGTCTCCAGGATCACTCCTGGGGCTGAAGGCGGTGCTAAACCACTGGGCCACCAGGGCTGCCCTCATTTTTGCTTTTGTTTCTCTTGCCATTGTAGATGGATCTTGCAAGAAGTTACTGTGGCCAAGTTCAAAAAAAGTGTTGCCTGTGTTCTCCTCTAGGATTTTTATGGATTCTTGTCTCACATTTAGATCTTTCAACCATTTGAGTTTATTTTTGTGTATGGTGTAAGAGAATGGTCTAGTTTCATTCTTCTGCATGTAGTTGTCCAATTTTCCCAGCACCATTTATTGAAGAGACTGTCCTTTTTCCAGTGGATAGTCTTTCTTGCTTTGTAGAATATTAGTTGACCATAGAGTTGGGGCCATTTCTGGGTTCTCTATTCTGTTCCATTGATCTGTGTCTGTCTTTGTGCCAATACCATACTGTCTTGATGATCACAGCTTTGTAATACAGCTTGAAATCCAGCATTGTGATGCCCCAGCATTGGTTTTCTTTTTCAATAGTCCCCTGGCAATCCGGGGTCTTTTCTGATTCCATACAAATCTTGAGATTATTTGTTCCAATTCTGTGAAGAAAGTCCACGGTATTTTGATAGGGATTCCCCTAAACATGTAAATTACCCAGGGTAGCACAGACTTTTTTTTAAGATTTTATTTATTTATTCATGAGAGACACAGAGAGAGGCAGAAACACAGGCAGAGGGAGAAGCAGGCTCCATTCAGGGAGCCCGATGTGGGACTCGATCCCGGGACTCCAGGATCATGCCTGAGCAGAAGGCAGATGTTCAACTGCTGAGCCATCCAGGTACCCCAGACATTTTCACAATATTTATTCTTCTGATCCATGAGCATGGAATGTTTTTCCATATCTTTCTCTCTTCCTCAATTTCTTTCAGAAGTGTTCTGTAGTTTTTAGGGTATAGATCCATTACCTCTTCGATTGGGTTCATTCCTAGGTATCTTATGCTTTTGGGTGCAATTGTAAATGGGATTGATGCCTTAGCCTCTTTCTTCAGGCTCATTGTTAATGCATAGAAATGCCACTGATTTCTGGGCATTGATTTTTGTATCCTGTCACATTGCTGAATTACTGTATGAGTTCTAGCAATCTTGGGGTGGAGGCTTTTGGGTTTTCTATATACAGTATGATGTCGTCTGCAAAAACGGAGAGTTTGACTACTTCTTTGCCAATTTGAATGTCTTTTATTTCTTTTTGTTGTCTGATTGCTGAGGCTAGGACTTCTAGTACTATGTTGAATAGCAGTGGTGAGAGTGGACATCCCTGTCATGCTCCAGATCTTCAGGAAAAGGCTCTCAGTTTTTCCCATTGAGAATGATATTCGCTGTGAGCTTTTCATGAATGGCTTTTACGATACTGAGGCATGTTTTCTCTATTCCTACATATTGAAGAGGGTTAATCAGGAACGGATGCTGTATTTTGTGAAATGTTCTCTCTGTATCTATTGAGAAGATCATAGAGTTCTTGTTTTTTTTCTCTTGTTGAGGTGATCTATTACGTTGATTGTTTAAGTGTTAAACTACCCTTGCATCTTGGGGATAAATCCCACTTGGTCATGGTAAATAATCTTTTTAATACACTATGGATCCTATTTGCTAGTATCTTGAAAGAATTTTTGTATCCATGTTCATCAGGGATATTGGTCTGTAATTTTCTCTTAGGTGGGGTCTTTGTCTGGTTTTAGAATCAAGGTAATGCTGCCTCATAAAACCAGTTTGGCAGTATTCTGTCCCTTTCTGTCCTTCAAACAGCTTTAGAAGAATAGGTATTATTTCTTCTTTAAACCTTTGACAGAATTCCCCTAGGAAGCCATCTAGCCCTGGAATTTTGTGTCTTGGGAGGTTTGTGATGACTGCTTCAGTTTCCTTGCTGGTTATAGACCTGTTAAGATTTTCTGTTTCTTCCTCTTCCAGTTTTGGTAATCTGTGATTTTCCAGAAATGCATCCATTTCTTCTAGGTTGCCTGATTTGTTGACATATAGCTGCTCATAATACGTTTTTTAAATCGTTTGTACTTCCTTGGTATTGGCTGTGATCTCTCCTCTTTCATTTGTGATTTTATTAATTTAGTCTTTTTTCTTTTAAATAAGACTGGCTAGTGGTTTATCTATCTTATTAATTCTTTCAAAGAACCCACTCCTGGTTTTGTTGATCTGTTCTACAGTTCTGATCTCTATTTCATAATGCCAAACACAGCCAACCACTGCACTGGTCTCACCAAATGGATGGAAAGCAAAATTGCATCTTTGGCTGCTTAGTGTCTTTGGGTGAGATTCCTTACTATGGTGAATAAGGTCTTCCTCAATCTCTCTCATTTCAGTTCCTGCAATGTGGACATCCAGGAAAGTGCTATATAAGAGTTGCCATTCCCCCAGCACAATTGAGAAATAGAAAGGGGCACTGTGTCTCGAGTGAATGAGTGAAATGAAGAGAGAGGTAAAGAGGGCAAGACCTGACCTTTTTACTCTGAATAAAATGGAGAGCCATTACATGGTTTGAACAGAAGAATCAGAGTGTCTGGTTTCCATTTTCAAAGATCCTTCTGCTACTGTGTGAAGAATGCACTGCAGAAGGACAAGGGTAGAGGCAGAGACAAGCTGGAGGGTGTTCAGTAAATGAGGTGGGAGCTGATGGTAGGATGGACCTGGTGGGAAAAGTGGATGCTGGATTTATTTGGAAGTTGGAATCCATTAGAAAGGATTAATACCCACCATTTTCTTCCATGTGGATGGAACTGAAGGGGATTATGCTGAATGAAGTAAGTCAATTAGAGAAGGACAATCGTTATATGGTTTCACTCATACGGGGAATATAAGAAATAGTGAAAGGGATTATAGGGGAAAGGAGGGATAATGAGTGGGAAAATTAGAGAGGGTGACAAACCATGAAGGACTCCTAACTCTGGGAAATGAACAAGGGATAGTGGAAGGGGAGGTGGGCAGGGGGATGGAGTGACTGGGTGATGGGCACTGAGGAGAGCACTTGACAGGACGAGCACTGGGTGTTATGCTATATGTTGGCAAATCAAACTTCAATAAAAAATAAATAAAAATAAAAAAATTTTAAAAGTTGGGATCAACTGTCAGAACCTCTTGACAGGTTGGATGAGGAATATAAAAGAAAGAATAACTTAAAAAAAAAAAGAAAGAAAGAATATGATCAAGGATGATTTCAGAATGTTTCACCTGAGCAAAGTCAAATGAATTCTTTTTTTAAGTTCTTTGCTATTAATATAAGACAAAGTTTAAATGTAATGGTCAATACAGGTTGAAGTAAAAAGTTGGAGAAATATGTGCCTTACAGACACTGATGACATAACTACAGTAATAGAATAGCTTTCAAGACATTGACAGAGATACAGAGGAACACGTCACAATGTTCAGAATATTAATTCTCCAGGAGGACATAACAATCCTAATATGTGTCCACCTAATCACATAGATTCAAAATACACAAAATGACAGTGAATGGATCAAACAGAAATACAGAGTCACAACTAGAGTTGGAGATCTTAACAATCCTCTCTCAGTGAATGATAAAAAAAATGAGATTTTAAAAATCAGTATAACATAAATGAATAGAACATCACAATTAACCAATTTTATCAAATTGGCAATTATTGGAACACTAAACCCAGGAAGTTCAGAACACACTTTCTTTTTAAGAATGTGCTCATGGAATATTCACCAAAATAGACCATGTATGTGGTGGTACATATAATATGTCCCAAGAGATGACAGAGTCCATTCTTACCTACTCTGGAATTAAATTAAAAATAAATTAGTAAGCAGTCATTTTACAAATTAACTAGAAAATACCTCTCCATCAGAATCTCTTGAAACCAAGCAATAGACTTTTATATAACCCATGAAACTAGGAAAAACTGAAAGGAAATTAGAAAATACATTTATCGAAATGGTAATGAACACCCAATATTTCAAAATGTGTGAAAAGGAGTTATCGCAGTACTTAGATATAAATTTATTATTTTAATTCCACATATTAGAAAACAAGAGTTTTAAATCAGCTTCTACCTCAGAAGTTAGCCAAAGAAAAGCAGTTTAAGTCCAAAGCAAATAGAAAAGTAAAAAAGTCATAAAGATGAGAGGGTAAGAAAAATAAATGGAATAGAAAACACAGTAGCTATTTAAAAAATCAGCAAAATCAATTTTTTCTTTTTAAAGAAAATTAATAAAAGAGCAAGAATGTCAGAAACAAAAGAAAATAAAACACAAATTACCAGTATCAGGAAGGAAATGAAAGTCTGAAATGTCCTACAGATGTTAAAAGAAGTTTAATATTTTATTTATTTATTCATGAGAGACAGAGAGAGGCAGAGACATAGGCAGAGGGAGAAGCAGCCTCCCTACCAGGAGGCTGATGGGGGACTCCATCCTGGGACCCCAGGACCCGGCCCCAAGCCAAAAGCAGATGCTCAACCACTGAGCCACCCAGGCATCTCTCACTCTCTCTCTCTCTCTTTTTTTTTTTTAACATTTCCAACTCATTTTATGAGAATAACATAACCCTAATAAAAAATCCTACAATAATATTACAAGAAAAAATATTACAGACCAATATTCCTCACGAAAAGACACAAAAATCCTTCACAACATATTAGCAAATCAAATACAGAAATACATGAAAAAAGAATATATATTGTGACCAAATGGAATCTAACATAGGGATGCAAGGTTGGCTCAGCACTGAAAAATCAGTATTATTCAATGTATTAACAGAATAAAGGAATAAAAACCATGTAATATTCTCAATAGATTCAGAAAAAGCATTTGATGAAATTTACCATCTGTTCCTAATTAAAACGCTCTGCAAAGAGGATAGAAGGCATTTCCTCAACCTAAAAAGGAGTATTCATGAGAAAAACACACAGCTAACATCATATACATGATGAAATATTAATCCTTTGTGCCCTAATAGTGGGAACAAGGCAGATATTCAGTCTCATTGTTTCTATATACTATTGTACTGGAAGCTTAGTAGTCTATTAAAGAAAAAAAAGATGGATTTTAAAGGAAGAAGTAAGGCTAATTTTACTTGCAGATGACATGACTATAGAAAAATCCATAGAAATATACACACTATTTGAATAATTATTGGATTTAACAAGGTTGTTGGATAAAAATTCAATGTAAAATAATCAGTATTGTTTCTAAGCACTAGCAACAAATGGAAAATGAAATACAGTAAAAAAATATACCATTTCCAATAGCGATGAAAAAAACAAATATGTGGGAAAATATTTAACAAAAAACGTACAAGACTTCTATACAAAAAAATATGTAACATTTCTAAAAGAAAACAAGAGCTAAATAAATAAAAAGACATCTTCTGTTCACGAATTGGAAGACTGCTGTACAGATACCAATTCTCACCCCAGTTGACATATGGATTCACTGAAGATTCAGTCAAAATCCCAACATGATTTGTTATAGAAACTGACAACTTGATTCTAAATTTATACGGAAGGAACTAGATTAGCCCAGGCAATCTAGAAAGAAAACAAAACAATCTAGAAAGAAAACAAAAAGACTTATGATACCTGATTTTAAGACTTGACTTTACAAAGCTACAGTTTTGAAGACTATGTGGTATCAACCTAAGAACAGAAAATAGATCAACAGAACCAGAAAAAAAAAGTTCAGAAACAGACCCACACAAAATAACTAGAAAAAATTAACACTGGCTTTTACTTTAAATTATTCAAAAAATTTATTCAAGATGGATCATAGACTAAAAGCTAAAACTAAAAATATTCTATAAGGAAAATATGATAATATTTTCACAAATTGCAGATTGATTAGACAAGTCATGAAAGCATCAAACATAAAAGAAAAAAATGATAATTTAGACCTTATCAAAATTAAAATCCTCTACCCATGAATAGACACTATTACAAAAAAAAAAAGAGACAAGCCACAGACTAAGAGATAATAATTGAGATATATATATCAGACAAAAAAAAAAACTTATCTACAAAATATATAAAGAATACTTGCAAATCAATAAGAAAAACAGACAACCAATTATTTTAAATGAGAAAAAAAAAGAGTCCATACAAATAGCCAATAAGCACCAACACCAAAGAAATACAGTGATGCCACCTCACATCTACTGCAGAGGCTATCACTAAAAGGATGAACAAATCCAAATGCTGATGAGGATGTTGAGCAACTGAAACTCATATATTAGTGGTCAGAGGGCAAAGACCACAAAATGCTTTGGTAAACTGATTGGCAGTATCTCTTGAAGTTAAACACATGCCTACCCACATCTAAGAATATTACTAGGAGAAATTAAAATGTAGGCCCACAAGAAAACTTGCAGAAGAATATTCATAACAGTTTTACTTATAATAGCCCAGAGCTGAAAAGAAAAATATCCACCCACAGGAGAATAGATAAATACACTTGATAAAATTTTAACAAATGAGTTCCTAGAAAAACTGAAAGGAAGAACTACTGATTCATGGATGAATCAAGTCTCAAAAACAAAGTTTAAACAAAAGAAACCAGAGCCAGCAAAACTAATCTATAGTGATAGAGATCAAAACTAGCTCCCTTAACTGGAAAGGATTAGAGACAACTTTCAGGGATGGTGGCAATAGTCTATATCCTGGTTTGGGTGGTTGTTAGCAAGAGTACTCATTTAGCAAAACTACTGACCTGCACATTGAAACTCTGTTTATTTAACTCTATGTGAAATCTGCCTCAATTTTATGATAAATATTTTAAAACGTTTTAAAGAGACAGAATAACAGAAGAAGCATTAGAGACAGGGTACACAAAGAAGTCAGTGTTTTGCTGTAAGCAGGACCATAGAAATAGGAAGGCAACTGATAAAGCCAGTGTGAGAAATACAATTTTGTTTATTTGTAAAGAAACAAAAATAACAGCACTGTCGAATACTTATAGGAATGATCCAGGAGAAAAGTAAGCGTTGCTGGACTGACTTCCTTGAGTAGACAGAGAAGGTAAAATCTCCATCACAAGAAACGGGATTGACTTTAAGAAAGTGCCCAGGTATGGAAGGAGAGCAATAGTGAGGGGATAGATGATAAGCGGAGTTCTGTTTGTTTCTCTCCTCTAAGTCCAGTAGGAAAAAGTGGGAGGAGGTGGAGGAGACCTGCAAGGTTAGCTTAGGAAATAGTCACACAAGGTATGAAGAGGGAATGGTCTACAGCAGGAGTCAACAAACAAGAGCATTCAGGCCAAATACGGCCTCCAAGAGATAAAAATGGTTTTTACATTTCTAAATGTTTGAGGGATAAGCAAAAGCAAAAACAAAAGAAAAGTAATATTTTGTAGTATGTGAAAATATTTGAAATTTAAATTTCAGTTGTAACACATAAAGTTTTATTGGAACACAGCCATGCTTATTCATTCCTGTGTTGTCTATGGCTGCTTCCAGAAGACAGCAGCACAGTTGAGTAATTGCAGCAGAGACCACACGTCCCACAAAGCCTAAAATATTCACCATCTGGTTTTTAACAGTGAAAGTTTGCCTACTAATATGATTGCTGGACAGAATTAAGCATTCAGTTGAGGATTGTTATCTGAACTTGAAATGAGACACATCACCATAGTTGTATGTCTTCCCCTGTAATGTACCAGTAATCAGACCCCTAATTAGGTGTTGAATTAAATGAGATCATACATGTGGAGCGTCTAACACAAAGCATGTACTTATTCAACACGAAACCCCCAGCCATCTGCTATCATGACCTCCTCCTGGAGTGAATATGTATGGATGATGTTGAGCACAGATTACAGCAGAAGGGCTGCCTCCTGGACCACAGGTCTCAAGCAAATCTCTCCTTATCAACTGGACTTTTTGCACCTACATCCCCCAGGAAGAATTTTCTGTGGCCCCTTAGGTAACTGATCGACTTTTCACCTACACCAACTCCAACAAAACTGTTCTGACCCAATGCTCCTAATCTATGGCAGTAGGCAAAGCATCTATGCGTTCCAGAACTGAAAGGTCAGGACCTTGTAAGGAGCATTCTGGAAAAGCTCTCTCCACCCCAACCCTAACCCACCCTACCACAGGTATTCTCTCACCAATGTAGCTTTGTAAAACAAACACAAGAAAGAATTGAGGGAGGGGAGGGAGTTGTTGGTGTAACTGTAATTTCTCATGAATGAGAATTGCCATTGTCTTCTTAAGACATTTAGAAATTTTAATCTAGTGGCAAAAAAAAATACATTATTTTCTTAAATTTAATTAATTTACTAAACTCCTCATGGTTCGTTGGATTCAATCCTGTATCTGTGATCTTTCTAGGTCCATTACACTCATGGGATTCAACTTCATCTATTCTAATACATAAAAATCTCATCCAAATGGAAATAAAATGCAGTTTTGAACTTTCTAATGAAGGCACCCATTCTGGCTTCCCAGCACTCTAAAATTAATGGCCTCTGTCCCCCACCCTCTTTGTTGAGAACTCTTTAGTTCTATGCTGACTAGATGGGAGAAGATGCCATTGTCGTGAAGGGCCCACTCCACGTCCATAGTTCCAGCCAGAGCATCACCCAGGAGGAACATTCAGGAAAGGAGTGTGCCTGTCCACAAGGCACTGCCAATTACAGCTGGCTCCCAGGGAGATATGTTTGTAATAAAAGTAAAGGAAAGCACTGTCCCAGTTAAGGAAAAGCATAAAACCATTTCTGAGTTGGCACCCACCTGCACATTACACATGCTGTAACATGCCATGTCCCTGAGGCTGCCCCATACCCACCCCTGCTTATGCTCTGCTCACACCACACACCTCCCTAGAGCCACCCACCCCTGCCTGTGCTTCACCCACACACTGTGCACCTTCCCTAGACCCACTGAGCATCTGTACAGGCCTCAGAAACTTTCTACTCTAGGGTGAAGGTATGATCATCTCCACTTTTCAGTGAGAGTTGTGCACTGAAAAAGCATTTGGTACCTGTCCATACTCCCATAGCTAGCAAAGGATAGAGCAGGCCTTGTTATGACCTAACAGGGTCAGCTGTGATGATGGCCAGCAGCAAGCATCATGGCAAGCACCTGCTCTGGCCCGGGTTTGTTGCTAACTGTTATCCAGGCATGATCTCATTCAGTTTCCACAGCTACTCAGTTGGTGGACATGACCATCAGCCCCAGTTTATAGATGAGCATATAACATGGAGTAGCTTCTCAAGACCACAGAAAAAAAATTGCTGATTGTCCAACCCTGAAGACTGTGGTGGGTTCTCTGCCTTGGCAGCCCCTACGGCCTCCCATTGCCCCTCCTACACCTGCCCCACTGGAGACATTCCCAAAGACTAACTTGTGAAATTGACTCTCTTCTCTTGGGATATATAAAATTAATGTTATTTTGAAATTGACACTTTATTTAACCCAGGCCCCTTGGAGAGTATCCAAACTTCTAGCTAAGGAGGAGAGATTGATGGCATGCATGTCCAAGACCGGTGGAATGTTCAGCCTTTCCAAACTGTGCTTCCCATACTGAATGCCTGAATCTTGGATCCTACCACTGTTCCTTGATGTTGAGAGAGAAGAGAAGGTACTTCAGTTGACCCCAAAGACTCATGTCCCCAGTGCTAACCCCCTGGACTGCTCATAGTATTCCACTCCTCACTCTTTCCGGAAGGAATGCACTACCCTTCCCACTTTGAATTAAGTGAGGCTACAGGACTTGCTCTGAACAATACAAAATGAGATAAAATAATTTCTCCTGGGCAGAAATGCTAAGAGGATGCACACAATTTATCACATTTCTTTCCATCTGTCTCTGTGGTGAAAGAACTCATGTTGAGATGGGGCTTCTATTAGCTTGGGTCCTGAGTGACTATGAAGGAGCAGAGAACCCTGCCAACCTTCATTATAAGGAGCCTTAAATTCTTGTTGTATAAGTAAAGCCACTGAGTCATGAGAGGTTGCTTGTTGATGCAGCATAACCCAGCCACACATATACATGTACTCCAACAACCCCACACACATACTCTTAAAAACCCATTCTAGGATAGTATCTATTTCTGTACTCACAACTCGTAACACAAAATATGTAGGTTTTCCACTCCAATCAATTCTCAAATTCTCTGCAGATGCCAAGTGGGTGTCTCACAATTTAATCCAATTCTAATGCTAACTACCTGAAGTCATCACAGACCCTGCAGTTTAAGGGCTCGGTTTTATAAGATTGTCCCATTTCAGGCACCAATAGCAAGTAGTGGGTCCCCAGGATACTCACAATTCTGTCTCACTTGGCTATGAATCAAGAATTTGTATGATCCCCCTTTCAGATTCAATAATTTACTGTAAGAGTTCATAAACCTCAGGAATAACACTTTACTATTACTAATGTATTATAAAGAATAGAAATGAAGAACGAGGTGAAGAGGTATTTAGAGCAAGGTCTAAATGGATCCTGAGCACAGGAATTTCTGTCTCCTTGGAGTTGGGATGTGGCATCCTCCCAGCACATGGATGCACTCACCAACCTAGAAGCTCTCCAAAGCCCTATTGCTTAGGGGGTTTAGGAGGTTTCATTACATACGCATGATTGATCAAATCATTGGCTATCAGTGATTAACTCAATCTCCAGCCAATCTCCCCTTACTGTAAGTCAGACTATGGGGCCGAAAGCTCCAAGCCTCCAATTACATGGTTGGTCCTCTGTCAGCCTCCATTCTCCAAAATCCCTTTGTTAGTGTTAACTCGAGTGTGGTTAAAAGGGGCTTGTCATGAAAAACCAAAGATGGTCCTCTCAGCCCTATCACTCAGGAAATTACAAGCATTTTAGGGGTTCTTGTGCCAGGAATGGTGGATAAAGACCAAATATACATGTCTTATTATATCACAATACCACACCGACACTCCTACACACACATTACTTCTTCCTTTTCTCTCCATTGAGAAGGAATGTCTTTAAGCATCAGCAAATTCCTGATTTTGCACTAGGCTACAGGGGACAAAGATGAATAAGGCATTGCCCTCACATTAACAAAACAGGCAATATACAGAGAGAGAGATGTAATCATATCAATGTACTTTAGCTCCTTCCATAAGGCAGAAACCACTGGGGGACTGTCTGCTTTTGTGTTTTCAGAATCTTTTTTATTAAATTTGTATAGCACTACCTCATCCATATATTAATAGTGACAGATATAACTCCACAATTCCTCCACTCATCCAATCTGCCATCTCTCTCTCCATTCGTTTCCTCTCCTCTCCCATCAAGGGCATTCTGTGTACAAGGCACTGGGCATACACAGGTCCCATCCCTCAAGGAGTTCTCCATCCTGAGGCAATGCAGTACAGTGTAGTAGGTGCCCCCAGATGAAACATGGGGTTCAGACAGTCCAGATATAGGAACAATAAAAGCAAAGGGAGGTTACAAGTGTCTCCTCTGCATCGGAGGCATACAGCAGGGCATGTGGCTGAGGGAAGGCCCGCAGGTAAACAAGGCGTGGCAGGGACTACTATTCTCCTGTGACTCGCAGCAGTAATGCACCTTGGGTCTTTTAAAGCACTTTGCCTTGAGGCAGCAGGGAGCTATTTAAGGGCTTTGAGCTGGATAGTTACATAATCCGGCTGCACCAAGAAAGATGATGGGCCATTGTCAAGACAGTGACTGAAAGTCAAGACAGCTGAGGAATGTGGTAGAGTGCTACCATCAGAGCTCTGGCAGGGGAGCTAGGGGGGTGGGGGGGGCAGGCAAGACACAACAGATATTTCAGAGTTGAGGCATAGGAGAGCTGCCTCCTCACTACTCTGTTTTCAGAGCACTTCCACTCTGACCACCCTCAGTCCTCAGCATGAGAGATATTTTTTCTAATACTATTTTGTGTCTAAGGAACTAAACCTAAAATGGTCTGAGGGCACATCAGAATTGTCTCCAGCCCCTTTGTATCCACCATCTCCCTGCCTAGACAGATGCCTTGGAAGCACAGTGATATCATCACTCCTCTGTGCAGTGTGCATTATGGACAAGGTGCTTGAGCACCCACAAGGCAATGGAGAAAGTAAACAAGAGGGTCCCTTCCATCACCAGCATGTCTAAGAACACCAGCACCAAGTGCCGCTCTGGCTCAGAGCCTTCGCACCCAGCCCACTCTTCAGTGCATATACAGCTCACCCACAATGTGGGAGCTCCAAGAGAAAGACATTTGTCTGGCTTGGCTTCCCATACTTCCAGTGTGCATCATCAGGGAAATTCAGTTCAAAACTACTTCACATCCATTAGGATAGTAGATTCCTACCATCAAAACAAAAACAAATACAGAAAATAACAATTATTGGCGAGGGTATGGAGAAATTGGAGGCCTGTTGGGAATATAACATGGTGCAGCTGCTGTGAAAAAGAGTATGGAGGTTTCTCAAACAATTAAAAATAGAATTATCATATAATCCAGCAATTCTACTTTTGAGCATATGTCCAAAAGAACAGAAGGCATAGTCTCAAAGAGATATGAGCACATCCATGTTCACAGAAGCATTACTCACAATAGCCAAAGGGAATTAACCCAAGTGTCCACTGACATATGAATGTATAAACAAAATGTGGTGATTGCATACAATATTATTGTAACCAATTATTGCAATGAATATTATTCAGCCATTAAAAAGGAAGGATATTCTGCCACATGCAAAACATGGATGAACCATGGGGATATGCTTATTGAAAGAAACTAGTCATGAGAAGACAAATACTGAACGATTCTACTTACATGAGGTACCTAGAATAGTCAAACTTATAAAAGACAGAAAGTAGAATCAGGTGATTTCCAGGAGCTGAGGGGAGGCTAATGCAGCATTGTGTGATGGGTAGAGAATTTCAATTTGGAGAAATGAAAAATCTCTGGAAATGCATAACAATGTAAATGTATTTACTGCCACTGAACTGTACACTTAAAAGTAGTTAAGATGGTAAATTTTATGTTAAGTATATTTTACTACAATTTTTAAATCTAAAATTTAAGAAAGAAAAAATCCAGATCTGCAACTTCTTAGATATGTGAATTTGGGAAAATTAATTTAATCTCTCTGAGCCTCTAGTTACTCATTATAATTCCCTCTATTATAATTTTGAGAATTCATGATAATATATGTAAAAGGCCCTACATACCGCCTGGCACACAGGAGGCATTTACAAATGGCCAGTGTAGTGAACTACCTCTTCTGTGCCCCTGATGTGTGCTGGGTGCTGAGGAGGTCACAGCAGGCAAGAGAGACCCCTACCTTGTCCTCAAGGGCACTGTGTAGAACCCAGAATGGTTGAAGACTGGGTCCAGAAGCCAGGAAAGGCACTGTCAGGTTTGATGTAGGGTCCTAGGCAAGGCTTTTTGGTTCAGAGTTGCCCCAGGGGAATGCAGGTCTGCCAGCAATGGCTTCCACTGGACACAAAGAAGGACTCTACAGAACACACCCCATTCCGACACCTTCTATCTCCATTTACACGATATGCCATGCAAACATTACCATGCGCTGTGTGCTCTGTAACAGGGGAGAGCTTGGGTAATAGAGGTCTGGCTCACCCAGAAACTACTCACATTGAGAGCACAGTAGTAAACTAGTTGTTACTAGGAGCCCTCCAGGTGCTAGAATTATTTTCTATGAAACATGTCATCAGTCCTTCATAGAAACCTCCTAGATATATATTGCCATTTTCTGTTTTACAGATGAGGAAACTGTGGTCCAGAGACATTAAGTGATATGCCCAAGGTCACACTGCACAGTGTTGACAAAAGTGGGTTATCAGCCAGGGTCTGGCTACAAAGTCTTTATTCTTTCCCTCTTGACCAAAGACTACACACCTGCTGGAACAGAAGAGGTTCTCCTTACACAGCTGTTCACAAAAGCCACCCAAAGCCTTGTCCCCTACCCATCACCAAAACAAGTGACCTAGGCAGGACTCAGCACTTAAATCCCTGACACTAGGGAGAGGGAAGGAGCACCCAGTCCACCATGTGTAATAGGCCCACAAAGCCTCTTAGTTCCCACAGGAAACTAGGAGACTGACAGGCTTTGGGAGGAAGAAGGGCAGGCCAGGAGACCCTCACACTTTAGCAGCCTGTTGTCTTCTGGATCTCATGGGGAATGAGACAGGCCAGGAAGGCCTTCCCTAGCCTGCAAATCAAAAGCCAAAATGCATGGCCTCTGTGAGTTTATTCCCATATTCTGTCTCCAGCTTCCTATACTGACTTTGAAGACCTTCTCCCCACACTACATTGCACTCACTGGGAACTGGGGGCCCCATGCTCAACTGCCCTGGGCCTGCCATGGCACAAACGGGTGGAATATGGGGATTCCAGTTTACTTGTTGATAAATTGAACACCACAGTATGAAAGGAATCTCATCTAAATTACTCAGTATGCCACCACCACCCCAGCCCCGTATAACCAAGAATCTGCCTGATTTCAGCCTTTCAGAGATGGAAAACAAAGGATTCCCAGTACCAGACAAGCCCTAGAGGAGAGAGAGCCTCTACCCCACAGAAGGAAAGTCACGTTCCACTCACTGACATGGCACCCACCCACCACCCACCCACTCACCCAACTACCCATCCATCCATCTATCCACCCACCCATCCATTCAACAAATGGTCTTTCCCACCTACCTACACTGCACCAGGCTCTGGTGCTTGGGTCCCAGAATGGTCAACCAGTGGGATAGGGACTATGTTGGAAGTAGGTAAATAAATATAGCACAGGATGACCCTGGCTGTCTGGACCTCAGAACCACCCAGGAAGCTGGCCTCCAGCTGCCTATAGTTAAAATTCTGCTCTGTGTGCATGGCTTTGTCTCTTAGAATTGCCCCCTATGTACATGTCCCAACTCCCAAGAAGACCCCAGGAGAGGAATATGGCTTATATACATTTGTGCCCCACCCAGTGGGAAAACTGTAGTCTGGAGATGGTCATATGGACAAAAAGCTTCCTGTCCAGGATGACAACATCCAGCACATTCACAGGGCCCTGAAACTCATCTGATTCCCCAATGTGTCATCTATCTTGTTGGCACAGATGAATGTGAACAAAGGATACTATGAAATCTGATCCCAATTACTTGTTTCCTTTGCCAATTTGACATTTATTCCCTTCTGACAGCTTCATGTAGTTGGTTTTCAAATTACTTTATATCTTGCCACATAATTAAGAAGCCTGGCGTTCTTCCACTTAATTTGGTTTTAGGAACACATCAGGACATGAGACTGGAATCACCTCCCTAACCAGCTCAGAGGCCTGGGGGTAGGATACTGAGTCCTGACTGGCACATATCAAAATAAAGGGGAGGTTAGCACCCCCAGCTCTCTCTCCACACAGTAAATGCCAGTGTTTTGAGCCCCACTTATAACTCTCACTAGCTTTTCTGCCCTTAGATAGTCAGCCTCTGGGGAACTGAGTAATGAGGGAGGTCACAGAGATCTCAGAGAACCACAGACTTGTGGCTCTGTGGCCCCAAGAAGAACCAGAGTGTATCATCCTAGCTTGCAGACACCAGCTACAGGTAGGTTTGCAGTAATCATGGCCAAGGAGAAGAGGGTGAGTGCTTGGGGACACTACTACCATCACCTGTGTGGGCCCTTCTGGGAGGGACAATTGAGACTGACCAGCATGGGTCTGACAGAAAGATCCCATGAGCTAAGCATATCATGGGGTTATGAGTGGCACCAATCCAGTAACTTCTGTTATGTTCACAGCATGCCCTACAGAGATGATGTGTCTTTGAGCCTCATGACCAGATACCTGCAGTGGCTATACCACTGCTCCCTGCCCCTGCCAAAACATACTCCACCCATGATGGTTCATTTCATATGTCAACTTGCCCATAGGGTGTCTAAATATTTGAGCCAACATTTTCTGGGTGTTTCTTTGAGAGTGTTTCCAGATGAGATTAACATTTATATCTGTACACTGAGGAAAACAGATTGTTCTCCTTAATGTGGGTGAATCTAGTCCAATTAGTTGATGGCCTGAATAGAACAAAAGGCTGACTGACCCTGAGTAGAAGAGAATTCTTCCTGCCTATAGACATTCAAACTGCAACATTGACTCTCCCTAGCTCTACAGTAGCTTCTGGCCTTCAGGCTCAAATAGGAATATTAGCTCTATGGATCTGGGACTTGCAAACCTCCATAGCCATGTGAGTTAATTTCTTGTAGTACATATAGATATCCTACTGGTTCTGTTTCTTCAGAGAACTTTAATACACCATCTCTAGGAAGCCCCCAACCTCACACCTCCAGCCTCCAAGTGGGGAGAGGCTATAAAGAGGAGGTGGGAAGGGGCCAAGGAGGCAGTGGGTACAGGCAAGACAGCAGGCCTGGCAGGTCCATCCTACCTCCAGTCCTCAATAGTTGTCATGGGTTTCTGTTAGTTCTCAGATTCCTCATATGAGAATTGGAAAACATAAATCCCAGAATTAACATGGGCCAACCATCAGATGCCTAGTAGGCCATCAACAAACACTTGCTCCTTGGCCTAAAGCATGTTTGTTCTGCTGCTCATTTTCCAGGCAGTGACAGTTCGATGCTCCCCAGAAAAGCATACAGTGCCTTGCAGGGGATCTCTGGCTAGGACTTGGTTGGGGTTGTGAGCTCATGCCCTACCTGGATCCTCAAGCCTGGAGCTTCTCTACCCCATGTGCCCCTCTTAAACCTGACTCCTTCCTTATATCCTGCACTATCAGATTGGCCCATGGGACTCACATTTTCTTCTCTTAGAAACATTTCTACCTGGGCAGCTTTCCCTGTGCTAAGTCAGCAGGGAAGGCAGCTGTCTAGCCCTTGGAATAGAAGCTCATTCATCAGCCCCCTGTTGCTTCAGTTTTTCATGGGGTATGGTGTATACTACAGGACTCCAAACACTGCCTCTCCTGGACAGAGTGTCTGTGCTGGAAGGTACTTATGTGGTCTTGCAATTCATGGACCTTTTGTATGTACTAAGGAGCAATGCCAGGTCCAGAGAAGCTAACTGACCTCCTGATGTCCCAGAGTAGCTTGTCCTGGCTTCAGCTACCCTGCCCCAGTCCAGAGGCAAGTAGGTGTGCACCAGGAGAGGGCCTGCACACAGGGTCCTCAGGACCAGTCCTGCCACATGCCAGTGCCCCTCTTCAGCCACCACCCACATGCTAGGCCTGCCAGATTCATCACCAGAGCCTCTCTTGCTCCTCCCAACTTGACCCTGGTGGTTGTAGCTTGGCAGAACATGCCACTCCGTCCACATATGCCCCTATCAGGCTGGGTCTCAACTCAGGTCCTCCACCCTTGCCTGGGCCATGGGCTGCAGGAGGCTCCTGCTGGCCCCTATCACAGCAGACACTAGGCCTCTCCCCTGAGCTTCCCTTTCAGTGACTCTCCTGCTGGCAGTAGACTCTGCCTGAGGTCCGACATTTGACTGCCAGCCTACCCTTTCTCACCTCCCACTCTCCTCCTTTTCCTCAAGAACCTTGAGCTCCTCATCAGGATCTGTACATCAGGATCTGACCCCTGTAGGTCTCTGATCTTCCCCATTCTGCTTTCCCTGACTTCCCCCTTCCTTGCCTAATTCCTCCATGGCCCAGAGCCACAGCTCATCTCCCCTTGGCCAAAATGGTACAGGGGTATGGTCACAGTTAGCTGGAAAAAAAAAATATTTATTTACAGGCTCCTGATATTTGGCCTTTGGCTCTACTTTAGGTTCCCAGTCATCTCAAGAACCACAGGAGGGGCCCCTCAACCCAAGCACCAATAGTGGTACACTCTGCTTTGGACCTGAGCACCCACACATGTGCCTCCTCCCTGGGCTCCTTCAGCTCCTCCTTCATAGGTGAGGCCAACTCCTGAGAATGACTCCAAGGCACACTTTCCTCCTAAGTAGGCTCACAGCCCAACTAAGTGTTTACCTTCAGGGTCCACCCCATGTGCACAAGGCATAGGAAACCCAGCATTACCCTGCATAATGATGGTCTAATGGAGTGACAAAGGTCTATGTGCATGTTTTCTGGGGCTATATGGGGAGAGGAGTGAGGGAGAGGCTGCCTTAGATGAGAAAATAATTTATTCTCATCACTGCTTCCTGAAACCACAGAAGTGAAACTGGGAAGGTGAGGTTGCAGGGCAGAAGTGAGACATCTGAAGACCCCTCCATGGAAGATAGAAGAGCTTTTCTTCTTAGAGCCACGATTTCTTAACTGTGTTGCTTTAGGCAACTTAGCCTCTCTGAGGCTGTTTTCTCATCTGTAAAATGGCAATAAGCACACGGACCTCACAGGATCATCCTAAGGGTTAAGGAAGATGCTGAGTGTGAAGAATCTGGACAGTGCCCTGCCCCAGGAGGGCTCAGTCCCCACACAGCCCAGCCCTGAGCCCATGGTCCATGAAGAGAAGGGAAATTAAAGAAACACCCAGGGAGGAGAAACAGAAAATGGGGCTTGAGGAAAATGCCCCACCCAGAGAGCAAGAGCCCTGCCAGGCTTGGCTCAGATCTGGGAAATTGTAAGTGCGGCTTTATTATGTAAAGTGTATAAGTGATTTTCAGTATAATTAAGATGGATGGCTCTAATAAGCCTGCAGGGCCCAATTCCAAGGCATATTACCAGGCATTTACAGGGAGTTTTGTGCACTTTGCTTCAATGAGCACAGGGCCCATTAAAGGAATGTGTGGAAGACCAAGTTCTCAAGCCAACTGCCCTGGGCCTAAGCCAGTGGAGGGGCCTTACCTCAAAGACCCAGAGGAAATGTGCAGAAGCACCATGTCCCAGGAAAGTCATCCTTAGCCCTTAGCTCTGCAGACAGAGCCATTCCTCTTTCTCCCACTCAGACATGGTACTTCATCACCCACAGGAGTCTGTTTGGGGCAAATTGTCATCTCATCACTCAGGTCAGAGATAAGAGCTTACTAAAGAAAAAACTGAGATATCAAAGGGGCAGGTATCTCTGTCCAAGATCACTCAGCTCATCAAAGCCAGAATCAAAGTCAGGTGGAAGTACCTACAGGCAACCAGGTTCAGTCTCCCTCCACCACAGGGCCTCTTCTGTAGCAGCCAGCTCACGTCCCACCAAGTCATGGCTTGATGTGTGGTGGTGTGAGCAGCTCTCGAGGCACCACTTCGTGCAATCATATCAGTCATGCTAGCAGCTGAAATCGTTATTATTCTTATTATTATCATCATTATTATTTACGGTGCTTACTATGCGCTGGACACTTTATTTTAAATAATTCCCATGAAGTCTCTATGAAATAGGCATCATTATTTTTACCCCTAGGGGGTAGATGACTTGCCCAAGCCCACATGGCTGGTTGGGGACTATTCTGAGATTCTGCCTGAATGTCTCTGACCATGGAACCCACTCAGAGCAGGGGACTCTGTGTGTTATAAAGGTGTCCTTATTTATGAAGATATGAATGATCCAAAACTACCTGGCAGACAGCCGTGTTCCCTTAAGCTAGAGGAGCCCCTCTCCTCCCCTGCAGCATGTTTCCTCATGCTGTCCATTTTGGGAGCCCCCCACCCCCTCCCAGAGCCTAGCCCCACTCTTACCAAAAGGCAGGCTTGTAGATCTTCTATCCCTACTTGTGAAGGCCTCAGCTCCTCAGCCTCAGACAAACCACTCTGATCTCCCTAACCCTTGGTCCCTCTATCCTTAAAATGGACATAGCAGTGCCTACCATCCACAGCTACCAGGAGGACTGAGAGCCATGGTGTCTACAAAGCTTGATCGTTTTCTATTGCTAACCTCTCCTCCAGATCAAAATGCCAGAGAAGAGAGAAAATGTAGGAAAGAAAAGTTCAGCAGCAGACGCTTGGTCCCTTGGAAACTGACTGACGGGGCCCCCTTGCTGCACGGGGGCCTTCCAGGATGGCTACCCCAGACTTAAGCAGGGCCTAGAGGTTCCAAACTCCAGCTCCTGGGAACTGGACAGCCCACAGAGAGGGACATGGAGGGGCCAGGCTCCCGTGATACCCTGCACCCCCACACTGGGCTATGACCCACAGTGCTTGGGGAACTTATAATCTTCCTCTTTGTCCTGGCTTCTACCTCCCTGAGACCCAGAGTCACACCAAGCCCCACAGTTGTTGAACCAGGAACTGTCAGACACAGCCAGCAGCCCTCACTGTCACCTAATGCCTCCTATGGACTTAAATACCTTCAAATGTCCCCAGCCAGGATCACTTGATCAGCCTAGCGTTCCTGAGCAAGTGGAGTGTCTTAACAGGTTGTGTGGGACCATACTCAGAGAGAGCTCAAGACAAGGTTCAGATGGCCTCACCTTGCAGCTCCTCTCTGTGTGGCACCAGCAGGTCCCTCACCCTCTCTGAGCCCTCCTTTCTGCATGTATAAAATCAGGATAGCCACGCCCCATCACATGAGCTCACTCATGCATGAAGCTCTACCCAGACATCCTTCCTTTCCCTGCCTTGGTGTCTTCTGATTGAGCTACAGGGCCCTGCTGGAGGGACAGCAAGGGACAGGACAGTTACCGATATTAATTGCCCCCAAACGTTTCCTCTTTGGGGTTCCTGAGGACATGACAATTTTCTTTTTAATTGGAGAGTAATTGAATTGACAACAATTTTTGCATTAGTTTCAAGTGCACAACATAGCAATCCAACTTTTATATATTACAGAATGGTCACCACAGAAAGTCAAGTTACCATCTGTCACCCTACAAAGTCATTCCAATATTGATGGATTCCCCATGCAGTACATTACCTCCCTGTGACTTATTTATTTTATAACTGGAAGTCTGTAGCTCTGTATCAGTTTACATTCCCACCAATAGTGAACAAGTTTTCTTTTCTCCACATTTTCACCAAAACTTGTTATTTCTTGTCTTTTGGATACTAACCATTCTGACAGGTATGAGGTGATATCTCATTGTGGTTCTGATTTATATTTCCCTAATCAGTGATGATGATCAACTTTCCATGTGTCTGTTGACCACCTAGATGTCTTCTTTGAAAAAATATCTATTCAGTTTCTCTGCCCATTTTTAAATTATATTTCTTTTTTTAATCATATTTCTTTAAATACTGAGTTAAGTTCTTTATATATCATGCATCTTAACCTCTTATCAGATATATCATTTGCAAATATCTTCTCCCATTCATTAGATTGCCTTTTGATTGTTTCATTTTGATTGTTTCCTTTACTCTGCAAAACCTCTTTAGTTTGATGTAGTACCATTTGTTTATTTTTGTTTTTGTTGCCCTTGCTTGAGAAAGCAGATACAAAAAAATATATCTCTAAGACCAATGTCAAAGAGCTTACTGACTATGTGTTCTTCTAAGAGTTTTACAGTTTCAGGTCTTCCATTTAAGTCTTTAGCTCACTTTGAGTTGATTTTTGTGTATGGTATGAGATAGTGATCCAGTTGCATTCTTTTGCATGTAGCTGGCATGACAATTTTCTAGGCTAGGGCCCTGTGTGAGTTTAAAACACTTTTAAAATTCTATAAATGACTTTTGGAAATAAAGATTAACAAGCTGAAAAAGTAAAACTATTCACCCTAAGCATGGATCTTTGAGGCAGAGCAATCTGGGTTTTTATCTGCTGCCTCATCACATTGCCCATGGAAGTGACTCATAGCAAGTGCGTGTCCAATGGAGATGTTCTCCTTTGCCTTCCAGCTACTGTGGTGATCACTGGTCACCAAGCATTGTTGCTTCCCCTCTGGGATGGGGAGACAGGTGTTGGAGAGGAGGTATTCTTAGTGGGAAAGCTGTTTCCAGCCACTTATAAAATGCCATGTTTGTAAAGTAACTACAACTTTTTAAGTGACTACATCACTGAGGTTGGAAGAAGCCATATGACTAGACTTACTTATGACTTGTGAATGGAAGCAAACTCTACAGTTTGCACTGCTAGAGCCTTTAAGTGCCCACATAAGACTTTTCTCCCTTTGGTAGGGTACCCCACAGGCCCAAAAGAGAGGCTGCTTTATCCTTCCAAAATCTGAGAGGCTATGATGAGCAGGGACCCAGTCAACCCATATGTATAAGTAACATAAAGGACAAATAAGTCTTTGTTGTTTCTTTAGGCCACTGAAAGGTGAGGGTGTGTGGTTAGAGTCCAACCTTCCTGACCTGAAGTGATATCATTACTGTAAAGATTAAATGTGATTATGTGGAAAAAGCACCTGGCTCATAGCAGAATGATAGCTGTGTCCACTTTAACCTTAAAATACAGAGGACAAAACCCCTCCTTCCATAGCAAAGAAGTCAAATACTCCCAACAGAAAGGACATTCTGATACATACTGAAATGTAGGTGAGAAGGAGCAGATTTTTTTTCCCCAAAAAGCAGCAGTGGTTGGGAAGAGAGTGAGAACATGCAGGCTCCAGGTGTGGAAAGGAGCAGGAAGGCATGAGAGCATCCTATCTCACCCTCTCCTCCATGGAGACACTTGTCTACCAACTTATAGCAACTTCATACCAGAAGATAAATCCCAAGGCTCTGGGGAATCCCTGGCTGCAGTTATGGCTAGAGAGGATGAAAAGTGGAAGGAAGAGTTTACTAGAAGCACAGGAGCACAGAGCAGGACCTGGTAGGTGGCCAACAACACTGCCCAGCTCCCAATAAGAAAAGGCAGAACTCTCCAGGCCCAGGCCCCTCCTATCCCCTCCAACTGGCTGTTGAGCCAGGTCCAGATCTGCCCCCTAACAACCAGCCCTACTGAGAATCCACTCCAGGCTAGACTTCATGTCCTATGGAACATATCTACTACTGCCTAATCTTTAGTCTCCCAGGAACATAAAAATCCCAGAGGAAATAATCACCCACCTCCACCCATGAATGGTGGAAGACTCTTCATTCTATCATTTCTGTGGAGCTCCTGGCACAGCCCTCAGAAGCTGCAGGCACAGTAAATGATGTTTCCTAGACCAATGGGCAAGGCCCACAGCACCTGACAACAAGAGGAGGCTGTGAAAGGTCACCCAGCAGCTGGAAACTTGGATTCCTCTGTTGCAAGGCTCTCCCTGGTCTTAAGAAGTCTTGTCCAGCACCCACCCACAATGGCCCCACCATGCACAGCCTTCAGTGCTGGCTAGATCCTTTGCTCTGGTCCCAGAGGAATCATTTTTTCAGTGTCCTGCAGGCATGAGTGCTTAAATGACTACTTCTCAGATGCAAATGTCAATGGCAGTCAGCTATTGATCTGTACTGGCTAACCCTTAGGTAAGAAACATACCCAAGTATGTACAAACGCTGTGTGCGTGTGTGTGTGCATAAGCGCGCCTGGGTTGCCACATGGCTATGCAGTTCCCAACTGGACAAAGCCTATCCTCTGGTACCTTAGCACACTGTTCTCTAGCAGAGGGATACCCATTGATTGTGCATGTCTTAAGGTGTCTGTTATGATTAAGTGCCATTCCTAGTATGCAGCACACACTTCACAGTGCTTAGTTATTATTATTTGGCAACAAGATCCATTTGCATTCAGGTTCATCCAAAGAGAAGGGTAAGGACTTAAAAGATATTGAACAGCTACATTATGTTAAGCACTTGACATACATATTCACAAAAGCCCCAGGAGATGGTGCTTTAATTATCCCCATTTTAGGATACCAAGGATCAGGGATGTGAAGAAACCATCCCAAAATACTACAACAGGGAAATGTCAAAGCAAGATATCAAACCCAGATCCAGCTCAGGAAAAGACTGCATGCACATTTATTCCCCCTGTTTTCTCATTTCCACAAGGAGGAAATACCACAGTAAACCCAGTTGATCCCCCTTCACCCCATGTCTACTGCTTCTTAGATGGTAGTGAATGGCAGTGGCCATGATGTCCATCTATTCAGGAACCTAAGCTTGTGACCCTCAGTGGGCTGACAGGGTTTGCATAATGAGTCCATTTGGAGACCCAAAACTCCTCTGTATTGAAGTTCCCAGGACTAAGGACTTTCAGGCAGGAGCAGGCCACCACCACTCTGGTTTCCTGCTCCGACTGACCCCTCTAATTCCTTCTTACAGATCCCTTAGTTATGTGTACCCACCTTTGGTCTTATGGCTATATTGTTCCCCTATTGATGAATAAGTCTGTGTTTAGTGCTCTTTGCATAGACCTGTGATACCAGAATCTCTTGTTGACATGGATTCTCCATGTCTTTCAAAGATGTCCAACATTCCTGGCATTAGCCCATGCTCCTGATTTCAGGTGTACACCATAACAGCCTCAATGGCCACCTTATCAGATAGAAGACATTCTAGTCCTCAGGATAGCCATGGCCTTCCAACAGCCAAAGGCTTTATTCTGCTCTATGCAAGCACCAAAAACCACAGAGCCATGGAGGCTGTAGTCATCCCATACCTGGAGATCCTCTATCTCTTCTCCTGCTTCCCCAGAGAAAACAAATACCCCATTTAGGAACTGGAGACTTGTCCCATCAAGACCCTTTATGACTAGCATAAATGCAGCCATTGTTTCTACCTGTCACATTTACCTTAGAATTCAGATCTATCTTTGAGACTTCTGGAAAGACCCCATTCTTTTTTTCAAAGAGCCTTATAAGAAAGAACTTACTGAAAGGAACAAAGAGAGGAGATGAGCAAGCTTGTATCAAGGGCTACTACATATAAGCATTAGAAGAAAGCAAGGAATATCAGAATTATTCCCAGAGCTTTAAACACAGACATTCTGCTTTGAACTCACGGCTGAATAAGAGCCATTTCCCCTTCTTCTATGGAGCAGTAGTTGGGGTCTTATAAGGGCA
Source organism: Canis lupus dingo (assembly GCF_003254725.2). Lineage (NCBI taxonomy): Eukaryota > Metazoa > Chordata > Mammalia > Carnivora > Canidae > Canis > Canis lupus. The sequence continues at coordinate 24,567,754 of NC_064261.1, read as the reverse complement.
ATCAGGAGAGTTCTAGGATCTCAGCAAGGAGTCAGAACCCAGTGCATCCAAAGTAAGGAAGAAGAAGCTGAGAACACTGTGTGTAGAGAGTGGCAATGGGGAGCTCACTTCCAGAGAAAGGAGCAGACACTTCATGCCAGCTGCATGAACTGTGCTTGAAGCCATGGGGGGACATCCTGAGGACTGTCCAAACTACTGACAGCAGGAGAGCCATCAGAGTTAAGACCTTGTGAAAAGGAGATGACCTGGAGAAATATTATTGTGATTGTGACCCTATATTTAAAGCAGACTGGTAAGTAAGTAAGTAAGTAAGTAAATAAATAAATAAATAAATAAATAAATAAATAAAAGCAGGCTGGTAAGGTCTGGTGGAGCATGGCTTATGCTGAATTTTAATACCATTTTAAATAAATAGCAAAAAATGTGTCCCAAATCAGCACACAACTAATTACCTAATGAAAAACTTAGACATGGCCCTCAGAGGGATCAGATGATGTGGAAATCACTGTGAGATGGAGAACCCTGAATAGGCTTTATGGATACAGGAGTTCAGTGAGCATAAAATGAAAACTTGAGAGATAGATGGTGTGAGTGTAGGGTGGTAATATTGATCTGGAAAGCACAGGGCTACACTTGAAGCTTTGTCAGTTCCCATCCTGGGCCTCCACTCACTCCTCCTGGGAAGAACACATGGGTCACTAAGCCCCATTAAGCCCATGCCCATCTCTAGCTCTGAATGATTTTCTAGAAGCAGTAAGAAGATGATCAGGAGTGCTTGTCTTGCAGACCCTCTTTTCTTGATGCTTGATTGTGCAGCTACTGTCTCTAATCAGAAACAGTGGTGGATGGGGAAATGTCCTGTAGATGCTTGACCCTGCCTCCTTGAATGGAAGGACCATGGCCTCAGCCTTTCCCAGAAGAAACATCTTACTTTAAATTCCTCTCAATTCTAATCAAAATTCTTTTGATGGTCATTAAAATTACATGAGAGGCTTCATGTAATTTTAATGTTCTCTACCAACAAGTTCTGCAGGAGAAATCCCCCTAGGCATCACCATTGATCATTCTAAGTAGATACAACAAAGCATTTCAAGACATGAGTTTTAACCAGAAAGAAAATGAAATGAATATTTCATTTATGATGGGTCATCTAGTGAGAATTTTTTTCTAATTTTTTTCATTAAAAAAATCAAACAACGAAATCCAACCTTTTGTAAAGGCATTGACCATGCAGACACCAACCTCATGGATTTATCAAACACCCTTCAATCAAGCTTCCCTGTAACAACTGCACTGGATTTATAAGCCAATAACCTCTAAGATAGTTTTGCTGACCAACTGAGCTAATCTGGTTGTGCACTTTATGAAAATAGATGCCCTTATAATGTCCCACTTGTGCCTAGATCTCTCACTGCTACTATCCCCACAACTCAGTACCTGTGAATAAAAAGCTTGTTGGAACCGACCTCTTAGTCGGTTCCAACAGACCTCAGAACATTACAAAGCCTAGATTCAGGTCTATTCAAGCTAAAATATTAATTAGTAATGTGCTATTTTTGTATAGTAAAGAATGGGGCTGGCCTTTCTCCCTGGTTCCCAGGAGGTAACCTCTAAATCCTTGTAATTTCTGAGTGATAGGAGTGTCTTTGCTACTTATGGTGGGCTTACAGCTGACTTTATGCTAAAGTGATGATTTAGGATATGGTCTGGCCCGGCCAGAAAGACCATGTGTTTAGAGTGCTAGGATTTTGACCCAGGTAATATCAACCCAAACTCTGGGAGGATGAGGGAGATAGATGTTGAATTCAACTACAAGCCAATGATTCAATGTCTATATAATGAAACTCCAATAAAAATTGTGGACACTGAAACTCAAGTGAGGTTCCTGGAGGAGGAATGTACCAGGGTGGGTGATGTGTCCTGAAGACACAGAGGCTTTGTGTTTGTGACCTTCCTATTTGTCTCTTCATTTGGCTGTTCCCTATTTGCATCTTTTATAATAAAGCTATAATCATAAGTATAGCACTTTCCTGAGTTTTGTGAGTCTTTCTAGCAAATTATGAAACCAGGGTTGATAGTGGGAACCCCCTTATTTGTAACCAAGTCGTTAGAAGCTAAGACAGCCTGGGACCCAGAACCCGTGACTGGTGTCTGAAGTGAGGTCAGTCTAATGAAGGATGGTGCCCTTAACCCATGGTGCCCTTAACTAACTGCATTGCAGCTATGCTTCCAACTAATTTATTTTAAAAGTAAGGGGCTCTGGAAAGGCATAGTTTCATAACCCAAGTTGGTGACTAATTATGTGAAGGGAGGGGCAGGTGACATCATCATAGTTCCAAAGAGTAAATATTTGGGATTTAGAGGTGTAGTAGGCAGAATTCTGTGATGATACCCAGTATTCTTATCCCCTGGTGTCCATAACATAAGGCAGTGCTGTGAAAATAAAGGATTTCACTCCTGTGATTAGGTTATGATATACATTTGACCCTTGAACAATACAGAGATTAGAGTCACTGCCCCCTTCCAAACAATGGAAAATCCACACGTAACTTTTATCTCCCCAAAAATATAACTACTAGTACCCTACTGTTGACCTGAAGCCTGACCAATAATATAAATAGTTGGTTAACACATACTTTGTATACTATATGTATTACATACCTTATTCTTACAATAAGTTATAGAAAAGAAAATGTTAAGAAATCATAAAGAAGAGAAAGTACATTATATACATTATATATAGTATATAATACTATATATAATGTATATAAATTATATATATAGTATATAATATATAATGTAGTTCAATAATATAATTGAAAAAAATTATGTTTATATATTCAAACACAGTTCAAACCCGTGTTGTCCAAGGGTCAACTCTGCAACATCAGCATTTCAGCCTTGAGAGACCCAGAGTAAAAAATCCAGGTGAGCTGTGCCCAAATTTCTGACCTATAAGACACCATGAAATGATAAATGGGTATTGTTTTAGGCCACTAATATTATGGCAATTTGTTATGAAGCAATATGTGGGGAAATCTATAGTGTAATGGAAATAGGAGGGTATCAAACAAATTTTACGAATGTCAAAGATGATCCAGTTGCAAATTCTATCCTGCCAAAGTCAGAGAATAATAGTTTAAAAGGAAAGTAATCAGAATGAGGAGGAGACATATAATCATATTCTAAGATGGGAACCTAAAAAAAAATTGTTGGGCCAAAGAAAAGATGTTTGGCCTCAAAAGAAGCAGCTTGATTTCTGTCTTCAAAAACTGGATGAGCTGTTCTGTATCCTGTCTCAGGGTTATGAAACATGCCCACATTGTAGGAAGCACAAGATAAAGGTGATCTCAGAATACAGAAGGTTCTGATACCCCCAAGATGCCTAGCAATGGAAAAGACTGCCTTTATTATTTGGACTTCTAATTCAGCTCAAGTTCCTAATTCATTCCAGGTATACAACATATTATTGAATTAAATTAGAAGTAAGAGGAGAGGGGACCCCTGGGTGGCTCAGTGGTTTAGCGCCTGCCTTTGACCCAAGGCGTGATCCTGGAGTCCCGGAATTGAGTACCGCATCGGGCTCCCTGCATGGAGCCTGCTTCTCCCTCTGCCTGTGTCTCTGCCTCTGTGTGTGTGTCTCTCATGAATAAATAAATAAAATCTTAAAAAAAAAAAAGTTTTAAAAAAGAAAAGGAGAAATCAAGGCAAAATGAATAGGCAAAGAGTTGCCAGCCATAGGCAGTGGGTTGGATTAAAAGCTCCCAAATCTGTGGTCTCTGAGATTCTACGTTTAACACCATTCCAAAATGTTGGTACCACTTTAGTTGACCGACACTGGGATGTGAGGATGAATTGAGATGGTATTGGGCCAAGAACAAAGTGACACCTGAATCTTACCCTCAAGTTTCCCAGAGGACAAGCATAAACTAAGGGAAAGAAAGATGCAGCACACTCTAGGGCTTTAGTCCCAAACCTCAGGGTAGAACTCCACCAAGTATGGCTGCATCTTACAGAATGTTCCCTTTATGTAAGCAGGGGTTTCCTGATAGCCTGATGACAAAGCACTCTAAAGACCTACTCTGATTATTTTATCTTCAAAATAAAAGCCTGAGTATTAAACATCACCACCTCTATTTTGAGAAAAGACTATTTCTGCAAGGGAAAAGCAGAAGAGGGCAAATGAGACCTAAGCAAATCAGAAAAGAAACCCAGTGCCTAGAGGAGGCTGACCAAAGCAACCTGCTCCAGGCCCTTCTTCACCCAAGGAGAGCCAAATAGTTTAGACTGCTTATCATTCTGGGGTGTCCCTCAACAGTCACTACAGAAGTTCTCCTCACCTCTCTGCAAGGCTAGATTCTCCGTTTCCTGAATTCCGTGTTATTATCTTGCTTGCTTGCTTTGCTCATTTAGTTGGAGCACATCCTCCAATAGTTTTCTGAGAAGAGGTAATAGAAGTTAATTTTAAACATTCATTATCTAGCTGAAATAGTCTTCTTCCTCCTTGACTGATGTTTTCCCTCAGTATGGAGTTCTAAAATGGATATATTTTTCTCAGAATATGAAAGTATTTCTCCATTGTCTACTACTTTCCTATATTGCTCTCATGAGAAGCCTGAAGTCATTCTGATTATTGTACATGGTGTATTTTTGCTCTGTGCTTTGGTGTGTTTTTTCTTATTCCTAGCCCTGGTTACCAACTCAGTGGGCCCCTTCAATATGGAAACTCAGGTCTTTATAAAATGTCTTCCTTGTATCATTCCTGTCAATCCTCTGTTCTCATACAGGCTGGGCAGAGCTCCCTCACAAGTGATGACAAGCATTGGAAGCTTCTGGCTTGCATGCTATCCAGGGTATCAGGGGAGGGACCACTGCTTTTCCCAGCCCTGATTCCAGAGAATCAGGGCCTTCCTTTCCAGAGCCAGAGCATGCCCTGAGTAGAAAAAAGTATGCTAATTCCTTAACCCTGAAACTATCCCAAATCATTGGGAAAGGAACAGCTGTACAGTACTCAGAATCACACTCTCATCTCAGAGCCCATCTGACAGAATTTACCAATTCAACTGCTATTTCTTCGGGCAAATCTTGATGCCCATCCTCCAAACACCTCTCCCGATAAGATAAAATTCTTCTCTGTATACACTTCCTACTCAATTTCTATCATAAATAATTTCCCCTTGATTTTCTCTGTCCTTTCTTTCTGAAATTTGTATTAGCTAAATATTGGACTTCATGGATTGGTTCTTTAATGTTAACTTTTCATTCTTATTTCTTGTCTCTTTCTTTCTTTCTGTACCTCTGTCTGGGAGATATCTGAAACTTTGTCTTCTATGGAATTTTTTAAATTCCTGCTATCATATTTTTAATCTCCAATAACTCTTTCTTATTCTATTTTTCCTTTACATAGCAGCCTCTTCTTGTCTGGAGAAAGCAATAATTTATTTAAGTTCTAAGTTTTCTTCTGCTTCCCCCCCATATCTTTGTACCCTTTCTTTTTCCTGCTATTTTTAATCACTTTTGTTTTGAATTCCTGCTATTGTTTTGTGTTTGTGGTGGGGGGGGGGGGTGTTTAGTTTATTATTCATGTAAGAAGTATTCTTCAAATGCCTGGTGGCTTTCAGCTGCTCATAATCCAGCCCAAGGTATTCAGAAGCTGGTTGGAAGCATGGCATGGAAGGACAAAGCTTACCAGCTAAGCAGTGACAAATATCCCACTGGCTTTTTCTTTACTCAAGCGTAAGGAGTTTGCTTTTCTTCAATGCACATTGCACATAAGAACTACTGACCCAAAGATGACTTCTCTCTCTGTACATCCAAGCACAGGCTGGAATTCTGTCTACAGCCTGTCTATACTGTGATAAGAATAGCTAAGTCCCTCTGGCCTGGACAGGCACAAGACAGTGGCTAGTTTATATGTGCCACAAAAAAGATGTATGTTCCATAAGCTCCCCCTTGGCTGACCATCTCTATGTGGAAAAGTGATTCAGGTTCTTTACACAACTAATCCTCTCTCTGTGCTACTCCCTCCTAACCTCTCAAATTTCAGCCTGTTGAACTATTTCTTACATGGTAAATGCTATCAGGAGAGCTGACCATCAGCCACAACACTGCACAGCCATTTCTCTGATCCTCACATCCTCCCTGAGTACATCAGTGACCTCATCTTCAGAGGAAGATATTGAAGCCTTGAATTGGGTCTGACACCAAAGACTAGTTTTGTACCATAACTGGCCTTCACTTTACCCTGCAGAATTTACTTTGTTCTGTAAAGAGAATGTGGTTTCCAGGGGGAAGGAGTATCATCATTCCGTGTGGAACTGCTAGGCAGGGTGTTAAGGACACAGAGGGAAGACCCCAGAAGATGCTGCTTCTCCTGCTTGGGTGTCTCCTGCCCCCCACCAATGGGAAAAGCTGCCTCCACTGCTGGCCAGAACTGCCCCCATTGATAGACTATGATCTGCAGATCCTTTGGGGCACCCCAGGGCCACCTGCAGAGCTCTCCCAAAGTGTCCACTCCCTATTCCTGAAGAGAGATCGTGTCTTCCTAGAACCCCAATATCTTGGTGAGGCACAGCCTAGACACCAGGGATCAAGGCTGGCCCCTTTACCAAGGCTGGGATCTTATACCTCCAACTGCCCTTCACCCCACATCCCATTCTCAGATCAGGACCATATGGAGGAAGCAACAGCCAAATTATTCAATCATATAGATGAAACCATCAAGAAGTTTCGAGATGGTGAGGAAGCCCCAGGCCTGTGTTGACAAAGTCCAGTTCCCCAAGGCACTCCCAGAGGGCTTGCTGTCTTGGGGTGGGGATGTGTGGGGAAGAGTGGCAAGAGACCCAGCATCTGTATTCTCTATGCAGCTTCTGTTTGAAGAACTGGCTTGGATTCCCTACCTTGAGTTACATAATTGTTTCCACCTCTAAAATGTGGGTGATGAGAGTACCCTTCTCTTCTACTCAGATAAACCATCACTTCTGGAAGAGATTGGTATCCAGAAACAGGTGTTTACTGACAGGCTGAATAAGATATCTGAAGAGCTGAAGGAGAGGGGTGAGAGATGGAGCTGGCCCCTGCCCACCACCCATCCCTTCACCTCACCCAGGACTGAGGGGAGCAGAGTGCAGTCTGCAGTCCCTGTCATGTCCCTCCCCAGGAATCCTTACCCTTGCCCACATACTGGGTGTCTGTTCGTACCTTTTCCCAGCTCCCTTTCTTGATGATACCCCAACCCTTCCTAGCTCTGTCTGCCTCCCCCAGCACCTCAGTTTCTCTACCATCTCACCCTCCTGGGCAGCCTGCAACAAGACCTGTGGTGAGTATGTATGGGGACATGGGAGCAGGGGGAGGGGATGAGAGGTTAGGGGCACATGGCCTTGGCTAAGGCTGCTGCCGATCTCTTCTCACAGACCTACACTCCACACTAGAAGTTATCAACTGTGCCAACTGCAAGATACATTCCCTTATCTGCAAAGACCCCACTCTCTGCCCAGGTCAGTGGCAGCCAGCCATCCTGCCTCCAGCCTGCACCCATTCCTTGCTGGGTCATTGCTGTCTCTCTCTGGATTATCTTCCTCCTCTGCCAAACCCCAAGCTCTCCTTGCTCTCCATCCTCACCAGAGAACATAGCACCTCCTGGGATTTCTTAATGCTGTATGTCCATCTTCAGTGATATAAAGCCACCTGCCCCTAGGACATCTCCCTTGGAAGTCCCCCTGGTCCTCAAAGCCAACATGCTTGTAAGCATATTTCAAACTCAACTCTCCCATCCCCAATCTGCTCTTCCATCAGGGCCTCTCTCAGCAAATGGCAACCTTAAGCCCTAAGCCTCCTAAACTAGGAAATTTCCTCCCTCATATGCAATACATGCAATCACCAAATCTTCTTAAACAATTCTTAAATGTGTTGCCATATTTTCATTGCAATATCCACCACTATTCTTCAGACATCCTCACTTCTCATCTAGATTATGCCAGCATCTCTCAACTGGCTTCTGTGCCCCTTCTTGGCCACATCTTACTCAACAACCAAAGAACTTCCTCAAGGAGAAAATCTACTTATGACACTTACTATTTGTAGCCCAATTGCCCACCAGATAAAGCCCACCTCTTCAGAAGGCCTTGTGTGAATAGCTCCTGATCACTTGCCCCCTGACTCTTCCCCAGCCACACTGAGCTTCTGACATGCTGCACATACATACATACAGCTTCATGCTTCTATCCTTAAACATTCGGTGTCCTCTGCCTGGAGCACAGTTTTGTGCTTGACTGTGGGACTGGAATTGAATTTATACTTGTCTTTCAAAGTCCAGCCAGAAGTCTCTTTCCTAAGAAGGTTTCCCTGACCAGCTCTCACCCCATGAGGCTCATCAGCCTTCCTCCTGGCAACTTTTCCTCTGTTCTCTCCTGCTCTTCTTCCCTTGGACACCACACCATAATTGTTTGTCGACCTCCTAGGGAGCAGGGACCATGTTTCACTTGTCTCTAAATATATGCCAGGCACACAGTAGGTAATCAGTGTTTGCAAACAAATGACTGAATGGACAAATAAAAGGAGGAAAGAATGTAGCCTCTCTGGGCTCAGATGGCTCTCATTACTCCCCAAAAACCTGGCTACCCCTTTTACACCCCAGACAGGACCAGGAGTACCGTCACGTGGGTTGTAAGCCTTGGCATTATTCTGCTTCTGGCAGCCATAGCTGGAAGTGGGTGAGTGACTCTCCAAGCCCCAGTATCCCCAAGGAAGACACACCTACTCCTTAACTGATCCATCTCCACCCTGTTTCCTGGCCCAGATGGTACATTTTCTGGCGTGAGAAGAGAAAGGAAGCAGAAAAGGTGCTGGGAACGGAGACCCCTGCCAGAATGTAGGTCTCCCGAGGAGGAAAAGCTGCAAGTAGCAAGGTTAGAGGCCCCAACTCTGATTCCCAGGGTCTGACATCCAGAGCAGAGTGGATTCAAGGCTGGGGCTCAGGAGACCCCAACCCCCCTTAATGTGAGCACACACCCAGGAACAGGGGCCCAGGACATAGTGGCAGCAAAGCTCCACAAGGTGGCCTCCACCCATAGCTCTACTTGTCTCTCTGTAGACCTTCTCCCCACCATGGGCCACTATGCTCCCTGATCTGTATAGACAGCCAACATGGCCCTCCTGCTCTCTGCTCCTGGTTAGGTTCAGCCAACAGGAGTTCAGAGGGACAGACACAAGGGCATACAGAAGGTCCGGGTTGAAATGCCCTGCTTCTTCTCTCTCAGCAGGAACTCAGCAGTTCAGTGTTCTGAACAGAGATCACCCAGTTGCTGTCAGGAAGCTATCTCATCTCTGAGTTCCAGTAACTGTCCTTTCCCTGACCCCCTCCAATCTGGGGTGGTAGCAGTTATGTGGCAAAGAGACCACACTCTGTCTTGTGGTTTCCCTATACCCATGCCTTGCAAATACTTTTCAGTAAAACACCTTCCTCCCATTCTGATGGGCTGTAGCATCTGCTTCCTGCCTGGAAAGACACAGCTGGCACTGAGATCCTCCCGATACTGTCATAAAGGGGCTCATTCCCTCTTTTCACCCTCCCTCTGCTGGCCCACCACCCTTCCTGTCCTGAAGTGCCCCTCTCCTACTGCTCTGGCTCCAGCAGTGGTATCTCCACAGGCTCAGTCTGGCCTCATCTACTTCCAGCACCAGAGATGAAGACAGAGATGGCTTGGGTCCCTATGTCCAGGTATTGAACAGAGACGATGAGAGGCCAGCTCATAGCTCAGGGACTGGCAGAGGAACAGACATCAGAAAACAGACTTCAAATCACATTAACAGCAGACCTTTCTCCATCCTGGCCAAGATGCCCACCCTAGGAACACCCAGGTCCCCGGTGAATCTGGTACTGCTAGCAATGACACTTCCTTGACTCTGCCTCTGGTAGTGGAGTGGAGGAGGGGAGGGAGGGCAGGGGTTTGCCTCCTCCTCCTCCATCCCTATGTCCTTTTCCTTGTCTGAACCCAAGGCTGCCAGATTAAATGGAACTTCTGAGTCCTCCAGGCACAGCTCTTCCCTTTCCCCTCAACCTTGTGCCCTTCCTCACTGGTACTCCCAGACTCTTGTCCTTGGATCAGGCTCTGCTCTGATGGGACCTATCCAACAGCTTTTCAGCCACTGCCAGCACCAGAGCCCTGGTCAGCAGGTCAAACCCTGGGTGCTGAAAAGAAGCAAGTCTGGGACCAGAGCTAAGGACCAGTATCCCAGAACCTGGACTCGAGTCCTGGTTCTGATGCTAAGGTTGTAGGCTCCCCCTTGTGAATCTGTTCCCCCATCTGAGCATGCAGGGAGGATGTCAAACTTCAACCAGGTTGTTGTGCCCTGACCCTGGAGCCCACTAGGCTCACATTTGCCATCTTACATTTGCTCATGCTATAGGTCAAAATGTAATGTTCTCATCTCTTTCCCTCACCTCCAGTCCCTTGAAATCCTGCCAGGACCCACAGCCCACCTCCTGAAATAAGACATCTTGTCTCTGTAGGTCTTGCCAGTACCCCTTCTTCCAGAGCTAGCACCTAGGCTGGAAGTGAGCTGACTCTATAGAACCACCCTGCCATAAGGGCCACTCCTTTGGTGGTGGTGGTGGTGGGTGAGGGTGGGGACTGCAAGAGACTGAGGCAAGATGCATATAGGCCATAAACCAACCAGGACAGGGAGCACAATGGCTAAGGGCAGCTGTGGGACCCCAGCCATAAGTATCTCCATCCCCAGCCAGAGGGATCCAGGAAGCCCCCCACCCCATAAGGTGGGGTCTTCAACTGTGAGAAGTCATGGAAGGTAGGAAGGGAGGGAGAACTGTTTTCATTAAGAGTTCAGTGTTGCAGAAGAGCAGAGATATGAGAGGCTTTGATAGGTTCAGGCAACTTCAAGAAATGTGATACGGCTGGATGGGGCCCACAGAGGTACCCAGGCTCAAAGGGAACAAGGCGGGCTAGGGGGAAGTAGTGGATGGTTTTGCCAGTGGCAGACCTGAGTCCCAGGGAGAGGACAGGGATCCAGAGAGGGGTAGGGTATCTGTGCCCAGGCAGATGTGGCTCCACATGTTGGAAATTGAGATATCCCCGCATCCAGCCCCACAGACACTCCTTGCTTCACAAAACTGAGGAAGGGACGCCTGGGTGGCTCAGAAGTTGAGTGTCTGCCTTTGACTCAGGGCGTGATCCTGGGATTCAGGATCAAGTCCCACAACGGGCTCCCTGCATGGAGCCTGCTTCTCCCTCTGCCTGTGTCTCTGCCTCTCTCTCTGTGTCTCTCATGAATAAATAAATAAAATCTTAAAAAAGAAAAAAAAAACTGAGGAAGTGTCCATAGATGTAAAGTTTCTGGAGAAAGCATAAAGACATAGCTATAGAAGCAGTAGAAATGGACCAGGCAGTAGAAATAGACCTCCAGGAAACTGTGATTCTGTGTCTGTGAAAGCTGGCTGCCACCCACAACAGAGGAAAAGCCGGGCTTTCATGGTGGTGATATTGTTTTCCTATTTATATTTAAATTGGGACTTAAACCATTACTTCAAAAGTATCCAGAGCAACTATTTTCTGATGCATACAGTGAAAATAGAAAATCCTGAGTATAATTTATGAGTTTGTGTGTCTGTATGTGTATATCTCTTATCAACAGATTTTTTTTTTAATAATTTGAGGGTATATTTGCATGAAAAGTAGATACTGAGTTCCGCTAGAGTAGAAAAATTAAGGAATTTTAAGTCAGGTCAAAATATAGACTCTGGAGGACTTTATGCTTCCAGCTATGACAGAGCAGCTTTTAACACACCAGCGCTGCCACCAAGGGCAACCAAAAATAAAATACATCAAAAGAGCAAAACAAAACATAAAGTCTGTTTAAGGCATCAGATCCCTAATTTGTCCGAGGTCCCAAAGGGAAGTAGAGCTCTCTGTGGTGAGCTGCTGCCCTGCAGTGAGCTTCCCCTCTGCACTTCTGGGCTTCAGCAGCAGAGGTTAAGAAGCTTAGGGGAGCTGTCAGATGCCTCTGTTGGCTTCTGCCAACACAGCTTTTAGCAATATCATGGGCCGAAGAGACAAAATGTGAAGTTCTACCTTGCCAAGATAAAACGTGAGAGAAACCTGAAAGTACAGAAGTACAGAAAAGGACACAAATGGATTGCACTCTCAGGAGTGTTCCTGTTCTTAACCAGCACAGACCCAAAGACAAAGAAATCAAACAGGAAATTTCTGAAATCAATTTATCAGAGATTTGCATGCTAGGGAAATAAAAATTAGAGTTGGTGACCTACATACGAACACAAGTTTTAATAAATACCCCAAGGTAGTGGTTGGTGATAACCTAGTACACCAGAGGCAGACAAATCCTTATAGAGCATGGAGCCCAGCCTCAAGGTAACACAGCCTCTGACAAAATTAAAGAGACCTATTCTTATTCTGTATCTATCACTGCTGGAGGATAGAGTAAACATTTTCTAAAGGAAAATTATATCTAAAGTCACTACCATGTTTCATTTACAATATTCAGTATTCAAATATATATTATTAAGCATGCCAAAACAGAATCAAGAGAAAAATCAGACAATAAAAAAAAAACCTACAACCGATCCAGATATCAGTTATCTGATAAAAATTTTAAAATATGTGTGATTAATGCATCAAAAAATATTCTTTGCAGCTTTATTGATAAAAATGACACAATTAACATTGTGTTAGTTTAAGGAGGTAAAATGTGTTGATTTGATATACTTACAAAATTGCAGAATGCCTACCTATAGCATTAACTACCATCTCCATCACATCACATAATTACCATCTTTTTGTTTTCTGGTGAGAATATTAAAGATTTGCTCTGTCAGGAACTGTCAAGTATATAATATAGTATTATTAATACCACCATGCTATACATTATGTCTCCAGAATTTATTTGTCTTATAACTAGAAATTTATACCCATTGATCAATATCTCCCATTTCCCCCACCCACCCACAACCCCTGGCAACTTGCATTCTATTCTGTTTCTATGAGTTTGGGTTTTTTAGATTTCATACATAAGGTATTCATATGGTATTTGTCTTTCTCTGACTTATTTCCCTTAGCATAATGCCTTCAAGACTCATCCGTGTTGTTGGAAATGGCAGGTTTCCTTCTTTCTCATGGTTGCATAACATGAATATTCATGTTATATATACATATATATTATTATATTTTAACATATTTTATTATTATGTTACATTATATTATCATCATTTATCCATTCATCCGTTGACATTTAGGTTGATTCCATGTTTTGGTTGTTGTGAATAATGCTGCAATGAACAGAAAGGGTAGATATCTTCTCAAAAGCTTGTTTTCATTCCCTTTAGATATATATTCAACTCCAAAATCTCTGTCTGGTTCTTTTACATGTTTTCCTATCTCTTTGTTGAATTTCTTGTTCTGTTCTCATATTGTTTTCCTAAGGGTGGGGGATGACTTCGTCACAGCACCAACATGTATGTAATCTTTGGTGACCACACCAGAAGTCCACAGAGGCTGCATGTGCTTTGGCACCTTCAGTGTACCTCCACATCCAGCGCTTCCAGGTCCAGATGATGTTACTCATTCAGAATTAATTATTTATTTATTTATTTATTTATTTATTTATTTATTTATTTTTATTCATGACAGAGACAGAGAGAGAGGCAGAGAGAGAAGCAGGCTCCACGCAGGGAGCCTGATGTGGGGCTCGATCCTGGGACTCCAGGATCAGGCCCTGGGCTGAAGGCAGCGCTGAGCCACCTGGACTGCCCCTGAGAACTATTTAATACCCAGCCATAGGGCAGCCCCAGTGGCTCAGAGGTTTAGCACCGCCTTTGGCCCAGGATGTGATCCTGGAGACCCTGGGATCGAGTCCCATGTCGGGCTCCTGCATGGAGTCTGCTTTTCTCTCTGCCTCTCTCTCTCTCTCTCTCTCTCTTTCTCTGTGTGTGTGTGTCTAATAAGTAAATAAAATAAAATCTTAAAAAAAAAAACCCAGCCATAAAAAAGAATGAAATTTTGCCATTTGCAACAACATGGATTTATCTAGAGAACATAATCTAAGTGAAATAAGTCAGAGAAAAACAAGTACATATGATCTCATTCATACGAGGAATTTAAGAAACAAAACAAACAAGGAAAAAAGACAATCCAAGAAATAGACTCTTAACTCTAGAGAATAAACTGATGGTTACCAGGGGGGAGGTCGGTGGGAGGATGAATGAAATAGATGATGGGAGTCAAGGAGGGCACTTGTGATGAGCACCAGATGTTGAATGAAATTGTTGAATCACTATATGCTACATCTGAAACTAATATCACACTGTATGTTAACCACTCTGGAATTATGATAAAAGAAGATTTCACTTAATCATTTAAAAATAAGTAAATAGGGACAGCCCGGGTGGCTCCGTGGCTTAGCGCTGCCTTTGGCCCAGGGCATGATCCTGGAGACCCAGGATCAAGTCCCATGTCAGGCTCCCTGCATGGAGCTTGCTTCCCCCTCTGCCTGCGTCTCTGCCTCTCTCTCTCCCTGTGTATCTCTCATGGATGAATAAATAAAATCTTTAAATAAATAAATAAATAGATGTCAGAAGTAATAGAGAGAGAGAGATTTAATATGTGTTTTTCAACAAATGCTGCTGAGCAATTGGTCACCCATAGGCAAAAATGAGCCTGGACTTAAGTCTCACACATTATAAAGAATATGAACTCAAAGTGTATCAAAGGATTAAATGTAAAACATAAAACATAAAATAGGGGGAAGTCTCCAGAATCTGGAATTGGACAAAGAATCCTTGGATAACATCAAAAGCACAATGTATGAGAGGAAAAAAAACATAAATTGAACTTTATCAAAATGAAAACTGTCACCCGTAAAAGACCTTGTGAAAAGGGTGAAACAAGCTACAAACTGGAAGGAAATATGTGCAAACTACACATCTGACACAGGGCTAATGTCTAGAATATATAAAGAATTCTTAAAACTCAGCAGTAAACATCAATGCTATTAGAAACTGTCCAAAGACATGGAAAGATTTTTCATGGAGGATAAATAAGGGCCAAATAAGCATGTGAAAAGATACTCAGCATCATTAAGCACAAAGAAAACACCAGCAATAGTGGCAGTGGGGTATCAGGGGACACACTGATACCAACAGTACCAGGTGCCGGGGGGCGGTGGCGGGGAGGCAGGGGGCAAGTGGATCTCATAGGATCTGGTAGAGAAGATGTGACTGTGCTGCCACTCCACATGGGGCAGGGAGGACAGGGGTGTACACACCACCACCCCAGAATCCACAGGTTTCTGAGCTGTTCCCCTGTCAGGACTCCAGAGTGGCATTCCTTCTGGCCAGTGGACAGAATCTTACAGGCATTCCTGCCAACAAGTAGCGGAGTCATGGTCGAAGGGCTTTTTCAGAATCTGCCTGTGTTCTTAACGTATTTTGGAGCCTGACTGGTCAGTCCAGAGCAAACCAGACAAGAGCCTGAGCTCCTAGCATGGTTGCCTTCCACTCTTCTCTCAGTCACCAGCAACACCTGCTGTCACTGCCCTGGCTGAAGTTCCCATAAAAGCTCCTGGTTTTCCAAATCTGCCACATGCTCCCATACCTCCTATCTGTGGTCACACTGAGCCTCTCCCTCAAGAAAACACATCTCCCATATGCCCTGGCTCTATCACACACCTGCCAGAGACTCTGCTGGGCAGGACGAAGCTGTCTGACATTTTTCTCATTTCTAGTCTATGCAAAGCTTATCACTTTATCTCATTTGCCTGTACCAACATGGAGTAAGCATTATAATCCTCTCTTTGCAGATAAAGAAACTGAGCCTCGGTGAGGTTGTTACTTACCCAGGCACATCTTTTTTCCAAAGAGCATTTCAGACTTTTCCACACATTCCTGAAACTGAAAAGTAAATCTGAGGACCTGAGGACTAAGGAGAAGTGTTACCCTCCTCCCCCACATTTCCACCACTGTAGTCATAGTGCACTGCCTCTGTAGGTGGTCATTTTTATGAACACTTTCATAAGAATGAAATCTGGCCATCCCCTATGTTCCCTTTCTTCTGTCATTGCTTGGTCTGCAATGGAATATGCCACTTAAGCATGTCATATTCTCTTCTAAATCAATTTTCCCATGTCTTTTTTAATCATTTATTGAGCACCTTCAATTTCCAGGCACTATGCTGCATTGTATAAATCATTCCTGGCCTTCAACATAACCCATAGAAAAGGTTATTTTCCCTTTAGATGCCAGACCCCAGCTTTGTTCCTGTCAGCTAGCACACTATAGTGTGGACATGTGTGGGTGGCATGTATTGGCATATACACCCTCAGAATGCACAAGATTCAGAGATGTCATATCTCAGGCCCAGACCCAGAAAGATTAAAAAGCCAAAGGTGTCCCAGTTGGCTCATGAGCCAAGATTTGAACCCAGGCCCATCCACCTTCAAAGGTCCCATACCAAAATTTCCTCCTCCTGTCCTCACTTCAGGGTAAAGCAGCTGCATGCAAGGAGGCTAGGAAGAGAACCAAACAGACGCAGAGGCAATTTGAAAGAAGAGAATCTTAACATAAAAGAGGTGACTTACTGGGAAATGAATATATAGGGCCAATCCTTTTTTTTTTTTTTTAAGATTTTATTTATTTATTCATGAGAGACAAAGAGAGATTGAGGCAGAAACACAGTCAGAGGGAGAAGCAGGCTCCATGCAGGACTCAATCTGGGACTCCAGGATCGCTCCCTGACGGGAAGGCAGATGCTTAACCACTGAAACAGCCAGGCTTCCCACAGGGCCAATCCTGTCAGAGGAAAGCCATTAGCACCTATGGTGTTAACTGATAACAGGTTTTTTACAAGGATCCCATTTCCTTTATAAAAGAGATGCCTAAACAGAAACTTCGCATTTGTTTGAGGTTAAGGATTAACATTCTTTGCCTCAGGAAGTCCAGAAGGCTTTCAAAATGATTGCTGTGATGATGAAGACCAACAGACACTTCTGGAGACTGAGCCCATATCCTGTAAATACAAAGGTTCTGCCAGAAGAGTGAACTGCCTGGGCCACTCCACAGAGGGAGAGGCCATGGAGGTAGGAGAGATGGATCACTGCACTGCCTCCCCTCCCTGTTGCTGGCCATGGGAACAGTGTCCTCCACATCGCCTACTGGCTTCACATCACTGTCATCCTCATGACTTTACTTGTCAAAAGGAAAGAAGAAAGAGAAAGAAGAAAGAAAGAAAGAAAGAAAGAAAGAAAGAAAGAAAGAAAGAAAGAAAGAAAGAAAGAAAGAAAGAAAGAAAGAAAGAAAGAGGGCAGTCCTGGTGGCACAGCGGTTTAACGCCGCCTGCAGCCCAGGGCGTGATCCTGGGGACCCTGGATCGAGTCCCACGTCGGGCTGCCTGCATGGAGCCTGCTTCCCCCTCTGCCTATGTCTCTGCTTCTCTCTCTCTCTGAATAAATAAATAAATCTTTAAAAAATAATAAATAAATAAATAAATAAATAAAAAGAAAGAAAGAAAGAAAGAAAGAAAGAAAGAAAGAAAGAAGAAAGAAAAGATAGATGTAGAGGAGGGATCAGAACACAGCTGGTGGACAAATACTTTGTCCTGTGCTCTTTGCACTGAGCCACACACCCTTCTTCTGGAGTGTTCATTTCCACCTCTAAGCTACAGAAACAAAGAGCCCTAGGTCTAGAAGGGTTCAAGAGGTGCTTCTCTTTGGAGTTACCACCCCAGTTCCACCAACTCTAGGATGAAAGTGAAAGGAATAAAAAGGCTCTGGGAAGAGGGATTTGCTTGAAGTCTAGAACTTTCTAACATCAGGGGACCTGTCTATGCTTTGTCAAAACAGCAAGCTGAGTGGTGGGGGGAGGGAGGAGGCAATCTGGGAAGCAAACATCAACTCCATATACACAAGCAATACTGAAAATGTCATTTGTTGGGCAACTACCATGTGCCAGGCACTCGATCAACATTAGTCCTTTTTCATCTTCACCATAACCATGTGAACCGTGGTCCATTATCCCCATTTTGATGATGGGAAACTCAAAGTTCAGAGAGGTCAGGTCCCCTGCTCAAAAATCACACAGCTGGCCAATGAATATGCTGGGACTGTGCCAACCCAGAGCCCTTGTTCCTTTTACTGCACTACATTGCCCCAACAATGGTTCCCCAACAATGGGACAGGTGGCTTCCAGAGGCTGCTTGCCCTCCCAGGGAAAATCAGGCAGAGGTGGGATGGAAAAGACTATAGCTCCCTCTGACCCTGACCCTTAGACACTTCAGTGAGAAGCACGGACGCTGCAGCCAAATTACAAGGGTCCCAGTCTGGTCCATCACTTACCAGCTATGTGATCCAAGACAGGTTACTTAACCTCTGCTGACTGTCAACTCCCTAGAGAGATGACCAAAATAATCTGTCAATCAAGCAAATCCAGATTTGCTGTTCCACAATGAGAGCCACAGCCTCATAGACTGGTGTCAGAGGAGGAAAGGCGAGGTAGGGTATTTATGAGATCAGAAAGGTCTGGTTCAAGGTAGATCTTTCCATGCAGGGGCCCTAATTGGCACTGGGCAAAATTCACAATACAGTAGGATTGGTGAACACAGCAAGGAGGGACTGTGGTATCATGCTTGTTGTGCCCACAGTCAGTTGATAAGCCCAAGTAAGCAATTTTCTTAGAAGTTACTTACCCTTTTGGGGAGAAATTGAGTGGTCTATTATCTAGATAAATGGATTTTTAGAAAGTTTTTTAAACAAGCCATAAAGTTATTTGCAACTTCCTCTTCCTAGGCAAGAAAGTCCTGCAGTTGTAACATCATGTCAGTGCTGAATGTCCAGCAATGAAGTCACGTTAATGCAGATAGTAAGCTCTGTGGTGTGTATGGTTTCACTTCTTACCCCTGTACCTCAATGTCCTTATCAGCACAGTGGGAAGAGACGGCATCTGCTTGCTAGGGTTGGCATGAGATATGAGTTCCTGTGTGTAAAGGACTTAGTCCAATACCTGGCACTTAATAAGCATATTAGTCGGCCAGGCCTGCCATAACAAGCATCCCTGGGTAACTCAAACAATAGACATTTATTTCCTTACAGTTCTGGGGCTTAGAAGTTCAAGCTCAAGGTGCTGCCAAGGCTGGTTCCTTCTGAGGCCTCTCTGCTTGGCACATAGGTGTCCACTTCTCTAACTACACAGTCTTACCTCTGTTTGTGTCTGTATCCTAATCCTTCTTTCTATAAGGACACCAGTCATATTGGATTAAGTGTGGAGGCCGAGAAAATTAAGGCCATTCCACTTTAAGTTCAGCGTTAGCACAAGTACAGCCATCCCAGGCCCCTGTGAATAAGAGCTGAACTTTACCCTACTTCAGTTACTGGAAGAAAACAACTTACAGCTTAACGTCCTAGAAAGCCCCATATTAGAAAGAACAGAGCCCAAGCCAAGGGCAGGAAGCCCCTATTAGAATGAGAACAGAGCTCAATGCCCTTGAAAATCCCATATCAACATGTAAACAGAACTTGAGAAATTCCTCCACCCCTTCTGAAAATCCCCTAGACCAGCCTATAAAAAAAACCAGCTGTAACCCACTTCGGGGTCCAAGTCCCTGCTCCGCTGTGTGGGGTGTACTTGGACCCAAGCTCGAGCTTGTAAATCAACCCTCGTGTGTTTGCATCGGTGTCGGCTCCTCGGTGGTTTCTCGGATTCGCAATCTTGGGCACAACATTAAGTCCCACCCTAGTGATCTCATTTTACTTATAAAGACCCTATTTCCATATACAGTTGCATCCTGAGATACTGGGAGTTAGGGCTTCAACATATGAATTTTGCAGGGAGGGTTCATGATTCACCCATACAGTAAAAATTCACTGATGCCTCTGCTATCATGTTTCCAAAGAGCTAGACGACATTCTGGCTATGCAGGGCTATTTTTAACTCTTCAGATGTGCCATTTGCCTCATCACACATTTCTTCTCTGCCCCCTTCAGCTGGGCAATTCCTACTCAACACTGAGAACTCCACTCAACCCTTCCTTTCTATAGGAAGCCTTCCTCTGAGCACCCAGAGCAGGGCAGACTCCTGCAACACAGTCTTTGGCAGCTCCCTTCTGCTCCAGCGCTACCGTCGCTGAAATACTTCAAGGGTGGGTCTCCTGGCTACTGTCTCTCTGCCCTGCAGAACATGGAACGCAGACTTTAGGCCATAGGTGTCGTGCCCAAGATTGCGAATCCGAGAAACCCCGAGGAGCCGACACCGATGCAAACACACGAGGGTTGATTTACAAGGTCGAGCTTGGGTCCAAGTACACCCGACACAGCGGAGCAGGGACTTGGACCTCGAGGTGGGATTCAGCTTAGTTTTAAGGGCTGGTCTAGGGGAACTTCAGAAGGGCTGGAGGAATTTCTCAAGTTCTGTTTACATTCTGATATGGGGACTTCAAGGGCATTGAGCTCTGTTCTCATTCTAATAGGGGCTTCCTGCCCTTGGCTTGGGCTCTGTTCTTATTCTAATATGGGGCTTTCTAGGACGTCAAGCTGTGAGCTGTTTTCTTCCTGTAACTGAAGTAAGGTAAAGTTCAGCTCTTATTCACAGGGGCCTGGGATGGCTGCACTTGTGCTAACACTGAACTCAAAGTGGAATGGCCTTAATTTTCTCGGCCTCCACAATAGGAACCTTCCTGCCTGCCACCCTCTTTTCTCCCCCCAACTCCTGCTGTCTCAACCACCCTGTCACCAGATCTCCCAGGGAATACACCCTACACCCAACCAGGTGGGGACTCCCAAGGCTTGGAGTGGCTGCTGCATGCAGATACCTACTCCTACCTCAAGCTCTTAGACTACATGCTAACCTGGGTCTGCTAATGCCATTGGGTTCTTTGATTGCTCTGCTGGCAGCCAGCCCCACCGTCCTCCCCATCTTCACCTCATACTTCCTTCTTTCTACCAAGAGCCCTCAAAATGAACCAAAATATTTGAATTGTCTGCTGTGCAGCCTCATGCAGGATGGATCTTAGCTTACTGGTCTGTACGTATGAAATCTGCTTTCTTCTGTCTTAGTAGGCTCAGGCTGCTCTCACAAAGTACCATGGTCTAGGGGGCTTAAACAGTAAACATTTCTTTCACAGTTCTGGGGGCTGGAAGTCCCAGACGGAAGTGCTGCAGACCCTGTGCCTGGTGAGAGCCCCTTCCTGATGCGCAGTTGGCTGTCTTTTCATTACATCCTCACATGGCATAGGGAGAGAAAGTTCTCCCACATGTCTTGCGAGGTCACTAATCCCATTCATGACTGAAGCACCTGCTGAAGTCTTCATCTCACATTAGGGGTTAAGATTTCAACATATAAATCTGGAAAGACACAAATCAGCCCGTAATATTCCCCCTTCTGAAAGTCAGGGTGGCATTGGTCCATCCCAGTTCCAAGACTGTTGTGCCCAAGATTGCAAATCTGAGAAACCACCAAGGAGCCGACACCGATGCAAACACACGAGGGTTGATTTACAAGCTCGAACTTGGGTCCAAGTATACCCGACACAGCGGAGCAGGGACTTGGACCCCGAGGTAGGTTCCAGCTTAGCTTTATGGGCTGGTCTAGAGGTCACCTAGAAGGGGTGGAGGAATTTCTCAAGTTCTGTTTACATTCTGATATGGGGCTTTCAAGGGAATTGAGCTCTGTTCTCATTCTAATATAGGGCTTCCTGCCCTTGGCTTGGGCTCTGTTCTCATTCTAATATGGGGCGTTCTAGGATGTCAAGCTGTAAGCTGTTTTCTTCCTGTAACTGAAGTAAGGTAAAGTTCAGCTCTTATTCACAGGGGCCTGGGATGGCTGTACTTGTGCTAACGCTGGACTTGAAGTGGAATGGCCTTAATTTTCTCGGCCTCCACAGACGCTTCTCCTGCCCTCCTGATTACTGGTGATGGCTCTAGGTTCCCACGAGGCAGGCACTAGGTACTGGATAGACTCCAGAGCACTCACAGAGGAGCAGCCCCAGATGTTTCATGTAGACTTCACAACTGCCCCTCACCTTGACAGAGCAGACACCATCTCTCAGCAGGCAACATGCACCTGGAGAGCCACTTCACATTAACCATGGTGGCTCAGTCAGCTCAGCTGGCTGACCTTTGTTTCACAGAATTTCCTTCCCTGGTGCTTCTGGTTAGGATGTGCCACAGAAGGTAGTCTGCACTAGATTTGGAGGCAGACACACAGCAGTAACCGTATTGTTGCTTATGGTCAGAAATAGGGCTTGGGGGGTGGGAGTGCAGAGATGAGGCACAAGTGCTTTTGCAGCTTACACATATTGTCACCAACTTGCTGGCTCTCACCTCATCAGCATCAATGGCTGGGCCTGTGCTGCACCTCTTCCCATTTACTCCTCCAGTCCAGATGTGAACTTAGCTCTGTGACTAAGGCCATGAGCTTCTCTGGCAGGACATCTATATCATCAAGGTTGGAGGCAGTGAGAACCAACACAGGTTTCAGCCTGTCCTCATGGGTTCCCCCTCCTTCACTCCCTCTTTCCCTCCCCCACTGCCTCCAGCATCAGATACTCTGACAAAGAAGGGCCTTCCGAAGGCTGCTCAGCCAGCTCCCACAGCCACCTAGGGCACAACAGACAGCAGTCAGTTCTGCTCTGACTGAGCCCCAGCTAACACACACTAACCAACCCACAAGGGAGATTGCATAAACCCAGCACCACTGCTTCTGAACAGTAAGAACCTTATCTGGCAAACAGCTCTGGCAGTGAAGCCTCTCTGTGAAGGCCACTCTAGGTAGGGAAGCAAAGTCTGGCCACAAGCACTCAGCACACTGACGTCACACCAACGGGGGCTGATTGAATGACTTGGTAGACAGTGTCCTGAACCTGTGTCTGAACCCATCTTCTCTGGAAACCCTAACCAGTCCTGGAGACTAAAACTTAGCTCTTGATCTTGAGCACACCTACTGCAGAGCTTTCAGAGCACCCAAACCCCATCCCACAGTATCAGTGCTTTGCACACATTTTCTATAGACACAGTGAGGCCACAGCTCTGTGGTCATCAACTGCACCTCCCTAGAATCTGTGGGGTGGGAGGGCAGTGGCTGCTTGTGTATTCAGGTTCCATGTGCTAGGAATAGTCACAGAGCCTTCACAAACAGCCCCTAATCCCTGCCACAATGCCCTGTGAGATAGTTGCTCCTTTTATACCCATTTTATAAGTGAGGAAACTGAGGTTTAGAGAAGTTAAATGACTTGATTACTGTCACATGACAAGGAAGTAGCAGAGCTTGGGTTCTGGCCCAGAACTTACTGCCTACCTGACCCATTTCACCACATCACCTTTCCCAGAAGCTATACCCGGAAATACGTACTTACAGCCACATATACCTAGGCCAACTCCTGGATCTGTTTATAGAAGTCTGAGCCAACACATTACATGTAGACTCTTATTAACCACCCCTCACACTAGATGAGGATGGATGCACACTGGAAGTAGCCTCTCTTCCTTTCGGTGTGAGCAGATGTTGCCTGGGATACTCCCACACAGACCAGGCTTGGCCCCTGTGGAGGGGGCTGGGACCAGAATGGAGGTGGTGACCAGGAAAGGCGTTCAACCTGTGACCAGAGGTGGGGGTGCCAGCCAAAGGAAGAAATAGAGCAGAGCCTCCAGGCCAAGGGCACAGCATGTGCAAGAGCCCTGAAGCAGGAGAAACCTTGGCCTATGGGAAGAACAAATATGACTGTGCATAGCAAGGAAAAGAAGCCAAGAGGGAGGATTGGGGGCCGTACCCAAAGTCCAGATTACACAAAGCTGTGTGGTTTGTGGTGGAATATTTGGATTTTTGAGTGACTTGAGAAGGCACTAAAGGGTTTTAAGTAGGGGAGCAACATCATCTGATTCACGGCTAATAGTATAGAATGGAAACAGGAGGGTAGAGGTAAGGAGTCTGTCAGGGCTCCCTAAGGACCAGTAAGGTGGGACCACCCTCCCTTCTCCAAGATATGCACTGCTCTGAGCACATGACCTGGAATCACAGGAGATCCCTCCCCTTGTAAACCACCTTACCATCCCCTGGTTGTCTGTGTGGAGGCCAAGAAAATTAAGGCCATTCCACCTTAAGTTCAGCGTTAGCACAAGTACAGCCATCCCAGGCCCCTGTGAATAAGAGCTGAACTTTACCTTACTTCCGTTACAGGAAGAAAACAGCTTACAGCTTGACATCCTAGAACGCCCCATATTAGAATGAGAACAGAGCTCAATGCCCTTGAAGGCCCCATATCAAAATGTAAAGAGAACTTGAGGAATTGCTCCAGCCCTTCTGGAGGTCCCCTAGACCAGCCCATAAAACTAAGCTGGAACCCACCTTGGGGTCCAAGTTCCTGCTCCATTGTGTCGGGTGCACTTGGACCCAAGCTCGAGCTTGCAAATCAACCCTCGTGTGTTTGCATCGGTGTCGGCTCCTCGGTGGTTTCTCGGATACGTAATCTTGGGCACAACAGTCTGGTGAGCACATCATTCAGGGTTCTACCTGATGGATCAATTGCTGTACGTTGAAACTCTCATGTACTGGATTCCTTGTGGCTTAAGTCCTGTGTCTCCAGAATACACTGGAGAAAAATTTTCAATATGGGGGGTATTTATAAGAAATCATTCCTGCAGGTCTTCTGGTTTCTGCTAGAGGATTGAATTTATTTATCTAACTTTGCTCCCTCCTGGAACTCTATTAAAACTATATGGAAGATTTTTGTTTTTTAATGATAAACTTGTAGTGATGGGGAGAGGAAAAGAGAAAACCCATAGCATTCTAGCTTTGGTAGCTGGAGAGCAGAGGTGTGGAGGTGACAAAACTAGCACAATGGAGATACTAGGGCTGAAGCCAGCAATGGAGAAAAAGGGGTCCCACCTGCAGAATCCTGAGAGCCAGGAGCACACCAAAGGAGGGTTTGTAGGGGGAGCCATGGGCCTCTGTTGCAGCCAGTGAGAGTGCACTGAATGTGGAACACTAAAGCTGACTATTACCGCCATGCATGGGTGATGGTAAACAGTATCACTGGTAAGTGCTCCTCTGCATGGTTGACCACACTCCCAACCTCATTTGCCAGTCCTCAAACTTCTCAGGCACTGGCAATGCTGGAATCCTTTGCATATTGGTGAGGGTACAGTTCAGAGAGAGTGTTAAGAAGCCCTTCACCACTCCATGCTCCTGAGAACTGCCCTTCCTCCACTTCCTAGAAGCCTGATGGGGTGCTAGGCACAGGCAATGGGACCAAACAGGTGGTTAGGTGGTTTCATGCATGTGGAACACTTAATGTAGAGGCCCCTAGCCCTCTGTATCCACAGCTGGCAATGGGACTCTGACCCTAGTATTAGCCATCTCTTTCATTTTCTGTATTTCTAATGTTTTGACCTGTGAGGCCTTGTTGACTTTGAAGGGACTGCTTCTCTCTGGGCCAGTTAATTCCTAGGGATAGCAAACAACCCACCTGGAGTGCACCTTTCAAATATCAGTCAAGCCTTTCAGAGCCCACACTGAATCATCTCCTTTGTGGGATTCTCACACCCCAGACCACTATCCACCTGCCCTAATCACCTTAGGGTCAGATGCCAGAGCCAACTGAGATATTCAGACTACCCCCAAATCTCCTTACCCTCCTCACCTGTTCTTTTCCACAAAAACCATAGTAAAGTCTCTTCCCCGCATTTTTTTCCTTGCTATCTGTGTCTTCTGACTGGCCCGGTGCTCCACCATGTGGCCCTGCAGTCTACACTGTCCCTTTTGTTCCCCAGAATCTGTGAATATAAAAACTTTTTGATGTAAAAGTTTTTGTGTAGACATATTCTCATTTGCCTTGAGTGTATACCTATGAGTGGTATTGTGGGGTCACATGGCAACTCTATGTTCAGCTTTGTGAGGAATAGACAAATTGCCAAGGTAGCTACACCATTTTATATTCCCAACAGCAGTATCTAGGTTCCAATTTCTCTACATCTTTGGCGAAACTTGCTATAATTTTAAAAATTAGAATTATTTTCTCCCTTAATTATTCTGACTCAGGGGGACTATTTACTTTTCCTTGATAACGATTACCTCAACTTGCAATTATATTCCTTTGTTCTTTAACTCATGTAAAGTCTGTATACCCTGATCAGACTGGAAGTTTAATGAAAACTATTGACTATACATGCTCACTGCTCAGCTTAGTAGTACCTGACACACACTTGGTGCTCAATAAATAGTTGAACAACTAAATGGGTACATGGTTAACCCATGAAAAGGAAGAACATGGCATCAGACTTGCCCCACCACCAAGGAGGGTCAGCCGCTGGGCAGATATCCCCTTCCCCCCCTACGCTGTGCCAGTCCCCAGGATAAGCACTGGCAGCACAGAGTTACCGGGACAAGGCCTTGATCTGGGAAGGTGACAGTCTGAAGCATGAGACAGGTCTATAAGCTGATGTTTCCCCACATGTGATCACTCCCTGATGGAGAACAGCACAAGATAACTTCAGAGCACAGAAGAGAGACACCTGCTCAGCATGGAGATCAAGAAGACTTCTTGGGGATCCCTGGGTGGCTCAGTGGTTTGGCACCTGCCTTGGGCCCAGGGTGTGATTCTGGAGACCCGGGATTGAGTCCCACATCGGGCTCCGTGCATGAAGCCTGCCTCTCCCTCTGCCTGTGTCTCTGTCTCTTTCTCTCTGTGTCTCTCATGAATAAATAAATAAAATATTTTTTTAAAAAAACAAACAAACAAGAAGCCTTCTTAAAGGAGGTAACACTGGTATGATAGTTAATTTTACATGTCAGTTTGATTGGGCTAAGGGATATCCAGATAGTAATTATTTCTGAGTATGTCTGTGAGGGTATTTCTGAAAGGGACCAGACTACTGAAGGGACTCAGTCTATTCCAGTAGACTGAGTAAAGAGATCCACCCTCACCAATGTGGTCCAGGTATCATTCAATCTATTGGCGGCCCAAGTAGAACAAAAAACAAAAGAACTGAGTCTCTCTCTCTCTCTCTGTGTGTGTGTGTGTGTGTGTGTGTGTGTGTGTGTGTATGTCTCTCCTTCTCTCTCCCTCTCTCTCTCTTGGAGCTGGAGGGTAGATCTTTCTTGTCCTCAGACATGAGCTTCTGGTTCTCAGGCCTTTGGACTTGGACAAAATTATACCACATTCTCCTGGTTCTCCATAACTGTATGAGTCCATTACCACAATAAATCTCTGTGTATGTGTGAGTGTCTCTCTCTCCATATATATATTATCTATAGATTTTGTTTCTCTGGAGACCTGATGAATACAACCAGGAGTGAGCTAGGTAAAGAGAAGTATAGCAAAAAGAATAATAATTGAAAACCACCATGAGGTCTCACTTGACCAAAATTTCTTATCCACTAACTTACTGGTTACCCTTTGTACCTATGTAGCCTAAAATTCTCATTATTAGTGGTAGATCTTTGGCTCAGGCCACAGAAGCAAGTGGTATACCCTGGACTGTCCTATCAGTGTATAGAACTAATTTGTGCTAGGAGAGGAGAAGCTCAATCTAGACAACAAAGGGGCAGGGCAGGAGGCAGCAGAACTCCACCCCTGCACACCCTCTGAGTCAATCCTATCTTTTCATGGAGTAGACAGTGGTCTCACTCTGGGGGCCCAAGAAGGCTCTGGCAACAGGCCTTCCTTGAAATCAGTGAAATCTTCCCATGCATTTGGGAAAATGCATCTACATTTGGCAACCTACCTACATCTTTGGCAATAATTAGCTCCCCTGCAGCAGAGGGAGGGCAGTAACCAAGGGCCCTATCAATCTTCCTATTTTAAAATGAATGTAAATGTTTAGGAGAAAATTAAGTGGTGAACACTCTCTGATTGGCAAGTTTGTAGCTGACCTCCTGAAAGAGAATGTAAGCACCTCACAGCCAAGGTGCAACAACTTGCTGCCTGCTGATGTTGCCAGATGCTGTAGGACACCAGCTTCACAGGTTTCACAGTTATGACCCAGCATGAACCCACGGCTCTGTAGGCTCCGTGGGCAGAGCCCAGCCCAGGTTTACAAAGGGACTCACACACACCACCAGGGGACTTAAGTTTGACCAACAAAGAAATCTGCACCCCTCCTCCAGCCACACTCACCCTCTCTGATGTGAAGTGTGCTCTACCTGATGGCGTATTTGGAGTGGTTCTCCAGCTGTCCTTACGCCTATTTCCTGGACAATTGTGTGCAAAGGGAAATGGGGTAAATTCAGGAGGTAGACAACTGTGCCACACAGCATGAATAACTTGGGAGGGAATAATCACACTCAGGGCAATGGTGGCACCAATGACAGCAGCTGATTTCCCACAAACACGTTCTTGGGGTCTGCATTAGACATGCATGATCTCAGCTCACCCATCTGGCCCTGGGAGGCTAGAGTTATTGTACCTTCTTGGTAAATGAGGAAACTGAAACCCAGAGGGATTTGGTAGCTTGCCCAAGGTCACATAACTAGTAAGGACAGAACAGGTCTGTCTTGGAACCCACACTCTTGGCCACTGTGTGTACCCCTGCACCATGCCTACAGGATGAGTTCTTTCCCTGGCTGGGGCAGGAGTGCAGAGTAGTAGTGACTGGCTGTCATGGTCTATGTAGTGAATGGATATGATGGATGGACGGGCAGCTGGGTGGCAGGCAGAGACTGTGTCATTATACTGCCAGTGAACTGCCCCTCTGAGACAGTAGCCTCTCATCCCACAGCTTATAGGCATGCAAGCTCACAGTCCTCCCTGTCCTAGCCATGTCCTTCCAGTTACAGAATAGCACTGGTTGACTGTGTTGTATGCCCTGCAACTGCATGTCTTACTGAAGACCAGATATCACAGAAGGGTGACCACTCCCACTCATTCCCAAGATAAGTGTGCAGCAAGAGACCATCCTCTTCAAACTGAGCCTAGAGGAAGAGATGCTGGAGGGCCACTCCAAATCTCAGCCCCAACCCAGAGCTTGCTGCATGACCCAGGAGGGGACTAAAGGGGACACTCTCACCGGTCTCATCACACTGACTGCTGTCTTCTTGTCTAAGGGAAAAGTACAACAAAAGGAAGCCTTTCCCCAGGGTCTCTTGCTGCCTGCTGCAGGCTCCTGTTTCTTTTTATAACATAAACCGTCAACCACCTACCCACACTTGGGGAAACTTCAGTCCCTGTCCATAAGGCCCCACCTCCTTCCCCAACTGTCCACTCCCCCTAAATCTGAGATACACACTAGGGACTCTGGCTGGAGAGGCCAGGGTAGAGCTCAGCACTCAAGGCCAATCCTTTAAGCTCCTTCTACTGAGGCCAGTTTGAGATATGCCTCTATTCTCTATTTTTCTGGGTATGAGTAAATAACCTCAATCTCTCTCTCTCTCTCTCTCTCTCTCTCACACACACACACACACCTCCCCAAGAGCAATGATCTGTACAGAATACACCAGTAGACCAAAAATCAAATCCAATTGGCAGACAGATTTTCTTTGGACTACAGACACAGACTATTTTTTAATTGACTTTCAACTTTTAATATTTAGATTTCACACTAAAATCTTGATTTTCAGTTTCTTTTCAAAACACTGAATAGCAAGGCACTACTAAGCCCACATTTGAGGGTGCAATGGCAGCCAGAGCTAAGGACCCAGTAGCCAGGTTAGCTTTCCCAGGCTGTCCTACTCATCTGTTCATACACCTTCCAGGCCCTAGGCATGCCCTGAGTTCTTAGTCCCAACCTAAGGCAGCAAGAAGACAAAGTCACTTTCTTAATTTCCCCCAAACACACAACCTGGCTCATTGTGGAATTAGTGCTTTGAATTATTATGCAAGGCCTCTTCTTTCCTTTTGTATAGTCTCCCATCTTTCCCACTTTCCAACTATGTCCTCTCCAGGCCCCTAGGAACAGGCACCATGAATACAGAGACTCTTCATGTCTGCTCTGGGCTATCCAAACAACCTGCCAGGCTCTGAGAGCTCTACTTGGAGGGCCAGTTCAACTCTGAAACAAAGCACAATCTTCCACTCTAATTGGTGTCAGGGAAAAGGGAATTACAGCCACCTCCTAAAAGAGGCCACCTGCACCCTGATGAGTCCACCGTGGAGCCTCACCTGCCCACCACATTGGCATAAGGCACAGGGAAGATGGAGTCAGGCTCATGTAAAGCTTGGGGATTTTTTGTTAACTGCACCCCACCCCACACCCCCCTTACCCTGTTGGTTTACTCCCAAAGATTTACCTGAAATAAGGATGCGGGTAGGTGGATGAGCTGGCTCTTCACCCAGTGGATGGGGCATAGCTCTACTGCCACCTGCCTTGCACACCAGCCTCAATGTGTACAGACACACTCATTCATTAGCCACATCAACCAGGCCCTGGGGCTCCTACAGTGCCAGCATTTGGGCAACTTCACTTTGTCTGGGCTGCCCCAGACCCAGGGATTCTCCCTCCACCCAACTCAGGGCGATTGTGGAGAGCAAGTAGGTGAAAGAGCTGGAGGTGAATGCCCCCTGTCCAACTCCAAGGCCCATGCCTACCCCCACTTCCCCAGAAAACTGATAGAAGATGCAAGGAAACTTCAGAAACAGTTGTTATACTCTATTTGACTCAGAAGAAGGAAGGTAGATATAAAACAAGCATTTAAGTGACTTTTAAAACAGTGTTTAATCAACACCTAATTTGAGTTCTATAAGGATTCAGAAAAGGATGAGGTCAGTCTTGGGGGGCTAAGGTGATTGGGAACCACCTCAGGTCAGCTTGGGAACCTGAGTCAGAAAGTGGAGGGTAGAAAGGTAAGCAGGCCAGTGGGTGCTGTGAGGGCATTTAGGGCACAGGAAAAACATGTTCTTATAGTACACCCCTCCCTAAGGTGGTAGCCCAACAATATGATCTTTCCATCCACAGTCCACATCTTCACCAGACAGGTTGGAACACTGAGTAATAGCCACCGTGAGGGCTCTGCTTGCATGTTCATAGCCAAAGCTTGTCACCTGTATATTTTACCCTAATGCTCAACTGGGAATCAGTAACAACTGTGTCTGAATTTGTACCCATTTGATGGCATCATTCAACAGGAACTTTCTTTCAACAAAGGCCCTTGGAGATTCAGTGCTCTGATTCAGGTCTATGCACCATCTGTCCAAGTAGCATCTCAGGCACCATGTGCAGACACAAACATGCCATTCGTCACCTGGAAGGGCTCAAGTCTAGTAGGATACATACATGAGAACAAATTACACTGCGGTGTGCTCAGTGATAATGTAAAAAGCCTCCCCTAAAAACCTAAGTTTTATCTGAGCAAGTTCTTTCATGGCCCTGCAAGAGTCTCATCAAAGCAGCCACAGGCAAACAGAGACAGACAGACTGGAAAAAAGAATGAATATGTATTTTCCAAGGCAATTGCTGACTCCATTTTAAAGATCAGCTTTCATCTGATAAATTATCTAAGAAAACAATACAGTAGACCACTTAACTTGAATTTTGTTTAAATATTTGGACTGGCATAAGATTTAATGAGGGTCCTTTTTGAGGAAAATTTAAAATTATAATTTTTGGGTAAAGAACATTTGTTGAGGTCCAATAAATCTGTGGCATATGCATGTGATTTTTTAAAAATAAATTAAATCTCCCATCAGTAGTTCAAAATTACCACTGTCAATAACTGTCCAATTGCAGCTTTAATGGTACTGTAATAGGGCCAGTAAATAAAGACTGCATAAGGCAGTTTACAGTTAACATTGCCTGTAGTTGAGAAAGTTGATCAAGAGAGGAGAATGTTTATTATTCTTATAATTGAAAAAAAAAAAACAAGTTTTTTTACATTACACATTGAACCTCTCTGCCACATTATGCAGGGTCACACCTTCAGAATTTGCTCATGCTGTTCCAATAGCCTGGAATGCCTTTCTTGCCCTCATTCTGATTAGGTAACTTCTAGACTTCCTCCATGACTTAGCTGAAGTGTGACTTGTGAGGAGCTGACCTGGGGCAGGGTCTCAAATGTCAGGCTTGGCTGGTCATTGCTTTTCTGGACTCCAGCTATCTTTGTGCTTCCCTCTATTAGAGCCATGCCCAACTGTGGGAATGCATTCCATCTTCATTTAAGATAAATGGTCCTGTTAGGATATGTATGTGAACCCATCACTCCATCATCCTTTTTCTTCCTCATTATCTCAGAACAGCTTACAAGGCCTTGATTGCAACCTTGAGAGACCAAGTGAGAACCCAAAAGAGAAAAAGGCTTGCTCTAGGCACAAAGACCTTAGGTCTTTCTGACATCTTACTTTGTGAGCCTCTCCAGTTATTGTTCCCATCTAGACAAGAAAACAGGCCAGTGTCCTGGGTATTCTTTACCACTCACATGAAGGAAGGTGTATTCGTTAACTATTTCTCAATAACAAACCACTCCAAAACAACAGTCATTTATTATTGCTCACATATCAGCTGGCTAGTTGGGAAAGGTGGCTGATAGGATGGGTTTGGTTGAGTTTGACTTCTCCATGTGGGTTGGGCTCAGGTCTGCTCCAAGAAGGCACAGGAGCTACCAAGTAGAATTTCCTGGCATGAAAGTGACAAAAAGATAAACCCAACACCACAAGCACATTTCATGCTTTTGCTCCTCTTTTATCTGCTAACATTCCATTGATCAATGCTAGCCAAGCTCAACACACACCAATGGAGTTGGAGAATATATTCTGCCTCTAGCAGGAGAGGGAGGGGGGTAAACATTTGCTGAACAATAATTGAAACTGGCATAGTCTCCCCCATCACTGCCTTTTCCAAGGTATCCCAGAAGCCTCCTCCAATCATAGTATCAGGCTGGAGAGCCAGGATGACTCTCCATCCTGGATGGAGATGACTACATCACATGATGTCATGACTACATCACATCTGCATGTTCTCTCTTCTTCCAGAGATGAAGGAATACAAGAGGCCTACAGAAATTTGAAATACTACTAGGGAAATAATGCCTGGGCTTCTAATCCCACGAGTAAGGACTATCTTTTGATTAAGGCCCGGATTTGTTCCCTGGAAATAGATCCCCATTCACCACTTTTTACAACACTTGGATCCACATTAGGGAAGGTCCTTCCTTTTGCATCATCCTCCGTGGTATAACATGTTGAGGGCTTTGGAGAAGATGCCCCTTTATAACTCTGAACCACTTCTTAGCCTTCTTCCTGCCTGAGGGAAGCTGAGAACCCAGAAGTTCTTCACATCTTGAACAGTCTCCACCTCTTGTAGGACAGGCTGGCTATACTCTTGCCAATAGAACTCTTTCAAACATGTAGATTTTCCATGTATTTGCCTTTGGTTACTTCCATATGGGCCACCAATAGCCATATCTATAAACTTTTTTTTTTTCTTGGAGCATGCCCTGCTTTCCAGACTTGGAAAGAGTATTCTCTCTCTCACTATCTCTCTCTCAAATAAATAATCTTTAAAAAAAAAAAAAAGATGAGTATTCTTTTATACTTTGCTCTGAGTAATTGCTCTTGAGGAGCTTCCAGTATGGAAGAGAAAATTACAATATGCAGTGATGTAAACAAAGACAGGTGAGCATGGGCAGAGTGGCATGGCTGACCCAGACAAAGGAAGTGACACCAAGGTTGTGTCTTTGTAGATGAACAAGAGTCAGTTTGCTAAAGGAAACAAGGAAGGGAAAAGGCACAGCACACACAAAGATAGGAAACAGCTAGGAAAGGCATGGGGCATTCAGAGAAGCAGTCAGGAAGTTTAAGTCAAACACTCACACAGGGCCAGGCCACACCTGAACGATAGGAGGATGGGGAGGGTAATGAAGGGATCATTCCCACCAAGTGGAGCATGGTTCTAATAGAGGGAAGCACAAAGATAGCTGGAGTCCAGAAAACCAGTGACCAGCCAAGCCTGACATTTGAGACCCTGCCCCAGGTCAGCTCCTCACAAGAAGTCACACTTCAGCTAAATCATGGAGGAAGTCTAGAAGTTACCTTAAGCAGAATGAGGGCAGGAAAGGCATTCCATGTTGGAATGTTGGAACAGCATGTTGGAACAGCATGAGCAAATTCTGAAGGTGTGGCCCTGCATGATGTGGCAGAGAGGTTCATGTGTAAGGGCCCCATAGGAGTGAGGAAACAGTGTGTGTGTGAGTGTGTGTCTGGGTATGCTTGCAAATGCATGTTTGTCCGTGTGCCTGTTGGCATCCTTGTATATGAATGTGTGTGTATGTGTGTGTCTCTGAGTTGACATATGAGTTGCATGTGTATGCATTGGACAGAGGTAGGCAAGACAAGGTCAAGACTGGACTTAGTCCAGGAACACATTCAGGAGCACATTAAAAAGTGTTCCCTTCATACTCACAAGCTAGCAGGAGAAAAGAACTAGGACAGGGGTGATAGGAGGTTCTAACTGATATCCGTAGGTATTGCCCCCAGATGCTAAGGTACTGACAGATATTTTTCCTAAATCACAACTTAATAGAAAAAAAAAATGTCCCTTTCCCAGGAAAGTATGACTAGCCCTGCCTGAGACCTCAGCTATGAACACAAAGCAACTAGAATTTCCTTTCCCATCAAAATTTAGGGCTCTTGGGTCTAGTGTAAAATAACTACATCACTGATTGCACTGCAAGAAGAAAATGAAATCTCTTTGTAAAAAAAGAAAGAAGGAAAGAAGGAAGGAAGGAAGGAAGGAAGGAAGGAAGGAAGGAAGGAAGGAAGGAAGGAAAGAAGAAGAAAGAAAGAAAGAAAGAAAGAAAGAAAGAAAGAAAGAAGAAAGAAAGAAAGAAAGAAAGAAAGAAAGAAAGAAAGAAGAAAGAAAGAAAGAAAGAAAGAAAGAAAGAAAGAAAGAAAGAAAGAAAGAAAGAAAGAAAGAAAGAAAACGAACAGATGAACGAACCCCTCAGAACTCCAACGTTCGTTTTCTCTGGAAGAATAATATTCCAGAGGCAAAGGATTCTGGGCCAACCATGAAAGGTCAGTGGCATCCCTTGTCTGGGGTCTCAGGCTCCACTACTCCTGGCCCTGGAACCCCCATCCATGGAAGATTCCATCCTCCTTTCACATCAAGCTGGGCTTGGCTTTCCAGAGTACAGCTAGGAGTGACCAGATCCTTGAAAAGATACTAAATCCTTTAAAGGGGGTCAGTTGTGAAATAAATAGAACAAAGTGAATAGAAGCAGCTCCACTCTCAAAAGTGGTCTAGGATCCTGGCAATGAAGCAAAACTTCAAGCTAACAGCACTTTACAACCCATGCCAATCCTACCCTGCAACCCTGTAAGACAAACCTCCCCACCCCAGTGTGGGCAGGACTTCCTGACACACTGGCTATGCCCCTCTTAAATCTCGGGTCCAAGAATAAGCTCTGAGGATCATTCCATTGCCCCATCATCACTAGGATTCACTCCTACAAGCAGCAGCAATCAGGGGAAGAAGGGAGTGGGGAATATGTAAAGCCACTGGGAACAGGGCTTTCTCTTAACATTTCAGAACAAGATTGAAGATGATGGCTCAGCTCCTCCAACCATAGATGGGGTTAGAAGAATCCATGGAGATGTGAGGCTGGGCACTCAGGAAACCCTGACATGAGGGCAGAATAATGCAAAAGGCCTCAGGAAGTCTTCCCTGAAAGATCCTACCGACCTGTCTCCGTTCAAGCTCTAGCACTTACCAGCAGCTCACATTGGGCAAGTCATTCAAATTCTTTAAAGACCGTTTTCTCCTCCAGAAAATTAGTACAATTTAACCAGCTCATGGGGCTGTTGTCAGAAGTAAATGAGAGAACTCAGTGAATGCTTCTAATAGATCCCCACACAGTGGGTCTGGGTGACAAATACGTTGCACCCTTTGTACAAACTCCATTCATTGTTGTATTGGGAAACACCTTCTAAGTGATCATATGATCCACCCTGTGTCACCTGGCTAATAAACAGCAAAGATGGAATTTAATGGCAGGAATATTTCCACCAAAGTGCAATTTCTTTCCCATCTCTAGAAGGAACTTAAGCACAGCAGGCAAGAGTTACTATTAATTTCATCTGATTCCTGAGAGAAAGAAAAAGCACCATATGGTGACAGGAAATCTAAGTTCTAGATAGAGGATTTCCCCAGGGGGCTGTGCTAACTTCATGAATTGTTACAAAGATTAAATGAGATAATGTATAAAAATGGGTGCAACAGATTGAAAAGTCAATAAATGATAGTTATTATTATGTTCTGATGATCTAGGGTTGCTTCTCTTGTCCTGGAAGAATTTTCGATGGCATAAAAACTAAGTGGCTTAAAACAACACAAATTTGTTGTCTCGTAGTTCCTGTGGTTCCTGAGTTAAGGCATGGATGGGGTGGATCCTCTGCTCAAGGTCTCACAAAGCTGCAATCAAGGTGTTGGCTGAGGCCGCACCCCATCTGAGGCTCAGGTCTTCTTCCAGGTCATTGGCAGAATTGTTACTTGCTGCTATGGGACTGAGGCCATCAGGTCCTAGAAACTCTGCCATTCCCTGTCACGTGGCCCATTCCACACAGAGCTTGCTTCTTCAAGAACAATAGGAGAGGGACACCCGGGTGGCTCAGTGGTTTAGTGCCACCTTCAGCCCAGGGCCTGATCTTGGAGACCCGGGATCGAGTCCCACATCGGGCTCCCTGCATGGAGCCTGCTTCTCCCCCTGCCTGTGTCTCTGCCTCTCTCTGTGTATGTCTCTCATGAATAAATAAATAAGTAAAATCTTTAAAATATATATATATTTTTTAAAAAAGAACAATAGGAGAGAGCTGCTGCCCCTTCTATCTCTGACCCACTTTTGAAGGACTCCCCTGACTGAACCAGGCCCACCTGAAATAATCTTCCTTTTGATTACATCTGTGAAATACCTTCACCTTTGCTTTATAGTATAATCTGATAATGGGAGTGAAACCATAGCCACAGGTTGCACCCACAGTCAAAAGGAAGGGCTTCTACATGGGCTTGACCCATCAGGGATCATCTTAGAATTCCGTCCTTCCTCTTGTTCTTATCTAAACAGAATACAAAATCTGCCAGAGGAATGAAACTCTAATAGTGTGGCTTGATCAAGATCCCTAGAACAACTTCCTTTTAGGATTTCCCAAATAAGTGGAATTTTATATCCAGAATGGGTTTCTTTGGTAACTGGGCTCTCCCTGAAACAAGAAGCTGGCTAACACAAAGTAATCATAATACGACATTGTGAATTTGGGCAAAATGGCACATTTGGGACATAAGAGTATTGGTTGGCTTTTAGCTCTATCTTCTAAATGTGACCCTTGTGCTAGGGCAACCCTGCCCTAGAAAGCCTGGCCATTCACCACCATAGGAGTCCAGATGTCTCAGGTTGGCCTGATGGATAGAGAGGGTCCAAACCTCACTGATCCAGGAGGAAAGCAGATTTTCAGAGCTAGGAATATTTCTGGAGCCTCCTCCCATCTCACTACAGGAGCAATGCCCCTGCCTCTGCCATCCCCCCACCTCCTAGTTTTCATTTGTCATTCTGGACTGTGGCTCACAGTGGGCATCATTAATGCCCATTACAGTGAGGAGCCCTCTGACAAGTAGAATCGACTTAATTTTTAGCTTTAGTGAGAGGAAGAAAGAAAATCATTAATGTTAAGAGTTCTTAATGAAGTAGAACATACATTTTGTATCCACTCTCAGTCACCCTCAGTAATACATGAATGAATATTTATACGGATAAATATTTTCTTTCCTGCATCATGTTAAATACATTTCACTAGGGCTAATGAACCAGCCCACACTTAGAGAGCTCTGGCCAAACATCAAGCTAAGGCCCTGAGTAGGTGAGGATTTACCAGAATCTTCACTGTATGCTCTAGGCCTTCATCCACAACCTCATTGCATCCTCACTTTTGCCCTGTTAAGGATCATTAGCCCGCATTTTCAGATGTGTTACCAAGCTCATGGAGGCTAAGAAAGTTACCCAGCATATCACCATTGGGAGTCCAACACAGGTCTGCCTCTTGCCACACTCCCTTCTCCTTCCTCTCCATATTACCCTGCTATAAACACATGTTCCAGTTCATGAGTCTGGTTAGGTTCTGTTTCAGTGAAGTTTTACAATGTTTATTTCATGAAAAAGGACTCATGGTCCAGCTGCAAATATGTCTGCATACAGCCTGAGCTGGTGGTTAATAAATGGATTTGAGCCTTGTGTGTTAATACCCAGAAAGGAAGAAGTTAATTTGCAGAAGCAAGAAAAGGATGCAAATCTCAAACTCTTCCCAGTTGCCACCACAAGCCATCAAAATGCAGTTCCTCCTGAACATTTGGATCCTTACATCCAGGTGCCACCCCATTGGTAGATATTTCCACTGGCCTACCCAGCATCCAGGTTTGCCTGGGCCTGAAGGTGTTCCCAGAACACAAGACTTTCAGTGTTAAACCCAAGAAGGTGCCGGCAGAATAGGATGAGTTTCTCACTCTGACAGCATCTGTTCCTCTTCACTCTCCCCAAACACACCCAGTGCTCCACTGGGTATCCATCTCTCCCACATACAGCTCCTGAGTTGTACCCTGTTGTCCTCTTCCATTAGTTCAAAGGGGAACATGTGACCTCTTCTGTTTCAGCCAGGGGGAGTCCAAGGCCTCCAGTGTACAATACTGGGACAGCAGTGCTCTTCCCCCCACAGGCCCTTGTGGAGTTAAATAATTCAGACATGATGTCTGAAGCAGAGACAGCCATCCTGCTACCATGATGCCACAAGCAGCAAGAATGGAGAGACCAGTAGGACCTGGGCCCCTGATGACCTGGAGACTCACTCAACCTTGAATTTGTCCTACTTCAGCCTCCCTCCTTATAAGAATCACAAATCCTCTTTACTTTAGCCTTATTTGGTATAAGCTTCCCTTATCTTGTAACTTAAAACATCCTAAATAGTGGTCCTTCAAGTAAAGCCCCTGATGAGCAGCACTACTGCATCCAGACCCAAAT
The DNA here is from genome assembly GCF_003254725.2 of Canis lupus dingo. NCBI lineage: Eukaryota > Metazoa > Chordata > Mammalia > Carnivora > Canidae > Canis > Canis lupus. The sequence continues at coordinate 24,528,819 of NC_064261.1, read as the reverse complement.
AACAAACTCTAGGGGTACACTGCAGCCATCTGGTTCATACAGACCCTCTCCGCAATTCTGATGCCTGATAAAGCTGGAAATCCAGAAGCCCACATGTTTAGTTGGTGGCTCAGGGGATTCTCCTGTGATTTAGGAGCTACTCCCTAGGAAACCCTGAAGTGCAAGGACAGAGGTACATTAAGCCTCTCGGGACAGATCTGCATACCCCAGGTGGCTGCCACTATGACAATAGTGGCTTCTGTCCTCTCAGATCCAAACATAACTATTATGAACAGAACTCCATGCTCATTCTCCTGGCACTCCTTCCAGAGCCAACCCAGGAACTTGGTTCTCAGCTGCTCCTGTTCTAGAGGTTTGGTAAGTGGCTGTAACCTACCAGGTACCTCCCTGTTCCCACCCAGGTGTCCCTAGTGAATGAGTCATCTTCACCTGCACACACAGAGCTCTCAAAGGGGCCACCCAAAGCTGGTCTCTCCGCACAGTGGTGTAACCTTTTCTTTCCCTGCTCTACTCAGGTCAGAGCTGAGAACAATAAGCAACCATTTTCCCTCATCGGTGGTTCTTCAACTTTGCATCCTCAGAGTCACTCCGAGAACTGAGAGAACATAGGCTGCTGGCCCCACCCCCAAGACTTTTAAATTTACCTCTAGCCTGAGAATTTGTGTTTCTAACAAACTCCAAGGTAATAGTAAATTCTCTCTGGAAGTCATTTTATCTTCTCTTGAGGAGAGAAAACCCCAAGAACCATGATCATGTTCCTCCTCTAGGTCTGGAGAAAATAGACCTAGGTATTTGGTGCTCTTGTCTCTTCCAGTCAGTCTCAGAGTAGAGTTGAGCAAATGGCCAGATGGTATTAGCCATTTGATGCACATTTTTTACATGACACTAAAATGGAATATTATTTAGCAAATAAAATGACAAAGTGGTGTGCTTGGTTTTACATGAAGTTATGTACACCTAGCTGCATTTTTAATTAATCACATATTTATGTGGGAAAACTCTTACAAATCTCAACTTATAATGCTAACAGGCACCACTGCTATTTCATGTGATTTACTTTCTGGTTATGCATTCTTTTCCTCCAATCATATAAGTGGAGGCAATAAAGTATAGTTCTTAAAAGTACACACTCCACAGTTGAAATCTCAGGGCTCCACCATCTAGCTGTTTGACTAAGGAAGTAGTAGACACTCCCTGTGCTTTGGCTTCCTCATCTGTGTATGAGGCTATAACAGTATAATTCCACAAGGCTGCATTGGGGATGAAGTGAGAAGAAGCACTTCCAGCCCTCAGTACAGTGCCTGGGCCACAAAAGTGCTCACTAGTGTTATTTTTGTAATCAGTACTCAAAGCTGGGGGGAAAATAGTGTTATCCTCTTTAGACATCCCTCACTTATAATCACAAGAATGGTACCTAGCTATCGTAGGCATCCAATAAAATGTGAAATAATGAAGAAATGACTAAGCCACCCAACTAGGGAAGCTGCTCCACAAAGGCTGAGAGCTCACATTTGTTGCCAGTCGATGTCCCTCTAGCCTGTACCTGAGACAACTGGCCTCACAATTGGCTCCACACCAGTGCTTATCCAAGTGCTGGTATCTTGGTGATGACTGAAGCTCAGCCCTAGACCCAGTCTCCAGAATTAGTTACCAGAGAGAAGAGGGCACTTGGTGTCAATCTCACATCTAGTCTGCTCTGGAGTTAGGATACCCACACGACTAACAGGGCCCCAGCCACATCCTGCTCTACCCTCTGTCCTCTCTAACCATGCCCCACTTCCCTACCAGTCCCCAGGTCCCATATCTGCCTGTGGGTTTCTGTTACAAATCAACACTGTTATTTATTGAGCACCTGACACATGCCAGCCCAGGACTGGATTCTTCACATGTATTATGGAATTTTAGTTCATGCAAGAAATGTGTGAGATAAGGAGGGTTTTTAAGTGGAAATTATATATTACATGTCAACTCAACCCAATTTCCCCAAATGTACCTGAAACATTACACAACAAAAATAACATGTTACATGCAAAAATGCTTAAAATATTGCTTTCTAATCACTAAACAATATGATTATTAACAAATAATTGCCTTGGGATGCCTGGGTGGCTCAGGGGTTGACTGTCTGCCTTTGGCTCAGGGGGTGATCCTGGAGTCCCGGGATCAAGTCCCACATTGGGCTCCCTGTGTGGAGCCTGCTTCTCCCTCTGTCTGTGTCTCTGCCTCTCTCTCTGTTTCTCTCATGAATAAATAAATAATTTAAAAAACAAAACAAAACAAATAATTGCCCTTGTCAGCAATAAGGTCTCTCAGCATCAGCAAAAATTAAACCATACATTTAGTTTTTTTAATTTAAATTCATGTAGCCAACATATAGGATATCATTAGATTCAGATGTAGTTTTCAATAATTCATTAGTTGCATTTAACACCCAATGCTTGTCACATCACATGTCCTTCTCGATGCCCATCACCCAATATCCCCATGCCCCCACCCTCCTCCCCTCCAGCAACACTCAGTTTGTTTCCTATAGTTAAGAGTCTTTCATGGTTTTCTCCCTCTCTGATGACTTCCCATTCTGTTTTCTCTCCCTTCTCCTATGATCTCTGCTCTGTTTCTTATATTCCACTTATGAGTGAAATCATATGATAATTATCTTTCTCTGATTGACTTGTTTTGCTCAGTAATATACCCTTCAGTTCCATCCATATCAATATAATTTTAAGTATTCATCCTTTCTGATGGCTGAGTAATATTCCATTGTATATTTCTATCATATCTTCTTTATCCATTCATCTGTTGATGAACATCTGGGCTCTTTCCCCAGTCTGGCTATTGTGGACATTGCTGCTATAAATATTGGGGTGCAGGTGCTGCTTGGATGAATACATTTGTATCTTTGGAGTAAATAGCTAGTAGTGTAATTTTTTTTTACATTTGTAGATCTTCAAAAGTCTACAGGACATGCTGATCATGAATCATTTGTGTTTGGGGTATAACTCAAGACTTTTTCCTCACATGGTTTTGCTTATTCAAGCTATAATTTACATGTAAGGAACAGCACAAATCTTAAAGTTTGTACATGGTATGTGCCCTCAGAGCAAGAGAGAGAACATCCCAGTACTCAATAAGTCGCCTGTGCCCTTCTCAGTCAGTACACCAAAACCCAGAAGGAACCTGCTATAGACTAAATTGTGTTTCCCTAAAATTCCTATATTGAAGCCCTAACCCCAAGTGTGACTGTATTTAGACATAGAGATTTTATAGAAGTAATTAGAGTTAGAGGAGGTTATAAGAGCAGAAACATCATGATGGGCTTGGTGTCCTTCAGAGAGACACCAGAGGGCTTGCTCACTGTTCTCCTTGCTCCCTGCCATGGGAAGACACAGTGAGCAGGTAGGCAACCACCTACACCAGGAAAAGAGTCCTCACCAAACCCAAACATGCCAGCACCCTGATCTCAGACTTCCAGCCTCCAGAACTGTGAGAAATAAATTTCTGTTGTTTAAACTATCCAGTCTATATCACTTCACTGTGGCAGCCCAAACTAAGACAGAAGCTCTATCCTGACAACAATTACCATAGGCCAGCTTGAACCCTCTCTATCCATGTGGAGATTTGGCCTTAGCTGATGAGGTGGAAGAACCTGCAGAGATGTGACAACTCATCAGATTGTCTCTTCCCTGTCAGGTGGGGACCTGTGACCCTTATGATGGGAGATTGGAGCCAGTGGAGAAGCCAGATGGCTTTAGGAAAGAATAGTTGAGGGAGCTCTGCTTCCCCTGCATCACTCAGAAGCTTCTGTCTCCACATTCCATCTGTTCCAACTCAAGTCCAAAGGGATGCCTACAGCTTTCTTAAGGATGGTCTTGCAAATCTGCTTTATTTTTAGATAATTTCTCACTTTCTTTCTCCTGTGGCCAGTCCTGTCAGCACAAGAGAAGTGTGTGGGAGGAGGGCAGCTATAATAAATCCTTAATTAGTTGTGAAATCAGTCCCAAAAATATGACAGGATTTATTTGGCCAAGAAACAGTATTCTAGGTCTCTACACTAGAGATTTGTTATTTTTAATGTGAAGTTGAGAGAGAAAACTGTTTCAAGGTAAATACCACAATAAATTCAAGTTTACTTTCTTCCTCAATTTTATAGCAGTAGAAGCTTGGGAAACTCAGGAAAAGCCACTTGAAAGGAAAAAATAGACACTAAAAAAACTAATCAAGTACTTTTACCAGGTATTTTCCATTCCCTTGTATGCTGTGAGTCAACAAAGCAAACCCCATCCTACAAGGTATGGAGCTCTGGGCCTAGGTTTATCATACAAAGTCTATCTTAGGCTCCTCACCAGCTTACTGTGTGTGATATTTAGGGTCATTTCCCCAACAGACCTTAATCTCCTCCCAAGGATAGGGACCATTTGCTTCATTCACTTAAATTTATTGAGGCACATCTGGTGTCCAACACAGTGTTGGGCTCTGAGGACTCAGAAATTAACTGATCATGCATCCTGCCATTGATCCACAGACTGACCAATGCTGTGCAGAGGTATGTAGCAGTAGGGGCACAGAGAAAAGGCACTAACCCAGATAGAAGATCAGGAAGTATCCACAGATATGTGGTCCCTGAGATGAGTATTTCAAGGCAAAGAGGAGCCAGGAGGTTGGGAGTGAATGGGAACTCAGCTAAGGGAGTACAGGCAATGGCATGGAAGAGCAGATGTCAGAGATGGAGTCTGAAAGACAAGTGAGGGTCAGATTGCAGGGATTTGCAAGAAATAGTTAAGGGGCTTAGGACATGTCTCACAGGCAAGAGAGCTTTGGAATAGCTCAAAGTAAAGTGTGATACAGTCTGATTTCCAGTTTAGTAAAATGAACTTGAGGTGCTAGACAATGAGAAGTGAATAATGACCTCTCCATTTCTTACCATTACCAAGAAGGAACATGAGTTGAGGAGCAGATGAGGCAGGATGAAGTGAAGATGATGAGCTTGATTCAGGGCATGTTGACAAGGTGGCTTCTGTGAGACATCCACACAGAGTCATCTTAGACACAAATGGATATATAATTACAAAGACCAGGAGAGAGAGCTCTGGGCAGCACATACAGTTCTGGCAACCTTCAGCACAAAGTGTGTACCAGTCAGTTCAATAATGCTAACAGCTGGATCATCAAGATGTCGTTTCACACTCTTGGGCCCTCTTCCCCCTACTTCCGCAGTTATCCAAGAACCCCACTGACCCACTTCATGGGCTACGCAGCAAGAGCTCTGGGAAGCTGAATCTGCTGCAGAAAGAACTGCTCTTCTCATGTGCATGGGCCAGACACAGCCCTGGTCTGCAGAGCTGGCACAGCAGCACATAACAAAGCTCTGTGTGCCCAAATCAACATAATCCTCTAGGGAGGGAAGTGCACCTGACTATCCCTTGCTCCCATGCCAAGCTCAGCCCCAGCAACCTCTGATCTGCACCCTCAACATACTCTTTCAGCCACAGTCTTCCAAAGTTCCTCTGTGTCAGAGCTCGTTCAGACACCCACCATTCCTGAAATGCACACCCACAACCCTCCCAGTGTCTGAAAGCAACTAGAAACATTCATTCCCTGACATTCTAAAAAACGGTTGTATCCGTGGCTATGATGAGTTAGATTTATCTCTTTTTTTTTTTTTTAGATTTATTTCTTGAATAAGCTAATATAGTACAAAGTTCACACAATTCAAAATTCAAAGGGAAGCCATGGAAATATTCCTTCCCACTACTGTATCCCAGACCTCACAGTTCCCACCCTACAGGCAGCCAGTTATCAATTTCTTGCACATAGCTCTAGAGGTGTTTTCTGGCTATACAAGCATATACACATATTCCCCACAAAAAGCAATAGAGGCACACTCTGATCTGCATCTTGATTTTTTTCATCTAACAATCAAACCATCTTGGAGATTATTTCAAATTAGTACTTCAAGAGCATTCTCATTGCTTTTAGAGATGCACTGTAAACATGTATTAATATAATAATTTGTGTAGACACTTCTCTATTGGCTCATGTCCCTTGTTTTGCTGTTGCCGACAATGTTGTACCTAATAACTATGCTCAGGTGTCATCTCACATATGTGTGAAAAAAATCTGTGAGATAACATCCTTGAAGTGAAAAGATTAGGTGATTTTTACCATCTCCCAGAAACCACCCAAGAGACTTGCCAGCACTTTTTTTCCTAATAGCAGGAAAAAAAAAAAAAATATATATATATATATATATATAAGTTGTCATCAGAGAAGGGAAGACAAGTGGCAGGAGACAAGATTGCACTTGTCTTCAGATTTTCTAAAATAAGGAGTTAGATAAAGTAAATAAAGGAGTTGGTGGGGGAGGGAGTAGCAAGCAGTGGATGGACATGGCAGGTTGGGTTCCCCAGGAAGACAACTCTGAGGTTCTTGATGTTTACCAGGAGTTTGCCTTTGGAATACTCCTATCAAAGGGAGAGGATAAAAGCAGGTGTGGCAGAGGATAAAACAGGAGGCAATGCAGGTCCACACTGTGAGGCACTCAGAGCTGAAGTGATCAACCAGAAGTGCTCTACATGAGGCCAAATAGTGGAGACTTAATCCCCCTCCTCAGTCAGTCATTGGCTATGTTCTACCCTAAGCAAAGTGATCCTGCAACTGAGGGAATCCTCAATGACAGCTGAAGGAATAGGAAGAATTTATATAGAACTATACACAATGGAATACTATTCCTCTTGGGCAACAAGTCTTTCCTTGAAGGGGTATCTGGGTACTGCATCTTCACGTCCATCTCAACAGGTTCTGGAACCTTGGGGAACAACAGCTGATAGGAAAGCAGATTAGAAAGAGCCCAGGAAACATTCTTTTCTTGGTAAAAATGCAAGACATCAAAGAAGCTCAAAGCTCAGTGAAAATGGAAGTGAGGTCCTCTGCTGAGACAGAAGTGATGATGACCCACAAAAAAACAGCTGAATAGTATGGAGGACTTGGCTAAGTGATCGAGGTTGTGAACCACAGTCTCTGACCTGCAGGATTCTAGTCCTGACTAAGTGAACAAGTAAGGTAGTTACTATGATAAGTAATTCTTTTTAAAAATTTAAATTCAATCAATTAACATATAATGTATTTGTTTCAGAGGTAGAGGTGATTCATCAGTGACATAATATCCAGTGCTCCTTACATCATGTGTCCTTCTTAATGTCCATCCCTCACCCTCCTCCCCTCTAGCAGTCCTCAGTTTGTTTCCTATGATTAAGAGCCTCTTATGGTTTGTCTCTCTCTCTCTGATTTCTTCTTGTTTTATTTTTTTCCCTCTCTTCCTCTATGATCCTCTGTTTTGTTTCATAAATTCCACGAGTGAGGTCATATAACTGTCTTTGTCTGATTGACTTATTTCACTTAGCATTATGCTCTCTAGTTCCATCCAAGTCATTGAAAATGGCAAGACTTCAATTTTTTGATGACTGAATAGTATTCCATTGTGTATAGTTTTATATAAATTCCTCCCACTCACCACTTCTAGGCAACTGGCTCTCACTCCTCTGCACTGATGAGAGCTGTCCGTGGTGCTGCTCATCAGTCCTCATTTGCTCTGGGCTAGAGCCCTGCTGGTTTGGGTGAGAGGTGGGAGGGGAAGTGCACAGGGCTGAGGGGACCTACAGGATTCTAAACTTTAACCTCTCTGAGCTTCAGTTTCCCCATCCATAAAATTGCAGACGATAAACACTACTTTGCAGAGTTGCATGAGACTGTGATGAAGAAAATATACGAAGTCCTTGCATATAGCAGTAAATAGTAGCCACACTTGTTTTAATACTGTAGTGGTTATGGAGAGAAGTGACTTAAACTCAGTACAATTATGGCTGCAGCAGGTCAAGACCCGAGTTTTCTTTTCCCCTCTAACTTTTCTCTGCCCTTCTCATTTTTCCTTTCTCCCTCCTCATCCTCTCCCTCTCCTTGGCCTTCCCTTCTTGTTAAATCCATGTCCTTCTTTTCCTTCTTCCTCCCTATATTCCTCCCCTTTCCTCTCCTCCTTACTTCATCCATCACTCTGCAGGGCCTGAATTTGTACAAATCAGAAAAGTCAGTCCTTAATACCTTGGTTCTTCCCCCTCAACACCATCTCTCTCTGTGCTACCACTATTTCCCCAGCACCTAACCATATCCACTTCTCAGAGGCTGTACTACCTTCTGATTCTCAGCTAATCCAAAAACAGGTCACTTATATTTCTGTTTGAATTGAAAAGCCTGTGAGATCAAGAGCAATGGAACACCACTGAGGTGCTTCTGGACTCCAAATTTTCTGTTCAGGCTGCTCTACTGTGTGACCACTCCTGAGTATAAAAATGTAAATGTGTATACAAATGTTCGTGTGTGCAAATAACCAGACTTAGTACTGCATCTCTGTGAGGCTGAGAGAAGCTTGCAAAGCTGTTCTGTTTCCCAGTGGTTCTCAAAATGTGTCCCTGAACCAACAACATCAGCATTACCTGCGAATATGTTATAAACACAAATTCTCAGGCCCTACCCCATATCTCTAAATCAGAAACTCTGGGGGTAGGATACAGAAATCTGAGTTTAATAGCCTTCCAGCTGCTTCAGGCATATACTCGAGTGTGTGGGCCACAACCCTACACTGAGTCTTTAGAGGGTGGCATTTTGTGGTGGACTATAGAGAAAAGACAAGTCCTGGGTTTGGCATTTAGCTTCTGAGCCTCATTCCACCCATGGAATTTCATTGATTCATTGAACCACTGTAACATTCTTCTCAGTAGTTTTTTCAAATCCAGGTTTCTCCAAAGCTGTATTATGCTTTCAAGGCATAGCTCTGATCATTTACCCTGATGCCATCCATACAGCCAAGTCCAAGGGTATCTCCTGTTACTCTTAATCCAGGCCCCATTGCTGAGTACACTCTGCCTACTTAACAGAATCCTTCTGACCCATTATTCTTATTTCAAATATTATCTCCTCTATGAAACCTCATTCTCTAAATCTCTTTTTCTATTTTATATCTCAGACCCTCTTTCTAATGTTCATCAAACAAAACTCCATGGGAAGGTTAGGTTTCAACCTCTTTTCCTAAGACCCCTAAATTAATATCCCCTTGTCCTGACTAGACAACATCAAGTCTACAGAGAGAAGGAAAACCTGCTAAATTGAGGGACAGGTAAGACACTCCACACTGAGGACACAAGCCTAGTGAGAACAAATGTTTTAGAAGAGAAAATAGCTTAATCATGTCATAGAGGATTTTGTAGAAAAAATTTCAGCACGTTGTATACTACCCCATTTTTGGCAAAATTTATTAATTTTAATGTCACTGAATAACTACTTTTGCCCTTGCAAATTTGCTAAATTCCAATTAAGAAGCCAGACTCTCTTTCTAAGTGACTATGTTAATAAGAATACCATGACTAATTTCGAATCTCCCAGATGTTTAGGGGAGCACCTCATCTCCACTGAGAAAACACCAATTATTACTAAAAAGTTCAGAATTTGGTTAAAAAGGGACAGGGAGAATAAATCAGAGCCTGTGGAGATTGGGAGTATCTCACTGAAGATCACTGGGGGAAACCCCCATCAGTTAGTTATTATAACAGGTAACACAGTATAACTTACCATGTACCAGTTATTGTTCCCAGCCCTTAACACTTAAATCATTTAATCCTGACTTCCCATCTTTGAGGGAATTCCTGTTAGCCATTACTATCGGTATTACTTTGTACTGATGTATTTATTATTATTCACATTCACTGATTCAAATAAACTCACATTGATTTTAATGACTCCAATAAACCCAGCTTTGATTTTTGGTTTGTTTATAAATAGACTGCTGTTTCTGTGAGGTTGAATTATCAGTCATTCATGTATTCATGTATTAACTCATGTATTAATTAATTCATTCATTCATATATTGAGTCTGAAAATACATATTAGAGTGCCTACCATAGGGATGCCTGGGTGGCTCAGCAGTTGAGTGTCTGTCTTTGGCTCAGTGTGTGATCCCGGGATCTGGGATCAAGTCCCACACTGGGTTCCTTTCAGGAAGTCTGCTTCTCCCTCTGTCTGTGTCTCTGCCTCTCTCTCTCTCTCTCTCTCTCTCATAAATAAATAAAATCTTTAAAAAAAAAAAAAGAGTGCCTACTATAAGTGCAACACAATGTCTTATTGAGTATACAAAGTGAAAAGATTCATCATATTATGAGTTTCCAAAGTCCTGTATTTTCCTCCTAGAAACACAGTTTAACTACATTTCTGAGCCCTCTCGATGTTAGTCTGGGGCTGTGAGATTGACTGAGGAGTGAGGGTTGAAGTGGTGTAAACCACCTCTAGGCCTGGCCCATTGAAAACCTTCATTCTATTCTATTCCTCTGTGGTAACATTGGTGACCACATTTTAAAGATGGTAGCACCATGAGATAGAAGGAATGTGGCTCTGAAAGACTATATCAAGCAGATCATTTATCAAACACACACCACTCATCATAATTGACCAATTAATACTATTTTGTGTCACAAGCTATAGAAATATGGAGGCAGTTTGTTACAGCAACTACCATTACTCCCTTAATAAATATGATAGGTCTCTGAGATTTGGGATGACTGATGTTCAATTTTTTATGTCAAAATCCCTGCCATACTCCGTACAAGCTGTATGTCTTTTAAACCAAATATTTAACCTATGCCAACTGTGACTTACACATTGCACAATGGACCTAATAAAATTTTAAAATATTTTTGTGGGGATTTTACATATAATTACACTAAATACTGTGCCTGGTTTATAGTAGGTGCTCAATTAATAGTAGTTATCTATCTCCTCTGCAATACTTCAAGCTCAAAATTTTCACAAAAATAAATGATAATGGACAAAGAAGGAAGATAATTGTATTTTCCTTCTTTCCTTGGGATGGACTGAGTCCAGGATTTTCACAGTTTGCCCCAGTTTGGCTTCACACTTCTGTGTTCACCAGGGGATGCTTTATTTACCTGGATGTAGAATGAATAGGTGTGAACACCAAGGTAACAGCTCTGTAGGACTGACATTAGCATTTCAAAAAAGTCGTCAAATGGCTGATGGGAAGTGTTTTCACACACTGCCTAATCTCTTTTCACACATCTTTGCTCCAGGCTGGATGCTTTTTATCACCTGTAGAAGGAATTGAATAGCTGTGAGTTCCAAAGCCAAGAGGCTTACATCATATTTTAGCATTTCAAAGAGAAATCAAAGGAGCTTTTAGAAAGTACTTTCATTTTTCTCAAAGTTATACCTGAGTTTTTCAGGATTCTGGGAAGTAAGTTTTTACAAAAGTTAAAAAAAAAAAAAAAACGTGAGAAATATTGACAAACCACAGTATCCCAGTTGGAAAGGACCTCAGAGTCCAGCAGGACCCCTTCTGTCACATGCTGATGAGATGGTCCTTCAGCCTCTGTTGCATCCCTTGGATGATGAGGAATTTATTCTTCAGGAGCTCCATTGTCAGATAACTATGGATTTTCCCTCTCGTTAGCAAACATCTGCTTCCCTAAACATCTGCTCATCCATCCTGGTTATATGTGTTACAAAGAAAGAGTAAGTTACACTCTCTTTTATGGGACAACCCTTCAAACATCTCAAGGAAACTGTCACAGATTCCCTTCACTTTCACTATTATCCAGCATCCTTATGTATTTCCTCAGTCCCTGACATGCTTTGATTGGATCTCCACCCAGATTTCCTGGTCACTCCTTCTTGCAGTTTTTGAATGACCCAGCTCCTCCCATTAGGAGGCATCCATAATGGACTACACAATTCCAATACCAACTTCCTCCAGCAATTTGGTCCTCAAATTATCCACATGATCTCCACTAGTTCCTGTCAGCCTAAAGTTGCACCTCTGGTTTCCAAAACCTGAATGGCACACTTTTACTCATTACTTTTGAGTTTTATTTGAGTTCTTCATATCATTTTATTTGAAATCTGGATTCTTTAGGGAAGGAAAAATAATTTTCCCTCTACCCTTTTGAATTCTTGATTGGGACCTTCTATAATAAAAGACAGATTAACAAGAGAAAAACAAATAGAAGTTTATTAACATCTATACTTCATATATGCTTGGGAAGTAGCCAGCAAAACTGATTCCCTGAGATGGCCCAGGCTACCACCATAAATACCATCTTCACCCAAAGACCAAAGAAAGGTGTTGAGGTTGAGGGATGGGGTAGAGCAAGGTCAGTTACGGGAAGTTTCCAAGAAAAATATGCAAACAAGGGTAAGATTTGTTATGCTGATTCAAGTCAGTGCCTTTGCTGATGAGATTTTCTTGTGATTTAGAGTCATCTTTCCCTTCCTCAATATAGAGGGAGACATCCTTACGAATAGAGAATTGTAAGTATTAACTTACAGCATATCGACTATCTCGCCCAGATTTTGGTCTCTCTTGTAGGGGGATCTATACCCCTTATGTGGTGAGAGGAAAAACATCTCACACAGCTTGCTACCCACATTAACATGTCTTTACTATTCCATCCCTTCTTAATCATAACTTTATTAATCAGGAAAACTTTTTCCTAGAAAAAGATTAATTCTTCAATTACTTCAATAATTCTTGGGAGGCTTAGCCCTCAAAATCTTCTCCTTGCAGTGAAACATTCTAAACTATTATATCATGATCCTTATGATACAGACTGTCGGGATCTGAGGACCCAGAGGGGGAATCCCATAGGACCAGACAAGAGGGTTCTTGGCTTCATGCAGGATAGATAAACATGAACCAGCAGGAAGTGAAAGCTGAGTTTAGTGAAAATACGTAGAGAGATACAGATGGATCATCCAGGAAACTCAGAAAGGAAAGGAGCATGGGTATTATATTTGTTTAGGGCCTTAGGGGTTTTTATTGATGATTGTGCTCTGGTGCACATGTCCTCTCAGGCATCCAGAAACTGGTCAGAATGAGGTCAAGGTCCAGGTCTTCATCATAGGTCATTTATTCCTTGAAGCCAGGGATCTTAGCGCTGAGATATCTAGTGCCGGTGATCTGGAATACACATACAATAGCTTCATCCAGTCATTCTTGATGAGGAGAACAAAGGCAAAAGGATAACATTAAATTTCCTTACAACTTGCAACCCATTGACAAATACTTGAGATAGGCACAGAGTATGACATTCCTCCAGAACTCCAAGTGTCTTAATGTTAATGCTTTGCTAAAGATAAAAAACAACCTTAGCTTGACAATAGCTAGCCCTCCAAGATCCTGTTAGTCTTCATATGAAAATCTTTTTTGGAAAACTTCTTTAGCTCTACCATCCCCTCCCAACTTAAAAATATATAACCAGTTGCTCCTTACAATCTCAGTGCAATTCTTTCTGCCCATAAGTCCTGTCCCCATGTTTTAATAAAACCACCAATTTTGCACCAAGAACATCTCAAGAATCCTTTCTTGACCATTTGCTCCCAGACCTACATCAAAATCATGACATTTTTGGCACCAAACATGGGTCTTGAGTTTTCTCATCTGGATGCTGAGTCTCTGTGCAAACTTGGTGACTATTTCATTTCCTTTTTTCTTCCTTTACTTTCATTTCAGGGACTTTTCATGGAATATGGTCTTACTGGAATACTTTCATGTCTATTGCTCAGGCTGAAATCCTCTAGCCCATGGCTTCTCTACGGAGAGAAATTAAAAGCCTACCTTTTGGCTGGAAGTTAGTACCATGGCTGGAATGATGCCCTTTGTTTCTGTCCTCATATAAAGTTGTCTTTCTTGGGCATGGAACAGCCACCTAAGTCACTGGGACAACTGCCAACTTTAAGATTCCGTGTGAGGTTTCCTCTTCATTGGTCTAATGTAATACCCTTCATGTCTCTGGTCTAGCCAGACCTCTACCCAGAGCCAGCTGAAACTAGTACCCAACTGGTGACCATTTCCTAGGGAAGTCGGCTGTAAGGACTACATGTGTTGGAATGTCTCTTAGATCATGGTGGATTTCTATCTTTACTGCTTTCCATCAATATCCCCTACTAACTATTTAAATAACAAAATTGAGTGATTTCTTCTTATAAAACTTTTCTAGTGTTTTCCATGGGTTAAAAACGGCAAGTTCTTCACAGCACATCATGACATGGTATTTTTGTCCATTCACCATTACTCATTTGTAGCCTAGGATGCAATGGGGAAGCAAGGGGGACACTGGCATCCCTCCTTAAGGCAGGGCAGTGATCAGAACAATTTTGTTCAAGGGACGCCTCCAGTAGCTTTGATACCAAGAACCTCTGACATATCCTGCTTGAAATGCCACTCAGGAATCATTGGGATAGAGATGATAATGGACCATCTCTAGGCTTCTTCAGTTCCCAGGGACTCTTTCTTGGGATGCCTTTTAAATTACTGGAAACAATTCACATGGCAAGAGTTAGGAAACAAACAAACAAACAAACAAACAAACCTGATATTTTCCTGTAACACTGCATGGCTTCAGTACTCCTTAGAAGATGAGAAAAAATGGCCCATTAATGGGACAGTAAACTTCAATGTGATCTATCAATTAGATCTGTTCTGCAGGAACAGGGCAAATGGACAGAGATACCCTAAGTCCAGGCCTTCATGGCACTAAAGCAGGACTCTGTCTTAAGGTCCTCTTGCAGAATGTGTTTGGCCACTATTCTATTTACTACCCTCCTGATATATTGGATGATTATCTAAACAGGCCTCCTCCAAATAAACCTACATTGCTGAAAGATACAAAGGCCATCCCTGATTAAGGTGGCACTGACCCTCTCTTTCACTGCTCCCCCTAATAGACCTAGTGTACACTTGTATGCATGGGGGCTTCTCCCTCATTCATTTCCCAGTTAATGGCTATGATCATTGGAGCCAATTGTCTTTGGTTAGTCTAACTCAGGGCAGAGACTTTAAGGAATATTGCCCAACAGCTGTCGAAACTTTTTGTTTTGGGGAAGTTCTCTGACTTCTCCTGCCCAACATGGACTGCCTATTTCCACTTGTTGGTAGAAAGAAAACCTGTCTTTTCATCTGACCAAGTAATGAACTTTAGAACTGGGAGTTCTCTTTCTCTGCACTCTGGATTTTTATCTATCTTCAGCCTTGATGCAGCGCTTCACCTCTTCTGTCATCCCCTCCTCCCCCCTTTTTGCACCACCTTGGGCGTGGTCTACATAAAGGTCTCCTATACCATCCTTGGTGCCGCTGGTACCTTTAGCTCCTACTTCCCCTACCCTCTCTGTCAAGGAGGTAGAAGCACCCCCTTGAAGTTACACCATCCACTTCAGATTTCCCCAGCAATGCTCCAGGTAAAAACTCACAATGCGGAATGATTAACTTTTCTATAGACCAAGGTGTAATAAATATGGTATTTAAGTGAATTTAAGTTTGTTGGTTAAGATAGATATGTCTTTAGAGTTATCAGCATTAAACATGAAACTTTTACTCTACCTAGGTTTACTATAGTTAAATAATCTCATGTCTCTGTTGCAATTTGTCAACAAAAAGATGACATAAAATGATGGTTAATTTGTCTTTCTCAAAGTTTTCATGGGTAACTTTTAAGATAGCTTTCAAAGTCTTTGGTAACCTGAAACTTTAGAGTTTTGCTTGGATGATAAATTAGATTGAATTCATTGGACATCTAAGTCTTTTCCAAATAAGATAAAATATTGAAGCATTGATTATTAAACATAAGGTTTATTGGCTTTTGAACTCTTATTGAAGAGATACTTGGGTCTGTTGGTAAACATGCTTTATGCTTTATTGAAAGATTGTACTATGGAAAAATGTTTTTTAAAAGTATGAAATGTATTTATAAATTTCAGATCTAAAGAATTCTGGTGTAACAGACAATTCAAAATTGTACTACTTAGTTTTCACTGGAGACTAAGGTTTCTAAGAGTTAAAATTCTGCTAAATGTAATTAAGACTGATGGGAATAAGAGAAGCAACTCTGAATGAAAAAGTTATAGATGTTTATAAAGGGAAATCTTTGGAAAGAAATTTTATGTGTGGTCAGGAGTAAGATTGAAATGAAGGATTTTTGGGGCAGCACCGGTGGCTTAGCGGTTTAGCACTGCCTACAGCCCAGAGCGTGATCCTGGAGACCCGGGATCGAGTCCCATGTGGGGCTCCCTGCATGGAGCCTGCTTCTTCCTCTGCCTGTGTCTCTGCATCTCTCTCTCTAGCTGTGTCTCTATGAATAAATGAATAAAATCTTTTAAGAAAAAAAAAGAAATGAAGGATTTTGAAAGTACACTGGCATAAGATTGAAATTCTGCTTTTCTCTCTGTTAAAAAGATAAAGTTTTCTTGGATTGTTGGTCTGCTCCTGATAAGAAAATATAAACAAAGATTTTTTTCTCTTTTGTCTGCCCAAAAAACAAAGTTTCTGGTTTAGTCTTTATCAAGTCCTTGATTATCTATAATCCTATTTAGGTGTGTGCTTTAAAACTTCCTAAGGTTTTTAACAAACTTCCCTGCAATCTGAATTGTAAATAAAGTCTTTTTGACTAGTTAGACACTATTTGGTATATTAAGTTACTCTGGAAGCATTGTTAAACAAATGATAAGCCTTAGGTTATATTGTTTGGGTAAATGCCCTATCCTAGAGATTATATGCAATTCTTAAAGTTTTAATATGTTTTGGTATAAGGCCATCACCTGGTAATCCGATTATTGAAGTGTTAGATGTCACAGAAATAATTGGATTCTCTTGTCAGTTTTAATGAACTCTTATCAGATCTTTAACCATGTCCATTTTTTAAATCTTTTGTCATTTATAGTTATTCTTATTCTCTTATGAAATACGATTCATCTTCAAGGAGATTCATAAAAAAAGGCTTTGGACAAATACAGGTTTTTCATCTCTTTAAAATTATAAAACTAAAATTGGTAAGAATTCCCAGAACTAAAAAAAAAAAAAAAAAAAAAAAAGCTGCTTTCAAACTGAACAAGAATTAGTGACATGGAGCTAAATGAACTGAGAAATATGATTATAGTTTTCATGACTCTTACTTTAAACCTCGCTGGTTCAGGACACCTGAGTGGCTCAGTGATTGAGCATCTGCCTTAGGCTCAGGTCATGATTCTGCATCAGGCTCCCCACAGGGAGCCTGCTTCTCCCTCTGCCTATGTCTCTGCCTATCTCTCTCTGTCTCTCATGAATAAATAAATATAATCTTTAACAAAAAAAAAAACTTGCTGGTTCTCTAAATGTTCTTCCAGATTAATGAAACTTTCACTTAAGATATCCATGATATACAGAAATATGATAAAATATCCTGTGTGAACAATTGAAAGCATTTAACATTTCTCTCTACCTGGACCCTCCAGAATTCAGAAAATTCTCAGTGAATATTTTCTCTTCCATGGTAATTACAATTATTTGTATAAGTTCAATAAGAATCAGCTCTCCTTATAACAGGACATCATTGAAAAACACTGATTATATTACCAAGGCTTTTGACTGGAATGTCATATTTGAGAGACATGCATAGACTTAGATATGACCAGGCAGCTGTAGGGAACTAAGATTGACTTTATGAACCATGAAGCCAATAGAGTCCCTTGGCAATGTTGGCTCAATACCTTGCTTATGAGGTATTCCAAGCAGCCTTATCAGCTGAATAAAGAATGTCACTTCCTGGCAGGTGGGGGAAACTCAGGATATTTTAAGGATCTCAAGAAGAGAAATTTGCCCAAATCTACAGGTATTGCAGGCATGTCTGATGGCAAGTATTTGGCTTCTGGCCTAGAGAGGCTACTAAAAGTATAATCAAGATTCCTTATAAAAAGTTCCAGCAAGCATATTTTGAGCGATCTATATGATCAATCCCTATTCTTGCTGATTGTTAATAAACAAAGCCAAGTTTATTAAAACTGGACTTGTTTTACAAATGAATTAGTCTTGATTTGGCTTTCCTTGGTTTAAAATGAGGGTGATTATAGAGAGAAAAAAATGTTTCAATATCTTCGTAGATATCAGAATTTACACTATTTCTTAAATTCTTCTGGTTTCCTCAAGTATCTAGCTATGGCTCTCCAACCTAAGGTTTCCAATCTTCTATTCTTTTGACTTAAAGTCACTGCAAACTAAAGCTGCCCTTATGCCTGGACCTGAGGATCATACTTCTATAGAACATAACTGTTCAGAGGTTATTGATATTGTTTATTTCAGTAGATCAGACTTCAAAGATTCTTCTTTTGATAATGCAGATGACAGGTGATTTTCTCCCAATTACCAGTGATTCTTGTAATTAAGATAGTTGCGGCTAGACATCAAAGAGGGCTTCTTGATAGTTTTATTCCTTAGTGATATTGGTCTCAGGAGCTGCTTCTAAAGATGTAAAATTGCAAATAGAGGCTTTAGCCAAGCATACCACCTTTAACCAAGCCCAACATGCAGTCACCCACAAATTCAAAAATGGCTCGCCCGAACTGAATGGCCCTTGATATCCTGGATGCAGCTCAAGGAAAAACCTATGCTTTATTAAATGAGTGTCATACATGTTGGGCCAGAGGGATCAAGGGGGATTGGGAGGCACCCCCCTCGGAACTTTCCAACCACCACAGACCGCCCGGGACACGTCGTCAGGGGGACACAGGGCTTATGCAGGAAACCTGAACCGCACCTTACCGGGACCCCATATAAGGGCATAAGCAGTTATCGCCCCATGCTGATTTCACCAGTAAAATGCCTAATACCTATCATCCCCTACAGACACACAACCCCTACCCCTACCCCTACTCCTCCCCCCTTACAAAGCTCGCTTGCACTCCCCTGCGGCCTTCCCAGGCCCACTTCCCGCGCTCTCCCTCCCCTGCAGGCCGCAGAACCTCACCGAGAATGCGAGGTTCCGTCCCGTTAAAAGCCTGTTTCCACCAACTTTTGCCTGGCCTAGTGCATTTCTCTACAGACCAGATTAAACCTGACAATGTATAAACTCCAGATCACCACAAAAATATGACAAGACTACCAAAAGACACGAATACTCAAACTGGCACTTTAAATGATCCCCCTCTCACATTTTTTTTTAAAAAAAGATTTTATTTATTTATCAATGAGAGACAGAGAGAGGCAGAGACATAGGCAGAAGGAGAAGCAGGCTCCCTGCAGGAAGCCTGATGCAGAACTCTATCCCAGGTCCCCAGGGGATCAGGACCTGAGCCCAAGGCAGATGCTCAACCACTGAGCCACCCAGGCGCCCCCTTCTTTCCCCTTTAATAATTGGTTAAACTCCTGGACCGGAGGAAGATTTTTGTCAACCAAGGGACTCTTATTTGGGCTTCTCTTTCTTGTTATTCTAATTATGTTTTGCTGCTTTCCCCCATGTGTCTCTACCATGGGGGAGACATGCCATAACTTCCAGCTGACAGATGATTCTTTCTATTCAAGGAGGTTCATATATTTTGATTCAGCAGCCTCTGCCTTTGGTAACTTCTATATATGAATTCCTCAACTGGCTAAGGTAGATCATAAATAGGGACTTCTCTATGCCCCTATCAGCAGGAAGAAGTTACAGAAGATGAGATCTTCCACCCTCAGCAACCTTAAAGATTTAAGGGTCAAAATTGTTGGGGGGTGGGGGGGTGGGGAGGAGTGATATGGAGAACAAAGACAAAAGAAAATGTAGATAAAATTAAGTTTCCATACAATTTCCAACCCATTGACAAATACTTGAGACAGGCAGAATATGACATTCCTCCAGGAATTCCCAACTGTCTTAATGTTAATGCTTTGCTAGAGGGAAAAAAACAGCCTTAGCTTGAAAATAGCCAGGCCTCCAGGACCCTGTAAGTCTTTTTTATGGGAATCCTTTTGGAAACTTCTTGGTCTCTATCCTGCCCCTAACTTAAAAGTATATAACCAATCACTCCTCACAATCCCAATGCAGCTCTTCTTACCCATGTGTCCTGTCCTTCTGCTTTAATAAAGCCATCTTTTTTTGCACTGAAAACTGTGGAGGCCGAGAAAATTAGCCATTCCACTTCAAGTTCAGCATTAGCACAAGTACAGCCATCCCAGGCCCCTGTGAATAAGAGCTGAACTTTACCTTACTTCAGTTACAGGAAGAAAACAGCTTACAGCTTAATGCCCTAGAAAGCCCCATATTCGAATGAGAACAGAGCCCAAGCCAGTGGCAGGAAGCCCCTATTAGAATGAGAACAGAGCTCAATGCCCTTGAAGGCCCCGTATCAGGACTTGAGAAATTGCTCCAGCCCTTCTGGAGGTTCCCTAGACCAGCCCATAAAACTAAGCTGGAACCCACCTCGGGGTCCAAATCCCTGCTCCGCTGTGTCAGGTACACTTGGACCCAAGCTCCAGCTTGTAAATAAACCCTTGTGTGTTTGCATCACTGTGGGCTCCTTGGTGGTTTCTCCGATTCGCAATTTTGGGCACAACAAAAACATCTCAAGAATTCTTCTTGAACATTCCTGGACCCATCAAAACCCATGAATTCTCACCTGGTCCTTCTTTAGATGTTATCCATTCTAGAGAAATCATTAACTCCTTGTCCCTTACAAGGAGGACATAGGCTATTTGCATAACAAGGCCCCTGTAAAGTGACGGGGCAGGGGGAGATGCATGCAGGTCCTGGCATGAACAGAAGCAGGCAAAGAAGCAAAGGAAAAAAAATCTTTCATTCCATTTCCCTGTCTCACTTACACAAACCTAATCAAGTCCCTGATTAAGACACTCCCCTTAAACCAGATTCCGAATCTCAGTAAGTATATCAGCTTCACTCTTTCTCCTCTGAGACAGTAAGACTCAACTGTCAAGGCAGGATTTCCCTTACCCCAGCAAACAATAAACTCATTTGTCTCACAAACAAGTTATGTTGTTGACATTTTACGGAGCCAATACTCAACAGTAGAATGAGGAAATAATTCCCACCTTACAGGAACACTGGGACTATTCAATATTCACCCAAAAAGGAGGAGGAGAAGATTATTAAATTCTCTATTTGCACTACAGGCTGAATAAACACAGTACCTGCTACACAGCAGGTACTTTGAATGTAATTAACTGATAGAATTGATTAGTAACAAACAAGGCATTAAGATTTTCCCTTCCCTGAGCATGATGTCTGAGAAGCAAAGGGAGGAAGTTGGAGGGATAGATGTAAAGGGAGAGAGATGAAGTGAAAAGTGAGAAAAACAGAGCTTCCACACCTTTCAGCAATACATCAGCATGCAAATGCACTGACACTGACGAAGTTTTGGAATATAAGTAAGGTTTGTGGAGTGAGGTCCGGAGCCAATGACCAAGAAAGAATTCTTGAGACACCTTTGGTGCAAAATAGTGGTTTTATTAAAGCATGGGGACAGGACCCATGGGCAGGAAGGGCTGCTGCCCTGGGGTTATGAGGGGTGGCTAATTATATACCTGGGAGTTGACGGAGGTAAGGAAAAGGCAGGTTTCAATAGGATTTTCATATGTTAAAAAAGACTCCGAGGATATTGGAGGCCTTGTCATTGTCAAGTTAAGATTGGTTTTCCCTTTAGCAAGGCTTTAACATTAAGACAGTTGGGAACTTCCTGGAGGAATGTCACACACATCCCACCCAGGAGTGAGTGTGTGTGTGTGTGGAGGGGGGGGGGTCTGCAGGGCGTCAGCTTGTGCTTTGTCTTCAGCTAGCTTTCTGTTCCTTCATCATTATGAAGATAATTTCCTTAGGTTAAAAAGTATCTCTGGCAATAGATCTCTTTCTGGTACAGGCCCTGTTTCCAATGCAGATTTAGGTAGTTGAGTGGGAGGTAAAGAGCTTTTCCTGAAATCTGCTGGGTTATGATTGTCTTGAGCTCAAAATAATCCTTATGCCAAAAAGACCTATCTTGGGGTAGCAAAATCTGCCCGCCTTCAGGCTCTTGTAAGAAAGGACAAATTAGGGATCTCTGGGTGGCGCAGCGGTTTGGCTCCTGCCTTTGACCCAGGGCGCGATCCTGGAGACCCGGGATCAAATCTCATGTCGGGCTCCCAGTGCATGGAGCCTGCTTCTCCCTCTGCCTGTGTCTCTGCCTCTCTCTCTCTCTGTGTGACTATCATAAATAAATAAAAATTTATTAAAAAAAAAAAGAAAGGACAAATTAATGAGAAAAAAACAAACATAAGTTTATTAACATGTATATCTCATATATGTAAGCTGAGGGAAAAACAAATAACTTTCTAAGAGGTAGCTCAGAATTCAGTCTAAATACCTTCTTCAGCTAAATCAAACAAGGAGAAGTGTTGAGGGGAGGGCAAGTTAAGGGAAGACCAGGGAAACCAAGGTAAACAAAGGTAAGCCTTGTTTTCAAGATTGTAGTCACTGCCTCCTACATTGATAAGATTCTCTTGTGATTTGCAGTAAAACTTTACCACCCTATACAGAGAGACACATCCAAATGGAGATTTCCTGTGTAAATGTAAATTTCCCTTACAAAAGGGTAACTTCTACTCTGTTTACAGAGCTTCTCCTGTATCTACAGTTTCTCTAAATAATCAGCTCAAAATAATCATGGTGCCAGAGAGGTATATTTCAGGTGGCATATTTTGGTCTCCTATACCACCAATGGAAGAATACAAGAAGTGATATGCTGCTTAAAAAGGGCCTCCTTTCCTAGCTTTTATGTCTCTTTCTGCCAGATAAATGCCAGTGAGCATAATGGATTGGTCCCACTTCACCCAAAGCAGCAGTGTCTGTGGGCCCCAGAATTACATATTCCTGAAGGTTAGGATACACACAAGCTTTCCTCCCAACCCCTGTGTGAGTCACACCAGCCTAACTACTTTCCTGCCCTTCTGGCTTCAATCACTCCCTATTAACTGATGATTTTTCCAGGCAGGCCTGGAGCAGACTCTCTGTCCCACACCTGTATATACCATGCAACTTGGATACCTTTGCTGCATGTCCCACAGACATGCCCAAGCCAGAGTCACCACCTTGCCCATTGTTGTATGCCTCCTATCAGGGAAGGGCATCATATCCACATTGAGTCCAGAAGCCAGACATGCTGGGAGTCACTCTGCCTCATCACCAGAGCCCAGGTTCTCTCACCTATCATGTTCACTACTGGCCCTAGTCTGGGTCATTCCTGCCCCACATCTACTTATTCCCCATGACTCCTCCTCTGACTGGTGCTTGCTTGCTCTGAAGCTCTGTTATATGTAATTCTGATACCTCGCATAACCTACAGGGTAGTTACTTGATTACAGGCAGCAGGAACAGTTATCATAAATGAGCCAAACCAAGGACCCAACACAAAAACATCCTTGGGGGCTGGGCTGAAGAGGCTCAGGCAAACTTGCTAAGACAAAGGAAAATAAAGGTCAGGCACAGTCCCGTAGTTACACTTGGCCGGGAACTCCCTGTCAGAGGGAAGGAAGGATTTGAAGTACTTGAATAGCATGCACAGTTTGTGGTTTATAATTACATGTGCAGAAAGCTGTATTTTTTTTTTCATTCTGAATGAATCCCTTTGCCATGTTTTTAAAGTCCTAAGCTAACCAAAATCCTTCAAGGAGCACCATAGGCACATCCACCTGCCCACCATGGCCAGAATTCTGAAGGCTGCAGTGGACAGAAGAGCTGAGCCATCTAATATGTGGAAAATTGATCAAAGGAGTTTCTTTTCTTTTTCTTACTAGCTTTATTGGTTTTCTTCCCCAAATTGTATACACAGCACATGCTCATTCTAAAAACATGTTCTGTGGAAGCAGACTGCCTGGATTCGAGTCCTGACTTAGCCACTTACTAGACTGGTGACCATGGGCAAGTTGTTTGATCTCTCTATACCTCAGTTTCCTCATTTGCAAAATGGAATTAATAGTGTGATACCTACCTCATTGGGTTGTTTTGATGATTAAATGAGTCCCCCGTGAGACAGAGACTATCATCCCTTTTCATATTCACATTTTTCTCTTAAGTGCAGTATCTGCTTATCTGGTTAAGCTCACCTGCACACTCAGGCAAGTGCTAAAGTGTGCTGGCCCTGTACTGTGTTGTTTTTTCTAACAGTAGGAGGTATGTGTGGAGGCCGAGAAAATTAAGGCCATTCCACCTTAAGTTCAGAGTTAGCACAAGTACAGCCACCTCAGGCCCCTGTGAATAAGAGCAGAACTTTACCTTACTTCAGTTAAGCCCCATATTAGAATGAGAACAGAGCTCAATGCCCTTGAAAGCCCCATATCAGAATGTAAACAGAACTTGAGAAATTCCTCCACCCCTTCTGGAGGTCCCCTAGACCAGCCTGTTGTGCCCAAGATTGCAAATCCGAGAAACCACCAAGGAGCCGACACCAATGCAAACACACGAGGGTTTATTTACAAGGTGGAGCTTGGGTCCAAGTACACCCGACACAGCGGAGCAGGGACTTGGACCCCGAGGTGGGTTCCAGCTTAGTTTTAAGGGCTGGTCTTCCTGCTAAGGCTGAACTTAAAGTGGAATGGCCTTAATTTTCTCGGCCTCCACACAGCCCATAAAACTAAGCTGGAACCCACCTTGGGGTCCAAGTCCCTGCTCCGCCGTGTCGGGTATACTTGGACCCAAGCTCAAGCTTGTAAATAAACCCTCATGTGTTTGCATCGGTGTCGGCTCCTTGGTGGTTTCTCAGATACGTAATCTTGGGCACAACAGTATCCAAAGCCCATTACTCAATGCCAGGAACATTTGTTCTTCTCCTTGGATCCCCTAGGTTCCCTCTAAGAGCCATTCCCAGAGGCCCCCAGTTGTAGCTGCGGGTCAAGGCTGCCCCTCTGGAATCACCACCTCTCCCGTTTCCACTTGTACCTCTTAAGACCGAGCTATCTGGGGCACTGTAAAGCAGGGACACAGCCCACCCTAGGCACAAAGCTCACTCTATCAGCAAACACAGCCTCCAGCCACATTCACCCATGGTCATCCCTACAGAGACCCCTCATTCCTTGTGTACACCCTCTCCCCACACCCCAGGTCCAAGAAGGATGAACCACTCTTCTGATGGACTCTAACTTGCATCTATACCTGGCCCCAGCTTCCACTGTCCATTTTGGACTACCAGGTTTAGAATCAACTCTAGGCTGGCATGACAGCCATATTCCCCCAACTGGGCTGACATCTCACTGTCTCTGAACACCAATTTATTCAAGTTTCTTCCCTAAATTGTATGTCAAATTCTATAAAATGGAAATGTTGCATGAAAAGGCCTCTAGTGTCCCTGATGTTCCACATCTGAGATTCTGCCCAGGACTGTGACATAGACTTTAATCCTGTCTTATGTTCCCTGACGAATTTCATCTTGCTTTTGGACTTTTGGGAAAACACTATGGCATCCTCCACCCCTGGTCTCCCATTGTCAAACCTCCCTTCTTCTGAACTGGCCTTCACTTCCTTACTGTCATTATCACAGTAAATCACTTGGCATTGACAGTGCCAGGCTGCACATACAGTCTCAACACAAACATTGATCCTGAAACACAATAAAGTCCAGACCCCCCTAAAAAGCTGCAGACACCTCAAAACCAAATTGGTTGGCATCATTTTCATTGTTTCACATGTATTTTGTGTCAGTCTCAGCCTAGCAATGGTAATGCTATCAGCTAGGAACATCTTGGGCTCTCACCTGTTGTCCTTAACACCTGCAGGTCAGCCCCAACAGACATATCCTTAACTGGAGTCTATGTCAAGGCTGGACTGGCCCTTGTGACTTTTATTATAATTGAGTAAGGGAAAGGCAGGGCTAGGTAGGGAGAGATAGGTAGGGGGCCACAGAATCAGGCTCACAAGAATCCCAAAAATGTGGAGATGAAAGGAAAACAGAGATAAATAAATCAGACCATCCAGTCCCAGGTGTCAGAGGTGGGGTCTTATTATGAGAGCTACCTGTGACCACCAAAGAATTACCACACCCTAAAAAGAAAGTAAGCCATTGAAGGTATTATTGCTAGTCCTTACCCAAAGGTGATATTAATAGATTAAAAAAAAATAGATAATAGATAAAGACTCCTAACTCTGGGAAACAAACTAGGGGTGTGAAAGAGGAGGAGGGCGGGGGGTGGGGGTGAATGGGTGACGGGCACTGAGGGGGGCACTTGACGGGATGAGCACTGGGTGTTATTCTGTATGTTGGTAAATTGAACACCAATAAAAAATAAATTTATAATTAAAAAAAAAGATATTAATAGATATGTTAAAAGGATTTAGGTTCCCTGTTGGCTTTCAATAAAAGACCAGCCCCACAACCCCCCCACCCCGGGGCAATGCTGTCAGGGCCCTTCTCACTCCTGGGAGCTTTTTCTGTATCCTTGCTTAATAAACTTCTATTGCTTTACTCACTCTCCTTTGTCCGTGAGATTCATTCTTCGATTCCATAAGGCAAAAATCGAGTTCTCCCACTTCATAATTTCAAAATGTACCTCAGCAACAATGATCAGGGAACTTTGAAAAAACAAGGTTTTTTATTCATAGGTCCTGGAGGGTAATAAAAAACAAGGTTTTTTATTCATAGGTCCTGGAACTTTGAAAAAACAAGGTTTTTTATTCATAGGTCCTGGAGGACACAAACAGGGCCACAGAACAAGGTTACAGGGGAGCGAGGGAGAATCAAACATGGACCTGGGGTTCTGCCTTTACTTGAGGATGTGTTGCCTAGGTGTGTTGAGTTTGAAAGTGTTGCCTAGGGATTTAGGGTTCACTTTTTATTGGTGAATTTAAAACAAAGTGTGGGAATTAGAGTGTGGGAAGGGAAAAGCAGGGTGCCTCACAGAATTAGTTATCTGGGTCACCAGAGCTTATTAAAAAGAGAACTTTATCTGTGGGGCAGCCTAGCTCTTTATGAAGTTGTGTAGCTGGCAATATATTTATTCATGAAGAATGTCTTTGGCATGGTTGCTTTAGTAACCAAAAGCTTAATGTCAGACACTTACATTACAGTAAAAAAAAGCTAATTGTCAGGCACTTAGACTACAACAGGTTTTAGCCTTATCTTTATGATTAGTCTGTAAGCAAAGACATGTGTAGGGCCAACCACCTACCTAGCTGGCACAGCACTCTCTAAACCTCTGTATCTGGGTCTGTTACATGGGAATAGCATTTTTTTGCCAACAAAGATTGTTTTGGGTAGTGTGGGCATTTTAACAATATTAATTCTTCCAATCCTTGAACATGGAATATTTTTCCATTTATTTGTACTTTCTTCATTTCCTTTTATCTATGTCTTATAGCTCTTCGGTATATAGCTCTTTCACCTCTTGTTAAACTCATGCCTAAGTATTTTACTGTTTTTGATGCTATAGTAGATGTGATTATTTTCTTTATTTCTTTTTCAGTTAGTTTGTTTCTAGTATACAGAAATGCAATTTAAGGAGGCAGTACATGTGTTCCTGCTTTGGAAAAGTGCAGGATTAATAGAATGGATTCAGCAATTTAGCAAGGTAAGCTTATCCTTATATTGCAGAGTGCTTTGTTGTTGGGAGGAGGGGAAGCTGGGCATTTATTTTGATTTTTTAGTGGCAACTGGATCTTTTAAAATAAAATAATTAGGTGATTAAAATTAGATGTTGCAGTGTTGGGGATGGTTGTGCTCAAAATGATCCCTGAGGGTTTTCTGGCTGCCAAACAGCACTCACAATGCTCTTGATTCCCCTCCATTAGGCGCTCCTTTACTTGGGGTAGAAGATGCTGCTTCCTGGGTTGGTTTCCTCAGAACACACCTGAATTTCCTGCATAAACTGGCAAAAGACCTCCCTGCCAAGGGCCACTCAATGCGGGTTTCCCCAAGATCATCATATCATCATCAGGGGCATAAACCAGTGAGATTGTCCCTGAGGGACTTTTTTTATGCTACTAATACTTTATTGAATTGTAATTGATATATAGCAAAAGACACAAATCTTAAGTATTCAGCTCAATGAATTTTAAGAAATCCATACACTCATGTGAGCACCATCAGATTAAGACAGAGAACACTTCCGTCACCACAGGAAGTCCCTCTGGGACCTTTCCAACCACTATTCTTCCATCTCCTTCTCAGGTGGTTACTCTTCTGATTTCTGCCACCCTAGATACAATGGTGATTGTAACTATTTTATATCCCTTCAGTGCTGTGTGAGAATTGCAGCTGTTCTACACTTTTATTTTAGCCAGAAAAGTAGATGTGTGAAAATATTTCACTGTGGGCTTATTTTTTGTTGTTGTTTTGTTCTATATTTCCTATGACTAATAAGAATGAGCACATTTTCATAATCTATTGGCCATTCTAATATCTTCTTTTCTGAAGTGCCTGGTGAAGATTTTTCCCCATTTTAAAATTTGGATTATATATTTTTCTTATTGATTTGTAAGAATTTATTACACATATTATATATGAGTCTTTTGTCAAATATGTGAATTACATTTTCTCTGGGTCTATGGCTTGCCTTTTCACTTCCTTAATGGTATCTTTTAACATTATTAATTTTAATGAAATTCAATTTACCAATTTTTTTTATTGTTAGTGCCTCTGTGTTCTGTTTTAAAAAACATTTGCTTTCCTCATGTTTACTAATATACTTTTCTAAATTTTTTTCTAGAAGCTTTATAGCTTTACCTTTCACATTTAGGTTTTGATTAATTTTTGTGTATGGTTTGAGAAAGGGATTAAGTTCATTTCAGTTTTCCTCATGCATATTCAATTGTCCCATCACTGTTTATTGAAAGTCTTCCCTTGCCCTCATTGAATTGCTTTTGTGACTTTGCTGAATATCAGTTTATGATATATTTGTTGATCTATTTCTGGACTCTATTCCATTGCATTGATCTTAAGTGTTAGGACTAAATTGCCTTAATTTCTTTAGCTTCCTTGTAAGTCTAAAATTCAGATAGTTTAAGAACTCCAACTTTGTTCTTCATCATTTTTTTTAACTATTCAAAGTCCTTCATATAAATTTTAGATTCAGCTGGTCAATTACAATTTTAAACACTTATTGGGATTTTGATTGAGGTTGCATCGGACCTATTGCAAAGAATCACCATCTTAATAATATTGAGTCATAAAAAACATATAACAACTGTCTAGGTCAACTTTTTTAGTAATGTTTTATGTTTTCAGTGAAGACATCTTGCATATCTTTTACTAAATTTTTTCATAAGTGTCTGCTGTTGTTAATGCTATCATAAGTGATATTTTTCCATTTCATTTTCCAGTTGATTGTTGCTAGTATATAAGAAACAACATATTTTTGACATGTCATTTGAGGCAGTTTTATATTTTCTCTTTGCAATTTGTATGTAGCTTATTTCTTACTTTATTTCATGGTCTATAACCTCTAGTATGATATTGAACAAAAATTCTAAATTTTAAATTCTAAAAATTCTAAGACTCTAAACTTATAGCTTTTTTTTAAAGATTTTATTTATTTATTCATGAGAGACACAGAGAGAAAGAAAGAGAGGCAGAGACATAGGCAGAGGGAGAAGCAGACTCCCTGCAGGAAGCCCAATGTGGGACTCCAACCCCAGACTCTGGGATCAAGCCCTCAGCCAAAGGCAGACACTCAACCACTGAGCCACCCAGATGTCCTTATAGCTTCTAACCTAAGGGGAAACACTTCTTTTCTTTTCTTTTCTTTTCTTTTTTTTTTTTTTTTTAGGGGAAACACTTTTAATCAGTGTTTCACCATTAAGAATTATGTTAACTGTAGATGTGTCATAGACACTCTGTATCAAATTCAGAAAGTTCCTTTCTACTCATACTTTCCTGAGAGGATTTATCATAAATAGGTGTTGACTTTTATAAACTTTTTCTAAATCTTTTAAAAAGATCATATAGTTTATTTCCTTTGTTTTATTAATGTAGTGAAATATATTAAGTTAGAAATGTTAAACCAGCCTTATATTCCTGGAATAAACCTCAGTTGGTCAGGTTATATTATCTCTTTTAAATATTGGCCAATTTGATTTTCTCATATTTTGTTGGGATTTTTGCATTTTTATCCATTACTCCGTAATTTCTTTCTTCCTTTTTCTTTCCCTGTTCTGTCTCTCTCTCTGTGTCTCTCTCTCATAATATCCTTGCCGGACATTTAGCTTATGCTGACACCATAAAAGGAACTGGGAAGTGTTTCCCTTTTTTGTATCTTTGGGGGGAAAATGGTGAACAATTGGTTTTTTTTTTTTTTCTGCCTAGAATGTTGGGACGAATTCACCAATAAAACCATCTGGACCTGGAATTTTAAAAACTGGAAAGGTTTTAAATAGTGACTTTGATTTCTTTGACATCTACAATACAATTCAGATTTAAATTTTTTGTTATGCTAATTTAAACATTTTTATCTTTCAAGAAATCAATTTACTTTAAATTGATGTTAAATTACTAGCATGAAGTTGTTAAAAATAACAGTTAACATCCCAGGTGATTTCATTCATATGTGGAATTTAAGAAACAAAACAAATAGATAAAGGAAAAAAGAGACAAACAAAAAAGCAAACACTTAAATACTGAAAACAATCTGGTGGCTTCCAGAGGGCTTCCAGAGGGCTTCCAGACGGCTTCCAGACGGCTTCCAGACTCCAGACGGCTTCCAGACGGATGGGGTGATGGGTGAAATAAAGGAGACTAAGAGTACACTTACTGTGATAAGTGAAAAACATAGAATTGTTGAATCATTATATTGTACATCTGAAACTAATATAACACTGTATGTTAATTACACTCCAATTAAAACATTTTAAAAGATAAAAGGATATACATCCAAATGTTTAAAAAATAAAATCACATCAAAGAAAAAAAAATCCCTAAGAATCTGTAGGATCTGTAGTGATGGTCTCTTCTTTATACCTGATATTGTAAATTCCTTTACTCTATTTTTTCTTGATCAACCTTTTAATAAATTGATGGTGCAAAATTTGACCTGGATTTTGTGCTCCTGGAAAGCAGTGACTATTAAGAATTTTCCCAACTCCTTTGTGCTCTGGAAAATGGCTTACTTCAAAGAAACATTTTTGCCCATATGACTCAGATAAAATTCACAGATGCTCCATTGTTTACCTATAACAAGGCCAAGCATAGACCCTTCATGTCTCCATTCTTTGCTTTAAAAATGACTAAGCAGGGCAGCCTGGGTGGCTCAGCAGTTTAGCGCTGTCTTCAGCCTAGGGCGTGATCCTGGAGACCCAGGATCGAGTCCCACTTCAGGCTCTCTGCATGGAGCCTGCTTCTCCCTCGTCTCTGTCTCTCTCTCTGTTGCTTGCTCTCTCTCTGTCGCTCATGAATAAATAAATAAAGTAAAAAAAAATTATAAAAAAAGATGACTAAGCAGTCTTGCCTCCATTGATCAATTGGAACAAACTGCTTGTTAATCAAACTTCGGTTAAACTCTCCTTCCCCAAGTCCCCTGCATTTTAACCACCCTCACCCAGAGCCATCATACAACCTCTCCTTAATGGCCTTACTCAAGAGTGGACAGACCTCAAGGTAAAACATTCTCTGAACTATTGTCTGATCACTGCACTTTTCATCCTGTTCACTTGTACACTTGAGGTTCTTTTTAGCCTGTTTACTCCCCCTTTAAAAGAAAGGTCCTCTCTGTCTAACCTCTGAGACACTTGCAGATTTCATGGTCATTCTTCTTATTGCAATATTTCCTTTCCCTTCTTGCAATTATCTTTTCAAATAAAGTCTTTCCTTATCTATGTTGGGGCCAGGCGGGAAGGGAAACTCCTCAAGATGGCGGATACGCCAAAATGGCTGAGGTTTCTGTCACCACCTCCACTTGGGACGACAGCTTGAGCAGACCCTTACACCTCTCCTTTGGACTTCCCCAACCGAACCCAATGCCCTTCAAACCCCAGAAGAAGAAGTCACCTTTGACTGGTCGAATTGCAATCCTTCCTTTGCATAGTGAGGGTCACTCTGACTGGTTAGATTGCAATCCTTCCTTTGCATATGAGCCAACCAATAGGAAACCGTTCTGCCTTACAACGTTATGTAAACCCCCTACCACCTTGTCTTGGCTCTTTCCCCCGTGAGTCGTGGAACCTCGCCCGAGGGTGCCTGCAATAAAATCTGTTCTTGGACCCTCGCTTGCCTTGGCCGTCTCATTTCCATCTAGTTACTAAAAAACTTAACAATCTAAGTCTGGAGTTGTTTTTTATGGCAGATTTTTATCAATTTGGTTAATCTTGTCAAAGAATCAACTTTGGCCTTGTTAATCATATCAATTGTTTACCTATTTTCTAGTCTCTCTGCCCTTCAATTTATTTTCTTTTTCTAACCACTTTGTGTTTTATTATTTCTTCTGCTTTGTAACTTCTTGAAGTGAAAGCTCAGATCATTGAGTTTAAAACTGTCTTCCATTTTTATATATGCACTTAGAACAATAAACATAGTTCTTTACAATGCCACCAAAGTTGATATATTGTATTTACTTTTTAAATTCAAAATAGTATCTAATTCCTTTTTTTTTTTTAAAGATTTTATTTATTTATTCATAGAGACACAGAGAGAGAGAGAGGCAGAGATACAGGCAGAGGGAGAAGCAGGCTCCACGCAGAGAGCCTGATGTGGGACTTGATTCAGGGTCTCCAGGATCACACCCTGGGCTGCAGGCAGCACTAAACCGCTGCACCACCGGGGCTGCCCAAAAAATAGTATCTAAATTCCATGTAATTTCTTCTTTGATTCATAATTTATTTAGATGTATGTTGCCTAATTTCCAAATGTTTTGTAATTTTTCTAAGTGTTTTTTTAATAAATAGTTTTTTTAATTTTTATTTTTTTAAAGATTTATTTATTTATGATAGAAGAGAGAGAGAGAGAGAGAGAGAGGCAGAGACACAGGAGGAGGGAGAAGCAGGCTCCATGCTGGGAGCCTGACGTGGGACTCAATCCCGGGACTCCAGGATCGCGCCCTGGGCCAAAGGCAGGCGCTAAACCGCTGAGCCACCCAGGGATCCCCAGTGTTTTGTTTTTTATTTTGGCTTTAATACTATTGTATTCAGAGAAAAAAAACTCTCTATGATTTTAGTCCTTTAGATTTTATTGAGACTTTATATAGCCCAGCATATGATCTGTTTTTGTAAATGTTTCGTGTGTACTTAAACAGAATGTTTATTGACAGGAGACAGTTTTCCATGGATTACTCATGCTCTGTATGTCTTAGGAGCAGAAACACTTATGGCCTTTTTTAATCTTTCCAAGGATGCTTGCATAGAAAAGAGCCTTTGAAGATAGAGATAGTGTACCTATCTGAAGCAAATGGCAGGTTAGTTAGTTGTCCACTATAACAAAGATAATGTCTCCCATTAGGGAAAAAGCTGCACATGTTTGCTCTCACTCTGTGTTAAAGGAATGGGTTTCCTAAGCTCAAGCTTCTCAGCTGTGAGGCAGACCTACTACATGTGTGAAATCCACCTGGGACAGACTGCAGCACCCTCGTGGGTATTGGGGAACAAAGGGAACTGATCCATACCTGAGCTGAGAATGTTTATGATACTGTGAGTAATAAAGTTCTCTATTTCTGACCTAGGAGTCTCTTGCCTTCAGCAACCAGGAAACTGTGGAAAACTTACTTTTTAACATGCAAGTAGGATAAAATATAAAAACCTTCATACACTTACTGCCTAGTGTCTGTTTTATCAGTTATTTAGAGAGGAGTATGTCTGATTGCCATTACGACCGTGGATTTGCATGTTTCTTCTTTCAGTTCTGTCAATCTTTGCCTCATAAATTTTGAAGATATATTATTGTTTCCATATGCTTAGGATTATTATGTCATCTTAAAGAACTAGCCCTTTTATCATTTATCATATCATACCTTAAGTTTGATAATATTCTTGTCATAAATCTATTTTGATATTAATATAGCCATACCAGCTTTCTTAGACTTAATGTCTATGTGGTACATATTTTTTCATCTTTTTACTTTAAACATATCTATTTTATTATATGTAGAGTGTGTCTCCTTAAAAAGCATACAGTTAATTCTTATTTCAACAGTCTTTCAATCAGAGTTTTAGTGATTTTAAAATATGTTCAGAGGTGGAACATCAGCAAAAAGGCAGACTCAGTGTGGAGGCCGAGAAAAATCAAGGCCATTCCACCTCAAGTTTAGTGTTAGCACAAGTACAGCCATCCCAGGCCCCTGAGAATAAGAGCTGAACTTTACCTTACTTCAGTTACAGGAAGAAAACAGCTTAAAGCTTGACGTCCTAGAAAGCCCCATATTAGAATAAGAGCAGAGCCCAAGCCTAGGGCAGGAAGCCCCTATTAGAATAAGAACCGAGCTCAATGCCCTTGAAAATCCCATATCAAATGTAAACAGAACTTGAGAAATTCCTCCACCCCTTCTGAAAATCCCCTAGACCAGCCTATAAAAAAACTGGCTGTAACCCACTTCGGGGTCCAAGTCCCTGCTCTGCTGTGTGGGGTGTACTTGGACCCAAGCTCGAGCTTGTAAATCAACCCTCGTGTGTTTGCATCGGTGTCGGCTCCTTGGTGGTTTCTAGGATTTGCCATCTTGGGCACAACATCAGAAGCTCCAAGCTCTCATTACTCCACAGAAATATGAAAAGAAAGCAAAGAAGAATCAAACTATCTAAACCAATCATTTGAGCTACAGAGAACAGTAAAAGGTTTAGAGAAACTAAGCAAATGCCCAATTTAAAAAAAAAAAAACAACAACACATTTTCAAAATGGTCGAAACATTTTGTAATTTTTTTAATTCAACTTTATACTATTCCCTCTCTCATATGAGGCTGGTCTTGGTCTTCATTAGCAGAGTCCAGTTTCTCCTGCCCTTCAGAGCAGAGAAAGTAGAGAAAACATTATTTTATAAATTATTGTTATTTGTTCCAACTAGACTACAGAATGCCTAAAAGACTGATGTGGGCTGCTCATCTGTTCTTCAGAATTCAGAATGCTGGTAGAAAAAGCAGTGGGCATTGCTCAAAAAAGCTGGAAGAGAATTACACATGCACATTCCTGGGGCAAAAGATTATAGATGGAGACCGACAGGAGACCATCCAAGGCCAAGTGACAAAGCTAAGGTGAGACTCTTTAGAAAATTAGAACATTCAAAAAAAACAGCAGGGTATATAGACACATATCAGACAAGACACATAGTCAGAAAAGACTTGAGAAGACTTAAAGCTTTCACCTAAGGCTGATCTCTTGGTTCAGAGCATGACTATCTATGTGGTGAAATCCTCCTTAGCAGAGAGCCTATCTGCAAATACTGAGATATGTGATTGTTTTCTCTCTCTCTCTTTTTTTTTTTTAATGTTTTTGTTTGCTTATTTAACCTCATAGCATTCAAGAAATCTCTGTCAAAACATCAGATGAACCAAGCTAAAGAAACAAGATTTCAGTGAAAACATATAAAAAGGAATAGTCTGCAACGGTAATTAGGAAAAGACTCAAAACAAATGGACTACTACAGCCTTTGACAATTGAGGGGGAAGAAAATGAGCATATGATAGGAAAGGAAGAAACACAAAAATTTTAAAAACAACTGGTATATTTGCTCAAGGAGCTAAACAAAAACACAAAGAATGAAAGGAAATCAGGAAAACAATGTATAAACAAATCAGAATATCAACTTCTTATAAGAAGAAACCAAGCAGAAATTCTGGAGATGAAAAATGCAATAATTGAAATTTAAAAATCATTAGAGGTTTGGACAGCAGATTTGAGCAGGCAGATAAAGAACCAACAAACTTAAAGATAGATAATTAAAATTACCAAGAATAGGGAGCAGACAGAAAAGAGAATTCTTTTAAAAAATGAGCAGAGATTAAGGAATTATGGAATACCAACATATGCAATAAGAGAACCCCAGAAAGAGAAAAAAAAGGGGGGGGCAAGAAAAGGAACATAGAGATTATCTTAAAAGCCAAAAACTTCCCAAATCTGATAAAATACATGATTCTACAAATCTAAGAAGCTGACCAAATTCAAAGTAGGATTAATCTGAAGTTCCCCCACATTGAGACATATTATAATCAAAGTGTCAAAAGACAAAAAGAATTTTGCAAACAGCAAGAGAACAGTGACTCCTCACATACAAATATTCTCAATGTTATGTCAATTTTCCATTACAAATCTTAGAGACTAGAAGGCTATAGAATGATATATTTAAAAGAGCTGAGGGGAAAGCCAATAAATAAACCCAATGAGTCAAGAATTCTATATACATTAAAACTGTTCTTCAAATATGAAGGAGAAATTAATGCATACCTAAATAAACAAAAGCTGAGAAAGGTCATTATCACTAGACCTTCTCTTCAAGAAATACCAAAGGGAGTCCTTTAGGTTGAAATAAATAAAGCAAACTAAGTAGTAACTTGCCTTATTATTGTAATTTTCATTTGTACCTCCATTTTTTATTTTCTACAGGAGTTCAAAGACAAATTATAGAGGAGAGGCATCATGGCATCATGGCAGTGTGAATCCTTCCCTTTGTTTTCTCCCTTTGATTTACCACTAGTCAGACATCCATAACTGAACAAGGGTTTCTCTGCACACCAAGCCAGGACCCTGAACAGATCCATCCATCTGTGCAGCTGAAGGATGGTGGATTGGACTTAGCTGGTATGGGGCTGTAGAAGTGGCAGCATTGACAGTGGTGGCACAAGCAGCAGCAGTGGCATCACTACCCCTCTGGAAAAGGAATGAAGGGTGGGAGTGGTGTGTGGGAATCTACTTGGCTCCACAGGCTATAGCTTGAGGATCCCCTTGCTCTTTAGCTCACCCAGATTCCTGAGGAAAGAGCTCCATGACTGAGGGAAAGGAAAAGGAAGAAAAATGACAGAGAACAGAAGGAACACAGTTCCTGCTATCTGTTCTTGGAGTTCAGCAAGAGGTCCTTTATGGACCTCTGGGACTCTACCTCTCCAAGATCCTTTTACTAGGCCTTGGGCACACCCAAAGCCCCAAGTGCCTATTAAGCACACATTTCCCCCCAAGGTGCTGCCAGCGTTTGTTTGTTTGTTTCTTTCTTTCTTTCTTTCTTTCTTTCTTTCTTTCTTTCTTCTTTCTTCTTTCTTTCTTTTTTCTTCTTTCTTTCTTTCTTTCTTTCTTTCTTTCTTTCTTTCTTTCTTTCTTTCTTTCTTTTTCTTTCTTTCTTTCTTTTTGCTTTTAATCTCTTTTAAATATAGGGCTAGGTTAGCTCCAGGAGGAGAAACCTAAAACTTATTCTGTAGCACCACCTACTGGAAAAAAAGAGAAAGGCTTCTAATTACCAACTTGTTGAACTGTCTAGAACCAAAGTAAGCAAAAACTTACCTCAATAAAGAAAGATATTTGCTACTTCACATGTGATGGCAGAGGTAGATTTCATCAAAAACTATAAAAATCATGATAATATGGTATCATTATAAGAAAATGACAATTATCCAGGGATACCTGGGTGGCTCAGTTAATCATCTAACTTGATTTTAGGCAAAGGTTGTGATCTTGGGGTCCTGAGATTGAGCCCTCACATAGGGCTTCAGGCTCAGCAAGGAGTCTGATTGAGATTCATTCCACTCCTCCCTCTTCCTCCCCCTCTACTCTTCCCACCACTCACATTCTCTTTCTCTAAAATAAATAAGTACATTTAATCTTTAAAGAAAGAAAATTATAATTACCCACTAACTGAACCCAAAGACAGAATATCACAACATAACTGATAGAGAATTCAGAATAGCTGTTATGAAGACAATTAGTAAGCTACAGGAAAACTCAGAACAGAAATTCAATGAATTCAGGAATAAAATTAAACAGGAGTGCTTTACCAAGAAGATTAAATTTCTTAAAAAAAAAAACTTCTGGAGCTGAAAAAAATCAATAAATGATGTAAAGAATACATTGGAAAGTACTGAAAATAGAGAGGATCAGATGGAAGACAGAATAAGTTATCTGAAAGACAGGAATTTATAAATGATTCAGGAGGAAGAGGAGGGAGAACAAAGCTCTTTTTTTTTAAGGTGAAGAAACCCTACAAGAGCTATCAGACTCCATTAGAAATGCCAACATAAAAATAAAGGATATGCCAGAAGGAGAAAGGAGAGAGATGGGGTCAGAGTTTATTTAAAGAAACAATAGCTGATAACTTCCTAAACCTGGGGAAACAACTATATATACAAGTTCACGAAACTAAAAGAGCATCTTGTTACCTCAATGCAAAAAGACCTCTCCAAAGCACTTTATAATGAAGTTGTCAAAAGTCAATGCTAAAGAATTTTAAAGGCAACCCATATAAAAAGAAAGTAACCTACAAAGCAATCCCATTAGGCCATCTAGAGATTTCTCATCAGAAACTTCAGAAGAAAGTGGAATAACATATTCAATTTATTAAAAGATAAAAATTGCCAGCCAAGAGATGCCTGGGTGGCTCAGCAGTTGAGCATCTGCCTTCAGGTCAGAACATGATCCTAGGGTCCTGGGATTGAGTCCCAAAGCAGGCTCCCTACAGGAAGCCTGCTTCTCCTTCTGCCTATGTCTCTGCCTCTGTGTGTGTGTGTCTCTCATGTCTCTCAATAAATAAATCATTTAAAAAATTGCCAGCCAAGAATACTCTATCCAGCAAAGCTATCCTTCAGGTATGAAGGAGATATAAAGGGTTTCCTAGACAAACAAAAGCTGGGGATGTTGACACCACTAGAATTGCCTTACAAGAAATGTTGAAAAGAATTCTTCAAGCTGAAATGAACAGACAAAAATACACAAAACTCTGTTTAAGGTGATAAATACAATTTTTTAAATTAAATATTTTAGAATGAAGTGTTAAAACAATTATAGCAAAAAGCTAAGGGAAAGGGGCATCAAAAAATAACTATAGCTACTACAATTTGGTAATAAATCCACAGCAATAAAAAGACATAATCTGTGACATCAAAAATGTAAGAGGGAGGAATAAAATATGGAATGTGTGTAGGTAAATGAAGGTAAGTTTACTATCGGCAGAAAAAGGATTATTTTATCTAAAGATATTTCATAGGGTGGCCTGGGTGGCTCAGCGGTTTAGTGTTGCCTTCAGCCCAGGGCTTGATCCTGGAGACCTGGGATCATGTCCCATGTCAGGCTCCCTGCATGGAGCCTGCTTCTCCCTCTGCCTGTGTCTCTGCCTCTCTTTCTCTCTCTGTCTCTCATAAATAAATTTTTTAAAGAAGATATTTCATGCAAATGTTATAATAATCACAAAATAAAAATGTAAAGTGGAGACAAAATGTTAAAAAAAAAAAACACAAAAAATCACCATAGAAAATCAACAACTTTCAAGATAGAAAGAGAAGAAAAAAAGAAAAAAAGAGATACAAAATAATCAGAAAGCAAAAGATAAAATGGCATATCACTAATCACCCTCAACGTAAATGCATTGAACTTACCAATCAAAAGTCACAAAGTAGGGCCACTTGGCTACCTCAGTCAGTAGAGCGTGTGACTCTTGATCTCAGGGTTGTGAGTTCAAGCCCCATGTTCCAGTTACTACTTCCATTTAACAAATTATCCCCCAAATTTAGCAACTTAAAAAACCATTTTGTTATGCTCTCTGATTCTGTGGGAATTTATCCAAGCATAATATTAACTTGTATCTGCTGTACAATCTCTCAGGCCTCAGCTGGGAAGATTCAAGTGATGAGTCTACCTTGACAAGTCAAAGGGTGGAATCACCTGAACTGTCTAGTACCTGGCCTCAGATAATCTGTAGTTCAGGACTGCTGACCAAGTGCCTGTATAGATGTAATCTTTCCATATGCCTTGGGGTAGCCAAAATGCTTATATACACACCAGAGCTCCAGGCACAAGAATTCTAGTGAACAAATAAAAGCTGACTAGTCTTTCATTGCCCGGCCTCATAAATCATATAACATCATTTCCCTGTGCTTAACTAGTTGAAACAATCACAGCCCATCCAGACTATGCTGAATACAGTCTCAAAGGAATTGAAACAGGCTCCATCTCTTGATGGGAGTATGCCAAAGTCACATTTTAGAAGAGCATGTGGGATAGGAGATATCATTTGTGACCTTTACAAAATACAATCTACCACAGTACCCTAGCAGCTGTTAGTGGTTTCTCACAGTCTTTCTCTATATATGAGCAAATGGCATTTGGCCAAGTTCTTAGGGGATTGGAGGCTTCTACAGAGAAATGTACTCTCTCTGGTGCCTTACCTCTCAAATAGCAGCCACCTAGCAGCTGTAAATTCCAATCTCTGTTCCCTCTGATCAACTAGACTTATACTATCTACTTGAGCTCTATTTTTCTAGAGTTTGAAAATTGCCCCCAGGCTGAAAGCCAGGGTAAATTCAGAGCTTATCTTTTGTGCTTCTCTCTAGGCCCACAATTCAGGGCTTCTCTCTGTTTCGTGCTGTTCCAAATATTCTGTTCCCTTTTATAGTTGTTTGCTGTGAGATAGTGTGACAAATAGATTCTAAAATGGCCCCCAGTTATCTCTCCCTCTTGATGTTCACATGCTTGTGTTATCCTCTCTTTAGTATGGGAAGGACCTGTTTCTGTCCATATAAAATGTGCTAAAGATTACAGGATTTACACTATCATGCATACACAATTACTGTATGTGACCATGTTACATATAATTGTAGTGCCTGTTATTTTTTTTTAAAGATTTTATTTATTTATTCATGAGAGACACACAGAGAGAAAGAGGTAGAGACACTGGCAGAGGGAGAAGCAGGCTCCATGCAGGGAGCCTGACATGGGACTCGATCCTGGGTCTCCAGGATCACACCCTGGGCTGAAGGTGGTGCTAAACCGCTGAGCCACCCAGGCTGCCCCTGTAGTGCCCGTTATACTGTAGTTTCTCCCTTCCCTTTGCTGACTTTGAAGAAGTAAGCTGCCACGTTAAAAGCTGTCTTTGGAGAAGGCCATGTAGCAGGGAACTTGGGGTGATCTCTGGCCAAAAGGCACTGCAAAACTGGAGCCCTTAGCTCAATAGCCTGCAATGGAACTGATGAGACCCCAGCTATGTCTGACATCATGACTGTAGCTTTGCATAGATCCCAGCTATGGTGTGACCCACCAGAATCCTGACCCATGAAAACTATGAGACAATAAGTGGGTGTTGTTTTAAGCTTAAAAGTTTGTGGTAATATTGTTATACAGCAAAAGATAACTAAAACAGAAAGTAAGTCTAATACCACCAACTTCTTTGTGACAGAATGAGAGTTCATCCCATGTTGTGAATCAGAGAAAGAAGGCACAGTGATATAGGACCTAATAAAAGAATAAAAAACAAGAGATGAGATGCCTTATGCGTCAATTCTTAGTCAACTATAAAAGATTTCCCAGCTTCAAGTCATATCCTATCATAGTGCCTGCTAGTCCACCCTTGAGCTTTATTCTTTTAATTAAACATTCATACATTCAACCAAGTAGTATTAAGTCTCCATATGACAGTCTCTGACAATGAGGAATCAAAGATGAGTTATACATTTTCCCTGCCTTCAGCAAAGGCACAATGCTACTTACTAAATATATGTTACTTCATTTAATATTCACAATAAGCCATAAGGTGGGTGCCATTATTCTTCATTTTACAGATTAGGAATTAACACTCAGAAATGTTGAATCACTCATCATAAATATATAGCTGATGAGTGGTAGACTCAGAATCTGAAACTAAGATTTTTTTAATTCCAAAAATCTTCTCACTACATGCTAAACTCCTGCCTAGTAGGGGAAACAGACAAAAAATATAATTGTAACTCAATGTAACAAATACTCTACTGGAGGGAACAAGGCGAGACTAGAGAACAAAAATAAGGAAGTTTTGGACTTAAAAAGGGCTTTAATGAGGAGCAGACAAAAATATGCTTTCCTGGTGATCAAGGAATGGAGCAGTGCTGAAGGGATGCATGCCAGGATCAGAAAGTGCAGTAGGTAGCAGAACCATGTAGAGTGGCCCATGTGAAGGATGACAGCCTGCTTAATCATGAGAGTGGAAGGGTGGGAAGAGTGATAGGTGGAAACAGATTCCTATTGCTAGGACAAAAGTACTAGAATGGGGACTAGA
Organism: Canis lupus dingo; assembly: GCF_003254725.2. Classification (NCBI taxonomy): domain Eukaryota; kingdom Metazoa; phylum Chordata; class Mammalia; order Carnivora; family Canidae; genus Canis; species Canis lupus. The sequence goes on along the minus strand of NC_064261.1, from coordinate 24,486,880 downwards.
TAGTGAAGAAATTCCCCTTTGAGGCAGAAGAAGCAGCATAGAATGACTTGAGCCATTGGAAGCTCTGGGACCTCTGATCCCAAGGGATACTGGGAGAGAAACAAGTGTCCACTATCCCAATCTCACATGAAACCCAGTGTCAGCCACCCTGCACCAGCCATGCCACCACACTCACTGAGAGGAACTGCTTTACCCACAGCTTCTGCTGAGTGATCTAAGCAGCCATAACTATATCCATTGACCTCATTGCTTCTGGCCATAGATGATTGGCCCAGTAATGGACACATGTTTTTGTTTTCCTCCCAGGTCACATAATTAGTATATCACACCAGGAGACAAGATTGGCTGAGATGCAAAGTCATATAGGTCTGGATCACAGTGGGTGCCAGGGTTGGCCAAAGCCACAGTTGAGCTTAGTTAGGTATAGGAGGAATCTAACAAGTCACAGAAGAAACTAGACTACAGAGGGAAATGGAAGAATGGAACACAGTCTCAGAGAGAAGCAGAGTTAAAGCCATGAAATCCCAGAGGGAGAGAAAAGGAAGATGGCTAGAGGAGCTTCATTATTTCCTGTTCCTCACAAAATCTAGCTGTACTTCCTTCTTCTCAATCCCAATTTATTTCCCCAAGTACCCACAATAAGCTACTTTTTAAATTTTCTTTTAATATTCTATTTATTTATTCATGAGAGACACAGAGAGAGAGAGAGAGAGGCAGAGACACAGGCAGAGGGAGAAGCAGGCTCTATGCAGGGAGCTTGATGTGGGTCTCGATCCTGGGTCTCCAGTATCACACCCTTGGCTGAAGGTGGCGCTGAACTGCTGAGCCACCAGGGCTGCCCAATAAACTACTTTTATACATGAATTAGTTTGACTAGGTTTTCATTCATTACAACAAATGATCTCAGTACTGGTTAGGACTCTTGACTGCAAGTAACAAAAATTCTACACTAATAACTGGCTCCATTATAAATAGGTTCTGATCACACATATGACTGAGAAGGATGGGGTGGGAGTAAAGTAGCTGGCATTCCACACAACCAAGTCCCTACTGAGCTCTCTTGACATCTCCTGGCCCTCTATTCTTTGAGCTTCCTCTCCAACAAATGGGCTTCCTCCATAAGATGGAAAGATGCTTCTGGTAGGCCAGAGTCACATTTTCTAGCATTGCAGCTCCAAGGTAAGACAGTCTTTCCACCATCAACAGAAGAAAAAATCCTGGGGAAATATTCTAATTGATCAGATGGACCACATATTCCTGAACAAAGCACTGAGGCCAAGGAAATTGGGCTGCTCTGATTGGCCAGGTATGGATCACATGCCAATCTTTGTGTGATCTGGAGACCTAGGGACCAAGTATGTTAACCAAAAAAGGAGGAAAAAAGATAATCCTGCTGGACAGCCAAATGTAATAGCTTCCACATTCCTAAGCTAAGTTGGAAGCACAGGAACATTACCGAGTTTACCATGAACCACTTAAACAAGGAATCAATCAATATCTGATACCTTGCAACCTAGCATATGAGCAAAAGGAGAGTCCCAGAGGGTCCAAACCTCTGTCCATCTGCCTCCAAACACCAGACCAATGAAAGTACTTCATTTCTTACACAAAGTAGCTCTGCAAAGTAAAACAAATTCAAGTTTAGCATCAGAGACCCAAATTTGAGTCTCAGTTTTGCTGTTCAATGGCTATGGGATCTTGGGCAGACTATATAGCCTCCTTGAGACTCAATTTTTTATCAGTAGAATGGAAGAGATGTTATCTACATCACAAAGTACACATAAGGATTACATGTTGACCAAAAACAAAAAAAACAAAAAACAAAAAACCAATATTAAGCAAAGAGAAAAGAGCAAGGGCCAATATTAAATACCTAGGTAGGCCTCAAACAGTCCTGTGAAAAATATCTGCACACAGAAAACAACCAGAACCATGAAAATGACAGTAGGAATTGTCTTCTGGCAATGGGACTTGGGGATAAAATGTTTCTGACTGATCAAATTTCTTCCTATTTGTAGTCTCATACCTGAGAATTTGAATTCTGTTATGGCAATGTCCTGCCATACTCATGGTTCAGTTGCCCAAACAAGGAACAGTTTTTGTGTAAAGGGCAAGGATAAACCAGTTGTATTGTAATATCAAAATAGTCTACTATGTCTGCATTATGTATGCCTCAATAAAATAAAAGTATCCTCTTTTCACATAAAGAGGAAAAACACTTTTTCCTTCAACTTCTATCCTAAGATGAACCCAAATCCCTCATGCTGCAAATTCGATGCTGTCTTCCTCATGTCCCATCTTCCTTGGAAGGAGGGAAGTCAGACACATTCCTCTAAGATGTCACAGGTACGGATGGCTTCAGCTCTCCCACTGCATACTCTCAGGGGTTGAAACTAGTCAGAGCTCACACCTCAGGCCTTACTTTTGTGTCCCAGCCAATGTGAGGAAACACACACCCTCTTCAGAAATAGCAGCTCTCTCAGGCTCAGAAGCTGAGCCCCTGGGCCTGGCATCCATCCTCTCCAGAATCAGGCCCACATAGATATACCCTGGTTCCCCTGTGTTCCACACTGGGTTGCTGATTTGCAGAGTCTTCTGTCTTTTCTCTGGTTTCTCATAACTGCTCCTCTGTGCATCCCATTCCAGTATCAACATAATAATGCAATCCCCTACTTCCAAGTCTGGCTGCCCTCATGTAATCTGAGTTTTCCAAGAATGGGGCTGCATCTTAATTATATAAGCAAAATAGGCCAGACACATAATAGAGACCCAGATGTTAAAAGCAGGAATGAATTCATGAGTGGATGGATGGGTGGATGGATGCAAGGATGGAGGGCTGGCTGCCTTTTATGTCCCAGTTCCCTAGTTCTATTCTACTGCTTACAAGTTCCTTCAGTTGGTTCTCAGCATGCTCTCTCTGCCTCCTGGCAACTGCTAAACATCGCTCTCCCTCCAGTGCCTGGTAGGACCCAGAGTTGCTCATGGCTTCAAGTTCTCCCTTCTGACTCTCAGGAGTTTCTTCCCAGCTGGGGCTGCTCCAGCCAAGACACACAGTCCATTTGGCTTCCTTCCTTCCTGAAGCCTTCTGGATAGCAAGCTCCCTGCTCATCTCCTGCCATAAATGGCCCTTGGATGTCAGAGTCATCCTTGTCCTTCTTCTCTGAAGATTCCTGAGCTGCAAACAAAGCGGGACTTTGCTTTCTGAGGAGCAGAGTGTGGTGGCAGAAGCCCAAGCTTTTCAGAGCCCTTTGGGTTCAGAGTCTACCTTTCTGCATCTCTTGCTGGGTGAATCCTGCAAGATTTCAGTTTTATCATCTACAAAATGAGGGCAATTTTATCCTCTCACAGTTATTTTGAGGATTACAGAAAACAAAAGTAGAGTACATGACATAGTATGTAGTAAGCTTTCAATAATGTGTTTCCGTCTATGGCAAAAGTAAGTCCTCTCTAGCTGACTACGAACCCCCTGAACAACAGCCCTCTAACCGTCTCTGCCTTCCTTGTCTCAGCCACTCCATCAGTCCACTCTCTACTCTTAAGACTGTGGGATTTTAAAGGTCTGTTAGAGTCTTGTTAAGCAAGGTGGTAACTCTTAGTATAGTATATGGTTCCATTTGACAAGGGAAACTGAGGCCAGGATATCAAGCACTAGGGCCATGAATCCTTTGTCACTCTCTTTGGTTTCCCTCCCCTTGAACCCAGGCTGGCCCTGGGACTATTTAAATTGGAAGTCAGCAGCAGTAACGCTGTGCCTGGACAAGAAATGGAAACTTCTACTTCTTCCCTCTTGGAACACTTCCTCTGCAGAGGCTCCTTCCGGGAAGTGCCACATATGGACACTAACTATAGTCAGCAACCCCAGTGGCACTCCCAGTCAACAGCGGACCCCAACTGCGCACCCCACGGATGAACCATCTGAAATCTCCCAGCCAGCCAAGCCCTCAGGGCAGCCCCAGCCAACACCACGTGTATCAGAAGAACTCACAAAATTGTGAGATAATACAATGGTTGTTTCAAGCCACTGAGTATCGGGGTGGTATGTTAGAAAGCAATTAGGTACCCAAAACAAATGTGTGGGTAACAAGGTCACATACAGCTCAGATATGGACTCTTGAGTCCTGTCAGCTCGGTGGAGAGTCTGGCAGAGCAGACAAGCCTCCCTCCCCAACAGCATGCCCAGCATTTTGATGCCTTGCCCTCCATGGGCCTGCCTCCAGGCTGCCATCTGCCTTTCCTCCTGCTAGACTGGCAGCCAGTCCCAGAGGCTGACCTCTGCCAGGAATGCTTCACTGTGAGGCAAACCCCTGCAGCTGTAGGAGCCCCGGCTGGCTTCCTGGGCCACTGTCAGAGCAGCAAGCCCCTTGTCCTCACAATGAAATCTGAGAGATCTGAGAGGACAACAAGAGGTCTCTTCCTAATAAACCAGAGAGATGGAAAGCAGGGCTGGCAGTGGAGGGGGCAGCCCTCAATCTTAAAGCCTGCCCTGAGTAAGCCTGACCAGGGGAGCTTAACCAACAGAAAGTGGCCTTTCCAACATCAAGATGAGACCCCCACACAGCTGAGTAGGGACAGTCAGGGAACAGGAGTGGGGCTCATGAGGCGGAGGAGTCAGTCAGTCCCTTACCCTCTTCCTACAGGGAATGCCACTCCTAGTGAAAATTCTGGATTTTTTTTTTTTACTGTGATGAAGTGTGCATAACATACAATTTACCATTTTAATCATTTCAATAGTACATTTGAGTGGTATTTAGTTCATTCATGACACTGTGCAACCATCACCACCACCATCCATCTTCAAAGCTCTTCACATCTTCCCAAACTGAAACTCCTTGCCCACTTAAAGAGTAACTCCTCAGCCCCCAACACCCACATTTCTACTCTCTGTACCTATGAATTGGACAATTCTAGGTGCCTCATAAGTGGAATCCTATAGTATTTGTCCTTTTGTAACTGGCTTATTTAACTTAGCATAATATTTTCAAAGTTCATCCATGTTGTACATGTGTCAAAATTTCCCTCCTTTTTCAGGCTGAATGAGTACACCACATTTTGTTTATCTATTCATCCATCAATGGAAACCTGGTTTGCTTTGAGTTTTTAGCTATTGTGAATGATGCTGCTGTGAACATACTGCACCCCCATCTCCAACAAGAAAGCAGCAAGAGGGAGAGAAGTCACTTTCCTCCTGGAAAGAGCACCATTTAAAGTGAAAGAGAAAATCTAAAATATGGGGACAGCAACCCAGTCATCAAGAAAATGGCTATTCCCAAGTGGGAGAGGCACTGCTCTGTCTCTACTGAAAAAAAAAAAAAAAAAAAGAAGAGACAGAACTTTAGCCAGAGGACAGTGGAATGAAAACCAGGAGGCATCCAGGAGTAAGAGTCCTGCTTTACCTTTTACTTGTGAGACCAGCCAAAAGTCACGCCTGCTCTGGCCTCAGGGTCTCTGCCTGTAATGAAGGAGGTACCTGAAGTCACTTTCAAGTAACTGCTTCTGTTTCCAACAGTCTATGGCTCCCAGTGAACCTGTGAAATCATTCCTGCTGCTGAAAATAGAAAAAGCCAGGGAAAGCTCTTCTCTGCCCCAGCCAGGCTCCAGGGGCCTACCAATGGCTGGGGTGATGGCTCACCCTGGGCTCCAAGCCCCTTTCAAAGGCACATCTCCCCCCTCATTCCCTCCATTCCACCTCTGCCATATACATGGTTTTGTCTGCTTTAAAGATTTTTGAGTTATTTACCCAGAGCCTTGCTAACTAAAACTCTGGCAAGAACAGGAAGAGAGAGAGGTACCCAGGATTTCCCTCTGGGAGGCCCAAGCCCCAGCAAGCCAAGCTGATCAGAAACTCTGCCATGCCTGCACCTCATGTTTTACCGGGGAATGGATAATAGAAAGAGCATCCCCTGTTGGCTGAGGGTTCTAACATCAGGAGCCATTTTAATTTAATTCTGAGGAGCTAGTATCCCTGCATTTGTGTGACTTCACATGACTTTTGGAGGCCAGTTGGGCCCACTGTGTAAGGACACTGGCTCCAGAGAGTCCTGAGGGAGGCGAGGGGTGGAAGCTGGGACCACTCAGGGCTGATGCCTCATATCTAGAGAAGGAGGAGCTGCTGCCTATTTCCCTGCCCTCCCCTGGTAGCACTGTGCCACGTTTGACTGAAATTTAATTAGAATGTAATGTAAGCAGGAATGAGCAAGGACTCTTAATTGAAAATTACATTTCCAACTCCATCACAGCTCATAGCCCTGATGCTATCAGAGCTTCTGTAAACATGGTCAGCATCCTGAAGAGTGGGTCCCCAAGTCCTCTTCCCTGTCCCATGCGGCAGGACTGTAAGCAGGCCCTGTGGGGATGTTACTCACCGGGGAAAGCCTGAGACTCTTGGGCTTTCCTCTGCTCCTCCCAGGTCACCCCATTCTCTCTTCACTATAGTCATGTGAAGTACCAAAAGCAGGAGGAAATGAAACCATGGGGAGCCCCCACTGCATACATTCTCACCATTGATCCTCAGGTGGTTTCTACTCTTTCATAATCTTTTTATAGATGAGAAAAATGAGGCTCAGAAGCTAGACCACTCAACTGTCTGCCTTGGTCACCCAGCTGGTTATTGGAAGAACTAGGGTTTAAATATGGAAATAACTACACAAACTTCCTTCCACTACTTAATGCCCCCCACACTGTGTCCTAAGTAGGACACACTTCTTGGGGCCAGGTGAGGAGAGAGCACTGTCTGCAACAAAACAGCTCCCCAACCATGGCAGATTGATCCAGAAGACAACTGACCCAAGCAAGTATGTACAAGGCTCCATCCTTGGAATATGAATTTTGAGAGGACAAATACAGAAGCTGGGCATTGTTACTGGGAGTGACTTGGATTCCACCAGCACCAGCTACCAAAACCTAGCAGTGCCCCCTCTGCTTCTGTAGAACACTCCCTTAACCTTCCAAAATATTTTGGGATTTTGGAGGGGTTTTGTTTGCTTGCTTGCTTCCTTCAGACAGAGTAGGTTTCCGTTGCTTCCAACCAAAGAACTTCAATATGCATCTACAGGAGGTCTGAAAAGTGTATAGACAAAAGGCCTTTGGCATTTTTGCTCCACTCAATTGCTTAAAGTTTATTGTTCCTGTCCGTAATATTCACTTGTTCTAGCTAGGCCAGTCTCCTCTGCTCAAGCTGAGCTCAATCAGGCCTATGCCCAGGCCATTTTTCTGCATAAAGCATCCTCCCTACTTCAAATTCCACTTTTCCTCTAAGCCAAGAATTTCTACCCATTCTCCAAGATTCAACTCAACCACCTCAGCATTCTCTGAACAACTGCAATACTAACAATCCAAAATAATAGCCAAACCTAACATATGTTGCTTTGGATTGCTATTTACTCAGTTCATAAGGCTTCTGATCATAGAAATCTCATACTGTCCTGGTATTGTGCAAAAGAGAGTGTCTAACATAGGCTGGGAACAGCACAAATAAACTAAATTGCTTGTAAAGATGGCCTGGCAGAGACTGCTACTACTTACTTGCTCAAATACTGTTTTATTTTGCAGCTACACTACACATCCCAGACCCCTCACATTCAGGCATGACCATATGACCATGTTCCAACCAATGGAATATGAGCATAAATAAAGTGTGCACTTCCAGCCCAAGGCTTTAAGGAACAGATGTGCCTACCCACACCCTCCTTCCCCTTCCTTTGGCTACATGCAGACAAAGATGAATCACTCAGTTTTAAATCATTGTGTGGGAGAAGTCTCTTGCCAACCAAGAACACCTGCTCCAATTATGTAAATGAGAAATAAACTTCTACTGTATTTGAGCCATTATACGATTTATGATCCATTTGTTAGAGAAGCTAGTACTAGTATTACTACCAATTATAGATGGTGATCGCAATGATGCTGAAGAAGGTAATGTTGTCTGTAGTGGTGATGATTGTGAAGATGGCATGGTTACAAGGCTGTGGTAATAGTGGGAATGGCAGTGTCAGTGGTAGTGATGGTGATAGTGACAATTTTAATGATTATAATGATGTAGCTGCTATCATTAATGACTTTGATACTACTAAGGCAATGGTAATTTAATAGGCTGCCGATAAAGACTTTCCCTATAACCACAGAACTAGGCCCCAAAACTGAAGAAAAAGAGTTACTAAGTTTTCACTATTTAAATTGACATTCCTTATTTGGGGGAAAATATAACCTTTTTTACTGCTCTCCTACCAATTTGAGTCTTCAATATTCTGGTTACATCAGGAATGGAAACATAGGATGCCTGGGTGGCCCAGCAGTTGAGTGTCTGCCTTTCACCCAGGGTGTGATCCTGGAGTCCCAGGATCAAGTCCTACATCAGGCTCCCTGCATGGAGCCTGCTTCTTCCTCTGCCTGTGTCTCTGCCTCTCTCTCTGTGTGTCTCTCATGAATAAATAAATCTTTAAAAAAGGAATAGAAACAGAAGTGCTTCATTAATTTTTTAATAAATGTTTACCAAGTATCTACCAAATTCCAGGCTATGTGTTGAGGGGAATAGTGATGACTATGACCACCATGGTGAAAATGATAACAGTTCTTGAGGGTCTCACTTAGGTGCCTGGGGAAATCTGAGTTCTCTCTGGTCCCATTGCACCGCAGGCCATCTCCCACGTAATCAGGCATATCATAAAGACCCAATTCAATAAAGATTAAGCAAAGCAGATGCTTATTGCTCACTCACGAAAACATTCAGGTCAGTGACCTAGGGTTGGCAGCCTTGCCTCATCAATCTGTCTACCATGGCTCTGCCATCTTCATCATGTGGCTTCCATCTCAAGAGCAGCTCCCAGTCTCAGGCCCACATCCAATTCCTTGGAAGGAAGAAAAGGAAGGGGAAGCCATGAACCTTCTTTAAAGAACATGGTCCCAAACCTACAGGTGTTATTTCCACTCAGATTCCACTGGGTAGAACCTGATCACATGGCCACGCCCACTACCAGAGAAGCTGGAATGTCATCTTTAGTGAGAAATGACCAGTGAGAAATTCCATTACTATGTAAAAAGGAGAGAAGGCTATTGGGGAATAGCTAGCAGCCTCTGCCACATCACAGTGGCTCCATTAGCCAAAGGGATCTTTTAAAAAATACAAATTGGATCCTGTCACCCTCCCCCAAATTAAAATATTTTTATTCCCTTAGAGTAAAATCCAATTCTCCTGTCATGGCCCACAAGGCCCTGTAAAATCTGAGGACACCTGCACTTATTCAAACCTCATCTTGTATCTCATTCTTCCTTATTCATAATCCTCCAACCATTGGCCACACTCTGTGAGATTCCTATAACATCCAAGTTCCTTGCCATGTTGGGATCCTCAAGTTTTCTGTTCTCTCTGCCAAGAATGCTCTCCTCTCAGCTCTGCTCATAGCTGGCCTCCCCCTCATCTTGTAAGTCCAGAACAAATACTGGCTCCTCACATAGGCCTTTTCTGGCCACCCTATCCCCACCTACCCACTAAGGTACTTTCTACTATGTCACTTCAGGCATTTCTTTACAGGAATCTTATCACCATTTGTAATATCTTGCTTATTTGTGTGTTTTCTTATTTACTGCACTTTTCTTCACAGGAATGTTAGCTCCTTATCTGATATGTTCAGTATAGAATCCCTGTATCTAGGGATTGTGTAGAGACTCAATAAATATTTGTCAAATAACACTTAGTTTCCAAGACTTCCTCCTTCCTCTCCAAGAGTAACTCTGTCCATCAGTATTCATCATCATGCCTAAAAAGAGTTAAGCAGTTAATTTGGCCCCAAGAAGACCTCTGAATATATCTACCTACCCACATACTTGATACAGTATGTCCAGCCTACTCCTAGCCTATGAAAGCCACATATAGAGATAGAAATTGCACATGGTTCCTGACGTTAAGGCCTAGAAACCACATTGTTAATAAAACTTGGCCCAATGAATGTCTCAGGCTCTTCCCCTGGATAAGAATGTAAGGAGACAAAGAGGTAAGAGTCTGCTGTGAAAAGGAGCAGGAGCATCATTCCTTAAAGCTAGTGATTTGAGTAGACTATTAAACATGAAAATTAAGGCCCAAAAGTGAAGAAGTAAGGGAGACTGCCTGCAGCTTCAGAAAGCAGTTAGCCTGCTGGTCTTAGCCACACATTCACTCACTGCATGAATTAGGATAAATCATGCCACCTCTCTGAGCAGTAGTCTCTTCAACTGTTTAACAAGAGGTTTGGGTTAAGTCATGCATAAGATCTCTTTATAGTTCTGATGCACCATAGGAAGGATGGATTTCTTTTACTAGTCTTAAAGCCCACCAAGCTGCTGCACTGAATATGTTCTGCTCCTGTTGCCTCTTTTCTCCATGACTACATGGATCCTTTTCTCTTCTTTTCATTTCTTTTTTCTTGTTTTCTCTCTCCCTCAATCTTTTTCTTCTTCTTCTTCTTCTTCTTCTTCTTCTTCTTCTTCTTCTTCTTCTTCTTCTTTTTTTTGCAAAACAGTACTTTTACTGCAATTATTCAATGATATGTTATGCTATTCATAATTATTCTTTAGGTATTTGTTGTCCTTTTGTTTGTTTCTTTCTCCAAGTTTTTATTTAAATTCCAGTTAGTTAATATATAGTGTAATATTAATTTCAGGTATACAATTTAGTGATTCAACAGTTACACGATTCCTTTTCTATTCAAACTGTTCAGCACATCTCTGAGCCAACAAACAATTGGCAAAGGGGACTGGAGAGGGTCCTATTGCTGGTCGAGCAAGCTGGTATCTATGAAATAACCAAGAGTGGCTTCTTGCCTTCTTTGCATTTTTTGCTATAAGAAGGCAGGCACACTAGCATCCTATTCCCTGAGCAGCATGCCAGCAAGGTAACAAGTCTTACTTGTTCAATGGCTAAGAAATTCCTGATATATATGGAAAACCTTTGATAGCAAAGTGTTTGATTAACTTTGTGAATGCCAAGTTAACATTTGAGTAGCAACCTTTCTGATCTGAAAGGAAAACAAAACTCCCAACTATCTATAGGTGTGCCTCATAAAAGTCTACTTATAGAAAAAACAGAGAGAGAGAGAAATTACACAGAGTTCAGAACAAAAAAGAAAATAGAAAAAAACCTTAACCAAATATTGACTATATATTTTAAATTTATCCTTGGACTAGCAGCTATGAGTGATGATACCAAGGATGGAGTGACAGCTTTAAGATAACATCTTTATATCAGCTAACTTCTAAGAAACAGCAAGAAGATACAGGATCACAAGAGGCCTGTGAAAATAACATGAGGTAATTTTCTTTTAGAATTGGACTATTAAAAAATGAATAAATCTCTAAAAAAACACAAACAATAGAAAATGTGAATAATTCTATAATGATTAAAGAAACTAGAACTGTAAATTAAACAGAACGATTTCCACCAATAGGTAGGCCAAGATGACAAAAAAATTCTAACAAGCATTTTATAAAGAAATAAAGCCAATATTATACATAGCATTCCATAGATATAAGGACAGAATAATTTCCAGCAGATTAGCATAACCTTACTTCCAATATCTGACAAGGGCAGTGAAAAGAAAGAAAATTACTGGACAAACTTATTCATAAAGAGAGTACAAAAATTCCTTTAAAATGAACAAAATTGGAAAAGAAGTGATAGAGAAGGAGGTCTAAGATGACAGCATAGGAAGATTCTGAAACCAGCTTTTCCCATAAACACAACAAATCAACAGCTCTTGGAAAATTTCCTCTGAAAAAGGCATGAACTAGCTAAAAACAACACCTCCACAACAAAGGACAAAAATGTCACATCAAGAAGGTAGGAGAGTCAGAAACATACTCTAATCCACCCCAGGCACAGTGACTCACAATTGAGAGGGACTCAAGAAAGTAGAACTTTTCCCTAAAGAGTGAGGGTCTTGTGTTCCAACCTTTGGATCCTGCACCAGAAATATAAGCTCACAAGATGTAGAACCAACAAGGATTTCATCCAGGAGAACCATTGAACTGTAGGGGATGGGGAGTCCACCCTTAAACAGGCTCATATACAGACCCATTTGCCCCAGGACCCAGAGCAAAAGAAGAACTTTGAAAAGCACCTAGACTATATGTGAAGGAGACACACTAATCTTAAAGCATCTGCTGAAGAGGCGGGAACATGTCGGGACTACCTCCCAAGAGAAAAGCACTGGTAAGTGCCATTTGTACCACCTCACTCTACCTTGCTAATGCCCACCCTAGCAAACATCATTTTAGCAATCTCACTCTAATCTGCTGGTGCATGTGTGTCCTTCCCCACCCCCTAAACCACACCTGCACTACAGCCAACTGAGTGAGTACCCTGCTACCAATGTGCCACAGCGATGTCACAGCCAGCAAGACAAGCATCTTGCTCCCATGCCCATACCTGAACCACATTATATCCAGCCAGGCAACAATCTTGTCCCTACTCCCACATATACTGGAGCCACATCACAGCCAGCTGCATCACAGCCAGCCCTTCATGCATCAACTGCATCATGGCCAGCCTGTACAGTATACATGTCGGCTGCACCACAGCTAGTGAGGCAAATGCCCTGCTCCACCCTACACTGCAGTCTTACCACAGCAGTGGACTCATGTAGCCCACACAGGAGATGCCCTTGGAGTGCCTGTTCTGGTGGCCCAGGAGGATTGAGTTTCTGGGCTCCATAGGTCATCTCCCAAACAAGACCACTCCTTCAATACCAGGAGAGATAGCTGTTTCACCTAATACATAGAAACAAACACAGAGAATCAGGCAACGTGAGGAGACAGAGGAATGTGTTCTAAACAAAGAACAAAACAAAACCTTAGGAAAAGACCTTAATGAAGCAGAGATAAGTAATCTACCTGGTTAAGAGTTCAAAGTAATAGTCATAAAGATGTTCAAACTAGGGAGAAGAATGGATGAACACAGTGAAAACTTCAGCAAAGAAATAGAAAATACAAGAAAGTATCAAACAGACGTCACAGGGCTGAAGAATACAATGACTGAACTGAAAAACACACTACAGGATTTAACAGTAGACTGGATGAAGCAGAGGAAAGGATCAGCAAGCTGGGAGACAAAGCATTGGAACTCATCCAGACAGTTGCAAAAAAAAAAAAAAAAAAAGTTTTAAAAAGTGAAGCTACCTTAGAGGACCTACATGACAACATTAAGTGGAAAAACATTCACATTACATAGGTCCCAGAAGGCAGAGAGAGAGAGAGAGAGAGAGAGAGAGAGGCAGAAAATTTACTTAAAGAAATAATGGTTGAAAATTTCCCTAATCTAGAAAAGAAAATAGACATCCTGGTCTAGGAAGACCAGAGAGTTCCAAATAAGATGAACCAAGACACACTATAATTAAAATGTCAAATGGTCAAATGTTTGGGGCACCTGGATGGCTCAGTCAGTTAAGTGTCTGCCTTGATTTTGGCTCAGGTTATGATCTTAGGGCTGTGAGATCAATCCCTACCTTTGGGTTCCATGCTGGACGTGGAGCCTGCTTAAGATTCTTTCTCTTCTTCCCTCTCTGCCTCTCCCCTTCTCTCTCTCTAAAAATTAATAAACAAATAAAACATCAAATGTTAAAGACAGAATCTTAAAAGCAGTAAGAAAATACAACTTGTTATGTACATAGGAAACTCCATAAAGCTTTCAACCTAAATAGACTTTTTAATACATACTATGCTATACGTGAACCTTGCCATAACTACAAAGCAAAAATTCATAATAAACACACAAAAGAAAATGAAAAAAGAATTTAAACATAACACTAAAGAAAGCTATCAAACCACAGAGGAGGAGAGAAAGAGAAGAAAGGAACAGAGAGGAACTATAGAAACAGACAGAAAACAATTAACAAAATGGCAATAAGTACATACCCATGAATAATTACTTTAAATGTAAATAGACTAACTTGTCCAATTAGGATATACAGCAGCTGAATAAATTTTAAAAGAAGATTCATCTACATGCTGCCTAAAAGAGACTCACTTCAGAAATTAGGGCACACACCAACTGAAAGTGAAGAGATGGAGAAAAGTATTCTATGCAAATAGAAATGACAAGGAAGTTGATATAGCTATACTTATATCAGACAAAATAGACTTTAAACAAGGACTGTAATAAAAGACAAGTGCAAGGAAAACCCCATAAGACTATCAGCCAATTTTTCAGCAGAAACTTTGCAGGCCAGAAGAGGATGGCATGATATATTCAAAGTGCTGAAAGAGGGACACCTGGGTCGCTCAATGATTAGTGTCTGCCTTCGGCTCAGGGCATGATCCTGGGGTCTGGGGATTGAGTCCTGCAGGCCAGTTTGCTATCAAACTATAAGGGAAAAGAGCAAGAGAAAAAGAAACAGAGAAGAACTACAAAAATAACCAGAAAACAATGAACAAAATGACAGTATGTACACATGTATCAATTTTACTTTAAATGTAAATGGACTAAATGCCCCAGTCAAAAGAGATAGGATGGCTGAATGGATAAAAAAAAAGAGAGAGAAAAAAAAAAAAAAAGACCCAGAGACACCTCGGTGGCTCAGTGATTGAGCATCAGCCTTTGGCTCAGGTCATGATCCTGGGTTATGGGATCGAGTCCTGCATCAGGCTCCCCGCAAGGAGCCTGCTTCTCCTGCCTATGTCTCTGCCTCTCTCTGTGTGTCTCTCATGAATAAATAAATAAAACCTAAAAAAAAAAAAAAGACCCACCTATATGCTGTCTAAAGACTCACTTCAGACTTAAAGACATACAGAATGAAAGTGAAGTGCTGAAAAAAACATATGCCATACAAATAGAAGGAAAAAACCAGTGTAGCAATACTTATATCAGGCAAAATAGACTTTAAAACAAAGACTATGATAAGAGACAAAGAAGGACACTGCATAATGATAAAGGGATCAATCCAACAAGAGGATATAACAATTATAAATATTTACATAGGAACACAAGAACACCTAAATATATAAAGCAAATATTAACAGATACAAAAGGAGAAGCTGACAGTGATATAATAGTAAGGGACTTTTTTAAAAAATGATTTTTAAAATTTATTTATAAGAGACACAGAGAGAGATACAGAGACATAGGCAGAGGGAGAAGCAGGCTCCCTGCCAGGAACCCGATGTGGGACTCAATCCCCAGACCCAGGATCATGCCCTGAGTGGAAGGCAGACACTCAACCGCTGAACCACCCAGATATCCCAATAGTAGGGGACTTTAATACCCCTTTATATTACTAGATAAATTATCCAAAAAGAAAATCAACCAGGAAACAGTGGCTTTGAACACCACATTAGGTCAGATGGAACTAAGAGATATATTCAGAACATTCCATCTAAAAACAGCAGAATACATTCTTTTCAGGCACATGGCACATTCTCCAGATAGGTCACAGGTTAGGCCACAAAACAAGTCTCAATAAATTTAAGAAGATTAAATTATATCAAGCATCTTTTTTGACCACAGCAGTATGAAACTAGAAATAAATTATAAGAAAAAATCTGGAAAGAAAGAACACAAATACATGGAAGCTAAATAACGTGCTACTAAATAATGGGTCAACCAAGAAACCGAAGAAGAGATCAAGAAATGCATGGAGACAAGTGAAAATGGAAATACAGTAATCCAGAATCTTTGGGACACAGCAAAAACAGTTCTAAGAGGGAAATTTATAGCAATACAGGTCTACCTCAAGAAATAAGGAAAAATCTCAAATAAGCAACCTAACCTTACCCCAGAAGGAGCTAGAAAAAGAAGAACAAAGCCCAAAGCCAGTAGAAGGAAGTAAATAATAAAGATTACAGCAAAAACAAATTAAATAGACATTAAAAAATAGAAAAGATCAATAGAACAAAGAGCTGGTTCTTCAAAAAAGATAAAATCAATAAACTTTCAGCCAGACTCATCAAGAAAAAAAGAGAAGGCTTACATCAACAAAATCAGAAATAAAGAAGAAATAACAATCAACAACACAGAAATACAAGGATCATAAAAGAATACTATGAATAATTATCTGCCAACAAATTGGACAACCTAGAAGAAATGGATAATTTTCTAGAAACATATAATCTTCCAAAACCAAATCAGAAAGAAATAGAAAATTTGAACAGACCAATTACTAGCAATATAATACAACAGTAATAAAAAAAAAAGACTCCCAAGAAACAAAAAAGCCCAAGACCATATGGCCTCACAAGTGAATTCCACCAAACATTTAAAGAGTTAATACCTAGTCTTCTCAAACTACTCCCAAAAATAGAAGAGGAAGGATAAGTTCCAAAAACATTCTATGAGGTCAACATTACTCTGATACCAAAACCAGACTACAAAAAAAGAAAACTATAGGCCAATATCTCTGATGAACATAAATACAAAAATTCTCAACAAAATATTAGCAAACTAAATTCAACAATAAATTTTAAAAATTATTTACCATAATCAAGTAGGATTTATCCCAGAGATGCAAAGGTAGTTCAATAATCATGAATCAATTGATATAATATACCACATTAACAAGAGAAATGATAAAAACCATTTGATCATCTCAATAGATGCAGAAAAAGCATTTGACAAGAAGAACACTTGTTCATGCTAAAAACTCTAAAAATGTGGGTTTAGAAGAAACAGACTATATATGACAAACCCACAGTTAATATCATCCTTAATGGGGAACAGCTGAAAGCTTTTCTTCTAAGATCAGAAAAAAGATAAAAATGTCAACTCTCACCACTTTTATTCAACATAGTACTTAAAGTCCTAGCTGCATGAAGGAAAGAAGGAAATGATAAAGAAGAAGTAAAACTGTCACTATTTGGCAGATGGCATACTATACATAGAAGACCTTAAAAACTCCACTATTAGAACTGATAAATGAGTTTAGTAAAGTTTCAGGATACAAAATTAATATACACAAATCTATCGCATTTCTATGCACTAATAACAAAGTAGCAGAAAGAGAAATTAAGACAACAATCCCATTTACAATTGCACCAAAAATAATGAAATATCTAGGAATAAATTAAATCAAGATGAAAGACCTCTACTCTGAAAACTGTAAGACATTGATGAAAGAAATTAAAGATGACCAAGACAAATGGAAAGATATGCCATGCTTATGGATTGGAAGAAATAATGTTGTTAAAATGTCTATGCTATCCAAAACAATCTACTTATTCAAGGTAACCCCTATCAAAATAACAATAGTATTTTTCACAGAACTAGAACAAATATTCCTAAAATTTGTATGGAACTACAAAAGACCCTGAATAATCAAAGCAATCTTGAGAAAGAACAAAGCTGGAGGTTCCACAATCCCAGATTTCAAGATATACTACGAAGCTATAGTAACCAAAACAGTATGATATCAGGACAAAAATAGATATATAGATCAATGGAAGAGAACCGAGAGCCCAGAAATAAACTCACATGTATATGGTCAATTAATATACAACAAAAGAAGCAAGAAGATACAATGAGGAAAAGACAAGTCTTTTCAATAAATGGTGTTGGGAAACCTGAACAGCTACATGCAAAATAATGAAACTAGACCACTTTTTTATACCATACACAAAAGTAAACTCAAAATGAACTAAAGAACTATGTGACACCTGAATGTGACACTTGAATGTAGCACATGAAACTCCTTAAAGAAAACATAGGCAATAATCTCCTGGACATTGGGCTTACCAAAATTTTTCTGGATCTGTCTCCTGAGACAAGGGAAACAAAGGCAAAAACAAGCTATTGTAACTTGATCAAAATAACACGGTTTTGCACAGCAAAAGAAACCATCAATAAAATGAAAGGGCAACCTACTTAATGGGAAAAAAATATTTGTAAATGACATGTCTGATAAGGTGTTAATATTCAGAACACATAAAGAATTTATATAACTCAACACCAAAAAAGCAAAGTTTGATTAAAAACTGGGCAGAAGGGATCCCTGGGTGGCGCAGCGGTTTGGCGCCTGCCTTTGGCCCAGGGCGCGATCCTGGAGACCCGGGATCGAATCCCACGTCGGGCTCCCGGTGCATGGAGCCTGCTTCTCCCTCTGCCTGTATCTCTGCCTCTCTCTCTCTCTCTGTGTGACTATCATAAATAAATAAAAAAAAAAAATTAAAAAAAAAAACTGGGCAGAAGACATCCAGATGGCCAACAGATACATGAAAAGATGCTCTACATCACTAATCATCAGGGAAATGCAAATCAGAACCACAATGAGATATCACCTCACATCAGTCAGAATGGCTATCATAAGTGGCATTATCTCTTAAATTTCATTTGTAAGTGTGTGTTGCTAGCATACAGAAATATAATTGATTTTTGTATTTGTATATTTACCTGCATTCCTGCAAAATTCAACTATTAATTTTCTTCTTTTGTACTGTCAATACTTGTATTTAATACAATTTTTAAATAATGATAGTTTCATTTTGTCCTTTCCAGTCTTCTTTTTCTTTGCCTGGCTAGGGCCCCCAGCACAATAAATGTTGGATAAATGTTGGATAAATGTGATGAGAATGGTTGGAAAGGAAAAAAGAGATAATGCCATTTATGATAGCACCAAAAAAATATCAGGTATGTAGGAAGTAATCCAGTGCCATGTTGGAGCCAACTTGCACCTGCTCCTGACAGCCAATTGAGCACATTTACATTCATTTTCTATTGTAGCATAGCAAATTACTGCATACACACCTGTGTGTTACACAGTTCTGAAGGTCAGAACTTTGCACAATGTGGCTGAGTTCTTCTGCTCATGGTCTCACAAAGCTTGAGACCAAGCTCAATGGTCTGAACTCTCATCTGGAGGCTCTGAAGAAAAATGCACTTCCAACCTTGTTTTGTCGTTGGCAGAATTCAGTTTCTTGCAGTTGTAGCACTGAAGTTCCCATTTTCTTGCTGGTCAGTCGGGGGCACTCTAAGCAACTCAAGGTCACATGCATTCCTTGTTACATGGCCCCCTCCAGCAAAAAATTTCTTGCACATCAAATTTCTCTAGTGCTTCAAATATCTGATTTTCTTTGTAAGAACTAGGCAGAGAAAACTTTTTACTTTTAAAATGCTCATGTGACTATGTCACACTCATCCAGATAATGTCTCAATCTAAGGTCAGATGTGCCAACCACCTTGGTCACAGCAAAATCCATCATTTTCATGGCGCTGGGGCTCTGCAGGGCATGTAAACAAGAAAGAGGGTAATCTTGGGAAACATTTTAGAATCCTGCTCAGCAGTCTGTCCTCTGGCCCCTAAATATTTACAGCCCTTCAAATGCAAAAATACATTTACTTCTTCCCAAGTTGGCAATGTTCTCACCTCTCATTCTAGAACGCAAAGTCCAAATTCTCATATAAATCTTAGCAGCTCAAAAAGTCCAAAATCTCATCATATAAAATATCTAATCAGGTGTGATGAAGCTCTTTGGCATAACCCATCAGTATAGCTTGGAGGCACATTTATTCTCCATCTGCGAACCTGTGAAACTAGAAACGATGATCTGCCCCAACATTCCTATCATACATTTGTGGCACAAGTATAGCATAATAGTTACATGCATTCTGGTTCAACAAAGGGAGAAATGGGAAGTAAAAAGTCATCAGTCCAAAACTGTTTTGAACTCCAGCCAGGCAAGCACCAGCCAAAGGTCCTCAATTAGGTGTGGTGGCCTGAGAATTACCCTCTGTGGCTCTTAGCTCCACCCTCTGAGTTATCCTTCATGAAACGTAGCATGTGTTTATTAAAACAGGTGATGTGTCCTTTAGACAAAAGCCACAGTCACACATCATTTCAAGATAATCCTTTCTCTATCTTGGCTTCCTCTGAGATAACTAAGGGACAAACCTTCTAAGCGTCCTAGAAGCCTTCTGGCTTGATTGAGAAGACCTTTGAAGAGCTCCCTTAATCCTTTAGATTGTGTGTAGCTGAATACTCTGACCATTATCTTCCCAGGGTTTCAGCAAATGGTTGTCCAATCACTCACTTAGCCCTTTTTTCCGAGCCATACATATAACAGTCACCAAGGCTCAACATCTTTTACCATCTGGAGAAGGTGAGAATTTTCAAAATCATCCAGTCCTGATTCCTTTTTGTTTACAGTTCTTCCCTTAATTTCTCTCTCAATTCTCCCGTTTTATCATAAGCAACAAGAAGAAACCAGGGAGTATTTTCAGCACTTTGCTTTAAAGACTCCTTTGCCATATATGCAAATTCACCCCTTACAGAATCTGCTTTCCACATAACTGCAGACACAATTTTGTTAAGATTTCTTAACAAGGATAATTCGTCCTCCAATTTCCAACAATATATTCCTTACTTAATTCTGAGCCCTCACCAAGAGTGTTCTCAAATTCCAGATTTCTATTAATAGTCTGTTCACAGCTAATTTAAGTTTTCTCTAAGGCAATTTAAGATATCTTTATAATGCTCCTTACTTCCTTCTGAACTTTCACTAGCAGAATCTTTAATGTCCATATTTCTATTATCAGTTTGTTCAAGGGAATTAAGGACTTTTTTTCTTACTCCTCATAATTCTTCCAGCTTCTGCCAATGGACTGATTCCAAAGTCACTTCAACATTTTCGTTCAGACTTTTTGAGATCAGTGAATGTTCAAATGTAAGGAATGAAACAAAGAGATCCCATGAGTCCTTTAGCCTGTTTCTCCCAATGGTTATATCTTATAAAATATCACAACTGTATATTAAATTGGTATAGTCAAGATGCAGAACAGCTCCATCACCAAAATACTCTTAATGCTACCTTTTTATATCCACATCCAAGTCCTTCCTCCCTGACCGCTTGGAACTAGTAATCTATTCTCAATTTCTAGAATATTGTCATTTCAAGAATGTTACATAAATAGAGTCATACAGTATTGAACATTTTAAAAATAGACTATTTTTAATGTAGCATAATGCCCTGGGAGTTTATTCAATTGTGGCATGTATCATAGTTCATTCCTTTAACTGCAGAGTAGTATTCCACAAGATGGATGGCCCACAGTTTGTTTAGCCATTTATCCATTGAAGAACTTCTGGGTTGTTCCCATTTGGGGGCTATTAAAGCTGCCATGAATATTTGTGTACAGTTTTTGTGTGAATATTTTTCACTTCTCTAAGATAAATACTAGAGTAAACACTATGTTGTATGGCAAGTATGTTTGTTTTTTGTTTTGTTTTGTTTTTTTAATTTTTTTCTTTTTAAATTTATTTATTCATGATAGTCACACGGAGAGAGAGAGAGAGGCAGAGAGAGACACAGGCAGAGGGAGAAGCAGGCTCCATGCACCGGGAGCCCAATGTGGGACTCGATCCCGGGTCTCCAGGATCGCGCCCTGGGCCAAAGGCAGGCGCCAAACCGCTGCGCCACCCAGGGATCCCTGTTTGGTTTTTTTAAGACACTGCCAAACTATTTTTCAGAATGGCTATACCATTTTACATTCCCATATGCAACCAATGAGTGATCTAGTTTCCCTGTATCTTTGCCAACATTTGGTATTGTCTCTCTATTTTATTTTAGCTGTTCTGAGAGGTACATAATAATATCTCTTTGTATTGCATGTATCTCTTTGCATTGACTAATGCATGTTGAACATCTCTACGTTATGCTGGTTTGCCATCTGCATATCTGACTGGTGGAAAGTCTGTTCATGATGTTTGTCCATTTTCTAACTAGATTGTTTACTGTTGAGTTTTAAAAATCCATTCTATATTCTAGATACTATTCCTTTGTCAGATATGTGGTTTGCAAATATTTCCTTTTTGTATTTTCATCTTAACAGGATCTATCACAGAGCAGAATTTTTTTTTATCTTGATGAAGCCAAATATATCAATTTTTTCTTTTTGGCATGTTTTCAAAAAAATTTTTAAAGATTTTAAGTAATTTCTACACCAACATAGGGCTTGAATTCACAACTCCAAGATCAAGAATTACATGCTCTACTGACTCTGCCATGAGGCATCTCTTTTTTGGTATTTGTTTGTTTTTTAAGATTTTATTTATTTATTCACAAGAGACACAGAGAGGCAGAAACATAGGCAGAGGGAGAAGCAGGATCCCTGCAGGGAACCCAATGCAGGACTTGATCCCAGGACCCCAGGATCACAACCTGAGCCAAATGCAGACACTCAACCACTGAGCCACTCAGGTGCCTCCTTTTTGGTGTTTTCAATGTCAGGTCTAAAAACTCTTATCTAGCCTTAGATTTTAAAAAAATCTCCTATTGCTATCTTTTAAAAGTTTTACATTTTACATTTAAATCATGATCCTTTATGAGTAATTTTTTGTATAGGTGTGAAGTTTAGATGAAGGTCCTTTGTTTTGTTTTGTTTGCTTATCTATATTACATTTTTCTAGCACCACTTGTTGAAAAGGCTATCCATCCTCTATTGTTTTTGTGCCCGTATCAAAAATGAATTGAGAATATTTGTGCATGTTTATATCTGGGTCTCTAATATGTTACATTGGTCTATGTATCTATCCCTACACCTACCATAATATCTTGATTACTATAACTATATACTAAGGTGTTTTTGTCTTTGTTTTTTAAGATTTTATTTATTTAGAGAGTGTGTGAGCAGGGGGAGAGCCATTGGGAAAAGGAAAAAGAATCTCAAGCAGACTCCATGCTAACCATGGAGCCCAATGCAGGGCTCAGTCTCACAACTCTGAGATCATGACCTGAGCCAACACTCAACTAACTGACTGAACCACTCATGTGCCCCATACACTAAGTTTTAATTTGGGGTAAAGTGATTCATCCTACTTCATAATTCTTTGTTAAGATTATTTTAGTTATTCTTGGGATCCCTGGGTGGCGCAGCGGTTTGGCGCCTGCCTTTGGCCCAGGGCGCGATCCTGGAGACCCGGGATCGATTCCCACATCGGGCTCCCGGTGCATGGAGCCTGCTTCTCCCTCTGCCTGTGTCTCTGCCTCTCTCTCTCTCTGTGACTATCATAAATAAATAAAAAATTATAATCTTTAAAAAAAAAAAAAAAAAAAAAAAAGATTATTTTAGTTATTCTAGTTATTTTATATTTCCATATAAATTTTAGAATAAGCTTGTTCATGTCTACAAAAATAATTTGCTGGGGTTTTAATAGAAATCACACTAAATCTGTATATTAAGTTGAGGAGATTTGTGCATCTTTACTATATTGAATTTCCCATTCCATGACCATGATGAGTCTGTCCACTTATTTAAATCTTAGATTATTTTCATCAGGGTTTCATAATTTGCAGCACACAGATTTTAGGCATATTTAAAGTTTACACCTTAAGTTTTCATTTTCTTTGGATTAATTATAAGTGGCACTGTATTTTTAGTTTCAGCTTCTGTAGTGCTGGTACATAGAAATGCAATTGATACTTACGTTGATGTATCCTGTGACCTTGCTAAACTCACTTGTTAGTTCTAACAGGGTTTTTTTCGCATATTCCTTGGGATTTTCTTTTTTCCTTGGGATTTTCTTATAAATATGATATCTGAAAATTTGGACAGTTTTATTTCTTCCTTTGCAATTGTATGTCTTTTATTTCTTTCTCTTACCTTAGTGCAGTGGCTACAATTTTCAGTACTATATTGAGTAAGAGTAATAAAAGCTGACATCCTTGCCTTGTTTTCAGTCTTAGAGAAAAAGCACTCCATCTTTCACATCACTTGATATTAGTTATAGGTTTTTGTTTTTAGATGCTCTTTATCAAGTTGAGATAATTCCCATCTATTCCTAATTTGCTGAGAGTTTTATTATAAATGGTGTTGGGTTTTGTTAAATGATTTTTCTGCATATTGGCTTGCTAATATGGTAGATTACATTGGTTTTAGAATGTTGGGCCAGTCTTGCCCACATGAAATAAATTCCACTTCATCATGGTGTATGATAATTTTTACACACTGCTGGATTTGATTTGCTAATATTTTGAAGCATTTTTTATATCTAACTTAATGAAAATATTGGTCTGTAATTTTTTTGGTCTTTTGTTGTTATTCTTGTAGTGCCTTTGTCTGACTTTGTATTAGGATAATACTGGCCTCAAAAAATAAGTTGGAAACTGTTTCCTTTTTTTCTATTCTCTAGTAAAGATTATGTAAAACTTGCATCAACTTTTCCTTAAGTATTCAATAGAATTCACTCCAAAACCGTTTAGATTTGAATATATCTGGCTTTTTAATTACAAATTCAATTTCATTAAATTGTTTCATCTTGATTGAGTTTTGGTAGCTTGCAGTTTTTGAGAAATTGGTCCATTTGTTCTAAACTGTTGAATTTATGAATGTAAAGATGTTCATGGTGTTTCCTCTATTATCCTTTTATTGGTTACAACCTCTGTGTTTATATCCCATTTCATTCCTGATATTGATTACTTGTGTCTTCACTCTGTTAATCATTGTGAGTCCTGCTACAGATTTATGAATTTTATCAATTTTTAAAAAATCTTTTGTGGGGCACCTGGGTGGTTCAGTCAGTTAAGCATCTGCCTTCAGCTCAGGTTATGATCTCAGGGTCCTAGATTGACTCCCACATCAGGCTCTCTGCTCAGCAGGGAGTCTGCTTATCTCTCTCACTCTCCCTCTGTACTCTCCACACACACCCCCACACACACTCAAATAAATAAAATCTTTTTTAAAAGAACAGCTTTTGTTGTTTCATTGATTTTCTCTATTGGTTTCCTGGGGTTTCTTTCTGCTCTTATCTTTATTATTTTCTTCCTACTACTCACCTGACATTTATTTTGTTCTTCTTTTTCTACTTTCTTGAGGTTGGTTCTTAAAGTGTTGATAAAAACTGTTTCTCTTTTCTCAAGTAAGCACTTAGATACAATAAGCTATAAATTTTCCTCTCGGAATTGCCTTAGCTGTATCTGTATGTTTTAATATCTTATATTTTCATTTAATTTTATTTTTTATATTTATACATTTGGACTTATCTTTTGATTTATGTATTATTTAAAATAGTGATTTTAATTTCCAAATGTTTAGAGATTTTTCTATGGTCTTTTTTTTTTAACTTTCTTTTTTTAAATTTTTTTTTAGATTTTATTTATTTATTTATTTATTTATTTAGAGAATGGCTGGGACACAGGCAGAGGGAGAAGCAGGCTCTATGCAGGGAACCTGACGTGGGACTCGATTCCGGATCTCCAGGATCACACCCCAGGCTGCAGGCGGCGCTAAACTGCTGCGCCACCGGGGCTGCCCTTCTGTGGTCTTTCTATTATTGATTTATAGTTCGATTTCATTAGGGTCAGAAAAAACTCTGATTTCAACTCTTAAATTTGTTGAGATTATTTCATAAGCTAGGATATGATCTATTTTGGTGAGAGATCCATGGGTGCTTAAAGAAATATTTATTTTGCTGTTGGGTGGAGAGTTCTATTGATTATTTTTTTTATACCTTCTTTCTCATTACTGATATTTTCTATTCTTTTACTGGATACCAGAGAAATCATAATTGTTGAAGCATTTTTATGGTGGCTGCTCCAAAATCCATGTCAGATAATCCAACACCTGATTTGTCTCAGTGCTGCCATCTGTTCATTGCTTATTCTCATTCCTGTTGTAATTTTCTTGTTTCTTTTTTTTTTTTTTTTTAGAAAGAGAGAATTTTTTTTAAATTTTTATTTATTTATGATAGTCACAGAGAGAGAGAGAGAGGCAGAGACACAGGCAGAGGGAGAAGCAGGTTCCATGCACCGGGAGCCCGACGTGGGATTTGATCCCGGGTCCCCAGGATCGCGCCCTGGGCCAAAGGCAGGCGCTAAACCGCTGCGCCACCCAGGGATCCCAATTTTCTTGTTTCTTGGTATGATGAGTGATTTTCTTTTTCTTTTTTTTTTTTAATTTTTTTAAACATTTTTATTTATTTATGACAGTCACAGAGAGAGAGAGAGGCAGGGACATAGGCAGAGGGAGAAGCAGGCTCCATGCACCGAGAGCCCGACATGGGATTTGATACCCGGTCTCCAGGATCGCACCCTGGGCCAAAGGCAGGCGCCAAACCACTGCGCCACCCAAGGATCCCTGATGAGTGATTTTCAATTGTAATCTGGACATTTTTAAAATTATGATACTCTGGATTCTTTTTAATCTTCCCTTTTTTAAGCAAACAATCTCCCTGTTGAGATGTAGCAAAAGAGGCAGAGGTTGTATATGTTCAGCTTCTCACTGGGCTAACTGACAATACTCTCACAAAAGCAGGGCAGGGACTCACACTACTTCCTCGCAGTTGAGTGGGGTGGCAGTTTAGCTACTCCCTCAACCCTCTCACTAACACCTCCTAGGAAATGGGACACCAACTGGCACAGACTCATTTCTTCCAAGTGTGGATGTGAGATCAGCTCCCTGCTGGGCCCCACTGCCACCAGGAAGGAGAGGAGAAGGGCTGATTTATCCTACTTTCTGTTGCAGGATGGAATCAGAAGCTCCAGTGAGTCTGCTGACACCTGGGCAGGGGGATAGGGAAGCTAGGCAGACAATCCCCATTTTTACCACCTTGTTCCATTTCTTTAATGCCAGGTAAGAGTGAAAGCTAGTCTTGCTCCCATTGCCTCATTACTTCTTGTAGGGAAGGAAAAAGTTCTTCTATTATCTTAAATTCAGTGGCAGGAGTCCAAAATCAAACAAATAAAAGACAAATTAACAAGGGAAAAAAAAACCAGTTTATTTATGTGTGTGATGTGCATTCTGCAAGGAAACTAAGTGATGAGTAATTCAAATGGGTAGTTAGAATTTGGGTTTTACATACCATCTTACAAAAAGTGATAAATTTGTGAAGAAGTGGTAAGACAAAGGAAAAGGAATTTGAACTTCTAGGGACAATAAATTAAATATGTAAAGGTTTATGGGGGAAACTAATGGAAGATAGGTATTATTTTAGTAAAGTTTGTTTGTTCACACCCAACTCAGTGCTGGCTTTCTATCTCCAGTAAAAATGGATGTTTTTTTACTCCTAGTATAGAAGAGGAGGAACACCTTCACAAAGGAAATTTGTACTCTGCAGTTAGGCAGAAAAGAAAAAGGAAGATCATTTTTCCTATGTCCACTGTTTCTCAATTGCCTTAAAACAACACTACTTTATTACCTCACAGTTTCTATAGGGCAAAAGTATAGGCATAACAGGATTGGATTCTCAATTCAGTGTTTTACTGGGATGCAGCTCTCATCTGAGGCTCAGGTTTCTCTTCCAAGCTCACTGGTTGTTGGCACAATTCATTTCCTTGCTGCTTTGGAACCAAAGTCTCCATTATCTCACTAACTGTGGGCCAGGGACCACTCAGCTCCTAGACGGTGATCTCAGGTCCTCACCAGAGGACATCATCAACAGAGAACCTCCCTCAGGTTGAATATATCTCATGCTTTGAATCTCTCTAGTTTATCCCTTTTTAACCAGCCAGAGAAAATGTCTTTCTTTTAAAGAACTCATGAGATTAGGTTAGGCCACTTGAATAATCTCCCCATCTTAAGGTCAGCTATGCCATTTGACAATTTGATCAGAGGAGCAAAATCCATTATCTTTACAACTTGGGGATATGTATACACCAGGGATGGGAAGGGGGGCAGAAAATCTTAAGGAACATAGGAGCCTGGGGGTTCCTGGCTATCACAACCTCTCTCCAACGAGTAGTTCTTTGACATCTTATTGTTAGCTTGAAATTAACCATGATGGGAGTAATTACACCATGAAATTTAGCAAATGCTCTAAGTCAAGACTTTCCCCTCCCACCTCCATCCCAGAGAGCAGCTTTACCAGCACAAATTGAATAAATCTAATAAAAGTTGTGCAAGACCTTTATCACTGAAAACTACAAAGCATGGTTAAGGGAAAATAAAAATGACTTAAATAAATGGAGGCAATATACCTTGTCAGTGGATTGGGAGAGTTTATATTGTTAAACTATCAGTTCTCCACAAATGATCTACAGATAAGAACCAATCTCAATCAAAATCTCACTAGTCATGTATGTGTAAATTATTATGTGATTCTAAAATTAATAAGGAAAGAAAAGACCTAGAATATTCATGACAATTTTGAAGTAAGAAATCTGAAAAACAAATGAATAAACAAACAAAAAGAAATAAATTCATAATTACAGGGAACAAACTGGTGGCTGCAAGAGGGGAGTGGGGTGGGGAATGGGCAAAATGGGTGAAGATTATGAGGTACAAATCTCTAGTTATAAAATAAATGTCAGAGTAATAAAAAGTACAGTATATGAAATATAGTCAATAATACTGTAACAACATCCTATGGTGACAGACAGTGGTAACTACACTTATTGTGATAAGCACTGCATAATGTATAGAATTGTCAAATTACTATGTTGTATGCCTGAAACTAATATAACATTGCATGTCAACTATAGTTCAAATAAAGAAAAAAGAACAAAGTGAAGAGACTACCAAATGTCAAGGTCTACTATAAAACCACAGTAAAGACAACATAGCACTGTCAAAGGGTAAAGATATAAAACAATAGAATATAATTTTTTTTAAGTTTCAGAAAAAGACCCACACATATATAGTCGTTTTACTCATGGCAGAGGCATCTACAATTCAGTTGAGGGAAGAATGCTCTTTTCAATAAATGATACTGGAGCAGTTCAATACTTATATGGGAAAAAATAAACCATAACCCTTGCCCCTACAAAAATGAATTTGTGAAAAATAATAGACTGAAATATGAAAGGTAAAACACTAAATATTCTAAAGAAAAATATAAGAGAATACCTTTATGAACTTAGAGTAGGCAAATTTCTTAAATAGAATTCATTAAAACATGAAAGTTAAAATTGATTAAAACTAAGAGCTTCTGTTTACCAAAAGACATCATTAAAACAGTAAAATATGAACCACTAGAAGATATTTGCATTACATAAATTCAGCATAGGACTTGTATCCAGAATATACAATGAATTCTTACAAATTTATTATTTTTTAAGACAATCAGCCCCAAAGGAAAATAAGCAAAAGACTTGTACTTTATAAAAGAGAATATCTGAATGACCAATAGGTATACGAAAAGGTGTGAACATCTTTACTCCTCAGAAAAACAAATTAAAACCATTGTAAGATACCACTATGTCCCTTGAAAAGCTAAAATTCAAAGTACTGACAAAACCAAATACTGGCAAAGATATATGTCACTGAAACTGCCATACCTTGTTGGTGGGAATACAATTAAGACAACCGCATACACTGTAGTTCTACTCTTGAGTGTGTTCACTAATAGGAACATAATAGAATCTTTTTTTTCTTTTTACATGGCATTTTACTTTTTGTTGTCAATGAATAACCTTTGAGCCTACTAAAAAATATCACAATTGCAGCAGATAAAAAATAATAGGTGATAGAATAAAAATATTAGGTTATACAAAATCGTCATTCTATAGAAGTTTGCATATATGATGATTCTTAGGTTTGGGGGGTTTTTTTTGGTCCCTCCATTTATTGTAATAAATGTCCACAAATGATTCTTAATATATGTTCATTTTTAACACATAAGTGAATCATTCAAATGTAACAATAAGTGAAAGCAAACACAAGAGTGTATAAATATAATCCTATTTATATGAAATTTAAAAAGATGGTAAGTAATCCTACATATATCAAAGACATTTTGGGAATAATTAGGGAAATGTAAATAAGTACTGGATATCTGACAGTATTGGATATTTATTTATTTTCTTAGGTGTGATGAAGGTATTGTTACCTTTCATCTGAAATATTTAATAGTAAAGTGCCATGATATTTGTATCATACTTTTAAATAGTTCTTGTGAGTATGTGCGTGTGTGTGCAAAGCAAATAGTAGAGTCATGTATTATTTTTATTATCAGAAAAAAAATAAAGCTACTTCATTTTGGGAAAAAATGGGAAAGAACCAAAATTTTCTCATAAAAATACAATATAAATACTTCATCTTGGAATAAATTTTTAATTAGGCAATAAAGAGGAGGATTGATATATCTGACTATATTAGAATTAACTTCTTTCAACAAAAGATATTGTTAAGAAAGAGAAAGGAGAAGCTACCAAATGGGAGAGGATATTCAGGAGAGCTCATTTTAGAATAACTCATTCACCTGCATATTTATATCTTTTATGTACCTCTCCATATGATTTCTGTATTTGGACCAGGCAGATTTTGACTCAGGCAATAGTGGCCCTGAGGAGGTTTTCATCAGGCTTGTTAAATGGGTCATTTAGCTGCAAGGAGGGGTAGCACTGTAACCTGTGGAAGCATTGAAAATAAACAAACAAACAAACAAACAAACAAGTAATCTTCTCCAAAGTACTAGGGAAGGAAGAGCCTGAGGCTGGGAAGAGGTGGGGGGCATGCCTGGGGAGCCCCACCTGGAAAATTTGACACATCATAAAGCCAATTAATTTTCCCTGATTGGCATGAAAATTAATTTGCCTAGAATTATTCACGCTGGAGGGTTCTAATTATTCATCTCCATCAAGATGCAAATTGAGTTTTGCCCAAAGAGAACAAGGGGGAGGCCAGAGGGAAATGCTGCGGTGTGGTGGGCAGGCCTGGATTGAGGGAAAAGCTGGACTCAGGTGGTACTAAAACCATAGGAATTCTGAACTACAGTTTAGGGCCAGGTAGCTTGCCTTCTATCTGAAGTCCTCCTCCCTGGGACAACATACTGAAATAGAGGAGAAGAAGGACTGAAGTGCATATTGTGTGCCAGCTCCATCACACTGGGCTCCTTATGTTGAGGAGAGAGAGATGCCTGATGCTGGAGAAACCCCAGAGGTGTTCTCTCAGCTTGTATTAGTGCTGGGGAGAGTGACATAACAAAAGGGATGTGCTTTATAGGCATCCTTGTCTATTATGGTGCCCAATAAATGTTTGATGACTTGCTGCTGTATTAACTTTTTGGCAGACCACTAAAAAAATCACCCTCTTATGAATAATGCAATGTATTAAGTTATGCAAGAAATATTTGTTACACAGCTACTCTGGGCCAGCCTGTGTTAGGTGCCAGGGATACAGAAGCAAAGTCAGCATTTACACCCCACTATCTGGTGCTGAGACCTCAAAGGACCTGTAGAATGCCTAGGGGTATTATTAGGGAGGAAAGATATATAAGACCTCTTCCTTCCACTGGAAAACACAAAGTATCATGAGGAAAGATGAGGAGCTACATATATGGAAATGCAAAGGACCCAGATTAACCAGGACATCCTTTAAAAAATAATAAATAAAAGCTTACCATGGAACATTATTCACATATTAAAAATGAGATCTTCCCATTTACAACAACATGGGTGGATCTAGAGAGTATAATGCTAAGTGAAATAAGTCAGACAGGAAGACAAACACCATATAATTTCACTTATACATGGAATTTAAGAAACAAAACAAACGAACAAAGACAAAAGACAAACAAAAAAACAAGTTCTTAAATACAGAGAACAAATTAGTGGTTGCCAGAGGGGAGGTAGGTGGGGGGATGGGTGAAATAGGTGAAGGGGATTAAGGGGATTAAGAATCCATTTATCAGGCAGCCCTGGGTGGCACAGCAGTTTAGTGCTGCCTGCAGCCCGGGTTGTGATCCTGGAGACCCCAGATCGAGTAGCCTGCTTCTCCCTCTGCGTGTGTCTCTGCCTCTCGCTCTGTGTCCCTCATGAGTAAATAAAATAAAATCTTTATAAAAAAAAAAAAAAGAATCCACTTATCTTGGGGTACCTGGGTGGCTCAGTCAGTTGGGCATCTGCCTTTGGTTTAGGTCATGACCTCGGGGTCCTGGGATTAAGACCCATGTCAGGCTCCCGGCTCAGAGGGGAGTCTGTTTGTCCTTCTCCCTTTTTCCCTCCCCCTCACTCTTGCTTACTTTCTCTCTCTCAAGTAAATAAATAAAATCTTAAAAAAAAAAACAAACACTTATCTTGATGACCACAGAAAAATGTATAGAATTGTTGAATCAGGGTAACTGAGTGGCTCAGTCGGTTAGCCTTGATTTCAGCACAGGTCATGATCTGTGTCCTGGGACGGAGCCTCACATCAGGCTCCCTGCTCAGAGAAGAGTCTACTTGTCTCCCTCTCCCCCTGCCCTCCCACTACTCATGTTCTCTCTCTCTCTCTCTCTCTTTTTTCCTCTCTCTTAAATAAATAAATAAATCTTTTTTTTTTTTTATTTATTATTTATGATAGTCACACAGAGAGAGGAGAGAGAGAGGCAGAGACACAGGCAGAGGGAGAAGCAGGCTCCATGCACCAGGAGCCCGACGTGGGATTCGATCCCGGGTCTCCAGGATCGCGCCCTGGGCCAAAGGCAGGCGCTAAACCGCTGCGCCACCCAGGGATCCCGATAAATCTTTTTTTTTAAAAAGGAATTGTTGAATCGTAGATTGTACACCTGAAACTAATATAGCACTATATATTAATTCTACTTCAATTTTAAAAAAGAATTTAAAAAGTGAATCAACTTTACTAGTTATCAAAACATTATGATATCATGGGGCATTGGTAAGATTTCTTCAGATAGAATCAAAAGGATGTGTACATGCATAGAGATGTATTTTAAGGAATCATGCCACATGATTGTGGATTTGGTTAAGTCCTAAATCTTATCAGGGTAGACTGGTAGGCTGGAGACCCAAAGAAGAGTTGCAGTTTGAATCCAAAGACACTCTGCTCAGGTAATATTTGGAAGGGTTGAATCGCTGTATTGTACACTTGAAATTACTATAACACTGTATATTAACAATACTAAAGTCAAAATAAACAATTAAAAGAAACAAAAAGCCTGCTGTCAGAATTTCTTCTTGCTTAGAGAAGGCCAGTTTTTGCTCTATTAAGGCCTTAACTGATTGGATAAGACATCCATGTTATGGAGGGCATTGCTTTACTCAAAGTCCCTCAATTTATTTTTTTAAGATTTACTTTAGAAATTCGACCTGAGGAGGGGCAAGGTGGCGGGAGAGTAGGGTCTCCAAATCACCTGTCCCCACCAAATTACCTAGATAACCTTCAAATAATCCTGAAAATTGGGATCCCTGCGTGGCGCAGTTGTTTAGCGTCTGCCTTTGGTCCAGGGCACGATCCTGTAGACCGCGGATCGAATCCCACGTTGGGCTCCCGGTGCATGGAGACTGCTTCTCCCTCTGCCTATGTCTCTGCCTCTCTCTCTCTCTCTGTCTGTGTGTGTGTGTGTGACTATCATAAATAAATAAAATTAAAAAAAAAAAGAAACAAATAATCCTGAAAATCTACGAATTCGGCCTGAGATTTATTATCTATTTACTTATTTTTAAAGATAGATTTATTTATTTATTTATTTATTTATTTATTTATTTATTTATTTATGATAGACATAGAGAGAGACAGAGGCAGAGAAACAGGAGGAGGGAGAAGCAAGCTCCATGCCGAGAGCCCAACGCGGGACTCGATCTAGGCACCCCAGGATCCACCCTGGGCCAAAGGCAGGCGCTAAACCACTGGGCCACCCAGGGATCCCCTCGGCCTGAGATTTAAAGAGAGACCAGCTGGAATGCTACAGTGAGAAGAGTTCGCGCTTCTATCAAGGTAGGAAGACGGGGGAAAAAGAAATAAAGACACAAAGGCCTCCAAGGGGGAGGGGCCCCGCGAGGAGCCGGGTTGAGGCCGGGGCGAGTGTCCCCAGGACAGGAGAGCCCCGTCCCGGAGACGCAGGAGCTGCACCAACCTTCCCGGGCGGAAAGGGGCTCCCAGGGAGGTGGAGCAGGACCCAGGAGGGCGGGGATGCCCTCGGGCTCCCGGGGACACTAACAGCACCTGCGCCCCGGGAGAGTGCGCCGAGCTCCCTAAGGGCTGCAGCGCGCACGGAGCTCAGGGGGGCTCGGGGGCAGCTCCGCGGAGGGGGCTGCGGGGCGGGAGCAGCTCGGGGGGCTCGGGGGGCTCCGCAGAGGGGGCTGCGGGGTGGGAGCGCGAATCCACCAGCGCAGGCTCCGGAGCACAGGGCGCCGGGACACAGCCCAGGATCCGCCCTCCCCCGGGACAGGCAGAGGCCAGAGGGCCCAGGACCGCAAGGACGCTCCTGCCGCGAGCTGAGCAGATCAGCGGCCCCGCCCCGGAGCCTCCAGGCCCTGCAGACGAGAGCTCTGGAGCTACTGCGGGAGCTGACTCCAGGGCTGCGGAGCTGGCCCCGCCACTGGGGCTCTTCCTCCTGGGGCCTCACCGGGTAAACAACCCCCCATGAGCCCTGCACCAGGCAGGGGCAGAGCAGCTCCCCCAAGGGCTAACACCTGAAAATCAGCACAACAGGCCCCTCCCCCAGAAGACCAGCTGGACGGACAAGTTCCAGGGGAAGTCAAGGGACTTACAGTATACAGAATCAGAAGATACTCCCCCGTGGGTTTTTTTCTTTGTTTGTTTGTTTTTCTTTTTGATTTGTTTGCTTCCCCCACCCCCTTTTTTTCCTTTCTTTCTTTTTCTTTCTCTTTTTCTTCTCTTTTTTTCTTATTTTTCTTCCTTTTTCTTTCTCTTTTTCTTCTCTTTTTTTCTTATTTTTCTTCCTTTTTTCTTTTTTCTTTTTCTCTTTTCTTTCCTTATTTCTCTCCTCTCTTTTTCTCCTTTTCCCAGTACAACTTGTTTTTGGCCACTCTGCACTGAGCAAAATGACTAGAAGGAAAACCTCACCTCAAATGAAAGAATCAGAAACAGTCCTCTCTCCCACAGAGTTACAAAATCTGGATTACAATTCAATGTCAGAAAGCCAATTCAGAAGCACTATTATACAGCTACTGGTGGCTCTAGAAAAAAAGCATAAAGGACTCAAGAGACTTCATGACTGCAGAATTTAGATCCAATTAGGCAGAAATTAAAAATCAATTGAATGAGATGCAATCCAAACTAGAAGTCCTAACGATGAGGGTTAACGAGGTGGAAGAACCAGTGAGTGACATAGAAGAAAAGTTGGAGGCAAAGAGGGAAACTGAGGAAAAAAGAGACAGACAATTACAAGACCATGAAGACAGATTAAGGGAAATAAACAACAGCCTGAGGAAGAAAAACCTACGTTTAATTGGGGTTCCTGAGGGCGCCGAGAGGGAGAGAGGGCCAGAATATGTATTTGAGCAAATCCTAGCTGAAAACTTTCCTAATCTGGGAAGGGAAACAGGCATTCAGATCCAGGAAATAGAGAGATTCCCCCCCTAAAATCAATAAAAACCGTTCAACACCTCGACATTTAATAGTGAAGCTTGCAAATTCCAAAGATAAAGAGAAGATCCTTAAAGCAGCAAGAGACAAGAAATCCCTGACTTTTATGGGGAGGAGTATTAGGGTAACAGCAGACCTCTCCACAGAGACCTGGCAGGCCAGAAAGGGCTGGCAGGATATATTCAGGGTCCTAAATGAGAGAACATGCAACCAAGAATACTTTATCCAGCAAGGCTCTCATTCAAAATGGAAGGAGAGATAAAGAGCTTCCAAGACAGGCAGCAACTAAAAGAATATGTGACCTCCAAACCAGCTCTGCAAGAAATTTTAAGGGGGACTCTCAAAATTCCCCTTTAAGAAGAAGTTCAGTGGAACAATCCACAAAAACAAGGACTGAATACATATCATGATGACACTAAACTCATACCTTTCAATAGTAACTCTGAAGGTGAACGGGCTTAATGACCCCATCAAAAGGCGCAGGGTTTCAGACTGGATAAAAAAGCAGGACCCATCTATTTGCTGTCTACAAGAGACTCATTTTAGACAGAAGGACACCTACAGCCTGAAAATAAAAGGTTGGAGAACCATTTACCATTCAAATGGTCCTCAAAAGAAAGCAGGGGTAGCCATCCTTATATCAGATAAACTAAAATTTACCCCGAAACCTGTAGTGAGAGATGAAGAGGGACACTATATCATTACTTAAAGGATCTATCCAACAAGAGGACTTAACAATCCTCAATATATATGCCCCGAATGTGGGAGCTGCCAAATATATCAATTAATAACCAAAGTGAAGAAATACTTAGATAATAATACACTTATAATTGGTGACTTCAGTCTAGCTCTTTCTACCCTCGATAGGTCTTCTAAGCACAACATCTTCAAAGAAACGAGAGCTTTAAATGATACACTGGACCAGATGGATTTCACAGATATCTACAGAACTTTACATCCAAACTCAACTGAATACACATTCTTCTCAAGTGCACATGGAACTTTCTCCAGAATAGACCACATACTGGGTCACAAATCGGATCTGAACCGATACCAAAGATTGGGATCGTCCCCTGCATATTCTCAGACCATAATGCCGTGAAATTAGATATAAATCACAACAAGAAATTTGGAAGGACCTCAAACACGTGGAGATTAAGGACCATCCTGCTAAAAGATGAAAGGGTCACCCAGGAAATTAAGGAAGAATTTAAAAGATTCATGGAAACTAATGAGAATGAAGATACAACCGTTCAAAATCTTTGGGATGCAGCAAAAGCAGTCCTAAGGGGGTAATACATCGCAATACAGGCATCCATCCAAAAACTGGAAAGAACTCAAATACAAAAGCTAACCTTACACATAAAGAAGCAGGGAAAAAACAGCAAATAGATCCTACACCCAGCAGAAGAAGAGAGTTAATTAAGATTCGAGCAGAACTCAACGAAATCGAGACCAGAAGAACTGTGGAACAGATCAACAAAACCAGGAGTTGGTTCTTTGAAAGAATTAATAAGATAGATAAACCATTAGCCAGCCTTATTAAAAAGAAGAAAGAGAAGACTCAAATTAATAAAATCATGAATGATAAAGGAGAGATCACTACCAACACCAAGGAAATACAAACGATTCTAAAAACATATTATGAACAGCTATACGCCAATAAATTAGGCAATCTAGAAGAAATGGACGCATTCCTGGAAAGCCACAAACTACCAAAACTGGAACAGGAAGAAATAGAAAACCTGAACAGGCTAATAACCAGGGAGGAAATTGAAGCAGTCATCCAAAACCTCCCAAGACACAAAAGTCCAGGGCCAGATGGCTTCCCAGGGGAATTTTATCAAACGTTTAAAGAAGAAACCATACCTATTCTACCAAAGCTGTTCTGAAATATAGAAAGAGATGGAGTACTTCCAAACTCATTCTATGAGGCCAGCATCACCTTAATTCCAAAACTAGACAAAGACCCCACCATAAAGGAGAATTACAGACCAATATCCCTGATGAACATGGATGCAAAAATTCTCAACAAGATACTAGCCAATAGGATCCAACAGCACATTAAGAAAATTATTCACCACGACCAAGTAGGATTTATCCCCGGGACACAAGGCTGGTTCAACACTCGTAAAACAATCAATGTGATTCATCATATCAGCAAGAGAAAAACCAAGAACCATATGATCCTCTCATTAGATGCAGAGAAAGCATTTGACAAAATACAGCATCCATTCCTGATCAAAACTCTTCAGAGTGTAGGGATGGAGGGAACTTTCCTCAACATCTTAAAAGCCATCTATGAAAAGCCCACAGCAAATATCATTCTCAATGGGGAAGCACTGGGAGCCTTTTCCCTAAGATCAGGAACAAGACAGGGATGTCCACTCTCACCACTGCTATTCAACATAGTACTGGAAGTTCTAGCCTCAGCAATCAGACAACAAAAAGACATTAAAGGCATTCAAATTGGCAAAGAAGAAGTCAAACTCTCCCTCTTCGCCTGATGACATGATACTCTACATAGAAAACCCAAAAGCGTCCACCCCAAGATTGCTAGAACTCATACAGCAATTCGGTAGCGTGGCAGGATACAAAATCAATGCCCAGAAGTCAGTGGCATTTCTATACACTAACAATGAGACTGAAGAAAGGAAATTAAGGAGTCAATCCCATTTACAATTGCACCCAAAAGCATAAGATACCTAGGAATAAACCTAACCAAAGAGGTAAAGGATCTATACCCTAAAAACTATAGAATGCTTCTGAAAGAAATTGAGGAAGACACAAAGAGATGGAAAAATATTCCATGCTCATGGATTGCCAGAATTAATATTGTGAAAATGTCAATGTTACCCAGGGCAATGTACACGTTTAATGCAATCCCTATCAAAATACCATGGACTTTCTTCAGAGAGTTAGAACAAATTATTTTAAGATTTGTGTGGAATCAGAAAAGACCCCGAATAGCCAGGGGAATTTTATTTTATTTTATTTTATTTTTTTTTTTTTTTTTTTTTTTTTTTTATTTTTTTTAGCCAGGGGAATTTTAAAAGAGAAAACCATACCTGGGGGCATCACAATGCCAGATTTCAGGTTGTACTACAAAGCTGTGGTCATCAAGACAGTGTGGTACTGGCACAAAAACAGACACATAGATCAATGGAACAGAATAGAGAACCCAGAAGTGGACCCTGAACTTTATGGTCAACTAATATTCGATAAAGGAGGAAAGACTATCCATTGGAAGAAAGTCTCTTCAATAAATGGTGCTGGGAAAATTGGACATCCACATGCAGAAGAATGAAACTAGACCACTCTCTTGCACCATACACAAAGATAAACTCAAAATGGATGAAAGATCTAAATGTGAGACAAGATTCTATCAAAACCCTAGAGGGGAACTCAGGCAACACCCTTTTTGAACTTGGCCACAGTAACTTCTTGCAAGATACATCCACGAAGGCAAAAGAAACAAAAGCAAAAATGAACTATTGGGACTTTATCAAGAT
Source organism: Canis lupus dingo (assembly GCF_003254725.2). Lineage (NCBI taxonomy): Eukaryota > Metazoa > Chordata > Mammalia > Carnivora > Canidae > Canis > Canis lupus. The sequence continues at coordinate 24,448,222 of NC_064261.1, read as the reverse complement.
AAGAAGCTTTTGCACAGCAAAGGATACAGTCAACAAAACTGAAATACAACCTACAGAATGGGAGAAGATATTTGCAAATGTACATATCAGATAAAGGGCTAGTGTCCAAGATCTATAAAGAACTGATTAACCTCAATACCCAAGAAACAAAAAAATCCAATCATGAAGTGAGCAAAAAACATGGACAGAAATTTCACCAAAGGAGACATAGACATGGCCAACAAGCACATGAGAAAATGCTCCGCATCCCTTGCCATCAGGGAAATACAAATCAAAACCACAATGAGATCCCACCTCACACCAGTGAGAATGGCAAAAATTAACAAGACAGGAAACAACAAATATTGGAGAGGATGTGGAGAAGGGGGAACCCTCTTGCACTGTTGGTGGGAATGTGAACTGGTGCAGCCACTCTGGAAAACTGTGTTGGAGGTTCCTCAGAGAATTAAAAAATATAGCTACCCTATGACCCAGCTAATGCACTACTGGGGATTTACCCCAAAGATACAGATGTAGTGAAATGCTGGGACACCTGCACCCCAATGTGTATAGCAGCAATGTCCACAATAGCCAAACTGTCAAAGGAGCCTCCGGGTCCTTCGACAGATGAATGGATAAAGAAGATGTGGCCTATATATACAATGGAATATTACTCAGCCATCAGAAAGGATGAATACCCACAATTTGCTTTGATGTGGATTGAACTGGAGGGTATTATGCTGAGTGAAATAAGTCAATCAGTGAAGGACAATCATCATATGGTTTCACTCATACGTGGAATATAAGAAATAGTGAAAGGGATTATAAAGGAAAGGAGGGGAACTGAGTGGGAAAAATTAGAGAGGGAGACAAACCATGGGAAACTCCTAACTCTGGGAAATGAACAAAGGGTTGTGGAAGTGGAGGTAGGCGGGGGGGTTGGGGTAACTGAGTGATGGGCACTGAGGAGGGCTTGATGGGATGAGCACTGGGTGTTATACTATGTGTTGGCAAATGGAACTTCAGCTTTTAAAAAAGCTTTATTTATTTTATTTATTTCAGAGAGAGGGTGTGTGAGAACACAGAGGGTGAGGAAGAGAGAGAAGCAGACTCCCCACTGAGTAGGGAGCCCAATGCGGGCTTGATCCCAGGATCCTGGGATCATGACCTGAACAGAAGGCAGACACTTAACTGACTGAGCCATCCAGGATCCCCTCAAAGTCCCCCAATTTAAATTTTAATCTCATCCCAAAAGTACTTTCACAGAATCATCCAGAATAATGTTTAAGCAAATATTTAGGCACCATGGCCCAGCCAAGTTAAAGTTACCATCACAAATGGGAATTAGGAAAGCATGGTATTGGCACAAGGACAGACCAATAGGCCAATGGAAAACATTAGAAATTATAGGGAAAAAATCCCCAAAATATATACACAGTTGATTTATGAACAATGTGATATGCAGAACATTAAGGAAATGTTAGCTTTGCATCAAATGTTGCTAGAACAACTAGAAATCTAAATGAAAAAAATTAACTTAGGTCTTACACCAGCCCACTCCCAAAACTCAATACCAGGTGGATCAGAAATCTAAAAGTGAAAAGCAAAACAATAAATATTTGAGAAGACAACCCAGAATACCTTCCATGACCTCAAGGTAGAGAAAGATTTCCTAATCAGGACACAGTAGGCACTAGACATAGTAGAAAGGATTCATAAGTTTAGCTACATTAAAATTAAGAACATTGGCTTATAATAGGACAGTGTAATAGTGTGAAAAGCCACTTAGTGAAAGAAGGTGATGAATGACAAAATGCCTGTTACTAGCAAGCGTAAAGAATTACCCCAAATCATATAGTATTTATCTTTCCTGAATGGCTTATTTCATTTAGCTTTATACTCTCTAGTTACATCCATGTTGTTGCAAAAAAGAGAGAGACAAACCATGAAACAGACTCTTAGCTATAGAGAACAAACTGATGGCTCCCAGAGGGGAGGTGGGTAGAGTGATGGGTGAAACAGGTGTTGGGGATTAAGGAGGGCACTTGTGATGAGCGCTAGATGATGTATGAAAGTACATCACTATATTGATTCACTATGTTGTACACTTAAAACTAATACAACATTGTATGTTAACTAATAGGAATTGAAATTAACAACTTAATAAAATAAGTATAAAAGACAAAAAAAAGAATTACCCCAAATCAATAAGAAAAAGGCAAAGACTAAGTAAAGAAATAGGCAAAAGATTGGAAGAGCAGGCAAAATAAGTGAAGGGGATTAAAAGATATAAACTTCCAGTTAAAAAAAAAAATAAGCCACAAGAATGAAGAGTAGAACATGAGGAATATAGTTAATAATATTATAACAACTTTGTATGGTGATAGATCACAGTGAGCATGTTATAATGTATATAATTGTTGGATCACTATGTTGTACACCTAAAACTAACATAATATTGTACGTCAGTGATACTTCAATTAAATTTGTTTTTAAATATTTTATTTATTCATGAGAGACACAGAGGAAAAGAGAGACAGAGACACGGGCAGAGGGAGAAGCAGGCTCCATGAAGGGAGCCTGATGTGGGACTCGAATCCTGGTACTACGGGATCATGCCCTGGGCCAAAGGCAGGTGCTAAACCGCTGAGCCAACCAGGGATCCCCGAGTTAAAATTTTTTAATTAAAAAATTTAGAATAGTCACTGCATGATAAAGAATATCCAAATGGACAATAAAAATATAAATATAGGTTCATCCTTACTAGTAATCAGGGAAATATAAATTAAGACTACAAATTAATAATGTTATACACCAACCTGATTGGCAAAAATTTTAAAGTCTGACAATATCAGGTATCAGTGAGAATGTGAAGCAATAAGGCCTATTATACATTGCTGGTGGGATTGTAAAATGATGCTGCTGCACTGGGGAAAACTTTGGTAATATCCAGTAAATCTCACACAGTTTTGCTATTGGACATCTACCCTATGGAAATACTTGTTTATGTGCACTAGAATACTAGAATAATTTTTTTAAATGCAAAAATAGCCACAGTGGGAGCAATTCAAATGTCCATTAATGGTGGAAATGATAAACTGAGGTATACTCATGCAAATGAATACTATACTGCAAAGAAAATGGATAAGTCTCAGACACATTGATATACAACATAGATTCATCTTCAAAACATATTAAGCAAAAAGAAATCGGATTCAACAGAATGTCACTGTGTGATATCATATCATGTTGAAGAGCAGTAAAATTAAATTATAGGTTTATGGAAGTATATTTAGGTTGTAAACCATACCAACACAAATCAAAACAAACAAAATGAGATAAAGAATCGCATGGAGCTGCACTGGTGGTTACTGCTGAGGGCAGGAGAGGACATGACTAAGAAGAGCCATGCAGAGACTGGTGGAACTCTATTTCCTCTCCTGGTGCAATTTTACAAGAGTTTGCCACAGTTTAAGTTCATATGTTTGTGTTTTACATACTTTTCTGTATCTTTACAATCATTAACAATATAAAAGTTCATTTATATTGCACCACAAAAATACAATCGATGGATGGGTTCAACAGCATATGATACACAACTGGAGAATTAGTACATCAGAAGAAAGATAGGGAAAAAAAGTAAGTCAGAACACAGAACTAAAAGCCAAAGGCATGGCCAACTAGAAAAGGGAGGTTAAGACAGAGATTAGAGGGGAAGGAATTGACTTACACATAATCAGGTTTCCAGGATGAGACAGTAGAGAAAGTGTTTAAGAAAGAATATTTGAACAGATAATGGTATAGAGTTTTTCCAGAATTGATGAAAGGCATACATTCTCAGATTCAGAACCCCAATTAATTCCAAACAGAATAAATAAAAAGAAATCAAAACCCAGATATTTAATAGTAAAAGTGCAGGTAGCTGGAGACAGAAAAGATTTTAAAACCAATGAAGAAGAGGACTACCTAGGTGGCTCAGTGTTTAAGCGTCTGCCTTTGGCTCAGGTTGTGATCCCCGGGTCCTGGAATCAAGTCCTGATTTGGTCTCCCCACAGGAAGCCTGCTTCCCCCTCTGCCTCTGTCCCTGTCTTTCATGAATAAATAAAATCTTTTTTAAAATGTCTATTTCCTTAACTTTACTATGTTTACAGAGTTGTGCAACCGTCATTGTAATCTAATATCATCCCTCAAAGAAACCCCATTCCCATTAGTAGTCATCCATTATTTCTCCCTTTTCCTAGTTCCTGGCAATCATTAACTGTCTATTATGGACATTTCATGTAAATGAAATCATATGTGTGATCTTTGTGACTGACTTCTTTCAATTAATGTCATGTTTACAAAGTTTATCCATGTTGTAGCATGTGTCAGTACTTCATTCCTTTTAATTGCCAGCTAATATTCTGTTGTATGGATAGCCCACATTTCATTTACCCACATATTTAAAATGTGCCTGTTCTCAGTATTTGTTCTTCTATCTACTGCCTTATATTTGTAATCATTTTACTCCAGTATGAGGTATCTCCTTTAGAATTTCTTTCTGTAAAGGTAAACTTTCTCAATTTTTGGTCAGAAAATTTCTGAATTTCTCTCTCAGTGTTGGAAGATAGGCTTATCTTGTGATGTGGATTGAACTGTGGACCCCTGAAAGATAATTTCAAGTCCTAATCCTTGGTACCTATGAATGTGACCTTATTTGGAAGTGGATCCTTTGCTGATGTAATCAAGATAAAACGAAGTCATACTGGATTAGGATGATTCCTAATCCAACAAGAATGTCTTTATAAGAAGAAGGAAATTGGACACAGACACAAGGAAGAAGGCCTTAATGACAGAGGCAGAGAAAGCAGTGATACAACCACCAGGCAAGGAACTCCAAGGGCAGTTGATAATCGCCAGAAGCTGGGATAAGGAAAGGAAGGATTCATCCCTGGCGCATTCAAAGGAACATGGCCTGTCGATACCTTGACTTTGGATCTCCAGAACTGTGTAAAGAATAAGCCACCAAGTTTGTGTTAATTTGTACAGCAGCCCTAGGAAATGAGTGCAGAGTGTACAACTCCATGTCAACAGCTATTTTGTTCTGAACATAAGGAGCACGTTATTCTGATCTTTGTGATTGCCTTTGCTCAGCATTTGCTGTTAATCCAACTGTTGTTCCTTTGTAACCAATGTCTATTTTCTTCTTCATTGGTTTTATTTATTTTTTAAAGATTTTATTTATTTATTCACGAGAGACACAGAGAGAGAGGCAGAGACACAGGCAGAGGGAGAAGCAGGGTCACTGCAGGGATCCCAATGTGGGACTCAATCCCAGGATCCCGGGATTACGACCTGAGCCAAAGGCAAGTGCTCAAACATTCAGCCACCCAGGTGCCTGGAAAAAAAGACATTTTAAATGAGTGAACTTTATTGTATGTAAATTATATACTGATAAAGCTGTTTTTTAAAAAGCAAGAGAGGGATCCCTGGGTGGCGCATAGGTTTGGCGCCTGCCTTTGGCCCAGGGAGCGATCCTGGAGACCCGGGATCGAATCCCACATCGGGCTCCCGGTGCATGGAGCCTGCTTCTCCCTCTGCCTGAGTCTCTGCCTCTCTCTCTCTCTCTCTCTCTCTCTGTGACTATCATAAATAAATAAAAATTAAAAAAAAATAAAAATAAAATAAAAAAATAAAAAGCAAGAGAGATAAAAATACAGCCAAACAACAGCATATTATAGCTAGACCTTCAACCATCACTTATGTTTTCCCAAAAGCAAGATGGAGCAAAGGAAAGAAAACAAGCATGGCTATACTTTTTTTAAAAATTCCTGAAAGGACCAAAAAATGTCCCTGCACATCTTATTATCCAGAACTTTTCCAAGCTTTCACACAGTGAGCAAGGAAAATTGAAAAATGTAATTTATAACTGGGCACTTTTTTTTTTATATATATAATATAACTGGGCACTTTATGCCCCAAATTTCTCTGTTACAAAAGAGAATGGATGCTGGGGAAGACAAATAGTAGTGTGTCAACATCCTCTTACCTTTGTCTGATGTGTTCTGGTGCCCTTACCTTTGAAGCAACCCCACAGACAGCCCTGAGAAGGAGCTACCTCTAATCTGCTTTGACTCTCACACTCATCTGGCCAGAGACAACTGAACTTGAGCTGTGTGAGAGTCTGGGGCCCACGGTTCCCTTTTGCTAGGGCTGGCACTCACAGCCGTGTCTGTTTGAAACTTTCAACCTTGCAACACTCCATATTGCAGGACATTAGCCAATTTACACTCCAGGCTGTGAGCAGAGAGCGTTTTCTCAGTACAACATTGTCCTCACATCTGCTTGTAGACTGGCTACCTCCAGTCTGAGTTTTTCCTTCTTTTCCCGCTCATTATTAAAAGCCTCGCATACCCACATTTCATTTGCGGGATGCAGGCCTGCATCCTGAGGTTCTCAGCAGGCAATCTGCCCGGGTGTTCCCCGTGCTGCAGAGCAGCGCCATCAGCTCTCCCACCTGCCAGGTCTGTGTGCCCAGTGCCAGAGCCAGACTTCCTCCACTTTTCGATTCTATTTCTTATAGGACCCTCCCTTCAGATTCAGTTAAGAATAGATTTGGTAGGTCATTTAAAAATATTTTGCCCTAGGAGATAACAACTTTACTTAATAGCACAGCTTTAACCATACAAAGCAAAAGTTGGCAGAATTACAAGAAAAAATGAACAGAGTCACAATCATAATGGGAGGTTTTAACAGGCCTCTGATGGAAAGTAAGTCAAGCCAATACAAGGAGAGAAAGGAAGGATGTAGAATAATTAACAACATAATAAATTATTTCGGTTTAATGAATATAGTCACATAAATCATTTTACTCAGAAATTAAAGAATACACATTATTTTCAAAACCTGATCATTGAAGAGACCAATAAAATACAAAAATCTCTAGATGATTAAGCGGGAAAGAGTAAGTGCCGAATAAACAACACTGGGTTGGGAAAGGGGAAGAGACTTAATTACAAATATGGTAGAAATAATGTTTAATCCTAAGAGATTATGTACAGCTTTATATCAAAAAAATTGAAATTTAGGTACAGTGGGCAATTCTCTAGAAATAATATAAATCACCAAACATTGCTCAAGAAGAAAATTAAAACCCTGAAAAGGGGGTGCCTGGGTGACTCATTTGGTTAAGCAACTGGCTTGGGCTCAGGTCATGATCTCAGGGTCCTGGGATCAAGCCCTGTGTTGGGCTTCCTGCTCAGTGGAGAGTCTGCTTCTCTCTTTCCCTCTGCCCCTTCCCCTGCTCATTCTCTGTCTCTCTCTCTCTCTCTCTCTCTGTGTGTGTGTGTGTGTGTCTCCCTTTCTCTCTCAAAAAACTAAATAAAATCTTAAAAACAACAACCCTGAATGGGATCTAGCAATCCCACTTCTGGGGTATATACCCAAAGGACATAAAAACAGGATATCAAAGAGTTAAGTGCAACCCACTTTTACTGCAGCATTAGTCCCCATAGCCAAGATACGGAAACAACCCAAGTGTCTATGGATGAATGGATAAAGAAGATGTGGTATATATGTATACAGTGGAATATTGTATACAAGAAATATTATATATGAGAAATAAGGAAATCCTGCCACTTGCAGCAACATGAATGGACCTTGAGGACATTACACTAAATGAGCTAAGTCTGAAAGAGGTCTGTTACATAGCATAGTGAATATAGACAATTCTGTATTATAATCATCAAACTTGCTAAAAGAATAGATCTTAATTATTCCTACCACAAAAAAGAAACACTAATTATGTGTCATGATAGAAGTGTCAGTTATCACTCTAATGGTCACCATTTTATATCAGTGTACTAAATCAACATGTACACTTTAGACTTGTACAATGTTATATGTCAAATACAGTTCAATTTTTAAAAATCTGAATGAGTTTCTCCCTATTAAAGATAGTGAACTTGGGACACCTGGGTGGCTCAGTGATTTAGCACCTGCCTTCGGCCCAGGGCATGATCCTGGAGTCCTGGATCGAGTTCCACATCAGGCTTCCTGCATGAAGCCTGCTTCTCCCTCTGCCTGTGTCTCTGCCTCTCTCTCTCTGTGCCTCTTTTTTTTTTTTTTTTTTTTTTTTTTTTATTCATGATAGGCACACAGTGAGAGAGAGAGAGGCAGAGACACAGGCAGAGGGAGAAGCAGGCTCCATGCACCGGGAGCCCGACGTGGGATTCGATCCCGGATCTCCAGGATCGCGCCCTGGGCCAAAGGCAGGCGCCAAACCGCTGCGCCACCCAGGGATCCCTCTCTCTGTGCCTCTTATGAATAAATAAATAAAATCTTAAAAAAATATATATATACATTGAACTCATATTTACAATTCAATCCACAACATAAATTAAATCCAGAAATTTTTACTAGTGAGATCTGTTAGATTCATTTTATAGACTAGTAATGTCTTGAATACAGGACAAGAAGATAACAGTATAAGAAAGGAAAATTATAGCCAATGTTACCTTTGAATATTCAGAGAAAAATACCACCCCCCCACTAATCCAGGAATAAATATTGTAAACATTCAAATTCAGACATATACACACGTGTGTGCCCATACATGATAAATGAGAAAGCCAGAAAAATAATGTCAATAAATGCAGAAAAATCCTCTTATAAAATTTGATGCTCTTTTCATGATCTAAGAAAAAATTTCATAGAAAACTAGAAATAAAAAACAAACTTCCTTAACATGGTAAAGTGCATTTCAAAAACCTATAGCAGCAAGTATTGTCAATAGTGCAGCAGTAGGCCATCCCTTTCAAAGCCTGGAACAAGACAAAGGTGACTGGCTATCCTATCTGTGGACTCAGTGCTGTAATCACTTCTATTTACTCTTGTCCTGAAACTCCTGGCTGTCTAAATAACTTAAGAAGAATAAACGTAAGGATTACAAAGGAAGTTTTTTAAAAATCACAATTTACCAATGATGTGTAGATGTCTCAAAGAGATGGACAGAACAAATATTATAACAAATGAGAGCATTCAGCAAGTCACCAAAGCTCTCCTACCCAACAGTAGCAATCAATTAGAACATGAAATCTTACAAAGGACACTTTTTATCTTAGCTACAAAACAGTCAGGTGCCTGGGAATTAATGTAATAAAAGATGTGTAAGTCCTTTACAGGTAAGAATTTCAAAAACTCTTAAAAGAGAAAGGTTGAAATGAAAGGGGAGAGAAAGCACATTTGGTATGGCAAGACTCTCAAAAAGATGCCAATTCTCTAAATCAGTCTATTCACTGCAGTTTCAGCTAAAATTCAAAGTGATTATAGGTGTATAGTATAATGCCATTTATGTAATTATCCTGTCTACATTTCTTTCCCATTTTGCAAGTTTGGGGTCCCTGTCCCTTTCGTATTTCCCTCCCCGTTCTAACCAACAGAGTTCTAGTACTTAGCCTTAAAATGACAGGATCTTATAAAATGCTGGTGAAAAGAAATCTCAATGAGATAAGAAGAAATTTTGCCTCTTTCTCAACAGGTGCAGAAAAGTATTTATTATCCTTACTTTTTCTTCTTTTTAACAAAATATACCTGGACTTCAGAAATTATCACTATGGCCTATGAGACTAATTTTGACTCCTAAATATGTATTATGATCTCTTTTCTTTTTTAATAATTTATTTGCCCTGGTAATAATATTTAAATATTCAACATCCTTGTTTCTAAGTGATAAATATTTGGGGGTATTTTTTTTTAATTAAGGCAGAAAATGACCATTTCTACTTTCCTCTTTCCTTGCTTACACAGAAACTTTTTTATTTTTATTTATTATTTTTTTAAGATTTTATTTATTCATTCACAACAGACACAGAGAGAAAGAGAGAGGCAGAGACACAGGCAGAGGGAGAAGTAGGCTCCATGCAGGGAGCCCAGCGTGGGACTCGATCCTGGGTCTCCAGGATCACACCCTGGGCTGAAGGCAGCGCTAAACCACTGGGCCACCAGGGCTGCCCCAGAAACTTTTTAAAAAATAAAACCTTTAAGTCCATGGAATCTCTTATCTATACATAAAAAAATGTGAAAGTTTTATCTTATTTAAACTAGTAGAGTGAGTCATGGAATCTGACAAACAAATCCTAAAATTCACATGGAAAGAAGTAAAAGAACAGAGTCAAAACAAGTTTAAATGCGAATAAAGGAGAAGTCTCTGCCACTACCCACAAAGACTTCATCAGTCACATAAATTATGATTTATTTGGATGGTATTTGGATGGTATGACAAGGCTAAAAACAGAGCAGACTGCATCTGCCCAGAGGCTCCCATACCTGAGCACACCTCAAAATGATGCCTTCCTTTCCATACCTCTCCATTTCCCTATCCTGTTTCAGGGCACAATCTCACCTCACTTACCAAATACTTACTTAAGTGTTTATATAGTGGTTTTTTTTTTAATATATATACCTTTCCTGTTGAATACAAGAATTACCGGAGAAAAGGAATTACGTATAATAATGAAAGAGATAATTCATCAAGAAAACATAAAATCTTAAACTTGTCTACACTTAATACAGAGCATCAAAATACAGGAAGCAAAAATGGGCAGAATAAATGGAGAAATAGACAAATCCATAATCATAGTTCTAGATCTTAACACTCCTTTCTCACAATTGATGAAACTATTAAACAAAATACCAAAAAGCATATAGAGATTTACATAATATCAACCAATGTAACCCAGAATTTCCCAACTTCAGAGCTATTGACACTTGTGGGCCAGGTAATTATTTGTTATGGGAGCCGTCTTGTACATAGTAGGTTGCTTAGGAACATCCCTGGCTTCTACCCACTAAATACCAGCATCTCTCTTCTTTTGGATATGACACCAAAAATGTCTCCAGAAATCACCAGTGCCCCTTGCTCTCCCCCTTTGAGAGCATTTATATTGCTGTGCAGCTATCACCGTCATCTATCCCAAGAACTGTACATCTTGCAAAACTGAAACTCTGTACCCGTTATACAACCATTCATCTCCTCTGCCTCCAGCACTTGGAAACCACCATTCTACTTTCTGTCTCTGTGATTTTGACTGCTTTAAGAACCTCCTTTACATAGAATCATTCAGTATATTTCTTCTTGTGTCTGGCTTATTCACTTTAGTATAGTGTTGTCAAGGTTCTTCCATGTTTCTCTTCGAGACCCTGCTTTCAAATATTTTTGGTGGAAATGCTGAATCATATAGTAATTCCATTGTAAATTTTTTTAGGAACTGCCATACTGTTTTCCACAGCAGCTGCACCATTTTACATTTGCACCAAAAGTGCATCATTGCTCCTTTTCTCCACATCCTCACCATCCCTGGTCATTTACTGCTGTTTGTTTTCATTTTTATAGTAACCACCCAACCAGTGTGGGATTATATTTCATTGTGGCTTTGGTTTGCATTTGTTTGCATCTTTTCATATGCTTATTGGCCATTTGTATATCTTTCTTGGTAAAATGTTTTTTTCAATTTCTTTGGCTCTTTTTTTTTTAGGATTTATTTATTTATTTATTTATGATAGAGAGAGAGAGAGAGAGGCAGAGACACAGGAGGAGGGAGAAGCAGGCTCCATGCCGGGAGCCCTACGTGGGACTCGATCCCGGGACTCCAGGATAGTGCCCTGGGCCAAAGGCAGGCGCTAAACCACTGAGCCACCCAGGGATCACCCTCTTTGCTCTTTTTTTTAATTGAAAGTTTGCTTGTTTTCTTGTTGTTGAGTTGTAGGAGTTCTCTATATATTCTGGATAGTAATCCTTTATTAGAAATGTGAGTCACAAGTATTCTCTGCCATTCTGTGGGTTGCCTTTTTACTCTATTGATAATGTTTTTTGATTCATAAAAGTTTTTAATTTTGATGAGGTCCAATTCACCTATTTTGTTTGTTTGTTTTGTTGCCTGTCCTCTGGTGTCATACCCAAGAAATCATGGCTAAATTCAATGTCAGGAAGATTTTGCCCTGGTTTCCCTGAGAGTTTCCCTATAAATAGTTTCATATTTTTAGCCCTTACGTTTTGGTCTTTGATCCATTTTTTAGTTAACTTTTTGTATAAGATTAGGGACAAGCTTCATTCTTTAGTAGGTAGACATCGAGTTTCCCTGCCATCATTTGTTGGAAAAATTGTTCTTTACAACCCCATTGGATGGTCTTTTCACCCTTGTCAAAAATCATTTGATCATGTAGAGGGTTTATTTCTGGGCTCTCTATTACATCCCATTGGTCTATGTGTCTGTCTTTTATGCCAGTGCCACACAGTTTTGATTGTGGCTTTGTAATAGGTTTTGAAATCAAAAAGTGAGTACTCCAATTTGGTCCCTCTTTTTCAAGATTTTTCTGGCTGTTCATGATACCGTAAGATTCCTTTTGAATTTTAAGATGCATTTTTTTTTACTTCTGCCAAAAACATCATTGAGATTTTGATGGAGATTGTGTTGATTCCATAGATCACTTTGGAAAGTATTAACATCTTAGCAATATTGTCTTCAAATTCATGAACATAGGATGTCTTTCCATTTATTTATATCTTTTTTAATTTCTTTCACCAATGCTTTGTAACTTATATTGTACAAGTTTTTCACCTCCCTGTTAATTCCTGAGAATTTTATTCTTTTTAATGCTATTGTAAGTGGAACCATCTTAATTTCCTTTTAAAATTGTTCATTGTTGGTGTATAGGAATACAACATGTTGATTTTATATCCTCTTAATTTGTTTGTTTATTAGTTCTAGTAGAACTAATAAAATCTTTAGTTTTCCACGATATAATCATATAATCTGGGAACAGAAATAATTTTACTTCTTCCTTTCCATGTGAATGTCCTTTATTTCTCCTTCTTGCTGAATTGCTGGCTAGAACATTCATTAGTATGTTGAATAAAAGTAGTAACAGTGGACATCCTTACCTTATGCCTGATCTTAGAGGAAAAGCATTCTGTCTTTCACCATTGGGTATGATGTTAGCTAAGGGGTTTTCATGTATGTATTTTATTATATTGAGACAGTTTCTTTCTATTCCTAATTTCTTGAGTGTTTTATCATGAAAGAATGTTAGATTTTGTCAAATACTTTTTCTGCATCAATTGAGATGGTCATGTGTTTTCTTTTCCTTCATTCTTTTAATGTGGCATATTGATCAAATTAATCTGTTGAAACATTCTTATGCACAGAAATCAGTTGCATTTCTATACACTAACAATGAGGCTAAAGAAAGAGAAATTAAAATCAATCCCATTTACAATTGCACCCAAAAACATAAGATAACTAAGAACGAACCTAACCAAAAAGGTAAAGGTTCTGTATTCTAAAAACTACAGAACAGGGATCCCTGGGTGGCGCAGCGGTTTGGCGCTTGCCTTTGGCCCAGGGCGCGATCCTGGAGACCCGGGATCGAATCCCACATCGGGCTCCCGGTGCATGGAGCCTGCTTCTCTCTCTGCCTGTGTCTCTGCCTCTCTCTCTCTCGCTCTCTCTGTGTGTGTGACTATCATAAATAAATAAAAATTAAAAAAAAAAACCTACAGAACAGGGGGATACATGGGTGGCTCAGCAGTTTAGCGCCTGCCTTTGGCCCAGGGTGTGATCCTGGAGTCCTGGGATCAAGTACCCACATCAGGTGCCTGCATGGAGTCTGCTTCTCTCTGTCTGTGTCTCTGCCTCTCTCTCTCTCTGTCTTTCATGAATAAATAAATAAAATCTTAAAAAAAAAAACTACAGAACAACAACAAAAAACCTACAGAACACTTATAAAAGAAATTGAGGAAGACACATAGAGATGGAAAAACATTCCATGCTCATGGATTAGAAGAATAAATGTTATGAAAAAGTCTATGCTACTCAGAGCAATTTACACATTCAATGCAATCCCTATCAAAATACTAAGGACTTTTTTCACAGATTTGTATGGAACCAGAAAAGATCACAAATAGCCAGAGGAATGCTGGAAAAGAAAAACAAAGCTGGGGGTATCACAATGCCTGACTTACAGCTGTATTACAAAGCTGTGATCATCAAGACAGTGTACTGGCAAAAAACAAAAAACAAAAAACAGACACATAGATCAATGGTACAGAATAGAGAACCTAGAAATGGATCCTCAACTCTATGGTCAACTCATCTTCAACAAAGCAGGAAAGAGGGATCCCTGGGTGGCGCAGCCATTTAGCGCCTGCCTTTGGCCCAGGGCACGATCCTGGAGACCCAGGATCGAATCCCACGTCAGGCTTCCGGTGCATGAAGCCTGCTTCTCCCTCTGCCTATGTCTCTGCCTCTGTGTGTGTGTGTGTGTGTGTGTGTGTGTGTGTGTGTGTGTGTGACTATCATAAACAATAAAAAAATTAAAAAAAAAGCAGGAAAGAATATACACTGGAAATAGCTTCTTCAATTAAGTGGTGTTGGGAAAATTGGACAGCCACATGCATCACAATGAAACTGGACCATTCTTTTATACCATACATAAAGATAAACTCAAAATGGTTGAAAGAACTAAATTTGAGACAAGAATCCATCAAAATCCTAGAGGACAACACAGGCAACACCCTTTTTGAACTTGGCCACAGCAACTTCTTGCAAGACACATCTACGAAGGTAAAGGAAACAAAAGCAAAAATGAACTATTTGGACTTAATCAGGATAAAAAGCTCCTGCACAGCAAAGGAAACAGGCAACAAAACTGAAAGACAACCTACATAATGGGAGAAGATATTTGCAAATGACATATGAGGTAAAGGGCTAGTATCCAAGATCTATAAAGAACTTATCGGGATCCCTGGGTGGCGCAGTGGTTTAGTGCCTGCCTTTGGCTCAGGGCGCAATCCTGGAGACCCGGGATCGAATCCCATGTCGGGTTCCCAGTGCATGGAGCCTGCTTCTCCCTCTGCCTATGTCTCTGCCTCTCTCTCTCTCACTGTGTGCCTATAATAAATAAATAAATAAATAAATAAATAAATAAATAAATAAATAAATCTTATCAAACTTAACACTCAAAAAATAGACAATCCAGTCAAGAAATCGGCAGAAGACATGAACAGAAATTTCACCAAAGAAGACCTACACATGAGCAATAAGCACATGAAAAAATGCTCCACATCACTTGCCATCAGGGAAATACAATTCAAAACCACAATGAGATCCCACCTCACACCAGTGAGAATGGTGAAAATTAACAAGACAGGAAACAACAAATGTTGGAGAGGATGTGGAGAAGGGGGAGCCCTCTTGCACTCTTGGCTGAATGCAAGCTGGTACAACCACTATGAAAAACAGTGTGGAGGTTCCTTAAGAAGTTAAAAAATATAGCCAACCTATGACCCAGGTAATGCATTACTGCATATTTGCCCCAAAGATACAGATGTGGTGAAACACTGGGACACCTGCACCCCAATGTTCACAGCAGCAATGTCCACAGTAGCCAAACTGTGGAAGGAGCCATGATGCCCTTTGACAGATGAATGGATAAAGTGGATGGATAAAGAATATATATATATATATATATATATATTTTGGTATATGCCAGAATATTACTCACCATTTGCTTCAATGTGGATGGAACTAGAGGGCATTATGCTGAGTGAAATAAGTCAATTGGAGAAAGACGATTATCATATGGTTTCACTCATATGTGGAATATAAGAAATAGTGAAAGAGACCATAAGGGAAGGGGAGGAACTGAGTGGCAAAAAAATTAGAGAGGAAGATAAACCGCAAAAGAATCCTAACTCTGGGGGAAAAAACCCAAATGGTTGTAGAAGAGGAGGCGGGTGGGAGGTTAAGGTAACTAGGTAATGGGCATTAAGGAGGACACATGATGAGATGAGAGCACTGGGTATTATACCATCTGCTGACAAACTGAATTTAAATAAAAATTTTTAAAAAGGAACATTCTTGCATTACAAGTAGAAATCCCATTTGATCATAGTGTATATTTCCTTCAATATGGAGAAATTCAATCTGCTAGTATTCTTTTTTTTTTTTTTTTTTAATCTGCTAGTATTCTGTTGAGGATTTTTGCATCAATGTTCATAGTGGATATTGGTACATTGTTTTCTTTACTCATTTTGTCTTTGTCAGTTTTATCATCAAAGAAATGCTGGCCTTGGAATAAATTAGGAAGTTTTCTCCTTTACAACTTGTTGGGAAAGTATGAGAGGGGTTGGTATTAGTTCTTCATTAAGTGTTTGGTAGAATTCACCAATAAAGCCAACAGATCCAAGCCTTTTCTTTGTTAGGAGGTTTTTGGTTACTGACATAATGTCCGTATGGGTTATAGGTCTATTCAGGTGTTTTATTTCTTCATAATTCCATCTTGGTAGATTCTGTCTTTCTAAGAACCTGTCCATGTCATCTAGATTATCCAATATTTTGGCTTATCATTGTTCATAGCACTCTCTTACAATCCTTTTCATATCTATAGAATTAGCAGTAATCCATTTTAATGTCTAATTTTAGTAATTTGAGTCTTTTTTTCTTACTTAATCTTATAAGCTTATTTTCAAGGTGTGAATTTGCTTAAATTTAGCTCCAACAGTGGGTGAGTGAATGTATCACATAATTCCCTTATCAATGTCCCAATGCCCCCCCACCCACCATGTATGGACATTGAAAAAAAAGAACAAGTCTCAGAAAAGAATTAGATTCTGAAAGCCTGTTTTTCTTAGAGACTCATTCAGAATATCCACACCAACCTCTGGAACCCAGACTATTATCAGCCTTTCTTTTTCTTTCTAGCTCTTTGAAAAGTTGCCCACAGTTCTGAGCCAGAAGGAAAAGCAGGCATCTCTAATTTAGCACAGACTGGATAGCTGACTTGGGAAGAGAGTAACTTGCCTCTACACCCTAGGGCTCACTCCTGCCCCAGGATGGCCAGGGCCCTCTTCTACCATGGTGTAGCCTCACACCACAGTCTTCCCTTCTCTACTCCAAGTACAAGTTTCTGTGTCCCAGGCTGGGGCACTGCTTCAAGAACTGACTAATCCAATGAAGTTATCCAGGCTAAGACTCTAACGAGCTGTAACAGGTTTAATTCAATAAAACCCTTAAATTTTAATTCAGTCTCAGTGCATTAAGCCAGAGGAGGAAATAATCGAGTTTCATGTGGCAAGACAGGTTGGTGAAAGGAGAGGCTTGGGATGTGGAAAACACCTTCTTAGTAATGGTCATGATATTGAGCAATAGCTAAGAAATTGGAAACAGAGGGGGGAGGAGCAAGATGGCGGAGGAGTAGGGTCTCCAAATCACCTGTCTCCACCAAACTACCTAGAAAACCTTCAAATTATCCTGAAAATCTATGAATTCGGCCTGAGATTCAAAGAGAGACCAGCTGGAATGCTACAGTGAGAAGAGTTCGCGCATCTATCAAGGTAGGAAGACGGGGAAAAAGAAATAAAGGAACAAAGGCCTCCAAGGGGGAGGGGCCCCGCGAGGAGCCGGGCTGAGGCCGGGGCGAGTGTCCCCAGGACAGGAGAGCCCCGTCCCGGAGGAGCAGGAGCTGCACCGACCTTCCCGGGGGAAAGGGGCTCGTGGGGAGTTGGAGCAGGACCAGGAGGGCGGGGATGCCCTCGGGTTCCCCGGGACAGTAACAGCAACTGCGCGCCCAGGAGAGTGCGCCGAGCTCCCTAAGGGCTGCAGCGCGCACGGCGGGACCCGGAGCAGCTGAAGGGGCTCGGGCGGCGGCTCCGCGGAGGGGGCTGCGCGGCCCCGGGAGCAGCTCGGAGGGGCTCGGGCAGAAGAAGAGGCTCCGTGCGGAGGGGGCTGCGCGGTTCCAGGAGCAGCTCGGAGGGGCTCGGGCGGCGGCTCCGCGGAGGGGGTTGCGCGGCCCGGGAGCGCGAATCCACCAGCGCAGGCTCCGGAGCACAGGGCGCCGGGACACAGCCCAGGATCCGGCCTCCCCGGGGACAGGCAGAGGCTGGGAGGGCCCAGGACCGCAAGGACGCTCCTGCCCCAGCTGAGCAGATCAGCGGCCCCGCCCCGGAGCCTCCAGGCCCTGCAGACGGAGTTCCTGCCGGAGCTGAATCCAGGTTTCCAGAGCTGCCCCGCCACTGGGGCTGTTCCTCCTGCGGCCTCACGGGGTAAACAACCCCCACCGAGCCCTGCACCAGGCAGGGGCACAGCAGCTCCCCCAACTGCTAACACCTGAAAATCAGCACAGCAGGCCCCTCCCCCAGAACACCAGCTAGACGGACAACTTCCAGGAGAAGCCAAGGGACTTAAAGAACACAGAATCAGAAGATACTCCCCGGTGGTTCTTTTTTTGTTTGTTTGTTTTTGTTTTTGTTTTTGTTTTTGTTTTTGTTTTGTTTTGCTTTTTGATTTGTTTCCTTCCCCCACCCCCTTTTTTTCTCCTTTCTTTTTCTTTCTCTTTTTCTTCTTTTTTTTTTTTTTTTCGTTTTTTTTTTTCTTTTTCTTCCCTTTTTTTTTCTCTTTCTCTTTTCTTTCCTTCTTTCTCTCCTCTCTTTTTCTCTTTTTCCCAATACAACTTGCTTTTGGCCACTCTGCACTGAGCAAAATGACTAGAAGGAAAACCTCACCTCAAAAGAAAGAATCAGAAACAGTCCTCTCTCCCACAGAGTTACAAAATCTGGATTACAATTCAATGTCAGAAAGCCAATTCAGAAGCACTATTATACAGCTACTGGTGGCTCTAGAAAAAAGTATAAAGGACTCAAGAGACTTCATGACTGCAGAATTTAGAGCTAATCAGGCAGAAATTAAAAACCAATTGAATGAGATGCAATCCAAACTAGAAGTCCTAACGACGAGGGTTAACGAGGTGGAAGAACGAGTGAGTGACCTAGAAGACAAGTTGACAGCAAAGAGGGAAACTGAGGAAAAAAGAGACAAACAATTAAAAGACCATGAAGATAGATTAAGGGAAATAAACGACAGCCTGAGGAAGAAAAACCTACGTTTAATTGGGGTTCCCGAGGGCGCCGAAAGGGACAGAGGGCCAGAATATGTATTTGAACAAATTCTAGCTGAAAACTTTCCTAATCTGGGAAGGGAAACAGGCATTCAGATCCAGGAAATAGAGAGATCCCCCCCTAAAATCAATAAAAACCGTTCAACACCTCGACATTTAATTGTGAAGCTTGCAAATTCCAAAGATAAGGAGAAGATCCTTAAAGCAGCAAGAGACAAGAAATCCCTGACTTTTATGGGGAGGAGTATTAGGGTAACAGCAGACCTCTCCACAGAGACCTGGCAGGCCAGAAAGGGCTGGCAGGATATATTCAGGGTCCTAAATGAAAAGAACATGCAACCAAGAATACTTTATCCAGCAAGGCTCTCATTCAAAATGGAAGGAGAGATAAAGAGCTTCCAAGACAGGCAGCAACTAAAAGAATATGTGACCTCCAAACCAGCTCTGCAAGAAATTTTAAGGGGGCCTCTTAAAATTCCCCTTTAAGAAGAAGTTCAGTGGAACAGTCCACAAAAACAAAGACTGAATAGATATCATGATGACACTAAACTCATATCTCTCAATAGTAACTCTGAATGTGAACGGGCTTAATGACCCCATCAAAAGGCGCAGGGTTTCAGACTGGATAAAAAAGCAGGACCCATCTATTTGCTGTCTACAAGAGACTCATTTTAGACAGAAGGACACCTACAGCCTGAAAATAAAAGGTTGGAGAACCATTTACCATTCGAATGGTCCTCAAAAGAAAGCAGGGGTAGCCATCCTTATATCAGATAAACTAAAATTTACCCCAAAGACTGTAGTGAGAGATGAAGAGGGACACTATATCATACTTAAAGGATCTATTCAACAAGAGGACTTAACAATCCTCAATATATATGCTCCGAATGTGGGAGCTGCCAAATATATAAATCAATTATTAACCAAAGTGAAGAAATACTTAGATAATAATACACTTATACTTGGTGACTTCAATCTAGCTCTTTCTATACTTGATAGGTCTTCTAAGCAAAACATCTCCAAAGAAACGAGAGCTTTAAATGATACACTGGACCAGATGGATTTCACAGATATCTACAGAACTTTACATCCAAACTCAACTGAATACACATTCTTCTCAAGCGCACATGGAACTTTCTCCAGAATAGACCACATATTGGGTCACAAATCGGGTCTGAACCGATACCAAAAGATTGGGATTGTCCCCTGCATATTCTCGGACCATAATGCCTTGAAATTAGAACTAAATCACAACAAGAAGTTTGGAAGGACCTCAAACACATGGAGGTTAAGGACCATCCTGCTAAAAGATAAAAGGGTCAACCAGGAAATTAAGGAAGAATTAAAAAGATTCATGGAAACTAATGAGAATGAAGATACAACCGTTCAAAATCTTTGGGATGCAGCAAAAGCAGTCCTAAGGGGGAAATACATCGCAATACAAGCATCCATTCAAAAACTGGAAAGAACTCAAATACAAAAGCTAACCTTACACATAAAGGAGCTAGAGAAAAAACAGCAAATAGATCCTACACCCAAGAGAAGAAGGGAGCTAATAAAGATTCGAGCAGAACTCAACGAAATCGAGACCAGAAGAACTGTGGAACAGATCAACAGAACCAGGAGTTGGTTCTTTGAAAGAATTAATAAGATAGATAAACCATTAGCCAGCCTTATTAAAAAGAAGAGAGAGAAGACTCAAATTAATAAAATCAGGAATGAGAAAGGAGAGATCACTACCAACACCAAGGAAATACAAACGATTTTAAAAACATATTATGAACAGCTATACGCCAATAAATTAGGCAATCTAGAAGAAATGGACGCATTCCTGGAAAGCCACAAACTACCAAAACTGGAACAGGAAGAAATAGAAAACCTGAACAGGCCAATAACCAGGGAGGAAATTGAAGCAGTCATCAAAAACCTCCCAAGACACAAGAGTCCAGGGCCAGATGGCTTCCCAGGAGAATTTTATCAAACGTTTAAAGAAGAAATCATACCTATTCTCCTAAAGCTGTTTGGAAAGATAGAAAGAGATGGAGTACTTCCAAATTCGTTCTATGAAGCCAGCATCACCTTAATTCCAAAGCCAGACAAAGACCCCGCCAAAAAGGAGAATTACAGACCAATATCCCTGATGAACATGGATGCAAAAATTCTCAACAAGATACTGGCCAATAGGATCCAACAGTACATTAAGAAAATTATTCACCATGACCAAGTAGGATTTATCCCTGGGACACAAGGCTGGTTCAACACCCGTAAAACAATCAATGTGATTCATCATATCAGCAAGAGAAAAACCAAGAACCATATGATCCTCTCATTGGATGCAGAGAAAGCATTTGACAAAATACAGCATCCATTCCTGATCAAAACTCTTCAGAGTGTAGGGATAGAGGGAACATTCCTCGACATCTTAAAAGCCATCTATGAAAAGCCCACAGCAAATATCATTCTCAATGGGGAAGCACTGGGAGCCTTTCCCCTAAGATCAGGAACAAGACAGGGATGTCCACTCTCACCACTGCTATTCAACATAGTACTGGAAGTCCTAGCCTCAGCAATCAGACAACAAAAAGACATTAAAGGCATTCAAATTGGCAAAGAAGAAGTCAAACTCTCCCTCTTCGCCGATGACATGATACTCTACATAGAAAACCCAAAAGTCTCCACCCCAAGATTGCTAGAACTCATACAGCAATTCGGTAGCGTGGCAGGATACAAAATCAATGCCCAGAAGTCAGTGGCATTTCTATACACTAACAATGAGACTGAAGAAAGAGAAATTAAGGAGTCAATCCCATTTACAATTGCACCCAAAAGCATAAGATACCTAGGAATAAACCTCACCAAAGATGTAAAGGATCTATACCCTCAAAACTATAGAACACTTCTGAAAGAAATTGAGGAAGACACAAAGAGATGGAAAAATATTCCATGCTCATGGATTGGCAGAATTAATATTGTGAAAATGTCAATGTTACCCAGGGCAATATACACGTTTAATGCAATCCCTATCAAAATACCATGGACTTTCTTCAGAGAGTTAGAACAAATTATTTTAAGATTTGTGTGGAATCAGAAAAGACCCCGAATAGCCAGGGGAATTTTAAAAAAGAAAACCATATCTGGGGGCATCACAATGCCAGATTTCAGGTTGTACTACAAAGCTGTGGTCATCAAGACAGTGTGGTACTGGCACAAAAACAGACGCATAGATCAGTGGAACAGAATAGAGAATCCAGAAGTGGACCCTGAACTTTATGGGCAACTAATATTCGATAAAGGAGGAAAGACTATCCATTGGAAGAAAGACAGTCTCTTCAATAAATGGTGCTGGGAAAATTGGACATCCACATGCAGAAGAATGAAACTAGACCACTCTCTTTCACCATACACAAAGATAAACTCAAAATGGATGAAAGATCTAAATGTGAGACAAGATTCCATCAAAATCCTAGAGAAGAACACAGGCAACACCCTTTTTGAACTCGGCCATAGTAACTTCTTGCAAGATACATCCACGAAGGCAAAAGAAACAAAAGCAAAAATGAACTATTGGGACTTCATCAAGATAAGAAGCTTTTGCACAGCAAAGGATACAGTCAACAAAACTCAAAGACAACCTACAGAATGGGAGAAGATATTTGCAAATGACATATCAGATAAAGGGCTAGTTTCCAAGATCTATAAAGAACTTTTTAAACTCAACACCAAAGAAACAAACAATCCAATCATGAAATGGGCAAAAGACATGAACAGAAATCTCACAGAAGAAGACATAGACATGGCCAACATGCACATGAGAAAATGCTCTGCATCACTTGCCATCAGGGAAATACAAATCAAAACCACAATGAGATACCACCTCACACCAGTGAGAATGGGAAAAATTAACAAGGCAGGAAACAACAAATGTTGGAGAGGATGTGGAGAAAAGGGAACCCTCTTACACTGTTGGTGGGAATGTGAACTGGTGCAGCCACTGTGGAAAACTGTGTGGAGGTTCCTCAAACAGTTAAAAATATACCTGCCCTACGACCCAGCAATTGCACTGTTGGGGATTTACCCCAAAGATACAAATGCAATGAAACGCTGGGACACCTGCACCCCGATGTTTCTAGCAGCAATGGCCACGATAGCCAAACTGTGGAAGGAGCCTCGGTGTCCAACGAAAGATGAATGGATAAAGAAGATGTGGTTTATGTATACAATGGAATATTACTCAGCTATTAGAAATGACAAATACCCACCATTTGCTTCAACGTGGATGGAACTGGAGGGTATTATGCTGAGTGAAGTAAGTCAGTCGGAGAAGGACAAACATTATATGTTCTCATTCATTTGGGGAATATAAATAATAGTGAAAGGGAAAATAAGGGAAGGGAGAAGAAATGTGTGGGAAATATCAGAAAGGGAGACAGAACATAAGGACTGCTAACTCTGGGAAACGAACTAGGGGTGGTGGAAGGGGAGGAGGGCGGGGGGTGGGAGTGAATGGGTGACGGGCACTGGGTGTTATTCTGTATGTTAGTAAATTGAACACCAATAAAAAAAAAAAAAAAAAAAAAAAAAAAAAAAAGATCCTCCACAATGCAGCCTGCTCTAGTAATGAGTATTGTCTTCACTCTTTCCCAGTGCAAATCCTTTACTTTATCTGGGTCAAACATTTCCTTGGTTCCTGAACAAATCACACTCACTTTTCTCCTATAATTCTCATCTCTTCTTGGACTCTGCATTGCCACACACTAAGTAGGTTAGCCATTTGGGTTCTCCACTCCCAGAAATTTCAAAGCCTTTCTGATATCATTTTTTTAATTTCTTTTTTTATTGGTGTTCAATTTTTCAACATACAGAGTAACACCCAGTGTTCATCCTGTCAAGTGCCCACCTCAGTGCCCGCCACCCAGTCACCCCCACCCCCCGCTCACCTCCTCTTCCACCACCCCTAGTTCGTTTCCCAGAGTTAGGAGTCTTTTATGTTCTGTCTCCCTTTTTTTTTTTTTTTTTTTTTTATTGGTGTTCAATTTGTCAACATACAGAATAACACCCAGTGCTCATCCCGCCAAGTGCCCTCATGTCATTTTAATTGTTCTTTGTAAAACATGAGCACTTGACCCTACTAGACATTAGTTCATATGCTGCTTTGACCATCAGGAATTACACTGATGTGCTCATACGTTATCCAGAAAATCCAAATTCCTGTGGTAAACAACTGTATCTTGTGTTAGTTTTATACTACTTTTAAAGCCTGGCCAAATGTCTACCAAAAAAAAAAAAAATGTACAAATGAATATGTTAAATTTTCTAAGAGTATAGAGATTTTATAGAGATTGGTAGAAACAGTAAGTTTTTAAAACAAGAGTTCTGTAGAACACAGCACATGAAATTTTAGGGGGCAACAATAAGACATAGGTTTGAGTATTTGTTTTAGATATGACTTCACAGCCTGATTCACATGTTCTTTGATATACTATTTTTATTCATTATACAAAAAACATGATATTGGTGTGTGATATGTTTGGGAATAATGGCATGTTTGTATGAAATTTCTTTTAAATGTCAATAATCCAAAATAAAAGGGGCAATTTTGATTTATATTAAAAAAAAAAAAAAAAAAAAAAGAAATTGGAAACACTGGAGAATCTTCGGGACATTAATGGCCAGCAAGGGTCAGGGCTGGAAAGTGGGAATAGAGAGCGATGATAGAAAACAAATTTTTGGAGCAGTCCAGGACAGATCAGAAAGTATTTCCAAAACTGCCTCATCTATCTTTTCACTCTCCCTCCAATGATTTCAGGAGAGGGATTCAACAACATATTATGCTGGCATGTTGTCCCCACCTGAGAATCACTAAAATCAGTTCTTTTTTTTTTTTTTAATTTATTTATTCATGATAGTCACACACAGAGAGAGAGAGAGAGAGAGGCAGAGACACAGGCAGAGGGAGAAGCAGGCTCCATGCACCGGGAGCCCGATGTGGGATCGATCCCGGGTCTCCAGGATCACGCCCTGGGCCAAAGGCAGGCGCCAAACCGCTGCGCCACCCAGGGATCCCTAAAATCAGTTCTTATGGAATGACCAACTTCTAGGTTGACTAGGCTTCCTCGTTTGCCTGGGACCTTCTTAAGTTTAGCACTAAGAATCTCATTTCTCAGGAAACCACTCAGTTCCAGGCAAACAGGGATTTTTGGTCAATCTAGATCTGACCCACACCTTTGGGATGCCCATCAAAACACTCCCGCCTTTCCAGAGGTCCATCTGTCTCCCTCACTCCCTCCCATCTTCATAGGTGGCACCCCAGCACAGGTTTTCACACAGCCAATTGGACAAGTTATACCAAATATACAGGCCAATATAAGCTGAGCCAGTCAAAGACTGGTTCACAGAAACTCTCATTGGAATTCAGAGAGAACAACAACAATGGTAAGAAGTGGAAGAAGATTGATTAATACTATTTGAATACTTGCCATGTGCCAGGTTCTGTTCTAAGTGCTCTGCATGTAGTAACTTACTCCTCACACCCACCGTGTGAGTGCTACTGTTCTCATCATTTTGTTGGAGAAGTGAGGTAACATGCCCAAGTGGTACAGCTAATAAACAGTAGCCCTGAGTTTGAAACTCAGGCAGAGTGTTTCCAGAATTCTCTCACTCAAATACTTAGTCTACTCAGCTTGACCCCTCTTCTTGGTTTCCATAAGTGGCATTCCTAGGAAAAGAGTCAAATTTGGGAGCAGTAGCCATGTTTTTCTATGTCTGGAGAAGCAAAGAAGGCCAGTAGATATAAGGGAGAGAGACAGTCAGAGAAGGGCCACGTGCCTCGGAACTGGGGGGCCCCTGAACCCTGAACACATCCAGACCTAAGTCTTGCACACACTTCCTGTCCCATGGCTCTATGGAGCACCCCTGAGCTCTTACATTTGTGGGGAAGCTGATTAGATTTGGTTTCTGGTCCTGAAAATCAAATAGTCCCAATCCAACAAGACTGAGTTGGTAAGGCAAGGTAATTAAGAGCAGGCTAAAAACAAAACTGTTTATGCTCAAATCCCAGATTCCCACTCCCTAGCTGAATGTCCCTGGATAAGTTTTGTGACTGCTTGGAACTTCAATTTCTCTGTAAAGCAGGAGCCCAATTCTACCCTTGCACTGGTCCTGGAGAAGACTAAATGAGATAAATTCTGCAGAAGAGATATTTGCCTCTTTATGAGCCATGTAGCAGGGCCTCCTTTCTCCTCTCAGGAGTGGGAAGTTGTTTGTCTCTATCCTGGGCAGGAGACAGCAGGGAGAGGCCAAGGCCTTCCTTGTAGCAAGTCTCTGAATGGGAGATTCACCTGGGGTCTGTCATTACCTCTGCCTGACATCCCTGAGGAGAGCAGATGCCCTAGGGGCAGCACGGGACCACAGTTCTCAAATTTGAAGTCAGCAGGACTGGGAAAGCTGACTTTTTTGGCTCAAGTGGAAATGGAGGAAGGCTTACTAGCAGGAGACAAAGTTGGGCAAAGACCTTATGCGCTACCCCTCCATGCACCCTCCCTCCCCTAGCAGTGAGCATTTCCAGCCTGACTACAGGAATTTTCACTAGAAAGTTTTCTCTGGGATGCAGCAGTGGGGTAGAGGAGACACACACACACACACAACCTAGAGGCCAAGATGAAGGTAGAAGCCTTTAAAGTTAGATCCAATTTGGTTCTCAAAGTGTGTCCTTGGACCAACAGCATCAGCAGCCCCAAGAAATGTATTAGAAATACAAATTCTCAGGCTCTTACTCCAGACCTACTGGATCTAAAACCTGAAGGTGGGGACCCAATACTCTGTGTTCTAAAAAGTCCTCCAGACAATTCTGATACAGGCTCAAGACTGAAAAGCACTGATTGGAGAACAATGGCTTGTCAGAAGGATGTAGAAACTCCCAGACTCAAAGATTATAACCAGATGAGCTCTCTCACTGTGAGAGCAGCCCAAAGCAAATACATGAGAGGCTGAGCCTGGCTGACCACAGCCTGTGACCCTCTATGCCCCATGCAATATCCAAACCAATAGGAAGTGGGCAGCACAGTGGCCTGCTGACAGAGCCCCCCAGAGCCTGGATCCTGGACTTCATAGTAGTTAGTGGCCACAGAGACTCGCAGGAGGCACTACAAGGGCTGTTCAATGGCTGGCCCTGGGATAGGAGCCTTATCATCCTTTTCCAGTCTTGTGTACTGTACGCCCATGACAGCTGTGAGTGCATTCTCATACTCCCCTTCACCAACAGGTAGTTTTTGTTCTTAACAGCCATCCTATTCTTCCTCTACCATTGCACACCCAGTGTTCTAGGGCTGACCTGCAAGTCTTTCAGACACAGGTGGCTGCACTAGAAGGCATTCCATTTAAAGCTAATGGATTAGGGTCCAGATACAGTAGTCCTGGCACAGCGTGCCAGAGGTGATATCTCAGCCTTGACTCCTTTTGGGGAATTCCCATGGGTATGAGTGTCTTTGAAGGCATAGGTGTGAAAGGTACTGATAGCCAGGGAAATAGACCCCAGTGGACACTGACAGCTGCCTCTTCTGTATCTATTTTACTTCTTAACTTCCATTCACATATCCACTGTCTAGTCCCCCATGATTCAAGGGAAGCCAACCTGCTCCCCAGTTCCAGGGGTAAAGTGCAAAGGTAATCCAACCACCCTCTTCAGTAACTGGCTCAGGACCGTGGTCCTAGCCAAACAGCCTCCACACCACAAGGCATAGATGCATGGCTTAATCATGGGAGAAGGCCTGCCAGAGCCTCGGGCTAGTTTTCTTACCCTTAAGAAAGAGCTGCTATAATTCTTTCTCTCTTGCATCAAGAATTTCTGTCTCCTCTGGACTAATCCCATCAGCAAAGAAACATACTTTTACTCCTCTCAGTTTAAAAAAATTTCTCTTGATTCCTCTCTCCTGCTAGTTACCCTCCATTTCTCTGCTCCCTTGGCAACGCAACTCTCAGAATCACTCATGCCAACTATCTCTTCTCCCCTCTCTCTCACACCCACTGATTAGGGTTTCTGTCCCCACCGCCCCACTCCCATACCTTCATCAATGTCATGACACCAGATGTGCTAAATCTGACCTCCGTCCCCCTCCTCCCTGACTGTTGAGCGGCACCAGACACAGCAGGTAACCCCCTTCTTTGTACCTTCTCTTCACTGGCTTCCAGAACATCCCTCTTCCTCCTGAAAACTTTTCAATGAGGCCTAATTACCCTACAGAGTTCCACATCCTCTCATCACCTTCTCTCACCTTCTTCTCATCACTTTATGACATCCACATAATAGACTGACTTACCCCAGTTACTGCCATCTGCCTTCCCCTTCTAGAACATGAGCCTCATGGGCAATACATCTGCACCTGTTCCATTCACTGATTTAACTCTAGCACCTAGAACAGTACCGTGCATGTGGTAAGTACCCAATAAATATTTGCTGGAAGAATGAGTGAATGAGTGAATGAATGAATGAATGAATGAGATGGCCTCTCTTCCTCTGAGCACTGTGAGGCACAGACACAAAGGTTGAAATGTGCTCACAGCCTGATGATAGTTTCCACACAAAGTAGAAGGCAGAGCCAAAAGAATGGCAAGGATGGCTGTGGGGTCTGAGGATCCAAATCTGATGCCTGAGCCAATCAGTCCCCTGGCGGGGTAAGCTGCTTGGACAGACATTTTTGCTACTAGCAGCTAAAACACCTTCTGTGATTGAGGAGGGTTTAGACAGTTGTTTATGAAGACTTCAAGAAATCACTCCACAGGGAGTTAAAGCAGTGACAGATGCTCAGGAGGTGGGGTGCAGGGGCAGGTTGTGGGAGTCTCAGATTTGCCCACCACATGAGCCTATGGACCCCAAAGTTCATTATTCTTTCTGCTGACTTCTTTTTTTTAGGATTTTATTTATGTATTCATTACAGACACAGAGAGAGAGAGAGAGGCAGAGGCATAGGCAGAGGGAGAAGCAGACTCCCTGCAGGGAGCCCAATGTGGGACTCGATCCCTGGACTCTGGGATCAAGCCCTGAGCCAAAGGCATACGCTCAATCACTGAGCCACCCAGGCATTCCATATACTAACTCCTTCCATTGGTCTCACTGCAAGTCCTATGTGGAATTTATTCTACTATCATCCCATGTGAACAGTGGCCTCATTAGCATTCATCCCAGTTTACAATTAGGCAGGCAGCTGAAAATAAACCCCTCAAGAAGTACCAGCCATCAGAGGATGCAGCCCTCTTGTGAGCAAGGGCACAGGCAGGCAGGTAGGCACTTGGGGACATGGGCAAGTGTGCAAGGATGCTGTGAAAACATCAGAGTCTTCATGAAAGCCCTCATTGAAGCCTCTCCTCTTCATCCCATGTTCCCAGCAGTGCTCCCTTCAGCATGCCTATCTACTCTCAGCCTGTACAGTGCCTCTGCTCCACTCATGAGGCTTCCTTTGTCCCCCTGTCTCTCTCCAGACCACACAGCACCTTGCCACAAGGTGGGTCTTCTACACTTTCACAGTGACTCATGGTTGGGAGATAGCTTACGTAGTAGTTAAAGCATAACTCTGTGCTCAGAGATCCGACCCCCCAGTTCTGGCTCCCACATCTCCTCCTAGGCGACCTGTGATGAACCCAAGAACTTCTCTGAACCTTGGATTCTCCACTGTGAAAGGAGCATGAACCAAGGTTTTATCTGCAATCTGTAAGCCCCTCATCTGAGCAAGGCAGCCCCCAGGAACTATTGAACTGTTCTGCTATTCTGTAGCTTTCTGTGGCCTTCTACTGCTCATGCTTCCAGTCTAAGCCCCTCCATCACCTTTGGGCTACCCTTGACCTGGCCTTCCCTGCTACCCACATGTCCCTCTACTTAACCTAGGCTAGGCCTCTCCCAGGATGCTCATCCTTCACTCTCTTCCTACCCAAACACCACCATCTTTCCCCTTCTAGTGCTCTCCTCATGCTCTGCTTCCTCCAGGAAGCCCACTCTGATAACCAGCTCGGTCTGAGCTCCCCTTTCTCTTGGCCCCTGCAAGGTTTGAGTCTATTTCCTCATATTTAGATCAATGTGTATGACAGAGTAACCTCTCCATTTATGCTCCTCAGACTGTTGACCCATCTCATGCCTGTAGCTTGCAGAAGTTTACCAATAAGGCAGATCAGTGATGTAACAAAAACAGAGACTGCAAAACTGTATGGCCCTGGATAAGCTAGCTACTCAACTTCTCTGAGTCTCAGGTTGGTTGTCAAGAGAAATGGGAATTTTAAAAAGTGTTTTTTGTACAATGGAATAAAAAAAGGAGATCATGCCATTTGCAACAATGTGGATGGACCTAGAGGGTGTTATGCTAAGGGAAATAAGTCAAAGACAAATACCATATGATTTCACTTATATGACTTATATGTGGAATCTAAAAAACAAAAACAAACAAACAAAAACTGCCCAGAAATAGACCCTATGTACAGGGAACAAACTGATGGTTGCCAGAGAGGAGGGAGGTGAGAGGTTGGACAAAATGGATGAGGGGGCATGGAAGGCACAGACTTCTGGCTATGGAGTGAGTAAGTCACAGGGAATAAAGGTACAGTGTAAGGAATATACTGTAGCGGCATTCTATGGCGGCAGATGTCAGCCACAGTTGTGGTGAGCATAGCATAACATAGACTTATCCAATCAAAATGTTGTACACCTGAAACTAACGTAACATTGTGTGCCAACTATACTTCAACTGGAAAAAAGAAAGATGTTTATGGGGACGCTATGAGGATTAAATGAGGGAACAAATAGAAGACATCTACCACAGTTTCTGGCATTTAATAGATGGGAACCAATATTGCCATCACCTTTGAAAAGGGCTTCTTTCCTCTCTGTACAAAAATTTATATTCCAAGTGTTTTCCCCAGGCTTTACTAACCAATTCTTTAGATAAGTTATAACGTATTCCAGTGTCTACAAAACTGCCTCTCATTCTGAGAATTCTAACTATGCAGGGATTTCAAAGAAGGGGCATGAATGCTCCCACCACCTCCACCCACCATGACATTCTCCTCTACTGAGCCTGAGTCTAGCCTCAGAATCTTCCTTAGCACGATTCTCAAAGCAATCACCACTAACAAATCAGAATAGGCAAACGTTAAATAATAAAGAATTTGACTGGTCTTTGTCCATGGTTCCTGAGAGGTAACCTCTAAATCCTTGGGATTTCCTGAGTACTGGGAGTATCTTGGCTATTCATGGTGGGCCCTGGTAATTTATGCTGCAACTCCTGATGGCCCTGAGATAGTTTCAGGATGGGGGCCAGCTACCTCAGAAAGGCCAACCATGATCAGAGGGAAGGGGCTTTGAGCCACATGGTATCATGATCTTGAGGGTATTGTGCTAAGCAAAATAAGTCAATGAAAGAAAGATAAAAACTGTATGATTTCACTCATTTATGGAATCTAATGAAACAAACAAAGTAAACAACATGAAAAACTCATAGAGAACAGACTGATAGTTACCAGAAGGGAAAAGGATTGGAGGTGAGCAAAATGAGTGAAAGGGGTCAATGTACAGTGATGGATGATAACTAGACTTTTGGTGGTGATCACTTTCTACTGCATACAGATGTCGAATTATAATGTTGTACACTTGAAACTTATATAATGTTTTATACCAGTTTTACTTCAAGTTTTTAAAAAAGAGAGAAAAAATAGCGAACAGGAGCTGCTCTGTGTCTGAACACCTTTGCCAGAGTCCATTTTTTTTAAAGATTTAATTTATTTATTCATGAGAGACAGAGAGAGAGAGAGAGGCAGAGACACAGGCAGAGGGAGAAGCAGGCTCCATGCAGGGAGCCTGACGTGGGACTCGATCCTGGGACTCCAGGATCACACCCTAGGCCGAAGGCAGTGCCAAACCTCTGAGCCACCCAGTCTGCCCACCAGAGTCCATTATTAATGCCTCTGGGGACCACCCCAACCAGTGGGAGATGGGAACAGCATATGTTCCAGCTCCTGATCTTCCAGTGAATAATCCTTGAAAGTGGCCCAGTAACATGAGGTGACAACCTCAAAATCTTACCTGATACTGGTTTTGTCTCCTTCTCTATCTCACTTTGCCCCATCCTCTATGTCCTGCTTCCCTTTGGGACCAGTTCCCAAATAAACTTCCTGTGCCCACATGCTTTCTCAGAGTCTGCTTCCAGAAGAACAGAAACTAAAGCTGAAGGCTGGGCTCTTCAGAGCTGTGGTCCATAGTATAGCTGAGGAGGTCCAGAGCTCTCTGCCAGCCTCCAGCCTGGTGAGAGTCTGGAGGGAAAGACAATGGTGGTGTGGCCTTCCCAAGGACAACAAAGGAATTTTGAGAACTCGTGGGGTACAGAGTCTTTGAGAGGGTCACAAACACAGTGGGAGCTGCCTCAGCCCCTCCCAGCACAAAGCCATGGCTGGACAAGAAGACCTCCCATGAGAGCTGCCCAAGAAAGAGTACAGAGAGAGTAAGACCCCACTTAGGTCCAGGGCAGGCTGCTCTGTCCTGCGCCCATTGGACACCACCCCCTTTTGGACCTAATAACCCGGGGACCTTTGCCAGACCTATCTACAAGGTAGCCTCCAACCCATGCCAGGGCTGTTTTCTTGTGTGTACAGACCACACTCTGTCCAAAAGTGTGAGGGGTGGGCACCCACCCTGCTCAACAGCAGCCAGAGTGATAGGAGGTTTTTCTGAGCCCTCCACCTGAGAGCTTCCTGTTTTATTTATTTATTTTTTAAGCTTCCTGTTTTAAATCACAGAACTACCCTGCCTGTGCCAGCAGAGGTTCTGACTCTACCTAAGAAGGCTCCAGAGGGAAAGACCTCCAGGAGAAGAGGCCTGTGGAAGGACGCACATCACCATTGGCTTCATTCTCGGGGGCCTCTCCGGGATTCACTGCCAGTTTCAGATTGAAGAAAATGCCAGCAGAGATTTTAGTGGTTGAAGGGAGAGTGTGTGAGAGGACAGCTCTCTAGCCGCCCAAAAGAAGGGTATGGAGTGGATACCCTCCCACCCACCACGCACCACCCCCGCAAACCCTGCCTCACTGGCTACCTTGTGGGCTCCTGATCTGACCACGGGGCCCTCCAGGGGTCTTGGCACAGAGCAGGTGCTCCCAAAACAATGACAGCCAACCACCACAAGACGTTCACTCTCCACTCAAAGTGAAAGTGAAATCTGAGTTTCTTCATGCATGGTCTGCACCTCTTGTCTTAACCCTGAGCGAGTGCCCAGCACCACTGACCCCACCCCACCTCCTCCACACACATCCTCCAAGAGGATGCCCACCTCAGTAGCCCTTATCACTGCCCATCCTTAAAAGCCAGGCTTCTCTCACCTCCACTACCCTAGCAGCACTTGTGTCTTGACCTTGTTCTTGCTCTGCCCTTGCAGCGTGAAATAGATGGTTTATTCTGGGACCCAGTCCTTTTACAGAACACATCCAATAGCAATGAGATAGGAGTCCTCATGGAATTTCAGCTCTAGGTCCTCCCTGTGTCAGATTTCATGAAAAAAAAAAAAAAAAAAAAAAAAAACCACAAAAGTCATGACAGACAAAATTATCAAAAATTTCATTAGAAACTGGATCAATATTACTGATTTTTTTTTTGCCTTAGATTCCAATATGATTCAACACTGATCCTGTCTTTAAAATTTTGTTCATGATGGAGATTTTATCCTTGTTTTCTTTTTTTAATATAGCATTAAGATATATCTTGATTCCTGGTACCCTTCTAAATTTTGCAGCCAGGGCAGTGCCTCATTCCCCTCACCCTAGTGTTAGCTCTGCTCCCAAAGCAAGCTTTTCCTTCTAAGGCAAGGTAGCTCCCGTTAAGCATTTCCTGCTGAGTGGTATTATGCTAATTAACTGGAACCCAAAATAATTCAGACAGCCTTGGGAGAGGAGACAGGACCAGAGAGAAAGGGAGAAGAGAAATAAAGCACAAAAGCAGAAAGAGAAGTAGAAAACACAAAAGATTAAAGAGAAGAGAGGACCAGGTCAAAGCCAACGACTATTGTATTTATGCAAATAACCCCCACCTGCTAATGCAGGCTTCCTCAAGGTTTGAAGGCTTTCCCTTCAAAGAGCTCCTATTTGTAATCGGCCAGACACAGTAGCAGGACTAAAGTGTGTAATTTAGTGGCTTACAAAAAAAGCCTACTTTTATCTTGAATTCTCTAAGAAGTTGTTATAATTTCCACAGTGACCTAAAACACATATCAAACCATCTTACATGGCAGCCCTGCTCACCTTAGCCCTTCACCTCTGGGTTATCTGCAAGAGCAAAACCCACAGTGTAGAGAAAGATGGGCCTCCACAGGCAGAGTACCAGACATCCCACCTTGCACCGGCTGTCCCTCAGCAATTATGAACAGCATGCAAAAGGAGGCAAACTGGCAGCTAAAATGAGCCAGTTTTCATTTTTTAAAACCCACTGTTCCCACTAATGGCAGGTGCCCTGTTCCCAAGTAGTAGGTTTGTGATAATCAGTAGGACAGACTCTTCTGAAGTCTATGCTCCGCAAGGCTGGTACCAAATAATTGCCTTCTTGGCCAAGCTAATTTTCCTCAGTGGAACTAGAGTCAGAGCAGAGAATGGGACAGGAGAAGGCAGGAGAGGTAGGCAAGGGTTGGACATGCTGAGCCCTGATGGCCCTATTACTGAATGTGCTTTTTAATCCCAAGAGCAATGTACAGCTACTGAAGAATTGTAAGCAGAGGGGTGATATCAGGAGATCTATGTATTTTGAAAGTTTTCAGGGAACTGAAATTGTTACCAGTTGGACTCCAAGACCTGGCATTTATTGCCCACCTGCTTGTACTCACCTTTGTCCCACATTTACCCTTCAGCTCTTCTTTCCACCTTATTTCTTAACTCAAGCAAATGGAAAGCAAAACTGGCTCTGAGCCACAGTGACTGCCCTGACAAGACCTCCCCAGCCCAGACCATCCAGACAGTGTGAGCATAACTCCTGATTCATGCTTATCCACATGGACTATGGAGTCACTTCTAGAATGACCTGCAACTACCTTTACCTCGTTATAATACTAAAATCTTCATGCACGGAGGAGCACAGTATGTTATGTACTGTACATAACGTACAGTGTATGTGTAGGCATGTTTCCTTAAGACACACACACAACTTTGTACCCTCCTCTACAGACCAGGACAGGGATCTCCCTTCTATATATTCATCTGACCTATCCACCCTTGCCTAGGGGGTCACAGCTTTGGAAGTTATTCCTCGTGAGCTCCTTAGTTGCTGTAAATAAAGTTTTCTTTGTACAGTAATTCACCTAGTGTAGTTTCTATTTATGACTCACCAAGAAGTGAGCTCACATTGGTTCTGTTACAAAATGGGACAAGAGTGTAAGCAATCTGGCCATAAAGGTAAGACTGATCAGTCTTGGTTAAGACTGGCTCTGGGAGAGAGGAGGAGGAAGTGTGACCAAATGACTCCCAGATTCTGGGTGGAAAATGATATTTTTCATTGAAGGAGAAGTGGGTTTGGGGGCACCCCGAGCCAGACATTTTGTCTTATGTGGTGGGCCAGATCTGAGGCGCCTTTGAGAAATCTGTGGTAGCTGCCAGGTGAGCAGCTGGGTATTTCCAAGTAAAGCTCAGGGGAAAGCGTTAAGCTAGAGATTAGAAGTAATGGAGAGTCATCTGCATATATACATGGTAATTGCACCAAATAGCAGCTCCCAGGGAGTGGGTTCACTTGAGGCCAGGATTTTCAGTGGAGGTTGGAGTGAGGCTGTAATTGATTCATTCCTTTGCCCAAAATACAGCTGACCCAAGGTATTGCAGCCAATAAATCGCTTGGAAGTTAAAATATTCACTCACTAAAACAATCTTTTCAAACCCTCCATTCCCTCCTCTTTGCTCAGACCACTTAGTCTTTCTGGGCTACACTGACCATCTCCTTGGCTGCTCCCCAAACCATCCAGAGCCCTCCAGCCCTAGTTAATCTCCTTTTGTAAATTCCTTCAGTGGGCTTCCTTTTCAAGTGCTCTTGGGAGGGGCAGGAAGCTGTGGAGGCACCACAGGCACTGGGGTTGGCAACTTCAGCTGATTTACTCCTCACTACCTCCTGGGAGACCAGAGTTACCACCCCCCCCCCATGACAGACAGTCAAGGAACCCTGCCCATTGCACAGCCAATGAGAGCAGAGCTCACAAGGGAACATAGCATCTTAGAAGAGATGGCATGTGTGAGGCATGGGGGGAAATGGCCTGGCACAGCCAGTCAGCAGTGACTAAGAAATGCCCAAATTTAGACCTTCAGCTTTGGCTTTGATTTCAAAATTAATTTTTCCACTTTCATTTTCAAAGAGATTTTTTTTTTAGAATTCTTACTTGTAAAGGTTGTGAGCATGAATGAAAATTCAGGTTATCAAAGATACTAGCACCAAAAACAAAAACAAAAAAGGCCATTAAAAGTGAATCTGCTTAAGGCAGAAACTAAAATTCATTGGAAATAATAGGGAGAAAATCTTATATCTAGAACTTAATTTGAAAAATAGAACTAAAAATTATAAAAATAACATTATTTCATATCTTAAATAAAACCTGATTTATAAGCAGAATGGCTCCTTACTTCTGTGATTTTTTTTTTTACTTTATATTATAAAAATTTCAAGCAAAAGAGGAAAGAGAATGGCATAACAAAACTCCATATATCCATTACCTAGATTTTTAAAAAGATTTTATTTATTTATTCATGAGAAACACAGAGAGAGAGAGAGGCAGAGACATAGAGAGAAAAGCAAGCTCCCTGCAGGGACGCTGATGTGGGACTTGATCCTGGGACTCCAGGACCATGCCCTGGACTGAAGGCAGGTGCTAAACTGCTGAGCCACCCAGGGATCCCATGAATCTTTTTTAAATGACATTAGCCTATATAGACACAATACCATCATCACACCTAAGAAAATCAATGAAAATTTCCTAATGTGTTATCTAATACCCAAATTTAAATTTAAATTTCTCCCCAATTATCCTCCCCAAACTGTATTATGGTTGGTTTGTTCAAGTATCCAGTCATACATACAATGGAAAATTACACAGCCATAAAAAAGAACAAGATCTTGTCATTTATGACAACATGGGTGGACCTAGGCAGTGTTATGCTAAGTGATATAAGTCAGAATGAAAAAACAATTCTGGGACACCTGAGTGGCTCAGTAGTTGAGTGTCTGCCTTTAGCTCAGGGTGTGATCCCAGGGTCCTGGGATCCTCCCTCAAACTGTGTCTCTGTGTCTCTCATAAATAAATAAATAAATAAAA
The DNA here is from genome assembly GCF_003254725.2 of Canis lupus dingo. Classification (NCBI taxonomy): domain Eukaryota; kingdom Metazoa; phylum Chordata; class Mammalia; order Carnivora; family Canidae; genus Canis; species Canis lupus. The sequence goes on along the minus strand of NC_064261.1, from coordinate 24,411,012 downwards.
TCTTTTTTAAAAAGGAGAGAAAATAAATTCCATATAATTTCACTTATATATCAAACCAAAACGAAAACAAAACAGAATCATAGATACAGAGAACAAAGTGGTGGTTGCCAGGCTAGGGGCAGACGGGACAGTGATGGGCAAAATAGTGAAGGGGATTAAGAGACACAAAGTTTCAGTTATAAAATAAATAAGTCGCAGAGATGAAAAGTACAGCACAGGAAATATAGTCAATACTATTGTAATAACGTTGTATGGTGAGAGATGGTGAGTACACTTAGAGTGTCAAGCATTGCATAATGCACAGAATTGCTGAATCACGATGTTGTACCTGAACTAATTTAACACTGTATGTCAACTATACTTCAATAATAAAAAAGAAAAGATCCAGTCAAGAAGCACTTATTGCATGCAGCTGCTAGGACTTCTAGGTATCTTTTACCCTAGATATTGCACTGTCCACGACAGTGGACACGGGCCACATGTAGATATCTAAATTAATCAAAAATAAATAAATAATAAAAATGAAGTGATATTTAAAATGCAGCTTTTCAGTCTCACTAGCCATACTTCTAGTGCTTAACAATCACACCTATATGATAGAACATTTCCATCATCACAGAAAATTCTACACCACAATGCTAATCTAGAACATTCCCCTTGCTTTGGGCACCCCCACTCTGTTTTCTTCTTTTTATTTGTTTAAAACATTGTATTTATTTATTCATGATAGACACACAGAGAAAGGCGGAGACACAGGCAGAGGGAGAAGCAGGGACCCCAATGCAGGACTCGATCCCAGGACCCTGGGATCACGCCCTAGCCAAAGGCAGATGCTCAACCACTGAGCCACCCAATGTGCCCCTGTCATCTTTTTATATTTAATATTGACCTGTTAAATAGATCTGGCCAGTTGTTATATAGAATGCCCTACCTTCTGGACTCCACTGATTGTTTCTTTGTGGTGTCATTTAATTCATTCCTTTACTCCTTGTATTGCTGATAAACTCCAGGTTAGAGCTAAAGGCTTGATTAAATTTAATTATTAGGGCAGAGAAAGCAGCAAGTGTTGCTTGGGATGGAGGGGTGGTTTTCCTTAAAATATATGCTAGCAGAATTCTGGGTTAGTCAGAAGCTCTTGCCTTCAAAATGAACTTGTCTAGTACAATCATATACTATCCTGGCTTTATGGTTTTAATATTCAAGTTGTTTATTCTGTTGCACATAGCATTTTGACTGCTTCAAAAACTTTGTACCCTCTACAAGACCCTAATTTGGTTCAGCAGTATGTTTGCACTGTATCCATCCATCAGTGGAAGGCTGGACAGTAAGAGACCCCACCACCAGGAGACAGCTCCCCCACAGCAGTGAGAGATGCTTGCATGAGGGCTAGGGTCAAACACAAGGAGCCCAGCAGTGAGCATTCTCATATGATAGAAACTTGAGGTGCCCTGTGTACCCTCAGATTTTTTGAATACCTCATTTAAGGAAGTCTGACAAATGAAAAAAAATTTTACTCGTTACTCATTTGAAATTTGTTTCTTAAAATGAGTAAAACATTGTTTTGTTTCTTAAACCCTACAAAGGAGTGAAATCATATGGTATTTGTCTTGCTCTGACTTATTTCACTTAACATTATACATTCTACCTCTATTCATGTTGCTGTAAATGGCAAGATTGCATTCTTTTTATGGCTGAGTAATATTCCAGTGTGTGTGTACACCACATCTTCACCCATTCATCAACTGGTGGACATTTCCAAATTATGGAAACATAATTTGACTATTGTAGATAATGCTGCTGTAAGCATCAGGGTGCATGTACCCCTTTCAATTAGCACTTTTTATTCTTTGAGTAAATACCTCATAGGGCAATTGCTGGATTGTAGGGTAGCAAACAAACAAAACAAATGAGCATAGGGAAAAAGAGACAGCGAGAGAGAGAGGGGCGGGGGGGCAAACCAAGAAACAGACTCTTGAGAACAAACTGAGGGTTACCAGGGGGCCGTGGGGGAGGGGATGGGTAAAAAAGATGATAGGGATTTAGGACAGTACTTGTCATGATGAGTACCAGGTGTTTCTACACCTGAAACTAATATTACACTCTAACTAATTGGAATTTAAGTGAAAACTTAAAAAAAAAAAAAAAAACAATGGGGGGATTTTTTATTGAACTATTTAAAAATTTATTAAAATGACTTGAAAGGTAGAAATCATAAGAGAAAAGTCACTATAAGGCTTGAACTAGTGCAGGAGACTGAATATGTTTCAGCCACACAAGGGAGTACTGAGCAGCTATAACTAGAAATGGAAAATATCTCTATATACTGATAGAAGAAATAAGGTGAAAGAAGCAAGCAAGCAGAGCAGTGGTTATAATACAGTACCTTTTATGTAAGAAAAGGGGGAAATGAGATACATAGATAGATCATTTCTTACACTATCATAAGAAACAATGGAAAGATATACCAAAACCAGTATTTTTAAATGGTTATTCAGAAAAAAAAAAAAAAAACAGTGAAGAGGAAAGCTATAAAAACAAGATTTCTGTGGATGTAACTTGTTAAATGCTTTTCATTTTGGCCTGTAAATGTCTTATATAATTTTTTAAAGTTCAGTGACAAAAGAAAAACAATCGTTTAAAATCTGAAAGTACACCTAAGTGAAGGAGCCTAACTGCATATAAAGTATGTGGCATAACCACATACAGAAAACAATTGCTTGAAGTGGCTTTAAAACACGATGTTTTAACTATACATCCCAAGTAAGGATACGCTATGGATAATAAAAAAGGAAAGAAATCATAAACTGCATTCAGTAGTCATGTTATTAGTATTGATATTTGTTTTAAATGACAATGTTGCCATCATTAGGTACCAAATTTTCAGCATAAAAATGATACAGCATAAAATTAAGGAGGTTAAGTAAAAATCCTACAATCCTAAAAATCAGAAATAGCATTATGAACTCACATTGTGAGTATATATATTTGTGTATATATATATATATTATTATTATATTATTTATTTATTTATTTATTTAATACATGTGTCTTAGCTCTGTTCACTAAATGGCCTAGAAGCAATGACTAACAAGTAACAATGAGTAACGCTTAGAGCCAGGCTGTGCTTTTCGAGGGAAATGGGCTAATTCCAGGTCTGTGCAAAATAAGCCAGAGTCGTCTGGTACTAGAAAGCCACGGAGCTCTCAAAGACTGATGGGAACATACTGAAGTGATACAGGACAGCCCTGGCCGCCTGTAGCAGCTGCTCAGTAATGGAGGGACTGATGACCCACAGCTGTGGGACTCATCTAAGGCAGGGGTGAGGACTGCAGGGTGGAGGTGAGACCAGAAGGAGTCCCAGCACAAGCAGGGGGGGCCTGGGTGGGCACAGCAGGGCAGGGGAACAAGCTCTGAGCAAGGAACAGAACAGTATCTTAGGGTACCGCACCAACCCCAGATTCTGGGCAAGGAATAGCTGCAGGGACTGGAGACAGCTTTTGAAAAAGAGAGCTCTCTCCCCCAGGAGGAGCTGGGGTGGGGGGTAGAGGAATCCTGGGCACCAGACTCAACCTGTAGGAACACCAAGAGCAGGTTTGGTTCACGAACCACAAGACCCGGTGCTTGGGTGTTTCAGTTGGTTAAGCAGCTGCCTTTGGCTCAGGTCATGCTCAGATGGAGCCCCTGCTCAGTGGGGAGTCTGCTTCTCCCTCTCCCTCTGCGCCGCCCCCCCCTCCACACATACCGCCCCCCTTGCAGGAGCAAATGCTCTTAAAAGCAGGGACCACCAGGGCAGCCAGGCCAGTGGCCTGGAGCCCCGAGTGCACACATATTGTCCGAGTCCCTGACTCTGCAGACTCCATTCCCCAGGGTCCCAGGTGTGTGCAGCCCCCCTCTCCTACCACTCCTTCCACCCTAGGGCCAGTTCCCCAGCAGCTTCCAGACCCAGCCTGGGCTCAGGCCCCTTCTGCTTGACCCACGCCAGACCAAGTGTCATTTCTTGACCTGGCAGGGCTCCTCCCACCCAAAACCCCTTGGGGATCCTCCTTGTCGTACCCCATCCTCCACGTCTGGATACTACGGAAAGCTGATTTAGTGGATGGAAGTACTCCCCCAGCAGATATTTACTGAATTTCTGGGGGTGTCCCCAGGCACTGCCCTGCAGATGCCACGGGAGCCCTCCCCTGGGAGCTGCGCTCCGCAGAGCCTGAGGCTGTGGCTAGTGGCTGGTGTCATCGCATCCTCTCCTCTTTCACAGCGTGAAGGCACCTGCCTTCATCCATCCGACCTGGGGCGGTGAGCAGGGCTTGTTTGGGATCCTCATCTTTTGGGATCCTGTGGGTCCCGCGGGAGCGTTCGCGTGGGCACCCACGGGGGACGCTGCAGAGCTCTCCAGGGAGCCTGACGGCCGCATCCTCCGGTCCGCGGTCCAACCCGCGTCCAGAGCGCGCAGACTCCTCGCCCGCGGGCCCGGCCTTCCCGGTGGTTCTACGCTCATTCTCACGCAGCCGCTGGAAGGAGAGGCTGGCCGGCGCACGGGTTGAGTGGGCCTTAGGAATCCTCGTGCAAAGTGTGTGTTCACGGTTGTCTGCCTACCTTCTTGATTTTTTGAATTGATTTTTATAGCTGCTTGGCACCTAATGTGTTGTAAAAAACCTTCCATTTATGGGGGTTTATTCATTAGTGGAATTTGATTTCTTGATTTTTGTGTTATCTATTTCAGTGCTTTCTAATTATCTGCCGTAATAGATCAGTTGCTTTTTCCTTTTTTTTTCATTTCCAAGAATGGCAGACCAATAAGAAATAGAAGAGTTAATACAAATTTTAAAATGAGATTCACAATTTATGATAGATAGATGATTGATAGATGATAGAGTGGGCTTTTAAGTCAATAAAATGAGACAAAATAGAATTATCAAAAATATGATAGCAGGAAAAGATTTTTATTAATGAGAAAGAAGAAAAATTTTTAATTACAGATGAAGCAGATATAAAATGTACTGTCAAAATGACGTTAATATTTCTGAAAACTGATTTCCAACGTGTCTACTTGCCCAGTCACAAACTAGAACCAGAGTTTATAGATGCCAGCAGTCTGGAGTTTTCCACCTACTTCACTGAAAATAGCATAGTTTATCTTATGTTTCCCCTCCAGCATTAATGCTTTTTTCTTGTTTAAGAAATCTTTCACTATCTCAAGGTCATGAAGATATTCTATTTTAGTTTCTAAAATTTTTTTTTAATTGTTATTTATTTATGATAGTCACACAGGGAGAGAGAGAGAGAGAGAGGCAGAGACAGACATAGGCAGAGGGAGAAGCAGGCTCCATGCACCGGGAGCCTGACGTGGGATTCGATCCTGGGTCTCCAGGATCATGCCCTGGGCCAAAGGCAGGCGCCAAACCGCTGCGCCACCCAGGGATCCCTAGTTTCTAAAATTTTTATAGTTTTACCCTCCATATTTAAATATTTAAGACATCTAGAAGAGATTGTGTATTGTGCCAGGTAAAGATTCCATTTCATTTTTTTTTTTTAATTTTTATTTATTCATGATAGGCACACAGTGAGAGAGAGAGAGGCAGAGACACAGGCAGAGGGAGAAGCAGGCTCCATGCACCGGGAGCCTGACGTGGGATTTGATCCCGCATCTCCAGGATCGCGCCCTGGGCCAAAGGCAGGCGCCAAACCGCTGCGCCACCCAGGGATCCCTCCATTTCATTTTTTTTTTTCATGGATTTCCACTTGTCATTTTATTGAGAAGTATATAATTCATATTATCAAAAATCAAAGGTTTATTAATATATGGGTCTATATCTAAACTATACTTTGGGTCAATGGTCTATGTGTCTACTCTTGCACCAATAGCATGCTGCCTCAATTACTATAGCTTTACAATAGGTCTTGGTATCTGGTAGCTAAAGTCCTCTTACCCTTTTTTAAATACTGTCTTTGTTTGGCCTTTGTATTTCCATATAAATTTTTAAGTGAGGGGATCCCTGGGTGGCTCAGCGGTTTAGCGTCTGCCTTTGGCCTAGAGCGCGATCCTGGAGTCTCGGGATCAAGTCTCACACCAGGCTCCCAGCATGGGCCTGCTTCTCCCTCCTCCTGTGTCTCTGCCTCTCTCTGTCTCTATGTCTATCATAAATAAATAAATCTTTAAAAACAAGTTTTTAAGTTAATTTGACCAATTCTCCCAAGAAGCTTATTGGAATTTTAATTAAGATTGCATTATATCTATAAATGTATTCAGGGACCCCTGGGTGGCGCAGCGGTTTGGCGCCTGCCTTTGGCCCAGGGCGCGATCCTGGAGACCCGGGATCGAGTCCCACGTCGGGCTCCTGGTGCATGGAGCCTGCTTCTCCCTCTGCCTATGTCTCTGCCTCTCTCTCTCTCTCTCTCTCTCTGTGACCATCATAAATAAATAAAAATTAAAGAAAAAAAATGTATTCAGAGAAAATGACACATTAATGCTACTAAGACTTCCAATTTGTGAACATAGTTTATCTCTTCATTCCTTTAGATCTTTTTTCTTAAGTAGGCCCCACACTGAGTGTGGGTTGGACTTGAACTCATAACCCTGAGATCAAGACCTGAGCTAAGATCAAGAGTTAGACACTTAACCGACCAAGCCAAATGTTATAATCCGAAAAGAAAAAAAAAAAGATACAGGAGTCAATTTGAAAAGGCTACACTGGCTTAAGATGGAACTATCTGAGCACCAAAAAGTGAAGTGATCAGCATGGAATGAAACGTGACAAATATATAAAATTCATGAGTTCACAAAGCATTTTTAAAAACTCTTTAGTTATCATGAGAATTTTTTAGGACATCAACTCATTACTCTGAAAAGACATAAATTGATAAAAGGACACAATCAAGCATTCATTCCACTTTTCCCTTATGAGGAACCAAAGAATCTATCAGGTGAAATTTTGAGGGAGAACTTTATAATGGAAGGAAAAGATTGACCACACTTGAACTTGTGATCAATCTTATTGTCACTAAAAGGATGGCAGATATGATGAGCCTCCCACCACACCACCACAGTGAGATGCAGTTGAAAGCCATAGCACAATCTATAAAGGGCTTTTCCTTAAAAAGGAAACCTGAATTTAATCAAGTCTGAATCCAACCACCATTTTATAAGGAATATAGGAGACAGAGGAAAAAGTTAAAGAGGCTCTCTATGCAACAATCAGCCAAATCTAGGGTACAGGATATTCTAGAAATCCAATGAGCTAGTTTCTCTGACAAATCAATGGCATTTTCAATAATAATAATAATAATAATAATAATAATAATAATAATTTAATTGAAAAGAACAAAGGATATTTAAGATATATCCCAAAATGATGTGTGGGTCTTCCTTGAATCCTGATTCAGACAAATCAACTCTAAAAGATAATTTTTGGAAATTTGACCCTGAACTGTGTACTACATGATATCAAGGACCTATGGTTTGTTTAATTTGATAGGTGTGATAATACATGATGTTTGGGTTTTTTAAATGGTCTTGTTAGAGATGTATACTGTAGTATTTAGAGGTAAAATTACATGTTTCCGGGATTTGCTTTAAAGGATTCCAGTTTTTAAAAAATGATATGAGAGAAGTGGTAGTTCAAATAGATGGCAAAATAGTGACAATTACTGAAACTGAGGGATGAGTGCATAAGAATTATTCATTACATTATCCTCTTTACTTTTGTGTATGTTTAAAAGTTCTAAGTAAATGTCTATTACCTTATAATTTAAAAGCAGTCAATAAATTTAAAAGCCAAATAAGGGAGATCCCTGGGTGGCGCAGCGGTTTAGCACCTGCCTTTGGCCCAGGGCGCGATCCTGGAGACCCGGGATCGAATCCCACGTCAGGCTCCTGGTGCATGGAGCCTGCTTCTCCCTCTGCCTATGTCTCTGCCTCTCTCTCTCTCTGTGTGACTATCATAAATAAATAAAAATTAAAAAAAAAAGCCAAATAAGGAACTAGGACAAATATTTGCAATTTATATGATAGTCAAAAAGTTAACATACATTCTAGGTAAACAGTTTATAACATGTTAAGATTAAAGCAAGCTCTCTAATAAGAAGATAGGCTAAGGACAATGAAAAGGCAATTTCCCTAATTACATTGGCTAGTAAACTTACAAAAATTAGAGAAATTCACTAATTATCAAAAGGATCAAATTAAAAGTGATGAAATATTATTTTAAAATATTTTTTGAAATCATCTTAGTGTAATGAAAAATGGACACACAAATACTGCTGGCTAGATTATAAATTGTGTAAACTTTCTGGCAGATAATTTGGCAATGTATATTAAGTAGCCTTAAAAATGTATGCCCTGGGTCTCTCAGAGAAATGGCTGCTTCTAAACTGGGGCAGGAAATATTAAAAATGAACTTAGAGCATCTTGTAGTGCTCTACAATGAAGAAGGAAAAAACAAAAAACCACAATGATGGAGTTACATCAAAGGGACACAGGAGTCAGTTGAAAAATCCAAATGACCAAGCTGGAACAATCTTAGCAACAAAATAAAGTAGCATTAGATAGTAACCCAGAGTATAAAATCAATAGCTATGAGTCCATTCTGATATAAATGAACAATTGAATGCATAAGTAATTAAACTAATGGGAGAACAGGCAAATCTCCCTTGTATTCCAAATAACTTGTATAGTACCCCCCCCCCCTTGAGGAGAGTATAATTCCCCATCTTTTTTTCTTAAGATTGTATTTATTTATTTATTTTAGAGAAAGAGAGCACCTTAGAGGGGTGGAGAGAAATGGGGGGGGGGGAGGTGCGGAGGGGGAGGAGCAGAAGAAGGGTAAAGAATCTCAAGTAGACTCCACCCTGACTGCAAAGCCCCTCACAAGGCTCAGTCTCCTGACCCTGAGATCATGATCTGAGCTGAAACCAAGAGTATGTTGCTTAACCCACTGGCCACCCAGGTGCCCCATAATTCCCCATCTCTTAACTATAGGTTGTGTGCGTAGTGACTTCTTTCCAGAGACCATGAAAAGAAGAGGGAAAAGAGAGTAAGTTTACAGCGGAGAAACCTAACAAATACTACCTCAGCCAAGTGATCAAGGTCAATGCCAACAGTGTAGGTATATTAATAATATGTACCCTTGATACAGAGTAATGAAAATGGCACTTAACCTCTGTGATCTTTAACCTTAAAACATAACCCCAATTCAATCATGAGGAAAACATCAGAAAAGTCCCAACTGAGGGATGTTCTACAAAATACTTAAACTCCTCAACACTGTGGCATCCAAAACAAGGAAAGTCTGAGAACCTGTCACAAACAAGAGGAGCCTGAGGAGACATGACAACTAAATGTAGTGTGGGATCCAACCTGGGATTCTGGAACAGAAAAGAGTCATTAGGAGAAAACTAAGGAAAAGTAAATAAAGTATGAATTTCAGTTAGTAATAATTTATCAATAATTTATCATTGAATTATAACCAATGTATCCCACTCATGTAAGAAGTTAGTAAGAGGGTGCAGGATATGTAGGAAATATGTACTATCTTCCCAACTTCACTGTAAATCTGTAACTGTTCTAAAATAAAGAGTTTATTATTTTTCAATGCATGTCTTTTGACACAGAAATTCCATTTGGGGAAATGTATCCTAAGGAAATAAATAAGGATGCAAACAGAGAATAAGTTACAGATGTGAAGTTTATAATAGTAAAAACTTTTAACAGCGTAAGAGCCCAACAACAAGAGAAGACATCGGTGAATGATAATATATTCACACAGCCTACAGATAGTTATCAGACTTACAAAGGGTGTTTCAGATGTGTGTGTAGCTGATATTCTCCATATTTCATTTTAATTGCAAAAAAACAGATAAGGTTTATCCATATTTGAAAGTAGAGATATAGTGAAATACAAATAGATAAACCTCAAAGTGTATGCACAAAATGTTAACTAAATCTGTATTCTTTTGGAGCATTTTCTAATTTTCCTATAATAAGCAAGCTGAAATTTCCAGGAAGGAACTGGATTAGCCAAAATGATCTAGTGGGTCCACAGTCAGCAGGGGGACTTCATTGTCACTGTCAGTGCCATTTTGGTTGTTAAAAACTTTTTTAAATCACTTCTAATAGTATATGTATTTCTGAACTATTGTAGTGTCCAGTTATGGGTAAACTCTAATATATTCAAAATGAATATATTTGTGAACAGTCTGTTCAACTTGCCAGAAAAACTGGGAGAAGTGGGGGACAACTGTACCTTCCTGCAGGAAGCCAGGATGGCCATGTCTTTAGCTGATGTCCCCCTCCCCTCTCACCCCCGTCCTTGACCCTACCCTCACCACCACTTACTTCTCTTTCCCAGGAAAAAAGAAGTCAACTCAGAGAAGCCAGGGCACAAGCCAAGTCTGGACAATGCCCTGGAGCTATTGCTCCTCCCTGCCTGAAAAAAATGTTGAGCACCTGATGACTCCTAGCCACCAACCTGATCAGCAGTTGCCATTTACCTGGCCTCTCCTCTGTGACAGGTGTACTTCTGTTTCCTTTTGTCAGGAAAAATACTGGAAAAGAACAAAGATGACAGGGTATCTTCTCAATGGAATTCTGGCTAGCAGACCCTCCCGGAACCGATTCTACAAGGATGTCTGCCTTTTGGTTGTTTTTAGTTGGGCTGTTTGGCAAGCCTGTAGAAAGAGAAATTGACTTTTGGAGGGCTGATGGTGATGAAGTGGTTTTTTGTTGTTGTTTTTTGTTTTGGGGTTTTTTTTTGTCCACAGCAATGTAAATGGATTGAATCCAGTGGAGAATATAATCTCTGTAAATCCAGTTATCATTTGAACTGGCTCCCTTGTTCACTAGTAGCTAAATAAAATCTTCAGCGTGTTTATATTTGTATGATCATAATTTTAACTCTTTGCAAATTATCCTTTAGTAGTTTCAGAGATCCCATGAGATACCCCATGGACTCACTGGACAAAGCCAGGTAAACAGCACGCTGGAGAGGATACTTCCCAGGCTGCAGAGCTCTCATATAGCCCTTCAAGGCGCCCAGAGTGAGCCCCAACCAGCAACAGAACTTAGGCTTTGCTCACCCTCTGCTTTTCTGGTTCTGTTTTGCTCATCTTTACTGAATTTGTGTTTGTGTTTTTAGTTCTGGTTCTTAGACGACTGTTAAGTTATTCTCCTTTCTTGGGAATGGTGGTTAAAAAATTGGTTTTACAGTTTGACCATGTGGTAATCTCTGTAGGCAGATGATCTATCCCCTTCTACATGGGAAACAACAGAAAACACAGCTTGTTAGTCTTCGATTGTCTATTTGTTATTCAAGTCAATTAGTCTTTGTTTATCTATTTGGGGCTCAAATCCATTAAGAATTTAGTGCCCTGGGAAGAATATCTCTTTGAGATCTAGGACTGGTCGTATTTTGTGTTTATTTTTGGCCTGTGGCTGAAACTGTGGAACTGAAGTCAAAATCTCTCGATATATCTGTGCATTCATGTGGGCATGAGTCTACTGTGAGAAAGGCCTTTACCTCTTGGTGTATGAGTGTAAAATGCATTAGGTTATTAAATCTCTTAAATCAAAGGAACCCTATTCTAATTAGTGTAGAGGAAAAAAAGCACTTAATAAATCTAATATTCCTAACTTGTAATACTTACAAGTGTTAGGCTTTTAAAAAACTATTCTTCATAAAGAAACTGCTAACTTAAAAAATGTTTTAAAAATCCAAGTTCACATGTGTACACATGTGTAATGTGTAAAATCACATTAGCTTAATAATTTTGGTTTTAAAAAAAGAGATATGTCTTTTCTTCAATTTGTCATTGTCAAATTGTGCAAATACACATTTCTTTTGGTATGCTTTATCATGAAGAAAATAGTTCCTTTGAACTTCCTAAATAGTTTACTGATGAAAGATTAAAAAGCTAGCCTTACTCTTACATTATACAATGAAAACCATAAGTTGATGTTCTTCTAAATTGAATTATCATTCAGACAAACTTACCATATGTTTTGCAGTGCATCCGGTTGAGTAAATTTCCAGTATCTTCAGATAACTGAAAACCCTAAACTGATATTGAATGTATCTAATTAATGGATAATCTTTGGCTACCTAGGTAATTTCTATGATACTAAAACATAATTACTAAACATAACTTTGTTTATATTACTTTGTTCTTATTGTTATATGCTACAGAAAGACTATTTAGGTCATGTTGATAAATGTATTCACGTTTGCTGATGCATGTGGCTGCACAAATGTGTGCATGTGTATTTGTGCACACTGCTCATCTGCTCATAGGCTGGCCAGAGATGGTTCTCAATTTTCCACCCACATCCTGGATTTTTTCCATATAATAGAAGTTGGTTACTTTGGATAAAAGTTACCACTAATATGGGTAGTTGATGCTATTCATGGAAAAAAAGAAATGTAACAAAGAAATATACAAAGAAAATATAACAAAGAAATATAACTGTGTATGTGCTTTTGTTTTGTGAGGCAGTAAAGAACAGTTTTGTTCCTGAATGTAAGAGAGAACAGTGAAGGACAAAACTGAAAAAGTATGTTTTATTTACCTTGGTTTATAATACCTGAGTCTGAAATGAAACCATGAAATACGTTAAAGATCTGGCAAAACTCATTCATTGTTGATGGGTTTGCTGCCTTGGTTTATTGGTAAGTACCTTTGTCTACAATGAGGAGGTGATTTTTCACTTGTGTGTAATCTGTCCCCATCGTGGATAGTTTGTGTCCTACTATAAAAATTTCTGTGCTTTATGTTGACTTTATTACATTCCCTGATTATTAAATGACAAAATACACACAAAACCTCACTTGTGAAAGAGATGATGGTCTTCAAAATCATATTACCTTCTACATTCACTATAATTTTCATTTTTCTTTTTGTATTTTTTTTAAGTTTTTGTTTCAATTCCAGTTAGTTAACATAAGGTGTTATATTAGTTTCAGGTCACTTGCATACATCACCAGGTGCTCATCACAGCAAGTGCCCTCCTTAGTACCCATCACCTATTTCACCCATCCCCCACCCACCCACTTTCCCTTTGGTAACCATCAGTGGATTTTCTTTCTTTTTTTTTTAGATTTTCTTTATTTATTTGAGAGAGAGAGAGCGCACACAAGTGGGGGGAAGGGTAGAGGGAGAGGGAGAAGCAGGCTCCTTACGGAGAAGGGAGCCCAACACAAGGCTCAATTCCAGGACCCTGGGATCACGACCTGAGACAAAGGAAGATGCTTAACAGACTAAGCCATCCAGGTGCCCCCACCGGTGTGTTTTCTATAGTTAAGAGTCTGTTTCTTGGTTTCTCTCTCTCTCTCTCTTATTTTTTCTGCTTGTTTTTTTTTTCTTAAATTCCACATATGAGTGATATATGGCATTTGTCTTTCTCTGACTTATTTTGCTTAGTGATATACTTTATCTCCATCCATGTCATTGACATGAAAATGATTTCATTCTTTTTTATAGCTAAGTAAGATTCTATTGTATTTATGTCCTACGTCTTCTTTATCCATTCATCAGTTGATGAACACTTGGGCTGCTTCCATATTGTGGCTATTGTAAATAATGCTGCTATAAACATAGGGTTGCATGTATCACTTTGAATTGATGCTCTTCTATTCTTTGGTTAAATACCCAGTAGTGTGATTGCTGGATCAAAAGGTAGTTCTATTCTAACTCTTTGAGGAACTGCCAAACTGTTTTCCCCACTTCCCACCAATGGGAAGGGTTCCTTTTACTCCATATCCTCATCAACACTTATTGTTTCTTATGTTTTTTGTTTTATCCATTCTGATAGGTGTCAGGTGATATCTCATTGTAGTTTTGATTTATATTTCCCTGATGATAAGTGATGATGAGCAGCTTTGCATGTGTCTGTTGGCCATCTGGATGGCCAACAAGAGTTTAGATAAATGTTCATGTCTTCTGTTCATTTTTAAGCGTATTATTTGTTTTGGGGGTGTTGAGTTTGATAAATTCTTTATATATTTTGGAAACTAACCCTTTATCAGATATGTCATTTGCAAATATCTTCTCCCATTCCATAGGTTCTCTTTTAGTTTTGCTGTTTCCTTCACTGTGCAGAAGGTTTTTATCTTGATGAAGTCCCAATAGTTCATTTTTGCTTTTGTTTTCCTTGCTTTCTTTGTCTTACAAGAAGTTGGTGCCGCTGAGGTCAAAAAGGTTGCTGCCTTTGTTTTCCTCTAGGATTTTCATGGTTTCCTGTCTCACATTTAGGTCTTTCATACATTTTGAATTTATTTATGTGTATGGTGTAAGAAAGTGGTCCTGTTTCATTCCTCTGCATATTGCTGTCCAGTTTTCCCAACACCATTTGTTGACGAGACTGCCTTTTATTCATTGAATATTCTTTCCTGCTTTGTCAAAGATTAGTTGACCATATAATTGCGGGTTCACTTCTGGGATTTCTATGGTGCTGCATTGATTTACGTGTCTGTTTTTGTGCCAATACCATATGGTTTTGATGATTACAGCTTTGTAATATAACTTGAAGTCTGGAATTGTGATGTCTCCAGCTTTGATTTTCTTCTTCAAGATTGCCTTGGTTATTTGGAGTCCTTTGTGGTTCCACACAGAATTTTAGGATTGTTCTGGTTCTCTGAAAAATGCTGTTGGCATTTTTTTTTTTTTTTTTTTTTTGCCAACAAAGATTGCTTTGGGTAGTATAGACATTGTAACAATATTTGTTCTTCCAATCCATGAGCATGAAATGTCTTTCCATTTCTCTGCGTTGTCTTTAATTTCTTTCATTAGTGTTTCATAGCTTTCAGAGTACAAGTCTTTCACCTCTTTGGTTAGGTTTATTCCTAAGTATCTTACTGTTTTTGATGTGACTGTAGATGGGATTGTTTTCTTAATTTCTCTTTCTGCTGCTTCATTATTGGTGTATAAGAATGCAACAGATTTCTACACATCGATTTTATATCTTGCAACTTTACTGAATTCATTTATCAGTTCTAGCAGTTTTTTTGGTGTAGTCTTTCAGGTTTTCTACAGATAGTATCATGTCATCTGCAGATAGTGAAAGTTTTACTTCTTCCTTGCCAATTTGGATGCTTTCTATTTCTTTTTGTTATCTGACTTCTATGGTTAGGACTTCCAAGACTATGTTGAATAAAAGTGGGGAGATGGGGCATCCTTGTCTTGTTCCTGATCTTAGGGGGAAATCTCTTGGTTTTTCCCCATTGAGGATGATGTTTGGTGTAGGTTTTTCATAATGGTCTTTGTTATGTTGGAGTATGTTCCCTCCAGATCTACTTTACTGAGGATTTTTATCATGAATGGATGTTGTACTTTGTCAAATACTTTTTCTGCATCTATTGAGAGGATCCTATGGTCCTTATCCTTTCTTTTATTAACACGATATAACACATTGATTGATTTGCAAATACCGTACCACCCTTGTGACTCTACAACAATTTCCTTTAGTACTAAATAGTACTAAAAAGTACTAAATAGGTGAGCCAGGATTGTTTCTGGGGACCCATGATACTTTCTTTCTTTTTTTTTTTTTTTTTAAGATCTTATTTATTTATTCATGAGAGACACGAGAGAGAGGCAGAGACACAGGCAGAGAGGGAGAAGCAGGCTCCAGGCAGGGAGCCCGATGTGGGACTCAATCCCAGGTCTCCAGGATCACACCCTGGACCAAAGGCAAGCGCTAAACCACTGAGCCACCCAGGCTGCCCCCATAATACTTTCTTAATCAAGCACCCAAATATTCTCTGATAGCTCTTTTGATTTCTCCTTAAGACCAGATCCTAAACACAGAAACAGTAAAAAACCTTTTCAGATATCTTCAACTAAAACATTCTTTGAAACTTCCCAGAAAGCCCCTAGAAACTCACAAAGATTTGTTCCTTTACCTTATAAAATGAGGATGAGAGATGCTAAGTCATTATGTTTGTTTAATGGGTTCCATCTTCTTTCATCAGAGCTGCATTGGAAGCATCACATCAGAAGAAACCCTCAGCCTTCCCTGGGTTAAGTTTGTCCCTGTAAATGTCATCAGTATGACTATTACAGATGCTGTGTGCTTTATGGAAAGGCACTGAAGGTGTGTCAGTGCCCTCGAGGTCCATCATATCCTTTATCCTTGGGGGAAGTCTCATCAAAACTCTAGTAAAATAGTTATTTCCAGTAGAGTATTTTACTCTCTTCCATCTTTGTATCTATCATGGGCTGCTGTAATAAATTAACCAAAGTTTTGTCACCAGTTGTTCTTGGTTAACTCTGTTGGTCTGGAAGCATTGCTATCAGCTGTAGACCAGGCACTGTGTCCAGCACAGAAAGGAAGCCTGAGATCCTCATGAAGAGACTGTATCAGTAGCTCTGACCACCAACACTTGAGTGAGTCACCTCTGGGAACAGACTGCCTAGCTGACCTCACCTGGACAAACTTCAGACCACATCAACAGACAGATTAGGATTTCTAGGACACAGTTCAGGCAGAAGCTTTCTGAAAGCCAACAATGAATGAGAATTAATGACTTCAGATTGAAAAAGGTCATTTTACTATGATTATTATTTTTTAGAACATTCTTGATGTTGTGTTATCTTTCATAGATCTGTGAGGAAGCCCTTTCTCTTCCTTCTTAACCTACAATTTAATAGACTTTGCTTTTGTAAATTGAAAAAAAAATCCTTGTTTTTTTTTCCCCCCAGAAATGACTTAAGTCTCTGGGTGCTTTTTCTCTCATGTACCTCCCTCCTCAGAGGTGACTACTCCTCTAAATTTGATATATATTATCCCCATGCATTTTAAAACACTTTGTTATATATAGCTTTCCATCAGTGATATATGGCATAGTTTTCAAGCTCTTAATCTTCATAAAATGGGAAGCATGTTATAACTCTCCCTCTACAGTTTTCTCTTCTGGGGAGTTTTTTAGATTTGTCCGTATTGATATATGTAGTTCTCACTCATTCATTCTCCCATTGTGTGACTATACTTTATCCATTTCCTGTCAGCGGACATTTAGGTTTTTGCCATTGTTTGTCTATACAAATGGTGATGCACTAAACATTTTGTACAGGTCCGATGACCTATTTACTGAGTAGAAGAACCTCCAGTAGAAAACTGGCACTGTTTCAAACAGCTGATAGCCGGGTATGAAAAGAAACACTTTCATGTGATTCCCACTGATCCCCAGAACTCAGCTCTTAGTTCTTTCAACTTTTCATGGAAGTGTAGGTTCAATGAGAAACTGTCCTCCTTTTTACTGAAATATAATTGGATTGTGCATTAGGGATGCACCTGGGGATAATTCTCATTTAGCCAGGTATGATCAGCAACTTTATGTACAGAATCAATGCTGCAAGGCCCTCCCCAGAGAGCACACCCAGTGCCAGCCTCACGAGTGGCAAATAAGGTAGCTTCCTGCAGGCCAGGAGCATGCCCCAGTCTCAGGAACTTTGAAAAGAGAGGAAATCATCTAGTCACCTGGTGTTGACAGCTACTTGGGCTCCAGTTTCCTAGCAAATAATAGAAATGTTCCTAAATCCAGGCTGAGAGCCCTTATGAAAACTTCCAGACAGACAATAATTCCAGGGCCTTTGCAGTTGCTTGATGCTGCATGGTTCTCTAGATTTGAAAGCGAACTCAAGGGGGCCTGTAAATTAATGGACATTAATTTACTTACTACACCTGTGTAAATAATCATGCCAAGCCTGATTAGACCCATTGTTTGGGGAACAAGAATACATTTTGAAGATTATTATGACCCTGGAGGGACTGGAGACTGCTTATAAAAAATGTGAAAGACTTTAAATAGGCAAAAGAATGACCGTGTGTCTCTTTGCTGGAAATTTGGCATGACCTAGTGGACCTCAGGCTTGTCTGATTTTGTGGGGTACACATCTTTGACTGTCTGGGGCTGGGCTGTTTTGTAGCTCTGTAGAGGAAACAGAGTTAGCTCCTGGAGGCTAGCAGAGATGCACATATGTCTTGTTCAGGAGAAACTATAAATCTCTATAAATCCAGTTCTCATGTAGACTGCCTGTAACAGCTCACTGACTCCTCATTAATTAAATAAAATGTGTTGCATTTCTATTTGCATAAGACATATGTGGATACATATGCATGGTTTTACTTTTTTAATATATTTGGTGCCTGGGTGGCTCAATGGGCTAAGCATCTGACTTTGGCTCAGGTCATGATCTCAGGGTCCTGCGATTAAGCCCTGGCTCCTGCTCTCTGCTCAGCGGGAAATCTGCTTGTTCCCCCACCCCTCCTGCTGCTCATGCTCCTGCTCTCTTTCCCTTTTTCTCTCTCTCAAATAAATACAATTTAAATAAATAAATAAAATATTCTGTAATACTTATTAATTCCCACAACCACTCTGTGAATTAAGTGTTGTCACTACTATTTGATAGGAAACAAACTGAGACCCAAGGCTGGGCCACACCATCAAGACTTGATGCCTCCAGTTCCAGAGCCCAGTTCTCAAGCAGCCCCACACCTGCTTACAGATGCCTGGACACAGTCCAGACATCTACCTTGTCAGTGCCCTGCACCCCTGTTCTCTCTAGGATCACCATTTCCTCTGCTTCTGAGGCAAACAACTTACTGTCCCTTCCCTGCCCTATCTCCTATGGCTTCCTCTGGGCTGTGGGCAAGTGGTTTTTTTTCCATGCACTGCTCTGTCCATCCTCTGCTCTGAGCAAGTCCTCTGTCCCTGGCTGTTCCCCTCTCAGCTATGGGTCAGTTCTTTTTTTTTTTTTTTCCTTTAGAGATTTTATTTATTTATTTATTTATTTATTTATTTATTATGAGAGACACAGAAAAAGAGGCAGAGACATAGGGAGAAGGAGAAGCAGGCTCCCTGCAGGCAGCCCAATGCAGGACTTAATCCCAGGACCCTGGGATCACAACCTGAGCCCAAGGCAAATAGGCATTCAACCACTGAGCCACCCAGGTGCCACCTAGGTCAGTTCTTGCATGCAACTCAGCTCTGCTCCCTGGTTTCCTCAAAGCAACATTGACCCAACCAAAGATATAGGACTGGGCACCTGGGTGGCTCAGTGGTTGTGATCCTGGAGTCCTAGGATCGAGTTCCACGTCAGGTTCCCTGCAGGGACCTGCTTCTCCCTTTGCCTATGTCTCTGCCTCTCTCTGTTATCTCTCATGAATAAATAAAATATGTAAAAAAAAAAAAAAGGTATAAGATTAAAGGTGGGATTTTCAGCCCACCACAGAATTAAAAACAACTTAAACTGAGTATTAGTCTTTAATTCTTACAAATACAGGTGTTTGCCTCTGAAGCTCTTTCTTGGCCATTGGTCCTTCCTCAGGACTGTCTCATTGCCACCTCCTCAGGCCCCTGTCTTCTTCTAGACTCCTCATTCTCTCCCCACCCTGCCCCTCATGGGCTCCTCACACCCTCCTTGCTAATCCCCCACAGGCAGAGGCAAAATTACTTTATTAAGAAGAACAACTCACCTCTCTGGCTTCCGCTATCCAGGCCATGTGGGAAAGAGAGGAAGAATCATATTTCAGAAGGAAATATGATCTTAGGGCTGTTCCCACACACACACACACACACAAATGACCTTTTGACTCTGTTGGAGGAATTTATGGTTTTCTGCTGGCCCAATCCGTTTCAACTTCAAACTGTAGGCAACTTTTCTAATAGAAATTGTTTTCTCCCTATTACACAAAAATCGAATTCCCCGACAGAAGGTGATAATCTGTCAGCATGGAATGCACCCAAACGTTGCCACTGGCCTGCAGATGCTTCCCAGAGAGGAAATTCTAGAATGTGCTGAGCAACTGCAGTCTTTTGTTCAAATAAGGACACATTTACACAGCACATGGGTTCACAAGGTGATGTTCGTTTGCATGAATTGTTGGCTGGAAAACTTATAGATACACATCTTAAATGTAAATCTTGCCTATGGTCTCCCAAAAATTCTTGTGAACAAAATAAAGATTTGCCGCTCACAGGACAATGGGGCAGGGGTCAAACTGGGGAAACCAACATTTTAAAAGAGAACACGTGAGCAAGCATGAGTCTATAGTGATGGGCCTCAAGGCTCTGCAGGTAGTGGTTCTGTGGAGTTCAGTGATTTTATTACAACTGATCGTGTCATCAACCTCCTTATTTAAAGATGGGGAAGCTGGGTTTGGGCCTCTAAGTTGACTGTGGGAGGTCCCACAGAGGGCTCTGAGCAGAGTCGGGACTTGTTCTCCTACTCATCGGTCGACCACCCTGGGTGCTGGGCTTCACCCAAGTTAGGAGGACACAGGCTGAGATGGAAGCCGGCTGTGACACACTCAGAGCCTACAGACTGCTGACAAGGCTCCATTGTTGGGTCAAACTGATCAGGTAAAGTGCAGCCGGGAGAAGTGCCAGTCTACCTTAAGTATGTAAAAACCACAGTTCAAAATAGGCAAAAACTAACCAGGTTACTGCGTAGGGGTGATGGGATTGGCACTCCTTTGTTCCAGTTTTTAGCGAACAATGCCCCCAGGCTTCTGCAATAAGGTTTGGTGGCCACACGGCGGGGCCAAAGCAGAGCATGGTGGCCTACAGCACTCTCAGCGCCCGAAGCAGGACCTTGACGCCGATGGAGGCAGGGGACACAGAAGGCTCCTGCTGTTGGGTGGGGGGAAGATCTGTGGAGGGAGCAGATAATCTCAGCCCACTGCACGCAGCACAACAAATGCCAGGACAGACAGATGGACTAGTGGGAGTGCGCTCAGAAGAGGTGGCCGACTCCTGGGGCTGGGCACTTGGGTCTGAAGAGGACGGGTGTCAGTAGGATCTCTGAGGATCAGTAGGTCAGTAGGATCACTTGGCCACAGCACAGCAGAGAATAGTGGGACAGTAGGAAGGGGCCAGGCAGCTCAGGTATGTCATAGAGACAGTAGATTCAAGGCAGGGAGTGGAGGAAGACGGAGTAGAGAGATGGTCAGGGCCCAGCTCCTGAAGGGTCTGGATGAGGGATTTGGGCTTGTGTGGGAAACAGGACCGTCTGGTCAGGAATGAGCCTCTGAAGATTTGCCTTGGCAGCCACGGTACACTCCAGGGATGGACAGGAGGGAGATGGCACAACACTGTCATGTTAGTGCAGGAGGAGAGGACAGGACCTGAACCAGGAGGAAGAGAAAATGGGTAGAAAGAAACCAATTCAGAACTCCTTAGGAGGCCCATCAGAGGACTCTGTGACAGACAGGGACGTGGAACCATGGAGAACACTCAGGTCACAAAAACCCCCACAGATGTGATGGGCTCATTTGTTTCACAGGCAAAGTTAGGAGATGGCAAGCAGGTGGGAATGAACACAGCTCTGGGATGCTATCCTGCCACCTTTCCACTCTGCCCTGCTCAGTGAGTGGTTTTCTGTGCTAAAGTCCTTACGAGGCCTCAGGGTCACAAGACAGCCACTGTACCTCCAGCCTTCATTCCAGGCAGGGAAGGTGGCAAGGACCTTTCTCTTGAAAAGGCTTTGAGTTTTCCTTTGGGATGCCCTCCTTCATCTCATTGGCCAGGACTGTGTCATAAAGCCACCCTAATTGCAAGGAAGGCTGAGTGATTTTAGTGGAGTTCATTGGTTCCCTGAACAAAATCAGAGTTTGGTCAGGGAAGAGAAACAGATGAGTATTGGCTGGGTACCAAGCAGTGTCTGCCCCAGGGGGATGTGGGAGATGGGGATGTCTCGGAAATACCCCAAGTCTGACAAGCCCAGCTTAGAGTCATAAACAGTTTGAGGTGCCCACTGGCCTCCAGAGAAGATGGGCAATTAGATACACCCACTGAAGTTCCAGTGAGGACACTCACCTGAAGCCAGAGATTTGGAGTCGTCAGCTCATAATGAAGGATAACCTTCCAGAAGTTCCCAGCCCGTTCCAGAACTCTGCTCTACAGAGAGCACACAGCCTCCAGAACCACTAAGTACGAACGGCGGTGCTGTATCAGGCTTCCAGAGGAAAGCATCCCGTTGCCTGAGCTCTGGGATGGTTTCTGCGTATGAACCTTGGCCCACCGCGAGCTCAGCATCTCCTTGGGGAAGAACCGCCTTCTCCCTGGTCGTTGCACACGCACAGAGGGCGGGAGCGTGGAGGGCAGGAGCTAGACAGGCCGGGCCGGACGTCGGCCGTCCTGGGACTCTAACAAAGCAGTTCCTTAAGCAAGACTCAGTGTCCCTCTTTGCCACCGTGTGTCGACCTTGGCTGACTGGGACAAGGGACTTTTCGCCCCTCTCCCGCCGCAGCTGGGTCCTCATCCGTAACCAGGAGCTTCAGGAGGCTGCGAGGAAGCCCGTTAATTATCCTCCGTGTGCTGAGAGGGGCCCGTCCTCAGGGATTTGCAGGGATTTGCTCTTCCGCATCCAGAGCCAGGCCTGCCCACCGGGGCCATCGTCGTCGTGTCCCAACAATCCCCGCCTGAGAGCAGGAGGAGCCCCCGAGGGAGGAGCTTTTCCGAAAGTCCGGGGTCTCTCGCCACCTCAGCAGTCCTGCCTCCAAATCCTGCCTCCCCGACGTCGGCGGTCAAGCTGCCCCGAGGCCGACCTCTGCCCCCGCCACAAATCCCGCAAGTGCCTGCATCCCCTCCCCACCCTCAGCGTCGACCTCAGAGCCCCTCAGCCTCAACCTGGAGACGCCTGTCGCCTCCACAGGCTCCTCCCTTGTGAAGGCAGGGTACTGACTCTTTTTTTTTTTTTAAGATTTTTTTTTTTATTTATTCATGAGAGACACAGAGAGAGAGAGGCAGAGACACAGGCAGAGGAGAAGCAGGCTCCATGCAGGGAGCCCGACGCGGGACTCGATCCCTGGACTCCAGGATCACGCCCTGGGCGCCTTAGACACTAAACCACTGAGCCGCTGAGCCACCCCGGTGTCCCACTGGCTCCGTTGGTCTGTAGAGCCTTGAACACACAACCATGATAGGTCCTGCTGTGCCTTTCTTGCCCGCTCTCCCCCAACTGTGAGTGCATCAGGGGTAGGAACCATACCTGAATCTTCTCTGTCATCGCAGGGATTCTGTGGGAGATGCCTGGTGAGTGAATGAATGAATGAATGAATGAGCAAGTGAATGAATGCCTAGGGGACTGGAACTGTGCAGACCCAGTGTACCCCCAACCACACAGGATGAGGAAGATAGCACACTGTCTATACTCGCTCTCGTGGTGGGACAAGTTCTGGGGGGAGGGGGGTATCAGATGACCATTCCTCCTAGAACACAGAGCCCTACATGGGTTATGTTCCCTGGTCACACACCAATCCTCTTGAGATGAGTAAAATAAGAGTCTCACACACACTCGTACTCACAAACACCTACTTGTAGCCTCCATCCAGTCACATTCTCTGGTCACATGGCCCCTCTGGAAGACACCATGCAGTGCACATTCACTGGTGTGAGCTCCTAGAACCCATCCCCCATTTCTGTGGAAGCCACGCCCTAATTTGTGTTCAGATGTCCACCCTCCTCCTCTCGGCCTAGCCCCACCTCCAGCTCAGGGCCTTGTAATTTTGGGACAATCAGAGGTCCCCACCCCCAGCCACAGAAACTGACTGGGCACTGGGGACTCAGGCCAATGAGACAAAGGAGATTTGCTGAAGGGCTTCTGCGAAGGAAGACTTATGTCCCTCTGCAGAAGTTTCTTTCCGCACAGTGCAGAGCACAGATGTCAAACCTGAAACTGATGGGAACCCTGTCCAAAGATGAAGCTAACACCCAGGGAACAGGGGGCCAAGAACATCATGGAAGGCCTGAGCTCTAGCTTGAGTGCCCATCTACTTTAGATGCTAAGAACGCCCAGCCAAGGCTTGATGAGCAAAGGAACCCAATGTTTGGTCACAATGTCCCAGTTCATACCCAGTGTTTGGGAGTGGGTGACACTTAGAGGTGTGAATACTTAAATTCCCAGAGTGTCAGGGCCAGTGGGACCAAGAGAAGCAATGCCAGTGTGGTTTCCAAATCCAACCAAGGATGAAGAACAAGAGGCCAGACAGGGCTGGCTAGTATCAGAGTCACCGTGGAAGGGCTTGGGAGCGAACAGAAGGGAGGGGAGCTGGCTGGAGGGAGGGGGAGTTCCCAGAGATGGGCTGGGGCCTTCTGAAATAGTCTGGTCACTGCTTGTGCAGAGTCTATGGCTTTGGGCAAGGAGAGGGAGGGACCATTAGCACTGACAAGGTATGTGCCGCTCACCTCTGAATTTCAATTTCCCTCAGACAGACAAGAACCTGGTAGTGTCCCAGCTCCCAGACACTACCCAGCTCAGGCTGCCGGCCAACTGCCTACCCTCTTGAGCAGGGGCGCTACACCCAGGCTCCCTACCTCTGGGGGCCCTCTGCGTAGGGTCAGCTCCCTCCCACTGCCTGTATGGAACTCCCTGCAGGCCCCACCCTGTGACACACAGCAGAGCTTTTCCTCCAAATTTAGCCCCACTGTAAAGCAGGACCTCCTTGAGGGTCAGAGGGTACAGCTCAAAGCCACCATTCAATATATCCATGAATCTCACATTGTGATTAAGCCTAAGGCAAATAAATGTTTCCTTAGGAAAATGTATTTACATTTTCCATCCCGAAATAAAAGTGAGGATTCTCATGGCACACCCCCATAGCCCAGGGCACACCCCCGAGGTTCTAAAGCACAGTGGAGCTGACCAAGTCTGGGCTTCAAGCCCAGCTCCAGCAGCAATTAACTGTCACTGTGGAATGAATGAATGAACGAACGAACGAATGAAAAGCTAAAGCTTTCAAAGCAGAGGTAAGTGGAAATGAGCTCCGCGTGCCTCCATGTGCTCAAGGAAAGTGTGGTTGGCAGAGCCAATGCTGTCACAGCCAGACAAGGCAGGGCCACAGCAGTGGCCGTTCTGCCACCTGAAGCAAAGCCCAGGGGTTTTACAAAAAAATAAAGCTAAGATTCTGACATTCACCTCCTTCACCAGCTTTTTACCACTTTTTACCACTGTACAGAGTTATGTGGAGACAAGTTATGTGGAGACCAGGAGCTGCCTGCAGTGGGGACCTTCCTGCTGGAAAAGGAGGGAAAAGACAGGCCAGCTGAGCCCATCCCTCCTGGCACCAGGTCAGGCCTTCCCAGGCACCCGAGGGCAAACATTCAGGTTCAAAAGCCTGTCCCGAGAATCACCAGCAAGCCACTGACCCTCCTTGGGCCTCGGGTTCCTCACCTGGGAAATGGAGTCCTGGCTCCTGACCCTGGAGTTTTCACCCATATTAAATAATGTCACTTAGGCGGCACCTAGCTGGCTGGCACCCTTCCCTTCCCATCACTCACCCCCCATCACCTGAACCCCAACCAACCATCGGTCAGAACACCAGGGGGCTGGGGCTGAAGCTATCAATCGGATCCAGAGGAGCTCAAGAGGAGGTGGCCAGCACACCACAGCTGGTGGGGAAACTGCAAGAGTGTAGTCTACTGACCAGCAGCACCTGTCCTGGCAGGTCCGGGGGTGGACTGTCTCCATAGAAGTGCCGCAGATAATCACAGTGTACTCATACTGCGGACAGAGGTGGAGTGAGAGCAAATAAATGAACATAGGCTTTCTGAGTGGTTTCGCCAGTTTGTTTCATTTTGCTTGGAACACTAAGATTTATTTTCAAACGGCACACAGACGGTCTGCAGGGTGGGGCCAGGCCGGGCTGATGTCTGGGCCCTGAGCTCTCTGGAGAGACCCAACCCCACCCACAGCAGCTGCCAGGAGAGAGGACCCTCACCCAGGCTGCTCGGCCAAAGCTTCAGGCAAGCAAGGTGGCTTGGCAGCCCCTAGCCCCGCCCTGTGGCCAGGCACACATGCGGGACGCAGGGTGGGTGGCCAGAACCTAACTAGGGGACACAGCAGCTTCAGGAACACTGGTGATTCCACTGGACTTGCTGAAACCAGGCTCTTTGGAAAACCACCTAATCTTTGGGAGAACACCTCGTGGCTTAGGCCTCTCCTCTCAGTTTCCCTTTGCTTTTCAAAAGTTTAAAAACAAAAATCAAAAAAAAAAAAAAAAAACCAAAACACACATTTTTCGGGAAAAGGTGTTCTTCACACGCCCAGAGAGCTGCACCAGCCGTGGCCCTCACTGAACCCGCTCTGTGAAGTTCTCAGGGAAGACGCCCCGGCATTTCTCCAGCTCCTTGTGCTGGTTCCAGTCACTCTCCTTCACGCCCATGAGCCAGCCTTCATCCTGAGAGTGAAGCAGAGCACCCAGGTCACACAGGGATGGGGGCAGAGGGCACTGGAACCCTGCAGGGCATGGGTCTTAAGGGAGATCTGCTGGAAAGATGTCCCCTCCTTGGTCTTGATCAGTTCCTCCAGCCCATCACACCCACTTAAAGAATGCCTCCTCCAGGCAGCATTCCCTGCTACCCCAGACCCAAACCTGCCCAAGCTAGGAGCCATCTGCCCTTCACCAGTGGATTTAACTCTGGCATTTGTGTGATTCCTCTTCTCTCTAGAAAGGCAGCCAAACTGCTGCACTGGTCTGAATGTGTCTAAACGCCATCCCAGGCCAGGAGCTTCCCACTATCAGGTGCCCACAGAGCATATCAGTTGTCCTTCCAGACTTCTACAAACAATACCAGAAATTTCTGGTGAGCACTGACCAGTTAAAGTTTCTCAGTGACTCAAAGCCCCTCATGAAGCCCTCCAGCTCAAATCCAGCCTTTGCTTTCACCCTGACAGTTCACCAGGACCACCCTACCCAAGCCCTGACAAAGTCCTTAGCCCCAGACCCTGACCCCTGGGCCTGCAAGGCTCATTCATCCCTGCCCACAGTGGAGGCCATCACTGACCCTGCTATGCCTGGGATCTCCCTCGGTCCGTCACAGAGCCTACGTATGTCCTCTCTGACCCAAGTCCACCCACCTACATGACTCCCCCTGGTAGCCCGCCCAGTCCAGGGCTGGCCGAGGGAGGATGTGAGTAGAGACCCAGGGGTTGACAGGAATCTGCCAATTTAGCACCAGGCTCAGGAAATCCTTGTTATTGAAACCTCCCAGACCTGTGGCCTCAGTCCATCCCTGCTGCCCTCAAGTCTCAGCTCACTCAGCACCCCCAGCAAGCCTGCTGCTAAGAAGCCTTAGAGACCTGAACCAGGCAGCCTGTCAGGATTTGGGGGTGCAGTCCCCACTCTACACCAGCCCCAGGCTCCATGGGGAGCTCACGGTGAGACCAACTGACATGGAGAAGCCACAGCAGGGGGTGCTCTAGGAGGTATCTGGCCTGGGGAACAGCTGGGGACACAGCTGGGATGTTGGGGGTCCTGCCAGAAGCCATACTCTGTCCCTGTGGGCAGGGCGCAAGGGCAGCCTGGAGGAGGCAGCCCAATGGGAGGCCGCAGAGTGGGCATCTTGCCCTCTCACTGCCGGGCAGGAGGGCTCATGGAGAGGTGGCCAGGGATCCTGTCCTAGGAGGAAGGATGCCTTGAGGGGCAGCGAAGGGAGGAGGGGAGAAAGACCTTTAGCTGCAAAAAACTGAGAGAAAGGCAGTGCCAAGAAAGGAGGAAAGCTGACAGTCCGCGGAAGCAGACAGAGGGGACACGGGGACAGGGAGAGAGACTCAGGGAGATGGGATGGCATAAAGGGAAGGGGGAGAGGTGAATGGAGGGAAAATGCGTGAGGGAAGCAGGGTACAGAGACAGAAGAGCAAAGAGGAGGAGGTGGGGAGCGCATCTTCACGCCCGGCTGTGGGTCCGCAGCTGGTGGGGCTCTGCTGCCCCCTGCTGCCTCCTCCCGCCACAGCGGCCAGGGCCTCACCTGCTCCTCCGGGTTCTGGAAGGGGATCACCAGCACCACGTCACCCGCCTTGAGCTGCAGCTCATCGGTGTCGGTGGCCACGTAGTCGTGCTGGGCCTGCACCTATGGAAGTTTGGGGAGAGCTCAACCCCCCCGCCCTCATAGGCTCCGGTCCCACCCGCAGCCAAGCATGGTGCACCAGGCTTTGTAGGGCTTCAGGCTGCCCTGGCAGCATGGTGACTGGGAGCCCGCCAAGGCAGCAGGACCAGCGCTCGAGCCGCCACCCTGCCCGCTGGGCAGCCAGGGGAGTGGGGGCCAGGGGCCGGGGGGCCGGGGTGCTTTGGGCCAACCCACACAGCTTCGCAGCTCAGTGTCCTCGTCTGTAAAAGGGCAACGTCGGCTCAGATAGCAGCCCAGGCTGTGGGGCCAGCAGCCCATGCTTACCTTGAACATGAAGCCTGGGGGCAGGTCCAAGCGTCCCGCCCCACCGCCACCCTCCACGGTGCCATTCACAGTTGCTGAGAAGGTCTCTACCACCACCGCAGGGAGAGAGCTCTGCAAGGAGGAAGCACAGTCAGCGTGGGCAGGGAGCTGGTCCCGGGAGGGCAGGGGCCATGAGGGCAAGGGGAGGGGAAGGTCTCTGTGACGGATGCCAGACTGGTCTGCCTCCCCTGTGGAACTGCCACCTGGACCAGCACAGAGCAAGGAGCACAGGCAAGACGGGGCTGGGGAGCCATGAGTGGGAGGGCAGGTGGACAGCAGGAAAGAAAAGACAGGGCCTTGGTCCCTGTCATCTTACGGAGGCCGCTTCACTTGCTGCTGTTTCCCCGGGCTCCTGGGCTCCAGCCGCAGGTGGGGTCCCACCCGCCACCTCCGAGGCCTCCGCTGGCTGCAACATAAATGCCGGCATGGGGTCAGACACGGGACAGACACCGTTCCCAAGACAAGGAGAGAGGCCATGGACGGCAGCACTGAAGGGGCATCTAGAGCCCACCAGTGCCTCTGAGGGTACAGGAAGCCCCTAAAAGAAAGGTCAGGTCCCTGCAATGGGAAGCAGCTGGAGAAGCACCTGGAAAAGGTGCTGGCAGCACAGAGATGCCAAGTGACATGCTGCACAGGCCTCTGGGTGCCACCAGGACCCTCCCCCATAGGCCCTATCTTCTAGGCCCAAAACCTGACCAAGCCTCAGCTTCTTCTCACCTGCCTGGCCTGGTGGCTGAGCCAGCAGACCCCATGCTTGGGGACAGCAGCCAGCCCCTGTCCCAGTCCAAACAACTCAAGGCAGGCCCAGCAGCCCCTGCCTGGCCCTGGACACCTGCTCTCCAAGGAGGGGGCAGCACAGTGCTGGGCACCATGGTAGGGGCCTGGCCGAGGCAGAGTGCACACGGCCCAGACTCAGTGAGGCTGACCTGGCCAGCACTCACTCAGCCACTTCCGAGCTCTGGGAGCAATCACTCAAGCTTCCTAGCCCCTACTTCCTCGCCTGTAAAAAGAGCAAATGTCTAGGTTAGAGTGAAAATTAAATGAGAAGATTCTGGAACGTGCCTGCCATAAACCAGGAGATGCCCTGACCACTCCTCCCTCCCTCTGCAGGAAGCCTGAGCTGGGAGGCTGGGGTAGGGCTGGCGAGGTGGGAGGGGCCTATCTGGCCTGAATCACGGCAGGCAGGAGCGGCCTGGCCTCACCCTCAGGCTCACAGCAGCTTTGTCCATCCTGTGCCCCCTCCTCCGGGCTCTTCCTTTGCTGCTACACCCCCAGAGACTGGGGACAGGTGGGGGCTGGCAGGTGGACACTTACTTGGGCAGGCCCCGGCTCGGCCGTCTGGCTGGGCCAGGCCACAGCAAAGGTGCCCTCGGTAGCGCTGGGCTCCCCGGGAGGCAGGCTGCCAGCTGGACTCTCTGTGGGCTAGTGATGGGCCACCAGGGAGAACGGGGCGGAAGGGATGGGAGGCCAGGGAGGAAAGGGTGTCGGGCAAGGGCACGAGACAAGAGAAGAGAGTTGTGAGCAGCCTGGTGTCGGCAGAACAGAGAGCGGGTGCCTGCAGCAGGCAGCCTGGCCCAGGGGGGACAGAACCCTTAAAGGGAAAGCCACTCCCACCTCCTGGCTCCTACCACTGCCAAAGGGATGAGCAGGTGCAAATGAGCCACACACAGCTCAGCACCCACAGTCCACTCAACAAACTGGTGGCCCACACCAGGCTTTCACTGGCCTCCTCCAGAGTAAGACTATCCGGAGCTTCGAGCTCCCAGGAGGATATGCTGCCAGCACTTCCACACCAACTGCTGCTGCTGCTCCTCCTGCTGCTGCTCCTGCTCCTGCTCCTGCTCCTGCAGAAGCTACACTGTGGTTGTTGATGAAGTCCCACGCCCTCCCTGAGCCTCATGCCCCAGCCACCAGGTGGTGCTGACACCTGCCCGGCATGCTCACATTAGGGCACCTGGCCTCACCCTGCTTCCTCTGTCCCAACAGCTCCCTGATGCCACTACCCTGTAGGGCCCCCACAGACAGAAAACTCCTCAAGGACGAAGACCCTCCACCCCACGGGCCCCCTTGCAGGCCTCAGCAGGGGACCACTCACAGAGCCTGACAACTGAGCCGAACCACAGAGGACCCTCTTCTCTGGCTAAACTGAGGAGCCCCCTCCCGACAGGGCCTGCTGAGGGGCAGATTCTCCACAGACGGGAAGCAGTGGGACAGCTGGGGACAAGCAGTAACAACCAGCTCCCTGTGTGCATGAGCACCGGCCCATGCGTGCAAGTGCATGCACCTGTGAACAGGCTAGGTGCAGGAACAGGCAGGGTGGGCCGGGACCACGCAGAGGAGCAGCTCCCCCCCGGGGGTGGGCACAGAGCAAACACGGCTTACCTCCCAGAGGTCCCACGGAATTGACTAAGCGCAGCAGAGAGGGAGAAGGACAGAGTTAGTACAGAGGTTAGTGACAGGGTTGGGCGAGCAGTCCCCAGCGACCCCCATCCTAGGGCCCCAGAGCCCCCCAGGCACTGGGCAGCACAGAGCCAGGCTCCAGGGTCTCCAGAGAGCCAAGTCCTGGACATCTGCCAGGGCGCTGAGGCCACAGCTGCTGCCAGGAGAGGGCAGGATGCTGATGGGGGGCCTTATTTTTACCGAGTGGGTATTCAGCTGACCCTCCTCCTGAGGGTCTTCACCCTGACCTGTGTCTGCTCCTCCCTTCCTCACGTTCAGGGCTAGAGGAGGTGACAAGAGCTGGGGCCAGGGGGCTGACAGCCTGGTGACCCCAGAGGCCCGGCGTAGGTGGGCACACATGGCCAGACGTGAGCCCATGCCCCGGTGCCCCAGAGACCCACGGGCCTGCAGGCGGTGGTGGGCCCAGACCAACCTGACCAGAGGGCGTGGGTGCCTTCACTGGGCTCGCCACAGGCGGGAGGGGGTCAAAGTCCAGGTCCAGCAGACTGGCCTGCTCCGAGAAAGGCCCTGGGACCTCAAACTTTGCAGCAGTGGCAGAGGAGGAAGGCAGTTAGTGACAGGCCGGGAACATTCCGCAGGGTGCACACACTCACAGACACGTCCGCCTCACTAACAAGGGAGCACTGCCCACGCCACAAGCCCGGCATAAGTTCCACGCATACAAAGACAGCCCCTGCCACCCACCTCAGACACCAGCGGCAGGCTCACCGGGGCAACCACCCAGCGGCCCAACGCCAGCCCCGACTGCCTGCTGTCCCTGCCCCCCAGGCCGCAGGTCTCCCAGGGCCTGCTCCTCCTCCCTGCACCCCGCTCTCCTAGCCGCCCGCTCCGCCCACCCCTCAGAAGCAGCACAGTCCATCGCCCAGGCTGACAAGAGCACACGCACTCCCTCTAACCAAGAGGGCCCTAGGACAGGCACTGACCTCACCTCGCCACCCCACAGACACGCCTGTGGTGACACCCAACCAGCAGCCAGAGCCACTGGGTTAAGGACAGGCTGAGGTGGCACACACCACCCAGGAGCTCAATCTTAAGTGTGGGTCCCCCAACACCAGGGCTCAAGTGCAGGTCCCACCCCAGCCACCCCAAGATTCCCCTTCAGTGGGCCTGAGTGCTTGTGACAGGCATGACCCCAGGAGACTGTCCACACTGTAGGAAGCCAGCCCCGTGGTACACTGGGCCAGACAGTCAAAGGAGAGCTGCCCTTGAGGATGAGCTGGGTATGTGCCAGCACTAAGGACTCCCTACCCTCTGAGGAGGTGGGGCTTGCTCAGTGGCACCTCCAACTCACACACAGAGTTTCCCTTTGGGGGCCAGGGAACACTTCGCTGGAGAGGAAAGGCCCTGGCTTGGCCCTGGGTCCTCCTGCCCTCCTTCATGCAGTGCTAGGAGGGCCATAGCCCCAGCAGCCCACGCCAGCCTCTCATGTCTACTTGCTCCTGATGGCACCTAATGCTGACCTATATCCACCTAGTCTTCCATCAAGAAGGACCCAAGGCTTGGGTCCTGGGGAGTGGTCTCCCCAGAAAGGACTTTATAGCTGCACCTATCAAGAGAGACTCAAGACTCAATTCTGAGAAGACGAGGTGCCAGCTGTCTCACAGCTCAGAGGACAAAGTATCCACTCTGGGCAAGCCACAGACTTCAGAGAGCCCCAGCCAAGTGGTCTCACTTCCTGGACACTGCCCCAATGCTCAAGCCCCTGCCTCAGGCTCATCCTCAGCCACTAACTTTCACTGCTCTGTCCCCATAACCCTGCCTCTCAGCGAGGGAGTGCTCAAGACACCAGGGGTGCATGGCTTTTAGGCTCCCTGCCAGCAGCTCGCAGCAGCATTTCTCTCCCCCAGGTAGCTTCCCCACCATCAGAAGTCCATCAAGCCCAGACAGCCACCCTCTCATGCTCCACCAGGCCAAAGGGCAGACCACGTCCTCCCTCCCTGCCTCCCAGCAGGCCAGCCTCCCCACCATGCAGGATCAGAACTGTGCTTTGGTGCAGGGACGCAGGCTACTCACCTCAGCCCTGCAGAGCAGCCCTGTTAGCACAGCATCACGGACAGCCCACCCCAGCCCTGGCAACAGCACCCACGGAGTACGCTTCCCACCCTCGGGGCAGAGACCTGGCTCCCTGGAGTGGGCAGATGGGGTAGCAAGGAAGGCATGCGGTGAGTGTGAGTGTGGAGAGGCCGACACACTTGGTGCAGGCAGTCTGGCTGCAAGTCAGGCCCATAGGCTCCTCACCTGTTCAATGAGGGCAATAACCCCCTCCCATGCGTAGGTGAAAACCCAACAAGGTCACATAGATAAGCGGCTGGCACCACGCCCTACTTGGTGTTTACCAGCGCTCTGTGTCACCCTGTCTCCCTCATGTGCACTGCCACAGTTGAGACATACTCCAGCTGGCAAGCGTTCCAGCAGCCAGCTGCCCCAGAGCTCGTGCCTCCCGGCTTTGTCACCATGTAGGAGGACCCCTGGACCAGCTTTGGCTTCCTTCTACAGAGAGGGGCTCCCCTGCCTCCCAGGGCCCTGAGCCAGGGGATCACCCACCTGTATTGCACCCTGTATTGCCACCCTGTATTGCACCCTGTATTGCCACCCTGTATTGCAACCCACCTGTATTGCACCCTGTATAGCCACCCTGTATTGCAAGTTCCTAGTTCTCACTTGGAGTCCTCCTGTTGGGGCTTGTTGCCCACTTGCTCCAGGCCCCTCTCAGCAGAGACCACCGTCCTCATTTCCCAACTGCTTCTCCCTCCAAACTTATACCCTCTGGCCCTGCCCCTCCCTCTTCCCTTCAGGCCTCTGAGCTTGGGCAAAGGAACCTTCAGGAGGCAGAGCCCAGAGGCCCTGGGCAGAGCAACTCTATGGCAGCACTCCAGAGCAGGCTGGCCCGCAGCATGGGATTAGCCAGTCTGCATGACAGGCCAGCCCCTAGTGGCTGCAAGGCCCAGACACCAGGCTTAGAGGGGTGAGGACACTGTGGCCTCTGTACGCGGATCTGACAGTGTGCACCCACTCCCGTGCCACCATGGTTACCCTCCTGCTCAGCTCTCCATCTGTCCATCTGTGGATGGGCATTACATACCTTCTCAGGGCACTTACAGGCAGCAGCCCTGCTCTGTGGCCCAAGCACCGGCCCCCCTCCAAAGCCTGGGAGCTAAAGTCTAGGTGCCTTGGTCAGACATTCCAGGGCCTTCTGAATGGTGTTCCCATGGTCTCCTCTTGCTGCCCCACTGCAGTACCCTGCAGACACTCTGAACTCCCAGAAGCTCCTGAGCCCATGTCTTATCCCTCCCGGCCTACACACATGCTGCCATCTCTGGCTGAAGCAATGTGTCTGTTTGCAGGCACCTGGCAAATGTCACCAGCTCCAAGCAGCCTTTTCTGACTGGCCCGAGTCCTCCCCCCTTCCCGCTCTCCCCTTTGGCCATTGCATCAGCATAGGCACGAGGTCACTCCTGAGCGGACCAGCTCAGGACCACCCACCTGTGTCCCTGCATCTGGCCACAGTACGTGCTCAGAGATGGATGAGGGAGGATGGATGGAGGGATGGAGTGATGGATGAATGAGCAAGGCAGAGGCTCTGGGCCAACCTCTAGGGCCAGATTCTGGCTCTTGAGGTAGAGACATAGCCCATAGGATGAAGGAAGAAGGCCATGCACACCCCCAAAAGAACAAGAGAGAGCTGGGCCGCGGTGGCCGCGGCTGACCTGGGAGGGGGTGGTCACGCTGATCTCAGGGACAAACGTGTCATCAAACAGGCTGAGGATCTGCTCCTGCTTGACCTCCTTGGACGGGGTGTGTTTGGGAGGCGGAGGGACTGGTGGCCCTTTCCGGAGCTGTGGGTCGGAGGGTGAGGGGCCACACAGGGAGGCGCAGCAGAGCATGGAGGGCAGGGCAGACAGACAGAGACAAAGCCACAGTTAGTCACACCCCAGGCTGTGCCCCCCACCAGGCAACTGAAGACACAAACCAAGAGGAATCACTGCTGCCCAAGGCACAGACACCAGGACCACAAGGCCACCCTTAGAGGGAGACTGAGGAAGGAGGTCCAGAAACACTGTGCCTAGAGAGAGAGAGAGACAGAGAGAGAGACAGAGAGAGAACGACAGAGGGGGGAGGAAGTGAAAGAGAAAGACAGGGAGAAGACAGAAAAGAAGAGAAAAAAGGGAGAGCATGCGAACTGCCCAGGGGCCGCTGGAGGAGTTGGGCTGACACCCAACTGGGTAAGACCCTATAGAGAGAAGCAGTAGCTGAGGAACAGCCTCCCTCCCCACCTGGGCTCTCTGCCCCTCAGGGACTCTCTCTGCACCTCCTGCTGGAGGAACTCTGGCCCACCTGTCACCTGTGGAGGCTGGCACAGAGGTGGAGCCAGCGCTCGGCACAGGGCTGGGCAGGATGGCCACACACTTGCCCACTTGGGGGCCTCAGGCAACTCGGGAAACCCCGGCAAGTCTGGGTTTCCTCAGATGTCAAGCTGGGTGGGCATCTGCCTCAGAGTGGTTGTGAGGATTTAATGTATGAAAACGTAGAAAGTGCTGGCATCGTGTCGGGCCCAGAGCAAGTGCTATTCAGGTGTGGGCTCTTGTCACACTCAGCATTGTTATCCTAATCAGCCGCAGGACCAGAGTGCTGCTGCCGGGAACTGATGCTTCGGGAAGCCTGACAGCTCAGACAGGGCCGCAGGCCAGCGCCTGGCGACCACCCGTGGAAGGGATGCTGGGCTTTTGGAAGCCCAGCGTCAGTCTCCTTCGGCCACCTCACACTCCCCTCACTGAGCCCTGCTGACCATGTAAAGGTCCCATGTGGCCCCACGCCAAGAAAGAAGGTGAGGAGGAGGACATGCAGCCACCTCTGCAGATCCAGATGCTCTGGGGCTGAGGGCCCCAGAGCCTGTATCAGAAGGAAAGGAGGATGGAGGAAGTAACAGCCCCGAGGAGAGGATGCTGTGGGGACAGAGGGAGATACACAGCCACAGGTGCCCTGAGAGAAGACAGGACCATGAGCCCAGTGTTGCGGACAGAGGACCGAGAAAGTGGGGGACACCAGCAATGCAGGAGGATGGGGGCGGGGAGGGTGCCTACCTGAGATGGGGACTTGGGGAGGGCTGCCCCGGCTGCTGCCGAGGGCTCAGGCTCGTGGTTGACTCTGATCTCCGGGGTGGCGGCTGGGGAGCCGTCTGGCGGAGGCGAAGGGCTCTTGTTCCCTTTTGCAGGGGCGTTGTCACTGTGGAGGTAAGACCAAGAGGAAGCCCAATGGAGGGAGATCATTGCTTACAAGACGGACCATGCGCATCCACAGGTGTGCACGTGCACATGACCCCAGGAATCGCCGTGTGAAAATGCGTAGGCATGTGTGTATGAGGGTGTGTCCATCAAGAAGGGTGTGTGTGAAAAGGAGGGTGTGGGTGTGTCCACACAGACTCACCGTGAAAATGTGATGTCCGTGTGTGCATGAGGGGTGCCGCAGTGCTTGCATGTGAGAAATGCACGTGTGTGTACCAGAATGGGTGGAAACCAAGGGGCCTGGGCACAGCCCCTGCCCTACAGACCATGGTAGCCTGGGCGGAACTCCAAGCTGGAGGCCTTCGATCTCCAGGCAGGCCACCCCCCAGGTCACTGCCAGGCTCCACCGGGGAGCCCAGCTCCACAGCAGGAGAAAGCCAAACATCCTAGAGGCAGATGAGTTTCGTCCCACCCGTCACGCAGCAGCCTCGGGGCCCAGGCTGGGCCCCACTCCTCGGCCGGCCCCCCTTCCGTCTACTCACTCACACCAGGACACCCCCCTCCGCCCTGCTTCCAGGCTCCACACGCCTCAGCAACCCCCGCACCCCGCAGTCACCATCTCCACACTTTGCTCCCACATGCCCTTCTCCTGCTCAGAGGAGAAGGAAAAAAGCCAACCAGAGGCCACAGGCAGAGTGGCTGCCGGGGACGAGAAGGCGAGGTCTCCCAGCCTCGTCATGAGGTACAGAGAGCAAGAGCGATGGTGGGCCTAACCAGCCCCTCGGGGGCAAGGGGGCAGAAAATAAAAGCACGCATTTGTTCCTGCATCAGGAAACTAGAACCGGTGAAGACAGCCACTGGCCACAGGCAGCTGTTTACATTTATATCTGAATTAAGGGGAAATAAAAGTGCAGCTGCTCAGTCACACCGACCACATTTCAAGTGCTCACCAGCCTCCTAAGGTGAGTGTGTGATGGGGCAGCTCTGGAAGGATGCAAAGAAGCTACTGACCACATCACCCGGGGGTGGGCAGGGGCAGGCTTGTGAGGGACACCGTGCTTCCTCCTCATCTCTACTGAATTTGTGTTTCATGGGAATGTGTTTGCCTCCCTAAGGCATACAATAAACACAGTACGAGCACACACACGCACACGCATACACACGCACATGCACACGCACGCACACGCACACACACACACACGCACACACACACACACGCACCATTTTTTAAAAACTACCGCTGTGCTAACAGAGCCCATCCTCTGAGCCTTCCTGGCTACATTCCCCTGTTCCCCTTCTGGCCTGGGCCACAGCCAGGTGGATACACTGTGGCACAGAGAGAATATGCTCAGCTGAGCTCAGGCCATCTGCCCCCTTATCCTTCCCCTGACAGCCCCTGAGCCCCCAGTCCCCCCAACACACACGTGACACAGCACAGCCCTCCCCGCAGCACCACACACGGGAAGACAGGTTAGGGGTTAGTGGCACCCTCAGAGCAGGGCACCAGGCGCATGCACAGGGGCGGCCGGCCAGGCTGCTGGCCTCAGACACCCCCACAATGCAGCACGCAGTGCTGGTACCTGTTCTTCTTTCTGAGCAGCCGGGAGAGCAGTTTAGTTTTCTTTCTGTGGGAACGGACGGGACGCAGAGGCCTTCATTTTGGGGAAATGCCTGATTCAAGGCTGGCCTGTTCCCTCATCAGCAGCCCCTCTGCTCAGAGGAGTGCAAAGGGGCAAAGCCTCCCTTAATCCTCAAAGGCCATGAAGAGGGCCTGACCCTGCTCTGAGAACTCCATTGCCCAGTCCCGGGGACCCCACCAGCCTTGGCATGCTGTCAGGTACCCCCGGATGGATGGAGCTGACAAAAGAAGCAAAAGCAGCAGCCCCCAAACAAGGCCTGAGGAGCTGGGGGAGGACTGCAGGCAGCCCACCCGGCCTGCAGCTTGGCACACAAGGGCTCTGGGACCCTAGGGTACCACCGGAGGTGGGGGCAGCCGGCCAGCGTGGGGCCTGGGAGACAGAGGCAATCAGGGCCTCTCCTTGGTGTAAAGGCCGTTCACGAAGTTCCACTTTCTTCCCTGTGGGCTCGACCGGCCCCTCCCACAGGAAGGATCCAGCCCCTGCACTGCCTAGGAGGGCGGCTGCTTGCCCATCCTGAAGAGGGGCAGCACCATTCACAAAATACTTTCTTAGTGCCAGGTAACATCCCAATCACCCCAGGACACAGATATATTCACCAGTTGTACAGAGAGGAAAAGTGAGGTTCATCCACGCTCTCCACATGGTATCGCCACAGGTGCAAGCCAAAAAGGAAGGGAAATCCCAGACTCGCTATTGTTTCCCCTGAGGGCAGTCAGAGGGCCAGGCACTTTCCCCCCTCCCTCCTGGTTTCCCCTCAGGAAGCAGGAATCTCCTTGCAGCTGGAGAGACCCTGGGAGGCCAGGCCTGGCCAAGGAACAAGGATGCTTTTGTGGGTGTGCACAATGCCAGCCTCCAGGGACTCAGGCTTCCCAAGAGCTGGAGAGGGTGAAGGCGGCACTGCATCCTGCTCGAGGAGCAAGGCTCACCTTCCAGGGGGCTCTGCACCAGCACTGAGTCATCCAGTCCCCAGGGCCCACCTCCAGAGCTACACAGGCACCCTGGCTGTTCTGGTTTCCCAGGCAGGGAAGCCAGGCCCAGGGCCCAGGGATCCACAGACTACCCAGGAGTGCTGTGCTCCTTCCCTGATGGGACAACACCAGAGGAATGTGGGGTGCCCCTACCTGTCCCCCTGATCACAGAAAGGCCAAGCCAGAAAGGGCAAACCCCCAGGGGTAGGAACTCGAGTCTTGCCCCGGTCTGGCCCTGGCCTGGCAGGAATGAACGAACCCCAGGATCCTGCCCCAGACCACACCTCCCCCTACCCACCTACAGCCAGGGCAGTAGGCAGCACACACCTGGGCTGGGCCTTGACTGTGAAGGTGTTGCTCCCATGCTGCTTCTCCAGGCTGACCAGCACATCGTTGAGGTTCTGGTTGAGCTGCAGGAGGGACAGCCAGTAGGTGGGGAACAGCCCCACTCTCCCCAGTAACATCCATGCTTCTCCCCACATCTTAGCCCCTTCCTTGCACCCCTGTCCCCTACCAAGAACAGGCTTTCCAGACTGCCAGAGGTTTCACCAAAAGCACAGGCAAGACAAGAGGTTTATCCCATGTATACAGTGATTCTCATTACTGAGAAAATTTTCCTCTTTCGCTTTGGCCATCAGGAAGCTCAGAACTGAATTTTCTTCTTACTTTACATAAATGTTTCCTTCCCTCAAATGCCTCTGTTTTGTTTTGTTTTGTTGTTTTAATTTTTCATAAGTTGTCTCAAATCTTTAAAGGGAGGAAGGAAAAGAAAGGGAAGACCTGAAAGGCAGGAAACTATAGTCAAGGTGGTGACTCAGGAGTGCCCCAAGCTGCTTTTCCTCCTCCAGCCCTGAGCCTGGAATCCACTACCATCACTTCATTCCTCAGGGCCCAGGAGACAGACTCAGACCCACCGACCATACAGCACGGGGGCTGCCAACACTGGGTTTCTCCAAGTCTGCTTTGCAGCTTAACTGTCAGTTAAGTTAAAATGGAAATAATACAGGAATTTAAGCTAATTCAGACTCCTTCTTATACCAGATTCTGGCAGGTAAAGCAGACGTGTTTCATTGTCTTAAGAAATATAAGAAAAAAATTGAGAAAATTCTAGTATTTTATTGATTATTTGCCTATGAACTAAGAAAGGGTGTCACCATTCTCTGATGCCCAGCTCCCTGGGCCACCATTGCCTGAGAACACGTTGGCCGCTTGAGAGGGGCTGGCTCTGTCCAGGCAGGAGGGGTAAGATGGGGGCAGGGAGGGGGCAGGGACTGGGCCCCAGTGGGTCTGGACACTCTAGAACAAGAGCTCCTGGAGGGCAGGGCTCAGTGGCTCCTCCCCAGGGCCCGGAGGTAGCACTGTGGCCACTAGTGTGTACCAAACCCCAGCCGGAAAGAGGGAGCTTGGCCCTGGCCCTTGGCAGCAGAGCATGGCCCAAGGGTCTGAGTCCCATAAGGGTCACCAGGACCTACCTTACTCATCTCCTTGTGGAAGTTCTCCTCCAGGCCTGCAATGCTCTGAAACGTGTTGACATAGAAACCTACCCGGCTACGGGAGGAGGAAGGGAAGTGAACACAGGTCAGTGCAGGCAGCCCAGGTGAGCCACACACGCACTGATACACCTCCACCCTCACCAGAGACACACACCGTGGGAGGGCATGGGGCACAAGGCACATGAGACACCTTGGGCAGCCTCAGGAGGGAGGCCGAGGCTCTCAGCCCCACTGCCTCCCGAGACTCACCTGTTCCACAGGGATGGCAGCTCTTCCTGCAGATCCACGTTCATCTCCTCAAACACTTTCTGGGCTTTGATGAGCTCCTCCTCTGCCTGAGGGGCAGGACTGGTCATTCCCCTCTGCTCGGCCTCGGCCTCGGCCCCAGCTTAGGCCTAGCCAAGTCTACCCCACAAGACCTGCTCCCCCTAACCTCCCACCCCATGTGCTAGGACCAGGGCTCTGGACATAATGGGGGTGGACCAGATGAGGATGCTCAGGGGGACTTCCCCATGTAGCTCCTTGTTCACCTATAGCCAGGTCTGTAGAATCTGCTACAGGAAGGGGAAAGCAGAGAGCACCCATGGCCAAAGGAAGAGCCCCACCTCCTATCAGGCCCAGATGGGCCAAGAGGGAGATGAGCAGGGCACAAGAAGGCTTGAGACAAGGGGCCCGGGAGCCAGGGCACCGGAGGGGGCAGAGGCAGAGCCCAGCCCCAGCCCCAGACCAGCAGGGACCCTGCCCACTTACAATTGAACCCCTCTCAGGCTGAGTGTTAGTCTACTGCCC
The DNA here is from genome assembly GCF_003254725.2 of Canis lupus dingo. Classification (NCBI taxonomy): domain Eukaryota; kingdom Metazoa; phylum Chordata; class Mammalia; order Carnivora; family Canidae; genus Canis; species Canis lupus. The sequence continues at coordinate 24,370,244 of NC_064261.1, read as the reverse complement.
AGCCCCCTTGGCCTTGGCCTTGCTGTCCCTGCCTGAAGACCCCTTTCTCAAAGCCAGTCCCACTCAGCCTCAGCCTCCTCCCTATAGGATATGGCAGCAGTATGTCCTATCCCTCCCCCTCTTTCCTCTGTGACCTGTCCCCACCAGCTGGAAGCCAGAGGCAGCAGATCAGACACATCCAGGAAAGACGGGGAAGGATAGGGAGAGGGCAAGGCCAGGGGAGAAGGGAGCTAGGCTGTTGCTCAGGATGCCTGTGCTCACCCCCAAAGCCCTCAGCCTACCCCTACCCAGGCAGGCCCAGCACCCTCCAGGCCTACTCACAGCCACCAACAGGTGTCGCTAAGGCCCCATCTCACCACTGAAGACTAGGGAATAAGACCTCAGGCCCCAGGAAAGGCAAGCAGTGAGTCACAGACAGAGAAGGGGCTCAGCTAGCTCATTTGGAGGGTGCTGCTGGAAACAGTGACTCAGTGGGTGACTTGGAATCAGGGTCTGAGTCACAACCCAGGAACGTGGCAGGCCTCTCCCTGGAGAACACTTCCTGCCTTCCTGCCAGCAGCCTTACATTTTCAGGCCTTCTGGCAAAGGCAGCCAACCGGCCAGAACTCCAAACTGCCACAAAGCCCACAATTTCCCCAGCCCACCCAGCTGTCCTGTCTGACTTCAGGCACCAGGTCAGCCCCAGGCAGCCTCATATCCCTGCTGTTCCTGGCCAGCCCAACCTCAGTGATGCGGGCGGGGCTAGAGGAGAGAGGGGCCACCTGACTCCTAACTACAATTACCTTCAGGTTGTTGGAACTTGCTAGAGTGAACATAAGCTCCTTGCCTAATTTTTTAAAATCTAATTTAAAACTTAAAGATAGAAAAGGAAGAAAAAATAAAAGAAAAAAAAAAAAGAGAAACGTCTGTGAACATGCATGTCTTAGGCAGCTCCTGAAGAGGATCAGATCCAGCAGGCCATCCCTGCCTTACCCCACTGGGCATCCCAGTACTGACTGGAGGCCACTAACATGAGTCTGTAGCACCCACAGAATCAGTGACTCTCACAGATCGAACCACAAGTGTGGGCACTGTCACATACCCCTCCGACCCAACTGCCAAGGGTCTGGCTCAAGGCTCATGTTCCCCAGAAACCTGCTTTGGTCCAGCTGCCGTACCCCAGAGACCACTTCTTAATGGCGATTCAGCCACTGCCCCGTGATGCTGGTCCTAACCCCTCAAATGAACATCAGTGACAATGACAGTGACAATGGCATAGCAGCTCACGGCTATAGGCCAAGCCTGATTCTCGAGCCCAGCAATGCTGCAAAGAACAGAGTAGCTCAGGTTTCAGCTTTCCTGGAACTCAGGGTCTGTTCATTATTCCCTTTGGATCACATTCTTCATGTTCTGGCTGTTTCAGGAGAACCTGAGGTGGTAGGAAGTGGGGGGGGAGAGCTGTCCATTGTTGGAGCCCCAGTGGCTTGGCTACATGCTGATGGACACATAGAGCAGCGCCCAAAACCAGACTGCTTATGATGCCCAGGGCACCAGGATCCTGCAGGCAGGTTTTAGGGGACTGTGACCAGTGCAAAGAGCAGTTTAGAACAAGCCCAGGGGATATGTGGTGCTGATCAGCTTGAGAGATCACAGCTTCACCAGGTCACACTCTCTCCCCAAAGTCAAATCTGCCAGCAGGGCAGTGCGAGGACCCTAACACCCCAGCTCACAGCCAGCCAGCTGCCCATGGGAACTCAGAAGGCTCCCCAGCTTCCAGCCAGGTGCGAGGCAGGGTGGGAGCAGAAAGACGATATATGCCAATAAAAATTGGGTCCAAATGGGAAAGCCAATTTGGCCGAAAGGCTAAACATCTGCAGTCCAACATTCAAAAAATGAGATCATGTGCTTTAGCCTCCCTAGTGGCTCCCCTGAGGTGCGGGTGTGGGGCCCTCCCAGCAGGATCCCTCACCCACATCCAACTCAGGAGTCCGAAAACAGCCATAGGCATTACCCACCAGCTTCACAGTCTCCCAGGGGCAACAAAAATTTTCACCTGGTCTCTCACCAAACCCATTTCAGGGAAAATTATGCAGAAACCCTAGCTTAGGGTCAATGGCCCCATCCTCTAGCCAGAAGTCCTGAACTCTACAGGCAGGGCTGGTGCTCCAGTCTCTAGCTCCTCCTTCACCTCCCGCAGACCATCTCCCCCAGACCTTGGAGATCCAGGGTCACCCCAGCCTCAGAGTGGGGCTGCACCGACTCTAAAGTCAGCTCATAACTTTGGCCTAAAAGAAATCAGGCAGCAAGTCAGGTAAGAAATTGGGCCGTGAGCCCATGCTGAGCCCAGAGCTCCCCTACCACAGGCATTCAACACATGTGGGTTGAAGGTGATGAAATCAGGAGATGGCCTAGAAGAAAAAGGGGCAGCTGCCCAAAGAGAAACCCAACCTTGTGGGTCAGGGCTCCGTTGTCCACCCCTACCTCAGGGCCATGATGGGGTACTAGAGTCCTATCAGCTTCACTGGAGACCATGAGGCCACCTCTCCCAGGGTGTATCTGGTGATCCCTGGCCACACTGCTCACCCAGAACCCAGCCCATCCCCAGGGCAGAAGGCTGAGAAGAGTGTATTGCCAGGGTATTAGATCAATCAGGAGTTTTGTACAAAGAGCCTCCTCTGAGAAGCCCTCTAGAAGCACTGTGGTGAATAGTCTGCCCTTTATGAAACTCCCAAAGAGCAGACCCTCTAGGCCCCAGGTCTCAGCATCCCAGCCATGCCGGAAGAGCTCAGCCACAGTTCCCCGTCCAAGCGCACCACGAGGGCCCACAAGGGTCCCTATGAGCTGAAGATTCTGCCTCTCTGAGCAGGTTTGTCTCTTCAGTAAATTCTGGATAGCCTCACAGCTTTTATGAGGCCTGAAGGACAACACATGTCGGGACAGGAGCCCTCCTGAGAGGACAAGCGGCTCGGAGGCTTTCCTGTGTTCCCAGAGGCTAGGATTTCAGAGTCTCAGGGCTCCAGAGACCCAGGCACAAAGCAACAGACTAGGACCCACCCCTGCTTAACCGGGGCCCCAAGCTCTCTCAGCCCCCCTCATTTGGCCTTGGGTCTCTTCCAAAGCAGGAGCTCTCTCAGCAGAGACCTTTGAAAACGGCCCTGCCCCCCAACCCAGGAAAGAGACTGAGCCCTCCCCCACCCTGGGCAACGCAAGACAGGCGCCCAGCGCCAAGGACAGGACAACAGACCAGAAGGCGCCAGCACGTGCAAGGTTAGATGCCAGTGTCACCTGATTTCGGAGCAGGTTAGTTTGAGCTACGAGATGAGCCTGCAGTTTGCCTTGGCACCACTGGGGGGCGGCTTTCTCAAGCAGCGAGACAGGCTGGGGGTGGGGAGAGGAGGTCACGGCAAAGGAGAGTGGAGAAACAGGAGGGAGATGGGGAGAGAGAAACAGAGACACAGATATTAAACAAGTCCAAGTCCAAACGTCCCAAATGCAGTGACAGACAAGCCGGTCACCCCTCCAGGGGGCCAGCCCCCAGCAGGTAAGGCCCTTGAGGCTAAGAGGATTAACGGGATTCCTGGGTAAGGGGCAGAGAAGGGGTGAACTCCAACTGCAAAGCAAAATGCAAGAATGTTAGCAGGGACAGTGGGGCTCAGCAAGCTTGGTCCTGCCACACGGCGGGGTGGGGAGGGGATCCACTCTCGGCCCCTCACTGTGAACAGTGTGACCAGCTCAAGCCCTGTGCCCTCTGGCTTGTTCCAGCAGAGACAGGGTCACATCAGATCCCATGACAGAATTCCACTCAGAGCATGCCAGGTCGGGTGGGGCTGTTCCCGTTAAACCCAAGCCAGGCCTGTTCTCATCCTGGAAAGTGGCCGCAGAGCAGGGTGGAGGGCCCAGGGCCCAGGGCAAGCACCAGACGGTGGGTGGGTGGGCGGGTGGGCGGTGCGCCTTCAGCCAGCTGCTCACAGGGGCCTTTCCCCGACCCCGCTCTGCTACCTGGGCACATCACCAGCAGTACACCCACCTGCAAGGGGCTTGAGGATTCCAGCCACAGGGGAGCAGCGATAACCCACAGGGCAAAGGGGTACAGTGGGCACAGCACAAGAGGAAGGTCCCTACCCCTCTGAAGACTCTCCCCCAGCCCCGCCCCCCAGCTCTTACCTTGGCGATCTTGGCTTCATCCTTCTTTTTGGCGGTTTGGAGGGACTCATAATGGTGCCGGGCACTGTCATAGTCCACCAGCTTCCGCCCTCGCTTGGCAATGCGTGACTGGAAGACAGGGAGGTGGGAGAGGGGGGCTGAACAGGGCCTGGCACCCAGGCTGAGATGTCGAGATGTCGAGATGTTCAGAGAAACTGGGTTGTGGGCACTGGGAACTGGATAAAGCCGAAGGGCCAGGGCAGCTGACCCAGGCTCATGAAGTGCATCTGATGCATGCTTGAAACAGGCTCCCACATGTCTGGTGGCCAAGAGCTTGCCCCTTCCAGGCAGCCCATGCCCTCAGGAGTCCTTTCTTATACAGAGGCCAAACCAGTTCCTTCAATACTCAGCCATGTTTGCCAGTGCCCACCAGCCAGTTTTGTATGGGACAAGCCTCTTCCCTGGCCTGGCCCTCGGCTCCTGGACCCAGGCTTCTCTTCTCCAGGCTACCACCATCAGCCTCCCTTGCGCACTCCCCATCAGGCATCTTGAGGAGCCCAAGGCACCTGCACTGGGTGGACACACTGCAGCATTGAGCCAGACCCCCAGCGTACAAGAACTAGCATCACAGTCACCACCTGGCCTCAACACCTCTACTTCCATGTCTGAAGCACCTGGGCCCATCGGCTGCAGGGGAGGGCACCCATTAGGCACACGTGCTTAGGCTTTACGTCCCCTTAAAATACCTTATATGACCCTATAGTCACTCCACAGTGACGCAGCCATGCAGACATACATGCACCATGGGGTCTCTTCCTACAGTCTGGAGACCCAAAGGTACAGGGCCCCAGAGCTCTCTGCTCAGAAAGGCTCAGGCTGGGGGGCTGGTCTCAGAGGGAGCAGCCCTGGAGGGACGAATTGCCAGTGCCTGAGCCAGCCCTCGGCTGACCCCTTCCCCCCCATCCCTCTGTCCCTGCTTCACCTCCAGTGCACAGGCTATCAAGCCAGAACAGGACAGATCTACAGAGTGCCTCTCACCTTGATGTCAGGGAACTGGCCCAGGTATGTGTCCATAGTCAACAGCGCCTGGTCCACCAGCTTCTGGTGGTAATCCAGCCAGAGGAGGTCGTTGTTCTGAAGGAGGTGAGAGCTCATGAGTATACAGCCAGGGGGGACTGGGCCACACCCAGTCCCCAGCTCTCTCCCCCCAGAGACCTGGGGTCCACTTGAGCCCCACTGCTTCCCAGCACAGAAGCTTCTCAGAACCTCAGGTTCCTTGGCTGTGAAGTAGAGGTGATAATTCCTGCCCTATAGCCTCTCCCAGGGCAACTATAAGGAACAGATAAGCCCAGGGTTGGTAGGGTCAGGAAGGGGAGGGGACTTGCCCAAGAGCACACAGCCTGTGAATGCCCAAAAACCAGATGGGCTTGTCCAAGAAGGTGAGGCAGGGCAGGATGGGCCAGCAGCTGAGACCAGAGGGTCCTCTGGGAAGGACGGAGGTCACCTGCCTCACGCTCACCTCAGCTATCTTGTTTGCTTCATCCCTGCCAGGCCAGTCGGGCTCGTACACCTCCTGCAGACATTCATTCAGTTTCTTGGAGGCTTCGTGCATGGCTGTGGGGCAGAAGGGCCATGCTGCAGCCAGGGCCATGGGCGACGAAGACGGGGCAGGAGGGCCCAGGAGGTATGTGGTCCCCAATGCCAGCGTTCACCCTCCACCACAAACCCTGGTCTCCATCCCAGCTCTGCACCCATCAGCTTTAGGTGGGGCAAAGGCCCCTCAGTGTCCCATGAAGCCCACCTACCCAGACCAGGTCTGCCCCAGGAGCCTGCCTGCCCCTTACCCTTGACTGAGGCCAGGTAGGTCCGGAGGTCCTTCTGTAGTCGAGTGCCCTCAGTCTGCAAAGAGAAAGACAAGGCCAGGGTGAGGGCCTACTTGTACATGACCCTGTCCTTCCTGTACTCTCAGGTGGACAAACGCAGGCTGCTCCCAATAGCCACCACAGATCAGCTGTCCTCATCAGGGCGCTGGCAGGACTAGAGAAGACAAGACATGTGCAACAGCTCCTGGGCACAGCCTGGCCCAGAGCGCCCCTCAGAGCACAGCAGCTACTGCCTCTCTTGCCACAAACATGTACTAAGCATCCAACACTTCTCAGCACCATCCCTGCCTCAGGAGCCAAGGGATATTCATCCAGAGATTGTCAGCACCTGTCTCTTCCAGGAACAGTTCTCAGCCCTATAAGGAAGGTAGGAAAATAGTGGGCCCCCCACACACCCTAAATAACACACTGGGGGCGCAGGCTGAATGACACACATGTACAGTGGGATGGGCATACGCCAGGTCTGCCCTCAGGCAACCACGGACCAGGTGGCCAATGAGCACAGGACACAGGACTAGAACACCCTGCCCCAAAAGCTTAGGCCAGCAGGCTCCCAGTGCATCGTGCCAGGGACAGAGGACGGCCTGCAGAGGAGGCTGCAGAAGGTGGAAGGGAATTGCTTAGCCAGGCTGCAGAGAAGTGAGGAGTGCATGCCCAGAACTCTCAGGACACTGGCCCAGCCAAGAGGGCGGATTTGGATGTAGGAAGAAAAGATTGGCCAGGGGACTGGGCCAAACGGTGAAGGCCCTGAGCTCGGGAGGTAGCTCCAGGGACTTGCTGAGACAGCAGGACCAGCAGAAAGGATGGACCCATGGGCAAAGCCTCAGTCCCTCTGTGTTATCAATACCATACAAGGCAGGAATTGGAAAACTGAGCCCCAGGTGAGAGAGGGGGTAAATAGGGTGAGATAACAGGTGATATATGAGACCACCAATGGTGAGACCCTGGAGTTTCCAGAAGCCATGTGCAGAGGGGGACAGAGCACACACAGGCTTTGGGGTTATGAAGACCCAGCTCTCTAGCTCTGACCCTCACTAGACATGTGACCCTAAGCAAGAGACTGAACCTCTCTCTTCATCTGTCAGCTGGGGTGAATGACTCCCACGGCAGACCACAACCTAATGTGTGCTCAGGGAACAGCACACGTGAGCCAGCCCAGGCCCCTAGCCTTGCAGGCCAGTTTCAGGAGATGAGCTTTATGCTGAGGATGGTGATGTGAGGCAGTAGGGGGACATGAGGAGAGAGGGCTTCTGGACGTCAAAGGATGGCAGTGCCAGAAGCTGACTTCTACAGGGGAAGAGCACCCTCCTGGTGTCTCCCTGCCTACTGTTGCTCACATCCTTATTTTAGATCCCCTTGCCCTTGCCCTGGTGGAGGGCCAGATAGACACAGACCCAGCAAGCAGCCGTAGTCCCACTCCTGGCCAGCCTGGTGCCTCTGCAGGAGACAGGCGGTCTCCACTCCAGCTGAGGGCAAGCAGGGACACACCAGCCTTCTAGGCTCACCCCAGGTACCCTCAAACCTCTCCTGTACCCCCCATCATCAGACTCTCCCTCCTCACAGCCAGGGCCTGCTCCTCCCCTCCCAGTGTCCTCAGAGCATCACACACCAGCTGTCCGCCGGGGCTGGCTCTTTCCCTGCACATCTCTCTAGCATCACTGTCCTCACCTGATAAATGAGGGAGCAGAGACGTTCAGGGACTTGCCCAGTGTTACACAGACTGGTAGAACTGGTGGGAATCCCCACAGCCCCTGTTTATGATGATGAATGCTTCCAGAAGACAGTAGAGGTGTTGTGCAGGGAGGGTTTCAGGGCAGTGCATGAGATATATAATTAGAAAGAAGAAAAAAAAAACAAAAAAACAAGCGGTGGCGGAAAGGAAAAAAAAACCCTCTCCAAAATTCCTTCAATCCCCACAGACCACAGAGTAGCCTATAGAACCCTGACCACACAGACTCTGAGGAACTTCAAAGTTTAAGGCCTACTGATTAGAGATTAAAGGAAGAAACAAAGGCCAATCCACAGCATCCAGATCTCTCTGGAATTCCACCAGGGATCGGATGTGGACCGTGTAGGCCTGGGAATGAGGAAGGGCCTGTCCTACTCTTTCAGTGATAGAGATGAGGATTCAAACATGTTCATGATGTGATGCTATCACATTCATCTGATGCCACAGAATCCTCCAAACTTGGTTTCCCTTCCTGCCAACCATCCGTCATCTCACTCCCCTCCCCACCATCCTTTGAGCGCCTGTCTACACTGCACCCCGAGGAACGGGTCTCCCGTGGGGCGGGTTTCTGTGCTTGCCCAGGCCTCAGGCCGTACCAGGGCCCCTTGTGCCTCCCAAACAAGGCCACACTGTGAGCCGGCACACTGGACACAGACGAGCAAGGGGCCGCGCAGAGCTCTGCCTCACTCCTGTGCCAACTGCAGCTGGGCCCCTCAGCCGAACTCCGAGTCAGTGCCTAGGATCAGACATAGCCCTGCCCCACGCAGCTGCCTCCTGCAGGGCAGCATCCAGGCGGCCAACACAGAAGCTGTGTGTTTGCTCCAAGCCGGCTCCCTTGGCACCCCCACCCAAATAAGGCGCCCGAAAGAAAACTCTCTGGAGGTTCCTGGGGCTTTAACACACTCCTAGCAGAGCAACTAGGGGAAAACTAAAGTTCTGGAGCACAGTCTGGTCTGGACTCAGGGGTCTGGAAGGATACCACAACCCAATACCAACACTTAGTATCACTCCACGGAGGTGGTTTGGCCAGCACCCCGCATCCTCGCTCTACATCCCTTCAAAGGGTGCTCCCTGCCTCCTCTGACATCATGGTCTGAAGACCCAAGCCCCCATCTTCCCAGTGGGTGTAGGGGCAGGAACATCCCTCCCGCATGGACTCCCTCTGGCTATAGCTGACTCTTGCCCCGCTGCAGTCAATTCCAGAGGATGTTCACTCAATAGCCAGGGATGCCCTCTTTGAGCAGGCAGGCCCTAAGAACAAGAAAGAATCAGACCTGGCCCACATCAGCAACACAAGCCAACAGCAGTAATGTCCCAGGAGGAAGAGCCTGGCTCACACCTCCCTCGCACTGCCCCACAGCTCACCATCCTGGATCCTCTGAGGGGGCCAAGCTCTGTTTCTCAGTGCAGGGCAGGAGAGCCAAGGCTAGTGCTGGGGGGGACCAGGAAGGGCCATGAAACCTACCCCTGTGAGAGCCGGTGACAGCTGGCTGCCCCAGGTTCCATTCCAGCTGCAGAGGCATCATGGGCCCCTTCAGTGCTCTTGGAGGCCTTGGACATGAATGAGGAGTAGGGAAAGACCTGGTCCTTCCCAGCCCCAAGTCTGAGCCTATTTGGGCCTCTCCTAGCACAGCAAAGACCCTGACTCTACCCTCCAGCCCTCCTTCCTATTTCCCTTGGTCTATGCCCCGAGCCAGAGCTCCCTCTTCCAGGAAGTCTTCTGTGACCTTGCCAGCCCACACCAGCCCCTTCTTCCAGCTCGCTTACTCCACAAATTCAGCTCTTGACATTTTCTACCTGGCAGCCACACTTCCATTTTGCACAAGCTCCCTAAGGCCAAAGGCCACCCCCACTCACCAGCTGCTTGTTGAAATTCTGGACACACTGTTCAAACTGCTCATCCTTTGTTTCATCCGCCTTCCCCAGTTTCTGGAGGACCTGCCAAGGCAGCAAGAGAAGGGAAGTGTTACCATGAGAAAGGGGGTGGCCAAACCAAAAGTGCCCAGTCACCAATACCACAGATGGCTCCCACCCAGCCAGGATCCTGGAGGCCCTCAGCCAGGATAATGCAGCCCAGGGCACTGGGACCATCAGAAGGTCTCCTGGCTGCTGTAATCCCCAAAAGCAACCTCGAGTCCATCAAGTCTTGAGACCTCCTCATTGTCTATGGGGCTTGCCCATCGGCCAAGCAGAGGAGTTCAGGTCAGGCTTGCTGCAATAACTGAAACCAGGAGGGGGGGGCTCCAAAGACAGCTTGAAGGGTCAAGTGCCCCTCCTTGTTGATCTCACATTGCACCCCTGAGGGTTCCACCCCAACTCCGGCAGCTAAAAAGTGAGCTGAGCACAAGAGCAGCCAGGTGGGACAGCCCCACCTCCCTACATGACTCCATTTCCTGGGGTCAAGACTCATGAAGACCAGAGGGAGGAGCAGAGCAGCCCTGAGCTGGGAGGTAATCACCCCAGGACACAGAGGGCACCAAGAGGAGGCAGGGATCAGGCTCTTAGTGTCACTAGGAGCCAGCTCGCAATCTGAATAGATTCTCAGATGTGACCTTTTCCAGCCACCCTGCTTCCTTCTCTACGGCTCAGCAGACCATGCTGGGCCCTCTCTTGGCGTGCGCGCGCGCACACGCGCACACACACAAACACACACACACACGGGCTCATGGACACCTGCTCTACTCCCAACTAGAAATCTCAGGGGTGGACTCTCCCTCTGATTAGTCCCAACTGTGCTTTCTCAGCTGTGTGGGGGGAGCGGGAGAGGAGGGCACAGGTGGGGAGATGGTTGGGTAGAGACAGAGAGACCCTGAGGCCAGAAGAGAGAGAAAGACCTAGAAGAAGGAGGAGCTGGATCAGAAGCCTGAGAGGAAGTATGATGAAAGAGAGAGGAGGTGGAGGCAAGGAGGGGTGAGGGCAACAGGGGAGTAGGAGGGTGGGGAAGGAGAAAGATGAGAGATCGGGTGCAGAGAGGGGAAGCTGAGGCAGACATGGGGTGGGTTTGCAGGAAGAGAGGGTGGCAGAGACCAAAATGGAGACAGTGATCCCCCACCTAGAGCACCCCACAGGAAGCAGGAGGATGACACCGAGGTGCTCAGCAGAGGCAGTGGCCAAAACCCAAAAAGAATGAGGAAAGGGGGCAGTGGGTGGGGGTGGCAGGTGGAGGGAAAAGTGGTGGATCCTTCCCAGCCCTGACTGGCTCTAGGAGGGCCTATCCTGCCCTGTCAGCTCTCAAACCTTCTCTGGGCGTGGGGTACATTTGGTCACCTCACCAAGTGCCCTCTCCATACACGGCCATGGGCACCTCTGCTGGGACAGCAGACATCAATCAGACATGGATCCAGCCAGACAGAGGGAAGCACATGGCACTGTGGGGGCCTGGGGCGGAGAGCCCAGGCAGCCTGGGCAATCAGGAAAGGTTTCCTGGGGGAGGTTGCAGCTCAAGTGGCAGAGAGAGCATGCAGCAAAGGTGAGAAGACCAGGGAGATGAGGTATGCTACCAGGGAATTTTTTTTTTTATAAAGGTTTTATTTATGTATTCATGAGAGACAGAGAGAGAGAGAGAGAGAGGCAGAAACACAGGCAGAGGGAGAAGCAGGCTCCACGCAGCGAGCCTGACATGGGACTCGATCCTGGGTCTCCAGGATCACACCCTAGGCCAAAGGCGGTGCTAAACCACTGAGCCACCTGGGTTGCCCTTACCAGGGAATTTCGAATAGCTCGAGGGGTGGCAGGAGGAGCAGGGGTAGGGGTGGGAGAGCAGCCCACCAACAACTTTGTGCTATAATGGTCACAACACAGTTTATTGGGCAAGTGCACTTGCAGGCCAAGGGCTGACACTGAGGTGAGAGGCGAAGAGCAAAATAAAACCACTGTGAACAAGAGAATTAGCACTTCCCACCAGCCACGGGCCCCCACACCTCCCCCTCGACAACCATACCCAGCTGGTCCCATGGAAACAGGGTGGAGCTGTGGGGGTGCCTGGCCCACTCTGCACTGAGCTTGAGTAGGTGACTCACCCCTATCAGACGCCAGCCCCTTGGCCCCACCACCTCCAAAGACAGAAATGGAACACCAGGTGGGAAAGAACTTCCAGAAGTCAACAGAGGCTAATGGATGGAGCAAGAGGCTCCCAGCAAGGTCAAGGCCTGGTTACCCCTCAAGATAGGAGGACTGGGAAAGTGGCCCTGTCTACCCCTTTCCTCTCTTCTCCCCAAGGAGATGTACTCTATTGGCCAAAGGTCCCTCATCCCTGTCCTGCCACCAGAGCTCCAGAGGGCTCTAAGCCCCCGGATTTGCACCCAGACATGCACACCTGACCTCAGTTCCCCAATTGGGCTCTGTGCTCCACCCAGACAGCTGAAGCCACCAGGGAGATAGATGTTCAGGCCAGCCACAGTGAGCTGTGTCAGGCAGTGAAAAGACCATTGAGAAAAGGGACTTTCTCTCTGAGCCTCAAATGCATTGTCTGGAAAATAAAGAGAACATTAGCACCCACCTTAAGGCTTGTGTCTGCGAAATGTGTCTCCATACCTGGCATACTCGAGTAGCAACAACAATCTCCTAAAAAGCCTTCACAGCAGCTTTCCCACAATGGGGAGCCAGGCCCGACCCCAACGAAACCCCATGCCAGGTCTAGTCTGACAGCATCCGGAAGACAATGCACACATACTAGACATATACGCATGGGCAAGTGTGCACACAGTCAACTCCTTCAAAACTTTGCTCAGATTACACCTCCGTGAAGCTGGCCCCCGCCCTCTCTCTCCCCGACCCCATCCCACTTAGGACCAGGCCCTATTTTCCTCACTGCTGCACCATGTGCCCAAGGGTCTGCCTCTAGCTCTGCCCCAGCCATATGAACGGCCTGAGGTCTGAGACCTCAGCTCCTGCACAGGGCTGGGTCCAGGGCAGACACACAATGTGCTCTTGGTGGCTGCTGACTAATGTAGGCCGTGAGCTCTGAGGACAGCGTCAAGACCTGGAAGAAAACATCCTATCTCTCAGGCTAAGTATCCTCTTATCCTCTTATGTCCCCCTTAGAACCAGGGTTAGAACTAGCACTCACATTAATCTGAGGTCTGGGCTTGGGCAAGGCGGCCTGGCTCCACTGGGTCCCAGGCCTGAAGAGGCAGCACGCCGGGAAGCGAGCAGCACGGGAAGGTAGGCCAGGCTCCCAGCTCCACGTGACCTCAGGTTAACTGCTGACCCTCTCCACACCTCAAACAGCAACCACCACAGCGGCCAAGGTTTGAGAAAAGGCCCGGGGAGTGTATGCTGGCCTTGGCCCCATTAATCTTCACTGTCCCCACCCCAATTTTATAGATGACAGAAGGAGGGCACACAGCCTGGGTCCTGACCTCAAGGTGCTGCGGGAGTGGCTCTAAGAGGGAAAAACAAGCTGGGCGTGCCTGCCTCAGGACAGGGACCAGGACGAAATTTGGTCCAGTAAAATCCCACAGCCTCCTGCTACCGGCTTCTGTTTTTCTACCTTCTGGAACTGGAACTCCTGCCACGGCCCAGCCACTGGGTAAGAGGCCTTTATGACCAGCTACTGGGGAGCTCAGACCATGGCCAATCCTGTCCCTACCACCTAAAAGCTATTCAGCCCTGCCTTCATCTGTCCCCATCCCCAGGAGATGCCCCAAGGCTACTCTCTGGCCCCCACTGGCTTCACCTAGGTCTCTCTCTCACACACACACACACACACACACACACACACACTCAGTCCTCTACTCACCAAGAGGGAAGCCATAGCCACGGCCATGGGCCTTAGGGGCACAGGTGCTCCACCCGTTCAACACAAGGTTAGTGGGGCTTCCTCATGCCAAGGTCACACATGGACCCTGAGAGCAGCAGGGGGACTCTGGGTGTCCAGAGAGGCCTGCTCCGCAAGATTCCCACTGTCTGTCCAGGGTTATGTACGGGGAGAGCCCGAGACCCTCTGGTGTCACACATCTCCCTTTGTAACAAACACAGGGAGCCTTTCTGATGATGGGACAGGCCCTGCCACACCTTGGTGTTAGCCCAGGGGGAGGGCATGGGGACAGTTCAGCGGCCCAAGGGCCAGCAGACCAGAAAGCCTCATCAGTGCTACCGCCTCTTCTCAACACTTCATCAGCCCAGCCAGATAGCAGTGGAGCGGACATGCCTCCGAAGGGGCAGTCCAGGGCAGGGCAGAGAGGACAGTTCTGCAGCTGGTGGCAGAAACAAACCTCCTTTTGACAACATCCACTGTTCAGCCTCACTGAGCCTGGGCTGTGAACCAGGCCAGCAGCCCCCCGCTGCGCAGGGCAGGAGGCTCACCGGGGCTCAGGGGGAAGGAGATGCCCTTCCAGCCCCTCTGCTGTGACCTTTCTCACAGCCCAGAGCATCCCACTCCCACCGCCAGCATGGGGTCGTGGGGTGTCCTGCCAAACCCTCACTTCTCCTCCTCCCAGGCAGCGAATGGCCCCCTGGGGCAAGACACATGTGCCTCTGCACAGCCATGCTTGCGTGACCACCAACCCAAGCAACAGGAAGGCCCTTTGGGGCCAGTCTTCTGAACCAGGAGCAGTTTATTGCTTACTTCTCAACAAGCACTGAACAAAGCAATTTACAGACACCAAGCACTCTCTCCTACAGGTGAGTGTCTTCACCTCCATGTGACAGATGGCAGGTGAGGACAGATAAATCAGGACACATAGCCTAAGGCTTTACAGTCCGGAGTAAACTCTGAGCTTCTCGCTGCTTCCAATCTCCAAAACTGGAGGAGGGGCACCTGGTAGCCCTCACCCAGCACCCAGGCCAGCCCAGCAGATAAAGTGTAGATAAGCACATCTGCAGACCCTCGCTCACTGAACTGACACTGGGTGGCCCTGCTTAGAGCCCTGAACTCACGGCAATCCCCTCCTGGGGGCTCTAACCCCTCCTTCCTCCAGAGAGCGGTGGGTTCCCTTGCATTGAGGGGGCACACGCTCACATCTGAATGGCATGGCACAGGGCAGGAATAAATGCTTTCTAGAACCCAAGGCTGGGCTAGGGAGAAGAGGGACGCCAAGGGGCCCAAGAGGGAAGCCCAAGGAAGGCAGGGCCCGTGTTCCCAATCAGCCCTGGTCCCTAAGCTCAGGGCCAGGCAGGAAAGCTGGGGGTTCCTCCAACGGCTACAGCGCCCCTGGTCATGGCTGCAGCAGAAGCATCTCACAAAGCCAGCAGCCAAGATGAGGACGACCCGCACCTCAATCCAAGTATCCCCAGAACCCCAACACACACACACACACACACACACACACACGAGGTGGGGAGGGGCTCCACCCAGCCCCCCTCCAAGGACCCAACCTCCAGCTGCTGAGACCCACTCTCAAACCTTCACCTTCCTCATCATCTCCTGCCAGCACCTGTCCAGTTGCTGCCTCTGTCAGGGTTGGTGGAGAAGTGAGCTGTACCCCAGGGGGCGGGGGCTGGGTGTTGCCACCTCACTGCTTCCTCCCAGGAGAGCTTGTGGTTGGTGGGACCACAGCAACAGGATGCACATCCTCACACCTCGCACAGAGGCTCCCATACAGGCAGGACAGGCAGACAGACAGACAGACAGACATATGGGCAGGCAGGTGTCAGGGCAGGTTTTCCCAAAGATTGCTCAGCACACACAGCTGGGCCCTGTTCCGAGGAAGACCCACTAAGAGGGGAAAGGCCAGAGCAGCCCCCTCCCCGAAGGCAGACATACCAGTTTGGCAGATTCTCTCCACCCTGCCCACGGGCCTCTGGGTTTCTGGCTCCCTCCCTGTCCCCCTGGGGCTTTCTTTCTGAGATCAGCTCTGGCTGCCTCCTTCTCCACCATGCTAGGGAGCTCTATAGGCACCGCAGAGCCCTGTTCGTCCTGTTACTATGCCGCAGGGCCCCTCAACCTGTGTGATGGGCTCTGACGCTAGTGGCCTGAGCCTGCTCCCACACAATTCTAAGACCCTCTGGCAACCCAGGAGATGGGCAGGACGCCAGCAGCACCCACAAGAGAGGACAGAAGGGGGGCCCCAAGCCCACCACTCACTGCCACATTGCCTGTGCCCCGAGAGCCAGCCATTTCTCCAAGCGGCCCTGGTTGTCTTTAGGGGGAGATGTGTTCATGGCTACCGGGTATACTTTCTCCTGAGTATCTCACTTAATCTTTAGGTCACATCCTGAGCCACATATTCTTACCCTCACTTAAGAGATAAGAAAAGTAAGGCTGAAGACATTAAGCAATTCAGCCTCATGGCCAAGAAGGAGCAAAGCCAGGACTTTGCGGCTCTGTGGTGGCCATGAGCAAGTGTGGCTCAGATCTCATCTGCTGTGGCAAATGAGCTAGGCCTCTGGGTCCACCACTCTATCCCAGCCGAGGCCACACTGCCCATGGGCTGCTCCACTGAGGGTGCTGAGGCGGCAGAGGTTAACGGGTTCCAACAAGCGAGTCTGACCTGGGATACCCACTAGCCTCGCTGAGCCTCTCTCGCCTCTGTGCTGCAGGCTGAGCCCCTGGCCCAGGACCCTCCTCCCCTGGCCCCTTCTTCTGAAGTGGGTGTCTGGTACTCTCACTAAATGAGAAAGAAGACAGAAGTAAAGAGTGCTGAGATAGCCCGTCACCTGGCCAAGGCTAGATCCAGGGCTCCTGATTCTTGGGTCCTTTCTCCTGGGTGTCACTCTTAGGGTATGGCTCCTGCACCTGGACAAAAGGAAGTAGCTTCATCTTCTCAGCTGGCACCCAGGCCCTGAAGAGTCTGCCCCTCCTTCCACAGAGCCCTGTGAACCCGCTCACTGAGCAATCAGGTGGCTCTGCCTTCAGACCAGGCAGCAGGGCTTCACCCAAAGGCCCAGGGTCTCCCAGTGGCCAGTTTTCCCTGGTCAGTGGCCCCAGAGCTGCTGCCATGCCTCTGGGTTGGGCAGGGACCAAGGGGAGAGGGGGAGGAATAGGGGCCTGCCCTCTCTGGGAAGGAGTCTGGCCCCGCTCCAAGCCAGCTGTGGCCAGCAGCAGGAGAAACCAACGAGGTCCTGCCTAGGAGCAGAGCCCAGGGTCCCAGAAAGCAAGTCCAGAAGACACAGCAGGGCAGCCCTTCGCCCTCCTGCAGTGCCAGGCTTTTCCTTACGCCTTCCCAAAGGCTCAGAGACTTTTGAAGAAAGATAAATGTTGAAACACGAGCCTTGGGCAAGAGCCAGGAACAGCAAGCATTCCATCTCCGGAGGCAAGAATGCTCCCCAGCACCAAGGCCCCCCACGCCACGGCCACGCACAGGCAGGAGGCACACCCAATCCCCGCATGTTCACGTGCTGATGCTCGTGTCTGTACACACACTCACACACACTTCCTGGTGGGACTCCTACCCACGACCCTTCTGTACCCCCCACCCGCCCCGCACGGCAGGAAGGCAGCGGGAAAGACAAGGAGGCCACAGAGCCAGGCAAAAGGCAGAGCAGAGACCAGGAGGTGCTGTGCAAGGAGAACCCAAAATGAGGAAGGGGAAACAGAGAGAAAACCAGAGAAAGGGAAACCAACAGTAGCTGAGAGCTTGAGCTGGGCTCTAGCCAAGGAAACGCCCAGCAGCCCCAGGCAGGTGGGTCTCAGGGAGAACAGAAGAGCCTACACACACACACACACACACACACACACACACACACACATTTCTCCTCCCAAAAGACAAGGTTGGCCAAGGGGCCCTGGTCCCTTCTCTTGGTCTCTCTGCAGTCTCCTATTAGGAACCCTATTTCCACAGGGTGGCTGCGAGGTGGTGGCAGGAGAGGCTGGCATCTGACGTCCTGCCTTCCTCCCGGGGGAAAAATACTGCCAGCTCCCCCTCATGCTCAAGAGGGGTTCCTTCACCGCCAGACCCCAGCCCAGCCAGGGTCCCCGAAGGCTCCAGCCAAGCGCACTGCAACAGCCCCTCCTCCTGAGCTCCACCAAGATCACACCAAGGCATGACCCCAGGGACCCATGTCCAAGGACCCTCCCTGAGGGAGGCCCACCACTTCTGAAACTTCCCCTTCGGTCTGGCTCACACAAGCAGGACATCCTGAGGTGGGGACTGTCGTCTCATTTTACAGATGAAAGAACTCATCTTCTGAGGCTCAGAGAGGTCACTCGGCTGATGAGTGGCAGAGTCAGGCCCGTAAACCTGATGGACTCCAACGTGTAATTCTGCAGTAGGGAGTGGGGACAGCCAGCAGTCACAGGCATCACGGAGGTTTTACTACAAAGATGAATCTTTGCTGCTACTCCATCTTGCTGCATTCCAAAAATTTAACTGGTAAAGAAAGCACGTTTGAAGGGGCGCCTGGCTGGCTTAGTTGGTTAAACATCCAACTCTTGATTTCGCCTCAGATCCTGATCTCAGGGTTGTGAGATTAAGCTCCATGCGGCATGGTGCCTGCTTAGGATTCTCTCTCTCCCTCTCCCTTTGTCCCTCTCTCTCCCCCCCATCTAAGGAAAAAAAAAAGGCACTTTGTGACATAACCAACATATAAAGACAGATTGTGTAGCAGAATGCAAAGTTTGCAAAGATTTTTGCAATGAAATAGAAAACTAAAAAAACATTTCCAAGGTTCCAACTGGCCAACTGAGGCTGGGCTGAGCACTACTCCCCCCTCAGCCCCCGCACACCCCTCTCCCAACCCAGGAAGTTCCTCACTCCACCCCACCCCCACTTGGTGATCTTTTTTTTTTTTTTAGCAAGTCCTCGTGTTCTGGAAGTCACTGTCCCCTGATACCAGTCCACAAAGACTCATCATCTTTTTCTGTGGGTTCCTGGTAAGATCCGCTGACTGGCTAAGGAAGCCAACTGGCCTTGCTTGGGAGACGGTCACTCTAAAATTATCTCCTTCCTCTTTTAGCGATTTTCCCTTTCCTTTATGAAACACTGGTGAGAGTAAAGAGTGATGTTTGGTTTTCTTTTTTACATCCTTAACTGGATATATATAAACTTGGCCACCACCGATATCAGCCCACAATGCCTTGAAATGTGACTCGCTGGTCAAAAGTCAGAGTGCAGAAGCTTCTGTGGCCCCCATCAATCCATCAGTCCCAGGGCTGGAAGCCTAACCCCTGAGACAGTGGGGGGCCGGGGGTCTGTTCCTCCTCCATACCCATCTCTCCAGGTGGAAGCGAAGGCTTCCCCCCACAGATGACTGCAGGCCAGAAAGCCCGTCCCCCTCTCCCTACCCTTTCCCTTCCCAGGAGGCCTGAAATTCCAGTCTGTTCAGCAGATAAGCCTGTGGCCAGAGGCCAGGGTAAGACCACCCAGAGCCCAGGGGAGCAGAGGCAGCAGAGATGAATATCGGGATGAGGTAGGGGTTAGGGAGAGTCCAGAAGGGCCCAGCTGAGCTGGGGGAGCAGGGGTGACGTGGAAGCCACAAAACAGCAGCAGTCACTCATCTAAAGACATCTGAAAGGTTTACAAGTGTCTCCAAAGCCCAGGGGAAGAGGGAGGTGATCCATAGACAAGGAAACTGAGGCTGAAAGCCCGTGATCTCAGGGCCACATCAGCCAAAAGGAGGTTTAGGCTGAAAGAAGCACTGGACCCCCAAGACAGTGCTGGAGGGGCCCAGGCTTGGGGCAGGCTCCCCTCCTCTCAGGGACCACCCACCAGGCTGAGCCCTCCCTAGTCAGAATCAGACTTCCACAGCAGAATCAGGCTTCCCCGTGAGTAGGAGGGCTTCTGGAAAGACCAAAACCACCCCGACCAAGGCCGGCCACCCTCTCCCACACTCAGAAGCACCTAACTATCCAGACCTCCCCAAATAGCCCTCCACTCCTCCCAACCCACACTCCAGTGGGAGAAAGGAAATTTTTACCAATTTTTCCAGGAGGGCTCAAGCTGCTCCATCCTCAGGACCTTCCACTTGATTTTGCCCGTCTCAAACTATCCACAGTGAGGAGTCCCTACCCCTGGACTCCGGGGGCTGGGAGAGCTGCAGGGGGAGGGGAGACCTCATCTTGGACACCCACCCCCAGCCAGCCACCCCCAAAGCAAGATCCCTGAGCCAACACTCCACAGAGGAGGCATGACTGGTGGTAATACAAGTCTTTAAAACAAAAATACAGGGACACCTGGATGGCTCAGCGGTTAAGCATCTGCCTTCGGCTCAGGTTGTAATCCCAGAGTGCCAGGATCGAGTCCCACATCAGGCTTCCTGCATGGAGCCTGCTTCTCTCTCCACCTGTCTCTGCCTCTCTCTGTATTTCATAAATAAATAAATAAAATGTTTAAAAATAAACAAACAAAAATACAGCGGTTCACAGACTGGGTAAGGCAAGGGAGGTCCGTTCTTAGGAAATACCTCAGAGAAGTGACATCTGAGACCTGATGGAGAGAGAGGACAAGCAAGTGCAAAGGCCCTGAGGTGGGAAGAGCAAGGCCAGCACAAAGGGAAGGTAAGAGGGTGGGGCGAAGGAGGAAGAAGTCCTAAAATACCGGTGCTGAGCACTTCACATGATTCATCTATCCATCCCCCCAAATCACAAAGGAATTACTAGTACTTTATCCCAACTTTGCAGATAAAGAAACTGAGGCACTGATTTAAAATCTCCCAGGGTCACACAGCCAGTCAGCAGGGTGGTTGGAATCCAAACCCCAAGGCTGGATCCAGAGGCCATGTGCTCTAACTACTGCACAAACTGCCCTGGCAGCCAGGGCCAGACCACGGGGCTTACCTGGAGACCCTGAAACACCCTGGCTTTGAAGCTGTGCATGAAATAGGAAGCCTCGGGGAGCTCTGATCTGACTCACAGCATTAGAACACCCAGGCTGCTGTGTGGGGACAGACTAAAGAGCAGGGTAAAGCAGGGAGCCCATTTAAAAGTGTCTGTAATGACCCCGGCAGAGCTAAAGGTGGTTTGGCAAGGGCAGGAAATGGTGAGAAGGTTGAATCTGCGGTGACAGAGAGAAGCGAAGGAGACTCCAGAATTTGAGCAACAAGAGGGAAGGAGCAGTCATCACCCACGACAGGGACAGCTGAGGGTCATGGTAAGTCATGGTGAGGTGCTCAGAAACGTCAGGGAGGGATGTGGAGACACAGCAGCCAGGGCCGACCCCACCATCAGGCTCCTGTATCTCCCCACCTCGGTCTCCTGGGTCTCCTGCCCTGGGACTCCCAGCTCAGAGTGTCTGGTCTGGACAAGCTGCTAAAGGGAAGGGAAGGGAGGAAGAGAGGGTGGGAGGAGCCTGTCCCGGCTCCAGGCCTCTCTGCAGTGAGGCCCCATGGCAGAAGGTTCAGGGAGTGGGCCGGCTGTGCAACCCTGGACAGGGTGTACACCTTCCTGGGTCCCGAGCCTCATCAGGAAAATGGAGCCGAGACCTCTCCCTCAAGGCAGGATTAAGGATGAAGGATGACCGAGTAGGTAAAGAGGGCCCAGCACAAGAAGCTGGCTGGTTTCCTTTCTGTCCTTTTACCCCTATCTTGATCTGGAATTCCTTATACCCAAGCCAGAAAGTTCAGGCAGCCTCTCCTACCCAGTCCCCACCCTGCCCTACCCTCTCACCCCCCAACCCACACATGCCTTCCTTGGTGCCTGCCACCGAGTGGACCTACTCCCGGTGACTCACTCAGGCTGAGTGAGTGGTGGACGGCAAACAGCAACCCACGCCACTCCCCTCAGCAGCCTCCCCCACCCCACAGCTCTGCAGGGACCCTGCAAGCCACCTCCTTACCCCTGCCGGCCAGCTTTTTTATTTTTTTATTTTTATTTTTTATTTTATTTTTATAATATTTTTTTATTTATTTATGATAGTCACAGAGAGAGAGAGAGAAAGAGAGGCAGAGACACAGGCAGAGGGAGAAGCAGGCTCCATGCACCGGGAGCCCAACGTGGGACTCAATCCCGGGTCTCCAGGATCGCGCCCTGGGCCAAAGGCAGGCGCCAAACCACTGCGCCACCCAGGGATCCCGGGCCAGCTTTTTTAGTTAAGAGGGGGAAATGTTAGATCCCGCAGAAACCAAACAGCAGCTAAGGCTACAGTTCCTCTTAGGAACAGCAGCCACCATCAAGAGCCCTGACATTCCTGGCATGGAGCCTGGAATACAGCCCCCTCCACGAAGAGGTCCAGAGAAGGCTCCCAGGAGGGGCGTATGAGCAACACAGGGCCTCCTGTCGTGCTGGGTGGGGCCTGCAGAGGGCAGGAACAATCCCTCACCCTTGGCCCAGCACCCAACACCACCTGTTCCGAGATGTCAGCACAACCACCTCCAGAGCCACTATCCACCCCACCTGTCTCCTCCATGCAAGTGTGGGTGTTATTCTCAGCCCTGGGCTCAAGGACGGAGGCCATCAACGGAGGGGTGGGATCTGCCCCTCCAGTGGGTTGCCTCCCACAGGCCCCTCATTAGCTGCTTCCTTACCTCAGTGGGCGAGCAGTCTGTGTAGAAGAGCAACAAAGCACAGGCCCAGCCCACAGCCCAGCAGGGCACACAGCCGGGGCCAGGAGAAAAGATGAAGGCCTTGCCAGAACCCACCACCATTTGGACCAAGAAAGGCCAGCCTGGAGCATCCACAGTCTCCACCAGGAAACCCTACTTCCTTAATAATGCCAGCCCACGCTGGCCTTTCACATCACCTCTTCCAGGCAGCCTTCCTTCCCTGACTCCATCCCAGCCACAGGGACTCTCACTTGCCCGACTGATGCCCCTTTGCATATGTCTGTTCCTTTCAGAGAAGTTGGACCTAACTATGCCAACAGGTCATTCATTTGTTTCACCAACTGGAATCCTCCATGTTCACATCTGTGAAACTGTTAACTATTAAAGAGTACTTAGGGGCACCTGGGTGTCTCAGTAGTTGAGCATCTGCCTTTGGCCCAGCGCCTGATCCTGGAGTCCCAGGTCTGAGTCCCACATCGGGCTCCCTGCATGGAGCCTGCTTCTCTCTCTGCCTTTGTCTCTGCCTCTTTCTGTGTGTCTCTCATGAATAAATAAATCAAATATTTTAAAAAATAAAACAAAGAGTACTTAAAGGAGATAAGATATGGGATATTTTTTCCAAATACAGTATCACCACTATTTTGGCTATCGTTGTTATTTTGTTACTCAGAGGAGTCAATGCCCACAATCACCTTTCAATAGTTCCCACCCAGTCTGGCCCAACAAAGTGCAGACAAGTACACACAGCCCAGCAGTCCCGGCCCCCACACTCACTCCCAGCTCTCATCTGCCTGAGAGCTGTGCTCACCTCCCTGCCTCCGCCCTGGACTGTCCACAAGTCCCCAGGACCTGTAAGGGCACCCCACAGGGACCCCCAACTTCACAGACAGGGGATCAATGGGTAAGGACCAGCTGGTTGAGTGCTCCCCAGCGTACCAGGGCTAGTTCCACTGCATTTCACTAGTGGAGGCAGGGGGAGATTTGGGAAGGCACTGGAGGGGAAGGGGTATCTGACCACCTGGTAACCCGGTCATCCGGTCGAGAGTGAGAGCTGGGGGAGGGGAAATAAGTGGGACCACCATCCATCACATGTCTGCCTCTGGCAGATGGAATGAATATTCAGGGGCCAGGACAGGCTTTTCCAGGCTTCCTTCTGCTGATCCTGCATCCTGTTTTTCTGTGCATCTGGAGGGGGAGGTTAGAGAAAGAGGGTGGGCGAGGGGCAGACTGAAGGGGAAGGCACCTCCCCCCCAAGCTCGGCAGACAGAGGAGGTCAGTGCACAGGAGCAGAGGCCTGGAGGCCTCACTGGCTCGGGAACAGCTCAGGGGAATGATGTGGGGCCACCAGAGGCCTGGCAGGTCAGCACTTTTCAGGTCTCAGGGTCCTACCTCTACCATCAAAGGAGGGAGGTGAGGACCAGGTGAGCAGTTAAGGCCTGTCCTTCTGGGCTTCCCAGGCCTCATGCAGACATCAGCCCTGGAGCCCCTGTCTCACCACCTAAGGAGGGACCCAGGGATCTGGCCCACACTCCTCCACATAACACATTCAGGCTCCCACCAAAGGCTGTTAACAGTGAGGGCAAGGAAGGGTCGCAGAAACTCCCAAAATCACAGCAAACACCAGAACACCTTGTATGCCTGCTGGGGAGGAGTTCATGCCTACCTGCCCTTCTTCCCCTGGGGCCTTCTTACCCAGGAAACAATTCAACATGAAGGGGAAGCTGAATGGCCAGACAGTTACCAATTCTTTTTAGAAAAAAAATTTTTAAATCATGGTAATGTGCCAAATGAGGCACACAGGAAAGATCAGAGTGGGACAAAGCGTGGGGATGGACACCTCACCCCAGATTCTGAAGGTCAGCCCCTGACCATCCCATGCTACAGCTCTGGACACTTCTGGATCATCTAAAAGCTGCTAAGAGATTCTGTTGCCTGCAGGGAAAGGAGAGCAGGGTGAGAGAGCTGAAAGGGTGGGAAGTGAAGGGGGGTCCATGTTGTCACCCAGCCCCCACCCCCATGAGCCCTCTCCAGGAATGCCTCCTCCCTTCCTCCTCGGAGACCTCAGGCTCATTATCTAGATTAGATTACAAGCTGGGCCTGGACTACTGTATCATCAGTGGGCTAGGGCTGGCCTAGACTTGGCCGGAACAACAGGACACACACAGAGTGCAGGGTGCAGTCAAACACCCTATTCCCACCTAAGGCACCTTGGCCACCCCCACTCCAGAGCACAGCTGGGTCTGTGAGCTGACACCCCAACATTTAGCGTCTTGGTGTGAAGTGGAGACACCATCCTCCCATTTAATCCTCACGAATAGGAGAACCGAGGCTCCAGAGAGGATAAGTAACTTGCTCAAGGTCAAGGGCTTGGGAGGAGCAGAGCTGTGATTTGAACCCAGGCCTTCCACCTTGCCACACTAGTTAAGGCACTTTGCAAAACCTTTACCATTGCTTCTGCACTGGAGCCTCACACTCCAACCCACTTAGCATTACACGTCTACTATGTGCAGGTGCCAGGCACAGACTCACCATGGGACCAGCCTCCACCCTCAAAGACTATGGGTCTAACAGGGAAGATAGCTACCCCATTCTATGGAGGAGGAAACCAAAGCAGGAAGGGTTAAGTAGCTGGCTGAAGTCCCAGATAAAAGGCCAGGAGAACAGGAGCTAGAATCCCAGGTCTCGGGTGTGCTGAGAGCACCTGACTGCCTGGAGGTTTCTCTCTCTGCTGCATTGCTCAGGAGTGGCACTGCGCTGGCTGCAGAATGTGGTGGCAGCCTCCCCATGTCTGTTAGGGTGCACAGCGGGCAGTGTGACCTGTGAGTGCAGTGGCACAAAGTAGGGATGAAGGCTCCAGGTTCTGTCCTGCCACTGACCACGGGCTTCCCAAGGTGCTGACTCAGCTGTTCCTCAAGGTGGCTTCTGCAGTGTCCTGGACCAGCAGTGCCAGGATCAAACATGAAGATGGGGCCCCCCACAGTCCACCAGATCCAGGGCAGGGCCACCCCCAATATCTCCGTGAAGGGCCTGGGGCCCCATTTGGTCGTGGCTTCCTCCAGACCCATGGTCCACCCAACTAGGAGGGCTAAGGGGTCAACATGGGGAAGGCGGGGACATTCTAGCTCATGCCAAGCCACTGCCAGAACAGATTGCTAGAATGTCTTGTGGGGTGGGGAGGGGGAGCAAATAAATAACCCCCGGGCTCAGTTTATGTTTAAGTTTCAAAAAAACAACAGTATTTGGGTCCTGTCCCAGGTTCAGCAAATGCCTCCAATTAATTGTGGATTTTGTTTCTCATTTTAGATCAGTGCTCAGCTCACGCCCTCTGCCATTAGCTCATCCTTAAGTCTCTCCTGTCAGAGGACCCCCAACTCTTTCTTTGTGGGAGGCAGGAGCTATGGTGCCCAAGCTCAGCCCCCTCTTCTACCTTTGGGCTCCCTGAGGAGTACAGATCAGACCAGCTCTGTCCAAATCTGACCCTCTGGGGTCCCTTCACTCCTGGGGACAACCAGGTTCCCCCTTCTCTCATGGAGTTCGTTGGTGGATGCCAGGCTATGAGGAAACCCCAGTACAGTGAATGGCCAGTTCTGCAGCTTCACCTTCTACTCTGACATGCCAGTCTCCTGGGGCAACCACCGGCCAGCTTCATCTTCCCCAACACACACACACACACACCAGGCACAGGCATGTACATGGTCACTTCAGTAGACTCGCCCTAAGAGAGCCTTGCTGGCCTGGCTGGCTCAGTGGGAAGAGCAAGGGACTCCCGACTTCAGGGAGCTGAGTTTAAGCCCCAAGCTGGATGTGGAAATTACTTTAAAAAAAAGAAAAAAGAAAAAGTATCCCCCAACTCTGGATTCAGTGATGGGGGTGGCAGCATCTGTGAACGGCCAACCTATGGCTAAGTCTGAAGACTGGAAGGGAGGAAATCCCAAAGATTCCTGAGCTTCAGTGCTCTCATCTGCCAAATGGAACCATAACCCAGATCTGCCTACCTCACAGGTCAGCGAGACAATGAATCAAATGAAAAAAGGTGGGTGTAGGGGTTGTTCATAAATTGCACAATGCTGCAGAGATAAGATGACTGTTCCCCTGCAGAATCCTCTAGACCCAGCAGGGACACATTTCTGCCACTAGCACTTATAAGAGTCCCAGAGCTCACCTTATCTCACTGAGAGGAGGATCTCATCCTTCTCAATTCCCAGATGGGCACGCTGAGGCTCGGAGGCCCAGCCAGGCCCTTCTGTTGCAGCTCAGGCTCAAATGAATGAATGAATCATGGGAGACCCAGCATCTCTGTCCCATGCTCCATGCCCTTCATCTGGTCCCTGAAAGCACAGCGTACCTGGAACCACCTGTCCTTCCCCTACCTCATTCAATTGGGCTCTGGCTCAGGGGGCTCTGACTTCTGTCCTCCAGGAAATGATACCATTGCTTCCAATTTAGCTTTTTCAGCCAATACAGGAAAAAAGGGGTAGGGGGGAGGTACACCGCAGTTCAATTTCAAGAATCCTGTCATAAGCAAAACAAACAGCCCAAAACACAAAAGCCAGAATGGTCCATACCTGTGGGTTTTCAGGGGCTTCCCCAAGATGCTCCCAGGGAAAAAAAAGCCTGTGTATCAGCGCCCACCAGGGACCAGGCTCCGATCATATCACTTCCTCCTGGGTCCTCTCCACAAGCCCATGGGAACAGGAACCCTCATTCCCATTTACAGAGAAGGAAATGGGGGTGCAGCTTGCCCTGGACCGCAGAGTATGCAAGTGGTCACAGGGGCCACACTTCTTCCTCTCTGTTAGGGCCTGTCTTCCTCCCACACACATCTTTTTTTTTTTTTTTTTAAGATGTTTATTTATGTATTCATGAGAGACACAGAGAGAGAGGCAGAGACACAGGCAGAGGGAGAAGCAGGCTCCATGCCAGGAACCCGACGAAGAGACTCGACCCCAGGACCCCGGGGTCACAACCTGAGCCAAAGGCAGCTGCTCAACCACTGAGCCACCCAGGCGTCCCACACACATACCTCTTAACCCCTAATCAATCTGTCCTCTGCCTTTGCCCAGCTGCTAGTGTTCCAGGCTCCAGGTTAGCACCCGCATCCACCCACCACCTATATCTGGCCCCAAGATAGTTATCATGTCCTGGCAGAGTGGATGCTATCCCAGAGCACAGAAATAGGGGCGCCATGGTGGATGGGAGTGGGGAGCGGGGCTCCCCTTGAGGGGCCTCTCCCCGCCCAGGTCTCCTGTACCAGGTCTGTCCCTAGTAGCCATTGGTGGGCCCAGGCTCATCCAGGGCTCAGGCATGTTGGCGACAGTCCTGGGGAGAGGCTGAGCTGACCCAGGGTCCAAAGAAAGCAGCAGCAGCTGTTGGAAAAGGGGCTGGTCTGACAAAGGCTGTCCCGTCACCTGATCCCCCTTCTGGCCCCAAGGGCTTCTGATGGCTCCTCCAGCCACAGGCCTGAGTGGAAATCCCAACCCGCCTCACCAGCCAGCACCACCCACTGAGCCTCCATTCTACAACATCACCAACATTACTATTCCTGTTGTCCACTCCTCTCCCAGCACTCTCCCAGCACAGCCAAAGGCCCCACCCGCAGGCATGACCCCTTCTCCCCTGAGCGCCCTCCTCCCCGGAGGACCCTCCTCCCCTGAGGGCCCTCTCCTGCTCTGACCAATGGCCTGGCCACAAAGGGCAGGACACAGGGGTACCTTCGAGAGGGGTGAACTGATGCATTGATGGCCTCTCCCAGCTGTTAAACTCTCTAAGCCTAGCAATCACCCCCCGAGTGTCACCTTGGGGCCCCCAAATAAAGAAGCATGTATATATATGAGGTGGGGAGTATAGGATGTTGTGCCTTTCTAGCAAGCCTGGGGAACAGTTATCACCAGCCCCTGTGATCCCAGCCCTGAGAGACTGGACTTCAGGATGGCAGCCCTACCCCAGACCCCTAGTGGCACAGATGGATCCTAACCTGGCCAAGCCTGAGGTCATTCCCTCAGGGGACTGACCCTCACACCCAGATCTCCTCCTCTTCCCCAGAAAGCCAGGGGCTCCATCAGCCCTGGATAGTGAGACACCAGGTTCTCGGCTAAGCCCAGTCTAGAAGACAAATTGGCAAATGGCTCAGACAACACACGAGGAAGAAAGGTGAGCAGATTGAGGCACACAGGGGTCTGGGGTCCCTCACAGCCTCCAGGGTCTGCACTTCCCCACCTATCCTTTCAGTCTCGGGCCTCACCCCAACCACCCTCACTCACACACATTCTAGCCACCCCTGACAGGCTGCCAGAAACATCCTTCCCCAACCCCACAACCTATCTCCTCTGCCTTTCAAACCCAGCTCAGGTGCTTCCTCTGAGGAGACTTCCATGATTGGCCAGGCTGGATGAGAAGCTCTTCAGGCACTAGCGTCCCTGCCTCAATCCCTCCCCAGGGCTGTGATGAGCACTGGGAGTTCCTGAGGACAGGAGCAGGTTCTCTCAGTACCCTCAGCACTTCCGCATGATGGCCCACGGTGGGCAAGCCACAAACAGGAGAATGACAGCCAGGACAAATAAGATCATCACAACCTGACCAAGCTAACTGAATATAAGTGAGG
Organism: Canis lupus dingo; assembly: GCF_003254725.2. Taxonomy (NCBI): domain Eukaryota; kingdom Metazoa; phylum Chordata; class Mammalia; order Carnivora; family Canidae; genus Canis; species Canis lupus. Next base: position 24,341,551 of record NC_064261.1, on the reverse strand, counting down.
CATCTGGGGGCACCTGGGTGGCTCAGTGGTTGATCTGCCTTTGGCTCAGGGCATGATCTCAAGGTCCGTATCGAGTCCCACATCGGGCTCCTGCATGGAGCCTGCTTCTCCCTCTGCCTGTGTCTCTGCCTCTCTCTGTCTCTCACGAATAAATAAATAACATCTTTTTAAAAAAAAGTAAGTTTAGCATCTAAAAGGAGCCAGCAGGGACATCCTTAGGAAGCTGCTCTGGGAGCCCCAGCACAGGGAGGCCGCAGGGGCCCAGCAGGAGCAGCTGCAGAGTCCCTCCCTGCAGCCCTGTGGTGGCTGCTGCTGGCAACCGCCCACTCACTCCCAGCCCGTGGGGCTCAGCCTAGAGATGCTGCGGCCTTCACCCTGCAGAGGCAGACACGTCTGCGGCTCACTGCCCTGCTGCAGGGCGGGGGCAGCTCCAGGGCCTGGCTGCCGCCCCAGGCTCAGACACAGCCTGGGAGGCACAAAGGCCCACCCCCAGGGCACCACAGATGGCTCTCTGTGTGCCCCACTGCCTGCAGCTCCAGTTCCCACTCTTGGCCCATGCTGGGGTCCCACTCCCACCCATCTGCTGGGCAGTGGGCATGAAGGTGAGGCCCAGGAAATGGAGGGAAGAAGCCCTGCAAAGAGTGGAGCGGAAATGGGTATGAGGGCAATGGCTCACTGGCCGTAATGGTGAAGTCATGGTCCAGCAAACCACATAGACCCCAAGGTCAGCCATCCTGGCATTTCTGCCCCTAAACGCTGTCTCAGGCTGGAAGAAGACTCTGGCAGAGGGCTCAGGACAAGCCCTCTCTCGCATCTGGCCTAAAGCCAGGCAAGGCTGCCCAGCAGGGCCACAGCCCACTCCTGAGAACTGCAGTCTCTGCGCCCAGGCGCTGCAGCCCCAGGCTCAGGGAAGCTCCACCACAGTCCTGGACCATTCTCCTGTGGGAGGTGGTACCTTGCAGCAAGGCCTGAGTCCCTCAGAAAGGCCTATGGCAGGCAGGGATATGAAGGCCTTCCCTGAAGGGCTGAAATCCCACAGCTCCAGCTGCCCTACCCTGAAAACCATCCTGTACCCTGATATCCCAGGGGGTCTCCTGGGCCTCTACCAGCCCTGCCTAAAGAACCCATGTGAGCACTGTGCACTGAGCTGGAGAAGCCACAGCCACTGCAGGAGCAGGACTCAGCCTCACAGAACAGATATTTTAGGGGGCCTGCACCAGACGACCACGGGTCACACTCAAGCTGGACCCACAAGAGCTGCCTTCCCACTCCACAGAGCCAGTCCACAGGTGTGGGCAACAAGCTCCCCAGGGGCAGCGGGTCCCAGACTAGATTCCACTCCAGCAAAAGACTTCTGTGTTTGCCAGTGCATGTGTGTGTGTGGCCAGTTGCACGACTATTTCCTCCCCAAGAACATTTTTAAAAAATAGTAGTAACATCACTTTATAAAAGAAACACTGTTGCAACAACATAAACAAAAGGAGACAAACTCTCCTAATAAAGAGGGTTTCTTTATCCTGAATGAACTGGATGCAGCTTTTATTTTTGGGAAAACACACTCACATACACACCACATTACCTCATCTGTCCTCATTGGCTTGCACAAACTCTTGTGTTAGATGGCATCCAGAAACCTCTGGCTGTCCCCTCACCCTACACACCCCGAAAGGGTAAAGGTCACATCTAGGTAAGGATCCAGTGGGGGACAAGGGCCCTCAAATCTCATTTCATGGGGGAGGAAGGTCTTGGGGACCCAAATCTGTCAGTTGATCAGGAAGAGACAACACCTTCTTGGTCAGGAGGGATCAGGAGGGGTCATTAGAGATTCGCACTTCATTTGCATGGCTCCCCAAAGACACAGTAGGTAAGCCAGACAGTTGACCAGGAGAGCCCACGGGCAAGCCACACGACTGCTCAGCCTCAGTTTCTTCCAATTGTTCAGTGGGAATCATCATGACCTCACCTGGTTGCAGTGGGGATGAGAATTTCTGCTGAGCACCTGCACACAGAAGGTACACAATAAACCACGGCTGTGGGACACCTGATGGCTCAGCGGTTAAGCTTTCAGCTCAGGGCATGATCCTAGAATTCAGGGATCGAGTCCCACAGCAGGCTCCCCTCAGGGGAGCCCCTGCTCCCTCTGCCTATGTCTCTGCCTCTCTCTCTCATGAATAAATAAATAAAGCCTTTAAAAAAACAACAAAACAAAACAATACCCACGGCGGTTATTATTAAGTTAATATTTGACAAAGGCTTCCCTTAGAGCAAGAAGAGTCTGCCTTTCCATTTTCACCTGCCCAGCCCTGACCCGTCAGCCCTCAGCATACAGCCAGCTTTGCTCCCCCATCCACAAGTGGGTGGCCTCTTTGGGAGGTGGTAGCCTCTTTGGGGAGGCCCCAGGAGCTCCAGGGCCAGCCAGTTCCCATGAGTACCCCTTCCAGGGCGCAAGACCAGCTCCTTTGGGGAATGATGAGCCCTGCTTGTGTCCACTTAACCTGCACAGCAGGCCGCATGGCACGTGCCACTTCTATCAGGTGAGGAAACAGGTTCAGAGAGGTCAACGAGACTTGCCCAAGGGCAGTAATGCCTGTGGAGCAATCCAAACCCAGCTTTCTAAAAAGTCTTACAAGTGCCTGTGCGCCATCTGCGGTGTCTCCCTCTTCCTCCTTCAGGGACCCTCCTGTCCTCCCCATCCTACATCCTACAACTGGAGCCCCTGCCCGGCCTCCTCCAAGCTGCCCGGGCCAGTCCTCTGTCAGTGCCTTGCTGGGTGGTTTTAGCATTGGCATCCTCTTCTTTGTACTTTTAATTCCAAAAGGAGACTTGCCAAAGAGGCTTTAGAAAAACACAACATATCAGGGTGACATCCAATAGCAAGCCTTCCTCCCCCAGGTGCCCTCTCACCTGGAGACCAGAAGCTGCCACTCAGAATCCATGGAGGAAAAGTGAAAGACCACCTCCTGCTTCATTACTGCCAGCATGGTTGTTTCTTTACCAGCTCCTCCCCACCCTCCCACCTAGAATGTCAGCTCCCTGAGGGTGGGGTTTGGTTTTGTTCAGCCCTGTACCCCGGTCCCTAGAATAGTGCCCAGCACATAGTGGGTATTTGGGGTTCATTTCATGGATAAAAGAATGAATAAGCAAACTCCCAACACTTAACTGATGGCCAAAGTAAAGAAGCCCAGAGAGAAGGGAGAAACTTACCCAGAGCCACTGGGTTTATGTGTAAGGTGAGTTAAGATTCACTCCAGAACTGTCTGATTCCCTCCCCTGCTACAGGTTGCCCCTGTACACACACACACACACACCACCACCACCACCACCACCACCACCACCACCACCACTACCACCACCACTACCACCACAACCACCCGGGGACTGGGACATCATAAGCCCTGATCAGCTAAGGGCTCAGCAGGGATTAGCTGTCTATACAGGCCTGTAATGGACACTCACAGGGAGAGGGGTGGGAAAAAGGCCTAGGCAGGGACGGCGGGCTCCAGAGTGGCTTCATTGTACTGCCCTGCCCCACAGGGCTGGCATTTAGTGAGCACTGGCTGTGCGCTGGGCACTGTCCAAGGCTTTACTCCCCAAAACAAACACATGCAGAGGAAACATTATTGCCCCAATTTATACGTGAAGGTCCTGCACCTTGCCCAAGGTCTTGGCTAGATGGGGAAACTGAGGACTGCCTGCCTGCCAAGAACATGTGTGTTGTCTCTCCAACATGACCTTGTAGTCGTTTCTCCTGTGGTGGGAAAGAGGCCTAATGCTGAGGGTAGGACCCAGGGATTCCAGAACATGATGGAAACAGAACCATGCAAGACTTGGTGTTGGGTTAAGGCAAGAGGGAGAGGCAAAAGCATTGTCTTCACATTGTCCAAGTCCCTTGCAAGGGACAAGCTGGATCAAGACTGCGTAGTCCAGGGATGCCTGGGTGGCTCAGTGGTTGAGCATCTACCATCAGCTCAGGTTGTGATCCTGGGGTCCTGGGATCAAGTTCCACATCAGGCTCCCCACCTGGAGCCTGTTCTCTCTCTGCCTGTGTCTTTGTCTCTGTGTTTCTCATGAAAAAATAAATAAATAAAATAAAATAAAATAAAATAAAATAAAATAAAATAAAATAAAATAAAATAAAATAAAATAAAATACTGCCTAGTCCAGGGGTAGGGACCTGGCCGGCTGCCAGAAGTCGGAGATGGGAAAGGGGCTCCTGAAGGGGTCATCAGTGGGGAAGGGAGAAGAATCCAAACTGTGGCTTCTCTGAGAATCCAAGAGATATACAGATTTTCCCATACGACTTGATCAAATCTGGCCCAAAGCTACCACCCAGCCACCTCTTACCACTCCCAACACAGCCTGTTCCTTTTTTTCAAGTGAACAGGTGGTCTCCTGTGCTCATTCTCACCCCACATGTTGGCTCACATGGATCCTCCCAGAACACCTCCATGCCCCATGCAACCCAGTCAGCACACCCTTCTCTGCAGGCCCCTGGGCAAAACAGCCTTTGCCTCATTCTGAGTCCTGGCACAAGCCAGCAGACTCTACCGAGTGGGGATTCAGCTCATCCCTGGGCCCCAGCCCAGCCAGGGCCCACTGGAGCTCAGGGAAGTCTGGAGTCTATGTCTCCAACCTCTCCATGCCCACATTCCTTAGCCAAATGTCCCCTGAGTCCCCACAGACACCCTACCATTGATGATGCCTGGCTCAGAAACCTCCCCTCCAGCAGGCAAGGTGAACCATCTCTACCAATAACTCGGGTTCAAGGAGAAGCTGCTCTGGGGGTAGAGAGCACAAAAGCCATGTGCAAGCTCAGAGGAAAGAGACACGGATCAAGGAGATAGAGAGAGGCCAAGGAAAAGGTGCCATTGGGTGAGATGTGGGCACAGACAAGAGACAGGGACAGGAAGCATCCTCAGATGCCCAGGGACAGAGAGAGAGACAGCAGGATGAGGAGAAATGCAGAATACAGGGGGAGAGGACCAACTTTTGGCTGCGGCCTGGGGAAGCAGGGAGGTAAGAGGAGCCTGGAGCCTCACAGGCCCTCCTGCAGACCCAGATGGGCCCCACTCCCAGGGCACCTGCTATTCTATGTGGTCGGCTCCTCTTAAGGCTGCTGTGAGGGTAAGGATTGGTTGTACAGGCCTGGCTCCAGCTGAGGCTGGTAGGGCTACTTTGTTAGGAGACCTTGACCACCCGACAAGCATGGTGCCATCAGGGCCATGTGTCAGGGTCCTATAAATAACTGCCATTGCACCTTTCTTCTGGTGAGCCCTGGGCCCTGCCCCCTCCCAGCTGGGCCTCCCCACTCCCAGCTGGCTCAGGGAGTCAGAAAGAGTACACACTCCCACCCTCCACGCTCCCCACTCCCCCCCCACCCCCCCGCCACCCCACGCCACAGCCTTCTTCCTTGTGCTTATCATCAGCCCAGCTTTGGCCTCCCTCAAGTACGCATGCTCCATGAGTGAGGACTCCTAAGCAGTAGGCCTCAGGCGCAAGGGCCAGCAGGCCAGATTCCACTCCCACCCAGCTGTCCCTTCTGCCCCACCTGCCCCTCCCCCAAGGGGCCCAGCAGGCCAACCTCTAATCCTCTGTCATCTGACCCAGGCTCCACCCTACATTGGCTCTGCCCAGCCACCCTACTGAGGCCCAAAAATGGACAGAGTCATTTACAGAGGGTCCAATGAGCCAAATGCAATAGGAAGATGACCTCATGACCCCCCCAGCCCCAGCTCCAGGCACACGCTCTGCACCCCAGGACTCTGAGGCAGCCAGGTACTAGGAGGCAAGCAGTGCTCAGACCCTGATGACCCTTCCAATACACTCTCATGCCTCCTCACAGCCAGAGGCCATGGGACCTTACAAAAGTAGGCTGCACAGCAATCAGAGCCATGCACACCCTGCTCCCCACTGCACCCTGGGCTCAGCCCAGGACCAGGCACACAGCACATGTCCAAGGCAGGATTTGCTGAACTTGGGGAAAAAAGAGAAGCATGCAGCACAAATCAGCCCACCCCCAGGCCTGCATCAGGGCTCCCAAAGCCAAGCCCCTAAATGCACTTGTTTGTCCATAAACAGTCACTCCACACCTGCACTGGCCGGGGCCACACACACAGACCTGCCCTCCCATCAGGGGGAGCACCCAGAAGAGGGATACAGGGGTGGGAGGAGGATGAGATGGGTATTGCCCAGCCAAGACCCACGGAGAGACGCGCTAGGCTGGGGACATAAGAGAACTGGCTCCACAGGCACCAGAGGGCAAGCCTTTCTTGACACAGTCACCCTCTGAACCCTGGTGGATATTTGGGCTGTGGGGAGACGCAGGTAACTGGGAAAGAAGAAAAGGAGAGACGAGGCCCCCCTACCTATGCGGATAATATCCAGGTCCTGCACCAAGGGTCCTGCTTGTCCCTGGTCAGGAAATGCCCTCCTGTGGCAACACAACTGGAATCGTCCTCATGACGCACCGATCTGGCCGAGGCAGGGTGGGGACAGGGGCAGGGGTGCCCGTGAGACCAGTGGCAATGGGAATTAGATGGGGTCCTGAACACTGCCAGAAGATGCTGCAGGGGCAGCTCTCAATCCAGGCTGCACCAGACTCTGAACCATAGGAGGGCAAAGGGGAGAGGTTGGTGTGCACTGGGGCATCAGGCTTCCCCGAACGGGCTGCAGCAGGGTCCTGAAGGAAGCCTGCTCTCTGGCTTTGCGTACCCCTAAACAACCCGAGTCTGTTGGAGCCCAGGCTTGGGCAGGGCCAGCCCCGGACCAAGGCCAGCGTCCACGGCTGACCAGCTGTCAGCTAACTGCCCATGCCCTGGAACAGGAGCTGAAGAGGGAGGGGTGGCAGCTCTGTGGGGTCAGTGATGACACACTGCCACTTAAAAGGAAGAGACACAGCTCATGCCTACAGCCCCTGAAATGAGTGAAAGAGGCCACTGGAGAGACAAGGCAACCAGGGCAAAGGAGATACCCAAAGAGCAAAGGGGAGCAGGAGAGGAGTAGGACATCAGTGGAGTGGGGGCAGGGACTCGGCTAACCTTCTGCTTCCCATTCATCTTCCTCAGCTCCTGAGGAGCAGGAAGTCGGCTAAGCCCAGGGCTAAACCCAGAGCTGCCGGCTCCAGGCACCTAGATGGATTACCCAGTCCTGGGCGGGAGGGGGGTGGAGGAAGCAAGGGCAGCAGCACCGCCCCCCCCCCCCCCAACAGGGGCGCTTATTGAAGCCCTCCCAGCCCCCAGGCAGCGATCTGCGCTGCTCTAATCCCTCCTGCAGCCCGGGGCAGGGCGGGGGGGGGGGGGGGGGGGGGGCGGTGTACAGCTGCCGGGGCAGGCCAGGTCTGGAGCCTGGCGGAGGGTCCTACCCTCCACCACACCCACCCATCTCCTTAGCCTGGGACTTCAAGGATGAGCAGCTGGGCACTTAGGGAGGCTCTGAGGAAGCTCTGGTCGCTGCCCCCTCCCATCATGTGGCTGCATCCTTAGGGAGCCCGCAGGTCTCAGCTGCAAAAGTCCTTGTTTATCAACAGCCGCAGACGGGCAGGAGCAGGCTGGCCGGTCCCCGGGTTCCCACTCTCGGCCGAGCATCGCGCGACAGAGAGGGAGGCTCCGCTGGGGGGCCCAGGGGGGACCACCCGGCTGGAGCACAGATTCTGCAATCCTTGATTTCAGAGTCCGAGTCGGCAGGGGAAGTGGCGTCAGCGGCTGGCGTGATCCAATTCAATGAACCAGAGGTGGCAAGGGATGGAAAGCGGAGCCGTGCGCCCCCCGCCCCCACACTGCATTTCCTGCGCTGTCAGGGTGCCCCGCGAAGCCTGGCTCCATCCCCCACCCCTGCGCCCGCGGCCGCTGGCTCCGGGCACTGAGGGGTCGGGTTTCCTACGGCGCCCTCCGCGCCCCGGGGGGGCCTAGCTCCCCGCGCAGGTGGGGGGCTCCACCGCCGGAGCCTCCACCCCCTCCCCGGCCGCCGGAAACGCGAAGCCCCGGCTGGGACTAGGCACTTCCCCGAGGGGCGCGCGGTCTGCGCTCCCCGGGGGCCCGGCCGGAGTGTCCAGGCCGCGGGCACCTCTCAGGAAAGGAAACCCGATCCGTGCCGCGGCCGGCGGGGACGCGCGGTGGAGACACGGGCGGGGAGGGGCGGCGGCGCAGGACGCGCCCGGAGGCCTGGGGCGGGCGCGCTGGCCCCCGACGGCTGAGGGCAGCCTGGGGACTCCGGGGCGCGGCCGGCCCGGGGGCGCAGGGGCAGGCTCCGTCCGCCAGCGCCAGCGCCAGCGCCCGCCCCGCCTGCCGGGCCCGCCGGGCCGGGGGACTAGGGGCCCGCGTCGCCGCCCAGCTTCGGGGCCCTCGGCCTCGGGCGGGACTCGCCGGACCCGGCGCGGGGAGAGGAGCGGGGGCCGCCCCTTTTCTGCAGGCTGACGGGGCAGACACAGAGCCGGGGCGGGGGGTGACGCGACAGCTGCGCCCCGTCCTGCCCCGCTGGGGGTGGGGGCGCCGAAGACGCGGGCCGAGAGGCGCCCGGGCGCTGCGAGCGCAGGCCCCGGACCCCCGGAGGCCCCGGCAGCGGCCGGCCGAGGCGACAGCGCCTGGCCCCGGGGAGGCCCAGCCGCGGGGTCGGGGGTGCGCGAGGTGGCCCGGCCCGCCCGAGGCCGGGGATCGGCTCGCTCACCTTCTCCTGCGCGCGCGTGAGCTTCTTCTGCACGTTGCTGGCGATCTTCCCCGCCGTCACCCCCTTGCTGCCCATCTCGGCCATCGCGGCTCCGGCCTCGCCCGGCGGCGGGCGCCGATCTGCCAGCCCCGACCCCGGCCCCGGCCCCGGCCCCGGCCCCTGCCCCGGTCCCTGCCCCGGCCCCGGCCCCGGCCCCCGCCCCGGCCCCGGCCCGGCTCTCGTCCACACCGCGCGCCCGGCAGCCGAGCGGACCGACTGAGGCGGAGCGTGCGCCCAGCCAGCGAGCGTGCGGCCGAGCGACGCGGGGACCCGGAGGGGCGGGCCGGGGGCGGGGCAGGGAGGCGGGGCCGGGCCTCGGGCTGGGTCGGCGCCCCCCGCCCGCCCCCTGGAGCGGACTCTGCCTTTTAAAGGGCCCTCGCGCGTGCGGGAGGCCTCGGCTGCGGACGCGGGCGGTGCGCGCTGGGCGAGAGCTGCGGCCACTGGGACTCCTGGGACGCCGCGGTGACACCGCCCCGGGGCGGAGACTGACGTGCGGGTCCTCCTGGGAGGGGAGACCTGTCTGGAGGCCGCTGCGCTCAAACACTGGCGGCTCGGAGCTGAGATTGGTGCGCGCCCCTGGAATCGAGGAGCCCCAGCTGCGAGCGCGCGGGGCTGGGGCTGGGGCTGGGGCTGGGGCCGGGGCTGGGGCCGGGGCTGGCGCTGGGGCTGGGGCTGGCCTCACGCTGGACGCTCCGCCGCCGCCTGGCCGGCAGACTCACAGGTTTCCACCAGGGTCCCCTGGGACACCTTCAGAGCTCTGTCCCTGGCTCCTAGTTTCCTGCCCACCCTGCGCTCCATCTTCCCACGCGCTGGCAATAATTATTATTATAACAACGACGTAACGTTACTGAGGGCTTACTACGTGCCTGGCACTCGGCTAAGTGCCACCACCACCGCCCTAGGAGGTAGGTGCGATTATCATTCCCATTTCACACATGAGGCATATAGAGGCCTGGAACCAAATCTCTGATTCTGCATTCCAGGATCTCAACCACTATACAGTGGGCTGTCTTCTCTTCCCTACGGGGGCGGGGGGGGGGGGGGGAGTGATCGATGATCATTATTCAAAGAGAAGATAAGGTTACTGCTAACCAGCTTTTCAAAATTTATAAATCCCACTCACACCCCTCCCCCAAGTCATGTCAGAGGCTGTGAAGGATGCCACAGCCTTCTCTGTCCCGGAGGCCAGGGCACAGCCCTGGTAGGTTTCTCAGGGACTGTAGGTGGAGCTGAGTGAAGAGAGTACTCCTGGGGGCCCAGCTGAGGAGGGTGGACAGATCAGGGCAGGGGACCCTGGGAGGCTCCTGGGAGTCAGCAGGAAGGGCTTTGCAGACCAGACACCAAGCGCCCTCCTCATACAAATGGAGAAACTGAGAGCCAGGAATAAAAGGTTCTGGCTCCCCTCTGCCTGGAAGGTCCCCTGAACTCTGATTACTCCTGCAGGTTCTTCCCATTACTACTGCTCAGGACCCATAGGAGATGATCTTAACTAGTCCTCCCTCCTGGCATATTATTACTCCTGTTTTGCAGAAAGATAGAGGCTTGCTGAAGGTCACAAGAGATAAACAGATCTCCAAACCCAGGTTTTCCTGCCCTAAAGCCCTCAGCTGATAAACCAAACTGCTTCCCAGAAAAAAACACCAAGCACTGCACCAATGGAAAGCATTTTGTCAAAATTATTATTATAAACTCATGGCCAATTCGTGAGTTACAAAATCAAAACCTAAACAGTGCAGACTCAGTTGCTGAAGCAACTTTCTTCTAAAAGCTCAATTTCACTTCATGATCTCTTTTCCTAATTTTATAATTGTCATTTTTCTAACCATTCCCTAAGAGCTATTTCTCCCAACAGTCCTCTGAAGAAAGGAGGAAATGAGCAGAAGTCAAACTATTCCAGTTGACTCCCAGGGAACAGTGGGAGATTCTGCTTTGCTGTACTTTGGTGTTTCAAAATATCACCTGACAAAAAAATTTGAATCTTAGATGGTTATCAGCAGGATTGAGTCAGCTAGCTTGCACAGCGACCCAAGGGGCCATAGGGGGATCATTCTAAAAAACCATTACAGAGATGTAGCAACATGAAAATAAAGCTTACAATATAATTGTGAATGAAAAGGGGAAGAACAAAAACTGCATGCACTATCCTTGCAACCACTAAAAGTAAATACAAGTACTCATGTTCCAAGATTCAAAAGGACCATGCCCAAAGGAAATAGACGTGTATAAAATTAAAGCATTACAGGTGATTTTTTTTCCTCTTAATTTCCTAAATATTCCATATTATGCTATAATATGGCCTTCATAACTAAACACACACAGCTCTGTCCCTAAACATGGCAATTCTTAATGTGATCTCCAGATTAGAAAGGTTTTTTTATTTTTATTTTTATTTTTTTAGAAAGGCTTTTTTAAACACAAAAGCATTGGAAGATATTTTGAAATAAACAATGCTACTTTGAGGATACAAAAAACATTTTAATTTTTTAAACTTCAAAAAACACTGTTAACACATAAGGTTAAAAGTTTGGAAGGACATACTCCAAAAATGTTAGTTACAAGTCCAAGGGGTAAAAATGTAGGAGATTTTTACTTTCTTCTTTTTGATTTTCTATTGTATCTGATTTTTTATTTTGCCGTGATAGCCCTTTGTTTTCACTATCACACACACAAAAAATAAAGGTGTTTCCATTTTGAAAAGAAATTTGACATAAAAAGATTAAAGTGTTAGAAACAAGGGAAATATTTTAAAAAATAAAATAGAACTCTCACAATTCACAAGAAAAACATTAAAAGATCCCAATATAACTAGGCACATGGCACAAATGGATAATTCACAAAAATGCAGATTCAGCCTTGGGGCACCTGGGTAGCTCAGTCAGTTGGGCATCTGCCTTCAGCTCAGGTCATGATACTAGGGTACTGGGATCCAGTCCAGTATCAGGCTACCTGTTCAGCGGGGAGCCTGCTTCTCCCTCTCACTTTGCCCCTCCCCCTGCTTGCACATGCTCACGGTCTTTCTCTCTCTCTCAAACAAATAAAATCTTTTAAAAAAATAAAATTTAAAAAAATAAAAGTTCAATCTTGGGGTGCCTGGCTGGCTCAATTAGAGGAGCATGTGACTCTTGATCTCAGGGTCATGAGGTCGAGCCCCACATTGGGTATAGAGATTACTCAAAAATAAATAAATAAATACTTTAAAAGTTCAGTCTTACCAGAAAATTTAAAAAGCATTCATTAAATCAATGAAACATAACATTCCTGCCTCTACTTTCTTCAAAGTAGTGAATTTTTTTTTAATGATGTTACTTAAAATCAGAGACAGACCCATGCTTTGCTTCTGAAAGTATAACAGATAATAGAATTTCTGGAAAGCAGTTTTGCGATATGTAGTAAGACTCATCGAAATGCCTATATTCTTCAATCCTAGAATTTCAAGTCTAGGAAATAATTTAAAATTTTAGGAAAGCTTTAATCACACAGATGTCTGTCATCTTAATTATAATAATGAGAACCTGAAAACAGGAGTGGTAGCTATTTATTGCCATTGCTTGCTGCTACTGTGCATGTTTGCTCACTCCTTCAGACTCCAGACATTTCTGAGCACCTCCTAAGTACCAGTCCCAGGCCGGGCTCTGCAGAAACAGCAGTGGGTTGCACCCGGGAGAGCACCACATCTGGGACAGAATGGGGTCTGGGAAGGATCAGGGAACTCTCTGAGGGAGGGACATTGAAGACCTGAAGTGAGCCTTGACAGGAGAGCAGGACAAGAACCTGGTGCCTGGTGGAGCCCTCAAATATCGAGGCAGGAAAAAATGAACAGACAAGCAAATATGCAATGTATTCTGGGGCTGCCTTTCCTTCTGCCCCTTCAGGGCCAGGTCCCCACCCCTGTGTCCCTCTAGTTCTGCACAGAAGACCCCAAGGGCCCAGCTGTCCAGTCTATTCTCAGACCTCTGCACAAAGGGCTATTACCACGTGCAATTAACTAAACTATAGTATAGCAATGCATGAAATGTTTGCCAAAACAATGCTTATGAAGTTTTTTGTGATGGGGAAATGCCGCTAATGTGTTGTTAAGAGAATAATGCAGGATATTGAATTGTATATGAGTATAGTGCCAGCTGCTATCCAAATGTGGTTGGTATCTCTGGGTAGAGCAATTTGGGGTGAGGCTTTTTTCATTCCTTTTTTATTTTCCAAATTTTGTGCAAATACTATTTTGGTGATCAAATGGTATTAAAAATGCAAATTGAAATGAGGAAGTTGTCTCCTGGGGTGCTGATTGGGAAACCACAATATGGCAGAGCAGAACGAGTAAGCACAAAAGCAGACCGTGTGTGCTGTGTGCCCGTCCAAACTGTGAGGTCTGGGGGACTGATTTTCCAAATCACGAAGAACTCAGACGCAAAGGGCAGTCCTCCTTTCCCTTGGAGAGAAAATAACACTGCCTTCGTGTTTTCCTTATGTTCTTCAAGAATTGATTAAGAAGCTTTCATGATCATGATCATCATCATTCCATCCTACAAAGCAAGTTTTTTATTTATATTCTTGTGACTATCTGAAGAATCCTGTGTTCCATAGCAGTAAGACTTTGTGTCATCATTATATAATGATGGGGACTCAGAGAAGACAGGGTAGGTTTACCCAAAGGCACAGGGCACAGTGTAGTTCCTAAATGGAGTTCAGTCCACACTTGGCCATCTCCAATGACTGGAATGGGTCAACTTCCTACCTCCCTCCTGGGACAGCAAGCTTTGTCTATTAGAGATGGAAAATCCAGGAGAATCTACAGGAAGAACCAAAAGGGGATTTATCTTTCTAGAAGCATTATTTCAGGGCAGCCCATGTGTGATGTATGTCCAAGAAGGGCCCCCTGAGAGGTTATCCTTACTCCCTTTCACATGTAAAAGGCCACAGGATATTTTGAGAGGAAGAGACAGATCTAGTGTCAGAAGTCAGGTCCTCCATTGACCACTTTTCCATCCTTGGCTATATTATTTAAACTGTTCAAGCCTCATCTGTAATAGGGGGTAAATCTCTTTAAATATTGTGAAAATGATGAACATTATACATAAAGCCCCTGGAGTGTCAGAATTGACCATGTAAACGGTGGCTGTATACAATGGATGCAGATGCAGTCAATTTGGTCTCCTCCTCTAATTGACCTACTTTCTTTACGGACTCATTCCTTATTTGATATGGTTCGGTGCAGCCATGTGCCATGATGTGCACCATGATGTGCACATACCCCAGGTGAGCTGTTCACCCCAGCCATGGCAGCTGCCTCAGGGTGAGCACATGACCCAAGCAGAGCCAATCAGAGCCTTCTCTAGGCATGAAGCCATGTATTCCTGTAGGAAAGAAAAGTTCCTCTTTTCAGGAGAGTTGCTAAAATGGGAGGATGTGAGTCTATAGTCCTGGGGACCAGCTTGCCCGCCATGTGGACAATCCTTCCTAGAAGATGAAATCAACAAGAGCTGGAGAGATGGGAACAGAGAGAAACAGACACAGAGAGACACATGTAACGATATTGTTTGAGAACTTGGTTCCAGTAAGGCTTTGGTTCTGCCCACCCCTGACCTTCAACTGTCTAGCTATGCCAACCAATACATCTTTTTGTTAAGGCCAATTGCAAGTCACTTACAATCAAAAGAGTCATGGCTAATGTATGATATCATAATAACGCCCTTCTGAGAGACAGCCCTGATTACTTCCTTATGTATTGTTAAGTGAAAGTTTCTCTGAAGTGCCTCTCTTCATCCGTCTGCATTAACATAAACCAAAAGGGGTTGGGGAATGGGTGATGATTACAACTGACAGCAGATAGAAACCAGGAGTGTCCTGGGCAAATTGGGACATATGAGTACCTGGTGAAGGCACAGAAGTCAAGACTAAAGGTAGAAAAGGAAGCTGAAGACATGCAGTTCACAATCTGTACTCGAGCTGGTACTGAACACTGACATTGATCCACTTTCCCAGGCCTGTCCAGCCATAATTTAGGAGATCCTTGCAGAAATGGGAGGGTGACCTTCCAGAGGCCCTTCTGACGGACTTGTCCCAGGCTTTGTCTCCTGGTTTTCAAACCTACCACCCCAGATGCTTAGCTCCAGTCTTGATCTGATTTAACCAGGCCGTGCAGGAAGCATCTGCAGAGTAGGCCAGTCACTGGGGCCACAAACTGGCCCCAGGATATTTCCGAGGCTTCTTGGAAACAAAGCTTCCAGCAAGAACCAGTTACGCTCTTTTGCCACCAGTAAATGAAGTCTCCGAGAGCAAAGCAAAATTTTTAAGATAATCAACTTGCTTGTATTTCTCTTCCTATCTTTAAAGTTTTGCTGTCACGTGTGTGGTCTACGATGTAGCTAAAATGTAGTAGAGCAAGAAAATGATATCATAGGCTTCAGAGACAGAAGGCCCAAGCTCTGTCACCGTTAGTCATGTGACCTTGGGTCAGTCACTGCCTGCAGCTTCCAAGTGGAGCAATAATACCCAGCAAGCAAGACTGCCATTGAGAATCAGAGGAAACATAGGCCCTCCTGGCCCTGGGCGTACCGGCTTCCATAAATGGTATTTACTATTAAGACATGTTGTCCTAAAGGCCAGGAACAATGTCTCTCAGTTAATCTGTCCTGTGGCCCTCTTTGTGGTGAGCAACAGCAGGCTGACCTTTGCCAGCTTTACCGACGGGCAAATAGAGATTCAGAAAAGTAAACAGCCCTTTGCCCAGTGCTCCTTCAATAAATCACAGCTGACTTCCTTTGGAAATAAGATTCTAGCCTTTGGAAATGCTCACTGGAAATTTACTAGCATTATCTTTGTTTATGTATGAAAAAAATGGTTTCCAAACAAAGAGCAGGGACAAAATGGCCCATGTATGTTTTCAGGCATTTCTAGAGTTTCATTTGTCTATAAACAAACTAACAAGCTATTGGACTCTTAGGAGGACTGGACGATCACTTGAAATTGAGGTTGACATCCATGTTACCAGGAGCCCTTTAGGAAAGCCATTTCAGGGCATGTAACAAAAGTTACGCTCAAGCTTTGGCATCCTGAGAACACAGAACACAGGTTTAAGTATGGTGACACTCCTCACAAGTAAAGCAGTAAAGAGCGGGAAGCAGCCTAAATGTCCAAATATGGATTGGTTAAATAAGCAAATTTTTTAATTTGGAGGGAACCTACTAGATGGCTCAGTGGTTGAGCATCTGCCTTTGGCTCAGGTTGTGATCCTGGGGTTATGGGAGTCCCGCATCAGGCTTCCCCACAGGGAGTTTTCTTCTTCCTCTGCCTGTGTCTCTGCCTCTCTCTCTGCATCTCTCATGAATTAATAAATAAAATCTTTTTTAAAATTTCTAAATTTTGGCATATCTATATTTTGAAAATTAAGCTGTCATCAAAAAGTGATAAATGGGACTTCTTCAACATTTAAAAAGTCTGCTCTTTCAAAGAGACCATGATGAGGTTTTCCAATGAGAAAAAACTACTCATGACACAAGCAAAGGACTTATATCAAGAGTATATAAACAACTGTTGTAGCTCAGTAATGAAAAGGTGAACAACTTGTTTTGTTTTAAGATGTTATTTATTTATGAGAGATAAATAAAAAGAGAGAGAGGCAAGGACATAGGTAGAGAGAGAGGCTCCCTCTACACGGAGCCTGTTGTAGGACTCGATCCTGGGACTCCGGGATCACACTCTGGGCTGAAGACAGACACTCAACTGCTGAGCCACCCAGGCGTCCCAAACAATCTGTTTTAACAAACAACACAAAGCCAGGCAAATGATTTGAAGAGACCCTTCATCAAAAATGGCAAAATGCACATGAGAGGATGCTAAACTTCATTAGACTTTAGGGAAATGTAAATTAAAACCAAAATGAGCTAACAATACACACAAGCATGCACACACACACACACACACACGCACACACACACAAATGGCTAAAATTTAAAAGACTGACAACACCAAATGTTGGTGAGGATGTGAAGCAACTAGTACTCCACCTAGAGTCACTTCTCCCCTTATACCAGATTCCTCCTTCTTTGTTTGTTTTTTTTTTTTAAGATTTTCTTTATTTATTTGAGAGAGAGGGCATTAGTGGGGAGGGGCAGAGGCAGAGGGAGAAGCACACTCCTTGTTGAGCAGGGAGCCTGATGCAGGGCTTGATCCCAGGACCCTGATATCATGACCTGAGCTGAAGGCAGACACTTAACCAATTGAGCCACCCAGGTGCTCCCCTCCTCCTTCTTTCTTTATGATGAATTTTTCTCTTCTCCTCTTTTTCTCTTACCTATTGTACTTGAGTTCATCATAAATACTGAAACCTAATTGTGGCCCACCTAAGCCTTTTACTCCCTGAGCATCCTTGTGGCTGCAAGCAAACACCGGGGTGGAGCAGGGCTGCCCAACTCATGTCACCCTTGTCCAGGCAGCCCCCATGTGTGCCGGGGCTTTGAACATATGCTTCCTCAAAACCTATACGCACTTGCTGCCATGCCCAGTTCTTCTCCCCTCATGTCTTCCCTGCTACCTGGCAACCCCTACTCGCCCTTCAGACCCAGCTCACATGTCATCTCCTCTCGCGAGCCTTCCTTGAACCATCTGACTCAGGCAGGGCTAAGTAACTTTCTTCTGCACTTCTCTCTGCCCACCTTTCTCATATGCCTGGTGTCTCCCCAAATCATTCTGTGATTGTGGGTGGGGGGGACACTTTAGGACTCAATTCTTAATTCTGACAGTGAGTGGGGATGCACCCACTGTATTCCTCCCAGCCTGGTGGTGACCAGGGTTGTACTTCTTTGTGGGGAAGAATCATTTCTTTCTCAGACTGTGAGTTGAGAAATGACAAACTCCTACACAGGTTGTGGTTGCCTTTGAGTGGAGGCCATGCTCCATTTGAGAACCACAGTCCCCAAGTGACACTCCTGGTGGGGCTGGGGGGATGGTGCTGGGGAGGAACTGGGTCTGGTTAGTTCTGACTCCTGACACTTTCCATGAAGCACGGATCAAACATTCAGCAAATACATGCTAGAACGTTGCCACTGCACCAATGGCTGAAGACCAACCTGGAGCTGGTGTCTCATAAGAGGGCAAGCTGCATTCAAAGTTGCCTGCCCTTCTGTCATCACTTATGTCCCACTCTTGTCACTTCCCCTCTCTGTTTAACTGACATTTGCTGCATTAAGTATACTACATTTGCTTATGGTTTTATGTCACTGGCCTTGCTTCATTCACTTATGTCCTGCTGACCTGCATTGCTTCTAGAGCCAGTTTCTCTGCCCCAGCCTAGTTCCTGGCCCCTGAGAGCTGGTAGAAGCTGGTAGAAGCACTGAGGGAATGGCTGAGCTCTGACTGGAGGGCCTGCGGGTGTTGGGTGTGGCAGAGCAGACAGTGATGCACAGTCACAGAGCGCAGGTGGCCAGCATCACTCTTGCCATGAAATCATGTTTCTTGCATTTTATATTTTACAGATTGGGACACAGAACATAATAACAGTTTTTGTTCATTCTAAGTAAACATCTGACAATGTCCAATTCAATGGCCTCTGCCTCTAAAACACAATGTTGGCTTAAATAAAAAATGGCTGAATATATGCACATTCATAGGTAGCAGGAACAGAGCTCAATCCACAGTCTGGGCTGTACAAGAACTTCCTTTACTCTTCCCTCTCAGAGCCTTATTTCACCAGGAGGTCATTCCTGGCTCTATCCTCATTTCCAGACGTAGAAAGCTCTGGTCCTCACATTTGTCTTCTGGCCAATCGTACACCATAGTGTGCCTTTCCCTTCTCTCTCCAGCCTGGGTCCCGTGTCACCCACATGGCTGCATCCCAGGTCTGGCCCAGGGCTTGAGAGAAATATCCAACATCCTGCATGACTGAGGTTTTAGGATACCTATTATTGGAGGTCCTCTCAGGCAGGGGGACAGATGTAGGAATCTTTTTGACTGTCCCTCCATGTTGGGGCCATGGGTATCCTTCTGCAGTTTCCTTAGCCCACTGCCCAAACAGGACAGCAGAGTTTCCCCTGCCCTGTGCGTGACTGCTGGGGGAACTCTGGGCAAAGTGTACTCTGCTCTCAGATTCTTCCAGACCTGGCTGGGAATATCTGTCACCCTCCCTGCCCCCAGGGATTGGTCTGGACAGCAGGGCCAGGGGCTCTCTCAGAACCTAATCTAATTTGTGTTCACTTTCCCTTTGACTCTCCACAATCCCGCCCTAAGAGTAGCTTTATGATCTGATGATCTGATAGGAGGAAGACCGGCTGTAGGCTAACTCATTAGGCACTGCCCTCAGTGTACTGGCTATAAACAGGTCTGGCTTTCAAATGTCAGAAGCCAAGAATTTGACCCATCCCTGGAAATAATGAAAGCAGAGAGCTCATCTATTTGAACCAGGAAAGGTCGGGGGCAACAGAAATGCTGAGGGGCAAGGCAGTGGTTAGCATTCCCAATACTGTCCTGTGTATATCATATATAGTTTCTTATGCAAATTCTGTGTATATGTGTGTATGTATATTTATATATATAAAGTTTATGTAAATCCCACCATAAACATGAAGCACGGAGGTGTTTTTTACAGCCTAATTAGACCCCAACACATCCTGCCTGTACATACAGAGATGAAGACTGTTGGAAGAGATTTTTGTCCCCCACACAGTGAAATCTCCAGATCAGCAATCAGCAAGCACTGAGCGGGCTAGCCCCAGATGCTGGGGGCACACATAGAGGAAAATAAAGCAGGTCCCTGACTGCAAGGAGTCCTCAGTCTGGAAGGGTACAGACAATAATCTGTGAACCACCCTTAACAGATGATAGTCTGTAACATAATAAAGTGTTGCCTGTTGCCCAAAATTCTACAAGTCGGGGGGAAAGCCCAACTTGAACAAGGTAGATATTTTGAATTGATTGACTTTTATAGACACACAAATGTAGACACCTTTGGAGGAAAGCAACTTGTATGGGACCTATGCCTGAGGTCTTAACCAACTGCAGTTACAACTCCCTGAGCAGAGGGAGGTCCCTGCAGTGAACACCTTGATATACCCATTCTAAAATTCTGACACTGGTGCAAGTCATCTACAGGAATGAAGACATTCCCAAGCCATGACCAGGCTCTTGGCTCAAGCATCTCATCTCTGAGAATGCTATGAGGTCGCCCCGGAGTTGGCCCCACCCTGCCCCAGGGTCCAGGCGAGGACAATTTGGCAGCCGTGAGGAAGCTGTGTTCCAGGGATTGTTGGAGGGGGCCTGCTTGGGCTCTGAAACCATTACAGCCACAGTGTGTCTAACTTTGCCCCTCAAGACTGCCTCCCTCTGAATCGTCTTCCCTGTGCCTGTAGCCTGTCATCCTCAGCCTCCCACCCCTCATCTGCCTTGCCCTTCTGACTGGACCCTGGCCTTTCCCCTCCCATCTGCCCTCTCCTCTTCCCCAGGGAGATTTTTCTAAAATGTTATTCTGACAGTGCTACTCTCCTGTCCTTCACTGCCTCCTGAGATTCTAGAATAAATTCTGGATACTTTATATTAATGCGCAGGCCCTTGGTGGCCCAGCTCCCACCTGCCTCTGCATCTTCCACCTGCACTCATAGGCTCCTAGCCAGCCCCAGGCCTTACCTACCAAGCCTCCCAAGCCTCCCTTACAGGCCTTGGCACAAGCTGTTCCCTGTGTCTGACCCACATCCTCCACTTGGCCTCACTGTTTCCAGGTCAGCTTTAGACCCGGTTCAAGATCCCTCCATCCAGGAAGCCTCCTCAGGTCTGCCAGGTGGACCAGCTCCTCTGCTCGGAGATCCACAGCTTATATGTCTTATAGTCTGTTTCTCCAAGGAAAAGGCCCCCAACCTCTTCCTAAGTGCCCACTACCTCTGATGCAGAATGCACTCAAATGCATGGGAGAAGCTGAGAAGGAGAATGAGAGAGCAAGGGATGTTATATGACTTGCACCTTTTTTGACTAGTTGGAGCCCTCCTCTGGGACAAACTTTGCAGACCATCGGTGTCCACTTAGGGCAAGCAGGCAACATTTGCTCATGGGAGGACTCAAGCCCAGCCTCTCCATCTCTGTGATTCTCAAATTGGGCTTGGGCTTTTGAGGTGTGTAAAGTATACAGAGGTGCACAAGGCAGTCCATATCCTTTATTATAATTTGTTTTTCTGGAGAAGTCTTTATTTTGTTCCCATTTTTTTCTTTACTTTCAACCTTGAAATAATGGCAAATTCACAGGAAGTTGCAAGATAGCAGAGAGAGATCCCGTGTAACCTTCACCCAGTTTCCCCAACTGCTAGCATCTCGCATAACTATAACACAGTATAAAACCAGACCCCGGCATTGGTACAATATATGTGTGTAACTCTTTGTCATTTTTTCACATGTGTAGATTAATATTAAATACCTCCATGGCCACACTTGAATGGATGGGTCTCTTTCTGGGTTCTCTATTTTGTTCCATTGATCCATGTGTCTATCTCATCACCAATACCCCATATAACAGTAGCTATATGTCTTGAAAACAGATAAAGTAGTTCCTTCTTTATTCTTCTTTTTCAAAATCATTTTAGTTATTATATAATATACATAAAGAAATGTATACTATATTACATAATATAGTATAATACACTAAAGAGTTTGACTGACATCTGTTTCTCATTCCTAGAAGAGAGAGTAAATCCATGATATTTCCAAAGTAATAGGAATGTCTGTTATCCACGAGCCCCTTGGATCTCATCTGAGTTTATCCTAAGAGATAAAATGACTCAAGATAAAGGCTGTTCACCAAAAAGACCAACCATGTGATCAGAGTCTGGGGTTTTGAGCAACTGATATCAGCCCAAAATCTGCCCTCAGTGGAAGCAGGGGGAGCCAGAGATTGTGTTCATTCACACGCCCGGTGATTCAATACATAATGAGACCCAAAAAAAACTATGGCCACTGAAGCTCAATGGTGCTTTCTGAATGGTACGCAAATCAGTGTAGCAAGAGAGTACCCTGATTCCACAGGGAGACAGCACAGAGGCTCTGCATTCCCTCCCAGACTGTGTCCTATGTGTCTTTTCATTATATTATCCCTAATTTGTATAATAAAACTATAATCATAAGTATAGTACTTTCCTGAGTTCTAGGAGTCATTCTAGTGAATCAATGAGCCTGAGGAGGCTGTGAGAATCCCCCAATTTGTAGCCAGTTGATCTGAAGTACAAGTGTCCTGGTGCCCCACTTGTGACTGGCATCTGAAGTGGGAGCAATCTCTTTGAGGACCATGATCTTTAATTTGTGGGGTCCAGCTCTGTGTAGCTGATGTCAGAATTGTATGGTAGTACACCCACTGCTGTCAGAATAGATGGAAATTGGAATAGCAATTTTAGTTCCTTTGCCTCTTCACATAAATTCTAGGATAATCTTTTTATATCTACGAAATTTTTTTCTGTGATTTTGATAGGAATTGCACAGCCAACTGAGGGAGAACTGACATCTTTTCAATGTGCGGTCTTCCAACACATGACCACTGCAATGTCTCTCCATTTATTTAGATCTTCTTTGACTTCTTTCATCAGGGATTTTCCGTGAAGAAAATCTTTTCAAATGCAAACAGGGATTGTTTTATTTCTACCTTTTTCATCTGTATGCCTTTAATTACCTTTTCTTGATTTATTGCCCTGGCTAGATCTTCCAGTACTGTGTTGAACAGCAGTAGTGAGAGTAGAGATCCTTGCCTTGTCCTCAGTATTAGGGGACCATTAAGTATGATGTTGGTTGTAGGTTTTTTTTAAGATGTCCTTTATCTAACTGAGAAAGCTCCCTCTAGCTCTAGTTATGAGTTTTTATCATAATGGGTATTGAATTTTGTTAAATGATTTTTCTGCATCCATTGATATTCCTTGCATCCCTGGAATAAATCCCACTTGGTCATGGTGTGTAATTCGTTTTATATATTGCTAAATTCTATTTGCCAATATTTTGTTAGGAATTTTTGCATCTACATTCGTGCCTCATATGATTATCTAAACATCTAACATTAGTATATTCAGAATGAATCATTCAGGGATGTATTTATTTGCAAGTCCGTAAACACTGGCTTAAGCACATGAGAGTATTTTTCCTATATAATAAGAAGTCTGGAGAAAGGCCGTCTAGGGCAGATGCAACTGTTCAAGGATGTTGTCAAGGACATAGGTTTCCTTCCATCTTTCCTTTTTTCTTCCATCTTCTAACTCAGTTAGTCTAGTTTGTATGTAGAACATTTATGCTCACAGCTGCAAGATGGCTACTGCGCCTCCAGTTTTAGTCAGGGAGAAATGGAGAGGAAAAGAGTAAAAGACTGAATCTATATGCCCTCCCTTGTACAGAGGTTATCCAGGAGCTTGCACCCCATGAATCACTTGCTTTCATCCTAAGGGTAGAACTGGGTAACCTGCTAGGCTTAGCAAAAAGATAATTTGGGAACATAAACATTAAAGCTAGTACTGTGCTAGGGACACCTGGGTGGCTCAGTTGGTTAAGCATCCAACTCTTGATTTCAGCTCAAGTCATGATCTTGGGGTCATGGGATCAAGACCTATTGGGGCTCTGCGCTCAATGCAGAGTCTGCTGGAGATTCTCTCTCCCTTCCCCATTTGCCCCTAACCCCATGCTCCATCAATCAATCAATCAATCAATCAATCAATCAATAAAATCTTAAAAAAAAAAAAAAAGCTGGCAGTCTGCTGTAATCAGACTTCTCCCAATAGAAGGGAGGCAAAACAGGCAAACATCAGTGTCGGCACCTGGATTATACATGCCTGACCATCTTATAACTGAATGCTGTAGGCTACATCAGGCTGGAATCTGTTTCCATTTAGGATTATATTGACCAAGTAAATTACTGTATCTTACAATAAATAGTAAAAAAAAAAAAAAAAAAAACAGCAGGAGGAAGGCAACTCCTCTGCAATATGGCAGAGGAGTAGGGTCCTCAACTCACCTGGACCCACAACTTACCTAGGTAACTTTCAAAACATCCTGATCAACTATAAATGTGACCTGAGATTTAAAGAGAGAACAGCTGGAAGGCTACAGAGAAAAGCTTTCGCTTTTAACAAAGTAGGAAGGTGAAAAAAGAAAAAAAAAGAATAAAGTAGGGGAGGAGCATCTCGAGTAGCTGAGCCAAGTGGAGCAGCGAGAGCCTCTGGGGCAGGAAAGCCCAGCCCTGGAGATGCAGGAACCTTAAAAATCCGCCCCCCCCCCCCCCCCCCCGCCCCGGAGTTTTCCTGGAGGAACAAGTGCTCAGCAGGGAGCTCGGGCAGAATGGCAGGAGGGCCGCGGAGCCTCCAGGTCCGGGAGTCACTGCAGGAGGGGCCGGGGAGGGCTCCGCCAACCGCAGTCCACGGGGGTAAAGGGCTGGGGCGCCGCAGCCCTCGGGGCATCCGGGAGAAGCCAGTGGGGTCCGCTGGGATGGGGGTGGCTGCGCCCGGTTGCCTTCGGGAGAGGCGGCCCGGACTGCGGGTGCAGCGAGCGGCACAGGCCCAGACCCCAGGGCGCCCCCAGGCTGTGCAGAGCCGTGCACCCCGCGCCAGCCCGCAGCACCTAGGCCAGTGCGGACCCGCAGCTGCCGTTAGTCGCTCCCGGGGGGCTGACTCCAGAGCTGCAGACCTGGCCGTCGTCAGGGCTGGTACCAGTCCTTGGGCCACCCTGTGCCTCGGGGCGGGGGGCACCCGGGGACAGAGGCCTCACGCGGTCAACAGCTCCCACTGAGCCCGGCACCCGGCAGGGGGCAGCTCCCGCAGGTGCTCACACCTGAGAGTCGGCACAGCAGCCCCTCCCCAGAAGACCAGCTGGAAGGACAGGGGAAGAGCAAGTTCTGGACCGAGCAGCGCTGGAAAGCTCCAGGGGGAGTCGAGGGAATTACAGTATATAGAACCAGAGGGTACCCCTCCTTTTTTTTTCTTTTTTCCAGTTTTCCAAATACAACTCGTTTTTATATCAGACTAAAAATTTCCAATTTTTTTTCTTTTCCCACGTTAACTATAATATTTTACCAGCTCTTCATTTTTAAGTTTTTCCTTTTGACTTTTAAATATCTATGAATACATGTCTTAGATATATTTTTCATTTCTGGATTCCCTTCAACATATTCAATTTAATTTTGGTAGATAAATAATTTTGGTAGATATGAGATATGGGTTTTTGTTTTGTGTTTTGTGTTGTTTCTGCCTAATTTTTTTACGATGCTGGAAGTTAATACCCTCTAAAACATGACCAACATACACCCAGAACCAAGTGAAATACCGTGCTAGTTCATTCTGTGAGATTATATTCTCTCTTCCTTCCCATCTGCCCCCCTCTTTTACCTTGTTTATGTTTTTGTGGTCAGTGTTGGAGCTTTCTATAAGTACTGCTGGTTTATATAAATTTAGGATTGAGCATCTTATAACATACAGAACAAAATACACTCCAAACCAAGAGGATCACCCTCTAGGACCCCCCCAGGTAGACTACCTTCTCTCTCCACTACTAATTCTTCACCACCACCATCCACCACCCCCGTTTTTTCTCTTTTTCCTCTTTTCTTTACTTTTTTTTTTCTCTTTTTCTTTTTTCTTCTTTGTTTTGGGTTTTTGGCTTTTAATTTTTACTACTTTGTTTTAAAATTTGTTTTTCACTTTAATGGTCCTTTTATTTTGTTCTGTTCTAGTTTTTCTTTTATTTTCTGGTCTCTGACCTTTTGGAAATCATCTAGTGTGTATTTTACTTAGGTCGTGATTGATATTGTTGACTCAGCGCACTCATACAGCCACTCTGCACTGGACAAAATGACTAGAAGGAAGAATTCACCACAAAAGAAAGAACCAGTAATCTCTGCCACAGAGTTACAGAATTTGGATTTCGATACAATGTCAAAACTTCAATTCAGACGTTCAATTATAAAGGTACTGGTGGCTCTAGAAAAAAGCAAAAAGGACTCTAGAGACTGTTACCCCAGAATTGAGATCTAATCAGGCCAAAATTAAAAATGGATTAAATGAGATGCAATCCAAACTGGATGTTCTAACTGCTAGGGTTAATGAGGTGGAAGAAAGAGTGAGTGACATAGAAGACAGGTTGATGGAAAGAAGGAAGCTGATGAAAAAGAGAAAAACAATTAAGAACCCATCAGGAAAGGCTTAGGGAAATAAATGATACCTTGAGAAGGAAGAATATATATCTAATTGGGATTCCAGAAGAGGCTGAGAGAGAGAGAGAGAGAGAGAGAGAGAGGACCACAAAGTATATTTGAACAAATCATAACTGAGAACTTCCCTAATCTGGGGAAGGAAACAGGAAATAGAGAGGACCCCCCCCCAAAAAAATCAATAAGAACCATTCAACACCTCGACATTTAATAGTGAAACTTGCAAATTTCAATGATGAAGAGAAAATTCTTAAAGCCGCACAAGACAAGAGATTCTTAACTTATATGGGGAGAAGCATCAGATTAACAGCAGACCTCTCAACAGAGACCTGGCAGGCCAGAAAGGGCTGGCAGGATATATTCAGGGTAATCAATGAGAAGAACATGCAGCCAAGAATACTTTATCCAGCAAGGCTCTCATTCAGAACAGAAGGAGAGATAAAGACCTTCCAGGATAGGCAGAAACTGAAAGAGTATGTGACCACCAAATGAGCTCTGCAAGAAATATTAAGGGGGACTCTGTAAAAGAAAGAGGAAGCCCAAAGAAATAATCCACAAAAACAGGGACTGAATAGGTATTACCATAACACTAAATTCATATCTTTCAATAGTTACTCTGAACGTGAATGGGCTAAATGATCCCATTAAAAGATGCAGGGTATCGGAATGGATAAAAAAGCAAGACCCATCTATATGCTGTCTACAAGAGACTCATTTTAGACCTAAGGACACCTCCAGCCTGAAAATGAAGGGGTGGAGAAACATTTACCATTCAAATAGTCCTCAAAAGAAAGCTGGGGTAGCAATCCTCTTATCAGATAAATTAAAGTTTATCCCAAAGACTGTAGTAAGAGATGAAGAGGGAACTATGTCATACTTAAAGGGTTTATCCAACAAGAAGACCTAACAGTCATGAATATTTATGCCCCTAATGTGGGAGCTACCAAGTGTATCAATCAATTAATAACCAAAGTAAAGAGATACTTAGATAATAATACACTAATCAATTAATAACCAAAGTAAAGAGATACTTAGATAATAATACACTAATAGTAGGAGACTTCAACAGACACCACTTTCATTAAATGACAGATCTTCTAAGCAGAACATCATCAAAAAAACAAGGGCCTTAAATGATACACCAGACCAAATAGATTTCACAGATATATATACAGAACTTTGCATCCAAACGCAACTGAATACATATTCTTCTCAAGTGCACATGGAACTTTCTCCAGAATAGACCACATACTGGGTCACAAATAAGCTCTCATCTGATACCAAAAGATTTGGATTGTCCCCTGCATATTTCAGGTCACAATGCTTTGAAACTAGAACTCAATCACAAGAAGAAATTTGGAAGAAATTCAAACACATGGAGGTTAAAGAGCATCTTACTAAATGATGAATGGGTCAACCAGGAAATTAGAGAAGAATTAAAAACAGTCACAGAAACTAATGAAAATGAAGATACAGCCATTCAAAATCTTTGGGATACAGCAAAAGCAGTCCTAAGAGAGAAATACATCTCAATGCAAGCATCCCTCAAAAAATTGGAAATAACTCAAATACACAAGCTAACCTTGCATCTAAAGGAACTGGAGAAAGAACAGCAAGTAAAACCTACACAAAGCAGAAAAAGAGAGAGAATAAAGAATCAAGCAGAACTCAATGAAATAGAGACTAGAAGAACCATAGAACAGATCAACAAAACCAGGAGTTGGCTCTTTGAAAGAATTAGTAAGATATATAAACCTCTAGCCAACCTTATTAAAAAGAAAAAAGACTCAAATTAATAAAATCATGAACGAGAGAGGAGAAATCACAACCAATACCAAGGAAGTACAAACGATTTTAAAAACATATTATGAGCAGCTATACACCAATAAATTAGGCATTCTAGAAGATATGGATGCATTTCTGGAAAAACACAAATTACCAAAACTGGAACAGGACAAAATAGAAAACCTGAACAGGCCAATAACCAGGGAGGAAATTGAAGCAGTCATCAAAACCTCCCGAGACACAAAAGTCCAGGGCCAGATGGCTTCTCAGTTTAAAGAAGAATAATATTAATATATTATATTATATATTAATATACTATTATAATATCAATATATTATATAACATTAATATAATATTATAACATTAATATAGTATCTAATATATTAATATAATACATTAATATAATATAATATTAAGAAGAAACAATACCTAAAATATATAATATATAATTAATTATATCAAAAAAAATTTAATTATATCGATTATATAATTATACATATAATTATATAATTATAATTAATTATATCGATATTTACACATTAATTATATAATATATTAATATATTAATTAAGTATAATATAATTAATCATATTATAATATTAATATATTAATTATATAATAATTTGATATTGATATGTTAATTAATAATATATTGATATAATTCTGTATGATATAATATATTATATTATATATTTATTATATATTTTATAATATATATATATACAAAAACGATGCCAGGGGCATCAAATTGCCAGATTTCAAGCTATACTACAAAGCTGTGATCATCAAGACAGTATGGTACTAGCATAAAAAGAGACACATAGGTCAATGGAACAGAATAGAGAACCCAGAAATGGGCCCTCAACTCTGTAGTCAACTCATATTTCACAAAGCATGAAGGAATACACTGGATAAAGGACAGTCTCTTCAATAAATGTGTTGGGAAAATTGGACAGCCATGTGCAGAAGAGTAAAACTGGACCATTCTCTTATACCATACACAGAGATACACTCAAAATGGTTGAAAGATCTAAATGTGAGACAAGAATTCATCAAAATCCTAGAGAAGAACACAGGCAACACCCTTTTTGAACTTGGCCACAGCAACTTCTTGCAAGATACATCTATGAAGGGAAGGGAAACAAAAGCAAAAATGAACTATTGGGACTTAATCTGGATAAACAGCTTCTGCACAGCAAAAGAAACAGTCAACGAAACTAAAAGACAACCTACAGAATAGGAGAAGATTTTTGCAAATAACATATCAGATAAAGGGCTAGTATCCAAAATCTATAAAGAACTGATTAAATTCAACACCCAAGAAAAATGTTCCACATCACTTGCCATCAGGGAAATACAAATCAAAACCACAATGAGATACCACCTCACACCAGTGAGAATGGCAAAAATTAACAAGACAGGAAACAGCAAATGTTGGGGAGGATGTGGAGAAGGGGGAGCCCTCTTGCACTGTTGGTGGGAATGTGAACTGGTACAGGAAAACAGTGTGGAGGTTCCTTAAAAAGTTAAAAATAGAGCTACCCTATGACCCAGCAATTGCACTACTGGGTATTTACCCCAAAGATACAGATGTAGCAAAATGCTGGGACACCTGCATCCCAATGTTTATAGCAGCAATGTCCACAATAGCCTAACTGTGGAAGGAGCCACAATGCCCTTCAACAGATGAATGGATAAAGAAGATTTAATATATATACAACAGAATATTACTCAGCCATCAGAAAGGATGAATACCCACCACTTGTTTCAACATGGATGCAACTGGAGGGTATTATGTTGAGTGAAGTAAGTCAATCGGAGATGGTCAATCATCATATGGTTTCACTCATATGGGGAATATAAGAAATAGGTGAAAGGTACTATAAGGGAAAGGAGGGGAAATGAACAGGAAAAATTAGAGAGGAAGACAACCCATGAGAGACTCTAAACTCTGGGAAACGAACGAACAAAGGGTTGCAGAAGAGGAGGTGGGTGGAGGACTGGAGTAACTGGGGGACAGGCACTGAGGAGGGCACTTGATGGGATGAGCAGTGGGGGTTATATTATATGTTGGCAAATCGAACTTCAATAAAAACAAAATTTTAAAAACCCAGCAGATTTCATATGCCAATGTTGGCATCAAGTTAAGAGAAGGACAAACAATATCATCCTGCTCCATGAAAAGTTTGACGATAGTTTAAGGGAAGAAAGTGGTTGGAGAACTGAGTCTTCTCACAGCTCTACATTCAATGGCCATGCTGCATATGAAAATTAAGACAGCAGCAAGAGTTGGCATCCAACTGTTCACCCTGAGAGCATGATCTGCCTTATTTTTCATAAGGCATGATCCTTTATTAAATTTATGTTGTTAAATTTATGTCGTTATTTTGATACTTTTGGTTTTATAGGGTTTTTTCTTCCAACTTTCCCTAATGGAAAATTTCAAACATAAAGATATATAGAAAGAATAACACAACAATCCCAGATTTCAAGCTATAGTACATAGCTATGGTAATAGCTATGTTAAGTATGGTACTGGCACAAAAATAGACACATAAATCAACAGAACAAGATAGAGCCAAAAAAATAAACCCTTGATTATATGGAGGCAAGAATACACAAGGGTAAAAAGACAGTCTTTTCAATAAATGATGCTGGGAAAACTGGATGGCTACATATAAGTATGAAACTGGACCGCTTTTTTACACCATACACAAAAATAAACTAAATATAGATTAAAGACCTAAATGTGAGATCTGAAGCCATAGAACTCCTAAAAGAAAACATAGGTTATCTCTTAGATAACCATCTTAGCAACTTTTTTCTGGATCTGTCTCCTCAGGCAAGGGAAGCAAAAATAAGCTTAGAACTACATTAAACTAAAAATCTTTTGCACAGAAATGGAAACCATTAACAGAATGAAAAGACAGCATACCAAAAGGGAAAGTATATTTGCAAAAGATATATCTAAAAAGGGGTTAATATCCAAAATATATAAAGAAATCCTACAACTCAACACCAAAAAATCCACAAATAATCCTATTTATAATGGGAGAGGACTCAAATAGGCATTTTTCCAGAGAACACATTCGTACCACCAATAGATAATGAAAAGATGTTCAACATCACTCACCATCAGGCAGGGAAATGCAAATCATAACCACATTGGGGTATCAACTCACACCTGTCAGATTGGCTATTATCAAAAAGACAAATATCAAGTGCTGGTGAGGATGTAGAGAAAGAGCCCTGGTGTAGTGTTGGTGGGAATGTAAATTGGTGCCGCCACTGTGGAAAACAGTACAAAGGTTCCTCAAAAAACTAAAAATAGTTAATTCTACTCATGGGTGCTTACCCAAAGGAAATGAAAACACTAACTTGAAAAGAAGATGCACTCCTGGGATGCCTGGCTGGCTCAGTGGTTGAGCGTCTGCTGTTGGCTCAGGTTATGATCCCCAGAGTCCTGGGATCAAGTCCCACAAAGGGGTCCCTGCAGGGAGTCTGCTTCTCCCTCTGCCTATGTCTCTGCCTCTCTGTCTGTGTCTCTGATGAATAAATAAATAAATAAATAAATAAATAAATAAATAGTATCTAATTTTTTAAAAATCTAAAAAAAAAAAAAAAAAAGATGCACTCCTGTGTTTATTGCAGCAGTATTTGTCAAAGCCAAGATTTCGAAGGAACCTAGGTGCCCACAATAGATGAATGGATAAAGATGTGGTATACGTTGACAATGGAATATTACACAGGCATAAAAATAATGTAATTTTGTCATTCAAGACAATATGGATTGACTCTAAGGGCATTATGCTAAGTGAAATAAGTCAGACAGAGAAAAATAGATACTGTATGATTTCCCTTACAGGTGGAATCTAAAAAAATATATCAAACACACACACACACACACACACACACACATCCACACATCCATAGACAGTTTCATAAATACAGAAAACAAACTGGTGGTTGCCAGAGAGAGGGAATAGAGGAATGGGCAAAATAGGTAAAGAGGATTAAGAAGTATAAACTTCCAGGTACAAATTTACTTAAGATAAATATGTCATGGGGATAAAAAATGCAGCATAGGGAATATAGTTGTAATAACCTTGTATGGTGCCAGAAGGTGACTACCCTTATTGCAGCAAGTGCTGCATAATGTATACTGTTGTCCAATCACTATGCTGTACACTGGAAACCAATATAATGTATCTTGATTTTTAAAAATGTGTTTCATTAGCATTAATCTTACATTATCAATAAATACTAGAATATCTTTTGAAAAAATAACATCACAAATCCTACTATACCCATCACCTCAATGCAACAGTTGTGTTCGCTGGCCACATTCTACATATGTAGTAAATATTACATATATACATGATATACATATAATTATATCTAACTTATATACATGTGTTATGTATTATACATACAGCATACATAATTTCTATATTATATATAGTGTATAAACAATACATAGAATATATTTTTTTAAATAAATGTATAATATATATGACCTGTTTGAAATGTAGCTGCAGGCATCATGACACTTCACTCATAGAGGCTTCAGTGTGCAGCTCATAAATTATACTAATATTATCATACCTAAGAAATTCAACAGTAATATGTCTACAGCATCTCATATCAAATTTATATTAAATTTAATTTAATTCTACCAGTTTTATCAGCGTAATTTTACCCTTATTGGGTTTTTTTCTTTTTTTCCTTTTTTTGAAACAGGATTCAGTTAAGGTTCACGTGTTGCATTTGTTGCTGGGACATTTTAGTCCATCTTGAACAGTCCTCCCTTTTGGCAGGGGGGATGATATTACCTGTTTGAAGAAACCAGGTTGGCTGTCCTATAGAATGTCCCATATTCTGAACCATGCTTCCTCAAGGTTTGATTCGACTTGTTCCCCTGGACTTACTGTCAACTGGAAGTTCAGTTTAACCACTCATCAGCAGACCCCTGACACTGTGTACCTCACACCATATCATCATATCACACCATATCCTCATATCAGGAAGTGCCCGATGTTGGCTCATGCCAGTATTAGTGATACTTTGTTTACTCATTTGGCCAAGGTGGTGGCAGTCCATTCTTTCCATTGTGGAGTCCTGTTTTTTATCTTGCAATCAGCAGAGGAGCTGAGAAATGTCAGTGTGGCATCATGCAAATATCCTGATCCTACCACACTTTCAACTAAGTGGTTTTAGCATCTATTGATGAGCCATTCATTCCAAAGTCAGTTACTTCAATAAGGATTGCAAAATAATTGTTCATTCTAACAGTGCTTCTACACTTTCTGCCAAAAAGGTAGTCTAAATGCTTAATTCTTTCTCTTTAGTTCCAGAATAAGGAATTGGCAGAATAGCCAGCCATCTAGGCTAAGTGTGGTGGGGTTTTCCTCTTCTTCTTGCTCTCCCTTTCTCTTTCTCTTTCTTTTTAAACATTACTATGGACTCATGGGTTTTATTCAGTGTTTCTAATCACTTCAGTCCTTTTTTTTTTTTTTTTAATGTTCAAATTGTCCCAAATTTGGCCAGTGGGAGGCCCATCTATCTGGCCCCTTGTTATTTTTATGTCCCTATTAGTCTTTAAAGGAGTATCAATCAGGATTCTCAGAAACAGAACCAATAATTTATTGACAGAACCTTTTAAGGAGTACTTTAAAGGAGTATCAGTCAGGATTCTCCAATTAAACAGAACCAATATAATTTATTATTATAATTCTATAATTATTATAATTATGTATATATTTGTATACCATATAAATATATTTCATGTGTTAATATATAATTATAATATATAGTTACACATTAATTTAATATGTAATTATATTTTGTGTATAAATATATTTAAGTATTATATATTTGCTATATAATTATTATAAGATAATTCACATGATTGGACAAATGACTTTGAAATCTATAGGGTAGGCCAGCAGGCTGGAAACTCAGTCAGGCTTTTGATGTTATAGTTAGGCAAAATGTCTTTTGTCCCAGGAAACCTCCATTTTTGCTCATAAGGCTTTCAACCAATGGGATAAGGGCTCACTCACATTATCAAGGGTGAACTCTTCTACCTAAGTCAGTTAATTTCAGATGTCAATCACATCTACAAAACACCTTTATAACAATGTCTACACTAGTTTTTGACCAAAAAACTGGGCACCATAACTTACCTAAGCTGACACATAAAATTTATCATTCTGGCAAAAGTGTTGCAAGCTTACCTTGTATTTTTCTCTCTCCAGTCCTAGAATCAGCCATTTCTCCAAAAGTTTTAATTTCTTCCAGTGAAAACTGATAGTAAAAAACAAAATCCGGGTGCTTAGTTTGCCCATTGCTCCTGAGATATGATCGCTCATTGGCCCTTTCCATGGATGCTGTTAGAAAATTCACATTTTAAAGATCATACATCCTATTGATATTTCAAATTCAAATTTAATATTGCAAATATTACATATCCCCCTCAACTTCTTTGATTTTATATCTCTTTTCCCAAAAGCTGAAAGTCTTGGTTGCAATTAATACATTTACTTACTCACTTTCTCCTAAACCATGCATCAGATAAGTTCAAAATTACATTACTAACTTACTTGGAGGACTAAAACTTAAAGTTTAAGTTTTTTTCAATTCTTTTGAAGTATAGATATGCTGAACAAAAAAAGCAAACAAAAAAACAAAAGTAAAGCATTATGTCTCCTGGTGGTACTGTAAGTTATTCATTTTTGGTAAAGTATGAACGTCCTTCATGTTAGATTAATGCTAGTTTGAATCTTACTGGTTTTGTCATTTTGTTTACATATGGCTTCTAAATTTGCTTTGGTTTTATAGTAGTATAAGAGCTATCAGCATAAGGAGTTTATGCTTAATTTTATATTCATATATATGTAAGAAACATTATAATCAAAACAATTTCGGTCATAGTTCCAAATAAAGATCTCACAAGGAAGCCAGTTGTAGGCATTTCTTCCTTGAACAGCAAGAAAAAGTACAAAGTTAGTAAAAAAGAAAAAACAACAAAAATTTACAAATTCACTTTTTGTATTTTTCTACAGTGAGTTCTTTATAATAAGCCCAGATCATTCTTACAAACTAAAAAATAATAATTAAAAAAACAAAGCTACTTTTAAAGTGCAAATTAAGCCCACATTTGGGGTAAGGGAGAATTTCTTCCTTTAAGAGTTGGCAGACACGGGGGATCCCTGGGTGGCTCGGTGATTTGGCGCCTGCCTTTGGCCCAGGGCGCGATCCTGGGGTCGGGATCTAGTCTCGCGTGGGGCTCCTGGCATGGACCTGCTTCTCCCTCCTCCTGTATCTCTGCCTCTCTCTCTTTCTCTATGTCTATCATGAATGATAAATAAATAAATATTTTTAAAAAAAAGGAGTTGGCAGACACTGCTATAAGCCCAGATCTGGCTTTTAGTAAAAGCAGAAAACACAGACAAGCTCAAGAAAGAGACTGCTGTTAGAGCTAATAATAAATAGGTGACTCCCTAGAAGGAAGAGGTATAATAAAGGAGGCCAAGACACCCTGACTCATTCTTTTATGATGAGGGCTCATGCCCTCTCCTCACCATCAGTATGGCTGGAAACCATTTCTAAAGCCCAGGACTGCCTGCTGGGTTGATATTGTCACATGCAGTAACCCAGGACTTTCTCACTCCTTCCTCAGTTGACCCAGCATGGGGGATGCTTCAAACTAGCATTTCTGTTCCTATTGTCTACACTTATGCACACATAGTCATACGTGTTGTTGTCTTTGACTCCTTGCCTTTCACCATATGCTTCCTTCCTCTCTGGACTTCATACAGTGATTTCATGAAGCTAGACTATAATAGCTGGAGGAGCCCTCAGATACCATCCTGACCAGTTGAGCTCATTAAGAAGCCTGGAAGCCAAAGTCCAGAGAGAGGGATGGACTAACTGATGGCCACATTTTCTAGCCTCTGGGCCTATCCCGAGTTCCACACTTGACTTTCTCTCTTGTATTCTCTAGGCATAATCCTGATGAGCTCACAAAATGCCTCTAGCCCACAATTCCACCAGAAAGGGGAGGGCAGGAGTACCACAAATTGGGGCAGACTGCAGTTGGCTAAGCCAGTAGGATTTCCCCCTGTCCCTTACCACCTCCCTTAAAGAGCTTGGGGAAGTTAAATACCTTACCAGCCTCCCCTGAAACCAAGTTGACATTTGACGTAGCTCTGGGAAATGAAACTTAAGTGAAAATTCTCTGGGATGGGGAAAGGTTTCTGCTTTTCTTGATTAAAAGGAAATTGCAGCGCTTCCTTCTTCATGCTGCCTTGAGTACAAATAAAATGTCTAGAGCCCCAGCAGCTATTTTGTGATCACAAGACAACTGGCAAGAGATTTGTACATAAGTACTGATGCCATGAGTTCCTGAACCGATGCAAGCAGTTACATGATTTGGAGAATCTTTTTATATGACTAGGCCTCTATAGAGAGTATTTTCTATTTTTTATAGCAAAAAGCATTCTTTTGTGCATGTGTGTGTTTATTTGAACATTTTATGCAGAAAGCACAAGTTACAGTGATACATATGTTCATCAACATTGGTAAATATGTCTCAATACGATTATTTTAATCAGAATATTTTTTATGTTTTAGTTTTATTTATTTGCTTTTTAAATTTGAAGTATATTGACATACAGTATTATATTAGCTTCAGGTGTGCAATGTAGTGATTCAACATTTTATGCACATTGTGAAATGGTTACAGTGATAAATCTAGCTGCCATCTGTCACCAAATTTGTCACACATTATTGACTATATTCCCTATGCTGTACTTTGTATTCCCAGTCTTATTTATGTTATAATTGGAAGTGTGTATCTTTTAATTCTCTGCTCCTATTTGGCCCTTCCTCCCACTCCAGAAAGTATTATTCTTAACTGACACGTACATAAACCACTTAGAAA
The DNA here is from genome assembly GCF_003254725.2 of Canis lupus dingo. Classification (NCBI taxonomy): domain Eukaryota; kingdom Metazoa; phylum Chordata; class Mammalia; order Carnivora; family Canidae; genus Canis; species Canis lupus. The sequence continues at coordinate 24,304,979 of NC_064261.1, read as the reverse complement.
CAAGTTAGTTCAACAGACATGTATTGAGCCCTTGCCATGAACCTGAATCTGAGGATCCAGACATAAATAAGAATTGTCCCTGATCTCAAGGAATTTCCAGCACCTGGATTATATTTGTGTTCTTCACACGGTTCTGTAATATAAATATCATCGTCCCATTTGGCATATGGGATAAATGGAAGCTCAAAGAGGTGAAGGCATTTGCTTAAGATTACACAATAATTCAAATTGACATCTGACCTATATAGGGCAACCAGTCCATGAGCAGGCCAGCAACCAAAGACAGGAGCCACATCAACCAGAAACTTTCTCAAACACCTTCCCCCTCCCCACCCCCATGTCTTTTTCTTTGAACTGGGAACTTGGAGAAGTTCTGCTGGTCAGTGAGAGGTGGAAGAGAGAGAGAGAGAGACAGAGAGGAGGAGGGGGAAGGAGGGAGGAAGGAAAGGGGAAGAAAAGAAAGGGAAGGAGGAGGGGAGGGCGGGAAAGGAGCACACTAACAGGAGCAGGAGCAGCGCCCAGGCCCCATCCCTGCCCATTGGCCCCAGTGAGAGGGAATTGCGGCTTGACCTACAGCCATCATATGAGAAGCAGAGGCTGTAGTGACCCCAGGAAACAAGAAGAGCCCCGGGGTGTCCAGTCCCAGAGCAGAACTGCTAGGGACCTACAGTGAACCCGTCCTCAGTCTTTAAGAATGTGGAGGAATCACTGCTCCCTGGAGCCAAACCTACTCTGTCTGGAACTCAGATAACAGAAATGAAGTGAGGCCAACTCAAGCAACCAGGGAGATGTTTGACATGGACACAGATGGAAATCCAGGGCCTTCCTGCCCCTGTGCTATGATGTGGATGACCGCCCCTGCCTTCTCACTGAGCCCCTCTTCCCTCACAACCCTCACCAAGTAGATACTTGGAGGAGGAAAGGCTTCTGAGAAGAGGCGTTCCCTGTACCCTAGGCTCTGACTCCCCGGAAAGACAACTCCTTTATTCCCTGCACTTACCTCATGATCTATACTGACTTTTCTGGAAACCGGGATTTTAAATAAGCTTAAAGAACAAACAAGAAATAAAACCAAAACCTCTGTTCTGCTTTTTAAAAATTCCTTTTTCCCCTTTTTCATTTTCAGCAGAAGTAACCAAAAACTAGGGGCGGATGCCAAAGGAAGGTGGAAGGAGAGAAAGGGAAGTCTAGGTACTGAGTAGGAGGTCCCTCATCCTTGTCCTCATCCTTGGGGCTTGCTGGGGGCAGGCAGCCCCACTGAAGTCAGCACCACCAAGCCTGTGAGGGTCCTCACTGCCCATGCCTGCCACTCTGCCAAGCCCAGAGCAGACATTCCCTGCTATTGATAAAAACAATAACAGCAGCCACCCATTTGAGCATGTGTTCTGAGTAGGCACAGTATGCAGAGCTTTTCATGCATTATCCACTTTAGCCCTCACATCAACCCTGTGAGATGGGTGGGTCTTACCCCATTTTACAGATGAAGAAACTGAGGTTCAAAGTGGTTGAATGACTTGCCCCAAATCTCTCAGGTACTAAAGCAGGCTCTAGATCTAACTTCAAAGCCTGTCTTTGGATCCCATGCCAGAGGGGAGCCCAGGGTTTGTTCCAGTCAGTACATGTTTTGCTTGACTTGCACAAGGGAGCCTGCCCGATGTTTTAAATTTGATTTGTTGTTGACATTTAACAATTGGGAGAAGTTTACGTAAAATCTCACATTTCTGGATTCTCTAGAAAAATTAGGATATCAGGCCACATTGGGCCCACATTTCCTCTTGGCAATAATTGGTTGGGCTGACCCTTTTATATCAGACTCTGCTCTCTACTTTCCCCCAAGTCCTCACTGCTCCCTTATTGCACCTCCAACACCAAGGCAAGTGTCAAAGGGTAGTGATCACCCTCCTCCTGGTTTGCTCCAGTCAATCATGGTACCCACATGGTTCTGTACACAACAGACTTTGGAAGCCTGAACTAAGTCACACTGTTTTATGGATGGATAGATGGATGGATGGATGGATGGATGGATGGATGGATGGATGGACAGACTGATGGATGGACAGATGGAAGGATGGGAAGGGTTCAGAGGATCTCAGCTGCCTATATAGGAAGTATCTATGGACAGTGGCCCAGCATCCTGTCAGCCAACTTATCAACTCCAGAGTATCTATCCTAACAAATCAGCCTGGCTGCTCCTCCTCTTGCCCCTGAAACCCAAGCATTGAGTCCCTAGTACCATGAGAGCCCTACTCTCAGAGCATCACTCTGTCAAAGCCAGGGGCAGGAAGACCCTGGAGAAGTCCTCACCTATAAGAAGGGCAGGCATTCCCATGTTCATCCTTACTGCACAGGCCTGCAAATGGTGCCTCAACATGGGTCTGTTGTGAGAATGCAGTGAGGTGAGGTGGGCAAGGCCTGGCCACTACCTTCTGCCCAGTACAACCTAGCCATAATAAGAGGTAGGAAGTCAGGGAATGGTGAGGCTGGTTAGTCCATGGAGCAGATGCCCCCATTGGCTTCGATGCCGGCAGGAGCTGAAATGGGAGAAGCAGAGCTTCAATGAACAGTGAGGGCTTGGATTTGGGGAATGAGGAAAGATGTAGAGAGGATGGAATGTGCAGTAGAAAAGGAGAGGTGTGAGGAATAAATGAGGAAGGGAGAGCAAAGGCCTGAAAATCGCCATGAGAGAAGCTGAGAAGCTGCTAGTTATGTCTCCCCACTCCTGAAAGATGGAATGGGACAAAAAGGAGGGTGGCCAAGGGAATAATATGGTCTAGTGACCATTCCTATCCATTATGAGAAAGAAAGGATGGAAGTTTACACAAAGGCTTATGATGTAGGCACATATTGGCCATGGAACATGAAATCCAGGTGACAGGAGGGAGAAGGAATGAGGTGGCGAAGATGGGCAGAGAGGTGCCTTGCAGGGTTGGACATTGCTCAGGCAGTATGGATGTGGTGTGGGAGGCAGAGGGTTGAGAGGAGGTCTCTCCTGCAGGATGGATGGGCATAACTAACTCCAAGGATGAGCCTGGAAGCACTTCTGGTTCAACAGCCATGACAGTGTTGTTCGTGTTGGAAAGCCTCAAGCCTGTATCTCCCAAATTCCAGGTCACTCACAAGGTCTAATTTAGAGTGAAAGTTGGTCATGAGGCTTATGGTGATTTTCCCTTTGGTCTTTGAAGTTATCGATGCACTAATAATCTCTTCCTGGGGAATCCGACTGAAGCTACTCTCCATCTAGAAAGACAGGAGACAGTCTGGGGAGGGACTTGCCCTCCAATCAATGACCAAAACATGCTATTCTCTCAGAGTTCCCGCAGAACTGAGGTCTGGAGCTCACACTGCCACTGCCCAGAAAAGCTGCAAGAGATGGAGTGGCCTCTGGGAGCTGATGGGCATTCTGTGCAGATGTGGTCTCAGCCAGGCAGGCTCAGAAGCCACCTAGTCCCAAGAACTGGAAGAAGAAAATCTTCCAAAACATTTTATATCAAACCCTGACCCAAGCAGCCTTAAACCATAAGGGTATTTATCATCAACTATAGGAAGATGCCTGGAAGTACCACAGATCCCAGGGCATGCTGATTCAGCAACCCAACTCTGTCATCTGTGACCAGGTTTGCCCCATTTTTCTGCTCTGTGTTTCTTATGATTGGCTTCTTCAAGCTGCTTTTTTCAAATGTGACACAAAGGAGAGGTTCCATATTTTTTTGTAAAACACATAATTGAAATATACCATTAGCAGCATTTAGCATATTCACAGTGTTTTGCAACCACCACTCCTGTCTAGTTCCAGAATATTTTTATCCTCAGGAAGGAGCCCTCATAAACATTGAGCGGTAACTCCCCATCCCATGCATTCATTTTAGAGCATACATCAGTATTTTATTCCTTTTCATGACTGAATAATCTTCCAGAACCTCAGCCCCAAGATTTTCAGAAGCCTCACCCCCAAGACCGCAAGTCTCATTGACCCCATTTCTAAGCTTTCAGTGGCAAGGCCAATGGAATCACCCTTAAGTAATAATAGCTGTCTTGGCTGCACATTGGATCACCTGGGGACCTTCAGAAAAACCATAAACATGGGGGCCTACCTGAGAGATTTTTATTTAATTGGTCTGGGGCTCTGGCATGGGCACTGGGATTTTTTTTTAATTGGTTGTTGCTGTCATTAATGGTGGAAATGAGGAGAAGATGATGAAAAAATGACTAAGTCAGGAGACAAGGGTAGAGAGCAGATGATGGGGCCCCAGGAGTGAAGAGATGTCAAAGAGAGGACAAACCACATACTTCCTAGTCTCTCACTCAAACAGCTGGACCTGCCTATGGGCCAATGTGGCAGGAGAGGCCTCCAACCCTGCTTATGCATGAGTTTGGGGGCTGGGTTTCCTTGCTTTGTTGTATACTGGACCCCCTTGGGCCTCCTCGAGGAGGGCTTCTGAGGGCGGGGTGCCCTGACATCTGCATTCTGCTGCACCTCCCCATTCAGTGGTTCTAGGAGGTTCCAAAAGGTTGAGGAGCACTGGCTTAGGCATTAACCCTTCTGTTGAAATACATCCTCCAAATTTTGGACTTTGCCTTTCACTCAAAGGCTCTGATGAGTTCTAGCCAGGGAAGGCAGAGGCCAGGAGGAGGGCCCGTTCCCACCAGAGAGCTGGTCCAGTCAGATCTAAACCTTGGCTGCAGTCCCATTGGAGATTACCTAACCTCCTGTCTCTCCCTGTGCAGCCTCCCCGCCCTCTTGCCGCTAGCAGAGTGCTCCTCTGCACTGCCAGCTTCATCCCACCTAAACCAGCAATTCTTCCAGGGGAAGGAAGATTCAAGGGAGGATCATGGTCATCCCCTTGCTGTCCACACCCTTTGTCCCCACCTGTCCTCCCTGTGTCCACCTGGGCAAGCCTCTTCCCAGCTGGTCTTTCCACTCTGGAGAAAAGCCATCCAACCTGGGATGTTAGAGGATTAAATATGGCTATTTCAGAACTTAATTTTAGAGGGCAATCTGGAAGAAAACAAACCACCAATGGTGGATTGTTGCTGTTGCATTTTCAACCTGATTGTCACTGGGACCTAAGAAAGGACCAAATCTTAATATTGTAGCCTGAGCAGCATGCTGCATTCTCTTATTCACTTTAACCGTTGCCAAATGTCACTCCTGCCTGGTTAGCCAGGTAGAAGATTGTACTATCTTCCAACAAGAAAGCTTTGTCTCTTCCATTGTCTCTTCCAAAATAAAGTACTCTGGCATTTTATTTCCTTTTTTGGGGTCACAGGAGTGTGTATTACAAGAGGCACAAAGACTGGAAGGGCAGTCTCTTTCTTCCCATCCCCTTATCACCAAGGTTCCCCCCACTGGGAAGTAGCCACTGTGGCCAGTTTCTTGTAGGCCCTGTGGAGATAGTTCATGTACAAACACGTGCATGTGTTCTTCCCCTCCTCCCCACAAAGGGGTCTTCCAGGTATTTATAGTCAGGTAACAAAACACTCCAAACTTAGCTTAAAATAATGACCATTGTGTAAAGCCACAGATTTGGGGTGAGGAGTTTTACAGGATTCTGGAGGAGTGGTTTTCCTCTGCTCCAACCATGTCTGGGATCTCAACTAGAAAAGCCCAAATGATTGCAAGTTGGAATTGCTTGGAAGTTTCTTTCCTCACATGACTGGCCACTCTGCTCAGCCAGAGCTGTGACCACATGTCCCATATGTGGTCTTCCTGGTGGCTTGGGCTTCCTCACAGCATGGAGGCCTCAGGTCCCCAAAAACAAATGTTAAATTGAAGAAGACAGAGGAAGCTGAATGATCCTTTATGACAGAAATCACATAGAATCCCTATGCTCAAAATGGTCACAAAGCTCTGCCCTATTTCAAAAAAGTGAGGCATAAGCTTAACCTTTTAATGGGAAGAGTGTCTGGGACACCTGGGTGGCTCAGTGGTTTAGCGCCTGCCTTCAGGGCCAGGGCGAGATCCTGGAGTCCCAAGATAGAGTCCCACATTGGGCTTCCTGCATGAAGCCTGCTTCTCCATCTGCCTATGTCTCTGCCTCTCTCTCTCTCTGTGTCTCTCATGGATAAGTAAATAAAATCTAAAATAAATAAATAGAGAGAGAGAGAGATAATGGGAAGAGTGTCAAAGAATCTGTGGCTATGTGTTTAAATCACCAGAGGTATAATACTATATTATTAATTGTGTTATTTTGGAGTATTTTTGTTTGTTGTTGTTGTTTGTTTAATATATCTTGGTGAGCTTTATCTGAGGTTCATATAAGGTTTTTTTATTCTTTTTTATAGTTACACAATAGTCCATTATAAGAATATAACATACTTTGTTCTTACCAATATGGTGAAAAAATTCTTCATTCTAGTTCATTTTTAAATTTTTAATTGTAAGAAAATACACATAATATAAAATGTATCATCTTAACCATCTTTAATTGTACAGTTCAGTAAGTGTTAAGTACATTTACACTGTTGTACAACAGATCTGCAAAACTCTTCGTTTTATAAAACCAAAACTCTATACACATTAAAAACTATTCCCCATGCCCTCTTCCCCCGGTCGCTAGCAACCACCCTTCTACCTTGAATTTTCTCTATGAATCTGTTACCCTAGATACGTCATATAAGTGAAATCATACAGTATATATCATTTTGTGACTGGCTATTTCACTTAGCATAATGCATTTGGTGTACAACATCCTTGTTGTATTTTATCAGAATTTCTGTTCTTTTTAATGTTGAATAATATTCCACTGTGTGTGTATACCACATTTTGTTTATCCATTCATCCATGGACAACAGTTGCTTCCAACTTTTGGCTATTGTGAATAATGCTACTATAAATATGGGTGTACAAATATCTCTTTGAGACTCTGCTTTAAATTCTTTTGAATATATGTCCAGACATAGAAATGCTGGATGAAATGGTAAGTCTATTTTTCAAAGTTTGGCAGAAGCCCCCTACTATGGTTTCAGCTGCTGTATCATCTTACATCTTACATCTTACCCCACCAGCAGTGCACAATGGTTCCAATTTCACATCCTTACCAACACTTGTTAGTCTCTATTTGCTTTTTCATACAGTAGCTATCTAATAGGTATGAGATGGTAATTCATTGTTGTTTTGATCTGCCTTTCTTTTATGATTTAGTGATGTTGAGCATCTTTTCATGTAGTTATTGGCCATTCGTATGTCTAAGAAGAAATGTCTATGCAAGTCCTTTACCAATTTTTTTAAATGAGATTGATTGATTGATTGATTGATTGATGAAAGACAGAGAGAGTGAGGGAGTGGCAGAAGGAAAGGGAGAGTAGGTCTCAAGCAGAATCCAGACTGAACATAGGGCTTGACTCAGGGCTTGATCTCATTACTCTGAATTCATGACCTGAGGCAAAAACAAGAGTCAGACACTTAATTGACTCTAACCACCCAGGTGCCCCAAACATGACTGATTTGTTTTAAAGATTTATTTATTTGACAGAGAGAGAGAGAAAGAGAATGGGAAGGAAGGGGCAGAAGGAGAGACAGAACCTCAAGCAGACTTGTTGAGCACACTCTGACTCAAGGGGCTGGATCTCAAGACCATGAGATCATAACCTGAGCTGAAATCAAGGTCTCAGATGCTTAACTGACTGAGCCACCCAGGAGCCCCGCTTTGCCCATTTTTTAAATCAGGTTGTTTTGTTTTTGTTGAATGTATAAGATACAAATATAGATTTGGATATAGATTAGATATAGATATAGATAAAGATATAGATTAGATATAGATATTCTGGATGCTAACCCTTTATCAGATATATGATTTGCACATATTTTCTCCTCTCCTGCAGGTTACCTTTTCACCCTGTTAATTGTGTCCTTTGATTCACAAAGTTTTTAAGGTTGATGTAATCCAATTCATCTGTTTTTACTTTTGTTGCCGGTGTTCTTAGTGTCATATTAAGAAATCATTGCCAAATTCAATTTCAAGAGGCTTTTTTCCCCTATGCTTTCTTCTAAAATTTTCCTAATTTTAGCCCTTACATTTAAGTTTTTAATGGTTTTGACTAATTTTGGTACATAGTGTAAGATAAGGGCCCAGCATCATTCTTTTGCATGTGGATATCTAGTTTTACCAACATCATTGTTAAAAAGATTATCTTCTTCCTTATTCAATAGTCTTTTTTTCTATTTTCTTTTATTTATTTATTCAGAGAGAGAGAGACACACACACAGGCAGAGAGAGAAGCAGGCTCCATGCAGGCAGCCTGACGTGGGACTCAATCCTGGGTCTCCAGGATCACGCCCTGGGCTGAAGGCGGCGCTAAACCGCTGAGCCACCCAGACTGCCCCCCTATTCAATAGTCTTGATACCTTTGTCCAAAATCAATTGACCATATATGCAAAGGATTATTTCTAGGCTGTCTATTCTATTGTATTGATCTATATGTCTGTCTTTGTGCCAGTACCTCACTATTTTAATTACTGTAGTTTCATAATAAGCTTTTTTTTTTTAAGATTTTATTTATTTATGAGAGAGACACAGAGACATAGGCAGAGGGAGAAGCAGGCTCCATGCAGGGAGCCCTATACCGGACTTGATCCCCGGACTCTAGGATCACGCCCCAGGCCAAAGGCAGGCACTAAACCGCTGAGCCACCCAGGGATCCCCCATCATGATAAGCTTTGAAATCAAGACATGTGAGTCTTCTAACTTTGTTCCTTTTCAAGATTGTTTTGGCTACTCAGGGTCCCTTGAGATTCCATATGAATTTTAGTATGGATTTTTCTATTTCTGCAAAACCATTGTTAGGATGTCGATAGGGACATTATTAAATCTGTGGATCACTTTGGGTAATAGTGACATCTTAATAATACTAAATTTTCTAGTCTATGACCAAGGGATTTTAATTTATGTATTTGGTTTATCTGTGCCTTCTTTAATTCTTTCAGCAACTTTTTGTAGCTTTCAGGGTACAAGTATTTTTTTTCTGATGCTATTTTAAATAGAATTGTTTTCTTAATTTCCTTTTTGGATTATTCATTAGTGTATAGAAATGCAACTGGTTTTTGTGTGTTGATTTTGTATACTACAACTTTGCTGAATTTATTAGTTTAGGGCTTTTCATGGAGCAATTTAAGGTTTTCTACTTTAAAAAAACAAACTTACTTCTCCTGTGTGTCTCTTAATTTGTTACTACCACACTACCTCACTTCTGACACTAGATGCATGTTTTCCATACACTAAACAATCCTGCAACAATAGCTGTGTATCCCACAATTTAACACAATTCTGACACCATCTACCTTAGCATTTCATCTCTTTTATTTCTATTGTAAGTAAAGTCACTTTTTCCATTATAACTTTTGATTGTTGTTTTTATGTAGTTTATTGTGCTCTGCATATTAATTTTGTACATACAAAATTTACTGAATTCTCTATCATGTGTTATAATTTTCCAATAAATTATCTTGAGTTTCCCCAGTAATCAACAATAATATTTACAAGTAAGAATAATACTATTTTTTTCCCATTTTTAGAGCTCTTATTTCATTCCCCAGTTCAGTTAGCTGATATATAGAGAACAATGTTGAATAGTATTAGTGATAAGGATCAGCCTCTCTTCTTCCTAATCATAGCAGGAACATTTCTGGTGTTTTCCCTTCTTGGTGATGGTATGTACATATTTTATCATGTTAAGTATTATATTTATTAAATAAACCCCATTTGGTTATGGCTTCCATGTTTCTTAAATGTGCTTTCCTTTTTATATATTAATGCTAGGTCGTTAGGTGAATAAAAGTTCATCATTGTTACATCATTATGAAATGTTTTATTACTCATAACATTTGTTGTGCCTCATATTCCATTTTTTTCTGATGTTAATATCATTAGACATTCTTTTTTGTCAGTATATATTCACTATATCTTCTTCCATCCCTTCATTTTCAATGTCTCTGTCATTTTGTTTTAGCTATCTCTCATAGAAGCAGCATGAAGTTACATTTTGGAGACCCCTTTTCCTCCTGAGTTGCTCTTTTCTTCAAAAGTCGATTTAACCTACTCACATTTATGACTATTGATATGCACAGGCCTGTTGCTGCTGTCTTATTTTGTATTTGTGTTCACCATGCTTTCTGTTTTTCAACACTTTTTTTCCTGTCAATGGATTGAGTCTTCTTGATTTAATTTCTGATATTCAGGAGCTTACTTTTAAATTTTTACTCCAATGTCTGATCATTATTTTTTTCCTTTCTTGACCCATATATAAGTATAGTGCCTCTCATGACCAGCCACTACACACTGCATAGGCCTTGCTCCACTCATACTTCCTTCCTCTCCTTCTCTTCACCTACTATAGTACTTTTTAGGATTTCAGTTCCAGATGGCAAGGTCATTTCTTTTTCTTTTTTCAATTAACACTTATTTAGACATCAATATTTTCTACTGATTTTTTAATTCATCTCTGCTACTTGAATCCAATAACTTTCTCTTGGATTTATTTTCATTGTGTTGGAGACCATCTTCTTGCAGGAAAAACTAAAAGTAGTCCATTTAATCATCCTTGCATGCCTGCAATTGTCTTTATATATTTTACCCTCACACTTGAATGATAGCTAGGCTGGTTCGAATCATTTTTTCTTGGATCTCTGAAGATATTCCAGCATGCGGTGTTGTAGTTGAATCTGACATTTATCTGCCTTCCTTTATGAGTAATCTGTTTTCCTTTTTTCTCTATCCTTCATGTTCCAAATTTCACCATGGCATATCTATTCGTCATATTAAGATTTCTGTTCTCCTTGTCATGTGGTGGTTGGACCCTTGCAGAAAGAGGACTTTTGTTTTTCACCAACTTAAGAAATTTCCTTCTGTACATATTTTAGTCTTCCTTATTTCTTTTCTCTATTTCTCTTTATGGAACCTCTACTTGATGGATATTGAAGCCTCTGAATCTACTCTTCATATATCCTAACATATTTTATGCTTTCTCTTTTTTTGCAGTATTTTGTCAAAGAATTCCTCAATTTGATCTTCCAGCTCACTTATATGCTATTGTTCATATATAGCCAACCTGTTCATAGCCCATTTATTGAGGATTGCCTTTGAGAATCTTATTTTTTATTTCTGAGATCTCAGACTTTCTCTAATAACTCTCTGAGGATATTTATTCTCATTCTAAATGTTTAATCTGTCTGCTCTGTTAGTTCTGTTTCTTTGGGAACCAGTGTTTCTGTCTATTGTACTCTATGCCTATTTCATCATAGTAGTTTTCCTCAGTGTCCAATGGCTCTTGGTTGTGCACTCATCTTGGAACTGAGATTCTTTGTTATTCAATTTGTGGGTAATGTCTCTAGTCATTGTATGGGAAGGATGATAGAGGGTAAAAAGCAAACTGATAAGAAAACTGATGTCCATTCTTCTTAGATGTTGCCTTGCTTCTCCAGCCTCAGTGCCCACATATGCATGATGGAGACAGATATCTGTTGCTGCTATTTGGCTATGGGGAGAAGATGGGGGACAGGGAGGAGTAAGTAGCTGGTTGTCTTGATCGTCGCTACTGCAACATCCCAGCCCATTATCTTGTCAGTTACCACCACCCCCAACATCCACTGTCTTCACGTTTGAAGTACCTTCAAAGCTACTCCCACCTTTCATAGTGGTCTCTCCTGCACCTGTTTTAGACACTATTTTAATTCTACCAACTCTGCCATCTTTTTTGCACTCATCAATTCCTCACAATTTCAAAATCACTAAGGTTATCCTCTCTTGTTTGCCAGAACATTTATGGATTACATAAATTTATTTTTTCTGGTGTTTCTAAAGATTTGGGATAGGAAAAAGTGGCTGGAGTTCAGTCTATCATTTTGAGCTAATTTCTAAACAGAGTGTTTAAATGTTCAGAGCAACCCTATGAGCTAAGTGTTAATTATTACTCTCATTTTACAGATGAGAAAACAAGCTCAGAAAAAAAAAGATTCATAATTTCCTCAAGATTTTACAGCTGGCAAAGAGCAGTATAGGGACTGGAACTCAAGTCTGTTCAACATTAAGCTCAAGGCTCTGAACCAACTCCCTAAGCTGGTGAATTGATTACAGCAGAAGCCAGTCTCATTATTATTTCATGGTGGGCACAGAAAGTCCCACAACCTCTAGGTCTTCTGCTTCTGGATCGCATTTGAAGACCACTGTTTCACGCCAGGTCTCTGAAACTCTCCCCCACCCATCACAGCCCCTAACTCTTGAATCTCATCTCATTCATCCATTAATTCACTATTTTCTGAGTATAGCCTCTGTTACAAACACTTCTAGGATGAACTAGACATGATCCTTACTCTCATGGGCTTTTCTGTCTACTAAGCAATCACTCATGTTACAGATGAAGATGCCAAGAAGTCTTTCTTTGCATACATGAATTTTTTTTAACCGAAAAATATTTTTGAGGTCTTAGAACATTTGTTTTATCTTTCAAAAATAGAATCACACTATATATTTCTCCTTGAAAATCGATTATGCAAACATCTGCATGTCAATAAATACCACATTGTCAATCTTAATTACTGTACAATACTCTGTTGTATGGATATATTACACATTATGTAATCAATCCCCTACTGTTGGAAATTAAGGCTAATTTCCAATTGTTTGTGGTTATACATCAATCTTTAAAATAATATTCTCATATTCATAATACTAATCTTCAAGTCAGACAAACTGTGATCAGTACTAGCTTTGCCATCTGTGTGAACTTGGACATATCTTAATCTCTTTGGCTCTCAGTTTTCTCACCTGCAAAATGAGATAAGTGACATATATTGCACATGGTATTTATCACTATTACATGAGATAAGGTACATAAAAGGTATGGCTCTTGGTTCATTTTAGGTACTAACTTAACAGTTTTTCTGTGATGGTGATGATTAGATTTGCCACTTTATCTTTTAAAAGTCCTGCCTAGTGTAAATCAGATGCAATCAGGTCCACCTCAAGCATTCCTCCAAAGGAATTCACTTACTTGAAACTCATGCCCAAGGGATGTTAAAAATTGAACCAGCTCAAGGCTAAGGAGAATCCACTGTTACTAGCTATCCTCTGCCACCACCCCCTGGTCCCTCCCTCCAGCAAGGAGCATCTGGACTGGTGGATTTCCAGGAGTGGACAGTCTAGGCATTACAGGGAAGTGGGTAGTCAGACCCCTCCATTCCAGAATGAATAAGACACACCAGGACCAGGATCTTACAGGAGCTAGTTCAAGCCCTAAGCATACTCTCCAGGGAATTCTATACAGTATACAAAGGAAGTCCTGTGGGCTGCCCTCAAAGAGTCCATATCCATGATCAAGATGGATGGGAGTCCACTGAATCAGAAGACAAGAAAAGGTCCTTTTCCTTTTTGTCTTTTATTGCTTTCACTTCCTGTTCCTCTTTGCTGTGAAAAGCATGATGGTGGGAGAGATTGTAAATAGGGAGACCAGGAGAAGAAAAGTAGCCAAGGGAACATGAGGAGTCAAGGGCAGGAGGCAGCCCAGAGCTCAGAACATACCCACGGGCGCCCTCTCTCATTCTTACTGTGAACTACATGCTCGAAACGTGGTTCGAAGGGATTAGCCACTAATTAATAGCTAATATTTATAGAGTGGCAATCAAATTCCAGGATGCTGTCAAACTCATTTAATTCTCACTATGAGAATAGATATCATCATTATTCCTGTTTGGCTGATGATTTAGCTGAACCACTGAGAGAAAATCTGAAATCTAAATTGTTGACTTCTAAATTGTTAGGACATAAATACTTAAGTTGTTTGGACATAACTACTTAATAAATGGAACTATTACATGTTTCTTTTGGTCTAGGAGGAGCTGTGAAAAAATTTCTGAGACACTGAAAGCATCAAGAACCAAGAAAGTTTGGAAAGCTCTGCTCTAGCATAAATTCCTTCAGTTCATTTGCTGCCTCAGGAGGTAGACAAGATTGGGGGTTTTTTCAATAAATAAGCCCAAATTGCCTTCCAGAAGGTTCTCGTTTATAATTTAATCAACAGACTATGAAAGTGAAAGACAATTTAAAAGTAACATTAATATAGAGACTCTAAATATCTGATTTCTTCCCGCTAGGAGACTATCTTGGACAAAGAATCCAATGACTTTCTTGGGCTTACCATTTATGCAAGTTATACATTTTAATTTGTTTTAAATATGTGGAATTGAAGGAGGAAATGCACCAACATACCAGCAATTATTTATCTCTGGATGATAAATTTCCAATAATTACTGCTTTCTTCTTTAGAACTTTCTGCATTATCTGATTTTTTTTACAGTGATTATATCCAACTATTTTAATTTAAAAAAATTAACTTTAAGAAAGTCTGAATATTTTGGATCAAATTTGTACCATTAATAAGAACTAAGGACATGGCACTAAAATATCTAACGCCTGTCAAACTCTTTTTGAGAAATGAAACCCCTGGCCATAAAAATAGCCTTTGCTTGCAATTGGAAGGGAAAGAATTTTCAAAGAAAAAGCAGAAGGAAAATTGTCTGTTAGCAAGTCTAAATTCAGAGAAATGTCTGAGGGGCTGAAAGATGGAGATGGTCCAGTTCCAGCTTCCCCAGGTTCCCAAACCCTCCATGGGGCAAGGAGAGAGAGAGCTGGTGACTTTGTGAGGGGTGCTGATTTTAGATGTGGCTGCAGATTAATTTTAGAAGGTCCTGACATTCAAACTGAGTCATCCTGGCCTGATTGGAACTAACCCGGCAAGCCCATTTCAAGCAGGCTGTCTTCTCAAGTGTCCCAGACCTCTGGGGCTTTGCCAGCTCCTGGGACTGGGAGGCCTTGTTCCCGTCAGTAAGTGGTATGTCACCAACAAGGAGGACCCAAATCACCAACTGAAAGTAGCAGGACCACCTTGAAACACACAAAGGGAGTCCTAGCAGCTCTATTTCCATGGGCAACTAACTCAAAGACAGCTAGTATGACCACACAAGGAAAGCTGACCCCAGCCTTTCCATTACTCCAGCAGCTATAAAGCACCTACTGTATACAAACATGGTGGGGCAATGCTACCCAAACCCAGTCATCAATATTCACTAGGGAGCTTATTAAAAATATAGTTGCCCTGGAAAAAAATATGACAGATAATAGACGATAGATAAATAGATAGATAGATAGATGATAGATAGATAGATAGATAGATAGATAGATAGATAGATAGATGATAGCTGCCTGCCCAGGACCAGCCCCACACTTGCAGATTCTATACATCTGGGGAGGGGTGCCTAGGTGTTTGTGAGGTCATCCAGGTCTGGGAGGCCCAGAACTGAGGGACACACAGCTCCAGCCCCCAAAGCACTCTTGGGAACCATCAGGGCAGCCACAAGTCATGGACTGTGCTAACTGACCAGTCTTGGTCATGTGTCCCACTCCTCATTGGGCTGGGGTCCCATATCAACACATGGGCAGGAGTAGAGTAGTTCCCCAGAGGAAACTGGATTGGTTGTTATAGAAAGGTGAATGAGCATTTTGTAGGCAAAAAACAGTAAATATCACTCTTGGTCTGCTATACCAGGAGTTTATCAACCTGAGCAGCTTCAGCATCAGAAAACCAGTCAGCATCACGTAACAGACATCAGTTGTTTTCTGCCCCCACTGGTCCCATCCCTCTAAAAAGGGCACCTCTTTCCTTAGGGAATTTTCCCCTCTCTGTATCAGTGTAGTCTGACCCACCTCTCAGCCACATAAATTGGCTTACAGGTGAGTACTTGACTTAGGCTGGGCTAATCAGAGCCCTTCCCAGGGATTTTCTGAATTAGGAGTCAGAAGGAAAGCCCACTCCTCTCAGATGGCAAATAACATGTGGAGACCATCCTTGAAGTTTTTAGGGCCAGGCTCTAGAAAAAAGCCAGTGTGCCACAGAAGAGACTGAAGGCACTGCTAAAGGAGAGCAGAAGCCACAGAAGAGAGAATGTCGTTGTAGCACCACATCCCTAGGTCCATCAGCCCAGCCACTACTCAAGTTCGGGTCAGGTTTTTGTCACTTGCAACCAACGAGTTATAACTAATATTCATGTCATGTATTATTTATCTAAAAAGGGGATACCTAGGCTAAGAAATGTTGAAGCCCTAGGTCTCCCTCCTATAGTCCAGCAGACCTACTTTTCAAGCAGCACTGAACTATTCATCAGCCAAATTCAGGTTTCATCATTCCAGAAATTCAATTAAGAAGGGTGAAGTGAAATCAAAATATGCTTCCTGGAGGAGGGGAATTTCAGGTTGGATTTTGGAGAGACCACAGGGCACTCTCAAAGCCGGACCGCAGGCTGAAGATCTCTTTATTCCAGGAAAGGTTGTAAATACTCATGACTCCATGGGAAGATCTTCAGAGGCACATATACTGTACTCTCGCTATTCTTAGCTGCATGCCATCGTTCAGGAAGGGATCAGGATCCCTGTAGCTGCATGTTCTGGGGGAAAGATGAGCTGGCCCTTCAGCTGTGCTGCCTTGCTTAGCTCATGGGCTTAGCAGAGTGAACTTGACTCACATTGCAGCTGGGGATTAAAGCTGAGGGGCTCCAGGAGGCTTCTCTTGAGCGTGCCTGGGTTGGAAGTGTGTCCAATTGACCTACCTCTTAAAGCCCGAAGGATGAAGCTGATGCAGCCTCACAACTTGGAAGGAACTCTGCCCCCCTGGTCTATACAACACTAGCAAGTTGATTTTCATCACAGTAACTTTGCCTGGGATCCTGGACTCATCTCACTTCTAACATGGGTTACCAGATTCTCTGCCCATTTTTAATTGGGTTATTTGTCTTTTTATTATTGAGTTGTAAGAGTTGTTTTTATAGTCTAAATACAAGTTTCTTTTTAAATATATGACTTACAAATATTTCTCATTCTGTGGGTTGCCTTTCACTTTTTTTTTTTTTTTAAAGTAGTCTCTACACTTGACACAGGGCTCAAACTCACAACCCTGAGATCAAGAGCCGCATGCTCTAGCTACTGAACCAGCCAGCTGCCCCAGCTTTTACTTTCTTGATGGTGCTCTTTGAGGCACAGAAGTGTTTAATTTTGATGAATTTTAATTTACTTTTTATTTTGTTTCACGTGCTTTCATGTCATATTTAAGAACGATTACCAAATCCAAAGTTATAAATGTTACCCCTATGCTTTCTCCTAAGATCTCAAAATAGCTTTTGCTTTTACATTAGGTCTTTAATCCATTTTGAGTTAACTTTTGTATGTGGTATGAGGCAGGGGTCCAATTTCTTTCGTTTGCATGTGGATATCCAGTTGTCAGCACCATTTATGGAAAGGGCTGGTTTTTGCCCCTTGAATTAGTTTGGTACCTTTGTCAATAATCAACTAACTGTAAATGTGAGACTATTTCCAGATTATCATCTATTCCATTGATTTATATGTCTATCCTTATGCCCATATCACACTGTCTTGATTTCTGTAGCTCTGTTGTAAGCTTTGAAATTTGGAAATGTGAGATATCTGACATTGTTTTTCCTTTACAGATTATTTTGGCTATTCTGAGTCCTTGGGCTTCCACATGAGTTTTAGGATCAGCTTGTTAATTTCTTTTTTTTTTTAAGATTTTATTTATTTATTCATGAGAGACATAGAGAAAGAGAGAGAGGCAAGGAGAAGCAAGCTCCTTGCAGGAAGCCTGATCTGGGAATTGATCCCAGGATCCTGGGATCATGACCTGAGCCAAAGGGAGTCACTCAACCACTGGGCCACCCAGGTGCCCCCCAACTTGTTAATTTCTATGAAAAGTCCAGCTCAAACTGATAAGAATTGTGTTGAATCTGTAGATCTATGAGGAGAATATTGCCTTCTGATCCATGAACATGAGATGTCTTTCCATTTAAGTTTTATGTAATTTCTTTCAATGATATTTTGTGGTTTTCCACATGCAAGCCTTGCACTCCTTTTGTCAAATTTATCCCAGAGTATTTTATTCCTCTTAATGCTGTTGTTAGTGGAATTGTTTTCTTAATTTTGATTTTGTAATTTTTATCCTTAATGTATGGAAATACACCTGGTTTGTTTTTTGATTCTTGTTTGTATATTATGCTGGTATCCTGCAACCCTGATGAACTCATTTATTAGCTCTAACAATTTTTTTGTGTGTGTGGATTCCTTAGAATTTGCTTTTTATAAGGTTATGTCATCCTTGAATTGAGAAACTTTTATTCTTCCTTTCCAATCTGAATTCCATGTATTGCCTTTTCTTGCCTAATTTCCCTGGCTAGAATCTCCATTACAATATTGAATAGAAATAGTGAACGTAGACATCATTGTCTTGTTCCTGATCCTAGGGAAAATGCAATCGATCTTTTACTATTAACTATGATGTTAGCTGTAGGTTTGAGTTTGTTTGCTTGCTTTGTAGCTGCCTTTATTAGGTTGAAGAAGTTCCCTTCTAATCCTACTTTGTTAAATGCCTTATAATGAAAGGGGTTGGATTTTGTTAAATGGTTTTTCTGTTGTCTGATCTATTGACAACTGATAAATGAGCATGTAGTTGTTGTTGTCAGTCTATTGATATGATATATTACATTAATTACTTTTTTGATGTTAAACCCATCTTGCATTCTGGGGATAAATCTCCCTTGGTCAAATCTTTTCATGTATTTCTCAATTTGGTTTCCTGGTATTTTGTTGAGTAATTTTGCATTTATAATCATAAGAGATAGTGTCTATAGTTTTCTTTTCTTGTGATGTCCTTGTCTTGTTTTATCTTTTTAAAAGGTTTTATTTATTTATTTATTCATGAGAGACACAGAGAGAGGCAGAGACATAGGCAGAGGGAGAAGCAGGTTCCCCACAAGGAGCCTGATGTGGGACTTGATCCCAGGACTCCAGGATCATGCCCTGAGCCAAAAGTAGACGCTCAACCACTGAGCCACCCAGGGATCCCCTTGTCTTGTTCTAATATCAGAATAATACTGACTTTATAGGGGCACCTGGGTGACTCAGTTAGTTAAGCATCTGACTCTTGATTTCAGCTCAGGTCATGATCTCAAGATCAAGCCCCACATTGGGCTCTGCACTGGGCATGGAGCCTGCTGAAGGGTCTCTCTCCTTCTCCCTTTCCCCCCCCCCCTCACCCTTTCTCCCTCTCTAAAAAAAAAAATAATAATACATGCATACATACATACATATATACTTTATAGAATTATTTGTGAAGTGTTCCTTTCTATTCTATTTTTGGAAGGGTTTGTAAAGAATTGATATTAATTCTTCTTTACATATTTGGTGAGATTTACCAATAACACCATCTGGGCCTGGATTTTCCTATATGGATAGTTTATTTGTTTGTTTATTACAAATTCAGTTTCTTTTCTTGCTTTAAGTCTATTTAGATTTTCTATTTCTTTTTTTTTATGTTTTTTTTTAATTTTTATTTATTTATGATAGTCACACAGAGAGAGAGAGAGAGAGGCAGAGACATAGGCAGAGGGAGAAGCAGGCTCCATGCACCGGGAGCCCGACGTGGGATTCGATCCCGGGTCTCCAGGATCGCGCCCTGGGCCAAAGGCAGGCGCCAAACCGCTGCGCCACCCAGGGATCCCTCTATTTCTTTTTGAGTCAGTTTTGGTGGTTTATATCTTTCCAAATGTATCCATCTGTTACCTAATTTACTAACATACAATTGTTTATAATATTCCTCTAGAGTCCTTTTTATTTCTTTCAGTAATAATATCCCCTATTTCATTTATGATTTAGTTTGAATTTTCTCTTTTCTCTTGACCAGAATGGGTAGATTTGCCCATTTTGATGATCTTTATAAAGTACTAACTTTTGAGATACCTGGGTGGCTCAGTGGTTGAGCATCTGCCTTTGACTCAGGGCGTGATCCTAGAGTTCTGCATCAGGCTTCCCAGGAAGCCTTCTTCTCCTTCTGCCTATGTCTCTGCCTCTGCTTCTCTCTAATGTGTCTCTCATGAATAAATAAATAAAATATTTTTTTAAAAAAGTACTAACTTGTGACTGTATTGATTTTTCTCTATTATTTTTTCTCTACTATGTTACTTTATTATTTTCTCTATCTGTTCCCTGCCTCATTTATATTCACTCTGTTCTTTATTAATCACCTTCTTTTACTTGCTTTAGGTTTAGTTTGTTCTTTTTATTTTTTAAGATTTTATTTATTTATTCATGAGAGACAGAGAGAGACACACACAAGCAGAGGGAGAAGCAAGCTCCATGCAGGGAGCCTGACATGGGACTCCATCCTGGGTCTCCAGGATCAGGCCCTGTGCTGAAGGTGACACTAAACCACTGAGCCACCCGGGCTGCCCTAGTTTGTTCTTTTTCTGGATTTTAAAGTGGAATATTGGTTATTTGATCTTAGATCTTTTTTTTTAATATAGTTGTTTACAGCTATAAATTTCCCCCAAGCTCTGCTTTAGCTGCATCTCATAAGTTTGGTATGTTGTTGTTCTTCATACCAATTTTCAAAGTATTTTCTAATTTCACTTGTGATTTTTTTTTCTTAGAACCATTGGGTATTTAGAAGTGTATTGTTAATTTCTACATGTTTATGAGTTTCTCAAATTTCTTTCAGTTATTGATTTGCAATTGTATATGATTGTGATGAGAGAATATACTTCGTTTTATTTCTTTTTCTTATTTCAAATGTCTTTAAAATTTTATTTAGATTTGTTTTATGGCCTAGCATATGGTATATTCTTCAGAATTGTTGCATATGCACTTGAAAAAAATGTTTATTCTACTATTATTGAGTGGGAAGTTCTGTAGATGTCTATTAGTTCTACTTGGTTTATAATGACATTCAGGTCTTTTATTTGTTGATTTTTTTGCATAGTTCCAACCATTATTGAGTATGGCATATGAAGTCTCCTAATTATTACTGTCGAATTGTCTATTTCTTCTTTCAATTATTGTCTTGCTACATGTATTTTGTAGCTTTGCTGTTGGTTGAATATATGTCTATAATTGTTACATCTTACTGAAGAATTGACCCTTTTATCATTACAAATGACCCTCCTTATCTCTAGTAATATTTTTAAAGTATATTTTGTCCAGTAACTAACCACTCCATCTTTCTTATATTTGCTGTTTTTATCACATAACTTTTTTCCATTATTTTACTTTTAAAAAAAAAGATTATTTATTTGAGAGAGAGAAAGCATGAGTGGGGGAAGAGGCAGAAGAAGAGGAAGGGGGAGAGAGATAATTTCAAGCAGACTCCACACTGAGCACAGAGCCATACATAAGGCTTGATCTCACAACCCTGAAATCATGACCTGAGCCAAAACCAAGAGTCAGACACTTAACCAACTGAGCCACCCAGGCACCCCATCCATGCCTTTACTTTTAATCAATTTATATCTTTGGATCTAAAGCATGTTTCCTGTAGACAGTATATACTTGAATCTTGTTCGTTTGTTTTTTCTTAATCCAATCTGACAATCTCTGCCTTTTGATCGAATTGCTTAATTCATTTACACTTAATGTGATCACTGACATGATTGGAATTATATCTGCCCTTTTATTTTTTCTATATCTCATATATTTTTGTTCTTTTATTCCTCTGCTGCTACCTTCTTTTGTTTTAAGTAGATATTTCTGAATGTATCATTTCTATTTTATTAGTGTTTCTTTTGCTATATACTTTCCAAGTTTTTTCTCAGTGGTTACTCAGGGGACTACAATTAACATGTTAATTTATACCAATCTAGTTCAGATTAATAGCAAGTTAGTTTCAATAGTATATAAAACTTCACTCCTATAAAGCTCCATTCCCTTTCCTCTGCTTTGTGGTTTTATTTTCATACAAGTTACATCTTTATACATTTTGTGACCATTGACACAGATTTCTAATTAGTGCTTTATGCAGTTGTCTCTTAGGTCCAATTTTATTTTATTTATTTATTTTTTATTTATTTATGATAGTCACACACACACACACACACACACACAGAGAGGCAGAGACACAGGCAGAGGGAGAAGCAGGCTCCATGCACCGGGAGCCTGACGTGGGATTCGATCCCGGGTCTCCAGGATCGTGCCCTGGGCCAAAGGCAGGCGCCAAACCACTGCACCACCCAGGGATCCCCTTAGGTCCAATTTTAAAAAGACATTTATAATCTCTTATTTACTTTACAGGTTTTTATTTATTCATACAGATTCAAGTTGCTGTCTGGTGTTTCTTTATTTCAGCCTAAAGGACCCCCATTAATACTGTTGCAAGGCAGATCTCCCAGTGATGAATTCTCTCAGTGTTTGTTTATATGAGACTACCTTGATTTCTTCATCTTTGAAGAACAGCTTTGCTGGATATAGAATCTTTATTTGACGGGATTTTTTTTTCCTTCACAACTTTGAATATATAAAGCCATAGTTTCTTGGTCTCCATTGTTTTAAATAAGAAATCAACTTTGAATCTTACTGAGAATCACTTGTACATGATGAGTCACTTCTCTCTTATTGCTTTCAAGATTTTCTTTTTTGTCTTTGTGCGTTGACAGTTTGATTATTGTTTATAAATGTGGATCTCTTTGAATTAATCATACTTGAATGTTTCTGTCCACTTGGAAGTTTATTGAACACTCATAAATCTAAATCTATGTTAATTATCTATATATTGACAAAAATATGGAATGATTTTTTTCATCAAATTTTGGAATTTTCATCCCATATATCTTCAAGTATTTTTTCTGCCTTTTTCTCTTTCCTCTCCTGCTGAGATTCCCATTATGCACATGTTGGTATGTTTGATGGTGTCCACAGGTCTCTGAGAATCTGTTAATTTTTCTTCATTCTTTTTTCTTTCTGTTTCTCAGACTGGATAATCTCAATTGAATTATCTTCAAATTTGTTGACTTTTTCTTCCATCTGCTCAAATATGGTGTTGAGCATTTCTGGTAAAGATTTCATTTTAGTAATTGCATTTTTCAACTGCAGAATTTATATATGTATATAAATATATATCTATAATATATATAGATATATATTTATATATATCTATATATATACACACACAAGGCCACGTCATAATAAAAGAAAATAAGAGAATGATGATGGCACAACAAATATAGAAAATGAATAAAGAGGTGGAAATTATATATATGTTTTCTTTACTATGACATATTTTTCAGTTCTTTAAACATATTTAAAATAGCTAATATAAAGTCTTTGACTAGTAAGTCCAACATCTGGTCTTCCTCAGGGACAGTGTTTATTGATTGCTTTTTTCCCCCTGTGATTAGGTCGAGCTTTCTTGTTTCTTTCCATGTCTCACAATTTTTTGTTGAAAACTGAATATTTCAAATAATATGCTGTGGCAATTCTGAAAATCAGATTGTCCCTCTCCCCAGAGTTTATTGTTTTTGCTGTTTCCTACAGTTGTTTTTGGTTTTGTTTTCGTGCCTTTTGAACTAATCCTGCATAGTAGGTATTCTTTGTCATATATGGCTACTGAAGTTTCTGTTCAGTTAATCTAGTGGTCAGTTAATGGTTAAAGAGAAATTTCCTTAAAGACTTAGAACCAATAAGTTTCCCAGCCTTTGCTGAAGGGCTCTTCTATGTGTTGGGCATGCCTTCAATACTCAGCCAGGCAGTTTACAACTCTAAGCTTTTACTTCCTATTTGCAGAGCCTCCAGATCAGCCAGAGGTGAGAGCTTAGAGCCTTTCAAGTCTTTCTTGGGTGTGCATACACTACTTAATATGATCATAGCCCTACACATGAGGATGGCCTTCTAGGTTCCCAAGAATATTTTAGAGCTTTTCAATATCCCATGGGCATTGCATTCTCCAGATTTTCCTCTTAAGCCTTTTGATTAGTCTATTATTTGACCCAAATGTTATCAATTGCCTGTAATTATTTTATATATATAAATAAACATATAAATATAACATATAAACATATAAAATATATAAATAAAAAAATTTATATATAAATAAACATTTATTTATTTATTTATTTATTTATTTATTTATTTGAGAGGGAGTGCACATATAAGTGGGGGGAAGGGCAGAGGGAGACGGAGAGAAAGAAGCCAAAGTGGACTCTCTGCTAATGCAGGGCTCAATCCCACAACCCATGAGATCATGACCTGAGCCGAAATAAAGAGTCTGGCATTTAACCCACTCAGCCACCCAGACATACCTCCTGTAATCTTTTTTTTTTTTTTTTTAATTCTCCCTAGGCAAAGGCTTTTCACACTCTGTGTGTTCAGAACACAGACAGCCTAGCAGATGAGGTCTTCCAAGGAACGATCAGCATATCAAATTGTGACAGTTTTCTGGTAATGGGGCTTTGGAAGTGCTCCAGGCCAGTTCTACTCCGTTAGGTGGCTGCCAGGCTGCTGATTTACACTGCAAATGGGAGCTATTATTTTTCAAGACCATCATGGGAGTGGGATTAGGACAGAATAAAATGCCACAAAGTTTACCATTCTTACCAAGGTTCAGGCATTTGTCTTAAATAAATGCTCTCCAAATTTCTGCAATCTTGTAGTTAATTTCTAGAGTTCTAAGAAAGCTGATTCTGACAATTTTTGCCAGTTTTCTCATTGCTTTTATAGAAAGAAATGTCAGAGGTCTTTATTTCACCATTTTTACCAACATCCACTCCATATTTTACATTCAACGCCATAATATAGTCAAGAGTTTTTTTCCAAGTGTCTTAATTTAACAATATCAGATTTTAAATTATTTAACATGGATTGAAATCAACTCTCTAGAAAGATACACTGAGTAGTCTATTCTGGGACTTCACACCCACCAGCATACTGCTAAGAAGTATAGTGCATTATAACGTTCTAATTATGTGTTGTCTGCTGTACCAGACTATAACCTTCATTATAGTGCAGAACCAAGTAGCCTTCATTTCTGTCAATGATGTTTTCTACAATAACTTGAAATAAGGTGACTATAAATGTGGAGACAAGGGGCACCTGGGTTGCTCAGTCAGTTAAACGCCTGACTCTTGATTTTTTTTTTTTTTTCTGACTCTTGATTTTAACTCAGGTCATGATTTTAGGATTATGAAATCAATCCCCTCATAGGGCCCCATGCTCAGCATGGAGTCTGCCTGGGATTCTCTCTTTCCCTATCCCTCTTCCCCTCCTCCCACTTGCTCAGGTGTTCTCTCTCTCTTGCTCTCTCTCTCTCTCTCTAAAATAAATAAATAAATAAAATCTTTTTTTAAAAGAGAAAACAGGGGTGCCTGGGTGGTTGAGTGTCTGCCTTTGGCTCAGGTCATGATCTCAGGGTCCTGGGATTAAGCCCTGCATGTGGCTCCCTGCTCAGCGGGGAGCCTGCTTGTCCCTCTTCCTCTGTCCCTCCCCCTGCTTGTGTTCTCTTTCCCTGTCTGTCAAATAAATACATAAAATCTTTTTTAGATTAATTAATTAATTAATTAAAAATGAAAATAAATGTGGCGCCCAAATTAATAGTCCATGTTCTTATTTATCTGAAGATCCCATCATTGGACAGGATAGCCCAATAGCTCCTGGGGAAAATGCACGTTAACTCCAATAGACTGAGTTCAATACTTAGTCAAGCTCTGACATAAACCTTGGCCATTCCCAAACTGTATGTTCTTGGCCATGGGCTCTAAAGGGTTTCCTGGTGGGAATTATCATCTTGAAATTCTATGTTAGAAGCCTCTGATACTACTAAAAAAGAGACGTTTCTTTCAAAATGAATAAAATTAAGTAGTATACATAATGTTATATGTTGCTATATATAATTATATTATATATATAATATATATATACATATAATACTCAACAACATATATATACATATACGTACAGAATTATTTTACCAGTCATTTCAAATGCATGACTAAATTACCACGATCTCTTGGCCACTGTACTGGATATCTGATATTTGGGGATACTCAGCCAGGGGTATGGTCTTCTTATCTGTTTGATGAAAGCTAGGTTGTACCTCCCACTGTGTTGCTAGAGAAAACCAAGCCCTCCCCCTCCTCACTCCCTGGTAGCCAGGGAAGTTTACAGGACTCAGGCTCAGCTGACTGGGTCACCACACAACTGCCAGGGTCACTGAGCCAGTGAGATCATCTATTCCAGCAAAGGGGCTGAGGATCCAAGGAGGGTGGCACAATCTCCAGATGGCTTCTGGAACAAAGCTTGGGCAGTGATCAGGCCATCTTTGGTTCCTGCCCACTCTGTCTCTGCAAACCACAATGCTCTCCAAACACACCCCTGCTCTGCTTAAGCCGCCAGAATCAAGTGCACTACATTCCTGCCTTTGACCTTTGGCCATTCCCCATTTTCATTAACAGTCTTGTACATTTCCTTAACAATTAAGAACTAAGAATCCACTGGCATTGGATTTGTGATCCTGAGTCTAAGCAGTAGCAAGCATTTCAAGCCTTAGAGAAGGTGGGCTCATGGCTAGTTTCTGTTTATGAACTCCAATGCACACATGTATCCTCTGGATCCCAAAATCTTTTTCTCAATCCCCAGATGACAGAGTAACCAGTCCTTGCCATGTACTTATTCCTCCTGACCCTCCTTCACAGCTCCGGTCTTGAAGTCAGCCTCCTGGAGGCCTCACAGATGCAACTACACTTGTATATACCTGACACTCACTGTGTGCTAAGATTCTAGGACCCTGGGGGGCCTCAGAGGAACCACACTGCTCTCCTGGATACATTAAGAAGCATCTCCCTAAAGGCTGGTCATGGGATTTCCCAAAGGGGAAAAGGAGCTGATGGTGGGGAAAATGAGCTCATTCATGGTCCTGCCCCCACTGCTCACTAGTGTCTAGGTCCAGGGCAGGTCAGCTCAGCCAGGACTGAGAAGGGCAGCCCAGGAGCTGAGTCCCTTGAAGCCTTGCTGGGAAATTGCAGGAGTTCCCAGGGGTTTCTCTTGTGAATGGAGGTCAGAAGGTAAAGAACAGAGGCCAAGAGAGCTCCAGTCACCAAGATCCCAGGTAAAGGGCGCTGCTTCTGCATGGTTAGCTTCTATATTTCTAAATAACAGCTTTTCTATTTCATTGTCAGCTTTTACCTTAATACAAAGTCCGAGCCACAGCACCCCCATCCCTCCCCAAGCCATCATGCCTTCATGATTATGCAGATCACTAATGAAGACACTCACTGCCAAGAAATGTGTAACCACTTCTCCAGCCACTACTGTGACTGATTCCAAACACACAATGAACTCTGCCAAGAAAACCAAGCACTACAACACAAGCCTTCAGTTCTCGTGAGAGCTCTATTAGCACAAGTACGGTTAGGCTACAGGGCTTGGGTGAGAAGACCTTGGGAAGATAGGGGTAGCATGGTCATAATGACACACTCCAGAAATCATATACAAAACCCAAAAATTGAAGAACAGAAAAGAACAACAAGGCACTCAAACATATTTAATGACTTAATATAATTTTCTTTATAAGTTCAATATTGAAATATTTACCTATTGTTCTGCTAAGGAGGTGGGGCTCTGGGGCCCTCAGTGGGAGGCCTGGGATGTGGCTGTCAGGGGACCCAGCTCTGCTGGGCCCAGACTCTTGACCACAGGCACTGGAGGACGATCAAGATGTGTTGTTTTAAGCGGTTAAGTTTTGGCAATTTGTAAGGCAGCAATGGATAACTAAGACAGAGATCCTCTCTATTATGATCCTATTGCAAACAAAAATTTCTTTTTAATTCTTTCCATTGTCAAATTAATAGACAATCTTTAAGAAAATTTTAAGAAGAAAGACAAATTAAAATCACCACGTTTGTCACCACACAACTGCCATCATATTAATCATTTGATTCTATTTTTTATTTTTTCTACTTAGAAGATTTTTTTTTTAAGATTTTATCTTTCATGAGAGACACAGAGAGAGAGAGAGAGAACCAGAGACACAGGTAGAGGGAGAAGCAAGCTCCATGTAAGGAGCCCGACATGGGACTTGGACCTGGGACTCTGGGATCATGCCCTGGGCTGAAGTCAGGCACTAAACTGCTGAGCCACTCAGGGATCCCTACTTAAAAGATATTTTGCTAGTTATCAACATTCAGTATATATTACATAACACTTCGGGGTTTGTTATTAACATTCATCTTTATTAATTTTATTCTAAATGCATGTATGAGGTATTCTGAATCTGAGAGATATTTCTCATTAATGATCTTACAGTAAATAACAAGCTTGTGGCCCCTCCTTGCTTTAGCCAGGTGACATGAGGAGAGCCAGATGGAAGATCTCCAGTGCGCAGACAACACCCTTTGGCTGAAGGATGGAAGATGATTCATCAATAGGCCCTCTTCTCCTTTGAGGAGGGAAATACCCTTGCTCCTTAGAGACTGTATGGCAAGGTAAAGATCAGGACAAAGTAAGGATCCAGGAGTGTAAACACAGCTGATCTTTGCACCATGCAAAGTTAGGGGCACTGACTCCAAACAGTTAATAATCACCATATAACTTTGACTCCTCCAGAATTTAAACTACTAACAGCCTACTGTTGGCTGGAAGTATGTATCATATACATACTGAATTCTTACAGTATATACTAAATTACGGTAAATACTCTATATTCAGTATACAATAAACAAAGTAATCTAGAGAATAGAAAATGTTGCTAAGAAAATCATAAGTAAGAGAAAATACATTTACAGAACTGTACTGCATTTCCCAGAAGAAAATCCACATATTAGTGGACCCACACAGTTCACACCCACGTTGTTCAAGAGCCACTGTTTACCCCTCCAGGGCAGAACACCTAGAGTCAGTTGTCTCCAAGCCCAGGCCTCACTCCTGGCTGAAATGTAAACACATATATTCTGCTTAAAGAGGTAAGCCTCTCTAGAGTTGTCTCACTATCTTCACAATTGTAAATTAACTTCTAACACTTGCTTTTAGCCCAGTATTATAGACTGACTGCTTGCCTACCCCCTAAATTCCTATGTTAAAGTCGTAACTCACAATGTGATGATATTTGGAGATGGGGCCTTGGGAAAGTGGTTAGAGCCAGATGAGCTTCCTTGGGTGGAGCCCCAGGACGGCATTATGTCTGCACAAGAGACACCAGGGAGCTTATGCGCAGTCTCCATCCTGGGAGGACACAGCAGGATGGCAGTCATCTGCAAGGAGGGAGGCAGCCCTCACCAGGGACCGAATCAGGCAGCACCTGAATCTCTGACTCCCAGCCTCCAGAACTGTGGGAAATACATTTCTGTTTACACTACCCATCCCGGGATCCCTGGGTGGCGCAGCGGTTTGGCTCCTGCCTTTGGCCCAGGGCGTGATCCTGGAGACCCGGGATCGAATCCCACGTCGGGCTCCCGGTGCATGGAGCCTGCTTCTCCCTCTGCCTGTGTCTCTGCCTCTCTCTGTGTGTGTGTGACTATCATAAATAAATGAAAATTTAAAAAAGAAAATTTTTTAAACTACCCAGCCTGGGCAGTCCGGGTGGCTCAGCGGTTTAGCGCCACCTTCCGCCCAGGGCGTGATCCTGGAGACCCGGGATTGAGTCCCACGTCGGGCTCCCTGCATGGAGCCTGCTTCTACTTCTGCCTGGGTCTCTAACTTTCTCTCTCCCTGTGTCTCTCATGAATAAATAAAATCTTTAAATTACCCAGCCTGTGGTATTCTGTTACAGCTGTCTGAGCCCACTAAGACAACCAAATTCCAAGTTTCAGCAAAATTTGTTTAGAAAGCCTGCAGAAACACAAAAATGTTTTCTCTACACTCCACAACATTATAAAATAATACTACTTCTCTTACAAGCTCATACTGCTGCTGAGAAACTTGTTGGTCTTCAAGATTTCGTATACCTTTTAGTTTTTAGATTTTTACTCGCTCTTCATCTTTTTTTTAATTTTTATTTATTTGTGATAGTCACAGAGAGAGAGAGAGAATCAGGCAGAGACACAGGCAGAGGGAGAAGCAGGCTCCATGCACCGGGAGCCCGACGTGGGATTCGATCCGGGGTCTCCAGGATCGCGCCCTGAGCCAAAGGCAGGCGCCAAACCGCTGCGCCACCCAGGGATCCCAGTTTTTAGATTTTTAGACATGTAGCCTTGAGTTGCTCTCTGGAGGGCACCAGACACTTGCAAAAAAAAAAAAAAAAAAGAAAAAAAGAAAGAAAGAAAAAAAAAAAGAAATTACAATCACCACCAGGAACAAAAATAGCCTTGCTCTCACTGGCCCCTTATGCCCCTTCACAGCCACAGAAAGATGCACAGGAGAGGGGCTCACAGATGGGTGTTGGAGACTGTAGGGCTCCAGGCCTTGAGCCTTCTGCTTGGACAGAGAGTGCCCAGGGTTAGAGAGCAGGGAGGTTGCCCCAGGTGGGACACGGGCATAGAATTAGAATCACTCCCACAGCACCTTGCCCAGCATGGCTCCAAAATTCTGTAGCAGAACCTTGGCATCTGCCATAGGGCCCCTTCTGTTCCCCCAATGATTCCAACAGCACCCAGAAAAGCCAACTCCCTAGTCCCTCCAGGGCCTCTGAGAGCCCACTTCCCCACTTACCCCTTAGCACCCATTCTGCAGGAAGGCCTTGGAAGCCACCTGACAATGTCTAAGAGCCTGGTCCAAGGTCAAGGTGCTCTGTCTTGATTGTTTTAAGCAGAGCCAAGGAAGGGAAGAAATGCCTATGAGTTTCTGCCACCTTAGGTTACTTTTCTGCTCCTGACCAGACAGCCCTGCAGTTAGTTCTCTTGTTGCAGGATTTGTAAATACTTTAAATATTTTAAAAATACCAATGCCTGGGTACCACCCCAAACCAACTAGTCTCCAGGGAGTATCTCTCACACTCTGGGCAGTAATGACATGCACCTCATGACAAGTACCTTTAGCCAGACTCTATTCTCTAACCTTGCATCACAGAGATGTCAAACATTCAGCCAGCAAGTATTTATGGAACTTCTGCTGGGTGCCCAGCCCATGGGGACTTGGAGCCGTGCTAGGAGATTGGGAGAATCACTGGCTTAAAGATGCTTCCATCTACTGATGTTCAAAGTATAGTCCAGGCAGGCTGGAAATCGCATGAGACCCTCAAAGGAGTGCATGAGGTCAAAATTATTTTCATAATAATACTGGAATACGGCTTGCCTCTTTCATCCTACTGGCATTTGCACTGGCTGTCACAAACATTGATGGGTAAAGCTGTGAGGCCTTGCACAACTCATAGAGTGGCTCTAAACCAGAGTCATTTGCTTCTCCACCACACACACTCACAAATTTTTTAAAGTGCCAATTCTCCTTAAGATTGTCCTTGATGAAGCAGTAAAACACATTATTGTATTAAATTTGAGTTGGCATAGAACACTTCTAGTGCATACCCACATGTGATGGTTGTTCCGAGGAAATCATCTGCAGAATTGCATGCATTGCAAGTGGATCTGGACACTTTTTTTTTTTTGCATAGAATACCATTTTTACTGGAGAGAATAAAATCTCATTTTACTTGAAAGAATGACAAAT
Source organism: Canis lupus dingo (assembly GCF_003254725.2). Lineage (NCBI taxonomy): Eukaryota > Metazoa > Chordata > Mammalia > Carnivora > Canidae > Canis > Canis lupus. The sequence continues at coordinate 24,273,576 of NC_064261.1, read as the reverse complement.
AAACAATGACTATTCAGACTTGGGTATTTGACAGATATTTCTTGGAAAATGAACAAAGTGAGCCTGCCATTTCAAGGGAAACAATGACAGTATTTGTTGCCAATGATAAATTTGAGCATTCAAGAAAAAATTAGAATTTTGTGAAACTGTAACTGCCATCCTAAGCTTGACAGCCTCTGAATATATGAAGACTTTTCTGATGAGATCAGTGGCTATGTTATCAAACTTGAATTTTTGATGTATGATGGTGAAAACTCTCAACAATGGGGAGATAGTACGTAGCTCCATGAATCTTCCCAAGGACCCATATGTGACGGTACATTCCTGGGTAAGAAATCCATTCACAAAGCAAGTTAGAGCAATAGTTTAAGGGGAAACAGGATAAATGGTTTCAGATTCCGCATGACAATTAAGAAACACCACGTGTCACATTTTGGCACAGTAACAAAGCAGCAGATCTACAACTATGTGAAAAGGCTGCAAAAGAAAATTGATCCCCTACTCCAGGGGCATATTTTTCCCAACACTTCAACCAGGACAACCTACTGCACAGTATTGCCTATGGAGGAAGCTGGGTGAACCCAGCTGTTTCACATTAAACCAGATATTAAAGAGACTTGCAAAAACTGTAAAAACTGCCACTAAATTTATTTTTGAGACATATAGCTATTTTTCACAAAAAAGTATCTTTTATGTTTATATGCAATGCTTTATTGTTTAATGCATAAATAAATATTTAAAACTTGCTCAGGTTCAAACAGGAAAAATATAGATTGATACAGTCCACACAAACAAAAAGCTCCTTGGGATCCCGAATCATATTGAAGATTGGAAAGGGACCTGAGACCAAAACGTTTGAGACCTGCAGCTTTAAAGTAAACTGAAATCCATTAGGCTAGAGGTGAAGCCCGGCTGTGCCCCCGTGGACGACCTGATGCTCCACAGGCATGTCATTCATTCACTCCTGGGCTTCGGTGCTGGCATGGTGCCAATGGCTGCACACCCATTCCTGACTAGACACATTGAGGGTTCAAGGCCCAAGACGGAAAATTCGTTCTAAAAAGCTTAAGTGGGGGGCAGCCCGAGCGGCTCAGCAGTTTAGCACCACCTTCGGCCCGGGGCGTGATCCTGGAGACCCAGGATGGAGTCCCACGTAGGGCTCCCTGCATGGAGCCTGCTTCTCTGCCTGTGTCTCTGCCTCTCTCTCTCCCTCTCTCTCTCTGTCTCTCATGAATAAATAAATAAAATCTTTAAAAAAAAAAAAAAGCTTAAGTGGAAGAATAAAGAAGCAGCTCTGAAGAGCACAAGGGGTCTAGGTAGGAAATGGAGTCTAAAGACTCCCACTGAGGTGGGTGGAAGGTTCATTCCACTGGCATGTTGCTGGAAAAGTCAAAGATGGAGAGAACTATTTGAATTAACCTGACCCCTCTTCCGATCAGGTTTTTCCTAGAAGGTCTAGGACGAGCAGTCATGTACACCTTAGTAAGACCTACAGAGGTAAACTATAGCTTCTCTTCCGTAAGACCATCTGCACTGCCTGAGTGAGACTTTTGCTACATGGGCATATGCAGAAAGGGGTAGATTGTCTTGAGGCCTGCAGTCTCTGAGGGGGAAGTAGGGGACACACACTTCGAAGTAGCTGAGGATACTGAGGTGCTTTTATTTGAATATGCTAAATAATATGCACACTAATTATATGCATAATATGCATGATAATATGCATAGTTTCTAATATGCTAAATACTATAAATATGATCATTATGAGCTAAAGCTCTTTAGGATTTTTTATGACTTTTAAGAGTTGAATGAACTCCTGAGACCAAAAAGTTGGAGAACCGCTCCTCCGTGGGGATGGCCAGGCACCCCTAGGTCTCGCTTTGGTGCCATGATTACTCATCAGCTTCATATGGAGCATCTGAAGGGGAAGGACTGCTGTTCCCAGCAGTCAGTCCTCCATCTGCCCTGAAACTCTATCCTGGCCTGGCTGCCAACACATGGATGCAAGAAAGCTTGTTCGTGAGCTCCCTGCTGATCAACCCATCCCACGTGGAGGGCACAAGTGAACTGCGGCCTATTTCCAAATGAATTTAGGGCCAGGCTGCAAAAAAAGGGGAGACACCAGCTGCTCTGTGTCCCTGAGGCTATTTTTTAGATAAAGGACCCCAGAAATATCCTTCTCCAGAGTATGGATGACTCTGCTCAAACAGCACATACCAGGAGACTCAGGCCTATGTGCTTATAGGGCATCACCCAGGAGAATACTGGGGTGGAGAGGAGACCACCAAAGGCAAGCTGGGGCATCACAGCATAAGGACCAGGTGTCTCACAGCACTGAGAGCCCAGAAAGGCCCATGAGCCTCTGGCCTGTGCACTCTGGGGACAAGACACCACCTAGGCCCTTCCCTACTTTTGAAGTGTGGGATCTTTGCCAAACATCAATGCCCAACTAGGATTCATTCCTGGAAATTTAATAATATCTGGGTTCTGGACTGAGTGTTTCTATGTGTTCTTTATTTCAAGAATAGTTTGAGTGCGTGTGTTGTCCTTCCCTGTGTGGCAGGGCCAGAAGCAACCTGGTCTGCATTCAAATGTCAAGAGGGCTGAAAACCAAGCCTGGCCTCATGGTGTGCAATCAGCAACAGTGCCCGAGACAGGTTGAAGAGCGTGGACAGAAACTCAGAGATCCTTCAGAGACCACTGAGCATACAAGCAGCAACCTAGAGAGGGCTCTTGACCTCCCAAGGGTCTGACTTTCCTCCAACAAGGACCAGCCTTCTATAACAGATGGCCTTCTTGGCCAGGACAGTGCTTAGGATAGAGGCCCCTGGAAGTTTCCACTCAAGCTGAGGTCTATATGTTCTAAATGGAAGATTTCCTTCCCAACAAATAAACAGCAGCTCCTCACTCCTGCTCCCGTGCAGGGGGCCCTCAGTCCAGCTCTATGCCCTACCTTCTCCCGGGCCTTTCCACAAAGAAATCTGGTGACAAGCACCCCCTCCAGAGCTCCCTAAACAGTACCCCACATTAACTAACCACTAGCCCCCAACCCAGTCCTCTGCTTTGGAAAAAGACATTTCCTTAATGCTCTACCTGTCACCATTTCTCTGAGAATCACATTCCCAGGCCCTTTTCTGGAATCCTGAGACAGCTGAGCCTCTTCCGGCTCCTGAAACTCTTAGTGGGCTGTGCTCCTGCATGCAGAACCTCCTGAGCGCTGGCCTCTGGGCCCACTGGCCTGGTGGTAGGCTAAGGCCCAGCTGCCGCCATGCCTGCACCATCCACCATACACAGGGCTTCTGCCAGCAAGGCCCCAGGGGCTGGACCTTTTGTAAATCCACCCTCTGTTTGGTGGGAGAGAGGGTGATCAGACACAGGCCTGTCCTCGGGAACACCCAGCCTAATCCACAGCCAAGCCTAAAATTTCTCTCAAAGCACGTGAGAGAGGGCTGAATCTTTAAACTGACGTCCTAATGTTTTTGTTCTTGGCAACCAGATCTCATTGGGGATTTTTCGAGTTCTTAAGCCAAGTCCATTTCCCCTTCTTATAAAGTAACACTACCAAGAACAGCATCAGGATTGTGTCGGAGAACATCCTGGTCTTTAGGGGAGGCACACTGAAGTATTCAGAGTAGAAGTGCCATGTTGGCAACTGGCTCTCATGCAGTACACACACACACACACACACACACACACACAGTGTAAGAGACCAGGCAGTCATGGCCACGTGTTAACAAGGAGTGAATCTCAGTGAGACAGAAATGGGTGTTCACTCGTCCCATTCTTTAAATTTTTCTACAGGCTTGAAATTTTTCAAAATTAAGTTTGCAGGGGAAAAAAAAGATACCTGAAAAAGTAATCCCACAGTTGAGAGTCTCTCTGTTGACCTCCTGCCAGTAGAAGTATGGCTTAGGGTCTATCCTCCATTGTCTTGTTGGGCCCACCACCCTTTTGGAGTCTTCCGGAACCTTCTAGAGCTACAATTCCTGAGAAATCAAAATGCATGTTCCGAGGCAGGGGACTCCAAGTCCCCTCAGGCTCCAGCTTTCCACAATGCAGTTACTCTCTTGGTGGCTTCCTGGCCACCTGAAGGTGCTCTCCTGGCATGACTGGAGCATCCCTGTTTCCAAGAACCAGTGAGGGCCTAGAGAGTGCTAGTTCACCCACCAGGAGCCTCAGATGGTCGGGCCAGCAGCCCCACCTAGTGGTGAGACGGGCCAGAGCCTCCCCCACGGCAAAGTACCTAGCCAGGCCTCCCTTTCCGGAGGATCTTACTCAGCCCTTGGAGAGGCAGCACATTGCAGATAAAGAACATTAGCTCTGGAAGCAGAGAGCTTGCAGTAGGCGCCCAATAAATTCTGTTGACTTCATGGACAACTGAGATCCAAACCAATTTTTGAGCAAGCTATTTAACAGGCCTAAGCCTCTGTCTTCTTATCTGAAAAGTGGGGATAATAAACTCATTCCAAGGGCACCTGGGTGGCTCAGTCAGTTAAGCCACTGCCTTCAGTTCAGGTCATGATCCCGGGGTTCTGGGATCGAGCCCCACATTGGGCTCACTGCTCAGCAGGGAGTCTGCTTTTCCCTTGGCCCCTGCTCCTATCCTCTACTCATGCTCTCCCTCTCTCTCTCAAATAAATAAATAAAATCTTAAAAAATAAATGCATTCCAAGTGGCAGTGGTGAAAACTAAGAGAAAGTCAGAAGCCCTGGAAAAGGCAAGTCATTCTTCAGTCATGATTGTCCAGATCTAAGGGCAGCCAGAGAAGGCTCCAGACAGAGAGAAAGCTTTCTGCAGGATCCGTGGGGAAAGAGGCAGGGGAGATGTGAGTAGGGTGTCTGGGCCCCATCTGCAAAGGCTCAGAGTGGGGGCGGGGGCCTCCTCCCCACATCCACACTGGTCGAGGCAGAGCTCAGCACGAAGGGACAGCAGGAATGCAGGGCAGGGGCCCAAAGCTCAGGCAGCTCAGAGGGGCAGCTTCCAAGGCAGCTGTGCAGACCCACAGTGATCTGGGCCTGGCGAGCACCCAGAGGGCAGGAGACCTAAACTGAGGTTAGAGAGAGCAGTAATCAAATACATCTGGACATATCCCACTTTTAGAGATTCACAAAGTCTACTAATATGCTAACGTATTAAGACCTAGAGAAGTCCTACAGTAAATAAAACTGATTGTTTCCCAAATGTATTTGATCATGGATAACTTTAATACATTAACAAGGTTATACAAACAGCCTATTACATGAGCATTCTAGCTGCTAACACACGGGAAGCCTTGGTCCATATAACAGACACTGGTCTTTGTTGGCCAGATGTGACCTTGTGATTTCCTCACTAGAATTCTAGTCAAGGTGGGTCAGAATATAATTTAACTGTCTTCATCTGTGTCACTGCTTCAAGTCTCTGGGAACAGAGAATAAGCTATTTATTAATCACCTGCCCTGTACCATGTAGAATCTCATTTACCTCTCACAACCATTCTGTGTAAGTATTATTATCCATGTGCCACAGAGGGAAAAACAGTTGCTCAAGAAGACTGGTAACTTGCCAGGAAGCAGTGGAGCATATATACACACATACAATTCATACATATAATATATAACATAAATATATTAAAATATGTAATATATAATATATATAATAAACATGTAGTTGTGTGTCCAGTATGGCAGCCACTGACCACAGGAAGTAGTTGAGCACTTGAATTGGAGCTAATCCACATTGGTATAAATATTACTAATGCCCTATTTTATAATTTTTTGTGAAAAATATTTTGTTGAAAAAAAATTATAAAATGGCACCTAAGTATATGTTTATATCAATAACATTTTGAAAGGATAATATTTGGGGTGTATTGGGTTAAAAAATATATTATTAAAATTAATTTGATCTGTCTCTGCACTTTTTTAGTTTTGTAAAAAAATTGTGGTCGTAGAAAATTTTAAATTGCACTAGAAGTTGTATAAAAACATCTACTTAACCTCTTTCATGTGCACCATTCCTTCAAATAAACTAAATGGTACCAAACAAAAAAAATTTTAATTGCATACATGGCTCAAGTTTTCTTTCTATCAGACAACACCATTCTGGAGGTTTATACACTTCTTCCTCCCTCTGACCTACTGCATAGTAGGTGCCTCATAATATTTGCTGTTTTGTGGACAAGTATTGATTGATGTCTTGATTTCTAAAAATACACTTGATCCAGTCTCCTTGGCCTCAGCCTCAGAATAGTGACCTTCAAGTGGGAAAGAGACCCCAGACAGAGAACACTAGTGAAGAAATTTTTTAAAAGAAAGACAAAGAGAGACACACACAGGATCAGCCTCTCCTGGGAGAAGAATGTAATGTCAAAGCACTTTAAGGAGTCAAAATGAAAACTATCCTCACCCGATCCTTTATCTGACATTGCTTCTCCAACACACCAATCACGGAGCCCTGGTGTTGAGAAACTGGCCACTGCATAGCTGTAGCTGAAGACAAAGACTAGGTGGTCATGGTTTATACCCCATGACCCCCTACCCCTATACTCCACTTCAACCCCCTGATTGAACCAGTGACACTTGACTAGAGGTTTGCTGCCAACTTAAGGCATTACCTGATGGGGAAAGAAGAGTCTGGTCTGTCAAGTGCTTGCTCTTAGAAACAAGGGTGGGAAGCCATGGAAAGGAACAGTGGCTGGAGGGACAGTGGGCACTAACTTGGAGTTTATTATATAGAATAGAGAAATTGGCAGGCCTTTGTTCCTGGTTCCTGGGAGGCTGGCCCTAAACCCTTGGGATTTCCCATGGCGGATTCTTTGGACCATACCTGATGGTTTATGCTAACAAGGTGACTCAGAAAGGAGGCTGGTCATCTCAGAAAGATCAACCATATGATTACAGATTTAGGACTTTTTTTTTTTTTAATTTATGATAGTCACACAGAGACAGAGAGAGAGAGAGGCAGAGACATAGGCAGAGGGAGAAGCAGGCTCCATGCAGGGAGCCCGACGTGGGATTCGATCCCGGGTCTCCAGGATCGCACCCTGGGCCAAAGGCAGGCGCTAAACCGCTGCGCCACCCAGGGATCCCCAGGTTTAGGGCTTTAAGCAATGTGATACCAGCCTGACCTTGCGGGGAAAAGGGATAGGAGATGGAATCACATGGGCCCCAGTTCAATCAATCATGACTACATAATAAAGTCCCAATAAAAACTCTGACACCAAAGCTCAGGTGAGCTTCCACAATTGGCAATGACCTGCAAAGGGTCACACGTCGATATGCTAGGAAGATAATGTGTCCCTGGGGGTGACTCCCCCTAATGCATCTCTCACTTTGACCGGTTCTGGTTAACATCCCTGTGTCATAATAAAACTATAGTTGGAAGTATTATTGTTCTATAGTACTATAGTACTACAGCCACCCAGCTGGCTCAGTCAGTTGAGTGTCTACCTCTTGATTTTGGCTCAGGTCATGAGATCGAGCCCCACATCAGGCTCTGTGCTCAGTGCAGAGTGCTTGTCCCTCTCCCTCTTTTCTTCTTTGTCTGTCTCTCTTCCTCTCCAATAAATAAATAAATAAAACCGTAAGTACAGCATTTTCTTGAGCTCTATGAGTCTTCTAGTAAATTATTGAACACAAGGAGATAGTGAGGGCCCCTAAATTTGTAGCCAGCTGGTCAGAAGTGAGGGTGGCCTGGGGACCCTTCAACTTGCAGCTGTTGTCTGAAGTGAAGAAAGTCTTGTGAAGTACAATGCCCTTAACTCATGAAGTTGGGCCCATCTCCAGGTAGCTGGCTGAGATGCAGGGACAGAAGCCATGAGGAGCATCAGGGCCACGCAGGAAAGCCAATGTGCTGTGTGTCATCAGGAGCTACAGGTCAATTGAGGCTCTGGGAGAGACAGGATGTGCAGGGAGGGGAAGGGAGGAGAGAAGCAGATTCCGAGAGAGTCATGATAATATTAACCTTCTTCCTATGGCCAGGCAGCCCAGAGAAGCTCTGAGAGGTCAACACTGCCACCAGAGGGAAGCCAATGGGGACCCAGGGTACGGGGCAAGGGGAGGCAGGGGTCATTTCACAAGTCCTGTAGTGTGTCAGCAGGGAGGCTGGAACTCAAGCCCAGGCAACACACACACCATGCTTTGTAATGGCTCAGTCCCCAAGGACCAGTCATAATGGGACACATGGTTTCTCTCCTCAGAGCCACCATACTAACCTGCAGCCCAGAGCCCAAACTGTCCCACACTCATATTTACCTCTCATCTGACAGTGATGAGCAATTACCCTGAGAGGCCTATTTTATTAAGCACTGTGGGAGAAGCCAACAGTGACCTTTTGCTAAGTCCCAACTATGTGCCAGGTGCTTTGTGCATGTGGCTTAACTCATCCTTATCCAGCAAAATAGCTGTTCCATTCCTAGTATTTATGTGAAGACCTCAAGGTCCCTGAGTACTTGCCAAGGTCAAGTGCTGGACAGAACTGAGGTCTGGAGAGACCCAACCCCCCATGTGTCTGCATTAAAGCTCAGAGGTGTCTCCAGCATCCTACTACTCATGCCAGGAGCTTCAAGGCAGGGTGAGAATGGCAAGTGTTTGGGGAAGCCTCACCTGGCTGCGATGTTCAGGACAATAGTAAAGAGACGGAATTCTGGGATGGAGCAGATGCCCACCTGCTACCAAGATGGATCACTTTTATGGCACCCTATCCTCTGGCCTCCTTTGAAGCAGGGTTAGCTAGGGAGTCATTTGCTCAGGGAGCCCCATGCTGCTCTTCCAGAATAATCTATTTATGGAAATTGCTTCCACACCCTAGAGGAGGGTGTTACTTATCTCTTCCTGTCTCTACCAAAAGCCATAATGCTTTGTTTGTTTTCTTTTAAAAAACTTAGTTTTAAGAGAAATATGTTCTGGCCATATTTTTTGTCACACAGAAGGCACTTTCAAACATTCCTGGGGGTCTCTGGGGGTTGTCTTGACATCTTGTTGGAGGAGCAGCCCACTTGCTATTGCATCTCCAATCCCACTCAGGCTCTGGGGGATCCAGGAAGGCCTCTGCAAGCAGCACTGTAAACCTAAGTTTTCACTGAGGCTGTAATTTAAAATCCATATGGGTGGTAATATTAACACAACCACCTACCACATGTCTGACATTTAAAAACCCACGCTGGGTACCCAGAGAGTACTTGTGGTTTCACTACACCCACAAACACAGACCTCCCCTGGCAGCCAGCATTTACTCATGACAATAAACTCGCTCTCTACGGGGCCTTCCGCTCCCGCTGCCCTACCCAACTGATGGCCATAGTAGGTCCAGTTCTTCAGCAAACAGCCTAAGGATGAAAGAAGCCAGCAAAGTTCTAGAGAAGATTTTTATTATCCAATAGCTAAATTAGAGCCTTTAGAGAAAACAAAGCATTTGTCAGTGACTAAAATCTCTGTGTTGGTTCTGAAATGTGCCACATATGGAGAACCAGAGCCCTTAGGCTCTTATGCTCTAGGAGCATACACAGGACATATTGGATTGAGAAGGAAGAATATGAGAAAGGGAGCCCTCCTGCCATGAAGGCAGGAGACATGCCCTGAGCAGAGTTAGAACTGAGACTCCACAGAGGTAGGGCCCCTGAAGGGCTACACTTTCAGAGATTTAAAAAAAAAAAAAATCCTCCCAGTGGCAAAATTACAAAGGAGCTTGTCCAGACTGTCTTATAAAGTTTCCATGAGAATAACACAGCCACAGGAGTGCTCTCATGCATTGTCCAGGAACCCCACTGCTGAGAAATGAGAAAATAGCTGTCCCAAGCTGTTAATGCCCTGGATGTCTCTGGCAAACACAAATTGAAGCTCCTTTGAGGAACACACCCTCAATCTGGGCTGTATGTGCTCTACAGATGAGGCACCACCAACAGGGATGCATAATCCAAAACCACAAAGCAAGTGAAGAAACCAGCCATGGTGAGCAAGAGTCAAAGTCATTGAACTGGACTACTAAGAATTCCAGATAATAGAACAAGGTGATCTGATTATAAGATAATTATTTTTACATTTATTAAAGAATAAAAAAAGGTATCAAAGAGCAACATATTATTAAAATATGTTAGCAGGAGGTGCATGCATGGCTCAGTTGGTTAAATGTCTGCCTTCAGCTCAGGTAATGATCGTAGGGTCCTGGGATTGAATGCCACATAGGGCTCCCTGCTCAGCAGGGAGTCTGCTTCTCCCTGTCCCTCTCCCTCTTTCCCTGCTCATGCTCTCTCTCTCTCTCTCAAATAAATAAATAAAATCCTTAAAAATATATGTTACCAGGCATGCAGGAAAATGAACTAACTAATGTTTACAGAATGGAAAGCAGTGGTTATTGAACTGGGACACTCAATAGGTGTGTTCAGCAGCAGGTAAACACAGCTGAAAGAACAAAGGTAAGCTGGAAAGTAAGCCTGAAGAGTTCCCCAAGAATGCCACTCAGGAAAGACAAAGATGGAAATCTTGAAAGAAAATATAGGAGACATGGAAGGCAGAATGAGAAGAACCAACTTATATTTAATAGAAGTTCCTGAAAGAGAATAAGAGAGAATAGAAAAAATAACATTTTCTGGGATGCCTGGGTGGCTCAGTGGTTGAGTGCCTCCCTTTGGCCCAGGTTGTGATCCTGGAGTCCCAGGATCGAATCCCATATCGGGCTCCCTGCATGGAGCCTGCTTCTCCCTCTGCCTGTGTCTCTGCCTCTGTGTATCTCTAATGAATAAATAAATAAAAATCTTTTAAAAAGAAAAAAAAGAACATTTTCTAAAGAAAATAAGGGCTGAGAATTTTCCAGATTTGATGAAGGACATGAATTGTCTAGTTTGAGGATTATAATTAGCTGTACATAAGGTCAATAAAAATAATGAAATTGGAGGACTTAAAGACCAAGAGTAAGGACAGCCGGACAGACAAGATAAATTCCCTACAAAGTAGGAATAGACTCTTTCTCACCAGCAATAACCAAAGCCAACAGGGTATGATGACAACAGGATAATATCTTCAAAGTGTTGAGAGAGAATAATCATCAGTGCAGTTTCATATTCAACTAAATTATCCAAGGAGGAGGGTGGCCTCTAGATGTAGCCACAAATATACAGGCAAAGCAGAGGATGGAAGAACATGTTCAATGATACCAGAAGAATGAGATTAGCAACAGTCAGACTGTGGGGGGGGTGGATTTTCATAGGACAAATGACCTGGTTTCTGCAATAAAAAAATCGCAAGGAAATTTTAGGAAGAAAGAAAGAGGAAAAGAAGGAGAACCCTAAAGAAGACTTAAGAGACAAATCAGCCAATCTCAACAAATGGACCTTATTTGAATTTATTTAAATCATGTAAAAATTTTATTCATGAGATGATTGGAAGTTTGAACACCAACTGGTATTTCATAATAATAATGAATCTTTGTTAATTTTTTAGGTGTTATTATGGTATTAAAGTTATCTGTTTTAAATAATCCTTATGTTTAAGAGATGTACCTTGAACTATTAACACATGTGTTGAGGGGCACCTGGGTGGCTCAGGGGTATCTGCATTTGGCTCAGGTCATGATCTCAAGTCCTGGGATCAAGCTCCAAATCAGACTCCCCACAGGGAGCCTGCTTCTCCCTCTGCCTAAGTCTCTGCCTCTCTCTCTGTATCTCTCATGAATAAATAAATAAAATCTTTTAAAGAAGCACATGTGATAATATGATGTGTAGTGTTTGCTTCAAAGTAATCTAGTAAGTGGAAATACATATAAAACCAGATTGGCTACGACTTGATGATTGTTGAGGCTGATAGTAGGGGGCTCATTACTCTATATATGTGGCTGCTTGAAATTTTTCACAATTAAAGTATTATAGTAATAGTCATAATAAAATAAGTTGTTAGTTGAAAAAGCATCTTTTAGGTATGTGGATAAATATGTTAAGCTACATTAATATAATGAAATACTATGGAGAGTTAAAGAAACAGCGACATGTAACAACAGGAATACATAACATAATGTTGAGAGAATAAAGCAGGCTGTGGAGTATGACACTATATAAAATTTGAAAACATAGGGACACCTGGGTGGCTCAGCAGTTGAGCATCTGCCTTTGGCTCAGGGCATGATCCCAGAGTTCTGGGATAGAGTCCCATATAGGGCTTCCTGCATGGAGACTGCTTCTCCCTCTGCCTATGTCTCTGCCTCTCTGTGTATGTGTGTTTCATGAATAAATAAATAAATAAATAATCTTTAAAAACAAAACAAAACAAAAAAGGATGACATTTCCAGACAAAACTGAGTTTACTACCAATACATTTGTTCTGTTTTATGTGATGTTTTCTTATACTTTTTTCCAATTTTATTGAGATATAATTGACAGACAGCATTGTATGAGTTTAAGGTGTACAGCATAACAATTTGACATATATATTGTGAAATGATTACTACAATAAGCTGACTTAATATCCTCATCTCTTATAGATAAGAAAGAAAGAAAGAAAGAAAGAAAGAAAGAAAGAAGAAAGAAGAAAGAAAAGAAAGAAAGAAAGAAAGAAAGAAAGAAAGAAAGAAAGAAAGAAAGAAAGAAAGAAAGAAAGAAAGAAAAAGAACAAAAGATGTTTTCTCCTTGGAATGAGGACTCTGAGGATCTACTCTCTTAACAATCTTTGAATACCAGATGGCAGTGCTAACCTCAGTCATGTTGACTGACATCCCTAGGTTACCACTAACAGATTTTTATTGCTACAACTTCTAAATTATGTACTTCAGGAAGAAAGGAATTAACACCAGAAGGAAGATCTGAGATGCAAGAAATAAATGGATGGCAATGAGAGAGGTAAATATGTGGGTAAATCTAAAAGAGTGTTTATGCTATAAAACCATAATTACAGTAGTAAGTAATAAGGAGGTTAGAAAAGGTGAACCCAAAGACAGGGCAGGAGGGACACATATGACAGAAGTGGGGGGGGGGGGCGGAGTTAACCCTGCTTGACATCCCTGTGTCATGAGGAAAAGGTAGAGATGCAGATTAATCTCAGACTTGGTTAATGATGTATGCTAAAAGTTTAGGGGATGGGCCCCCCGCCCCTGGCTGGCTAGGTCATAAACTGTACACTCGATCTAAGGGTTGTGAATTCAAGCACCACTTTAGGTGTAGAGATTACTTAAAAATAAAATCTTAGGGACCACTGGGTAGGTCAGTTGGTTAAGCATTTGCCTTTGGCTGAGGTCATTATCCCAGGATACTGGGATCAAGCTTCAAGTGGGGAATCCCTGCTCAGCTGGAAGTCTGCTTCTCCCTCTCCCTCTGCCCCTTCCCCATCCCCTTCTAGCTTGTGCTGTCTCTCAAATAAATTTTAAAAATCTTTTAAAAATAAATAAATAAAAATAAAATCTTTTTAAAAATTTAGTAGTGATCATCAAAAAAGTAAGAAGAGAGTGCATTGTTGCCAAGCCAGTGGGGAGGGGAAAGGGAAAAAAAACTCAGTCAAATCAAAAAGAAGTCAGGAAAGGAGAATCAAAGGAGACGGAGAGAAGTTAAACAGAAAGCACAAAATAAAACGTAAGATAAATCCAAATGTGTCAGTGATCACAATAAATGTTAAGAGTTAAATGACAGAGATCACCAAATGGGATTTTTTTTCAATCCAGCTATGTTTGGTTTACAAGAGAGACATCTGGGACATAAGAACATAGTATGATTGAAAATAAAAGAATGGGGGGGGTGTGTGGAGGGAAGAGAAGAGGGTTACAATGGGAATAGAAATACCAGGCAAATAAAATAAAGATGCAGTAGCTAAAGAAATGGCAGATGGAAATGGGCTTTAAGACAAAAGTACCTGGAGGTCATCAATGATAATGACAATGGTGATGACAAATGGGATAGGTCACCAGGAAGATAAAACAACACTTTACTTGGATGCACCTAATAACATGAACTAAAAATATATTAAACAAAACCTGATAAATCCACAATCAGAGTGAGAATTTTTAACAGAACATTTTCAATAACTGGCAGGCAAACGTTAGTAAGCAGACATATGTTCTGGACGGCTCACCACCAAGCCTGACCTAATAAGACATATGTTGAGCCCTGCACACAACAAGCACAGACGCAACATTTAAAAAAATTAACCCTGTATGAGACCACAAAGCAACCCTCAACAACATCATACAGGTCACAATACAATGAAATTAGCAATTTAAATCTCAGGAAGATCAGAGAGGGGCACCTGACTGGCTCAGTCAGTGATGCCAGTGATTCTTGGTCTCCGGATTGCAAGTTCAAGCCCCATGTTGGGTGTAGAGATTACTTAAAAAGAAAATCTTAAAAAAGAAAAGAAAGTGCGGATCTAAATGGCCTCCTTTCCACCCTGGGCAGATTCATACAGCCCATTCCAGGCAACAGGTCTGGTCCTTGTCTTAAAAAGTAAGAAAGCCGTAGCGCAGACTTGCATGCTACACTTTGTCCGGTGTGGGCCGGACCTGTCCCTGGTTTCAGCTGGGACCTGAAGGCTTCCTGGAGGCCCGAAGAAGGAGCACCACAAGGTCTCCTTGGGCCCCAGTTGTGACCAAGGCAAAGGGGCTCTGTCTCTTTCAGCTGAGCCAGCAGGTGGTGAGTTCCCACTCCCCCAACCTCAGCCTGGGGTTATCTCCTCACCCCAGGCTGAGTGAGCCACTCAGAAGGAGCCTGACCCTCACTGCTTGCAGGCTGTGGGGTACAGGCCCTGATGTCCAGTTCACACCTGGAAGAGTCCCCACACTAGCCTGGACACACAGTGAGGCAGGGCAGGGGGACAGCAGAGTGAGGGCAGGGGGTGGAGTCTCCCCAAGGAAAGAGCTTGGATGGGCCATGGGACCCAGAGAGAAGTGGACCCTGGATGCCCCATGGCTGGTGACAGTCATAAGAAACCACTTGGAGGAAAGGCATTGCCTGCTTCTTGTCTGTACAGTTGGGGGATCCTCATTTAGAAAAACCCCAAAGGAGGGAGAGTCAGCTCGGCATGCCTGCTCAGGCCAAAGAGCCTGAAGCCAGATCTCCCGTGGCCCTCAGAAGCCACCCTTCCCCTTCCTGCCACCTCTTCTTCTGCCAGCTCCAAACCCAGAGGAGTGGGGTGGGGGAGGGGACACCAACCTGTCCCTCCCTCCGGGGCTTCCCTGGGCCGCCCAGAGTGGAGGGGGCTGAGGGGCTTGTCTGTGAGTGAACTTCAGGGATGTCCTATTATCTTCATTATTAAATGAGAATGTTACAGCAGCTAAAAGTAACTGAAGGCGTTTCTTCTCCAGCAGTGACCTCGGGTCAGGGTGCCACAGGCCAAGCCTGTCAAACACCTCAGGGAAGAGGAACCCTGGCTGCCGTCTGGCTGTTAGCTTTTGCTCAGTGCAGCCACCATCCCTCCAGCCGGCTGTGCCGAGGCCCTGCTCCCCTGCGGGGCAGCCTGGAGCCGCTTCTCACCAGCGCCCCACACCTCCGTCAGCTCTCAGGCCTGCCAGTTGCTGAGCCCTTTGGACCTGCACGTTTTTAGAAGTGGAGTTTGGAGTCTGCGAACCCTGAAGCAGGGAACAGATGCTGCAGGTCCCACCAGTCTCACACCCAGGGCTTTCACTACCTCGTCTCCCTCCCTGCTCCTTCCCTCCCTCACCCATATCTCTGGATCTGACCTCAGCTCCAAAGGGAAGGGCTGGCTGACCATGGCCTGGCATGACCATGGCCAACCCCACCCCGAGTCCTAGCACAGTGGAGGTCCTGTACTTAAATCAATCATTTCTAACAGTTATTCAAAGAAAAGGGTAGCTCTCCGAAGAACCTAATTTATAATCAGTTTGGCTGGTTAGTGAATAGTGATGAAAAAGAAATGAAAAATGAGGTTATTGATCAATCCAATCTTTGGCTTTGAAGACATGTTTTATTATGGAAATGCACACACGCTTACACAAGGCAGGGGGAATGTCACAAATTCTCCAGGTACCCTTCACCCAGCTCCAGCAGTTAGCACTGGGCCGACTCAATCACCTGGCCCTCCACCACCCCCGCACATCACCCACCCTCCACAGCACCGCTATTTTAAAGCAGATCCAAGATGTCATAGCAGCTCATCCACAAACATGGCCCATTGGTATCTCTCAGAGATAACTCCAAGAGAGAAGATCTCTCTTTTAATGTAATAACTACTACTAGCACACTTAAAAAAAAAAAAAAAAACCAGTAATTCCTTATCATCAAATACAGTGTTCGAATTTCCCTAATTATCTCTTAAATGTCTCTTTATGAGTGGTTTATTTAAATCTGGATTCAATCCAAGTCCAGCTTCACATGTGGTCAATATGTCTCTTAAATCTCTCATAATCTGCAACAGTCCCCTTCCTCTTTTTCTTTTTCCTTTTTTGTTTATTTGCTAAAAACAAAACCAGTTGTCATGTAGACTTCACTATATTCTGGGTTCTACTGATTGCATCTGCATGAAGTTGTTGTTTGGGATTTTTTTTGTTTTTTGTTTTTTTTTTGTTTTGTTTTGTTTTTTGGAAAGCTATTGTGTATTTTATTTATTTTTCCACGTAAAGACTATTTTTGTTTTCATTTCAAAACCATTTTTTTTTTATTTGAGTGTAGTTGACACACAATGTTACCTCAGTTTCAGGTGTGCAACACCTAGTGATTTGACAAGTTGAAATATTATGTTGCACTCATCATTCATGTAGCTATCACCTGTCACCATACAAGGCATTACAATGCCACTGACTGTATTCCCTATACTGTGTCTTTCATCCGTAACTGATCATCCCGTAACTGGAAGCCTGTATCCCCCCACGTCTGTCCCCCCTCCCTCAGGCATGCATCAGCATGTTCTCTGTATTTTTGCTGTTTGTTTAGTCATTTGTTTTTTGTTTTTAGATTCCACTTATGAGTGAAATCACATGGTATCGTCTTGGAGTTTTAACATGTCCCTCTATCAGGAAACCTGTGTTTCCTATAAACTGGTAGTAAATCTACAGACTTATCCAATACAATTTCCATTTCTTTGGTAAGAACACTTCATGGTCTGTGCCATGTTCTTCCATTGCCAGGCAAGGGCCCCACTTCACAAGAGGGTTGCCTTATAGAATAAGAGGTCGCTTCAAGTTGCTTAGTTAATCTCAATACTTTTTAATTTCAGTCACAAACAGAATAAAATTGTAGCTATCTTATAAAAGTTTACATACCTCAAAGTAATCCAACATCTTGTTGGTTATTATGACATAATTTCATATTTAACTGTACATACTTTTACAGCCCTCGTCCTAAAGTTATTCTGTCCTCACACATAGACTTAACATTGTTACATACTTTAACAAAGATGGTATGTGAAAGGGCTATTATTTATACTTAACTTAAGGGTTATTTGGCAGCATGACTAAAGTTGGGGGGAGGTATATGGTATGTATTAGTAGGGAGGTGATTTCAGGGAAGGACTATGTGAAAGGATTTGTGAGATTGAGAATAAGCAGTTTCAAGCATGACTTTGCAGGGAAAATGTTATAAAATGGTGTTTTTTTCTTATTAGCAATCAGCAAGGAGTGTGAAAGGCATCAGAGCTTGGCATGAGCGAGCAATCCTGAGGCCCAAGGCGTCCGGTTGGAGCCTTACATAAGCACCAACAGCTGGATCACATTTCCAGTTCAGATATTTAAAACAACACCATGAAGATCAAAATATTATTTTATCTATAGTTCATCTGTTTATATATTTATTTTTCCTTGAAATAAAAATGTTCTAAAGTTACAGTGTTTGCCACGATGCTTTGTTTAATTCATTTTTCTCGACTGAGGCAATGAAATTCCACACCATCAGATTTTCTTTCTTATACATCTGCTTAACGTTTACACTTAGTTAGAAAGCCCAATTATTCTGTATTTCACCAGAAGTTCTACGTTTTACTGATGATTTCTTTCAAAGAAAAGCTAATATTCAACTTCTTTAGGAGCTGTTACTGGAAAAAGAAGCACCAATCTTGGAGAGAAAAATAAGAATATGGTCCTTTTAATTTTGAGCCCTCCTGCAGGATCTAACTGGTGCTCATGATAAAATGTTGACTCCGTGATTTCTTCCCATACTTACATTATTACAGAGACATTCGTAATGCTCCCTCTTCAAATTAGAAACAGTGTTACATTTGCCTCTTGACAGAGTCCTGGTGCAGTATTACAGAACAAATATTCAGGCACTGAATTTATAAGTAAACCAACATTTCCTTGAATGAACGTATAGGATACTATAGTTAGTTGCATATCAAGTATAGCACAAGGGTAAGACCACATAGGAAACACCAACGATCCAGTGCACTTGTCTTTTTTTTTTTTTTGTATATTTTTTATTGGAGTTTGATTTGCCAACATATAGTGTAACATCCTGTCAAGTGCCCCCCTCAGTGCCCATCACCCAAGTCACCCCATCACCTGCCCACCTTTCCTTCCACTACCCCTTGTTCGTTTCCCAGAGTTAAGAGTCTCTCATGTTCCATCACCCTCTCTGATATTTCCCACCCATTTTCTCTCCTTTCCCCTATATTCCCTTTCACCACTTTTTATATTCCCCATATGAGTGAGACCATATAATGTTTGTCCTTCTCCGATTGACTTACTTCACTAAGCATAATACCCTCCAGTTCCATCCACATTGAAGCAAATGCTGAGTATTTGTCATTTCTAATGGCTGAGTAATATTCCATTGTATACATAGACCACATCTTCTTTATCCATTCATCTGTCGATGGACACCGAGGCTCCTGACACAGTTAGGCTATTGTGGACATTGCTGCTAGAAACATTGGGCTGCAGGTGTCCCAGCGTTTCACTACATCTGAATCTTTGGGGTAAATCCCCAGTAGTGCAATTGCTGAGTCCTAGGGCAGGTCTATTTTTAACTCTTTGAGGAACCTCCACACAGTTTTCCAGAGTGTCTGCACCAGTTCACATTCCCACCAACAGTGTAGGAGGGTTCCCTTTTCTCCGCATCCTCTCCAACATTTGTGGTTTCCTGCCTTGTTAATTTTCCCCATTCTCACTGGCGTGAGGTGGTATCTCATTGTGGTTTTGATTTGTATTTCCCTGAGGCAAGTGATGCAGAGCATTTTCTCATGTGCATGTTGGCCATGTCTATGTCTTCCTCTGTGAGATTTCTCTTCATGTCTTCTGCCCATTTCATGATTGGATTGTTTGTTTCTTTGGTGTTGAGTTTAAGAAGTTCTTTATAGATCTTGGATACTAGCCCTTTCTCTGGTACGTCATTTGCAAATATCCTCTCCCATTCTGTAGGTTGTCTTTGAGTTTTGTTGACTGTATCCTTTGCTGTGCAAAAGCTTCTTAACTTAAGTCCCAATAGTTGATTTTTGCTTTTGTTTCTCTTGCCTTCACAAATGTATCTTGCAAGAAGTTGCTGTGGCCAAGTTCAAAAAGCATGTTGCCTGTGTTCTCCTCTAGGATTTTGATGGATTCTTGTGTCACATTTAGATCTTTCATCCATTTTGAGTCTATCTTTGTGTCTGGTGCAAGAGAGTGGTCTAGTTTCATTCTTCTGCACGTGGCTGTCCAATTTTCCCAGCATCATTTATTGAAGAGACTGTCCTTTTTCATGTGGATTCTCATTCCTTCTTTGTCGAATATTAGTTGACCATAGAGTTGAGAGCCCATTTCTGGGTTCTCTATTCTGTTCCATTGATCTATGTGTCTGTTTTTGTGTCAGTACCACACTGTCCTGATGATCACAGCTTTGTAGTACAACTTGAAATCTGGCATTGTGATGCCCCCAGTTCTGGTTTTCTTTTTCAATATTTCCGGGGTCTTTTCTGATTCCACACTAATCTTAAGATGATTTGTTCCAACTCTCTGAAGAAAGTCCATGGTATTTTGATAGGTACTGCACTGAATGTGTAAATTGCCCTGGGTAGCTTAGACATTTTTCCAATATTAATTCTTCCAATCCATGAGCATGGAATATTTTTCCATTCCTTTGTTTCTTCCTCAAATTCTTTCAGAAGTGTTTTGTAGTTTTTAGGGTATAGATCTTTTATCTCTTTCGTTAGGTTTATTCCTAGATATCTTATGTTTTTGGTGCAATTGTAAATGGGATTAACTCCTTAATTTCTTTCTTCAGTCTCATTGTTAATGTATAGAAATGCCACTGGTTTCTGGGCATTGATTTTGTATCCTGCCACATGGCTAAATTGCTGTATGAGTTCTAGCAATCTTAGGGTGGAGACTTTGTGTTTTCTATGTAGAGTATCATGTCATCTGCGAAGAGGGAGAGTATGACTTCTTCTTTGCCAATTTGAATGGCTTTTATTTCCTTTTGTTGTCTGATTGCTGAGGCTAGGACTTCTATGTTGAATAGCAGTAGTGAGAGTGGACATCCCTGTTGTATTCCTGATGTTAGGGGAAAGGCTCTCAGTTTTTCCCCAATGAGAATATTTGTTGTGGACTTTTCATTGATGGCTTTAAGATGCTGAGGAATGTTCCCTTTATCCCTACACTCTGAGGAGTTTTGATCAGGAACGGATGCTGTATTTTGTCAAATGCATTTTCAAATGGCTGAGAAAATGGAAGCCCTTTGAATGTTGTGTCTGCATATCTTTGTCACGTGAGCTTCCCAGTTACTCAGTGGACGGGCCGGGCTCCTGTCAAATGCTTTCTCTGAATCTGTTGAAAGGATCATATGGTTCTTGTTTTTTCTCTTGTTATTATCTATCACGTTGATTGTTTTACCAAGGTGTTGAACCAACCTTGCATCCCGGGGATAAATCTCACTTGGTCATGGTACAATCCTCTTAATATACTGTTGGATCCTATTGGCTAGTATCTTGTTGAGAATTTTTGCCTCTGTGTTCATCAGGGATATTGGTCTATAATTCTTTTTTTGGGGGGGGTTGTCTGGTTTTGGAATTAAGGTGATGCTGGCCTCATAGAACACATTTGGAAGTACTCCATTCCTTTCTATCTTAGGGTACAGGTTTAGTAAAATAGATATTGTTTCTTCTTTAAATGTTTGATAGAATTCCCCTGAGAAGCTATCTGGCCCTGGACTTTTGTGTCTTGGGAGGTTTTTGATGACTGCTTCAATTTCCTCCCTGGTTATTTGTGTGTTCAGGTTTTCTATTTCATCCTGTTCCAGTTTTGGTAATTTGTGGTTTTCCAGAAACACATCCATTTCTTCTAGATTGCCTAATTTATTGGTGTATAGCTGCTCATAATACGTTTTTAAAATCATTTGTGTTTTCTTGGCATTGGTTGTGATTTCTTCTCTTTCATTCATGATTTTATTAATTTGAGTCTTTTTTCTTTTTAATAAGCCTGACTAATGGTTTATCTATCTTATTAATTCTTTCAAAGAACGAACTCCTGGTTTTGTTCATCTTTTCTACAGTTATTCTGGTCTCTATTTCATTGAGTTCTTCTCGAATCTTTATTATCTCTCTTCTTCTGCTTAGTGCAGGTTTTATTTGCTGTTATTTCTCCAGTTCCTTTAGATGCAAGGTTAGCTTGTGTATTTGAGTTTTTTCCAATTTTCTGAGGGATGCTTGTATTGAGATGTATTTCCCTCTTAGGACTGCTTTTGCTGTATCCCAAAGGTTTTGAATGGTTGTATCTTCATTAGTTTCTGTAAATGTTTTTAATTCTTTTCTAATTTCCTGGTTGACCCATTCATCTTTTAGTAGGATGCTCTTTAACGTCCATGTGTTTGAGTTTCTTCCAAATTTCTTCTTGTGATTGAGTTCTAGTTTCAAAGCATTGTGACCTGAAATATGCAGGGGACAATCCTAATCTTTTGGTATCAGTTGAGACCTGATTTGTGACCCAGTATATGGTATATTCTGGAGAAAGTTCCATGTGCACTTGAGAAGAATGTGTATTCAGTTGAGTTTGGATGTAAAGTTCTGTAGATATCTATGAAATCCATCTGGTCCAGTGTATCATTTAAAGCTCTTGTTTCTTGGGGATGTTATGCTTAGAGGATCTGTCATTTAATGAAAGTGGTGTCTGTTGATGTCTCCTATTATTAGTGTATTATTTTCTAAATATGTCTTTACTTTGGTTATTAGTTGATTGATATACTTGGCAGCTCCCACATTAAGGGCATAAATATTCATGATTGTTAGGTCTTCTTGTTGGATAGACCCTTTAAGTATTATATAGTGTCCCTCTTCATCTCTTACTACAGTCTTTGGGATAAACTTTAATTTATCTGATATGAGGATTGCTACCCCAGCTTTCTTTTGAGGACCATTTGAATGGTAAATGGTTCTCAAACCTTTCATTTTCAGGCTGGAGATGTCCTTAGGTCTAAAATGAGTCTCTTGTGCCACTCATCTTTAAACAGCCATTTCTCCAAAGAAAAGACAACACTGGTTTGCAAAAAGTTGAATAATCTTTTGACATTGCTCTGCATAAAGACATACAAGTGTCCCAGAATGGGGGGGGGGGGGAGAAGGTTATCACCAAGGCAGCCTCTAAAAGTGATCATTTCCCTCCTCCGCTGTCATCGGTGACATGGGAACACCCAGGTTGTGTCAGGCAGTTGGCTGGGTTTTAAAATACAGGCTCACTTTCTGTTAACGAAACGCACGTGGATGGGCCCCCCTGGCGTCAGCAGCCCATGGGTTTTTGCAGGAACAGCTTTAGTCCAAGAGGATGGTTTGATCTCAAAATGTTGAAGCAACTAAGGAAAAAAAGAGAGGGGTGATTCAAAATGGGAACAGCAGAGGACTTGCAGTGCTCTGGATGAGTGTCCTTCAGCCTCTTCTGGAGTCCATGGGCAGCAGGAGCCCAGGAAGTGGGCACAGCCATGGTATAGGACACCAGTCACCAGTCAGGGGACACAGGGGAATGCTGTGGGCCCAAAGCAGCACTAGGTCCTGCACGGGAGCCCCGCCTGTCCACTGAGCAACTGGGAAGCTCACATGACAAAACTATGCAGACACAACGTTCAAAGGGCTTCCATTTTCTCAGCCATTTCAAAACTCCAACTCCTCTGCTTCCTCTTTAGGTCTAGGTAAAGAAGGTATCAAAGGAGCAAGAAGGACAGAGGGGACAAGGTGAAATCCCAGGGTTCCCTCCCTCTAGGAATCTGAGGTGATAGAGGACTGGGGGGCGCACCACTGTTGGCAGGTGAATCAGCCAAACAGGTATCAGTGATTAATGTCCTTAATTTAAATATTCTCCATCTGTACCTGGATTCCGTTTCTTATTTCTGTGGTTCAAAAGAGAACCATCTCTACCACTCAGGGAAAAACTGAAAAGCATCTGAATAATGAGTTTTAAAGAGCACCAAAGTATCCATCCCCTAAAGCAAGAACCTCCACCATCAACGGCCCTGGCCTGATGTTCAAGGTCATGTTGGCTTAGGGAACTCAAGGCAACCTGCTCTGACGACCTGTGTCAGAGCACACGTGGGATCTTGGAGGGGACAGAGGGCCATGCTCACCAGCAGACTAGCTGCTGCCCCCTACTGCTGCCCCTGGGTCCAGAAGAAAGCCCCACTTAACAAGCATCAGTTCTGGAGAACATATAATGCCACACGAGATCCAGGCTGCCTACCATCACCCTGCCCTGACTCCCTCTCCACCCTCGTCTCCCAGGCAAAGAAGCAGGGCCCACTGACAGGTCCTAGGGTGGGCTGGGGCTCCAGGGGAGGCCACGCAGGGAGCAAGGGGCAGGAGGTAGGGGTCAGGGGCAGGGTTGATTGGGGACATATATTGAACTCCCTCCATCGTCACGTTCCAGGAGCCAAGCTGAACAACCTGTATTTAGGCAGTCCATCATGTTGTAGTATCCAGAGGGCTTTAGCAAAACATCTAACCTCTGACCTTTGGTTCTGACTTCAGAGAACTGCTTGCATATCCCCTGAAGCAGGAGAATTCACTTCAAAGCCAATGTGCCGCAGGATCTTTTTCCCTTTCTGAGTTGGCAACACTATGCTCACTAAAAAAAGTCCAAACCATACAGGAAACATACAAGCAAAAAACAAAGCCCCTTGGGACATCTGGGTGGCTCAGTGGTTGAGCGTCTGCCTTTGGCCCAGGGCGTGATCTCGGGATCCAGGATGGAGTCCCGCATTGGGCTTCCCGCAGGGAGCCTGCTTCTCCCCCTGCCTGTGTCTCTGCCTCTCTCTGTGTCTCTCGTGAATAAATAAATAAGATCTTAAAAAAACAAAGCCCCTCTTGTGCCCCGAGTCGCAATTTCCAAGGAGCTGGGTGTATCTTCTAAAAGTTCTCCTTGTGATACAAATATCTTGTTCCCAATTTTAAGGAAACAGTTTGACAGTGCACCATTAATTACAGTCCTTTCCCTTCCCAAAGCTACAGTTATGCTCCCTGTCCTGTGGGGGAAATGGCCACTTATAGGATTATGGAGAGCCCCTCGGTTACTAGTGTGCTGAGAGATTTTCTTCATGAATGTGTGTGGAATGCTATCAATTCTTTTCAGGGGTGGTCATATAATTTTTCTCCTTCAGTTAGCTACTGTGGCAAATGATATCAACAGATGTCCATGAGGTGGGCCATCCCTGCATTCCTGAATAAACCTCATGTGCTGAGGATGCACTTTTGTTTCATATGCTGCTGGATTTGGTTTGCCAACTTGTCACTTAGGATATTTTCCATCTTTGTTAATACATCAGATTGGCCAGTAGTTTTCCCTTCTCAAATTATTCTCTCCAGGTTTTGTATATCAGGGCTATGCAAGTCTCATAAAAATGAGACTTCTTTTGCTAGCCTCTGTTTGTATAAGACGATTACCTATTCTTTGAAGGTTTGATAAAACTTGTAATGAAGCTGTCTAGGTCTGGAACGTTTGGGGGTAGGGGTAAATCTTCTTACCACTGATTCCATGTATTCAGTATCTGAGGTCTATTTTCCTTTGAGTCAATTGGGCAATTCACATTTTCTAGTACATTGTACATTTTATCTAAGTCTTCAAAGCTATTAGCAAAAAAAAAGCCATTTGTGGTATTTTCTTGATTTAAAAAAAATCAATGACTGCATGTTTAGCTATGTCTCCTTTCTCATTCTTAGCACAGCTTATTTGTGCCTATTCTCTTTTTTTTTTCTTGATAATTACAAATAATGATGGTCCCCTTCTATATTTGCACAAGTGGAAATGAGGACTCTAAGGAAAAACTGCAGCAGGTACACTTGTATGTTAATAGCACCAAACAAACAAAACCCCATCACTGCCACTGAACACCCTGTTTCTGACCATCTTCCAGTGGAAGCACCGGGCAGGGCTGGCCTCTGTGCCCTCGGCTGGCACCTTGTGCTCTTGTGGTGCACCCCCCGCCCTCGTTCTTCAGGCAGCCAGAGCTGGAGAAGCAGCAAGCCCCACGGCCCACAGATTGACTCCCAGTAGGAAGTGGCCTCTGTCTGTCCAAGATGCAACTGCAGAATATATGGCAGCATTTTATGGAGCGTGGGACCTTCCTGAAAACCCAAGAGCAGCACTCAGGGCAGGTGTATGGGCAATGGCAGCTTCCACTTCTTTGGCACAGACTGTGTGTACACACAATTTTTAGTCCTCACACACCCAGAAGTAGGTATTGCGCCCAGATTGTGAATAAAGAAATAGGCTGAGCTTGGCTGAAAAACCTGCCCAGAGTGTCAGGACTAGAAAACAGCAGAACTGGGATTTGAGTCCACTTGCCCTGGAACTCACATCCATGCCGCACTGAGCTGCCGTTCACCTTAGACACGACTGGGACAGGCCAGTGTCCGCAGGGCCCACTACTCCCAGGGATGGCTGCATTGGGGGCAACATCACGGAGCTTTGCCAGCAACTTCCGCACCATGACAGACAGGGCATGGGGGGGTGACCATGTGACATCCCTGTCACTGGGCTGTCTCTCCCACCCCAACCACCCAGCTCCAGAGGTGTTCTCCTCCCATGCCTCCTGCTCTGTGCTCCCCAGCTGGGCAGTAGCCCCTCAACTTCTCCAGCTCACAGAGCTGTCTCCAAGTGCTGGCCATCCAAAATCCCTCTCCACCCCTCCCAGGCAGGCCAGGCTTCTGTAGTGCCTCATGCTCTCTTGGGCCATCCATTATCAAGGTCCCAGCCCCTCTGTGTTCCTCTCTGGGCTCTGGGAGGCCACAGGAAGGAACCCCCATGACATGTGGGGGAGACACAGGAAGGAGTCAAGACACCTGGATGGTGCCACGCATTTGCCACTCTGTGACTTTGGCAAGCGGCTCAATTCTCTGAGTGTCAGTTGCCTCCTCAATGAAATGGAGAGCCTGGGTCACCAGGTAATCTCTACATTCTTCCAATACGATGTCAATGGCACTAGCTCCCAAAGTTGGGGCCAAGGTCTTCCATGGCTAAGATATATTAATAGTAGTCTTCCTAAATTTGCAAGGAAATTTAGTAAGTAGAATTTTCTCTACTAAAGGATTTTCTTTTATAAAATTTCCTTCAAACACAATTTAGCTCATGCTACAGCATGAACAAAAATACAGCATAGGTACAAAAGCATCTATTTCAATAGCAAGAGATTAAATGTAAGGTATTTCCCAACAAAAACCAAGCCTTCCTGATATTTCACAACCTAAACAAGTTTGAGAACCACTGTGCTGTGTAAGTGGCTGGTTCACACGTCTCAGAGTGTAGCCCAGCAGTCACGGAGTCAGAATCACCCCCCAATAGCCTGACCCCAGGCCCACCAAATTACTATCTCTGCAGCGGACCCAGGAACCTGTATTTTAAGGAGTTTCCTAATGCCTTTGCTGCTCCACAACATTGGAGGACCACTAGTTTGACACTTTCCCATTCGCTTGTGTCGAGAGCTCCTTGTGTGATGAAGAGCTGAGTTCTCAGGCCCCTGTAGACAACCGCAACATGCACACCTCCTAATCCTTCAGGCCTCCAAGGGCCCCAACTGCTGTCCCAGGGTTCCAAGGAGAAAAGAGTTTTGGTGAGTAGTTAGGGGACCGACGGGGGTGGCACTTTAAAATATAAAAGGGAGAGACTTCTGGGTGGCTTAGCGGTTGAGCAGCTGCCTTCTGGTCAGGTCGTGATCCTGGAGTCCTGCCTTTGGCTCAGGTCATGATCCTGGAGTCCTGAGATCAAGTCCTACATCTCCCTGCGGGGAGCCTACTTCTCCCTCTGCCTGTGTCTCTGCCTCTCTGTGTCTCTTATGAATAAATTAAATTTTTAAAAATCTTAAAATATAAAAGAGATTTAACATGAAGCTCTTGCTTTTGAGCTTTCAAAATCGCTTCTCCTTCCCACCCAAGTCTTCCTCTGGTAGAGCTCAATAAAAAGGCCGAGGCAGAAGGCCGACCTCTGGCCCCCACATGCCTACCTGGATGATGACGAGATGGATCTCCAGCTCCGCAATTCTCCGCCCAATGCAACTCCGAACCCCGTACCCAAAGGGGATGGACCCAAAGTTGTCAACTCGGTCCAGGCTTCCCTTTCGCAGCCAGCGCTCTGGCCAGAACTCCTTGGCCCGAGGGAAGTTTTCATCCTCGTAGGACGTGGCGTAGTGGCAGAGGGCCAGCTGGGTCTGAGGACACCATTTGCAACAGAAAAGAAATAAAGAATAGGATCAGGCAAAAGCAAAGCAGAGGCCAGAACCCCCTCCCACTCCACCCCCTGGTTGGACAGTCCCTACAGAAGTACTTCTGGCCAGGAGGAGCCATGTAAAGACCCCCAGGGCAGCAGTCCTCCTGCTGTGGATGCACACCCCTTGTGCCCGGGGAAGCCACCCAGGTGATTCAAGGCTGTCCATCCTCTCCCCACCCCCTCCACAGCTGCTGGTCCGCGGGCCTCTGGGGGAGACAGGAGAGAGGCCTGCAAGGGACAGAAACATCTGGCTTTGCTTTTCGCAGGGCAATAAGCACTTCCTTGCTTTCAAAGCCCCATCTTCATCATAAAACACATGCAGAAGGAAAGGAAACTCCTGACATGTGCTTGCATGCAAGGACTTCCTACACACAGCAGATCTCCCACTCAGCCGCCACGGCGGAGCCACCCCCACACCCCGGCAGCTCAACTCACGCCTTTGGGAATCAGGTACCCCCCAACGACCAGGTCTTCCTGGGTGACCCTGCCGTTTCCCGGCAGCACTGGAAACAGCCTGGAAGAGAATCAATGAAAGTGGGAATGGGGTGGTCACTTATACTTTTTTTTTTTTTTAAGGATTTTATTTATTTATTCATGAGAGAGAGGCAGAGACACAGGCAGAGGGAGAAGCAGGCTCCATGCAGGGAGCCTGACGCAGGACTCGATCCCGGGACTCCAGGATCACACCCTGGGCTGAAGGTGGCGCTAAACCGCTGAGCCACCCGGGCTGCCCTGGGTGGTCACTTTTAATGTACTAAACTTTCAAAAGTCTGGATGTTTTGCTACTTTCAGTTTTCGAAAATGTAACACACGGTCCACTTTCAACTAAGAAATCTCGTAAGGACCTTCATGGCTCCTTAGCTCTGGCCCATGCGTATTCTGAGGAATGGGGAAAGCAGGTTCCCCGGTCAAAAGTGTTTAGGAAATACAAAGCAGAGGCTTGAATGTGCTATTGCTTCCCAGTAGGGATCATCCCGAGTTTGGGACATTTACATGGGCACAGGACCCACAGGAAACACATTTTGAGAAATGCTATACTTCAGCTTTTGGATTGACTCAGAGAGGCAATCTGAAGAAAACTCTGAATAAAACTATTGACAAGGGATCCCTGGGTGGCGCAGCGGTTTGGCGCCTGCCTTTGGCCCAGGGCGCGATCCTGGAGACCCGGGATCGAGTCCCACATCGGGCTCCCGGTGCATGGAGCCTGCTTCTCCCTCTGCCTGTGTCTCTGCCTCTCTCTCTCTCTCTCTGTGACTATCATAAATAAAAATTAAAAAAAAAAAATTAAAAAAAAAAAACTATTGACAAATACCAGTAAACACACAGCTAGCTTCCCCCTCACCCTGGCCAGGTTAAGCATGTTGTAGATTGAGGATGCACCATAATTTGAAACGCCACAATCAAGCCAAGTTTAAAAGAATTATTGTAGTGTATACCATGTACCCACCTCTGCTCTTCCTCATGGCAGTTCCTCCACAGAGGAACACTGTGCTCAGAATCCTTGAACCTCAAAGGAGGAAGAAATTTCCCTGGCCACCTGATCCTACCTCCCACCTAAATCCACCCAAAGCCAACCACTTCCCCACGTCCGGGCTTTTCTGGGTGTTGGTAAAACCCTGCCGAGAAGTGAGTGACTGAGGCTATGGGGAGTCTCCAATCCACATAAGAACCACAGTAAGCAGATTTGGTAATTAACCAAACAGCTCAAAATATTTTCCTGATCAATTTTGTTCTGCTTTACTTTTGGAGGAACAGAAACCAGGGAGTACTGATCCAGGAGCATGCTGGGGAACTTGGTGAACCAAATGAGTAAAGCAGGTACGATGCCTGGTGACAGCTCCAAAGAGCTTTATGAAGAACAATTAATATTTCAGACCGTAAAACAGAACAGCCTTTCTGCTCTTCTGACAAGGGCAGAGAGGAAACAAAGGTAGTTATAAACATCCCCTTCTTAAACACTGCGGCCACTGAAGGTTGTTGGAGCATTTGCTTTGGACCTGGTTTTTAAGTCAAAAGCATAAATCATCATGATAAGGAATCAGACTTAAAAGACAGTTTTGGACGTGAATTTTGGTGAGCTTTTTACCTCAAGGTTTCCTTCAGCAGAGCTCTGACCAGTGGGACTTTGGGGACGTCAGCTGCCGTTGGGATGTGCCTCTCCCCCAGATTCTTAACGATCTCCTGGTACAGGGTCTGCTGCACTTGTGGGTGCCTGGCGAGGAGATACACTGCCCAGGATAACGTGAACGAAGTCTAATAAAGAAATCAGCAGACACACACAAGATGAGTAATGCCAAGGATTTAAGTAGCAGGCAACATAGACATGAAGTCACATAAGCATTAGCACTGGGCAGAGTCACATTCATACAACTCTATCTGAGCACGTAAGGTCTTGCCCAAACAAAAGGTGATTTTCCCTAATTCATGCCAGAAAAAAAAAAACAAATATTTTTGGAAAGCAACATCAACTATGTGATTCAATGTCCTTCAATAAAGGACCACAGGAGAGATTATTTTAGAACGTTTTTGGATCATTTAAGAGCAATCCTCTTCAATGGAGTCTGAGAGGACCTAAAGATGCTGGTCAAGCCTGCAAGTTGTGTCCGGAACTTTCTGTGACCTTTTCTGCAACAGTCATCTGTTTTTTGCTAGAAAGGGCCAGACTGCCTATCAGTCCAAAACCATTCAGTATGGAACTTCAAGAGCCCACGATGGCTGGGTGGGGCCCGCTTGGTCATCACATCTGGGAGGGGGAGGTCACTATTTGTCAGCCACTGTTTCCATGCACTTCTCAGCCTGAAGGATTTAATAGGTAATTTATGCAAAACAGTATCATTTTTTATATCACGTCTCAGACTGAAGAATTACATTTCTGGTTATTGAGAATAATTCTATTTTATGCTCCTAGGTTCTAAAACTCTCACTACATGCTCACTATTATCTATGTGACTATATTTCACTCTCTTATAAACAAGGATATTCCACAGTATAAATGTCTTCTCTTTTACCTAAAAACAAAATCTAAAGTCAGTAGGCCATACTGATATCATTTCCCTATAATAGATATTATATGTTTTTAGAGGGCAAGCTCTTCTGTAATATATACATAATGCACAAGTCCTTCCTTATAAATGATAAGGAAATAATTTATAAATTTCTATTAAAATCTAATTTCTGTGGAAAAACCAAATGCAGTATATACATAGAATGGAATACTATATTTGTACCTCATAGATACTGTGGGTTGGGCTCCAGACCACCACAATAAAACGAGGATCACAATAAAGTGAGTCTCAAATGAATCTTAGGTTTCCTAGTACACATAAAAGTAATGTTTACACTGCACCACAATCTATTAAGTATGCAATAGCATTGTGTCTAAAACAACAATGTACCCACCTTAATTTTAAAATACTTCATTGCTAAAAAATGATAACCGGTCATCTGAGCTTTCAGCAAGTCTTAATCACCCACTGAGCAGACCAGGGATTCTATTATATATTATTATAACAAATATAATATATGTTTATATATTATATATTATTACAAATATAATATGTACTATATATTTGTTATAATGAATATAATAATTAAAATGTTTGAAATATCCTGAGAAATAGCAAAATGTGACACGGAGCCGACAGACTTGCTTAATGCAGGGTGGCTACAAACCTTTAATTTGTAAAGAACAAAACAAAACAAAACACACACACACATACATACAATCTTCGAGGTACAATAAAGTGAGGGATGCCTGTATGCAACTATATCAGTGAATCCTGAAATCATTTGCTAAGTGAATGAAGCTAGATGCAAAATACACACTGCATGATTCCATTTCTATAAATTCCTAGAAAAGTGAGAACTGATGCTCAGCATCAGAAAGCAGTTCAGTGGTTGCCAGGGGCAGGGGTGTCAGGAGAGATAGACTGAAATGAGGGTAAGTAAATTTCAGGGATGGTAGAAATGTTTAGGATCTTGACCGTGGCAGTGGTTTCATAAATGATTGCATTTGTGTTTATCCTGTATCTGCCAACAATTTGTTATCAAATTGTACGGTTTAAAAGGATGCAGTTTCTTTTGCATAAATTATACTGCAATAAAGCTTTTTTAAGTAATATGTTAGAAAATGAATATGAAGTTGTCTGATGCACCCTTCACCCGCCTCTGGTAGGAATGGTCCTTCCTTTCTGAGCTCCACCTCGTGTGATGCTCGTAGTTACCACCAGGGGGCAGGAGGGGAAATGCACCCAAATCCGCTTAGAGGTGAGGCCATCCGGTCACTCATCCCTTCCTGGTTAGGCAAACCTACATCACCCACTGCATTCAACGGGCTGATAAGAATTTTCATTGATCATATTGATTTCATTGGTTAGCTTGATAGATGGTTTTGTTTTATTGTTGTAGAAGATCCATAAGAATGAGTTTATACTCTTTTTTTTTTTTTTTTTTTTTTTTTTTTTTTGCTTTTACATGTTTACATGAGATTATAATAAAAATAATGTCAACCCTGGGTGGGGGTAGTTCTTCCTTTAAACAGGTTTGTGCCTCAGTCCAGTTCAGGAAGCACTCGTGTAAAGGAAAACCTTGGAGGTGAGGAGCTTAGTTGTTTAGTTTTGAAGGGCTTTGGAAAGAGTAAAGCACCAGGCAAATCTTAATTATTTCACTCAATGAACTTTTCTTCCACCAGATACTAAAAGCCTGGCCCTGCTTGCCTCTGTTTCACTACTTCTTTTTAGCAAATTTTAAAATTTTTCTGTGTGGAACCGGGATGCCTGGGTGGCTCTGTGGTTGGGCAGTCTGCCTTTGGCTTAGGTTGTGATCCTGGGCTCCTGGAATCAGGCTTCCTGCAGGGAGCCTGCTTCTTCTCCCTCTGCCTATGTCTCTGCCTCTCTCTGTGTGTCTCTCCTGAATAAATAAATAAAATCTTTAAAAATAATAATAAAATAAAATTTCTCTGGTTATATACCCCCATGTATATCATTTTTCATACATGAATAAAGGTATCCTATTACATATGTTTTGGGAGGAAACTGGACTCCCTTTGCCCCACAGCACCCTCCCATCCAGGTGACCCATGTTGACAACTCAGTGTGTAACCTCCATACTTCCTCCACACTCATAAGGTCACATACAGACACAGATATGCACACAGATGGGCAGGGGCCATGCCACCATTTGTTTTACCAACAGGAGCACAGCATATACAGTTTTCTGCATCTTCATGTCTCACTTAACAACAGGGGATGGAATTACCACCCAGTCAACTGGCAGTGCTTTGTTTCATTCTGATATTCCTCCTTCCTTGGTCATAGTAGATTATTCACCTGCCACAATAAATCCGTTCATTGGGATCTTATTTAAGATTGATAGGCAAATATATTCCTAAGTCAAACTGTTTGTTACACTTTTCTTTCTTTATGCTCTCTTTAGCAGATTTTGGTTTAAGAGTTATGGTGGCTTTATAAAATTAATTGGGAAGTTCTCCATGACCTGCAATATTTTAAACGATGAATAAAGTTTTTAACATCTGTGCCTTCTTCATTTCTGAGATTATGAAGCAATGGACCAACGTTTGCAAATCGGGAATGATTTTTAAATTTTAAAACACATTGTTGCTTTGTGTGCATGATAACTAAATGGGGGTTACCTTTTTTGCAGAATTATGGTTTTATGTTTTCAAATACATGTATATTGGGCACCTGGGTGGCTCAGTTGGTGAAGTGTCTACTTTTAGCTCAGGTCATGATCTCAGGGTCCTGGGACAGAGCCCCAGGTCGGGGAGTGGAGGTGGGGGTTAGGGGTGGGTCCCTGCTCAATGGGGAGTCTGCCTCTCCGTCTCGCTCTGCCCCTGCTCGTGCTTTCTCATGAACTCACTCTCTCTCAAATAAATAAATAAAATCTAAATAAATAAATGATACAATAAAATACATGCATATTATTTAAAAGTTAGATTTTTCTCCTGGAGACTTTCAGCAGTAAAGCAAATGTTCAGTTAGTGCAAACACATATGAGATTACTAGCAAAGAACACTCGTAAAACAATCAATGTGATTCATCATATCAGCAAGAGAAAAACCAAGAACCATATGATCCTCTCATTAGATGCGGGGAAAGCATTTGACAAAATACAGCATCCATTCCTGATCAAAACTCTTCAGAGTGTAGGGATAGAGGGAACATTCCTCAACATCTTAAAAGCCATCCACGAAAAGCCCACAGCAAATATCATTCTCATTGGGGAAGCACTGGGAGCCTTTCCCCTAAGATCAGGAACAAGACAGGGATGTCCACTCTCACCACTGCTATTCAACATAGTACTGGAAGTCCTAGCCTCAGCAATCAAACAAAAAGACATTAAAAGCATTCAAATTGGCAAAGAAGAAGTCAAACTCTCCCTCTTCGCTGATGACATGATACTCTACATAGAAAACCCAAAAGCCTCCACCCCAAGATTGCTAGAACTCATACAGCAATTCGGTAGCGTGGCAGGATACAAAATCAATGCCCAGAAATCAATGGCATTTCTATACACTAACAATGAGGCTGAAGAAAGAGAAATTAAGGAGTCAATCCCATTTACAATTGCACCCAAAAGCATAAGATACCTAGGAATAAACCTAACCAAAGAGGTCAAGGATCTATACCCTCAAAACTATAGAACACTTCTGAAAGAAATTGAGGAAGACACAAAGAGATGGAAAAATATACCATGCTCATGGACTGGCAGAATTAATATTGTGAAAATGTCAATGTTACCCAGGGCAATTTACACGTTTAATGCAATCCCTATCAAAATACCATGGACTTTCTTCAGAGAGTTAGAACAAATTATTTTAAGATTTGTGTGGAATCAGAAAAGACCCCGAATAGTCAGGGGAATTTTAAAAAAGAAAACCATACCTGGGGCATCACAATGCCAGATTTCAGGTTGTACTACAAAGCTGTGGTCATCAAGACAGTGTGGTACTGGCACAAAAACAGACACATAGATCAATGGAACAGAGTAGAGAACCCAGAAGTGGACCCTGAACTTTATGGTCAACTAATATTCGATAAAGGAGGAAAGACTATCCACTGGAAGAAAGACAGTCTCTTCAATAAATGGTGCCGGGAAAATTGGACATCCACGTGCAGAAGAATGAAACTAGATCATTCTCTTGCACCAGACACAAAGATAAACTCAAAATGGATGAAAGATCTAAATGTGAGACAAGATTCCATCAAAATCCTAGAGGAGAACACAGGCAACACCCTTTTTGAACTCGGCCACAGTAGCTTCTTGCAAGATACATCCACGAAGGCAAAAGTAACAAAAGCAAAAATGAACTATTGGGACTTCATCAAGATAAGAAGCTTTTGCACAGCAAAGGATACAGTCAACAAAACTCAAAGACAACCTACAGAATGGGAGAAGATATTTGCAAATGACGTATCAGATAAAGGGCTAGTTTCCAAGATCTATAAAGAACTTTTTTTTTTTTTTTTTTTTTTTTTTATAAAGAACTTCTTAAACTCAACACCAAAGAAACAAACAATCCAATCATGAAATGGGCAAAAGACATGAACAGAAATCTCACAGAGGAAGACATAGAAATGGCCAACACGCACATGAGGAAATGCTCTGCATCACTTGCCATCAGGGAAATACAAATGAAGACCACAATGAGATACCACCTCACACCAGTGAGAATGGGGAAAATTAACAAGGCAGGAAACCACAAATGTTGGAGAGGATACGGAGAAAGGAGAACCCTCCTGCACTGTTGGTGGGAATGTGAACTGGTGCAGCCACTCTGGAAAACTGTGTGGAGGTTCCTCAAAGAGTTAAAAATAGACCTGCCCTACGACGCAGCAATTGCACTGCTGGGGATTTACCCCAAAGATACAGATGCAATGAAACGCCGGGACACCTGCACCCCGATGTTTCTAGCAGCAATGTCCACAATAGCCAAACTGGAAGGAGCCTCGGTGTCCATCGAAAGATGAATGGATAAAGAAGATGTGGTTTATGTATACAATGGAATATTCCTCAGCCATTAGAAATGACAAATACCCACCATTTGCTTCAACGTGGATGGAACTGGAGGGTATTATGCTGAGTGAAGTAAGTCAATCGGAGAAGGACAAACAGTGTATGTTCTCATTCATTTGGGGAATATAAATAATAGTGAAAGGGAATATAAGGGAAGGGAGAAGAAATGTGTGGGAAATATCAGAAAGGGAGACAGAACGTAAAGACTCCTAACTCTGGGAAACGAACTAGGGGTGGTGGAAGGGGAGGAGGGCGGCGGGTGGGGGTGAATTGGTGACGAGCACTGAGGGGGGCACTTGACGGGATGAGCACTGGGTGTTATTCTGTATGTTGGTAAATTGAACACCAATAAAAAATTAATTCATTAAAAAAAAAAGAGAGACTACTAGCAAAGGCCCCGGCTTAGTTGTGTTTTGCTTATGGAGAAGAGAGAAAGGCCAAGACACTTACCGTGTCGACACCGGCCAGCAGCATCTCTGTCATGTTGGCATAGATCTCCTCCAGCGTCAGCTCCTGACTGAGGAAGAGGCATGTGAGCAGCCCCCCTCTTACCCTCTCCCCGCGGTCCATGTGGCACTGTATGTCCTTCAGCTTATTGTCAACATGGATTTGGCCTGTTTGAAAAGAGTTATTTCCTTTGAAAGTTTTGGCTGAGAATAATCTAATCTTCCCAACAGATGAATCTGTGGCAGGTTCCAAAGCAAATGAAACCCAGATTGATTTACCATCATTAACCTGAGAAGCTCATGAATATGCTTGTTTGTATAAATGAATGAAAAGTTAAAGACAAGCTAAGCATCTCTTCCTCTCTGAAAATAATGCAGAAGGTATTTGAAAATGTTTGCTTTACTCATCAAAGAGCCAAGAAAGCTTTGGAGTAACAAGAATACAGATCTCTTTGTTCTTTTTTTTCCACTATGTTTCCAGAAGGGAGAATGGAATGAGTGTAAAGGCCATGTTACCATAAAAAGATAGTGGCATATTAAATCCATCAGAACTAATATACTCAAATGAAAGTTGGCCTTCAAAAGACACTATGGGACACTTCTTTCAACGTTAGTGTTGTTCTAAAAACATTGTTCTAATAAACATTTTGGAAATCTTTTCTTTTTGGAAATTCTTTTTTTTTTTATAAAGATTTTATTTTTTTTTTTATTTTTATTTGTTTATGATAGTCACAGAGAGAGGGAGAGAGAGTCAGAGACACAGGCAGAGGGAGAAGCAGGCTCCATGCACCGGGAGCCCGACGTGGGATTTGATCCCGGGTCTCCAGGATCCCGCCCTGGGCCAAAGGCAGGCGCCAAACCGCTGCGCCACCCAGGGATCCCTGGAAATTCTTTTTTAGTGAAATGTTTAGCTATGTAGGAAAACTAATCTTGTTTGCTGGGTTTGAAGAAAGTATTCTTTCCCAGTTTGTTTTGCCAGGTAAGAGACAGAGGAATTTGTCTCTTTCCAAAAAGCTGCAAACGAGAATGTTCGAGTGAATGTGCACAGGCCCAAACACTGTCTGCGTTTCAAGCACTGATAGAATTATTAGACTAAAGACATCATCTTCTTACACAACATTTACTTGCATATATCAGCGCTAGCCTGTTTGTCACAATAAAAAGAATTTAAAAATGAGAAACCTATCATGTTGTCTACAGTAGCAACCCACATGCTTCTTGTCATCTGAGAAGCTGATCTAAACAGCTGATCCAGGGGCATCTGGGTAGCTCAGTGGGTTAAGCCTTCCACTCAGGTCATGATCCCAGGGTCCTGGGATGGAGCCCACATCAGGACTCCCTGCTCAGTGAGAAGTCTGCTTCTCCCTCCCCTTGCTCTTATGCATACTTGCTCTCCCTCCTCTCAAATAAATAAAATCTTAAAAAATAAATAAATAACCGGTCCAAATAACACGCAACTGCATGAGACCACCACCCACAGCATCACCCTTCTGGCTGCATGAGCATCAGATACACCATGAGAGCCACGCAACTGTATCAACTAGTGAGACAACAGGTGCCCCTCGAGTCTTCTCTTACTGAATTTGAAGAGTCCGTCCCAGGACCTGCAGAACTCCAGCCAGGGTTTGGGGATGAGAGGGCGGAGCCACCTGGGGATGGCGCCCGCATACATGGAGGTCTTGAACATGCTGAACATGAGCCCCAGAGCCTCAATGTAGTCCACGGTGGGCTGCGGGACACTGTTCTCCAGGCAGCCCAGGCGGCTTTCATAGAGGATGGTGGCCACCCCTGCACGGGAAGGAGAGTTTAAGTAAGTCAATTGGAGAAGGACAATCATCATATGGTTTCATTCATACAGGGAATATAAGAAATTGTGAAAGGGATCATAGGGGAAAGGAGGGAACTGAGTGGGAAAAATTAGAGAGGGAGACAAACCATGAGAGACTCCTAACTCTGGGAAATGAACAAGGGGTAGTAGAAAGGGAGGTGGGTGGGGGGTTGGGGTAACCGGGTGATGGGCACTGAGGAGGACACTTGATGGGATGAGCACTGGGTATTAGACTATATGTTGGCAAGTCAAACTTCAATTATATATATATATATGTAATAAACCCTCATCTGCTACATGACTTGCAGTGTCGATATGCAATATCTAGCCATAAAAGTAAGTTTCAAAAGCAATCGAGGTGACTTCCTTGAGCCAGGCTCTGCTATGCTCTATCACTGCAGGATTTCTTCACCACATCCTGAGCTTACAAGGCTCTGAGTATTCAGTGCTGATGGCCAGTGGGGAGGTCACTCCTGCCTGGCAGGGCTCGGCTGCATCACACTCCCCTCCCTTCCCTCTCGATGGTTTGTTCAAGACCCAAGATGCAAAGCCCCCAACCTCTCGGCCCACTGGCCCAATGCTGGAGAATCGAAAGGTGGCTCCTCTGGGCCACCAAGTGGGGACCCCCAGGCCCAGAGAGCCATAGGAACAGAGGAAACAGCCTCAATGAATCAGGACAAAGCAGGATTTCCCACTGTGTTTACAACTCAGCTCTCTGTTGATTTGGTTACTCCATTCGGGGAGCATTAATAGAACTTTAAAAAGTTAACTTAAAATTTAAATTTGAAGTAAGGTAAGCTCACTTTTAAAAAAGGATGATGCTGGGATCCCTGGGTGGCGCAGCGGTTTGGCACCTGCCTTTGGCCCAGGGCGCGATCCGGGAGATCCGGGATCGAATCCCACGTCAGGCTCCCGGTGCATGGAGCCTGCTTCTCCCTCTGTCTACGTCTCTGCCTCTCTCTGTGTGTGTGTGACTATCATAAATAAATAAAAAATTAAAAAAAAAAAAAAAGGATGATGCTGATAGAAAGTCCTTAATGGAAAAAAGCAAAGTACAGAACAACCTGTTTGGTACGCTACTATTCTGTTTTGGTTTTTTAAGTAAAAAGAACATTCACATGTATCTCCTTGCATGTGCATAAAGTATCTCTTGAAGAAACTGGTAACCTCCCCAGCTCAGGGGAGAGGAAGAGGGAGGGGACTTTTCAATGACTACCTTTGGGTTTGATTTTCGATTTTAGGACATGGATGGGAATGTCCTGCCCATCCCACATTTTAAAAGCTATAATAACTAGAGTAGAGGCCCTCTAAACTTCTACTCTGTTTTCAACAAACTGTGCTAAAGCAAAATGTGTGATAATTAGGAGCATGATTCTTGAGTTAAAAAGACCTGGATTTGGAGCACTTGGGTGGCTCCGTGGTTGAGCGCCTGCCTTCGGCTCAGGTTGTGATCCCCAGGTCCTGGGATCAAGTCCCACACTGGGCTCCCCTCAGGGAGTCTGCTTCTCCCTCTGCCTATGTCTCTGCCTCTCTCTGTATCTCTCATGAATAAATAAAATCTTTAAAAAAGGGGGGGGCCTGGATATGAAATTAAGTTTCTGCCACTAAAAATGAGGGCTGTTTTCCAGTTTCCCCACTTATAAACCTGTGGCGGTGGTACATCTGGCACAGTTAGCACCGTGAGAGCTATGTGTGTGTATGCACAGGGCTCAGCACAATGCCCGCAGGGACACAGGACATGCCCAGTGGATGAGAACTACTATTTTGGGCAAATGTCCTTTCTTCCATCTATCTCCTGACTTCACCTCACCTTCCATTGAATATTTGAAGAAAAGCTCATTGACATTGGTCACAGTTTCTCCATCTTCTGCCTGGCTCTTGAGAATGTAGATTCTTTTAATTAAATCAGCAATAACTTGGTTGATTTCTCCTGAAAAAATGGCCACATCTCTCGGTTTCAGAATTCTTTGTCTCAATACACGTCTCATCTTGAGCCACTGTTCACCCTCCCTAGAAGAATAAAGCGAGTTTCAGATAATCTTAATAATCTTACTTCCACTGATATTCTGGAAAAGAACTCGGTGAAACTCTGAGAGTCTCTCCAGCAATAAAAAGCCAACGAGATCTGCCGATCCAAATGGAATTAAGATACTGTGTGGGGAGAAGGGATAAATTCAACCTTGCATTCTCTTCCCCTTGACACAAACTTTAAGGGGGAAAATTGCCACTGGGAATCATCTTTATGAAAGTAATATGATTTCCTTTGAAAAACCTTGCCAGAAGATTATAATAAAGAGACATGAAGCTGTTGTGATTAGCAAAAGAGAAAAAGTTTTATGTGTATGAACTCCTAAGCCCTGGAAAGAGCTCCTGGGCAGATAGTTGATGCCAAGCCGCAGGTGATGGCACAGAGAATAGAGTTTTTGCGGCATTTCACCATTCCCCTCCAGGGCTGGGTCAATGGGGAGGAGGTGTTTGGTTATTTCTTTCAGAGCAGAAGTTGAGGGATTCTGGTAACATCCAGTCCCTATGATTAGCTCTCAGAGGGCAGAGAGGTGTTGATGAGTCTTGTTTACAAATAATAATCACAGCCTGTTAGGAGACAGGAACATCATCACATGGCATTCCATGCAGGAAGGCTCTTAGCCCCTCTTCAGTGTCTCCTAAAGCAGCTGCCTGCCTCACCTCCAACCCCCTCGCCTGCCCACAGATAGGCTCTGCGAGCCTCCCTCCCTTGGTTGTCACTGAGAGGATACCTACAGTCTCAGAGCACTGCTTGGGGAACAGTTCCTCCCCTGCAGTTCCTCCCCAGTTCCTGCAGGCTAGTGTGACCTGACTTTGTCCCTGCCATCAAACCTCTTCCCAGAGGAGAAGGGACAGGGCCCTTCTGCACTAGTATTTAAAAGATCACACAAAGAGGCTGTCTTGACACAATTCCACTGAGAGTTCTGCAATTTATTAAAGATTGATTTTTAAAGCTCAGCATCCAGGCAGGAGTCTCCCTGGGCTCCCCACTCCCACCCATGGCTCGCCCAGGCCACATACTCACGCTGAGATGAGCCCGGTGGATCTGCCTCGTAAGTGTCGGTACTCCTGCCAGGACTCCATGTTGGCTCTCTGGGGTGTGGCCCCCTCTGCTCGGAGCACCTGAGCCACCATGTCTCGGTCTGCAATAGATACTACAAACTGAGGACCAAAGTGAGACTTGAAGATTTTTCCATATTCCCGTGTGTGCTTCTGCTGCAATACCATGGAGACACCAAAAAAGGAAAAAATACACAGATATGATATACCTTTGACATAAACATTTGTTTTAGGGTAGCAGAAAATTGGGGCAGAGGAAAGCTCTACATTACACAGATCTCAACCAGAGTTGTAACATTACATACTCCTGAGAGAAATGTACTTTCACATCAATAATCATATTCACATAAGTTTTCTTATTTTTTTAAAATTTTATCTATTTATTCATAGAGACACAGAGAAAGAGAGAGGCAAAGACACAGGCAGAGGGAGAAGCGAGCTCCATGCAGGGAGCCCGACGTGGGACTTGATCCCAGGTCTCCAGGATCACACCTCGGGCTGCAGGCGGCGCTAAACCCCTGAGCCACTGGGGCTGCCCAAGTTTTCTTATTCTTTAGAGCTATGTTTTCAACAATACTTAGCTATGTAGAGCAATAAGAGAGAAATGTCATCATGGATGGAGATGAACTGCAGAGCCTTTGATTCCCTGTGCTAAAAAGACTGCCAACCCCTGTCCCAGGCCCTTACTGGCTCCACCACCCTGTTCTGAAGAGAGAGAGCCCTCTGCAGGCAATCTGTAATGAACATGTGGCCCCCAGCGAGAAAATGAAAGAAACAGCATCCAGATTAGAAAGAGAGAAGTAATGCTACCTCTAATCATAGATGACATGATTTGACATACAGAAAATTCTAAGGAATCCACTAAAAGACTATCAGAACTAATAAACAAGTTCAGCAAGCCTGCAAGATCTAAGATCAATATACAAAAGTCAGTTGTATTTCCACACATTAGCAATGAATAATCCAAAACAAAAATTAAGAAAAGTATAATAGCATCAAAAATAATAAAATCCTTAGAAATAAATTTTTTTAAAAAGTGCAAAATTTATATTTCAAAAGCCATAAGAGATCATTGAAAGAAATTAAAGAACACCTAAATAAATAGAAAGATATCCCATGTTCATGGATTGGAAGACTTAATAGTATTAAGATGGGAATACTCCCTAAATTCACCCATAAATTCAATATAATCTCTATCAGAATTTCAGTTGACTTCTTTGTAGAGAATTTACAAGCTTGAAATTCATATGGAAATGCAATGGGCCAAGAACAGCAAAAACTACCCCGAAAAAAAAGAGCAAAGTTGAAGCATTCCATTTACTCTGTTTCAAAACTTGCTGCGAAAGCAACAGTAATCAAGGCGGCATAGTACTGGCATGAGGATAAACATCTAAACCACTGGAGGAGGGGATCCCTGGGTGGCTCAGCAGGTTTAGCCCCTGCCTTTGGCCCAGGGCGTGATCCTGGAGTCCCAGGATCGAGTCCCGCATCGGGCTCCCGGCATGGAGCCTGCTTCTCCCTCCTCCTGTGTCTCTGCCTCTCTCTCTCTCTCTCTCTATGTCTATCATAAATAAATAAATAAATAAATAAATAAATAAATAAATAAATCTTAAAAAAAAAAAAAACCACTGGAGGAGAATTGAGAATCCAGAAATAAATCCATATATCTCTGGCCAATTGATTTTCAACAGTGTGCCAGTGCCAAGACAGTTAAATAGGGGAAAGAACAGTCTCTTCAACTAATGGTGCTGGGACACCTGGATATCTACAGGCAAAGAATGAATTTATACCCTTCTCTCATACCAGATATAAAAATTACCTCAAAAGGGTTCAAGCCCTAAATATAAGAGCCAAAACCATAAAATTCTTAGAAGAAAAGATAGGGGTAAATCCTCATGAACCTTGGATTTGGTAATGATGTCTTAAGATACAATATCAAAACCACAAACAAGAAAAGAAAAAAATAGAAAATTGGACTTCATCAAAATTTAAAACTTTTGTTTCAAAGGATACTATGAAGAAAGTAAAAATAATCCCCAGAATTGAGAAACTATTTGCAAAGCACATATCTGATAAGAGACTTGTATGGAAAATATATATATTGAAAAAAACTATTACCGACTCAATAAAACAATGAACCAATTAAAGATTGGGCAATTATTTGAATGGACATTTCTCTAAAGACGATATACAAATGGATAACAAGCAGATGAAAATAAGCTCAACATCATTAGTCATCAGGGAAATGCAAGTCATAATCATAATGAGATGGCACTTTACACCCCACTAGAATGGTTATAGTCAAAAGGATAGGTAATAACAAGCCCTGACAAGGATGTGGAGAAATCACAACCTCTTACACCACTGGTTGAAATGTACACAGTGCAGCCACTTCAGAAACAGTCTGGCAGTTCCTCAAAAGGTTAAATACAGAGTTACATTTGATCCTGAAATCCCACTCCTAGAAATATATCCAAAGAAATGAAAATATATATCTATACAAAAACAAACATATTGAATGTTCATAGCATCATTATTCACTATTAGCAAAAAGGTGGAAAAAATCTGCATGCCTGTCAACTGATAAATGGACAAGCAAATGTTGTATGTCCCTATGGTGGAATGTTATTTATACCTAAAAAAGATGAGGTGTGGGGCAGCCCAAGTGGCTCAGCGGTTTAGCGCTGCCTTCAGCCCAGGGCCTGATCCTGGGGTCCTGGGATCGAGTCCCATGTCAGGCTCCCTGCACAGAGTCTGCTTCTCCCTCTACCTGTATCTCTGCCTCTCTCTCTCTCTCTCTCTCTCTCTCTCTCTGTGTCTCTCATGAATAAATAAATAAAATCTTAAAAAAAAAAAAGATGAGGTGCTATACACACCACAACAAAATTGAACCTTGAAAATGTGATTCTCAGTGAAAGAAGCCAGACACAAAAGACCACATATTTTGATTCCACTTATATGAAATGTTCAGAATAGGCCAGTCTATAAAGACAGAAAGTAAATTAGTGGCTGCTTATGGCTGGAGGGATGGAAAGTTGGGGAGTGATAGCTAAAAGAAACAATATGGGGTTTCTTTTTAAGGTTATGAACATGTTCTAAGATTGACTGGGGTGACTACGATGGTAGTGAATTAGATCTCAATGGCACTGTTACCAAAAAACAAAGAGAAATCACAATAAATGTAAATGGGTTAAATAAGTGAACAAACAAATAAATAAGAGAGAGAGAGAGTACCCTCCAGCCTGGCTCACCATGGCAGAGCCAGGGCTGAGCATATGGGGAAAATGACTAAGTTTCTCTTTGGCATCTGCCAACATTTCTTTTATCTCCCTAACTCTCAACCTTAGAAATAGAGGCCAGAGGGTTTGTCATCTCTCCTTTCTTCCTTCTCCTCCCCAGGTATAAGGTGTTCACTTCCGTATCAACCTGAGTGGAGTCCTCCCACCCAGAGATGAAGACACTCAGACTCAACTGAAAGGTGTTCCTCTAGGTCTCCAAATGGGAGTCACTGAGGAGATGACTGTTAATAGCAACTCCTGGGAAAGGAGTCAGTCCTCCAGCAAATCCAGCTACTGAAAAAACACCATCAACACAAGGGAGCAATTGAGGAGGCATGAGAAAGAACAATCTGGATGACCCAGAGAGTATACAGCACTTTTCGCTAGTGGACCACAGAACAGGAATCAGTCCCAGCACTTAGAAACCTGCATAGACAGTAAGAGCACAGACACTGGAGCTGAAGTTACGTCCTGCTGTGCTTTGGTTTCCTCACCTGCAAAATGGACAAATACTAGAATTTGCCTCACATGTAGCGTTCAGAACTGTGCCTGGT
Organism: Canis lupus dingo; assembly: GCF_003254725.2. Taxonomy (NCBI): domain Eukaryota; kingdom Metazoa; phylum Chordata; class Mammalia; order Carnivora; family Canidae; genus Canis; species Canis lupus. The sequence continues at coordinate 24,228,803 of NC_064261.1, read as the reverse complement.
ACATGAAAAGAGTTCTAGAAATCCTCATTATCAGTCTTTGTTATTATTACAGGTGACAAAGCCATTCTGTAGCCCTAATCCCATTTGACCTCACAATAACTTGTGAGATGAATGAGGATTGTCAGAGTAGGACACTGAGGTCCAGAGAGAATAAGTGATTAGCCACGACTCCCACAGGTGCTTGTGGAGGTTACATTGTAACAGGACCCTCTTGCTCTGTCACATCTGAAACAGCTTCTGGCGACACAGCCGAGGGATGTCTGCTCTGCCACTAAGTAGCCTCACTGAGGCTCACTCAGTAGGTCACTAAGTGATCTCAGGCAAGTCACTCAGCCAACACTTTGGGTCTTTCCCACCTGTACATGGAAGACTTGAACCCTACAGATGATGCGAGAGCAAACACTGTGTGACCACAAGTTGATTAAAGGAAAGTGGAGGTAAGAGTAACAGAATAAACTCTCTCTAGCAGTGGCTCAACAACCTGGAGAGCAGGACAGAGGGTTTTACTAGAACCTTATTTGATCTAAAGCAACCTGAGCATACCTGCAAAGTGGGTAACTCAAGGCTATTGGGCACTCCCTAGGGGTCCTCAGAGAAGTTGCAGTACTATGGAATAGTACTCATAGTAATGAGTACTATTTGGAGAATAAAGGAAAAGGAAGGCCCAGAAGGACAACAGAGCTGGGAATAGATGGGGCCTGTCTATTGTTTTTCTGGGAAAGCACAGGTGAGTCAGTTTCATGACTGTCCTCTGGCAGGTGTGCACCAGCACTCACCACCCACCACGGAGAAAGGCGAGGTCTGAGCCTGGACAGGAGGGCTGCCTTTAGGGTGATGGCAGGAAGCAGGGCAGATGCAGGGAAAATGTGCCTCTGCACTGAGACACTCTCTGGCCCTGAAGAGGTGGCTCTCCAGGTGGCTCCTGCTAGGGATGCAGGTTTTAACAGGGGTCAGCTTTTCCAAGAAACCTATGCTGTGGAACCAACTGTGGGCTTCTGCTGTGAGGATAAAAGAAGATGGAAGCAGAAGGGGATAAAAGTGGAAAAAAAAAAAAAAGAAAAGAAAATTAAAAAAAAAATCTGTACTGCCTTGTTCATAGTAAATAACAATACATTTTTTGCCCCATTTAAAACCATCACCCTGATATCTTGTATTCAGATTCCACACGGAAAAGAGAGAAAATCATATTTGAGCCCTAGAAGCCTGTCCAGGAAGAAACTGTGTAGGGTTGGTGTGGGAGATGGAGAGAAGGGCCTGGGATTTCAGTCCCATTAAACTCCCTCCAGAGTCCTACCTTCATTCCCTCCTAATGAAGTTTCTGCCTCTGCAGCCCAATGGGGCCTCTGCACCATCGGGTGTGTTTGCTGGTTGAGGGGAAAATGAACGACTACGAGGCAGGCCAGGTGGAGTTGCAGGAGGCTTCCCCGGAGAAGGAGAGTGGAGGGTCAGCTTCAGAACAGAAGCAAGTGTGCTCGGGGGTGGGGGGGGGCAGAGGCACCCTCGGGAGAGCTCGGGAGGCCCCGCTCCCAAGGAGACGGGTGCGCTGGCGGGGGCGGCCCCGGGGGGACGCGGCGCCTGGGCGCGCGGGAGGCGGCAGGAGCCCGCGACCCGTGAAGGCAGAGGCGCGCCCCGCGGTGCGGAAGAGGGCAGCGCGCGGGGTGGAGGCGAGAGAGCGCCGGCTGAGCGGCTCCCAAGTCTCCCGCAGGGCGCTGCCACGACTGGGCTCTTCCCAGGTCCCTGCCCGAGCCCCGCTTGCGGCCGGGGCCACTTACACTGTGCGGCGGCCCCGTCCCTCGGAGGCTGAGCAGCCTGCGGCCTCCGAACCTCCGAAGTCCTGGGGGCGGGGGGGGCACGGACCGGGACCGGGACCGGGACCGGGCGCCACAGCACCTCGGCCGCGTAGACACAGAGCCGGGGAGCCCAGGGCTGCCGCCGCGCTCCCGGCCGGGCCCCGCGCCCCCGCGGGGCGAGCAGCTGCTCTCGGGCTCCCGGGGGCCGCCTGCGGCCCGACCGCCGCTCCCGGGCCGGGGTCCACGGTCCCCCCCCGGCCGGGCCCCTCCGGCTCCCTCCGCTGCGCCCCCGGCCGCCCCCCGCCCGCGCCCGCGCCCGCTTACCTGGATCTCGTGGATGCGGCCGAAGCCGTCCTTCCAGAAGAACTCCACCAGGTTGGCGAGGGTGCGCGGCCCCGGCATGGCGGCGAGGCTGCGGGGCCCCTGGGCCCGGCCCCCCGCCCGCGGCGCCCCGGCCCGGCCCGCTCCTTTGTCCTCGGCCCGCGCCCGCGCCCGCGCCCCCGCCGGCGGCCGTGCGCCCTGGGGTCGCGGCTGCTGCTGGGCCGCGGGGGCCGGGGACCGACCCCGCCTGGGCGCCGAGGCCGCGCGGGTGCTCAGGATTCGCGCCCACAGAGCCATTGCGGCCGCTCGGCCGGGCCGGTGGGCTGCAGCAAGTTTTCTGTCTGGGGAGCTGCTGCCCTTTGGGGTTGCTCTTTGCTCTGCCTTAACGTGCACGAGCAGCGCTTCTTCGAACTCATACCGCCTGGGCATCAGCTTACACCGACCATTGAGGACGCCCTCCCCTAAGGCTGGGAAAAGGGGGTGGTCTGTGCCCAGGCTGCAGGACAACCAGGCGCTCCGCTTTCCTGCACGTCCCATTAATTCACCGCTTACGCGTTCTTCGAAACCGCAGAATTTTTAAGTTCCACCCCACTTCCGACCACAGCCAAAAAAAGAAAAGTCTGTTGGAATTTTAAGAAGCATTTTCTTCCTTTAAAATCACTATGGAGAACAGACCCCCAAACTATCATTCATCTTTTTCTGATAGATATTCTAAAAACAGTTCTCCGTGATTTCAAGCCCCACAGTTATGACTCAACGTCCAAAAGTTTCGCATGATTCGTGCACGCAGTTCTGATACTGTGAAAGGGCCACGGTATTATTTCACCACAAGTTTCCATAAGGATAAGGGTGCAGTTTCCGTTCGGCTTTTACGGGCCTCCCGGATTCTGCCCCGGCACGGGCGGCCGTAGGGAGGAAGTGTGCTGCCTGGGCGCCGGCTGGACCGTGCGGCAAGTCCCCGACCCCCCTCCGACCCCCTCCGACCCCCTCCGACCCCCCTCCGGGATGGGTCCTGACCCGCAAGGCTGAGAGGAAAGGCCACACCTCCGCGGAAGGTGACAGGAGACAGGAGTTGGGCAGCCGGACTTCAGATCTCGGGGCCACTGAGGGGGGGCCTTGGCGTGGGACGGGCCAGAAGTGTGTCATCTGGTTTCAGGAAGGGAGCCCAGATTCTGAATGAGCGGTCCAACAGGTCCAACAACGTACTCCGAAAACTGGGAACATTACTCAAAGATTTCATAAAATTTGTACTTGTGCAGCTGAAGGGGGTAAAAAAAAAAACCCCAACTACAGACACCAAATATTATTACTAAGCAAAAGAAATATATGATTTATTTATTTATTTATTTATTTATTTATTTATTTATTTATGAAAGAGAGCGTGCACACATAAAGCAGGGTGAGGGTCAGAGGAAGAGAGAGACTTCCTGCTGAGCAGGGAGCCCCATGTGGGACTCCACCCCAGGACTCTAGGATCGTGACCTGAGCCAAAGGCAGATGCTTAATCCACTGAGCCGCCCAGGCATCCCAAAACATATCTGTTTTTTGATCAGCAATTTATGCTTTTACAGCTCGGTTAAATCTATACTGGATTTATAATAATTGTAAGTACATAACTAAAGCAAAGATGGCCACAGATATTCAATTTCTAGAACTTACTAATAAGTACTCAGCAGCTGTTATTTATAAAGCACTGTAGCTGCAAGGGATTCAAAGAGCAAGGCACGGAACCCGCCTTTGAGGGCTCATAAGCTAGAAGAGATGAATACAACAGGTACACAGATCCGAGCTGGATTACCATCAGTGTCATAAAGCTGGTACAGAATATCATTGGAATCTGTGGGAAGAAGCCATCACAGCTAGTTGAAAGGCTGGTGCAGAAGAAAGACCTCCCAAGAGAAGCAGCATTTTCATCAGGGTTTGAAGACCGGCTCAATTTCAGTAGGCAAAAGTGGGAAAGCAGTTGTGCTAGGAAAGTATGAAGAATTAAGCAATGACTTTGTTCCTAGACACTTTTTAAAGTATTTCTGAGGGTTACTGGTCCTCTGGAACAAATAATTTATTAATGGACCATACATATAAAAGGAAATTCAGTCCATTCTAGACAAAAAAAAAAAAAAAACTGTTAAATATAGATTTATATAAAAAGCTTTTTAAAGCATGGCTACTTCTTTCTTAGGGCTAAGAAATAGCCTGTGGTGGAAAACAGGAAGGTAGAGGAGAGTAAAAAAATAGAGAGAGAAAGACAAGGAGAAAGAAGGATTTAAATCACACACAAAAACAGGTTTTCAGGAAGCACTGTGCTCTCTTAGGTCTTAGGATATCATCTATGGCAACTTCTAAAGCTCAATCCATAGCTGAGGATACAGATAAAGTTATCAGTTCTTCATATTTGCCTCAAGCTCTAATGAAACAAAGCCGAAGGCTATTTTAGAGTCTCACTACGGTAGGTATAAATTTTTAATCTGAAATTCTACAATAGAACTGTATATCATTTTCTTGTTTTCTTATTACTGTTTTGTAGCTAATTATTATTATTAGTGGAAAATGTATATGAACCCAGAAATGGAATAAATCATGCTGATTGGGAGAATTTCTTTCGCTCTAACCTAAATAAAATAAATTACAAAGTAACTGTTACTTTGGTCTTTGTCCAGTTTTCTTTTTCTCATGAATATTGCTTTTGTAATAAAAAATAGTTCATTTAAAAAATGGTTCATATAGTTTTGGGGAAGTTTAATGGGAGAATTTATCTTCTCCACCTTTTATTGGGTGGAATAAGAATCTGAAACACAAGTAAAACATGCCTGAAAAAAATTTTCTTTTCAAATAGGAAAATACTGTCCATGTGTTCATTCCTTTCTCCCCAGTGAGCAAGAGAAACAAAAATGAGACCCTGATTTCAAGTAGACATGACAGCACTATCTGTCCCCATCTGACCTGAAACCAGGAGATTGTGCACAGCTGTTTTCCCTCAACAAAACCAGTTTATTGGCAGTACGTAGGGAAACAATGAGGTGCCCTTACCCAAGAGAAAGAAAAGGGAAATAAAGCTGCCCTCTAGAAGTTGGATGAATAAGCTCTACACACATTAACTAGCCATCTGTGGAAGTAAAATCAAGATAGTCATTAAAGTCTCCCTGACCACAAATCAAGGTGACCTCCGATGACTCTAGGATGCAAAACTGGAATGTGGGAGCTGGTAGGTAAGCAAAGCTTAATGGAGTATATTCTTGGAATAGAACAGGGATGATCAAACAATCTCAGAAAAAAAAAACAATATAGAAGACATTCTAGGAAACAAAGCTTTCCATTCCAAAACCCAAACTTGCTGGTCATGGTGGGGCAGGAATAATTTGCCTAGCTTCCCATGTTTTGGGGGACACATCTCTCCTGGCTTCCTGTTGCCCCTGATCAGTTTCATTTTCCATCTGAAGAACTGCTGATGCTTCAAAAGAAAAAGTAATGGTATCATCTTGCTACTTCTCCATACCTGTCAATACAAAGACAAAACAGAAAATCAAATGAAGATATTCCAGAAGATGGAACTAGGAGATCTCAAATTTTCTTTCTGTGAGCAAGCTGGTGCTCTTTAAGCCACTGTGGACGTGTAGCCCCAACAATCCCTGTTAGGCGAGGCAACAAGAAAAACTTCCCCCTTCCTCAGAGGCATGTGGGAGTTCTCCAGTAGGGTTCATTAGCCAGCAAAACTTCGGAAGCAATTGTCTAGCTGCCAAAATCACTTTAACTTCCCATAATAAAAAAAAAACTGTCGATCCTACCTAGCTTTATGAATATTAGTTTGCATGTTAATAAACATGTATGGAGCACCAGGCCCTATCCTAGACACTTCTGCACCCTTTCATCCATTTACTTCCCACAGCTACCCCATGACATAGACACACTGTCCTCATTTTCTGTGAGGAAACAGACCTCAGAGACCTGCTCCAAAGAGCTGAGTCTTGAATATAAATCCGCTTCTACATATGCTTTACCTACACCTATCTGCTTTAATGCAATGAAGAATATTCAGACCAGGCCAGTTCTCCGGGCACCTGCAGGAGACATGATTCATAGCACTCACCATGTCTTAGACACTCATGATTCACAAAAAATGACTGTAGTGAATTCTGAAAGGAAGGCTGTGTGAGGCAGCGGACCCAACCCCTCCATGATCTCCAGAAGGCTGGTAGGAGATGAGAATTATTTGCTCACTCTCCTTTTCTTGAGTAGCCACCTCCTCCTCATTTCACAGATGCTCTGCTTAGTCCAAGTGGTTTGGATGGGGCTGGATACCTGGGCTCCTCACTCCAGGGTAGTCAGAGTTCTCAAGGGATTTTGCTAGAGCATCAATACAGGCACTCTCTCATTTGGAGGCTGCAATCTGGAAGCGCTTGTGAGCCATCTGTCCCATCACACACAGAGAGGACCTGACCAAGAGCTTTGCAAACAACAGAGAAGGAGCCTTGATACCCTCCTTTGAGATACTGGACACAACTGTAGAAGAGATCTACCACCCTCTCTCTGATTTCTCAGTTAGGTAAGTCAGCACATTCTTTTGTTTGCCTTTATGAAGTGGCTTTTACTTGATGAATTAATCACAGCTCAAGGTGAGGCCTTCGATCCTCCAGATTCAGAGAGTCCATTCTGTTAGAGCCTCATTAATGAGACTTCCTGCCCCAAGCAATGAGGACTTTCAATTAAATGATTAATTCACAATAAGAGAGAGAACTCTCAAAGTATCAAACATTACCACTGACCTTACCAGCCTATTTTGTCCCTGTGGACACTGGAAACTAAATTATCTGAACTTCACCTGGTGAGCACAGCCCAGTTCTCCTGTCTGTCATCGATCCCTTTAACCCTTGACTGGGCATGTTTATGTAATGCTTCCCCAGCCTAAGTCTAAGACTATAAATGCCCTAAGGGCTTGGGAATGTGTCCAACTCATGGCTGGATTCCCTCATGCCTAACACAGAGTTGGCACACAGGGACACTTACAAACGTCAAAACAAGGGCAGCCCGGATGGCTCAACGGTTTCGTGCCGCCTTCAGCCTAGGGCGTCGAGGACTCCGGGATCGAGTCCCATGTCAGGCTCCCTGCATGGAGCCTGTTTCTCCCTCTCTCTCTGCCTGTGTCTCTGCCTCTCTCTCTCTCTCTCTCTCTCTCATAAATAAACAAAATCTTAAAAAAAAAATGTCAAAACAAATTTCTGTTTCAGTTAGTAAAATGAAGCCCCTACTCCTAAGAGATGTAAAGCACAAAGCACCTATTTGCTAAGTGGAAGCTTTCCCTGCAACAGCATAACATGATTTTGACATTAGCTAAATGACCTTCCAGTCGCTAAATGAATTCCTGAGCCCACTGTCCACTAAGGGAGATTTGGTGTAGACCAGTTGGCTTAGGCACTTCAGTCTACAGTCCCCTGGGACACCGTGTCATTGCCCCAGTCCCCAGGAGCTCTGTGGACTGGTTGCCTCCACTTCACCTGCCATGGATGCTGACACCCCACACCAGCCATGGCGCACAGGATGCAGGGACTTCATTTGAATTCCCTTGTAACAAATGAAGAACAGAGGTGTACATGGGTTAAGTAGCTTGCAAATTCATATGATTATGGCTTCTAAATTGCCTAAAATAGTTCTTTCAAGGCTTGCTTTTCATTTCATTTTGAGAGCAACAACTTTCCATTTAACTTAGAAAGGGTCTATGATGGAGTTTCACTTTAGGAATTTTTTTTTAAATGAGCTCTATACCCAACATGAAACTTGAACTCAGAATCCTGAATCAAGACTCACATGCTCTGCCAATTGAGCTAGCCAGGCATCCCTCTCTTTAGGATTCCTGTCTTGGATATCTCCCTTAAGCCCTAATATTTATGTTCCCTATTTGAAATTACAATAACAATGCTAACTGGATTCAGCATTTGCCTTGGACAGGTGTTCATGTTAGGTAGCTCTGAAAAAATAAATGGTGGCATTCACTTGTCTGTTTTAAAATTTAGCCCAGGGGGATCCCTGGGTGGCGCAGCGGTTTAGCGCCTGCCTTTGGCCCAGGGCGCGTTCCTGGAGACCCGAGATCGAATCCCACATCGGGCTCCTGATGCATGGAGCCTGCTTCTCCCTCTGCCTATGTCTCTGCCTCATTCTCTCTCTCTCTGTGTGACTATCATAAATAAATGAAAATTTAAAAATAAATAAATAAATAAAATTTAGACCAGGGATGCCTGGTGGCTCAGTGGCCTCTGCTTTCAGCTCAGGTCGTGATCCTGGGGTCTTGGGATCAAGTTCCGCATCAGGATCCCTACAGGGAGCCTGCTTCTCCCTCTGCCTATGTCTCTGCCTGTGTGTGTCTCTCATGAATAAACAAACAAAATCTTTAAAAATAAACAAATAAAAATAAAGTTTAGCCCAAATATTTTTATTTCTTTTTGAAAGTAATTGAATTAACAAATGAAGACACAAAATAATAACAATACTAATATCTGAACACATTATTTTCATTTGATCCTCTCCAACTCTCCGTCTAGACACAGATCAGCAACTGGTCATCAAAGTCAAGTGGTACACCCAGAGACCTACTGCCAGCCAGTGGTCAGGAGAATTCTGGTTTTCCCAACTTGGAGCTAACTCTCTGTCCACCTACCTGCCTGGCCTCTTCCCACACATGCTCTGTTGGCAGTCATCATTAGGTCTGGAAACATACTGATGTATTACATCAACCCCAGAATTTTATGAGGCTACAGTTAGCTTGTGGTGATCCACAGTTGTTGAGTTCCTACGGAAACCAGCAGATTAGGAGCTGTGGGGGGTGCCAAGACAAGCTGACCAAAATGAGTCTCTGCCTGGGTGCCAACTCCTGTGTCCTTCATCCACTGAGGTACAATTTCATGTGGACTCTTCTCAATATACAGTCCGATAACCACAGAGTTGTGTAACTGCCACCAGTCTCATTGTCTCAAAGAAATGCCCTCATGTTCCTCTATAGTCAACTGCTAGGTTGTAGTTAGCTCCTACAGTTCTGCCTTTTCCAAAACGTCATATAAATGGAAACTTACAGAACACAGCTTGCTGGGTCAGGCTTCTTTCACTTTGCATGATGCATTTAGGATTCTCCCATGTTGTTCCATTACCAGTCGTTTGTTCCTTTTCATTGCTAAGTAGTATTCCATCATGGGTCATTAATCATTCTGATCAGTTAAAGACACTTGGGCTGTAGCTAGATTGGGGGATTATGAGTCAACTCATTCTAAACATTTATGAATTGGGTTTTCTGTGAATAAATACATAGGAATGAGAATGTGGAATTCATAATCCATTTTCATGCCCCCAAAGGTGTTCTGCCCTTTTTAGGACTGACTGATGCTTTCATCTCTTCTTAGTCAAATAATTAGTCAGCAGAGAGCCCACAATAGATTACATGGTTTTCCAGCAAAGGGAGGCACACCTGGAAGATCCCAGGACAGGGTGTGCTCCTTCTACCAGAGCTTTTCCTCATTCTGAGCCATCCCACATCGTTCCTCATCCCACAAGAGATGTCTGGCCTCCTCCACCTATGCAGTCACTCCCCATTACAAGGATCGGCTAAAGTTCCATTCCTCAGTGAGTCTCCATTGGCTACCTCACAGCTCAGAACCTTCCCTCCTTCCATTCCACTCTGCATCTGTCTTCTACCAGAGCATCCTGCCTGTGATGCCTTTAGCTTGGCCTCTGACTTCTTTTGGAAAGAGCCTCTGAAATCCCTGTGGGATTTAGAAGTATGGGAATATGATCTCCATTCTACGGATGTGGAAATTGAGGTGCAGGAAACTATGTGACTGAAAATAAGGTAACATTTCTGGTCACCCACCACCATACATCTGAAGGTCTCCATCGACATTTCATTGTCTCCTCCTCTTCAAATGAGAAAACTGAGAAGAGAAACTACTTGGCCATGTCACACAGCTGGGAATGAGAAACTGGCTTTACCTGTGTGTAGGGCGAGGCTGGGCTCAGACTGCATGCAGCAAGTCTTAGAGTGGAGGGGCCTGGCTCTGTGTACCCAAGCGGCACAGCCAGTCAGCTTCCAGGCTAAATTCTGACCTGTGTTCTCCTGCTTTCCGGGGCAGAGAAAGAACAAAGACTGACTGATGTTCTGGGCATGAGCAGAGGGTGCCCAGTGGTGACTGCTAGGTGTAGGAAACAGCCTTCTGCCATGCTTGGCCTTCCCTTTCACACATGCCCAGGGTCAGAGCCTCCAGAGGAGCAAAAGGTAACCTGGAAACCTCAGCATGTTAGTGGGAGATGGGGGCTCCTGAGACAGGCATGACTGCTGGAAACAGTCATGAAGAGACTTCCAGGAAGAGAAGCAGACCTCCTGGTTGACTCTCAACTTAGTGATGCCTTGGGTCTGTCACTGCATTATTGCTGTTTTGCTTCTAATCATTTTTAAAGACCCATGGTTTGCCCTACACTGAGAATCAGTATTTCCCCACAAAATCACCCTAACTGCATGGAGGCCTGAGGCCCTTGTCAGGCCAATGAGAAGAGTGCACAGGTTTTTGCTGTCCATGAACATCTTCTCAGCCTGTAAAGAAGGCCCTGAACTATGTAGGAGCCCAGGCACTGAAATACACCCTGACAAAAGTAGGCCACTAACAAGACATTTGGTGCAAGACAGACCTACTCAGAATCAAACTGTCCTCTCAACAGTGGAAGCAACAGTGTTAATAATAATTCACTGAGCATTTGCTATGGGCCAGGCATTCATTACACAGACCTCCTCACGCAGCTTCTCAATTATCATAAAAATCTCCACTTTATACAGCAAAAACAGACGTTCACAGAGGTTTAACAAGACCACGGCCACCCAGCAGTAAGCAGTGCAATCAAGATTCACTGCAGGCCTTGAGCTGCAAGCCCACTAATTTAGCCAAGCACTATACGCTTTCAGTTGGGCTTCCACACCACAGTATCAGAGGGCAAGGCAAGAGCAGTAAATGGTCTCTGAAAAATACCCTAGCATGTGTGAAGCAATACTGTATGGAAAAAACACTACCTTAGACGTCTTCTAATGTTGTAGATCTTTGACAATCTGAGTTTTGGCCAAGCCTGTACCTTGCTACTTGTTCTTGAGGAATGCACCCAAGCCTCTTACCTCTGTGTCAGATAGGTGAGACAAAGGATGGTCTGAAGAAATAAATTCTAAATTGAGATCTTAATATATCTCAGAAAATCTTCTTTAAGATGAGAAATTTGTCAGGGAGCAGTAGAGTTTATTATTATTAGTGAAGATCCGCTATGGAAATTTTTTAAGGGAAAACAAAAATTTTTTATGGGAAAACAAAAATTCCAGATAAGAAATTAGAGGAAGAAAAAAGCAAAAAGTAAAAGATTGTTTGCACCCAACACATTACTTTTCCTAGAAAGTGCTTCTACCCCGGGACTCTCCAACCTCAGAAGAAGAGACAGAGGCAGTGGACAGGGCCTGCCTCAAATGGCACTGATGCTGCCAGTGTTCAGCAACTGCCACTGACAAAAATGTAGAGACAGGCGACACACAAACTTGCCTCTGTCTCAGGCTAGGAGGGCCTGGTGGGACATAGGCAAGGTATGTGAATGGATGATTCCCAAAGTCACCTGTAGGGTGGAGAAAATCCACTCTTAGCCACTGAGCTCTCACTGCCTCCCTTCTCTTCCCGGATTCTCTTGCTGGCCACTCCCAGGCAGAGAGGGAAAGTACCAAGAGCCTTTAGAGACCACTGACCAGGTTCAAATCCTGGGTTTTCCAGCAGCTTAATTAACCTCTCTGAGACCCAGTGTTTTTATCTGAAAAATGGAGGTGATAATAATTAGGCATATGACAAAAAACATTCATAAGAAAATCCATAATCTCATATTCAGTGAAGAAAGACTAAAGCTTTCTCCCTAATATCAAACACAAGGATATATGCCCTTGCTATTTCTATTCAACATTGTACTAGACATCCGGGCCAGGGCAATTAGATAAGAAAAAGAAAAAGAAAAAAAAAAAGTAACCCATATTGGAAAGGAAGAAGTAAAGCTATATGTTTGCAAATTGTAAGGAATACACACACACATATATACACACTCCAAATATTTAAGCTAATAAATGAATTCAGCAAAGTTGCAGGACACAAGGTCAATGTACAAAATTGGTTGTATTTCTACACACTAGCAGTGAACAACCCAAAAATAAAACGAAGAAAACAATTCCACCTAAAATAACATCAAAAAGATTAAAATACTTAAGATTAAATTTAACAAAAGTAGTACAAGATGTGGACACTAGAAACTATAAATATTACTGAAATAAATTGTATTTTATTTGTGCTATACTGATGATTACAGCTTTTCTATTTTATTTTACTTGTATTCTATTTTTTTATTTAAATTCAATTTGCCAACATATAGTATAACACTCAGTGCTCATCTCATCAAGTGCCCTCCTTAGTGCCTGTCACCCTGATGTAAATTTTAAAAGAAATCAATGAAATGTCATCCATATACACGAGCTGAGAGACTTCACTTAATATCATTAAGATGGCAGTACTCTCCCAAATGATCTACTAATTCAGTGTAATCCCTATCAAAATTGTAGCTGCCTTTTTTGCAGAAATTGACAACCAGATCCTAAAATTTGTATAGAAATGCAGAGGCTCAGACTAACCAAAAAAACTTAAAAAAGAATAACAAAGTTGGAGGATTCATACTTCCTTATTTCAAAACTTACTATGTAGTCAAGATTACTACATAACCAAGGTGATGCAGTACTGGCATAATGATAGACACTTCATCAATGAGGTAGAATTGAGTCCAGAAATAAACCCATTTATCTATGGGCAATTTATTTTCAACAAGTTTGCCAATATAATTAAGTGGAGAAAAAATCTTTTCCACAGATGATGCTGGGACTACTGGGTAATCACATGCAAAAGAATAAAGTTTGACTCCTGTCTCATGCCATCTGCAAAGAGTAACTCAAATATAGGCCAAAGATCTAAATGTAACAGAGCCAAAACTATAAAACCCTTAGAAGAAAACATAGGTGTAAATGTTTATGAACTTGGACTGGGTAATGGTTCCTTAGATAAGACACCTAAAGCACAAACAACAAAAGAAAATTAAGGGGCAACTGGCTGGCTCAGTTGGTAGAGCATGTGACTCTTGATCTTGGAGTAATGAGTTCAAGCTCATGCCCAGCATAGAGCCTACTTTAAAAAAAAAAAAAAAAAAGTAAGTTGCAGTTCATCAAAATTTAAACTATTTGTGTTTCAAAGAAAGTGAAGAAAAAAAAAGTGAAATGGCAACCGGTTTCCAATTTCCTTTTATGACATATAAGGAGCTTGGAAGTCATCACTCTTGTACTAACAACAAGAAACAAAATTAATAAGTTTCTTAGACCCAAGAGCGAACTGAGGTCACAGGGCAAGTTGCTACCCCACACATTGTTGAGAGAATCACAACATACCAGAGATGAAGCCCAAGAGCAGAAGCTCTGCAGGAAGTAGTACCAGGATAGGAAAATTGAAACTGCAATTGATGAATTGCTGGAGGCTCAGTGTGGGCAAGTTTGAGACCAAAGCACCAGGTGTACATTCATAGGGAAGCCCTCAAACTTTTGTGAGTTTTACCTCCAGGAGCCTTTTCAGGTTCTGACAATGAAGATCCAAGAAAAAAATCTCACAATACTTACAGAATTGGAAGGGGTATTGGGGGAAGTCATTGAGATATGACCACCAATCAACCCAGGAGCTGGAACTGGGCAATTGGAGGCTCCCCACTCCTCCCCCCTTTGGAATGTGTGTTCCAATTGCTTTCCCTGTTCCCATAAGCTGCCCCAAAGATACAGCCTTGAGATAGAAATGTGGTGTTGAGACTATCTAGATGGTATGCATGACAGCACCCAGTTAAGACATCTACATAAACATTAAGATTCTGGTGGATCAAGTTCAGAAATCTACTCATTTTGCAGCTGCCCAAGACAAATCTCATAAGTCTTGCTTATGAAATCTGCCAAACAAGCTAGAGGGCTCTGCCTCTCACTTTGGTCTCTCCCTGCCCTTTATGTATTGAGGGTTGGTTTCAGATTTCACTCAGGAAGCTCCCAAAGAAGTTGCAGACTAACAAGGGGAAATACATTAGAACACTCCATTTTTAATAAGGTCAGCTTTCAAGAAAAGCTATTTTACCAGAGCCTAACTGACTGAGGTTTTATCCATGCCTAGCCAATCTGGGGGAAGAGAGATAGTCAACTACAGCCCACTCTAGCCTTCCCATCCCACATAAGGGGACAGTGGATCTGAGAAGCTCCTGAGAAGGCCACGGCACAGGCTCACTAAAAGACTGAGACCTAATCATGAGATGAGAGAATGTTTCCCTTCCCACACATCTTACTGGGGCATCAGTAGAGCTCCTGTGTGATAAGGGGAGACAAAACCAAAAAAAAAAAAAAAAAAAAAGAGAGAGAGAGAGAGAGAGAAAGGTTAGCCTCTGACAAAGCTACAGTAAACACAGCCTAATTCCTAGATGGGTAAACATAAAGCTTCACACTAATGGCCTATTTACCTCAGCTCCTTTTACCCACTATGTCATGTCAGGCATTCAACAGAAAATTACAAGGAAATCCTAAAAGACAAAAAACACTTTGAAGAGAGAGAGCAAAGATCAGAACCAGACTCAGGTATGGATGGCAGATATATGGGAATCATCAGACTATGAATTTAAAATAACTGTGATTAATATGCTAAGGACTATAATGCAAAAAAGTAGATAACATGAAAGAGTAGATGGGCAATGTAAGCAGAGAGATGGAAACTCTAAGAAAGAATTGGAAGTTAATGCTAGAAATCATAAACACTGTAAAGAAATGAAGAATGCCAGGCTTACCAACAGACTGATCACAGCCCAAGAAAGAATCAGTGAACTTGAAGAAATATCAAAACTGCTAAAACCGAAATACAAAGAGAAATACGAATAACAAAGAACAGAATATCTAAAAACTATGGGACAATTTAAAAAGGTGTAACACCTGCATAATGGAAATACAAGAAGAAAAAAGAAAGGAACAGAAGAAATATTTGAAGTAATAATGACTGAGAATTCTCCGAAATTAATGACAGACACCAAACTACTGATCTGGAGGCTCAGAAAATGCCAAACAGGATAAATACAAAAAAAAAAAAAAAAATCTATACCTAGGCATATCTTATTCAAACTGCTAAAAATCAAAGACAAAGAGAAAATCTTGAAAGAGACAGAGGGAAAAAACACCTTACCAATAGAGGAGAAATGATAAGAAATATACCAGACCTCTTTTCAGAAACCACGGAAGCAAAAGGACAGTAGTGTGAAATATTTAAGGCATTGAAAAAAAAGAAAAGAAAACCTACCAACCTAGAATTCTGTACTAGAAAAATTATCTTTAAAAAGTGAAAAAGAGGGACACCTGAGTGGCTCAGCGGTTGAGTGTCTGCCTTTGGCCCAGGGAGTGATCCTGGAGTCCCGGGATCAAGTCCCACATCAGGCTCCCTGCATGGAGCCTGCTTCTCCTTCTGCCTGTGTCTCTGCCTCTGTCTCTCCATAAGTAAATAAATAAGTAAATTTATAAGTATATAAGTAAATAAATAATAAGTAAATAAATTCTTTAAAAAAAAAAGTGAAAGAGAGGTATCTGGCTGGCTCAGTCAGAGAAGCATGGGTCCTGAGTTCTCAGAGGTCATGGGTTTGAGCCCCATATTGGATGTAGAGATTACTTAAATAAATAAAATGTTTTTTTTTAATAAAGGGAAAGAGAAAGACTTTCAGACAAATAAAAATCAGAGAATTTGTCACCAACTATCTACTTTGCAAGAAACATCAAACAAAATTCTTCTTTGGGAAGAAAATTATGTAAGTCAGGAATCTGTATCTACATAAAGGAAGAGTATTAAAAAAGGAATAAATGGGGGCACTGGGTGGCTCAGTTGGGTGTCTGCCTTCAGTTCAGGTCATGATCTCAGAGTTTTGGGATCGAGCCCCACAGCAGGCTCTCTGCTCAGCAGGGAGTCTGCTTCTCCTCTTCTTTTCCCTCTGCCCCTAATCCTGCTTATGCTCTTGCTATCTCTCTCTCTCTCTCTTACTCTCACTCTCATAAATAAATAAATACTTTTTTTAAAAAAAAAGAAAATAAATGAAGATAAAGTAAAATATTTTGTTTGTATTATTCTTATTGATCTAATAGATAAGTTTGTTCAAAAAAATAGCAACAAAATATCCAGTGACAACAGTTTATAGAGAAGTGAAATAAATGGCAGCAATGCTGTAAGGGACAGGAGGGAGGATTTAGGAATCCTCAGTACTAGCACTACCTGTGAATTGGTATAGTGTTATTTGAAAAAAGACTTGAATTAGTTGCAAATGTATTTTGCAAATTCAAATACAACCATTACAAAAAGTGAACAAACAAATATAATTGATGCACTAAGAAAGCGGAGAACGTGGAATTCTATAAAATGCTCAATTAAAACCAGGAAAGGTAGAAAAAGAAACAAAGAACAGGACAAAGAATAGAAAATGATAACAAATATGGTAAAACAGTAATCCAACCATAGCAATAATCACTTAAACATCAGTGGTCTAACACATCAGTTAAAAGACAGGAACATCAGAGTGGATAAAAAGTCAAGCCCAACTATCTATTGTCCACAAAAAAAAAAAAAAAAAAAAAAAAAAAAAAAAAAAAAAACACTTCACTTTAAATATAGGTAGATTTGAAAGAAAGGCGAGGGAGAAACAAGAAAGAAAAAAAAAAGAAAGAAAGAAAGAAGAAAGAAAGAAAGAAAGAAAGAAAGAAAGAAAGAAAGAAAGAAAGAAGAAAGAAAGAAAGAAAGAAAATACATTCATTTTGGAGAAAAGAATTCAGGGGTACCTGGGTAGCATAGTTGGTTAAGCATAGGACTGCTGGTTTCAGCTCAGGTCATGATCTCAGGGTAGTGGGACTGAACCCCATGTCATACTCCATACACAGCACAGAGCCTGCTGGAGATTCTCTCTCCATCTGCCCCTCATACTCATGTTTTCTCTCTATAAAATAAATAAATGAATCTTAAGAAAACAGTTCAGGTCAAGGAAAAGTTATCAGGAATAAAGAGAGACATTACATAATAATAAAGGGATCAGTTCTCCAAGAAGACAATTATCCTTACTATGTATGTGCCTAACAACAGAGCATCAAAATACATGAGGCAAAAACTGATAGAACTGCAAGGAACAATAGATGAATTGACTATTAATCAGTAACTGACAGATCCATCAGGCAGAAAATCAGTAGAGACATAGTTGAAGTGAACAGTACCATAAATCAAACTGCATCTAATTGACATCTATAGACGACTACATCCAACAAGAGCAGAAAATATATTTTTTCAAGCTTATACAGAATATTTACCAATATAGACATAATCTGGGCTGTAAAACACATCTTAATAAGTTCAAAAGAATGAAAATTATACAAAGTATGCAATCAAACCACAACAGAATTAACTTAGAAATGGGTACCAGAATAATATCTATAAATCCCAAATACTTGGAGATTAAACAACATACTTCTAAATAATTCATGAACCAAAGTAGTCTCAAGATAAATTTCAAACTAAATGAAAATAAACATACAACTCATCAAAAGTTGTGGGACGGATGCATTGAAAGTAGTGCTTAGAAGGAAATGTATAGCATTGAATTCACATGTTAGGAAAGAAAGAAGATTTAAAATCAATACTCTAAGGATAACTCAGATTATTGATTTTAAATCCATCTAGTTACCTTGGGAAACTGGAAAAGAAGAGCACATTAAATCCAAAACAAGCAAAGCACATTAAATGCAAAGCAAGCAGAAAAAAATAAATAGAAAAATTAGAGCAGAGGAATGCCTGGCTGGCTCAGTTGGTAGAGCATCTGAGTCTTCATCTCAGGGTCATGACTTTGAGTCTCACATTGGGTGGAGAGATCACTAAAAAAAACAAAAACAAAATAAAAAACAAAAACAGAGCAGAAATTAATGCAATCGAAAACAGGAAATCAATAAAAGAAACAAAACCAAAAGCTTTGAAAAGATCAATAAAATTGATAAACCTCTAGTCATGTTGACTAATAAGCAGGAAAAAGATAAATTATTAATATCAGAAATAAAAGAGGAACTATCACATCAAAAGGACAATAAAGGAGTATTATGAACAATTCTATGCCTATAAACTTGATAGCCTGGATGAAATGGACCGATTTCTTTTTTTTTTTTTTAAAGAGAAAGATGAAGATTTTTTAAAAAGATTATTTATTTATTTATTCATGAGAGACACAGAGAGAGAGAGAGGCAAAGAAGACACAGGCAGAGGGAGAAGCAGGCTCCATGCAGGGAGCCTGACGTGGCACTCGATCCGGGTCTCCAGGATCAGGCCCTGGGCAGAAGGCTGCGCTAAACTGCTGAGCCACTGGGGCTGCCCAAATGGACCGATTTCTTGAAAGACACAATCTACCAAACTCACACAAGGAGAAATAGATAACCTAAAGATGACTATATCTATTAAACAAATTGAATCAATAATTAATAACTTTCAAAAACAGAAAGGAACAGGCCCGGATGGGTTCACTGGTGCATTCTACCAAACATTAAAGAAGAAATTATACTAATTTTTTACAATCTCTTCTAGAAAAAAAAAAACAGAAGGAATACTTTCTAACTAATTCTACGGGACCAGTATTACTCTATATAAAAAACAGAAAAAGTCATTACAAGAAAGGAAAACCACAGACCAATATCTGTCATGAACATAAGAAGCAAATATCTTAACAAAATATTAATAAATTGATTCCAACCATGTATAAGAGAATTACACATCAAAATCAAGTGGGAATGATTCCACATATATACAGTTCAAGATTTGAAAATCAATTAATGCAATCCATCACATCAATAGGCTAAAGAAGAAAAATCATGATCATATCAATAGAAACAAAAAGCATAGGACAAAATCCAACACCCATTCATGATAAAAACTCTCAACAAACTGGGATAGAGGGAAAATTCCTCAGTTTAATAAAGGAAATCCACAGATAACATCATATTTAATAGTGAGAAACTAAATGTTTTCCTGCTAAGATCAGGAATAAGGGAAGGATGTCTGTTCTCACCACACCTGTTCAACGTCATACTAGAAATCCATGCTAATGCAATATGGTAAGAAAAGGAAAATATATACAGATTAGGTAGAAAGAAATAAAACCATCTTTGTTTGCAGATGACATGATTATCCATGTAGAAAATCCCAAAGGATCAAAAAAAACCCTCATAGAATGAATAAGCAATTACAGTAAGGTTGCAAGATACAAAATTAATATATACGTCAGTTTTTTTTATATACTAGCAATGAACAGTTGGAAATTGAAATTAAAAACAGAATACCATTTACATTAGCAAATGAAATATTAAGTATACATCTAATAAAATATGTACAAGCTCTATATGAATAATACTACAAAACTCTGATGAAAGAAGCCAAAGATCTAAACAAATGGAGAGATATTCCATTATACAGCTAGAAAGACCCAATATTGTCAATATGCCAGTTCTTCCCAACTTGATCTATAGATTCAGTCCCAATCAAAATCCTAGCAAGTTATTTTGTGGCTATTGACAAACTGACTCTAAAGTTTATATGGAGATGCAAAAGACCCAGAACAGCCAACAAAAATGAAGAACACAGTTGCAGGACAGACGCTACCCAACTTCCAAGACCTACATAAAGCTACAATAATCAAGACAATGTGATATTGGTGAAAGAATAGACAAATATTTTGATGAAACAGAATAGACAGCCCAGAAATAGATCCTTACAAAAGCCACTGACCTTTCACAAAGAAGCAAAAGCAATATGATGGACAACGTCTTTCAACAAATGGTGCTGGAACAGAAGAACAAGAATTATTAATAATTTTTTTAAAAACCCCTCTAAAAAATATAAAAAATAAAAAAATAAAAAAATAAAAGACCCCTCTACCTGGAAATTAAATAACCTTCTATCAAAATCCCTGAGCAAAGGGAACAATTCAAACCAAAATTATGAAATTTCTTTTAAAAATTGATAATGAAAACTAATAGTACAATCCATCATTTAAAGCAGTGATCAGAGGAAAATTTGTAGCCTTTAACATTTTTATCAATAAAAATGGAAGAATTTAGGTTTGCAGTTCAAAGAGCTGAGAAAGAAGAAAGAAACTAATAAAAAGTGAAAGCAGAAATTAATGAGGCAGAGAATCAAGAAACAATAGATCCAATTAGTAAATGAAAATCCTGGTTTCTTGGGGGGAGGAATTAAGAAAACAGACAAACTGCTACTTGTATTTACCGAAGAAAAAAAAAGGAGTACAAGTATACAAAGTAAATATTAAATGGAGAAATAACTATTGAAACAGAAGAGATTTTTAAAATCCTAAAGGACTATTTCTCAGACCTCTATGAAAATATTGAAAACCTATGTGAAGTGGATAACTTCCTATGAAAATACAGTTCATCAAAAGTGACTCCATTAGAAGTAGACAGTTTAAACCGACTGATTTCTGTAGAAGTAGAAAAAATTATCCAATTATCCAGGAATTTCCACATTAAAAAAGAACTAAGTCCTCAAAGTTTCACAGGGTTATTTTACCAAATCTTCAAAGACTAGAGAGTTAGTGTTTTACAAATTTTTCCAGAGCATTAAAAATGAAGGAAAATTTATTAACTCTTTTTATAAAAGAGGAATATTACCGGAGCCTGATTAAGATAGTAAAAAAGATTACAAATATCATTCATGAATATTCATGAAAACATTCTAAATAAAATACTAGTGAGCAGAATCCAACACGATATTATGAAAATGATGCAACATAACCAAGTGGGATTTATTCCAGGAATATCAATACAATTTATTGATATTTATTAAATATCAATAAATGAACACGTCATATTTATAGATCTAAGGAGAAAAATCACGTTTATTTCCACAGATGCTGAAAAACCTCTAATAAAAATTATCACCTCAAATTCATTAAAAGTACTCAAAATAGGGATGCCTGGGTTGCTCAGCGGTTGAGTGTCTGCCTTTGGCTCAGGGCATGGTCCTGGGATTCGGGATCAAGTCTCAAATCGGGACTCCCTTGGAGGAGCCTGCTTCTCCCTCTGTTCTTTGCCTCCCTCTTTCTCTGGGTCTCTCATGAATAAATAAATGAAATCTTTTAAAAAATAAAAAAAAATTTTAAAAAGCACTCAAAATAGAGACTGATGGAAATCGATACACATGCATGTGTATACACACGTACACACATACACACAACTTGTGTGCTACAACTAGCATCTCGTTTAATGGAGAAATACTGGGGAACTTTCTGGTAAGATCATAAACAACACAAGTTTGCCCTCCATCTCCACTGCTATTCAACATTATCCTGGTGATACGAGGCAGTAAGACAAGAGACTCAATTACAGACATGAGATTTGTTAAAGAAAAAGTAAAATTATATCTATTTTGCAGATGATATGAATGTACAGACTAAACCCTAGGGAACCAGTGAACTACTATTTCAATAAATTAGCAGGCTATCAAATTAGCATATAGAAATCAATAGCCTTCAATTTATACAAACAATAAGCAGTAAGAATATATAATACAGAAAATCCCACTTATATGACAAGAAAATAAATTACTTAGGAGTAAATATATTATGAAATATTTAAAAACTACATGAAGAAAAATTTTTAAGTATGAAAGTAGACTTGAACAAATGGAGAGACATTTCTTGTTCTTGAATAAAATGACTCAGTATTATAAAGATGTCAGGTCTCCCTAAATTAGTTTATAAATTTAATGCAATCCCAAGAAAGATGCTAATAAGTTTTTTAATGGAACTATACAAGTTGATGCTAAATTTCTTTCATATGGAAGAATAAATATGTAATTCAAGAATAGCAAGGAAAACACTAATAGGAAAATATATAATGTGACTAGCCCTATAAATCATTAAAAGATGCTATAAAATTTCTATAATTAGAAAAGTACAGTGCTAACACATGGACAGACAAGTCTGTCATAGTACCAAGCCTATCATGGAAAAATCAGAAGTAATTTCAAGTACATATGAAGCTTTAGTATATCATAAAGGTAGCAACTCAAATCTCTAAGGCAAAAATGGACTTTTGTAATAAATGATGTTGGCACAAAAGATGTTGGAACAAAAAGATAACATTGAACTTTACCCCAAACTTTACCCCTTTATCAAATTCAAGAATAAACTCCAAATGATCAGGATCTAAAGGTAAACTGAATCCATATAAGTATTAGGAGGAAACTAGGTAAATTTCTCCTTATCCAGCATATGGGGAAAGTCTTTCTATGATTCGAAATCCACTAAAAGATTGATAAATTTGCTTAAAACAAAGAAACTGTGGTTTTGCATGGCAAATGTCACCATAAACAAAGTCATAAGACCATCAACACCCTGGGAAAAAATATTTGCAACATAGATTGCAATGCAAGGACCAATATGCCAATATATAAGTAACTTAAAAATTGAGAGGAAAGAAGGGGAGGCGAACAAAGAAAAACTGGCAAAAGACAGGAATGGGCAATTTAAAAATTAATATGTTTAAATGAAAAGATTTTCAACCTCACTCATAAAAGAAAAGCAAATTAAAGCTACACTAAAGTATCATTTCTCACCTATCACATTGGCAAAATTTTAAAATTATAATACATTCTGATGGCGAGGCAATGGATAAACAAGCATCTCATACACTGCTGAAGGGAAAGAGAATTAGTACAACCACCATAAAAGGTAATTTGTGAAATCCAACAAAACTACACTTGCATTTACCTTCTGAATTAGCGATCCCATTTCTAGGAATTCATTCTGAAGATATACTTTCAACAATAAGAAAATACATTGCACGATGTTTACTATTGAAACATTATTTGTAGCTGAAGAATATCGTCAGTAATCTAAATGCCAAATACAGGACAGCGGGCAGCCCGGGTGGCTCAGGGGTTTGGCACTGCCTTCAGCCCAGGGTGTGATCCTGGAGACCCAGGATCGAGTCCCACATCGAGCTCCCTGAATGGAGCCTGCTCTCTCTGCCTCTCTCTCTCTCTCTCTGTGTCTCTCATGAATGAATTAATAAAATCTTTAAAAAAAAAATACAGGACAGCTGCTTTAGTCTGCTCTGGCTGCTCTAACAAAATACCGTAGAAAGTTCTAAAAGTTGGAAGGGCCAAGACCACAGCACCAGCAGATTGGATGTCTGGTGTGGACTCACTTGCTGGCTTGCAGATGGCAGTTTCTTCTTTATATGCTCACAAAGCCTTTCCTCTGTGCAAGCGTGTGGAGAGAGGAAGAGAACTCTTGTGTTTCTTGCTCTTATAAGAGTGCCGATCCCATTATGGGGACTCCACCCATGTCTAAATCTAATCACCTCCAAAAAGCCCCACCTTGTAATACCATCACAGTGGGGGTTAGGACTTCAATGTATGCATTTTGAGAGGACACAAACATTTAGTCTATAGTAACAGTGGCTAAATGAACATGGTACCTTCACACAATAGACTACTGTCACTTGTTTAAACAAGAGGAGGCTCTCTATGAATTGATATGATTTTCCAGAGTTTATTAAGTTATAAAAACAAAAAAGCAAGGGCACCTGATTGGCTTGGTCAATAAAGCATGTGACTCTTGATCTCAGGGTCATGACTTCAAGCCTTGAATTGGGTGTAGAGATTACTTAAATAAAAATTTTATTTTTTTAAAGATTTTATTTATTTGAGAGTGAGGAGAGAGAGAGAGAGAGAGCATGGGCAGGGTGAGGGGCAGAGGGAGAGGCAGACTCCCCCACTGAGCAGGGAGTTGCATGTGGGGCCGAATTCTGGACCCTGGGATCATGACCTGAGCTGAAAGCAGATGCTTAACCATCTGAGCCACCCAGGTGCACCTTAAATAAAAACTTTAAAAAGCAAAATGCAAAGGATGATCTGCAGTATACTACCTGTGGTATAAGAAAGAAGAAACAATAATAATGAGGAAAAACAAGAAAATACACATGTATTACTCATTTGAGCAGAAGGAAACACATAAGATAAACTATAAGCTTCGATGGATGCCAATTGGGCATGTCAGGAAATGGATTGAGGGGGGAGTATAAGAAAGTCACTTCTCTGAATGTAATTTTTTTTTTAAGATTTTATTTATTTGTCCATGAGAGACACAGAGAGAGAGAGGCAGAGACACAGGCAGAGGGAGAAGCAGGCTCCATGCAGGGAGCCCGACATGGGACTCAATCCCAGGACTCCAGGATCAGGCCCCAGGTCAAAAGCATCGCCAAACTGCTGAGCCACCCGGGCTGTGCATCTGAATGTGCAGACTTCTGGAATCATGTTAGTGTTTCACATATTAAAAAAGTAAAATCTACAAGGAGGGGAAAAATTTAATACAAACTAAAATTTAACACCACTAACAAAATAACTCCAAATGAGTCAAACTGCTTATCCAATGAATAACATAACCACACTGAAAGGGGGGGTTGGGGAAAGAACCCAAATTATGTTAGAACACAGTATTAGGATGTATACCCTCAGGCTAAACCCCCAAACATCCCTGAACAAACACCAAACTCTAATTAATAGGCTTCTCTTCTACTGAGGCAAAAATTAACATCTCTGAAACTACTTTATGTACATTCTAGAAATGAGAAAATAGGAAAATAAACTGTGTAAAATGGGAATTGGTTTTCTTACTGTCAGAAAAAGGAACTGTAAATATGAAAGATGAACCTGTGTGTTGAACTGGAATTATAGGTATCAATGTGCATTCATGGGGAGATAAGTAGGTAGGAGGAAGGAAGGAAGGAAGGAAGGAAGGAAGGAAGGAAGGAAGGAAGGAAGTGAGGAAGGAAAGGGAGGGAGGGAGGGAGGGAGGAAAGAAAAGAGGGATTTTTAATGCTATTGAAATTGTATTTTTGTTTCAATTTCCTGTTTGTTTCTAGTTTATTAAAAAAGTAATTGATTTTTTAAAACGATTTTATTTATTTGAGAGAGGGAAACGAGAGTACAAGCTTGGGTGGGGGAGGGGCAGAGGGAAAAGGAGAAGCAGACTCCCGGCTGAGCAGGGAGCCAGACATAAGGCTTTTATCCCAGGACCCTGGGATCATGACCTGAGCTGAAGGCAGATGCTTAACTGACTAAGCCACCCAAGCACACCATGTAATTGATTTTTATAGATTGATATTATATCCTGCAATAATGCTAAATTCACTGATAGCCCTAGGAGTTTTTTCTGTAGGTTCTATGAGATTTTTTTATATAATTATGTCATCTGCAAATTTAGTTTTATTCCTTCCTGTCCAATCTGTATGACTTTTACTTTTTTTTTTCTTATCTTATTGCACTTGTTAGAGCCTCTAGTACAATGTCAAATAGAAGTAGTGAAGATGGACATACTTGCCTTTGTCTCTGATCTTAGCAGAAAAGCATTCAGTCTTTCAATATTATGTATGTATGATGTTAGCTGTGGGGTTTTTGTAGGTTCCCTTTATCAGTTTTAAAAAGTTTTCATCTATTCTTGGTTTCCTGAGAATTTCTATCAAGAAAAGGATGTTGGATTTTGTCAAATGTTTTCTTGGTATCTTTTGAGATGATCAGATGGCTTTTTCAATGTAGTAAATAACATTAATTTTCAAATATAAACTTAACTTTGCAATCTTGGGATAAAATCCATTTAGTCCTGATACATTTAGATTCAATTTGCTAAAATTTCTTAAGAATTTTTGCAAGTAAAAAAAAAAAAAAGAATTTTTGCAGGTATATTTATGAAGGATGTTGGTCTGTAGTTTTTGTTTCCTTGAACTGTTTTTATTATCAGTAGTAAAAAGCAATGCTCTCTTCATAGAATGATTTTGCGGGGGAGTGTCATTCATAATATTCACTTATTTTTTTAATATCTGTAGAATTTGTAGTGTTGTCTTCTCTCTTATTCCTGATATTGGTAATTTGTGTCTTTTTTTTTCCTAACCAGTCTGACTAAAAGTTTATTAATTTTATTGATTTTTTCAAAGAATGAGTTTTCAATTTTGTTGGTTTTCTGTACTGTGTTCTGTTTCCCATCTCATGGATTTTCTGCCTTTTAAAAAAAAACCTCTCCGTTGCTTGCTTTGTGTTTTAATTGCTCTTTCTTTTCTAGTTTTTATTTATTCATGAAAGACAGACAGAGAGAGAGAGAGAGAGAAGTAGAGACAGAGGCAGAGGGAGAAACAGGCTCCATGCAGGGAACCCAATGTGGGACTCCATCCCAGGACTCCAGGATCATGCCCTGAGCCAAACGCAGATGCTCAACTGCTGAGTCACCCGGGTGTCCCTCTCCTCGCGTTTCTTTTTTTTTTTCTCCTCTCGTTTCTTAAACTGGAAGCTGAGTTCATTAATTTAAACTCTTCTTTCAGGGATCCCTGGGTGGTGCAGCGGTTTGGCGCCTGCCTTTGGCCCGGGGCGTGATCCTGGAGACCCGGGATCGAATCCCACATCGGGCTCCCGGTGCATGGAGCCTGCTTGTGTCTCTGCCTCTCTCGCTCTCTCTGTGACTATCATAAATAAATAAAAATAAAATAATTTGTTAATAAAATAAAACAACTCATTCCTATTATAGTTTTTTTTTTTTTTTAAACTCATGAGAGATACAGAACGAGAGAGAGGCAGAGACACAGGCAGAGGGAGAAGCAGGCTCCATGCCGGGAGGGGGGGGGGGGGCGGGGGGGGGGGGGGGCGGGGAGCCCGACGTGGGACTCGATCTTGGGTCTCTAGGATCACGCCGTGGGCTGCAGGCGGCGCTAAACCGCTGGGCCACCCGGGCTGCCCAATTCCTATTATAGTTTAATGCTCTACATTTCCCTCTAAGAACTAGATTGGCTGCATGTCCCAATTTTTGATATGCTGGTTTTTGTTCTATGTTCTTTTATGTCATGGTAAGGTAGGTGTAGCTACAAAAGAAGACACAGGAGAAGTTCAGGAAAAAAAAGTTTATTATACTCACAGGTCCTAGAAACACAAGGCAGGGCACACCAGGCCACACAGGGCCACTTGGGGAAGCCTCAGGGTGGTCAGCAGGCAGATAGCAGGGGTGGAGTGGGGGAGCTGGGGCCAGAACCTTTATTGGAGTTTCTGTAGGACAAGCAAGGCAAGGCAGGATAAACACTTTAGGGTTGGCTAGCTTAAATAATTTCAGCAGGCTCTAAACTAGAGGGATGGTCCCTAGCTTGTAATGATTAATATTGCTCTTAGGGTGTATGGGCCAGATAGAGGAAGGATGGCTCTGGATTGGTTAGTTTGCAGATCAAAGACATGCTCCTGGCTGGACCTTTTGCTGCTCAAGAGCTTGCTAGCCCTATTAGGGTCAGTCTTTCCCCAGGCAGAAAGGTTAAGATACCAAAACATTGTAATATGTAGAAACAAAAAAATATAAACAACCGGTTTTCATTTTCACTCAATTCAAAAATACTAAGTTCCCTTTGAGGTTTCTAATTTAGACTTGTGCTACTCAGTGTTAAAATATTTGGGGATTTCCTAGAGATCAGAGATTTCCTTTATTGATTTTAAGTTAATTTCCATTGTGATCACAGAACATAGTCAGTATGACTTGAATCCTTTTGAATTTATTGGGACCGAATTGAATCTGTCTGAGCAAATGATCTATCTGTACTTGAAAAGAATATGTATTCTGCTGTTGGTGGGTGGTATTCTAGAAGTATCAATTAGGTTAGGTTGGTGGATAGTGTTATCTTCTGTGTCTTAACTGATTTTTGGTCTACTTTATCGATTATTGAAAGGTATTAAAATCTCTGAATATAATTGTAAATTTATCCTATTCCTTCTTGTAGGTCTACCAGTTTTTGTTTCATGTATTTTTAAACTGTTCCTGGGAACATAAATATTTATAGAGTTATTCCTTCCTTATGAATTGACTTCTTTATCATTATAAAATGATCCTCTTTATCTGGGGTAATATTCTATGTTCTGAAATCTACTTCACCCAATATTAGTATAACTACTCCAGCTTTCTTTTTCTTAGTGTGAGGGTAGTATATATTCTTCCATTCTTTTATTTTTAACCTATTTGCATCCTAATATTTCATCATGCAGGCAGCCTAATTTGGTTCTTACTTTCAGAATCTGACAACTGCTACCTTTTAATTGAGGGTGTTCAGACCGTTTCCTATTTATTCTCAGTCTTTCCCATCTGCTTCTATTTCCTTTTTTCATCTTTTTTTTAGAGTTCAGTAGTTTTTATGATTCCATCTTATCTCCTATGTTGGCTTATTAGCCATAAATTCTTTGCTGTGCTATTTTAGTGGTTGCTTCAGAGGTTGCTTTAACATATCACAGAGTACTTTCAAGTAATATTGTACCACTTTATATATAATACAAGAACCTTACAATTGTATACTTCCATTTCTACTCTCTTAGCTTTTGTGCTATTGATATACATTTTATTTTTATAAACTCCACAATACATTATTGTTGCTCTAAAGTTATTTTTTATTGTGGTAAAATATATATAACATAAAACTTACCATTTTAATCACTTTTTTAAAATAAGATTTTATTTGGGAGAGAATGAGAATGAGCAAGGGGGGAGGGGCAGAGGCAGCAAGAGAAGCAGACTCCCCACTGCACAGATGCTTAACTGACTGAGCCACCGACGTGGCTTAAGATTGTTTTTTTATCACTTGTTTTAAGCAATTTGATTTTGATATATCCTGGGTATTGTTTCCTTTGTATTTCCTGTGCTTGGAGCTCCTTTTGTTTCTTAGAACTGAAGACCTACAGGTTGTATCGAATTTAGAAAAATCTCAGCCATTATTTCTTCAACCGTTTTCTTTTTTTTTTTTTTTTAAAGATTTTATGAGAGACACACACAGAGACAGAGACAGAGACATAGGCAGAGGGAGCAGCATCAGGCTGCATGCAGGAAGCCTGATGTGGGACTCAATCCGGGGTCTCCAGGATCACGCCCTGGGCTGAAGGCAGCGCTAAACCGCTGAGCCACCCGGGCTGCCCTCAACCCTGTTTTCTATCTTCCCTTCTCCCTCTTCTGCTTCCAGGATTCTGAATATATGCACCTGAAGTCGCCCCATGGCTCACTGAAGCTCTGCTCATTTTGTTTCAGTCTTTTTTTCTGTGTTTCATTTTGGACATTTAAGCTGATATATTTCCAAGTTCACTATCTTTCCTCCCACATCTGATCTCCAATAATCACACTGCTTTAGTTGTCAGTTGCCATCAGGAGAGGCTGAGAATTTTTTAAACCATCAAGAAATGGCTCCTTTTTAAAACAGTTCTGCCCTCCATTTGCATTTTACTACTTAGGCAGCAAGAAGAAATCAGGTGGCACCTTGAATACTGCTTGCAAATCTTACAAACCTAGATCACAAAGTTCATTAGAATGGTCTGCTCTCCACAGAACCATAGTAATAGTGCCACTGACTTTTTTGCCACTGTGGAAGAGATCCCTTTCCTCGTTTCCAATACCATGTCCCTCACTTCCTTTTGAGCACTCATTGGCAGTGTCCTCCAAGTCCAGATTTCTACTAAGTCTGTTGAAGGCAATTTAGGTGTGTTCTAACACGTTTCTCCAAATCCTGGCAGCCTCTCCCCATGTGCTAGTTTCAAAGTCACTCCCACTACTTTCGGATATTTGTTATGGCAGCAGCCCACCCTTGGTACCACTCTTGGTATTTGTTCTGATGCCATGTTAACTGTATGCAGCCAGGACCACTATCCATCTTTTTTTTTTTTTTTAAAGATTTTATTTATTTATTCATGAGAGACAGAGAGAGAGAGAGAGAGAGAGAGAGGGAGAGAGGCAAAGACACAGGCAGTGGGAGAAGCAGGCTCCATGCACAGAGCCTGACATGGGACTCGATCCCGGGTCTCCAGTATCACACCCTGGGCTGCAGGCGGCACTAAACTGCTGCACCACTGGCACTGCTCACTATCCATCTTCAGAACCTAGCAATCAATCCTACTTTAAAAAAAAAAAAAGAGATGTAAATAATAGGGAAGTTTTTAAATTTAAAATTCACTGGCTTAAAATGACATTTACTATCTTAGTTTCTGTGCATCAGGAATCTGGAGTCAGGGCCTCCGCTGGGTCTGTAGCAGCTGTACAGCTCAGGTTATCATCAGGGCTAGGTTAGGGCCGCAGCCATCTCAAGGCCCAACTGGGGAATGACTGGTTTCCAAGCTCTCTCACAGGGCCATTGGACTGAGCCCTACCTCCACTCTGTTCCTTGCCATATGGACTCTCCAATGGGAGCTTGCTTGGTCAAGGCAAGCAAATGAGAAGTGTCTGAGTTTGGAAACAAGATAGATGTCAGAGTCTTTTAAAACCCGATCTTGGAAGTGTCGGCCATCTCTTTTGATGAATTTTATCCATTAGAAGCAAATCTATCCATCTAGCTCACATTTAAGGGAGGGGAATATACCAGGGCCTGAATGCCAGAGGTGGCATAATTGGGAGCCATTTCAGAAGCTGCCCAAGACACCCATAAAGTAGGTTTTTCATTTTAGACATTGTAGTTTTAATCTCTAGAGGCCTGACATGGGTTTTTATATCTCCTGTGTCAACATGTTGAATTTTTCTGGCTTTGTGACATCTGCAACACAGTTAGAACTTTTAATGGCCTGTGTACTCATATCATGTGGGTTATTTCTGGGTCTATTTTATTTCATTTTCATTAGGGGTTGTATTTTACTGGCTCTTTGCTTATCTGGCAATTTTTCTTTCTTTTTTTTTTTAAGAGAGAGGGAGAATGCATGAGCAGGAAGGGGGTATGGACAGAGGGAAAGAGAAACAGACTTATAAGCATTTAATTTTAAGAGAATTTTAAGATATGGGTCTCATCTCAAGACCCTAACCTGAGCCAAAATCAAAAGTTGGACGCTTAATCAACTGAGCCATCCAGGCTCCTCAATTGCCCTGTTATTTCTGATTGGCTGTCAGACATCATGAATTTTACCTTACAGGTTGCTGGGTATTTTTGTGTTGCGGCAATTAGCTTTGCTCTGGAACACAGTAAATTATGTGCTAACCTTTTGATCCTTTCGGGTCTTGCTTTTGAACTTTGTTAGGATTGAGGCAGCATCAGTTTAGTTCTAACTCACATGCTGCTGAGACAGACCCTTGCTGTACATTCTACTAGATAGCCCGTGAATTATGAGGTTTCTCACTCTGGCTGACAGGCCTGGGTAAACTCCCCCCAATCCTTTCATTTCATTCTTTATATCCAAGAATCAGGGGACCCTCAGCGAATGTGTAGTTCTTTGTCCAGCTCTCCTCTGCAGAGAGTACTTTATCCTGCCATTAGCCATGGGGGTGAGGGCTGGCTCAGGGCAGAGGTAGGAGGAAGGGGCAGTTGGAGTGGTTACAAGTAGGCAATTCATTCAAAATTCCCCTCAAGGCATAAGCAGGCAGGGGTCATAGTGTTCCTTTTAAGTCCACAAACTTTAAGTTTTGAAGTGTTTAAAGATTTTTTTTTAACTTAAATCCAAACTTTTCAGAACCCAATTCAATAGTCACTGGGCACCTACTATACACCAGCTACTAAGGTACAGATAGAACTCAAGACTAATAGGGTACAAATATTTTTTTAAATGAAGAAGCGGGGCACCTGGGTGGCTCAGTGGTTGAGCATCTGCCTTTGGCTCAGATCATGATCCCAGGGTCCTGGGATCAAGTCCCAAATCAGGCTCCCCACAGGGAGCATGCTTCTCTCTCTGTCTGTGTCTCTGCCTCTCTCTCTGTGTCTCTTATGAATAAATAGAATCTTTAAGAAATAAAATAAAAAATAATAAAAATGAAGAAAGCCAACCATAAGGGACATAGCACAGTGGAGTTAAAAAATGGGCACGGGAAGATCTGTGTCCGGCCCTGTCACAGGTAGACAAGAGGGGAGACACCCCTGGGTCTTGTCCAAGTCATACATGGAAGAGTAGTTCCCTGGTCTAATCAGTTTTCCAGAACACAATAGATGGAGGATTTCTTTAACAGTCCCCATTCTCCAGGATCACAGGGCTTGGGTAAATGTCCACATTATCCGTAGGTGGGTTACAGAACAAGAAAACAGTGAGCACCGTGGGCAGAGATGTGAAAATACAAGTATCTGGCACTGTTTGAGTACTGCAAGCATAAAGGTGTGACAGGAGATAAGAATCTAGAAATAATACCGGTTGGGATCAAGTTTGAGACATTTGGGTGCCAGCCCATCAGGGTGAGTAATGAGCAGGTCCACAGGCCTTAGTGAATACATGCCAGAGCACAGGCCTCAGGTCTGGCTGCTTGGCGCCATTCCTGTGGTTTGTACAGACAGAGCAGCTAGCTGTGGGCCAAACTATGAGTGTCTGTCTGTCCCCAAAAGGTCAGCTCAGAGAAGTGGAATTCGGGAAAGGGGGCTCTTGCTTCGAAGCACTCCTGACCAGATAGATACTGTCTTCCCAGGCCTGGTCGGCAGCTGCCTCACAAAACAGCCATGTAGGTGTGTCTCACGACACAGGAACAGAAGGCTGCTGCTGAGCCTCAGGGGGTTGGGCAGGGACTCCAAATTTAGAGGCCTTAGTTAGCATGGGTTTTCAACACTCCCCAAATGTGAGTGCTGTTGTCTATTAGGATGAGCCTCCTCCTCAAAATGACAAGTTTTTCTTCCTGACTTGTGTATGCCTCGTGTCTTTTTTATGAAACAATCCTGTCTTTTCTGTCTTTCTGTCTTTTCTTTCACTTGAGGAACAAGAGAGAAAAAGATGTTTCTGAGAATAAAGGAACTAATTAAAGACCCCAGGGCATTACACCGCTTTTGGAACAGGAACCCAGCCTCCCAGCAGTATCAAAAATGAATCCGGGGGAGAAGTAAAAAATCACTCTATCAAAGAAGCCCAACTGAGGAGCTGTGTGGGCGGTGGCTTCCGAGGTGCGATGGCCTGCAGGGGACCTAGAGGACCTGCACACAGGGATTCCCGAGCGGGAGGCTGCAGACGCTAAACAGTGAACAGGCAGCACGGCAACTGCTCTAGCTCTCCCCTCCATCAGGGCCTTGGCCCTGTCGGCACCTCAACACCAATTAGCAAGTCTTGTTTATCTTGGGGTGCATCTCCCCAGAATAGCTCCTCAGGGATGGGCCCCATCTCACTCTTCGGTGCCTCCTACAAGAAAGGGCCTCAGTAGAGGTCTGTCACCTAGACAGAGCCCAGGCCTGTGACCAGGCATAAGAACACCTATAATCAAGAGTGGTCAAATGTTCCATTTCTGTTTATTCAGAACACTAAGATAAAATACACCTTAAATATTACAAATATTTATATACAGGAATGGCCAGTCCCCATGATTAAAAAACGGTCTGAAAAAAACCCCAAAATATAGGCTCTGAAGATTTTTAAGCCCTAGACAACCCATGAAGACAAAACCAAGGTCTCAATGCATGTTCTTCAACACAGTTAACAAACTCTGAATCTAGCTCAGCCTGGGTGATGCTACAGGAAAGAACGTGGATATGGAAAATCCCTACCCAATGCTGGTGCCGAGCACTCAGCCTTCACTGTGACCCTATGGATGTCATTTCCGGAAGCGTTTGAAAAGCGGATGCACATGCTTCGTGGAAGCCTTGCTCCGTGCCGAGTGGTACTCCATGTACACGGTGTCATCAGCTCCAGACATGGAGCTCATTGTGCCAAAACGCCGAGACACCTATGGGGGAGACCCAGTCCATGATTAGTTTCCAAAGGAAAAGACACTCCTTTTTTAACATTTCTATTCACAGTAAGCTTTATAAAGTTTTAAAGTTTAATAAATACTAATTTTTAAAAAACATTTATTGACCACGTATTGTGTCTCAGGCATTGTGTGAAGCAGTTTACACATATTTACGTGTATTAACTCCCATCTTCCAGATGAGGAAACTGAGGCACAGATAGATTAAGTAACTTATCCAAGATCACACAGCTCTTAGAGATGGGACTTGAACCCAGACAGCTGGTTTTAGCTTGCCTATTCTTAACCATGTCATAAAGAGAGGCATGACTCTGCCTCTCTTAATGACAATTTATAAACAGAATTTTTCGAAAGTAAGGGCAGCACACCTTCAACACCTCGAGACTCCACCATAAGGCTTTGAATCCAGTGGAAAGCCAGAAAACCCTGAGCTTGAAACTTGGCTCTACTTCTCACTGGGTGACCTTGGACAAACACCGAATGTCTGAGCCTCAGTGAATGCATCTCTAAGATGGGGAGAGCCTCATCTGTCTTGACAAAAAGTGGGGTGAACAGAAATCACACAGGCAAGTATGCAGACAGGCATCAAGCAACACCTTCAACAGCCTGGCCTTAGAGAACTCGTTCGGTTGGTGGGGATTACCAGACATCACCTTAGCACACGGTCACAGGCAAGAAATTTCCCTGAAGCATCCATGCATGGAGGGCGCCCACAGGGGGGAACCAGTCCCCATGTTTGGGGGCAGAACGGCCTCAGGCTGGAGGGAGAGCAGCATCACCCCAGAGGAAGCTGCTTTTCTTTCCTTGTCCCAACCACTGCTCACCTTTTGGTTCTAATATCAATTTAGTTTTCAAAGCACTGGACTAAAGTGTACTTTTCTCTTGGAAGGGCCCGATAAGAATGCCCCATAATGGTACTTTCATTAATCATGCCACATTATATTGGCCTGGCACATGGTATTCAGTATTTGCAGAATAAATGGAAAGTTCATTATTCTCAGAGAACTCTAAATTTTCCCAAATATTCAAACTGCAATGTGAGCTCATTCTCAGACCCCCTTCACAGCCTGAAAGGCTCAGTTCTATCACTAATAAGGAAGCTAGAGCTGAAGTAACTTGTCTGAGACTCTGGGCTGGCAGGCCCAGGCCCACAGCACCCCCTCCCACAGCCACCCCTGCTCAGGCAGCAAGCCTGAGGCCACATGTGTCACCCTGGGCTCCAACATCAAGGCACTAACAGAACTCGGACCAGACGGAGAGGCAAACAGAGTAGGCCAGCTACAGCCACTATGGACTCAGCCACGTGAAATGATGTGTAGGAAAGGATGCACACCAAAAGGTTAATAGGGGCCATTTCTGTTACTCTCTTCTCTGTGGTTTCCTGCGTTTCCAAGTTTTTACAAAGGTCACACAGGTGTGCGCGAGTGCACATGCACACACACACACATACACACACAGATAACCACATGCGTATGTGGAAGGCTTCTCTTCAGGAGATACCTGGCGCCTCATTCCCTCACTCACCTGGCTGGATTTGGAGCCAAACTCCCCTGCCACCACCTCTTCCTCAGCATCCAAGTCAGTGGCCGCGAGGACCTTCTGCAAGAGCTGCTGCTGCTCTTCCCTTGTGGAGAATGCCAGCTCTTCGTCCTCCATGCCCGCCAGCTTTGTGATCACCTGTGGAGCCAAGAGCCGCAGGCCTCATGTCCCCTCCTGTTTTCCTTCCCTCGGGCCCATTGGTGCAGGTGGCTAACCAAAGAGAGCTCCTCTCTGGCATTCCAGAGACCAGCTTCGGAGCCACCTGAAACAGGGAGCTTAACTGATTACTGTAGGGCAGTGAAGGCGAAGGAAATTCCAGAGAAGCCTACTCCCAAAACAGCAGACACATGATCACTTACAGATGATCAACAGGGGCCTTGGCAACTCTAAGATGTCCCTTCTGGCAGTTTTCCATCCTGCACCAGCTATATGAAGGGACCAGAGATGGACAGGCACAGCCTGCTGCCCCAGGGCAGGGTCTTTAGCCTCCCGGGCTTCGGGTAGGAGGGAGCATTTAGAAATGAGAGCCTGTCAGGTGGACTTACAAAATTTTTTCTAATTGAGCAAAAGAACAGCATGGTAGTGATTTGGTTTTCCTTTCTCTGGGCGTAACTTACTACATGGCCTACCTATCCCTGAAGAAAGCCTGGATTGAGAACACAGAGAAATCTTGTTGGCCCCCCTGTAATTCTTCTCATCATTTTCATTAAAAGCAAAGTCCCAGAAGCAGGGATCTGGCTGAGGCCTTCAAGTGGCCGCAGAGCCCGAGGACAGATACCGGGCACTTTTGCCCTGGCCCAATCACCCCTCTGGGAACTCTGGGCTCATGATCCTGGGAACTCTCACCTGGCTGCTCTCAACGGGCAGTGTTGAAGGCAACGAAGGCAAAGGCAGCTCCAACCAACACAATCCCATGACCAGGTGCCTTTCTGCCAAGCTCACCTTTCAAAGAACCCAGAACACTCCCTGATTTGGTGCTTGTCTCACCCTTGATCTCTTGTCTCGCCCTTGATATCACCCCTGATCTCTCCAGGATCAGGAAGTATGAATTCTGTTTTCATCACATACTTTTTACGGATACATATAAAGGCCATCACACAAATCCTCCAAAATATGGTCAACTATCCTGTCCTCTGGCCCAGCATGAGAAGTGTGAAGCTGTCTCTGCTGGCTAAAAAAGGAGGAGTTAGACAGCCCTGACCTCTTGTCTCTGGCTAATAACAGGAACTCACCAACTTGTAAAAAGACACAATCAGAAGCATCTGAACAGGCAGCCTGTAGTCTCTTGCAAACCAAGAATGCGGAACCTACATGTTCTAGGGGCACCCTTTTAGTTCTCTACTTCCAGCACCCCCCACTTAGCCCCACAAATAAAAATCTTTAAGGACCTTAAATCCTGACATAAACTTACCATGTGCGTCAACAGGAAAGAAAGCAAACACATCAGTCAATGGAAGTCAGCCAAAGCTTTAGGATCCCCAAACCATGCAACCGCCAATTGTGGACAGCTCTGATGTGAGGCCCACTCAGGCCTGGGCCACCTGGAGGGGCAGCTCAACAGAGCCTTCCCGGTATTATAAATCAAGTATGTGAACAATGGCAAATTCTAAAGCTTTGGCTGACAACCATTGCTGGTGCAGGAAAGTAACTCTAAGGGGCTCAGGGGAGCACAGTGATGGCCACATTTCTGCAGGATCTCAGGTTCTATGAGGCTAGCACATTTTCCCCACTGACAACTAACACTCTTTTCACAAGACAACTGTAAAACATTAACAAGTAGAGACTCCAAGCCTTCAGAGGCCCCATTCTTTGACCTTCACTATAGGGATCTTGCACAATATCTTTCCTTAAAGTCCTTGGCAACTTATGCGAGATAAAGGGAACCTGAAGCAGGGCTTCCAATGCCCTAATGTTCTGTGCCTGTCTGAGCTTTTTCCCACACTGGTGCCAATAGCAGTTCTTACCTTCCCCTGGAGGCATGGGTACAAAGAAATTCTTGGTTCTATTCTGATAGGAGATTAATGAATACATACCTTAAAGCTATAACCCTGATCTACCAGGAATCTCTGCCGCTTGGTTGAGTAAGCCATTTCCTGTGTGTCCTGGGATACCAACGAGTAGAAGAAGGCATTATACTCCTCAGCAACCATCCCTTAACAGAGAGAAGGAGAAAGGACAACATTAGCTGTCAAAATGCCAGGAACCGAGGGTTCTAGGCTCAAAAATTAAGTACAGCTGATCCCTGAATAATATGAGAGTTAGGGGTACCGACCCTCCCCCCGCACAGTTGAAAATCTACATGTAATTTTTGACTCCCCCAAAACTTAACGACTCACAGCCGACTGCTGACTGCAAGGCTTAACAACAACATAAACAGTTGATTAACACATACTCTGTATGTTATATGCATTACATATTATTTTTTAGTATAAAGTAAGCTAGAGAAAACATTAAGAAAATTATAAAGAAGAGAGAATACATTTACAGTACTGAACTACAGTTATCAAAAAAATCTCTCAGTACAAATTGTGTTATTCGAGGGCCAAGTGTAATGCAGTGGGAGAGCTTTGCAGTCAGGAGGGCTGATGGCCCTGACTGTGCTTAGGCACTTGACCAAAATTAAAAACATCTGTGCTTTAAATGGCATCATCATGAAAGTAAAATGACAACCTACAGAATGGGAGAAGATATTTACAAAGCATGTATCTGATAAGTGATCTGTATCTGGACTGTATAAATTAACTATTACAAATCAATAATGAAAAGACAAATGACCCAATTATAAAAAGAGCAAAGCATCTGAACAGACATTTCTCCAAAGAAAATAGACAAACGGCTAACAAGTCCATGAAAAGCACTTAACATCATTAGTCATCAGGGAAATACACTGGTGCCACAATGAAGTACCACTTGGCACTCCCCAGGATGGCCAGAATCAAAAAAAGATAATCACAGCTATTGTCAAGAAGGTAGAGAAACGGGATCCCTGGGTGGCGCAGCGGTTTAGCGCCTGCCTTTGGCCCAGGGCGCGATCCTGGAGACCCGGGATCGATTCCCACGTCGGGCTCCCGGTGCATGGAGCCTGCTTCTCCCTCTGCCTGTGTCTCTGCCTCTCTCTCTCTCTGTGACTATCATAAATAAATAAAAAAATTTAAAAAAAAAAATTAAAAAAAAAAAAAAAGAAGGTAGAGAAACTGGATTCCTCATATATTGCTGGTAAGAGTGTAAAATGGTGCAGCCATTTTAGAAGACAGTCTGGCAGCTTATTAAAATGTTAAACAGAGACCACAGCTGATGCAACAATCTACTCCTAGATATATCCCCAAAAGAATTGAAAAAATATGTCCACACAAAATCTGCACATGAATTTCATAGCAGCAATATCTCTAAGAACCGAAAAGTGGAAATAATCCAAGTGTCTATCAACAGAAAAATGAATAAACTAGATGTGGCATGCCCACACAATGGAGGATCATTCAGCAGTAACACGAATAAAGTACTACCACCTGCTAATAGGGAAGACCCTTTTGAAAATGTCACGCTAGCGAAAGAAGGCAGTTGCAGAGGGCCCAGACTGCACAATTCTGTATGTGTGCAATGTCTACAATGGGCACGTTCGTCAAGGTAAAAATAGAGTAATGATTGCCTGCAGTTGGGGCTGGGAGGGAAGGAGAAAGGAGTGACTGCCAGAGCGAAAGGGTTTCTTTTCTGGAGTGATGAGAATATTCTAAACATAGCCTGTGGTAATGGCTAAACACTTTGCAATTATATTTAAAAAAAAAAATCACTGGGGGTGCCTGGGTGGCTCAGTTGGTTAAGTGTCCAATTTGGCTCAGGTCATGATCTCAGGGCCATGTGATCATACTGGGTGTGGAGCCTGCTTAAGACTCTCTCTGTCCCTCCCCCACCTCCTCAATGGGCACACGCATTCTCAGTCTCTCAAAAAAAAAGAAAAAAACCACTGAATTATACACTTCCAATGGACCAACTGTATGGTATGCGAATTCTATCTCAATAAAGTTGCTAAAAAAAGAAAAAAGAGCTCAGAGAGAAAACATAGAACAGACTCATCACAGAAACTAGGACAAAAAATACTGCAGCCTATAAAACCTGATCCTTCTGGACAATCTGCAGAGTTTTGCTTCACAATTCAATTGTCAGCAAACTCAGTACCTGTGTACTGCCTCTGAATTCTATTGTTTCTTAGTCTTACAAGAGCTCAGAGAGGCGAAGAACGCAGCCAAATGCCTTATATCAAACAGTATTTCAAAAAACAAAAACAAAATCCTATCAAATTCAAAGTGGTTTTCAAGTTAGATGTGTTTCTTTTCTGGGAGGTGATAAGGCATATATTATGAATTATGCTCACATATGCTAGTCAGATTATATTCTGGTCAGTTTATAAAAGCTGCACTTTATCCAGTAGCTTCCAATATTCTGTTACACAAGCCTTATTCCTCACAACAGCCCTGCAAGACAGGATGGCACCTGTACTCTGGATGGCAAAGCAAGGCTCACAGGGGCAAACTACCTGCAAGGCCACAAAATTGGCCAGGTGCCCAAGTGCATGCTATTTCTACTAATGTGCCCTGTCTCCATATTAAATACAATTGGCTGCCTCTTAAACACATTCTAATATGGTACGATTCCAACAACCACACACTAACCTTGTTTCTGACACTCAAGCATCTCCTAAGAGAGGAAAGTGGATTCCCTGAGGACAGGCCTGTGTCCTCGTCTTCGGGCCTGCTTGGCCTAGGAGAACAACCCCGGCCATCTCTAAGCAGCAGTGTCAGTGCCTGCCTTGCCCATGGTTAGGGTCTGGGCCCTTTTACCACAGTGACCACAGAGACACTCTGACCTCTTGCACGTCCTCACGTACTGAGCGTGTGACACCTCTGCAGCAAGCTGCCACACAAGACGGGACTTTTGCTGGGTGGTGTGTGAGGAAGCCATCTGCAGCTGCCCAAGTTGCTCTTACCAAGCTTTCCCCTTACTCCTGACTCAAGGTCCAGGGTCCAGCTTCAGCTCATACACGTCACTGGTGGCCAAGCCCTCTGTGTCTATACCATTACACACTGCCTTCCTGGCCCCTCTTACTACCTACCAACACAGGCACTCAGCTTAGAGGATGCCCATGTGAACCAGGTGACTGCCATGGAAAAGATCTACATATTAACCCCAAGGCATGAACTAAGAAGAGCCAAACAGATCTTGGTCCTTGCTTTGGAACCTCTCCCTACAGAATGTATGGGGCCCAAGGGCCTACCTTACCACTAAGAACACATAGGCAGCTTAGCCTACCCTCTTTCTAACCAAAGTGGTTCAAAAGGAAAGATTTCCTGGAGCAGAAGGGTAAGGCCACCTTTACCTTTTTTGGCTCGGAGCACTCGCCCCAGCCTTTGGGCTTCCTGCCGCCGGGAGCCACCATGAGATGAGATCTGAATGAGAACATTTGCTTCTGGCAGATCAAACGATGTGTCGCCCACCTACAGAAATGAAACAACTGAGAGTTTGGGGAGGTTTTTTGTTTTGTTTTGTTTTGTTTTCATTTGGGATGTAAAGAAAAAAAAATCAATTGGCCTTGAATTTAAATAAGCTCTGTAGATAATGTAGAAAGATAATCACCATCCTCCTCTTCCTGTACCAGGGTCCTGTGGATGCAGGCAGGCCTCAAGGATTAGTGTGAATTCTCCTGGAAACTGTCCTAAAGAAGCTGTAAGGACCTGTAATCCCCACCAGCTGTCTTGGCAGCATTCCCAGTATAGCCTGCAGGGGCCCAGAGATGAGAGGTCCCTATCAACAGACTCTCTGCAAATGACCCCTCTTCTTTTTTGCTACAGAAACATGTCTGCACAAAACCATCCACACTCTCAATTGGAGGTCAATGAAACCACCAGTACCTGTGGGATACATGATCTGGAAGGGGCCACTGTCCACACTGGGCTGCATCTGGCTCTGGGTGGCGGCCTCAGCTCGAAGGTTCCAACCATCAAGGTTCCTAAACGCACATCCAAGTCTGGCACTTACTGAGCCGCCATGATCACTTATGCATAAATCTCATCTATTTTGAGCTTTGGGTCTATTCTAATCTGAAGGACTACTCTACATTGTTGAACCACAGCTGCTAACAGTGTCATCAAGCTGGGCCTTCGTGAGTTTGCATCATGCTCACATTAATCACCCACCATCAAAGCACATGAGGAGCCAGAAGCAAGGCTGCCCACGACCCACAACAATCTCCAACTCCACAAAGACACTTCATCTGAATGCCTACTTTTGCCAGAATAGGTAATGAAAATGTCCCACTTAGATAAGTAAATATAACTTAAAATTCCTATATCCCCAAAAGAACTGGGAAAAATCTCAAATGAAGAGACTTTAGGGCAGCCCAGGTAGCTCAGTGGTTTAGCACTGCCTTTGGCCCAGGGTCTGATCCCAGAGACCCAGGATCAAGTCCCAAGTCGGGCTCCCTGCATGGAGCCTGCTTCTCCCTCTGCCTATGTCTCTGCCTCTCTCTCTGTTTCTCTCATGAATAAATAAAATCTTTAAAAACAAACAAACAAACAAAAAAACAAAAAGACTTTAGAGACGCCCAGGTGGCTTAGCGGTTGAGCATCTGCCTTTAGCTCAGGGCATGATCCTGGAGTCCTGGGATTGAGTCCCACACTGGGCTCCCTGCACGGAACCTACTTCTCCCTCTGCCTGTGTCTCTGCCTCTCTCTGTATCTCTCATGAATAAATAAATAAAATCTTAAAAAAAAAAACAACAACAGACTTTATAGATCATCCACAATACATTAAACCCTGCATCTGTTCCTTCTGCTACCTGTCAGAAAGCATTCCTCTGTCCCCAGATGCGGACACACGGGAGTGAAACTGACACATGAGGTCCCTTCAAAAACATGAATTCATTCCCCAGAAATCACCCAGTGTCCCCCCAGCCCTGGGGGTGCTGGTGTCTCACCACCACCCTGCATGCCACACAGACCTTGGATATGAAGATGGTGTTGATTTTGGGGTTATGCTTGAAATTCTGGAGAATCTGCATCCTCTCTCCTTGGGATGTGGGACCATAGATATAGGGTCTAGAGAAGAAGGAAGCTGCATTAGAAAGGCTACAGAATCACCCCCTCGATTATTCTGGAGGCGTATCAGAGGGAAAGGGAGCTCCATCAAGGTTTCCCTCCTTCACGAAGCCCTCCATCATGCAAGGATAAGGATATCAGAAGGAGGCCCATAAAAATGAGCGGCTACAGACCCTGAGCCAAG
This sequence comes from Canis lupus dingo, assembly GCF_003254725.2. Taxonomy (NCBI): domain Eukaryota; kingdom Metazoa; phylum Chordata; class Mammalia; order Carnivora; family Canidae; genus Canis; species Canis lupus. The sequence goes on along the minus strand of NC_064261.1, from coordinate 24,186,078 downwards.
GTTCTGGTCACCCATTCTCTTCAAGATTCTCTCCTTTCCTTTTTCCTTGGTTTCTCGACTATGCTTTTTCCTGAGGCAACATCTCTCCATCTAAGCTTAGTGTCTACACAAGTAGTGCTAACACAGAATCCAGGTGGGACTGTGGGCAGGGGAGGACATTGGTGGTGTTTCCTGAGAAGCTCTTTCTAGATGTAGTACCACAGCTGGGATGCTGGACCAGTCAGCCTGCCCTCTTGGCCTCTGGCCCATATAGTCTGACCTCAGCTTCACCGGAGCGCTCACTTGGCCGCTATTTCAAATGCCAACTTGCACCCACCTCTGGAGCCCAGCTCAAACATAGTGCCCCACCAAAGCAGTGCAACTCCAGCCCCTGATCCCTGGGCTTAAGGGACCCAGGCTCCCTTTTCCATATACTCTGACCTCTGAGTCTGACCACTTGCTCCTCTGTCTTACCCAATTCATAAGAAATTCCCGAAAGCTTTGAGAGAGGAAAACACGCAAACAAACAAGCAAGCACCTTCTGTACTCTGGCTCGGGGAACACAGGCTGCCTGGCACCAACCCCAACCTCTCAGTCCTTACTTGTTCAGTCTAATGGCATATTCCTTCAGGGCAAACACGTTGTCTGCAAAGACAATAATCTTGTCATTCCTCCTTTCGTGAAACTTGATCAGAAACTGGCAAGCTCTGAATTTGTTAGGGTTCATGGTGTACAGCAAGATTCGTTTCTTGGTTTTGATTGCCACATACTCCCGGTAAAACTCAGGAGACATTGGGCACCAAACCTGTGACACAGAAAGAATCAAGGGTCAGTTTGTAAGTTTTAAATATCACGTGATTAGAAACTTTTGAAGGCCATTCACTTGGCAGAACTAGCTTTAAAATAAATCAAAACAGGGGTGCTTGGATCTCTCTCTTGACTTTGGCTCCAGTCATGAGGTCAAGCCTCACATCATGCTCCAAGCTGGGCATGGAGCCTGTTTAAGATTCTCTCTCTCTCTCCTTCAGCCTCTCCCCACCTCCTCCTCTCTAAAAAGAAAAAAAAACAAAAATAAAAATAATTTTAAAAATATATATAAATATACACATATACCCCAAATCAAATACCTAATGGTGAACCAAGACACTCTATCTCTTAACACATAGATTTTTTTTTAAAGATTTATTTTTACTTGTTTATGATAGACATAGAGAGAGAAAGAGAGAGGCAGAGACACAGGCAGAGAGAAAAGCAGGCTCCATGCTGGGAGCCTGACGCAGGACCCGATCCCAGGACTCCAGGATTGCGCCCTGGGCCAAAGGCAGGCGCAAAACCTGCTGAGCCACCCAGGGATCCCCAACACATAGATTTTTAAATCTATCGATATCCAGGGAATTACTTTTACACCAGCTCCAAGTAAGGGAAATCAGATTCTCAGCCAGTGGTACAAGTGATCCCTCTTGTTTAGACCACCCTCCACACACAAGTCTACACACAGCACTACTATGGAGAACTGCACACATACTTCTTAACTCTGTCTGTGGAGTCAGCCTAGCAATGACATTCTAGGAATACTGAACACACCCTCGCACCTAGATCTTGGTTGTAAATTCCACTGTCTACTAAAAGGGCAGCTTGGAGAAATGGCTGACTCCAGAGCCAGGATAGGTCGGGAAATTACCAGATGAGCCTAAAGTATCTTGCTGTGCCAGAAAGCAAAGAAGTGCTCAAAGAATGAGCTCAAAGAATGACATGAGGACATGTCAAACGGATATAGAAGCCAGATGGAAGTGGGTCCCGTTGGTCACATCTGAGACAATTTGATCATTCAAGGATGACAGTAACACTCCTGAGGGCCTCCTCTGTGCTAGGCCGGTGCATGAGCCACTGGCAAGGTAAGGGAAGCTCACACAAATATACCGAAGTGCCACGTGTTTCAAAGGTCTCAAGGCTGTGAACACACAAAAAGGACCCTCTGGAAATTTTGTATGGAACAGGCCATAAAGCCTATACTGACAAGCTCCAAATTCTGTGACTAGTTCTACTTCCCTATGTGATCACCACAGACCCTTTCTTCACACTGTCAGCTGCCATCACTATATGCCTAACACTGGGCTGAGCTCAAATTCACAGGTTTTGCTGCTGCTGCTGTTTTCTGGTTCCTCTTAGGCCATGTCCTGTCCATGTCCTCATTAGAATTTCTAGTTCTTTACAGCCAAAGCAATTCTTTTTTCAGTAAAATCTCTAAAATCATACATTTCACAGAACACGAATGGTCTATAAACATATGAAATGATACTCAACATCACTAGTAAGCAAGAAAATATATATTGAGATCATAAAGGAATACCATTTTCATAATGCGTCAGCAAAAATTAAAACAAAATAGTATTATGGGTTGGAGAAGATGTGGAAAACCTCAGTCACTCTTGATGAGAATGTCAACCAATACAACACTTTGGAAAACAGTTTTCTAGGACACAACTAATAAAGTGAGTATCAGTATAGCCTTTGACCCAGAAATGCTATTTCTAGGTGTATCTGCCAGAGCAGTGAACTTCTCAGTTGAATCATTTTACGTCACAAACTAAACATCCATATGCACAAACACAGTTTTATTAAATAACATATACCCTTAATATATATTATGCTTTCTGGTAGATTCTATTCTATTCTGATCATGACCCAATAAAACAATGTCATCATCTGTTACAGAATCACAGTCCACAGTGTGAATACTGCTTTAGAAAAAAGTTACCCAAACCCCCTCAAAACAAGTACAAAAATATGTGCAGCAACATCGTCGTAACAGGGAAAAAAAAAAAAAACTAGACTACAACCTAATAGAGACAAAATAAATGAGTGCCTCACTAGGGCTGGGAGCAGAAGCAAGGATTCATGGCAAACAGACATGAGGGAAATTTCTGGGGTAGTGATGGGGCAGTGGGAAGTCCTAGTCTAAAACTGGAATGTGAGGATGGCCACAGAACTCTTTATAATCACAGAATTTATATATCATATTATTTACTTAAAATAAGTGTTAAGAAACATAACTTATACCTTGGATAAAGCTATTAAATAGTCAACTTAGCAACCCCAATGTCTGTCAACATTAGAGATTTTATTTTTATTTGCTGTGTAATATTCCATCACATATCAAATTGCTGTATACTTATACAATGGAATACTATATAGCAATTAAAAAAAATGAACTACAGCTACTTGCAGCATCAAAAATGTAATACTGGGTGCCTTGGTGGCTCAGTGGTTGAGTGTGTGCCTTTGGTTCAGGTCATGATCCCGGGGTCCCAGGATGGAGTCCATGCAGGGAGCCTGCTTCTCCCTCTGCCTGTGTCTCTGCCTCTCTCTGTGTGTCTCTCATGAATAAACAAAGTCTTTAAAAAAAAAAAAAAAGGGGATCCCTGGGTGGTGCAGCGGTTTGGCGCCTGCCTTTGGCCCAGGGCGTGATCCTGGAGACCCGGGATCGAATCCCACATCGGGCTCCCGGTGCATGGAGCCTGCTTCTCCCTCTGCCTGTGTCTCTGCCTCTCTCTCTCTGTGTGACTATCATGAATAAATAAATAAAAAATCTCTAAAAAAAAAAAAATTTTTTTTTAAAAATAAAAAAATAAAAAAAATAAAAATAAATAAATAAATAAATAAATAAAGTAGTACATTCTGCAAGGAATAAAAGCACTGAAAAAAAGACATAAAGAAACAGGTCCTATTTATATTTACATAAAGTTTTTTTTTTTTTTTAAGGCAAAGCTAGGCAAAATAGGTGAGGGCAATGAACACAGGAAGTAAAATAATAAAGGAAAGCAAGAGAATAACAAACCCATTTCCATAATAGTGGGTACCCTGGCAGGGGGAGGAGAGAAGCAACTGGAAAGGAATAACAGGCCTCAGAGATGCCGCTCTGCATCATAAGATGGGTGCTGGGTATGAAGACGCAACTACAGGGTGGGGAAGTTTTCAGCAAATGAAGTCTCCCTGCCCAGGTTCTTCAGACTCACCTTTACCCAGCAGGCCCCCTTCTGCCTTTCAGAACAGAGGCACCCTACCCTAGCCAATGAGTAACAGTCACTTCAAGGTGCTAGAGAGGATTTTTGTTGTTATTCCCTCTGAGAAGACTTAACTTTAACTGTGTACTTTAAGCATTTACCTGTGCAGGTATTCACTGTAGAACCAAATTGGGACAATGTGTTTCCTGACGTGTTCAGAAATAAAATGATCTAGGCCACAGGTGCCTTCGGGGGCATTAAAACCAAGGGGCTTTGACACGGGGGTGGACCAAATGGCTGCCCACGCAGGACCTCCCAAGAATCCCTCCAGGGTGAGGGTGGGCGGGAACATCCTGAGGCTCAGGCCCAGAGAAGAGGAGCAGCAACAGGGGCTCTGGAGTCAAACCAGCCTGGGTCACCATCCCAACTTGGCCCTTACTGACAGGGCACCCCCAGAAAGTGATTCTGTTTCATCAGCCTGCAGAGCTGGTAGGACACTGCTGACCTCACAGAGGGCCCAAGGCAACAGGTGAGGTGGCGGTACTTTTGCTCAGGTCCTGGCCTGTGAATCTGTCCGTGGGGAGTTGAGACGATCCCTTTTCCCTGAACCCCGGGGTGCAGAAGAGATCCCCCCCCTGGAGACCATGCTGGGAAGGAGCCAGCTACCTCAGCGCACTGCACTTTGGCGATGTAGCCATTGTTTTGCAGCTCCATCCAGTTGGCTTCGTAGAGCTTGGGCCCAATCAGAAAATTTAAATCGACGATTTTGTCATCCTCCCGGACTAGGGTTGCAGTCAAACCCAGCTTGCAGTGGGCCTGCACGATGGTGAGCACCCGGCGGAACATCTTGGCTGGGGAGACAATCAGGGCATTCACACCGTCACTTTTTTAAATGCTCAAGGACCACACACAGCCTTGCGACTTCACATTGGCCTGGGATGTCATGTGGGCTAACCCCCGGGTTTCTGAATCACAGGAATCTGGCTCTAGACAAGAGTGACTAGGCAAGAAGGCTTAATCATCACTTTCAGATCTGTCCAAAAGAAGAAAGAAAAAGAAGACAAAAGAGAGAAATGGCTTTAGGGAAGCTCCAGGTTAGCAAACCGTAGGATCCTTCCTCACAACATCTAAGCTACCAGCAGGGGCACAAATGGCAACCTGAAACACGACCTACAACACCTAAAATACAATTGCATTCTACATGATGCAAGGCATTTGTTTGCTCTGAAACTTGTACCCAGGTTGTCAGGAAAATGGCTGGGTAACTGGGGAATCAGAGAACTGGAAAGAGCTGGATCTCCTCAGCTTCCCACCATCTTCCCAGAAACCAAGGAAAAAACAGGGAGACATAAAACCTCAGGCACCCTGACCTGCCTTGGAAATTCCCTTCTCTGTGCTTTTCCAATAAGATTCATCTGGTCAACCAGCAACCTCCTGTTTTTCTCTCTTTGGCATTATTAGAATTCTTTCTGATTTATCAAACTAAATAAACACGTAAGTGGGTATGAGACATTAATTTCAAAAACCCTTACTGTGGGTTTTCATGCGCTCATCTTTTAAAAATCCTAATACTCTGAAAGAAGTATTGACTCATGAGTGGGGCTCCTGGGTGGCTCAGTTGGTTAAGCGTCTGCCCTTGGCTCAGGTCATGAACCCAGAGTCCTGGGATCAAGCCCCAGGACTCCCTGCTTGGTGGGCTCCCTGCAAGCAGGGAGCCAAGCAGGGAGCCCGCTTCTCCTTCTCCCTCTGCCACTCCCCCCTGCTTGTGCTTTCTTGCTCTTTCTTCTCTAATAAATGCATAAAATTTTTAAAAATTAAAAAATAAAACATGTTTGAGTCATGCTTATCTTATAATACAATTAAAGGTAAGGTTAGTGATACTGCAGAAACAGACGTTAACAATTTGAGGAAAGAGGGGTTAGACTGCACCAGAACACAAGCCAAAAACGTAAGAACACAGTGAAACAGCAGAGGGCTGTCTAACCCCCAGATAAAGACCAGGTCTTCCAAGCCTAACACAATTCATACATACACTTGACAGACGGAGACCAGAAGCACAATTATGTCCGAGGACTGTGCCACTCCAAAAAAGGGTAGCCGAGACCCCAGACAAGGCTCCTCGTGTCAGAAGGGCATGGCAGCCAAGGTAATGGAGACACCAACCTAATGCGGGAGCAGCTGCGGACAGCCAAGAGATTCTATCAACCCAAGGGAAGCATGAGTCTGGACCCCACCCGGACCGTCTGCAGCCAGAAAGCCTTCCTGTGCCATCTGTCCTGCAAACAGGTCACGTCCCACTACCACATTCTGTAACAGTCATACGGCTGTCAAGAGGAAGAACTCACATACGATACAGTGCATGGCTTGACAAAATTTTACACAAGTAGGTGCTTGTGGAATCACCCAGGTCAAGATAAGTGTTCTTAGCCACTAGAAGTCTCTCCTCAGACCCTTCCTGTCCATACCAGCACTCTCCCTCAAAGGAACCATGATCGGACTTCAGTCATCCAAACTTTATATAAAAAGAATCACAATAGGGGGATCCCTGGGTGGCTCAGTGGTTTAGCACCTGCCTTTGACCCCGGGCGCAATCCTGGAGTCCCGGGATCCAGTCGCGTGTCTGGCTCCCAGCATGGAGCCTGCTTCTCCCTCCTCCTGTGTCTCTGCCTCTCTCTCTGTCTATCGTGAATAAATACATAAATAAATCTTTTTTTAAAAAATCACAATACACGTTTTGTGGGTATGGCTTGTTTCACTGTATGTTATGTCAGTTGTCATTTGACATTTGAGGGATTCTTTGTCCCTCCCACTTTATCTCCAGTCCAAGCACAGCATCTGATACTTAGTGGATTCTTAATGAATACTTGCTGAAATAATGAAATCGGCAGTGTCTTGCATGCACTAAGCACTCTATATGCAAGTCCTGCAGTTGCAAATTCCTTACTGATATAGTGACCCAACAGGAGTCTTTTTGGAAGATGTATGAAACAACACAGCAATCTTTTTACCTTTTGCGATAGGTCTCAAAGGTTTATCATTCTATCTAATTCAACATGGGAGATATTTAACAAGCAAGAAACGTACTGTGATTTATTAGAATTCCCTTCTTTAGCACTGGCTTTCTGGCCTAGTGGGCATGGCCAGGCCAAAGGGCTCATGAGACTGAACTCCGAATTCTTTAACAGCTGTTTGGTTTTACTCTCCTACCCAGTCAGAGACAAAGTGGCTCAGTGAACCAGGGAAGAAAGAGACACATACAGACACCCAGGGCAAGCATGAAATTCTGTGGGGGTACCTGTCTGCTTCCTCATTGCCACACAACCAAGCCCAGGCCTGGCTGCTGCCCTGTGGGCCCCAGGACCGAGGCTACAGAGGGACATCAGCATAAACTAAATACACACTCAAGCAGAAAGCCTCAAGTTTTCCCAAGTTTCAAACACAGCCTCCAACTAAGCCGCAATCCCAAACTCATTCACAGGATGTGATTCTCTAGGTCACCAATTTCCAATACAATCAGACCCAATATTACCCCCTGCTCCTTATTTTTTTTTTTTTTTTAAGTTTTTAAAATCAAACACAGTAAAACTGACTTTTGCTGGGGAGTGGGGTGGGGTGGGGTGGGTGGGTAGGTGGGATTGGTTCTATAAATTTTAACACATGTATAGATTTGTGTCACCACCACCATAACCAGAATATGGACCAATGCATTCATTACCCCAAAACACTCCCTCATGCTCTCCCTTTACAGTCACCCCCTCCTCAACCCCTGGCACACGCTGATCTGCTCTCCATCACTACAGTTTTTAAAGGTACCATACACTCTGTAACCTTCCAGGATGGGCTGATTTCACTCAGCACATATCTCTGGAAGTTTATGTAAGGTGTTGTGCGCAGCAACCATGTGTTCCGTTTCATGGCTGAGTAGCGTTCCAGGGGAGGGACGTACCAGTTTATCTATCCGGTCACCCACTGCTGGGCATTTTGGTTGTTCCCAGGTTTTGAAGACTCTGACTAGAGCTGCTATAAACATTCAGGAACAACTTTCTGCGTGAACCTGAGTGTTCATCCTCTAGGATGGATGCCCAGGGGTGGGCCTGCTGAGTCATATGGCAATTTTCTAAGAAACTGCCCAACTTTTCCACAGTGACTGATCATTTTGCAATTCCTCTGGTGGTGTATGCCAGCTGCTCTGTCCTCTCATCAGTACTCATTATTGTCAGTATTTTTCATTGTAGCCTCTGTGATGGGTGTATAGTGGCATCTCATCTCATGATATTAATTTGCATTTCCCTCAAGACTAATGATGTGAAACATCTCTTCAAATGCTTCTTGGCATCTGTACATACATTCTCTTTGGTAAAATGTCTATTCTTGTCTTTTGCCCATTTTCTAACATCTTTGTCACTGCCAGAATGTCTAACTGGCAATCAAATGTAAGTATCTAAAGCTTACTCCTGATTAGTACTCTTCAAACCTGCTCCTTCTATGGCTTTCAACATCTCAATTGATAGCCACTCCATCCTTCCAATTACTCAAGCTAAAAACCTTACAGTCATCCCCGATTTCTCTTTCTCAGAGCCCACATCCAGCCTATCAGCTTCACCCTCACAACACATCCAGAAGTAGATGACCTTTATTCTTACTCCTGTTGGGACCCATCCAGCTGCTTCTACCCTTGCCTCCTTCAGTCTATTCTCTGCACAGCAGCCAGGGTGGTATTTTTATAGCCATGATCAGAACATGTCATTCTCTGTTCAAATCCCTCAAATGGCTTCCCTCTGGCTCCCAGTACAGGCCAAAGCCTCTCCAGTGACCTCTGAGGTCCTATGGCATCTGGCCCCCATTTTACCCTTCCTGCTCCTCGCTAACCTTGGCTGTGACTGCTCTCTCGCTCTCTCCTATGTCCGCCCTCCCACCACATGGCCACTTTCCTGCTGTCAGACCATGGCAAGTACCCTCCTACCTCAGGACAAATACCATTCCTTCAACCTAAAAGACCCCTGATTCCCACCTGGCTTGCTGTGAATTTCTCTAGTTCTCTCTAGACATCCAGGAATGCTGGAGGGACTCTCATTACACTGAAAAGAATAGATTTGAGCACCACTTTGGCCATATCTCGAATATTCTATGTGAAAATGCCTCTGATTCCATTTCATTCAGAGAAATCTCTAATTTACACTTCTTAATTTGTTAGGGCTCCCCCTTCATTTGTTTTATCAAAAAAGATTTGCCTGGAATACTACTCAGCAATAAAAGGGAAGACACTATCAATACACATTATAATATGGACACATCATCATGCAAAGTAAAGCAGGCACATATACAATATATGATTCTGTTAATAAGATATTTCCAGAAAAAACAAATCTAGAGAGACAAAAAGTACTTCAATGGTCCCTGGGGTTAGGGATCAAAGCACTTACTGTAAAGGAGTGAGGGAGAGGTTCTAAAACTGGGTCATGGGGATCCCTGGGTGGCTCAGCGGTTTAGCACCTGCCTTTGGCCCAGGGCATGATCCTGGAGTCCTGGGATTGAGTCCCACATCGGGCTCCCTTCATGGAGCCTGCTTCTGCCTCTGCCTGTGTCTCTGCTTCTCTCTCTCTCTCTCTGTATCTCTCATGAATAAATAAATAAAAATCTTTAAAAAAAAAAAAAGTAAAACTGGGTCATGGTGATAGCTGCAGAAGTCCAGAAATTAACTAAAAATCTTGAATTGTACATTTACAATGGGTGGATTTTATTAGCAGATAGTTTATCACTATAGCTATTCTTTAAAAAAATAAAAGACTACTTGAAACACCTGGAGAAGTAGGATTCTTATAATACATTAAGAAGAAATACTTTGGGTTTCAAATAAAACAAACACCACTATAGCAAGGATTTCAGTGCTCCTGGCCCAGTTTTCATAGCATCACAAACCAGTGGGTTAAGGGGAAGCTGAGCTGCAACAGTAAACATGGACGAAGGAGGGAAATACCATTTTCTGAATGACTACTCCAGACCCATAATTAAGGAAGCTGTGAAGGGATACACCTATCCACCACCTAACCTACCCTCACCCTCACCCCCACCTCTTATTTAAAAAATCTACCCACCAAGCCTTTCTAGCAAGACCAATGTACTACACAGCAGGCCTTCCCTCAACCCAACAAGGGGAAATCATTTTCTGTCTCTGCGAGGAGTGGGCGGCTCAGCTCTCCGCCTGCTCACCTGGTATGGTGTGTACTTCATCCAGGATCATGAGGCCCCACTCCTGAGTTTTGAGCCACTCCATGACACGCTCAGCTTCCCAGGACCTTTTGGTGGTGTGGCCCAGCATGGAGTAGGTGCTAATGGCAATGGAGCAGCCTATGGGCTTGTCCTTGGCATCAGAGGTGAAACGGCAGATCTGGCTGTCGTCGATGGTGGACCACATTTTGAACTGGGCTTTCCACTGTTCCACAGACACAGCAGAGTTGCCCAGCACCAGACAGCGCTTTCTCACAGTGCATGCAGCTGTCACGCCAACCAGGGACTTCCCAGCACCTATGTGAAACCAAATGGCAATGATGTCCAAGGCCAGGTTGCAATGGATACAGACAGACTGGCTTCATCCACACACAAATCTGGGAAAACTCCTTGATCCTCACGACTGATGTTGAGGGGCACCTATTGCTCCAGAGCCTCTGTTTTCCCTTTTTGTAAAAAGGAGTCCTGCCCAGCTCATGCACAAACATGAGAATCAAGAGAGACAAGCACTGGGCCCTACTGTATCATTTTTTCATGAATTCTGTTCAAATGCTGAAATCTCAAAACAAACCTGACATAAGAGACATTCCTATTGTTGCCATTTTGAACAAAAGCTGAGGATAACCTGCCCAAGCCATGGGGAGGTGGCACTGCTGGGGCAGATGGGCCACACAGAGGAGGACTCAGTACAAGGCAGCCTCGATGGTTGCATGGCATGCTGGACTAAGAACTCAGGAATACAGGAAAAGCAGACACTACTGGCACAGAAGCAACATTCCAGGGCTGCCAAGTTTACTATCATCCACCGTTTGAATATCAAGATAAAAGTCAAGCTCTTCCTTTAAAAACAGCAATTCGGGCAGCCCAGGTGGCTCAGTGGCTTAGCGCCACCTTCAGCCCAGGGCGTGATCCTGGAGTCCTGGGATCAATTCCCGCATTGGGCTCCCTGCATGGAGCCTGCTTCTCCCTCTGCCTGTGTGTGTGTGTCTCTCATGAATAAATAAATAAAATATTTCAGCAGTTTGGCGCCTGACTTGGGCCCAGGGAGTGATCCTGGAGTCCCTGGAGTCTGCATGGAGCCTGTGTCTCTGTATCTCATGAATAAATAAAATCTTAAAAAAAATAAAAATAAAAAATAAAAACAGCAATTCCTCCTTTACAGGGCATGTGCATCAAAATCACCCGGGTGATTAAAAAAAAAAAACAAAAAGGAACCTGTAGGGCCCCCAGGTGAATCTGTTATGACCTCTGGCCAAGAACTCCGGCCAGGACCGGACATGACTTAGGACAAATAGTATCAGACAGGTGCCAAGGGGGCTGTACTGCCCTTTTTTTGGACATACATCCAGGAACATAGTTTCTATGCTAGGAAGTCTCCATATATACACAACTCACAAGGCTGCAAAGATTGAAACCCTAACCCCAGGATGCAAAATAGCACCTTCCCCACATCACCATCTAACCCCAAAACCTGCCCTCTTCTCCAGGGCCCAAGATCTGACACATCGCTTAGTTGATTGACCACCTGTCTCCACCACAAAAGCGCACTCCATGATGTCAGAAGGGTTGTTCTACCCACTGATGTATCTTCACTGCTGAGGTCAGAGTCCTGCACACAGCAGGCACTCAAATATTTAAGTTCTGAATCAGGGAGTCATCTGACCTTGGCTGTTCCCTGGCCAGGTATGATTTGGAGAAAAGCACACAAAAGAGAGTGAGGGGAAGCTGGCACATCGAGTTAAAGAGCCTGACCACCTTCTTCATTCGGGTGTCACTTACCACAAGGAAGGACAATGACCCCTGAACGGGCACGTCCGTTCCCAAACATCTTCCGCAAGCTCTTCTCCTGGTAAGGTCTAAGGACAGCTGTGGGTTTCAGGTCAATGTTGATATCGGGGTTAACAGAATCATTCCGGAAGTCATATTCTGCCAACAGAGGATACTCCAAGTGGATGCAACGTTTCTGGAGTTCCTCAATCATTTCCTAAGGAGTGAGCATGAAAGAGGTTTTATGATCTTAGGTCCAAAGGATGCTTATAAACTGTACATAATCTTGGACGCCTGGGTAGCTCAGCAACTAAGCATCTACCTTAGGCTCAGGGAGTGATCCCAGGTCAGGGGATCGAGTCCCACATTGGGCTCCTTGTGAGGAGCCTGCTTTTCCGTCTTTCTACGTCTCTGCCTCTCTCTGTCTCTCATGAATAAATAAATAATAAATAAATAAATAAATAAATAAATAAATAAATAAATAAATAAATATTTTTAAAATAAATAAATAAAAATCAAATGTACATAAATCCAAGAGGCCACTTCCTACATTTTCCTAGGAACTCGTGCAGACTGCCCCACCAGCCTAAGGAACAGGACACGCAGATCTAAATCCATTAGGATGAACGACGCTATAGTCCACAGACACCAAAAAGGAGAAAGCAATACAGGACAGACGGGAACCCCTTCCTTGCACACAGATTGCAGAGTTCATGCAGGGCTGGGCCAGCTTAGGCAGGGGTACCTTCACTAACCTGCTTGACTTCAAAAGATACTGTCTGGGTCTCTTCCTCTTCTTCTTCATCCTTGTCCATTTGTTCATAAAAGTCAAACAGGTCTGTGGGGATGTCAGATTTACCCTGTGGGTCTGTCACCCGGGAAGTAGAAGGCCCACCACTGCCTTCAGCAGTCTTAGCAATCTGTAATAGAAAGTTAGGACCTAGATCTCTGTATGAACCCTCCTGCTACCAGGCAAGCGCCAAAGTTGTTAAGGGGAACTGCAGTTGTAAGAAGATCATGGGGTCCCAAGGTTGCAAGTGCTAAACTAATCACCCCTAAGAGAACTGACATTCCAAATGCTCCCACCCCCAAGGGTGACCCAGGAGCCCACATACAGCAGACTTGCTCATGAAGGTCTCTGTGATGAGCTCGGTAGCCTCCCCCTCAGAGTTCCGCAGGCGGCATTCCCGGATCACTGGATCCTGTAGAAGATGCTGGATGACATCAGGGTGGGAGCTTTCAACAAAGTACCTGCAAGAGGGAAGGAAGGAGGTGACTACTAACCAGCATACATTTCCAGAAGGTTCTGTTGCTCATCTGATCAGATGGTCTGGAAATAGTGGCTTTGTGCCTCTCTCCACTCTAGACTCTCCCACACCCTTAGCCAAATCTGAGCTATGAGCTACTGGCCAAGATATAACAAAATGAGGGTGTGAGCAAAGCCCTGCTTTAAAGTCAAATAAGGACAGGTCTGAGCCCCAGCTCTACTGCTAGAGGGGAGCACAGTGGTGAGTGAACGAATTCCTGGTTTTGGTCACTTTGCTTTGCTTATTCTTTTTATCCTCTTACTCAGGGGAGCGGGTGCTAGTGCAGACAAACGGTCCACAGAGTTAGCTCCTTGCCACCCAGTCTGCACAGGGTGGAAGTGCTGGGCGTGGGGGGGGGGGGTCGGGGGGGTTGCTGTCACAGAACCCTTTACCTGTTGTGCTTCAGGACCAGCTTGACTTTTCCATAGCTGACAGTACACAACTGAAAGGAGCAACATCAAACAGGCACAATTAGCAATACATCACTCACTTGGGATACATTCATCACTGGGCAGGTCTTACTACTTACTACTGAAGCAAAGAGTTCATTTTACTTTAGGAAAGCCCAGTGTGAATCCTAAAGAGAGCAGGTCTGCCTCAATTGAGCTTTTCCTTATTAATCTCTACTTTTGAGAGTAAAACCTTGCTCTTGCCTGGCTCTTTCTGATGCATGATGCCTTGATTTTTTTTTTTTTTTTTTTTAAGATTTTTATTTGACATAGAGAGGGCAAGCAGGAGAAGCAGCGGGCAGAGGAAGAGGGAGAAGCAGGCTCCCCACGAAGCAGGGAGCCCGATGTGGTGCTTGATCCAAGGACCCTGGGATCATGACCTGAGCCGAAGGCAGTTGCTTAACCATCTGACACTTAACCAATGTGCCCCACATGCCTTAATTTACAAAATGCTACGTACACCAGCATTACTACAGTTCCCAGCATGAAGCTGGCAGAGTTAAGTGTTCAGTAACTGCTGCATAAATTAAATGCAAAGCCTCCTGGCCTCCCCACCAATGTTCCTATTTCCCTAACTGGAATGTAAGCTTCTTGACAGAAGAGAATACAGCTAAAATCTTCCTGGTTCCCAACAATCTTTAGGATGGAATGCAGCAGAAGTTGTGTGGTAGCCATAGAAACTGACCTCTCAAGACGCTTGGGTGGCTCAGTGGCTGAGTGTCAGCCTTTGGCCCAGGGCATGATCCCGGGGTTCAGGGATCAAGTCCTGCATCGGGCTCCCTGCAGAGAGCCCGCTTCTCCCTCTGCCCATGTCTGCGCCTCTCTCTCTCATGAATAAATAAACTCTTAAAAAAAAAAAGAAAGAAGGAGAAAGGAAGGAAAGGAAAGGAAAGGAAAGGAAAGGGGAAAGAAAAGAAAGAAAGAAAAAAGAAAGAAAAGAAAAGAAAAGAAGAAAAAGAAGAAAAAGAAGAAAAAGGAAGGAAAGAAAGGAAGGAAGAAGGAAAGAAAGAAAGAAAGAAGAAAGAAAAGAAAAAGAAAAGAAAGAAGAAAGAAAGAAAGAAAGAAGAAAGAAAGAAAGAAAGAAAAAGAAAAGAAGAAAGAAAGAAAGAAAAGAAGAAAGAAGAAAGAAGAAAGAAAAGAAAGAAAAGAAAGAAAAGAAAGAAAAAAGAAAAGAAAAGAAAGAAAAGAAAAGAAAAGAAAAGAAAAGAAAAGAAAAGAAAAGAAAAGAAAAGAAAACTCTCAGATCTCAGGCTGCCCCTGCTGCTTCCCTTCTGGATCGACTACTGCATTGTATCTATACTCCTGCAGGCAGCTCACAGCCAACACTGAGCACAGCTAGTGTGCTGATGCAGGGTTCTTCCCAGCAAGGTGCAAGCCCTTCTCCCTGGGTACCCTCCCCACAGCACAAGAGAAGATTCTCACCAGGGCTCCTGTCAGCTTCTCTGAGTTTGGATACATTAGTGTGCCGGATGCCTGTGGCACTTGCCTGCCACTCTAGGTTTGGGGGTCTGAATCCAACTCCCTTTAGATCAGCCAAGGGCAACAAAAGTCCCTGTCTATCTCTTCTGAATGGCATTCGCCCATCTCTCAGGACAAACCCAAGCGTGTTCAACTGCTCTTCATATGGAACCTTATGCACTTCAACATTTGGAAGTTCTTTTCCACATTCCCAAACAGAAACTGTTAGCCATTGATCCCATATAGGCATTCAGCCTGAGATAGTCTACCAGTTATAATTAGTCTACTCAGTTGCCATACAGAACACCATAGACTGGGTGATTTAACAACAGAAACATTTCTAGAAGTCCGTGATCAAGTTGCCAGTGATTAGTTTCTAGTTAAAGCTCTCTTCCTGGCTACCCTTTCACCACTGTGCTCACATGACCTCTTCCTTGTGCACAAAGAGAAACAGACCACATGAGCTTTCTGGCTAACTCTTCTTAAAAGGATGCTCATCCTACTGGATCAGGGCCCCACTCTTATGACCTCATTTAACCTTAATTACGTCCTCATTCCAAATACAGTTGTGTCAGGGGTCACAGCTTCAGCATCTGAATTTTGGAGGGGACACAATTCAGTCCAAAACACCATCCACTTTTGGTTGCATTCCCAAATAGTCCTGGCCAGAAGGGCTGAATTAGTATCCCAAGTGTGTTAGTATCCACTGTATTGGAGCAGCTCATGGGAAGGGTGGCCTCAGCAAGCATACCAAGCTGGATCCAGAAGAGGAGCAGCTGGGGTAATCAGTTAGGTGTGCTGACCACATGGCATTTTCACACCTGCCATAGGCTGACAACGTGTAGCATCTGTGCCCACTATTACTGCATTAACAAGGAAGGCAAAAGAGCTGGCCTTAGCCCCCACTTGCCTTAATAAACTGAATAATTCCATCAGGGACACCCGTCTTGCTGAGCTTCCTGAGGTACTCAGTGATGTCACTAGTTTGCAACCCAACACTGACAGCTGCATACAGGGAGTAGGCCGTTAATTTGTATTCATGCACATGGGTTGGTCGGCACACTGGTTCTGCAATCGCCACCAGGAAGTCTTGAGCATATTTGTAAACTGGAGAGAAGGCTTCCAAGAAGATGTGGCCATCAGGAGCCTAAGAAACACCAAATGGACACAAGAGGCAAAGAAATTAATGAGTTGTAGAGACTATTAGACTCTTTCCCAGAGCACTATTCAGAAAGGACAAGCTGCCCCAGAAGTGATCTTAAACACCAGGGATGTTTGTGTAAGCACTGCTTCAGCCAACTGTGAAACCTGTTACTTTAACCAGAAACAAGAAATGCAGAGACTAGAACAGGTTTCCAAAGTCAGGAGCTGCTTCCTCGTTTTCTTCGCAGGGAAAGCCCACCAGATGGGCTACCCTCAATGTACCTTCTGGCCAGGTTTCAAAAGAATGTAGAGTGTTAATTACTTCAAGTTGAGCAAAAGTGGTACCTAGCAAATACAAAGTTTCTATTAACTTTTTAAATGGGGAATTAAAAAATTACATAATAAACGGCATTTATCCGGTGAATAAAAAAGTATTTCCACGCATGCGGTCTAGGTGGAAGTAAGAGGAGTAAGAGGAATGAATGGCTGGGGATGAACGGGCCCAAGTCCAGCCAGCACGTGCTGCCCCACCTGCTCATTCCTACCGCGGGCCCCCCACACAGTATGCAAGAAACTCTCTCCCAAGCAGCTCTGCGGAGCAGTAGCCGCATTTGTTTTGGGCCCACAGCCTCTCAGTCCTGCCCTCGCTGAGGCATGCTCACCACCCAGAGAGGCCTCGAGCCGTGGTCGTCCTTCAGGGGCATCTGCAGCCTGTAGTCCTTGGCTCCGTACTCATCCACTTTGGTGCCGGACTCATCCACCTGCTTCCCGGCCGCCGAGGGCACCGCCTCCTGGGACTCGTTCCCGGGGACGTCGTCTTCATCTTCTTCTTCATCCTCGTAGTGCCGCTTCTTGGACTTCTTCTTATCTGCAGACACGGACACAGAAGTGAGCCCGACAGAAACCATGGCAGCAACCACATTCCGCCGACGCCACGCCCTGCTAGCCCGGGGCCCGCTGCGTGCCGCGGCGTCCTCCCGCGGCGTCCTCCCGCCGCGAGGCCTCCCACCCGGCGCGACCGGGGTCCGGATCGCCCCGCCCCGCCCCGCGGCCGGTCGCGGCAGCGTGCACAGGCCGCGAGATGCGGCGGGGTGGGCGGCCGCGGAGAAGCCGGGCCGCGACGCCACCGGCCGACGGGGACGGCCCCCACGGCGCCCGCACCACGTCTCACCGCGGTCTCTCTTGCCCATGGCAGCGGTAGCGGCACACGGCCTGCGCCGCCGGGTCTTGGCGGCGGCCGCTCTCAGGGCTCTCACTTCCGCTGCGCACCGGAAGCCCTTTCGGCAGGCGCGCAGGAAGTCCCGCCTCCGGGCTCGGGGTCCGGGCGGGCGCGAGCGAGCTCTCCGCTGAGGTTCCTTCTGAGTGTTCGGCTTCGGGCCCCTCCCCCACCCGTTCTTTCCTCTGGTCGTTGAAATATCTGTTGAGCATCATCAGTATGAGCGTGCAGGCGCTGTCTTTAGCTGCTGGGGTAGGACTGAGCAAAGTGGAGCCCCTGGCCTCCCGGAACTCGAGTTCTGAGAGAGATGGGGGCGATGAACAGTTGCAGCGTGAGGAGCTCCAGGAGGAGCGAAGCCGGCCCAGAGTGGCAGGGCCGGTCCAGGCGGGGAGCCCCCGCAGTGCCTCTCTCAGGTGGCGTGATTCAAGCAGAGGTTCTGATAAAGGGAGCCAGTGTCCTCCGCAAATCCCCAGGGAGGAGCTGTGTGAGCCTAGGACTGGACCTCACGGGCTGGGCGTCCGATGGGAAGAAGCGGAGGGAGCTTGTGGCTGCGAGGAGCAGGGGGCGAGACCCAGCGCCCAGCACCAAGCATGCAGGTTGGTGGTTCTCAAAGTGGGGTCCCCTGGTTGCATCAACATGGAACAGAAACGTTCAAACTGAGGAGAGAGGCACAAAAGCAAAGTGTCCAGCCCTACCCCAAAACTCTAGAGGCACAACAGCCTTGACCTCCACTCGATACTGATGGCCAGGTTTGAGAACCACTGATGTAGAGCCTTGTAGGCCATGCACAAAACTCTGGGCTTCATTACAAAATAGAAAACTGCTGGAGACTTTTGAGCAGAGAAAATCTGATTCACTATTAAAAAGCCCACAGTAGCTGCTGTGTCAAGGATAGCCTCTACAAGGCCAAGGGCAGCGATGGCGACTCTCTAGTGGAGAAAGGCCGGCTTTATGAGGGTGGTAGGGATAAAGATGATGAACAGTGGTTCCAGCCTGAATGTATTTTTTAGATAGAGTGGGAATTGCTGACTGGGTTTGGAAAGTGAGAGACAGGAGTAAAGGATAACTAAGATTTTTGGCTTCAGCAACTGAAAAAATGATGTACCTTAAAGAAGGCACAGGTTTGAAGGGTGGTTTGGGACATTCTGAACTGGAGTGGCTGCATTAGTCTACCAAGTCCCAGAATAAAATGCCACAGACTGTATGACAAACAATAGAAATTTATTCTCCTATAATTCTGGAGGATGGAAGTCCCAGATCTAAGTCCTGCTCTCTTCCTGTATTGCAGATTACCAACTTCTTGCTTTCTTGTGTGTCTTCACTGTAGGGATAAGGGAAGCATAACCCCTCCAATAAATGGTTTTGAAGAAACTGGATAACCACATGCAGAAGAATGAAATCGGACCCCGTATATTACACTACTCACAAGAACTCTGGTGTCTCTTCCTTTTCACATAAGGACACCAGCCTTTCCAGATTAGGGTCCCACCCTTGTGACTTCATTAAAATTTTATCACTTCCTTACAGGTTCTGCCTCCAGATAAAATGTCAAGACGGGGGCCACCTGGGTGACTTAGTGGTTGAGCATCTGCCTTAGGCTCAGGGTGTGATCCTGGGGTCCTGAGATCGAGTCCTGCATTGGGCTCCCCATAGGGAGCTTTTTTCTCCCTCTGCCTGTGTCTCTGCCTCTTTCTCTGTGTCTCTCATGAGTAAATAAATAAAATCTTTTTTAAAAAATGTCAAGATGGCAGTTGGATAGAAGTCTGAAGTTCAGGGACCTAGAAATATAAGTTTGGGAGTTGTCAACATATCTGTGGTACTGAAGCTATGGTACTGGTGGAGGCTGCCTAGGGAATGGGTGTAGGTAAGGAAAAGTCTGGGGAACGCTTCACAGTGCAGAGGCTGGAAGGTAGGAAACTGGGGCAACACAAGTCAACAGTCAGTGAGAGAGGGAAATGAAGAGACCTGGAAGTCCTGCTTCCATTTCATGGCATTTCAAGGTAGAGGAAGTGGTCAGCTGTATTAGATGCTGCTGATCAACTGAGCAAATTGAAGACTGAGATTCAGCCACAGAGTTTGCAGTGTAGAGATCAGTTCTCAGCTAAATGGCTTTCAGTAAATTGATGGGTTTTTTTTTTTTTTTTTTTTTTTTTTTGGTTCCTGCTCTAAATGAATTTCACTCAAGAAGTGGAGAAACCGTACCTTTAAAACTGGACTTTCACTTTGCTTTTTTCCATCTGATTAAAGTACTACATGCCACGTAAAAATCTTGGAAAACAGAGAAAAGCATTGTGGAGGCTATTTAAATCACAATGCCACACCTAGCTATTTAGATTTTGGTTTATTTTCTTCCAGGCTTTTTTTTTTTCTGTGAATAGGTGTTTGTACACCAAGAAGATATTACTTGGACATATGATTTTACATCCTCCTAACTTTAGCTTTTTTCACCCTTGATTAGAATGAATGTTTAACGACTTTAATTTTTGATGGTATCACAATATCATGACTTACTAGCCAAACCCTAATTTGGGGGCATTGGAATAATTATAATTTATCCAATTATATAAATAGTTCTGTGATGAATATCATCAAATATAAACCTTTAACTATACCTTGGGTTATTTTCCCAAGACAAGTTCTGAGAAGTGGAAATACTGGGTTAAACATAGGACCTTTTTTAAAGCTCTTACTGACACATCTGTTCATTTTAGTGAAGGAGGTTATGAGGAAGGATGGCTAATCTAACATTTTCATAATTAAGAAAATATTTTGTGAACTAGTATTTGACAAGAATACTCCGTGGGGAAAGCATAACCCCTCCAATAAATGGTTTTGGAGAAACTGGATAACCACATGCAGAAGAATGAAATCGGACCCCTATATTACACTACTCACAAAAAACTCTAAATGGGTTAAAGACTTAAATGTAAGATCTGAAACCATATAAAACTAAAAACAAAAAAAAGACATAGGGGAAAAACTCGTCGACATTTGGCAACAATTTTTTGGATGTGATACCAAAAGCACAAGCAACAAAGGCAAAAATAAATAAATGGGACTACAATAAACTAAAAAGTTTCTGCATAGCAAAAGAAATAAAATGAAAAGGGAACTTATGAAATGAGAGGAAATATTTTCAAGCTATATATCTGATAAGGGGTTAATATCCCCAAATAGATTTTAAAAACTCAATAGCATAAGAATAATCCGATTAAAAATGGGCAGAAGAACTGAATATTTTTTTCCAAAGAAGACAAATGGTCAACTGACACATGAAAAGATGCTCAACATTACTAATCATCAAGGAAATGCAAAACAAAACCCCAGTGAACTATCACTCCGTACCTGTTAGAATGGCTATAAGATACAACAGATGTTGGCAAGATTGTGGAGAAAAGGGAATACTGGTGTACTGTTGGTGGGAACATATATTGGTGCAGCTAGTATGGAAAACAGTATGGAGATTCCTCAAAAAATTAAAAACACAACTACCATATGATCCAGCAATTTCACTTCTGAGTATGTCCTAAGGAAATGAAAACCATCCCAAAGAAATATCTGCACTTCCATGTTTGTTGCAGCATTATTCACTATAGCCAAGATATGAAAATATCCTAAGTGTTTGTCAATGTATGAATAGGTAAAATGTGAAATAGCTGTGAGAAAGAGGAAAATCCTGACATTTGCAAAAACATGGATGGACTGTGAGGGCATTATGCTAAGGGAAGTCAGTTGGAGAAAGACAAGTGCTATATGATATCACTTATAAGTGAAATCTGAAAAATATCTGAACTCCTAGAAACAGAAAATAGAGTGGTGGTTACCTGGGGCTGAGGGAGGGATAGAGGAAATAGGGAATTGTTGGTCAAGGAATAACATTTCCAGTTAATCTATAGGATAGTGACTATACTTGATAATACTGTGTTGTATGCTTGAAAGTCACACAGATGGTAGATCATAATGTTCTCACCCCCCAAAAATGAAAATCATGTGCTATGATGGATAATGCTATGGTGGTAATCATGTAATATATGTGTATCAGTTCAACAGATTGTATACCTCAAGCTTACACAACGTAATACGTTAATTATATTTCAATAAAGCAGGGGGAAATATTTTGTAATAGGCAAAAACATCCACATTTATCATAAAAGTTTAAAAATTAGGGACACCTGGGTGGCTCAGCAGTTGAGCCTCTGCCTTTGGCTCAGGGTGTGATCCCAGGTCCGGGGATCTAGTCCCGCATCAGGCTCCCTGCAGGGAACCTGCTTATCTCTCTATGTCTCTGCCTCTCTCTGTGTGTCTCATGAATAAATAAATAAAATATTTTTTAAAAAATAAAAAAGTTAAAAAACTAACATATAAGCAAAAATAATAACCACTCAGGACTGCCAACACTTGAATGACATATATATCCTTCTGATCTTTTTTTCTAACTATTTTTAAGCAAAAAGTGGGATCATACTATACATCTGATGTAATTTGCTGTCAGTAATACATGGTGAAGAGTTCCATTGTATGGATACACTAATTTATTTTCTCAAACCTTGTGATGGTTCATTTTGTGTGTCAATCTGGCTAGATGTTGCTATTAAAGGGTTTTGGGGTTTTTTGGTTTTGTTTTTTTTTTTTAGATATAATTAACATTTACCACCAGTAGACTTTAAGTAAAGCAGAATATTTTCAATAATGTGGGTGGGCCACATCCATTGAGCTGAAGACCCCAGAGGGGTTTCCCAAGGGAAAAAGAATTCTGCAGCACAAGAGTTTTGCCTCTCCGGAGAACCCTAATACAGATTTTGGCACAGGAAGTGAGGTGGTGCTATAACCAATACCAAATATGTATTGTGTGACCTACGGGGTGCTAAATGAAAGAAGTCAGACAGAAAAAGACAAACCCCTTACGATTTTACCTATATGCAGAATCCAAAAACCAAATGAACCAACAAAAACAGAAATGGACTCATAAATACAGAGAACAAACTAGTGGTTTTGAGAGCAGAGTTGGGTTAGGGATGAGCAACATGGGTGAAGTGGATTAAGAAGTACAAATTTCCAGTTATAAAATGAGTAAGTCCCAGGGATGAAAAGTCAGTAGGGAATATAGTCAATGACACTGTAGTAACTCTGCTATCTGCTGGTAACTACACTTATCACGGTGAACATGTTGTAAAGAATTGTTGAATTACTATGCTGTACATCTGAAACTAACATATTTTGTCAATTATACTTCAATTTTAAATATTTCTAAATAAAAATGTGGGAGTGACTTTAGACTTGGGTAACGGATAGGTGGGGGAATTTTGAGATGCAGGAAAAGTATAGATTGCCTATTGATAGAAGCACAGACATTAAATGTGATTCTGGTGAGGTTCAGAGGGAAATGAGGAAGATGAATTAGAAACTACAGGAAAGCGATGCCTGGGTGGCTCAGCAGTTTGGCACCTGCCTTCAGCCCAGGGCATGATACGGGAGACCTAAGATCAAGTCCTGCATCAGGCTCCCTGCATGGAGCCTGTTTCTCCCTCTGCCTGTGTCTCTGCCCCTCTCTCTCTGTCTCTCATGAATAAATAAATAAAGTCTTAAAAAAAAAAAAACTACAGGAAAGTTCATCCTTGTCATAAAGTGGCAGAGAACTTGGCTGCATTGTGTTCTTTTGGGTGGAAAGTAGAACTTAGAAGCAATGAGGTTGGATATTTAACAAAGATTGAAGGTGTGGCCTGCAAAGAGTAAAATGTGAAAGGGTACATTGAAAGAATTAAGAAGGAACTAGAATTTGAAGATTTCTAAAATTCTCAGCCTATCAATCTCTCAAATAATGAGAAAATATGCTCTAGAGAAAACACGAAGGCTGTGGCTAGACAACCATCTGCTAAAAGACATTAGGCTTATGATTTGTGGATCCAGTAAACTATCTCAGCAGAAACTCTGATGGCATGGAAGGGGAAAGAAATGGGATGAGTCAATTCTGCAGGCAGGAAATCTTCAGCCGCAGACATGTTATCCTTCAAGAAGAGGGAAGAATGAGGGGATCCCTGGGTGGCTCAGCGGTTAGCGCCTGCCTTCAGCCCAGGGCTGACCCTGGAGTCCCGGGATTGAGTCCCACATTGGGCTCCCTGCATGGAGCCTGCTTCTCCCTCTGCCTGTGTCTCTGCCTCTCTCTCTGTCTCTCATGAATAAATAAAGTCTTTAAAAAAAAAAAAAAAGAGGGAAGAATGATTTGAGGGCAGCTCAGAGGACCCCCAGAAAGGACAGGCCCAGGATGCAGGTCTGCTAAGTCTTTGGGCCACCTCCTCGGTTGTGAGGGGGCATGTCACCACCCCAGTGGGCTCCTCAGAACAGAGCATGGAAATTGGGAAGATCATTCTCAAGTGTCAAAATCTAGTGGAACTTGCCCAGCTTACTTGGGACCCATGTCCCCTTTTTCCTTCTGACCTCTCCCTTCTGGAATGGAAATGTCCATCCTCTGCCTGTCCCACCATTGTGCTCTAGAGGCAGATCACTAGTTTGGTTTCAGAGGTTCCCAGATGGAGAAGAACCTTGCTCCAGCATAAATCTTACCCCAGGTCTTTCCTATAACTGATTTGATGACTTAAATGATGGATTTTGAGTTGGTGATGTGTAGATGAATTATTGGCCTTAGAGGTGATGCTAGAAGGATGAAGACCTTGCAGGGATGTTGGATTGGCTGGATGTATTTTGCATGTGGGAAGGATGTGAATTTTTAGGGGCCATAGGGCAAGACTGTAATGGGTTTGTTCCACCCTCCCCCCCAAAAAAATATTTTGAAGTCTTAATCTCCAGTACCTCAGAATGTGACCTTATATGGAAGCAGGGTCTTTACAGAGGTAATCAAGTTAAAATAAGGGCATTAGGGTGGGCACTAATCCGATATGACTGGTGTCCTTATAAGAAAGGGAAACACACACAGAGGGACACCACCATATGAAGATACCACCTATGTTGCTATAAGCCAAGGAATGCTTGGAGCTACTAGAAGCTAGAAGAGGCACGTAAGGATTCCCTTACACATTTCAAAGGGAGCATGCTCCTATTGACACCTTGATTCCAGCCAGACTTTTAGCCTCCAGATCACAGACAATAAATTTGTTACAAGCCACCCACTTTGTAATACTTTGTTAAAATAGCCCCTATTGTTGGGACATACAGAACATCAAGTTTGGGCTTTTATAGATAAATCATATCACATTTGCAAGCATTTCCATAGGATTAATTCTCAGAGAACTGCAGGGTGAGAGGATACACAAGATTGAGACTTTTGACTTGCATCACTAAGTTACCCTTTATATGAAGGTATTAATTTAAATGATCTCTAATACTGTGCGAGCATCCATTCCTACACTCTGATGGTAGGCTTTGTTTTTGATAAGTGTTAATTTCTGATTTGGATAACTGAAGTGTGTCCATTAAAAGACATGCCAGAACATGCTGGGTAGGATTACAGACATATCCTGGAAAGATTTAGTTGCACTGTTTTCCAGGTCTGTGCTTGGTCTCCTAGAAAGTAATCAACTCAAGTAAAGGAGGGAAAACTGAGTCCAAGAGCAGATCTGGACAAATCAATCACAGTGGAAATAAATATCAGCTTTATTAACACTCAAAGTGCCATTCATTTATATTCATTCCAAAGTCCAGAAGGTTACTCAGAGTAAGCCTTTGCACCACAATCTTTCAAAAAATGAACATGTAAGAAAAAGCAATTTTCATTGTGCTAATTATTGCAGGCCTTCATGCATGATAAATCTAAACAAAGATGTGAGCCAACAATATACAAATTTCCATATAAACAAAGTCATTGATCACTAACAAAATATAAACATGGTTTCTTTCACATTAGATTTTTTTAAAAAGCTATTTACCAGCAAGAAAAAATAAGTACAAAAAATTGTAAAACTCAGAAATTTTATACATTTTTACAAGCACAATTTTGAATGAACAACATAAAGTCAAAATGTGCATGAAATGTGGCACATACCACACTGTATCTGGCTTCTGATAGGTTTTTCTAATCATACCGGCTCCTTGTAACATAATACACTTAGTGACTGACATTCAACTTCAACAGTGGACTTTATTCCTAATACAAGTAATTTTTACATGGTACCGCATATTAAAAACTCTTTTAAGTACAATAACATTGTCAGATTGGAAATTTAACTTCCAATTCTTTTGCTGCCAGTTACTTAAAATACACAGTACAGTCTAAAGACACAATGTATGTTTGAACATTTCTAAACCAATTTATAGTCAATTACAGAGGATCACAATATGTCAATGCACTGTTTTATAAATGCAATCTGACTTTATCCAGTAAGAGAAAAACCAAAAGTTGAAATCTTTAGGGTAGAATATAGGAAATATTCAAAAACAACAGGACAGGCCAACAGCAATTGGGAGATAGAAAAAATCTTGACATCTCTTCAAGACACTTTAGTTTCTCACATTTCTTCATAGCTTTGAGAATTCAAAGGCCATTTTAATGGACAGTGTGTTGTTACTGCTTTAAAACCTATTTTTTCCTCTTCATTTGTATTTCACAGAATTCTCAAAAGAGAATTCAATGCCCTTCCTTGCAGGAGTATTTTAATCGATATCTAAGTAAATTTGCATCCAATTCTGGAAATACAAATACACTTTAAATGGTTAAAAACAAAATTAAAAAAATATTTTTGATCAGCCAGCTGAAAATATATTCATATAGTAAATAATCTCTCAGAAAGCTTTTATATATATTTAATTATTCTAACTAAACAGTACCCTTATAAAACAAGCTCATAAAAATGTAGAAATGAAATGAAAATAAGAAATTACTGGGATATATACATGTGCCTACAGACAGACAAAGACATCTCTACACACACATCCCCTGATACGCAGTTACAAGCATACTTTCAACTCAGTCATGGATTTTAGAATACATATAAAATCAGAAAGTGATGTTGAACTCCTGAGTTCTTCAACAAAGATAGAATAAGTATACTTTGTAGATAAGTATACTTTGTAAAAGCAAGAAGGTCCATTTAAGTCAGTAATAGCAGTGCAGTTACTGATGGCTACTTCTTGAAAGAAGTTAAAACATAAAGACACAGACAGTAGTTCAATGCACGCATTCACTGATACTCATACACCCATCAACAATTATTGGTCAGAGTAGTAAATCAGTGTACAAATTAAACATTTCCAAAAATGTGCAAAAGTCAACTTTGATAGGAAAAAAACATCTTTGTACATAATTATAAACTGCCCAGCATTCAACTGAGATTAAAAACGTTTACAGAGAGAAACTAATAGATTAAATATAGACAATTTAATGACTACATTAAAAAATGTACATTAGGTCAAAGGGTAAATTTACAAATTGATAATCATAGTTTGCAACAATTAAAAGTTTATTCTCAAATTTATCCAAGTTTACTTTTATTTACAATGATATCTGAATAAAAAGAACCATGTGAAATGTAAGAGATGTCAGACATTAAAAGTATTTTTGGTATTAACTCTTATAATATTTCAGAATACAGGGTAGCAAATTTTAAAACCAACAGCAATAGAAAAAATGTAAACCTTTTACTTACTAATTAAAATTGTATTACAAATAAATGTTTGTTTTTAAAGAAGTATTCTTATCCGTAGACACTGTATTTGCACTCAGGGTATATTGCAAGGGTTTGGCCGACTTTCCTTTGCCCATAAGCCTTTCCAACTCAAATGTTTTCACTAGTCCTCTCTTCTTATTCCAGGTAAAAAAAAAGTCTTTGGAAAAATGAGAATATGTCAAATTCATTTTGGAGCCTAAGTATCTAATAGAGCTTAAGATGTGACTCTGTTATTTCTCTCTCCCTCCACGTAACGCTTATGCTAAAATCACAACTAATTACGTTTTTTTTTTTAAATTCTTAATGTATATAAATAAATGAACACAAAAGTACTTTTCAGTATAGTCACAAACTTCACCATTCTTAACTGGCATGAGGGACTCAGAAATCCTTATCTGGGGACAAATTCGGCATGTATACTGGAGAGCAGGCTCTTCCTTACCTTCCAAAATGTCTATGGCACAGAGCAGACTTCAGTTCATAACCTACTTTTCTTCACAGCTTTCCTAAAATGCCCCTCAAGTCAAACACAAGTTCATAAATGTTAAGACACTAGGAAGAAAGTATGCCACCAACCTGAAGCATCATATGTCAATGTATATGTATATGCATCTATGGTCAAATGACAGTAAGATTGGCACACGTACAAGCTCAAGTCTGTAATGTTTATGTAGTTCTGTAATAGTTGAAGTATGTTCTGTATGTCTAAATGCAAACACTGAGCACCTGTCTTTTTACTTTAAGAGTAGACCGAGATACAAATTCTACAAGTACCTGCTTTATCATGTTTATATTATTAGCTTACAGGTGGGCAGAAGTAACAGTGATAATCTTTTGGCTATGTGTGCAGGGAATAAAAAAGCTTTGGTTTAAAGTGATTCTGATAATACAGATTGTGAATACAAACAATGAATCATCAGACATAGGGAATAACACTCACTGACTCAATGCCTTTGCTATTATTAACAAAAAATATCATATTACTATCAATTAAAATGTATACTTATGAAAAATATGAAGAATTACATGAGACTGTATACAAGCAACAAATAAAATTTTCTTTTCTTTACTCTAGCTATGACTCCTCCCTCAACTTTCTGAAACTGAACCATGTCTGCTCTATCACCCAGAGAAGATTCTCTACACTCCCCTGAAAGCTCACCACCATCTACAGCATTGAAAGGTGAGTATGGAGAGATGGTTGGCCCTGATACTGCCCACACCTATTTTGGCATCCTGTCCAGACTGTGGCAGAAGTCAAAGCAAAGCTAAAGACAACTATGAAGTAGGAACAGTGGCTTCACAGCATGCCTTCCCTAGCCAACCAAAAAGAGGTATAAGACAATTTCCTTTTGAACACTTGGTAAGCTAAGGAAGCTTGTTTTCATAATGTCTAGAAGAATTTCTATTCCAAAGAGCTCATGAAGAACTATGCAAAATCAATTATTTTCTATTTTGGAATTATATATAAGCTCACTATTATAAACACATACAAATTCAATTTTAATCTACTTTTACCAACCAAGAGCTTGGCAATTTACAATAAATACCTTTATTAAACAATCACTTATACTAGCTACTGTGGAAAATGTGCTGGCATTCCTACCTGAAGACGATTACACTCATCCATCATCAGTAGGTCATACACATTTCAGTTGTTCTAAGAACAGAGACTAATCTAATTGAACATTCATACCTTTCCTTCCTTCCCACCCCTGCCCCAACTCCCAAACACATACAAGCATACACACACACACACACACACACACACACACACACACACATTCTCTCTCTTCACAGAAAAGCTAGAGTTTTAGTCAAAATGTTAGTTTAAAAGGAAGGATCAGAACTGCCATCCCTGGATTCCTTGCACATTGCCCTAAGTCTCATCGCCTTAACATTTGTAAACCATGTAAGTGACCTCTCTTTAGGGCAAAATTAGCCATTCTAGCTCTGCTATGAAAATCATAACTGAACCATGATATACAAAGAATTTGGACAGTGCCAATGCGATCAAAAGTCAAGTTACCAAAATGGAAAGCAATTTGCTACGGCTCTTTAGAATTAGAATACCTCTTTCTATCCTTATT
Source organism: Canis lupus dingo (assembly GCF_003254725.2). Lineage (NCBI taxonomy): Eukaryota > Metazoa > Chordata > Mammalia > Carnivora > Canidae > Canis > Canis lupus. Next base: position 24,156,820 of record NC_064261.1, on the reverse strand, counting down.
GTAGGCATTCACGTCTAGTGGAGACTGCAGTGTGTCTATCACAGACTAATGCTAATGTTTCTCCTCTAACATACATACATATACGTATGTAAAATAAAAAGAGGTAGAAGAGTAGGAGGGGGAAGCAGGCATTAAGAAAGGTTTACAGGCCAATACACAGTCCTAAGGCCAAATGAATTCTTGAAGCCTACTGATTTGGAAAAAAACCTTCATTTCGGTGGGTAACTTGAGTTATTATTAATATAAAATAAAATTAAGGCATACAGAGAAAAAGGCACTACCAAAAAATGAACAATTAAATTGCTTTTCATTAACAATCTTAAAATCCAAATAAATATGAGCATTACATTTGTAAAAAGGACAAACTTAATATAAAACAATAAGGTCTTAAGAAACTGTCCCAATCCTAGTATATGTAACACTGCTGACAGAATTCAACTTCTATCAAACGTTTTGGGCATTTTAACAATTTATATTGAAAAAAAATTGTTTTCCCTTTAAAAGAAAAAGCAGGAAAAAACCTCACTGTTATGGAATATATACCCCTCATCAGTGGAATAGAGTAGGGGCTGAGCTTTTATATAAGAGAGAGTCCTGAGACAGAGGACACCTGACCTATAGGGTCCCTCCACTGTGGGGATACTTTTAATCCCTGTTAATGGCATTTTAGTTTATAACAGCCAATGATTGCCTAAAATTGCTTTCCCCTCATTTCATAAAAAACAATTACATTTTAAAACATCACTGCTGAACTTTCAGAGTTAGGGTATGCCATAAAGTAAGTATATTTGTTTGCCCATGTTTCCTCCTAGACTGTGACCTACTTAAGTTAATCTAGTACCTGCCATAATAAGCTACAGTTATTGAATAAACAAGTGAAAAAGATTCACCCTCTTTAAAAGAAACTGATAGATTCCTATACTTGACTAACACCAGGTGATCCTGTATCAAGCTATTGGTCTCTAGACTTCAAATGAAACCACTGGCACAAAGCTCTGCTGTGGCTCAAAGAGTCTGCATCTGACAAACATCTTGGCTTTTGCACCCTAGCTTGGTGTCCCTATAAACTATTCATATTTGACTTCTTAGTGATTACATGTATCTTTCAACAACTCCATCTCAGAAGTACTACACACCAGACCTGACATAAGTAAGAGCTAAAGTAGCAGAGGGCTCTTGTAAAGAAATCATTCCATCTTTTTTTTAATGTACTTTCTATTGGGAATAAGATAAAGGCTCTCTCAAGTGAAAGCCAATTCGATTTATTCTGAAATAAGTTTTAATTTTACATTTCATTTCAGTCTGTGTACTAACATCTCAAGCTCTTACATAAATTATAATAAGGTTGACTGCCTTTGAGAACTAAGGCAATCGTCTTTAACCATTCTCAAGTTAGAAACATGTTTTGTAAAAGAGAAAAATTGAAAAATTTTCAAGATAGCCATACTGAAAATTTCAAAGTCTGTATACTTTTAAATACATTTTAAAGAATTACCAACCATCAAAATTCCCATTAGTCATTATGATATTTTTCAACCCTTTTATTCAATACAGTTTGTTTGCAATGTAAAAGATCTTATATTTGGTCCAAGCCTAAGTCATGCCATTTTGAATCTCTCAAGGCCTAAGTAGAAAGATATTTCCTGAAAAGCACATATAAGACTGCTAGTGAATCTTCTCCAGCACCAAAAAGTCTGCCACTATCAAAGCAGAATGCATTTTAAAGGCACAAAGTCAGCAGTCTGGCCACTTTCCAGCCTCAACCAAGAAACATTACAGTATAGAAGAATCAGTTGTGCATTTAAAAAACAAAATACATTTAGAGTCATTTTTTAAATTTCAAATTTCATTTGTTGATCCATAGCATTATTAGAAAGCAAAAAATTGGAGTGTTCTATTTAACTGCCCCCAATAGAGGGGTTTCCTTTCAAAAATTTTTTTAAATTTACTTTTCTTTCATACCTCATCCCACTTCAAGCTTTTTTGTTCTAGTAGTTTTTATATATATTAACTTTTATTGTCGTTTTTGGTACCTTTACAACTTGTTTGAAATAAATTCACATCACATTTTATAATTCTGTAAACTATTAGTCTATTTTTAAGTCTTTACATAAAGAACAATACTTTCCCATATTTTTCTTATAAAACAAAGGTCTTCTGCAGCAGGGCTTAAGTAGTAGTTTCTTTTCAGGTGATTTTACCTTCCACAGCATTTAGAGAAGAAAAAAGAGACTGAAAAAAGCAAATGATTTTGCTTTGGGTTTCACAGCACCCCAAGATTTCTCTCTAAAGAGCATTTGTCTCATATTCTGCACTGCTGGTTACCCTGGCAAACCAAAAAATGAGCTAAAAGGAAACTGAAACCACACGAGACAAAGGAATGAAGGAAAAGCCCACTGGTCCAGATATCATGATCTCGCTCAAGCAGAAGAAATTCCTTCCCTCATAAAAGACAAGGGAATTATAATAGATCCACATCCTTGGAGACTATGTTTATAGCACAAGATTTGGCAGTTGATTTTCCAGGGGGAGGGGGCCACTAATTCATACTCTTCCTTGTAAGCTGCTTCCTTTGATTATAAAGGTATGGGAGAAGCTTTGTGTTTTGACTTTTTCTCAGACTATTCCAATTTGAAATTGGAATTTCAAATATTCCTACAGAAAATGCCAGATAGGACCCTGATACAGGAAACCAAGATCTACCTAACTTCAGGAACAAAGCATTTTAAAAGAGTCCCTAGAAGAGCATATCTTTCAGCAAAAATAAAATACCAGAGTCCCTTATGAATCAATCCTATGAAAGGCATCACATTCCGGGCCTCCAGAAAGACTACCATTTTCTAACCTTTAAAAATAAAGTACTCAGCACTTGCTTTACAATGCTGTAACAAATTGCAAGTAGCCAAATTACTGATATTATTCATATTTTTCAGTAGCACAAACAAGTCCATTAGAGATAGTGGGAGTTTCCTAGCTACCCCTTTCCACTGGATGTCCTTGCTCTTATAGTGGATACATTACATTAGAAATACCTGGCAGTTTTAAATCTTCCTTACAGGACTTCCTTTATAAGTAGTTGATACTTTGTTTCGATATGCTTTTTCTTTTCCTGACTTTTGAGGGAAGAATATATACAGATGGAGGAGTTTAATAGGCTCCATGTTTAAATTTTGTTTCTACAATGGAAGTTACTGATTTAGGTATAATACGCAGCTGGTAAGGAAAGGATTGCTATTTGTCTGTTGAGATTGTTCACCCTTGACTTGAAGTAGTGGTATCTGCTCTTGTAAAACCCTTATTATGCATTGCATCACTTTCTCTCTGAAATTCACTTTTTGCAAGGAATCTGCTCTGTAAATGGCTGTTTTCAGTTTATAACTGGGGATGGTTTTTGAATCAGGGTTCTCAACTTCAGGACTTTCAACACTTGTGCAGGATAATTCTTTGCTGGAAAATGGGGATGCTGTATTAGTATAGTGTAGTTTGTCTAGCAGCACCCCTGGTCTCAGACTACTCAATGCCATTAGGATTCTTCTAGTTGCGACACAAGAGACATCATCTCCAGGCATTGCCAAATGCAAAGGAAAATTATCCCCACCCAACACTTGAGAACCACTGTTTTACATAGTAGCTAGTTTTTGAGGTGCTTTAGTATTCTGTGATCCCAAGAACAAGGTTTTTATCTCATGACACTAGCTTTAATATGTGGATACTCCCAAGTTAAATTCTTAGTTCCCAAAGAATGTTATCTATGGGGAATCAGGAGCTAGAAATAAGAAGATATAGTATACATGATTTTATTTCTCTTTTCCCTTAATTTTGGGACTTTCTCCCTCCAGTAAAAACCACAGTTTAAAATATGCTAAACAACATTTAGTTCTTCTTTTCATTATTTCTATTAACTGGCAAATGTAGATTCTGCCCACACATTGAATTAGACCAATCTCTTTTTGCCTTTTAATTTGATTTGCTCACTGACTTCCTGTATCTGCTTTAAACTACTTTTTTTTTTTAAAGCAGAAAGTTATCCCTCAAGGTTTATAGATTCCAGTAACATGGATCTATTATAGTGTATTTGCTTATTATACTTGTTAGGCTTAACAAATAAACATACCTCTTAAGAGATTCATATTTTCTATCAAGATTCCTACTGAGCAAAAAGCTTGGTAGACAGAGGTTAGGATCTAAAGAATACAGATACAAGAAGGAACCTATATTCTTTAAGTTGAGTACCTACCCTAAACTCAAGTATAGGGCTCAACCCCACAAATGAGGATCTATTTTAAATACTAATCACTAAAAACTACAAATCATACATCATTTTCTTCTCCTTGTTTTCCATATCTCCCCATCACCACCAATCTGTCAGTGACATGGGGAAAGAGTCTATAATCCTTAGGTATTCTAAATGATTTGTACTAAAAAGAGCAACTATGTACTAAAGTGCTTTATCTCTCTGAACCACATCAGTACATTATAAAAAATTAAAAAAAAAAAGGAGTTTCAAGTTCTTGTAAGGGAAAAAAAAAGATTAAATATAAAAATTTTGGGTTACTATTATTATTAAACAATTTAACCAAGAATCAAGAGAAATACTTTCCCTCTTGTCTTTTTTTCTCCCCATCTCTCTTTTTTATAAAAAAGAAAAGTGCAGTCAGAGAGAAGGTGAATGAATTGATGGGAGCTGGGTAGAGGCACAGGAGAGGTTACTGGCTGCTAGTGATAATGCACAAACATGTGCCTTAACAGTTCATCAGCTGAAGGTCTCAGTTTGGCCTCTATAAAGATCCTTTTGAGGAAATCTCGAGTATAGTCTGAGACATGAGGTGGCAGCTTTGGGTTTGTTGGCTGAGTGGCGATTTTAAAGATGGCAGCCATAGCTTCAAATTCTGCCCAAGGAGGCTTTTCAGTTAGCATTTCCACCACAGTACAGCCCACACTCCTAGGGGAAAAAAAAAAATTACACAAACAGTATCATCATGAAGGAAAGCCACTAAACTACCACATAAGAAACAGAACTGAAGTCCATATACATTTAAATACAATTTGATTTCAAGTTTAAAGTTTTATTAAAAGGTTGTAATTTATAAAACTATAATTTAAACTAAAAATCAATGAAAACAAACCACAATTTAAGGATTAACTCAAATGGTTAGGCAAAGAACATTATTCATTTTATAATTTTTGCTTTACATAATTCTATAACCTGACATTTAATATAATTTTGTCTTTTATCTTACAAAAAACATAAACATTAGAGATTTTGTTTGCCTTTAAGTGCCTAAAATGAATATCTATTAAATGCTTTTCTGGGTGGGAAGTAGGAAATAGCCACTTTATGTTCTAACTTAAAATTAACTGAATTACATGATACTAATGAAAAAAATAGCTCTTAAAGTTCTTCAGAGAAGTAAAATGAAGATAGTTTTCCAATGCTGAAATTTATTTAGATGAAATCCTGATGACAGGTTCAAGAACTCCATTTATTTAGTTAATTATCAAGCCACAGGAGGCAAAATTAAAACGATAGTAACCCTTGTAATACTGACATCCTATTTCGAAAGTACAAAAGATCATTTAAATCTGGTTTAGTAATTTCCATTTTGGGTGGAATTATGTAAGAAGGCAGGTGTTTTCAGGAAAACCTAGCATCAAAACCCACCAGATGTCTGCTTTTCTGCCATAGCCTTCTCCACTAATTACTTCAGGGCTCATCCAGTATGGTGTGCCTGTGACAGACTTCATCCCTGTCCCTGAAAGACAGATGGTTTGAAGCCGTTTGCTGGCCCCAAAATCTCCTAGTTTGACGTTGCCTGTTGAATCCCGCAAAATATTTGCACCTAAAAATATGAAAACATCTTCATTAGTTTAATTGGCTGTTTGGAATTAAAAAAAAAAAAACAACACCACCACCACCACCACAACTGCAGAAAATTACTTAGCAGACTCTTCAGTCTGTTTCCAAAATTAGGCTGCTTTTTCGTCGCCCCAACTGTACCTGGCATAATGCCAGTCACACAGCCAGGGCTCATTAAGGATTTATTGCACAAACACTGAATTTTGAGAGTCAGCTGTGTGTACCTTTGACCTAAGAAGATTCACCAACTGTAAAGGACTGGGGCTGGGAGGAGGTGAGGATGACTAAGAAGAAAAAGGAGAGAAGGGATAAGAATGTGAATCTCAGAGAAGGATACAGAAACCAACAACAGGTTCGTGGCCCCACTTTCTGTCACAAAGCAAGAAGACCATGCTGCAGCTTATTTCCCTAAGAAGCTAGCTTCTTCTCGGGAACTTCCTGTGGACTTTCATAATCAACAACTTCTAACACTTCCCCCGTTACTGTAACTTAATGTTAGTTATCTTACATTTTATAGTTTTTCTTAGTATTAGATTTTGTTTTATACTAATTTTATTTCTCAATTTCTCTACATACTTTAAATCTCTTCTAAGTAAGCTTTGAGCTTTCAGTCTTAAAATTTCATTTACTTTTATAATAAACTTTTAATTGTATTTACTACAAACTGACCTTGATTGCGTGGTAGTGTGAGGTAGTGTTTGCTGAACTCCCCACTGTTGAGTTACTCCCCTTTCCATACAGCACTCTTTCGAAGTAGTTTATCATGTCCAGCCCACAATCTAGGTACGAGGACTTATGCTCCAGGCCAAGTAGCTACATAAATTGTTTGTAATTATTCTGCATGGGACATTTGTCTCCTCTCTTTTATTCACTCAACCTTCCATTTGTACATTTGTATCAGTATGACCACATGGATATTTATTTTGTTCTTTGAGTTATAATCAAATAATGACTTTTTTTTTTTTTTCTCAAGTTGTTCCAGCTTTGGCCATTGGGAGCTTTTGTATTGGCTTCTGTGTCCCTCAGCCATACCCTGAATCATTGTTTCGTGTGAGGTTTTTATTTTTTAAGTGTTTTCTTACTTTCTGGCACTAAAAGATGCTCTGGGCTCATCCTATGTATTTCCTGGATCAGTCCTAGAATCAATCATTCCTCCAAGGAGTCCTGGTTCCTTTTAGTGTAGAATGGTCTAACAGAAATCAAGATCTAGGTGCTAGATTCATTTATTTTTTTTCTCTCTTCTCCTTTTTGTCATTTTTAAAACTCAATCTTTCTTCTAGAATTATAAAGCTGGTTTCTGTCTTATGGACATAAATTATTTTCATTCTCATTTTTAAGTCTTCCATAACCTTAACCATATTTTATATTTAAAAAGAAACTCCACTCTTTATTTGTCCTTTTATCCTTTTTTTTTTTTTATGGCTCCTAAGGAGAGTGAAGAGTAGAGAAAATCTGCATTATAGAACAGAGAGAATGTAGACTGTGCGTCCTCCCCATGGACTTCAGTACTTGTCCTTCTGTTCTCCCAGCAAATTCCCCAGCCTAGTCAATCATGGCTCCCTAAAGCCTCTCTCCAGGAAGGGTCCTGGATCCATTCTCTGCATGCTATAAGCCTAAGTGTACCATAATACCAGTGACCCTCAAAAACAGCACTGCTTATTTAACATCTCCCACCATCCAAAACTTACAGAATGATTCTATCAAAAAAACCCAGTGACGGTAAAATATTTAGCCAAAGGAAGGACAACAAACAAGCCACTTTTTACTATGAACTGGGAAAGAATAGCCCTAGGCAAGTCACAGACTGGGAGAGTCATAGAGTTTCACCAGTGGTGAAACAATGCCTACTCATATGAAGGACCGAAAAGAAAATGTATAGCCAACCTTCCAAAATAACTTTCTAATATTTTAAAGTTTATTTTTACTATATTAAAAGTAAGTGCTTTAGGAAACTTTTCAAATATACAAAAGCAGACGGGATAGTATACATACCCATAACCCAGCCCCAATCATCAGGACAATCTTCCCCCACCATACATACTGCTAGCCACTCCCTCCTCCCTCCCATATTATCTGAAGCAAATTCAACACATCATGATTAATAAACAGTTTACTACATGTCTTTAAAATATAAACTCTAAATAAGTAAAAAAATAATAATATAAACTCTTCTCACACCTAAGAGAATGGACAATAACTCCTTAATATTATATACTATTTTTAACATTAAAAAAAAATCAAAATCTAAATAAAGTCCATCCATCATACATTGAGACTCACTGATATATCTTTCAAGTCTTTCTTAAAGTTCCCTCCAATCTCGTGTTTTCCTTTATAATTTATGAAGAATCTAAGTTGTTTCTTGTAGCTTTCTTATGGTCTAGATCTTGCTAACTCCATCCCAAGGAGTCATTTAACATGTTTATCTGTCCTATATATGCTCCATAACTCAGTAGTTGAACCTAGAGGCTTGATCAGATTTGGGTTCAATTTCTTTGGCAAGCGAAACTATTTAAATAAATGATATATTATTGTACAAATAGGAAGTACATAATGCTGGAATGTCTCTCTTTTAGTGATGTTAGCAACTGTTCATATTTAATGTTTAGATCTATTAATACCTTAGTAGTTGCAAAATGGTACTATTCTATTATTCCTTTTTCATTTGTTAACCAGCATACGTCTATACAGATAAGTTTCCTTTCATCTACTTTTTAGTCCTCAGTAATAGAGTTTGTAACAGAAAAGCAGAATACATATGAAGTAAGTTGGTTCCCTAAGAACAATGATCAATTAGTTTTTATGTTAAGTTTCATTATGAACTCATGGGTTTAAACTTTAAAAGCAACCAACTATCTTTCCTTTTTCCTTACCACTTAAAAACTGCACAATGAAAAAAATAAAACTAAAAATAAATAAAAAACTGTACATTATAAAAATTTGGGAAATATAGAAAAAGTAAAAGTATGCAAAGAAAACAGCTATCACTCATCCTGCCATTTGGAAATAATCACTATTAATTATATGGAAATTCTTCTCCTAGGTCATATTTTAATTTTGCAAACTTGAGACCATGTTGCATATCCAGTTTTATAACTTGCTTTTCTCTTAACAAATCTATTTGCCCCGTAATGCTTTTAAATCTGCTTGCTTCTAGCCTCATTTACCAGGATAGTTTATCACTCTTTCTGGCAAAGTCAGAAAAGGACCCCCTGGAGGGTTGCTGCCCTCAGTTCCTTTATTTTTTTCATTATGAAAGCTAAAGAGAAACTGGCTTGAATAGAGATTATTCCCAATAGAATAATTTGCAAACAATTTCCCTATGAGGTTCTGTAAACTATCAGGTTTTGTACTTGAGTAGTGAGGTCTGCCTAAGCCAAGCAGATCTTAAGGTGAAAAGCTCCTATTTCTTTTAGATCTGGAGCCATGTCCTCATCCTCTCACACTCACTAGCAAGCTCCATTCCATACAAGAGATCTGGCTCAGGCATTCTGTAGCAGATTCTACTCTATCACCACAAACTAGATAGAATGTTCTCTTTGCCCTGAATATGGCCATATTTATGATGTGACATATACAAGAAGGAAGTAAATACCCAATAGCTCAAAATAGTCCCTCAAAACCAATAAAAATGTATTTTTAATTTATTATTTACAGTTGACCCTAACACAAGAGTTAGTGGCAGCTCCTCCCCACCACCTCAGCGCAATTGAAAATCCACATATAGGGCAGCCCGGGTGGCTCAGCGGTTTAGCACCGCCTTCAGCCCAGGGCCTGATCCTGGAGACCCAGGATTGAGTCCCATGTCGGGCTCCCTGCATGGAGCCTGCTTCTCCCTCTGCCTGTGTCTCTGCCTCTCTCTCTCTCTGTGTCTTTCATGAATAAATAAATAAAATAAAGGGGATCCCTGGGTGGCGCAGCGGTTTGGCGCCAGCCTTTGGCCCAGGGCGCGATCCTGGAGACCCGGGATCGAATCCCACGTTGGGCTCCCGGTACATGGAGCCTGCTTCTCCCTCTGCCTGTGTCTCTGCCTCTCTCTCTCTCTCTCTCTGTGACTATCATAAATAAATAAAAATTAAAAAATAAATAAATAATAAAATAAAATAAAAATCTACATATAAAAAAAGAAAAAGAAAATCCACATATAACTTCCAAAAATTCTAGAAATTTTAACTACTAATAGCATATTGTTGGCTGGAAACCTTACTGATAATATACAGTTAACACATATTTTGTATATTATATGTATTATATACTGTATTCTTACAATAAAGTAAGCTACAGAAAAGGTTAAGAAAGTCGTAAGGAAAATACATTTAGAGAACTGCAGTTAATGAAAAAAAAATCCACAAATAGTTGGACCCACAGAGTTCAAACTTGTGTTGTTCAAGGGTCAACTGTGTGTGTGTATATTTATCCTTACTGACTGATTAAATAAAGTGATCATTAAATATGGATCACAACGCAGTATTTATAGAACGAGATCTCTGGGTATGCTCTACAGTACAAAGTTTTAAGCACTCTCAAATTTGAAACACCTCTGCCAACTGCTTTGGTCTCATGTCATGCCCTTTCCTTACATACTGGATCCCTGAAAACAGTTGTTTTTGACTTTTTTTTTTAAGATTTTATTTATTATTCATGAGAGACACAGAGAGAAAGAGAGAGAGAGAGGCAGAGACACAGGCAGAGGGAGAAACAGGATCCATGCAGGAAGCCCGATGCAGGACTAGATCCCGGGTCTCCAGGACCACACTCTGGGCTGAAGGCGGCACTAAACCACTGAGCCACTGGGGCTGCCCCTATTTTAGAGTTTTAAAAGTGGGTTTAACTGAGTTGGAGTTCATCAAAGCTCAGTGTCTCTTCTTCCCTCCTCTTACTCTCTCCGTAGGTAATGGCATCCATTCCCATGGCTTTAAATATGATCTCAATATCAAGTATGTCATCATCATAGCTAACTTTCAAGTGTTTTCTAAATACAATGTTTTAAGCATATTATACACATTAACTCATCCTTACAAAAATCCTATGAGTTGGACACTATTATTACCCTCCTTAAAAATGAGGAACTGAAGCACAGAGAGATTATGTATCCTGTCCAAGGTCACACAGTGATAGAGCCCAAATTTGCGGGGGCAGGGCAAAATGGTGGAAGAGTAGGGTCCCCAAGTCACCTGTCCCCACCAAATTACCTTGATAACCTTCAAATAATCCTGAAAATCTACGAATTCAGCCTGAGATTTAAAGAGAGAACAGCTGGAATGCTACAGTGAGAAGAGTTCACGCTTCTATCAAGGTAGGAAAATGGGGAAAAAAGAAATAAAGAAACAAAAGGCCTCCAAGGGGAGGGGCCCCGCAAGGACCAGGCTAAGGCCGGGGCGAGTGTCCCCAGGACAGGAAAGCCTCACCTGGAGAAGCAGGAGTTGCACCAATCTTCCCGGCGGAAAGGTGCATGCAGGGAGTTAGAGCAGGACCCCGGAAGCGGTGGGGATGCCCTCAGGCTCCCGGGGACACTAACAGCAACTGCGCCCCGGGGAGAGTGCTCCACACCCCGTAACCAAGCTCCCTAAAGTGCTGCAGCGCATGCATGGCAGGGGCCCCAGGAGCAGCTCGGAGGCGGCTCCAGCAGAGGCTCCACGCGGAGGGGGCTGTGCGGCCCTGGGAGCAGCTCAGAGGCGGCTCCCGCAGAGGCTCTGCATGGAGGAGGCTGCGCATCTGGGAGAGGGAATCCAACAGCGCAGGTCCAGGAGCACAGGGCGTCGGGGACACAGCCCAGGATCCGGCGCTCCCCCCGGGACAGGCAGAAGCCAGGAGGGCACAGGACAGCAAGGACACTCCTGCCCCAGCTGAGCAGATCAGCAGCCCCGCCCCAGGAGCATCCAGGCCCCTGCAGACTCAGAGCTCTGTAGTTACTGCGGGAGCTGAATCCAGGGCTCCAGCGCTGGCCAACCCACTGCTGTTGTTCCTCCTGGGGCCTCACAGGAAAAACAACCCCCACTGAGCCTCACTGTGGCCTCACCTGATAAACAGCTTAAACATCTTTCACTAAGCCCTGCAACAGGCAGGGGGCTGAGCAGCTCCCCCAAGTGCTAACACCTGAAAATCACAGCAGGCCCCTCCCCCCGAAAGACCAGCTAGACGGGGGGGGGGGGGGGGGACGGGGGGGGGGGGGGACACGACAAATTATTGACCAAGCAGCACTGGAAAGTTCCAGGGGAAGTTGAGGGATTTACAGTATACAGAATCACAGGATACTCCCCCTTGTTTTTTACCCCCCCCCCCCCCCGCCCTTTTTATTCTTTTTTTCTCTTTTTTTTTCTTTTTCTTTTCTTCTTTCTCTTCTCTCTTTTTCTCCTTTTCCCAATACAACTTGTGTTTGGCCACTCTACACTGAGCAAAATGACTAGAAGGAAAACCTCACCTCAAAAGAAAGAATCAGAAACAGTCCTCTCTCCCACAGAGTTACAAAATCTGGATTACAATTCAATGTCAGAAAGCCAATTCAGAAGCACTATTATAATGCTACTGGTGGCTCTAGAAAAAAGCATAAAGGACTCAAGAGACTTCATGACTGCAGAATTTAGATCCAATCAGGCAGAAATTAAAAATCAATTGAATGAGATGCAATCCAAACTGGAAGTCCTAATGACAAGGGTTAACGAGGTAGAAGAATGAGTGAGTGACATAGAAGACAAGTTGATGGCAAAGAGGGAAACTGAGGAAAAAAAGAGACAATTAAAAGATCATGAAGACAGATTAAGGGAAATAAACAGCCTGAGGAAGAAAAACCTACGTTTAATTGGGGTTCCCGAGGGCGCCGAAAGGCCCAGAGGGCCAGAATATGTATTTGAACAAATCCTAGCTGAAAACTTTCCTAATCTGGAAAGGGAAACAGGCATTCAGATCCAGGAAATACATCACCCCCCTAAATCCAATAAAAACCGTTCAACACCTCGACACTTAATAGTGAAGCTTGCAAATCCCAAAGATAAAGAGAAGATCCTAAAGCAGCAAGAGACAAGAGATCCCTAACTTATATGGGGAGAAGTATCAGATTAACAGCAGACCTCTCCACAGAGACCTGGCAGGCCAGAAAGGGCTGGCAGGATATATTTAGGGTCCAAAATGAGAAAAACATGCAACCAAGAATACTTTATCCAGCAAGGCTCTCATTCAAAATGGAAGGAGAGATAAAGAGCTTCCAAGACAGGGAGGAACTGAAAGAATATGTGACCTCCAAACCAGCTCTGCAAGAAATTTTAAGGGGGACTCTTAAAATTCCCCTTTAAGAAGAAGTCCAATAGAACAATCCACAAAAACAGGGACTGAATAGGTATCACAATGACACTAAACTCATATCTTTCAATAATAACTCTGAACGTGAACGGGCTTAATGACCCCATCAAAAGGCACAGGGTTTCAGACTGGATCAAAAAGCAGGACCCATCTGTTTGCTGTCTACAAGAGACTCATTTTAGACATAAGGACACCTACAGCCTGAAAATAAAAGGTTGGAGAACCATTTACCATTCAAATGGTCCTCAAAAGAAAGCAGGGGTAGCCATCCTTATATCAGATAAACTAAAATTTATCCTGAAGACTGTAGTGAGAGATGAAGAGGGACACTATATCATACTTAAAGGATCTATCCAACAAGAGGACTTAACAATCATCAATATATATGCCCTGAATGTAGGAACTGCCAAATATATCAATTAATAACCAAAATTAAGACATACTTAGATAATAATACACTTATACTTGGTGACTTCAATCTAGCGCTTTCTACACTTGATAGGTCTTCTAAGCACAACATCTCCAAATAAACAAGAGCTTTAAATGATACACTGGACCAGATGGATTTCACAGATATCTACAGAACTTTACGTCCAAACGCAACTGAATACACATTCTTCTCAAGTGCACATGAAACTTTCTCCAGAATAGATCACATACTGGGTCACAAATCAGGTCTGAACCGATACCAAAAGATTGGTTATTCTGCGTATTCTCAGACCATAATGCCTTGAAATTAGAACTAAATCACAACAAGAAGTTTGGAAGGATTTCAAACACGTGGAGGTTAAGGACCATCCTGCTAAAAGATGAAAGGGTCAACCAGGAGATTAAGGAAGAATTAAAAAGATTCATGGAAACTAATGAGAATGAAGATACAACTGTTCAAAATCTTTGGGATACAGCAAAAGCAGTCCTGAGTGGGGAATACATCTCAATACAAGCAGCCATCCAAAAACTGGAAAGAACTTAAATACAAAAGCTAACCTTACACCTAAAGGATCTAGAGAAAAAATAGCAAATAGATCCTACACCCAGTAGAAGAACAGAGTTAATAAAGATTCGAGCTGAACTCAATGAAATCGAGACCTGAAGAACTGTGGAACAGATCAACAAAACCAGGAGTTGGTTCTTTGAAAGAATTAATAAGATAGATAAACCATTAGCCAGCCTTATTAAAAAAAAGAGAGAGAGAAGACTCAAATTAATAAAATCATGAATGAGAAAGGAGAGATCACTACCAACACCAAGGAAATACAAACGATTTTAAAAACATATTATGAACAGCTATACGCCAATAAATTAGGCAATCTAGAAGAAATGGACACATTTCTGGAAAACCACAAACTACCAAAACTGGAACTGGAAGAAATAGAAAACCTGAACAGGCCAATAACCAGGGAGGAAATTGAAGCAGTCATCAAAAATCTCCCAAGACACAAAAGTCCAGGGCCAGATGCTTCCCTGGGGATTCTATCAAACGTTTAAAGTAGAAACCATACCTATTCTACTAAAGCTGTTTGGAAAGATAGAAAGAGATGGAGTACTTCCAAATTCGTTCTATGAGGCCAGCATCACCTTAATTCCAAAACCAGACAAAGACCCCACCAAAAAGGAGAATTATAGACCAATATCCCTGATGAACATGGATGTAAAAATTCTCAACAAGATACTAGCCAATAGGATCCAACAGTACATTAAGAAGATTATTCACCATGACCAAGTGAGATTTATCCCCAGGATACAAGGCTGGTTCACCACTCGTAAAACAATCAATGTGATTCATCATATCAGCAAGAGAAAAAACAAAAACCATATGATCCTTTCAATAGATGCAGAGAAAGCATTTGACAAAATACAGCATCCATTCCTGATCAAAACTCTTCAGAGTGCAGGGATAGAGGGAACATTCCTCGACATCTTAAAAGCCATCTATGAAAAGCCCACAGCAAATATCATTCTCAATGGGGAAGCACTGGGAGCCTTTCCCCTAAGATCAGGAACAAGACAGGGATGTCCACTCTCACCACTGCTATTCAACATAGTACTGGAAGTCCTAGCCTCAGCAATCAGACAACAAAAAGAAATAAAACACATTCAAATTGGCAAAGAAGAAGTCAAACTCTCCCTCTTCGCCAATGACATGATACTCTACATAGAAAACCCAAAAGCCACCACCCCAAGATTGCTAGAACTCATACAGCAATTTGGCAGCGTGGCAGGATACAAAATCAATGCCCAGAAGTCAGTGGCATTTCTATACACTAACAATGAGACTGAAGAAAGAGAAATTAAGGAGTCAATCCCATTTACAATTGCACCCAAAAGCATAAGATACCTAGGGATAAACCTAAGCAAAGAGGTAAAGGATCTCTACCCTAAAAACTATAGAACACTTCTGAAAGAAATTGAGGAAGACACAAAGAGATGGAAAAATATACCATGCTCATGGATTGGAAGAATTAATATTGTGAAAATGTCAATGTTACCCAGGGCAATTTACACGTTTAATGCAATCCCTATCAAAATACCATGAACTTTCTTCAGAGAGTTAGAACAAATTATTTTAAGATTTGTGTGGAATCAGAAAAGACCCCAAATAGCCAGGGGAATTTTAAAAAAGAAAACCATATCTGGGGGCATCACAATGCCAGATTTCAAGTTGTACTACAAAGCTGTGGTCATCAAGACAGTGTGGTACTGACACAAAAACAGACACATAGATCAATGGAACAGAATAGAGAATCCAGAAGTGGATTCTCAACTTTATGGTCAACTAATATTCGACATAGAAAGAAAGACAATCCACTGGAAGAAAGACAGTCTCTTCAATAAATGGTGCTGGGAAAATTGGACATCCACATGCAGAAGAATGAAACTAGACCCACTCTCTTGCACCATACACAAACATAAACTCAAAATGGATGAAAGATCTAAATGTGAGACAAGATTCCATCAAAATCCTAGAGAAGAACACAGGCAACACCCTTTCTGAACTCGGCCACAGTAACTTCTTGCAAGATACATCCACGAAGGCAAAAGAAACAAAAGCAAAAATGAACTACTGGGACTTCATCAAGATAAGAAGCTTTTGCACATCAAAGGATACAGTCAACAAAACTAAAAGACAACCTACAGAATGGGAGAAGATATTTGCAAATGACGTATCAGATAAAGGGCTAGTTTCCAAGGTCTATACAGGACTTATTAAACTCAACAGCAAAGAAACAAACCAATCATGAAATGGGCAAAAGACATGAACAGAAATCTCACAGAGGAAGACACAGACATGGCCAATAAGCACATAAGAAAATGCTCTGCATCACTTTCCATCACGGAAATACAAATCAAAACCACAATGAGATACCACCTCACACCAGTGAAAATGGGGAAAATTAACAAGGCAGGAAACAACAAATGTTGGAGAGGATGTGGAGAAAGGGGAACCCTCCTGCACTGTTGGTGGGAATGTGAACTGGTGCAGCCACTCTGGAAAACTCTGTGGAGGTTCCTCAAAGAGTTAAAAATAGATCTGCCCTATGACTCAGCAATTGCACTGCTGGGGATTTACCCCAAAGATACAGATGCAATGAAATGCCGGGACACCTGCACCCCGATGTTTATAGCAGCAATGTCCACAATAGCCAAACTGTGGAAGGAGCCTCGGTGTCCATCGAAAGATGAATGGATAAAGAAGATGTGGTTTATGTATACAATGGAATATTACTCAGCCATTAGAAACGACAAACACCCACCATTTGCTTCGATGTGGGTGGAACTGGAGGGTATTATGCTGAGTGAAATAAGTCAATCGAGAAGGACAAACATTATATGGTCTCATTCATTTGGGGAATATAAAAAATAGTGAAAGGGAATAAAGGGGAAAGGAGAAAAAATAAGTGGAAATATCAGAAAGGGAGACAGAACATGAAAGACTCCTAACTCTCGGAAATGAAGTAGGGGTGGTGGAAGGGGAGGTGGGCAGGGGGTGGGGGTGACTGGGTGGTGGGCACTTGACGGGATGAGCACTGGGTGTTATTCTGTAAGCTGACAAATTGAACCCCAATAAAAATTAAATTTATTAAAAAATAAATAAAATAAAATCTAAAAAAAACATTTGCATCAGGCCATCTGGTGTCAGGGCCTTCACTCTTAACCCCTATATTCTAATGCCTATGTTTGATTTATGAAAACAAGGTCTCTTTTTTATGATCATTTGAACTTTACTGCTTATGTGAACATCCCCACACAGATAAGCTACCCACTTGTAGAGATGTGAACATTAGGACTAATCAGAATATTGACTAAGTGAGTGAGAAAGCAAAATTATTTCCTAAGATGTTCTGAAGGTAGATGTATTAACTTAGATGTTAAATTTCTTAATCCTATCGCTTGTTTCATTCAGATTCACAAAAATAACTGGGTTCTTAAAAAAATACTCTATTACTTACCTTTGATATCTCTATGAACAATCATATTACTGTGCAAATAATGTACGCCCTCCAGGATCTGACGAGTGTATTTCCTAGTCACATTCTCAGTAAGAGCTCCATATGCTTTTAATTGGTCCTTAATTGAACCCTAAGATAAAAGAAACCAAAAAGAAAACTATGGTATGGTTTGAAATGAAAATCACTATTAAATCTTTATATTTAAAAGGATCTGTAGTTTATGAGTGGGAGGCTTTAGTTGGGAGAGTACAGGAATTCTCAGTAAGGATATTATATGCTATCTAATTTAACATAAACTCTATTATATTCCCTGACTAGAATTGTGGAAGAGTATGGTCACAGCTGAAAGAAGCCTTTAAAACTATTTTTTGACTGATGCCCATTTTTTCCATGACTATATTGGTTCTATCTCGTCCTTGCAATCATGTTATTTAAAATCTTGCTTTTTTTGCCCTGAATGGATTTTTGTTTTTCCTACTTGCTCTTCTCTATATGTCCTACTTTTTTTAAAAATTTATTTATTCATGAGAGAGATAGAAAGAGAGGCAGAGACATAGGCAGACAGAGAAACAGGCTCCCTGCAGGGTGCTCGATGTGGGACTTGATCCCAGGACCCCAGGATCACGACCTGAGCCAAAGGCAGACACTCAACCACTGAGCCACCCCGGCACCCCCATTCTACTAAATTTAATGGGAGAAATTATATAAGCATCGTTCACAAACTTGGAAATTCAGTAAGGATTATGAGAGACAAAAATCTTTCTTTTTTATTTTATTTTATTTTTTTAAAGATTGATTTATTTATTCATTCAGAGACAGTGAGAGAGAGGCAGAGACACAGGCAGAGGGAGAAGCAGGCTCCATGCAGGAAGCCCAATGTGGGACTCGATCCTGGGTCTCCAGGATCACTCCCCAGGCTGCAGGCGGTGCTAAACCGCTGCGCCACCGGGGCTGCCCAATCTTTCTTTTTTAAACAGATTCTGCCCTTCCTTGAGTTTTGACCAACAGTGTACTATGTCACATGAAAGTAGATCCTTAGACTTTTTACATGCTTAACCATTTGCTGTTTCTGCTATTCATGAGCAATCTTTGAAGGGACAGCAAGATTAATTCTACTGACTCAAACATGCAAACACATGTGTGGAAAGCCTTAGGCAGCCAAGTACCTATACCTATAAGTCAACGTGGCTTGTTTGTTCAGTCTACTAATTGTGTCTCTCCTTGTAGTAATACACAAAACAACACAGCTAGAACTGAGCTGTCCAAATAATAAGCCCCCAAACACTCATAGGCAGCAAAATGACTGGTGAACTTAAGGCTTTTCTGGGCTTTGGGCAGTTGGACCAATGGCCTACAGCTGCTAACAGCTCCATCAGCGCTATTTACTCTTGCGTATCAAAAAAACAGTTATCGGGGAATCCCTGGGTGGCTCAGTGGTTTAGCTCCTGCCTTCAGCCCAGGGCGTGATCCTGGAGTCCTGGGATCGAGTCCCACATCAGGCTCCCTGCATGGAGTCTACTTCTCCCTCTGCTTGTGTCTCTGCCTCTCTCTCTCTCTCTCTCTCTCTCTCTGTCTTTCATGAATAAATAAAATCTTAAAAAAAATAATAGAAAAGGAAAAAATGTAAAAATAAAAAAAAAACAAAAAAAAAAGTTATTTTCCTCAGTGTGAACAAGGAGAATGGGTTGCAAAGTAGTGTACCAGCTAAAAATTGTGTGTGTGTGTGTGTGTGTGTGTGTGTCACACAAAAAGAGAAATCATCTGCTAGTCCAGGTACTGAAAATAACGTTATGGTTCTATTCTGAAAGTAGTTCTAGATAAACTAAGGACTAGAATGTATTTGAGAAAACTGAAAAGCAGTAACAATTTTGGCAAAGCATGAAATCTAGTTGCACAAAGAGATGGATCATACTCAATTTATTTATTTATTTGTTTGTTAAGACTTTATTTACTTACTCATGAGAGAGAGAGAGAGAGTGGCAGAGACACGGGCAGAGGGAGAAGCAGGCTCCCCATGGGGAGCCCAATGGGGGACTTGATCCAGGGCTTGAGGATCACGACCTGAGCCAAAGGCAGATGCTCAATCACTGAGCTACCCAGGTACCCCCATCCTACTAAATTTAATGAGAAAAATTATATAGCATCATTCACAAACTTAGAAATTCAGTAATGTCTAAGATGATGTACATCTGGCCCATATATGCCTATGCTTGGCATATGTGTAATTCATTTTAAGACTGATGAACTATTATTAATTTAGTAAAATGATTTCAGTGACAACCTATACTTTGAAGAGATAGCTGCCTTTACAAAACCAAGTAAAGTTAATGAGAAACATGAACTAACATCTCTCCTGAATACACCACCTTAGTCTTAAGATTCCTAAATCTATAAGATTACTCATCTCCATTTGTGATGTAAATCAGTTCTAGCCAATTAAACCATTTAATCTTATCTTCAATAATGTGGGTCTCTATTCACACTTAGAATTAATTTTTCTTTTTTTAAAACTATTTTATTTATTTATTCATGAGAGAGACAGAGAGGCAGAGACACAAGCAGAGGGAGAAGCAGGCTCCTGATGTGGGAATCGATCTGGGGACTCCAGGATCACACCCTGAGCCAAAGGCAGACTCTTATCTGCTGAGCCACCCAGGCATGCCTTAATTTTTATTTCTAATTCAGATATTTATTGCCCAAACAGTAATGGAAATCTAAATAAAAGAAAAATCAATCATAATCTCAACATAACACATTTTCAAGTTTCTTGGGTCCTTGTCCAAATACAGATATTTTTAAAATAGCCTCATTACTATTTAAAAGCATTTTATATTCTTTTTCTTACTTCTTCCAACTTTGCTACATAGCCTTCGTGATTTTAATATATTCTCTTGGGCAATGCCATCATAATTTACTTTCACTGTGAGTACTGATATTTCCATCACAAATTTGTTTTCCAAAGGTACTTAAAAAACAAACTAATTTACTTTGTCAACAGGATCTTTGAAAATACAAAGTAGCAGTGATGTGTAACTATAAACAATTGTGTCACTATAAAAAATTAATTAATTATTCATGATAATAAGAAAGTAAACTTAACTGTTGATCTTATGAAACTGGATGATTAAGACTATGACTATCAGATACTGATCCATAGTTTTACAGATCCATAGCTTAAACTGCAACCTTGTACATGAAACATACAATTCTAATAAACAATCTACTTAGGGAAACCTGCGTGGCTCAGCGGTTAGCCTGCTTCTCCCTCTGCCTATGTCTCTGCCTCTCTCTCTCTTTGTACCGCTCATAAATAAATAAAATCTTTAAAAAAATCTACTTAAAGACCCATAAATCAAATCAGGTAATATACCATATATACTACCAATTAAATTATACGAATGCATGTATTTTTAAATGAGTAAATATACCACCATCTTGAAAATCATTAATACTAAAATGTACTCTACAAATACTAAAAACAACATAGAAGGAATGACAGTTTGCAAGTCACATTTTGCAGCTCCTACCGAAACTACTGACTCAGGCAATGATTACCAATCTGTATTAAAAACCTGGAAAAGGATGGTTTGAAAAGGAACTGGAAACTGTGTTCTTTTTATTCTTTAAAGATTTATTTATTTGAGAGAGAGAGAGAGAGAGAGAGCACGTGAGTATGTGAGTTGGGGGAGGAGCAGACGGAGAGAATCTTCAAGCAGACTGCCCACTGAGCATGGAGCTGAATGTAGGGTGCAGGGTTTAATCTCACAAGCCCTGAGATCATGATGTCAGCTGAAACCAAGAGTTGGACACTTAACCGACTGAAATACCCAGGCACCCCAGGAACTAGATAGTCTTATGTGCTAATAGCCCAGATTACTTTCTGGTCCTCAGGAATAAACAAAACCTTACATTGGAGAAATCTGGATGTTGATCATCCTAACCTAGCACTCAATCTTTGCATCACTAACAGTAGAACCATTAGAAATTGTATGTCTCCTAATGCGATGCAACACGAGATGCACAGCATCATTAGAATGCATCACAGATGCACCTAATAAAAAATGCTGAATCTTAATCTAATTTAGATATTAGATCTAACTTGGAGTTTATAGGAAATAAGAGAATAAAGGAACAAATTAAACACTACCATGAGGATGCAATTAGAGAAATCTATGAGAGGAGATTGTCAACAGAACTAGCCCAGTCTCTTTGTCAAACCTATGTCATGTAAAAAATGTTCTAAGTTAAAAGAGAAGTAAGAGGCATAACAGTTAAAGGTAATGTGTGGTCCTGGGCTGGATCCTGGTTTGGATAAACCAGCTATTACGGTTATTTTAAGAGCATTTAGGGAAATCTGAGTATGGACTGCTATGGTACCTATAACTTTAGTATACCTCAGCTTTTTTTTTTTTTAAATGAGTTAAGAACTACAAAATGAAGATACAAAAAAAAATTATATTACATAGCTCTAATTTAAAACTTTCAAAATGTCTTTAAAGTCCTTAACTACTTTACATTTTATAATCAGAGTTCTGTTGTTTTTCTTTCCTCAACTAAGACTTTAAAGAGAAAATGTCTATTTTTAAAGGACATAACAACTTACCCCTGGCATATATTCCATAAATATGGAAAGTGTTTTTTCCTGGGGATCCCTCAAACAGCCATAATACTGAACAATTCGCTCATGCAGCAAGTTTTTCAACAACTGAATTTCACACTCAAGTGCATTTACTTCCTGAAAGACAGAACTCACTGTTAAGTCTTTATAGCATTGCTAGTTAAAAGGAAAACATTTGAACTTCATGGACCATCGAGGTGATTTCATTCTGAAATTTTTACTTCCCAAGGAATAAACATTTTAAAGTCTCTAAACAGTAACTTTTATAACAGTCCTTGATGGTATACTAAAGCAACCCTAAATTAGATAGGAACATTACGGAGCACTAAAAGAGAAAAAAAAAATCACAGTACAGAGTAAACAAATATATCTAATTATATATGGATTTGTTTTGCAAATAATTTGTATTAAGAAAAAACAAAAATTCTATTGTGTTATATTTAGTAAAAATGCTTTTTATAAATGTGACAAAGTAGCTTGTGCAGTGATTCTTACCTTGCTGGTCTCAGGGCTATCAGGGTCAAACTGAACTTGCTTAACTGCTAATTCTCTTCCTGTATCGACATCATAACAGAGGTAGACCCTGCCAAATGCTCCTTGGCCAAGCAGTTTGCCCAATCTCCAGTTTGTTGGAGCACGAGGTGCTAAAAAAGAATGTTTTCTTAAAATGGAATAGCCAGATGGCACACAAATAGTTACAAACTAAATGAGTAAACTGTATTAATGATATCCTTAACTGAATACACTTGGATATAAGGGAAAATCATAATCATCCAAATTCATAATGATCACCACTTTGTAAATTTTCCAAGAATTCTAAGCACAAATAAGGTTCATATATCCCCACATCTTTTTTCCAGTGAGATTATATCTGCTCCCCATTAAAAATGTAAAGCATCTTTCACTGAATCCAAGGTACCACTGATTGTCAGATGCACTATTTTTAATCTTTACTGCAGCAATAATTTTTTGCATTTTTTTCTAATTTCCTTTTTAAAATTTATTTAAATTCAATTTGCCAACATATAGTATAACACCCAGTGTTTATTGCAGCAATATTTGTAATTAGTTTTCCATCTGCTTACAATGTAGAAAGCCATAAAGAATATCAGTCTCATTCTAACAAGAGAAAATCTTGAAAGCAGCCAGAGGGGAGAATAAAGAATAAATATATACATAAATATATGTACATAAATTTTAAGTAAATGCAGAAGAATAAAGATGAGCATTACATCAGACCTTTCCTCAAAAAGTATACAAAAGCAAACAAAAACAAAAACAAAAAAACAAAACAAACAAACAAAACAATATACAAAAGCCAGAAGATGATAATGGAGCAATAGCTTTAAAGCACTAACAGAAAAAAAAAACAAAAACAAAAAACAAAAACTGCCCAGCATTCTGTACCCAGAAAAAAAAAATCTTTCAGAAATAAAAGGAAAAAAAGGCCTTTTTCAAACAAAAGCTAAAAGAATTCATTACCAGCAGAGTTACATTACAAGAAAGATTAAAAGCAATTCTTTTAAGAATTTGATACCTGAAAGAATCCCAGATCTACATAATCTATAATCTACAAAATCCTGGATCTACAAATATATATATATATATATATATATATATATATATTTTTTTTTTTTTTTTTTTTTTTTTTCTGCAAAACATTCACTGTGTCAATTTCTATTACTTACAGCGGCTGGGTGGGCTGATGTCCATTACAGTCAAAGTAGGATTGTCTATGTCACTTCCCCTTCTTCTTATTCGACTATCATCATACTCTGGGGTAAAGATACTGCTTCCACTACTAGTGCTTAAAGAGTGATCGGTAGGACTGAAACTCACAGGAGACCGGAAGCTGGTCCCCTGAGTCCTTCTAGCTCTTGGAAAAGTTTTACGACCTACAAAATCAAAACAGAATTACCTTAGGACTTTTATTCATGTTATAATTGAAAGTATTTAAATTTATGACATAAGGTACAGAAGTCTGTCTTGTGACTAGATTTAAGGTTAAGACACTGAAATAGCAATGGTTATTTGATTACATGTTTTAAACTTAAGAGTAATATTTTCTTTTAAAGTTCAAGGGAGGGGATCCCTGGGTGGCTCAGCGGTTTAGTGCCTGCCTTTGGCCCAGGGCGTGATCCTGGAGTCCCGGGATCCAGCCCCACGTCAGGCTCCCGGCATGAAGCCTGCTTCTCCCTCCTCCTGTGTCTCTGCCTCTCTCTCTCTCTCTTTCTATGTCTATCATAAATAAATAAATCTTTAAAAAAATAATAATAATAAAAAATAAAGTTCAAGGGAATATCCTTTTTAACACTGGATCATGAAGTCAAAAGTGAAAATACAAGGAAGAGGAAAGGTTAAAAAAGCAAAAATGAAGAGTTGATAAAAAAATAGTATCTGAATATAAATTCAAGCAATCTCTTGTTAAAACATGCATACATTCAAAAAAATCATTGTACTCCCTCACTTCTGGATAAGAAGGAGGAAAAAATGTACTTTATTCTCATTTCCAATTATAAGAACAAAAATTGGAAAATTAATAGGTAGCAATTTTTTCCATAAAAGTTTAATGCAAGTATGAATTTCATCATCAAGGAGTAATTTTCTAATTAATATCATTCTTTAATTACACCTTTTCTTTTGAGGGAAAGGTAAGTATTATTAGGTAAGTTGCCCTAACCCTAGGTAACGTAAGTTGCCTTAGGGCAACTTAATAACATCTAATAATAATCTAACCCTAAGATGTAACTACAGTTTTAGTTAGTTAATTCCTTTCGAAAATTGTTTTAAGTAGAAAAGTAAGTGATTTACGAATGAATTTATTTCTACTGGTTTATTTAAGTATGATATTTTTAAATTTTGATTATTTTTGAGATTTTTAACAAGCTGTTCTTGTGGTCTAATTGCCAGAAACTTACCATCATTATAGTCTTGATGGTGATATGAAACATGATACCTTCTTGGGTATGTTCCCCCTTTTCCAAATTTCTCAAAGATAGGGTTATCATAGTCTACTGAGACATAAGAAAGTTATATGTTACAAAAAAGTCAAACATCTCTAATAATAAACACATTTACACATTTTTATTCATTTTTAAAAAAAATTCCCTTCTCCCTCTCAGCAAAGCACTATTTAATGACATATTTAAACATTTAGAATATGGATAGTCTAACCTGAAAATTCCTGATGATTATCTGGATAGCTCTGTGCCCTAGGCATTCGTGATTTTGGATAGCTCTCCCTAAAAATAAAAAAATGTCGTGTTAAATGAGCAAAAAGTATGTAAATACCTTTAAAATATCAGTATCTGTATGTATGTGTGGTGGAAATTGTGTGTGTGTGTGTGTGTGTGTGTATGCAATACTAAGAATAAAGGAGGTCTGTCTGAAATGTTAACTGAAAGAAACTTCTTTTCTAACACTTATTTACTGCACAGAGGCAAAAGCCTGGCTTTTAAAAATAACCTATAGGGTATAGCAGTAAAAATGAAAAGTTTGGGAATTACAGATGTTGGCAAATACTGTGTTTCAATTCTAGCTCTATCACTCAACTAGCAGTTGCAACCTTGACATATCACCTTTCTGAGACTATCCATATCTATAAAAACAAGATATTAATTTCCCACTCATCAAGTGTGTGTATATACATAGTGCTCAGGACACTGTCTTTCAAATATTAAGTGCTCAATATATAGCTTTCGCATTACTATTTTCCTGAATTTCTTAAATGTTTCAATTACCTATCTTGACATAGACATGGGCACAAAGGTTTTGTGTGTACAGGTAAATGAAAATTAAATGTGTATTCCTATACAGTATTTGTTATATTTTCAGAATTTGCTTCAAAAAGAAATCCCAGATGAGATCAACTAGGTACACATTTTATGGACTCTGTATGCTACAGGTAAACACTGTCTTTATTGAGACCAGGAAAGAAGAAGCACCTGTAACAAAAAATCCAGTTGCAATTTCATCCAGTTTATATTCCTGAACAGCTATTTCACAAAACGTAAGTATTAAATTTTAAATGACAGCCAACATACTGGGCCACAATTACCAAGAAAAATAAGTTATCTATAAGTTAGTGCTAAAATGAACATAATCCTGAACAGGTGAAACAACTCAAGAAACCTCCAAAACTAAATGCATTTTTTTAAAAAGATTTTATTTATTTTTCATGAGAGACACTGAAAGGCAGAGATATAGGCAAAGGCAGAAGCAGGCTCCCTGTGGGGAGACTGCTGTGGGACTGAATCCCAGGACCCAGGGATCATAACCTGAGCCAAAGGCAGACACTCAACCACTGAGCCACCCAGGTGCCCCTAAATGTATTTTTTTTTTAATTTTATCTATTTGAGAGAGAAAGAGAACATGCACGCGCGCGTGCATGCACACACACACACACACACACACACACGTCTGCAGGTGGTGGGGTAGGGCAGGGGTAGGGCAGGTAGGGAGAGGGAGTCCAAGCTGACTTCCCTCTGAGCACGGAGCCTGACATTGAGGTCAATCTCACAACCCTGACATCAGATCTGAGCTGAAATCAGAGTTAGAAGCTCAACCAACTGCACCACTCAGGCACCCCACCAACAGAGTTTTAAAAGTAAATACACATAAATTCTAAGTTTGCATTTAGCTTCAAACACACAATTTTGGTAAACAGAAATACTCATTATAATCAGATATCATTTTACCTGATAAAGATACTGAGCTCCAAGAGGTTAAGGGATTTGTCCAAACTGTGAAAAAATTCATTTGCCCTAAGTAATGAGTATCAATTACACTCTTCTAACATAATATATATACATGCATTTATGCACATATACTAAAAAATAAAAACTATAATCAATATTACCCATCCAAAGGACTATCAAGTGATGGACAACTTCCTGAGCCAGAATTTTCAGGGCTGCTTAAAGACAATGGATCCAGCATCTAGAAAAACAAAGAGTTCCTCCATGATTCAATGTGATATAACAAGCAGTTACTGGGTTTTTTTAAATAGCTTTATTGAGATATAATTCATATAACATAAAATTCACCCATTTAAAGTGTACAATTTAGTGGTTTACAGTATATTGAGAGTTGTGGAACCCTTACCACTATCTGAGAACACTTTCAGTACCCAAAAGAAGACCCCATATCCAATAGCAGTCACCTCCTCCCAGAGTTATTCATTTTTTAATGTTTTAAATGTAGTGGTCCCTTTTGTAGGTAGGCTATGACTTCAAAATCTCCTAAGAGAAAAATATTTTCTCTATGGACTATTAGCTAAATAATTAAAAGCTAAAAGATTTCACATAGTTTTGCTTACTGAACACTGAACAACAGCCCCACTCAAACTGAGAATGACACCATGACTACCATATTGCTAAAACATTTAAAGATATTTTACAAAGTAGACAAACCTAAGCTTCACATAGTTAAATATCTGCAGTTTTACTGTATCTTTCTAATGTTAATTAAAAATCTGAATGTTAATCCCATGATTACAAACAAATGCATTTAATGAGCAAAATAAGAAAACCAGCCTTATTCCAGCTTTGTTTCTACATGAATACACAGAGGCACATGTAAGTGAGTTAGCATTTTCCTATGTTTTTTACTATTCTGTTCACTTAAGAAGGAAGATACGGACAGGATGGGAGGAAGAGGACACACGGGGACACGGACACACACACACACACACACACACACAAGACACCAGACAAACCACACAAATCCTATGACATCCTTTTAAATGAAATGAAAAATGACATCCAACTTTTGCTTACTTGGTCCATGCTCTCTGGAATGAACTCTCCTTCACTGTTGATACTGGTGAATGACCCATTCCGGGCAACTTGGTGTAATTCATCTGGAATGTATCCCGGGGGAGGGGAGCTTCTATCTCTACTAGTGGGACCTCAAAGGAAAAAAAATTATACAATTTTATAAATATCATTTGGGAACTAATTTTTGTTTCAATTAAATATATACACAGGATTTCTGGACCATAATACCAATAATTTCAGCTATTGAAATCCAGTTTTTATTAAAAGTTATCAGAACATTCATTTCTAAAAAAAAAAAAAAAAAGAACATTCATTTCTATAAATCTTCAAATGTATTTATACCTTTCTAAACTCCCAACCCTACTATAATTATTAACTTCACTGCAATATTTATTTATACTTACTAGGTAGTATGTTCCTCTAACTGCTGACAATGGCATTATGGGGCTGATACTATAATAAAGATTTTTAGATGCCACCACTTCTGAACTTCCAAGGGTCACTTTTACTTAGATATGTTACCCTTTAACAGAACATATGGAAGGCATCATAATGTAGTGGAAAGAATGTGGACTTTAGACCTGTTTAAATCTCAGTTCTAGTTATTTACCAACTGTATGTCTTTGGTTAAGTTACCCAATCCCCACAAACCCATTTCCTCATCTGTCAACATAAGACTAAACCCCTTCTCTTGTAGAGAACAAGCTTATGGTTGCCAGTGGGGAGGTGGATGTGGGGATGGATGAAACAGGTAAGGGGAATTAAGAGTACACTTATCTTGATGACTACCGAGAAATGTACAGAATTACTGAATCACTAAATTGTACACCTGAATCTAACATAACACTGTATGTTAATTATACTTGAATTTAAAAAATAGATTTAAAAATACATAAAGCCAGCACTCAGGGTAAACAAAGACTAAATCCTTCCTTTCCAAGGGCACTGTGATAGTAAAATTGTTCATACTGAACATATGCTATGACCATTTGGCTCCATCATGCTCTTTCCATTCCCTCTCCTTAACCTTTAGAAACCTAAAGTGAGATTACTGCTTAAATCACTTTTAAAAGGTCATATTAGAGTGTTTCCAAATTGGAATTCTGAATTTTATTCTTAGGTACTTTAAAATTAGATTTTATGACAAGCCAGATTCCTGGCATTTAAATTTCTTTACAGTTCAAAAAATCTAATATAGTTCATCTAACTAATCCCATTGTTTCTTATGAAACAATAATCCACTGTATTTTTAACCTGGCTTTATAGAAATAATGTTATGTTTATTAACACAGGTCTCTCCTTTTCTCTCAATATTTTGAAATTAAACAATTTTAAAAAAAGACATGGGGAAGTTATGTGAGCATTTAAGTTTGGGTCAGATTTAAAGCAAAAAGGCAAAAAAAAAACAAAAACAAAAACAAAAAACAAAATAAAGCAAAAAGGCTCTGCTTATAAAAAAGAAGTTGCTATAGGTATATGCCAGCATTTGTTAGTGGGGAGATAGGGAAAAAGAGAACAAAATAATTACCAAGAGATATGCACAGAAAAGATCAACTTTCTACTTGACTCTGAAATAATTAAGAACTCAGCTTCAGGCCAGGGGTTTACTTAAGCTTTGTAACAGCTATAATCACACTGTCCTAAGCATTTTCATTCCTTCCATATACCCTTCTTTATAAAAGAAGATCAATATACTCATTACTAAAAGGAGATAGGGAAGAAAAACTGCTATAAAGTTTCTTCAAAATCTGTTTACTTGATAACACATTTTTCTTTTATTTTAACTAAAGTCTAGTTGACACACAATGTTGTAACAGTTGCAGGTATACAACATAGTGATCTGACAATTCTAATGCTCACCACTGTTAAGTGTAATTGGCATCATCATATGTTATTACAATATTACTGACTATATTCCCTACACTGTGCTTTTCATCTCTGTGCCTTATTATTTTATAACTGGAAGTTTGTGCCTCTTAATCCCCTTCACTTATTTTGTCCAAACCCCCAATCCCCTGACAACCACCAATTTGTTCTCTGTATCTTTCTGGTTTTTGGCTTGTTTATTCATTTGTTTTGTTTTTCAGATTCTACATATAAGTGAAATTGTATGGCATCTGTCTTTGTCTGACTTATTTCACTTAGCATAATACCTTCTAGGTCCACCCGTGTTGCCGCAAACGGAATGATCTTATTCTTTTTTATGGCTCAGTAATATAGCATTGTGTATATATTCCACATCTTCTTTATTCATTTATCCACAGACACTTATGTTGCATCATACCTTGGCTATTGCAAATAATGCTATAACAAACATAAAGATGTATTTATCTTTTCAAATTAGCTTTTCTTTGAATTTCTTCATATTTCATTTTCTTTACCAAAAGACACAAGATGCTCAACATCATTCCTCATCAGGAAAATGTAAATCAAACCACGATGAGATATCATCTCATACCTATCAGAATGGATAAATCAACAGCACAAGAAACAATAGCTGGAGAAAAAGGATGTAGAGAAAAAAGAACCTTCACGGGACAGTTGGATGCTCAGCGGTTGAGCGTCTGCCTTTGGCTCAGGGCGTGATCCTGGAGTCCCAGAATCAAGTCCTGCATCAGGCTTACTGAATGGAGCCTGCTTCTTCCTCTTCCTCTGTGTGTGTGTGTGTGTGTGTGTGTGTGTGTGTGTGTGTGTCATGAATGAATGAATGAATGAATGAATGAATGAATAAATAAATAAATAAATAATAAATAAATAAATAATCTTTTAAAAAAAAGATAAAGAACCTTCATGAACAGTTGGTGGCAATGTAAATTGGTGTAACCACTGTGGAAAACAGTATGGAGGTTCCTCAAAAAATCAGAAATTGAACTACCATATGACCACATAATTCCACTACTGAGTATTTATACCCAAAGATAACCCATTTTTCTTGACTTTTGTTGGTAACAGGTATGCCAATGCTACTGGTTGAGACCTCCACACCACAGCCTACACTCCTATTAAAATAATAAAAAGATAATAATAAAGAAAATAATTAAAAAGATAACTGTCAATAAATATGGAAAAAAGATGATGGGTCATATCTATCAAAGCCATTCCAAGTGTAAAGTGCCAATAAAAGACCAACAGTTTTCTACTACATTACAATTTCTAGTTTCTTCTTATGCTAGCACTGAACTCAACCTGGAATATTTGCTAGCAGGACAAGAGTGAGGTATTCAGTATAGTTTTAATTTAAAATGTCAGTTTAACTAATGCATTCGGCTTGTTCTAATGCAGCTACAGTGAACTGACAATTTTTTACTTTAAAATGATAGATACTAGGGCAGCCTGGGTGGCTCAGCAGTTTAGCGCCGCCTTCAGCTCAGGGCGTGATCCTGGGAACCTGGGATCGAGTCCCACATCAGGCTCCTTGCATGGAGCCTGCTTCTCCCTCTGCCTGTGTCTCTGCCTCTCTCTCTGTCCCGCATGAATGGATAAATAAAACCTTAAAAAAAAATGATAGATACTATAACATGATGAGGCAATGAAGAAAGAAGTGTATGTTTATTTTTTTTAAAGATTTTATTTATTTATTCATGAGAGACAGAGAGAGGGGGTGGAGGGAGAGGCAGAGACATAGGCAGAGAGAGAAGCAGGCTCCATGCAGGAAGTCCGATGTGAGACTCGATCCCAGGACTCCAGGATGGTGCCCTGAGCCAAAAGCAGACGCTCAACCACTGAACCACCCAGGCATCCCAGAAATGTTGTTTAATAACAGTCATGTTTTCTAGTTTGAAAAGCAAAATGTTCTTTAAAAGTATTCTTTCAATTTATTATCACAAGAATCCCACAATTTAAAGATAAGAACAAAGTTACTAGTCTCAAGTTAGAGAGCTGGAATTTGAATTCAGGTCTCCCTAATGTTCTTTCACCAAAATTCTAAACTATACTAAAATATATCTGAATGAAGATAAGCAATTTCTATTTTACTCGTATATCTCTGCTGCTCACATTTCCAGCATTTCTGAAACCAAAAGTAACACCTATGTAAGATATACACTTAGAAGGATGTAGTCATAAAATAGCTTCTTCTGAGGGCCAAAACAGAAGATGAAGAACAGATTTGGGGGTGGGGGGGTCCAACACACCAATTTAATCTTTTCTTTTGTTATTAAACAATCCTCTTTTATTCCAGTCTTAGATTCCCAACCATATCTCTTATTTTGCCCCTTCTGCTTCCTGCCCACTCCAGTCATGTTTCACTTCCTCTTCTACTTTTCCTTTTCAAATTCATCCCTCACATGTGTTTTCATGCTGTCTTTAACAATTCCCTTCATTGACTTATCTGTTAAAAAACATTTATACCAGCTATAAAAGCAATGTAATGCTTTTGTCATATAAAAATGCAGATTATCAATGTTTTACACTAACTGAAGAAGATCCACAGAACTGGGGAGTCAGAGCACCTCTGCCTTGCCCATACCTCTCTATTAGGCCTCCTTAAAAACAGTACAAAAGATCCATGGTTTCTTTGTACTACAAGCTTAATTTTAACAATCTCTTATTAATGATGAATACTGACTACTAATAAAGCAATAATCTGGAAACTCTTAATTCATTTTGATAGTACTACAATAACTAAAACTTAGAGAAAGGCTTATGAACTCAGTCCATCCAATTTAGTTTTAGCATATGAGAATTACTTCTTTTATTTCCGTCCCTTTAGTTTATTTGTACAATTAAAACCTCTTTGAGGTTTTACTTAAATTTGTTAAATATTACAATACCTTAGGTACATAAAGAAACCAAATATTTAAGTTGGAGATTGTCAATCTTGTAACACTTGACAAAACTTTTCAAAGGACCTCAGAAACTAGAACAGAGTGAGAAAAATTAGAGTAGAGGTAGACTGCTCTTTATGATGGTTATGTTTAGGTGTTACCCTACGTTAAAGGATTGAGAAGAAAATAAATTTCCCATTTATGGTTCAGACACTAGCATTCTTACCTATTATAGAAAGTCGCTTTTTCCTCTCTGCTCCAAATACTGTGTTATCCAAATCTTCTAGTGATGGTAATGGTTCTAAGTTAGTAGCCTACAAAGGAAAAAGAATGATTAATGCTATTCTTCCCCTTGGGGCTTCAAAAGGAATCCTTTTTCCTACCAAATACAACCTAGATATTCTATATTTTTTGTAGGTCTTATCAAATCTACTTTTTGAAATTTTAATTCCAGTACAGTTCTTCCCCAAGTTCTCAGTATTTCTATTATTTTCATATGTATAGTACATTATACTTATTTATAATTTTGGCTACATAGTTTTGAGGACAAGTATATTAAGCTAGCAATCCGATATGTAAGTTTACATTTCATTATACTGAAAAATATCAATGATTATAGAATGTAACTATGTTTCATATACTGACTTAGTATATATAGGCTATAATCCTAATAAATTATAAAATTATAAAAATAAATTAATCATAATAAAATTATAATTCTATAATCCTTGCTGAAAGAAATCTCAATTCATACCTGTGTACTTCCATTTATCACAAGTAATATCTTGAGGCTCTTCATATGAATACTACGATCCAGCAATTCCACAGCTTTGTCCAAGTCATCTTGGGTAGTTAATGGAATTACCAACTAAACAAAAATGAACACAGTGAATTATGTAACCATCTCACCAGATCAAGTCCTTGCAGGAACATCTCTATTACTATGGAATTACAAATTTCAAAATACTCTGGCTCTTTGATTTGTCATTGTAATGAAATTCTGAATGAATACGTGTATCTAGATCATTTCACTCTTCCAATCCTACTACCACTAAAATTATAGACCGGATACAGACAAAAACATTTTTGCTTTATTAATTAAATTCTTCTAGAAAACACATTTAAAGATTAATCTTCTAGGATACTCCCATAATGATGCAAAGTGTAGTAGAGTATCTTCATCCCAAAACAGCATTAAGGCACACACAAAAACTATATAAAATAAAGGTATCTTTCATCTGCATTCATGAAACTCACATTTTTCTCCACAGTAATTATGGATCTGCATTCTCAACTAATGTGCTTACCAACACCCCAAATACAATGAACATCTGTAGCAGCTGCCATGGAGGGGGCCACTAGCAGTGTACCTGCAATCTACAGTCCACATGGGGCTCCCATCTCTGACTCTGTGACTTGACTGCTACACTCTAAACAAACTAAATGGGTCAGCCATCCAAAGTAAATGCTAAATGTGGATATATGTTTTCACTAGTTCTCTCATGGATCAGACGTTATAAAGGACAAAAGCAGGGATGCCTGGGTGGCTCAGTGGGTTAAGCAGCTGACTCCTGATTTCTTTTTTTTTTTTTTTTTAATTATTTATTTATTTATGATAGTCACACAGAGAGAGCGAGAGAGGCAGAGACACAGGCAGAGGGAGAAGCAGGCTCCATGCACCGGGAGCCCGACGTGGGATTCGATCCCGGGTCTCCAGGATCGCGCCCTGGGCCAAAGGCAGGCGCCAAACCGCTGCGCCACCCAGGGATCCCTGACTCTTGATTTCGACTCAGGTAATGATCTCAGGGTCCTGGGATTGAGCCCTGCGTCAGGTTCCACACTCGGTAGGGAGTCTGCCTGACGCTTCTCTTTCCCTCTCTCCCTCCGCCACCACACCCACTCAGGTGTGTGCACACTTGCTCTCTAAAATAATTTTTTGAAATAAATAAAGGACAAAAGCAGCTAAGAAGTCTATGAGAAAGCATGACCTACACAACTTAAGAAAATCAAAACTTTTTAAATGTAAACTTAGTAGCTAAAGACAACTGTCAATAATCTTCACTATGTATTCCAACTCATTGAAGGATGGACAGAATAAAAACAAATGAACAGATTCCATACCTATTACCCTGCTCTAATTAAATAGTATAGAAGCCTTCAAATGTAAATACCTAGTTAGTTTGGGGTTCTCTACAGTATAAATTCCTTGAGGACAATGACACTAATAGTTGACACAGAGCATGGCAAAGAGCAAACGCTTGGTAAGTACCGTTTAATGGATATCATAAGATTAAAAACTTCATCTGTAACTAAACCCACTAAGCTGCCATGGTTGCATTCTCTGCAGATTTGTTTTTGGAAAACAGTCCTTGTTTTAACAAAGGCTACCAAACACAAAAAATGTGGATTCTGGACTAATGTGAATTCTATCCTGAAATCCATTTAAATTCACTTACTGTGTATTATACACTTACTGTGTATTAAATTCACTTACTGTGACATTATACTGTGACGTTATACTGATTTCTTTTTGTAGCTATTTTTGTTGTTTTGTACTATTCTGACTTACCTACTAACCAGGCCTTTTTTTCCCTTCTATGGGAATACTTTTTCTTTTTTTTTTTTTTTTAAGATTTTAAGATTTTGGGGATCCCTGGGTGGCGCAGCGGGTTGGCGCCTGCCTTTGGCCCAGGGCGCGATCCTGGAGACCCGGGATCGAATCCCACGTCGGGCTCCCGGTGCATGGAGCCTGCTTCTCCCTCTGCCTGTGTCTCTGCCTCTCTCTCTCTCTGTAACTATCGTAAATAAATAAAAATTAAAAAAAAAAAAAAGTTCTTAAAAAAAAAAAGATTTTAAGATTTTATTTATTCATAAGAGACAAAGAGAGAGAAAGAGAGAGACAGAGACACAGGCAGAGGGAGAAGCAGGCTCCGTGCAGTGAGCCCGACGTGGGACTTGATCTCCAGGATCACACCCTGGGCGGAAGGCGGCTCTAAACCACTGAGCCACCTGGGCTGCTCGAGAACTTTTTTCTAATAAAAAAAAAGAGTATTAACTGTTTGGTATCACAGAATAAGCATAAAGGAAAAAAATATCGTTTCATTTTCCTTTTAATTATGAACCATATTAGTACATCTTGTTATTTTTAATATTCTTTTAAATTGTATTTTAAGTACTAGAAAACATTTTAAGGCACTGATTATTTTTTTTCCAGTTTTTCCCTTGAAGAGAAAACCAGTTACTTCACACATTTATTAATAATTGGATTGTTTACTTCTCCAAGATACTATTGCTTTTGGGAAGGAAAAGACACTAGTTTAAATCACAGTAACAAAATATTAACATTAGTGATTCCGTTCTTCCTGAGTTTGCTAATGTGAAATCTGGACATTCTGGAGGAGGATGTAGATTGGTAGCTTGGATTACTGCCTACAGTTTTGATGTGATCCCTTGTATGTTCTAATGTTACCTATTATCAATTTTAACAATGAGGACTAAGAGTCCAGAACAAGTCTCAGCTTGTCTAAATTACGTTAAATAAATCACACAATATTTTCCTGCTTAATGAATTCATTTCAGCCTCGTTCATGAAATCTACTTCCTTCTGCCTTAATATTGATGCATTAGTTGTTAGTTGATATAAATCCTTTCTGGAAACTAAAAACTGAGTCCAAAAACCCATTAAATAGAACCTAAATTTGAGAGAAATGACTTATTTGTGTGACTTTACACAATGAAATATAATAGTCCATAAAAAGATTTTCCTCCTCTAATCATCTAAAATGAGAAAGATCTTAGAAAATTCACTTACCTTGCCTGAACATCCTCACAACCATCCCCCATGACAACACACACACATACTTGACACTATTAGATAAAGAGGAGCCCAATTACCAAACCTAACCAATCCCAGCTTAAATTTCCTCATTGTTTCAATTCTGGAAAACTTTAACAAACTTTAAACAAAGTTTAAAGAATAATGGTTCTCTTAGAACACAGGGATTTATACTATGCTGGAAAAAAAATATAGAATTGGGTAATAACATAAATGAGTTTTGCTTGTCACAGGTCCACAAAACTAATAGACTTTATAAGCTTTTTCCCAGTACCCACACTGTGGAAGGGCATGCATTGGGTTTGTCATGGTTAACTCACAGAATCTTTAACTTGCAAGCAATTTTAAACAACATAATCTTACCCTAATGTCTCTTCTACCACATTCCTGCCAAGATGCCACCCATACATAATGGCAGAACCACTCACCAGAAATCCTTCAGAAAGCATGAGAAAAAGAAACTGAAAATGGAGAAACTTTCCAATTTTTAGAAAATGGGAGAAGGTCCTGAAACTACAGATCAGTTAGCTTGATGTCAATCCTCAAGAAAACTCTAGAAAAAATTATATAAACAAAATGGGAGACCTCAGAAAAGAAAAGGCAATTCTAGGAGCTAGAACATATACAACATGAACAAGTTATGTCAAGCTAGCCTCATTTTTCTTGATAGACCTACTAGACTGGTAATCAAGTCAATATTGTAGTCTTAATGTATTTTGGCATTTTAAAGTTTTCCATCATATAATTTTAGACCAAACAAAAACAAAGATATACCTGGTTCCCCTAAAATCATACCATGAAATAAAGAATCAAATTCAAGCCTGTTTATACAGGAAAAGGTTCAACAAAACACTGGTAGGGGAATGGGGAAGACAGGGGAGAAGGCCCATAAAGAGTGTGTTATCCAGCAAGTTACTACTATGGTTAGTGGAACCAATCCATCCCCACTTCCCATCCCATCCTTGAGTCTCATTCCCATCACGCCCCTGGCACCCCCACCTGTACTTGAGCATAGGTCCTACAACTGTACCTCTGAAAAGCCCTCAGAGCCTAAGGCGCTGGCAGCTGGAAATCAGGCCAGCACAACAGAAATAGTAAGTGCCAATACAATAGGGCCAGGCAACAAGACGTGTTCATGGCTAATTGAAAACCCAAAAAGTATTGAAAAAATAAATAATGTTAATGAAAAAATAAAATGTTAAGGTATTACTATAGTATGATACTCATCACTTTGTTCGGGGATAATATTTGTTTGGATATAGATTTTTACTTTATCAAAATATTTTCTGCTTTCAGCTGTAAGTGGTTTCTCTAGACAAACTACATTTACATATTTTTTACTTTAAATTAGTAATAATTCATTTGAAAATCTAGTATTTGAAAATATTTTATTTGCACAATTCTTTAACATTTGCAAAGCACTTTCACGTTTTCTCCAGTTAATTTCTAGTAAGCTCTCTACCTTTCTTCATTCCCATTAGCATTTTTTTCTATTCCTAAACATATTAGTCTTTTCGTCTTAGGATCTCTGTAGGCACTGTTCTCAGCTGCTCTCTCTACCAGCAATGTTCTTCTCCTCAAACCTTTTGCAAGTCTGACTACTTTAAGTCTCAGTAATGAAATAATGAAATATTACAACCTCAGTTCTTCCTTAGTATTATCTAAATCTGTTTAGACACCTACTGTCTTGCCTTTATTCTTCTTAATGATATTTTATGCATGTCCTTAAAAGAACTTCATATATTTGAACTCATCATTTAATTGCCTGCTTCTACCGTAAGTCTATAAACTTCTTGTAGGGTGCAACTCATAAATCACAGCATTATGCCTGGCAAATTCAACAAGTATTTTCTGAGGAAAACAAGAACAAATTAACTGATCACTAAATTGTCCCTGAAAATTTCAAAATTCAAGATCTTGAGATCTCATAGGATCTGAAAGAAACCTCAGAGATTATCTCATCCAATCTGAATTTTGCAGAAAGTTCAAAAGAGGATTTTCCAGAACACAGAGCTCCTCATTGCCAGAGCAAGCCCTTAAATTTACACGTACTGACTCACAAACATAAACATAATGATCTAATCAGGTCCTAACCAACACAAAAATTTCTTTAAAGTTTTAACTAAACTATCTACCAAAGCTCTGTTGTCTCTACAGCCAAGTGTAGAGTATAAGAAAAAAAGATAGTTCATCAAAAAGTACAGAGTTATAAGAAAACATAAATAAGCAGCAAGTTTTTTAAAAAAGATTTCATTTATTTATTGAGAGAGAGACAGAGAGAGCGTATACCACACGCGTTCACACACGTGGCAAGTGGGGAGAGGAGCAGAGGCAGAGGGTGAGGGAAAGAATCTCCAGCAGATTCCCCATCCAGCGGGGAGTCTGACTCAGTGCTCAATCTCACAAGCCTGAGGTGACCACCTGAGCCAAAATCAAGAATTGGACACTTAACTGACTGAGCCACCCAGGTGCCCCAGCAGCAAACTTCTAAGTAATACATATATTTCCTCCTTCGATATATTCTTATTCAATTATTTGCATAGTAGCACCTATAAATACTTTCCACAATGGAAAAATACATTTCACTTAAATTTACAGCTTTACTTGTACTATTTTATTTCTCTAACATACCACATCCTTATTAATCCCTAAATAAACATTCCTAAAATAATCTCTTAAATGAACATAATACTTTCCAAAATAACAGCTACTGAAAATTAAATTGTATGTTTACCTCATTATTGGTATAATGGAGATCCATAGACTGTCCAAAGGCAATTTTAGCCTTAGATCTCAGATCTTCCAGTTTAACTGGTCTGGAGAACTGAAGGATTCTGCATAAACAGAATTTAAAGAGAATTAATTTTCCTAGACATAGTTAAATAAGATAACATACTTGTAACAGTTATCTCTTGGATAGAGAAACACAAAATTAGGTCTGAAACTATTAAATGAATATTAAAAAGCAATTGTAAAATGATCATTGAAGAAAGTGATTAAAACTAAAGTTTAGTTAAGTATAAACTAACTTAAGTATAAACTAAGTATAAACTAACATAAGTATATCACCTATGTGATACCTATATAACGGAATGCAATGAAACTGTTAAAAAGAATAAAGTTCCTCTTTGTGGGTTTAAATTTTGATTTCTGTACCCTTATCAACTCAACATTTTTGAGCACCTACATGTAAAGATATTCCCCAAATAAATATTTTTTTAATTAAAAATTTGCAATTCTAGTATTTTCTTCCTATGCTACGAAGGATTAGCCTATGTCTCCCTGGGGAGCACACACCTAAGCTTGGAGATTACTAAACTGTAAACTTTGTAAGGGGGAGGGACCATGTCTGTTTTGCTCACGTTATTCCTTCAAGGCCTGGTACTTACAGTACTTAATAAATACTGCTCAGTGAATGGAAAAGAACTGAAGAAATATCCATAAAAGAACAATAAGTAGGGTAAAAGTAGATTGAACATTGGGTGGTATATATGGTATACCCCATTTTTTACAGACATCTCTATGTAAAACAGTTTTACATCTTTAGGTTATATGACTTATGAGCCTTTTTAAAGTCCTTAAAATAGATAGCTCTTTCATTAAATGAATGTAATCAGACACTAATAACAGAAATGAAATCCCACCTTCAACTCCTATTAGGCCTTGTTAGCAATTTTGTTGTCAACCACCACCACCACCACCACCACCCTTCACCACTGCACTAAGATACAGATACCCAGTGGAAGGTTAGACTTATCCCTATGCTAATTAATTTATAGCCACCATTCCAACTTATCTTCCTCAGTGTTACTAAGTAAATACATGTCACATGATTGAGGTCTATTGAATCAAAATTATGAATGTTAATTCCACATACATAAGTTCTATATAAAATCTGAAAAAAAAATCTGAAGGGATGATATAATTATAATATGGAGAAATATATTTACTTTCCCCTGAGTAAAAATAACAGGAAATGATAATATTTAAAGGCTGCATTATGCAATGACCTTTTTACTTCCCAAAATAAAAACATTAATTGCTCCTAATGTTTAGCCTAAATTTTGAGATTCTATTTTAAATATATGTTATACATTATGAAGCACTATTCTATTCCATTCTCAATTTGTAAGCCATGAACCTCCACTAAAGTCCACAAAAAGCCTCTAATGGCTTTAATTATGATTCATTTGATTAAATCAAGAAACTGATATGTAATATTTCTTTCCTTACCTTTTTTCCCCTCTATGTTCAAATTTGACTCGAACATCATTCTGTAAGAAAATGATAAATCATTTCAGAGATCAGATAAAATTTCTAGAATTTCTAGGTCTTTTTTTTCTTAGTCACTCTTTTTTTTTTTTCCTTAGTCACTGATTAAAGATAGCGTGGAAGGAAAGGAGACTTCATTTTCAGTGTGAACTCCAATCAACTGATAGTGTCTGCCAAAGAGCTGATATGAGAATTGTGTTGCTAAACCTGAGCTGAAAGCAAAGAGCACCAAGATCTCTCAGTGTTAGCACCATGGGTATGTGATACTTGCTAATCCTATTAGAGGGAAATGTAGAATATTATATTCCCACTTTCTGTGTTGATCATCCCAAACTTTATAAAAATCAAAATGACGCTCATTTGCAAATAGACTATTTTTAAATAAAAACAATTTGCTTATCCTATTTTTTATTTTATTTTTTTATGATAGTCACAGAAAGAGAGAGAGAGAGAGAGAGAGAGAGGCAGAGACATAAGCAGAGGGAGAAGCAGGCTCCATGCACCCGGAGCCTGACGTGGGATTAGATCCCGGGTCTCCAGGATCGTGCCCTGGGCCAAAGGCAGGCGCCAAACCGCTGCGCCACCCAGGGATCCCCACAATTTGCTTATCTTAAGTGCTTTAAGAATGGATGAAATATCAGCATTAGAGAGCAGCTACCACATTAAATGAAACTCTACCATTTTTAAAAATGCCCATCTGTTTGGAAAAATGTATGACAAACAACAAAATATCTGACTCAAAAGCTAGACTTAAACCTTAACAAACCGTCTATAAGATCAAGATATTCAGGACAAAGAACTTATATAACAATATGTATTTATTAAAATATTAAAACAAATACCTGCTTTGTTGGTGATGAAGACTTTGTTTTTCTGGTTTCCTGTAAAGATAATGCTGGTCGACTGGCTTTATGAAGAACAGCCAAATCTTGCATGATTGAGTTCAAAGCTTGCTGATCATCTAGGCATTTTCAAAGTAACATAAACACAGAATTGTAATTTCAATATGTATTTATCATAGATATTAAACACAAAGCTGATCATGAAATTTAATGCAAAATACAATAACACAAAAAATGCCTCTAGCACATTTTCAATGCCTACACTTATTTTGGTGAAATAAAATTTTAATTATTTAAAAACTGAAGACAAGTAACATTAAAACTGCACTAGACTGGGATCCCTGGGTGGCGCAGCGGTTTGGCGCCTGCCTTTGGCCCAGGGCGCGATCCTGGAGACCCGGGATCGAATCCCACGTCGGGCTCCCGGTGCATGGAGCCTGCTTCTCCCTCTGCCTGTGTCTCTGCCTCTCTCTCTCTCTGTGACTATCATAAATAAATAAAAATTAAAAAAAAAACTGCACTAGACTGAAGCATTCGCATCACACTAGGTGTGACACAGGCAAGATAAAGTCATTCTGATTCTTTTAACAATGTAACATCCTAGTATATGTGTTAAAACAGCCCCATCATAACAAGTTACTTTCTGTGACTCCTTAATAAAACATCAACAGAACATCTAAAAGTTTAAGCAAGTGGGGTAGGGGAAAAAGACTTTC
Source organism: Canis lupus dingo (assembly GCF_003254725.2). Lineage (NCBI taxonomy): Eukaryota > Metazoa > Chordata > Mammalia > Carnivora > Canidae > Canis > Canis lupus. The sequence continues at coordinate 24,114,390 of NC_064261.1, read as the reverse complement.
ATCATTATTTGGCATTTATGTTCAAAGTACAGAATTCCTATTAGAGTTTTTCATCAGTACTTCAAGTCAGAAACAAAAAGCTTTATCTGTGGATAATGACCTACTGATATTTGGAAGTGTTTTCTTTAACTTCCTCACCATAAAGTTCAACAAGACTACACACATTTAACAGACTATTTAACAATCTCAGCCAGTAACAACTTAAAAGGTAAAAATGTAAGTAAAACACATTCCTTAGAAAAAAAAGCAGTGAATCCATAAAACTGAGTGAAAGGATCATGAACCATGAACTTTTTAATTTCTTCCAAATATATCAAAAATTTCTGACTATAAGCATTAATCTCCTAGTAATACCAATTACATGCTCTCTGGAAAAGGTAGGGATGATTTAATTGATTTTCATTAGTAAATCAATTCTACTAATGATAATCAGCAAATGATCAACAAAGGAATTGAGGGGCTTTTACAGCTTACATTTTAAAATTTACTGTTCTGGTGATGAATAATTTATGTTTCAGAGTAGTAATAATTAAAACATACTTTATCTTGTAAGGAGAAATCACTAAAAAGAATGTAGCAATTCAATGGCTTCATCAGCCCTTCAAACACACAAATAGCTGACTTCTCTAATGTATTAATTTTTTATAAGACTCAATATATTCTGTCCTATAATGAAATTATTTGTATATTAAAATTAAAGTTAATGATGCCACAAGTTTATTAATAAATGCCATGTTTAGAGAAAATATTATAATCCCTCATAAACTATTTTTTGTAAAATAAAATTTTATCATGTTAGCTTCGCCAAATAGCAACTGAGCCAATTGGGTATAATGTAATCACAAAGTGTGTTCTGTCCACAGGTCTAAGCCAGACCATGTCATTTATTGATAAAAATAAGTCTGCCCTTAGGGGAAAAAAATAAGCTGAGAATGATCTCAATTAGAATAAAATTATCTCATATAACCTTCTTAAGAAAGATAAGATCCTTAATCTTACACTGGGGAGAGGGGAACTCTAATACTTAAACATATGTATTCATGTTCTAATTATTTTCTTCATTAGGAAAAATTTAAACACTTGAATTTAGGTCTTTTCTCATGTCTAACATCACAGCACCAAAATAAATGCCTGGCTTAAATCTCTTATCACATTTACATATACCAATTTCCTTGTTTTAAAAAAATGAGTATACTTTTTCTATCATAGATATAAAAAAAGAGGACCATATGAATAAATAACTTCTTAGTGAGATGACATGTAAACAAAGGGCAATTTAAAAGTCAGGTTTCTTTATCTAGTATTCTCTCTGGATATCAGACTCTAAGTAAGTCCCAATCCATCTTAGCAGTTTATTTTGAATGTCCCTATTAGGATATCCTGCATGAAACAGTCATTCCAAATCTGTAAGTTAACTCAAAAAGTGCTCTAACTGAAAAGCTATTAAGTAAATAAATATAAAACATTATGTAAGTCTACCACATCTTAAAACTTCTTTATAAAAATGTCATACACGTGAAGAAAAATTTTTCTTCCCCATTTTATCCTTTAATTACAAACAAAAGGGAACCCTGTTGGGACCCTTCTCACTTCTGAGAGCTTTCTCTGTATCTTTACTTAATAAACTTTTATCCCTTTACTCAAAAATTAATTAATTAAAATAAAATAGTAAGAGACAAAAAACTCACCCATCATGGCAACCAGCTCAACAATTTGAAAATTAGGAAAATGGTTCTTCCATCAGCATTCTTTACTGCCTTAGGAGGAAAAAATGAATATATCAGAAATTAAAAAAAAAAAAAAACAGAAGGGGCAAACAAAAAAATCAAAATAAATAACACTAATGAGAATAATACAGTATTAATACTTTACACATTGTGCTGGGAGAAGTGCTTTATTTCTGCAAGATACTCCACTCCATTACTGAGAATGAACTAAGGATCATTATTACACCATATTAAATTTAACTCAGTATTTTTCGGGCTCTTGTCTATCTAAGCTAGAAAAAGAATTTTTCAAAGTCAAAAATCTTTTTATCTCCCCCCACCAAGTCAAAAATCTCTTCTTTTTTAATTAAAATATTTTATTTATTTATTTGAGAGAGAGAGCAGGGGGAGAAGCAAAGGAGGATGGAGAAGGAGGCGGAAAGAATCTTAAGCAGACTCCATGCAGAGCCCAATGCCGGGCTTGATATCATGAGATAATGACCTAAGCCAAAACCAAGAGTTGGAGACTCAATTGACTGAGCAACCCAAGCACCCCAGCAAAGTCAAAAATCTTGAGAAATAACCCAATAAACTCAAATTCCTACAGGGCAACTATAAAAATGAGTGGAAAAGGTCACATGCAGAGACAAAAAAAAGGAGAACATCAACTAAAAATAGAAAAGATCCACAAAATTTCTCTCTTCCATAAAAGAAAAAATTGTCAGAATCAACATTTTCAGAACCCTGGAATTACCCAAAGGCTTGCAGCAATATGGGCAGCATTTAAGAATCTTGGTAAAAAGAGTCTCTAACTTTTTCTATTCCTATCTCTCACCCTTATCCCCAGCTCCAAAACAGCAATGTAAACCATGAAAATAAGCAGGTTGACTGCCCCTGGAGAGGGCAGAATGGAACTAGAACTTCTTCAGTCTGATTCCCCAAAAAATGTCATATGACCTATCTAGCAGTTGGCCAGTAGACCCAAGAAAGGCTGACTTTATTTAACCTGACTCAAAATTCTTCCATTGCAAAGAGCTTGGAGTGTTTGTTGAATCCCACCAAGAGTGGGGCACCTGGGTGGCCCAGTGGTTCAGTGTGATCCTGGGGTCCTGGAATTGAGTCCTGCATCAGGCAACCTGCGGGAAGCATGCTTCTCCCTCTGCCTATGTTTCTGCCTCTGTTCTCTCATGAATAAATAAATACAATCTTTGAAAAAAAAGAAAGAAAGAAAGGGAAAGCAAGCAAGCTTCCAAGAGCAACTGCTGCATATCTCAACCATCTGAGAAAGGGGAGAACTGTTGGGGCAAACAATAGGTTTTAGACAAGTTGAGGAATGAGATTTCAGTAAGGACCTCTGAATAGCTCCAACAGATTCCTGGGACTCTAGAAGTCACACAAATGTCCAGAACTGTTGCATAATCAAGAAAGGCCAAAGAAGGCCATAGGCTTTCACTTGACAATTAAACCAACTGAGGATTCTTCAGTGACCACACACAACACAAAATATAAACTTAAAAAAAAATCAGTGCCCCAAAGTCACTAAAGAAATAAAAACAATAAAAAAAACAGTGGGGTAGGAGGAGAATCTGAGTTCCAGGGATGACACACTATTTTTTCAAAAATTGTAAGATATATAAATATAGCATGACCTATACACAAGGGAGAAAAAGCAATCAGTGGAAACTGACCCTGAGGGAGCTCAAATGTTGCACTAACTAGACAGATTAAATCAGCTATTTTAAATATTTTCAAAGAACTAAGGAGGCCATGACTAAAAACTAAAGAATGTATGAAAATGATGACTCATCACACAGAATATAAATAAAAAGCCAAAATTTTTAAAAAGGAACCAGACAGAAATTTCAGAGTTGGAAAATATAATATCTGAAACCAGTATGCACACCAATATATGCATAATGGATTCTCAAAAGAGGGGAAAAATAAAGAGGCAGAAAGAAGAATATTTAAAAAATAGTGAAAAACTTCCCAAATTTAGTGAGAAACAATGTACACATCCAAGAAGCTCAACAAACTGCAAGTAGGATAAAATCAAAGTTATCCACACGTAGACACATCACAAACTATTGAAAGATGAAGAATCTCAGAGCAGCAAGAAAGAAGGAACTCATCATGTAAAAGGGTTGCTCAACCCATTGTTGATAATAAGGCAGAAAGCAGTGGGTAACATTCAGAGTGCTGAAAGAAAAAGATTACCAAGCAAGAATTCTATATCTAGTAAAACCACTCTGCAAAACTGAAAGCAAAATTAAAACATTCCAACATAAATAAACACAGAGAATTCATTACAACTGGAGTTTCCCTGTAATACAAAAGGATGGGGATCCCTTGGTGCCTCAGTGGTTTAGCGCCTGTCTTCAGCCCAGGGCATGATCCTGGAGTCCTGGGATCGAGTCCCACATCAGACTTCCTGCATGGAGCCTGCTTCTCCCTCTGCCTGTGTCTCTGCCTCTCTCTCTCTCTGTTTCTCATAAATAAATAAAATCTTTTTAAAAATACAGAAGGAGTCCTTCAGGTTGAAATATAAAGGATACTAGACAGTAAATCGAGTTCACATGAAGAAAGAGCACCAGGAATGGTAATTACATATCTAAAAAGACCACAAAACGTGTTGTTTCTTTTCATTTCTTCTATATGTGAACACTGTGTATACAAAAGCCATCCCAAAGATGTCCACATGTCATTTCCTAGAACATTTGCATATATATTACCTTACATGGCAAAAGGAACTTTGTAGATAAGATACATTAACAAATTTAAGATGAGAGGATTACCTTGGATTATTTGGTCAGACCTAACATAATCACAGGGATCATTATAAATAAAGGAATAAGGAATAAGCAGGAAAGTGAGTGTCAGAGTGATGTTGCATAAGAAAAGTTGACCATTGTTGGCTTGGAAGATGGAATGGGATAGCCATGAGCCAATGAATACAGGAAATTGCTAGAAGGAAGGAGAGGCAAGAAAAATGGATTTTCCCCCAGAGCCTCCAGAAGGAATATAGCAATGCTGACACCTTGGTTTTAGCCCAGTGAGACTCATATTGGACTTCTGACTTCCAAAACTAATTGTTCTAAGCCACTAAATTTGTGGTAATCTGTTATAGCATGTGTAGTGAGTATTTAAGACCACACTCAATTTCTATGATTTGCTAAAGAACTCAACAGACTCAGCAATATAGTCATACTGACAAGCTATAATTTATTAAGGCAAAAGGATACACAGCAAAATCAGCAAAGGGAAACGGCACACAGGGCAAGGTCCAGGGAAGGTCAGGGCTAGCTCTTAAGAATCTTTTAAAAATAGAGTCACAAAGGATATACTTAATTCCTCCTCCTCTCCACCCAGAAATGAGTTAAGACAACACATGGAAAATGTTGCCAACCAGGAAAAATTAGAGACTCAGCACCCAGGGTTTTATTATGAGCTGATCAATAGGTACCCTCTGCCTACCACATACCAAAATTCCTCACAGAAGAAAAGCAGACATTCAGCATAAACTATATTGTTTGTATAAGCAGCTTAGGCACAGTGAGCCATTCTTATCAGTTAGGCAGGTGTAGACCTAATAAGTTCTCAGATGCTAGCCAAGGGTGGACCTCTTAAGCAGTCCATTCTAAGTATATGCAGTGAGGCCTGCTATGTTAATTCTTTTCTACACAAGCAACAACAAAAAATACACAGGTTTAAAGAAACTGCATAAAACAATAACATGAAGTGTTTTGTTAGTACACAACATATAATAATTTGTATAACAATAATAGTACATAGAAAAGAATTAAGTTATATAAAAGTGTATATATGCCTCTTAAGTTGATATGAACCCAAATTACATTGCTTTAAGTTATTAACTTTAATAACAAATCAACTCTAAAATTTAAAAAGTTACAAAAGGGGATCCCTGGGTGGCGCAGCGGTTTGGCGCCTGCCTTTGGCCCAGGGCGCGATCCTGGAGACCCGGGATCGAATCCCACATCGGGCTCTCGGTGCATGGAGCCTGCTTCTCCCTCTGCCTGTGTCTCTGCCTCTCTCTCTCTCCTCTCTGTGTATTCTCATGAATAAATAAATAAAATCTTAAAAAAATAAAAAATAAAAAAATAAAAAAAAAATAAAAAGTTACAAAAGAAACAGAAGAATTAAATTAGCATACTAGAAAATATCTAACATGAAAGAAAGCAGTAATAGAAAAATGAGGAACAAAAAACCCCCATAACACACATAAAACACAAATACAAAGTAGATGTAATTCTACCCATGTGTAATTACATTAAATGCAACTGGATGAACAAACTATTTAAGGAATAGGGATTAGCATAAAAGATTAAAAAAACACTGATCCAACCACCATATGCTGTCTACCACAGACACACTTTAGACTCAAAGACAAAATAGGTTGAAAGGAAAAGGATGGAAAAAGATATACTACGCAAGCAGGAGTCAGAAAAGACCTGCAGTGATACTTCTTTTGCTTTTAATTTAAAGATTTTATTTATTCATTAGAGAGAGAGAGAGAGAGAGAGAGAGACGATAGACAGACAGACAGATGCAGACTCCATGCAGGGAGCCTGATGCGAGACTCGATCCCAGGTCTCCAGGATCACGCCCTGGGCTGAAGGCAGGCGCTAAACCACTGAGCCACCCAGGGATCCCCAATACTTCTATACTAATAGAAGACAAAATGGAATGCAAAAATTGTTATTAGAGACAAAGGAGAACATTTATAATGAAAACACGGCCAGCTCATCAACAAGATATAACAATTATAAACATGTATACACCTAACAAGAAACTCTCAAAATACAAAAAAAAATATAGAACTGAAAGGAGAGGGAAACCTGGGATCAGGTAATAATAATAATATCAGATCTGATAATAAGGATCAGAATAGAAATAAACTAGAAAATAAAAATACAACATAAATTTTTAAAATCAATGAAAAACTTGGCTCTCTGAAAAGAGAAATGCAATTCATAAACTTTTAGCTAGACTAACCAAGAAAAAAATAGAAAAGACACAAACAACTAAGTTCAAGAATTAAAGACGGAGTATTACAACCAACCTTTCAGAAACAAAAAGAATAAGGTAATACATGAACTGTATTTCCAATAAATTAGATTACCTGGATGAAAGAGATAAATTACTAGAAACTACCAAAACTAACTTAAGAAGAAATCTGAAAATCTCAATTCAATATAAAAATTATGAGATTGCCGAAAGTTTTTCATTTCTAGTTCAAATAGAAGTCCAAACCAGATGCCTTCAAACATTTAAGGAAAAATTACCATTGATTATTAAAAGAGAGAGAAAGAGAGTATTGAAATCATTATTACTCTAATAACCAAATCAGACAAAAACATTACAAGAAAACTAGATATCCAAGTGAATAGAGATATAAAAGTCCTCAACAAAATACTAGAAAAACCTAATCCAGAGCATAAGAAAAAGGGATTATACACTATGAACATGTGGGATATATCCCACAAAAGCAAGGTAAATTCAGCATATATCAATGTAATAAAAACATTAAAAAATAAAAGACAAAAACTGTATGATCATCTCAATAGACACAGAAAATGCATTTGCCAAAACCAACTGACTGAAATACTCAAAAGACTAGGAAGAGAAGGGAATTTCCTCAAGTTGATAAAAGGCATCCATGAAAAATCCACAGCTAACATCATACTTAATGGTGAAAGTCTAGGTGTCCCCTAAGATTAGAAATGAGACAAGGATGTCCAGTCTTGCCACTCCTTTTTAATACTGTATTGCAGGTTCTATTCAGAAGATGTGACAAGAAAATGAAATGAATGGATTCAGACTGGATAAGAAATAAAAAGCATCCCTATTTACAGGTGATAATACTGTATACAGAAAATCCTAATAAATTCACAAAACAAAACCATTATTAGAGCTAACGAGCAAGTTCTGCACAGTTGCAGGATGAAAGATTTTTAAAAATCAGTTGTATTTCCATACACTAATAAAGACTTTATGAAAATGAAATTAAAAATAAATTCCATTTGAATATTAATCAGCCATTAAAAAGGATGAAATCTTGCCATATGCAACAATGTGGATGGAACTAGAGAGTATAATGCTAAGTGAAATAAGTCAGTCAGAGAAAGATAAATACCACATGATTTTACTCCTATGTGAAATCTAAGAAACAGAACAAATGAACAAAGGAAAAAAGAAGAATGACAAACCAAAACCAGGTATTTATATACAACAGATGGTTACAGGTGGTGGTGATGGTAGTAAATAGATGAAGGAGATTAAGCATACACTTACCTTAATGACCACTGAGTAATATACAAAATTGTAGAATCACTATATTGTACACCTGAAATTAACACTGCATATTAGCTGCTAAAATTCAAATAAGATTTTTAAAAATCACATAAAAATAAATTCCATTTACAGTATTAAAAAATAAATTATTTAGGAATAACCTTTCAGCCAGAATTGCCATCTTTCAATAATTCGCCAAAATGACCAACACAAAGGGAAAGAGGAGAGGTACCCGCTATATGTTCTCTAGGCCTTTTAGAAAACATGGAGTTGTTCCTTTGGCCACACACATGCAAATCTGTAAGAAAGGTGATATTGTGGATATCAAGGGAATGGGCACTGTTCAAAAAGGAATGCCCCACAAATGTTACCATGGCAAAACTGAAAGAGTCTACAATGTTATTCAGCATGCTGTTGGCACTGTAAACAAATAAGGGCAAGATTCTTGCCAAGAGAATTAATGTCCTCATTGAGCATATTAAACACTCAAAGAGCCGAGATAGCTTCCTGAAACTTGTGAAGGAAAATGATCAGAAAAAGAAGGAAGCCAAAGAGAAAGGTACTTGGGTCCAAATGAAGCGCCAGCCTGCCCCACTCAGAGAAGCACACTTTGTGAGAACCAATGGAAAGGAGCCTGAAGTGCTGGAACCTATTCCCTCTGAATTCATGGTATGATAAATGTAAAGAAAATAAAAGACCTCAGGGTTGTTAAAAAAAAAAATTATTTAGGAATATATCTAAGAAAAAAACATGTCAGGCAGCCCGGGTGGCTTGGCAGTTTAGCGCCGCCTTCAGCCCAGGGTGTGATCCTGGAGACCCAGGATCAAGTCCCATGGCAGGCTCCCTGCATGGAGCCTGCTTCTCCCTCTGCCTGTGTGTGTCTCTGCCTGTCTCTCTGTGTCTCTCATGAATAAATAAAATCTTAAAAAAAAAAAAACATGTCTTGTATATACTGTTTATAAAATATTGAAAAAAAACTGAAGGTCTAAAAGTACAGAAAGGCATCTCATGTTCATGGATGAAAGACAATATTTTCAAGATAGGAATATTCCCAAAGTGATCTACAGAATCAATGCAATCTATCAAAATTCCATTGTTTGTTTTTTTTTTTGCAGAAATGGGAAAGCTGATTTTTAAACTCATATGGAAGTACAAGAGGCCCTTAAGAGTCAAAACAATATTGAAAAAGAAAAAGTTGGAAGATTCACATATCCTGATTTCAAAGCTTACTAAAAAGCTACAGCAATCAAAATAGTGGAAGTACTGACATAAGGATAGAGACTAGTGGAATAGAAAATTGAGTCCTGAAATAAACCCAAACATCTGTGGTTAAATGATTTTTGACAAGGTTGCCAAGACAACAGTGAAAGAACAGTCTTCAGTAATGAATGTCATTGAACAACTGGATAACCACATGCCAAAGCATGAAGTTGGACTCCTACCTCATACAGTGTGCAAAAAACTAGTTCAAAATGGGATCAAAGACCTAAATGTTAAGACCTAAATCCATAAAACTCTTAGAAGGGAAGAGAGGTATAAATCTTCATGACCTTGGATTAGGCAATAGTTTCTTAAATATGATACTAAAAGCACAAGCAACAAATGAAAAAATTGGTCTTCATCAAAACTAAACATTTTTGTGCATCAAAGACACTATCAACACAGTGAAAAGACAATCCACAGACTGGGAGAAAATACTTGCAAATCATATATTCGGTAAGGGGCTAGTATACAGAATATAGAAAGAACCACACAATTCAACAATAAAAGGACTAACCCAACTATAAAATGGACAGTGAATTTCAACAGCTATTTCTCCAAAGACAATACAAAACTAGCCAATAAGCACTTGAGAAGATGTTTACTATCACCGGTCATCAAGGAAATGCAAATCAAAACCACAATGGCACACTACTTTACACTCAATAGTATGGCTATAACCAAAATGACAGACAATGACAAATGCTGGTGAAAATGTGGGAAAACTGGAATTATACGAATCACTATTTCAATTCTTAGGTACATATCCAAGAATACTGGAAACATATAATCACACAGTAAACATGCACACTAATATTCAATGCACCATTATTTATAAGAGCCAAAAAGCAGAAACTTCGACGTCTATCAACTGATGGATGAATAAACAAATGGCAAATATCCGTACAACATGATATTAATTCAGCCATTAAATGGAATGAAGGACTGATACATGTCCCAACATGGATGAATCCTAAAACTTTATGGTAAGCGAAATAAGTCATATAAAAGGCCACATATTGTATGACTGCATTTAATGAAATATCCAGAATAGTTAAATGTATAGAAACAGAAAGATTAGTGGCTTCCCAGGATGGGAGTATTGGAAATAGGGAATGATTGAGAATAGGTACTAAAAAAGGTCATGATATGTTCTGGAATTAGACAGTGGTAATGGCTGTACAACTTTGTGAATATACTAAAAACTGAGTTATATGTATACTTTTTTAAAAAGTGAATTTTACAGTATATGAATTATATCTTGGAAGAACAGAGGGAGAAAGGAAGGGGGGAAAGAAAGAAGATGGGAGAAAAAGAAAAGAGGTAATGTAAGTGGGAGATGCTGTTAATAACTAGAGACCATTTGCCCATCTAGAAGAGCAACAGCTAACTAAGCTCTACTCAACAGCTGCCTACAGGAATTTAGGCTCAGTTATGGTCAGATATGCTGATTTTTCAAAAAGCTCCAAATTTTAATGTAAGATGTCCTCATTTTCAAATATTATCAGTTAATTCAAAATTTTTAAAAATCACTGTATTTTCCTTTTATGCTGCCACCTTGCATCTACTGACATTATTTTAGTAATTCTCTACCGGGGGTGGCATGCATACAGTTTGAAAAAACAAATATTACAATGCTTTAATTTTCTTTTTAGTTGTGATACTATTTTGAAATGTCAAATAACAGTAAAGAATTTTCAAAGAAAAATTTAAATATATATTAATACATGAAATATAACAAAAAAACATAAAAACGCCCCTTATCTCATCCTGGCAATACTATATCCAAAGGTAATTACTATGCTACCTCAGGTTTTAGAGCATTTTAAATAAGGCAAATACAGAGCTAAATTTTAAATACTTAAGAAACAAATATCTAGGCTAAACCCCTATTTTACAAATGAGAAATCTGAGGGCCAAAAAGATAATATAATTTACTTAAGGTCATAAAGCTGGACAAAGTTAGGACGTGAATATTCATTTCTTATTGCTCACTGAAACTTTCTATAATACTGTGTATGTCATTCAAGCTCATCTTTCAAAATGGCTAGCATGGGAAATTCTACCATCCATATACACACAGAGAATGTCACAAAATGGTTGAGGATGGTTTATTCAGTGTACTGTCTTTCTACAAATCTAAATTCTCAACAGAATTTTTCAGTTTTTAACTAAAAATATTTAAGTCAAATCTTGATTAACCTCAAAAATAAAGTATTGTAAACACAAAAATTTTTCTAGTCCAACAAATCAATAATATTCCTTTCAGGAAAAACAATAAAAATTCCCCAAACCACAACAGTTAAGTCAAAGAGGCATAAATCCAATGGAAGTCGGCTCAAGGCTGCACTTATATATACAGCTACAGTACTTTTACCAATATTCTGAGGCTAAAATTGGCAAAAACATGGAAATATACAAAATTAAGTATACAAAAAGTTAATAGGAAAAAAATTAACAAAGGTGAATCACATTTGTACCTGAAAGTTCTTATGCACAACTTGTCATTTTGACATTTATTACTATACACTAGTTTTGCCTGTTCTTAAATTTCATATTAATTAATTCACACAAGACATACTCTTTAGTGTTTATTTTCACTTGATATTTGTTGTGGCTCTGAGATTCTTCCACATTACCTATATGAGTATTTTGTTCACTTTCATTGCTGTAATATTCCATTATATGATCATATCTCTATTATCCACTCTATTACTGATGGACATAAATGTTGTTTCCAGTTTTTAACTATTACAAAAATAGGGTCTACAAACCTCCTTGAATATGTCTTTTAATAAATATAAACACATATTTCCACTGGATATACATCCAGAAGAAACTGCTAGGTCACTAAGATATGTATTTCAACTTTAGCAGATATGGCCAAAGGCTTTTTTAAAGTAGCTGTCAATCTATATACTTCTACGAGAATGTAAGAGAGCTCCAGTTCTTCCACATCCTCACCAACCATTAGTCATTCTGGTGATTATGATACATCTCACTACAGTTTTAATTTACACTCCGCTAATAATTAATGATGTTGAGTACCATTTCCAAATGGCAGAATTTTAAAAGCATAATCCTATTACATGCTGTCTACAAGATCTAAGGATATGACAGGTTGAAAGTGAAAGGACAGAAAAAGATAACCCATGCAAATGGTAACTTGGAGAGCTGGAGTAGGTGACTACACCAATATTAGATAAAATAAACTGTAAGTCAAAACTTCTAAAAGATACAAATAAGAACTTTAAATATTGACAAAATGGTCAATTCCTGAAGATTTAATGATTATAAACAAATATTTGCACCAAACAGAACTCCAAAATATATGAAGTATGGACAGAATTAAAAAAGAGAAATACATACCTACACAATAACAATTAAAAGTTCAAACCCCACTTTCAAAAATAAATAGAGCAACCACTCAGGCCAACAAGGAAATAGAGGACTTGAACAACACTATAGACCAACTGGACCTAGAAGACCTATATAGAACACTCCACTCAACAACAGTAGAATACATATTCTTCTCAAGTCCACATGGAACGTTTTTCTGGATAGACCATATATCAGGACACAAAAAAAGTCAATAATTTAATAAGATTAAAATCATACAAAATATATTTTCTAATCACAGAGGAATGAAACTAGAAATAGAAGGAAAACTGGAAAATTCACAAAGATGTGGAAGTTAAATAGCAAAGTCTTAACCATTGTTTTAAAGAAGCCACAGGGAAATTAGAAAATATCTTGAAACAGACGAAAATGAAAACATAACCAAGACAAAGAATCGTATAGCTGGGAATCCCTGGGTGGCGCAGCGGTTTAGCGCCTGCCTTTGGCCCAGGGCGCGATCCTGGAGACCCGGGATCGAATCCCACGTCGGGCTCCCGGTGCATAGAGCCTGCTTCTCCCTCTGCCTGTGTCTCTGCTTCTCTCTCTCTCTCTGTGTGACTATCATAAATAAATTTTAAAAAAATTTTTACAAAAAGAATCGTATAGCTGTAAATACTTAAGTCAAAATAGATTTCAAAGCAACCTAACAAAAAAAAAAAAAAAAAGGCAACCTAACTCTAGTTTGTGGACTGTTCCCTTCACTGTGCAAAACGCTTTTCATCTTGATGAAGTCACAAATAGTTCATTCTTGCTTCTGTTTTCCTTGCCTTTGGAAATGTGCCTAGCGGGGCACCTGGAGGGCTCGGGTTGAGCATCTGCCTTTGGCTCATGTCAGGATCCTGGGGTCCTGGGATCAAGTCCTGCATCAGGCTTCCCTTAGGGCGTCTGTTTCTCCCTCTGCCTCTGTCTCTGCCTCTCTCTGTGTCTCTCAGGAATAAATAAAATCTAAAAGAAAAAAAAAAGAAAGAAATACGTCTAACAAGAAGTTGCTATGGCCAAAGTTGAAGATTGCTGCCTGTGTGCTCCTCTAGGATTTGGATGAATTCTTGTCTCACATTTAAGTCTCTCATCCATTGAGTTTGTCTTTGTGCATGGTTTAAGAAAATGGTCAGTTTCATTCTTCTACATCTACATGTAGCTATCCAATTTTCCCAACATCATTTGTTGAAGATATTGTTTTTCCTTTGTTGAAAATTAGTTGACCATACGGTTGAGGGTCCACTGCTGGGTTCTCTATTCTGTTCCATTGATCTATGTGTCTGTTTTTGTGCCAGCACCATACCGTCATGATGATTACAGCTTTGTAATAGAGCTTGAAGTCTGGCATTGTGATGCCACAAGCTTAGGTTTTCTTTCTCAACATTTATCTGGTTATTCGGGGTCTTTTCTAGTTCCATATAAATTTTAGGATTATTTGTTCCAGTTCTGTGAACAATTTTGATGGTATTGTAATAGGGATTGCATTGGATGTGTAGACTGCTCTGGGTAACAAAGACATTTTCACAATACTTATTCTTCCAATCCATGAGCATGGAATGTTTTTCCATTTCTTTGTGTCTTCCCCAATTTATTTCTTAACTGTTTTGTGGTTTTTAGAGTATAGTTCCTTTACTTCTTTGGTTAGGTATCTCATGGTTTTTGTGCAATTATAAATGGGATCGATTCCTTAATTGTTTCTTCTGTCTCACTGTTAATGTACAGAAATGCAACTAATGTTCTATGCATGGATTTTATATCCTGTCAAGTTGCTGAATTCCTATATAAGTTCTTCCAGATGTCCAATGACAGATGTATGAATAAAGGAGGTGTGGTATATATACAATGGAATACTCAGCCATCAGAAAGGATGAAATCTTACCATTTACATCAATGTAGATAGAACTGGAGGGTATTATGCTGAGCAAAATAAATCAGTCAGAGAAAGACAATTATATGGTTTCACTCATATGTGGAATATAAGAAGTAGCACTAAGAATCATAGGGGAAAGTAGGGAAAACTCAATGGGAAGAAATCAGAGAGGGAGACAAACCATGAGAGACTCTTAACTATAGGAAACAAGCTGGAGGGGAGGTGGGTGGGGGAATGGGGTAACCAGGTGACAGGATTAAGGAGGGCATGTGATGTGATGAATACTGGGTGTTAAATCCAACTAATGAATTACTGAACTCTACATCTGAAACTAATGATGTATTATATATTGGCTAATAGAATTTAAAGAAAAAATGCCAACCTAACTCTTAATTACTAAAAGAAAAACTAAATCTAAAGCTTACAGAAAGAAAGAAATAATAAAGGTTAGATCAGAGATAAACTACACAGAGAAGAAAAAACAATAAAGAAAATCAATAAAACCAAGAGTTGGTCCCTTAAAAAGATAAATCTCTAGCTAAGACTAAGAAAAATAGAAAAGATTCAAATAAACTAAAATCAGAAATGAGGAAACATTACAGAAACAAAAACGTCATATGAGAGCAGTATGAACTGTACACATGAAAAACTGTATAACCTAGGTGAAATGGACAAATTTCTAGAAACATAAACCTACCAAGGCTAAATAATGAATAGGAAATCAGAACAGACCTATGATCAGTAAAGATATTGAACCAGTAATCATAAAGCTCCCAACAAGAAAAGCCCAAGACCAGAGGGTTGCACTAATGAATTTTATCAAATATTGATAGACTGTTTCTTCGGAAACATTCTTCCAAAAAATTGAAGAGTAAGGAGCACTTCCTAACTCAGGGAATGAGGCCATCCCTAATACCAAAGCCAAAGACATTACAAGAAAGATCAATTATCAATTATGAATATAATTGATCAATTATAGATCAATTATCTCTTATGAATATTGATGAAAAATTCCTCAACAAAATACTAGCAGACCAAATTCAGCAGCATATTAAAAGGACTATACACCATAACCAAGTGGGATTGATTACTGAAAGGCAAGGATAGTTCAACATATGAAAAAAATCAATGTAATACGTCACTGTTACATAATAAAGGAGGAAAAAAACACAAGATATCCTCATGTGACACAGAAAAAGCAGCTGGCAACATTCAAGATAAAAACACTCATCAAACTAACAATAGGGGGAAACTTCCTAAACTCAATAAAGATCATATAAGAAAAGCCTACACCTAACATCAAACCCAGTAAATAAAAATGAAAATACTTTAAAAGATTAAATTTCTTTTTTCTTAAGCTTCTTAAAAAGCATGATTGTATAAAGCTCACACATACACACACAAACACACACACACACACACACCCATTCCACCCAATACAAAAATATATACATTCTTTTCAAGCACCCATGGAACATTCACCAAGATGGGCCTGGGCCATATCCTGGGCCACAAAATAAGTCTCAGGACATTTTTTAAAAATTGAAATTACACAAATTATATTTTCTATCATACAAGCCAATGTAGAAATTAGAGGACAACAGAAAAATCTCCAAACATTGGAAATAAAACATACCTCAAAATAATCCAAAGGCAAAAGATGAAAGTCTCAAATAAAATTTAATATATAGAATTAAATGGAACTACAATATGTAAAACTATGTGAAACACAGGTAAAAGAGTGATAAGGGGTGGGAGGTGTGATGCAGCACACCTCCCTCCCCCAACAGAGGCCCTACCTAATGTCCTTTGGGCTCTTGCAATATGGAAAGGGGTAAAGCAGAAATGAAACCTGTGGTACTGAACTGGCACCCAGGGATTCCCGTGTCCTTGTTGATATTAATTACAAACTAGTATTCTACAGTAATGGGGCCTCCTGTTGGCAATATAATCTCAAATGATCAGAAAGGAAACTTCTTTATAACCATTTTTACAACTTCTGGAGCTTAAAGTTATTTCTAAAAAAAAAATTCAAAAGAAAAATAAAGTTTAAAAAGCATAAACATTACCTTATTCCTTCCCAGTCTTCTCCATCTCATCAAAAATAGAAAAAAATAACCTATTTTTCTGGTTGCTCCAGACAAAAATCTTGGAATATTCTTAATTCCTATTATTCTCTCACTCTACATTCCAAATCTTGGATTTTCCTTAAAAATATATATATCTGTGCCACTATCATTCCATTCCAGGCCATGATCATCTCTTGTACAAATTACTGCAAATGCTTCCTATCTAACCAGGCTGTTTTCACTCCAAGCACTCATACAATTTATTTCCCATACAGCCATGAAAGTTAACTTTTTTTTTTTTTTTAAAGCCAGTGGGTAATAGAATGTAATACATTCAGACAATGGAATATTATTCAGTGCTAAAAGAAATGAGCTATCAAGCCATGAAAAGACATGAAGAAACCTTAAATTTGTATTACTAGTGAAAGAAGCCAATTTAAAAGGCTACTGTAAGAATCCAATTGTATATTCTGAAAAGGGCAGAACTGAAGACAGTTTAAAAAAATCAGAGGTTTCCAGGGGTTACGAAGAGGAGGGGCAGGAAGAGGAATGTGTAAGAGGAGCCATCAAAATGGATACAAGTCTTTACACACTTGTCCAAACCCAGAGAATGTATAACACTAGGAGTAATCCCTAATATAAACTATGAACTTGGGTAATTATGAGCTATCAATTTATGTTATTATAACAAATGCACCACACTGGTGGGAAATGTTGATAATGGACAGGACGATGCATAGGGGGTGAGGTGCAGTAAGTATGAGTGAAATCTCTGTACCTTCTCTTCAATTTGGCTGTGAAACTAAAACTCTAAGAAAAAGTTTTAATTAAAAAACAAAGGAAAAAATAAAGCCAAAGCATGTTAATTCTCTCTCTGCTCAGAACTTTTCAGTAATTTCTCATCAAACCTTGAATAAACTCAACATTCCTTGCCAGGAATTACATGCCCATATATAATCTTGTCTTCCCAATCTGTACCTCCCCCACCCTGGTTTTACTGAGATGTAACTGATTTCCCTACTTCTTGCCATTATATTCTACTACATAAAGGCTGCATTAAATGACACTGATGATTCTTCTCAAAAAAGAAGGCTGTTTAGATGCTGGTAACTGAAAACATAAATATTCACAGCAATGAACTCTAATGATTCTCCATCCCCTACCCCCACCCCCACATCTCACCTGTCTTCTTTAGAATCCTTTCCTCTGGGGCATCTGGGTGGCTCAGTGGTTGAGCACCTATCTTTGGCTCTGGTCCTGATCCTGGAGACCTGGGATGGAGTCCCACACTGGGCTCCTCGTGGGGACCCTACTTCTCCCTCTGCCCCTCTGTCTCTCTCATGAATAAATAAATAAAATCTTCAAAAAAAAATAAAAATAAAAAAGATTCCCTTCCTCTACTATCTGGATGTTAAATATCAGTATTGCTTGAGGTTCCATTCTCACACTATTGCTGTTTTCATTCTATGACTCTCTTATTTTTCTATGATTACAACCATCACTACCTATAAGTTAATAACCCTCAAATCTTTCTCTCTATACTATTATAGAAAATAATCTGAAATTTCCATCCAGGGCCATTTGCTAAGGATGGCAAGCATTAAGCTATAAAGGGCATAAGATTACTTCCTTCAGTCTCCAGACTGACTGTATTTAAAAAATATTAATTTTGTAACCCTTTGTATTTATTACACATAGCCAAATATACTCCCTGATATAGCAAGATACTGAGAAGATGAGGCTCTGGGTAATCACTAACTGATTTTACCTTTTACATATGGAATTCCTTTATAAAACTGTCAGACTGTCAAGACTGGAAAACCTTACAACTCACAGGGCACTAGACAAAGTATTCTGAAGAGTTTGGCCTCAACAGTGGAAAAAATTTTGTGATGGACTAATTGCTGCTCTGGTTCCACCTAACAAGCTTAAAAGTTAAAAACAACACACAAAAGGATCTGTTTCTAAGTAACTTGCCTAAATCCCAGACCAGAGTATTTATAAGAACACAAAAATGCAAGGCCCAAGAAGGTAAAATTCATAATATGTGGTATCAAATCAAAAAGTATCAAAGTAAAAAAAGAAACACACACAAAAAAACAAAAAGTATCAAAGTATGGGGCACTTGGGTGGACATGTGCCCCACGTCAGGCTTCCCGTGGGGAACCTGCTTCTCACTCTGCCTATGTCTCTGCCTCTCCCTCTGTGTCTCTCATGAATAAATAAAACCTTAAAAAAAAAAAAAAGTACCAAAGTATGAAAAGGAGAAAAACATGATCTGATCAATCAATACAAACAAACCAAGAAACAACACAGATAATAGTCTTTAAAACAGTTGTCATAGCTACATACCATATGTTCAAGGAAGTAGAGAAAATATGTATATTAAATAGATACAAGAAAGATATTTATTTACTTAAGATTTATTTTAGAGAGCACGCACATGAGTGGAGAGAGGGGCAGAGAGAGAGAGAGGAGAGAACATCAAGCAGAACCCCCGCTGAACACAGAAACCGCCGTGGGGCTCAATCCCATAATTCTGAGATCATGACCTGAGCTGAATCAAGAGTTGAACACTTAACTGACTGAGCAACCCAGGCACCCTCAGGAAGGGATTTTTAATGGAATTTTTAAATGCCATTTTTAATGGTGAAAAATGTAATGTTTAAGACCAAAAAAAAAAAAAAAATACACTGAATAAGATTAACAACAGTAAATCAAACAATGGAGAAAAAGTAAACACATAACTAAAAATGATTTAAAAACTGAAAAAGCAAAAAAGTGTGGGAAAAAAATGAACAGAGCATCAATGAATGCTAAAAAAAAATCTGAAACAGTCTAATAAACATGTAACCAATATCCTCAAATGATAGCAAGGCCAGATGGAAAATATATTTGAAGACATCAAAATTGTTTCAAATTTGCGGAAACTTTAAACCTATAGATCCAAAAATCTCAAAAAAATCCAAACACAAGAAATATGAAGAATACTATACCAAAGTAAATCACAATCAAATTACTTAAAAGACACATTATATACATGGAAACAACAATGATGACAGCAGACTTTTCATCAAGAACAATGTAAGCCAGAAGACAGGGGAGCAACATCTTTAAAATAAAGCTCATTCTTGACTTACAATAGGGTTACATTCCTATAAACCCATTGTAAGTTGAAAACATTAGAAGTCAAAAATGCATTTAATATACCTAACCTACCAAACAACATAGCTTGCTCTAGCCTATGTACATATGTTCAGAATACTTACATTAGCTTACAGTTTGATAAAATCATCTAACACAAAGCCTATTTAATAATAAAGTTTTGTATATATCAGGTAACTTATTAAATAATGTACTGAAAATGAAAACCAGAAAGGCTTATGAGAGTGCACAATGGTTGTGAATGTGGCTGCTTACTCTCATAGCTGTGTGGCTGACCAGGAGTTGTGGCTTGTTGACCAGAATCAAGAGAGTATTTACTGTACCACATATCACTAGCCTGGGAAAATATGAAAATTCAAGTATCAAAGTGCAGTTTCTACTGAATATGTATAATTTTCAAACTACCCATAAAGTCAAAGTATCTTTAGTGGAACCATTATAAGTTAGGAACTATCTGTCCTGAAGGATAAAAACCATCAACCTAGAATTCTAGACCCAAAAACATACCTTTCAAAACTGAAAGAGAAAAAAAGGCTTGTGCAGATATATATATTTTTTTAAAAAAGCTGAAGGAAATCATCACAAGACCTGCTCCAAAAGACAAAAAAAGTTAAAAGGAGTCATTCAGGGAGAAGGATAATGCCATCAAATGTAAGTCAGGCACAACACAGAGAAATGAAGAACACAGGAAATAGTTAATATGTAGATATACAGACAAGAAATGTTTTTCCTATTTTAAAAATCTCTTTAAAAAGGTAAATGTGGGGATGCCTGGGTGGCTTAGTCAGTTTAGTGTCCAACTCTTGATTTCAGCTCGGGTCATGGTCTCTGGGTTGTGGATCAAGCCATGCACATTGGGCTCTGCACTCAGCATTGAGATTGCCTGTCCTTCGCTCCTCCCCCCACTCATGGTCCCTCTCTCATTCTTTCTCTCTCTCTAAAATAAATAAACAAAATCTTTAAAATTAAAGTAAAAGACAAAAAAACTGAGACTTCATTATACATAGATGTAAAATATATAACTAAATTTTTAGCAAACTAGATCCAAGAACATTTGGATAGAATAATATATCAAGACATGTAGTATTTATTCCAGGAATTCAGAGTTGGTTTACATTGGAAAATAAATCAATGTTATTCACTATATTAGCAAACTAAGAAAACCTATCATCTCAACAGACACAGAAAAATGCATTTTACAAAATGAATACCCATTCCTGCTTTAAAAAAAAAAAAAAAAAAAAGGTTTCCTAGCAAAGAATAAAAGGAATCTTTCTCACCTTAACAAAGGCATCCAGGAAAAACTAGCCAATATCTTTTTCACTGATGAAAGATTGAATGCTTTCCTCAAGATCAATAATAAAGCAAATGACAAAGCAGTCTCAATGACTCAATGAGAAAAGAATAGCTTTTCAACAAATGGTGCTGGGACTAGACAGCCACATACAAAAGAATGAAGTTAAGCTCTTGCCTCACCATATGCAAAAATTAACTCAAAATGGATCAAAGACATAAATGTGAGAGCTAAACCTGGAAAATTATCAGAAAAAAACACAGCAGTAAATTTTTATGATCTTGTGCTAATGGTTTCTTAGACATGACAAAAGTACAGGCAACAAATGAAAAAAATAAATAAGATTTTATCAGAAGTAAAGATCTTTGTGCTCCAACGGATACCATCAAGTAAATTAAAAGATGCACAGCAAAGAAAACCAACAAAATGAAAAGGCAACCTACCACATAGGTTGAGAGAAAATATTTGTAAATCATATATCTGATAAGAGATTAAAATCCAAAATATGTAAGGAATGCATAAATGTGAGTGGACATTTTTCCAAAGAAGAATACAGATGGCCAACAGACACATGAAAAAATGCTCAACATTTCTAATCAGCAGGAAAATGCAAATAAAAACCACAATATCAACTCAAAATTGTTAGAATGGCTATCATCAAAAAGACAAGAAATAACAAGTGTTGGCAAGGATGTGGAAAAAAACAGAACCTTGGTTTGCTGTTGATGGGAATGTAAACTGGTATAGCCACTATGGGAAACAATATGAAGGTTCTTCAGAAAACGTAAAAGTAGAAATACCATATGATCCAGTAATTCTACTTCTGGGGATTTACCTAAAGAAAATAAAAACACTGGGATGCCTGGGTGGCTCAGTGGTTGAGTGTCTGCCTCAGGCTCAGGGCATGATCCTGGATCCCAGGATCAAGTCCCACATGGGGCTCTCTATGAGGAGCCTGCTACTCCCTTTGCCTATGTCTCTGATTCTCTGTGTCTCTCATGAATGAATGAATGAATGAATCTTTTTTAAAAAATAAAGAACAGAAAAACAGTAATTGAAAAGATATATGCATCGGGGCAACTGGGTGACTCAGTGGTTGAGTGTCTGCCTCCGGCTCAAGGCATGATCCTGGATCCCAGGATCAAGTCCCACATCAGGCTTCCTGCAGGGAGCCTGCTTCTCCCTCTGCCTGTGTCTCTGCCCCTCTCTCTCTGTCTCTCTCATGAATAAATAAATAAAATCTTGTAAGAAAAAAAAAATGATATATGCATCCCTATATTTGTTACAGCATTATTTACTTGTAATAGCCAAGATATGTAATCAACCTAAGTGTCCATAACTGAATGGATAAAGATCACACACACACACACACACACACACACGAATATTACTCAGAATGAACTAAAAACGTAAGAAGAATGAAATCTTGCCATTTGCAACAACATGGATGGACCCTGAGGGCATTCTCTTAAATGAGACAGGTCAGACAGAGAAAGATAAATATCTATGATCTCACCTATATGCAAAATCTACAAAATCCAGAAGAAAAAATGAAAAACCGAACTCACAGATACAGAAAATAGACTGGTGGATGCCAGAGACTGGAAGTTGAAGGGTGGGTGAAATGGGCAAGAGTTGTCAAAAAAGTACAGAATTTCAGTTATAAAATAAATAAGTCCTGGGGATGTAATAGACAGCATGGTGACCATATTTAATACTGTATTGTACATCTGTAAGTTGCTAGGACTATATCTTAAAAGTGCCCATCACCAGAAAAAAAATTCTAACTCTATGTTGATGGATGTTACCTAGATTTATTGTGATCATTTCACAAATATACAAATATCAAACCATTAAGTTGTATACCTGAAACTAATATATATGTCCACTATATCTCAATAAAAAGTAAGAAAGAGGGTGCCTAGGTGGCTCAGTTGGTTAAGTGTCTGCCTTTGGCTCAGATTATGATCCTGGGGTCCCAGGATGAGCCCACGTCAGGCTCCCTGCAGAATGGGGAGTCTGCCTGTCCCCCTGCTCCTTCTCTCTCTCCCTCAAATAAATAAAATCTTTAAAAATATATATGAAAGAAACAAAGGAAAAGAAAAAAGAGATGTTTATGGTTAAGGTGTATGCCCAGGGTCCTGCAGCTATCATAAGAAAGTTGAAATCAAACCCCATTTGCTTTGACTCTACAACCTTATTCTTTATTACAATGCTATACCATCTCTTAAAGACATATTCTGAAAGTACTTTAACCTACTAATAAAATTTTAACTTTTACAGTAGAGTTAATGTATTTGATTAACATTGTCTTAACAATTTAAATAAACTTCTCTCACTGAAAATGTAGATTAGGAAACTTGTAACTCTCCTCCAAAATACCTAAAGTAAACAATTTTGTTGTTAATGAAAAGAAAATCCAGAGAAAGGCAAAAAATTTTTTGCAAAGCACATACATAGCATGCAGGGCTCCATCCCCAAATCCCTGGGACCAAGACCTGAGTCGAAGACAGACGCTTAACCAACTGAGCCACCCAGGCACCCAGTCTGGCAGTTTCTTATGAAAATGAATATACTCTTACCATACGATCCAGTGATCATGCTTCTTGGTATTTATGCAAAGGAGCTGAAAACTATATTCATACAAAAACCTGCACATAGACATTTACAGCAGCTTGATTCGTAACTGCCAAAACTTGGAAGCAACCAAGATGTCCCTTAATAAGTGAAAGGATAAACAAATCATGGGATCTCCAAAAGATATATTACTATTTAATGATTTGGAGGGGAAAAAAAGCTATCAAGACACAAAAAGACATGGAGGAACCTCAAAGGCATATTGCTAAGTGAAAGAAGCCAATGTGAAAAGGCTACTACTATATGACTGATTTCAAGAACATTACATTCGAGAAAAGACAAAGCTACAGAGACAATAACAAAGTCAGCGGGTACCAGAGTTTCAGGACGCAGGAGGGAGGGATGAATAGGTAGACCACAGTAGATTTTCAGGGCAGTGAGACTGTTCACATTACAGCATGATACTGTAATAATGGTAGGTACGTGTCATGATATAATTGTGAAGATCCATACAATATACAACACAGAGAGTGAACTCTAACATAAACTATGGACGTTAATGTTACCAATATAGGCTCATCAATTATAAGAAATGTGTCACACTAGTGCAAGATGTTAATAAATATGGAAACTAAGAAGGAGTGAGAGAGTATAGGGGAACTCTGTACTTCAATTTTTCCTAAAAGTAAACCTAAAGCTGCTCAAAAAAAAAAAAAAAAAAAGTAAAATTTCCTCCTTTTCATCTTTGGAAAGAAGGAGGGACAAAAAAACAGAATGATATTCAAAGGAACGGACAATCTAAAGTGCTGACAAGGATTCTGTGAAACTAAAACTTTCACATTGCTGGTAAGAATGTCAATGGTACAACCACGTCAGAAAAGAGTCTGGCAATTTGCTACAACCCATCCATTCCATTCAAGAAACAGTACTTACTAAAAAAAAAAAAAAAAAAGAAAAAAAAAAAGAAAGAAAGAAAAAATGGTAAGACATTTTAACATTTAGTTAACTAAATTTCTTAAATTGATATTTCATATATCTACACAAATACTTGTACACAAATGTTCACAGCAGCTTTATGTGTAATAGCCCCAAACTGGAAACTCAAATGTCCATCACCAAGTGAATAGTTAACTTATAGTGACAAAAAGAAATCATTGGAAAAATGGATAGAAAGAAGCAAGAGAGTGATGGGATTACAAAAGAGCATGAAGAAACTTCTGAGGGTTGATGGATATGTTCACAATCTTAAGAAAGGTGACAGTTTCATGGGGATATACATATGTTGCAATTTACCAAATTACCCATTTAAAACGTGCATTTTATATCAATATTTCAATCAAGCTACAAAAATTTTATTCCATAAGTACAGCTCTGACCATGACTAAGCCAATTTATGTCACACCAGGAATTTCACTACCTTATAGATGCCTCTCCTTTGATTTTTAAAAATATTACTCAGACTGGTAGCCCCTTTATTTGCCAGACTATAAATGAATTCTGACTCTAAAAAGTAAAATTTACCATCATTGGTCAGATATATCCTAATTGCAAGTATTCAAAAACTCTGAGGATAATTTCAAAGTATTTCCCCTAGAAATATTGGTCACCCTCTGGTTAAGAAGAACTGGATAGCTGGAGAGGAAGACTTTCACTGTGTATCTTTTCAAATTTTTTTAACTTTGTACCATATCATCTACTTAAAACCAAATAAAGTTCAAATTTAAAGAGAATTTTAAAAGTGTTCCCAAAACATTTGAATAATATGATGACACTAGTTTCCCAGAATGATTAAGGAAAACAATATTTACCTAAATGCAATAGATTTGGTTAACTCTTAAGGATAACTTATTAGCCACAACTCCTATGCATGATCACACCTCATAAAAATGGTAATCATTTGTAAACAGGCCTGCACATCCTTAAAAGACAAAGTCTAATTTCCACTGAGTAGTCCCTGTTGACACAATAATTATACTTAGGATTTGCTTCCTTCCTTTCATCAAGTTCTAAAAAATTTTTTAGTTAAAATGTCTTATCATTTCTTAAATTGATATTTCAAAAGAATATGTGGTCTATTTGGCAAATCAAATTTGAGTTTTCACATCTCCTTGGTAAGCAGAGTATTACAGTAGATTGTTTTAGAAACACATAGGATCTAAGTTCAGGGACGCCTGGGTGGCTCAGCGATTGAGCATCTACGTTTGGCTCAGGGCGTGATCCTGGGACTCCGGGATCGAGTCCCACATTGGGCTTCCTGCACGAAGCCTACTTCTCCACCTGCCTATGTCTCTACCCACCCTGTGTCTCTCATGAATAAATAAAATCTTTAAAAAAAAAAAAAAGGATCTAAGTTCAAAACCTAGCCATTCTGAATGCAGAGTATCAATTTTTATGAAATTAGCAAATTCTGGTTTTTCTTTTTAATTTTTTAACTGATTTTATTTATTTATTTGAAATAGAGGAAGGACACATGTACACAAGTAGGGGAGGGGCAGAGGGAGAGGAACAAATAGACTCTCTGTTGAGTGGGGAGACCAACTACGGGTTCAATTTCAGGACCTGGAGATTATGACCTGAGCCAAAGTTAGACGCTTAACAGACTGAGCCACCCAAGCACCCCTGATTTTTCTCCTTTTTAAAGTATTATACAAACACTGAATATATGTTTGCCATCTCTAACATTAATTCGTACTCATCCACATTTTATCTCTCAGTGGGTCATGTTCCCTACAAAAATAAAAAGAGCAGAGATCAATGGGACATAATAGAAAATCCAGAAATGGACCCACAACTGTATGGCCAACTAATCTTCAACAAAGCAGGAAAGAATATCCAATGGAAAAAAGTCAATTCAATGAATGGTGTTGGGAAAGCTGGATGGCAACACGGAAATGAAATTGGACCACTTTCTTAAACCATACACAAAAATAAATTGAAAATGGATGAAAGACCTCAATGTGAGACAAGAAATCCTCAAAATCCCAGAGAACACAAGCAGTAACCTCTTTGACATCAGCCATCATAGCAAGTTCTTATTTGATAGGTCTCCTGAGTCAAGGAAACAAAAGCAAAAATAAACTATTGGGGCTACATCAACATAAAAAGCTTCTGCACAGCAAAGGAAACAACAAAACTATAAGGCAAACTTCAGAATGGGAGAAGATATTTGCAAATAACATATCTGATAAAGGGTTAGCATCCAAAATCTATAAAGAACTTACCAAATTCAAAACCCAAAAAACAAATAATCCAGTTT
The DNA here is from genome assembly GCF_003254725.2 of Canis lupus dingo. Classification (NCBI taxonomy): domain Eukaryota; kingdom Metazoa; phylum Chordata; class Mammalia; order Carnivora; family Canidae; genus Canis; species Canis lupus. The sequence goes on along the minus strand of NC_064261.1, from coordinate 24,087,506 downwards.
AAAAATGGGCAGAACATTTTTCCAAAGAAGACATACAAATTGCTAACAGACACATGAAAAGATTCACAACATCACTCACCAGGGAAATACAAATCAAAACTACAATGAGATATCATCACCTCACACCTGTCAGAATGGCTAAAATTTAACTACACCAGAAACAACAGGGGTTGGCAAGGATGCAGAAAATGGGCAACCCTCTTATACTCTTGGTGGGAATGCAAACTGGTGCAGCCACTCCAGGAAACAGTATGGAGGTTCCTCAAAAAGTTAAAAATTGAACTACACTGGGATCCAGCAACTGCACTACTAGGTATTTACCCAAAGGATACAAAACTATAGATTCAAAGGGGTACATGCACCCCAATATTTATAGCAGCATTATCCACAATAGCCAAATTACGGAAAGACCCAATGTCCACTGACTGATGAATGGATAAAGAAAATGTGTATGGGGATCCCTGAGTGGCTCAGCAGTTTAGCGTCTGCCTTCGGCCCAGGGCATGATCCTGGAGTCCCAGGATCAAGTCCCACATCAGGCTCCCTACATGGAGCCTGCTTCTCCCTCTGCCTCTGCCACCCCCACCCTCCCGTGTCTCTTGTGAATAAATAAAATTTTTTTTAAAAAGAAAGAAAATGTGTACGTACACACACACACACTGGAATATTACTTAGCTATAAAAAAAATCTTGCCATTTGCAATGCTGTGGATGAAGCTAAGAGGAGAGTATTAGGGTAAGCAAAACAAGTCAATCAGAGAAAGCCAAATACCATATTTCACTCATGTGGAATTTAAGAAACAAAACAGATGAACATAGGGGGTAAAAAGAAGAGAGACAAACCATAAAACAGACTCTTAACAGAACAGCCTGAGAAATGCTGGAGGGGAGATGGGTAGGTAGGGTGATGCGTTAAATGTTTCATGGGTATTAAGGGTACTTGTTTTGATGAGCATTGGGTGTTGTATGTAAGTGATAAATCATTGAATTCTACTCCTGAAACTAATATTACACTATATGTTAACTAACTGGAATTTAAATAAAAACAAGACTACAAAAAGAAAGGGAGGGAGGGAGGAAGGGAGGCAGGCAGGAAGGAAAAAAAAACAGCAAGTATAGTGGTTAAGAGCTTAAACTGTGGAGCCAAACTGGGTCTGAAATCTGCATCTGCCACTTACTAGCTGTGTGACAGGCATATGACTCAATCTCTCTGACTTAGTTTCCTTATCTGTAATGCAAAGATTTTTATTGGTATACTGGGTATACTACCATCACTGGATTGTCATAAGAATTAAACAAGTTAATGTCAAAAAAAATAAAAATAAAAAAAAACAAGTTAATGTCTGTAAAAGTGCTTAGAAGGAACCTGGCATATGGTAATAATTATATAAACATTTGTTAAAATTAATTTGATATACCTAAATTTTTTTCTCTTCTTAAACCATACTGAGAATACTAGGAAATTTATTTTAAATGCATACAAATCTTAATTTTTTCCTGCATTAGATTATCTTGAAGAGGGTAGCTCTTAAATCAATACTCTAACAAATACAAACTTTTCAAAAACTCTCAAATCACTATAGGCTAATGTAGATAAGATATGTGCACCCTGTCATTCCCTGATACTTCTATCAGGCACTAGAAAGAAAAAGACTAATAATTGGTTTTCCAAAAACATTATTCAATGGTTTACAGACAAAACAATGGCTCTCAGTGCCCATTTCCTTAAATGTAAAATGGGGAAAGTGTACCCACTTCATATGATTGCTATAAGGTTTGAATCAAGTATTTGTAAAGCACTTACTATTACAATACCAGAGAATAGCGAACACCCCAAATATAATAATACAATTAACATTTACCAAGTTCAGCATCAGAGCCCAATCTTGTTCAGAATCCACTCTTACATGTTACATTATATTGTCTCTGATTTGTTTATTTGTTCAACATTTAATACATGCCTACTGTGTATGCTCCCCTCACTAGTCATCTGAATTACAAAAATTTGATGAAACACCAAATTCTGCAATACTAACAATGTCTTAAAAATTCTAAAATTTTTCCAAAACTTAGAAAGTAAGGCAAATGCTTATATTTTAATACTGGTATAATAAAAACATGACCAAGATTATGATCCAAGTAGCATTATACTGAACATACTCAGTCTGCTGATAGGAGCTGAACACTTTCTGCTGCTTGTCATATAAATCAAAACTCCCAAATAATAAATATCAAGCATAGTACTCTGTCAGAACTCTGAAGACAGTATTGCCAGAACCTCAAACTCCAAAAAAAAGTCCCAAGGCTAGATATTTTCCTTTTTTATTTTTAAGATTTTATTTATCTATTTGACAGAGAGAGAGAGAGCAGGTGCACAAGCACAGGGAGCAGCAGGCAGAGGGCAAGCTCCCGGCTAGGTGGGTCCCAGGACCCTGGGATCATGACCTGAGGCAAAGGCAGACCCTTAACTGACTGAGTCGTCCAGGTGCCCCAAAGCTAGATATTTTCATCACATTAATTCCCATAATTCCTTTCATTTCATGCTTTATAAAAAGGTTTTATGTGGGCACCTGACTGTGTCTTCATTATAATAAGCTCCTTGAGGACAAGAATTATTACTTACATAGCTTTATAACTCCCACAGCACCTAAAAGTACTTTGTACATGGCAAGCCCATTAACAAATACCTTAAATAAACAAATCTCAACTCTCCTTACAACCACAACATGATACAGCACACATCTGTTTTAGTCAATCCAACCCACCTGCCTTTCCCAAATGACTTCACAGATCCCACCTCCTGGTCCTTGGCTTTTGCCTGTCCCCTGAAACCCTATCTCTCCCTCCTCTTTAGGAATTCTTACTCCTAATTCTTACTCCATCTCAGAACTTACTCAGAAAATCTTCTCCAGTTAACTTAATTGACACTATGAGCACTTTGCACCCTATCTTCCTCCATTTCTGGGCATTGTCTCCTATGTAATCAATTTGAGATTCCTTAAGGGTTTTTTTTGCCACCTGTGGTTTTTGTCATATTTTCATTAGGTTGAGCTGACATCTAGGTATGCTTCATTCCTAGAAAATCTAAAAGTGTTGCTATCATTAATTAAAAATAGCTTCAGTATTTGGATATTTATGTACTACTACTTATACTTTTGTATTCAGTATTATTTTTGTATTTTATACTATTACATTATTTATAATGCTCTCATGGTACCTTGTACATACTTCACTATAACAGACTCATTTGTATATAGGTAGGGTAAACCTTATGTCCCATTTTGCTAAGGACAGTTCCAGGATAATTAAGACACTCTCCTTTCACTTTCAAAAGTAGCATATTTTGGATAATAAATTACATAGTCACCCTAAAGTGTCTGTCTCCAAAATGAAACCTATAATTATAAAAATAATGATCAGTTTATCAGTTTATCTTCAAGGCTAAAACAGAGGTGGTCAAACCACTTTAGAAATTGTGTATATGAAGAACTAAAACTATAGTACAAATTTATTTCTTTTTTTTATAGTACAAATTTCATAAAGGCTTATATTGCTCATTCCTTTGACATTCCCAAGGTGTTTAATAAATATTCAGTAAATTTTCTTTTAAAGATTTATTTAGGGGCACAGTCAGCTGGGCAACCCACTCTTGGTTTCAGCTCAGGTCGTGATTTCTTGGGTTGCAGGATTAAGCCCCAGGTCAGGCTCCACACTCAGCCAGAGTCGGCTTGGGATTATCTCTCTTCTCCCTCTGCCCCAACCTTGCTCACATGGGTACACACTCTCTTTCTCTTTAAAAAATATCTGAGAAACTGTGCATGCAGGAGTGCTTAAGACTCTCCCCCCCCCATTCTCTCTACCCCTCCCTGATCACCCTGACCCTTTTTTGTGTGTTTTGTACTCTTAAAACACACTCACAAAAAAAAAAAAAAAAAAAAACAAGGTAGAATTATATTAGTGAACAACTATAACAGAGTGAAAAGGGAGTGATTAAAGTTATTTACCCATTACAGTGGCCTTCTTCTGGCAATATGTCCCTTTGACCATCTCCACCCCTCACAAAACTGATGATCTCAAGGTAAGCAACTGACTCATGCAGGAGCAAACACAATCTCTATAAATGATAAATAGATTACCAAAGGAAAGAATAAGAACCAATAGGTACTGAGCTGTGCTAATGAAGTGCTACATGTCTTCCTGATGCCTAGCTTTTATTTCTTCTGTCTGCTGAAATGCTTCCTCCCTTTTTTCTACCTGTCCAAACTATCTTTTAGAGACTCAGCTTAAGTGTTCCCTATCACCCTCTCCTGGTCAGCTTTCCCTCTATAAATGACAGAAGTGGAAAATAATTATTTTCCTATGTGCACTGACAGTATGCTAGGCAATTCATATACACTACCACTTAACCTAAACCACACTAGAATGACAGCACTTGCCGTCTCTCCACTCACCATGAGAAAGGACCATCTTTCATAAAGGATATTATTCCCTATAATAGCTCCCTAACTCGTCTATGTGTTTATGTGTGTTCCCTGCAGCTAGACAGACCACAACATTCTCAAATACAGGAATCATGTCTTCTACTTTATTCTTCCCAGCATCAATCTCTCTTCACACTTCTTCCCTTCCCTTTCAAAATATAATCTTCCCTTCTCACTAATTACTACTATTAAAAAAGCTACTATTTTTAATAGCTTCCACTGTGCTTACACTCTGCTAAATGCTTTCAAACATTTCATTTAATCTTCAGAACACTCCTATACGGTAGATATTATCTCCCCATTTTGGAAAAGTGGAAAAAGGCTTGGAGAATTTAAAGAACCTGCCCTCTCATGGAAGAATATGAGAAATGAGAAATATCACTGTTATCATGATCACATCCCCCAACTCTACTTCCCCACCCACCTCACACTCACCTGCTGTGGCAGTGTGTACTATGTCAATTTGGTTAAGTTTAAATTGTATTTTCCAGAATCCTCTTTCCATATGGCTCCAGTTTAGAGTTGGCCAATGGGGGAAATTACTCTGAAGATCCAGGTTTGATAGACAGGTACAAAGTTGCCAGCAGATTCCACCATGTGTCTGCTCTCCCCTGCTCTGCATACAGCTCTTCCTGATTGTACCTCTCTGACCAAACAACACCCTCAGGTACACCACCAAAAACTTGACTGAAAACCACAGAAGACATAGCTATGGAAAGGCAACAACTTTCCAAAGACTTTCCGCCAGCTCTACTTTGTGGTTCTACTCCAGCACCTGGGCATACTAAACTCCTCAGATTTATCTACAAACTCTGACTTACCCATTGTACCACTGCTTCAGAAAGGCCGATTACTGACTCTTTGATCTGCCAATTTCCCCTTACAGACTTTGATGAGTTTTTTTCCACAACTGTATCAGGTTACACTCCTTTCATAAATCCTTTATTCCATAATATCATAGCACTTCTCCTTCCCTGATTGAACCCTAACTAATGCAACTACTCGACCCTCCTCCTAATCTTTTTTTTTTTTAATAGATTTTATTTCTAAGTAATCTCTACATCCACCATGGGGCTCAAACTCACAACCCCAAGATAAAGAGTCACATACTCGATGTCATGAGCACTAGGTATTATAACAGACTGATGAATCACTGAACTCTACCTCTGAAACTAATAATACACTATATGTTAATTGAATTTAAATTTTAAAAAAGAGTCACATACTCTACCAACTGAGCCAGCCAGCTGCCCCAAATACCCTCCCAATCGAATGACCAAGAAATCTCTGCACACTTTCCTTGAGATCTTCCTGCATAACCAAATCTAGGCTACTTGGTCTTTTCACAGCCTCCAATCACCATTCTTTTATATTCTACACTGCCCATCCTTGCTTCCAAACAGGGTGAAGTGTCCCTTATTCTAAAGAAACCACAGGACGCCTGGGTGGCTCAGTACATTAAGGTTGAGCATCTGCCTTCCCCTCAGGTCATGATCCAGGGTCCTGGGATTGAGCCCTGGGTCAACTCCCTGCTCAGCAGGGAGCCTGCTTCTCCCGCTACTCTCTCTTACTCATGTTCATTCTCACTTACTCTCAAATAAATAAAATCTTCATTTAAAAAAAAAAAAGGAATCTTATCTCCCTACATGATCCTCTCATTTACAAAAGAAGACAGATTTAAGTAACAGAAAACACTGTCGGTATCAGATTATTCAGTATCAATTTACTAACAAAGAACAAAGTAAGCTAAGAACACTTAGGGTAAGGGCACTGGGTGGCTCAGCTGGTTAAGCATCTGCCTTTTGCTCAGGTCAGGGTCCAGGATTGAGCCCCATGTTGGGCTCCCTGCTCAGCGTGGAGTCTCCTTGTTCCTCTTCCTCTGCCCTCCCCACCCCCGCTCCCCCCCTTCCTTGTGCTTGTGCGCTCTCTCTCTCTCTCTCAAATAAATAAAATCTTTTTTTAAAATAAATTTTAAAAAAGAATGCCCAGGGTACTTCTATACTCTGGTTGGAGATGTGAAGATGGAGAAACAAAAAACAAGGATATGGAAGGATTCTGAGAAAACAAATATTTGTTGTTATGTGGTTCGTCCCAAATGTTTTTTCCACTAGAAGTAGTGAAGCTTCATGTTTAATGTAATCATTGCAGGCTTATTCAAGTATATCCCTAAATTATTATTAATTTCTAGTGGGCATTAAAGACTGAATGTACCATTTTTCCAATACTTTTCCACCCCTTTTCCAAAAAGACCTTCCTTCTCTTTTCAGCTAAAGTATTTCCAAAGTCTTGGCTCCCTGTTCATAACATGAGAACAATTCAGTTCTTTGTTATTTTCTAAGGCCCAATGTTTACTATCCTGGATTTTATCACTAAACTATCACAGATGATTCTGATTTCTATCACATTAGTTCTGAAGTTATTCATTCACTCTTTCAACAGGCATTTTACTGAAAGCCTCCTATATGTCAAGCTCAATGCAAGGTATCTGGCTATAAAACACCTTTATAAGGATCCCTGGGTGGCTCAGTGGTTTAGCGCCGCCTTCAGTCCAGGGCCTGATCCTGGAGACCTGGGATCAAGTCCCACATTGGGCTCCCTGCATGGAGCCTGCTTCTCCCTCTACCTGTGTCTCTGCCCCTCTCTCTGTGTCTCTCATGAATAAATAAAATATTTTAAATAAATAAAATAAAATACTTTCATGAGATCTTGTTCTGACAAATTAGTCACCCTTAAACAGAGCTATTTATTCTCCAAATGCTACCCTATTAAATCTTCTCTGGACTGCTGTCATCCTAACAACCGCCTCAAACAGGAAATTTCAATCTCTTTTGACTCTCTATTTTCTATTATGTTGTGGGTCTCACAGGCTAGATAGGTCCTTAACAAATAACTTAGGGCAACTTTTTTAAATTCAGAAATTTCAAGTCCCTCTGTAACAGTCTATTTCTAATTAATGTCAGATTTAAGGCAGAATTCAGGGAGTACCTGTGTGGTTCGGTGGTTGAGCATCTGCCTTTGGCTCAGGTTGTGACCCTGGGGTCCTGGGAACAAGTCCCACATCAGGCTCCTGCAAGGAGCCTGCTTCTCCCTCTGCCTATGTCTCTGCCTCTCTTCTCTGCGTCTCTCATGAATAAATAAAATCTTAAAAAAAAAAAAAAAAACCAACAGAACTCGGGCTTTCCTACCTACCATTAGCGTTCAACAAACAATCTGAAGTATAGTTTGTGGTACTCTTTAGGAAATTTCTAGGCAAGAAATCCCATGGTACATCCCTGAGTAAGCCTCTTGACAGTAAGGCAGTATCCAACAGTCCATGACTATACAGCATAACTCTGCAATACTGAATAAAATATATACATGTTCTCAAGCCACATAACTAATCTACCTTTTCCCAAATCATGAGACGAGATTATATAAGCAGGGGCATGGTGCTCTGGGGGAGTAAAGTCATTAGACTGTAGCCCTGTATTGCTTATAGACTAGATGATTAACATCATACCATCTCTCTCAAAGTAGACTTTTATCAACACTAAGGCTGGGTTACCTTCTACTTCTTATGTTTCCTTATAGTGTCTAAGCAACTCAGATTTTATATATAGTTTGACATTGTTCATATATATGTATTATACAATAAAATATTACTAATTTTAAAAAGGCTTCAACAGGCATTTTAAAATGCCTAAACTGATTTAAAAATATATTAAAGCCTGGGACGCCTGGGTGGCTCAGCAGTTGAGCACCTGCCTTCAGGGCGTGATCCTAGGGACCCAGGAGCCTGCTTCTCTCGGCCTCTGTGTCTTATGAATAAATAAAAATCTTAAAAATAATAATAAAAATATTATTAAAGCCATCACATAAATCATGTTAATCTTCCCTTAAATTAAATTAGAGGACATTAGTCTCATTTCCTTATTGTATTAAAACAAAAAAACAAAATATTTTGGTTTTTTTGTTTTGTTTTGTTTTGTTTTGTTTTTACAAAATATTTTGTATTGAAACTCCACAGGAGTGCCTGAGTGGCTCGGCTCATAAGTTAAGCATCTGACTCTTGATCTCAGCTCAGGTCTGATTTTCGGTCATGAGTTCAAGCCCCATCTTTGGCGCCATGCTGGGAGTGGGGTCTAGTTTAAAAAAGAGGGGGTAGCTCCTCAGTGGCTCAGTTAAGCGACAGACTTGATTTTGGCTCAGGTTGTGATCTCAGGGTTCCAGGCTCTGTGCTCAGCTCAGGGTCTACTTGAGATATTCTCTCTCTCCCTCCTTGCCTCCTGCCACAATCCCCTCCTGCACATGCAATTTCTCAATAAATAAATCTTAAAAAAAAAAAAAAAAACACTCCACAAATACCATTAAAATGTAGTCAAGTCAGTTAAACTACTTACAGTAATCATAAGCTTACCAAATAATGATAACTAAGCATCTTTAGGCCAAATCTAAAATATCACTTGAGAACATTTAGCAATCATTAAATAATGGCACAGAAACAATTACAAAATGACTCCATTTTAGGCTTTAGATCTGTTCCCAAAGACTTATTTTTAAAAATCAATTCGTATTTTTCCGATTGGCTCCTATTAATAATTTCCAAAAAATAATTTTTGAACAGTTTTCCACAGCACTGCTTCTGTGGTAGGGCTGTTCACAAATACTTGATGTTCTTCTGGATATTTGGAAATATTGAACTTCCCCACCCTATGCAACTCAGGTACAGCCATGAAACTTCCTCTGGCCAATACAAGTGGTAAACATTTCTCCCAGGCAAAAGCTTTAAAAGCCAGACTGTGCTTTCACATACTTTGTTTCCTTCTGTCCTGGTGTGAGCTTATAATTTATGATAAGAAATACATACCAGGTCTTTGTCCCCATTTCTGGCAAAGAGCTCAGAAGAAACAGGTCCTTTTTTTTTTTTTTTTTTTTTTTTTTTGGTACACCTGAAGTACAGTTGATATGCAATGATACCTTAATTTCGGGCGTACAATATAGTGATTCAGCAAGTTTGCACTTTATGATATGCTCATCACAGGTGTAGCTAGAACAATGTAGGTGTCTTCTTTTATTTATAAAGAATACCCTTAAGTCACACTTCAGTGTATACTAATGAGATGACTTTTGAAAAGCATCTAGTGATGGAAGCTGGCTGCCAGGAGGAACCAACCATGGAATTAGAGGTTTGGAACTTTGAGCTCCTTCCCATGGGTTTTAGGGAGGTAAGAGGGACTGGAGATTAAGCTCAACTACCAATGGCCAATTGAATTAATCAACCATGCCTAGGTAAGAAGCCTCTATTTAAAACCCCTCTTGGGATTTGGAGAGCTTCTTAGTCGGTAGACACTCCGAAGTGTTGGAAGAGTGGCACACTGGAAGAAAGGATGGAAGCTCCACAGCCCTTCCTTTCCCCAAACCTTGCCCTATGCATCTCTTCCATCTGCTTGTTTCTAGGTTACATCCTTTTATAATAAACCAGTAATCCAGTAAGTATTATCCAGAATTCTGTGAGTTGCTCTAACAAATCAATTGAACCCAAAGAATTCCAAAGATAGGAACCTCTGATTTACAGCCAACTTGTCTGAAGCACAGGCAACTACCTAGCGCTGCCACTGGAGAGGGCAGTCCCAAAGGATTGAGCTCTTAACCTGTGGGATCTGACACTATCTCTGGCTGGTATTACAGAATTGTTTAACGTATGAAAACCCCTCCCACATACCATTCTGGTAACAATAAGCGTCAAAGTATTGAGTTTGAACGTTCAGAACAAGCCTCCTCCAAATATGACACTTTGGCATGTAGATTACTTTGATGTGAAGTGAATCAAGGCCCAAAAGATTCAGGAAGAGCTTTTAACCTCCCTTTAACTGCCTAAAAAATTTAGATAGAGGGTCTGGTCTATCGAAACTATCATCAGAGATAACTATAAAAAATATGGGGTAGGCATGGTAAATTGCAGGGGAACCGACAGGGCCTGGAGATCAAATTCCTGTGTCCCGCTGTCTCCACAAAGCATGGCAAACATGTTTACCAAACATCCGCTTTTCCCATCTTCCCATAAATCATATTCCTCCCCACTTCGAAGTCCCAGACCCCTTAGCCCTTCTCCTCTGCCCAGGACAGCATATAAGCCTCAACTGCCTTACTAACTGTGGGTCTCCTACTCTTATGGGGCTCCCAATAAATATATAATTCAATTCAGTTTATCAGTCTTATGACAACTTACCAAAGAACCTAGAAAGATTAAGAAAAAAATGTTTCCTTCCCAGGAAGCACAATATAAAGGAAAGATACAAGGTGTTTTTCTTTTACCTACGGCAACTAGTAATGTTCCAGATAGTGGCTGCTCCCAAGTGAGTTCTCAAAGTAAGGATCCAAAGTGGGATTCAAAGTAAGGATGACAACGTCGAGCAGAAGCAGCCCAACATACAGCATGAACAAAAAATACATCTTTGTTGTGTTAAGCCCCTGAGTTTGAGGGTTACTACTCAAAATGATAGTCTTGAAATTTAATTTAAAAATTACACTGAAAATTCCTCATGTTCATTCTATTCATTTCAAGAAATGTCACCAATTCTCTGACCAAGTACATTAAACTCTCTCATACAACTTCTCCTAGATACCAGAAAAGTTAACACACTTATACCATTTACTTAAAATGGACCAGTTTATTCTCTTCCACTGAAAAGTGTACCTAATACAAAGAAATCATTTTTACCCAAATATTTATCAGAATTCTCTGATCTATCATTTATAAAGAATGAGAGGTAAGAATAATATCCGTATTTGAGTGTGTTTTCCAATAATTATGTTGGCCCAACCCCCAGAAGATTCCAGTGAACATATTTCCAAGGAGAATGCTTCATGTAAATAATGTGGAAGCAGAGAGAAGGCTAAGGAACCCTTGCTCTAACCAGAAAAGCCATGCAGAATCCCAACTCTACTATGTGACACTGAACAAGATTCCTAACACCTCTAAGCCTCAATTTCTTTGCCTGTAAAATCAAGATGATATGGTCTACCATGGTTACTAAAAAATTAATGTGTGTAAAGCTTCTGGCATGTAACAGACATTTAAATATTACTTCCTCCTCCCAGGATACATTCTGAAATTTATAGAAAACTATGTGATATCCTCAATGCCAGAAGACATGCCTTTATGAGAGGGCAAAACAGCAGAACTGTGAATGTGGTTATGCAACCACATTGTGTCAAACACAAGAAGCTCTCCTAGAATGCAAAGTAAAATAACAGATGAAAATATTGAAAGATGATGATAAATATGAAGGATGGAGAATGGAAATCTGAAAACTATACACATTGCCAAGGAACCATAATACAAAGAAAAAACAAAGGTACAGATGAAAAAATAAAACCTGAAAGAACTGAAATAAAATTGAGATATTATGACTATTAACTCTCAATCTATATTCCCTAGGCGTTTAAATATCTGTATAATACATACATTCAGAAACTCAGAAACAGAAGACAAGAAATCAACATTTTCTCTTACCCAACCTCCTTAGCAAACCAACCAACACTCTCTACCTCTACCTATCAGTCTTCTGATAAAATGCTGAGCATTCAATATTAAGCTTATTTTTTACTAAAGCAGTACATTTCTGCACTCATCAATTTACCAAGAATAAAATGTTTATGTACTTGTTATATAGTTTAAATATTATATAAACCAATGAACTTGTAAATCTGAAGAGAGTTGTTCCTATGAAAATGAAGTTGAGTGTTTAGAAAGACTCAGTCAAGGTTCAAAAAAAAAAAAAAAGAAACAATTGTTGGGGTGCCTGGGGGGGTCAGTCAGTTAAGTGTCTGCCTTTAGCTCCTGCATCTGGCTCCCTGCTCAGTGGGGAACCTGCTTCTCCCTTTCTCCCTGCCTCTACCACTCCCCTTGCTTGTGCATGCATGCACTGTGTCAAAAAATAAATAACATCTTTAAAGAAAATTGTTGTTAAAGTGAGCATAGGTAAATACCGTAAAAGACTAAGAGGAATAATCATAACTCTAGATGGATCACATGATTCAGACTTCTTTACATCTGTTTTTTTAAATTAAACAAAGTAAAAATGTTTTAATTCCTCTTATATTTTTAAAAAATTAAACTAACCACCACCAGTTTTAATGACATCAAATAGAAAGGCTTCTATCTACATTAAAATAGACAACCTAAGTGAACCATGGGAGATTTTTACAATGCTGATAATGTTTTATTAGCTTTTTATATGTGAAGAACTAAACATATTATCTCATTTAAGCCTCATGACAGAGGACACCTGGGTGGCTCAGTGGTTGAGCGTCTGCCTTTGGCTCAGGGTGTGATCCTGGGGTCCTGGGATCGAGTCCCACATTGGGCTCCCTGCATGGAGCCTGCTTCTCCCTCTGCCTGTGTCTCTGCCTCTCTCTCTCTCTCTCTCTCTGTGTCTTTCATGAATGAATAAATAAAATCTTAAAAAATAAAAAATAAACCTCAGGACAAACCTATGAGTTAGGTACTATTATGTCTGTTTTACGGATAAGTGAGGCACAGAAAGGATAAACAGCAGAGCTGGGACTCACATTTTGGTCTGACTCCCAAATACCTACTCTTAACTGATTACTAATTTTTTCCTTATCTTTTCTATACTTAATTTTTTTCAGTAAACATTATAATCACTATCATTATTAGTAAACTATGTAGAGTTTACTAATTTTGTTAACTCAGTTGAAATACTACCTCCTCTTCAAGGCCTTCTGAAGTGCTCTCCCTATCCTGGTACATAGTAGGCACTCCATGAATGGTAATGACACTACTCTGGCAAAGCAAATCCAATTTTCTGGTTGCCCTGATAAAGCAGAGAGGTAGCATGATGCAACTGTTAAGAGCACAGATTGTGGAGCTGGACTGTCTACATTCAAGTTCCAGCTCTGACATCCAAAAAAAAGTGTGAACATGAGCAAGTTACTATTGGTCTCTGTGCTTCAGTTCCCTAATCTGAGTACAGTAACAGTAACTAATTCATTGGGTTCTTAATAGGGATTAAATGAGTATCTTTAACACAGTACTTAAATCAGTGCCTAGAACATAGAAAGTGCTTAAATTTGCCAAACAATGCCACAAGAGAGAATAAACAAACCTCAACCAGTAAATTAGGAAGAAACTTTTCTAAGTGACCAATGATTTGGTAGGTACCATCTTTTAAAAATCTTAGGACCCTGTAAAAAGAGGTCCCTTCTGTCAATTCTATTTATTCACTAAATATTTGGCTCCAGGCATTATGCTAGGTGCACCCGAATCAACAAAACACTGTCTCTGTCCTTGAAACAGCTAACTTCCTAGTGGAGGACAGACATAATTATAACACAATGTGGTGAATACCACAGTAGAGGCAAGTACAGTATACCTGAGGAGCATTCTGAGGTAGTCGTGATGAGGAAACCTAATTTGGGAATGACCAAAGGATACTGATAAAACCATATCTTCAACTATTATTTTAATTTGTCAGTATTAATTATTAAGGTCCACATAAATGACTAACTGCCCAAATGGGAAATATTACCTTTAGAAAAGCCTCCCAAAGTTTATAGCCACAGAGTGCTTATAAAATTTATGGTACTATGACTCTCAAACAAAACAGTCTTGAGCACTTACAAGAAAGGCAGTGTGCAAGTCTAAGGAAGGACTCCAAGATTCAACCCTATGCTGTTAGTTGGGAAGACAAAGTGGAACAAAAAAATTAAGCGACAATCTAAGAGTTAAGTAACAATAAAGAAAACAACACAAAATATGTTACAAAGCCAATACACTATTAACACCATAAAAAATGCAGTCAACCAATGTTCCCAATAAATCCCAGGGATATACAAGGCAAAAAACAAAATTATACAGATACATTTCTTATAAACCTAAGTGTGTGTATAGATTGAGAGATACCCCTCTCACACACTTGAGAATAAGGAAAGAGATTATTTATTTCCATATATACAGGTCATTGTGACTTTCAAGAGATATGTGAAAAAACTTTATAATGAATTAAATCCTATTTTTAAAAAATGATTATTTAGAAAGAGAAAGAGAGCAAGCACACCATTGCTCGCAAGCACTGGGGAAGGGGAGAGGAGGAGAGAGAATCCCAACCGGACAACCAGAGCGGAAATCAAGAGTTGGACGTCTAACCAACTAAACCAAATAGGCACCCCTAAATCATATTTTTAATGAGAGAATATATTACTTCAGTAAATCCTATTATGAAACCTTCTCCAAAACATTAACCTAAAAAAATTAATTAGAAAAAACCCAATAACCTATTAAATGTGTTAATTCTTGGGAAATAAATTCAATTTCATATTACATATATTTATTTCTACCTGGCTTAATTAAAATGAGGTTCACCTCTAAATGTAGCCAACACATCTCATAATCAGAAACCATAGTATTCATAAAATAAATAAGTCACAAGAATGTAATATGCAGCATAGAGAATACAGCCAGTAATATTATAATAACATTATAAGGTGACAGATGGTATGCAGACTTATGGAGATCATTCTGTAATGTATAAAAGTATTGAGTAACTGCTTTACACCTAAAACTAATAGGATATTGTATGTCAATTATACTTCAATAAAAAGAAATTCATAAATGTTCACTAACTTGATCATTATGAAATGAGAATGCCAAGTGAGGTTTAAAAAATGTTTTAATTCTTAAACTTCACATAGTGGTAGAATTAGGACTAGAATTTAGATCTTCTGACCCTCGATCTAGTACTCCTCGCATTCTACCAGAAAATAGTCTTCTCAAAATGCTTTTTAGTAAATCCATTCTTCCTTTATTATATTCTGGTTATTTCTGTTGTCTTGGCTAAGAAAAAAATCGCACTCCTTTGGTGAGAGTACAGGAAAAGAGAGGCATTGAGTTTTTCCCATTTTTCACAAACCAGGTTTTTTCTTATTATTATTCATAACAGGAGATACCTGGAATTCATAATTTAAAAAATTTAAAAACCACAAAATCAGAATCCAATATAACTGTATAGGATATTTTACAAATTCCTGTGATTTTTATTTATATATATGTGTGTGTGTATGTGTATATGTATCTCAACAAAAGATTGTTAACACCGAAATTCAAAAGTTGGCCTAAAAAGGGTCAGCAATAGATGCTATAACTGTTCAATGACAGATTATTGGAGAACAAGCTAGCAATACAGTGCTAATTAATCATGCCACAGATTGCTAATTTCAACGGAGAAAACATACCTTACCTTAGCCCCCATAACCAAGTGATCAAACTCAGCATCACAAACAATGGGACTTGACAGTATATGACCTGATGGGAAGTAATAGTAACTACACAGCATCACTTAGGGGTTATTCTCTTCCAAAATATTTAGTTTGAAGCTAGTCAAGCCTTTATTTTTTTTATTTTTTAAAAAACATTTTAATTATGTTCACAGCCTTTACGTTGGTTTTTTAAAGATTTTATTTCTTTATTCATGAGAGACATAGAGGGAGAGGGGCAGAGACAGAGGCAGAGGGAGAAGCAGGCTCCATGAAGGTAGCCTGATGTGGGACTCGATCCCGGGATTCTGGGATCACATCCTGGGCCAAAGGCAGGCACCAAACCACTGAGGCACCCAGGCGTCCCCTAATCAAGCCTTTAAAGCTAGCTTGTAGTTAACTAATACAGGGTAATAGAGGAACATGCGAAATGACACCATGAGTGGGGGAAAAAAAAAATCAGACAAATACAAAATGTGATTCATTTTATAAGAAAACTGGCTTGAGTGCTTTAAAAAAAAAAAAAAAGGCAACTTGATTTTAAAGGGGGCAGTTGAAACTGTTCTAGATTCAAAGGGACCAAAGAGATTTAACCAATGCAGTGAATAAAACCTTGTATCTTGGTTTGGTGTGGCTGGGCATAAAAAACCATAGAAGACCAATCAGGATAAATAGGGAGATTTATATATGGATAATGTTAGATTGCATTAAGGAATTAACAAGAAACTATCAACTAATTATTAATTAGAAAATATGTGCTAAAAATTAATAATAATGGTATTTTGGCTATATTAAGAAATGTCCATCTTTGGAAATGTATGCTGACATAATGTCTACAGTTTAGTTTCAAATAGGTGAACCAAAAATAATACACACATATTTATAGATAAAGCAAATACAGCAAGATGTCAACAAATATTGAATCTAGAGGGTCATGATATGGATGTTCACTCCATTATAATTTCCTGTATGTTTGAAATTGTTTCATAATAGAAAAAAGTTGGGAGAGGGTGTTGAGGAGCCCAGAGAGCTCCAATTCAACAAGGGAAAAAAAGATCAACCCAAAACCAAAGTTGTCAGGAACCTAACATGACTTCATTTTAGTACAGCATCTACTAAATATAGTTTACTGCTTTGGTAGCAGCAAGGTGAAACTATAAATTAAAGAGCCACATAAACCACTGCTTAATAGACAGAGTCTACAATGTAATCCAATTTTAAAAAATAAGCCTTTAACAGCTACTTCTCTCTAAAGAAACACATGGAGATTGTGCCAAGATAACCATTCTATAATGATATCACATTCAACATAAATCAACAGGACTCAACATAATCTATATTCTAACCAAATAACAAATCAAGCTGTGAACCAACCACTTGTCACCTTTTCTCTACAGACAATACTAAAACATTCGACTACAAATTTTCCCAAACCTGATAAAATACTGGAGGAAATTATAGAGTAATGTAATTAATTGGGCATCAGTACATTTCTTAAACATTTGCAACCATATGTGAAGCTTCACCTACTCAAAGAATTTATCAATATTTTCTTTTATAGGGAGGAATATTTTCTTTTTCACTAACCACAATCAAAGAAATAGTACAGACCAATGCTAAAATGACAATTTTTAGTTTATAAACACTTTTCAGTCACCACACACAAATAAACGAAAAGGGAAAAAAACATCATACTATTAAAAGATAACTTTCTAGATACTCTACAATTCTACACACTGAATTTTGACACTCAACCCAGAAGTATTGCATAAGACTGCACAAAGTACTAAGTACGTTCAGCCATTGTCACATAACTCAGCAACAAGTTTTGCAATAAGGAAATCTCAAGCTAATAACCCAACTGCGAGTTCCCCGTATGTGTCAAGAATAAACTGCACAAGTAAAATTGTAACTTTTCGGGAAATACGCATCTTATCAATTATATTTTTTAATTGTCACCATCTTTCAATATGTATCAAATAGTCTTTACCACATTTCCTCGCTTAATAAAAGTTAAAAATTCTCTTGTTCAGTCCTCCTGCAAAAGGGTAAAGGTGCCCAGCACCACCTTTTAAAAGTAATTCTTATAGTGGGGAGGAGCCAAAAAAAAAAAAAATGATTTGGCTAGGTTGCAGCAAAACACATCGGACAGCCTACTACATCTACCTATGATGTTTAGAATTCACTCGCAGGAAGAAACTCCCCAGCTATTCTCATTTTCCTCATATATTTATTTTTTCAAGACTCAAAGATGCAGCGCTACAGAAAAGACATCATATTTTCGGAATTAAGGCTTCCCGGATCACCAGTTGCATGACCTTGGCCAAACTCCCTAATCTCTCCGAGACTCAATTTTCCGTCTGTAAAATGGGGAGACACGTACTGACCTCCCTGCGCTGAGACGAAGTCAGACCGTGCAAGACAACTGCCGGCCGCACCGCAAGCGCGAGCCAGAGCGAGAAGGAAGCATCAGCCCCCATCAAGAGATTATCGCGATGTGACAACGCAAAGACAAGCACTTTTTCGCTCGCTGCATGGAACACTTCTCCTCCCAGGCACCAGCTGCGCTCTTCCTTCTAAAGCCCTGCGGAGTACGTGTCTGACAGCCACACGGCCAGCCGTCCACTTGGCTCAGACCTGGGCTTCGGGTCGGGGTGCGGGACCCCGAGATCTGCCCGCCGCGAGCGGGACGGCCACCCAGCGAAACCCCCGGCGGGGCTGCTGCGCCCAGGCCCGCCGCGGTCCCCGCCCCGCACACACACAGGCACGTACCGGCCGCTCCGCGGGGACGCAGGGAGCCGCAGGCCCGAGGAGGGGCCGCCACCGCCTCCGAGCCCGCCCCTCCGCCCCCGCGCGGCCTGTCACCGCGCCCCCCGCTCCGGGGACGCCGCGGGCCCCCGGGGGCCGGAGGGGCGCGCGAGGAGTCTGGCGCGGGCCGGGTCCCTCCTTCACATGGAGCCCGCGCGGGCCGTCGCGGCCGGCCGGGGCCTCTGGGCGCCCCTCGGTCCTCGCCGCCGCGGCCCCGAGGCCCGCGCGAAGCTGGGCAGGAAGGGAGGAAGCCGTGGGCCGGGCGCCGCCAGAAGCCGAAGGAGGGGCGGGAGCGGAGACTCCGCGGCCGGAGGTGCCCGGCCTGCCCGTCGTCGTCGGCCGCGTCGCCGCCGCCGCCGCCGCCGCCGCCGCGCGCCCCCTTAACGCCGCACCCAGCGGCCGCACCACCTCCGTCAGGCGCCGCAGCTGAGGACAGCGGGGCCGCCACTACACACGGGCCCGTGACGTCGGGCGTAGCGCGGCGCACGTCACGGCCGGCTCGCTCGTGCGCGCGCAGCCCTCCCGCCAGCCGGGAGCCGAGGCCGCCGCGGGCGCGCGCGCCCACCCTGCAACGCCGCGCGGAGGCCGAGGGGAGCGTGCCCGCGCCTGCGCAGTGGCCGGCGGCGCCCACGCACGCTCGGCGGCCCCCACCCTCTGGGCGGCGCGGGGATTCCCAGCCCGGGTCAGCCGCGGAGCCGGCCCCGCCCCGAGCTCCGGGCCGCCGCCGCCGCCGCCGCGCTCGCGCACGCGCGCCTGTGTCGTCCGGCTCCCGTGGGAGTCCTGGCGCGGGGGCGGCTCCTGCGGGGGCGGCGACCGGGAGGGGAGCGGCCGCGCTCGCGCGCAGGCGGCGGGCGGAAAGCCCTCTGCCTCTGAATTCTCGAGCTCCACTGCGGACTTATTTTCTGAAGCACTTTAGAAATCATGTGAAGACTTTATTTATTCATGAGAGCCGCAGAGAGACAGGGAAATGGGCAGAGGGAGAAGCAGGCTCCCTGCGGGGACCCCCATGCGGGAGCCGGTCCCAGGACCGCGGCAAGGACCGGGCCGAAGGCAGACGCTCCACCGCTGATGAGCCAAGTGCCCAGGACGTTAGAGGTCCCTGTCGGCTTGGCGGCCGGCCGTCAACCCCCGCGGGCCTTCCAAGCTGTACGGCCCCCCGGTTTACTGCCTATCGCCGTTCTGGGGGCCCCCGCAGGCGCCACTCCCCCAGGGCAACAGACGGGGAGCGGCCCAGAGAGGAGTCCGACGCCCCGCCCCAGCGCGGTGGCAGGAGCCCAAACCCGAGTCTCGCCCCGACCCCCTCGCTCCGCGGGGCCCGCAGGAGGCAGCGCGAACTAACCGCGTGGCGGGAGAGGCCCTGGCCGCGGTCACTGACCTGTATTCCGACCGTTTCCAGCCCACGCTGCTCTGACCTAGAAAGCATCTTTTCCGCCCCATCTCTTCTTCCCTCAAGTACCCCGGACGACTTCCGGAACCATTTTCCCCTCGCTCAGCGTCTACTGGGTTTCTCGGTCCCTGGTGGGCCCCTCCCCCACCCGCCCCCACGCGCCCCCACGCGCCCCCACCCGCCCCGCCGCCTCCGGCCTATTCCGGACCTCAGTTCCAGCCCCGCGCTTGAATTCAGCGAGATGGCAGCGGCACCAGCAGGCCTGGAGGGGAGCATCTGCTCCAACTCCGCGGCCCAAGCTGCTCAAGGAGCGGGCCTCCGTGGGGCAGGGACCCTACCCTGGGAGACGGTGCTGGACGATCACTAAGTATCTGGGGCCCCTCCCTGGAGTCCTCATCACAGACCCTTTCAGAGATAGCAGAGGCGACGGCGCCAAGTTGCTATTTGGCAGGTGTTTGTAATAGTGAAAGCCTCAAAACCACCTAAATGACTATCAGACCGAGCTGATAATGGTTCATCTGCTCTGCACAGAATTAGGCAGACAAGACAAAGAAGGGCCTATACCAGAGGACCTCAAAAATACCCAGATCGATAGAAAATCAGTTTGCTCCCACTGGTTCAAAAAGTAGAGGATTTTAAAGCTTAAGTACACAGAAAATCAAGATCTTTAAGATTTGTTTTGATTCTAACATTCTAAGCCTGGTATACCACCGCAGAAAGGAGGCTCTCGGTATTTTTGAGGGCAAGATTTAGATCCTGTATTGTTTTCCCCAGTTCCTGGCCTGACTGCATAGCAGACATTCAATAAATACCTATTTACTAAGTAATGTAGAGATGGATTTTTTTCCTCATACTTCTGCTTCTTCCCTCAACTACCTACCCTACCTGAGTACTTCATTCACATCTGGTTCCTTAGAAACACCCTGCATGTATAGTAATAAACTTTTTCCTCCATTCTCTTTTTACCTGGTCACTTTTTCTCCTGCTTAGACATTAAATCTGCATCTTTGGAGATTTTAGTATATATGATTACAAATTAGTGATATTATGATTTTTTTTTCTTAATGAAACTCTTCACTTAACCATTATTTTTGCTTTCCTGCTCTGTGCCTGACTTTGCAGTGATGAAGTGATAGTTTCCAACATTTCTCAGGAACTCTGGAATCTTGTGAACAGGGCAGACTGCTAAGTGGATGATTATAATATTTAGTGACTTGCCCTGTAGCTGAGGTGCCCCAGCAGCAGAGAGAAGTCACAGTGTGCCTGAGGAATGAGGGAAGACCTCAGAGAAGAGGCATGCTATGTGAGTTTTCTATTGCTGCATAACTAACTGCCACAGACTTAGTGGCTTAACACAACACCTACACATTAGTTCACCATTCTATAGGTCGCAGTCAGCAGGGCATCATGGCTGGGTTCTCTGTTGGGTATCACAAGGATGAGATCAGGATGTCAGCTGGGCTGAGTTCTTAGCTGGAGGCTCTTGGAAAGATCTGCTTCCGTCCTCATTCTTGTTGGCAGGATTCAGTTCCTTGTGGTTGTAGGGTTGAAGTCCCCATTTCCTTGCTGGCAGTTAGCCAGGGCCTGCTGTCAGCTTCCAGAGTCCACCAGTGTTCCTTGCCACGTGACCCCTCTGTCCTCAAAGCCAGGAACAAAAAATTTCTTGAAAATCAGGGGATCCCTGGGTGGCTCAGCAGTTTAGCGCCTGCCTTTGGCCCGGGGCACAATCCTGGAGTCCCGGGATCGTGTCCCACGTCAGGCTCCCTGCATGGAGCCTGCTTCTCCCTCCTCCTGTGTCTCTGGTTCTCTCTCTCTCTCTATGTCTATCATAAATCAATAAATCTTTAAAAAAATAAAACCATGATGTAGAACATAATTATTAAAAAAAAATTTCTTGAAAATCAAATCCTCCTCACATATTGAATCTCTGACTCCGTCTTTTGTTCCCAACCAGAGAAAACTTTCTGCTGGGTGGCTCAGTGGTTGAGCATCTGCCTTCAGCTCAGGGCGTGATCCTGCTTCTCCCTCTGCCTATGTCTCTGCCTCTCTCTCTCTCTCGTCTCTCATGAATAAATAAATAAATCTTTAAAAAAATAAAAAATAAATAAAAGTTCATGTGATTAAATCGGGCACTCCCAGATAACCTGTTCTTAAAATCAACTATATCAGGGTTTCCCCAAGTGGCACGGTTGGTTGGGCATCTGACTCTTGGTTTTGACTCTGTCGTGATCTCAGGGTTGTGAGATTGAACGCTGTGTCTGGCTCTGAACTGAGTGTGGCTTCGGCTTGGGGCTCTCTGTCCCTCTGCCCCTCACCCACACACTTAGCATGCTCTAACTCTCAGATAAATAAAATCTTTTAAAAAAATCAACTGTGGATGGAGGTCGTTGGTGTCACCTGCCAGCCGCCGGCTCCTTCACCGGCTGTTCAGCTCCCCGCCCGCTCCAACCAACCATGGTCTCTGCCCTCACCTGCCCAGGCCCTGCCAGCGCCACTCTCCACCACAGCTTCAGCACCCTGGCCCAGAACAATGTTAAAGTAGCTGTACTTGGGGCTTCCGGAGGAATTGGACAGCCCCTTGCGCTTCTTCTCAAGAACAGCTCCTTAGTAAGCCCCCTGACCCTCTAGGATATTGCTCATATGCCCAGAGGGGCCGCAGATCTGAGCCACATCAAGACCAGAGCAAATGTGAAAGGCTACCTCGGACCTGAGCAGCTGCTGCATTGCCTCAAGGGTTGTGATGTGGTGGTTATTCCAGCAGGAGTCCCGAGAAAACCAGGCATGACACGGGATGACCTGTTCAACACCAATGCCTCAATTGTGGCCACCCTGACTGCTGCCTGTGCCCAGCATTGCCCCGAGGCCATGATCTGTGTCATTTCAAGTCCAGTTTAATCCACTATCCCAATTGCAATGGAGGTTTTCAAGAAACACGGAGCTTACCACCCCAGTAAAATATTCGAGGGGACCACCCTGGACATTGTCAGGGCCAACACTTCCATTGCAGAACTGAAAGCTTTGGATCTCACATGAGTCAACGTTCCTGTTATTGGCAGCATGCCGAGAAGACCGTCATCCCCCTGCCCTCCCCACCCCCCCACCCCCCGCCCAGCTGACAGCCATCACTGGGTGGATCCAGGAGGCCGGCAAGGAGGTGGTGAAGGCCAAAGCTGGAGAAGGCTCTGCCACCCTGTCCATAGCGTATGCTGGAGCCGGGTTTGTCTTCTCCCTTGTGGATACAATGAATGGGAAGGAAGGAGTTGTCGAATGTTCCTTCATTAAATCCCAGGAAGCAGACTGCCTATTTCTCCACACCATTACTGCTGGAGAAAAAGGGTATCGAGAAGAATCTAGGCATTGACAAGATCTCCCCTTTTGAAGAGAAGATGATAGCGGAAGCCATCCCCCGAGCTGAAGGCCTCCATCAAGAAGGGAGAGGAGTTTGTGAAGAACATGAAATGAGAGGGCAGCCAGCTAGCGGTTCATTTCCCTAACTTATGAAGGCATCATGTCCCTGCAAAGCCATCTCCTGCCCTCATGTTTCCATTGCATTTTTTTTATTTTTTATTTTATCTTTTATGTTTCCGTTGCATTAACCACGAGTGTTGTGTTAACGTCGCTGCCCCTTCCAATCACAGGTCCGTTGATGTGTGCATCAATAAAAGCAGGCTTCCATTTTATTTTAAAAAATAAATACATAAAAATAAAAAAAATAAAAATCAACTGTGTCATACCACATAACCTAATTATAGTAGTACAGATCATTATAATCACAGTAGCAAGGGTTATGCAGGCCATGTTTCCTAGTGGAATCTTCAAGGACATAAGAGAATCCTGCCTATCACACACAGTGAGCTGAAACTTAAATCCAGAAAGTTATTTGCTGGGAGGAATAAGGGTGGAGGAATGGGCATTCCAGGCAGAAGGACTCAAGTGTGCACAAGTTTGGAAGTGGAAGAGAACTGCCCTGTCCTGGGAAGGGCAGGAGTTACTGGCCTTGGGGTGTTGGGAGAGATGTAGCCATGGGGCAAATCCAGAGAAGAGAGCAACCAGATGAGGAAGGAAGGGTGTTTAAGCAGGCTAAAGATCTTGAGGAAGGAGATAAAGATCTAAAGCACAGCAGTGGGCAGCCCAGGTGGCTCAGGCAGTTTAGCGCCGCCTTTGGCCCAGGACGTGATCTTGGAGTCCCGGGATCGAGTCCCACATTGGGCTCCCTGCATGGAGCCTGCTTCTCCCTCGGCCTGTGTCTCTGCCTCTCTCTCTCTCTCTCTCTCTCTCTCTCTCTGTCTCTCATGAATAAATAAAATAAAATCTTAAAAAAAATAAAGCACAGCAGTAGCTGTAGAAGTGATATGAGGACTGTCAGTTGGGATGCATTTAGCTGCAAAGAACAAGACACCTGGCCCCAAACAGTTTACAGTGAAGTTTATTTTCTTATATAACAAAAACTCAATAAAGGGATTAGAGTTAGGACCATGAATTGTCATCTCCACAGTCAGAAGATGACTCCCTCAGTTCCAAATATCTTGGCCTCCTACACAGGAAAGGGGAAGGATTCATATATTCATTCATTCATTCATTCATTCATTCATATTCTCTCTCTCTCTCTCTCTTTCATAAACTTTTAATTTTAGAACAGGTTTACATTTAAAAAGACATTGAGCAGATAGTACAGAGAGTTCCCATATACTTCATATCCAGTTTCCCCAATTATTAATATTATAAACATTTGCAAATTAGGGAACCAATATTAATACATTATCATTAACTGAAGTCCACACTTTATTCAAATTTCTATAATTTTTATCTAATGTTCCTTTTCTGTGTCAGAATGCCATCCAGGATCCCACATTATATTTAACCCTCCTGTCTCCGTAGACTCATCTTGGCTATGACATCCCTCATTTTTTATGACCTTGATGGTTCTGAGAAGCCTGGTCAGATATTTTGTAGACTAATCCTCCACTGTGGTGTGTCTTATGTTTTTTTCATGCTTAAACTAGGGTTATGAATTTGGGAGTGAAGATCACAGAGGTGAAGTGCCTTTCTCACCACAACCCACCAGGGGTACATAACATCAACATGATTTATGGCTGTTGAGGTTGACCTTGGTTGCCTTTTCAAGCCTCACTTGTCAGAGTTCTCTCACTCTTTTATCACCGCTTTCCATATTGTATTCTTTGAAAGGAAATCACTGTGCTTCCACCTAAGGATTGGAGAGTTGTGTTTCATTTCCTGAGTGAGGAGAAGCTACGTAAATTCCTTGGAATTCTTCATAGAATATGTGTCTCTTCTCCCTCAGTTATTTATGCAATCTTTCATATTAGTATGGACTCACAGATGTTTACTTTACATTTTAGTCTGTAATCCAATATAATATATTTATTTTCTTGCTCAAGTTGTTCCAGATTTAGCTATTAGGGGTTCTTTCCATTGGTTCCTATCACCCTTTGACTTAAGTCCATCATTGTGGGATTTTCTTTTCTTTCCTTTTTTTTTTTTAAACTTTTTGAGTACATCCTTATTTTCTGGCATTGCCAGATTGCCAGAGTCATCTTGAATATTTCTTTCCCCAGTCCTAGAATCATCCATTCTCCAAGGAGTCCTGTTTCCTCTTATTGAAGAATAGCATTAGAAACCAAGATCTGAAGCAAGGTATGTTTGGGATTCTTTTCATCAAGGACAATCTCATATCAGCCCTCCAGCTAACTCCCCCTTTCGTTCTTGCTAAAAATCTGCTAATAGTGCCCCCAAGTGTATTTTCCCCCTTCCATAAAAATCAAATTTTAGCTGCAAATTTTAGCAACAGACCTCCTAAAAACAGTTTATTTCCCAGCCTGCCTTGCAGCTAAATGTGGTCCTGTGACTAAGTACTAGTAAAAGGGAAATCAGTGGATGGATTCTTGAATGGAATCTTCTTCAGAGACCCTTCCTCAAGAGACCATTGCTTTGGCCCCTCTATCTTCATCCCCTTCTCCATCCTGGAATACCTTACAAGCCATCTTGGAGAATGAGAACAAGGGGCTGCACACAGGAGTGGTGTAAGCAGAACCTCCTCCCAGTCTGAACCACAAGTCTCTGTACTTTCACGTAAAAGAGGAGTGTCTGTGACTGGTAGCTGAACCTGCTCCTAAGAGCATCTCATTGATGAGCTGGGTCAGCTGCTTTCCTGTGTCTGCAAAGGAGTCAGTATTACCATGATGGGTTCAGCCCGCAGGAAGTGTGCCCCGTGTCTGACCACAAACCCAGGCTAGAGGTTACAAGGGAGCAGACTCCCTTGTTAGATGGCTGTTGCATAGCAGCCAGTCGTGTCTTCCCTGAGAAGTACATGGAGAGTGAGGACTTAGGGAGCTAGAATGGGACCCCACAGGCATATTATGTGCTGTATACATGATCCGTGGTAAGTCTGTTATTTTCATTTTTATTATTGTCATTATTATCCCCAGGGCCTTTGGGGTGGACACTCACTTTGCTATGTCAAAAAGCAAAACATTAGTAAGTTAATCTCCTGATTAAAAAGCCACAGTGCTTCCACAAGCAAAGAAAAGTCATTTCTGAGATTTCCACTGTTGGGATTGCCCAAGAAGCTTTCTGAGTGTGGAAAGAGGCCATATGACAAGATTTTCTATTAGAGGCTTGTCTTGAACTTTCTGTGTGATCTCAGTCACCTCTAATGTTTTCCTTCATCAGTTGCTATTATGTATATTTCTTTAAAATTATGTTCATTGAGTATTTTCCATTATATTACACATGTTAATAGAAAATGTGAGAAACACAAGAGAGAAAAGTCTCTCATTCCATTGATAGCTGTTTCCATTCAAGTTTTTTCTCCCTGCAAAGATCTTTGTTGTGCTATTTTTTTGCTCCCAGGTACATTTTTATTTTTTTATTTTTTTTAATTTTTTAAATTTATGATAGTCACACAGAGAGAGAGAGGCAGAGACACAGGCAGAGGGAGAAGCAGGCTCCATGCACCGGGAGCCCGACGTGGGACTCGATCCCGGGGCTCCAGGATTGCGCCCTGGGCCAAAGGCAGGAGCCAAACCGCTGCGCCACCCAGGGATCCCCCAGGTACATTTTTAGATAGTTTTTAGGTAGTTGCAATCCTCTATGTGCAATTTTGCATCCTACGTTTTCACCTAGGCAACCTAAGTGGTTTACTTTCTGTTATAATTACAAACATAAATTGGACAGCTGATATATATACTTGAACTCTTTTATTTTAATTTTTTTTTTAATTTTGGGTTAAAGTTTTAGTTTATTTTTTTTTCAAATTTTTATTTATTTATGATAGTCACAGAGAGAGAGAGAGGAGGCAGAGACACAGGCAGAGGGAGAAGCAGGCTCCATGCACCGGGAACCCGACGTGAGATTCGATCCCGGGTATCCGGGATCGCGCCCTGGGCCAAAGGCAGGCGCCAAACCGCTGCGCCACCCAGGGATCCCTTAATTTTTTTTTTAAGTGAAAGATGTTCATATACTGGATAGAGAGAGCTAAGGACTGCTTCTCGGCTGCCAGAGAACACAATAGAGATTTCTTTTTGCCCTTGGTGTTTACAGCAAAATGACAGGCCACATTAGATACCGATGCTAAATAAAATCTGAGAAGTGAAATCCATCTAGGAGATGACCATCCCTTTCATGTTCCCTTAGCCCTTGTCCTAGCATTAGATAGGACATGATACAGTGCAAAGAAAATTATAGACTGTCCCTTGGGGAGAACTTCCTGTTTTGGAAAAGGACCCAGAGATGCTTAAATCACATGGGTTATCTGGGTTAGTGCCTTCTAAGACTTCATAGTAAAAGATACGCCTTTAAGACATCCAGTTGTTAAGAATACTTAGTTTTTTAGAAGTTGGCCATTTGCTTAGGGCCTCCTCGTGGCCTCCACCGCTGCAGCTCCCCCTAATGGCCCATCATTTGCTTCTGATCTCTGTGTCTTGACAGCCGAATGAGAATTGTTTCTTCCCTTTCTCCTTTTTATATTGTCATCCTTCTCTTCCTTTTTCCTTCTCTCTCTGCCTCTTCCCCACTCTCTTTACCATGTTTTATTAGATGTTTTTAAACAAACATCCTGAGAAATGTGTCAGAATTATTATTCTGATTTGCATTTAAGGAAAAAGCATCAGAGAAAGGTGGGGTTGTTGTCACCAGGCTGCTGGGATATCTTTTTTTTTTTTTTTTAAGATTCTATTTATATATTCATGACAGACACACAGAGAGAGAGAGAGAGAGAGGCAGAGACACAGGCAGAGGGAGAAGCAGGCTCCACACAGAGAGCCCAACACCTGACTCGATTAGCTGCTGGGACATCTAATAGAGCAGCCCTGAATGGATTTCATCAGTCCAGCCCTCCCTAGTGCCTGGTGTCTCAGGGTTCCTCCCTGATGCTAGATCCTTGGGCCCCTGCCTAATGCCGAAGGGCACCACTCCCTGTCTTGCCTTCAGCTGCTCCTCCCACCACCTGGAGCCCTGCCCTCCAGCTTCAGCCTGGCCTGTGGTGAAACCTTGGCTTCCTTCCCTCTGGGCACCCCCAAGCTGGTTTGTGGGACACCCCCCACACACATCATGTACATCATCATGGTGTTGATGCCAACAGACACTAATGTAGCATTAGTCATCTTCATCCTTCTGGGTCATTACGCCCCTCAACCCAGAGTGAAGCAGCTCCTTCCACAGCTGTTTCCTACAAGTCTGCTCAAAATGTTGATGTCCTTTCTTCATTGAAGGTCTAGTTCTTCATCAGAGGCAAGATTGTCTGAAGCTATACTGGAGAGGGGTCAGCGTTCTGAGAGACAGCAGTGCTACTGACACCTTGGCCCCTCCAAGATGCTGGGGTTCCTCTGACCTGTCCCAGAGAGTGGGGTTCCCTGTGCCTTCCAACACCAGCTGCCCTGCTGTGACCAGGCCTGGTGACTCTGGCCAGGCTAAACCACAAACACTAGAGTTGGCAGGGACCAGTGACTGATCCTCTTGGCCTTGCTCACTCAGTGGAAGACAGGATTGTGTTGGACACCAATGTAAAAGTCATTGGAAACAGCTTTGTTCCCACTGCTGCCCACGAGAGGCCCAGCACTGCACCTGCCCCAGTAAGCTGGAGAGCCAGCAGCCCCTTAAGAATGGAGGGTGCCCAAACACAACCAAAAGGCAGTTGTTTTCAGGGAGACTAACTCTGAGATGGTGGCCCCATATTGTAAGTCCCCACCTCTAATTGTGGAATTCATTCAGTGATCAGGCTCTCATGAGCCAGCTGGTCCATCAGCCTTGAGCATAGCACAGGGTCTGTGCCAGGAGAACCAGGGCAGTTTTCTTTCACTACTGGAGACACAGTGTACCTTCTGGAGTCCCTAAGACCACCTTTCCCCTATTACACCTGCCCCCATTCTCCCTGGTCCTCTTCCACCATCCTCAAGAACCAGCCTCTCATGTCCTCTGCCCTAGAATTTATTCATGCCAAAGTAAGAAAAGCTGGAAAATGTTCCCTGCACTCCCCCCACCCCAGGAGGTTTATAAATTTGTGAAGTTTGTGGAGGGATTTCTGAGCAGAGAACTGCACTGCCTAGTTGGCTTGAAGTGGAGGCCTAGAAGTGGGACATCCCAGCAACAATGAGTATATCTTAGCGCCCCATTCTTGGCTTCTGAATGCCATTCTCCTCTGAAGGGGACCAGGGTTGCTGCAGAAGTGTGAAAGCCTGCAACGTTGTACAAGTGTTAAAAGGACACAGGAGTCAGCTTCAAGGGACTGATTTTGGCCAAATCTGAGACATGTTGAACATTAAAGCAATGATGATAATAGATTATAAAATAATTTATGAGGCATACTCATTTAAACATAAGTGAGGAGAAAGGGAAAGCTCCCCCTACCAGAAAAATGCCAACTAAATATTAAAAGCAATGGTGGACTCAGGAAATTCATAATGGGTATTCAGACCGTTGGGTAAAAGCTTAATGAGGAGCAGGGTGCTTTCTCTCAAAGGAAGCTTTGCTACTTTCTCCAAGAAAGTAATTAATTAGAAAGAGAAAACAGTAATTTCACAGTGGAGAAGCCTGCCAAACACTTTTACAAAACAAAAAGCCTGCAGCTCTGCCTCTAAGGCTTCTGGAAGTCACCTGCTAAAATTCTTCAAAGAGTGACCTATGCCCCTGTGCACTCAGCAACTTATGCTTAGCATGAGTCTACTTATTCCAGTTAAGAGCCTGAATACAGCTGAATCTGGCGCAGGTACACACTACTATAGGAATTACTGGCCAAAGAAGTACTTTCAACTAAAAAAATACCTATTTCCTATGGGTGACCATCTGCCATAGAGGTCAGACTTGGCTGTGAATTTCTGCCAAGGTGTGTCAGCTCAGGCAAGTTTCTTAACCTCCCTGAGCTACGATCTTTCATCTCTTGAATGAACCAGCAGTTCCACTCCTGGAGAAATGAAAGCACACATCCACACAAATGCTTGTACGTAAGGGTTCAGTGCTGCTTTTTTCATAATATCCCCAAAATGGAAACAGCCCATTTAATAAACAGTTAATATTTATTAACTGGTTAGCAAAGAAAGGAACAAAACAATAACATTTTAAGAGCATTATGCTAAGTGAAAGAAGACTTTCCCCGACAGAGGATTACACATGGCATTCCATTTAAATGGAAGTCTAGGAAAGGTAAAACTATAGTGGCCAGTGGTTACTTGGGGCCATGGGTAGAGGACAGGCTGCAGAGGGGTGATGGAAATGTTCTAGGTCATGAACACCATGATGCTGGTTACAACATTGTATTCTTTTGTCAATACCCATCAAATTGTACCATAAAAATGTAACGTAACTTAAAAACCGTGTTATTTTATTGTGTGTAAGCCTAATAAAACTGATGAAAAAATAATACTGATGTACATTGTCATTGTGAGGGTTAATAGGATGATATATGTGCAGCACCAAGTTCATTGCCTGGCCACAAGAGGAGTCCTAAAATGAGAACTGTTAGCACATACGCTGTCTTGGGCATAAGCTGAGCAAGCGTGTAGGCAAGAGGCTCTTCCAGGGGAGCGACCCTCTCAAGACATTTGGCAGAGTAACCAGACCGAGTAACCAGATAATGCGAGGTGGAATGAGAAAAGCACAGGTTCAAGAGGAGATGCCATGAGACTCACACTGGAAGCTGTCACCACTTGGGGCACCCAGAGCAGCGGAAGCCCCTCCTGCCCCACGGAAATGGGTGGGCACCCCCATCTGAGGAGCCTCCCTCTGCCATGCTCCTGCCTCAGCGTCAGGAAGTTCTGTCCTGCTGCTACTGCCCTTCCCCAGCCGGAATGGTAGAAATCCATCCTGTCTGCTGCCACCGCCCATACCTTCTGCACCTCCCTCCCACCCCACCCGGCAGCCTTGTTCCATCCATGGCCCAGGCAGAGCTCCACATCCACCCCTAGCAGTCCACGTTCACTCTGGTCTGGAAGCTTTTAGCTTGAGGATCAAACCTACGGCCTCAGGAGAAGCTGGAGGGAAGGCTGAGGGGCAGAGGGGAGAAGCAAGGAAAAGGCAGCAGTGCAAGAAACAGGTCTCACTGTTACAGCAAGAGACCAAGTTGTATTTATATATGTTGTGTCTTGTTGCTTGGAAACGAGGTCTCAGCCCAGCTGCTGGCTGGGGAGGAGGGGTCTCTTTGTTGGAGCTGCTTGGGGTGACTCATCGCTACCCACTCTGGCCCCTGGGACTAGGTGAACAGTCACACGTCGTTTCAGGCTGGGTGCGGACAGCAGGGCTCTGCTTGCTGTAGAATCGCGCAGCATGGAGAAACACTAGCTCCCAGAAGGAACAGGGGCTGCATACAATCAGACCACCCTGGGCCTCCAGGTGCCACCCCCGGGATAGCCTTGGGCAAGTCACTTAACCTCTCTGACCTTGGCCTTCTCATCTTTAAAAGGAAATTCTGAGGGCAGCCCACAGCAGTTTAGCGCACCACCTTGGGCCCAGGGCATGATCTGGAGACCCAGGATTGAGTCCCACATCAGGCTCCCTGCATGGGGCCTGCTTCTCCCTCTGCCTGTGTCTCTGCCTCTGTGTGTGTCTCTCGTGAATAAATAAATAAAATATTTAAAAAAATAAAAATAAAAAAATAAAAGGAAATTACAAGAGTGGATTTGGGATTTATAGCAGACTTCAAACACATTAACTCATCCACACTTACCCCCTGCTCCCTGTTGGACAATGAGGAAACTATACATAATCCAGGGCAAAGTTAACCAACTTTCCTTTTTTTTTTTTTTTTTTTTTTTTTTAATTAACCAACTTTCCTAAAGTCACCTAATTTTATGTGGAAGAGGCAGGAGTCGAACCCAGGTCCGCGCAGCACAGTACTGCATGTCTTTTTCACTGTGACACTCCACCTTGTGCTCAAGTGCCTAGCCCAACAGAGGGGCTCAGGGACTGAGTTCTGGAGCTCCGGCTGGTGTGATTCTCTAGGGCAGACCCTCAGGATAGTGGGTTTGAGAAGTCTCTCTGATGTCAGGGCCATGTCTTTAGAAAAGCGCACATGGTCTCTATACTTGGGGTTGGGGGCGGGTAGCAAAG
This sequence comes from Canis lupus dingo, assembly GCF_003254725.2. Classification (NCBI taxonomy): domain Eukaryota; kingdom Metazoa; phylum Chordata; class Mammalia; order Carnivora; family Canidae; genus Canis; species Canis lupus. The sequence goes on along the minus strand of NC_064261.1, from coordinate 24,055,017 downwards.
TTGCCTTCATGCCTCAGATGGTCTGCTCTTGCTGTCAGCTCTTCACTGCAAACTCCAGCTTCCTTTTTCTAGACCTGGGTCACCTCACAGGGTAGCTTCCATGTACCACAGTGTCAGTTTGGCCACCAGCTTCCTGTGGCTATAGGAGTCAGTATAAAGGATACAAATCTGGCCAGGTGACCGCCTCTTCTCAGAGCACCATCACCGGCCCCCACTGCCCACAGGATAAAGTTTAAACTCTGTTGGGTGGCAGGCAGACAAGGCCTCCATCATGAAGCTTCTGTGTCTCCAGCCCCTCCTTGTCATTCCCATCACACTTTGCTCTCCAGGCCCCAAATCTTCAACGTGCCCCACCCCCACCCTGTACATTTCTTCCTGCAAGGTCCTCTGTGGCTGCTTGTCTGTCTGCCTCCCAAGGACACTCTCTCGGGAGCACCCTGAGGGCAAGGCACTCACACCTTCCTCCTGCAGGCGGGCCTCTGCCTAGTACCTTCTCAGAGCTTTTGCTGAGTAAGTCATGAAGGGACATGTGAAGGATAAAACATTTATTTAGTTTCAAAGAGCCCAACATTAGGCCTCCAACATTAGGAATTTGGGGCTATGGAATAAGGCCAGCAAGTCTCTGGTTCAAGACCCTCAACCTAATTTCATCTAGCTCTTCACACTCTCATTATCCAGACCTATTTCCCTCCGGTAGCTATACAAATGTAGCATTGTTTGAAAGGTCATTAAGTAAAATGGTCATCTCGAAAAGCCATAGCATTTGGGACACTCCATTCCCTTCTTAGGCCTCAGTTACCCTGTCTGCACAGTAAGGGTTTGTCCTGGAGGGTGTTCTTCAAACTGTAGGTTAAGATCCATTCGTTAGTATGTAAGGGAATGAAACTAGCGGGAAGTAACCTGCCTAGGAAAACAGCTTGTGTCATACATCACAAGAGTGGGTATTGATATAAGTTGAACAGGTATCTATATGTTAGGACACATTGTAAGATGTACTTCTTGCTGTGGGTAACAAGCAGAGGAGTTTGATAGCTGTACTCCCTCTGAGCCCCAAGGATCTCAGCATTTAGAACCGCAAAGCAACTGGCCCCTCCATGCAAAGACCTGTTTGTGCTGGGTGAACCCCACTGCACTAGTCATCTGCGTCCCTTCCATTGTTCTTCAGTTTGACAAAAGGAAACACTGTAAGATAAAAATGGTAAGTCCTCTTCCTCCCAACTTCAGGCCCCAGGTATATACCCCAGCACAAGCTCTGCCTGCAGCCCAGTGTTCCTTGATTGGGGGGAGGGTGTGAGGCATTTTTTTCTTTTTAAGATGTATTTATTTTAGAAAGAGGAGAGAAGCAGAAGGAGAGGGAGAGCAAGAATCTCCAGCAGACTCCCTGCTGAGTGCAGATCCTGACACTGGGCTGCATCACAGACCTCAGATCCTGACCTGAGCCCTAATCAAGAGTGGGATGCTCAAGCTACTGAGCTACCCAGGTGCTCCTCCTTGTTTTTTTAATTGAAGTATAGTTGATACACAGTGTGACTTTAGTTTCCGATGTACAAAATAGTGACTCCATAAGTCTACATGTATGCTCACAAGCGTAGTTCCCATCTATTACCATACAACGTGTTACAATGCCATTGATGACGTTCCCTATGCATCCCTTTTTATTCCCATGACTTACTCATTCCCAAACTGGAAGTCTATATCCCCCACCCCACTTCACTCATGTTTGCCCACTCCCTTACCCAGCAACCATTAGTTTGTTCCCTGTATCTATGGATCTATTTTCTTTGTTCTTTTGATTCTGCACATAAGTACAATCATATGGGATTTAACTTACCTCACTTAGCATAATACCCTCTAGATCCATGCATGTTGTCATCAATGGCAAGATTTCATTCTTTTTTATGGCTTGAAATTACCAGATGCTCCTGGAACATCTTGTGCCATTCTTTTATGTCATTCTCTTTTATAATATTCTGCTGTATATATACCACTTCTTCTTTATCCATTCATCTACGGATTGACTTGGGTGGCTTGTGCATCTTGGACATTGTCAATAATGCTACAATAAAGATAGGGGTGCATATATATTTCTGAGTTAGTGTTATTGTTTTCTTTGGGTAAATACCCAGTAGTGGGTATTCGGATCATATGGTATTGGGTCAGATGGTAATACTATTTTCATTTTTTCAGGAACCTCCATGCCGTTTTCCACAATGGCTACACAATTTGCATTCCCACCAACAGTGCACCAAGGTCCCCTTCTCTCCACATCCTCACCAACATTTGTGATTTCTTATGTTTTTGAGTCTTGCGTTTTGAGTTTTTGAGCCATTCTCAAATGGTGTGAAGTGATAGCTCATTGTGGTTTTAATTTACATTTCCCTGATGATCAGTGATGTTGGTCATCTGTATTTTTTCTGTGGAGAAGTATCTGTTCAAGTCCTCTGTACATTTTAAATCAGATTATTTGGGGTTTTTTGGTGTTGAGTTATAGAAGTTCATCATATACTTTGAATATCAATCCTTTATCAGATATGTCATTTGCAACTATCTTCTCCCATTCCATAGGTTTTCTTTTCTTGTTTTGCTGATGGTTTTTTTCTGAATCCTTCCTTATATTTGCATGGAGGCCATGCTTCCCAAGGGTACTCCCAGCCAAGGATTGAACAGTCACGCTGCCCTCCCTCCCTTGGCTCACACTGCTCTGCACTCTCTCTCAACCTCAGTGTCTGTTTGTGTCTTAGCTTCTCACCTCCCCTCTCTGCCCTACACAGTTTGCCTCTCTCCTTCCCAAGCTCTTCTGAAGGCCAGTCCAGTTTGGCATTCTCATTCAACCAAGTTAAATCTGATTGGTGCCTAGACCCTACTTTCTAAATACCATTCTCCACGAAAACAAACCAGGGCTCATAGAGAAACTGTTGACTCCTGGGCTGGGAGGAAAATTACCAGATGGGCCTGGAACATCTTGTGCCAGACAGTAAGGAAGTGCTCCAGGAATGATGGCGGTGTGTCAAAGAGCACAGGGGCTACCTCAGACGAGCTCTCAATAGCCAACTCTGGTATCATAGGAGCACAAAATAATAGTAATATCTAAGAGACCATCCATAACGATAGAAAGATAATGGACTGAGGTACATAAATGGGGGAAAGAGACAATTTCTTTTTACAGCAGAATTCCCATTAATGGAGAAAGAACAGTGGAAATAGAAAAATCACTATTTGGTAAAAGCTATGGCAGTAACTGTTGCAAACAAGAATCCTCAAGGGATACTAAATTAGTGGGAAAAAGTATGAAGGGGATAGGATATTTATATAGTCACAAAGCATCTCCCCACAGAATATTTATTAATTACAAAGGAAAACAGTGACTTTATAGCAGAGAAACCTCAGGGAGACACCACTTTTACCAAGTGATCAAAATCATTATGACCGGTACTAGCCACACCAACACCGCCTGATACCGTATCCTGAGAAGGGCACATCACTTCTGTGGTATTCTTGCCAAAAATGCATGACGACTTCAATCTAGTAAGGAGAAAACAGTGAGATCTGTCCTACAAAAGAACTGGCCAAAGCGTTGCACTGAAAGGAGAGATGGAGGATTGTCCCAGGTAGGAGTGGAAGGGAACAGGACAACTAGATGCCGCGTGGGGTTTGAACGGGGTCCTAGACCAGAAAAGGATGCTAGTGGGACATTTGGCAAAATTCAAATAAAGTTAGTAGATGAGTGAACAGTGTTGTATCATTGTTAATCCCCTGGCTTTGGTCCTTCTACCGTGGTTAACATTAGGGGAATCTGAGCAGAGGGTGCTATCCTGGCAACTTTTTTGTAAGTCTAAATTTGCAAAATAAAAAGTCCACATGCTGGTCAACAGTCTATGGGATGGCAACCAACTTTCAACTGGCCTTCTGACCTATCAGTTGTTAGCACTGCCCACTGCTGAGAATGTTAAGCATTCTGAGGTCTCCTTCACTCCTGGGGGTGGTTGAAGAGGTCTGCAGGGTGGGGGTGAGGAGAATGGAGTGGGAGGGAGGTAAAGTGCATGAACTTGTTGGTGGGTACAGGACACTTACAGGTGTTCCTAACACCCTTCAGTAGGCTTGAAATGTTTTTAAATAAAAAATGCAAAGTAATATGTATGTGACAGAATTCAAACAGCACTTGAGTGAAGAGCAAGTCCTCTTCCTATCCCCAATTCCTCTTATCCTCCCCTACTCCAGGTAATCACAGTTACCAGGATTCAATGCACATTGCATATAAGCAAACAGGTATGTGGATTTCTTGCTTACGGAGGTTCTGTCTTACGTCAAGGGCAGCAAGGGGAGTCATGAAGATTGAGAACTAGGAAGTCTCCGCCAACAGGTGAAGGAGGCCCTTTTCTGTTGTGCTTCGTACTGAAAAAGAGAATAGATAGACATGTCTTGATACCATCAAACACATTTTTCATATTGCAATAGGTTGCAACCTATTAGTAGTTGAGAAAGTCAATTTTGTGTTTCATGATCATCATTTTTATTTTTTTTATTTTTTTCATGATCATCATTTTTAAAAAACAGAAAAGGAACAGACAATGGCAAGAGTACATCAACTGTAATGGAGCAGATAGTTTTGTGAAACTTGGCTGCAATGTAAAATATATTTCTTACTGAGGGTTGAGGTTAAAAAAAAAGTTTCAAAAAGCCTGCCCTAAACAACAACTGGCATAAGGCCAGAACCTGGATCACCAAGATGGCTTTTCCAGGGCTGCAGATCATGGGGCCTGTCACGTTCCCCGGAGCAACAAGGCAATAAATGTGCAGCCTGACTTCCTTGATACTGTGTGTTCAAACTAGCTGGTTAATGGGTAACGGGGAGCAACCACCACTTCGCTGCCCCACAGCGGGTGGCCTGGAGTGCAGGTAAGGGCGGCTCTCCTGCTGGTTGGCAAACCCTGGGGTAAGACCTAGTGGGGCGGGAATGGCTCCCCAGGGTGGGAAGCCCCCATAAGGATGGAGGCCCACCACCCTCTCCCCGCGCAAGATCTGCAAAGACAGAGCTGCCTGCTTAACAGTCAGGGCCCTGAGCACCAGTCCCCAGCCCCCAGCCCCCAGCCCCCAATGTGGGCAGCAAACCTGTGAAGGTTCAGGTACATAGTACACGCTTCAGGCTTCGGGGGCCACACGGTCTCTCATAATTGCTCAACTCTGATGTTCTGCACAGCAGTCCTGGACAGACATAACAAATGTTCCAGTAAAACTTCATGGACGCTGAAGTTAGAATTTTACATAATTTTGTTACAAAATAATCTCTTCGTATTTTTCAACAGTTACAAAATGTAAAACCGTTCTCGGCTCCCGAGCTCAACAAAAATCATAAAGCAGGGCACATCCGGCCGGCAGGCCAAAGAACTGGAAGCCTGACTTCGGACCTTGCCCTTTCCCTTCCCCCCCACCCCCCGGCCCGTCCCTCCCCCCGTCGCTCCCCCCGCCCCCGCCCGCTCCCCCAACCCCCAGACGCGGCGGGCGGCGCTGACTCACCGGCTGACTCAGCGGGAGGCGCGCAGCCGGCAGACGCCGGGGAGGGCAGGGAGGCCGGGGGCGGGGCCGGGGGCGGGGCCGGGGGCGGGGCCGGGGGCGGGGCCGGGGCCGGGCGTGCTGGCCGCAGTGCGGGCCGCCCTCCGCGGGAGCCGCCTTCCGCTTCCGAGCTCCGCGCCGCGGGACGGAGGGAGGACCGCCCGGAGGAGGACCGCCCGGAGGAGGACCGCCCGGAGGAGGACCGCCCGGAGGAGGACGCGGCGCACGGCGGCGAGAGGCAGGGCCGGAGGGAGAGCCCCGGGGCCGCGCCCCGCCCCCGCCCCTCGCCCCGCCCCCCGCCCCGCGCTCCCCGAGCCCTCGCCCTGCGCCCCGAGCGCACCCGGGCCCGGCCTCCCCAGCCTCCTCGGGAAGCCTTCCCAGAGGGCCTCCTGCGGGCTGGGTGACCTGTGGGAACCCCCGCCCTGGCACCCTCGGCGCTGCTCTCTGCCGGCCCGTTTGGGGTCTGGCTCCATCACTGGACCGGGCGCCCCTGGAACAGAGCGGCCCGGCCTCGTGGGCGCCGCGTCCCTCCGCGTAAATGGAGACGAGGGGGAGGGAAAGGATTCACGTGACCAACTTTAGAAATCCAGCCTGGGAGCCCCCCAAGCCCATAATACTATGTTAAAAATAATTATACACATACACGTGTATGTGTTACTTTAACTAGAAATATGAAAAGATGTATTTGAAATTATATACATTAGAACTATAAATATCATTAAGATATGAAAAATAGGGGCGCCCGGGTGGCTCAGTCGGTTAAGTACCTGCTCTGGCTCCCGTCGTGATCCCAGGGCCTGGAATCCGCCCCGCGGGAGGCTCTCGGCCCAGCACGGAGCCTGCTCCTCTTTCACTCTGCTGCTGTGTCTACTCGTACTCTTTCTCTCTCTCATTCTCTGTCAAATAAAATCTTTTAAAAATATATGAAAAATAGGTGTTTGGTGCAAATTATATTCTGTATTACTTGCCTTTGTGTTACATAAATGCTATTATGTAAACAATAGGATTAGTAACGATGGCAATCAGTAGGACTACTTTATGAGAAATATAAAAATAGTTACATGTTTCTATTCTTTAATACAGCAATTTATTTTAACTCATTGGATACTTAAAATTTGTATTAAGATACATACATGTAAAAAGCTACATATGGTATGATTCCATGACATTCTTAAATGACATTCTGCAAAAGGCAGAAGTATGGAGACAAAAAAAAAAAAAAAATCAGTAAGGGGCACTTGGATAGCTCAGTCCTTAAGCAGTCGGCCCTCAGGTCATGATCCCAGAGTTCTAGGACCTGGATCAGATAGCGATGGAGCCCCCGCATGGGGCTCCCGGCTCAGTCAGGAGCCTGCTACTCCTTCTCCCTCTGACTAGCCCCCCTCCCCACTCTCTCTTACTCTCAAATAAATAAAATATTTCCCCCAAAAAACGTCAGTAGTTGTCAGGGATGGTTGGGGGAGGCAGGGCTAAATAGATGAAGCACAGATGATTTTAGGGCAGTGGAAATATTCTATATGATACTATAATGATGGACACATCTCATTATACATGTGTCCAAAACCATAGAATGTACCACATTACGGGTAAACCCAAATGTAAACTATGGGCTTTGGCTGATTATGATGTGTAGGTTTATCACATTTATGACAAATGTACACTCTGTGGGGATGTTGATGATGGTTGGAGGGTTGAGGAGTATATGGGAAATCTCTGTACTTTCCCCTTAATTTGCTGTGAGCCTAAAACTGCTCTACAAAAATAAAGTCTTTCTTTTTTTAAGGATACATACATGTAAGACTTTTTAAGATTGTAAAAACAGGAAGACTAGTTAAACATAGTACCAATATTTAATAAAAAATAATGACATTTCTGTCCTATAATGCAGAGGAGAATTTTACCTCTTTCTTCTATTTCCTTGCCAGAAACCTTTAGGAAATCCTTCTCTAATGTTAGTGATCAAACTGAATATGGCCAACATAAAATTCTTTAACTTGCAGTGCTGCTCTTATTAAGCCCACATTACACTAATTCCTGCCATCAGTCCAATGTGATGGCATCAAGCTAACGATCCTCTCAACAAAATCACTTGAGCATGGAATACTTAGGATCTTACTAACAACAGCAGGTTTTTAGACTTGTACAGATTAGCTTCAAGCTCTCCAAAAATTCCCAACCTCTTTGTAACTATTAGTTGGTTAGAACAGCTTTTTGTCAGCTCCTTTGCATCTAAAGGAGCTGCATCCTTTTTAAACATTTTGAAGCACACTGGGTGTCATAAGTTAAAGTTTTCTTGTGCACTCTCTCTTGTGGGTATGTGTGTATGTGTCTCAGGGAAAATGGCTTTTATTAAAGCACAGAGATATCTGAACTTGTGATATTAAAGTTGGATTACAAGTTCCAGTCTTAGGAAAGAAGTGAGAAAGCCTGTTTAAACTGGTTGTCCTCTTCTGGTGACATTTTATTTATTTCCCCAAAACTGAGTCAGTTTTTATTCACGAGCTTTTGTTACTTCCTACACAGAACATTGAACAATGCAGGTGCATTCAGATTATCCTTTTTGAGGATTCTTCTGGCCTCTTCAAAGATCATCAAACAGTTTTGGAAGAACCATTCATAAATTTCCATTTGAATGCAATCCTTGTCTCCCTTCTCAGCATTATTTTTATTTTTATTTTTTATTTTTTTTTATTTATTATTTTTTTTGCAGTTTTATACCTTTATTTGACAATCAGCGATTAGTTCTCATCCACATTAACAGTCTGTAGATTTTTGAAAGTGGTGACAGGTACGTAGGTAACCAGCGTGTAGAGCTTGTTTGGTGAATCTTCATCCTCGTTACGTTTTCTGGACAACCGCACACTGATACGGTATGGAACATTCCTTATTCCTTTGGCCCAGACAGCTTTGTTGAGCCTGGTGTCAATGCGCACATCTGGAGTTCCGATCTCCTTCATGGCAAATTTCCGGATCTCTTTGAGTGCCCGAGGGGCACGCTTCTTGAAACCCACTCCATGGATACGTTTGTGAATGTTGATGGTGTATTCTCTGGTCACTACCTCGTTGATGGCAGAACGGCCCTTCTTCTTCTCGCCACCCTTCTTTGCGGGAGCCATTCTGCCGGGCCCTAGCTGGAAAGGAAGCTCAGCATTATTTTTAAATTAGAGGACATTCTTCTTGTCCTACACTTTGAAAATATGATTTGATGGTAGCCTAACTTTTTACCATCTCCTCCTCTATGACTAGCAATGATGACAGCCTGAATGTTAGACACACGCCTGAAGGAAACCGCCTCCTTCCATTTCTAAAACATCAAATAGCTCATTAAGGGATATTCCATGTTTTGAGGAAACTAAGAAATAACCAAACCTGTCATTGGGAAAAGCCTCAGTATCACAGGAAGCAAACCACATTCCTTGAACTGTGGGGGTACAAGGTGTGCAGGACATTTAGCAGGTAAGATCTTTTTGTTTTCTTTGGTAAGGGTTCATAGACTGAACAGAATTTGCAAAAATTTATACTTGCACTGTCAAATATGCAGACAGATGGTCAAAGTCTCCTTTGTATTTGTATATCATTGACATTTTAAAATATTTTTCTGGGGGCACCTGGGTGGTTCAGTGGTTGAGTATCTGCCTTTGGCTCAGGTCATGATCCTGGAGTCCTGGGATCAAGTCTCACATTGGGCTCCCCTTGAGGAGCCTGCTTCTCCCTCTGCCTGTGTTTCTGCCTCTCTCTGTGTCTCTCATGAATAAGCGAAATCTTTAAAGTAAATAAATTTTTTCCCTGAAGTTTCATTAAAATCCTCACAGAAATAAAAAAGACCATTTGAAACTCCACTTTTCAAATCAAAGTGCCTGAGAAGTAAGAGAGCATTTCTTTACTGCCATGATTGGACTCAGCCTTGGTGTACTATAGACAGCATGATTGTTGATGGGATCTGACGTGCTGTAAAGGGCCAGCACATCTGTTACCAGATTTCACCTATGGTTCATCCACAGGGTATTTCAGGTACAGCCTCTGAATGAATGTTCTTTACTTGGTGCCATAGAACAATCAGAGGAGTGATGCATTCAGCCACGTGGTAAGCCCATGCTAATTCAGCGGCTAGTATTTTCAACTGAGAATTGGTGTCACTGAGTAGACCAAAAAAAACCCCTTTTGATTAATTTAGAAGTACTTGCCTATTTCCTTGGGGACCTGTGGGATCAGTTTCTTCATGGGCTCCTACATTCTTTTCCCCCCACTCTCAGCCCAAGCCCCCAAGTCCTCTCTGCACATGCTGCAGTATGCCCTTTGTGACCATCTACCTCCCTAACACAGTTGTGTGTGTATCTAGCTGCTGCTGAAATAACAGTTGTTTAGCTTTCTGAATGACCTTGATGTCTGGTTCATGCTGGCATTAGTCCTCTTCTGGTAATCATGCTCATGTTCATCATCTGAACTCTTAAAAAACATGGTTGCAATATGCAATCATGTTAAAAATTAAACTAGCACTGTCTAGATACAAAGCATAACAGTTAATCCACAGGCAAAGTGGATGTTCGTGTTCCAGATTGCAGCGCACTATAGTCACCCAGTGGTGTGACAGTGGATGATGCATGATCACGAACTGCAGATTGTGGCTGTCAGCAGCGGCAGCAGGTACTAGCGAAATCAGTGCTGCTTTCAGCCCCCCTTGGGGTCACCTTTGTGTTTTGTACCTTTCCCCTAACCTTCTGTACCTATTAAAACCAGGAGTTTCATTCCAGGAAGAGCTTACCAGATGTTGGCCTTTTAGTGATAGAATCAGAATAGTCCCAGACAAACAGGGATGGTCGTTCACCCCAGCACATGCTTGTGGAATCAAGAAGTCAAAGATGTATGTACAATATGGTATGATCTTACTTACACATGGAATCTAAGATTCTATGAGTTCATCATAAATTCAAACACAAATCAGTTGTTCCCAGAGGTGGGGGATGTGAGGGAAGATGGTCAAAGGGGACATTGACATTTCCCATTATAAATAAGTTCTGGGGATGTAATGTGCAACATGGTAAGTATAGTTAATCATTCTGTATTATACTTATGAAAGTCATGAAGACACTAGATTTTTAAAAATCTTTTTTTTTAAAAAAATAATTTTATTTATTTATTCATGAGAGGCATAGAGAGAAAGGCAGAGACACAGGCAGAGGGAGAAGCAGGCTCCTCAAGGGGAGCCTGATGTGGGACTCCATCCCAGGACCCTGGGATCACGACCTGAGCCAAAGGCAGATACTCAACCACTGAGCCACCCACGCACACATCCCTAGATTTAAAAAATTCTTAACTCAGAAGAAAAATTGTAACTATGTGAGGTGATGGATGTCAACTAAACTTATTGTGGTGATCATTTTGCATATATATGTATATTACATCATATTGTATTCCTTTATCTAATACCACGTTATATGTTAGTTCCATCTCAATAAAAATGAAAAAAGTAAGTCTCAATATAAAACAATCAATGTTATTTCTATATACTAGCAACAAACTATTATAAATTGAAATATGTAAAATGCCATTTACAATAGCATTTTAAAAAACTTAAAATAAGTAGGGATACATTTAACAAAATATGTTCAAGATCTATATACTAAGAACTACCAAACATTGAGGAGACAAGTTAGCAAAGACCTAAATAAATGGAAATGCCATGCTAACAGATCAGAAGACCCACCAGTAAGATGTCTCTTCCCTCCAGATTGTTCTTTATAATCAACTCAAGCCCATTCAAAATTCTAGCAAGCTTTCTTGTTTTAAAGAAATTGATAAGCTGAGTCTGAAATGTGTATAAAAATGCAAAGGATCTAGAATAGCCAAAACAATTTTGAAAAATAATAAAGCTGGAAGATTTATACTACTTGATTTCATGACTTACTAGAGTCTAACAACAGCAATTAAGATAGTATGATAGAGGCAGAAGGATGAACAGATCAGTGGAGTGCAGAAGTAGACACATGCATATATGGTCAATTGATTTTTGACAAACTACCAAAGCAACTTAATGGGGGAAAGGATGGTCTTTTCAACACAATGCTGAAAACCTAAATATCCAGATAGAAAAAAAGTGAATCGACCCTGCCTCACATCATGTAAAAGATTTACAAATTCAAAATGCTTTGGAGGCCCAAATATAAAAGCTAAAACCATAACGCTTCTGGAAGAAATCATAAAAGAAAAACTTTGTGACCTTGGATAAGGCAGATTTCTTAGGTAGACCCAAAAATGCTAACCAAAGAAAACTGAAAATGGACTTTATCAAAATTTAAAACATTTGCTCATCAAAAGAAACTGTTAATAAAAGACAAACCAAAGCCTGAGAGAGAATTTTTGCAGAATACTTACATGACAAAGGACTTACTGCCAGAATATATAAAAATCCTCAAAACTCAATTTTTAAAAATAGGCCAAATATTAAAACAGACACATCACCAAAGAGGATACATGAATGGCAAATAGGCACATGAGAAGATGCCTAATATCATCAGTGATTGGGGAAATGAAATGAGATACTGCCACACACCTATTAGAATAGTTAAAAATAACAAAATAAAAAACCTGACCACACAAGTGCTGGGGAGGAAGCAGAACATCTGGAACAATCATATTTTGCTAGCGGAAATGCAAAATGGTACAGCCACTTTCTATAATAGTTTGTTTCTGTTCTTTAATAAAAGTAAATGTACTTACCACATGACTCAGCAATCCCAATCTTGGAGACTTGCCCAAGAGAAATGAAAACATATCCACACAAAGACCTGTACATGAATGTTCCAGAAGCTTTATTTAAAAATAGCCAAGAAGTGGTGAATGGGTAACCAATTGTGGTACAGCCATATAATGGAAACTACTCAGCTATAGAAATTAACTGATTTGCACATCCACATGGAAGGATCTCAAAAGCTTTATGTTAAGTGAGAGAAGCCAGTCCTAAAAGGCTACTTACTGTAGGATTCCATTTATATGCCATTCTAGAAAAAGTAACAGAAACCAGATCAGTGGTTGCTGGGGCTGGCGGTGGAGCACAGGGGACCTTTGGAAGGTGACAGGAATGTCCCATAAATCATAATTGTGGTGGTGGTGACATTATTACACGCGTTTGTCTGATCACCTAAGTCTCTGTCTACCTTGTAGAATATATTGAATTTAATTGTCATAACAACTGCCTGATGTGCATACTATTATTGGCCTCATTTTATAGATGTGGAAACTGAGGCTAACGGAAGGACCCAAGTTGTTTAAACCCTTGTTAGCCTGACACCACAGATGAGATCTTTGAATGCCCCACTGGGCGATGCCATCTCGGAGGTTTGGCTTTCTTTCTACTCCCGGCTCCAACTCCTCTTCCCCCCACCCCCACCCCTATACCTTTGCTTCTTACTCTCCGCCCACATCCTCACAAATGAGTAAATTCCCTGCACACAGATGTCCTTCTTCTCTCTGAATCACAGCTGGCTGTGGTACCCAATTCCTGCTCTGGCTTCAAGAGTTGGCCTGACTGAATTCAGGCCCAACAGGATGACTCACATGTAGGAAGGAAAACCCCAGTGTCAGACAAGGCAAATCAGCCACCAAGTGGCCACCAAGCCAGGTGAGGCTGCCCCTTGCAACAGCAGCCAGGACCCTTCCTGAGGACCAGAACAGTGGCCCCTGCTGGAAACCTGTTGCCAGTGAGCAGACACCTGGATTCCTGGCAGCACTCTCTAGGTGATGGCAGCCTTTCAGCCAGCACAAAGCCGGGGAATGGCTGGTGGGGGGGACCCTCCTTGCTTCGGGGTTCCCTGCACTGCCAGCTATGAGGAGGCCACGATGCAGGCACCCCTACTGCAGTGCCCCAGCAGGCCAATAAGCATGAGGAGCTCTGCAAGAGGAATCCTCCTGTCCTCCTCTGGGCAGCCTTCAAGGCCCCAGCACTGGTCACTTTTCCAACTGCAGTTGCCCTGGCTCTTCTAGATGCCAATGCCTTGGGCATCTGAGCTGGCTTGGATGTGGGTGCCTCAGGCAGAGTACATGATCCATGTTCAGGTTCAGTGTGTGTCTCCCAGTGCTCACAGTAGACTGAGGGCTCTAAAGCTCTACTCCTGGGGGTTGGGGTAGAGAATCTGATTGGCTCCTGGGTCAGGTGACTTTCCTGGGCAGGCCTAGAGGCCAAAGGGGCAGGGTACATGACCCTGCAGGGGTTCTGGCTTTGAGGGGTGTGGTCAACCCTTTAGGGGAGCAGGTATAGTAGCAGGAAATGGATGATGACCCCACACAGTGGGTACAGGGAAGCAAGATGCCTAATAGATGTCGACAGACTTAAGGACTGGACCTTGTACTTCTGCTATTCTCTTTCCCAGCATCCCAGGAGCCTTTCCAGAACCCAGTTTGCTTTTCTCACTTGTTTACAAAGGTGGCCAAGAGGTGCCAGGAAGCCTGTCACTTAGCAGCTTGGTGAATTTGGGCAACTAATAACAGATTTCTGAGCATCCTCATCTGCAAAGTAGAGATGATAAGAGTGGCTATGTGCCATTGTGTTGGGGCAGTTACAGGAGCCGTTGGAGCGAAGGGCCTAGCTGAATGGCCAGCATTCACATGGCTGGGACTCTTAGAGGTGTATCTTTTCATCACAGGAATTGGAAATTGGGATGGTGCGTCCCTGTGTAATTGACAGTGTTTCTATTATACTGCCCCATAAAATAGGTACATCTTATAATTAATGGCATCCGAGATTTGGTGAAATATGGAATCATTACCAGTTGTGCTAATCTGGGGAAAACTACAATGTCTCTGAGTAAAAATGTCCCCATCTGCAATATAGACACAATGTTCCTCCTTCAGCCAGCCACTTTGAGGTCAAAATGAGACTGCACTTGTAGACAGTTTGACACTGCCCATCCCTCACCTCCCTCCCTCCTGGATGGCACCAATTGGTGGACAAAGGTGGGCTTTGGGCAAACAGGGCCATCCTGAGCCAGGAGCCTGTTTGTTTATCTGTGGAGGGGGAGGCCTCAGCACTGAGGGCCAAGCAAATATTTGAGGTTATGGATTAACTCACTCAAAGTCCAGGCTGTCATGGCGGTGGGACAGCAACCGAGCACTTTCTTCCCGGCCCACCCCAGTAAGTCCACTTCGTGGCAGGTTTGGTGAGGAGGATGGAGGAGGGATGAGCAGATGTTAAGGTTGAATCCTCCAGCCAGGGTTCCAGAGGCTGTCTAGGGCTTGGGCGAATGGGAACTCCGGGCTCTGCCACCAGCCAGGCCAGGGCGCTGGCTGGCATTCCTCAGGCCTGGGTGCCACAGTCCAACGGACCTTCTTCCCAGACTTTGAGGCAAGTGGAAGTCATCTGAGGACTGCCAGGGCCCAGGGATGTTGTCAGGGCCAGCTTGGAGCCCAGGACTCTCCATTCTCCCCACCTGATCCCCACCTCTACACCTGGGGGTCTGATTTAAACAAAAGTCAGCAGCAGCCACCAAGGGAGTCAGTGAAGATGGAAAGTCAGGTCAGATGGAGGGGGGGGGGGTTGCAGATGGGACAAGCAGGTTGATCCACCAGGCTTGGAGGCAGTGGAAGGCTCACTCCTCAGTTTCCTGTCACCAGTGCTACTGATGGGGCTCTGTGGGACACCCAATAGTTTGGGGCAGGGGATAAGAATCCAGGCCTGGAGCCACATGGGCCTGGGCTCAGATCCTAGTTCCGTCATGTCCTGATTGTGGGTTCTCAGTAAGCCACTTCCCTTCCCTAAGCTTCAATGTGCCCTCTATGAAATGGGGTGATGGCATCCATACCTCCCTCATGGGCATTGTGAGCTTTAACTGAGATAATAAGAGCTAATATTTCCTGAGCATCTGGTGTGTATAAGCCCTGTCTTAAGAGCATTCTGTGGATTAACTCATTTAATACTCACAATAACCCCATAGGGCAGATATGCAATTTTTCTAACCAGGAAACTGAGGCATGGAACAGTTAGGTATCTTACCCCGTGTTGTTGTCCTGGAGCTGGGATTTGCATCAAGTAGTCTGACTTGGTGGCTGGCCTTCTACACCATGCACAAATTGCTTGGAAAACACCATGAATGTCCAATAAATGTTAGTTCTGACTCTTAGGCTGGCTCTTAGATCAGTGAAGGCACCGCCCCCTGACCCGCACAAAGAACAGGGCCAAGGAAGGTACTTGCCATGGCCCTTTTGTACTGAGGCCCCTTGGATCTTCCCTAGGACTCCGTGCCCTTTCCACTTTTTCTCTTCACCCCTCAAACTCTGGGCAACTGCTGTGACCCTAGCCCTACCCGGGCAAGGACCCCAAGGTGCCAGTGACTGTCTGGCTACTGAACAGGGATCCCCCAGCCGCAGCCCTCACATTCAGCTCCCATCTGGGGACCAGGCAGCAGGCAGAACAGGAGCTGGTGGGGCTGCTGGAAGCTCAGAAGTCCTCCTCAGACAGGTGTCAGCAACTCCAGAATGTGGCAGCTCGCAAGCCTCTCGCTATTGTTGACCATCTGCGGAACTTGCAGCACAGCAGCTCCTCCTGGTAAGGCCACTCTCCTCCTTCGCTGGGACCTGTGGGGCCTTGGGGGCAGCCTTCTCTGGAGCCTGTGCAAGGACCTCTACCTTGCAGCCTCTCTTCTGAGCCTCAGTGTGACATGAGAGGCACTGTGGGGAGGAACTGCCTGACAGTCCCCTGCTGGCCAGTTCTTGGCATCCAGCAGCTGCCCCCATCTGGGCAGGCGGGTAGGGGGGTGGTGGTACCTGTGACAGCAGAGTACTGTGGTAAAAGCTTGGAGCCCCTGGAGGGCAAGTCCTGAAGCTCCTTCCTCCAGTCTGGGAGTGGGCTGCAGAGTCCCCAGGGCCTTTCTCCTCCCCCTACTCACTCCTTCAGCTGTGAAAGCCCCATGAGGCCACCACCCAAGCTGCTGCCACAGGGCAGCCTCCCTTCCAAGGCACGTGTACAGTGACTGCCCTGCCCCATCCCTCCCTGAGCTCCCCCTCCCCCCTCCACCCCAACCAACAGGGTGTGCAGCAGCCCTGAGGGGGAATGAGCTGCTGGCATCTTCCTGAAGCTCCCCACCACACACTCATTCTGTTGCTGGCATTTGAGCCTCTTCTTGAGCTGCTTGTCTGCCTGGGGTGCCCACCGACTCCCACCCGTGATCCACTTGGCTCCTATGACCAGACTTGGGTCAGATGCCTTCCTTTCCTGGCCTTTGCACTCCCCTGACTTGGTCTCTCCACCTCAGCATGGCCCAACAGACTCCTCTCAGAACCCAAGAGACAGGTCTGCTGTCTTGCAGGTCTGCCCAGCAGAGGGGAAGGCAGAGGAGTTGCTCCACTGAGGGAGGTCAAGTAGAGGTGGGGAGGGAGGAGGGATGGTGTCAACAGAGGGTTGCACAGGGGTACTCTGAGAGTAATGAGACGGGGGTGATGGTCCTGCTAATAACAACAGCATACCACCAACATGTGTCACTGGGCGCTGTTTGACACCATTATCTCATTCTTGTGTTTGGATGAACAAACAGGTTTAGAGAGGCAAAGGCAGTGGCTCAAGGTCCCATGGAGGTCAGGCTGGGTCCAAAGGGAAGGCTGTCTATCCAGTACACGCACTTTGAGTGGCCAACTCTCCCATCCTTCAAGGCTGGCTATCCACTGTGTGTGGAGGAAGAGAGCAGATGAGCTGGGTTAAGTCCTGAAGGCCTGAGACAAGAACACCTCTTGGGGCTCAGCACAGAGTGGCCCCTACCTCAGACCCCTCCCTCTAAGTGAGCTTCCCCTCTCTCCAAACCAGGCTCAGTGTTCTCTAGCAGCGAGAGCGCCCACCAAGTCCTGCGGATTCGCAAGCGTGCCAACTCCTTCCTAGAGGAGATCCGGGCAGGCAGCCTGGAGAGGGAGTGCATGGAGGAGATCTGTGACTTTGAGGAGGCTAAGGAGATTTTCCAAAATGTGGATGACACAGTAAGGCCATCCAGTGGCTGGGTGCAGGCTCAGGGGTCGGCTGGTGGCCAGCAGGGGTCTGGAGGAACAAGCTGGTGCCCCAGTGCTGAGGCCCTCTTGGGAGTCTGGGGAGGCAATGGGCACCAACCCCTTCTCCATTCAGCCTGCTGTGCGTGGTGTGGGGGTGAGTGGAATGAAGAGGACACTGGCCCTATGGTCTTGGTCAGGCACATGTGACTGCAAGGAACAGAACTCTGCAATTAAAAAAAAAAAAAAAGAACTCTGCAATTAACTCCAGGAATAGAGAGTTTGGGGAATCCTTAGGCTGGGATTCCCAAAAACCCCACTGAAGAAGTTCAGCCTGCCATCTGCCCAAAACTGGCCACTACAGCCTCCCCTGTTCTCTGTGACCAAAATGCCCCTTCTCTGTTTCCAGCCATGCACCTGCAGATCAGGGTGTGTGTGGCCCAAGACTCCCTGATGTCTGTCTACATACACTCCCTCTGTGCCTCAGTTCAAATTCTCAAAGGGCAAAATCTGATTGCTCAGGGGATCAGAAGGAAGAGTCCAGGTCCTCTCTGACTCCTGGAGCCTGATAGTAGCAGCCCTGAGGTGGAAGGATGGATTGTGAAGGGAAGTAGCTCTCTGATACAAGGCTCAGACCCTGCATCCCCAGGGGCTTACTTGAGCAAGTAAGACCAGGAGTTGTGCTCCCACCTGGGGTTTCATGCTAAGCTGTCTGTAGGGATGCCCTTCCTTCCCGTTTAGTGCTTCCAAGGCTAAGGGGGCAGCTCTGCTCTGCCCCTTCAGCTGCTACCTCCTTGCCTCAATCCCCACTGCCTCTTTCAACACACACCCAAAAGACTTTCTGCAGCCACAATCTGAGCACCTTACCTTAAGTCTCCTAGGCCCAGCAGGGCAGAGCCACTGCTACAGTGCTTGATGCTGTAGGCATCCAGCCATGGATCTCAGGTGTGGCGTCCCAGATCAGTAGCAGCAGTGGCAGGGACTTGGATAGACAAGCAGATCTTCTGAACCAGCAATCAACATCTGACCAACAAGGTCTCAACTCTGAGAACACTGGCTTAGGGGAAGACCACATACAGGAGAGGCCCAGAAAAGCCTAAAGGAGTGATGGGGGTTGGAAGGAGGCAAAGCTGCTGGGTGGGGGATTTGGGTCCCTTCCCTCAAACAGTCCATACCTTGGGCTTCCAGCTGTGTTTGGGGGGTGGGGATGGAGGGGTGCATGGGATGTGGGTGGAGATGGGCCACAGGCGACAAGGAGTGTGGCCATCCTCCGGGCAGCTTCACCAGCGGCTGGCAGCAGGCAAGCAGGGAGGGCTAGAGCCCTCTTGTCCAGAAGCCCTTCCCCCTGCAGCCCCACCTGGGCCAGACTCAGGAGGCGCCCCACGGGCTCCCCCATGCACAGAGGAGCTGATGGCCTAAGACCCTGTCTCTGTTCCTCCACAGCTGGCTTACTGGTCCAAGTATGTCGGTGAGTGCGCTCTAGATCCCAAGCTGCCGCGCCCCCGCCCCGCTGGGGTCCCCGAGCTGCTGCAGGGGCCGGGAAAACGCGGCACAGTGACGCCCCTCCTCCCATGTCGCAGACGGGGACCAGTGCGCGGCCCTGCCCCCGGAGCACGCGTGCGATAGCCCGTGCTGCGGACACGGCTCCTGCATCGATGGCATCGGTGCCTTCCACTGCGACTGCGGCCGGGGCTGGGAGGGCCGCTTCTGCCAGCACGGTGAGGGGGGGGCGGCGGGGAGGGGAGGCGGGGGCCAGGAGGGAGGGGGCGGGGGGAGCGCCGTGCCACCGGCCCTCCTGCTCCTCCTCCCCCCCATCCACCCAGAGGTGAGCTACATCAACTGCTCGCTGGACAACGGCGGCTGCTCGCACTACTGCCTGGAGGAGGAGGGCGGGCGCCACTGCAGCTGCGCCCCGGGCTACAGGCTGGGGGACGACCACCTGCAGTGCCAGCCCGCAGGTGAGCCCCACCCCCCCTGTCCCGGTGCTGGGATGGGCACAGGGAGGTTCCCTGGGAGGGGGCGAGAAGACCGGCTGCAGGCTGCACCGGGGCTCGGGGTGCAGTCAGCCCTTGGGTCACTTGCCCTCGCTGGCCTGCCGTCCTCCAGGTGCCCCCGCTCACCCTGGGGACAGTTCTGGAGGAGCATGAGCCCATAGGGAGCTCCTCTCCCAAACTCGGAGCAGCTGTAGTGGACCAGGCCTCCAGCATCTTCCTCCATCTACCTTGGATGGCTTTATTTTCTGAAGACACCTTGTCCAGCTTGGCATCCCAGTTCCCCTCTCACCTTTGGCTTCTCTGAGGAGAGACAGGAACCAGAGACAGGAGAGTCTGCCTTCTTTTCTTTTTCCTTCCTATACATTTTAAATTTTATCAAAATTGTATATGCCCTAGGAAGTGAGAATTTTACAGCTCTTATGATGAATTTCAGCAGGTTGCTCCTCAGGGTGGGTTTTTTTTGTCATTCGCTGTACAGTGCCCTTGGTGGGCCCTTCTCAGGTGGGATATCTACCGCCTGGGCACATTTCCTTAGTCATTTCTTTGATACTCTCCTTCCTGCTGTGTCTCTGTTCTGTCCTGGTTCTCCTGTGACTCAGATCTCTTTCCTCTGGGTTGCTCTTCTAGGTTTGTTATTGCTTCTGTTTTCCACCTCTTTGACTTCGTGTTCTTCTTTCAGGGGATCTTCCACAACGTTATATTCCAATTCTTTTACTGGGAAGAAATATCTAACATTTTATTCTGAATTAGAGATTCACAGGAACCTACAAGGAAATGCCTGTGCACCTGCTGGCCTGTGGGTTTTCCTGCGGGACCATCGGGTGGCCCAGGTCACTGGCAGAACCCCTACTGCCCAGTTCCTCAGGTCTCTAGGCCATTTCCTAAGAAGAATCTTCCAGGCTCATGTTTGAGTGGGCCCCGCCTGCCTTCCAGGCCCCTGGCGTCTGCCCAGTCTGCAGATGGCTGTGTGATTCCCCCGGTCAGCCTTGCACATTGCTCTTTCCTGTGGCTGGAGTCCCAGATCACAGCCTCTAACTCAATTCACCCTGTGCAGAGAATACACCTATGGTCTTTTACAGGGCTGAGAGGAGAATCTAGCCACTGGGCACCTGGGACAGGGGTCTAGGGCTCTAGCAGTTTCCTTTCCAAACTCAGCATTCCTGTCTAGTCCTACCTACCCTGTGTCCTTCAGAAATACTGAGGCTTCTGGAGGGGTTCTGTAATAAAAGCAGTTTGCTGCTGGAATCCTCTATTACTGGCTAAGGTTTTTGTTTTCTCAGTCAGCCATATCAGTTACCATGTCCAGCTTCTGGATTTTTGTGGCTGTTATCTGTCTCTGTTCTCTACCGCTAAGCACTTCCCCTTCTGATGGCTGCCCACTGCTCCTATTATCAAACCTAAATGGCGCATCATGAACAGATGCTGGAAGCCCTCCCATCCCTCAGTTCTCTGTCCTGTGCTCTCTCTTGACAGAGGACCTCACAACTATGCACAGAGCTACTTTGGGGGCTCTCCAGGAATGCCCACCACTTCCTTCCCATAATTTTTTACATGTGTTAAGGGCTTGATGGCATCCCAGCCTGAGACTTTACTTATGTTGGATTACTCTCAGCAGTCCTGGGTATACTGAACTCTGAGAAGTTTAACCACCTGTCCAAGGACACACAGAGAGGTAGTGATGCTGCTTGGCCTGGCTCTTACCATTAGGTGGCATGGTTTGTTGACTGACCAACTAACCAGAGAGGATTTGCAGGTTATTGGCCTTGGGTGCCTGAGCATCACATACCCCTTTAACCCTACAGGTGGAGCAAACTAGCCTGCAGGCAGGAAGTGGGCAAAGATGAGAGGGCAGTCTTGGGGAGTAGTGCCTGGCAGGAACTCACTAGCTTCCCTCTATCTTCAGTGAAGTTCCCTTGTGGGAGGCCAGGGAAGCAAATGGAGAAGAAACGCAAGCACTTGAAACGTGACACAAACCAAACTGACCAAATAGATCCAAGGCTCGTCAATGGGAAGGTGACCAGAAGGGGAGAAAGCCCCTGGCAGGTGAGAGGAGAGGCAGCTGTTGAGCTGTTGGGTCAGGAATCACTGAGCCCCTACTGGGAATTCCTGGTCAGGATGTACAAATGGAGAGAAGGAATGCTGCTTTCACTTAGGGTGGGGGTGGGGGGTGGGGGGTGCGGAGGGGCTGTGCCGGGAAAGCTGGAGGTCCCTGGTGGGAGTCATGACTGGGGCAGGGTGGGTGGAGCACAGGGGCATGGAGCAGATGTGCAGGAAGGCAATAGTTTTAACAAAGAGCTGGAAAGATCATGTGCTGCATGTGGCATTTTAGACAGAGGCCTAATGGGAGAGATGTTTTGCTTAAGAAAAGTGGGGAGGGGAAGGTTGACCCTGAGGTACCTCTCCAGCCTCATCATGGACACTAACACTTATTTGATCCCAGGCAATGGGGGATACAGAAATCAATAAGCAGGGCAATCCCCTGGGGGGCTCATAGACCCAGGGAGGGTCAGGCCTCTAAACACAACCACTCGGTGGGACCTACAAGGATGGCCAGCAGGATAGGGGCTGATGCAACCCTCAGGGGGATACTCAACGTAGCCTTCAGGCTTCAAAGGCATCTTAGAGAATTTGATCCTGGCCTGAGCCCTAAGGGTGAGTAGAACACTCTGGGTGCTGCTAAGGGTGACTACAGCAACAGTATGAGCAGAGGCACAGATATGCCCTGCAACAGGCCAACTCTGTAAAACAAGCAGAAATAGAAAATGCCAGTGAAGGACCATAAGTCCATGCTTATGTGACCAGGGAACCCAGGAAAATCCACCTATGCAGCTAGTGCCTCAGGCTTAAGGACCATACTGGGGACATGCTGAAAACCACGGGCCCTGACTTAGAGTATCAGGGGTACTGTTGTGATGTCACTGCCCACTCTCATTCCAGGTGGTCCTGCTGGACTCAAAGAAGAAGCTGGCCTGCGGGGCAGTGCTCATCCACACCTCCTGGGTGCTCACTGCGGCCCACTGCATGGAGGACTCTAAGAAGCTCATCGTCAGGCTCGGTGCGGGCTGGGGCCAGGCAGGAGGGGGCCACCAGAGGCCTCAGGGAGGGGTGGCACCAGACAGGCTAGCCAGGTTTTGGGTGCTTGAGCTCCATGGAAGGTGTCTGGGGTGAAGAGGCTTGTGTGTGCCCCCCAGCCACTCCTGTGGTAGAATTTTAGGCAGAGTGACACCTGATATTTGGTAGGTAGGGGATTCTCTTCAAATCTGGTGCCCAGGTGTTTACACACATATGTTTGCAAAGTGAGTGGGGGTGGCTCACACAGACACACTTGTGTCTGCACTCCCACTCCCATGACACAGGCTGTGTGTGCAGAGCTCCAGCACCATTAGGTGCAGAGACCCACAGGGCATCTACATGGCCTGGTCTCAGAGCCAGGCTTCACACAGACTGATGAGAACAGAGCTGGGCCACAGAGGCCCAAGCATCTTCCCTGCTTCCCCCAGCTGCTCCCTGCAGTGGTCCAGGGCCACAAGCCCAGCCCCACTCTATCAGTTTCTGGCAGGGGCTCCCCACTGTTGATGCAGGAAAGAAGGAAAAGGTACATTGAAAATGACCAAATTCATATTCCTTCCAATTACCTCCAGCACAACCAAAGACCATTTGCCTCCAGTGGCGCTCAGTTTAGGATTTCCAACTACCCCACCCCTCTTCTCTCACCCCTCCAGGAGCCACCAACCTTGCTGGAGACAGCCTTGCTGTCTCTTGTGTGTAATCCAGACCTTTCTTCCCTGGCAGAGCCTGTGTCCTGTTGGTCCTCTCTGGGTCTTGCTGCTCTTGCTCCATCCCCATCGTGGCTTGTCCTTACCTCACCCTCAGGCCAGCACCACTCACAGGAGAGTCGTATCTCTCTACTGTGGTTGCTCCATATTCCCTTTTGTGGCTCCAGTCTATGTCCCAGGCTTCCCTGCTGACTGCCCACTGCTGCTGGCTTGCCAGGCCTCACTGCTCCATCAGTGAGCGAGTCCTGAATTCCAGCGTTTTGCCCCTTGAGGACTGACACCACAGCGGTTACGCTGGCAGGGATCTGAGGCATGGACTCGTGGCCCTCATGATTACAGTGCCTGGGATACACAACCACTCTGACTGCTCCTCTGCCCTGCAGGGGAGTACGACCTGCGGCGCTGGGAAAAGGGGGAGATGGATGTGGACATCAAAGAGGTCCTTATCCACCCCAACTACAGCAAAAGCACCACAGACAATGACATCGCACTGCTCCACCTGGCCCAGCCTGCCATCTTTTCGCAGACCATCGTGCCCATCTGCCTCCCAGACAGTGGCCTTGCAGAGCGTGAGCTCACCCAGGTTGGCCAGGAGACCGTGGTGACTGGCTGGGGCTACCGCAGTGAGACTAAAAGAAACCGCACCTTTGTCCTCAACTTTATCAACATCCCTGTGGCCCCGCACAACGAGTGCATCCAGGCCATGTACAACATGATATCTGAGAACATGCTGTGTGCGGGCATCCTTGGGGACTCACGGGATGCCTGTGAGGGGGACAGTGGGGGGCCTATGGTTACGTCCTTCCGTGGCACCTGGTTCCTGGTGGGCCTGGTGAGCTGGGGCGAGGGCTGTGGGCGCCTCCACAATTATGGCATTTACACTAAAGTCAGCCGCTACCTTGACTGGATCCACAGCCACATTAGAGGTGAGGAGGCCTCCCTCGAGAACCAGGTACCTTAGCATCCCTCAGGCTTGTGTCTGAACCCCAGAGGCCACTCATGGAGTGGGGGCTGGATTGCTGAATGGCAATATTTGAAACATTAAAGAGGACATGTGACAAGCATACCAGCTACAGTTCTGTCTGTTGTTGCATCCCTTTTCTGGACTGTTCTGGAGGGAAGTAACATTTGTGGAGCATCTACTGCATGTCTCACATATTATGAACACAATCTTATCTAACGCCCAAAGCAAGTCTGTGGGATGGGAAATAGTAGTAGGTCCAAGTCTGGTGGGATCTGAGGCTGATAACATTTGGAGGGGGCTCTCTTTCTGAAAAATAAAAAAAAGTTGACAGTAAAACTGTGAGAGCTTCTCCCAAGGCCCTGGAAGGAGCCTGCACAAAACACAGATCTGGAAGCCAGAGCTTTACAGTAAACCCAACAAGACAGTGGTTTTGAACTCCTATTACAGAGGAGGAAACTGAAGTTCAGGAGGGTTTATGTGGTGGAATCAGGATTCAAATCTAGATCTGACTCCCAAACCCCTGTGCCCCTGGTCTGTTCTCCACTGGTCTTGACGGGCAGCTGTGTTGAGCACCTGCTGGATGTGGAGTCCATTATCAGTCCATTGGGGAAGTAGCTAGAGACTCAGAAGGTACTGTTTCCGCTCAGAATGAGCTCATAGTGTAGTTGGGGAAGCTGTTGAGGAACCATTTCACACGATCATGAACAGCAGTAAGCAAAAGATTCTATCTTGACCCAACCTTCTAGGCAAAACTGAATGAGACAGAGAAAGAAGTGAGGATGTACCAAATAAAAAGGGATAGAGGTGAGACAAGCCAAGACAATTAGTCTAAAGTCATACAAGTAATCTAACACTGTGTGGCCTTGGCCAAGTCATTATCTTCTCTGGGCATCAGTAAAATAAAGGGATTTTATTTTTAAAAACAGATACTTAAAGTCTCTAGAAATGGTCCTAAAGGCAAACAAAACAAGAACAAAGATACGTCCTTTAAACCAACACAAGAAAACTTGATCTGTCCAACAGAAAATAAGGAGAATAAAAATATATAAGTAGCAGACATAAATACATTGTGTTCCTATATAATAACAATGAACATGTGCAAATCAAAATTAAAAATACCACTTCCAACCACCCTCAAGAAATTGAAGTACTGAGACTTAAATTAAACACACAACTATGGCTACCCGATTTTTTACAAAGGTGCAAAAGCAATTCAGTGGAGGAAGGAGAGACTTTTCAACACGTGAAGTTGGTACAGTGGGGCATCCATCCACCAAAAAATTGAACCCAATCTAAGTCTTACACCTCATACAAAAAGTAAATCAAAATGGACATAAACTCTAAAATGAGACAAGAAGAAAGTACAGTTAACGGAAACTATGGAATAAGATGGAAATAATGATAAATGTAATTAGGTTAAACTTACCAATTAAAAGAGAGAACTGACATGGGCCAGATGGACTTAACAGGTATATTCAGAACATTTCATCCTAAAGCAGCAGAATACACATTCTTTTTAAGTGCACATTGAACATTCTCCACAGTAGATCACATACTGGGTCACAAAACAGCCTTCAACAAATACAAAAAGACTTAGATCATACCATGCATATTTTTCAAACCAAAACATTATGAAACTTGAAGTAAGTCACAAGAAAAAATTTGGAAAGACCACAAATTAAAAGAACAAATTAAAGAACAAAGACCACAAATTAAAGAACATCCTACTAAAGAATGAATGGGTCAACCAGGAAATTAAAGAAGAAATTAAAAAATACATGGAAGCAGATAAAAATGAAAACATGACTGTCCAAAACCTTTGGGATACAGCAAGGGCAGTCCTACACAACCTAATATTACACCTAAAAGAGTTAAAAAAGGAACAGCAAATAAAGCCTAAAGCCAGTAGGAGAAGGGAAATAATAGATTGGAGCTGAAATCATATACAAACAAAAAAACAGAACACATCAATAAAACTAAGAGTTGGTTTCTTGAAAAAATTAATAAAATTAATAAACCCCTAACCAGACTTATCAAAAAGAAAAGAGAAAGGACCCAAATAAATAAAATTACAAATAAAAGAGGACAGATCACAACCAACACCACAAAAATACAAACATATTTTTGTACGTACTAGAGAATATTATGAAAAATTATAGCCAACAAACTGAGCAACCTGGAAGAAATGGATAAATTCCTAGAAACCTACAAACTACCAAATCTGAAACAGGAATAAGCCCATAACCAACAAAGAAATTGAATCAGTAATCAAAATTTCACAACAAAGTGTTTAGGCCCAGATGGCTTCCCAGGAGAATTCTATCAGACTTTTAAAGAGTTAATATTTGGGAACCCTGGATGACTTAGCACTTGACTGTTTGTGTTGAGCTCAGCAAGAGCTGAGTCTGGATCTGGTCCCAGATCCCTGGAATAGAGTCCCACATCAGGCTCCCTGCATGGAGCCTGCTTCTCCCTCTGCCTGTGTCTCTGCTTCTCTCTGTCATGAGTAAATATATAAAATCTAAAAAAAAAGTTATGGTGAGAGCAGCTCTCACTGTTTCCCCATTGAGGATGATATTAGTTGTGGGCCTTTCGTATAGGGCCTATATGATGTTGAGGTATGTTCCATCTGCCTGATGCAGGACTTGATCCCAGGACTCTGAGATCATGTCCCAAGCCAAAGGCAGACGCCCAACCGCTGAGCCACCCAGGCGTCCCTCACCATAACTTTTTTACATAGTACTGGAAGTAGTAGCCTCAGCAATCAGACAACAAAAAGAAATGAAAGGCATCCAAATCAGCAAGAAAGAAGTCAAACTTTCACTATTTACAGACAAGTTACTCCATGTAGAAAACCCAACAAACTCCACCAAAAAATTGCTAGAACTAATATATGAATTCAGCAAAGTCACAGGATATAAAATCAATGTATAGAAATCTGTACATTGTTGCATTTGTATTCACCAATAATGAAGCAGCAAAAAGAGAAATCAAGGAGTGGGTCCCATTTACCATTGTACCAAGAACTAGAAGATACATGGGAATAAACCTAACCAAAGATATAAAAGATTTGAACTCTGAAAACTAGAGAACACTTATGAAAGAAATTGAAGAGGACACAAAGAAATGGAAAAGCACATGGACTGGAAAAACAAACTTTACTAAAATGTCTATACTACCCAAAGCAATCTACGTATTCAATGCAATCCCTATCAAAATACTACCAGCACTTTTCACAGAGCTAGAACAAATAATCCTAAAGCTTGTATAGAACCAAAAAAGACCCCGAATAACCAAAGCAATACTTAAAAAGAAAAGAATAGCTGAAGGCATCACAATCCCAGACTTAAAGCTATATTACAAAGCTGTAGTTGTCAAGACAGTATGGTACTGGCACAAAAACAGACACACAGATCAATGGAACAGAATAAGAAAACCCAGAAATGGACCCTCAACTCTATGGTCAACTAATCTTTGACAAAGCAGGAAAGAATATTCAATAGAAAAAAGACAGTCTCTTCAACAAATGGTGTTGGGAAAACAGGAGAGCAACATGTAAAAGAATGAAACTGGACCACTTTTTTATACCATACACAAAAATAAATTCAAAATGAATGAAGGACCTAAATATGAGATAGGAAGCCATCAAAGAAGAACACAGGCAACAACTCTTTGACCTCAGCATAGCAACTTCTTACTAGACATGTTGTCAGATGCAAAAGAAACAAAAGCAAAAATGAACTATTGGGACTCCATCAAGATAAAAAGCTTCTGCACAGCAAAAAGAAACAATCAACAAAAACTAAAAGGAAACCTACAGAATGGGAAAAGATATTTGCAAATGACATATCTGATAAAGGGTTAGTATCCAAAATCTATAAAGAATTTATCAAATTCAACACTCAAAAAACAAATAATCCAGTTTAAAAATTGGCAGAAGACATGTATGGACATTTTCCCAAAGAAGACATACAAGTGTCAACAGAGGCATGAAAAGATGCTCATTATCACTTATCATCAGAGCAATACAAATCAAAGCTACAATGCGATACCACCTTACACCTGTGAAGGCTAAAATTAATGGCTAAAATTAATAATACAGGAAACAATAGATGTTGGCAAGGACATAGAGAAAGAGGAACTCTCTTACACTGTTGGTAGGAATGCAAACTGGTGCAGCCACTCTGGAAAACAGTGTGGAGGTTCCTCAAAGAGTTAAAAATAGAATTACCCTGAGATCCAGCAATTGCAGTACTAGGTATTTACCCAAAGGATACAAGACTACAGATTTGAAGGAATATATGCACTCTCATGTAGCATGAGGGGTACATGCAGCATTACCAACAATAACCAAACTATGGAAAGAGCACAAATGTCCATCAACTGGCGATGAATGAGAAAAAAGATGTGTATGTATGTATATACACACACACACATATTATAATATATATAATGGAATATTATTCAGCCATTAAAAAGAATGAAATCTTGCCATTTGCAAAGGCATGAATGGGGCTAGAGTGTATTATGCTAAGTGAAGTAAGTAAGTCAGAGAAAGACAAATACCATATGATTCAGTCACATGCAGAATTTAAGAAACAAAGCAGATGAATATACGGGAAGGAAGAGAGAGAGAGAGAAAGAGAGAAAGAGGGAGAGAATGAAATCATAGAAGATCCTTGAAGACAGGAACAAACTAAGGGTTGATGGAGTAAGGTGGGTGGAGGACAGGCTAAATGGGTGATGGGTGTTAAGAATATCAAAACAGTACAAATATGGTATAAAAACAGATCAACAGAACAGAACAGAGAGCCCAGAAATAAACCCATGCATACATTATCAATAATTTACAAAGAAGTCAGAATATACAGTAGGAAAAGGACCATCTTTTCAATAAATAGTATTGGGAAAACTGGAGAGCCTCATGCACAAGAATGAAACTGGACCACTATCTTACACCATACACAGATATTAATTCACAATGGGTTAGAGACCCATTGCCATTTGTGCAACATGAATGGACTCTGGAATCACTGTGCTAATTAAGTCAGACAAAGAAAGACAAATACTATAGTGTCTCAGTTATATGTGGAATCTAACTAACTAACCAATCAATCAACTTCATAGATACAGATGCCAGATTGGTGGGTGCCAGAGGAGGGGTTTTGGGGGTGGGAAAAATGGGTGAAAGGGGTCAAAAGGCATAAACTTCCAGCTATAAAATAAGTCTTGAGGATGTAATGTGCAACATAGTGACTATAGTTAATAATACTGTAGTGTATATTTGAAGGCTGCTAAGAAAGTAGGTCTTGAATGTTCTCATAGAAAACAAAATTTGTAACTAAGTGTGGTGATGGATGTTAACTAGACTTATTGTGGTGATTATTTTACAATATACACAAATACTAAACCATTATTCTGTACTTGAAACCAATATAATGTTAAATGTCAATTATGTCTCAATAAAAAATTAAATAGAAAGGAGAGTGAATTAGGAACTGTTTTTGCTATAAATGAAATAGATACATTTCTTAAAGCACAAGGAGAAAATTGAAGTGGTGCTGAAAGCCATCCCTTCTCCTCTTCCAAAGCCTCAGTCATATGTTGTTTTGTGTCTGTGAATTCCATCAAACTTTTAAAGAACAGTCGCTTATGCTTCAAAATGAACAAAAACCCAAAACAGCAAAAACTGCCCAGCTTATTTTATATGTAGTGCCATAGATATCTCCCTGTTGGTGCCTAAGGCTTGCTGCCTGACCCTGAACCTTCATTTCCTCATCTAAGAACTTGGGTTCATATATACTATATCCCTCGCGGTTGTAAGGATCAAACAAAATAAAAATCTGCAGGGTGCCTGGAGGTAAAGCTCTCAGTAAGCTTCTCCCTCCCTTTTTTTCCTTACTCCTTCATGCAAAGTCTAGGAGTGAGGATCACAGTAACTAAAACTTCTTCAGAGATGGGAGAGATATGCACAAGCTGAGTTGTCTATGAAAGTAGGAGTTTAATTCTCCAGTGGAAGCTGGCCATGTGCAGAGAATCCTGCTCTGGGGCTGCTGGGGTGAGGGGTTGGGGTTTCTGCCTCCTAAGGAGCTCTCCACTCAGCTGAACCAGGGGGGCAGAGCAGGAGAGAAAGGACAGATGGCAAAGTGCTAGCTATACTGAGGCTAAAGAGGCACAGGGAGAGCTGGGGGGAGGTGGCAGGTTGGTGGGGCTGAAAAACTTATGGGCACAGGTCCAGGAATAGGTGGGCCAAGTCCCAAGAGGGGCCCAGGAGAGGATGAGCAAGAAGAGCTCCAGGGAAGAGATGGCTAGCCAGCCCCACTTGTCTCAGGGTAGACTGCAGGCTGAGGGCAGGGATGAGAATAGCAGTACCGATCACCCTCACTTAGCTAACCACATGATGGCAGTTGTCTCACAGCAACTAAAAAGGAATACTGCTGATTCTCTTCATATTGATGAGGAGGAAAGAGGGTCAGAGGGACTCTATAAGTTGTCCCTAATGGGGGAGTTGGGTGGAATTTGTGGTAGGCTTCAAAGCTCCTGTTCTGTCCTCTGTGACATGGAGCCAGGTTGCAGGTGAGGAAGAGAAGTCATGTATGGTTAGGTAATGGCAGGAAGACCTGGGCTCTGTCAATATTTGGGATAAGTCAACCATTAGCCAGTTTTAGCCTTGCCCCTTGGTGGGCTCCACTGGCAGTTTCTGGGTTAAGCCCGGCCAGCTTTAGCCCTTCTGGGGACTCCTTGGGGCTTGGCCAGGAATGGATATGGAAGGGCAGGTAGGGGGCAATGTCTGCCCTCTCTGTTCAGGATATTTCTCCATGGCAGGTGGTTCCTCACCTGTTCCCACCCAGAGGGTGGCAGTTCTGTCAAAGGGGACAAATGAGCAGCAGCTTAGGTCACTGAAACAGCTGAAAAAATGAGTTTTAAGAGGATCTGTCAAGAAAGAAACAAAGGCATTGAAACTAGTCATCATGAGGGCATTTGGCTGGCTTAGTAGAGCATATGACTCTTGATCTTGGGGTTGTAAGTTTGAGCCCCATGTTGGGTGTAGAGATTACCTAAAAATATAAATCTTAATAAAAAAGAATGTAGTCATCATGGGAGAGGCAGAATTCTGATGGACTTTATTGCACTTATTTATTTTGTGGTTTAGTATTATTTTTAAGTTCTATATGGGGGGACGAGCAATCCATCATAATCTTTCTAGTTCCCAGAAATTCTCAAATCAGACTCTGTTCTCTTGGACCTGTGCATGAGTTATTAATTCTCATGGTATCAGAGTTTTCAATGTCCACATGATTTGTCCTTGCATATTCCATTTCTTTGTAGAAAATCTCCACCTTTCCACCCATATGGCCCACTGTTTTCTCTATCTTCTTTACTATATTGTGAGTCTATTTGTGGGTCTACTACATATGTTGACTCTTTTCTTCTTGATTATTGGTTAATTTTTTGCCTCATTACCTGTCTCATAATTTTTACAGAATGCTGAAAATTATTTAAAAAGGAATCATAGCAACTGAAGATTGTATTTTTTTCCTATCAGAAAATGCTTCTCCCTTCTGGTTCAATCAAGAACTAAGCTGGTGGGGATCCCTGGATGGCTCAGCGGTTTAGTGCCTGCCATCGGCCCAAGGCGTGATCCTGGAGTCCTAGGATCGAGTCCCACATCAGGCTCCCTGTATGGAGCCTGCTTCTCCCTCTGCCTGTGTCTCTGCCTCTCTCTCTCTCTCTCTCTCTCTTTCTGTCTCTCTCTGTCTCTCATGAATAAATAAATAAAATCTTAAAAAAAAAAAAAAAAGAACTAAGCTGGTATCGGCTGGTCTTTCAGCAGACATTACAGGCCAGAAAGGAGTGGCATTATATGTTCAAAGTGCTCAAAGAAAAAAAAATTACAACCAAGAATACTCTATCTAGCAAGGCTATCTTCCAGAATAGAAAGAGAAATAAAAAAGGTGGAGGGAGGGGGAAGAAGGAGGGATAAAGTGCTTCCCTGACAAACAAAAGTTGGAGTTCAACAACACTAAGTTAGCCTTACAAGATATGTTAAAGGGAATTCTTTAATGGAAAGAGAAGGCCGGGATCCCTGGGTGGCGCAGTGGTTTGGCGCCTGCCTTTGGCCCAGGGAGCGATCCTGGAGACCCGGGATCGAATCCCACGTCGGGCTCCCGGTGCATGGAGCCTGCTTCTCCCTCTGCCTATGCCGCTGCCTCTCTCTCTCTCTGTGACTATCATAAAAAAAAAAAAAAAAAAAAAAAAAAAAAAAAAGGAAAGAGAAGGCGGCCATGAGTAGAAGTAAAAAAAAATTAAAAAAAAAAAAAGGAAAAACTTTCACGATGAACAAAATGGCAATTATTACTATAAATGTAGATGTTCAAATCAGACTATATGCTCAAATCAAAAGACATAGGGTGAGACGCCTGGGTGGCTCAGCAGTTGAGCCTCTGCCTTCAGCTCAGGGTGTGATCCTGGAGTTCTGGGATCGAGTCCTGCATCAGGCTTCCTACAGGGAGCCTGCTTCTCCCTCTTCCTACGTCTCTGTCTCTCTCTGTGTCTCTTATGAATAAATAAATAAAATCTTAAAAAAAAAAGACATAGGGTAACTGAATGGCTAAAACAAACAAACAAAATCCATCTATCACTGCCTATAGGAGACTCACTTCAGACCTAAATGATACAGATTGAAAATGAAAAAATAGAAAAAATATATA
Source organism: Canis lupus dingo (assembly GCF_003254725.2). Classification (NCBI taxonomy): domain Eukaryota; kingdom Metazoa; phylum Chordata; class Mammalia; order Carnivora; family Canidae; genus Canis; species Canis lupus. The sequence goes on along the minus strand of NC_064261.1, from coordinate 24,022,061 downwards.
CCATGCAAATAAAAAAAGCTGGGATAGCAATACTTTTATCAGACGAAATAGACTTTAAAATAAAGACTATAGCAAGAGACAAAGAAGGGCACTACATAATGATAAAAGGGTCAATCCAACAAAAGAATATAACAATTGTAAATGTCTATACCCCATAAGACCACATATACAACGTAAGAGCACCTAAATACATGAAGCAAATATTAACAGACATAAAGGAAGAAATCAACAGTAATACAATAATAGTAGGGGACATTTACATAATGGATAGATCATTCAGACAGAAAATCAACAAGGAAACAGTGGTTTTGAACATTATACTAGATAAACCTGATATATAGATATATATGGAACATTCCACTGAAAACAAATAGAATATTTGGAGCATTCCAAATACTCCAAGGATATATGGAGCATTCTCCAGGATTGATCACACTAGGCCACAAACACAAATCTCAATGAATTTAAGATTGAAATCATATCAAGCATCTTTTCTAACCACAACTGTATGAAACTAGAAATCAGTTGCAAAAAAAAAAAATCTGGAAAGCACTAAAAACCATGGAGGCTAAACAACATGCTACTAAATGATGAATGTGTCAACTAAGAAATCAAAGAGGAAACCAACAAATACATGGAGACAAATGAAAATAAAACCACAATGGTCCAATATCTTTGGGACACAGCAAAGATTCTGAGAGGGAAATTTATAGCATTACAGGTCTACCTCAAGAAACAAGAAAAATTAAAAAAAAAAGAAAAGAAAAGAAAAGAAACAAGAAAAACCTCAAATAAACACCTAAAGATGCTAGGAAAAGAAGAACAAAGCTCAGAGCTAGCAGAAGGAAGGGAACAATAAAGATTAGAGCAGAAATAACGAAATAAAAATTAAAAACACATTTGTATACATAATTTTATAAAATTTTATAATTTACAAATTATAATTATAATTTTTATATACGTAATATATACTATAATTATAATTTTATAAAATTTTATAATTAAAAAATTAAAAACAACATACTTAATGGTGAATAACTGAAATCTTATTATCTAAGATCAGGAACAAGACACTTATTCAACATAGTACTGGCAGCCTTGGCTGCAGCAATCAGACCAAGATTAATAACAATAAATAAAACTCATCCATCCACATTGGTAAAGGAGTAAAACAGTCACTATTTGCAGATGATCTGAAACTATCTATAGAAAACCCTAAAAACTCCACCAAAAATCTATTAGAACTGATAAATGAATTCAGTAAAGTTACAGGACATGAAATTAATATACAGAAATCTGTTCCATTTCTGTACACTAATAATGAGGTAGCAGAAAGAGAAATTAAGACAACAGTCCCATTTAAAATGACACCACTTTCTCCTTCAGCCATTAAAGATGCCAAAAGGAAAGAAGGCTAAGAAGGTGATCCCGGCTCCTACTGTTATGAAGAAGCAGGAGGCTAAGAACGTGGTCAGTCTCCTGTTCGAGAAAAGACCCAAGAATTTTGGCATTGGACAAGACATTCAGCCCAAAAGGGACCTCAATTGCTTTGTCAAATGTCCCTGCTATGTCTGGCTGCAGCAGCAAAGGGCTATTTTCTATAAACATCTAGAAGTGCCTCACCTAGATGTTGGACAGCTATTCAAATGCTTAAGCTGGTATACAAATACAGACAAGAGACAAAGCAAAAGAAGAAATAGAGATTGTTGGTTCAGGCTGAGAAGAAAGCTGCTGGCAAAGGGGATATACTCGCTAAGAGGCTACCTGTCCAAGGTAGAATTAATATTGTCATCATTGGGATGCCTGGATGGCTCAGCGGTTGAGCCTCTGCCTTCGGCTCAGGGCGTGATCCTGGTCCTGGGATTGAGTCCCATATCAGGCTCCCTGCGAGGAGCCTGCTTCTCCCTCTGCCTGTCTCTACCTCTCTCTGTGTGTCTCTCATGAATAAATAAATAAAATTGAAAAAAGCATATTGTCATCACCTTGGTGGAAAACAAGAAAGCTCAGCTGGTAGTGTTTGCACATGATATGAATCCCATTAAGCTGGTTGTCTTCCTGCCTGCACTGTGTTATAAGAGGGGGGTTCCCTACTGCATTATCAAGGGGCCAGGCTGGGGTGTCTGGTCCACAAGAAGACCTTTAACACTGTTGTGTTCACAGAGGTTAACTTGGAAAACAAAGGAGCTCTGGCTAAGCTGGTAGAAACTATCAAGACCAATTTACAATGGCAGATATAATGAGATCAACTGCCACCAGGGAAGCAATGTCCTAGGTCTAAAATCAGTAGCTCACATTGCCAAATTGGAAAAGGCAAAGGCTAAAGAACTGGCCACCAAACCAGATTGAGTGGATGTTGTTGAATTTTCTGTACATATAAGTAATACAAAGTTCTCTTTAAAAAAAATAAAAAATAAATAAAATTATACCACCCCCCAAGAATAAATTAAATCAAGGAGTTAAAAGATGGGGATCCCTGGGTGGCGCAGCGGTTTGGCACCTGCCTTTGGCCCAGGGCGCGATCCTGGAGACCCGGGATCGAATACCACATCGGGCTTCCGGTGCATGGAGCCTGCTTCTCCCTCTGCCTATGTCTCTGCCTCTCTCTCTTTCTCTCTCTGTGACTATCATAAATAAATAAAAATTAAAAAAAAAAGATGTATACTCTGACAATTATAAGATATTGGTGAAACTAAAGATGACCAGAACAAATAGAAAGGTATGTTATGGCCATGGATTAGAAGAATTAATATAGTTAAAATGTCCCTACTACCCAAAGCAATCTATAGATTCAATGCAATTCCTATCAATACAAATAGCATTTTTCACAGAACTGGAGCAAACAATTATAAAATTTGCATAGAGAGTATTATGCTAAGCAAAATAAGTCAATTAAAGAAAGACAAATATCATATGATTCAGTCATATGTGGAAATTAAGAAACAAAACAAATAGGAAGGGAAAACAGAGAGAGAGGCACATAAAGAAGCAGATTCTTAACTATAAAGGACAAACTTATGGTTACCAAAGGGGAGGGGGTGGGGAGAATGGGTTATATAGGTAATGAGGATTAAGGAGAGCACTTGTGATGAGCACCAAGTGTTGTATGGAAGTGAAGAATCACTATATTGTACACTTGAAACTGATATTACTCTGTATGCAAACTAACTGGAATTGAAGTAAAAACTTTTTTTTTTCAGTAGGCTATACACCCAGCATGGAGCCCAATGTGGGGCTTGAACTCACTTTAACTCATGACCCTGAGATCAAGACCTAAGCTGAGATTGAGTCTGACACTTAACACACTGAGCCACCCAGGTGCCCTTTAAGTAAAAATTTTAAAAAATATTTTTTAAATTAAAAATTTGTATGGATCCACAAAAGACCTTGAATAGCTAAAGCAATCTTCAGAAAGTAGAACAAAGCTGGAGTTATCACAATCTCAGATTTCATGATATACTACAAAGCAATAGAATCGAAACAGTATGATACTAGCACAAAAATAGACACCATAGACCAAGAGTACAGGAGATCACCAAAATAGACCCATACTTATATGATCAATTAATCTACAACAAAGGAGGCAAGACATGGGGAAAAGACAATCTTTTCAATAAATGCTGTTGGAGAAACTAGACACTTAATGCAAAAGAATAAACCTGGGGCACCTGGGTAGCTCAGTCAACTGAGCATCTGGCTCTTGATCTCAGCTCAGGTCTTGATCTCAGGGTCATGAGTTAAAGCCTCACACTGGGTTCCATACTGGACATGGAGTCTACTTAAAAATATTTTTTTATTTTTATTTTTATTATTTTTTTAAAGATTTTATTTATTTATTCATGAGAGAGAGAGAGGCAGAGACACAGGCAGAGGGAGAAGCAGGCTCCAAGCAGGGAGCCTGACATGGGACTTGATCTGGGGTCTCCAGGATCACGCCCTGGGCCAAAGGGAAGCACCAAACCGCTGAGTCACCCAGGCGTCCCAGAAAAAAATTTTTAAAAAAAATTTTTTAATTAAAGAAAAAAGAATGAACCTAGATCACTATCTTACACCATATAAAAAATTTAATCATAGTGGATTAAAGACTTTAATATAAGACCTTAAACCACAAAATTCCTAGAAGAAAACATAGGTAATAAACCCCTTGGCATTGATCTTAGTGATGTTTTTTTCAATCTGACTGTAAAGGCAAAGGAAACAAAAGCAAAATTAAACAAATGAAACTACACTGAACTAAGAAGCTTCTGCACACTGAGGAAAACTATCAACGAAATGAAGAGGCAATCTACTGAATAGGAGAAGATATATTCAAATCATACATTTGATAAATGGCTAATATCCAAAATACATAAAGAACTCAGATATCTCAATGCCAAAAAATGATCTGATTAAAAAATGGGTGGAGAATCTGAATAGAAATTTTTCAAGCTATACAGATATCCAACAGACATATGAAAAGGTGGGTGTTCAACATCACTAATTATTAGGGAAATAAAAATAAAAACCACAATGAGATGTATCACACCTGTCAGAATGGCTATCATCAAAAAGACAAGCAATAACAAGTGTTGGCAAGGATGTGGACAAAAAAGGAACCCTGGTTTACTGTTGGTGGGAATGTAAACTGGTACAGCCACTATGGGAAACAGCATAATTTTCCTCCAAAATTTAAAAAAGAATTACTATATAATCTAGGAATTCCACTACTGGGTATCTTACTGAAGAAAATGAAAACACTAATTTAAAAAGGTATCTGCACCCCTATGTTCACTGCAGCATTATTTACAATGGCCAAGATATGGAAACCTAAGTGTCCATGGATGAAGATGATATGGCAAATACACACAATAGAATACTACTCAGCCATAAAAAAGAATGAAGTCTTACTATGTGCAAGAACACAAATGGACCTAGAGGGTATTATTCTAAGTGAAATAAATCAGAGAAAGACAAATACTACATGATTTATGTATAGGTAGGATCAAACAAACAAAACAAAATAAAACCCAGATTCATAAATACAGAAAACAGACTGCAAGGGGGGAAGGGAATTTATGGAAGTATGAAGTGGACGAAGAGGATCAAGAATTGAAAACTTCCAGTTATAAAATAAGTAAGTCATGAGAATATAATGTACAACATGAGAATATAGTCAATAATACTGTATTAACTTTGTATGGTGACAGATGGTAACTAGACTTTGGAGGTAATTCTGTAGTGTATGCAAATATCAAATCACTATGTTGTATACCTGAACACAATATAATGTGTCCATCCTATCTCAATAATAAAAAAAAAATAACTATACTGGGATGAAGTTTGACCTCAGTTGTAGTTGGAAACAGACCCTATCTGATTTACATAATGTCAAGACACTCTCACTTTTGGACTGAAAGCCTGACAGGTCGACTTTGTCTGTTCCAAAGATGCAGAAAGTTGTTCTGCCTTTTGGCAGTTTTAAACTCTGCTCTTCAGTTTCCTACCCTAGGCTGCTTCCAAACTTGTCAGATATTTTATGAAAGAGATTGGCAGTTTGTTTGAGCTAAGCCCTTTTTCTGGATAGGACTTTGTTTCCCAGATATCTAAGACTAAGGGAGATAAGGTTCTATCATTTAAAAACACTTCAGTCTCCTGTGAAGCCTCCAGATGCATTAAATAAGCAAATTAATGGGGGAGGGGACATAAAATAGCTGCCACATTTAAAAATGTTAAATAGGAGAGAGGGAAGATAATGGTGGAGTACGAGGACTCCAGGCACACTTCACCCTTGAACACAACTAGAGAGCTGTCAAATCATCCTAAATATCCTAGGAATCAACCCAAAGACAGGCAGAACAAACTCCACAACTAAAGGGAGAGAAGAGAAGTGCCTGGCTGGTTAGTCAGGTAAGCATTTGCCTTAGGCTTAGGTCATGATCCCAGGGTGCTTGAATCCAGCCCCATATTGAGTGCACTGCTCAGCAGAAAGTCTGCTTCTCCCTTTCCCTCTGCCCCCTACTTCTTGTACCCCTTATGCTCTCTATGAAAGAAAGAAAAGAAAGAAAGAAAGAAAAGAAAGAAGAAAGGAAAGGAAAGGAAAGGAAAGGAAAGGAAAGGAAAGGAAAGGAAAGGAAGAAAGAAAGAAAAGAAAAGAAAGGAAAGGAAGAAAGAAAGAGAAAAGAAAAGAAGAAAAGAAAAAAGGAAAGAAAAGAAAGAAAAGAAAAGAAAAGAAAAGAAAAGAAAAGAAAAGAAAAGAAAAGAAAAGAAAAGAAAAGAAAAGAAGCCACATTGAAGAAGGTGCAGGGCAGCCTGGGTGGCTCAGTGGTTTAGCACCACCTTCGCTCCAGTCCCACGGACCGATCCTTCGGATCAAGTCCCATGTCTGGCTCCCTGTATGGAGCCTGCTTCTCCCCCTGCCTGTGTCTCTGCCTCTCTCTCTCTCTCTCTCTCTCTGTGTCTCTCATGAATAAAATAAAATCTTAAAAAAAAAAAAAAAAAGAAGTTGGGAAGTGCAGAGATCCAGTTTGGGAGAGAAACAGAGAGACCGACTAACACACAGGGGAGCACACAGAGAAAATTAATCCCTGTAGAAACTGGCTTGGAGGGCAGCCCCAGTGGTGCAGTGGTTTAGTGTGGCCTGCAGCCCGGGGTGTGATCCTGTAGACCTGGGATCGAGTCCCAGGTCGGGCTCCCTGCATGGAGCCTGCTTCTCCCTCTGTTGTGTCTCTGCCTCTCTCTCTCTGAATAAATAAATAAATAATCTTAAAAAAAAAAAAGAAAGAAAGAAAGAAAGAAATTGGCTTGGAAACTAAGAGGGGCAATGAGTCACGCAACTTGTAGGGCTAAAGCCTGGTGTCTTAAGGTCAGTGGGTTTGGTGCTGGGGAGAGTGCCCAGAGGCATTGAGGCTGCTCTTGAAGAGAAGGCAGGGCAAACAGCCTGCAGACATACATCATGGAAATAGCAATCTGAACAGCACCTGAGACACACAGTGGGGAGGTTATTTGCTCATCTTATATACCATGTCCCAGAGAGGCAGTGTTCATGAAGAGACCCTTCCAGGAACAAAGGAACTGGCAGGTGCCATTTCCCACCCCACCCCTCACCATATTCATAGGACCATCTGTGGGAACCAGCACAGCTACCTAACTTGCTTACACTAAGCCCTGCCCTCCTGAACTCTGGTAACCACACTTCCTAGTCATGCTTGCCTCTGTCCCAGCACCATGGGCCACCTCCCCAGAAGACTGATCCAAACCCCTGCTCACATCACACATCTAGATTTGGGAGTTTTGTGGAGCCTCGGTCCTGTTAGTGGTGAAGACAGATATCATTTCACAAGTAGACTGGAGCACACCTAGTTAAAATGCACCACATTTGGGTTACGGACCAATCACTGCCCACAACAGGCACTTTGCCAATGGCAGGCCTGAAGGATAAGCAGCCAGGATAAAACAGCAGAATGTATGCAGCACACCTTGGAGACACTCCTGAAAGAATCGGGCCCTGGGGAACAGGGGACACTACATGTCAGGACACTAAAAACCTCTTCTCCATAAAGCCATTACCCTCAAGAAGCCATTAACTAGAAGATGTAGCTGACTGTTCTAACATGGAGAAACAGGAGAAACATGGAGAAACAGGAGAAACATGGAGAAACAGACTTAGAGAAAATGAGAAGACAGAGAAATTTGTCCCAAATGCAAGAACAGAACAAGGCCACAGCCAGAGATCAAAGTGAAACAGATAGAAGTAACAAACCTGAGGGCGTGTTTAAAGCAACGATCATTAGGATAGTCACTGGACTTCAGAAAAGAATGAAGACATCAGTGAGGCCCTTAACACAGAGATAAAAAAGAACCAATCAGAGGTGAAGAGTGCAACAAATGAGATTAGAAACACATTTAATGGAATGAAAAGCAGGCTGGAAGAAGCAGAAGAGTGAATTAATGACCTAAAAGACAGAATAATGGAAAGTAATCAAGCTGAACAAAAGAGAGAAAAAAGATTTATGCAAATATATTTATGCAAAGAATAAATGTAGGAAAATCAGTGACTCCATCAAATGTATATATCAAATGTATAAAACATTTGCATTATAGGAGGAGTCTCAGAAGTAAAAGAAGAGAAAAGGAAGCAGAAAATTTATTTTGAGAAATAAAAGCTGAAAACTTGCCTAATCTAGGGAAGAAAACAAATATCCAGATCCAAGAGGCACAGAGAACCCCCCCCAGAAAGTTAACAAAAGCAGAGCCACACCAAGACATACTATTATTAAGTAGGCAAAATATAGCGATAAAGAAAAAAAATTTTAAGCAGCAAAACAACAACAACAAAGTAACATACAAGTGAAACCCCTAAAGCTATTGGGAGATTTTTCAGCAGACAGTTTCCAAGCCAGAAAAGAATGGCATGATAAATTCAAAGTGCTGAATGGGAAAAATCTACAGCCAAGAATACTCTCTCTATACAGCATGGTGATCATTCAGAATAGGAGAGATAAAGAGTTTACTAGAAAAACAAAAATTAAAGGAGCACCACTCAACCAGCTCTGCAAGAAATATTAAAGGACACCCTTTGAGTGGAAAATAAAGAGCAAAAGTGACAGTATGAAGGTAGGAAACACAAATGCAGTAAAAACAAATATTTCTGTAAAAAAAATCAGTCAAGGAACTCACAAGATAAAAGTATGTAAAATATGGTACCATATACCTAAAATGTAGGGAAGAATAAAAAATGGGCTCAAAATTAAACAGGCTGAATTTAGACTGCTATATGCAGAAGAAGTTATGTAAAAATCTAATGATAACAAAATCAAGAGCACTAATAAATACCAAAGAATAAAGAAAAAGAAATCCAAATATATCACTAAAAAATACCAGCAAACCATTAAAAAGACAAAAAGGATCAGAGAAATCTTCAGAAACAGCCACAAAACTAGTAGTAAAATGGCAATGAGCACATATATAACAATAATTATACTTTGAATATAAATGGACTAAACACTCCAATCAAAAGACATAGAGTGACAGAATGAATTAAAAAACAAGACCCATCAATATGTTGCCTATAAGAGAGTCATTTCAGGGGAGAGAGAAATATCTATCATGCAAATGAATGTCAAAAGAAAGCCAGAGTAGCAATATTTGCATCAGACAAAACAGGCTTTTTTTTTCTTTTTTTTTTTTAGATTTTATTTATTTACTCATGAGAGAGAGAGAGAGAGGCAGAGACACAGGCAGAGGGAGAAGCAGGCTCCATGCTGGGAGCCGGATGTAGGAATCGATCCTGGGACTCCAGGACCACGCCCTGGGCCAAAGGCAGGCACTAAATCACTGAGCCACCCAGGGATCCCCCAAAATAGGCTTTCAAAGAAAAACTGTAAGAAGAGACAAAGAAGGACACTATATAATAATAAAGGAACAATCTAACAAGATGATATAGCAATTGTAAATACTTATGCACCCAACGTGGGAGCACCCAAATACGTAGAACAGTTAATAGCATAAAAAAACTGATCTGATTTTAACACTCTGCCTTTTTTTTAAACATTTTATTTATTCATTCATGAGAGACACAGAGAGAGAGAGAGAGAGAGAGGCAGAGACATAGACAGAGGAAGAGGCAGGCTCCATGCAGGGAGCCAGATGTGGGACTCAATCGCGGGTCTCCCTGGGATCACGCCCTGAACCAAAGGCCGAGCCTCAACTGCTGAGCCACTCAGGTGTCCCAACACTCTGCTTTCCTCAATGGACAGATCATCTAAACAGAAAATCAACAAGGAAACAGTGGTTTTCAATGACACACTGGACAAGATGGATTTAACAGATACATTCAGAATATTTCATCTTAAAACAGCAGAATACTGGGATCCCTGGGTGGCGCAGCGGTTTAGCGCCTGCCTTTGGCCCAGGGCGCGATCCTGGAGACCCGGGATCGAATCCCACGTCAGGCTCCTGGTGCATGGAGCCTGCTTCTCCCTCTGCCTGTGTCTCTGCCTCTCTCTCTCTCTCTCTCTCTCTCTGTGTGACTATCATAAATAAATTAAAAAAACAAACAGCAGAATACATATTCTTTTCAAGTGCACATGGAACGTTCTCTAGAATAGATCACATATTAGGCAACAAAACAAGCCTCAGCAAATTCAAGAAGATTGAAGTCATACCATGCACCTTTTTAAAAAAAAAAAAAGATTTTATTCATTTATTTTGAGAGAGCTAGAGAGAGAAGAGAGTACAAGCAGGGGGAGGGAAAGAGGAGAGGGAGAAGCAGACACCTGCGGAGCTTGTAGTCCAAACACCATGCCTCTTTTCTGACTACAGTGTTATGAAACCAGAAGTCAATCACAAGAAAAAATCTGGAAAGACCACAAATACATAGAGGTTAAATAACATGCTACTAAACAACGAATGAATCAACCAGGAAATAAAAGAAGAAATTAAAAAGTACATGGAAACATGGGATCCCTGGGTGGCGCAGCGGTTTGGCGCCTGCCTTTGGCCCAGGGCGCGATCCTGGAGACCCGGGATCGAATCCCACATCGGGCTCCCGGTGCATGGAGCCTGCTTCTCCCTCTGCCTGTGTCTCTGCCTCTCTCTCTCTCTCTGTGACTATCATAAATAAATTAAAAAAAAAAAAAAAAAAAGTACATGGAAACAAACAAAAATGAAAACACAATATTCCAAAACCTTTGGCATGCAGCAAAAGTGGAGCTAAGAGGGATGTTTATAGCAATAGAGGCCTACCTCAAGGAGTAAGAAAAATCTCAAATACACAACCTAACCTTACACCTAAAGGAGCTAGAAAAAAAAAAAAAAAAAAACACATGAAGCTTAAAGCCAGCAGAAGGAAGGAAATAAAAAAGATTAGAGCAGAAATAAATAATAGAAACAAAAAATAAAATAAAATTTAAAAACCCACAATAGATCAATGAAACCAGGGACTAGTCCTTCAAAAAAATCAATAAAATTGATAAACTTCTAGCCAGACTTATCAAGAAAAAACAGACTCAAATAAAATCACAAATGAGAGAGGAGAAAAAACCAACACCACATAAATACAAGAGATTATTATAAAAGGCTATATGCCAACAAATTGCACAACCTAAGAGAAATGAATACATTCCTAGAAACATATAACTTGCCAAAACTGAAACAGAAAGAAATAGAAAATTTGAACAGACTGATACCCAGCAAAGAAGTTGAATCAGTAATCAAAAACTTCCAACAAAGAAAAGTCCAGTGTGGACAGTATGGAGCCTAACTTGGGGCTTGATCTCACAATCCTGAGATCAAGGCTTAAGCTTAAGCTGAGATCAAGAGTTGGATGCTTAACTGACTGAGCCACTCAAGTGCCCCTGTCTGCAGCTATATGTAGCAGCTTTATTTATAATTACTGAAACTGGGGCACCTGGGTGGCTCAGTCAGTTAGGCATCTGATTCTTTTTTTTTTTTTTTAAAGAAACCAGGTTCTTTTTTTTTTTTTTTTTAATTTATGATAGGCACACAGTGAGAGAGAGAGAGAGGCAGAGACACAGGCAGAGGGAGAAGCAGGCTCCATGCACCAGGAGCCCGACGTGGGACTCGATCCCTGGTCTCCAGGATCGCGCCTTGGGCCAAAGGCAGGCGCCAAACCGCTGCGCCACCCAGGGATTCCGGCATCTGATTCTTGATGTGGGCTCAGGTCATGATCTCAGGGTTGTGAGTTCAAGCCCTGTATTGGGCTGCACACTGGGTGTGTGGGGAAAAAATCTGTGTGTAGATTTTTGTGTGAATATAAATTAACATTTGGGAAAATACCAAGGAATATAATATAATATGATAAGATTATGTTTAGTCTGTAAGAAATTGCCAAACTGTCTTAAAATGTAGCTGTACGAGTTTGCATTCACACCAACAATAAATGAGAATTCCTGTTGTTGCAATTCCTCATTAGCATATGGTGGTGTCAGTGTTTTAAGATTTTTGCCATTCTCATAGGTGCATAGTGGTATCTCACTGTTGTTTTTATTTGCAACTCTCTATTTACATATAATGTTGAGCATCTTTCAAATGCTTATTTGCCATCTGTATATCTTCTTTGATGAGGTGTTTGTTCAGATCTTTTGCCCACTTTAACATATATATACACACACACACACACACACATACATATAGAAACAGAAACAGAAAAATAGAAAGAATAGAATATATATATATATATATATATATATATATATATATATATATATTCATAGAGAGGTAGTAAGCGAGTAGAGGGTTGCAGAAGAAGAGGGAAAAAGAGAATCCTAGGCAGGCTCCACATCCAGCATAGAGCCCAAAGTGAGATCATGACCTGAGCTGAAATCAACAGTCAAATGTTTAACTGGTGACCCTCTTTTGCCCATTTTAAAATTGGGGTTATTTCTTTATTGTTGAGTTTTAAATTGTTTTTAAATATATCTAGTTTTGGATATCTGTCCTTTATTGTACACTCATTTTTCAAAGATTTTCTCCCTGTCTGTGGCTTGTATTTTCATTGTGTCAGCAGTGTTTCTTGCAGAGCAGTTTTTAATTTTAATGAAGTCTAAGTTATTATTTTTTTCATGCTTTTGCATCCTTTTGAAAAGTCATCTCAAACCTAAGTTCACCTAGATTTTCTCCTAAATAATCTTCTAGATGCTTTATAGTTTTGATCATCTAGGTCTATGATCTATTTTGAATTAATTTTGGTAAAAGATGTATGGTCTATCTCTATATTCATTTTTATTTTTTACATATGGATGTCTAGTATCAAAACCATCTGTTGAAAAAGATTATCCTTTATCCACAGAATTGCCTTTGCTTCTTTGTCAACAATAAGTACACTACATTTATATGCATCTGTTTCTGGGCTCTTTACTCTCTTCCATTGATCTACTTGTCTGTTCACTAATACAACACTGTCTTCATTACTGTCACTTTACAGTAATAACTGAAGTCAAATAGTGATGATCTTCAATTTTGTTCTTTTCTTTCAATTTTCTGTAGGCTATTCTTAGGTTTTTTTTGTTTTTTGTTTTTTTTTTTTTTTGCCTCCTCATATAAATTTTAGAATCAGTTTCCCAATACCCATAAAACAACTTGCTAGGATTTTGATTGTGATTGTGCTGGAAGTATAGATCAAGATGGTAAGAACTGACATTTTGACAACATTGAATCTTCCTATTCATATAATGGAATGTCTCTTTATTCAGATCCTTGATTTCTTTCATGAGAACTTTATCATTTTTCTCATACAGATCTTATACATATCTATATGTTAGATGCATACCTAAATATTTCATTTTGGGAGGTGTTCGTGTTAATGATATGTTTTAAATCTGAAATTCCAGTTGTTCAGTGCAGATATATAAGAAAGCAATTGACTTTTGTACATTACCTTTGTATCCTGCAACCTTGCTATATAATTCTTTATTCATTCAAGGAAGGTTTTTTTTCTTGTTGATCCTTTGGGATTTTCTAGATAGACAATCATGTCATCTGTGAACAAAGAAAGTTTTACTTCTTCCTTTCCAATCTATATTTTCTTTTCTTGTCTTATTGCATTAACTAGGACTTCCGGTATGATGTTGAATATGGGTAATGACACTGGACATCCTTGCCTATTCCTGATCTTAGGTGGAGCATCATTTCCTCAAATTAAATATAATGTTAGCTTTAGGTTTTTTGTAGATGTTCTTTATCAAGTTGAGGAAGTTCCCCTCTACTCCTAGTTTACTGAGAGCCTTTATCATAAGTTGGTGTTGGATTTTGTAAAGTATTCCTGCAACTAGTGATATCATCATGTGATTTTGCTTCTTTAGAATGTTTATGTGATGAATTTCATTAATTGATTTTGCAATGTTGAAGCAGGGTTACATATTCAGAATCATTCCTTTCTGGTTGTGGTGTGTGATTCTTTTTATGTATTGTTGGATTTGACTTGCTATATTTTGTTGAGATTTTGCGTCTATTTCATGGGACTTATTGGTCTGTAGTTTTCTATTCTTGTAATATCTTTTATCATAAAACCAGTTGGGAAGCATTCCCTCTTCTTCTATTTTTGGGATATATTGTATACACATAGTATAATTTAGCCCTTAAATGTATGGCAGAATTCACCAGTGAACCCATCTGAATTTGATGCTTTCTGTTTTGGAAAGTTAATTACTACTGATTCAATTCTTTTGAATATTGGCCTATTTGGATTATATATGTCTCCTTGTGTGAGTTTCGGCAGACTGTGTCCTTCAAGGAATTGGCCTATTTCATCTAGGTTTTCAAATTTGTGAGCATAAAGTTATTTGTAGCATTTCTTTATTAACCTATTAATGACCTTGGGAATCATAAGTATGGCCCCTCTTTCATTTTTGATATTAGATATTTGTGTCTTCTCTTTTTTCCTTAGTTAACCTGGCCAGAGGTTATCAATTTTGTTGATCTTGCCAAGAACAAGCTTTTTGTTTTGTTGGTTTTCTTTATTGATTTCCTTTTTTCAATTTCATTAATTTCTGCTCTAATTTTTATTATTATTTCTTTTCTTCTGCATACTTTGTATTTAATTTGCTCTTCTTTTTCTAGTTTTGTAAGGTATGGAAACTCAGATTATTGGTTTTATGCCTTTCTTATTTTCTAATATTTGCATTCAGTACTCTAAATTTCCCTCTAATACTGTTCTTGATATCTCACAAATTTTGAAAAATTGAATTTTCATTTTCATTTAATTGGAAATATTTCAAACTTCCCTCAAAACTCTTTGACCCATTTGGTATTTAGCAGTACTCTGTTAATCTTCAAATACTTTGAGATTTTCCAGGTATCTTTCTGTTATTAATTTCTAGTTTACTTCCATCATAGTCTGAAAGCAGACAATATATGATTTCTATTCTTTTAAAGTCTATTTTTAAGGTGTGTTTTATGGCCAAGAATGTGATATATTTTTGTGAAAATTCCATGTGAGCTTGAGAAGAATGTGTATTCTGCAGTCATTGGATGTTGTATTCTATAGACGTCAAATAGGTCCAGTTGATTAATGGTACTATTCATTTCAGCTATGTCCTTACTGATTCTATTCTTGCTGGATCTGTCAATCACTAACAAAAGGAATTTGAAATCTCCAACTGTAAAAATGAACTCATCTATTTCTTTTTGCATGTTTATCAAGTTTTTGCTTCACATAATTTGACACTGTTGTTAGGTACAAACATGTTAAGTATGGTCATGCCTTTTTAAAGGATTAACTCTTTTATCATTATGTAAGCCTCTCTTTATCCCTCATAATTTTCTTTGCTCTAAAGTCTGCTTTGTCTGAAATTAATGTAACTACTCCAGCTTTCTTTTGTTTTTGTGTTTGTTTGTTTTTTTCCAGCTTTCTTTTGATTAGTCTTGGCATCGTATCCCTTTACTTTTACTTTTAATGTCTTTCTTTATCCCTTTACTTTATTCCTTTACTTTTAATCTGCCTGTGTCTTTATCTATAAAGTAGACCTTGTCTGTTTTCTATTCATTGCCTTTGTTCTTTGTTTCTTTTTTTCCTTAAAATATTTTTCTGCCTTTTATGATTTTAATTGAGCATTTTATATGATTCCCTTTTTCTTTTCTCTTAGCATATCAATTAGACTTTCTTGGAAAGATATTTATTTATTGCCATTTTATTACCTGTTTTGTTGTTGTTTCTGGAGATTTTCTCTGATCCTTTCTTGTCTTTATCACTTTTGGTCTTTCCTTCCCACTCAAAGAGTCCTTTTTAATATTTCTTGTAAGGTTGGTTTAGTGGTCATCAACTCCTTTAGTTTTTGTTTGTCTAGGCAAATTTTTTAATGTGTTTCCCTTGAGTTTGTAATATACATTTACATTTAACCCAAATCCTCTTCCAAATAATACTATAACACTTCATGGAGACTGTGAATGCCTTAGAGTATTCCCAGTTCCTCTCTCTCATCTTTTATATCATTTTAGTCATTTATTTCATTTATCCATAAGCTATAATCACTATTATTATTTGGAAAAAACTGTTTTCTGTTAGATCAATAAAGAATTAAAAAGTTAAATAGGGATCCCTGGGTGGCGCAGCGGTTTGGCGCCTGCCTTTGGCCCAGGGCGCGATCCTGGAGACCCCGGATCGAATCCCACGTCGGGCTCCCGGTGCATGGAGCCTGCTTCTCCCTCTGCCTGTGTCTCTGCCTCTCTCTCTCTCTCTGTGTGTGTGACTATCATAAATAAATAAAGAAAAAATATTTTAAAAAAAATACTTAAAAAGTTAAATAATTTTAATCTTTTAATACAGACAAGAAATAACGAATGTTGGCAAGAATGTAGAGGAAAGGGAACCCTTGTGCACTATTGGTGGGAAAGTAAACTGGTACAGCCACTCAAAAAATTAAAAATAGAAATACCAGACAATCCAGTAATTCCATAGCTGGCTATTTACCAAGAAAACAAAAGCAGTAATTTGTAGAGATATATGCACTCATATGTTTATTGCAGCAGTATTTATAATAGCCAAAATATGGAATCAACCTAGGTGTCCATTGATAGATGAATGGATAAAGTAGATGTGATATATATATAAAATGGAACATTACTCAGCCATAAAAAAGAATGAAATCTTGCCACCTCTAAGAACATGGATGGACCTAGAGTGTATTATCCTAATGAAATAAGTCAGAGAAAGATGAGTACCATACTACTTTACTTATATATAGATCTAAAAAACAAAACACACACACATAAAACAGAAACAGTATCATAAATACAGGGAACAAACTAATAGTTGCCAGAGGAGAAGGAGGGGAAGATGGGTAAAATAGTTGAAGGCGGTTGAGAGGCACAATCTTCTAGTTATAAAATAAGTAAGTCATAGAGATGAAAAGTAGCATTGGCAATATAGTAAAAAACGTAATAACTTTGTATAGTGACAGATGGTGACTACACTTATGGTGAGCACTGCATAATATACAGAACTATCAAATCACTGTTACATATCTGAAACTAATATAACACTGTATGTCAATCATACTCTGATTTTATTTTTTTATTTTTAAAGATATTTTATACTTTAGTTTTAAAAATAAAGTAAAATCAAAATATTTCATTTTACCTTGATTTATTTCTTCCCTTCCTTTATATAGATTGGAGTTTTTCAACCTTACATACTTTTCCTTCTCTCTGAAGAATTTAACATTCCTTGCAAGGCTGGTATATTGGTGACAACTGTCAATTTTTTTCTAAGGAAGTCTATTTCTCCTTCATCTTTCAAGGCTAATTTGCTGAATATGGAATTCTAGATTGGTAGTTCTTTTCTTTCAACAGTTTAAATATTTCATATTGCTCTTCTTGCTTGCATAGTTTTTGAAAAGAAGTTTGATGTAATTCTTACCCTTGTTTCTATACAGGTAAGGTGTTTTTCCCCTTTGCCTTTTTTCAAGATTTTCTCTTTATGTTTGATTTCTGTGGTTTGAAATGTTATGCCTAGATGTATATTTTTGGTACTTATCATCCTTGGTGTTCTATATCTGTGACTTGGTGTCTGAGATTGATTTTGAAAAATTCTCAATCATTATTACTTCAACCGTATCTTATTTCTTTCTTATTTTGGTATTCCCATTATGTATATGTTATACCTTTTGGAATTTTCCCACAGTTCTTAGATATTCTGTTCCGTCTTTTTCGTTTGTTTCTCTTTGCATTTCAGTTTTGAAAGTTTCTATCAACATATCTTTAAGTTGATTGAATCTTTCCTGGGCTAGTGTCTAGTCTATTGATGAGTTCATCAAAGGCTTTCTTATTTCTATTACAGTGTTTTTTTTATTTCTAGTATATCTATTTGTTTCCATCTCTCTGCTTATATTGCCCATTTGTTCTTGTAATTGTCCACTTATTCCATTAAAGATTATAGCATATCATGTTGTTTTAAAATCCCAGTTTGGCCGTTTCAGTATCTCTGCCATAACTGAGTCTTGTTCTGATCTTTGCTGTCTCTTCAAAATGTGTTTCTAGTCTTTTAGTACAACTTGCCATTTTTTTTTGTTGGAAGCTAATATGATGTCCTGGGTAAAAATGAACTGAGGTAAATAGGGCTTCATGTGAGGTTTCACATTTATGTGGCTATAGGTTAGGCTGTATTTATTGTTTGTTACGGATATCATAAGATAAAATTTCCTCTTGTGTCTTTGTTTTTGTCTTTTCTATTGTCTTTGAGCTTCTCTTGAGCCTTTTTCTTTTCATTTTTAATTTCAAAGAGACCTTTTTTTTTTTTTTTAGACTGTATTTATTTATTTGAGAGAGAATAAGTAGGGGAGGAGCAGAGGGAGAGGGAAAAGCAGACTCCTTACTGAGTAGGAAGCCCAAAGCACAGGAGGCTGGATCCCAGGACCCTGGGATCATGACCTAAGCAGAAGGCAGACACTTAACTAAGCCACCCAGATGCCCCTAGAGCCTTTTTCTTAAGTTAGGTCTGAGACATGCAGCTCTTTAGTTTTGTCCCCGTTATTATACAAGAGTCCTATTGATGTAGGTGTGAGATGTGAAGTAAGGTAAGTGTTCTATAGTTCTGTGATTAAGTCTCAGTCTTTTAATGAGCCTGTGCTCCTGGGCTGTGAACTTCACAAGTGCTTTTTAGTTGTTTCCCTCTTAGGTGAGACAGGAAAGGACAGAGGAGGTTGGAGGTGGGTATTTTTCTTCCCCCCAGGACAGTCAAGCTCTGTAAAACAGTTTCTCTTAAAGGCAAGCCTTGTTAAGATCAACAGAATGCTCTGAGTGTATTTCAAAATGGCTGTTTCCCCTCCCCTCCCCCTGCCAGAAGCATGAGGGGAGTTTTCTCTGTCTCTAATTGTGAGTACTTGGTAGTTCTTCTGGAGATAAAACTCAGAAAAGTGTGGGCAAACTTGAAAGACTGACCTTCTTGGAATTTTTAACTTTCAAACTTGTCCACACCAAATTTCCAGCAAACTGTCAGTCACAGTTTAGGTTTTCCTACCCTGATACTGGTTCCCATGAATTCCTTCTCCTATTCATTGTGATTATCTTTACCTGCTTCTCTGCCTCTCAAATTTTGGGGGATGGCATTTGTGATCTTGAAACTCTGATGCATCCAGGAACAGTTGTTAATTTTCAGTTTGTTCATCTTTTTTTTCTTGAGGTGAGGTTGGCAGTGATGACTTGTCTTTTTTAGATTTTTAAAAACTTATTCATGTAAGAGAGAAAGAGAGAGTGAATGAGTGCAAGAGCAAGTGAGAGCATGAACTGGAGGGGTGGGGCAGAGAAAGGGAGAAGCAGGCTCCCTGCTCAGCGGGGAGCCAAATGTGGAGCTCTGACTAGATCTTAGAACCTGGGGGGTCATGACCTGAGCTGCAAGTAGCCGCTTTACTGACTGAGCTACCCAGGTGCCCCAGCAGTGATGACTTTCAAGCTCCTTACATGCCAGACTGAAAACAGTGTTTTTGAAGAGCAAAAGTTATTAATTCTGAGGAAGTCAAATTTATTGATTTTTTTTTCTTCTATGGTGTCTGCTTTTTGTGTCATGTTTAAAAATCCTTGCCAAACTCAACTTCAATAAGATTTTCTCCTAGAAGTTTTATAGTTTCATCTCTTACATATAGATCTACAATCCATCTTGAATTACTTTTTGCATATGGTGTAAGGTCAGGTCAGAGTTTTAATTTTTTGCAAAGAAAATTGTAACTTATTGGAAAGATTTCTTTTTTGAAAATATTATTCTTCTTTGGCAAAAGTCATACTGTGTAAGTCTAGAGACTCTATTCTGTTCCTTTGATCTCTTTGTCTGTTTATGGCTATACCACAGTTTTGACTCTGGAGCTTTATAGTAAGTCTTTAAATAGTGTAATTAATGTAAGTTATCTAAAATTCAACTTTCTTTTTCAAAGTTGTTTTGGCTAGTCTAGGTCCTTTTCATTTCTATATAAATTTTAGAATCTACTTGTCAAATTTTATTAAAAGTCTGATGATATTTTTATTGGTATTTCAATAAATTTATGGATTACTTTGGGGGGAGAATTTATACCGTCGAAATAGTGAGTCTTCTCTGAACCTGAAATGTGATGTTCACATTTGTATAAAACAAAGGATTAAAGGAGTTTAAAGATAATGAAAACCTTTAAGTCATAGAAATTGTAGTAGGAAGCAGCATTTTTATCAGAATTTAAGCTATAACAAAGTATACAGCACAGTGTAGGATGTAGCATTTAAGAATCTTTGGGAAAAAAAAGAATCTTTGGTAAATAACGTGTCATATGCAGACTGTTCAGTATCTTGATGTGAGTGGTAATTTTTAAAATTAGTTCATTTTAGGTATTTAATAAAGTAATTTCTTTTTTTTAAAAGAAAAAAAAAGAAATAGTGAGTCTTCTGAAATGTGAACATAGTTTATCTCCCAGTTTATTTAGGTCTGAGTTTCTCCCAGAAATTGTAGCTTTCAGTGTACAGGACTTACACATCTTTTGTCAAAGTTATTCATAAACATTCAATAATTTAATACTATTTTTAAAATGTACTTAAGAATTCAATTTCCAAGTGTTCCTAATATAAAGACATATGATTGATTGAATTTTGATTTTGAGATTATGTCCTGCGACCATGCTTACTCATTAGTTCTTTCTTGTTTGTAGTTTAATGTTTTTATTAATACACACAAAGTGTGCACATAAACTATTTTCTTTGATGTGCAGCCTCAAATACTGATGACTCTGATGGCCAGCTGGGCTGCTCTTTCCAAAATGGTTCTGTGGTTCTTGGAAGAGACACTGTGAGGAATCTTTGCACAGCAAGATTTATTGCACATCAGTAGCACCTCAACCTCCTTGATATGGACTAGAAACTCCTGGAAGCCACTAGGCAGCATGTGCTTTGCTTTCTTGTTGCTCTCAGAACCAATGCTGGCCATCAAGATCAAGTTGTTCAATCTTCTGCACACCCTATTATCAATGCCTCTGGTTTTCACTAGTTGCACTTAATTTTGACATATCAGTCTATTTGGTACCAGATGAACTTCTTGGTCCTCTTCTTAACTATCTTGGGCTTCATCAGAGGTCTGAGGGTGGCCATGATACTGAGTAGGAGATGGCTACCACCTCTGCAGGCAGCACCAAGAAAGAGCTAAACTTATTCACTAGTTCTAGAAGTTCTTCTATAGATTCCATGAAACTTTCTACATATATAATCACAGTGCTTTTGAATGAAGACAATTTTATCCTTTTCCATACCGTATAAGCGACTTTAAATATCTTAGCTTACTGTACTGGCTAGAATCTCCAGCACAATGTTGAATGAAATGGTAAGAACAAACATTCTTGCCTTGCTGCTAATCTTAGTGAAAAGTATTCAGTACTCTGTCTTTCACCATTAAGTAGGGTGTCAGCTCTAGGTTTTTAAACAGATGGTCTTTATCAAGTTGAAAAGTTCCCTTCTTTCTCTTCATTTGCTGAGAGTTTATAGTGGGAAGAGATAGTGGGTTTTGTCAAATGCTTTTTCTGCATACATGAGAATACATATGGTTGTTCTATTTTAGCCTGTTAATATGGTGGGTTACACTGATTTTGAAGTTCCAACTTCTCTTGCATTCTTGGGATAAACTCCACTTGTTCATAATATACTGTCTTCCTACACATTGTTAGATTCAATTTTTTTTAAAGATTTTATTTAGTCATGAGAGACACAGAGAGAGGCAGAGACACAGGCAGAGGGAGAAGCAGGCTCCATGCAGGGAGCCTGACGTGGGACTCCATCCAGGGTCTCCAGGACCACACCCCAGGCCGAAGGCGACGCTAAGCCACTGCTGCCCATTAGATTCAATTTATTAAAATTTTGATAGTTCATGAAAGATGTTTTTCAGTTTTATCTTCTTTTCATGTCTTTCTTTCTAGTTTTGGTACCAGCATAATGCTGTCTCACATAAGTTTGCAAGTGTTCTTTCTTCTTCAATTTTCTGACAAAAGTGTATGTAGAAGTAACATTATTTCTTTTCTTAAATGTTTACTAGAATTCACTAGTAAAGACTTTTGAGCCTGGAGTTTTCTTTGTGAGAAAGTTTTTAGCCACAAATTCTATTTTATTTTTTAAAGATTTTATTGATTTGAGAGAGAGAGAGAGAACGCAAGTAGGGCAAGCAGCAGACAGAGGGAGAGGGAGAAGCAGGCTCCCCACCAAGCAAGGAGCCTGATGCGGGGCTTGATGTGGGGCTCAATCCCAGGACCCAGGATCATGACCTGAACTAAAGGCAGCTGCTTAACTGATTGAGCCACCCAGGCACCCCCTACAAATTTTAAAAATAGATATAGAGCTACTCAGGTTGTCTATTTCTTCTTGAGTTAGCTTTGGTGGTTTGTATTTTATAAGGAATTTGTCTAAGTTGTCGAATTTATTGGCATAAAATTATTCATAATATTCCCTTTCTATTCTTTTAGTATATATAAAATAGTGCTGTCCCCTCTATCATTTCTGACATTGTTGATCTGGGTCTTTTCCCTGGCTCCTGATCAGGCTGTTCTATATAAAAGAGCCAAAGATAACTTCTGTATGTTAACCCTATATTGTTTACTTCATAGTAGGCCAGGACTTGTTAGCTCAAAAGCCTCCTGGTGCTAAACTCAAATTTTACACACCTGGTTGTTCTAAATATAGCCCAAATGAACAGATTTTTAGCTTTTTAGAGCCTTCTACTTTCCATATCCCAGGATACAGCACCCAATATCTTCTAGCCACAGATAAAATATCCCTGGAAATCTCTGGTCCAAATACCCTCCATTACACTGCTGAGCAATACCCTTTGGACACATAAGTCCTCTCTTCAATTCTTCTCTTTCTCTGAAACTTTCTTGCCCTCCCCCTTTCTGGCAGGTGGTCCCTGTACAGAAGACTCTGGATGGCCTCACACAGTGAGGGAATTCCCCATATGCCACCTTGTCAGTATTAACCAAATAAAGTTCATTATGTGCTCATTGTGTGTACTTCATGATCATTTTTTTTTTTTGTTTAGCCCCCAAATCTCTTGAACTCACTATAAGTGGTGATAAAAAAAAAGGGGGGGGGGAATTTTGGAAATGATGAAGAAATTGATATGGGGTCCACCCAGTCAATGGGATAATCAAATGGCAAAATGATTATGGACAGCCTTAAGTGGTTGGGACTCAAAATTCGGAACATTGCCACATCAATTTGGTGTGGCATTGCTCTGTGCCATATTGTACTCTATATTTTTTGTAGTCTCTCCCAGTTGCCTCCTCAGCTTGGACAAATGGTACCACCAATATTTGAATGAATCTATGTCATTGGAACAGATTTTTGGGGCCAGAGGCCCTGAGCAGCCCCAAGAGGGAGGTCTAAATAGTAAAAATGTCAGAACACAGCCTCTGGAGAAAGGGTAGGCTAATTCTAACTCCATAACGGGCTATAGCAAGAGGGGCTCCCCACAGCAGACTCGTGATTTAGGGAACTTCTGAGATGGGGGAGAGGCAGGTAAAAGTCAATGAGGCCAAAATGTTAGGCTGAGGCTGGTCTCCTTAGCACAGGGTTGGGAGGTGCCTTTGTAAAGAGCTAGCATGCCTCTGCTACTCGGATCTGCAGTGGCCAAAAGCTGGGCTGAGCTGGCTAGAGCATCACTCAATATGACTAAATGCAAGGAAGTTTATATTCCTGCTCCTCCCAGAACTCCACAGGATGTGGTTGTCCTAGGGTGCTCCAAACCTTGAGATAATGCGCTGTTGGGCTCTATTTGCCACTGCTTCTCACAGAGATACTGTCTCTTAAGAATGCCACTGGGGAGAAGGCAGGAGCTGGAACTCCCAGGGAGACGACCTAAGGGATGGTTCTGGGGAAGATGACTGGTGCCCTCTAGAGGAAAAGGCAGCACAACATCACCATGATAGTCAAGGGGTCTGCTCTAAAGAAAGAGAATAAACTACTGAGGGAGGATTAGGACAGTTAGTGGAGATGTTGGCACCTCAGTGTTAAGTACCCCTCATTCTAGTATTACTGATGTAAAGGCTGGCATTTGCCTCATGACCCTAAAGCAAAGCCTGTCAATGGGCTTTGCCAATGCCAATTCAGCTTTCTGTATTTTAAAAATTATCTCCTTCTTAAATTTTAAAAGATGATGGAATACCCAACTACAGTATTTATACATGCATATTTGCATAGTGTCAAAACTTTTTTTTTTTAAGGGAAAGGATTATGGTTAGCTGGAATAGTAATAAGCTGGTAGAAGGAGAGGGAATTAGAATACAATGAAAGTCAAGAGGCATAAGAAGGCTTCTAGGGTGCTGGCAATGTTCTATTTCTTGATCTGGACAAAAATTCAGCTGAACATTTGTGTTTCATGATTTCTTTTTTTCTGTACATGTGTTATGTATTTTCCACAATAAGAAGGTTTAAAAGAAATAATAGGAACTAAGACTCATTGGATATTTGAAGACAATCCTTGATGTGAAAGTATAAAATCCAAATAAAGAAAAACGGACTCCAGAGGAAATACAAAAATGAAAGAGAACTTAAAAAGAAAAAGTTAATTTTGCCATGAAATTCTTTTAAAAATTATATCCTTAAACAAGAAGAAAATGTAATTGAAAATTAAATAGAGACCTAATTTTAAAAATGGGCAAAAAGTCTAAATAGACACCTCTTTATAGAAGATATACAGGTGGCAAATAAGCATATGAAAGGGTATTGAGCCTCATATGCCGTTATTCAGTGGAATTTCAAATTAAAACAACAAGATACTGCGATGCCTGATTGTCTGCCTTCAGCTCAGGGCACGATCCTGGAGTCCCGGGATTAAGTCCCACATCAGGCTCCCTGCATGGAGCCTGCTTCTCTCTCTGCCTATGTCTCTGCCTCTCTCTCTCTCTCTCTCTCTCTCTCTGTCTCTCATGAATAAATAAATAAAATCTTAAAAAAAAAAACAAGATACTATTACACGCCTGTTAGAATGGCTAGAATCTAAAGCCCTGACTATACCAAATGGTGTCAAGGATGTGGAGCAACAGGAAATTTTATTCACTGCTGGTGGGAATGCAAAATAGTGCAGCCACTTTGCAAGGCAGATGGGCAGTTTCTCACAAAGCTAATCATACATGACCTAGTTATTGTGCTCCTAGATGTTTACCCAACTGATTTGAAAACTTATGTTCAAACAAAACCTACACAGACATATTTATAGCAGCATTATTTATAATTGCCAAAAAATAGAAACACCTAATACACACCCTTGTGAGGTGTGTATACACATCTTCAGATTGGAGACAAATAATCCAGAAAACTTCCAGAGAGATTTTTTTTAAAGGTTATTTTTATAGAATAAGCAACTTTCTTTTCAGCAACATTGAATACCAAAAAAGATTGGTAAGATCTTCAAAAATTTGGGGGAAAATTATTTTGTATCTTGAATTCTAAAACTTGCCAAATAACGAATCAAATTTGAAGGCAAACTAAAGTCCTTTTTGGATGCTCAGGTTTCAAAATTTTCTTTCCACTATAGTAGTTACTGTAAGTTACTATACTTAAAGAAGTTACAAAATAACCCTTTAAGAACAAGAAATAATCTTATAAGAATAAAAAACTGTGGGATTCAAGAACTTTCAAGGGAACAGGAGATGAGGGTATTATCTAAAGCTTTAATATAAAGGAAGCAAACAGAACAATAACACAAACTTATTAGTATCAAAAGAATTATAATAAAAAGAACAGAAAAATGGGGCACCTGAGTGGGTCAGTGGTTGAGAGTCTGCCTTTGGCTCAGGTCGTGATACTGGTGCCCTGGGATCGAGTTCCACATCAGGTTCCCTGTGGGGAGCCTGCTTCTCCCTCTGTCTATGTCTCTGCCTCTCTCTCTCTGTGTATCTCTCATTAATAAATAATATCTTTAAAAAAAAAGAACAGAAAAATATCTGTTAAGTCAATAAAGGTAAGTGAATTTAATTCATCAATTAAAAGAAAAACATTCAGATTAGATCTCAAAGTAAAATCCAATACTGTACTGTACATAAAGCAAAATGACACCAAAAGCACAAAAAAAACAAAAGAAAAAATAAACTGGATTTCATTAAAATTAAAAATGTTTATGCTTCAAAGTAAAAAGACAACATAGAATGGGAGAACATGTTTGTAAATCATGTATCTGATAAGCAACTGATATCTAGAACATATAAAGAACAAATAACCCAATTAGAAATTTGCAAATTGGGACGCCTAGGTAGGCTCAGTGGTTGAGCACCTGCCCCTGGCTCAGGGCGTGATCCGCGGTCTCAGGATCAAGTCCCACATCAGGCTCCCTGCCTGGAGCTTGCTTCTCCCTCTGCCTACATCTCTGCCTTTCTCTCTCTGTGTCTTTCATGAATAAATAAATAACATCTTTTTTTAAAATGTGCAAATTATCTGAATAGACATTTCTCCAAAGAAGATACACAAATGGTCAATGAATCTCAAGTTATATTAGCTATCAAGAAAGTGCAAATCAAAAGCATTAAAAAGATAGTAACAAATGTTGGCAAGGATATAGAAAAATTGAAGCCCTCACGCATTGTTGATAGGAATGTGAAACTGTACAGGCACTGTAGAAAACAGTCTGGCAGTTCCTCAATAGTTAAATTATATGATGCAGCAATTCTACTCCTATATATCTATCCAAGAGACATAAAAATACATGTCCACATATGAACTGTACACAAATGTTCATAATAACATTATTCATATTAGCCCCCAAAGTGGAAACAACCCAAATATCCATATACTCTTGAATAAATAAAATGTGATATAGCCATTTAATAGAGTATTTGGCAATTTAAAAAGTGAGGTGTTGATTCTTGCAAGTATAAAAGATTTTCTTTTTTATTTTTAAGTTTCTTTAAAAAATAATGAGTTTAAAGCAGTATAATAATATATTATGTGCTGTTATGGGTTGAGAATTATGTTCCTCAAAATTCATATGCCGAAGTACTAACCCCCAACACCTCCAAATGTATTTCCTTATCTGGAAATAGGATGAGAGCTGATGTAATTATTTAAGTTAGGATGGGGTCTTAACTGGATGGAGTAGGGTGGGTCTCTAATCCAATATAACTGGATCCTTATAAAAAAGGGGAAATTCAGACAGAGACATGAACACAGAGAGAATGCCATGTGAAGACTGAATTATGCTGCCACAGTGAAGGAGCTACCATAAACTGGGAGAGAGTCCTGGACCAGATTCTTCCCTAGTGCCTTCAGAGGGAATGTGGCCCTGTCCACACTTTGATCTTGGACTTCTAGCTTCCAGAACTGTGAGATGATAAATTTTTGTAGTTTAAGCCACTCAGTCTGAACTACTTTGTTATGGCAGTCTTACCAAATTAATACATGGAGTTAAGGACATGTAGAAGGGCTGGAGGAAGAGAAATAGAAGTATATTGTTAGAGTGCCATGTGTCAGCAGACTGACATAAGTTAAGGATCTGTACTCTAAAACCTAAAGAAGTACCTTAGAAATGTTATAGCTAATAAGTCATCGAAGGAGATAAAATGGAATTGAAAAAAATTCAATTAATTGAAAACAAGTGTTCCCTCCCAAAAGGAGGAAAAAGAACAGATGAGATCAAAAGCTAGAGAATAAATAGTAATATGGTAGATTTAAATCTAGTCACATCAATCATCATACTAAGTACGAAGGTCTAAATATTCAAATGAAAAAGGCAGAGATTGTCAGATTGGATGGAAAGTAAGGCTCAAATTGTGTACAAGAAGCCTACTTTAAACTCAGAGAACAAATAAGGTAAAAGTAAAAGAGTGGAGAATACACACCACACTAAGATTATCAAAAGCAAAATAGGTGGCTATATTAATAACAAAGTAGATTTCAAAGCAAAGACTATAACCAGGGATAAAGAGGACCACTTCATAATGATAAAAAGAAAAGCCAATTGTCAAGAGGACATAATAATCCTAAATAATGATGCACCTAATAATAGAGCTTCAAAATACATGAAGCAAAAATTTATAGAATGGAAAGGAGAAATAAACACATCTACAATTATAGTCAGTGATTTCAATACCCCCTCAATATTTGATAGAACAAGTAGAATAAAAATCAGTAAACAAAACTAGAATAACAACACTACCAATCTACTTGACCTAGTTGACATTTGTGGAATACTCTTCCAACTACAGCAAAATATACTGTATTCAAGTACACACAAAACACCATAATAGATCCTATTCTATGCCCATAAAACAACTCAAAACTATAAAGTTATTCATACCATACAAGGTATATTCTCTGACTACAATGACATTAAATTCTAAGTCAATGACAAAAATGTGGAAAATTCCCAAATACTGGAAACTAAATAACACACTTCTAAATAATTCGTGAGTCCAAAAAAAAAAAAAAAAAAGGATTCAAAGGGAAATGAGAAAGTATTTTGACTTGAATGAAAATGAAAACACAATATATTAAAATTTGTGGGATGCAGCTGAAAGTGTTTAGAGGGAAATTTAGAACACTAAACACCTCTACTAGAAAGAGATCTCAAATCTATGATTGCTGTTCCAAATTAGGAAATTAAGGAAGGATATATGAAATACAAATTAAGAATAATAAGGAAGTAATAAAGATTACAGCATAAAACAATTAAATATAAAACAAAAAAAAACAACAGAGAAAAATAATAAAACCCCAAATTGGTTTTTGAAAAGATCCATAAAACGGGTAATTATCTAGGTAGGCTATAGGAGTTGGAAGAATTTGGGGATTGATCACAAAAAAGATATGACCACCAGGTGGCAGTAGCACACCGTGAGTTTTATTTGGGTGACACCTGGGCAGGTTGACCTGCGAGAAATCCTTCACAGCATGAAGAGGAAGAGGGAGAGCAGAGAGCTTGCTTGTGTGTTAAGATGATGTCACTCGGTAGTAACACTGAGAGTCCCCAGAATGTGGAGCTCTGAAGGGCAGCACCAGCACGGAGCCTTATTTTATAACAACTGGGTTTATCTATGGCTAGCAGATGTTAGGTGTCATTTCCTAGAGTAGACAAAGCAGAGAGCCTGCAAATAACTAAAAATATGCTAATAAGCAGATATAATAATAGTAAGAGCTATATTTAAAACTCTTGTATAGGTAAAATTTGAGTTTAGCATCAGCAGGCTTTTGAGCTAACAGGTCCTAGGCTTCTTTTAATGAGCTAAACAACACAGGGCCAATATACAAGAGGTCATCTTTGGCTCATAAATTTATTTATGTATTTATTTATGTATTTATTTATTTATTTATTTATTTATTTATTTATTTATTTATTTAAAGACTTTATTTATTCATGAGAGACAGAGAGAGAGAGAGGCAGAGTCATAGGCAGAGGGAGAGGCAGGCTCCATACAGGGAGCCCGACGTGGGACTTGATCCTGGGTCTCCAGGATCAGGCCCTGGGCTGAAGGCGGTGCTAAACCGCCAAGCCACCCGGGCTGCCCTGGCTTATAAATTTAATAATCCAACCCTCAGGTCCATGTTGTTTTATCATTTTAGTTACATGTTAATGCAGTATGCCTCAGTTTGGAGCCCATGACAAAGCATTTTAAAGCCCCAGAATCCTATGAGAGTAAAAGCATGATTTCAAAGCCCATTTGCAGCTAGTCTGTCAGGAGAATAAGTCAGAAAATGTTGACTTGTTCAATTTATTTAATCTGTAAACTGTTATTAAAGGGACATGCCTCTTTAATGCATGTCCTTGGCTATCTTTAAAACATGTAGCAAAATGTGTTAAGTGTGCAGATCCTGCTGCCTTCAGCAGCCAGTAAGTAATCTAGGACTATGTGTTGATACATCAGTGGATGTGGAATTGACACTGGCAAGGACAGGAACTTGGGTAAGGAAAGGACATAGCAACAGAGAGGGGTTAGAGTCAGGGATCATCTGCACCCAGCAGTAGAGGAATCTATCTTCTGGGTATTGTCCAAATGATGTTGCCCAGTCTGTGATGATGAGTTCAATCTGATAGGTGTCAGATGCAGATCCAGACTTGTTCCTCAGTGTCATTAAGTGGCAAATGACAGTGGCTTTCTCTCCAGATGGTGGTAGGTGGTTTGCTTAGCTAAATGCTGTATGATGAGTGGACACAGGCTAAGGACAGTCACAGAGTTAGCTCATGTCAGGTCCTCATCCCACATTTTGCTGAAGTTCTGATCAAATAGTTAGCCCATTAGCCCCCAACCAGGAGTTGGTAAAAATATAAATCTTAGGAAAATGTCTGTCGATGGCATATGCTATTGCGAGAAGTATTGCACTCAGCTCAGCCCATTGGATGCTTTGGTCTCTCCCCCATACGGAAATTAATCTGAATATGGGCCATA
The DNA here is from genome assembly GCF_003254725.2 of Canis lupus dingo. NCBI lineage: Eukaryota > Metazoa > Chordata > Mammalia > Carnivora > Canidae > Canis > Canis lupus. Next base: position 23,991,762 of record NC_064261.1, on the reverse strand, counting down.
GGCTGAGGCTGTCCACTGTTTGGCTCCTTGAAGCCCCATGCTCATGCCATTGGTAAAGAGATCATTGATTGTCTCATTTTGTGAGTGCTGGCCACCCTACCTCTAATCTCCATTGAGCAAAAGATGAGACACTCTTGGGGACTTTGGCAAGGTAACTTAGTGTCAGGGCATGTGGCCATGTCCTCGCAGAGTAGTGATACTCCACACTCCACAGGCCAAGTTGGGCTTGATCCTGTAGATAGCAATTCCATCTTAAGAAAGTTGTGGCTTCCATTTTACAGAGAGCTTTTTTCCATTATTCAGAGCATAATAGGAATCTTGCTCCATAGTAAATTGACCCTGCTCCAGTGTGGGCTTCAGTCCTGGTAAGCACCCAGTATGCTGCTTCTCTATTTTTTTTTAAATTTTTTTATTTATTTATGATAGTCACAGAGAGAGAGAGAGAGGCAGAGACATAGGCAGAGGGAGAAGCAGGCTCCATGCACCGGGAGCCCGATGTGGGATTCGATCCCGGGTCTCCAGGATCGCGCCCTGGGCCAAAGGCAGGTGCCAAACCGCTGCGCCACCCAGGGATCCCCAGTATGCTGCTTCTCTAGTGGCGAACACCTTTACATTGAGTCTGGGAGTTGCTGGCACTACAAGTCCATGGGTAAGCGTTTACCTGTCCATCTGGTCCAGAGATTTTGGGAAGCAATCTTGGGGTGGCTGAAAGTTCTAGTTTTAAGTCTTGCCTTTGGTTTATCTAGCATTTGTTATTATTGCTCAGGCCCCTAGTGGAAAATGGAAAACTTACGAAGAATCAATAGAGGGACACCTGGGTGGCTCAGCAGTCGAGTGTCTGCCTTTGGCTTGGGGTGTGATCTTGGAGTCCCACCGGATTGAGTCCCACATCAGGCTTCCTTCATGAAGTCTGCTTTTCCCTCTGCCTGTGTCTCTGCCTCTCTCTGTGTGTGTCTGTCATGAATAAATAAATAAAATCTTAAAAAAAAAAAAAACCTCACTAGATGGGGACCAACCAACACTGGAGGTGAGGAACACATTGGTGCCAGAATCCAAACATTCCTGCTAAATGTTGAGCCTCCTCTGCTGACCTGGGAAGTTCATGCTAGCAGCTTGTCTCTTACTAGAGCATTAGTCAGCGAGGGCTGCCCTAACAAAGCACCACAAATTGGGGTTGGAGTGGGACTTAAACAATAGACATTGATTGTCTCATGGTTCCGGAGGCTGGATATCTAAGACCAAGCTGTCAGCAGGGTTGGTTCTATTCATGCTTCTCTCCTAGTTTCTGGCACTTTGCTGGCAAGCTTTGGTGTCCTTGGCTTATAGAAACGTCACCCTGATCTTTGTCTTCATCTTCCCAATGTTCTCCCTGTGTGTCCCCTTCTTGTAAGTGCACCAGTCATTCTAGAATAGAGATCTGCCCTATTTTAGTATGACCTAACTTAACTAATTACATCAGCAATGACCCTTTATCCAAATAAAGTCACATTCTGGTCAACTTCAACATATGAATTTGGAGGGGACACAGTTCAAGCCATAGCCACTAGACAGCCATGAGTGAAAGACCTGACCCCTCCCTCCTCCTCTCCCCACTTACCTCTATTTCTCTTCTCCTTCTCCTCTTCCTTTCCTTCCCCTCTCTCTCTTCCTCCAAAAGAAGTCCAACCCTTAGTGCTGGCTATAGAAGTAAACGGAAAATGACTGAAATGAGAGCGTACAAATGGGAATTTCAGAGTAAGGAGTAGGGACAGTTACACGCCACATTGTTGTTTAAGTATCTGGGGAGTCCCAAAGGCCTTCCTTGGGCATTATTTCTTCTATAGCTGGTGCCTCTCTGTAGAGGGCAGTCCTTGAAAGTCATGCCCTCAGGGGAGCTTTGTGAGTGCGAAGAAAAAGGTGCAGAGCACTGTACCTGCTGGGCCCCCATTTGCTGTTTTGAAAGGGAGCACATATAACTACATACACGCACAGAAGACAGTGAAAACTGTAGATTGCCTCTATGTGGTAGGGAGATTTTTTACTCTTATCCTTTGAAATGTTTCTTTTTTAACCATGGGCATTTTTCACTTTCCAATCAAAAAATAATAATAATGTGAGAACCACACAGGACCAAGTGGGTAAGGATCCAAGTTGTGCCTCTGGAGGCTGCATGAGCTGCTGCCCACACTGCTGGAAGGCCTCTCCTGGATGCGTGCATGGGTTACAAGAAACACAATGTGTTTGACTGGAAGGATAATTATTTTAATCCACCAGTCATGTCAACCAGCAGATTTGCCTTTGAATATCTTATCAAACTTCCCCCAAAACTGCTCTTTTTGAATTTTCTTACCATTACAGGCATTCAAAGAACTCTGAAGATAATGTCAAGATTTGTTAAATATTTTGAACAATGGCAAGTACTCAATTTTGGAATAAGCATATGCCTTCTCAGGGTGATTATATTCACAAGATGAATACCAACACTTCATTTTTACCATATACCAAGCAGTTCCCATGCATGACCTTACTTCCTTCTAACAACTGCTCTATAAGGGAGGTAGGGTGCCATCATATCCCCACAGGAATCAATCAGTAAAGTTACTTATGCAAAGTCAAGTGCTGGAGGAGCCAGGATTCAAGACTAGGTCTAAGCAAATTCTGGAGCCTGGGCATGCAATCCTTATACTATTGCTAGCTGAGGTAAAGGAAATATAAAGCCACACACCACCAAGTGCAATGCTAAATTAAGCAGTGAGATTAAAAGCACATAGAAAACTGAAAAATATTCACAATGAGGTAGCCTCACCTAATGAGCTACCTATTGTGTGCTGGGCATCCTTCTGAGCACTTCCATCCCCATGACTTCTCTGTGCAGTGGGCATCAATGCCTTCAAGGAGAAGGAAACCAGGGCTTAGCGAGTTGAAGAGACTTTTGCCCTAGACCACATAGCCCATGGATGACAGAAGGGGAAGAGGACTTGGGGTCATATGACCCCAAAGCACCCTCTCTTGCCACTTCCATTCTTGTTCCCATCCTGCTACGTAAGTGATCTCAATATGTCCGTGAGTGAACAGATGAAAAGAAGACCACCATGAAGAGTCCCACTCCCTCCCCAACTTTAATAACACCATAGCCCTATGCTACCTGAGCTGGGATGTGGTCTGAGGCAAATTCATTCTCCCCCCTGCCTTCTCAACGAGAACCCAGGACACTGTTGATCAAGGAAGGGAGAACAAAGATAATGAGTGGCTGGGGCTCTCCATCTTACCTTGGCCCTATTCCCTGGGTCCTCCTGTGTATAGATTTAGCCTTTGTGCACATGGGCACTTGGAGAAGGTCTGCAACCAAGATCCTCACTACCAGTGTGCTTTGTGCTAGCTACCATTCTGAAATTAAGGGCTCCTATAGGGGTAACAGTCTTGGGGCCTGGCTGGGTTTCACCTGGACACTTAGTACTGTGAGCTGGGGAGAAGGCTGGCCTGAAATGGGTCTATATCAAGTTTCTGATCACATTTCATGGATAAGGGTGATCACTGTGGCTATGACTCCAGATGGGTTGTGGACATCACTGGGAAAAAACAGCTGGGTTGGCTGAAGGGGGATGCCATTTTGCTTAGATTTCTACAGAAAAAAATGGTACCAGGAGACCTTATGTTCTCAGATACTTTAAGACAAGAAAATTTCAAAAACCTTCCTGAATGGTTTAGACATATGTGTCTGATGATGTCACAACTAATGATCTGAAAACAACAAATATCCCTCCAAATATGTCAGTATTGAGAAGATTCCTAGCATTCACATCCGGCATTCCCAAAGGTTCCACACCAAGTCTATTGCTTATCTTTCTTGGCAGCAATTTATTATTACTTTTTTTAAGACAGATCTTTTTTTCTTAAGATTTTTAAAATTTATTCATGAGAGACACAGAGAAAGGCAGAGACACAGGCAGAGGGAGAAGCAGGCTCCATGCAGAGAGCCTGATGTGGGACTCGATCCCAGGACTCCAGGATCACACCCTGGGCTGAAGGCAGGTGCTAAGCCGCTGAGCCACCCGGGCACCCTCTTGGCAGCAATTTAAAGAAATACCTAGTAGCTGATGTCTGTCAGCTCTGTGACTCCACTTGGAGCTCCAGCCTTATATATCCAGACCAGCAAGGGTCATCTCCCTGGCTCAGTGAGCCACAGGTACTTCAGATCATCACCCTTACTCTTCATCTTCACCAGTCCCATCGGGCTTTCCCCTATATGCTCTGCCCTCACTAATAGTACCCCATCCTCCTTCTCTGACTGACAGTGAAATGTGGAACAAGTTCTAGCAATTCTTTCTCTGAAGATCTTCCTATTTGTTGTCTCTTCATTCTCAAAATTACTATCCTACTCAAAAACTGTCTCCCATCAGAGCTATTACAACTACATAGTCAACCCCCCTGCTTCAATCATGAAATTTTTCCTTCAGATCAAAGCATATTCAGAAGACAAATACAGTAGCAAAAGCAAGCTACTCCGGAAGAAGGAAACAGAAAGGAATCAGGCACAGGTATGAAAACCTGTGGCCACTAAGGCCACCTTCTAAGTGTTGTACATTCCTCTTCCTGGAATCTCTGCAGTTACCTGAATACACATGGTAGGGTTTCAATCCTTGGGATATATTGTTTCTTCTGCTCAATGTCTTCCCTGCTTGTCTGCCCAGCACAGAGTTAAAGCTTGAAACCTAGAACCAGAAAAAGCCAAATTTGAACCTCAGCTCCAAGTACTAGCTATGACCTTGGTCCTTTCTGAGCTTGTTTCTGCATCCTTAAGATAAAGGTAATACCAACATTTATGTCATAAAACTGTTAACAGCCTTAAATGATACCATATTTAATTTGCTTAGTGGAGAGTAAGCACTCAATAAATGTTCACCATCATAATCATCCTTGCCCTCAACACTGCCTCCTGCATGGTTTTTCTTGATCTCCTCCAGCTGTACTCCTAGTAAGCCCACCATAATGCATTTCTTATTAAGAAATAAGTTAAATTTGCTTTTCTGTGTTCTTCCTCACATTGTGACCTAATTAAAGGGAAGAAGCTCCTCTTTGGTTCTCTGCTATTCAGCATATCCAGCACCTACAGGGCTCAGTGTTCAATGAATTGATTAATGAAGAAAGGACGTAGTAAGGGCCATTAATGAAGCAAGTTTACAGAGTGTATATGATGTGACAGGCATTGTTCTGCTTGCTGGGGATACATCAATAAATAAAACAGATGGAGTTCCTGCCCTCATGGAGCTCCCACTCTAACAGGGAGGATGTACTCAATAACAAACAAGTAATTATATAGTAAGTTAGATGGTGCAAAGCACTTCAGGGAAAAATTAAGTGAGGGACAGGTGTTGCTTCCTCATATAAGAAAGCCAGGCAAGGTGTCACAGATAAGGTGACATTTGAACAGAGACCAAAGGAGTGAGAGAACAAGGTTGGTGGATATTTGAGAAGACAGGGCAGGAAAATGTGATCCAGACTGGGAATAGCTGGGTGTACAGGAAGAAAGGGAAGCTGGCCAGTGGGCGCTGGAGTGGAGCAAGTGAAGGGAAGAGTAGCATGACATGACACCAGAGTGGCTATGGGAATTGCGGAGTACAGACAATGGGCCATGTGGGGATCAACCAGTCCTTAATGATGATACAAGCTATACTAACTGATTGCTTTCCTGGGTGTCTCAAAAATCCTGTTCATTTACCCATTTTAAAATGCAGCAGAAAGGAAAACTTTTGTAGCCTTATCAGCCATAAGTACAAATGAAGTCATTTCATAGTAATAGCTGAATCTCAATGGCTTTGAATGCTCACCTATGCAAATGTAGGGAGTCCTACCTCAAGGAAAACCCTTCCTCCTCAAATATTCTAGGAATCCTAAGGGTGCACATGATCCTATATGGGTTGTGATGGCCACTCCGTTCAAGCTTTTGCAGCTCCGGGCCTGACAATTCCACAGATAGACCTGAAGAGGGAGATTCATTCCTGTCACCATGCCCTAAGTTGGTTGACCAGAGGAGCTGCCAGGACTCTACAGGGCTATAAGGTGAGAGTGTTCCTTCTGCATACGGATAACCAGGGTTATTCCACAGCAAAACATTTTGAACTCCAGTGTTACAGCATCTATCAACACAGTTTTCAGTTCACACATACAGCCCATTTCTTGGGTCCCAAGAGAGCAAATCTACTTCCATGTTAGTGGGCTCAGGACATACCATGACCTTCAGTGTGCTTCCAAAATTCTATCTTCTTGAGAAGAAGGGCTTGCCCTGTTAGTCTGGTCCTTCTCTTACAATGAATTTTCCCTTGGGATTCCCATGGTCTCTGCAGGTGGGCCTCTGCCTGGGCCACATCAGCCCATGAATCCTATCAATGATCAAAACCAACAGTGGACAGAATTGAAGACTTTTCCCAGGATCCTCAGCCCTAACAGAAATGAGTGCATGGAGCATCTATAGAAGGTTATCCCCAAACTATTTAGCAGTATGGCTGAAGCTCAGTCATTCCCCAGCCATGACCCTCAGAGGCCCTTCATCAGAATATTAGCACTAACCGTGTCCTGAGGTCTTCCATGTATTATTCATGGAATGGTATCTTGAATGGTAACAGCAAAATCTGGAAAAGAATGGACACAGGTATTCACTGAAGATGGTACAAAGTTTAAACAAGATCCAAAACAACTACAAAAATTCTAAGCAATGATTTAAATCCTAGTATTTCACCTAGAAAACACTGCAGAATAACTGAAAGCTTTGGAAGCAGGAATAATGAACTCCAGATCCATTGGTAGTTTGCTACTTATAGTGACTTTGGGTGGTCATTTTACTTTGAACACATTTTTCTCACTTACAGAAAGATAACAGTGGCTTATTGTGAAACCTAAATAGGTGATTACTGAACACCACGAAACATGAGGCCAGCTGTAGTTCCTCTCCCTTTCAGCAGAGACATGCACAGGATGGTACGGTCCTTATAATACCTTCTAGGTTATGGGGTTGACTTATAAGGTTTTGCTTTAAAATTTTTTAAAAAATAAAACTGGTTGATATGAGGTCAATTTCACTCTGAATTCTACTCTAAGGATAACATGATTATGCTGAAAGTCTACCAGATTTTCTCTTTTTTAAAAATTTCATAGTGAACACTACTTCTTAGGAAACCCCTGAATGTCTTTTTCCACCTCAAGGTTTTCTGACTTCCTCAGTAAAAATAGTAAAGCAACACTTAGAAATAGCCAGAAAATAAAAGCCAAGAACTGAAAGTCTGAACAATAAAATCTATCACATACTTCATGTGGAAAAGATCCAGCTAAAGAGGTGGCCAGGGATCTGGAATCAGGAGACCTGACCTCGAAGTCTGGCTCTGCCACTTACCAGGTTAGTGGAACCTTGATCTTTGTACACTTGATTTCTTGTCTTCATCAGTAAAATAGGGACAATATCATCATTCATAGAATTAAGTACAATCAATGTCAAAATGTGAAGTGCCATATGTTAGATCAGTTCACCAAACTGAACAGTGACAATCAGATGGATACGGTCCTTGACCCCTGGGAACTCACAACCTCTTTAATTTGGTCCTACTTCCTCCTGATATGTTTCAGAAGAGGTCAGCTTGAAAGGGTTGTCCACAACTACACTGGTCAACTACCATGTAAGTTCCTCACAAGACCAGTGCTTACCAACCTCTGCCAGGCTCACACAGAACTGGCCTGGCAAACTATTTCTGTACTATCTCTAGCCAAAAAAGTAACTTCTTTTCTCAAAACATATACAAGAAAGAAGAGAATTGGGATCCCTGGGTGGCGCAGCGGTTTGGCGCCTGCCTTTGGCCCAGGGCGCGATCCTGGAGACCCGGGATCGAATCCCACATCGGGCTCCCGGTGCATGGAGCCTGCTTCTCCCTCTGCCTGTGTCTCTGCCTCTCTCTCTCTCTCTCTCTCTGTGACTATCATAAATAAATAAAAATTTAAAAAAAAAAAAAAAAGAAAGAAGAGAATTATAAAGAAATCACCCCTTCTCCAAACTCAAAGGACAGGAAAGCATAACCTCTCTCTTTTTCTCTCCTGACTCTTAACCCATGAGCTCTGATTTCCATCACCACAGAGATCCTCACATTTTGGGAGACCAAGCTCCGTCTCTTTACTTTCAGTCCACGGACTTTTTAACATGTCATCTTCATAAGACATTTACAAAGTATTTTATTTAAAGCCTATTGCTCTCTAGTCAAATAAACCCCAGGAATAACTAGTTAGCTGTCTTAGGGCCCATAACTGCAGTTCCACCATGGAAAGAACCTACAGAACCAGGGCCCACCCTTTGTAAGAACCGAGCTAGTCCTGGGAGCACAGACTCAAACCCTCATCTCCTAGTGAGCAGTGTTTTCACTAGTTGCTCTTTCAAATCCTGCTCTAAAGCAGCAATAATGTTTTTATTTGAAGATTTATTTGAGAGAAAGAGAGCACAGGGGGAGGGACAGAGGGAGAGGAGATAAGAGCATCTCAAGCACACTCTGTGCTGAGCAGAGCCCAACTGGGGGCTCGATCTCATGACCTCAGCCAAAACCAAGAGTTGGACACTTAACTGCACCACTCAGATGCCCCAACAGCAAGAATGTTTTTTAAAAATCTTCTAAGCAAATCCTTTTACAAACTATCACCCTGAAGTTTTGGTCAGATCTTTACATTTTAAATATTTTATTATGATTTTTTATTATTTATTCATGAGAGACAGAGAAAGAGGCAGAGACACAGGCAGAGGGAGAAGCAGGCTCCATGCAGGGAGCCTGATGTGGGACTCGATCCCGGGACCCCAGGATCACACCCTGGGCCGAAGGCAGGCGATAAACCGCTGAGCCACCCAGGGATCCCCAGATCTTTACATTTTAATGTACTTGGCTTGCTTAAGAGGAGACATACAGGTAATGCTGTGACATACCACTTTCTTTAAAAAAAACAATGAACATATAAAATGCATGTGTAGCTCAATGGTACCCAAATCAGCCAACTTGAGACAACTCACTACAGAAACACATGCATTTTTATAACATTTCTAGCCTATGTCTACACTAGACAATTCCACCTCTCAGGACTTCTCTACATCTCTGCAATCCTTTTATATACAAGTAACCTACTCCACACTTTACTCCACACTTCACTCTACCAGTGCATCTGAGGCTGGAAGACTTCTGCTACCACAAGAGGGTAAGATTAGAACAGATACTGTATGGAGCTTGGCCTGACAATCTCTGCCTGAGAGGAAGAGTAGTGTGCCTGTGGGTGGGGAGAAGGCGATTTGGAAACAATGGTTAACCTGATACCCTCCAAAAAAATGTATTTTACTAGTAAAGGGGTCAGTCACTCTCTGGCTCCCACGGTACAATCTTAAAAGGCCAGGAAGCAGTTGGATGATATAATTAAAGTGATGCAAGAATAAAATCTCTGTCAACCAAGAATTCTCTATTTGGCAAAACTATCCTTCAAAAATTAGGGAGAAATTAAGACATTCTCAGATAAACAAATGCTATGGAAATTTACTATCACTAAACAAGTTCTATAAGAAATGCTAAAAGTAAAGGTGGTCTTTCAGGCTAAAAGGACACTAGTAACTTGAAGCCATACAAAAATGTAAATCTTTCCAGTACAGGTAAATACATGGACAAACATAAAACCCACTATCATAGCTTCTTTTACTGGGTTTAAAATTTGTGACATCAATAACATAAAGGCAAGTAGACTACAAAGAAATGGTGTGATTGAAATTACTGAAAAATATTTATAACTTAGGATGTTATAAGTAATTACACAACTACAAAGAAAATGTCCATAGAACATACACTGAAATGTTGTGCAAAGAAATGAAAGAGAATATTAAGAAAGACATCCTGTGTTCATAGACTGGAAGACTTAATATTGTTAAAATGTCAATAATACCCAGTGATCCGTAGAACCAATGCAGTCGCTATCAACATCCCAATGGTTACTGAAGAAACAGAATAATCCACCTCAGAATTCATATGAAACCTCAAAGAACCCAAATAGCTAAACCAATCTTAAAAAAGAAGAAAGTTGGAAGACTCACACTTCTGGATTTCAAAATTTACAAAGCTATAGTAGTCAAAACAATGTTGAGCTCTTGCTCTTTTCCTCATGCCAATGAGTTGCTCAGAGGCGGGGTTTCAGATATGCTCAAGATTGGGCTCCACCCTAGCCCACCACTGTGGCTGAGGAAGGCATTGCTGCTGGAAGTGTAATGGACCTTAATACTGCTTTACAAGGGGTGTTGAAAACTGCCCTCATCTACAGTGGCCTAACATGTGAAATTCGCAAAGCTGCCAAAGCCTTAAGACAAGCACCAAGGCCAACTTTGTGTGCTGGCATCCAACTGTGATGAGCTTATGGGTGTCAAGTTGGTGGAGGCCCTTTGTGCTAACCACCAAAATCAACCTAATTAAGGTTGATGACAAAAAGTTAGGGGAATGGGTAGGCCTCTGAACAGAGAGGGAAACTCCATAAAGTAGTTGGTTGCAGCTGTGTGGCAGTTAAGAACTATGGCAAAGAATCTCAGGCTAAGGACGTCATTGAGGAATACTTCAAATTCGAAAAATGTACAAGTAAAAAACTTGGTTCTTGTTCCTAACAGTGTCATGCTTGCACAAAGACAGTCATATAGACTGACAGTTAAGTGAGCCCAGAAACAAACCCTGTATACATGGCCAAATGATACTTGACAAGGGTGCCCAGACCATTTGATGGGAATAAAGAGTGAAACGGCAATTCATAAAAATGGGAAAAGTATTTGCAAATTATTTATCTGATAAGTTATTACCCAGAATTTATACAGAACTCCAACAACAAATTACTTGGGCAAAATATTTGAATAGGCATTTTCTCCAAGAAGGTAACAAAAGCACTAATTAGCATATGAAAAGATGTTCAGTATCACTAATCATAAGAAAACTAAGTCAAAACCACAATGACATACCATCTTACACTCATTAGGATGGCTACTATCAAAAAACAAAAACAAAATCCAAGAAACAAAAGAGTTGATGTGGCTGTGGACAAATTAGAACTCTTTGCACTATTGGTAGGAACGTAAAATGGAGTAGGCGTTTTGGAAAACAGCATGTCAGTTCCTTAATATTAGACTTATCCTATCATCCAACAATTCTACCTCTAGATATACACTCGAAAGAACTGAAAGCAGGGTCTCAAAGAAATATTTGCACTCCCTTATTCATGGCAGCAATTTCCACAACAGCCAAAAGGTAAAAGCCACCCAAATAGCCACCAACAGATGATGAATGGATAAACAAACCATGGTGTATATGTATGTGTGTGTATATATATATATATATATATATATATATATATATATATAATACAGTATTATTCAGACTTAAAATGGAAGGAAATTCTGACTCACGCTTCAACATGAACAAACCTTGAGGACATTATGCTAAGTGAACACACCAGTCACAAAGGGTAAACAATGTATGATTCCATTTTTATGAGACATAATAGTCCAAACCAGAGACAAAGTAGAATGGTGACTGCCAGCGCTGGGGCAGGTGGAAAAGAATGTGGAGTTACTATTTAATGGGTACTTTCATTTTATAAGATGAAAAGATTTCTGGAGATAAAAGGCAGTGATAATGGCAAACAACTGTGAATGGACTTAATGCCACTAACTGTACACTTAAAAACTGTCCTTTAAGGGGTCATATTTTATGTGTATTTTACATATTTACACATAATGTAAAATAAAATTAGTCAATAATTTAACTAAAAAAATGATTCTGTATCATTCCATCCAAGTGGTCAGTTACCACCACCAACAATGGAACAAACTAAGGGTCCTTGTAGAGAGAAATATGCTTACATATTTGGGGACCAAGAGGAGAGCTATCATCAAGTTACATGTATAAATACTACAAATGTGAACAATTGGTTAAATATAGGTGAAGAGTATATGGGAGTTTATTTTACCATTCTTGCAACAAAATTGACTTGGAAAATTTCAAAACTTAAAAAAAGAACAAAAAAAGCCGTTCTGTTAGGCCAGGTTTGAGAGTTCTGACCCATGGACCAAGGATCATTTATACAGAAACGATCTTTCCGAGAAACTCCTGCAGCATTTTAAATTCCTCAGATATGTTTATCACTTCACTGATGCCATGTTTTTTTTATACCACATAGATGAAATCATCAGATACTTGGGAGTTTACCCCAACAACTGGCAAACTGCTATACTGGTAACTTTAAGTCTCTTTTTAAAGAACGATTCTCAAATCTCTCTTTAGAATTTTTAGCGATGACCAGGGTCATCAACATCTGCTTCAGTAGGTGGCTGTGCTTTTACTGCCCTCACATGTTTTTTTTGAGGCGTTGTATATAAAGCAAGAGGACTGTAGAAAATAATTGGTTCCATCTCCACCCAGCAGTTAGCAGTCATCTGATAATATATTATGCACCTGCCTTTTCCAGTTCACTGTCCCATCTGTGCTGTTTGTTGAAAGTAAACGCAGGGGCACCTAGTGGCTCAGTTAAGCATCTGCCCTCAGCTCAGCTCAGGATCCCAGTCCCAGGATTGAGCCCAGCAACAGGCTCCCTCAGCAGGAGTCTGCTTCTCCCTCTCCCTCTGCTTGTGCTCTCATTCTCTCTCAAATAAATAAATAAAATCTCTTTAAAAAGTAAATGCAGAGTTCTGGATTCTTTCGATTAAGTGCATATACCTCATGCCATTTTGGCTGTTCAAAGGCTTTTATGGCAAGTACAACTTTCATGGTTTTTTGAAAATCAAGGTTGTTAGAGACACCTGGGTGGCTCAGTGGTTGAGCATCTGGCTCAGGTTGTGATCCTGGGGTCCTGGGATCGAGTCCCGCATCAGGCTCCCTGCAGGGGAGCCTGCTTCTCCCTCTGCCTGTCTCTTACGAATAAATAAAATCTTAAAAAATAAAATAAAATTAAGGCTGTCAGAAAGCCTATTCCAATTTGTATGAGTAGAACTTTTATAATTGAAATGTAGAACTAGTTCTTGGATTTAGTCATTTTGACTAACCAGAGATTTTTTTTCATAGTTAAATCTGCGGAGACCATTAAGATAAGTTTAAGGTATCACAAAAATAGAGTAATAAACTATAATTATTTCTAACCCAACTGCCCAACTGCTATCAGTAATTGGTAGTGATTTTCAGTTACATCCACATTTCTTCCAAGGCAGTATTTCACAACTTTTTCATTACAGAACCCTTCCCATGAGAAAACGTTAAAATCAAGTAATTAAAATTTCCCTGACAAGAGAAATAGTTAAGACTTTCTCAGTATTTCAACTTCAACTAGAATATCCCAATTCACTTCTGACACTAACCACCTGGAACTCCAGGTTAGCATCACACTCAGGTTTAAGGGCTCAGTCCTTCACAAGACTACCCAATTTTGGATGCCAGCTGCAAGTGAGTCCATGCTCATTTTTGACTGGTTATAAATCTTGGGGTTCCCATACTCCTTTAGGTTCAAAGATTTGCTAAAATGACAGAACTCAGGAAAGCACTATGTTTATGGTTAGTTTTCTTATAAAGGACTCAAAGTAGGAGGACCACCCAAATGAAGAGACACAGGGCGAGTTCTGGGAAGAATCCACTTCCACACCTTCTTTGTGAAATGAAGGCACATCACCACCTCAGGTTGTCACTGTGCTCATCAATCAGGAAGCCCCACTGAGCTTAAGTGTCCAGAGTTTTTAATTGGGGTTTTTAAATTCAGGAATGACCAATTACATACATCACTGGGCACATGACTGAATTCAATACACTCCCCTGTAGGCCTGCCTCAAATCCCAACCCTTGAATTATGTGGTAGATCTTATTGGTGACAGGCCCCATCCTAAAGCTTCTAGAGGCCTACCAAGAGTCACCTCATTAGCATCACAAAGACATTCATATCACCCTGGAAATACCAAAGGTTTTAGAAGCTCCTTGTCAGGAACCCAAGACAGAGACCAGAGAAATTCCTTATTATACCACATTCGGGAAGGCTGGACACAGAAGACAGAGGGTCAGAGCCATTGTAATATCTGAGATATTTTCCCCCCACCAAGAACCAATTTTTATCCCTACTAAGAATACATCCTCTAAGACAATGAAGAGACAGCCCCCCAAAACAGAATGGAACTTTATTGTGTAAAGTTTATAGAAGTATGACTAGTAAGTATTCTTCTGTACAAAGTACACAACAAACAGTTTTTAAATACAAGTGAGAGAAATGTGAGTTCTATGACAACATTTGATACAAGCAGAACCATTTACAGATACACTAAAAAAATTTTTTTAAATATCATCTTCTTTCTCCAAAGAGTCCATTGCGCATTTCTTAGAGATGGGGACACGTCCCATGCAAGGTCACAATGGCATTTTATTGCCCTCGATGCTGATTTTCACTGCGTGTGCAGATCTGCTTTTTTTCCTGATATCTGTGAACTTTCTCATCTGTTTATCCAGTCGACTGATACCCTTCTTGGAGGTCCCCTGAAACTAAGAGTGGGGTAAAAATTAAAGAGCAAATTATTGAAACAAATCTAGTTTTGTCTTTCATCTTTTATCTTAAAGTTCATAGTCAGAAGAGCTGCTATCTCTGGAATAATCACAATATGCTTTGGTGACCTCAGAAAAACAGATCAAGTATACACACCAGCCTTAGCAATGTACACATATTAAACTTTCTCAATGAAGCATAACAGCTGTCTGTGTCTTATTTTAAAATTTGGCCTCAGTCTTTAGAAAGTTTCTAGATGAAAGGAGGAAAATTTAAACTATGATCTCAATTCCATTAAATTACATTTTGACTATGTGCTTTTTCCTTTCAAAGGTCAAACATGGAGCTGAACACTTGATATTCACCTCCCAACAGCATTGGCATGAAGAATAATGATCTTCTAAGGCAAGGAAAGTCATCTGAGGAAAAGATAAGCCTAATGAATGAAGTGAGAGGATAAATAAAGTGAACCCATTAATTCTGGAGCTCTAGTTTCAGACTTGGAGTGATCCTCAGTTTGCCTCAGCAAGTTCTAGAACCCTGGGCAAATCAGGCCCCTGGTCCGTATTCCTTTCAGGACAGCTGAGAGAAGTAAATGAGATAATAGTGTCAAATATCAGCACACAGTCAGTGCTCAAAATAAATATCAGCTATTAACTAGTATTACTACTACTTTGAAACCAATTACATTAATGTTAAATAAATATATGTGACACAAAAAGAAAAGTAAATGAAGTCTTTTGATCCAAGTGACTTACTACTTCTTCCGTATCTTCCTGCTTGGCTTCTATGTTTAAGTTTAGTTGTTACATTACTTCTTTTATAATTTCTGTGTGTCTGGAAAAGATGTAGTCTCCAAGAAATTGATACCTTTGGATATGCTTAAGTCTGTCAAAGACCAGGGGGAATTCTTCTTGTTGACAATAATGTTACTGACAACTGTGATCTCTAAGAATGTTGAGTGGTTTAATAAGAGAAGAATTTTTCTACTTCTCCCCAAATGTTTATTACTGAATCATCTGTGAAACTCAATTCCAAGGCTGCTAAAGGAAGGCAGGGCCCAGGAGAGACTGGGGTCAGTTACCAGTATGGTGATGTTCCTTTGAGTTGAGGAGTCTCCCAAGTCTCATCCCACCTCCAGACCCAGCGTGCACCTCAGACAGCAGCAAGGAACCTTAAGTCAGTCTTGAACAAGAGTCACATTGATCATCCACCCTAGACTTTCTAAAATAATCCCAAGTCCAATTATTTATGTCAAATTAACACTTGGCCCTAGTACTTTGAGTTAGCATAAATATTGGTTCTCAGATGAATATCATCTATTAAATCCCTTGATTTCCTGGGCAGTTCTAAACATGTGACCTCCCTTCAGACAATATGTCCTGATGCTTAGTACTTATAGTAGTCCACATCAGAAGCCTTACCTGCTCAGATCTCCACCAATTACCCAACTGCCAGCAGTCTATATGCCAGCAGGAAGGTCTCCCAGGATTCTCTAAGAACCTGAGCCCTCTAGCCTCTGCAAAAGGGACACACCCAAGTCACATTGATCCACTCCCAGTTATATAACTTTTTTAAGACTTGTAGTTTGGCAGACACCTAGTTTCCCCAAGCCTGAGAATACACAGGATCTAGTACCCAACATGCCAAATTCAATGACCTCTCTACTGATTCAACTCTGTACTATCTCTTTAGGACATTAAAAGTGTATGCTGCACTGTTTTATCAGTAAAAAAAAAAACAAAAGCAGCTGAAAAGATTAGCAAGATGGGTTTGCTTAAAAAAAAATTATGGTACAACTGTATTGTGACACAGTATTAAGTCACAGAAGGTTTACTTAAATGAATTTTTACCACGTTAAGTAAAACACAAATCCAACAAAGTATAAAACAACAATTTTGCATAAAAGTTGAAAACAAAAACACCAAACCACAAAACCAGTAATGTTTATATACAATATAAAAAGGATAAAAAGGAAATAACCCAAAATGTTAATACTAAGGTGTGATGGAATTACAAGTGACATTAATTTTATTTGTGCTTTCTGCATTTAAAGTTTATATAAAAACATACAATGCTTTTGCCATTTTACTGTTATCCTAAAACCACTCCATGGAATAAATTAACATATAAACATACAATGTAGTGTAGGTTACTGTATTACTTAGAGGAGTGAAAATCAGAAACCATAGAGGAATAAACAAATTATATATTCACATGATAGACTATTGTGCAGCTGTTATAAATGATAAGGTGATTTAACTAGGGGAAGGGATCAAAGTTATATACAGTATAATTTTGTGAAAAGTATCCATAGGAAAAAAGGGCAAAAATTCTATGAAACTGCTTTTGAATGGCCTTTATAATCTCAAATTTTTCTATAATTATAACCAGAAATAAACCAGGTTTTAAGCATTACTGGAAATACATTTAACACATCAAACTGTTAACAGTGGGAACTTCAAGAAGAGCAGGGCTTTGGAAATGGGGTTATTCTACAGTGTTTTATGTTTACTTATATAATTTCAAAAATAAATGACATTTAAAACAAAAAAAGTTTCATTTGAAAGCCATTTACTCACTCCAATTTTCTCTCTGGAAAATACATTTTACAGTAATACTTATTAGTGTCCGCAATGTGAAAGCCCTAAGTAAATCTGTAAGGACTTTTCCCAAACAGGGAAATTGTGTCAGGGGGTTTAAGGACAATACCCTAAAATGTAACATGAAACTACAGACCCTAAAACATGCCTTATTTTTTTTTGACCGAGCTCTAATTAGCCAGACTTGGGCCTAGATTGGCACGTTATGATCTTAGGAGTACTGGGATGAAGCAAAGGAATTCAGTTTGAATTTCCCTCTCCTCCTGTTAGTCACCTCTCTGCTTTACCAGGAGGCTGGGCCACTTCTTCCCACCTGCCTGTCACCTACTGGATGAATGGGATCAGAACCAGCAACAGTGGCAAACGGGCAAGTGTCCTTCAAGACACACAGCTAGGCTTCCAAAGACTGGCCGCTGAGATTTTATTACAATTTCTTTGCCTTATTTTGTTCTCAATTCTCAAACGGAAGTGTGCTGGGGAAGAAAAAATACTAGTAAGAGAGGGATAGTAATAGGGAAAAGACAGTGAAAAAAGTAAAATTAAAAAGAAAGAGGGGCAGTTGAGGAAGAGAAGGAGTATCAAGGGATGTGGATATAGATAAAAGTACAAAAAAAGGTAAGGAAGTACAAAAAAAAGGTAAGGAAGTAACAAGAAAAAGGTAAGGAAGTACAAAAAAGTTCTTGGCACTGAAGTAGTAGTGCTCTACCTTTCATTTATTCTCAATAAGTAAGAAAATGTGCTTTGTTTTGATTGCAGCGTTAACAGTAAAAATGAACTGGCACAAAGGTGAGTGTAGTCCATGAAAAAAGCTGCCCAAGCAGGGTCATGGAAAAGTCACAAAAGGAAGGCAACATAGACTCTCAAGAGCACACTGCTACACAGAGGTACCGCTATCATCTCAGAGCACAGCAGGGAGTGAGTCTGGCTTTAAGGAATGGCCCCAATGCTTTCATTTCTGACCATGTATTAAGTATGTACTAATTACATTTATCAAATATTCAGTGTAAGGCTTTATGTGATGGGTCTTTGCAAATGCACAATGCTGGGCCACTGACAATGGTGGAAATAAGTCACCTCCCTTCCACCAAGAAGCTACTCATCACTTTACATGCCTGTTATGGAGACCACTATGATTCTTGACCCTAAAAAAGCTTTTTTAATAAAAAATGGGTAACATGAAAATCAAGATGCTTCTCAGGGAATTAATTATCTATGAGTTTCTGGGGTACTAATAAAGGAAGGAACTTCCATATCAATTTCTAAATATTCAACAGGACTCGAAAGTCACAAAGTGTTTGTTAAAGGCCATTATTTTAGTAACTAAAAGTGGGCTGGGCCTTTTCTGGTTAAGAAAGCACACGCACACTTGTTTTCACTCTAGCTGCTGACAATTCAAGCTCATGCACAGAGCATGCTTCCTTGGGGATACCTCCCGGATACACTCTGGTAGGGCCAGGACTACAGGGGCATCCTGTTGCCTTCAATGCTGAACTTGACAGCACGATGCACTTTGCTGAGTCGTTTCTGTTCTGCAAATCGCCTCTTATGCTTTTCCAATCGGCTTAGGCCCTTTTTAAGAATACCAGGCTAGAAAGAGTAGTTTGAATGGAGAATAAAAAAAGATTACTGAAGAGCAATGAAGATCACGGAGTAGTATTTACAATGATGACAGAGGAAGTGTCTACCCTAAATATTTCACAACAGAATTACTTAAAACAGTTGAAGAGAAAGGGAAGGGTAGATTGCAGAAGTAGGGAGGTCTGTTTCTCACAGTTCTAAAAAATGACTGCATAAGAACACTTTAGGCTTTATGATTCAGTTGAAATAATGGGGTAAGAAGAAACTTCCTGGCTTGATAAGGTTACTTAAGTCTGAAGTGAAGCTCATAAGCAAGGAATGATCAGGCTAGCTAAAGAGACCAGAAAACAGCTCTCTTTAAATCAGATAAACCTCAGGAGCTGTTAAGAGGTATTATACACGAAGTAAAAGACAAAATAGTAATTTGCACTTGAGATCTACCTTGCTATCTCCCTGCTTGCTTACCCTGGATGACTCCATTTCCACGTTCCATTTAGGTCTGACAACGTAGTCCTTGTTTGAGGGCATGGGGACCCTTGCACGGGCACAGAATCCAGGATCTCCAGGTCTGAGAGCCCTGAGAATGGAAAGAAGAACATGCTATTATGTAGTCAACCATAGTTGTGTGCAGCTGATTCAGCTGCACAGGTGTTTCAAACTTCCTCTGTCTCCCAGGTCACACAATCTGGCCCCCTGCTATCTTAGCTGATCTCGCTATCACTCACATTACTCTAAAAGTTCTTCACCTTCCCTCCCAAAGCCAACTTCCTGTGCATATTCAGGATTCCTTTTAGTCTCTCCTCAGCTTCAGACATAATCAAGCCCCTTTCCTTTCCAAGACTGGAAAGCATGCAACAAGCAAAATTATCCTACAAGAACTAGGATATTGATGTTGATAAAAGTCCATCAATTTTTATTTACATTTCCCCAGTTTTACTTACATGCATTTGTGTGCCTGTGTTTCTTAGTTCTTAGTTCTATGCAATTTTATCACACGTGCAGGTTTGTGTACTCCCAAGGGTCCATCCTACTGTCCTTTTATCAAAACATAGCCACCCTCCTACCCCATCTGCCCAGCTCCTAATCCCTGATGACCACAAATCTATTTTGTTATTTTAGTATTTAAAGAATGTTCTATAAATGAAATACACTATGTAATCTTTAGGTACTGGCTTTGTCCACTAAACATAATGCCCTTAAGGATCCATCCAAGTTGTTAGTTACATCTATCAATATTTTGTTCATTTAATTGCTGAGTTGTCTTCTATTGTATATATGTACCACAGTTTGTTTAACCATTCACCTGCTGAAGGACACCTGGGTTGTTGTCCCAGTTCTGGACTATCATGAATAAAGCTATATGCTCACATACAGGTTTTTGCACAAACATAAGTGTTCATTTCTCTGGGAAAAAAACCCAGGAGTGCAAGTGAAGGGTCATATGGTGGTTGCAGGTTTAACTTTATATGCAACTGCCAAACTGTTTTCCACAGTATAGCTGTATCATTTTACAGATAGCAATGTATGAGCGAGCTAGTTTCTCAACATCCTTGCCAGCATTTGATGATGTGATCTGAGACCAAATTAAGACTAGCAACCTTCAAAAGTAAAGTCTATCTGTAAATGTCTGGGCATTCAAATCACTCAACCCTTAGGTAACTATTCACCCTAGTGGTAAATGGAGAGTGGGTATATGTGTGTCTGTGTCCGGGGAGGTTGGGGTGGAAGAGAAGGATAAAAAGGTTCTACATCATTTCTATTCCTTTGTATGGAGTGGAATTGTTTTCTTTTCCTTTTTTAAAAAGAGAGCGTGGGAAGAAGGGGAGAAGGAGAGAGGGAATCTTAAGCAGGCTCCACACCTAGAGTGGAACCCAATCTCACAACCCCGAGATCATGATCTGAGCCAAAATCAAGAGTCAGACCCTGAAATAACTGAGCCACCCAGGTGCCCTGAGTTTAATCTATTCTTAACATGAAGCTTCCATAAGCTTCAAATACATGAATAAATTAAGTGGCTTGAGAAAGAAAATTCTCCTACCTTATTCTCCCCTGAAGCTGCCACCTGCCCCATCATCAAACCTATCCATAAACCCACAACATTGGTACCTTCTAACCCCTCTCCTTCTCTCCCTTTGCAGTCTGCCCACACTCACTGCACAAAGCCCTCTGCAGCCTTGGCCACAGCCCAGGCTCTTTGCCACAGCCCCTCTCCAGCCTGGCCTCATTCTCTCTAGGGTCTCCTATGTGCAGGACAGCACACACTCACCTGCACTGGCCACACCCCTTCTCAGAGTAGTGCGGATTATTTCCTACTCTCTATACTTTGTGGATTCCGTATCTTTTCTGTGGAAATAACTGTCAAATCTATTATGTCTCTAGGCCCAGTGTCCAAGTTTTAGACCCACGATATTCACAGAAATATCTCATTTACTATGGTCCAAACAGAACGCACCTACGTTCTCAAAATCTACTCTTCCTCTCCACTTGAGCAAATGGTA
Organism: Canis lupus dingo; assembly: GCF_003254725.2. Classification (NCBI taxonomy): domain Eukaryota; kingdom Metazoa; phylum Chordata; class Mammalia; order Carnivora; family Canidae; genus Canis; species Canis lupus. The sequence goes on along the minus strand of NC_064261.1, from coordinate 23,970,557 downwards.
ACACCATTAAGTCTCAGTAACTTGGGGCAAAATTCTGGTTGGTCAACGTTAGCCAAACTCCTCGCCCACAGAGTCACCAACTCTTGGTAATTTGCTCCACTAAGTCTTCTAGCCTTCTGCTGCCCCATCACCACCTCAAGTTTCACTGCTTTCAGCTCCTCTGTACTCTAACCCACCCTACACCACGATGACACCAGCACCAGTGCTCCAAATCAAATCTGACAACTTCTAGTCTACGTGGAATCAAAGAGGAGTGACAATTCCTTGTCTTGATCTAAAGCCCTTCAAAATTCGGCCCACATCTCCACTCCTGAACTCATCTCCTACCTCCTCACATACCATACTACTGCTCAACTGCTTCAGTCTACTTGCCATTCCTAAAGTGGGCCTTGCATGATAACCCACGTCTTTACTTAAGCTCTCACCTTCATTTATAAACTCTCTACAGACATTTTATGAGCATGGACTATTTTTTAATTCAATTTTGTATTCCCGGGGCTTAATAGAGTCTAGCACATATCAAGCAGTAAAAAATCTTCACAGAATGAACTATTTCTCAATCTTATATCCTTATACCACTGTATTTGTGGATATTCAATAAATCTTAAACTGAAAATCATCCCCCACTAATGTGAACTTTCTTTTTTTTTTAAATTTTATTTATTTATTCATGAGAGAGAATAGAGAGAGGGGCAGAGAGACAGGCAGAGAAGCAGGCTCCCTATGAAGAGCCTGATGCGTGACTCGATCCCAGGACCCAAGGATCATGAACTGAGCCGAAGCCAGATGTTCAACCACTGAGTCACCCAGGTGCCCCGTGAACATTGTTTCATTTGCAACTTTTCTTAAAACAGCAAGCAGAAGAGTCTCTATATCAAGCTTAAGAAAAAATAAATTTTTAAGTCTTACTTCTCTTCCCCTGTCAGCACCTTTTCCAGGTCTCTTCGGGGTGTCTGACCACCAGTGCTGTGAAAAAAGATGCCAGGAATATTAGAACCTTATAACTAAGAAAAAAACCAGCAAAGCAAAACATCAAACTCAGACCATAATTAGGTCCTTTATACTGGATCTGGAAAAATTACTCCAAATATTGTAAAAGTACTTCTTTTAATGATTACTTGCACACCAGATTTCATCATGGGTGAGCAGTAACTGCCACTTTTGTAATTTATAATCCTGTCATCCTGGATGCAACTGTATTCAGTTTGCTGATACAAACTGAACCAGTAGCCATTTTTTTTTTCCTCCTAAGAAAGTGAAAATGGGCCTGCAACTGGTTGAAACAACATTAAGCAACCTCTGAAACTGTGGCACGGGCCACATTCCACCAGATAGAACCAAACAAGGAGGGAGTGTGGGCCTTATTATAGTACCACATTTAAACTAAAAGGGTATGAACTACACAGACATATCAAGTTGAAAGAAAAAATAAAAATCCTATCACCCTGTAGGATTCTTAATGACCTTATTTACAAAACAAATGAGTTATGTGAACAGTATTTACTCTTCATACCTATTCATTCTCCGTCGTTGAGGCATTTGTTCTAGATCTCTTTGCTCTCTTTCCTCTCTTGTCATACCTTTGTAGTTTGAGGTAAGACCAAATATAGGCCGTGACCATTCATCTGTAACAAGGAAAAATCATTTGGTTAGACTAGAAAGTAGCATTTTTGCTACCATTCCCTGAAATAATCACACCCTAGTGTGTGAGTCCTGCCTAATATTCCAGGCATTTAGAATATTCTTCCCCTAAATATACCATTATTTTAGGACCATTTGAGGATACACACAGCATGTAATACCAGTATTATAATCTGCTTCAGGGGATTCAGAAAATTCAGTGTCAAAAAGTCATTTAAGCTTATAGCCACCACAGAGATTTAAAGAAAGTAATATCTGACTCACTTTTTGACAGTCATCAATTAGCTGTGCTGACATTTCATTGACGGCCTAATTTGTAAATTTACTCTACTGAAAATAGAAAATCTCAAAATTCTTATACCTTCCTATTCTAACCAAAAATAAGCTCCCTTATTACTTGCCAAATGGTCTAAATCTTCAAAAATTGCACTTTTAACAGTGCAGCGCCGAGTCTAGATTTCACTAAGTCTAAGAAAGCTGCTACAGTGACATGATGATGAACCAGAGTACTACATGCCCACCGTTTAGCCAGTAAAAGTCCACGGGTGCCAAGTGATGTTTTTGTTCTCAAACACAACATAGCTTACTGCCGCATTTAATATATCATCAAAACAATCAAGAACTTTCACGGAGTATAGAAAGCAGGGAGTCTTAGAGGGCATTAGAAGTTTGGGACACCTGGGTGACTCAGCGGTTGAGCATCTGCTCAAGGTATGATCCCAGTCCAGGGATCGAGTCCCACATCAAGCTCCCTGTGAGGAGCCTGCTTCTCCCGCTGTGTCTTCTCTGCCTCTCTCTGTGTCTCTCATGAATAAATAAATAAATAAAATCTTTTAAAAAAAAAAGGGCATTAGAGGTTTATCATATACTAGCATACCACAGATTATTAACAAAATAAAAAATGTAGTTTATAAAAAAATTCTCTAAAAAGTTTCGATAATCTCAAAAATTCAGTGCAAAAATAATTACTGTATTCACATATAGGAGTATTTTTTTTTAATATACCCTTAAAGTCTTAAAAAAATTCCTTTGCAACATGGAGCACAGGAAGAATTAAGGATAACAACAAAAACACACATGGTTTATATTCTTAAAACCGAAGGATTTCATAAGTGATATGGTAACTGATTAGATGAATTCCAGTTAAGACTCCTGGATTTCTGTTATCATTAAATAAGAACATGCAAAAGGCTCTGGAGACCATTGTAAAAGTAGCAAGAGCACTAGTGGCTAACATTTCTTGAGGTCTTACTACATGCTTTACATATATCCTCTCATTTAACTTTTATAACTCAAAGTGAACATATCAATTGTTTTACAGAGGAGGAAACCAAGGCTTAGAGCTTAAATCACTTGCCTAAAGATATGCAATAAAGTAGGTGGTGAATACAGGATTTGAACCCAGGTATGATTGACTCTAGGGCCTGTATGCTAACCCTCTTCTCTATACATGCACTTGATCCAGGATTAGAAAACTTTTCATTTGCTCTCCTTAATATTAATAGCATACTTAAACATGCTGAGAAACATTTTAAGTCTAAGCTAAAATAGCTAGTACCCACAAGAAATTAACCAAAAAAATTTCTAGTCTACTTCATGAACTCATTTTAAATGAATATTGGTAAAAATATAGTTTGCTTTTGTACATACATGTCTTTCTGATATACACAAACACAACAAACAAAAAGCAAAATGTACATACTGATTAATTTCCCTGCCATATCCTTGTTGGACCTTGATTCCTTGGGGTGTTTATAGAGATACATCACTGCTCGTCCAATCCCACTATGCTTCAGGGTCTCCTGGCTCACACTAGGTAGCTGGGAAATACAAACACATACATACACATTAATCACTCAAAAGCTGGGAGTCCTGCCAATCTATCCTAGAAGACCTCCAACACCTGTTTTTTTTAATAATGGAGTAACAAAAATCCCATTTTCAGGATCTGCAGGATCTTGAACACAAAGACACTGTGTTCACGTGAGTTGAGAGTTCAGTATTACACAGACTCAAAGCAGAACTAATGTGATAAAGTGTAAACTAACCATACTCAGAGGTCACCAGTTTAATACAAATATCAGTACAGGTCTCTGAATCAAATAGATCTGAGTCTGAACCCAAGCACAGCCATCTGCTAGTTATGTGACCTTGGACAAGTCATTTAACTTCTCTGAGTCTTAATTTCCTCATCTGTAGAATGAAAACAATACACCTACCTTGCAGGTCTGTTGTGAGGAATTAAATGAATCAATATATATATGAACACGGAGCACATAGGAAGGAATTCCTTGGGAATTCCTTCAGAAGTTAAGTAGCCTGCCCAAGGTGTCACAGCCATATAAAGGTGGCCCAGCTCAAGATTCACATGCAAGTTTATATCCGAATTTGGTGCCTTTTCTACTCCAAGTGCGTCCCTAGAACATGGCCATTACCTCCTCTCAGATAATAGCAACTCCAAAATCATTTTCCTTCAATACTATAGTTACATGAAATTTTATAAGGCCTTCCTTTTTATGCTCATTTTATTTGGTATGTTTCTAGTGAAACCCCTTCCTCTGGCAAAATATGGCAGAGTGTATAAGCACATAGTGACATGTAGTCACAGAGGCTGTGACTATACAAACCACATCAGATTATTAATGAAAAACATACAGATTATCTGCCTCTAACCTCTTGCAGAATCTTCAACAGCTCCTCTCGAATCTTTAGTGCTGGCAAACTCCTATCTGGTAGAGGGGAAAGCCATTCTTTGATGGCAGACATCACACCACTGTCGATAAATGTTTCTTTAAGGTCCTGCCTGCAGTTAATTAAAAAAAAAAAAAGTCAAGTCTATGAACTTTGGTTCTATCATAGCTTCCTTTGAATTTTCTTATATATTTAGTAGTATTTCCATAAACTGCTTTTAAAGTTATTTGTATATATTATTTACTGAGCACCTATTCACATCTCAAAAGCAGTATGAAATTTAGTTCTTTTTTAAAAAGATTTTTATTTATTTATTCATGAGAGACACACAGAGAGAGGCAGAGACACAGGCAGACAGACCCCGGGATCATGACCTGAGCCAAAGGTTCAACCACTGAGCCAGTCAGGTGCCCTAGTTCCTACTTAAAAAAAAAAAAAGAAAAAAAAAGATTTGATGGGCAAAGATCATTTGTTAAAAACTTGAATCATACTAGATAGGTTAATACTGATATGAATGATAGGCAGTAAGAATAAAGAGCTCCAATTATTACAACTAAAAAAAATAATGTTTAATCTATCAATAATCTATCAATCTCCAATAGAGATTCTCAAACCGGTTTAGGTGAGAGAACCCAGAACTGTGCTATTCTTTGCACGATACCAAGGAGAATAGTATTCTTCTAGCAGAAAAACACATTCCAATGAAATGCTATTTAAATTCAATTTTATGTACAGAATCAATTATATTAACAGAAAACATGACAATATTATACATACGAAATCTCCATTTTCTAGTCAAAATTCTAGACCATGCTGTTGGCTCACTGATGTACTAATACATTTCTTCAGCCATCCAAAGTACGATATGGTTAGGTTTAAGGAGAAATCAAAGTTGCTCAGGAGTAGGAGTAAACCAATGAAAAAGCCTACTATCAATGTCTATCAAAAAAAGGTAGGATTGGTGATATACTTCATAATATAACTGGTCATATAAGCCTCCTACAATACATGCTTCAAGTAGTCCCCCCAGAATTTGCTCTGTGCTCAATCACACTGGGAAGAGATGCAATTTTACCAGACTCAAAATAAGAGTCTAATAAAAACAAAAGTAATGGTTTATATGCTTTTCTTTCCTTAGTGTCAGTTTGCTATTTGTTCTGTTTGTATCACACTTCAAGGTTTAAGAAAAATTTGTGAGGGGGCACCTGGATGGCTCCATCAGTTAAGCATCTGACTCTTGATTTCAGCTCAGGTCATGAGATCAAGCCCTGCATCTTGCGCTCCAAGCTAGACATGGGGCCTGCTTAAGATTCTCTTTCTCCCTCTGCCCCTCACCTACCTCTTAAAATTTTTTAAATTTAATTTTTAAAAAAATGTGTGAGGAAGTAACACAATATAGAAAATTCTTTCATTATTATTCTTGTGAATTGATAGATGGCAGTCATTAAGTAACATCTCTAGAACACAAGTACATAGTTCGAATATATTCCATTAAAAGAAAAAAATTTTACAAGGAAATCAAATACTTACTTTTTAAGGTGCATAACCACAGTAGGTAATAATGTTAATTTTTTCAGTGCTGGCTTTTTTTGATTGTTCAACTGTCTGTCTTCCTATCCAGGAAAAAAATGTTTTTTAAAAAAGCAATATTTATTGTTAATAATGAACTGTAACCACTATAATTCTAAACTTTAAAATAAAACTGAGTAACATTTTTTCTAAAAGAAAGGAAAACTAAAAAATAAAACTTTTATAGAATGCCAAATTCTAGGTCTGTGTTAATCATACCTACAAAACTATCAGATTAGCCTAAATAATTACAAATTTAGAAGAATAATGTTATTGTTATTAAAGAAGTTTCAGTATTTACTTGGGTGCTTTTTCCGAATTATAAAAATTCTACCAAGAGAAAACAAAATAATAAACTCCTATCATGTACATTTCCACAGTTAAATGACCATGTCCAGTCTTACTTTAGCTATATGTCTACAGATACTTTTCTCTTCCCTTCCTTTAAAAGGCCACACAACCAATTAAATGAGGAAAAGAAGAAGACAACAGCAGTGACCTGTCTCACCTCAGCAGCCTCATTCATCTTGACAATCATGGCACTCACAACGTCGTCAGCATCACTAATAAAAGTCCCACCATCACGGTTACGCCTGCGCTTGCCACTCATGCTTTTTTTCCGCTGCAACATCATCTCAAAATCCGACAGAAAGTCCATACTAAGCAGCAACACAAAAGTCAAGTGAAATATAAATTCCTTTTTAAATATATATTTCCTTTTGTCACAGTAAAGATCCACCAACTTTCTTAATTCTAACTCCATGAAATGCTACTTTCTTCTAAAGTGCAAAACTTACAACTTGGCACCTTTCAAGATATCAGACTTTTCTGAACACAGATTGCAACTATCTCAACAAAAGTATGTGAAATTCAATCAAGTAATATTTTGTAGTTATAGTTCCATTTTGGTGTAGACACCAAAAAACCGTACAAATTAAGACAGCTGAGTGCAGGGCAAATGAAAGAAAAATAGTAAGAGTAAATATATTTCAGACAGCACTGTATACAGAAAAGTCAAAGAGAGAAAAATGGAACAGATTCTTTCTTATACTTAGTAAGGAACCAAAATAAGAAAAAAAAACTAAGTTCAGTAGTCTTTACCTTCATTTTTAAAGTTTTAACAAATTCCTTTTTTGATTTTTAAAAATTTTTAAATTAAGTTTCATTAACATATAGTGTATTAGTTTCAGAAGTAGAGTACAGCGCTCATCTCTCTTACATAACACCCAGTGCTCATTGTATTACATGCCCTCCTCAATGCCCATCACACAGTGACCCTATCCTCTTAGTCCCTCCCCTCCAGCAACACTTAGTTTTTAACAAATTCCTTTAAAAAAAAAAATAAAACAAACTTACTGTTTTCCTCTCTTTATATTATCATCAGAATCTGAATCTTCTGCTTCTTTTACTTGGGTTTCACTTTTTTCTTCTTCTAAATCTTCTTGGTTAAAACCCTACAGGTCAGGTAAATTTGCCAGGGTTATCGCAATCTCCTTACAGATTTTCTTCAGTATTAACTGCTCTTAATTTTTTTCTTTTTGCATTTTTAAAGTAATACATTCACAAAGAACAAAAATTAAATGAGTATCAGGTATATAGCAAAAAAGTTCCCTTCTACCCTAGCTGCTAGTGTTACTAGTTTTCTTATGTCTCCTTCCAGAAATAGTCTACATTTACACACATACTTCTACACAGATATATTTATTATCCCCTTTTATTATACAAATGGCAGCATACTCTACACTGGGTACAGTATATACTGGTCTGCACTTTTCACATTTAACAATGGAATACGAAGAGCAATTCATATGGGCCTATTATATCCTCATTCTAAGACTTTAGACTTTCTCACCCTGACTTCAATCATAATTTGTTTACACACTTTGCTATTGGCATTTAGGTATATGTATTTGAAATTCTGGAAAATACTTACCAAATTTCCCATAGAGGCTATACTAATTAACTCTCTTTCCAGCAAAGCGTTAAGTGGACCTGTTTCTCCAGGTCCTCACTACTACAGGTTATCGAACATTGATATTTACCAATCTCGCGATTGAAAACTAAAAGGCGTCTTTCTTTGTATTCTCTTATGAGTAAGGATGGGCATTCTGTTCATGTTTAAAGGCCATTTTTAATTATTTCTCTGTGGAACTCCTAATATCCCATGTCCATTTTCCTGTTGGATCTTTGTCTTAATGTTATGGAAAGTCTCTTTATAACTTAGGAAAATTAGCCTTTGGTCAGTCATGGGGACTGCACAGTCTTCACATTTGTACAGTTTCATTTTGTTTAAGGTAACGTTTTCCAAGCATAATTTTTTTATTTTTACGTAATTGAAACGGTCAGTCTTTTCTTTATAGCTTCCTTTATGTTGTTAGGAAGATCTTCCCAATAGTTCACCTACTTATGTAATTTTTTTCATTGAACTAAATCCATAATCAAGTTGATGTTAAACTAGAGAAACACCTCTTATTCTTATAAAAATGCTGCTTAAAAAAAAATGCTGCTTAACTGGGTATGAGCTCCACGAGGGCAATGTCCAAATAATCTCTGGTATATACGCTCCCAAATATTTATTGAATGAATTATTCCTATTTTCCTTAGGTTCACTTTGTTGTTTTTCTACCATCTTGAATCAGATTCTAAATTCATCTAGTTTCGCTCTCTCTTTAGTAATTAAAGTTCTGATTTCTTTTTCTTCTTTTTTTCTTTAAAGATTTTATTTATCCATCCACTAGAGACAGTGAGAGAGAGAGGCGCAGAGACACAGGCAGGAGAAGCAGGCTCCATGCAGGGAGCCTGACATGGGACTCGATCCTGATCCCCCGGTCTCCAGGATCACGCCCTAGGCTAAAGGCGGCACTAAACGGGCTGCCCTGATTTCTTTTTCAATGCAAGAACTGTCTGACAAGGGAAGTCTGGTGAGGATGTTTTGTTTGTTGATTTTGTAATGAATTTCTAATTTCCCTGCTCTGCATTCAAAAAATGTCTGCACTTTGTAATTTTTGAAAAAGCTTGGTTTAAAATTTATATGGGAACGTGAAAAAAGAAACCCAAGGCAATCTTGAGGAATAGCAAGCATAGAAGACATAAACAATCAAATATCAAGAGTTTTGTATTAATAGTGCAAGGGTAAAGAGACCAAAAGAACAGACATGAAACTATGGAAACAGACTGGAAATCATATACAAACACTCCATTTATGACAATGACCCTCTTTATCTCAAATGCTTTTCTGCCTCAAAGTCTCCTCTCTCATATTCATATAGCTATGCCAGTTTTTTGATTAGTGTTCACATGTGTGAACACCATCCTTTTATTTTCAACCTTTGTTTTCTTTCAGAAGAATCATGAAATGAGTGTACAGCTATTTTCTAAATTCCAATCTGACCATCTCTGCCCTTTAATTAAAGCACTTGATATATGTCAATTTGATGTAATAGGAGATACTATCAAAGCTTAAATCTGCTATCTTACCATACACTGTTTTCTAATTGTTCCCTGTTCTATGCCTCTTTTTCTCTTGCCTTCTTTTGGATTGATAACTTTTATTATTCTGTTTTCCCCTTCTACTAGGTTGGAGGCTACACATATCCATTAGTCTCTTTAGTGGTCACTTTAGAGATTACAACGCACACAGTCTACTAATGTCCTTTTTTTTTTAATTTTTTTTTATTTTTATTTATTTATGATAATCACAGAGAGAGAGAGAGAGAGAGAGAGAGAGAGAGAGGCAGAGACATAGGCAGAGGGAGGAGCAGGCTCCATGCACCGGGAGCCTGATGTGGGATTCGATCCCGGGTCTCCAGGATCGCGCCCTGGGCCAAAGGCAGGCGCCAAACCGCTGCGCCACCCAGGGATCCCCAAGATGTGCAGATTTTTAAACATTTTATCTCACTTTTCTAGTTGCCCTTAGCAGAAGGACTGGTCCAAATTACCTAGCCAGCCATTGCTAGAAACACAAGTTCTATAAGTACGGTGAATCTTTCCCTTTAGCATTATAATGTACCTTCTGTTATCTCTTAATATGTTTCCCCCCATTAATTCAATTTTGCCTGTTATCTTCCTTTTATGCCTTTGTACACAACTTTTATTTCACTCTGAATCCTCTGTTGTAGATTTTTCTACTGAATACATTATAATTGTTTATTTCTATCTATTGGAATTACTTATTTGGAAACCACTGCCACAGAAACAAATAAAAGGCATAGTAAAGAGGGAATATCTCTCCTATACTTACTGTAAATTCTTCTTCCTCTTCATCGCCAGATTCTCCAAATATGTCTGCAATAAGATTTCTAGAAGAGAAAGAAATCATTTGCTTTCTTCTCATTTGCACAGGAACCATAAAATCTTTTTCTAATAAGGTATAATTTATATTTAGTAAAATGTGCAGATCTTAAATGTCTATTTCAGTGAATTTTTAGAAAAGTACACATTCATGTAACCATTACCCTAATCAAAATTTGATCCCCCCAGAGAGTTCAGTTGTGGCCCTGTCTAGTCAGTCCCCTACCTGAACATCCTAGAGCCAACTACCATTCTGATTTCCATCACCACAGATTAATTTTGCCTCCTCCTGAACTTTACATAAGGGGAATCAGACTTGCCCTCTTCACTTAATATTTTTGAGATTCATCCATGTCATAGCATGTAGCCACAGTTCAGAATTCCTGAATCCCTCAAAGTTATGCAATTAGGCAGGATATACTGCATTACCTCTCACCAATAAATTTTAATGTAAGTTTAAAAAACTTAAACCCCTCTCTACCACCTCATATGAACTCTTGAAAATTCATGTTATACTGTCACTTACTCTTCTTCATTTCCCGACTCACTATCGCTCCCAAATAGATCCTTCTCTTCATTTTTCTTATCAGACAACTCTTCTTTCCCTACTTCTTCTTCACTGTCAGATGCTAGAGTCTTCTCTCTTTTGCCTGATTTGTCTGATATAACATCACTGTCAGAGTCATCTGCATCAGAGACAACACGACTCTTCTTTGCTGCTGTCAAAAAAGGCGTAAAATATCATTAATCTTATTCGTTACGGTATTACTAAGAATAACAGGTGCTTTAAAGTGGCAATACTCAGCAAAAATCAAAGGGTTCCTAATAATAACTTTAAAAATAATAATAATAACTAGGGGCACCTGGCTGTTTCAGTCAGAGCATGTGACTCTTTTTTTTTTTTTTTTTTTAGAGCATGTGACTCTTGATCTCCAGGTCATGAGGTCAAGCCCTATGTTGGGTATAGAGATTACTTAACTAAACATTTTTTTTTTAATCTTTTTTTTTTTTTTTTAATTTTTATTTATTTCTGATAGTCACAGAGAGAGAGAGAGAGAGAGAGGCAGAGACATAGGCAGAGGGAGAAGCAGGCTCCATGCACCGGGAGCCTGACGTGGGATTCGATCCTGGGTCTCCAGGATCGTGCCCTGGGCTAAAGGCAGGCGCCAAAACCGCTGCGCCACCCAGGGATCCCTAAACATTTTATTAAAAAAATAATAATAACTAAACGATTCAGAGTCATCTTATAATTACATTATTGTTTAGGGAAAAGTGGCTGGAGGATGAACAAAATCACCAATATAAAAATGGGCATCAATAGCTACCTTTCCTTTGGGAGGAATAGAGAAAATAAGACTAGACTGATAATATAGAATTAGAATCCCTTCTATTTTGCAGAGTATTAGCAGAACGGAAAAGGCTTAGATATTCTCTTGTGGAATCCTCACAATCCCTGATCACCGCTGGTCAGTTTGGAATTTCTCATCTTCCTTAGTAAACTAGCTGGCACATGTGTGTTCCTCTTTTTCCTTCTCCTGTAATAACTGTCAGGTTATAACGGAATAGGTCTCCTCCACTCCCCAAAGTTTGTTTCATAAAAAAGTAATCAAGTAAAAATTACCCATAAAAATAGGGTTCCAGGTAACAAAGACTGGAATATGCCACAGAGACATGGAGTCTCTAAACATAGTCTCCCTCACAAACTTCCTCATATTTGCATATTCAACAATGTTTAACAAAAGACTGGGAACTCAGTTGCTACCTAGATGGAATTTAGTGCATGTACTGTCACACCCGCAGCTAACTCTGGATACAGTTGGGTTTTCATGTAAACATATTTCTTTGAAACACTACCCTTCCCCCACAAAAAATTAAGTCATATTATCATTGAAACTCTATTAGTTTACTATTTTGAACCAGTAAAATCTTAACAAATGCTCCTGAACTCAAAGCAAATTTAATACTATAATCAGCCACTAAAAACAAAGTAAAACTAGTGTTCTAGTGATATTTTAGGTCAAGTTAAATGAGAGAATATTGATCTAACACTTCAGAAACACAGTGCTTCAGTTACTAGTCAAGAATTAAAACTATGCATAAATAGTCCAAAATAATTCCTTACATGCTTTCTCTTCATCTTCACTATCAGAAAGCACAGCAGCTTTTCGCTTTGCTACCTTCTCCTCCTCTCCTACTTTTTCTTCATCTTCATCACTTTCAATTTTTGGCCTTTTGGGTTCTTCCTCCTCACTGTCAGAACTCTGGATCCTTTTTCTGTCTATATGGCTATCTGAATGAAAGGAGTCATTTTGCATTTCTGTATCCTCTCCCTTATTCTCCCCATCACTGTCATCATCTGACTCTGGCTTCTGTTTGTGTCTGGAGGCATCCTCAGTTTCGGAATCACTGGCAGGTCCCTTCTGAGGTTCCTCACTCTCAGAGTCACTGACTCGGGGCTTGGGAAGCTCCTCATTTTCTGAATCACTGGCCTGGTTCCTTGGGGGGTCCTCACTTTCCGAATCACTAATCCGAGGTTTGGGAAGCTCCTCATTTTCTGAGTCACTGGCTTGGTGCCTCGGGGGACCCTCACTTTCTGAGTCACTGATACGGGGTTTGGGAAGCTCCTCGTTTTCTGAGTCACTGGCTTGGTGCCTTGGCGGCGGGTCCTCACTTTCTGAGTCACTGATACGGGGCTTGGGAAGCTCCTCATTTTCAGAGTCACTGGCCTGAGTCCTCTGAGGCTCCTCACTTTCCGAGTCACTGACCCGAGGCTTAGGAAGCTCCTCACTTTCAGAATCACTAATTCGAGGTTTGGGAAGTTCCTCATTTTCAGAATCACTGGCTTGGTGCTGTTGGGGTTCCTCACTCTCAGAGTCACTGATTTGAGGTTTTAGAGCATCCTCTGTTTCAGAGTCACTGGCAGGACTTTTGGGGAGCTCTTCCACCTCTGAATCACTGGCAGGATGCTTTCTAACGTCTTCATTTTCTGAGTCACTTGCATGCCCATTAAGAAGTTCCTCATTTTCAGAGTCACTGACAGGTAGCTTCCTGGTCTCCTCACTCTCAGAGTCACTCCCATGCTGATTAGTGTCCTCATTTTCAGAATCACTTGCAGGAGGCTCTGCGTGCTCCTCAGATTCAGAGTCACTGTCCTTTTGCCTTTGAAGCTCCTCACTTTCAGAGTCACTGGCATTAAGATTTGAGGGATCATCATTCTCAGAATCTGTCACGTGGTGTCTTTTGTTGAGGCCATCTTCTCGATCACTAGGTTCATTCTGAAAAATCAAGGGTGAAAAAATTAGGGAAGTGCAAAAAAATGTTTGGTAGTAAAATGTTAAAATTTCTCAACGATTTTTTAAAATGTAGAATATGCACGTCATTATAAAATTCTTGCTCTGTACCTATATGGAAACACTCCACTTTAAAGAAGACTATCTACCTGTAATATGGCTAACATGGTGTCAATTCCAAAATGGGGAAAGATAACCAGTATTCACCAAAACAAATCTGTAAAGTATACCCCCAGATTACTATATAGGAGACTTCCATCTTGAAGAGCTAGGCTTAAAAACAAAACAAAAAAGCCTACTGTTCTCACACAATTCTAGCTCCTAAATATATTTTTCAAAGAAATATAAGCAAACAGGTACCCAGTGCTTTTTAAAAGAAACATTCTTAGGTTTTATAAAGTTAAAATTATTTTAAGGAAAAGAAATATGGAACTGTAAGGCCAAATAATATACAGGGCACATTCTCTCAGGCAAATCTAAACAAACAAGGAGGAGGGTAGCTCACACATACTAAGTACCTATTAAAAGCCCAATGTCCTGTCAGGCTCTCTTCATTTACTCCTCATAACAGTACTTTTCATGACAATAAAACTGAGCCTTGGAACAGTCAGTCATACATCTAGCAACCCTGGGAAAAACGTTTAAATTTTAGGGAAAAACATGATCTAATTAACTATACTAACACAATATTAAATGAAGTAATCTGAAAACACTGAGTACACAATATATGTATATCATAGCTTTTTATTTTTCAAATGAAGAAAAAAATATATAAAATTACATATATACCAAAATACCAATCATTAGGATCTGGGCAATTTTTTTCCCATCTAGTATCTAAACTTTCAATAATGTGGTGATTAATACTCTGGTTTAAAAAGTGAAAGTATTTCTGGGACTTTTCCCCATTAAAAAATGTTCTGAGCCAAATATTCCTTTTCAGAATATATGACTGACATTACCTGAAATTACCACAGATCAATTTTCAAGGAGAAAAGAATTTTTAATCATATTTATGCCCAGCAGCATGCTATGAGATAATTGACAAGAAAATCCAGTGACAAGATAAATGGCATAAAAATGTCTTCCCAAAACCCATACTTTAACTTGTCTCCAACTCATTAAAGAAGTATGTTGTGCATGGAATATAAAACATTAGAAAAGCTTCAAAGCCAAAGTTTCAGGTTTTTTTCCCTCTATATTTTATTATCACCGTGACAGCACAATATTCCACAGAAAACAGTAACTGCTAGACATATTTATTCAAATAAAACACGTTCAGGAAACTTTCTAAAGTTATAAACTTCAAATTTCCCAAAGGCATTTTTCTTTCTTCAACACTGAGCATTCAGCAGAGCACTGGATTCTTTCTCAGTGAGCATCTTATTATTCCACTAAAACTGGCATCTATTAAATGTCATATTAGGACAAGTGCTATAGAGTCTTGTCCTACAGTACAATACTTCACATAATGTTAAATGTTTACATGAAAAACTATCTTTATGTCTTTAAAGATCTTTAACTATGAATATATAAATATTTAGAATATAAGCCCTATATGAATGAAGGCAGGCATTTTAGCCTGTTTTCTTCATTGAGGTATCTTTAGAGCACAGAATGGATCTGAATACATATACATTGTTATAATAAAGGAATTAAGTAGGAATACAGTCAATCCTCGAACAACATAGAGCAGGGGACTTTAGGGGCACTGATCCCTCACACAGTTGAAAATAACTACTGACTTCCCAAAAACTTTACTGATTAGCCTACTCTTGACTGGTAGCCTTACCAATAATAAAAAGTGTCAATTAACACATATTTTGTATGTTATACATATTATATACTTACTCTTACAATAAAGTAAGCTAGAGAGAAGTGCTATTAGGAAAATCATAAGGAAAATACATTTACAGCACTGTACCATATTTATTGAAAAAATCCACATATTAAGTGAGCCTGTGCAGTTCAAACTCATTTGTTCAAAGGCCAACTATAATTTAAATGGAGGAATAAGGGATCCCTGGGTGGCGCAGCGGTTTAGCGCCTGCCTTTGGCTCAGGGCGTGATCCTGGAGACCCGGGATCGAATCCCACGTCAGGCTCCTGGTGCATGGAGCCTGCTTCTCCCTCTGCCTGTGTCTCTGCCTCTCTCTCTCTCTCTGTGTGACTATCATAAATAAATGAAAAAAAAAAAAATTTAAATGGAGGAATAATTACCTCAACAAGCTGTGTGCAAGTGCTAGGAGTCAAGGCTGAACATGTCTCAGTGCCTTATCCTAAGAAGCTGTTTTCTAATGAGCCAGCCAAATATCATAACAACAAGGTAATATGCACTATCATGAAGGTATACATGTTATTTTCAAAGCCTACAGGAAGTCATCTATATGAGACCGAGCTGTAAAAGTATGTAGGTAGCAGGTATTTGCAAATAGTTTGTGATAACAGTTTAAAAAATTAACAAGATTATTGAGGAGGGAAGGTGGAACATATAGGCACCAGCAGAGGAAACTAAAGCAGGAGGGAAAAGGGAAAATTTTAACTGGCTTTTGGAATGCTTTCCACAACATACCCGTGACATAATTCTAACAGCATGTTCATGTGGGACTCAACTTACTTTCACTGCAAAGAACAGAAACCATTGCTGGCTATCTTCAGAAAAAAGAACAATATTCCCAGAATCAAAGTGGAATGAAGGACTGAAGACTCAGGGTAGGAACAAAGGCAGCTCAGAGAGTTTAGAAAAGGGAACTCAACAACCTCTCTCCTAGAGCACTATCAATATCATGACACACTCTAACCCTGCTAAATTTCTGTGTCTAAGATCTAAATTTCAAATTCCCGGGACAGATGATCTAATTAGCCACAGCATTATTAGATGTCATGACTGAGAACTCACTGGGTTACAGCCAGAGCAGGGATGTAGCACTAGGAGCCACTGCCAGAGAGGAAGAGATACCATGAACTAGTCAGTCATCCCAAAACTTATCTGCTACACTCTACCTTGGATTTCCAGACACATAGTGTATACATTCTAAAACAAGCAACCATGGGGCACCTGGTGGCTCAGTCAGTGAAGCATCTACCTTCAGCTCAGGTTCATGATCCCATCGCATCAGGCTTCCTGCTCAGTAAGAAGTCTGCTTCTCACTCTCCCTCTGTGCACTCCCCCAATCCTGTTCTCTTTCAAATAAGTAAAAAAATCTTTAAACAAAACAAGCAACCATAACAAGGATATTATATACATGGTAAGGACTGTGAAACTCAGGAATTCTCATCAATTTTTGAGGAGTTTCATAAAAACTGGAAATCTATTCACTATATGTGATATGGTCAAGACAAAAAGGTGAGAAATCACTGCAGTAAGAAAGGTGCTAGTCAATAGACTCAAGTTGGAGAATGCACTTAGGCAATGACATCACAATATTTAGGAAAAGAGTATAGTAGAAATTACATAGTTACACTTAAAAGTTATTAAAACAATATTCAAAAATTTTAAACTGGTTTCAACAATTAGTTAAATCATAAACTTAAAGGATTAAAAACAAGTTTTTTAAAATGTCAGTATGAGTATAATAAATCCACTGTAGAAACTGCCATTTATTTAAATGTCATGTTCTTACTAATTTAAAAAATTCCAATTGTTAACTGTCAGAGAAATTGACCACTCTGAGGTTTCTCAGAAGCTTTAAAAATGTCTATAACTCCTCACACCTCTCTCTTACAATCATTCACATTGTAGATACAATTAATACTGGTTACCCATAATGAATGATATCTGGTCATTTATCTCAGCATACAAATAGTAACCATATGGACTATGCACTCCATATGGACCAGGGCCACAATACACATGCACAGAGATGATTAACATTTAAAAATTACAAAGTAAATAATAAAACTGCCATAAAGCAAATATGAATTTATAAATTTCAAAACGATAAATGTCAAGTAGAAATCACTGTAAATAACCAAACTCAAGATACTTATTTCTTCTTTATTAGAAGAGTCCAACAAAACTGTTAAATTTGCATACTGACCTACCATCATAAATTGGTAAAACGTTCAACACCAGGTCACACAGTTAAATGCCATGAGGAAATTTTTACAGATTTTCCAAAACATGTTTCACTGGACCTTAGTTCCAGAAGATGTATTTGAAATCTTCATCTTGGAATACATATCACCTTTACTAGCATATGAAAGACTCTAAGAGGGGACACCTGGTTGGTTAAGCCTTCTGCTAGAGTTGTAATCCCAGGGTCCTAGGATCAAGCCCCACTCAAGCTCTCTGCTCAGCAGGGAGCCTGCTTCTCCTTCCCCCTCTCCCTGCTGCTCTGCTTACTTGTTCTCTCTGTCAAATAAATAAAAAGAAAAAGAATGAATGAATGAATCTAAGAAATCCAGCAACAAAAGTACACAATGCTGTTATACACAATGCTGTTAAACCAGTGTAGCTCCTGGTGTGGATTCTGAGAAACCTCAATTTTACAGCAAGGATACAGGTAATAAAATGAAAGCTATTTACAAAAGTCCTTTGTCAAAAGCTGGCTGACCTTAGAATTAGATAGTCAAAAACAAAAGCATTCCTGATGAGTAGTAGTAAAAGAAAAAGTAGTAGAAAAAGTTTAAGAGTTCATAACGATGAAGCAAACTCCTACTCCTGCCTACCTCTCCAGATTCATTTCTGTGCTCTCTCTCCAAAATCAACCCTGCACACTGCACCAGCAATTACCAAACTTTAGTATGCATAAGAATCATTTGGGGAGCTTTGGTGAAAAAGTTCCAGATATTAGTCCAGTAAGTCTGAAGAAAAGGTCAAAGAATCTGCTTTTTGACATCTAATCCAATGATTCTAACTGTGTGTTAAAGTTCTACTGTAGACACACAGAATTACTAATCCGTTACCTCCATGGCTTTACAAAGCCTTTTTTGTCTTGAGTATCTTTCTCCCATCTTGTCCTTTTCATATCTCAAAAATAGGCAAAAAGAGCCTCTTCCTGAAGTCTCTTCCATTTTCCTCTCTAGATAGAATGGATTGTGTGCAACACAACTATCAGTTAAAAACACAGACTCTAGAATCAGAAAAATCTGAGGTCCAAACCCTAGCTCAGCCACCTTCTACTATGTCATGAAGGAAAATTTTCTTAACTTCTCAAAGCCTCAGGGTTCTCAGTCTCATGGAGTTAGGGATAGTACCTATGCCTTAGAGGGATGTTTTGAGGATCAAATGTATGAAAAATAGCACTATAAAATGCTATTAGCCATTCATAACAAAATATCTTATCATTAATTAATTACAAAACACTCACCCTTCAAGACTCAACTCAAACACATCATCTGAAAAGGCTGAGCTGGTTAGCCATTCCATCCTTCACACCCCCATAGCATCCTGTATCTCTACCTCACTGAAACGTGTTTATCTTCATAATACAATGACCTTAAGATCAGAGACCATTTTTTTAAAAATATATTTTACCTTCAGTATACAAGATACTTAAAATCACCAAAATGAAAGAGAAACTCCATAAGACAATGCTAATCAGGAAAGAAGCAACACAAAATGTTTTTCTCCTCAATATGGCAGACTCAATGACAAAGTCTGAAACCTAACAAAAAGAGTAGATGGAATTTAAAAAATTGGTAAGAAATAAGGTAAACAAGGACAGCAATAGCCAGAATGAATATGCTAGCTGTTCTCGTGTACTCCCCACAGAAATGCTTCTTATGTAGCACAAGCTTTCTGTGGAAAGAGCCAAGCAAGAGCAGACTGGCATCTTTACCCAATTCAAAATGAGGCTGGGCTAATGGGGCTGTCCCCAACTTTAATAGTAGATGGATGCAGGCCCACTATGCTTTGCTTAGTTAGAAAACAGTGAGAAGCGAAGCTGCGAAGCTTCATTTCCAAACAACCTATACGCTAATAGTCCCACATACTGTTTTTTTGTTGTTGTTGTTGAGATTCTCTTCTACTTTTCTACACAGGTGAAATCTCAGACTTCTGAATTTTAAAATACACATCTCCTTCAATATTATCTTCCATGGAACAGAAACCAGCTGACCATAAACCACAAATATAATTTCATGCTGTCCAAGAAAAAACTCAAGTAAAACAACAAAAATTAAAACTGGTAACCCATTATAACCAGGTCACATTTGTATTGAAATTGCTTTATTAAAAATTGTGGTTTTGGTTATAACTACTGAAAAAGATTTTTTAAAAAACTTTCTCCTTTTCAATATCTGCTGGACCACAAGAGGTATGTGAAGATTCGGAGTTTTCAAAGTGCTCTACAAAGAACAAATAACATTCGATGAAAATTCCACTAATGTTTACATCCCTTTAAGGAACTTCGTCAAAAAGACGTTAGTCATAGTTGAATTCTATCAAACATTTAAAGAAGAATTTAATACCAATTCTTCTCAAATTCTTCTAAAAAGTAGAAGAGGAAGCTGAAAGAACACTTCCAAACCCATTTTATGAGGCCAGCATTACCCTGATAACAAAACCAAACAGATACTACAGGAAAAGAAAATTACTGGCCAACACCTCTGAGGAACACCGGTGCAAAAATTCTGAACAAAACATAAGCAAAGCAAATTCAACAGTACACCATGACCAAATGGTATTTATTCCAGTAATGCAAGGATAGTTCAACAAATCAACCAACACACTACATAACGTTAACAAAATGAAGGCTAAAAATCATATGATCATCTCAACAGATGCAGAAAAAGCATCTGACAAAATCCAACACCCATTTATGATAAAAACTCTCACCAAACTGGTAAAGAGGGAATGTGTTTCAGCGTATTAAAGCCATATATGACAAACCCATCTGTTGACATCCTAGGCAACATGGAGAGCTCAAAACTTTTCCCCTACAATCAGGAACACAAGGATGCCCATTCTCAACACTTTTATTCAACACAGTGGTGGAAGTCCTAGCCACAAGTGACAAAAATAAATAGATACAAAATCAATATACAAAAACCTGTTGCATTTTATACACTAACAACAAAAACCTCAAAAAGAGAAAAAATCTCATTAATTACACATCAAAAAAATAAAATACCTAGGAATAAATTTAACCAAAGAGGTAAAGAGCTGTACACTGAGAACCATAAGATACTGATGAAAGAAACTGAAGACAAAAATAAATGGAAAGATACTCTGTGTTCACAGATTTGAGGAACTGTCCATACTACCCAAAGCAATCTACAGACTCAATGCAATCTCTGTCAAAACTGCCAAGATGGTTTTCACAGAAATAGAGCAATCAATCCTCAAATTTGTAAGGAACCACAAAAGAACCCAAACAGCCAAAATATCTTGAGAAAGAACAAAGCTAGAGATGTCACACTCCTTCATTTCAAATTACAAAGTTACAGTAATCAAAACAGTATGGTTTGGGCATAAAAACAGACACAAAGATTAGCAGAACAGAATGGAGAGCCCAGCAATAAACCCACACATATATGACTAATTAATATATGACAAAGACACCAAGATATAATAGATAAGGAAAGTCTCTTTAATAAACGGTGTTGGGAAAACTGGATAGCCACACGTAAAGGAGGAAAAATGGACCCTCCCTATCTTACAACACACACAAATTTCAACTTAAATAAGCGCAAAAGACATGTGTAAGGGATGCCTGGCTGCCTGAGTAGGTGAAGTGACTCTTGTGGGGCTGTGAATTCAAGCCCCATGTTGGGCACAGAGTCTACTTAAAAACAAACAAACAAAAAATATATCTGATACATACAAAGAATTACACAACTCAACAGCAAAGAGTACCCAGTCCATTAAAAAATAGGCAGAAGAAGTAAATAGATATATTTTTGGGGGGCAGCCCAGGTGGCTCAGCGGTTTAGCACAGCCTTCGGCCCAGGGCCTGATCCTGGAGACCCAGGATCGAGCCCCATGTTGGGCTCCCTGCACAGAGCCTGCTTCTCCCTCTGCCTGCGTCTCTGCCTCTCTCCCTCACCCTCTCCCTGTGTCTCTCATAAATAAATAAAATCTTAAAAAATATATATATATATATATTTTAAAAATGACATACAAATGGTTAACAGGTACATGAAAAGATGTTCAACATTACTCATGATCAAGGAAATGCACATTAAAACCACAAAGATATGTCACTTCACACCTAGTATAATGAGTGTCATAGAAAGACAAGACATAACAAGTCCTGGCAAGGATATGGAGAAAAAAAGAACATATAGGCAATGCTGATGGGAATATAAATTTGGTGCTATGGAATGGAAAATAGTATGGTGGTTCCTCAAAAAATCTAAAATAGAACCACCACATGATCCAGCAATTTCACTTCTGGGCATATATGTATAAAGAAAATGAAAACAAGATATTAAACAGGTATCTGCCCTACCACATTTACTGCCACATTATTCATGAGTCAAAATATGGATACAACCTAAACATTCATTAACAAATGAACAGATAAAACGTGATATGAATATATATACACAATGGGATATTTGGCCACAATCCTGCCGTTTGCGACAACATGGGTGGACCTTGAAGGCATTTTGCTAAGTGAATTTAGAGAAAGATAAACACTGCATGGTATCCTTGTATGTGAAATCGTAAATAAAAATTAAAAAACAAAAGGTCAAACTCAGAGAGACAGTAGGGGAATAGTTCTCAAAGGTTCGGGAGCAGGTGGAATGGGGAGGTAAAAGGATAAAAGGTATTAGGTAAAAGGATACAAACTTTCAGCTCTAAGGTGAATATGATCTGGGGATCTAATATAGAATATGGTGACTGTAGTTGATGACACTATCTTGCAATGAAATCACTATTGTAGAACTTAAACGTACTCATCAAAATAAAAAAAAAAGGATAAATAGGTGAGATAATGTGTTTTTAAAAAGATGTAAGACTGGGATCCCTGGGTGGCGCAGCAGTTTAGCGC
The DNA here is from genome assembly GCF_003254725.2 of Canis lupus dingo. Lineage (NCBI taxonomy): Eukaryota > Metazoa > Chordata > Mammalia > Carnivora > Canidae > Canis > Canis lupus. The sequence goes on along the minus strand of NC_064261.1, from coordinate 23,948,135 downwards.
CTGCCTTTGGCCCAGGGCGCGATCCTGGAGACCCGGGATCGAGTCCCACGTCGGGCTCCCGGTGCATGGAGCCTGCTTCTCCCTCTGCCTATGTCTCTGCCTCTCTCTCTCTCTGTGTGACTATCATAAATAAATAAATTAAAAATAAAATAAAATAAAATAAAAAGATGTAAGACTATATAGAAAACAGACAGTAAAATGGCAGGCTATACCTCTATCAAAAAACATTAGATTGTGAATGGATTAAGTCAATCAAGAGACAGAAACTGGAGGAACACCTGGGTGCTCAGTTAGTTAAGCATCTGACTCTTGATTTCAGCTCAGGTCATGATCTCAGGGTTGTGAGATTGAGCCATGCATTTGGCTCCACGCTGGGCATCAAGTCGGCTTAAGATTCTCTCTCCCTCTCCCTCTGCCCCTCCCCACTCCAAAAGAGACAAAAAACAAGATTAAAAAAAATATATCCAACTATATGTTGACTACAGGAGACAGACACACTGTGGATTCAAAGATAGATTATACATTCTTCTCAAGTGCACATGAAACATTCTCCAGAACAGACCATATACTAGGCCACAAAACAAACCTCAATAAATTTAAAAGGATAGATCTTGTACAAAGCATGTTCTCAGACCACAATGCAATCAGTTAGAATAGGAAAAGTGGTAACAATCTGAATATGAAATTAATAAAACAATTCCACTCACTAAGAATTGAGAAAAACAAACTTAGGAATAAATTTTTTTAAATGTAGTACTTGTACACTGAAAATTACAGTGCAATGTTGAAAGAAACTGAAGACCCAAATAAATGAACACCCTATATTCATGCATCAGTAGCTTCGCAATGTCAAGCTGAATCTAAAATACATAGGTAATTGCAAGGAACCCAGAAGAGACACAACAGTATCAGAAAAGGACAAAGTAGCACTCGCATTCCTTGACAGCAAAACTTATTCAAGGTACTATGGCACTGGTTAAGTACAAACACAGATACCAATGAATTAGAACCAAAGATAAACTGTTACTACATCCATGGCCAAGTGATTTTTGACAAGGGGCCAAGACCATCCAATGAGGAAAGAACAATCTCTTGAGAGATTACTGAGATAACTAGATATCCACATACAAAGATAACTAGATATCCACATACAAAGAACAGAACTGGACCCTTACCTCACAGTATATACAAAAATTGACTCAAAATGAACCAAAGATCTAGGGGCTCCTGGGTGGTTAAGTCGATTAAGTGTCTGCTTTCGGCTCTGGTCATGATTCCAGGGTCCTAGGACTGAACCGCCATCAAGCTCCCTGCTCATCAGGAGCTCTCCTTCCCTCCCTCCCGACTCCCAGCTCATGTTCTCTCTTGCTATCTCTAATAAGTAAATTAAAAAATAAAAAATCAACCAAACATCTAAATATAAGAGCTAAAATTATAAAATGTTTAAAATAAAACACAGGGAGGTAAATCTTCATGTCCTTGGATTTGGCAAAGAATTCTTAGACATGCCACAAAAAGCACAAACAAAACGAAAAAAAAAAAACATAAACTGAACTTCATTAAAATTAGAAACGTTTGAGTGTCAAAGCACACCACAGTGAAAAGATAACCCACGTAATAGGAAAAAATATTTGCACATCAGTCATCTGATAAGAGACTTGTATACGTACTATTTAAAGAATTAAAAAAAAAAAAAAACAAAAAAAAAAAAAAAAAAGAACTCTCACAACTCAATAAGACAAATTACCCAATTGAAAAATGAACAAGGGATCCCTGGGTGGCGCAGCGGTTTAGCGCCTGCCTTTGGCCCGGGGCGCGATCCTGGAGACCCGGGATCGAATCCCACGTCGGGCTCCCGGTGCATGGAGCCTGCTTCTCCCTCTGCCTGTGTCTCTGCCTCTCTCTCTCTCTGTGTGACTATCATAAATAAATAAAATTTAAAAAAAAAAAAAAAAAAAAAAAAAGAAAAATGAACAAGGGGGATCCCTGGGTGGCTCAGCATTTAGCGCCTGCCTTCAGCCCAGGGCGTGATCCTGGAGTCTCGGGATTGACTTCCACATGGGGCTCCCTGAGTGGAGCCTGCTTCTCCCTCTGCCTGTGTCCCTGCCTCTCTCTGTGTGTCTCTCATGAATAAATAAATAAAATCTTAAAAAAAAAATGAACAAGGGATCTGAATGGACATTTCACCAAGAAGTTACACAAATGGCCAATACCCACATAAATATACCGAACATCATTACTCATCAGGGAAATGTAAATCAAAACCGTAACAAGGGGGGCAGCCCGGGTGGCTCAGTGGTTTAGTGCCACCTTCAGCCCAGGGCATGGTCCTAGAGACCCGGGAACAAGTCCCACGTCAGGCTCCCTGCATGTAGCCTGCTTCTCCCTCTGCCTGTGTGTCTCTGCCTCTCTCTCTCTCTGGGTCTCTCATGAAAAAATAAATTTAAAAATTCTTTAAAAAAAAGAAACATAACAAGAAACTACTGCATAACCAACTAAGATGTCTATAATCAAAGAGGTAGGGATCCCTGGGTGGCGCAGCGGTTTAGCGCCTGCCTTTGGCCCAGGGCGCGATCCTGGAGACCTGGGATCGAATCCCACGTCGGGCTCCCGGTGCATGGAGCCTGCTTCTCCCTCTGCCTGTGTCTCTGCCTCTCTCTCTCTCTCTCTCTGTGTGTGTGTGACTATCATAAATAAATAAAATTATTAAAAAAAAAAAGAGGTAATAACAAGAGTTGGCAAGAATATAGAAACATCAGAACCTTCATACATTACTGGTAGGAATGTGAAATGGTACAGTCACTAAAACAGCCTAAGAGTTCCTCAAATAAATAAGATAAAGTTACTGTAAGACCCAGTAATTCCACTTCTAGGAACATACCCGACAGAAATAACATTATGTCCACACAAAACTTCTATGTAAATGTTTATAGAAGCATTTCTTATAATAGCCAAAAGATAAAAATGTAAATGTCCATCAAATAACAAATGGATAAACAAATGTGGTTTATCTACATAATGGAGTATTACCACAAAAAAAAAGTACTGATACATGCCACAACATATACGGGTATGGTATATACATATATCCAACATACATGGTTTCCAATGGATATGCCTTGAAAATATTAAGCGAAAGAACCAGTCACAAAAGACCACATATTATATAACTCCACTCATTCAGAATGTCTAGGACAGGGAAGGATTGGGGGCTACAGGGGAGGTGAAGCAGGTAACAGTAAAGGGTTTCTTTTTGAAGCGATTTAAGTGTTCTAAAATTCACTATGGTGACAGTTGCACTACTGTGAATATACTAAAGACTACTGAACTGCGTATTTTGTATGGGTGAATTATATGATATGTAAGTTTATATCAATAAAGTGGTTTTTAAAAAAAGACAAGTGGGTGGCTGAGCCTGGGTGGCTCAGCAGTGGAGCATCTGCCTTCATCTCAGGGTGTGATCCCGGGGTCCTATGATCAAGACCCACATCAGGCTCCCTGCATGGGAGTCTTGCTTATTCCTCTGCTCTTTGCCTGTGTCTCTGCCTCCCTCTTTCTGTGTCTCTCACAAATAAATAAAATCTTAAAAAAAAAAAAGAGACAAGCGATAATCTTCGAGATCAGATGATGTAGAAAAATCTGTAATGAACAAAATACCAAGATTTTAAAAATAGGGTATTACTGATTTTTTCTTTTGTCTCAGGCTCCAATATGGGCCAGGAAAGCACCATTACTTAACTTTTAGTATTTTTTCATATTTTTAAGTTTTTTCAAAACTTTCCTTAGAGATCTAAACAAATACACGCAGAATGAATACTCTAAGTGAAATGAATTTTTTTAGAAACCAGCCTAAACTCTAAAATGTAAATGGGAGAAATCTTTTTCTCAGTATCATTATTGGAGAACGATGTTTTGAATACCATCCTGTTGGAGGCAAAATAATGCCTCTCTAAAAGATGTCTACATCCTAATCCCCAGAACTTGTGAGTGCTACTTTACATGCAAAAGGGACTGTGCACATGCAATTAAGAAACCTGAGATAAAAAGACCATACTGGATTAACTGAGTAGGCCCAAATAACTACAAGGGTCCTTATAAGAGGGAGGTGAGAAGGTCAGAGTAAGAGATGGAGATGTGACTGCAGAGGTTAGAGAGATTTGAAGATGCTATGGTGCTGGTTTTGATGGTGAAGGAATCACGGGCTAATGAATCCAAGTGATCTACAGAGCTGGAGAAGGCAAGGAAATGGATTCTCCCTTACAGAAGGAACATGGCCCTGGTTAATAGAATGATTTTAACCCAGTGAGATCCATTAGACTTCTGATCTCCAGAACTATAAGATAATAAATCTCTTTTGTTTTAAGCCACCAGACTGTGTCAAATTGTTATGGTAGCAATAGGAAACCAATATTCATTTCTTAGGTTTTGGGCCTGTCATCAGTACTATTCAATTTAATACAACCAACCATAGTCTTTTAACATCCAATTACCTTACCTTCTAGGAAATATTTTTCATGGGAAAATACAAAATTTCTCTTGAGAAGCCATTTTAGATAGCCAAAAGAGCATTAATGCAGAGCAACACTTACTAACGGTAAAATTGGCATTCTCAAACTGAATTACACACTAGTAATTCAAAAAAATCAGATAACCCTCCTGGAAGGAACTATCTACAAAAATATGTTCACAGCAGATTTTATTTTTAATACCTAGGCACTCTAAAGGTTAACAATTAGGAAAGTGTCGAACAACTGATGGTACATCCATTTTATGAAATAGTGTGTAAGCCTTAAAATTATGCTTAGTGAAAATCTTTAATAACAGAAAAATTCTTAGGTATAACCTTAAGTGAATAGATTAAAAAAATACTATATAGATACAAAATATATACAGTAAAATCTCAAGTAACTTAAAATGTAACATACATGAGAAAGTAAAAATGCATAATATAAAGTTAAAGTCATTTCTAAAAAAAAAAAGTTAAGTCATTTCTGTGATAGCAGTTATGTTGATTTTAATGTTCTTTAAGCTTTTAATAGTTTCCAAATTTTTAGCATGCACATTTATTTAGAATCTACTTCATTACAAAAAAGTAGTTGAAGATGCTTAAAATTAAGGCTACATTAAATTTACAACTGACACATGAAGCCTAGAGTCAATCTTTTTATGCTATTTTCCAAAGCCACAACTTTAATAAAGCCCTACACACTAAATAAACCGTCAAAATGGTTACATTAGCAAGTAATTTTTACCTGTTGAATAATACATTACTAGAATTTAGTCTAAATACTTATGAGCATAGAAAAAACTGAGTGACATCAAAATAACTAAAAGATAAGCCTTTCTCCCAGTTCATTTAGCCTCCCCTCTTGCTGCACTGGCTCCTTGAAGACATCAAGCACACCCACACCTTAAGGTCTTTGCCTGGAGTGTATGTGTTTGTGTTCCTCTATATAGCCACATGGTTATTCTTTTACCTATCTTCATGCCTTGATTGAAAGCCACTTTCTTAATAAAGGTTACATGTCACTCCCTATTTAACAACAAAACTTGCCCTCTATTCTGGTACCCTTCATCCTTTTTAACTTTCTTCTTTCTCCACAGCACTTATCACCTCCTAACAAACTACACAATTTTTTAAAAAAAATGAATACTGATTAATGTCTTTTTCCCCTTTACTGAAAAATAAATCCAAGAGAAGCATTTTGGTATAGTGAAGCCTCATTTAGTCCCAGATAGTTCAAAAGAACCTGACACATAGCAGGTGTGCAATAAATACTTGTTGGCGACCTAAATATACTAATGACATGTCAAAGGACAGATTCAATAATACAACTTCTAGTAATTGTATCTCCTACTTAAAACGGGATAATTTTCTGTTCCTGTGTAACTAAGCAAAACATGCGACACATGAACTTCTTAAAAGAAAATCCGGTCACTTTATCATCCCTATGGGTTTCAGTTTGTGTTTGCCAAAAATGTATAGCTGACTTATTGAAAAAGGTCCCAATTTTATTTTGTTAACAATGTGTAGTATAAACTGTGTAACCAGGGAAGCAAATTAGTTTTAAATCCTGATAAGAATTCTGATAGGTGATAACCCTCATAACTTTCTATTTCAATTGATATTTTTTCAGCTTGCAAACATCCTTCTGGGAATGGGGAGGCCACTCAAATATCAAACAAAGGGCCTGGCCTATTTTCTGAATCAATATGCACATCTGAAAACTGCCTACTATCTGAAGAAGGACCCAATCAGAAATTCTTTCCCTGTGGTTTTCTATGAAAGCAGACTATCTCTGTTTATTTTTAAAGCAGTTCTCTATTAACTTAAAATCCTTCACTCCTGGGGCACTTGGGTGGATCAGTAGTTGACCATCTGCCTTTGGCTGGGGAGTGATCCCGGGATCCTGGGATGGAGTCCTGCACTGGGCTTGATCCTTCTGCCTATGTCTCTGCCTCTCTCTCTCTGTGCCTCTCATGAATAAATAAATACACTCTTAAAAAAAAAAAAAAAAAAAAAATCCTTTACTCCCAGGGTTGGAAGCCTACACCATGTGACAGGATCTCTACAACTCCTAAGTAAAACAGGTCTCACAGAATGCAAGGGAAAAGCCTCCCCAAAGATGTTGTTTAGCCAATACCTCTGAATGACGTTCTACACTTCCAGTGTCTGATCCAGAGTGCTGCTCATTTACATCATCCTCAACGTCTGACCCTGAATCCCGTTCATCCTGTACTGGGGTAGCGCCACCATCATCTGCTTAAAAATAAAACAAAAACCCACTTAAGGTGTAAGATGGATGACATCTACAACCGAAATGAACACAATGAATCAAGAATAATGTATGAGCAAAGGTTACCACTGATGAAACATGACTAATGATGCTAATGTTGTGGATAAGACAACAGTATAATGCTTATATAAATACCAACAATCAGAACACGTATTGTGGCAGCAAAAAATACGTCATAAAGAAATGTGAAGCTTAAGAAACATCACTAAGGACCAAGTCAACAACCTCTAAATAATAGTGTACTCTTTAACTATTTCAACTTTATGTCTATTCTCTCCACAGCACTTACTTACCACCTTCTAATGTACTACATAACTTACCAAGTTATTTGGTTTAATGTGGGTCTTTCCTCACTTGAATGAAAGGGCCAAAAGACCAAGGATTCTGGTTCACTGCTGAATCCCTGGAGCCCAGAACACTGCCTGGTATAGTACAGTAAATATCTGTTTATGAATGAAGAGCACAAGGAACTACAGTACAAAAATAGTATAAACTCCTTGAAGTAAAGCATATACTGTACTATTACAAAATGGCAAAAACGATTTGCTACCTACCTTCAACCGGTAATTTAAAATTATAAAGTAAAATTGTATTGTGAGAGGGATTTAGGCTGTTGGAGGTTATGGGAAGACTTGGTTAAAAGTTTAATAAGAACACACAAAATTTTGGGACACCTGGGTGGCTCAGAGGTTAGGTGTCTGCCTTCAGCTCAGGGCGTGGTCCCGGGGTCCCAGGATCGAGTCCCGCACTGGGCTCCCCGCAAGGACCCTGCTTCTCCCTCTGCCTACATCTCTGCCTCTCTGTGTCTCTCATGAACAAATAAAGAAAACATTTAAAAAATAATAAACAAAATTTTTTAAATGAAGGAGTTGACTATAGAAGACGGAAAAGCTGTTTAAGAATGAAATCGCTATCATAGTAACGAGCAACTCTACTTAGCTAAGAAGTAAAGATTATACAAGTTACAAATAATTTGCTGCAGTAGTGAGAGTATGGGGGAGAAAAAGGCACACAAGAGGCGAAAATCCTCTCCTAGCACAATAGGGAATCACTATGGAACGCCTAAAAATGATGCAACAAGAAAGTGCATAAATTAAGAATATGGAGGTAAATATTAAAAAACGGCTAAAAGAACGAAAAGTCAAGAACCTTATTTTTTCAAGTCTTCTAGCACTTAACTCATAGACGTAATTACATATGATTACTTATTTTAAAAATAATAACTCAGAAAGAAATATAAACTATTTTGAAAACATCAGGCAAACATTTTAGCAAAACAGCAGTGCGTGCCTGGAAAGGCATTTTGTAAGTCGTCCCTGTTCGCTGTCACGTAGAGCGAATGGAAGTGAACCCCAAGCAGAAAAGAGATCAACATTCGGGCATGTAGGCGCCCCTGACAGAGGCAGAGTGAAAGGAGACCTAAGGTTCTCCCGACTAGGCCCCGCCTGACACGCCCCTGTATCTCCGGAGCCCACTCCAGTGTTGGGAAGGGGGTGTCCAGTATTTACGGAGTAACAGGAAACAAGGTCAAACTTCAGGGAGGAAAAGGAAAGGTCTCGAGGGAAAAGAAAGGCACAAAATCACCAGGAAGTGCCGAGGGCACGCGCCTTCCTCTAAAATACTTACACCACCCAAACAGGGTCCTGCCTTTTCTGTACTCGGGAACTGCTGTTGCAGGAGAAATCAGAGCGGCTCTGACGCCGCGTGAGAAGTCCAGGAAAGATCCCGCACCCACTAAGCGCCCACTAAGCCGCTTCCTGGAATGCTCGCAAAACACTCGCAATTCCGGGAAAAATCCCGTAACGGGGAGACCTTCCCGGGACTGCACACAGCAGCGCTCCATACAGAGAAGCGGCTCCCCAGTTCGAGCAAACCCCCGGCTGGCTCAGAAGACGGCCGCCGTCTAGGCTCCCCGCTGCAAGGTTCTACCTCCCGGCCGTGGCGGGTCGGCGGGCTCCCGGCCTCACAATCCGCAACGGGCCCGGCCCCGCCCGGCCCGGCCCGGCCGGGGCGGGGGGCGGGGGCCGGGGCCGGGGCCGGGGGCGGTTCTCCGGGGGCCCCCTCCCCGGCCGCGCCACGGCGAGCGCCCCAGCCCAGCCCAGCCCAACAACTGCCCCGCCCCCAGCCCCGGCCCCCACGTCCCTGCCCCACCTGACTGGTCGCCGCTGTAATATTCCGAATCCATGGCAGGCGGGCTCTTGGCGGAGAGTGTCCGCGCCCCGCGCCGCCCCCGTCACCTCCTTCCTGGCGGTGTGACCCCCGATGGCGCGGCCCGATGTTCAGAGGCTCCCGCTCCACCAGAGGACCTCCAGAGTGCGGAGAGTGAGACAGCAGCAGCAGCAGCAGCAGCAGGTGCAAACGCTTCCACCTGAAAGCCCCCACACAAGAGGCCGTACCTGGCAGGCTGGCTGGCGTGTGCACCGGCGCTCTACTTCCCAGAAGCACCTCTGGGGCCAAAATGGCGTCTGCCCACGGCCCTCAAAGGAATGCAGCGCGCAGGCGCCGTCCCCTATCATCTGGCCAATGAGAAGACGCAACGGGAATGACGCACCGCGTGGCCGGAAAAGAGGGTCCTGGGCAAGTGGAGCGGGCGCTGCAGCTTCAGTGAGTTGCAGTCCCGTGGAGTAACTGGAGTACGGAGTAGCGCCGTTGTCCGCGGAGATGATGCTGTCACTTTACCGGCTCTCTGCCCGTGCGCCTTGTTTGAGGATCCTCTGAGTTATGTTTCTGGAAAAGTGAACACCCGCTACAATTACACTTGCCTTGTCCGGCAAATTAAGGGTGGTTCCCGTCACGCGGGCCGGCGCTTGATTCCCGCCCTTACTGTGGGAAGGACGTGGCGCACTGCTCCCTGGGACTTGTAGTTTGAAGCCTCGGCAGTTGTGCTGCGTTCCTAACTGGCCTGATTGAAAGGGCCTCCTTTCGAGGCATTTTTCTTCCTTTTTAATCTTTTAAAAATAACAACTTGAGGCGCCTGTGTGGCTCGGTCCGTGAAGCCTTGGACTGTTTCGGCTCAGATCTTGATGCCAGGGTTGTGAGTCCAAGCCCCACGTTGGACTCCGTGCCGGGCATGGAGCCTACTTAAAAATAATAATGACTTACGAAGCCATTTGGTCAATAATACGGAGCACAAGTTTTTGCTTCCAAAGGGCCCCTCATGAAAGAATTGTCAAACTTTACAAACAGCAGTGGTTAAGAAGCCTCTTGACCTGTCCGTGATCTTTGAAGAGCTTTGTGTAAAGAACCACCCTTCTGTCTATGGCTTAGCTAAAACTCTCCTCCACTTTGTCATGACCCTGTTGTTAACTAGTGAGGAGGCCAAGCAAAGACCTTTTTGTCTGAGCCTGCTCCTAGGGGCCCCTCAGACTGCAGCTTCTTGTTCTTTGTTTCTCGAATGATTGGCTGAGATTAGAAGTCTGCCCTCCCCACTGAAACTAGCCAGACGCAGACATAAACATTTTCTGTTCCCCTGACTGGCTGAAGTTTCTGATTGCAAATCAATCCCAACTATTAATCATCCCGCTTTCCTCCCTGTGAAGATCTAAGGCAAAACAACCTGCGTGGATGCTCTGATCTTCATATCTGCAGTGCTCTCCCTATTACAGTCCAAATAAAATCCATTTCCTTACGTGTTTGCTTTTGTCTTAGACAAAGTGGAGAACGATCTTGCCTTTTGATTAGACGAGGGCCAGTAGAGGTAAGCAAAGATTCCCCAGAGTGTGTAGACCTGCATACATTGGGCCTTTTGTTAGCAAAGCATAGACTGAATTTCTAGGTATGTCTAGCCTGTTGGAAGTCCTCATTTGGTTCCCTTGAAAGTCCACCACCTACCTACCTTGGGCTTGAGAGATGTGGATTCTCGGATACCATCACTGCTGAAAATTCTCGAAGTGCCATTAGTCAAGACACATCCTGGGATCCCTGGGTGGCGCAGCGGTTTGGCGCCTGCCTTTGGCCCAGGGCACGATCCTAGAGACTCTGGATGGAATCCCACATCAGGCTCCCGGTGCATGGAGCCTGCCTCTCCCTCTGCCTATGTCTCTGCCTCTCTCTCTCTCTCTCTCTCTCTCTCTCTCTCTCTGTGACTATCATAAATAAATTAAAAATTTAAAAAAAAGACACATCCTTGCTTTAATATTCCCTGCGACCTTTGTTAGCCAGTCAGAATATGCTGGCAGAACCTAGTTCTAGGCTCCAGAAATGGGCATGGGAAGGGAGAGGGGTGGTTTCTCTCTAGAAATTCTTATTTTCTTGTAAGAGAGTTCATTCCTTCCCCTGTGTAATAGAAACCGCTTTGAAATCTAAGTCTGCCCCCTATTGTGGGAATGACATTTTCTCAGGCTGTTACAAGAATTATAACGGAATTAATAGTGTTGGAAACCAAAGGTGTAAAATTAAAAAATTAACTTCCCTTCATTTGATAGAGGAGACCCCAGGATCTAAGCTGTCTTCTAGGGATACCTGGGTGGCTCAGCGGTTGAACGTCTGCCTTCGGCTCAGGATGTGATCCTGGGTCCAGGGATTGAGTCCCGCGTTGGGCTCCCTACAAGGAGAGCCTACTTCTCCCTCTGCCTATGTCTCTGCTTCTCTCTCTGTGTCTCTCATGAATAAATAAAATCTTTTATTAAAAAAAACTGTCTTCTTACAAAGAGATGGAAAAATATTCCATGCTCATGGATTGGAAGAATTAATATTGTGAAAATGTCAGTGTTACCCAGGGAAATTTACACGTTTAATGCAATCCCTATCAAAATACCATGGACTTTCTTAAGAGAGTTAACAAATTATCTTAAGATTTGTGTGGAATCAGAAAAGACCCCGAATAGCCAGGGGAATTTTAAAAAAGAAAACTGTATCTGGGGGCATCACAATGCCAGATTTCAGGTTGTACTACAAAGCTGTGGTCATCAAGACCGTGTGGTACTGGCACAAAAACAGACACATAGATCAATGGAACAGAATAGAGAACCCAGAAGTGGACCCTGAACTTTATGGTCAACTAATATTCAATAAAGGAGGAAAGACTATCCATTGGAAGAAAGACAGTCTCTTCAATAAATGGTGCTGGGAAAATTGGACATCCACATGCAGAAGAATGAAACTAGACCACTCTCTTGCACCATACACAAAGATAAACTCAAAATGGATGAAAGATCTAAATGTGAGACAAGATTCCATCAAAATCCTAGAGGAGAACACAGGCAACACCCTTTTTGAACTCAGCCACAGTAACTTCTTGTAAGATACATCCACGAAGGCAAAAGAAACAAAAGCAAAAATGAACTATTGGGACTTCATCAAGATAGGAAGCTTTTGCACAGCAAAAGAAACAGTCAACAAAACTAAAAGACAACCTACAGAATGGGAGAGGATATTTGCAAATGACATATCAGAGAAAGGGCTAGTATCCAAGATCTATAAAGAACTTCTTAAACTCAACACCAAAGAAACAAACAATCCAATCATGAAATGGGCAAAAGACATGAAGAGAAATCTCACAGAGGAAGACATAGACATGGCCAACACGCACATGAGAAAATGCTCCGCATCACTTGCCATCAGGGAAATACAAATCAAAACCACAATGAGATACCACCTCACACCAGTGAGAATGGGGAAAATTAACAAGGCAGGAAACCACAAATGTTGGAGAGGATGTGGAGAAAGGGGGACCCTCCTGCACTGTTGGTGGGAATGTGAACTGGTGCAGCAACTCTGGAAAACTGTGTGGAGGTTCCTCAAAGAGTTAAAAATAGATCTGCCCTCTGACCCAGCAATTGCACTGCTGGGGATTTACCCCAAAGATACAGATGCAATGAAACGCTGGGACACCTGCACCCCGATGTTTCTAGCAGCAATGTCCACAATAGCCAAACTGTGGAAGGAGCCTCGGTGTCCATCGAAAGATGAATGGATCAAGAAGATGTGGTTTATGTATACAATGGAATATTACTCAGCCATTAGAAACGACAAATACCCACCATTTGCTTCCACGTGGATGGAACTGGAGGGTATTATGCTGAGTGAAATAAGTCAATCGGAGAAGGACAAACATTATATGGTCTCATTCATTTGGGGAATATAAAAAATAGTGAAAGGAAATAAAGGGGACAGGAGAGAAAATGAGTGGGAAATATCAGAAAGGGAGACAGAACATGAGAGACTCCTAACTCTGGGAAACAAACAAGGGGTAGTGGAAGGGGAAGGGGGCGGAGGGTTGGGGTGACTGGGTGACGGGCACTGAGGGGGGCACTTGATGGGATGAGCACTGGGTGTTATTCTATGTGTTGGCAAATTGAACACCAATAAAAAATAAATTTTTAAAAAAGCTGTCTTCTAAAGAGAGTGGGTGAGATGATACCTGTGTAGATAAGCCAAGATGAATAAGGGAGAAGTCCAGGAAGAAATTCAGTGGATGGGAACCCAGTACAAATCCTGCCATAAAGAGCTTATAATTTCACCAGAGGTATAAGACCAACAGCCATAAAAGTGATTGGGCTAAACAATGCAATTGCAAGAGGATAATTCTTGAATTTAACGTAAAGTTTCTAAACTGTCCCAATAGTTTAAAGAATGGAAAGACAGAAGCCAACTGAACTTACCTCAATGTGCTGAGACCTAGAAGGCTGCAAAGAATTGTCAGATCTAGTTTTTGTACTCAGGAAGCCAACAAGGTAGTTTTTTGTTTTTGTTTTTGTTTTTTTGTTTTGTTTTGTTTTGTTTTGTTTTGCCAACAAGGTAGTTAGTGAGACAGGAAACACCTTTTGAATTAAATAAACAAAGTCTTAGTTAAAGCAGTATGCTTGTCAATGCAAATACACGTCCAGGAGAGTTTCCCCAGAGCCTTTTCACCAACCGGCTGTCCCTTAGGGCCACCAATAGAGAAATGCTAGAACAGCACAGATGTGCCTTTCTGAGTCTCAGCTGCCTTGCATTTTAAGGACTGGTATCTCTCCAATCCCCATGCCTCACTCCAGGCCCAGCACAGTCAGTCCAAGCTGACGGTGGAGGAGAGGCACCCAAAAGGGGCTGTTTTTCCCACAAAAGATACTAGGGACAGAGAAGAGATGAAGGGAGGAAGGGCTTGCAGCCAATCACTTTTTCCCTTACCTAATAACCTGAAGACACTGAGTTCCCTAAATGAATGCAAGGTTCATTCTGCCAGCCTTTTGAGACACTGTATCTTGCCAAACATGTCCATGAGTGAGAAGTCATACCATATAAGGAACAGCCTGGCACTGACAGAGCTGCAACCTGGGGCTCAGAGACCGAGGTTCTGGACCAAGCTCTGGGATTCTTGTGCTTGCTGATCTGGGACAGGCTACCAGCCTCCTATGAGTATCAGTTTCCCTGTACATCAAATGAGAGTTGAATCAGAAGATTTGAAGGCCCCTTAGTTTCATCATTCTATCTCAGAGAAGCCAGGTCTCTTAAGTCTGACCCTCCTTCTTGCTCTTGAGCCACTAGGGGGCTCTGCTAGTGAAAAAAACCGAATGCAACAGGTACATCCTGAGCTCTGTCTCACACATCCCAGCCTCACAACTCACTGGGACACATGCAAGATTTGTCTCACCCAGTTGCTTGTAATACTGAAAGCTGTGACTCACTTGAAAGCTATTAATAGTGGATAATTAATCACTAAACAACATCACTAAACAGTATCATGGCATAGCACATGGCCATTAATTATAACAAGTGGATCTTCAGCTCTCACATGGATATCCTGATTAAGTGGGAAAAAAAATACAGAATACTATAAACAGAATAACTTTATGTGAACAACTAAAACAGCATACCAAAAACCCAACTTAATAATCCCTTAGTAAATAGGGAGAGAAGACTTTCCAACAAAGATTGAAAAGCTAAAAGCCATAAAAAACTGAAACATTTGACTACATTAAAATAAAAACTTTAAAAAAGTAGTGAAATAAAAATTTAAGTGTGTGCATGGCAAAAACAAAAAAAAAAACCACATCATTAGCCCAGGCAAAATATAAATGATTAGGAAAAGAAATTTTTCTTCAACTCAGAGACCAAGAGCTAATCTCCCTAAAAGACTACAGGAGAAATCAATAAGAAGATTAATAACAGAAAAATGGGTAACTAATATGACAATTCACAGAAGAGAAAATATTAAAGGCTCTAATATACATGAAAAAATATTAACCCTAAAATAAGATGAAAAATTAAAATATTAAGATATTTTTCACTTCTCAGATTGCGAAAATCCAGTAACATTATGCTGTTGAGGCCATAGAGAAAAAGGCCTTCCCATAAGGTGCTATGGGAGTATATCGGTACAGTCCTCTACAGAACACAATTTGGAAATATCTATAAGAATTACAAATGCTTATGCTCTTTGGCTCAGCACATGGGCCAACTTCAGTTCAGCAAATGTATCCTACAAATATGTTTGACCATGTACAAATTACATATCTACAAAATTATTCATTGCAGCATTACTCACAAAATATTAGAAATAACCTAAATATTCAAATAGGAATGATCACAAAATTATGATACATTTGTACAATGCAATGTTATATAGCTATAACAAAATATGAGGAAACTTGTATACTGATATAAAAAGATTTCTAAGCTGGATTCAGTGAAAAAATGCAAAATGCAGAACAGTGTTAGTGTATCTCATCTTTTGTGACAAGGGGGGGATAACATATATTTGTTGTTGTTTATAACTATGTTTTAAATTTTTGAAAAATAGTATAGAAAACATACTAGTTGTCTGTTTTGTGATTGAGGGTGAGGATGGGAATAAGCCATGACACATAATCCTTACTCTTGGTCCACATGATGACTTCTGTTTGATTCTGTTTAATTCTGTCATGTCATATCAAATGATACAGCTCACCACTAGGTAGCCCACAATTTGAAAACTAGAAGTGCCCCCTCTTCACTTGTCCATGGTGTGGAAGCTACCCAGGTCAGTTTGTTATGATTGGGCTTCATCTCCATGCAGATGATTAAAGCAAAGATGTCTTCTTGGATTCAGTGTGGTTTCACCTTGTACAGAAACCATAGATGTGGGTCGCCTGGGTGGCTCAGTGGTTGAGTGTCTGCCTTCAGCTCAGGGCATGACCCCAGGGTCCTAGGATCCAAGTCCCAAATCGGGATCCCCACTGGGAGCCTGCTTCTCCCTCTGCCTATGTCTTGCCTCTCTCTGTGTGTCTCTCATGAATAAATATATAAAATCTCAAAAAAAAAAAAAAAAAAAAAAAAGGAAACCATGGACCTATGCCTTGCCCCGAGCAAAGCCCCACTTCAATATGTGTGTGACTGAATAACAATTCAAGTTTCAAAAGAATTCTTCGTCTTTGGTTTGGTTTGGGTTTGGTTTGGGGCTTGGGTTTTTTTGTGGTGAGGTCCACATCACTGGAAGTGTGTAAGCAGAGGCTGCCACTGTGTCAGAAAGGAATTCAGCTCTGGAACCATGGTTCCACCAAGAGATTTGCACAACTTTTTTTTTTCCAGCTATTTTTAGGGGGGCCTGTGTGGCTCAGTTGGTTAAGCATCTGCTTTGAGCTCAGGTCCCAGGGTCCTGGGACTGAGCCCCACATCAGGCTCCCTGCTCATTGGGGGAATCTGCTTCCCCCTCTCCTTTAATCCACCCTTTCCCTCTCCCCCATTGTGCATGCTCTCTTGTTCTTTCAAATAAATAAATAAAATCTTTTTTAAAAATAATTATTTTTAAAAATTGTGGCAAGATACATCTAACTTAAAACTTGCCTTTTTAGCCATCTTCAAGTGCACAATTCAGTGGTATTAATAACATTCAGAATGTTGTCCAACCATCACCCCAATCTATTTCCAAAAATTTTCATCACCCCAAACAGTAATTCTGTATCCATTAAGCAATAATTCCCCATTTTCCCTTCCCACAGGCCCTGGTAAATTCTAACTTTTCTTTCTCAGTGGATGTGGCTATTCTAGTATTCCATATAAGTGGAATCATATTTTTCTTTTTGTAACTAACTTATTTCACTTAGCATATTCTCAGGGTTCATCAGTGTTACAGCATGTGTTAGGACCTCATTCTATTTGCAGCTAGATAATATTCCATTGTATATCTATACCACATTTTAACAAAATCCATTCTTCTGTTGATGGACACTTGAATAGCTTCCACCGTTTGGCTACGTGAATAATGCTGCTATGAATAGCAAAGTTGCAGAGGCAAAATCAACATACAAATATTAATTTTGTTTACGTATACCAATAATGAACAATCTGTATGAAAATTAAGACAATAATCTCATTTACAGGGATGCCTGGATGGCTTAGTGGTTGAGCATCTGCCTTTGGCTCAGGGAGTGATCCCGGGGTCCCAGGATTGAGTCCCATGTTGAGCTCCCTGCAGGGAGCCTGCTTCTCTCTCTGCCTGTGTCTCTACCTCTCTCTCTGTATCTATCATGAATAAATAATTTTTTAAAAATCTCATTTACAATAGCATTAAAAAGAATTAAGTACTTAGGAATAAATTTAACCACGGAGGTGCAAAACTCGTGCACTGAAAAGTATAAAACATTGCCCAAAGCACTTAAAGAAGATATAAATAAATGAAAAGCTATCTCATGTTCATGGATCAGAAGACTTAATATTGTTAAGATGGGTAATACTACCCACGATAATTTGCAAATTTAGTGCAATCCCTATCAAAATCCCAATGGCATTTTTATTTTGCTGGAATTTCAAGGAATTCCTGAAGAGTCAAAATAATGAATCAGAACAAAGTTGGAGGACTCACTCCTCTTAATTCAAAATTTACTACAGAACATTAATTTACTACAAGACATTAATCAAAACAGTGTAGCAGCAGCCTAAGGATAGACATACAGACCAACAGAATAGAATTGAGAGTCCAGAAATAAACCTTCACATCTATGGTTAACAGATTTTTGACGAAGGTGCCAAGGCCACTCAATGAGAAAAGAACAGTCTCTTTAGTAAATGGTGCTGAGAAATGAATATCCACCTGCAAAAAAGAAAAAAAAAAGAAAAAGAAAACGAAGCTGGCCCTTTATCATACACCATAGGCAAAAATTAACTTAAAAAGGATCAGAGACCTAAATGTAAGAGCTAAAGCCATAAAACTTTCAGAAAAAAACAAAGAAGCAAATCTATATGACATTGTATTTAACAATGGTTTCTTGAATATGACACCAAAAGCAAAGGTAACAAAGGAAAAAATAGGTGAATTGGAATTCTTTCAAACTAAAACCTTCTGTGCATCAAAGGATCACTATCAAGAGTGAAAAAAGGGGCGTCTGGGTGGCTTAGTCAGTGAAGTGTCCAACTCTTGATTTTGGCTCAGGTCATGATCTCAAGATCCTGAGATGGAGACCTGCATCAAGCTCTGCATCTACTCCATGCTGAGCCGGGAGTCAGCTTTTCTTCTCCCTCTGCCCGACACCCTACTCACATGCTCTCTCTCTCTTTCTCTTAAATAAATAAATAAATAAATAAATAAATAAATAAATAAATAAATAAATAAATCTTTAAAACAAAAGAGTGAAAAGACCACCTACAGAACTGAAGAACATTTTTGCAAATCACATACTTGATAAGGGCTTCTTGAATATGTGAAGAACTTCTACAACTCAGTAACAAGAGGGCAAAGAACCCAATTTTAAATATGGGCAAAGGCTTGAATAGACATTGTTCCAAAGAAGATGTACAAGTGGCTGCTAAGCATACAAAAATGCTCAGCATCATTAGTCATTTTAAAAAGTGCAAATCAAAACAACTATGGGATACCACTTCACACCAACTAGAATGCCCATAATCAAAATAATGGAAACTAACAAATGTTGAAGATGCATGGAAATTGAAATCATACAGTTGCTCGTGGGAAGGTAGAATTGTGCAGCCACTGTGAAAAAGTTTGGCAGTTCCTCAGTAAGTTAAACATAGGGTTACCATATGACCCAACAATTCCACTCCTTCGTATACATACCAAAGAACTAAAAATGGGGGCTCAAATGGAATCTTTGTTTTTTTTGTGTGTGTGTTTTCTTAAAGATTTTATTTATTTATTCATGAGAGACACACAGAGAGAGGCTGAGACATAGGCAGAGGGAAAAGCAGGCTCCCCACGGAATCATGCTCTGAGCCAAAGGCAGACACTCAACTGCTGAGCCACCCAGGTGTCCCTGGAGTCTTTGTTTTTTTTGTTTGTTTGTTTGTTTTGTTTTTTGGGGTTTTTTTTTTTTGAGTCTTTGTTTTTTAATATACTTTTAATTTTTGGAATAATTTTAGAGTTACAGAAAATTTGCAAAGATGGCATAGTTTATATATCTGTCACCCAGTGTCCCTGATATTAACATCTTATATTTCTAGTTGTCATCACATTTGTCAAATCAAGAAACCAACACTGGCACATACTATTAGCAAAATTGTAGACTTTATTTAGATTTCTATTGTCTTTCTGCAAATACCCTTTTTCTGTCCCAGGACCCCACCCAAGATGCCACACTGCATTTAACTGTCATTTCTCCTTAGTTTCTGGTCTGTGACAGTTTCCTAAACTTCCCTTGTCTTTCATCATCTTGACAGTTCTGAGGCATCCTTGTCAGATATTTGGTAGGTTGTCCCTCAGTTTGGTTTGCCTGATGTTTTTCTCATGATTCGACGGGGGTTGTGGCTTTGAGCAAGAACATCCCAGAGTAATGCACCCTTCTTACCACTGCCTAGCAATGTAGCTTATTGCAAGAAGTTAACCTTGATCACTTCATGGATGAGGAACAATTAGTCTGCTAGGGCTACTGTAATGAATACCACAGACTGGGCAGCTTAACCAACAGGGATTTGTGTCCTCACAGTTCTGGGAACTGGAAATACGTGATCAATGTAGCTGCAGAGGTGGTTTCTCCTAAGGATTTTCTCCCTGGTTTGTAGATGCCCATCTTCTCCCTTCCTCTTCACATTGTCTTTCCTTTGCACATATCTGTGCCTCCACCTTTTCTTGTAAGGACATGGGTCAAACGGGATTAGGACCTACCCTAACAACCTCATTTCACCTTAATTCCCTCTTTAAAGGCCGTATCTCCAAATACAGCCCATTATGAGGTACTGGGAGGATAGAACTTCAACATACAAAATTTGACACACCTTTCAGCCCATAACACTTGGGGTTAGTTAGGGTAGTACCTTCTGGATATCTGTAATGTTAAGTTGCTATTTCTTTTTTTCCATTCCTTATTCCTTGGAAGCAAGTTACTAAGCCCAGTCCATAGGGGAGATGTATGGAATTCTTTTATTAAAAACAAACAAGCAAACAGAAGATTTCCTGGCAAATTCCTTCCATTTGTCCCATGTCTATGCAAGCACCAAGTCATGGAGACAGTCTGAGTCTCCCTGCACCCTAAAACCCAGAATGATTTGCTACAGAGAAGGGCCTCAGTAAACACCCACTGAGCAAGTTATTGAGTGACCAGGTCAGGAAGAGAGTGGTATAGCTACCTTGAAATCCTGGCCTTCCTTTTGGCTCCAAACTCTGTTTGAGGATAGTTGATATTCTTGGGTCTAGGTTTAACAGGAAATGTAAAGCTGAAAAGATAATTTTTAAAAATATTCTATTTATTTATTTGAGAGAGGGAGCCAAGTGGGGGAGGGACAGAGGGACAGAGGGAGAGGGTCAAGCAGACTCCACACTCCCATACACAGGGCTCCATCCCAGGACCCCAAGATCATTGATGTGGGAAGCAAAGGCAGAAGAGAAATTATTAAATTTCCTTACTACCTACAGCCCACTGACAAGTCCTTGAAACAGGAAGAGTGACCTTCCTTTAGGGACTCAACTGCCTTGATGTTAATACTTAGCTAATGGCAATCCTAGCCCAACTCCAGGATCCCATGAGTCTACTTTAAGATCTAAAAGTTCTTTGAAGGGTGCCTGGGTAGCTCAGTCAATTGAGCATCTGCCTTTGGCTTGGGTCGTGATCTCCGGGTCCTGAGATGAAGCTCCACATTGGGCTCCCTGCTCAGTGAGGAGTCTGCTTTTCCATCTTCTGCACCCCCTGCTTGTTCTCTCTCTCTCTTTCTCTCTCCCTCTCTCTCTCTCTGTCTCTGTCTCTCTCTCTCTCTCTCTCTCCCTATCAAATAAATAAGTAAAATGTTTTAAAAAATAAAAATTCCTTGAGAAAGCTCCTTTATCTCTAAACTCCTCAAGATATGGGTTGGCAATCATCCCCCAAGCATATGGCCCACTGATATACATCTGAAGGTCTCATGACTAAGGTTTTATTAGACGGTAATAAATGACCTTTTCCCAACAATAGCTAGCCCCCTCAAGGTCCTGGAAACTTTGCTTCTAAAATTCCTCAGAGATTTCCACTACCCCCAACCCCCTCCCAGCTTGAAAATATATAATGGGCCACTCCAGTGCAGCTCTTTCTGCCCACAGATCTTATTCCCATGCTTTAATAAAATCACCTTTTTGTACCAAAGACATTTCAAGAATTCTTTCTTGGCTGTTGGCTTTGAACCCTAACGTTCTTTCCTATATCAATCATGACCTGAGCCGAAGTCAGATATTTAGTGTACTGAACTACCCAGGCATCCCTGGAAAGATAATTATATCCACAGTAGATTCAAGAGAATTTTTAAGTTAGTAAGGGTTGTAGGGTTGTAATCTCTAGTTTTAGGGACTAGGCAAAAAAAGAAAAAAATGCTTTTTTCAAAACCAGTTTAAAGCAGCAGTGAGTTTTTATGGACTGTTTGACATTTTTTCCAGGACTCTGGGTAATAAACACATACCAGTAATAAGAGCAAATCCCACCCTCCCTTACCTGCACAATTTGTTTCCAGCTGGACTGTAGCTCCCTCAGGCAGTAGGTGTGTGTGACAGCTCCTCTGCATTTAGTGCATTTTGCAGGCTTCAGATACCAGAACAGATGGGATTGACATGACCGCTCCCTGCTCAAAAGAAGCAGCCATTTCAACTGGACATACAAGCTGACATTCCTGGAACAATTATGTTTAAGGTGATATTGCTTATAGGTTCAAATCCTGGCTCTCTAACTTTTTAGCTATGTGACCTTGGACAAATTACTTTACCTCTCTCCTTATTTCAATGTCATCATCTATGAGGTGGGGATAATAGTAGCATTTACCTCATAGAGTTATTAGGCTAGAGTGAACTATAGCAGTCAGGGCCAACATCCTGGAAGAAGAGTATTTGAACTGGTATTTAAAAGACAAAAGCAGATTTGGATGGGAGAGGAATCATATTTTAACTATTATAACAACAAATATCAATGGCTTGATACAAAAATTTATTTCTTGCTCTTATAAATAGGGTCAGTGAATTCAGTGGTGGAATGGAGATGGTACTCTGCTCCCAGGGGTCATTCAGGAACCAAGGCTCTTTCCATATTGTGGCTTCACCACATATTGTGGCCCCAGAATCCACTGTTGGATGCTTTGCATATCACCAACAGAGGGAGGAAGAAAGACAGCACAGGATATCACAGGGCCTGGAAGTGGAGCATATTACTTACCTTTATTCCATAGCCATTCCTGTGAGTGAGATTGGAAAGTGTATCTGTTTCATTCTGAGAAATTGTGCACACAGAGCATTCCAGTCAAGAGTAAGAACTCTGTCCTGAAGCTTCTCTTCTCAGAAATGAATCTCTTCCAATGCACCCCTCAACCTCAACCTCTTCCAAGAGTTAGACAAGATGTCATTATCATCATCACGGTCACAATCATCAACATGATTTCCCTGGCTCCCTGGTTGATTGAGTTGCCACATAATCAAGTTTTTGCCTTCTCCTCCCATTACTTCAACCTCCCTAGGGCAATCAAATTAGTCACCAGGATGCCATTGACCCTGGTCATGGGGCAGATGTCCCCTGTTTATGACCAATGGCTAGGTTTAAATACCAGGACCCAAGGCTGAGATTTATCCCTGGATTTCCAACAGTCCTTCAGAAGGGAGGAAAGAACTCTTCCATTTTGTGTCCCAGCTTTGCCCCTCCTGCTGCCTTGGATAAACCTCTGAGTGAATCCCTCAAATGGTTGTGATAATAAAACACAATCAGAAATGAGTCATTTCCTCCAGGACTGAAATGGTGGATGCCTCCCCAGCCCATCAGGACTTTGAATCCGAGCTCTGCCCAGGCTAGCAATATCTACCTCACAGTTGCTGATCCAGGGAAGATGAAGTACTCACACTTGCCTGAGGATAGTCATTTCCGTGGCAGGTCCCCTGGGGTCCAGTTTGATAGCCTCTTCTCTGCACCCTCCATGTCTTCTAGGCATATCTGCCTGCCATTCAAGGAGGCCAGGGCAGAGTCACCTCTTCCAAGAGAACATCTCCTTCTGGCCTTTGATGTTCTTCTCCTCTTTCAGCCTCAGCTGCACCTGGACCTATGAGCTATACACTGGTTCTCAACTGGGAATGGTTTTGCCCCCAGGAGATATTTGGCAATATTTGGACACATTTTGATTGCACCACTGGAGGAGTACATCTAATGGGTAGAGGCCAGGCTTGCTACTAAACATTCTACAGTGCACAGGGCAACTCTTCCCAAATCCCCAACAAAGTATAATCCAGTCCAAAATGTCAGTAGTGCCAAGATTGAGAAACCCTGAACTACACAGATAAAATGTGTCCTGTGATTTACATTCCTATACCATGAATAACTGTGTTTCCAAGGAGGCATTTAAACCCCGCCTCTTCCCAGACATTGATCTGCCCTTGGGACCTCAGAGACCTTGGGAAAAAAGGCTCTTCTGATCCTGGGCCAGAGCAAGCAAGTTGGGGAAGCACTTACTTTCTTTGGAAATCTCTAAAAATATGATGTCTTATCCATCCCTGGTGTTTGGGGAAGGAGAGAGTCCAGTTTGCTTGAGGGTTGGTGTGGTGTAAGGTAGTATAATGAACAGTGGTCTTGGAGTCAGGTAGAACTCCACTCAAATCTTGTCCCACCACTTTTAGCTGTGTGACATAAGCACGTTTCTTAACCTCTTTGGTTTAACTTCCTCACTATAAAATGAGGATAAGCACCCCTAAATTTGTAGGGTTTTGATGAGGATGTAAGACGGCAGCTGGAAAGAGCCCAGCACTTACAAAGCACTCATTAAATGCTAGTTCTCTAGAACTGAGAATTCTAAAATTCTCTAAAGGGTGGCTCAGTCACAGAGACCTATGCTGCTAGCTATGCTATTTTATAGTGTTAATAGATAACTTGACTGCTATAGGCCAGAGGGGAAGGTTAGGGCCACCAGGAAACAAGCAACTTCAGGATGACCTAGGATGTGTTGATAGAGGTGAAATGAAATACTCCCTATACTCTGTTTTCGTTGCTATGGTGATACTACAGTGGGCTTGATGGTTGGACAGAAATGAAACGAAACATAATTGTCCTATGGAGGCGTTTTGGCTCAGCTCAGAAACATATATTTTTTTCTAAGATTCATTTATTTGTCTAAACAAGAGAGTGTGAGCACGAGCTGGGAGAGGAACAGAGGGAGAGAGAGAAGCAGGCTCCCTGCTGAGCACGGAGCCTGATGCAGCGGCTCAACCCCAGGACACTGAGATCATGACCTGAGCCAAAAGCAGATGCTTAACCAACTGAACAACCGAGATGCCCCTCAGAAACATATTTTTAAAGGTTAACTGAATATTTGCATCTTGAGGAGAATCGTGGCAGTCACATTAGGCTGCAGGAAAGCCGAGTTTGGTTACAGGTGTGTGTGATAGGGAAGAGCCTACCTTGATCACCCTCAGCTCCTCTTCCTAATTTCCGGGGCCTGGAATCCTTGAAATTCCTCAGCAATGGAATAAATACCTGAGGCTCCAGGAAAAGTGTCCCTCAGGGTGTCTGCCTGTGAACCCTGCCAAGGTCCAGGCAGTAACACATACACCCTTTGCTAGCAGGGAAGACTTGACATGCCACTTGAGAAAGGTTAGCAACAAAACACTCATTCCCTTGCTTTGATAAGTTCCCTTCTGGAACCTTCCTGTGGTGTCATAATGCAAACAGAGCTATGAGCACAAACTTGTTCATTGCAGTGTTGTGGATAATAGCAAAGGATTGGGTGCCTCTTGATGTCCATCCAGGGAGGATGACTACACAAATAACGGGGCATTTGTAGGAGAGACTATAATGCTGTATTTAAAGACTGGTGGTTAGAGTTTGGTACAGTGTAAGTAAGAAAATGCTTACAATATAAATGTCCAATGTAAAAGACAAAGTGGGAAACAAGTTTGTTTGTAGGTATCCAAAATGTACTTCTGTCAAATTGTGTTTAAAACAGGCCCTGGCTAGACATACCTTATAAACTGCTTTCTTCTGCCCACATATTCTGTTCTGCTATCTCTTTTTGCACTAGGGCAGAGGAAGAGGGCCATAGAGGACCCAGCCCCATGCCAGGGGCCCCAGAGCAAGGGGCTCACCATTTCTGGGAGCTGCCCAAGGCAGCCACACCAATCCTCTGAGAGTGAAATGGTATCTTTCCAAACCAGAGAAGCGACAAGCCATGTGAATGAAGCCTTCTTCCCCTCTCCCCCCAGAACAAGTGTTGGCCCAGAAACTGGCTGAGAGTTTAGGGAGCAAGAGGCCAGCTGGTGCCTAGGTAGGACTTGGGTACAGCACTCACAGGGAGCATGTTGGGTGCTGGCTGAAAGTCCCAGGGCACATGCTTCCTCCAAAAGGTTGTTATCCCCCCTCATTCCCTACCCCTGGCACTGGCTGTGTGATTGAAAGGAAGAAACTCCTTCACACTGAAACATCAGGAGTGTTCATCACAAGGAAGCTGGGACTGTGAGGAACCCCCCCACAGGAAGCAGAGGCCACTATTGGGCAGGGGTGGCCTCTGCCTCCAACTGGAACTGTCATCTCCAGCTCTACAGCCTGTCTACTGTACCCTTCTCTCTACCCCCGGCGCTTAGTTCCTGTTTCTTCCTTTTTTTTTTTTTAAGATTTTATTTATTTATTCATGAGAGACACAAAGAGGCAGGGACAGGAGAAGCAGGCTCCATGCAGGGAGCCTGATGTGGGATTCGACCCCTGGACTCCAGGATGACGCCCTGAGCCAAAGCAGATGCTCAACCACTGAGCCACTCAGGCGTCCCTAGTTCCTATTTCCAAAAGAGGCCTAGGTCAGGGTTGCTGCCCTGCTGGAGCCTTGATTCTATCTTGAAAATGACAGCTGCTCCCTACACCTTGGCCTACAGTTCCCAAATGCCTCCCAAGCCCTGGGTCTGGGAAGAGACCTAACTGGCTCTGGTTGGGCCAACCAAGAGTATCACTGAGCGAGGTCTCTCTTCACCCAAGGAAAGGGCTGCAGCTGAGCAGTTACATCCTGTGCATTTACTTTCCACCTGCCTTCAGAGCCCTCACCCTCATACTTTCAGGGACTGCCTGCTCCTTCCAGCAGGGGCCTCTCCCACAATGCACCACCTGAAGGGTCTGTATTTGTCTTATTGCAGAAACTCCCCTTCATATGAGTCCCAGCCCAAACCAGCTGCTTCTGCTTCCAGGGACACTGAAGATCTAGTTGTCCCAATGGCCTTTAGCTCTGTTATAGGCTTCCTAGCATCTCCTGTGTGTGTGTGTCCCAATTAGGACTTGGGGTATTTGGGATCAGAGTTTTTTTTTTTGTGGGCTTCCTTGGAGTCTCCATGACGCCTGGGGATATGCTGAACTCCCTGGATGATCAGCTAATGGCCAGCAACAGGTGCATGGAGAGCAGACTCTGATGGCCCGTGGGGACTCTCTGCTGAAGAGGCCAGGGTTAAAGATCAGGCTGCTGTGAGGCTCTGCTGGCTGGGGCTGCAGCCGCCATGTGGGAGTGGAGAGTGCTAGAGCGCCCAAGGACAAAGTCCTGCAATAAATTATGTGGGCCCAGACTGCTGGGCCATTTCCTCTTGGGGCCCTTCTGCCTCTTCCTCCTCTCCCTTACTCTCTGACACGCCCAGAGCCCCAGCACTGCCTTCTTTCCCTGCTCTTTCAGAGTGCCTAGAGTGGAAGGGAAGGGAGTCAACGAGACCCCGTCCTGAGAAGGTAAGGGAGCACCACGGGCTTCTCTGCCTGCCAGATGGGCCCAGGCCTGTGTTCTGCCAGCTGGGAGGATGGGAGGACGGAGTCACTTCTCAGGAGGGGGGCGACTGGACGGAAGGTGGGTTGGAAGGTACAGATCTGCAGAAGCACTGAGGGTCTGATCTGGAAATCAGGTGGGAAAAGCCTGGGAAGTAGAGAGCCAGAGATTCCTTTCAGGAGCCTGGAAACCAGGAACCCCAGCCCAGAAACTTGTTCTGTCAGCCTGCAGGGCTGGCTGGTAGGCTGGGGAGGAAGAGGGGAAGAAGCTGCCCTGGCCCTCCACTGAAGGAAGGCAGACTCACGGGCAGAAGGGATGGTCAGGGCTGGGGTTACCCTAGCCACCAGCCTTCTTATAGTGTAAGGACTTACCAAGGAATCACAGGGCGTGAGGGACAGCCTGGGTGCCAATGGTCTGGCACCTGGCAGATGTCAGCTGTGCTGTGTGCCATCTCACTGCGTCCTCACAGCACACTGGTGTTATTACTTCCAATTTGTGGACAAGGAGACTGAGGACCATGAAAGTTGGGGTACCCACAGAAGAAGAGTCAAGACCGGACTCCAAAACCCAGGCTCCTCTGACTCACCTCTGTACCTTCTTGGACAATTGCAGACAATTGTGTTAATTACCTCTGAGAAGCCCGGGCCCCTGGGCGAGGCAGGATCCTCCCTGCCTGGCCACAAAGCCTCCTGGAGTGGACGTGTTGAGTTGTTGGGGGAACAGGGTGTCTGTGGAAGGGGTACTCTGCCATGCGTTTCCATGAGTTGCCTCACCTGAGCTGCCAGCATGGTGGACATCCATTCCCATTTCACAAATGAGGAAATCTGAGATGTAGAATTGGGAAGGTCTGGCACCTGGCAGGTGTGGGGCCCCATCCTAAATCTCTTAGATTGTGCGTGTTTGTTCCCCACAACAAGGCGTCCCCTTAAGGCCACACTCTGTAACTCTGCACTTGAATTTTGTTCTAACCCATAAAATCCCTGAATTCAAGATTTTAGTTCAAGAAAACCGGAACTGCATGTGGCCCTCCAGGCTTGGAGTGCACGGCTCCAAGAAATCTTTTATGAACCTTCAGCTCAATAGTGCTTCTGGTAGGAAATCTTTCCTGTTGCCCAGGACCTGCTGGGCTCCCTGTCGACTGGCCTTTGGGTGCCTCTTCCCAGAGGACCTGTCCAAGTGTATCTGTCTTGGGCCAGGCTGCATCCTCGCTTGGGTATAGGGCCAGGCACTCTGAGGGTGTACCTCTGTAGGGAGGTGACTCGGCAGGACAAAGGTTCCCATTTACCTAGATGCATTTATGCCACAGTATGCTTTTCATGTCTTCTGCAAAGGCTCTTGCTTCCACGTTGTCACTTAGTCCACTTGTCAAGCTGCAGGGAAAAAGAGCAAGAATTGTATATTTTTCACAAAAGAGGACGCTGAGATAAAGGAGGGTAAAATTCTCTGCCCAAGGCCACTGGCTATGAGCCCCTTGAAGGCATAGGTTAATCCCCTCAGGGTTTCTCTGTCCCCACACCTACCCAGGGCATGGCGGAGAATAGGCACTTGGGGAAGATATATTGGATGAAGGAATGAAGTAGCTAGTGGCAAGTAAAGCTAGGAATGAAGTTAAGTTTTCTATCCAATGCCATTTTAGACTCCCTTGTCTACTTCCTCAATTAATTAGGCAGTGTGTACCATGTTCCTTCACTGCCGGGCTGGGAGGATGAGACTGTGCAAAGGAAAAGTGACTCACAGGCATCAAGAGCCAGAGGAGGAGATTGTTGGGGTCGAGGGCAGAGCAGGAAGGGGGAAGAGTGACAGAGAAGGAGGCGAAGGGACAAGGAAGCTGTGTAAGAAAGGATGGCTCCATGACAAGGCAGAGAGCTGGGATGTTCCAGGCTAAGGAAAGTACATCACAGACTTGCAGAGGGAAGAGAGTATGAGTCCAGCTTGGGTGCTGCTACTGAGCACTTGAGTGTGGCTGGGTGACTGAGGAACTAATTTTTAAATTTTAACTAAAATGAATTTAAATGTAAATAGCCACATTTGGCTAGCGGCTACCATACTGGACAGTGCAGTTCTAGAGAGGGCAGCATGTCGGGCTAAGGAGAGGAGTGAAGTGGAATCTTACAAGGACTTCCCAGCCAGACAAGTGTGGGTTTAAATCCTGACTCAGCCACCTACCAGGTATAGGACCTGAAGCCTTTGTTTCTTCATCTGTCAAATGGAACCATATCACTCACCTTGCAGTGTTGTTGTACGGATTAAATTAATTAGCTACTATTGGAAAACTCTCAGTATGGTGCCTGAGGACGGTCTGAGGCCCTACTTTCTTCTGGGGGCTAAGGACAGAGTGCTGAGGGTAGGCAAAGGAACCAAGGTGCAGTGGAACAGATTGATGTGCACAGGCACCTGTATCTGTAAATCATTAATCACCTGCCTTATAAAAGTAAACAAAAGAGAGTCATTTGAGGCAGCTTATAGAGCTACCTATAATGCAACAGAATCAAAACTAGAATAAATGAGAAAGCAAGATGAAGGGAAAGTTAAGGTAGGAAAGTACAATTCAGCTAGAGAAAGTTTAGTAAAGGAAATCCCAGTATATTTGTTAAACATAGCCACTAAGTTTACTCTGAGATTCCTAGTGGGCAATGGAAAAACAAAATATAAGCAGTGACAAGTTTAAACATGTCTTTGTTAAGAACAAACCAGTTTCTGAGAAGAAGCCCATCTTTCCTGATGCTGTAAAGGGGATATCGAGCAAGGAAATGCCATTGGCAAAAATAGTAGTCAAGAGGGCTTCTCTCTTCCAAGCTCTCTCTGGGCAGGCCAAGGGCACTCTGCCAAACCAAAGCTCAGGAGAAGCTGTTCCCTGAGCGATTGTAAACTACAAGTCTCAGTGCAGGACATGAATGCCCTTCCTGAGGACTGGCCAGGGTCTTCTGAGACCAGAGAAGGCAGACGTTAGCTAGGATGAGTGAGGACAGAGTCAGAGAGGCTCCAAGGGGACACTAAAGCCAGTGGATGAGTGGGCCAGAGATGAGGCTGTAGAGGCAGGCACTTCATCGATACCTGCAGGGAGCCCTAAAGCACCTGAATCCAGATGTGTGTGTTAGGTGTGAGTGGGGGAGGGATAAACTTAGTTTAAGGTGCTCATCATACAACATTGTGGAGGACCAGCGCCCCAGCTGAATTCCAGGCAACTGTATTGCTTCTCTGGAGGGGGAGCTTCTTCAACTAGGGCCACCCTGCCATCAGTGACTTCCCAAGGAGGGTCTAGGAATCTAGACCTGCTAGATTCTGCTTCTAAAGAAGCAGGGCCCCTCAGCTCTACATTAGCATACAATGCAAGGTTTTTGTCAGTAGGAGTAGCCGGGCCCTGTGCCCACTAGGGGAGGATGAGATGGAGTATTACAGCTTAACATCCTCAACCTGGCCTCACCTGGGCAAGAGAGAAAGGGAGCCCTGGTGAGGACCCAAGAGCATCATCTCTCTGGGCCAGGGGGCACCACTCAAGGACATATATCTCCTGAACTGCCATTTGCATGGTATTCGTGGGAATGGCACCCCACTGACATCACCCCAAGTGCCAGGCAATCCTATGTGGTGTGGGACTGCCTTTCAATGGAGGGTGTGTTCCTCTGGGCCCTGGGCTGCAGAGAGGCACTGAGCCATCCTGGCTGGATCAGGACACAAGGAGGGGCTCAGAAGTCGGGGTTGACAGGCCCTTTTTCCTCGTGGTCTACCACACCCAGCACCATAGAGAGCTCCCACCTCACTAGTACCATCCTCAGCTCATCCCATTCCTCCCTGTCAGAGATTGATAGCTGATCTTTGCAGATGTTCATCCCTGTGAGAAAGGAGTGGGATTTCAGACACCCAGACAATGCTGTAGACAGCAAAATAAATAATAAAAATACATGGATATGGAAAAGCCAAACATGACTGAAAGGAGCAAATTGTGAAGGAAAAGTCTTCCCCCACCTTCCTCCCTGTACTCCCCACTCCAGTCCACCGCTCCAGAAAAAAACCACTGGTAATGGTTTAATAGAATTACTTCTAAACAAGATGTATCTCCATCTTTATATATAGGTACACTCTATATGTTTAAACAAAAATGACATAATACTATAAAACATAGCTTGCTTTTGTTACAAACTCATATATCAGCACATATATTAGATCACACCATCTGAAACCACCAATATTTGATTGTCTTGAGTGCAGTGAGATGGTCTAGCCCGGGTCCCTATCACCTGCTGGGCTGGGTTGTTTTCCACTGAGTGGTGGCCCTTCTCACCTACATCCGCCCATGCAGCCTTTCTTCCCCTTGAAATGGCAGATTCCACATCAGGGGCTCTTGGCTCTGGGGGAGTTGGCTGGTGACATAGGGTAATTTCCAAGCCTCTCAATCTGTCCCCCAGCCCCAATCTCAGACACCTTTTCTGCACCACTTCCCTGGGCAATGCTTCGTCAGCCCTCCAGGGTACTGTTGCCCTCCAGACTAGCTTCCCATAGACCAGAGTCTCAGTGTGGGTTTTGCTTTGCAGACTCCAGCCTCCTGCTGTGTGCCCCACACACCATGTGGCACACAGCCTCTGCTGGTTCCAAGCAACACTTTGATTCTTTCCCCAGCTCCACCTCCCCACTCACCCTTCAGCATTTTCTTACCCCTTCCTCCATACTCCAGTGATGCCCAGAAGTACATGAGCGTGGTGTGGCTTTGGACATCCTGCAGGTCTGAGAATGGTTATGGGAATCAGCAGCTTACTCTTCTCCCTTCAGGAGATGGTCACCCCCATTCTGGTACCTGAGGTTAGGAAGACCTTGGGCCGGTGCAGGACATCCCATGGGCTCAGCAACACACTGATCTGCCTCAGGGCTGGACAGGGGGCCTGAGCTAAGAAGAAAGCATCTCACTAATCAGAGGTGGGAACTTGTGAATATTCCAGGGCTTTCCCTCAGGGGCAACACTGCACCTGATTCCCTGGGATGTGGGGCAGGGCTGTTTCCATCTTCGCAGGGGCCATCAATCCATCTACCCACCCACCCACTCATCCAGCCATACATTCATTCAGCAAGTATATCGTGAGCCCCTACCAGAAGGAGTAGGGCCCAGTTCTGTTCTTAAGATTCTCACCAGTGTGGGAGAGACACACATAGTGATGCATAAAAACAGGGGGAAGTGCTGAGATAGGAAATTATAGCTGCACCATGTGAGGGTGGCTGTACCTGTATATGGGCACAGACATGCATGCATACATGTTCCTTCTAAACTCACATCAGATCAAGTACACTGACACTGAAGTGAGAGAGAATGTGGGCTATTTCTGGAACTGCCTGAAATCAGTGCACCCCATGGGAGAAGAGGGGAGATACAAACCTGAAAAGCTAGGCAGGCCTGATCCTGAAAAACCTGAATGCCATAAAGATATTTTACACTTCAGAGCACCTGCTGGCTCCGTCAGTTAAGCATCCAACTCTTGATTTCAGCTCAGGTTTTTCGTTCAGGCCCCATCGTGGAGCCTCAAACAGTGTAGAGCCTACTTAAAAGCAAACAAAAAAAGATACGGCACACTCCTAAGCAATGGAGAGGCATGACATGCCAATTATTTGCATCTTATGAAGATCACTTAGTTGGCAGAATGAAGAATAATTTTTTTATTTTTTTATTATTTATTTTTTTAAGAATAATTTTTAAAGATTTTATTTATTTATGCATGAGAGACACAGAGAGAAACAGAGAGAGGCAGAGACACAGGCAGAGGGAGAAGCAGGTTCCACACAGGGAGCCTGACGTGGGACTCAATCCTGAGACTCCAGGATCACTCCCTGGGCCGAAGGCAGCACTAAACCCCTGAGCCACTCGGGCTGCCCTGAAGAATAATTTTTAGAGAAATCAGAAGTAAGTCTACCTGGGAGGCTTTCAGTCCCCCAAATGAAGCATAGTAGGGAACTAAAGAATGGGCAGGAGGGGAGAGTGCTTTTAGTTTTTCCTTTCTTTTAATGTCTTTTATCTGGTTTTGGTATTAGGGTAATACTGACCTCGTAGAATTAGAAAGTATTTTCTCTGCTTCTGTTTCATGGGAGATTTTGTGGAGAATTGGAAACATTACTTCCTTAGATGTTTGGTGGAATTCATTGGTGAAACCATCCAGGGCTGGTGATTTATTTTTCAACAGGTTATTAATTATTGATTTAATTTTTTTAATAGGTGTGGGCCTGTTCAGATTGTCTATACTTCTTGTGTGAGTTTTTGCAGTTTTTGTCTTTCAAGGAATTGGTCTATTTCATCTAAGTTATCAAATTTGTAGGGATCTAGTTGTCCATAATATTTCTTTTTTATCTTTAACGTCCATGGGATCAGGTCAATTATCCTTGGGATGTTCTTCTTTCATTTCTTATATTTTAAATTAGCATCTTCCCTCTTTTTTTCTTGGTTAGGGGTTTATCAGTTTATTGATGTTTTCAAAGAACTAGATTTTGGTTTCATTGATTTTCTCTATTGATTTCCTATTTTCCAAATTGTGATCTCTGCCCTAATTTTTATTGCTTTTCTTTATCTTGTTTTAGGATTATATTGCTCTTCTTTCTCCAGTTTCCTAGGGTGGAAGCTTAGATTATTAATTTTAGATCTTTCTTCTCTTTTATTTTTTTTAAGATTTTATTTTTAAGTAATCTCTATACCCAATGTGGGGTTCAAACTCACAATCCCAGGATCAAGAGTCACATGCTCCACTGACTGAGCCAGACAGGCACCCCTTAGATCTTCCTTCTTTTTTAATATAGTCTTTCAGTGCTACGAATTTCCCTCTAGGGGCACCTGGGTGGCTCACTTGGTTAAGCGTCTGCCTTGGGCTCAGGTCATGATCCCAGAGTCTGGGATGGAGTCCCAAATCCCAGGACTGAGTCCCAGGATCAAGCCTCCCATGGTTGGGCTCCCTGCCCAGCAGGGAGTCTGCTCCCTCTAACCCTCCCCCACTGTGCTCTCTCTCTCTCTCTCTCACTTTCAAATAAATAAATAAAATCTTTTTTTTTAATTAAAAAAATAAATTTTCCTCTAAGTACATCTTTTACTACATTCCACAAATTTCATTAAATTGTATTTTCATTTGTATTTTGTTGAAAACATCCAAAAAGAGAGAGAGAGAGAGAGAGGCAGAGACACAGACAGAGAGAGAAGCAGGCTCCATGCAGGGAGCCTGATATGGGACTCGATCCCGAGACTCAATCCCAGGACTCCAGGATCACTCCCTGGACCAAAGGCAGGCGCTAAACCACTGAGCCACCCAGGGATCCCCTTCTTGAGACTTTTTTGATTCATGCATTAATTAGAAGTATGTTTCTTAATCTCCAAATATTTGGGGATTTTTCTGCTATTTTGATTTTTAATATAATTCCATCAGTCTGAGAGCAGACATTGTATGATTTCCCTTCTTTTAAATTTGTTCAGGTTTACTTATGGCTCAGAATGTGGTCTATCTTGGTGAATGTTCCATGTGAACTTGAGAAGAATATATGTCCCACTGTTGTTGGATGAGGTATCCTACCAATGTCAACCACATTCAATCGATTAATAACACTATTGAATTTGACAATGCCCTTACTGATATTCTGCCTGCCAGACTGTCCGTTACTGACAGAGGAGGGTTAGGTTCCAACTATAGTAGTGCATTCATCTTTTTCTCCTTGTAGTTCTACCAATTTTTGTCTCATGTATTTTGATGGTCTGTTGTTAGGTGCATAAATGTTAAGTAATGTCATGTCTTCTTTGAGAATTGGCCCACCTGGGCCAATTTATAGTTTTTTATTATTGTGTAATACCCCTCTTTATTCCTCCTTGCCTTCGAGTCTGCTCTGTCTAAAATGACTTTAGCTACTCCAGCTTTCTTTTGATTAGTGTTATCACGATATCTTTATTCTTTACTTTTAATATGTGTCTTTATTTTCAAAGTGGGTTTCTTATAGACAACATGTAGTTGGGAGCCTTAAGTTCTCAGATCCTAGTGAACATTTAGAGATGGGGATAATAGGATGACTCAAATGTTTTCTTCACAGTTGATAGTTTCATTCACTGAGATAAAGAATGCACAGAAAATAGCAGGTGTGAGAACAGAGGAGATGAGTTGCTCTGGTCATGCTGAGTTTAACATGCCCACCTATCTGTTGAACATTCCAGAAAATAGGGACTTGGTGGATCTGGAGTTCGGATTGAGATGGGGATTGGAGACAATGATTTTGGACTTGGAAGTGCTTTGATCGTGACCGTGGCCCTGGGAGAGGGTAGGGGAAAGCCTGTGACTGGTCCCTGCTTGGGTCACAGGCTGACTCTGGGGTACTATATTTATGTCTTTCAAGGCCCTTATTAGAAATATAGTTTGGAGAAAGGAAGGAGAATTTCCCCAAAAGGGAACAGAGGAAGGCAGTTCACGTGGACAAAAACAATCAGCATCTCTCTCAAACAGGAAGAGGTGAAGGTGAGGGAAATGGCCCTGGGAGGAGATTGAGGGTGCCCCCAGATCAAAGGGAAGGTGGGAAAGTCAAGAGGGTGCAGTCTAGGAAAGAGGGTATGGCTGAAGAAGTCCTGCCATGGATTTGGGCAATTCTGCCCTAGAGGGTCTGTTGGATGTTTGTGTCCTGGGAAGGCTTGAGAGGTGAGAGTAGAGAAAGCATGGGGGTAGAGGGATATCTCCTTCAGGGAACTCAGCTGTGGAGCAAGAGCAAGAGAAGGGCAATAGCTGGAGGGGGTCATGAGGTCCAAGAAAATTCATTTTTTTAAAATTTTTATTTATTTATGATAGTCATCACACAGAGAGAGAGAGAGAGAAGCAGAGACACAGGCAGAGAGAGGAGCAGGCTCCATGCACCGGGAGCCCGATGTGGGATTCGATCCCGGGTCTCCAGGATCGCGCCCTGGGCCAAAGGCAGGCGCCAAACCGCTGCGCCACCCAGGGATCCCGAAAATTCATTTTTTGAGGGATTTTATTTATTTGCTTATTTGAAAGAGAGAGAGCGAGAGCCAGAGAGCACAAGCTAGGGAAATGGCAGAGAGAGAAGCAGGTGCCCTGCTCAACAAAGCCTGATGTGGGACTCAATCCCAGGACCCCAGGATTATGGCCTGAGCTGAAGGCAGGTGCTTTACCAACTGAGCCACCCTGGTGCCCCAAAAATTCATTTCTTTTTCAAAAATTCATTTTTAGACAAAACCTGAATTTCTCTCTATGCAGAGAGGAAAGGCCAGAACAGTGAGAATAGATGAAGATGTAAGAATGAGGGGTAGTTTTTAGTTATCTATTGCTACATGGCAAGTGATTCCAAAATTCTGCAACTTAAAATGACAAGTATTTATCATCTCATGCACTTTCCAAGTGTCAGAAATCCAAGAGCAGCATAGCTGGGCACTTCTTCACCAAGGACTGTAGTGAGGTTTACACTCATTTTCTAGGACTGCCATAACAAAATACCACAGACTAAGCAGCTTAAACAACACATGTTTATGGCAGGGTTGGTTTGTTTCCAAGGCCTCTCTCACTGGCTTACAAATAGCCACTCTCTCGCTGCTTTGTCCTCATATGGTCATCCCTATACTCACGCACACCTCTGGTATGCCTCCCTCTTTCTACAAGGACATCAGTCTTATTGGATTAGGCTCTACCCTAATATCCGTGATTTAATCTCATCCCCCTTTTATTTATTTTTTTTTAAAGATTTATTTATTTATTTATTTATTTATTTACAATAGACAGAGAGAGAGAGAGAGAGAGGCAGAGACACAGGAGGAGGGAGAAGCAGGCTCCATGCCGGGAGCCCGACGTGGGACTCGATCCCGGGACTCCAGGATCACGCCCTGGGCCAAAGGCAGGCACTAAACCGCTGAGCCACCCAGGGATCCCCTCATCCCCCTTTTAAAAGCCTCCTCTTTAAATACAGTCCCATTCTGAGGGACTGGGGGTTAGGACTTCGGCATATGAATGTTGGGGGGGCGGGGTGGGCAATGCACAATTTAGCCCGTAACAGTCAAGATGTTGGCTGGAGCTGTGGACATCTGTGACCTTGACCAGGGTGGGAAAGCTGCTTCCAAGATTATCGGCTGTTGACTGGAGATCCAGTTCCTCCCCACAGGGGCCCCTCCTTAGGGCTGCTGGTCCCCATGACATGGCAGCAAGGTTCCCCAAGCCAAGCGATCTTAGAGAGAGGAAGGGGGAAACCACAAAGCCTTTATGAACTAGTCTCAGAGCTATACCTTATTCTATTTGTTAAAAGGAATCACCAAGTCCACACTCAAGGAGGGAAGAATGAGTCTCCGTCTTTTGAAAGGAGAAATGTCAAAAAATGTGTAGACATAACCATTGCAGTAATTGGTAAAGCAAGAGCCCCAGTGAAGGAGGCCAGAAAGGGCAGAGCTGGAGGGGTTAATGAGAGGCCATCAGGACATCCCTTCCCCTGGGCAGTCCCTTATGTGCTCATATGTAGAAGGAAAGGCAGGGAGTTGGAAGAACTGGAGGTCCAGGGGCATCTCTCTTTTTCCTGTGGTACAGAGTGAGTAATGGGAGGGAGCTTTAAAATAGGGGGTTTTTTTGCAGAAAGAGCTGACCATGGCCCTTGGGAGGGTCTCAGGCATTTCTAAAGTCCTAGAAGAGGTACAGGCCATGAAACTGCCCTGGCCTGTCTTTGAGGTGGTGTGACACATCCCTGGTGTGCTCGGCTCAGGGGTAGGACTTTGCAAGTTGTGAGCAGGAGTCCTACTTCACAGGAGTGCAATAGACCAGAGGGGGGCACATGTCGTGCAGTTTATTGTACTTTATTTTTGTGTTACATTTATGGGTATTTGTAAAACCACTTTGTTCCCAGAAAGATGAAAGGCACTGTCCCAGCTGGCTGGGATAGGAATAAAGCTAGGATGCAGGCTGACAGACCAAAAACAGAGGGGGTGAGGGGTCATAATGAAGCATAATGAAGTTGCTCATGGGGGAGGGCATGATGCTGGGTTAGGGTGTTTCTGGAGGACATGGCTTCTGAGGTGGAGCAGTTCTGGGACATGGGAAGACCAGGGCCAGTGGCAGGGGAGTGAACATCACTGGAGTCTGGGGGCCAGAGGAGTGGGAGTCCAGGATAGGCAGGGGGTAACTGTGAGGCACATCCTGGTGTCTGGAGAAGGTTGATGTGATATACATGACGGTCAGATGCCACGGGTGAGGGGACAGAGGGTGATAGAGACCATGGGTGGGCTTCAAATTTCTCCCTGGAGTAGGGAAGTAAGAAGCCAGAGTGGCAGTGGGGAGCCAGGGGCAGGGCAATGCCCCTCTGCATCCTTCCCACCCATCATCTCACTGGTTATGTGAGGCAGGGAGATGGTCCAGCCTCCCTTGAGAGAACTTCTGGGAGCCAGGATTCAGGTAAGAGTTTCTTTGCACTTTTATACAGACCCTTAAACTTTCCCAGAGCAGAGGAAGTAGGACAAAGTGCATTGATTTTGGAGTTGGGCAGAAGAATCCCATTCTTGTCTGACCAGTTTAATGGTTTTGGCAAAATCTCTATTTATTGGCCTCTGTTGTTCTACCCACAAAATAAGGATAGTAGTTATCTCCTCCTACAGCAGGGTCTGCTATGTGGGAAGTCCTCTCCTGAGGGCAGCTGTTAGTTGTAGGGATGTCAAGGTTTCTACTACCTAAATGAGAATAAACAGATCCCCCAAAGTTTGCCTGGCTGGCTCCATCTTAGCTGAGGTGTCCTGGTGATGGGTGGTCACCTGGGCCTATTTCTCCACAGACAAAGGAGTGGAAATGTGGCCTCAAGTGTCAGCAGCCTGATGCTTGTGCATGATAACCCCTCAGGAGCCTCAGGAGTGCTTCCTGGAGAAGTACTGGAGGCACAAACAAACATTTCATGGGTCCTCCCTGGGTGTCTCTGACCTCACAGAGACCCTGCAAAACTCCAACCATTTCCATTTCAGGAAGGAGCACACTAAATCACTTGCAGGACCTGCTCCAGCTGGCCTAGCTGGTGGATGGCAGAGCCACACTCTCCCATTGTACATACCACCTCCCCAGCCCCCTATGGGGGACCACTCCCATGGGTCAGCTCAGGGCAGGGAGGCCCAGGGCCCTGAGCATCTGTGGGAAAGTTGGGCTGCAGTGCCCCCAAGGACGCCTTTCCTAGATTCTCAGCCTCTGTCTATGCCCAAATGTCCCAGCCCAGGGGAACAGGGACAGGACCAGGACAGGAGGTTCCATGCTCCTTTGGAGTTAGAGAGAAAAACATAAGCTTGGACTTTAAAAAGGAATATACAATCTGATTACTGTCTTTTTGCATTGTAGGTGCTCAACAAAAGTGGAAGATTTAGATTGGCATTAAATATATAAATGCTGTACACTAAACACAAATTGGAATAAGAAAATTCTTTGTCCACCAGAACAGTGGCAAATGGCTCTTTGTCATGTTCACCCACTGCCTACACCCCTACTTTTCTCTCATCTCCCCACTCACTCTGCTCAACCCAAACATGCTGACCCCAACATCCTTTGCACTTTTCCCTCTGACTTTGCTAGAGTTGCACCATCCTTGGAGAAGGCCTTCCCTTCCTTCCACTGTGAATTCTTAATCATCTTTTAAAGTCACTGTCGAAGCCTCTCCAGGGATATCATTCAGGGTTTCATTGAACAAGCATTTCCTGGGGGCAGGCCTGTGCTAGATGTGGGGAGCACAGTGATGAACAAAATAGAACCAGCACACCTCTCAATGCTCACTAGGGATGTGGGTGAAGGGCCTGTGCCCCAGGTCAGGACAACAGCAGGCAGGGCCCACCAGTCTCCCTCCTTGGCCTGCTGCAGCTAATGAGGCCTGCCAGAGTGCTCCCAAAACCCCTAGGAGGTAGCCAGGTGCTGGGGGCAGGTTGGAAATGAGGCAGATAAGGATTGGATTCCCAGCTGTGCTGCTACCTAACTGGGTCACCTGCCCTCTGTGGGGTCTCATGTAAGAAGTGGAGAAACACCTGTGTACCTGTGTTTTGGGGTGCTATGAGGCTTACATAAAGTACGTCACATGTCTCTAGCTACACTGGCTGCTTACCTCAGCACTCCCCATGGTGCACACACCATGTGTGGTGGGTGATGACTGGTTTTCACAGATGTCTGAGCAGATAAAATTTGTGCTTCTGGATGACAGGGACTATGTCTTAAGTATGTTCAAAACCACCCATGCTACCTATATCAAGCCCAGTACTGAGTACAAAATAGATGTTCAATAAAGATGAGGTAAGATGGAAGAAGATCCAGAAAGCATCTTCTCACCCTGGGATGGAACTGTGACTTATTTATCCATCTATTCAAGAGTCATATTTCTTGTGGGGCTCCTGGTTAAGTGTCTGCCTTTGGCTGGGGTCATGATCCCAGGAACCTGGGATCAAGCCCCATGTTTGGCTCCCTACTCAGCAGGGAGCTTGCTACTCTCTCTTCCTCTGTCCCTCCTGCCTGCTCGTGCTTGCTCACTCTCTCTCTCTCTCTCTCTCTCTCTCAAATAAACTTATAAGATCTTAAAAAAAAAAAAAAAAAGAGTAATTTTTTGAGCCAGGCCCCATGCCAGGTACTCAGGGCCATGTTGATACACACACATGGCCCCTTCTTCCCGGGGCTCCACGCAGCGCCAGAATGTCAGAATGAGCACTAACATTCTGCTTTCTCTCTTCTCATAGGCTGGGAGGACCTGCTGCCTCAGGATGTCAGCCTTCAGGCTGGTAAGAATTGCATCTGTTGCATTAGGGTTTATCTGGGAAGTTACCAAAGGCTAGCTAGGTCAAATCACTCAGGGAGAGGCAACAAGGGCCCACAAGGAAAACATCAGAGACAAGGGAATATGGGGAATAAGACAGATTATATTATATAAAGAAAACAAGTTTGGCCCGTCTCTGGGCCTGGGCAGGCGGCCACACTTGGGTGGTAATCCTTCACTTATATATAGGACTTAAATGCCTTGACAAAGGGATTTCTCTTCCGTTGTCTCATTGTAACAGTTGCAGGGAGCTTACTTAGAGTGGATGGAGATAAAATACTGGGCCTGATCTCCACCTTGGGCTCTGCACTGTCTTCTCTCGGCTCAACAAACATATAAGTGCCTGCAGTGTCTCAGTGGCCAAGAGATGTCCCCATGTGGGAAGGAAGCAAATGAGACATTGCCCTGTGCTGGGGTTGGGGGAGGGGAGGGGGCACGGGCCTCTGGGCAGCTGGGGTAGTGCATGCAGGATGAGAGAACCTTGGGGGCTGGAGGAGCCCAGATGAGAGTCCTCATCCCAACCCACTCCAGAATTCTGACCCAAACCCAGGAAAGCCAGATAGTGGAAATTCGTTTCTGATAAGAAAATGCCCCAGCTATTCTTAGATGCATGCAAAGCCACAAAGTGGCCATTGTCTCCTTCTGGCTGCTAGATCCACACTGCTGAAAGGGGACAGCATCCCCCAGCAGCCAAGGGCTCCTGAACCAAGCCCTCCAACTATCTGAGTCACAGAAGGCTGGCTAGGGTTTTTTTTTTTTTTTTTTTTTCCAGAATAGAGTTGGGCTGTTTTAGGCTAGAGAGAGAACACATGTGGTCTCAAAATTCAGATTGCAAGGGCTTCTGGTAACTAAATCACACACAAACATTGGAACTTGATACCATTTTGGAGCATGAGGAGCACGCATTGCAAAGCAAAGCAGGCTTATTTCACAAAGGAATATACCCATGGGATGCATTAGTCCCAAGTGTCCCACTGGGAAGTAGGAATAATGACACCATTGTTTTGAGGGTTAAACTTGGTCATTCCAAGCCACATAAATTCCCAAACTTTGATAAACAACTTTAGGATCATTAGATATTCTGAAGGTGTACAGTGGGTGAGAGTGCTCTAGGCATGAGAAATAGCACACACAAAAGCTCAGAGGGATCCAGGTTATGGTGCATCTGAGAAAGTACTAGGAGCAGGTGGTAAGTACCAGGGCTGAATCTGCTCTGTCCACAGTGGTGTCATGAGCCCCAGGCAGTACTGAGTGCTATAAATGTGTCTGCTACAAACTGCAATGTGCTCTAAGTAAAAAACCCATGCCAGATCCAAGGACACAATATGAACAAAGAATGTAAAACATCTCACTAACAATTTTTATGTTGCTCACCCATCATTTAAATGATAATATTTTGAATATATTGGGTTAAATAACAACATTCATAAAATTAATTTCACCTATTTTTCTTTGTTTTAAATGTGATCACTAGAACATTTTCAATTTCATGTGTGGTTTGAATTCTATTTCTTTTTTTTTAATTTTTATTTATTTATGATAGTCACACACAGAGAGAGAGAGAGAGAGAGGCAGAGACACAGACAGAGGGAGAAGCAGGCTCCATGCACTGGGAGCCTGACGTGGGATTCGATCCCGGGTCTCCAGGATTGCGCCCCGGGCCAAAGGCAGGCGCTAAACCGCTGCACCACCCAGGGTTCCCTAGAATTCTATTTCTATTGGAAGCCCTGGCCTGGACCACACACTAAGGATTTATATATTATGCATTGTATACAGCATCCCTTTCTGGCAGCTGAGGGGATATGGTATGAGTAGATTGGGCTGGATCACTTGCCCCACCCCTGAGGTAGAAGGGGTGGTACTCCTCAAGAACCCCATGAATTGAGGAGAGGGAAGTCCTCAAACAAAAAA
This sequence comes from Canis lupus dingo, assembly GCF_003254725.2. Lineage (NCBI taxonomy): Eukaryota > Metazoa > Chordata > Mammalia > Carnivora > Canidae > Canis > Canis lupus. Next base: position 23,905,617 of record NC_064261.1, on the reverse strand, counting down.
ATGAAGACTTTTAAAGAAGATAATTAGATCTTGCATTGCCAGTATATCGTTTCAACCATTAGATTTTCCCGGATTTTGGCTTTGGGGATCCCATCATGTGCATGCACACACCAGGTAGCTGACTTAAGGATGAACAGGCAAATAGACCTTTCTCTTTGCCATGATTACCAGCTTCTCTACCTCCCACCCCATGGACAAAAGAGAAAACCCAGAGCCTGGTGCTGCCATACATTCTGAGCTACCCCAAGGCCCTGGGCTGAGCATGGTTCTTCAGACACGTTAATAAATCCCCATCTTTCTTCCAAATGAGGACTATGAATGTTAACATACTTGTGGGCAGAGGGGCTGGAAACCCTTCAATGCACAAGACTTGTTGGATATATTTTGAAATTCAAAGCACCTGTTAGATTGGCCCAGTCTTGATGCATGAAGTCATAAACATTTGTTTGCTTGATGGTAAGTAAATTGATCATACCTTATCTTCATCCATACTTCGTCAGATAGGGAGGTGGTACAATGACCAGGCACTGGGAGGCATTCCTGGGAAAAACAGGATCTTTAACACCAGCAGTAACTATGCCATCTGTCCCTACAGAAGGGACAGGATTCTGTGGGTCTACTGATGGACCTGCACTGGAACTTAAACCAGAGACCTGCTGCTGGAGATCCCTCAATGACCCATATGACTTTCCATTTATTTAAGTACATGCAGACACAGACCATTTCTAGACTTGCCTCTTCTACAATGGAAAAGAAAGACAGTGGGTGAGCACACAGTATCAGGGCACCGTACCTGTTTCAGCGAGTAGGCCAACAGAGTCCACCCTTTTTGGGAGACATTAGTGTGAAGGACCAGGTCTCTGGGAATCGGATTGTTTATGGCTTTGGGTCTTTGGGCTTCCTCCCAGTAATTTCAATATCAGGCTGGGGCACTCCCACCTTCTCTCCAGCAAGAGCTCTTCCTGCAGCCAGTTGTCAGGTATTTCCCATTATGAAGAGCGGTGAGGACTCTTGAGGACTCCGAAGATCTCCCTGCTTTCTGCAAATCCTCCTCTGTTTTCTAAATCTCAGTAGAGACTCTTACATTCTTTGCAGCTGACAGCTGGTGCTTTTCTCTTCTTTTATTCTTTTTCCTGATTTGGCTGCTCTTGCACAGTCTTTTCCTGCTCATGGAGGTCACAAGGAAGCTCCAGTTTCTGCTACCCTGTTTCTCATTTATTTCCTAGGAGAGCTTTGGCCAAATAGAGAGGACAAAAGTCATGTTCTTTGATTTCTTCTTCTAGCCCATTTTGGGCTCATACCTCCTCAGTCTAGATCAGAAATGGTGCCTCTCCTTTTCATCTCTGGTTAATGTCAAATTTGCTATGAGATGCCCATCATCTACCTTTGACTTTTAATCTTCCTGCTTTGGTGAGCTCCCAGCTGTTTCAGCTGCACGCTGCAATTCCATCCTCATTGTAAGAAAGCTTCTACTGGGCCTTTGAGATTTCTGATGTGATTTGATTAGTTCACTGAGCCCAATACGTTGCACATGCTGGTTTTCTGTATCCTACAGCACTGTTCCTTGCTGTTCTTTTTAATTTAGCTTTCATTTTTATAAAGTTGTATAGGAATTAGTTTCCCACTTTCTCTTCCACTGAGGTGACTGCCAATCAAACTTTCTAGATGATTCTTTGATATTTCCCTCCCTGTTAGGAAAAAACATGTTCACAGTGCTTATTTGAGTTTTTGGTTTCAGGAATCATCTATTACTGACTTCCCGCCATGTAAGAAAGGCCTTAGGTCCTCAAGCCTAGCCCCACCCTGGGCACTCACATGTCTATTTTCTCCCCAAATTGTTAAACCTAGCTTTGGGGCACCCCTGGTGGCTCAGAGATTTAGTGCCGCCTTCAGTCCAGGGCGTGATTCCAGAGACCTGGGATCGAGTCCTGCATCGGGCTCCCTGCATGGAGCCTGCTTTTCCTTCTGCCCATGTCTCTGCCTCTCTCTTCTGTGTGTCTCTATGAATAAATAAACAAAATATTTTTTTAAAAAACAAAAAACCTAGCTTTGATCAGATCTGCATGCAAAGTTTACTTATTTTATCTAAGTTTATTAGATAAACTTCTGTCTTTTGGCTTCCAGCATTGCTGTTGAGGAATCTGATACCATTCTAATTTTTGAGCCTTTGTATAAAACTTATTTTTTTCTCTCTGAAAGCTTTCATGATATTCTCTTTGTCCCAAGTATTTTGAAGCTTCATGATTATGTGTGTGGTTGTGGATCTATTTTCATTCCTTGTATTATTGACAGAAGCTTGTGCCCCAATTTTTTTTCCAGAGGTCTTATGGGGATAATATTCCTTCTTCAAAAATGTTTGTTACCTTTACACTGGAATGACAATTTGGCTGGGTAAAAAATTATTTGATTTCTTTTTTTTTCATTGTGGTAAAAAAAAGCATAACATTAATTTATCATCTTAACAATTTGTAAGCATACAGTTCAGTATTAAGTATATTCACATTTTTGTGCAACAGATCTGAGGATTTTTATCTTGCAAACTTGGAATTCAGTGCTCATTAAACAGTTTTCCCTCCCTCCTCCTCCAGCCTTTGACAACCACTTTTCTACTTTCTGTTTCTATGTTTTTGACTACTTTAGTAGTACTTCTATGAGTGGAATAATGCAGCTTCATCTTTTTGCAACAGGCTTATCTCACTTAGCATAATGTCCTTGAGGTTCATCCATTTTGACATATGTCATGCACCATATGGCAGGATTTCCTTCTTTTTTTTTTTATTTCCTTCTTTTTTAAGGCTGCATCATATTCCATTGTATGTATATACCATATTTTCTTTTTTTTTTTTTTTTTTTTTTTTTTTTTAATACCATATTTTCTTTATTTGATCATCTGTCAATGGGCACTTGCTAAGCAGGGAGTCTGCTTCTCCCTTTCCCTCTGCCCTTCCCCCTTGCTCATGCTCGCTCTCTCTCTCTCAAAATAAATAAAATCTTTTTTAAAAAAGTAAATGTATATAAATAAATAAATATACACAGGGTTTTATTTATTGTAATCTCCTTTGGACACTTATGTGTATTTTTGTCCATCTTCCATATCTATCTTTTTCTTCCTGATCTTCATTCTAAAAATTTATGTTCATTCTGCTTACTCTCTCCTGTCAGTGACTTTTACTGTACTTTTAGCAATGCTTGTTCTCCTACTATTTCCAATTCTGATTTCATTTCTGGTCCATGTTTATTCTTTTCTTCCATTTCTTTTGCGAGCTTTGCCAATTCACATTGCATCCTTTTCAGTTGTCTCAGCATCTAATTTCTGAACTCTTGCTCCTGCTCTACTCTTCAGTAAGATTTTGGAAACCGTGGTGAAATACTTGGTCACAACTTTCCACTGTTGTATGGCAGTTTTGCTGGTTGGTTGGTTCATTGGTTTTCTCCTGGTGAGTATTATTTACCTTCTCCTTTCCTCCTTTTGGATTTCAGTATCTTTGTACATAAGACCTGTTCCTTCTGGATGACTCCTCTTTGAATGGGGTGAGCTATTTTGGATCAGAAGGAAGTTCATGTGGGTCAATGCCATGTTGCAGTCTAGCAGAAACCTACTGAGAATTTAGTCTTTGCTTCTCCCTACCCAAAGGGTTTGGGTGCTATTGGGCTATTCACAGGGCAAGGACTTTTTCCACCTCACACTGGGACTGTTACACTGCAAATATGGCTTGTCTGTTTCTAGAACCAAGCTAGGCCAGAGAATCTTTCACTGCTACCTCCCATCTCCCACTACCATTCTGGCAAGAGCAAGAGAGGCCAGGGCAGAAAATGAAAGAGGAGGAAAGATAAGGAGAATCAGGAGGAAGGGGCAGGGGAGAGAGTATACCTCAGCCATCTTGGGAGGTCCTGGTTAGAAGGGACAGTCCCCAGGAGAGGGTAAGTCTTGAGCAGGAAGGGAAATGAAGAACAAGTATCTGATCACTGTCTTCTCTCTGCTCTCCAGGGTGATCATGTGTGGCTAAACCCCCTCTCTGCCAACAAGACCAGTGTGGCCATTGGATCCATTGTCAAGGAAACAAAGCCTGGCAAGATCTTGGTTGTAGATGATGAAGGCAAGGTCAGTGTGGCTCAGGGCCTATCCCTACCCCCATCCACAAACTGCCCTAATCCTGCCTCAGATTTCCCTTGACCTCAGTCAGAGACTAGTCCAGCCACCATGTCAGCTGATCTGCTGAGAACTTGGAGAAGAGGAGCAGCAGGTTGGACCACGTGGAGGCCGCCCCTTAGGGGAGTCTTTTTCCTTCATTCTAGGAACACTGGATCCAAGCAAAAGACCTTGACACCCTCAGCCCCATGCACCCCAACTCAGTGCAAGGCGTGGATGACATGATCCGCCTGGGGGAACTGAACGAGGCAGGCATGGTGCACAACCTCCTGATCCGCTACCGGCAGCACAAGATCTATGTGAGTCCTCCATTTCTACCCCCTCATCCAGGGTGCCTGATCCACATGCACTGATCTGGCTGGGGAGAAAAACAAGCACTGTGGGTTTGGAGCTAAGCACACTTGGTTCAGTCCCCACTCCTCATGCTCTCACGGTGTAAGGTGGGCAAAGAATTTAGGGCTTCTCCACCCCTGCTCTCCAATCCAAAATGGATAGGGTGATAATAACCTTTGAGGTCTCAGAAAGCTAACATGTAGCATGCCAGCACAGTGCCTGGCACACAGAAGGTGCTCAGTTAGTGTTACTTCTTCCTTTCGTCTGTGGCTGAGTGGAAGGCCTGCTCTGATAGCCAAATGAACCAGAGACCATGGGGGTAGGCATAGTCTGCCCGGCCCCTTCGTAGGCATATGGCAGAGACAGAGTCACCAGCCAGAAGACCCCTGCCCTCCCTCTGTGAAATGAGTCCTGTGATAGCCAGGAGGGCCATAGGGGAAGGTGTGAGTCCTTTTCCCAAATCCTAGCAGTGGATGGGAGGCTGACTCCAGCCCTAAGTCTCCCATCCCTGTTCCAATGCAGATTTTCCCAGGAGAAGCAGCATTCAAAACTGGCACCAGCCCACCCTAACTGGGTGTGGCCTAGGAAGTCACAGGGCCTGGCCCTCTCCTAGGGAGAGGTGGCTGGTGTGACTCTGAGCAGCCCTTTTAGAATGCTCAAAGCAGTAGGAGAGTGGGCAATGGACCCCAAATAGAGGGGAGGGCTGGTCAGGAGAGTGAGGAGGCCCTGCGGGAGAGAGGGGACAGGACGTGCTGAGTCCACTCTGGCTGAATGTGAGTCAGAACCCTTGGAACTGATAACACCAATAAGCTAAAAGGAATTACAGTTTATCCTTTCCAAAGAGCTTATGCTTGCATTCTTTTATCTGGTTGTCACAGTCCTCAGAGTCAGAGATTAAACTCTCCATTCCTAAGATGAAAACTAGAATGTGGATAATCATGTGACTTGAAAAGTTGGCCATCCCTGTCCTATTCCCAGAGGGGCAGCCAGGCATCTTGGGGGTTCCAGATAAGCAGGTGGGGATCCTAGGAGGATCCTAGGAGGATCAGTGGAGGCTACAATTGTTGACCAGCCTCATGGAGGCCCCTGTGGGAGGCAGTGAAGACTTATGTCATAAATTCAGCCCCTTTTTATTGAGCCTTCTAAACACCAGAGAGGATGCTAAACATTTAATGTAGAGCACCTCATTTAATCTCCCTGTGAAAGCACTCACCCACAGCTTTCCTTCATAGTGAACACCCCCATCTTTCCAGAGGAGGATCTGAGCATTTGAGTGTCTTGTCTCCCTGGCCCAGAATCAGACCCACTTCCCACCAGACTCAGCCAGGCCTGGTAGCCCTCAGTGGGCTGCACCCAAGGCCACGGTCAGGACCAGGCAGTGTTGGCCTTCAGAGCAGAAGGCACTAACCATCTGCTCCCTTCCCCAGACATACACAGGCTCCATTCTGATGGCCGTGAACCCCTTCCAAGTGTTGCCCCTCTACACCCTGGAGCAGGTACAGCTGTACTACAACCGTCACATGGGCGAACTACCACCCCATGTCTTTGCCATCGCCAACAACTGCTACTTCAACATGAAGAGGAACAAGAGGGACCAGTGCTGCATTATCAGGTGGGGCTCAGGCTCCCCATGTTCCTGATGGGGATCAGGTGGGCCAGGCACACTGCCTCTGACTATCTGGTAAAGCAGGGAGCACTTCCTCTCCCTAAACCTCTCCCAACCAGCACACCTACGAGGCCTGTTTGCTTTAGGGGTTCCCATTCACCTGCAACCACTCTCCGCAACAGCACACCAGCTCACCTGCACCTGACCCCTACTGCCCCCCCACCCTGACAAGTCCCTCCAAGACTTCCTTCCTGCAGAACCTGCTCTTCCACTGTATCAGCAGAGCCTGGACTGCCTCACCCTTCAGTAAATATTTCCCAAGACGAAGAAGGAAAAATGGGGAGAGCACATTTAGACATGAGACTCACAATAGATGCTTGGGGGCTCAGGGGTCAAACAGGTGAGGTCAAACTAAAAATAAAACATCTCTGGGCAAGCCTCAGGTGAGGACAGAGGTAGCAGAAGCTCTAAGAGCCAGCTCTCAGGTTGCTAGGGCCCAGAAGGGACATGTCCTCCAGTCCAGGTCCTGACCCTGCTTCAAAGGTCCTCTGCCTGGTCTGGCCTCCCAGCTTCCTGCACAGGCCCTCCTGGTATGGAGGGAAGTGGGGGAGAGAGGGAAAAGAAGGAGGAGGGGGAATTTGCTTCCAGGGCACATTGCTTAGAGTTATAGTAGAGTCCTTTGTTCATTCATTCATTTGTTCATTCATTCAAGGTTCCATCGTGCTCCAGTGGTATGCCCCGCATTGTACTACTATGGGGAGACAGCAGCAGATGAAAGGGATTAAAATCCCTACATTATAGAGTCTACATTCTAGAAGGGGAGACACACAGGCAATAAATAAGCCAATTTCTTAGGCAGGTAATGAAAGCTTTGAAGAAAGACACTGCAGGGAAAGAGGAAAGACAGTGATGGGGCTGCTGCTCTAGGTGGAGGACAGATGAGGCATGGCCTCTCTGAACAGGGTGTTGGCACAGAGACTAGAATGAAGTCCTATTGCATAGATGATCACATTTACTGTTCTCAGCAACCTTCTGAAGTAGATATTCTTATTCCTGTTTTACTGTTGGTGGCAGGGAGCAGGGGGTAGGGGGGCTTACCACTAGAGAGGCTGAGATCCTTTCCCAGAGACACACAGTTGTTAAAAAGGGAATTTAAACCCAGGACACTGGAAAAGAAGACAGAGAGGTGTCCTGGGGTGACTTCCACTTCTTGGGAAGTGCATGGAATTATGTGCCAAGGAGGGTTGGTGCTCCATCTCCCATCTGGGCTCTGCCTGTGTGCTCCCAATCTGCCCCCCAGTACTGGGAGGACCAGCCTCACCACAAGAGGCCTCTCGAGCAGAGCTGAGCCCCAGGCTGGCCTGGAAGCTGGTGGAGGTTTGTTGATTGGACTGATTTGGCTGGCATTGTAATTGTGAACACTTTTAATCAAAACTTTTTTTTTAATTAATACTTTCAGATGTAATAATATTTTTCTAAGATTTGCTTCAAAATAGTACGGGATGGGAAATAAAATTGGCCAGGAGTTGAAGCTGGGAATGGGACTGTGGGAGTTTATAATGCAAACTGTAAGGTGTGAGAATCTCCCAGGGATCTTGTGAAAATGCAGGTTTTGACTGAAAAGAGCTGGGTGGGCCAGGAGTCTGCATTTCTAACCAGGTGACAGGAATTGCTTTTATTAGCAAGACACTATTCAGCCTCCATGTGTAATGTTTGACATTTTCCATAATGAAAAATAATTTACACAAAAGTGACATGCAAGCCTTAATAATAACAGTAATAGTAATCACTACAAACCCGAGTGTGTCCTATATGCCAGACATGAGTATATTTTTAACCTAAACTCCCTAAGAAACTTCAAAAGAACTAGTTTTCATATCTCACCATTATGAAATTAATATATCTTGACTATGAAAATTTTACAAAATTTCAGAAAAAAATATTCTCCAAAAAAAATTCCTTTACTTTTGGGGAGTAAAGGCTTTTGCTACCCACTTAGTTAATTATACTGAGTAGGGATTCCTGGGTGGCTCAGCGGTTTGGCGCCTGCCTTTGGCTCAGGGCGCCATCCTGGAGTCCCGGGATCTAGTCCCATATCGGGCTCTCGGCATGGAGCCTGCTCCTCCCTCCTCCTGTGTCTCTGCCTCTCTCTCCCTCTGTATGTATCATAAATAATAAATAAGTAAATAAATCTTTAAAAAAATTATACTGAGTAGTAAGGACATTTGTCATTTTACTGTACCTAATAAGCATTGTCCACATTATTGAAAACTCTGTATAGACTTGATTCTAATGGCTGCATAATATTCTCTGACCAAAGGGACCATAACCAATCTCCCCGCTTTATGTTACTTCTAATTTTCTGCAATTGTTAGTTGTTGTTGTTGTTGTTGTTTTAATAATCTCTATACCCAATGTGGGCTTAAACCTACAGCCTTGAGTTACATGCTCCACCGACTGAGACACCCAGGTGCCCCTGACTTTCTGCAATTGTAGTGATAGATTTAAAATGTTTTAATGACCAGAAAGCTTTGTGGAGAAAGCTTTTTCTGATTCTGGGATTATTTTCTTAGGCTAAAGTTAGGATAATTCTGAAGGTTTTTGCTACCTGTGCCACATTGTCTTTCTAAAGGACCAATACAGTTTCCCCTCTGCGGACAATATAAACTCAGTGCTCACAGAAAGGATGTTGAATGTCCAGTCCTGTTCACTCATCTGTAGTTACTGAGCACTGGGCCCATGTCACTAAAATGAACCAGACACACAACGCCTCAGGGGCTTGCATTAAGGCAGGGCAGAAAAGATGAATCACACCAATAACTAACACAAAGTAGACAGCTGAGACCCACAGTGAAAATGTGGTGGAATGTGTGCCCAGGGAAGGGGAGTTTCTGTTCAGACCAGAAAGCAGGCCTGTGGTGGGTTTGCAGAACAGTTGAGGGTATTGAAGAAATGGCCGTTTTATTGACTGATGTCCTGCATGCTCTCTTTGCAGTGGTGAGTCTGGGGCAGGGAAGACAGAGACCACGAAGCTCATCCTGCAGTTCCTGGCCACCGTCAGTGGCCAACATTCCTGGATTGAGCAGCAGGTCTTGGAGGCCAACCCCATCCTGGAAGGTCAGTGTTCACCCTCCACTGGCCAGCCCTCCTCCACAGGCCCTGCAGGCTGGAACCTTCCTGCCAGGAGGTGCCCATGGGGAAGGACAGGATTGTAGCCTGTCAGGACAGGAAAACGAGCATGGGGTGGATGGTAGTGTGGGGGTTCTTGGGAGACACAAAGGGGAAAAAAGTAATGAGCTTACAGGCTTTCATTAAGTGTGTTTTCCACAGGATCATCAAAACAAGTATTCCTTTTAAATAAGGGCCCTGAGATGAAATTGGTTTGGGAAATGTTGAATGTGTCAGTTTAGGTCACCAGGGAAGCAGTGGCTAAGCTGGTGTTAAGACCGCAAGAGAGTGGGGGTGTCTGGGTGGCTCAGTGCATTAAGCATTTGCCTCTGGCTCAGGTCATGATCCCAGGGTCTTGGGATTGAGTCCGGATCTAGCCCTGGGTCTGGCTGCCTGCTCAGCAGGGAGCCTGCTTCTCCCCCTCCCTCTGCTTCTCTCCCTGCTTGTTCTCTCTCTCTCTCTCTCTCTCTCCCTCAATTTCTTTCAAATAAATCAATAAAATCTTTAAAAAATATAGAAAGAGAGAGAGAGTTCTACTGAGGGGTGATCCCTGAGCAAGATGAAGGGGGAGGTAGCAGGAAAAGACAGGAAAAGCATCAGGGATGCTTGACAGGGATACCTGTAGGACACTCAGGAAAGGGAAGAATGGAATAGGGCAGGATGAGATTCAAGCTACGTGCAAATTTGCCAGGTCTTGGCCATTCCAAGGGGGAGTTCAGAGCAAAGTGCCCATTCGAGGAAGCCTGCATTGGGCACAATGCCAGGCCTTAGAGCCCCCTTGCTCAGTCTCTGCTAGGGGCAGCCCAGAAATGTGTGACTTGGACCCCAGTGACCAGCCACAATCAACACGTTTTCTCTGTTTCTTTATAACAGAGTAAAAGTTCACCTTTGTCTATGTCCAGTGTGCGTTTTGACGAACTCATGTAGTCATAGAATGCCCATCATAGTCATGATATGGAATGTTCCTGTCACCCCAAAACTTCCCTCATGCCTCTTTATAGTCAACTCTCTTCCCAGCCTCAACGTGTGGCAACCACTGATTTGTCTTTTTCTCCCCCATACAGCTGACCCTTGAACTACACAGTTCAGCTACAGTTCAAAACTACAGTTGACCCTTGAACAATGAGTGTGAATTGTGCAGGTCCACTTACATGCAGATTTTTTCCAATAAATACAGTACAGTACTAAAAATATATTTTCTCTTCCTTGTGATTTTATCAATAATATTTTCTTTTCTCCAGCTTACTTTATTGTGAGAATACAGTACATAATACATATAACATGAAAATGTGTTAATTCACTATGTTATCAATAAGGCTTCCATTCAATAGCAGGCCATCAGTAGTAAAGTTTGGGGGAGTCAAAAGTTATATGCGAATTTTCAACTGCACGAGGAGTTAGCACTCCTAACTCTCACATTGTTCAAGGGTCACCTATAGTTTTATCTTTTCCAGAAGGTTATATGAATGAAATCATATGGTTTGTCGTCTTTTGAGTCTGGCTACTTTTGTTAGCTTAATGGATCTGGGATTTTTCATGTTGTCTGTATCAATAATTTGTTTCTTTTATGAATATAGCAGTGTCACAGTTTGTCAATTTGCCAGCTGAAGAACGCCAGGGCTGTTTATAGTTTTTAGTGATTATGAACAAAGCTTTACAGACAGTTGCACACAGATTTTGGTATGAACATGTGTTTTTCTCCTGAATAGGCAAGTAGGAGTGAAATTGTTGGGTCACATGGTGAGCCATTTACCTTTGTCAGCAACTGCCAAAATGTTTCGCAAATGGTTGTACCATTTTGCATTTCCATCAGCAAAATACAAGAGTCCTAGTTGTTTTACATCCTCGTCAGCATTTGGTACTGGCTGGGTGGCTGTTTGCTACTCCAATAGGCATGGAGTGGTGTCTCATAGTTTTAATTCAAATTTCCTTACTGGATGATGAGGTGGAGCACCTTTTCATGGGCTTATTTCCTATCTGCACATCTTCTCTGTATCTATTCAAAACTTTTGCCAATTTTTAAATTGAGTTTTTTCCTCATTAATGAATTATGAGTTCTTTATATATTCTGGAGACAAGCCCCTTAGAAGATACATGTTTTGCAAATATTTTGCCCCCATCTTTATTTTGGCCCTTCTTTTTCTAACAGTGTCTTCCACAGGCCAGAAGTTTTTGATTTTCATAAAATTCAGTTTATCTTTGTTTCTCTTATGATCATGCTTTTGCTGTTGTATTTAATAATCTTTGGGGCATCTGGGTGGCTCAGTCGGTTAAGCATCTGACTCTTGATTTTGGTTCAGGTCATGATCTCAGGGTCGTGAGATTGAGCCCCATGTCCAACTCCACGCTAAATTTTCTCTCTCTCTCTCTCTCTCTCCTTCTGCCCCACCCTCCTCCCTAAGGAAAAAAAAGAAAAGAAAGAAATCTTTGCCTAAGGGAGATTTTCTTTTATGTTTTCTTCTAGATGTGATACAGTTTTAGCTTTTACATTTAGGCCCATGATCTATTTTGTGTTAATTTTTTCTATGGTGCAAGGTATGAATCGAGTTTCTGCTCTTTTCTTACTTTTTTTTCTTTTTCTTCTTTTCTTTCATAAGGATACCCAATAATTTCAACCCCATTTGTCAAAAAGACCATTCTTTCTGCATTGAGTGGCCTTTGTACCTTTGTCTATAATCAGTTGATCATACACGTGTGGGTCTGTTTCTGAGTTCTCTATTCTGCTCTATTGATCTCTCTGACTACCCTTCTGCCAGTGCCACACTGTCTTGATGTCTGTAGCTTAGTTCCATATCTTGTCAGTTTTGCAATCAGGTAGCACACAACCTCCAATTTTGTTCTTCTTTTTCAAACTTGGCCATTGTAGGTGCTTTACCTTTCCATACACACTTTAGAATCAGCTTATCAATTTCTACCAAAAAGAGCCTACATCAGGTTCTTTCTTACTTTCTTTCTTTCTCTTTCTTTCTTTCTTCCTTTCTTTCTTTCATTTTATTTATTCATGAGAGATACACAGAGAGAGAGGCAGAGACATAGGCAGAGGGAGAAGCAGGCACCCTGCGGAAAGCCTGATGCGGGACTCAATCCCGGGACCCCAGGACCATGACCTGAGCCAAAGGCAGGCAGTCAACTACCAAGGCACCCAGGAGCCCCAGGTTCTTTCTTGAAGAGAGATCTGCCACTGGGCCAAACAACATGTAGTCAGTTTCCTGAGCATAGCTAGCCCGTTTTGGAGACTCTGCTCTTTGTGGGGATTTCTCAAGGGGGAGACCAAAGAACCCTCTTCCTTCTCATGGGACTAGTGCTGTATAGTGGTATTTTCAGCCTGCATCCCAACCTACCAATGGGTCATGAAATTAGTCTTTTAGGACAAATTAAACTAAATAAATAGAAAATGCCACTCTTGGTTAGAACCAGTACTGAATATTTTCTTTTAATTATGTGTACAGGTAGGGATGTGTATGCAGGAAGACACAATGCAAAGTGTTTTTCTTATGGTGGGTCACATTATAGAGGCTTGCAGAAAGAGCTCTTGCAGAAAGAGCTCTATAAAATGCACTTTGGATCATGTTGCAATCCAAATGCCTTCAGTCTGACCTCCTCCTCTGATCCTGGTCCCTGCCAGCTGTTACTACTCCCCCTGCAAGCTTGCCCTCTCAAACCCAGCCCCTGCTTCAGCCTGACCAATCTGTAAAACACAAATCTGTTCCCATACTCCCCAGAAGCTTTTGTGCCTCCCCCATTTTCCACAGACTAATTCCAAGCTTCTTAGCCTGGCACTCAAGTCTTAATGCTACTAATTAGTTCCATCTATCTTCCACTGCTTTCCTCCTGTGGTTTATGCTCCAACCAAACTTCTCACTCTGCAAACATACCTCATGCCTCCTGACATTTGTGCCTTTACTTGCACTTTGCCTTCCTCTCAGCATACTCTCAGCTGCCACCACTTTCCAGTGTAGTGCTACCCATCCTTCAGCTCTAGGCTCAGCCACCTCCTCTTAGAAGCCTTTCCAATGATGCCACTAAAAGTAAATTTTCTCCTCTCTGCTCCCATCGTGGGCATCACCCTCTGCCTTCAGCCTTCGGAAATGCCAAGACAGTCAGAAATGATAACTCAAGCCGCTTTGGGAAATATATCGACATCCACTTCAACCCCAATGGGGTGATTGAGGGCGCACGCATCGAGCAATTTCTCCTGGAGAAGTCCCGGGTCTGCCGGCAGGTGAGGCCTCCCCTCTGCTGCATTGGTCCTGGGGAAATGTCCACCCACTCCAGGACCAGGAGCCAAGGAATGAGGAGGCTTCCAAGACAGGCTCCTTTCCAGCACTCTCAGACCTCCCCAGGAACCTCTCCAAACCTTCATGGGTCTTAGTTGGTTGCCACTGAACCCTGGCCGTACCCTGAGATGGGCCAAGGACCCCTCAAATTGAATAATGATGGTCTTTTCCCAGTATTCAAGAAGAAGAAATGCTGAGATTTTCCGTTTTGATTTTTCCATCCATATCATGTTGCACATTCTTTGGTGCTTATGTCCACCTCTACCAGAATTAATTCTAATGCCAGGCCAGTCACCAGCTAAGGAACTGGATCCTGGCATCCCCCCCACCCCCACCCCTTGCAACATTAGGCAAGATGCCTTCAGGGCTGGGAGGAGCAGTGGAGATGCAGGGAAGCGCCCAGGGAGCTGTGTGTTTGCTGGGCTTGGTGGGTGGACTTTAGCACGGGGCTGTGGGCCTGAGCTGGCCTTGGAGGCCCATAATGAGGCCATCGACAGAGCCGAACGACCCTTGGTCGATGCCAGAGCCACATCTGGTTGCCAGACCTTGGGACAGAAGCTGGGACGGGGCTGGACAGGGGCAGCAGTCCTGAAGCCCCACAGCCTCAGGGGGATGTTTGCCAGGCTCTCTGGAACACCTGCCCCTCCAGGCTCCCGAGGAGCGGAACTACCACATCTTCTACGGCATGCTCCTGGGGATGACCGCGGAGGAGAAGAAGCTGCTGAGCCTGGGGACGCCCTCCGAGTACCACTACCTGACCACGGTGAGGCCCGCCCCGCCCGCGCTGCTCGCCGCGTCTCCCTCCCGCCCTCCTCCCTCCGGTCGTCCTCTCGGCCCCGCCCCGCCCTCCCCGCCTGCCTCCCCCTCCCCCCACCCCTCCCCCACCAGGTGTCTCTCAAGAGCAAAAGGAGAAAGAAGAGGAAAGCGAGTACCTGCTCCACCTGTGGTTTACCGCCCAGAAAGCCCTGGGGGCGGGGATGGAGGGTTTCCCTTTTCCATCAGCCAATCCACCCTTCTGCTTTACCCTCGTCCGTCCGCTGCCTTATTTTCTGCTGAAGGGATATCCTTCCCCACAAACCTCAGCCTCCTCCGGTTCCAGCAAACAAAGGCTCCGGCAGGTGATGGAGGGTCGTACCCATGCTGCTTCTTCCTCGATTTCATTCCAATCGCCCATCCCTGTTAGGTGCCCCTAGAGCTCGCACCCCCACGCCTGGAACAGTGCGACGGGAGAGGCCTTCCAGCTCCAGGGTGTTGAAAAGGGGGTAGAGGAGTTCCACCTCTTGAATCTCTCCTGCCCAACCCCTCCTATGTTCACTGCCTGAAGCCCTCCTCATTTCCTGCCTGGATCTTGGTGATCCTTTCCTTCCACATCCTCCCTGTCACTGGACTCCATTCCTAATTTACAATCCATCCTGCAGACCTTCCACACTACAAGTCTGACAGATGACAGCTCAGACCCCCATTCTGTAGGGGCTCCCTGTGGCTCCTGGTTTTCAAGCGCCTCCAGCTCCCATCATCCCTCCACACCTCCCTTTGACTGTGACCCCAGCTTCCTTGCAAGCTAGTCTCTACCTCACAGCCGGGCTCCCCCTGTTCACTGCCTAGACCACTGTTCACTGCTGCTATGAAGAACAGCACGGAGAGCCAGCTCCGGTTGCACCTCCAGGGAGCTTTCCCTCACTTTCCAATAGAGCTGGTCCTGGCCCCCTTTGGTCTCAGCACCAGTTAAGAGTGTATGACACCACCATTTGCTTTCTGCCTCCCTTCTTGGATGCGCAGCACCCCAGGCAGGGCCAGGTCTCTCCATTTATGGAATTCCCAGCAAGTAGCACAGGGTCTGGCACATGCGGAGCCTTGGAACGTGTTTGTTAAAGGAATAAACTCACAGGATTCCCCAGAGAGGATAAGGCAGGCATTACTGTGGATGAGTGACAAATAGAGGCTCAGAGAAACGGAATGATTTGGCTAAAGCTACACAGCTTCCAAGTGCCAGTGCTTGCTGCAAAGTCCAAGCTTGCTATGTCTGTCATCATGATTCCACCTCTGGGAAGCACTTGTGTGTATTTTCTGAGCTGGGGTCTCCAGATGGCCTCTCAGAGTCCACCTAGAGCCTATGAAGTGCCACTTATTATTAGGGACCCTTGTCTGAGTCCCTGACACATCTCTATCTTGCTAGCCCTATGATGGAGGAGGTGGGGTGTAGGGTGACCGCCAGAATGTTGAAGTGCCTGATCCTGCAGGGAAACTGCACATCCTGTGAGGGCCTCAATGATGCCAAGGACTATGCCCATGTTCGCTCTGCCATGAAGATCCTCATGTTCTCCGACTCTGAGAACTGGGACCTCAGCAAGCTGCTGGCAGCCATTCTCCACCTGGGCAATGTGGAGTTTATGGGTAATGCTGTTCCCACCCAAACTGCCCTCCCTGGGGAGGAAGAGTAGGGGGGCCTGGGGCAGGAGGAGGAAGAATCTCTGGGAGTTCTCACCTCAAGAGCTTGCCAAGGTCACATGGTCTAGCCCTGTCCTGGGAAAATGCATTGAAAATTATCGCTATGATTTTGGAGATCTCGTGGGGTTAGAGGGAAGACGTCAAAGCTTAAGGCTCTCTAAAGATGAAAACTCTGATCATCGCCCAGCTTAGCTGGGACCCCCTTAGGGTAAGGGTGAACCAGACTAAACAAAGCCATGCATGAACTTGCAAACCCGTTTGTAAGCATCCAGGTGGCCTGGGCATTAGGGTGTCCTGACCTATTAGTGCCTCTAAGCATCTGATGGAAATTCCTCTCTGGAGGAAAATAACATCAATCTAGATTCCAAATTATTCCTTCAGACAGTTTTTCCAACACAACATCTGACATGCAGCCAAAGGTAAGTAGGAATGAGGAAACAAGACATCATGAGCAAGAAGCAGCAGAAATAATAGACAATAGAAATAGGGCCACAGAGATTTCAGATGTTGGGATTATTAGACACAAATCATAAAGCAGCTATGCGTGGCTATGTTCAAGAAAAGAAAAAGCCACACTTGTAAATTTAGACAGGAAACTGGAAATGGAAAATGTGACATTATAGATTTTAAAAGGAGCCACAAAGAAATTCTAAAATTAAAAAAGTAATAATAAAAACCAAAATGAAGACATCAATAAATGGTTTTAACAGCCAGTTTTATGCACACGAAGAGGGAATGTGTTAGTGAAAGAAAAGTCAGAACACAGCATAGAAAAATTAGAGAGGGAGACAAATCATGAGAGACTCCTAACTCTGGGAAATGAACAAAGGGTTGCAGCAGGGGAGGTGGGGTAGCAGAAGGACGGGCACTGAGGAGGGCACCTGATGGGATGAGTGCTGGGGGTTATACTATATATTGGCAAATCAAACTTCAATAAAAAGAAATGCAAAAAAGGAACACAACACAGAGAGATAGAGGGCAGCAAAACATAGAGAGTAGGAGGTGTGGAGGACAAGTGAGAAGCTGTAGCATACCTTTACCTGACGTACTAAAGGAAAAGAGAAAGAGTGGGGCAGAGGCAATATTGGAAGGAGCTCCGGCTGGTTCTCTAGTTCATGAAGGATTCCAATTCACAGAGCAGTGAGGAAGGACAGACTTTACAGTAAACTATTCATGAACTCGGACCCCTCTGTCACGCTGTGTAAGGAAATCTACTCCAGGCGAGTTGTTGTCACTGTGCCCATGTGATCTGTCACCTGAACCGGGCACTTCGCTGGTGACTGGTGGGTGCTGACATGCAGGATGAGGGCATTGGGAAGTGAAAGAGTACTGCAAATGTGATGCTGAGGAGGTGAAACCAGGCACCAAAGAATGCAGAGCTTGTAGATCAGGCATTCAGTTAGATCACACTTAGCACGAAGTCTAAAAACAGATGAAATTAAATGCTGTTAAGGGATTAATATTTAGATAGTAAAAGGATGATGCCGGGGAGGAAGTGGAGAGGAACCCAGTCTTAGCAGGAAAGGAGCATAAGGGCTTCAGGCGTTCACCAGGCTCTGTACCTTGGCTGTAGTAGTGGCTACATGATGTTAACTTAATCATTATTTACTATAACGCCCCTTTGGCTTCTATATACTTTTTTATCTGTAGGCTTTATTTTGTATCTGTATTTTGCACTAGGGCTGGGCATGGCTCACAATTGTGCTCTGTTAATGTCCACTTATGTGACTGAAAGAACAAGTAGCCACTTCCATGTACAGTGGAGAGCAGTGAAGGGGATCGATGGCTCATCTTCTTCCTTAGTAGACCCCACCCTGCCCACAGCAGCACCAGGCTTCTCCCTCCACATGAGCCCTCACTTCTTCAAACTTTCCTTTGATGTGGGGCCATGATGTCGCTAAGCAGAGAGGGGGAGGCAGTCTGTTACATTCCTTCCCAGCTAAAGGGCTGCTCATCACCAGGGACATTGTCTCCTGGAGGTGGTGCCTCACGCCTCGGGACAATGGCCTCTAATAGGTGGATCTGTGGCTGCCTCTGGCTTGGGCCCTACTGGGGCTCCTGTCCCATCACTTCAGGCCACCTCGCCACTTGGGCTTACTGCTTCTATCCACAGCTGCAGTCTTCGAGAACCTGGATTCCTCCGACGTGATGGAGACGCCTGCCTTTCCCACCGTGCTGAAGTTACTGGAGGTAGCTGGCCATTGTGTCTACCAGCTTCCACCTCTGTGAGAGGCCCCAAGGGCCTGGGGTCACAGCCCCCAGACCCCAATTGCCATCAACCCTTCCCAGGATCCCACTCCTGCCCCCATCCCCTCTCCCAGGCTCTCAGCTCAACCTCCACACCCATCGGGGCACTGCAGTCCCTGGGGTGGGAAGCAGCATGAGCTAATCTTTAACATGAAATGATCGGTTTGGCTTTAACACACGTTTCTTCCCTTTTCTTGTGTCCCCCCTGCTCTTTGGTGGCCTTCACTCAACATCCTCACTCTCCACCCCACCTGGTCCCTCAGCTGTCCCCACACGGCCACATGGCCCAGTGCCCTTCCTCTGGACCCTTCCCTACCTCCCTTCAAGCCCTCTGCCTTCTCCATGAATTGTGCTATTCTGGAAAGTAGATGTGCTCATACCACGAGCCCTCCAGATTATTACACGACCAAATGGAGTCTTGCCTTGCAGGAAGACAGGCAGGCACTGGGTGGAGAAATATCTTTGCCCTAGGGACATCATAATGTCCTCCACATCACACTCCAGTGATAGCTCTGGTAGGAAGTTGATAGAATCAGAAGCAAACACACAAACAAGCAAAGCAATCACATTTTGCTGGAGTGGCTTCTGTTGGGGCATAGCCAGGTGCCAGTGGCCCAGTGTCAGAGCCCTCCCCACGCACTGTTTGCTCAGGTCTGCTTATGGCACCAGCCCTTTCCCCAGCCTCCAGGAGACCAGCACAGAGCTGGTAAACCAAGCAGCCAGCATGCCCAGGACCTACCCAGCTTATACACCTTCCTGAATATCCTGACACCCCGGTGCTTAGACCGATGCTCGACCAGGGCTGGCCCAGGACTCCGACTCCAGCCTCCATCTGGGCCTGGCCCTGTTGGATGGCCCCACAGGCATCTCCCACCCTCAGGTGTTTGGTCACAAGAGAGAACAAGACGTGGTATGAGTAGGTCATAGCCATGGAGCCAGGCCCTGCCCCGTTAGCTGTGATGCCAGCTCCCACCGGCTTTTCCAGGTGGAGTACCAGGCACTCCGGGACTGTCTGATCAAGCATTCCATCATCATCCGAGGGGAGTTTGTCACCAGGCCCCTGAACATCACTCAGGCTGCAGACCGGAGGGATGCCTTTGTCAAGGTACAGAGCTATGGGAGAAGGGGTCCGCGTGTCTCTCTGTTGGACATGGCTCCTTCTCCTGCTGGTGGAGAGCAGGAGAGAGCAGAGATAGCGGGGCATGTCCTGACTCTGCCAGTCACCTGCCTGTTGACTGCTTCCTAGCCTCTTTGGGCTTCAGTTTCTTGCCTTTCAAGTAGGGATAATACCCCTTGGCAGGTCCATGAGAGCCAGCGTGCATGCAGCCTTTGCCGGTGAACTAGAGATAAGGGGCAGCCTGTCTCTTATGTTTCAAAGGCCATGGGCTTTACCTCTTGTCTCCTCAGGGCATCTATGGGCACCTCTTCCTGTGGATTGTCAAGAAGATCAACACTGCAATTTTCACTCCACCTGCCCAGGACCCCAAAAATGTGCGAAGAGCCATTGGCCTCCTGGACATATTTGGCTTTGAAAATTTCCAGAACAATAGGTATGAAGATCTCAGTTCACCTGCTTTCAGACAATGGGAGATCAGCTTAGGTCCTCTCTAATGGAGCAAGCTAGAGGGTGACCATTCTTCCCGCTTCGAGGGACCCCTCATACATTCTCACAGATGCCAGAGTCGGCTCTGCAGGCCTAAATCTGTCTGCAGTGAAATGGTGTGCGTACCTCCCCTGACAGCCCCTACACAGCTAGAGAGAGCCACAGAGCAACAAGTTACCCCCAAGAGTCAGGTTGAAGCCTCAACATTTGTCACCTCTCTTGAGCCATCTGCTCTCCTAATGAACTAAAGTGAATTATTACATGAGGCTGGAGTGAAAATGGAAACCAGCAACACTGATTCAACTGCATCTTTAGATGAGCTACCATACAAGGCCACAGGGAAGAGAGGGTTATGTGTGACCATCCCTGACTTTGGAGTTTGGCAAGGGTAAGGCAAGGCAAGACACCCCTGACCCTGTGTCCCAGTGTCCCGGGACCCTAGACTGGAGGCCCAAAAGCCAAAGGCAGGAGGCAGGTCAGACAAGTGATGCCTGGGGGGACTGTGATGAAGGCTCGGGAGGGGGCTAGGCAGGGTGCCGAAGACAGTCAGGCACTGGAGCCAAAGGAGGACAAATGGTGGCAGGAGGAGGACAGAGGAGGAAAATGAGGACCTCGGGACAAGCAAGCAGGAGCGCACTGGGATTGCAGCCATCCAGCCAGTTGGGAGGGCAGGGTGAAGGCCTGCTCACTGTGCATGGGGGGATGGGCCGGTTTGACAGAACCAAGCCCCCCTGTGCAGTGGTAGCTCTAAGGCACGAGAAATCTAAGTGGGATTCAGATCATTGGGTTCTGTCCCCAAGAGCAACAGTTGAGCAGACCAAGCACCTTGGACACCTTGGAGGTAGATGAATAGTTGGTTGCAGGGATCGGTTCATTCATACAGGACCCGTCCTTGAAGGAGCCACAAGCTGGGTTTGCTACAGGGCTGCGGTCACCTCAGTGGCTACAGGTGGACACTGAGCAATCTCCAGGCAGCGTACTGGGAGTGAGGGACATGGCGGACCTGTCCCCTCACCTCTTGGGTTAATAGATGCTGAACAGCCAGTCTCAGATATGATGAGGATTTGCATGAATGGGCAACCCATCCTGAGCACGAAAGGCCTAAGTGAGAGCCAGGGTCAAACAGAACTAGCTGGGTAATGGGGGGGTGGGGAGAGCACAGAAAGGTGTGATGACTCAGGCACAGGGAAGGAGGCCATAGTGACCCCGGCCACTCCCTGGGAGGTGCAGGAAGGCTTTGTACTGTGTCTCTGGCTGTGGGGATCTGAAAACAGCAGGAAGCCTCAGGAGGATTGAAAGCAGAGGGACAGTGGGACCTTCTTGCCAAAGAGCCCCCCCCCCCCAGCGGCAAGTGGAGATGGGAATGCAGGGAGAGCCAGCAGGAGGTGGCCCCATGTGAATGAGGGGATGCTGGACACAGGCCTCAGCCATGGGAGCGGAGGGCAGTACAAAGGCCAGGGTGCTGTGCTGGAGTGAGTGGGGACCAGACTCTGGCAGCTGACTGGAACTGAGGAGGAGGGAGAGAGAGGTGTCAAACATGACCTTGGTCTGTGACTTGAGCCAGCGGTGATGAGTGGAGGGATGACTTCCCACGGTGGGGTGCCCAGGAGGACGAGCAGCAGGAGGATGGGGCGGGAGTAAGAAGTATGTCTGACTGATGCAGAGGACCCCAGCAGTTGTTACCAGTTCTCCAGAAGCTCATCTCAGCACCAAGACCTCTTGCCCCTGGGTCTGAGACTGCTACAGGACACTTGGTTCCCTAAGGATGGTCCCTTGATGACATTCTTAGTCTGTTTGCCATGGGGTGGAAAAGGTGACAGTGGCAGAGACAGAGAGAAGAGGAAGGCTGTGTGTCAGAGTGTGCACGTAGATGGGGATGTGCATCCGTGGGCATACTTGTGCAGCTGGATGCAAATGGCTGGTGGCCCGCGGTTCCTGCCAACAGCCACAGGGACTAAGCTAACCTTGCTCCACCTCTGGGCGGCGGAATTCCCTCCACAGCTTCGAGCAGCTCTGCATCAACTTTGCCAACGAGCACCTGCAGCAGTTCTTCGTGCAGCATGTGTTCACCATGGAGCAGGAGGAGTACCTCTCAGAGAACATTGCCTGGGACTACATCCACTACAATGACAATCGGCCCACCCTGGATCTGCTGGCCCTTAAGCCCATGAGCATCATCTCCCTCCTGGATGAGGAGAGCCACTTCCCACAGGTACACCCCAGAGCCTGCTGACCCTCGGGTGGAGACCCCCACTCATGGCTCTTTCCCTCAAGATTGGGAAACTCCCCTGGGGTGGCCCATTGGTCCCTGGCCTGCCGAAACCTCTGTCAGGCATTAGCAGACCAGCCCCAGCTTAAGCAGCCTTGTCTCCTCCAAGTCCCACACCCACTGGAAGGCTCACCAACTCCACCCTCACCCCTACTCCCCAGCAGCGTGACTGATCATTTCCTCTAAGAACTCACCCCACCCCAGGAAGGGCTTGCTAGGGCTGCAAGGATGCCAGAGATGGAAATGCCTGCCCGCTCGCCCTCAAAGCACTCTGGCTGTCCTTGGGGAGGTAGACTTTCAAAGTAGTCAGTAAAGGCTCTGAGTCCAGAGAAGGGGGAAGCCAGGGTCAGGGTAGCTGGACAATCGTAGGGAAGGGTGGAGCAGGGAAGTGGCAGTGCAGGTAGGCAGACCCAGTCTCTGCTCCCAGCTCGGTCCTCACTCATTGTGACCAGTCGCCAGCCCTGGAAAGCAGTTTCCCATCTGTAAAAGGGTCCTCGCTCACTCTCAGCCCAGTTGCTTTGCCCCCGTGAGGGAGCCCCTGAGCCCTGTGGATGTGCCAGCTGAGCTCCCCATGGCTGGATTCTGGGACGTCAGCCCCTAGGGTGTCTGTGTTCTTCCAGGGGACAGATACAACCATGCTGCAGAAACTGAACAGTGTCCATGCCAACAATAAGGCCTACCTACAGCCCAGGAACATCCATGATGCCAGGTTTGGCATCGCCCACTTTGCAGGCGAGGTGTACTACCAGACAGAAGGTAGGTGCAGCTCTTCTCTACTTCCCCTTCCATCCAAATCTGGATCATTCTAGGAAGGCCATGGGAAGAAGGCTGAGAGGACAAGGTTATTTTGCAACATGAGCAATGGGACAAAGGGAATGGAATGGACCATGCACAGTTTTGTTTTTTTAGCAATAGCTCTATTTAGACATAATTCACATATATATAATTCACCCATCTTAACTGTACATCTCAATGGTCTTTAGTATATTCACAAAGTTGTGTAAGCATTGCCATAAGTCTGGAACATTTTCATCAATACAAAATGAAACCTTCCATTAACCATCAATCTACATTTCCCCGCCCCCAATACTGGGCAACTGTTCATTTCTGTCCCTATGGATTTACTTATTCTGGACGTTTCATACAAATGGAACCATCCAATATGTGGTCTTTGTGACTGGCTTCTTTCACTTAACATAATGTTTTTAAGGTTTGTCCACATCATAGCACATATCAGGACTTCGTTTCTTTATATTGCAGTATGATCACATTCCACTGTGCTAATATAGCACATCTCATTTGTCACTTCATCAATTGAGGGACATTTGGGCTGTTTCCACCTTTGGCTTTTATCAATAATGCTGCCATGAACACTCACATGCAAGTTTTTATATAGACAAATGTTTTCACTTCTCTGGTATGTACTGGGTCATATGGTAATTCTACATTTAGCTTTTTGAGTAACCACCACCCAACTGTTTTCCAAAATGACTGCACCATTTCACATTCCCACCAGCTATGTATGAAGGCTCCTATTTTTCCACATCCTCACCAACACTTGCTATGTGTGTCTTTTTTCTTTTAGCCATTCCAGTGGGTTTGAAGTGGTATCTCAGTGTAAAGTTGGTTTGGGTTCCCCTGATGCCTAATGATGTTGAGCATCTTTTCATGTACTTATTGGTTATTTGTTTATCATCTTTGGAGATATTTCTATCAAACCCTTTGCCCATGTTTTAATTAGTTGTCTTTTTATTGAGTTGTAAGAGTTCTTTATATAATCTGGATAAGTACCTTATCAGATATATGATCTGCAAATGTTTTCTTCTGCTCTCTGGGTCATCTTTTCACTTCTTTTTTTTTAATTTATTTTTTATTGGTGTTATCTTTTCACTTCTTGATAGTGTCTTTTGAAGCACAAAAGTTTTTCATTTTGATACAGTCTAATTATCTATTTTTTCCTTTGTTGCTCATGCTTTCGATGTCATGACTAAGAAACCATTGTCTGACCCAGGATTTACTTACCTCTGTGTTTTCTCCCAGGAGTTTTTTAGTTTTACCTTTTACACTTAGGTCTTTGATTCATTTTGCGTTCATTTTTATATATATACTGAGATATGGTCAGTCATGGTTTTGACTGAAGGAATAAAGGCCTGAGGGTCTTTATTTATCTATAGGGTCAACCGATTGGTGTGTTTAGAAAAATGAGAAAGGTGGTCAGGATAGTGGGTCAGGCAGCCACAGCAGCACTCTCTAGCTCATATGGAGAAACAAGGAGGAGCTCTGGCCTGTTTAACCAGAAACTCAAAGTCAGGGATGACCCATACATACTTTTCAGTTGGAGAGACCAGGCAGTAGGAAGGGCTGACATTTTTGCATGGAAGAAGTGAGGTATTGGGAGGTCAGGGGATTATTTCTGCTGTAGAATGAAATAGGACTCCTTCACAGTCCCCACCTGACCCTGGCTCTGGGGCTCTTCGGAAAGGGAGAGACCAGAGCCAGTGTGACCTGCAGGGTCCCAGAATACAGAGAAGACACTGAGTCCATCTCAACCTCCATAGACAATTCAAGGCCAAGTTTTATTTGAAGTGATGTGAAACTTTGTTGCGTATACTAAGATTAAGACAGCTTCTTTGTAGACTTTCTGAATGGAAAATTCTATTAATGTTCACTAAAGCTGAGGCTGCTAGTTTTTCTTTGGGTGCCATCTGTGCTGCTGAGCCCCACCTACTATACCCACTGTGGGGTTGAGCCTGGGGTGTTTCAATGCATCCCTTGAGAAAACCCCGGGTTGCAGAAGCTCTGCCAAAGCCTGGGGAGACACAGAGTGCCACCAAGTGTCTGCCCACTCTCTGCTGCAGAGGACAGCCTCCCTAGCACGTAGCTGGGAGAAGGGTATTTGTGTACAGTGCTTGTGCTCTTGTCTTGTGTACAGTGCTTGCTGGCCTCATGGTGCCTCCCAAGCATCTGGTGCAGTGTCTTCCCCTCACAGGCACTGGGGGCAGATGTGGGGGAAGTTGTCTTCCTACCCCCCTGACTCAATCTCCCTAACCCATACCAGGCTGTGCAGGTATGCACAGAGTGTCCCACTAAAAGGTGGGTGACTGAAAGGGGCAGAGTGGGAGAGGGAATTCAGGGTCGTGTCCTTGCGGGGCATCCCTACAAGTCCCAGGACTGTAGCCCTCACCAGCCTGGCTTTGAGACACAGCTCTTCTTCATCACCTTCTTGGTGATTCTGTGTCCCACCTTAGGGCAAGCCCATTCTTACCCATGCCCGGAGCCATGCCTGTGTTAGCAGCTGGCTAGGGCTGCCATAGCAAAGCTCTGCAGGTGGTAAAAGAGATTCATCTTCTCATGGTTCTGGAGGCCAGGAGTCCAAGATTAAAGCATTAGTCTTTCCGATGTCTCTGGCATCTTCAGCATTTCTATGAATCTGTGTCCACATCTGTAAAACACCAGTCACACTGGGTTACAGCCACCCAAATAGCTTCATTTTAACTTCATCACCTCTGTAAAGGCCCATCTCCGCATATAGTCATATTCTGATGTACTAGGAGTTAGAACTTCAAAGTATGGATTTTGGGGGGATGCAACTCAGCCCCTAGCACTGCCTCTCCTCAATTTCTGGATTCTCAGTCTTCAGGTTGGAGGGGCTCCTGGCAGAGGGAATGTCCTCAGACTGCCCCTGAACTGAGCAGTAGAGCCCATGAGAAAGGCCACATGGAAGCCAGGGGAGCCCCAAGGAGGGCCCTGGGGAGCCTCCTGGATTAGACAATGCTCAGGCTGGTCTCAAAGAATGAGCAGGAGCTGGCCTGGATGGATAAGCAGCGAAGAGTGTCCCAGAGTAGCTGGTGGGGGTTGGAGTTATAGCAGAGCCGGGGCCTCTGGGGGTGACTTGGCGTGGAGTGCAAGGCCACAGTGGCTCAGGAGATGAGGAGGGAGGAGAGGAGGAAGCCGTGCTCTGGTGGCAAGAGAGCAGAAGAAGGGTTCAGGCAGGGTGACACGGCAATGTGCTGTTTCAGGATGTCCCGGGTGTCCCGGGGGCCGTGAGCCAGGAAGGGTGGGACAGGAGCAGAGAGGTGGGCTGTGATCAAAGGAATGATTTGGGCAAAAGGAATGGCAGTGGCTTAGACAGGGGGTTGTGGTGGAGATGGTGGGTGCTGGGAGAGTGGCATTGGAGGGTTCAGATGTGAGTGTGATACACTGGTGTTGGGCAGAGATGGGCACAGGCGGGGGTGCAGGGAACTCCGCTGGCTGCACAGGGAGGTCGAGGGAGGGGTGAAGAGGGCAGCTTCTGTGGGGGTTCCTCTGGGCATCCCCACCTCGTTGCCCTCTCCTTCCCCTGGGGGTCAGAAGTGATGGCTGAACTGAGCTGGCGGGCGGGCTCTGCTTCCCCCACAGGCTTCCTGGAGAAGAATCGAGACATGCTGAGCACAGATATCCTCACTCTGGTCTACTCCTCCAAAAACAAGTTCCTGAAGGAGATATTCAAGCTGGAGTCAGCGGGGACCAAGCTGGGCCAAAGCACCATCATCCAGGCTAGCGCAGGGAGCCAGCTCTTCAAGGTGGGCTCCCGTGGGTGGCCCTGCCAGTGCCTCCTGGGTCTCTTGGCCCTCAAGGCCACAAAGGCCAGACAAGCATGCACAGGGATGACCTATCACCTGGGGTCTCCATTGTTCAGTCAGGGCCCAGAAGTGAGTGTAAAACAGGAGTGAGGTGTCGCTGCTGCTGCTGCATGGACAGTAGTAAGGTGACAGGTGCACCTGGATGTGGACAGGCCTGTGCACAGGCCTGCTTCTGAGTGTGTGGTGGTCTAGTGGAGGCACATCTGCTCTTGTTAATATTATGGTCTCTGTGTATATGTTGTATGTGTATGGTATGTGTATTGTGTGGTGTGTGCATGGTGTGTGTGTTTTGTATGGTGTTTGTGGGGAGTAGGTGTGGTGTGTGTGGTGTGAGTGGTATGTGTGGTATGTGTGGTGTGTGGTGTATGTGGTGTGTGTATGGGTATGTATGTGTATGTGGTATGGGATATGTGTGGTATGTGTGTATGGGGGTGTGTTATAGTGTGGATGGTATATATATGTGTGATGTGGGATGTGTGTGTGGGGGGTGTAGTATATGTGGGATGTGTGTGGGATAGTATGTGTGCTGTGTGTATGCATGTGCTATGACATATGTGATGTGTGTAAGTGGTATGGGGTGTGTGTGCGTGTGATAATGGTGTATGTATGGTGTGTATGTGTGTTATGGGGTGTGTGGCATGTACCAGGGAGTGTACTATGGTATGTATGGTATATGTGTGTGGTGTGTGCATGGTATGGTATGTGTCTTATGTCGTGTGTGTGTGTGTGTGGTACAGGGTGTGTGGTACAGCAGCAGTGGCACTAAGGGCCACTGACCAGGAAGGTGGACAGCAGAGAGCCCCCAGTGCTCCTCAAGGCAGCATAGGATTTCCTGGTGGGATGAGGGTGTGCCCACCCACTCTCTGGCACACCTCCACCCCTTAAGAGTGACTGTTCCAGAAAAGCCCTGCAAATTATCTAATTATCTCCCTCCCACCCTGGGCAGGGAGCTGGGGCCTGCTGAGTGGCTATGGAACTTGGGGTATAAGAACTTGGGCTGTAGGCAGGAGAAACTGTGCCCCCTGTGCCCCACTGGCCACGCTGAGGTGCCCTTCACCTTTCCTCATGCCCCGCCTGACCTCTGCAGGAGGCCTCTCCTATAACGTCAAGGCCCAGGGCCCACCGCGTGCAGGGCCATGTACAGAGCAGGCCCTGAGAGGCAACCAAGGAGCCATGAGGCTTTGCGGGAATTGCCCAGGTCTGGAACCAGGGGAGTCAGGCTGGACCCCCTGCATCACTGAG
Organism: Canis lupus dingo; assembly: GCF_003254725.2. Classification (NCBI taxonomy): domain Eukaryota; kingdom Metazoa; phylum Chordata; class Mammalia; order Carnivora; family Canidae; genus Canis; species Canis lupus. Next base: position 23,877,652 of record NC_064261.1, on the reverse strand, counting down.
CCAGGCTAAACTCTCTACAGCTGAGGCCAGGGTACAGGCTCGTTCTGGCTCTGTGGGACCCCAAGAGCATGTCCTGGGGATTTCAGGGAGCAGGACGACGGTGAGGGAAATGCACGTGATTTTACAAACCAAGGCAACAGGAAAATGCAGCCCATTGTTACTATAAGGTGCCAATGATGGCATCCTCTTCTCAGAAGTGTTAACACATGTACTGCCAACTGATGGAATTTGGCAGTACATACCTTTGCTTGGGTGCATTTAACCTGGGAAGTGTTTGATCAAGGAGCATCACCTAAGATCATCATTGCACAAATTTTGAGACATTTTGCACATAATTTTGAGACATTTTTTTAAAAACTATATACGTATACTACAATGCATACAAAGTGCACTGTAAAACATTTTTTAAAACATACAAAACCAATACAAAAACTAAAAACATAGAAGGGTAGAGGCAAAAAATGAATGTTGTCAGTTCTCACATTCTTTCTCACTCTGGTGTATCATCTTGTACACCCCTCTTGGGAGACCCCACCTCTAGACAGGACACCTTGCCCCATCTTACTCACCAGAACCTATGGTGGGCCAGTGAGTGAGGGGCTGAATGAGTGCAGCCCTGCCTCTCTGTGGGACCTTGGCAGAAACCCTCATCTGGGTCAGCTGTGCCCCAGGCTGAGCTCCCCAGCCCCCCACTTATGCCTCTGCTTCTGCCTGCAGTCTGCAGACTCCAGCAAGCAGCCCTCCACATTGGCAGGCCAGTTCAAGAAGTCCCTGGACCAGCTGATGAAAATCCTGACCAGCTGCCAGCCCTACTTTATCCGCTGCATCAAACCCAATGAGTACAAGAAGCCACTGGTAATGAGGGGAGGCTGGGCGCATGCATGGAGAGGGAGGGGGCATCTACTAGATGATTCTCATGGCATCTAGGGTCACACTACTCCCTTCTGCAGGGTCTGGTCAGCATTAGGGCTATCTACCCCCAGATGGGGACACTGAAGTAAGGTGACCAGTCTAGGCCATTCAAAGGTCAGTGACTGGCAGGACTTTGTATAACCCAGACCTCTGTTGTCTCAGGCCTGTCTCAGTCTGTATGCCCTTGGCCAGGTGCTTTGCTTCTTTGAGCTGATTTTCTCTTCTGTAAAGTAAGAATCGTGCCTGCCTGTGGGGGCAGCAAGGACTGTACATGATGTTTTTGGCAAATTTGCATGTGTAAACCCCACTCAATAAGGGGTAACAACCAGTACTAGGATGGAAGAGGCCGGCTAGCTGCTGGTCACCAAGACCTGAGGCCAAGCACTCTTTGAAGGGTGGCTTTATCCGCCTATGCGTGGGGTGGGGTGGGAGCCTGCTGTCCGCCCGGGAGTCCCGGGTCTGTGGGCTTGGGAACCCCACCCAGAGGCTGAAATACAGGATCCCCAAAACTGGAAGATGCCATATAAAAGGAGATAAAATGACAAAAAAATTTTAAAGGGGAAAAATTAATATTACATGAATTTGATTATATTTTTTGAATAGAATAAAATTATATGAAATTGGGACTGGCCCAGGAAATCCTGAATGTATCTTCCTTAGAGGCACGACACCTCTTAGAGAATAACTGTGCTTCCAGAGGCCCTCTGGCCACCTTCCCACCCCAACTTGCAGAGCTGGTACAGGTGGGCAGGGCCTGAGGCTGAAGTTCCTGTTTGTCTAGCACCCCTGGCTGGCACATTTCTCAGAGACAGTGGGTGTCCCGTGGTGGTTGAGAGGCAGGCTGAGGGTCAGGCAGGCTCAGGGTTAAACATGGCTCAGCCACTCAGGAGTGTGGTGCTGAGCCTCCGCCATCTCTCTTTAAACTGGACCTAAGTATCCCATCATGCAGGGCTGTTGGAAAGATGAAATGAAAAACACTGAGCCCACAGGAAATGCTCAATAAGTGGAAGCCAATTAGTTGCCCAGACTAACTGATGGGGGGCCGTGGACCCCATCAGCAGTTGGCTCTGTGGCCTTCAGTGCTTCCGTGTGGGTAACTGCCTGCTGGTGAGCTTGCCAGATTCGAGGGTGTGCCCCTGGTCCCCAGGCTCGGAGGTTGAAGGGAGGTTGTCCAGAAGCTAAGCAGTATAGACCGAGGCCATGGTGGGGACCCCATATCCCTGGGCAAAGCGTCAGGCCTGTATTCCTGTCTGTCGGCCCTGCTGTCCCTGGATGGGGGGGGGGGGGGGGCAGAAAGAGTAAGTTGGCTAGAATATTTTCTGACACTGGGTATGAAACGCATTTCTTCATTCCCTTAGACTGTGGGAGGCAGAATGGTCTGGAAGCGCTGCAGGGGCGCCCAGCCCAACACAGGCAAGGCCAAGAGGAAATATTTCAGCATGACATATGCAAATAGCTTTTCTATTCGTTTTATATAACTTTGCATATCCTGAGAACGAAGGAAGCATTGAGCGCTCTGGTGGACGTTACAGTTTGTACGGTACCGACTTCCAAGTCCTCGGAAACACTTTTGGGGCTTTTCAGGGACTTCGGGCCAAATGCCTCTCTTCCAAAGAGAGGTTCGGCCAGCCCCGTTGAGCTGTGCTGCGCGGGCAGGTGCAGGAGGCCGAGCGCCCACCGCGCGGCGGCTCAGGAAGCGCCCGGCTCCCGTCTGCCCGCAGCTCTTCGACCGCGACCTGTGCCTCCGGCAGCTGCGTTACTCGGGGATGATGGAGACCGTGCACATCCGCAGGTCCGGCTTCCCCATCCGGTACACGTTCCAGGAGTTCGCGCAGAGGTTCGGCGTGCTGCTGCCCAGCGCCGTTCGCCTGCAGGTGCCTGTTGCACACCGGCCCTAGGACCCTGGGACCCTAGGAAGCGGCAGTGGTCACCCCCCGAGCCTCTGCCTCCTCCAGGCGCCCCAACTCCCAGTTCCCCGGGCCCCCCTAGCTGCCCTCCAGGGAGTGGACTCCAAGCTTCGAGATGACCCTCGTTCCTCCCTTCCTCCCGCTCCTCCCCGGGTGCCTCCCCGGGTGCCCTGGCAGTGAGGGAAGGGGTGGTTCGCACCGGGTCACACTCCCTGGACGAGGCTGGTGGTTGTACGTCGGTTCTAGGAGGTGTCTGCGGTTGAAAGCACAGACTTCTGTGGCAGGTGCTGGAGAGATGCTGTGTGGCTGATCGCTATTTGGGGCAGGAGGTCCTTCCCTCCTGATCACACTTAACCATCCTAAACTTTGGGCTGTCCAAGTACCCGACAGCCACACTGAGGCTCCAGGCCCATGCAGCGTCGTGGCCCCGAGGTTCTAGGTCCTGGGTGCTCCCTGGGCCCAGTCCTTGTTTGGAAGTGCTGGAGCCTGTGTGCTGGCTGAGCAACACTGACTGTGAAACCCAGAGGAGGAGGAGGACTTGAATCCCAGAAAGCACTGGAAAGGGACCCTCTGCTTCCCACCTGGGGGAAGGGGTGCTGCTCCAACTCCACCCAGCCACTCCTGTTTTCTCCTTGGCAGCTTCGAGACAAGGCTCGCCAGATGACCCTGCGCATTGCTGAAATGCAGCTGGGGACGGACAAAGAATGGAAAGTGGGAAAGACCAAAATTTTCCTGAAGGTGAGCCCCCAAACATGCTGCCTGAATTTCCTCCTTGGGGCTGGTCCCATGCCCACCAGGTGGCTTCCCCTCACCCACCCAGAGCTAATGTCATGGGAGCCTGCTCAGGTATGGCCCCCACTCTGAGGCCCCCTGTTGTAGAAAGCCATGCTGGGGGGAAGGGAGGCAGGAGGAATGTGGGGAGGGCTCAGCCCAGCCTGCAGAAGTCCAGGAGGCTTCTCAGAGTGGGGAATCTAAGATAAGACCTGAGGATAAGGAGGAGCTGCTCCGAGCCACCAGGCAGAAGCAAGAAGCAGCTCAGGGTAGGCTTCCACTATCCCTGAGAATAGTCCTCCTCCTCAGTGCCGGTAGCTACAGTCTGAAATCAGGTGGCCAAGGAGGGGAGGAATAGAGTGCCCATCCCTCCACTTCTCCCCATTCCTGGCTGCTCCTTGAGGCCACCATCAGAGGCCGAGTGTATTTCTGTGTCCACAGTGCCCACCTGGGCACATGAAGAGGCTCAGCATCTGCTTGATGGGAGGCTGATGGAGGTAGGAGAGGGCACCAAGCCTTTGCCTCTCCTTATCACTTGCCAAAGCACCAAGCTGCTTTGTGTTCTACAAGGATGGTAGGGACTAGGATGGGACTAGGATGGCAAGCCCAAGGGAACAGCGATCCAGGTGAAGCACAAAGGCAGGCCAGAGAAAGTCATAGCTCAGGGGCAAATAGGGCTCATCAACTCACTTTGAATCCTACTTAAAGGCTGGAAGAAACATATTTCTATTGAAACAAGCATGAGTCTATAATACAAGTTGGGTGACATTTCACATGAATTGTGGGAAATAAAACAGCTTCGGGGAAACTTTTTGCCCGCTCCTTGGGTTCTCCAGAGTGGAAATGAAATTTGCCACATTGAATTAACAAGAAGAGAGAACTAAAATGGGAAGTTCTTCGATTGGGAACTGGGGTATTGTTGCAGCTCCTGTCTCTGAGCCACATCAGGATCAATTTGAAGGCCCCTTCCCCTGCTTGCCTCCTGGGAACACATATGGGAAAAGTCTGAAAGATGTTTCTGGAGACAGAGCCCTGGCCCCAGGTAGGGTGTGGAGATGAGTAGAGGCAGCTACATACCGGATGTCTTCTGTTCCAGGATAACCAGGACACTCTACTTGAGGTACAGAGGACCCAGACCCTGGACAAGGCAGCAATCAACATCCAAAGAGTACTGCGAGGCTACAAATACAGGTGCTGGCCTGGCCCAAACCCCTCTCAGCCCACATACTTACATCTATTCATGGGCTTATCTGCCACATGTATATATCCTCTTTGGTGAAACATCTGTCTGTGTCGTTTACCCTGTTTCTGATCGGATTCTTCGTTGAGTTGTGAGAGTTATTTATATATTCTAGACCCTAGACCTTTGTTGGATGTATGGTTTGCAAATATCTTCTCCCAGTCTGTAGGTTTTCTTATTTATTTATTTATTTATTTATTTATTTATTTATTTATTTGAGAGAAAGAGAGAGAGAGTACAGAGGGAGAGTGTGAGAGAGAAGCAGACTCCCTACAGAGCAAAGAGCCTGATGTGGGGCTCTATCCAAGGATCCTGAAATCATGACCTGAGCTGAAGGCAGACACTTAACTGACTGAACCACCCAGGTGCCCCTAGTTTTTCTTTAAGTCCTCTTAAGTGGGTCTTTGCAGAGCAAAATTTTTAGTTTTGAGTGAATCCAGTTCATCAAATTTCCTTTCATGGAGCATGCTTTTAGTGTCACATCTAAGATCTCTGCCTGAAAGTTTTCTCCAATCTTTTTTTCTAGAAGGCTCTGTAGTTTTACAGTTTACATTTAGGTCCATTTTCATTTTGAGCTAAATCTTGTATAGCATGTGAGACTTAGGCTACAGTTCTTTTTAAATATTTTCCCCAGTGGATGTTGCCACAGCATCATTCATTGAAAAGTCCATCCTTCTTTCAATTAATTGATTTTGCACCTGTGTCGAAATCAGGTGGGCATATTTGGGGGTTTGTTTCTGCATTCTCTATTCTGTTCCATTGATCTATGTGTCTGTTCCCTTGCCACACTCTCTTATTCCCTGTAGTTATATAAGTCTTAGACTTGTGTAGACTGAGTCCTCCCACCTTTTTCTTTTTCAAAATTGTTTTTAGCTGTCTGGGCCCTTTGCCTTTCTAAGGAAAGACCTTATCCATATCTACAAAATATTCTTGCTGGGATTTTGGTAATAATTATGTTATACATAATTTGAGGAGAATTGACATCTCTACTATCTTAAGTTTTCTAATCCATGAATTCTGTTTATTTAGATCTTCTTTGATGTCCTTCACCAATGTTTTACAGTTTTGTTATACATGTTCTGAACATGTTTTGTTAGATTTACACCTAAATTGGGGGCATTTCTTTGAGAAATTATAAATGGTACTGTATTTTTAATTTTGGCATTGATGTGTTCATGGCTAGTCTAAAAATATTATTGATTTGTTTGTGCTGACTTTGTTTCATGCCACTTTACTGAAGCCACTTACTTTTTATGGATTTCTTGAAATTTTCTATGTAGACAATCACATCTGCAAAAGGGACAGTCTTATTTCCTCCTTTCCAATCTTTATGTCATTTATTTACTTTTCTTGCTTTATTGCACTGGCCAGAACTTCCAGTACTATAAGATTGGTAAGAGCAGATATCTTTGCTTTGTTTCATATCTCAGAGGAAAGCACTCAGTCTTTAACCAATCAGTATAATGTTAGCTGTAGGTTTTTTGTAGATGTTCTTTATCAAGTTGAGGACATTTCCTATACTCATAGTTTTCTGGGAGTTTTTCTCAGAAACGGGTGTTGAATTTTGTCAAAAAAAAATTTTTTTGCATCAGCTGATAAGATCATGTGATTTTTTTTCTTGATTAGCCTTTTAATATGGTGGATTATATTGATCAATTTCTGAATCTTGAACCAGCTTTGCATGCCTGGAGTAAGTCCTACTTAGTCATAGTGCATAGTTCTTTTTATATATTGCTGAATGCTATTTGGTAATATTTTGTCATGAATTTTTGCATCTATATTTATGACACCTATAGTTTTATTTTTCTTCATTTGTAATATCTTTATCTGGTTTTGGTATCAGAGTAACATTACCTTCATAAAATGAATTAGGAAATGTTTCCTCCTCTTTTATTTTCCAGAAGAGATTGTGTAGAACTGATGTGAATTCTTCTTTAAATGTTGCTAGAATTCTCCATTAACAACACCATGTTGGCCTGGAGACTTCTTTATGGAGAGTTCTTAATTATAAATTCCTTAATATTTGGGACACCTGGGTGGCTCAGTGGTTGAACGTCTGCCTTTGGCTCAGGGCTTGATCCCGGAGTCCCGGGATCGAGTCCTACATCGGGCTTCCTGCATGGAGCCTGTTTCTCCCTCTGCCTGTATCTCTACCTCTCTGTGTCTCTCATGAATAAATAAGTAAAATCTTTTTTAAAAATTCCTTAATAGTTAAAAGACAATCTAAAGTATACATTTCTTCTTGAGAGAGTTGTGGTAATTAGTGCTTTTTTAAGTATTGAGGTCCATTTCATCTAAGTTGTCAAATTTATATGTATATGGTTATTCATAGTATTCTATTATTATCATTTTGATGTCTGCAGAAGCTATGATGATACCCCGTTTCATTCCTGATATTGACAATTTGTGTATTTCTCTTTTCTTTGTCTGTTTTGCTAGAGGTTTGTCTATTTTATTGACCTTCTCAAAGAACCATCTTCTGATTTCATCTGTTGCTTTTCTTTCTTCCTGTTTTCAATTACAGTGATTTCTGCTCTTTCTATTATTTCTTTTCCTCTTCCAGTTTTGAGTGTATTTTACTCTTATTTTTCTAGATTATTAAGGTGGGAACTTAGACAATGGAATTTAAACCTTTTCTTCTATTCTAGTGTAAAATGCTACAAATCTCCTCAGCACACTTTAGCTGTGTCTCATACATTTTGATATAGTGTTCTTTCATTTTTATTCAGTTCACTTTCAAAAAAGTTTCCTCTGAGACTTTCTCTTTGGTCCATGTGTTATTTAGAAGTATGTTGTCAAAAAAAAAAATAGAAGTATGTTGTCAAGTTTCTTAGTGTTTGGAGATTGTCCTGTTATCATACTGTTCTTGATTTCTACTTTGATTCCATTGTGGTCAGAGACATACTCTGAGTTAAATTTTTTAACGTGCTGATATTTCCCTTATGGCCCAGGATATGGACTGTTTTATTATATGTTCTAAAGGTCTTTGAAAAGGATATATATTCTGCTGTTTGGTGGAATGTTCTAAAAGTGTCAATTAGATCTTATTTTTTGATAGTGATATTGAATTTTATATTCTTGCTAATTTGTTGCCTGGTTGTTCTACCAATTATTGAGGAGGGAGTGTTGAAGTCTCCAACTATAATTGTGTATTTTCCCATTTTTCATTTTAGTTCTATCATTTTTTGCTTCATATATTTTTCAGTTGTGTTGTTTGGTACATACACATTTAGGACTGCTATGTCTTCTTAGTAGATTTATCGTCTTATCATCATGTAATATCCCCCTTTGTATCTGGTTATTTTCTTTGCTCTGAAGTCTACTTTATCTGAGAATAATACAGCCAGTCTTGTTTTATTTTGGTTACTATTTGTATGACATATATCTTTCAGTCTTTTACTTTCAACATGTATTTCAACTGAGTTTCCCATAGACAGTCATGCTTTTAAATCTATTAAGCCAATCTCTGTCTTTCAGTTGATGTAGCTATGCTTTTTATACTTAATGTAATTATTTATATGTTAGACCTTGAGTTTGCTATTTTAGTTTTTGTTTCTGTTTGTTCTCTGTTTTCTTTTTCCTGCCTTACTGTGGATTACCTAAATATTTTTTAAATTCCATTTTTATTTATTTAGAGTGTTTGAGAGTGTATTTCTTTTAATAGCTTTTTTTTAGTGGTTGCTCTATTATTACATGAAATATACACAAATTATGACAGTCTACCAGTGACATCATTTTACCACTTTGAGAAGCATAGAAACTTTATCTCCCTTTATGTCCATTTACCTTCTCCCATTTGTAATATAATTTTCCTTAAATGTTTCCTTTACACACATCTAGAATCACATCAGACAGTGTTACAAATTTTGCTTTAATCATCAAAAATAATTTAGAAAACTCAAAAGGAGAGGAAAGCCTATTGTATTTGCCTATATTGTTGCTTACTATTTCTTTTTTTCTTCCTGACATTCCAAGGTTTCTTTTAACATTTCCTTTTTCTTTGAAGAACTTCCTTTAGTCATTTTTTTAGGATAGGTTTACTGGCAATCCTCTTAGTGCTTTTAGTTTTCCTTCATCTGATGATGTCTTGGTTTCTTCTTTGTTTCTGAAAGATATTTTCACTAACGTAAATTCTGGTATAACAGCTCTTTTCTCTCAATCCTTGGAAAATAATTGTGCCACTTGCTCCTGGGCTTCATGGTGTCTGATAAGAAATGTGTGGTTTCTATCTTGTTACTTTCAAGATTTTTTTGCCTTCAGTTTTCAGAAGTTTGACCATGATGTATCTTGATATGATTTAGTTGACTCTATCCTGTTTGAAGTTTGCTCAGTATCCTGACTCTCTATGTTTATATCTTTTGCTACATTTATAAGCTTTCAGCCATTATTCCTTGTAATGCTTTTTCAGCACTGCCTTTTTTCCCTTTCTTTCTAAGACTCCAATAACAACAACAACAACAAAAATAGATATAGTCCCACTGGTCTGAAACTCTGTTCACTTTGTTTTGGTCTCTTTTCTCTCTGCTTTTCGGACTGGGTGATTTCTACTGTTCTGTCTTCAAGCTCATTGACTCTTTACTCTCTTCTTTCCCTCTGTTGCCAAGCCCATCCATGGAGGTTTTGTTTTTGTTTTTGTTTTTTAGTTATTGTATTTTTCCACTCCATTTTGTTCTACTTTATGTCTTTTACTTCCTTAGTGAGACTTTGTGTTTTGTCATTTGTTTCAAGGGTGTTTATAATTGTTCATTGAAGCATTTTCATAATGGCTAACATTTCTGTCAGTGTTGGCACATGTTGCTTGTTTTTTCTCATTATTTAGCTTCTAGTCTGGGGAATATGAGGTAAAAAGAAAAGCCAGAGGAGTTACCACCGTTACTCCTTGGATCTGAGATCTCTAACTGGCCTGCCTTCTCTCCACATTTCAGAGTCTTCTTATATTTGTTTTATATAAATGTACAAGGTTTTTAGTTGTAGTTAGCAGGAATAATGGGGAAAAGTATGCCTACTATATCTTCCCAGAAGTGATCATCAATGATAATTGATAGTGTTCTTGTTCTTCTGGACAATAAAATTAGATACAAATATTAAAGAAAAGATAGAAACTAGAGTTTCTCAACTTCACCTCTGTTAACATTTTGGATTAGATAAATCTTTGTTGTGAGGAGCTGTCCTGGGCTTTATGGGATGTTTAGTAGCATCCCTGGCCTCTACTCATAACATACCAGTAGCACCCTCCTCCCCCATCCCATAGTCATAGTAACCCAAAATGTCTCTAGACATTGCCAAATTGGGGAGTGGGGAGAATCACCCCCATATAAGAACCACTGGTATAAGTATTAGAAAGGAAACAGATTATCTCTATTTTAGATAATTACTTACTTCAGCCTTGTATTAGAATCAACTGGGGAGATATTTATACTATGTGTGTATACATATACCACAAAATATTAGATAGATAGATAGATAGATAGATAGATAGATAGATAGATATTCTCCAGACCCATTAGCCAAGATTCTGACTTAATCCTTAATCAGACTGGGTAGGACCTGGACATCAATAAATATTGACGTTCTCCAGATCATTTTTTTTAAATATTTTATTATTTATTTATTCATGAGAGAGGTAGAGATACAGGCAGAAGGAAAAGCAGACTCCCTGTGGGGAGCCTGGTGCAGGACTCTATCCCAGGACCCAGGATCACTACCTGAGCCAAAGGCAGATGCTTAACCACTGAGCTACCCAGGTGCCTTCCCCAGATCATTTTTAATATGGTTGAGATCTACTGTCCTAAACCTAAAAAAAAAATCCTGAAAAATTATTAGAAATGATAAGGAAACTCAGGTAAGTGTGAGATAAATGTACATCTATATGCACCAAGCTCACTTCACCAGGAGCCATGTTTTAGGTTACCCCTCTGTATTTAGGCCACTTTCCACCATGCAGAGGGGAGCAGTCTGGTGGAACTTCAGGGGCTGCCCTCCTGCCTTGACCTGCCTCCAGAGAGGCACCCTGGTCCTAGGATTTCTGACCTGGTTCCCAGAAGACACCTGGGCTACTGGTCAGAGGATCAGGAAAAACCTGACAAAGAGTAAAAAGTTGGAAATGAGCTTTATCCCTTCATAGATCTTTGGAAGGAGTGAGGAAAAATTATCTGATTGCTCTAAAAATTGGACTGTCCTAATTCACAGATTTGTGTAGTTGGCAGTAGATTTAAGTTCTTAACATGTGTGTCTTTGGCTTATAAAGCCTTCTGGGAAAGAAATAATGTATGTATTCATTTTCCCCAACACTTCATTATCCCTCTTCCCTTCAAATCATCCCCCCTCCCCAAGACTTTGAAATGTCTAAGGTTGTTACACATTCAGACTTGCATTTCCTCTTCTAGGAAGGAGTTCTTGAGACAGAGGCGGGCCGCTGTGACCCTCCAGGCCAGGTGGAGAGGCTACTACAACAAGCGGAACTTCAAGCAGGTGAGAGGACTCACTAGGGAGACTACTCCAACTGAAAACTTGTTCATGTGAATATGAGAACTCAGGCAGGAAGGATCAGATCACTAACTCACTATAACAGGCCTCAAATGACCAGCCCTCAGCATTCTACATACTCTCTGTTTAGCATCATCTAAGGTGACATGGTCTGTGGGCTTCAGAGTGATCTCTTGCAGAAGTTTGGACGTCTCTAGAGCTAGGATGAGATGTCCTGCTCTGAAATCACATAATGATTGGCTTCTCAATTTGCAAGCAACAAAGTGGGTTGATGGATTAATCTCTGTTTCAAGCTCTGCTTTCTAATTTTTTTCTTAACCACAGGCACTGTTAATGAGTGTATATTCAATGAATGAACTAGAACAAACTTAACCACACCCTATTGGGCCTCACTTGACTGCTTTCCTTTGTAATGGATGTGACTGTGGTGGGAACATGCAAACCAGGGCCAGGAAACCAGGCTCAGGAAACCAGGACCAGATGAGCTCTGAAAGGCTACAGTTCTGTGGAGGAGAGTGAAGGCCTCTGGTTACTGGGCTGTGGAATGATGCTTTGGAGGCAAGAGGAGCCTTTGAGAGTCTGGACAGGAGAGGCTGAAAGGCAGGGAACAGGGGAGCAGAAACAAGATGCACATCTTTGCATTTTGAAATTTGTCTATGTGCTGTGCTCACAAGGATGTAATGGCAGCTGACATGGATGGAAAGGCTACTTAGAAGCCTTGCTTTGCATGCATCATTTTATTTATTATTAAACCAACCCCACATGTCAAGAAGCTGAGGTATTGAGAGATTAAATAATTTTCCCAGGAGCACACAACTAGTAAGCAGTAGAGCTGGGGTTTGAATGCAGATCTATATAACCTCTAGGCTTGTAAGATGAAACATGACCCCACACACCCGGCACCCATTGGATTGGTCATTGAGAAGCCAAGACTCATCCAGGGGCTCAGGAATCGCTGTGCACCAAAGCATGTTTGCAGCATAGAAGTGGATTTATTATTTCCTCTTTATTTTAAAGATCCCAGAAATTAGCTTCATGAAGCAAGCCACAGGCCTCCACACAGGTGCACTAGCTTCTGATGGTTTACCTGGACTGGGCTTTAGGTGTGACAAGCAAGGCCTCTGGAATCCCATCACCCATGTGACATCCAAACCAATTCTCTAATCTGGCCACTTTATTGATTATGCCATTTAATAATACTTATTTAGCACTTACTTGCATGCCAAGGACTGTTCTAAGCGCTTTGCAAGTAATAACTCACTTAACATGCTCATGCTTGTAGATGCATAACATTTTAGCACTATCTCTTTGCCAAAAAGTAGATTCACTGCAAAGCTAATTTGCAAGGTCTCCTGGGGTGTATGACTTGCCTCTCTTTCTCTCTGTCCGTTTGGGAAGGCCTTCTCTATGCTCTTTGCCTTGCTGGGCCCAGGCTTCCTTTTGAGTGTCTGTCCCTTTTGCCTCCACAGATCCTCTTGGGTTTTGAGCGCCTGCAGGCCATTGCCCGGAGCCAGTGGCTAGCAAAGCAGTACCAGACCATGCGGCAGAGGATGGTCCAGCTGCAGGCACTCTGCAGGGGCTACCTTGTGCGCCAGCAAGTCCAGGCCAAGAGAAGGGCAGTGGTGGTCATACAGGCACATGCCAGGGGCATGGCTGCGCGGCGGAACTTCCAGCAGCAGAAAGCCAATGTAGGTGTAGCCCTCCTCAGCAGTGAGGGCTGACTGGGGCCCATAGCAGGAAGGCAGACAGGAGGGGTGAGCAGCAACATAGAGCTCTCACCAGATACTCCCATCCCCTCTGTGTCCAAAGTTATTACTGCAACATGTCCTTATATGCTCTGGGACACCTAGGTCGCCCCCAGGAGCATGGAGGATGTAACATAGAAGACGCATCATGTCACCAGAATGGTCTTATACCTGGAACCTGGAAATTGAGCTTCTTGATCCCCTTCTCTTAGTCTTGGGGACACTTGGCAGGACTGGTCCATCCCTGAACGATGGAGGAAATCAGGGCCAGATGAGCTATGGGAGACCACAGCTCTGTGGAGGAGACGAAGGGCCCCTGTGAGTGGGCCATGGCACGACACTTCTGGGGCAGGGAAATTCCAAGAGAAGCCTTTGAGTCTCTGGGCAAGAGAGGCTGATGGGCAGGGAGCAGGGGAGCGGTGCAGGGTGTACATCCCTGCATTTTGAAATTTCACCCTTGTGATCCCCTTTCCTACAGGGGGCACCCAAGACTCAACCTCTTTCTTCAGAACTCACTCATTTGGCAACTGTGATAAGGAAAAGGCTAGGATGAAGTCTGAGCCTGCTCTAGAGATGAAAAATTGGGTCTGCTGAGCCCATTACTAGTACAGTGGCCAGGGCAAGTAAGACAATAGACCCACAGACATGCCTCTGCTCCCAAGTAGCCCCAGACGGGCCACAGATCAGCCTCACCTGTGCGCTAGTTAGCATGGCCCAGGGGCCCATCCTGGTGGAGCTTTGCTGTGCTTTAAGTAAAGGGGCCAGGTGGGCAGCTAGGTTCTGGGAGCCCCTGGGGCTTGAGGCAGTAGCTCAGGGATCATGTCACAGTGAGGACACACAGGCAGCCTCCCTTCTCTGAATCTTTGATTCTCCGTGGGAAATGAAAAGCCCAGGGTGCTTGATCCCTAGTCACACTAGCTATTCTAGGATTTTAGAAGAAATCTTATTGATTTGAACAAATGACATCGGGGGGAGGTTTAGCTGGGTTCTGTGAGGTGCTTGCCTCCACTGGGCCTGTGGTAACCTTTCCTCCATGGGGTATGTGCACAGGGGCCTCTGGTCATCCCAGCTGAAGGGCAGAAGAGCCAAAGTATTCTCCCCACCAGGAAGCGTAAGTCAATCTACGATACCATCACTGACACGGAGATGGTGGAGCAAGTGTTTGGCTTCCTCCCTTCCATGATTGGTGGGCAGGAGGGCCAGGCTCCATGGCGCTTTGAGGTAAGATGGGCCCTGTTATTGAGGGGTCTCGTCTGGCAGGGGATGGGAGGTCCCCACTCAGTCAGCCTGGAGGCTCCCCGAGAAGCCAAGGCTAGGCTGGGGTAGGGTGGAGGCTGGCAGAATGGGTGGTCAAGTGTGTGCTGCAGTCCTGGGTGAGCAAACAAAGAAAAGGGGAGTGTGAGTTTCTGTGGCCAAATCCTCTCAAGTTAAGCAGGTTTATGACTTATGAGACTTGCTAGAACCTTTAACATACAAATGCTTTGGGGCTTCCAACCAGGCAGCATTTCCCACCCTGTACTTGACCCCCTCTCACAGAGCACTCTGCAGCCGCTGCTCTGCAGAATGTGATGTGGGGGCTGATGAACCGAAGAACTAATGAGCACTGTGGGAGGTGGGGGTGCAGGGAGAGGAAGGCAGGACAGGAGGGCAGGAGCAGGGGCAGGAGGGGAGCCAGTCCCTAGGGCTCTCACTCTGGGCCCCGAGACCCAGTGATCTAGGCACCCCCACCCCCAAGTGCTTATGCCATTCCCCTAAGCATGTATACACACACACAAGCACGCACACCAGGCTGTGTAGTCGGGGCAGCTGAGACCAGTTCTGCAGGAGGAGCAGCCCACCAGGGCCCATGGAGGGTGTGAGGTGGTGGAAGAGGTCTCAGACAGAGGGGGGCGTGCTCCATACTGCACCCAGACAGACCTGTCTTGGGGCTCCCTGGCCCCCAGAGATGCACACCCTGCCAGCTAGCTGACCCTGACCCTCCCTCTCACTGGCACCCAGGACCTGGAAGCGAAGAGCCAGAAGCTGCCCGAGGTTGACCTGGACACGGTCCCCCTGGTGGAGGAGTCTGAGGACGATGTGGACGGGCTGGCCGAGTACACCTTCCCCAAGTTTGCTGCCACCTACTTCCAGAAATCGGCCAGCCACACGCACATCCGGCGGCCCCTCCGATACCCACTGCTCTACCATGAGGAAGATGCTGACTGCTCGGTACCCCGGGGTCCTCCGATTCTTGTGGCTGGACCCCCCCTCCCCCCCCGCCCGGGTTCAGAGGGACTGAGGAAGGGAAGGGACTGCTAGCCCTGGTCCAGCTGAGCCCCCGTCTCCGTCTCCGTCTCCGCAGGCCGCCCTGGCCGTGTGGAACATCATTCTGAGATTCATGGGTGACCTTCCAGAGCCAGTGCTTTTTGCCAGGAATGGCCCGCCCGGCGGCTCCGTGACGCGGCAGATCCGTGACAGCCTGGGCAGGGAGGGCGGCACCCGGTCCCCACCGCACTGCGGGTCCACACAGGTGCGTGCCGGGGGGCGGCGGAGGGGGCAGCGCCCGGGGGGCCTCCGGACCAAAAGGGTGACAAGACTGGGGTGAGGGTCAGCCGCGGAGCCTCTGGCTTGAGCCCAGGAATCCGAGAGCCAGGCGTCCCCCGGGGGCTCTGGGCCACGCAGTCAGTACTGGAAAGTCTCCTAGGCTCTGGGTCTTCGGCGTGACTTGAACACAATTCAAATGCACAGAACGTGAACATGGCAATTGGTGTTGCGGCTGGCAGACAGCGTGCCGAGCGCCGGTTATTCCTCGCCGGCTAATTTCTAGGGGAGCCAATCCTATGAAGAAGGGATTATTAAATTTACTCATTATATGGCAAGAAATCGAGAAGTGAAGTGCCCAGAGCTGGGCTTCTAACCATTCTACTGAATTCAAGGACCAAGTTCTTGACCTGTGGTCTGGCCTGCCCTCTGATGGAAGGTTTATTCATATCTACTTTGGGTCCGAAGTCCTTCCTAAGGCCTCAATTCCATGATGTAATCTTAATGGAACTAACCAAGAATAGTTCAAAGGAATTCCACACTGGGACCGTCCAGCAGGAGGAGCCCCAGGACAACCTATAATTGGACACTATTGCCAATGGGTGGGGGTTTTCCCCACCCTAAGCAATTCTCCAACACCAGCTGGGTGTGCTCCCATGCCTCTCAACTGTGACAGTGTCTACCTGGGGGCAGTGTCAGATCCCAGAGTAAGGGTTCAGTCCTATGAGACCACCCCCCACTTTAGACACCAGTCACAAGTCCAAGCCGTCATCTGTGCTTCTGACCAACAGGCTACAAATCAGGGGTTCCTGTGACCCCCTACTTGGATTTGACTAATTTGCTAGAGCAACTCACAGAAGTCAGGGAACACTTTTTTTAAATAAGGAAATATTTGGTTTATTTAAAAACAGGTACCCAAACATATGTGTCTAAATTTCCTGAGTTTTCAAATCTTGGCCCAAATACCTTGGGGAAAACAGATATACTCAGAGAAACACTTTGCTAGATGACCAGTTTATTATAAAAGGATGCAACCCAAGAACAGCCAGACGGAAAAGATGCATTGAGCAAGGTTTGGGGAAAGGACAGTGGAGCTTGCGTGCCTTTTCCCAGGGTGCCATTCTCCCCAAATTTCCCAAAGCTCTCCAAACTCTGTCCTTTGGGTTTGTGTGTTTTTTTTTTTTTTTTTTTTGGAGTTCAATTTGCCAACATAGCATAACACCCAGTGCTCATCCCACCAAGTGCCCCCTCAGTGCCCGTCACCCAGTCACCCCCACCCCCCCTTCCACCTCCCCTTCCACTATCCCTTGTTCGTTTCCCAGAGTTAGGAGTCTCTCATGTTTTGTCACCCTCACTGATATTTTCACTCATTTTCTCTCCTTTCCCTTTATTCCCTTTCACTAATTTTTATATTCCCCAAATGAATGAGACCATATGTTTGTCCTTTTCCGATTGACTTATTTCACTCAGCATAATGTCCTCCAGGTCCCTCCACATTGAGGCAAATAGTGGGTATTTTTTTCTACTGTTTCTAGTTTCTAATGTCCTTCGGGTTTTTAAAGATTTTTGTTAATTTATTTATTCATAAGAGAGAGAGAGAGAGAGGCAGAGACACAGGCAGAGGGAAGAGCAGGCTCCATGCCCGGAGCCCAATATGGGACTCAATCCCAGGACCCCAGGATCATGCCCCTAGGCTAAAGGCAGGCACTGAACCGCTGAGCCACCCAGGGATCCCCCTCCTTTGGGTTTTTAGTGAGGCTTCATTACTTAGAAGAATAGATCTTTGGCCCTTGGTGATCCAACTCAATCTCCAGCCCCTCTCTACTCCCTGGAGGTGGGAGGGAGGGGATTGAAAGTTCCAATCCCCCAATCATGGGGTGGGTCCCACTGACAATCCTCAGGCAGTTCTCAAAGTCACCTCATTAGTATAACAAAAGACACCTTTGTTGCAGGAAATTCCAAGGGTTTCCAGACCTCTCCGCCAGGAATTGGGATGAAGACCAAATATACATATATATTTCTTACTATAAATCACAGCACACCACCCCATACATCCAGTATCTGGGACTCCACTTAGACACCTGCAGGGTCCTGTGTGCAAACTAACTGCATAGAAATCCAAGGGGCCTGCAGCTTGAGATCCCTTGGCCAGACCTGGTGCAGGACTAACGTGGGAAGTTGTCCAAGTTAAGCCCTGACCCCGGATCTCTAGAAGCATCTATGCTTCCTCAGCATATGACTTCCTCAGACGAAGTGAGCTAAGAGAGGAAGCAGCAATGCCTAGTCTCCTAAGTCACATACCATGGTGGGTGGGAATGCCATGGGGGCACTGATCACTGGGGGCCACTCAGGGAAGGGACCCTGGATGGTGGTCTGGCCACTCTGCACCTCTGGAGGGTGAGCACAGGGAGAAGCAGGACTGGCTTCCCAGAAGTGACAACTCAAGTTTTTCTTCGTATGTACATTTATTAAGCACCTGCTGTGTGCCTCCCACAGGAGCAATGAGCCTAGCCGACCTTGCTCACCCTCGCCTGCCAGCTAGTGTGTTTTGCATTCCATCCCTGTGTGGCAAACCGGTTTGACCCCAACCCCCAACCCCACTGATCCAAACCCAAGCCCAAACTCACATTGAGCTCTAATTTTGGCAGCAACTTCTCATGATACCCTTAGGACAAGGTGGGACTCCTGCCTAAGGAGACTAACCCATCCTAATAGCTGGAGACAAGCCCCACCCCACCCAGCCCAGGCCTGGAAGCCTAGATTCTTCTGATCCTCTGGCAGAGCTCCCATCTTGCAGTGGGCAGAAAGTATTCCAAATCATCCATGAAATTTTCACTGAGAATGACCATGGCCCAGGGTTGTCCTGGGCCCAGACCCGGCCCTACCCTGAAGGACTTTACTGGCAAGAGGTACAGGCTTTGGAATCAGAATGGTCCTGAGGCCTCCCTGAGGGCTGGTTATGTGAGTGGTTCTCTCACCTCCCCTTGCCTCTGTTTCCTGACCCAGAAGTGAGGAGGAGGATGTGCATCTGTGAGTGTTGCAAAGCTCAGCCGAGATGCAGGGTTGCACTCAGCATTGTAAATCAGGCCAGGAAATGGCTGGGAGAGGTGGACACTGGCTCTGCCTAGGTGGCTGTCGGGTCAGCAGCAGCCTCTGGAGCAGCAGCTGGCCTGGCACGCCTTCCCTCAGGAACTGTCTCCATCCACAGAAGTCCAGCCGCAGAGACAGAGGGAGCAAGGACATCTCCTCCATGAAGCTAAAGCGGTCCTCCAAGATCACAAGCCAGGTGAGCCTAGGGTAAGGGGGCCTTAGTCTGCTTCCAGCCCTGCTATTGGCCTGCCACGGGAGCCCAAGCTTTTGCTTCCCTCCTTGCGCCTGGTTTCCTCCTCTGCAAATGAGGAGAATCACAGCTGTCCTGACCACCTCCTTTGTGTTTCAAGGTAACCAGCCAGCTGAATATTGGAGAGGAGGCATTTGAGCCTGATGGCCCCATCTCAGACCGACCCATGTCCAACCTGGAGAAGGTACACTTCATTGTGGGCTATGCTATCCTGCGGCCTAACCTCAGGTCAGTCCCCATTCCCACCTTAGCCCCACCTAGAACATCGGACCCCCTAACTGGCTCTCAGCCCATGGCCATAGCCTTCTCCTCTGCCTGCTCCCTAAGACACCCTGTCCTCTCCCTGCTCCCTGTCCTGGTGCCCACAGCCTGGGTCTGAGTACAGTAGATATTATAACCATTAAGAGTTCTCTACTTGTTCTGTGTTAAAACCCAGGGGTAAAAGTGAGTTTGGGGGAATATATTTATCATGGGGTAATGATAAATTTTATAATAGACTTTAATGCAGGGTCCTGTAAGTAAGCAACTTCCTCTTTTATATTACGTATGTATTGCTCTACAGGAATTATCTTTTCATATAAATTTTAAGAAATCTGTATACTGCTTTCAGAGACAGACTACTATATTTAGAGGCTCATATATTTTGGGTTATTATTTTTTACCAAATTTGGGAAATTTTGCCCATTAATTTTTCAAAGATTTTTTTCTATTTCATTCTCTCTCTCCCTCCCTTTGAATTCTAATTAAACATATGTAAGACCCTTTGATATCATTTCTTAGGTCTCTACAAGTCTGTTCCTCTTTTTTTTCTTTCCTCTCTGTTCTTTTGACTGGATAATTGCTATTGATCCATCTTCAGATTAACTGATCTTTCTCTTGTCTGTGCCAGTCTGCTGTTATACCCACGTAACAGTTTGTTTTTGTTTTTGTTTTTAACTTTCAGAAGTTATATTTTTTAATTCTAGAGTTTATACTTGGTTCTTTTTATAGTTTCTATTTCTCTGCCAAGATTTCCTATTCACTATGAGCATAGTGTCCCTTCAGCAGTGATGATAGTTTTAACATCTTTTCTGCTAAATCCAGTATCTGAGTCATCTTGGGGTCAGATCCCATTGACTGCCTTTCCCCTGGAGAATGGTCATGTTTTTCTGTTTCCTCACATGTCTAGTACTAGACTGTTGCTTCCTTATAAATATATTACTTTTGGGTTGCATCCTAGACACTGAGGATGACATGTTTAAAGACTCTGGAATCTGTTATATTCTTTCAAAGAGTGTTGACTTTTGTTTTGGCAGGTCATTAACTTGGCTAGATTCAAACTCTGACTTCCTGTAGTGAGCAGCAAATGGAATCCATGGTCAGTTATTTTAGCCTTTGCTGGGATTCCTGGAGTCTGCCCCACACATGTGTTGATCAGGGGCCAGCCAGAGACTTAGGAAGATTTTATATGCAAAATTGAGAACTCTTCTTCCCTGGTTATCTTCTTTTTCGTTTGTTTGTTTGTTTAAAGATTTTATTTATTTGTTCATGGGAGACACAGAGAAAGAGGCAGAGACATAGGCAGAGAGAGAAACAGGCTCCATGCAGGAAGCCCAATGTGGGACTCAATCTCGGGACTCCAGGATCACACCCTGAGCCAAACGCAGATGCTCAACCACTGAGCCACCCAGGTGTCTCTCTCTGGTTATCTTCATTCTGGGATTTCCCTTCTCACTTTCAACTGCTGGGTTTGGGTACCCAAACTATGTCCTCTGGTTGTTCAAGTAAATAAGGCTATAGGGTTTAGCTACCTGTATGACTCCAACCCAGCAACTCTTCTAACTTAGTTCTGTTGGTAGTTCTCTCATGGTTAATCCTCCCTGGCCACCATATGCTCTAATATGGCAGGCATGTATAAATTGTGTCCAAATGAGATGCGCTATGGGTTCTCCAAGTACCTCTAGAGGCACTTCCACACAGTGCTGTCCTAGCTGGGGCTGACACTCTCAGTGATCCATTGAGACTTGTTCTCAAATCTAGCCCCTAATTGAACATAGGTGGTTCTCAAATCTAGCCCCTAATTGAACATATCACAGCCTCTTAGCACTGGAATCTTCTGGAATGATGGGGTGCCTGCTTGTGTGGGATCCTATCAAGATGCCTGAGTCCCAGCTTCTTTTGTGGTATCATCTTAGTCAACAAGAAGCTTGTCCATGCTTGCCCACCAAGTGCAACTCCCGGCTCCTGTCCATTCTTTCTCCCATCTGAGGTAGCTTAGAATTCTCCAGGAAGAAGCAGATGCTGGTCTCTTGTTCATAGAGGCCCCTAACTTGTGTCTCTGGGGCATACATAAGTCAAGCACTCTTAAGAACTCTGTCATTGTACCCCATTCCAGTACCCTGGGGTAGGCCAATGGGCTTCTGGAGTTCAGCATACCAGAGATAGGAGTGAAATGGATCTCTACTCTGGCAGACAGCCCCATCTCTATTAACAGTTTTCCTTTGGCTCCAGCTCCAGCTGGGGGCTAAGTGGGGGCTTCCCTCTAGCTCCCCATCACTTGGAGGGAGTAGAGATGGGCCAAAGATCTCTCTACTCTTATGAAGGCCCTTCCAGGAATCCCCTTTCAAAGTTTTCATCTTCTTTTATGAAGGAGATGGCACAGTAGCTAGACTGGTTCTGCCATCTTTTAATAAATTCTACAAGAATATATATCTTTAGAATGTTGAGTATTATCATCTATCCTTGGCTCTGGGATCTTAGATTCTAAAACAAAGCAAATGTCCCCTCCACATCCAGCCGTGCATTAAATAAATGAGTTTTTGCAAGTTTTTATTTAAATTTCAGTTAATTAACATGCAGTGTAATATTAATTTCAGATGTAGAGTTTAGTGATTCATCACTTACATACAACACCTGGTGCTCATCACAAGTGCTCTCCTTAATATCCATCACCCATCTAGCCCATCACCCCACCCACCTCCCCTCTAGCAACATTCCATTTGTTCTCTATAGTTAAGGGTCTGTTTTCTGGTTTGCCTCTTTTTCTTCCCCCTCCGTTCATCTGTTTTGTTTCTTAAATTCCACATGTAAGTGACATGATACAGTATTTGTCTTTGACTAACTTATTTCCTTTAGCATAGTACTCTCCAGCTCCACCCATGTTGTTGCAAATGGCAATGAGTATTTATTAAGTACCTGCTCAGGGCCAGGCCTTAGCCTGAAGTCTGGGGATGCAGATATGAGGGCAACAGTGTCCCTGTCCTCTGGGAGCTCACTCTTTAGTGGGGAGCATGGGAGAAGCCAAACACCCACAATAACTGCTTGTGCTAAGATTGGAGTCCAGTGAGAGCACCAAGGACTAGTCATAATGCCCTCGCTGGGTGGAGTTGGAAGGAGGAAGGGTGTTCACCAGACAGAGGGAGAAGGTAAACAGGATCACAGAGTCCTGAAACAGCCTGAGGGTCTGGAATTTTAAGTGGTTTGTCACAACTGGGGCATGGAGATTGAATTCAATTCTAGGAGTAGTAAGGAGAAGTTTTAAGAAAGAGAAGACTATGGTTATATTTGAATTCCAGAAAGGTCTCCCTGGCAATCACATGGAAGGATAGAACCTGGGGGTAGAGGCCAGGAGAGGGCTGCTGCAGAGGTCCCAGAAGAGCTGATGAGGGATGGCTCAGAGAGCAGGAGCAGAGAAGGGGGGCAGAGAAAATATCCAGGAGACTGATAGTACGTGGCTGGCTGATGGGAGGAGTCCCAAGAGCTTCCAGACTTCCAAATTGGGTGAAACAGTTGATGATCATATGGGTAGAGACTGCAGAAAGAGGAGGTGGCTGGAGCTGACTGTACTAGCCCATGAGAGCTGATGTTGTCAGCCGTAAATATTTTTCCCAACTCTGTGTTCAGTGATATAATGTTAGTAGCTTCACCTTGGCATTGGTGGAGATATTTACAATACAGAAATTGGCAAATGCAACATGAGAGCTTTTTTCCTAGGAGAGTTGGTAGTTCAACATTGACCATCATCACACCACCGAGTAATTAGGAGAAAGATGCTGGCCTCTGGATAATTGAGGCTGGAGGGGCCTGCAGGACCGTTGTGGGGGACGATAGCGGCTTAAGTCAGCAGAAAGGACCCAGGAAAGCCCCTTCCCAAAGAGAAGGCAGAGAGAGGGGCTCATGAGCCTGTGGGAGTGGAAACTGCTCAAGAGGGGAGATGTTAAGGGATTCTCCACTTCTGTCCGTAGTTGGAGGGATGGCTCAAGGTGAGGCAGAAGGTTGGAAGTGACAGTGAGGGCGGGGCCACTGGGGGCAGGGCTGTGAGACCCCTGGGCATTCTCTGCAGCTGCGCCCCTCAGCTGGAGGGCAGGGTGCTGTGAGCGGACACCCCGTGGGCCTGGGATGTGGCAGGGGAGGGAGCCCAGCCAAGGCAACTGGAGGTGAGGAGACTGAAGGTTGCCATGTATAGATGACCCCACTCAGGGGCACAGAAGGAGCCGTGTGCCCAGACGTCACTGTCCCCTCACCCAGAGCCAGCCCCCAGCCTGGCCTCCCTGCTGTGTGTGTCTTTCAGGGACGAGATTTACTGCCAGATCTGCAAGCAGCTGTCCGAGAACTTCAAAACAAGCTGCCTGGCCCGGGGCTGGATCCTGCTCAGCCTTTGCTTGGGCTGTTTCCCACCCTCCGAGAGGTTCATGAAGGTGAGGAGGCCCCGGGGCAGGGGTCGAAGGTGGGGGGCGGTGGGTTACAGCAAGCATGGGTTGGCTCTAGGCTCAGGAGCAGGTCCAGAAGTCCCAGCCCTGCTCCTGCAGACCAGGGTAGGCAGCAGTGCCTCCTGGGCCTCAGTTTCCCCATCTTTAAAAGAAGACTCTGGACCTGGCTCCTTCTGGCCCCTAATCAGGGTCTGCAAGGCCACTTCACTGGTCCCAGACACCAAGATGGCTCTTCGGAGTCGACAGTGAAGTGGTGGGTGAACTGTGTGTTGAAAAGACAAAGGTGTCCCAGGAGTGGGCACTGACTGGAGGCTGACTGCCAGCTCACTCTCTAGTCCTCAGAGCTGAAAATGGACGTGGGGTGTTGACAGGTGCTCCTGAGTACTGGAAGCCCCAGGCCTCGCTGCTTCGATGTAGCTTGGGTTCTGATTGTAAAATAGTATGTAGGAAATGCAGCAAGTCTGAAAAGAAAACACAAGTCACCCCCACACCCAGAGGTACCTTCTGTTCCCTTTGCGGTATCAGCGTCCTACCTGTGATCGTACAAGAAATAATCTCACTTCCTCTTGTGTCACTTCAGGGACAGCAGGAGGCGTGGTCATTGGACCATCTTCCCTGGGCACCAGGGCCACTCCTGACATGAGCAAACTCTTTCAGGCTGCATCTCCTCACAAAATCTCTGTGAGACAAAATGGTTTTCAACACCTTTTGTCAGATGTGTTTTAAATATTGACTCTCCTGCATTTTCACTTATCTCCATAAGTGTCTTCTCATGGTTTAAACTTTTCCCGAGTGCCATCTATGTATATAGCTATCCCAGAGGGTATTTAACTTGCCAGTGGACATTTAGGGCCTGTCTTCCAACTGGTCACCACCATACACACCGTATATAAAATGAGTCTGAATTATTGGGTCAAGAAGTATGCACGTTTTTAAGCTATGCAGTATTTAAACATAGTGACAACCTGGTCCTCAGAAATGCTGTGCCAATTTATATTCCTTCTCATGGTGTGTGAAAAGTGCCCATCTCAACGCACTTTTGCCAACACTGGATATTATTATTTTGTTTTCATTTTTCCCAGATTTAAACTTAAGGTGTACAGTGTAGTGATGTTACATAGGCATATATTGCAAAATTATCACCACAATGAGGTCAGTTAACACATTCATCAACTCACTTAGTTGCAATGAGTATTATGATTTTCAGAATCTGTCTGGGCAGGAAATAGAAAGTAGCTTCCATTCTAAGTGTCTTCCTCCCCTTCCCTTCCTCACCCACCAGTATCTGCTAAACTTCATTGGTCAAGGGCCGGCTGGCTATGGGCCCTTCTGTGCAGAACGCCTGAGACGAACCTATGCTAATGGGGTACGCACGGAGCCCCCCACGTGGCTGGAGCTGCAGGTAGGGGCCAGCAGGGGTGGGAGACCACCAGAGGAGGATGCTGCCGGGCCCCATGGCTCCTCCAGCACCTGCCAGCAGGAAGTGTGTCGTCTGGGCCCCTCCACCTTTCTTGGTGCCCTCTATGGGTCACACCTGGGCTCAGCCTCCCTAGGCATGGCCCAGGTTTCAAAAGAGCCCTCCCCAGGTCTTTAGGGGCCTACCAGCTTAAGGGAAAATAAATCTTAGCCTTACAGTGTGACCGACTACTGAATGGGTAAAGTGTTAACCCTCCCAAGAACATACGCATTTTATTAAGAAGGCAGTGATCATTCCAAGGTGGACATCCTTGGTGACATTGCTGTTTGTGTCATCTGTGCATTCTTGCAGTGTCCTCAGGAAGGGTCATTCAGACATGGGCAGGGTGGAGGGGGTCCAAGGCTCCTGGGAGGCACATGTTTCCTGTGCCCCGTCAGGCCCTATGCTGGGGTCACCTCCTGCGGCTCCCCTTCCCATTCTCGCCCTGCCACCCAAGTCCAGGTCCCCTTCTCCTTCTCCCTTTTCTATCTGCTCTGCACCTGGGCGCCAGCACTGCTTATGCCCTGGCAGCAGCTGTGCGTGCCGTGCTCACACCGTGCTATGCGCACACAGGAACAGTAGCTTCCGTGCACCCAAACAGTCTCAGAGTTCAGGACTTGGAGATTTCCAAGAGCTCCTCTGACCTTCTGAGATTGAATCACTTAACCTCCCAAAGCTCAGAGTTCTCATGTTAAAATGGGACCCCTCTAGCCTCCCCCCACCCCCACCTACAGGCTGCACCCCACCCGTGTACCTCGGAGAGGCGCACAACCTCCTGAGCCCGCTGCAGACGATATTGCTCTTCCTCCCACCGCGGGTCCATCAGCTCAGCAGCCCGCATCGCTGGCCAGAGTGTTCATTGTTCCCTCTGTGCTGAGCTGGGTGGGGCCTCAGCAGGCCTGGTGCTTGGGAACCCGTAGGGATGGGAAGCTGGGGAGAGGAGCGGTGGTGGGGAGGCCTCCAGGACAGAGGGCCTGAGTCTTCGTCCGTCCCCAGGCAGTCAAATCCAAGAAGCACATCCCAATCCATGTCATCTTGGTGACCGGAGAGAGCCTGACTGTCATGGTTGACTCTGCCTCGACATCTCGGGAAGTCTGCCTGCACATTGCCCACAAGCAGGGCCTCAGCGATCACCTGGGCTTTTCTCTCCAGGTGGCCGTGTACGACAAGGTACTGCCAAGTGCCCCACCCTCTCCCACCTCCCACAGACACCCAGGCCAGCTCGAGCCCCTCTACCATGTCCCCCTGGCTACGACTGCCCTTATCAGACGCACACACACAGAGGAAACTTGTCCTCCTGCCGGGACACTCATGTACTCAGCCCAGTGGCTGCGCCCTGGCCCCGTGTCACACATATCTCGTAGGTCCCTGGCCACACCTGAGCAGCCCCCACATAGACCAGGCAGTCACCATCCTGCGGGGAGTCCCCACGTACCAGGGAGCTGCAGACTCCCATGCCCCAGGTCAGAGGGTCCCACCACATGGCGCCACCTGAACGCTCTTGCACCCAAGCCCACAGCCTCCAACACACTCAGGCCAATCCACCAGTCAAGGTCTATAGCCCCTGCATGCCGGCCTTGGACACCAACCTGTACCTTTTCTGGGAGGGGCCCGTAGGGCAGCGTGTGTCAGAGTGATGGGCCGGCCCGGCCCCTGTGTGGGGAAGCCCTCAGACCCTGGAGGACCCGCTGAGCCCCCCTCCACTCGCCTGGTCTGATGGTGGGTGTCCCTGCAGGGCCTGGCCTGCAGCGGTTGCTAACCCCCCTGTCCCCATTCTGGCCTCAGTTCTGGTCCCTGGGCAGCGGGCGCGACCACGTGATGGATACAGTCGCCCAGTGTGAGCAGCTGGCCCGGGACAGGGGGGAGAACGAGCGCCAGTCGCCCTGGCGCATCTACTTCCGGAAGGAGTTCTTCACCCCCTGGCATGACTCCCAGGAGGACCCCGTCAGTACCCAGCTCATCTACCGCCAAGTGCTGCATGGGGTCTGGTCTGGCGAGTACAACTTCGAGAAGGTGAGGGGACCCCGCCGCCACGAGGCGGCCCTGAGACGGACCTGCCGGTCAGCCTGGGGGACCAGCGTGTTCCAGGGCCGGCTGGGCTTCGGCCCCCAGGGAGCACCCCACAGAATGGAGAAGGGAGAGGCGGGAGGCAGGGGCCAGGAATGTGTTCTTGGAGCGCAGGTCCCCGGGCCCTCCGCTGGCTGCGCAGCTGTACCCTCCCAGCCTGGCGCCTTCCTCCTCCTGTGGACCACGGGTTTGCTCAGGTCTTCAGGGTTCGACGCAGCAGCAGCAGGCGGGGGAGGCCTCCCATCAGCCCCAGACCCAGGTGGCTTTACCACAGCAGCTGTTCATGGGGCAGCAGGAAGGCGGCCCTAGAGAGCGCAGGGAGGCTAAGAGCTATATGTATGGTGTGAGGATC
This sequence comes from Canis lupus dingo, assembly GCF_003254725.2. Lineage (NCBI taxonomy): Eukaryota > Metazoa > Chordata > Mammalia > Carnivora > Canidae > Canis > Canis lupus. The sequence goes on along the minus strand of NC_064261.1, from coordinate 23,850,168 downwards.
CAGGGAGGGGAGTCGTGCACCTGGTCCTCGGACTGACACTACACCTGCGTTTGCAGGCCTTCTCGGGCCTGAGTAAGGAGGACACTGCTCTCGGGCTTGGAGCTGGCTGCGGTAACCCTGGAGGCCTGTCTGAAATGGGGCGGTGCGCAAGGAGAGGCAGGGGCAAGGGAGACAGGCCCCAGAGGGGCAGGCAGCTAGGTGACTCTGCAAGCTTTGGCCTCCTGGAGAGAAGAGGGCTGCTGGGCACCTAGAGGGCCCCTGGAGCAAGGAGCCCTGCCCTATGCTGGACCGTGCTGGTGCCTTACATGGGACCCTGCCCAAATGAATCCTTGCATAAGCCACACAGGGGTGACCAGTGGGTAAGAGCACTGTGTAAGATAGGTAGAGGTGGCCCACATTGGCCCTACTAAGACGACACTGTTGGGGCTCCACCAGGGCCTCAGAGCTCACTCCCGCACATTCACTGTCTACCTGAGAGGTGGGTGAGTAGCACGGGGGTCGCCCCTTGTCCTCTGGCAGAGGGCCTTGCAGGGCTTGGGCTGAGGCTGCTGAGAAGTTCCAGCCTACCAGCAGGACAGCAGCCTCCTGGGTCCCATTCGGCACACTATGATCCCAGTGTGTTGGGGAAAGGGCAGGTCCAGCCTAACAGAGGCGGCAGGATAGGTGGCTGCTCAGATTCCTGGTTCTCAGATGGCCTGATTGCTGGCCATCTCCACTGTGCTGGGGCAAGAGCTGGGATGTGGCAGGGATGTCGTGGGGGAGGTGGGCTCTTACACATCCCCCCCTTACTTCCATGTTTGTTTCTGGGGTGTGCAGGAGGATGATCTGGTACAGCTGCTGGCCAAGCACTGCTACGTGCAGCTCGGTGCCTCGGTGGGGAGTGAAGCTGTCCAGGAGCTGCTGCCCAGCTGCATCCCCTCCAAGCTGTACAAGACCAAGCCTCCAGAGAAGTGGGCTAGCCTCGTCACTGCTGCCCACGCCAAGGTCAGCCTCCATGGAGCCTGGGCACTTGGGCTATGTAGCCTCCTTTGGGACAGAGGGCCTAGGTGTGTCGAGGGACACAGTCCTCCCACTGGGCAATGGGAGACTTTGATTTGCCAGGGCGCCTAGCTTTGTCTCGAGATTTCTACAATATCATTCAGTCCAGCTCCCTATCACAGGCCTACTCTACTGTCCCTCATCCCTTCCAGGCAGCATCTTGGGCGAGTTAGGGCAGCTCATCCCTGTCCTCATCTCTACCACAGCATCTGGCTGGGTCTCAGCCTTTTGGCACAGGTGGGCACCCACAGCTGCCAACTGCACACCACACCCAGCCCTCAGTACAGGCTCTGCACAGCCAGGAGGGCCGCCCATCTTCTACCCCTGCCTGGTCAGCCTGCACCATGTAAACATGGCTCCTCCTGGGGGCTCATGCCTCCACCTTCTCACTGACACACACCTGTGTCCTCAGGATCACCCACACCAGTGGGGGTTTCCGCTGCCCCCCGAACACCACCCTATGAGGGGATAGCACCTCCCTTGCCCCGCCACAGAGGCAGCCCTCTCCAAACCTGCCCCCCTCCCCCAATCAGTGCCTCTTTCCGCCCAGGTGCTGAGCTCAGAAGCATGGCCTGAGGTTCCAGGCATGGCTCACTGTTCACCGCTGCTGCCATGGCAGGAGAGCTGTGAATAGGGGGTTTCCCTTTGTTTAATACATGCCCACTTCCATTATCCCCATGGCACTAGGAACCAAGAAAGGGCAGGACAGGGAGGGAGGAAGAAGACAGCACCATGCTTACTTGTTAGGGACTGACAACTCAGTGGTAGGGAGATGAACCCCAAGTGTGTGGTTCAAGCAGCAGGGGCCATCCAAATTCAGAGAGGGGCAGTGAGAATGGCCAAGCAACATAGTCTCCATTCTGCCACAGGAAAAGGGGGTGCCCCAAGAGGGCCCACGGACAAGGGTTCTGTGCACCTGTGGTTTGGAAAATACAACTTTCCATGTCCTGCTCTTAGGGAATCACAGTGCATAACTGCTTACGAAAGGCTCTGACAAGTCCTGCAGTAGAGAAGCCTGATTGTTTTACCCAGACACATTTCCCAGACATATTTGACCACCAGACCTTTATTCTATAAGATGGCGATAGGAATTCTTGGTGATAGGAATTAGAGGCAGCAAAGCCCACTGGGTCATATTTGGTGATTCCCAGCCTGAGTGGATGTGTTTACAGGAGAGAGACCATGGGCTTTTAGGGCTCATATGAAGGAGGGACCACCAGAGGCATATGTGAACCCAAATGAACATGAGTAAGAAGTGGCTTTGTAATTTGGGAAGAGAGAGTTGGGGTGAGGGTAAAGAATTAGGAAATGTTACCCAGCCACTCTTTTCCAAAGTGAACATAGATACACAGAATTTTTTTCCATTAAACCACTTAAAACATCTACATTACCAAATACATCAGAAAACAAACAGATACAAAGAGAAAAGTGAAATCACCAATAATATATCAATGAGATCATTGCTCTTAACATTGTGGTATACATCCTTCCAGATTATGTCCATGCTTGTACAACTGAGATATGAACATGACTAGAGAGAGAGAGAAATAATATACTGTTTCAGAAAGATTTTATTTATTTATTCATGAGAGACACAGGCAGAGGGAGAAGCAGGCCCCTGTGGGGATCCCGGTGTGGGACTTGATCCTGGATCCCGGGATCATGACCTGAGCCAAAGACAGACCCTCAACCACTGAGCCGCCCAAGTGCCCCAATAATATACCTTTTAAAAAATAAACATAGGATCATATCATATAGCCACTTTCAACCTGCTTCTTCACTTAACCACATAGCATGAAGCTGTATTTCCGTATCACTAAATACTATTCTTCATGTTCATTTTTTTCTTTTTTTCCCTTTCCTTTTTTTCCTCTTTTTTCACGTTCATTTTTAATGGCTGCATAGTACTGCAATAATGAATTATAATTCACTGATTCCTGTTGATGGACGGTAAGATCATTCTCCATTTTTCACAATTAAAACAACAAAGTGAACCACTTTGTAGATACAACTTTTATACACTTGACAGTTATTTGCCAGGATAAATTCCTAGATTTCAGAGTGTATGAACATTCTACAATTCTTTTTTGTTTTGTTTTGTTTTGGTTTCTTTTTTGTTTTTGTTTTTTTACATTCTACAATTCTTGATACATGTTGCCCGTCGCCAGATCACCCTTCAGCTATAAGCCATTGATTTGCATTCCACAATCCAGAGCATGAATGTTCCTTAACCACTTTTTAAACAGAAAACAAGAGAAGTAACATTTTATTCAACAAATAGTAAAAAGAAAGTTCAATTGGCCACTATAGCCAGCTATGGACAGAGAGTAGTGGAGATGGGGGGTGGGGTGGAGAGGTGGAGAAGAAGCCAAGAAAGAGGGAGGAAGGAAAGTCGACTAGGGTCTGGTTGAGATGAAGGTCCCTGAGCAGGGGCTCCCAAGTAGGCAGAGAGGATAGACAGAGGTACCGAGGACACAGAGATGCACACCAAGACAGGCCTCCTGCACAGAGCAAGACATAGGCCCATAAGGCACGCATGTGTTGGCAGGAACAGGCCCGAGCACACATGCACACGCAAGCCCCCCTCATAGCTTTCCATGCTGAGGCAGCGAGCTGCAACCTGATCTACCGCCTTCTGGCGTCCTGATGCTAACGAGGGGGCGAGGCTTCCTCCCTTCTCAAAACCACCCACAAATGGTCCTCCACCAAGGCAGGTAAAATAGGGCTGTACCAGCCCCCCCCCCCCCCCCCCCCCCCCCGAGCATCCCCACCAGCCCTCACCAGCACTAACCTTTCTTCAGATAGAAGCTTCACAGAATGGTCCAGCAAATGAGCACCGTGGACATTGGGTCACTAGTTGAAGCTGGGGTTGACTGGGTGAGAGATGGGTGAGAGATGGGTGACAGAAGTGACCCACTGTGTCCCCCTGCAGGCACAGTACACCCAGAAGCAGGCAAAGCCGCTGGCTGTGCAGGAGCAGGTGGTGGACACGGCCCGCCTGCAGTGGCCGCTGCTCTTCTCCCGGCTCTTTGAGGTCACCACGCTCTCCGGTAATGGGATCTGTTGGAGCTGAGTGGGTGCAGGCAGGGTTCCCCATGAGGACAGCTTAAACTTCACACCCCTGTCTCCCTTGGCCAGGCCCCCGACTGCCCAAGACTCAGCTGATCTTAGCTGTTAACTGGAAGGGGATGTACTTCCTGGACCAGAGAGAGAAGATACTCCTAGAACTCTCTTTTCCAGAGGTCGTGAGCCTGATCACCAACAGGTGGGTGTCCCAAGGGAACATGCCCTGAATCTCTTTTTCCTCCAACCTTAGTTCTTGGGGGCTCCAGGAGATACAGGGATAGAGGGAGGTATGTTGTCTTTGGCACCCAGCTGGGGTGCAGGGATGAGGATGGGCATGTACAGTGTGATGGCCGCTGGACGTGGGACCTCATCCTCTCCTGCCACTGGGCTGGCACTACTCTGTTAAGTGCTGTGTCTGCACCCGAGGCATTGTTCTCTTGGGCTTCTCTTTAAAACCCAAGTCCACCTGGGAGGGGGCACAAAAGCTTGCAGCCCCTTTTGGGTGTGCATTCATTTACAGGCTCCTTCCCTTCTTGTGGGCAAGACTGGTCACATGAAAGGTTGAAGACCATCTGAGAGAGGAAGTAAAGGACAGAGGCAGAATGTGTGGCAGGGCAGCCTTGCAGGCCAGGTTGGGCCTCAGATGCCCCCACCTCTATGGTTCTGCATGCCTCCTGTCTTCTGAGAATGCCTCCCAGCCCTTTGGGAAGGGCCTGCCTGTGCCCTGCCAGAGCCCCCCTTGGTTAAAGCATACCCCAGTGTGCCATGACCAGTATAATCATTACCAGTGTGTGGGGGGCACACAGTGGCCACCACTTACTCAGGCTGATCATGCTGGCACTTGTCCCCATGACATAAGATGGGACATAGCGCACCCAAGCTCACCAAGACTAGTGCCTCATCTCAACTCCAACAGTCTTTGCCATATCCTTGTGGTGGCCCAGCACAGCAGCCGCCTCATCACCCACCCAGAGCTGAGCCCACAGAGCAGGAGCTCATCAAGGGACCTTTGAAGCCCAAGGGACCCTGAGCTCTGGATGTCATTGTCCACCACACATGGGAGTCCCTGGGACGTAGGCTGACCTCAGCTCACACCTTGGCCCCACCAGTGCCCCTGATCAAATCATCTATGACTCAGGAGGGTCACCCCCTCTGAGGCTGTCGAGGCACTGGAACGGGGATGGTGGAACAGGCCGTTGGTCATGTTGCATCCTCTGTCCCATCAGAGAGGCGCAGGGTGGGCAGAGGCTGGTACTCTCCACGCTGCACGAAGAGGAGTACAAGTTCATGTCCCCCAGCAGCGTGGCCATCGCCGAGCTGGTAGCTATGTTTCTGGAAGGCTTGAAGGAGAGGTCCGTGTTCGCCATGGCTCTGCAGAACAGGAAGGCCACAGGTGCCCAGTGGGGAGGGGCAGGTCTTTGGTCAATGGGAGGGTGGCTGGCTCATCCCCCTGTCTCAGTGGCCATGTGGCAGGGTTCCAGGAGGGACCCAAGCACAAGGAGGGAGAGGGCCATGAAGCTTGGTGTGGGGCAGCTTTAGGCAAGGCCCTCCCTTCTATAAAATGAGGGGCTAAAGGAAGTGGTCTCAAAGTCCCCAAGGTGAAACTAGTTGAGGACAGTAGCTGCAGGAAGCTCAGGGAAGTCCACTCCCTCCCACTGCAGACAACAGCCAGGCCACCAAACTGAGCTCTGAGTACCATCCCCACAGCCACTTAATTTCCCATTTACAGACAGGGAACTGGAAGCTCAGAGCAGGGAAGCAGATGGTCCAGGGTCACAGACCTTAGGGGTGGGGGACTGAGCCCTGAGCTGGTCTAGGTGTTGGCCACCTTCCCTACAAGCCAGCACTGCAGCAAGAGCTGAGCACCCCTGGGAATTAGGGGGTGCAATGACTGCAAGGACCTCAGGAGGGAGCCGGGTGGCCTACTGGGATGGAGAGAAATGTGTGCTGGGAAACCTCATCCCTGTTGCCCATTACATCTGCCAACTGCCTGAGACAGAGGAGGATGCAGGCTCAGGAGGCCTCACAGCACAGAGAGCAGGTCCCCTGAGGCTGGGGACTGCCCGCCCCTGCCTGCCCGGGCTGTGTGGCCAGGAAGGCCACCACCACTCAGCCTCACAGTGGCCTTGGGCCCACCACTCCGTGTCTGGCTTTCCTCACCTCCTGAAGGAGACAGACCACAAAATGCCAGCACAGTTTCTGGCCTCTGCAGCGCCCTTGGTAAGTGGTGCTTTCCTGCCCCTGTGTGTGACCTGGAATTGCAGATGACACCACCATCCTGCCCTTCAAGAAGGGGGACCTGCTGATCCTGACAAAGAAGCAGGGGTTGTTGGCCTCTGAGAACTGGACCTTGGGCCAGAACGACAGGACAGGCAAGACGGGGCTGGTGCCCACAGCTTGCCTCTACACCATCCCAACGGTCACCAAGCCCTCGGCACAGCTGATGGTAACTCATATGCTCATCTATTCTCAGCCCAGGCACCTGTGGGCACATGAGGATGAGGCTTGGTTGCTAGCTCAGGGGCTCATACCCCACCTTGTAGAAAGCCAGGAGGTCACCTGGGCATTAGGTCTGCTCTGCCGCCCCTGTCATCCCTCTGGGGTGACCACGAGCCTGGCACAGTATCTGTGTACTGACCTGCACAGCGCTTGGCACTTCACAGATGCTCCCACTACAGTGTGTCCTGGGAACAAACCCACCCTTTCCCCACTGTCAGCCTTGATTAAACCTGACCCATGGGGGCCCAGGTCTCCCTACCCACAAACCACTCACCCCAGCCCCTAAAGCCAGCTCCACAGAGACAGGACAGATAGGCATTCCAGTATTCACATATTGAGTGCCAACCGTGTGCCCCATGCACTACAGCACTGAACACCACAGTGACTCTACCCTCAAGGAGCATTTAGGCAAACAATCGATGGCTAGTGTACAAAGTACCACCAAGAAGAAGCACTGGTTGTTCTGGGAGCGAATAATAGGATAGGGGCTTGCCCTGTCAGCAGGGCATCCCAGAAGAAGTGACATTGTGCTGTGGCCTGAGGCAGGTAGGGAACCGGGCAGGCAGGGGCGGGATGCCCCTGAGAGGTGCCCTGGGGAAGGGGAGCCTCGTGGGTCTGAGAAGCCTCCCTAAGGAACAGGAACAGGCTTGGAGACATTGAGACAGTGGTCATGGGTCACACACAAGGTGACACGAGAGGGGTAGGCCCAGGCCTGTACAACCCTGTGGTCAGCCCCTCCCATGGCACTGGAGCAACCAGGCCAGGAAGGAGCCCACAGGAAGAGCCCTGTGGGCAGTGGAACCCATAGGCCTGTGCCTCTACAGAGTTTGCTGGCCATGTCACCAGAGAAGCGGAAGCTGGCAGCCCAGGAGGTGCAGCCCACAGAGCCACTGCCTGAGGAGCAGCCCAAGGAGAAGCCACACACCCTGGAGGAATTCTCCTACGAGTTCTTTAGGTGCCCACTCAGGCCCCCACCAGGCCCTGCCAGCCCCTCGGTGTTCCCTGAAGTTCACAGGGAAGCCATGGAGGCAGGTGCAGTGTCCACCTGGCCTCTGCGGAGCAAGAGGAGGGCAGGGCGGGGCCTGGGCTCTCCCTCGACAGTGCACACATGGGCAGAGAAGGCTTGAGAAAGGCCCTCACACCAGCCACCATCCCTAACAGGGCCCCAGAGAAGGAGACAGTCAGGAGGACCATGTTGCCCCTGGGCCGGACACAGGGCCACCTGTGGGCCCACTCATCCGAGCCACTGCGGCAGCCTCTGCTCAAGCAAGTCCACGCCAATGCCGAGCTCCGGGACCCTGCCTGTCAGATCTTCATTGATATCCTTCCCCGGCCAGCCTGGCCCCGCTCTGTGTCAACCCCGCACGCACAGGCCCCAGCGCCACCCTGTGAAGGGCACGGGCCCCGGGAGCGCAGGGCAGAGGCAGCATCCGCGCACGGGGCTGGTCGGGCCGTGTGGGGCCAGGGCCAGGGCCAGGTCAGAGGTAGCAGGCGGCCAAGCTGGCACATCCTCCTTGACAGCCACACGCATCCTCCGGTACATGGGTGACTACCCATCTCGACAGGCTTGGACCTCCGTGGAGCTCGCCGACCAGATCTTCTCGTTGGCCCTCCAGGAGTCAGCCCTGCGGGATGAGGTCTACTGCCAGATCCTGAAGCAGCTGACACACAACACCACGAGGTCTGCTGGGGACAGGGAGGGCCCGAGGGCACCAGCTCGTGGGGGCCGCCAGCCTGCCCGGCCCTGACAGCAGCACTGAGAAGGCTGCGGCCCTCATCCGTCCTGCGCCTTCTTGGGGGTGGTCAGAGCAGGGAGGGAAACGGACCTGCCTTGGTCCCTGCCTTCTCCCGCCCTTTCTCCTCTGTGACCTGGCCATGTCACGGGCTCTCCAAAGCTCAGTGCCCCCCTCCATAAAACGGGCACGATGGTACCCCCACCCCATTTTATGCATGTGAAAACCTTTGGAGGCATCAGGCCGCTGGGCAGCAGCTTCCTTGGCTGCGGCCTTGGGCGGGCCTCACACCCCATCTGCCCACTGGCCCAGGCCTGTAGAGGATCCTTTCTGAGCTCATAGGCATTTCCGCCTCCAGGTACAGTGAGGAGCGGGGCTGGCAGCTGCTGTGGCTCTGCACTGGCCTCTTCCCCCCGGGAAAGGCGCTGCTGCCTCATGCTCAGAAGTTCGTAGACACGCGGAGGAAGAAGCTATTGGCTCCCGACTGCAGCCGGCGCATCCAGAGGATCCTGAGGTGAGCCTGCCGGCTCCCTGCCCTTTCAGGAGCATCTGCCTATGGATGCTGAGGGGCCCATCTGGCCCTTCCAGGGCTTGTGGTCCAATGGGGACACCTGTCCATGAAACCAGGTTCTGTGTCCTCTCCAGAAGCTGGTGTCCACTTAAGGAGACAGGCCCAGGCCCCCAGCAACCTGCACAGAAGCCAGGAGCGAGGTTCTGAAGGTCTGACAGGCCTGGATGGTCAGTGGATGCTGCTGGCAGGCTGTCTTAGCCATGGGCTCTTCCTACCCTAACAGCTGCCTATTCAGGGCACAGGAGGAGCTGCCTGGAGGCCAGAGTGTGATGTCAATGCCCCAAGCCACCCAACTCCCCACCCAGCCCAGCCAAGGGTGGCCAAGATGGGAGGCCACTCCCTGCCAATCGATGTGGCCAGCCCTCCCATAGTGGGGCAGTTCTTCCTTGGCTGTCTTGATTCTCATCCACGCCACCTGTCCTGTCCAGCTCGGCCTCCTGTGGCTAGGGGAGATAGTGCTTCGGCCATGGTCATGGAGGGGGAACTGGGTGCCCTCAGAGAAGCCCTGCGGAGATGCCCCCACTGTATGAGAATGAGAACCCAGGTCTCCCTGGCACTGGTGCTCTGCCCAGATCCCCTTCCCATGTATGTCCTGGCCTCCCCAGCCTCCTCGGAGCTGCAGGGCACCTGGGAAGTGAGTCCAGGCTGGCCTCTGAGCCTGGAGTGGGGCAGCCCCTCTGTACCCCATCCTCTACTGGGATTGCAGAGTTATTTATTGTTTGTGTCTGGCACATAATTTAGCTTGGAGGTGGTGGCTGGGGCCTGGGCCGGGCTGGGATGGCAGGGTGGCATGCTCAGCGTCATCTCACTCTAGGACAGGACCCCGGAAGCAGCCCCCACACCCAGTGGAGGTGGAGGCCATAGAGCAGAACATCTCTCGCATCTGCCACAAGATCTACTTCCCTAACGACACTAGCGAGGTGAGCCCCTTACCCCACCCCCGCCTGAGTGACTGGCTGCCCAGGCTCTTGGCCTGCAGCCCCCAGCAAAACCTCCCCACCTTGGTTTCCCACGGAGAGCCAAAAGAAGCTGACTGACACTGTTTTCCAAGTTAGAGTAGGCCTCTCACCTTCACTGTCTCCTTCCCCACCCATTAGACATGAACTGAGTGCCCTGCACCCTCAGGTGCTCAAAGCCAGCACAGGGAGTAGCCACCCCAGAAGGGGTGTTGCTAGTGCAGTGGCAAGTCCTAAAGGAATATGGGACACTCTGGGCCAGCACAGAGAGGGGCTGTCCCAGGGGGAAGGTGGTAGCTGTCAGCAGAGCAGGAAGTCAGGAAAGTCTAGAGAAGGCATTCTGGCCAAGGTTCAGGAGTGAAGAGGCCCTAAGGGTGGGCATCGAAGCTGGGTCCTAGGGCAGAGGGCTCCTGTAGGCTTCTGACCCTGTCCTGGGGCATGGAGGAAGAACTGCTGTCATTGGGGCTGCCTGGAGACCCAGCCTCTGTGGGCTGTGGGAGATGGCAGAGGACAGGTGAGAGGGAGAGTCCCTTCGACCCCAGCTGTGGTAGAGAGTCCCCTCCAGCCCAGTGGCAGCAGTGAGGTGCAGAGGAGGGGCCGAAGAGCATGCTCCCCTGCCGGCTCCTCCTCCCCCCACCCGCCCCGCCCCTGGCAGCATGGCCTTTATCATCTTGGAGCCAGTGGGTCCCACAAGGCAAAGTTCCCACAGTCTGGCTACAGGGCTCTCAAACCAAGTTCAAAAGGCTGAGCCTCCTGGGCCCTCAAGACAGTGAACTCTGAACAACATAAGCATCTGCCCAGTTTTCTAGAAGGGAAGGCTAAGGCATGTCCAGACAGTCTTTATTTTTTAAAGATTTATTTATTTATTTGAGAGAGAGCAAGAATACATGAGTGGGGGAGGGGCAGAGAGAGAGAGAGAGAATGTCAAGCAGACTCCCACTGAGTGTAGTGGGTGCAGGGCTCTATCCCACGACCCTGAGATCATGACCTGAGCCAAAATCTCAAGTCAAACACTCAACCAACTGAGCCACCCAGGCGCCCCCCGAGCCCGTCCTTAGGAGAAACAGCACCAGGCTGTGAGGGGTCATGCCAGGCGGAGCCTCATCCTGAGACCTTCATGTACTGCTCTCTGCCCAGATGCTGGAGGTGGGCACCTACACTCGGGTGCGAGATGTATGCCAGGGCATCGCCACCAGGCTGCAGCTGTCTTCCTGGGAAGGCTGCAGCCTCTTCATCAAGATTGCTGACAAGGTGCAGTCGGCGGGGTGGGCCAGGGGTGGCGGGAAGGCAGGCAGATGTCTGGGGTATGTGGCATTCTCCCCCGTGTCCTGGGCCAGGCCCCGCACTGCACACAGGCTGGCAGGATAAAAGTCGGTAGGCTTATGGAGCAGCATAATGGGGGGACAGGCCCCCAAGACAGAGAGACCCAACGCTGAGGAGCATGGGGCCTCCCAGGCCATAGATGGGCTGGCTGGACCCAGGTGCTCCGCACCCTCCAGGAGGGCACTCCCCAGAAGCCCTTCTACTGCACACCCCTCTGCCTTCCTCCCCATCCACCCCAGGTCATCAGCCAGAAGGAGGGAGACTTCTTCTTTGACTCCTTGCGGCAAGTGTCTGATTGGGTGAAGAAAAACAAGCCCCAGAAAGAAGGTAAGGGGAGCAGGGTAGGGGTGAGGAAGAAGGGATGTGGCTGGGGTAGAAGAGGCAGGGAGAGAGGGGACAGTCTTCCTCCCTGTGCCAGGGTCAGAAGGTTTCCCTGGCACCTGTTGCACGGCCCCTGCCCATTCATTCATTCATTCATTCCCCTTATATCCCCTGAGTCCTGGGTATGGCTAGACCTGGGGCCAAGTCTAGAACAGATGGCTGGATGCAGGGTCATGACGGCTGTGTGTGGGGCTGACTCCCACAGGGAGGTCCGGGAGCATCCCGGCCAGGATGGCCTCTACGCTATCCTGAAGGATGAGGAGGAGATGGGGGTTAGGGAGGAAGAGGGGATGAGGCTTTCCAGCAGGAGAGGCAGCAGGAGCAAACACAGCAGTGATGTAGGGGGGCGAGGTGCATCGAGGCACACGTGCTGCAGGCAGGGTGAGGGGAGGGGGGCAGCAATGCCTCGGCCACAAAAGGGGGTGGGCAGCACAGGTCCAACAGTCTGCTGGGTCACAGGACAGCCTGGGTGCTCAGTAACCCACTCCTTACCCCATCCGCCCCTGCCCAGGGGCGCCCGTGACACTCCCCTACCAGGTGTACTTCATGCGGAAATTGTGGCTCAACGTGACCCCGGGGAAGGATGTGAATGCAGACACCGTACTTCATTACCATCAGGTACCCAGGCAGGCTCCCTCCTCATGGGTATTTGAGTCCAGCTTTGATCCCTCACACACCTGCCCTGAGCGGCAGGAGAGGAGGCAGCAGGCCCACAGCCACCTGGCTCCAGGACACCCCTCTCTGCAGGGGCTTTTGAGGCCCTTAGGCCCCATGTGTGGGCAGTCTGAGCCCCTGAGAGTTCTGCAGCCAGGAGCAGAGGGACAGCAGCCCTCGGGAGGTGACTGACCAGCACCGGCAGCATGATTGCTGAGAAGGGGAGGGGACAGAAGATCCCAACCACACAGGGCAGGCCACCACCTCTATGGCCAGACATCAGGAAGCCCTGCCCTGACTTGGTGGTCATTGCCCCTGCCCGAGACCCTCCCCCATGGGCCTTAGGCTTTGCTGGCTCTGTCTCCTGACCGGGGGTGAGCCAGTACCTCTGCCGCCTAAACTCAGAGGGTTGGGGGCAGCAGCCTAAGCCAATACGTCCATCACCCAGGAGCTGCCCAAGTACCTTCGTGGATTCCACAAGTGTTCACAGGAGGATGCTGTCCACCTGGCCGGCCTCATCTACAAGGCCCAGTTTGACAACAACCGGTCCCAGCTAGCTAGTATCCCCAAGATCCTGAGGGAGCTTGTGCCTGAGAACCTGACACGTCTCATGTCCTCCGAGGAATGGAGAAAGGTCCTTGATGGGTTTGGGGAGGGGGCCCTTGGGTCCATGGGTGCCAGGCCCTGCCTAGGCAAGATGAGCACGTTCTGGACATGGAGGGCATGCTGTGCCTGCAAGTGTCACCCCTTCCCCATGCCGTCCCCAGTACATCAGAGACTGATTCTCTGTGTGTGGAGGACACACCAGGCTCTAGGAGCCCCCCAGTCTGGCCGCAGGCATCGAGGTGCAGCTTTGGACTAGGGCCCCAGGGACCCTGTGCGAAGGCCCTGGTAGGGCACTGGCCCCACTCAGGTGCTCACTGGCCCTTACCATCCCCCAGAACATCCTTCTGGCCTATGACAAGCACAAGGACAAGACAGTAGAGGAGGCCAAGGTGGCGTTCCTCAAGGGGATCTGCCGGTGGCCCACATTTGGGTCTGCCTTCTTCGAGGTGAAGGTAGGCCTCACACAGCCCTGCCCCCAGCAGCCTGAGTGTCTCTTTAAATACACGCCAGGGGAGGGCCTGGCCACCTGGCCTGGAAGGAGGAGGTGTGCACGTGAGTGCACGTGTGTGTCCCAGGGAGGTGGCCCCCGGGCTTCCCCGGCTGGGCTGTGACCATTGTGCCCACCCCACCCTCCCCAGCAAACCTCGGAGCCTTCCTACCCAGACATCATCCTCATCGCCATCAACCGGCACGGGGTTCTGCTTATCCACCCCAAGACCAAGGTAGCAGCAGGGCCCCGGGGGGGGGCGGGTCCAATTACCCTGCACAGGTGGTATCCCCTGCCCTCCTGTCCCCCCTCACATGGCTCCCCAGGCTCTGGAGGACCCCAGGACAAGCTCCTTCCTAGGGCGCCTAGGACCCCTGGGCTTCAGCTGTGTCCTACTCCCCCTGGCCCACTCTGTCCCCAGGAGCTGCTCACCACCTACCCCTTCACCAAGATCTCCAGCTGGAGCAGCGGCAGCACCTACTTCCACATGGCACTGGGGAGCCTGGCCCGGGGCAGCCGCCTGCTGTGTGAAACCTCTCTGGTGAGTCCCAGGTCCCTTCCCCTCATCCAGACCTACAGGACGCAGAGGCCCCAGGGACTACGTTTCCCCAACCCTGACCCCAGACTGCCACCAGGCAAGTCGCTCCCTGTGAGGGCCTGGCTTCCTGTGCCCAGGGTGAGCTAGGCCAGGCAGGGCCGTCAGAGTCTGGAAGGAGGAGCAGCAAGGAAAAGGCTGGGAGTGTCAGCCAGGGATCATGAGGGAAGGCCTGGCGTGGGCCCTGTGGTCCTGGGCACTCTGAGGAGGGAGGCAGACTCTGTTCTCAGCAGCAGGAACCCTGTTTGCACGTCACCTCCCTGTACAGGGTGTCCTTGAGGCCGAAGGGAGGCACTGCCACTGCACCTCACAGCCTCCAACCCCCCTTCCCCTGTCCAGGGCTACAAGATGGATGACCTGCTGACCTCGTATGTGCAGCAGCTCCTGAGCGCCATGAACAAGCAGCGGGGCTCCCAGACCCCGGCCCTGGCTGATCCTTAGCACTGGGAGCTGACCTGCCCACTCACTTCCCCTCCCCAGTCTGGGGTCCTCGTGGCACTTGCCTAGTACGACTCCTTGGCCCAGGGCCTACACTCTGCAGACAGCCCTTTCATGCTGCTCTCCCCCCAGAACACAGCTCCACTACCCTCAGCACACCAGGCAGGTCTCCTCTCCTGAAGGTGTGACCATGGAGGCCAAAGTGGGGAGCCCAGGACAGGGCTGGGAGTATCGGGCTCCAGGCTGATGAGTGGATGGCTGAAAGGACTCCCCCAAGAACGTTCAATAAAAATTCCTGAAGCAGTGTGCAGTGTGCTAGTGAGAGAAGGTGGAGCAGGAGGGTCAGGTGGGCAGGAGGCCTAGGAGGCACTGGCCAGCAAAAGGACTCTTCCAGAAAAAGCAAGTCACATTGTGACTTCTCTGGGGACACCCGGATGACAACCCCATTCTCAGAGAATGACTTCATCCGTTTCTCTCTCCTCCCTTCCTCTCCCTTCCTCCCTCCTCTTCCTGTGAGGCCCCCCAGCATACCTTTCTCCTTCCCTCATGGGGCACTGGGATACATGACCGCTGCCGGGAGGGCCTGGGGTGGGTGCGGCCAGGCCTGCCTGCTCTCTGGTTGCTGGCTTCATGCTAAGGCCAGTGCCCAGGCAGGAGCAGAGCTGGATGCAGGGCCTTAGCGGCCTGGGGTCATCCCCACCATGCTGGCCCGCTCCATCCTACCCACCCATCCTGCCCACCCAGCCAGCCTTCATGGACTGAGGGTTTCTGGCTGGACTTGTTTCCAAGGCCTGACAGCAGCCTGCCCCTGAGAACAAGGACTGGATCCCAACTGGACCTCTCTGTCACCTGTCTTGTATGGTGTCTGCTTCTCTAAGCATTCAACACCCTCAAAGCAGTATGTCCACAGGGGCTGCTGCCTCACGTCCTCACTCTCATGTCAAAAACCAAGCAAGCCATGTGGTCGTGTAAATAAGCCTTCATTCATTGTGCAAGCACCACATCCTGTGCTAGCCACGGAGGAAGTGTCCTCCCTGGAGGGTCGGAATGAGCCACCCACCCACCCGGAAGTGAGTGGGAGGATGAGCCTCCCACTACCTTCTGCCCCCTGGCCAGCTGCACCCAGAGGATCAGCATGTGCCCTTGTGGAGGGAGCAGGGAGCCTGAGGTGCTATGGGGACCACAGAGGGGCTTGGGGGAACCACAGTGGCTGCTGGCCCAGAGTGGAGTAGCCAAGGCCGGATTTCAGGAAGGAGGCTTCCTGAGTGACAACAAGGGTGGGGGTGGAGTCCTTGTCCCTCCTGATGATTTGAGGGGTACAGTGGCAAGATTTACCGACATGGTTTAAGCACAAGGATCCTAATTGTTTGCGTGAGCATGTGGCCAAGGGTGAAAGGGTGGTCGCCAGAGGCCCCCATCCTCATGGTCAGGGTCACAGGGCTGGAGCAGCCGCCTGGCTGTGGCCCCCAGGGCCATTTGTGGAGAGTGGGACCACCTTGGGGTGGAAGCTGGTCAAGCTCCCACGCAGGAGGACGTGAGCTGCCGGGTGCCCCTGCAGGAGTGGGACAGATCAGGACGAGCAAGGCTGGGAGCAGTGGCCCATGACCAGGGCCAGGAGACCCCAGGCGCTGAGGCTCCCATGTCCCCAGAGGACCTAGAGCTAAGGCTTGTGGGCACAGGCCTGTCCTAGGCTCAAGGCCCCTGCATCTGCCCTATGCCTTTGTAGAAGGAAAGAGAGGAGCCCATAGCAAGGGAGAGAAGAAAGGCCTGGGGAGGAGACAGAGATGAGGGATTAGGGGTAAAAGGGGGGTTAGTGAGCAAAGAGAATGGGGAGGAGAGGGAAGAGGGGAAGAACCGGTGGATGGGGGAGGGAGGGAAGGAGAAGAGATGAGGGGGGAAGAAGAGGGGAGGAAAGAAGGAAGGAAGGGGAGGCCACAGACAGGGAGCAGAGATGCGGAGTGGAGGCAGCAATGGGAAGGGGCACCAGGAGCAGGGTCACTAGCAGGTAGGGGGCCATGGAGGCAGAGGGCAGGCAGGAGGTCCCTCAGGCGGAGTTGAGGCCCACAGACTTGGGGTGGGCCTTGCGGGCAGCCAGCTCCGACAGCTTCTTCAGCCGCTTCTTCAGCTCCAATGGAAACTTCTCGTAGCATCTCTTGCACACGGGCTTCATGTCGAACTCCACAAACTTGTTCCTGGGGAGGAGGTCCAGCAGTCAGGAGGGCTCCTGGCCCCACCAAGTCAGGCTCTGCAGAAGCAGAGCCCCGGCCCCTAGCAGTCCAGGTTGCGGGGTGAGCTTCCAGCCAGAGGTCACGGAGGATGAGGAAACAGGCTGCCAAGCCTCCTTTCCCTCCCAGAAGCTTCTGATACTCCAGAACCATCCATAACTCCCCGCTGTCCTCAGAAACCCGGGTTCTGTCTCACCTCACAACTCCAGCCACTCTGCACCTCCTGTGGCTTCCTGGAGGAGCCAGTGGTTGGACTCCTTGGCTTCAAATGTGCTGTTCCCTGAGCAGAATGCCCTTCCCTCGCCAGAGCCCAGTGTCTTTGCTGGTGTATTGGAGGCTCGCCTCCCCCCAACCCTCACGATGTCCTGGGGGCCCTGGCAGCCCCAGGCCCCGACCACAGCAGGCTTTCTGGAAAAGCCTGATGAAGAGCCCAGGGGAAGCCCACTCAAATGTGAGCTCCCATGGCAGGCTCCAGGAGGAAGACACGGTGCAGTCCCCTGTCTGCCCACACTGGGCCCCCCAGAAGGCCGGCACCACTTACTTCAGGGTGAGCTTGCTGTTGCAGGTGGAACAGGAGAAGCAATTCACACACCAGGCCTTGTTGAGGGCTGACACCACTGCGAGGGGCAGAGGCAGGCAGGCTCAGCAGGCCCAGGCTGGGTGGAACCAGCTGGGCCTGCAGCTGCAGGACTCATGTGCCAGAGGGAGAGCAGACACATGCAGGGGGGCAAGGGGGGCACAGGCCAGGGACAGAGGATCCTTACCATCGCCCTCAATCACATGGCTGCAGTTATAGCAGACGTCCCCAAAGAGCTGTGGACGTAGCAGGTGTCAAACTTGTGGTGGGCAGTCACGCCCTGGCGCAGGGCCAAGGCTGCCACTGACCCCCATCCCACCCCCCAACAGCTGCTCTCAAGCATCCTCCTCAGACTCCTGGGCCCCTCCTGCCAGGGTGCAGCCTCAGGCCTGAAGTGAGGGCACCCCTGGCTCAACAGAATCACCACCCTGGGACAGACTGCAGGCTGAGGCGTTGCTCCTGGGGAGAACCCCACTACCCCTGCTGGGGTCCATGAGAGGGCACGCCCCAGGGCCTAGCCCCTGACCTCTGTGGCACAGCCACTGGGCAGCTCTGCAGACTGGGAGGGAGGAGGACGGCGGCACCATCACTCCCATGAAGCTAGGATGCTCACGGCCCTCTCATTCAGTTCCCACAGCACGTCGGGGCCAGAGTCTCCCAGGACGCCCAGCACACGGCCTGGCCTTGGCACCCAGCACAGGCTCTGAAGGGGCCACCCTGGTCCTCTCCTGCCCCAATGGGTGCTGGCTGTGTGCCAGCCACTCATGCCACCTCGCCTCCCTGAAGGCCCCCACTGCCCCCGGCCGCCCCCTGGCCCCGGGCTTCACAGGCCCTGCCCGTCCACTGTCTGCCCCCAGGCCCCACCTGGTTGTAATGGGTCTCACAGTAGGCCAGGCCCTTCTTCTCATAGTGCCGGTGCCCCAGGAACGGCTTCTCACACTTGGCGCAGACAAAGTGCTGAGAGGAAAGGGGACAGCAGGGCAGCTGAGGGCTGGAGCGACCACCCCAGGAGGTGGAGGGCCACCCTGGAGTCAGAACTGGCAGGCGGCATGGACCTGCATGGACTGCCCGCAAGGCAGCCAACCCCACTCCTTTCCTAATGCTCAGTGACCCAGCACCATCCTGTCCAGAGCTGCTCTTACCTGCCGCAACCTCAGTGCCAGCTGCCGCGTGCTGGTGAGGTACCTGTGGCAGGGTGGCCCTCTGGGGGGCCTGCTCTGTTATGAGCATGGTGCCTGCCTGTGTCAGGGGCATCCCCTACAAGCCCCGGAGCCACTGAGCAGCGTCTTCCCATTCACATGGTGTGTGGGGATCTGCCCTCCTCACCAGGCTCGGGGCCAGGGCCTGCATCGGAAGCCTCCCAAAGAAGCCACCCATGGCAGGGCTTCTGGGGGACAGACTAGTCAGGGCCCCAGGGAACACAAGCCTCCCTTCCAACGAGTGTCTGCAAGGCCATCGGAGCCCACAGCGTGGAGGCGAGTGTTCCAGGTGCCCCAGGCACACACACCTGAGGAGCTCCACCAGCAGGTGTGCCCAGCTTCTGTATCTACATGAGGCTGTACACAGCCAGTTCTGTCAACCATAATGCCAGATGGTGCCTTTAGGCAGACTGTCCCCAAAGTTTTCTCGTGACTTCGGAATCTTCTAGAAGGCCAGGAGGGGAGAGGAAAGTAGGTGGATGCAGCTGCCTGACCGTGGTCTGTGCCTTAGGTCTACTGGCTCCTGCGGAGGCCAGGGACAAGGAGGGGCAGCACCCAGAGGAAGAAGCAAGCCGAGTGGCCTGGCAGTGGGAGTGTGGAGGAGCTGCAGGGCCGGACTCCAAATATAACAGTGAGCCCACCGCCACCTCCTGGCCTCGCTCACCTCCACATGCCACTGCTTGCCCAACGCATTGACCACACGGCCTTCGATGGGCCGGCGGCAGGCCCCACAGATAGGGACGCCCATTTTGTCATGGCAGGGCAGGCAATACAGCTCTCCCTTCAGCTCTCGGGCCTCTGCGGTCAGCTCCTTCCTGGAAGATAGAGCAGAGCCCCAGGTGACACCCCTGCCCCTCTTCAGGGCTTGCACTGGCACGGGCAGGTCCCCCTGGCCCCTCCAGCCCTGGGGAGCAGCTTCTGGAGAGGCGCCTCTCTGGTCCAATAGAGTGCCTGGAGCAGACGGCTCTTTGATCCCTGGTCCCTTCGAGGACTTCCTGTGCCCCAGACAGGCCCCAGGGCACAAGATTCCTGCACAGGCCTCTCAGAAGGCCGCCTGTGTTGTGCATTGTCAGGCCCTCTGAGAAGCAGATCTGTTCTCTGGCCCCTCTGCACCAGACTGAGTGTCTGGGGCATGCACGAGGGATCCTCTACAGGATCCCCTCCACCCTGCCCTCGCCCTCCAAGTGTTTGATTCCTTCAACCCAGCGTCCTGGGGCCCAACCCTCCCTCACCTTGTCTCCAGCGGGGCCTCATGCAAGTGCTCCCTGAACACTGGAGAAAGGTGTTTCCTGCGGTGATGCTTCTACCTCCACCCTGCACCCCCTTTCCAACTGGTCCACCCACCCTGTTCCATCACTGCCCCGGGAGGGGGGCACCCACCCGGCTCACCACCTGCCCCTCTTACACACATACCCGCAGTGGGTGCAACTGAAGTGGTCCGGGTGGTAGGCGTCGTTCTTGAACATAAGGGGTTGCTCATCAATGACCAGATGGCACCGCTGACAGACATACTTGCCCAGGCCCTTGGCCTTCTCTCGGTTGTGACAAGGCCGGCACAGGTGCCTGTGGGAAGTGAGGCAGGTGTAAGGGCCGACTATCTGTTCCCCCTCTTCCTTGCCAGACAGCATGGTCCACCTCTTGGGAGAAGAGCCCCGGGGACTCCCGCCTGCAGCTTTAACAATGCCTCTAAGCCTCGAGAGGCTTGGCCAGTGGTCCACAAGAGCAAGCTAACTAATCCTGCGGCCAGGAAGTCTACAGATGTGCCCTCTACAAAGGGGGTCCTGCAAAAAATGACTAGAAAGAATGTTGGTATTTGCTGTCTTTGGATGGCAGAGCAAATGTGGAGTTTTCTACTCCCTGCTTTTTCTGAGCCTAGAACATCATATGGAATAGAGTGGACATTTCATTGCCATTTGCTGAAAAATTAACTTTATTTTTCAAATGTCTTTGAACATGGGTGCATGAGTAAATCATGACTATCAGCTAGAAAACCCTGCTGTGCCCAGCATAGTGGCCAAGGGTGCACACCCCCTTCCTTTGGGGTCTCTCAGACAAAGAGGGACCCATACATCTACAGGCTTTCTGTATCCAGAGACAAGCACAGCTGTGTCAGATGGAGGACCCCAAACCCAGGAACTATCATTACAGAGTCTTTTTTGTAAAGACCTCATAGTAATTTCTGATGCTACTCCTTGCATTGGGCAACAGCTGTGTTCTCTATTAAGGGAGAAATCAACATGGTTTCTGTTTCCTTGTGCCTCAACGATGGCAGGAATTTACATGCAGGGTCCCAAGCAAAGATGTACAAGGCCCCAATGCATTACTCCCATCCCCACCTGCCACCTCATCTGTAAGCAGTCCTGATGCATCCGGGCCCTCCCCTCCTGCCTTCCCAGGCGCCCATCCATGGGGAGGCTCTCTACCCCTCAGCAGCCTCCATGGGGACCTAATACCCACAGTCAGCCTCTTTTATAGGCAGATCAAGGAATCTAGTTCAGAGATCAACTCTCAGACTCAGGATCCTGCAAGTAGGTATGATGGACAGATCCTAGATGCCAGGGAGGCCAACTCACTGTCCACAGCCTCGGCTACATGCCTGCCACCTCACCTGGTTCTGGACTCCCCACAGCGTAACACTGCCGGCTGCCTGCCTTATGCATGTCTCATCTCCCCAGCTTGTGTGAAGGCCAAGGGGCCAAATGAGTGCCCAGGAGCCACTTGGTAAGCTGCTGACTGGCTCCAGGCTGTGCCCCACACAAGGTAGCCCCTTAAGCTGAGTCTGCGGTACATGAGTGAATGAATGATTGTAAAAGAGAGGAAGGAGAGACAGTGGGTATCATCTCCCCTGACAATACAGCAGCCAGGCCAGAACTAGGAGTCGGGCCCCTCAGCAGGGCCCCCTGGCTCCACCTACCCACGGGACACAGACGGGCCTGTCGTTGCTGCAGTCTTCATCTCCCTGACCAAGGCTTTGTGCCTTCAGTCTCCGGAACCCTGTGCCTACCCCACTCACCCAGACACCCAGATCCCCCCGCCACAGCAGGCCCAAGCAGAGCTGCGCCCCCAAACCCCCAGCCACCAGACCTCTGTGGTTTACCCTCTCCACATCACACCCGCCACCTGCTTGTGTCTCTGTCACACACACAGCATTTATTCCCTATGACTCCACTCCCAATTTTGGTGACTACTCTTAGCATTAGGACAACACTCAAGCCGAATGGAATAACTTTTGTTTCAAAGCTACAGAAATTAGCACAACTCCACAGAATTCTGCTACAACAGTCGATTCCCTCACAGCTACTGTCAGCAACCACCCAACAACAGGAATAGCCAGGCAGACAGCCTTGTTTCAAATTCATGTGAGCCGGTCCTTCCAGATCTCCATGCGGGGTGGCACAGGGGAGCAGCCAGGCCCTGATCACACACTTGCAAACTCCACTGGCTTCCAGCAGAGACCAAATCGAGGAGCCCTGCACCCCACAAGAAACCCCAGATAAGAAACGTCTTTTCCTTTTTTTTTTTTTTTAAGATTTAATTGATTTATATTAGAGCGAGAGAAGGAGAAGCAGGCTTCTTGCTGAGCAGGGAGCCTCGCTGAGCAGGACTTGATTCCAGGACTCCGAGACCATGACCTGAGCTGAAGGCCGACACGTAACTGACTGAGCCACCAGGTGCTCTGGGAAGCACCTTTTCAGCAGACCTGATCCCAGCACCAAATCCAAAGACAATCTGCAGAATTTTTTTCTTGGTAGAATGAAGATGGAACCATTCATGAAGAATTCTGGCATCAAGGTGCAACAGAAAAACTGGAACAAACCAAAACTAACACACACAAATCTTAAGTTTTGGAGTGACACATGCTTGGGCACAATTCTTTTTTTTTTTAATAATAAATTTATTTTTTATTGGTGTTCAATTTGCCAACATACAGAATAACACCCAGTGCTCATCCCGTCAACTGCCCCCCTCAGTGCCCGTCACCCCTTCACGCTCACCCCCCGTCCTCCTCCCCTCCCACCACCCCTAGTTCGTTTCCCAGAGTTAGGAGTCTTTATGTTCTGTCTCCCTTTCTGATATTTCCCACGCATTTCTTCTCCCTTCTCTTATATTCCCTTTCACTATTATTTATATTCCCCAAATGAATGAGACCATATGATGTTTGTCCTTCTCCGATTGACTTACTTCACTCAGCATAATACCCTCCAGTTCCATCCACGTCGAAGTAAATGGTGGGTATTTGTCGTTTCTTTTTTTTTTTTTTTTTTTTTTTTTTTTTTTTTTTTTTTTTGCCACGCAGAAGAGAGAGAGAGAGAGGGAGAGAGGCAGAGACACAGGCAGAGGGAGAAGCAGGCTCCATGCACCAGGAGCCCGATGTGGGATTCGATCCTGGGTCTCCAGGATCGCGCCCTGGGCCAAAGGCAGGCGCCAAACCGCTGCGCCACCCAGGGATCCCTATTTGTCGTTTCTAATGGCTGAGGAATATTCCACTGTATACATAGACCACATCTTCTTTATCCATTCATCTTTCGATGGACACCGAGGCTCCTTCCACATTTGGCTATTGTGGACATTGCTGCTATAAACATCGGGGTACAGGTGTCCTGGCGTTTCATTGCATCTGTATCTTTGGGGTAAATCCCCAGCAGTGCAATTGCTGGGTCGTAGGGCAGGTCTATTTTTAACTCTTTGAGGAACCTCCACACAGTTTTCCAGAGTGGCTGCACCAGTTCACATTCCCACCAACAGTGTAGGAGGGTTCCCTTTTCTCCGCATCCTCTCCAACACTTGTGGTTTCCTGCCTTGTTAATTTTCCCCATTCTCACTGGTGTGAGGTGGTATCTCAGTGTGGTTTTGATTTGTATTTCCCTAATGGCAAGTGATGCAGAGCATTTTCTCATGTGCGTGTTGGCCATGTCTATGTCTTCCTCCGTGAGATTTCTGTTCATGTCTTTTGCCCATTTCATGATTGGGTTGTTTGTTTCTTTGCTGTTGAGTTTTTTTTTTTAATATTTTTATTTATTTATTCATGAGAGACACAGAGAGAGAGGCAGAGACACAAGCAGAGGGAGAAGCAGGCTCTATGCAGGGAGCCTGATGTGGGACTCAATCCTGGGACTCCAGGATCATGCCCTGGGCTGAAGGCAGGTGCTAAACCGCTGAGCCACCCAGGTGTCTCTTTGCTGTTGAGTTTAAGAAGTTCTTTATAGATCTTGGAAACTAGCCCTTTATCTGATGTGTCATTTGCAAATATCTTCTCCCATTCTGTAGGTTGTCTTTGAGTTTTGTTGACTGTATCCTTTGCTGTGCAAAAGCTTCTTACCTTGATGAAGTCCCAATAGTTCATTTTTGCTTTTGTTTCTTTTGCCTTCGTGGACGTATCTTGCAAGAAGTTACTGTGGCCGAGTTCAAAAAGGGTGTTGCCTGTGTTCTCCTCTAGGATTTTGATGGAATCTTGTCTCACATTTAGATCTTTCATCCATTTTGAGTTTATCTTTGTGTCTGGTGCAAGAGAGTGGTCTAGTTTCATTCTTCTGCATGTGGATGTCCAATTTTCCCAGCACCATTTATTGAAGAGACTGTCTTTTTTCCAGTGGATAGTCTTTCCTGCTTTATCGAAAATAGTTGAACATAAAGTTCAGGGTCCACTTCTGGGTTCTCTATTCTGTTCCATTGATCTATGTGTCTGTTTTTGTGCCAGTACCACACTGTCTTGATGACCACAGCTTTGTAGTACAACCTGAAATCAGGCATTGTGATGCCCCCAGATATGGTTTTCTTTTATAAAATTCCCCTGGCTATTCGGGGTCTTTTCTGCTTCCACACAAATCTTAAAATAATTTGTTCTAACTCTCTGAAGAAAGTCCATGGTACTTTGATAGGGATTGCATTAAACGTGTTACATTGCCCTGGGTAACATTGACATTTTCACAATATCAATTCTGCCAATCCATGAGCATGGGATATTTTTCCATCTCTTTGTGTCTTCCTCAATTTCTTTCAGAAGTGTTCTGTAGTTTTTAGGATATAGATCCTTTACCTCTTTGGTTAGGTTTATTCCTAGGTATCTTATGCTTTTGGGTGCAATTGTAAATGGGATTGACTCCTTAATTTCTCTTTCTTCAGTCTCATTGTTAGTGTATAGAAATGCCACTGGCTTCTGGGCATTGATTTTGTATCCTGTTGGGCACAATTCTTGATGCTGCCCCTTCCTGGCAAGTTACTTCACCTCTCTGAACCTGTTTCCTCATCTGTGAAATGGGCCATAATCCCAACTGCACACGATTATGTGGAAAACGAGTTTAAAATTGTATACATAGTAGTTACTTCTCAATGATAGCTATGTACATTTTTAATGTTTTAACTAAAAAACTTAAAGGTCTTTTGAGATCGAGCATGGTGATTTTGTTCCCAATGTTATTATCTGGGGAAAGACAGGGAGGCATGCTCAGTAGCAGCCACTGCCAACACCTGGACCCCCAGCCTTGAGCCACCCCTGGGAGGGGTCTTGGGGACACCTAGGGACTGGGCAGCAGTGGCCATCTTCACAGGCCTCCTGTACAAAGGAGGAGCCCGCACAGGTAAGGGCCAGCCTCGTGGGCTGTACCATGTCCTCACAGGCCCAGACAGCGCCCCATTATGAGGCGGCCCGCAGCTGTGCCTCACTCAAGATAAAGGCCATGATTTATTCCGCACGTCCGAATGGAGCCTAATTATACAGGGCAAGACACAAGGACCCTACAGCAAGTGTCCTGAAAGAGTCCCCTCTCATTCCACCAAACAAGGCTGCTCAGCCTCTCAGCCTCCCCATTCACTGTCCCCCTCTACTGTCCTCTGAGCAGGCTTGGAAGCCCAGGCCTGTTGCCATGGTGGCCAGCCCCTCCCGCCCCCCCCCCCCCCCCCCCGTGGGTAGGAAATTATCCCCTGCTGAAACGTCCTCTTGTCTCTGTCAGCCCCAGCCTGCCCCCACCCCACCCAGCCCGCGCCCACTCCACATCTTCGAACAGTCACACACCCGACTTCTGTGATGCTTGGTGGGCAGGCTGGGGGGTGGGGGTGGGGGGCCCTGGGCCTAGGACACACTGGAATATTCACAACCCAGTGGCGGCAGAGGCAGCCGTAGGAGTGGCCCACCACACAAGGAACCTCTCGGAATGAAGCAGCCTTTCAGGGCCAGAGGGGCTGCAGTCTCCCCTCTCTCCTTAAATAGCCAGCCTTCCAGCGGCACGGAGCCCACCGCCAGCGCCACCACCCACTGACCACAGCCCACCTGCCGCCGCGCAGCCCTCCTGCCCTTGTGCCTGCACCCAGCTGTAAGAGGTAAGGACAAGGACCCAGTGAGGGCAGGCAGGGGGTTTAGGCGCCAAGCAGAGGCCAACCCAGAGCAAGGGCAGCACTGGGTGCCCCTGTCCCTGAGACACTCTGTGATGATGGCACCACCTATTTATTGAAGGCTGCCTTTGTCTGGATCACAGCAGGCCCACTAGGAGGTATTTCTATCCCCTTGTCCAGGGGCTTACAGAGGGTGACTGCAACGACAGTCAGCTGGAATCAGAATCCAGGCTCTCCACTGCAAGGCCACCAGGGCACAGGGAGGAGCCAGATGGAGCAGAGAGAAGAGGTGCCGGCCTGTGTGAGGGACTGCAGTGTCTGCCCACCAAGGCCCTGCCACCTTGGGCCTCTTCCTACAGCCCCACCTACAGCCCCACCTGCCCAGGTCTCCCCTCCACGGAGGCCCAGGACCTGCCTCTGACGCTTGCCTGACCCACAGCCCCAGACCCCCCGATGTCCAGGCCCAGGCGCACTCCATGTGCCCACACCACCCTGCCCTGAGCAGCCCCACGGAGGAGCCCACAAGGGCAAGCCAAGGCTTGCATCTCTAGGGTACGCATAGAGAGGGAGACAGGGACCCATTTCAGACCACACTGCAAAAATCAGTATCAAAACTCCTACCATGGGAGAGGCAAAGAAACCTCAACAAACCAGAAACAGGCCTAAAAGTATTTTTAAATGGAGTCTCAATCCCAGAGAGAGCATTGTGCATGCAGCCTTCAGTGGTGGCGGGAAGCCGAGGGCACTGGGCAGGAGGCAGACGGCCAGGTGCTGCCATGACCACCAGATACCACAACGGGCCAGCAACCTGTGCAGCCAGGCAGGCCCCACAATCGATGTAATGCTCTTCGGTTACCATCTTGAAACTCCTACTTTTGGATAAAGGGTCGACATTTTCATTTTGCACTGGGCACCAAAAATGACATCACCCTTCCTGGGGCCAGACCCCGAGAAAGTGCCGCCGAGCCCAGGAGACACTTCCAGCATGAGCCCTGAGGCTGAGCCACACTCCCTACTCTGGCACCCGGCACCCAGCAGCCTCCAGAGGCAAGGCAATGCCCCAGGAGGTGCTGGGTGTCCCAGCTAGGTGTCCCTGATCTGACTTCCAAATCTAGGACCACCATCCCCAGCCAAATGGCCTTGGGCAAATTAGCCGATTTTAAGCCTAGACTTCTTAATCCCAGATCTGTGCAAGGAAGCTACCGATGCAGAGGCCTGGCAGACTGGGTAGTCAGTACCTGCGAGCAGCCCTCCGGGAGGGGCCAGGGAGTAACTGTACTGAGGGGCGGAGTCCAGGCATGAGGGGCAGCCCAGAGCAGAGGGTATCCAGCTCCCCAGTTCTACATGACCCTTCCCTCACTTGGCCCCATCCTCTCTCCAACAGCCAGGGCTTCCCTGGCTTCAACACCTTGGGGTACACACACCTGGAAACAGCAGGAAGGTAGTTTCTGTATTGGATTTCAGGCATCCTGACCCACTCTGGAGCAGGGGAAATCATCTGGGCAAGGGAACCTCCCTGGATCCCTTCAATAACTAACGTGATATTGTTAGGAAAGTACCCCACTTTCCCCGAGGATGGTGACTGGCCAGATGCTCTGTGCCACTCACTTGCATTGCCCCTGGCTCTCTCCTGCTTCAGACAGCCTGCCCTCACCCCTCCATGTGTGTGTTGAAGAGACAGGGATAAGGGGGTGGTTATAGGACCCCAGGGGTGATTGATGAAACATGATGGGGAGGGTCCAGCTGCTGCCCAGCCTGACAGCTCAGCATACCCACAAGCTGGACCACCTGCTCTGTTCTGTCTACTGAAAGGGAACATGCCAGGCCCCACTACATGCCTCTGTTCTTCATCCATGCCTAGGGATGGCACCCAGCCTCCTCCTCCAGGAGCTGCTGTGCTCAAAGAGCTGCCACCATGCCTCCAGAGGGAATTGAGGCCAGGAGACGCTTGCCGAGAACTTGCTCCAGCTGCCTGCCTGCTCAGTACAGAGCCAGGCTCAGCCAGGATCACATCCCTGACCCTGCCATGGCCACAGCCTGTGCTCCTCCTCCAGCTGCTGGGATGCCACTTCTCTCCTGTGAGCTCCTCTCCTGCCCCTGCAGCCCAGCCACATAGGTGGGCAGTGTGGGTGTCAGGAGGCCAGGCTTCCAGGGAGGCCCCAGAAGCTGCCCTGCAGGTGAGGGTCTGCCAGGCATGAGAACGAGGGGCTGGCAGCAGCCCAGGGATGCAGGACATGCGGGTCAGGTGGAGGCTGCTCTGGCCCTGATGTCCTGCCCTCTTCTGCCCACACCTCCCACTCCCAGGGCTGGTGAGGGGGGCAGGGTATTTGGGAGCCTCCCTCTTCTTTTTGGATCTCTTGAGTTGGCCAATATCAACACAGGAGTCTGTTCCTCTGTCAGGCAGGGAGCAGGGAACACACACCCAGAACTGGAGTTTGTTAAATATAAATGACCCATGGCTGGGCTCTAAGCTGGCCCCCTCAGGTGTGGGTAAACCAGGCTAGGGAGGCCAAGCAGACAGGGCCCCAGGCCTCTCTGGGGCAGCCAGACTTGGCTGGAAAACCATAGCCAGTCTCACTACCTCTGGGAAAAATAGCTCTTCCTCTCCTAGAAAAGAATCTGCCTCCTGGTTGTTAAACTACTCTGGGTGTTAAAATCTCCCCTACTGGCCTGGGGCCCAAGTGCAGGGCTTTCTGAAATACAGGTCTCCACCCTTTAGGATGTCCAAAATGGAGTTGGTAGGCTGAGTCCAGAAAGCTTGGGACCCAGGCCTGGATGGCTTTCAGGTGCCAACGGACAGCAGGCCCCTGACTTCCAGGAAACTGCCCGTCACTATACTGCTGTTGGGGCCCTTCTGGGTGGCAGGTGTTGGGGGAGCTGTGGTCGGGGGCTGACAGGAGAGGAGCACAAAGCCGTGACAGGCTTCGCACTGCAGTCGGTGGGAAATGCCACAAGGCCTGGGTAGGCGGGCCAGGAAGGGTCCTGAGACTTAGGGTGAGCAGGGTTCACCCTGCAAGGATGAGGCCAAAGAGAAGCTGGCTGTGCTTGCATGCACCAGGCTCTCAGAAATAGGTGATTTAGGGACGCCTGGGTGGCTCAGTGGGTTAGGTGTCCAATTCTTCATTTCAGCTCATAACCTCAGGGTCCTGGAATCAAGCCCTGCATTGGGCCCCCTGCTAAGCCAGTAGTTTGCTTGAGGATTCTCTCCCTCTGACACTCCCCCCACCTAGGATTTTTCCTCGTCTCTCTATCTCTCCCACATAAATAAATAAATCTTGGAAAGAAAGAAAGAATGAAAGAAAGAAAGGAAGGAAGGAAGGAAGGAAGGAAGGAAGGAAGGAAGGAAGGAAGGAAGGAAGGAAGGAAAGAAAGATCTACCCCACCCACCCACTGGGAGTTGAGTCCAAGAGCCCCTCACTCCATCTCCTGCCATTCAAAAAGAACACTTGGGGAGCATGGCAGAAAATATGGGAATGCTCCCTCCATCCCAGAGCCCAGACAGATGGATTCACTGCCCACCCTCCCCATGGTCTGAGAGAGTGGACCTCTGGGACACCCAGCCCCAGGGCCCAGGCTCCTGTGTGCCTGGCAGGGAGGCAGCTGAGCAGTGGGAAGTCAGCCGCAGCAGTGGCCTGGCAAGCTCCAAGCCCTGGCTTCATTTTTGCTTTGTGCTGAGCTTCAGAAAGGCTCTGACACTCATTCTCCCCCAGGTGAACACAGGAGCTGCCTTCAGTAGTCCCCAAGGTGATGCTGAGCTAAGAAGCTTCTCGGGTTCCAGGCTCTGGAACCCATCTGCTTGTTCCCTCCAGGCTCGTCCCCCAGCTCTGCTTCCGGCTGAAGCATGAATGGCATAGAGGTGGCTTCCTCGGGTCTGACTGCTAACTCCTCCCTGGCCACCGCACAGCAATGCGGCCAGGAGACGCCACTGGAGAACATCCTCTTTGCCTCCTTCTACCTCCTGGATTTCATCCTGGCTTTTGTTGGCAATGCCCTGGCCCTGTGGCTCTTCATCCGGGACCACAAGTCAGGCACCCCTGCCAACGTATTCTTGATGCACCTGGCTGTGGCCGACCTGTCCTGCGTGCTGGTCCTGCCCACCCGCCTCGTCTACCACTTCTCTGGGAACCACTGGCCATTTGGGGAAATCCCGTGCCGACTCACCGGCTTCCTCTTCTACCTCAACATGTATGCCAGCATCTACTTCCTCACTTGCATCAGCGCTGACCGCTTCCTGGCCATCGTGCACCCTGTCAAGTCCCTCAAGCTCCGCAGGCCCCTCTACGCACACCTGGCCTGTGCCTTCCTCTGGGTGGTGGTGGCCGTGGCCATGGCCCCACTGCTGGTGAGCCCACAGACGGTGCAGACCAACCACACGGTCATCTGCCTGCAGCTGTACCGGGAGAAGGCCTCCCACCACGCCCTTGTGTCCCTGGCCGTGGCCTTCACCTTCCCGTTCGTCACCACCGTCACCTGTTACTTGCTGATCATCCGCAGCCTGCGGCAGGGCCCCCGTGTGGAAAAGCGCCTCAAGAACAAGGCGGTCCGCATGATCGCCATGGTGCTCACCATCTTCCTGGTGTGCTTCGTGCCCTACCACGTCCACCGTGCTGTCTACGTGCTGCACTACCACGGCGGCGGCACCTCGTGCGCCACCCAGCGCATCCTGGCCCTGGGAAACCGCATCACCTCCTGCCTCACCAGCCTCAACGGGGCGCTGGACCCAGTCATGTACTTCTTTGTGGCCGAGAAGTTCCGCGACGCCCTGTGCAACCTGATCTGTGGCAAAAGGCTCTCAGGCCCACCCCCCAGCTTTGAAGGGAAAACCAACGAGAGCTCGCTGAGTGCCAGGTCGGAGCTGTGAGCCCCAGGACAGGACGACAGGAGGGGACCGACGCCAGCCTTGGGCCCCACCCCTGCCGCACTGCCACAGACTGTCCTCAGAGGGACTCCCCCGCCGGGGCACCTGCGACCCAGACTGGAGGAGTGTGCCTTCTTCCCGGCACGTCCCTGCCGCCCTCTCCAAGGGCAGAACTCAGTACCCAGCACCCGGCTCCGGCTCCGTCTGATCTGATGCGCAAGTCCCTAAAACTGGACACCCCTTGATGGGCCCAATCAGCCACCCCGTCTGCAGAGACTTTGCTGGCACTGCTCACTCGCACTTACTAGATATTCAGTGACTTCATCGCGTGGGGGTGGGAGGGGAGGAGGCCAGGGGAACAGCTCCTGAACAATGAGCGTCTTTCTTTCCCAAGGGCTGCTTGCTAGACTCCCAATGTCCTTCCCGCCACAAAGAACACACAGCAGCAAAGCTCTGCAGAAAGAACCCCAGGAGGCAGCTGCGAATGACTCAAGAGAAGGCGGAGCAGGAATCTTGGTGGAGGGGTAAGGACTTTGAGTTCCCTGGGTGGCACCTTTGCCAGACGCCCCCTAAGTTTAGGGGTCATGGACTCTAACTCCTAGCTGAGTATTATAAGCACCTGGCCACCAGGTGACATCCAACAACGCGGTCTCTGGGCACGTCACCCTGGTTCTGGGTTCCGGATCCCTCCCGCGGTGAGCCCACACGGGCCTGCATGTAGCCCGACAATCTCTGGAGCTGCCTAATCCCTGCTGAGTTGGTGGTGCACACAGCACGGTGGACAGATATGGGGAGCCAGGCTCCATCACTGCCCTAGGACACCTCCGGCAGGGAGTCATGCCTGGCATGTGACCCTGTCTCCCACTAGCCCAGGCCAGCAGGGGCATCCTGAGCCCTGCCCCCTCTCAGGAGGCTTGACCAACCACAGGGGGCCAACCTTTGAGCTGTTCTACTCCCTGGCATGGCACCTACCACCCTGGCAGGTCCCTTTTGGCACTTGATCATACTGATCATAACCATAACTGTACTGTGATGCTGAAGGTTTTCGTGAGTGGGTAACATAACCACCTTCCCAGACCTCCTCCCCTGCACCCAAGAATGGCAAAGCAGAAGTGAAGACAGGAGAAGCCAGGCAGCACAGGCTTTTGCCTCTGGTTCTGACAGCCCCCCATGCAGGCTGGCCCCACGTGGACACTAAGTCCTGTATCACAGGCCTCAGAGGGCTGGCCCAGGCCAGGGGGTCTGAGCAGGGCCGCACTTCCATTACTTTACTTCTCAAGTGCTTCCAGCCGCTCCCAGGACAGAGGGCTCAGTGTGAGCTGTAGCTCAGAAGGAGAGAGGGCTTGCTCGGGCCCACACCCTGCAGGTGACCTCCAATTGGCACGGGACTCCTGTGACACCATCTGCCCCCCCAGCCCGCCCGTAGACAACGATACAGGCACCTCCTGCCCAGTCACCTGCAGATACCAAGAGCAACAGCAGTCAACATGGAGCAGGCAGGTGGGTGAGATCGCTATAGGCAGTGGTCAGAGCATGGGATACAGTGGCAGAGAACAGAGGGGTGAAAAGGTAGGAGAGGCCAGGGAGTCAGACAGACGGGTAGGGTGGGTGGTGATCTTCATCAGCACAGGGAGACTGGTAGTCAGCAGAAGAGAAACCAGTTTGTTTGGGGCCCGTTGTTGCCTTGGGATGCCCAGTGGACACCAAGCAGACATGGTACACAGGCAGCTGAGGACCCCAGGGAGAGGTGTACATGGGGTGGAGGCATGTCCACCCCATCCAGATTGTCCAGCACATGCCTGCCAGCCAGGGCTCTGGGACTTCGGACAGACATGAGGGCCATGTACTGAACCCCAAATCAGAGAGAAGAGGGCCCAGCACAGCCACGAGGCAGGAGGAAACCACGAGAACACAGGGTCCTGGGCACCGGGGCAGGAGGCACTCCAGCCAGAAGCGAGAGCTGCCCTGAAGCCTGCTGAGAGGTCAAGAGAGGACCAGCAGGCCCCTGCGGGTCTGGAGGGCAAAAGGAATGACCAGCCTGGCAGTGGGAGGATGTGAGAGGAGGGTGCTGGAACAAGCTGCAGAGAACCACAGTGGGAGGGAGCACAGCTCTGGGAGAAAGAGGCAGACTGAAGCAGAGAGCCCTGCCAGAGAGGAGGGTGGGGAGCCACGGGACGTTGGGAGGAGCAGGACAGGGCCTCCATGATGTGCTGTGACTGAGGCAGGGGCAGTGCCAGTGCAGGGAGCAGGGAAAGTCATTGTGGGGGGAGGCCCTTGCTCTGGGAGGGTAGGAGGTATAGAGATGGTACTGGGAGATAAGAGCCAGTCTTCCTAGAAGCCAGGAAATTAGTCTACCAAGGAAACTGATCATGAGGTGCCCTGAATTGAAGAGTCAACTTGGGCCCCCTGGTTCAATGATTTCAGCGGGATTTAGCCCTGGGCACGCGGAAGGAGGTGGGTAGTGGGGTCAGTGGCGTGTGGTGGCCAGGCAGCAGTGATGATCCACCCACTGCATCTCATGGCTCCTGCTCCAGCCACCTTCCCCCTGGCTGCCTGTTGTCCATCTGCTCCTGGGAGCACCCTCAGGCACGAGGCAGGTGCTGACTGGTCACCTCCTGCTCTCTCCAGCCCTGGCTCTCACCTGTAAACCAGGGGTCTCTTCTGCTTTGCAGGGACGCAGCATGTGGCACATACCACATGGGCCTGGTGCTCACTGAGCAGTGCCTGGGTGAGGGCCCTCCTCCCACCCAGAACCCGCCCACCTCACCTGCCAGCATTCTTCACGAAGCCCAGGTCAGCCAGCTCCACGTCACACAGCTCACAGCGGAAGCACCCTGGGTGCCAGTTGTTGTTCATGGCCTTGATGACGCGGCCAATGATAAACTCACCTGGAAGAGATGGGTCCCTGCTTGCTGAGGCAGGCGTGTGCCCCCCCCCACAAACCCCCTCCCAGGCCCTGCCCACCCTGGCACTCGCCTGACCCTCAGCCTGGTTACAGTGCTCCCCTCCCAGAGCCTGGGAAGGTGATGCCTGCAGACGCTGGGGCTCAGAGAGGGGGTCAGGGAAGTGCGCCTGTAACTCCCCGCCCACCTGCCCAATCCCAGGCACACAGGGGAGTGTGCTGCATCTAGCCCTTACCGCAGGATCCACAGCATGGAGCAAATAGCATTTGGAAGTCATGTTCGCAGTACTTCCGGCCTTCAAACTGCAAATGGGCCAGCAGAGAAAGTTCAGGCAAACCCTCATCATTCCCCCTGAGCTGGTCAGTCTTTGTTGGATAAGGACCCGCCCTCAGGAAGGCTAGACAAGCACCCCAATTTGTGCAATTGCTACCGTTGCAGGAAGCAGAATGCAGCACCCAACCCTCCCACCGGAGAAGGCTTCCTGGAGGAGATGGTAAGGAGCTGGAAGAGACTGCAGGGGTTGAGGGTGCTGAGAGGAAGGCATTCCAGAGCCTAGAGATGGGAGGGAATCTGCTAGAACTGGCCCTTTCAACAGGGCAGGAGGGCGTGCAAAGTGAGGGGTCTCCAAGAAGTTGGGAACCTGTTAAGGCCAGCCCTCCAAAGCCACTGTTGTTTGTGCAAGACCTTGGCCCTGGTGGTCCTGGGAGGGAGCCGAGGGCTGGGATCAAGTCTGATTTATAAATGTCACTTGGCCCTACTTCCTGTGTGTCTCCTCTGTGTGAGAAGTCCATTTCCCCCAGAGGTCACAAGAGCCCCAGAGTGGGGAGACAGAACAAGGGACACAGGAAAAATATGGGGGCCTGAGGAGAACCCTAAGTCCTGCAGCCAGCAGAAGCCACTCTGGGCACCAGCCATCATCCCCATCTGCCGGGGTAATGATGGCCCTTGCACCGGCCCCAAGGGTGGCAAACCTTGCCTCTGCCTTCTTCTTCTTTGACAATTTTCTCTTCCTTTAAAAAAATGTTGGTTTGCCCTCTTCTCTGAGATGAGAATCCTGTTGGGCTGCAACTGAATATAGCCCTACCCAGTGGCCTGTGGAGGTGGCAGGGTGTGAAATTCATTCAGCAACGCACATTTCCTGAGCATCTACTGTGTGCTGGGCTTTGTTCCAGGCACGTGGCCACCTCAAACGGAGCTGTGCCTCGGCTCACCCTGCCTCCACAGCGGGCCAGCGCTTCCTAGGAGGCTGGCAGACTCCTTGAGGAACAGCTGCCCCGACACTGCCAGAAGGAGTTCACATACCACACAGCCATCTGTCAATCCCATCAGCTGTACCTTCGAAGTCTCTCCAGCCTCTGCACCCTGGGCACCACCTCCACTGCAGCCCCAGTGGTGCACTGGGAAATGATTACCCACCAGCCCTTTGGAAAATGGGGTCCAATCTGTAGCATTTACCAATTTCTATGGTGTAAATATTCCTGCCATGGACAATGCCATACCAACATGCCATCAGCATGGAGTTAAGTATGTGCAGCGGCCATCAGGGTACTGTTTCTACCACCCAGAGACAATAGACAAATAACCTCAAAGGCATAGATGATAATAGAAAATAATAAAATAATTAGGAAATGGTGGATTTTGAGTATGTATTTCCCTTGTTTTCAATAAAATTTTATCTCACTGTAAATTTATATGATTTAATTTTGAATAAGAGTTATGTTTAGTCACTAGCTGGCAAGATTATTGAAAATTCACACAATCTGCTCTTATGAGCCAGTGTGGCCCAGTCTAGACTGCTTTACTTGATCTGGATTTTTTTCGGTAATCCAGCTTCTGGTCCCACCTGTTCTCTAGCTTCTGTGACTGTCCACATTAGTCTCTCCTCAGCACAGCAAGGAGAGTGGTCCTTTTCAGATGTCAGACATACTGCCTCCTACTGCACCCCAAATACCCTGCGTGCTCTGACCTTAGGGCCTTTGCACCTGACAGTGCTCTCTGCTGAGTGCTCTTCCTGCAGATGTGTGCATGGCTCCCTCACCAACTCCAGGTCTGCTTAAACATTACCTTCCCTGATCACCCACCCTCTGAACCCTGAGATTCCTTATAACCAGAGCACTGAGCACCATCTGATATACAACATATTTATATTTATTGTGTTTACCATCTGATCCCAAGGGAGGGTATGTGCCACCAGGGCAGGGTGTTTGTTTGCATACTGTGGCCTCCCAGAGTCCACCCAGTGGGGGCTGGGTGAATGGTGACTCTCCTTCAGCACCCACAGCCACGGAGGGGATACAGGTGGGGAGGGACCCACAAAGTGCGGCATGTCCAAGACCTGGCACGACTGTCCATTGGTCACTGGTCAGGACCACAGCCAAACACAGCCCAGAGGCTCCTAGAAGAGCAAACTCTGAGCTGGCTGGGGGCTCGGACTCCAATAAAGCCATCCGGCCGAGGGTCTTGGGAGCATCCTCACCTCATAGAAGAGCCCCTCAGGGAATGGCCGGAAGCACTGGGCACACACAAAGCAGTGCTCATGATACAGCTCTCCGTTGCTGTTGACGATCCGCTCGGCGGGGGCGAAGCGCGCCTGGCAGCGCTGGCACACCGCGTTGGCCAAGGCATTGGACATATTGCTGAGGAGAGAAAGAACGGGAGGGTTGGGATGAGCAAGCCTGGAGGGCTGCACTCAAGGGGCATGCCTCCCTCCTTAGAAACTTAAAATGCCTTCCAGAGTGAGGAAGTCGTCACCCTGATGAGGGTGTCTTGGCCCCATAAGGACTCAGCAGCACGCACTCAGAGCCAAGCCACCTGGCACCTGGGCCTGCACAGTGGCCCTACACATCTGCCTAAGCTCCCGCGGCCCACAGGCATGCCTAAGTGCCTGCACACGCCGGGGCTACAGTGTATGTTCCCAGATGACAACCCTATAAGGCCAGAGCAGCATTTCTGATTTACAGACGAGCAAGCCAAAGCCCGCAGAGTGTTGGTGTCCTTTCTGAGGGCCAAAGTGGATGGAGGCAAAGCCTGGATTAGAAACCAGCACCTGTCCGGACTCTGAAGCCCCCATCTTTCCACCGTGCCCTGCAGCCCCTGTGCACTTCCACAGAGCATCAGACGCGGCCGGGCCACAGCCAGGCACCCACCGGTCAGAGCAGCAAGGGCTCAAGACAGGTGCTCTTACAGTGGCCCTGGGCTGTACCTCACTCTCCAGGCTCAGACTCCCAGCCGTGGAAAGACAATAGGATGGGTCACAGGCCAGTTAGAGGAGGGACATGTGTAAGCAGTCAGCGGCATGCTGGCCACAGTGAGCCCTCAAGAGGACCGTGCAGTAGTTGTCAACGTCCCTGCTTGGCTCCCAGGCTGCTTAGTCTTCATCATGCTGTCCATGTGTTGGAGTGTCAGTGGCCACTTCAGCTCCCTCTTATGCCACCTGTCACCTCTAGAACTTCACCCAGGCACAAGTCAGTAGCTCTGCATTCCACTCTTATTTAATCCCTGAGGCAACCCCCGGCCCTCCAGATGAGAGACCTAAGGCTCAGAAAGGTTAAGTAATGCCCAAGCTCACAGGCAGATGACAGAGTTCAGATTTGAACCCAGGATGGTCAAACTGCAATGGCTCTTTGCTCTGCACCACATGTTAGTTGCAAATCATCTGCCCTCAAAAGCGACATAACCACCCTACCACAGACAAGGTGAAAGTGTGAATCTTTGGGATAGGGGCAGGCTGGGGAGCAAATCTCATCCAGGGTGGGCAATACTGTGCCCAAGATAAGTGGCAGGCTTCCTCCTGGGAGGAGTGGAATCCAAACTGAACCACAGGGAGAAATGCCCACGCTGAGCTGGCCCTGTGCTGAGGGGCCCTGAGGCGTGGCCAGGAGGAACTGTCAGACTCACAGACTCCCTGACCTTCCAACACGCTGATGCCTGTGCCTTTTGCTATAAGGGTGGCAAATAGGTTTTGTCTCAAGTGTCAACTCTGACAGATTGGTGGTGGCTGCATATCTGGGCAAAGCAGGACAGCCAGGCTCATCAAGGAGAAAGGTGACCAGCTGGTAACATCAGGTAGACATCCAGAGTGGCTGGACACAGCTGACCGCCCTTGAGAAAAGCTTTCCAGCCTGTTTTGCCTTCTAGGGTGTGAATCCCATCCCTCCCTTGCTGCCACAGCATTATGAGAGGAATTCTGAAGTGAGTGAAGCTCTTGCTGGGGTATTCAAGTGTTGATCATAGGGAAGAAGGATACCTGAACAGGATAACGCAGGAAGTGCCAGAGGGCTCTGTGTGTCAGGGGTCGGGGGGTCGTGGTGTAGGTTGTGGACAGTGGGTCTGACAGGGGGCTGCCGGCCCCCGGAGACAGGCTAGAAGCTGGGCTGGGGACCCCAGGCGGACTTCCTCTCTGTTCGGCATGGATGGGAAACCCTATGGCAGGGACAGAGCCAGAGGGCTCCTCGGAAGCCTCGCCAGCCATGCTGGATGTCTGCATGCCTCAGCCTGCCCTCAGCTGTGTTTTGGAGACCAAAGCCACCTTCTCTGTCCACGTACCGGCCACCAGGGTAAGGAAGCAAGACAGTGGAGGAAGAGTCAGGCAGAGCCCAAGATGCAAGAGGGGTCTGCGTGTAGCACCTGACACACACCCTGCACCCTCCCCAACCCCCAGCTGGGCCCCACAGGTGGGCCTCATGGGCAGGGGGGTCCTGGCCTCAGCGGCCGTGGAGGGCCGGGCTGGACTGGGCCGCGTGGGCGTACCTTCCCACCAGGGAGCACTGTGATCCAGGCAGCCCGTCCTCCACAGCACACACCCATGGTGAGGGGAGGAAGTGCCCACGCCCGGCCGTGCACAGGACCTTGCTTCTCTTGGAGAAGTGAGACATCAACAGGAAATCCTGTGACTCTGGACCTGGAATTCCCCACTCAGAGGACCCAGAAAATTAAGGAAAAACAAGGATTCAAATCCAGCCCCAGGCTTTTGTATTACGGCTTAAACCCGGAGCCCCGAGCCCTGAGAGTGAGCACCGCAGAGCACCCACCCTCCCCAGGCCCCTGACCTCTGGCCTCTGGCCTCTGACCCACCTCCCACCTGCAGTGGCTGTCGGAGGGCTGTCTTTTCTGCCAAAGCCGCACCTCACAGGTGGCCCACCTCGTGGCCACTGTCACTCGTGTGCCACTAGCCCAGACACCAAACCAGCCCTCAGCCACTGCACCCTCATAAGTAGACCCTCTGGTAAACTCTCGTCTGCGATTCCATCTCACTGTGGCTGGGCTCCTGGCCGGGGCCCGGACAGATGCCATCCGCACAGCAGCTGGCCACACCCTCCCTCCCTGTCCATCTTCACCTGGCCTCCTGACCAGAGCAGTTAGCCTTTAACTGGTGTCTAGCTGGGTCCCTGCGCACATCAGGTGGAACATTTTTTTTTAAGAGTTTATTTATTTATTCATAGAGATGCAGAGAGAGAGAGAGAGAGGCAGAGACACAGGCAGAGGGAGAAGCAGGCTCCATGCAGGGAGCCTGACGTGGGACTCGATCCAGGGTCTCCAGATCACGCTCTGGGCTGCAGGCGGTGCTAAACCGCTGCGCCACCGGGGCTGCCCCAGGTGGAACATTTTGCCATCTGTCCCCTATGTGCCTTCATGAGCCCTGGCATAGGAAAGTAGGGTGTGGAGATGACCACCTACCTCTCACACCCACTGGCTGCCCCAGCCCAAGTCCTGGGTGGCAGTAGCACCCTCAAGGCACACGTGGGTCTGCATTCCCCCACCAGCCTGCTAGGGACCACAGATAACACTCCTACCCGCTGGCCTAAGACAGAGGGACAGACAGACACGCAAACGCGTCTAATAACCAAACCATGTCACCATCAGAGAATGCCAGCCGTCTTCTGCAGGAGGCCAGGACACAAAAGGGGGCTGTGGGTTCAGCCCTCCATGTTTGAATCCTGACAGCCCCCGCCATCAGCTGGGGGACTTGGAAATGGGTCCTAGCTTCTCTGGGCCTCATCTGCAAAAAGATGTGCCTCATGGAGCCAAAGTGAAGAGCTCACAGGGTACAGCATGATAAGCACGGGGCCAGTCAGGCCAAGCATGGGGTAAAGAGAGCCCCGCTTTCCTGGCTACTCTGAGAGCCTTCCAGAGCACCTCCTCTGCAGCCCAGTGCTTAGGAAGGCCCACAGCCTGCAAGAGGGGAAAGGGTAGGAGACAAAGACATTCCACGTCCTCCTTCACACATTCCAGCCAAGAATGGGACACACAAAGTCAGCCCAGCTTTTCCCTCAAAGAGACACCACCATCCTGCTGCAGCTGGACAGCACTCACACTGCCAAGGGCATGGCCTGGGGTCAGATGGTATACAAGGGCACACCATCTGTGCCTCTCCTGTAACCCTCCCCAGCACCCCAAAATACTCTCAATCTGGAAAGCCCGACACAAGCCAGTCTGTGGGCTTGTGCAAGATGTCACTAGGTGATGAGATGTCACTGAGCTTTACAATGACTATTAGCCTGGGATGGGGTGGGGGAGCCCTCTCTGCACCCACTTCTTTTGAGGAGAGGCTGCTGGTTCTGGATAAGGAAACCAAAGTACAGAGAGGGCCAATAGGGACTGGACCATGTCCCTTCAGCTCCTGGTGGCATTATACAGGCACAGCCATCCAAGACTCTCTGTTGTAGTTTTTTTTAACAACCCTAGATCCTGGGGCACCTGGATGGCT
This sequence comes from Canis lupus dingo, assembly GCF_003254725.2. Classification (NCBI taxonomy): domain Eukaryota; kingdom Metazoa; phylum Chordata; class Mammalia; order Carnivora; family Canidae; genus Canis; species Canis lupus. The sequence continues at coordinate 23,810,024 of NC_064261.1, read as the reverse complement.
CTCAGTCAGGTAAGCATCTGTCTTCAGCTCAGGTCATGATCTCAGGGTGCTGGGATTGAGCCCCCTATCAGGCTCCCTGCTCAGCTGGGAGTCTGCTTCTCCCTCTACCCTTCCCTTGCACTCTCTCTCAAATTAAAAAAAAAAAGAATATATATACATATATATATTCTTTTTTTTTTTTTTTAAGAAGAAAGAAAAGAAAAGCAATCCTAGACCCTAGAAAGAAAAGAAAATCAACCCTGCTTCAGCCTTCCTCCCATCCGAGACTAGAAAGATAAGAGTGGGTACCTGGGAACAGACAGGGGCTGGCCACACCTGAGAATGAGTCAGTGTTATTGAGGCCATGTCGACCTGAGTAGCAATCAGGCCAATGCATGTACTCCACGGCCAGGCAGACCAGGGCTGACCTGGCTCAGGTGCTCCCTGACTCCACGGTCTGTGGCAAAGTACCCTCTGAGCCTGGGCTTTCTCATCTGTAAAACTAGCTAGCAACAGCTACCTTCCGGCATGGCTGGATTAAGTGAGGTGACACCTGCAAGCACAGCCCATAACCGCTCCATAACAGGCAGCCAGTGGCATTCCTTCCTTCCTTAATCTGACAGGTCTTTACTGAGCACCTACTCTGGGCCCAGGCACTGTTCCAGGTGCAGGGAGAAAAGGGGGATCCCACTGCAGCACGACCTCTGCAGCTCAGGTGGAAGCTGCCCCCCCGCCCCCCCCCCGCCCCCCGCATGGCCTGGGCCTCCTCCCTGCCACCCCCTCACGAGGCCAGCCCGCAGCCAGCAGCCGGAGTCACCTGGCTACGCACAGGAAAAAAGAATTTACACAAAGTCAGTTCCCACGCTCAGCCTTGGGAAGACTGGAAAATCTAAATGCTGCCTTAGGCTGCTATGCACGAAGCACTTACACCATCAGAAACATCTTCACAGTCTGTTTGGAGCCTATGGGAGATTAGCTGGCCTTTCCTGAAGCTTCAGCCATCCCTCTTTGCTCTAGCAGCTTCGTTTGCTTTCAGGCAGGTGTGCTTTAAAACCATCCCACCAGTAATTGAGAGCTGAGGAAGGGCATGAGCCAGAAGCGCACAGAAAAATAAAGACAAGTAGCATATAAACATATGTGCCCGCATGCTCGGGACTTTCCTGAGGCCTGATTTTCATACCACGCCGAGGTGCGCTCCTTGCATCTCGGCCTTGTTCTTGTGCTGAGTCTGTTCTGTGACATCTCTCCCCAGCCTGGCCTCTGGCCTATCAGTGTCCTGGTCGCCATTCTCTGCACCACATCTCCCCGCACACATGTCCAAGGACATCCACAGGCCCACTGAGGAGGGTGCCCCTTCCAGCACTGCCACGCTCAGGTGAGTTTCTTGGTGTCCTAAGCCTTGGGTTCCTCACCTGAGTAATGGGCTTGTCCAGTCCCTGTCCTGATGCACAAGGGGACTGCAATCCAGGTGTGGAATGGGAGCCCATTCTGTAGCCCTCTACCCCATGTCTTGCTCCTTGCTCCGTCCTGAACCCCAGATGTCTCTGTAGCTCAGTCCCAATCACCTCTCCAGAAGGCTACCTTGCCTGAGGGGATACAGCTCAAGGCAGGCCGGATTTTCCCTGCATCGCAGTAGTCCCTGGACGTCCTTTCTTCCCTGGGTCCTCCAGATCCCCCCTCACCTCTCTCATTGCTGCTTCCTGTCTCTTCTCTGACGCCCCACCCCCTCCTCCCACCCTCAGGGTTTTCCCCCCTTCCTCCCCCACCTCCTCCTCTGGGGTCTGCACTCATCACTTTCAGGGCCAGTGACCCCAACCAAGTTCACAGCCCTCATCACTGTCTCCCCAACTTTCTACTCCAAGTTTCCACCCAGGCAGCCCCTGGAGCCCAGCGCCCAGCCCTGACACACACACCAGGGGCTCTACTACCATCGACATGCCCCCTCGGACGCTCCCCACCCCAGGTTAACTCATCTTCTCAGATGCCTTGAGGTCAACCCCGAGCCCCACAGGCTTCCCTTCCCGCCCCAAAGGAGGCTTTCATCAATTGTCAACACTGGCAATTCTCCACAAGATAAAGCAGTTCGGATTTTAGAGTCAGTCCAAAGTGGCTTCAGATCACAGCTTGGTCATTTTTGACTAGTGACGCGCAGCAAGCTCCCTGACCGCTGAAAGCAGCAGTGAAGCGACAGGTGTGAAAGCAGCGAGGGGCGTCCCTCGGGACCACTTGGCCTGACACCCCAGTCTCAGCGTCCTGCGCAGGGACGTGGACCCCAGATGGCATCACGCCCGCAGGCTCCACCGCGCCCCACCTCCCGCCTGGTCCCCAGCCCGGGCTGGCCCCGCGCCGTCCGCACTCCCTGTCCCAACCCGGGAGGACGGGTCTCGCCGTCCGAAGGGCCAGGCTGGGGTCGGAGGCAGGGCCGGCAGCCGCAGCTTTCCGGCCACCGCCCCGCAACCCGCCCGGCCGGGCCACCTACCCGGGCGCGGCGGGCGGCGGGCGCAGTCGGTGCCGGCGCCGCCGGTAGAGCCCGGACGCTGCGAGCGCGCCCAGCCCCAGCGGGCCTGCCATGCTCCATGCTGCGGCCTCCGCCCCCGCCCCCGCCGCCGCCGCCGCCTCCGCCCCCGGCCCCGGTGGGGCGGCCTCCCCAGGCAGCAGGCAGCAGGCAGCCACCTCCGCCGGACGCGGACACGGACACGGACACGGACACGCCGCGGCGTGCAGGGGGCGCCTCTCCCCCCACCGCCCTGGACGGGAGCTCACGTTACACGCAGCGATCTCCAAAGGGCAGCAGAGCCAACTCCAAATAGAAAGGACATTGTTGCCCCTGTGGGGGCAGCACAGCGAAAGCAGAGGCTGGCAGGGCTGGGTCCTGGCTGGGGAGGAGACTGGCTGGGAGGGTCCCAAACAGCCCTGAAGTGAGGTCCCTAGAGGCAGGCCAGGATGCCTGGGTCCCAGGCTGAGAGGAACCTAAGAAGGGAACCCCAAGCCCCCTGACCTGCAGGAGGGCAATATGGGACTGACCTGGTTTAGGGATCCTAGAAACAGTTAAGAAGCTGGTGAGGAAGCCCCACACGTGCCCACACTCTGCCTCGTTCCCTTCCCAGGAGCCTGTGCTGCAAATGCCACCTGGAGACCCAGATTAGGGCAGGATCTGGTTCCCCAGATCTGACCAACAAACTGCCAAGCCCCCACACAAGGTCCATGCTGTCAAACCCCCAGCAACAGATTATCCCCCCAACTTGCCAGGGAAGGCAGAAGCAGAGTCTGACAGGAGACTGCCAGGAAGGCACCATTGCCATGCATTTTTACCTAAAGAGATAGGCAGGGTTATTGTGATCCAAGTGCAAACACCCCAGGTCAGCATCTGAGTTGTGGTCCCTGCTGGCCGAGCAGGCACTCTGGTCAGCAATAAAATGAGAATCCAGAGCACTCACGGAGATCTTTAAAATGGATTCCATTTCCCTGAAAAACCTTTCTAGTAAGGTCAGAAAGCGTGAGCACTATCTTCCTCTGCCCTTCTAAAGAAAACAACAGTAGCGATCATTCTGAACAACAGGGCGCTGGTCCTCCTACACTGAGGTGGAGGGAGACTTTGGAGAGAATCCATTGGCACTCAGTTGCCGGGCCCACATACCAAGAAGCATACCTCACCCAGCAAATCCAAACTCATTAATCACCCTGGGGTCAGCTCCAAAATACAGCCAGACGACTACAAGCATTGGGTGCAGTATAACTTGTAAATGCAGCTCAATTCCAAAAGTACCAAGCACTGATCAATTCAACAAATATTTTTTAAAGGGGCAAAAGGACATAGTGGCTGAGGCTGGAGGAGCCAAAGTGGGAGTACAAAGATCACCACCTCCCACTCCCTGATGTAGATAACTGAATGCTTAAGAAAGCTTATTAGAAAGTTTTGTTACTGCACCTTGAAGTCAGTGCCCTAGGGCCTAGGCTCCTCCTACCAGCCTCACTCAGCCTCTTCCTTGGGGGAATTTTGAACTCTGGAACCCAGAACTCACCTGGAACTACAGTGTCATTTAAGGAGGGAACATTTAATAATCTCATTCACGTGTGGAATTTAAGAAACAAAACAGAGGATCCTAAGGGAAGGGAGGGAAAAATAAAATAAGACGAAATAAGAGAGGGAGACAAACCATAGGGGGTCTTAATCATGGGGAACAAACTGAGGGTTGCTTGAGGGGAAGGTGGGAGGACAGGGTAGCTGGGTGATGGGCATTAAGAAGGGCACATGATGGGATCCCTGAGTGGCGCAGTGGTTTGGTGCCTGCCTTTGGCCCAGGGCGCGATCCTGGAGACCCGAGATCAAATCCCACATCGGGCTCCCGGTGCATGGAGCCTGCTTCTCCCTCTGCCTGTGTCTCTGCCTCTCTCTCTTCTCTCTCTGTGACTATCATAAATAAATAAAAATTTTAAAAAATTTAAAAAAAAAAGAAGGGCACATGATATAATGAGCACTGGGTGTTATATAAAACTAACGAATCACTGAACTCTACCACTGAAACTAATAATACAATATGTGTTAATTAATTGAGTTTAAATTTAAAAATAAACAAATATTTTAAAAATAAGGAGGGAACATTTATTTAGGGTTTCTGCAGTTGCAGACAGGCCAGAAAGGGAGGCTACAGCCACAAGTGTTTTGTGCATCATAATTCGTAAATGAAACTCAAGTCCAAGGTTACCAAGTACTAATCAATTCAACAAATATGTACTGTAAAAGGAAGTACCAGGGGTTAGAAGTTGAAAAGGGAAATTAGAGTCTAATTAGGCCCAAATCCCAAATCTCTGCACAGCCTTGTCCCCTGTCCCTCTAATTCTGCAACCTGTCTTGCAGAAATGGGTGTAGGAGCCATTTCAGTGTGCCCAGACAGCACTCTGGCTCCAGAGGACAAAGTTGCAAAAACATAATAAGAATGATATCAGCCTAAGTGGAAGAGTAAGAACCTTTGAAATTTTTTCCCTTCATAAAAACAATGAAAAACTAGCAAAAATTCTCAGAATTTACTTTTTCAGAACTCTGTAAGTTAACAAGAGTTTTGCAGTAACCCAGGAACATTTGGTCAAGAAAAATCAGTTGAATCTTGGTAAGAACAATGAGCTTTGTGATGCTTTAACTTATCCTAGTCCCTGACAGCCTATACCCTAACTCCATGGCTGTCTTGAAAAATAACATCCCACATTCCCAGTAATTAAGAAGCAGGCAGGGCTGGAGCTCGTTCAAACCTTCACTCTCTGGAAGACTCTACCTGAAAGTCTTGTTTTTATGTAACCTCATTCACACATACCCAATGTTAAAAACCTCTCTTGGGGTTTTTTTTTCAAAGGTACTACTATTATAGCTGCCTATAGTATCATAGCTGTCGTTGCCATTGGCAATGGATAACTGTGGGGGCAATGATAAACTAATCAAAAGCTTAAAAGGGAAAACTGAGGAATAAGATGTCCTTAGGGGCTTTGAAAAGGACCAACATATTTCTGGGAATCTAGAAGGCCATGCAAAAGCCCAGGACTGCTTGCATGCTCAGGGAAGAACTAAGAAGGTCGTAAGCTCTTACTTCTGACTGACCTTCGGGCCTGTTTGCAGCAGGAGTGAAGGCTAACGCAGACTTGTAACTGCCCAGTTGCATGTTGAAGGTGTGCCCCAACATACACTTAGGTCCCTCAGCAAAGACTGAAAGGCATCTTGGTTTCAGGCATCAAGGGAAAACTTTGTCCAGTCATTAGCAGGCCACTAAACTAACCAGGCAGAGACTTCAGTCACAAATGACAGAGATACAGACTTTACAGAATTAGATCAGAAAAGTTACTAAACAAACAACAAATAGCAACAAGAAACTCAGGAGTGGAGGAGAATCTGATATCAGAATTGCCACATATTATTTAAAATGTTCAGTTCTTAGCAAAAAATTATGACATGTACAAAGAAATGAAAAAGTATGACCCTTACACACAAAAAGGAGTAATCAACAGAAACTGTCCCTGAGGAAGACCAAATATTAGACTTACTACACAGACTTTAAATCATTTTAATTTTGTTCAAAGAACTAAAGGAAACCATGTCTTAAAAAACTAAAGTATGAGAATGATATCACATCAAATGGAGAATACTGATAAAGAGAAATTATTAAAGGGGACCCAACAGAAATTTTGCAGTTGAAAAGAAATACTAAAAAGAGTCCTTCAGGATGAAATTAAAAAACACTAGACAATAACTTGAATCCACATAAAAAGGGACGCCTGCATGGTTCAGTCTCTTGAGCATCTGCCTTTGGTTCAGGTCATGATCCCAGAGTCCCTTTCCCCCTGCTATCCCTTGCTTGTGCTGTCTCTCTCTCTGTTGAATAAATAAAATCTTAAAAAAAAAAAAAAAAAAAGGGGGAATCCTCATGAAGAAATAAAAAGCAGCAAAGTATATTTAACCATGACATAGTAAAGGTTACTATATAGATAAAAATAAAATACAATATAAATGTACTTTTTGTTCATAAACCTATTTTTCCCAACTACAACAGCCTAATAAAATAATTCATTACAAAAGAAGGCAATAATAGTGTGGGAATTGAGAAACAAAAAAGACTTAAAATATATATTTAAAAAATTGTAAATGGTAAATGTAAAATAATTACATTAAATGCAAATGGATTAAATTATCCAATTAAAAGTCAGAAATTGGCAAATGGATTTTAAAAAAAACATGATCTACCTATATAATTTCTATAAGAGATTCACTTTAGACAAAAACACAAATAGTTTGAAAGTAAAATTATGGAAAAGATACACCATGCCAACAGCAATTGAAAAGGAACTGGAGGGCAGCCCTGGTGGCAAGGCGGTTTAGCGCCGCCTGCAGCCCAGGGCGTGATCCTGGAGACCCTGGATCGAGTCCCACGTCGGGCTCTCTGCATGGAGCCTGCTTCTCCCTCTGCCTGTGTCTCTGCCTCTCTCTCTCTCTCTCTCTCTCTGTCTCTATGAATAAATAAATAAAATCTTTAAAAAAAAAAAAAGGAAAGAAAAGGAACTGGAGTTGCTATCCATACTAACATCAGACAAAATAGACTTTAAGACAAAAATTGGGGGATCCCTGGGTGGCTCAGCGGTTTAGCGCTTGCCTTTGGCCTGGGGCACAATCCTGGAGTCCTGGGATGGAGTCCCACATTGGGGTCCTGGCATGGAGCCTGCTTCTCCCTCCTCCTGTGTCTCTGCCTCTCACTCTCTCTCTCTAAATAAATAAATAAATAAATCTTTAAAAAAAAAAGACAAAAATTGTTACAAGAGCAAAAAAGGACCTTCTATAAAAGAGTCAATCCATCAAAAATAAATAACAAATATAAACATATATGCACCTAACAGCAGACTCAAAAAACTTGGAGCAAAAATTATTAGAATGAAATAAAAATAGATAATGTAGCAATAATAGTTGGAGACTCCAATACTCCAATTTCTCTTTTTTTAAAAGATTTTTATTCATTTATTTGAGATAAAGGGAGCACAAGCCAGGGGGAGGGAAGCAGAGGGGCAGAGGGAGAGGAATAAGCAGACTCTCTGCAGAGCAGGGAGCCCAACACAGGGCTTGATCCCAAGACCCTGAGATCACAGAAATCTGAGATCACAACTTGAGCCAAAGGCAGATGCTTAACTGACTGAGCAACTCAGACACCCCAAAACTCTACTTTCCTAATGGATACACTATTATACAAAAGTTAAGCAAGGATATAAAAGACATAAACAACACTATAAACCAACTACACCTAAAAGACATCTACAGGACACTCCATCCAACAATAGCAGAATATATGTTTTCAAGTATACTTGGAACATTCTCCAGGGTAGACCATATGCCGGGCCATAAAAAGAGCCTCAGGGAGCACCTAGGTGGCTCAGTGTTTGAACATCTGTCTTTGGCTCAGGTTATGATCCCAGGGTCCTGGGATTGAGTCCCACAATAGGTTCCCCACAGGAGCCTGCTTCTCCCTCTGCCTATGTCTCTGCCTCTCTCATGAATAAATAAATATAATCTTTTTAAAAAATAATTGTATAATAGTTTAAATAGTTGTATCCTTTAAAATAGTTTTATAGTTGTATATTAAACAAGAAAATCTCAAATCAATAATTTAACCTTCCACTTTAAAAAAACAAAAACAGAAGAGTAAACTAAACTCAAAGCAAGCATAGGGGAGGAAATAATAAAGATTAAAACAGAAATAAATGAAACAGAGATTAGGAAGAAAATAGAGAATAGCAACAAAATCAAAAGTGATTCTTTGACAAGATCAACAAAACTAACAAACCTTTAAGCCAGACTGACCAAGAAAAAAAGAGAACACACAAATGACTGAAATCAGGAATGAAAGATGGGGCTGAAGTTAAAGAAACCTAAAGGACCGTAAGGGAATGCTGTGAACAATTATATACAAACTAAATTACAGCAAATAAAATAGCCTAGCTGAAATGGGCAAATACCTAGGAAGATACAAACTACCAAAACTGAATCAACAAGAAATGTAAGATCCAAATAGGCCAATAACAAGTGAAGAGACTGGGTTCATAATCAAAATCTTCCAGGACACCTGGCTAGCTCCATCAATGGAGCATGCAACTCTTGATCTTGGGGTTGTGAAATTGAGCCCCACGTTGGATGTACAGATTACTTTAAAAAAAATCTTTAAGATTTTATTTATTTATTCATGAGAAACACAGAAAGAGAGGTAGAGACACAGGCAGAGGAAGAAGCAAGCTCCATGCAGGGAGTCTGATGTGGGACTCCATCTCAGGTCTCCAGGATCATGCCCTGGGCTGAAGGTGGCGCTAAACCGCTGAGCCACCCAAGCTGCCCTTTAAAAAAAAAAAAAAAAAAATCTTAAAAAAAAATCTTTCTACAAAGATGAGCCAAATGGTTTTATTGATGAATTTTACCAAATGTTTAAGTAGCATTAACACCAACCCTTCACAAAATCTCAAAAAATCTACCAGGAAGGAACACTTTCCAACTCACTCAATGAAGTCAGCATTACCTCAGATCAGAAAAATATATCATAAGAAAACTGCAGAGGAATATCACTTATAAAACTAGATGTAAACATCCTCAACAAAACTGAATCTAGCAGCCTATAAAAAGTACTACACTCATGACCAAATGAGATTTGACCTAGGATATAAAGTTGGTTCAACATCCAAAATCAATGCAATTCATCACAAGAATGCTGAGAATGTGCTTGACAAAATCCAACACACTTTCATGATAAAAAAAAGAAAAACAGGGCAGTCTGGGTGGCTCAGTGGTTTGGCACCACCTTCAGCCCAGGGCCTGATCCTGGAGACCCCGGATCGAGTCCCACATTGGGCTCCCTGTGTGGAGCCTGCTCTCCCTCTGCCTGTGTCTCTGCCTCTCTCTCTCTCTCTCTCTCTCTCTCTCCCCCTATGTCTCTCATGAATAAATAAAATCTTAAAAAAAAAAAAAAAAACTCTCAACAAACTAGGAATAGAATGGTACTTCCTCAGCCAGATAAAAACCCAGAGCTAACATCACAATGGTAAAAGCCTGAGAGCTTTCCCTCTAAGGTCAAGAACAAGACAAGGACGTCCAGTCTTGCCATTTCTTTTCAACATTGCAGTGGAGGTTCTAGCAAGGATAATTAGCAATAAGAGGAAATAAAATGTATCCAGATTGGAAAAGATGTAAAAGTGTCTATATTTGCATACTACATACTCTCATATACAGAAAACCTTAAACCCCAAGAAAAAACATTATAACTAGTAAATAAGTTCAGCAAGTTTGCAGGATAAAAAAAAAAAATCAATATACAAAACTCATTAGCAACAAATAATATGAATATAAAATTAATAAAACAATTCCATTTACATCATAAAGAATACAATACCTAGGAATAAATTTAGCCAATGAAGCATAAGACTCATACACTGAAAACTATATCATATTGTTGAAAGAAACTAAAGAAGACCTAAATAAATGGAAAGACATCCCATGTTCATGGATTGGAAAACTTGATATTGTTAAGATGACAATACCTCCTCCCATCCCAAAACTAACCTACAGATACAACACAAGCCCTATCAAAATTCCAACTGCCTTTTTTTATAGAAATGGGCAAACTGGTCCTAAAATTCACATGCAAATGCATGAGACCCAGAATAACCAAAACAATTTGGAAAAGAACAGTCAAAAAAAAAAAAAAAAGAAAAAGAAAAGAACACTCAGAGGACTCACATTTCCCAATTTCAAAACTTATTACAGGGAACCCTGGGTGACACAGTGGTTTGGCGCTTGCCTTTGGCCCAGGGCACAATCCGGGAGACCCGGGATCGAATCCCACGTCGGGCTCCCGGTGCATGGAGCCTGCTTCTCCCTCTGCCTATGTCTCTGCCTCTCTCTCTCTCTCTCTCTCTGTGTGACTATCATAAATTAAAAAAAAAAAAAAAAAACTTATTACAGAGTTACAGTAGTAATGATCAAACAGTCTGGTACTGGTACATATATCAATAGAATAGGATTGAGAGTCCAGAAATAATTCCATACATCCATGATCAACTGATTTTCAACAAGACTGACAAGCCAATTCAATCAGGATAAATAATTTTGTCAACAAATGAGGCTAGGACCACGATAGCCACATGCAAAAGAATGGTTTTAAACCCCTACCTTGGGCCATGTATAAAAACTGACTCACAACGGATTGAAAAACAAAATATAAGAGTTAAAGTATAAACTCTTAGAAGAAAACATAGGTATAAATCTCCATGACCTTGGATTAGGTAACACTTACCTAGATATGACACCAAAAACTCAAGCAATCAAAGAATAAATAGATAAATTGGATTTCATCAAAATTTGAAACTTTTGTGCATCAGAGGACACCATCAAAGAAGTTAGAAGATAATCCATGGAATAGGATAAAATATTTGCAAATCATTTATCTGATAAGTGTTTCATATCCAGAATAAAACTCTTAAAAATCCAACAATAAAAAGACAACCCAATTTAAAAATGGGCACTAAATCTGAATAAACATTTCTAGAAAGAAGATATACCAGTATCAATAAGCATGTGAAAAGATATTCAACATGACAACTTGTTAATGAAATGAAATGAAAATCAAAACCACAGTGTGATATCACTTTGCACCCACTGAAACAAACAATAAGTGTTAGTGAGGATATGAAGAAAATTAGGACTCTCATACGTTTCCTGGTGGAAATGTAAAGTATGCCGTTACTCAGAAAACAGCTTGGCAATTCCCAAAAAAAATTTAATATAGAATCACCATATCATCCAGCAATTCTACTCCAAAGTATATGCTCAAGAGAAAAAAATATATAGAAATGTTCACAGCAGCATTATTATTAAAAGCCAAAAACGTGGAAGCAATTCAAATGTTCACCACAGATGAACACATAGACAAAATGTGGTATATCCATGCAATGGAATATTATTTGCACCCCGTCCCCAAAAGAGGAATTAAGTACTGATTCATATTACAATGTAAGTGAACCTTGAAAATAGTACACTAAATGAAAGAAGCCAGGCCAAAAAAAGCTACATAATGTATAATTTCATTTATAGGAAATATCCAGGACAGGCAAATCCAGAGAGACAAACAGCAGATTATTGGCTGCCAAAACCTGGGGATTAACTACAAATGCGTATGGGGTTTCTTTTGGAGGGTGACAAAAATGTCCCAGAATTAGTGATGATGGTTGTACAAATGGTGAATGTACTAAAATCCACTAAATTGTGCACAATAAAACAGTGAATTTTATGGTATGTGAATTATATCACAAATGTTTAAAATGCACAGGTGTAGTGAAGAATACAACTACATAGCTTACTAGAGGCAGGGACAGAGGCCAGGGCCACCAGCAAGTTTAAGGCCAGGTGGCCACCACCATCCTCAGGGCAGCCAGCAACACTACTGCAAACAGCCTCTCCACCAGAGCCAGCTCCCCCTACCAACACCTCCTGCCTGGATGCACTGAGAGGCTAGGTCCCTTGGAATGCCTCAGATGAATGACATTTTCCAACCTTCTTACTTACATGAAATCTGATTTTGAACGATTTTATTTTCTTCTTCTAAAACTCAAGCATCTGGGGGGATAGGGTAACTGGGTGACAGGCATTAAGGAGGGCGCATGATGAGCTGAGCACTGGGTGTCATGCTGTATGTTGGCAAATTGAATTTAATAAAATTAAAAGAAAGAAAAATAAAACTCAAGCATCAGTGTTTGGTTTTACAGACCATACATTCAGTCATGTCATCTTAGTGACACGCTGTCCTCTCATGGAGTATCTCATTAACATATTTTCTTACATCATCTTGAGTAAATATTCATCATTGGAAATTTAAGATTTGAATAAACAGAACAAGGAGAGTGAAGGTGCCTCCCTCTGTCCACCCTGCCTGGAAATGAAGACCTAAGGAACATTTAGGTATGATCTGCACGTGATAGATAGAGCAGAGCGAAGCGAGGCCATGCAGCCCAAGAGGCAGGACAGCCACCGTGCATGGAAAGCCTGGCCCCTCTCCACAAGGAGGGCGCAGGCCAACTCCTGCCAGGTCCCAAGTGCTAACTGCTAAATTGTCAGGAATTTTGTGAACCAGTTAGACTCATGTTGGTGATGTGAGGTGAGGTGAGGTAGGGGGTACTTTCAGCCAGGGACTGGACACGCAATAGATAAGGCCCTCCGTCCCCCCACCACACTCCACTCGCAGCATCAGAGTCAACACTGGAAGCAGAGGGAAAGGGAGGAGTTGGGGGGCCATGGGTGGTGCCTGGCTTGGCCTGGGCTCGGGGTCCAGCCATGTGGCACTTGTACTCTGCCCCACACAGCTCTATGTGCTAGCCCCGGATCCTGTCTGCCACTCTAGCTATACGGTGGCTCTTCTGCCAGGGGGGGCCACAGGGCTTCCTCTCGAGAAAGGTGGGGAGTGGCTGAGAGCACCGAGGGTAGCAGTGCTGATGGATGTGAGGGCAGGGATCAAGCAGCCCCACTCTGCACTGCACCCAGTGAGCACCCAGCTCAGGATCTGGAACGTGGTGACCTCAACAGACGGTGGTCACATGGTGGGTGGGAGTCCCCCTTAGAGCAGGCCAAGCCACTGAGCTCCCAGGCGGCCGGTGCCACGTCCCAGGCTCATGGGAAGACTGCCGCTGACAGGCTGCATCCCCAAGCAGGGGTGTAACCTTGCCCGGGTCTTAACATCCTCCCTGGAGATCAGTGGTGATGTCAAAGGCCCCTTCAGCTGGGACAAAGACTTTGGTGTTTTCAAGATTCAGAGCCTTGGGGCCACTTGCCAGGACTGAGCTTCCAGCCCAAAGCATGGCCTCTCCCTAACCACACCCAGGCTCCAGGCCTCACTTACCCTTCTGTCCCTGCTCAGCCCTCTATCGGGCTTCAGAGGCTTCCTCTGGGACTTGCCAAGGCTCTTCGAATCCTTCATGACCCAAACTAGATCGATGCCCGTGCCTGCCACCACAACTGGGCATCCTCCTGGAAGTCATCCTCTCTGTCAGATTCCGCCTTCCAGCACCCACCCCCCCGAGTCCGGCTCCTCTTCTCTGTCCCCAAGGCTGCTGAGGAAGAGCCTCCCTTGTGGACCTCCTATGCAATCTCTTCTTCAGCAGCCCTTTCTCTGCACAGCACCCAGAGGTGTGTTCCCAAAATGCACTCTAGGCTACCTCACTGGCTCTCCACCGCCCTCCCTCTGGCCTTGCTCACTCTGGTCCTGTAGACAGGCTGGCACTTTACACAGTTGGCAGGGGGAGCCCCAGCGGTGTGTGAGCTGTACAATCAGAGGGTCGTTTCCAAAGGTCAGCCTGGTTCTAGGCAGCACGGGTGGATGGGTGGAGAACCAGGATCCGGGTGTGAGAACTATCCTGGCGTCTCACGGGGCCCGTGGACATGCAGAGGTCAAGGTGGCCGCAATAGAGTAAAAATGAAACTCTCCAGCTTCTGGGACAGGAAAAACCTCACCCACCCACCCCCCACCAATGGATGGGGCGGATGTCCATTCCTCAGCTGGCCTGGCCCCATGCCTGTGGTGGACAGAGAGGGAACCAGTCCTGGCCTGGGTACTGCATGTGGCAGGCCGACTTCAAGGGAGGGGTAAATCTATGCTCCCAGACTGCTCACAGCTGCGAAAAACAAATGAGCAGGAAAATACACCAAGAGAAAAGAAACAGGCCACCAAAATATTCCCAAGGGCATCTCTGAGGAGGGGAACTGTGGGTGTGTCCTTTCTTTTTCTGTTCCCGTTATCATTTCTGTTTCTGGGTTTTTTCTAACTCTCGGAGATGAGCAATGTGACTTTACAAGGAAAAACTCGACCCAGTGTTTTCCAAGGTTCACTCTGGTCTGTGTGTCATCTGATGACCAGAATTTCTCTGGACCCCTGCAGCTCAAGGCAGGGCAGGTTGACCCTGCTCCCACCACCTGCCTGCCTCCCAGCTTCTCTTGCTGGGCTGTCTGTCGGCTGACCTGATGGCCTTCATCTGCCCAAAGGCCCAAGGGACCCAGGAGTGACAGGAGCCCTGCCAAGGAAACAAAGGTATCTCGGTCTCTGCTCTCCTCACCCCATCAGGGCGGAAGCTGCTGCCAAAGCTGGCAGCATGTGGCTTTGCCTTATTAGGGTGTCTGTGGTGCCTGAGTCTCTGCATCACATGCGTTCCACCCAACCTCAACACTGGTCTGTGCAGCTCCTAGTTCACTCTTTCCCTTCTTTTCCTCAAAAGCTCCCAGGTGGGCAACAGGCAGCTGGCTGAGCAGGTGAGCCGAGCAAGAGCCTGCCAAGCACCCGAGGAAGGGTGAGCCCTAGAAGGCTGGTTGTGTCCACAGACTCAGGCCACGATGAGAGCAGGAAGAGAAGTGCATTTGAAACACAGGACTTGCTGGGTCACAGGACACGTGGCATTTTGGGTGTCCTAGTGGCCCTCATACTCCAGGCCAGTGTGCCCCCGCCCTCCTGGTGACCACTGTGCACATCACCCAGGTTCGGGGCCACCACCCTGCCCTCTGCAGTTGCTCCCCATTCCTGGGCACTGCTTATCCAAGTCCTTTTCCCTCAGCAAAACCACAAGCCACAAGTCAAAGAGCATCCTGCTGCCAGGACTTGGCTGGAAGGGGGCCTGCTGGGCCTCAGAGACCATCCCCTCCCACCTAGTCTTGAGTCATGCACTTGGACCCACCCATGTTCCAGAAAGGACTGCTGAGGCCAACACTTGCCAGACACTAGTGCATATGTGACAGGCCTCCTAAGTCACTCAGCCTCCGTGGCCTCAGTTACCTTATCTGTGAAATGGCCACAGGGCCTGAGAGCCCAAGCTGGGCCAGGCCTGGGGGAATGCCCCCCCCCAGCAGCCTGTGCTCCCGCAGAGTTCTAGCCAGGCCCCCACATAGACCCTTTACCATTTCTAACATTTTTCGCCATTCCTGGCTCACAGGGGAGGAAACGGAGGCTCCAAGGTGAGCTCTCTGCAGGGTCCGGAGGCTGACAGAAGCCAACAGCGCGTGACCCTGGGCGAGTCCCAGGCACCTCCGAGCCCTGGTTCTCCAGTAGTGAGGGGCCAGCTGCGTCCACCTTGGAGGGGTGGCAGGTGGTGTGGGCAGGAGCGTCACCCGCCGCGGCCCGGGCACCCGCGGGGGGGGGGGTCCCGGCAGGTGGAGGGAGTGTGCGTCGCAGGGGCGGCGGCTTCCCGAGCGGCCCCCGGCAGCGGGCAGGGGTCGGGCGCGACAGGTGGAGCCGCAGCGTCTCCGGGACGGCCGGCAGGGGTCGGGGGGGCGGGGGGCCCGGCCCGCAGCCCCGCGGGGACAGGCGCCCTCCCGCCCTCGGCCTCGGCCTCGGCCCTCGGCGTGGGGGGGGGCTGTTACCTTCCCGTCATGGTGGCCGCGCGCTGAGCCCGGGGTCGCCTCGGACCCGCTCTGCCGCCTCCGCAGCCAGACAGCAGCAGCCAGCAGGTCCGCAGCACCAAGCAGGCAGACGCCCAAAAAAGGCCAAGAGCGCTCCGCCCGGCGCCCAGCCCGGCCCGCGGGGGGGGGGGGGGGGGGGGGGAGAGGGGTGGGGTCCGCCGGCCCGCGAGGTGGGAGGGGAGGGCGGGGGCGAGCTGGGGGCGAGCTGGGGCGAGCTGGGGCGAGCTGGGGCGAGCTGGGGGCGAGCTGGGGGTCAGCTGGGGCGAGCTGGGGGCGAGCTGGGGGTCATCTGGGGCGAGCTGGGGCGAGCTGGGGGCGAGCTGGGGGTGAGCTGGGGGCGAGCTGGGGTCAGCTGGGGGTCAGCTGGGGCGAGCTGGGGGCGAGCTGGGGCGAGCTGGGGCGAGCTGGGGGTGAGCTGGGGGTCAGCTGGGGCGAGCTGGGGGTGAGCTGGGGGTGAGCTGGGGTCAGCTGGGGGTCAGCTGGGGGTCAGCTGGGGCGAGCTGGGGGCGAGCTGGGGCGAGCTGGGGGTCAGCTGGGGCGAGCTGGGGGCGAGCTGGGGCGAGCTGGGGTCAGCTGGGGGCGAGCTGGGGCGAGCTGGGAGTCAGCTGGGGGGAGCTGGGGTGAGCTGGGAGTCAGCTGGGGCGAGCTGGGGCGAGCTGGGGGTCAGCTGGGGTCCGCTGGGGGCGAGCTGGGGGCGAGCTGGGGCGGAGGGCCGGCCCCGCCACTCGCGCTGTGCTAGCCCGGGGCCACCGAGCCTGGCCTGCGGCGGGTGCGGATCGTGTCCCCCCCGCCCGGGCTCCGCGGGCCACCTCCCCGGATTCCAGGCATAGTTTTCCTTTTAAAGGGAGTGAAGTTATAATAACCGTGAACCGAGCCCCCAGCCCCGCCGGCCGCCCTGCCTGGCTCGCCCGGCGCTCCCCCTGCGCTGTCCCGGGCCCGGGTGGGGGGGTGGGGGGGTGGGGGGTGGGGACAGAGGTGGAGGATGCTGAGACCACCTCGGTTCCCTCGGTTTCCAATGCGGCCCGGCCGGGGAGGTGGTCACCTTCATGCTTTCCTTCCTCGAACAGGCGCTCCTGGGCGCGGACTCCCCCCGCGGGGCACTGGGGACGCCTGGGTCACGGGGTCGGCCCCCCGGAAAGCCGAGCACCGAGGGCGTCCCTTCAGGCGGGGAGCCTGACTGCAAACGAGACGCCAGATCGGTGCCCTCCCCACAAGTAGCCCCTCGAAGTATGCTAGGAGAACCAAGTACTCCTTTCTACAATGAAGCACCGGTGACAAGTTAGAGAACTGTTTAAAGTGACCCTGTGGGACGCCTGGGTGGCTCAGCGGTTGAGCGTCTGCCTTGGGCTCAGGGCATGATCCCAGGGTCCAGGATGGGGTCCCTCATCAGGCTCCCAGCAGGGAGCCTGCTTCTCCCTCTGCCTATGTCTCTGCCTCTCAATCTGTGTCTCTCATGAATAAATAAATTAAATCTTTTTAAAAAAATAAATAAGGTGACCCTGTGGGGACACCTGGGTGGCTCAGTCCATTGTCTGCCTTCAGCTCAGGTCATGATCCCAGGGGCCTAGGATGGAGCCCCCCATGTAGCTGCCTGCTCAGCATAGACTCTGCTTCTCCCTCTCCCTCTGCTCATTTTCAGTCTCTCAAATAAATAAATAAAATCTTTAAAGTGACCCTATGATACGAAATCATTAGGGAATCTATTCTGGGAAACTTATCACACAAATAAAACAAAAAACCCTCACTCTCTCTACCTATAGGCAGGTATTTCTAGCTGGTCCGTGTAGCATAGCTTATGTTTGGAAGCAGCCCAAATATCCCACTATGAAGCCAGGATTGAGCCACAAGATACTTCAACCCTACTAGACATCGTATTACTTCTAGCTTGGCAGCAGATAAAGACTATCTAAAAATGACAGTGCAAAGTAGCAACTACAAACAGTGGAATTCAGAACGATGTGTCGATAGTGACATCGCAGAAATGAGCTTAGAAAAGGCATCTGTTCTTAAGTAACTGATATCTTGAAACCTGTGCAGTTTGCACTTGTTAGTTCTTTTGCGGCTGTGTCTTAGCTGATAGTGTTTAACTATAATTTGATGGTTGATTAAGCTTAAAGTATGGATGATTTCTTGGTTCATCTGCCTCTTTAAGGAGAAATGTTTTTCACAATTGCTGATGTAGAGGAACAGGTGCGCTAGGGGCTATGCACTGGAAATGGACTGCCAGGCTGGCTGGTTCATTGAATATCAGGGTTCTATAGGAAACTAAAAAGGATGAAAAGTAGGAGGAAGAACATCAAAGGGACCTATTCCCTGCCTCAAGGGGACCCCATGCCCACCTGAAAGCCTGACGGCCTCCCTTAGTATGGTTGCTGAATACAGGAGGATGTCCCTGTGGCCAAAGCAGAGCCTTCTGCTGCTCACCCAGCCACCCAGCATGCCTCATCCTTGGGCCAAGGGCAAGCTCAGCAAGAGTTCGATGGCGTCTGTGGGCATCGCTCAGCTCTGCTGGAGATGTGAAGGATTGAAGGAGCCATGAGTCAGGCTCATATGGTGCAGCCAGAGGTCAGGTTTGAAGGAGAGAGCTGCAGTTGTGCAGCAGTGGTCATTCACACATTCACTCACTCACACCCATTCACTCAAGAGCAATCATGAATACGGGTACTGGGGCAGAGCACTGAACCAGGGGACAAAACATAGACGTGAGTTTACACAGGGACAGTGCTGCAAAAAAAGTACAACATGGGGGGCTCCTTTCAACTGGAAGGGCAAGGAAGGCTCCTGAGGACTGGCACTGAAGCTAAAACCTAGATGAGGAAGAGAGCCAACAAGGTGGAACAGCAAGGCAGCAGCCCTGACCTGGGAAGGCCTTGGGGAGCTCCAGGGTCAGGAAGAAAGAAGGTGAAGTGTCTGCAAAACAGGGAGCCAGGGGCATGGGAAATAAGGCAGAAATGCCAGGGGGCAAAAGGGGGCCAGAGCATGAGCACCAGTCACACTAGCCTTCGGATTCCACCCTTAGTGAGGTGGGAGATTCGGGGCACCTGGGGGGCTCAGTCAGTTAAGAGTCTGCCTTCAGCTCAGGTTGTGATCTCAGGGTCCTGGGATCAAGCCATGCATCAGGCTCCTTGCTCATTGAGAAGCCTGCTTCTCCCTCTCCCTCTCCCTTTGGTGCTCTCTCTCTCTCTCTCTCTCTCAAATAAATAAACAAATAAAAATTAAAAAAAAAAAAACAAGTGGTAGATTCCACAACACCTGTTAGGGCAGGAGGCTGTGAGCACCCCATTCACAGGGCATGTCCCTAGTTGCCCCACACCACCCTCCTTCTCCCCCTTTCCCATTGACAGCCACAGCTGAGCCAGCTCAATGCCCAGGGGTGCTGAGGCAGGAGTAAGGGTTCATGGGGACCAAGGGAGGAGGTAGGCTTCCCTTGACCAGAGTGGCTTAATAAGGAGCATGAAGACAGAAACTGGGGATATCAGAATGCCTCAAGGCCTTCTCCAATGTCTAGGGAGAACCCCCACTCCCATATGACAATGGGGACCAAGAAGGCCTTGCAGCCCCAAGGAAGTCTCAGGGTCTCTTGCATGGTCCAGGCCCCAGCAGGAGCCAGATTACTTCCCAGCACGCAGGACCAGTGTCATGCCTGTTTAGTGATGGCCCATATGACATGAGGGCATCCAAACAGTTCTGCCCAAAGGGTCTCTCCCCCCAGATCTGGTTTAGGCATTTCCCTCTCAGAGCACTGGGGATGGCCCAACTGGGTCATTGTTAAACAGTAGCACATAACTGGAATTAACCAGTTCCTTCAAGTCCAAACTTAATTCCAGAAGTGGTCTGTGAGACTTCCCAGGGAAGGGCAGGGAAACACCTGGACCGCCCAGAGGAAAAGCTGGAATTCTCTAGCTGGAGCCTGGCTGAACATGAATAGTGCGTAGCACACCCACCTCTGTGTACCGCCAGGTAGCACAACACTTGCAGCTTTTTATTTTTTTAAGATTTTATTTATTTATTCATGAGAAACACACAGAGAGAGGCAGAGACAGGCAGAGGGAGAAGCAGGTTCCTGGAGGGGAGTCCTATGTGGGACTCGATCCCAGGACCCTGGGATCACGACCTGAACCGAAGGCAGATCCTCAACCATTGAGCCACTCAGGCGCCCCACATCTGCCACTTTAAAAACTCAATATTTCTATTTTAAAATATGAGCATGTCCTCAGAATAGTTATTTACTCACACACATCATCTGACCACCCAAAATGACCTTACTTCTTCCTGCACCAAGGAGGGCTCGGTGAAAAAAGTCTGATTACAATTATGGGGGAATCATAATCCAATAATTCTTTTAATGTTTGCAGAACAAATGACAGAGACTCAGAGGTTTTCTTAGTCTATGGAGAACACAGAACCCTTCTTGAGAGTCTGGTTTACCTATAATTAGAACAGGCCCAGGGAGCTCACAACTGCTTTGCAAAGACTGGCTGGCCTTGGACTTTCAAAAGGAAAATACCAGGGTCTCTTGGGTGGCTCAATAGGTTAAGTGTCTGCCTTCAGCTTGGGTCATGATCCCAGAGTTCTAGGATTGAGTCGCACATGGGGCTCTCTGCTTGGCGGGGAGTCTGCTTCTCCCTCTTCAAATGCCTACCTCTCCCCCTGCTTGTGCTCCTTCGCCCTCCTCTCTCTCTGTCAAATAAATAAATACAATCTTTAAAAAAAATGGGGGGTGGGGTGGGAGAAAATACCATTCCTCTCTTACCTTAGCTCTGGGACAGGCTTGATGTATCTCAAGGGTCTGGAATGAGACTGGCCTAGAACAACCCCAAAGAGCATTCAGAAATGCCACATTCTTACATCTCAAAGCATTGCAGCATGGGTCACCCAACAAGGAATCACTTGTGCACAATGACCACACAATTCTTTACCTGCAGGGTCACCAGCCTCTCTCTGCTCCTAAGCACATCTCTCTTCCATATGCTGGGATTCATTTTGCTTCCTCTTTCCCATTAGAACAGCCAACCCACCAATCTTTCCATCGGAGCATCTCCAACCCCTGCCCAGAATAAAAATCAGCTGTGCCCCTCCCCACCTTACTCCCCAACCCCAGCCTGTCCAGACTTGGCCTCACCAACAGAAGGTCTAGCATCCAGCTAAGGTGAACTGGCCTCCACCGTCTGCATGCCACCTAATGGAGTGTGAGGCTAGACCAGGAGGACAGACCACCCTGGGGCTGCTCCCTTACCCCAACATTAGCATGACCTCTTAAAGGACATAAAGGGAATGGCAGGGAGAACCAGGGACACGGCCCATGCACATCTCAGGAGCAAAAAGCACCACTTGGTTGCCACACAGTGTCTCTACCTGAGAGGGCTGAGTCACCACTCCACCTCCTTCTGTTGCTTCCTTCTCTGAGTGCTGCCAGCAACTTCTTTGAGGGAAGTAGCAGCTGCCAGGCCCACTTGGCACAGCTACTTGGAGAAGAACTGGGTGGCAGCTGGAGACTCCCAGCTGCCACAGGGCCCCAGATATTCCAGCCTTACCTCTCCCTGGCAGGAGGTGGGGCGGGAGCTGGAGGGTGGACCGGAGGCATCTGGGGGTCAGGAGAGGGTGGGGAGGAAGCCAGGAAGGAAAGGCCAGCCTCCCTGGGGAGGTGCCTGCGGGGGCGGGCCACTGGAAGCCCAGTCCCCTGCAGGCCCAGGAGCCAGGAGGACAGAACAAAGGAGCAACAGCTGCCCTCCGCATTCAGAGAAACCAGCAAAGGGGCAGCCGCCAGGGGGGCGCTCATCTGGCAACCGCTAAAACGAGCATTTATTGAACCCAAGTTCCTGAGTCCCCAGGGAGGCCTGATGTTTATTTACAGCAGGTACACGTGCCAACACCTGAGCCCAGCAAGGGGCACAGAGAAAAGAAAACCCTCAACTACTTTGAATGACCCAAGAACAGTTACTCAGACACTTTCTTGCCAGTTACTATTTTTCCCTGAAAGAAATCTCAGGATCATTGATATAACTTTAAGTTAATTTCTTTCTCATCTTTTACTTCAAAAATTTCATTGTATTGGGAAATGCTCAGAAGTAGAATGAAGAAAATTGCCTTGACTTTCACCACCAAAGGTGAGTGCTTCATAAAGATTTGTGGGCATTAAATACACTAATCTATGCAAGTGGTTCTCAAACTTCTTGGACTTTGTTTTACACTCTTAAGAAGAACTGAGGATACCAAAGAGACTATATGTAGGTGGGCTACATCTATCAATATTTACCATATTGGAAATTAAAGTGAAACATTTTCTTAATTAGCTATTAATTCATTTAAAAATCAGTAAGAAAACTGGAGTACCTATGTGGCTCAGTCAGTTAAGCATCTGCCTTGGGCTCCGGTCATCTATTCAGAGAGGTATACCAAAAAAAAATATTACTATGGATAAATCAAAGTGGAATTCTAAAAGTGTTCAAGAGTTACATAAAGAGGCCAGATAAAAAGAAATGTTCTTTTTACACACAACAACTTGGATGTATCTCAAGGTCATTATGCCCACTAGAAAAAGCCAATCTTAAGAGATTATATACTGTAACAGATTCCATTCATACAACATCCTTGAAACAACAAAATTATAGAGAATGAAAACAGATGACTCATTGCCAGAGATTGGGAATGACTGGGGCAAGAGCTAACTGTGACTATAAAAGAATTTCCTGATTCATTAACACGGGCTGTCTCTTCATTTATTCAGATTTTAATTTCATCCAACAATGTTTATAGTTTTAAGCATACAAGTCTTACACTCCTTTAGATAGTTTATTCATAAGTATTTTATTATTTTTGATGTGATTCTAAAAGTTTTCTTAATTTCCTTTTCAGATTTTTCACAGTATATAGAAATATAATTAATGCTTGTATACTAATCTTGTGTCCTACAACCCTGCTGAACTTATTTATGGTTTCTAGGAGTTTCATAAGGAATTTCTTAAACTTTTCTATACACAGGTGTCACCTGCAAATAGACAGTTTTACTACTTCCATTCCAACCTTGAGGACTTCTATTTATTTTTCAGCCCATTTTCCCTGGCTAGAGCATCCAGTACACTGCTTAATAGAAGTCTTGTTTCTAATCTTAGCTGAAAGTACAGTCTTTCACCATTAAATATATTAGCTGAGGGTTTTTCATAAATCCCTTTATCATGTTGAGGAATTTCTCTTCCATTCTTGATTGTTTGCATGTTCTATCATGAAAGGTGTTGGATTTTGTCAAATGTTTTTCCCATATCAGAAAGATTGAGAGGGGCACCTGGGTGGCTCAGTGGTTGAGCGTCTTCCTTTGGCTCAGGTCATGATCCCAGGGTCCTGGGATCGAGTCCTGCATCCAGCTCCCTGCAGGGAGCCTACTTCCTCCTCTGTCTCTGTCTCTGCCTCTCTCTGTGCGTCTCTCATGAATAAATAAATAAAAATCCTCTAAAAAATAAATAATTTTAAAAATAAGAAAATTTTAAAAAGGAAGATTGAGAGATTGTATCACCTTTGTCCTTCATTCTATTAATGATGTTCTGTTTTTTTTTTTTTTTTTGGAACCAATTTTTGGTTTCATTGATTTTTTTTTCTATTTTTTCTCTTCTCTATATCTACTCATATATTTTTTCCTTTCTTCTGCTTGCTTTGGATTTAGTTTGTTCATCCCTTTCTAATTTTGTAAGGTGAAAATTTAGGTTATTGATTTGAGATCTTCTTTTTTCAATGTAGACTTTTATAGGTATAAATTGCCCTCTCAGCATTTCTTTTCCTGCATCCAGTAAGCTCCTGTATGTTTGTTTTCCATTGCATTAATTTCAACATATTTTCTAATTGCTTTTTTGATCTATCCTTTGGCCCATTTGTTCTTTAGGAATGTGTTACTTAATTTCTGCATATTTTACAAATTTCCCAAATTTCTCTGTTATTGATTTCAAATTTCATTCTACTGTGGTCAGAGACTTTTGTGTAATATCAATCATTTTCAATTTTTATAGAGGTTTGTTTTAATGGCCTAGCATATGATCTATTGTGGAGAATGTTTCATGTGTCCATGAGAAGGAATGTATATTCTACTGTTGTTGGGTGGAGTGGGAGAAGGGAGAAGAGAAGTCTTCTAACCTTTTCTGTGTTACTGTTTTTTTTTTTTTTTTTAAAAAGATTTTATTTATTTATTCATGAGAGACACAGAAAGAGAGGCAAAGACACGGACAGAGGGAGAAGCAAGCTCCCTATGGGGAGCCCGATGTTGGGACTCGATTCCAGGACCCCAGGATCATGACCTAAGCCAAAGGCAGACAGTCAACCACTCCACCCAGGTGTCCCTGTGTTATTGTTATACAATGTCCATCCACACTGTAAACTCCAAATACATTGTTTTAATTATTACTTTACATCATCTTACATCTTTTAAAAATCTGAGATGAAATTGAAGCAATTATACATTCATGGAGTTTATTATATTAACCTTCTTATTTAGCATTTCTGATTCTGTTTCTTCTTGTAGATTTTTTTTTTCTTCTTGTAGACTTGATATACCATTTGGTGTCATTACCTCACTCCAAAACAGCTGTGTTCTCATCTGCTTCCTTTGTGCTATTATTGTTAAATAACAATTTTTTCAAAATGTTGACACATATTATGTTTCTATATGTAAAAAAAGGCTGGCTATATAAGTATATGCATAAATCTTAGGTAATTACTTTTTAAATCAGTTAAGAGAAGAAGAGAGAAGAAATAAGCAAATGTAGGTTTGAGTTATTATCTTGTGTCATTTACTTTCAGTCTGAAGAACTTTTAGTGTTTCTTATAAGTCAGGCCTGCCAGCAATAAGTTCTTCCATCTTTCTTTTGAAATGTCTTTGTCTTTATTTCTTAAAAGATAGTTTTGCTGGATATAGAATATAAAAAACCTGGTTGACAGGTTTTTTAAGCACTTTGAAGATGTCATACCACTGTCTTTTGGCCTCCATTGTTTCTAAAGCTTTTGTTTGTTTGTTTTTATTTTTTTAGAGAGGGAAAGAGAGAAGGGAGTGGGGATGGGGGCAAAGGGAGAGAGAGAATCTTAAGCAGGCTCCATGCCCAGGTGGAGCTCGACACAGGGTTCAATCTCACAACCCTGAGATCTTGACCTGAGCTGAATTCAAGAGTCAGATGCTTAACTGACTGAGCCACCCAGGCGCCCCTGACCTCTTTGTTTCTGATGAGACATCAGCTGTGACTCTTAATGCACTTTCCTTATATGTGATGAACTGCTCTTCTTTTGCTGCTTTTAAGATTTTATCTTTGGCTTTCAACATTGTGACTAAGATATGTCTGGGTGTGGATCTCTTTGTGTTTATCCTAGTTGAAGTTCATTCTTCTTGTATGTAGAGATTAATGCTTTTCATCAAATTTAGGAAATTTTCAGCCACAACTCCTCCTAATAATTTTTATGCCCCTTTCTCTCTCTTCTCTCCATTATGCATATGTTGATGCATTTAATGGTGTCTCACATTTCTCTGAAGCTCTGATTATTTTTCTTCTTTTTTTCTCCCCATTTTACAGATTGCATTATTTTTATTACTCTGTCTTGTTGAAACTCCCAGCAACCTTTTCATTTTAGTCATTGTACTTTTCATCTCCAGAATTTTTATTTGACTCTTTAAAATTTCTCTTTGTTGATAGTCTCTATCTTGTGAGATGTTGTTTATCCTTCCTTTAATTATTTAAGTATGGTTTCCATTAGTTCTTCAAGAATATTTACAATGGCTGCTTTGAAGTATGTGTCTACTAAATCCAACATCTAGGCCCCTTCAAAAGCAGTTCACATTGGTTGTTTTCCTGTGTATGGGTCACAATTTCCTCTTTATTGCATGTCTCAAAATTGGTTTCGTTGAGAACTGACATTTTTAGATGTTATACTGTAGCAACTCTGGATACTAATTCCCTTCATCCTCTAGGGGTTGCTGTTGTTGCTTTCTTTGTCATATATTTAGTGACTTGCTGAACTAACTTTGTAAAGCCTATTTCCCCTGTAGTGTGCAGCTTCTGATGTCCCTACACAGATTTTTGTCTTGCTTTTATCCCTTAGCCTGGCTTCTTAGTGGTCATCTCTGGCTTAGCATAAGCCAGTATTGGTCAAAGAATTTTTCCCTTTACCACTGAAAGTGTGTGTGTGTGTCTTAGATGCTGATTTCACAGAGGAATTTTTTTTTATTTGTTGGTTGGTTGCTTGTCTAATTGTTTTTGTTTGTTTGTTTTTGGTTTTTGTTTTTTGTTTTTTTGCCCCTGTTCAGCCAGAGACCACTAGCTTGGATTTTCCCCCTCCAATCATGCCTAAAAATGCTCAGCCTTGGCCATGCACACAGTCTTCCAGACTCCAAGGGATATGTGTGATTATATGTTAAAGCCCGGCTTCCTAGACATTGCCTCTGCATCAGAGTAGCTCATTATTCAACCAGTGTTTGGTCAGAAATTTTACTTCAGGGCATGTGGGTGGATCAGTGGTTGAGCATCTGCCTTTAGCTCAGGTCATGATCCTGGTGTCCTGGGATCAAATCCACAGGAAGCCTGCTTCTCCCTCTATATCTCTGCCTCTCTCTGTGTGTCTCTCATGAATAAATAAACAGAATCTTTTTTTTTAAAAGTTTCACTTAAGGCCCTTGTATCAGCAAAGCTCCCTCTGTGTGCTGATGCATCTCTCTGCAGCCTGGGGAACTGTTTCCAAGTGTGTTCCATGTCTTGCTGTGATTTCTTCTCAGTGGGTGAAGGTTTTGTACACAGATTTCCTGACACCCAGGGTGGACTCTGATCTGAGGAGCACTCTTCTTAACTAGCTCCTTCTCTGGTTCTCTCCATTAAACTTCTGGTTGCTCTGCCAATTTGCTTGTTGCCACTAGTATCAGGGAGCTATAAGCACTGTCTTAATTGCTCTTGACAAAAACCTCCATTGTTTTCAACAACACCCTTAGCTAGAATTTCTTACCCTGTGTTCCAAATAAAGTCAGTCTCCTTCACTCAGAGCTGGGAGCTCTTAATCTCCAGACTATGGCCTGACTCTCCTGAACAGAATCTCTACACCCTGCACAGGATCTAGATTTAGAGACAGCAACCTACCTACTCAGGGTAACACTTCTGTAAAAGTGGTCTCTGGGATGATAATGCTCCTAGTCTTCTTGGCTTGCCCCTCCTGGTGTGCAGCCTTCCCCTATAAGCCAGCACAGTAGGGATGAAGGTCCCAGCATTCCTGGCTCACTCAGCTATAGTAGATATTCTACTTTACAGGTGGAGTCTAGGAGGGAGAAGCCCTCCTCTTCTTGGCTGCCTCAAGTAGAGTACTTGGAGTAGCATTTCTGTAAAATGGAGCTAGTGGGGGAGGGAATAGGCTGTGACTCAGTTGCCACAGACTTCTTATTGAGATTTAGTAGATTTTCTTGGATGACTGTTTCTCCACTCACTGTATGCACTTAGGATAATTTCCAGGATTTTATTTATTTTTTAAAGATTTATTTATTTATTTATTTATTTATTTATTGAGACACGGGGGGTTGGGGGGGGGGCAGAGACACAGGTAGAGGGAAGCAGGCTCCATGCTGTGAGCCCTACGCGGGACTCAATCCCGGGTCTCCAGGATCACGCCCCAGACCGAAGGTGGTGCCAAACTGCTGAGCCACCCGGGCTGCCCAATTACAAGGATTTTAAATAATTGTTTTTAGGGAAGCCCAGGTGGCTCAGCAGTTTGGTGCCGCCTTCAGCCTGCGGTGTGATTCTGGAGACCCAAGATCGAGTCCCATGTCAGGCTCCCTGCATGGAGTCTGCTTCTCCCTCTGCCTATGTCTCTCTCTCTCTCTCTCTCTCTCTCTCTCTCTGTGTGTGTGTGTGTGTGTGTCTCTGTCTCTCATGAATAAATAAATAAAAATCTTAAAAAAATAATTTTTTTAAATAATTTTCTCCCATTAAATGGTTGTTTTGTTGGGGAGCGAGTCCACCATGCCCTTTACTCCAAAATTCCAGAAATAGATCCACCTCTGTGACTTCTTTTACTGACTTTTCATCTAGTAGTGTCAAATGCATAAGCTTTATTGATCCCTCAGCCATTAGTGGCACTTCTGTAGTCAAGGTTGCTGATAACTTACCCGGTAAGATAGTCTAACAGTTTTTTTTCCTAATTTAAAACTGTGAGAAACAAATTTTGTGTTTCAAATTATTTAAGTTATTAAATTATTTAAATCATTCAATTCTTTTTTCTTTAAATTCTGGACTGATGGTCTAAAAGTGATAATGCAGCATGGGTGCCTGGGTGGCACAGTGGCTAAGCATCCAACTCTTGGTTTCAGCTCAGGTCATGATCTATGATTATGAGATGGAGCCCCACATCAGGTTCCATGCTCAGCTTGGAGTCTGCTTTAGATTCTCTTTCCCTCTCCATCTGCCCCCCCACTTGTGTGTGCTCTCTCTCTCTCTCTCTAAAATAAATAAATAATAAATAAATAAAAATAAAATGATAATGCTAATGAACTGGAACAGTATTAGTTGAAAATATTAAAAATTATTTGAAAAAACTGTTAAATATTCATAAGATAAAATAAGCTAAAGTAAATTTTCAACATTGTGAAAAAGAAAATGCATGGGACAATTAAGATTATTTTATTAAGCCTATTGCACTAGGGAGAAGGTTCATTAATAAGGAATACCTCCAAGAAGAGGAAGCCTAGGACTTCATAGAAGCAGATGAAGAAGGGAGTTGTGAGAAAGGGTAGTGGTAGACCCAATCTGCAAGCACAGGATGATCCTTTGCAGTTTGCCATTTCTCAGAACATAAAAGGTTTGGAAGTTTCTCTGCTTTTCAGGAGCATGGGGCTGAAATAAAATTTAGTATGATTATTCCCTTCAAATGTCAGTTGTCGTTGAACAACTCAGAGGCATTCATAAGCCTCCTGAGTGTATGAAGCAGAACCTAAGAAATTTTATTTGAACAGACTCCTAAACATAGAGAACAAACTGGTGGTTGCCAGAGGGGAGGTGAGAGGGGTTGGGAGAAATAAGTGAAGAGGATCGAGAGGTAAAAACTTCCAGTTATAAAATAAACAAGCCATGGAGATAAAAAGTACAACATAGGAAATAGTAATAATATTGCAATAGCATTGCATGGTGACAGTTAGTGACTATGCTTATCATGGTGAGCATTGAGCAACATATAGAATTGTTGAATCAATTGTAACCGGAAACAAATCAAACCTGAAACATATAATATATATGGGGGCACCTGGTTAAGTGTCCAATTCTGGTTTCAGCAGCTCAGGTCATGATCTCATGGGTCATGAGATCAAGCCCTGAGTCAGGCTCCACACTCAGCAGGGAGTCTGCTTGAGAGTCTCTCCCTCTACCCCTACCCATGCTCATTCTCTCTCTCAAATAAATAAATAAATAAATCTCAAAAAATCCTGAAAATAATATAATATTGTTTGTCAGTCATACTTCAATTTAAAAAAGATATGAAAAAGAAAACTCATGTCTCATGGATTTTTGTTGATGTGGCTCCTGTAAAACCAGCTGAACCATCTGTCATAGGTGGTAGCAAAGGTCAGGTGACAGGGTCCTGGAGATTAGATGTCTTAAAAGAGAGATGCCTAAATAAGAAAGGGAAATATTAATATATAAAAGCCTTTTATAAATAAAGTATCAGGAGCTGAACTCTGAAAATATCTAGTCCAGTAAACTCTAAGAAGCCGGTGGAGGAAAATCTTTCAGTTATGCAGCAGCACTGCTTCCTGAGTTTCTAAAAAGTTCCCACACTAGACATCAATGCTCTCAGTGATGTTCTTCCCAGCCTTAGTTGCCTCTCATAGCAGGCATGTGTGACCCAAGCCTTTTGCCCACTTGTCCAGGGAAATCTAGCCCATGAAGAGTCTGCTATAGTGGGGAGTCCTTCCAGGTTTATAACAAGTCACCAGGCTTCAGCTCACAGGGCTTCTCCAGACGCTGGGGAAATGGCCAGGTGACCTAAAGACCCAAGGGGATTTGGATGGTCAACCTTTAGTCTTAGTGATGGTAAGTCAGGTGGGAGGGAGAAAAACTGGAAACATTCATCAGAAGAGTTGTGGCTAGATGTTGATGGAAACTGGAGGAATTGAAAATTTAGTAAGGACTGACAATTTGGGAAAGGTAGCAGGATCCAGTCCAAAGTGCAGGTAAGTATCAAAACCTGTTCTTCCGGGGATCCCTGGGTGGCTCAGGGATCCCTCTGGCCCAGGATCAAGTCCCGCATCAGGATCCCGGCATGGAGCCTGCTTCTCCCTCCTTCTGTGTCTCTGCCTCTCTCTCTCTCTCTTTCTCTCTCTCTATGTCTATCGTAAATAAACAAATAAATAAATCTTAAAAAAAAAAAAACAAACCTGTTCTTCCACACTGTCTGGGAAGTCAACTAAATCTCTACCAGACAAGAAGAGAGTTTTCATCTCCATCAGTTACCCGCAATTTACAAAAGGTGCAAAGTGACTCAAAGACAATGAGCAGGGCTAGAATCTGAATACCTAGAAGAATGTACTACGAATTGTGTATAGTTTTCTATTGAAACAATTTTTTCCTTCATTTCCCTACTTCTGATTGAAAAATAATCTCAAAGAGAAATTAGTCTTGACCACAAAATAAGGCTAGTCTCATTAGATTTGACCAGGTTATCTTCATAGGCGCAGCAAGAATGGTCATTTTGGGGCACCTGGGTGGATCAGCTAGTTAAGCATTTGACTCTCGGTTTTAGCTCAGTTCATGATCTCAAGATCATGAGATCAAGCTCCATGTAGGGCTCCACACTCAACTTCTTCCCCCTCGCTCTCCCTCCTCCTCTGCTCCTCCCCTCTGCTTTCACACACACTCTCTCTCTCTCACAAATAAATAAAATCCTAAAAAAAAAAAAAAAAAAAGAATGGTCATTTACCACAGACCTTCCTGAGTTTGCTCTGCTGCAAGTTTTCATAAGAAACTTCAGGTCATACTTTTAAAAGTTTCTTGGTGTGTTCATTCTGTGCATACCTGGTACCTCTTTTGTGAAGCAGCAGCTGAGGAAACTCTGGCACTTGCTGTGGCTCATAAAAAACCCAAGGAGTCAAGACTGTGAATAACTGGGGCCTCTGGGTGGCTCAGTCAGTTGGATGTATGCCTTCAGCTTGGGTCATGATCCCAGGGTCCTGGTATGGAGCCCCCACATCAGGCTCCCTGCTCAGTGGGGAGCCTGCTTCTCCTTCTCCCTCTGCCTACCACTACCCCCTGCTTGTGCTGTCAAATAAATGAATAAATCTTTTTTTTTTAATTTTTATTTATTTATGATAGTCACACACACAGAGAGAGAGAGAGAGAGAGAGAGAGGCGGAGACATAGGCAGAGGGAGAAGCAGGCTCCATGCACCGGGAGCCCGATATGGGATTCGATCCCGGGTCTCCAGGATCGCGCCCTGGGCCAAAGGCAGGCGCTAAACCGCTGTGCCACCCAGGGATCCCTGAATAAATCTTTAAAAAAAAAAAAAAAAAGGCTGAGAATCACAATCATATTAACTTGAAGGTGGCAAGGCAGGCTGGTTCTGTGATGTGGTTTAAGACTAAGAGGTATACACTTGGTAAACTGACGAAAGCCTACTGTGAATGACCGGATTTGTAAATAAGGCCTATCAGATTCCAATGTGATAGGCAGCCAGTCAATGAAACAGACACACCTGCACAGCTGGAGCTGGAGGATGAACATGTAGCAGATGTACACCAGCAGCAGACAGTGGTATCTACTAAAAAGAGAACCTGCCTCTTCACTCCAGAACTCTGTTCCTCCAGACCAAGAAAATGTTCTCAACAAGAAAACCACAATCTGGTCCCACCACATCCTGACCACTACAGTAGCATTTTCTCAAGTTTTTTGTTTTCCCCTCCCACATTCCTTTATTGTGTGTGTGCACTAGCATACTGCATCGTTGTTTTTTTAAATCTAAATGGCTAAAGGTATGTTTGGATCGATATCAAAAGGAGATGGGATGGGTGAAAATACTGGTTCCGTGAGAATATCCCCACTCTCCAGTAATGGCAGGCTCAGTCAGCTCTTATCTTTATATTACAGTAGGTTATTTTGCTCTCACTGTTTAACAAAAAAATAACAACATAAAAATCCTTGCATATCTTGTTTGATTGGAGAATTTTGTTTCATTTTATTTTATTTTAAGATTTTATTTATTCATGAGAGACACACAGAGAGAAAGAGGCAGAGACACAGGCAGAGGGAGAAGCAGGCTCCATGCAGGGAGCCTGACGTCTGACTCAATCCTGGGTCTCTAGGATCAGGCCCTGGGCTGAAGGCAGCCCTAAACCACTGAGCCACCAGGGCTGCCCTGATTGGAGAATTTTAATGTTTTTCATTTATCATTGTAAAACCAAGGACAATTTGATAACTTTTTTGTATGTAGCTGTTTACATGTAGGGCAATCTATCTTTAGGTAGGGACAAATTACTCTAAAAGAAAAAAATACTCAAAAGAAAAGAATCTAGATAGCTTTCCCTTCAAGTCAAGTGTCTTGTTGTTTAAATAAACTTATTTTAAAAAATAAAGAATAAAAATATAGGGGTGCCTGGGTAGCTCAGTCAATTAAGCAACTGACTTTTAAAAATATATATATTTTATTTATTAATTTGAGAGAGAAGGAGAGCTCACATGAGCATTGGGGAGGGGCAGAGGGAGAGGCAGGAGCAGGCTCCCAGCTAAGCAGGGAGCCCAATGCAGAACTCGATCTCAGGGTCCTGAGACCGAGCGGAAGGCAGACACTTAACTAACTGAGCCACCCTGGCACCCCATGAGCAACTCACCTCTTGATCTCAGTTCAGGCCCTGATCTCAGGATGGCGAGTTTAAGCCCCATGCTGGGCTCCACTCTAGGTGTGGAGCACACTTTAAAAAAAAAAAGAAAAAAAAAAAAGAATAAAATTTAAAAATAAAATAAAATCTTCTTAAGGCTAAGAAATCCAAGCAAAGAACCTGCCACCAGATGTCATCTGCAGTACCCATAGACTTGAGGGAATCTTTCTCTTTTCGAGGTTCCCAAAATATATCTCTTGGGTCTGCCAAGAGGTGACCGTCCTCACTCACCTACAAAGCTAGGGGACCTGTAAGCCAGGAACTGGGTCAGTTTTCCAGTTTTGTGATCACTGGCTCCATGAGGTCAACCTTAGCTCCTTAAAGGCATCTGGTCATGTCTAATTAGATGATCATCATTCTCAAATACGGCATCCAGGCAACACTTTGGGGCCATAGCCACTCTTTCCAATTACTTCTGTTAATGAGGACAGATTCTTACTGGATTCATGACAATAGCTTACATTGCTAAGAAAATAAGGGTACTTAGTAAGAGTCTCGAATCTAGAGGGGTCAGGTAGGGAAGAAAGATGTCATTTATAAATGGTAGATTTCTGTTTGTAAAATCATAATCTACTAAATTATTATGAGTTGCAGATAACTTAAAAGAAAAAAGAAATGAGTTCATTATATATTAGACAAAATAATTATATACATAATTAACCCTATTTTCAAAGAAGAGTAGGCACGAACAAATGTTTTGTGGTTTTCTAGGTATCCTCTAGGAAATTCAAAGATAATTTTAGGCACAGAAGTTACCCTGATGGAGCATCATTCCCAGATAGAACAATCCAGGTGTGATCTTGGAAACTTTATTTTATCTTATTTTATTTATTTTTATACTTAAGGATTGACTATTAGGAAGGCAAAAATCAGATTTAAATACCTAAGATGGGAATCAAATCATGGGGTGCCTGAGAAAAAAATATTTGGCTATTCATTTTAAAGTGATTATAAATTAAAACAGTTTTAGAAATAAACCTAGAAGATAATATGATTGCAAAGAACTTTGGCCCAAATTCCTAAATGAGAAACTCTGTTTTCTTAAATAATCAAAGACATAATAAATCAATATAAACCAGAGAAGGTAATCCCAGTAAGATAAATCCTCTTTGTTGCCTAGGTACATTAAATAACAGAATAAATAATCCTGTATCTTCTAGGTGAGGGTATAAACAGTAAACCAAGGCAATAAACCCATCAAAGTGAGAAAATTTTGCTAAGATCCTAATTTTTCAAATTTGAGTATTATAAAAACAGGCACAATTCATTTCCAAAATTTGTCTTTCATTTCACTCTTTTAAATTCTGGAACAGACACCTCATACCAATCTCAGGGTATCTGTTCAGGCTGCTATAACAAAAAACCTTGGACCGAGTGATTCATAAAGAACAGACACAGATTCTTCACAGTTCTAGAGACGGGAAGTCGGAGTTTAGGGTGCCAGCATGGTAGGGTGAGGGTCCCCTTCTGGGTCACAAACTTCTCTACATGGTGCCAGGGCCTAGGGAATATCCCTGAAGCCTATTTTATTTTATTTATTTTTTAATATCACTAACAACACTAAGAGGAATCTTTTATTTTAGTGTCTTTTCAGTCCTCGAATATGTATGTACATATGTGTGAATATGGTGGGGGGAGGGGTGGAACAGGGGAAGGGGATCAAGAGCACACTTACCATGATGGGCGCTGAGTAATGTACAGAACTGCTGAATCACTATGTTGTGCACCTCTAACTAATATAACACTGTATGTTAATTATACTTCAATTTAAAAAAGAAAGAAAGAAAGAAAGAAAGAAAGAAAGAAAGAAAGAAAGAAAGAAAGAAAGAAAGAAAGAGAAAGAAAGGCACCTGGATGGCTCTGCCAGTTAAGGGTCTGGTTCTTGGTTTCGACTCAGGTCATGATCTCGGGATCCTGGGATCAAACCCCACATCAGGCTGCATACTAAGTGGGAAGTCTGCTTGAAGATTCTCTCCTTTTCCCTCTGCCTCTCCCCCTGTTCTCTCTCTCTCCCTCAAATAAACAAATATGTCTTAAAAAAAATAAAACAAATGGAGGTTCTTCTATAAGAGCACTAACCCCATTCATGACTTAAGCACCTCCCAAAGCCCCACATCCTCATATCACTGTTTTTGGAGATTAGGATTTCAACGTACGAGTGTTAGGGGGACACACGCAGAGCACAGGGGGTTCATGTGGTCAGACTAATTTCACAGTATTACTGCGATGTTCTTAACATCAAGTGTGTTCACTATTGCTATCACTGGATGAATCAGTAAGTCAGCACTTAAAGGTTTTCTTGGTTTCAATTGTCAACATAGTAAATATCAATAGTTAGAACCATCAAGAAAGCTTTTGGGGTCTTCAATGAGCTTGAAGGGTGCAGAAAGAGGATGGCGAACCATACAACTTCTTTGGGACAAAACTACTGTTTTCCTTGGGAAACAGAAACACACACTCAGTTGTGTCTCTCCAAAATTATTTCTCTTATGTGTAATCAAAACCCCATATGAGTGATCATTTTAACCAAAGCCGCTAACTTCCGGTTCATAGAGGTGGTGGAGGGTGGGTCATGGCACTGTCTGTCACAGGCCACCACTGCCACAGACTAGCAGAACTCATGAACAGCTGTGCACAGCCTCATTCCTCCTTCATGCACTTCTCAAAGTAGCCGAAATGAGCATGTTTGCCTCAGACCCTAAGACATAGCCCTCTGGAGCAGATACCAATTAGAAGCAAAAGAATATAAAATTTCAATTATGCTTAGTAGCCAATGATTCCTCATTCTCTTACTTGGAGATGATCCAGGTGTCTACCTAGTGAATGGCCATTAATTAACTCAGTGTAGTATAACTCCAAGTTGTTTAAGTTACACAAATATCTTGGCAATTATCTTCAAGTGGACATACAGGTAAACATTATTACTGTTGAAATAAAGTTTGTCAGAATGATCATCTGACTTGGTTAAATACAAACATATATGTTTTATAATCTTAAACAGGTAATATAAATAATGCTAGCCTATGTGATCACCACAGTTTATATGCATAAATTTAGGAAGAATATACCCAAGTAGAATAAAAATATAAGCTGGTATAACACTTAATGCTCAAAGAAGTCACAGATATTTTTATTAAACCAAAAATATTAAATTAGTTTAAAAAATATTAAACTCATCTCATTTGCCTAAGTCGTGTGAGCTTGTTCTTAAAATACCTCTGAGTTAATTTCTATAAACTTTTTCTCACTTTTTGCTCCTTGAAAGTATTAAAAATTCAGTTTCCTTAACTTCTGGACATTTTTAACAATATTCCATTTACAGAGGATGCTTATTTATCTCTAAACTAATCAGAACAGAGCTTCTTTAACTTAGGTGATTTTATAATCTACTTTGGCAATACCATCCAGAGGTAGAAAAATATCACACACTCACATAATGAAAAGTAAAAGCTTTCTGAATTACAAAAATGTACATCAACACGCAGACTGACACAGATTGCTTATAGCTCCATTTCTAAAATTTCAGCCCTGGCCAACAGTCAACACAGGTTAATGGAATTCACTGTTCCATGTCAAGAACTGTTCTCTTCCCAGTGGGTTTGAATCCTTAACTGATTTCAGCTCAAAGTAGACAAGCAGAAAACAGTGGGACAAACAAGATTCACTGTAATCTTTTACCCAACAAAGACAAGATCTCTAAGACCTAAATGGGGGATCCCTGGTTGGCTCAGCTTCAGTGGCTCCTGCCTTCGGCCCCAGGGCGTGATCCTGGAGTCCCGGGATCGAGTCCCATATCAGGCTCTCTGCATGGGACCTGCTTCTCCCTCTGCCTGTGTCTCTGCCTCTCTCTCTCTCTCTCTCTCTGTCTTTCATGAATAAATAAATAAAATCTTAAAAAAAAAAAAAGACCTAAATGGTAAGACCATGAAGCCAAAAATGAAGCCAGCTCCAGAAATCAAGCGAGTGCTCAAAAAGAATCAAAACAGAATCCTTACCATGCTATCGACTGACATGAGTCCAGGGTGCAGGACTAAAAGTCAAACATACCATTGGTCTCAGATCACCAGCCAGGAATAGAGAGGCTCATCACATGGGTGAGATAAGGAGAGATCCCATCACAAGCTTTGTTTCTATACAAGTGATGGCATCAAAACCATACAAGATACAAGGCACCAACAGTTAAGGAAATGGCTTTACTTAGAATTTTGCACTAGAGAGAGTGTTCATTAATAAGGAATACCTCAAAAAGGAAAGAGTCTAGTGTTTTATAGAGGCAGGTAGACAAAGGGTCATAAGTGAGAAGTGGTGGAGGTAAGCCCTGTCTCAGAATATGCGAGGACGGGATGGCCTTGTACCAGAACATGCAGTCAGGGGGAACTTCTCAGTTGCCACTGCTTTCTAGAATCACAGGGTGCACGTAAAGTTCAATGTGGTATCCATCCAGGTCAGCTTCATGTCTTCCATCTTGTCATATTTTCATTGCTGATTTATAGTTTTATCCAGTTCTATGGAGTCAATCCTTCTCTTCCATGAGTCAGAAAACTCTGTAACATGTCAGTTTCATCTTTTTCAGCATATTTAGATGTAGATAGTGCAACTGTGGATTGAGAAAGATAGTCTTCTATCCTAAAGCCAAAAATCCATCTTTTTTTTTAAGATTTTGTTTATTTTTTATTTGAGAGTGCAAGAAAGCATGAGCAGTGGGGAGGAGCAGAGGGAGAGAGAGAAGCAGACTCCCTGCTGAGTAGGGAGCTCAGCACAAGGCTTGACCCCAGGCCCCTGAGATTATGACCTGAGCTGAAGGCAGATGCTCAACCAACTGAGCCACCCAGGTGCTTCAAATTGATGAATTTTCTGGACAGATTTGCCATAAATAAAAAATATAAATATAGGGGCACCTGGTTGTCTCAGTCAGTTAAGTGTCTGCCTTCAGCTCAGGTCATGATCCCGGGGTCCTGGGATCGAGCCCCCGTGTTGAGTTCCCTGCTCAGTGGGGAGTCTGCTCTCCCTCTCCCTCTGCCCCTCCACCTTGCTCATGCTCTCTCTCACATTCTCTCTCTCTAATAAATAAATAAATATTTTTAAAATGTAAGTGTAGCAGTTTTGGAAAAAAAAATTTAACAATATTGCAAAAAAAGCAGCAAGTTCAACACACAAGATCTGCTAAGTTCACCGTTTGGGCCATTGAAAGGCCTCCCCAGTTTAGCTTGTGTGTTTCACCGCCATCCCCCTCTGGACCTAAGGCAGTGCCCGCCTCCCTGCTCCCAGGTGGACCACCAAGGGCACCAGGACCTAAGGGCTGTCCACTCCCCCATCCCCCCAAGCAACAACACAGACACCCTTGGGTCCAGCAAGCCAAACACCATGAGCTTTGAGGGAACTCCTGTGTGAGTTGGCCCGTTTCCCTGGCTTCCCCCAGGAAGCTTCAGGAGACAAACCAAGGGGAAGGTCCCTATTCCAAACCAGGCAGCTCCTGTGCAGGGGCAGGCCGCAGAGGCTGCAGAGCTAAGGGCGCAGTGGCATCAGATGGGATGCTCAGCTAGAGCCCCCTTGTGGGGGAGCAAGCTCCCAGCCCGACATTCTGACTTTCACCAGTCCCTGCAATATCAGTGGCAGGGCCAGGTCAGGATGGTGACCAAAACGCCCTCCATGTTTCCACTAGGCTCCAAGCTGCACTGTCCAACACAGCAGCCACTAGTTGGCCACATGTAGCCATGACAAATATAATATTATTGTATTTATATGATTATATATGAATTAAATTATACAGTAATATATTTTATGTATTATCACAAAAATATGACTCATAACCTAATATTATAAATATAAATAATTATAAATATTAATTGATTAAAATTTAAAATTCAGTTCTACAGTCTCCCCAGTGACGTTGCAGACACTCAGAGCTGCATGCAGTTTAGTGGCTACTGGATTGGTCAGCATAGGTCTGGAGCATTTCCGCAACTACTGCAAAAGTTCTATGAGACAGCGTGCACCTGTCCAGAGGCTCTACTGCCCCCAGCTGCCGGCCACCGGGATGGATTGGCAAGTCCTTTGCCACGCCGCCTGGGGAAGGTGAGCAGGGCCAGGCCCTGGCCCCTGAATGGTGACCTGGTGGTGATGGCGTGGCCTGGTGACCTTGTGGGGCCCTCTGTGCAATGCAATCCCCTGTGTCACACAGCCTTATTCTTAACCAATGCAGGGTTCACCAGAAAATCCAACACAACCAGGACAGAGTGTTGGGGGCCAAGAGGCAGGAATGTGAAGGAATAAGACTTGAGAAGATCATAAGCATGTAAGCAGTCAAGTGTTGTTTTTAATAAATGAAAAAGGAAGGGCACCTGGGTGGCTCAGTTGGCTAAGCATCTGCCTTCAGCCCAGGTCATGATCACAGGGTTCTGGATCAAGCCCTGGATCAGGCTCCCTGCTCAGTGAGGAGTCTGTTTCTCCCTCTGTGCCTCCCCCTATTAATGCGCTCTCGCTCTCTCTCTCTAATAAAATCTTTAGCAAAATAACAAATGAAAAAGGAAACTCAAGACCTTGGAGATCTCAGAGTCAGTGTACACGGGACCACTGTGCTGTGTGGACTATGAAGGCATGATCCAGAGGCAGGGGGAGCTCAGGAGAGTAGGAGAGGAAAGATGTGTGGGGCTGTGGGAGGAGGTCAGCCCAAGGGAAGGCCCTGCATTAGCAAAGTCACAGAAGAGCAGAGTCACCCAGCTATTAGGGCCCAAGGGCCCCAAAGAGAGCCCCCAGAGCAGGGTGAGAACTGCTGTGGCATAAAGGGGCAAGCCTGGAATGCCAGATAGGAAACTTGAAGTTTAATTTTTAGGGGTGCTCAGGTGGCTCAGTCAGTTGAGCATCTGACTCTTGATTTCAGCTTAGGTCATGATCTCAGTGTTGTGGGATCAAGCCCCACGTCAAGCAGGACCTTGCTGGCCAACACAGGGAAGAAAGGGAGATGCCACTTTGAAAACACCCCAGAGGAGGCATGCCTGGAACTGCCTGGCTCTGGGGAAAAATAGTTTCCGTTAGGATAGGGATCACATTCGGTGAGTAGGGTACTGTTTCCTTAGGTCAAGTTGAAAGTCCTCAATAAAATAAAAGGCTAGGGGTACCTGGGTGGCTCAGTCGATTAGGCACCTGACTCTTGATTTTGGCTCAGGTCATGGTCTCAGGGTTATGAGATTGAGCCCAGCATCATCAGGCTCAACTGCCCAGTGCAGTCTGCCTGGAATTCTCCGCCTCTTCCTTTCCATCCCCCTCTACTCTTTTCCCTGCACTTTTTCAATTTAAGTAATTAATTAAATTACTTAATTAAATTACTTTAAAGGTTAATTAAACCTTTAAAAGAGAGACTGTCCACCTAATGGACATGTGACAGGCACCTGACCAACACTGCACAATAAATAGGTCCCTTCCCAGGACTTGTGGGTGGAACACTTTTATGAGATTGAGGTCAGTCCCTGTCCGGCCACTGAGAGTGCAATCTTACCTCTCCCCATGTGAAGTAAAGCTATCTGCCACCACAGAGCACACAGATTATGGCTACAGAACAAGGATTTAGTGTAAAAATAAAGTAACCATCGCCAGGAATGTCCTGTGTTTGCTGGAGTCTCTCACTCCTTCCAATCTCAATCCACAACGATCCACTGCAAACCGGTGCTCAGAACAATGGTGCAGGATTTGTATTTTTGATTCCCTTCAGATGTATATGTTATGAAGGAAATCACTAGACACTTGTTTGTCAGCACAAAGGATAGAGAGTGACAGGGGATGCTGTTCTGAAGAGGGACAAAGTGGGACCTGAACACAGGTGTGAGCTATGAAGATACTTGGGGGTGGTGTGGGGAGGGATGCTCGAGGCTGAGGCTGAGGACAAAAGGCACTGCGGTGGGAATGACTGGACACACCCAGAAACAACTCAGACCACCATGTCTGGATGGGAAGGGGGGGCACGATGGGAGGGGGATATGGAGGGTGTCAGGGGGGCCACAGAGGGGACAAAGGGCTGTGACTTTAGGGAAGCAGGGCAGCATCAGAGGGTGCAAGGGAGCCGGCCTGCAGGTGTGAGGAGCCCCTGGCTGCTGTGTGAACAGCTGGGAGGCCCAGACCAAAGGGGCACAGAGACAGAGTCCTGGGGCGGGGGCCAGAGGAGGGGTCAGCACTGGAGGAGATATGTGTGGGTCTGGCACTGGATGGACTTCCCAAGCTGAACTGCAGGATGGGGAAGGGTGTGTGACTTCCTGAAATGAGGAAGAGCGGGGCAGCAGTTACAGGTTTGGGGGGGTTCGGAGGATAAATTGGGAATCAAAAGTTTCATTGTGTATGTCATCTTCAAGACGTCTATTGGAGGGACGCCTGGGTGGCTCAGCGGTTGAGCATCTGCCTTAGGCTCAGGGCATGATCCTGGAGTCCTGGATCGAGTCTCCCATCACTCCCCCTCAGGGAGCCTGCTTCTCCCTCTGCCTGTGTCTCTCTCTGTGTGTCTCTCATGAATAAATAAAATCTCTTTTTAAAAAAAAAAGTCAATTGGATATCCAGTGAAGTGGAGGAGGGATCTGCCAAAGGGACTGCATAAGATGGTTTGTAACAACATAGGGTGCCAAGAAAGGGTGGGATGCCTGGGGCACTCAAATGAATGTACAGCAAACCCAGGAGACCTGGGGCCCTGCTGGTGGTACCATGCACTGTTCTGGAAGTGATGTCACTGCCAGGAGTTCAAGGAGGGGAATTTTACTGGACTTGGCAACAGAAATATTTGCTGACCTTGTCACAATTTTGCTGGCACAGTGGGATGAAGGGGATTCAAGAAGAACAGGGGTAAGTGGAGACATGGGGTTTATAGCTTCTTTACATGGATTTTGCTGCAGTAGCTAGAGGGCAGGTGGCATCTAGGGATGGTTTCCTTATGTGCTTTCTATCAACATAGGAACCAAACCTGAACAGGTTTCCTGGTTTTATACAATTCTATTCCCTGGAAAGATCTTCTGTAATGGGAAGCACACAGATTTAAAACCAGAACTCACCTCTAGTCTTGCTCTACTACCAATTTAGGGGTGAGCTTAGTAGGTTCTTTACCTTCCAGATAGTTGTTTTCCTTCATCTGTACAATAAGCAAAACAATG
This sequence comes from Canis lupus dingo, assembly GCF_003254725.2. Lineage (NCBI taxonomy): Eukaryota > Metazoa > Chordata > Mammalia > Carnivora > Canidae > Canis > Canis lupus. Next base: position 23,768,107 of record NC_064261.1, on the reverse strand, counting down.
CCTGTCTTTTGCATAACTGCGTGACTAAGTAAATCACTTATAGACCACCATTCTTTCAGCCTCTATCAATTTGACTCCAAGCACCACATGTAAGTGGAATCCTATACTATCTGCCACTTTGCAACTGGCCTATTTCACCTACCAAAATGTCCTTAAGGTTCATCTGTGTTACAGTATGTTAGAATTTCTTTCCTTTTTAAACACTGAGTATTACTTCATTGTATATTCTCAATTCTGCTGATCTGTTCATGTGTAGATGGACAGTTGGGTTGCTCTCACCTTTCAGCTATTATTAATAATACTGCTATCAGAAGACTGTGCAACTCTTGGTCTCAGGGTTGTGAGTTTGAACCCCCCGATGGATGGAGAGATTACTTAACAAATAAAAACTTTTTCTTTTTTATTCATGAGAGACACAGAGAGAGGGGCAGGGACATAGACAGAGGGAGAAGCAGACTCCATGCAGGAAGCCTGATGCGGGACTCGATCCCTCACGCCCTGAGCCAAAGGCAGACACTCAACCGCTGAGCCACTGAGATGTCCCAATAAAAACTTTTTAAAAAATAATGCTACTATAAACATGTATGTACAAGTATCTTAAGACCCTGCTTTCCGTTCTTTTGGGTATACACCCAGAAGTGGAATTACTGGATCACATGGTAATTCTATTTTAATTTTTTGAGGAACCACCATATTGTTTTCCAGAGCATCTGTACCACCTTATATTCCTACCAACAGTGCAGATTACAATTGCTCCACTTACTGGTCAAAACTTATTTTCTATGTTTTTATTTTTGTTTGACAGCAGCCATCCTAATGGTTTTGCCCATGGTAAGTGATTAGGATGATTACTATTACTACCACATATGAAAGAATTTCAATCTAAAATGTAACCAGAGGATATGAAATGGAAAACATTTGCCCTCAGGAAAACAAAACTTAAGAACCGAAAAGTTAATTTCCTGTAAATCCCTGATTTACAGAGGATGGAAACTTATCTGCTGACCAATGAACATGCATCAAGAATCTCTCTCCCTGGGACACCAGGGGGGCTCAGTCGGTCATGATCTCAGGGTCCTGGGATTGAGCCCTTGTGTCCGGGCCATTTTCAGCATGGAGTCTGCTTGGGATTCTCTCTCTTTCTGCCCCTTCCCCTACTCATGTACATGCATGCTCTCTAAAATAAATTTTTAAAAATCTTCCTGCTAGAACACGGTGGGTAGTTAATTGCCTTGAGTTGGAAAACGGTTTGCATTTACAACTGTAAATTTATTCATCCTTTTAATTTATGTAAAGTTTTTTTTTTATGTAAAGTTTTTGTACACAATTCTCAATTCTTTAAGACATGACAACAAATTTTGGTTTTCTACCGTCAAGTGAGAACATTAGGCCCCAGCAACACGTCATTGTGTGAGGAAAATAAAGTGCTGTGCTAAAATAAATAAATAAATAAATAAATAAATAAATAAATAAATAAATAAATAAAATAAAATTTAAAAATCTTTAAAAAAAAAATCTTAAAAAAATAATAATAATCTTTTCCTATCCAGAAGCCAGTGAACTTACCATTTGGACTCTGGCTGGATTCCCCCATCTTTGCACTCCTTGTCATAAATACGTTTCCCATCCCCTAAATCCTCAATGGAAGCCACCTGTAGCTAGCTACAGTTTGCATTCCTCAAACTGTAGTTCCTCTGCTATTCCCAAATAAACTCCATTTCTGGCAATTCAAGCTTGCCTCAGTTTATCTCTTCAGGTTGCCAAGTGAGATAAGAACTGTACACTGAAAAAGAACACTCTATGTCAGGATCCAACCAGGAAGGAAGTATTAAAGGGAATTTAATGGGGGAAAAGTGGCTACACAGGTAACAGAAAGACTGAGAAACCAGAGATGATAGTAGCAGAAAGCCATGAACATCTATCTCTTCCTAGGGTAGAGACAAAAGAATGTTACCTGCCCATTGGCTGGCATCAGGTCCTGCCGTCATGGGGAAGCTAGTACCAAAGTGATGAGGAGAGCCTAAAGAAAATACTCGGGTTTCTCTATGGCAATGCCTCTAAAGCCAGGTGGCAGAAAATTACTGGGCCCAGTCTGCAGAGAAACGCACTGCCTCCGATCCCAGGACAAAGGAAGGAATGAATGGTCTTCTGGGGTAAGTAAGCCAACGGCAGACTCTGTACACCTCACCTGTATTGCACTTTACATTACAAAAGGACTCCCATGCCATCACATTTAAGTTCACAAGAGGCATTTATAGAATCTAACAAAAAAGGTATTTCAATGGATGGCTTCAGGCAGGATCTGCAGAGCCTTTCAAGCACCTTTACTACCCGGGAACTGACAGCTCCTTGCATTCAGAGCAGCCTTTCAGGTCCTAGGAAAAAGGAGATGAAAGAGATCCTGTGATGGAGTTGCTGGCAAATACATGAATTAAACAAATAAATGTTCACAACTGGGAAAGGGAAGAACAGTAGCAGTAAGTAGCTGGAAGTGTGGCTTGATGTACCCGTCTAGGAGGAGAAAGTACCCAGGCAGGCACAGGTGAGCGCAGAAGCCCTGGAGGGGACCGCCAGGATGTGACCCACGTAGGGGACGTGAGGCGTTGGGAGACCTGGACCCAGAAATGTCAGAAGCACAGAAAGGTCAACAGAGGCACTAACAAGCCTTGGACGTGGGGCTTGGCCTCTGCTAAAATGGGGAGCGGAGAGGCGGATAAATGAGCTGGGCGGGGCGGGGCGGGGCGGGGGGACATTAACTCTTTTATCAACTCCAGTGTCCTTCCCCAAGAAACCAGAGTCCTGCAGAAATGAACTCTTTAAAAAATTAAATTTATTGAGAGGAACTGTGGACTAGAACACAGTTCTAAGAGGTAATACAGATTGATTTCCCCAACGGCAACAAGCTCGCAGGACTACACAGTATCACAACCCGGATACCAGTTCCCACCAGCGCAAGGTCCGGGACCGCCCCGGCACAGCCGCAGGGCCTCGTGTGACCTTTCCTAGGCACAGCCGCCCGCCCCCCAGCTACCTTGTGACGCCAACATAACTAGCCCAGGTTATCCCAGGGCCGGGTGCCTGGACAGCCAACGGGGAGCCTGCGACGACGCCCGGCTCCCGCGCCGAGGAGCAGCCTGCCGGAAGTCCCCCGCGGCGGCCCCGCCCCTTCCGCCCCGGCCGACCCGCTTCCGCCAGCGACCGAGGAAAGCCGGAAGTGAGCAGCAGCCCTCCCCTCCCGCGGCCCCCGCGGCCAAAATGGCCGACCTCCACCGCCAGCTGCAGGAGTACCTGGCCCAGGGGAAAGCCGGCGGCGTGGCGGCCGCGGAGCCGCTGCTCGCGGCAGAAAAGGCCGAGGGGCCCGCGGCGGGGGGCGGGCCGGCGGGGGCGTGGCTGGGCCGTGCTGGCCTGCGCTGGGCGTGGAGCCCCGCGGAGCCATCGGGAGTGGCAGGGCCGGCGTGCTGGCCCGGCGTGACGCGCGCGCAGCGCCTGGCGGCGAGCGGCGTGTGCCTGCTGCTGGCCGCGCTGTGCTTCGGCCTGGCCGCGCTCTACGCGCCCGCGCTGCTGCTGCGCGCCCGCAAGTTCGCGCTGCTCTGGTCGCTGGGCTCGGCGCTGGCGCTGGCGGGCGGCACGCTGCTGCGGGGCGGCGCGGCGTGCGGGCGGCTGCTGCGCGGCGAGGAGTCGCCGTCGCGGCCCGCGCTGCTCTACGCGGCCGCGCTGGGGGCCACGCTGTACGCGGCGCTCGGGCTGCGCAGCACGGTGCTCACGGCGCTGGGCGCCTGCGTGCAGGTGGCCGCGCTGCTGGCGGCGCTGTGCGGCCTGCTGCCCTGGGGCGCCGGCCCCGCTCTGCGTCTGGCGCTCGGCCGCCTGGGCCCGGCCGCGGGCCTCGCCAAGGCGCTGCCGGTGTGAGGAGCCGGGCCCGCGCGGTGGAGCAGGACGCGCCTGGGGGACGACGCGGGACCCACCCGAGGACCGCGGCCGCCGGCGTCCAGAGCGCGCTGGGTCCAGGCCGGTCCCCGCGTCGGAGCGGCATGTGCTCACCCTGGGACTTGCGCGTTGCGGCCGCCGCCCGGGTCCGCGAGCCCCTCCACGCGCGGCGGCAGGCGACGCGGTCGACGGGCGCTCCCCGTGCACCCAGCGGTCCGCTGCGCTCGTGCTTCAGACCGCGCGGTAAAGAACGGCTCCTCGGTTCGAACTGGCTGCCTTGGGACTCTGCACGACAGCCCGGCGGCCCGCGGTGGTGGCCCAGCCGCAGTGCGCTCCCGGACGTTTCTCCTCGTTCAGCGCGTGGGTTCTTAAGGGTATCGAAGGAGACACTAGATGTAGCCACCGGGTATGATCGAGGTGCTTCAGTCGACATGCTTTACCTCGGTTTTTCCTTTCTTTTAGTGAAACTGTAAATACGGTGCCTTTCAGAGGTGAAGGAAGACTGGTTCTGTCCTAGACCGTGGAGACGATGGACCAGCGGGGAATGTCTCCCGGGAAGCGCGACGTTTCAGTGCTGAGCCCCCGGGCTGGACGGGCCAGGGCCGCCTGCACGACCAGAGCTCCACAGCCAGAGTTCCGAACTGGACAAAATCCACGGATTTTCGCAGGGCCCAATTAGCATTCCTCGTTTTAGTACTTGCTTTTTCAAGTATGATTTACATTTTGTAGGCTGATTCTAATGCTCTTCATACCTGTCTCATTTCCTTCTAGGCTCCCCATTTACTCCCCTCATGTATTGCCGGAAAGAAAACTACATGTTCCGGCGGTAGCGATGTAACTTAGAGAGTAGACGTATTTAGAATTTTCAAATTCTGTGTCAATGGTTCTCAGTTCACACCAGAATTACTTGAAGAGCCAAACCTCACATCGATTCTGTCAATATGCAGCAGAGCCGGGAACCAGGCATCAGTATTGAGAGCTGTCCAGATGATTCTGTGTTTAGGTTGAAAACCTAAAAGTTGAGAACTGTTGCCTGAATGGGTGTGTCGGCCACAATAGAGGTTGCCTCCTTGTTCAACCTCAGTATTTATAGTCCTAGATCCTGATCTGTGTCCTAAGCCCTGCTCCAGCTTCATGGGGCCCCCACCCCAGTAAACAGGGTTACCTACCTCAAGAGGAACCAACAGGGTGTTTGTAGTAAAAGCAAATGCGCTGTTTTCAGAGTGACTTATTTTTGTAACTGGAAAAACTTGGGCCATTGACTGCTCCTTCTGTCCCCCATTAAATCTCTATTCTAGTCCTCAATTTCTCTAGAATTTGCACAACTGAAGATTTTAGTGTTTACTACATTTTTATGTTGATGCAGTTGTATTTTTTAAATTGTTCTCCCAACATTTTCTCAAAAATTCAAACACTGAAAATCTAGCATTGGTAAAATTCAAAGCACAATATCTTGTATGTATTTTGGTAGTGATGTTTTAAAATATCCTAAGTATTTAATAAATTACAGTGTAGAGATTTCAGTTTTTTCTAAAGAAATTCTTTCTCAAAATGTGACTTGGCTATATGCTTGCTGAGGTACTGTTTTTTTTTTTTTCTTTTTTTTTAAGTTGAAGCCTAAAATGTTAAGATGATAAGGGTCTTAATTACATGAACCTCAAAGGAGTCTAATCGAATGGGTTTGGTCCCTCGATCCTATTTTACCTTATCAGAATTGATTACAACTTCTTTTTAAGCTGTGCCAGTGGAAATAAATAAATAAGTAAATTTTAAAAAAGCAGTGCCAGTGGAGGGCAAATAAAGAATAATCCACAAATCTGAAGCATTCTTGAGCCTCCTAATCATGTGTTTATACGGACATGCTGATGTTTTAAATTTCAAAACAAAGTGAAAATTATTCACTTGTAAACTCTGTTTTAACACCCTAAAAAACAGCGTATGGTTGACATTTTCTCACTCTGCAGAAATGACTTAGCTTTTACCATGTTTTTCATTGAGAAAGAACCAATTAAGACGTTTTTATATGCTGCCCAGCTATGCCAGTATCACCTATTTAAGCAACTGTAAGATTTCCGGCACCACTAACTTTACCAGGTAGACTTGTCTCCAGTGCTAAACTTAAGCTGGCAAAGTAGTAAGATACTAAGGTAGCCACAGGAATATCCTTTGATTAAAGCTTTCTTATAAAAACAAAGGGGTTAGAGAAAATACGGGGTTATCAAATTGGACATTTAGCTTCCAATCCCAACTGGGCCAAATGATACATGTATATAAAACTAAAGGAATCTCTTGTGGATTTAAGCTAAAACTATCCTCTGCCTTAACCACTGATGTACGAGAAAGTTTTGCAGAATTGTTTTAAGAGATACTTGGTCCATTCTCAATTTTTGACATGATGTAATCAGATACATGTGATTAATTTCTGGTTGAAGTCAGGTTCCTCTCATCAGAAACAAGGAAGTTAAGTCTAAGGTGTGATTAGCAGGAGATTCACCCAAGGGAGAACCCCTACTTGGACAGCCAGAAGATTTTCTTCTTCAGAGTATAATTTTCTACGTGCCATAGCAGGTGGTAACTAAGGCTTTGAATCTACTTTAAACTGTGTTATAAAGTATCTGTCACTCTAGTACAAAAAATAAGTGTGACAGAATGGGTAAATGAGAATTTAAGACCAAAAGTTAATGTCGATGGCTCAGAGGTACTCATCAAGCATGCTGTTACAAATAGAAGCAATAATTGTACACCCCTCAAGCAGACTGGATGCAATGGAAACGAAGAGTTTCCTTAAGGAAAGCACTTCACAACTAGTTTTCTGTTAATTCTTGCATAAATCACATTCTGTATTCATACAAAAACTTAATGTTTTTTTCTCTGACAAACTGTACATATAGAAACAGATTTCCAATTGGACATGAACTTAAATTTGTGGAGGTGCTCCATGTCTTGTGACACTTAAAAAAAAAAAAGATTCCAGCTTTTATCTTCACAAAACAATGGGAGTTAGGGCAGTGAGGGTGGACAGGACAGAACAAGGCCAGCTACTTTGGGCAGCCAGCAGCAGTCTCTTCATCTTGAAGACCTCATTAGGGACTCCTGGGATTCAGCTTCCCCAGAAGTTGAGGGCTATGTGGTGCGGGCTTCCTTTGTCTTGGTAAGTCCACAAGAAGTTCTTAAATACTGTCCGGAGAGGCCTCAGAGTCATCAGCTTCTACCGACCCCTCCCACCACCCCTTGAAGCTCCTCGCCTCGGTGGGCCAGAGTTCATGGTACTCCCTCTACCCCAGTTACTGCCACTCCGGCCCCCTCTGGAAGGAGTACCGCTGCCTGGAGGGCCCCCAAAAGGTTCATCTCTGTGGTAGCCGTCATGGTGATCCCCATCCAAGGAACTGGAACGCCCGGATTTTGGCACTCTCTGGGAAGGCCCTGGGCCCCCTCGGCCTGAAATGAATCAAAATGATTTCACAGGTTACTTTTTCTTTTTTCTATCAGGTACTGTTAATCAGTAACTCCCGGCACAAACTCTTAGTGATGACAATGGATCACTCTGGGTCTTTTTCTTTTATTATTAAGGGACACCTGGGAGGCTCAGCAGTTCAGTGCCTGCCTTCAGCCCAGGGCATGATCCTGGAGTCCTAGGACTGAGTCCCACATCAGGCTCCCTGTATGGAGCCTGCTTCTCCCTCTGCCTATGTCTCTGCCTCTCTCTGTGTCTCTCATGAATAAGTAAATGAAATATTTTTTGTTTTGTTTTAAAGATTTTATTTATTCACGAGAGAAAGCCAGGTGCCCCGTATATTAGAATTCTGACTTCTAAAATTATTTTCTCATGAGCTGACAGGATTTGGCCATATCTTCCATAATACACTATCAGAAGATGACTGACGATTTTATTTTACCTTAACTTTCTGAGTGGAATTTGAATCTAGGTAAAACAAGGAGATTAGGAAAGCTAGCCAAAGGAAAAGTGTTGTCTGCTTTTCCTACAAAGCACACAGCCCAGGCCCACCTGAAGGTGCCTGGGCAGAGAAGATGTCAGCTAGGATGTCATTTCCACACCAGCCATGTGGCCTTGGCTAGGGACCTTACGCAGGTGTCCTAAGTGCCCATACAGACCAACAACAAAATGTGCTAAGGTAGGGAGATCTGGTGACATGAGGTAATTTCTGAGGATTCTGCTTTGAGAAGAACCAAACCACTATCAAAAACAAAAAGCAAAACTTGGTAAATAAGAGACTATAAACATGACACAGGTTAACTAGGCTGGCTTCCTAGGAGCCTCCAAACTCTACCACACAGGCCATGGCCCAGCCTAACCTGAGACCACATGGTGGCTACTGCTCCTGGCTAAAAGTTAGTGCTACCTCTAAAATAAAGATCCAGGAGCACCCGGGTGGCTCAGTCAATTGAGCGTCTGCTTTCGGCTCAGGTCGTGATCTCTAGGTCCTGGGATGGAGCCCCATGTGGGGCTCCCTGCTCAGTGGAGGATCTGCTTCCTCAGCCCCTACCCACTGCTCATGCTCACTTTCTTGGTGTCTCTCTCTCAAATAACTTTTTTTTTAAATAAAAAAATCAAGATCTAAAGTTTCAAGTTGTAGAAATAATCTACTATGCCCCTGAAAACAACCCCTTCCAGACCATATTTCTCAAAGTCTTTGCAACTCTGGGCATTAGCAGTTCCTTCCAGACCCAATAAAATAAAACATAGGACCTGGGAAGACAATTCTTCCTGCCACTGGAGACACTTGGGAGGAGGCTAAGAGCAGTCAGCGGTGGAGAGCATGTTTGCCAATGAGAGCTAGAGTCTCTTCCCTGCTCTGGGGCACCTTGACAAACAGCTGGAGTGGAACACTTGAATGAATCGGGGAATGGGATTCTTGGAAGCACCTGGAGGGGGCTTATGCAGAGGCTGAGCTTGCAATCACCCGAGTACGGAGTTTGACTGGCTGTAAACCCAAACAAGCTGTAACTATACTTGGAAACATGTGCCTTTGCACAGCCTAACTCGAGGTATCCTGTCAGGAACAGATGGAACAGGAACACAGGGATGGGGCTGTCCTGGCGATGAGGCCTCCTGTGGTCCCCATAGCCTTCTTGGCAGAACTGTGGCATCCACAGCTCCTGGAACTGTATCACTGGCCTCCACTTACCTTTGCCTCCTCGATCCTCAGAAGGACCCCCTGGGGCTTCCAATTCTCTGTGCTCTGAGGTCCCTGGCCCATCATGCCAGGGACGCTTTCGTGGTGGCAAGGATGCCATGTCCATGCCCTGGAGAGAAGAGGAACGTTCTCTACTAGCTGGGGAATGACCATCATGAGGGGGATGATCAGGGCGAGGAGCATCACGGAAATGTTCATGACCTGGCCCTGAAATAACAAAACACAGGTACAAGGCTAAGAATCTGACAATCTCATATTAAAGTATAGTGTGACCAAAAGCAGATGGAAATTACCCTGCTAACAAGTAGCACTTTGGGGCGCCTGGGTGGCTCAACTGGTTGAGCATCCAACTCTTGGTTTTTGGCTCAGGTCATGAGCTCAGCATTGTGAGACTGAGCCCAGCACAGGGTTCTGCACTCAGTGCAGACTGGGATTCTCCCTCTCCCTCTGCCCCTCCTGCTTGTACTCTCTCTAAAATAAATAAAATAAATCTTTTAAAAAATAATAGAGGTGCCTGGGTGTCTCAGTCGGTTAAGCTTGTGACTTTGGCTCAGGTCATTGTCTCAGGGTCCTGGGATTGGGCTCCATGTGGGGCTGAGTGCAGGCTCAGCGGGGAGTCTGCTTCTCCCTCTGCCTCTCCGCCTGCTTGTGCTCTTTCTCATATTAATAAAAGCTTAAAAAATAATAATGAAAATAAATAAAAAGAATAAGTAGCAACTTGAGAACCAATATTCATTTATGCACGAAACATGTAAATACCCACTGAAGGCCAGGTGTAAGTCACATCATGAGCAAATGAAAAAGTTCAAGATTAGAAATCAACATACCTCTTAAAATAAGAAACAGGTAAGGTCCAGGAAAAGTGGTTCTCAGACTTTTTAGTATCAGGATGTCTTTTTTTTTTTTTAAAGACTTATTTATTTATTTGTTTGTTTGTTTATTTATTTATTTATTTATCTATCTATCTATCAATCATAGACACACAGAGAGAGAGAGAGAGGCAGAGACACAGGCAGAGGGAGAAGCAGGCTCCGTGCTGGGAGCCCGATGCGGGACTCGATCCTGAGACTCCAGGATCGCGCCCTGGGCCAAAGGCAGGCGCCAAACTGCTGAGCCACCCAGGGATCCCCCAGGATGTCTTTATACTCTTAAAAATTATTGAGATTTAACTTATGAGACATATCTAATAATATTTGCCATATTAGCAATTAAAACTGAGAAAACTTTAATTCATTTAACTATATTTTCCAAAAACAAAACAATTTAGTTAAAAAAGTGGTACTGTTTTCTATTTAGGCAAATCCCTCTGACGTCTGGCTCAACAAAAGAAAGCTGGGACTCTCCCAGCTATTTCTGTATTCAATCTACTGCAATAAACGGCTGCTGACTGAAGGATCTGAAGATCCAGCGTCCCACGGAGATGTCTGAAAACAGAGGACCTGGTGCACCCCACCCCCCAATGCTGCTAAGAGGTCCTTGGACCACACTCCATGAGTTGCTGGGTTCAACTCCCCAGAAGCCCCAGCGGCTGTCCTTCCTTACCTGGCTCTCTATTTCCATCCCAGGAATCTGGTTTCCGTCCTCCTTCAAAGCGAGGGAACTCATCAGGAGTGGGAAGTAAACCTTTCCTTCCTCCTACACAAGGGAACAACATACATAACACTATACTTACAGACTGTTTCAGGTATATCTCCAACAACTTAACTCTCCACTGTGTCCTTGCAAGACCCAATGTCCTCAGCACACACCTCGTGGAGTACCCCGACCTCGACCTCTGAGATCTCTTCCTCGGGCTGCTTCATCAGAAGGATCAAAATTCTCCTCTGGACCAAAGTCTTCAGGACCAGGAAAGCCATCCCTTCCTCGTGGAGGGGCACGGCCCTCATGTCTTGGTGGTACTCCTCTCCTAAAGCTGTTGGGGGGAAAAAACAGCAAAATATCCATCTAATGGGATACCTCACAGCTCTGAGTTCATGTTTCAAAGAAGATAATGATATAAGAAGACATGATATTAATGTAAAATGGGAGGAAAAAATAAAATTATGTATTTTTTTAAGTATACATTTTATAATCCCATTATTACAGGCAAAAACAGGCAGGAAGGAAAATGTAGGGTTGTGGTCATTTTCTCCTAAAGCTTTTAGGAATAACAACAGCAGTGAATAAGTTTTAAGTGCTGATAATCATGCCTAGTGCTTTACATGTATTTTTTCATTTTATCCTCACCACCACCACATCATTAACTCCATTCTACCCATGAGTACACTGAGGCACAGAGAGGTGAAGTCATTTATTTTAGGACACACAGTAAGTGTTGGGATTTGAATTCAGCCAGTCTTGACTCCAGCCCAGGCTCTTTACCACTACCTCCCAAATATTTTTCATTACCATTTACATTTTTATAATGAACATTTATTACTTATATAATCAGAAAAAGTAGAATACAGATTCATCCCTGCCAACTGTACCAGACTCAATTTGGGAGCACCTGCTCTCCCATCTGTCCAGGCAATAGCCTCTATGCAAGGCTGGCCATGAACTTCACCCATATCCCCACTCCACAGCTGACTGCTGTACAGGCAGGCATGTGGTTTATGGGGAAGCTCCTCACTGGCAGCCTGGAGCCCTGGCTGGTGGACAAATTCACTGTCTATCAGGATTCTGGACTGGAGGCTGAGTTGGCCATTAGAGGAGGGAGCACCCGAACTGAAGGATGCCTGTGGGGAAGCAGCAAAGGGGCCTCCAAGCAGGAAAGGAGCATCAGCACAGAGAGAAAGGCCTTGGGATCAAAGAAACTATCAGAGGAGCAAGGACCTGGAGCCAGTCTGCATAAGTGGCTGGGCCTTCCACTTTTTCTTAAGTTTCCATTCAGTTACCTTTTATTCCAAAAAGAGTTTCACTTTGCAACATTTCAAACTTAGAGCAAAGTTGAAAGAACAGCACAATAAACATCTATGCGTCCTTCACCTAGTTCTTTTTGTTTAATCAGTTCTTAAGATACTACTCCATGTGCTTATCATCTTTCTCCATCTATTTAATAAATCCACTTTCTGAACCACCATTTCAAAATCAGCTACCAACATGAACCTGATCCATAATTCCCCAGTATGTTTCTTCTAAGAGCAAGGATTTTATCCTACCTAACACTATTATTATTATCATCACTCAAATAATGTGATATTATTTAATATAATCCAATTCAAAATTTCTCTAATTGTCCTCAAAATATCCTTTACAGTTGTTTTTAAATATAGATTTCAATCCTGATCACATACTGTTCTTAGTGGCCACGTCTCTGTGGTCTGTTTTCTCTTTCATGACCCCAATGTTTTTGAAGGGTCCACCCAGGTATTTTATAGACCACAATCTGAATTTATCTGATGAATTTCCTGATGATTGGACTCAGGTTAACCTTTCTGGCAAAACTGTTTATACCTTCTCACAGATGCCAGCTGATCACCCTGTTTATGATGTAAAAGTGGTATAGTGACCAAATCCCACTGTTGCAAAGGTACACTTTCTTTCATTTGCAATTAAGTAATCTGTGGGTGATATTTTGGCACAGTGAGAATATCCTATTTCCCCAAAATCTTACAACCAGTGGTTTTAGTATCCACTGATGGTCCTGGCCTGAATCAGTTAGGACACTGACTGCTTATAAAACAAGTGACTTCCTAATTCTATCCCTCGCCCTCCTCCTAATTGATTACTCGGTATTTTATTGTAAAAAGAGCTTTCCCTTTCCCACTCCACCACTCCAGCTGTCATCTTAATAACTTTCTTGGTCCTGAGGTACCTAGATGACTCATGCTCCTAGAAGCAAGGAGTGTGTGCCCAGGACACTGGCTGAAATAACCACCTAAGGTAAGGGTGGAATTGGCTGAAAGGAGAGGAGCAGCGCAGGAAGAGTACAGCAGAGGGCGCTGTGTCCCTGGGGCAGATTTGGGGTGAATCCCCGCAAACACCAACAGGACTCCTTTGTCAAGGCATCCATTACATGACCGCCCTAGTTATGAAAGGACAGAGACAATCTAATGTGCCCTCATTAGAAAGTGGCTCCTATTAGAGACTAAAATGCCTGGGTCCCCCACTAAACTCGTATGTTGAAGCCCTAATCCCCAGTCGGATAGTATATGGAGTTAGGCCTTTGAGGAATAATTAAGGTTGGAGTAGGCCATGGGGCACCTGGGTGCCTCGGTCAGCTGAGCATCTGCCTTTGGCTCAGGTCATGATAACAGAGTCTTGGGATCAAGTCCCGCATCAGGAGCCTGCTTCTCCCTCTCCTTCTGCCCTTATTGTGTGTGCATGCATATACTCACTCTCTCTCAAATAAATAAATAAAATCTTAAAAAAAAAAAAAAAGAGGAGGTCATGAAGGTGAGGGGGAACCTTGTGATGGGATTAGTACCCTGATAAAAAGAGACTTTCCACCACACCAGGACACAGGGAGAAGGTGGGCAGGCTAGCTGTCTACAAGCCAAGTCTCACCAAAAACCCGCCCTGCTGGACCATGAGCCATGACTTCAAGCCTCCAGAACTTTGAGAAAATATTCATGTTGTTTAAGCTTCCTGGTCCATGGTATCTTGTTACGGCAGCCCAAAATGCCTAGTACATCTCGATGAACTGGCCCTTCTCAAATATCTCTTTCCATCTAACAGACTCATCTATTCACCAGTTACTGAGCACCTACACTGTCTCCCCACTGTTGCTCTGGGTCCTGGGGATAAAGAGGTAAAGAAACAAAGCCCCTGCCCTGGTGAAGCTGTCATATGCCTGGCAGATACAGGTAACAAGGAAATAAACACATCACTTTAAAGTCAAGCAGTGCCAAGTGCTATGAAGAAATAGGAAGCAGGCTCAAGGAACTGGGCTAACAGGAGGAGGGATCTAACTGGAGTGAGCCATAAATGTCTGGGAGACTGTGTTCTGGGCAGAGAAAACAGCAAGCACAACAGGAGCAGGAGCATGTTTGGCATATCTGAAGAACAACAGAAAGCTGTCAACAGCACAAGAGTCTGGACTGTGAGTCTGTCACTGACAAATGAAATACAATAAAACTGAGGCATAGTAAAATCTGAAACTGCACAAGATTGAAAGGTTCAAGAAACTGATGGAAGTTACACTGATGCGAAAGCCAATGGAAATGAAGCTCTTGCAGGCTAATATAAAGCCATTTCAAAGAGTGAATCCTTGGATCCCATTGAGAGAGGCCCTTAAGAAAACTAGGAGCCCTTAAATTTTTTTTAAAAACTCCCTTCTGAAAGCTGCTTTCCAGAACCCCTTGATTTCACTGCCCTGGGCTACATTATCAGCCATTCTTTTCTAACACATCCCATGAGGATGGGGGGAATGCCGACCCTGGACTCAATCCCCCACTGGCGACAGTCGAGAGAAATGTGACAGGAAAAGCTGTGGTGGTGACGGCACGAGTGCCACACAGCACAGGCACTGCAGTCAGCCAGCCAGGCCTGAAACCGCTCTGAAACCTCCTCCTGTCCGAGAGTCAACTGCTCTGATCCTCAGCATTGCTCCTCCTCTGTGAACTACTGACAAGAACACAGGTCTCACAATTCACTGGCACACAGAAATAATCATCACCAACACTGATGATTCTCAGTTTCCTCTGAGATTCGCTAATGCTTGTTTTTTCTTATTTCTTCAATGCCTTTTCTACACCCAGCAAGGTGAGTATTCGAGCCTGACCTTGACCTAGCTGAACAGCAATAATTTTCCATTTGATTTGACTGTTAAGATCTTTAGGCAATTACACAAAAACTATCTCACAACTCTTTTATTCTCAATCTAGATATGTGTCGTATTACATCATTCTAACCAAGAGAATCTGGCAACTTCTAATCAGGTCCCAGAAACTTCATACCATACTGATCCTCACATCTCTTTTAAAAGGACCAAAAAATAAGCAAAAATAAAAAGATTTCTAAATTGTAAAGATAAAAAAGAAGCACAAAAAGGTAAAAATGCATAATAACTTGCTTAAAGTCTAAATGCAACACCTAGAGAATGGTAGAACTAGTAATATAGCACCCTCTGCCTAAGCAAAAGAGGAAAGAGACTTTTGTAGAACAGGTAAACAGGTCCAGGGAAGAACTAGACCCACAGAGCATCTGTCCCACCTTTCTTCTCTGCGCCCTCGAAAACGTGGGTCCTCAGGATCTCGGGGGAATCGTTCATCTCCAGGTCTGCGGCCTTCCCAAGCCCCTGGAGGGCCCCGGGCTGCTCCTCGGCCATCCCCGTCGTTGAATTCCCTGTGATCAGGTGGAAACGGAGGCCCAGGGCCCCCACGCCTCCACTTCTCTTCTTGTGGTAAAGGTCCTCCTCGCCCCTCAAATTCACGTAATCGGTGGCCAAAGCGCTTGTCCGGGTGGAAGTCATCTGGTCTGCTGAAGTCATCAGGGAAGTCGGGGTGAGGGCCACGCCTATCAGGGGGACCCCTGCAGTCCTGGCTGCCCCGGAAAGGCCCCCTCTCAGGCCCATGCTCAGGACCGCTGCTCTGCTCATGCCGCCTCTCTGACATGGGGCCCATGTGATGGTTTGGAGGGCCGCGCGAGTCACCTAAAGGAAACAAAGCTGATTTTTACCTTGTCTTCTAGGAATCCTGCCATCACAGGTCTGATTTTCTGCATCTTAAAGTCTCAGAATGCATTCTTGTATTTAGAATGTTTTTCGTCCTTAGTTTATAAAATACTTAGGAAACAAATCCCTAGTGCATCATCTAATGGAAGAACACAGGTTTGGGGGTGCAGATTTCAACCTTATCACTCACTAGCTAAGCACCTCCACCTGGGGCAAATTGCTAATCTCATTTGAGATTATTCACTGCTATGAGGATTAATTCAGAAAACATGCGACAGTCTCACAGGCATAAGAATGAGCATCCCTTCCCTATCCCCATTCTCTCAGTGACTCAGTGACTTCATTAGGCCTGCTCCACCACACCCAGGAAGGAGACGACAGAGAAAATTCACGCTGCCAGGCAAGAAAGCCAAGCACAGGGAATTCACCTCTGCATCTGAAAAGGACTGCAAAGCCCATCACAGGGCACTGCAGCTACATCGCCGCCATCCCTGATGTGGCCCCTTTAGCCTCTAGTTCATTTAACTTGATTAGTTAACTCACACTTTCTTTTTTTTTTTTAAGACCAGGAATACTTTATTCAAACCCATCAGAGACATGGACAGCTTGGGTCTGTAACAAAGCACACTTCAATTCTTAACAAAATCCTCTCTAAGGCACATGGAACCACGGGCCTCTCTAATAACTGCCTGGTCACCAAACAGCCTTGTTTGTACTTCAGTTTTGGAATCATATGAACATATTTTCTGCCCCTTTGCATGAATGAATGATGTATATCCCTCACCTATAATAATTATCACCATTCTTTGCACACAGTGTTTAGAAACCCACTAAAGATTTTTTGAAAATATTTTAACATATGTATGTAAATATATTCAAAGTCCAGAATAAAAACAGAAACAGGCCAATTAAACTTGCGATGGTTAATTTAGCTTACTTCTTAACCTTGAAGTGATTTGTTCTCCTGTTACTATACCGCCATTGGCATAGTATCTACGGGAAATGTGTACCTATTTTGTGTCAACATACAATCCAAATCAAGCATTTTTTTAAAAGTAGGTAGCAGAGGGACCCTCTTGCTCTAAACAACTACAATTTTAAGATGAACTTCCTCTACCTGTCCCACTCATGCCTTTCCCTCCTTCTCCCTGGCAGTAAAGACAAACTTCCTCCCGTCAAGTCACAGCCAGCCAGGATTCTTTCCCTCCCCATGCCCTTCCTCTTCCCTTTCAGTTCCTGTCTTTGGGCCATTTGAATCCCATTCAATGTATATAAAAAAAAAGTTGGAAATGTCAGTATAAAAAGACACCATTAGGAGAGTTCTCTCTTCTCTTAAGCTCTTCCTATGCCTTCTGCCTCCTGGTCCTTCCCCTCATTAAACCAGTCCTCTCCATGTTGAGGAAAGCACCTTCTAAGCTTTGTTCAGTCAGTTTGCAAATATCCCAGGTCCCTTTTCTTCTGGTAAAGAGGGCCCCTCACTTCTTAGTGGGTTCCTGATAGCTTCTTCTCTGACTTTATGTAGCTTGAACTTGGTGTGATCTCAGACACAGCAAACTTTGATCTGAGGAAGCTGAACACATTCCATTTGGACTTACCTATGAATAATAATCCTCCCATTACCTCTATCTGTTTAAAAGTACCCTGGCTCCTCCAAGGAAAGAAACCCACCACTACAAATTAGAAGGGATGTGGCCACCGGTGATGGGGCGGCGGCGTTGGTTAATCCAGTAGGGGATGGCAGGGCCACTTTCTCGGCTCTCCCTTCTCCCTTTGGTCCCTGGGAGGAGAAAGAGAGGAGGAAGAGAGAGAGAGGGGTAAAGAGAAAAGGGGAAGAGCAAGGAGGAGAGGGAAATAGGTGGAGACAGACACAAGGTAGGGGAGAGGAAGAGAGGCAGGCTCTCAGTTTGTTGATAGCTGTACCTTGTGGGTAACAGACTCTTCTTAGGGTCCCCAAATTCCAAAGATGGGTTCTTGATTTCTTTTTCCCTGTGGGCCACCACTTCCATGCAATGAGACTATAATAAAGATTCTCCTAATTCCTTTATTGCTCCCTTTCCTAGGATGTCCTGCTTCTCCCAAAGTCCTAGGGCTGCAAAATACTAATGAGGACTTTTCTTCATCTGATAAAACGAGGGCAAAAAATGTAACATGTGCCACAGAGAGCTGTGGGCTCAGCTGATAAAAAATTAAAAAGGAGTGAAGTTTGAAGTGCAACCTCCACGATACCCCTAGTTCTCTGGCTTGTGTCCTCCCTGTGACAGTGCACTGACTTGAACATCTCTGTCTCCGACCTTCCCTCTTTCCACACTACTCAGTCCTGCTCTCACTGACTCTGGCCAGCAGCCTATCACCTGCTCACTCCTGCTCCATCCCTTCCCCTATGACAGCAGAACACCTCAGTATGACAGGGGGCTACCTCTGCACTTTCAACTCCTGGGATTAACTCGGCTTCCAAACAGTCTCACATCTAAATACTGACAATTCTCATCTCTGCTTTCCAGAATATCAAGAACCTGATACATCACTGCATTGCTTTCTTCTTATCAAATCATGTGGAACAATATAACCAGCTAAAGAATTCAATACATGGCACAACTGGGGAGGGGGGATATTAAAAACACTATCAAAATCTCTAAATTCTTTAGCTCATCAAAAAATGTAAGTGGAAGCAGTTCAGCTTTCCAGGATGCAAATGACATGCCCTTGCACTCAGTGAGCACAGGACCACTGCCATTCCCAAGGCGTGGACGGAGCTGGCCCGCTGCCGCGCAGGGCCTGCTACTAGGGTTGTCCCAGCAGTTCCACTGCCAGCTTCTGGTAGCGAAGAGCTTAGTTACTCAGAGCAGCATTTTTGACTAATTAAAGCAAGTCTATGAAAACAATGTTAAGACAAAGCCTTTACCTGAAATGACTGTCCTCCTATTTTTCCTATAGGGTTCAAATGACCACTCTATCAATTACTTACCAATAATCTATTTATTTTAAGATTTACCCAGAGGTGGTAGAATACAATCTCTTATTCAGCCGAGCAGATATTTACCTTTGTTCGGGCCAGGTCCTTGTCCAGGGTTAAGAGGGGGGATGCGACCTTGTGCTCCCTGCTGCCCTAGGCCTGGTATCAGGGGTGGGGGGCCTGCGTTCTGTCCTTCCTGAAAAGATGTTTTTAAAGCGGGGGTGTGAAATCATAGGCTTGTGCTTTATGAATAGCAATTTTATCATCACGTGACAAGATAAGAAACACTAGGTTGCCCCCAAAGCCTCCAGCAGTAAATACACAGCTAGTGACATTATAGCAAAATTGTCCTTAAATTAAGGGAAGGAGAATACTTCTCTTACCATAATAAAAGGAAACACTTATATTTTAAACCTGATAGGTTTTATTTAAAGCTAGATCTTTACCTGTGATGCCAAGTAAGAACCTCAATGGAAAGTCAGAAATTGTAACATAACACTCTGCACAAAGGAGGAACTTCTGGCAAATGTAAAGATCTGGAAATCTGCCAGGCCAGGTAAACTCTGCTTTCACACTCAGGACTCTTTTCCAGCTACAGAAAACAACTACTCCTCTCAAGAGGCTAGAGCTGGGTTTGAAGAGGCAGAAGAATATGAAAGAAGTTCGTCAGGAGACGTTCACACTGGCTTTCTCCTATCACCTCCCTCTTCTCTACCTCATTTCCTCATCCTCAGCATCCTACTGCACATTCCCCGTTGAGTCGCCTGGGATCCTTTGGTCCCTGCAGAGACAAAGCTGCTCCTCTGATCCTCTTGGTCTCCATGCTCTGGAACCCCAGAGCTCACCCCAGTTTGTCCCTAAGATTATGGGTTTTTTTAGCAGCCATGTTTCCACACTGTCCAGTGACCTTGGATCAGGTCTCTTGACAAACAAATTAACTTCTTTACATAAAGAAATGCATTTAGTGACTGGACCTACTATGAAAATAGTACAATTTCAAAACCATCAACAGCAAAATTGCTTGCGCATCCCAAACTAGCTACCTGTCCTACCTGCCTTGATAGGACGTCTAGCATTGTAGCTACACATAACTATTATACTCAATACCAGTAATTTCTGTCCTCCTTTGTTTCCTATCCCTTTCACCCAAGGACTGCTCTTGTCAAAATCTTTCACGTTATTACTTTAACACCAGAAAGCAATTCCACTAAATTAAACCAACTGAAACAACTGGTTTAAATAACTGGCCTCATGGGGATGCCTGGGTGGCTAAGTGGTTGAGCGTCTGCCTTCAGCTCAGGTTGTGAACCGAGGTCTGGGGATTGAGTCCCACATCGGGCTGCCTGTGAGAAGCCTGCTTCTCTATGTCTCTCATGAATAAATAAAATGTTCAAAAAAATAATAATTGGCCTCATCAAAGTGAAGAAAGATTTCAGCACATAAAAAAATATGAGCAAAGATTTTCATCAGGCAACTCTTGAGATCTGAAATGTCTATATCATACCTTCATACTCATTCTATAGGTCAACTAAATCTTTAGAACCATTATTCTTTTCACGTATAAAATATTTTATTACTTAATAAAAACTCTTACCGAATTGTCCCAGAAACCCAGGCCTACCCTCTTGAATCTGACAAGTTTTTAATTTCAGTCATAATGTGGTAGCTAAAGTTCATCACTGTTTTTGTCCTCCCAAATGAAAGCTGTTAATTCATTACCACAGGGTTAGGGAACTGATAGTGTAAACACACAAATGCTCTATGTATTAATAAAATATACAATACTGTACATTTTAGGGCAGTTTGGGGCAACAAACCTAGATTTATTGCACTCATCCTAAATTCTAAAAAGTGCCCAACAGATTCTGAGAATAAACTCAACTATTCTTCACTGCTGTGATACTCATAAGTCCTAGATGATCTATGGAAGAGTAACAGAACCTACTTGTTCAGCTAGTTATTTTAATTCAGTAAAACCTATGATCATCTTCACAGGACAGATTCTTGCAGGTGTTTGAAAAAGCAAAACAGACTAGTTTTTTCATGGGCAGCATCTGTAAACACATCCTCTCCAGATGGATCGAGTGCCCCTCAGTGAAGCAGTCAACATTAGCTCATTCACTTTTGGTCTACAACTGACTTCAGTGATACAAACCCAGGGGTTCAGGCCTAAGTAATACTGCCAGGACTATGAAACTGAGGAAAACAGAAACCACAGAGCCAAAGAGTGGTAAATCCACACAAGCTCATGCAGTCCTTCCCCACAAAACCTGAGCCCTCCTCACACCACTTCTCAAGCACAAGCCCAGCAAAGGAGTACTACAATTTGGCTGACAAAAACAGAATCCTCAAAAAAAGGGCCAAGACAATTTCTACAGAATGAATCCTCCCAGTAAATAAATATACATGTGAGTGGAAAACAACTTGAACAGCATTTTGCCCAAAGGGTCACCATTTGAGAATGCACAATTCTGGACTCAGAGGGCTCTAAAAGCATTCACTGAGATGAAAATGGTGAGATCAGAGTCTACTGCACGCTTGTGAGTTAAATACTCCATACTATCTTAAAGAGTAAAGCCAGCAGGCAGATCAGCCCATGAAACACCAGGCTACAAAATAAACAGCCCAGAAAGGGGGGACCTGACAAACTCATGGCCACTCCTGCTTTTTCCCCAAGGCCACCGCTCTTTCAGAGTGCGGGGACAATTGGGAACAATATTCAACTGAGAGCTGATCTTTTCTGGAGTAACTTCTATTAAAAAAATTCGTATTACAATATATTTCATGGTCTGATTTATTCTCATTTCCTTCAGCCATGATGCTATTCTCAAGCCAGCATCACTACTTGAGAGACACTGTGACTGCTTCCCACAGCATTTGGAAGTGCCACCTCTGTGCAGAGCGTGTTTTCCCAATGTGTAATGCCTAGAAGTTAGAAATAAATAATACCTGATTGAAGGGGGCCCGGGGCCCATCACCTAGCAGAGCTGTTTTCTGCTGCTGGAATGGTATTGGCCCTTGAGATGGATGTGGCCCTCTTGCCGGGTTCTGCTGTCCCTGAGGTCCAGGGGGCCCTTGCATGCCACCCTGGGGTGGAGGCCCCAAAGAGCCCTGGGGCGGCCCCTGCTGACCTTGTGAGCCTGGAGGCCCTCGCAATTCCTGGGGGGGGCCCAGCATGGACCCTTGGGCTGGAGGCCCTTGCATGCCTCGCATCTCCTGAGGGCCTCGCATCTCCTGAGGGCCATGTCCCAGCAGTCCACTTGGTGGGTGAGGTCCTCTCATCTCTTGAGGCGGATGGCCCATCATCATCCCTTGGGGAGCAGGACCCTGATTTTCTCGGGGGCCTGGAGGACCCTGCATTCCTCTTGGATTCAATCCCATCAGAGGTCCCTGAGACACAGGACCTTGGATCCCTTGAGACCCTGGCCCACCTTGTATCCCATGAGGATGAGGAGGTCCTTGCATTCCTCTGGGACCAGGTGGTCCCTGCATACCTTGAGTACCAGGAGGCCCCTGAGGGCCCAAGTGACCCTGGGGACCAGGTGGGCCTTGAGGGCCTATGTGACCTTGTGGGCCAGGTGGACCCTGAGGACCCATATGACCTTGAGGACCAGAACTACCCTGTGGTCCAGGTGGTCCTTGAGGTCCCAAAGGGCCATGAGGTCCAGGATGCCTCTGCATTCCTTGGGGCCCATGCATGTCCTGAGGCCTTGGCAACCCCTGGGGTGGGCCCTGGGGCCCTTGTGGTCCCATGAATCCTTGTGGCCCCCCACCCCCCTGATGCAGTGGAGGACCTTGTGGTCCCATTTGTCCCTGGGGTCCAGGGGGTCTAAACTGTCCCTGTGGACCCGGAGGCCCCATCTGAGCCATGTTCATTGGCATCTGCTGAGATGGATGGGGCTGCTGAAAACCTTGAGGAATCTGAGACATTGGACCTTGTCCTGGAAAGGGCTGGGGTCCAAGGAGAGGGGTGCCAGATGAAGGAGGAGGCTGAATCTGCTCAGCCTGTTTCTGTGCAAGTCTTTCAATTTTAAGTTGCTGGAAAGAAAGGAAAAAAAGCACACTGATAAATACACCAGAGCCCTTGAAGTTGACAATACTGCTATCACTGACTTTTTTGAGGGAGCCTCAATACGAATATAAGGCATCAACCTCTCAACACTCCAGTTAACTAGAATCCATGTAACATTCAGATATTCTAAGAGCACACAAGCTTCCAGACTCACTCTAGACTCCCTCTTTTTAAATACTGGGAAACAGCAGCCAGATTATTTATATTCATCTTATTATATTCAATAACTTACTTTATCATTCTTGGGAACTGTCAAAGGTTCAAAAAAAAAAAAAAAGCAAACCACCTGTTCTAGAGCAGACAGAAAAAGAAAAATTATTTTATTTGTGGATAAGACTATGTTGGCTTTACCTTTTCTATTAAAAAATGTATATTTAGGGGTGCCAGAGTGGCTCAGCTGGTTAAATGTCAGACTTCTGATTTCGACTCAGATAATGATCTCAGGATTGTGGGATCAAGTCCCACAATGAGCTCTGCACTCAGCGCGGAGTCCACTCAAGATTTTCTATCTTCCTCTCCTTCTGCCTTTCCCCCTGTACACACTCACACTCTCTCTCTCAAATAAATAAATCTTCTTAAAAAATGTATATTTAACTTACGTCTACTCACTGCTTGACTGATCTGGTTTTAAAAGTCTAAGAAACAGAATTCTTTCACACCGGACACTACTATGTCATTGTATGTCAATTATACTTCAAAATTAGAAAAACAGAAAAAAAGAGTAGTGTTCATCAGACCCACCTGAGAATCCCTTCCCTTCTCCCTAAGAGCATATCAATAACAAAATGTTAACACTACTTTCTTAGATCATCTTAAACCCCCCTAAAGAGTGTTACACACCTCCAGAAGCTGTGGGTTAGTATATTGTAATGTGGCCATTTCTTGTTCAATTTCTGCTTGTGTTTTCTTCTTCTCTTCCAATTTAATGTCCTCTTTTCTGTCATTCAGTACCTCATTTGGGGCAGGAATTGGAACTTTATTTTGCATCCAAGCCTTGGGAAAGAAGAGAATATTAAAATATACCCTAAGTGTGTATATTTTAATGAGAGAACGAGAAAAATATTCTGTCATGTCGCTGACCATTCCAACCTGCCGAATACAAGTTGGCTCACCTGGTGTACTGCCTTTATTTCTAATGCTCCTTCTTAGCAACAAGAATGGAGTCAGGCAAGCATAATATCAGGTAGAAACTACTAACTTGATAAAAACTGTAAGCCCTTACGTGTTATTAAGAATGAAAAGCCTGCCCACCCCCTTCAAAAGGGCACATGCATTTAGTGTTGAGTGAACAAATAAAGCAGAAGACAGACAAA
Source organism: Canis lupus dingo (assembly GCF_003254725.2). NCBI lineage: Eukaryota > Metazoa > Chordata > Mammalia > Carnivora > Canidae > Canis > Canis lupus. The sequence goes on along the minus strand of NC_064261.1, from coordinate 23,744,094 downwards.
CAAAGTAGAGGAGAGTCAACATACTCTCTCTGCTCCATGCTTCTCTCTTCTCCTTCCTTTGATAGCTTGGACAATAAGAAGTAGGTGAGAATAAAAGAGCTACAAGAGTCATGACAAACTCAGAACTAGATGCAGAGCAGCAGATGGGAACTTTGTCTTAGAGTACTCCAAAGAAGTCTGTAGTACAGAAATACCTTCCACACATGAACTGATGCAAAACTCACTGGGCAGAACCTCCCAGTGCATAGACTAGGCTGCTGCTACTCACTCACCTGCTGGAACTGAGCAGGAATAGGTTTGGCATAAGGAACTTTCTTCTGAGGAACTTTTTTCTGATCCTTTTGCATCACCTCTTCCATTCCCCAGTCTAAACCTGGAATTGTCATTTCAATTTCATTTGACTCATCTTTTCCTGTAACCACAAAAAGGATCAGTTAGCCAAGGAAATGAGAGCAAAGTGGCCATTTCATCAGTGAACACATTTTTGGAAGAATAGATTTTAAAGAATATGCAGTTTACATTTTATGCAGTTTACATAAATCATTTCGGCATTTTCAAAATAATTTAGTATCATGAAGGTAAGAAATAAGTCTATAAAAATTTTATAAAAATAAAACATACTCAAAAAAATAAAATAAAATAAAATAAAATAAAAAAATAAAAAAATAAAAAAAAAATAAAACATACTCTTACCCATCTGCTCTTGTTCCATAGCTAATTTTAGTTGTTCTGGTATTCCCATTCCTGGAATTACTGCCAGGCTATTAGGTTCAAGGTCATCTATAAAGAGGAATACATCTATTGTCAACAGAGATTTTATAAACATAGAGGCCCAATAAAATGAATACTTTATAAAAATGAAACCTACTATTGGTGATTTTATCAATCAGTAAACTATAAAAGTAAAGTTAGTTTTATATTATCTTTTCCACAACTAACAATTTAATAAGAGAGTATCAGATTTCAAAGAAGAATAAATGTGTAAGAGTCTCACCATATTCTACTCCATCTTCAGACATTCCAGGCAACAGATTGAGATTATATCGATCTCGCATTTTATCACCTGGTCGATTTCGGGTCCAGAATTTGCTATTGAAATAAAAGTGATTAGAGGGGTTAAGGGTAGAGGACAGTTTCAGTGTATTTCTGGGCACTTAAGAGTACCAAGCAATCCACTGGTAAACATAATAAAGTTTTACAATGCCTTTCTTCTAAAAATTTAAAATGTCAAAAGATTTATTTTTAAAGATTTATTTATTTATTCATGAGACACACAGAAAGGCAGAGATGCAGGCAGAGAGAGAAGAGGCTCCCTGCAGGGAGCCTCATGTGGGACTCGATCCCAGGACCTTGGGATCATGACCTGAGCCAAAGGCAGATGTTCAACCACTGAGCCACCCAAGTGCCCCTCAAAAGATTTTTTTTATAAGAATTTGAATAACAAAGTCTTACTCAATACTTATCTTCTTCTTCTTATTGCATACTTATTTACAAGCCACTACAAAAATGTTCCTAAGAAGTTGGACTACAAATTAATACATTTATCTATCAATAAAATAAATATAAATCTTCATTTTCTGCTGCTCCATGAACACAGTAATTCCTTATTATTTTTTATATAAAGCTTACCTAGTATGGTCATTTGAACCTGAGCAGAGTATATGTCCAAGAGGATGCCAAGCCAGACTCCAGATCATTCCTTCATGGGCCATCTCCATCCCACCCACTTCTTTCTCTACCCTGTAATATCACCACAGAAAGAAGTCTTTTCACAAAACTTATTAAAAAAAAAGATATTTTCTTTTACTGTAACACAAAGCTACCGAAGCCTGTTTCTTTGAATCTGGTCAGTTCTACATGTTTCAGGTGTATTCGTTTGTCATCAGCAACATATTCTTTTATTGGAGGAATATTTCAGAGGGAAAAATGCTTCAGAATGAATTCACCAATAAGAAACAAGGAAATGTGCTTTACTCTCCCTTAATGACTTCCACATCCAGAAATAGAGGTGCTAAATTTTCTATTCCAAGCTGGGTTTACAGAATTGAAAACTGCAGGAAGTCTCTGATATAGGACATTTGAATACTCAGGAAAAACACAAAATGTTATGTTTTACACTTTCGGGTACTCTCTCCATAAATTATATAACTTCTTTAAAAATAAGTATTACATACCCAACATGCCAGAATAGCAAAGAGCCATCGGACCCTCCACTGGCAAAAAGTCCTTCGTGAACAGGATGCCAGGCCACAGCTGTAAAACAAAAACGTGGGGAAAGGCAAAATTATTAGGATCTCAGCACACTACAAACAGTAGTCAGAATGAGAAGCATGCCCTAGCCACTGACCTGTGGCTTCTTTCTTATGACCTCGGAAGACTTGCAGCTCTTCTTTCAGGTTTCGGATATCGAAAAGTTTACAGAGGTGGTCACGTGATGCAGTGAGCAGCCAATTGCCATTGAGGTTTAATTTCACTTCCATCACAGTGTTTTTATGGGCATGACTAGAAACAGAGTACCAAGAAAATATTTGTCAGAATACAAAACAAGTATAAATTGATACAATGGCCATTTTTCTCCAAAAGCACGTGGGTCAGGACAGCAAGAGGTCTGGACATTTATTTCTGTCTCTGATTCATTTCTTCCTATTGTACTTTTAAACTGTGGTCTTGTGATGCTACATGCTTTATTACTTCTTAATGTCCATTATCTAAGTGTAGTTTTCATTAACCAATTAAAATAGCAGAGCTTCAACTGTATAGAAAAGCTTATCCGTGAAGCAGGCACTTGAACACATAAATCAATATTTGATAAAGCTCATTAAATTTTCAAAGTTCAGTGACGCTCCTCTCATTAAGACAAAGTATTTAAAAAGGGCACAGGACAGTTTGAGGGTTAATTTGAACTAAAAACACAACAAGCCAAGGCCTGCAAAATGCACATCTCCAAGGAGCACTAGTCACAAGCTGTTCTATTTGGTTGTAGCCTCGGAGTTATGCAACAAGACAGCCTTGCTCCAACCAGCTTACTCTGGATTTGGCTCACTTTCCACTCAGAAGGACCAGGATACAGGGGTGTGGTCAAAAACATGTTAATAACATACTCAGTTAACTATGAATGTTGAAGGATAATAATAAAATAATATAAACTATAATAATATAAAATATAATAATATAAAATATAATAGAGATACTTTTAAAAAGATAAAACTTTATTATAAGTCTGCATCATAAGTAAGCACCTTAGATAAAAAATGAAAACAGATTCAAAACTGGAGAGAAAACTTCTCTACAAATAGATGTAGTGAGATGGAGAGCTGGGCTATATCTAGTAAGTAGCACATGCCTCAGCTCCACATAGTGACAAAATATAGCATGAGGAGAGACCACAACCTAGAACAGTGAGAACTACCTTCTCATCTCCCTTCCTGCCCCCACCCCAAGGGATACACAAATTAAATTTAGATACATATGGCAGAACAAAAATCATATTTAATTAATAAGACCCTAGGTACAAGTTCATCTGCTGTCTAACCTAGTTTTTCATGAATACATGGGAGGAGAGAAGGCTCAAACTTATAGAATACAGGCAGCCTTGTTCCCTTTTGTTTAGGAACCAAGATGGGGTTCCTATTACTTACAGTGTTGCAAGACTCTGCCCAGTCTTGGGATCCCAGAACTTGATTGGCTGTTGACTATCTTTACTTCCTGAAACAACTAACCCTTTTGTTGGATGCCAGTCTACACATTTCACATCTGCACCATGCCCTGTTGGAAACAAGTCAAAATAAAACCTAGTCAGTCATATATTTAAAGAAGTACTCCATTTTAATTTAAACCAGAGCAGACAAACTTACGAAATTTGAAAAGACTCTTGGATAGAGCAAGCTCTTTTGAGGCAAAGGTGCACAGGAAGCATTTCAGTTCTGCAACTAAGCTCATCTTCTTGCCTACTTCTGATAGGCCAGTCAAAGCTTTCTGGAAGCTGCACTATTCAAGCCCCATATTTAAAGCTTTTCATACCTTTTTTTTTTTTTTTTTGGATGATCTTAATTACTGGGCACATCAGAAAGGACAAATATCCACCATTTGTTTTGATGTGAATGCAACTGGAGGGTATTATGCTAAGTGAAATAAGTCAGTCGGAGAAGGTCAATCATCATATGGTTTCACTCATGGGGAATATAAGAAATAGGTGAAAGGCACTACAAGGAAAAGGAGGGGAACTGAGTGGGAAAAATTAGAGAGGGAGACACACCATGAGAGTTAGGAAACTCTGGGAAACAAAAAAAGGCTTTCGGAAGGGGAGGTGGGTAGGGGGTTGGGGTAACTGGGTGCTGGGCACTTGAGGAGGGCACTTGATGGGACGAGCACTGGGTGTTATACTATATGTTGGCAAATCGAACTTCAATAAAAACAAATGAAAAAAAATTAGTGGGCACAATTCTTGTCATTCACGGTAGTTTCCCCACTTTGCAGTAGTCCTTATAGATCAAAAGTCCTAAATTCAGTTTCACGTGCCAGTGCTTTCTAGATGTAGTAGTAGGAAAAGTATTCATTCCATCTTTCGGACGGAATCCATTTACTGAAATGTAAAACAAGAAAACCAATCCCTGCTTCATTCACACACATGCCAGATGATATGATGGTAAGAGCTACTCTGTTGAGTGCTTACTATATGTTAGATCATGTACTGAACACTTACAAATATCACTTCTTTAAATCCTCACAAAAGCCTGAGGCATTATCATTATAGCCATGCTGTAAGTGAAAAAGAGAAACAGAAGGACTGCAAGGGTTAAATAAGATGTCCTAGTTTCCAAAGCTAGTCAACAAGAACAGGAGCTGGACTCTGAACCTGGTCTACAGGATTCCAGAAATAGTTCTCAAAATCACTGTGCTAGAGCATGAGGTCACTTCACAAAAGGAACACATTAACTGATACTAAAAATCACAAAAGTGAAAATCGGAACTTACGGAACTGAAAGAAGTAAGATTTTTGAAAAATCAGTGCTATCCAGAAAAGGCCTCAGGAACATTTTATATAGCAAATACACTACAAAGCATGTGAAGAGTGAGGTGAAAAGTATTTGAAACAGGTCCCTCTCTAACCAGGACCAAATCAATCTTCTATGAAGTCTGAGGTGGGAAGGAGGAAGGATATGGAAGAATAGCAAGAGAGGGAAGAAGGGAAGAAGGAAGGGATGATCCTAGAGGCAATGGAAAGTGAATTTGCACCAATTCAGAAGGGGAGTGATTTGCATCTCAAATAGGCATGGACTTATCTAAAGATAAGACCCCATGTTGGGAAGTATGTAGGGAGATACCAACTGCCTGGACAACAGGTTGGAGGTGTTCCAAAGCATGAAAAACATGCATATGCTACAACCCAAGAACCTCCTGCCTCAGAATTTTTTTTTTTAATTTTTATTTATTTGTGATAGTCACAGAGAGAGAGAGAGAATGAGGCAGAGACACAGGCAGAGGGAGAAGCAGGCTCCATGCACCGGGAGCCCGACGTGGGATTCGATCCCGGGTCTCCAGGATCGCACCCTGGGCCAAAGGCAGGCGCCAAACCGCTGCGCCACCCAGGGATCCCCCTGCCTCAGAATTTATCCTAATAATGGATGTCCAAAAAGATTTGTCTAAAGAATGTTTACTGATAGCTTATTTTTAAATGCCCTTGCAAAGGAAATATATTAAAAAATATATTTCAGTATGGCATATATGCTCAATGGAATATGATGCACCTGTTATAAATGATACTATTAATTATGTAATTTAAATGTTCATGATACAATCTAAAAAAAGAAAACCACCAGTGTGTGCAGCACTCTTGATTCTACAACACTGTAAAAGACAAGCAAATTAATACCATGAGTGTGTGTGTACACTTATCTAGAGAAAAATGCAAGAAGTCTAGACACCAAACTGTTAACAAAAACATTAAGCTAAGTAGAGGTAGTAGGGTGATTCTTCTTTCTGTGTTTTGTTTTTATTTTTTATTTTGATTGTTTTGTATTTATATTTTCTACAGTGAACATATATAATTTTGTAACTGGGATCTGAACATGAAAAGGGGAAAAGAGGTTTTGTTGCTTCTTTGATTTTATTAAGAAAAAGAATTGAGGATGAAAAATTGAATAGAAATACAATTCAGTCCCCCAGCCCCTTGCTTCGCTTAAGAAATTTTTTTCTTTTTTTTTTAATTTACTTAAGTAATCTAATACACCCAGTGTGGGGCTTGAGCTCACAACCCCAAGATCAAGAGTCATATCCTCTCCTGATGGAGCCAGCCAGGCACACTAAGAATTTTTAATGTCATTAACAATTTGATCCTAAAAAGGGAATTTAAAAGCATATGTGTGCATTTTAACCAAATTTGGAAAATATATGAGAAAACACTTAAAATGTGATGTACTGTGCAAAAACATTTCATACTCCTTAACATCCACCTCTACCCTCATCTCTTCTGGGATACTTTCGTTACATAACGTATGTTTAATCTAAACAGATATATACAAAAAAAAAATTAATTCCGCAAAAAAGGAACAACAAAATATATTTTAGCTGCTTTGATTTTCTTTTCTGACATTTTTTAAAATTTGAAGGTACCTGGGTGGCATAGTCATTAAGCATCCACTCTTGGTTTCAGGTCATGTCATGATCTTAGGGCCGTGAGATTGAGCCCTATGTCAGTCCCATGCTCAGCACAGAGTTTGCTTAAATTTCTCTATTCTTCTCCCTCTGCCCCTCCCCCTCACTTTCTAATAAATATTTTTATTTATTTATTTATTTTATTTATTCATGAGAGACAAAGAGAGAAAGGCAGAGACACAGGCAGAGGGAGAAGCAGGCTCCCCAGGGGGAGCCCGGTGCAGGACTCGATCCCAGGACCCCAGGATCACAACCTGAGCCAAAGGCAGACATTCAACCACTGAGCCACCCAGATGCCCCATAAAATCTTTAAAAATAAAATAGAATCTATTTAAGCAGAATCCAAACAAGTGAGGAATTTACCCAAATCCATACATATCACTAATATAAACCCAACTGATTGGTTCTGATTCTTGGGTATTATTTTATTGGTTACTGTCCTTAGTAACAAAAATACTACTACTAAAAAGCACTCATACATCATATATGTATAGTGCTATCCTAAGTAAAGCATGTATACTAATACTCTACATATGAAAAATACAAGGCACAGATAGGTTAAACAACTTGCCCATGATCACACAGCTGGTACGCAGCTGAGCAGACATCTTGAATGCAGGGGGCTGGTCTCCAAGCCCTAACTCTTAATGCCTATTCTATCCTGCCTCATTAGATGTAGAAAGGTTAGTCTAAGAGTTACAGGAGGAAAAGAATCACTGAAAGATAGCAGACAGGGAACAGATGGGACGGCAACTATTCATGTCTTTACATTATTTTATTTTTGAACCATAGGCATGTGTCATCTACTTTTTAAAAATTAAATACAAATAAAAGACTTATCTAAGAAAATATATACAAGAATAAGTGCACCAGGGATCCCTGGGTGGCGCAGCGGTTTGGCGCCTGCCTTTGGCCCAGGGCGCGATCCTGGAGACCCGGGATCGAATCCCACGTCGGGCTCCCGGTGCATGGAGCCTGCTTCTCCCTCTGCCTGTGTCTCTGCCTCTCTCTCTCTCTCTCTCTCTCTCTCTCTCTATCATAAATAAATAAAAATTTAAAAAAAAAAAAAAAAAAAAAAAAAAAGAATAAGTGCACCACCCTAACATTTATGGCTTAAAAAGACACACACATACACAAAGCACACACATATATTTGCTCAAAAATCCATAAAATGTAACTGAAAAAAAAAAAAAAAAACAACATGAGAATCTGACTAAACTACCCCCAAGAGAGGGAATTGGGTAAGGAGACTTCACTGTATATTGTTTGGTAATTTTTAAATACTAAAACATGAATGAATGATCTTCTTTCATTCATGGGGGAAAAAAATTCAACTAAAAAATTTTAATTTAATTTACTAAATAGGAGTTGACTAAAAACCTCTAAAAAGTGGATATGAGGGGATCCCTGGGTGGCGCAGCGGTTTAGCGCCTGCCTTTGGCCCAGGGCGCGATCCTGGAGACCCGGGATCGAATCCCACATCAGGCTCCTGGTGCGTGGAGCCTGCTTCTCCCTCTGCCTGTGTCTCTGCCTCTCTCTCTCTCTCTGTGTGACTATCATAAATAAATAAAAATTAAAAAAAAATAAAATGTTAAAAAAAAGTGGATATGAAATTATTACAAGTAGCACGTATCATTTTTGTAATTTTTTCAAATTAAAAGGAGGAAAAATAAATAGCTTAACCTGGCGTAGAAGCACACTTGCAACTGCTTCCTTCTTTGGTAAAAAAAAATGTTACTGAATTCTCAATGAAGTGACAAAAACTATTTCAAATGATAAAATTGTACCCTCTCATGTCAATGTTGACACAGCTAGATCCAGAACAATGATACTAATAAAAATTTAACCTAAGAAAATAACCTAAAGAATAGTAACTTTTATATTTTAAAGATGGCATTTGAAACTTTGTTCAAAATAGTGAAAAAGTGTCAACAAATTTTAGAAGTGTGATAATTAAATGAACTGTGTCATGGCCCCCAAAGAAAGGACATACAACTATTAAAATGAGGACTCTAACGAAAATGCTCACAAAATAAAATGAATTTTAAAACAGCAAACAAGGGGCACCCAGCTGGCTCAGTCATTGAGATATGCAACTCTCCATCTCGGGGTTCTGAGTTCAAGCCCCATACTGGATGTAGAGATAACTCAAAAATAAAATCTTAAAAATAAATAAATTAGTAATAAAAACAGCAAACAAAATGCACACATAAACTGTGCATATGCCATGGAGGTGATTATAAGAATGTTCATGTATACATACAAAAATGTAGATGGTAATAGGCAGCAAATAAAAAGTCTACTGAAATGGCAGAAATCAAGGTGAAGTTTTCACATTTTCTCTGTTATATCATAGTTATAATCATAAATAACACAGGTTACATGTGTGTATGTGTGAATGTGTATAAACTTTCTAATGTTTTAAAAATGAGAAAAAAAAAAAGCCCACTAGTGAATGCAAGTTATTTTGCTAGGTGATATTTTCTTCATCAAAGTAGCAAAAATTAAATTTGGTGACACGCAGTGATAATAAAAGAGGTACAGGCACTGTCATCCATAATGGGTTGGAAAGCAAATTGGTACAATTTCTTCAAAATGTTATAGCCCTTAATTCAACTAGGAATTTACCCTACGTATGTAGCTGTAAAAGCACACCAAATTTTACAAAGATATTTATTGTACCTTGTTTGAATTGCAAGACTGACAACACCTAAAAACCAATGATAGTGTATTTAGGAAAATTAAGGTAAATCCATAATGAATATAATACAGCTGAGGAAGAGGGAACTTTTGGGGGGTGATGGAAATATTCTATATCTTCATATGGTGGTGGTTACAAAAATGAAGCAGAGAAATGGGTTTTGAAGGGACTGAAATGTTATATATCTTCATTATAGTATATGTATTTGTCAAAATTCATAGAACTGTATACCTAAAAGGGTGAATATTACCATATATAACTTATACCTCAATAGCCTTTTAAAAAAATACAAGCAGAAAAGCTAAGTGTAACTTATTTCAATTTGTAAAAAAGAAAAGTTAAGATGGTGATCATTTTTTAGGGAGAAGAAATGCTATGAGAATAAGAAGGCATTTATTTACTCATGATGTCTGAAGTTGTCAACATGTTCTTTTATTACTTTATCTAATGGCAACTGCCTTTGGTGTCCCTCCACTCAAACCTCAATGACGGATACATACTAGTGCCTTTGCCAGTATAGAACCAGTGCTCATGGTCCTGGAAGATGGGACTTCAAAGTCTCAGTGAATGTACTTCTTCAGACGGCTCTCAGACTCAGGATGTCTGAATTAAGTTTCAAAGATATTATGGGTTTTGTGAGCTGAGTGCCATATACAAAAACTTAATTTTATATAAATTACTCTCTCACAGAAAAATGATGGGAATCTGAAACACATAATTTATCAATTTAACCATTAAACCAAAAGAATGTCTCTATACTAATTTTTATCATTTCAAAGGTCCAGAATATCAGGATAGAATCATTTGAAAGTCTTTGTGATTCCCAAATGTGGACATTTCAAGAGTGTAGTTAGTGTTTGCAATACTGAAGCAATTAACACAAACTTAATGGAAGAGTCATTCAAGTGAATTTATGGCCCAGTATTTTAGTACTAAAAACATCTTGCCAATGGAAGACCAAGTGTAAAGTGGCCCTTAATTAAATGTTTCAGAATAAGGCCTGTAAGACAGTATGAAGATAAAATTCTCAACATCAAACCCACCCCAGATACTACAAAGCCTAACTCAGGACAAGGTACAGCCTTGCAGGGAGTGACGGGAGTCTACAGGTAGACTGTGGTAAACACATACAGTCTTTGGTAGGATTACCGCTTTAAAAAGCCAGTGATACAGGTGTATGGTTACCAAGTAAAGACTCCGGGATCCCTGGGAAAGGTCATAGTCCCTATCCATACTTGATGGCAATTAGAAAGGGAGGATACGCTGGAAGAAAGATTTCAGTGTTGAAAGATGGAGGTGCAATTGCCAAATTCTAAAGTTAAGAGATTCCAAGTACAAATCATTACATAAAGATCAAGACTGTCATAATTGATCTATGTGTTGAATTCCCTTTAAATATTTGAAAATACTTAAGGATTTAACCTGCACTGTCCAATACAGTAACTAATCAGCCACATGTGGCTACTTATATTTGTCTTAATCAAAGTTAAAATTTAGGTTCCTCAGTCACACTAGTGATGATTCAAGTGCTCAATGGCCACATGTGACTAATGGCTAGTATGCTGGATAACACAGATCTAGAGTAATTCCATCATCACAAAAAAGGCCTACTGAACAACACTGATTTAAATTACAGTCATTTTAAAGAAAGTTTCTACTTAAGTTCCCATGTTATTTTTATTCAGTTACATAATAAATAACCAAAAAAAAGGTATCTTCAATTGCTACAAGAGCTAGGCAAGACCTGCAAAGGTATCCAGCCCTGAAGCTGTCACATGAAACTGATGCCTAAAAGGGCTAGGCCAGTGCCAGAGGTAGCCCAAATTTTCTTCCCATTGCTATCTTCCTTTCAGCTACTAAATTCAACATCCAAATGAAGTGGCAAAATACAGTTGACCCTTCAACAGGGGTTTGAACTGTGCAGGACTATTTAAATGCAAATATTTTTCAATATACAGTATTATAAGTGTATTTTCTATTCCTTATGATTTTCTTTTTAACATTTTTTCTCTGCTTTATTGTTAAGAATATAGCATATAATACATACAGCATACGGTAATATGTGGTAATCAACTATGTTATCAGAAAGGCTTTCTGGGCAACAGTAGGTTATCAGTAAAGATTTTAGGGAGTCAAAAGTTATACGTAGATCTTAGACTGCAGTGAAGGATCAACACCTCTAACCAGCTCCCTCAGTGTTGTATAAGGGTCAACTGTAGTTCCTTTCATTTCACTTCTCAATCAAATGTAACTGAGCAGGTTGTAGTAGACAAACTTCTGTATACCTTTCCATGTCTCAGAACTACATAAGAAAAGAATTTAGGGGTAAAATTTAAAAATAAGTAAGAATTATTTATTTTACCTTTCTGAGAAGTAATCAGATTGACTCTGAAGACCAGAGTCTTATTAAGAATAAAGGAATGTGGGGGAAAAAAAGAGAGGAATGTGGCAACCATGACCTAACTCCACCCAAAGATATTATAAATTAACCATACTGGGTTACTTTTTAAGCCTTGGAGGGAGTGAATTTTGCATCATTTCTTAGCTAGCTAACACTCTCTTTGGTCCTAGCTAAATGAATGGTCACAGAATTAGCATATTTTGGGAGACTGGTAGCACTACTTTGTAGACTGTGTCAGACACACCAAAGTTGTTTAATTTACTAGTTATTCTGTATGTTGGTAAATTGAACACCAATAAAAAATAAATGTATTAAAAAAAAGAATAATTGCAAAATATAACCATTAGGATTTATAACAAATGGGAAGAAAACAATTTTACTTATTCCACTTGATCATTCTTTCACAGTCATTTATGTGCTCTTTCACTGGCTCATTAATTCAAAATAAGTGTACGTTAACAGCAACACTTATTGGACTTTTTTTTTTTAAGATTTTATTTATTTATTCATGAGAGACAGAGAGACAGAGAGAGAGAGAGAGAGAGAGGCAGAGACACAGGCAGAAGGAGAAGCAGGCTCCATGCAGGGAGCCCGATGCGGGACTCGATCCCGGGTCTCCAAGGTCAGGCCCTGGGCCGAAGGTGGCGCTAAACCGCTGAGCCACCCGGGCTGCCTGCACATATTGAACTCTTATTATGGAGGTCAATCTCTAAAATATGTGATCACCAAACAAAATGAGGACTGAACACTGGGGAATCATACGGTCCAGATACAATAACTTTCAGGAAAATTAGAATAAAAATGTTTTCATAACAAAGACTAAATTAAGCTAACAAAACAACACAGGTTCTTTAGAGACTTTTCTCCACAAATGAAAACAGAAAAATCTCCTTTAAAAAATGTTACATAACTATGGCTAAAATAGCAAGATGCAGAATGCAAAACAATTTCTCCTAACTAATGAAAAGCTGCTGAGGGTGTGTGTGTGTTTTAAGGGAGATCCTAGAAATAAAATGCAGAGACTCCTTAATAAACCCTAAAATTCTAATAGCAGGGCAGATGGTTTAGTCTTTGATATTTTGTAAACAGTTCCAGGTGTATTTTTATACAAAGTGAAAGGCTTCCCTATTTATCATCTCCTATCTCAGAACCATAAGCTGTAGGGTAGTGACAGCTAGAAGCCAGTAAAGGAATGAGGTCTGATTTTCCACTCTTCCTTTATAGGTTTCTGTGATATTGTATCTAAACTGTGTGTCTTTGTATATTTTTCAAGAACCTCATCTCTCCTCCACACCCTCACCACATCCTAAGGGACCTATTATCCCACACAGGTAAATTGTCCTGCCTTAACACAATGGATATGACCCCAAGGCTCGGTAAACAGTCTGAAAACCAATATAGTTTTATTTGAAGGTCAAAAATAGTGTTCATTTTCCCATTTTATTTTTCCTGGATCAGACCAGTATATAAACAAATCTTAAGAAAATTTCTTTTATACATAACTTACAAAAAGCACCAAGATTTTCTAATACAGGAAGGAAAAATCAAACAAAGAATTCAAGTACCATCTTGTACATTAACAGTTGAAGAACTGTTATTTAAGAAAATGCATCAAACATTAACAACAAACTCAGTCTACTTCCAGCCACAGAAACATAAAATGTAACAGATCAGTTTAAGGCAAAGGGTGTTTGTTGCCATGGTCTACAGCCAGACATTTCAGTATTCAATAGATTAGCGGACTCAAGAATTTTAAAAAGATGAAACAGCATTAAGTAACTTGTACGCTGGCCAATGAATATGCAATTTATTAACATTTTACCTCCCTTTTTTGCAAAATGATTTTAAATATTTTTGATCCAACAGTCAACATCAACTGAAAGTAATATTATTAATACTTCTGTTATCTAAATCTAGAAAGTGACATTAGTAAACATCTATAAAATTAAATGGAAAGTCAATCATGGAAACCATATACCTCTAAACAGTGTTTTCAAGAAGCATGTTCCAAGCCACAACAGAGCACAGAATCCTGGGTGGAGGAGTTCTGTGGTCAAAGAGAGGACAATGGTAAATTTTAAAAATTAAATTATTTTTTTCCCATGTCTGAGAGCCTTCGGTGCTTTCAATATAGGTTATAAATCTGCAGGTGAGAATCTGAGCATGAGTCTTTTTACTTCAAAGCACTTCCAAGTCCCTCAGAAGATGAATCTGAGAAATTTTGAAATGCTAGATTATGTTGTTTGGCAATGATGAACCTAAATCAAAGAGAGTGGACACCTTCGGGGGAAAAAGAGAAAGTGTATTGAGAAGGGGGGCATGTAAAAGAGAAAGTGTATTGAGAAGGGGGGCACGTAAAAGGGGGGCACCATACTGTAATGTGTTCTTTTAAAAAATTCAGAAAAAAGCACAGCAAAATATAAGAATTTGACACAATTGAGTGGTAACACAAAAATGTTTATCAGGTTATAAAAAATTGTGACATGCATAGTGTCAGAAGAGTATCCAGTATGCAAACACAAAAACTCAAATGAAACAAGGAGATAGGGATGCCTAGGTGGCTCAGCAGTTGAGCATCTGCCTCAGGGTGTGATCCTGGGTCCAAGGATCGAGTCCCACATTGGGCTCCCCTGTGAGGAGCCTGCTTCTCTCTCTATGTCTCTGCCCCTCTCTGTGTCTCTCATGAATAAATAAATAAAATCTTTTTAAAAAAGTAAACAACAAAAAAAGTGGATATATAATAAATTTGCCAATCTCCTACCTAAATCACACATTTAATTTGTATATACAAGTAAAATGGTTTCTACTATCTGTACCATGTATTTATATAGAAGACTCACAAAGGCTGACCTAAAAGAAATTGTCAAGTAGATTAAAAACTGAAATTAAGGGGCACCTGGGTCGGTTAAGTGTCTGACTCTTAGTTTTAGTTCAGGTCCTGATCTCGGAGTCCTGGGATGGAGCCCCACATGGGTTTCTGCACCCAGTGTGAAGTCTGCTTGGGATTCTCTCTCCCTTCTCCCTCTGCCCCTGCCCTCCTCCACTCACACACTCACTCTCTCTCTCACCCTCTCACATGCACCATCTCTCTAAATAAATCTTATCTGAAAACTGAAATTAAGCATACATCTCATAAGACTAACGCCATGTAACTACTTCTGGCATCAAAGCAAAAAATTTTTATGAATATATGACATAACTTCTGAGTCCAATAAAAATATATACAAGTGTAAGTTTTGCTGAAACATGTATCAGACTATTAAACTTATACAATAATATGGAGGAAGGGTGTGATAGAGAAAAGTACAATTTCCATTTGAGTCAACTGTAAAGACTGTATTTAGAAAAATCCTGAGAACTATGAAAGGGAGAAAAACAATCAGATGTCTGATGCAACAGGAAAATCTATATTTGTTTCCCAAACCATTGCCTGAGAGTGTACAGAATGAGTGTTGATCCTTTATATTCTTCTGTTGTAATAAGCAGAAAGAAAGGAGCACCTGGGTGACTCAGTGGTTGAGCATCTGCCTTCGGCTCAGGTTGTGATCCCAAGGTCCTGAGATTGAGTTCCACATCAGGCGTCCCACATCAGGCTCCCTGCATGGAGCCTGCTTCTCCCTCTGCCTGTGCCTCTGCCTCTCTCTCTCTCTCTCTCATGAATAAATAAAATCTTTAATAAAAATTTAAAAAATTTTAAAAACAGGGATCCCTGGGTGGTGCAGCGGTTTAACGCCTGCCTTTGGCCCAGGACGTGATCCTGGAGACCGGGGATCGAATCCCACGTCAGGCTCCCGGTGCATGGAGCCTGCTTCTCCCTCTGCCTGTGTCTCTGCCTCTCTTTCTCTCTCTGTGTCTCTGTGTGACTATCATAAATAAATAAAAATTAAAAAAAATTTTTTAAAACAAAAAACAGAAGATTTTCAGCATGCTTCCTGCCCAAGAGCAAATTCCCCTTTGTTGGCTCTTTTTCTATTTTTTAATTTAAAGAATTTATAAAAAAAAAAAAAGCTATTTTGTAGAATATTCATCAAAGCAGCTTAAAGGGAAGGAATGCAACTGAGTATTCTTTAAACCTCATTGCTATTTTATTGTTCCAAATATTAACAACCAGTATCACAAAGCCTATCAGCCATTCATTAGTCTGAGGTGGGAGATACCTGATGTCCCACACACAAGGCAGAAACCAGCTACAATGTCCTTTATGAAAAAGTGTGCACTGGTGTGTGTGTGTGTGTGTAATCAGAGTCAAGGTTCTCTAGCAAACATTTCTGCACATGTTCATAATTCAATAGTAATACACAGATGGTATAATAGTCTTTAAAAAAGTAGCATATAGTTATCACTTGAAAAACTATAAAGTTAAGTATAAAAACCAAAAAAACTTTAAAAGAATGATAGGAAGGTCTGGCAATAGCGAGACTATCAGAAAGAGCACAACCTATGTATGTATGCTACAATAATAACAGTAAAGTCACTAGTGCCAGCAGTTGGCCAAGAATGAAAAGAAGCCATGACTAAAAGCCCTAATGAAAAAAAAGCAGGATCAAACAGGAAAACAAGACAATGATACGTTAGGGCACTTCTAGGGAAAGCCATCCTTCTGAAAATCAGATGAAAACAGTAAAGTGGTTCATCACCCTTAGTTGGCCAGATTAAGGACACTGTGTCTTAAAGTTGGAGGTTTAGATAGATAAAAGTAACACAGAATCCTGGCCAAATGTGACATAATTAATTGCCCCCCATAGTAATCATAGCCATGTACAGCATCAACTGTCCTTTGAATCTCTGTGTTTTGCCAGTATCTACTTAGGTATATTCGCACATTTTTGGGAAATGTGGCTCCCTATAGAATTCTATTCATCTACTACTAAGGAAGGCAATAGTGGCAAAGTTAAAGAAATTTACCTGCATCAGAACAAGGTTACATGAACCCCTAAATAACTGCTAGCGGCAGGGTCTATTCACAGGATTCCCAGAAGACTGTAATTTCAAGCTATTACTGAGAACTTTTTCTATAAATAAGTAATCTAAGATGGCATCACACTCCAATTGGATCTTGACCATTATCTCTTTTTCTGTTTCAAAGCAGAAATAAGAAAACTGGGAGCTGGTTATATTACTTAGTTTCTCATAGTAAAAACAACCACATAAATACTCATTAGTCCACAGTGATATAAGTGAATAAAAATAAATAAGGGGGGGGGGTGCGGAGGAATGCCTGGGTGGCTCAGCGGTTGAGCGTCTGCCTTCAGCTCGGGGCGTGATCCTGGAGTTCCAGGATCGAGTCCCACATGGGCTTCCTTCATAAAGTCTGCTTCTCCCTCTGCCTATGTCTCTGTCTCTCTATCTCTTGGTGTCTCTTGTGAATAAATAGGTAAAATCTTTTTAAAAATTAATAAATAAGGGGGCGGGGGGAGTCTCCTGTGCATGAAAATTCCAAATAACTTATGTATAATTCCCCAAACCTTTAGTGTGAGCTGTGCTTCATGACTTCTTTCAAAAAGTACAGTATGGAAAGGGGGTCAGGGCAGTAGCCCTACAATGGAGACTCCAACACTGCCTCAACCTGGTGATCAAGGTCAACATTAGACCATGTTGAGGTATAATCTTTGCTGTGATGTGATGAAAACGGCACATTACCTCTATGATCTTCTGCCTCAAATCCCATAAAACCAAAACTAATCATGAGAAATACATCAGATAATCCCAACTGGATGACATTCTACAAACTACCATAAAATTTCTCATTAAAGCGCTGGCTCCAGAAGACTGGAACAAGATTCTGACAGTGCTAAAGAGGAGGAAAACTGAATTTACAATTCACTACCCAACCAAATGAAAACATTTTTTTTTCTTTATTTTTCCTATAGATCTCAAAAAGGAAAAAAAACTCCTTACCATTCTAGAAATGTGGAAACCAAGTAACAAATAATAGGAAATGTGAAAATCCAAGCCACTTTAAGTTAAACTTGACATACTATAAACAATACCAGCATTTCCTTGTGGAAGTGATTAAAATCTGCCATATTCTTGTAGTCTACTAAATGCATAAATGAAGAAAAGCCAAGAGAGCAAAAAATACATCTATGCACATTGTATTAAAAACCAAAATTGTATTTTTAGGGGAAAGAGATCAATGTTTAATTCTGCTCTCCTCTCTGAGTAGCATCACAACTAAATCACAGAAATTCTCATTTCCACGTATAATCTACCATGCTTCCCTCTCACAAGAAGAAAAACCCAAGAGATGAAATTAGCTTTGTCCAATAGGAGCACATGCAACGGGTAGTGTCGAAACAGTATTATTTGAAATCAAAGAAAAGATATGTTCAATATACTTTAATTCATATTGGCACATTGTTTAGTGCTCATACGCTATACAGTAGTTGATAGTAAAAAAAAAAATCTGGAGTAAAACTGATCTATTTAAATGTCAGATGTAATTTACCAGTTATGGCCTTACGTAATTTATTTAACACCTGCTAAGCCTTAATATTTTCAAGTGTAAACAAAGGTTACTCAATTATCAGATTGTTTCAGAAATTAAATAAGGTATAATAAATAATTCAGCACCATGCCTGGCACACATTTTGAACAGCCGATAATTAAAAGCTCTTATTTTGATCCAATCTGCCTTGAAAAATTTTGCATGGGGACAGATATTTCCATAGAGAGTTGGTTATCCAGCAAGAGCCGTTTCTACTATGAACAGAGGATAGGAAAGCAGAAAATGGCTCAATTTAAAAATACTCCCACTAAGTAAGACTTAAGACTTTTGCTAAATTTGTTTTCAAGCAACTGCTGAGAAAAGAATACTTTTTTAACCTAATTTTACCTAATTACCAACTCTAATTACCAACATCCAACCCAAGTATCTGAACTTGACCTAACACCATTTCTCACTCAGAACTAAAAAATCTAAAATGGGGGTCACCATTGTCTTTATTACTTTGTCTATGTTTTAAATAATTAAATCAAAATAAAAAAATAAAAAAATAAAAAAATAAATAGATAGATAGATAGATAGATAGTTGATGGATTTAACTATTGATTCCACTAGACTAAAATGCAGTCTCCAACACCAGAGCCTTATATTTATGGAGTAAATGTTTCATGACTCTCGCTACATTTTCTCTATCTTTAAAGAATATCAAAAAAAAAAAAAAAAAAAAAAGAATATCAACTTATTTCTAGGGAGAAAGAAACCTACAGGAAAAATACTAGGCTTATTAACTCAAGTGTCTTTCAGTGACTTTAATTAATCACTTACCTCTAAATCACCCATTGCCATGGAATATCTTAAGCTTCAAATACATGATTAAAAACTTAAATACATACTATTTCTTAAGAAATGGAAAAATCATGTAAGTAGAACACAAGGAGGGAAGTAACAGAAATTGTTTCTAGGTCACTAATGTAAAAAAGAAATTATATCTTGTGGCGCACTGGGGGTGGCTCAGTGCTTCTACCTTCTGCTCAGGTCATAATCCCAGGGTCCTGGGATCGAGCCCCACGTCAGGCTCCCTGCAGAGCCCTCTCCCTCTGCTCCCCTGATCCAGCTCTCTCTCCCTCTCACAGTATCTCAAATAAAATATTTTTTAAAATAAAATAAAATAAAATAGTATCTTGGAATAAATCATGATTTTAGTACTAAACGAAATGATGTCTGCAATCCCCTTCCTAGATTATTTTCAAAGGTTTAGAGTGGATACAGTTCATTTCCCAAGACTGATACTGACCATGAATTTTATTAAAATTTCAAAAACATTCAACCCAAATGTGAGCATTCTCCAAAAATAAATGGGCCAGAGCAGAAAAAATAAAACCCAAAACACACGGAAGGCTATTAGAGGCCTTAAAAAGATTCAGGAGCACCTGGCTGGCTCAGTCAGAAAAGCATGTGACTCTTGATCTGTGGTCATGAGTTCAAACACCACGTTGGGATAAACGTAGGGGGGAAAAAAGGCTCTAAGCTCCATGACAGCTCAGTGATAAAGGCTGTGATGTTATAATGATGGTAATTACAGAACCCTTCATAAAGCAACTTGTCCAGGCCCCTGTTGACTTCTCACTTATACAGACCAGCTACCCTCAGCTAAGGCCAGACAACTGCTTTCTAAACAAAGCAAAAGTTCGTCTTAGAAGAAACCCAAGAACAGGATTTAAGACTGGAGAAGAATGCAGTACAAAGCTTGTGTGGCAATGCTACACTATGACCCTGAAGGAAAGACAGAAGGGAAGGAAGAAGAGAAGAGATAGGAGAGGGAAGGTGGATGAGGAAGGAAGAGAGAAAGAAAGGCATTCCATCTGAGAGTGAAGTAAACCAAGCATTCCACCTCACAATACAATCCACTGGTTTGTGGCAATTGCTGCTTACTCCAAGCCTGTCCTTCCCCGCCTAGTTCATTCACACACACACACACACACACACACACACACACACACAGTCCACAGTGAGGGCTATCATCCAAGGGAGGAGCCTTTGGATAAGTGGACTTACTCAACTATGAAAGAAATGAAAGACAGCTACTTATGCTAACCAATACAAATCTTCATTCAAATTTAACCAATCAGGGGTTATTAGACATTTGAGAAAAGTTGACCAGGAAAAAGAAAGATTAAGGGAAAATAGGTATGAGATCAAACCAAACACACAAGTATTTCAATTACTATGCTAAAGTTTGAAGGGGTATATTCATTTAAAACAAGCAACAAAACAGGTCACTATGAAAAGTAAAAATACAAGAGAAGCACTAGGGGATTTTGGAAATTACACACACAATGGCTAAAATAAAAATTTGATCAGAAGGGCTAGATAACAAACTAGGCATGAACGAAGATAGTATTCTGGAAAACAGAAATCTTCCAAATCTTAAAAGTAAAGGAGAGAAACAGAAAATATGAAAGAAATGGTAATCAAGGCAGATAGCTCCAAGAAGACCAACATGAATATATTAAGAATTCCGTAAGACAAAGACAATACAAAATGATAAAGAAAAAAGAATCCTTTGAATGAAATAAAGATTTGGAATTGCAAATTAAAGCAAGACAAAAAAGATGGATGTTTAAAATATTTAAACACTGGTGTGGTAGTATAGTAAAAACAAGTTTGCTGAGAGAGATCATTTCAAAGACATTCAGAGAGGGAAACTAGATTATATACAAAATAATGAGAACCAGAATAGCATCTGATATTGATAAACAGGTAATGGAGGCCTTCACAATTCTAAGGTAAAAGGATTTAGAATCAGGAATTCACAACCCAGACAAACTAAGAGTCAAGTATGATAGCAAATTATAGACCTCTCCATACATAGGATTTTGAAATTTACCTCCAAACACTGTTTCTGAAAAAGAAATTTAAAGTCCAGTATGACTGGCGTAAAAGATAGTTAAAAGCAGAGCAGGAAGTAAGAGAACCGACTAAGTCATGTCTTCAAAATTAAAACCAAAATCCATGTACTATAATTGCAAAATTAAAGTCTTTTAAAATGCTATGATAAAAGCTTTTAGCGATATTACAAAAAAAAATTAGAAATTGCAAGAAAAACTAAAGCAAAGTGGGAAAAAGTTTTTTTAAAGATTTTACTTGAGAGAAATAGATCATGAGGAGGGGGAAGGGGCAGAGGGAGAAGCAGATTCCCCACTGAGCAGGGAGCCCAATTCAGGGCTCGATCCAGGACCCTAATATCATGACCAAAGCCAAAGGCAGACGCTTAACCGACTGAGCCACCCAGGCATCCCGCAAACTAAAATTCTTGACGACATCTGAAAGTAAAGGGAAAGGAGAAAAAAATAGAAAGACGTTGAGGGTACAGACTTCGTTACCATAATGGTGAGTCAAGGGAGGTTGCTTCAAGCTGTTGGCCCAAAAAAACTAACAAACTAAGAGCATTTAAAGCTATAGGAAATGATCAAAACAACCACAGTTCATAATAACAAAACCCAGAAGGCAGAAGGCACAGTGGCAGTATAGTAAACAAAACTCCTCGTCTTTCATGACAGGAAGTAAAGAGACACCACATCAGACAGATATACCAAGAAATATATTATTCTAAATTCTAATGGTAACCACAGGAATAAAAACAAATTAGTTTTAAAATTTTATATCTGGGGAGTGGCAAAGGATTGGCGTATTTTTATATTTCAAATTCCATCCTGCTATGATGTTGGAGAAAAGACTTTTCCATGTGAGATTATAATTTTTAAAAATAAAATCATATTCTTAAATGGTGGGAAAATTCTTTTATCTTTAGTTTTTGGCTAGACCACAACAACATCCTTAAGCTTTATCATTAATGACTCCAGGACTGTGAGGACAAATAAAAAATCTCTCTCAAAAGCTTAAATGTTCATACGGTTTGATCCATTAAGTTCATAGCTGTCTATCCTAAAATTTACAAGATTGGCAGCAAATATAAAGATAGAGGAAGCTTAGTGTACAACTCTTAGTAAAAATCTTGTAAATCCTACACATCTGTCAATGAAAATGGTTAAGTAAGTTATGGTAGATACATGCTATGGAATGTTATAGCTACCAAATAAAAAGATTGTGGAGTAGTAAGGATACAGAAAGATGACCATGATATATCATATCACAAGAAAAGCAAACAACAAAAGAATAGATGTGGTATAATCCCATTTCATATAGTTGGTTTTTTTTTTTTAAGATCTTCTTGTATATGTGTAAGAATTGTGGAAACATACACACCAAAGTATTAACAACAGAAT
The DNA here is from genome assembly GCF_003254725.2 of Canis lupus dingo. Taxonomy (NCBI): domain Eukaryota; kingdom Metazoa; phylum Chordata; class Mammalia; order Carnivora; family Canidae; genus Canis; species Canis lupus. The sequence continues at coordinate 23,721,607 of NC_064261.1, read as the reverse complement.
AGTGGTGAACTTTGGATAGAAGATTGAAAAAGGGGAGAGAGAAACTGACTTTTTACTTCTCTTTGTGTGAGCTTTTTATGAATATTTATTAATTACCTTTGTAAAAGCAGAAAATTCTCAAAAAGATAACTTCCACGTTAATCCCACCCAGTTCTTTCCTTACCTTTCCACCCCTCCGTTCCCCCAACACTGCTGCACCACAGATCTCAGCCTTCCATATGACACATGGTGGGAATGTGTGAATCCAGACCTTATAGTACTCTCCAAATCTTACTTTCATGTGATACACAGAATATACTTGTTGCCATGCATGACTAATGGAAAAAATGCATCTTAATTTTGCATTTAATCTTCAGCTTAGTTGGTTACACAATGGCATTGCTAATAAAGCCAAGATTTCAAGTGTTATCCCCACAGGTCAATTAACTGTTATGCAGTCAGTCTGCTTTTGTTTTCATCATCTGTCATCTTCCTGGGGACACGACAACAAGATGTGGAGAAAGCAAAGTAAATCCATTTTAACTAGTGGGAACACACTGATAGTGGGTTTCAGTCTCATGGTTGTATTCACACGTGCGCATATGTATGACCACAGTTTACACATTTCTTTGCTAGCCAACAACATATAGTCACTGAATTGTGTCATCAATGTTTCCCAAAGAGAGATTTGCTGGTTAGCCAAGTATCTGCAACAACAGAGCCTATCTATGCTCTGTGGGAGTAGTGTGATGTTGGGGCATGTGGGACCACGAAGTTCTCAGTTTCGATTCTATAATTCCCATCTTCAGTCATCACACTCAACAAAGAAAAATCAAAGCCATGTGGCAGAGTGAAGGTTTCAAAACCTTAACTGTGCTTGAAAAATGATCTTTCTTTCACTACCTCATTTGTAGAGAAGGCAAGAATAAAAGGAGAAAAATCAAAGACTAAAGGATAATAAAATAAATGAAGACTTACAATGTAACCATGGTGCTAGTTATATAAATATCTCTAACAAGAGAATATTGGATTCTGATCTAAACTTAAAACATCTATTAAAAATGCCCCAAAAAACAACTCACAACACAAAGATGTATCATTTTTTGGCCTTTATATCTTTTCAGGATACTGTAAACCTCATAAAAAGTAGCAATGAAAGGAATATTCTGCTATAGATCTATAGAACTCAGTATATTTTATGCTCAAGTATCAATTGACCTAACTAGAACTCAAAAAAACAAAACAAAACAAAACAGCTGATGGTTCTCAGGGAAGACTCAAATTGTTATCTATTAAAAAATCAAACAAGCAAGCAACCAAACAAAGGAAAAGAACTGAATTTCGGGTCCAGTGCAAGAGAAATGGTGGGAATGAAGTGTTGTCTTAAGAGAATACAGTGGTTCTGAGATGACAGTGGAAGTATAGTATGAGGACCTCTATAAATAAAGCTTTAAATAATAAGTCATAGTTCCATTTCAATGTTATTTATTTAGATGTGGCTTACAATACAATTAATTTTATCAGTGACACTTCTAAGAACCCTTACTGAAAATAGGATGATCGTGTATAATATCCCATCCCAACTCTTGATCTAGTCATCTCCTCTTCAACCCTTTATAATGCCTTTCCTAACCAGTCCAAACTCCTCTTAAGCAAATTCACTTCAATACGTCACTTTCTTTACCGCCAGCTTTCCTTATACATATGCAACACACATTTTCTTCATGCCTGCCACATGAGCAGAGGCGTGTTCTGTGAATTTCTAGGACCCTCACAACAACCCTGTGAGGTAGGTTTCATTAGCACCACTTGACAGAGTTAGAAACAAACTCAGACTGCTGACTTGCCCAGTGGCAGAGGTGGGACTCAAAGCCAGAATCACTTGCAGATATGAGTTATGACTGCCCCAAGTAAGACTGTACCTAGAATTTTCGAGGAGCTGGAGAAGAGGTTCAGTAACAGTTTCTTCTTCCTTGTCACTTACCAAGTAAACAGCAAATATACTATATTCTCCTATCATTAAATTTTAAAGGTAACAATATACAAAATCAAATTTACCCCTCCCATTTTATAGGGAAAAAATGACATACGCAAATAGACTCACAGACATCATTAATTATGAAAAGATATAGTAAACTGGTGCTATTCTACATCAATCCTTCTGGTAAATGGACACTTATAAAAGTGATATAATGCAAATCTACTCGTTATTATAAATAATAGGAAGAGTGAATTCTGTGGGGATCATGAAAGTGGGCTGCTGCCCAGATTTACTTTCAAAACACAAAACGTTATCCAGGAACTTTAACCCAGAGAACGTACCACAAACCTACATGCCTAAGTTATAGGAAGATGTCTCCTGGCATCTACATCTAACTTAGACACTGATAAAAAGGGTTATATAATAAGTTCCTTACTAATCCTGAAATCTGTGGTAACTCTGGAATCCTTCTTCCTATGCAAAAATATGTACTGCACTTGGTAAAGACCTACATTTGGTAAGACCTAAATGATAGTTCAGTATCATGTGTTTAAAACTTAAAATGTATACACTTTTCTGTGTAGAATGGTCTTTAGGAGAAAAACCTTATTTTGAAATGTTACCACTCTTAGTTATGTCCAAATCAACCATACTATAATGCTACTACTGTTCTACCAAAAGCACCGAGATGTAAAAACTTTTGCAATCTAAATCCTTTCTTAGGGGCCCCTGGGTGCTCAGTCATTAAGCATCTGCCTTTGGCTCAGGTCATGATCTCAGTGTCCTGGGATCAAGCCCCACGTCAGGCTCCTTGCTCTGTGGGGAGCCTGCTCCTCCTTCTCTCCATCTGCCTGCTACTGTCCCTGCTTCTGTGCCCTCCCAAATAAATAAAATCTTTTAAAAATAAATAAATCCTTTCTTAAAGGATTTTGAGGATCTTATAAACATTCAAAGCTATCACACAGCTATGAAGATTTCAATGACCAAATATGATTATGTTCTTTATTTCTATAGGAAAGTTCCACAGACCAATAGGTATATAGTATTATCATATGAAGAAGACTGGTTTGCCTATAATGTACCTTGTCTAACAGAACTATATATTTTTGTTCTCTCATCTGTGACACCACCAGTAAAAAGTGCTTAGAATTCTAATGGGTACTCATGGTTAAGTCTTAACTACAAATATAGCTTTTCTATCTCTAAAACTTACCCAGTTTTTACCAAATGATAAAAAGATTCATTACTAAGGAGAATACCTTCTATTACTCAAGACGAAGATATAAAAGAAGCTTATCTTGTAGTTTACTAGAACACAAATTTTGTTCTGAAGACCTCCACATTTAGAGAGGTACCTCAGGACTTGTCGAGCAGATGCTCCATAAACAGTTACCACTTTTAAAGTTACAAAAACTATAAAACTACTTTATTAATCATAGGGATATTCTTCTGAGTACTCTAATATAGTAATGTAGTGCTTATTCAAGAATACATATGAAATGAAGAGACCATTAAGAAATGCTTTTAAAACAAAAATCAGCAATCAGTAGTACTGCTCAAGAAGACAGGAATGGCTATTTGACCCATCCATCATACCCAGGGCCTGGCACTTAGTTAATAGCAATTGTTTGAGTAAATGAACCAATATAAATTTGCCCTTAGTGGTCTTTAAGATAGACAGCTGGAGCTGTGAAAAAATAGTCCATTTCCTGCTTTAAGTCAATCTGAGAGTTCATAAGGAATTTTTTAAATTATTGTAATTTTTAATTGTAAAGTATTTGACAGAGTTCTTAAGTCTTAAAACCTTTAAAATTGCTTTGGTATTTGCTGTTTTGTATGAACACAGACAATCTAGAAAGTGAATAGTTGACTTGTCCCAGATAGAAACAACTCCTGAAGCACTACAAACCAATCCCTGGACACTAAGTTTAATGAGATAAACCTTAGGATCCCGCAGAGATTAATGCAAATGCACACATTTTATTTTTATTAAAAAGAACATGTTCGGGAATCCCTGGGTGTCTTAGCGGTTTAGTGCCCGCCTTCAGCCCAGGGCATGATCCTGGAGACCCGGGATCCAGTCCCGCATCGGGCTCCCTGCATGGAGCCTGCTTCTTCCTCTGCCTGTGTCTCTGCCTCTCTCTCTCTATCTGTGTCTCTCATGAATAAATAAATAAAATCATTTTTAAATAAATAAATTAATTAATTAATTAAAAAAAAAGAGCATGTTCATATTTTACCCACTACTTCTAGCCAGCTGAAAACTGGTATGCATGATAAGCTCAATTGCTCTGCTTTGTAAAAACATAACTATTGGTATCACTGAAGCTTATTCCAGTGACAGGCCCAATGTCACTGCTATTGAAGCATGGTCCCTCACCCCACTCCCAGCTAGTTCCTATATAGTGAGAAGTCAGTTTGGATTTAAATGCTTTTCAAGAAAGTTCAAAAAGAAAAAAAAAAAAAAAAAAAAAGGGCAGTCCCTGACCACTGAGAACTAAACTGATACAGTTAAGCCTCAATGTTATTACAGACTGATCTGACATTAACAGCAAAATCATTTTGCTCTCCTGATCCCACTAAATAACTGTCTAGACCAGGATGAAGTCAAACAAAACAAGATATACAACCCACAAAATACCAAGTATCTCTCTTATGCTAAATGAGTGACAACTGTCAATCCTTGAACCCTCCCCCAAATTACCCAACGCCCAAATCCTATACTATAATCTTTGTAACACCATCTTATTGAGACACCCCACAGTTCTCCATGGTCTGTATTCTTTGCTGCAGAGAGTAATAAATCCAACGTATTCAGTAACAAGTGTGTTCCTGGTGGCCTCTGAATGAAGGGTAAATACTAATGGTAGAATGAAAATAGACTACATGCTCTAGGGTTACAAAAGGACTCTAAAATATGGCTTACTAATACACATCTCCTAATTCACAATGAGGGCAGCTTTGGCTAATTTTGGTACAAGATTTCTTCCATTTTGCTTTTAATGTCAAGACCATGCTAAAATGTGTTGAAAAGTTCAGAAAAAATAAAAAACATTAATGACAATCACAGTGAAAACTGTTAAGGCATATAGGAAAAGCCCATCTAGCAACGTTAATTAGGAGAACGAGCAGGAGGAGTCACCAAAAGTCCTTTCAATCAGAGCCATGCTCAAGTATATGGGCTATACCCACATGCCTAACTAAGTATTTTAAAACAAGGACTTTAAGAAAATACCTAACAATAATAAAGTTGAAGGTATAAGGAAAAGGTAGAAGAGGGTAACTTTTTCTTTAAATAGTGTTCACCATAACCACTGGAAAACCTGGATAACAGACTAGCTGTGAGAGGAAAGCAAGATTTTAGTATATATTCTTTTACTAAAAGCCTTTTTTAATGTGCAAAATCTCCCACTTTGCAGCTGAATGTTATTTTTTAAGTATGAATCACACTAGACAGAGGTATAAAAACCAAGAATGCCAACTTAGAACAAAGTTTTTATAACACAAACAAATCTACTATAGACACTAGTATGAGCATTTTGACAAAAAAAAAAAAAAAAATTCCAGTATTTTAAAGCTAAGCTATTCCTAACTATATGTTTAACACAGGAGCTAAAAATTCAAGTCTTGAAGAACTTGAGGGGAATAATAATTTATTAAAAGCCCTTCCCTACCCCAAAGATAAGGCAGAAAACACCTTTTTAACTGTTAACCATATAATCAGTTTTTTAAAACCCTATGAAGATAAAGCACTCATTAACTACCTTTCAGATAAAACTAAAATATTTTCATGTCTAGGAGATGGGGACATGGGGTATATATGCCACTTTCCCAAGTGCCTATTACGTCTTTCCTGAATCTGGAACATGTAAGTTTGGAGCATCACATTAAAGTCATTGTCTTCAAAGAAACCTAATTTCTTAGAACCTGCAGTGTGTGGGAGTTCTGGTTGAGAGAGAAAATTTTTTCAACACTGCCCTCTATCTGTTAGCACATAAAAGTGTTGTATATATTACAATCTGGTCTTGTTGTAGGACGTGCATTACCACTTACTTTTAATGGATCATAAAAGCCTTATTATTCAATAAGTAGGAGCGATGATTTAAACTCATCTTGGGATGCCTTTATGCAGTTCAAAACTATGACTTCAATGGAACAATGAAAACTAGTTTTTTAAAAAAATATGTCAAAGCTTGTTCAAAGAGAATACCTACTATACCAAGTAATGCCTATGTAACTTACAATAGGAAAAGGAAGTTTGTGGTCTCCCTGAGCCCATGTAGTGAAGGAAGTATTAGATCTTTTAGAGTACAATGGAGTAAATATTCTAAGTTACATTTTATTGTAGGTATATAACCTTTCACCTGTATTTGTATTAGGGTATTAGAAATAATCCAATGAAGAAGGTTGACCTTAAAAAAAAAAAAAAAAAAAAAAGGTTGACCTTTCCACTAACTCCAATCTCCTCTGTAAATCTCTTTTACAATTTTTAAGAACAGGTACTTTATGGCCCAGCGAATTTTAGCACATTTAATTCAAATGTAATTCTACAATAATAGTAATAAACACCAAGATGTTGACTATTCTCTCTTTACAGTGTAAACCTGAAGCCATGTCAAGTTTTATCCTTTATGACTATCACAACCCTTGGCATACCTGTTCCAGGACTGAAACTTTCCTCTTTCAAATACCTTTCATCTCATGAGCATTAATATCTAATATCCAGTTTCTAAATCAAAACTGTGTCATCATCTTACTTCTTCACTGTGCGAGGAGACTTGTTTTTCTTTTTTCCCTTAAGTAAAGGTCCAGGGGCAGGGCACCTGGGTGACTCAGTCAGTTGAGCATCTGCCTTCAGCTGAGGCCATGATCCCAGAGTCCTGAGATTGAGCCCCCAGCTGGGCTCTCTGCTCAGCAGGGAATCTGTGCTTCTCCCTTTCCCCATACCCCTCCTCCCCACTCATGTTCTCTCTCCAATAAATAAATAAAATCTTTTTAAAAAGGGGGTGGTGGTGTCCAGGGACACCTGAGGACTCAGTTGGTTAAGTGTCTGACTCTTGATTTTGGCTTCGGCTCATGATGTCAGGGTCGTGAGATGGAGGAGCTCTGTGCTAGGTATGAAGCCTGCTTAAGACTCTCTCCTGGGGATCCCTGGGTGGCTCAGCAGTTTAGCGCCTGCCTTCAGCCAGGGCATGATCTTGGAGTCCCAGGATCGAGTCCCACATCAGGCTCCCTGCATGGAGCCTGCTGCTCCTTCTGCCTGTGTCTGCCTCTCTCTCTCGCTCTCTCTCATAAATAAAATCTTAAAAAAAAAAAAAGACTCTCCTTCTGCCTCTTCCTTACCCCACCCATTTTCTTTAAAAAAAATAAAAGGAAAAAAAAATAAAAATAAAATAAAAATAAAAATAAAAGGGTCTAAGGAGTGCCTGGGTAGCTCAGTTGGTTAAGCAACGGACCACCCTTGGTTTTGACTCAGATCAGGATCTCTAGGTCCTGGGATTGAGCCCCGCGTTGGGCTCCATGTTCAGTGCAGTCTGCTGGTCCCTCCTCTACCTCCCTCTCTCACATGCTCTTTCTCAAATAAATAAAATCTTTTAAAAAAAAATCCAAAATATTTTTAAAAACCTAAATTTAAAACAGTTCAAAGAGCTAAAATACTCTATAGTAACGGATTTATTAAACTCTAGCAGAGAAATTATTAAATCAAATAAAAAATGCCCAGCAAATTCTCTTAATTTTTGTTTTAATAAACATTTCATTTTTACCCCAAAGACCCTTAGTCATTTACATTTGTATGATAAATTGTTATATCTGTAAAAGTAAAAATGTTCTCGAAAACCAGATTAATATACCTTTAAAAATATAAATGGGGGACACCTGGGTGGCTCAGTGGTTGAGCATCTGGCTTTGGTCAAGGCATGATCCCGGCATCTGGGATTGAGTCCCATATCAGGCTCCCTGCATGGGGCCTGCTTCTCTCTCTGTGTGTCTCTCATGAATAAATAAATAAAACTTTTAAAGAAATAAAAATATAAATGTAATAGTTTTTCCATCAATTTCTAGAAAATGACTTCACCATTCCAAAAACATGTAAAATATTATTTTTTTTAACATGTAAAATATTAGTAACACTAACTTCTACTTATTTAACATTCAGGGCCTACACACAGAACATTAAAACTGGACACTATGCTATATGATCTCAAAAACACAGAATTTAAGTTCAGAACTAACTAAACTTACAGTGCTCCTTAATTCCTAATGTGTCTCCTTTAATATCATCCTATTTACTCTTAGAATCGCTTTTTCAGTTGGGCCAGTATCTGCTACACCCTAAGTAAGGATTTAGCTTCCACCATCCAACAAACCCCATCCACTGGGACAGAAAATATATAGAATTACAGTTTCCCCAAGACTCCTAACTTACCAGTGATCACCTTACTCATTGAAGAAGACAAACAGAAATGACATTCTACCAGAGTTATCACTAGCGCATCCAACTTTATTACTAAATGGGTTTAGAAATTACTGTGATTAAAATAAATAAAAATTTTTTAAAAAGAAATTGCTGTGATTAAATTTGGTCAATAGGAAAAAACTTGTTCTTCCCCCCAGAGAAAAAGAAATGTTGTCTCAATGAAACAGTCTAGACACCAAAGACCACAGTCTGCGGCAGTATGATGCTGTGAAGACTTGATTTTCACTGTATCCTGCATTCCCATTCACCATGGTGCTTGCCCAATTGACAAAATACATTTGAGGCGATGAAAGAAAAGGCCTAGGAAAATGCTGGAAATGCTGCTTAAGGGACGAAGCCATGTTTTGAGAATTTTTATTGACCACAGCTGGTAATCATTTAATATTTGATTCATCTAACAATTAAAATAGAAACTTTAAATGCTTCCATATCAGATCTTTTTTTAAAAAAGCCAATTCTAGCGATGACTGGGTGGCTCAGCAGTTGAGCATCTGCCTTTGGCTCAAGGCGTGATCCCGCGGTACTGGGATCAAGTCCCCACATCGGGCTCCCTGCATGGAGCCTGCTTCTCCCATTACCTGTCTCTGCCTCTCTCACTCATTAATAAATACATAAAATCTTTTAAAAATAATTATTAACAATAATAAAAAGCTAATTCTAAGTGTTGAATTTTTTTACACCTGAAGATATTAGAAAATCACTTGTTTAAGCAAGTGGTCATATTTATGGACTAGCTATAAGTTGAAACCGGTACAATTGTGATAACTGATAATGGCTAAAAATATTTAGATGAGTTAAAATACATTTCAGAAGTAACCACTTTTATCCTTAAATGGGCAGAAAGGTGAAAGTAGGCTCTAAAATTAGCTTTGGAAATGAGATAATAGCTGACACCAATTAAACATTCTTTACGGCAGTAATGTTTCTCATGATTTTTTTTTTTTCCTCATGAATTAACCAATTTAATTCTCACAACTACTCAGGAAGGTCAGTATTATTACCAATCCCCATTATACAAATGAAAACCAATAGACACAGGGACATCTGGGTGGCTCAGCAGTTGAGCATCTGCCTTTGGCTCAGGGCATGGTCCAGGGGCCCAGAACTGAGTCCCGTATCGGGCTTCCTGCATAGAGCCTGCTTCTCCCTCTGCCTAGGTCTCTGCCTCTCTCTGTGTCTCTCATGAATAAGTAAAATCTTAAAAAATAAAAAAATAAAAAAAGAGAAGGAAAGAAAGGAAAGAAAGGAAAGAAAGGAAAGGAAAGGAAAGGAAAGGAAAGGAAAGGAAAGGAAAGGAAGGAAAGGAAAGGAAAGGAAAGGAAAGGAAAGGAAAGGAAAGGAAAGGAAAGGAGGAAGGAAGAAAGGAAGAAAGGAAGAAAGGAAGAAAGGAAGAAAGGAAGAAAGGAAGAAAGGAAGAAAGGAAGAAAGGAAGAAAGAAGAAAGAAAGAAAGAAAGAAAGAAAGAAAGAAAGAAAGAAAGAAAGAACGAACAGACACAGTAATGTGACTTGTCCCAGTGTCCCATATCTGCTAAGGGCTAAACTGTGACTTAACATCCAGGTCCCAGAGCCTATGATTGTGGTAATATACAGTACTGTCTCTTTATATACTAACTTTTGTTGTGTAGCTTTTATTAACAGGAAACTAGTAAAAGAAGTTAATCAGAAAAAAATAAATAATGTTTTCAAAAGAACACTGAGAAGAGCACCTGGCCAACCCAGTTTGATAGAGCACGTGACTCCTGATCTTGGGGTCATGAGGTAGAGCCCTACATTGGGAGGAGAGTTCACTTTAAAAATAAATTAAATAACAATGTTTAATTTTTTAAAAAATGTTTAATTGAAAAAAGGGATCCCTGGGTGGCGCAGCGGTTTGGCGCCTGCCTTTGGCCCGGGGCGCGATCCTGGAGACCTGGGATCGAATCCCACGTGGGGCTCCCGGTGCATGGAGCCTGCTTCTCCCTCTGCCTGTGTCTCTGCCTCTCTCTCTCTCTCTCTCTCTCTGTGACTATCATAAATAAATAAAGAAAAAAATATTTAAAAAAAAAAAAACACAGACAAGTCAAGGAAACTACATAAGGGAAAGGGAGATGAAAAAAAAATCACAAATGAACAACAACAAAAGCCTTGAAAAACAGTAGAGAGAAGGGAAAATTAATTTAATGAAAATAGCTTTGAAGATCTAAACTATCAAATAAAAGACCTGGGTTGGGAAAAGGTATGAAGGAATCTTTAGAGTGCTGAAAGCATTCTGTATCTTCACTGACAATGACTACTACGCATAAAACTTTTTCAAAGAAAAGTGAGACAGGGCAGCCCTGGTGGCGCAGCGGTTTAGCGCCGCCTGCAGCCCAGGGTGTGATCCTGGGGACCCGGGATCAAGTCCCGCGGCAGGCTTCCGGCATGGAGCCTGCTTCTCCCCCTCTGCCTGTGTCTCTGCCTCTATCTCTCTCTGAATAAATAAATTAATTAATTTAAAAAAAAAAAAAAAAGAAAGAAAAGTGAGACAGAAAAATCTTTACAAAATGCTCATTATAAGGTATTACTGCCTCCACTGAAAACCAGAGGTTTGAGGTAAGTCATAACTAAAACAATCTTTTTTTTTTTTTTTTTAAGAATTACTGATCAAGGAAATTATAGCCAAACCACAGGCAATCCTCTGAACTAAAGATCAAAACAGAGGATCATGGCTTTGTAACTGCCTAACTGAAAGACCATTTCCCACCTAAGTTTCCATTGGATGTTTGTTACCAGCAAGGCAAGTCTGCAGAAAGGGCTACAAGACCAACTGTCCTGTGCATTTTTTTAATTAATCTAGATGGCCTGCTTTGCAAATTTAGAGGTGATCCAAAACTAGTTCTCTAGATAATAGGATTCGAGGAGATATTGTAATGTTAAATTTAATTAACAGAAACTTAATATGTAAAATTATAAATAGAGATAAACGTAAAGTCCAGTAATTAAGTTTTCAACAATTCTATAGTTTACTAGAATGGTTTTATGGGTTTATGTAAAAACAAATGTAGGTTTTAGAGTAAATTCATGTGGTGTTGTGCCCTCTGCAATTCAGTAAGAACAGACGTGCAGAATGGTGAACCTTAATTCCTGATGTGAGATAATGTGGTAGAGTCCAGAAATCACAAGAAAGAGTAAAGGGAAATTTAGTGTTCAACTTGGATAAGAAACTTAAGAGAAATTTTGGCATTTTTAAATATTTAAAGGATTATGTATGAAAGTAGAGTTCAATTTATTATATACAGGTCTAGAATATAGGGATAGAAGACATATTTGAATTACAGAAATTTTTTCCTATAGAAAGGTATAAAAAAAAGCTGTTGTAAGAGCTCTTAAGCTGTCCTACACTCAAATGGGAGGCTTAGCTTGCCAGCTGTCAGGAAAATTACAGAAGGCATTCCCTCCCTTTCCAGATGGACGATTCTGAGCAGGAGAAATTCTACCTAGCCCTACTCAAAGGCACCACAGGCCCCCTGTGGTGGCTGTGCCTTCCTGGTGTTCCCTAGGGACCAACACAGTATTTAAAACTATCAGCAAGTTAAAGCAGATACAATTCACTGGGCTCATAATCCAAGTAACATGTTATTCTAAAGCCATGCTACTAAGGGTAAAGTTGTCTCAAAGAGAATTGTATCAAAATACCTTCAGAGGGAAAACAGAAAGAGGCATCAGCAGATTAGCTTTTAGAAACTTATTAGTGTATTTTGGAGAAATTAAGACTAGTTTATGAACTAATCCATAAAAAATTATAAATGAAAATGGGGAAATAACCTAAAAACTACTATTTTTTTCTTTAAATAGAAATTTTTATTCTGTAACTAAAGATATCACAGCACAATAGGTGCTTCTTACAGATTCCTGAGATAGGCCTTAAATCAAACTTTAAAATGGTTTTCTAGGGATCCCTGGGTGGCGCAGCGGTTTAGCGCCTGCCTTTGGCCCAGGGCGCGATCCTGGAGACCCGGGATCGAATCCCACGTCGGGCTCCCGGTGCATGGAGCCTGCTTCTCCCTCTGCCTGTGTCTCTGCCTCTCTCTCTCTATCATAAATAAATAAAAAATTTAAAATAAAATAAAATGGTTTTCTAGTTTATCATTAAAAAGTAAAGGGGAAAACTATTTTTTTTTAAAGTATTTGTTTTGGTACTTAACTGCCCTCATTGACAAGAAACTACTTTTGATACCATACTTCAATCTAAGGATCTACCTACTAAACATAAAAAAGCCAAAAACATTACATATTTACCTTATTTTATCGCTCCTTCCAAAGCTCTGAATTTTAACTTTAAAAACTACCTAAGACCATGGGATCCCTGGGTGGCGCAGCGGTTTGGCACCTGCCTTTGGCCCAGGGCGCGATCCTGGAGACCCGGGATCGAATCCCACGTCGGGCTCCCGGTGCATGGAGCCTGCTTCTCCCTCTGCCTGTGTCTCTGCCTCTCTCTCTCTATCATGAATAAATAAATAAAATCTTAAAAAAAAAAAAACAAAAACTACCTAAGACCCAATTAGCTGCGAAGCTCTATGATATAACCAGGTAACTAATTCATCAGCAAATGGATTCACTCATAATAAACTGAAGTAGACAATTATAGAATAATTAATGCAAAGATGCAGACTCTTTCTGAAAATTAACAGCCTAAATTATTTATCATAGTGATTTATCACGGTCAAAAAACTTTATATACAAAAATCTTCATATATAAGAACGTCTGGGAATTGTTTGACTCTTAATTAAAGCACTATGATAGCAGCAGCGTGCAGAGCTGACATCCCAAGAAAGCCAAAAATCTATTTTCAACAAGTTTTTGCCACATTATGTAAACACTTAAAATAAGTACAGAGATAGAAAGAACAAAGCCCAATATAAAAATCGAAAACGGGCAGCCCCGGTGGCCCAGCGGTTTGGCGCCACCTTCAGCCCGGGGCGTGATCCTAGATACTCGGGATCAAGTCCCACGTTGGGCTCCCTACATGGAGCCTGCTTCTCCCTCTGCCTGTCTCTGCCTCTCTCTCTCTCTCTCTCTCTCTCTCTGTGCTTCTCATTAATAAATAAAATCTTAAAAAAAATAAAATATAAATTGAAAACAGGACGCCTGGGTGGCTCAGTAGCTGACCGTCTGCCTTCGTTCGGCACAGGATGTGATCCCAGGGTCCTGGGGATCCAGTCCTGCATCAGGCTTCCTGCAGGGAGCCTGCCTCTCTGTGTATCGCTTGAATAAATAAATAAAATCTTTTACAAAAATAAAAACAAAAACAAAAAATAAAAATCTAAAACAATTCCTGCAAAAATGTGAATGTACCATGTAAAATAAATATTTCAGAACCCTACTAATTTCTTCAAATAATGTGCTTCAGAAGTCTTATTTAGACTGAAGTCTTTTTTCTTCTCATTATATACTCAGATGATTCTTTACATAGGAGAACCTACCATACATAATCCAGTCTTTTCAGGAGAGCAAAGGGAAGAGCCTTAAACTCTTCCTTCCAAAATAAGGGTTAGTAACACAGATAGAGAAAACCAGTGTCCATATGTAAAATGAGTTTACATGGTTGTCTGATTAAGATGTGCTTGAAGACCTTTTAATATTAATATATGTATGCCATGTTAGTGGAAGGAGTTATTCTGACACAGGCTATTTTAAAGGAAGCTGGGTGTTTCTGTTTTCTGTATCTGTTCTCTGGGGAGAACAGATAGAATCTTGTGGAATGTTTTGTGAAGTATTGTACAAGCAGGCCTATTAATCATAAACTACATGGTTTGTCAATTCTACTTTGTTAAGTAAAATTATCTCCAGTAAATAGCATCAAAGGTTTTTGGAACACTCAGACTTCATAAACATGTCTTCACACAATTCAAAACACACTGCTGAACCAAAGATCTCTGCAGAGGCGTCGATCTCATTTATTAAAGACCACAGTAAACGTAACAAGGAAGGGATACATAGGGACTTACCAAAAGTACTAATAATATTCTTTTTCTTAAATTGTGTGTACTCAGGGGTTCATTTCCACTCCATGAGTGCTACATCTGAAAACTGAAGAGAACTTACCTCCTGAATAAGTCTCAGTATAACTCCTTATTATGTCTATATTCTATTTATAAAAACTAGCATATATCTTATAACCCATTTAGTTTAGTGTAGTTTAATTTTTGTTATTAAATATATCCTACATTGAAAACCTATAACCTACAGGGACAATTTTAAAGAACGGTAAAATGAACCTGAGTATCTAAATTAGCTCCCTCTACCTATACGCCACTCTTCTCCCCAAACATATATTGTCATCACAGCTCAGGAAGACATCACTACATCCATGTTGGTGGTAAACAGAAAAGAGGCAGTTTAACATAGTGGTGGAGTATGAGCTCTGGACCTCAAAAATCTGGGTTCAAATCCTAGCCCCCTCTTACAAGCTATCTAACCTTAAGACAGGTTTATTTAATTTTTTTGTACCTTGGTTACCCATTTGTGAAATGTGGACCACACAGCATTTAGCTCATAGGGTTACCAGGAAAATTAAATGAAGTTCTCAGAACACAGGTGCCTGGGTGGCTCAGTCAATCATCCAACTCTTGATTTCGACTCAGGTCATGATTTCAGGGTTGTGAGATCGGGCCTCCCGTCGGGCTCCACGCTGGGCATGAAGCCTGCTTAAGATTCTCTCCCTCTCCCTCTGCCCCTCCCCCCACCCTCCCACCCCAGCTCACTCTCTTAAAAAAAAAAGAAAAGTTCTTGGAACATGCCCAATACATTGTAAATGTAATGTGTCAGCTATTATTAAAACCAAGAAGGTAAAACAAAAGTAAAGCATGCTGAAACTTTGTAAACTGGGTTCTTCTGAGTATTATGCTTCTCACTAAAATTTACTTCAGTGTTCTTATTGATTCCATGTTTTCAACCTTTCTCAAAAAAAAAAAAAAAAAACCTTTCTCATGTACATTTTAGCTAGTCTTAAGTGATCTACTAACTCAATGCAGATAAAACTACCTTTCTAACACTATCAAGACTCTTCTCCCATATTCTCCACATTTTAAGTATGTGACATTATCTTCCCTACTAAATTTTTTTTTTAATTTTTTTATTTATTTATGATAGTCACAGAGAGAGAGAGAGGCAGAGACACAGGCAGAGGGAGAAGCAGGCTCCATGCACTGGGAGCCTGATGTGGGATTCGATCCCAGGTCTCCAGGATCGCGCCCTGGGCCAAAGGCAGGCGCCAAACCCCTGCGCCACCCAGGGATCCCCTTCCCTACTAAATTTTAAGAAGCATGAGGGGAGGGGACACCTGGGTAGCTCACTGATAAGTGTCTGCCTTCAAGGTCATGATCTCCAGGTCCTGGCATCCAGCCCCACAACAGGCTCCCAACTCAGTGGGGAGTCTGCTTCTTGCTCTCCCTCTCTCCTCATGTGCTCTCTCAAATGAATAAATAAAAACATCTTAAAAGGGGGGGAGGAGCAGCCCAGGCGGTTTAGCACCGCCTTCAGACCAGGGCCTGATCCTGGAGACCCAGGATCAAGTTCCACTTCAGGCTCCCTGCATGGAGCCTGCTTCTTCCTCTGCCTCTCTCTGTGTATGTATCTCATGAATAAATAAATGAAATCTTAAAAAAAAAAAAAAAGGAGAGGAGGTGTCATACTTCGTAAAAAGATTCTTCTACCAAAGGTAGTATACATTTAGCATCTGCTCATTATTTAAATAAATGGATTTTAATGGCTCTATCTCACTGGGAGTCAAGTGCATAAATATCAATAAACTAGAGGCTCATTTAGATTCATGTACTTCTGGTGCTTAAATGTTCTTTTAATCCTAGCCCATAAATTAAGTGCTCTAAGTAATAGTAGAAAAGAAGGATAATTGTGTATGAATTATGCTGACTTGGATATGTTTTAGTAATGAGTGGTACATGATACTTCTCAATTTTGTAACATAATCAAATTTCCTACCTATGAACCAATCATCATGATCTTTTGAGTAGCAAATCTCCAACAATAGATTCGTGCTCACTTGAACCTTAAAAAAATACTGATTACTTCCTATTATGGAACTTCTTTTTCTTAAGAAAGCATGAGAACCACCTCAGAAAGGACACTAAAAAGCAACTATAAATTCTGCAGTCAACAGAATGGAATCATGGCTTCTACCATGCACAGGGATCCTGTATGCTTACAATTGATGATCTACATTAAGACATAACAGAGGGACACCTGGGTGGCTCAGTGATTTACTGTCTGCCTTTGGCTCAGAGCATGATCCTGGAGTTCCAGGATCAAGTCCCAGATTGGGCTCCCTGTATGGAGCCTGCTTCTCCCTCTGCCTATGTTTCTGCCTCCTCTTTCTGTCTCTCTCATGAATAAATAATTTTTTTTTTTTTTTTTTTTTTTTTTATTTATTTATGATAGGCACACAGTGAGAGAGAGAGAGGCAGAGACACAGGCAGAGGGAGAAGCAGGCTCCATGCACCGGGAGCCCGATGTGGGATTCGATCCCGGGTCTCCAGGATCGCGCCCTGGGCCAAAGGCAGGCGCCAAACCGCTGCGCCACCCAGGGATCCCTCTCTCATGAATAAATAAATAAAATCTTTAAATTAAAAAAAAAAAAAAGACATGATAGAATGCTCATGTTAGCAGCACATACACTAAAAAAAAGAAGACATGATAGCTATATTCGGATACTTAAAGGGCTGCCATGAAGAAAGTATAAACTTAATTTTTTGTGTTCCTGAGGCAGGACAAGTCATACAGAAGCAGATTTCTGATATAATCAAAGAACTTTCTGAAAATTAGAGCTATATAAAATTAGAAAAAAAAAGAATTATTTGAGGTAGTGAATATTATTAACACTAAAAATGTTTATGAGTAGGGGCGTCTGGGTGGCTCAGTTAGTTAAGTGTCTGCCTTTGGCTCAGGTCATAATCCCAGAATCCTTGGATCAAGCCCCACATCAGGCTCCCTGCTCAGCAGGGAGTCTGCTACTCCCTTTCCCTCTGCCCCTCCCCCCTACTTGTGCACACGATTGTGCTCGCATGCACGTGCTCTCTCTCTCTCCCTCTCTCCCTTTCTCAAATTAATAAATAAAATCTCTTTTTAAAAATGTTGATGAGTAGGCGCAGCGGTTTGGCGCCTGCCTTTGGCCCAGGGCGTGATCCTGGAGACCCGAGATCGAATCCCACATCGGGCTCCCGGTGCATGGAGCCTGCTTCTCCCTCTGCCTATGTCTCTGCCTCTCTCTCTCTCTCTGTGTGACTATCATAAAAAAAAAAAAAAAAAAAAAAATGTTGATGAGTAGAAGACTGGGTTTCAGGAATGATGTAGAAAAGATAAATATTTGATAAAGAGTTGAACTACATGGTTGTAAACATTTCCTTCAATAAAATGTTCCTAGATTTTCTTAATACTTAAAGTCAAGTTTTGGTCTGAGGTACACCACTAATCTTGTGCAGGACTATGCTTACCTGCCCAATGTTTCAGTCTGTGTGGGCTACCTGAACATCATCCCTTCATAGAGACCAACTGACATTTTAGACATTGGAAGGTCCTATTCCTATTGACTTTATGACCCAATTGTCTCTCTGCATATAAAGCTAAATTATATTCAATTAAAATTTTCTGTGAAGAACTTCACATCAGCCTTGGAACAACTGGAATCCCATTACCCACTGGATTCTCAACCCAAAACTGAAGGATAGGGAAATTATAACTGGTTTCACTGTTTTATAATCATTGCTAAAAATCAGAGAATTTAGAGAAATAAGGAATGACAGAAAATGGATAATTGGTATCTAATAACTCGACTAAACCTATCAGAACTACTTCTTGGGTGGTATAATTAACTGGGTTTAATATATTCATATTGGTCCCATATAGTCATTGAGGTACTAAAATGTTTTCAAATGGGAGCAAAGATCATGAATAAGTTAGAACATACATCCTAAAAGTACATGGAGATTCATTATACTTTTGTACATGTTTGAAATTTCCACAGCAAAAATGAAAATAAAAAGAACTTCCACATAAAAAATAAAATTCAACTCTCAATATAGGCAGGATGCTGGTCTATTTTTTAAGATATAGGAAGAACAATAATTCAGCATCCATTTAATTTTATCCAAATTTGCCTCAACTCAAATCTGAAAATATTTAACTGCCAGAATAACTCACATACTCTAAATTTCAGAGGAAAAGTTCTTAAGTGCTACCTAGAAACATTTTCATTGGGACGACTATGTGGCTCACTGGTTGAGCCTCTGCCTTTGGCTCAGGGCATGCATGATTCTGGAGTCCGGGATCAAAACCCACATTGGGCTCCCCTGGAGGAGCCTGCTTCTCCCTCTGCCTATGTCTCTTCCTCTCTCTCTGTGTCTCTCATGAATAAATAAAATCTTTAAAAAAAAAAAAAAAAAAGCCTTTAGAAACAGTTTCATTACCAAAATTGAATAACATGGAAGTGAAACATGTTATCACATAGCAGGTTTTCTTTTATTTAATCCAAGATGCATAGTTATTATTATTATAATCCTACCTAATCCACTGTAAAGATAATCGCCTTGATATTTTAGCATTACTTTAGTAACTAACTACAATTACTGTGTTTCCTCTATATAACTCAGGATTCTCAATACCTAAGGTAAGTGGCTCAGAGGTTGAGCATCTGCTTTAGGCTCAGGGCATGATTCTGGGGTCCTGGGATTGAGTCCCACATCGGGCTCCCCCACAGGAGCCTGCTTCTCCCTCTGCCTATGTCTCTGCCTCTTTCATGAATAAATAAATTTAAAAGTCTTAATTTAAAAAAAAAAAAAAAAGGATTCTCAAAGCCTAGAAAAAGTTAACCATCTTTTTGCTATTTAACAGCTAAGACTTCCATTAAGATTGAGAAAAGCAAAAAAAAAAAAAAAAAAGATTGAGAAAAGCTGGGCAGCCCCGGTGGCGCAGCGGTTTAGTGCCGCCTGCAGCCCAGGGCGTGATTCTGGAGACCCTGGATCAAGTCCCACGTCAGGCTCTCTGTATGATGCCTGCTTCTCCCTCTGCCTGTGTCTCTGCGCCTGCCTCTCTCTCTCTGTCTCTATGAATAAATAAATAAAATCTTAAAAAAAAAAAAATTGAGAAAAGCTGCAACATTAGCATAGTGTTAGACTACAACATCAAGTGTAAGATTCTAGTCCTGGATATGAACTTCTTTTACCTTGAATATGTCACTTAAGCCTGCTGGATCATGATGCTCATCTATAAAATAACTCCAGCTAAGTGATTCCAAAAACTCCCATCTAGTTCTGAAGGTGTATAGTATTATAACGTTCATAGTGAGTATACTCCTTCAATGATAGGTACTATATCCTTATGCTAGCTACCACTGTACAGCACTGTGGATTAACCCAGACAAAAGGTAAAAAGCCAGGAATGTCTAAATAAACATGATTTAAAAAAAAAAAAAAAAAGTAGCTTGAATACAGATTACATATCAAGAGCATTTATTTTCTTATCTAGAAAACATCAACACTATAGGATGTAAATTAAGCTCTGGAATGTTGTTAAATTCAACCAAGACTCTTGAACAGAAAAGAAAATCTCTGAATAGTAATTTCTTGACACCCAGTGTTCTGTGGCACCCATGTGCCTACCCAGCATTTATGTGTCAGAGGAAGATGTTACTTTTATGGTATATTGGATTCAAGAGTATGGAGTGAAATTCACTCTTTATTAAGTCAGTGTAAATTCAAATTAAGCACTTGAGAATACTACCTTCCTGCTTAACAATAAACTAATGAGATTAAATGTTTTTATTAATGTAAATGTTTTTTCAATGTTTCTAACACACATATAAAATAGTTAATTCCGTAACTCTAGCACCCACTGAATTCACATAAACAGTACTGATAAACTGTTAGTATTTCAACAGCCCCACTTTATGAAGTCTAAAACTAAGCTAATCCAAGTAAAAAATATGAATTTCTTTGTAGGAGGGAATAATTCATAGGCATTAGTTCATAATTATGAAATCAATAAAAGTAAACAAGAAAAAATTTAGTAACAAGTGGGCCATGTAGTACAGAAATGTAGTATTCTGTTAGTAAAAAAAAAAAAAACACACACACACATACACACAACACCTGCTTTCAGAAATAGCAATAATGAGAAGGGCAGTTACTGATACCTCAGTTAATCATATTGTAAAAGAAATGCCAGGAGAATGTGAGCTATCTAAATAAAATCACAGTGCCATTATGTTGGAGAAAGCCATGCTGGCTGTAAGACAGGAATATAGCCCTAACAGATGAATACAGATAAGCAAGTTATTTGCAGGGGTGGGGGGATGACAGAAGAAGAGGAACACTTGTATTTAATTCAACTCAAAGAATTCAAAGATTTAGTAGCAGTAAAAAATCTACAAAATGAATGTGAACTGGAGAGTGTGTTCAGGTTTCTTTAAAGAGCCTGACTGAGACGGTGTATATGTAAAAAAAACTGAATGGAGACGTAAGCTACTATTGTGGTATTGTGATGATTTAACCACAAATGCCTTCCCTATTTAAATATTCCAATCAGTACTGTTAGTACACGTACCTCGGAGAATTCTTTCCTCATGGCAACGAAGAAAGTCCCAGATTCTAACAGTGCCGTCATCAGAGCATGTGGCAAATTTATTATCCGTGGGTGAGAAACTGTTACATGAAGACACACAGCAGGGGAAAGAAGTCAGCATTTAACAGATTATCTGTGCTTCTCAGACAGGGAAAAATAAAAACACTGTGCTGCGTTATAAACAGGAGAGGGAAGTATTCCAACAGTGAAGAAGCCCTTAAAGAGAATGTTGTCAGCTAATAAATGCATCTCATCAAAAGAAGAATTCACCAGAGTAGTTGCTTCTTAGTTTTCAATCACCAATAGTCCGAGAACTTTACAAGTGTATTATTAGTACTAATGCTTCCCACACTCCCCACAGTGCAGTATTTCCTGCCTTACCAACAGAATACAAGGAGCTGATTTAAGTGTAGAAACTAAATGAAATCTACTTTTGAAATATTCCTGTAAACATTCCTTTACATTATATAGGAATATCACTCAAAAAATTAAGCATCAGCTTCTGCCTCAGATGCTTCATGAAATGATAAGCTAAAAATTTTTGGACAGGCTGTTTAAAGACTAGTTGTTAAATATCCCTACATTAATGTTTCTCATTTATTTGAAAAGTCTGTGGGAAACTTTCACATCTTCTCCCTGGCAAGCTCTTCCATGAATGTTGCACCTTGTAAGGAAAACTTTAACAAAGAGACATTCAGACTGTGTTTGAAGCCAAAGATAATCTACTGCAAATGATTTTGCCATCTTTCCCTCCCTGTCGTGAAAAACCATCAAGTTTTTCATCTATCTCGAAGAACTCCCTTGAACTTTTGAGTTCTATAACTAACAAAGAGCCAACTGTGAAACTCAATGTATAAGCAGGACACTAAAGCACAGTCTTTGTAGAAGCATGTTTATCCAACAATTTTTGTAAAGATTCTGAAAGTAGAAACAAGTGACTGCAGTGGATGATGTTTCTATAAAGATGTCAACCTCCTCCCACACATGGGCAGTACACCCGTAAAGAATGCTGCTTAGCTTTATTCTGAGGCTGCAGCAATTCTTCAGGCTTGCTTTTGAGATTTTTTTTTTTCCGGTTTTACTATACATATCTCATTGATATGTAAAAATATACAGCTCACTGAAAATATTTTAAACTCCACTTATTATACATTTGCGTAACTGATGTTCTCAACAGCGAATCAGAAGAAAAAGTCCTAGAGTCCTCTTGACAATGGTTTGCTTACAGTTTCAAAGCTTGAAGAACCCATTCATTACTCCATTAATGTTTGCCACATCCAGAGTTACTTGCGAGTTTTTAGTCCTACTATACTCTCCTTTTGAAGTCGTGGCATAACCAAGCCAACCAAGTCTTCACTTAAGCCTTTTTTTCTTGTATTTTGTGTGAACTCTGAAGGTGTTTTCTGTAGGCTTTAGATTTTATTCAGTTGTATAATTAAAGACTGAATTCTTTATTCGGAATGAAAGATTCTTGTCTTACACAGTAGGTAATAAAAAGGAATAACGTATACACATTATTAACCATAAATGAAAAGAGAAAACCAGTGCAAAATGCGGCAGACAATACATCTCTAACATATTGCAAAGGCTGATACCGGGACAACACTACTTCAGAAAAGTGCCAGCAAAATGGTGAGTGTGTGAAAACAAGGAAAAATATTGTGTTTATAGGGTGCAGAAAGTATCCCAGAATCTGACAGAGCCCATGCATCCCTGCACCGAGAATACACTTAGAGAATAATTTAACCATGACAATAGGGACTACAGAAAATGGTATATTGTGTATAAACCTGGCCTCTCTAATCGCCTCCTTATGTGCCTGGAACATCTTGACGTTGTTCATGTTCGACTGCCAATATTTCACATATCCTCCATGGTCTGCTGTCAACATCCACATGTCATTATGTGACCAAGTCATGGCCCTCACTGGGCTATCATGAGCCTGTGAAAACATAAGACATTTTAAAAATTATGTAAAAGAATATAACGATGGAAGGCTTTACAGGAACCTATATTACCTCACAAGAATTATTTGTCCAATTTTAAGCTTAAATGCCAATAAAGTAACTGTATCTCCAGTTCTTTACAGTACCACAGGAGGATGCTATTGTCTGATGATTACTGTTACCTGTAATATTGTTTCAAAATTGAAGGTGAGTCCATTCCACAAGGTGAACTCTCCACTAGAAGCTCCAGTGACCAACCGTCTTCCTTCTGGAGTCCACTAGGGAAGAAAAAAAAGAATCTTAGCTAATTTTTAAAACACTTAGAAAGTATTATAAAATATCTAATACTCAACATTAAATAGACAATACTTTCACTTAAGCATAGTTCAGAATTATAAGCAAGTACTTTGTCAGAAAAGAACTCATTAACAGCACAGGGAAAGCTTTAGCACTTTAGCTCATTAACCAAATTAAAAATAATAAATGGGGGATCTCTAGGTGGCTCAGCAGTTTAGCACCTGCCTTCAGCTCAGGGCATGATCCTGGAGTCCTGGGATCGGGTCCCACATCGGGCTCCCTGCATGGAGCCTGCTTCTCTCTCTCTCTCTCATGAATAAATAAATACAATCTCAAAAAATAAATAAATAAAAATAAAAATAATAAATGCAAGGGGCACCTGGGTGGCTCAAGTCAGTTAAACATCCAACGCTCGGTTTCAGCTCAGGTCCTGACCTCAGGGTGGTGAGATCAAGCACCATGTGCTTGGGATTCTCTCTCTGCCCCTTCCCTCACGGCCTGTGCTTGCTTTCTCTTTCTCTCTCTCCCTCTCTCCCCCCTCTCAAAATAAATAAATCTTTAAACAAAATAGTAAATGCATTAAAAGTACCTGGTTAAGTTACACCTCTAAAAACAAAACATGCAAAGACCACATTTTCCTAGGATGCTTAGCAAGCTAACATAAAATGGTCACCAAAGTAAATCAAAAAAGGATTACACCTGCTAGTGAACCAATTAAGGCAGAGAAGTTAACAGGTGTTTTATGAAAAAGCTAAGTACCAATTTAAGGACAGCAAGGCTAGCAAACTTCTCCTGGCAACTAAATGTACTTAAAAAAAAAAAAAAAAAAGTCATGAATAAATAAAATATTTAAAAAACAAAAAGAAAAAAAACAAAAACTTTTTAAAGCTTTCCCCTATTCACAATATCAAGCATTGACAAGTCTTATGCTCATAAACTCTCCAAAAATGTAAGTCATGATTAACACTACAGCAATATTTTAACATCACAATTTGCATACTAAGGGGAATCTGCGACATATGCTTACCAACTCTAAACATAACATTGCTTTTTTTCTTTTTACTTTCAAGCTTCTATGATAGATTACAAACTTATTTTCCTTAGGCAATGTAAATACATGAAATAAAAATACAACAATCCTATTTTCCAAACTAAAAACTATGTGGACACATAGTTGAAAAATACAAGTGTGCTTATAGAAATAGCAGGATGAGGGATCCCTGGGTGGCGCAGCGGTTTGGCGCCTGCCTTTGACCCAGGATCGAATCCCACATCCGGCTCCCTGTGCATGGAGCCTGCTTCCCCCTCTGCCTGTGTCTCTGCGCCTCTCTCTCTCTCTGTGACTATCATAAAAAAATAAATAAATAAAAAAGAAATAGCAGGATGAGATATGTAAAATAAAGACTATTTGGTAAACCTGGCTTTTTATTGCTAAACTGCACATCATGATTTTATTATAAACAAAATCCCCCTACTTTCCTAGTTTCTGTTATCTGCTATGGGTTCCAACCAAACTATAAGCACAGGACTTGATGTCTTAATACCTTCTAATGTGGACTATGCCTCTACTGTGTGCAAATGTCTCCTAAGACCTTGCACTTTGATCCCCAAATGAGAAATCTACCTAACAAACTGTAACAAATAAAAATAAAAAATAAAAAAAAAAACTGTAACAAATACAATTTTATCATTCTGTACTGTGATACAAAATGCTCATATTTTATTCATTTCAAAAAGATTTTCTCTATTACGCTAAGAAGATACAAAAATTAGCTGCACTGGCAAACAAAATTATACTACTTACTGGTTGGCTCTACCAACAAAAGAAGCCAAAAAACAAGTGTTTCTTTACTGATGTTTCTAGTGCTTTAGACTTCTGAAGCAAATAGGACACCTAAGACTGACTGCAGTATTTCCCCCAGCCCTTTGGTTCTCCCTGCTCTCTACCATTACCTCCCTAATATCGGGGACTTGCTTATTTTGCTCATTTGCCACAATGCTTGCTTGTCATTACTATCTTTTTTCTGTCCCTTTTTTCCTCCCAATTCTTATTTGCTTAACACTCTGTTAATTCTATCCTACATTTCTGGTCTTACTAACCAACAAGTACATTCTTACTTATTAGCAAACCACAAAGATGATGATTATACTATCACAAATGGAAATATTAACTGGATGCCTGGGAGACAAAGATGGGAAGACATTTTACTGCATACCCCTTCAAATTTTCAAATTTTGAACAATGCCAATCTACTATCTAAAAATTATACTTTTTAAAATGTCATGCAAATGTATTGAGTACCTACTGTGTACCTTTATGAAGCTAACACTTATGGTCAACCATTGGTCTTCAGCTCTTCTCAGGTGTTTTCCTTACTAGCGACATATTAACAGTTTTCGTTAACTTTGAGATGCTGGCTTTCTAAACAGCAGCAAAAGTAGCCCTGCTATTCAAGAGCAAGTCTGAGACCTGCTGCAATACAGACCCATGACTTGCTCAGAGAATTCTATGGAAATTGCAACATGAACAATTCAAAAGCATGATTGGGTATTCCAAAATGAAGTTATCAGCAACATACCAATTTTTATCCCAGATATACATTTAAAACAATTTTGTCCTGCTAAATATATGTTCAGAAGTTATAACTCAGGATTAATTTTTTTTAAAAATATCCAACAAAAAAAAAATATCCAACAGAATACTTACCCTAACAACAAATACTGGACACTTTACTTTATTTGTTGATGTTCGAACAAATTTTGTTGTTACTGCATTCATAGGATTATTCAACATTCCTATAGGTGGGACCAGCTACAAAAAGAGAAAATTGTGTTTTAAAAGTTCCTGGTTAAAAAAAATAAATAAAAATAAAAAAAATAAAAGTTCCTGGTTACACACAGGGCATAAATCAGAGACATAGCAAGGTAATTATTTCAACATCTAAAGACAAATTCAGGCGTATACAGGACTTTCAAAAAAACTATTATTATAGATTATAATCAGTCTGCATTAATTAAATGAAGAAAACTGAGATACAGGACAGTTAAATGCCATTACTAAACAAATAACAAAATCAAGTATGAAATTTCCCCTAATTACTTCTCAAGGTCAAGACAATAAAAACAGGTTGATAATAAACCAAATTTAAAATTAACTTTCCGGGATCCCTGGGTGGCGCAGCGGTTTGGCGCCTGCCTTTGGCCCAGGGCGCGATCCTGGAGACCCGGGATCGAATCCCATGTCAGGCTCCTGGTGCATGGAGCCTGCTTCTCCCTCTGCCTGTGTCTCTGCCTCTCTCTCTCTGTGACTATCATAAAAAAATAAAAAAATAAAAAATTAAAAAAATAAAAATAAAATAAAATTAACTTTCCTATTCCACAGACTCTGAGGCAGTGCAATCTTTCGCTGGACACTGTTTTAAGCCCCAAATCAAAAGTTTGTCCACTTTAGAAGTTTTAATTGAGAATAAAAAATAACTCGCAGAGTACACAGATACATTATCTCTTTAGGAATGTTTTAATTATAAAAACGTAAAAAGTCCATGTTTGCATTTGAGATCACATAGCTTTACGTCAAAATGTCCAAGCAGCGGTTTTATTAAGCTAGTATAACATATCTTAATACTTACATCATTATAATAACCTGCATCAGGCTGAATTGCCCGCATATCTCTCTGGTCTCTTTGCCATATTCTATTCTGTTTAAAAATAAACAAATTAATTAATTAGTATATGGTCCAATTATACTCAGTTTGAAACTAAAATATTAACAAAATGTAAGCTATCAAATGGGGAGAAAATAGGATTAAAACTTTTTCATTATGTTCTATAACAAAGATAACAGTGGGTATCTTAAAAAGACCTTATCCTACTGACATTGTTTAGAATTTCCCTCTTCTCTTTACTCACCTCATCCCCAACCAATCAAACAAGGTACTGCTGACCCCAACACATTCTCACTGACCATGCTTTAATAAAAGGAAAAAGGATAAGGGATAAGCAGACGTCTCCAATTCCCTCAAAATCGTCAGCACAATTCCTGATAGATTGTCCTCGGTTTTCTTAATTCCTCTTAAGCTCTCCTAGACTAGTTTTCCAACTGAATTCCCTGGAAAAACCTAAATAAATCTAAATCTAAATCTAAATCTGTCTTAATCTCTGAGTAAATCTTTTTCTTTTATGTGTCTGCAACATGCTAATTATCCAATATGCAAACAGGTCTTTAAAAGATCTCACGTTAAAATAAATAAATAGATAAATAAATAAATGGTCTCAGGTAAGAAAAAGCAAACAGATGTTCTTCAAAGGAGGCCAGAGCAGATCAAAACCTGATTAAAGTAATAGCATTAGTAATGAAAAACGAATCACAGAGGCTAATAATTCCTAGGTGAAGACAAGTAAATAAAGAGCTCAGAAGAAAGAAATATCATGCAGAGGTCTAGACAGCCCTAACTCCACCTTTAGCTGTCATGTCAGAGTTGCTTTCACCATATAGATGTGCTTGACCCTCAAGAAAAGTGGAGCCCTTTTCTCTGACAAGAAGAGCTACCCACCACCAGGGGCTTGGAAAATCAGTGTTCTTAGAACCAGTGTCTTAGACATGCAAAATTGCTATTTTGAATGTATGTTCGCACAGAAATATTCCTATGTTGGTAGTCTCTTAAAATTTCATATACACTGTGGGTTTAACAAGTGTTTTAAGGTTGGCCTTGAGAGTAAAGTACTATTTTCTGAGATCTGCTGTGAACTTTGTTCTAAAAGTTTAAACTATGAACTAGAATTCAAATTTTGTAATTTTTGAGATGATTCATGAACGCAAAGAGTAAAAAAGTACTGGTGATTGGCCTCATTTGAAATTCCACTTATCCTACTATAATTCAAGAAACATAGTTATTATACTTATTACCCTAAATTTTAAAAACTCTCTTCTTTTTAAAAAGCTGAAGTTTGATCATCAGAAGCACATTAACTGGACTTACCTCCAAATACTTAATTACAGATGGATTATAGTCTATGGTTTTTCGATTTACTGCTTTTCTCATCCGTTTTCCATCAAAGGTAAGCTGTTGCATTGCTTGCTGCTGTGCAAAATCAGGTCGCTTATAAAATAGCTGTCGAGGTGCTTGGTGCTGGAACCTTGGCATATGGAAAAAACGAGGAGGAGAACCAATTTCTGTAGCCATGGTGATGTATTCGTTCTAGGACACTAGAGTAGGGAAAAAGCACTTTCACTACAAATACCAGCATTGCAACACTGCTTGATAAAATTTTTAAATGGACATTTTTTGTACTTCTATTCTCTAATAGGTAAAATTTCTAGTTTTTAGTCAACATATTTACAAAATGAATTATTAGATTTAATGGCAGAGACCAGTTATACATTTGAACAAGGCCAATTCACAGAATAAGTGCTAATAAGCATTTGTTGTAAGATTCAGCCTGACGGAGGGGAAAAAAATAACAATTAATAATAGCATTGGGTGAATGTGCTGTGTGCATTTAAGTTAGGGGATGTGGGGTAGAATCACGGAGAACTGTTCACATTTTTTAAAAAATTTTTTTATTTATTTATGATAGACAGAGAGAGAGAGAGGCAGAGACACAGGCAGAGGGAGAAGCAGGCTCCATGCCGGGAGCCCGACTTGGGACTTGATCCCAGTACTCCAGGATCATGCCCTGGGCTGAAGGCAGGCCCTAAACCACTGAGCCACCCAGGAATCCCCACAAATGCTAATTTATAATGAGATAAACATTCTTTCTCTCTTAGTGCTATGTGTGAATTAAATTAGAATGCACAAAGTGCGCTAAGCATTTGAGTCCATAAGGTTGGTGAAGGAATCTATTTAATCAACTGTCCTATGAGTCCAACTAAGTTTCAGCATCCGGATTTCAACTAATGGCTTTAATTCAGATACTTAAGCAAGTAATTCCAAAAGGATGCAGCTCTGGAGTTCCTGGCTGACTCAATCATCTCAGGATCATGAGTTCGAGCCCCATGGTTGGATGTACAGATTATTTAAATACATAAAACTTTAAAAAATAAAAATAAAAAGCTGTAGCTTTGAAAAGTATTTCCTAAAAATTACTATTTTTCATGTTACAATCATCACATTTCTAATTTTATTAGAATAAAATCATCCTAATAATCTACTAATATTACTGATTTCAAATGAGAATTAAGTCTTTTTACTGAAATATGGTTGATCAACGATGTTACAAAAATAACATTTTAAGGGTGCCTGGCTGGCTCAGTCAGAAGAGCATCTAACTCTTAATCTCAGGGTCTTGAGTTCAAGATCCACACCGGGCATGGAGCCTACTTAAAATACAAAAAAACCCTCATTTTTACACATATCAAAAGAAGCTTTAAAAATACTCAGCCAGGGACACTTGGGTGGCTCAGCACCTGGGTGACTGCGGTTGAGCATCTGCCTTCAGCTCAGGGAGTGATCCCGGGATCGAGTCCCACATCAGGGAGCCTGCTTCTCCCTCTGCCTGTGTCTCTGCCTTTCTCTCTCTGTCTCTCAAGAATAAATAAATAAAATATTTTTTTTAAAAAATATTTTTTTAAAAATTATTCTGAGACTCCTGGGTGGCTCAGCAGTTAAGCGCCTGCCTTTGGCCCAGGGTGTGATCCTGGAGTCCCGGGATTGGGCCCCACATCAGGCTCCCTGCATGGAGCCTACTTCTCTCTCTGCCTGTGTCTCTGCCTCTCTTTCTCTGTCTCTCATGCACAAATAAATAAAATCTCAAAAAAAGAATTATTCAGCCAAAAGAAAAGGGAATACAGTACTGATATATGGATGAATCTTAAATACATTATGTTAATGGGACGCCTGGATGGCTCAGTCGGGTGAGTGTCCACTCTTGGTTTCAGCTCAGGTGATGGATCTCAGGGTCATGAGACTGAGCCCCATCTCAGGCTTCATGCTCAGCAGGGAGTCTACACTTGAGATTGGAGATTCTCATCCTATCCCTGTGCCCCTCCTCTGTCTCCACTAAAACAAGTAGATAAAATCTTAAAAAAAAAAAAAAAAAAACCTGCTTAAATACTTTATCTTAAGTGAAAGGAGCCAGACATAAAAGGTCACATATTTTTAAGTTCCATTTATATGAAAAATCCAGAACAGGTGAACACACAGAGACAGAAAGATTAGCGGGAGACCGAAAGATTAGCGGTTGCCAGGGGCTGGAGAAAGGAGGAATAGAAAGTGAGTGCTTATCAGGAGTGGACTTTCCTTTAGGAATGATGAAAATGTTTGGAACTAGGCAGAGGTGGCGTATGCACAACATTGTGAATGTACTAAGTGGTGCTGAAATGGGCACTTTGAAAATGGTTAAAACAGTGAATTTTATGTTATGTGATTTTCACCTCAGCTAAAAAATGGGGGATATTTCATCTACTGGAAAAAACTTCCACAAAGCACTTACCAAGAGACAAATCAAGGATCTACTGTACAAACAGAGGAAAACAACTGAAGTCAAATACAAAACAATCACTATGCTATTACTAACACTCTTGAATGAGTCACATGTTAAAGCCAAGGAAAAATATTACTCCTTCACTTAAGAGGATGGGCAAAAATACCTTTCCATTTGCAGATTTGTTGAATAAAACTTATTCTTAAAAAAAAAAAAAAAGAAAGAAAGAACTTTAACTTTTCCTGAATGATCAAGTACTACTTGTGCTCTAAAAATAAAGGACCAGAAGGAAGAAAAAGAAGAGGATAAAGTTCAATTATATTTTACATCAAGATTCAACCCTAAAGGATGCCTGAGTGGCTCAGTGGTTTTTAGTGCCTGCCTTTAGCCCAGAGGGTGTTCCTGGTGTCCTGAAATCGGGTCCTGCATCAGGCTCCCTGCATGGAGCCTGCTTCTCCCTCTGCCAGTGTCTCTGCCTCTCTGTGTCCCTATGAATAAATGAATAAAATCTTAAAAAAAAAAAAAGAAAAGACCCAATCCTAAAATAAAACAAAACAAATCTCCTCACAATACAGTGACCAGTCTTCACTGGTCACTTCATTAAGCCTTATACACTTCAGCTTCACTTCCTGCAAACCACTGTCACTTACCAAAACCAAAACAGAGACTCTTTGTAGCTGTTATGGGCTGAACCGTGTCCTCACACAAATTCATATATTCAAGTCCTAGCCTCCAACACCTCAGAATGTGACTATATTTGAAAACAGAGCCCTAATCCATAAACTGGTGAAACATACACACATACAGTGGCAGTCGGAGCAAAATACTTGGCCTTCCTGGCTCATCAACATGGGTTGCCCAAAGATTCTAGCAATAATAATAAAACAGCTTTCTCTAACTGAAATAGCAGAAAACTCCATATAGAAGATTGAAAAATAAGTGACCCAGACAGAAAGAAACATCTCTCAAGTCATTAAACTATCCTTTATGCTTCACTACATTTCAAGGAACTATAGATATATATCCAAATGCAGAAAAAGAATTAAGAGCTTGGGGCACCTAGGTGGCTCAGCCAGTTAAGTCTTGGGCTCAGGTCATGATCCCAGGGTCCTGGGACAGAGCCCCGTATCAGGCTCCCTGCTCAGTGGAAGAGTCTGCTTCTCCCTCTCCACCTACCGCCTGCCACCCGTGTGCACGCGCGTACGCTCTCTCTCACTCTCTCTCAAATAAATAAATGATAAAATCTTTTTTAAAAAAAAATAAATAAAAATAAAGTAAAATAAAAAAAAGAAAGAAAAGCTTTATCCCTCAATAAAATTACTGTGATTTCCACTTACTACAGTATTCACTTCAAGTACATTAAAAGAATATCAAAACTTCAAATCAGGTTTGTCCCCCAATAGCACTTTCATCTCCTATCTAGGGTGAGGGATGGTGGGAGAAAGTGAGGTAGAGAGAAGATAAGAAAGGGATAAAGAATTGGATGCTTAACTCTTACAAGATAAGAGAAAGTGAGGTAGAGAGAAGACAAGTAATTTGGATATGGTTATTAAATACTACATACTAAAATAAATACATACATACATACTATATACTAACAAGAGAACCAAATAGCTAAGGAAAAAAAAATCCACCTGAAACAATGAACTTATCATGTCTTTCTCATACACACAAACCTTTGATGTTTCAAGCAATCAGCAAAATGTCATCAAGTGCTGGGACACCTGGATGGCTCAGCAGTTAAGTGTCTGCCTTTGGCTCAGGGTGTGATCCTGGAGTTCCCAGGATGGAGTCCCACATCAGGTTCCCTGCAGGGAGCCTGCTTCTCCCTCTGCCTATATCTCTGCCTCTCTCTGTGTCTCTCAGAATAAGTAAATAAAATCTTTAAAAAAATTTTTTCATCAAGTGCCAACTTTATATTATGCCCTGCATCATGTATGGAATATCATTCTGATTCACAATTATAACTTCTAAGTTCATAGAACAGATTTCAGACTTGGTGGTATCTGGACTTATCTGGCAAATACAAAAACTCTTGAGTTCAAAAAAGTTTGTACCATACCCTTAGCCTTTGCACCATATCCTTAGCCTTCAAGCTTTCAACTACTCCCCTCCAAAATAAGTAAGCCACTACATATACTTTCTCAGCCTGGACAATGAGGTTAATATAGATAACTTCAAGATTATTTTTGCTCAAAAGGTATTATTTTGTTTTTGTTTTTGTTTTTAAATCTTTAATTTTTTTCATTTTTATTTATTTATGATAGTCACAGAGAGAGAGAGAGAGAGAGAGAGAGGCAGAGACACAGGCAGAGGGAGAAGCAGGTTCCATGATCGCGCCCTGGTCCAAAGGCAGGCGCCAAACCGCTGCGCCACCCAGGGATCCCAAAAGGTATTATTTTGAATGAAATAATGTATTCCATAAGCCAATGTAGTGACTAGTCTGTTGAACAAACTAGAATACCCAGACTTACTTCTCCAATATTTGGGCATACAGGTCCATACCAACATTATAATTTTATAATTATGGTTCTTGTCCCAACTAATACAAAGTAACATGTTTTATAAGCTTAGTGATGTGATATCTATAATTGCCAAAATTATAAATGAAGATAGAAAAGTAAGCCAATGTAGTGACTAGTCTGTTGAACAAACTAGAATACCCAGACTTACTTCTCCAATATTTGGGCATACAGGTCCATACCAACATTACAATTTTATAATTATGGTTCTTGTCCCAACTAATACAAAGTAACATGTTTTATAAGCTTAGTGATGTGATATCTATAATTGCCAAAAAATTATAAATGAAGATAGAAAAGTAGATAGAAAAAAGCATAAATGCTTTTCTTCAAGAAGTCATTACAAGTTTTACATTGTAGAACTCTGCTATGGGGTGCCTGGGTGGCATAGTCAGTTAAGCATCAAATTCCTGTTTCAGCTCAAGTCATGGTCTCAGAGCCGTGGGATCATGACCCACATCAGGCTCTGCACTCAGCACGAGGTCTGCTTGAGATTCTCTCTCGTTCAGACCCTCCTACTCAAGCTATCTCTCTAAAATAAATAAATCTTAAAAGGGGGGTGGGGGGGCAACTTCAGTCAGGCCACCTGCCTCCAGCTCAGGTCGTGGAATCAAGCCCTGTGTCAGGCTCCCTGCTAGGTCGGGACTCTGCTTCTCCCTCTTCACCTCTCCCGAACTTGTGTGTATAGCCCTCAAATAAATAAAATCTTAAGAAGATTTTTTCTTGTATTGTTAAATAAGAACTCACTTTATTGAACCTAAACCTCTAATTTTAGTAATAAAAACTGTACTCAAGTATTAACGAAGCCTTAAAAATATGAATAATACAATAAATAGAATGAACAGGAAAAAAATTCATGAGAAAGGTTAAGACCTAAACTGGAAATATAAGAGGGATGCCTGGGGGGCTCAGCAGTTGAATGTCTGCCTTCGGCTAAGAGCATGATCCTGGAGTCCTGGGATCGAATCCCACACTGGGCTCCCTGCATGGAGCCTGCTTCTCCCTCTGCCTATGTCTCTGCGTCTGTGTGTGTGTGTGTCTCATGAATAAATAAATAAAATCTTTAAAAATATCTACATATGTAAGATAATAAGCAGCCACCACCAAAATCACTGAGGCAGTTCCTAACCATAAACAAACACATACTTAGAAATTGCTGAAATGGGCAGCCCAGGTGGCTCAGCGGTTTTGCGCTGCCTTCGGCCTGGGGGCATGATCCTGGAGACCCGGGATCGAGTCCCACATCGGGCTCCCTGCATGGAGCCTGCTTCCCCCTCTGCCTGTGTATACTCTATCTCTCTGTTTCTCATGAGTAAATAAAATCTTAAAAAAAAGAAAAGAAAAATAAATTGTTGAAATACATGAAAACACTCTGTGGCATGGGGAAGCATAATGAGAAATGCAATTCACTTCACTGACTTATCGGTGAACACTAACTACCTGACAGGCACTAAAGACAGACACACAGACATACACACAGTCTGCTCTCAAAATATTGACAGTTTATAAGAACAGAAGAGTTCAAAAAGAAAGCAATGTGAAAATCTACTACTACAAAGAGAATCTACTATAGTTGTTTGCCAGAAACAATCTATCATAGGCAATAGGAATGTAAGAGGATGCTTACAGCACAAGTCAGTCTTAAGAAGTTTAATTTGGGTTGGGCTAAGTATAAGTAGGAGGAAAAGACCCAGTGAAATGAAACAAATTAAGTAATGCTCTCTCTCATTCACTCAGCATACCAGGGCCAGCATAATCTTTTCCTCCAACCAAACATAGTCCAAAATAATCATCCAAACATTTCTGACTCCATTAGAAAAATTTCACTATCACAGCTGATAAACTAAAACACAGGGGGAAAAAATATATATATATCTTTTTTTCTACCGGAAAATAACCTTGCTATAATTTAACTAATCCCCACAATTTCAATCCAAAATGGATTTACTAAATGTTTCACACAATTGAATAAAAAGATCTTTTTCATTTAAAGATTTATTTATTAAAAGTAAATAAAAATAAAGATTTATTTATGAGAAAGAAGATTAACAAGAGAGAACACATGCGTGAGCACAAGTGGGGGAAAAGGCAGAGGGAGATAGAGAACAAACCCACTCTACACTAAGCAAGGAGCGTGACCCCAGAGCTCAACCTCACGAACCTGAGAGACCTGAACCAAAACCAAGAGTCAGATACTTAGCTGACGGAGCCACCCAAGAGCCCCAAAGATCTTTACTATTCAGGAGGATAGAACTGAGGCTCTGAATCAAAAAACAACTTGGGGCATCTGGCTGGCTCAAACAGTAGAACATGCAACTCTTGATCTTGGGAACAGAATTTACTTAAAAAAACAAACAAACAAACAAACAAACTCCATGACCTAAAGTGTCATGAACTAATGTTAGTAGTATTTTTTCTCTAAAGTAGAAGTCAGGGATCCCTGGGTGGCGCAGCGGTTTGGTGCCTGCCTTTGGCCCAGGGCGCGATCCTGAAGACCCGGGATCGAATCCCACGTCAGGCTCCTGGTGCATGGAGCCTGCTTCTCCCTCTGCCTGTGTCTCTGCCTCTCTCTCTCTGTGTGTGACTATCATAAATAAATAAAAATTAAAAAAAAATAAAATAAAATAAAGTAGAAGTCACATCATATTGATGGTTCCTGAAACCAATTTAGCTAACCAACAGTACTTTAATAATAAAAAAAAAAAAAAATAGAACACATAATATTGAACTACATATTTTACAGGAAAGAACTGCTTTTGTGAAACTGTTTCAGTTGTACATGTGTGTATACTGAGTCACGGGTTAAAAAAAAAAAAAAGTATCTTCTTCCCTGGATTTCCTATCTATGTATCTTCCTCTTTTGATCACTTAATTTCTGCTACCACTGTGTATTCATAGCCAAAGAAGTTCACATGAAGCAACTATCCCAAGTGGTAGTAGCTATGGAACCAGAATCTGGTCCAATTAACAAATCAAATAATTCTTATCACATCAACCACTAATCAGAGTTTCTCATCAGCACAAAAAAGCTTCGTTTTCCAAACTGAGATGAAATAATTCTAACCAAGAGCAAATTATTGATGCATTAAATAGCTAGAATAGCAAGTATAATTAGTGTAGAACTTCTGAAAATAATAAAAAAGTTTTAAGATCCTCACTCTCATTAAAACAAACCTTGACTTCACTATCAGAACCTCAGTCTGGAAACCTCTATTTTAAGATTACCTATCTCCAAACCAATAAGTAGGTCCTGGGATGAATAATGTACCCTAAAAGAGATACTATGTAATCTGTCAACAAAACTTTGAGGGGACCTACATAAATGGTAAGTAAGGCCAATACCAAATGACCATGGTCTCCTTTTCTTCACTGCCAAATCTTTAATATATGAATCCTGAACAAATCAGGAACAATTTATACTGAGACCATTCAGTTTTTAAAAAAATAAACAAGAAGGTAGCTGTTTACATAGTTTTTAAAAGTTCACATGATTCTGTATCTCAACTGTGGTAAGAGATACATGAACCTATCTAAAAAGTTATATACCGTATACTTTCACTTACGTGACATTCTTGAAATAACAAGATGACAAAAATGGAGTGATTAGTGATTGGCAGGAGTAAGAGATAAAGGAAGGATGTGATTATAAAAGGGGAACTACTATGTGATGAACTGCTAGGTATCTTGACGATGGTGGTAGATACACAAATATATACATATAATGAAATTGCAGAGGGACGCCAGGGTGGCTTAGCAGTTGAGTGTCTGCCTTCGGCCCAGGGCGTGATCCTGGAGTCCTGGGATCGAGTCTCACACGGGGCTCCCTGCATGGAGCCTGCTTCTCCCTCTGCTTGTGTCTCTGTTTCTCTCTTTCTCTCATGAATAAATAAAATCTTAAAAAAAAAAAAAAACTCAGAAAATCTATGTAAGATCTGTAGATTAAATCAATGCCAATATTTGACTTGTAGGGGTGCCTGGATGGTTCAGCTGGTTAATCATCAGGCCTTAGTCTCCGGTCATGATTCCAGGGTCCTGGGGTCCAGCCCCACATCAAGGTCCCTGCTCAGTTGCTCATGCTTTCTCTCTCACATACTTTCTCTCTCAAATAAATAAATAAAATCTTTTTAAAAAAATAATTGACTTGCGATATTGTACTATAGTTTTCCAAGTTGTTACCGCTGGGAGAAATTAGGTAAAGGTACATAGGATCATTCTGTATTGCTGCTCACAAATATATTTTATATATAATTATCTCAATAAAAAGTCCATTTAAAAAGTTAGCATGGGGAACCCTGGGTGGCGCAGCGGTTTAGCGCCTGCCTTTGGCCCAGGGCGCGATCCTGGAGACCCGGGATCGAATCCCACGTCGGGCTCCCAGTGCATGGAGCCTGCTTCTCCCTCTGCCTGTGTCTCTGCCTCTCTCTCTCTCTCTCTCTCTGTGACTATCATAAATAAAAATTTTAAAAATAAAAAAATAAATAAAAAGTTAGCATGAGCAAAGAAAAGTTAGGATGAGCAACTCACTAGCAGGTAAAAACAAACCACCCATGCTGAGAATACACATATGAAATAATTAACTCAAAAGATAAGCATTTTAGACTGCTATCATAAATCTGTTGATAACTAAACTGCACATTAAAAATCAATTTTTAGGGATCCCTGGGTGGCGCAGCGGTTTGGCGCCTGCCTTTGGCCCAGGGTGCAATCCTGGAGACCCGGGATCGAATCCCACGTCAGGCTCCCTGCATGGAGCCTGCTTCTCCCTCTGCCTGTGTCTCTGCCTCTCTCTCTCTCTGTGTGTGTGTGTGTGACTATCATAAATAAATAAAAATTTAAAAAAAAAATCAATTTTTAGGGGCATCTTGGTGGCTCAGTGGTTAAACATCTGCCTTTGGCTCAGGTCATAACCCTGGGGTCCTGGGATTAAAGCCCACATCAGGCTCCCCATGGGGAGCCTGCTTCTCCCTCTATGTCTCTGCCTCTCTGGGTCTCTCATGAATAAATAAATAAAATCTTTAAAAATAAAGATCAATTTTTTTATTTTAGTGGCAGGAAATGGACAAGTACACTGACCAATGAGTGGGACGTCCAATACCAGCTCAATCTCACCACACTGAGATCATGACTGAGTTAAAATCAGGAGTTGGTCACTTAACTGGGCCACCCAAGCACTCAAAGATCAATTTTAATTAATTCTCAATATAGGAGTTTTCCAACTTTTATAACTTTCAGCCAAAGATTTAACTTTGTAATTCTTCATACCCTAAGGTTAAGTAGCTTCCACTAATACTTACTTGTAAAGCTACTGAAACATGTTAGTAGATACTACACTAGACCAGTTTTTAATGCACATTACCTGATACTGTACTTGTGTTTTTTTTTTAAGATTTTATTTATTCATGAGAGACAGAGAGAGAGAGAGAGAAAGAGAGAGAGAGAGAGAGAGGGGCAGAGACACAGGCAGAGGGAGAAGCTGGTTCCATGCAGGGAGCCCAACGTGGGACTTGATCCCAGGTCTCCAGGATCAGGCCCTGGACTGAAGGCGGCACTAAACCACTGAGCCACCTGGGCTGCCCATTCTTGTGCTTTTAGATGTAGTTTTCTGTGCCAAAAGTTAAAAACTAACTTTTACATATAATCCATATGACCATATTCTGGATGTCAACTTAGTTAGAAAGTAATAGTTCAACCTTTCAAAAGTGTGATTCTGGGATAAAGAAGCCTATAGCATTAACTGTTTTGTTTTGTTTTGTTTTAATTTTTTTTTTAATTTATTTATGATAGTCACAGAGAGAGAAAGAGAGGCAGAGACATAGGCAGAGAGAAGCAGGCTCCATGCACCAGGAGCCGGACGTGGGAATCGATCCTGGGTCTCCAGGATCGCGCCCTAGGCCAAAGGCAGGCGCCAAACCGCTGCGCCACCCAGGGATCCCTGTTTTGTTTTTTTTTAAGATCTTATTTGAGAGAGCAAGAGAGCATGAAAGGGGTGAGGGAGGGGCAGAGGGGGAAGTAGACTCCTTGCTAAGCTGGGAAGTCTGATGCAGGGCTGGATCCCGGGACTATGGGAACATAACCTAAGCTAAAGACAGATCTTTAACCAATGACCCAAGCTCCCACCCCCCACCCCAACAGTTTTAAATGGAGGCCCTGCCAACCGCGGTGCAATGTGGTTCGAGATTCTCCGGATCAGCGTCATGGCCGTGTGCTTGGTTATCCCCTGCACAGCCACGGCACACATCCACAGGTTCAATAATGTGGGCAAGGAAAAAAGGGCTGCCTATTATCCATATCAGTGGAGTATGATGCAAAGAGATAGGCAAGTGGAGTTAATCGATACTATGTGTCAAAGGGTTTGGAGAATATCCATTAAGGAAGCATTTTCCTGATTGATGAAAAATACCTCGGTTATGGCTCATCTACCTCTCCTGGAAGGTTATGCAGTGTATTAATGTAGTGCATAATAAAAACAAAAAGTAAAAAAAAAAAAAAGTTTTAAATGGAGATAAAGTCAGTGGTTATGGAGTGTGGTTTTCATCCTTGTGATTAGTATACAAGATACATTTTCCAGTTTTGCACCATTTTTTAAAATGCATATTAACTTACCAAGTATTTTAGAAGATTTATATATTTATTCATGAGAGACACAACTGAGAATAGAGAGAGAGGCAGAGACATAGAGGGAGAAGCAGGCTCCCCATAGGAAGCCAGATGCGGGACTTGATCCTGCATCCCAGGATCATGCCCTGAGCCAAAAGCAAATGCTTAACCGCTGAGCCACCCAGGCATCCCAACTAACCAAGTATTTAAACCAATAAAAAGTGGACAAACTAATTCTCAGTGGATTACAAAATTCATCTTTGCAAAAATAAACAAAAACCATAGAGCATTTTGTAGATAAAGTTACCTACATATAAGCTAAAGCCAGCTGTTCCTAAAATCCAGGCTTTTAGGCTCTCATCCTCATTCTGATTTAATTATATGGGATATGAACTGGGCAGCAGAGATTTTTTTGTTAATATTTTGTTTATTTATTCATGAGAGACACAAAGAGATGCAGAGAGAGCAGAGACACAGGCAGAAGGAGAAGCAGGCTCCATGCAGGGAGCCCGACGTGGGACTTGATCCGGAGACTCCAGGATCACGCCCTGGGCCAAAGACAGGCACTCAACCACTGAGCCACCCAGGCATCCCAGCAGAGATTTTTTTTAAAGCTCCCAGGTGATAATAAAGTGCAGCAAAAATCTGGGAGCCATCAGACATCCTAATAACTTGGATGGCTTACTTCTGAAACAGTTTCCTAAAAAAAAAAAAAAAAAAAGAAAGAAAGAGTTTCCTTAGAGCAGTAACTTCTTAAACTTTTCATTTCAGGATACCTTTGCTTTTAAAAATTGAAGATTCCCCCAAATTCTTGTTTACTGTGATATTTACAGATATTGCCATTTAGAAATTAAAACAAAGAAATTCAAAATATTTAATATGCATTTAAAACAATGATATAGGGATCCCTGGGTGGCGCAGCGGTTTGGCGCCTGCCTTTGGACCAGGGCACAATCCTGGAGATCCGGGATAGAATCCCACGTCGGGCTCCCAGTGCATGGAGCCTGCTTCTCCCTCTGCCTATGTCTCTGCCTCTCTCTCTCTCTCTCTCTCTCTCTCTCTGTGACTATCATAAATAAATTAAAAAAAATTTTTAAATAAAAAATAAAACAATGATATAAAAAATAAATAAATAAAACAATGATAAACCCTCCTTTCACGAAGATGACGCCAAAGACAAAGACAGAAGCCCCTGCCCCTCCCAAAGCCAAAGTCAAGGCTTTAAATGCCAAGAAAACAGTGCTGAAAGGTATCCAATCACAAAAAAAAGATGGGCATATCACCTACTTCCAAGGGCCCAAGATACTACATCTGCAAAGGTAGCCCAAATATCCCTGAAGAGCACCCCCAGTAGAAAGAAGCTTAACCACTATGCCATTGTCAACTTCCCCCTGACCACTAAATTAGCCATGAAGAAAACAGAATACACTTGTGTTCATTGTGGATATTATGGCCAACAAGCACAAAATAAGTGTGAAAAAACTGACACTGACAAGGCCAAGTCAACACCCTAATCAGGCCCAATGAAGAGAAGGCATATGTTTGACTGGCTCCTGACTATGATACTTTGGATGTTGCCAACAAAACTAGTATCATCTAAACTGAGTCCAGCTGGTTAAAATCTAAGTATGTTTTTAAATGTTTTTACCATAAAAAAATTTAAAAATAACATAACAATAAAAAATTATAAACCCGGGCAGCCTGGGTAGCCCAGCAGTTTAGCGCCGCTTTCAGCCCAGGGTGTGATCCTGGAGACCCGGGATCGAGTCCCACATCAGGCTCCCTGCATGGAGCCTGCTCCTCCCTCTGCCTATATCTCTGCCTCTGTGTCTCTCATAAATAAATAAATAAAATCTTAAAAAAAAAATAAAGATAAACCCATTATGATAGCTATTTCCCCTTTCCCAAATAAAACTAGTGAAAAGTGACTTTTTTTCCCAAATCTCTTTAATGTCTAGCTTAATTTAATTGAAAATGGCTAGATTCTCATTTTATTTTTTTTAAAGGATTTTTTTTAGTTTTATTTATTTATTCATGAGAGACACAGAGAGAAAGAGAGGCAGAGACACAGGCAGAGGGAGAAGCAGGCTCCATGCAGGGAGCCCGACATGGGACTCAATCCCGAGTCTCCAGGATCATGCCCTGGGCTGAAGGTGGCGCTAAACCACTGAGCCACCTGGGCTGCCCTAAAGGATTTTTATTTATTTATTTATTCATGAGAGAGAGAGAGAGGGCCAGAGACACAAGCAGAGGGAGAAACAGGCTCCA
Organism: Canis lupus dingo; assembly: GCF_003254725.2. Classification (NCBI taxonomy): domain Eukaryota; kingdom Metazoa; phylum Chordata; class Mammalia; order Carnivora; family Canidae; genus Canis; species Canis lupus. The sequence goes on along the minus strand of NC_064261.1, from coordinate 23,679,524 downwards.
TACAGGGAGCCTGACGTGGGACTTGATCCTGGGGCTCCAGGATCAAGCCCTGGGCCGAAGGTGGCGCTAAACTGCTGAGCCACCTGGACTGCCCTAGATTCTCATTTTAATGCTGCATTCAACCTGTTGCAATATTTGGGATGAAGTATATGAAAAATACATGGACCCACACAGATATATATTTGGAAAGGGGAATTGTATTTTAATTGCCTTCTCTGAAAAGTGTGAATATTCTTTAATATTCCAACAAAATCTGACAAGCTGTAGTTTACTAAATATTAACTGTAATGTGACATCTAAAAATCACATCAATAAGGGGTACTGGGTATCTCAGTCAGTTAAGCATCTGCCTTCAGCTCAGGTCATGATTCCAGGGTCATGGGATTACTGAATCCCATGTTGACCTCCCTGCTCAGCAGAGAGCCTGCTTCTCCCTAGCCCCACTTATGCTCGCTCACTCTCAAAAAAATAAATGAATTCTTCAAGAAATAAAAATAAATCACACCAATAATCTTTTTGTACTGTTAAAGTGCATTTATTTGCACTTTGGAACTTTTACTCATGTTTGATTTTACAACATCATGCACTGATCATTTAGAAAACACTGGTTTCACAGAATTATGTATCATCTAACTCAATTTCTTATAAAACAAAATAATCACATTTATTAAAATCACCAGTGGTCTTCAACTAACATCTTCTTTCATTAAGATATAAGTGTTTGTCAAAGTATATGTAGAAGCATATGAGAATAGCTGTATGCTTAACTCATTGAAACCAGACTGTGTATAACCACTGTTCAAGCAACATCTTCTTTCACTAATATATACCTGTGTATGTAAACTTATGTGTAGAGGCATAAGGGAAGAGCAGTATGCTTAACCCATTTGAACTACCCTGTGTTTAACGCATCCTTCAACTAACATCTTTTATTATGGCACCAGTTTGTAAACATATGTGTTAATACATAAGGAACAGCCTTATGCTTAACTCATTGAAACTACACTGTGGGAGTGTGTGGGTGGCAGACGCCTTCAACTCAGATCATGATCCATCAAGCCCCACATCAGGCTCCCTGCCCAGCGGAAATCATGTTTTTCCCACTCCATCTGCTGCTCCTCTTGCTTGTGTTCTTGCTCTGTCAAATAAATAAATAAAATCTTAAAAAAAAAAAAAAGAAAGAAAGAAAAAGAAACCACGTGTATAAATATCTTTCGAGTAATTAATCAATCAATTAATCAAAATATCTTTCAGGTCATTACCTAGGGGTCAAGCCCCACATCAGGCTCCTTGCTTGGTGGGGAGTCTGCTTCTCCCTCTCCCCCTCCTCCCACTCATGCTTGCTCGCTCACTCATTCTCTCACTCAAATAAATAGAATCTTAAGAAGAAAAAAAAAAGCACATGAGAACAGCCATTTGCTTATCTCACTGAACCTATACCGTGTGAAAACCTTCTTTCAAGCAACATCTTCTTTAAGGTGTTTATAGATGTATATGCGGAAGCATATGAAAATAGACCATCCTTAAAAAGAATTTTTAAAAGAACTATTAATAACTGGGAAATTCAATCTCACAAGGCAGATACAAGTGTTCATAACTCTAATTTTTGCTTGCAAATCAATTTTTATCACTAATAAATACTGACAACTGTTTCCCTTGAAGCAGTCTACCTACCTACATTCACCTTCAAGAAAAATACCTGTGATATACTCAAATCTGAACGAGATGGCTTATCATTCTTTTCTTTTAAATTCATTTAGTATTTCATAATGGAGGGCAGCCCGGTGGCTCAGAGGTTTAGCGCCACCTTGAGCCCAGGGCCAGATCCTGGAGACCCGGGATCGAGTCCCACATCAGGCTCCCTGCATAGAGCCTGCTTCTCCCTCTGCCTGTGCCTGTGCCTCTCCCCCTCTCTTTGTGGATCTCTCATTAATAAATAAAATCTTTTTTAAAAATAAAAAAAAATTTCATAATAGATTTATTTTTTTTATTTATTTTTTAAAGCAGTATTCAGATTGGCTTCTTTTACTTAGTAATATGTATCTGCGTTCCCCCACCCCATGTCTTTTCCATGAGTTGAAAGCTCATTTCTTTTCAGCACTAACATTCCTTTGTTTTATGTACCAATTTGTTTATCCATTCACCTCCTGAAGGACATCTTGGTCTTTCTAAATTCTGGCAATTATAAAGAAAGTTCTTATACATATTCATGTGAGGTTTTTCAATAGTCATACTTTCAACTCATATGGATAAATACAAAGGAGCAGGGTTGCCAGATCCTCTGGTAAGAGTAATTTACTTTTCTAAGAAACTGACAATGTATCCAAAGTGGCTATAGCATATCACATTCCTACTAGTCTCATTCATTAATGAGAGTTCTCGTTGCTTCATATTCACACCAGCATTTACTGTTATCAGTATTTTGGATTTGAGACATTCCAGTAGTTATCTCATTGTTTTAACTGGCAGTTCCCTGATGATGAATGATGTTACGCATCTTTCCATATGCCTATTTGACATCTGTATCTCTTCTTTGGTGAAGTGTCTGTTCAGATCTTTTGCCCAATTTTTCTTTTTTTTTTTTTTCAATATAAGCTCTATGCCCAATATGGGGTTTCATCTCACAACCCCAAGATCAATAACCACCTCGGGGGAACCTACACTTTCTGCTCGGGTCATGATCTCAGGGTCTTTTAAAAGCCTCACATCAGGCTCTATGCTCAGTGTGGAGTCTGCTTAAGACTCTCTGTCCCGCAGAGTGAACAGGAGGGAGGTTCACTCACTTTTTTTTTTTTTAAAGTTCACTCACTTTTTTTTTTTTAAAGATTTATTTATTTATTTATTCATGACAGACACAGAGAGAGAGAGGCAGAGAGACACAGGCAGAGGGAGAAGCAAGCTCCATGCCGGGAGCCCGACGTGGGACTCGATCCCAGGACTCCAGGATCGCGCCCTGGGCCAAAGGCAGGCGCCAAACCGCTAAGCCACCCAGGGATCCCCACTCACTCTCTTTTAAATAAATCTTTAAAAAAGAGACACATGCTGGAGGGTATTATGCTGAGTGAAATAAGTCAATCGGAGAAGGACAAACATTATATGTTCTCATTCATTTGGGGAATATAAATAATAGTGAAAGGGAATATAAGGGAAGGGAGAAGAAATGTGTGGGAAATATCAGAAAGGGAGACAGAACGTAAAGACTACTAAACTAACTCTGGGAAACGAACTAGGGGTGGTAGAAGGGGAGGAGGGCGGGGGGTGGGAGTGAATGGGTGACGGGCACTGGGGGTTATTCTGTATGTTGGTAAATTGAACACCAATAAAAAATAAATTTAAAAAAAGGATTATAGAGGAGTCAGAAGATGTCATCAATCAGAATATTGTTTGCAGTAGTCTAGGGACAAGGTGAAAATATGGTTTAGTGCCATTCTATAACATCTGTGCCAGAAGGTCACAGAAATCTGAAGAGGTGAAGTTTCCTGGCATTTATAATGCTGTAAATCTTGCTAAGGCAACCTGCTTTTATACTACTATTTCCATCTGCTTTCTATACAGGGGTTTCTGATTGATGACTTACTATTGTAGTTCCTCAAATACTGTGATTCAGGTGACTGTTCAAATAGCTCTGAATACTAACTGCCTAATACATACTTGCCTAAATTTCAAGGGACAGCCCTAGTATCTAAAGCAACCAAACAAAAATCACACATACACACACACACAACACACCATGGCATTGAGAATAAATCATGTGCAGAAATATCAACAACTAGATAATTGTTTCAAATGAAATCAGAGATTACATGAGAAAGCTAAAGTGATAATCTGAATGAAGATGGTCAGCATCTCTATACATAATCAATATTTGATTTGCTCACTTTTTTTTTTTTTTTTTACAAAAGCAAATGGTTTTCATTTTCTGATACCCAGGTGTAAGGTAATAAGGTACTCTGGATATGAGGAAAGGACATATAATATCATCAGCAGGCATTTTAACAACTTCGAGCTGCCCTTTTAAATTATTTATGATAGAAACAGGTAATATACCCACAGGGAATTCAACAACTATTTAGTCACACAGGGTCTCATAAGAGGAGTAATACAGTACCATGGCAGATCATAGAATTACTCCGAAGTAAAGGCTCAAAGTTGATTGCAAAATTTATTAAAACACTCGTAAAAATTGTAATATATAAAACAAATATGCTTTCATTTTTACATGTTTCCATGTTAGTCAAAGATTGCCATGACTGTTGTCCTGAATTTTGAAAACTAGATTTTTCTTGTTGAAACAGATGAAATATTTCCCACAAGAGTTACACATAACCACACACAAACACGCACCAAAGGATATCTCAAAAAAATTTTATATATGCTTAATACAATCTTTAATATAATTTTCCTTTCAATACAAATAGGAAACATCATTTCAAACATTCACATTAGTACTTTAGTAATTCTGTGTCAGTGGTCATCAGTATCTATGCATAATGAAATATCTAAGCAATGCAATAAATTTACACTAGTTTAAAAAATAAGGGCAAGACCTCTATGACCCTCCATCAAAGTGGAGGGGAGAGCATGTGTCCATCTGATGATTATCATTGTACTGGAAATGAGTGATTGTGTAGGTTATCAATAAAGTGTGATTTCACTAGCATAGAATATTATTCGAGTTTATCTATGAAAGCAGACTTCCTTTGTTCAAGTGTTGGGTTTAATGTATGCTAGCTGAAGACTTTGGTCAATTAACTTAATATCCTCTTTTATAAAATGGTAGAGGAATATGAATAACCTCATCAGGTTTTGTAAGAATAAACTCATGTATGTAAAAAAATAAATAAATAAAAAAGAGACACATGTTCCACCAACTGAGCCAGCCAGATGCCCCCTGCCCATTTTTTAATCAAACTGTTCATTTTCTCAGTTAAGTTTTAAGAGTTCTTTGTATATTTTGGATAACAATCCTTTATCTGATATATCTTCTGCAAATATTATCTCCTAGTTTCTGGCCTCCCTTCGCATACTCCTGATTAACTAATTTTTAAAATTACATGTACTAAAATTCAATTTTTGGTATACAATGCTAAGTTCTGACAAATGCACAGAATCATAGAATAACCACAATCAAGATGCAGAACCCTGTTATCAATTTCTACCACTACCCCTAGTCCCTACAACCATTGATATGTTTCCCATCACTGTAGCTTTTGTCTTTTGTAGGATGCATATAAACAGAATCACACATCGTATACCCTTTTGAGTCTGGCATTTTTAATTTAGCATAATACTTTTGAGATTTGCCAATGCTCTATCACATACCAATAATTCCTTTTTTATTGTTGAATTCAATAGACATCCCACAGTTTGCTTATCCATTCACCAATTCAGGGACACCTGAATTATCTATAGTGCTTAGCAATTTGAACAAAATTACTATTGACAGTCGTATATAGTTTTTGAGTAAACATCAGTGTTCACTTTTCTGGGGGTAAATGTCTAGGATTGAAACTACAGGGTCATCATGTGAGTTATATTTAACTTTATGAGAAACTGCCAAAAGATGTCCCAAAGTGGCTGTGCCAATTTGCATTCCCACTAGCAATGTATGAAAGTTCCAGTTGCTCTACATCCTCATTAATACTTCACATTGTCAGCTATTGATTTCTTAGTCATCCTAACAGATATACAGCAGTTTCTCATTGTGGTTTTTAATTTGCATTTCCCTAATACTAATGAATGACACATACCACCTTTTGGTCCATACTTAACCACCATACATCTCGTCCAGCAAAGTTTCTATTCAAATCTTTTGCCCAGGGCAGCCCGGGTGGCTTAGCGGCTTGGCACCACCTTCAGCCCCGGGCATGATCCTGGAGTCCCGGGATTGAGTCCCACGTTGGGCTCCCCGCATGGAGCCTGCTTCTCCCTCTGCCTGTGTCTCTGCCTCTCTGCCTCTCATGAATAAATAAATAAAATATTTTTTTTAAAAAATCGTTTGCCCATTCTTTAATTGGGTCCTTATTGTAGAGTTTTGAGAATTATTTCTGTATCCTACATACAAAATCTTTGTCAGATATGTGATCTGCAAAGATCTTCTAGTAATCTACCACTTTTCACTGTTTTCAGAGTACCTTCCAAAGAGCAAAGTTTTTAATTTTAATGAAATCCAATTTATCAACTTATTTTGTACTTTTGGTCATATGTAAGAAATCTTTTTTCTTTTAAAATTTGAGAGACAGAGCCCAAGTAAAGAAGGGGGAGAGGTAGAAGCAGACTCCCCACTGAATGAGGACCCTGAGATAACGACCTGAGACAAAGTCAGACATTTAAGAAACTCAGTGACCCAGGTGCCCCTAGAAATCTGTAGTTAGCCAAGACTACAAAGATATTTTTCCTTTGTTCCTGCTCTTCTGGCAATTGTATTATTTTACATTTTACATTTAGATCGCTGATCTATTTGAGTTCATTTTCACATTAGGTATAATGCAGAAATTCCTTTTTCTCGTATGGTGTCCAACTATTCCAACTCCATATGCTGAGAGACTATCTTTTTCTACTGAATTGCCTTTAAACTTTTGCTGAAATTAACTGACTATATTTTATGTCTCTACCTCAATATCTTGATTACTGTAACTTTACAGAACATCTTGAAACCAGCTATATTTCAGATCAGATTCTCCAACTAGGTTCTTTATCGAAAGTATTCTAGCAGGGTGGCTCAGCAATTTAGCACTTGCCTTCAGCCCAGGGCGTGGATCCTGGAGACCTGGGATCTGTGTGTGTGTCTGTCTCATCAATAAATAAATAAAATCTTTAAAAAAAAACACTTAAAAAAAGTATTCTAGCAATTTGTATTCTTTTGCCATTTTATAATTTTTTTAAAAGCAGTTTATGATCTATACAAAATGTTGCTGAGATTTTCATTTGGATGGACCAATCTGAAGAGAAATTACCCTTTAACAATTCTCTGTCTTCAAACCACAAACAGGCAATTCTCTATAATTATTTAGGCCTTCTTTGATTTGCTTCATCCATGTTTTATAGTTTAAGGCACAGAGATCCTACACATGCTTTGTGAGATTTATACCTGTTTTGGTTGTTACTTATTTATTTTTAAAGATTTTATTTATTTATTCATGAGAGACACAGAGAGAGAGGGAGAGAGAGAGAGGCAGGCAGAGGGAGAAGCAGGCTCCATGCAGGGAGCCTGACGTCGGACTCTCCGGGATCACACCCTGGGCTACAGGCAGTGCTAAACCTCTGAGCCACCAGGCCTGCCCTTTGGTTGCTATTTAAATGTTACTGGTTTTTGTTTTTGTTTTTTAACTGATTTCCATTCCCAGTTGGTCACTGCTAGTATAAAGAAATGCAATTAATTGTTATACATTGTCTATTTATTCTGCAACCTTGCTAGATTCACATGTTCCTAGAAGCTTTCTTTAGATTCCCAGGGGTTTTCTGCATAGGCAATCATGTCATCTGCAAATAGGGGCAATTTACTTTCTTTCTGTTCTGAAAGCTTTCTTTTTCTTGACGTATTGCACTATTCTCAGTCTTAAAAGGAGAAAGCATTCAGACTTTCACTATCTCTTTTAAGTATGACATTAGCTATAGATTTTTGTAGATGCCCTTCATCATGTGAATGTAAAATGCTTCTATTCTTAGTTTGATAAAATTCTTAGTTTAATACCTTCTTGATAAAAGAATTTTTATCAAGAAGGTATTAAAAGGGGTGCCTGGGTGGCTCAGTAGGTTAAACATCTGCCTCAGGTCATGATGTGGAGTTCCCTGCTCAGTGGGGAGTCAGCTTCTCCCATTCCCTCTGCCCCTCCCCCGACCTCATGCTCTCAGTCTCTCTCAAATCTTTTTTTTTTTTTTAGATTCTTTTTTTTTTTAATTTTTATTTATTTATGATAGTCACAGAGAGAGAGAGAGAGAGAGAGAGGCAGAGACATAGGCAGAGGGAGAAGCGGGCTCCATGCACCGGGAGCCCGATGTGGGATTCGATCCCGGGTCTCCAGGATCGCGCCCTGGGCCAAAGGCAGGCGCCAAACTGCTGCGCCACCCAGGGATCCCTCTCTCTCAAATCTTAAAAAAAAAAGTATGAAGAATTTTGTCAAATGCTTATTCTCCATCTACAAAGATGATCATATGGCTTCTCTTCATCTATCGATTAAAGTAAATTAGCCTGACTTTCAAATATGGAACATCCTGGCATTCCCAGAATAAATCCCATTTGGTCATGATATATCATCCTTTTTATATCCAACAATAGTTGGATTTTAATTACTAACATTTTTAAAAGATATTTTATTTGATAAAGAGAGCAAGCCAGAAAGCACAAGCATGAGGAACAGCATAGGGAAAGGGAGAAGCAGGCTCCCTACTGAGCAGGGAGCCCAGGACCTGGGGATCACGACCTGAGCCAAAGGCAGACATTTAACCAACGGAGCCACCCAAGCATCCCAATCACTAACATTTTGTTTTGACTTCTAATGTACACTCATTAAGGATACTAACGTAGCTTTCTTTTCTTGAAATATCTTAACCTGGATTTACATCAAGCCTCATAGAATGAGTTGGAAAGTATTCCTTCTAATATCTACTGGAAGAGATTGTATCAAATTGGTATTATTTCCTCCTTAAATGTTTGATATGGGCAGCCCTGGTGGCTCAGCGGTTTAGCGCCACGTTCAGCCCAGGGCATGGTCCTAGGGACCCGGGATCAAGCCCACGTCGGGCTCCCTGCGTGAAGCCTGCTTCTCCCTCTGCCTGTGTCTCTGCCTCTCCCTGTGTGTCTCTCATAATAAATAAATAAAATCTTTAAAAAAAAAAAGTTTGATAGAATTCACCTGTGAAAGCATCTGAATGGACCTCAAGTTTCCTTTGCTGAAAAGTTTTTAATTATGAAATCAGCTTCTTTTTAAAAAACTATTCTGGTTATCTATTCCTTCTTGAATCAGTTTTGGTAGTTTGTTCTTTGAAGCAATATATCAATTTCACTCAAGTTGCCACATTTTAGGACATAGTATTGTTCATACATTTCTCTTATTAACATTTTAAAATTTATAAGATCTGCAGTGATAGCCCTTCTTTCATTTCTGATATTGGTTAACTAGGGCTCCTCCTTTTCTATCCATGCCCTGCCTCTATTTGAACAGTGTGTCATCCTTCCAAGTAAAAAACAGATTCCACAGAAAATGTGAATATTAACACTACATAATTTCCTCAAGGGAACTGCAGTACTTCTGTAAGCAGCAAAAATGCTCTATTCACACTTCCCACTTCATCACAGATTATGCATTAGTCTGCTTGGCTTGCCATAATAAACTAGCACAGACTGAAAGGTTTAAACAAAAATTTATTTTCTCACAGTTCTGGAGACTGAAAATCTGATATTGGGGTGCCAGGACAGTCAGGTTCCTGGCTTACAGACAGCCATCTTCTTAGTATATCCTCATATGGCAGAAAGAGACAGCAAGTTCTCTGGTGTCTCCTCTTATAAGGGCCTATCAGGAAGCCCTACTTTGATTCCCTCATTTAAACCCAATTATCTCCCAAAGGCCAGATCTCCAAATCTCATCACATTGGTGGTTAGGATTTCAACATATGAATTTTACAAAGACATGATTCGGTCCACAGCATGCTGTATTTAAAAAAACACATACTCAAGGCAGGTGGGAGAATGGGTGACATGTGATGGGGGTTAAGGAGTACACTTGTCATAATGAGCGCTGACTAGGTGATGTATGGAATAGTTGAATCACTATATTGTAGACCTGAAACTAATATAACAACGTATGTTAACTATTAGAATTAAAATAAAATAAATTTAAAACATACTCAAGGGTTGACATTAATTATTTTTAATGCTTCAATGACATTTCAAGATCAGTGAAATTGGCTTTTCTCTTTTCAAATACCGCTGTGAGGTGGTAGTAAACATACAATGACTATTAGTACAGTTTGGTACCACTGCCTAAACCATGCTAAGGAGCAAGCAGTTTTATCCATTACTACTTTCATACCACTAAGTACAAATGTCAACACAGTAAAAGGCCTAAAATGTCTGAGCAGTATTCTTAAAGTTCTCAGGAGCATCTGGGTAGTTCAGTTAAGCATGTGACTTCGGCTCAGGGTCCTGGAATCAAGCCTTGATCCATGCTCAAAGGGCTCTGCTTGTCCCTCTCCCTCCCACTATCCCTCACCACTCATGCACATGCACACACTCACATGCATTCTCACTCACTCTCTTAAATAAAATCTTAGGGAAAAAAAATGTTTTAACTCACCACTGCCATACAGAATTAAATTCAAAATTTTTTACGAACTACGAAGTATATTAGCAATTCAAGGTATTATTACAAATTATTCACAAGAGATAAAATCCACAACTAAAAACTTAACCCATTCCTAAACTTTCCAAATTCACTTATGAAAACAGTAAAAGCTATGATGTCAACTTAATACAAACCTTAGAAGGAAAACTCTACAGAATCAAAAAACAAAACAAAACAAATAGAACTATCTCGGCTGGCTATCATGGTTGTGATGAAACAAATAAAAAAATGAATAAAGCAGTCAAATGGTGCTAAAAACACAATCATGTTTTTGTATGCTTATACACATAAAAAAAAATATACCAGAGGGACGCCTGGGTGGCTCAGTGGTTGAACATCAGCCTTTGGCTCACGGCGCGTGATCCTAGAGTTCCAGGGATCAAGTCCCGCATTGGGCTCCCTGAAGGGAGCCTGCTTCTCCCTCTGTCTCTCTGCCTCTTTCTCTGTGTCTTTCATGAATAAATAAAATCTTAAAATATACACACACACACACACACACACACACACACACCAGAAACATTACCAGTGATGTATCTGGGAAAGGGATAAGAAAAATTTAGTCAAAACCTTTTAAATTTTAGACCATCTATAAAATGTATTACCCTTCCCCTAAAATAAATGAAGTAAGTCTGTTTCACAGGTAGTATTTAATGTTTTGGTACATTAAAAACTCAATTTAAAATACTGTAAAATTTTACTCTCTCACTCAATTTGGAAATCGAAGCCAAAATTGTTTTAAGAATTTTTCTATTCCAGTATATACGTATAATTTTTTTTAAGATTTTATTTATTCATGAGAGACACAGACAGGCAAAGACATAGGCAGAGGGAAAAGCAGGCTTCATGCAGGGAGCCCAACGTGGGACTCGATCCAGGGACTCCAGGATCACCCCTGAGCCCAAGGCAGACACTCAACCGCTGAGCCACCCAGGGGTCCCTGTATGACCTTTTTTAAAGCAATAATTCTTTCTAATGGTGAGATAGTATTAATTTACAAATGACAAAAATATAAGTTCAGCTGCCTATTCTATGTTGGATTAAGTTTTCAACCAAAAACCTGGGATACTGCTTCTCCCTCTAGGTCTCTTACCTCTGTATGTCTCTCATGAATAAATAAAATCTACAGGAAAAAAAAAAAAAAAACCTGGGGAACTTTTTTAACTAGAAGCTCTGTAAGACTGAAAAACTGCATGCTTGCCATCTATGTGATAGGTCTCTCTAAATGGAGAATTCAGTCCAATACGGTATTTCTGGAGAAGTGACCATCAGTTTCACCATTACAATATTTCGAATACACAAAATAAGGCAAAAATCTAACATATAATCTATTTGGAATACTTTTTTTAATACCTTTAACCAAAATTATTTTTCTTTAGATTTTTTTAAGATTTATTTATTTGAGAGCAAGAGTGGGAGGGGCAGATGGGGCAGAAGATAAACAGACTCCCCACTGAGCAAAGAGCCTGACACAGGGCTGGATCCCATGACCAAGATCATGATCTGAGGGGAGGATATGAGTGGCGTTAAATGTGGCTCCGCGAGGACATGGCAACTGTGAGGTCCAACCTGGGCTGAGTCCTCCCTGGATCATCCATCCTGTTCCTGTGTGACATGCAGAAGCTCTGCCAAATCGCATACTTTCCCCATATTGTCTCTGTGGCTGCCATGCTCAAGGTGGCCAGGCTGCTGGAGGTACCTACCAGCTGTGCTGACAGAGCAGTACCCAGAAGTCCTGGGCCCCACAGGCCCCAAGCTGGGGGCTCAAGGCCTGCAGCCAGTAGCCAAAACTTGCTTCAGCATGGTGCCTGCAGTGCAACGGGAGCTGGATACATGGCCCCAGCTGTGTTCTGTGCTCCTCTGTGGCATTGAGACACAGGCCTGCATCCTGAATACCACCCTGGACCTCTTGGACCGGGGGCTGCAGGTCCATGTGGTGGTGGACGGCTGCTCTTCTCGAAGCCAGGTGGACAGGCTAGTAGCCCTGGCCAGGATGCGGCAGAGTAGCGCCTTCCTCTCCACCAGCAAAGGGCTGATTGGCTGATTCTGCAGCTTGTGGGTGATGCCGCCCACCCCCAGTTTAAAAAAAGATCCAGGACAGCCCCGGTGGCTCTGCGGTTTAGCGCTGCCTTCAGCCCAGGGCATGATACTGGAGACCCGGGATTGAGTCCCATGTCGGGCTCCCTGCATAGAGCCTGCCCTCTGCCTGTGTGTCATGCATAAATAAATCTAAAAAAAAAAAAAAAAAAAAAAATTATCTGAGCCAAAATGAAGAGTCGGACACTTGACTGAGCCACTCACCATGACCCCAAACTTAGTTTTATCTTTTAAAGATTTCATTTATTTATTTGAGAGAGAGTGGGAACACTCAGGCACATGCTTGAGCCAGGGGGAAGGGCAGAGGGAGAGGAAGTAGCAGACTGGACATGGGGCTCCATCCTAGAACCGTGAGATCAGGACCCAAGCCGAAGGCAGACACAACTGACTGAGCCACCCAGGTGCCCCCAAAATTAATTTTATTTTTTTTAATATTTTATTTATTTATTCATGATAGACAGAGAGAGGCAGAGACACAGGCAGAGGGAGAAGCAGGCTCCATGCAGGGAGCCGATGAGGGACTCGATCCCCAGACCAAGGATCACACCCTGAGCCAAAGGCAGATGCCCAACCACTGAGCCACCCAGGCGTCCCCCAATATTAATTTTAAAGGGAAAAAACAACTGTCAAAAAAACCAAGTATCTTTTCACATGTGCTTATGCAATACTGAGAACAAAAAAACGAAAGGGAGACTTATTTTAAACTATAAGGCTGGAGAGACATAACTAACCTTGATGAAACCCTGATTTTAAAAAAAAATGTTAGGGCACCTGGGTGGCTCAGTGGTTGAGCATCTGCCTTTGGCTCTGGTCAGCATCCTGGGGTCCTGGGATCGAATTCCACATCAGGCTCCCCACCGGAGCCTATGTCCCTCTGCCTATGTCTCTGCCTCTCTCTCTCTCATGAATATAAAAAAAAAAAAAAAAAAAATCTTAAAAAAAAAAAAAAGAAGAAAAGGAGAAAGTATATATACCCACCACTCATTAATATGTACAACTGTGTATTACATAAATTTTTATTTTTTTTCCCCATTAATAATTACAATTTAAGAGTCTTCCATACTACAAAACTCTTTGCAAATGTTTTTAACAACGTCTTAAATATTCCAGTAATAATAATATGATTTAAGGGGTGCCTGGGTGGCTCAGTTGCTTAAGCATCCTATTCTTGATTCGGCTCAGGTCATGATCTTAGGGTTGTGGGATGGAGCTCTGCACGGAGTGTGAAGCCTGCTTGAGATTCTCTCTCTCTCTATCCCTCTACCCTTCCCCCTCTGTTTGCGCACACATATTCTCACTTTTTTCAAAAAAATTTTACTTAAATGTCTTATTGCTTAATCATTAAATGAGGGATCCCTGGGTGGCGCAGCGGTTTGGCCCCTGCCTTTGGCCCAGGGCGCGATCCTGGAGACCCGGGATCGAGTCCCACATCGGGCTCCCGGTGCATGGAGCCTGCTTCTCCCTCTGCCTGTGTCTCTGCCTCTCTCTCTCTGTGACTATCATGAATAAATAAATAAAATCTTAAAAAAAAAAAAAAAAAAAAATCATTAAATGAGCCTCCACCACTTCTTTGATGACATCTCAATTCCCAGACAATGTCCCCTGTGCTGTATTTGCCAAGGATAATGGACAAGAACTATGCTGAATTTGTTTGACAATTCAGGTCAGTTACTCTTGTTACATATTGTGTACACTCAAAAGAAAAAGAAAATATGATAATCATATCTACTTTTTACTTCTGGCAGGAAAATATAGATAGCAGTACAGAAGTGATCTCTGCTTCCTCTACCTTTACATGCAAAAGGCTCTCCTCGCGTTGGTGGTATAGTGGTGAGCATAGCTGCCTTCCAAAAGGCTCTCCTCCTACTCCACATTAAAACTGAAGAGGAAGGGATGGCTGGTTGGCCCAGCTGGTAGAGCATGTGACTCATGATCCTGGGATCAGGAGAAAGAGCCCCACACTGGTTGTGGAGTCTACTTAAGAACTTTTTCTAAAAAAAGTGAAGAGGAAAACAAATCTCTAATGAAGCTGTTATGAGTATTCACAATTTTTTTTTTTTAGGATAGTCACACAGAGAGAGAGAGAGAGAGAGAGAGAAAGAGGCAGAGACATAGGCAGAGGGAGAAGCAGGCTCCATGCACCGGGAGCCTGACATGGGACTCGATCCCCGGTCTCCAGGATCGCGCCCTGGGCCAAAGGCAGGCAGTAAACTGCTGCGCCACCCAGGGATCCCAGTATTTACAAATATTAATGAATAAAAACTGCTTGTTTTTTTTTTTTTAAGATTTATTTTATTTATTTGACAGAGTGGAAGCATAAGCAGGGACAGCAGCAGGCAGAAGGAAGAGAAGCAGACTCCCAGCAGAGCAGGGAGCCTAACACCTGAGCCCAAGGCAGACGCTTAACCGACTGAGCCACTTAGGTGCCCAGTTTACCTTTAAAACATGTCTCATAAAATGAATGAATGAATGAATGAATGAATGAATAATAAATAAATAAATAAATGAAACAGGTCTCATTGCTGGACTTTTGAATTGTTTTAAAACATAACCTACTAGGGGATCCCTGGGTGGCTCAGCGGTTTCATGCCTGCCTTTGGCCCAGGGCGCGATCCTGGAGTCCCGGGATCGAGTCCCACGTCGGGCTCCCGGCATGAAGCCTGCTTCTCCTCTGCCTGTGTCTCTGCCTCTCTCTCTCTATGTCTATCATAAATAAATAAAAATAAAATAAAAAAACATAAGCTATTAAAACTCAAACTGTACTATTGTTGTGCATATAGCTTTAAATCAAAAGAATCTTTGCTGCCTTAGGGGGAAAAAAACTTCTCGGCTCCATTTTAGTTTTTTTATTAATAAAAGCTTAAATACTTATTTTTTCCATTTCATTAACCACTTTTACTCCCACTTCTATGTACATTTACATTCTCTTCACGTCTTGTGAATACTGCTTTAGGATAGAAATGTATAGGGCAACTCTGCAGCCCGGGTGGCTCAACGATTTAGCGCCGCCTTCGGACCAGGGCCTGATCCTGGATATAGGGATCGAGTCCCACGTCAGGCTCCCTGCATGAAGCCTGCTTCTCCCTCTGCCTGTGTCTCTGCCTCTCTCTCTCTCTCTCTCTCTCTCTCTCTCTCTCTCGGTCTCTCATGAATAAATGAATAAAATCTTTAAAAAAAAAAAAAAGGATACAAATGTATAGTTAGTTCTTTGTCATTTGCTTCCTGTATGATTAGGATCAGGGGGAAAAAATTTACTACACAATTTAGCTGTTGGGATTTTTTTTTTTTAAGATTTTATTTATTTATTCATGAGAGACGGGATCCCTGGGTGGCGCAGCGGTTTAGCGCCTGCCTTTGGCCCAAGACGCGATCCTGGAGACCCGGGATCGAATCCCACGTCGGGCTCCTGGAGCATGGAGCCTGCTTCTCCCTCTGCCTGTGTCTCTGCCCCTCTCTCTCTGTGACTATCATAAATAATTTTTTTAAAAAATTAAAAAAAAAATAATTAAAAAAATAAAGATTTATTCATAAGAGACACAGAAAGAGAGGCAGAGACACAGGCAGAGGGAGAAGCAGGCTCCATGCAGGGAGCCGGATGTGGGACTGGATCCCAGGTCTCCAGGATCAGGCCCAGGGCTGAAGGTCGCACTAAGCCACTGAGCCACCCGGGCTGCCCCAGCGGTTTGGATTTTTAACTAAAAAGCATACTTATATCCCTGCAATAACCAACAACAAAATAAAAGCTTAATAGGAAAAACGGTTTATGGTTTCCCTGTGCTCAAACTAGAGTGAATCCTCATTCAAAGATTCCCCATTTACAAATTTGCCTACTTGGTAAAATTTTTCTATAGCACCAAATCTTTGGCATCATTTGTAGAAGAGTAAAGAAAAACTTGAACTGACCCAGAGCTCAAGTTCCCATCTGAGGTCTAACCAGGCAATGCTCTGACTTCTTGTTTCAGCTCTCGTACTATAAAATGTCCTTTTTTTTAAAAAAAGATTTTATTTATTTATTCATAGAGACAGAGAGGCAGAGACACAGGCAGAGGGAGAAGCAGGCATCATATAGAGAGCCTGATGTGGGACTCGATCCAGGGTCTCCAGGGTCATGCCCGGGGCTGCAGGCGGCGCTAAACCACTGCACCACCAGGGCTGCCCCAAGTGTCCGTTTTGTAATCTACTAAGTGTCATGTTATTCACATTTTTGTGCTTTAAAAAAAAAAAAAAAATTCATGGCTTGGGACACCAGGCTTAGTGGCTGAGCCCTCTACCTTTTGGGCTCAAGTGGTGATCCTGGGGTCCTGGGACCAAGTCACCTGCAGAGAGAGCCTGCTTTGCCTTCTCCCTATGTCTCTGCCTCTATGTGTCTCTCATGAATAAATAAATAAAATCTTTAAAAAAAAAAAATTCATGGATTAAAATGGTCTCCAAGTGTTGTGAAGTGTTGTCTAGTGTTCCTAAGCTCTAAAAGGTTGTGATGGGGATCCCTGGGTGGCGCAGCGGTTTAGCACCTGCCTTTGGCCCAGGGCGCGATCCTGGAGACCCAGGATCAAATCCCACATCGGGCTCCTGGTGCATGGAGCCTGCTTCTCCCTCTGCCTGTGTCTCTGCCTCTGTGTGTGTGTGTGTGTGTGTGTGTGTGACTATCATAAATAAATAAAAGTTAAAATAAAATAAAATAAAATAAGATAAGATAGAATAAGATAAGATAAGATAAGATAAGATAAAATAAAATAAAATAAAATAAAATAAAATAAAATAAAATAAAATAAAATAAAATAAAATAAAATAAAATAAAATAAAATAAAATAAAATAAAATAAAAGGTTGTGATGTACCTTATAGAGAAAATACATTTAGATAGGTATGGTTCAGACATGTGCTGCCACTAGTGCTATCAGCCATGAATTCAATGATAATGGATCAACAATATGCATTAAATAAGGTATCTTTGAAAAGAAGCACAGATTATGTCTCAACTGGCTTTATGCAAATGTCACCAGAGGCTCACAGGAATCTGTGTATGTTTCCCCTAGGAACAACCATTTAGCATTTGCTAGTTCAGGGTCTGCAACTGCCATGAGTAACAAGAATCAACTGGAGTTGGAAACACTATTCAATGGGAAAAACAGAATTGGATGGGATAGAAAGTGAAAGAATGGTCTCATTCTCCTAATCTCTTTCAACTGCAGAACTCAAGTCATATCTTAGAAGCAAGTTCAAGATATACAGACAGCAAAGAGGCACCTGGCTGGCTCAGTCAGTTAAGTGTCTGCCTTCTGGTCAGGTCATGAACCCAGGGTCCTGGAACTGAGCCCCACATCTGACTCCCTGCTCAGGGGGAGCCTGCCACTACCCCTACTTGTGCTCGGTCTCAGTCTCTCTCTCTCAAATAAAATCTTTGGGGAAAAAAAAAGATAAACAGCAAAGTTGTACTATTCTAATACTATCCGTAACGTATCCACAGAACACCTAAGCCTTGATGGGTAGGGGATATAGTATTACTTAAGTACAAAGAACATGGGCAGCACGGGTGGCTCAGCAGTTTAGCGCCGCCCTCAGTCCAGGGCGTGATCCTGTAGGCCTGGGATCAAGTCCCACGTCGGGCTCCCTGCATGGAGCCTGCTTCTCCCTCTGCCTGTGTCTCTGCCTCTCTCTCTGCATCTCTCTGTGTCTCTTATGAATAAATAAATAAAATCTTAAAATAATAAAGTACAAAGAACAAGAAACTAAAGAAGCTAACTAGGACTCTATCTAAGACTCTGATACTTCCTTGCCTATGTTGGAGAAATTTTTGATACTTTGAACGAAGGAATAAGAAGATTAAGAACCACTAGGGGCGCTGGGTGGCTCAGCTGGTTAAGCTTCTGCCTTTGGCTCAGGTCATGATCCTGGGGTCCTGGGATTAAGCCATATATCCGGCTCCCTGCTCAGCAAGGAGCCTGTTTCTCCCTCTCCCTCTGCCCCTCCCTGCTGCTTGTGCCACTCACTCACTATCTCAAATAAATAAATAAATAAATAAATAAATAAATAAATAAATAATAAATAAATAAATAAAATATTTTTATAAATAATTTCAGAAAAACATTCTATGATTTAATAGGGATCAATGTAGCAAATAAAAAATTCTGTTTTGCAAAAATTCAGTCAAGTACACAGGCATAAGCAACCAGAGAAAAATAATTTCTGCACATCTGTAACATGAAATTTCATATAATCACTAAAAATCTTGAAATATTTTAAACAGGGCAGCCCGGGTGGCTCAGAGGTTTAGTGCTGCCTTCAGCCCAGGTTGTGATCCTGGAGACCCGGGATCAAGTCCCATGTCTGGCTCCCTGCATGGAGCCTGCTTCTCCCTCTGCCTGTGTCTCTGCCTCTCTCTCTCGTGTTCTGTGTCTCTCATGAAGAAATAAATAAAATCTTTAAAAATATATATTTTGTAAACAAACTGCACATGATCCAATGTTAACTGGAAAAATCAGATTGTGAAGGGACACCTGGGTGGCTCAGTGGTTGAGCATCTGCCTTCAGCTCAGGGCGTGATTGTGGGATCTGGGATCGAGTCCCATATTGGGCTCCCTGCAGAGCCCCTACCTTCCTCCGCTTGTGTGTCTGCCTCTCTCTCTCTCATGAATAAATAAATAAATCTTAAAAAAAAAAAATCAGACTGTGAATAACTACCATTACTTTAAAAGAACTGTATACTTTTGTGCAAAAGCCAAAAAATCGTGCTTGCTTCAGCAGTACATATACTAAAAGTGGACCAATACAGAGATTAGCATGGTCCCTGCATAAGAATGACATGTAAATTCATAAAATGTCCCATAAAGCAAAACAAAAGTCCCCCCAAAATGGGAAGAAACATAAAACAAAGGTAACAAAGCATGAGAGTTACAGTAAAATTTGGTTGTCTTATTTATACATTCAGTTTTTCCAAGCTATCACAACAGCCATGGATTACTATCGTAACAAGGTAGGAGTGTTTTTCTTTTTAAAACACTCTTTTGAAATCTCTAACTTTCCCAAATACTCTCAAAATCATTGTTAGTATATTCGTATACTGATGTTTTCAATTATTTTCGTTAATTTATGCTTACTTATTGTGCTCTATTCAGCAGTCTTTGCACGCTCAAAATATACTCTGTATAATCCTAGAAACATCACACTAGTAAAAAAAAACCACAGATCTATATATCTAAAATGCAAATTCCATATAAGCAAGGACTGAATGTTTTTAAGATTTTATTTATTTAAAGTAATGGGGAAGGGGCAAAAGGAGAGAAAGAAACAAGCTCCCCACTGAGCAGGAGGAGGTCAGAGCAGGTGGATCCCAGGACCCTGGGATCAGGATGTGAGCCAAAGTCAGACACTAATCAACTGAGCCACCAGCTCCCCAAGACTGAATGTCTTTCATCTCTATATTCCCAAAGCCTTGCACACAGCCTGGCACATGTAAAAATTGTCACAGGTCTATATTAAAATATATACTAAGAAGGTAGCCTGGGTGGCTCAGCGGTTTAGTGCCTGCCTTTGGCCCAGGATGTGATCCTGGGGTCCTGGGATAGAGTCCCGCATCAGGCTCTCTGCATGGAGACTGCTTTTCCCTCTGTGTCTCTGCCTCTCTCTCTCATGAATAAATAAAATCTTAAAAAAAAAAAAAAAAAAAAGAGGGACGCCTGGGTGGCTCAGCAGTTGAGCATCTGCCTTCAGCCCACCCAGGATGTGATCCTGAAGACCCAGGATCAAGTCCCACGTCGGGGTCCCTGCATGGAGCCTCCTTCTCCCTCTGCCTGTGTCTCTGCCTCTCTCTCTGTCTCTCATGAATAAATAAATAAATAAAATCTTAAAAAAAAAAGAAAAAAATCACTATTGGAACACCCAACAATACTTGTTACCTACAGGCTCCACCAATGAATGCTAAAATTACTGTGCAAAACCTTGAGAACAGTATATTGACATAATTTCAAAGTATCAAAAAAAAAACAAAACAAAACAAAAAAAAAACAAAAAAAAAACAAAGTATCTCCTCTAAGATACTTATTAATTACAAGGAAAAAATATTAACTATGCAATAGGGAGGATCAGCAAAGTATTGGCTCACAGAACATTAATTTTTCTGTTTCTATTACTACAGGGAATGAGCTAAGAGAATTTTCACCAAATTGAAAGGATATGTTCCAGATAGTCTAAACTTAAAATACAGCCTATGTGTTGCACATAAAAAATTAACATTTTGAGGAGGGGAGAACAATCCTTGAGATACACAAAGAGATGAAGCTCATTTGCCAGAATAACTGTAACAGAGACAATTAATGTAAAAGCCCTCAAGAGATAGGTCTTCTTCGTTAACACTCTTGGACAGAGAAAGCAAATGGTGATTTCAACTTCTACTCAATCAGACTGGCACAGCATAGGGGCTTCATTTGCTACTGAGATACTCCTGCAAGCATGTCTTTAAGAGTGTATGGGGGCACCTGGGTGGCTCTGTCGGTTAAAAGTCAGACTCTATTTCAGCTCAGGTCATGATCCCAGCATCCCGGGATGGAGCCTAGTGTTGGGCTCCCTAACTCAACAGGGAGTCTGCTGCTCCCTCTCCCACTGCCCCTTCCCCCAACTTGTGCACTCTCTCTAGTAAGTAAAAAAATATATTTTTTAAAAATACATAAAAATTTTACAAATAAAAAATTGAAAGTGTACATATAAAAAATTAAAACATAAGATGACTGCTCTAAATAAACAAGACTAAGGAAACAACCAAATGGAATATTAAAATTCAATCCTGCAGTTTGAAAAAAAACAGCTACCAAAGCAATTCGAATGTAGATCAGATATTATAATAGGGAATTACAACAAATTTTCTTAGATGTGCTACTGCATGTTGCTATTGCACGCTGAAGCATTACGTATCATGACGTCTGCAATTACTCTCAAATAGTTGAAAATACATATATACATACGTATGAATGCAGAGACAGAATATTATAGGTTGAATTACATCCCCCCCCCCCAACTCCGTATGTTGAATTCCTAACACTTAGTACCTTACTGGAGAATAGGGTCACTGCAGATGTTAATAGTTAAGATGAAGCCAAATGGACTAGGATGAGCCTGTAATTCAATAAATAGGATTGGTGTTCTCATAAAAAGGGGAAATTTGGACACATAAAGAATGGAGTCACACTGGTACAAGATAATCAACTACCAGAAACTAGGAGAGAGGCCTGGAACAGATCCTTCCCTAACATGTCCGAGGGAACAAGGCCCTACAGACATCTTGATCCCAGACACCTAATCTTTAGAACTATAAGACAATAAATGACTATTGTTTAAGCCACTCTATTATATATGGCAGCCCTAGAAAAATAATAGAAAAACAAAGTACAGCAAAATTGTTGCAAATGTTGAATCTAGGAGGCAAGTATATGGTAGTAACTTCTTTCACTTTTGTGTGTATCTAAAGGTTTAATACCTTAGAAATGTGTGAATACTGTTCTCTAGTAATCAACATTTTAGTAGCCATTGATAATACTTATCTAGTCAAGGGGCACCTGGCTGGCTTAGTTGGTGGAGCATGCAACTCTTGATCCCCCAGTTGCGAGTTTGAACCCCAGGTGAAGTGTAGAGATTTAAAAAATAAAATCTTAAAAAAAAATGACACCAAAAGCACAATGAACAAAAGAAAAAAATAGGTAAATTGGACATCATCAAAATTATTGTTCTGCTTCGATTACACCATCAAAAAAGTGAAAAGACAACCCACAGAATAAGAAAAATTTTACAAGGACGCCTAGGTGGCTCAGCAGTTGAGCGGCTGCCTTCAGCTCAGGGTGTGATCCCGGGATCCGAGATCGAGTCCCACATCGGGCTCCTTACAGGGAGCCTGCTTCTCCCTCTGCCTGTGTGTGTCTGCCTCTCTCTCTCTCTCTCTTTCATGAATAAATAAAATCTTTTAAAAAATAAAAGAAAAAAAAGAAAAGAAAAGAAAAGAAAGAAAATTCTGCAAATCATGTATCTGATAAGGGACCTACAGCATTTAGAATATACAAAGAACTCTGACAATTCAATAATAAAAGACAAACCAATTTTTTAAATGAGGAAAGTATCTGAAAAGAGATTTCTTTAAAGAAGATATATAAATGGCCAACAAGCATTTGAAAAGACGCTCAGGGGCAGCCCGGGTGGCTCGGCGGTTTAGCACCACCTCGCCACCTTCAGCCCAGGGTATGATCCTGGAGACCCGGGATCGAGTCCCAAGTCGAGTCCCAAGTCGGGCTTCCTGCATGGAGCCTGCTACTCCCTCTGCTTGTGTCTCTGCCTCTCTTCTCTCTGTGTGTCACTCATGAATAGATAAATAAAATCTTAAAAAAAAAAAAAAAAAAGGAAAAAAACAAATACTGGTGAGGATTTGGAGAAACTGGAACCCTCAAATACTGTTGGTGGGTCTGCGAAATAGCACAGTCTCTTGAGAAAAGTTTGGAAATTTCCTTAAATCCTAAACACAGAATTACCATAACACCCAGCAATTCCACTCCTAGGTTCCTCAAGAGAACCATAGAAGCATTATGTCTACAAAAAAACATACACACATGTTCATACCACCATTATTCATGATAACTAGAAAGTGAAAACAGGGGATCCCTGGGTGGCGCAGCGGTTTGGCGCCTGCTTTTGGCCCAGGGCGCGATCCTGGAGACCCGGGATGAAATCCCACATCGGGCTCCCGGTGCATGGAGCCTGCTTCTCCCTCTGCCTGTGTCTCTGCGCCTCTCTCTCTCTCTGTGACTATCATAAATAAATAAAAATTTTTAAAAAAAAATTTTTTTAAAAGAATTGAAAACAGGATCTTGAAGAGATATATGGACACCATGCTCATAGCAGCACTGTTCACAATAGCCAAAAGGTGGATGAGCCATGGATGAATGGATAACCATAATGTGAGATGTGCATACAATGGAATATTGTTCAGCTATCAAAGGAAGGACATCCCGTCACATGCTACAACATGGATGAACCTTGTGGACATTATGCTAAATGCAATAAGCCAGCCACAAAAAGAAATAATACATGATTTCAATCATGTGAGGTATCTAAAGTAGCCAAACTCATAGAAACATAAAGTGGAAGAGTGACTGCTACAGGCTGTAGGAGGGAGAAATAGGAAGTTGTTCTGTGAGTACGGAGCTTGTTTTGCAAGATGAAAAAAGTTTCCAAATCTGTGGCACAACAATATGAACATACTTAACACTACTGAACTGAATACTTAAGAATTGGTTAAGAAGATAAAATTTGGGGGGATTCCTGGGTGGCTCAGCAGTTTAGCGTCTGCTTTTGGCTCAGGGCGTGATCCTGGAGTCCCAGGATCCACTCCCACATCCGGCTCCCTGCATTGAGCCTGCTTCTCCCTCTGCTTGTGTATCTGCCTCTCTCTCTTTCTCTCTGTGTCACTCATGAATAAATAAGTAAAATCTTAAAAAAAAAAAAAAAAAGGCAGCTGGGTGGTTCAGTGGTTAAGTGCCTGCCTTTGCCTCAGGTCATGGCCCTGGGGTCCTGGGATCGGAGGCCTGCATCAAGCTTCCTGCAGGGAGCCTGCTTCTTCCTCTGCCCCTCTCTCTCATGAATAAATAAAATCTTTTAAAAGGGGGGGGGGGTGATGTTCTTAAGGGAAAAGGTGCATGACATCCATGACTTTAGATGGTTCAGAAAAAAATACAAGGGATGGGAGAAAGGAAGGGATGGAGGGAAGGAGGGAAAAGCAAATGTGACAAAATGTTAATAAGTGAATAGTGATGAAAAGCATATGGGAGTTTTTTGTACTATCATTCCAACAACACTCTGTAAGTTTGTATTTATTTCAAAATTTAAAAGTTTAAAATATGAAAAGCGGAAACTTTTTTTTACAGAAAACAGCTAATAAGTGTAAATAACAGAGTTAGAAAACCCCCAATGAAACAAATGACTGGACCAACGATAATAATCAACCACTAGGTGAAAGGGAAAATGTACTTTTACAATGAAGAAATCTGGCGGGCATCACACTAAGCAAGGAAACTTAGCATTGTAAACAATGGGGCAAACTAACATGTGGCAGTTTCCACCACCTTATTTATGGATCCTCACTAGCAGGAGGAGAACCAGACATTCTGTTGTTCCTGATGTATGACAATATAAATTATATGTTATCACCTATAAAGTATCTGTGCCAAACACATTTGACCCAAATTTAATCAAGCCTCTCTAGACCTAACTTCCATCCTATAGGAAATAAAAGGAATTAACGAAACCAGTTAAAAGACATTTTAAGCATTCAATCAGAAAATTCGTAACGTGTAACACTGCTGACTTTTTGTCAATGCTAGGGCAGCCCGGGTGACTCAGCGATTTAGCACCACCTTGGGCCCAGGGTGTGATCCTGGAGACTCAGGATCAAGTCCCACGTCCGGCTCCCTGCACGGAGCCTGCTTCTCCCTCTGCTTGTGTCTCTGCCTGTGTCTCTCATGAATAAATAAAATCTTAAAAAATAAAAAATTCAACGCCAGAGACTTAATGCTAATTACCTTAGGCATAATAAGGTAATAAGGTATGCCTTAGATATTATGTTTTTAACGTTGCCTTCAGTTGGGCAGCCCAGGCGGCTCAGCGGTTCAGCGCTGCCTTCAGCCCAGGGCATGATCCTGGAGACCCAGGACCCAGTTCCACATCAGGCTTCCTGCATGGAGCCTGCTTCTCCCTCTGCCTAGGTCTCTGTCTCTCTCTCGGTCTCTCATGAATAAATAAATAAAATCTTTAAAAAAAAAAAAATACTGCCTTCAGTGGAGTCTGGTTTAAAATTAAAAAGTGTGGAAGAATTTAATTTTTAAATTTTTTTAAGATTTTTATTTATTTATTCATGAGAGACAGAGAGAGGCAGAGACACAGGCAGAGGGAAAAGGAGGTTCCTCATAGGGAGCCCAATGCAGAACTCGATCCTGGGACCCAGATCACACCCCAAGCTGAAGGCAGATGCGCAACCGCTGAGCCACCCAGGCGTCCCATTCTTTTAAGATTTTTTTAATTTTCTTATTCATGCGAGACACACAGAGAGGCAGAGACATAGGCAGAGGGAGAAGAAGGCTCCCTGCAGGGAGCCCCATGTGGGACTTGATCCAGGCTCAACTACTGAGCCACCCAGGCATCGCAAGAATGACATAATCTTAAAGAGATACATCATGAGATTTTTTTTTTTTTTTTTTTTTTTTTATCTATTTATGATAGTCACAGAGAGAGAGGGGCGCAGAGACACAGGCAGAGGGAGAAGCAGGCTCCATGCACCGGGAGCCCGACGTGGGACTCGATCCCGGGTCTCCAGGATCGCGCCCTGGGCCAAAGGCAGACGCCAAACCGCTGCGCCACCCAGGGATCCCACATCATGAGATATTTAGGGGACAAAGAGCATGATATGTGCTACTTAAATTCAATTGATTGTTGGAGGAGGAGGTAGATAGAGGGCTAAAGCAAATGGTTAACTGTTAGTAACAGGTAAATCTACATGAAATTAATAGGTGTTCATTCTTGCAACTATTCTGGATGTTTGCAATTTCACATAAAAGATGGGGGGAAAGTTAACAGAATATTCTACATACAAAGAAAGGGAAATTGGGGCAGCCCAGGTGGCTCAGCGGTTTAG
Source organism: Canis lupus dingo (assembly GCF_003254725.2). Taxonomy (NCBI): domain Eukaryota; kingdom Metazoa; phylum Chordata; class Mammalia; order Carnivora; family Canidae; genus Canis; species Canis lupus. The sequence continues at coordinate 23,653,425 of NC_064261.1, read as the reverse complement.
CGCCGCCTTCAGTCCAGGAAGTGATCCTGATCCTGGAGACCTGGGATGGGATCAAGTCCCATGTCAGGCTGCCTGCATGGAGCCTGCTTCTCCCTCTGCCTGTGTCTCTGCCCCCTCCTCCACACACCTCTCTGTCTCTCATGAATAAATAAAATCTTTAAAAAGGGGGGGGGGGATTGTCCCTTAAAAGTATCTTACTAAGTGGGACAGAGAATACAGCAGGTGCCTGTAACAAACTCAGCCTCAGCACAGTTTTGCACTTATCATCCCACCCAAGGAACTACTCAAAACAGGTAAGGCATTGTGCCAAGTACTACAGGGCACAAAGTAACAGGAGACAACCACACACACCCTAGGCTAACTGGAGAGAGGAGTTACAAATAAGGGAAAAGTCACTTAAGACCTCATTAATGGTATGATATTTAGCTGGATTTTGAGGAATGGATATGATATGAATGGTCTGAGAGGAGGGAGACAAGCAAAGAGCTCTCAAGTAAAGGCTAAGGAGCAGAAATAAACCAGATCTGTGTGAAAACGGATCTCAGCAGTTATGAGGAAAGGTTCTGTAGAAAACCCACTTATTCCATCATTTCTCAATTTTTATACTGCCTAGCTTTATGAATACAAAAATATAAGGCAATGAGGGCTCCTAGGTGGCTCAGTGGGTAAGCATCTGCCCTTTGGCTTGGGTCATGATGCCGGGGTCCTGGGATTGAGTCCCGCACTGGGCTCCCCACGAGGAGCTTCCTTCTCCCTCTGCCTATGTCTCTGCCTCTCTATGTCTCTCATGAATGAATCTTAAAAAAAAAATATATATATATATATATATATATATATATAATATGAAAATGAAGTATCTGCCTTCAAAGAGGCTCACAAAGTAGTGAAGATACACAATCAAAATGCATTAATTAGAGATATGCACAAAATGCTTTAATAACACAGGGAACAGAATAGCTTACCAGAGGAATGAGACTAAATATTTAACAAAGATATTTGAGTTAATCTTTAAAAAACTGAAAAGGGGGGAGGGGAGACAAAAAGGTGACAGGAGTCAAAGGTACAAACTTCCAGTTAAAAATAAGCCATGGAGATGTAACATACAACATAGTGACTATAGTTAATAATACTATATTGCATATATGGAAGTTGCTAAGAGAGGAAATCTTAAAAGTTATCAAAAGAAAAAGATTCGTGACTGTTTCGCGACGGATGTTAACTACATTTATTGAAGCCATCATTTTACAATATATACAAATATTGAATCATTATGTTGTATACTTTGAACTATTATGTTACCTGTCAATTATACCTCAAAAAAAAAAAAAAAAGAAAGAAAATGACCTCGCCAATTAAATTCAAGTCACAGGAAGAAAAAAATGCCAAAATTTACTAAATGCTTACTACCTATCACTCTTTCATCTCAGAAATAATCATTGTAAACATTCTTACACATAAGGAAATTGAAGTTCAGAGTTTAATTAACTGACCCAATATAAAAAAAGCTGGTTAGTCGTGAGCTTGCTTGCTTATTTATTTATTTATTTATTTATGATAGTCGCACAGAGAGAGACAGAGAAGCAGAGACACAGGCAGAGAGAGAAGCAGGCTCCATGCACCGGGAGCCCGACGTGGGACTCGATCCCGGGTCTCCAGGATCACGCCCTGGGCCAAAAGCAGGCGCCAAATCGCTGCGCCACCCAGGGATCCCTGAGCCTCACATTTAAGCCTGTCTGCAGGGATCCCTGGGTGGCTCAGTGGTTTAGTGCCTACCTTCGGCTCAGGGCGTGACCCCTGAGTCCCGGGATCGAGTCCCACATCAGGCTCCCTGCATGGAGCCTGCTTCTCCCTCTGCCTGTGTCTCTGCCTCTCTCTGTATGTCTCTCATTAATAAAAAAAATAAAATCATTAAAAAATACAAATAAATAAATAAATAAATAAAATAAACCTGTCTGCAGCTGAAAGCCATGACCTTTCTAATACTATTATAAGCTCTCAAACTATGACTATACAGTACAATACAAACATTATGAAGTCAGCCCTCCACCAAAAAATATTACTAAAATGTTCAAGGACCAGAAAGGAGGAGAGTAACGTGCGTACGACTTTCCAACACACTTAAGAGTTTCTGCGTCTAGAACCAATTCAAGTCTTTTGCAATGGGAACAGAAACGTTACCAGAGTGTGTTCAAAGAGAAAAGGTGTTTTTTTTAATTTATTTATTTTTTAAGATTTTATTTACTCATTCATGAGAGAGGCAGAGACACAGGCAGAGGGAGAAGCAGGCTCCATCCAGGATCACGTCCTGGGCTGAAGGCGGCGCTTAAACCGCTGAGCCACCCTGGGCTGAAGGCAGCGCTAAACCGCTGAGCCACCGGGACTGCCCATGTTCCAAGAGAAAAGTTTTTAACCTATGTCACTGTCAAAGACCCAAAAAAAAAAAAGGGGGGGGGGCATTTTTAAGCATTAAAACTATGGCCTGGCAACTTACTTGTCACACAACATATTACAGCAACAGAGAAACCTTCACCATTCCACCAAAAATAATAATTAATAAATGAATGAATGAATGAATGAATGAATGAATGATCGATCCCTGGGTGGCTCAGCGGTTTGGTGCTGGGCTTTGGCCCAGGGCGCGATCCTGGAGACCCGGGATCGAGTCCCACGTCGGGCTCCCGGTGCATGGAGCCTGCTTCTCCCTCTGCCTGTGACTCTGCCTCTCTCTCTCTCTCTCTCTCTCTCTCTATATATATATATATATAATGAATAAATAAATTTTTAAAAAATCTTTAAAAAAAATAAATGAATGAATGAGTAAATAATCAAACAGACATAACATCTTACAAGCAAAAATTTCAACACAAATAAAATCTTGGAATATGGGATCCCTGTTGGCTCAGCGGTTTAGCCTCTGCCTCTGGCCCAGGGCACGATCCTGGAGTCCCGGGATTGAGTCCCGCATCGGAATCCCTGTGTGGAGCCTGCTTCTTCCTCTGCCTGTGTCTCTGCTTTTCTCTCTCTCTCTCTCTCTCTCTCTGTCTCTCTCATGAATAAATAAGTAAAATCTTAAAAAAAAAAAAAAAATTGGGATATTTGACAGAAAACTAAGACAATCCAGAATCTTAAAACAACAAATCTGCAATGCTTAAACAAGTGGTAAGTTCATGACATTTAAGTAAATATATGTTGGTAATGAAAATTTCTAGCCTACAATTACTACTTTATCTAAAAACAGTCGTAAAAATCCTAATTTTTTTGCTAAGCAATTTCAAAAGGATTCCATATATATTCATAAGTGACTTTCACCAGTATTTGTCAATATAGTCATAGTTTTAAAACTTTACTATAACTTTACTTCCTTATTCAGAAATATGAAAGTTTGAACTTGGACAATAAATAACGTGTTTTTCCCAAAGTAATGTGAGAAATATGGAGTTATTACTTAACAAAAAAAAACTATGAATAAGCATCGTAAGTGGCTAGTAAAAGAGTAATTAAAGCCTTAGGTCAAGATAAAACTGTGATGGCAAAAATCGGACCTTGGACATTTTAATATTTTTCACCAACCAAAGAATTCAAGTCATCAACATCATAGATAAAGATTTGCAACTAAATCATTATGATGTAAGGCCAACTTTCTACCAATATTCTTACCACGTGTAAGAAAAATTAAATTTTTCCGTCAATTTCAATAAGATAGACTACAGAACTTCAAGCTCTGCACAAACTCAAACTGGTACCGTACTTTATATTCTAGGCAAGGAGACCAATTAAAACGTGCAAAAGTATCTTAGGGTAATTAAAAATGGGCGTCAACTGCAATTAAGAGGTGCACCTGCGTGGCTCAGGAGGTTAAGCATCTGCCTCCGGATCCTGAGATGCAGCCCCACGTGGGGCTCCCAGCTCAGCGAGGAGTCTGCTTGTCCCTCTACTTCTCCCTCTGCCCCTCCCCCTATGCTGTCTCAGTCTCTCTCAAATAAAATCTTTTAAAAATGCAATTTAAAAAAATAAATTAAAAAAAAATAAAAATGCAATTAAGATTAAGAAAAGGAAAATGCCACCGTGGGAACAATTAACATGCTTCGTTTTAACAGTCTCTAAAAGTTGTTTGAATTAAATAGTTCTACCACTGACTGCATCACTTTCAACAGGCAAAAAATACTGCGTGCGCTAGATCTCCAGAGTGTACTTAAAAGTCAACTCAGCGCTCCCAAGAGGTATTCCTTTAATACGGGGTTTTTTGTTCATACTCAGATGTCTTCCAAAGTTCCTGAAGAGTTAACTTGAAGTCATCTATCTGTGCAGAAATTACTTCTAAACATTCATGATGGGTTTTCCACAAGTAATAGTAACTTTTCCGATCTGATTTAAAGAGATCCAATTACGGAATTCCCTATCAACCTACCTTCCTCTTTCAACGGAACAGTTACTAACCACAAGGGTTACAACCACTTAGTATCAATATTTATTTTCTTTTCTAAAAATAAAGTTTTCTAAGATCCTAAATATCTGGTTGTCAGAAAGCAACTTATTAAAACCGGAGAGGCGGACGGAGTTAGCGAAGGGGCACCGGCAGTAGCATGTTTAAAGCAAACAAAACAGGAACGTAACTTTTCCAGAGGAGAGTTTCTGCTTGTCAAACTATGGGGTTCTCCCTGTTACAAACACCAGTTTCAAGCGACGGTAATACCGAGACTAAACCTGCCGCTGCTTCACAGGTTTCGCATGAACTTCCCGAGACCCCTTGAAACCACATTTCCATTCACTTCTCGGCTCAATCCCCTCCACTCCCGCCCCAAGTCTCCATTTAACGCGTTTCCCTTCTCCAAACTTCACGTCTTATCCGTGGCCTACCCTACTGACGTCTCGTCGCCACCAGTTCCCAGTTAAGGGCCTTAGTCCTACTTGCCCCCTTCTTACCCGGCCTGCCCCGAGCCTCCAGCTCCCTCCCCTAGAGCTCGGACCAGCCTCAAGGGCCCTCCCGACCACAATCCTCCGGCTCACCCAACCTGTCCCCAGGCGCCCCTCCAGGCCCCCAAAGCACGCAACGGCCGAGCTTGAAAATGGCGGAAAGTGCCTCCGCCTGCTGCGGGCTGGGGGTGCCGTGCCGCAGCTGCACTCACCCTCCGGCGCTGAGCAGAGCTCCTAATGAACGGTGAACGAAGGGTTCGTCTTCACTGTCGGGAACGTCTCTCCCGCCCGGCCTCTTCCCTCCGCCCCTCTCAATCCCTCTCCTCCAAAGCAGCAGCCGCCATCTTCCCCTACGAGCCACCGAGCGCACGCCCTAGCGTCATCGCGCACCGTCGAACGTCATACGTCATGCGCGCCTGGGGCGCCTAGCTCCGTCGGCCTCCATCTGCGCAGGTGCATAGGTAAGGGGCGGGGCCGAGCCAGGTCCCCACGCGGCTTCGCTGAGTGCTCCCTTTGTTCCCGCGGAGAGGAAGTCCGCGCTGCCTCCGGAGGAGGGCTGAGGCCTTCTGACTTTCTTTACACCGTGAGCTAAACTTCATGCTCTGAAAGACACCTGGATTTTCAAAATTTGAATAAGAAACTTGTTGGCGGGCGGTGTGGCAGTGACCGTGTATGGCCCAGCCCACCGAGAGTGAAATTGTGGGCAAGGCACCTGGCCTTGCCGAGTCTAAGCGTGGATGAAATTGGGGCTCCTACGGCGTTTTGAACATTTTAAAGATTTTATTTATTTATTTGAGGGAGAGTGGGAGAGGGATCACAGAGAGGGAGGAGCGGACTGCGCAGGGAGCTGCTTGGACCCCAGCACCTGGAGAGCATGAGCTGAGCTGAAGGCAGACGCTTAACTGACTCCAGACGCCCCTATTTTAAGCATTTTTTGAAAGATTTTACTCATTTGTTCATGAGAGGCAGAGGGAGAGAAGCAGGCTCTCCTCTGAGAAGGAGCCCATGCGGGGCTCAATCCCGGAGGCCCTGAACTAAAGGCAGGTGCTAAAGGGACTGAGCCACCCAGGTACCTATTTTGAGCATTTAAATGAATGCACTTAGTTTAGTCAAGCAGGAAGTTGGAGTTTACATTACCTGAAGCAAATCGTGCCTGTAGGTTATCTCCTTTCCTCAGAGGCTGACCAAGTTATAAAAACTGAGTCATATGCGACAACCACTTTGGAAAACTAACCGTGTCTGTTCAAGTTAAGTTTATACTCACCTGCTACCCAGCAGTTACAGTGCAATTGGAGTGCGTGCATTCATCTACCTGTGGCTTATACAAAAGTCTTCATAGCAGCTGTGATCAGAGTAATCAATCACTGGTAATCCAAATGTCCATCAGTAGTTTTGCCAGTAAATGGGTTGTATTGCGGTCCTACAGTGAACTACACAGCCACATGAAATAATTACTGATAGACACAACTATCACAGGCAGTTACATAGGGCACAAAAGAGGACACTGGACGATCCCTTGGTTTTTTTTGTTGTTTTTTTTTTTAAGATGTTATTTATTCATGAGACACAGAGAAGCAGACACACAGAGAGAGAAGCAGGCTTCATGCAGGGAGCCCGATGCGGGACTCAATCCTGGGTCTCAGGATCACGCCCTGGGCGGAAGGCAGACGCCCAACCACTGAGCCACCCAGGCGTCCCTCCATTTTTTATAAGGTTCAGAAATGTATGACTTCCAAACAAGTTGTCTTCTAAGTTTTGGGAAATAATACAGCAATATGAATCAAGGATTTTAAAGTATTGGGGAGCCTGACCATCTCTATTGGTAGAACATGCAACTCTTGATCTCTGGGTCATGAGTTTGAGCCCCACTGTGGGCAGAGAGATGACTTAAGAAAGTTTCAGGGACACCTGGGTGGCTCAGCGGTTGAGCATCTGCCTTCGGCTCAGGGCGTGACCTGGGGTCCCAGGATCGAGTCCCACATCAGGCTCCCTGCATGGAGCCTGTTTCTGTCTCTGCCTCTCTCTCTGTCTCTCGAGAAATAAAAATAAAAGATTTGCTTTTAAAAAATAAAAAAGTTTCGGGATCCCTGGGTGGCGCAGCGGTTTAGCGCCTGCCTTTGGCTCGGGGCGCGATCCTGGAGACCCGGGATCGAATCCCACGTCGGGCTCCCGGTGCATGGAGCCTGCTTCTCCCTCCGCCTGTGTCTCTGCCTCTCTCTCTCTCTGTGTGTGACTATCATAAATAAATAAAAATTAAAAAAAAATAAAAATAAAAAAATAAAAAAGTTTCAAATAAATAATAAAAAAAGTTTCAGCCTGGGTGGCTCACAGTTTAGCGCCTCCTTCGGCCCAGGACGTGATCCTGGAGACCTGGGATCGAGTCCCACGTCAGGCTCCCTGCATGGAACCTGCTTCTCCCTCTGCCTGTGCCTCTGCCTCTGTGTGTGTGTGTGTGTGTGTGTGTGTGTGTCTTTCATGATTAAATAAATAAAATCTTTCAAAAAAAAAGAAAGTTTCAAAATTAAAGACTTTTATAGGCAGATGGGAGTGGGAAGACGGAAGTTATACTAGACACAAGCTAGATTAGGGCGTCATGCCCCAGGCCAAAGGCAGACGCTCAACTGCTGAGCCACCCAGGCATCCCTAAATAAATCATTAAAAAAAAAAAAAAGTAGATTGGGGTTTTGTTTGTTTGTTTTGTTTTTGTTTTTTTTAAAAAGGTACATTGTTATAGTAAGATCACTTTGCTTTAGAGGATGGCAGGAGTCTATCAGGCCAATTACTTAACTAGTGCTGATTAGGTGATTCCTGATTAACTGGTTAAGATCCCATTTCTGGGAGAGCCAAAATTATGTTGTCTTGTTTTTGTGATGTGGGGCTAAACATAAATGACTCCAATTATGGTGGTCTTGTTCTTAACACTAGGATATGTGAGAGTGTATATACCCCTAAAAGAATATGGTAGAGTGGGAATGGGAGGAGCAGGGATGGGTGGTATGGAGGAACTCATAACTCAGTCACCAAACCACTATTTAAGCAATAAATAGTACTGCCCTGCATATTCTCTAACTTCCAGGTACAGAATAAACCAGTCCTCAAAGAGTCCCTTGCAGTACAACAATTTGAGTTCCATATGGTTAAGTGTAGGATAGGATGACAGGAACCCTGAAGGAAAGGCAGGATTCTCACCAGCTGAAGTGGGAGAATGGAGACAGGAAAGTGACCCTCAGTAGTCTACCCTTAAGTAGGGTTCTAAAAGAAAAGTGACAAGCAAGTGGTCCATTCTAGATATTATAACTACAAGTGATAGGGAAGGCATTCAAGCATAATAAAGTGTCCTGATCCTTGAAAATTCTTAAGATGTGCTGCATTAAAATATCAATCTAGTAATAACTAAAAGCTATTCATATTCATACCACTAATCATGCAAGTCCTGCTGGGAAAATTATTTTTTTTAATTGACTAGGAGATAGACTACAAGTATGCAAACAGTTATATTCTATAGAATTCTATACAAGTGATCTACTGTCTCCAAAAAAGTTATTTTTTTAATAAATTGTATTTATTCATGAGAGACACAGAGAGAGAGGCAGAGAGAGAAACAGGCTCCACACAGGGAGCCCGACATGGGACTCGATCCCAGGTCTCCAGATCAGGCCCTGGGATGAAGGCGGTGCTAAACCGCTGAGCCACCAGGGCTGCCCTCCAAAAAAGTTATTAAAGAATAGAGGCATTGAGGCACTTTGCTGGCTCTGTTGGTAGAAAACACTTCTTTATCTTGGGGTTGTGAATTGGAGCCCAACAGTGGGCATACTTTAAAAAAAAAAGGGCGGGGGGACAGCCCCGTTGGCTCAGGGATTTAACGCTGCCTTCAGTCCAGGGCGGGATCCTGGGGACCCAGGATCCAGTCCCATGTCGGGCTCCCTGCATGGAGCCTGCTTCTCCCTCTGCCTGTGTCTCTGCCTCTCTCTCTCGCTCTCCCTGAATGAATAAATAAATAAATCTTTAAAAAAAAAAAAAAGAATAGATCTCTGAGGCATTAACAGTACAATGAAAATTCATGTTAATGAGCTTCAATTAGTAAGGTATTATATTTTATTTTTAAAGTTTTATTTATTCTCATGAGAGACAGAGAAAGAGAGAGAGGCAGAGACACAGGCAGAGGGAGAAGCAGGCTCCATGCAGGGAGCCCGACGCGGGACTGGATCCCAGGTCTCCAGGATCAACGCCCTGGGCCCAAGGCAGATGCTCAACCACTGAGCCACCAGGGGATCCCCTAGTAAGGAATTTTAAGCAGAATTAGTGCAGGTGGAAATTAGTAAAATGTAACAGCATTATTTATATAGACTTTTCAGCTCTAAATTCCATATCTCTAGTAATAAGAATGTATCTTTACCTCCTGGTATAGAGAGGATACCTTTCACATGGGAGATTTATTTCCTATTTTCTGGAGACAAAGGGGCATCAGAGTTCTTTTTGGATTGGCCATTTAAGTAATTTTATTTATTTTTTTAAATACTTTATTTATTTATTTATTCATGATAGAGAGAGAGAGGCAGAGACACAGGCAGAGGGAGAAACAGGCCCCATGTAGGGAGCCCGATGTGGGACTCGATCCCAGGATTCAGGATCATGCCCTGGGATGAAGGCAGGCACTTAAACCGCTGAGCCACCCAGGCTGCCCAAGTAACTTTTATTTTAAATGGTCAGTGCATGGAACACCTGGGTGGCTCAGTCAGTTAAGTGTCTGTCTTCAGCTCAGGTCATGATTTCAGGATCTGGATGGAGCCCCACGCTGGGCTCCCTGCTCAGTGGGGAAGCTGCTTATCCCTCTCCTTCTGCCTGCAGTCCCCCTGCTTGTACTCTCTCTTTCTGTCAAACAAATTAATAAAATATTTTTAAAAATTACAAAATAAAATCAGTATGCCAGGGCATGTGGCTGGTTCAGTCCATTAAGCATCTAATTGTTGGGCAGACCGGGTGGCTCAGCGGTTTAACAATGCCTTCAGCCCAGGGTGTGATCCTGGAGACCAAGGATCGAGTCCCACATTGGGCTCCTTGCATGGAGCCTGCTTCTCCCTCTGTGTCTCTGCCTCTTTCTGTGTGTCTCTCATGAATAAATAAAATCTTTTTTTTAAAAAAAGCATCTGACTCTTAATTTCTGCTGTAGTCTTAATCTCAGGGTAGTGAGGTCAAGCCCTACTTTGGGCTCCATCCTGGGCATGGAGCCTACTTAAAAAAATAAGTAGGGGCATCTGTGTGGTCCAATTAAGCCTCCGACTCTTTTTTTTTTTAAGATTTTTATTTATTTATTCATGAGAGACACAGAAAGAGAGAGACAGAGGGAGAAGCAGGCTCCATCCCAGAACTCCAGGATCATGCCGAGCCAAAGGCAGAAGCTGAACCGCTGAGCCACCCAGGCGTCCCTGCTTTTTTTTTTTTTTTTTTAATGGCTGAATATCCTTAAGGGGGAAAGGGAGGAAAGAGGGAAATAGATAATACAAGTTGGCTAGGTGATAAATGAGTGAGAGTTCCTTATGTCATTCTATTATTGTGTGTATTTGAGATTAGTTTTATTCCATTTTTTTTAAAGATTTTATTTATTTATTCATGAGAGACAGAGAGAGGCAGAGACATAGGCAGAGAGAGAAGCAGGCTCCATGCAGGGATCCTGATGTGGGACTCGATCCCAGGACTCCCGGATCACGCCCTGGGCCAAAGGCAGGCGCTAAACCACCGAGCCACCCAGGGATGCCCTCGCCTGACATTTTCTTTAAAAAAAAAAAAAAGGTTGGGATCCCTGGGTGGCGCAGCGGTTTAGCACCTGCCTTTGGCCCAGGGCGCAATCCTGGAGACCCGGGATCGAATCCCACGTCGGGCTCCCGGTGCATGGAGCCTGCTTCTCCCTCTGCCTATGTCTCCGCCTCTCTCTCTCTCTCTCTGTGACTATCATAAATAAATAAAAATTTAAAAAAACAAATGGTTGAGGGGCACTTGGGTGGCTCAGTCAGCTAAATGTGTGCCTTCAGTTCAGGTCATGATCCCAGAGTCCACTCCCAGCCTGGAAAGGAATCTGCTTCTCCCTCTCCCTCTGCCTCTCCCCCAGCTTGTACTCTCTCTTGTCACTCTCTCTCAAATAAATTAAAATCTTTAATTAATTAATTAATTAACTAATTAATAAAAGGCTGAGGGGCATCTGGGTGGCTCAGTCAGTTATGTGTCTACCTTCAGCTCAGGTCTTGTTCCCTGGGTCCTGGGATCGAGTCCTACATCAGGCTCCCTGCCTGGCAGGGAGTCTGCTTCTCCATCTCCCTCTGATCCTCCCTCTTGCTCATGCTCTTGTGCTCTCGTGCTCTCTCTCTCTCAACTGAATAAAAAAAATAATAAAATTAAAAATAAAAAAAAATTTTAAACTCTTTAAAGAATAAAAAAAGTAGAAGTTTGAATAATTATCTCATGAATGGGGGAGCTTTAAGTAGTCTCTCCACTCAACTAAAGTCTCTAAATTAAATACCAAAAGTAATGTATATAGTTTCTTTAAATATACAGTTCTGAAGTTTTGAGAAAACAAAAATCCACGTTAGAATACCACATACACAACTACAGATTTGGCCTACAAAGCATGCCAGGGGAAAAGAACACTGGACCTCATGTCAATAGGCCTGAATCAGAGTATTGATTCTACCACCCGGTGAATTGATGTTGGTCTCTATTGCTTCCACTGCAATGTGTTTTTTTTTTGTTTTTTGTTTTTTTTTTAGATTTTATTTCTTTATTCATGAGAGACACACACACACAGAGAGAGAGAGAGAAAGAGGCAGAGACACAGGCAGAGGGAGAAGCAGGCTCCATGGAGGGAGCCCGATGTGGGAATCGATCCTGGAACTCCAGGATCAAGCCCTGGGCCAAAGGCAGGCACTAAGCCGCCGAGCCTCCCAGGGATCCCTCCACTGCAATGTGTTAAAGAAAAAAAAAAAAAAAAAAAAAGGAGGGGCACCTGGGTGGCTTAGTTAAGTGTCTGACTCTTGATTTTGGCTCAAGACATGATCTCAAGGTTGTAGAATCAAGCCCCACATCAAGCTCCTCTCTCAGTATGGGGTCTGGTTGTCCCTCTCCCTCTGCTCCTCCCCCTGCTCTCTCTAATAAATAAAATAGAAAGAAAAAAGAAAAGAAAAGAAAAGAAAAGAAAAGAAAGAAAGAAAAGAAAAGAAAAGAAAAAAAGAAAAGAAAAAAAGAAAAGAAAAAAAGAAAAGAAAAGGAGAGACAACATGCCAAAAATGGAGTTGCTTGTGCTAAGCTCCGCATCAGCAAACCAAGATGTAGTATCTAAACTAATTGTAATTTCAGCCTTTCCCAGGAACTTTAACCAGTCAATTGGAGTTACCTGATCAGCTCTGGTGAGGTCATCTACATGATAGACACCTACTCTTCCTACAAAGGAAAGTGACCTTGCCTGAAACAACCCACTCTTTGCTAGAAACTTACTTTTTTCTATCCTCTTCTGCTCATAAAAGCCTCCCATTTTGTTCAGCTCTCCAGAGCTCCATTCTGTTTGCTAGATGGGATGCTGCCTGATTCATCAATCATGAGTAAAGCCAATTAGGTCTTTTTTTTTTTAAGATTTTATTTATTTATTCATGAGAGACACAGAGAGAGGGAGAAAGAGGCAGAGGGAGCAGGCTCCATGCAGGGAGCCTAATGTGGGACCTGATCGCAGAACTCTAGGATCATGCCCTGGGCGGAAGGCAGATGCTCAACCACTGAGCCATTAGGCATCCCCAATTTGGTCTTTAAATTTAAGAAGTTGAGGGGATCTGTGCGTGGCTCAGCAGTCCCCATCTTCCCATAAATTGTCTTCTCTCCCTTAGAAGTTGAAGACCTACCTCTACCCTCTTCTCCTTAGTTCAGGATGGCATATAAGTCTAAGCTGCCTGACTGTGGGTCTAATTTTTTCCTTTTTTTTTAAGATTTATTTATTTATTTATTTATTTATTTATTTATTTATTTATGATAGACATAGAAAGAGAGCACAGACACAGGAGGAGGGAGAAGCAGGCTCCATGCTGGGAGCCCGACGTGGGACTTGATCCCGGGACTCCAAGATGGCACCCTGGGCCAAAGGCAGGCACTAAGGAGGAAGAAGCAGGCTCCATGCCGGGAACCTGACGTGGGACTTGATCCCAGGACTCCAGGATCGCGCCCTGGGCCAAAGGGAGGCACTAAACCACTGAGCCACCCAGGGATCCCCTAATTTTTTTTTTTTTTTATGGCTCTATGCCTGGGGCATCTGGGTGGCTCAGTGGTTGAGCGTCTGCCTTTGGCTCAGGTTGTGATCCTGGGGTTCTGGGATTGAGTCCTGCATCAGGCTCCCCCACAGGGAGCCTGCTTCTCCCTCTGCCTGTGTCTCTGTTTCTGTGTGTGTCTCATGAATAAATAAAATTAAAAAAAAAAAAAAAACTTTAAATGGCCCTATGCCCAATGTAGGGTTTGAACTCAGGACCCTAAGATCAAGATTGCATACTTTACTTACTGAGCCAGCTAGTGCCCTGCCCTGTGTGGATCTCAGATTCTTATGGGGCTCCTTTACATATGTAATTAAATTCATTTTTCTCTTGTTAATCTGTCTTCTGTTAATTTAATTAAGAGGCCAGCCAAAAGGGTAAAGAAAAATTTTTTCTTCCCCTACAGGTATCATTTTAGTCCAGATATAGGTAGACTGTTCCTGCAGTCTAGTTAAAAATAGCTTTACATTTCTAAGGGTTTAAAAAAAAAAAGAAAGACTAACAATATGTGACAGAGAACATATGTAATCCGCAAAGCCTGAAATACTCTCTGACCCTTTTTTTCTCTGACCCTTTATAGAAGTTTGTTGACCCTTGCTCTAGTCCAAGCCATGTTTGTGTGAACCTTTGCACAATCTCCTATCTCCCCACTTCCCTTTTTCCATGTTTCCCCTCCCACCTAATTCTAGTTCTCTACACTGCTGCCAGAATGACCTGTTTGAAACAAAAATCAGATCTTCTTTCTTTCTTACTTAAAACGTCCCAGTAGCTTTCCAACGTGCAGAGTATAAAATCCAAACCCCTGGCTCTGTAATCCAGGTCTGCTTACATCTGCAATCTCAGCTCCTAAATTTTTCCCTGATTTACAAAGTTCCAGCCATTTCAGCTTGTTTTCTCTGTACCCACACCCCCACCCCCATCCATGCCTTTGTGTTTAGCATTCTCTCCTAATCTGGAATTCTCCCCAGCCCCCTCCCAGATTTTCCTATCCTTGGCAGCTCAAATAGCATCTTCTGAAAAAGGCCATCCCCAAGCATTGCATCTAGTACAGCACTTGCTCCCAGGCTAATCTACGTAGCTGGTTTTTTCTGGTCTCTCCCCACTAGAACGCAGGCTCCAGGAGAACTGCAACCTTCTTATCTTGCTCTCTTTCTTTAATCCCAACTTCATATGGTGGGCACTCAGTAACATGTGTTGAATGAATAAATGACCTGATGTTGATAAGGTTATATATAAAAGTATTAGAGAGTAGAAGAGCATAAGGGCCTTATGGTGTTTTAAAAATTCTCGAAGTTTCAATAAGTTATATAAAACACTTAACAGTGCATAGCCACAAATACCTGGACTCGAGGGTAGCCTGTCCTGGCTCCTTCTCTATTCGAATGCAAATAAACCTTGGGAGTTCCAGGACCTGTGTATAAACGTGTGTGAGAGAGAAAGAAAAGAGGAGATTCAGCTGGGTAGTACCCCAGGCCCAGACCAGTTACTAAAATATTTAAATATCTTTCTAAGTAACTTCTGACCACTCCCATCTGCCCAGGACCTTACGCTGATCTGGCAATTAGAGACTCAATGTCAGGCTGCACGAATGTCAATGGCCCCTAAGTCGTTAAATATTTTGAAAACCATTCCTGCTCCTGCTTATCGAGGGGCACCTGGGTGGCAGTTAAGCATCAGATTCTTGATTTCAGCTCAGGTTATGATCTCAGGGTTGGGAGATCAAGCTCTGCATCCAGCTCAGTGCAGAGTGGCTTGGGATTCTCTCTCTCTCTGCCCTTCTTCCCCCAAATAAATAAATAAAGTCTTAAAACACACACACACACACACACACACACACACACACGTTTATGGAAAATCAGAGACTGGCAGAAGCAAGTTTGAAAAACTGAAAAACTGTGAGGTCCGACAAGAGTCGAGCCAGAATCCCGGTTTCGCGGAGAGCTGCCTCTGTGCAATCTTCTACAGGGAGGCAAGCTGTGAGTATGATTATTTAAACCAGCCCATTTTCTGCACGGAGAACAGGACCCGCGGCTAACGGTTTTGTTCTTCCACTTGACAGCCGCATATTACAACTGCCAGCCTCCTCATAGGATTCTGAAATGCAAATAGATGCTAAACCCTGCGGGCAGCCCGCGTGGCCCAGCGGTTTAGCGCCTTCAGCCCAGGGCGTGATCCTGGAGACCCGGGATCGAGCCCCACGTCGAGCCCCACGTCGGGCTCCGGGTGCACGGAGCCTGCTTCTCCCTCTGCCACTCTCTCTGCGTCTCTCATGTATAAATGAGTTTTTTTTTAAATGTTGAAATCTGTGACAACTGCGGCTCGCCAGCTGCAGTGGGCGACTTGGAGGGTTGGCGGCACCACCGGAGGAGGCTCTGAAGCTGCCCACGCCTTCTTAGGACTAGGACTGGACTCGCGTCCCCGCAGCCCTAACCACAAGATCCAGCGTTCCTCGCCAGCTGTGCGGAGGGAAAAGCTGAGTGGCCCCGAGTGAAAGGACACAGGGGAAAGCAGGTAGGAGATTTACCTAAAAGCGAAGCCCGCTGGGAGAGGAGGACCCCACTTGCGTGAGATTCTGGCCAACGGTGACCTCTCGCCGACCTCCTCCCTCATTTTAATACTAAAAGTCACGCCCGGGGGCGGAGATGTAATACGCAAATGAGACGTGGGAGGCACGAGAGAGCCAGTGCACAAGAGCGGGGAAAAACAATCTAGGTATCTCCCTTTTACTAAATCTCTTTAAAGCTCGCTGGGTGACCTCTTTGGGAGCCAGCCTGAGGACTCTCCTGCGTTGCTTCCCTTGTGCTGGAGCATAAACTCCAACAAAGCCTCGCTGGAACTCTCCTTCGGCCTGTCAATTTTTAGTATTCAGAGAGCCCAAGGGCTGGTTTGGTATCAGGGCAGGGGGCTGAGGCCTTTGCTCCAGTCTGTCCAGGTGAGTGCAGGCCTGGTAGGCAGGGGTCAGCAGGTGTGACATCCAGAGTTCCGTTGTGGGTGAAGGGAACAGAACTGAGCATTTGGCACTTTCCTGTCTAAGCTGAAGGAGAAGGCAGGTTCAGTTCTTAAGCGTTCCTTTTGGAAGTACAAATGTTTACCCCGTTTTGTATGTTTACTCAACTATCTAATTTTTACTTTAAGTCAAATAAAAAAAAATTTTTTTTAAGTAGGTACCACACTCAACATGGAGCTCCAACTCACAACCTCAAGATGGAGAGAGTTCATGCTCTGGGAAGCCTGGGTGGCTCAGTGGTTTAGTGCCTGCCTTTGGCCCAGCACATGATCCTGGAGTCCTGGGATCAAGTCCCACATCGGGTTCCCTGTGTGGAGCCTGCTTTTTCCCTCGGCCTCTCATGAATAAATAAAGTCTTTTTTAAAAAAAAGTTCATGCTCCTCCAGTGGAGCCAACCACGTGTCCCAAAATCAAAAAATTTTTTTTTCCAAAATCAAAATTTTTTTAAGTTTTATGTATTTTTCAAGCCTTATTGAGGTAACTGAGATATAATACTGTATTAATGATTATATATATAATTGTACATATATATTATGTGTGCATATGTAAATATATATACATACAAGTGAAATGGTAACCACAATAAGTTTAGTTAACATCCATGACCTCACATAGTTACAGTTTTTTTTCCAGTGGTGACAACTTTCAAGATCTACTCTTGGCAACTTTTAATCATACAATATAGTATTATCTTTTTCAACAATTTATTTATTTTAGAGAGAGAGGGCACAGAAATGGAGGAGGGGCAGGGCAGAGGAGCTTCAAGCAGACTCCTCCCTGACTGCAGGGCCTGACACATACTCTGTCCCATGACCCATGAAATCATGACCTGAGCCCAAACCAAAAACCTGGTGCTTAATCAACTGAGCCACCCAGGTGCACCTACAATATGGTATTATTAACTATGGTCACCCTGCTGTGTATTATATCCCCAGGCCTTCTTTTTTTTTTTAAGATTTATTTATTTATTCATGAGAGACAGAGAGGCAGAGACATAGGTAGAGGGAGAAGCAGGCTCCCCGCAGGAGGCCAATGTGGGACTCGATCCCGGATCCCAGGATCACAACCCGAGCTGAAGGCAGATGCTCAGCCACTGAGCCACCCAGGCATCCCAACGTTGGGTTTTTTAGAATCCACATATAAGTGAGATTATATGGTATTTGTCTTTCTCTGATATTTCACGTAGCATAATGTCCTTAATGTCTATCTAAATCAAAATATTTTGGTTGTAAGCCATTTAGCTTCTGAAAAAAAGCTCACCTGTTTAATAGGTGAGACATATTCCATGAACAGTGACCATAACATACCATACTATTTCTCTCTTGGAAAAAGAATCAGCTCCCGACAGCTTTTTTGGTGTTCCAGATATTTGGTATATAATTTCCAGAAACAGAATCACTAGGTCAGATGTATGAACATTTTTATGGTACTCAACCCATTTTGGGGGATGCTTTTGTTTATACAACCTATGATCCTCTTCCCTCATCTGAGAACACCACCTCCACCTCCCCTCACCCAACCATGTGGTTCCTTATATCTGTAGTTTATAAACTTGGTGACATCGTCTTCACAGGACCAAATCTACTAGCGTACATGCCTGCTTTGTGTGTGCACATTCTCTGCCTTCCTTCGTAAAAAATATATAAACTCTATCCTCTTACTGTGCCTCTCCTCCACTTAGCCACTGGACCCTGTTTCTTTTTCCTCTATGTAAACTTTGTTATTGCACATCTCTTCTATCCCACATGGCAAATTTTTCAGTCCCCCTGGGTCAGTCCCATTGACACATAAACATACACAAGTTCCTTCCACCTCCAATCCTCTTGACCCCCCAGCCTGTCTCCCCTGCCAGCTCCCTCTCCAAAGCTGCTCCCTTCACATAGCGCCCTACAACCCTTCCCTATACAGCCATACACCGCTCTCAGGTCCACTACCTTTTCCTATTTCTCCCAAGCTCCTTCCCACCTTTGGGCCATTACACTTTGTATTCTTTTTTTTTTTCCCTTCCAAATTTTTTTAAAGGATTTTATTATTTATTTATTTATTTATTTATTTATTTATTTATTCATTCATTCATTCATTCATTCATTCATTCGAGACAGAGAGAGAGGCAGAGAGAAGCAGCAGGATCCTCGCAGGGAGCCCAGAGTGGGACTCTATCCCTGGAACAGGATCATGCCCTAAGCCAAAGGCAGACGCTCAACCGCTGAGCCATCCAGGCATCCCAAGATTTTATTTTTTGGGGAGAGTGCGTGTGTGAGAGAGCACAAGTCAAGTGGTGGAGAGGGAGATCAGGCTGCCCATTGAGTGGGGAGCTCAATGAGGAGCCCAATCCCAAGACCCTGGGATCATGACCTGAGCCAAAGGCAGCTGCTTAACTGACTGAGCTACCCAGGTGCCCCTAAAAAAAAAAAAAGAAGAAAGAAACCTCTATAAAATATCTTCACGCTGCCTATGTTCTCTGGTATAAACTTTATTAGTCTGTTGATTGCCTTAAGTGATTTCTTTTTTTTTTTTTAATTTTTTTATGATAGTCTCACAGAGAGAGAGAGAGAGAGGCAGAGACACAGGCAGAGGGAGAAGCAGGCTCCATGCACCGGGAGCCCGACGTGGGATTCGATCCCGGGTCTCCAGGATCGCGCCCTGGGCCAAAGGCAGGCGCCAAACCGCTGCGCCACCCAGGGATCCCTGTTGATTGCCTTAAGTTAGTGATTTTAACTTTAATGATTTATCACTTTAGAGAGAGAGCAGAAATGGGAGGGGCAAAGGGAGAAGAGAGACTCTCAAGCTGACTCTACACTGAACAAAGAGCCCAACACCCAGGCCAACACAGGACCCAATCTCACAATCCTGAGATTAAGATCTGAGCAGAAACCAAGAGTTAGATGCTCAACTGCACAACCTAGGTGTCCTGTAATTTTAAATTCTTACATCAAGTCTGTCCGTGTTTTTTATTTCTTCTAAGTTTAGGAAGTACTGTTTTCCAAGTACTTGTAACTTCCAGTTGCTTTTGCATATGGAGAAATGTTAAGTTCATTTTATAAGCTCTCCACAAGAATGTATTTAAGACGTGCATGGCTACAAGATGGTGTTGATGTGGCTTGGGAGATAGAGGTAGAACTTACTAAAAGATACCAGTTGTGAAATTGGAAGTATCCTGCCTCTGGGACACATTTATTAGAATTACAAAATATGAGTATTGGAAACCGTAGAAGGTGATAACATCTTGACTTTATTTATTTTTTAAGACTTTATTTATTTATGAGAGACACACACACACAGAGAGGCAGAGACACAGGCAGAGGGAGAGGCAGGCTCCATGCAGGGAGCCTGATGTGGGACTCCATTCAGGGTCTCCAGGATCATGCCCTGGGCTGAAGGCGGCACCAAACCACTGAGCCACCCAAGGCTGTCCACATCTTGACTTTTAAATTCAGCATAAGTTACCAGCCCGCTGAAAAGGCAAAATGAATTAGGAAAAGTAGTTATTCACCTTCACTATTGCCAAATGTTTCCTTAAAATCACTTTCATCATTTTGTCTACAAGCAGTAGTAGTACAGGCAGATTTTCTTTTTTTTTCAGGCAGATTTTTATTTTTAAAGATTTTGAGAGACAGAGCACGGGGGACAGAGGGAGAGGGAGAAGCTGACTCCCCATTGGGTGCATAGCACAACCAGGGGGAGTTTGATCCCAGGACTGCCCAAGATCCTGCCCTGACCCAAAGTCAGATGCATAACCAACTGAGCCACCTGGGCACCCCAAGGTAGATTTTCTTTCTTTCTTTCTTGTAAAGATTTATTTATTTATTCATTCAGAGAGAGCGAGAGAGAGGCAGAGACACAGGCAGAGGGAGAAGCAGGCCCCATGCAGGAAGCCCAATGCGGGACTCGATCCCAGGTCTCCAGGATCACACCCCAGGCTGCAGGCGGCACTAAGCCGCTGCGCCACCGGGGCTGCCCCCAAGGTAGATTTTCAAAAGCAGAACTTGTATTACACAAAAAAACTCCGTAATGTATAGAAAATGATGTATATGATTAAACTCCAAATTGTGATTAATGGTCCTATGATTACTGCTGCTTTTGTCAACAGTTAATCTACCTGAAATCCTTCTTTCAGTGGCTTGCAGGACAGCTGTGTTGGTAGCTGAGAGCTGTGTTGTCCAATCCAGTAACCACAGGCCACTAGTAACTATTTAATTTTTTTAATTTAAATTGAGTAAAACTGGGGATCCCTGGGTGGCTCAGCGGTTTAGCGCCTGCCTTCAGCCCAGGACCTGATCCTGGAGACCCGGGATCGAGTCCCACATCGGGCTCCCTGCATGGAGCCTGCTTCTCCCTCTGCCTCTGTCTCTGCATCTCTGTCTCTCATGAATAAATAAAATCTTAAAAAAAAAATAAATAAAATGCTGTTCCTGAGTCACACCAGGCTGAAGTGCTCAATAGCTGCATGTGGCTATTATCTCCCATGTTGGACAGGGCAGAGAATGACACCTTTGGCTTGTCATTCAAAGCTGCCAGGTATATTCTGGGCTGCTTGCCCACCACCCTAACTCATGGAACCCTCTGATTTTCTCACTCTGATACATTCTTGCCTCTCCTTGAAGCTCCACACTGACCTTTCTCAAAATAGGGGCTATTTACTCAGCATTTACTATTAAGTGCCTACTCAGTGCTGTGCAAAGCAAAAGGAGTTGCACATAACCCTAGTCTTAAGATTCAGTGGCATACAGACTTGCTTTTCTCTGCTACCATTCACCACCTTCTGCTTCTAGTCCACCCACCTGCACTCCTGGTGACAATCAAGGAAGACTGCAGACGTGTTACTATCAAGTGCTACTTGGGACCCGAGATCTACCTTGTTTGTTTTTATCCAAGCCTGCATACAGGTATTTTTGTCAAGGTTCCTTACAGCAATATAATGGCAGTGACCACATGTCTATTTTTCACAAGTGTCAGTTTAGATCCTTTTTTTTTTAATTTTTATTTATTTATGATAGTCACAGAGAGAGAGAGAGAGGCAGAGACACAGGCAGAGGGAAAAGCAGGCTCCATGCACCGGGAGCCCGACGTGGGATTCGATCCCGGGTCTCCAGGATCACGCCCCGGGCCAAAGGCAGGCGCTAAACCACTGCGCCACCCAGGGATCCCTAGATCCTTTCTTTTTTAAAAAAGATTTGTTCATGATTGAGAGAGAGAGAGAGAGAGAGAGAGAGAGAGAGGCAGAGACACAGGCAGGGGGAGAAGCAGGCTCCATGCCAGGAGCCCAACGCAGGACTCGATCCTGGGTCTCCAGGATTGTGCCCTGAGCCAAAGGCAGGCGCTAAACCGCTGAGCTACCCAGGGATCCCATGCAGTTTAGATCCTTGATGATAACTGCTTTCATTCTAAATTACACCAACACTGGTCTCACCTTTGGCTCGTAACTCACCACAGGAAAATTTAAATATGAACTGAGTATTAGAGATGAGGTGATTCTGGTCAATGTTCCCAAGTGCAATAATGCTACTTACAAATAAAGTATTTTTTAAAATGCACGCTTAAGTATTTCAATCAAGTGTCGAGCTGCTTTCAACTGCATCTTAGCAAAAATAGAGGTGAAGCAAATATTATCTGTTAAATGTAGGTGATGAGCAAATAGGTGATTAAAGTACTGGTCTTTTGAGCTTCCCTGTTTAAATTTTTCATAATAAAAATTGAAAATGTCATACCACTGGCATATCCTGCAGGCTTCAGCAATTTTGCCTTTCATGTTTTCCTTTTTTTATTGCTGAATAGTATTCTGCTATTTAGAATATGTATTTTGTTTATAATTCACCAGTTGGTGGGCATTCAGACTGATCCGTTATTGGCTATTATAATACTACAATGATCAGGGATCCCTGGGTGGTGCAGCGGTTTAGTGCCTGCCTTTGGCCCAGGGCGCGATCCTGGAGACCCGGAATGGAGTCCCACGTCAGGCTCCCGGTGCATGGAGCCTGCTTCTCCCTCTGCCTATGTCTCTGCCTCTCTCTCTCTCTCTGTGTGACTATCATAAATAAAAAAATACTACAATGATCATTCACATGCAAGTCTATGTAGGTGTCAGTGGTTTTATAAATAAGCTTAAAACATTTTGATAAGAATGGCTTGTGCTACTCAGACTTTATTCAGTGATGCTTCTTCAAGCCTTAAGTTGAATAAATATTCATTAAACCAGAATGTCAATTTTCAAGAGAAGTTTCTTCCAGTTAATTTTGCTTTCTGAAGAAGGTTTTCCCCGCCTAAGGATTTTATTTATTTAACAGAGAAAACGAGTGAAGGGGCAGGAGAGGGAGAAGCAGACTCCTCGCTGAGCAGTACCCTGAAATCATGACCTGAGCTGAAGGCAGATGTTTAGCTGACTGAGCCACCCAGGTGGCCCTCAAACTTTGATTTAAAGAAAACGGAGAATAAAAAAAAAAAAAAAAGAAAAGAAAAGAAAAAGGAGAATAATACATGTCAGACACTAATAGGCTCTCTTTAGTAATCTTCTGAAAATATCTACAGAATAGATACATTTATTATCCACATTTTAATTTTTTTTAATTTTTATTTATTTATGATAGTCACAGAGAGAGAAAGAGAGAGAGGCAGAGACACAGGCAGAGGGAGAAGCAGGCTCCACACAGGGAGCCCCATGTGGGACCTGATCCCGGGTCTCCAGGATCACACCCTAGGCCAAAGGCGGGCACCAAACCGCTGAGCCACCCAGGGATCCTTAGAGTATTTATCAAAGAGTTTCCAACAACTAGCTTTACATCGAGTGACTTCACTGTAGTGGCTCAGGAAGGGGCAGGCTCCCTCCTTCCCAATCACCCCATCAGATATCACCTGCTGCTGAGTTGCATGACAGAGTTTGGACTGGACGCCCCATACAAGGAGTCTTCAAAATGTTCAGACCCTCAAGTCTGGCCCATGAAGGAAAAAAAAAAAAATCTTAACCTGGGAGTGAGAAAATAGTGGTTTAGGACCACTGCCTCCAAATCTACATCCTTCAACACTCAAGAAAAAAGGCCCATTACTGATCAACCCCAAGGCTACGAGCCCCCCATGTTTGGCAGTTATCTTCAGGTATAACTACTTTCCCTGGTGAGCTTCTTCCTTGACTTCTGGGTTAAATACAATGATGCCAATGCTGTCTCAGTCATTAACACCATCATCCTTTCTGTAAGAATTTCAGATGATGGTACACGTCTGATTTAATTCTTCCTTTTGTGTTTATATTTGGGGTTCCTTCCTTGTTTCTTTAAAGTAGGCACCAAGCCCAATATGGGGCTTGAACTCACCACCCTGAGATCAAGAGTCACATGCTCTACCAACTGAATCAGCCAAGGGCCCTTTAATTCTTCCTTTTGCATTGAGATAAGACTGTCGTTTCCTGTAGTTTCAAAAACTACAAATACGCTGAAATTAAAACATGAGATCTTAGGAATCAAATTAACACAGGGGCTAAAAAATTAAAATCTTAAAAAAAAAGGGGTGCTTGAATGGCTCAGTCAGTGGAGCCTGCAAGTCTTGACCTTGGGGGTAATGAGATCAAGCCCCACACTGGGGGGAGAGACTACTCAAAACAAAACAAAACAGACAAAAAAAAAACAAAGCCAAACACAATCTTAAAACAAAAACAATTTAAAAATAACACAGGTACCAAAACTGTGGTAGAAGGTAGTCACTAGTGTAGCTTATATGCGCATCACCCCTCACGCCTCCCCCTCCAAGAGGGAAGGCCAGGTTACCATGGTCTCGGAGTTAAGTCTAAAACAGCAACCTAAACTGAGACCAAGCTAACTTGTTCTAGCCAAAGGAAGCCCAACTGTCTTCTGCAATAGTATTTCCGTGTAAGTCAGCTCCAGACACCTGGTCAGTGGTGATGGGCTTGGGACACAGTTCCCTCAGCAGTGGAGCAATATTTGGAGACTAATATTGAAAGCTGCGCTTGGTCTGGATATCATCAAGAATCTGCTGTAGCTCCTCATCTTCAAACCGCCCCTCCAAGCTACAAGAAGAAAACCAAAAGAAATGAGTATCTCAGGAATTGACAATGTTCCCTACACTCTTTTGAACACATGCTCATCTTTGAGCACCACTTATACACTTCTCCATTTACCTCTAAACACTGACACCTCTACCTTCAGCTTTATTTCTGCCATTCCTTTTAAACACATATGAAGTGTTTCAAAGATTTAAGAAAGTATAAAAATATGTTAACCCTAACAGCTACCCCTACTTGATTTAGATTTCTTTAATAAACACAACAGGAATAAATTAATGGCTCTGTGTATGCTCCCCCCATTGCAATACCTTCCCCAGAATTAATAACCATTATCCTGCATTTGTATTTATCATTCCTATACATATTTTTAAACTTATTATTATATACATATATAAAGGTATCTACAAGCCATATGCAGCACTGTTTTCAAACTTTTAAGAAATGACATTGTAATACATTTATCCTGCAAATTTTTTCACTCCGAATTGATTCTGGTATTAGTTATACTCCATATTGTTCCAGTTCATTAATTTTTGCACTGCTACATAAATGATTTATCCATCCTCTCGTTTACTGACTGTCAAGCTTCTGTTATCACTAACACTGCAGTAATGAACATTAGAATACATGCCTCCTTGTAGAATGGTATGAGCTGCTTTTAGGCATGTACCCAGGAATGGATTTTTAGATAACAGGGTATAATCATCTTTAACTTTACTAGATGTAGCCAAACTGCTCTCCAAAGTGACTGTACTAATTTGCACTCCTAGGATCCCTGGGTGGCACAGCGGTTTAGCGCCTGCCTTTGGCCCAGGGTGCGATCCTGGAGACCCGGGATCGAATCCCACGTCGGGCTCCCGGTGCATGGAGCCTGCTTCTCCCTCTGCCTGTGTCTCTGCCTCTCTCTCTCTCTCTCTCTCTCTCTCTGTGTGACTATCATAAAATAAATAAAAATAATAATAAAAAAGATATAATTTGCACTCCTACCACCAATGTGAGAGATTCAGCTGGTCCACATTTTTGCTAACAGCTGGCATGGCTACAAATCATATTCACACCCTGTTGGTGCTATCTGTCCCGATTTTAAAAATACATACTTTTTAGACAAAGTGATTCTACTTGTAGGAATTTTATACACAGAACTCAGCACAGCGGTGCTTACCTTGGTATCAGTGCCTTTGACTCCTCAGCAGTCTCTGGGCAAAGGTTGGCCAAACAGGCCAACTCAAACTTATGAAGCTTCTTCTGGAGCAACAAGCTGATCATGGTGAAGAAAATCAAAACAAACAAAATCAAAGAATGATGAGTAGGAAAAGAGAATGAAAAGTAGTTAACAAGTATGAAAAAAAAGTAAAGCACTTCCAATTATTTCTACATGGTTAAGCTTGGCTGCAAAATCTACTTTAAATTCACTTCCTGTTCCTATTCTTGGAGAACACAAAGTTACAATGAAATCAGGCAGACACAAAAGCAATCAGAGCACATCAGGCCTGAGAACCCCCTATTTTAACTTTTGAAAAATTACTATGTAATTTACGGACTGTACAACCTTCCCCAAGAATTTATTTTGCTGTTCTCTGCTTTTATCACTGTACCTTGCTTCTTTCAACATTAATTTTATTACAAATACATGATGTTTGTGTATTTTGACTTGGAAGGAAATTCTCTTAAACTTATCTAAAAGTTGATTAAGCGTCTGCCTTCAGCTCAGATCATGATCCCAGAGTCCTGGATGGAGCCCCACATTAGGCTCCCCTGCTCAGTGGGACTCCTGCTTCTCCTTCTCCCTCTGCCTGTTACTCCCCCTGCTTGTGTTTTCTCTCCCTGTCAAATAAATAAAATCTTATAAACTTACCTAAAAAATAAATATAGGCATACCTTACTTTGTACAAATATTTGTGTAAACTGCATCTTCTTTTATTTTTGCATCTTATTTTAAATGCACTTCTATTCTAGTTCAAATTGTCTAAAACACTGTCAAATCTTATCTTGCCTTCTTACACATTTAGCTCTTAAAATAAGAGCTCATCCACAGTAAATCTGGTTTCAGAGACCTTAATTATCTGTTCAGAAACAAAACATTTACTGTGATTATTCTATTATAAGCATTGTAGTTATCATACAAAATTCTGAAAATACAGGAGAGAAAAAGAAAAGCTACCCATATCATTACCTAAACAGAATCAATGCTATTATCTTAGTGTACCATTCCAAATACTTTTCTGTTTTAGAATATAAACTCACACATTGTTTCATAACTTTGTCACTCAGTAAAAGCTATCTTAATTTATTTAATATTGTAAACTTACTAACATGGGAAGTTTATAAAATAGTGTATATATCTGTGTGGAGGGATTTGTTATTAAATGAACCTATGCTCAGGGATCCCTGGGCGGCTCAGGGGTTTAGCACCTGCCTTCGGCCCAGGCCGTGATCCT
The DNA here is from genome assembly GCF_003254725.2 of Canis lupus dingo. Lineage (NCBI taxonomy): Eukaryota > Metazoa > Chordata > Mammalia > Carnivora > Canidae > Canis > Canis lupus. The sequence goes on along the minus strand of NC_064261.1, from coordinate 23,626,773 downwards.
GAAGTCCCATCAGGCCCCGCATCAGGCTCTCTGCATGGAGCCTGTTTCTCCCTCTGCCTGGATCTCTGCCTCTTTCTCACTCTCTGTGTCTCTCATGAATAACTGAATAAAATCTTAAAAAAAAAAAAAAAAGCTCACTTATAAACAATACAAAGAAACACCAAAAAGGTGAAAATAACCTGAAATCCTGAAAAATAACTATTAACATTTTCATGGAGATTCCCCTTCCCTTCCTCTTTATAAAAATTTTTGAGACAATATAATTAAAATAAACAAAAGAGGGAATCCCTGGGTGGCTCAGCGGTTTGGCCCCTGCCTTCAGCCTAGGACATGATACTGGAGTCCCGGGATTGAGTCCCATGTTAGGCTTCCTGCATGGAGCCTGCTTCTCCCTCTGCCTGTGTCTCTCATGAATAAATAAATAAAATCTTTAAATAAAATAAAATAATAAAATAAAAGAAATCGTAACAAATGTTATTCTGATTGGCCTTTTTTCAGTCAACGACACAGAAGTTGTCTTCCACATTAGTACACGAATAACTCCACCCTGAAGACAGCATTCCACCGAAAGGCTGTGGATTTATATACCAAATTTCCTGTTATTGAACATTTCAACGGTTTCCAATTATTCACCATTTTATTTTTTTCTTAAAAGATAAGGAAGACTTTTCTTTTTTTTTTTTTTAAGATTTTATTCATTCATGAGACACACAGAGAGAGGCAGAAACATAGACAGATGGAGAAGCAGGCTCCATGCAGGGAGCCCGATGCAGAACTCGATCCCAGGATCCAGGGATCATGTCCTGAGCCAAAGGCAGATGCTCATCCACTAAGCCACCCAGATGCCCCAAAGAAAAGAATTTCAAGCAGACTCCCCGCTGAGTGCAGAGCCCAACAAAATACTCATTCTCTTGGGACACCTGGGTGGCTCTGCAGTTGAGCGCCTGCCTTCCGCTCAGGGCGTGATCCTGAGGTCCCTGGATCGAGTCCCACGTCGGGCTCCCTGCATGGAGCCTGCTTCTCCCTCTGCCTGTGTCTCTGCCTCTTTGTCTCTCATGAATAAATAAACAAAGTTAAAAAAAAACAAAAACAAAAAACCTCATTCTCACGACCCTGAGATCATGACCTGAGTCTAAACCAAGAGTCAGAAGCTGCCCATACCCCAGTAGGTGCCCCTCCAATTTACCATTTTAATTTTTTTTTTAATTTTTATTTATTTATGATAGTCACAGAGAGAGAGAGAGAGAGGCAGAGACACAGGCAGAGGGAGAAGCAGGCTCCATGCACCGGGAGCCCGACGTGGGATTCGATCCCGGGTCTCCAGGATTGCGCCCTGGGCCAAAGGCAGGCGCCAAACCGCTGCGCCACCCAGGGATCCCCAATTTACCATTTTAATAATGTTTTGAACATCATGTATACTTCTGTGTGTACCTGATTGATTACTATGTGGGTTTTTTTTTTTTTTTTTAAGATTTTATTTCTTTATTCATGAGAGACACAGAGAGACGCAGAGACACAGGCAGAGGGAGAAGCAGGCTCCATGCAGGGGAGCCCAATGTGGGACTCGATCCCGGGACCCCAGGGTCACACCCTGAGCCAAAGGCACTCATCTGCTGAGCCACCCAGGCATCCCAATTATTATGTGTTTTAAAGAGAAATTCCTGGGGATCCCTGGGTGGCGCAGCGGTTTGGCGCCTGCCTTTGGCCCAGGGCGCGATCCTGGAGACCTGGGATCGAATCCCACATCGGGCTTCCGGTGCATGGAGCCTGCTTCTCCCTCTGCCTATGTCTCTGCCTCTCTCTCTTTCTCTCTCTGTGACTATCATAAATAAATAAAAATTTAAAAAAAATTAAAAAATAAATAAAAAAAATAAAGAGAAATTCCTAGAGGTTGAATTACCTAGTCAAAGAATATGAGTCTTGAGAGAGAGAGTGCCCTAGAAGTGCTTTACCAGTACACACTTCCACTAGCAATAAATACTATTTCCCCTACTCATTACATGTAGGTTTCTCAATGTTTAACCTTTTCAAATCTACTTACCTCTTTTACTATTTCTTTGATTTCCTTCAAGATGAGCATTATTTCATGTGAATTAGCTAGCCATTTGAAGTTCTCATTCAAACTGAGCCTCTAATTGGAGACTGTACATTTTTAAAAACTGGTGTCATCTCTTTATTAATTCTTTGTTGGGAGTTTTTAATATTAAGGATATAAAAAAATTAAGGCTATCAATCCTTTCCCCATTTATTTACACTTACATTTTGCATATGGCATTTAACTTGATGTAGGGAAGTTTAAAGATTTTTATACAAATTCATTTATTCACTATTTATATTTAGTGCCTACAATCAGGTTACACAGTGATGAATATAACCAAGTTCCTGCTCTCACAAAGCTTATATTCTACTAGTCAATCAAGTTTCCCCTCATTTAAAAGTCTTACTAACCACAGCCAAAATAATACAAACATTCATATTATCACAAAGCACTTTTATTCACCATGGTTTGTATTCAAATCCTTAATTCCTTAGGAATTAAGTTTGGTATAAGGTATAGGTTTTGAACTTTGTTTTAAAATATTTCCCCTCGGGCAGCCCGGGTGGCTCAGCGGTTTAGCGCCACCTTCAGCCCAGGGTCTGATTCCGAAGACCTGGGATCGAGTCCCACGTCAGGCTCCCTGCATGGAGCCTGTTTCTCCCTCTGCCTGTGTCTCTGCCTCTCTCTCTCTCTCTGTGTATCTCTCATGAATAAATAAATAAAATCTTTATAAAAAAAAATAAAATATTTCCCCGTTAGGGGTACCTGGGTGGCTTAATTGGTTATGCCTCGGACTCTTGATTCTGACTCAGGACATGGACTCAGGGTCTTGAGATGAGCTCACAGTGGGCTCCATGCTAGGTGGGGAGCCTGCTTAAGATTCTCTCTTTCCCTCCCCTCTGCTCTTCCCCCCCCCCTGAGTGCTTTCACTCGCTCTCTAAGTTATAAAAAAAATTATTTCCCTCTGATCTATTCTTTTTTTTTTTTTTTTTTTAAGATTTATCCATTTATTTGTTCAGAGAGAGCGAAGAGAGAGGCAGAGACACAGGCAGAGGGAGAAGCAGGCTCCATGCAGGGAGCCCGATGCAGGACTCAATCCCGGGTCTCCAGGATCCACCCCAGGCTGCAGGCGGCGCTAAACCGCTGCGCCGCTGCGCCACCGGGGCTGCCCCCTCTGATCTATTCTCATGCCAAAGTGTCACCACTTTAATTGCTATCAGTTGTTTTTTTTTTGTCGTTAAGATTTTATTTATTTTCATTAGAGACACAGAGAAAGGCAGAGACATAGGCAGAGGGAGAAGCAGGCCCCCTGCAGGGAGCCCAATGGGGGACCTGATCCCGGAATCACACCCTGAGCCAAAGGCAAACGCTCAACCACTGAGCCACCCAGTCGTCCCAATTGCTATCAGTTTTTAATGTGTTTTACATCTTTTAGGACGAATTCTCCCCTTCATATTTCTCAAAAAAAAATTTTTTTTTTGACAATTCTTACAAGAGCCTAATGCAGGGCTCCATCTCATGACACTGTGATCATGACCTTAACTGAAATCAAGAGTCAGTCATTCAACCAAGCCACCCAGGCGCTCCCAGAATGGCACTAAATGTATACATTAATTTGGGGAGAACCAACATGTTTAAAATACTGAATGTGTAAGTCTACTTTCATCTGTCCAGGTCATCTCCTAGGCCCAACAGCTTGTAGTTTTGCTCGGAAGCTCTGCAAATTTCCCTCCAATCTTTTCTCCATGCGTACATTCACTTTTTAGAACAGATTATTCTTCATATACAATTTTATCACCTTCATTTTCTGCACACTTAACGTGGGAACATCTTTCGATTTCATTTTCTACCACAATTTGAATGACCATATATTCACCAAATGATTTACCACTATTTATTTAATTACTGTTGAATGTTTAACGTTTCTCCCTGTCCTTGGCTATTATAAGTAGCTCTCTGAAAAGTATCTGTGTATATACATCTTTTTTTGTATACCTGCTTTTCCTAAGGACAGTACTTCTCAAACATTTTCACCAGAGCAGAGCACACAAGTATCCCTAGGTGACCTGGGGGGCACAGGCTCAAATGACTTTCTGCATCTGTAAGGTTTTAAGTCTTGTAATTTAATTCAGGAATTCACATATATTTTTTGTTCTATTCAACAATATGCTGGTATCTGTTTGTTTTAATGTAGAAGTCTTTTAAATCACCTACCATCAAATAAAACTGATGTTTGAAGATGTGTTTTTTTCCTGTGGCTTCCTATATGCCTTAGTACATCATGTTTTTCCAGGTTACCCAATTTGAGACGCAATGCCTTAGAAAAAAATGCTAAAGGCTGCCTTCTGAGAAGTACAGCAAAGATTCAGAAAGAATGCTCCTGATTTATACTTAATTACATATAAAGATCCTGAAGACATTTTAAATAAATAAGCCCACTTTATTAAAAAAAACTCACAAAACACTGTTATGTGTTATATATATATATATATATTTTTATACATATATAAAATATATATGTGAATACATGGAAAAGATCTGGAAGGCTAATAACCAACTAACAGTGGTTACTGTGCAGGATGACCACTGGGATTTTAGGTATGTGGAAAGGTGGCCAAAAAGAATTTTGATCTCATAAGCAATTTTTAAATTTCAGACAGATATTATTTTTCTTACATTAAAGGTACAGATGATGACCATGGGATGGCAGTGCTGGCAGTGGCAGTAGAAGCAAAAGCATTTTACACAGATGTCCAACAGTTTGGATTTTTTTTTTTTTTATGATAGTCACAGAGAGAGAGAGAGAGAGGCAGAGACACAGGCAGAGGGAGAAGCAGGCTCCATGCACCGGGAGCCTGACGTGGGATTCGATCCCGGGTCTCCAGGATCGCGCCCTGGGCCAAAGGCAGGCGCCAAACCGCTGTGCCACCCAGGGATCCCAACAGTTTGGATTAATAAAAACTTTCTTTTAGCACTCACCTACGGACACTGGCAATGGTCTCTCTGTTTTTGAAACGGCTGAAACGGGCTGTATAATTTAAAGTTTTCATGAAGACCTCAGAAAGTTCCTGTTCATCCTCTGCACTCTCATTCTGTTGCTTTCGATGCTCCAGAAGCATATGAACTTCTGAATTTAGTAATGTCTCCGCTGTTTCAAACTCTATTTGTGAGAAGCATAAATGTCAGCTGAAAGTATTCCTTCAAAAGACAGCTTCTAAATGTTCATTTTGCCTTCAAGACTAGCAGCAAATTTCTGTCCCTGCATAAATCCAGAGGCCCAATATCCCACAGCTTTATCTTCATCCAGACCAGTCTACCACAAGGGACAGTAGAGTTCATGAGATACTAACACTTAGCTCAGTCCAGCTAGACAGTTTCTAACGTCAAAGAACCTGACCTGGATGTGCTACAACACAGGATGTGTGTTGTGATATGTCACAACAATGACATATCATTATCCTGTAATAACACATCATTACCCTAATTAGGCCAGTTAGGATTTTCAAAATAGAGCATAATCAACAATTATTTCTCTGTAGCTTGCATGAACTGATAATCTAGTTCCACAATACTAATATTATACTCAAAACTTTAAGAATTATTACATCTTAGGGAGGGCCAAGTATTTGGAAACACACATTAATAATGCATCCCAAATTCTATTTTTGTACCTGTACAAATCTGTTATTTACTCATTCACCCAGATCACTACCTATTACATACTATTGGACTTGTCCCTACCCTTGGGCAGCCCGGGTGGCTCAGCGGTTTAGTGCCGCCTTCAGCCCAGGGCCTGATCCTGGAGACCCGGGATCAAGTCCCATGTCAGGCTCCCTGCATGGTGCCTGCTTCTCCCTCTGCCTCTGCCTCTCTCTCTCTCTGTGTCTCTCGTGAATAAATAAATAAAATCTTTAAAAAATAAATAAAAAATAAGTCCCTACCCTCTAGATTTCATAATCTTATGTTGTTCCCCAACTAAACCTACTTCAAGGGATCCCTGGGTGGCGCAGCGGTTTAGCGCCTGCCTTTGGCCCAGGGCACGATCCTGGAGACCCGGGATCGAATCCCACGTCGGGCTCCCGGTGCATGGAGCCTGCTTCTCCCTCTGTCTGTGTCTCTGCCTCTCTCTCTCTCTCTGTGACTATCATAAATAAAAAAAAAAAAAAAATAAACCTACTTCAAATATTTACTATCACACAAATCTTGTAACTAATTTTTTTAGCTTCAAGTTTTTATTTAAATTCCAGCTAACATACAGTATATTATTATTTTCAGGTGTATAATTTAGTGATTCATCATTTACAGATGACACCCAACAAGTGCCCTCTTTAATACCCATTCCCCATTTAACTTATCCCCCCCTCCCCTCTAGCAACCCTTAGTTTTTTTTGTTGTTGTTGTTGTTTTTTTTTAGCAACCCTTAGTTTTGTCTCCGTAGTTAAATGTCTGTTTTCTGGTTTGCCCCCTTTTTTTCCTCCTATGTTCATCTGTTTTGTTTCTTAAATTCCATGTGAGTGAAATCACATAGTATTTGTCTTTCTCTGACTTATTTTGCTTAGCATGATACTCTAGGTCCATCTACATTGTTGCAAATGGCAAGATTTCATTCTTTTTTATGGCTGAATCATATTCCATTGTGTATGTGTGTCACATCTTTATCCATTCATCAGCCGATGGACATTTGGGCTCAACCTTGATACACATTTAAAAATAATCCTCTTCATTAATAAATAAATATTTAAAATATTAAATTAAAAATTAAAATAATAAGAGTCCTCTTGGGACACATGGGTGGCTCAGCAGCGGGCATCTACCTTCGGTCCAGGTTGTGATCCTGGGGAGGGGTCCGGGGATCGAGTCCCACGTCAGGTTCCTTGCATGGAGCCTGCATCTCCCTCTGCCTCTCTCTCTCTCATGAATAAATAAAATCTTTAAAAGTAATAATAATCCTCTTCTTGAATAGGAAGAATACCAGTGAGCAAACTTTAAAAACTGGATTTGGGCAGCCCCTGTGGCCCAGTGGTTTAGCACTGCCTTTGGCCCAGGGCATGATCCTGGAGACCTGGGATCGAGGCCCACGTCAGGCTCCCGGTACATGGAGCCTGCTTCTCCCTCTGCCTGTGTCTCTGCCTCTCTCTCTGTGTCTCTCATGAATAAATAAAATTAAAAATAAAATAAAATAAAAACTGGATTTATTTATTTTTAAAAGTTTATTTATTCATGAGAGAGGCAGAGACACAGGCAGAGGGAGAAGCAGGTTCCATGCAGGAAGCCCAATGAGGGACTCGATCCTGAGACTCCAGGATCACGCTCTGAGTCAAAGGTAGACGCTCAACTGCTGAGCCACCCAGGTGTCCCTAGAATTGGTTTCTGACTGTTCCTTATCAGTGAGTTCCTCCACAGTAGGAACCGTTCATAAACATAGATTCATGTTTCTAATCCCACACTGAGGAATAATAATGAGGAAAATCCAAAATTACTTACAATTTAGCATTTCCATGGGTCATGGGTATGTTTACTATTGGGAAATCACTAACACCATCTGAGTAATGCCTCTTTCTCAGGCCAGGTGACAAGAACTTCCACTCTGCTTCCACAACCATCTGTGGGCTGGGTGTGTATGTGGGGTGGGGGGAACAATATTTTTACTTGAAAAGTTCTCATTACTCCTAAATCTAATAGGCACCAAAAAGGTATTTTCTACCAGAGGTCAGCAGAGTTTAAGCAAGAGGAACCTCTCAGAGCTAATTCCTGTCTAGTGCAGGTCACTGCCCATTCTGTATCGATGCAGTGGTGTACAAATAAACTACTGCTTCAGAGCAATGAATCAAGAGGACATGAAATATTAGGTGTATGGTTCCAGGGGTGCCTGGGTGGCTCCATGGTTGAGAGTCTGCCTTCAGCTCACATTGTGATCCTGGGGTCCTGGGATTGAGTCCTGTAGCAGGCTCCCCACAGGCAGCCAGCTTCTTCCTCTGCCTCTCTGTGTGTCTCATGAATAAATAGAATCTTAAAAAAAAAAAAAAAAAAGGAGTGTATGGCTCCAAATCTCCGAAGTGACAGTCACAAGTGACATGATAGGAGGAAAAAGCAGCAACAGCACCTAAATAATGGATTAGTCTCAGCTTCTGAGGCTGTAGCATTAATGCCACAGGGGCACTTGTGTGGCTCAGTTGGTTAAGCATCTGCCTTTGGCTCAGGTCACAATCTCAGGGTCCTGGGATGGAGCCCTGCATCAGGCTCCTTGCTCAGCAGGAGGCCTGCTTCTGTTTCTTCCTCTTCCTACTGCTCCCCCTCTGTGGGCTCTCTCTTTCATCAATAAATAAAATCTTAGCCAAAAAAAGAAAAGAGAAGAGAAGAGAAGAGAAGAGAAGAGAAGAGAAGAGAAGAGAAGAGAAGAGAAGAAGAGGAAATCAAGAGTCTAAGCCAGAGTTACTAACAAGAATCATCTCCCAAGTTTATTACAGCTATTGATGTTTTTAAGGCTTCTGGAAAATGGGCCCAATGAAAGATGCTTCACTTTCTGTACTAAGTAAAATGTACCTGTTAAAACAGGATAGCGCTTTCAGGACACCAGGAGGCCAGTCACCTGCCCCCATTCCTCACTCACGGTAATGTCCAAGTACTATTTACACATCACTCTCACTCCTTTCAAACAATGAAAGACCAAAGCAGCCAAACCAGGTATGTTATTCTTCCTCTGCACTGGTATTTTAAGAATAGCCACAATTTATTAATTCCCGTTCCTGTAAGAAAGAAAAATATTCCTTGGCCAGTACCTCAACTGTGAATGTTCTTGAGGACACTCCATTACAACCATTATGGTAAAGGTGGCAACTTCAGATGATCTTCTCATATTACATATTTTTCTCTCTGGTACAAAATGTTCTAGGGGATTTCTTTAGCTGAGGGAACGGAGAAATGGGGATCATATTGGAGTGTATGGTTCCAGGGATGCCTGGGTGGCTCAGTGGTTGAGCCTCTGCCTTTGGCTCAGGGCGTGATCCTGGGTCCTGGGATCGAGTCCTATACCAGGCTTCCTGTAGGAGCCTACTTCTCCCTCTGCCTAGGTTTCTGCCTCTGTGTGACTTTCATGTATAAAAAAAATCTTAAAAAAAAAAAAAAAAGAGAGAGAGAGAGGATCCCTGGGTGGCTCAGAGGTTTAGCCTCTGCCTTTGGCCCAGGGCACGATCCTGGAATCCCGGGATCGAATCCCATGTTGGGCTCCCTGCATGGAGCCTGCTTTTCCTTCTGCCTGTGTCTCTGCTTCTCTCTGTGTCTCTCATGAAAAAATAAATAAGATCTTAAAAGAGAGAGAGAGAGAGAGAGAGAGAGAGAGATGCAGGTGGCTCAGTGGCTGAGCCTCTGCCTTCGGCTCAGGGTGTGATCCTGGAGTCTTGGGATTAAGTCCCACATCAGGTTCCATGCAGGGAGCCTGCTTCTCCCCCCTTTACCTGTGTCTCTGGGTCTCTTGTGGATAAAAAAAATTTTATTTTTCTGGCAAACATGCTGTGAAAACTAACTACAAACTCTCAAGACGCTTTCAGTTGCCTCACCTGTTCTTCCATCCCACAGAATTAGCACACATTTGTTTGCTTTCTATCTACAGCAAAGGCTTTCCTTATCTTTTAAGTACTTACTGTTGTTTCTATGTATCTTCACATATATTTTTTAAAGCAAAGTATACCTCCAACATAGGGGTGGTTCCACCCCTGACCTCGAGATTAAGAGTAGCATGCTCTACCAACGGAGCAAACCAAGCGCTCCCATATTCCCTTTTATTTATTTATTTATTTATTTATTTATTTATTTATTTATTTATTTTATTTTATTTTTTTAAAGATTTTATTTATTTATTCATGAGAGACACACAGAGAGGCAGAGACACAGGCCGAGGGAGAAGCAGGCTCCCTGCAGGAAGCTCGATGTGGGACTCAATCCTGGGACTCCAGGATCACACCCTTAGTCAAAGGCAGATGCTCAACCACTGAGCCACCCAGGCGTCCCCCCTTTTATTTAAAAGATTTTATTTATTTATTTGAAAGAGAGACAAGCGGGGGGGAGGGGCAGAGGAGAGGAAGCAGTAGACTCCCCATTGAGCAGAGAACTGGACAAGTGTCTAGATCCCAAGACCCCAGGATCATGACCTGAACCAAAGGCAGACAGACGCTTAACTCACTGAGCAACTCAGAAGTCCCCCATCTTCAGATATTCTAAACTACATAAAAATCATTGTGTAGGGGATGCCTGGGTGGCTCAGCGGTTAAGCGTCTGCCTTTGGCTCAGGACATGATCCTGGAGCCCTGGGATCGAGTTCCACATCGGACTCCCTGCATGGAGCCTGCTTCTCCCTCTGCCTGTGTCTCTGCCTCTCTTCTCTCTGTATCTCTCATGAATAAATAAAATCTTTAAAAAATAAAAATAAATAAAAATCACTGTGTATCCCCATATGAGCTGAGAAGTTAAACAGATATTCCAAACTCTGACACACTGTTAACTGACAGAATCTAAGGTCTAATTATACCTAATTCAACAAAATTTTCATGTACCAGATGTTACCTGCTTTTATCAAAATAAATATTTTGTGCAAAAAAAATAAATAAATAAAAAGTACCCAGACAAAACCCAAGCACAAAAAACTGGCTTAATTTATCATATATTAAGAGACCATCTCCCAGTGAGTTATCACACATTAAAAAAATAAACATATACTTTTATTATGCCAGAAACTTTCATGAGGCTATCCTACGGAAATATTTGACCTTGAGTCAATGAAATAAAAAATTGGAAGCAACCTATATGTCTATCAACAGATAAAAAAAAAAGTATTATGGTAAACCATTAAGTATTTCTCACCCTTTAAAAGAACATGATGGGGCACCTGGCTGGCTCAGTCCATAGAGCATGGGACACCTGATCTCAGGGTTGTGAGCTCAAGCCCCACATTGGGCCTAGAGCTGCTTTAAAAACAAAACAAAACAAAACAAAACAAAACAGGACAGTTCTACATAATATATCATCAAAATTTTAAAAGGCTATAGCATTCCTCTTGCATAATCTCATTTTTACAAAGAAAAAATTGTACATAAATATTTATTCATAAACATAAAATTAGCTTGGAACGGTAAGTACTAATTGTGTACAGTATTCCCTCTGGGTGAAAGGGTGTGGAGTTTCACTTTTTCCTATGTATGCAATAATTTTAAAACAGGTGGGTATTGTTAAGGTTTCCCGTATTTACTTGCCTGTAAAATATGGTATTTTAAAATCTTAAGCTTCCTGCTTATTTTCGGTTTCTAAATTACAAATAAAGTACATCTCACTGCACAAAGAAAGTTCACTGACAACAAAAATGTGCTGTACTTGTAGCCTTCTGACCAAACTCTAGCCAGGCTCCTCTGAGCCCTGCTTTTGGGCCTCATATGTGGCCCAGAAGGACATGAACAAAATACTGACACAATTTCTAATTGCCTAGGTTGACTCTTTAAAGCGCCTACCAATATGTTGGGAGATTGAATTCAAATTAAAAAAATGCAATAAAAAAAATAAAGCGCCTACCGAGCTGAAAACTGACAGCTGTCGTTAATAATTTACGGCTTGTCCCAGCCAACACCTAGAGACAGGGCCCGTCTCTGAGTTCAGAGAAGAGCTGTGGGAGAGCGGAAGCCTAAATTCCATAAGCGCCAGTTAACATAAATGACATAAACCCTCAAATGGGTTTCAAATGCACCAATCCCCCTTTCCGCGTTTTTTAATTTTTCACTTCCTTGATCTACGGAGACGCGGCAACCCCTTCGTTCCTTCGTTCTCCTTTAAAACGCCCAATCACCTCCGTACAAACAGAAACTGAGTTCAGTCCACGCTAGCCTCTTTTCCCTATTGCAATCGTGCCCGAATTTCATTTTTATTTTTTTAAAGCAGGCTCCTCGCGCAAGCTCGTGACCCGGAGCTTAAGACCAGCAAGCTAGGGCTGCCTGGGTGGCTCAGTGGTTGAGCGTCCGCCTTTGGCGCAAGTCATGACCAGAAATCCAGTCCCGGCGCCAGCTCCCCGTCCCCTGGCCCTGCCTCTCCACCCTGTATGCGCGCCCTCTCGAAAGAAAATAGGAAAAAAAAAAAAAAAAAAAGCCTGGCATGCTGTACGGGTTGAGCCGGCCAGACGCCCCAGCCCCCTTACTAAAGTCTGTCCTTCTCACCTTAACCAGAGTGGGCTTTGTTCATCCTCGTCTATTTCTGCAGCACTTGGTGGTTCATCACATACAATAAACGACTTAAACGAGTAAAAAGGAGCCAACGGCTCCAGGATAGAGGCTGGAATCCCGCTGGCCCCTGTCGAGGCACCGTGGCCCGCGGGGGCCCCCTCCCGCCACATCCCCATCCTCTCTGCCCCTGCCCGTCCGTGGGGACGCCAGGCCTGCGGCGAACACGCGGGACAGCCGGGAGCAGCCGCGCAGCCCCAGCCCCACCTTTGGGAAAGATGAGCTGTGAGGCATCCTCCTCGACGTCGCCCGCCCGCGGATCGCTACCTCCAGCCGCCATGGGCACACCGCGCCGGGGTCCACGCGCGGGCCGCCGAACGCGCACGCCGGAAGCGCAGGGGCGCGGGGCTCGGCCCCGGAAGGGGCGTGGCCGACGAGGTGGGTGGGCGTGGCCGGCGGGGCGGGTGGGCGTGGCCGGCGGGGCGGGTGGGCGTGGCCGGTGGGGCGGGTGGGCGTGGCCGGCGGGAGGGCAGGAGAGGAGGCCGGTGTGGGAGGCGCGGACGCCCCTTCCTAGTCCCGCGAGGCTACCTGCGTGGCTCGTGCTGTGCCCGGTTACTTGTCCTCGGCGAGCCTCGGCCTCTGCGTCTTGAGGGGTCGTAAGGTTGTGGGTGGGGTTCAGACCCCGGGAGCTCCCGTTGTGGACGGAGGGTTAGTGGCCCTGAAAACGTACAGGGGACTTTCTTGCAGCGCTTTAAGTCACTTAAACCACTGATTAGGGTGGCTGGCTAGTGGGTGGTTGTGACTCTTGATCTCAGGGTTGCGAGTTCGCGTTCCACATGCAGTGTAAGGGTCACGTAAAAATAAAATCTTAAAAATTAATTTGGGACCGCCTGGCTGGCACAGTGGGAAGAGCGTACGACTCTTGATCTCGGGCCACCTTGGGTGTAAAGATTACTAAAAATAAATAAACTTAAAAGAATTATTTGTAGTGGATTATTCCGATGCTTCCAAGCAGCTGGAGAGTGATGCTGACAGTCCTTTAATTCATCTGTTGAAACATTTGGATGATACGTAGAAAAGTAAGCCAATCCGGAGCACCTGGGTGGCCCGGCGGTCGAGCGCCTGCCTTTGGCTCAGGGCGTGACCCCGGGGTCCTGGGATCGAGTCCCGCGTCGGGCTCCCCGCAGGGAACCTGCTTCTCCCTCTGCCTGTGTCTCTGCCTCTGTGTGTGTCTCTTACGAAAAAATAATCTTTTTTAAAAATGAATTAAGATGTTGCCAGAGAAGAATATGTGCTTGTATTCCTTTGATTTATAAATATAATAACTTTTATAAAATTAATTTGTATATTTCCAGTAGAAATATGTTGGGTAGAATAATAGATTATATAGCATAGCCAGAGCTTATGACTGTTTCCAAGTGGTTTCCTACACAGTTCATTAGAGGCACAGGACAGAAGTCCTGACATGTCTGGAGACATGAAGCCACTTGGCGTCAGAAATGGGCCTGGAACTCAGTGTAGACCTCTCTTCCATCTGTCCATCCAGCAGGCCCTTACAGAGCACCTAATGCCTACCATGTGGTGGCTCAAGAAACACCCAACACTTGGTCTCCTGCACACACACATCAGGAGAGAAGTCAACAGGTGAAGAAGAAAGGAGAAAATGTTTCACGAGGTGGTTTGTCTACAACATTTTCATTCAGAAAACCATTATAAACATTTATGTTGAAAGCCCTGGGGTTGAAAAGATGACTCAGTCATAAATCTGTCCCTACAAGGAGATCACCAGACAGTAGTTGATGCAAGATGTGGACTTCTTTCCATAATGAAAGAAAGTGGTAAGTAGTAAGACAAAAGAAAGTCAAGGAAAATGCTATAGAAGGATCCCTAGAGAAGAAAGTCACTTCTGGTTGCGGGTAGGTGAGTCACAAGAGATCAGAGGAGTAGGGGCTGGCACTGGGACTACTCTTTAACATTTAATCAGACAGAGATGGGGGAGGAGTAATATGAAGTTAACAGGTACATAAGAGGAATATTTACTCTTTAAGGTAATTTCCTATTTCAGTTTCCTTAAACGTCATTTTCATTATATCATTCTTGGGAAATGAAGGAAATATAGTAATTATACAGAACTTATATAAACAAATGTTTGTTGTGTTATTAATATTGCTATGTCATTTTTTCAATCAAAATAACAATTTACACTTTTTGGTTTACTTCTCGAACCTCTTACGGACTGAATCACTATCTTTCCTAGACCTCGGTGTTCTGCCCTAGTATAGTATGTTTCCCAGTATGTTATGGTATGTTTCCCAGTTCTCCATACACTTAAAGTTAATGTACAGAATCTCCCAATTTAAGCTATTCTCTCATAAATTAAAAAAAAATTATTGGCACCTGCTGCTGCAAGGAAGTCTGCTGGTAAGTGCCTCCAAAGGAAGCCAACGGAATAAACATGTAACCCTCTCCCTTGTGCTATTAATACAATGTCTAGAAATACAAAGGAATGGGGTACATAGGGGTGGGAGGAGGTTGTGTGATTCTGCAAACAGCCCTTGACTATCAGGTACAAAAACTTCAAGAGGAAAAAAAAAAAAAAAAAAACTTCGAGGGCTGCCCTGAAAGTCCCACTCTTAGATTCTAAAGCCCATGTGGCCTGTGGCACTGGTACAGGGCAGTGAGCCCTGTGCTGGCACTATTAGACTACCTGAAAGGCCCTCTCTTCTTGAGGTCAAGCTGGGCTGACTTCAGCGTCCACCTCTTTCAGAAAGCCTGTCTTGACTTGAAGGGCTGAGCGTAGTTATGCTGCCTCCTTTCGCATGTCCAGAGTGGCTTAGGGTTCCAAGAGGGTTTGATACTTGCCCAGTCGTCCCCACCTACATCTGGCATTGGGTAACAGTCTGGAGAGTCACAGTCATCCAGCCTCTGCAGGAGTGTATTGGGGCTTGGACAAAGCCTTCCCAGCAGGCTGTCTCAGAGGTTCACGGTCCCATCACAAAGCAGGACATATGGTTCAGAATAGTATTAGGTTGTCTGGCTCATAAATAGCAAGACCAAGACTTGAGCTCAGGCCTATCAGACTGCCAGCCTAAAGATTCCAGTGTCAGCATCCTGGGTTACTTCTTTGGTTAGGAACCAGGATAGGATCAAAGAAAGAATGGCTGTACTGGGGGTAGCAGGTGGGAGGTCAGATTGGCAGCAGGAACTTGAGTGGTTGACGATGAATTTGAGACCTCTTTCCTGTTCAGTTCTTCAAGCCCAGAGGTACAGTCTTGAAACTGGAGGGGTCATTGTTTTTCAGTTTGTTCTAGCATACAGAACTTCCTGGAATCAGAGAGTAAGGAGCAGGAAGAGATCCTAGAATCCTTGTCAGGATTCTAAAATGAGGAAAACACGCAGAAGGGGCAGCACTTGTATTACGTTCCTCAGGACACTACTGTGATTCTTTGTATAGTAG
The DNA here is from genome assembly GCF_003254725.2 of Canis lupus dingo. Taxonomy (NCBI): domain Eukaryota; kingdom Metazoa; phylum Chordata; class Mammalia; order Carnivora; family Canidae; genus Canis; species Canis lupus. Next base: position 23,611,082 of record NC_064261.1, on the reverse strand, counting down.
TCATTCAAAGGCCTTCAAGGGGATCCCTGGGTGGCGCAGCGGTTTGGCGCCTGCCTTTGGCCCAGGGCGCGATCCTGGAGACCCAGGATCGAATTCCACGTCGGGCTCCCGGTGCATGGAGCCTGCTTCTCCCTCTGCCTGTGTCTCTGCCTCTCTCTCTCTCTCTCTGTGACTATCATAAATAAATAAAAATTAAAAAAAAAAAAAAAACAAAGGCCTTCAAGTAGCTTACTGAATAGGATCTCAAGGCCAAGGTCAGATCTTTGATCTGGAAGCAGCTTTAGAGCACCTACCCCATCCCCAAAATTAGCCCCACTGATCTCTGATCAGGTGGCTTAGTGGCTTAGTTCACATGGTTAAAATAGCACATTTTAGGGCACCTGGGCAGCTCAGTCAGTTAAGCATCTGTCTTCGGCTCAGGTCATGATCCCAGGGGTCTGGGGTCGAGCCCCATGTTGGGCTCCCAGCTCAGCGGGGAGTCTGCTTCTCCCTAGCCTTCTGTGTGCCCTCTCTCTCAAATAAAATCTCTCTCTTTTTTTTTTTAGATTTTATTTATTTATTCATGAGAGGCACAGAGAAAGAGAGAGAGAGAGAGAGAGGCAGAGACATAGGCAGATGGAGAAGCAGGTTCCATGCAGAGAGCCCGATGTGGGACTTGATCCTAAGACTCCAGGATCACGCCCTGAGCCGAAGGCAGACGCTCAACCACTGAGCCACCCAGGTGTCCCAAATAAAATAGTTTTTTAAAAAAGATACATAAAATTGATAAAATGGCAAATTTTAGGTTATACATATTTTACCACCACCACCATCACCACACATACACAAACCAACAAAAAACCCAATGATACGGAATTCCATGATGTTTAAGTGCAGGTTGTATTATAATATGGAACAGAGGATTCCTGGGTGGCTCAGCAGGTTTAGCACCTGCGTTGGGCCTAGGGCGTGATCCTGGAGTCCCGGGATCAAGTCCCACATCAGGCTCCCTGCATGGAGCCTGCTTCTCCTGCCTGTGTCTCTGCCTCTCTCTCTGTCTCTCATGAATACATAAAATTTAAAAAATATGTATAATATGGAACAGTAATTTCTGGAACCAAAATTTGTCTTTAAGAAACAGAGAATCTGGGCAGCCCGGGTGGCTCAGAGGTTTAGCGCTGCCTTCAGCCCAGGGCCTGATCCTGGAGACCTGGGATCGAGTTCCACATCAGGCTCCCTGCATGGAGTCTGCTTCTCCCTCTGCCTGTCTCTCTCTCTCTATGAATAAATAAAATCTTAAAAAAAAAAAAAAAAAGAAACAGAATCTAGGGTGTCTGGGTAGCATGGTTGGTTATGTGTCTCACTCCCGGTTTCAGCTCAGGTAGTGAGTGATCTCAGGGTTTTAAGATCGAGCCCCATGTCTGCACTTAGCACAGAGTCCACTAAGACTCTCTCCCCCTCTCCCCCTTCTCCCTGTTCTCTCTCTCAAAAATTTTCTTTAAAGATTTTATTAATGAGAGACATAGACACAGAGAGAGGCAACATAGGTAGAGGGAGAAGTAGGCTCCCTGTGGGCAGCCAGGTGTGGAACTCGATCCCAGGACCCTGGGATTAAGCCCTGAGTTAAAGGCAGATGCTCAACTACTGAGCCACCCAAGTGCCCCACAAATAAATAAATCTTTTTTTTTTTTAAAGATTTTATTTATTCATGAGAGAGAGATTGAGAGAGAGAGAGAGAGAGAGAGAGAGAGAGGCACAAGAGAACCCACCCAGGGGTTCCCCCAACAAATAAATCTTTTTTTTTTTTAAGATTTTTATTTATTTATTCATGAGAAACACAGAGAGAGAGAGCGCGTCAGAGACACAGGCAGAAGAAGGCGGCTCCATGCAGGGAGCCCGACGTGGGACTCGATCCTGATACTCCAGGATCACGCCCTGGGCCAAAGTTAGGCGCTCAACTGCTGAGCCACCTAGGCTTCCCCCAACAGATAAATCTTAAAACAACAACAACAACAAAAAACAAATACAATCCTCACACACGCCAGTGTTATCACCAATTTCTGTGTTTGAACAGTTGCTTGTAGTCTATTTCCAAATTATCTAACTCTGACAGCATGCATTCCTGCAGCCATAGGCTGAGTTCTGCTAAGGGCCTCCAAACTGGGTATCTTTGAAAAAAAAAAAAAAATTACATCCCTACAAATAAAGATTTAACTTTAAGACTGACAATCCCAGCACTATGTATTTGTTTGAAAAATTATTCTGGGCCAAAATAGTGAAAATCTTCAAACACATCCTTTCTGGGCCCTCCAAAATAAATGTTTCCCTTTAAGGTTAGAGCATATCAATATGTTCCAGGGTCTCTGCTTGGATTAATATTATCTTAAATTTGAGCATCCCTCCCTCATTTTTAGCTTTTTGAATAAGATTACTTTCAAAGGGAAAGCTAATTGAAACTACGAAACCTTCTTTATAGGAAAATCCAAAAATTTTTAAAGATTTATTCATGAAAAGCAGCGAGAGGGAGAGATAGACAGACACAGAGACATAGGCAGAGGGAGAAGCAGGCTCCATGCAGGGAGCCCAATGCAGGACTTGATCCTGGATCCCAGGATCACCACCTGAGCCGAAGGCAGACACTCAACCACTGAGCCACCCAGGCACCCTGGAAAACCCAAATTTTAAAGAGTTCATGAACCTACGTTCAGGAAACTTGGTTCTAAAAAAGCCAGTGGCATTGCCCCCAAAAATACAAGCGCAAATAAAAAAAGTATGTTGAGGATCATGGACACCACACAAAATACACAGGCTAAAAAGTACCATCTGGTTGGTGGTCTTCCAAAAATAAGATTGGGGGACCTGGGTGGCTCAGTTGGTTAAGTGTCTGCCTATGGTCAGGTTTAGATCATGATCCCAGGATCCTAGGATTGAGCCTTCTTCAAGGGAAGCCTGCTTCTCCCTGCCACTTTCCCCCTCCCCGTGCCCCGATTATGCACATGCTCTAACAAAAGCTTAGAAAGATTGTTAGGGGTGCCTGGCTGGCTCAGCTGGAGTATGCGACTCTTGGTATTAGGGTGGTGGGTTTGAGCCTCACATTGGGTGGAGAGATAACTGAAATAAACCTTAAAAAAAAGTCAGGACAAAGAACAATTTTTACCCATTATGATTTATTCTCTACAATACTTCGTTAAAGAGTTCAATGATTTGCACTCAGAAGTTATATAGCCAAGAGGCAACCAAGTGTAATACAAAGAATTGGTCTGAAGTCTTTGCACTGAAGGCCATACAAAGTCTCTTGCTTCAGGAAAGTAAGAATGAAAATAAACAAAACGAACACATAGCTCCCTAGGCTCCAGAATTTCAATAGAAAACAGCATCAACAGTTAGTGAAAGTGTAGGTGTTAACATATCATGGAAAATAGGTTGTGCAAATATTAAAATTAACACCCAGGACTTCTGTATAGATGATTTTTATTATAAACAATAAAATATATGTAATGTCTCAACTACAAACCTTTCATGTTGAAAGGGTCTCTAACATGAGTTGCTTTAATATTATGAAGCGAAAAAGTTTAAGAACCTCACAGTGGAAACAATCCAACACCGACAAATCCTAATGATCAAAGACATTCTCTTTTAATTAACATAAAACAAGGACAATTCATAATTACAGAGAGAATGTCCTAGCTGTGGGTATTATGAGACAAGCCAACTTTCCAGACCAAAAGGCACTCACAGCTAGGGATGAAACGAACTCCAAACCGAAGCAGCCCATGCGGGCTGGCTCCTTAACAGCAATTACCTACTGCTCAGCTAGAGCAGTGCCCCAAAACAAAGTAAACACCAAGCAGAAAACATTCTCTTCTTTTCGGACCTGCCACTCCCACCACAGGTACCAGCCACCTTCATCACTGCTTTGGTCAAGCGTGTGGAAGGCAGTTCAGTCCTAGTTCGGAGCCGTCATCTCCCTATGCAAAGCTGCCACATGGATGATCCAGACTTAGTATTTTTTCCTGAGAGCCACCTGCCACACATCTTCATGAGGTGACCGTGACCGTACACTTCCAGACCGCTTCCTGACTAGGCCCCATTCAGGACAGACACCAACACTGGCATTCCTCACGGGGCCAAATGGTTTTCCTTGGTCAACTCCTGAGTCCCCCTGACAAGGCCAGAGGGACCTGAGCATCTCCATTGCTGGACTTGTATGGGAGCATGAGGGAATGTGCAGGGAGTAAGGCTTCTTCACTCCAAAACCACTGAGCCCACTTCAGTGTGGTGCTGGGCTAACTCAGCCCAATTCTTGTGCACTGATTTTTTTCTCCCCATTTCGTGGGTTTTTAAAATTTCTGTTCACTTACTTAAATGGCAGGTATCCTACCCCACCCTCAATAAAATAAAATAAAAAACATACTATACATTGGGGAAGACAAATAGGGCAACAATTCTACAAGAAAAAAATAGGCTTGAAGAACATGGCACTGTAGTAAATGCTTGCATGACCAGTCTCACTGAGCGTGCTCAGGGGTGAAAGTTTAGCACCAATTTTTTTGCTTTTTTAATCTTTAGAAATTAAACACAACTTTTAACACAGAACATTTGAACAGTAATGAGTGTAGCCCTATGTATCAATACTGTTGTACAAATTGGAGGTGGGTGGTTTAGTCCAGAGCTGACCACCCTGACATCAATCCATGGCACCTAAGAGTAACTATCGTCACATTTGTTTGTAACAAGACATTTATTATTCTCAGCAGCAGGAAATCACGAAATAATCCCTTCATCTTCAAAAGCTTTTTTTCATTAACCTTGCAAGGGAAAAGTGGCAGGATGCGAGAAGGCAGCACGACGTAAGATGGTGTGGTGCAGCTGGACATGGGCATCCTGAGGTCAGCCCACTTCCCTTGCACATTCTGTATCCTCATGAATAACAACAGAGGATTTGCCAAGCAAATCTGCTCACCCTCATCCATTTCTTCCAAGAAATGAGCCAGCAATGCCTAGAAAGGCACGTGTGTCGTTTCTTGGATTATGTCTCTATTCCCCCTCCTCCATTCCTGGCAGAAGAAAACTAAAAAATTTCTTTTGATTTGGATATTTGCCCATTTTGGAAAGCCACACCACCACCACATAAACTTTGAAAAATAAATTAAATCAAAACAATTGTGTTCACTGGATTGACACCCAATCCGCTTCAAGAGTTCTCTAAGCATGTTGTTGAAAACCAGTGTATCACTCTCTGGGTCCTTTCTTCCAACTGGCCACCTCTTCCTGTGAATCCTTTCAGCAGTACCTCTATGACAATGTTTCCAAAGCATCTTCCAAGTCCCCAGCTTCTATGAACTCTGCCACCAAATGAGGGAAGAATAGGCAAGAGGGAGGAGAAACTTGCTGACAGCTATTTGGAATCAGCAACAATGGGGAAGGGAAATATGCCACAAGAAAGTCTGAATGACCTAGAATACAATGAACCATTTGGAACTTTGCCATGGTGGGATGAAGATTCCCAGCATGTTAGGCAAGATAAAGATTTCATCTTAATTACACAGCTTTGTTCTAAAGTCCTGGAAAGGACTGAAACAGCAATAGTCTTCCCACTTCTCCAGGCAAACTAGACAAAAGAACTTCTCTGCTTAAAGGTCCCTCGGGATGTCTGCTTGAAAAGAAAAACAACTCGGAGACCCTGGATTTTCTCCTATGATAACGTGTCCTTCTAAAGCCCAACCCAAGTGCTTGTTGGAACATCTATACCTTCTGAGAACCTAGATCCAGCTATAGGCACTGCTACCAGTAGAGGAGTGAGGTAGCCGGGTGGTAAGGAAGAGGTCTCTCCTTTCTCACTGCATGCAGCGATGATTTCAGGACCTCCTATGGGCATCCCAGTCCAGTCCTCAGCAGGCTACACCACAGAGCTCTGTTCAATACCAGGAGACTCAATGCAGGAAGAGTGCCAGAAAATCCAACTGAAAGTGGGATGAGAATTAAAACCTTCGAGGCTAATTGAGCAATGAGATCTACAACGCCATCCAAAGGGCTTCCGATCTTGATGTGGGTCTCTGTCCAGGAGCCTCAGAGGACTCATGGTGCCCACGTTTAACCCTAACATGGCGTCCGCTTATGAAGCATGGAGGTTGTGATCAACTCTTGGTACGCAATAAACTGGAAGTTTAAAAAAGGAATTTAAAACAACCTAAAAATGTTTCTTGTTGGTCTCCGTTGCCCAGACTGCCAGGGGAATACATCTACTTGATCTGGGGAGTCTGTAGGGGTGTGTGTGGGGTAAGCCTTCATGGACCACCAATTCTGGCTTCCACTGTGTGGCCACCACACAGGTGGCAAATCACCAGTGGCACCTGCATGCCAAGGGTCTTCTGAACCCACACGGTAATTCTCACTAGTCATGGAGGAGCCCCAATCCAACGGAACCCCATATTGAGGAAAGGCTGAGATAAGGCTTGGGCCCCTCAAGTTCTGTTTCATTCAGTACAACCCCTCCCTCTCAGTCAGCTGGAGGCAGACTTGGCAACGGAAGCTAGCATCATAAAATGGTGCAGTAATAGAAGTAACTGGACCAGGAAGAGGAGGCATCTGCTCCAATGATGTCATAGCCATTGGTGGCCACAGGGGGGTGGGACTGGTCATGCAGCCGTGTGTCAGGAGTAATGATTGTAGAGGGGCGGGGCATGAAGAGTGCCATTCTGGAAACAGTGCTGTCGAGAAGCAATATACTCTGCATAACTGATTGTCACCTTCTCACTTCGGTACCTGCGTAAGGAAATAGGAAAGGGTATTAGGAACCTCAAATCCTTCATCTTGTAAAGTCACTCAGCAGAGAAAACCAAAAGCTTATTCCACATTTTGAAAGAATAAAATGGAAGACCAAGAGCAATCTTACTTACAGAAAATGAAAGACAGCACAAGAAAACAATGTTGTTATTACAAATGAACAAGATGAAAAAGCACAATCACAATTCACCCCGAGAATGTATTTTCTGCACATCCCACCTTTAAACACTACTTATCATCAGGCTGCTCTTAAGCAATCTGCTACTGGGGTCTGCATGAAGAATGTCAAGGTCAAATTACACGGGTGGCAGATTGGAAGATGGCTATACCAATGCCCAGTGCAAACTGCGTATCTACTGCATAAAATGTGATAAATTTGACAGAAATGCAACCTCAATTTGTGGAAAAGCAACAAACAAGTTATTTATAACTAAAAGGGGCACAGGTACCTAATTCTGAGTCAAATTCTGATGAAGCAGGTTAAAGGATCCTGGGGCTATATAGGACGGGTCTCAATTCCCAGATGAATATGCCATATCATATCACAGGGTCATCAGAACAGAATTCATAGCACTTTGGCTTTGCTCTGGAAAGAGCCATGAGTCAGGATGCGAAGCATGGGGTGTTACAAACCTATGGAGCCTACTACAGACCACAGGAGCTGGGTGTGACAATCCTTACCCAGAGCCATCTCTTTCCCACTGTAATCACTCCTCCACTGCAAGGTGATTATTCCTGAATTTTGACAGGGAAATGGCTGTTCAAATAAATTATAATAATAATAATAATAATAATGCTTTGTATTTGAAGTTTTTTTTTTTCTTTTTCTTTTTTTGGAATCCAAAGCATTTCAAAAACACTGGGTTATCTTCCAAATAGACCTGTGAGGTTAGTATGATTATTCAGTATTTTACAGATGAGGAGGCCAAAAGAGGCCCACAGAAGCCCACAGAAGCTAAACCTCTCAGTGTTTCCGATTTCAGTAGGGATGGCAAGAGAACTGACATCTACTGACCACCTATAATTATTGCCTGGCCCTGGGCTAGAAATTCTTCATACATTACCTTACCACACTCTAAAACAACCCCAAGGCATTATCATTCACTTCTTACATACAGGAAAACCACCCCACCCCTTGCCACTCCACCCTGCCCAGAGGCACAGTCAGGCAGCGGTGGTGCCGGGATTCAGACTCCCAAGTCCCTGTGCTTCTACTACAAGAGGCAGCCTCCCCCAACAAGCTGGGTGTTTCCTTCTAAGCTCTGTAAAAAGCACTGTCTTCCTATTCTGTTAACAAGGCACCTGTATCCCCTGACACATGACTGCTGGTGACTTCAACTGACCCTGGACCTCTGCACTGAGAGCCTTTGTTGCTGACCTTGGTCTGCCCTCTTATCCTCCCGACCAGTGGGTCTGGGGAAGACATCCACCACCTGATCACCGCCTAAACTCTGCTCGGGCTCTGCCATCAGCTCAGCTGCAGAGATGCCCAGGATGCTGGGAAGTCTTGCCTTTGCTGCCACTGCTTCCTCCCAGCTTAAATCTGACCCATATTTCTTTAGTTTAGGGACATTAGCAGAGAAATTTTTTTCTAGCCCTTTCCAACAAAAGTATCCTTCATCCAACCCAAACTAAATTAAAATGACAAGGAAAATGAGACAGTGGGTTACCTGGTAAGTTTGATCGTTTTTCTGAATTCACTGGTAATTGGAGCCTTAAAGCCACCTTTCCTGAGCAAGGAGTCTATTGTCTGGATCTGATCCCAGTCTGAGGAGGAGAGGCACACTGAGATCAGTGCACAATGACACAAGAGTAGGGTATGTTCTCACACAGCAAGAAAAGAGAAGCAGCCAGATCTGCTAGGGTCAAAGTGATCTCCCTAGAGCCCCTTCTGCCTCACTGATATCCAAGTAGAATCTCTGAGACATGAGACAATAACCTGACATACACCATAATGGCTGTCCCCCGGCCCTGTTCCTGTGTCTTTCCTGTCAGATGTGATCCTAGTATAATCATCTAGGAACAAACATGGTCTCAACTTAAAACTGGCCTGCGGGCCTACTACTGGTAACCAAGGCTATTCTATGAGAGGGAAGAATTCAAATTCTGCAGCCTGCATTCCTTTGTGTGGCCTTCCTTTATTTTGATCATTTCTGGGAGTCCTGTTTTCTATTACAGAGACTGATAGCAGGAAGAAAGCTATTCCTTCATGAAGGACAGAAATGGTGTTCATGTATACATTGCTGTGTTGTTCCTGCACATTTTTAACAGATAAAACCAAACACATCAGACTGAAAACCAAAAAGAAACTCCTAAATAACCTCCAATTTTTAAATTTTGCCAATCAATTTTCAAACGGCACAGATAATCTGATTATCTATATTATCACCACATCTCACTATTGGGAAATATTGATGGTGTTTCTCCTTATAAAAAAATGTTAGACTTACGGCCTCAAAGTGGCCAAAAGGCTTCCCTTTTATGCCACACCCACACTACTTTTGAAAAAGTTTAAACACAACCATGATGGAAACCAATGAAGGCAACCACTCTCCACATAATTAATTCATTGATACAGTGAACTGGATATTTCTCTCTACTCTAGGTTCACACTGTGTGTTTTACGTATTACTTTCAGAAACAGACAAGAAAGGAGGAAGGGAGGGTGAGAGGGACGAGGAGAAGAGAGAAAAGAAAGAAAACTGGGTTACATACCATAGAAACACTAAAAGGTATTCTCCTAAACATTCTTTTTTAAATTTTTTTTAAAGATCCTATTTATTTATTCATGAGAGACAGAGGGGGGGGGGCAGAGACACAGGAAGAGGGAGAAGAAGGCTCCATGCAGGGAGCCTGACATGGGACTCGATCCCGGGTCTCCAGGATCACGCCCTGGGCTGAAGGCGGCGCTAAACCGCTGAGCCACCGGGGCTGTCCTCCTAAACATTCTTTTAAAGAGAAAACCTACAATAGCCAAACTGTGGAAGGAGCCTCGGTGTCCATCGAAAGATGAATGGATAAAGAAGATGTGGTCTATGTATACAATGGAATATTCCTCAGCCATTAGAAACGACAAATACCCACCATTTGCTTCAATGTGGATGGAACTGGAGGGTATTATGCTGAGTGAAATGAGTCAATCGGAGAAGGACAAACATTATATGTTCTCATTCATTTGGTGAATATAAATAATAGTGAAAGGGAATAGAAGGGAAGGGAGAAGAAATGGGTAGGAAATATCAGAAAGGGAGACAGAACATAAAGACTCCTAACTCTGGGAGACGTACTGGGGGTGGTGGAAGGGGAGGAGGGCGGGGGGTGGGGGTGAATGGGTGACGGGCACTGAGGGGGGCACTTGACGGGATGAGCACTGGCTGTTATTCTGTATTTTGGCAAATTGAACACCAATAAAAAATTAAAAAATAAAAAAATAAAGAGAAAACCTACCCTACCCACCTCCTACCTTTACTGTCCCATTATAAAAACTTTTTAACTACCAAGTTCTTTAAAAAAAAAAAAAAATTATGTTTTGCTTTTTTCCCCAAGTATAACATTGTTTAATAATTAAAGACCAATAAAGTTCAAAATCCACTGGTATGGGCAAGTCCCCTTTACAATGAACTCCATAACATGGTCCAGTTGGTTGCTGGAACTTTGCTACAATTACCACTAGTTTTTGGGGCCAAGGAACAAAACTTTTTACTGAGAAAGTGAAATGCGGGTGTGAGTAAGGCCAAGTCTTTTTTTTTTTTAAGGCCAAGTCTTTACCCCTTTTCTTCCCCAGCTCTTGCATTTTGGGGGAATTTATTTCACATCCTGTAAGACTTTGATAAACAATAAGAGGAAGAAAGGCACTTATTCTTAGTTGCAGTTAGGCTGAAAGACAACACATCCCACTTTCCTGCCTTTACATGGCAACACTATGAATAGTATCCTTCATTGAAATGCCATTTGTCCAACTTACCTTGTTCCTTAGCAACCTCAGGTAAATATGTGGCTGTACGTTTGACGCCTTTTTCATTGATGAATTCAATTCGAATCCCATGGACCCCTACCTACAGAAAAAGTAACCAAATGAAGGGCATTTACTTACTCTAATGGAACTTCAAACATCCACATTTAATTGACATTTTCCCCTGACCAGCTTGATCCAAGTCTGAGAAAAGGAGAAACTACTGCTTTTCATGACTAACTCTTTCCCCTTAGGTATAGAAGCCAAAGTAACTTTAGCTTAAGGGAAGCAACACGTTTACATGTAGCCACCTCTCCCAAGTATAAAGATTCTTTCAACAGCTCATCCAATAATCTGGAGTATTCCATCTTTAATCTATTCCATTAAACAGACAACAGGGTTTTGATCTAGGCTCATAACTCCTCATAACAACTTTTACTCAAGGGCTTACCAAGAGGGATCTGGAATGCTCTCTTTATCCCCAGTATCATTTCCTATTAGACGTGGGAGAAGGCTATGGAACAGAGTGGACTGGGAAGACACGGGAAAAGAAGATTTCACGTTTTTTCCTACTTCTAGGATCACAGCACCTTTCCTGTCACCTATGTGGCCCCCAACTGCTTCCAAACTCAGCTTTCACATTCTTATACCCTCTCTCAATGAAGGAGATACATTACCATGTACTAACCCGAACCCAAATGCAACGAGAGATGCAGAGTTCCAAATGCGGCTGTTCTCACCTCCCAGTCCAGGTAATCACTGGCATCCTCAAAGTTAGTAAGGAGGGAGACAGAGCAGAAAAGTTTAGGCAGCTCCTCTCGGGTCAGGGGGGGAAATCGGCTGTCCTTAAGTGCACTGGAGGGGGACAGAAAACAAAGTGAGGCTGCTCTGGAGCCAGAAGCCAACATTACGTGCCCGAATATTTATGAATCCTGAGCTATGCAGAGAATATTGATTATCCATCAGCACTAATATGCTAAAAATAACTTGATGCTATTAATTGCCTACACAACTGATAAGTGACTCACCAGATTAAAGTCCCATACTTCCTGATTACCAAAAAGAGAACACTCAAACTTTATCACTTAGAAGAAACAGTCAAGCAGTTGTTTTCAATTCTAGTCAACTTATCTACAGAGTTTATGTCTGGTGTCATTACCTGGTTAACGTGTATTCCCTGAGTCCTGAATGAAGATTCATGGCTGAGAAGGTCCCGATGCAGCCACGAAGCCGCTTGTCCCGCCCTGTCTTCCATGTCACAAAGAGCGGACTACAAAAGGAAACAAAAAACATTCTCCAGCCCCAAATCAATCATGGATAAGAACAAAACTTTTGCTTTCCCCTATTCATTTCCGTTATTCCCCAAAAAGGACTGTTTTCTGAATTGTGGCTATGCGAAGGACTCTGTCTTTCTGGGAATTGTGCAGTCTGTGGATGGAAGAGAGAGAGAGAGAGAGAGAGAGAAAAGACAAGGCAGCATGAAGAAAGGCACTCTGTGTAGCCCTTCCTGTGGTCCTTGCTGATAGGTTTAATTCACTCTCAATTGTGCTACTTTCCTATTCCTCTGCCCAGCACCCAACTTCTTCTAATTTCCATGTCTTTCTCTTCTTCTTTATTCTATTTCTGGGAGTGTCCATGTTCCCCAGTTACATCCTTCATGAAGACACTGGGCCTGCATACTTTCTCCTCATTCCCCATAACCTCCCATTATTCCCATAATTATCTCTGCCCTTTGTCCTGCTCCAATGTCTCTGCAAGAAATTGTATTATTGGGATCCCTGGGTGGTGCAGCGGTTTGGCGCGGGCCTTTGGCCCAGGGCGCGATCCTGGAGACCCGGGATCTAATCCCACGTCAGGCTCCCGGTGCATGGAGCCTGCTTCTCCCTCTGCCTATGTCTCTGCCTCTCTCTCTCTCTCTCTGTGACTATCATAAATAAATAAAAATTTAAAAAAAAAAAGAAAGAAATTGTATTATTAGTAAAAGTTGCCACTTTCTGCTTCTAGACCAAAGTCATTAGATTGGTGGTAACAGACTTTTTAGAAACAGGTTATGGAACTGTCCCTTCATCCTGATATTTCCTCTATACTCCAATGCGGTTATTTCTTAGAGCAAAATCTAAAAAGCAACTTAAATTTTAGTTTCTTTTTTTTATTTTTTAAAGATTTTATTTATTCATGAGAGACAGAGAGAGAGAGAGGCAGAGACACAGGCAGAGGGAGAAGCAGGCTCCATGCAGGGAGCCTGACGTGGGACTCGATCCCTGGTCTCCAGAATCAGGCCCTGGACTGAAGGCGGCGCTAAACCGCTGAGCCACCTGGGCTGCCCAGCAACTTAAATTTTTAAAGCTGTTTACTTTGATTACTGTTTTATTTATTTATTTTAAAAAAAATTTTTTTTTTTTAATTTTATTTATTTATGATAGTCACATAGAGAGAGAGAGAGAGGCAGAGACATAGGCAGAGGGAGAAGCAGGCTCCATGCACCGGGAGCCTGACGTGGGATTCGATCCGGGGTCTCCAGGATCGCGCCCTGGGCCAAAGGCAGGCGCCAAACCGCTGCGCCACCCAGGGATCCCTGATTACTGTTTTAAAGCAGATCTGCTGCCTATCTTTTCCCTCCAGTAAATGCCTGAACAGCACCCAAAGTTATTGTCCCAAAACCTACTCAAAACCCCTCAAGAATTCCACTGTCTGGGCAGCCCTGGTGGCGCAGCGGTTTGGCACCGCCTGCAGCCCAGGGCGTGATCCTGGAGACCCTGGATCGAGTCCCACATCTCTGCATGGAGCCTGCTTCTCCCTCTGCCTGTGTCTCTGCCTCTCTCTCTCTCTCTCTCTGTGTCTCTATGAATGAATAAATAAAATCTTAAAAAAAAAAAAAAAAAAAAAACAATTCCACTGTCTGTAGAATGGAAATACAAGCCCCTGAATATAAGCAACAACCCTTTCCCTGTAACACTGCAGCCACCACTCACTCTTCCAAATCCACATTCTTTCTGGTGGGACAAACTTGATCTTACTTAGGATAAAGGCTTAGGATCTTCACCTGTTCAATCAGGAATTTTCTGAGCACGGTATCCCATGGCAATACTTCCTAAAAAGTTAGCACATTTTTTCTCTACAGTTTCTCTCCTCTGACACAATCACATAGGAGTAACTTCCCCTCTACTTCTGCCCACAGAAGTATGCCAAACACATTCTTTAGCTTTGTGTGTGTGATTTGCCAACTTGGCAAGTCTCCCAAAAGTGAGGATTTTTTCTTCATAACCTCTCCACTCCCTGACCAGTGGGGCTATGTGTTGCTCTAATACGGCATTAACATTTGCAGAATAAATGATCTTAGGTCAATGAAATCTCCGAAAGCATCTCTTCAGTACTTTCTTAAAGCCAGTTCAAGGGTGCCTGGCTGGCTGAGTCAGTGGAATGTGTGACTTTTGATCTAAGGGTTGTGAGCTCCAACCCTGAGTTGGGTATGGAAACTACTTAAATCTTGGGCAGCCCGGGTGGCTCAGCGGTTTAGCACCACCTTCAGCCCAGGGTGTGATCCTGGAGACCCGGGATTAAGTTTCGTGTCAGGCTCCCTTCATGGAGCCTGCCTCTCCCTCTCTCTGTGTCTCTCATGAATAAATAAATAAAATCTTAAAAAAAAAAAAAATCTTAAAAAAAAAAAAAACCAAAACAATAGCTAAACTATGGAGAGAGCCCACACATGTCCACTAACTGATGAATGATAAAGATGATATAGTGTGTACACACACACACACCCCCCCCGGAATATTAGCCATAAAAAAGAATGAAACCTTGCCATTTGCAATGACACAGATGGAGCCAGAGTGTATTAACCTAAGTGAAGTTGGTCAGAGAAAGACAAAATACCATATAATCTCACTCATATGTGGAATTTAAGAAAGACAACAGATGAACATATGGGAAGGAGGAGGGAAATAAGCCCTAAAAGACTCTTAACCATAGAGAACAAACTAAGGGATAATAAAGGGAGTTAGGTGTGGGAATGGGTTAAATGGGTCATGAATATTAAGGAGGGCACTTGTAAGGCACCTGGGTGGTTCAGTTGGCTAAGCAACCAACTCCTTGGTTTTGGCGGGTGGGGGGGGGGGGTTGGCTTGGGAGTTTCCCTGTGTCCTTCTCTCTCCCTGTGCCCCTCCCCAAGCTCACATACTCTAAAATAAATAAATAAATCTTAAAGAAGGGGGGGCATTTGTGATATTGAGCAATGGGATTGTATATGTGATGAATCACTGAATTCTACTCCAGAAACCAATACTGCACTGTATGTTAAGTACCTAAAATTTAAATTAAATTAAAAAAAAAAAAAAAAAAAAAAAAAGCCAGATCAGAGTTGCTTTCAATTCTGAAGAGGAAGAAAACTCTGTCATGGATTTCTTCACTCTACACATAAACTTATTTAAGTCACTGACACCTTCAGAGAGCTTAGGACAAATGATAGAGTCTTGAACTAAACACAGTACAGCAGAATCTGACATTCTTGGTGGGGTGGGTGGAAGAAGCCATGGGGGAACTGATGGAACAAAGGAAGGGATCCTTGTTGAGACCATCACAGCTCCCATTATAAGTGCTTCTACTCTCAACCTGGCCCCCAAAAATTTCCAATTCATTTGGACTTCAACACCTGGACCACAATGATGTGATCTGTGGCTTCTCCACTGGAAAGGTTAAGTCACCTATTCTCCACCATATAAATCAACAAACCAAATGAAGAACCAAGAAAGAAACCCTAATTTCTAAAACGTTAGCTTAAAAACAAGCCAATACTTCAAGTGTAACCTAGACCTCTTCTATTACTCAATCCAGATACTGTTCTCGATACTGTCTGGACATTTCTCATCATCCTATTCTCATTACTCTCTGCCCAAACGATGCTAAAGCTCTTTGTAAGTGGCAGCCCCCCCCACCCCCACCCTTCTCAAGAGAGAGAACCCAAGAAAGACGTCACTATGTCTTCTCACTGTCCCCTGCACCTGATGGATTTACTCACTAGGGGTCATTGGTGAATCTAGGAAGTCGTGGCTGTGGGAAGCCATAGAGGTGACAGTAGAGGACGTCAAAGCAGTAGCAGCACATCTCTGCAGTCACCACCAGATTCTTGGTGGTGTTGGCAGTTCCATTGGGCCGGGGAAGAGGGCTCAGCGCTCCCGATGCGGGATTCATTCGTGTAATGGGAGAATTTCCAGGTCCCAGAGTTAAGTCTGACACATTCTCCCGACCACTGCTGCCATCCACATGCTGGTGGTTTTGAAGAGGTCCTGAACTAGAGCCGGGGACAGTTGTGGACTGGTTCCCGTGACTGTGCGTTCCACTTCCAGATAACTTAGGCTTCTTGACCCCACAACAGCCTGCTGCCAACTTGGGCTCAAGTGGAGGAACACAACGTCTTTTTCCCATCCTGATTCAGTGCTCGAGGTCTGGAATGCTGCAGAACCCTGACCAAAAAGAGAATAGTTAAGCATTAATTCAAAACGTTAGAATGAAAAAACAAAAATCAAAAAGACTCTACTGGAGAGTTATCAAATTCTTTCTCGTTCAGGTTACCAGGTCACAAAGGGTTGCAGACCAGTATGACTGGAAGAGACCCTAAGCTCCAGACCAGGGACTCCTAACCTTTTCCTAAAGAACCACTTCTCATTTCCCATAAAGCCTTATGATCATCACAGAGGCAGGCAATGAACAGCCCCTCTTGCATAGGACTCCCCAGTGCAGAAAGGAAGGGTGGGGCAGCAGTCATTGTGGATCTGCATGAGGACATTTCAAGACTAAAAGATAGCACTGGACCTGTCAGACTCTTCATCAATTGCCTTCTCTACCTTTTAGGGGCTCCAAATTAGACCACCATATTTTCAGAGTCCCAAAGGAAATTTCATGCTTTTCCTTGTTAACCATATCCTTTCCTCATTTTACTCATCACCAGCCTATATACATGTGACTTTAGACCTGAGTGAATACAAAAAGCAGTTAGCTGCCCATTCTGAAAAGAACTTACCTTCCAACACAAGGGTCCCACCTTTCTACCCTCATAGCTTGCATTCTCCAATACCTTGCTCATTTTTTTTCCCTTTAATTTCAACTCCCTTTTTAAAGATTTTATTTATTTACTCATGAGAGACACACAGAGAGAGGCAGAGACATAGGCAGAGGGAGAAGCAGGCTCCATGCAGGGAGCCAGATGTGGGACTTGATCCTGGGACTCGGGATCACGCCCTGAGCCAAAGGCAGACAATCAACCCCTGAGCCACCCAGGCATCCCTCAAAACTCCAATTCAAAAAAAGTTACAACCTAGTAGGAACCTTTATTCACACAAATGACCCAAGCTTCACAGGCCTTTTGTGAGGTAGCCATTTCCACCCTGTCACAGCAAGGCAGATGCATGCAATGCCACTCAGCTTAACAAAGCGTGGCAGTGGATATGCCAGGAAACCAGAACACCCCATCTGATGATGTGAATGGAAGGAAGGAATTTTTTTTCTTAAACAGCCTGAGGTAAAAATGGACAGTTATAACACAGCCAAGATTAATCTTTTTTCTGATTCAATAGAATCAGGAAAATAGATACTAGTTATTTCTTTTCTTTCTTTCTTTCTTTTTTTTTTTTAGATTTTATTTATTCATGAGAGAGAGAGAGGTGCAGAGACATAGGCAGAGGGAGAAGCAAGCTCCATGCAGGGAGCCTGATGTGGGACTGGATCCCAAGGACTCCAGGATCACACCCTGAGCCCAAGGCAGACGCTTAACCACTGAGCCACCCAGGTGTCCCAATCCTAGCTATTTCAAAGTCATTAATACCAAAATTTATAACATTCTGTTGATTTGAAAAAAGCATACTTAAATCTCCCTGTGATTAGGACACATAATTGCCTTTTTAAAAAAAACATAATTTGCCTTTTTTTTAAAAAAGATTTTATTTATTTAAGAGAGACTGAACACCAGAGAGACAGAGCAAGCACAAGTGGAGGGCAGAGGGAGAGGGAGAAGCAGGCTTCCTGCTCAGCAGAGAGCCTGACGTGGGGCTAGATCCCAAGACCCTGGGATCAGAACCTGAGCCAAATAACCGACTAAGCCACCCAGGCACCCCCATAATTTGCCTTTTTGTGCACAGCTCTATAATACAATATTTTGGTTGTAAATTCTAAAACCTTTCTAAATCAAATTAGTTATTTACATACTCTTTTGCAAAACTATTATTTCTACACAAACAAGCTGTCACTCTAGGCTGAATGAGATACAAAAATTTCAAAGTATTTTTTTTTAAAGGTTTTATTTATTCATGAGAGACAGAGAGAGAAGCAGAGGCAGAGGCAGAAGCAGGTTCCATGCAGGAAGCCCAATGTGGGACTCGATCCCACAACTCTGGGATCACACCCTGAGCCAAAGGCAGACACTCAAGTGCTGAGCCACCCAGGGGTCCCAAAATTTTCAAGTATTATTTATGTTCTTGATA
Source organism: Canis lupus dingo (assembly GCF_003254725.2). Lineage (NCBI taxonomy): Eukaryota > Metazoa > Chordata > Mammalia > Carnivora > Canidae > Canis > Canis lupus. Next base: position 23,592,893 of record NC_064261.1, on the reverse strand, counting down.
TATGCTGATCTATAACAAAATACACATTTTTGTACTTAGGGCAATTCTTAGACGAACGTTGCTCGTACACTTTTTTTTTTTTTAAAGATTTTATTTATTTATTCATGAGAGACACAGAGCGAGAGAGGCAGAGACACAGGCAGAGAGAGAGAAGCAGGCTTCCTGCAGGGAGCCTGATGTGGGACTCGATCCCAGAACTCCAGGATCATACCCTGGGCTGAAAGCAGGTGCTCAGTGGCTGAGCCAGGCATCACTGTTTGTACACTTCAATGTCTGTCTTGACACAGGTTTCTTTTTGAGAAAGCCTTAAGTACTTAATATAATTAACATCCTCCCCCCCAATTTGTTTCTGACTGTGGACTTATGTTTCTTGTTTAGACTGTCAAAAAAAGAATAGTATCTTGGTTAAAAATGCTGCCTCCAGAGCCAAATGGCCTGGACTCAAATTCTGATTCCTCAGGGATCAAACTCTCCATGACTTAGTTTCCTTAGTATGGGAATAACAATACTACTTGTCTCATGGGGTTTTAGAATTCAATTAGTTTAATGTGCATAAAGTGCTTGAAATAGTGCCCAGCACGTAGTAGGTGGCAATATATTTAGCTGCTCTTATCATTTGGATTATTAGACTGCCCCAATCCGGTGGACATTTCTAGAGGGCCACGACTCCACTAAGCACTCAGCACTTATGGCAATGCTTGCTCTGAACAGGTGCTCTTTAAACATTACACTGAATCTTCAAAACCGTTCAGCAAGGCAGGTGATGTTACTATCATTTTACAGAGGAGGAACTTTGGGCTTAATAAGAGAACCTGCTCAAAATCAGACTGCCACTAAGTGGGCCAAAGTCTTTCTGTTAGACTCCAAGGCCTGGGTCTTTCTACCAAGCCACGAAAAAGAATGAGGTCTGCCAATAATCTAATAATCCATTGGATTCAGTCATTTCCTAAGGGCATGTTAAAAAAAAATTACATTCAAGGGTATACTAAAAACTAATCTAATAGTTCACAGAATCTTACCAATATAAATGGAGCAGGAGGGGCACCTGGCTGGTTCAACTGCAAGAGCATGTGACTCTTGATCTCAGGATTGTGAGTTCAAGCCCCACGCTGGGTATAGAGATTACCAATAAATTAATAAGTGAAAACAAAATGGCCTAAAAAAAACGACCTAAGCCCAAAGCCAACATCTCCAGCCATGACCTGAAAACTTTCAGCACTCCTGTCACCATCATTTGAGTCCACAGATGTCACTGGCCTCTAGACTTTCTACCTTGTGCATAACTGTGTGCAGGGGGCTTAAGACATATGTTGTTGAATGAAGCAGAAGGACTACCTTGAGGGAGAGCTGGAGTGTTAACAGGGTCTCCAGAAAGCCCCAAAGTTCAAAGCAGCAGAGATAAAACAGATAAAAAAAAAAAAAAAAAAGAAATGTTACCTCACTCTTATTACCCCAAAGCACCTGAAGGAAAAGCTAAATGTCATGAGATGGTGGTGATGGAGGTGTTCCTTAGCAGGTATCATCAGCTACCTGACTGCTGAAACACCCTACAATGGAGCAATAGAAAGAACTTTCAAACCATGCCAAGGTATTTTACTTTCAACCAGGCAGGTGAAGATTTTGCCCGTGCACCACACCAAGTGCCGACCTGCAGTGGAGCATGATCACAAGGGATACCAAGTGCTTACATTTAACAATTCCCCACACCCTCTTAAACTACTATTTGAAATCAATAGAACCAACTCAAATCTTGTGGCTCCTTAGGCCCAAGCATTTCTCTGGAGGCCACTAAGCAAACAATTCAATTGCTATTCTCAATTAGTGACCAAAGGCAGAGTTAGATACTTCTTGCATCAAAAGTCTATTACAAGGTATTTCGTCAAAAATTTGTTCTCTAAATTTATATCTATAAAAAAATTCAAAGATAAGATAGAATAGTATAATGGACCCAAGAACCAGTTTTTTTGTTTGTTTGTTTGTTTTTTAAAGGTTTTATTTATTTATTCATGAGAGACACGGAGAGAGAGGCAGAGACACAGGCAGAGGGAGAAGCAGGCTCCATGCAGGGAGCCCCATGTGGGACTCGATCCCAGGACTCCGGGATCACACCCTGGGCCGAAGGCAGGTGCTAAACTGCTGAGCCACCCAGGGATCCCCTCAAGGGCCATTTTTAATTTGCAAGAGAGCAAGAGTGAGCAGGCAATTGGGGGAGGAGCAGAGGGAGAGGGACAAGCAGACTCTGTGCTTAGCATGGAGCCTGACTTGAGGCTCGATCCCAGGACCCTGAGATCATGACTCCAGCTGAAATCAAGAGTCAGACACTTAACTCACTAGCTACCCAGGCACCTCTAAGGGACCACTTTAAAAGCCAGCAGCACCGGAATCCCTGGGTGGCGCAGCGGTTTAGCGCCTGCCTTTGGCCCAGGGCGCGATCCTGGAGACCTAGGATCGAATCCCATATCGGCTCCTGGTGCATGGAGCCTGCTTCTCTCTCTGCCTATGTCTCCGCCCCTCTCTCTCTCTCTCTCTCTCTGTGACTATCATAAATAAATAAAAATTAAAAATAAATAAATAAAAGCCAGCAGCACCAATCTCATTTTCCTACTGCCTATCTACTTTAGACAATCAATGAGAACGAACAAGTTAAAGCTGGATTTCTACCAGATGGAGACAATACCCGTAATTCCCCAAAAAGCTGGAAAAGCAATAGGAATCATGGTTTTACCACTCCCTTCAAGACCTCTTAACCTAAACGGTGTCAAATGTAGTATGTTTCACTGGTGAAAAAGTCACCACACCCTTTACCTGACATATTACAGTTAAGGGGTCCTGACCTTTATTAGGGTCCTCAACAAAAGAAGGTAACTCTTCTTCCCTCTGTGGGGAAGCTGAATAGTGCTGTTGCTTTGGGCTGGATGAATTTCCAAGCCACCTCAATTCCAGCCAGCGCTGAACACATCATTACCTTTAGCCTCAGAGGCTGGGTGACATTTGTTTTCTTTCACAGCACTTAACACAGTGCCCTGCATAGAGTATACATACCAACAATCTTATCTACAGATCTCCTAGTAATTTCACAGAAGTTTGTCTTTTCTTTTTTTTTTATTTTTTTTTAAAGATTTTATTTATTTATTTATTCATGATAATCACAGAAAGAGAGAGAGAGAGAGAGAGAGAGGCAGCGACACAGGCAGAGGGAGAAGCAGGCTCCATGCAGGGAGCCCGATGTGGGATTCGATCCCAGGTCTCCAGGATCGCGCCCTGGGCCAAAGGCAGGCGCCAAACCGCTGCGCCACCCAGGGATCCCGAAGTTTGTCTTTTCTATAAAAAGAATGCTCATGGCACAAACTAAGCTTTATATCATTAGTTCTACTGTTGAGATGCTGAATGTGGGGCGTGTTAGAAGCTGAAGACAACTGAATTACAAGTATATGCTTTTAGCAACAATGTCAACTCTATTGAGCCCAAACCAAAGAACCGTTTAATTCATTGCTAAATAGATTAGCTAATGTGGCCAATTCATTCTAAAAATTAGATCAAATATCCCTTAAATTAACTTCTTGGGGGATCCCTGGGTGGCTCAGCGGTTTAGAGCTTGCCTTTGGCCCAGGGCGTGATCCTGGAGTCCCTGGATGGAGTCCCACATCAGGCTCCCTGTATGGAGCCTGCTTCCCCCTCTGCCTGTGTCTCTGCCTCTCTCTCTGTGTGTCTCTTGTGAATAAATAAATAAAATCTTTAAAAAAAATTAAATTCTTCATTTGATTTATGCTTGTAGCTCTTTTCATTGCTAAAACCAGTCACTGGCCAGTCCTGGACTAAGCCTCGGGTGATATTTAACTTTACGCTGACTGAAGGCTTTCCCTTAACCAGCCAGGCTTTCCCTTAACTGGCCATACCTAGCTTCTAAATAGCACTTGACAAGTTTTTTTCTTTCTTTCCTTCTTTCTTTTTTTTTTTTTTTTGAATGATGGAGCGCTTTAGGAGACACCCACTGGAATATTATTTTCCTGGAAAGTAATTCATTATTTCAGGAGTTAATGCATATGATAGCTCATAAACTCCTGATGTTTATAAAGAAGCTGTTGAGACTGGTAATTGAGGGGAGGATGTGAAGACACCCTGATGGATCTGGCTGGCTGGGCAGGATGGCCTTCCTCCCTTGCTGAGGGTCCCTTTCATGCTCCTTAAATTCACTGCCATCTTCACAGAGCAGCTCCCATCATCAGAGGACAGAGCCTAGGCTTTTGGATTACAGTCTAGGCTCAAATTCTAACTCTGACTTATACTGGCTATGCAAACTCGGGCAGGTTGTCACATCTCTGTGGATTTAGGCTCCCAATACCACAGAGAGTTATCTGTGACCATCAATGAGTAACATGTGAAAAGCATCTAGCATTCTTTGGCATATAACTATTATTTATTAAAATGCCTGCCATTATTAATACTACCACTATGATAGGGTACATTATAAAAATAACATGGGTTAGGATTCTTACAAAATCTAGAAAAATAAATGCCCTCATAATAAAATTCTATTAAGAACTACCTTGTAGTCTAAAAGATGACATGAAATTATAACTCTAATGACCTTGCTGCTTTTCCTCTTTGCAGAGCAATTGCTTCTAATAAATCATCCACTGTTCTGTTCACTGTGAGATGCCAGAAAATATAAAGAATGAATACTGGTCTGAGAGTTCTCTACACTTTTATTCTACCAGAGTCCTCTTCAACTTACAGACGTACACTAAAAAGAGATGAAACTTGCTAAATATGCTATTATTGTAGAAGTCTTAATTTATATTAAGTACTAATGGAAGCTCTCTGTCAAAGTAGTTAGGTTTCAAACAATAACCAGATTTTAAAAAGCCTGCAGATGAAAAAAACAAAATTTAGATTGACCTCTTGAAGACAAGCCTCAAAATAGCTTATTGGGGAGCATGACCTTATAACAAATAGATCTGGGAGGTAGAAAAGAGGCAAAGAAAAAAGGAATTTCCACTTTTCTTGTTATTATGTAGTATCCAGATGTCTGTTCAAATCAAGCTTTATATAGAAGGAATGGGTTGTTGTTCCCTTCAGGAGAGAAAGTTGAACTGAAATTCAATTTAATAATTATGTCGTATGAGTAGGGAAATGGCACCTGAACTGTAGTTCTGGCCTACTTATGTAACCATTCCAAGAAATAGATGAAAAACCTACATTCTGGTAATCATTTCAAATAATCACTTTTATATTTTTGAAACCTCAATATACACACAAAACATATATACATATCCAAACAAAATACACTTGATCTTAGGTGGAGAAGCAGTCCCCACAAAATACAAATCTACCTACATAACTGCTTTTAAAATTTACAAAAATGCACAGAACTATGTATTTTAATTTCAACTTAGCTTAAAGAAAAACATAGGAGCCAAATGTTTTGTTTTTAGATCCCCTCCCTTTACTATGCGATCTATGGCAAAGTGCCAGATCTTTCTGGGCCTTGGTTCTTTCTTTTGTAAAACGAAAATATTTGTCCCTACCTCCTTCACAGAGGGATTATAAGGCTCCAATAGAATGTGAAGCACTGTGAAAAACATCTTTTAAGTGTTAGCATACCACAATTAATAAACTCAAGGGGATGCACAGTAATAAAAGTTTTTCTAGAAAATAATATCATCATAGAAGATTTAGGGCAAAATGTTCCAAAAATCTCTGAAGAGACCCAATAACTGACCTTCATCAGAAACTGAATTAACCTGAGAGTTTTCATCTTTGGCTGTCTTAAAAATGAGTAATTTGGGGGAAGGGGTGGGAGCCAGACTGTTATGTACTGAAAGCATACAGGATAAGTGTAATACTACACCACTATGTAGGTCACTTTGATGGGATCATTAAAAATAAACTTGTTTTTATGTATTTAAATTATTTTAAGAGAGCAAGTAGAAGGAAATTCATGAATACTAGAACCCTCTCAAGGAAGTAGAAAAATACAAGTGAAGAAGTAATCCTATATCCTAATGCCCTAGCCCAAAGCTAAAACCAATAACAGCAACAAATTCTAAACATTCTAAATATGTCCAAGATAATACTCACTGAAAGCAGATAGTTTGTATTGCCAGGGGAACAGCTATAATAGAGGAGGGGAACTATTTTGTCTCTGAAATGAGCCTTCTTCCTTCCGATTCCATTCCTTCTTCCTGTACCTAAGATAGAAATGCAGGTGCAGTGAATGAACAAAATCAAGGCAGTCCAGAAGATAGGGTTTTTGAAAAATTACAACTCATAGGGCAATTTCTAGAAAAAAACAAAAGCTAGGAACAAGCTCTCCCTACTTCCAAACATTTCAAAATCTAAATATAAGGTAGCAATGGCAGTCTTGTGCACTGAATCACCTCATCCTTGGTGTCATCACCAAGAAGGGAGGACGCGGAGGATCAAAGGTTTTATTGAACCTGAATAGGAGACACACAGGATAACTTCTTCCACCACTAATTTAGATCAAAACTTGCTCTCAGGCCGAGATATACCATCTCAAGGCCCTCCACTGGTTTCAGAATACAAACATATTCTCAAATCCTCTGCAAAGATGGTGTTGAAGAACTACTGGACAGCGTGCCAGGGTCCTGAGGACAGGCCATCTTGTCACCCCAGGTGGAGATGGTAATTGTTGGTGAGAGTTATTCATCTTCACTATTAGTAGTGCATAAATCTCTTCAACAACTCTCCCCACACCCCAGCCCCAGTATTAGAGAATCAAGCTATTCCCAAAGATGTAAACAGGAGACTCCAAGCCCCACCCACACTATCCAAGGAGAGGGCAGTGAAAGAGGATAGGCCCGGAGGGATAAGGGTGAGGGAGTGTGGCAAAGTGAGGAGTTCAGATCAGGACAGCGAAGGGAGGAGGGCGAGGGATGAAGGGCAAAATCCACAGCCCGGGAAGGAGAGTTTAAGGTGGAGGGTAATGGGGATGGGGCTACGGTGCAAAAGGAAGCACAGAGTGAGGGTGGGGCTGGGGAAAAAGAGAAGAGGAAGAGGAGAAAAAGCGTGCGCGTGAAGACTTAGGCAGGAAAAGGACGACAGAGTGGGAAGGAGAGGCCGGAGCAGGGAGGGGCAAAGGCGGAGAGCAGGGCTGAAGGTAAGAGAAAACGAAAGGTGGGGAGCAGAGTACGGGGCGCCGGGGGAGTCGGGGAGACGCCGGAGCGACGGGTAGGGCAGCGAGGGCCGGGCCGCGGGGGCGGAATCCAGACGCCGGGCCGGGGGAGGGGGCGGCGGGATCGGGCTGCGGGGTGGGGGCCGCCAGGCGGCGCCGGAGACCACCAAACTTTACCGAGACACAGACCGCCTGCCGGAGGGAGTGCAGAAAGGCGCCGGAGCCTTCCTGGCCTCGCCTCCCCTCACTCGGCGGCCCGGGGCAGGGGCGCCCGCCAGCCCCTCCCCCGCACGGCCCCGGCCCCCGGCCCCCGGCCCCCCGGCCCCCCGGCCCCCGGCCCTCGGCGGGGACCGGCCCGCAAGCCCGCAGGCCCCGCCCGCCGCGGCCTCTCCCCCGCCTCCCGGCGGCCCCTCCCCCAGGCCGCTCCGGGACCCTTGCCCCTGACCCCGGAGACCCCGTCCCGGGCCCTGCGCTCGCCCTCGGGCGAGGAGGCCCCGCGGGCACGGCGGCGGCGGCGGCGGCCCGAGGGCAGCCGGGCCCAGCGGGGGAGGAGGAGGAGGAGGGCGCGGCGCAGCCCGAGTTTCCCACCTTTTCTGCTGGCCCAGACGCAGCCGGGGTGGACGGGACCTCTCGCGCTCTGCCCTCTCCTCCTGCTTCATGGAGCCATGCGCCTGGGTGGGGGCTCCCGAGAGAAGCGGGCCCGCGGGCGGGCCGGACGCGCGGCGCGGACGGGGCGGGGCGAACAAGGCCGGCGGGCGGGCGGAGGAGGAAGCGGCGGGGCGGCGGTGGCGGCGGGGAAGAACTGCTAGAGGTATTCCCCGGGCGGCTGGAGGACTGAGTCGAGCCGGGACCCGAGTCCTCCAGTATCCCAGCAGCCACCGGAGGCAGTGAGGTAATGGAGGAGGAATGTAGGGAGTCCTCCAGTGGACCACACGCCCTCTAGCGAGCCGCGAAGACCATAGAGACTCCGGAGCCCCCAGAGCACCGCCCCGCCACTGTCACGTGGCCCGAGTCCGCGCACTTTATTGGCTGGCGCCGGCTCGACGGGGTTGCCTTTCGAGGGCTGCTTTCCATTCGTGGGGCCGAGTCCCGGCAGTTGGAATAAAAGGGGCCTGTGGCGAGGTTCGGAGGCGCCGGCCGCCGTCCTCGGAGCTTGGCTCGGCCGGGCCGCCCGGCGTCGGCGAGAGACCGCGAAGCGCGCGGGGAGACCTGGGGCGGGCCGGGTGGGCGGCGGCGGCCGAGCCCCCGAGCCCGGCCGCCCGCGGCCCTTCTCCTGGACCGCGCAGGCCTCCTGCTGCCTCGCGCGACGCGGCCGGGGCAGCCGGAGCCGCGGACATCAAGCCCGGCCGCGCGCGGGCCGCCGTGGCCGCCACGGGGGTTCCAGGCTCCGGGCCGGTCTCGCCCGGGACTGAGCAGGGCAAGCGGCGCCCCGCCTCTGGGATCAGAGGCCCGCCCTCCGTCCGAAGCCCCTGAATTCCCAAGCTGGAGATGCTCCCCCGCCCCGACAGGACTGACTGTGCAGTAAGGCCCGACAAGCGCGCTCCTCGGGACTCAGCAGGGGAAGGGTCTCAGAAACACCGATGTAAAATGCTTTTTAAAAATTAGGAGTAAATGACTTCAATTTCCCATACTTGCTATTTGATTTGATTTGAGGACCTGGCATTCTTAATTGCGGGTGGAGTTGCAGTAAATCTCGTTTCTGCCCTGCTTCCTCGCCCTAACCATGACCGTTCCAAGCACCAACAGTGCGGGCACCACAGCCGGCAGATGCATGCCCTCTTTTAAAGCCACGCCAGGCTTGTCGAGAACACAGACTCAAGCCCACATATAGACTGTTTTGTGTTTTGCTGTTCTGTTTATGCACAAAGGAATCCTTAACGTGTTTGTCCTCAAAGAGCAAAGAAAAGTATCTAGTAAAAAATGCAAATCATATCTGACAGTGAAGCTTTCCAGCAAAAACCTTCTGCTCTAGAATGCATAATGTACTCAAGCATAATAAGATCTACTACTACAGACTTTTAGCATAATTACCTGTAGACAACGAAAACTGAGGAAACTGAGTATCTGATTGGTGTCTCTTGGGCCTAAGCTCTCAGAGAACCTAGTGAAGGACAACAGAGAAAGGAATAGACAGCTCTGCTTTGTAGAACAGGAGGTGACTTTAAAAAAAAAAAAATTCTGTAGCAGCCTTCACGATTCCTGTCACAGTCTTGACACACTTATCTGCTGTTGAGGCCACATTTGCCTCTTTCCAACCTCCGCCTGCCTGAAAACTACAAATTAGATGACTGTGTGGCCCACAGCTGGAAATACAGGAGGCAGCAAACCAGAGGTCAATTTCTGTTGTTGCCTCTAAATAAGGAGATGAAATTCTGACTTAAAATAGAATAAATTTCACATAGTGAAGATTTTTCCAACCGAAAGTCTTAAAATACGGCATCTGGAAAGGGCCTTAGTCTATTGCTCCCATGGCGGTACTATATCGTCATTAAACAGCCCACAGATAAGGGACTTATGGCTCCCTGGTTATCAAGCTGTCAGGAGGTAAATGATGGAACTACGCTAGACTTGAAACACTCCCAAATTAAAACAAAAACAAACCTTGCATTGAGCTGTAAAAAGAGGCATTCTACTGAGAAGTAGAATCCAGATGCTGTGCCCATTGTTAACCGATGCTGAACGGCAAGCGTTAGAACTTTTAAAAAGTCACTTTGAGATCACCTCCTATCAGTAAGCAACAGTTGGAACGGATGCAAAGATACGCAGGAGGAAGAAACCAAGGGCAATATATGCCAGGACGCTGTGTCTTATTTATTTTCTCACTTCCTACACAAAATAGAGAAACCTGGTGCCTAGGAGGCACTAATTATTTGTAACCCGGATAAGTGAAGAAGAAAGCCAGCAAGCAGCAGGAATGTAATATAGCTGGGAAAGGGAACTGTAGCTCCATCCCTCTGCATGATCTTGAAATGTCCTTCCAGTCTGCTGTGATATAACTGCACTATATCAAAATAGCTCAAATCATCTGCTTCCAGATGCACAGCTTCCCATTATTTCCTACCTTGAATGGTTAAGAATATATAGTAATATAAGAGACTAGATTTAATTGTTCCCACCCCCAAAAAGAAATGATAATTATGTGACATGATAGAAGTGCTAGCTAACCCTACAGTGCAGTACCTAAGTGTATCAAATCACCAGATTGTACACCTTAAATATACACAATGTTATATGTCAATTATATATCAATTTAAAAAATTATATATGGTCATGATTAGGAGAGTGCACTCTGGAATCAGGCTGTGTTCAAATTCCAGCCCTGAAATGAATACCTGTGAACCTAGAGCAAGTTAAAGCATAATAACTCTGATTATGAAATTTAAATAAGTTTACACATGAAGCCATTATAGGATTAGCATGTCAAAGACGCTCAATAACTGTGAAACTTACTAGTACGAGGGTATTGTGGTAAACATGAAATTGACCTGTACAATAGACATACCATTCTTTTGGATTTGCACCTTGGATGAGCAATGCACTGATGCATTAAAGGCATTTGCGAACCTATAGTAATGAAATAAGGTTTCACAAAAGATACTGATGGGTAACAGATTTTATCTGTCTCACTTTACAGACTGATATGGGTCTGGTCTTAGTAGGAGATACAATCTGAATCTGTGCTCTGATCTCCACAAAAAGCAGGCACAGAGAAACTATAATCTCTCTTTTTTTTTTTAATTTTTATTTATTTATGATAGTCACAGAGAGAGAGAGAGGCAGAGACACAGGCAGAGGGAGAAGCAGGCTCCATGCACTGGGAGCCCGACGTGGGATTCGATCCCGGGTCTCCAGGATCGCGCCCTGGGCCAAAGGCAGGCGCTAAACCGCTGCGCCACCCAGGGATCCTGAGAAACTATAATCTCTTTCAGAGATACTGCCTGGCTCTTGTGTATCTTCCATAGGATATAGTCCAGTTGGGCACTTAAAAGGGATGATGAATACTAATCTGATTAAAATAAATCTTTAAGGGGGCACCTGGGTGACTCAGTCGATTGCCTATCCAACCCTTGGTTTCAGTTCAGATCTTGATCTCATGGGTCTTGTGATGGAGTCTTGTGTCTGTGTTGGGATCCGTGCTCAGAGGGGATTCTGCTTAAAGATCCTCTCCCCCTGCTCACACGCACGCTCTCTCTCTCTCTCAAATACATTAATAAAATCTTTTAAAAAATTAAAAAATCTTTATATCTGTATATACCAATGTCTACATGGGTTGAATGTTTCAGAAATATGAAATAGTTCAAATAAACTGAAAAGATCCACAGTATTTTGTTTGTGGCAGAGTTAAACCACATTACTCTGATAAGTTTTTTTTTTTTTTAAGATTTTATTTATTTATTCATGAGAGACACACAGAGAGGGAGTGACACAGGCAGAGGGAGAAGCAAGCTCCATGCAGGGAGCCCGATGTGGGACTCGATCCAGGTATTCCAGGATCACGCCTTGAGCCAAAGGGAAATGCCCAACTGCTCAGCCACCCAGTCATCCCTCTGAGAAGTATTTTTAAACTTTGTATGTGACTTGGGTACACAATTTAACATCAAGAAGTTTCTAAACTTCTAGTTATTAATGGTGAAATAAATGAAACCAAGTTGGTAAGTTCAAGTCATATATTCATTTATTCTGTAACTACTCTTAATATTTAGTCTGTACTGAGAATTTTGTATTACTTTTTTACTGAGATGTAAATGTACAAATCTTAAGTGTACAGATTGGCTGACTCTTACTTTAGCATACATCCATGTAACCAAATTAAGATGTAGAAATTTCAAGCAGCCCAGAAGACGCCCTTGTGCCTTCACCCAGGTACAAATCTCCCTTCAGAAGATAACCATTATTTTGACTTGTATCACCAGTAATAGTTTTGTTTGTTCTTGAATATCATAGAAATGGACTCATACAGTATGTATTCTTTTTGTCCTGGTTCTTTTGTTCAACAGAGAGAAAGGCATCTCTCTGGCTGGATGCAGGTATAGTTTACTCCTTTTATTTGCTGCATAGACTGTAACATCATTCAATATATATTGGATGAATATGCCAGAATTTGTTTATCCAGCATTATTTTTTAAAATCTTGTTTCCTTCTCAGAGTCTAAAGATTTAATACTTTCTGCAAGATCTCATGTTTTTTTGCAACTCTATGTGGCTCATCCTCAAATAGCAATGGTTATAAACGGCTATTGTGTCAGGTTCCAGCCAGGAAAGAGATATTTCAGAGATAACAATACATCTCCACTTGTCTAGCCTCAGGGTATGTCACCTCTCCTCCTCTCTGCCATAATCTTGCCTGCTGAGAACTTAATCTTCCTGACATTCCACAGAACATCACACTGATCCATTACATTGGTGACATCTTGCTGAGTGAATGTGCATTCTGGAATCAGGCTGTGATGGCAAGTACTTTAGATGCATAAGAAAGTCACACGTGTTTCAGGAGGCAGGCAATAACTCCTAATCCTGGTACCAAGTACTATAACATTTAAGGTCCCCGAAATAGAAACCACACTTGGCATTTCAAACAGAAGTGATATGCAAGGAGTTGGTTATACAGATGTTAGTAGTCTAAAAGAATGAAGTAGATGCTGAGGTGACCCAAAAATTAGCAACTGTAAGAAGTAGCTACCACCTCCAGGTAGTGAGAGAACTGGGTTCTCTCCGGGGGTGAGAGAACACATGGGAAGATTTAGCATTACCAGAATGTAGGAACTTGAAGGATAGGCCACCAGAAGCTGGTGCTGAATTGAAAGACCATTTTTACCTCTGGCGCTGGAACCTCTAACAGGGGCCTGTGAACCCGGTCATCAGGCCTTTGAGGGGTGCCCTTGGGCTGGTGCTCAGAGAACCAAAGTAGTGGGGAGCTGGAACTTCCTGCGGTTCCTGGAGGAGTGCCGCACTAGCTGAAAACGGGAAGAGATAGATGCCCATCTCCTCCCACCTTCCAATTTCTCACCAGCGCCTTCCATCGGCGGAGCCTACAAAGGAAATCAGGCGGCAAAGGATTCTGGGAAATGTGGTTTGCAGACACCCAGACCCAGTTTTCACAGAATGGAATTGAGAAGAGTTGGCTTGGCCTGCTAATTACCTGGGGAACTACTGGTGCAGCCATCACTTTAAGGTTAAGAAGATTGTTCTCTTTTATTCCCCTGGGAATATGCCAGACACAACTCCTTTGGGTCCTGGTTGAAAACTTAGAAGTTCTGGGCCTTCTCCCAAGAATGCTGAATGCAGTCACCCTCCCTGAATAGTCTAGCACCTTTGGGCTTGCGGAGCTCCCGAACTTCTAGCTCCTAAAGCTGCAGCAATCGGACACACACCAAGGGAAAGAAAGACCCTGAGGTTATATGCCCTTTCCCTTCTCAGCCCTATCTGAGGTCATTCTAAGAGTTAGTACTTTACAAATGTTACAAGGACTTTTTTTTTTTTTTTTTTTTTTGAGAGAGAGAGAGAGAGAGAGTGAACATGAGCGGGGCAGAGGGAGAGAGAGAATCTTAAGCAGGTTCCATGCTAATTGTGTAGCCCTACATGGGGTTCAATCTCATGACCCTGAGATCCTGACCTAAGCTAAAATCAAGAGTTGGTCACTTAACTGACTGAGCCACCTAGATGCCCCAAAGCCTTTCTTAATATAATGACCTTAGGTTTCTCAGATCGGGAAACATGAGAGCAATTTAAGACTACCATCTTTTTTCCTCCTCAATGTTCTATTAGAGACCTTTATTTGCAAAGATGGGGGAACAATGAGATATAAACAACATCTAGCCACAGCAAGAAAGGAAAAAAATACTAAAAAAAGAAAAAGAAAAGCCAAAAAATTAAAAAAGAAAGACAGGACATGGGGACCAAGAAGGAAGAAGCTGGTGAGAAGCTATAATCACTGATACTGATTTGTGCTGAAGAAGATTACAGTTTGCTTGGGGCTTGCTCAAGGACAACAAATGTAACTGTGTTGAATGGAAATCACTGAACATATACAAAGAAATGGAAAGCACTGAACTGTTGAGGGTGATACCAGTGCAAAGTAAAAGAGGCTGAATGTGCTGGAAAGCATTGGGAATCCTTGATCACTGAACACATTGTCACTCCTTACCCACCAGATCACGAGGATGTCCAGCTGAAGCTATGCAGCTGGTATGGTGAGCACGTCAAAGTGTGAAGTACCACGTAGCCATAGCACCGGGCACAAACATGTCTGACTAGGAGAGTGAATATATGAGGAAATTTCAAAGGCTGCCCATGCCATGAATATTTTCTTCACAGGGCAGAGTTCTTAATTTATGTAGAAACTAAGTTCCTAAGCTTTAGAGCCTTAGGACCCTGGCAGAGCCCAGACATCCTGAACTAGTGATCTTCTTTCTTCTACACCACACAAAGCTGTAGGAAGGAAAATGTAGGGAGAAAGGGCAAGCAGGGCCCAGGATGCAGAGAGGAACAGAACATTTCCTTCACTTACACTTAGGTGTAAATCCAACAAAATATGTAAGGGCTTATATAATGAAAACTACAAAATGCTGTTGAAAGAAATAAAACAAGATCAGAAAAAGGAAGGGACATATTGTGTTCATGGATTGGAAGTCTCAGTATAGCAAAGATATTGGTTCTCTCCGAATTGATCTGTATATATAGATAGAAATCTAGTGCAATTCCTATCAAAATTCTACCAAGGAGGGAAGCTCCGATGGCCCAGCGTTTTGGCGCTGCCTTTGGCCCAGGGCATGGTCCTGGGACCCGGGATCAAGTCCCACATTGGGTTCCCTGCGTGGAGGCTTCTTCTCCCTCTGCCTGTGTCTCTGCTTCTCTCTCTCTGTATGTCTGTCTTGAATAAATAAATAAATAAAATCTTTTAAAAAACTCTACCAAGGATTTTGGTAGACAAAGACAAAGAAAAGCTTATTCTGAAATACACATAGAAAAAAAACAGAAACTGGAGTATCTCAAAGAATTTTGAAAAAGTAGGAAGACCCACTATACTTGCTATTTTTTTAAAGATCTTATTTATTTATTCATGAAAGATACACACAGAGAGAGGCAGAGACATAGGTAGGCTCCATGCAAGAAGCCTCATGTGGGACTCGATCCCGGGTCTCCAGGATCACACCCTGAGTCAAAGGCAGACGCTCAGCCACTGAGCCACCCAGGCATTCCTCTACCTGTTGTTATGGCTTCCTTATGTGGTTATAGTAATCAGGATTGTAGTATTTTTTTTTGAGTTTTATTTATTTGAGAGAGAACAAGCTGGGAGAATAACAGAAGAGGAAGAAGAAGCAGACTCCCCGCCGAGCAGGGAGCCCGACGTGGGGCTAGATCCTGGGACCTGGGGATCATGACCTGAGCTGAAGGCAGAGGCTTAACCAATTGAGCCACCCAGGTGTCCCAGGATCATAGATTTTATTTTATTTATTTATTTTTTT
This sequence comes from Canis lupus dingo, assembly GCF_003254725.2. Taxonomy (NCBI): domain Eukaryota; kingdom Metazoa; phylum Chordata; class Mammalia; order Carnivora; family Canidae; genus Canis; species Canis lupus. The sequence continues at coordinate 23,577,291 of NC_064261.1, read as the reverse complement.
TTAAAAGGAAAGACCTTTTTTTTTTTTTAATTTTTATTTATTCATGATAGGCACACAGTGAGAGAGAGAGGCAGAGACACAGGCAGAGGGAGAAGCAGGCTCCATGCACCGGGAGCCTGACGTGGGATTCGATCCCGGATCTCCAGGATGGCGCCCTGGGCCAAAGGCAGGCGCCAAACCGCTGCGCCACCCAGGGATCCCAGGATCATAGATTTTAAAGTGAAGGGTAAAACTATAAAACATTTAGAGGAAAAGAGCAGAAAATCTTCAGGACCTGGGCTTGTTGAACAGTTTGTGGTAATAACTCCAAAAACACTACCCATAAAAGAAAAAAAATCAATCAATTGGATTTTATAAAGACTTTTTCCGGCAGCCCGGGTGGCTCCGCGGTTTAGCACCGCCTTCTGCCCAGGGTGTGATCCTGGAGACCCGGGATCGAGTCCCACGTCAGGCTCCCTGCATGGGGCCTGCTTCTCCCTCTGCCTGTGTCTCTGCCCCTCCTCTCTCTATGTCTCTCATGAATAAATAAATAAAATCTTAAAAAGACTTTTTCTCTGTGAAAGATCCTCTTAAGAGGGTTAAAGTATAAGCTACAGACTGGGAGAAAATGTTTGTAGACCACGTATCTGATAAAGAACTCATTTCTAGAATCTACGAGGAACTCTCAAACAATAATAATGGTAAGAAACAATCTAGTTAGGAAATGGGCAAAATGCATGAATAAACATTTCACTGAAGAGGATATATGGAAGGAAAATAAGCACATGAAAAGATGTTCCATGTCACTTGCATTAGACAAGTTAAGACCACACTCAGAAGCTCTTACACACCTCCCAGGACAGCCAAAATAAAAAGTAGTGGTCATCCAGAATGTTGGCAAGGATGCAGAGAAAGCGAGATGGGAATGGATAATGGTACGACCACTTTGGAAATAGTTTGGCCACTTCTCAACCTCATGTCCCGACAATTACACCACTGGGCAGTTCTCCTAGAGAAACAAAAACTATGTCTTCACCAAAACCCTTACATGATTGCCCATAGCCACTTTGTTCATGCTAGCCTGAAACTAGGAACAGCTCAGACATCCTTCAACAGGTGAATGATGAAAGAAACTGCTAGGTCCATACTGTGAGGTACTAGTCAGTAGTAAAACGAACAAACTGTTGATAAACACACCCACCTGGATGGAGCTTAAGGAGCAGGAGCTGGTGGCCGCGTGCTCTGAGGTCCCCAAAGGCACACCTCTACCACTCTGCAGCCTGTCAGCTCAACTTCCCTCTCCACTGCGTGGACAGGACGGAACTTAGGCCTGGTATCTCATCCTCCCCATTCCAGTGAGTGGGTCAAGCATGACCACATGACCCAATCCAGGCCAAAGACAGCGGCTGAGCAGGAGTCACAGCTCTCCTCTTTCCTGGCACTGCTGACTGGTGTCTTGCTACCATGTAGCACATGACCTGGAACAGCTGGAAAGGAACCACACTGATGATATTGTTTGAGCCTCTCAAAGAGTCCATGCCTGAAGGTAAAACTACCTCAGACTCATGTGATAAATTATATTCTCTATTAAAAGAACAAACTATAAAGAGTCCCTGGAATAATTCAAATAACAGCAGACAGCAAGATGCTTCTATCCTGAATGAGGGAGTTGCTAAACTCCAAAAGTCTAAAGGAAGGGGGAAGATATTAGAGAAAAATTACCTAAGCCCCATCTTCCATCTCAACAGAAATGGAAGATCCCGAAATAAGTCAGAAGATTTTTGTACGAGCAGCTGCCCATTTTTCTACCCTTCTTTTGTGTCAGTCTCATTAAGGAGTAACTTTTTAGTTCTAGCAGTGGAGCCAGAATAAAAAATATATATATATATTTTTTCTTTTAAGACAAAGCTCACAAAATACAGATAACAAGAGCAATGTGTAATGCTTTCTCCCTTCTCTAGAAGCCAGTGGGGGAAAGAGTAGAGGAGCAGGTCCCAGCCGGGGAGAGGTTATAGTCTCTCACATTCCAAACAAAGCTCACTGGAGAAGCTACATGAATATTGTTTTAGCAGCTTCAAGGGAACTGGTCCTTCTTTACCGGCTCAGCATTTCTATTTGCAGATACCAAAGAAGTGGCAGGCTCCAGGGGCCACCCTGGCTGTTGTTCCTGTCTGAGGGGCTGGCCATTGTGCCCTCATGTGATAGGTCACCTGATCTGGTCCAGGCTCCTCACAAGAAGAGTGAGACATTGAGGAGATGCAGCCTGGAATGAAGCACAGGAAACCCACCAATCACCCAGGCTGAAGTCAATCCCCTTGATCCATGTGAAACTTAGTACTAGCTCCCACGTTCAAACTACTGTATTATATATAATGAGCTATATTAGCCAACTATATAATTAAGGCCTGGAGACTTCAACTACTCCAGTGGAAAAGTTCTGCCAAATTCTCATTACAAAGTGACACTTTTTGTGAGATCTTTCAGGAAACTCAGCAGAAAGAGGAAAGTGCCCCAAGCCATCCCAACTAAATGCCTCTCGAATAATTGTGAAGGGGGTGTTTTTTAAAAACACATGCTACATGAATTCCTTTATTACCATCCAAGTGCCATAGATTGAATGTTTGTGCCCTCCCCCGCTGAAAATTTGTGTGTTGAAACCTACCCCTCCGCATGATCGCATCAGGAGGTGAGGACTTTGGGAGGCAATTGGGTCATTAGGGTGGAGCCCCCATGAATGGGATTAGCGCCCTTTATGAAAGGGACCCTCCGGGCTCTCCCACCCCTTCTACCACATAAGGACATAGCGAGAAGACAGCAATTTATCAGCCAGGAAATGAACCTCCCTCCACCAGATGCCAGTCTGTTGGCACCTTGATCTTGGACTCCCAGTCTCCAGAGCCTCGAGGCTGCTTGGTCTGTGGGATTCTCTTACAGCGGTTACAACAAGCAGAGACAAGAGGCAGGATTAAAGATATGGCTCGGTGTCTACTTGTTTATCAGTTCATTAATTCACTTAATGGAAAAGCTTTTTCTCAGGTTGTAAAAATGGTACTTGATTCTTTAATTTCTCTGATATTTTACTGGTTTCAGTATTATCACCACCGTCTTCTTTCAAAGTTAAGTTCAATTTTTACCTTTCTTTCAAACTTTTTCCAATGATCAAACTAATAGTGCATCTCTCTTCTCTAAGCTCCCATAGGGCTTCACAGTTTCATACTTAAATATCTGTTATCTCACATTTGCTTTCAATTTATTTCATGTGTGCCAGGCCTGTACTCACAGCTAGATTTCTAAAAATTGTGGTAAAAAACACAGCACATAAAACAAGCCATTTTAACCATTTTGAAGTGTGCAATTAATTATATTTGTAATGTTGTGCTGCAGATCTGAGAAGTTTTTCATCTTGCAAAACTGAAACCCTGTACCCATGGAACAACCACTCCTCATTGTCTCCTCCCTGAGCCCCTGGGTGCCAGCATTCTATTTGCTATCTCTCTGATATGTGACTGCTCTTGGTACTTCATATAAGTGGAGTCTTGCAATATTTATCTTTTTGTGATTGCTTCATCCTCTTAGTGTGATGTCCATATTGTGTTCATCCATATGTTCATCCATATTGTAATGTGTTAGAATCTCCTACCATCCTAAGGCCGAACAGCATTTACAGTCTGTGTACAACTAATGGGTTCAGCCAACACTGGCCTTACAGTGCTCATGATTTCCCAATGAATGCACTCAGTGGAGCCCCTCAAAGATCCTCTGACATTTGACTGGAGAGATGGTAGGCTCTCATTGGCACAACTGATGGACTGAGGTAGAAATGGAAAACTCACCTGAAATATGAGAACCTTCACTGTGGAAAAGTAAAAATAAAAACAAACTAGCAGCTTTTTTTTTTTTTTTTTTTAGATTTTATTTATCTATTTGAGAGAGAGTGAGAACAAGAGAGATCACAGAGGGAGAGGGAGAGGGAGCACACTTGTCTCTGAGCAGGGAGCTGGATGTGGGGCTTGATCCCAGGACCCTTAGATCACAACCCAAGCAGAAAGCAGACACTTAACTGACTGAGTTATTCAGGTGTCCTCGAACTGGCAACTCTTAATTACCATTTGGTTTAATAAGAAATATATATTTGATCTTCATCCCCAGTTCCTGGCACAGAGCCTGGTATAGTAAAGAGCCAAGAGCCAGAATTCCTGGGGTTGAAATCCTAACTTTGCCCCTAAGTAGCTCTATGACTGTGGAACAATTAAGTCTCTCAGTGCCTGTTTCCTCATTAGTAAAATGGGAATAATAGTACCTATCTCTTAAAACTGCTGAGGATTAAATGAATTGGTATCTGTAAGGTGCCTAGGACATTACTAGGAGCATAAGTGTTACCTAAGAGGCCTTATGCTATAGATGAAAGGGTACCTACTGACAACCTGGATTTTAGTTTCCCAGCTCGATGGTTACCTGGCTTTTTTTTTTTTTTTTTTGTGGCCAGATTTTAGCACTCTCTTTATCTGTAAAAATGTGGATGGTTCAAACGTTGCTGTAAATGTAGATTGAATGCTGGCGCTGTGAACTTGAGTTTGGGGCCATTTTCTCTGTTTCCTCAGCACTTTGCAGAGTGCCTGATACCTAGCATGCAACAAACATTTGCTGAGTTTACAAAAAAAAAAAAAAAAAAAAAAAAGGTCTTTAGAAAAAGACCTTAGGATTTCCTAGGAGCTAGGAGATGAATTATAAGTGTGCTTGTGTTCTTAGTAAACTTCTTGCAACATACCTGAGTTTATTTTTTTTAATTTTATTTTTTATTTATTTATTTATTTTTTTTTTTTAATTTTTATTTATTTATGATAGTCACAGAGAGAGAAAGAGAGAGAGGCAGAGACACAGGCAGAGGGAGAAGCAGGCTCCATGCACCGGGAGCCTGATGTGGGATTCGATCCCGGGTCTCCAGGATCGCGCCCTGGGCCAAAGGCAGGCGCCAAACCGCTGCGCCACCCAGGGATCCCTATTTTTTTTAATTTTAAAAAATATTTTATTTGAGAGAGAGAGCATGAGGGGTGGAGCAGAGGGAGAGGGACAAGCAGACTCTACTCTGATCAGAGAGCCCAACATTGAAGCTTGATCCCAGGACTCCGAGATCATGACTGGAGCTGAAGGCAGATGCTTAACTGACTGAGCCACTCAGGTCCCAACCATACCTGAATTTATGCTAATGAGGTGGCTCTTGATGGCCTGAGATGGCTTCAGGGGGTGGTTGGTTGCCGGTGATAACAACCACATGATTAGATGGTTAGAACTTAGAGCTCCCAACCTCTGGGGAGGGAAGAGGGGCTGGAGATTGAATTTGATCACCAGTGACCAATGATTTAATCAGCCATACCTATGTGATGAGATTTCTATAAAAATTTCTAAGCAGCACATTGAAAGCTTCCCAACCCATGAACACAGTGAGGTGCTAGGAGGGAGGTATGCCTGGAGAGGGTATGGATGCTCCATGATAGCTCCAAATACCTTTTAGCTATTCTTGAGTTGTATGCATCTCTTCTACTAGATTGTTCCTGAATTGTATCCTTTATAACAAGCTAGTAAGCATAAGTAAAGTGTTTTCCTGAGTTGTATAAGTCATTCTAGCCAACTACTGGGCCTGAGGAGGGGGTCAGAGGACCCCTGATCTACAGCTGCTCTGTCGGAAGTATGGGTGGCCCCTCCAGGACTTGAAGTTGGCATCTGGAGTGGGGGTATAGGTTCTTTTGGAACTGAACACCTGTGGGGTGTGCTGCTAACTCTAGGTAGTTAGTGTCAGAATTGAATTGAATTGTTGGACATCCAGTTAGTGTCAGAGAGAATCCAGGAGTTGATGCTAGAGTCATAATGACAGGCAGGCATTTTCTCCGGCTCCGAAAGGAGGCATATGTGGGAAAGGAGCCTAGGCAGGCAGGCATGTTCAATGTATCTGGTGCTTATTAGGAACTCAACACCTATAGGAGAAATGTTTACCTACAATAAGTATTACTGAAATGCCTTGCAATATGGGGACATCTGGGGTAGTCTAGTAAAAGTTATGGAACATTTACCAAAGATTCTGATTTAAAGTTTATTTATTTGTTTGTTTATTGTAGTCTCTACACCCAGTGTGGGGCTTGAGCTCACAACCCTGAGATCAAAAGCCGCGTGCTCCATCTGAACCAGCCAGGTGCTCCTAAAGATTCTGATTTAGGGATCCCTGGGTGGCGCAGCGGTTTAGCACCTGCCTTTGGACCAGGGCGCGATCCTGGAGACCCAGGATCGAATCCCACGTCAGGCTCCCGGCATGGAGCCTGCTTCTCCCTCTGCCTATGTCTCTGCCTCTCTCTCTCTCTCTCTGTGTGACTATCATAAATAAATAAAAAATTAAAAAAAATTTAAAAAAAAGATTCTGATTTAAAATTATTCATTATTATGTGCTGTTCACTATAAAGTTAGTCCCACATTCATGGGAGGCCCAGCTTCGCAATCTCACTTTGAGTTTGTAAAGTATAAAAACTGTGCTAAGAAAAATGCTGTTGGGCAGCCCTGGTGGCTCAGCGGTTTAGCGCCACCTTCAGCCCAGAGCCTGATCCTGGAGACCTGGAATCGAGTCCCACATCAGGCTCCCTGCATGGACCTGCTTCTCCCTCTGCCTGTGTTTCTGCCTCTCTCTCTCTCTCTCTCTCTCTGTGTGTCTCATGAGTAAATAAATAAAATCTTTTAAAAAAATGCTGTTTCCTCAATTATTTGCAACCCTCTCCAAATCATACACAAAAATCCTCATGTAACCTGCATCGAGAGAGATGTGTTAGCCAGAGAAAGGTGAAGAGCAAGAGGAAGTCCAAGAGATGGCTCAAAGCAGGCCGTTTCTGCTTGATGGCTTGACACTGTGATTTTCCACCCAGCATGGTGAGTCTCATCGAAGAAATGTGTTACAGAAGTTCTTCATTCTAGACCTACTCCACCAGTGACTTCTGGACAGGGTCTGGAATCTCAACACACTCCCCAGAAACATTGGTTTCTTGTATGGCCTGGATTGTGGCCAGTACCCCCCACCTCCTAGCCCTCCCCCCAACCCAGTTCCACCAAATTCATGTGTTGAAGCTGTAACCTCCAAAGTGACTACATATAGAGCTCACAGAGAGCATCTTCAGGACACAAGATTAAGTGAGATCATGAGGGTAGGGCCCATCTGCAAGTGGGAAGAGAGCTCCTGGGAACAAAATTGGCTGACACCTTGATCTTGGACTTCAAGCCTCCAAAGCTGTGAGAACTACATTTCTGTTCTTCAAGCCATCTGGTTTTTGTGGTACTCTGTTAGAGCAGGCTGAGCTGGCTAAGGCCGCTTCGGGGGGTAAAAAAATGACCAGTCTGTTCTTGTCAGCTACAGTGAAGGGATCCTCGCTCTAGACCTGGAATCTCTGGGCTGGAGGCCGGGATCAGTGGTGGAAGGGGGCACAAGGGCTCCTAACATTGGCAATGCTCTGTTTCTTGGGGAGGGTATGATTACACAAGAGGGTGCACTTTGTGAATCTCTGTTAGGCTGTGTATTTAGGATTTGTGTACTTTTCTGTATGTACTTCTACTTAAAAAAATGACAATATTCAAAAAAAAGTTCAAAAGTTCACCTCTTAGAGCACATATGTAAGGTGCCTGACCGTTTTTAGCACGCAGGCCACACTCATTAGTTATTTGCCACCTCCTATTAGCTCATTAGGTGAAAGGCCAAATAAATATGCAAATGACCAAACTGAGTGAGGAAAGAAGGAATCAGCAGTCCCACTGCCACTGAGAAAGCAGAAGAGTGCAAGGAGAAACGGGCACAGACGTGGGGTTTGTATTTTGGCTTCTTCACCTCCCGAGCAGGTCACTTACGTCTCTGAGGCTCAACTTCCTAACTGCCTGAAGGGTGAGTTACCAAGATTAAACGTCATTGGCAAAGGCCAGAGGCCTGTATGCACAGCGGAGCTCAGTGAGTATTAAGCACGATGCAGACAAACAGGGCGCTGTGATGTGGCCAAGTCCCCAGGCTCCTGCAGTCTGAATCATGGACAGGCAGGTAGAATCAGCAGCCCGATGTGGGGCTCCATCCTAGGACCCTGGGATCATGACCTGAGCTGAGGGCAGATGCTTAACTGACCATTGACCGAGCCATCCATGCACCCTTAGCAGGCAGCTGTAAATACAGGTTTTCTCGTGGCCATTAACCCCTAAGTGTCTGTAGACTGAAGCTTTCGAGGGTTCTCTAGAAAGTTAAACTTTCCAAGAAACGCTGTTCACAATTTAGCTTCAAGGAAATCATTTGCAGTTCCAGCTGCCATGTGCTCACATTAAGCTTATTGCTGGTGATGACTGAGCCAAGACAGTGGTGCCAAATACAGCCTTCCTGAGTGACTTTAAAAAAAATAAGCTAATGGCAATTTTATGTTTTATGGAAGCTTTTCCTGTCTACTAACTGCCAACAAGAGCCAATCCTGGCATCTTATGCCGATATCTCACTCCGGACATTTCAGGAAACTCTGCAGGAAATGATATGAGTGAAGATTACGATGCCTCTTAACTATACTGTGAAGTTTTGGAGATGAACCACACAACTAAGTGCTTGTGGAAACATGATTTTAATATTATACTAACATGCAAAGTAGTAATCACTGCCATCTACTCAGGCCCCGCCATAACCCAGATATGATGGCAGGCATGGTCATGTTACATCAACAACAACACATCCCAAGGAGATGAGGATGGGCATCATCTCCTACAGTCCCTTCTCTCTTTCATGCCACATTGGCCCTGCAAGGGCTAAAAAGCCACATGCTTCAGTTTTTTTCTATGTATACAGAGTCCTTATATACATTCCTAGAATATACATGCCAAAGATCAAGAGTAAGTAGATGCACCTAAAGCTGAGAGCCAGACAAATGTGCTGCAGAGGAAGTGACATGTGAGCGAATGCCTGTGTTCTGCCTTGCAGATCTGCTCTTTGAGAGTAGGGGGGCCTGTGGACAAGTGACCTGAAGAAATGTGTGCTTCCTAAGCAGAAAGGGGGAAAAGAAAGGTACTCAGAAGGGGTGGCTTTCTACCACTGTGCACAAGGTAAGTTTCAGAGTAATTGTTCCTGAATGTTCTGGGGGAAACACTTTTTTGGCTAACCTCAAGGCCCATGCTAACTTGCATGAATATTTCATATACAGGTATAAGAAAAGTTAGTATTTAAAAAAAGAGGGCAAATTAGGAGCTCAGTGTTTGTTTGTTTGTTTTTTCTTGAAATGAGATGATAACATCAAGGTATTAGTAAATGGTTGCTTACATAATGGGAACAAAGGAAAGTACTAATGAAATTATACCCTAAGCAAAACCAAGTGATAACCAAAAGGCTAATATTCACGATGGTTATAGCCTAATTGCAAATCAATAACAAAGACAAAAAAAAAAGTCAACCCTAATAAATAGGCAATACATAGCATAAGTAATACAAATATCTAATAGACAAAAACTAAAATGATCAGTCCTACTGGCAGTTAGGAAAAAGTAAGTTACAAAATGTCTGCATCATTAAGCTGGTAGATGTAAACATTATTGATACTTTCCAGTGTAAGGGAGTGTGGAGAAGCAGGGACTGTGGTATACCCTTTTGGGAAGGTGACTTGGCAGCACCTATCAAAATCCAGAATCCAACCTCAGTCTTGCTTTTGTTACAGTGCACCGACACTGGCATGTATTGCTATGCATGCGTGTATTTCTCTGTGTGCTTATCTACATGCCACAGCCTGGAAAAAAGACTGGAAGGATACATAGCAAGGTCAGCAGTTTCCTCTAGAGAGATGCCTTTTGTCATAGCGTTCTAGGTCTCACACACATGTGCACACAAACACGAATATGAGGGGACACCTGGGTGGCTCAGTGGTTGAGTGTCTGCCTTTGGCTCAGGTCATGATCCCCATGCCCTGGGATCGGGTCCCACATTGGGCTCCTTGCAGGGAGCCTGCTTCTCCCTCTGCCTGTGTCTCTCTGCCTCTCTCTCTGGGTCTCTCATGAGTAAATAAATAAATGTTAAAAAAAATCCATGAATACAAGGATGTGCAGCATTTTTATGACAGAAAAAAAGAATGTTTGCTACGTAATTTCATCATTAGGAAAGATGAATCCAGAATGCAGTTTAAGTGAGTTCATATAATAAAAACCATGCATCTGGGGTGTGCCTGGCTGGCTCAGTCAGTAGAGCATGTGACTCTTAATCCCAGGGTTGTGATTTCCAGCCCTATGTTGAGGGTAGAGATTAAAAAATAATAAAAAATTTAAAAACCAAAAAATCAGAAAAGAAAAAAAAATGCAGCTGGGAAAAATCGCCTGATGGAGTTCTACTCCCAGTAAAGAAAACTTTCTAGGGGTCCCTGGGTGGCTCAATTGGTTGACAGTCAGGCTCTTGATTTTCTGCTGGCTTTTGATTTTGGCAGGGGTGGAGATCTCGAGGTCTTGGGATCGATCCCCACATAGGGCTCTGTGTCTCTCCCTCTCCCCACCCTTGTGTCCCTATTGCTCCCCACACATGAGCAAATGAATAATTATTTAAGAAAAAAGAAAAAGAAAACTAAGGAATTATTTATTTATTTTTTTTTAAAACTAAGGAATTATGAAGTGAAAAAGCCAACACCTAAAAGCACTGTGATGGGTCTCTGTATATGCTTATCTGTCTGCATGTCACTCTGGGGAGAAGATGGGAAGGGTACGCACAACTGTTAGGAGTAGTTTCCTATGCAGAGCAGAGGGAGATGTGGAAAGGGCAGGAGAGGTGAACCTCACTCTGGTTTTCTTTCCTTCCGGAGACTCACCTGAAGGAGGGGTGGACAAATGAGAATTCCTCACGTCAGCGGGAAGCCCATTCTAAGGGACCTATTAGCCAATGCTACTTTGAAAGCATTTACCTGGGGCGCCTGGTGGCTCAGCTTATTAAGCATCTGCCTTTGGCTCGGGTCATGATCCTAAGGTCCTGGGATAGAGCACTGTGTCAGGCTCCCTGCTCAGCGGGCAGTCTGTTTCTTCCTTTCCCTCTGTCCCTCCACTTGCTTGTGCTCTCTATCAAATAAGTAAAATCTTTAAAAATTTTTTAAAAATGAAAACATTTAATCTACAGAATGGGAGAAGATATTTGCAAATGATGTATCAGATAAAGGGCTAGTTTCCAAGATCTATAAAAAACTTATTAAACTCAACACCAAAGAAACAAACAATCCAATCATGAAATGGGCAAAAGACATGAACAGAAATCTCACAGAGGAAGACATAGACATGGCCAACATGCACATGAGAAAATGCTCCGCATCACCTGCCATCAGGGAAAATCAAATCAAAACCACAATGAGATCCCACCTCACACCAGTGAGAATGGGGCAAATTAACAAGGCAGGAAACCACAAATGTTGGAGAGGATGCGGAGAAAAGGGAACCCTCTTACACTGTTGGTGGGAATGTGAACTGTTGCAGCCACTCTGGAAAACTGTGTGGAGGTTCCTCAAAGAGTTAAAAATAGAAAAAATAGACCTGCCCTATGACCCAGCAATTGCCTTGCTGGAGATTTACCCCAAAGATACAGATGCAGTGGGCAGCCCCGGTGGCGCAGCGGTTTAGCGCTGCCTGGAGCCTGGGGTGTGATCCTGGAGACCCAGGATCAGGTCCCACATCGGGCTTCCTGTATGGAGCCTGCTTCTCCCTCTGCCTGTGTCTCTGCCTCTCTCTCTCTCTGTCTCTATGAATACATAAAATTAAAAAAAAAAAAGAAAAAAAAAGATAAAGATAAATGAAAATAAAGATGCAGTGAAACGCCGGGACACCTGCACCCCGATGTTTCTAGCAGCAATGTCCACAATAGCCAAACTGTGGAAGGAGCCTCGGTGTCCATCGAAAGATGAATGGATAAAGAAGATGTGGTTTATGTATACAATGGAATATTCCTCAGCCATTAGAAACGACAAATACCCACCATTTGCTTCAACGTGGATGGACCTGGAGGGTATTATGCGGAGTGAAGTAAGTCAGTCGGAGAAGGACAAACATATGGTCTCATTCATTTGGGGAATATAAAAATTAGTGAAAAGGAATAAAGGGAAAGGAGAGAAAATGAGTGAAAATATCAGTGAGGGTGACAAAACATGAGAGACTCCTAACTCTGGGAAACGAACAAGGGGTAGTGGAAGGGGAGGTGGGCGGGGGGGTGGGGGTGACTGGGTGACGGGCACTGAGGGGGCACTTGGCGGGATGAGCACTGGGTGTTATGCTATATGTTGGCAAATTGAACTTCAATAAAAAAATTTTTAAAATGAAAACATTTACAATTTCATAAGAAAAAATTAAATATGACTAATATAAATTAATACATACAATTTAAATAAATATCTAGAATCGATATTAATTTTTATGAAAATAAAGATATAGAAATATTTATAAAAGGGAAGAAGGAAATCTAAAGTTCTAATTTTGGTCTCATGGGCCATGATCACACACATCTGTATCTATTGTAGAAAGAAACTGTGGGGCAGCCCCAGTGGTGCAGCGGTTTAGCGCCGCCTGCAGCCTAGGGTGGGATCCTGGAGACCCGGGATCAAGTCCCACGTCAGACTCCATGGAGCCTGCTTCTCCCTCTGCCTGTGTCTCTGCCTCTCTCTCTCTCTCTCTCTCTCTCTTTCTCTCTCTCTCTCTGTGTCTCTATGCATAAATAAATAAATAATCTTTTTTTTTAAAGAAAGAAACTGTGATCCAAGAGTTTGAAATTATTCAATCCAAATTTTTTATTTTATAAATAAGGAAATTGGGTCACCTGGGTGGCTCAGTGGTTGAGCATCTGTCTTTAGCTCAGGGCATAACCCCGGGTTGGGGATCGAGTCCCACATCGGGCTCCCTGCGAGGAATCTGCTTCTCCCTCTATGTCTCTGCCTCTCTCTCTGTGTCTCTCATGAATAAATAAATACAATCTTAAAAAAAAAAAAAAAGGCAAGGAAATTGAGGCCCTCAAAGGTAGAGTGACCTCCTCATGCCACAAGTGTTGCCAGCCACATCCAGAGCACTACCCAGACCTCAGACCCCAAGTGGGTGCTTATGGCAGTGTATTGGGAGCTGTGTTTCCTAAAAAGCAGCAATTTCTATGTAGTACTAGCCATCCTGATCATGTGAACTTTTGAGATGAGAGACTTGTTACATTGAGGGGCAGGTTCATTCGAGATAAAATCCTCCAGGTGAAGCACTAATGAGAAAGGTGGATGGGAAAAACAAGGAAGGAAATCTCGGGTGTTCTCTTTGGAAGTTTAGAGTCATCCATTTCCTTCAATGTTCTCTATAAAGCTTTAGGTCCCAGGGCTTCAGTGAAAAGGGCTCTCGAGGTCCTTCCGGTACCTAAACCTCGGACATGATGGCAGGTAAACCTGATTAGGCTCTCACTTCAGTCTTTGGAAGATGCTCCTTGGACAAAGTTAGGGAGACCCAGGGAAGGCTGGTAAGTGCTGAATAAATTTAATATGACTCAGGCCCAAACCAATCTGTTATTCCCCAAGGCAAAATTTGAACTCTCCTAACCGGCAAGAGGCTGATCTCCTTTCTTCCAACATGATCACATTCAAAAGCTGAAAATGAGAATAACAAACTTGTTTAAACCTTAAAAAAAAATTTCGGGGGCTACCTGGGTGGCTCAGTAGTTTAGCGTCTGCCTTCAGCTCAGGGTGTGATCCCAGGGTCCTGGGATCGAGTCCCACATCAGGCTCTCTGCAGGGAGCCTGCTTCTCCCTCTGCCTATGTCTCTGCCTCTCCCTGTGTATCTCTCATGAATAAATAAATAAATAAAATCTTTAAAAAAATTTCTGAGCAAAATAGCTATTTATGTGAACTTTAAAAAAATATTTAAAAAATTAAGGGGATCTCTGGGTGGCGCAGGGGATCCCTGGGTGGCGCAGCGGTTTAGCGTCTGCCTTTGGCCCAGGGCGCGATCCTGGAGACCCGGGATCGAATCCCACGTCGGGCTCCCTGCATGAGCCTGCTTCTCCCTCTGCCTATGTCTCTGCCTCTCTCTGTGACTATCATAAATAAATAAAAAATTAAAAAAAAAATAAAAAATTAAGTAGGGCATCTGGGTGGCTCAGTCTGTTAAGCGTCTGCCTTTGGCTCAGTTCATGTTCCCAGGGCCCTGGGATCAAGCCCCACATTGGCTCCTTGCTCAGTGGGGAGTCTGCTTCTCCCTCTGCCCCTCCCCCTGCTTGTTCTCTCTCCTTCTCTCAAAATAAATAAATAAAATCTTAAGGAAAACAAAATGTACAATTCAGTGGTTATTAGTGTATTCTGAGTTATACAACCATCACAACTGACTTTAGAACATTTTCATCACCCCAAAAAGAAATCCCATCCTGGTTAGCATCCTCTTCGCATGCCTCCTTCCCTTCAGGCCCTGGTGACCACTAAGCTACTTTCTGTCTCTATGGAGTTTTCTCTTCTGGAGAGCTCATATGAATGCAACGATATGATACGTGATCTTTGTGAGTGGTTTCTTTCACTGGGGATCATGTTTTTGACATCCCTCCATGCTGCAGCATGTATCAGTTCTCCATCCCCTCTTATCCAATGTGTGGATATGCTGCACTGTATTTATCCACTCACGGGTTGATGGACATTGGAAGTGTTTCCACTTTGGGGCTATTGTGAATAATGCTATTCTGAACATTTGTGTACAGGGTTTTGTAGACATTTGTTTTCATTTCTCTTGGCTGTCTCCTGAGCAGTGGACTTACTGAGCCACATGGTAACGCTAGCTTTAACACTGTGAGGAATGATCAGAAGGTTCTCCAGATTGGCTGCACCATCTTACATTCCCATCAGCAATCAATGAGGGTTCCAGTTACTCCACATCTTTGACAATACTTGTTATTGTCTGCTTTTTAATTTATAGCCATCCTACTATGTGAAGTGCTATCTCATTGTGGATTTGATTTGCATTTTCCTAATATCTTCTAATGTGTATATCCTTTACATATATATATGTATGTATATATATAAAGATAGGTATGTAATAGATATTGCAGTATCTACATATTGTAATATCTATTCAAATCCTTTGCCCATGTTTTAACAGAGTTGTCCTTTTATTATTGGGTTATAAAAATTCCTTATATATTCTTTATATAAGTCAGATATGTGACTGGCAAATATTTTCTCCCAGTCTACGGGTTGTGTGTGTCTTTTTGTAGCTGGAAACTGCGTGGCACCTCACTTTTCTTCACAAAATGGGTTTGGCAGTTAGCTACAGTTTAGTATTTGAGAAGTTCTTTTTTTAAGATTTTTTGTTTATTTTTGTGAGAGAGAGAAGAGAGAGACAGAGACAGACTATGGGGGGTAGGAGGGACAGGGAGAAGCAGCAGGGAGCCCGACGTGGGACTTGATCCCAGGGCCCTGAGATCACAACCTGAGTGGAAGGCAGAAGCTCAACCGACTAAACCACCAAGGCACCTGAGAAGTTATTTCTATCTCTAACCCTTAAGTTCTGGTAGAGCTACAGGTAGTGTTCAATTACTGACAAAAGGTATCCAAGGAGGGCACCTGATGGCTCAGTCAGCTGAGTGTCTACCTTAGGCTCAGGTCATGATCTTGGGTTCCTGGGATGGAGCCCCATGTGTCTGCTTCTCCTACCCCCACCTCCACTTTCTCTAATAAATGAACAAAAAAATCTTTTAAAAAACCCCTCAAATTTCTCAGTTTTGAGAAAGAAATGGGGCATGTATGAATGTATCCTGTCATAGTTGATAGGATACTTTATTTCTTTTGTCCTTATTCTTAAAGGAAATAAATGTCTCATAAAAGCCAAGCTAACAAGGATAATTCTGGTAACAATAGCCCCATTTGGGAGATGGGGTAAACTCCTTTATGCCTAATCCACAAATATGGCTTTTCTATCATAAGTCTCATCCATAAACACAGAACAAGTTAATGAGTGTAGGCAGGTTTCCCAGTCATGTGATTGCCCTAATTGCTGTATGCATAGCAGTACCCAATCAGGAATGGTTTTTAGTTTCAAATGACAAAAATCCACTTTGGCTGCTTTAGGGAAATAAAGAATTTATGGAAAAACATGGACATCTTTGGAGAGCTGGTGAAGCAGCTTGACTACCAGGCCAGGCAGGAAAGCCACAGTCAAAATTGAAACTTACCACAGGTCCTGTGAGGACAGCGAGGCTGTCACTGACCAGTACAAGATCCTGAAGCTAACCTCCAGACACAGTGCTGCTGGCATTAGCACCCCAGAAGGGAAGGTCTTTTTGCAATGACTAGAGGCAGAAGACTCTACCATTCCAGACCCTTTGCGTCTTAGGAATAGTTCAAGTCCAAGGAAGACGGACCTGACTGGCCAGAGCCACGTCCTGTGCAGTGGTTGATCCTTCTAGAGCTTGCCTACACCCGGTCCTCTTTTCCTGCCAGAGATGTTAGACGTTACATTTTCTTGTTCCCTTGCAGTTAAGACAGGGCAAAGGGCTATGAGTCAAATGGCTGGACAAAGGGATGTGGGTCAAATTGACAAGTCTTCCTTCTGGGCTAAAGCATTCTATTGCCCAGTGATCACCTTCCAGCAGTCTATTCCCCTCAGGTGTTGACATGAGGGCCAGGTATTTCCAGTGGGGCAGCTACAAGATGGTGAAGCTCTGTCAATCTGAGTCTTAAGGTGAGTGTGTAGTGCAGAGACCCGGGACAACCAGTGTTAGATATGTAACCTAAGCAAGGAATAAACTTGTGCTGTTGAGCCACTGAGAGTTTGGAGTTGTTTGTTCCTGTAAAACAATCTAACCTAGAGCCTATACTGACTACGTTAAAAAACATGTTTATAGAGAAAAAACTCAAAAGGCAGAAGGAGAGAAGAGGAAAGAAGTTTAATATTTTTCTCCTCATCTCTAAAAAAAAGGACTCAATTTTCTTCCTTTGTTTATAACATTTACATTCTATTCAAACCATATTTTCCCTATTGTTTTATCTTGGTTCTCTATTTAAGTTGATTCAATTTTTAAAAAGATTTTATTTATTTATTCATGAGAGACACAGAGAGAGAGAGGCAGAGACACAGGCAGAGGGAGAAGCAGGCTCCATGCCGGGAGCCTGATACGGGACTCGATCCCGGGACTCCAGGATTGCGCCCTAGGCCAAAGGCAGGTGCTAAACCACTGAGCCACACAGGGATCCCCTGAAGAAAACTTTTAAAAAAAAATCTTTACTGAGATATAATTTACATGCCATAAAATTCATCTGTTAACATGAATTTTGAATCTGTTTCATTACAACTTAATGAATCCATAAGAAGCCACCCCTCATCTGTTCAAGTTTTATCATGAGATCGCAGCAATGCAGTCCCATCTTCAGGCCCTACTTCTTCTTTTTCATCTTCTTCTTCTACTTTTAAAAAGATTTTATTTATTTATTTGAGAAAGAGAGAGAGAGAGAGAGAGAGAGAGATAGCACAAGCAGCGGGAGGGGGTAAGAAGAAGGGGTAGAAGAACAAGAAGACTCTGCTAAGCCCAGAGCCCAATGTAAGGCTCAATCCCAGGACCCCAACATCATGACCCGAGTCAAAGTCAGACAGACTGACTGAGCCACCCAGGTATCCCCAGGCTCCACTTCTGAGTCTACTTCTCTTGCTATTTCCTTTTTTTTTTTTTTAAGATTTATTTATTTATTCATAGAGAGAGAGAGGGGCAGAGACACAGGCGAGAGGGAGAAGCAGGCTCCATGCAGGGAGCCCAACGTGGGACTCGATTCCAGGTCTCCAGGATCTACACCCTGGGCTGCAGGCAGCACTACACCGCTGCACCACCGGGGCTGCCCTCTCTTGCTATTTCTACCACATCTGCAGTCCCTTCCTCCACTGAAGTCTGGAACCCCTCCAAGTCATCCATGAGGGCTGGAATCAACTTCTTCCAAACTCCAGTTAATTGCCGATATTTTAACTTTTTCCCAGAAATCATGAATTATTTCCCTCTGTCACATGTTTTTGGCTTCTTTTAAAATGTCTTATTTTATTTAAATTCAATTAATTAACATAATGTACGATTGGTTTTAGAGGTAGAGGTCAGTGATTCATTAATCTTATGTAATGCCTAGTGCTCATTACATCACATGCCCTCCTTAATGTCTACCATCCAGTTATTTTAGCCCCCAGGCCCATTCCCTCTAGCAACCCTCAGTTTAATTATATTTTAATTAATTAATTAATTTTATCTTGGTTCTCTATGATTGATTAATTTATTAAAATATTTTATTTATTCATGAGAGACACACAGAGGGGAGAGAGCGAGAGACAGAGAGACATACAGAGAGAGGCAGAGACACAGGCAGAGGGAGAAGCAGGCTCCATGCAGGGAGCCCGATGCGGGACTCATTCCAGGGTCTCCAGGATCAGGCCCTGGGCTGAAGGCGGCGCTAAACCCAGGCTGCCCTGTTTTCTATGATTTAAAGTCTCTTATGGTTTGTCTCCCTCTCTGATTTTGTCTTATTTTATTTTTTCCCCTCTTCTCCTATGATCCTCTGTTTTGTTTCTTAAATTCCACTATGAGTGAGATCATATGATAATTGTCTTTCCCTGATTGACTTATTTCATTTAGCCTAATACCCTCTAGTTCCATCTACATAATTGCGAATGGTAAAATTTCATTTTTTGATGGCTGAGTAGTATTCCACTGTATATATGTAACGCATCTTCTTTATCCATTCATCTGTCAATGGACATCTGGGCTCTTTCCATAGTTTGGCTCTTGTGGACATCGCTGCTATAAACACTGGGGTGTGGGTGCCCTTTTGGATCATACATTTGTATCTTTGGGGTAAATAACCATTAGTGCAATTGCTGAGTTGTAAGGTAGCTCTTTTTTTAACTTTCTGAGAAATCTCTATACTGTTTTCCAGAGTGGCTGCACCAGTTTGCATTCCCACCACGAGTGTATGAAGGTTCTCCTTTCTCTGCATCCTTGCCAACATGTCATTTCCTGATTTAATTTTAGCCATTCTGACTGGTGTGAGGTGGTTTTTCCCTGATGCCCAAAATCATAAATGTTTTTAATGACATCTGAAATGGTGACTCCTTTTCAGAAAGTTTCCAGTTAACATTTCCCAGATCCATCAGAGGAATCACTATAGCAATTATATCCATGAAATGAAATAATAAGGCTTTAAAATTAAAATTACTCCTTGATCCATGAGCTGTAAAATGGATGTTGTATAAGCAGACATGAAAACAACATTAATCTCATTGCGTATACCCATCAGAGTAAGGTATGTTGTCAATGAGTAGTAATAATTTTTTGTTTAAAGATTTCATTTATTTAGTGTGTGTGTGGGGGGGAAGGGGCAGAGGGAAAGGGAGAAGGAGCAGGGAGCCTGATGCAGGGCTCGATCTCAGGACTCTGAGATCATGACCTGAGCCAAAGGCAGATGCTTAAGTGACTGAACCACCCAGGTGCTCCTGAGTAGTAATACTTTGAAAGAAATCCTTATTTCTGAGCAGTAGGTCTCAATAGTGGGTTTAAAATACTCAGTAAACCATTTTATAAATAGATGTACTTTCACCCAGGCTTTGTTTTTCCCTTTATGGAACACAGGCAGACTATATTTTAACATAATTCTTAAGGGCTCTAGGATTCTCAGAACAGTCGCTAAGCGTTGGTGTCAACTTAAAGTCATCAGCTGCATTAGCTCCTATCAAGAGAATCAGCCCATCCTTTGAAACTTTGAAGCGAGGCATTGACTTCTCCAGCTGTGGAAGTCCTAGATGGAATCTTCTTCCAATAGAAGGTTGTTTTGTCTACACTGAAAGTCTGTTGTTTAGTGTAGCCACCTTCATTAATGATCTTAGCTAGATCTATTAGAGAACTTGCTGCAACTTCACATCAGCACATGCTGCTTCACCTTGTAGTTTGATATTAGGGATACAACTTCTTTTCTTAAACCTCATGAACCAAACTCTGCTGGCTTCAGACTTTTTTTCTGCAGCTTCCTCACCTCTCTCAGCCTTCACAGAATTGAAGAGAATTAGGGTCTTGCTCTGGATTCGGCTATGGTTAACGAAATGTTGTAGCTGGTTTGACCTATCCAGACCACTCAAATTTTCTCCATATCAGCAATAAGGCTGTTTCATTTTCTTAGAATTCATGTGTTCTCTGGAGTAACTCTTTTAATTTCCTTCAAGAACTTTTTCTTTGCACTCACATGTTGGCTGTTTGGTATACAAAGCTTAGCTTTTGGCCTGTATTGGCTCCCAACATACCTTCTTCACTGAGCATTTCTAGCTTCTGACTTAAAGTTAGAGATATGTGACAGTTCCTTTCACTTGAACCCTTAGAGACCATGACAGGGTATTAATTGTCTTAATTTCAATATTGTTGTGTCTCAGGGAGTAGGGAGGCCTGAGCAGAGGGAGAGAGATGGGGGAACGTTTGGTCAGTGGAGCAGTCAGAACACACACATTTATCCATTAAATTCACCATCTGATAGGGGTGTAGTTTGTGGCACCCCAAAACAATGACAAGAGTAATATCAAAGGTCACTGGTCACAGATTGCTGTAACAAATATAATAATAGTGGAAAAGTTTGAAATATTACAAGAATTAGCAAAATGAGACAGAGACACGAAGTGAGCAGATGCTCCTGGGAAGGTGGTGCCAAGAGATTTGCTTGATGCACGGTTGCAACAAATCTTCAATCTGGAAAACAATGCAGTATCTGTGAAGCACAAAAGCTAAGTGCAATAAAATGAGCTTTTTTTGAATACTGAGAGGGTGCAGAGGAGGAAAACTTCTCCTTCCCTTCCAGCTTCTTTGGCTGGCTTAATAATTAAATTGACATAGATTAACAAGAGAAAAACAAATTCAATTATACATGTACAGGAGCCTTATAAGAATATGAGACCCACAGGCCATCAGGCAATTCAGACTTATATGCTGTCCTGAGCAGAGGAGAAGGAGTAGGGGGTCTGGGACTGGACAGGTGGGGAAGAAGAAAATTTATGGGAAGATGGGAAGAGCAGATGTTTGGTAAACATGTTTGCCATGCTTTGTGGAGACAGCGGGACACAGGAATTTGATCTCCAGCTACTCACCCCCCCACCCCCGTTTACCAGGCCCACTCTCTATTCCTTGTAGTTATCTCTGGTGATAGTTTCGATAGACCAGACCCTCTATTTTTTTTAAAGATTTTATTTATTTATTCATGCGAGACACAGAGAGGCAGAAGCAGGCTTCATGCAGGGAGCCTGATACAGAACTTGATCCCAGGACTCCAGGATCACGACCTGAGCCAAAGGCAGACGCTCAACCACTGAGCCACCCAGGCATCCCCAGACCCTCTATCTAAATTCTTTCAGGCAGTTAAAAGGGAGGTAAAAAGCTTTTCCTGAGTCTTCCGGGTCTTGAAGGACCTCAGCTCACAATAATCCACTTGCCAAAATAGTAGAGTAGCATATTCTGCTCCCCTTCAAGGGGGAGTTCAGAAAAGAATATAGCATCTCTTGTACTAAAAGTCAGTACTTCTCTCTATTCCATTTTAGTTTTGTGGTCTTTAAGCAAAACAAAAGTTAATGCTGTTCATATGAAAAAGTAGCCTGCATGGTGCAATCCATTCTATAAAATGATTATCTGCCTTTAATCTCAATTATTTCCCCCTTATAATGTCTAGAACTATAATCACCAAGAGTTAACCCAGATTTTTTCCCTAAATGGTAGAGTTTTGGTAGATTTACTAATTTCTTCTTTGTATTTCTCTGAGTGGGTTAATTTTAAAAAATGAGAATGTGTAATTTTAAAATTATTAATTATTATTATTATTATTATTTAAAGATTTTACTTATTTATTCATAGAGACACATAGAGAGAGAGAGGCAGAGACACAGGCAGAGGGAGAAGCAGGCTCCATGCAGAGAGCCCCACGTGGGACTCGACTCAATCCAGGGTCTCCAGGATCACGCCCTGGGCTGCAGGCGGCGCTAAACCGCTGCGCCACCGGGGCTGCCCTACTTATTATTTTTTTAAAAAGATTTTATTTATTTATTTATGAGAGACACACAGAGAGAGGCAGAGGCAGAGATATAGGTAGAGGGAGAAGCTGGCTCCCTGCAGGGTGCTCGATGTGGGACTTGATGCCAGGACCCCAGGATCACGACCTGAGCCAAAGCAGAAGCTCTACCACTGCGCCACCCAGGTGTCCCGAATGCATAATTTTTAAAAGATTATTTCTTTTAAAGAGAGAGTGAGCAACTGGGGGGAGGAACAAAGGGAGAGACTCTTCAAGCAGACTCCCCACTAAGCATGGAGTCTGATACAGGGCTCGATCTCACAACTGCTGAGATCATGACCTGAACCCAAACCAAGAACTGGATACTTAACCGACTAAGCCACCCAGGCACGCAAGAATGTATAATTTTTATATAAAATTCATGACTTGGGCAACCTTAGTGGCTCAGTCAGTTAAGTGTTCAACTCTTGATCTCAGCTCAGGTTTCGATCTCAAAGTATAGAGTTCAAGCCCTATATTGGTCTTCATGCTGGGCATGGAGCCTACTTAAAAAAATTATTAAAAAAATAAAATTCTAATCTTTGTCTCATACACACACACAAAGGAGGACATGGTAAATACATACAGTGAAATATTATTCAGCCTTGCAAAAGAAGGAAATCCTGTCATTTGCAAAAATATGGATAAACTTTGAGGACATTATACTGAGTGACATAAGCCAGTTGCAGAAGAAAAAGTACTGTATGAGTCTACTTATATATAATAAAATGGTCAAAGTCATAGAAGCATGGAGCAGAAGAATGGTTGCCAGGAGCATGTGGGGAAGGACTTTGGGAGTTGACAATCAATAGGTATAAAGTTTTAGTAATGCAAGATGAAAAAGTACAATGCAATCTGCTGTACAACATGGTGCCTATAGTTAACCCTATTGCATTGTACAATTGAAAAATCTATAAAAGAGTAGATCTTCTGTTAAGACTTACCAAAATAAAATTGAAATTAATAGGAAAAAATGTTTGTCATGACTTCAAAAATTTACCATCTTAAGTTTGTCAAACACCTTTCAAAGCAATTTCATTCCTTAATATCACTGCAGTGTTGCACCTTACTAATCTTTTATTCCTAGTTTTGAGATGTGACTGAAATATAAAACTCTCTTTCATGTATATAATGTAATGGTTTGATATATGTCTATATTGCAAAATCATAATCACAATAAGTCTAGTTAAATCCATCGTTGCATATAATTACAAATTTTTTTCCTTGTGATGAATACTTTTAAGATGTCTCTTAGCAACTTTCAAATATACAATACGGTGTTGTTAACTGCAGTCATCACTCTGCACAGTACATCCCCAGGACTTATTTATCTTATAACTGGAGGTTTGTACCTTTTGGCCACCTTCACCCATTTCCCCCACCCTTCACCATTTTATTCATTTCTAGAGATTCTTCACCTCTGATAAAAACAGCAAACATTCATCACTGTCTCAATGCCGGCCCTGTGGTGCTGTCTTCAAAGACTTCACACAGGGCAGCCCCGGTGGCGCAGCGGTTTGGCGCCGCCTCAGCCCGGGGCGTGATCCTGGAGACCCTGGATCGAGTCCCACGTCGGGCTCTCTGCATGGAGCCTGCTTCTCCCTCTGCCTGTGTCTCTGCCTCTCATTCTCTCTCTGTGTCTCTATGAATAAATAAATAAATAAATCTTAAAAAAAAAAAGACTTCACACAGACTGTCCCATTCAACCACCTCATCAACATCTCAGAAATAGGAGGTATCATGATCCCAGTTTGACGGATGTGGCAACTGAGGTTTCAGAATGTTTATTACCTCACCCCAGGGTACTTGAATAAATGCAGGAAAAGAAACCCTAGTTGTGCCTTTAGTGTCCTCCACTTCCTCTCCAAGCCCCTTAAAGTATTCTCAGGACTCTCAATGGTTAAGTCACAGTTATGTGATAGAACCCATAGGCCCCAAGACTTGGTCTCTGGCACATGTTTGTCATCATCTCTCCTTCATTCTTCCCTTTGCATCTTGCTTTGTCATTTCTTGTCTTTCCCTTCTTCTGCAATGAAATTTTTTCATCTTTTTAAAAAAAGATTTTATTTATTAATTTGAGAGAGAGGAGAGAGAGAGAGAGAGAGCACACAAGCACATGCAAGTGGGGGCAGGAACAGAGGGAGAGGGAGAGGGACCAGCAGACTCTGCACTGAGTGTGGAGCATGATGTGGAGCTTGATTCCAGGACCCTTGAAATCATGACCTGAGCCGAAACCAAGAGTCTGGTGGTCAACCGACTACTCCTGTTTATCCTTTAAAATTTATAGAACTCCCCCCTTCTATATTCTAACTTCAATGCACCAACTTCCCCGCCCCCAGAGATTTATTTATTTATTTGAGAGAGAGAAAAAGCACGTGCAACAGGGGTAAGGGTTCAGAGGGAGAGAATCTAAGACTCCCCACTGAGTGTAGAACCCATCAAAGGGCTCAATCTCATGACCTGAGTTGAAATCAAGAGTAGGATGCTTAACGGACTAAGCCACCCAGGTGCCCCAGTGCACCAACTTTTTAATCTGCCCACATTTTCTTAGCTCAGGGTTTGTCTCTCCCATCAGACCATACATTTCTGGAAGGCAGAGACTGTCTGATTCTTCTTTCTGACCCTATAGTGTCACAGGGCTTAATAAATGTTTGCTCAATTCCATGATCAGTTTCAAAATCCAGTTCATTTGCTAACCCCTATAACTCCTCTCCTGTGATCATTTCCTTCTCTAAACTCTGAAGGCATTTTATTTTATACTTTTAGTTTAGTGCTTAAACATTTGCTGTCTATTGCCACCTTTCTGTTTTATGTACACAGTCTGCAATAAAACAGCCAGGAAAATACAAACCATGCTTTACTTATCTTTTTTTTTAAATCTTTTTTTTTAATTTTTATTTATTTATGATAGTCACACACAGAGAGAGAGGCAGAGACATAGGCAGAGGGAGAAGCAGGCTCCATGCACCGGGAGCCCGATGTGGGATTCAATCCCGGGTCTCCAGGATTGCGCCCTGGGCCAAAGGCAGGCGCTAAACCGCTGCGCCACCCAGGGATCCCCATGCTTTACTTATCTGTCCTCAGACTTAGCCCTAGTCCTTGTTCACATCAGAAATTCAAGGCATGGTGATGATGTCAGAAGACAAAGCAACATGTTTTCCAAAATGCAATTATATCACACACTTAAAAGCAACTGCTCTTGGGGCACCAGTAGCTCAGTCTGTTGAGTGTCGACTCGATTTTGACTCAGGCCATGACCTCAGGGTTGTGAGATTGAGCGCTGCATTGAGCTCCACGCGCAACAGGGAGTCTGCTTGAGATTCTCTCTCTCTCTCTTTACCTTACCTCAGAACTCCCCTCCTTTTCCTCCCTCAAATAAATAATCTTTAAACAATAAACTGCTCTTAAATCCACCTGTGGCAGGCAGAAGTCTAACATGACCCTCAGGATTTCTGCCCCTTGATGTACTTTGTCTTTATAATCTACAGTCTGAGTGTAGGTGGGAATATGGATTTGATAGGATTTCACTTCCAGACTTGATTTCATCATATGGCAAAGCTGAAGGGATTTCGCAGATGTAACTAAGGTCTATAATGGGTCAGCTTTAAGTTAATTAAAAGAGATCAGCCTGGATGGTCCTAACCTAATCAGGTGAGCCCGTTAAAAGAGGCCTTCCCAGAAATGAGAAATGTGAAGTGAGAAAAGCATTCCTTTGGGCCTTGAAAAGGCAAACCATTAGTTCAACAGGACTAACCATTAGTTCAACATTCTGCCAAAAATGTGTGAGCCTAGAAGAGGACTCAGAGGAGGTCCCAGCCTTGGCTTGATACCATGATTACAGCTTTGTAAGACCTTGATCAAGGTACCAGTGATGATGGGCTGACCTTCTGAATCATGGAAACTGTATATTAAGGTTCTCCAGAGAAATAGAATCAATAGGAGGTAAATCTGTATATATTTACAATATTTATATCCCTTATATATTATATATGTATACACATATAGATCTGTAATAGGAGATCAATATCTATCTATCTGAGATGATTAATTATAGGAATTTGCTCATGTGGTTACAGAGGCCAAGAAGCCCCACAAGCTGCTATGTGCAAGCTAGAGAACCAGGAAAGCTGGAGTTATAATTTGGTCTGAAGCTGAAGACCTGAGAACAAAGGGGATGCTGATGTAAGTCCCAGAGTCCAAAGGCCCCCAAACCAGGCCAGTGTCCAAGGGCAGGAAAAGTTGTCCCAGCTCAAGAAAAGAGAGTGAATTCACTCTTCTTTTGCCTTTTTATTCCATTTGGGCCCTCAATGGATTGGGTGATGTTTGACTGTGTTGGTGAGGGTGGATCTCTATTGAACCAAAGGGTAATCTCTTCCAGAAACACTCTTGTAGACACAGAAATATTTACCAGCTATTTGGGTATTCTTCAGCCCAGTCAAGTTAACCATTGCAAGTCTACCCTGTCAACTGCACACATCTCCATATTTAATCTCCAAAGAAAGACAATAACAAGGTCTTAATTCTTCTTAACATGATACGACTATCCTGCATACAACCCAAAACCCACTAGCCCCTTTCCCAGGAGAGGACGTAAAGTCCTTGAGTAATGTTTGCCCTTCACGTTGATATTCTATAGCTCAAAAAATATGATGTAGAAATAACAATACTTAAAAAAAAACAAAAAACAAAAAACAATACTTAGCAACATGATATGTGGTCAGCATATCTCATGTTACATGATAAGAGAATAAGAGAGGAGAGAAAACAAAGATATTTTCACATATATATAAATATAAATATATAAACACAAGTGTATTCAATACAAAATAAGGAGGAAATACTCATAGCAATTACAGTGCTTATTTCAATAACTAGCCACGTGGTTGCAGCTGGTATTTATAATCACCTTCTTCTAACCATTTCATATTCACTTTGCCTTCAGCAAGAACTTCAGTTGGTTGTGGTTCTTTTCCTGGTGGGATGACTCAAACCTTCATTTTTTTTTTAAATTTATTTTTTATTGGTGTTCAATTTACCAACATACAGAATAACCCCCAGTGCCCGTCACCCATTCACTCCTACCCCCCGCCCTCCTCCCCTTCTACCACCCCTAGTTCGTTTCCCAGAGTTAGCAGTCTTTACGTTCTGTCTCCCTTTCTCATATTTCCCACACATTTCTTCTCCCTTCCCTTATATTCCCTTTCACTATTATTTATATTCCCCACATGAATGAGAACATATAATGTTTGTCCTTCTCCAAGTGACTTACTTCACTCAGCAAACCTTCATTTTTGAAGGGTCTAGGTCATTACTAGTCCTGCTTGGATTGAGTTGTTGTTTTACATCAACTTTAATCACAAGACGTGGAAATACTAAGACAGGGCCTGAGTGTGTCCTGAATTCCGGACATGCCATCATGGAGTACTTAAATTTTCCCTTGCTAGTCAGGACCAAGCACCCCAGTAACTCCTTTCCTTCTCTATTGATATAGAGGCATGGGGAACCCAAAGTGGCTGGGTGGCAGGCAGTCTTAACTTCCAGTTCAATAGAATCATTGTTGTGTCTCCTGGTGGAAGCATCCCTTCCTTTGGAACTAGGACTTCTAGACCAGGAGAACGTAAAGTCATAGGATTTAGAAGCAAACGTTTTGTTTGTGGGTAACAGTGAGTGGTGCCACTCCTCTTTCTACCCCTTATTTGTAGGCCCCTGAATCCTGGCTATGGGAGGAATAGCATCATATATTAGTTGCTGTTTTACAGCATATAGCCTTTTGAAGAACCTTGTCCCAGTACTGCAAGGTACTGCCACCGAGCTGAGGGTGTAATTGAGTATTCAAAAGCCAGCTGCTTCAGGATGGTGGGGACATAGTAAGAGAGTGAATTCCATGAGTATGAGCCCATTGCTATGCTTGTTTTTCTGTGAATTTCTTGAACTGTAGCAATTCTGTGCAGAATACTATGATGGTGGATGAGGCATTCTGTAGTTCTATGGATGGTAGTTTTGGCAAAAGAACTGCATGTGTGGAAGGCAGATCCATATCCAGAATAAGTGTCTATTCCAGTAAGAACAAAACACTGCCCCTGCCATGATGGAAGCAGTATAATGTAATCAACTTGCCACCAGGTAGTGGGCTGATTACCCTGGGGAATGGTGCCATATTGGGGGCTTCATTTTTGGTCCCTGCTGCTGGCAGATTGGGCACTCAGCAGTGGTCACAGTCAGGACAGCCTTGATGAGTGGATGGCCATGTTGCTGAGCCCATGCATTAACTCCATTTATGCCACCATGGCCTCTTTATGAGCTAGTTAGGCAATGCCAGGGGTGGCTGGGGAAGGCTGACATATCCATAGAATGAATCGTCTTATCCACTTGGTCATTCATTCATTCATTCATTCATGAGAGACACAGAAAGAGAGGCAGAGACACAGGCGAGGGAGGAGAAGCAGGCTCCATGCAAGGAGCCTGATGTGGGACTCGATCCTGGGATCGGGGATCAGGCCCTGAGCTAAAGGCAGATGCTCAAGTGCTGAGCCACCCAGGCATCCCATATCTACTTGGTTATTAACATCCTCCTCTGCTAAGATCATCCTTTGGTGAGCATTCACATAGGATACAAATATACTCATGTTTTTTACCCAGAGATGTTCTTTTCGCATACCTGTTCTCCAAATTTCTTTTTCACCAATTTTCTAATCATAATCCAAGTCCTTGATCATTGAAACAAATCATTGGCTCAGACATGAAACAGTGTATAATTGCACATCTCCCCACTTCTTGCAAGCAAAGTGAACAAGCAGGTGCACCATCTGAAGTTCTGCCCACTGGGAGCATTTCCCTTCACCACTGTTTTTGCGGGATTTCCCAGAAAGGGGCCACGAGGCTATGACTATTCAGTTTTGGGTGGTGCTTGCCTATCATGCAGAACCATGTGTGAATCAGGCCTGAGTCTTTTCTTCGTCTGTTAATTGATCATAGATAATTCTCTGTGAGGCAACAGGTGCAGGATGAAGGCAAGAAAGTCATGTAGCAGGAGTGGGGAGCATGGGCATTTGGGCCACCTGCTCATGTAGTTTACTTGCACCTTCAGGGCCTACCCAGGTTTAATCACATATGCACCATTTCTATTTGATGTTTGAGTGTTGTTGTGCATGCCCAACTTTGTGGCTTGGTGAGTCAGTCCAGTTCATGATGGGCAGCTGAGGTCACACATAATTTGATGGCCCATAGTCAAGCTTTCAGCCTCTTCTAAGGCCCAGAAACAGGCCAAGAGCTATTTCTTGAAAGGAGAGTAGTTATCTGCAGAGAATGGCAGGGCCTTACTCCAAAATTCTAAAGACCTGTAATGCAATAAATCTATAGGGTCCAGTGAAAGGCTCCAGGCAACATCCCTGTATGCCACTGCCAGTTCAAGCACCATTGGATCTGTGGATCATATGGCCCAAGGCAGAATAGCTTGTCTGGACTGTAGCAGACTCTACTCTTGTTCTGTGACCCACTAAAAACTAGCAGCATTTTGGATCACTAGGTAAATGGGCCAGAGTAACACCCAAATGAGGAGTATGTTGCCTCCAAAATGCAAAGAGGTTGGAGAGTTGATATCATCCAGGGATAGGACAATGCAGGTGTTTTGCTGGTCTTGCCAACTGAAGGCTGGCTCTGTTGGGCCTTGTGGACAGGTATGGAGAAAAAGTCATTTGCCTGATCAATAGCTACATACCTGGTGCCAGGGGATGTTAATTTGCTCAAAGATGAAGACACAGCTGGTACAAGAGCTTCACTTGGAGTCACCACCTGGTTTAGCTTGTGATAATCTGATGTTATTTCCTAAGACCCATCCATCTTCTGCATGTGCCACATAGGAGAGAGCTCAAAGGATCCCTCTAGTAATGCCAAGTGTTTTTGATATGTTATTTTCCTAGGTATGTACAGTTCTAATGGTTTTGCACTTGGCCTTTCCCCCTGTAATAGCCTTCATTTCACAGGTTGGAGAACAAATGTGGGCATTCTGCTAGCTGCAAGTATGTCTACTACAATTATGCATTCTGGAACTGGGGAAATAACCACAAGATCGGTTTGGGGACCCACTGGGCCCACAAGGAGATGCCCCCGAGTTAAAACTCCATTGATCACCTGACTCACTTGAGCTCCTATTCTGACCAGAGGGCTACAGTGACATTCTGGGTCTCCTGGAGTCAATGTCTGTTCACAGCAGGTCCCATAGTCCCTGAGAAGTCGATCATTTCCTTCTCCCTACACAGTTATCCTGATAAATGGCTGTAGGTCCTTTGGGGGAAGGCTGGGAGAAAGATTAATAATATAAATTTTGGTAGAATACTGAGGTCCTTCCTCAAAGAGATCTATGCCCCCTGTTCATTCCAGGGCTGCCTGAGCTGTGAACTGGCTCAAGTCTGGGATTGACTGAGAGGCTGTGACTATTTTATAATTTGAATTAGACTTTTATTCACTTGACCTGGAAATTTTCTGCTTATACAGATCAAGTAAGAATTTTGTAGGTTTCCTATTTATTTCATTTCTAGGAACACCATCATTAACCAGCTAGTGCCATAGGTCTGTGCAAGTCAGACTATTCTGCTTGCTTTGATTCTGCTGTTCTATGTGGTAAATACACCCACCTTCCCTTTGATGTTGTAAAGCCAGGAAAACACTCGTTGGACCTTGGAGAGGCATGCCACCTTGAGTTCAATAGGAAATGAATCCTGCCTAAAACCAGTGAGCCTGGAGGAGGACTCAAATGAGCTCCCAACCCTTGCTGATACCATGATTGCAGCCTTCTGAGACCCTGATCAAGGCTGTAGCTGTTATACTGGACTCCTGAAGCATGGAAACTGAAATGATAAATGTTTTAACCTGCTAAGTTTTTTTTTAAAAAAAGATTTATTTATTTTAGAGAGGAAAAAGAGTATGTGTGTTAGTAGGGGGAGGGGCAGAGGGAGAGAAAGAATATCTCAAGCAGGTTCTCTACTGAGCCCCAAAGTGGGGTCTATCCCATGACCCTGAGATCATGACCTAAGCCAAAATCAAGAGTTGGATGCTTAACCAACTGAGTCACTCAGGAGCCCCTTAACCTGCTAAGTTTATGGTAATTTGTTACACAGCTTGGAAAACGAACTATCAAAGTATGGATTGATGTAATGAGAAAAAAAAGCAGGAATCAGGGGATCCCTGGGTGGCTCAGTGGTTTAGCGCCTGCCTTCGGCCCAGGGCGTGATCCTGGAGTCCCGGGATCTAGTCCCACATCAGGCTCACTGCATGGAGCCTGCTTCTCCCTCTATGTCTCTGCCTGTCTCTGCCTCTCTCTCTCTCTGTCTCTCATAAATAAATAAATAAAATCTTAAAAAAAACAAAGAGAAATTTAAAAACGTGCTTACTATAAATGTCAAGATAGGGACAACTGTTAATGGCAGAGTAGATTTACTAAAATAAACTACACTCTGGGCCATAAGATACATCTTAACAAATTTAATACTATAGAAGTCAGTAACAGAAAGATAGCTGCAGAATCCCAAAATATTTGGAGATTAAGCTGCACACATTTAAATTGCATTGGGTCAAAGAAGAAGTCTGAAGAGAAGGTAAACATTTTGAACTAAATGAAAATGACATACAAAGTTTCAAAATTTTTGGGATTCAGTGAAAGCAGTATTTAGAAGAGAATTCATGGCCCTAAACACATATAGTAGAAAAAAATTACAAATAAAGTAATGTAAGGTTCCACTTTAGGAAGCCAGAGAAAGAATAGTAATTTCAACCTAATACAAGGAGTGGACATAATTAAAGTCACAGCAGAAATAAATGAAATTGACAATAGGAAATCAATAGAGAAAATCAACAAAACCAGGGATGCCTGGGTGGCTCAGTGGTTGAGCATCTGCCTTTGGCTCAGGCTGTGATCCCAGGATCCAGGATCCAGGATTGAGTCCCACATCAGGCTCCTTTCAGGGAGCCTGCTTCTCCCTCTGCCTATGTCTCTGCCCTTCTCTCTGGGTCTCTCATGAATAAATACATAGAATCTTTAAAAAAAAATAAAACCAAAAGTTGGTTATTTTATTTATTTATTTTTATTTATTTATTTATTTATGATAGTCAGAGAGAGAGAGAGAGAGAGAGAGAGAGACAGGCAGAGGGAGAAGCAGGCTCCATGCACCGGGAGCCCGACGTGGGATTCGATTCCCGGTCTCCAGGATCGCGCCCCGGGCCAAAGGCAGGCGCCAAACCGCTGCGCCACCCAGGGATCCCTATTTATTTATTTTTTAAAGATTTATTTATTTATTTGAATTGGGGAGGGGAGGGTCAAAGGGAGAGGGAGAGAATCTGAAACAGACTCCCTGCTGAGTGCAGAGCCCAGTGCAGGGCTGAATCTCACCACCCTGAGATCATGATCTGAGCCGAAATCAAAAGTTGGATGCTTCACCAGCTGAGCCACCCAGATATCCCAAAAGTTGGTTCTTTAAAAATATAAATCAGATTGATAAAACTCTAAGTAGGCTAGCCAAGGGAAAAATTGAAATCACGAATAACTATTTATTTTATTTTTTATTTTATTTTTTTTACGAATAACTATTATCAGAAATTAAAGAGGGACATTAAACTATCAACATTACAT
This sequence comes from Canis lupus dingo, assembly GCF_003254725.2. NCBI lineage: Eukaryota > Metazoa > Chordata > Mammalia > Carnivora > Canidae > Canis > Canis lupus. The sequence continues at coordinate 23,544,635 of NC_064261.1, read as the reverse complement.
AACTCATAAAGAATCATAAGGGAATACTAGAAATAACTTTAAGCCAAAAAATTAAATAACTTAGGTGAAATGGATGAATTCTTAGAAAGACACAAACCATCAACACTCAAAAAGAAACAGATCTGAATAGATCTATAGTAAGTAAGCAATTTGAGATAACAATAAAAAGACTTCCCACAAAGAAAATCCCAAGATCAGATGACTTGACTGGTGAATTCTAACAAATGTTAAAGGAAGAATTAATATAAATCCTTTACAAACTCTTCCAAAAGTTAGGGGAGCAAAGAATGCTTCCAGGCTCGTATTACCCTGATGCCAAAAAGAAAAAAGGTACCACACACACACACACACACACACACACACACACACACACAAAATACAGAGCAGTATCTTTCATGGCTATATACTAAAACAAACAAACAAACCTAAAAACAAAAAACAACCAGATGGATGAATAAGGAAAAAGAGAATGTGAACACTACAAATTGATTAGACCTAACAGACAGATACAGAACACTTAGCAACATGAGAATACACATCTTTCTCAAGTACATATGGAACATTCTCCAGAATAGACCATATATTAGATCACAAAACAAGTTTCAATAAACTTAGGTAGATTCAAAACATACACAATATCTTTTTCTCTTTTTAAATTTTCCTTTTAATTTTTAAAAAAGATTTTATATACTTATTCATGAGAGAGAGAGATAGAGAGATAGAGGGGGGAGGGCAGAGACACAGGCAGAGGGTGAAGCAGGTTCCTTGCAGGGAGTCCAATGTGGGACTTGATCCAAGGACCCCAGGATCATGCCCTGAGCTGAAGGCAGATGTTCAACCAACAAGTCACCCAGGCACCCTCCCCCTTTATAAAATATTTATTTATTTTTAGAGAGAGAGTGTGTGAGAGAGCATGAATGGGGCGAGGGGTAGAGGCAGAAGGAGAGGGAGAAAATCTCAAGCGGACACTGAGCTAAGCTTGAGCCAGACACAGGGCTTGATCCCACAACCCTGAAATTACGACCTGAGCTGAAATCAAGAGTTGGATGCTTACCTGAGTCACCCAGGTGTCTCCAAAGTATCTTTTTCAATCACAACAGAATGAAACTGGAAATGGGTAACAGAAAGAAAACTGCACAATTTACAAATATGGGAATTAAACACTCTTAACCACCCAAAAGAAGAAATAACAAGGGAAATTAGAAATTACCTTGAGATAAATGAAGATATAGCAGAACTTAAGGAATGCCGCAAAAGCAGTGCGCAGAGGGAAATTTATAGCTGTAAATGTATATGTTGGAAAAGGAATATCTCAAATCAGTAACCTTTATTGTACATCTTAAGGAGCTAGAAAAAGAAAAGCAAACTAAACCCAAAGCTAGAAGAAGGAAATAACAGTAGAAAAGAGAGAAATAATATAGAGGATAGAAAATCAATGAAATTAAAAGTTGGTTTTTTGAAAAGATCAACAAAATTGACAAACCTTTGTCTAGATTGAGTCAGAATAAAAGATTCAAATCACTAAAATCAGAAATGAATGTAGGGACATTACTATCAATTTTACAGAAGTAAAAAGGATAGTCTACCAAAACTAATTAATGCAAGAAGAAATGGCGGTGTGCAAGGGTTGCCATGGGAGTGGGTAGTATCGAGGCCTGTTGGAGGAGAAGGCACCTACACAACTATGGGCCTAGGTATAGACAGTCCTGTCCTTCTAAGGTGAAAACTTCAGTTGGAACCTTTGTGTGTAAAGATGGAAACAGTGTGGTCCTTTGAACAGATGCTAAAAATAGCTCTCATCTCAAAGAACCTAGTACCTGTGTATGAGAACTTGGATGCTGGGGAACAGCATTTGGTGAATGAATCCTTCCAGCCAGTGCTCTCTTTGGACTCCTCACCTTGCATTTGTAATCAGATTGGGTCACCTTCCATCATGAGGCTCCTGCCAAATTTGAACAGTTTTTCAAGGATCCTTATAGAAAGACACATTCCCCAAATAAATGTGGTATTTATACACAGTCCATTGGTATATACTGGATCTTCAGGAAACACTAGAATTACTAGTGAACAATATATTAAATGGCTCAAGGTTTACTATGGAGCAATTTTCTATGGCTTCACAGTAAAACTCCTAGAGTCACCTCCTGTTCCTGAACTAAGTGTTCCTTTAGAGTCAATGATAATGTACAAAATCCACAAATGTATGCAGGGCACATCCTGGAGGTTTTTTTAAAAAGAAACCTGAAGATACATTCTGTTGTGGGGATATAACGATTGATCTTTTCCCTTTGGAGAGGCCTCTTTGACAGATGGTGTGGAAATATTCAGCTTTGCCAGGTATGACAGTGATTTTTTATAGCTCATGAGATGAAAAGCAAACAGGCTCCAGAAAACATCTTCCAGTGACCATTCAATTTCTGATAACTATTCTATCCCTAAAATGTCTAGTATTTCACTGTTTCAATCTTTAAAGACTTTAGCCAATGAGATTAAGCACATTAAGACTGCAACACTGCCAGGGGCTTATATATCTAATTATGAGGCTCCAAACACTTAGAAAAAGCCAACTACTGCCTTATAAACCTTTGCCCCATCAATTTACACAAGTTGCAGTGTGCTGGTGTCAACATATTGTAGAAAGATGTAAAGTGCTGGTGAGGTGGATTGATGGTGATCTACTGACATACCTGGATTCACTCTAAAACATAGTCAAGAGGATAATGTGAATTTGCCAAAGCTTGTGGAAACCTTTAAGGAATGGAAAGAGGAGGTAATAAAATGCCTTGCAGTCCTCTAAAACTAAGGACCTTCAAATAGGAGTAATTACAACCAAACACTTGCACATAAATAGAAACTCTGAATAGACTTATGCTATAGACTGGAGGTTTCTGACTCCTTAAAATTCATATGTTAAAATATTAACCCCTAATGTGATGGTAATTGGAAGTGGGGCATTTGGGAGGTGATTAGATCATTAGGGTGAACCCCATGAACAGGATTAGTGTCCTTATAAAAAGAGATACCAGAGAGCTTGCTTCCTCTGTCTCTCTGTTCTCTCCATGTGGGGATACAGCAAGAAGACCATCATTGGCAAACAAGGAAGAGTGGTCTCACCAGACATCAGATTTGCGAACACCTTGATTGGACTTCTCAGCCTCCAGAACTGTGAGAAATAAATGTTTGGTTAGGCCACCCACTCTGTAGTATTCTGGTACACTAGCCTGAACTAAGATAACCTGTAAGTTGTGAGATTGAATTGGTGATGATATATCTCACACAACAAAGAAAATCCTAGAATGAGATGGCTTCACTGGTGAATTCTACCAAATGTTGACATAAGAATCAATACCACTTATTTGCAAACTCTTTCAACCAACTAAAGAAGAGGGAATACTTTGAAACTCACTCTCTGGAGGCCAGCATTACCTGATACCAAAACTCTACAAAGGCAATACAAGGGAACAAACTACAAAATTTCTCTGAATAAAGACACAAATACTCAAGAAAATGCTAGCAAATCAAATTCAGCAGCATACAAAAAAGACCATCCCATGACCAAGTGGGATTTGTTCCTAAAATGCAAGGATGGTGTGACATATTAAAAAATAATCAATGCAGTAAATCACATTAATGAAAGGAATAAAATCAACAATCCTCAACTGATACAGAAAAAGCATTTGATAAAATTTAATATATAAAAACACTCAATAAACAACAATAGTTGGGAAATTCCTCAACATGACAAAAGCCGTGTGTAAAAACCCAACAGCTAATATCATACTCACTGATGAGAGTCTGAAAGCTTTCCTTTTAAGGTCAGGAATAAAACACGTCAGTGATGGCTCTCACCACTTCTATTCAAATAGTTCCAGAAGTTCAACCAGACCAATAAAGTAAGGAAAATAGGAAGGCATTCAAACTGGAAAGGAAGAAGTAAAGTTATCCCTGTACATTGATGACATGACTTTACATGTAGAAAAGCCTCATGATGCCACAAAAAACTGTTAGAGCTAATAAATGAATTCAGCAAACCAGCAACATAAAAAATCCACATGCAAAAATCACTTGTATATCTGTGCCCTTGCAATGAACAAATCATATGCAAATTTAAAAAATTCCAGGGTGCCTAGATGGCTCAGTCCATTGAGCATTTGACTGTTGATTTTGGCTCATGTCATGATCTCAGGGTCATGGGATTGAGCCCTATGTTGGGCTCCATGCTCAGTGGGGAGTCTCTTTGAGAGTCTCTCCCTCTCCTTCTGTCCCTTCTCCCACTCATGTGGGCATGTGTGCTCTCTCTTCAAATAAATAAATAAATCTTTAAAATCTCAAAAAACAATTCCATTTACAATAGCATCAAAAGAATAAAATACCTAGCAATGTAAAATGGTATAGTTGCTATGGAAAATAGTTTGGTAGTTCTCAGAAAGCTAAACACAGAATTACTATATGATTCAGAAATCCCACTCCTAAATATATAACTAAATCATTTTAGTTATATATCGATATATTTTAAGATATATCTTTTAGATATATATATCATTTAGATATATATAATCATTTTAGTTATATATATTCAAGTGCCTGACTTCATAGTCAGGCACTTGAACCTGTATGCCAATGTTTATTAAAACACTATTTACAATCCAAAAGGTGGAAACAATCCAAGTATCCATCAACAGGTAAAATAGATAAAATATGATATATACATATAACAGAATATTACTCAGCTATAAAAAGGAATGAAGTTTTGATGCATGCTACAACCTGATTGAACCCTGAAAAGCTTATGCTAAGTGAAATAATCCAGACACAAAGGACAAATATTGTATGAATCCATTTACATGAGGTACATAAAGTAGGCAAATCCATAGAGACTGTTTAGAGACCCCTGTTGGGGCAGGGGGAATGGTTACAAAGGGGTAATGAAAACATTTTGGAAACGGATGGTGGTGTTTACATAATGTTAGTGTAATTAGTGTCACTTAATTGTGTACTTAAAATGGTTAAAGTGGCAACTTTTATATTTATATATTGTTTACTGTAATTAAGAAATTAATAATGTAACATAAAAAACTACTGAAATGTATACTCTAAATGAGTCAACTATATGGTATGTGAATTATATTTCAGTCAAGCTGTTTCAAAATAAATAAAAACCATATTTAAAAAATCAGTTGTATCTGAGTTTAACAAATGAAAAACTTTGAATACTATAGAACATTGTTGAAAGAAATTAAATTAGAAATAAATAAATGGAAAGATAGTCCATGTTCACATATCGGAAAATTTAATACTAAGGTGGCAAAATTGCCAAATATATAGATTCAACATAATACCTATCAGAATCCCAGACAGACACTGCAGAAACTGACAGGCTGATTTTAACAATGACCTGGAAATTCAAAGGACCCAGGACAACCAGAACAATAGAATTTAGTTCAGGGGCACCTGGCTGGCTCAGTTCGTAAAGCATACAGCTGTTGATCTGGGGGTTTAAGTTTGAGCCCCACACTGTGTGTACAGATTACTTGAAAATAAAATATTCTAAAAAGTTGAGAGTTTAGAAGTAATTCTTCACATATATAACTAGCTTCGACAAATTGCCAAGACAATTCCATGGTGAAAGAAGTCTTTTCTACACATGGTAGTAGGAAGACTGGCAAGCCATAGGCAAAAGAATGAAGTTAGTCCCTCTACTTCACATTAGAGGCAAAAATTAATTCCAAATGGATTAAACTCCTAAATGAGAGTAATGGTTACAGGGAACAGGGCTTATTTGGGGGGGCAATGAAAATATTCTAAAATTGATTGTGGTGATGGATGCCCAACACTGTGAATATAGTAAAAGTCATTGGATTATATACTTCAAGCAGGTGAAGCATATGATACTCCAAATACCTTCAAGTAGGTATTTTATCTGAATTATGACTCAGATTTTTAGTAATCTCTACATCCAATATGGAGGTCTGAACTCATGACTCCAAGATCATGAGTTGAATACTCTTCCAACTGGGCCAGCAAGGCGCCTCTGTCTCAAATGTTTTTGTTTTTTTTTCTTAAGATTTAATTTATTTATTCACGAGACACACAGAGACAGAGGCAGAGACACCAGCAGAGGGAGAAGCAGGCTCACTGGGGAGCCTGATACAGGACTCGAATCTGTGACTCCAGGATCAGACTTTGAGCCAAAGGCAGCCCCTCAATCACTGAGCCACCCAGGTGTCTCTCAAATGTTTTAAAAAAATAAAAAGAAAGGTTATCACTACTGATCCTATGGACATGAAAAAGGTAATAAAGGAATGCTACAAAAAATTCCATGCCCACAAATTTATTAACTTAGACGAAACAGTAAAATTCCTTGAAGGAAATTGTCAAAACTCATACAAGGAGAAATACGTCTATATCTATTTTAAAAATTGAATCAATAACTGTTAATTTTCCAAAAAAGAGAGTACCAGATCCAGATGTTTTCATTGATGAATCTGACCAAACATTTAAGGAAGAAATTATACCTATTCTCTACAATCCCCTCCAGAAAACAGAAGCAGAGAGAACACTTCTTAGCTCATTCTATGATACCAGCATCATCCTGACCCTGATAAAAACCAGTACAAAAAATAAACCATAGACCACTATCTCTCATGAACAGAGATGCAACTAAACATCAGCAACTTGAAACTAACAATGTGTAAAAAGAACTATACACTATAACAAGTGGAATTTATTCCAGGTATGCTGGTTTGATTGGCTGGTTCAATAATTTAAAAATCAATTAATGTAATCTACTACATAAACATTTTTAAAAAAGAAAACTCATATGATCATATCAGTGATATAGAAAAACATGACAAAATCCACCATCCATTCTATGATGGAAAACTTGTGGAAAACTAGCAATAGAGGAGAACTTCCTCAACTTAATAAAGAACTTCTACAAAAGCCCCTACAGCTAACATTATACTTAATGGTGAGATATTGGAGACTTTATCCCTAAGATTGGAAATAAGGCAAGGATACTCCCTCTTACCACTCTTACTCAACATCTTACTGAAAGTCCTATCCAGTGCAATAAGATAAGGAAAAAGAAATAAAGCTTATACAGACTGGGAAAGAAGAGATAAAACTGTATTTGTTCAAAGAATGCATTGTTTATGTAGAAAGTCCCCCCAAATTGACAAAAGAACTTTTGTTAATAGTAGCAACATCACAGCATACAAGGTTAATAGTATATAAATGTTGACTGATTTCCTGTATACTACCAGTGAACAATTCAAAATTGATATTAAAAACACAGTACCATTTACAATAGCATACACACAAAATGAAATACATATAAATCTAATCAAATATGTACAAGATGTATATGAAGAAAATTACAAAATTCTTTTGAAAAAAATAAAATGCCTAAATAAATGGAGGTGTCCATATTTATGGACTAGAACACTTAACATTATTAAGAAGTCAACTCTTTCCCAACTCAATCTATAGTTTCTTTTTTAAAGATTTTTTTTTAAGATTTTATTTATTTATTCATGAGAGACACAGAGAGAGAGGGGCGGGGGCAGAGACACAGGCAGAGGGAGAAGCAGGCTCCATGCAGGGAGCCCGACGTGGGACTCGATCCTTGGCCTCCAGGATCAGGCCCTGGGCTGAAGGCAGCACTAAACCGCTGAGCCACCCAGGTGCCCTCTTTTTTTAAAGATTTTATTTATTTAATTGTGAGAGAGAGAGAGGGAGAAGAAATGGGTAGGAAATATCAGAAAGGGAGACAAAACATAAAGACTCCTAACTCTGGGAAACGAACTAGGGGTGGTGGAAGGGGAGGAGGGCGGGGGGTGGGGGTGAATGGGTGACTTGCACTTGAGGGGGGCACTTGATGGGATGAGCACTGGGTGTTATTCTGTATGTTGGCAAATTGAACACCAGTAAAAAATAAATTTATTATTAAAAGAGAGAGAGAGAGAAACAGACAGACAGACAGAGGCAGTGGGAGAAGCAGTCTCTAAGCACAGAGTCTGATGCAGGACTCAGTCCCGGAACTCCAGGATCACACCCCGAGCCGAAAGCAGATGCTCAACCGCTAAACCACCCAGGCGTCCCTGATCTATAGTTTCTATGTAATCCTAATCCAAATTCCAACAGCGTATTTCATAGCTATTAACAGATTCTAAAATTTATATGAAAAGACAAAAGACCCAGAATAGCTAACACAAAAGTGAAGAACAAAGTAATAGAGAACCCATACTGCTCAACTTCAAAGCTTACTATAAAGCTAGTGATTGAAACAGAGTGGTAGTGGTGAAAGAATAAACAAGTACATCGACAGGATAGAGAACCCAGAAATGATGCCACACAAATACAGTCAACTGATCTTTGACAAATGAAGCAAGAGTAATTTAATGGAGACAGTCTTTCAACAAATGATACTGGAATAATTGGAAGTATACACACACACACACACACACACACACACACACACACACACACACACAAACATGTACACAGACCTTACCACTGTCATAAAAAGTATCTCAAAATGGACCACAGACCTAAATGTAAAACACAAAAAACTATAAAACTTCTATAACAAAACATAAGAGAAAATCTAGATGACTCTGGGTTTGGTGATGAGTCTTTAGATATAACTCAAAAGCACAATCCATACACAAATAAGAAATTGATGTTGTACTTCATTAAAGTGGAAACTTCTGCTCTTCAAAAGGCACTAGTGAGTAAATGGAAAGATATGACGCAGACAGCAAGAAAGTATTTGCAAAATGCATATCTTTCTGAAAAAGGACTGGTATCCTAAGCATACAAAGAACTCTTAAAACTCAATCAGAAGACAACAATCTAATTAACATATGGGCAAAGATCTGAATAGATACCTCATCAAAAATGATATAAAGATGTTAAATGAGTATATGAAAAGTGCTTGGCATCGTGTCATTAGGGGACTGCAAATAAAAGTGAGATACTACTATATACCTATTAGAATGGCTAAAATCCAGAACATGAACAACACTAAACATTGGAGAAGATGTGGAGCAACTGTCATTCATTGTTGGTGGGAATGTAAAATGGTACAGCCACTTGGGAAGACAGTTCCGAAGTTTCTTACAAAACTAAACATAATTTTACCTTATGACCCAGCAATCACATTCCTCGGTTTTTACCCAACTGATTTGAAAACAAACAAAACTTGCATGCAAATTAATAGCACTCTATTCACAATGGTCAAAAACCAGAAGCAAGATGTCCTTCAGTAAGGAAATGAATAAACTTGCACATTCACATAGACTACCACTCAGCAGTAAAAAGGAACAATTTATGATACACATGATGAATGGATGAGCATCAAATTATGACACAAATAAGTACGTACTCTAATTCCATTTGTCTGAAGTTCACAAACAGAAAAACTAATCATGACAATGGACAGATCAGTGTTTACCTTGGTAGGGGTCAGAGGTGTGTGGACTACAAAGGAGCACTCTTTCTGGGGTTATGGTAATGTCACATCTATCTGTATTCGGATGTTAGCTAAGGGTGTACATATTTGTCAAAAAAGCATAAAACTATTAAGATTTGGGTATTTTGCTCTACATAATTATACCACAATAGAATTGGTTATTTGAAAAAAGTCAAGACAGTGGCCATTTTGGGGGAGGTAGAGATTAGTGGTTAGGATGGAGCAGTTGTGGGCTTCTGAGATGACACACAAAGTTCTATTTTTTACCCTGGGTAGTAATTTCATAGTTGTTCTTTAAAAAATTTATGAAGCTATACATTTGTTTCATGTAGTTTTCTATATCTGTGCTGTATTTTACAATATAAAAGTATAAAATATACATCCTTACAAAGGTGTCTATTTTTTCACAGGTTGGGTTGAACTATATAACCTTTAAATAACTTTTAAACTCTAAAATTGTGTGATTCTATATAATTACTGTGATAAAATACCATAAGGCATTTCCTATTTAATGAGATTCTGAAATATCCAGGTTTTTTAAAAAAAAGCATATGAAAGATTTTCTAGACAAAGCAGATGGGTTAAAACTCCCCCCTCCCCCCAGATTTATGTTTCTTTGATTTTCTACTGTAGAGAACAGAAGCCAAATCCAAGTCTTATCTCAAATATATTTCCAATTCCTCTAATCTTTAAGTTTGTGAATGATAGTTTTCTGGACCAAAAGCTACTTGGTCTCTGGACCATCTCCTGCTTATAATTCCCTGGAAAGCACAACTAATATCAGCAATTAAGATGTACAAACACATGTCCATATAAAGAACAGAAACGTACAGAACACTTGTATCTGTAATAACCAAAACCTGCTAACAACCCAAATGTCTTTCTACAGGTGAATGGATAAACCTGTAGAACATCCATGCAGTGGAGAGCTTGGTACTCAATAACAGAAAGTAATGAACTCTAAAACACGGATACATCTCAGGATAAATTTCCATTATGCTGAGTCACAGAAACCACAGTCTCTCCTTTAAAGAATACATTGTATGATTTCACTCATACAATTCCAAACAATGCAAACTAATCTAGTGATAGAAAGCAGAATAATGTTTATCTGAAGATGGGGAAGCAGGTAGGGGCAAGGAGAAGAAATCAGAGGCACAAGGAGAAACCACTGGGACTGATGGAGATGTCCACGCCCTGACTGTGGTGATGGTGAAATGGGCATGCATATGCATCGAATCTTATCATACTATATACTTTGAGATGTTTAGTTTATTGTAGGTTAATCCTCAATAAAGCTGTTTTTAAACAACACAGTGTATGCAGACAAGACTCTCCCAACTTCTGTTTAAGGCAAGGAAATACTGAAAATGCTATTGTTCTAAGCTACATTGAAAAGCTTCCTTTGACCAGGGTTATCTAAATTTTGTTTAAATTGCGGTGACTTTTAGAGAATACAGGTCAATAATGTGGGATCCCAAGTACCTGAATCATAGCCAGCACACCACATGAGATGACTGGGGCAGTAGTGTGCACAGGAAAAACGGAGGCAAAAGAACATTCTTCTAACAGTCTAGCACACTAGACTGGTGTTTAGCAAAAACAACCAATAACACCTTTTAAGGTTGGCTCTATATCTCAGTGAAACATTCTAGTGAAGCAGCCATGATTATTTCTAGGACCTCCTAGCCTAGGGCACACAGGGCAGAAGTCTGTTTCAGGTGAGTAAGAGCGCTGGTCCCTGAGACCTGGTCAGAACTGGCACAGACTCCTTGTCTTAAATCTACTCAGGTCAGAGCAAAGAGGAGAGCTCCAGGCAGAGTTGGCACCACAAGGTCTAAGGAAGAACATTCAGCTAGAAGGAGAAGGATGCCTGCTTATACTCAAAGGAAGCAAGCCTAGACTATACCATTTAGGTAGCTCAGAAGAAGCAAGTGTAACCTGGTGAAGAAATTCCACCCTCTGTGGCAGCTCCACCCCAACTCCTGCAGCCTTAATTGTCCTATAATTTGACCAATTTATAGCTGCAATGGGACAAAATAGTTTTATACTTAAGATAACCAAGAGCCAACAGACTTAACCATTGTGACAGCTTCAAAATACCAGGATAAATGGAACCCATTTATGTGGAATAACAAAACTTTAGCAGAGTAGACTCTCAACAATGTGTAAGAAATTACAGTAGGATATACACTCACATGGTGATCAGCACAGCACTGATTTGCTTTATAAAAAAGATGCAAACTGCTCATGTACAAAAACCTCTTTGAGTCCTTTATTAACATTTGGAGATGTGCGGTACATACAATTAACAGCATCACACAGCTACAGAAGTACAAATAACCAAGAACGTACTTCAGAACAAGGATCTCAGAGCAACTTCAGATGTTGCCTGCTCTGAACCTCCACAAAAACCCAACTCTGACACACGTGGGACAGACGATATAACAATTTCACTTTGAAATGGTTCTTTAAAAAAAAATGACAAGAATTAATAGTTCAAACCCTCTAGAGTGTGAGATGTGGCAAGTCTCTCGATGCCATGGCACTGCTGTAAAAGGCCAGCTCAGGCATTTGAAGGTCAGACAGAGTAAGAACCGGCTGGGATGAGGGGAAGAGGTTTGATGTTCAGTGTAGAGAGATAACAGATGGTCCAAGTGGATACTTTCAGTCCGGGCTCAGTATGGGTCCTGCAGGAATCCATCAGATAAATACAGTTTATAAACCAGAAGGCTGAAAACCACCAGCCATTCATTTGTGTCACTGATTCTAACTGGCAGACACTGATGCATCAGGAGTCATTTATGACACAGCGAGTTTAAGAGGGATACGCCTGAAAGAGAGAATGGAGTTCACTGCGCCAGAACAGCTCTGATCCGTTTGTGCCACTGGGTCCCTCTGCTTTCTTGTGTGAATTAAGGAACACTTCCTTTATTTCAATGTTCCATTTTGAGAATAACCAAAACCCTCCCCCCACCCCTACCATCATTCTTCATAAATTCTGTTTTCAAAGTCTTGATTCTTCTGGGTCTAGACTTTTTCCTTTCGCTTCAATTTCGACACCTTCTTGACAGTCCCGTTCTTGTTTAGAAGCTTCAGGACACGGTCTTTATGATCTAAAACCTTAAGCATGGAGTCTCTAGCCTCACTGATCTGGTCCATCACAAGTTTACACCGCTGCATATTTCCCTGCAACATAAAACATCATAACCAATCAGTAATCAGGAGACCACCAGGCTTTCAAAAAAACTTTTCACTTATAGAATGACACCATTTTGAGGCTTCCACATGGAAAAAATGTTTTGGTCTTTCTTAGTAATGCAAGCTAAAGTAGTTTGTTTTTTCTTTTAAATGATGTATTTATTTTAGAGAGCAAGTGTGCATGAGCTAGGGGGTGGGTGAGTGCGTGGGAGGAACAGAGGGAGAGGGAGAGAATTTTAAGCAGACTCCCTGCCCAATGCATGGGAGCCCAATGCAGGGCTCGATCCCATGACCTGAGATTGTGACCTGAGCCAAAACCAAGAATTAGATGTTCAACCGACTGAGCCACCCAGGCATCCCAAATAGTAGGTTTTTACTCAAGATGTTAGTGAAAGGGAGGGAAATGGGAGAAGTAAGACTGTACAGTGACAATCCCATAAACTGGATGATCAGAGGGAAAACGGCTAAGTCAAACCTGTATCAGTTCATTTATTCGGTGTAGATCATCATCAGTTGCTGCTTTTTTCTTTGGGATAATCCCTTCTTGTAGGTTGGTGAGTCTTTCATAAACATCATGTTCTAGATTTGTCTGCAACACATAAGAGGAAGGGTATGATGGCCTCAGAGATACTCTTCCTTGCTAACCTCAGGCAAATGCACCCATGTTGAATCACTCCTGTAAACTGGTATGAGGGCTGTTTGGGTGATAGAATCCCTTCTCCTGAGGACTAGGGCATTAATGTACAGCAAGGGAAATTATCAACAACGATTAATAGAACAATCTGTCATAATATAGGGTCCATCTTCAAGGATAACTTTTAAATACTTCCCTGAATTTATAACTGCTCTAAAAAATAAGTCTAAAGGTTTCATAGAAACATGCTTTTTCCAAGGTACAATAAGTAGCCATGGCACTACTTTTTTTTTCTTAGATACTCATAACAATGTTCTTCAGATCACTGCTACTCCAAAGATGGAAAAACTTCATGAGGTTGTTGTTTTGATTGCTCCCCCTTCACCTCCATGGTGAGGGAAGGATTCCTGCCCTAGGATTATGGAAACAGAAACACCCCCCCAACACTGGACACATGAGATCAATAGCAGTGTACTAGTCAATATAGTCACAGCCCAGGGGAGGAGGACACCACACAGCACGCAAGGCCATGCAGGGGCTGCACTCAGGAACAGAGTGAACAAGCAGGGGCTATAGGAGGCAGGTTTTGTAGTATTGGGAGGGAGAGGTGTCCCCTGGTTACCATGGGAATGTGACAGTTTATTTGAATAATATTGTAAACTGGCAGGGACCTAAAGCCCAATAATCAAGAAGCAGTGGGAGTTGAGCCTGGTCCCTGTGATAAGGAGTATGGTGGGGAGCAAGGGCTTACAGTTAGGCCATTTGAGTCTCTCTGTTTTAGATTCACAGCAATACAAAATATTGAACCTTAACTGTAGGTCTTATTGTTCAATGTACTTTGGTTCTGGGTACCAGACTAAGATATGTTTGGATTGTATCTATGGGATAGATATAATAATTATGATATTATATCATAAATTATACATATAAATTCTGCATGACCCACGTTAATTGGTCATGCTTCAGAATTACTCAAAAGGGAACACTCTAGAACTGAGATGCCTCCAGCATCTGTTCCCCTCTTCAGCAGGACATAACTGCTAGAACTCTACTTACCAGCTGTAGTAACTGAGCGGCACAGAGGTGAACTTTCCAGCCTTGAGCTCGACAGGATACTCCTTTCTGGTTAGCTATTTCCTGCAGCATAGCTTTCTTCTCTTCTGGAATCATTAAAAAATAAAAAGTGTATTTCAATTTGTATAAAGCTAATATAATCTGGATTCAAGCTACTGATGTTGCTACAGGTTTATCAATTATTTCTTTACTTAAATATCTTTAAATAATTCCTTTGCATTTAAGTCATTAGGAATAGAGGTAGTTTCTCCTTTTTGTTCATCCCTGAAGAATGCTGTAGAGACATACTCTGCTAATCTAGTGAGTTCAAAAGAGAACAAATTAATACTTTAATCTTTTAAAGGAAGGAAATGGTCTCTGGTGGCTTAGAGCCTTGCTCATGTGTGATGCATGCAAGCGTGGAGAATTGGGCATGAAGTTTTAGAAGCTTTTTGGTGTTATCTAGATCTTGGAGAAATGAATTAAGTTTGAATAACATTTCACATCTGGATAGAAAAGTAACCAGAACTGTAGTCAAACAAATATGAAACGTATCATCTGGACTGGGGAGATGGAAACTAGGTTTGAGGGGTACTTGTCAAAGTGAGTTGAACTGTGTATGTGAAGCTTTAATTACTGTTTAACAACAACTTAAAATGCATTTATGCATTAATTAAAAAATTTTAATAATTAAATGTACCAAATGTGCCACTGTGGTGGGGGTGTTGATAGTGGGGGGAAGCTGTGCATGTATGGGGACTGGGGGTAAATGGGAGATCCCTATACCTTGTATTCAATTTTGTTGTGAACCTCAAACTGATCTAAGAAGTTCATCAATTAAAAATACAAAGCCCTATCTAGTAGGTGAGTATTAACGTGCATATGATATAAAGACTTTTTTAAACTTCTGAGGTAATTGGCGATTCACATGCAGTTAGTTGTAGGAAAGATCCTAAGTACTCTTTACCTGGTTTCCCCCAATGGCAGCATCTTGTAAAACTACAGTACAAACCATAATCACGATGATGATGTAGCCTGACTACTCAGATTTCACCAGTTGTGGGTGTACCTGTGTACCTCATTTTAAGCATTTGAAAGAACTCTTTAGTTTGAAATAATTTTTTTAAAGATTTTTATTTTATTATTATTTTTTAGATTTTATTTATTTATTCATGAGGACACACACACACACAGAAGCAGAGACACAGGCAGAGGGAGAAGCAGGCTCCATGCAGGAAGCCTGATGTGGGACTTGATCCCGGGCCTCCAGGATCACACCCTGGACTGAAAGCAGTGCCAAACCGCTGAGCCACCCGGGCTGCCCCTAGTTTGAAATAATTATAGATACAGAGGAAGTTGCAAAGATGGTACAAGGATGTATCTGAAAAAGACTTGTATGTAGAACAAATGAAAAACTCCTATAACTCAATAATAAAAAGAAACCAATTAAAAAGGGCAAAAGATCTGAACAGATACTTCTCCAAAAAAGATATATAAATGGCCAGTAAGTATGTTCCAGCTTCTGGCTATTCCAAAAAAAGTTGCTACAAACAGCTATGTACAGATTTTTGTGGGGACACAGGTTTTCATTTTTCTGGGATAAATGCCCAGGAGTCTAACTGTTAGGTCATATGGTAAGTGTATGTTCTAGTTTTAATGAAACTGCCGAATGGTTTTCCAGAGCAGCTACCTCAGCAAAGTATGAGAGACAACTGACCTGTGGTATGACAGTGCTCTGCTAACTTGCTCTCCAAGGAAATGGTGAAAATTTTAAAAATAACTAGACCTCTGGAAAGGCTCCTAAGGGAAAATAGAAAATCTATTCATGCAACATCTATTCAAGCATATCTGTGGTAAGAACAGTTCAGTCCATGGTATCTGAACTAAGACCCTTCCCCCTCCCCCTTTTTCCCTCCCAGCTCAGTGAAGTGAATATTCCATGCAGACTGCTGCCACCCAAAACATGGGGTTCCCTCTCCTCCAGCTGCTGGGTGGAAGGCTATCTTCCCCGGAGGAGCAGGTCGTCAGCATTTCTCATACTGCTCCCCGCTACCTGTGGCTCAGGCTAAGTCCTAGGTGAGCACAACTGAGATGCAAGGGCGCTCTTCTGTTCACTCTCTAGTCTGGCATGGAGACTGTATCTTAGGGCAAAGCATACTGAGAACAGTGGGCCCTGGGAGCCCTTCTGCTGCTTTGTGAAGTGGTGGTTTCATGCTAGGAGAGACAAGCTGAGAGGACCCTAAGGCTGCTCACTCATCTTCTCCTCTACTGGATGCTCACTTCCTGGAGTGTGGTGTTACTTAGAGTGAGAGTAGCCATTATCCTCACCTCACCTCCAGAGGCCTAGCTCAGAGATTCTGCCTGGGGGAGAGAAAGCCCATAAAACAGGTACCTTCTAAACTGACTCCATTTGCTACAGACTAAAAAGTCAAAACCTAAAGGTGCTCCTAAGAACAATGGAGGCTGTAGTGTTAGGCATTTGGGAGATCTGTAGATCAAATAAAGATACAGCCTAGATGTGGGCTGACTAGTTCCTAGGAGAGCACAAAGAATAAGATGGTTGAGAGAAGCCCTTTTGGGGGCAGAACAAATATCAAACACTGACTTCAGTAACTACTCTGAAAGGAGCTATGATTTGACTGGAATAGTTTGCAGAGGAATATAAATTGTGTGTTCCAGAGCACATTTCAGTACTGTGTTCTGGTAGAGCAAATAGCATGCAATCAGCAGGGCTAATCAGCTGGGTGTGGTCAGGAAAAGAGTGGGCGAGAGCTCCACTGGTGCCACGGGCATCCCAGGATGACTGCTGGCATACCTGAAGCTATGTCTCCCTGAGGAGCAACACTGAAGGCTCGATACACCTGGTGGTGGAGGTGATAAGATTTCACTAAAATAATCTAGCCAGTCACTACACAAATAAATAAGCAAATAACAATAATTAGCTTGGGGTGAAGTGGGGAGAGAACAGCATTCAGAGTTTTCTAGAATGTTGTTTTCAATAAAAAATTATGAGGCATGCAAAGAAATAATAAAGTGTGACCCACACATGGCAGGGCAGGAACAGGCAACAGAAACGGCTTATATGAGTGACCAGATGTCAAATTTACCAGAAAAAGACTTCAAAGCAGCCATCATAAATAAATTCACTGAATGGAAGGGATGTAGGAATGAAGCAGGATGTAGGAGTGAAGAAGGTATGATGATCATGTCAAATTAAGTAGAGAAATCAATAAAGAGGTAGAAATCATAAAAAGACAGGAATGGACATTCCAGAGTTATAAAGCAAATGAAATACTTAAACAATTTACTTAGAAGAGCACACCAGTAGATGTGAACTGGTACAGAAGAGAATCAGTCAGGTCAAAGACAGGTGGGCAGAGATGATGCTGAAGAACTGAGAGCAAAAGGAATGAGAATAATAAGCAGGGCGTTGGAGAAATGTGAGAGACCCCAACACATGGGTAATGGGAATGCCAGAAGAGAGAAAGAAGCAATATTCAAAGAAAAAAAAATGGCTGAAATGTCTCAAATTTATTGAAAAATAACCCAAATATCCAAAAAACTCCAGGAACTCCAAATATGAGAAGTGCAACGACCTCACAGAATCAGCAGTTGAGTTTTAGGGAGAAACAAAGGAGACCAGAAGACAATGGGACTACAGGGTTCAAAGTGCTTAAAGGAATGTGTAAGATATCTAGTTTCTCTTCCTTCTCACCAGCATTTAGCATAATCAGTATTTCTTGTTTCAGCTATTTCTTTAATGGCTAGTGATGCTTAACATTTTTTAAAAAAATAAATTTTATGGGGGTGCCTCAGTTGGTTAAATGTTTGCCTTCAGCTCGGGTCATGATCCCAGGGTTCTGAGATCAAGCCCCATATCCAGCTCCCTGCTCAGAGGAAAGCCTGATTGTTCCGCGCCCTGGGTCCCTATCCCCCATCTTGTGTGCACGTGCATATGCACGCCTTTTCTCTCAAATAAATAAATAAAATATTAAAAAAAATTATGGCCCAGGACCCAATGAGAATACTGTAGTATGTTTTACTTGTTATGTCTCCTTAGGCAACTCTTGGCTTGATGGTTTCTTAGATGGTCTTTGCTTCTGATGACCTGGGCAGTTCTGAAGAGTACTGGTCATTTTGCAGGATGCCTTTTATTTAGATTTGTCTGATGTTTCTCTCAGGATTAGAATGTAGTTATGAGAGGAGACATAGAGGGGAAGTGCCAATGCTATCAGAACCCATGACGGGTATATACTATTTAAAAAAATATTCCAGGGCAGCCCAGGTGGCTCAGCTGTTTAGCGCCACCTTCGGCCCAGGGCCTGATCCTGGAGACCCAGGATCGAGTCCCACGTTGGGCTCACTGCATGGAGTCTGCTTCTCCCTCTGCCTGTCTCTCATGAATAAATAAATATTTTAAAAAAATTCCAGTATAATTAACATACAGAGTTACATAATAGTTTCAGGTGAACAGTATAGTGACTCAACAACTCTATATATTACTCTGTGCTCATCAGAAGTGCACTCTCAATCCTGTTCATCTATTTCACCACCCCCACCTACCTCCCCTCTGGTAGCCATAAGTTTCATCAGTTTGTCCTTGAACTATAGCTAAGAGTCTGTTTCTTGATTTGTCCCCTCATTTTGTTTTTAAATTCCACGAGTGAAATCATATGGTGTTTGTCTTTGACTTATTTCACTTCGCATTATACCCTCTAGATTCATCCAAGTTGTTGAAATGGCAAGATTTTATTCATTTTTATGGCTCAGTAATATTCTCATGTGTCTATATATGTACACATATATACATGTATATATACATATATGCACTGTGCATATGTGTATATATGTGTACACACACACACATATCACATCTTTATCCATTCATCTGTCAGTGGACCCTTGGGCTGCTTCCATAGTTTGGCTTTGTAAATAATGCTGCAAAAACAAAAGGGTGCATATATCTTCTCAAATTAGCGTTTTCATATTCTTTGGGTAAATATCCAGTAGTGGAATTACTGGATCATATGGTAATTCTATTTTTAACTTTTTAAGGTGCCTCCAAGTATGGAGTACTTGGAGAGTACTTTTTCAGAGTGGCTGTGCCAGTTTGCATTCCCATCAATAGTGTGTGAGCGTTCCTTTTTCTCTACATCCTTGCCAAATTTGTTTCTTGTGTTTTTGATTTCAGCCATTCTGACAGGTGTGAGATGGTATTTCATTGTGGTTTTGATTTGCATTTCTCTGATGAGTGATGCTGGGCATCTTGTCATGTGCCTGTTGGCCACCTGGATGTCTTCTTTGGAGAAATGTCTCTTCATGTCTTCTTTCTATTTTTTAATTGGATTTTTAAAAAAGATTTATTCATGAGAGAGAGAGAGAGAGAGAGGCAGAGACACAGGCTGAGGGAGAACCAGGCTCCCTGCAAGGAGTCTGATGTGAGACTCGATCCCGGATCCTGGGATCATGCCCCAGGCCAAAGGCAGACAGACACTCAACCACTGAGCCACCCAAGGGTTCCAATTTTTTAATTGGATTATTTACAGTTTATTGTTGGGTTATATAAGTTCTTTATGCATTTAGGATACTAACCCTTTATCAGACAGGTATCTCCTACCATTCAATAGGTAGTTTTGTTGATTTAGTTTTTAGTTTTGTTGATTGTTTCCTTCACTTTGCAGAAGTTTTTATTTTGATAAAGTCCCAAGAATGTCTAGTTTCCAACAAATTAGGAAGCATGTTATGGCTAATGTCAGAGAAATTACAGACTGTTCTCTGGGATTTTTATGGTTTCAGGTCGGACATTTAGGTCCTTAATCCATTTTGAGTTTACTTTTGTGTATGGTGTAAGAAAGTGGTCCAGTTTCATTCCTTTACACATGTCCAGTGTTCCCTATACCATCTTTTTTTTTTTTTTTTAAGATTTTATTTATTCATGAGAGACACACAGAGAGAGAGGTAGAGACACAGAGGGAGAAGCAGGCCCTGTGCAGGGAGCCTGACATGGGACTCGATCCTGGGTCTCCAGGATCACGCCCTGGGCTGAAGGTGGCGCTAAACCGCTGAGCCACCTGGGCTGCCCTTCCCTATACCATCTGTTGAAGGGACTATCTTTCATTTCATGGTATGACTTCAATTTTTAAAAATTTGTTGCAAGTTGTTTTGTGGCCTAAAATGATCTATTCTGGAGAATGTTCCATGTGCACTTGAAGAGAATGTGTATTCTGCTGTTTTGGGATGGAACATTCTGAATATATCTGTTAGATCCACCTGGTCCACTTTGTTATTCAAAGCCACTGTTTCCTTGTAGAGTTTGTTTGGATTATTTATCCATTGATTTAAGTGGGGGTGTTAAAGTCCCCTACTATTATTGTTTTATTATTGACTATATCTTTGATGTTTGTTATTAGCTGCTTTATGTATTTGCATGCTCCCATGTAGGGTGCACGCAATTGTTAGATTTTCTTGTTGGTTCGCTTCCTTTATTATTATATGGTGTACTTCTTTTCTTTGTCTGTTACAGTCTCAGTTGTTTTTTTTTTTTTTAAGATTTTATTTATTTTTTTTTACGACACACACACGGAGAAGCAGGCTCCTCACAGGGAGCCTGATATGTGACTCGATCCCCAAACTGGGATCACGCCCTGAGCTAAAGGCAGATGCTCAATTGCTGAGCCACCCAGGCATCCCTACAGTCTCAGTTTTATTATTTTATTTGTTTTTAAAGATTTTATTTATTCATGAGAGAGAGAGAGAGAGAGAGAAGGGCAGAGACATAGGCAGAGGGAGAGAGACTTAGGCAGACATAGGCTCCCTGCATGGAGCCTGATGCGGGACTTGATCCCAGGACTCCAGGATCACGCCCTGAGTGGAAGGCAGGTGCTCAACTGCTGGGCCTCCCAGGCATCCCTACAGTCTATAGGGAATAAATACATACATTCTAGATATGAGCCCTTTATCAGATACATGGTTTGCTAATATTTTATCCCAGGCAATAGTTTGTCTTTTCATCCTTCTGACAGAGTTTGTCACAAATAAAAAGTTTTTATTAAGTCCAATTTATTTTCCTTTCCTTCTGTGGACAATTTTTGGTGTCATGTCTAAGAACTGTTCACTATGCTCTAGGTCCTGAAGATTTTATTCTAGGTTTTCCTCTAAAAGTTTAATAGTTATACATTTCATATTTAAATCTATTATCCATTTTGAGTTAACTTCTGTATAAAGTATGAGGATTAAGTTAAGGGTCACTGTCTCTCTTTTTTATTTTATTTTATTTTATTTTATTTTTTTTTTTGATGTCTCTCTTTTTTAAACACATGGATGTCCAGCACCATTTGTTGAAAAAAGAAGACTCTCCTTCTTCCACTGATTTTTTTTTTTCCATTTGGTCAAAAATCAGTTGAGCATATTTGTGTAGATCTATTTCTGAATTTTCCATTCCAGCCATCTATATGTATATCCCTGGGCAGATACCACCCTGTTTAAGCTACTATAAACTCTATGCTTTAATATCAGAAAAAATGGGATGCCTGGGTGGCTCAGCAGTTGAACATCTCCCTTTGGCTCAGGTTATGATCCTGGGGTCTGGTATCAGGTCCCACATTGGGCTCCTGCAGAAAGCCTGCTTCTCCCTCTGCCTGTGTCTCTGCCTGTCTCCCTCTCTCTCATGAATAAATAAATAAAATCTTAAAAAAATAATACTATCAGGAAAAATGATTTGTTTTTCAAGGTTATTTTAGCTATTCTACTTTCTATACCTTTATATAAAGTTTAGAGTAAGATTTACCTTTCTGTGAGTCTGGCAGAAACTGTATTAAACCTATTGATCAATCCAGGAAAACTTACACCTTTGAGTTTCAGCTCCATAAACATCGCATGTCTCTTCTTTATTCAGATCGCTTTTATCAGCATTTTAATGTTTACAGCAAACACATCCTGTACATGTTTTGCTAAATTTATATCTAAGTATGTCATTTTTAGAGGAACATCTGCAAATGGTATTGTTTCCAATAATAATTTGTGTAAGTTCATTCCAAACACCTAATTTTTGTGTGCTAACATTGTATCCTGTGACCTTCCTGAACTCATTTACTAGTTCCAGGTTTTTTTTTGTGGAATTCTTGAGAATTTTTTTTTTTTTTGAGAATTTTTTCTATAGATAATGGTGTCATTTGCAAATAGAGACAGTTTTATTTATTCCTTTGCAACCCATATAGTCTTTTATCTCTTTCTTGACTTATGGTGTGTCTAGAACTTCCAGAACTAACGTTGAATGACAGTAGTGAGAGAGAGAGGTCTTTTGGCTAATATCAGGTAGAAAGCATTCAGTCATTCACTGTTTTTTTATTTTTTATTTTTTTAAAGATTTTATTTATTCGAGAGAGAGAGAGAGAGAGAGAGAGAGAGAGAGAGAGAGGGAGAGAGGGGCAGAGAGGCAGAAGACACAGGCAGAGGGAGAAGCAGGCTCTGTGCAGGGAGCGCAACACGGGACTCGATCCCAGGTCTCCAGGATCACGCCCTGGGCTGAAGGTGGCGCTCAACTGCTAAGCCCCCCGGGCTGCCCAGTCATTCACTGTTTTAAGTATAATGTTAGTTGCAGGTTTGTTATAGATTTTTTGATCAAACTGAGGAAGTCTTCTTTCCCTGTTTTTGAGAGATTTATCATGTCTCAGAGATGAGACAGGAAAGAACAGTATGTGCAGATGGAGGCAGAAAGCTGGAATGATGGCATTGCAAGCCAAATAATACCAAGGATTGCTGGCAACCAGCAGAAACTAAAATGAGGCAAGAGAGAGAATGATTCTGCAGACACCCTGATTTTGGGCTTCTGGCCTCCAGAACTCTGTAAGAATAAATCTGTAACTCTAGAGCACTGAGTTTGTGGTACTGTTATGGTAGCCCTAGAACATTAATATAGCTTGTTGATAATGGTGAATCAGTGACTTTCCAATGGTGACCCAGCCTCATAGAGCTGGAACAAACCCCACCCAATAAAAGTATAAAATGCTATTTATACACTGCTGTATTTAATTTGCTAACATTTTGTTAGGAATTTTTGCACCTATATTCATGAAGAATATAGATCATTAGTTTTCTATATTTGTACTCTTGTCTGATTTTTGTGTCAGGGAAATACTGGCTTCATAAAGTTAATATGGAAATGCTTCCTCCTATATTTTAGGAGAGATTATAAAGAACTGGAATTGATTCTTCTTTAAAAGTTTAGTAGAGGGATCCCTGGGTGGTGCAGCGGTTTAGTGCCTGCCTTTGGCCCAGGGCATGATCCTGGAGACCGGGGATCAAATCCCACGTCAGGCTCCTGGTACATGGAGCCTGCTTCTCCCTCTGCCTGTGTCTCGGCCTCTCTCTCTCTCTCACTGTGTGCCTATCATAAATAAATAAAAATTAAAAAAAAAAATAAAAAAAAAAATAAAAGTTTAGTAGAATTGGGACTCCTGGGTGGCTCAACAGTTGAGCATCTGCCTTCGACTTGGGGCATGATCCTGGGGTCCCAGGATCGAGTCCCACATTAGGCTCCCTGCATGGAGCCTGCTTCTCCCTCTGCCCGTCTCTGTGTCTCTCATGAAAAAATAAATAAAATCTTAAAAAAAAAAGTTTAGTAGAATTTCCTGGTTAAAGTATCTGAAAATATGTATTTCTGTTTAGAAGCTTTAAAACTACAGGTTTAATTTATTCATTGGTTATAGGACTAACCAGATTGTGTATTTGCTTCTGGTTGAGTTTTGGTAGTTTGTGTTTTCAAGTAATTAGTCCACTTCATCCAAGTGTGTTTTATTTTCTGAGCATAAACTTGTTCAGTGTTTTCTTATATTTTTTTAAAAGGTTGCCCAATCTCTAGTAATGTCCTGTTCTATTCTTGATAGTTATGACTTGTATCTTTCATCTTTTTCAGTTTTGCTACTGACAATTTTTTTTTCAAAGAACCAACTTTTTGTTTCATTCATTTTATCATTTTCCTGTTTTCAATTTCACTGATTTCTCCTATCTTTACTACCTTCTTTGTTGCACTTGGCTTAAGTTTACTTTGTTCTTTTTCTTTCCTTTTTTTTTTTTCTTTTTACTTTTTTGAGATAAGAACTTTGATGTAAGCATTTAATGCCACAGACTTCCCTGTTGGTACTTCTTTAGTGTCCTCCCTCCTACGTGTTCTGATATGTATTGATTTTCATTCAGTTTTAT
Organism: Canis lupus dingo; assembly: GCF_003254725.2. NCBI lineage: Eukaryota > Metazoa > Chordata > Mammalia > Carnivora > Canidae > Canis > Canis lupus. Next base: position 23,520,072 of record NC_064261.1, on the reverse strand, counting down.
GTATTTTAAAATTTTTTCTTGAGATGCCCTTTTTGAGCAATTAAATAAAAGTTTTATTTGAGATAGAGATTGCCCAAATGGAGGGCAGCGGGGGGCAGAGAGAGGGAGAGGTAGACTTCCTGCTGAGCTGGGAGACCTATGACACAGGGCTCTATCCCCGAACCCTTAGATCATGACCTGAGCCAAAGGCAGATGCTTAACCTACTGAGCCACTGAGGCGTCCCTTGACCAATTATTTGGAAGTGTGTTATTTAGGAGTGGCCTGTGTGGTGTAGTCAATTAAGCATCTGACTCTTGGTTTTGGCTCAGGTTGTGATCTCAGGGTTGTGAGACTGAGTCCCATGCTGCACTCCATGTTGATCCTTCTCCCTCTGCCCTGCCATCTCCAATACTTAAATAAATCTAAAAAAAAAAAAAAAAAAAAAAAAAGAAGCATGTTGTTTAATTTCCATGGTTTGGAGGAGTTTCTGTTCTGTTACTGGAGAACTGTTACTAGAAACTAGGAGTTTCTAGTTTGATTCCATTATGGTCAATGCAGATACCCTGTATGATTTCGATTCTCTTAAATTTGTTGAAGTTTATTTTATGATCCAGGATATGGTTTATCTTTATGTTTTGTAGGCACCTGACACAATGTGTATTCTGTTGCTGTTAGAGTGTTCTATAAAGGCCTGTTAGATGTTGTTGGTTTTAGGTGTGTATTCCTTGTTATTTCCTGTCACGTAGTTTCACTAGTTGCCGAGAGTATGATGTTGAAGTTTTAACCAGCACTGTTCACTTGCCTAGTTCTTTCAGCTGTCCTATTCCTGCTTTCATATATTCTGAAGCTCTTCATTTCTGTTGCCTGTACGTTTTAACACTATGCAATGTCCTTCTTTGTCTCTAGTAATTTTCTTTCCTCTGAAGTCTACCTTATTTGACATTAACATAGCCACTCTTGCCTTATTTTTGCATTGTATTTATCATTTCCATCCTGTTACTGTCAATCTACTTATGTCATTGAATCTAAAGTGAGTTTTTTTTTCTTTTTTTTTTTTAAAGTGAGTTTCTTAAAGATAGAATATAGTTGGATCTTTTCTGTCTATCCACCCTGCCAATTGGTGTTTTAATTGTTATGTTCAGACTATTTACATTTAAGGTAATTACTAATATTGTAAGGCTGGCTAAGTCTGTCATGTTATTATTTGCTTTCTGTTTATTTCCTGTGCTTTTTGTCTTGTTTTTCTTTTTTTTCCTTCTTATGAAATTACCTGACCAATTTCAGTATCTCATCTTGATTTATTTATATGAACATGATTTTAAAGCTTGGAAAAAAAAAATAAAGCTTGGGCAAAGCAGATCAATAGAGTTTAATAGTCAAGAGATTATTTGGATCAATACTTTCAGCTGTTACATTACCTTTCCTGAGACAGTTTTTGATGAGTGAGTCCCAGGAAGCAGTAATAATATTTCAGTATGGCTTAAAATGTTACCACGCAATACTTTAAAACACTTCCCTGCTAGGATATGGAATTCTTGTGATGTGAAGAGATGTTTAGTGCCCTATGTCCTGCTTCCATCAAAGATCACCATTCTCTGACTTTTGGAAATCTAGCTTCTTTTCAGAGCTCAGGGTACACTCATGAGGAAGAGTTCCTGGAAGTGCAGTCACCTTTGTACTTCCGTTCAGAGACTAAATTGTCAGAATCCTCATCTGCACTCACAGACATTAGACAATACCATCCAACTCTGACTCATCTTGAGGCTTCAGTGAAACCCTCAGAGAAGTTTCCAAGTAGAATTTATGTGAGGGAGTGGGAAATGTGACCAATTCCTTCAAACCGTATACTTCTCTGTGTAATGATTATATCTGAGATAATGAGACTTAATCTCAGTAGGAATATCTGTAGATATTTGCAAAGTACTATCAGCTATTTTTACTATATGTGGCTTTATTAAAATGTAATTCTCAATAACAACAAACAAAATCATTTACTGAGGGCTTGCCCTGGACTATTTCAAGAGCTTCACATATGTTAAACAAAAGCCCTTCTGTAAAATAAACTTTCTGGGGCTTAGAATGTATGTACATCTGACATCCCTGGGATTAATGTGGACTATGTCAAATAACAATCTAGTACAGCTCTTCCGCAACTACTCTGGGAGCTAAAGAGGTCATCCTGTCACCATCAGGATTTTTTTGAAACTACGAAATTGTAATTCTGTCTATTGTCCTATGATTACATTATAGTCAAGTGAAAGACCAATTTCATCCAACTAACCTTTGACTCGGACATCACTGTACCGCTGAAAGTGGTGGTAAGCAGCTTTCCAGGGGTTCCGATAGTGACGGAGCAAAGTAATGGGAGGTCTTGGACGCACTGGAACATACCTCACACCTTCTTCATCTATTCAGAAGAAAAGAAAAGAAAGATATTAAATAACATATATTGTCAAGAATCCTCAAGTATAACCCCAAGAAGTGATCCCTAAGTGAAATCTAATTATGCAAACAGCCTCAGGATGAACTCCTGACTTAAGTGGGAAAGTTTCACATGACAACAGCTAGCCCAAGCAACCATTACCGATATACTCCTTGGGTGGAGACTTGCGCTTCTCAGCCTTCACCAAAAGACTCTTGGCAGTGGACTTCTCATCATCAGTGCTGTTTGTCTCCATCATATCCCCTTCTTCTGTTGAAATCACATGCTGCTGCTTTCGAGGCTTTTTCCTTGGGGAGGCACCAGGTGGTAGGTCACTTGTAGGCATGGACAGATTGTTAGCCAGCAATGCAAGAGATGGAGACACGGTGCTGGTAGCCAGGGGAGGAACTGCTGTCATAGGAAAAAAAAAGCACATACATGTATGGGAACCCCAAAATAAGAGAAAACTTCACCTGATTTCCAACTAATGAGAATGGTTAAGAAGTCAGAAAAGAGAACTACCATTTACTGAGTCTTCTTATGAGCCAGGCACTGTGCTATATAAGCATTCTATTTATGGCAAAGGGTGCCAACTGCTAATATACCACAACTTCACCATCCTTAGAATGAGGACTCTCACACTTGTAGATGGGCACATTGCCACTCAGCTGAAAGGCTCTACTGATTTGCCTTTCATTTTTATTTTTTATTTATCTATTCATGAGAGATACAGAGAGAGAGAGGCAGAGACACAGGCAGAGGGAGAAGCAGGCTCCATGCAGGGAGCCCGACAAGGGACCCGACCCCAGGTCTCCAGGATCAGGCCCTGGGCTGAAGGTGGCGCTAAACCACTGGGCTGCCCAATTTGCTTCTTTTATAGATAGGTATGGCCATTTAAAAATAGAAGTGTGTTGCAGCATTCTTAAATAAATTTCCTTTAAAAAAGGTGTGACCTTCTATTCCTTGTCTTGTCACCCTGGAACTCAGATATAATAGCTGGAGTTCTAGCAGCTCTCCTGAATCAAAAGCATGAGGGCTGGGCAGTCTGGGTGGCTCTGCCTCTCTCTCTCTCTGTCTCTCATGAATAAATAAATAAAATCTTAAAGGAAAAAAAAAAAGCATGAGGGCCAAACTAGGGGGGGTAGGAACTTGGATCCTTAATGATTTTATGGAGTCCACATACTATCCCTGCACTGGCTACCTGGACTGTCTTTGCTATTCTCTGAGCATAGTAGGCATGTTCCTGAGGCCTGGAGTTGCTCTTTTTTACAGATATCTTAATGACTAGCACTTTATCTTTTCAATGTCTCTATTCAAAGATCAGTTCCTCAATGAAGCTCTCCCTTTAAAACTTCTTAAAATCACAGCTCCAGCCCTAACTTTCCCTCATAGAACCATACTTCACTTTGTTGTGCTTCACTTCATTGTACCTTGCAGATACTGCATTTTTCAAAAATTGGAGGTTTGCGGAAACCCTGTATTAATAAGCAAGTCTATCAGCACCATTTTTCCAATAGCATTTGCTCACTTCATGTCTTCATGTCTCTGTATCACATTTGGTAACTCTCAGTATTTCACACTTTTTCATTATCATCATATTGGTTATGGTGGTTGTGATCAGTTAGCATTTTTAGCAATAAAATGTTTTTTAAATAAAGTATGTACATTGTTTTTAAGGAAAACAGGAACTATTCAAATCAAGAGAAAAAAACAGTAAAATTGAAAACACTTCATTTCCCCTCCTGAATTATCCATCGTGTCTTTCAATGAAGTGCTAAGGCTAAATATGGGTAAGACAGAAGAATATTTCATGGCATAATAAATGAAAACAAACAGGAGGTTTAATAACTGCAGACACAGCACAACTATGTGTCTTACTGAACAAACAGCATGAGGAATGGAGGCCTTTACACCGAAACGGTAAGAGGGTAATGCCGGCTAATTAGAGAACAAAATGATTTGCCATCCACTTTGACTTTATCTGTATTTCATAAATTTTGTACATTAAATACTACGTTTGTAGTCAGGGGAAGCAACATTTCTCAATAAATAACTTACATATAAACAAACAAGCAAAAAGAAAACTTCCAAAATGATCTGCATTTCACACACTGGGAGTTTGGAGTCAAGGAGAGGCGGCATAGTAGGCAGTGAGTAGTTTTTTGTTTTTTTTTTTTTAATTTTTTTTTTTTTAATTTATTTATGATAGTCACAGAGAGAGAGAGAGAGAGAGAGAGAGAGAGAGAGGCAGAGACACAGGCAGAGGGAGAAGCAGGCTCCATGCACCGGGAGCCTGATGTGGGATTCGATCCCGGGTCTCCAGGATCGCGCCCTGGGCCAAAGGCAGGCGCCAAACCGCTGCGCAACCCAGGGATCCCAGCAGTGAGTAGTTTTATTTTGCTAATCACATGTAAGTTTATCAAGAGAGTATTTGCAACAATGGAAATCTTGCTTCCCTGCGTAACCGGGCATAAAAATTGGCAGGGAATAAATTGTAAATAATTAGCACTTAGCTATGATCTTATTTTGATCCTTTTTCCTATTTTTAATTTTTTATGCTATAAATGCTTATAATAAGGAAAAAAGTTCAAATAAACATTATACCACAAGGAACTAGAAAAAAAAAAGAAATTGGGACACTTGGGTGACTCAGTGGTTGAGCGTCTGCCTTTGGCTCAAGTCGTGATCCCAGGGTCCTGGGATTGAGTTCCACATCGTGCGCCCCGCAGAGAGCCTACTTCTCCCTCTGCCTCTGTGTCTGCCTCTGTCTCTGTCTCTCTCATGAATGAATGAATGAATGATTAAATAAATAAATAAATAAATAAATAAATAAATAAATAAATAAATAAAATCTTAAAAAAAAAAAAAAACACCAAAGAAACTTAACTGAAATTTAGTTGGGGAAGGAAATAACAAAGAAAAATGAAAAATAAATAAAATAGAGACCAGAATACATAACACTGAAAGTAATGACCAGTTTTTTTAAAAAATAAGCAAAAACAAACAAAAAAGCATTGCTTTAGCTACATTAACTAAGGAAAAAAGAAGACTCAAAAACCAAAATGAGAAATAGAAGAGAAAACAATATAACAGATAACCACAGAAGCTTTATTTCAGGATATTCTTACGGAAATGTTAATCTTTTTTATGATTTTGGTAAGAAATAAAATTAATGCTAAAAGGGCAGCAAAAATGGAAACCAAGTGGTCTTCCCTTTCTTAAAATGAATGACAGGCAAATTTACAACAGGCACCAAGGGGTTAGGCTTCATAGTTGGGGGTCATGCAAGAGTCTGGCCCCTGAGGAGAGTCAGGAAAAGAGGAAGCAATACATGCCAATGAAGAGAAAACTCTGTGACTGAACCTACCAGAGACAGGTCTCATGATGTCCATTGGTTCTACTTCTTCTTTAACTTTTATCTCAGGTACTGGAGGGCCCAACACAGAGGACAGACTGCCAGCTACGGCAGCTGATGGTGGAGGGGCAGTCGCAATGGTAGTGACAGGGGGAGTGACGGGGACTGCTCCGGGAATGGTAGAGAGGGCGACAGCTGGCTGTGATGGGGGACTTGCGGCTGCGATCATGGTTGGGATGGTCGATGGAGGCTGCTGAGCTGTGGGAGGGACTGCAATGGTGGGCTGATCATTATTTTGACTGGACACAGTCTCCATGGACACAGTAACGGGAGTGGCCATCGATACGTGGATCTCTGACTTAGGTTTGGCACTGAAACACAAAAGCAAAGATAATGTAGCAAACATCTCAGAGGATGAGCATCAGATCTTTTTGTACTAGGTGTAGCACAACTTAGACCTTTGTTACTTGGTTCTAGAAATTGAATTTCTAAGGTAAGCTTTAAAGAAAATTCAAGTTTTAGAAATATCCTTTCCTTGCCTCACCCCCACCAAATTTAATAATAAATAAAATTAACTTAGAAAATAACATCTTAAAGAAATCACTCAAAGTCACATCATCAAAAGGCAAATAATTTTCACCCTGGTAGTGTTTTTTCTTCCAGAATTCCTTAATGCATATATTGTCTTAGGAAATTCCTTTTTAAAAAAAAAATCACAATCGTACTTATACTTTGTATGTAGTTTCTCATAAACCTATTTCTTATAGAAGAGGAAACTTAAATACATGGCAAAGATCCAAAAGAATATAAACTGAAAATAATTTTTCTCCACTTCACACACCCAGCACTCTACCCAGAGGCATCACTCTTACAACTTTCCAGTTTATTTTACCAGAATACTCCAGGCATCTAAAGTAGCTACATATTTAATGTTTAAAACTGTATATCCTTTTTTTTCCAGTTTTAGAAGTATCCACTCTTTATTACAAATTCTTTTTAAACATTATTTTAAAAAGTATTTAAAATATTCCCTCCACATTTTTTTAATAGATTTTATTTATTTATTCATGAGAGACACAGAGAGAGGTGGGGAGGGGGCAGAAGCATAGGTAGAGGGAGACACAGGCTCCATGCAGGGAGCCCAGTATGGGACTCGATCCCAGGACTCCAGGATCACACCCCGAGCCAAAGGTAGGCACCAAACCGCTGAGCCACCCAGGGAGCCCTCCCTCCACATTTTTTAAGGATTTTATTTTTGTGGTACCAGTGGCTCAGTCAGTTAAGCATCAGACTCTTGTTTCCAGCTCAGGTCATGATCTCATGGGTCTTGAGACTGGGCCCATTAGTTGGGAATCTGCGCTTAGCAGAAAATCTGCTGAAAGATTCTCCACCTCTGCTCCTCCCCCACTTCACACCTGCCCACATGTGTGCTCTCTCTCTCAAATACGTTTTTTTTTTTTTTTTAATTTTTTATTTATTTATGATAGTCACACACAGAGAGAGAGGCAGAGACACAGGCAGAGGGAGAAGCAGGCTCCATGCACCGGGAGCCCGATGTGGGATTCGATCCCGGGTCTCCAGGATCACGCCCTGGGCCAAAGGCAGGCGCCAAACCGCTGCGCCACCCAGAGATCCCCTCAAATAAGTTTTTTAAAAAAGATTTTATTTATTAGAGCACGCAAGAGATGAGTGGAGGAGGGGGCAGAGGGAGAAGGAGACTCCTCACTGAGCAGAGAGCCCCACATGGGGATGGATCCCAGGACCCTGAGAGATCATGAACAGAGCTGAATGCAGCCACCTAACTGACTGTGTAAAGGTTTACCTACTTATAGTACTAGTAATGAAAATTCAGGATAGGAAAAGCTGTACAAAACAGTACCGCTCAAGTTCAAGGCCAAAAACAATTGTATTTCCATAGGCAAAAAATTCAACACTAAACCAAACTTTATACCATACACAAAAATGAATTCAATGTGGGTCATAAATCTGAATGTAAGATGTAAAACTATAAAAGTTTTATACAAAATACAAAAAAACCCTAGGATTATATAAAGGGATCTTAGACATGATACCAAAAGCATAATCTAAAAGAAAAAAAACAATAAATTGTGTTTTATTAAAGACTTTGTTTTGCTAAAGAGCACTTTAAGAGGTTGGAAAGACAAGCCAGATTGAAAAAAATTTTTGTGAAACACATTATGTTAATTCCACTATGTGAGGTACCCAGAGTAGCCAAATTTATTGAAAAAGAAAGAATAGTGGCTCTCGGGGGTAGGGGTAGGGGAAAATGGGAGTGGTTGAATAATGGGTACTGAATTGCAGTTCTGCAAGATCAAAAAGATCTGGAGATGGTTGTACAACAGTGAGAATATGCTTAACACCAAAGAAATGTAAAAATGGTTAAGACAAACATACAAACCAAAACATGTATCTATGATAAAAGAATTATATTCACAATTAATAAAGAAGTCTGTAAACTCAATACTAGGAAAACAGAATCTCATCAGAAAATGGGCAGGAAATATGAATGATAAACAGACACTTCACTAAAGAAATATCCAGGAGGCAAACAGGCATATGAAAAGATGTTCAATACCATTAGTAGAGACGTACAAATTAAAGTCTAGATGATATGCCACCATATCTCTATCAGAATGGTAAAAATAGAATTTAAGACCTTTATAATGGCAAGCACAGAAAAAGATGTAGAGCAACTCGATCAACAACAACAAAAAAACTCCTAGCACTAATCAATGAGTTTAACAAGGTTTTAGGACAGAAGGATCTCACATGCTGCAGGTGGGAATCTAAAATCATCCACTTCTGCAAGAACGTTTTAGAAGTTTCTTATAAAATGAAAAATACATGTAACTTAGCAACTGCACTCTCAGGATTTTTATCCCAGAGAAATGAAAATATATGTCCATCAACAAAATTTTACATGACTATTCACAGCAGCTTTATTTGTAATAACCCCAAACGAGAAACAACCCCCATGAACTTTATCAATAAACAAATGGATAAACAATCTGGTACATATATGTGATGTAACATCACTTGCTCTAAAATGAACTATTGATACACGCTATAATTTGGATGGATCTCAAAAGTACTATGTTGGGTGAAAATAAACCAGCATCATCAGGTTATTGTATGAGAAATACACACACACACACACATATATATATATTTGTGATTTATGAGATTCCATTTACATAAAACTCACAAAATGAAATAATTCTAGTGGTGCAAAGCTAAGTGGCAAGCTGTTAGGTTTGGGGGAAGGTATGACTGCAAATAAGGGGATGTCTTTTGGCAACAAAACCGATTCACATTCTGATTATGATAATGGTTACAAAAATCTATTCATGGGTGGAATTTCAAAGTAGTACACACCAATGGAAAAAAAACTGGTGACATTTTATTAACATTTATAGTTGGTCAACAGCATTGTACTAATGCCAATTTTTTTAAGATTGTACTTATGTACTCGAGAGTGAGAAAGAACACGAACAGGGGGAGGGGCAGAGGGAGAAGCTAACTTCCTGCTGAGCAGCCAGGCCAACTTGGGCGCGGCTCGATCCCAGTACCCTGGGGATTATGACCTGAGCTGAAGGCAGATGCCCAACCAACTGAGCCACCCAGGTGCCCCTCTTTTTATTTCTGAGAGAGAGTGTGTGCACAAACACATAAGCAGGGTGAGGGGAGAGGGAGAGGGAGAAGCAGACTCCTGGCTGAGCAGGGAGCCCATGCAGGACTCTATTCCAGGACTCTGGTATCATGACCTGAGCCCAAGGCACACACTTAACCAACTGAAACACCCAAGTGCCCAGCCAATTTTTTCATTTTGAAAAAGTACAAGGCTTATATAAGATGTAATCACTGGAGGGAGCTGGGTAAAGTGTACACAGGAACTTTCTGTATTATTTTTATAACTTCTACAAATCTTAAATTATTTCAAAATAATGGGGGTAGGGCACAGGTAAGGATTATTCTGGGATTAAAAAGAATTAAAAGATAAAGCATCCAGGAACAACAGCAAGTGTGGGAGTAAAGATCTCTGAAAATTCTTTCATAAAAACAAAAAACTGATAAAAAATACCAGAAACAATGTTTTCAGAACTCTGGAAATTAACAATTAAGCAAAATTATTCAAGAAAATCAGCTGAACCTTAGTAAGACCAATAAATTCTTGCCCTATTTCTGTTCCTTTATCTCTAATCATGATATGCTTGCAAACCAACAGTTAATGCTCACAGTGAAAACTAGCAACCTGGCAGGTACCAGAGTGGTTAGAGTCCCTTCAAACCCTCTTTACCAGATAACTATAATTATATAACCTTTCTGGTTGTTCCCATTTACAAGACTGTCTTATTTGACCTTGTCTGTTCAGTGTAAACAGCTTTTTCCTTACAGTTTGCTGGTAAAAATTAGACATAATTGATCAGTTTCCCAAATGACGGACAGGATGGTAACAGGCAGGGCAAACAATAAGCTACCCAGGCTGCCCCACTGAGCCATCCAGGCTGCCCAACTATCCAAAAAGCTTTAAAAGAAAAGTTGGAGAATGAAATGTCTATAGGGGCTTTGAGAAGCTCCAACGTATTTCTGATAATTTAGGAAACAACATATACGTGTAGGACTGTGTGCATACCCTAGATAGTGCTTATGCTGAAGAAAGAACTGAGAAGGACTCAAGTTCTCACTGTGACTGAGTGACAGGCTCTGTGCAAGCAGGAAGAAGAGAGGAAGACAGAGATGTAAAACTGCCTGCCTCAGGGTTGATGGGCCAATCCCAAGACACACACAGAGGCCTCTGGCAAAGAGGGGAGACTTACTGGTTCCAGACATTCAAGGAAATCTATTCAATCATTAGCTGACCACAAAGCTAACACAGTAAAGAATTCAGTGGTCATGCCAGACAAAGGTATCAATTTTAAAGAATTATTGAAGTAAAACTCCCTAAACAAATAACCACAACTACAACAAGCAGCAACAAGAAACCCTGAGGAGTGGGAATCTAATTTCCAGAGTTGCCACATTATATTGTTTAAAATGTCCAGTTTTCAACAATAATTCCTAGGTACGTAAAGAAATAATGTATTATTCAAACACAGGGGAAAAAAGCAAGCAATAAAACTGTCACTGAGGATACAGAGATGTTAGACTTACTAGTCAAGGAATGTAAGTTAGCTATTTCAAATATGTTCAAAGAACTAAAGGAGATCATGGCTTAAGAGCAACATAAAAATAGTATCTAAGCAAACATTAATAAAGAGACAGAGATTATAAAAAAAGACCAAAAAGAAATTCTGCAGTTGAACAGTATAAGAGCTGAAAGGAAAAAAAAAACCCTAACAGGGCTCATAAGTATATTTCAGGGGCGCCTGGCTGCCTAAGTCAGTAAAGCATGCAACTCTTTTTTTTTTTTTTTTTTTTTTTAAGCATGCAACTCTTGATCTTCGAGTGTTAAGTGTGAGCTCCATGCTGGGTACAGAGATTTAAAAAAATATATGGTAGTTAAAAAAAAAGCGTATTTCGGCAGCCATTAGAAAGAATCAATAAACTCAAGTATAGGTCAACTGAGATTATCCAGTCTGAGAAACTAAAAAAAAAAAAAAAAAAGATGGGGTAGGTACACAGGCAGAAAAATAAATAAAACTCAGAGATCTTTGGGACAGCAGTAAGTGTATCAACATACACATAATGGGAGTCCCAGAAACTAAGGAAAAAAAGGGGCAGAAAAAATGTCTGAAGAGAGTGGCCAAAAATCCCCTCAATTTGATGATAACCTTCCATCTATCTAAATGTTGAACCAACTCAAGTAGGAAAAACTGAAAGAACCCACACCTAGATACATAAGTAAATTGTCAAAATGCACAAGAAAGTAAAACTCTCTAACTTAATTACACCAAAAAGGTAATATATAGCAAAATATTAAGAATTAAAAAAAATTTACTCATGAGAGAGAGAGAGAGAGAGAGAGAGAGAGAGAGAGGCAGAGACACAGACAGAGGGAGGAGCAGGCTCCATGCAGGGAGCCTGACGTGGGACTTGATTCCGGGTCTCCAGGATCAGGCCCTGGGCTGAAGGCAGCGCTAAACTGCTGAGCCACCTGGGCTGCCCATTAAGAATAAATCTAGTTGAATAACACTGCTTTCTCTATTTTGCTCTACATTTACAGATTTTCATATTAAGAACTTCAAAAGAGAATTTTTAAAAAAGATTTTATTATTAATTAATTAATTAATTAATTAATTAAAAGGGGAGAGAGAGAGGGAGAGAGAGAGAAGCAGAGACACAGGCAGAGGGAAAAGCAGGCTCCCACAGGGAGCCTGATGCAGAACTCAATCCCGGATCCCGGGATCATGCCCTGAGCCAAAGGCAGATGCTCAACCACTGAGCCACCCAGGTGTCCCTTCAAAAGAGAATGTTATAAGGTAAAGTTGAAGATATCACCTACAAAGAAAAAAGAGATTTTTAAAGATTAATTAACTGAGAGAGCAAGTGCACGTGCACAAAAGGAAGAGGGGCAGAGGGAGGGAGAGTGAGAGAGAATCTGAGGCAGACTTTGTGCTGAGCCTGATGTGGGGCTCAATCTCATGACCCTGAGATCCTGATCTGAGCTGAAATCAAGAGTTGGATGCTTAATGGACTGAGCCACCCCCTGGTGCCCTGGAAAAGAGATTTTCAATTTAAACTTCTCCTAGCCATTGTATTATTTAAGAATGCAGGTAGGAATTTTGTTTATGGAAAGATGGCATAGACCTATTTTTTCCTGTTCTTCCTACTTAGCTAAAAATTGTATTACACATAAAACAAACAAAACACATGTTGAAAGATGAAGACAGACTGGCTAGGAAATGACACAGCAGTCATTTCTTTGGGTTTTTTGCCTCATGTGTTCCAGACTGGGTCCTGGAGAGCCACAATATGGAAATGTCAAAGAGCACAGACAAAAGTCTTAAAAGTCTGCTCAAAGAACCAAGACAGGAGCAGCTCAGCAAGATGGGAAAGTTTCAGACAGTAACTGCTCTACCCCAGTAAAATACCACAGAAACAACTGTGGTCTCATCTCCATTCTCTCTTGCGAATCCTGTGGAGATCCCAGATTTCCACACTTGTCAGGCTATAATGAGTACCCCAATCCTCTCTGTACCATCTCACCACTGAAGTGGTGTCAAAAGAGGCCAAGTAGGGAATCTGGACTTCAATCTCCTACCTGGCAGTAAGGTGACAATGTCTTTCTCTTCCTCAGCTGGGGTGATCTGAGAGGAGAACTGATAAAACATTAAGCTATAAATAAATTTCTGGGTCGTATAGGACCATAAATGTTCAGATACAAATGGAAAAACACTCATTTAATCAAGAGTCAGGAAAATCACAACTTGAGTAGGAGATGAATGATGAAGGTATTATATAAGGACAGATATCAGAAAAATGTTTCAACAAGCAATGACAGATTCACTTGAAATAAAGAGGAAAAAAATATCAGCAAAGAAATCAAAGTTGTAAAACAAATCAAATGTAAATTATAGAACTGAAAAATACAATAACTGACCAAATAAACTCACTGGATATTGTCAATACTAGAATGCAGATAGAATCAGTGGGGTTAGGGACAGATCAATATAATTTACCCCATCTCAACAACATGGAGAAAGTAGACTTAAGAGTGAGTGCACTGCACACTGTTAGAGCTTGGGGTTGAGGCTGCTGGCTGGTCGACAAACTCAAAAGCGTAGGTAGTGTGCTACGTGAGGGTTAAGTCCTTTGCTAACACCATAAAGGTCTCTGGCTCAATGAGTGGAGTTTGATGGTAATTCTTGCTACAAGTAAAGATTGAGGCAGAATAAAGCCATTTTCTGATGTGCAAAAAACCCCCCTGATGTCTTAAGTACTCCTTCTCTGCCACAAAAGAGATGCTCTAACAAATCAGAGAGTAAACCAAGGAAAAGAAATGTACGGTTGCCAGGGATGAGTTGAAGGGGACTCAGAGCATGATGGACAAAGAAAACACCAGGGAGAATAGCTAGGCACCAAATCCAGAGAGCAACCAGTGCAGACTGGAGGAAGCAGAGGCAAGGCTTCAAGGAGGGAGGGATATAATCGAAAAAAAAAATGGAACTGACAGATCTGCCTGTATTTGGAGGATTTCTCCAGGTTTGGTGGAGAGTCTGAGGATGTATTAGTGACTGACAGAAAAAAAAACTAAGCATACATAAGTAATAGCCTTATAGTACTATGTGCCTTCTTTTGAAATTCAATTTTTAAATTTAACAGTTTTTGGATTTATTTTCTACATCTATTTTCTAATATTTAAATTTTCCTTAATTTTTTTTGAATTGGTAATACATTCACGTTTTAAAAAATGTACTGAGAACTTTCCCTCTCTCCTTTAATTCCCCCATCTCCCCACACCACTCGACTTCAGTATTTCATTGAATCTAAGCTGCCAGTAATTGTACATCAAATTGTGTGCCACTTAAAAATAATATAAATAATATTAATGTGTCCTCAATTTTAAATAACCTATTTGTTTCTGAGATGCTGACATGTATGTTTGATCTTATTTGTCTCATAGTATGTTCTATATGGTTTTTGTTTTATCTTCGCTTCCTTTTTAAAATTTTGCTCACTTTTTCCATTTCTATCTTCTATGTCTATACTGTTTTCTATTTGAATTTGACCTTCATTCTGTGGTTTCTTCTGGATCTTTACTGAGTTCTGTTCCTTCACATGTCATCTGTTTTATGTCCTGTCATTTAGTCTTGAGAGTCTGCATTTTATTTTTGTGTGTTTTCCTCTACTAAGGTGGTACTGACTTAAGTAATTTAAATTCATAGTCAGATTTTTAAAAATAAGCTTCATCTGTCCTGCTTTTCTGGTAAGTGTTCTTACTGAACAAATGAGTATATTTTGTTGCCCTTCTCCTACTTTTTAATTTTAGTTATCTGCACATGAATATTCTTTTATTACTCATCAGTGAATGAGTTGGGCTATTCCTAAAAACAGCAATTTACATGAGATTCCTTTCACTTGGGCGTGGGAAGGTGGGGGGACTGCTCTGATTTCAGCTAGTTATTTTTCACAGTCCAAATGCTCTCTTTAGGTGCCACAGAAACAGACTGCCAATTCCAAGTAAGGCCAGGTGGATGCCTCCCTACGCAGGGCCCTACCTCAACAATCTACCCTGGAACTATACTCAGTTCAAGAAAGACTCTGCATATAGCCCCTCCTCACCCAAGTTACTGCATATATTGCTGCTTTCAAGGAATATACTTTTGTACTTCACAGAGTGCTCTTCACCTGGAGGAATTTTTTTTTCCCCTATGACTTTAAAAGTAACTCCAGTGCTAGCTACTTAAAAAAAACAAAAACAAAAACAAAAAAACAACTCTTTAAATAATGAAAGGTAATGTATTAAATTTGTAAAATTTAGTATCTAAATTTGGGAACAATGTGGGGGAAATGAGAACACATTTCATGACGATATAAACAGGTATTGTGATTGGAAATCGCATTTAAACTCTACATGTAATTTAGCCCAGTAACGCTACTTCCAGAAATATATTCCAAAATGTTTTCAAAGGGGTTCAACGATAAACAAAAATATTTATTGCATTAGTTATTACAGTAATAAATGGAAATAACTTAAGCGTTCATTAATGGAGGACTAATTATAGCATCAACACGTCTGAGAATATCACACTGTACAGGAATAGTCTCCTTTTCTAAGTTTTTCATTTTCCCAATCTCCTAAGATGACATGTCCTAACGTATGATCTTCATGCCACCTCTATTCTCAACTTATACTATCAATAGACTTTCCACCACTCTCTTTTTTTAAATATTTATTTATTTATTTATGAGAGAGAGACAGACAGAGAGACAGAGAGAGAGGCAGAGACATAGGCAGAGAGAGAAGCAGGCTCCTTGTGTGGAGTCTGATGCGGGACTCGATCCCCAGACCCAGGATCATGCCCTGAGCCAAAGGCAGATGTTCAACCACTGAGCCACCCAGGCGTCCTTTTCCTCCACCCTCATGATGCTAAAAAACATATATCTGCTTATAATTCCCAGAACTTAATCATCACCATAGATCTCCATCTTCAATTCTTGAAATGGATCTACTTCAGAATTTTTTATCCAGCTATACACTTGACATCTCCACTTGGCTGTGTCTAGCCACATGAAGATCTCAAAATTTGAAAATATTTAAAACTAAACTCTTAGATTTTTTTCCCTTGTTATTCCCATAGGCTTCCTTACTTCCTATCTGTAGTTGCTGATGCAAAACCTCTTAGCCACTCATTGCCTTCCTCCCCTTCTATCAGAAAATTCTGTCAACTGTACTTTCAATACATATCCAGAATCTGAACTTTTTTTAAAAAAAATATTTATTTATTTGTGAAAGAGAGAGTTCTGTGCACACAGAAGAAGATGGAGAAGCAGACTCCTTGCTGAGCAGGGAACCCGATGCGGGGCTCTATCCCAGGACCCTGAGATCATGACTTGAGCCAAAGGCAGATGCTTAACCGCCTGAGCCACCCAGGTGTCCCCTGAACTCTTTTTAAGACTTTTACTACCTCCATTCTGGTCCAAGCTGCTATGACAGTTTAAGGTTCCATCATCTCTCACTTGGTATCCCTGCTTCCACTTTTGCTTTCTTGCAGTTTATTCCCAGCATGAAGCCAGAGCAATCCTTTTAAAAGTCAAATCATGTCACTTCTTTGGCTTAGCCTCTGATGGCTCTCAGTCTCACTCAGAATAAAATCCAAAGGATTCTGAATGGCCCACAAAGCCCTACATCATCTGGCCCTCAGTTATATCTCTGAACCATGTTGTGCAACTCTCCCCTTGCTCTGCAACTCTCCCCTTGCTCTATGTTGGTTTCTCTTGATGTTCCTTGTGTGTTCTTAACATACAGGAATTCTTGACTTTGTAGAATACTGATATGTGTGAAGTGTATGTATACATGTGTAACTACATTATACCAATCCCCCAGCTGTCCAAATATCAGTTACCACTGTATATTAACTGTGAGTAGTTACATAAACTTGATGCAACTTTATGCAAACTTTGCAGCTAGCTCCTCATTCCACAAATAACTATGTAACTAACAGATATGCATCACAATCTATGACCAATCACACCACTTCCTTTGAAGTATATTCGTGACTGGTCACTGCACACCTGTTAGTCAGTTTATGCAGATGGTAAATTGTGGATGTGCTGTCTCTTGTTTCCTAGAGATAAATCCAGGTGAAATTTTATAATACTGGATGATAGAGAGTGAAAATAAGCCAACAAAAATGAAAACCCAGGAAAAAACAGTAATTCTGAAAGTAAAACTGGATGTGATTAAAAGGTCTGAAACTTGCAACAACAAAGAGAAGAGAGGATAAGCCCTAGGGCTGTATGAAGATATGGTATGGACCATGTAGAGAGAATCCAATGAATATTAAAAAAAAAAAAAAAAAAAAAAAGGTAAAGTCATCTCATATCATCTTTCAGTTGAAATTACACCAGGAGGGTAGCCTGGGTAGCTCTGCGGTTTAGCGCTGCCTTCAGCCCAGGGCCTGATCCTGGAGACCCGGGATTGAGTCCTGCGTCGGGTTCCCTGCATGGAGCCTGCTTTTCCCTCTGTCTGTATCTCTGCCTCTCTCTCTCTCTCTCTGTCTCTCTCTGTTTCATGATTAAATAAAATCTAAGAAAGAGAAAGAAAGAAAGAAAGAAGAAAGAAAGAAAGAAAGAAAGAAAGAAAGAAAGAAAGAAAGAAAAGAAAAAGAAAGAAAAGAAAGAAAAGAAAGAAAAGAAAGAAAGAAAAGAAAGAAAAGAAAGAAAAGAAAGAAATTACACCAGGTACAGAAAGCCACTACGGTGAAATGCAGTATTTACTTCTATTCTGGATTATTGATTGATTAATTAATCAATCAATCTGAGTCATTCAGGCCGAAGTGTTAAAGTTAGCTGCCACACTGAAAGAAAATGGCTACTTGCGATGCCTGGGTGGCTCAGCGGTTGAGTGTCTGCCTTTGGCCCAGGGCGTGATCCTGGTCTTGGGATCAAGTCCCACGTTGGGTTCCCTGCATGAAGCCTACTTCCCTCTCTGCCTATGTCTGCGCCTCTCTCTCTCTCTCTGTGTCTCTCATAAATAAAAATCTTTAAAGAAAAAGAAAAAGAAAATAATCTTAGAAAGAAGAGAAAATGGCCACTTATAAGGACAATGAAAAGTAACAACAACAAATCCTTTTCTGGCCAATAAAGGCTGATTTATTCCAAAAGTTAATAAATTAACTCCAATTTGATTAATTAATGTTAAGCTATCTGGTGAAGCCACTAGCACAGTTAAAAGATGCTGTTGTGCAATGTACATCTGGATTCCATGCATTAGTTAGGGCAGAGGGTTTTGATGAATGGGATGAAGATGTTCCTTGAAGTGATGCTGGCAAAAAGCTTCACATTAAAGGAAATTATCTCTTGGAAATAATTCGCCACCATTGAAAAGACAGGATAAAATGTCAGAAGCAGATCCAAATTTAGAAAAAAGCATGACAATTCACCAACACATGGAAGGATTGTTGTGCTCTTCATTGAGTTATACAATGTGAAGACAGCAAACAATGCTCCAACTACTCTTGATTACTTTTTAGAAAGAAATAAAATATTTTTTAAAGATTTTATTTATTTATTCACAAGAGACACAGGCAGAGGGAGAAGCAGGCTCCATGCAGGGAGCCCAATGTGGGACTCGATCCTGGGATTCCAGGATCACGCCCTGGGCTGAAGGCAGGCACTAAACCACTGAGCCACCCAGGGATCCCCCAGAAATAAAACATATTATTTTATTATTTTTTAAGATTTTTTAATGTATTTATTCATGAGAGACAGAGAGAGAGGCAGAGACAAAGGCAGAGGGAGAAGCAGGATCTCTGTGGGGAGCCTGATGCAGGACTGGGATCATGCCCCAAGCCAAAGGCAGAGGCTCAACCACTGAGCTACCCAGGCGCCCCAAAAGAAAAAACATTTTAATTCAGTGTTTCTCATGTTTAAATTACAGTGTACCAAATAAATGTTAGTTTTACTACTCACGGTAACTGACAATGATGAGAGTTTTGAGTATTTTCATAATATTTTAAATGTTTAAATGTTTTTAAACATAAATGTTTTAAATGTTTTTAAAGAATAAGCACAACCCCCACTGCCTAAAATTAAGATAAGTTTTATAGCTTCTCCTTGCATGGTTATTTTTACTTTTCTGCACTAATATGCAAAGTAACAATTGCATGTCTTCCTACATCAAATTCTTAGCTCCTGCTCTTTCCTTGGCCTGATGTAGCTGGACATCAGAGAGCATGTGGCTGTTCCTTCATGCTCTTAAACCTCTGCTCAGAGAAGGCTTTCCAGAAAGCATCTGTCCAGAAAGCATCACTTCTTCCTCCCATTGCTTTACATTTCCTTCAGACTGCCTTCTTTTTCTTCACATATTTATTTCTCCACACCCACTAGAAAGTAAGCTAAAGGAGAACGGACACTTTGTCTTAGTCATTCTACATTCCCAGATTCTAAAATGGTACTAGCACACACAAAGCAATCATAATTTTTTCTTGAATGAAATTTTATGATAAATACATCACCACTGTAAGCTATTACTGATAAAAGTAAGAACTGCAAGATATAGAACAAACTAATCAGCAAAATCCTGTTTTTAAGACTCAATCTATTTACATGTGTACATAAATAAAGATGTGGAAAGATACTTAACAAAAATGTTACCAATCAATATGATTCTGGCTAGTGGTATTGGCAAGGTGGATGGAGAACAGGATAAAGATTTTCATTTTATACTTTAAATATTTTTATATTGTCTCTTTCACAAAGTAACATTACTTGTGAAATTAAAAATAAAGAAAACAGCGTATATTAACTACTGTCATGATGCCATTTTAAAAAAAGACTATTTGAGAGAAAGAGAGTGAGAGCATGAACAGGGAGAGGAGCAGAGTGGGAAAGAATCTCAAGCAGATTCCATGCTGAGCACAAAGACCAATGTAGGGCTCAATCTCATGACCTTGAGGTCATGACCTGAGACCAAACCAAGAATCGGTCACTTAACTGACTGAGCCACCCTGGCACCACCCCATGATGCCATTTTTGATAGCAACAATAACTGTGAGGCAGGCTCTATCCTTAACACTTCAAAGGTACCATTTCATTTAAATATATAAGAAATATCTAAGAATTACTATAAATAGTAATCGGAGAGGCTGAGCAATGTGTCCAGGTCACAGCTAGAAAGGATACAAAAAGATGCACATAGGCAAATTAAGTAAAATTTGTCACATGTTAGACTTTTTCCTCTCTGATTATGTGTAGTTGGAAGCAAGAGTGATAACATTTATGTGCTCACCCTGCAGGCCTAGGTGACCCAGATGTACTCCGCATAGAGCTCTCCACTCGAGGGCTAGCCACTTCAGGAGGCTGAGGAGGAATGAGGGTTTTCCGAACTGCCATTCTGAAAAAGACCAGACAAACCCAGAAAACAACAGTCCGAGGGCATTAAAAGACAGGAAGTACATATTTGCTAGGCATACCTATGGCAAAATGAAAGCACTATATTGGCTAACCCATTTTTTTAAGTGGGTTTCAAAATTTTATCAAAGTAATATAGGTATATTATTGAAAAAGCCAAACTGCACTAAAATGCTTTTAACAAAATATGGCATGTCCCAACCCCATCCCTTCCCCATTTCCTGCCCATCTCTCTTCAGGAAGCAACCACTGTGACTCTTTTAGCTTCTACTTCTAGTATGTCACGTTTCCTTTCTTTTTTTTTTTTTTTTTAAGGGATTTCAGATACTCTATGAAGAATCACGTTTCCTTTCTACTCATTATCAAACTTGGAATCCATATTATGTGTTCATGATTATTATGTCTATGTATTTACACTGACCTAAGTTCCTCAAAGTCAAATGAAAAGAATTGATCAAGTTAATTAGTGTCAACTGGGCCATGCAGTAGAGGCCACATATGGCTCAGACTGAGAACCGCTAGGCTCAGTAATGTGAAGCCGTGAGTAATCATGACATGTTTAGTTCTGGCAGAGTGGTGGGAGCAAATGCTAGACAAGAATGGGTTGAGAGAAAATGGCTAGATCCAGAATATACCATTTTGCAAAGCCTAATTAATGGATCCAGATATTGATCAAGTCTGCTAGGATCTCAAAATGGGAGACCGTCATGTATCATTTTAATTTATAAAGTGATCTTGCCAAAAAAAAAGATATATGAATCTAATCATTAAGTTTTAGATTCAAGTAATGAGAAAATGTGTGGAGAAGACAAGAACAGCAAAACTACACTACAAGGGTAGTGTGTTGAATTGTGGTCCCTAAAAATATATTCAAGTCCTAATCCTTGTACCTGTGAATGTAAGTTAGAGATCTCAAAGTGAGGTCCTTCTAGCTTTAAGATATGTCCTAAATCCAATGATTGGTATCCTTATTGCAGAAAAGAGAGGGAGATTTTAAGACACAGAGACACAGGGAAAGCCATGTGAATCGGTCATGTGAGATTAGAGGGATGTTTCCCTAAGCCAAAGGTTTGCCAATAGTCACTGGAAGTTAGGAAGTTAGGAAGGAGGAAGAGGATTCTCTTTGGGTGCATTCCGAAGGAACTAACTCTTTTTGACATCTTGATTTCACACTTCTAGCCATAGGAATTGTGAGAATAAATCTTTTTTTTTTTTAAGATTTTATTTTTAAGCAACTTCTATTTTTTTTAAATTGGGAATTGATGTCATTTAATTTAATTTTTAAAAGATTTTATTTATTTATTCAAGAGAGACAGAGACAGAGAGAGAGAGAGAGGCAGAGACATAGGCAGAGGGAGAAGCAGGCTCCCTACAAGGAGCCCAATGCAGGACTTGATCCCAGAACACTGGGATCACGCCCTGAGCCAAAGGCAGACTCTCAACAGCTGAGCCATCCAGGTGTCCCTTAAGCAACTTCTATACCTAACTTGGGGCTCGGACTCACAACCCCAAGATTGAGATTTGCGTACTCCACCATGAGATATGCGTACTCCACCAACTGAGCCAGCCAGGCACCTCTGTTAGAATAGATTTCTGTTGTTTTAAGCCACCAGATTTGTAGCTCTAGGAAACTAATACAATGTGGATGCAATTGATAAAATCCAGGAAGAGAAAGGGAAAAGTCTACAGGACAAAAGATCAAGTTTCTTCAACAAATAAATTGCAAGGAAAAAAGATGAAGGAAACCTATAGAAGAGTCTTAGGAGACATATCAACTGATCACAATGTGGGTACCTTATCAGAATATTGATTCAAATAACTTAAAAACAAAAATTTGTGACATTTGAGACCACTGGAAATTTGAACGAGTAGGTATTTGAGATTACAAGATTATTCTATTTTTTAGTAAGTCCCTCAATACACACATGCTGAAATATATACAAATGAAATGACGTGGCTGTCTGGGATTTGGTTCAAAATATGGTAGAAAGGAGTGGGTAGGCAGGTAGATTAAACAAAACTGGCCATGAGCTGATAAACTGATAACTGAAATTGAATGATGGGTATGGGTATACCTTCATAAGTTCAAAATTTTAATTTGTTTAAAGTTTTCCATAATAAGAAGTAAAAAAATAAACAACTCTACCAACTCTACTAACTCCCCAAAAGCAAAGAAAATAATCAAACCTAATGAGATACACCACTATATATCCACAGAATAACCAAACTTAAAGAATGTCAGTAACAAGTGTTGGTGATGAATGCAATGATCCCCACCTGCTGCTTAGACTGTACAGGGGTATAAACAAGTATAGCTTACAACTCAGCAGATCCCCTCCTACATATGTAACAAATGCCATTTACCTATGTATCAAAGGTCATACACAAAAAACATTCAGGATCACATTATGGCCCCAAGCTGGAATCAACCCATAGATCTATGCATAAACTATGGTATTGTTATACAATGGCATTTACTATAGCAATAAAAAATTACAATCACATGCAATAACATGGATGAATTGTACTTTAAGCCCAGGGAAGGAAGGTGGAATCACACAAAAACATATAATACATAATTCAATAGAAGTTCAAAAAGAGGCAAAGCAAAGTGAAAGGGTCAAAAGAAAAACTGGTTACTTTTGGGAGAAAGTGTTGGTAATATCGTTTTTCTTGACCTAGATAGTAGGTGTATGCTGTGTTCACCTGTGCTAATTACACCATACATGCATTATCTTTGCAGTTTTCCATACCTCAGTGAAAGTGCTGAGAGAGAAAGAAACTGAAAGAAAAACTGGAGTTAGCAAATATATGTAACTCCTTTATTTTCTTTGCAAATAGGAACAAAAAAATGGGGTAGGTAGTGAAGCAATGTGGCTCAACAGAAGGGTTTTAGGATGGAAGAAATGACAGCATGTGTATGCTTTCTATGTGTATCAAGAAAAGGCTAAGTAAGTAGGAGAGAGGGAGAAGAGCTACAGCACTGTTCTCAGCAGGCTACAAAAGCTGAGGTCAGCGAAGCACCGAGAGTCCATCCAGAGTAACAGATGAGATGAGTAGAGCATGGGATACAGAGGGTGGCAGGTAAGGAGATGTAAGAGCTAGAGTTTGTGGAAGTTCTCTTTTGGGTGTTTCCATTTTTCTCAAAAGGTAGGGAACAAGTTCATCAGCTAG
Source organism: Canis lupus dingo (assembly GCF_003254725.2). Lineage (NCBI taxonomy): Eukaryota > Metazoa > Chordata > Mammalia > Carnivora > Canidae > Canis > Canis lupus. The sequence continues at coordinate 23,496,606 of NC_064261.1, read as the reverse complement.
TAACGAATGTGGATGAGGAAGGGTGGTTTTGAGAGGAGCAGAGGTAAAACAGCTGGTTCTGATGAGATGAAGGTGGGGGACAAGGAAGTGGGGGCTGTATGCAAGGAAGTGATTGTAATTGTAATGGACTACGAAAGCCAAGTCAGAGAAAGCAGAGAAAGGCCATCCATGAAAAGCAGTGAGGAATAATGCAAAAGTGGTAGCATCAGTGGACTGAAGTTTCCCCGGTGAGTACCCCTGGAGTTGCAATATCCCTCCGGGGTGGTGAGAAGACAGAAGGTAGGCTGTGGGACACTGGAGGACAGAAGAGGTCAGAGAAGGCTTGAGTATGTGCTTATGGTATGTGCTGCTGATAGATGGAGAAGGACAGGGAAGCATTCAAACAACTCAGAAGCCAGAGAGCTGGGCAATCATTTCGGACACAATGACAGCTGGACGTTAGGGACCTTATGAAGGACATACAAACATATCTGCAAGTCAAACTGGAATCTGATTGAGCCTCTTGAGTGGCCCTGACCAACAAGGTAGCCTCTACCCATATGGGGCATCTAAGCATTTAAATGATAGCAAGTGTACCTAAGAGCAAAATTTTTAATGGTAATCTGATTTAGTTATTTGAAAACTTTTCAGTGTGCCTGGAATAACGTGGCTATGTGAAAGTATTTTTTCAACTGCAAATTTTATGAAATTGGAGTACAGACTGAGCACTTTCCAAGAGGGATGGCCTGAAAATAGCAGTAAGGCAAAAAGAGGACATCAACTTCACCATCAGGCCCAGTGACAGAAGAATGGGGAGGAGAGACAGTCACTACCATGGAGACAGTGCAGGAGCTGAGACCCTGGGGGAGAGCCAGGTGCTAGTTAAAGAAGGCAGGCACACAGGGGTTGGTGACAGTCAGTGACAAATGAGAACAGTGTGTCCCATGGAGGAGGCAGCAGCCAGACTAACCCTGTGACCTCAAGCCTTTCAAGTCCACAATAAAATGAGCATCATCCAGTGGGAAATACGCAGACACTCTACAAGGGTCTTTCTGGAAGAAGAAATGTGAATGTGTTCCTAGAGAAATGCAGACTACAGGGGGAAATCACGACCAGGACTGGGATCAAGGGAAATGCAGGCACTTGTATCTGTGATGGGGTGTGTTAGCTGATGGTTTGTTTTGGAAAGCACTTTGACAATATCTGTCAAAATTAAAAATGTACACACCCCTTGATCCAGAGTTTCCTCCTCCTGAAATTGTCCTAAAAGCTACTATGAGTCCAAAAGGGCCATGGAGGATAATGTCTGTACTGGCAATATTTGTTAAGAGCGAAAAATGAAAAACAACCCAAATGGTTTATCAGTAAGGCAGTGATTACATACGTATACGATGGCCTATCTTTATACTGAAATACTATGTGTTCATTAAAGAAAAGAAAGTAGATCTATATGTAACGATAAGAAAAGATGTCTACTTTGTATGAAGAGAAAAAGCAAACTGTAAGATCATGAGTAATATTCCATTTTTCTAGAAAATGTTAAATACATAAAAAGAATTATGTTATCACCAAAAAAAAAAAAAGAAGGCAGGCACACTCAAAGAGGAAGAATACAGGGAATTCTCATGATGACAGACTCAACTATGGGGGCACAGCAGAAGGGTTATAGGGAGACAACAAAGTGTAAGAGAACAGGGAAGATCTTTAAGATCTTTTATCTCCAAGGTTGTGAAATTTCAAGATGTTTATCTTGGTGCTGGGGTATTTGTGTCCACAGCATCTACTGTGCTGGGCATTTCATGGTTATTTAAAATCAGGAAACTCATGCCCTTCACGTTTAGAAACTTTCTAAGAATTGTTTTTAAGTGATCTTCATCTTCTCTGATCACCTGCTGAAACTCCATTATTTAGAGGCTCTCCTCAACTGGTACTTTTAATGTTCTTTTCTGTTTCCTATCTTTTTGCTTTTTTACTCTATTTTCGAGAGATTTCCTCAACTGTATTCTCCAACTCTTCTGAGCTCAATTTCTGCTTTCGTAGTTTAAATGTCAGGACACACTCTTATTGTTTTCCAAATGTTCCTTTTGTACAATACTGCCTTCCTGTTTCATGAATATATCTTTTTTTGTCCTGTGAAGACAGCATTCATAGTTTTGGTCTTTACTTGCTTTTACTTTTATTCTCATTGTCTAGCCTCTGTATCTTCCAGGCTGTTTTCCAGTATGTCTTACGGTTTATATCTTGCATTGTTAGAAGGCCCCTCAGATACCTGGTTATCCTTGGATGTGTGTTCATGATTGTGAGTGGGGAACTAACACTGGTGGAAATTCGGAGCTTGAGGAAGAGAGGGAGAGAAAGGTGGGGAGGGGCAGAGGAACAGGGACAGAAAGTGTCTTAAGCAGGCTCCATGCCCAGTGCAGAGCCCAATGCGGGGCTCGATCTCACAACCTGAGATCATGGCCTGAGCCAAAATCCAGAGTTGGATACTTAACTGGGCCATCCATGTACCCCAGCCCTTGTCTATTTTAATTTTCACTGTAAGGTGATCTGATTCCTGATCTTATGAAATCCCTAGTGTTGGGATCTTTGCATCTTTCCCCCTGGGCTGGACAATCCCAGAAAGAAAGTGGAGTCTTCATCTCACTTTTTGCCTATAGCATTCAAATGCCAGGGTTCTGCCAGCTAAAAAGGGAGAAGAGGACTAGGGAGTCTCAGTACTCTGCAAATCTGTTTCTGGTAAAAGACTCTTGGCCCACCCTTTGCTGATTGATCCCAATGCACCATCTGGGAGAGTTTAATCCCCCTCCCGGCTGGTTGCAAGCTGGGGTTGGAAGGAGCAGTGTACAACAAAGTACGGACAGAGAAGGGGATGCAGGGCTCTAATCTTCTCAAACAGATTTCAACTCAGCTTCCTTCTACCCCTTGTCCTTCCCATTCCTGGTCCTTCTGAAGACTCAGCAATTTCAGTGAGGATGCTTCTCAATGTTCTCCATACACTTAACATTCAGCTTTCTCAGAGCTAAGTGAGTGATCACTCACCTACCTGCTTTCCAGCTTCAGAGTTTGGCTGCTGTTGCCTTCTCCTATTCTCCCCATATCTGTGTGTCTGTATCTTTACAGAAAGCCTCTTTGCTAAAAGTTCTATAGGGTTTTGAGGGGACAAGAAATTTAGAAGTGTGTGTTCAACCTGCCATGTTAAGTATGAGCTTTGCCTTGCATTTTCATTGATAAGGTTCCTTTGCCACAGACTGACTTATCTTTAAAAGAGACTCTGGTGGGTAGCCCGGGTGGCTCAGCAGATTAGCACCACTTTCGGTCCAGGGCGTGATCCCAGAGACCTGGGATCGAGTCCCACGTCGGGCTCCCTGCATGGAGCCTGCTTCTCCCTCTGCCTGTGTCTCTGCCTCTCTTTCTCTCTCTGTGTCTCTCATGAATAAATAAATAAAATCTTTAAAAAAAAAGAGAGACTCAGGTGGAGGCAAAGCTCTGCACATCTGGAAACCCTATACAGATGCAGCAGCTTATGTTCTTGCTATGCTTTAACCTTTACTGTCTTCTACTGTTGATGCACATTAGCTCAGTAGAGTCACAGAACTCTGCTCTCTAAAGTGTGACTGCCCATCTTCCACCTCTCAAGTTTTTAAGTTTCAGAGCATAGCATATATCTTCTTGCCCATGACCCACACCAACTCAGAGATTCTCTGGCAACACAGGGCACTCCTGTCACTGAATATGACCCTTATACTTAATACACCTGGGATACTGCTTGCTCTGAGCAACAGTCATGTCGGTCGATGAGGGAAAAAATACACAGTACACATTAATGTGCTTACCTAGACAAGCCTGAAGGGTATGTTAGAAGCTACTCAGAAAGTCTAGAATTAAACTCCCCAAACTAAAGAGAACTCCTAAAGGAGTATCCAACAACTACTTATAAAATGACCCTCCACAGGCTCATGGATTCTGACTATCCTATAGTCTTTGCTGGGTAAGGCTCTACTGAATAAGCCTGCGTTCAAGTTATTTTGAAAGAGATTAAAAAATGCCACAGAAGATGAGAGATTATATATAGAGTTTGCTACCAGCACTGGAGGAGTGCCTACTGTTTCTACTAATTACATCCAGAACTAGAGGTGTCGTGCAGCATTACTGGATCTACCTACCCATCTGTGGCAGGTTTCTTCCGGAGGATACTGGGCCGGGGGGATGAACCCTGGGCAGGAGCGCTGCTGCCAGCACTCTGGCTGTGTGTCGGCACCACAGTTGTTGGTGCTGGAGCAGCGCTGAACGGATTGCTGATAGGGTTGGCTACAATTGTGGCTCCGTCTGCCAACACCACGGCTGGAGGACAGGGAGGGGGTGGGAGAGAACAATGAAGAAAAGGACACAAAAGAAACATTACTAAAATGTCACTTAAGACAAAAACAATTAGACTACCAGAATTAGAGTGCCCGTGTTAGGACTGTCCAGTTTCAAGAAGGGAAGGGATGAACACAATGTTCATCTGCCTAAAAGCAGATGGCAAAGTGAGAGAGGTTACTAAGTCTACTGATGCATGATCAGTAACCATTTCTCTTTGCTTTATAATCATAATTACTAAAACATCAGATAAGATAAAGTACGTAGCATATTTCAAGAAATAATTTAGTTTTTGTGAAATATCATTGCCTCTCAACACCTAAAAAGGATACCAACAATCCTTAAAAATGATACATTAATTTTACAGCTTCATATACAACTCCAAAAAAAATCTTAAACAGAATGAGAACACTGTAATAAGGTGAATTTGCTCTCTCAACTTTATGGAGTGCTTTAACACATGCAAACGCATATTTGGCTGTTTATGTATATATTTCTTAATGTTTACAATGACTCTGACAGATAAATTACAAGCAATTCATGTTAAAAAAGGGAAATTAAGGCACAGAGAAATTAATCGAGACTACCTAACCAATATGTAGCAGAACCAGGATTTAAACCTAGTATCACTCTTTCCTCCATACCAACTTCCATGCAAAAACTCAAATTACCTGAAGTCTTTCCTTCAGGCTGTGGCTGCTGAGTACCCATTGGTGCAGGCTGAAGTCCCTGTGTGCTGATTGGGGTTGCTGAGTGAATTCCCTGTGTGCCCATTGGTGCTGGCTGTATTCCTGGAGTCCCGATGGGGGCTGGCTGTATCCCCTGTGTACTGATGGGTGCTGGCTGGATCCCTTGGATATGTCGAGCATGAGAAGCATCTACTGTCATCAACTGCATGGGGTTTAGGTGGACCGTGGATGCTACCCCAACACCAGTTTGAGCTGTGATGGCAGAGTTTGGAGCCTGAGCGGAAACTGAAAATGATGCAGAAAGTGACTACAAGAATGTCAGCTCTGATTAGACACAGTCCACATAAAGAGAAAAACACTAAAATGAAAACAGAATTTTCCACCCTAAAAGATCTAAATCCTCAGTTTTGTGGTTTTTTATTTTTAAGAAGGAGAGAGAGAATCCTCAGCAGATTCCACACCCAGCACAGAGTCCAATGTGGGGCTTGATCTCATGACCCTGAGATCGTGACCTGAGCTGGAATCAAGAGTTGGATGCTCAGCCAACTGAGTCACCCAGGTGCCCTAGTCGTCGTCTTCTTTTTTTTTTTTTTTTAAGATTTATTTATGAGAGAGAGCGAGAGAGAGAGTGAGCGAGTGCACACAAGTTGGGGGTGGGGAGTGGAGAGGGAGAGAGAATTTCAAGTAGACTCAGTACAGAGCACAGAGTCTGATCTGGGGCTCAATTTCAAAATCCCAAGATCATGACCCAAGCCAAAACCGAGTCAGATGCCCAAATGACTATACCACCCAGGTGCCCCATAAATCTTATTTTTTCCCTAAGCACTACATAAAGCTCTATATATTAGAGTTTTTTCCCCTCACTTCCTATCAGTTTGATATGATGTTGCTGCAGATTACTAGAAAGAGCATTAAAACAAGAAAAAATAAATCATCTATTAAATTCCAAATAGGAACAGGCAACTGTGCTAAATAAAACTTCTTTTTTTTTTTTCAATTTTTATTTATTTATGATAGTCACAGAGAGAGAGAGAGAGAGAGAGAGAGAGAGAGGCAGAGACATAGGCAGAGGGAGAAGCAGGCTCCATGCACCGGGAGCCCGATGTGGGATTCGATCCTAGGTCTCCAGGATCGCGCCCTGGGCCAAAGGCAGGCGCCAAACCGCTGCGCCACCCAGGGATCCCTAAATAAAACTTCTGAGATACATCCGTAACTCCCAGGTCAAGAACATTTACTCTAATTGATGGAACCACCATCACAGGTATTTCTGATATATGGCAACTATGAATTTGAACTTCCACATATCCACTGAAGAGAGAGAACAAACAAGTTTCCTTTTCACTACTGTATATATTAAAAACAAACTCAACAACAACAGAACTGAAAACAACAGTATTCCCAGGAATCAAAAAAGAATTTCTACTTATGGAAAGAATAATATAAATGATGTTTCTTCTCAGTCATCAAAACAATCCAGAAAAAGATATTTGTACCCCATATTCACTGAAACATTATTGACAATAGCCAGGATATCAAAACAACCCAAAGGGTCCACTGAGGGATAAATGGGTAGAGAGAATGGAATCTCTATCTACACACACACACACATACACACACACATAATTTAGCCTCAGAAAATTAAATCTTGCCACCCGTGACAACATGGATGAATCCTCAGGGCATTATGCTAAGTGAAATAAGCCAGACAAAGACAGAAAATCCCCAGTATGATCTCACTTATACATGGAATTTAAAAACAAATATAAACAAACCAAGTTCATAGATACAAAGAACAGACTGGTAGTTGCCAAAGGCAGGAAATGGGGGAGGGGGGTGGGAGACACAGGGAAGGGCATCAAAGATACAAACTGCCAGTTATAAAAGAAGTAAGACATGGGGATGTAATGTACAGCATGGTGACCATGGTTAACAATACTATATTGTACATCTGAAAGTTGCTAAGAGGATATTTCTTTAAGTTCTCATCACAAGAAAAAACAATTTGTAATTCTGTTGTCAATGGATGTTAACTAGACTTATGGTGATTTGATGACATACACAAATACCGTATCATTATGTTGTACCTCTGAAGCTAATATGTTTTTTTTTTTTAATTTTTATTTATTTATGATAGTCACAGAGAGAGAGAGAGGGGCGCAGAGACACAGGCAGAGGGAGAAGCAGGCTCCATGCACCGGGAGCCCGACGTGGGATTCGATCCCAGGTCTCCAGGATCGCGCCCTGGGCCAAAGGCAGGCACTAAACCGCTGTGCCACCCGGGGATCCCTGAAGCTAATATGTCAATGATACCTCAATTAAAAAAAAGGGGGAAACTATGTAATTTAAATTTTATAAACCATATAGCAGTTAAGAAAAGGTAAATTGTTATCACCAATGAGAAAATTACAATGAAATGTTAGCACATTTAAATTCATAAGACTGGGCAGCCCAGGTGGCTCAGCGGTTTAGCGCCTCCTTCAGTCCAGGGTGTGATCCTGAAGACCCAGGATCGAGTCCCATGTTGGGCTCCCTGCATGGAGCCTGCTTCTCCCTCTGCCTGTGTCTCTGCCTCTCTCTCTCTCTGTGTTTCTATGAATAAATAAATAAAATCTTCTAAAAAAAAATAAGTTCATAATGACTGCTACATTGCAATTCTTCCCTTGTTGTAAAGAAAGAAAGAAAAAGAAAAAAAAGAACTAACCCCCCCAAATTATTAGTTTCTTCTTAAGAAGTGAGTAAACCTTTGTTTCTCAGTAACAGTTGTGGGCACTTGCCTGAACATGCAGTCTAGTCACCACTCCAAGCCTTTCAAGATCCAATCTCATTCCATGTTCTGCATTCTTACTCACACTACACTCCTGCCAAAACCAAACTGCTCTGTTCCAAGCACATATTCTATGCTAATACTTTATTCACACACAGGAGAGTGCTCTCCCCAAATCCTACCCCATAGCTCTGTCTTGTGCATTGAGAGGTTTTCCAAATTTCACTTCCTTTAGGAAATCACTTCTGACCTCCAACCCTACCCTCTCAAGTGGAAATAACCTCTCTTAACTCAAAAGCAGGCTGGCTTTGCTTAAGCCTCTTTTACTGGAACTTGGCACTTCCTAGTAAGAGCTTGTCATGTCCTCTCTCCCTATGAGGCTCTAAGCTTATTCTAAGTGATCTGGTTAGAAGCCAACCTTACAAATAGAGCCTAACACAGAACTTTACATAGAACAACAGGGTTTCAATAAATATCTGAAATTACTAAATGCATGAATGAGGGTACCTGTGTGGCTCAGTTGGTTAAACATCTGCCTTAGGATCAGGTCCCTGCTGCTTAGGGGGAGTCTGCTTCTCCCTCTGCCCCTCCCCCTGCTCATATTCTCTAATAAATAAAATCTTAGAAAAAAAAATAAATGCATGAATGAAAAAATGAATGGAGTGGAAAACATCTCTGAAACAAGTGAAATTTCAGGAACAATTTGAGAGGATCAGTTACTTGCAAACTATACAGCTTATGCATATATATTCATACTTACATGTTTATATCTATATCTAATAACCAACAAGATTCGATCTTTATAAGTAACCAGAATCCATGAACAAATTGGTTTAATTTATCATAAACTATGTATTACAGTAATCTCATATTTGGCCTATTATATATATACAAATTTTCCTGTCCTCTCTGATTTGAAAACATCTGCTTTAAAATCATTCAAAAGGAGCTACTTGAAAACAGAAGATTGTAAGCTGGTTAAAAAAAATCACTTCTTTAGTTGCATCCATGCATGCAAAGATCCACATGTCTGAGAAGTAACACATTTCCCATCATCTGCACCAACAATGATGGTATTGGTATTGGAAGAAATAAACTGCTGTTGACTGGATTATTCATTTTTCTGTGTTCCTATCTATCAGGACTACTGTAGTGGTGAAAGAAGTCACTTGGAAAAAATAATAATGTAGTGAAACAGATGGTTGGCAGGATCCCCAATACTTCTGACGGTGCTCTTACAATGGATTTTTACAAATAAATGTTTATATAAAATGATAGTGTCTGCATAGACTGTTCAGCTGAAGAGAGACTCTGCAGGTATTTTTCAGCTGAATAGTATTCAGAGAAATACATATTGGTCATGAGTTACCTTCCCCAGAAAGGCAACATGACTGCATTGTTATAGAAGTATCAACTGCCTGAGGAAGATTAATGAACCTGAAGAAGTGCTGTTACTGACAGCTGAGAATTTTCAACAATTAGTGTAACACACATACACACACATACATGAAATTTACTTAATTGTTAACATGGTTCAACCATACTTTTTGCATCCTACTTTTGGCAATAATTAATTAAACATGGTTTTATCTTTATAGGACTGTTAATAAAGAACAGTTATATGTTTCCTTTAAAAAGATGTTATTAATCTGATGTACAGAAAATATGATAGAAAACTCAGAATAATTCATCAGCTATTTCCCCACATTACAATAAACCTTGGGAGGGGCGCCTAGATAGTGTTCAATTGGTTAAATGTCTGACTCTTGGTTTTGGCTCAGGTGGTAATCTCAGAGTTGTGAGATCAAATCCTGTGTCTGGCTCCATGTTCAGCATGGAGTCTGCTTGAGACTCTGCCTCTCCCCCTGCCCCCACCCTCACTCTCTCTCTCTCTCAAATAAATAAATCTTAAAAAAATTAATAAATAAGCCTTGGGGAAAGTTCTGTGGAAAAAAAACAAAAACAAAAAACCCAATGCAGATATTGAGGAATCTGTCTGCAAAGCTATTTAAATACCTTAATATTTGGAAGTTTTAGACCAGCGTTGTCCAATGGAAACATAAATCATATGTGCAATTATAAATTTTCCAATAGCCATATTAATAAAGTAAAAAGCAGGACAAATTAATTTTAATGATATTCTTTAACTCAATATATTTCAAATATTACAATTTCAAAATATAATCGTTATAAAAATAATTAGTAAGCTACTTTACATCCTCTTTTCCATACTGTTATTATAAAAATTCAGGATATGTTTTACTAATAAAACACATTTCAAATCAGATACTGAGTTCAATTTTTATTAGAAATATTTTATTTGTATTTTGATTCAATACAATCTACAATTTTGAAACAGTTTCATAATCACTAAGTTGTTCCAAACATATTAAAAAATTCTCTAATTTGAATTAAGTTAAACAAAACAAAACCAATCAGTTTTTCATTTGTGCCAGGTCCCCCTTTAAGTACTCAATGGCTTGATGGAGCCCTGGCTGCAGTGATGGATCACACAGAAGGGCAATGCCCACAATCTGGGCAATCTGCCTCTCTTATGCCTAAAGTGAGTTGAGAGTCTCATAGGAAAAGAAAACACAAACTGTGAAGAGTAAGCGCTGTTTTTTCTGGATTGGCAAAAAGAACACTATAACTCGGGATGCTAAGTGTTGAGCAGAACTGGACTAATATTAAAAACACAACATATCACAAAACAGAAGCCCCATTAAAGTACAGGTTTTATCATTTTAACTGTACTGCCACTTCAAAGTATAACAAATTGGTAAATCATCATCCTCAGGGTGGGATAAAAACCATACAAATATACTAATAAGTGGATAGATCATAGAGATGTGATCTAAAACCTTAAAGCTTCAGATTTTAACCTTATCTGAATCTGAAGATAGAAGGTAGTTAAATCCATACTACAAATACCCACTCATCAATTTTGATCTCTTTGCTTGCAAAAATTGGAATTTTAAAAGTCCTCCTAATAGCAGGGCTCATACCTGGATATTGTCGGATGGTGGACACAGAGCTGGTGATTGGGGTGTACGTGTGCGCAGCCAGTGGGTATGCAGAAGGTGGGTATGTTGGCAAAAAGTACTGGAACTGAACAGGAACAGATGGTCTATAGATGGAAGACAGATAATATGAAGCAAAACAGGTCTATTTTCTTCTTCATTTTCAAATGATCCTATCCTCCAGATCCTCTTCACAACCTTATATGTCATGCCAACATTTCCTCAATTGTGTCCCAAAATAAACTGTTAGATCAAAGGACACACTTGAAGAGAGAGTAGTTTTTTTAAATGGGTATTTTAAATAACTACATCAATAAACATAAAAACACACACAGTAACAATGACCAAAGCTGACTCAAGAAAACTTAGTAATCAAAGGTTTTCTCTGCTAAATTCCACTTGAAAGACTCTAAGTTTACACTGTTTTTATTGGCAAATCTTATCAAACACGTGTAAAACAGATTAACATAAACTTATACAAACTGATTCAGAAACCAGAAAGAGAAGAAACAAGATCTAATTTAACCAACACCGAAACTGGATAGGGAGAATAGGAGAAAAAATTATAAACAAATCTCATTCTCTACATCAATGTAAAAATTTCTAAATAAAATGGAATTAAGTACTGTATAAAACAAAATACATCATGATCAGATACAGTTTACCACAGGAAGAATGATTCAATATGAAAATTTCTATGAATGTTTTAGATCCTATTAAAATATTAAAAGAATCCTTTGAAATATCACAAAAGATATACAAAATTATTTAATAGAAATTAACATAATACTATATGTTAACTATACTAGAATTAAAGAAAAACTACTTCCCCCTTCCAATTTTTGATAGCATTCAATACTTATTCATATTATAAATACCTGAAAAATAGGAATGGGAAAAAACTCCATTCCTCAATTTGAAAACAGCCAACTACTAAAATCTATACTGAAATTTCCCAAGAATTCCCATTCCCAAGAATTCCCATTCAGGAATAAGATAAGAATGTTCACTATCTCTGGTCTATTCAACATCACATTGGAAGATCAGGAACAAGAAAAACACAAGTATGCAAAATGGAAATGAAAAAAATCACTCATCCATCAAAAAAACTGTCCTTTTTTTGTAGACAAACACCTACATAGGAAATCCAAGAGAATCTATAAACTTTTAGGCCTGTTAGGTGTGTTGAGCAAGGAGAGTGGACACAAAGACCAGTATATTAAAACCTATAAGGATTCCTACACACGATAATACTCAAACAAGAACATTTAAACATGGGGCGCCTGAGTGGCTCAGTTGGTTAAGCTTCTGCCTTCAGCTTAGGTCATGATCTCATTCTCTGTGAATGAGCTCTATGTTGGGCCCCCTGCTCAGTGGGGAGTCTGCTTCTACGTCTCCCTATACCCTTCCCCCTGTTTATGCTCTCTCTCTCAAATAAATAAAATGTTAAAAAAAAAAAAAAGAACATTTAAAAACGATCCAATTCTGAACTTCATATGCACTATACCGGGTTCTCACTAAGGGAGAAGAGATACAAATATGGAATGGGGAAGGTAATGGGGTTATACTAGAAGTATCAGCATGTCCTAAAAAGTTTTTTTTTTTTTTTAAAGATCTATTTATTCTAGAAAAAGTGAAAGAGTGAGTGTGCAAGCAGGGGAGGGGTAAAGGGAGAGGAAGAGAATCTCAAGTAGGCTCCCCACTCAAGCATGGAGATTGAGGAGGGGCTTGATCCCATGCCCCCGGGATCATGACCTGAGCCAAAACCAAGAGTCAGACACTTCACTGAGTGAGCCACCCAGGCACCCCTTAAGAGTTTTTATTACATCGCATACTTCCTATCTCTGCCTGCTAAAAGAGCCTGGAAAAAATGACAATCAGGTAGCAATGAACAGAGCTAAAGCCTAGATCCTGGTTTCTAACTGATAAAAAGGAACCAGGGTTCCCTGGAGAAATGGTAGATTACAGGCTCAGACAATGTGCAGGAGGAGCTTGGAGTATGCTTGCAGTGGGAAGTAAGGTAGGGCTACAATATTTGGGTCACGGAAAACCCACAGGAAATGGTCTGAAGAAGCTCCCAGAGATGATCTGAGCATCAAAATAGATGACAATAATGGATTATAATAATAAACTAAATCCATGAGCCCACACTCATTTAAAATTAAAATACATGGGGATAGATAAAATTTATTTACATAATTTATTACACTTATACCAACTGATGAGTGTGGAAGAAATGATAGAAAAAAAAGTCACTGTTTTGCAACCATCATACTGCAACCATCAACTTGATTCAGTGAAGAATCCTCAATAGATGCTAACACCACTGAGTGACAGGTTATTGAGGAATAGGGTATTTATAGTCTCAAACTATTTCCACACATTAGTGGTTTACAAAGGAGAAAAATATATCTTTATAGCAAAAATCTGGCAAATATCACTTTCACTAGGTAATTAGTGCTGACTTGGCTAACAATGGGACATAGGGGTGGCATGAGCTCTCTGATATAATAACAGTGAGAAGAATGTATCACTTAAGTGGTATTTGCTTCAAAAATGTACAACCTGAATCTAACTATGTACAACCTGAATCTAACTATGAGGAAACAATCGAACAAGCTTGAACTGAAGAATATTCTACAAAAACAACTGGCCTATCTATACTCTTAAAAAAATGTCACTATATGAAAGGGAATGGAAGGCTAAAGAATCATTTTAGAAACTGCGCTGTGGTTAACGAGAAGGCCTTTGTTCTCTGGGGATGAAAATGAAGGTCATGTCACTGCAACCCATACTCTCAAATCAGCTCAAAATCAATCAAACACAGAAATACACCAAACAAAGAAGCAGATACCAGCAGAACATCCATCAAAAGAAGAATGGCTAAATAAATAAACATAGCATATTTTCATAAAACAAAACAAAAAAAATACAATTATTTTCAGGAGGAAATCTGAAAAGAAGTATATGTATACTATATTTATGGGACATTTTGTGTTACTGAAAAATCAAAACAATTAATGACATAATGAGGTAGTGTAACTGGCACATTCCCTCCTACCTATTGTCACTTCGGGTTTCCATGGCCACAGGATTTGGAGAGGCCCGATGACCTGAAATGGGAATCAGGCTACTCCTCTCCGCAGGGTAATCAGGCTGGATCCGAGGAGAAGTATGTGTGATCTGCTGGGGCACCACCTTAGCTACAAATGCAAAATCCAATCACATTACCTCTCATAAGCTTTTATTGGCATGCCAAAACATTTTTTGGCCAGCAACAATCTTAAGAATGCAAACAGTAATAAAAAGCCTGGATCTTTAGTTTTAATCAAAATAAAAAAGGAAAGATAAGTACACATAAGGTTCAACTGAATTATTTCAATCCAATAATCCACTGATACATTCATACTGTTATTTGTAAAAGCAGGGTTCAACATCAATTCTTTAACAAAAATACCAGAAATCAGGCTCTTTTTCCCTGATGTGGCTTTCTGGAGACCTTTTTTAAAAAGGAGAAACATTTTTAATTAAAAAAAAAAAATTCAACAAAATTTTGAATACTAACATGGCAAAGACCTTATTAGTGTTTACTCCAGGGACCATAGCTAATTAGTAATGAGTCATTTTAATTTCCAAGTCTCGGTTTCCTCATCTGTGGGAAGGCCTTCTTCAGATAATCTTTTTATTTTTAAAATCCTTTCAATGTCTTGTGATTTTCCATAATACTTTATAGTAGACTCAAAATGACTATAAGAGTTTTCAAATCTAACCCGAGACTCAACTTTGCTTTCCTCTAGCATTTGCAATCAAGTTTTGTTTAGAAGGTACAGCTGAACTGGGACATACTTTACTGGTCTCACAGACCTAATTAACTCTGTGGGAGAATTTGGAAAGAAAAGCCGTGATCTACATTAGATATATAGAGGGACAGCTACCATCTGTGTAAGACCCAAGTTACGCAATAACAGGTCCTTAAACACTGGAGCTAGGATGATGCCATCACATTACCCAAACTGCAGTGCACTGAACACCAAAGGTAAAGCCCACAATGATTCCCAGCTATTTCCTGAGGGAGGCAGCTAGAGAAGTTTCTGCAGATGATAGCTGGGATGCCCAATTCGACCACTGATGATGACTTCTATTGGCTAAGGCAGAAGAAGCTGTCCTGACACATTTTCCATCAGTAGTAAGCAGAGGAGGAGTTGAGTGGGAAGCAATGAAGCCTTGTTTCTCCACTGTGCTCATAAAAGGTGGGAGAAAAGAACGTTCCCAATAGGAATGCAGCTGTCATTTGGGAGAGTGGCTAACTACTGGTCGGTAAACCACACACATGAATTTATATCTGTATCTTTTTTTCTAATTAAAAAAAGTCACACATTACCAATTATTTTTAAAAAAAGACCTAAGTTGAACATAATGCCACCTCCAAAGATGATCCCTGTTTTCTGAATGCTATGATCATCTGATTCTGCTTTTCAGAATTCTGATACCACTATCATATGTAGTATGGAGAGTATGGAGAAAACAAAGATGGTATTGGAAATGAACCTTTATTACAGGCAAAACCAAAAAAAAATAAAAAGAAAATAAAGGCAAAACCTCTATGCTCATGGTTAATCAGTCTTTTTTCCCCCTGACTCAACACATTCCTATTAGTAAAAATGGCTGAATTCAACATTTAATCTCACCTGGAGAAAGCAAGTGTTACTTGGAAAAAGCTGCTTAGGTGATTTTAATATATCCCCTAAACTGTCCCTTGAAAATCAATGCTCTACAGTTAGTATCAGGTTTTCTTTCTCAACTGAGGTACCTTTGTACAGGGATGCTATAGTGATGTAAAAAGAAGTATTTGATTTAGTATAAAAGAAGAAAAGAAAACCAGAGCTTAGCCTGATGGAACTTAGACAAAATTTATCCCATTAAGTGGCGGAGGTTAAATCTACTTGGACACTTCTGTCAAGTGATTTTCATATTTAGAATTTAGCAAATGGTTAAAACTCAAAAATAAAAATAAAAAAAAAACAACAACAAAAACAAACAAACAAACCCCTCATAAATAGAATAGCTGGGAGTTATATAATACAATACCGTAACTTAAGACAGGTAAAAAGTTGATAGTTGTAGCCCAATGAATACACATACTCCTGTCTCTTGGTACTCGGGAGTTTACTTCCACAGTGCGATTGCTCAACAAGATACAGTGACATTAATAAGAACTAATCTCTAAGTATTTACAGAGAGGATTCAAGAGGAGACCAGAGAGCCCTCCTATAGGGTACACCGCTTTCTCTTTACTGGTCTAATTTTCCTCATAGCTATAGATACGCCAGTGAGGCTGTTGACTATAAAAATGGCAAGAACAAGCCTGGCTCTGTCATTATAATGCTCAGGATAACTGATGACACTGTTAGACACAGCCAGAAAATGGTGTGAAGTGACAGTATGGAACAAGCAACAATCTTTTTCAACAAAAATACATCAGTGCTAAAATCACACACACACTCCCACCCTCTACCCCACTCTTCTTTTCACAGGAGGGAATTAGCCCTCAGGGGGGTATGAAAGAAGAATGCTCTTTTCGATGCCAAGGTGCAGTGAGTGGTTACATGAGAAAGAGCCAACAGCAGTGTTTTCACTGCTAAAACCCTACTATGGGGGCAGCCCTGGTGGCTTAGCGGTTTGGTGCCGCCTTCGGCCCGGGGCGTGATCCTGGGGATCCAGGATCGAGTCCCGCGTTGGGCTCAGTGCATGGAGCCTGCTTCTCCCTCTGCCTGTGTCTCTGCCTCTCTCTCTCTCTCTCTCTCTCTGTGTCTCTCATGAATAAATAAATAAAATCTTAAAAAAATAATAATAAAAAAATAAAACCCTATTATGGGGCTAGTTCCAATTTAAGGACAGATGTGGCTGAGTTATCTAAGAGGAGGAAGGGCTTCCTGGGTCCTGCCATCATTATGGAAGTGTCCTCCAAGTTTGTGCAGAGGGATGTGAAGCTGTCTTACATGGGAAAGAGGGAGGGAGGGAAAGAAGGAAGGGAAGGAAGGAAGGGAAGGAAGGAAGGGAAGGAAGGGAAGGAAGGGAAGGAAGGGAAGGAAGGGAAGGAAGGAAGGGAAGGAAGGGAAGGAAGGAAGGGAAGGAAGGGAAGGAAGGGAAGGAAGGAAGGGAAGGAAGGGAAGGAAGGGAAGGAAGGAAGGGAAGGAAGGGAAGGAAGGGAAGGAAGGGAAGGAAGGGAAGGAAGGAAGGAAGGAAGGGAAGGAAGGGAAGGAAGGAAGGAAGGAAGGAAGGAAGGAATGAATTACCTACCTGCAGGTAAGGTAGATTTCTGACAGTTAAGTATGTCAGTGTATCATTTTACAAAATGCACTCTTCTAAAATGGTATGAAAAATATGGCATGGGCGCTTGGGTGGCTCAGTCAGTTAAGTGTCTGCCTTTGGCTCAGGTCATGATCCCAGGCCACTGGGATGGAGTCCTGGGTCAGGCTCCTTACTCAGTGGAGAACCTGTTTCTCCTTTGCCCTCTGCCTGCTGTTCCCCTGGATTGTTCTCTCTCCCAAATAAAATCTTAAAAAAAAAAAAAAAATATATATATATATATATATATCAGCTTTCCTACGTCTCTGGGAGTAACCAGTAAGATGACATGCTAAAATACAACCAAGGTAAAGCTAGCACCAGAGACTAAACCTGGGGCTTGTGAATTAAAGAGAACAATGCTCTGCCTCAGAGGCCAGACTCTGCTTTGGAAGATGTGACTGAGATATCAGCCCCTAGGCGAGGGGTTGGCAACCTGTGGGCAAATTCTGCCTGATGCCTGTTCTTGTATGGCCCATGAACTATTATGTGGGTTCATACTATGAAGTAGTTGGAGGGAAAAATCAAAAGAACACTTCATGACACATGAAAATGATATGAAATCCAAATGTCTATGTCCATAAAAAGTTCTACTGAAATACAGCCATGCTCATTTGTTTATATGTTATCCACAGTTCAGCAGTTGTGACACAGACCTATGAGGCCTACAAAGCCTAAAATATTTACTCTCTGACCCTCCAGAGAAAGGTTGTCAATCCCTGCTCTTAATGACTGATGTCTGGCTGCCAGAAACTTTTCAAAGATTTTTAAAAAATATTTATTTATTGATTGATTGATATTTAAAACATGTATTTAAAAGGAGAAAAAACAAAGCCTATAAGAAACTTTACGATATTCGTGAAATATCCTGAGGTCAGATGAGAGTCAGATGAGAACCTAATGAGAACCTAGGGTAATATCAGCCTGAGGGTTATCCCCTGTCCTGCTTTGCATCACTCCAGAGATTTTTCCTGAACAATCCATCAGTCTACAAGTTCTCTTCATTCCAGATCCTTGCTTCTTTCTTGCTTTATCTGTGGATCTCATCTAACTATGTCAGTGAAGTTAACTTACTTCTTTAAAAGACATATAGGAGAGATAAAATCTGATGAATGAGGAGTCAAAGTTGTGTTAAAATAATGTTAACTTTCAGCTCTCTTTTCCCGACTATGGTCAATGCCAAGTCTGTATGACAAATATACTAAAAATGAAATTCAGTGTTGCTTTGAAAATCAACAATTTAAAAAAAACACACCCCAATACTAGGCCTCTATATGAAGACCTCATCAGAAGGGTTGAAAAATCCCTTTTAAGTGCTTTGTGAAGGCTGAAGGACACTTACCAACTGGGATGTTTGAGGTGGTCACAGCAGTAGCATGGGATGAATGTGACGGCATTGTCATGGTAACAATTGTACTCGTGGGTGCTTGTGTGTGTGACACAGATCCTGAAATGGGAGAAAAAAAGTTTTTAACAATGGCCTCTACACACACTAAAGATTCTCAAAAACCTGAGAAAAGCTCTTGGGAAAAAGATAATTCTTCTAGCCTATTCTTTTTCTCTGACTGAAGCTGAGAAATGAAAAATTAGCTTACCACTCATGCCTCACACTTCCTAGCAGGAAGAGCAGGGTTGCTGACTTACCGGCCGTGGTTGCCGAAGGAATGGTGTTGGTTGCCAAAATAGGTGCTACTGTCGCTGCGGCTACTGGTGTGCCAGTACTGAAGATAGTTTTCTGTGGGGAAGACATTCCACAACAACACAGTTATCAGTAAGAACATTCTCACCTTGGTCCAATTTAAGAGCAATTACTGCCTTCAACACTGCAAGTTTTGCACAATTCCGGTTTTAACCCAGAGCCTCCACAGACGGTTTCACCTCTGGTTTTACCTGCGCCATGGTATGTAGCTGTTGTTTTGGCGTCCCTAACGCAGGGTGAGATGGCAGTGTGATTCTTGTTGTTACATCCCGTGACTGGGCAGGACGCTGAATACTAATTGCTGCAGATGGTGGATGCTGGATAGACAAAGTTGGCCGACTGAAAAAGACGGAAAAGACATGATTTTTCTCTTGCCTCTAGACACAATGCAGGCAGTCAAAGCCATTTACTATCTTGGACCATCGTCATACAGTTCTGTTTCTTAGGTCTGTAAGATCCATGAGTGAATCAATGAAGTAAATGGCTTGTCGGGTTTCTCTCCTAAAAAGTCTTGTAAACCTTATTTTCAAAGGTATCAATATGTGCCAAGAACCGAATCAATGAAACCTTAGTCATTTTCAGCACTCTCAGGGTAGTTAACCAACACTCTAGGACAATCCTGAGTAAAAATTATTATAGCCTATATGCTTCATTATGTAAACAAAGCTGGAGATACACACTAAGGTTTTCACATTATGAGGATTACAGACAATCCTGATTAAGAGCACCCTACCCCATGGCCCCCAAAGCACTAAGCTGCTCCCAATATCCTATTTTTTCTTCAAAAGTTAGTTATGATTATTTAATGATTAAAAGGGAATATCGATACAGAAAGCATGTCAAATTAACTGGCAGCAAGCTATTGAAATTACAACAGTGGCATGAAACGGTGACATTTTAACAAAGTTGGCACCTCAAGTCAGAGGGGGAAGAATGGACTATTTAATAAATGTTGGGAAGCCTATGTAAGTAACCCTTTGGAAAAAATAAAATTGGATCCATGCTTCATGCATTACCACACCAGGATAAATAAGAGGATCAATGATTTTATAGCAAACTAAAAAGTATATGAAGAAAAGACAAGAATTATTTTATAACTTCAGAGTGGAAGAGAGCTTTTTAATGACAAAAGCTTTCAAAGTTCAAAAGCTAGGAAAGATTAAAAAAACTTGACTCTGTGAACAAATAAGCAAACCTACATAGTAAAACACACTACAAGCACAGTCAAAATACTCATAAATGAAAGTGTAATCTTTATGTACTAGGAGCTCCTTGCAGTCAACGAGAAAAATAACAGCCCAATAAAAAAGCAAAGGATATGAGTAGCCAGTTCACTAAACGGAAAACACAAGTGGCCCCTTAACAAAGAAAAAATGCTCACTCCCACTCATAGGAAAAGAAATACAATTTCAAATACACTGAGGGTAGCCCGGGTGGCTCAGCGGTTTAGCACCAACTTTGGCCCTGGGCGTGATCCTGGAGACCCGGGATCGAGTCCCACACCGGGCTCCCTGCATGGAGCCTGCTTCTCCTTCTGCCTGTTTCTGCCTCTCTCTGTCTCTCATGAATAAATAAATAAATAAAATCTTAAAAAAAAATACACTGAGATGTCACTGTTCACCTATCAGATTGGCAAAAATCCAAAAAATGGATATCATACTGTTGTTCAAGCTGGAAGGAAACAGGCACTTCTAAGCATTCCAGAGGGAGAGCAAAGGAAGGCAACTAGTATGTATCAAAAGTGTAACTGCATATACTCTCTGACTTACTTTCGGGAATTTATCCTACCGGTGTTCTTATATACACAGATAATGACTAAAGTATAAGGTTATTTTCACTGCAATATTTACTTAAGATAGTAAAGTAATGGAAACACCTTCAAACCCATTCACATATATTGTACTGCTACTAAAAGAACAATGAAATGGGAAACTTTTTTTAAAAATTTAAATTCAATTAGCCAACATATAGCACATCATTAGTTTCAGATTCAGTTTTCAATAATTCATCAGCTGCACCCAGTGCTCATCCCATCACGTGCCCTCCTTAATACTCATTACCTGGTTACCCCATCCCCTGATTCACCTCCCCTTCAGCAACCCTCAGTTTGTTTCCCAGAGGTAAGAGTCTCTTATGGTTTGTGACCCTGATTTTTTTCTATTCAGTTTTCCCTCCTTACCCTTATGGTCCTCTGTACTATTTCTTATATTCTGCATATGAGTGAAACCACATAATTGTCTTTCTCGGACTTCTTTCAGCATAATTCCCTCCAGTTCCATCCATATCAATGTAAATGGTAATGTAAATGGTATTTCATCCCTTCTGATGGCTGAGCAGTTTTCCACTGTGTGTATGTGTGTGTGTAAAACTTCTTTATTCATTGATCTGTTGAAGAACATTCTGGACTCCTTCCACAGTTTGGCTACTGTGGACATTGCTGCTATGAACATTGGGGTGCAGGTGCCCTTTGTTTCACTGTATTTGTATCTTCAGGGTAAATACCCAGTAGTGCAATTGTTGGGTCATCAGGTAACTCTATGTTTAACTTTTTGAGGAACCTCCATACTGCTTTCAAGAGTGGCTGTACCAGATTGCATTCCCAACAGTGTAGGAATGTTCCTTTTCTCCACATTCTTGCCAACATGTTTCCTGTCTCTCTTTTCTTTTCTTTTTTTTTTTTTTTTTTAAAGATTTTATTTATTTATTCACGAGAGACCAGAGAGAGAGATAGAGGCAGAGACACGGACAGAAGTAGAAACAGGCTCCATGCAGGGAGTCTGACATGGGACTCGATCCTGGGTCTCCAGGATCATGCCTTGGGCTGAAGGTGGTGCTAAACCGCTGAGCCACCAGGGCCGCCCTGTTTCCTGTCTTTTTAATTTTAGCCATTCTAATTGTTGTAAAGAGGTATTTCATTGTGGTTTTGATTTCTACTTCCCTGATGACAAATGGGGAGCATTTTTTCATTTGTCTGTTGACCATTTGCATGTCTTCTTTGGAGAAATGTCTGTTCATATCTTCTGCCCATTTCTTGACTGGATTATGAGGCTTTTGGGTGTTGAGTTTGAGAAGTTCTTTATAGATCTTGAATACTAACCCTTTATCTGATATGTCATTTGCAAATATTTTCTCCTTTTCTGTAGGTTGCCTTTTAGTTTTGTTGACGGTTTCCTTTGCTGTGCAGCTTTTTATCGTAATTAAGTTCCAGTACTTCATTTTTGCCTTTGTTTCCCTTGCCTTTAGAGACGTGTCTTACAAGAAGTTGCTGTGGCCTAGGTCAAAAAGGTTGCTGCCTGTGTTCTCCTCTAGGATTTTGATGGATTCCTGTCTCACATTTAGGTCTCCCATCCCTTTTGAGTTTATATTTGTATATGGTTTAAGAGAATAGTCCAGTTTCATTCTTCTGCATTTGGCTATCCAATTTTCCCAGCACCATTTATTGAAGAGATGGTCTTTTTTCCATTGGATATTCTTTCCTACTTTGTAAAGTATTAGCTGACCATAGAGTTGAGGGTCCATTTCTGGGTTCTCAAAATGGGAAACTTTCTTTCTTTCTTTTTTTTTTTTTTTGAAACTTTCAATACATGCTGTTATATTTAAAGTAAAGAGAATTTATGAATTAATTGAGTAAAAAGGATAAAAGAAAGAACTGCATTTGAATCTGACTATATTTAATGAACACTGGAAGGACATCCAATTAGTTACTACCAGGTAATTTAGAAAGGCAAAAGGGAAGGAACCTGGACAATGGTGGATGGGGGACAGAGAAGAGAGTGACACCCCTTACTACACACCTTTTTATGCTTTTATGTTTTGGAACCATGCAAATACAAATTAAAAAGAAGAAACAGGTAAGCTGAGCTGTTGAGGGTAAAAACTTGACTGGAACAGCACATGTCCAAACTAAGCAATGGTTTCATTATAAGGATTCTCTCTCAAAACAGACATGGCTGGATTATCAGTGAATAAAGTGTTCAAATGGAATGAAGGATGGTTTTCTCTCTGAAGAAAAACTAAATGCCTTATCATTCGAATTCAAAGGAAAGCTGAAAAACTGGCTAGATAAAACTATGCAACTTGGTGGAACTCATTGAGAAAGCCTGCTACTAGAGACTGGATTTTTCTGTTTTCCAGAATGAGCCATTTTCAAAGGCCCATTCCCTATGTTCACCCAAAATGTAAAGGACCTTGAAAGATTTCCCCTATGTGACTCACATCATATTCTCAAGTCAGAAAAAAAAAAAAATCTAGAAACATAAAAACCTGGATGATCCTAAAAGGTCCTTTGGTCACTCATTTTAAGTCTACTATGCCTCTTCCACTAATCATTCTAAGAAGGTGGGAATGAGGAATGGATGTTCCCTGATAGTTTAAATGACCACTTTGAGATTTTGTTTAGGTTTCATTTTCTCTCTCCATATTATGGTAGAATCCAATTTTTATTATGAATAAATGCCCAAAGGTTATATCCAGAAACACAAAGAAAAATACAAGCTCTGTGGCTATTCCACAGTTAGCCTTATCAGTCACCACCTGAGAAGTAGCATACTGGTTAAGATTATTGGACTAGATTAGCTTGTAGATGGTAGGCTGCTTCTGACCAGAATCTCTACTATCACAACTGAGAGTTCAAGTACTTCCGTGGCTCCTAAAATTACTGAAGATGACCATTACACCAGTTGTCGTGGGAATCCAAATGCATGCTGCAGCGTCACACATTTGGTACAATCCCTGTGGGATCAGCCTGTGGCAAATGGAGACTCAGACCTTGCTCAAAGTAACAGGATTCTGACCACTACTGGTCCAGGCAATGAACAGTAATTAGGACTTTGTTTTGCAGTCTGGCTTCTTTTCTGTATGCCTTTCACATTCTCTTCAAAGGTGACTTTAGAATAACATGAGAAGGATGGGTATTTGCTGACACAGAGCAAATGCATAAACTTGTCACTGCAGTTATGAGGATGTCTCTGCAGCTTTACCAGGTAAAAATACATTTTGGAGACTAGAGTTTTAATAGTTGACAACCTAATACATGGACCACAGTGAGTGCTGTGTAAGACACCTGCACCCAGCACTTACAATAAAAACCATTCCAAGAAAAAAAAAAAAAAAAAAAAAAAAAAACCATTCCAAGAGATACATGTATATATGATTAAGATAATGACAAAATTTAGGACAGATGAACTTAAATATAAAAATAATTTTGAAGAGCCTCATAACAAAAAATAATGACAACATTCAAATCATCAGGAAAGGGTCTCCTCAATTCACCTTAAATATATTCCTATTGAAGACGTCTGGCTCATACAGAAAATACCTAAAAAAAGAATATATTAAGTATTTAAATACATTTTTAAAGTGCTTTTGACAGCACAGACTATAGTACATGGTAGTCTTTGACTTTCATTTACCCTTAATAGAAAAAAACCCCAAACGTTTCTATAATGTATATTACATTTTAATTCCTTTACATATATTAATATATAAGTACTCCTTATAATGACCTGTAAGGTAGATAATATTATTTCCATTTTCTCTTTTCCCCCAAAGATTTATTCATTTATTTGAGAGAGAGAGAAAGTATGTATGCAAAAGCACAGGAGGAGCAGAGAGGGAGAGAGATTAAGCAGATTCCTCGCTGAGCATGGAGCCCGATGCAGGGCTTGATCCCAGGATCCTGAGATCATGACTTGAGCCAAAACCAAGAGTTAGACACTGAACTGATTGAGCCACCCAGGCATTGCCATTTTCTAGGTAGGGAAATTGAGGCATTTACTCTTTGGCTTAGTACTCCACTTCTGCAAACAGACCTTGAAAGTATACCATCACAAACATGCAATAGCATATGCCAAAATGTCCATCAGTACATCTATAAGCTGGGGTACAACACAGCTAAAAGTATTGACTTGGAGTCATCTTCCGAATATATTAAGAGAAAAATGCAAGGTACAGAAAAGTACATATAAATGCAACAAAAGAATGGAAACAAAGAAAATGTATGTGTTTATCTGTGTGTGTGTGTACTTCATAAAAAGAAACTCTGAGAAACCAAATCAGGGAATAGTAAAATGGTGACTGACCAAAAGCAGATGGCAACTTGGGTGGGGACAGGGTCACTTGTTAGTCCATCTTTTTGTATAGCTTTGATTTTTGAACTAAATAACTTTTTTACATGTTTTTTAAAAAGTTTAATCTCGAAGTACTAAATTAAAAACAAATTTAGACAAATAATCCTATGTATTAAATTATAATGAACACACACTTAAAAGATAACCAAAAAACTAGGAACAGGTTATCTTAGAATGCAAAAGAATAAGAACGTGGGAAAAGGGTATCCGAGGGACAGAGAGGACAGTGATTCTCCTCACTGTTTACCTTTTCATATATTTATATTTCAAAAATATGTGAATGTAAATTAAGAGAAAATGTTACTATATATTCCACAGAGAAAACAATCACTTCAAGGGATCTTTGAATACATTCCTACTCCATTTAGTGGGATCTAGTTCGAAGACAAAAAAAACTGGGAAGGTGTCTTAAACTTCACTCAGTCTTATTGTTAGTTTAATCTACAGAAAATAAGAAGTTAAGACATGTGAACTTGGGACTCTGAATTGTTACTTTGAAACTTTTTTTTTTCTTTTAACATTACTGATCCAAACCTCAAGCAGTTATGTGTTAATGTCTTGAGGACACACAAGGTGAAAGAGAAAGGATGTACAAATAAAAAACTGTAGAAAGAATAAACCTATAATGTTAAATTTCAGTTGGAAATATCAGTATGAAGACATGACTTTGTTTACTATATTGATTACCTCTGTCCACAGAAAGAGTCCAAAGGCAATAATACCCCAAGAGCAATGTGTACCACTAGCTCCCAGATCTTGGGTTCTAATTACCATTCTCCACTAAAAAGAACCAAGAATCTTTGGAGAAATGGCTGATTTCAAAACTAGGAAAGCAGAAAAATAAAAAATGGCCTCATTTATCATGTACCAAAAAGAAGAAAGTACTCAAAAGTCCAAGAGGAGTTATCAAAATGACACTCAAGCCAGTTTGAAGGCGTTCTTACTAGCCAAATCTGAGGCAACTGGGAAAAAAAGGATTTTCATTAAAATACACCTGAATCGATAATGGCAATTCTGCCCTGCCCTAAAAAGATCAGAGATTAAGCAGGGTCCGTCAGATAGAAAGTGCTCCCAAGTTTATTGTCTTAAGTATACTCTTTCTCATACTGATGAGATTTTCTTTGATGGCCTCAATTTAGAAACTTCACCAACACGAAAATATGGGATTAATTTATAATGAGTGAACTTGTGACTATCCTCCAGGGTTGAGCTGGATCTCAAGAAGTCAAAGAAGTTTTACTTCTTTAGAGCAAGGACAAAAGTACTGCAGGCAAAGACCGCCGGTTTGGGATTTTCTCTTACTCTCACAAACAGTAGCAAAACAAAAAGGAATGCAGTCTCCATCTTTGGCTACACTAAGAGATATCTGAAACCTCAAACCACAGAAGATGTAGCAGAATTGCCAAGCACAGTGACATCCAAAGAGGGACATAGAAACCAATGCAGATAGTATCTCTGCAGCTATAATTTAAGGGGCAAAATCAAGTCAAGTATAATTTTCCAAAGTGAGGAACACACTGACACAGAAAACCAAAAGCTTTTGTTTGTAACATTAGGAACTGTCAGTGAAGCAGGACCTAGACACGGACTGGTTCCAATATCCAAGAATCAGTGATGTAGGGCTGAAGTAGGAACCACACATACAGATAAGCACCATGTGAAAAACAGATTGTGGTGAGGGGCACCTGGCTGGCTCAGTGGGTAGAGCACGTGACTCTTGATCTCAGGGTCATGAGTTTAAGCCTCACGTTAGGTGCAGAGTTTCCTTTAAAAAACAATAAAAAACAAACCCAAACAAAAAAAAATAATAAAAATCTAGCATGTGGTGAGACCCAGGAAAGTCGGAAATTGCCATCTAGGCAGTCTATCTTCACTGGAGGAGGAAAGTATAGTGGAAAAAAAAAAACCAAAAAAACACAAACACAGTATCCTAAGTCATTACGAAAATTTCCCCTAACTTGGTACACAGCCTAGCCTACAAGAACCAATTACAAATAGCTGATGCAGAGTAAGTTTAACTCCAATCAAAGATGAGTGCTCAGAAAGCAACCAGCACAAGATCTATTTTATGATGCTACAAGAAAAATGGTGGACAGAACAAGGGGAAGTTCACTAGAAACTCTTTCACTAAGCAGATGAAAATTGTACCATGAATGAGAAAAACTTAATGAGATAACTACTTCCATGAAATGAAAACACAAAGCAAAGATGTAAAAGCTTACAGGACATAATGACAAGACAACAGGAGACAAAATAAATAGGCACAGATCAAGAGAGAAACAAGAAAATATCCAGCTGGGTCAGGAATGAAGGCAAAACTAAAAGTAGAGCATGACAGACAATGCTGGAAATTCAGGAAGAAACAGAGAAGACTGTGAGAAAATTAAGCAGAATTAAAAAGGAAAAAGTTATTAAAGATTAGATAAGGAAGTCATGCAAAAAAAAGAGAAATCCAACAAGCACATTGTGTACCCCCTTACTAAAATAGAACAAAATGAACATATAAAGATACAATTCATAAATATAGTTTCATGCTGCAGATTAAAAAGGTACACCATGTTTCAGAACAAAATGATACATAATGGTCACTACAAAACACATGCCAGGTCACTGAAATTCAAAAATAAAGAATCTTAGGCAATCAGGCAAAAATATCAAGATCTTTTTAGGGGTTAAAAAAAAATTAGGCTGGCCTTAGACTTAGCCAGTTCTAGAAGGTAGAGGAAAAACAGTAATAAAGTACCTACAGAAAGAATAGAGAAACCAAAAGGATTATTAGCTAAACTACTGCTTAAGTATAATGATACCCATGCAAAATGATTTTAAACATGTGAAAACTCAAAATACTGGTCCTGTAAGTCCTTCTTGAAGATAAGTAACGGAAAATATATTTCATTCAATCAAGCAATGAACAACAAAAAATGATAAAAAAACTGGCAGAAAAAAAAAACTGGCAGAAAGGATTACTCTATTTAACACAAAGAGTAAGATCACTTAACTTTTGGGGGGAACTTTCCTTTGTCTATGCCTTGAACCAATTTAATTATCATTGGTTTATCTGGTCTTTGAGTCTGGTAGAATTCAATGAAACTGTCTGGGCCTGGTGCTTTTCAGGAGATAAGACTTTGAAATTTTCTTCCATTTCTCCAATGAAAATTGGTCTATTTAAACTTTTTGGCTCCAGAATTCAAAGGGAGCTAGATATTAGAAATTTATCATTGTTATAGATTTAAGTAGAAAAATCATCTGGTCATTAGGAATTTTGTCTGTTGAACTAATATATTTCTAACGCCCAGAGTAATGACTAGCACTACGTTAAAAATAGATTTGACAAAATTCAACATCCGTTTTTTATTAAAAACTGAATACACTGGAAAAGATACTTTGATCACATGGTTAAAAAAAAACTTGTTTCACTGTATATACATTCATAACTTTTGAGTTTTCTCATACCATCTAAATATATGGAGATAACAAAATTAAAACAAATACATCTTATGTTGGGCTGTTGTATCTCTTTGTACCTCAGGCAATATACAGTGTCCTCATCTCACTGAAAAGGAGACTAAAGATCAGGAAAGTTGAGAAATGTGCCTAACATCACACAACTAGTGAATGATAGAGCTAATATAGTTAAATATAAGTCCTAGGTACACTTCTGCAGTCAAAAATTACTTCCTTCAGAGTTCTCTTCCAGACCCTCTTCTTACTCTATTCATTCCCCCTCAGAGACTCAGATACCTCAAAACTTTAACTAGAGCCCACAGGCTGATGGACTTTCCAAACCCATTATCTCTGGCAACGGCATCTCTTCAACCACCTGCTGACCCTTGATGGATAAACTCAGTATCCCAAAAGTCAACATTCTTTCTAAAATTTGTTTTCTTCCCTTACTTCCTTTTTATTTACTTGGTCAAGGCAAAAAACAGGCAGGCATCTATACTCCCTCTTCCTTACCACTTGGTCCTGCCTCCAGCTGGCAATTCAAACTTATGGATGGTCTCTAGTCTGACGGCGTTAGGCTCCATGCCTACTACACCCCTTTTGTTCAGTGAATCACTTGTTATTTTGCCAAATGCACCACATAACCAAATGCCTGAAGCAAGAAAGACCTTCTGGCAAGACTCACATCCCACTGCACCTCCCAACTTTCGCAGCCTTACCACAGTATGGCTTGGGATCAGAAGGACAAACACCATTATGTCTTCATCCAATTTGGTCATTTCTAAGAAGTATCACAGATCACTCCTCATCAACCAGACTTTATCCCTGTATGGGTCTGTAGATCTCTTCCTTTTCAGACACCCAACCCTTCCAGTGCAGCCTCTGGACTTACATTTTACATTTAGCAAAATCCCCTACATCCTCAATTCTCTTCTCTAAATATATCCTTTACCTCCCTTTCCTAATGAATCTGGGTTCTCCTCTGAGAATACTCCTTCCCCCTCCAGCTCTCCCATCTGAGAGACATTTTTATCTCTCATAAACCTCTTCCCCATCTATACAGTCTTCCTAAAATTATCTCCTTCAGAACTCTTCCCTGGACTTCAAATTCATCTATTTACCAATCTCAGTGTCTCCACTAGGGCGCTCAGAAGTCAGTACAAGCTTCCAATGCCCAAAACCAGTCTCCTCCCACTGTTCCTCATCTCAAGTTACTGCAACTCCATCTTTCTAGCTACATAGGCCAACTAGCAGGGCCAGAATCCTGACTCTTCTTGTTCTTTCATTGCCCCTACATAATTCCTCTGAAATAAATCCTCAACCAACTTCAAAACTTTATTCTGAATCTAACCATGTCTTTCCATCTCCAGCAATGATCTCTTCTGGATTCCTGCATACCCTTTTAAACCATCTCTCCATTTCTAATTTTGCCTCTCCACAGCAGCCAGGCTGACCTAGCTAAAACTACAGATTATGACACAGCTACGCCCAAAACTCTACTTAAGCTTCCCATTGATTGCACCCCTGCAAAGTCTAAACCTACAGAGGGCTTCGTCAGCCCCTAAGTGATCTGAAGACCCTATTACCTCCTAAAATAATCTCTTGTTGCTCTCCATTCGCCCCTTGCTTCTTCTAATATATGGTAAACACACTCCTGTCTCAGGGCCTTTAAACGCTTATTGTTCCCACTGCTTAGAATGCTCTTATCCCACACAGCCACATGGCTCACTTCATTACATCTTTCACTTTTCTGCTCCAATCTATTGTTAACAACAGTCCTCCCAGATCACCTTACAGAAAACAGTAAGCCTATACTGCCAACCCTGTCACTCCAAATCTATCTAATTCTTCCCCAAAATAGTTTTCACCATCTAAAACTTTTTTTAGATTTATTTATTTATTTATTCATTCATGAGAGACACAGAAAGAGAGAAGCAGAGACATAGAGGGAGAAGCAGGCTCCTCACAGGAAGCCCGATGTGGGACTTGATCCCTGGACTCAGGATCACACCTTGAGCCAAAGGCAGATGCTCAACCACTGAGCCACCCAAGCATCCCAAAACTTTTATTTGTATGGCTCTAGCCCCTAAGAAAGGAAACTCTAAGAGGGCAGGAATTTCTGGTTGTTTACTGCTTTAACTCCAGCACCTAGAATACTACACATGGCTTATAAAAAGTACTCAATAAATATTTACTGAGCTAAATGAAAGGAAGGAAAGGAAAAGAATGGAAAAAGGGAAGAGGAGACCCTGATCTTCAAACCCCCAAATATACCTAAGTGCTGAATCAGTAGCATGTGCTGCGGTTGTAGTAATGACTGGAGACTGAGCTCTCGTGGCTGAGACAGTTGCTACCACAGCAGGTGGGATGGTATTAGAGGTGGTCACAGGTGGACGAGACTACCAAGAGAAGAGAAAAAAATACTTCATTTAAAACTAAAAGCAAAATAAAATACAGTAAGTCAAACACTTAAAGTATAATTTGAAACTTAAGCCTACAAACAACAATGTTTATGTCTGAATGAAAGTAAATTCTCAACATTCTGATTAAGGAATTCTCTTTTCATCCAACAAGCAGAATTACCATAAAATATCCTATTTTGGCTGGTTGCACTGTATAAATTCCTCCTTTCTAAAAAGGACTGGATGTAACATTTTGTCCTATTAATAGGAGTTGGGATCCAACCCTTCATTCTATGCCCACAGATTTGTTAGTTCTGATAGAGACACTTTAACACACAACCCAGCACTTTCCACATGGGACTATCAGTCGCTGGATGGAAATGCTGGCTCTCAGGCACTCTAAGTTAGCAAACACACAAAAAACAGCATTTGCCTGTGGAAGATTCAGGGTGCCCAGATGCTCTCTGGCTGTTTTCACATGGATATACTTCTCTTACCTTCCCCTATACTATATCTGTGTGTAAAATATTCACCAGACAAATGAGTTTCACCCTGGGCTTCATCTACTTGTCCACCATTGGTTCTTTTAATCATGTGAGCCCTCCTGAATAGTCCCTTTTTCACGCTGATACAGTTGAATTTGCAAATGCTGCCCATTCTGGATCTGCCTCTCACTTCCAGACTTTTTTACCTTCCGTGCCTACTGTTACAGTCTGTTGTCTCACAGGAGGATCATCATACTATCTTTAGTGAACTCCTTGTCCTGGTTCTTTCTCCCATCCTTTCTGTATACCATTTATACTCCAGGGGCTTAATGAATCTCCAAATGTGTTTTGTTAGCCAGCAAGGTCTCTTATTTTGTTTTAAATTGAAAACTCTAGGCTGGGCATGTACTACCCCATGTCCTACTCAGCAGCTTTCCTTATTGTCTTAGACCTAGCTGTTACCAGTCTGGCCCCCAAAGTATCTGAATTTTCATCTCCTATCTGTGATTCAGCTACATTAGTCTTTCAAGGATATTTCCCTAATTGTATGTTGCTGTGTTCAAAAAACTTGGTGGTTCTCTGCTGGGTACAAAATCAAATTCATACTCTGTATCTTAGAGCTCTGGATTTAGAGACATCACAATGTCACCTCATCATACACTACACCTCAGTAGTACTGAGGCCATAGATTTCCTTGAAAAAAAGGTTGAAAGACACACGGTCTTTTCCTTGAAAAGCATACACATGCATAAAAATGTGCACAAAATATGTAGAGGCTCATAAATCCTGATCTGAATGAAAACCTCTCAGTTTTGGCTCGCCTCTAGTAAACACTGTACATTCTGCCACCACAGTCTTCCTCACCACTGTTCAGTTTTGCTCCCTTTCACTGCCTCTCACTTCTCTGAATCCCTGTTACCACATCCATCCCAGAGAAAGCTTCCCTTACCACCACTCTTCTAAATCCCTATGGCTGATTACATCACACTGTATATAACTCAACCTTCTTGACATCTTGGATCAAAAGTCACTTAGGGTCAAAGGACTCTCCCATGCTCTAACAGAGTCAGGAATTCAGAGTAGGCACTTAATACTTGCTAGGTGACCACCCACAACCCAACATGCCTGGATTGGTTGGTGAATGATGTGCTGCACTGCTGGTTGAGCCGTAGCAGCATTTGGCAACTGGGAAGTCGGCCTCAGGACTGTGGTTACTTTAGAACTGGACATCACAGCAGCAGCAGCTGCACCTGGAAAAAATTTTTTTCATTAGTATGGCTTCTGGGCTCACAATTTACACAGGTCCAGTTATATGCTCTAGGGAAATAGTGTGAATAGTTTCTAGACCTCAGTATGTCAAGTAGTGTAGCTGAGGTGTTATATATATGCTTTCCTTCCCTTACATAGATAATGAGGAATATGTGCACTCAAGGGTTATGATTTGATAAAATTAATAACCTGTGCTGCTTCTTCAAGGACATTCTTAAACGAAACTGGATGCTGCTTTTTTTAACTGCAAGTATGTAGAAGCAAAGCACATTGAATAGCACAGTGTGGTGCCACTGCCTCCATTTAGGCCAAGGCTCCAGCACTGTAACCACTGGTGAGGGTCCACTGCCTTTGTATCGTCAGTGCGAAGTCAACATGGTACAACAGGCAAATGATGTCTCAGTATTTTCACAAAAGTAGTTTTGACCTAACACAGACACTCTTGTGAACTTCACTCTGAGAAAAACTGAATTATGTTATGACCAAGTAAACCTGGTTTTGTACTTATGAGCCTGATTTTCCCAAAGATGATTTTACAATCACCAATAGAAGGCTACAATTTCTGATCAAGTAGTTGAGAAAACTCATTCAGTTTAATATTTGACTACCTATTAGAACTTAATTGTAAGAATAAATTCATCTTACGGCTATGTTACTTGAGTAACTGTTATCAATAAACTTTAAGAATAATCCATGTTTGTATTTCTGACTAAGAAAGAAATTAATAATGAAGACCATTTTGGACTATCATAGCTTTGAGGAGTTCCTCATTATACAGGACAATCCTTAGACCATATTAAAATTTGAACTGCTTTAAGTTTACACATACCTTTAAGTTTACATACACACACAAACATACACGCACTTGTTGAAATACAACTATAATTCGCATACTAGACCATGCTCAAAATGTGTCTTATTTCTGTTGTCCTGTCACTTTAATAAGATGATTCTAGAAATATTTTTTGTTAATGGTAACAAAAATCTCTTACCAAACGTATATTTCACCATCACATTTTAACAATTTGTGCAGTCTTTACCTCGAGGTAAATGGGAAGCTCCGATGTGAAGAGGGGGACCAGGAGCATTGCTGCGGATAATAGACATCTGTACATTTGTGGTCATGATATGATGCAGGTTACTGGGATGCCCCTGCAAGAGACAGAACGTAATATTATTTTCATGTGCTTGGTTTTAGCCATTGATGCTTAGCCATTGCTTCTAGGTCAGCTGCCTCCAACTGTGGGTTGTTCCTTTTAGGCAGTGAGAATCCCAAGGGAAAGGATATACAACATATGCATGATGACCTATGCCAGCAGGCATGTAGTGACTGTGAGGGCCCTCCAACGCCTCAAGGCTAGCTGGCTAGCTTGTGTTAGGTCTCTAACAGATGGACACATATGACTGCCCACTTTGGGACACTCTCATCTTCAATATTAGTCTTTCACACTTGTTTTCTCTGCCTTGGCCAAAAGCTTATTTTTCCCTATTCTATTTCCTTTACATGCTACTGCATTCATCCATCCTTTATGCTATGCAGGACTTCTAAGTAAATGGCAATTAGCACCCAGCAGGTACTCCCCTATGAGTTCTTCAGCTCCCTGCTTAGATGTCCCCTCTCACATGTTCCCAGGACTGACACCATTCCCAGGTGGGGGTTCCGGTACTTCTGGAAGTACTCAGCAGTATGACAAAAGGAAGAAAACATAGTATGTCTTCTTGGAATACCAACTTTTTCTTGAAAACTTGAAGGGAAAGGTTTTAGATTCAGGTTTTTTTACCCAGTAATTCAAAATATTAAAAAAAATCATATACATATTGTGGAGTAGGAGAATTTCAGGAAAAAATTAAAGTTAAATCATGAAACTACAAAATAAGCGTTCATGACTGACAAGATGCTTGACGGAACCTGCTAGGCGCCCAGGATACACATTCATTCTCCTCAGAGAAAATTCTAGAGAAGCACTACTGCCATGAGGCTATTCTTAATCCCACAAAACTGGACTCTGAGCACTCAAGGACACAGACTATCTTATCTAGATTTTTATCTCACACCAAAGGCAGTGCCTCACACACAGCAGATGCTTCATACATACTAGCCAAATGACAAACACCACTGTGCAGTGCATGTTAGTTTTACTCCCTGTAAACAGCCTTCTCTCTCAAACCTACTATCTCCCCCTTGCAGAGATCAGTGACCATTTAATTTTTTACTTAGTACAGTGCCCAATGTACTGCTGGCATTCAATAAATAATGATCAACAGTTTGGCATCTCTGTTTGAAAATCAGCAAATTAAGAGGAAAAAAACCTGTTGTCCACTGATTGTTGCCACAGGAATGGCTGAAGCTTGAGGGATGCTACTCTCCATGGTAACGGTAACCTGCCCTGGAACCTTGGGGGGAAGTGACAAGGTAGAAGGTGGAGCAGGAGCAATGGGACGGCTAGGCATGGTGGGCTTCGGGGGCGGCTGCAAACAGAAAACCACACGAAACATATCAATAGCTTTTTATGAGTGATGCATTCATTCTATAGTTAAAAGTACACAAATCAAACCTGGAGAACACCAGGAGAGATCTAGAAGCCTTATATATTTTATCTCTTAGCATCACAGCTTTTCCATTGAAGTACCGGCATTTCCATTTTACAGATGAGGAAACATACAAAGCAAGGCTATGTCACCTGCTCAAAGCCACACAGACCGTAAAAATTGGAACTGGGACCAAGACCCAGATCGTATGGCTCACAGCCCACATTCTTTCTTCTATACAATTCTGCATCCTAAGTTTGGGTGGAAGTAAATAAAACTCCCAGTAACTGAAACATAGCTACGAAGTAAAATACAAGGCAATATTTTCGGATACCCCCGTATTACCAAGTTTTAAAACAAAATTTTGGAGAAGAGTGCCACTCCAAGATAAAATCTGAGTTAGCATGCCCATAACTTGAATAAAATCAATGTCAAAATAATGGACACTAGAAAAGATCCTGTGATGCCAACTGCCCAGCGGCACAAGACTAGGCACTGCAGAATAGCAGAGCTCTAAGTGACAGAGAAGAGCTATACTGGTGGGTCAAAAAGAAAACACTAAGATCCTGGATATGGCCTAAGACTTTGTGAAAACTGTCAGGAAGATTATTAGCCAGTCTTTTTAGCTGTGGTTTAATGTGAAATTTAAAACCTCTCCATTACCTTCATAAGTCCCTCCGAAAAGGAGAGTGGCACTGCTGGCGTCAGATGTGCTGGTGGGGCTGTCACTGTGACAGGTGTGCCCGATGCAACAGCATGGTGTGTAGACAACATCTGCACCTGTGGATAGGGCCTTACCACAACAGGCTCTTGCTTCTCTTCTCGGGACTGTAGGGAGCTGCTGGAACCCATGTGCTCCCTGGCAGTGACTTCAGCCTCTCGACTAGATTCATCATTGACTAGTAAGGACAGAAAGGGAGAAATAGCATGTCATATGGTTCCAATATTAATTAATATTAATGAATTACACAGCACGTACAAGAGTGGCATTGGCATACAGGTAAATTTCAGGGTTGATAAAGTGGCTATTTCTTTGTGAGATTTTCTTTTTTTTTTTTTTTTTTTTTGTGAGATTTTCTTAAGGAGAATTTGGGCATTAGGTTCCCCAACAGATATCAAACCCAAGAGCCACACCCATGGAACACAGGCCTTTTTTTGGATATTGTAGCTTTTCCACTCCTATGAACAAAGGGCCTGATAACTATCTAAAATGAACTCAAACAGTTGAAAGAGCAATAAAAAATATGACACTTTCATTTAAGACATTTATTTAAAAAGTTATAAGAACCTAACATTAGGGATGGTTGGGTGGCTGAGCGGTTGAGCATCTGCCTTTGGCTCAGGGCATGATCCTGGGGTCCAAGATCAAGTCCTGCACTTAGTTCCTTGCAGGGAGCCTGCTTCTCCCTCTGCCTATGTCTCTGGCTCTCATGAATAAATAAAATCTTTAAAAAAAAAACACAAAAAACCCCCTAACATTAAAATGATAATTTAAATATAATTTATTTTATTTTTTATTTTTTATTTTTTAAAAAGATGTTATTTATTTATTCATGAGAGACACACAGAGAGGCAGACACAGGCAGAAGGAAAAGCAGGCTCCCCACAGAGAGCCCAATGTGGGACTCGATCATGCCCTGAGCCAAAGGCAGAAGCTCAACCACTGAGCCACCCAGGCATCCCCCTAAATACAATTTTTTAAAAGACTTTATTTATTTACTTGTGAGAGAGACGGCACAAGTATGCATGAGAGGGAGAAGCAGATTCCCCACCGAGTGTAAACTCCAGGACCCTGGGGTCATGACCTGAGCCAAAGTCAGACAGTTAACCAACTGAGCCACCTAGGTGCCTTTAAATATAATTCTTAAGTCCAAGAACATGTAGGTTTTCAAAACAAATGTCCTACAAAGCCAACATGGAAATATCCATCATTATTACAATGTACACAGCCTTTGACACTCAACAATTCCACTTACAGGAATATATCCTATAGATATATGGCATATGTGTAAAATGACTTGCGTACAAGATTATTTGTTTCACCATTTTTATTCCTGTAAAGGAAGTTTTAAAACCTACATGTCTATCAACAGGAGACTTGCTATCTATATAAATTATGTTATACTCCCATAACAGACCACCATGCAACTTATAAGAATAGAACAGGGAAGCTTTTTAGGTATCTCATGACAGTGAGCATTATGCAAAAACATCTAAGAATATATACATGAAAAAACCAAGGTACAAAATAGTGAAAAAGTAATGAAATACACACAAACATGTATGTGTTTATTTTCTTATGTAGAAACATAACTCCCAAAGCATCTTGATTTTTTGATGGGAAAGAAAGTGGATTCTAACAGGGATAAGAGATACTTTTCACTGTACATTTTTCTTTTTAAGATTTTATTTACTTATTCATGAGAGACACAGAGAGAGAGAGCAAGAGAGGCAGAGACACATGCAGGGAGCCTGATGTGGGACTTGATCCCAGGACTCCAGGATCACGCCCTGGGGTGAAGGCAGGCACTAAACTGCTGAGCCACCCAGGGATCCCAACACTGTACACTTTCTTTGGGAATTCTGGACCATGAGAACATGTTACCTATTTAAAATCTAAATTAAAAAATCAAGGACCTAATTTAATGAAACAGTTTGTGAAAGTATTATCTCATACTTGTCTATCATTTCCCCAAAATAATATTAACAATTTTCTAAACATAGAGATTATACTTACATAAAAAGTTCAAGAATCCATAAAACTGAAGAAAATAAACCTGCTCCCGAAGTCTATTCCCCAAAGGCACCAAGAGTTAGTTAGTATGTTGATAAAGCCTTCAGTTATTTCTCACCTCTTTAATTTTGGGTGGGTTTTATTTATATAGCTTTTCATTGAACTATAATTTTCATAAAGTGCACAAATGTTAATTGTACAGCTCAATGGACTTACACAAACTGAATATACCTAAGTAACCAACACCCAGCTTAAGATGCAAAACATTCCCCAGAAGCCTTCTGTTTTGCTGGATTCCAAGGGTACTCACTATCCTAACTCCTAGCACCACAGATAACTATTATTTATTTTTGAACTTTATATAAATAGACTCATAGCAACGTACCCTTTTGTATCTTGCTTCTTTCACTAATAGGTATGAGATCCATGTATGTCACTGCATGAGCTGCAGATTTTTCAATGTCAGTAACAGCAGGTCATTGTGGGAATCAATCACAAATTACCCATTTTACTATTGATAGGCATTACAATAGTTTTTAGTTTTTTGCTTTATGTGAATAGTAGTGCTAGTAATATTCCCATATAGTCTTTTGATGAACTATTTACCATTTCTATTGGATAAACACCCAGAACTGAAACTGCTGAGTAATACTGAATATACACCACATCATTAAAAAAAATGCTAATTGAAATTCCATTGCATAGATATAATGTAGTTTTGTTTTGTTTTAAAGTATGCCCCCAAGCCCAGCGTGGAGCCTAGCTCGTAGCTTGAACTCATGACTGGAGATCAAGACCTGAGGTAAGATCAATAGACAGATGCTTAATCAATTAAGCCACCCACGTACCCCAACTATAGCTTTTTAAAGCATTATCACTGATGGGTTTTTAGGTTATTTCCAATTTTTTTGCTAGTATCAACAACTCTGGGATAAAAATCCATATGTACTTTGAGCTCTTGTTCAATGATTTCCTTAGGAACAAAATTTCTGAAAGTACATGTGCTGAACGAAAAGACTGACGTATATCTTACATTTTGTTATATACTGATTTTTCTCCCTAGTCATTCAGATTTTTTTTTTTAATTTTGATTTTTAAAACCACTTTATGGGTTACAGGTATTAAGAAGGGCATTTTTGAGGAGCACTAGTTGTTATATTTAAGTGATGAATCACTAAATTGTACACCTGAAACCAGTATTACCTGATATGTTAACTAACTAGAATTTAAAAAAAAAACTTGGAATCAAAACAAACAAATAAAACTACTTTACTGATACACAATTTACATACAATAAAATGGCTATTCTAAGAGTGGAGAGTTCAACAAGAGTATTTTTAACTTTCTTACCAACAACCTAAGAGCAGACTGGTTGGGTCAAACCAATTAATTAACCACTTCCAAAGTGTTCTATCATGTTATATTCCCATCAACCAGTGTATTAGTGTTCTAGCAGCTCTTCATCCTCACAATTCTTGATACACAGATATTCTAGTGGGTATATAGTGGGTCTCTCATTGTGGTTTTAATTAGAATTTCCATGATGACTAGTGATGTTGAAATTCTTTAATAGGATCACAGGCCATTCATATATACATATCTTCCTTTGTGAAGTGTGTTTGTCTTTTGTCCATTTTTTTAGTCCATCAGCTTTACTGAGGTACAAGTTACATAAAAATCCACTAACCCTTTATACACAATTACATAAAATTCATAAAAGTAAACAGTACTACGGGGCTCTTGTGTGGCTCAGTCAGTTAAGCACCGGACTCTTGATTTCAGTTCAGGTCATTGATCTAAGGGTCGTGAGATCATGCCCTGTATCAGACTCCATGCTGGGTATGGAGTCTCCTCTCCCTCTGACCCTACCCGCTCTCTAAAAAAAAACTATACAGAACTATAATCACAATACAGTACAATCATAATACAAAACATTTTCCATTATTCTCATTCATACCCCTTTGCAGGCAATTCCTTCCCTCCTCCCACCCTCCTATCCCTTAAAAACCATTCATCTGCTTTCTAAGACTATAGCTTTGTGTTTTCTGGAATTTCATACAAACAGAATCATACAATATGTGGTCCTTTGTTTTTTTAAAGATTTACTTATTTTTTATTTTATTTTTTTTTAATTTTTATTAATTTATGATAGTCACACACAGAGAGAGTGGCAGAGACACAGGCAGAGGGAGAAGCAGGCTCCATGCACTGGGAGCCCGACGTGGGATTCGATCCTGGGTCTCCAGGATCGCGCCCCAGGCCAAAGGCAGGCGCCAACCCGCTGCGCCACCCAGGGATCCCAAGATTTACTTATTTATCTGAGAGAGAGAGAGAAAGAGAGAGAAAATCCTAAGCAGATTCTTTGCTTAGCTCAAGGTGGGGCTTGATCCCAAGACCCTGAGACCACCATTTATGCTAGAACCAAGAGTTGGACGCTCAGCTAACTGAGCCACTCAAGCACCAGAGCACAATATGTGGTCCTTCATGTCTGTTTCCTTCTCTTAGTACAGTTGACTCTTGAACAATGTCGGTTTCAATTACATGGCTCCACTCATATGTGGATTTTTTTTGGATAAATACAGTACCTTGCTATAAACTGTTTTTTTTATGCTTTTCTTAAATTCTTTTCTCTGGCTTATTATAAAAATATAGCATATAATACAGATAAAAATATAAATATGGATTGTTTATCAGTAAGGCTTCTATTCAACAGTAGGCTATTAGTAGTTAAGTTTCTGGGGAGTCAAAGTTATACTCAAATTCCTGACTGCAAAGAGGGTCAGTGACCTCAACCCCCGGGTTATTCAAGGGTTAACTGTATTAATATTTCTGAGTTTCATCTATGTTGCTCTATATGCTAGCAGTTTCTTTTTAATGTTGAATTGTATTCCACTGTACATATAAACCAAACTTAAGTCACCAGCTAATAATCCCTGGGTTGTTTCCAGGAATTATTGAACACTGAAGTATGGGTCTTTGGACATATTTATCTTGGGTAAATATCTAGGAACAAGTTGCTGGGTTGTATGGTTAAGTTTATATTTAACTTTATAAGATACTGCCAAATCCTTTCCCAAAGTGTCTAGGTTATCTGGCATTCCCATCAACAATGTATGAATTCTACTTGCTCCACAAACACATCAAACTTGGTATTGTTGGTCTTTTAATTTTAGTCATTCTACTGGATGTGTACTATTTTGTGGTTTTAATTTGCATTGATCTGAAGACTAATATTACTAAGTATCTCATATGTGCTTACTGGACATTGATAGCATCTTTGGTGATGTGTCTATTCAAATATTTTGCCCATTAAAAAAAAAAAATCAGGGACGCCTGGGTGGCTCAGTGGTTAAACATCTGCCTTTGGCTCAGGGTATAATCCCAGAGTCCTGGGATCAAGTCCTGCATTGGGCTCCCTGTACGGAGCCTGCTTCTCCCTCTGCCTGTGTCTCTGCCTTTCCCTCCGTGTCTCTCATGAATAAATGAATGAAATCTTTAAAAAAAAAAAAAAAATCAGGTTGTCTTACATAGCAAAAGCTACTGAGTTATAAGAGTTCTTTGTATATTCAGGATATAAATCCTCTGCAGATATATTTATTGCAGCCATCTTCTCAATTTGTGGCTTGCCTTTTTATTTTGTTAATAGTGTCTTCTGAAGAGTAGATATTTTGAATTTTGATAATGTATAATATACCTGTTGCTCTTGTAATTAGTATTAATCAGTGTTTTTTGAAACCTAAAGAATTTTTGCTCACCCCAAAGTCATAAGCAATTACCATATTTTCTTTTAGAAACTTTAAGTTTTACATTTAGAGATACACTGTGACTTAATTCTTGTGTATGGCAAAAGTAAAGGTCAAGGTTCATTTTTTCCATATGGATACGGTTTTGTTGAAAAGACTATCATTTCCCTATTGAATTACCTATGTATTTTTGTCAAAAATCAAACGACCATTATGTGTGGGTCTATTCCTGGATCCTCCATTTTCAATGGTCTGTATCTCTATCTTTATGCCAATATCATACTGTCTTGATTAGCATAGCTCTATAGCAAGTCTTGAAATAAGGTAGTAGAGTCCTCCAACTTTATTTTCTTTTTTAGGGGTCAAAATTACTTTGGCTATTGTTGGTCCTTCAATTTCCACATAAATATAAATTCAGACTGACAATTTTTACAAAAGAACAGGATAGGATTTTGATTAGAATTTTTTTCAATCTACAGATCCCGTTGGGTAGAACAAGTATATTAAAAATACTGAGTGTTTCAATAGATGAACATGACTGGGCACCTCATTTATCTAGGTTTTTCATTGTCCTCAGTCACATTTTTCAGTTTTCTAATCCCAAGTCCTATATAATACATTTTGTTAAATTTATCCTTGAGTGTTTTGTGGGGCTTTTTTTGGATGCTATTACAAATGATATTTAAAAATTTCACTGTTCATTGCTAGTACTAAAAATATAATTGGTTTTTATACGTTGAACTTTTTTCCTGCAACCTTTACTGATTTCACTTACTAGTTCTAACACCTTTTTAAATATATGATCTTTATATAAGATCATACTGTGAACCTTCCGTGTTGTCCAAACAGATTTTCTTCTGATTAAATCTTTAAGGGAAACGGACAATTTCATAACTTTCCCCCAAATCTATCTGTCCGGGAAGACTGTGATTTTTGACAATTTCAGTACGATATAATGTACTGGCTATCTCCTGTTAAGCTCTTTTTTAGAATCATTTAGGACCAAAAGAATCTTGAAAGAATAGTTAAGAAAACTTGCAATCCATACTTCTGAACTTTTTTTTTTTTAAGATTTTATGGATTTATTCATGAGACACACAGAGAAAGAGGCAAAGACATAGGCAGAGACATAAGCAGGACTCGATCCCAGGAACATGAACTGAGCTACAGGCGTAGACAGTCAACCACTGAGCTACCCAAGTACCCCCATACTTCTGAACTTTGAACATATATTTAAAATCCTGATATGCTTCAGATCTCATATTAGTTCTTATGATAAAAGCAATAGAAAATACAGAAAAATATTTAACTCCTTATGGAAAACTTTTCTTTCTGAGAATCACTGAAGGAAAAAACATACACCCTATTTAAAAGTGTCAAATTATAGGCAATTTTGGTCTAAGTCAATGATATCCCTCTCAACAAAATCTGAGGGCAATTATTGCTCATTGACACCATTTTTAATAAGTAGCAAAATTCTCTGCAAATAAACATTCAAAAATATTCTTTTGAACTACTCTCCTTGGGGCAGCCCAGGTGGCTCAGTGCTTTAGCGCGGCCTTCAGCCCAGGGCCTGATCCTGGAGACCTGGGATCGAGTCCCCCATCGGGCTCCCTGCAAGGAGCCTGCTTCTCCCTCTGCCTGTCTCTGCCTCTCTCTCTCTCTCTCTCTGTCTCATGAATAAATAAAATCTTAAAAAAAATAAACTATTCTCCTTGAAATTATTCTATGAACTTATACCAAAGACAAAATATTGTCAAAAATATTTGTTAAGGAGCAAAGAAGTTTAAGTAGCTCTATAAGGACTTGCTGGCTACTACTTTGTACCCTACAATGTAGCAAGTATAGTACATACAAAGGTACACAAGGTTCTAGGTTCCAGAACATGGTTCCAGCCTTCATTCTAGGCGGTCCTATCCCTGACTCTTGTGGTCTAGTCAGCAAAGACCTCTTAAAGAATATGATATCTGAGACGAAACCTCAAGGAATGACAGGAATTTATAAAATAAGTGAGTGTAAGAAGGAAGGAGACTGTGGCAAAAGGAACAGAATATATAAAGTCTACAGG
This sequence comes from Canis lupus dingo, assembly GCF_003254725.2. Taxonomy (NCBI): domain Eukaryota; kingdom Metazoa; phylum Chordata; class Mammalia; order Carnivora; family Canidae; genus Canis; species Canis lupus. The sequence goes on along the minus strand of NC_064261.1, from coordinate 23,452,946 downwards.
TCAAAAATATTGGGAACGTTTTCTCATTTATTTAGAAAATGACTAGTTACTATTAAGCAGGAGACATAAAGTAGCTTAAAATTACTTCAAGTCCTAAGAGAACTAAGATAAATTTGTTACAAAAACTAAGTTGGAGGAGGGATAATGAGGCTGAAGCACCAGACAAAGGTCCATAGCTCACATATAAGAGCCAGAGAGTGAGAGTGAGAGAGGGAGCAATAAAGATGATGCCTGTGTTCCTGGTTTGAACAATGAGCCCACAGTGGTACTTTACTTAGCAATGTCATCTTTTTATTTGATGTAGAGAGAAAAAAAAGACTACTTGATGGAGTACCTCAACTTCAGCCCTGTTAACTGGATTAGATAGTTTGTTGTAGGGGACTGTCCTGGCCATTTTGGATGTTTAGCAGCATCCTTGGCCTTTAAATATCAGATGCCAACAGCACCCCCTAGTTGTGACAACCAAAAACGTATCCACACATTGCCAAATACTCCCTGGACTGCAAAATCATCCCTGCTGAGGACCACTGATCTTTAGCATTCAAAGGGCATACAACTAAAAGCTAAACGTGTATATGTGTATATATTCAGTTGACCCTTGAACAATGAGGAGGTTAGGGGTGATGACCATACCTACAGTCGAAAATCTGCATATAACTTTTGACTGCTAAGAGCTTAACTAATAACCTACTGCTGACTGGAAACCTTGCCTATAACACTCGATTAACATGTATTTTGTATATTATATATTATATTCTTATAATAACAGAGAAAATATTAAAATCATAAGAAAGGCAAAATACATTTGAAGTGCTGTATTACCTTTATTAGAAAATATCCACACGGACAGCCCGGGTGGCTCAGTGGTTTAGTGTTGCCCTCAGCCCAGGGTGTGATCCTGGAGACCCGGGATCGAGTCCCACGTCGGGTTCCCTGCATGAAGCCTGCTTCTCCCCCTGCCTGTCTCTCTGCCTCTCTCTCTCTCTGTGCCTCTCATAAATAAATAAATACAATCTTTAAAAAAAAAAAAGAAAATATCCACACATAATGGACTTGTACAGTTCAAACCTGTGTTTTTCAAGGGCTCATTGTACTTTTTTTTAAAACCTTCTTTCCTAGCTCATAGTCTCCTAAAAGGCAAGAATTATGCCTAACACACCTTTGGACTCCCTCATGGCACTATTACACCTCTTGGCCTTAAAGACCACATTAATGTAGTTCTTGTAGGCATGCTTTGTTCTAAGTTTCACATATACTCCAGTACATGTGAAAGGATTAAAAAAGAATTTTTATTTTTTATTTTTTAATTTATTTTATTAAAAAAAAAAAGAATTTTTAAAAACCTTGTTTGTTTATTCATTTTTAAGGCAGGGGGTGGGGCAGGGGAGAGAGAGGGAGAATCTTAAGTAGGCTTGATGCCCAGCACAGAGACTGAGGTGGGGCTCAATCTCACAACCCTGAGATCATGACTTTAGCTGAAATCAAGAGTCAGATGGTTAATCAACTGAGCCGCCCAGGCGCCTCCAAAAACCTTGTTTAAACTAGAATTGTAATATATCCTTTCTTCAAATTCAATAACCTAGTATTTCCTAAAACCCCACAAGGCATTTGCTAATTTTTAAATTTAAAAACCTGCAATATTCTTAAAGAAGCAATATAGAGGAATATCACATATCTCACCTGTGGCAGCTGGGTTTATCAATCCTGCAGAACCACTGTTTGCAATCTGTGAAGGAGCCTGGCTTAGCCCAGTGGAAGGGGTTCCTAATCGAGGAAACTGTTGAGAACTCATTTCCACCTGCAGTGCATACAGTCATATGGTTATTACTAAATTCTCACACTAGAATCAATGATGAGAAATTAAAGCATCTCCAATACCTATGCTGTCCCTCAGAAAAGCAAATGCAGCATCATTCACCTACAGCAATTACTTGTGATCAACATATGTAGCAGAAATGGTCTAAATTCTGTAAGTGTTTAAGGGACACGGGTTCGAGTGATAGTAAAATCATCTGTGTGGTGTTGAGGGAACTATGACACTCCGTAAATACTTACGGATTGCCACTCTAAAAAATCAACACTGAATCCTGTACGACAGCTATATGACAGGTATTAGCACAACACGCTGTGTATCCCATACACAGATTTACGGAGAACGGCATGTTCCTTTGGAATACTGAAGCTCACACCAAGGCGAACACCACTGTCAGCAGTATGTCAAAGGAGATACCCGAGGGGAGATGCCCTGTTCTAAGAAATCAGAAATCTTACTTGCCTCAAGACCTAATCCAAAAGGAACTCTGAAATGCTTTTCCGCACAGGCCTCCCTTTACAGATTTCCTCCCTTCTCTCACAGACCCTCTGCCCCCACCGAGCCGGAGGGACCAGAGACCTTCGCCACTTTCTCTAAAGGCGACCCCCACTTCTTCCTCAGCAGCCACGCTCTCCGACATTCCCAATTCGCACACAACCCCACCCCCACCCCGAAGCCCACCGCTGAGATCGCAGAACACGGGTTTGCAGAGACACCCCGGGTGTCAGAGACTCTGTCCTGGCGAGGGGGGAGGACGGCGTTCTGGGGAGCCCCAGCACAAGCGGCGTGCCTCTTTACCTGCAGCCACCGCCCGCCGCCCGCACCTCCCGCTTCCATCTCGCCGGGCTGGGGATGCCGCGGGGGGCCCATCTTGGTAACAGAGCTGGACCCCCGGTTCGCGGAGAGGGCTCCTGCCCAAGCGCGCCTTGGGCCCGCCGCTGTCCAGCCCCGCCGGCCCCGCGCACCCCCGCCACCCCGCCACGGCTGGGATCCAGCCTTCTTCCCCCGAGCCTGCCCCTACCTCCCCCGCCCGCCCATTGGCCCCACACCGGGCGCGTCACTCGTGGGACCGCACCAATCCGCGGAGGCCTGCGCGCTCTGATCCCGCCCCTCCCTCCCGCCGACTCCCAGCCAATCACGCGCGAGCCTCGCCGGGGCAGCCCGAACCCCTCGAGGCCGAGCCAATGGCAGAGGAAGACCAGCGCTCCCGGAGAGGGGGGCGGGGAAGCAGGAGGCCCCGCCTCGGCCGGGGTCTGAAAGCGGCGGGCGCAGGGCCCGGATGTGGAGAGTCACTTTAAACTGCTCCAGGAGCCAAACTCCCTGGGCCGCCCGCCCGCCGGCGCTTCCCCGACCGCTCCACTTACCCGCCAGGGCCCACGCCCGCCACGCCCCCAAGCCCGAAACAGCCCACCCCTCCCGGAGCCTCTCCCTTCCGCGCCGCAGGACACCAGGCTCCTGCCGCCGGCCCAACCGCCGTGCTCAGCTCGTGAAAGAGCCTCGGTCTGAGCTGCAGGAGCCGAAGCACCGCTGCCCTTCCCCAGGGACGCACAGAGGGACGGACGCTGCAGCCCGGCTCGGCCGCCCCGCCCCCTCGTCTCCTCCCCTCTCCTCCCCTCCCGGGCGCCCGTCCCGCCATTACCTGGGTGCTGCGCCGAGGGGCCGTCGCGCCACCTCGAGCTCGCTCCCGTGCGCTCTCCGCCTGTGGGGCCGACGTCCTCGGGCTCCGGACCAGCCGCCGCAGCCGGGGCGCTAGCACTCTGTCCCCCACCCCTCAGCCCAGCGCCGCTGCTTCCGCCGCCGTAACGAGCCTCTCACCTATTGGCTGGGTCAGGCCCCGCCCCCCTCTGGGGAAGCCAGTCACCGCTCAGTGTGAGCGGGAGATCGGACGGGCCTGCCCATTGGGCCCGCGGGGGCCTCTGGGAAATGTAGTCTCTGGGGCCAGGAGGGCGGGCCTGGGCGGGATCTGCAGGCGACCCGGCCGGTGCAACACACCCCTTTGCTGCTTGGAGTGGGTTTTCTGCCTTTTTTCTTTGCCTAGTAAAGAGGTAGCGGATCCCACCCTTTTCCTCCACTGATGGCACTAGATTTCATTTTCCCAAGGGAGGTGCGGCACGGGAAAAGGGTAATGGAGGCCGACTGCAGCGGGGCGAAGAGGCCGCAGCAGGACCGAGGGTGGTCCTGCCTGCGCTCACTTCCCCGCGCCGCGTTGTGGGACTTGATGTCACCACCCGAGGCGACGGCTGGCGAAGCCTATGCATCGTTGGAGAATCGGGCGCGCTGAACTGGAGCAGCTGTGCGGTGTTTGCGCCCAGCGCGCCGCCCAGAGAGCCGTGCGCGGCTCCGCGAAGGCAGCCCCAGGCCGTGCACCTGGGGGTAAAGCAGGCTGGCTCCGAGCGGCTCCCGGCGCACGACTCGGGCACGGTGCACTGGCTCCGTTGGTCTAGGCTACAAAGAAGCGAAGGGGGATGGTGCTGCTTTGTTGTTGTTTCGTTTGGGGTAGAGGATTGGAGTTTGCACACTTGTGGAAGTCTTTTTTTTTTTTTTTTTTTTTTTTTAGATTTTATTTATTTATTCACAAGAGACACAGAGAGAGAGGCAGAAACACAAGCAGGCTCCCTGCAGGGATCCCGATGTGGGACTCGATCCCGGGACTCCAGGATCACGCCCTGGGCCAAAGGCAGGCTCTAAACCGCTGAGCCACCCAGGGATCCCCACACTTGTGGAAGTCCTAGCCAAAAGTCTTGAAGCAAAATTCGGATCTGTTAATAGACATTACCTGCCCCTTCTCCTTTCCCAGTTGGTAATTTAGGCCTGGAGTTTTGTGGCTAGTTTGAAATAAGTAGCGGTGAAGTTCCTCCTTCCTATCCTGCACAGCTGGGTAAGATAACTGCTTGCTAGGAAGACAGTAGCTCATAGCAACAAGGATGACTCTCAAGTACCCTCTCCTTCCTCAAGCTACTTTCCTTCCCTCTTCAAATTTCTTCTAAATGTAACTGATGTGATACACTTGAGCCTCCCCTCTTAGGCAGTCTATGACTCTTGCTGGAGTCTGCTCCTGCCTCCCTTCTCAAACTGCTTCTCAAAGTTGCCTGTGATCTGTTTTATGGAGTGGTCCTTGCTTAGCTCTTACCATGTCTTACTGACAGTAATTCCATTTAACGTTTATCCCGTGGCCTCTATAACCACACTCTCTCCTGGTTCTACTCCTATCCATATCAAGCTCCATTATACTTTTTTTTTTTTTTTCACAAATACAGCACTCGCCAAGGGCCCAACCGTCTTATAACGCTCTACTATCTTCCTAACTAGTTTAATGCATTCTTGAAAATGACTCAAAATCTTATCCACACAGTGACTTCTCTCTGAGTTGTACACCTACAGTTCCACAAATATGTCTCCCAACCCTCTGAAAGGTAACAGATTGAACACTTTTTTTGATTTGCCTTATCTATGCACTCCTTCTGATTTCTGGGTTTGATAAATGACATCACCATCCTCTCTGCCTTTGGTTTTATTGTTGTTATTTTTCACTTTTCTATCACCCAATGTCACCATATGTACCTCTGTACTGCCTTTCCAGTGGCTTCCATAATCTTGGCTCAAGCTTTCACTATTTCTTGTCTGGATTATAGTAGTGCTGTAATAGAGTGCCCCCACCTGAATCTCTTTCTACTCCCAATATGACCTCCACAGACTTCTTTTTCTAAAACATTAATCTGAGTCCATTCTTCCCTTCCATGATGTTCCAATAACTTCAGAATAAATCTTTAAATCCAGTATTCAAGGTCTTGATAATTTAGTCCCTCCAACTCAAACATAGGATACTCTCTCAACAGTAGTTTCCACCAATTCTCCACATAGTTTGACTTCCAGGGTTTTGCTCAAGGCTGATGTACCTTCTATAAGGCCTCAACCTTCAGCAATCACCTGGTAGAGTTCCACCAATTCTACACTACCTACCTGGAAAGAAAATTATTTATCTTCTCCTACAAGCCTTCCTTGAACTCCTCCCCCACACCCCCTGCAGGATACTTTCTGAAACTTCTTCAGTACTTCTAATATAGCACTAATCTGTCTACTCTATATTCCTCCTGGAGTAGGCAGAGAGAGAAATTAATCATGTTTGTATCTCCAGTCAACAGGAAGGATTCAATAAATGTTTGCTGAGTATAGTCGCAAACACATCATAGTACATGGATGAAATCTGAGTTTTCCTCAGTTACTAGGGACAGCCTCTGCTGCTTTATTCATGCATGTCTCTGGTCCTTCATATCATGGACACTTGAAGGAAAATCCATGGTTATGTTGCTGGGTTTTAGAATCCCCACCACTGAGTTTGGTGTGCTGAAGGCACACCAAGACAATCCTTGTACCCCAGCTGGGCTGAGTCTTCCATACATCCCAAATATTCAAGCCTCCTGTCAGTTCCAGGTGCTTTTCTTGGGTCTTGATAATGATATTGCTCATATAAGGTAGTTTGGATGGATTGAGCAAAGACACCAACAAACACCACACATTGGGTGGTTATCTAAAGGAAGGCAAATAACTACTGCCCTCTACCAACAAAGAGGACAGGGTCTCAATGCAATTGTCCTGTGGTAGTGAAGTGTCAGTGGGTGGCCTATAAGTGTTGGTGAAGCTGTAGTAGGCTTTTGGCACTGGACTCCTATGGTTCTCAGTCTGTAAGAACCTGGGTGGTCTAATGATACTCCTTGTGGTTCCTCTCAGTCCAGATGCCCCCCTTGGCTCAACTCTTAAGCCAGAGAAATCTAGTCCCATCCAGTTCACGCATCTGTAAAGTGAGAATGCCATTACTTATCTCCAACTTATTGTGTAGATTAAATGAGCTATAGATATAAAGGATGTGATGTTTTTGAACTTTGTCATATCCATTGTTTTTATAACCTTCATCTGTTGATTACTCAGGTGAGACTCACCATGTATTACCTCCTGGCACCACATTCTGTACCACTGTCCTTACCCCAAATGTACATGTGCTAGGTATGGTGGATAGATCGTAAGATGACTCCTTATGATCCTCTTTCTGGTGTTTATTCCCTTGTGTAATTCCTTTCCCATGAATGTGAGAAGGACCTGCGATTTGTTCTAATAGAAGATGGCAAAGGTGATGAGATGTCACTTCCTTGACCATGTTATGTTCTATGAGACTATTTTGCTGTCAGACTTGCTCTAGAGACTTCTATTTGGCCTGATAAAGCAGCCATGTGACATGGCAAAGAACCATAGGTGGCCTGGTAGGAACTGCAAGCAACCTCTAGGATTGGAGGGTGGCTTCCAGAAAACATCTGCAAGAGTTTAGACCTTCAGTCCTACACACCAAGGAAATGAGTTCTGCCAACAACTGGGTGAGCTTGGAAGCTGATTCTTCCTTAGTCAAGCTTCCAGATGAGAACCTAGTCCAGTTGATACCTTAATTGTCATACCTGGACTCCTGACCCACAGAAACTATGAGATAATAAATGTGTGTTGTGGGAGTTGGGTGGAGGATGGGGTAACTGGGTGATGGGCACTAAGGAGGGCACTTGATAGGATGAACACTGGGTATTATACTATATGTTGGAAAATTTAATTTAAAAAATATTTAAAAAAATAAATGTGTGTTGTGTTAAGCTGCTAAGTTTGTGGTGGTTTGTTATGCAGCAATAGCTACCTAATACACCCAGGGTAGGTGGCATCTGATGCTAGGGCATCTCTTCTATAGGCTGTCTTGAAGGAATATTCTGTCCAAACAAGAAAGAATATAACTATCCAAACTTCTCAATTCTCTCCAGAATTTGAAAGTATATAATTTGAAAGTAGAATTTGAAATCTAGAGAAGAAGACAAGGAGCAGAAGCTGAAAAGCCTGAGCTTCATGAAAGCCATGAGAAAAGTGAGCCAGAAATAGGCTGAAGCCATAGACAGAAAAGAGCAGCATAGAGTTCCTAAGGACAACTGGTCGTCAGGGGAAACCCATAAAAGCAGCAACACATGGGGGCCAATTCACCAGGCAGTGGAGGGGAGATGGATAAACACCTCTTAGAAAGTCAGAGCAACCAGCTGACTAAATCTCTTTACCTGACCAGGAGCCCTGTGGGTCTTTATCTACAGCCCACTCTTCATGAGCCAGAGTGAACCTGTCTTCTTTATAGCCATTCACAACTTGTTGATAAATTCACATTAATTTGAGTGAGTCTCACTATAGCTGCCCAAACATGTCAAGGTGAAGTATGAAGTCTGAAAGTAGACAGTGAAGAGTTGATATGGTGGTTGCATTATCTATAAAGATCTAGATTACTGTCTCCTGCTCTGCCAAATTTCATCTGCTGCCTCATGATCCAGGGTGGCAGCACTGGCTCCAGCCATCTACTACTCTATTTCCATGCAACCGGTTTAATGTTAAGTGGACTGCAATTCAGTTGTGACACTAACCATGCAGTTAGTGCAGGCCTCACAGGTGGAGGGCAGAGTCTTCCACAGGCTGCCTTTACTTCTGATGCCAGCCACAAGTCTCAGGGAGTTCCCAGGCCACCTGCACTTTTAACTTAACTGGCTAAAAATTCAGGGTTTCCCACGAATTTGTTTAATAATTCACTAGAATGATTCACAAAACTCAGGAAATCATTATAGTTACAGTTTCATTATAAAGGATACACATAGGGCGAGATCTGAAAGGAAGGAAACACCTTCCATACCCTCTCTTTATAGAATTGGGGTGCATCACCCTCCCAGCACATCAGTGTGTTCACAAAACAGGATGCTCCTCTGAATTTCAATATCCAGAAACTTTATTAATGTTTCATTGTGTAAGCATGATCACTTAAATCATTGGCCACATGATTGAATTCAATCTCCAGCCCCTTTTTCATCCTCAAAGCTGAAAGTCCCTGCCCTCTGCCCCAATCCCAAAGCTGCAGGGGTCACCTTATTAACATAACAAAATCACCCTCATCATCCAGGAAATCCCAGATGTTTTTGAACCTTGATGCTAGGAACCCAGCACAAAGACCACACAAATTATTTAATATACCACACCATTACATCTGTATTTTAGCCAGGACTAAGGAGCAAAGAAGTCCCCCATCCCTTCCTCTTAAAGATACTTACTGGAAGCTACACAGGACTATTCTGCTGATATCTAGTGGCTGGAACACAGACACTGTGTTGCAAGGGACCCTGGGGACTGCAGGTGTTTTCTTTGACAGCAATGTGTCTAGCTAAAAATTGAAGATACTATTTTTAGGAAAGGAGGGAAGATTGGTCATTCAGTAGGCAATGGGTGGTATTTGCTCGGAACCCATGCAAAGGAGGGAGAGAAACATGAAAGGCAGAAAGTTTTTTCATTTCAGCCTCTGTGGGAAGTTGAGATGTCAAGGAACCCACTAACATAGCTGTGAACAGTTTCCATAGTAACAAATGCCAGTGTCCTGGCCCCCACCCTTGAGATCTGGTGATGGCTGCCAGAAGCAGAACTGTGAGTATGACCACATTAGAGGCTAGGTTACTGTCTATGGTGTCAAGAAGGACAAGAGAAATCACCCCAGCATCCAGAGGCGAAGACAATAGCACACATCCCAATGGAACAGACAGGATGAATGGGCCACTTATTCCACCAATAGACTGAGTGACAGGCATTCTGCAGAGGCTAGTTATGCAGAGCCAGTGAAACAGATCCATCACCACCCTAGGAAAGCATTATATAAAGACAATAAAACTTCCCTGCAGAGGGGTAGAGACAGAGTTACAGAACTAATAAGCACTGACTGTTAGGACGATATCTTTACTCCCAGGCTTGTGTGGCCATAGAAATCCCAGTGAAGAACCATTGTTCAAACACTTTTTGTAGAAGAATGTGACTGAACACTGCAATGAGCAACTAGTGTTTTGGCTAATCCATAGTCCTTCCTTTTTTAGGGAAGTCTCATTCCCACAACCCCACGTGATGTGATGACCATCACATGGCCCTGTCCCCTGACCTCTTGGATGGGTGTAGGTCCTGCTGGAAGAGTGAGTCCTCTCCTACAACCTGGAAAATGGTGTGAAGACATGCAGAGATTGAATGAGAATGGAGCCCAGTCACCTCATGGCAGCCCTTTGAGGTTCCTGGTACACAGGATGCCAGAGAGGCCTGGGCTCCCACTCTTCCTGGAGTCTGCTCCTTATACTCTTCTTTGGGCTCTATGTGCTTTCCAGTATGTGTCTGAATTAGTTTTCTATTCTGTTACAGCAAATTACCACAAACTGAAAGAACCCACATTTATTGTCTTAGTGTTCCACAGGTCATCTGTCCAATGAGAATCTCACCTGGTGTCAGGCAGGCTGCTCTCTCTCCTGGAGGCTCTAGGGAGAATCCGTTTCCTCACTTATTTGGGTTGGTGGCAGAATTCAGTTCCCTGTGGGTCCAAGGCCTTGTTTTCCTACTGCTTTCAGCTAAGGGCTCACGTTTCTTGGACGTGGGCCCCTTCCTCCATCTCTAAAGCCAGCAACGTAAGTTGGGTCCGTCTCATTTTTCAAATCTCCTCTCCTTCCATCTCATCTCTCTGAGCAAGCCAGGAGATATTCTCTGCCTTTAAAGACTCATGATTAAACCAGGCCTGCCAAGATAATGCAGGATAATCTCCCTATCTCAGGGTTTATATCCTTAATTATATCTGCAAATTCTCTCCTGCCATGTAAGGCTCTATGGATTAGATACATGGTGGGCATCTTTGGTAGGCCATTATTCTTTGTACCACTCTACATGTTTGACTAATTCCTGGAGGTTGGGGATCTGATTTCTATCCTGACTTTGCTTCTAGTCAACTGTCTGACACAGGACCAGACACTTCCTGTCTTTATGCTAGCAGATCACACCAGGAGTTCATGTCTTGGTAAGCCGTGTTGACAGACTTGCGATACAAGTGACACAGGGCAAATGTTAACAGGTTAGTTCCCTGGAGGAATCGGGGTAGATTAAGTATGATGGTGGGAGCAGAGCTGCTCCTGAGGAAGAGAGCCATGGGGCCAACTGGAGAGGCCAGAGAGGAGCAGAAGCATTGGAGCTAAGGCAGGTTCATGAAGAAAGGATGAGGCAAGGCTATCATGCCAAGTGCCAATACAATGTGAGTGGGAAGTCAGGCAGCGACAGGGCACAGCCAGGCCAACAGGCAGCAGAGCCAGATCTCATATCTACTCCCTGGCCCTAAGACCTCTGCAGACTCCATGGGCCTTTTGCTCAGTCTGGCCCCTTCTGACTCTTGGTGGCCTTGTAGCATCAGGCCCTTTGAACAGTTGGGATGCGATCTCATTCCTGGACACATTCCTTACCTCCCTTTTCTCCTACCACACAAAAGCCACAGGCCATATGAAAATCCAGCAGGCCCTCTCCTCAGGTGCCGAGACTTGCTCCAGGCCTTCCTTCTGCCCCTTCTACAAAGCCTTGTTTGGTAATTCCCTTGGAGTTCCCCACTGCCTAGCTACTTCTATTGACCATACTTTTGGTCAGCTAAGTCATTAGTTGGAATACAGCCCCTTCAGGAAGAAGACAAGCCACAAATGGACTTGGGGACCTTGTAGCCTCTCTTGGATCTGGACTAGGGAAAAGCTCAGGTGGCTTGCCGACCTGTCTGGGCCCTTTATTTCCTTCCTGATCCACACATCTTGAAATCACCTGACTTTCTCTGGTGCTAGGTTGAGCCATGCAGTTCAGAGACCTCTGTTCATGAGCTTCTTTTTCAGGAAGCTGGCCTTGAGAAAAACTATCTGCTTTGGGAACAAGAACTCACTATGAAGGTCAACTTTAGAGGCTTGACTCTCTGAGATCAGCATCCTTGTAAAGAGTCCTCAGATGGTTCTAGAGCTGGCAGTCCTGCTTTTCAGTATTTGAGTATATCTTACTATTTGCTTTTTAAAATCATGACATTTGGGCAGCCCTGGTGGCGCAGCGGTTTAGCGCTGCCTGCAGCCTGGGGTGTGATCCTGGGGACCCTGGATCGAGTCCCACATCAGGCTCCCTGCATGGAGCCTGCTTCTCCCTCTGGCTGTGCCTCTGCCTCCTCTGCCACCCCTCTCTTTCTGTCTCTACAAATAAATAAATAAAATCTTTAAATAAAAATAAAATAAAATCATGACATTTATAAAAATTCTAATTCCAGTATAGTTAACATGTAGTGCTATATTCGTTTCAGGTATACAATATAGTGATTCAAAAATTCCACATATTACTCAATGCTTATCAAGATAATGTACACTTAATCTCTTTCAGTTATGTTACCCATCTCCCAATCACCTCCCTTCTGATAACCATCAGTTTGTTCTCTATAGGTAAGAGTCTGTGTTTGGTTTGTCCCTCTCTTTTTTTCCTTTGTTCATTTGTTTTGTTTCCTAAATTCCACATATGACTGAAATAATGTAATATTTGTCTTTCTCTTGACTGGATTATTTAACTTAGCATAATGCACTCTTGCTTCATCCATGTCCTCTTTATGGCTGAGTAATGTTCCATTATATACATAAACCACATTTTTTTTACCCATTCATTTATCAAAGGACACCTAGGTTGCAGGTATCTCTTTGAATTAGTGTTCTCATATTCTTTGGATAAATACCCCAGTAGTGATTACTGGATCACAGGGTAGTTTTTTTATTTTTTTATTTTTTGAGGAACTTCCATACTGTTTTCCACAGTTTGCATTCTCACCAACAGTGCGTGTGGATTCCTATTTCTCCACATCCTTGGCAACACTTGCTGTTTCTTCTGTTTTTGTTTTTATGACCATTCTGACAGGTGTGAGGTGATATCTTATTGTGGTTTTGATTTGCATTTCCCTGATGATATGTGATAGTGAGCATCTTTTCATGTGTCTTTTAGCCATCTGGATGTCTTTGGAGAAATGTGTCTTCATGTCTTCTGCCCATTTTTAATTGGATTATTTGTTTTTTGGGTGTTGAGTTGTATGTTTTTAATACTCTATTGGATATGTCATTTGCAACTATTTTCTCCCACTTTGTAGATTGTCTTTTAGTTTTGTTGGTTGTTTCCTCCACTATGCAGAAGATTTTTATTTTGTTGTAGTCCTAATAGTTTTTCTTTTGTTTCCTTGCTTCAGGAGACATATCTAGAAAGAAGTTGCTATAGCTGATGTCAAAGAGGTTACTGCCTGTGTTCTCCTCTAGGATTTTTATGTTTTCAGGTCTCACATTTAGGTCTTTAATCCATTTTAGTTTACTTTTATGTATAGTATAAGAAAGTGGTCCAGTTTCATTCTTTTACATGTAGCTGTCCTGTTTTCCTAACACCATTTATTGAAGAGACTGCATTTTTCTCATTGCATATTCTTGCCCCCTTTGTTGAAGATTAATTGACCACATAATTATGGGCTTATTTGTGGGCTTTCTATTCTGTTCTATTGATCTATGTGTTTATTTTTGTGTCAGTGCTATATTGTTTTGAGTGTTATTGCTTTGTCTGTACGTCTGGAATTTTATCATGACACTTTTATCTATGCCAAAAAGAGTATTTTGGATGTAATGCAACCAATTTAGGCATTGGTCAGCTGTTCTGTATGCCTTTCTTGATTCAGTCTCTAATTTCTTCACTGTTCCCCCATCATCCCTCATGCTCTTTTCCCCTCAGCTCTGACAATGTCCCAGCTCCCTCCCATTTACTATGTCTCTACTCCCCCATGCCTCCCCCCAAAATGAGCAAGGACTAGGCAAAAAAGTATTCTGTGCAAGAGGAATATCAGAATACATCAAGAACCAGAGTATGTCCCACATTGGCAGGGGAGAAATGGAAACTACTTTAGCTTGGTCCTTGGCCAGATTGGAGTTGCTTCCCTGAGTTAGTGTGGCACTGAGGGAGCCACACAGAGAGAGATAAAGTACAGGGGCACCTGAGTGGCTCAGTGGTTGAACATCTGCCATTGACTCAGGTTGTGATCCTGGGATCCTGGGATCAAGTCTCACATCAGGCTCCCCTTGGCGATCCTGCTTCTCTCTCTGCCTATGTCTCTGCCTCTCTCTCTGTGTCTCTTATGAATAAATAAATAAAAAAAATTTTTTTAAAAAAAGAAGATCCCAGTACATCAGAAGTTATAGCTCCCAGGGATCTCCTGGATGGAGAGATTGAAGGCAAAGTAAATAGAAAAGTCTGGAGGGGTCAGGGAGACATTTTTAAATATTTACAAATGTTTGTATTTGAAATTTTTCCTTATTTTATGAATTTTGTGCACTTAAAGTAAAATGCCAGTTCTAACGCTTGTATTCCTGTATGAACCCAAATAAAACTGACAATACTGGACTTGTCCTCTTGTTCCACTATGGTAACCACTTCACCACTGCAGTCTTGAGTAGCTGAAATGGCCTTGGAGAGTCAGCACAAATGGGTGTAGGGATCTACCTCTTTCAGATATCTATGGATATTGAAGCAAAGTCAAATGGATGCATATCTTGGAAAGTTTGAGAACAACAACTAAGCTAGTGAATATAGCAAGGTTATAGAGTATATAGGATCCATATATAACAATCAATTTATATCTATATAATAGCAATGAACTTCAAGAAAATGAAATGTAAAAATAGTACTATTTATAATAACAAAAATAAAATACTTAGGGATAAATTTAACAAAATGTGTATATATAAAACACTGTATATTGAAAATCTCAAAAGATTGCTGAGAAAAAATGAAAAAATGAAATAAGTGATGATGTATATATCATGAGTTTGGATTAGTGGACTAAGTGTTAAAGTGACAATTTTCTCCACATTGATCTATGAATTCAACATAATCCCAATCAAAATCCTAGCAAACTTTTTGCAGACATGAAAAGCTGGTTCCAAATGTATAAGGAGAGGGAAACCTGGATGGCACAGTTGGTTAAGCGTCAGACTCTTGATTTCGGTTCAGGTCATGATCTCAAAGTCGTGAGATTAAGCCCCCTGCTAAGCCCTGCACTGAGCCCCCTCTTGAGCTCCATGCTGAGCATAGAGCCTGCTTAAGATTCTCTCCTTCTCCCTCTGCCCCTCCCTCCTTGCCCTCTCTCACTCTAAAAAAACAAAATAAAACAAAAAAACTCACATTGAACTTATAAATAAACCCTTTAAATATGTCCAAAAAAAGAAAAAAAAGCTATTATCTCAATTTCTTAGTTGTTATATAAATATTCATGAAAATGCCTCAGTGTTATATTTAATGGCCTATTATGTGCCAAAAGAAGAGGACATCTAAGAAATACTCACCTATCATGTGTGAATATAGAACATGGGCTTCTTTTATGTCATTTTAAAAATTTGCAGTGTAGTTGACACATAATACACTAGTTTCAGGTGTACAACATACTGATTTTGTAATTATGTATATTATAAAATGCTCACCACAATATAGTTATCATCTTTTATCATGAAAGTTATTACAATATTATTGTTTATATTCCCTACACAGTACTTTTTATCTTTGAGACTTATTTATTTTATAACTAGAAGTTTGTACCCTTTACCTATTTCACCTACACTTCCAGTCCCCCAATTTGATCACCATCAACTTGTTTTCCACATTTATGAGTCTCTTTCTGTTTTGTTGTTGTTGTTTATTTTTTTTTTGTTTCCACATATAAGTGAAATCATCTAGCATTTATCTTTCAGAGTCTGATTTATTTCACTTAGCAGAATATCTTCTATATCCATCCATATTGTCACAAATGACAAGATGTCTTTCTTTCTTATGGCTGAGTCCATTCACCTGTTAATGGAGAGACACATAGATTGCTTACATATCTTGGCTATTATAAGTAATGCTGCAACAAACATAGGGGTGCAAACACCTTTTTGAGTTAGTGTTTTCATTTTTTACTGATAAATACCCAGTAGTGGAATTACTGGATCATATGGTAGTCTATTTTTAACTTTTTTTTTTTAAATTTTTTTTATTTTTTTTTATTTTTAACTTTTTAAAGAATCTCCATACTGTTTTTCATAGTAGCTGAATCAATTTACATTTCTACCAACAGTGCATGAGGGGAAGTTCCCTTTGCTCCATATCCTCACCAAAACTTGTTGCTTATGTTGCTGATTTTAGCCATTCTGACAGGTGTGTGGTGGATATCTCATTGTGGTTTTGATTTGTTTCCCTGATGATCAGTAATATTGATGACCTTTTTACATGTCTGTTGGCCATCTGGATGTCTTCTTTGGAAAAATGTCTATTCAGGTCCTTGGCCCATTTATTAATCACATTGGTTTTTTGGTGTTGAGTTGTATGAGTTCTCTATACATTTTGAACATTAATCCCTTATTAAATGGATCATTTGCAAATATCTTCTTCCATTCTGTAGGTTGTCTTTTTGTTTTGTGAATGGCACTATGCAAATTATTTTTAGTTTGATGTGGTCCCAATTGTTAATTTTTGCTTTGAGGAAAAATCCAACAAAAAATGTTGCTAAGACCAATATATAAGAGTTATTGCCTGTGTTTTCTTTTAAAAGTTTTAGGAGAACTTACATTTAGAGTTATTAATCTTTTTTGAATTTGCTTTTGTATACAATGTGAGAAAGCAGTCCAGTTTCATTCTTTTGCATGTATCTGTCTGTTTTCCCAACACCATTTGTTGAAGGGACTGTCTATTCCCCATTGTATATTCTTGCCTCTTTGGTTGAAGATTAATTGACCACATAAATGTGGGATTATTTCTGTGCTCTCTCTTATGTTCTATTGATATATGTGCCTATTTTTGTGCCACTCCCATACTATTTTGATTACCATAGCTTTGTAGTATAGTTTGAAATCTGGAATTGTGATACTTCCAGCATTATTTCTTAAGATTGCTTTGGCTGTTCAGAGTCTTTTGCAATTCCATATACACTTCAGGATTATGTGTTCTAGATATGTGATATATATATATATATATATCTTTTTTGAAAATTTTATTAATTTGGGAGAGAGAGAACATGGGTGGGGGGGGTGAGAGGGGGAGAGGAAGAGGGAGAAACAGACTCCCAGCTGAGCAGGGAGCCCAATACAGGGCTTGATCCCAAGACCCTGAGATGATGGCCTGAGCCAAAGATGGATACTTAATCGACTGAGCCACCCAGACACCCCATACCACATCTTCTTTATCTATTCATCAACTGATGGATACTTGGGCTGTTTCCATAGTTTGACTATTGTAGATAATGCTGCTATAAACATTGAGGTACATGTATCCTTTTGAATTAGTATTTTTGTATTCTTAAAATAAAATCTAGTAGTAAAATCTAGTAGTGTGGTCGCTTGATAGCAGGGTAGTTCTATTTTTAACTTTTTGAGGACACTCCCTACTAGTTTCCATAGTAACTGCACCTGTTTGCACTTTGCATTCCACCAACAGTGCAAGAGTGCTCCCTTTTCTCCACCTCCTCACCAACACTTGTTGTATCTTGTGTTGTTCATTTTGTTTTATTTTTTTTACTTTTTAAAGATTTTATTCATTTATTCATGAGAGACACACAGAGAGAGGCAGAGACATAGGCAGAGGGAGAATCAGGCTCCCTGCAGGGAGCCCAATGCAGGACTTGATCCCAGGACCCTGGGATCATGACCTGAGCTGAAGGCAGACGCTCAACTACTGAGCCACCCAGGCATCCGTGTTGTTCATTTTAGACATTAAGACGGATGTAAGGTGGTATCTCATCATGGTTTTGATTTCTATTTCCTGGATGATAAGTGATGTCAAGCGTATTTTCATGTGTCTGTTGGCCATGTGTATGTCTTCTTTGGAAAAATGCCTATTCATGTCTTCTGCCCACTTTTCAATTAGACTATTCATTTTTTGAGAGTGAGTTATTTTGTTTTTCTTTAAGTAAACTCTGCATCTAATGGGGGGCTTGAATTCATGATCCCATGATCAAGAGTTGCATGCTCTACAGACTGAGCCAGCCAGGTGCATCTAAGTGTTGAATTTTAGAAGTTCTTTATATGTTTTGGATACTAACCGTTTATCAGATAAGTCGTTTGCAAATATCTTCTCCCATTCTGTAGGTTGCCTTTTAGTTTTGTCAAGTGTTTCTTCACTGTGCAGAAGATTTTTATTTTGATGTACTCCCAATAGTTTTTATTTTTGCTTTTGTTTCCCTTCCCTTAGGGGACATATCTAAAAAGAAGTTGCTGTGGCCAACATCAAAGAAGTTACCAACTGTGTTCTTTTCTAGGATTTTTATGGTTTTAGGTCTCACATTAGGTCGTTAATCCAGCCTTTTTAAAAAAAAGATTTTATTTATTTATTTACTTGAGAGAGGGAGAGAGGAGGAACAGAGGTAGAGCTCAGAGCTGAGCTCAGAGTTCTATGCAGGGCTTGATCTCATGGTGCTGAGATCACAACCTGAACCAAAATCAAGAATTGGTTGCTTAACTGACTGAGCCACCCAGGTGCCCCAGGTCTTTAATTCATTTTGAGTTTACTTTTGTGTATGATGTAAGGAAGTGGTCCATTTTCATTCTTTTGCATGTTGCTGTCCACTTTTCCCAATGCAATTTGTTGAAGAGACAGTCTTTCTCCCATTAGATATTCTTTCCTGTTTGCCAAAAATTAATTGACCGTATATTATATGACCATATATTCATGTCTCTTGTTTCTATTCTGTTCTATTGATGTATGTGTCTATATTTGTGGTAGTACCATACTGTTTAGATTACTGCAGCTTTTAATATAACTGGAAGTCTGGAACTGTTAATACCTCTGGCTTTGCTTTTCTTTTTCAAGATTGCTTTGGCTATGTAGGGTCTTCTGTGGTTCCACGCAATTTTAGGAATTTTCGTTCTAGCTTTGTGAAAACTACTGTTGGTATTTGATAGGGATTGCTTTAAATGTGTAATTGCTTTGGGGAGTATACACATATTAGCAATATTGGTTCTTCCAGTCCATGAGCATGGAATGTCTTTCCATTTCTTTGTGTCATTTTCAATTTCTTTCATCAGTGTTTCATAATTTTGGAATATAGCTCTTTCACATCCTTGGTTAGGTTTATGCCTAGGTATCTTATTGTTTTTGGTACAATTGTAAATGGGATTGATTCTTTAATTTCTCTTTCTGTTTAATTTGTTATTGGTGTATAAAAAGAAATGCAACAGATTTCCGTACATTGATTTTGTATCCTGTGACTTCACTGAATTCAGTGATCAATTCTAACAGCTTTTTGGTGAGTTTTTCAGTTTTAAAAAATATATATTATGTCATCTGCAAATAGTGAAAGTTTTACTTCTTCCTTCTTGATTTGGAGGCCTTCGATTTCTTTTTGCTGTCTGCTTTGCTCTGACCTCCAGTACTATGTTCAATAAGTGGTAAGAGTGGACATCCCCATTTTGTTCCTGACTACAGAGGAAAACCTCTTGGTTTTTCCTTATTTAGGTTCATGTCAGCTGTGGGTTTTTCATGTATGGACTTTATTATGCTGAGATATGTTCCCTCTAAATCTACTATTTGAGAGTTTTTTTTTTTATCATGAATGAATGTTGTACTTTGTCAAATGCTTTTTCTGCATCTATTGAAATGATGATATGGTTCTTATTCTTTTATTGCTATGAGGTAGAGCATTGGTTGATTTGCAAATATTGAACCTAGTAATAAATTCCACTTGATCATGGAGAATGACTTTTTTTTTAGTGTATTGTTGGATTCAGTTTGCTAGTATTTTGTTGAGGATTTTTGCATCTATGTTCATCAGAGATATTAGCTTACAGTTTTTTTTTTTGTAGTGTCATTGTCTTATTTTGGTATCAGAGTAATGCTGGCCTCCTAGAATGAATTTGGAAGTTTGCCTTCCTTTTCTACTTTTTGGAATACTTTGACAAGGATAGGCATTAACTTTTCTTTAAATGTTTAGTAAAATTCAGCCATGAAGGCATCTGGTCCTAAGCTTTTGTTTGTTGGGAGTTTTTGTATTACTCATTCAATTTTGTCAGTAGTAATCTGTCTGTTCAGTTTTTCTATTTCTTCCTGACTCATCTTTGGAAATTTATGTGTTTCTAAGAATTTATCCATTTCTACTAGGTTGTCCAATTTGTTGGCATAGAATTTTTCCTAGTAGCATCTAATAAAACTTTGTATTTCTGTGGTATTAGTTGTAACTTCTCTTCTATTACTGATTTTATTCATTTTGGTTCTCTTTCTCTCTGATGAATTTTGTATTTTCAAAGAACCATCTATTTATTTTATTTATTTATTTTTAAAAAATATTTTATTTATTTATTCATGAGAGACACAGAGAGGGAGGCAGACATAGGCAGAGAGAGAAGCAGGCTCCATTCAGGGAGCCCAATGTGGGACTTGATCCTGGGACTCCAGGACCATGCCCTGGGTTGAAGGCAGATGCTCAACCGCTGAGCCACCCAGGGATCCCCCATCTTTTAATTTTAGTGATGTTCTCTCTCTCTCTCTCTTTTTTTTTGGTCTCTGTTTAATTTACTTCCACTCTGATTTTCAGTATTTTCTTCCTTCTGTTACTTTTGGCTTTGTTCTTCTTTTTGTAGTTCCTTTAGGTGTGAGTTTAGATTTTTGCTTGAGATTTTTCTTATTTCTTGAGGTAGGCTTATGTCAGTATAAATTTTCTTCTTAGAACTGCTGATGCTGTAACTTAAGATTTTGAACCATGTGTTTCCATAATCATTTTTTAGGTATTATTTCCTCTTTGATTTCTTCATTGACCTCTTGGTTGCTTAGTAGCATGTTGTTTAGCCTCCATGTGTTTGTGATCCTTTTCAGGTTTTCTTCTTATAATTGATTTTTTTAAATTTATTTTTTATTGGTGTTCAATTTACCAACATACAGAATAACCCCCAGTGCCCGTCACCCATTCACTCCCACTTGTAATTGATTTCTAATTTGAATCTGTTGTGGTCGTAAAGATGCATGATATAATTTCAATCTTTTATTGAGACTTGTTTTGTGGACTAACATGTGACCTATCCTAGATAATGCTCTATGTGCGTCTGAAAATAATGTGTATTCTGGTGTTTTTTGGATGGAATTTTCTGTATATATACCTGTTAAATCTATCCGGTCTATTCAAAGCCACTCTTTCTGGGGAACCGAGTGGCTCAGTTGGTTAAGCAGTTGCCTTCAGCTCAGGTCATGATCCCAAGGTCCTGGGATTGAGCCTGGTATCCAGGGCAAGATGGCAGAAGAGTAGGGGTCCTCAATTTATCTGGTCCCAAAAACTTACCTAGATAACTTTCAGAACATCCTGAACACCTATGAATTCAACCTGATATGTAATGAGAGAACAGCTGGAATGCTACAGAGAGAAAAAGGATTGCTCTGACAAGGTAAGAAATCAGGCCTCGCATCAGGCTCCCTGCTCAGAGGGGAGTCTGCTTCTTCCTCTCCCTCTGCCCATCCTCACTGCTCATGTTCTCTCCTTCCCTCTCTCTCTCTGTCTCTCAAAACTAAATAAGATCTTTTAAAACAATTGTCCACCTTTCTTCCTTAAAAAAAAAAAAAAGCCACTCTTTCCTTATTGAATTTCTGTCTGGATGATATATCCATTGATATAAATAAGGTGTTAAAGTCTCTAATTATTATTGTATTACTGTCAAGTTCTCCTTTATGTCTGTTAATACTTGCTTTATATATTTAAGTGCTATGTTGGATGCATAGATATTTACAATTATATCCTTTTATTTGATTGATTCCTCTATTATTATGTAATGCTATTCTTTGTCTATTGTTGGCCTTTATTTTAAAGTCTGTTTTGTCGATTATAAGTTTAGCTACCCCTAAGCTTTTTGTCATTTCCATTTGCACGGAATATTTTTTCTATCCCTTCTCTTTCAGTCTGTATGTGTCTTTATGTCGGAAGTCACTGTCTTATAGACAATACTTAGATGGGTCTCTTTTTAATCCATTCACCCATGTTTTTTGATTGGATCTTTTAGACCATTTATATTTGAAGTAATTATTAGTAGGTATGTATTTATTGCCATTTTGTTAATTGTATTCTGGTTGTTTTTATGGATTTCCTTTGTTTTTTTTTTTTTTTTTTTTTTTTATTTTTTTTATTGGTGTTCAATTTACTAACATACAGAATAACACCCAGTGCCCGTCACCCATTCACTCCCACCCCCCGCCCTCCTCCCCTATGGATTTCCTTTGTTCCTTTCTTTTTCTCTTGCTCTCTTCCTTTGTGAGTTGATGATTTTTTTTTTTTTTTTTTTTTAGTGTTGTGCTTGGTTTTCTTTCTTTGTTTTTTTGTCTATCTATTACAGATATTTGGTTTGTGGTTGTCATGAGGTCCATATATAACATCCTAAGTACATAGCGGTCAATATTAAGTTGATGGTTAAGTTTGAATATGTCCTAAAAGCACTCTTCTCCACAAGAGTACAAGAATGAGAGTTTCCTTTTTCTAGTTGAAAAGCAATCTCAAAAAAAAATAAATAAATAAAAATAAATAAAGAAAGAAAAGCAATCTCATTTGGAAAATATTTTAAAGATGTGATTTGAGCAACAAAATTGGTGTATTTAATTAATTTTTTTATTCTTAATAGACTAAATTTGAAACCAGAGGGGAAGCATGATTTCAACATATTCAGGATATTTCAGGGTTCTAAAGACATTATTGTTACAGCAAGTAAAAAAAAAAAGTGATTGCCTTAGCTACAATATGAAGAAAATGTTACAATGAAGATAGTTTGAACAAACACAACTGGAGATATTTTTCTATCTCATATTATGTGTCTCAAACTTTTGTTCATCATTTTATACAAAAATTGAAACATTAAATAAATACAGTTAGATAAAATACCCATTTACTGATAATTTAATTAAACTTTGAGCTTGGAGAATGAACTGGTTTCTTATTTACCTTGAAGGATGACTATAAAATGTTAAGATGAAAAAATTTCATTTGTCAAGGAAAAAAGAATGTATCATTTCATTTTTTATAGTCACTGTTCTATTAGTATGAACTACAATTTTCAATGCTGACCTAATAAAAATCAAAAGACAGACTTGACAGTCCATCAGCTATTCACATTGCATTGCCCCGTGTATTTCAAGCCATATTAAGCCTACTGATTGGCATGCTTACTCATTACAATGTATTTTTCTTAATTTGGGGGAGGATTTACTTGTTACAATTAAATATTAGTAAATAAGATTTTGTGTAAGTGCAGTTATGATTTTACTTTACTATATGTTATAGGCTGAATTGTGTCCTCCACAAATTCATATCTTGATGTCTAAACTCCCAGTCCTTCAGAATGGGCATTTCAAAAGGCAATGTGGTTGACAAGAGGTCATTAAGGGTGGTTTCCTAATCCAGTCTGATTGGTGTCCTCACAAGAAGAGATTAGAACAGAGACACAAGGGTTTCAGGTGCACTGAGGAAAGTCATTTGGGGACACAGGCAGCCATCCTCAAACCAAGGGTAGAGCCTTCAGGAGAAACCAAATTTGCTGAGACTTTGATCTTGGACTTTTAGCATCCAGAATTGTGAGACAATAACTTCCTGATATTTAAGCCATGCAATCAGTGTTATTTTGTTTGGCAGCCTGAGCAAGCTATATACAATATATGCAATGGTAAGGGTATTGTTTTGTGAAATTTTAGTTTCAGTTGTGTGTTTAGGTACTGAGTCTCAATGCAAGATGCATTTCTTATTATTGGTTACAGGCCAAAATATTTGAAAAACATTGAATTAGAAGAAATGAAGGATTTTGCCTCCCAGCTCTGAAACAAGCCAGTTGAACTGGATTATACTTGCACTAGGCAAACCTGGAGAAATTCTGGCTCCACTTTTCCCAGACAGAAATTAAGGAAAAGAAATGGCTTACAAGGCTTTGTGTTCCTTGGAAAATAATTCTAGAATAGTGTTCTTTTTCAAAGGAAAAAAAGTGTGTTTTTAAAAAAAGATTATTTTTATTTGAGAAAGAGAGCAAGTGAGAGAGAGAGAACACACACAAGGGGGGGGAGGAGCAGAGAGAGAGATAGAGAGAAGCTGACTCCCCGCTGAACAGGGCGCTAGATGCAGGGACTCCATCCCAGGACCCTGATAACATGACCTGAGCCTAAGGAAGACGCTTAACTGCCTGAACCTTCTAGACACCCCTAGAATAGTGTTCTAAGGTGGAGTTTGGGGATAGAATTGACAAGGTCTGTGAATTTGGTTGGGAAAAAGGTACATATTTATTTTTACTAATGTGTATCTCAAAATTACCTTTTCTATCAACTAAATAGAAAATGGAATGGAATAAATGGAAGCAACAGATTTCAATAATATTAGAAATACCTGTAACTTTGTCATCAGTAGAAATCAGACGTTTTCATACCATGTCACACAAACTGTACCTTAATAGATTAATCACAACCATTATTATATCAAAAGTATAAGTAGATTTACTGATACAATTTATTATTTAATATATTAATAAAGAAACACATGTATTACTATGTACAGATTTTAAATATATATACATATATGTACGTGTGTGTGTTTTTAAGAGAGAGAGAGAGAGAGAGAGGGCAGAAGGAGAGAGAAAATCCTAAGCAGGCTCCATGCCCAGTGTAAAGCCCAACATAGGGCTCAATCTCACAACCTTGAGACCATGATCTGAGCTGAAACCAAGAATTGGATGCTTAACTGGCTGAGCCACGCATGGCCACAAGGCCACCCAAAGAGTTGCTGGCCATTTGAAAAATAGCTTATATTGTCAGCAGCACAAATGGAAACTATTTCGTTTCGGGACCCATGGACTTGTTCCTGCCTCCTGAGGATGTTTGGCTTACTTTTGTGGTTTCCCCAATCACATCATTTCATATTAGATCCCCCCTCATGACCTGAATGTGTAGCTCTATCCAAGGCCTTCTAGACTCCATATGTCCACACTGCCATGGCTCACTTGCACCATCAGTGGCCATATAGGGTGTGTCCACCTCCCAAAGTGTGTCCTTGCACAGCCTGTCTTCCAGTTCACAGTAATTCGGGTCTTCACCCATTGAGGTTTCCCCATGCACACAGCATTCCCATTCTGGCTTGCCCACCTGGTCAACATTGGGGGCAATGCCACGCTACTACAAAGAACAGAGTGATACCTTCCAGTAACCACCCCTTTTTACTGGAGAGATCATCCTAAACAGAATGAGGGATAGCTTAGCTCCTGCACAACCCATGTGTCAGTGGCACACTCTGGCCTCTAGAGGGATCCCTATGAATGAGGGAGAGAAGGAGAAGCAGTTCTGAGCCTCTGGGAACAGGAATCTGGAACCTTTCATCACTAGCTGTCCTGAAGAATGGGGCTCATGTCTCGTCCACATATCCTAAGTTCACTGATGTCCTTTAGTGTTCTTTGGGCAGGAATGCCTTACTTGATGTATCATGTCTAGTCTGTCTTCCCACCAGCCTTTGCCCACCGCCAACATTTATCTATGTGGGGGTCACAATGCAAATAGATTCTTGACTGCTTAGGCTCAGCCTAGCCTAAGTACCCAAGTACTTTGTACTGAAGAACTCCATCAGTGGAGGCTCCAGATTGTAACCAACAGATGTAATGGGTATATCTAGAAAACAAGAGTCAGGGACAAATGCATATCTCTAATCTCATCTGGTCTTCTATCTAGGAATAAACAATGCTCTGTATCATGTTCAGTTTTGTTTTCCCTTTACACTGGTCATTAGAAGCACTTCAATATGTTATTTTTCTTTTTTTACCTTTGTATTCAGAAATATTTCAGACACACAGAAGAGTTGAGTCACATAATGAACAGATATATTCCATCCATATGTGTTAAAAATTCAACAATTTTTAACATTTTGCATGATAGTTTTTAACATTCTGTTGCCTTTGCACCCTTACCCATCCCCTTGTTTGTGTGTAGAATATTGTGTTGTTCGTAAATGCTCACTTTCTTCTCCATGGACCATTAGAAGGTAAGTTCAGACATCAAGATGCTTCATCCTAAAATACTTCAGTGTACATCTACTAGAACTGTCTCCCAGAAAACTTTCAAACCATAAAGGTTGTTCTAATGAGCTCCATATCCCCAAAGAATGCAGGCCTTTTGTTATTCAGCTGGGAGACTGGTTTTCTCCGCAGATATGTCAGCACTGGTGGGCACCAGGTGCCAGGCTGTTGCCTCTGGCTGCTCCCAAGGGCCAGCTGCTGGGCCTGCCTTTTATTGTTCTCCTGGGCCTAGTCCTGATTCTGATTGAGAACCCAGACACTCAGGGTCTGGGCTTGCCAGGCACAAATAACCTGCTTATCCTTCTATTTTATGTTTTAAATGTTACTCTTTTGAGTAGGGAATACATTCACATGTTGTAAAAGCATGAATAATGCAAAGTTTCCTCCCTACTGCCAGTCCCTTGCAACATGCTCCTGTCTCATAGCCCCTCTGTTCCCCTTCCTGGAGGAAATGAATCTTATTAGCTTCTTGCAAGCCTTTCCCCAAATCGCTTATACGTTTACAAGCAAATATATGTATATGAATGGCTCCTTTTCGCTACAGAAATGATAGCACATTATGCACACTGCACTGTACCTATGTTTGTCAATAACTTAAAAAATATAACCAAAAGATAAGCACTATCCTATATTCGAAACTGGTACCTAAATTCAAACTGCTCTGTTGTACTCAAGCTTCAATGATCATATGTATATAAACACTACAGAAAGTGGTGTTTGCCCAGGGATTCTCCACTCTTACAAAGCGGTTTCCCCAGGAACTCCTGCCAAGTGCCATCAACAGAAATCCAAAATCCAAACTCCAAACTCCATATAATATAAAAGACGATCCTAGCTAGTACCAACGTAACCCTAATAATACAGTCCCAAGACCATGTCTTCCTAGCATGGTGTATACCATATTAAGTACCCCTGTCTAATATGTAACTTAACATATAGAAGTAGTAGACAGCTCCTACATTTTGGAGCCTGCTGAAATAATTTATATTTGCAAATCCTAAACCCTTAGCCTGCCTACCCTGCCTTGCTCATTCCTTCCCCTGGAAACCACAATAAAAGCTATTGCTGGGCAGCCCGGGGGGCTCAGTGGTTTAGCGCTGC
Organism: Canis lupus dingo; assembly: GCF_003254725.2. Taxonomy (NCBI): domain Eukaryota; kingdom Metazoa; phylum Chordata; class Mammalia; order Carnivora; family Canidae; genus Canis; species Canis lupus. The sequence goes on along the minus strand of NC_064261.1, from coordinate 23,426,123 downwards.
CTTCCACCTAGGGTGTGATCCTGGAGACCTGGGATCGAGTCTCACGTCAGGCTCCCTGCATGGAGCCTGTTCTCCCTCTGCCTGTGTCTGTGCCTCTCTGTGTGAGAGTGTGTGTGTCTCATGAATAAATAAATAAATAAAACCCTAAAAATAAATATAAAAAGCTCTTGCCTAAGTTTTCCTCTTGTTCTCTTTATCGCCTGACAGATCTGGTGCTTCCCTTATGGCTCTCCATGGCATAGCATGCCCCTTCCTCTTATAAACTACAAGTAACTATCTTTTTTTAAGATTTGTACAATCATAATGTACAATCACCACAGATAAAATCATTACAGAATCTTTACTCCTTTTGTTGTTCAATCTCCAGCTCACTTCTTTTTTGCCAGCACCAATGTTGGCTTTTGCAGTCTGTTCTTGGTTCCTTTTGCTGTTTTCTTGAAGTCTTTTTCTTCTTGTACAGGCTGTGTCTTGCAAATCTATGTTTGGGTTTGTTTTTCTTTGTATAATTCAAGGAATCATAAATCATGCCAAAGCCAGTTGTCTTGCCAACCCACCAAAATGGGTTCTGAATCCAAATACAAAGATGGTATATGGTGTGGTCTTGTACACTTTGGCTGTTTTTTTCCTGAATGTCTGTCTTAAGTACTGTTGCCTTTTTAGGGTGAAGAACATCAATGACCATCTACTTCTGCTGAAGTAGTCGGTTGGTCATGAGCTTCCTGGTCTGGATAGTTACTGTGTCATTCATGATGGTGGCCAAGCTTCAAGCAGCCAGGGAGGGAAAAAACTATCTTTTCAATGGCAACCATTTCCTGGTCTAGTGGCCTCATTATATCTGGATAATATTTAAACCTACATTTAAAAACAATCATGAAGCTTATATAATTAAAGGAAGGTATGGTAACATCTCAACTGAATGTTACTTAGAAGTTATATATCTGTGTAGGTGGAGTATGAGGGAGATTGCAGTGGCCTGTCCAATACTAGATAAATTAAGTTAAATTATTCCCAAGACTAAATGACAAAATGAGATTCAAAGTCAATGAATCTAATTCATGCTGATTTATTTATCAGGTAAACTGATCATTTAAAATAGAAAAAGCAGAACTAGCCATTTAATTTCTTTATTCATAAAAGGAAAATTTGACTGTTTTCTTAGTAGTCTTCAGATGTTCCTCCTGTTACAAGCAGTAAAGAGCATGACATCTAGTTCTGTCTAGAAAAAGGTGTACCTTACAGATTCAACACAATTTCTATCAAAATCTTGGTGAGCTTTTTGTAGAAACTGACAAGCCAAAATTTACATGGAAATACAAGGGATTCACAGTATCCAAAGCAATCTTAAAAAGAATAAAGCTAAAGGACTCGCATTTCCCTATTTCAAAACTTACTACAAAGCTACGGTAATCAAACAGTGTGGTATTGGCATAGGATAGGTATATAGATCAATGGAATAAAATTGAGAATCTAAAAATAACCCCTTACACTGTGGTCAGTTAATTTCCTAAAATGGTGCCAACATAATTCAATGGGAGAAAGAATAGTCTTTTCAACAGATGGTGCTGGGACACTGGATACTCACATGCTAAAGAATGAGGTTGGATCCTTTGCTTACATTATACGCAAAGAGGAGTTTCCAGTGGATTATATAAAACTGTAAAATTCTTCGACACAGGTCTGAGAAACACAGAAGTATGTCTTCATGACTTTAGGGTAGGCAAAATCTTCTTAGGTGTCCATCAAAAAAGTGAAAAGACAGGGACGCTTAGCTGGCTCAGTTGGTAGAGCATGTACCTCTTTATCTCAGAGTTGTGAGTTTGAGCCCATGTTGTATGTAAAGCCAATTTAAAAAGGTAACACAATCCACAGAAAGGAAGAAAATATTTTCAAATCACATATCTGATAAGAAACTTATATCCAAAATATATAAAGAATCTTATATCTCAATAATAAAAATATAACCCAATAAAAATAGGCAAAGAATATGAACAGACATTTCTCTAAAGAAAGTATGCATGTGAAAAGATATTCAGCATTGTTAGTCATTAGGGAAATACAAATCAAAAGCACAATGAGATACCACTTCATATCCAGTGTGATGAATATAGTAAAAGGGAAAATAATATTGGTGAGGATATGGTATATTTGGAACCCTCATTCACTGCTGATGGGAATGTAAAATGGTGCAGACATTTTGTAAAAAGATTGTCATTTTCTGAAACACAGAGTTGTTATATGAACATAAATTCCACTCTTATGTATGTACTCTGGAGACCTGAAAATTTGTACATGAGCTTGCAGTGTTATTCATAATAGCCCCAAAGTGGAAACAATTCAAATGTCCTTTAGCTGATAAATGGGTAAATACATTGAGATATAGTGATACAATGGAATATTTGTTCAGTTATAAAAAGCAATGAAGTACTACATTTAATGCAATAAAGTGCTACAAATGGAAGAACTTTAAAAAACATTATTCTAAGTGAAAGAAGTCAGTCACACAAGACTACATATTTTATGATTTCATTTGTATGAAATGTCAAAAAGAGCCAAACTCATGGAGACAGAAAATAGATTAATGGGAATGGGGGTGGAGAGTTGATGGGAAACGGGAAGTGGCTGCTAATAGGTGCAGGGTTGCTTTTACGGTCATAAAATATTCTAAAATTGATTGTGGGTGATGGTTGCACAGCTCTGTGAATACACTAAAAACCGCAGAATTGTACACTTAAGTGTGAATTGTAGTCATGTGAACTACATTACAATGAAGCTATTTTAAAAGTGTGTAACTTACCTATCTTAAATGCATAAATAAAATATTCATGCCAAAGGGTACCACACTTCCATTGTATGATGAAAAGAATGTTTTAAATCCAGTCGTCCTTAAACTTTGATATCGCTTAAGTTTTGCATTATGTTTTATGACATCATAAGCTATTACACGTAGCAATCTTTTACTTTATAATCCTAAAGTTAAGAAAATAAAAATAATAGTTACTTGAAAAAAGTTATTCCCAGTAGCCATTTTATTTTCCCAGAGAAATTAAACCTTCTAGATCTTAGTGTCTCCCTAGTCCAAATCTGTTAGCATAAGTCACTAATCAGACTTTGTTTTTGTTAATGAAACAAAGGGGCCATTTCCTAAATCCCAGATAGGCCTCTTAGAATATTATAGGAGGGTACTTCCCCTGACACATCACTGGCTTGGTGCTTCCCCCCCCCCCTTTTTTTTTAAGATTTTATTTATCTATTCATGAGAGATAGAGAGAGAGAGAGAGAGGCAGAGACATAGGCAGAGGGAGAAGCAGGATCCATGCAGGGAGCCCAATGTGGGACTCCATCCCAGGACCCGGGATCATGCCCTGAGCCAAAGGCAGATTCTCAACCGCTGAGCCACCCAGTCGTCCTGGTGTCTTCCCTTTTTGTCTGTGTTAATTGCTCTACCTACTGTCTTTGTTATGGTCCTCCATGGAAATGTGAAATATCTTTTAAAACCATCTTCTGAGAGCTGTAGGAGGAGGAAGCATTGGAGATGGAAAATATAAGACAGGCATATTGGCTATTAGAATTTCTCAACTTTTGTTGCAAACTTCTTCGAAGGAACTTGATAAGCCGTTTTCAATTTATAATTCTATTGCTTATTTTTTCATTTTTCAGGGTTGCCTTCAGGGAGTGGTGCTGTTGTTGCTCATTCTTTTTATGAAGCAAAATATAGTAGTGACTTTAAGTTCCAAATAAAATATAAGTTATTGCACCTTGCAAAAGGCATAGCATTTTGGTGGGCCACTTTGGATTGATTCTAGAGGGAACATATACATTTGAGTGTGTTGTCTGACCTGATTACTGACTAACACATAATCTTTCAGTTTTGAGACAAACTCAGAGCAAGAGAATGCCCTGCAGTTTATTTAACTTTATTGCTAGCTACTCTGCCACTTGAGCTTTATGACCCAGCAGATTCAGTGGCTCCCAAAATATTTCTGATATTTTGATGGATATCATGGAGCTTCTGGAAAATCCCAATAGAGGACCTCAGCTCAGACTTCTAGGATTTTGGAGCAAAGAAATGCCATCTTGTGAAGACAGATATTCCCTTTCTGAGAAACAGCTCCTGATTTACTTCTGAGTCTTGATAGACACCAAAGGGAAACTCAATTATCATCTGACCTCAGTTGCTTATCCTGATCTGGGTATTACTGGGTCCATGAAGCCATAAAACTGGTCATGCATACTGATAATTCAACATCAAGTGAAAAAGTATATAGGAGATTGTGCATGAACATGTCCTGAGGACCCAAGTGAGTTATGAGAGCAAATGGCTTGGATTTGCATGACAGTTACTTCTGCTGTACTGATACTTTCTCTCAGCCCACATTATGGCCTCATGGGAAGTTTCCTATGACCAGTTGACTGATAAGGACTAGTTTTCTTCTCAGGCTTGGTCTAGGAATTGTTCTACATAATTTGCTAGTACTGATTTTAAGGTGTATTTGTTTTTTTTTTTTTTAATTTGGGGGGTATATTTCATTTTATTTTTATTTTAAAAAGATTTATTTATTTGAGACAGAGAAAGAGAGAGAGAGAGAGAGAGAGAGAGAGGTTCAGGGGCAGAGGGAGACAGAATCTTAAGTAGACTCCAAATTGAGCACAGAGACTGACATGGGGCTTGGGAGCCCGACAAGTTCATGACCCTGAGATCAAGACCTTAGCCAAAACCAAGAGTTGGATGTTTAACCAACTGCATCACCCAGGCACCCCATTTTTGTCTGTTTTTTAAAATAATCTCTACACCAGATATGGGGCTTAAACTCACAATCCTGAGATCAGGATTGAGTCTCATGCTCTACCAACTGAGCCAGCCAGGTACCCCATTAAAATATATTTGTTAATGTTAACCTTGTAGCTTTGACTTTGCAGTATATCAAAAGTGGATTGTAATTGACCTAGAAAAGGAAGTGAACATCACTTAGAGACACAATGACTTACTTATAAGGACTCAAGATCTCTCTTAGGGAGAGCACAGGAAAATCTCTTATGGTACGAGGCAGCAGAATGTTTGGCAGAACTAGGATGATGGAATTATTATTGTTTGTTGGCATTTTAAATATGAGTGGAGGAGTATGCATGCATGCCAAGGTTTTATTATGAAAAAGTTTAGACTCACAGAAATTTGTGAATATAGTATACAGTTCACTTATCTTTCCCTAATGTTAACAACTATATAATCACAGTACAATGATCAAAACTGGGGAATTAACAATGGTACCATACTATTAACGAAACTGTTGTGCAAACGTCTAACTTTTTTTAGACCATCTATAGTGGCTTCTGTTTTACTGATGGAATCCTGGTTGACCAGCCATGTTGTCATGATTGTATCTATATCCCTTCTGTGAACTAAAGACTGCTATCTGGTCTAATCAAAACTGTGGAGATCATAAAACCTGTAGTTTCCATCTTCATGCATCCAAATAATCTTTTCCAGCAGACTAGGCTGTTTGGACATGCCCTCCACCCCTGAGATTCTTTAAGTATAAGTGGTGTTAGAAGATTTTACTCAGGTCTTTCTTGAGGCCAACTGCAACACCAGACACTATGAGCAGAATACAGATCAGAGGAACTCTTATCCTATAACTTCTAGTATAAGAATTTGGGAGATTGATGTTTTCCAAAAGAGGCTGGATTTTACCTTTCTCACCCCATTCACACACATTTCCTGACAATAAAGTGAGAGGAAGGCATGATCCCTGATCTGAAAAGTAAAGAAAAAAGTGTAAAAAAAAAAAAAGGTCATTTCAACAAATGGTGTTGGATGGTCAACTAATCTTTGACAAAGCAAGAAGGAATATCCAATGGAAAAAAGACAGTCTTTTCAACAAATGGTCTGAGGAGAAGTGGATAGCAACATGCAGGAGAATGAAACTGGATTACTTTCTTACACCATACACAAAAAGTAAATTCAAAATGGATGAAAAACCTAAGTGTAAGGCAAGAACCCATCAAAATCCTAAAGAAGAACACAGAGAGCAATCTCTGACCTCGGCCATAGCACTTTTTACTAGATACATTGCTGGATGCAAGGGAAACAAAAGCAAACATGAACTACTGGGACTTCATCAAGATAAAACCTCCTGCACAGAAAAGGAAACAATCGACAAAACTAAAAGCAGTCTCCAGAACAGGAGAAGATGATTCGCAAATGACATATCAGATAAAGGGCTAGTATCCCAAATCCATGAAGAACTTATCAAACTGAATACCCAAAAAACAAATAATCCAGTTAAGAAATGGGCAGAAGACATGAATAGGCACTTTTCCAAAGCTGATATCCAGATGACTAACAGACACATGAAAAAAAATGCTCAATATCACTCATCATCAGGGAAATACAAAACAAAACCATGATGAGATACCACCTCATACCTGTCAGAATGGTTAAAATTAACAACACAAGGGGATCCTTGGGTGGCTCAGCAGTTTAGCACCTGCCTTTGGCCTGGGACGTGATTCTGGAGTCTTGGGATCGAGTCCCACATCAGGCTCCCTGCACGGAGCTTGCTTCTCCCTCTGCCTGTGTCTCTGCCTCTCGCTCTCTCTGTGTCTCTCATGAATAAATAAATAAAATCTTAAAAAAATTAACAACACAAGATACAACAGGTGTTGGTGAGGATGTAGAAGAAGAATTCTCTTGCACTGTTGGTGGGAGTACAAACTGGTGCAGCCACTCTGGAGAACAGTATGGACATTCCTCAGAAAGTTAAAAATATAACTACCTGATCTAGCAATTCACTACTGGGTATTTGCCTAAAAGATACAAAAATATAGATTCAAAGAGGTCCATGCATCCTGATGTTCATAGCAGCACTATCTACAGAGTCATATTATGGAAAAAGCACAAACATTCATTAACTGATAAATGGATTAAGAATATGTTCTTATATAGATATAAATATTACTCAGCCATCAAAAAAATGAAATCTTGCCATTTGCAACAACATGAGTGGAGCTAGAGTATGTCATGCTAATTAAAATAATTTAGTCAGAGAAAGACAAATACTGTTTATGATTTCACTTACATGTGGAATTTAAGAAACAAAACAGATGAACATACAGGGAGGGAGAAAAAAGAGAGACAGAGAGGGAAACAAACCATATGAGACCCTTAACAATAGAGAACAGAGGATTGATGGAGGAATTAGATAGGGAATGGGTATTAAGGAGGGCACTTGTTATGATGAGGACTGGGTGTTGTATGTAAGTGATGAATCACTGAATTTTACTCCTGAAACCAATTTTGCACTGTATGTTAACTAACTAGAATTTAAATAAAATTTTGGAAAAAAACCCCAAATGGTGCTGGGAAAACTGGATGTCCAGAAGAATGATGTTGGACTCTTACCTAACACCATACACAAGAATTAATTCAAAATGTATCAAAGACCTACATATCAGACCTAAGCCTATGAAACCATAGAGTAAAACTTCATGACATTGGATTTGGCACGATTTATTGACAAGTCACCAAAGGTACAGTCAACAACAAGAAAAGCAGACAGATTGGTCTTCACAAAAATTTAAAACTTTTGTGCAGCAAAAGACAATATCAACAGAACAAAAAGGCAATCCATAGAATGGAAGAAAGTATTTGCATGTCATATATTGACAAGAGATCAATATCCAGAATATCTAGAGAATTCCTAAAACTCAACAAAATAAAATCAAACAGCATGATTAAGAAAATGAACAAAAAACTCGAGTAGATATTCCTCCAAAGAAGACATCCAGATGGCCAACAAGTACACGAAAAATGCTCAACATCTCTCATAATGAGGGAAAAGCAAATCAAAGCCACAATGAAAACTACCTCCCGCTCATTTGGATAACTACTACTATCAAAAACAAAAAGCAAAACCCAATCAATCACGTGTTGAAGGATGTGTAGAAATTGGAGCCCTTGTGCAGTGTCAGTGGGAATATAAAGTGGTTGCCATCAGGGAAATACAAATCAAAACCACAATGAGATACCACCTCACACCAGTGAGAATGGGGAAAATTAACAAGGCAGGAAACCACAAATGTTGGAGAGGATGCAGAGAAAAGGGAACCCTCTTACACTGTTGGTGGGAATGTGAACTGGTGCAGCCACTCTGGAAAACTGTGTGGAGGTTCCTCAAACAGTTAAAAATATACCTGCCCTACGACCCAGCAATTGCACTGTTGGGGATTTACCCCAAAGATACAAATGCAATGAAACACCGGGACACCTGCACCCCGATGTTTATAGCAGCAATGGCCACGATAGCCAAACTGTGGAAGGAGCCTCGGTGTCCAACGAAAGATGAATGGATAAAGAAGATGTGGTCTATGTATACAATGGAATATTACTCAGCTATTAGAAATGACAAATACCCACCATTTGCTTCAATGTGGATGGAACTGGAGGGTATTATGCTGAGTGAAGTAAGTCAGTCGGTGAAGGACAAACATTATATGTTCTCTTTCATTTGGGGAATATAAATAATAGTGAAAGGGAATATAAGGGAAGGGAGAAGAAATGTGTGGGAAATATCAGAAAGGGAGACAGAACGTAAAGACTGCTAACTCTGGGAAACGAACTAGGGGTGGTGGAAGGGGAGAAGGGCGGGGGGTGGGAGTGAATGGGTGACGGGCACTGGGGGTTATTCTGTATGTTAGTAAATTGAACACCAATAAAAAATAAATTAAAAAAAAAAGGAATATAAAGTGGTGCAGCCTCTGTGGAGAACAGTAGAGCAGTTCTTCAAAAAATTAAGAATAAAATTATTATGTGATCCAGTAATTTGACTTCTGAATGCCCAAAAGACTGAAAGCAGAATCTCTCTCTCTTTTTTTAAAAAAGATTTTATTTATTTATTCATGAGAGACACAGAGAGAGGCAGAGACATAGGCAGAGGAAGAAACAGGCTCCCCTTGGGACCCCAATGTGGGAATCGATCCCAAAACTCCAGGATCATGACCTGATCTGAAGGCAGACGCTCAACTGCTGAGCCACCCAGGTGTTCCTGAAAGCAGAATCTCAAAGAGATATTTGCACACCCATGCTAATGGAAGCATTATTCAGGAGAGTCAAAATAAGGAAGCAACCTAAGTGTACATCAATGGATGATGGATAAACAAAATGTGGTATATACATACAGTAGAATACTATTCAGCCCTAAAAAGGAAGGCAATTCTGATATATGTGGTAACGTGGATGAAACTTGAGTATTTCATGCTTAAGTGAAATAAACGAGTCACAAAAAAGACAAATACTGTATAATTCCACTTCCATGAAATACTTAGAGTTGCCAAAAATCACAGAGACTGAAAGTAGAATGGTGGTTGCCAGGGTTAGGTGGAGGGAGGAATGCGAACTTATGGTTTAGGTTATGGTTTAGATATATAGAGTTTCAGTTTCACAAAATGGAAAGAGCTATGAAGATGGATGGTGCCTTTCATTACACATTATGAATGTATTCAATACAACTGAATTATACACTTAAAAATGGTTAAGATGGTAAATTGTATGTTACTTCTCTCTGTTTCATTAAAGTTTCTGAGGTTTTAATGTTTTTTCATTTTAGTATATTCCTCTGATTCTTTATTTTGATCGAATCTCTGTGTTGGTTTCTATGCGTTAGATGAAACAGCCATGTTGCCCAATCTTGAAGGAGTGACTTTGTGTAGCAAATGAAACTTTATCATTGAATCTTGCCTTAGCTCTTAGTTGTCTCTGAAACTTTTGTTTACTCTAAACTCTAAAACTTTTAGTTTTACTCTATGGTTTCATAGGCTTAGGTCTGATATGTAGGTCTTTGATACATTTTGAATTAATTCTTGTGTATGGTGTTAGGTAAGAGTCCAACATCATTCTTCTGGACATCCAGTTTTCCCAGCACCATTTTCCAAGCAGTGTGGTTTTTTTTTTTTTTTTTTAAAAAAGACTTATTTATTTTAAAGAAAGAGAGAGAGAGAGACAGCAAGCCACAGAGAAAGAGAGAAAATCTCAAGCAGACTCCCTGCTGAGAATGGGACCTGATGTAGGGCTCAATCTCATGACCCTGGGATTATGACCTGAGCTGAAATCAAGAATTGGATGCTTCCCCAACTGAGCCACCCAGGCGCCCCTTGTCTTATTTTTAATAGTTCCCATTTTTTGAGGGTATGCCAAGACCAGTCAGTGTCTCAAAGGGAAGGCTCCTATCTAGCACCTAAATTCAGGATGTTTGAGAGCCAGACCTTCAGGCAGTAGCTTTTAAAATATATATGTGCAAATATATACAGTCCTGTGGGGACACAGGCATAATCCTGCAGACCACCGAGCCAGGGGATCTAGAGATATCTCCTTGGTGACAATTGCAAAAATTGGGGCTCCAGACAGGTATATGTAAGTTCTTTAAAAAAAAAAAAAGATTTTAAAAACTTATTTACTTATTGGGAGGAGAGGAGCAGAGAGAGAGGGTGAGAGAAAACCCCAAGCAGACTCCATACTGAGCCCAGAGCCCAATGCGGGGCTTGATCCCACCACCCCGAGATCATAACCTGAGCTGAATTCAAGGGTTGGACACTCAAATGACTGAGCCACCCAGCAAGTTCCTTTTTGAGAGATACCAGTGAGCACAAGGGTGGCATCTACCGGCCTACTTCCCCAAGAGCACCTTTGTAGACTCTCAATGTGTGCCAAACCTGAAGCCTGTCCCTCAGGCTGAAGCTCCTGGACAGATAAATAGGCCTCTTTCACAGAAGACTGGGATGGCATTTCAGTCAGCTGTTTGTGCAATGTCCTGGTTGTGGTATCCTGCAAAAACTGTCTGATGGTTACAATCCTGTGAGACACAAGAATGCAAGGAGACTGAAGATGACACAAACAAATGGAAAGATATTCTATGCTCAAAAATTGGAAGAATTAATAACATTAAAATGCCCACAATACCGAAAGCAATCTACAGATTCAATGGAATCCCTATCAAAATACCAATAGTATGTTTTACAGAACTGGAACAAATAATTCTAAAATTTGTGTGGAACCACAAAAGACCTTGTATAGCCAAAGTAATCTTGAGAAAGAACAGAGATGGAGGAATCACAATCCCAGATTTCAAAGTATACTACAAAGCTGTAGTAATCAACACAATATAGTACTGGCACAAAAATAGACACATAAATTAGTACAACAAAATAGTCCAGAAATAAACCCATGCTTTATGGTCCATTGGTCTATGATACAGGAAGCAATAATTGTATACAATGGGGAAAAGACAGTCCCTTCAATAAACAGTGTTAGGAAAACAAGACAGCTATAAGCAGAAGGATGAAGCTAGACTACTTTCTTATACCATATACAGAAATAAACTCAAAATGGATTAAAAACCTAAATATAAGACTTGAAATCATAAAACTCCTAAAAGAAAACATAGGGAGTAAACTTTTGGACATTGGCTTTAGCAATATTTATCTGGATCTATCTCCTCAGGCAAGGGAAACAAAAGCAAAATAAACAATGGAGACTACCTCAAATTAAAAAGCTTTTGGACAGCAGAGGAAACTATCAACAAAATGAAAAGGCAACCCACAGAATGGGAGAAGATATTTGCAAATGATATATCTGATGAAAGATTAATATCCAAAATAAGTGAAGAACTCATACAAATTAATACCAAAAACCCTAGGCTGATTAAAAAATGGGCAGAGGACCTGAAAAGACATTTTTCCTTTTTTTAAAGATTTTATTTACTTATTCATGAGAGACAGAGAAAGAGAGGCAGAGACACAGGCAGGGGGAGAAGCAGGCTCCATGCAGAGACGTTGAGACTCCATCCTGGGTCTCCAGGATCACGCCCTGGGCCGAAGGCGGCGCTAAACTGCTGAGCCACCCGGACTGCCCAGAAAAGAATTTTTCCAAAGAAGACATACAGATGGCCAGCAGACACATGTTTGACATCACACTAATCACCAGGGAAACACAAATCAAAATCACCACTTCACACCAGTCAGAATGGCTACTATTCAAAAGTATGTGACAATATAACAATTGTTGATGAGGATGTGGAGTAAAGTGAACCCTCTTGCACTATTGGTGGGAATGTGAATTGGTTTAGCCACTATGAAAAACAGTATTGAGTTTCCTAAAATAAAATTAACCATAGAAATACCATATGATCCAGTAATTCCACTTCTGAGTATTTTCTGAAGAAAACAAACTAAAACTAATTAGACTAAAAAACTAATTATTGTTTTAGTTTTCTTCAGAATGGATGGATGGAAGATGGATGTATATGCATATATACAGATTCCATTGAATCTGTAGATTGCTTTAGAATGGATGAGGAAGATGTGGTGTATATGTACAAAAGGATAGTACTCAGCCATAAAAAACAATGGAATCTTGCCATTTAGGACAACATGAATGGAACTAGAGGGTATTAGGCTAAGTGAAATAAGTCAGACAGAGAAAGACAAGTACCTTATGATTTCACTGATATGCAGAATCTAAAAAGCAAAGCAATGCAAAACAAAATAAAACAAAACAACTGGAAAAAGATTTGCAAATATAGACACATTGGTGGTTGTCAGAAGGGAAAGGGGCAGGGGATGGGTGAAATAAGTGAAGAGGATTAAAAGATACAAACTTCCAGTTACAAAATAAATAATTCACTGGGATGAAAAATACAGCATGGGGAATATAGAAGATAATTTAATAACTTTGTATGATGACAGATGGTAACTACACTTATGGTGAGTATTTTATAATGTATATGATTATTGAATCACTATGTTGTATATCTGAAACTAACATGACATGTGAACTATACTTCAATTGAAAAAATAAGGAAAATCTACAATTAAAATAGATAAATAAATGAAAATAAAATGAAACAAACAAACAAATATCCAAGCTCATAGTTACAGAGAATATATTGGTGATTGCCAGAGGCAGGGCATTAGTGTGGGGGAAAAAAAGAACTCTTTCTCCTTTGGTTACAGTTCTGTGGGATCTAAGAGTGTAAGCTTTACTGGCCATTAGAGTCAGGTGATACAGAGGTGTCCCCTTGGCAACAGCTGCAAAAATCAGGGTGTTAGACAAGAGTATAATATTCTTTCTGGGAAATACTGGTGAGCTAGAGCAAGGCAGAGGAAGAGTATAAAAGCTGTGTTCACCAGCCTCCATTCCCTGAGGGCACCTTAGTGGGTCCCCAGCTGTTTGCTAATCCAGAAGCCCACCCATCAGGCTAGAGCTCCTAGACAAGCAAATAGGCCTCTTTCACAGAAAGACTGGCGGTGTGCTTCAGTCTGCTGTGTGTGCAGTGCCCCTGGAGTGGTAGTCTGCCAAAAACTTTGATTATTATAGCCCTATAGCAGTGGGATTGGAAAGCCCCTATGACCTCCAGAGCCTGGTCATCAAGAGGTGTCTCCTGAGCAGTAGCTGCAAAACCCAAGGCACCAGACTCATGTAAAAGCTTTCACTGGGGAGATCCTGGAGCTCTGAAGTATGACTGAGGGAGAGTAAAGTCGGCATATGCTGGCTGGAATAAGGCAGAGGGATAGGACAAAGATGGTGCCCATCAGAGAGCAGGCCCCTAGATGTGTGCTAAATTAGATGCCTGCCTCTCAGGCTGACATTTTAAAGTTAGCAAATGAGCCTCATTCACAGAAAGTCTGAATGCCTCTTGATCTCTTGATCGACTGCCTCTATACTGAGCCCTGGGGTTGGTGAGTCTATGTGAATCCTTTAAGAGCCATTCTTAGTTTGGTCTAGCCATGTGGGTTTTATGGACATGAGTCTCATTGGTTTTCAAAACTAGATGTATTTGGGGCTTGTCTCTCAGGTTTAGGTCATAAAAATTGGGGTTCCCAATGTAGGGTTCAAATCTTTTGCTTCTTGGGCAGAAGCTCCAGGCTTTGAGTTCCCTCCCAACTCCCTCCCAATTGAAATTCCCTCCCAGCTTCCCTCCCTGGTTACTGTGCCAGGGATGGGGTTTATGGTGAGATTGTACCCAGGCTGTCTTACTTGCATTGATGTAGGCCTTCTCTTATTGGCTCTGTGTGTAGGAGTCACTGAGCCAGTTTTAGGTTTTTGTTTTGTTTTGTTTTGTTTCAAAAGAAGTTCTTTCATATGTAGCTGTGAATTTGGTGTGTCCCTGGGAGTAAGTGAGATCAGGATCCTCCTAAGTTGCCATCTTAAACCAGAACCTGGTAAATTTTGTTATATGTATTTTATCACAATAAAAAAAATTGGAGAAAGAGGTAGTGTGGGCGACCACGAACTAGCTGGAGTAACTGAACCAAACCAGGCCCGGACTTGCGTCCCTCATTCACTCAGAAGGCTCGAGAGCCTAAAGAGTGAATAGTTGGTAGACGCTTGAGAAAGGGCTTGAGCAGTGGTTCTCAGGGCTCGCTTGTGCGTGATCGCTCACATAACACAATAGATAAAACTTATTCTGACCTGGGCATAAATGTAAATAAGGGTCTGTCTGTCCTTGCTAGTCTGTTTACCATACCTAATATTCCTTTGAAGTATGTACATCTGGAGCAACAAGCTTATCTATTTACCAAGGTCTTCTGGCACCCGTGAGTCTGTCTTGCATTTGGAGAAAAGGGAACTTTGGAGAGTTTCACAAACCTGCTAAAAATAAACACCTTCTTGGCTTTGTTTTGCTCATGCTATAAAATGTTGTAAGACCTTGAATAAAGCTGGCACTGCTTGGACATCATCCACTGTGTCCCTCCTGTCCCCATCTCTTTACTTTTCTTTTATTTTCCTCATCCCCTTATCCTCAGGACCCTGATCGTGTTGCCGCAGCGCGCGCAACAAGGTAGTGACTGCAAAGGAAGGAACAATGTACTATCTTATTCCCAGTAAACCTATAGGTGTTCTGCACAAGATCTTCGGGTTGCAGAGCTATGAGGAGCCAGTATACAGCTAAGGCCAGTTAACAACTTACAGCTGCCAGTGGGTCCCCCACAGGACTAGAGCAACGGGAATACAAATGCCAGGACTTGGTGCTGCTTTGATGGAAGCACTCCCACAGTTTTGACTCTTGCTCTAGAGTAAGTGCAGTGAAGAAATAGGATGTTTAGAGACAGCATATGACCTCTTATGGACAGCCAATGAAGTAGTAGCCAATGTTAATGAAACTTTTTAATATTAAAAATGCCCTGAAGCCTGTGTAGTGTGTTCTATTGGTCAATTCTAGGGAGTCCCAGAATAGACCTGATATTCCTAATTATTTTTTGTTAATGTTGAAATAAAATTTTCATAGATAAGGATTCTTATTACACTGGGGTACAATAGAATACACCATGACCTTAAGACACTCCAGGAGAGGGAAAGATAAAAGGGAGATTCAGTTGGAGTATGCAACTATCACCAAATTTTCAATTGGCAAGTTAATCTAAAGACAAAACAAACCAAGCCCTTTCCCCCAAACCAGTGAAAATATTACATTTATCATATTGGAGAGAAAGAAAAACGGGGTCCCTCAACATAAATACTAGAGGGGTGAATATAAGAACTAGATTATACCTTCAAATAAAGAAACTTTTCCAGTGAAGCATACATAAGCTGGTTTATGCATTCAGTAAAGATTTAATCATATGTATTTTAAGCCCCACGGTGTTGTAGGCACGGGGAATACAGTTACAAACAAAACACATGAAATCTCTGCTCTTAGGGAGTTTAAATTCTTGGAGAGTGGGTGGAGACAGATCATATATGCTGTCTAGAAGAAACCTACTTTACAGATAAAAGCAACATAGGTAGGTTCAAAGTAGATGATTAGCCTGGGTGGCTCAGCGGTTGAGCGTCTGCCTTTGGCTCAAGGCATGATCCCAGGGTCTGGGATCAGTCCCACATTGGGCTTCCTGTATGGAACCTGCTTCTCCCTCTGCCTGTGTCTCTGCCTCTCTCTCTGTGTCTCTCATGAATAAATAAATAAAATCTTAAAAAAAGTAAATGATTCAAAGAATAGATGATGTGAACACTAAGAACAAATGACATACCCCAGCTGTATTGGCAACATTAACACAAAAAAAATACACTTCAGAACAAGGAATATTAGCAAAGACGGATATTGCATTATGATAAAGTGGTCAATTCACCAAGAAAACATAACAGTGTTAAGATATCTGCATCTAGCAATGGAGTTTTAAAATACATGTGGCAAATAGTGAAGGAAATAAAAGGAGAAACAGAAAAATTCACTATTATATTTGGAATATATATTCCAATTATTGATAGGAAAAGTACACAGAACATTAGTAAGAACATAAAAATCCTGAACCACACCACCAACAAACTGACCTAGCCAGGATTTATAGAATATTTCATTTAAGTAATCTCTGCACCAAGCATGGGGCTGGAACTCACAACCCGGGGGTCAAGAGTCTCATGCTCTTCCAACTGAGCCAGCCAGGCATCCCAAGAGAAGCAATTTAAATACAAATTATGCAGAAAGAAGGAAATGAAGAGCAAACTTTAATGAAAATAAAGATAGAAAATCAATAGAGATAGCCACAGAAGGGAAAAGCTGGTTTTGTGAGAAGAGCAACTAAATGGATAAATCTCTAACTAGACTGGTAAGGAGAGAAAGAGAATGCACGAACTACCAATGCCAAGAATGAGACAGGTGACATATTTTAGCAATTCTACAGTTATTAAACAGACCAAAAAAAAGAATATAAACTTTATGCTCCAAAATTTGATAATTTAGGAAAGAGGTCAGCATGATATGGTTTTTGGGTTACATAAGCCTATGAGTTAAGAATGGTTTTTACATTTTTAAAAAGGTTGTAAAAGAAGGAAGAGGAGAAATAGGGAGAGGAGAAGAAGAAAAGGAAGAAAAAAAGGAAGAAGAAGAAAAGAATGTATGACAGAATAATATAAAGTCTGCAAAGTCTTTAATATTTATGATTTGGTCTTTTATATAAAAAATTTCCTGATACTTAGATGAAATAGACAAATTCTTTGAAAAATTAAAATTACCAGTGATTGTAGAAGAAAAAACAGCCCGAATAGTGCTATGTGTATTAGGATGGGGTTTGTGCTAGGTAAGGTGTGTGAGGCTAAGTGAGGGTACCAAATCTGAGGAGGTACGTACTTTTGGGATCTTTCTAATTAAAGAAGGTGAATGCTTCTTAACTGTGCCACTCTGGAAAACATTTTGTCAATTTCCTATAGAGTTAAATATATATTTATAATATTATCCTATAATATTATTCCTATGTATTTATCCAAAAGAAATGAAAACAAATGCTTCTACTAAATGTTATATGAGTGCTTAGTATAGCTCTATTCATAATCACCAAAACAACCCAAATGTTAAAAAACTGGTGAATGGACAAAAAAATTGTGTTAGATCTATTCAATGGAATACTACTGAGTGATAAAAAGGAATAGCACTACTGTTTCATGCCAAGTGTATGAATCTCATATAGATTATCGTAAGTGAAAGAAGTTAGAATCAGAAGGCTGCACACTGCATGATTTCATTTGTGTAATGTTCTGATAATGGCGAAATTATAAGGATAGAAACACAGAGCCATAGTTGACAGGAGCTGGGGTAGTGGGAAGGGTTTGATGACAAAGGGGCAAGGGAAATTTTTGAGGGGTGATGAAATTGTCCTATACTAGGATTGTAGTGGTCATTACACAACTGAATATTATCATCAAAACACACAGAATTATTTATAAAAAGGAGTTGTGTTATATATAAATTAGAATAATTCAAAGAAAGAAAAAATGAGGACTTTTTTAAAGAACATGCAGAGAATTTCCAGGATACATTTTTAAGTGGAAAAAAAAAGTGCAAAGTGCAAAAGAATACCTATAATATGTTCACTTTTGGATAAAAGCAAGGAAAATAAGAAAATATGTGAGAATATAGAAGATTGGAATAAGACTAGTAACCAAATGATTCAAATGACATTTTTAGAGCATTCTGTTCAACATGAGCAGAATACACATTCAAGCGTTCCCAGAACATTCATTGTGATAAAGCATATTGTTGTCTATGAAACAAATTATAATAAATTTTAATAAGTTGAATCATAGGAAGTATGTTTTCTGACTATAACAGAATTAAGTTAGAAATCAGTAACAGAGGGACTCCTGGGTGGCTCAGTGATTGAGCGTCTGCCTTTGGCTCAGGTCGTGATCCTGGGGTCCTGCAATCAAGTCCCGCATCGGGCTCCCCACGGGGAGCCTGCTCCTCTCTCTGCCTGTGTCACTGCCTCTTTCTGTAGGTCTCTCATAAATAAATACTTAAAAAAATAAATAATAGAAATATATGTGGAAAATCCCCAAGTATTTGGAAATTAAATTAGTGAAAGAATTTGGGGGAAGAAATGTCAAATGTATTTCCAAATATATGCACTAGTGATCAGCTAAATTTTCCAGGCCTAGAAGGTGGTGCTTGCATGTAAAAGTTGTTTGTTAAAACAAAATCTCCTGAAGTAAAAAAATTATGCATAGGAGAAAGAGTAGAAGGAAAAACATGGAAATTTAGAAATGAAGATTTGTTTGGATGATAGAAATATAGGTTAATTTTTCTACACCTGAATTTTCCAATTTTTTTTTTTTTAGCTAATGGGTTGTATTTTTTCATACCGAAAGGATTACCACACAGAAATCTGAGGTATCAAAGAACTTCTTAGCAGCTCTTAACTGGAGAGTTATCTCTTCCAAGAAGCTTTCCTAGACTTTCCTAGCTGCTTTTGTGCCCTTTCTCTGCATACCACTGTGACCCAAGGTGACCTCTGTCTCAGCCTTTCACCTGTTTTATAATCATCTGTGTCTATGTTTCTCTCCTCCCAATCTGGGCTCCTTGAGGGCAAAAATTTTTTCTTCACAGAGCAAGCATTAGTTTACTGGATGAATGAAAGAATGTTAAATATACCATTTAACATTAGATATAACACCTATATTCTTTATACCATAGATTACATTGGATACACCATCCCTCTTACATCAAGAAACAGGAAATGTGTGGGGAATTCTGTGAGACAGGGCTTTGGAATGGAACCAGAGGTGTGGCTGCAGGATGTTGGTTCCCGAGGCCAGATACTATGTCAAAACCAAGCTGAACCTATCCCATATCAATGAGCCATGTTTGATCTCAAAACAAGGGATTTTGGAGCATGAGCCATGGGCATTAATAAGTTATAGAGGGTTCCTGCAAAGCTAATACAAGATGGCCTGGGTCCTAAAGGAAGATTATTCGGGTACCACATAAAGAACTGTCTTTCCCCTTTGGGATATCAGGGTCCTAACTGTGCCTAAGCAGGGGCATAGAGCAAGTTCAGCCCAGGCTGATGCCCCTGAACGTGCAACCTGGGTCCATGCTCAGAAAGTTGAATGTGAGCTCTAGAGAGGAAGAATGGGGACTGGAAAAGCTGGCCTGGAATGGGAAATAACTCAAGTAGTAGGAGGGCCTTTATTATTATAAAATAATAAACGTACTGCTGCATTATTTTAATTCCGTGTGGCCAAAGCTTTGCTCCATCACAGGAGACCTACAAGCATCATATCACCAACACTGCACAGAGCTCAGTGACAGTTACCCCGAGCAAAACTGCAGCTGGATGCCAACTCTACACCACAGAATTGCTGTGTGTCAACTGCAGGTTTTCCTTTTCACATTTAACAAATAACAAGTAAAGACTGGCAGGGATCTCTTTCTTTAGTATTCTGGATTTACACCGAGATGTGAGTCCTGTGTGCTATTGTGTGTACCCAGATTTATGTAGAAATGTTAAAACACCATCTGGAAGAGCAAATGGCTCTTTGAAATCTGTGGAGAAGCACCAGATGGAAGCTTATAAGGCTCTTGCTCCCCACAGCCCTGCATCTAAAACATCCTCAAGTATGATTAAAAAAAATCATCCACCAATCCTAGGCTTTGCTACTGATAAAATGTACACGTGTAAGGCTGCATTTCTGTGTTAATTTGGTGGGCAGAACAGTGGTCCTCAAATTTGTTCATGCTCTAATACTCAGAATCTGTAAATGTTAGCTTAGAAGGCAAAAATGACTTTGCTGATGTGATTAAGGGTATGGACCCTCAGACAGGGAGATTATCCAAATGTCATGATCTAATCACATGAATCTTTAAAAGTGGCCAACTCTTCCAAGTTGCAATGAGGGAGATGCAGCAAAAGAGTCAGGGAATGGTAGAATGAGGAAGATTCAGTGCCCTGTTATTGGTCTGAGCTGTAGGGGGCTATGTGCATGGGCCAGAGAGAAGCCTCTAGTGGCCAGGGGCAGCCTAAGATGGCAGGCAGCAAGGAAATGGGGACTGGAGTCCAACAGCCACAGGGAACTCAATTCTGCCAAAGCCAGAATGAACAAAGAAGTGGGTGGGTGCTTCCCTGGAGTCTCAATAGAGGAATGCAGCCCTTCCACTATCTTGGTTTCAGCCAGCAAGATCCACATTGGATTTCTGGCCCGTAGAAATGTAAGACAAAATATTTATGTTGTTTTAAGTTTGTGGCAATTTGTTCTATTAGCAATAGAAAACTAACACAGGCAAGAAATCGTATACTGCATTTATTTAAAAGGTGAGAGCTTCTGAACCAGTGTTTTCAAATCTGTGGACCACAACCCATTAACCTGTGGGCTGTAACAAGTTTACCTTTTTTTGAGGTGTCTTTATTGTACCTTAGTAAAAAAAAGAACAGAAAATATCACAGTGCATTTCCCAGATTCTGACCCCACAACTGTACCCATTGTGACAAATATTGTCACCAATTGTGACAAGTTAGTGAGGGAGGCCATACAAGGGATATAGGTGGGCTACCGATCACGTTTCCAGCTCTTGTTTACTGATATCACTTGATTCAGTGGTAAATGACAACCAGTTTTGCCATTATCAAAATGGAGGAGGTAGATTTGTAGAGTTTAATATTATTGTAATTTACAGTTGTGAAATGTGAGAATTTTACCTGCATTTAGTAAGTATGAGATTTCCCACTGAGTTTATTTAAGAAGAGTCACATAAGCCTCAACTAGATACATTCATAGTAACTTTGTCCTTGAGAGTTCTGGGATGGAATAAATTTGTGAACAGGCATTAAAGAAAGTTACTCCTAATTTTTAGTTTATTTTTTCCCCTGGGATATATATATGCATATGAATAGAATAATACTTGACATAAACTTTGTAATTGTTTTGCATGATTGAATGTGCAAGTGTAAAGTATTGTTTCATGAAATTTTTCAGTTTTGTAGATATGTTTATCAGCACTAGGTCATGATGTGAAATGTATTATTGTATTTCAAACACTGCTCTAGATTGGTTCATTAGAATGCAGCCGCTATGCATAAACCTTATATTACGATCGAACAATTTGTGGTGTTGGGATTTTTTTTTTTTATTTTTTTGGTTACCTGCTTATAAAGACAAAATATTAGGGAAAAAAAGAATTCTCATTGAGTAGTTTTGTTTTCAAGGTATCATTGAGATATAGGCCTCCAGTTACCATGTGGGGTAGAGATTCTTCTTCCAAACCTCTATTTCTGGTCAGAGTAATGAGGATACAATTTCTAGTTGTTCTCTTTACTCCCAGCAAGGGGATCCCTTGCGCATCCAACTTCAGGTCTGCCTGGGCTGTTATACCCAAGGCCACTCTGTGCACCGGCACAGGGTCACACTTCTTTGTGGCTTTGAGCTGTGTAACAAATTATACAACACAGTGGCATTAAAAAATAAAAAAAAAGAGACATTGTCGTACATAGTTTCTGTAAATCAGGAATTAGAGAATGGCTTAATGGGGTGATTCTGGCATAGGGTCTCTCGCGGGGTCAGAGTTAAGATATGGGGAAATATTGCAGTCATTTGACAACAGGAAGATCCAATCCCATGAGACTGCAAAAGTGATGCCTGCTCTTGGTTTCAGGGCTCACTTCCTGCTCATGTAGATGTTTCCTCGGGGCTGCTTGACTCTCAACACCAATGTGGCAGTTGGCTTACCCCAACTGCAAGAGTGATGCAAGAGAAAGCAAGATGGAAATTGCAATGTTTTATGATTTAACATCAAAGAACATACTTCATAATTTCCAGACTATCCTTACTGGTAATGCAGGTCATCTGGGTTTGCTTGGGAAGGAACCACATAGGGTGTGAACACCAGGAGGCAAGAATCTTTGGAGGCCATTTCCAAACCTCCCCACAACCTCCTGAAGCAATGTTATACAGATAAACTATTTGACTTTATTTTAGCAGAATAAAGACCTAAATTATAGTTACCAAGAGGTGATTATTCAAGCTTCTACAAGAATATAATTGAAATCAGCCTAGGAGTGAGAGGATGAACATATATTGAGTTGAATCTATATTAAAAGAACAGTAAGAAATCATTATGACATGGGCACCATATTGAAGAATCCTACGGCATAGAAATGCTTAGAGAAAATCAGGACTTGGAAACCATCCCTCCTCCCATTCCAAATGCCAAAGGCTTATGGGATGATAGTTGGAAATTATTCTTCCAGTTGCCATGTGGAAATGCATCAAGTGATGACCTCTGACTGTTGTACATACTGTACATGTTGTACATCCAGATGATAGAGGTGGTCTGGCCAAGATGGATCAGGTGCAGCTAAAGTCTCCCAAAAGACTATTAGTATCTTCTCAGTTTGAGGAGGGTTCAACGGAGCCTCTCCAAGTGGAGTGGGGAGGGAGTGGCAATGAAGAGAGTCAGTTCTGTGTCTGGAGGGCTTGCTCACTCAGGAGTATGAGCACGACATGCATCTTACAGAGCTGGTGAGCACCAGGGCTGATTCTTGAGTCTCGAGACATGGTGCAGCCTGCTCATTCCACAGCCATGATTACCCCAAAGGTCAGGCTTTATCTTTATATTTATTTATTTATTTATTTATTTATTTATTTATTTATTTATTTATTTATTTAGAGTTCAATTTGCCAACATACAGCATAACACCCAGCGCTCATCCGGCCATGTGCCCCCTTCAGTGCCCATCACCTGGTCACCCCTAGCCCCCGCCCACCTCCCTTTCCACTACCCCTTGTTTGTGTCCCAGAGTTAGGTGTGTCTCATGAGGCTTTACCTTTAGACCCAACCAGGCCATGGCTAGTCAGTCTGTGGAATTAGGGCTTATTTGGGGGAGAAAGTAAAACCTGTTGGTACATGTGGACCTCACTACCCACATGCCAGTCAAGCCACTGCTACTGTCTTACAGGTGGGGACACATTCTAGGTGTTGCCTTTTGAAACTTCATCTGTATATTCTTTTGTCTCTTCTCCTTTTCTTCTACTTTATTTGGCCACATATTTAAAATATGTTTTGAAAATAAGTTCATTTACTTTTTCTTCAACAGGTTGTGTCATATGTTTTAAAATTTAGAGGCTATAAGAGTGATATAAAAGGACATACAGTGACACTTTCCTTCCTATCCAGTGATGGTACATGTTTAACAACTTGCTTTAAAAAATGTGGCCTCATATCACAATATCATAAATCGGATGGCACCAGGTGTTTCTGTTGCCACAGCCCTGGGGCACAGGCCTGCTAAAATACAGCCCTCATTGGGATGCCTGGGTGGCTCAGGGATTGAGCATCTGCCTTTGGCTCAGGGTGTGATCCTGGTCAGGGGGATCCAGTCCCACATTGGGCTGTGAGGAGCCTGCTTTTTCCTTTGCCTATGCCCCTGCCTCTCTGTGTCTCTCATGAATATATAAATAAAAATCTTAAAAAAAAAAAAAAAAAGACCTCATAGGATGGATTACAAATGCTTGCCCTCCCATCAACCTTACCACCGCATCAACAGGGCTCCTGTATAATAATGTGGATTACAGCTGACAGAACTATAATGATCAGGCTCTATTTAAGTAGCAGTTTCTAGGGGCACCTGGGTGGGTTAAGCATCTGCCTTTGGCTCAGGTCAAGATCTCAGGGTCCTGGGATCCAGCCCCATGTCAGGCTCCTGGCTCAGCAGGAGCCTACTCCTCCCTCTCCTCTCTGCTTGTGCTCTCTCTTGCTATTTCTGTCTCTAATAAACAAATAAAATCTTAAAAAAACATGCAATTTCTAGGGAAACTCAAATATTACAGAGGAAACAAAAACAAGGACACTAGAGGAAATGGAGGTCTCTGACGTGTACAGCTGTGGCAAACAGTAAATATAGCCTAACAGCTGGCCAGAAAAACACAAAACTTCACACTGAGGCCTATTTACTCCAGTTCCTTTCACCCAGTATATTGTATATGGGTTTTAAGCAAAAATTATAGGTATACAGGCAGAGATTCTGGAATTATCACAGTAGGATCTTTAAAGTCACTTTAACAAGCTAAGGGGTCTAATAAAAAAAGTGGATAATACACAAGAACTTCTGTGTCCTCACAAGATGGAAGGGCAAGGGAGGTCTCTAGGGTTTCTTCTTATAAGGGCACTATACTCATTCATGAGGGTCCACTCTCCTGACCTAATCACCTCCCAAAAGCCCCACCTTTAAATACCACACACTGAGGGTTAGGATTTAACATATGAATTTTGGGAGGATGCAAATATTCAGTCTATAGCAGATGGTGAAAAAAGATCAGTGGTTGCCTGGGTTTGGGGGGAGAAGTGTAGAGGTGAAGAATAAGGAATTATATGAGTGGTGAAATTATTCTGCATGAAACTTAAGGGTAGATACATGCTTTTATGCATTTGTGAAAACCCATAAAACTATACAATGCTGAATGAAACTTGATGTCAGTTATGGACTTTAATTGATAACAATTTATCAATCTTATTTCCATGATTTGAGTTTTGGGAGTCCTTTATATATTTTATATACAAGTGTTTTGCCAGATATGTGGTTTGGAAATTATTCCCACTATTCCATTGTAGGGATATAATCCAAATGTACTACACTAATGCAAGATGTTAACAATAGGGCAAACAAATTCTGTATCAGGTGTGGGAGGTGGGGTATGATGAATATATGAAACTATATGTACTACCTGCTCAATTCTGTAAAATTAAAACTGTATTAACAATAAAGTCTATCAATTAGTTTTTAAAGCCGGAGTCTCATTTTTTCTCAATTTACAATGAGGAGAGAGGAATAGGTTATTTCTTATATTTCTTCCATCTTTAACATTTACGATTTCCCCCCTTCTAAATACACTATTTTATTATTTTTTTTATAAGATTTTATTTGAGAGAGAGAGAGCAAGGTTAAGTACGAGGTGGGGGAGGGGAGAGGCAGAGGGAGCCGCAGACTCCCCTGCTAAGCAGGGAGCTTGGCATTGGGCTGGATCCCAGGACCCTGAGATCACCACGTGAGCCAAAGGCAGTCGTTTTACCGACTGAGCCACCAAAGTGCCCCTATACTTTATTTTTTGAAGCAGTTTTAGATTCATAGGAAAATAGAGCAGAAAGTAGAGTTCCAATAAACCTCCTGCCCCCCAGAAGCACAACTTTCTCCACTATCAACATCCACAGTGATACATGTGTTATAATTCATAAACCTACCCTGACACATTCTAATCACCCCAAATCTGTAGTTTATTGCAGGGTTCAGTCCTGGTGTACATTCTGTGGGTTTGACCCATGTATGATTGATTATCTGTATTCTCTCTAGAAGATCACACAGAATAGTTTCACTCTTAAGTCAATCAGAAAAGGACAAACATTATATGGTCTCATTCACTTGGGGAATATAAAAATTAGTGAAGGGGAATAAAGGGAAAGGAGAGAAAATGAGTGAAAATATCAGTGAGGGAGACAGAACACGAGAGACCCCTAACTCTGGGAGATGAACTAGGGGTGGTGGAAGGGGAGGAGGGCGGGGGGTGGAGGGACTGGGCGACGGGCACTGAGGGGGCACTTGACGGGATGAGCGCTGGGTGTTATGCTAAATGTTGGCAAATCGAACTCCAATAAAAATTTCAAAAAGATAAATAAATAAAAATAAAATGTGAAACCACAAAACAAATGATGGAAACAAAACAAAAAACAAAACAAAAAGAATAGTTTCCCTCTCCTAGAGGTCCTCCACGCTCCACCTACCTGTCCCTCTTCCTTAACCCAACAGACAGCTCTGTGGAATGGTTCTGCATCTCGATGCTCACAGTGATCACACAAGTCTGCATGTGATAAAGTGACGGAACTAGACACACTTTTCTGGTTTTGATGTTGTGTTCCAAGTTATTTAAGATAAAAATCATTGGGGGAGCCTGGGCGAAGGGTAGACGGGACCTATCTTTGCAGCTTCTTCTGATTCTGTAATTATTTCAAAATAAAAACCTAAAAAAAAAATAAAAATCTGGTTTTGTTCAAATAAAACAGCCTCGAATTTTCTGAGAAAGGTCTGGAAGAAGAGAAAGCCAACTTTCTTAGGAGCTCTGAGCTGTCACGCGGTCGTACGTCGTCACTAAGCAAACCTTGGTAGCGTCCATACCTCACAAGGCTGAAAACCAGGGGCAGACCCGAGTCCACGACGTGATGAGTCCAAGAGACGACTCCTCCAGCCTCGAAGCACCGCCTCGCGTGCCCTGACGAGGAGGAGGCGGCGGCGGCGGAGGAGGCGGAGGAGGCGGAGGAGGCGGAAGAGGCGGAGGAGGCGGAAGAGGCGGAGGAGGCGGCGGCGGAGGCACCGCGCAGGCGCAGCTGCGAGGCCCGGGGCGCCGGCCGCCGGCCACCCTCGGACGCTTCTTGGGGACGTGCCCTGAATGTTCAGTTTTCAGTTCATTTTGACTTGGGCTAAAACTATGTACTCCAGAGCGAGATGCTCTTTGTGGGTGGGTAGTATGACCTGCCCGGTGCGACATATTCTAAGACGATTTGGCATGGGGATTTATATTTGCCAAAAAAAGTACAAAGTAGAAAGGACAAAGCAGTCCTTGCACAGAAACCGCAGCGCCTTGTACGTTAGACCGTTTCTTCCTGTCCCCGCATCTCCGGGTACGGCGGTCACCAAAACTCAGTTAACACGAAGTCGGAGACGCTCAAGACGTTAGCAATCTTGCCCGCCCCTGCGCAGGGTTCAAGGAAGTAGACGGTCACACGCCCCCGTTCAAGCAGGGAAAGGGGCTGAAACCCGAACCCGGCTTCAGCACCCCGCACGGTTTTCGGTCTCAGCAGGCAAGCCCGGGGCGGTCCTCCCGACCTTAGAGCCGCCACCCTGCACCCTCCCCCCTCCCCTCACCCCCACCTCGCCGCTCGCGGCCGGCACAGAGGAAGGCGGGGCCTCCGCGATAAAAGATGGCGACCGCCGACGCTCTGGGCTGCCCCGGCCGCACTCGGCAGCCGGAAGTCCTCCGGCTCCTGCCAGCAGGAAGCGGAAGTAGGAGGCGGTCGGCAGTTGGGCTCTTGCTCTGCGAGACCGGCTAGTGAGCCGAGCCGCGGGAAAGGCGCGTGTCGGCCGCTCACTGGCGCAGCGGCTGCGGTTGCCGTCACCGCCCCGCCCCGGCGTCGTCGCTGGCATCGTCGTGGACTGAGCGGGGCCCCAGCCTGGGCAGGAAGCGGGCCTCGGGCACCGCGTGTGTCGCGGCTGCGCTGCCGGTGACAGGTACCCCCGGCGCGGCGTGGGGAGGTCGGGGGGACGGGGACGGGGTCCGGGACGCGGGGCCACCCTGTGCCCCGGTCACCTTGAGCTTCCGCTTCTTCCTTGACTCAGGGTCTCCTTCCGTGTATCCGTCCTTCCCGGATTTGCGAGCGTCCGGAGTTGCCCTCGGCGGTTTTCAGGGAAGGTATCGCTACTGCGAGAGTAGCGGCTTGGAACCTTCCTTGGAGACCGTGTGCCCAAGTGCAGGAGGTGGGGGAAGTGCCCCGACCTGAAGGTAGACACGCCTGAGCCCGCGCAGGGGCAGGACTCCGAGTGGTGAACGCCTGGGTCTTTTTATAGGTTTCTATTTTCTCTGAAATGAATTCGGGGGATGCCTATTGGCCGTCGCTTTCATTTAAATGCGAGGATCCGTTGGCTAGAAATTGGATGATCCACTTTCACTTTTTGTGGGGCCTGCCAGAAGAAGAAGATCTTCGTCCATCGCCAGTAAATTATGGATGTGAACTGTTCCTCGTTGGCCAAAATCTCTAGATTGTTTTGCATTTCTTACCCGATTCGAGAACTCGCATATTTTGTCCAGTTAAAGTCCGGAGATCTTCTACCTTGCTGTGCTACACTGTGTCGGAAACCTTCATCCTGCACTTGCCAGCGAGATTTAGTGTGATGTTTAAAGACACTTAAAATAGTTGCTTTACGACACCACAGAATTTGGGTAGCCTTTTCACTCGGCTTGCTTTTGACAAACTTAGTTGACACTTATTTTTTAGAAAAAGATCTTATTTTTACAGAGAGAGAGAGAGAGATAAGTGAGGGCGGAGGGAGAAGGGAAGAGAGAACCTCGAGTGACTCCGCGCTGCGCCTGCAGGGGTGAGGGGCTTGGTGTCAGGACCCTGAGATCACGACCTAAGTGGGGATCAGATTCTGAGTTTCACTGAACCACCCAGGCGCCTGACGCTCATTTTTATTAAAGGAAGTAAACCTTGCTTCTGTACAGGAGCGAAGCAGCTTTACAGTGCACGTTAACTTAAGGGGAAGATATTGAACTATGTGGAAAATTCTGTTAGATCTTTTCTGCAGTTACCTGTGACAGTTTTCATATCAGATGTATAGTAACTACTTTTGTGAAAAATTAGATTTGTGTGGTTCACAGCAAATGGTTTTGCTAAGAGTTATAAATGCATATCAATTTTAATTATTTGGGAAGTAAATTTATTTCTTAAGGGTGCTTCCTAATATTTTACCTCACTGTTATGTATGTTGGAGCTCAGATGGGTGTCTATAAACTTGTAGAGAGCAAGTTGGTTTTTTGAGTTTGATAGCATTATCTTCAGTTTAGATAGAATAAGAAAAAGATTTAGAATTTTATGCCTCTTCTGTTTCCCAAAAACTGAAAAGTGTTTTCCACGATACAATTTTTGTTAATATTTCCATTATCTTACTGTAGATCATTAACCAAGAGATAGTCATTAATTTAAATTAAGGAAAATAACCTACAGACTAGATTTTACAAATAATACACTTAGGCCTAGGATTTATTAAAGAATGTTTTAATTTACCCACCACGCCACAAGCATTATGCTTGTGATCATGCAATGCCACATTGTAAATTCTGACAGCTATTATTTCTCACACTTTTTATAGTAATTAGCAACATTTAAAGACCACTAGGATCAGAGTGATAAGATTCTCATAAAATGAAGGCATTGTCAAACAAAAGGCCACTTCAGCGAAGTTCTTACTTACGCTTCTCTAAAACAGTCTTTCCCTGTAGTTTTACCTGTGGCATCAAAGATGTAGGGTTTGGGTATGAAAGCTCTTTTTTTTCTGTCTTTTTTTTTTTTTTTTTTTGGAGGGGGGTTATCTTAACGGGTGCTATATCTTGCCCCCAAGAACTCTATCTCTTTTTAAACAGTTCAAGGGGATTTCTAGGTAAATCTTGGTGCACAGAGTTTTCGTTTTAACCATCCTTAAGTCCTAGGCTTTTTGTAGCATCTTTCTTCTTGGTGTCACACTCCTATTTGTTTTCCTTCCTTCTTTAAGGAATGAAGTCTGTATTTGTTTATTTCATTTTGAGTACCTCCTATGTTCCAGGCATTATGCTAGGCATGTGACTCTGACAGACAAAACTCCCTGCTCCTGAGGAGCTCACATTCTGTCCCCGAAGCAAGCCTGAATACAGATCTGTCAGGCTGGTTGGTCAGTTCACTTTGGTCCCAGCTTCAGGCTGGCATGCTTGGTTTCAGGTTGAAACTCTGCCTTCCTCATCTACCTGTGTCCCAAGGACTCTGCCCCTAGAAAGTCCTTGGATTTGCCTTGGTTCTCACAAGAAAGCTCTTTGCTCAGTCTGGGACCTCACAGTATGGATTCTTACCCTTCCAAAACCAGAGAATCGGGAGATAGCATGATAATTGTAAAAAACAGGCAGGCAGTTGTGGATTCCAAGCATTGCTGTTCATTAGGCAAGTTACTCAGCCTCTCTGAGCTTCCATTTTCTTATTTTTAAAGTGGGAATGAGAGTGTTCCATTATGCAGCATAGTTTTAGAATATCTACTGTTTGCCAGGCAATGGTCTACTTGTTGTGGTGAACAAAGTGGACATGGCTGCCACCGGTCAGGGACAATAGTTTCCTGGATAGTTGTGTGGAAGGACTAGATATTATGGTATTTGCAAAGCACCTGACCCAGTGCTTGTCCCAGGCAGTTGCTCAGAAATGCTAATGTTCCCTAGTGGACCTTTTGTCACTCCCTGTTCCCTTACCACTCTGCCTGGGGTTGCTGGCAGTGCTGTCCAGTTTCCAGTCCAGAATCATCAGTTTTGGGATTACACATCTAGGCCCCTTTGGGACAAATTGTAAACAGAACTGTAGCACAGTACTACTGGAATATAGTTCATGTATTCTCTTTCCAGTTTAGAAGTTTCGTGACTTTGGGGAGGATTTTTTTCCCCCTAACCACAGAAAATGTATTTCCAAGACATCTTTTTTGAGCCCATGTGATAATGATGCATTATTATTCTATAATTTAGAAGGCGGTTTCTTATGAGACCATCTTTTTTTTTAATAAATTAATTTTTTATTGGTGTTTGATTTACCAACATACAGAATAACACCCAGCGCTCATCCCGTCAAGTGCCCCCCTCAGTGCCCGTCACCCATTCACCCCCACCCCCCGCCCTCCTCCCCTTCTACCACCCCTAGTTCGTTTCCCCGAGTTAGGAGTCTTTTTCTTCTTATGAGAACATCTTTTACTAGAACAGTTAATTTGGTAGAGTACTTGGCACTACACAGAGTGATTTTCATGTTGCTTTTTCATTCTCACAGTGTCCTGGTGTGGCAGATTCTGATATTCCTATTTCAGAGTCTGGGAGTCTAAGGGCCACAGGAAGTTACTAGGGAACTTGCTTATGGTTGAACTGCTAGTAAGTAGCAAACACAGTAATTTATCACAAGTCCCTTACTTTAAAAGGTTCTCTCTTTTCACTAACCACATTTTTCTATCATGCAGAACAGGTTTCTGAGGCTGCAGTCCAGGGACCTGTAGAGGAGGGTGTCTAAGAGTTCTTGAGTGGTCTGAAATTATATGTAAAAGTTTGGGTCTTTGCTTGCCCCTCTGCAGGAAATGTGTAAGTTTTGTTACGTTCTGAAAGGGCCACCCTCCCCACTTCCCCAACCCCCACTCTAGCCAGAAATCACTGCTAACAGGTTTCAGTGTCAGGGGTCTAGTTGGTTAGCCCTAGACTTTATAAACGTTGGTTATTTATATATTTGTGCTTATTTATAAATGGGATGTTAATATTATCAGTTAATTAAATCAATTAAGTGGGCAGTGCTTGAACTAAAGACTCTTAAAAGTAACGTTTCTATTTGGTTTAATTTATTTTTCTTTTGACCATTTGTTCTTTAGAGATATTTTGTGTTACTGAAGCAGGATGTTGGCACAAATAAATGTTAATGCTTTTTGTAAAAAGAGGATACTGACTGGTCCTACAAACAATAGCTTTTCCAACCAGTATCTCAAGAAATTGGGGTGAATCTGGGGTGAGCCTTACCAGACGTTAGCCTGCAGAAGCACAACTTTGGTTTGGTGTTTCCCACATAT
Source organism: Canis lupus dingo (assembly GCF_003254725.2). Taxonomy (NCBI): domain Eukaryota; kingdom Metazoa; phylum Chordata; class Mammalia; order Carnivora; family Canidae; genus Canis; species Canis lupus. Next base: position 23,394,500 of record NC_064261.1, on the reverse strand, counting down.
TTATGTCCTCTTTGGGTTTCCATGAAGTGGGTGGAATTTAGATGCTGACTTATCTAGTCCAGGGGAAGTCTGATTAAGGTTCTGTCAGGCAGACTTCTGAGATGAAAAATCAGGCCAAAGAAGCCTAAAGCTAGAGGCCTTTTTCTTTTTTTCCTTTTTTTTTTTTATTTTTTAAGATTTTATTTATTCATGAGAGACCCACAGAGAGAGGCAGAGACATAGGCAGAGGGAGAAGCAGACTCCCTGCAGGGAGCCCAATGTGGGACTTGATCCTGGGACTCCAGGAGCATGCCCTGAGCCAAAGGCAGGTGCTCAATCGCTGAGCCACCCAGCCGTCCCTGGAGGCCTTTTTCTGAAATGATCTGGACACCTCAGTATGCTTGAGGAGGTTACTGCTGGGAGTTCAGAAGGCCTGCAGTCAATGGCCATGCCAATTTACCATCGACCCCAACTTCCTTATTTTGTAGATAGGGGCCCATTGAGTTCTAACATTTCTTCATTCTGTACCTTTGCTTTTACATTCAAGGCCCATCTGTAAGCTCCCTAAGGCTCCAATGACCAAACTGTGTAGCTTAGAGCAATGACAGTTTCTTGTCTGACAGTTTTGGATGCCAGACATTCTAAATAAAGGTGTCACAGGATCATGTTCCCTCAGAAATCTGTAGGGGAAGGTCTGTCTTTGCTTCTTCCAGCATCGGCCAGCTCCAGATATTCTCTGGTTTACAGTATTCCAGGGGCTGCCCCTGTCTTTCCTGGCATTCTCCCTGTGTCTCTTCACATGGTGTTCCCCCTGCATGCCTGTCTCTCTCTCCACATTGTCCTTTTTTTGTATCACCAGTCATATTGGACCCACCCTAATGACCTCGTTTTAATGAGATTACCTCCGCTTAAGACCGTATTTCCAAATAAGTTCATATTTCAATGTGCTGGGGTTAGGACTTTGGGAGGACACCATTTAATATCCATCATTTACATTTTAATCTACCTCAGCTTTATTTACTCTCATGCTTTGTAAAGTATGATTGTGTGCAACCACCTGGCTTTTATACCTGTGTATAGCATAGACTCCCCAGTAAATGAAATAGAGTCTTTGTAGGAAAGAGTATATGATCTACACACTTTTAGTCACTCAGCAAGTTGAAACCATGGAGATATTAGGTGCTGTTAAATTTCAGAAGCATTTCCATTTCTTTAATTTTCATGTTTATTTTGTGTCTTTAAGTATTAAGATTTAAATTTAAACATTTCTTTGTAGCAAAACCTTTTTTTTCCCCCCTTTTTAGGGGTTTGCAATAAAATGGGACTTCTGATTGTATTCATTGGACTATGGCTGTTTTCCTCAGTAAAGGCAGATTCAAAAGCCATTACAACTTCTCTTACGACAAAATGGTTTTCCACTCCATTGTTGTTAGAAGTCAGGTAAGAAGATGTCTTTTTTTTTTTCTTTCATGTATTTAAGTAATAATGTAGGATCTGCTAGTGAGTATTCAGGAGGTTTTTTTAGGCAGTAAGATTGTCATCATCACATGCATTTGGTCAGCGCCTCTTTCGTTGTGCACTGTGCTGTATGCTAGTCAGAGGCTGTTAGACTATAGAATCTGTCGGTAGGATAGGATAATACTAATTCATAGAGATACTTAGGGACTTCTTTGGACAAATATATTGAATTGGTTACATTATCTTCTCAGAAACGTGTACCTGTGGTAATAAAGGAAGAGAGAGTTGTACTTAAAGGAATTTTTCAATTTATTTGAAAAAAGTTTTAAGAGGTGTTTAATAAAAGAAGGGAGCTTGGCAAGATGAGGGAGAGAGGGCATGTGCCTTCTAAGAAGTTGAAAGAAGACCTCGAGATAGAAGAGCACAGAGGGGAGGCTGAGGACACAGCTGGATTTTATCTAAGATGTACGTGTTCTGTTTTTTAACATCTCCAAAATTAAGAGACATTTTAATGAAATCAAGATGTTACCTTAAAATTAAAATTGGTAGCGTTTTCCTTTTTAGTGTTTCATAAAAACAATAATATGTCTTAAAATTGATGGTTATCTTCAAATCAATAAAATGTGATATAGTCAATGCTTTCTTGGGAGATTTTGTGTTACAAGTGTATTTTTTAGTTAATGTTTATAATATAATTAATCAGATACCCCTCTTTTGGTCAGTTTTTTGTTTATAGAGAGGAACTTATTTTTGTATCTGAAGTAATATATAGCTAGGACTTCTAGAGAATAGTTCTAAAGTATAAATTTAGGTAGATTGAATGTCAAGCAGTTGGTAAATCTCAGATTCTGATAGTGCTAGAAATTTGAACTGTTGCATTACTTTACTTAATTTTGGTCTTTGTACTCTTCAACTTAGAATTATGTCTTCTAACATTTCCTCCTTTTAATCCCTAGAAAAATGTGAATGAAGAGTTTTTGTTATGTTGACTGTAGTTATGAATAGCTGCATCTCCTAAGGAAACAGCTTCATTTGGTATTGATAAGAAGGCCAGTGGGAAAATAGGACTTGTAGGACCTGATTTTGGCTTGCTGAGGAGCCTCATGGGCTTTTTGCTGATCAGCACTCTCTGTGCCTCCCTTTTCTCAGCAATAAAATGGCCAAAAGAAAGAATTCCTACTGCATTTATTTCATAGCAGGGTTACAATCTGATCAATGGGTTCCAGTATCAGAACTTTATTAGATAGAGGATAGTTATAAAAGTTAAGTGACCAAAGGTTGTTTGACATCTAAACTGCCTGAGCCGGGACTTAGCTGAACTCTTTTCCCCACAATCCTATTTTGGATGATTTGTCTGGTATAAATCTAAGTGTTTGAGATTTACTGTCACTTTCTAAATAATTTTGTGTAGTTAACTGTAACAGATGTTTTATAATACTCTGCTTGACATTCCTTAGTTCCACTCGGTTGTTCTCACACTAATTTTTTGGTTTTTGTCTCATTGTCTCAGAAGATTCTTATGGTACATACTTATGGGACTTTTGAAAAAGTATGTTAAAACTGTCAGCCTTAATTAATCCACTTTTTTTTTTCTGTTTCTTTGATCTCTGTGAAGTGGATAGTGTATACCACTTCCTTCACCAACTTTTCCTCTCACAAACATTGCCCCTTTTCATAATTTCCTGGCCATTTGCCATTTTGGTTGGTTATTTTTAGTTCTCTTCTGTGGCTATTTGCAGACAGTTTGCCAAGGTAATGGGACATTTAGGCAACTCAGAAATAAGTTGTGCATATTTGAAATCCTCAATATTTACCTCCAGAGTTAGCTGAGGCCACCATTCTTCCCTCCCAGGTCCATGGCAGACATCAGTGGCGGATCACAGCACCGTCCATCTGAGTGAGGGTGATGGGACAGAATATTTTTCTACATATTGAGGCATGCGGCTACCACAGATATTTTGCCTTCCCTGTATCTAGCCCTTAGGGACTAAAAATATTCCCATGTATATTTTTAGATTAGGCGTGATCCTGTTGAAGCGGTTGTAGCTTTCTGGTTGTTCATGAAGTGATACATATTTAATTGAAGTAGAACACTGAATATGTTTTGAACAGCCATAGTGACTAACAAATATTGTATAAGTAAAGTAGTATTAAAATTGAAACCAATAATCATTTATTGAGCACTAGATACTATAATGGCCCAAGAATGCAGCATGATAGAGATAAATCAAATAGATTTGAGTTTGCATTCCAGAATTTTCATTTGCTATCTCTGTGCCCTTAAGCAAATCAGTAACCTCTCTGAGTTGTAGTTTTATTCTAAAAATGGTTATAACTCAGAATGGCTTTGAGGCTTTAAGGACATGGGTGAATATGCCAAGCATAGTGCCTGTTACATAGTATGCCCTCCTTAAATATTCATTTCCCTTCCCTTTCTAGTTCTGTATGGAAGGAAGACGAGTTCTGATCTCCAACAACTTTGGAAATCTAGAAAACAAGTTTGCTACCAGATTTATGCTATCTGGTGGACATTCAGGTGGTTTATAGTTTTTTTTTTTTCTTTTGCCATAATTGAAAACTTTTTATTGTGATCTTTCAAAACATTTGTAAGTGGAGAGAGTGTGGTACGTATAATGTGCTCTCCCTCTACCTGTCACCCAGTTTTAGCAATTATCAACAGAAGTCCAGTAATCTATCACCATCACTGCTACCCTCCTCCCTTATCCTACTGGAATATTTTAAAACAAATCCTACACATCATATAATTTCATCTGAAAAACTATAGATGTTTTACTCAATGGAATAAGAAGCTAAAAAAAAAAAAAGAAAAGCAAACAAACTGAATTATATTGTAAACAGATGGCAGCGTTCCTTTTAATAATATCTTGTATTGTTCTTACTGTTTTTGGATTAATTCAGTGGATCTAGTAATTAATTTTCTTAAGACTGTTTGAAACTTAGATGTTGTAAGACTTATTTATGCAGTGGGATGAAGAAGAATGTGTGTTTCAAGTTTTCTTGTAATTATATGAAGAGCATATATGTATTTGTACATGGCCTTTACGTGGAGGGCCTTAGCTTCAGTGAATTCTTCTCACCATTACAACCTTTGAGTGTATTATCCCTTCCCTGTCTTCCACAAACTTATCTTGTAGACGCAGCTTTAATTAATTAATTTAGTGTTTATTTGCATATTACAATCTATTTGTCTTAGTATCTGTTTTCTTAGACCACAAGCTATTATAAGGCTAGTATGTTTTTCTTAGTTACTAGAAAGCCTAGAAAAATTCCACATTCAAGGAGGTACTAAAGTATTTAATACATTATGATAATGGGTATTTTCAGAAACCTATTTTTAGAGAGGCTGTGTATTACCAGGAAATGTTTCTTATTTTTCCCATATTTCTGTGTCTAGCTGTGGAGTAGAGTGAGAGTTGTACATCCCAGTGTTGGCAAGTAATGGGAAAGTCTTCCTTTGGCTAGGTAAGCTGAGATCCAGATCTGTAGTTTGCTTTAAGAAGTGAAAGATCACGCCTACATTGGTATTCTATCTCAGAGAAGAGAACCAATTGACATGAATCATTCAATCAGTACATGTGTTTTCTTTTAGGGATTTTATACTCTCCAATGAAAGGAAATTTAGAATGGCCATTATTTTAGATCTGTAAAGTCAAGAAAAAATGAAAGTGGTATTAAGTTCTAAGAACTTTATTAAACTGAAATTTGGTAATCTTGAAAATTTGGATTTATGGATGTTAAAAGATTACAACATGCTGCCTTTAGTCTCCTAGAGATTTTTCTAGGGTTCATATTTTCCTTGGGAGAATCTTAGGCAAAACATATTTTTTTGTTCTTTATGAAGTCTTTCAGAAAATAAATGAGCAGAACTAGTACCAGAATTATCAGTTCTTAATTCTGCTTCTACTACCAGCAGCATTATCACAAAACAGGGTTTCATAAGCTTTATTTATATTGGGACTCCCTTCTTGTTACATTAATCCAGGTTTCTTAAGGAATACCTATTAAGCTATTAATAGAGTAAGTGAATAAGTTACTAATAAGCTAATTAGTTATAAATAGCCAATACGCTAATAAGACTTGCTTATCATTAGGATATATATTATACATGCTTGTGTATAATATATGTTATAAAAGCCAAACTGTGGACATTTGTATACTTAAAAACCTCTTTTTGCTCTCTTTTGTAATGTAACTTATATTAGAGGATTTTATTAAGTTATTTTATTTCTGATATTTCCTCCCTTTTCTCCCAGTGAGTTTTTAGCAGAAGACAGTCAAGAGAAATTTTGGAATTTTGTAGAAGCCAGTCAAAATATTGGATCATCTGATCATCACGGTAAAATTGAAGCAAATGCTTCTTTGACTTTGGTATCTGGGAAAATGTTAGGAAAAAACGCTCTCTTTCATAGTATTTGTGGCATGGCAATTAATGGAAAACGTTTTTATTTTTAATGACTAGAGCTGTGATGGTAGCCTGCAGAGCCAATACAAACTAATACTTCCTTCTGAAGCAGTTTATAACTTCTCCTATAAGTACTGTTTCTTCCCCACTTTGTCTTTGTTCTTTTGTGTTCTTTTATTAGAAGTGCTGTATAAATGTTTTGTAGAAGTCAAATTCATTTAAAATCATTTAGTATTAACATAATTACCATCAGTTTTGATTCCCTTTTTCTTTTGTTATGAATTAACTATACAACTTACCTGTTATCTGTTAGGTTTATTATCATTAATTTAGTGCCATTCACAATGTTTCCCGTTAAGCCTGCCAGTCACCCACAACTTGAGTGTCAAGGTATCAAATTCAGGACAATGTAAACTGTATCACTTGGAGGCTGTTAGTAGTTAAGTTTTTGGGGAGTCAAAGTTATACATGGACTTTTGACTGTGGGGCAGTTGATGCCTCTAAACTATGTTCAGGGGTCAACTGCCGGTTGTTTTGTACCTTGCACTTTAAGAATATATCCTGGGGATTTTTTCATACTGGTACATGTAACTTTTCTCCCCTCTGATAGTTTGTTTCAATTGTTTAAATATGCTTCTCCCCAAACTACCATTTCCTTAATATCCTTTAATACTTTGTACTTCTCATTATACAGCTCAGTTTTGTTGGGTTATTGATTAAGTAATAAACATGTTAGCATTGGGGATACAAAGATACGTTTGAGCCCCTCTTGGGGCTCAAGAACTATTTTGGGAGGGGTGGATAGTGAATAAATAATTTAGTATCTGATGTGATAAGTGAAAGAGGTAAGCAGAGAAATATTAAGGGACCAAAGAAGAGATGTACTTGGTCCAGTGAGGCATGGGGTAGGGATTGGGAGTGACTTTGCAGAGTGAGTAATGTCATAACTGAATTCTTCCAGTGGAGATTAAGTAGAAGTTAGTCATCCAGGTAAGTGGGACACTTGCAGTCCAGGTAGAGGGAATAGTGTGAAAAAAGGAAAGAAGAGAGGAAGAGTCCAATTACTTTGTGTACTCTAGGGAATTCTAAGCATTTGACAATAGTTCAAGATAGGATAGTGGTAAAATTTTGCCATCATATACCTTTGTAACACATAGCTTTATACTTTGTGAACTATCTTATTTGGGTATGTCTAGTCCTATATAGTTACTTTGGTTAATTTGTTCCTTTGACAGGTACTGATTATTCCTATTATCATGCAATACTGGAAACTGCATTTCAGTTTCTGTCCCCTCTACAGCAGAATTTGTTGAAATTTTGTCTGTCCCTTCATTCTTACTCGGCTACAATTCAAGCCTTCCAGCAGGTAAGTTCAGTGCTTAGAGATAACAGTATTTTTTAGGGGTTGTATAACATGATGATTGGATATATTGGGGTTGTCCTGGCATTGTGTTACAGAGCTATAATTTTTCTGTGTGAAATTTCTGACGATTTATGATTTGTTTATAAATAGAAAGCAAAGCTGACATTAGATCTTCAGATCACAGGTGTTTTTATTATTTATTTATTTATTTATTTATTTTTTAATAACATAATTTTGTATTGGTGTTCAATTTACCAACATACAGAATAACACCCAGTGCTCATCCCGTCAAGTGTCCCCCTCAGTGCCCGTCACCCACTCACCCCCACCCCCCGCCCTCCTCCCCTGCCACCACCCCTAGTTCGTTTCCCAGAGTTAGGAGTCTTTATGTTCTGTCTCCCTTTCTGATATTTCCCACACATTTCTTCTCCCTTCCCTTATATTCCCTTTCACTATTATTTATATTCCCCAAATGAATGAGAACATACACTGTTTGTCCTTCTCCGATTGACTCATTTCACTCAGCATAATACCCTCCAGTTCCATCCACGTTGAAGCAAATGGTGGGTATTTGTCGTTTCTAATGGCTGAGGAATCTTCCATTGTATACATAAACCACATCTTCTTTATCCATTCATCTTTCGATGGACACCGAGGCTCCTTCCACAGTTTGGCTATTGTGGACATTCCTGCTATAAACATCGGGGTACAGGTGTCCCAGCGTTTCATTGCATCTGAATCTTTGGGGTAAATCCCCAGCAGTGCAATTGCTGGGTCGTAGGGCAGGTCTATTTTTAACTCTTTGAGGAACCTCCACACAGTTTTCCAGAGTGGCTGCACCAGTTCACATTCCCACCAACAGTGTAAGAGGGTTCCCTTTTCTCCGCATCCTCTCCAACATTTGTTGTTTCCTGCCTTGTTAATTTTCCCCATTCTCACTGGTGGTATCTCATTGTGGTTTTGATTTGTATTTCCCTGATGGCAAGTGATGCAGAGCATTTTCTCATGTGCATGTTGGCCATGTCTATGTCTTCCTCTCACAGGTGTTTTTAAATAAAAAAACATAATTTGCACTCATTTTCATTTAAGAAGAAAGAAAAAATATCCACACAAAGACGAAACTACCAGACTTCATTTATACAACACAGCATAGGAGGTATAGTCTTGCTAAACCAATTGACTGTAAATCTGGATCACAGCCTTTAGATCTAAAGTTCACAGGAAAAAAAAAAGTTCACAGGAAATACAGGGGATGGGAAATATGAAGCAGGATCACAGGGGTAATAGGAAAATCCAGAATGTAGGAGACTTTGTAGTAAAATAGTCTATTACTTCAACAAATATGTTATGAGGAAAGAAAAGAAGGAAGGAAAAACTTCAAGGGAGACTTAAAATATGTATCTGCTTAATGCAGTGTGTGGATCTTGTTGGAATTTGAGTTGAACCAGACTCTCCTTGTATAAAAAAAAAAGTGAGAGACTCAAAGATGAGCACATACTGATCATATATTTGATGTAAAAGAAATGTTAATTTTAAAATCACTATTTTATTATAAAATAAAGTAGGCATAGAAAACCACTCACATGAATTATATTGTGTAATGAATTTTTGCAAAGTGAGCACTTGTAATTTTCCCCCAGATCAAGAAGTAGAGCTTAGCCAGGCCCTCTGGCAGCCTACCCTTCTTGTGCTCTGCTCTCATTACAGCCACATTTCACCCTCAACAGGAACTACTTTATCAACCTCTGTTGAAATGACTTGCTGTGTTTCTTTATCATTATGTTGTCTAAGAGTGCATATCTACACAGTAATTTAGTATTGCTCAGTTTTAAAAATTTTGATAATGTTTTTGGTGGGTGGTGCTGAATTTATAGGTTCTTCCTCTCTTTTCTTTGAGTGACACGAGCTGTTGGCCCTGTAAATTTTTTCAGTCTGTATTTTGGTGATCACATACTCATGATGCAGTTCAGCTTTTTTTGTCCTCTGTTTTTTGCAAATTGGCAGCTGATCCAGAGGCTCAATGAGAATTGTGGCTTTTTTCCCCTTCGGCAAGTGTATAGGTAGTACACTGTTTCATTAGGAGACCTCTTTGATTTAGCAGCCATTACTGCTCTGTGCTTAATCTATTAATTCTTTATGTTGTAAAGTGGTGACTCTCATTCTTGTGTTGTTGTTCCTGGAATATGGATTTAAAGAGGTACCTCTCCTCACCTGGTACTGTTCACATGGGGATGGCAGAGTACATGCTTGATTCTTTCCTGTTGTTTACCAGGTTTTTGAATGAGTTTGATTCACTAGCATCTTTTTATTTTAACCATTTAAGTTTTTTAAAAAATTGTTTATTTATTCATGAGAGACAGAGAGAGAGAGAGAGAGAGAGAGAGGCAGAAACACAGGCAGAGGGAGAGAAGCAGGCTCCATGCAGGGAGCTCGACGTGGGGGACTCAATCCCAGGTCTCCAGGATCACGCCCTGAGCTGAAGGCGGCGCTAAACCACTGAGCCACCCGGGCTGCCCAACCATTTAGTTTTTTGGTTCAACTTTTTTTTTTTTTATTGTGGGAAAATGTACATAATGTAAGATTTATCATCTTGGCTGTTAATTTAAGTGTACAGTTCAGTGGTATTCAGGACATTCTTATTGTACAAGCATCACCACCATGCATCTTCAGAACTCCTTTCATCTTGCTACACTGAAACTATATACTTCTCAAATAATAACTTCCCATCCCCCATACCCACCCTTCCCATCCCTGGTAACCATCATTCTACTTTCTATCTCTGAGTTTGCCCATTTTGAATACCTCCTTCAAGTGGAATCATAATGGTGTTTGTCTTTTTGTGTCTGGCTTATTTCACATAGCATAATGTTTTTAAGGTTCATCCATGTGTGGCATGTATCAAAATTTAATTTCTTTGTATAACTGAATAATACTCCATTGGATGTATAGAACACATTTGATTATGTATGTCCTCTGTTGATGGACATTTGGATTGTTTCTGGCTTTGGCTATTGTGAATAATGCTGCTTGGAACATTGGTTTATGACTCTGTATTCAGTTCTTTTGGGTGTGTACAAAAGAGCATAATTCATGGATCCTGTGGCAATTCTGTGTTTAACATTTTAAGAATTACCAAACTTTTTCACAGCAGCTGCACCATTTTACATTATCACCAGTAATGCTCCAGGATTTCACTTTTTCCACATACTTCCCAACACTTTATTTTCTGTGTTTTTGATAATAGCTGCCCTCATGGATAGGAAGTTGTGTCTTGTGGTTTTGACTTTCATTTCCCTAGTGACCAAGGATGTGGGGCTTTTGTCCTTATTGGCCATCTGTGTATCTTCTCTGGAGATTTGCCCATTATTTGTTTTTACCTGTTTCTCAGGTAGATTATTTGTTTTTGTGTTGTGGTAGGGTTTTTTTTTTTTTTTTATATATACATTGGGTTTTTAGTCACTTACCAGATATATGCTTTTCAAATATTTTCTCATGTTCTATGGGTTGTGTTTTCACTGTTGATGGTGTTCACTGATAGACAAAATTTAAAATTTTGATGAAATCTGATTTATCAATTTTTTCTTTTGTTGCCTGTGCTTTTGGTATTATATCCAAAAATCATTACCAAATCCAATGTATGAAACTATGTTTTCTTCTATAGTTCTGTAGTTACTGTATTAGCTCTCAAGTTAGGTCTTTGATCCATTTTGAAATAGTTTTTTTTTTCTTTTTTTTTTTTTTGAATTAATTTTTGTATATGGTATAGAATAAGAGTCCATCTTCATTCTTTTGCATGTAGATACCTAGTTTTCCCAGCACCATTTGTCAAGAGACTGTCCTTTTTCTCTGGAATGGTCTTGGCACCCTTGTTGAAAATCAGTTGACTGTATAATATGATGGTTTATTTTTGGAGTCTTTATTCTATTTCATTGGTTTATATATCTTTATTTATGAAAGTACTATACTGTTTTGAATGCTGAGCTTTGTGTTAATTTTGGAAAACAAAGTATGAGTCTTCTACTGAGTCCTTTTGATGCCATGCTGGTAGTCTTTGATTGCTTCCTTCCTATCTGATATGTAAGTAGTTTCAGATTTATCTTGTATATCTCTGGCCCTAGATTTGAGATCAGTTATTTGTCTAAGAGGCTAATTAAAGTTCTTTGTTTATCTGTTTGTTGTTTTCTTTGGTGGAAATGGTATTTTAAGAGCCCAGTGAAAGCACTAGGGGTATTCATTGCAAATGGGTAGGTCATTGTTCTTAGGCCTTTTAAATGGATAGAGGTAGGAAGTGACTACAGGTATCTAAAGGCAAAATATATAAAGCTATGTATAGATGAAATACTTCATGAGTTCATACTGATTTTCCAATTCAAATTTAGGACTACTTTGTTATATCTTTATTCTTCCACACTAAGAATATTAGTTCTCAAAGTTATAAGGGATGATAGAATTAAACTATCTTATGGTTTACTTGTTTTATCCACATTACATACGCAGTAACCTTAATAACAGTAGTCATACCGTTTCCACAATTATGTTTCCTTTCCCCTTCCCTTACCCTTTTCCTTTCATTTCTGTTCTGTTCCATTTTTGAGTAGGCTTCATGCTGGGTGTGGAGCCCAAGGCAGGGCTTGAACTGAGATTAAGACCTGAGCTGAGAACAAGAGTCAGACTGAGAAGCCAACTATGCGCCTCCACAATTACATTTCCTATAAACAGTTAAAAATTTTTCTTTTGGCATAATGATTGCCATTTTCCCTTCTCCCATTTAAAAAAGTGAATATATTCTACCTAGAACATAGATATTTCATATTATACTTTACCCTTCAACACTCATTTAGTTGTAGTTCTATAAATAATTTATATCTTAATGCTCCCCACTAGTCCTTTTGCCACATGTCTCTAGTCAGTTGGCTTTTCTTTTTTTTTTTTTCTTTTCAGTTGGCTTTTCTGATTCTTGCTTCTGGTAGATTGCTCAAGAAGGGCTCAGGGGAACAATGTTTCCTCAGTTTTGCATGTTTATATATGTTAGATATAAACTCCTTAGTTTATATCTTCTTTCTTTGACTAAAACCAATTTCCTTTCCTTTTCCTTTTCCTTTTCCTTTTCCTTTTCCTTTTCCTTTCCTTTCCTTTCCTTTCCTTTCCTTTCCTTTCCTTTCCTTTCCTTTTCTTTTCTTTTTTCTTTTCTTTTCTTTTCTTCTTTTCTTTTCCCTCCCTCCCTCCCTCCTTTCTTTCTTTTCTTTTCTTTTCTTTTCTTTTCTTTCTTTCTTTCTTTCTTTCTTCTTTCTTTCTTTCTTTCTTTCTTTCTTTCTTTCTTTCTTTCTTTCTTTCTTTCTTTCACTTATTTATTCATGAAAGACACACACAGAGAGAGGCAGAGACACAGGGAGAGGGAGAAGCAGGCTCCATGCAGGGAGCCTGATGCGGGACTGGATCCTGGGACTCCAGGATCGCACCCTGGGCGGAAGGCAGGCACTAAACTGCTGAGCCACCCAGGGATCCCCCTGAATTTCATTTTCTTTTAGCATAAAATCTTTCTGCAGAAAGTTGTATGATAATCTGATTTTCTTTCCCTTAAAGTCTCTTGCTCTTTTTGTCTAGAGGCCCAAAGAATTTTTAATATTTCTTCAAAGTCATAATTTATTAGAATAAAGCTTATACTTTATAGCTGGAATATAGCTTATACTAAATTCTAGTAAATTATGACTTTGAAGAAATTTGAAGAGTGATTATTCTGGGTTATTATTCCCAGGTATCCAGTATGTTCTTACTAATTCAGAGTTTCAGATCATTTTTTATTTCAAGAAATTTTTTTAAAAACTTAAAATAGTTTGTTTTAGTCCCTTGTTTTGGAATTCATATTATCTCTATGTTGAATTTTCTTTGCTTAGTTTCATTGTCACTTTCTCTGAATTGCTTTCTCTTTTCTTTCTTTTTTTTTAAAAAGATTTTATTTATTTATTCATGAGAGAGACACACAGAGAGAGAGATAGGCAGAGACAGGCAGAGGGAGAAGCAGGATCCATGCAGGGAGCCCAATGCAGGTCTCGATCCCTGCACCCTGGGGTCATGCCCTGAGCCAAAGGTAGATGCTCAACCGTTGAGCCACCCAGGTGTCCCTATTTCTTTATCATTTTAAAATATTTTCTCTTTTCATCTTCTGTTTTTCTTAAGTCATTACTTCTCATGTTTGTTTTTGTGCCCCTTCTAGTTTAATTTTCATTTCTACGCTGATTTTTCTTTTACAAATTTTCTCTTTAATCTTTCACCTTCACCTCACTTCTGAGTTTTTCCAATTCTGCCTTAGGTTCTTAAAGAAGAACCTAAAAGCAGAATCATGTCTAATACGATTTTCTTGATATATTTTAACTTGTTTGAAATAGTAGTTCATATCTATTTTTTTAAAAGATTTTATTTATTCATGAGAGACAGGGAGAGAGAGAGAGAGAGAGAGAGAGAGAGGCAGAGACACAGGCTCCATGCAGGGAGCCCAACGTGGACTCGATCCCGGGTCTCCAGAATCAGGCCCTGGGCTGAAGGTGGCGCTAAACTGCTTAGCCACCCAGGCTGTCCTCACATCTGTTTTTTGGCTGTGTATTTCTGACATGGCTTTATTGAGTATGGCTGTGCTGTCCAATATGGTAGCCAGCAGCCATGTGTCAGTATTTAAATTTAAATAAGTTAAGATTAAATGAAATAAATTTAGCTCTTCAGTTGCATCAGCCAAATTTTAAGTGTTTGATGGTCACTGGTGGCAAGTGCTACCACATTGGACAGTGTGGATATAGATTTCTGTTGTTGCTGAAATTTCTCTTGTACGGTCTTCATCTATAAAGATAAGGATGTTACTCTATTTCTCCTTCCAATCTTTTCTTAGCTTTGTGAGGGATTTGACATTGGGACTTTTCTGCTCCTTCTGATGTGAAATGGGTTTTCCTGTACTTTTAAAGGTTGGCATGGCTCCCTCTTCTGTTTATTTTAGGTAGTGTTAAAAAACATGGTGGCTTTAAAAAAAAAATGGTGGTATGGTTTTTGAGATTTCCTCTGTTCCCCTCCTGCCCTTTCATTGGACTTTCTCTTTAGTTGTCTTAATATCTCTCTGCTATTCAAGTTTTGTTGTACCCTCAGCAGCTTCTCCTTACAATGGGGCCCTGTCCTAGCAGGTACTCCTAGCTTGTGAGTTTTGAGAGTTCAGAGCAGCTAAATTGCACTAAGCCCTTTAACCTTTTCATGGGCCTCCTTGTGCTCACCTGGTACTAGATTGAACAAATGCGTTGGCCCACCATACTTTGCAGTGAAAACCTGTTGGCTGTTTTGTTTTTTGTTGTCAGGATCATCAAAATTTCTGTTATTAAAACATCCCTCTGCTTTCTTCTCTATGGCATCTGATACCTGCAGGTCTTATGTCATAGGGATATTTTTTCGCATTCATTTTGTCATAGTGTGATCCATTGACTAACTAGTTGCTCTGTTGTAATGAGGGAGCTTGGGAAAATTGAAAAACTATTGCCAGTTGTCATCTATGCAGAATTTTATTCCTTTTTAAAAGTGTGATAATGAGGTATTTAAAAAAAACTTTTATTGAGATAAACTGAACATTACAAATGAAATGTTATTTGGGATCTTGTCAAAGTGATCCATCCATTGGAGTGTGGCAGGAAGGTGGATGAAGTAAGATTGGCCATGAGTTGATAATACTGAAGCTGGGTCCTGGATACAGGGGAGTTTATCATACTATTCTTTTCTTTGTCTTTGTAAGTTTTATAACTCATAAAAAAAAATCAAGACTGTAATGAAAAGATTTCATGTCAGTTTTTCATGGCAAGCTTTCCATTTCTATATCTCTGGATTATTTCTCTTAAATTTATAATTAATAGAAAAGGACATCTTAATATTATTGTATTACGTAAATGACATCAGTGCACACAACATTGCTTGTCATTATATCCTTTGTTTTCCCATCTCATTGTACTCACTCTTCTCACTGTGCCTCTCATTAGAAAGTTGCAGCTTGACTCATCTCATGCATTGGCATTTATGCATATTCACTTAAAATAAACTTATGTCTCATTCAACCTTTCCCTGAAATATCTTACTATGCTTTGTAGATAATTTTACCTTTTGTCTACATTCCTTTTTAGATCCAGGTTACTTATTTATTTAAAAGATTTTATCTATTTATTTGAGAGAGAGAGAGCGAGAGAGCATGCACACAAATGGGATAGCGGCAGGGAGAGAGAGAAGCAGGCTTCTAGCCAAGCAGAGCCTGATGGGCTTGATCCCTGAACCCTGAGATCATAACCCTGAGCTGAAGGCAGACGCTTAAACCAGCTGAGCCACCCAGGCATCCCAATCCAGTTACTTTTTTAGATTCTATGTCATCTTCCTGTTTCAGAGAGGGGATTCAAGTTAATTTGCATTTTATACTTATTATATGGGCCTAATACACTTAATAAGAACTGTGTAGTTGCACTCTGATGCTTGAAGTTGACATTTGTAAGGTTAGTTTTCTTCAAGGTACATACTGTGTCCCTGGACATCTTTTATTATTTTCTGAGATAGAATTTACAAATTCTCTTTTGGCGATATTAACATCTACCTCTTGGGGTGATATTGGGAGTAGCTAGGTGAAATAATAAGTAGGAAACAGTGATGCATAAAAACCCTTAAATCCTGTCACATCATGGGGGTTCAGTAGATGTTAATTTTTGTTTTTATTGATGTTATTGTATTGCCATCTGATTACCTATTTAGAGTATTCACGTCCTTACTCTTCTTTGATTAGAAATCATTGCAAGCATGTCTTGTGTCTTAAATGGCAGATAGCAGCTGATGAACCTCCACCAGAAGAATGTAACTCATTTTTCTCTGTGCATGGAAAGAAGACCTGTGATTTTGATACCCTTGAGACTCTTCTCCTCACGGCATCTGAAAGGTAGATTGTGTGTTTCTTTGTGTAAATGTCATGCATTGCATTATGCTTTCTTCTATATCAAATCCATCATTGGATTTTTCTGATGGGTTTTGTGGTCTGTAGGTACAGTTGCTTAGAGTATGGATTCTGGCGCCAGACTGACTAGATTTGAATCCCAGCTCCATTACTAAAAATAGTTTTGTAAACTTAGGTAAATTACTTAACCTTTCTTTTTCTATCTCATTTCGAAATGGAGATAATAAGAGTACTTAATGTAACTATTATTATTTAGTAATAACTGTCTGAGAGATTACATAGGTGTTGTCATTAGCTTAGTAAAGAATTACCTGGTGTATTAAAGCAAGGGCCTGAAGTAATTATATTAATAATGATTTCTCAGGGTATTATTAGTTTCAGGCAAAGGAGACCATTTAAAAGATAATTGCAAGCTTAATTTGAATATTAAATTGGTAATTAAAAAAAATATTTATCTATTCATGAGAGACACAGAGAGAGAGAGAGAGGCAGAGACATAGGCAGAGGGAGAAGCAGGCTCCATGCAGGAAGCCCAATGTGGGACTCGATCCATGGATCACGCCCTGAGCCAAAGGCAGATGCTCAGCCACTGAGCCACCCAGGCATCCCTTAAACTGGTAATTAAAGGGCTGACTTTTTTGCTTAAAGTTATGTTTCCTGTGGTGGACAGATGTAACAGGTGCCTCTTGTTGTCTGGCTATGGCAATAATTGTACCTTTTCTCCACTGGCATTATAAATAAGATAACAGTGATCTCTCTCTGGTGTTGCTCTGTTGATTCAGAAGAGCGTTTTAGGCAGGGTAGTTCTTCTTTAGTAAGATTATCTGCCTGGCATTTGTTCTCTGCTCACTAAATGGCATGAGAGCCTTTTACTCAGAATGACAACCAGAAAATGGGGTGTGTGTTCCAGCTACCTTCAGGTCAAGGAATGGACATTCGAAAACTTTTTTTTTTTAAAGATTTTATTTATTTATTCATGAGAAACTAGAGAGAGAGAGAGAGAGAGGCAGAGACACAGGCAGAAGGAGAGAGAGAGAGAGAGAGAGAGAGAGGCAGAGAGGCAGAGACACAGGCAGAAGGAGAAGCGGGCTCCATGCAGGGAGCCTGATGTGGGACTCCAGGATCATGCCCTGGGCCGAAGGCAGGTGCTAAACCACTGAGCCACCCAGGGATCCCTACTCTTGAAACAATAATATAAGCCTTCGTAAAGAAAAGAGTGATAGTGTTTCCTCTTTTGAGAGGTGATAACTATTTTTAGTGGTTTGTCATAGTGTTTTGGAGTTTTTTTCTGTGGTTATAAATTTATACAGGTATGTAGGTTTATTTTTACAAGCGATTTCTTCCCAGTAGTATATGTAGTGTATCTCCATATTTTTACCACATGCAAGATAACTATGTAAGAATGTCCTGTAGTTTTTTACTGATAGTTTTAAAGTTGTTTTCTGTTTCTTTGTTTGTTTTTGTTATTATGGTGAGGCTTTCGTGAACATCCTTATTTATACATTTTTACTTTCTATGAAATAGTTTAATTATAGTTCATTGTAAGAGGGAATGGCAGATCATTAAGTCTGTGTAATAAGACTTATTAATATCTTTTTTTTTTTTTGAGAGAGAGAGAGAGAGAGAGAGAGAGATAGAAAGTGAGTGAATAAGAGGGGAGGGATGGAGGGTGGGAGCCCAAGCAGACTCTACATCTGACACAGAGCTCCATCTCACAACCCTGAGATCATGACCTGAGCAGAAATCAAGAGTTGGACACCCAACTGACTGAGCCACCCAGGCACCTGTGATCTCTTAATATCTTGATGCCATTGTTAGGGAATTGTTTTTGAGGGTGAAGTTTTGAAATTTGGGAGGAAACTTAAATGTTAAATCATTTAGTAGGAAGATCATTTAATAAAATGATAGAGGAGGGAGATGCTGTGGTTGGCAAGTTATATGCTTTAAAGTCATCGTGCCTTTTCACATTATTTGTACTTATGTTTTCAGATAAAAGGATAATCTATTTAGGGTTATCTGGGTGATGAAGTCAGTTAAGCATCTGACTCTTGATTTCAGCTCAGGTCCTGACCTCAGGGTCATGGGATTGAGCCCCTGAGTTGGGCACTGAGCTCAGTGTGGAGTCTGCTTGAGATTCTTTCTCCCCCTGTCTGTGCCCCTCCCCTTGCTCACGTTCTCTCTTTCTTTCTCTCTCTCCCTGAAATAGATAAATCTATTTTAGGTCAATAGATTTTATTTTAGATAAGTCTAAAAAAATGATTACATAGTAGAATAGCTTACTAAAGTTTAGTATCCTTTTTCTGGCTTTCATCCTTCTTTAGGAATTGGTAACAATTATTAATCTTAAGTCCGCATTTTATAGTTAGTATTTATATAATGCATGTATTTTTATTATTTTCAGTCATGAATAAGTAAGACTCATATTTGACAGTATTCTTACTGTCAAAACTTTCAGATTTTGATCTTCTTATATTATTAAGATACTTAAAATCTTAAATCATTGCTGCTGTAGCTATATCTTGTACTGTTTTTAATGTTTAAGTACTTTTTTAAGTTTAAAATTTTAAGGGGGTGTGGGAGGATGGGTGAAATATGTATTGGGGATTAAGGAGTACACTTGTGATGAGCACCAGGTGATGTATGGATTTGTTGAATCACTATATTGTACACCTGAAAAAATATAACAGTATGTTAATTGAATGGACTTGAAATAAAAATTGAAACAAAATTTTAAGATTTTGATATTTATTTTCAGACCCAAGCCTTTATTGTTCAAAGGAGATCACAGATACCCCTCATCTAATCTTGAAAGCCCAGTGGTGATTTTCTATTCTGAGATTGGTTATGAGGAATTTTATAATTTCCACCACCAACTTATATCAGAAAGCAATGCAGGCAAAATCAATTATGTATTCAGACATTATATACTTGTAAGTATTGATTTATTTTATAACTTCTGTAAATATTAATTTGCCCAGCATGACTTTGGCATGTAAGTTAATAATACCACCCCTTTATAAAATAAAATAATTTGAACTACTTTTCTTCATGTGCACATGGATTTGCACATAGGAGGTACTTTTGCTTGCCTTTCTGAAGAAATAGAAAAGAATTATGATTAAAAAATGGCTTAATAAGATTTATATTATATTTAAAAATGTAGCATGTAATTTATATTTTCTAGGTTTAGTATAATCAGTGTACTGTGAAACTGATTTTTTTTTTAAACTGATTCTTAAATTCGGTTCCTTTCAAACCTTTTTCTTCATTTTGGAATGTTTTCATTAGATAGAAAGGGAGGGATTTCTAGAGAGGTAAAAACAAGTGAAATTGATTTAAAATTAAATTTTAAAAATCTTTTGTAACATTTAGCATCTAATATATGTGTGTAAACATATTAGCCTTTAAAGTTTCTGTGTCATAATCTCAGTAAAATTGAGTGGTAAGTCCATACAAGTAAAATAAATTTTTTAAAAAAGATTTTATTTATTTATTCATGAGAGACAAGGACAGAAGCAGAGACATAAGCAGAGGGAGAAGCAGGTACTGTGTGGGAAGCCTGATGTGGGACTCTATCGCAGGACACTGGGATATGACCTGAGCTGAAGGCAGATGCTCAACCACTCAGCCACCCAGGTGCCCCAAGTAAAATTTTTAAATGAAAATTTGTATGAACAGAAACAGATTAAAAAAAATACACAGTTTTTGGCAACTGCCCTCCTTCTCCCTGCTTCCCAGACTTTATTTCTGTTTTTAAAGATTAAAATGTCTAAAGCTCCATCCTCATTCAGGATGGTGATAAGCCTGTGACAGTGACAGCTGGTCAGCCTAAGCCCTACCTGAAGACATTTAAATTCATTTAACAATGAACGCATAACACACACGATGCCAGCAAAGTACTTCTGGGTTTGAAACCTCATCGGTTTTCAGCCCTGCTATGTAGGTTCTGGAATTTCCTTTTCTTTTTCTCCATTTTTTTCACATGATTTGGTTATTTTTGCCCTGTCAGCTGTCCCTTCATCTGCTTTTCCTTTTACTTTAGAATTCCCATTTCCATACTTGTGGCAGGATATTAATGAAGTCTAAAGGAGGCTTGAATCTCATGGAAGTTTAAGTATACTTTGAGTGCGTAATCCTAGTGGCGTCTATGTGAAGTTAATACCCTCCACGTCCCCTTCACTGTGACATATAAAGAGCCAAATGGTAATGATGGAATACTTAACTCTGCTTGCAGAATCCCAGGAAGGAGCCTGTTTACCTCTCTGGCTATGGTGTGGAATTGGCAATTAAGAGCACTGAGTACAAGGCCAAGGATGATACTCAGGTGAAAGGTGAATTTGTAAATTAAGACTGATGTGTTTTCTTTTTTTAAAATGTGAATGAAAGGGAATTTGTTTCCTGAAGGTAAAATAACAGATTTAGGAGTTTGATGAACCTGTGTTTGAATGCTGGTTCTGTTACTTCTGAGTTGGGTGATGTTAAGCAAATTCCGTAGGTCCTAAATTTTTCCTTTGTAAAGTGTGGATAATGGTTTGTGCGTCCTAAAGTATTTGTGAGGAGAGAATAAGATATATAGGTAAAGAAGGTGTAGCACAGTATTTTTGCACAAAAATTTCAATAATTGTAGCTGTTATTATTGATAATGCATAGTTCACAAGTAGACATTGATTTGTGATCTAGTGTGAAATCGTAAATTATCATATACTTAATGAACAGTTTTGTGTTTTTTTTATTATTTTCTGCATTTAGAATAGTTTTATATGAATATACTTCCTATTGTACTACTTTAGAGTTTTGAAGTCATTATTTCAGACACAAGGTTTTTGTTTAGTTTTTTTTTTTTTTTAAAGATTTTACTTATTTAATTCATGAGAGACACACAGAGAGAGGCAGAGACATAGCCAGAGGGAGAATCAGGCTCTCTGCGGGAAGCCTGATGTGAGACAGTATCCCAGGACCCTGGGGTTATCTTGAGCCATCTCTCAGCCACAAGTTTTATGTGCAGTCTATTATAATCGTTGTGAACTCACTTTAAAGAAAAAAATGATTGGGTAAATGGAGGATAGTCTAGTACATCATACTGTACTCAATAATTATATTTAGGTGTAGGTTGCCTAATTTCAAAGTCTTCAGAGTTTAGATAACCGAAAAATCCACTATTCATAATTTTAAAGGTATTAATTTTGAGCTTTTTAAAATATAAAATTTTCCAAAGTTTAAGGGGAAAATATATTTTTGCTTTATCCAGAATACAAAATACATTGAAAAACAAATTTATTCTGTTAAAAAAAAATTGCAAAGTGTTCATTGAGGTATTCAGTGTTTTAAATAGTATTAGAGTTTCAGGTGTTTCTAATTTGGTTTACATTACTCAAATTATATGAGGTTAATAACATTTTAATTTCTCTTCTGAACAATTAGACATGTATTTGCCTGTGCTTTTATAGGAACTGAGGTAAACACCACAGTGATTGGTGAAAATGATCCCATTGATGAAGTTCAAGGATTCCTCTTTGGAAAATTAAGGTATGGCATAGTCTTTTGGGAAATGCCCTTATTCTCTTTATGCTCTAGGCTTCCTCCCATTATAAGCATCATCTTTCTATTTACTGTCCACAGTTACAGGTCTCGCAGTAATACTGTATATATGCAAATTGATATGAAGCGATTACCACTTCACTAACTGTATAGTTTATGATCTCCAGGCATCTGTAGCATGTTATTATTAAATGATATTAGGGTGGCCTGGCTATGGCTTTAGTTGACTTCCTTTCTGAGCCTTGCAGTTGATGACAGAAAGTTACATGCCAGTTTTTGATTCACATAATAGGAGACATCTGATTGTTTCACTCAAATTTTCCCAAGAGAATAAAAAGTATTTTAAGTGAAAGAGCTTATAGTTGTTTACTTAAACTAAGAATAGCCTGAAACAATGCAAAAAAGGTGCAATAGATCTTATACATGTTCAGTTGAAATACATTAGACTTTGCTTTATATGAAAGAGGACAAAAGATGTTTCTTGAAGAAAATTTCATAGCCATTTTATGAAAGTGTCATTGAAATTTATAGCTGAAAATTCTTAGCTGTCATTTTAAGTGTTATTTCTATTATGCCGTGATAATTGTTTGGAGCCTTGAATTCTGCTTTATCTGGAAATCTTAATTAGGACAGCTGCAGTGGGGTTTGGTTTTTGTGTTTTTGTTTGTTTTGTCTTTTTTCTTTTGTAAAGGAATGGATCATGAAGAAATATGTGTAGGCCCAGTTTCATGTACTTGAGCTTTAACATTTGGCCCAGTGAAATGACTTAATCATCTGAACAGGTTAGCAGAGGTGACTCAGTTCATGTTGAATTCTGCGCATGTGTTCAGTTCATCCTATGCATATGCATGTTTCTTTGTGTTTAACATCAGTTTTAGCCTCATTAGTATACAGTCAGATTCCAATTTCATTGGACCCAGGTTTTCAGAGTTTCTTTTCATATTCATGTTTTTTATGTTTGGTTTCTGGATAGCATCATGATCTTATGTATTTAGAGCACAAAGGTAGTATGTAGAGTATTCAAGAGATTTTCTTATGTAGGTGTTCAGAATGGTTATTTAGCTGTCTAAAGTAATGGGACCATTTTCTGATAGTCTTATCATGAAGAAAAGTTTGTAGTAACTGACTGGAAATGGATTGCTTGGAAGGTGAAGAATCTGAGTAAATATTTTACTTTATGTATGTGGCATTTAAGAAATTTTGAATTTCTAGCACTTAAAAGTACAGAATTACTCTACCAACCATCTGTTGTCTGATCTAAATGATACATATCTACCTCTGATACCTTCTGTTTTACTAGTTTTAAATAGAATGTACTCTATTTCGAGATAAAACTAAAGGAAATCCAATTATCTTGGTTAGTTTAAATTGTATTTTTTATGTGATTAAAGGATTTGTGTCCATGTAGCTGAAAGAAATTCATTTTGGGACTGACAATGATATATTTCCAGTTTTATTTTGAGAAAGTAGAAAGATTCAGTCTAGTATGGAAAATAATAGAATATACCCATGTACTTACTACCCAGAATTGATTGTTGTAATTGTACTTGCTTTTCTGTTCCAAAGAACTATTAATCAAGTTTATGCCAACATATGCCTTTTACTTAAAAAAGAAACAAACAAGGGTAAAACACTACAGGTAGAGTTGAGGTTCCCTTTGTTCCTATTCTCAGTCCTGTCCCCTCTCCCCGACACAGAAAATCACTATTGATTCTTTTTTTTAAAGATTTTATTTATTTATTCATGAGAGACAGAGAGAGAGACAGAGACATAGGCAGAGGGCGAAGCAAGCTCCATGCAGGGAGCCCCATATGGGACTTGATCCCAGGACTCTGGGATCACTCCCTGAGCCAAAGGCAGACGCTCAACCACTGAGCCACCCAGGCGTCCCATGACTCATTTTTTAATCTGTAAATTTTATGGTTTTTAAAATTATAATTTTCTATATTAACTTATTTTTCAAGAAAAATAATTATGCTTTAATATTTTTCCTATATAGTAGGAGTTTTCTCCTAATTGCTAAGGGGAGAAAAGCATGAAGATAAAATTGGAGCCAACTTCTAAATGTGCTTTTAGAAAGAAAAGGCACATTAATAAGACTTGATTTTATGTTTCTTTCAGAGACCTGCACCCTGACCTGAAGGGGCAGTTGAAAGAACTCAGAAAACACCTTGTGGAGAGCACCAATGAAATGGCACCTTTAAAAGTTTGGCAGTTGCAAGGTAATAAACATATAGAAGAATCACTGGTTTACTTTTTGACTAAATTTTATGGTATTAAAAAAATGTAGAATTAAAAATTAGTGTTCTTTATTTTTAAAGATTGTATTTATTTATTCATGAGAGACACAGAGGCAGAGACATAGGCAGAGACATAGGCAGGGAGAAGCAGGTCCCATGCAGGGAGCCCGATGTGGGACTTGATCCCGGACCCCGGAGATCTCGACCTGAGCCGAAGGCAGACACTCAACACTGCTGAGCCACCCAAGTGTCCCTAATGTTATTTATTTGCCTGATTCCGAGGGTACACAGATTTTCAAGATAGAGTGATTATGATTAATCAGAAAACCTTTTGTAGACAGATACTGTGCAGAAGTAGATGAGTGCCTGATCTTTATCTAAACAGATACATAAGTATAATAGTACAAACTTGTCTGTCTTAGTTTTTATGTTTCTTTATATATACATTTCTTAAACAGTGTATCAGTCAAATGTTAAAAAAATATTAACATGGCAGGATATATTTGTGCTTTTCTGGTCCAAAGATCTGTCGTATTATTATTTTTAACATTTTATTAAATCTTTTGCTATACTTTGTGGTATGTTGTAAATTCAGAAAAAGGAAAAAGATTTGGGACAGATTTATCTTGTGCTAAATGTAAATGTGTTAGTATATATTTCAGTGTTTTATGCAAGTATAGCAAAGAAGGGCAACAATAAACATTGTAGGGTCTATGAAGTGAATACGAACTGAAATTAAACCATCTGCACTCCCTGAAATGGTTGTATTCTCAGGCATTCTCAGTTACCAAAAAATTGTGAGAAAGAAATGCATTTTTTTTTCTTATTTCTCTTCGCATTAGAATATGCACTTTCAATTGTATTTGACTTTGTTGCAGATCTCAGTTTCCAGACTGCTGCCCGAATCTTGGCTGCTCCTATTGAATTAGCTTTGGTGGTTATGAAGGATCTTAGTCAAAATTTTCCTACCAAAGCCAGGTAATAAAGAGTAAGGCTCTGAGACATTCTTCTTTGACACTATCTAATTACCTTTATGTTTACATGCAAAATGAGGCAAGTAAAATATGAAAATGTTTAGGAAATTAAAGTTTTACTACCAGTACCATACTACTGATAGTGCTTTTTGGGAAGGTGGCAATACCATATATATAGTGAGGTTGGAGAGACCCATCTAGCTTGTGTCCTTGGCTCTACCATTTGGTAGTTGTGTGATGTTTGCAAATAAGCAACCTCTCTTTACCTTACTTCCTCGGCAGTAAAATAGAAATAATTATACCTGCCTCTCAGGATTAGATGAGTTAACAAAATCTGATGTATGCAGATGTACCTGCAAGCTCCTGAAGAGTTTCATATATATCATCTTATTCAAACTGGGTGAGGAAAACAAACAAACAAACAAACTGGGTGAGGAAAATGAGTTCTAGAGGCTGACTTGTTCATTATGACGCAATAAGATTTTGAATGCAGCTTTTTTTTTTTTTAAGATTTTATTTATTTATTCATGAGAGACACACATAGAGAGAGAGAGAGAGAGGCACAGACATAGGCACAGGGAGAAGCAGACTCCATACAGGAAGCCCGATGTGGGACTCGATCCCAGGACTCCGGGATCACGCCCTGAGCCAAAGGCAGATGCTTAACTGCTGAGCCACCCAAGCGCCCCCTGAATGCTGCTTTTTGATACTGCTTTCAATTGTATAATGATCCTCCACATCACATAAGTAAATAATTTTAAAAGCCAAATTTTTAGAGACTATAACAACTTAAATGATTGCCAGTATTTTTCTTGAGTAACTGAACAGGTGTTTTGACTTCTGATGTGAGATATTTTATAAATAAATTTATTTGATTAGTCTTGGAAAATATTTCTTAGACAGGACTTATAAATCATATGGTACATTCTCATTTAGTTCAGCGTGCTATTAAAGATATACATGTAGAATTCCACCTCCATCAAAAGTGCTCAAATAGGATGAGCAGTCTGTCACCTTAATTTAACATTAGCCTTTAGCCTGTGAACAATAGAGCTCATATATAGGAATAGAGTTACATATATTTAATTTAAGATCTTGGGAATAACTGCCCTTGCTTTAAAATACTGCTATTTCTGCTACTTTTCTGTGGTGTCATATCTTGTAATAATGAAAATATTATGTACACCTGAGTGGAGAAATATATTTGTAAAGATGAGGTTTTTTTTTTTTTTTCCATTTAGTTTTTTTGTAAAGTATTGAGCAATGTGTTGTTTCATATCTAAATATAGGGAAATTGAAGACATTTATATCAAATGTTAACCTAAACACTAATATTTTTATTTCTTTAGAGCAATAACAAAAACGGCAGTGAGTTTGGAACTTAGAAGCGAAGTGGAAGAGAATCAGAAGGTATTACCCAGTGGAAAATCACTATTTTCCTTTCTGTTTTGTATTTTTTAAAATGAGGAAATCTGAGTTACATCAGTGACATTTAACAGTTTTACTCTCCTTTTATCAAGAATGGTAGTCTTTTATTTCTGTAATCTTTTTTTATATTTTTAATTTTTAATCAAAGTTGAATATTAATATAATTTGAACAAGAGTGCCTCAGTCATTTAAGCATCTGCCTCTTGATTTCAGCTCAGATCATGATCTTAGGGGTCCTGGGATCAAGCTCCATCTTGGGTTCTGTGCCCATTGTATAGTCCTGCTTGTTCCTCTCCCTCTGCTCCTCTCTGCGCTTGGGCTTGTTCACATGTGCTCTCTCTCTCTCTCTTTCAAACAACAATCTTTGAAATCTTTTTTTTTATTTTTTTTATTTTTTATTTTATTTTTTATTGGTGTTCAATTTACTAACATACAGAATAACCCCCAGTGCCCGTCACCCATTCACTCCCACCCCCCGCCCTCCTCCCCTTCTACCACCCCTAGTTCGTTTCCCAGAGTTAGCAGTCTTTATGTTCTGTCTCCCTTTCTGATATTTCCCACACATTTCTTCTCCCTTCCCTTATATTCCCTTTCACTATTATTTATATTCCCCCAAATGAATGAGAACATATAATGTTTGTCCTTCTCCGACTGACTTACTTCACTCAGCATAATACCCTCCAGTTCCATCCACGTTGAAGCAAATGGTGGGTATTTGTCATTTCTAATAGCTGAGTAATATTCCATTGTATACATAAACCACATCTTCTTTATCCACTCATCTTTCGTTGGACACCGAGGCTCCTTCCACAGTTTGGCTATCGTGGCCATTGCTGCTATAAACATCGGGGTGCAGGTGTCCCGGCGTTTCATTGCATTTGTATCTTTGGGGTAAATCCCCAGCAGTGCAATTGCTGGGTCGTAGGGCAGGTATATTTTTAACTGTTTGAGGAACCTCCACACAGTTTTCCAGAGTGGCTGCACCAGTTCACATTCCCACCAACAGTGTAAGAGGGTTCCCTTTTCTCCGCATCCTCTCCAACATTTGTTGTTTCCTGCCTTCAAACAAATAATCTTAAAAAAAATCAGACGGTGCCACCACTTTGTTTATATAAACAGCATACTCCTAACATGATTTATTCCCTGTTTAGGGGATCCCTGGGTGGCGCAGCGGTTTGGCGCCTGCCTTTGGCCCAGGGCGTGATCCTGGGGACCCGGGATTGAATCCCACGTCGGGCTCCCGGTGCATGGAGCCTGCTTCTCCCTCTGCCTGTGTCTCTGCCTCTCTCTCTCTCTCTCTCTCTGTGTGTGACTATCATAAATAAGTAAAAATTAAAAAAAATTTTATTCCCTGTTTTATCCCCCTTGTCAGAAGTATTTACTATCAACACTTAGCTAATTGTTTTGATATTTATCCCCAGATTTCTAGCAAGTTTGAATTGGTACAGTTTTCCAGTTTCAAACTTTGTCTCAGCCTCCTATTACAAGGATGATGTTTAAGTTTCTTTCACTGTCCCTCAACCCCATGTCTGCCTTTAATCCATATTGGCACTCCCATGTCTCTCTATTTTCGTGTTGTAATTTTATCAATTTTTGTTCTGCTCCACTGTAGTCTGGTGGTTCTTTATGTCTAGGGCATACCAGTTATCCTGAGACCTTGCTTTAAAGCAATCTTTTGTTGGATCTCCTATTCTTGGATTCCAGGTCTTCTTTGTTTTTGGTTTACTTCCTTATTTTGGTGCAGCACATCATTCTTCATGAGAAAAGTTGTGTGCAAAATAAATTTCAGACTCTGAGAAATCAATTTTCCATTTCTGTTTTTATTGATAGATTGGCTGGGTATAGAATTCTATATTGGAAGTCATTTAGAAGTTTTGTTACTAGGTTAGGATGGTTCTGCCCCTTGGTAGGCAGGTTGAGACCATACCAGGTGGGTTGCCTCTGAGGTCATCTTTATTTGTATAAATAGGGAGATCGTGGGGAATAATTTCCAAAGCCATGACTGTCCCAGTAGGGGTAAGCTGGCTCCTTCTTTAGGGTTTGGGATGAATATTCCCCAAACCAGGGACTTTTGCATTGTAATG
Source organism: Canis lupus dingo (assembly GCF_003254725.2). Classification (NCBI taxonomy): domain Eukaryota; kingdom Metazoa; phylum Chordata; class Mammalia; order Carnivora; family Canidae; genus Canis; species Canis lupus. Next base: position 23,366,060 of record NC_064261.1, on the reverse strand, counting down.
AAGCTGAGGATGTGGAGCAAGTTTTGATTTTTCTCAGGGGGTGTCATCTATCATCCTCAATTGTTTCTTTTTCTGTTCCAGCAATTTGTTAGTTTCTAAACAGTAAAATTGCCTGTAGAACCTTTTAGGAGTTTCCTGAGTTCAGTAGGTCAGTCCTGAGTTCAGGTGGTCAAGGGTGGCAGTTTGAAAGGCCTTGCTTCTTGGAATTTTGGTTTCTGTTGTGAATATTGAGAAATCTGAACTTAGATCTGATTTTTCTTTTCCAGAATTATTCATGATCTTTTCTTTGACCCTAGTAATCCAAAATTTCACACTGCTCTTCCTTTAAAAAAAAAAAAATCTCTGTACTATTAGGTGGTTAGTGGTCTTCAAATCTGGAAATTAATTTTCTTTGATTTTGGGAAGTTTGCCTGAATTATTTCTTTGCCTCATTCCTTCTGCTTTCTCTCTTTTGTTTTTCTGGAATTCTTCAGTTTTAAGGTATTGCATCTCCTCGGCTAGTTTGACCAATTAAAAAAAATTCCCCCCCCCCTATTTTCAATTCTTTTATATTTTTAAACTTTCTGGGAAAGATATTCAAGCCTTTTGGTTGACATTTTTCCTTTAGTTGTCAAATCTTTAATTTCTAAGGGATATTGTATTTAGATTCTTTTTATAGTGTTCTCTTACCTTTTGAATTATCAGTGGTGTGTGTGTATATTTTTTTCTCTCTTGCATCATCTGTTTTCTCTTAAGTTCACTTTCTTTTTGTCTTGGTTTCTTGCTTTAATGTTAGAGGCTTTCCTTACGTGTTTGGTGTGGTGATCTGCTCTTATTGAAGAGAATGGGCAGTAAAGAGCTGGTGGGAAGCCTTTAGGATGAGGCTTTTTGACTGTAGGCTTTCCTAGGTTGCCCCAGTGTTAGTATCCTGAAACTTCTCTTCTTTAGCTGTTCAGTCTCCAGAAAAGGATCTTCTGCCTGGAGGGTGAAGTCTGTCTGCCTGGGTGGTAGAAGCCCAGTAGGAAGAACATTAGGGAACTTATACTCAGTCCCCTGTTTTCATTATGGGATCCCTGCCCTCTTTGGGTTTCCCAAGTTCCAGGTTCTATCCTTCACTCTTTCCAGGGAATGAGCTTCCATTTTTTCTGGAGTAGAGGGAGTCATGACAGCAGTCACCTTGCTGCATGAAATCAGCAGGGGAGTCTGAGGGCTCTTATCTATAAAAAGCTGTCCACCAGAACTCATTTTTTAACTTAGTTATTACCCCCTTGTACATGTGTTCTTTGTGCTGTCAATCTTGATTGAGTCTTTTAAGGAGTTCCATAAGATAACTTGTGGTTTTAGTTGGCCTTTTCCACTATTGGCCTGGCATTTAGCTTTCTTAGGGTTGCTAAAACAGTTGCTGCTATTCATGCAGCTCCTTTCTACCTTCTAAAATTAATTACCCTTTTTCTTTTTTGTTCTGTTTATTGTTTTGGATTTATGACTTTATAAAAGTCCCTTTTTAAAAAACTGACATTTTGGGATGCCTGGGTGCTTCAGTGGTTGAGCATCTGCCTTCAGCTCAGGTTGTGATCCCGGGGTCCTGGGATCAAGTCCTGTATTGGATTCCTTACAGGGAGCCTACTTCTCCCTCTGCCTGTGTCTCTGCCTCTCTCTGTGTCTCTCATGAATGAATAAATAAAATCTTTCCCCCCCAAAATACAAAAAAAAACAAAAAAACCCTGACATTTCAACAGAGTTTCAGGAGGGAAAAAAAGAAATGCTTGTGTTCAGTCTAATATCTTTACCCCAGATTTTTAAGATGTTTGCATATGAGATATTAACTAATAGATCGGAGGATAAGGAAACCAAATTTATCTCAGATGTTTACTAAATTGAAGAAACCTTATTGATAATTTTTATTTACCTTTTTTTAGGGCTTTTTTCCCCCACAAGAGAATAAAACACTAAATCACATAAACTGTAGTATTTCCTGGATTCTTTTTTTTTCATATTGTATTAAAGTATAAAATATGAAAGTATAAAACACTCAAAAATGTACACAAACCCTAAATCTTTAGTGTGATGAATTTTCACAAAGTGAACTTCAGTCTGTTACCAGCACTCAGATCTTGAAATAAATATGAGTTGTATTTATCAGTTCAGAATCAGTACTTCTTACAGTCAGAGGATGACTGGGCTTGGGTGTGAGTGGACCTGGACATGGAGTTTTTCTTTCCCATGTAAGAAATTTCCAGTTCTGAATTGATGTAACTCTCCAGTTTTCCCTTATTTTACTTGGCAGTTTAAGCCTTACAGGGAAAGAAGCAAAAGCTGTGGCTTCCTCATCGTTTTATGCTTCACTCATTGCAATATTGGACCTTAAAGTTTACTTCTCTTAGTTTGCTGATGACTGAGAAATGAAGGAAGTTCAGCAGTCCCTGTCTTCTTCCTCTTAGCACTGCGAGAACTGAGTTCTGTTTAGTATCTGAGTAATTTCTTCCCTTTGCTGTGTGGATTAACTCCCTGTGGTGCGGAATATGAATAGTAGTCTCGGTTTCCTTGGAAGGAGAGTAATTAAATGGAAAGAAGTCAACAGAAGCTACAGCATGACATCCAAGCAGTGTGTTGGATGGGTCAGGCAGGTCTGAAGGGCTGTAGGGACTGCAGTCACCTGTGTGCCATGGCAGCCATGGTCTCAGGGAGTAGAGCTGGTCTTGGAGAGTTAGGTTGCATGTAGGTGCTATCCTCAGGGCAGCAACTCAGTTTCTTAGTGTGCATTAGTTTGAAGGTTTAAGGGAGCTGTGGGGGTTTGAAACCATTTTAGATTAGATCCCTGGAGTTCATCAAGAAGGCCCAGCTGTTAGTGACTGCTGCTACCACCTTGGTGTCACAAGCAGGGAAAAGTAATAGAAGTCCTCTTTTATGAAAAGTGACCCTCAGCGCTTGGCTTATTTAACCAATCTCCCTCTTCCTCCTTCCCCCAACATTATAGGAAACCATTCTATTAATCATAGTTGGAAGGAAGAAGGGAAGAGAGGTATATTTCTCATGAACCAGCAGTTTCATTACCATGAAATAAATGCTAAGAAGGGTCTTTGGGAGTACATAAAAGGAAATCTTATCCCAGCTTCAGGATTTTCTATAATACAAGGGTGCAGCATTTGTACATGAAATCAGAAATATGGAAGTTTTTGTTAAACATTCTCTTGCTGCTTAACAATTTTTTTTTTTTTTTTAATATTTCAGTATTTCAAGGGAACTTTAGGATTACAGCCTGGAGATAGTGCACTGTTCATCAATGGACTTCATATTGATTTAGATACACAGGATATATTCAGGTATGGATAATATTCTCTGGAAATGTTCTATAATGTTAGCTCCTTATAACATGTTCAAATTGTTTTTCTTACTTGATGTGACATGTGTAAAGCCTAATGGCTTACTAGGTGCAGTGAGAGCACTTTAGGTAGGTTCAGGACTGGGATGGGCATGATGATACTGTCATTTATCATAATGGACATTGAGGGCCCAAGTGTCTTTAGAGGATGCCTTTGAATATCTAGAGGGACGCTTGGGTGGCACAGTTAAGTAGCTGACTATTGGTTTTAGCTCAGGTGGTAATCTCTGGACTGTAATCTTAGGGCTGTGAGATTGAGGCCCACGTGGAGTATGCTTGGGTTTCTCCCTTTGCCTCTCTCCTCTTCCCTCCCTCTCTGTCTGTCTCTCTCTCTCCTTTGTCTCTCAAATGGATAAATCTTTTAAAAAAAAAAAAGTATTTCTTTTTTGTGTTGTTAAAATGTGGTTCAGGACTAACTTGCTCTTAGTTGGCTTCATGAATTTACAAGGAGGGGTGTGGATTGTTAGGTAGAATTCAAATTTTTGTCCATAGAATTAAGATCGACAGACTTGACACTGTGGCTTTGTAATAGTAAAAACGAAAGTTATTGCTAATCCTTCAGAAGAACGAGTTCTCTCACAGTAGGATATTTTTTACATTATTTTAATTGAGCTTTTATGTTCTCCTACTTTTCAGAGTTAGTAAAATGGGTATGGATACTTTAAAAAATTGCCCAGGTCTGTTTTTTTTTTTTTTTTAAAGTAAAAAATAGACGCATGTCTCTTTAATTTTTCAGAGTTTACAACTGAGTGCTTTGCTCATTTAAACAATTTTAGATGATACACAGGTAAAAGAACTAAGAAAAGTAAAGTCTTCATCCTGATTTCTTTTCTTTTCTTTTCTTTTTTTTTTTTTTTATGATAGAGAGAGAGAGAGAGAGGCAGAGACATAGGCAGAGGGAGAAGCAGGCTCCATGCACCGGAAGCCTGATGTGGAATTTGATCCCAGGTCTCCAGGATCGCGCCCTGGGCTAAAGGCAGGCGCTAAACCGCTGCGCCACCCAGGGATCCCCCTTCATCCTGATTTCTTACTTCTTCCTCCTCCATATCTCTTCTACTTTTCCTAGCAAATCTCTTCGTTGGGTATAAATTCCTCCATACCTTTTACTGTGGTTGTAAGTGTGTGTACTTTGTTAATTGACACCGATGTTGTAATTTACGTTAAATCTACGTAATGTATTCTTTGAGATAAATTTTAAATTATGAGATAGTTGTAGATTTATGTGCAGTTGTAAGAAATAATAGAGAGGTTACCATAGTGTTTTTTAAAAACATGCAGTATAAAATTCAGGTGAGGATTATATAATTCTCAAACTGGGTGTTTATATTTAGAGATAATTTTATATCTGGTAGATAACATTGATAAGTATAAATAAGAAGCAAGTCCTATCTACTTGGTTCTACATATTTTGACAAGATGAAGCAAGGGGAAGAACTCCTTTTTTTTTTTTTTATTTGAACAGAACATTGTGTTTGAACTGATAAATTTTTTCATGGTGAGGTTTTTTTAAATAAAGTTTTTTCTTCTAAATACCTTTTTTCCTCCCCAGTCTGTTTGATGTATTGAGGAATGAAGCTCGGGTAATGGAGGGTCTGCATAGATTGGGAATAGAAGGCCTTTCTCTGCATAATGTTTTGAAGCTGAACATCCAGCCCTCTGAGGCTGACTATGCTGTAGACATCCGGAGTCCTGCTATTTCAGTAGGTATTCTGTTGGGGTGTCCAAGGAGCGTTCTAGCCAGGCATTTTATTATGGTTTTCTCACTTGTCTTTTGTGAGAAGTAAATTATTTTTCCCATCCCTTACTTACATTATTGGCATCAAACAGTGATTTAGAACAACTGCTTATGTGGGACTTTGTATATAAGATAAAGTAGTCTCTTAAATCCTCCAAAAAGTTAAACTATTATATTTAATTTGGTTACGACAGTGATTTTTACAGTTTTGTTTCCCCCTAGAATTCAGCTTGAGTGTCTTTTGGGAAAAAGAATGCTAAGTTTGTATTTTCTCATTTGCATACAAGTTCTGTGTGATTATTGTGTATATATTTTTTGGCCAATCCTTCTTTAAAAGAACTTTGATTATTTTGTATTTAGAGGTCTTTCCTATGTGATTCTTCTTAAAATCATTTCAAGTCTTACTGTTATTTTTGGTAATTTCACTAATAGTAACTAAAGTGTATGCCCCATGTTGTGCTTTTTTTCCTAGTGGATCAACAACTTGGAGGTTGACAGCAGATATAATTCATGGCCTTCTAGTCTACAAGAGTTGCTTCGACCCACCTTTCCTGGTGTTATCCGGCAGATAAGGAAAAACTTGCATAACATGGTGAGTAAAATTCCTTATTGTCTGGCAATGTGCTGTTTCTCCCTTGCCTTCTTCCCTGCCTTTCAGGCAAATCTAGACTGTTCATTTCTCCCCTGTAGTAGCTGCTTCTTCCACCACTATGACCACTAAATATGTTCTTCTACCTCCATATTCAAACTGAAAGGGTTTTAAAATGTATTGATCATGTTTAAGGCTGTGAGATGTCACAGTAGCAATACTGCCTCCATCAAGTCATAAAAAATGTTCCTCATCCTTAACCTGAAAGTTCAGATCGTATTGTTTTAGTTTTTTTTTTTTAAGATTTATTTATTTATTTTAGGGGGAGAGAGAGAGAGAGAGAGAGAGAGTGTGTGTGCATGCAGGCAAGAATGGGGAGAGACAGGGGGAGAGGGACGGAGAGAAAATCTTTTTTTTTTTTTTTGGAGAGAGAATCTTAAGTGGATTCTGCACTGAGTGTGGAGACTGATGTGGGGCTTAATCTTAAGACCCTGAGAGCACAACCTGAGCTAAATCAAGAATCTGACACTTCAGTGACTGTGCCGCCCAGGCACCCTTTGTTTTATTTAAAGATATTTTTACTCAGAAGATGAATATGCCGCTATTCTTTTCCTTTAATATCTTAATTTCTAAAATTTCAATACATCTTTCTGTGAGCTCCTACTTGTTAGAGAGAGGAGAGGTTTTTAGTTGGCCTTCTTTTCTGCCTCTCATTTCTTCTTTTTCCACCATTTGCTCTTAGAGATTGGGGGCAGGTCATCTTCCCCGGAGCTTGCAAGCGAAACTATCCTCTATACTTGCCTCACTCTTGAAACTACTTCTTTTCCTTCCCAGTCAGTATTTCATTCTTTCTCTTATTATGTTTCTGAAGTTTATTAAATGAGATTATAAATGTATTTAATGCACATTATGAAGTGTTAATACATGATAGTTCTATTGTGGTCTAAAAATTGAATTCTGAATGAGTTCTTAATTAAAAGATGCTTAGAAATGAATACACAAGAAAGGTAATCTCTGTTTTCAAAGGTAAGAGAGTTAATAAAACCTGGGTTTTGTTAGGTGTCATAAAAGTATGGGTGTTGATAATCTGGAACACAGTTCCCATGTTATTAGCAGAACACCATGGAAAATGAGTTCGCTTTTCAGTACCATATTCTCTGAACATTAAGGAGGGAAACTGCTGTTTGTGTAACTCCTTTTTTATGTGGTTCAAGAGTCACTGGGAAAAGATTACCTTTAAGTACAAAGCGTAACAGCATTTTTATTGGCCCTGTGATATTTGAATAAATTTCATTTTATGTGTTCCCTTTTCCTTTCCCCTTCACAGGTTTTCATCGTTGATCCTCCTCATGAGACCACAGCAGAGTTGATTAACACAGCTGAGATGTTCCTCAGTAATCATATACCATTAAGGTAACACTGGTATTATTGTATGCTATAAACCTAATTAGCTGAGGTTTTGTTTGTCATTCTTAAGTGCAAGTCTGCTGCTATTAGATAAATAATAGTTGGATCGGGGATCCCTGGGTGGCTCAGCGGTTTAGCACCTGCCTTTGGCCCAGGGTGTGATCCTGGAGACCTGGGATCGAGTCCCACATCGGGCTTCCTGCATGGAGCCTGCTTCTCCTTCTGCCCGTGTCTCTGCCTCTCTCTCCCTCTCTCTGTGTGTATATCACGAATAAATAAAAAATCTTAAAAAAAAAATAATAGTTGGATCATTAATGGCAGTTGTATCTTTTGTTTAAGTATGAAGCAGTATCTTTTGAGTTAGAAAATTTGATTCTCAATGAATAAAAACTTAACACCACTGAATTATTAATAAATAGCCCATGTAAAAATAGACCAGCTTGCTTCCCAGTGGATGGGAATTTTCCTAGGTAAGCATCAACATCGCAAAGCCTATTTCCCCTTCCAGTGAAGATAAAGAGCTCTGCCAACAGCTTCTTTAGACTGTTAAAGACCAGGTGTACATGCTGCTTTTTGTAGATGCAGACACACTTGTTTTATTTGCGTTGCCAAATCTACCAACAGAGTACTTGATTGGCTGGATTTTTCACTGTGCCTTTTAAGAACTGTGTTTTAATGCTTTATGTATGTGTATTAAGATATTTTCATGAATAATGTCAACAGAAAATTTGAATTCTTAGAAAACGTGAAAATAGAGAAGAAGAAAAGGCTAGTCAACAAATGTTGTGTGTGTTCTGTACCCAGCCAGCACTGAGCTAAATGCTGTGGATAGTATCTAAGCTGTATTCCTACCTCCTTGGAAAAAATACTGTATGTGATTTCGTTCACTTAAAGATACTTGATCAGGTGCTAGGTTATGTCCTAGCTTTATAATTTCAGGGAAACCAAAGATTATAAACGAAGGTTATTTGGGCGAGACAAAGGTTTTATGGAACAGTTGGATATTAGTTAAGCTTTGAAGAAAATAGAGGGTTTTTATTGATGGAAAAGCAGAGATTTTTTTTAGTGAAATTTTTCATGTGAAATATGAATATCCCCTCGTTTGATGGAGGACTAAACTACTGGATTGCAGCCAGAGCTCTATTTTGATTAAAAGGGAAATAAAAGAACATCGAAGAAGTTGGCCCACGGTACACAGTGGGCACTAAATGTTTATTGAGTTGTATTGAGGGATAAGAAGAGGGAATATAGTTTTCATATTGCAAAGTAGGTGAGAAGACCCTTAACTCATGGTAGTAGAGAGGTGTGTTGGCATCATTGATGGAGCCCCAAGGCAGACTGGCATCTCCTTTAGTCTTTGTTTCTGTTGCTGTGGGGTTGACGGGCTGAGGAGAGGGGACAAATCCGTGGTACTTGATGAGAGACTGGGCCTGAAAGAAAAAGAAGTCTGAATTTTGAGGCCTACCTAACAGAAAAACTGATGCCCTTTCTAGAAATTAGAAACTTGGAAAGGGGAATTCCTTTGTGAGGAGATGCTTAGCTCTTATATCTGTTTTCATAAGAGTAACATTTAGGTCATTTGTGCCCGGAGCCTACTCCTATGATTTCTGTTACGAGTGGGATTTTAAAAAAGAAACACAATTTTCATCTATAAACAAACCCTCTTGCTACCACCATGTACATATACATACACTGTACACATATCTCAGGAGAGCATGATGTTGGTTATGTATCTTTTTGTATTTTCTTCTTCTATTTTTAAGCTTTACCTTTGTCTAATTAATAGACCGTATTTTTTTAGAGCAATGTTAATTACCTGGTATTGATACATTATTAACTAATGTTTGTACCTTACATTAGGGTTCATTGTTTGCATTGTATATTCTGTGGTTTTTGACAGATGTGCAATGACATGTTTCCACCAGCACACAATCCTATGGAATAGTTCCACTATCCTCCACATCCCTTGTGCCTCATCTGTTTGTCCTTCCCTCTCAACCACTGGCAACCAGTGGTCTCTTTAACTGTCTCCCTTGTTTTGCTGTTTCCAGACAATATGAGTTTCTAGGCTCATGATATTTATATCTTCATTAGATGGGCTTTTTTTTTTTTCATTTAGCAGTATGCTTTTAAGGTTTGTCTATGTCTTCTTGTGACTTGATAGACCATTTTATCGCCAAATAATATTCCATTATATAGATGTACTCCAGTGTTTTGTTTTGTTTTTAAATCCAGTCACCTATAGACAGACATCTTGGTTGCTTCCAGGTTTGGGCAATTTATAAAGTTGCTGTAAACATCCATGTATAGGGATCCCTGGGTGGCGCAACGGTTTGGCGCCTGCCTTTGGCCCAGGGCGCGATCCTGGAGACCCAGGATCGAATCCCACATCAGGCTCCCGGTGCATGGAGCCTGCTTCTCCCTCTGCCTATGTCTCTGCCTCTCTCTCTCTCTCTGTGACTATCATAAATAAATAAAAATTAAAAAAAAAAAATTAAAAAAAAAAAAACAAAAAAAACATCCATGTATAGGTTTTTGTATGGACATAAGTTTTTAGCTCATTTGGGTATATACCAAGGGGCACAATTGCTTTATCTTATGGTAAAAGGTAAATTTTTTTTTTTTTGATTTTATGTATTTATTTATGAGAGACACAGAAGGAGAGAGACATTGGCAGAGGGAGAAGCAGGTTCCCTGCAGGGAGCCCGATGTGAGACTTGATCCTGAGACTCCAGGACCACACCCTGAACCAAAGGCAGACACTCAACTGCTGGGCCCCCAGGCATCCCAAGTGTTTTGTTTTAAAAGAAACTACCACACTGTTTTCCAATGTGGTTGGGCTATTTTGCATTCTTGCCAGCAATGAATAAGAGTTCTTGTTGCTCAACATACTCTCTAGAATTTGATGTTGTCAGTGTTTTGGATTTTAGCTATTCTAATAGTTCTGTAGTGAAATCTCATTGTGGTTTTAATTTGAAATTCCCTAATTACATGATGTTGAGCATCTTTTTTTGACAACTCTGCCTTGTTTGCTGAGGTACCAGTTCAGATCTTTTGCCCATCCTAAAATTTTGTTGAGTTTGAAGAGTTCTTTGTACATTTTGGGTATCTGCCCTTTATCAGATAGGATTTTTGCCAATCTGTGGCTTGTCTTCATTCCCTTAATGATGTCTTTCACAAAGCAGAAGCCCTAATTTCTTTCTTTCTTTTTTTTAGAAGCCCTAATTTCAATGAAGCTTAGCTCATCTTTTTTTTTTTTGGTCATGGATCATGTTTTTGCTGTTAGATCCAGTAAATCATTGCCCAACCCACGATCACCTAAATTTTCTGTGTTCCTTTCTCTAGGAATTTTATAGTTCTGTGTTTTACATTGATGTTTATGATCCATTTTGAGTTAATTTTTTGTGAGAGATACAAGGTCTCTGCCTAGATTTTTTTTTTTTTTTTTGCATTGTGGTTGTCCAGTTACAACATCATTTGTTAAAAAGACTGTTCTTTATCAATTGAATTGGTTTTGCTTCAGTATGTAGGCTAGTGACTTCTGTATTGGCCAGTGCAAGTTTTTGCTTTTATTTGGCTTTTTTTGTTTGTGTGTGTGCGTGTGTGCATGTTAGTTTGTAGATGTGTAATGGTATGGTATCTTATTGTGGTTCATTCTTTTAATATGTAATAAACATTAATCTCGGTTGTAGCTTTTTGCCAACAGGTAATATAATGATTTTCATGTTTTCCATTTACCAATGATTTTCATCTTGCCTATGTTAAATAACCCCCTTTTTTAATATATTTTCACATTCTGAAAATGTTCACTTCCCCTAAGTTTTGTTTAAAAACAAAATCCCCATCTAAAACTATAGTGAAACCCTTCATTTCAGTAAAGGCCTTATTTCACCATGTGGAACCAGTGTGCTTTAACAGTTGCAAAGTCTAAACCACCTTTGGGAACCTGATTTTCTCTTCTTTGAGTGATGAATGCCTTTGCCAACCGTGTTAGAGTAGGATGTGAACTGTGCTTTTCAGAAGAGGAAGTTTTCAGTAGAGGAAGTTACAATATGTGAGTGGGATACAGGAATGCCATTCCTTTTAACCAGTTGCGTTTTTGAGATAAGTTCTTTTTCTTCTTTTTGCCCTTCCCCTTCTCCCTCAGAATTGGTTTAATCTTTGTGGTTAATGACTCTGAAGATGTTGATGGGATGCAAGATGCTGGAGTGGCTATTCTGAGAGCATATAATTATGTTGCTCAAGAAGTGGATGATTATCATGCCTTCCAAACTCTGATACATGTATGTTTTCAATCAAAATGGTGAATAATTTTCTTAATTTAACTTTAAGAAACAGTATGAGTTAAAAGGATCTTATATTTCTATAAAGAGAAAAAGCTTGATAAATTCTCTCAACTTTTGTGTTTTATATTTAAGGAGTTGCTTTTACTGATTTACTGATGTTAGTAATAGATTGCTGTGATTTCAGCTAAGATTCCTTAGGAGCCCTACTAATATATCTTAGTCTTCTGCCTTTTGGTGATTTGAAATCACTAATTTTTTTTGGTAAATGTAATGTTCTCTTCTTGTTTAAAAAAATGTTTGCTTTTATCCCCTTTAAGGTCTTTATGATATTTTAATTCAATTTAATATTCAAATTATAAATTCTTATTGTCTGTTTTCTCTATATCTTTTGCCTTGGGAACTGAAATGCTCTAAGTTTTAAATATACTTAAGATATTTGTTCAAGTTCAAACAAGGAAGTCTGGTGTTTTCTTTTTTTCTATTTTTGAATATAAAAAATTTATAAGTAACAGTTGTTTTGCTTACAGATTAATGGTAATTATTAGAAAACCATCTTTAAAGCAGTTGATTTTCACCACTTTTTAAAAAATTTATAAACATGTCAGCCTGCTGTTTATTATGTTTGTTATGTTTATTGTTTAGAAATTCAGTCTGGGGCATTTTTTTATTAGTTAAAATGTTCATTTATTTATTTGGCTAACATCTATTAAAGACTTACCATTTGCCAGGCCTGCTACAAGCTGCAAGGAATACAAAGAAGAGTAAAATTTTCCCCCTGTTCTCAAAGACTTTGCTGTCTGGTGGGAGAGATGTCTGTGCAGGTGGTTAATGCAGTGTGGGAACCACAGCCAACTATGGCAACATCAAGACCTCATTCCACTAGGGATGGCATTGTTTTGGAGTGGGAAGTTGTCCCAACTGAGTGTAGGAGGGAAAACAGAAGTCAGTTGAGCAATGGCTACAAATCAGAGGTAGTGATTCCCTGTTGTCCATTTGGCTTGAGCAGAGCTGAGAGGGGAACCTAGTCATCAAGGCCATCAGCCAGGCAACGAGTGTCCAGTTTGCAGAAGTTAAACTCCAGTTAAAAGCATTCTGATGCATGTATGGAGGCAGATCTAACACAGAGTAAAGGTGGTGGCAGTGATAGTTTGTGAGCTCTTGTTGGGATCTCTGTGAGAGAGACGATGGTGAATTGCGGTTAGCAATAGAACTAGGGAGAAAGAAAGAAGTTCAGAAGAAGCTGCTGAGGATGTGTTTTAAAGTCTGCTTTTTAAAGTTGGTCCACCACCCTGATAGCTGTGTATATGAAGGAAAGGATAATACGAGTTTTCATTTTTTAAAATCTTTAATTGCAACAAGAAAAAACATTGTATGTGGATTGTAAAATTTTTAAAAATAATATTAAAGTGTATTGATTTAAAATTTCTCATTCTCTGCCTTCCCAAATCCTGCTCCTTAAAGGCAGACACTATTAGAAGGTTGTCTTATGTCCTTCTAGGTGTTTAACTGTATGTATACAGAGACAGTTGTGTTATTTGGTTTATATCTGCTGTTTTAAAAACAAGGATTTTGCTATACATATAACTTTTTCTCCCCTAAACATCATGGCCATGAGTTTTTTTTTTTTTTTTTTTTTTAAGATTTTATTTATTTGTTCCTGAGAGATACAGACAGACATAGGCGGAGGGAGAAGCAGGCTCCCTGTGGGGAGCCCGATATGGGACTTGATCCCAGGACCTGTGGATCACGACCTGAACCAAAGGCTCAACCACTGAGCCACCTAGGCGCCTCAAGGCCATGAGTTCTTATTTCAATGATTATATAAAGGCAGTCAGATTTTTAAAAAAATCAACACGTTTTTGCATTTGAGACTTAAATATGAGTATGAACTAATTGGGTCGTTTTAAGAATATGTAGTTTCAGGCAGCCCTGGTAGCTTAGCGGTTTAGCGCTGCCTTCAGCCCAGGGCATGATCCTGGAGACCTGGGATCGAGTCCCATGTCAGGCTCCCTGCATGGAGCCTGCTTCTCCCTCGGCCTGTGTCTCTGCCTGTGTCTCTGTCTCTCTGTATCTCTCTCTCTCTCTCTTTGTCTCTCATAAAGTCTTAAAAAAAAAAAGAATATGTAGTTTCTAATATAAGAAGATACCTTAAGGAAGTATATAAAAAAGGGAGAATTGCTAACATGTTCCATTTTACCTTTCGAGAAAAATAGCCATGTTTTCACTTTACATTCAGAAATCTTTTGTAATAAACATTCTGAAATTTGGATTTAAAAGTATATTTGGTTACTTGATTTTTCTTTCTTCAGATATATAACAAAGTAAGGACTGGAGAAAAAGTAAAAGTTGAACATGTGGTCAGTGTCCTGGAAAAGAAGTATCCATATGTTGAAGTGAATAGCATTTTGGGGATTGACTCTGCTTATGACCAGAACCGGAAGGTGAGAAATTCTTTGGCAGTTCTCATTGGCCTGCAACACTATACTTTCCTTACCTCCCCTTTCTAGGGAGTTGTTATTAATAAAGATAGTGGTGGTTCAAGTATTTAGGTACCTAGCATTTAACTTAGAAACCAGGTTACTTTTCTGTGTTTATGAATGCAGTTTATATTTCAATTTTGTGAAGAAACTACTGATTTTTGGCTGGCATATTAACTGTTAAATTGAAAAACAAATTTTCTTCTTCACAGGTGCAGTGGTAGTACTTGTATGATGTATGTTCCACATAAAAGCTATTAGAAGTGTATGATGTATGACTTATCATATTGATGTATATCATTTATTTAGTTGTGTAGTCTAAAGATAAAAATATATTAAGAAACATAATAAGCAGAATGGGAAAGGGTGGTAATAAGGATATAGGGAAACATTTAAAATTTTTACTTAAAGATAATACTTTATTTTGTGAAACATTAAATACAGTTAAAAGGAACTTTATCTATTGCAAGCAGGAACAATGTAGTTGGTTTATTGAAAATAAATGTTCAGGCAAAGGATCTAAATACATTTCTGAGACATTTTAATTTAAAATAATAAAAATGTATTTATGAATTCTTTTTTTACTTTTAAGTGAAGGACATATTTCTTGCTGGTTCAGTCTTGCTATACTGGTTTTAGAAATGTATCCATTTCTTCTTGGTTTTCCAGTTTGTTGGTGTATAAATTCTTCATAGAAGTCTCATGATCCTTTGCATTTCTGTGGTGTCAGTTGTAATGTCTCCTGTTTTATTTCTTTTTTTAAAATTTATTTTTATTTTACGTTCATTTTTATTTAAGTTCGATTTGCTGACGTATAGTCTAACACGCAGTGCTCATTCCATCAGGTGCCCTCCTCAGTGCCTGTCACCAAGTTACCCCATTCCCCCCACCCACCTCCCCTTCCACAACCCTTTGTTTCTCAGAGTTAGGAGTCTATCACGGTTTGTCTCCCTCTCTAATTTTTCCCACTCAGTTCCCCTCCTTTCCCTTATAATCCCTTTCACTATTTCTTATATTCCACATATGAGTGAAATCATATGATTGTCCTTCTCAGATTGATTTATTGCACTCAGCATATTACCCTTCAGTTCCATCCACATCCAAGTAAATGGTGGGTATTCATTCGTCCTTTCTCATGGCTAATATTCCGTTGTATATATAGACCACATCTTCTTTATCCATTCTTCTGTTGAGGGGCATCGTGGCTCTTTCCACAGTTTGTCTATTGTGGACATTGGTGCTATGAACATGGTGCAGGTGTCCCGGCATTTCACTACAGTATCTTTGGGGTAAATCCCCAGTAGTGCAATTGCTGAATCATAGGGTAGTTCTATTTTTAACTTCTTGAGGAACCTCTACACTGTTTTCCAGAGTGGTGGCACCAGTTCACATTCCCACCAAGAGTGCAAGAGGGTTCCCCCTTGTCCACATCCTCTCCAACATTTGTTGTTTCCTGTCTTGTTAACTTTCGCCATTCTCACTGGTGTGAGGTGGTATCTCATTGTGGTTTTGATTTGTATTTCCCTGGTGGCAAGTGATGCAGAGCATTTTCTCATGTGCTTGTTGGCTATGTCTATGTCTTCCTCCGTGAGATTTCTCTTCATGTCTTTTGCCCATTTCATGATTGGATTGTTTGTTTCTTGGGTGTTGAGTTTAAGAAGTTCTTTATAGATCTTGGATACCAGCCCTTTCTCTCGTACATCATTTGCAAATATCCTCTCCCATTCTGTAGGTTGTCTTTGAGTTTTGTTGACTGTATCCTTTGCTGTGCAGAAGCTTTTTATCTTAAGTCCTAGCCCTTTATCTGATAGGTCATTTGTAACTATCTTCTCCCATTCTGTAGGTTGTTTTTTTAGTTTGTTGACTGTTTCTTTCCGTGCAGAAGCTTTTTATCCTGATAAGTCACAGTAGTTCATTTTTGCCTTCATGGATGTATCTTGCAAGAAGTTGCTGTGGCCAAGTTCAAAAAGGGTGTTGCCTGTGTTCTCCTCTAGGATTTTGATGGATTCCTGTCTCACATTAGAGCTCTCAACCATTTTGAGTTTATCTTTATGTAAGAGAATGGTCCAGGTTCATTCTTCTGCACGATGGCTGTCCAGTTTTCCCAACACCATTTTACTGTCCTTATCCCAGGGGATAATTGTTCCTGCTTTGTTGAAGATGAGTTGACCATAGAGTTGAGGGCCCATTTCTGAGTTCTCTATTCTGTTCCATTGATCTATGTGTCTTTTTTTGTGCCTGTACCATACTGTCTTGATGATCACAGCTTTGAAATACAGCTTGAAGTCCAGCATTGTGATACCTCCACGTTGGATTTCTTTCTTTCCAGTATTCCCCTGGCTATTCGGGGTCTTTTCCGATTCCACACAAATCTGAAGATGATTTGCTCCAACTCTCTGAAGAAAGTCCATGGTATTTTGATAGGGATTGCATTGAACATGTAAATTGCCCTGGGTAGCATAGACATTTTCAAAATATTTATTTTTTCCAATCCATGAGCATGGAATATTTTTCCGTCTCTTTATCTCTTCCTCAATTTCTTTCAGAAGTTTTCTGTAGTTTTTAGGGTATAGATCCTTGACCTCTTTGGTTAGGTTTATTCCTAGCTATCTTATGCTTTTGGGTGCAATTGTGAATGGGATTGACTCCTTAATTTCTCTTTCTTCAGTCTCATTTTTTATATAGTAATACCACTGATTTCTGTGCATTGATTTTGTATTCTGCCACATTGCCGAATTGCTGTATGAATTCTAGCAATCTTGGGGTGGAGACTTTTGGGTTTTCTACATACAGTATCATGTCATCTGTGAAGAGGGAGAGTTTGACTTTTTCTTTGCCAATTTGAATGCCTTTTATTTCTTTTTGTTGTCTGATTGCTGAGGCAGAATCAGTCTTCTTCTTTTTCTTTCTTCTTCTTTCTTCTTTCTTCTTTTTTCTTCATTCTAGTACTATATTGAATAGCCGTGGTGAGAGTGGACATCCTGTTGTGTTCCTGATCTTAGGAGAAAGCCTCTCAGTGTTTCCTCATTGAGAATGATATTTGCTGTGGGCTCTTCATAAATGGCTTTTAAGATATAGAGGAATGTTCCTCTATCCCTTTGAAGAGTTTTGATCAGGAATGGATGCTGTATTTTGTCCAGTGCTTTCCTCTGCATCTATTGACAGGATCATATGGTTCTTGTTTTTTCTCTTGTTGATATGATCAATCACATTGATTGCTTTAGGAGTGTTGAACCAGCCTTGCATCCCGGGGATAAATCCTACTTGGTCATGGTGAAAAATCTTCTTAATGTACTGTTGGATCCTATTGGCTAGTATCTTGGTGAGAATTTTCACATCTGTGTTCATCAGGGATATTGGTCTATAATTCTCCTTTTTGGTGAGGTCTTTGTCTGGTTTTGGAATTAAGGTGATGTTGTTCTCATAGAACGAGTTTGGAAGTATTCCATCCCTTTCTATCTTTCAGAACAGCTTTAGTAGGATAGGTATTGTTTCTTCTTTAAACATTTGATAGAATTCCCCTGGAAAGCCATCTGGCCCTGGACTTTGTGTCTTGGGAGGTTTTTGATGACTGCTTCAGTTTCCTTGTTGGTCATTGGCCTGTTCAAGCTTTCTTTTCTTCCTGTTCCAGTTTTGGTAATTTGTGGTTTTCCAGAAATGCATCCATTTCTTCTGGGTTGCCTAATTTGGCATATAGCTGCTCATAATACGTTTTTTTTTTTTTTTTTAAAGATTGTATTTATTTATTCATGAGAGACACACACACAGAGGCAGAGACACAGGCAGAAGGAGCAGGCTCCATGCAGGGAGCCCTATGTGGGACTCGATCTGGTGACTTCAGGATCATGCCCTGAGTTGAAGGCAGGGGCTAAACCGCTGAGCCACTCAGGCTTCCTAATCATAATACGTTTTAAAAATCATTTGTATATCCTTGTTATTGGTTGTGATCGCTCCTCTTTCATTCATAATTTTATTGAGTCCTTTTTCTTTTTAAGAAGACTGGTTAGGGGTTTATCTCTCTTATTAATTCTTTCTGAGAACCAAATCCTGGTTTTGTTGATCTGTTCTACAGTTCTTCTGGTCTCTATTTCATTGAGTTCTGCTTGAATCTATATTAACTATCTTCTTCTGCTTGGTGTAGGCTTTACGTTGCTGGTCTTTCTACAGTTCCCTTAGGTGTGAGGTTAGCTTGTATATTTGAGGTTTTTCCAATGTTTTGAGGGATGCTTGTATTATGATGTATTTCCCTCTCAGGACTGCTTTGCTGTATCCCAAAGATTTTGAACAATTGTATCTCCATTCTCATTAGTTTCCATGAATCTTTTTAATTCTCCTCTAATTTCCTGGCTGACCCATTTGTCTTTTGTATGATGTTCTTTAACCTCCCTGTGTTTGAGTTTCTTCCAGATTTCTTCTTGTGATTTAGTTCTAGTTTCAAAGCATTGTGGTCTGAAAATATGCAGGGGACAATCCCAATCTTTTTGTATTGGTTGAGACCTGATTTGTGATAGGAGACCGTATGTGGTGTAGTCTGGAGAAAGTTCCATGTGAACTTGAGAAGAATGTGTAGTCAGTTACGTTCAGATGGAAAGTTATATATATACATATATATATATATATATATATCTGTGAAATCTATTTGGTCTAGTATATCAATTAAAGCCCTTGTTTCTTTGATGATGTTCTGCTTAGAATATCTGTCATTTGCTGAAAGTGCTGTGTTGAAGTCTACTACTATTAGTGTATTATTATCTAAGTATGTCTTTACTTTGGTTATTAATTGATTGATATGCTTGGAAGCTCTCACATTAGGGGCATAAATATTCATGATTGTTAGGTCTTCCTTTTGGATAGACCCTTTAAGTCTGATATAGTGTGCTTCTTCATCTCTTATTACAGTGTTTGGTATAAACTTTATCTGATATGAGGATTGCTACCCAGCTTTCCTTTGAGGACTATTTGAATGGTAAATATTTCTGTACCACTTCATTTTCAGGCTGTAGGTGTCCTTAGGTCTAACATGAGTCTCTTGTAGACAGCAAATAGATGGGTCCTGCTTTTTTATCCAGTCTGATACCCTGTGTCTTTTGATGGGATCACGTTCAGAGTAACTATTGAAAGATATGAATTTAGTGTCATCATATTACCTATGCAGTTCCTGTTTTAGTGAATTGTTTTTTTTGGGCTCCCTCTTTCTTTTACAGAGTCCCCCGTAATATTTCTTGCAGAGCTGGTTTGGTAGTCACAAATTCTTTCAGTTTCTGCCTATCCTAGAAGCTCTTTCTCTCTCCTTCTATTGTGAATGAGAGTCTTGCTGGATAGAGTATTCTTGGCTGCATGTTTGTCTCATCTGTTATCCTGTATAGATCATGCCAGCCCTTTCTGGCCTGCCAGGTCTCTGTGGAGAGGTCTGCTGTTGATCTGATATTTCTTGCCATATAAGTTCAGAATTTCTTGTCACAAGCTGCTTTAAGAATTTTCTCTTTATTTTTGAATTTTGCAAGTTTCGCTATTAAATGACAAGGTGTTGAACGATTTTTATTGATTTTTGGGGAGTCCTCTCTATCTCTTGGATCTCAATGCCTGTTTCCTTCCCCAGATTTGGGACGTTTTCAGCTATTGTTTGTTCAAATATAGTTTGTGGTCCTCTCTCTCAGCCTCTTCTGGAATCCCAGTTAGATGTATATTCTTCCTTCTCAGGCTATCATTTATTTCCCTAAGCCTTTTCTTGTGGGCTCTTAATTGTTTCTCTCTTTTTTCCTCAGCTTCCTTCCTTACCATCAACTTGTCTTCTATGTTGCTCACTCTCTTTCACCTCATTAACCCTAGCAGTTAGAACATACAGTTTGGACTGCATCTCATTTAATCTGTTTTTAATTTTGGCATGTTTATATCTGAATTCTGCAATAACGAAGTGTCTAGATTCCTTTATGCCTTTTTCCAGAGCCACCAGTAGCTTTATAATTGTTTCTGAATTGGCTTTCTGACATGGTATTGAAATCTGCATTTTGTAACTCTGTGGCAGAGTGTATTGTTTCGGTTCTTTTTTTTGTGGTGAATTCTTCCTTCTAGTCATTTTATCCAGTGCAGAGTGGCTGTATGAGCAGGTTGAGTCAAAAATATAAACCATGACTTAAGTAAAATCCATCCTAGATGACTCTGAAGTGATCAGAGAGAAGAAAATAAAAGAAAAAGAACAGAACAAAATAAAAGAACCACTAAAGTGAAAAAAGGAATTTTAAAACAATGTGGTAAAAATAAAAAGCCAAAACCAAAAACAAAGAAAAAAGGAACAGAAAAAAAAAAAGGTAAAGAAAAGAGAAAAAAAAAGAAAGGCAAGGGGGGATGGTAGTAGTGAGGAAGTAGTAGGAGAGGAAGAATGCAGTCTACCTGAGGGGTCCTATGAGGTGATCTTCTTGATTCTGAGTGTGTTTTGTTCTGTATGTTAGAAGATTCTCAGTCCCAAATTTATATAAACCAGCAATACTTATAGAAACTCCAACATTGAACACTAAAACATAAAGAAGATAAAAGAAGGGGGCAGAATGGGAATGAAGAGAGAATATAATCTCACAGAATGAACCACACAGTGTTCCACTTGGTTCTGGGTATATGTTGGTCATGTTTTAGAAGTGCTAATTTCCACCAGTGTAAAAAACAAGGCGAGGTAGAAAAGACAAAAACACAAAACAACCCGTATCTTGTATGTCTACCAAAATTAAATTGAATACGTTGAAGGGAATCCTGAGGTGAAAAATATGTTCAAGACATGTAATTATAGAAATTTGAAGGCGGGATCCCTGGGTGGCGCAGCGGTTTGGCGCCTGCCTTTGGCCCAGGGCGCGATCCTGGAGACCCGGGATCGAATCCCACATCAGGCTCCCGGTGCATGGAGCCTGCTTCTCCCTCTGCCTGTGTCTCTGCCTCTCTCTCTCTCTCTCTCTCTCTGTGACTATCATAAATAAATAAAAAAAATTTAAAAAAATTTAAAAAAAAAAGAAATTTGAAGGCAAAAATGAAAAAAACTTAAAAATAAGTTGATGAAATTCTATAGTTAGGTGGGAAAAGAGAAAAAAGCATTGGAAAATTTTAGTATGATATAAAAATGAGTCGTAATGGAAAAAGAAAAAAGAAAAAAAAAAGGACTCTCTAGTTCTATATACTATTTTTCTTCTGTCGAGGAACTTTTCCAATGCTGTTTGTTGAGTAAACTTGCTTTCACCTTTACTTCCAGCAGTTCTTTTGGGGTTAGGGTCTGCTGTGCTGATTTCCAGGTGTTTGTGCCTGGTTGGAGATGTCCTGCCTCCTGCTGGGTGCAGGGCTCAGTAAGAGCTATTTATCTTGTGAGGCCTTTGTTCCCTAGAGGCTTGGCCTCTCACAGCCACAACGTGAAACAAAGAGGAGCAACAACAATGGCGACAGCCAGATTTCCAGCTCTGGAGTTGGCTCCTAGCAAGTAACTAATGGCAGCTCTCAGTCTGCACTGGGCTAGATGCTTTCGAGGCCAGTGCGGGTGTGCTGATCTGCACCACTTGGGGGTGCTCAGCGGCAGGAGAGTTCTCCCTGTCTTGTGCCCTCCCTGATTCCGCTTGTCCCAGGGGGAGCGCAGGATTGTGGGCTTTGTCCCCTTGGGCACCCTGGGATCCGGGGCCCTGTTCTGCTGGACTCGGTGGTCCTGGGGGCCGCCTCTCCTGAAGGGAATAGGGCACAAACACCGGTGCCAGCCTCTTGGGTACAGGCAGCTCCGGAGCAGCCCGTAACCTACTGGCTTCTCCCAAATGCCCCGAAGGTTGAGTCACTCTTGGGCTTAACTGGTGTCAGACTGCAGTTTGGGGTGCGCTTTCCCCCAGGTGCCCCTCCTCTTAAAGTGACTCCGGAATTCTCTAGGTTTCACTGCCCCTCCGGCGATTCTGCCCGATTTCCCTGCTAAGCACTTTTCCATCAGGGAAAACTGCGCAGATTTTTAAAGTTCCCACTTCTCCAGGGCTGTTCTTTCTGTTGTGCGAGAAACAGAAAGATTGCGAATCCGAGAAACCACCAAGGAGCTGACACCGATGCAAGTACATGAGGGTTTATTTACAAGCTCAAGCTTGGGTCCAAGTATACTCCATACAGCAGAGCAGGGACTTGGACCCCGAAGTGGGTTACAGCTGGGTTTTTTTATGGGCTGGTCTAGGGGATCTTCAGAAGGAGTGGAGGAATTTTTTCCATTCCAATATGGGGGAAAGGGTGGGAGAGTTTCTTAAGATCCGATACGGCATTCTCTGCCGAGGGCATTCTGAGCTTTATTGTCTTTCTGATATGGGATTCCCTGCCTAGGACAATCTGCAGTTTTTCCTGTAAAGTCCAGCTCTTATTCCCAGGGACCTAAGATGGCTGTGCTTGTGCTAATGCTAAACTTGAGGTGGAATGGCCTTAATTTTTCTGGGCCTCCACACTTTCCTGCCCCAGAGGCTTTTGCAGCTCTGCTCTAGTCTTGCTAAGTCACAGTTCCCTTACCCCACTTCATTCTTTTTTATTTTTTTGCCCCTTCCTCCCTTGTTAGAAGTGAAAACTTTTCTTTGGAACATTCTGGCTGTTCTCTCGTTAAATCTCAGGTTGAATTTGTAGGTGGTCAGGATGCTTTGAAAATTATCTATGTGGGACACCTGGGTGGTTCAGCAGTTGAACATCTGCCTTTGGCTCAGAGCATGATCCTAGAGCCTCAGGATCGAGTCCCGCATCGGGCTCCCTGCATGGAACCTGCCTCTCGCTCTGCCTATGTCTCTGCCTCTCTCTGTGTCTCTCATGAATAAATAAAATCTTTAAAGAAAAGAAAAAGAAAATTATCAATGTAAGTTTGTGAGGCCAGATGAGTTGAGGACCCCTACTCTTTTGCCATCTTGCCCCTCCTCTCTCCTGCTTTATTTCTGATTTTATTTAAATTTTTCTCTTTTTTCTTCATTTAGCTAAAGGTTTGCTAAATTTTTTTATCTTTTAAAAAACAGCTTAGTTTTAAAAAACAGTTTGAACTTTGCATTTGTTTTTCTGGTCTCTGATCTTTGTTGCTTTCCTTCAGCAGTTTGGGTGTAGTTTCTTTTTTTTTTTTCTAGTTCCGAGGTATATATAGTTAAGCTTTTTACTTGAGATCTTTCTTTTTGCTTAATGTTAGCATTTATCACTATAAAATGCCTTCTTAGACCTACTTTTGCTGTATCCTGTAAGTTTTGATGCATTATGTTTCCATTTTAATTTTATTTCAAGGTATTTATTTCACTTTTGATTTATTCTTTGAGACTCACTGATTATCAAGGCATTTGTTAATTTCCACATATTTGCAAATTTTCCAGTTTTCCTCATGTTACTGATTTCTAGAATATTTCATATGTGCTTTTGAAGCCATGTATTCTGCTGCTGTTGGATGGAGTATTCTGTATATATCTGTTAGGTCCATTTGGTTTACAGTATAATTAAAGTCCAGTATTTCCTTACTAATTTCTGTGTGGTTTATATATCCATTGTTCAACGTGAGGTATTGAATTCTTCACTGTACTCACATTGTGTTGTCTGTTTCTCCCTTGAGATTTGTTAATATTTGCTTAATATGTGTTGCCTGTACATACACTTAAAATTGTTATGCTTTCTCAATGAATTGGCCCCTTTACATAAGGATCTTTTTTTCCATGTGATTACAGTTTTGTGTTTAAACTCTTATTTTGTTTAATATAAATATAGCTACCCCTGCTGTCTTCCGGTTTCCATTTGCATGGAGTATTTTTTTCCATCACTTCACTTTGAGCCTATCTGTGTCCTTAAAGCTATAATGAAACTCTTGTAGGTTTATATAGTTGACTCTTGTGGATTCATATAGTTGAGTCTTGTTTTCTTTCTTTTTTCTTTGATCTACCCAGCTATGTTCTCTGCCCTTTGATTGGAGAATTTAACATTGTTACATTTAGAGTATTATTGATAGACTATTGATGTATTCCATAGATTATTTACAAACAAATGCCATTTTATTAGTTATTTTCTGGCTGTTTATGTTTCCCTTGTTCCTTTCTTCCTGCCTCTTTTGTGAATTGATTTTTCTGTAGTAGTATGCTTTGATCTCTTTCTCTTCATGTTTTGTGAAGCTACTGTAGATTTTTGCTTTGTTATTTTGAGGCTTACATGGACCATCTTATGTATAGTGTCTGCTTTATGCTGCTGACATCTTTTATTGCATACAAAAACTTATTTACTCTTTTTACTCTCTCCCTGTTTCTGTTTTTGTTGTCACAACTTATCTCTTTTTATATTGTGCATTCATGAACCAATTAGTATAGCTATAGTCATTTTCAAAACCCATGTCCTGTAACCTTTATATTAGAGGTGAGTGGCTAACACGTCACCATTTTACAGTATACTTGTGTTTACCAATTTTATATATTTTCATATGTTTTTATGTTACTCAGTATCATCCTTTCATTTCAGCTTGAAGAGGTCCTTTCACCATTTCCTGTAAAGCAAGTTTAGTGGTGATGAAGTGTCTTAGCTTTGATTTATCTATGAAAGTCTGTCTCCATTTCTAACGGATAATGTTGCCAGGTAGGATATCTTTGGTTAGCAGTGTTTACCTTTCAGCACTTGATATCATCCCACTCTTGCTTGGTCTGTAAGGTTTCTTTTGGGAAGTCTGCTCTTGGCCTTCCCCGATAAGTGACAAGGTGTTTTCTGTTGCTGCTTTCAAGATTCTGTCTTTGTCTTTGATTTTTGACAGTTTTATTATGTGTCTTGCAGAGGATTTCTTTAAGTTGATTTTGTTTGGTGACCTATAAGCTTCATGAACTTGAATATCAAATCACTCCCCACATTTGGGGACTTCTCAGCCATTATTTCTTTAAGTAAACTTTTTAACACCTTCTCAAACCTCTTATCTCCTTCTGGAACTCTAGTAATTTGGAAAACATCTAGATAACATTTTTTTTCCTATCGTTTTTGTTGTTATTGTTATCCTCTGAGTGGATAATTTCAGAGTTCCTTTTAACTCACAGATTCTTTTTTCTGTTTGATCCATTCTGATATTAATGCTATTTCATTCTTCTTTCCAAAGAATTTATTGTATTCTTTAGCTCCAGAATATGTTTGGCTTTTTTTTTTTTTTTTTTTTAAATGATTTCTCTCTGTCTCTCTTGTTAAACTTGAAATTTTGTGGGTTTTTTTTTGTTGTTGTTGAATTATCTTTGTGTTTTCTTGTAGGTAATTGAGTTTCTTTTTAAATAACTTTTTTGAATTCTTTATTAGGTAAATCATAGGTATCCACTTCTTTGGAATTGGGTACTGAATGATTATTGTGATCCTTTGGTGCAATTGTGCTTTCTTGATGTTCCTTGCAGTTTTGTTGCTTCTTTGCATTTGAGGTAGCAGTCACCTCCCACAGTCTCTACTAAACTGCCTTTGGGAGAGAAGTACCTTCTGTCAAACCTAGGAATTCTGAGGCTTTCTCAGGCCATTTGTGGATGTATATGCTCCATACTTATTCTTTCTTATACAGAATTCTTAACCGTGCCTAACTTTTGGAGTCTACATTGCTAAAGGCTGGGGTGCTGACTGTCCTTCTTTTGCTTTCCTTGAGGTGGCCATAAAGCTCCAGTATTTTTTCTCTGTTGCCCTCATGTTTGGGCTGGCTTTCTGTGCTTTCTCACTAGCCATCTGGTAAAGCTCACTCTTGCCACTACTGTAAGGAGCATATACAAGGAGCTGGACACAGGGTGAGGGTGAGTGTAGATGAGGTGTGCCAATGAGCCATTTAGTGGGATCTGTGGCTGAAGTGTCCCCAGTGGTTCATGGGTGAGCTCTTGATGGAGTTTGTGATGCAGTAAGTATGATCCATCCTCTTTGAGTGCTGAGTACTATTGGCTGCCCTTTTCCAGCCTTTTTCTACCCCGTTACACAGTTCACAATTCAGTACTCTCGATGGGTTAAGAGAAAAATGAGCTTCTTTGGCAGTGTTGCTTGTAGTGGGGGAAATTGAGTGTTTTCTCACTTGCTCTCTGTTTCCCCAGCAGGAGACATCATAGGCCCAAAAAATCTTTCTTGGCCCTAAGCTGTGCTGGGGCCAAGTCAAGTCAGACTATTGTTTTTATCTTCTCTGGTGCATCCAATCTCTTTTTTCTTTTGCTCCAGTGGTGTTTTGGAACTTCTTTTCTGGAAACCTGGATTTACACAGAGGTCTCTTGTCTGAAGGTGTGATTGTTTAAGACAGTTTTTTCTAGGGGTCCTCAGGCTGTGACTGGGAGGGGCTGGAGCCAGTTGATGAACCAATACAGAGTCCACAGCCAGGGTTGAACTTGTATGGCTGTTACCTGATGCATGGGTAAGTGAACTTCTTGGCATATGGTGCTAGATCCCAAAGCTTCCACAAAGGCACTTTTGTCTGTGGTTAAATGCTGACTTATTGTTCAGGATTGGGGGCACCAATGGTGTATGTCTTCTTCTTCAGCCAAAATACTGATGTCACTCTTGCTTTAGTGTTGAGCTCCTTTGTTTTTAAGGTGTATTAAGTCAGATTTAGGGTTGCAGCTGGTCATGAGGTCTGGTCTGGGTAGACTGAACATAATTCCATTGTTCTGTTGTATCTTTCCATTTGCTCACTTGCCTGTGTGTGTGTGTTCTAAATATTTATTCATTCATTCATTCATTCATGAGAGAGAGAGATTGGCAGAGACACAGGCAGAGGGAGAAGCATGGTCCCTATAGGGACCCTTATATAGGACTCGGTCCCAGGACCCTGGGATCATGACCTGAGCCAAAGGCAGATGTTCAGCCACTGAGCCACCCAGGTGCTATCCCCACCTTATTTATTTTTTAAAATAAAATAAAACTGATATGGTGCCCAGTAATTTTCTAGATAGACAAAAACAGCAAGAGGTAATACTCTGTAGAAAAAGAATAGGTGAAATAAAAGGAAAGAAGGACCACTTTGGGAATATGAAAGAATTGAGGGAATTCATGAAGTTTTCTCATATTTTTCATTTGGAAAATGTTTATTTTTAATTTTTAATTTAATTTTTTTTCCCCTGGAAAGGAGAAGTGCCTGATTTTGCCCCAGTGTGCTTGCTTGGTTGCTTTTTACCATTTTAACATTAGATCTCACTTGTTTAAATAATTTTTTTAATTCAAGTATAATTAACATACAGTATTATATTCGTTTCAAATGTATAATATAATGATACAACAGTTGTATACACTACTTGGTACTCATCCTGTTAAGTGTACTCTTGATCCCTTTATCTCTTTCACTGGTTTCACCTGGAAAACAGTTCCCTTTAATTTTCCTTCATCTTCCTGAAGGAACAGTACACATTGCATTTCTATTGTGGATGATTGCTGTATTAAAAGTATTTTCTTAGGGCAGCTGGGTGGCTCAGAGGTTTAACGCCTGCCTTCAGCCCAGGGCATGATCCTGGAGTCCCAGGATCAAGTCCCACATCAGGCTCTCTGCATGGAGCCTGCTTCTCCCTGTTTGAGTCTCTCTCTCTCTCTCTCTCTCTCTCTCTCTCTTTCTCTTTCTTTTTCTCTCTCTCTGTGTCTCTCATGAATAAACAAAATCTTTAAAAAATAAATAAAAGTATTTTCTTGAGATATATTGGACAAATGGAGTAAAAGGGTATTTTTATTACATGTGTTACAGTCTTCATTTTACTGATGTATCAGATAAATTTATTACATAGCTCATTAGTAGTTTCCGAGCTTCCTCTGCCCTTCCCCACCTTGTACGTGCACAGTCTCTCTCTCTTAAATAAAAATCTTAAAAAAAAAAATACATACCTGTACCTTTTGTTATAAATTTGAAGCTATGATATCCTCTGTGTATGATATTTGAAAGTTGTAATTATTTGTACTAGAGTGTACAATTAAAGTAGAAATTTTAAACTGAAGATAATATGTCTGATAGGTATATATATATCTTTCAAGCTAATAAGATAATGATACTTAAGTCCTAATTTATACATGTAGACATTTTGCATTTGGCATGTTAACTTTGAGTCCTTATTAATTTCAGTTATCATTTGTGAGTGGCTAATTCATAAGACCTTGCCTGTAATTAATTAAGGTTTTTAAATTACAGTTAACATTTTTAGTTAGTATTGATAGAAATTCTTATGTAATTTTTAAGTTTGGCTTTTTGGTAATTAGACTGCATTCTGTTATTTGGTTGGTAAGTTATTTACAATTTGTAAGGAAGGCAGGTCTATATAGTCAAAACATCTCCTTCTTAACTCCTGATTTTCACTCATTTGCCATTTCTGGAGAAAACCAGTGTTACTTTTATTGTCTCTTAAGTTATTATTATTATTTTTAAAGATTTTATTTATTTATGAGAAACACACACACACACACACACACACACACACACACACACACACAGGCAGAGACACAGGTAGAGGGAGAAGCAGGCTCCATGTAGGCAGCCCGATGTGGGACTCAGTCCCGGGTCTCCAGGATCATGCCCTGGGCCAAAGGCAGCGCTAAACCACTGAGCCACCCGGGCTGCCCTGTTGTCTCTTAGAGTTATAATGTGGGTTTGTTTTTTTTTTGTTGTTTGTTTGTTTGTTTTGTTGGGATGATTTTCGAAACAAAGTATTTTAAAATTGAATTTTTAATGAATGTCTTTGAAATAGTTGAGACATTAAAGAACAGAATTAGCATGGTAAAAATTTTGGAAATGTAAATTTTAAAAGTATAAACTATGATATGTGGAAATGGCAGAAATAACATACAAGGCCTTTCTGCCTGTGCCATGTTCTCACCCATCTGGTAAGTGTTACTGTTATGGCTAGATCTGATTAGAAACTGAGCAGTGTGTTGCTGCTGCTGATTGTCAGTTACCCATTTGAAATACTTTTCTATTTATATATAAATACATATAATTTTGCTATTTTTCAGAGGTATTAGTTAAAAGATGTCTTAACAAGAATGTTACAAGGAATCCTTTTACACCTTGGGTAATTAAAGTTTTTACTGTGACAAGTTGGCTTTGGGGCTGTGGTTGATATCCAGGGGGAATGTATATCTATATATTGACCATCAGAGAAGAATGCTCATCTTAGATATATTTGTTTTTTTGTTAGCCTAGCATTTTCCTCCTAAGGAACCTCTTTTGTCTTTGAGAAGAAGGAAAAAGATTGGGCTTAGTATTATCATAGAGCAATTTTTAAGCACTCTTTTACTACCAGTTTTGTTTTGTTTTCTAAAAGTGTAATTTCTTTGTCAGTGATAGGGATCTTTTAAATTTAGATTGGGGTGTAAATATTTCATCTTATCTGCCCAAGAGCACTCATAATTTATGGCAGTCTGTCATTGTGCTGCCCATTATGGTAGCCTCTAGTCGCATGTGGCTTTTAAAATGGAAATTAATTTAAATTTCAAGTGCTCAATAGTTACATGTGGTTAGTGGCTATTGCATTGGACAGCAAAGATAGAATATCTCCATCATTGTTGAAAGGTTTGTTATACAGCCTTGGCTTTAGTATATGTAATTAAGGTTTGGTAGCCTGGGTTGCTTAAAATTACCCTTACCCTGAAATCACTTCTTAATTTGCAAGGTTTTGTGGTTTTATAAAAACTGAGTAACTCAGGTTCAGATTACCCAGTTGGATATTAACTCTGTCTCTTCTGATATTTCTTTAAAGGTATTTCTTTAGTTATTTCTTGGTGATCATATTTCTGTTGATTTTACTTTTCTTATTAGCACATATGCCTGAAAAATATGCTTTGTTCCATTTATCTTACAAAGGACAAAAGATATTATTTGTTGTCCCTTGTGTCTCAGGAAGCGAGAGGCTATTATGAACAGACTGGGGTTGGTCCATTGCCTGTTGTTCTGTTCAACGGAATGCCCTTTGAAAAGGAACAGTTAGATCCTGATGAGTTGGAAACCATCACAATGCACAAAATCCTGGAGACCACAACCTTCTTCCAAAGAGCAGTGTACTTGGTGAGTGGTAATTCAAGGCTGATTTTGAAAGCGAATGGTTTTGCTTATGTTTTTGTAATCTCTGTAGTAAGCCATAACATTCTTTAAGTATTATTAGTTTTTATACATCAGTTGTAATATATATGTTAAAAATATATTATATATATATTTGCACATATACAGATATAATGAAAATATTCACAAGACTTTGTGAATTCTATTTGAAATAGCTAAGTTTATTGTTGTCAAGATTAAGTGTTTATTTAAAAAATTCTAAAGAACTTAGCATTTCCAATAGTCATTTGTTCTATTTGTAGGGGATTTTGACTTAGGAAAGGCTCACACATATATATATGTGTGTATATATACTTGTGTATATACAGTTATTGTTGAGATATAATTCACATGCCATAAAATTCAGTCTTTGAAGTGGACAATTCAGTGTATTTAGTGTGTACACAGAATTTATGCAACTATAACCTCTGTGAAATCTTAGAACATCATCATCACCCCCCAAAGGCCAACACCCTGTAGCATTCACTCTGCATTTGCCTCTACCCTAAACCCTAGCAACTTCAAATCTATTTTCTTTCTGTATGGATTTGCCTATTTGAGACATTTAATATAAAAGGAATCATATAATATGTGGTCTAGTGTGTGTGATTTCATGTGTAATATTTTCAAGGTTATTCCAGTTGGAGTATGTGTTAGTACTTTATTTCTTTTTATGGCCAAATAATAGTTCCTTGAGTGGATATAACATCTTAAAAACCCACTCATCAGTTGATGCATATTTAGGTTTCCTCTCTGTGGCTACTTGTGAATACAGTCATGTACAAGTTTTTGTGTAGACATATGTTCTTATTTGTCTTGTGTGTATACCTAGAAGTGAAATTGCCTGTTTAGTCTTTTCCAAAGTGGTTGTACCATTATACATTACTACCAGCAATGCATGCAGGTTCTAATTTCTCCACATTCTAGCTGATACTTAATATTGTCTGTTTCTTTGACTATAGCCTAGTGGGTATTAAGTAATATCTCATTATGGTTTTTACCTGTGTTACTCGAAAACGAATAATGTTGAAAATTGTTTCCTGTACTTATTGACCATTTATATCTTTTTTGGAGAAATGTCTATGTGTTTAATTGACTAACTTGTTTTGTTATTTTGAATTCTCTATGTGTTCTGGGTAGTAATCCCTTATATATAGAATTTCCCAGTGTTTTTCTGATTTCATGGTTTGTCTTTTAAAGGACAGATGCTTTAAATATTGATTAAGTCCAATTTACTTTTTTTGTTGCTTGTGCTATTTGTGCCATATGTATGAGCTTATTCTAGGTCATGAAGATTGATACCTTTTATAGTTTTTTCTCTTAAACATTTAGTTCTTGGATGTATTTTCAGTTTTTGTATATGGTGTGAGGTAGGAGTCCACATTTTTTTTTTTTTTTTGGTCATATCCAGTTTGGCATGCAACTAGATGTCTTTTGGGATATGCAGTTGTCCTAGTACTGTTTATTGAAAAGAATGCTCTTCTCCCATTAAAGTGTCATGTCACTCATGTAAAAAAATAAATTGACCATTAATATATAGATTTATTTATGAACTGCCTATTTTCCATTCACTTACATATTTGTTCTTATGTAACACGTGGAAGCCCCGTGCCCTTCCCCCCACCTGGTCCTACGCGTCTTTTCCAGCTGGCTGTTCCTGAGTTAGCCTTTCTAAGTAAGCCGGAGATGTAGCAAGGAGTGGGTGTCTCTGAGGTCGGTGAGCCGCTCAAGCAGATTAATGGAACCGAAGGAAGCAAGTGTGGGGACTCTTTGGTCAGAAGCACAGGGAATATATTTGTCGGTCTGAATTTCACATTCAACTATCATTCAACATTGATGCCATCATAAAAAGAAATGAATATTTACAGGTTAAGAAAAGAAGTTTGCATCTGAGAAATTCACTTCATCCTTTTTTCTCCTTTTTCTTCCCCAACTGCTAATAAAAGTTGAGATAAATTTTTTTTATCTCACGGTCTTTTTTTTTTTTTTAAGATTTTATTTATTTATTCATGAGAGACAGAGAGAGAGAGAGAGAGAGAGGCAGAGACAGGAAGAGGGAGAAGAGGCCCCGTGCAGGGGGCCTGACGTGGGACTCGATCCTAGGTCTCCAGGATCAGGCCCTGGGCCAAAGGCGGTGCTACACTGCTGAGCCACCCGGACTGCCCAGTAGTGCACAGTCTTAATTGTAATCAAGTGTGAGTTTTCCAACTTTGGGTTTTTCTTTCTCTTTTTTAAAGATTGTTTGAACTATGTCATCTGCATTTTCATATGAATCTTAAAATTAACTTGTTAGTATTTGCAAAAAAGGGCTGCTGGGATTTTGTAGTAATTGCATTGAATCTGTAGATCAATTAGGAGAGTAATTCACATCTTAGCAACATTGAGTTTCTAACCCATGAACCCAGGATGTGTTTCCATTTATTTAGGTCTTGTTATTCTTTCAGTGATGTTTTGTTGTTTCCAATGAAGCATCCTTACTCTTCTTTCTCTAAATTTATTGGCTAGTATTTTTTTGATGCTATTATAAATGGAATTATTTCCTTAATTTAATTTTTGGATGGTTCATTGATAGTGAATAGAAATACAATTGATTTTTATATATTGATCTTAGATGCTGCAACCTTGTTGAACTTATTAGTCCTAAAGCCTTTTTTTTTTTTAAAGAATTTATTTATTCATGAGAGACACAGAGAGAGAGAGAGAGGCAGAGACACAGGCAGAGGGAGAAGCAGGCTCCATGCAGGGAGCCTGATGTTGGACTAGATCCTGGATCCTGGGATCATGCCCTGAGCCAACCGCTGAGCCACCCAGGCGTCCCAGTTCTAAAGCTTTTTAAAAAAATTTCTATATAGAAAATGTTGTCATCTTACAGATGACAAAAACATGCCATCTCTGATTAGAGATAGTTTTGATTCTTCCAGTCAAATCAGGATTTATTTATTTATTTATTTATTTATTTATTTATTTATTTATAAGATTTTATTTATTTATTAGAGACACACACAGAGAGACAGGCAGAGGAAGAAACAGGTTCTATGCAGGGAGCCAGATGTGGGACTTGATCCCGAGTCTCCAGGATCAGGCCCTGGGCTGAAGGTGGCGCTAAATCACTGAGCCCCCGGGCCGCCCTCATACCCTCTTTTGACTAGCTGTTAATCTTACTGAGGATCCATTCTATGTTAGGAGTCTCTTCTCATTCCTGTTTTCAGAGTCCTTTATTTGTGTTTCATTTTTGACACTTCATTAATTTGTCTAAGTGTGGAACTGTGAATTTTTCCTATGTGGAGTACATTACATTTCTTAAATATCAAAATTAGGAGCTTTCCAATCATTGTTTCTTTTAGTAGTCTTTCTTCCTGTAATGACTTCTGACACCAAAACTATTCAGAGTTAGGCCATATGTGATGTTTAAAGACACAGTTTGCCAGAAGATTGCCCTCGCTTCAGACATCAGCCACAAATTTGGGAGTCCTCAAGTCACCCGCACTTAGTATGAACTGGCTAAGTTTTGGTAATTTGCTAGAATAGCTTACAGAGTTCAGGATAGTGCTATGCTTACAATTTGTGTTATGATAATAAAATAATGCAAATGTGAACTAGCCAAAGGGTGAGGTGCATAGGGCAGGATTTCAGAAGGTTCCAAACATAAAGATTCTGTTATCTTCTCCCTGTGAGGTCAGGATACATTGCCCTTCCTGATTATTGGTGTGTGATGGCACATGGGATATTGCCAACCAAGGAAGCTCAGCCAAGTTTTGGTGTTCAGTTTTTATTGGGACTTCCTATGTAACCACGATTGATAGAATCATTGGCTGTGTGATTGAATTCAGTCTCTAGCCCCTCTTCCTGTTTCCAGAGTTCGGACTAATACTATTGCTGCTCAAAATCCCAACCAACCCTTTAGCCAGTTGGTTGGTCTTTCTGGCTTGGGCAGCCTTCATTGAGTTGTCTCATTAGCATAAACAGTCTAAAAGACCACCACCATGAGTCACCTTATTAGTATAAACTATCAGATGTGGTCTGATAGATAGGTCCTGGCATGAATAACAAAGATGCCACTACTATCACTCAGGAAACTCCAGAATTAAGAGGTTACCTTATGAGGGCACCAGCCAAATTCTTTATTACACACATTCTCTTTCTTTTCTTTTTCTTTCTTTCTTTCCTCTTCTTCTGGATAGATGCATGTATTGATACTTTCTCTTCCTTAAATGGAATGGTCTCAGTTGACATATCTTGAAATTAATTGGGTTTTTTGTTCTTTGTTTTTTTACTGGTAATAGCAGTAAATTAGCTACTCACTAGCTAATTTAATACCTGCTAGTGTTAGCTAATAGCTAAAATCTGCTATTGAGTCCTTCTAGCAAATATTTAATTTCAGTTATTATATTTTTAACTCTGGTTTTTCTGTTTGATTCTTTTACATAATTTCTTTCTCTTGATACAATCTGTTTGGTGAGACGTTAAGTCTCAAAGTTTCCTTTAGTTTGCTAGATGGTTTCCTTTAGTTTTTTAAAATATATTTAAAAGAGCTGATTTGAAGTTTTTGTGGAGTAAGTCCGATGGTTGGGCTATTTTAGGAATTATATGTGTTAGGTTTCTTTTCCTTAATGTGGGTCATACAGTCTTTTTTTTTTTTTTTTGGCATGTCTTTTAAATTTTTGTTGATAATTGGACATTTTGACTAATATTATATTACGCTTCTAGAAATCAGAGTCCTAGGTCTGCCAAGGTTTGTTGTTATGGTGGTTGGTTGTTTAGGGACTTTCCTATGCTAATTCTTTAAAGTCTGTATTCTTTGTCTTGTGTTGCCTCTTTTGTGTGTGTGTGTGTGTGTGTGTGTATGTGTGTGTGTGTGTGTGTTACCTCTTATGTCTCTGTTTGGTAGCTTATTGGTCAGCTATTAAATAAACAGAGATTTTCTTAAATGCATGAGTCCAAGAAAGTCTCTCATTTTTTTCTCAGGAGTGTTTTGTGTACATGTTGGGATACACCTTCAATACTTAACTTGACAATTTACAACTCTGCCATAGCCTTCAATTCCTACTTGAACAGATGGTCAGGTTAGTCAGAAGCAAGAGTGTTAGGACTGTCCAAGATTTTTTGTGGACATGCATTCAAACCTGGGCACTGTGCATGTGGCCTTTGAGGTTCCAAGGAATATGGGAGAGCTTTTCAAAACCCCTAATGGACATCTCATTCGCCACCTTTTTCTTTTATGTTTTTGACACTTGTCAGCCCAACTATTGTCACCACGTTAAGCAACTGAGACATTAAACAGTTGCTTCTGATTCTTTTTGAAAAGGTCTCCAGGAAAAAGCTATTGGCACTGAGTATGATCTAATTCAGCTCAACTAGAGAAAGAGCACCTGGGAATATTCCCAGCTTGCTGGTTTTTACATTTATTTCAGGGCTGTTGGTTTTCAAGATTCCTGTGTAGCTGGGTAGATAAGTAACAAGACAAGTTAAAGTTTATGAAGGTTATTTTTCCTGCCAAGAATCAGCCATTTTCTCGAATAAAAGTCATTTGGAATTTTGTAAGCCTTTGGTTAATTTCCAGAGTTTTGAAAAAGTTTGATGATTTTTTCTCAGTGTCCTTGATGGTTTGTTTTTGAAATAGAGGCTTTTTAGAGATCTTCACTGGACCATTTCTGTTGAATGTCACTCACAAATACAGTATTTTTATTGTAGTAAAATATATGAAATAAATTTTACCATTTTAACCATTTTAAATTATGCAGAGAGACATTAAGTAGGTACAGTGTTGTTTGACTTTTACTCCTCTATCTCCAGAATATTTTTATCACCTCCAGCACCAACTGTTTACCCACTAAGCAGTAACTCTCATTGCTGGCTCTCATCAGCCACTGGTAAATACTCTTCTGCTTTTTGTGTTTTTGAGTTTGCTTATTCTAGATGACATCATAGGGTTTTTGTCAGTTTTGTGTCTTGCATATTTTAAGGTTCATATGTGTTGTAGCATGTATCAGAATTTCCTTCCTAAAAATTGAATTATATGTATATACCACATTTTATTTATCCATTCATGTATTGGACATTTGGGTTGTTTCCACCTATTGGTTACTGTGAATTAATGCTGCTCTGGACATTAGTGTGCAAATAATTGTTCAAATCTTTGCTTTCAGTATTTGGATATATACATAGTGGAATTGCTGGACTGTATGGTAATTCTGTCTAACATTTTGAGGAACTACCCTATTTTTTAAAGCAGCCATACCATTTTACATTTCTACCACCAAATATGCAAAAATTTCATTTTTCTACATCCTCATTAATACTTGTTTAGTTTCTATTATTTTGATGATAACCATTTTAGTTGGTGTAAAGTGGTATCCCATCATGGTTTTTTTTATTTGCATTTCCTTAAGGACTAATGGACTGAGTATGTTTTCATGTGCTTATTGGCCATTTGTTTATCTTCTTCAGAGAAATGTCTATTCAAGTCCTTTATTTATTTTTGAACTAGGTTATTTTTTGTTGTTGAAGTATAGAGTTCCTTATATATTTTGGATATTTATCTCTTGTCATACACGATTTACAAATATTTTCCTCCATTCTCTTGGTTGTCTTTCCACTTTTTAAATGGTGTCCTTTTATGCATAGAAGTATTGAATTTTGATGAAGTCCAACTTATTTGTTGTTTCTTTTGTTAACTATGATTTTGGTATCATATTTGAGAAATAATTGTCAAATCCAATGTCATGAAAATTTTCCCCAATGTTTTTTCCCAAAAGTTTTATAGTTATAGCTCTTATGTTTATGACTTTGATCTATTTTGAGTTAATTTTTGTGTGTGGTGTGAGTATGTGAGTAAGGGCCCCACTTCATTCTTTTGCATATGGATATCCAGTTTGCCCAGCACCATTTGTTGAAAAGACCCAAAAAATATTTTTAAAAGCTACTCTTATCATGCTGATAATCCTTTTATAAAACAAACAAACAAGAAAACAAACCCCAAACAAAAAGTATTGACTAAATTCTATTGCATGCTCCCTCATGAATAAGGTAGTTTTGTTAAATAATTTGTTCTTCATGGAGCTACTAGAACAAAATATGAAAACATGGTTTTTTTTTTTTAATGAGTTTCACTTATTTTCCAAAGTTAAGGATAGTTTAGAAGAAATGATAATTATTCTCTTTGTTTAAATAATATTAATGAAAAGATAAAAGATAATTCAAACATGTTGGTTTTCCAGCATCTGTTTAAAACATTTCTTTTTCAACATTGTTGGATGTAAAAATTCAGAAGAGTTTTTGTTTTTCAGATATCTGTGGTTTAAATATTCTCCCTTTGGATGCTAGTTTTCCTCTGCTTCTCCTTAAATTGCCAGTGAGAAGTTTGGTTTGCTCTAGCTAAAGAAAGTTTTATTTGAAATATTGTGACAAAAGTCAGATGTGCTCCTGTACATATTTAGAAAAGTCTAAATTTGGGAGAATATTAAAGTGTCTAAAGTAAATATGAGAGTTGTTCCCTTCTTCAGAATCCCTGGAGAAATAGCTCTTTGTGTCCCCATATATATAGAAATATATATTTATATATGTATTTTTTAGCTTATCTTTCTTTTTTTTTTAAGATTTTATTTATTTATTCATAGAGACACAGCTAGAGAGAGAGAGAGAGGCAGAGACACAGGCAGAGGGAGAAGCAGGCTCCATGCAGGGAGCCCGATGTAGGACTCGATCCCGGGTCTCCAGGATTACGCCCTGGGCTGTAGGCGGTGCTAAACCGCTGCGCCACCGGGGCTGCCCTTAGCTTACCTTTCTAATTAAATGTATCTCTGCTTTGTATTTCGGAATATACAACTCTTTGTTAGTACTTTTAGATTGCTGTCTGGTTTTTAAATTTTTTATTAAAGATTTTATTTTATTTTATTCATGAGAGAAACAGAAGGAGAGAGGGGCAGAGACACAGGCAGAGGGAGAAGCAGGCTCCACGCAGGGAGTCTGACATGGGACTTGATTCCAGGACTCCAGGATCACACCCTGGGCTGAAGGCAGGCGCCATACTGCTGAGCCACCCAGGGATCCCTCTGGTTTTTTTATTTTTAAGAATGAACAATCAGTTATTTCATCCCCTAATGTTGGACATTGCTTGTAGAATTTCACTGTTACAAATACTGCTGAAATGACTAGTCCTTTTTTTTTTTTTTTTTTTTAAAGATTTTATTCATGAGAGAGAGAGAGAGAGGCAGAGACATAAGCAGAGGGAGAAACAGGCTCCATGTAGGGAGCCCGATGTGGGACTTGATCCCGGGACTCCAGGATCACGCCCTGAGCCGAAGGTAGACGCTTTAACTGCTAAGCCACCAGGTGTCCCAAAATGACTAGTCTTATATGTATATCTTTATACCCTTTTTTTTTTTTTTGAGAAATACCAGTTATTGGAATTGTTTTGTCGAAGGGTCATGTACATTTAAGATTTTGAACTAGAGTCACTGTAAAAAGGTACGATAGGCAGATGGTGTAAAACTCAAGGTGTGAATAGAGGTGTGAATGAAGAGAAACTTTCACTCATTCACTCCTCTTTCCCTGCAACTTATCTTCTCTTTCTAGAAACAACCAGTGTGTGTGTGTGTGTGTGTGTGTGTGTGTGGATGGGTTGCATTAAAAGTTAAGTACATTTGAAATTTTGATAGATGTTACCAAATTGCCCTCCCTTAGCTAGTTAAGGCTTCTGAGTAGAATCAGGCCAGATTTATAATAGAGACCAAAGTTATATACATGGGCTTACGTATATACTGAATCATCTAGTAACTTTGTAGTCTTTTGTATGATTGGTTCGTATACTCATTATTAGTTTATAGTTTGAGAATTGTATGAGTTTCTCTGGGTAAGTAGCCACAGAAGATGCCTAATTGCAGTTTTCTAGACTTGACTGTGTATTTGATTTACATCTATCTCTCCCTTGAAAATTGCTTTAGGACAGCCAGGTGGCTCAGTGGTTTAGCACCACCTTCAGCCCAGGGTATGGTCCTGGAGACCCGGGATAAAGTTCCATGTCAGACTTCTTGCATGGAGCCTGCATCTTTCTCTGCCTGTGTCTCTGCCTCTCTCTTTTTCTCTCTCTCTGGCCTCTCGTGAATAAATAAATAAATAATTTTTTTAAAAAAAGAAAGAAAATTGCTTTAAAATACAATTTTATATGAAATTTTATATTTTAAAATACAGTTTTATATGAAATTTTTTGAGTGTGAAGAACTTGCTATTTAAACTTGGCTTTGAGACCACCTTCATAAAGTACAAGTATTTCTATACATCTTGGAGGTATATAAAAGGGAAGAAAAAATGATAAATGAGTTCTAATCCCTGAAGTGTAATTATGACTCTGGAAATTACTTGGATGCCTGAGATTGAAAAAAGCTTGGGATGATTTTTGTTTTTTAAGATTTATTTATGTATTTGAGAGAGAGGAAAATGCGAGGGTGTACGGGGAGGTGGGAGGGGCAGGGGGAGAGGGAGTCTTAAAAAGACACTGCTGAGCAAGAAGCCTGACATAGGACTTGATCTTACCACCCTGAGATTACAACCTGAACTGAAACCTACAGTCAGGCGCTCAACTGGCTGCACCATCCAGGTGCCCCTTGGAGTGATTTTTATTATAAAATACATTAACTGCTTGAGAGAAGGCATTTGGCTTTTTGCTTTAGAATGAGGCTATGAGCAGAATGGAGGATGGATTTTTGAATTTGGTAACTCTTACCCAGTTTGTAGAGCTTACTTATTTTGGGGGAAGCACAGTGGTGCATGGAGAGACAACATAGACATGGCTTTGCATTTCATACTTGAATCTCCTTAGGTCTATGACTTTGAATAAATTTGTTAACCTTTCTGTACTGTACCTCAGCTTCCATCTTTAAAACAAATGTCAATAACATTTGCCTCATGATGTTGAAAGAATTAAAGATAATGTACATACATAACATGTCAAGCTGTGCTTAACAACAATAGGGACCTCTAACATGGAGACTTCTCTGTTTTTAGCTGTTATCGATACATAAGAACCTTTAATTGTAAAGTTAATAACTTTTTAATTCCTAATAAATTATTATTATTGCTCTAATTTTTTTTAACATTTATCCCACCCCCATCTTGTTAATTTTTTTTTCTTGTAGGGTGAACTGTCCCATGATCAGGATGTGGTAGAGTATATCATGAATCAGCCAAATGTTGTTCCACGAATCAATTCTAGGATTTTGACATCCGAGCGAGAATACCTGGATTTAACAGCAACCAGTAAGGAGTGTTTCAGGAACAGCTTTGGGCTTTTTCTCATTTTTGTTTCAGAATCTTTGCATCTGTTGGATTGTAAAGTCCAGAAGATAACCCAAGATTGTGACACAGTGTTTTAATGTTTTATGTTTTCATTCATCACACATTTAGTTCATAACATGAGCCTCTAAATTCATAAGCGTTTCCTCCAAAAACAGAGAAATTCTTCCTGTATAAATCCTTATAAACTTTGAAGAGTATCCATTGTCTTTTTTTGTTTTTTAAGGGGAGGTAGGGAGGGAGAGAAAGAATCTTAAGTAGGCTCCACACCTAGTGCAGAGCCTCTCACAACTCTGAAATCCTGACCTGAATCCTGAACCAAAATCAAGAGTAGGATGCTTAACTGACTGAGCCACCCAGGTACCCCTCATTGTCCTTTAAATGCCAGCTGTTAAGGCCTTAAGTGATGGGACTACATCTGAATTGTTGACTTTCTTAAGAGTCATAAAGCTGTTAAGCAGCTGTTGATTCTTCAGCCTTGTTCTAGAATCCGCTAGCGGTGATGTGGACAAACAACTCAGGTGGTTTTACTCTGAGAGGCTAGGAATGAATGCCTATCTAAAACTAAACTTTCATTGAGATATAGTGTACATGCCATAAAACAGTCTTTTGAAACTTTATACAAGTGCACAATTTTTAGTGTATTCTCAAAGTTGTCTGATCATCACTGTCTAATTGTAGAACATATATCATGGCCCCTACCATGTACCCATTGGTAGTTACTCTCCATTTCCCCTTCCCCTACCCGGCCTGCAACCGCTGATCTAGTGTCTGTCTCTGAGGGAGTTTTCTGCTGGATATTTTGTATGATTCTGAGTTTTCTGTGATTGGCTTCTTTTTCTTACCATGTTTTTAAGGTTTATCCATGTTGCAGCATGTCACAGTACTTTTTGCCTTTGTATGGCTAATTAATATTTTCTTACATGGATAGTCCACACTTGGCATATCTAATCCTTAGTTGATAGATGTTTGTGTGAAACACAAAGAATACCCTTTCAGAGGTAGTTGTGTGAGCCTAGGTACAGTTTGTTCCTTATGCCTTCCCTTGTCGCTCCGAAGGCCATTTGAACAAAGAGCTGGAAATAGGTGGAGCTGTGGTCACTTGCAGAAGTCTTACTCCACAAGAAAGGATAAATGTAACAAAGAAGTACAAGCCAGTGGCCTTTGCTGTTGTGAGTGGGGTGTGATGCACACAGAGCTTTAGGTGTGCTTGTTACTTTATGGCACCCGTCTCTAATCTGCTTGAAACTGAATGCCTTTTCTTTTAGAGCAAGATGTACATCTCTGCTTATATTTGAAAAAAGGAAGTAGTCAGAAAGTGACCTAAACTGTTTCTTCATAATTGGGTTTTAGCTTTTTACCTAAAGTTTTAATAGAGTCTTTGTCCTAAGTTTTTGTAGTTTCTATCATTTAAAATTAAACCGTAAGGAGCTCTCTTTGAGGTATTCATGGATGAGGAGCACAACAATAGTTCTGTGTTTTGGATATCTTTATCCATTGGATGTTGAAGTGATCACCTGTGAAATGATGCTAGTTCATAGTGGCAAAAATGCAGTTTGCCTGGTAAACATTTTGGAGCTGTCAGTGGAGGAGCAGCTAGCATCCTTCTGACCCTGCAGTCATAGTTCCATGATTACCTACACAGCTGTTGGCCTTTGTTGTCCTGGGACCTTCTTAGAAGGAGACTGTTTTAAGGCTTTAAGGCTTTTGGTGCTTTTGTCCCCATGAGCTGTGTCTTACTTACCATTTCTTTCCTTTTACTAGAATATTGAGTTTAAGGATAGTAGGTGCTTGGTATGGTCTGTTGAATGAAAGGATAGACAGGTGAGTAAGTGGACATAGATAGGAGGGGTAAATAAGCCAGCTTTACTTGGAGGATGGTGAGAGAAGAGTGACATTTGTGTTGGAGTGCAATAAGGCACGAGATTGAGGAGGTTCTTGGAGATAAAGGATGATACAGGATGGAGACCATTTTGTATGTAGGAAGAAATTACTGGGTAGTTTATTTTTATTTTTTTTTAATTTATGATAGTCATACAGAGAGAGAGAGAGAGAGAGAGAGAGAGGCAGAGACACAGGCAGAGGGAGAAGCAGGCTCCATGCACCGGGAGCCCGACGTGGGATTCGATCCCGGGTCTCCAGGATCGCACCCTGGGCCAAAGGCAGGCGCCAAACCGCTGCGCCACCCAGGGATCCCTACTGGGTAGTTTAGATCAAAGGAATGACTTGATGAAAATGAGATTTTAGCAAAAGTAACTTGAGGGGAAATGATTGATAAGAGTGTTGCCCGAGGGCACTAATCAATAAACATGAAACAATAGATTTCACTCATGCATTTTTATAAATCTTGTATTATGGTCAAGTCAGATTATCAATTGAATATTAATGTTAGATTGAATTTAGTCTCGTTAATTATAAATCTGTTTCAATTTTCTTTTTCAGATAACTTTTTTGTGGATGACTATGCTAGATTTAGTGTCTTGGATTCCCAAGGCAAGACTGCTGCTATTGCAAATAGTATGAACTATCTGACAAAGAAAGGTAATCCATTTTAGGCTTATCTTGGATTCAACTTTTTTTTCTTTCTTTTTTTAGTATTTTTAGAAATAATTCAGTCTTTAGTGTCTGTCAGAGATTGTCATTTTTTTATTAATAATTTCTTAAAATGATTTGAATCCAGAAAATACCTATTTAAAATTCAATTCTTTATGTTTTTAAAAGTTTAGATGTTTTTATAAATTTTATTAGATATTAAGGTTGAATGAAAAGTTTTTTCATGATTCAAAATGTGAAAACATTTACGATGTAAACATGGGTTAATGGATTGAAAATTGATATGACTTGCCTCTTCACTGACAACATTGAGTTAATTTTTTTAAGGGTTTATAAGATAAACTTGGTTCTAGGAATCCTTGTGCACATTTTAAAACTGATTTTAATGTGGAGTCAGTTATTTAGGCTAATATTGTGTGAAATTGATATCATTTTAATGGCAGACAGATGCTTTCTTTCTCTGGTCTTTCTTATTATCCTTTCAAAGCACTGACTGTCATTTAAGGCAGCTATTTTTATCCATGCTGTAGTCTTGTCCTAGAGAGAATTTCTGGCTTTCCAGATCTATGTAAATAAAAGTAATTGCTCCATTTGGTTCCTC
Source organism: Canis lupus dingo (assembly GCF_003254725.2). Taxonomy (NCBI): domain Eukaryota; kingdom Metazoa; phylum Chordata; class Mammalia; order Carnivora; family Canidae; genus Canis; species Canis lupus. The sequence continues at coordinate 23,322,770 of NC_064261.1, read as the reverse complement.
AAGGAAATTGTTCTGAGGGGTCCTGGAATAGTGCTATACCACTAAGGGGACTACAGAGCAGAGACAAGATTGATCGTATTAGGAATTATTTAAAATTTTGACTCTTATGATAGGCATCAGTTATAGCAATGACATTTTCTTCTACTCTTTTTCCTTTACCTCTGTCTAGGAATGTCCTCCAAGGAAATCTATGGTAACTTTAAATTTCAGAATGTTCGGTTTCTTTTCTTAATTATCTTATGTGGTTTCAGGCAATGTTGTGATTCAGAATTTATTGACACTTCATTATGACATTTCTGGAACTTGTGGGTAACAGTAGATAATTTATCAAATGCAGATAAAATTTGTATAAGTGTTTACAAAGAATTCTATTTTAGAAAGTTACAAATTAATATGCTTAAAGACTAGATATGCTACCCACACGTTCAAAGGTTATTTTTCATTGTATATGCTAACAGATGCCTAAATCACAGAATTAATAAATGCATGTTCCTAGTTTGTAATTAAGCCACATGGAAGGTTACCCTGCTTTTGATCTAGTATAGAAGTTTTACTACTTTTGTTTTATTACACTTGTCATTTTCTTATTTTTTGCATGGTTTTCAGAAATTTTTGGCTTAAATAATATTGAAACATAGAATGTGCTTTTTTCCCTCTGACTCAGTGTGTTGTTTTGTTTTTCTATAGATGATTCTTTCATTAGGCCTGTAACTTTTTGGATTGTTGGGGATTTTGATAGCCCTTCTGGAAGACAATTACTGTATGATGCTATTAAACATCAGGCAAGTATCTACACCTTCATTCTGTGTGCTGATGTTACTGTACTAGATGGGAAGTGGGAGTCCTGCTTTTCTACTGCTTGAGGGAAAGGAGCATTGTTTCTCTGAAGGTCTGCCCACTAGTGAGAAAAGAGAGGAGACTGCAGTATTCTGACTTTACTTAAGGGTATAGATTCTTTTAGAAAAAAGAAATAATGAGATCCTTATCATAGACAAATTTTTGTTGGGTGACTGTTCATGTTCTTTCTACAGAGATGCTGCAAAGATCAGGCTGTATATTGTGTGGGGGGAGGCAGGACCTTTACATTGAAGGAGGTCTAGATGTGGGGGAAATACTATGCAGATATCTTAGTGCTCATGTAATAGCAGATCTTGGCACGCAGAGGAATGCATATATAGATGGTCTGAAAGATACATTGCACATAAATTGTAGAACTTGAGTGAATGGCAAGGGTGAATGGTTGAGAAGAAACGGACTCTTCTAAAGAGTGTCATTGTCAGAGACTGAGCTGTTCCTTTTCCTGAGCAGTTTCAGATTGGATCTTCATCCAATTTCACACCCTTCCCATGTTTCCTTGCCACCCTGTGTCCCAAGGAGGCTTATTGGAGTACTGAAATACCGAGGTGATTTCAACTTCCCTAACATGTTAAGTGCCTTTATTGTCTATAATTTTTGAGTGGTGATAGAGTGGGAGAACAAGAAGGGAGAATTGAAAAAATTTTTTTCTTAATTTATTTTAGAGGAAGAGCACAAGTGGGAGGGGCAGGGAGAGGGAAAGAGAATCTCAAGCAGACTTCATGCTGAGCACACAGTCCTATGCGGGGCTTGATCTCAATGACTCTGAGATCATGACCTGAGCTGAAACCAGGAGTCAGGCACTTAACCAGCTATACCACCCAGGCACCCTAAGAATTGAAATTTTAAAAAAATATATTTTAATTGAAGTAAAATATAGGATCAAAAGAAGTACACAAATCTTAGAATTACTTAATGTCACAAAGGGAACATCCAGGTGGCCCACCACCCTGGTTTTAGACATAGAGAATTATCAAATTCCAGAAAGCCCTCTCCTGCTTGTGTCTCCATCACCCCTCACATATTTGTTTGTGTTCCTTTTTTTTAATCAACATTTTTGAGATTTATCCATAATATTACAAGTAGTGGTAGTTAGTTCTTTTTTCACTGTGCTGTATCATATTATATGGCTGTACCACAAAGTTTTGTTTGTTCATTTAATCTTTTTGATGGATAGTCTTTTTTCTAGTTAGGGGCTATTCTGAAGAAGGCTGCTTTCACCGTCCTTATATGCATCTTTAGCTATACCTTAGTATGAGTTTTTGTTGCTCATGTTTGTGACACAAGGTTTTATGGATCCCAGATAACTTTTCCAACATAGGTTCTTATCTTTTTACTCAGAGAGAGATTAATTTTTACAAGGAATCTGGGAAGGCCATGTGAACAAAGAAGTCTTTGAATAGAAACTGAAGATTGGTTGGGACTGAGGGAAGGAAGGATGGGATGGACTTGGGGTTTGCATGCCAACAGGAAGCATGGAGTGTGTTAGAGTGATACAAAATGTGTTGGGGAACATGGGACTCTGACAGCCTGTAATGGAGCTATATATATAGGGATGGTAAGAAGTGGAAGTTGGAAAGGTAGTTTTGGGACCAGTTCATGTAGGGGTTTGAAAACCTGGCTATAGCATTTAAATTTTATTCTGTATACAGATGAGCAGTACTAAAGACTTTTAAGAGAGATTATATTTGCTTCTTAATAAAATACGAAGATGTTAGTGTCACTCTTTAAGTTCAAAACATCTACCATATAACTCTTATTTCTCATTTTGTAAATAGAAATCCAGTAACAATGTTAGAATAAGCATGATCAATAATCCTAGTGAAGATATAAATTATAAGAACACTCAGATTTCCAGAGCAATCTGGGCAGCTCTCCAAACACAGACCTCCAACTCTGCTAAGAATTTCATCACAAAAATGGCCAAGGAGGAGACTGCAGAGGCCCTGGCTGCAGGAGCTGACATCGGGGGGTTCTCTGTCGGGGTAAGTCTCTGTGTGTTGCATGGAGCTGTCTTGTTTTGTTACTTTTCACAGAAATTCAGTCTCAGGGGCTGATGTATCTTGTTCATGATTGGGATTTGTGATTTTAGTACTGAGTTTCAGAGGATTTTTCTTACTTTGGAAGTATCTTTCCAGGAAATAACAATTGTGCCACATTCCCTTTACCACTTTTAATACCTTTAAATAAAGTTTCAGGATTGAACTCTTAAATATTTTAAGCACAAAGCCATTTGTTTTGTATAGTTTTTAAAAGACAGGCAATATTTGATTTGTTTATAGAGCAAAAAACTATGATTGAAGCTTCTTATGAGTTAGAGGCTTACGTGTTCTTGATGTGTTCTGATATAAGCCCATATATGTTCATTATATAAGTTACTACCTTTTGAACTATTTCATAATTTTAAAATTCTTACAAAATGATAAGTATATACTTGATGTTTCAGTTAGCAAAAAGGCTCTTAAAATTAGCAGGATTTTAAAATACAGAATAAAAAAATACAGAATAAAGATATGATGAAGAATAACTTGCCAATTGAGCAATCACATAAGAGAATAGTTATAGGAAATAGGCATTACTTGATAAATTAGAGGGTGGGAGAAAATGGGAGGAGTAGAGAATTGAGACATCATTAATGTTAATTATTAAAATTAGTTCTGACTCTCCATTAAGAGATCATTTTATGATTTATTCATTATGATTATTCACTTTTATAGCTTGCTTAATAACAATTACTTTTCCTTAATAACAATTACTTTCCTAGGGCATGGATTTCAGTCTTTTTAAAGAGGTCTTTGAGTCTTCCAAAATGGATTTCATTTTGTCTCATGCCATGTACTGCAGGGATGTTCTGAAGCTGAAGAAGGGACAGAGGGCAGTGATCAGCAATGGAAGGGTGAGGATTTTTTTGTCCTGAGACAAACTTGACTTCAGATTAGATCAGTGAGCAGTGTTGGTCGTGTTCTCCTCTGAAGCTAGTAGACTCCTCAAACAGAGCCACTCTTTCCAAAGGGAATTGGGGCTTATGCAGTGATGATGGTAGTTTCTGCACCCTATTTCAAAGGTGATTTGCTTTTGACAGAAGCATCCTTATGTAAAACTAAAACCTTTTTGCTGTTTAATTATGTCCTGCCACATGTACAGTGGTGGCAGGAGTGTGTTGTCTCTCAGAGAATAAGCTGATAAGGCTCTGATACATGAAGTATACATCCATTGTGGGAACTGTGTTCATAGTTGTGTAGTCTCTGTCAACTTCAGTGGTGCAGGCTTAGACTATTTCATACATACCTGCAGCCAGGGACATGAAACTGGGGGTGGGGGGTGGGGTACCAAACTTTGAACTCTTAGCACCAAGGGTGAAATCTCTGCTGTCTGTTCCTCACTACACTGCATCTCTTGTTTGGTTCTGTTATTTATATCCAGTGAGAATCAATGAAACTCGCTATTTTGTTTTATTTCAGAGTTGCTTAACTATAAAAATATTGTGGAGTATACAGTCTAAGTCTACATTCTGTAATTGAGGAATTGTTAAATAAATAACTGGATGAGTTGATTTGGGTTTTATTTTTACCTTTTTCACTGATTTTATTAGATGTATACATGTCTTGGGTCTTTAAAATGATTAGGTTTATAAGATAGCCTAAGGACAACAGAGTCCTTCTTTTCAGCTTATAATGCTACCACTGACTGCCCTGCTCCTCTTCACAGATCATTGGGCCACTGGAGGACAGTGAACTCTTTAATCAAGATGATTTCCACCTCCTAGAAAATATCATCTTAAAAACTTCGGGACAGAAAATCAAATCCCATATTCAACAGCTTCGGGTAGAAGAGGATGTGTAAGTTTTGTGGAAGAAATTAATTAGTGAATGTCATAGGGACTGTGTTGAACTTTACTCCTGCTTCCTATTTCATGGTGTTTATTTCCATTGTGAGCTCACAACTTTGAGATCAAGAGATGCACACTCTACTAACTGAGCCACCCAGGTGCCCTTACTTTGTGCATTTTATATTGTTTTTCTTTTATTGTTGAGTTATAGGAGTTCTATATAAATAAGTAAATATTCTGGGTATTGATCTCTTATGGATAGACAATATGCAAATATGGTCTCTCATTCCATGAGTTACATTTTCATTCTTTTGTTAGTGTCCTTTGGTGAATAGTTGGAGGATATAAAGTTTGAAAGTTCTGGTTTTTTCCTTCATCTCTTCCATATACCTTCATGCTGCAGTGAAGTATTGACTTTGAGAGCTGCCAGACCAGTCCCTTTGCCAAGTCTTGTGATAGAGGAAGGAATCTTCTTTTATCTCAACCAAAAACAAGGCAACAGATAAAGAAGTTTCCTTCTACTTTAGTGGCTTTTTAGTGATGCCCCTTGTTCCAGCCTATGAAACACTTCCCTGATGCAGGCCAGGAGGTGCGCCCCTGACTTGAAACCATCATATCACGGCATAGGCTTGGTGTGCTGTGCCCTTGGACCATTCTTTCTCCTTTTGGACTATATAATTGCCAGACTAGGCATGGAAGACTTGCCGTTTATTAAAGAGAGGTGGCACCATCTCTCGAGGGTTAATTGAGGGAAATAAGGTAGTCATAGGGCTACCTAAAGATAAACTAAAACTATTTGGGTTCTCAGAATTACCTTGCCTGCCTAGGGTTTTCATTAGTGCCATAGCTGCTCCACCTTGGAGAGGGCCCCCTGTGATAGCCACAGCTTTCATTCATGGCCCAGACCTGCAGCCACAAGGCCATTCTCCACTTTCTGAAGTTCACTGTGGGCTGTTTGATCACAATTGCACTGACTAAACATAAGCGTGCTTTGTGAAACTTTAGGGAGTCTGTTGTTTGCCTGCTCACCCACGTCCACATTGCTTACTCAAGTCTACATAATCCAGCATCCCTTTAAATGTTTTGTGAATGTTGACATATCACAGGATACAAGTGGCCTGTATTATATAGGTTCAGACTCAGTGAGAAGTACCAAGAGAGATAGTTTGATTTGGTTCAGTGAGAAAATGTATAGGCTTGTTTCCAGTTCATATATATTCACAAGTGTTTTTTTAGAATTCTTAAAATTCAGTCCTTGGTTCAGCAGATTCAAGCATTTTTTTCAGTCTTATGGTTTAGTTCAAGATCTTCCTTGGTTAGAAATCAACTTTAGAAGAGGCAGGGAAAGCAGAAGTGCTTTTTTAAGTTGTTCACTGCAGTGTTGATTGTAATAGTGAAGTAGGAAGCAACCTAGATGTTTACTAGCCAGTTGGTGATTATTGTGTATCAGGAAATCTAATGATAGTCATTGAAAATATTGATGTACCCTATATGTATTAACTAACAAAAAGATGTTTGTAATATATAGTTAAATGAAAAAGCAGGTCATCAGGGGCACCTGGGTGGTTCAGTCGATTGAGCATCTGACTCTTGGTTTCAGTTCATGTCATGATCTCAGCGTTGTGGGATTGAGCCCTGTATTGGGCTCCATTCTCAGCGTGGAGTCTGCTTGAGATTCTTTCCCTTTTCCTCTGCTCCTTCCCCAGCTCACCATCTCTCTCTCTCTCTCAAGTAAATAAAATCTTAAAAAAAAAAAAAAAGGAAAAGCAGGTTATCAAATAATATAATCCAACTTTTGTTTATATATATGTATATATTTAAAAATGTAGGAGAATTATGAACCAAAATGTCATTAATGCTTATTTCTTGATAATGATATTGTATATATATCAGTTTTCTCATTTTTTTTCCTGAATTTTTTTTCAGTGAATTATTACTCTAATAATCCTAAAGACTAATAAAGCTATTTAGAAGCGGGTGAGGGAGAAGGTAAATAACACAAACTTACAGTCTGTTATGGGCCAGGCCCTGAGCTTGGTGCTTTATAAAATGTTTAGCTGGTGCAATATTTACAAGTGTCATACAAAGTATGTACTATCCCCATTTCACATATGCAAAAATCAGTATCTTCTTCAAGGTTATGAAACTACTCAGTTACAAAATCAGTAGTTTTTCTCTTGCCTATTGGTAAAAGTTCATATGTTCTTTAAACAATTTCGGTGGCATTCAATACTTAGACTGGTAATTGGAAAAACTTTCAGTTAAAGAGATACTAAATTTTCACCAACCATGTCTTTCAGGGCAAGTGACTTGGTAATGAAGGTAGATGCTCTCCTGTCAGCTCAACCAAAAGGAGATGCAAGAATCGAATACCAATTTTTTGAAGACCGACACAGGTACAGAATTAATATTGAATCTATGCATATTCTTGAATAAAATGGTAAAATTGCCTTTACCTCATCTCCTTTATTTTTCTATCTGAAGTGTGTATATAAGTTGTTTGAATGGAAAATTTTGCCTGGTTGTGCAGTTTTCATATATACTCATTTTCTTATGCAGAATTCATATACAGACTCAGTTGCATAAAAGTTGACATTTTTTCTAAATAAATCTGAAATACTTCTGACTGTACCCTTCTAGAAAACAGAAAGCATAAATAGAAAAAAATTAGTTGTAATTTTCTGATACCCAAAAATAAACACAGGTTGGTAGGGCACCCTACCAATGAAAACGATTTTGTTTTCAATAAAATAAAAATAAGTTTTAGCATTGTGAAAAAAGTCCTTGCCTTTTGGTTCTGAGTTATTTATTTGAAAGTTTCAAACCTAAAGAATAGTGGAAACGTTTTTACAGTGAACACCTAGATATCTTGACCCTGGGTTCACCAGTTGTTAACATTATGCCACATTTATCTGTCATCTATGTGGGTTTGTTTGTGCATATGTATGTGTAGCACATAAAATGTATATTTATGTTTGCATACAAACATACGCGTACTTATATTTTTCCTGAACCATTTGAAGGTACATTGTAGACATCATTACACATCATGCCTGAATTCCTCAGCATGTTGTTTCCTGAGCGCCAGGAGTGTCTCCACTATTGGCATACCTTAGAGATTTAACCTTGAAGCAGTGATACTAAGTAGTACACAGTCCATATTCACATTTCTCCAAGGCCCCAGTAATGACCTTTGAAAACTGTTTTGTTCTTTGATTTGACCCAGATCACATGTTGCAGCTCTTTGTTGTGGGTCTCTTTTAGTCTCCTTAAATCCAGAACATTTCCCTACATGCTTTTTGTTTGTTTTGTTTTGTTTTGTTTTGTCTTTTATGACAATGACATTTTTTTCCCACGTTCTGAAGTTAGAGATTTATTTCAGTACTTTACCACATACCAAATATCATGAAATCTATTTTATTTTATTTTATTTTATTTTATTTTATTTTATTTTATTTTATTTATTTTATTTATTTTATTTTATTTTATTTATTTTATTTATTTTATTTTATTTTATTTTATTTTATTTTTTATTTTATTTTATTTTATTTTATTTTATTTTATTTTATTTATTATTTTATTTATTTTATTTTATTTTATTTTATTTTATTTTATTTTATTTTATTTTATTTTATTTTATTTTATTTTATTTTATTTTATTTTATTTTATTTTATTTTATTTTATTTTATTTTATTTTATTTTATTTTACTGGTTTGATTTGCCAGCATATAGTACAACACCCAGTGTTCATCCCATTTTTATTATTATTATTATTTTTTTATTGAAGTTCGATTGGCCAACATACAGTACAACACCCAGTGCTCATCCCATCAAGTTCCCTCCTCAGTGCCTGTCACCCAGTTCCCTCTCTTCATTTTCAGGCTGGAGGTGTCCTTAGGTCTAAAATGAGTCTCTTGTAGACAGCAGATAGATGGGTCTTGCTTTTTTATCCAGTCCGATACCCTGAGTCTTTGGATGGGATCATTTAGCTCATTCACGTTCAGAGTAACTATTGAAAGATATGAACTTAGTGTCATCATAATACTTATTCAGTCCCTGTTTTTGTGGATTATTTTTTTAGGCTTCCTCTTTCTTTTACAGGGTTCCCCTTAATATTTCTTACAGAGCTGGTGGTCACATATTCTTTCAGTTTCTACCTATCTTGGAAGCTCTTTCTCTCTCCTTCTCTTCTGAATGAGAGCCTTGCTGGATAAAGTATTCTTGGCTGCATGCTCTTCTCATTTAGTACCCTGAATATATCATTGCCAGCCCTCTCGGGCCTGCCAGGTGTCTGTGGAGAGGTCTGCTGTTAATCTGATATTTCTCCCTACATAAGTTAAGAATTTCTTATCTCACTCTGCTTTAAGGATTTTCTCTTTATCTTTGGAATTTGCAAGTTTCACTATTAAATGTTGAGATGTTGAACAATTTTTATTGATTTTCGGGAGGGGGTCCTTTCTATCTCTTGGACCTGAATGCCTGTTTCCTTCCCTAGATTTGAGAAATTCTCAGCTATGATTTGCTCACATATACTTTGTGGTCCTCTCTCCCTCTCAGCCTCTTCTGGAGCCCCAATTATATTTAAATTCTTCCTTCTCAAGCTATCATTTATTTCCTTAAGCCTTTCCTCATGGTCTCTTAATTGTTTTTCTCTTTTTTCCTCAGTTTCCTTCCTTACCATCAACTTGTCTTTTATGTCACTCAACTCTCTCTTCCACCTCATTAACCCTAGCAGTTAGAACATCCAGTTTGGATTGCATCTCTTTTAATCTGTTTTTAATTTCATCCTGTTTAGATCTCAGTTCTGCTGTAATGAAGTGTCTAGAGGCCTTTATGCCTTTTTCCAGAGCCACCAGTAGCTTTATAATCATGCCTCTGAATTGGCTTTCTGACATCGAATTGAAATCCGCATTCTGTAACTCTGTGGCAGAGAGTACTGTTTCCGGTTCTTTTTTTTTGTGGTGAATTCTTCCTTCTAGTCATTTTGTCCAGTGCAGAGTGGCTGTATGAGCAGGCAGAGTCAAAAATATCAACCACGACTTAAGTAAAATTCACCCTAGATGATTCCAAAGAGGTCAGAGACCAGAAAATGAAAAAGATCAGAAAATAAAACTAAGGACCACTAAAGTGAAAAAAAAAAAAAAAAAAGTAAAAAATAAAAGGCCAAAACCCCAAAGAAAAAGAACAAAGAAAAAAAGAAAAGAGAAGAGAAATAGGGGGGGCTGGGGGCTGAGGGTGGTGAAGAAGTGGTAGTGGAGGGAGAATGTAGTCTACCTGAGGGGTCCTAGAGGGTGATCCTCTTAGTTCTGAATGTATTTTGTTTTGTATGTTAGAAGATGCTCAGTCCCAAATTTGTATAAACCAGCAATACTTATAGAAAGCCCCAACAATGACCACCAAAGCATAAGCAAGATAAAGGAGGGGAGCAGAATGAGAATGAAGAGAATATAATCTCACAGAATGAACCAGCACGGTATTCTACTTGGTTCTGGGTGTATGCTGGTCATGTTTTAGAAGGTATTAACTTCTGCCTTTGTAGAACAAAACAAGGTAGAGAAAACAAAAAACACAAAACAGAAACCTATATTTTGTATATCTCCTAAAATTAAATTGAATATGTTGAAAAGAATCCAGAAGTGAAAAATGTATCTAAGACATGTAATTATAGAAATATGAAGCCCAAAAAGGAAAAAACTTAAAAATGAAGAGTTGATAAAATATTGTAGTTAAGATGGTAAAAGAGAAAAAATATTGGAAACTTTTAGTCTGGTATAAAAACGAGTTGTAATGGAAAAAGGAAAACAAAGGGGTACCTTCTAGTTCTATATACTGTATTCCCTCGATTTTCCCTTGGTCTAGACCTTTCCAGCGCTGCTTGGTCAAGAGCTTGCTCTTCCTTTTACTTCTAGCTGGTCTTCTGGGGGAGGGGCCTGCTGTGCTTATTGTCTGGTGTCTGTGCCTGGGTGGAGATGCCTGCCCCTCACCAGGTGTAGGGCTCAGTATGAGCTGTTTATCCTTGGTTTATCCCTCAGCAAGGCTTTATTCCCTGGTGGCCCCGCCTCTCACAGGCAGAAGGTGAAACGAGGAAAAACAACAATGGTGATGGCCAGATTTCCAGCTCTGGAGTCGAGCTCCCTGCGAGTAATTAATGCAATCTCCCATTCCTCACTGGCGTAGATGCTCCTGGGGCCAGCATGGGTGCACTGCTCTGCACAGCTTGGGGGTGCCCAGTGGCAGGAAAGTTCTCACTGTCCTGTGCATTCCCTGCTTCTGCCTGTCCCAGGGGGAGCACAGGATCACTGGCTTTGTCCGCTTGGGTGCCCTGGTATCTGGGACCCTGTGCCGCTGGACCCGCGCTCCCAGGGTCCACCTCTGCTGAAGGGAATTGGGCATAGCCACCTCTGTCTGGAGCCGGCCCACCGACTGGCTTCTCCTAACTTCCCTGAGGGCTGCAGTGCTCTAGCCCTTTACCGATATTGAATGGAAGTTTGCAGTGCGCTTTACCCCCGGGTGCTCCTCCTCTTATAGTCACTCCAGGAATCTTGAAGCTTCACTGCCCCTCCTGGGAGTTTTTTTTTTTTTTTTTTTAAATAAATTTATTTTTATTGGTGTTCAATTTGTCAACATACAGAATAACACTCAGTGCTCATCCCGTCAAGTGCCCCCCTCAGTGCTCACCACCCAGCCACCCCCACCCCCCCGCCCACCTCCCCTTCCACCACCCCTAGTTCGTTTCCCAGAGTTAGGAGTCTCTCATGTTCTGTCTCCCTTTCTGACTTATTTTTTCTCCTTTCCCCTTTATTCCCTTTCATTATTTTTTATATTCCCCAAACGAATGAGACCATATAATGTTTGTCCTACTCCGATTGACTTGTATCACTCAGCATAATACCCTCCAGTTCCATCCACGTCGAAGCAAATGGTGGGTATTTGTCGTTTCTAATGGCTGAGCAATATTCCATTGTATACATAAACCACATCTTCTTTATCCATTCATCTTTCGATGGACACCGAGGCTCCTTCCACAGTTTGGCTATTGTGGACATTGCTGCTAGAAACATCGGGTGCAGGTGTCCCGGCGTTTCATTGCATCTATATCTTTGTTTTTGGCCACTCTGCACTGAGCAAAATGACTAGAAGGAAAACCTCACCTCAAAAGAAAATCAGAAACAGTCCTCTCTCCCACAGAGTTACAAAATCTGGATTACAATTCAATGTCAGACAGCCAATTCAGAAGCACTATTATATAGCTACTGGTGGCTCTAGAAAAAAGCATAAAGGACTCAAGAGACTTCATGACTGCAGAATTTAGATCTAATCAGGCAGAAATTAAAAATCAATTAAATGAGATGCAATCCAAACTAGAGGTCCTAACGACGAGGGTTAACGAGGTGGAAGAACGAGTGAGTGACATAGAAGACAAGTTGATGGCAAAGAGGGAAACTGAGGATAAAAGAGACACAATTAGGGGATCCCTGGGTGGCGCAGCGGTTTGGCGCCTGCCTTTGGCCCAGGGCGCGATCCTGGAGACCCGGGATCGAATCCCACATCGGGCTCCCGGTGCATGGAGCCTGCTTCTCCCTCTGCCTGTGTCTCTGACTCTCTCTCTCTCTCTGTGACTATCATGAATAAATAAAATCTTAAAAAAAAAAAAAAAAAGAGACACAATTAAAAGATCATGAGGATAGATTAAGGGAAATATGTGACAGCCTGAGGAAGAAAAATTTAATTGGGGTTCCCGAGGGTGCTGAAAGGGCCAGAGGGCCAGAATATGTATTTGAACAAATCACAGCTGAAAACTTTCCTAATCTGGTAAGGGAAACAGGCATTCAGATCCAGGAAATAAGAGAGACCCCCCCCCCCCTAAAATCAATAAAAACCGTTCAATACCTCGACATTTAATAGTGAAACTTGCAAATTCCAAAGATAAAGAGAAGATCCTTAAAGCAGCAAGAGACAAGAGATCCCTAACTTATATGGGGAGGCATATCAGATTAACAGCAGACCCCTCCATAGAGACCTGGCAGGCCAGAAAGGGCTGGCATGATATATTCAGGGTCCTAAATGAGAAAAACATTCAGCCAAGAATACTTTATCCAGCAAGGCTCTCATTCAGAATAGAAGGAGAGAGAAAGAGCTTCCAAGACAGGCAGGAACTGAAAGAATATGTGACCTCCTGGGAGTTTTTAAAGTTCCTGCTTCTCCAGGGCTGGGCTTTCCTCCCCCAAAGTCTCCTCACGGTGTCCCTCCCCTACTTTATTCTTATGTCTCTTCTCTTCTCTTCTCTTCTCTTCTCTTCTCTTCTCTTCTCTTCTCTTCTCTTCTCTTCTCTTCTCTTCTCTTTTCTTTCTTTTCTCTTCTCTTCTCTTCTCTTCTCTTCTCTTCTCTTCTCTTCTCTTCTCTTCTCTTCTCTTCTCTTCTCTTCTCTTCTCTTCTCTTTCTTTTCTTATTCCTTCCTTTCCTTCCTTCGAAAACTTTTCTCTATAGCATTCCAGCTGTATCTCTTTAAATCTCAGGTCAAATTTGTAGGTGTTGAGGATGTTTTGAAAGTTATCTAGGTAAGTTGGTGGCACCAGGTTTGTTGAGGACCCCTTACCATCTTACCCTTCCTCCTCAACAATGACTTTTTTTTTAAGAGTCCAGGCCAGTTATCTTGTAGAATGTCCCATAGTCTGGGTCATCTCCTCTGATTAGTCTTAAGATTAAGTTATCCTTAGGGAAGAATCCTTGCAGTTGATGTATATAGCCAGGCAGATTATATATTTTGATTGTGCCTTAGAGGTTTTAGATATTGAAGCTTGCATCATGCTCCTTTATGATTCTGATTTAATTAGTCTGGGGTAGATTGGACTTTGGTTTCATTGATCTGGGCTTTCTGACAGCCGGTTCTTGTGGGGATCAAATTTGACCAGACTTATTTGATGATTAAGGCTAGAGAGGAGACCCTCTCCTTTCTCCCTGGCTGTATGTTCTAATTTCTTACATTGTCATTGGGGGAAGACTTCTGGGCTCCTCGCTAGCCCTGTTTGGATTTTGCCCATTAGCACTCATCTTTTTATCATTGTATACTTTCAGGAAATAACTTACCCAGTTACCACCACAGGAAACATATTTCCTAATTGGCTTGCTATCTTGTTTGCCTTTCATGGCCAAGATAGTGAGTCTCGAGCAAGAATCTCTTCTTTTTAGAGCATCGTTTTTTCCATGAGTCTTAAATAATTAAAATGCTCTAATTACAAATTCTGTTATGAGACAAATTCTAATTAGAGAAATTCTTCTCATTGGGGTTGTGTTAAATAAGTGTTTGTTATATTTAAATCAGAAGTTTCTTATTTGTGTGAGAAATAGAAAGGTCTGAATTATTGCTTATGTATATCCTTGCCCTTGAAGTGTGGCTCACAGAACAGCAACAGCATGAGCTAATCTTTAACATGAAATGATTGGTTTGGCTTTAACACACGTTTCTTCCCTTTCTTGTCTGTCACTTTTGGCCTAACTCTGGTCCTCTCTCTAATACAGCTAGTATCTTTCAACATGATATTGTTAGTTTATACTATTCTCCATTTCCATACTGTTAGTCCTCTAATCTTGGTTTTTGTCTTATTCTCTTTTTTGTGATAGAAATGTGGAGTGGTTAAAAGAACACACAAGGTCAATTTCTGGTACTGCCTGTTGTGGATCACCTAGAACATTGGGTCAGAACATTAACTTGTCACACAGAACTCTACCCAAACCTACCAGGTTCACAGGTTTTGACCTGGGTGTGCCTTATTCAGATGCTATAGAGCATTGTTTGGGACGTTTCTTCTGGTTCCTTTTGTGAGAATTTATATAATCCCATTCTTTAGTGAGCTTCTCTGTCCAGAATTCTGGAATAGCACAGAGGTCCGGGTTATCTGAAGGGCTCTCATACTTTGACTTTTACCTAGAGTTTGTTAAAGTGCAAATTGCCTGACCCACCCCCTGACTTTCTGATTTAGGAAGTGTGGATTGTTGCTGACAGTTTGTTTTTGACAAATTTCCAGATGAAGCTAATACTGCTGGTCTGGAGCCACACTTTGAAAACAGCTGTATTAGAGTGGGGAAAAAGGTTATTGTGGAATAATTATTGGCAGCTGGAAATTTTATCAAAAATTGAAAACATCTGCTTTGATAACGGGCACAAAGCTATTTTGATGGTTATTTCCAAAGCAGTTAAGATTTGAAATAGCCTTCATCACCATTTAAACTATAGTTCCTCAGTTTTGTTAGTTACATTTTATTTTGTACTTTTGTTTTTCCTCCCACTGAGTAAATTGCTTTTGCACAGAACAGTAATGATTAGCACCAGAACTACATTAAAATATTGTTGAGAGCAACCAGAGATAGGCATTGATTTGACAAATTTAGATTTTGGAAAATTGGATGTGTTTTAAAACCCTTTCAAGTTTATTCATTTTCAAAATGTATCAGAGGCTCCTGCTCCTCTTAAGTCATCTAAGTCAATATGACTTCAGAAGGAGGCCATGTGACTAGAAACAGCAGCTGGGAAGGTGCACCTTCTCCTCAGAAAGCCTAGATGTACAACCTGACGTCTAAACGGCTACTGTTTTTCAGTTACTAAGACAAAATATGTATGACTTAATGTCCTTGTAAAGGGACTCAGTTCTTTTGGAAATGCGATTAAAAACATGTATTATGCACAAAAATATTTGTATCCTGTGACTCAGTAATCTCATGTCTAGGACTCTGTCAACTCTAAAGAAATTTCTAAGTATGAAAAAAACTTGTATGTATGGTGTTACTTATAGGTTGCAAAAGCCGTCCAAATGTCCAGCAATAAGGAATAGCTTAAGTAAACATGCCAGATTGACTTGGTATATTGAAGATTATTTCCTATTCAGGATGCTTAATGTGTAACAATATGGAAAAATCATTGTGATAAAGTGGTGGGGGAAGCAAGGATATTGTTCTAAAATTGCTAATATTCGTTAGGTATAGCTGCTCTATATCTATGGGCATTTGAGAAGGTCTACGGAAAAAAATGCCACAGCATGGTTGGGTTGGGATGGCGAGATTTTGTGATTATTTCCTTTTTCTCTCACAAGTTTTCTGTAATGTTCTTTGTATTATTTTTAAAAATCTGTTTCTTCACTACTCATTACTCTTCTTGCCAAGAAATTAAAAAATTGGTATAGTGTTTGTAATTGTCAAAAACAAACATCAGCTTTTAGCATCAAGCTGGTTTTCCTTCTCAACACATATCTCTTTGTTCATTTAGAGTGAACTTGAGTCTTTAGCAGGTTTTGCAAACTTTTAGGTAGATATAATTACATGATTAACCACCATGTAATCTTACTGTTCTAGTAAACAAGTGTTTTTAGAAATGCTGAGAGGGCTGATAGGTTATATGGACCTTTTAAAAAAAAAGTTAACTTGTTTTCTCTTTTCCAATAGATTAATGTTTTGTCTTTTTGATCTCTGTAGTGCAATTAAAATGAGGCCAAAGGAAGGAGAGACGTATTTTGATGTCGTGGTTGTCATTGACCCTGTCACCAGAGAAGCACAGAGACTTGCCCCATTGCTCTTGGTAGGCATACCCTAAATGGCAGTTCACATTTCTTGGTCCCAGGCCCTGTGACTCTCTGAGTGTCATTGTTCCCCTGGTTATCTTCAGAGAGCATTGGAAAATGTTACAGGGCATCTTGGCAAAGCACAAATGTCTTCATAAAGATTGATAATGGCTCTGCAAACAGCCTTATAACCTTGAAAGTTGGCACAAGTTTGGTTGGTTTCCTCATGTAATTTTTTAAAAATGTCCTATTTAGAGCAAGGTCTCTCTCTCTCTCTCTCTCTCTCTCTTTTTTTTTTTTTAAGATTTTATTTATCTATTCATGAGAGACAGAGAAAGGCAGAGACATAGAGGGAGAAGTAGGCTCCCCGGGGGGAACCAGATGTGGGACTCGATCCCCAGACCCGGGATCATGCCCTGAGCCAAAGGCTCAACCTCTGAGCCACTCAGGCGTCCCTAGAGCAAGATGTCTTTTAATTAAATTGATTTGGGGCAGCCCGGGTGGCTCAGCGGTTTAGCGCCGCCTTCAGCCTAAGGCCTGATCCTGGAGACCCAGGATCGGGTCCCAGGTCGGGCTCCCTGCGTGGAGCCTGCTTCTCCCTCTGCCTGTGTCTCTGCCCTTCTCTCTCTCTGTGTCTCTCATGAATAAATAAGTAAAATCTTAAAAAAAAATAATTAAATTGATTTTTGCCATATTTTGATTTATAATGAATAAGAGTTAAAAAGGGTAAAATAATTTTACTTTATCATTTTCCTTTTTAAAAACTAGCATTTTTTAGATTAGCATGTCTTGTAGATTTGTATATTACAATTTTAAGAAAATCTAAGAACTCTGCCAAAAAGACAGTTGCCTCAACATCTTTTTTTTTGAGTTGTATTTCTTTTTTGAGGTGACATTTAATTGACATATAATCAACTAACCTTTTGGTGGGTGTGTGTATATAAGGTTTTTTCCTACTATAGTATATAGACCATACTGATGAACCTTTAAAATTTTCCTTGTATAGACAGCTCTCCCATTATCCATCAGTTGCTTCATTACATGAGGGGGAGCAGTGATTTGCAGTAGCCCATTTGCCATGCTTTTGCCAAGTGATAAGTGTTTGTGATTTAGATTGTGTGCCAGAGTTGTGATTTTCAGAAATTTCTCCAGTACAGATTTTATGGCTTTTATTACCTTTCTGTGTTTCTTGAGATATTAAGAGGTGTTAACTTAGTGTCAGAGTGGATGTTTCTGAAGAGAATATATAAATATTTTGCCTCAAATATCAGTCACTTTCTATGTAGGAAAATTTTATGTTTTGTCCCTGGCTTACTCTTTTAGGTTTTAACCCAGCTGATCAACATGAATCTAAGAGTGTTTATGAACTGCCAATCTAAACTTTCTGACATGCCTTTAAAAAGGTAAAACAAACTGTTTAAGAAAATCAATTGAAAATGTGGTATCTGAAAGGTGATATTAAATGTTAAAGTTCAAATGGGTTTATAGGTGGACTTCATGTTTGAAAAGATTGTTAACTGTATGTTCAGTTTTGCTCAATTTCTGCTCTCATTCACAGTTCTAAGAACTTAGTGTGGGCATGGAAGCATTTAAGTGGCATTAACTCAGGTTACTTGAGCCTGCCTGCCTCTCTCCCTCCCTCCCTTGGAATTACATAGTTCTTTAATTTTAGAGTATTTGGATCAATGTAGCTATTAAATTTACCTAGTTAAAAAAATGTGCTGTGGTACAGAAAGAAACTTGTCTGTTCCTTTTTATCTTAAAAGTGGAGCAGTTATTTCAAGTTGGAGTATATTTGTCAGAGGAAACTCATTTGCATGTATCTTGAGAAGGAGAGCAGGCTTAGCTCTATGTTGTCTGAACCTTGGAATGGTCATTTATGGAGAAAGTTATATAAAAAGATGTTAATAGTAATAGGGTAGCCATCTGCTGGGTCTGTGGGAAATTCCTGATGTGCAAATGTGCTTTGTTTGTGGGTTTGTTTGTTTTTTTTTTTTTTAATTTTTATTTATTTACTTGAAAGAAAAAGAGAGAGCACAAGCCAGGAGGCGAGTTCAGAGGGAGAGAGGGAGAGAGATAGACTCCCTGCTGAGCAGGGCTCTACCCCAGGACCCTGGGGTCACGACCTGAACCGAAGGCAGATGCTTACCAACTGAGCCTCCCAGGCGCCCCTGTATGTGCCATGTTTTAGAAGTTAGATTCTAAGTGAACTCAAACACCGTTTGAAAGTGACTAAACCATTCTCAACCTCCACCATTGTCCTTGAGTAGGAGAAATGTTTAAACTACTGCATGTAGTGTTTTCAGGGCTCACCTGAGAACCATTTAGGACTTTGTGTTTAAGAGAAAAATAAGTTTCTCTTACTGATGGGAGGCATGTGTTCAGGAAATCTTGTGACTCCAAACAACAGCCACCCTTACCAGTATCAGAAAGAATGACCTCTCCTCTCAATTCTGTTCCTCCTGCTCTTGCATCTGCAACAGCCACAGGAGGCATAATTAGGTCAAGAGATGGTATTGGATACACTTTTCCCAGTCTGGGAGGATACCCTTGCAAATCTAGTTTGTTTTATTTTAAACTAGCTAGTTACCTGTGTGAATGCCTGTGAACTTAAAGACTATGGGAGTACTAAAAAGACTCACTTTTTTTTTTTTTTTTTTTTAATTTCAGCTTTTACAGATATGTCTTAGAACCAGAGATTTCTTTCACTCCAGACAATAGCTTTGCTAAGGGTCCAATAGCAAAATTTTTGGATATGCCACAGTCTCCTCTTTTCACCCTGAATTTGAACACACCGGAGAGTTGGATGGTGGAGTCTGTCAGAACACCGTATGATCTTGATAATATTTATTTAGAAGAGGTAAGAATGTCATTGCTCCTACGTATGTAATCTTGTGTTGTAAAACTGTTTAAGATGGAGTGGTGGTAGTTTCTGACTGAACAGAGATGTCTGTTATCACTTATAATTGTATTATTAAAAAATAATAGCTTCATTGAGATCTATTTCACATACCATAAAATTCACTCTTTTAAAGTATACAATTCAGTAGTTTTAGTATATTCACAAAATTGTTCAGCCATTACCACTACTTAGAAACCATACCCATTAGCAGTCATTCCCCATGACCCCTGGCAACCACTATTCTACATTCTGCCTCTGTGGATTTGCCTGTTCTAACATTTGATCTAAAGAGAATCATATATTTTTGTGACTGGCTTCTTTCACCTAAATTATTAGTTTTAAGGTTTGTCTATGTTGTAGCATGTATTAGTATTTAATTCTTTTTTATTGCCAGGTAATATTTTATTGTATAGATATATCACATTCTGTTTATCCATTCATTGATAGACATTTGGGTTGTTTCTACTTTTTGCCTATTATAAATAATGCTGCTGTGAATATTCATGTCCAAGTTTTTGTAGATGTGCTTTTATTTCTCTTGGAATTGGTGGATCATACAGTAATTCTTTGTTTAATTAATTGAGGGCCTGCCAAACTTTTCCAGGGTGAGTGCACCATTTTCCCATTCCTGCCTATGATGTTGAGCATTTTTTTCAAGTGTTTATTGGCTGTATATTCTCTTTGGGGGAGAAATGTCTGTTCAGTTCCTTTGCCTATTTTAAAATTTTTCCTTGTCTTTTTATTGTGGAATTGTAAGAGTTCTTTGTATATTCTGGATGCAAATCCCTTATCAAATACACGATTGGTAAATAATTTCTCTTTTTTTAAATAATTTCTTTCATTCTGTTAGCTGTCTTTTACTTTCTAGATAATGTTCTTTGAAGCACAAATGTTTCTAATCTTGATGAAAGCTGTTTTGTTTTTAAGATTTTATTTATTTATTTATTTATTTATGAGAGAGAGAGAGAGAGCGAGAAAGAAAGGCAGAGACATAGGCAGAGGGAGAAGTAGACTCCATGCAGGAAGCATGATATGGTACTCAATCCCGGGACTCCGGGATCATGCCCTGACCCAAAGGCAGATGCTCAGTCGCTGAGCCAACCAGGTGTCCCTGTTTTTTTTTTGTTGTTACCTGTGCTTTTGGTTGTATACCTGAGAAATCAGTGTTTAATCATAGGTCACGAAGATTTACTCCTAGAAGACTTTCAAAGTTTTAAACTCTTCCAATTAGGTCTTTTATTCATTTTGAGTTTTTTGTATTTGGTATGAGGTATTATTACACCTTTCTTTGCATGTGAATATCCGTTTGTCACAGTACTATTTGTTGAAAATACTATTCTTTCCCCATTGAATGATCTTGGTACTACCTTTGTCAAAGATCTGTTAAACCTACATGAATTTAATTCTAGACTCTCAGATCTATTCTCTTTTTTTTAATTTTTTTTTTTTTAGTTTTTATTTATTTATGATAGTCACAGAGAGAGAGAGAGGCAGAGACACAGGCAGAGGGAGAAGCAGGCTCCATGCACTGGGAGCCCGATGTGAGATTCTATCCCAGGTCTCCAGGATCGCGCCCTGGGCCAAAGGCAGGCGCCAAACCGCTGCGCCACCCAGGGATCCCTAGATCTATTCTCTTGATCTGTGTCTGTCCTTAGACCACACTTGTCTTACTGTAGCTTTGTTGTGAGTTTTGAAACTGGTGAGTTTTCCAATTTTATTCTTATTTTTTTGGGATAGTTTTGGCTATTTTGGTTTCTTTGTATTTTGGAATCAGCTTATTAATAGCTGTAGGAAAGGCTGCTGAGATTTTGTTAGAGATTACATTAAATCCCTAGATCAGTTTGAAGAATATTGCCATCTTAACATTAAGTGTTCTGACCCATGAACATGGGATGCCTTTCCATTTATTTGAGTCTTTAATTTCTTTCAGAAATGTTTTATAGGTCTTAGTATACAAGCTTATAAAAGATCATGTCATCTGCAGATAGAGGTAGTTTTATTTCTTCAAACCAAATATCTTTTATTTAATTTTCTTACCTATTTGGGAAAATTTTAAATTACCAATTAATTCCTTTATTATGGATTTGTTTAGATTTTCTATCTCAAGTCAGTTTCTGGAGTTTGTGTCTCAGGAATTTATCCATTTTATCTAGATTATAATTGGTCTGTAGTTATAGCATTTTTCTACAGTCTTTTAAATTTAAGCTTAATAGTGATGTGTCTTTTTCCCTTGCTGATTTCAGTGAGTTGGCTCTTCTCTCTTTTTTTTTGTGGTCACTCCAATTAAAAGTTTGTCAGTTTGTTGATATTTTTGAAGAACCAGCTTTTGGCTTCATTGATCTTTTTTTCTCTGTTTTTCTGTTCTTTATTTCATTTATGTTCATATAACTATTTTGAGTGTCTAAGGTAAGTGGTCCTTTCCCTCAGTCCACTTTCAAAGATCGAGAGTTCACAAGTGTAGTTTCACTGATGTCTCTTTACAGCCCTCACTCTCTGTACCTGGCTCAGAGTGTATTAACAAAAGAATTAAAACACATGGTCTTTACTTACAAGGAGCTAATGGCATCTCAGAGCCTTCTTCCTTTTAAGATAACTGTCTCTGTGTCTGTCCTAAAGATCTCTTCCTAGAGTTGAAGCCTGTTTCCTGGCTCCTCTTCTTAGGAATTGGGAGATCAGGAACTTGAAGATAGTTATTAAAGGACTCCTCAGCCTTCTTTTCATTAGGGTAAAGAAGAATCCCACAGGTGCTAATAAGTGAGGGGAGAGTGTGTGTACACACTTGCCTTATTTCCCACCTCAAACCTGTCTACCATATTTGTAACAAATGGGAAATACAGTCTTTGCCCTTGAAGAACCAACTTTTGGCGAGGAGATTGTACAATGGCCACAGAAAGCACTAAAGAGCAGTGCAAGAAGGCACAGAACAGATGCAGAGCAGCTCTCTTCCATATCCTTAGAGTTTTTGCTGCTATTTCCTGGGCTTTCTCTGTATCTGCTGAAAACAGAGCATGGGACTTGGTGAGCTTGTGGAGGTTTACCCCTTAGCTTTCATTATTATGCTTTTGGAATTTAGTGTTGCAGTAACACATTAAGCTCCAAATGGTGCATTATTAGCATTAGGTAGAATTACAGAGCCAAGCGTGAACTAGCCTGGGATAAAAACCCTTTAATTAACAAAAGCCAAGCTGCCCCAAGACCTTGCAATTATATTGTATTTTCTGCAAGGAATCAGTAATAATTTAGGCAATTGATGTAGAATATGAATGGTTTTATGTCATGGAGCTATGATACATTTTAGATATTTGCATTTAGAACAGCATTAGTATTTTCAGCTATATCCTGTAGGCCAAGATGAATTTACAGTTTTCTCTGCTGTTCTCATTGTTATCTTCCTTATTCTTTAGCTTTTAGATCTATTTGTTCTTTTGACAGTGTATTTTACGTACTTTTCCCCATACTACTTCCTAGATGATAATGTGATCTTTTCATCTGTACAGAACCTCCTTATTGTATTCTTTTTTTCCTGATTCTTTTCCCAACCCATCTGAGTTTTGAGAATTGTATATGGTTGTTAACCACCAGCATAATCAAGATACAGAGCATTTCCATCACCCCAGAAAGTTCTCTTGTGCCCCTTTACAGGCATTCCCCTCCCCTTTCTGTCACTATAGTTTTGCTTTTCCTTAAATTTCTTAGAAATATGGCCATACAGCATATAGTCTTTTATGTCTGGCTTTGTTCACTTTGCACAATGTGTTTGAAATCCCATGTTATTACATGTCTCAACAGTTTGTTTCTTTTTAAGATTTTATTTATTTATTCATGAGAGACACATGAGAGAGAGGCAGAGGGAGAAGCAGGCTCCCTGTGGGAGCCCAATGCGAGACTCAATCCCAGGACCCTGGGATCATGACCTGAGCCAAAGGCAGATGCTCAACCACTGAGCTACCCATGTGCCCATAACAGTTTGGGTTTTTTTATTGGTGAGTAATTTTCAAGTGATTTAATTCTGCTGTTGCAGGTGGATAGTGTGGTGGCTGCTGAGTATGAGCTGGAGTACCTCTTACTAGAAGGTCACTGCTACGACATCACCACAGGCCAGCCCCCACGAGGACTGCAGTTTACATTAGGAACTTCAGCCAACCCAGTCATTGTGGATACCATTGTTATGGCCAATCTGGTAAATAAGCAGTACATCACGTGGTGGTATTGAGTCATATTAATTTGGACACTACGATTTATGATGAAGGAGTTTGTAATGTGAACATGAGGGAGATTAAAATCCATGTTCGACTGAATTTGGTCAATATAAAAATTATAAGTTAACCTTGTAGGTCAGAATTACATGTCAGCCTAAAAAAAAATGCTAGAATATTCTTAATATTCTTTTCTAAGTAAAGTGGCCCCTGCAAATAAATTGCTTATGAGCTTGTAGGTCAGAATTACATGTCAGCCTAAAAAAAATGCTAGAATATTCTTAATATTCTTTTCTAAGTAAACTGGCCCCTGCAAATAAATTGCTTATGAGCTGACAGTGTTTTTCTTGGCTTTGAAGGTTTGTAGCTTATTCACACATGACACATTGATCCTTCACTCACAGATCAAGAACCCCCTTCTTGGCTTCACTGGCCTGTATTTTGCTAGTGTTTCTAATGTGTAGGGTTTTGTTTGTTTGTGTGTTGTTTTTTTAAAGAATTGCACCGAAATTATAACTATCCCTCGAAAACAGTATTTTGATATTTCAAAGAGAACTAAAATTTGTCTTTCTTCTTGCTGTAGGGCTACTTTCAGTTAAAAGCCAACCCGGGTGCTTGGATTCTCAGACTAAGGAAGGGTCGTTCTGAAGATATTTATAGAATCTACAGGTAGGATTAAGTGATGTAAGTGCTGTTTTTCCAGAACACTTTGTAAAGAATCAGCTTGAATTGAGTACTACACTGACAGCTAGGGAATAAGGATTTAATTTATGTATGATGAAACAGTGCTATTCTAGAAAATTGAGTATAGAAGAACTGTCAGGGTATGATAGGGCAATAACTGGTGTTAAATACTAGGAAGTATAGTCAAATTTCACTCTTTAGTCTTTCCTTTGTGCTAATAGCATCTTTGAATCAGATCATTTTCTCACTGCAATGAAAACCATAGGCAGATGAAAAATCGAGTCATTTCAAGAAAGGAAAGAAAAAATGAATAACAGATTTTTCTACCTAGACAGTGTATTTCTGGACCCTGGGTGAATTGCAGATACACAATAAGTATAAGCTTTGGCCATGAAATCTGTAGTACTGGCCCTGGCTTTCCCAGGCTGTGGGAGTATGGAAGTATGTCAGAGCATTTCGTTGGTTAAGGGTTTTTGCCTTGAGATTTGCTCTGACTGCCTATTAGTTTAAAAAAATTATACTGCCTTTTAAAAGGTATAATCTAAATTCTGCTTAACACAATTTAATTTTAAGCTATGTGAAGAGAGTTCATGTCTATTTTTAGGAAGTGATTCCCATTACAGTGTATTTAAAATATTCTCTTGTGTCATCTTACTTCTATAGGATCTTTAGAGCAGTGTGGATTTTTGAACCTGTATTATAATAACAGATTCATTGTAAATACCAGGTTTTCTTCCAAATAATGTTTTCCAAATATTGTTTTGTAGAATTTAATCCCATCGTTAGAAGTTTTACTTGTTCTTCTTCTAAACTTTGTCCCTTTGTTTTCCTGGCTACTCTTTGCCTTCCCTAGCAGTGGGGAGTCCTCCTTTCTTCCTACTGTCTAGGGCTCTCTTTATCTTGGATATTCTCAGACTCTGGAGTATTTAATGTTCCCCCATTAGGAGTATTTCATGTTCCCCCATTAGAAACTTACCTTGCCTGAGAACTCTGCTCTCTGCTGGATTACAGTGAATGAATACAGTGAGTTCATATTTTGTTGTGGCTTTCTGCACTTAACACCTTGAAAATTGGTGCTTGGAAATTTTAGGCATTGCAGTTGATTGGGGATATCTTGTTTTTAATTATAAATATTTCTTCCTCTGCCGAAGCTCTGCCTGCAAATAGAGCTTATTATAGTTCTTTCTCCAGAACATGGGCACCAGATTGAGTACAGGGCCTACAGTTGGCTGGTTGTGTGCCTCTAGGCAAAAGGATAGAGTAGATAGATGCCTGTACAGAACTCTGAAGTAGAGTCATGCTTTATTTGTCCATGAAGGAGTAGAGTAATATGTTTCTAGTGATGGTTAAGAGTGGCTCATGCCCCTGGGCACTCCTTTATTGCTGGTACTGAGCTTGGCTCAGACTTTGTGAATATAGGCCTTGATTAAGTGCTCATCATGAGCTTGCCAGCACTGGCAGCTTTTCACTCTGTGAAAGGTAATTTAAAGAGGAGACTCAAGAAGGAGGTTTGGGTTGTGACTGATTAGAATGCTCAATGTTTGAAGGATAGAGATTCTGACAAAGTGCTTCTGTGTAGCTTGAAGGGGCTTCCTACAGGTTGTGAGGAAATAATTTGTTCTGGAAAACTCCTTTATGATAAAGATGATGGACAAATATGGCAGATTGATGTCAGACCACTTACTGCATTTTGAGAATTGTAATTTGTAATGTCTGTCTTACTCTTTCCCTTTCTTTTCTTTCTAAGCCATGATGGCACAGATTCTCCTCCTGATGCTGATGAAGTTGTTGTTGTCCTCAACAACTTCAAGAGCAAAATTATTAAAGTGAAGGTGAGTTTGGTAATGCTAAGGCAGCCACTCTTTTATAGTGGGTAAAGGTGGCGATATTCTGGCATTCAATAGCTCTTACCTAGAAATAGATGGATGTGTTAACTGATAATGCTATCACCATGGTCATCGTTTTACAATATATATGCATATCAAATCATCACATTGTACACCTTCAATTTATATAATATTGTTTGTCAATTTTATGCCAGTAAAGCTGATGGGGGAAAAATCCAGCTTAAAACTTTAATTCACCTTTGGAGTTTTATAGTGTTTATAGGAATGCCCTTTTTTTTTTTTTTTTCCCCCTGAGAGAGAGCATATGCAGGGTAGGGTGGTGGGGATGGGGAGAGGGAGAGAGAGAGAGAGAATCCTAAGTAGGCCCCATGCCCAGTGTGGAGACCAATGTGAGGCTCAATCTCACAATCCTGAGATCATGATCTGAGCCAAAATCAAGAGTCAGACACTTAGCCAGCTGAGCCACCCAGGTGCTCCAGAATACTTCTTTAAATGTAAAATGTCTTGGGCAGCCCCGGTGACGCAGCGGTTTAGCGCCGCCTGCAGCCCGGGGTGTGATCCTGGAGACCCAGGATCGAGTCCCACATCGGGCTCCCTGCATGGAGCCTGCTTCTCCCTCTGCCTGTGTCTCTGCCTCTCTCTTTGCTCTCTCTGAATGAATAAATAAATAAATCTTTTAAAAAAAATAAAAATAAAAAAAAATAAATGTAAAATGTCTTTTGTAAATATACATTTGTGGCTTTCTTCAACTGAGAGATGGCACCTTTTGGGAAATCTCAGTGAGAAATATCAGTCTCATTTTACATAAAGTGTTTTCCTAGATATGATTTTGCTTACATAGCCATAGTTCACATTATTGTTCATGACTGTTCTCAAAAAATTGAGAAGAAAATTTCAATGACAGTAATAAGTGGTAGCCCTCTTTCATTTCTTTTCACTTAGAATTTTGAAGTTCTTAGTGCCTTAAATTCAAGTAAAAGGTATTATGGAATAAATAATCATTATACACAGTAAAATGTAAGGCAGACCATACACGGTGGAGCAGAAAACTGGTCTCTGCTGGTGAGAAGATTGAACCTGTCTTTATCCTGGTAAATCCTGAAAACAGGATTTGTTTGTGACATGAAGTGACTTCTTCCTGACCATGCTAATGCCAACTGCACTCTTCCTCTGCAGCCAGCTGTCAGCTTGGTGAATGAGGCTTCTAATTTTGCTCAGATTCTGTTTCCTACACAGTAGAATTTGAGGTTCTGTGACCATTTTTCAGAGTAAAAACAAATTAAAAGAGGTTGCTGTCTCGTCACCTGAGGCTTTGGTATGATATGTTGAAGATGGTTCTGTTGAATTCATCTGTACTCCAGGTGGGTTGTCTGCTTGTGGGAGAATTCATTCCCTGTTGTTGATGGCACTCCTCGCATATGGTTGCAGGTTCAGAAAAAGGCAGACATGGTGAATGAAGACTTGCTGAGTGATGGAACTATTGAGAATGAATCTGGATTTTGGGACTCCTTCAAATGGTAAATTGGCATCATTTAATGAAGTAAGATAAAGTAAGATTTTTTAAGGAAAGACTGAGATATGACACCATCCCTCCCTTCTTTTGAGTATAAGATCCCATCTGAGAAGAAATGTGTGGGAAATATCAGAAAGGGAGACAACATAAAGACTCCTAGCTCTGGGAAACGAACCAGGGGTGGTGGAAGGGGAGGAGGGCGGGGGGTGGGGGTGAACGGGTGACGGGCACTGGGGGGGGCACTTGATGGGATGAGCACTGGGTGTTATTCTGTATGTTGGTAAATTGAACACCAATAAAAAAAAAAATTTATTATTAAAAAAAAAAAAAAGAATCCCATCTGGGCCTTTCAGCGTCTACACTCTGCCACCAAATCTTCTGCTTCTCTTTAGAGTAGATGTGTGTTTTCCACTGACAAAGTGAAGGAGGCTAATGTCCCCTTGTGGGGAAGTTACTTCCTCCTGCCTCTCGTTGCGTTGTGCCTGTCCTTCCATTGAGCAGATCACATTCTGTGGAATCGCCTGTGTTCAGTCTGTCCCTGAAGCTACGTGGTAGCCTGCAGGCAGCATCCATCTCTTTACCCTGTGGTGGCTTCGTTGCCTTATGCCCTCTCCGGGTGCCAGCAGATGCTTCACTGGCTCCTCCTGCACCCCCACCCCCCCAGGGAAGGAACTGGAATGGAAAACACCATCTCTGTAGCTCTTCTCTTAAAGGGCTATGTTTCTGTACTAGCATTTCAAGTGTTCTTGTTTTTACCTTTATTATTATAGGGGCTTTACAGGAGGACAGAAGACTGAGGAAGTGAAACAAGATAAAGATGACATAATTAATATTTTCTCTGTGGCATCTGGTCATCTCTATGAGAGATTTCTTCGGTTAGTCATGTTGATTATTTCAGTATATACCAATGAGTTTGTCACAATATTCTTATTTAGAGAATGTTTTATGGGATTCTGTCTGTTAACGTTTCTGTGTATCTGAAGCACTCTGAAGATTGTGAATATATCATTGTATTGTTTTGATCTGGTAGTCTCATAAAGTCTGGCTGTATCATAAATGCATCTTTGTGGATATTACAAGACTATAAACGTTTAATACCACTATGCACACATTATAAATAATTGGCCCCCAAGCATTGCTTAAGCCAGAAATTAGGAGGTTAACACAGAGAGTAGAAGTAGAATAGGGCCTCCAAAGATGCAGAACACCTTTGTTTTATAGACCTATTCAGAGGGTAAAGGGAGGCCTGAGGTCACCCAGCTAGAGCCACAGGGAAGTCACAGCCTTGGGCTGGTTGATGCAGTGGTGGCCAGGGGAAGGCTTGGCTGTGAATATGCTCCTTTACTTGAGGGAGTTTCCTAATGCTAGGGTTCACTTTACTTTTAACTTTCTGTGACAAATCTACTATGGAAAAGAATTAAACTATCATGTTAATCAGATTCAGCCCTCCTATTTCCAAGAAATAACTGACCTAAAATAGTTATGTCAAGTGTTAGTAATAATTTAATTAAGTTCCTTGACTCAGTTTGTTTTTGTCTGTTTTCAAAGTAGGAAATCATGACGCTGTTGCCATTTGCCCAGCCACACAGAGCTGCTGCCATTTGCCACCCCCGTCCTCTCCCTGTTCTCTTTCCTGGCGGGGTCTCTAATAGAGGCTGTGGGGGGCATGCAGCCACACAGAGCTGCTGTGACCTTACAGGTTTTCTTTTCAGAGTCCTGTAGTGAGTTTACCACAAACTTTGTTACTTATTTGTACCATAATTAAGACAGCAGTTCATGAAGCAAGTATATTTAAAGAATGTAACATGATTAAAACATTTGTCTTTATCAGATATATTTTTATGGGTGAGAAATACTCTTTCTTTTCCATCCATTGATAACCTTATAATAGCTGCAGTTTTCCATTTTCCATTAGTAAAGGTCTCTCTTTGCCATCAGTCTGCTCTGCCATGGAGAACACTTAATGGTTTCATGATTAACTCTACTTGATTTTGTTGACATTAAAAAGCATTGAAAGGTTATTATTACATTTGCTTTTGTTTGACAGTATAATGATGCTATCAGTACTGAAGAATACTAAGACTCCTGTGAAATTCTGGTTCTTGAAGAATTATTTGTCTCCCACATTTAAGGTTTGTTTCTCAGGGGGAAGGAGAAGATTCTTGTTAAGGAGATATGAATGGAATAATATACTTTTTACTGCTTCTATGTTATTTGTATGATTAAAAAATTTTCCTTTTGATTAGGTTTCCTTAATTCAGTTGCATATATTTTTAAAATTATTTATCTTAAGTGATCTCTGCATCTAAAGTGGGGCTCGAACTGGTGATCCTAAGGTCAAGAGTCACACACACTTCCGACTAAGCCAGTCAGGCACCCCCAGTTGCATATTTCTGTGTTCATTGCAGACTGGATTATTTTGGAGGAATAGTTGTTATGATACCAAGCACAAAATTCTGACCTTTTTGAAGCTTGGATAACATTGGAGGAGAATCTTTTGTGTTGATGAAATAACATTCTCTTCCTCTGAGCACATACATTATAAAGCACAATTAAGAAAGCATAGTGCTGGTTTCCAGTGAGGAGGATGATTCATTCTATCATGAGCAATTAACTACCCAGTGGTCTCTGGAAGTAATGTTCCCTATGTGCAAAATGAAAACAAGACTTTGAAAAGTTTTCTGCTTTATTTATATTAGTTAGTATTTGTTATCTAAATTGATTTATATATATCTTTTGGTTGTTATTGTTCTATAGAATTTGCTGAACAACTTTTAATGTATTCAGCAGTATCTTTCCTAGATAGGCAATTCACTTCTGATCCTCTGAAGGTACTTACATTTAGGATCTGAAAGACTTAACATAAATTTGTTCAGAATATTTGGATTGGCCATGTTATTTCCTGGGTTAGGCATAGGTATGAGAAAGGCTTTAAATCAATCCCAAACAATGTTTTACTGAAATCATGTTTTGACAGTTTTTTCCCATAAAACACACATATAAACACAAAAGCCCTTCATTGAAAGATTTGTCATTTCATGTGGTAATCAGAAGTCATAAAGAAATGGGGGTTTGGCACATTATTCTGTATTCTTTTATGTAGTCGTAGGTAAGTCAGGGTCAGATTTCTGTATTAGACTGCTCTTATGGTAAATGTGTTTTACTTGTACCATAATCATGATGACTGATTTACATTATACAGTTGATTTTCTTCATCAAAATAAATGGTGGTTTGTTGTTTCCTATGTCCAAAAATAGGAGTTCATACCTTATATGGCAAATGAATACAATTTCCAATATGAACTTGTTCAGTACAAATGGCCCCGGTGGCTTCATCAACAGACTGAGAAACAGCGCATCATCTGGGGTTATAAGATCCTCTTCCTGGATGTGCTCTTCCCACTAGTTGTTGACAAATTCCTGTTTGTGGATGCTGATCAGGTAAGCTCTCTTACAAGCCAGATTTAAACAGCTTGCATTAAGGGCATTAGACTTCCTTTTCATTTTTTAAATGATTTTTTCTTTGTTTAAGATTTTATTTATTTACAAGAGACACAGAAAGAGAGAGGCAGAGACACAGGCAGAGGGAGAGGCAGGCTCCCTCTGGGGAGCCTGATGTGGGACTTGATCCCAGGACCCCAGGACCACGACCTGAGCCAAAGGCAGAGGCTCAACCCCTGAGCCACGCAGGTGCCCCTGTTTTTCTAGTTACAGAAAAATACATGCTTATGATACATTATTTTAGGATATATGGAAAGTGACACCCAAATGTGATCACCTTTAAAGTTTGCATTTGATCTATCTCCTTTTCATCTTTTTTTTAATGCCTCTTTTGCACAGTTGTGATTACATCATGTATGCAGTTTTGTTTCTTACTTTAACTAAAAACTAAACTAAAACTAAAAACTGGAAGATTGAGGTTTAACAGTGCTTGCAATTATCTCCAATTTTTTACCCAAAAGCTAGGAGTTGTTGACATGGTTAAGAGAGGGGAAGCTCTAGTTGATAGATGCTTGGCCTTGATAATTTGGAAGTCTTCAGCTATTCTTCCCCGTGTCAAGATTTGACCTAAAAGGAACACACTTTGGTTTTAAAACATACAAACTCAAAAAGTGTGATTATAGTTCTCCTTCACAGACTTCCCCCTTACCCTGATCTGGCTGAAATCTGAGGTAATCATCTGAATGGAAGTGATATATAATATGTGTAAAAGCCATATGGCCAGAAACTTCATCTACCTCTTTGGAATTACTTGCCTCATCTGGCTCATAGTATCACAACTGGCTAGACCTGAAGCATGCTTTCTGGATTCTGATATAAGCACACTTACTCTTTATTGAGTACTTGATATGTGCCAGACATCTTTCCACATTTGTCCATAAATTGATTAATGTAATCCTGTGGGGTCTCCATTTTACAGATGAGGAAACTCAGTCATAGAGAGGCTAAGTAGTGTAAATTTGTTTTATTTCTGTCTTTTTGAATACTTAGAATACTGTGTGCCAGGCACCAGACAAAATATCTTACATGTTAGTGATGGCAGTCAGCTAATCAGTATAAGAATCTGGGTTTAGACTGAGTCTACCCATAGACCCTGTGCTATTAACCTCAGAGCTACCCTCTGTAATGTCTCAGTGAGGTAGTCTGTATTTTTTTTTTTAAAGATTTTATTTATTTATTCATGAGAGACACAGGGAGAGAGAGGCAGAGACACAGGCAGAGGGAGAAGCAGGCTCCACGCAGGGAGCCCGATGCAGGACTCGATCCCGGGACTCCAGGATCACACCCTGGGCCAAAGGCAGGCGCTAAACCGCTGAGCCACCCAGGGATCCCGGTAGTCTGTATTTTAAAGAAACTGCTGTCTTTATGGCTGTTTAACAAATGACTTGTGGGGCATCTACATGTCTCAGTTTGTTAAGTGTCTGACTCTTGATTTTGGCTCAGGTAATGCTCTCATGGTCCTGAGATGGAGCCCTGTGTTGGTCTCTGTGCTGGGTGGGAAGCCTGTTGAAGAGTCTCTCTCTTCCTTTCCCTCGCCCTTTGTATCTCTCTCTCTTGCTTTCTCTGTTTCTCTCTCTCCCTTTGCCCTTTACCCTTACCCCTTTTCTCTCTCTTACCTTCTCCCTCTCCTTTTCTTCCTCTAAAACACTCAAAACAAAACAAAACAAAACAACCCAAATGACTTGGGATCTTCTTTTCTCCAGATTGTACGAACAGATCTGAAAGAGTTAAGAGATTTCAACTTGGATGGTGCTCCTTATGGCTATACTCCCTTCTGTGATAGCCGGAAAGAAATGGATGGCTACAGGTTCTGGAAATCAGGGTACTGGGCCAGTCATTTGGCTGGGCGAAAGTATCATATCAGGTATTGAAAAAGCTATATTCCTAAAGCTATTTGATTTTCTTTTCTTAAAAAATTTATTTTGCATATTAGAAATTGTGAGTAGGTAATAAATTAATATGGTTCAGAAATAAAAATTATAAAAAATATGTCATGAAAAAGAATCTTCCCAGTCCTGTCTTCTAGTCAGTTCCCACTTCTATAACAGATAACCTCTTCTATTAATTTATATATATCCTCCCAGAACTTAGTTCTTACATAAACAACTAGACTTCTTTTTTACACAAAATAATACCATCATATTTACAGTTTTGTGCCTTGTTTTATTTAATATCTCTATTAAATCTTATGTCAGTGAGTTGAGAGAGACCTTCCTTTACATCTACATATTATTCCAGTAGATAGATGTTTTTTTATGATCTTTTGCTGTGACATATGTTGTTGCAGTGAATAATTAGGTACATCACTTAGTATATTTCAGACATATCTGTAGGACAGAATCCTAGAAGTAGAACTGCTAGAACGGACTGTGTAATGTTACATTATCTGCTCTGGGCTGGATGTGGTTTGGAAGATCTGGAAGGTCAGGGGATGTGTAGGTAGTAGCATTTACAGAGATATTTATCTCTGAGGTTTGGTGATTTATCCTTAGTTATGTTCTTGGTCCAGAAGATCCATAACACTGTGGGGATTTTTTCCTGCAACATTTAAGACATCAGGGTATCTTTGATGATTAGCTTTTATTACTTTATTTGCTGACATTTCATAGAAGTTGTCTTTTGTCAGAGATTTAAGGCAGCTAAGTAAGGAAGATAGTTGAATAAGGAGGAGTGACAAAGTGAGCTTGTGATGGCAGAATATGGATTTTGCAATAATTTCCTGAGCATCTTTGAAGAGGCACGTACTGACCCTGAGCTGTACCATGAGGCCATAGTTCACTTTTCAAAGAGAGGCCAGGATGTTTACCTGGTGACTGTTATTTAGTGAGGTTACTTTTGGTGCCACAATCCATGGTTATAACAAGTAGTTCTTCTCTATCCAGTGCACTGTATGTCGTGGATCTGAAGAAGTTTAGGAAAATAGCTGCTGGTGACAGACTCAGGGGACAGTACCAAGGTCTGAGTCAGGATCCTAACAGCCTCTCAAATCTTGATCAAGTAAGTGGCTATTTTTTTGGTTAACACTTTCAGTGATGGGTATGCAGTATTGTGTCAGGAATTATTTTCCTCTCTGTTCTCTCCTCTGTTAGGACAGTGTTTTGTTTCTTCGTGGAAAGGAATTGTGCAGTGTGTGCGTGTGTGACATTTTTATCTCTCCTGAAAAATGTCATAGTCATAGATGTCATAGATGTTGGTTTGGAAGGGAGATAGAAGGATGATGCAGCCTCTTCAAATCATTAGCATATTTTTAAATTTTGTACCCACGGTAATCTGATAAATTTGTTTCTCTGCCTGCTAGGAGCAATTTGTTTCTCTTTAGGAGCTATTTAGCAAGGATTCACTGTATCTAGTCTCACAATTTCAATTTCCCTTTTTTCTATGTCAAAAACCATGGGTTTTCTTAAGTTTAGCCAAATCAGTGTATTAGCTAAATATTTTTCAGAAGTGAGTTTATAGTTTGTTTTAGATACCTAGTTTCACATATTTTGTTTTGCATAAGTCTGCTTTAAACATGTTAAAGCCTTTATTGTGATATATAGCATCTATGAAAGAAAGCATACAAAACAAAAATATACCAATATGTACATATTCACATGCATTAATTTCTTTGTGGAAATGCCTATATGCCACCATCCAGTTCAAGAAATAGAACATTGCAAAACAAGAAAAAAAAAAAGAAAAAAGAAAAGAAAATAGAACATTGCTAGCATCCCAGCAGCCACCCTTCTTCTCTAACAAAGGTGTCCAGCATCCTGACTTTTGTGGTAATCACCTCAATGCTTTATTTCTAAATTACTGCTTTAACATGTATCCTTAAATACTATAGATTGGTTTTGAATGGTTTTTTCCTCCCTACCTCAGTATCTTAAAATATGTACTCTTCTGAGCTAATTTCTTTTGTTCAACATTATGTCTGTACAATCCATCCATTTTGTTGTGTGTAGTGGTACATTGCTTTGTTTATCCAACATTTGGGTTGTTTTCCATTTTTTGTCTTCCATGGATAATGCTGCTGTGATCATTCATGCAACTGTCTTGATGCACATGTACATTTCAGTTGTGTGTACAGCAACACATGGAATTACCAAGTCATCAGATTAGTGTATTTTTCTTTATTAGATGATCCTAAACAGTTTTCCAGAGTAGTTGTAATTTATGCTCCCACTAGCCATGTAAGAATTCCTATTGCTCATGTTTTGACCAGTATTTATTGTCAGTCTGTTAATTTGGTATATGTGAATCATTATCCTATGTGACTTTCATTTGGAGAGTTTTTTATGTTTATATTTAATATAATCATTAGTGAAGTAGAATTTACATCTGCCATTTAAATTTCCTTGTTACCTTTGCTATGTATTTTTGAGTTATTTTCTCAGTGGTTGTCTTGACTATCATTAACACCTTTAACTTATGACAGTTTTTAAAGATTTTATTTATTTATTCATGATAGACACAGAGAGAGAGAGAGAGAGAGAGAGACGCAGAGACACAGGCAGAGGGAGAAGCAGGCTACATGCAGGGAGCCCGATGCAGGACTTGATCCTGGGTCTCCAGGATCACACCCCAGGCTGAAGGCGGTGCTAAACCGCTGGGCCACCGGGGCTGTCCACTTATGATAATTTAGTTTGAGTTACTAACTACTTAATTTCAGTAGTATTCAAAAACTTTGTTCCTAAATAGCTGTGTTCCCTCCTCCCCATACTTTTATTATCATACAATTTGTATGTTTATACATCATATGCTCACCAACACAGA
This sequence comes from Canis lupus dingo, assembly GCF_003254725.2. Taxonomy (NCBI): domain Eukaryota; kingdom Metazoa; phylum Chordata; class Mammalia; order Carnivora; family Canidae; genus Canis; species Canis lupus. Next base: position 23,287,135 of record NC_064261.1, on the reverse strand, counting down.
TTTATAATTATTACTGTTTGGAATTGTTTTTAAACTGGGGGGGGGGAGGAACTCTTCATAAGAAGTACATTGATATTATCTTTTATATTTACCTACATACCTTTACTGCTGCTTTTTATTTTTTCACGTGGATTTGAACTACTGTCTAGTGCCCTTCCGTTTCAGCCAGAAGACTCCCTATAATCTGTCTGATAGGATAGCCCTGGAGCTACAAACTCTTGAAGAATGTATAATTTTCTCCTTCATTGTTTTTTGATGAATAATTTTGCTAGATATAAAATTCTTGCCTGACAGCTTTTTTTTCCTCCCTTCTCCTGTTTTTCTTTGAATCTATTGTTCCACAAATTCTTGGCCTCTGTATTTTGTGATGAGAAGTTAGCATTAATCTTGAGAATCCCTTACCTGACAAGTCACTATCTCTAGTCTTTTCTTTTGATGGTTTAATTATGATATAGCTAGGTTGGATCTCTTTTGAATTTATCCTGCTTGAAATTCATTGAGCTTGTGTAGATTAAGATTTTTCACCAAATTGGGAACATTCTGTTTCTTTAAGTATTATTTCTACCTCTTTCTCTCTCCTCTTGGGACTGCCATTGTGTGTGTTCATGTATTTATTTGATGGTTTTCCACAGTTCTCTGAGGCTCTGTTTAGTTTTCTTCATTCTTCTCTCTGCTTCTGGATAATCTCAAGACTGAATAATCTCAATTGATTTATCTTCAGTTGACTGATTATTTTTTATGCTGCTCAAATCTGTGGTTAAACCCATCTAGCGAATTTTCATTTAAATTATTGTGTTTTTCAACAGTGTATTTCCTGTTTGGTTCTTTTGTATAATTTGTATCTCTTTATTATCTAATTTTTGAAACATCATTCTCATATTTTCCTTTAGTTCTATTAGACATGGTTTCTTTTGTCCTGTTTGAACATATTTAAGATACCTGATAAAGTCCTTGTGTTCTAAATCCAATGTCTAGGCCACCAAAAGTATAGTTTCTATTGATTGTTTTTTACCCCTGTATATGGGTTTTATATATTTGGTATTTTGTAAGTCTCTTCATTTTTGTTGAAAACCGAACATTTCAAGTAATATAGTGTGGCAGCTCTGGAAATCAGACTTTCCCCTTCCCCCAGAGTTTGTTGCTGCTTATTGTAGTAGTAGTTGTTTTTGGAGTTCTAAACCATTTCTGTGAAGACTGCATTTTTGGTTTGCTTGATTAGCTTAGTAGTCAGCTAAAATTGAACGGAGATTTCCTTAAGTGTTCAGAACCACTAAGATTTGCATTCTTTGCCATCAGTCTCTGGGTGTATGTTGGAACATGTGCTCAACAGTCTGCTTTTGTTTCTATTTGTTACTGGTGTCTAGAATTGCAGTTGATTTTTGTTCATTGTTGTATTCAGCTACCCTGCTAATCTTATATACTTTTGTCTTTTCTATATATATAAGTGTATCATCTACAGATAATGGCTGTTTTACTTTTTCTTTTCCAATCTTATGTTACAAAAACTTTTTTTTTTCTCGCTTTCACTATTTATTGGGACTTCTATAATGTTGAATAGAAATGTTGATAGTGGGCATTCTTGACTCAAAATGATGAAAGCATTCAGCATTTCACCACTAAGTATAATGTTTGTTGTAGATGTTTTATAGATACCCATTATTCACATTGAGGAAGTTCTTTTTAGTGTTGGTTTGCTACTTTAAAAAAAAAATCTTTTGTGTTAAATTTTGTTTTTGACATCTGCGATATGCTTTTCTCTTTTATTATAAATAGAGTTAATTTTATACCTAAATATAATTTCTGAATTATATAATCAAACTTGATCATGATTTATAATTTTTTATATAGCCCTGGATTCTGGGGGTAAGTATTTATTTAAGAATTTTGCATTTATGTTTTTATGTGACATTGGCTTATAATATCTCTATCAGATTTTGGTATTGAGACTTAATGAAATGAGTTGGATTTTGTTTTTGTTTTTGTTTTCATTTACCTGTAATTGGTTTGTATAAGGTTGGCCTTATTTCTTTCTTAAATGCTTGGTCGAATTCACTAGTGAAGCCTCTAATTTCTTTGTGTTTAAATTATGATTCCAGTTTCTTTAATAGTTATGGGACTGTTGACATTTTCTGTTATTTCTTTTATCACTGTTTTTGTTAAGTGGTTTCTAAATTTCCTTAACATATTGTCATGAAATTGCTTTTACTATCCTTTCATTTTAAAAAACAATATAATTTATATATAGTGAAATGCTCAGATTTTAAGTGCACTGTGTAATTAATTTTCTGATGATACACATCAGAAAATGTATATCCAGAGCCAGAATGCTTCCGTTACTCCAGTTATCATTTTAAAGTCCATAGCATCTATACTAGTGTCTTCTCTTTCTCTTTTAAAAATTCCTGACATTGTTTATTGTGCTTTTTTTTCCTTTATCACCTCGCCAAGAATTAAAGAAGCATCTTTTAATGTGTTCCATCCTATGTTTCTTTTCTATTTCACTGATTGTTCTTTATTGTTCTTACCTCTTTCTTTTATTTAATTTGATTTTTTTCCCTAATTTCTTGAGATAGGTGTTTAGTTCATAACTTTTAGTCTTTTCTAATATATACATTTGAAAGGATCAGATGCTACCTCAGCAAAACTTGGTTGCATTCCGCATGTTTTATAGGTAGTAGTTTCCTTGACATTTGGTCATTTTAGAATTGCTTACATGGTTACTCTGCATTCTTTCCTGCATTTCTGGGCTTTCATATAGGATCATTTTCCTTCTGCCTAAAGAATATCATTTTATTTTCCTTAATGTAAGTTTACTAGTAACAATTTTTTTCTTTTTCTTTTTGTCTGTTAGTGTCTATTGTACTTGCATTATTAGGTATAATTCATGTAACATAAAATTTCCCATTTTAATAATTTTTAACTATACAGTTTAGTGGCATTAAGTACATTCACACTGTTACAGCTAACCATCTCCAGAGCTTTTTATCATCTCATCCTGAAACTCTGTAAACATTAAAGAATAACTCTCCCTTCTTTCCTTCCCCCAGCCCCTGGCAACCTCTATTCTATTTTGTATCTGTATGAATTTGCCTATTCTAGATACTTTCAGAATCATACAGTATTTTTCCTTTTTGTGCCTAGCTTATTTGCTTATTTCACTTTGTATACTATTTTCAAGTTTGTCTTTTTTCTTTCTCTTTCTTTCTTTCTTTCTTTCTTTCTTTCTTTCTTTCTTTCTTTCTTTCATTTATGAATGAATGAATGAATGAATGAAAGACAGAGAGAGAGAGAGAGAGAGAGAGAGTCAGATACACAAGCAGAGGGAGAAGCAGGCTCTATGTCTATGCAGGAAGCCTGATGTGGGACTCCATCCCGGGACTCCGGGATCATGCCGTGAGCCGAAGGCAGATGCTCAACTGTTGAGTCACCCAGACGTCCCTATTTTCAAGTTTCATCCATGTCATAGCATCAGAATTTCCTTCTCGTTATGATGGAAGAATATTCCATTTTATATATTTTATATATATATATATATATATATATATATATCCCATATTTTGTATATCTGTTCATCTGTTGATGGATATTTGGCTTATTTTCAGCTTTTTGCTATTGTGAATAATGCTTTTGTAAACATTGGCATACAAGTATATGTTTGAGTCCCTGCTTCAATTCTTTTTTGTATATACCCAGAAGTGGAATTTCTGGATCATATTGGTTGTTTGTTACAAGACCATGGAACACTGAGAACAAAGCTTCAAGGCATATAGTTGACTCAAAAACATGTGAGCTTCGTCCACTTGGGATCAAGCCCCAGGTGACAAGGTGGATTCAGAGCTTCCTTTATGCAAAACTGTGAAGTATAAAACCACGCTCTATGCTTAGTTAACTTTCAAGAGGCAGTAGTACCTTTTCTTAGAATTGTCCTCATGGAGGGAAGTCTAGGTGCAGGTTATTTGTGAATTTTAAGCTAAAATTTTTCAGGTGCTTATCATAGGTAGTTTGAGTCCTCTAAACTTTGTGGTTTTAAAAAACATCACAAATATTTTAGCTTCTCTAAGGTTTTTAGTAGACCCTTTCAGTTCTAAAAATTTGTGATTGGTATGTGATATGTAATGAGCAACTATCATCACTAATTTGCTATTCATTGATTTAAATTTCTCCCAGAACTTTAGATTGTTGTTTTATTTTCTTTTTTACCAAACAGGATTTGCCCAATAACATGATCCATCAGGTGCCAATTAAATCACTCCCTCAAGAATGGCTTTGGTGTGAAACGTGGTGTGATGATGCCTCTAAGAAAAGGGCAAAAACGATAGATTTGGTAAGCTCTCTGTGGTTCTTTTCTGCGTCCTAGTCCAATGTGATTTACAACTAGATCATTATTAACACACAGAGAGAGTCTTACTTAGTGTTCTCTGTGGTTGTACAGTTGGGGGACTGCAGCTTGTCTTACAGTAACATACATAGATTTCTGCTGCTTGCAGCAGGCAGCCAAGTCCTCTAGTGTCTGATGGGGCTGTTTTCACTAAAATCAGCAAAGTTACTACTTTTCTTATGGATTATCTCTGTGCCTTGTGATTTTACTACAAGAATTTTCTTTTCCTGCTTTCCTGTCACTTCCCACAACTTTGTAGAAGCTTTATGTGACCATGTTGCTTCTGCTCATCTGTCATTTGATTCCTCAGTGTTATTCTTTTTTGTTCAGTTGGGATTTATAACCCAGGAACAGACATACCTTTGAATTCTGGATAATGTGCCCTGTCTTTACCTTGGTTGAAGTATACGATTTGGTTTTTCACAGTGTAATAATCCAATGACCAAAGAGCCCAAGCTGGAAGCAGCTGTTCGAATTGTCCCAGAGTGGCAGGACTACGACCAGGAGATCAAGCAGCTACAGACCCGTTTCCAGAGGGAGAAAGAGACAGGAGTGCTGGACAAGGAGAAGACAACACAAGAGTCACGCTGGGAAGGTAGGTCCAACCTTCAGCCCTAGAGAAGTACTTATTTACGTTCCTGATTTGTGTTTATTGCAAAAACAGAATAATGAATAAAAGGAATCTCAGCACTTCTGTCCTGACGTCAACCAGTATATATTTTTATTTTCCTTTTTTCAATTGGCCTTCTAAATGGTATGTATTACCATTGTAATACATCGATTGTATTAATACAATCACTGTCCTCTTTTCTTTGCCTATTTATTTATTTATTTATTTATTTATTTATTTATTTATTTATGTTTTTGAGAAAAGGTGCTTTTTTTGACTTGGTTTTGTTTTAAAAGATTTTATTTATTTATGAAAGATACAGAGAGAGAGAGGCAGAGACATACGCAGAGGCAGAAGCAGGCTCCCCATGGAGAACCTGTTGTGGAACTCAATCCTGGGGCCCAGGATCACACCCTGAGCCAAAGGCAGATGCACAACCACTGAGCCACCCGGGCATCTCAAGAAAAGGTGCTTTAATTGAGATTATTGTTAGGTAGGCCTATGAGTTTTGTGATACATAAGACAAGCAGGGAGTCTTCTGGTGTGTTGTTGGCCTGTTTAGGCATAAGGTTCTAGGTCCTTCCCTCTATCTGACAAGCCCAGTGTTATTTTGGGGATCTCTTGTCATATTCCTTGGCTTTTTATTAAATCTCTCCAGGCACTAGTAAATACATTTAGGATCAAGACAAAGTACATATTGATGTGAAAAAAAATATTATTTCAAAGAAGCATATTAGGGTGGAGGATAGAGTGTTTTTATTTAATTTAGGCTAAGAATAGGGGGACTAAATGTTCATGTAATATTTTCCCTATGCTATATACATCTCAAATGGTATGCAGTTGACAAAAATCATTAGAATACAAAAGTGACCTTTTGTAAACTATTAATAAGCTGAGATCTGGATTTTAAACATTTATTCAGCTCAAAACTAATTCTAAAAGAGCAATTACAGAACATGGATCTTGAGTGATTCACCCAACCATCCTGAAGACTGTACCATGATGTTAAGTATCACGGCCGAGAGGCTGGATATTCAGCATAAAAATAATTAAAATTCAGTAGTGAAACCTAAAGGATTTCTGTCGATGCATAGATAAAGAATGTAGACAAACTGTTCAAATAAGAGAAGAACACAGTAAGTGAAGTTGAAGAAACAGTAATCACATTAAAGGAATCTGTCATTAAAATATATACTCCATTGAAAAAATATGTATATTGTTTCTGATAATGCCCTTTGTTGCGGAGATGGTGAAGAAACTCCTCTGGGTCTACCTTGCTGGAGCTTTGTATATTAGAACAGCCCTTATTAAAAAGCAATAATAAGGTACCTGGGTGGCTCAGTTGGTGAAGTGTCTGACTCTTGATTTTGGCTCAGGGTTGTGAGATCGAGCCCAGTGTCAGGCTCTGTGCTGGGTATGGAGTCTGCTTAAGATTCTCTCCCTCTCTCTCTGTGAGCTCCCCTCTTGCCCTCTATTAAAAAAAGGAGGGAGATAATAAATTGGCTGTCAGAAACCATTAACATGTTTATTCCCTTGATAGTTCCTTTCTTGAGAATTTACCTTAAAGAAATAAGTCCACACAAGAAAAAAGTCATATACATGGAGAAATATATTATTTATAAACCAAAAGCATTAAAAACAGTTTAAACATCCAAGAGCTGCACTTTATAAAGTATATGAGCTGCACTTTTACTTAGGAAAATGTTTACATGTTAAGTGAAGAAAGAAGAATCCTGACTAAAAATATGCGCGTTTTTACCAGAAGTAAATATTGTATTTGTGAAAACAGTTCTGCTGGAGTAGGAGTATGCAGGTAGTGTCAGTGTTTTTAAAAACAAAAAGATCAAAAAAAAAAAAAAAAGATCTTTATTTCTTTTTCAAAATATAATACACCAAACCAGAGCTCCTAAAAATTTTAAAAGAGAGATAAAATGGAGGTGGGGCTGTAATTAATAGGTTATAATACCAGAAAAGAAATCCAGTCTGTATTTTTGTAACTTAAAGATTGAACCATTTTATTTTCAATTGTCCTCTTTTTCCATAGGACCTCAGAAACGAGAAGAGTTATGATCTTCATTCACAAGCGGATAGGAAATTACACCATTTGAAAAACACTTTTTATATTAAATGCTAGTTTTTTTCTGATCTGTCTCTACAACTGCTGATAAACTGGCTGGGCAGGTGTGCCACACCTTTTGATTCTGACCATTTGATTTTGACTTCTGCATACCAGTGGGCTCTGGATTTTTAGAGTTAAACCTCTATTGGATTTGTACCTCATAGGAAGACAAGTGACTGATCTTTTGAGACTCTGTAAAGAGCAGTCTTCTGACCAGAAGGGAAAATGGCAAAGGCAACTGGAAGAAAATGAGTCCTGTGGTGACCACACCCAAGAGCACACACATGCTGTACCACCACAGGAAGCCAACCAGCCAGAGCAGCCATGTTCTTCCTTACCTCAGTTTACTGGCAGTGGAGCTCAGTCTGCAGCCTGCACTGTGGTGGCAGAAGCTTCTGTGTGGCAGAAGCTTTGTGCAAGGTCCACACACCTTGAGGTTTATGCCAGTGTGCTCCTGTGTCCTTTTGTTCTCTTCTCCAGCATTAAGTTCATTGTCTAATTGAAACCCAACCAACAATCATGTGTCTTTGGAGTTGGCTCGGGACAGATTAATTTGGGGACAGGATGGGGTGGGTTGGGGTGAAGGTGGGGAACATAGCAGAAGTAGGAAGACTCTGGGGTGTCTGAGGGGAAATGAGGAAAACAGAAATTGACTATTCTCTTTTATAAACCATCAGTACCATGTGACTAATTTGAAATGAAAACATGATTCTTAATCCCCACCCAACCCCAGTAAACTTTTTAGATAATTGTTTTGTAAACAATTTTTGTATTTGTGAAGGTCTGCTTTTTCTTCCCACTTTCTAAAAAAAAAAAAAGAAAAAAAAGTCTGTTATGGATTTCCTTACTGGATACAGCCATAGCGAGCCCCTCTGGTGATCCATCTCGCAGGGCTCGGGGCTCCCTCAGAAAGGTCATTGCATCATTCATCCCTCTGCTTCCTGGGGAAGGGATTGTCTCTTTTAGACCCAGGCAAAGCTGGCTTGACTTCTCTGTGAGGAAATCCCAGAGCTGAGAACAGGAGAGATGTTGAACAGGAGAGATGTTAATTTGTTTCTCTACACTGTTCTATATTCCTTTTAGTTGAGCCTGTGGGTTGCCTTTGGTTTGCTGAAATTGCCGGTATGCCACCTCTTCTGATTGCACAAAATCACACCTTGAAGGTGTGTTGGCCCTTTAGTCCCTGCCTTTAGTGTCTTTGCTTTAGCAACCCAGAACAGTCCTTCTGGAGAAGCCTCTCCTGGTAAGTAGACAGTGTGGGGAGGCACCCACAAGAGAGTCTTCTGGTGTGGTGTTGGGCTGCATGGGTGTGAGGCTCTGGGTTCCTTCCCTCCATCTGCCCAGGCTGCAGAGTACAGCAAGCAGCAAGAGTACTCCCATGGGACTGCACTTTCTTCCAGGGCAAACTGGTGTTGTCTCCAATATTTTGCCTGCTTTTTAAAAATATGAGGAGGGGCTGCAAATGGATAGGAGAATCCTCACTCTTCTAAGCCAGGGAACATTGATTTGCAGTCTTTTTTTAAAAATCAAGTCTTGTGACAACTACCAAGGAATTTTTTCCATATACACATAAGCAAAAGTTAGCTTAGGAGTCTCTCAGCCTGAAGGAGCTTTTCAGTTTGCTTTTATAATTACATTAAAAATTGGGACGAGGGGAGCTCAAAAGATTTTTCTGTAAATTGATCCAAGACTGAAAGATACCTCAGAATCATTGCTGTTGACAAAGGCTGTAGCTTGAGTTCCCCCTGCCCTGCTGCTCACCTGGTCAGAATAGCTAAAGGGATAGAATCAGAGCAAAAAATATTTGTTCAGCTTCGTCTTCAATTTAATTAAGCCTTCAGAGAGGCTTCTGCTCCCGCAGCTTTAGTCTATAATCGTGAACAGAGTTGTGCATTTTCTGAGTTTATTTTCTGGGAGACTGAGCAGGAAATACTAGTCACTGGAGTATGCTTTTTAAATGGTGGTTCCCATGGGACATGGACATTTCTTCATGTCTTTCCACCAGGTCTCGTGTGCATATTCCATGTGAGGAAAGTACAGTGTGAAATCTGTTGTCTGTAGTATGTGTGTCCTCACTGCCCTTATTCATCACCACCCTAAACGGAAGTTTTACCAGTAGCTGAATCTATATATGTAAGATCCAGCTTACTTCTGAAATAGTCGAGGGCCTGCCTTCCTTCTCTTGGTTCATGTGTCATCAGCATCTTTCAGGATGAACCTCTGATGCCCTAGAAAGTGATAATACCACTAAAATTTGGTCTTGGTCAGCTTTGTCTATTGTCTTTACTGTGTGAAAACAAATTGTGACTGAAAAGATTTTTTTTTCAAGAGGCAAGAGCGGATGGCAATGAAACACACAAGCTTCTGGAAACTTCACAGTGCATTATTTTTAACCATCATTTATTTATATGTAATGGAATTTTTTCTCTTATCATGCCATAATGGGAAATTTTCTTTCTGAATCAGTGCCAGAGTGCTGTAAAATAATGTTACATGTCAGAGTGACACGCAGCAGTGTGTTTTTATGTTCTATGAGTAGTGGTATTTGATTGAGATCAAACCCATGCACACAGCCTGCTGCTGGAGCTGTGGGGGCATGCCTATGTTTATTTTAAAATTGTACTCAATCCTTACACATTGAGAATGATGACACATTAGTTTTCCCTAAGGCCGATAAAGTGTAGAATCTCAAAATGTGGCATTTCAAATGGAAACGTACAGATGTTTGCCTACCTACTACATGCATATGCCTCATGATACGCCTGTGTGTTGTATGAACTCAGCTCGTGGGAGAGCAAAGATTATCAAATCATTTCCAGGAATAGAGCTTAATGAACTCTCCTTTCCTCAAGTCCTCATATAATGGACTGTGTTGAGGCTTCACTTGAATGAAAAGCTTTTGTCTGGTTGCAGGGACTCAGTCCTCGGATAAAGAGTTGAAAGCTAGAGGTGGCATTACAGTTTTCAGAAGAGACTGGCCCAGGTAATAGGAAGGGAATCCATTTCCTTTAGCTGGGAGTTACACTTGAAGGATGCCATAATTTGGAACAAGTCAGACACCACCCTCCTAGCAATGAGTAAAATGATTCCCCTTACCCACATTTCCCCTAGGAGTAAATGTAGGTACTTAAGAGCAGTCCTTTTCTAAAATTGCCATGAATGATTGAAAGAAATAATTCAACTCAAGAGTTATAAGGAAATTTCTAGTGCATTTTTCTGAATATAGTGTTAGTGCTATGGCATCAGATTTCATGGAAATGGAAATGTTTAGGTAAAGTCACCTAATGGAAACTGTTTGTTGGCAACAACAAATGGAAGGTGCATTGTGTGCAAATTTATTTAAATATCGATTCCATTGTGTAATTTTAATAATTTTTAAATATTTGATTTTATGGAAATACTTTTGTGGGATGATAAGAGTTAAATATAGCTATCATGTCTAGTTTGGTGGGATAACATTTTTTACCTAAATTCATGTTTTCCCTGCCTTGATGTAGTGGTGGAAGGTCTCAATCATGACTTTGGTAATTAATTACCTGATTGAACTCGAGCTAATGAGACTTTGTTAGCTCAGGTTGTAATCGATATTTCAAACTATCTGGAGGATACCAGTTTTCTCTTTCATTTGGTATTTGATCTCTTGGTCTAATACAGAAACAACACTTCCAGGTAACAGTGTGTCAGGGCATGGAGTAGTGGATCTCTCCTTTCAGGGTGCCATTGGGTGCTGACAAGTTTATAAGAAGAAACTAAAAATCAGCTTCATGCAGCTGCATGCTCCCCAAAAGTAGTGCATTTAGGTTGTTTTTTATTGTTGTTTGTTTTTTGTTTTTTAGTGCATTAAGTTTAAACTCACTGATAATGATTTTGCAAGCAAGAGGCTATCTCCTGAGTCTTAAATTACCTAGCAACGCAGAGGGCAAATGTGGAGATTTAAGAGGAAACAAGTTAGGGTATGAGTTAAGGCCTTTACCCATCTGTAACTTATGCATTGCCTTACTTGTCACCATTTAGATTTCCAGAGAAGTGGCATAATTCCTCTTCAAAATAAAAGTAGAAAAATCTAAGGTTAACAATCTGAGAGAAAGATGATCAAGTACCATTTTATCCTTGGTAATAACAAGGTAAACAGAAAAATGAAAAATGTTAGAATTTTTAAAGAACAGTATGTATTAGAAAACCTTCTTTATAACTGTTTTGTTTTACTGTAATCTATTCCATCAAATGCAACATTGGTCCAGGTGCTGCCCCTTGCTTGGGAAGAAGCGCTGAGGCTCTAAATGTCTGCAGAGCCCTCTGCACCTGAAGTGAACTGAGAATGAATTTCCTGGTACTGTAATGAAAATAAGGTCTGCTCAACACAATAAACTTTTCCTTGTCTTCTTCAAAACGTTCTGGTCAGTCATTCAGCTATTATGTTTAGGAAGAACTGAATTATCAGAATTTAAGGTTCCAACCTTTCATCTGACAGAAGAAGCAGGGCTGGACAGGAAGGAGACCTTTATCGGAATGTCTCCTCTGGTGTTGGAGCTAGGTGTACTTGTTTCCAATTCTCTGAATTCTCACAGTAGCATCTGTACCTCTTCAAGGTCACTAGCCTTGGGGAACTGCCGTAGGTGGGATCTTGTAGGCAAGTTGCCCTGGGAAGGCTAACCATAACGAGAAGGCATAGTTTGAACATTTTGCACACTCTCTGAACTACTCTGGGGCTAGACTTAAAGATCTGGTTCCTGACACTCAGATGCTCATTGGACACTGCAAGCTAGTTTAACGAGTGCTCTTGCTGAGGTGGGGGTCAGGGAGTGGGACCTGGTGGCTGTGACAAGGCAACAGAGGATACCTAAGGTGGAAGAAAGGATGGATTAACTTGGTGGCCAGGACAAGCTTCTACAAGACGATGCTTAAATTGAAGCCTGAGGAGTAAGTAGAAGTTATCCATATAGAATGTGGGAGGTGGGGATAGAGGGAAGAACAGGAGCTAATGTGTCTCATTTAGGAAGCTGCAAGTGAACCTAGAAGTTATAGCCAGGAGAGAAGTCTGAGGCAAGGATCTGAGTTTGATCCCAAGGCCAGAGGAAAGCTGGAGTGGTTTTTAACTGGGTACTGACATGAAGTTGGCTTTTTCTCATAATGAACTTTTTATTGGCAAATAACAGACCCAAGTACACAAACATACACTTTGATGGATTTTCAGTGTGAACACACTTGTGTAACCATTACTGAAATAAATAAAAGGAAGCTGGATTTTATTTTAAATAAGGTGTTTACATGTTATTTAAACATGTTATCTAGTCTGGCTTCCTGTGAGGGCAAGAGTGTCGTATCAGACAAACCCTCCTATTGATAATTATACACATTTTTGAAATGCACTGGGAAGTAAGGAAAGTGATCAGAGACGGACGTCAACTAGAGGGGATTCATCTACTGAAAGAAGAGTAAGACACTGGATAGGATCTATTTTCAGTGACTATTCCTCATGTGCTCACAGGGAATAAAACAAAAAGTGACAATCTCATGAAGCAGGAAGCAAGTCAGAATTCAGGGTTGTTGGAACAGCTTGGAAATTCAAGAAGGAAATCCCAGAAAGGAGGAAACTACAGAGTCTTGTGTTTGCCTGATACTCCCCTCAAATCCTTGTCTGACTCTTAGGTTATACATAAATTGGTTGGGATTCCAGGGAGCCCAACGGAAAACAACACCTGAAAGGCTGGACAAGCTCAACTAAGATTTCAGCAGAGGCTGGTGCTGGGGAGGGAAAGTTTGGGATTTATGTCCCAAGTCGAGAGATGTAAATATTTTGGGCTTTTCATTGAAAACCTAGTAGGTTGTGCCTTAAGATAAGAACCACAGCTCAGAACTCAGGTCTAGGCCCTAGGACTAAGGGCAGAACTAAAACAGACTCACTCAAAGCCAAGAATCAAGGTGATCTGCTGGTAACTTAACGGCCTACTAAACAAAGCTCAGCAATTCAGGGTCTCTACACATATCTGCAATGTCCATACGCAATTACAACTCTGGAGAAGTTGTGTTGTGGAAGAAACAGGGATGTATGACATATAACCAAGGGAAAAAAAAAACAGACCAACAAATAAGATGTTAATATCATTGAATAAAAATTTTAAAATAATTATAAATACATTAAAGTATCTATAGAAAAGGATAAATACAAAGGATGATGTGGGGAATTTTAGAGGAGACCTACAATTTAAAAAATTAACTTCATGGAAGGGCTTAAATGATTAAACACTACCAGGTTGCCTGGATGGCTCAACCAGTTAAGTGTCTGAAGGTTGCAAGATTGAGCCCCATGTCAGATTCTCTGCTGGGCATGGAGCCTACTTAAGATTTTCTTCCTCTCTTTTTGCCCCACTCTCAAAAACAAAACAAAACAAAAATTCTGTAAAAAGATTAAACACTGCAAAAGAAAGGATCAGTGAACTTGAAGACAGGTTAATAGAAATTATCCAAATTGAAGAGCAAAGAAGGGAGACAGTCACCCTACTCCCCTCAAAACAGGATAAATATAAAGGCCATACCTTAGGCATAGCTTAGTCAAACACTAAAAACCAGAGATAAAGACAATCTTTTAAAAGTAGCCAGGAAAACAAGACATGTGATACACAAAACAATAGTGAGAGCTGACTTTTCAATAGGAAAAAAATGGCAGTGAAATAATGTTTTAAAGTGCTGAAAGAAGGAAAAGCAAAAAATAATAAAAATAAAAAGCTGTTTTAACATTCAATGTGTGAGGCAGAGACATAGGCAGAGGGAGAAGCAGGATCCGTGTAGGGAACCTGATGTGGGACTTGATCCCAGGACCTGGGAACATAACCTGAGCTGAAGGCAGACACTCAACCACTGAGCTATCCAGGTGCCCCTACAAAATAATTTCTAAGAGATGCACAGTAAATGGAAATAGTTTGAAATTAAGAAATATACCACACAAGCATAAGAAAACTAATGGGGCTATGTTAATATAAGACAACGTGAACTTTAAGACAATGAATATTACCAGAGGATAAGAAAGGACATTCTATAATGATAAAAGTCAATCAAGAAGATGTTAACAATCCTAAATATATATGCATCTAATGATATTACTTTAAAATGTATCTGTGGTCAGCCACTCATTGAGTCAATGACTAAACTGAAAAGGGTATTGGAATAAACTATTTTGGAACTCTGGAACACATTTGGACACAATAACCAGAATAGTGCTGCATGAAGGGAGAGGCTTCTGATCTTTTGTGAATGGCATTCATAAACCCACTACTACTCCCATATTTTGGCACAATTTTGGCCGTGGGAACAGCAGCCTGTATTCTTGAAACAGCTGGTTGATGCCAGTGTGGGCAGAGGGGATCTTGTCTTCAAAATGTTTGGATTTGTGCATTTGAGCTGGTCTAGTTATGCCTGGGGAACTGGCACAGATACCTGCATTGGTTTTGGCCCTCAGTAGCAATGGCTTTTCCTGGTGTCATCTAACAGAAATTGTAGAGATAGGACCCTCTTTTTTCCCTTGTTGGAGATAGATGTTTAAGGAAATTGTTCTCAGTCATTGCTTGACTACAGAGAAAATGGGGCAGAAACTTCAAGAACCACACACAAGGAATGCATACTTTGCAAAAATAGTTTGGGAAAACCACAAACCGATGGATTCAGCTTCAGTAAGCAAAAATCATCAATCCTTGAGGACTGGGAGAATCCAATTTCCAAAGTTAGCATATTATAATACCCAAAATGTCCATTTCTTTAAAAAGAAAAGTTAAAAACATACAAGGAAATAGGAAAATATGGCCAGTCACAGGAAAAACAAACGAATTTGACAGATACTCTCCTTGAAGAAGCTCAGACATTGGAATTATTTTTTTCAAAGATTTATTTATTTATGATAGACACACACACACACACACAGAGAGGCAGAGACACAGACAGAGGGAGAAGCAGGCTCCATGCCGGGAGCCCGATGCGGGACTCGATCCCAGGACTCCAGGATCGTACCCTGGGCCAAAGGCAGGCACCGAACCGCTGAGCCACCCAGGGATCCCCAGACATTGGAATTATTAAAGACATTGAATCAACTGATTTAATATGCTCAATGAACTAAATGAAGCCATGGACAGAGAACTAATGGAAGTCAGGAAAAGGACATAAGAACAAAATGAAAAAAATATTTTAAAAAGATAGAAATTATAAAAAGGAACCAAATCCCAGTGCTCAAAAGTACACTAAATGATATGAAACATTCACTGAAAGTATTCAAAGGCAGATAAGAGCAGATAGAAAAAAAGGATCAGAAAATTAAAGACTAAGACAGTTGAAATTATCTAGTCTGGGAAACTGAAAGAAAATGGAAGAATCTGAGACCAGTGGGACACTAGCAAGTGTACCCACATAAGCATCATAGGAGTCCTAGAAAGAGAAGAAAGTGCAGAGAAAGTATTTAAAGAAATGATGGCCAAAAGCTTCCCAAATCTGTTGAATCTACACATGCAAGAAATTTAATGAACTCAAAGCAAGATAAATTCAGAGATCCACACCAAGACATACAGTTGAATTATTGAAACCAAAGGCAGAATTTTGAAGGTAGCAAAAGAGAAGCAACGAATCAAGTACAAGTTTAGATTAATAGCCAAATTCTCTGCAGAAACCACAGAAACCAGAAGATAGAAACCAAAACTCTCAATCAAGGATTCTATATCTGGCAAAGTTATCTTTGAAGAATAAAGGAGAAATTAAGATGCTTCTAGAAAACAAAAGCTGTGAGAGTTCATTAATAGTTGACCTGCCTTACAAGAAATGCTAATGGGAATATTTCCGGTTGACATGAAGACACTAGACAGTAGCTCAAAGCCATAAGAGAAAACATCACTAAACATAACTACAAGGGTAAATATGAAAACCAGTATCACTTACTTTTAGTTTATAGCTCATCTTTTTGCCTATATGATTAAAAAGGCAAATATATAAAACAATAGTTGAAAATGTTTATTAATGAGCACAAATTATGTAAGGATATAATTGGCAAAATAATAGGGGAGGGACAGAATGTATTCTATTGAAACCAAGTTGTTTTTCAAACTAAGTTGCTATGTAAGTTTAAGATGTTAATTGTAATACCCAACATAACTACTAAGGAAATAATTTTAAAATTTAAATTTTAGTTAACATACCCAATTGCAATTGGTTTCTGGAGTAGAATTCATGATTCATCACTTGTATATACAACACCCAGTGCTCATCCCAACAAGTGCCCTCTTCAATACCCAACACCCATCTACCCTACCCACCTCCCTCAACTCTGTTCTCTATCCTTAAGAATCCTTTATGGTTTGTTCACCTCTCTCCCTTTCCCCGCCTCCATCCTATATGTTCATCTGTTTTCTTCTTAAATTCCTCATACAAGTGAGATCATATGGTATTTGTCTTTCTCTGACTAACTTATTTCACATTAAGTGCAAATGGATGGAGTTAGTCCATCCATGTTGTTGCAAATGGCGAGATTTCATTCTTTTTTATGGCTGAGTAATACTCCATTGTATACATGTACCATTTCTTCTTTCTTCTTTGTCCATTCATTAGTTGATGGAGATTTGGGCTCTTTCCATGGTTGGCTATTGTTGATAATGCTGCTATAAACATTAGGGTGCATGCATCTTTTTGAATCTGAGTTTTTATATCCTTTGGGTAAATACCTAGTAGTACAATTGCTGGATCATAGGATTGTTCTATTTTTAACTTTGGGAGGAAACTCCACACTGTTTTCCGAAGTGGTTGTACCAGTTTCCATTCCCATGAACAGTGCAAGAGTGTTCCCCTCTCTTTGCATCCTCACCAACACCTGTTGTTTCTTGTGTTGTTAAGTTTAGCCATTCTGACAGGTGCGAGGTGATATCACATCATAGTTTTGATTTGTATTTCCCTGATGATGAGTGATGTTGAGCATTTTTTCATGTGTCTGTTAGCCATTTGGACGTCTTTTTTGGAAAAGTGTCTATTCATGTCTCCTGCCCATTTCTTAGTTGGATTATTTGGTTTTGGGGTATTGAGTTTAATAAGTTCTTTATAGATTTTGAATACTAACTCTTTATCAGATATTCCATTTGCAAATATCTTCTCCATTTTGTAGGCTGCTTTTAGTTTTGTTGATGATTGCCCTTGCTGTACAGAAGCATTATATCTTGATGAAGTCCCAATAGTTCACTTTTGCTTGTCTCTGGCAACATGTCTAGTAAGAAGTTATTACGGCTAACATCAAAGAGTTTGCTGCCTGTGTTCTCCTCTAGGATTTTTATGTTTCATATCTCACATTTAGGTCTCTCATCCATTTTGAAATTATTTTTGTGTATGGTGTAAGAAAGTGGTCCAGTTTCATTCTTCTACATGTTGCTTTCCAGTTCTCCCAACACCATTTGTTGAAGAGACTTTTTCCATTGGATATTCTTTCTTGTTTTGTGGAAGATTAGTTGACCATAGAGTTGAGGGTCCATGTCTGGGTTCTCTATTCTGTTCCATTGATCTAAGTATCTGTTTTTGTACCAGTACTACTGTCTTGATGATCACAGCTTTGAACTACAGCTTAAAGTCTGGGATTGTGATGTCACCAGCTTTGTTTTTCTTTTTCAAGGTTGTTTTGGCTATTTGGAGTCTCTTCTGGTTCCATACAAATTTTAGAATTGTTTGTTCTAATTCTGTGAAAAATGCTCATGTTACTTTGATAGAGATTGCTTTGGGTAGTATAGATGTTTTAACAATATTTATTATTCCAATCCATGAGGATGGAATACTTTTCCATCTTTGTGTCCTCTTCAATTTCATTCATAAGTGTTCTATAGTTTTCAGAGTACAGATCCTTTACCTCTTTAATTAGGTTTATTCCTGGATATCTTGTTATTTTTGGTGCAATTGCAAATGGGATTGATTCCTTGATTTCTTTATAAGCTGATTATTTATTGGTGTATAGAAATGGAACAGATTTCTGCATTTTTATTTTATATCCTGCAACTTTGCTGAATTCATGTATTTGTTCTCACAATTTTTTGAAAGAGTATTTCAGGTTTTCTACATAGTATATAATGTCATCTGCAAATAGTGAAAGTTTGACGTCTTCCTTGCTTATTTCGTTGCCTTTTATTTCTTTTGTTGTCTAATCACTGAGGCTAAGACTTCCAGGGCTAAGTTAAATAGTAATGGTGAGAGTGGACATCCTTGTCTTATTCCTGGAGTAGCAGAAAGGCTCTCAGTTTTTCCCCATTGAGGATGATGTTAGCTATGGGCCTTTCATATAAGGCCTTTATAATGTTGAGATATGTTCCATCTATCCCTACTTTGTTCAGGGGTCTCATTAAGAAAGGATGCTCTATTTTGTCAAATGCTTTTTCTGCATCTATTGACAGGATCATATGGTTCTTATCCTTTCTTTCCTAATGTGGTATATCACTTTGGTTAATTTGTAAATGTTGAACCACCCCTGGAGCCCAGGAATGAATATCACTTCATCATCATGAGTAATTCTTTTTTTAATCCTTTTTTAATTGGAGTTCAATTTGCCAACATATAGCATAACACCCAGTGCTCATCCCGCCAAGTGCCCCCTTCAGTGCCCATCACCCAGTCACCCCAACCCCCTACCCACCTGCCATTCCACTACACCTTGTTCATTTCCCAGAGTTAGGTGTCTCTCATGTTTTGTCACCCTCACTGATATTTTCACTCATTTTCTCTCCTTTCCCTTTATTCGCTTTCACTAATTTTTATATTCCCCAAATGAATGAGACCATATAATGTTTCTCCGATTGACTTATTTCACTCAGCATAATACCCTCCAGTTCCATCCCCGTCGAAGCAAATGGTGGGTATTTGTCATTTTTCATGGCTGAGTACTATTCCATTGTATACATAGACCACATCTTCTTTATCCACTCATCTTTCGATGGACACTGAGGCTCCTTCCACAGTTTGGCTATTGTGGACATTGCTACTATAAACATCGGGGTGCAGGTGTCCTGGCATTTCACTGCATCTGTATCTTTGGGGTAAATCCTCAGCAGTGCAATTGCTGGGTCTTAGGGCAGATCTATTTTTAACTCTTTGAGGAACCTCCACACAGTTTTCCAGAGTGGCTGCACCAGTTCATATTCCCACCAACAGTGCAAGAGGGTTCCCCTATCTCCACATCCTCTCCAACATTTGTTGTCTTGTTAATTTTTACCATTCTCACTGGTATGAGGTGGTATCTCGTGTTTTTTTTAATACTTTTTTTTTAAAGATTTTTATTTATTTATTCATAGAGACACACACACACAGAGAAGGGGGGGGGGCAGAGGCACAGGCAGAGGGAGAAGCAGGCTCCACGCAGGGAGCCCGATGTGGGACTTGATCCAGGGTCCCCAGGATCAAACCCTGGGCTGCAGGCAGCACTAAACCACTGCGCCATCGGGGCTGCCCACCACCCCCTTTTTTTTTTTTAAATAAATACGGTATCTCATGGTTTTGATTTGTATTTCCCTGATGACAAGGGATGCGGAGCATTTTCTCCTGTGCTTGTCAGCCATGTGTATATCTTCTTTGGTGAAATTTCTGTTCATGTCTTTTGCCCATTTCATGATAGGATTATTTGTTTCTTTGCTGTTGAGTTTAATAAGTTCTTTATAGATCTTGGAAACTAGCCCTTTATCTGATACATCATTTGCAAATATCTTCTCCCATCCTGTAGGTTGTCTTTTAGTTTTGTTAACTGTTTCTTTTGCTGTGCACAAGCTTCTTATCTTGATAAAGTTCCAATAGTTCATTTTTGCTTTTGTTTCTCTTGCCTTCATGGATGTATCTTGCAAGAAGTTCCAAGATGTGGCCAAGTTCAAAAAGGGTGTTGCCTGTGTTCTCCTCTAGGATTTTGATGGAATCTTGTCTCACATTTAGATCTTTCATCCATTTTGAGTTTATCTTTGTGTATGGTGCAAGAGAGTGGTCTAGTTTCATTCTACATGTGGATGTCCAATTTTACCAGCACCATTTATTGAAGAGACTGTCTTTTTTTCAGTGGATAGTCTTTCCTGCTTTGTAGAATATTAGTTGAACATAAAGGTGAGGGTCCACTTCTGGATTTTTCTATTCTGTTCCATTGATCTATGTGTCTTTTTTTGTGCCAGTACCACACTGTCTTGTTGACCACAGCTTTGTAGTACAACCTGAAATCTGGCATTGTGGTGCCCCCAGCTCTGGTTTTCTTTTTTAATATTCCCCTGGCTATTCGTGGTCTTTTCCGATTCCACACAAATCTTAAAATAATTTGTTCCAACTCTCTGAAGAAAGTCCATGATATTTTGATAGGGATTGCATTAAATGTGTAAATTGCCCTGGGTAGCACTGGCATTTTTACAATGTTAATTCTTCCAATCCATGAGCATGGAATATTTTTCCATTTCTTTATGTCTTCCTCAATTTCTTTCAGAAGTGTTCCGTAGTTTTTAGGGTATAGATCCTTGACCTCTTTGGTTAGGTTTATTCCCAGGTATCTTATTCTTTTGGGTGCAATTGTAAATGGGATTGACTCCTTAATTTCTCTTTCTTCAGTCTCATTGTTAGTGTATAGAAATGCCACTGACTTCTGATCATTGAGTTTGTATCCTGCCATAGTGCCAAATTGCTGTATGAGTTCTAGCAATCTTGGGGTGGAGTCTTTTGGGTTTTATATGTACAGTATCATGTCATCTGTGAAGAGAGAGAGTTTGACTTCTTCTTTGTCAATTTGAATACCTTTTATTCCTTTTCATTGCCTGACTGCTGAGGCTAGAACTTGTAGTACTATGTTGAAGAGCAGTGGTGAGAGTGGACATCTCTGTCGCGTTCCTGATCTTAGAGGAATGCTCCCAGGGTTTCCCCATTGAGAATGATATTTGCTGTGGGCTTTTCACAGATGGCTTTTAAGATGTTGAGGAATGTTCCCTTTATCCCTACACTCTGAAGAGTTTTGATCAGGAATGGATGCTGTATTTTGTCAAATGCTTTCTCTGCATCTATTGAGAGGATCATATGGTTCTTGTTTTTTCTCTTGTTGATATGATCTATCACGCTGATTGTTTTTTGCGTGTTGAACCAGCCTTGCATCCTGGGGATAAATCCTACTTGGTCATGGTGAAAAATCTTCTTAATGTACTGTTGGATCCTATTGGCTAGTATCTTGTTGAGAATTTTTGCATCCATGTTCATCAGGGATATTGGTCTATAATTCTCCTTTTTGGTGGGGTCTTTGTCTGGTTCTGGAATTAGATGTTGCTGGCCTCATAGAATGAGTTTGGAAGTATTCCTTCCCTTTCTATCTTTCAGAGCAGCTTTAGTAGAATAGGTATGGTTTCTTCTTTAAAAGTTTGATAGAATTCCCCTGGGAAGCCATCTGGCCCTGGACTTTTGTGTCTTGGGAAGTTTTTTTTTTAATAATAAATTTATTTTTTATTGGTGTTCAATTTGCCAACATACAAAATAACACCCAGTGCTCATCCCGTCAAGCGCCCCCCTCAGTGCCCGTCACCCATTCACCCCCACCCTCCGCCCTCCTCCCCTTCCACCACCCCCAGTTCGTTTCCCAGAGTTAGGAGTCTTTATGTTCTGTCTCCCTTTCTGATATTTCTTACCCATTTCTTTTCCCTTCCCTTCTATTCCCTTTCACTATTATTTATATTCCCCAAATGAATGAGAACATATGTTTGTTCTTCTCTGATTGACTCATTTCACTCAGCTGTCTTGGGAAGTTTGTGATGACTGCTTCAATTTCCTCCCCGGTTATTGGCCTGTTCAGGTTTTCTATTTCTTCCTGTTCCAGTTTTGGTATTTTGTGTTTTTCCAGAAATGCATCCATTTCTTCTAGATTGCCTAATTTATTGGTATATAGCTGCTCATAATAAGTTTTTAAAATCGTTTGTATTTCCTTGGTATTGGTTGTGATCTCTCCTTTTTCATTTGTGATTTTATTAATTAGAGTCTTTTCTCTTTTGTTTTAATAAGGCTGCCTAATGATTTATCTATCTTATTAATTCTTTCAAAGAACCAACTCCTGGTTTTGTTGATCTGTTCTACAGTTGTACTGGTCTCTATTTCATTGAGTTCTGCTTGAATCTTTATTAACTCTCTTCTTTTGCTTGGTGTAGGTTTTATTTGCTATTCTTTCTTCAGTTCCTTTAGGTGCAAGGTTAGCTTGTGTATTTGAGTTTTTTCCAATTTTTTGAAGGATGCTTGTATTGTGTTGTATTTCCCTCTCAGGACTGCTTTTGCTGTATCCCAAAGATTTTGAGCAGTTGTTATCTTCAGTCTCATTAGTTTCCATGAATCTTTTAAATTCTTCTCTAATTTCCTGGTTGACCCTTTCATCTTTTAGCGGGCTGATCTTTAACCTCCATGTGTTTGAGATTCTTCCAAATTTCTTCTTGTGATTGAGTTCAAGATTCAAAGCATTGTGGTCTGAAAATTGCAGGGTACAATCCCAATCTTTTGGTATTAGTTGAGATCTGATTTGTGACCCAGTATGTGGTCTATTCTGGAGAAAGTTCCATGTGCACTTGAGAAGAATGTGTATTCAGTTGTAAAGTTCTGTAAATATCTTTGAAATCCATCTGGTCCAGTGTATCATTTAAAGCTCTTGTTTCTTTGGAGATATTGTGCTTCAAAGATCTGTCATTTACATGAGCGCCATGTTGAAGTCTACCAGTGTAAGTGTGTTATTATCTAAGTATATCTTTACTTTGGTTATTAATTGATTCATATCCTTGGCAGCTCCCACATTAGGGGCATAAATATTCATGATTGTGAGGTCCTCTAGTTGTATAGATCCTTTATGTATGATATAGTGTTCCTCTTCACCTCTTACTACAGTCTTTGGGATCAACTTTAATATATATGATATGAGGATTGCTACCCCTCCTTTCTTTTGAGGACCATTTCAATGGTAAATTGTTCTCCAAACTTGCATTTTCAGGCTGTAGATGTCCTAGGTCTAAAATGAGTCTCCTATAGACAGCAAATAGATGGGTCTTGCTTTTTCATCCAGTCTGAAACCCTTCATCTTTTGGTGGGATCATTAAGCCCATTCATGTTCAGAGTTACTATTGAAAGCTATGAATTTAGTGTCCTCATAATACCTATTCAGTCTTTGTTTTTATGGATTATTTCTTTGGGCTCCCTCTTTCTTTTACAGAGTCGCCCTTAATATTTCTTACAGAGCTTGTTTGGTGGTCACATATTCTTTCAGTTTCTGCCTATGTTGGAAGCTCTTTATCTCCCCTTCTATTCTGAATGAGAGCCTTGCTGGATAAAGTATGCTTGGCTGCATGTTATTCTCATTTAGGCCCCTGAATATATCTTGCCAGCCCTTTCTAGCCTGCCAGGTCTCTGTGAGAGGTCTGCTGTTAGTCTAATATTTCTCTCCATATAAGTTAGGGATCTCTAGTCTCTTGCTGCTTTTAGGATTTTCTCTTTATCCTTTGTAAGTTTCACTATTAAATGTTGAGGTGTTGAGCAGTTTTTATTGATGTTAGGGGGATCTCTCTATCTCCTGGATCTGAATGCCTGTTTCCCTTTCCAAGTTAGGGAAGTTCTCAGCTATGATTTGTTCAAATAGGCTTTCTGGTCCTCTGTCCCTTTTGGTGCCCTTTATAACCCTAATTAAACATAGATTTTTCCTTCTGAGGCTGTCATTTATTTCCCTTAACCCTTCCTCATGGTCTTTTCATTGTTTTCTCTTTTTTTCCTCACGTTCCTTCCTTGCCATCAACTTGTCTTCTATGTCACTCATTCTTTCTTCTACCTCGTTAACCCTTGTCGTTAGGACCTCCAGTTTGGATTGCATCTCATTTAATTGCTTTTTAATTTCGGCCTGATTAGATCTAAATTCTGCAGCCATAAAGTTTCTTGAATCCTTTATGCTTTTTCCAGAACCAATAGTAACTTTATAATTGTGCTTCTGAATTGGCTTTCTGACATCAAATTGTAATCCAAATTCTGTAACTCTGTGGGAGAGAGGACTGTTTCTGATTCTTTCTTTTTTTTTTAATTTTTATTTATTTATGATAGTCATCCACACAGAGAGAGAGGCAGAGACATAGGCAGAGGGAGAAGCAGGCTCCATGCGCCGGGAGCCCGATGTGGGATTCGATCCCGGGTCTCCAGGATCGCGCCCTGGGCCAAAGGCAGGCGCTAAACCGCTGTGCCACCCAGGGATCCCCATGATTCTTTCTTTTGTGGTGAGTTCTTCCTTCTAGTCATTTTGCTCAGTGCAGAGTGGCTAAAAACAAGTTGTACTGGAAAAAGGAATGAAAACAAGAGGAAAAAAGGGGGGGGGGCAACAAAGAACAAAAAGAAAAACAAAACAGAAACAAAACAAACAAGGAGGTGTATCCTATGGTTCTATATACTGTAAGTACCTAGACCTCCCCTGGAGCTTTCTTTCCAGCTGGTCTTCTTGGGGGGGGGGGGGGCTGCTGTGCTGACTCTCAGGTGTGTGCACGCTCAGTGGCAGCTGTTTATCCTGTGAGGCCCCTGTTCCCTGGCGGCCCTGCTCTGTCCCGGGCACAGGGTGACACTGGCAGCGGCCAGGTCTCCAGCTCTGGAGTCCGCTCCCGCAGTAGTTAGCCCAGTCTCCCAGTCCGCTCGGGCCTGGGTGCTCCCGGGACGGGGGCGCTGATCTGCACAGCTCGGGGGCGCCCGGGGCAGGAGCATCCTCACTCTCTTGTGCCCTCCCGCCTCTGCCTGCCCGGGGCAGCGCAGGATCCTGGCTGCGTCCGCTGGGCGCCCTGGGCTCCGGGGCCTGCGCTGCGGGAATCTGCTCCCGGGGGGCGGCCTCGAAGGCAGCAGGCGCAGCCCCCTCCGCCCGGAGCCGCCGCCCGAGCTGCTCCCAAGGCCCCGCCGCGCGCTCCAGCCCTTTCCCGCGCGGCCCGCGGTGCGCGGCGCAATGTCCCCGGGGCGCACCTCCTGTTAGTGACCCCGGAAACCCGGAGGCTTCACCGCCCGTCCTGCGGCTCTGCCTGGTTTCCCCGCTGAGCACATCTCCCTCCGGGAAGCATCCGGTGTGGATTTTTAAAGCTCCTGCCTCTCCGGGGCTGGGCCTCAGACGGCTCCTCGCAGGCCCCTCCCCGACTGGATTTTTTTTTCCCCCGCCTTCCTACCTTGTTAGAAGCACAAACTCTTCTCTCCGTAGCGTTCCAGCTGTTTTCTCTTGAAATCTCAGGTTGAATTCGTAGGTTTTCAGGATGGTTTGAAAGTTATCCAGGTGAGTTGGTGGGGCCGGGGGAGGTGAGGACTCCTCCACCAACTTGCCCCCCTCAACTTCTTTCCTTGTTGACATAACTTAGTTTAACTGAGTTAATTCTCTGTCTCTCATTTGCTTAGTTGTCTACTCATTCATTTTTCCCCAAACGGTCCAACATCTCTATCAAAGGCCTTTCTATCATCTTCCTGAATATGCACAGACCTCAGATCATCTGGATGTGGGATACTTGCCCCATGGCTCTCCTTGCTCAAGCTTGGCCTTCATCCTGGCTGAGGGGGCTCAAGACCAGGGTCCCCATTGCCTCTCAGTTGTGGGAGCCCTGTATCCTGGATTCCAGGGCCTCCCCCTCTCAGAGCCTCACCTTGTTTTGTCAAAGGACATCCCTTCTAAGAAAGAGTGTATGGGAGCTATTTCTAAGTCTTTTTAAGCCTGAAGATCTGTTAATTCTGCCCTTACAGTTGATGGTATGTGGATGAATGTGGAATTTGAGGCTGGGAATAATTTTCCTACATTTTGCTGGACTTAAAAAAAAATTATTTCCACTTTCTCATATTATAAATACTTCAGTTGGTGCTATTTTTTTAAAATGTTGAGTTAGGATACATTCTTAAAATGGTGGGAAAGTTTGCATATTTTTAAGGTTTAAAAACAATATATGTTGCAGAATGTCTCCCAGAAGCAGCAGATATGAGTATGTCTTATTTTTTCCCCCATCTTCATCAACCCGGGGTATCAGCACTTTAAAAACCTCTTTGTTAGTTTGGTGGAAAAAGTGATGTTTTAGAGATTAGGCTCCGGTGGGTATAAGGTCATGGCAGTAGAGGGTCTCAGAGATGTAGGGTGTCTGAGGGCTGCGTCTCCTTTCACCTTCCTTGCCAGGGGTGGAAACTCCCAAGACATCTGCCTTTGAGGACTGGGTAGGCTTGCAATTCTTCAGGACTGGAGGTGGGCTAGTTTGCTGACAAGTCTTCTGCTCTCCCAGGGCTTGCCTGGAGGTGGGCGAGACTAAGTGCTCCGAAGCACCTTCCCCCTACAGCAGATCTGTCCCCAGCCCTACTCTACCTCCTGCCCACATCCTTTGTCTAAGTATAAACCCCCATGTGACTATGGGAATAACACTGACCTAGACATATGAAAGTATAGGTTACCCTCGGTACCTGTGAGGCTCTGGCTAAGTAATCCTGGTGGTCAGGTATCATAAATAGAGCTGCTCAGAATATTTACTCACACGCTTTTGTACAGCCACCTTCCTCTTGGGTGCATACCTTGGGGTGGAAAGTCGGGATCATATGAAAAGTGTATGTTTAACTTTTTAAGGAACTGTCAAACTGGCTTCCGAAATGATTTTACCATTTTTAAAAATTTCCACTAGCAGGGTGGAAAGTTCCAGTTTCCCTATATCATTGCCCAACACCTGGTATGGTCTTTATCTTTAAATTTTAAGATAAAATTTATCTTTTAAAATTTATCTTTTATCTTTAAATCTTTAAATTTTAGTCACTCTCCTGGGTGTGTGGTGGTCTCGTCGAGGTTTTAATCTGCATTTCCCTAACACTAGTGAAATTGAATATTTTTCTTCATGTGCTTATTTGCCATCTGTTTATCTTCTTTGGTAAAGTATCTGTTCAAATACTTTTTTTAAATAAATTTATTTTTTATTGGTGTTCAATTTACCAACATACAGAATAACACCCAGTGCTCATCCTGTCAAGTGCCCCCCTCAGTGCCCGTCACCCATTCACCCCCACCCCCTGCCCTCCTCCCCTTCTACCACCCCTAGTTCGTCTGTTCAAATACTTTGTTCTTTTTTTTTTTTTTTTTTCAAATTGGGCTATTTGTATTTTTCTTATCAAGTTCTGCAAGTTATTCTAGACACAGGTCCTTTGTCAAATACATGTTTTGCAAATATTTCGTTTTCGTTTGTGGCTTGAGTTTTCATTTTTGTAAATTTTTTTAGCTTTTAAAAAACTTTTAATTTTAAAATAACTATAGAATCACAGAAAGTTGCAAAAATGGTACAAAGAGTCTCATTTACCCTCCCCCCACCTTCCACTAATAGGGCCGTGTGGTTTAATTGCAGTACAACATTGAACTCAGGAAACTGACATGACACAGAACTGTCCATTTTCACCAGTTTTTTTTATATGCACTCATTTGTGTGTGTGTGTGTGTGTGTGTGTAGTTCTATGCAAATTGATGTCACATATGTGTTTATGTAACTACCACCATGATCAAGATATGGAACTGTTCCCCCACCATGAAACAATTGCTGTGTACTGTTCTTTACAGTTGCTTTTCTCTCCATCACCCTCACCTCTCCTTTAGCAACCATTAACTGTCCTTCATTTATAGAGTTTGGTCATTTCCAGAATCTCACAAGGTGTCATACAGAAAATGGAATCATATAGTATGCAACCTTTTGATATTGATGTTTTCCCACTAAGCATAATTCCCTTGAGAACAATTGAAGTTGTGTGTGTTAAAGGCTACTTTTTTTTTTAAGATTTTATTTTATTTACTCATGAGAGATACAGAGCGAGAGAGAGAGAGGCAGAGACACAGGCAGAGGGAGAAGCAGGCTCCATGCAGGGAGCCTGACGTGGGACTCGATCCCGGGTGTCCAGGATCACGCTGTGGGCTGCAGGCGGCGCTAAACTGCTGTGCCACCAGGGCTGCCCTAAAAGCTACTTTTTATTGCTGTATAGTATTTCCTTGTGTGGATACACCAGAGAGTTTCTTTTTAACCGTTCACCCATTGAAGGAAATTTTGGTTGTTGTCAGCTTTGGGCTATTATGAATGAAGTGGGATAAACATTTGTGTAAACGTAAGTTTTCATTTTTTTGGCGGGGTGGGGGGGATGTTGAAGAGTGCAATTGCTAGTTTATTTTGTAAGTACATGTTTAGGCTTATTGAAAAACCATCAAATTGTTTTCCAGACTGTCTGTATCATTTTACATTTCCATCAGAAATGTATGCAAAACTGTTTCTTTGCTTCCTCACCAGGTGCTTCCTCATTTGGTGGTGTCACTATTTTAAATTTTAGTCATTTTAATAGATGTGTAGTGATAGCTCATTGTGGATATCATCCTCTTAGCTTACTTCATAGAGCAAAAATGTTAATTTTGATGAAGTTCAATTTATCCAGTTTTTTTGTGTGCTTTTAGCTTCATGTCTCAGGGCACTTTGCTTAGCACTAGGTCCTGAAAATACTCTTTTGTTTTTTCTTAAAAATTTTAAATAGTTTTACAGTTTATATTTAAATGCATTGTCAACTTAGAATTAATTTCTTAGAAAGGCATGAGACTTACTTAGATTGAGGTTCATGTTTTTGCCAATGAATGTCCAACTATCCTGGCATCATTTGTTGAAAGCCTATATTTTCTCCATTAAACTAATTTGTGCCTTTGTAAAAAAAAAAATCACTGGGTGATTTTGCATGAATCTATTTGGGGTTCCATATTTCTGGAGTAGTCTATGCTGTTCCACTGTTTTTTGTGTCTATCTCCCTTTTAATAGCACACAGTCTTGACTTACTGTAGCTATGAGCTAGTTTTAACATCAGTTAGGTGGTTCCTCTCTATTTTTCCTTTTTGAAATGGTTTTACATTTAAAAATATTCTCTATATCCACAAAACAGTCTTTCTGGCATTTTGACAGAATTGAATTAATTCATTTTGATAGATTGAGTATATCAATTTGAGAGAATCTTTACTATGTGAGTGTTTGAGTGTTCCAATCCACAAACACAGAATGTTTCTCCATTTATTTTAAGCTTCTTTGACTTCTGTCATCAGTGTTTTGTAATTTCCAGCATACAAGTTCTATGTATGTTTTGTTATGTTTAACTTTTTGAATGGATTGTAAATTTTTTTTAAAGATTTTATCTATTTATTCATGAAAGATAGAGAGAGGCAGAGACCCAGGCAGAGGAAGAAGCAGGCTCCATGCAGGGGGCCTGACATGGGACTCTATCCCAGGACTCTACAATCACACCCTGAGCCGAAGGCAGGCGCTAAACTGCTGAGCCACCCAGGGATCCCCTGGTTTTGTGTTTTTAACTCTGGTTTCCACTTTTTGCTGCTAGTATATAGAAATACAGTTGCTTTATATTTGTTCATCTTGTATCTTGCAACCTTACTAAATTCATTTATCCCAGGAATTTTATTTTTAATAGATGCCTTAGAATTTTCTATGTAGATAGTCATGCTGTCAGCAAATTGGGACAGTTTTATTTCTTCCTTTTTCACATATGGACATTTTGTTGCATTTCTTGCTTTATTGTTCTGGCCAAGACTTCCAGCACTATGTTGCCTAAGATTTGTGAGAGCCATGTTCCTGATCTTAAGGGGAAAATATTCAGTCTTTTACTGTTAAATATGATATTAGCTGTAGGATTTTTTTTAGATGTATTTTTTTAATCAAGTTCAGGAAGTTCCTCTTTATTTCTAGTTTTCTGAGAGCTTTTAGTATGAATGGATATTGAATTTTGTAAAATTATTTTTCTACATCAATTGACATGATCACACGAGTTTTCTTTTAGTCTACTGATATAGCAGATTATATTGATTACTTTTCAAATATTGGACCAGCCTTTTATCCCTTGAATAAATCCCAGGTGGGTGTGGTACATAATGTTTTAAAATACTGCTCATTTCAATTTGCTAATATTTTGTTGAGGAATTTTTATATTTAAGTTCATGAGAGATATGGTCTATAGTTTTCTTTTTTAAAAATCTCATCTTTGTCTGGTTTTGGCTTCAGAGCCTTGTAAAATGAGATTGGAAGTGTTCCCTTCTCTTGTTTTCTGGAAGAGATTGTATAGAATTCATGTTAATTCTTTAAATATTTGATAAATATCTCCAGGGAAACTATCATGGCACAAAGATTTCTATTTATAGATTCGATTTCTTTAGTAGACATAGAATTTATTCAAGTTATCTATTTCATTCTGGGTGTGTTTTGATAGTTTGTGACTCTATAGGAATTGGCGCCTTTCATCTAAGTAAGTAGTTTCGTAATAGTTCCTTTTTATACTTTTATTTATTTATTTCCTTTTTATACTTTTAATGGCTGTAGCATCTGTATTGATATACCCCCCTTTCATTCCTGATATTGGTGACTTGTGTCTTTTCTTTATTTTTATCAATTTTATTCAGTTTTAACCAGTTTTATTGATCTTTTCAAGAACTGATTTTTATTTCATTTTCTGTATTTTTTTTCCCTATTTTTCAATTTCACTGATTTCTGCTCTTGTTTTCATTATTTCCTTCCTTCTTTCTTTGGGTCTATTTACTCTTATTTTCCTAGTTTCTTGAGGTAGGAACTCATCTTTTCTAATGTAAGCATTTAGTGCTATATAGTCCCCTCTCAGTACTACTTTAGATGTATCCCACCAATTTTGATATGTTGTGTTTTTCTTTTCATTCAGTTTTATGTGTTTTTTAAATTTCATTTGAGGCTTCCTCTTTGACTCATGGGTTATTTAGAAGCATGGAGTTTAGTTCCCAAGTGTTTGAAGATTTTCTAGTTATTTATTTATATTTTTAATTCCATTATGGTCAGGGAATATACTCTATATGATTTCAATTTCTAAAAATTTATTAAGGTTTGCTCTATGACCCTTGAAATGGTCTGTCTTGGTGAATATTCCATGGACACTTGGAAATCATGTATATTCTGCTGTTGTTGGCTAGAGTGTCCTGTAAATGTCAGTTAAATTCTGTTGCTCAGTTCTTCCATGTCTTTACTGATTTCCTGTCTAGTTTTATCAATTGCTGAGACTGGGGTGCTCGAGTCCCTAGCAATTGTTGTGGATTTGTCTACTTCTTCTTTCAGCTTCCTGTATTTTGAGGTTCTGTTTTTTTGAAGATTATGTATGTATGTATGTATGCATGTATTTGAAAGAGAGAAAGAGATAGAACAGGAACTGTGAGGAGAGGGAGAAACAGGCTCCCCACTGAGCAGGGAGCCCAACGTGGGTTCCATCCCAGGACACTGGGTTCATGACCTGAGCTGAAGGCAGATGCTTAACTGACTGAATCACCCAGGCACCCCAAGGCTCTGTTTTTTGGTGCACACATATTTAGGATCATGATACCTTTCCAGTGGATCAATTCTTTTATCTCAAAATATTCCTCTTTATCATTAGTAATTTTTTCTTTGAAGTTTATTCTATGTGATGTTAATGTATAGCTGCTCCTCCTTTTTTTTTTTTTTTTAAAGATTTTATTTATTTATTCACGAGAGACACACAGAGAGAGGCAGAGACATAGGCAAAAGGAGAAGCAGGCTCCCTGCGAAAAGCTTGATATGGGACTGGATCCCAGGACCCCAGGATCATGACCTGAGCCAAAGGCAGACACTCAACCACTGAGCCACCCAGGCGTCCCAAGCCACTCCTGCTTTAAAAAAAAAAAAAAGTTGCAGGATGTATATTTTTCCACCTGTTAACTTTCAGCTTACCTATAGATTGAAATGAGTGTCTTATATAACATACAATTGGGTTGTGTTTTCTTATAATATATGTTGCCAGTCTGTTTTTTGATTGGTATATTTAAATCATTAATATTTATTTATTTATTTATTTATTTAGATTGAATTTATTTATTCATGAGAGACACAGAGAGAGAGAGAGAGAGAATGTGTGAGAGAGAGAGAGGCAGAGACACAGGCAGAGGGAGAAGCAGGTTCCATGCAGGGAGCCCGATGTGGGACTTGATCCCGGGTCCCCAGGATCACGCCCTGGACTGAAGGCGGTGCTAAATAACTAAGCTCCCCCCTTTCCAGCTGCCTTAAATCATTTACATTTCAAGTATTATTGCTATGTTAGGACTTAAGTCTTACAAGTTCTTTGTTTTGTGTTTGTTTCCATTGTTTTTCGTTTCTTTGCTTCTCTTCTCTTGCCTTCCTGTGAGTTACCTGAGCATTTTTGGGGGGATTCCACTTGATTTACTTATATGATTTTTTTTTCTTTTTTAACTTTTTTTTTTAATTTTTATTTATTTATGATAGTCACAGAGAGAGAGAGAGGCAGAGACACAGGCAGAGGGAGAAGCAGGCTCCATGCACCGGGAGCCCGATGTGGGATTCGATCCCGGGTCTCCAGGATCGCGCCCTGGGCCAAAGGCAGGCGCCAAACCGCTGCGCCACCCAGGGATCCCCTACTTATATGATTTTAAAGCTTAGTTCAAGTCAAGAGATTCAGAGGAGGTGATTGTTATGCATACTTCCAAATTAGAGATTTAGGGAACCATCAGTATTTCCAATATTTCTAATATTTTTCTGTTTGTTCCTTCTGTTTCCTGTTCCTCTCTGTTTCTTTTTCAATGCTTGCCTCTGGGTTACTTGAACGTTCTGGGGGGGATTATGTTTATGATTTCTCTATAGTTTTTTTGAGTATGTCTCTGTGCATATTTTCATTTTAGTCGTTGTTCCAGGGCTGACATATACATACACAACTTATTACAGACTACTAGTACTGACATTTTATGTCTGCAAAGAAAGTATAGAAAACTTACTTCCATTTAGATACTTTTACCTTCTCCACTTTTAAAATACAGTTGTTGTATTTCCTCAACATGTATTGAGCATCACATTAGCTCATGCTATAATTTTTACTTTGACCACCAAACACAACTAAAAAAATTTGTGAGAAGGATAACACTATATTTACCCCTATTTTTAAACCTGTTCCACTGTTCTTTCATTCCTCCTTCTCCTCTTCCTTCTTCTTCTTCTCCTGATGTCCCAAGATTCTTTCTGTTATCATTTCCTTTCTATTTGGAGATTGACCTTAGCCATTTTTTAGAAGTAGATCTACTGGTGACAAATTCTAAGTGTTTCTCTGCCTGAGAATGACTTCATTCCTACTCATTTCTAAAGGCAATATTATCTGCATATAGTTTGGTATTGATAGTTCTTTTCTTTCAGCACTTAAAAAATGTTGTGTTGCTTCCTTTGGTCTCCTTGGATTCAGATAAGAAATTTGCTGTCATTTAAAATGTTTTTCTATAGGCAATGAGTTCTTTCTAGTCACTTTTAGGATTTTTCTTTGTTTTTACTTGCCAGAAGTTGGATTATGATATGTCTTAGGTGGATTTATTAACTTCTTGAATGAATAGGTTTATGCTTCTCACCAAATTTTGGAAATATTCAACCATTATGTTTCCAAATATATATGCTTTTTGTTCCACACTTTCTCTTCTCTTCTTGGGTCATCCATGACACACATGTTAGATCTTCTGTTATTGTCCTCTGAGTCTCTCTGTGCATTTTGGTCAGACTGAACAAATCCTATTTTTAAAAAAGATTTATTTATTTATTTTAGAGAGGGAGCGAGAGAGCACACAGCAGGGGGAGGTACAGAGGGAGAGGGAGAGCGACTCTCAAGCAGAATCCCTGCTGAGTGCAGAGTGCTACGTGGGGCTTGATCTCATGACTCTGAGATCATGACCTGACCTGAAATCAAGAGTTGGCTGCTTACCCAACTGAGTCACCCAAGCACCCCTAGACTGACTAAATTATATTGATCTGTCTTCTTTCATATCTCATCTTTAATCTAGTATTGAGCCTATCCAGTGAGTTTTAAATTTTGATTCTTTAGTTCTTTAATGTTATAATTCCCCTCTGGTTCTTTTTATATCTTCTATTTCTTTACTGAGGCTTTTTATTTTTATGTATTTCAAAAGTATTCATAATTGCTTACTGAAGCATTTTTATGATGGCTGCTTCAAAATCTTTGTCAGATAATTCCAACATCTGAGTCATGTCAGTGTTGGCATCTGTTGATTGTCTTTTCCCCTTCAGTTGTGATTTTCCTCATTCTTGGTATGATGAATGATTTTTTATTGTATACCTGGACATTATGGATATAATGTTATGAGACTGTGGATCCTATTGAAACAGTCTATTTTAGCAAACAGTCATTCTATTTAGGTTAGTATGCTGGTCTTGGCCTACTTTTGTGGGCTTTGGTTCCAATGACAATTTCATTTCCAAGTCCTTGCAACGCTATTCTGGTCTACTTTGTATGTGTGCTATTCAAAGGCTGCTCTGAAAACCTGGGTCAATTAGCTGTCTGCCCAAAATATCCTAGAGAGGTTTAGAGGATCCCTGTAGTTCTGTTCTCTCCAAAACCCTCCCACCATTTCCTAGTTTGGAAAGTGAGGGGCATTGCCTACCACTGCTAAATGCAAACTAAATGCTATCCACAAGGGAGGACTCTCTGAGGCTTCAGGTGCTGCTGGGTGGTAGATGGAAGTCCAGACTCCATCCTTGGTTAACATAGCTGGCAGGGGGGAAGAAAATGCCCCAGGTTATCTGCTGTTGCTGTGCTGCCATAGGCTATCTGTTACCCACGTGGAGGCTATAGTCTCTGCTGATGCCGTGCTTGGAGGGAGGAGAGCATTCCACCCAGGGCTACCTGCTACTACAGGGCAGGGGGATGTCTCTCTATTCATTCATCACTGACTGCATATTGACAGGGCACCAAAGTGCTGTCTTTAGGCTGGCCAGGCCTCTCTGCTACCATTGTGTCACCAATCTGCCTTCCATCTTTCGGAGTTCTTGTTTTGGACTAAATGTTTGTGTCTTCCCAAAATTCATATGTTGAAGTCCTAATTCCCAGTGTGATGGTATTTGGAGGCAGGGCTTCTGGGAGGTGATTAGGTTTAGATGAGGTCATGAGGTCATGCCCCCATGATGGGATTAATGCCTTACATAACTCAAAAGAGACCCCAGAGCTCTCTTTCTCTTCCTAAGTGCACTGAGGAAAGACCATGTAAGAAGGCATCAAGAGGCAGCTGTCTGCAACTCCAGAAGAGAGCTCTAAGCAGACATTAAATCGACCAGCACCCTGACCTTGGACTCCCACCCTCTAGAACTGTGAGGAGTTCTTACTCCTCACAGTTCTGTGGTGTTGTGCTGTGGCTGTCTGAGCTCATTGAGACTCCCTTCCTATGATCCTATGATCGCCAGCTGTGTATGTGCAGGATTCTAGTTGTACTTAGTGGAAGGAACTGGGAGAAATGATGTCTATGTCATCTTATCTGGAATGCTGTTGAAGTTTCTTGGACAGAGAAGAAGTTTTGATAATTTTTTAAGATTATTTGCTCATTGGGATGCCTGGGTGGCTCAGCGGTTGAGTGTTTGCCTGTGGCTCAGGGCATCATCCTGGAGTCCTGGAATCGAGTCCCACATTGGGCTCCCTGTGTGGAGCCTGCTTATGTCTCTGCTTCTCTCTCTCTGTGTCTCTCCTAGATAAATAATAAAATCTTAAAAAAAAAAAGATTATTTGCTCATTTATTTGAGAGAGACCACAAGTGAGGAGAGGGGCAGAGGCAGAGGGAGAAGCTCTGCAATGCGGAGCTCCATCCCAGGACCCAGGGATCATGACCTGAGCCCAAGGCAGATGCTTAACCAACTCAGCACCCAGGCACCCTGGAGTTTTTGATTTTTATAAAATCAGATTTATGAATTTCTTTTTCTGGTTTTAGTTCATGCTGTTTGTGTCATATTTAAGGCATTTTTGCCAGACCCAAGATTACTATCTTAGTTATCTATTGCTGCATTAATAACCCCCAGACTTATCAGTGTCAAACAATAAACATTTATTATTTTCACATGGGTCGGGAATTTGGGAGCACTCTGGCTGGGTAGTTCTGGCTCATAAATTTTTAAAATTCTTTTTCAGAGATATTTTGGCTTTTTTAGGTCTTTTGCATTTCCACATAAACTTTATTTTATTTTATTTATTTATTTTTTAAAAGAATTAACTTATTTATTCATGAGAGACACAGAAAGAGGCAGAGACAGAGGCAGAGGGAGAAGCAGGCTCCCTGGGAGCCTGATGTGGGACTTGATCCCAAGACTCCTGGATCATGCCCAGAGCTGAGGGCAGACACATAACCACTGAGCCACCCAGGTGCCCCTCCACATACATTTTAGAATCAACTTGTCAATTGCTATGAAAAAGCTTGCTGAGATTTTGATTAGGATTGCATTAATCTTTGTTCAATCTGGGGAGAACTGACACTTTAACAGGACTGAGTCTTCAAACCCAGGAACACAGTTTATCTCTCCATTTGTATAGGTCTTCTTTAATTTATCTCAGCAGTGTTTTGTGGTTTCTAGTGTATGGGTCTTGCACATCTCTTGTCATATTGGTGGGGACTGGTGGTACCAATGAACCAGGTCCAGAAAGCCAGACACGCCTCTTGAGAATGAAGTTTGGGTTGTAAAGATTCTTTCCCTCTCTTGTCCAGCCTAATACAGCAGTAGTCATGAGGGAAATGCTAGGTGGTTAAAGGACTGAAAGAATGAACAAATGAATGTATTTCTGGGGCTAAAGTCCACAAGTGGGCTGCTGAAGTTTGGACTGATAGAATAATCCTCAGCCTAGATGAGTGAAGTGACTCAGATGAGTGAAGTGACTCATCTGCTGCTAGTTGATGAGTGACTGCTAGTTGAAGGGGGTTCGTTCCCTATAGTTAAGGGTCTCCTATGGTTTGCCTTCCTCTCTGATTTTGTCTTATTTTATTTTTCCCTCCTTGCCCCTATAATACTCTGTTTTGTTTCTTAAACTCCACATATAAGTGAAATCATATGATTATAGTCTTTCTCTGATCGACTTACTTCACTAAGCATATGTACTTTAAAGCAATGTATTAGGTCAAACCACATGAAACTGAATGTAGAAAATTTCACATGGTTTAACCCATGCATTTTCAAGAGGGCAATATTATTTCATGGAGGTGAAAATTGGTTCTTAGTTGGAGACAGGCAAAAAATACTTAGATAACACAGTGACTTGTGGTCCCCAAAGAGCCACAATATGTGAACAGTTATATAGTATATTTACAGAATTAAAATTTCATGGGAGGTTGGCATTTTAAAGAAAAAAAATCTCTAAAAGGTCTCCTTTGGAAGGTGATTATGAAATCTAGGTTGAGAAACACTGTCTTAATATTATTTAGTTTTACCTGTTCTTTGAACTTTATATGAATGAACTTTGCGCTCACTTCGGAAGCACATATATTATATAAATGAACTTTATGTAAATCCTGTGCATGTGTCAGGTATGTGGACTTTGATTTTGGGGTTCATGCATGTGTGCAGCCATTCCTTTTCCTTGCTACTAGTCCACTGTGGGGACATGCCAGCAAATGACTATTTGGGTTGTTTTCAGAGTTTTTTTTTTTTTTTCTGTTGCAAACATTCTTTGACTTGGGTCCCCAGGCACGTGTGCTTGCATTTCTTTTGAGTATATTCATGAAGGAGAGGTATCCTGGACCACAGGAAAGCACCTCTGTTAGATATCCACCCTCATTAACTGCCAAACGGAGTTCCAGTGATTGCTCCATTTTCGATTTCCACTAGCTGGGTATGGAAGTTATTTTATTTTTCCCTCTTTCCTAACACTCTATACTGACAGAGATTTTAATTTTTGCTAATTTAGTGAGTGGGAAATTGCATACCAGCTTTTAATGTATGCTTCCTTGAAAACAAAGCTGGATATCTCCCACATTTACTGGCCCTCCTGGCTCCTTTCCTAGGAAGTAGCGAGTTTTATTTATTTATGTATTTATGTATTTATGTATTTATGTATTTATGTATTTATTTATGTATTTATTTATTTATTTATTAAGTAGCGAGTTTTAAGTTTTAAGCCGTTCAGTTTGTGTTTTCTTCTTTTTGGTCCAGACTGAAGAATCTATCTATCTATCTATCTATCAGTCATTTTTCACGTATATTATTTTAAATATCATTCTCTCCTCACCTCGTTTGTTTGCTTTTCATTTCTTTTTGATGCCTTTTAAAGACCAGAACTTCCTGATTTTAATGTAGACAATTTCTAAATAGCCATCTTTTCCCTTGTGCGAAGTCTGTAAAGATTCTGTTTCACCGGTAGGCTTTCCATAATGATGCTGGGGAATTTTCGCACCTCTGAGTGCTCTCCCCACTCCCGCACCCCCTGCAAGGCCGCCCTGAGCTGCCGAAAGGACGCCCGCGGGCATCCCTCTGGGGGGCATCCAGGGGGTGGCGCTCGGCAGCCGCTGCCGGGAGGGCTTTCCGCGGCCGGCAGGTGGCGCTCACGCTCCGCACTCCCGCACGTTCCGAGTCCTGTGCGCACCTGGCAGCTGCTCCTTGCTGTGTCACCTGGGGCTCTGCTTCCCTTGTTTCTGTCTTCAAAATAGGCTTCCAGCAGAGCTTTTATGATGCTTTAAGATTACCGAGGCCACAGCTGGAGCTGGGAGTCGCCTGCTTCTCTCAGAGCAGCCAGTTCTCCGCAGTCCC
The DNA here is from genome assembly GCF_003254725.2 of Canis lupus dingo. NCBI lineage: Eukaryota > Metazoa > Chordata > Mammalia > Carnivora > Canidae > Canis > Canis lupus. The sequence continues at coordinate 23,248,478 of NC_064261.1, read as the reverse complement.
CACCAACTCCCCTTTGCCTCGGGTCCACCTTTGCTCTCATTTACTCAACTTGCCAGACACCTCGAGCCATTTGAGTTTGAGATCCCCCTTTTCAGACTTTGGCCCTTTTAGATGGAGAGGAATTCAGGGTTTGTGAGTCAGACGTTGCTTTAAAAAGTTTATTCTGATACCTATATAGTTTAGAAAATTTGAAAAGTGCAAGAAAATAAGATAAATAGCCTGTATTTTCACTTCAAAAACAAATACTCTGAATATCAAATATTGTTTGTGTATTTTTTTCCGTCTTCTTTCTGTGCAATCTGTTCTTTTAAATGTCTTTACACAGGGCAGCCCGGGTGGCTCAGTGGTTTAGCGCTGCCTTTGGCCCAGGGTGTGATCCTGGAGTCCTGGGATCAAGTCCCACGTTGGGCTCCCTGCATGGAGCCTGCTTGTGTCTCTGTCTCTGTCTCTCCTCTGTCTCTCATGAATAAATAAATAAAATCTCAATAAGAAAAAAATGTCTTTACATAGAGCATCACTGTGCCCTCAGTTATGTTCAGGAATGTGGCTGATCCCTGTAGGGTTCCCTGGGACTGCAGAGACCACAGACAGACCCTGGTCTAGCCCTGCTGTGTGGGGACCACATGATGGACTGCCTTTAGCTCATTGCTGGACAGACTCTTGGTCTTGGTTTCTGTGTCAAGTGGTGCAGGACAGACTTGCGTTCCACCACTGAGGCCCCTTTCCTGCCTCAGTATGGTGCCCTCCGGGTGCTGTTACCCACACTCTCCTGTGAGGTTATAGTCATGCAAGCACCCGGGGACATTCCCATGAGCGCCTGGGGTCCCGGGAGCATGAACCCTGGCACTCATGTTCTATGCTAGTGACCACTCAGAGCCAGGCTCCTGCCTGGGTATCTGACACCCTGGCTCAGAGCCCACCACTGTTGGCAGACCTGTCCTGATTTCTGCAGGCTCTGCGTTCTGAGGCTGGGGCCAGGTGGAGGGGTCAGGGGTGGGGAGTTCCTTAGCCTGCTGGGAGGTGGGAGCTGCTGGGTACATGGGGGCTCAGTTCCAGGGGATGCAGATCCCTCTGCTAAACATGGTGGGGCTGCGGGCCCTAGGCCCTACATGACACTCCAGCCCTTTTGGTGATCCTACCCTGGCAAAGATGGGTTTTAGTACCACATGGAGATCACTGTGGGGCAAGGGATGTCGCATCCAACTGTGAGGCTTGAGAAGCTGTGCGGCGCCCAATGGACACACATATCCTGCTAGTAACTAAATGGTAGTTTTTTCAGAGTGAAATAAAAATAGTTCTGTCTTAATTTATGTCTATGGCTTTCAAACGGCTACTAAATTATTAGCATATACATACTTGTAAAGTGTTTTGGAGACCCCAAGGGGTCTGTGATATGGGAGAGCTGGGAACCGCTGATTTATAGTTCTGCCTCTGAAAATTAACCTCCACCCTCAGGATGAGTGGCCTCAGGTGCATGGGGCTTGGCAGCTCCCTCTGCACAGGAGGACCCCAGAGGGACCTGGGGATGGGGATGGGCAGCAGGGAGTGGGGGTGGAGGCTACTTGTCCCTGAGGTCACTGATGGACAGCATTTCCTCTACACAGAGGAATTGAGATATGATTTTTATCTACACCTAGCAGTGTCCATCCACTGATGAAGTTTAGCTGGGTCTGAGAAACCATGAGACCCAGATTTGTCTGGGGGTTCAGAGCTGTGCTGAAAACGTGGGGATCTAGAGCATGCTTGCCCTGTGCAGCTGTTGACAGCCCTCTACACTTGGTCGCACTGCATCCACAGTGATAAAAAGCTGTCTTCCAGAGGTGGGACATTAGTCTACCTGGAAAGCTGGAAAGCAATGAGGTAGCATGTGTTTCTATCTTCCTGCCTAGCCCTGGCAACAGAATAAAGTGCTGTGGTTGCACCTGGGTGCCCAGGGAAGGCACCACTGCCTCAAAGCAGAGTAAAGTAACTGCGCATCTGCCAGGGATGGCCAAGCAAATTACAGGCATCCACACCTGGAACATTAGGCAGCCATGAAAGAGACTGAGGGAATGCCGGGGCCAGATTTCAGTGGAATTTGTAGAAGATATTGAGTAAAAATTGAGCATGTGTTCCACGTGTGTGGATCAAGATCCCACTTTGTGAAGCCAAGTAACCAACACCCTCTACATACATTTGGATGTACATATGTATGAATATGCATATATATGCTTATAATTAAGGAAAAGCAGATATTTTTATGTAATTAAAGGTGCGTTTACCATATGAAGAAGGCAGAATGGGATTACAAGCAGTTCTGTTGCAAATGTAGTGGCATAAAACAACTATGTGTCATGCGCCTCGAGTCTGTGGGGTCAGGCACTGCGAAGGGCTCAGCGGGGCGTTTCTGCTTGGTGTCTGACGTCAGCTGGGGCCACAGTCATCCGATGGCTCGCAGGTGGAGCACGCACGGTGCACACACAGGGCTGGAGTGTGGTGCTGGCTGTTGGCCCTGGGCTTTGGCTGCTTTCTAAGTGGGCCTATCCATGGGACTAGTTGAGTGTCTTCATGGCGACATTTAGGACAGCCCCAGGTGAACTGTTGTAGCAGGAAAGCAGCAATAGAAAATCATAAACGAAAGTATGTGGCTGTTTTCCAGTAAGGCACATTGATGCAAACAGGCTGAGGGCCAGATTTGGTCTATGGGCTAGAGTTTGCTGACATATAGCCTTGAGATCCATGCTTAATACTTTGGCTTTTCCTCTGAGGGCCACTGGACTGTCTTGAACAGAGAAATCACCTGGCTTGGCTCAGTTTTGACAGGGCTGCTCTGGCTGTTGTGTAGAGGCCAGATGGAGGGCCCAAGAGGATAGCCAGAGCCCAGGGCGAGGCCTGTGACATGACCTCGGGACTGGGGTGCTGGTGTTGGGGGTGATAGGGATTACATGTGCTTTGAAGCTAGACACAGATTGTTTGATTGGATCAATTCACTTAGAGAGAGACACTTTATTAGCACTTGGGCCTGTGTGGCCATCCTGAGCCTGAGGCCAAGGAGCTCTGTGGTGGGGAGCACAAGGGTTGATTGAGTTGGTCACTTTCATGGCTGGAGATGGAGTAAGTGCCTTTCATAGGAGTGGAGGCCAGGTCTACCCAAAAGGGAGGCCAAGTATGTGTGTTGGGAGGGGGCCTGGGGCCAGGAAGCCTGAGCACTGAGGATTGGCCTCCCAGGAAGCTGCTTGTGGCTTTCAGGAGAGTGTATGGAAATTTGTAGGTTCCAAGAAGCAGGGTGGTGCAGTGACAGGGCTCTCCAGCTTGGACAGGCCACAAATGGAGCTCCTGACACTTGGGCACTTCCCTGTAAAAACAAATATGTAAACATGTAAATAAAAATGTGGGTTTTTTGATTCAAGCTGGTGACTCACGTTCTGCAAGTAAAACTAGAGAGCCAGCATTTCCCCCCAACTTCTGTAGAAAGTTAGAAAAGTTGAAGAAAGAGTTATTTTAACACCCATATACCCACTACCTAGATTCAACACTTAGCTTTTGCGACAACCAGGGTGCACCTGAAGCCTGTTGTTTGCTCTGCTATAGATCCTTCTCACTTCCTTCTCTGTCTGCCTTTGAGTCTCTGTCAAAATGCATGTGATGGTGGCTGACTCCCTTGCATAGCAAACTCCCAGTAAATCACCTTTGCCTGTTTTCATTTGAATGGTCTTTTTTTATTTCTACAATGTGATTATAATTTCCTTCTGGGTGGAAGCTATTAAGTAAATCTACCTTCTAAAACCAGAGAAGAAATGATGGTCCCCAAACTGAACCCAGAGGCTTGGAAGATGAGCAGATATTGTGAGTGGAGTAGCTGGGGCGGGGGACATGTTTTGAGACTGGCAGTGCTGGAGGGACCTCACTCTGCCAGGCCCGGCTGCAAGGATGTGGAGCTGTGCCAGTGAAGCTGTGCACTGGGGACACTTCACTTGTTTGTGCTCCAGCCCCATCCCAATTGTCCAGATCAAACCCCACGCTGCGTAGGCACGGTCTCAGTCTGCTTGGGTTGCCAGAACAAATATCATAGCCTGGACAGCTTAAAAACGAAAATTTATTTCTCACAGTTCTGGAGGCTAGAAATCCAAGATCAAGTGTTGGCAGGGTTGTTTCTTCTGAGGCTTCTCTCCTTGGCTTGTAGATGGACACTTTCTGACTGTATTCTCATTTGGTCTTTTCTCTGTGGACATGCATCCCTGGTGTCTCCTCCTCCTCCTCCTCCTTCTCCTCCTTCTTTTGTTTTTAGAGAGGAGGAGAAGTGAGGAGGAGCAGAGAGAGGGGAGAAAGAGAATCTTAAGCAGACTTCATGCCCAGCACAGAGCCCAATGTGGGACTCAATCGCATGACCCTGAGATCATGACCTGAGCCAAAATCGAGTCAGATGCTTAGCCAACTGGGCCCCGAGGTGCCGCATGTCACCTCCTCTTCTTAGAAGGACACCAGTCCTTCTGGTTTAGGGTCCCACCCTGATGACTTCATTTAACCTTAATTACCTCTATAAAGGCCCTATTTCTGAATACAGTCACATGGGGGTTAGGATTTCAACATATGAATTTGGGGGGCACAGAATTCAGTCTATAACAGGCACCAAAGATGGAGAGCTGCCTCCTGTTAGAGTTGAGAGTGCAGGATACTTGCTTCAAGGTATCCGTAAGCAAGCCCATTCTGAGGACTTACCACTCATTGGTTTGTTCTCTACTTATACCCTTGTTAACAGGTTGTCCTACTACCTGGAATGGCCACTCTCTACTTCTGGTCCTGAGTGGAGGTGACACTATAGAACATGTGTTCTCACTTTAAGTTTGTAGGGGGCTTCCTGGTGACCATGAGCCTTGAGGTTGTGTGCATATTTTGTGGGGATGTACGTCTGTGCCTTTTGCATTTTCCAGAGAGATGAACAGCTTTCACTTGATTCTCTGAGTCCAAAAGATGATAGAGACCATCACTCTAGGTGCTGGGGGACTAAGCCTAGATCTGGTGGCGCCTTGCAAAGCTCTGAAGAGAGCACGGCCATGCATGGGATCCATCAGCATGCTTCGTGGCTGAACAGAATCTCTCTCCTTGCCTACAGAGATGTCAGGAACATTCCTGCATGTAACATGCAAGACCCTTTGAAGTCCATCATCCATCTTATTTTGTCCTCCCAACAATCTGAGCACCAGGCAGGTATTATTTCTAATAGACTCATATTTCAGAGAAGGAAACTGAGGCTCACATAATTGGCACAAAGTCATTCCTCAGGGAGCCAAGACCTTTTGGCTCCTGAAGCAGGTGCTCCACTGTTCCCCACTGCAGATACTCTTTAAATAAGCTACTTTGATTGGCTGGCTGGCAGGTTTTGCTTGCTCAACTCTATCTCATATAACTTATTAAGTGTTGGTCCATTTCTCACTGGAGCTGTCTAGATCATAATGCTCACGCTTTCAAGCCAAGAATGAAGCATGGATTTCAAGCACCAATTCTCAGCCTTGATAGCCCTTGGAGACACCCCCTGGGGAGACTACATCCTATTTGAAAAAACAGGGTGCCTGGGCCTCCCACTCAGGCCCAAACTGAATCATGGGCATTCCCACTTTTATAAACTTGCTATGTAATATGGAAGGATGATGAGAATTAAGACTTGCGGATTTAGAGAAATTTTGAAACTAAAGTGAAAATAGATGATTAGTGAGTTTGCTAATTAATTTTTCTTTATATATCAGTTATGATTAGATTCAGCTATGAGGCACAAAATCCTGAGCAATAGAAACTTTTACAAGATAGAAGTACATTTTTGTCTCATATGAAGGAAGTCTGGATATCGGCAGTTTTAGGGCTAGTATGTTATCCTCATGATGTCTCAGGCTCCTTTTATCATGTGGCTTCCATTCCCAAGATCACCTCATTGCCTAAGATGGGTGCTAGTACACCAACTATCACATATATGCTTCAGGCAGCAGGATAAGAGAAAGAAAGGTGATGAGCATGCCCTTTTATTTTATTTGTTACTTTTATTTTTTAAAGATTTATTTATTTATGAGAGGCACAGAGAGAGAGGCAGAGACATGGGCAGAGGGAGAAGTAGGCTCCTTGCAGGGAGCCCGATGTGGGACTCAATCCCAGATCATGAGATCACACCCTGAGCCAAAGGCAGACGCTCAACTGCAGAGCCACCCAGGCATCCCACCCTATCCCATTTAAAGAGGTTTCCTAGAAGTAGCATTCATGGTTACATTTATTTGGACAAAAAGACTCAAAAATACTAACCAAAAAGAAACAAAAAATTAATAACTTAGGTTTTATTAAGTTTATTAAGTTTGATGAACTTCTGTTCATCAAAAGAGTTCATCAAGGGAATAAACAGCTAAGCCAAAGACTGAGACATTCAGAATACATACATCTGACAAAGGATTTCTACCAAGAATATATAAAGAGTTCCTGCAAATTAATAAGGAAAATACAACTCAATTTAAAAAAATGAACAAAAGACACATTTCACAAAAGAAAATATCCAGATGGCCCATAAACATTTGAAAAGATACTTAACATCATCAGTTATCTGGGTAATAAAAATTCAAAACCACCTGAGATGCCTTTATTTAACTACTAGAATGACTAAAATTGAACAAATTGTGGAACAAAGGTTGGCAGGAGTGAGGAATGATGGAGGCAGACACCTGCTGCCTATGATGGTAGTAAATTAGTTCAAACACTTTGAAAAAGTGCAAATTTGTTATAAAGTTAAAGTGTATTTTTTTTTAAAAAAGATTTATTTATTCATGACAGACACAGAGTGAGACAGGCAGAGACATGGGCAGAGGGAGAAGCAGGCTCCTTGCAGGGAGCCTGACGTGGGACTCGATCCCGGATCCCGGGATCACACCCTCAACTGAAGGCAGACACTCAACCACTGAGCCACCCAGGCGTCCCTAAAATGTACTTTCATATGGCCCAGAAGTTCCACTCTTCGGTATTTACCCAAGAGAAAAGAAAACATGGACAATTTAATAACAACTATCTATAAATAGCTAAAAATTTGAAAGAACCCAGTGTCCAACAACAGGAATTGGATAAACAGATTATGGAACTTTTTTATATCACAGATATAAAAAAGAACAAAGGACCTTTGCTGTGGGCCTGATGAGAGTGTGGGTCTCACAGCTAAAAGGCTCTGGCCCCTGCCTGAGATCTTGTAGCAGCATCTTGGTGGATATAGTTGGGAGTAGAGGTTGCTCAAAACTGGAGAGGGCTCGGCCTGCCACAGCCAGCGCCATCTCCTCCTGGGACTGGACTCAACTGGCCACTGTCTGCAAAGAGTTGCACGTAACACATATAATATATACCATGCAACACGTATAACATGTAACACATACAGTGTGAAATACAAATAGCACGTAACATATAGCATGTGTACATGTATAAACTTGTAGTGATGGCATGTAACAGTAAATAATATTATAACACGTAACATACATAGCATATATGGTATGAATAACGTGATACATCACAGGGTACATGCTATATGGTACACACAGTATATAACATGCATAGCGTAATACACATAGCATACAACACACATGATACATGCCACAGATAGCATGTGACACACTATGCATGCATTTATAGCACACAATGTAAATTGCATCTAACACGTATAGCATGTAACACGCCTGGCACGTGATATGCACAGCATGTAACATACAAAGCACAAAACGCAGAGCATATCATGCCTATAACATGTAACAGAGCGTGTGCACACATATAGCATGTAACGTGCATAGCACAAACTCCATGGCTGTAGTTTGCCCTTCCGTGAGGGACGTCTGCCCTGGACGGGCTGGCCTAAAGTGGGACTAGCTTTGCCTGGTGGGCATAACCAGCCTTGTTTTGCCCCACCCCTTACCCTCTACCCTTTCTCTCCTTCCTGAGATGTGGCCTGAATATGCTGGGATAGAGAGGGACCTTTTGGAATGTGGCTGTAGGCAGAATGGCCCCAGAGCTATTTCTGTACTAGTACCTGGAGCCGTCTAATGTGCTCACTGTTGGCAGCACCAAACTTCTGGCACCGAGAGGTCACTGCCCCTGGGAGCCCAAGACATCTATCTCTTCCTTCTCCAGCTATAGACGTTGTGTCACAGGCAAGTATCAACTGCTGGCTGCTTGCTTCTGAAATCAAATCTGACCTCCTTTTATAGCAGAAATACATACTCAGTGAAATAAGAGTTTGCCCCAAAGCTGCCAAGTGGAGGAGCAGGAGGTCAAATCTCTACTCTGGTTACTAGGCTGGGAAGTTTAGGGCCCCAGTGATGCCACGGGTGAGCATGAAGAGGGTGTGTAGAACTGCCTGAGGGCAGTGGGTGCACCCTGAAGCCCCTTCCTTCATGATCTGCCAGGGTGAGAGCAGAGGTGGGGCTGCAGCATGAGCCCCCAGCACCCTACAACCTGACTCAGTGCCTTCCCCTCACTGGACCCTGTCTGATGATGCCCTACGACTCCACGGCGGTCCTGCCTTGAAGGGAGACCAAACCCCCACCCGAGAAGCTGGCTGCATATAGCTCAGAGTGTGGCCTTCCAAGGAATAGGTCCCTTAAATGTGCTACACCAAGAAGCAGGGGGAAGGACTGCGGTCTGGCTTCTTGCCGGGCCCTCAGACAGATGGTGCTGGCTTAGAGAGGGGCGTCAGTCCTCCCTCCGGTGGAAGAATCAAAAATAGTGTGCCAGGAGAGGGCTGGGGCCAGAGGCCAGGCTGCTCCAGCCCATGCTTGCTGCGGAGTCCTGCTGAGTGGGCATTCTTTGACAGGGGGAGCAGTGAAGGCTTGTTGTGGTCATTGTTTCATCCTCACCCCAACTTTCTCAATGACTGTGCCTGAGGTCTGTCTGCATGGAGCCTCCTGTAAGCTGATTGAAGGCAGTGTTGATGCTAGTCCTGGGTTAGAACAACCATGTCCAAAGACAGCTTAGCTAAAATAAAATGCTTCTAGATAGGGAACTTCTGTTTCTGGGAACATGGAGCAGACATACTTCTCCCCATTCCTCCTGCCAAGTAAAACTAAAAACCCTAGATTTTTTATAAAGATAGAGATATTTATATAGAATATCTATCTATGATTTAGATCACCTATCTGTATCATCTATCTTTTTTTTTTAAAGATCTATTTATTTATTTGAGAGAGAGAGAGCAAGCATGCTTGAGCAGGGGGAGGGGCAGAGGAAGAGGGGCAAAGAGAATCACAGGCAGGCTCCCTGCTGACCTGGGAGCTTGACTCAGGGCTTGATCCAGGTACCCCTATTATCTATCTACCTATCATCTATCTGTCATACCTAGACTCTGAAAGCAGAGAAAAGAAGATGAACCATGTAGGAACCTTGAGACCTGAGAAATGACATGGTAGTGAGTCCCCACATTGTCTTTTTGTCTCATGTGTCCCAGAATTGGATCACAAACAACCCAGAAATACCAATGGGTACGGACAGAAAGTCTCAAGAAAGCCTGCTTTCTTAGCCCAAAGACCAGTAAAGGATCAGCCAAGAAGAACAGAAAATTCCACCATTATCCACTCTACTCCAGCCAAACACTGCAGGAAAGTCTGTGGCCCCACACCCACCTCCAATGGGCAAGGCCAGGTGAGAATCCTAGACTATCACCAGGCCCCAACATCCCTTCCAGATGGGGACAGAGAAGGCCAAGTAGGGAGCTAGGACTCTTATCACCATAAGCCCCCTGTGAGTGTCAATAATGAGGAGCCCCCCCACTTCAGGTGTTAAGAGAGGCCAAATGGGGAAGCTGAATTTCTACCTACACCCCTTATTTTCCTGCCAGCACTGGGTTTGTGAAAGCCAGCTAAAAGAAAAATTTTAAATAAGGTCCAGAGTTTTATAATATAAAAATGCCAGGTTTCAAGAGGAAATCTCTCATCATACCAAGAACCAGGAAAACCTTAAGCTGAGTGAAAAAGATGATTAGTCGACGGCAACATCAAGATGGCAACTTATTAGAATTACCTAACAAGATTTTTTTAAAAAAAGATTTTATTTATTTATTCATGAAAGACACATAGAGAGAGGCAGAGACATAGGCAGAGGGAGAAGCAGGCTCCATGCAGGGAGCCTGATGTGGGACTTGATCCCAGAACTCTGAGATCACGCCTTGAGATGAAGGCAGGTGCTTAACCACTGAGCCACCCAGGTGTCCCACTTGACAAGATTTTTTAAGCCACTATGATGAAAATGCTGTGGTGAACAGTTATGAACACTCTTGAAAGATATTAAAAAACAATGTCTTGATTTTCCCTTCATTCTTGAGAGATATTTTCACTGGGTATAAGATTCTGAGCTGATAGCTCTTTTTCTGACCAACCCCTGTGACTCCTGATGAGAAACCACTGTCATTTGAATGAGTTTTTTCCCTATAGGAATATGTTGGTTTCCTCTGGTTGCTTTAAGATTTTTTTTCTTTGTCTTTAGTTTTAAAAAATGTCATGATGATGTCTCTTGAAGTGAATTTCCTTGTGCTTATCATCTTGGGCAGTCACTCAGCTTCTGGAATCTGCCAATGTTAGTCTCTTGACAAATTTGCAAGATTTTACAGCCATTATTTCCTCAAGTATTTAGTGAGCTCCATCTTCTTTCTTCTCTCCTTCCAGGACTCAGATGACATTAATGCAAGATCTTTTCTTACAGTTCCTTAGGTCCTGAGGTTCTGTTCTTCCCACCGCTCCCCGCCCCCTTCACCACCATTGTTCAGACTGGGTCATTTCTACCCTCTGTCTTCCCATTCACTGATTCTTTCCTCCGTTCCATTCTACTACTGAGCCCATCCACTGAGCTATTTATTTCCATTATTGTATCTTCAATTCTGAAACTTCCACTTGATTCTTCTTCATATCTTCTGTTCTTTGTCAAGACTTTGTTTTTTAGGGATGCCTGCGTGGCTCAGTGATTGAGCATCTGCCTTCGGCTCAGGTCTTAATCCCAGAGTCCCACATCGGGGTTCCTGTGGGGAGCCTGCTTCTCCCTCTGCCTCTCTCTCTGTGTGTCTCTCATGAATAAATAAAATAAAAACTCTTTTAAAAAAAAGAGGCAGAAAAGACTTGGTTAGGATTATTCTCTGATTGATCCACCAAAATGATGTGAAACCGGAGTTTGCAAAGTTTCACATCCCTGAGCCCCATGTCTCAGCCTAGGAGAACCTGGCCCAGGCTGTCAACAGGTGTCCCCTCCTGTTTCAGGGGCCTGAGTCGGCTGCCTGAGTGTCTGCACTTGCCTCACATGCAGACTTTTAACCATGATGGTTTCATTTTGAGAAACAAAACCATATAGAAAAGTACAAAGAATAACATGACAAGCCTCCATGTACTCAGAAAGGACAGTTGCTCTTCCTTTATCTGCCTTATTTTCACCCTATGATATGTAAAATGTTGTAGATAAAGTGAAGTTCTCATATTCCTCCAAGATGGGTCCCACCCTCTCTCTGTGTTCTGTGAATGCTGAGAAAATCACTGTCATGAATTTACCTCTTATCTTCCATTTTGCATTAGGTTTTACTTTCGACCATCTCTGTTTTGATCAGGTACTTTATTCATGTTTTCAAAATTCAGAAAGTACAAAAGGTGCACAGGAAAATTTCCCCTTCCCCCCTCCCCGCATGTGTAGGAGCCAAGAGCAGCAGGTGGGCAGTCTTGAAGCAGTACTGGATTGGAGGTGTTGTCACTTGGGCTGCAGCCTTCAGCTGTGTTGCCTTTGCAGAAATACCATCTGTAGTGGCCGTGCCATGAAGTCCACTGTGGTTAGCATTAGGTTTCTTAAGAGTGACAGAAGCTCCAAACAGCAGCTTGAGCAAGGTACACGTTTATTTCTCCCTTACGTCTTGAGGTAGGCAGCCCAAAGCTGGCTGGGGGGTCTCACAATCATCAGGGACCTATCCTAGTGCTTGACCATCCTCAACATGAGGCTTCTACTTCGTGGTCCAAAGTGGCTGCTTGACCTCCAGCCATCACGTCTTCATTCAGCCGTTAGGTCAGAGTCAGGAAGGGGAAAGATCCCTGCCTCTCTTTCAGATTGTGTCCTGACGCTGCAGTCGCCACCTCTTGCACTGTTGGCCAGGGTAGCGGCTGGGGGCGTGGCCGAGCCCGGCTGGCAGCGGCCCCTGCTGGGAGGGAGGGGGCGGGGCGCCGAGGGGCAGCTGGGCCGTCCTGCGGCCCGGAGTTTAAGATCCTTTGAGGTGGACAGATCCCTCCCTGCGGGGCTCAGGCCGGCTCCCTCGGCTTCGATCGGGGCCTCTAGGGTCCTGCCGAGCCAGGGGCGGGGGGGAGGGGGGGGCCGGGGGCGGCCGGGGCGGATGGCGAGCGGGGGGCACCGGGTGTCAGGTGGGAGCGCGTGGGGCTGAGGGCCCGGGAGGGGACATGCCCAGCCTGTCTGGGCCGAGCCCCGAGGGAGGGCGGGGCGGGGGGCAGAGCCGGGCGGGGAGCGGGCCCCTGCGGCTGGTGGGCTCAGCGGGGGGCTCGGCCGCCGGGGTGGGGGTGCCCGCAGCCCGGGAGGGGCTGGAGGGGCTCAGCGGCCCACGGCGGGAGGCGGCGTCGGCCCGGCCCCGGGAGAGATCTCTGCGCCTCACCTGGCCCGAGGTTAGACGGAGGCCCCAGGTCCTGGGCACCGAGCAGTGGGGCTGGGGAGGGCGGACACGGCTGTCCAAGCAGCCAGGGCCTGCTGGCAGGCGGACAGTGCAGGGGGAGCATGTGCAAGCACCCTGCCACCCACCACTGGGGGGTGGGGGTGCCCCTGCGCCCCGATGTCACCCACAGAGGAGGGGAAGCACGGGGGAACAGGGGGAGCCCTAACGGTTTCTAACCATTAGAGACAGTTAACTTGAACAAATTAAAAAAAGAAATTAAACCCACGTCAGGGGAATGGAGACTTGAAGTGCAGCTGTGAGCAGTTTCTTTACAAAAGGCCTGTTTTGGGGCAAGTCTGGGCAGTGCCATGTAAATTCCTCCCCTGGGCCTGCCTGAGAGCCCAGTCCCACCTGGCGCACCCAGAGCACAGCCAAGAGGGCCCCAGGACTGGGGATCGGTGGAGGTGGAAGGTCCCGCAGGTGGGGGGGGGGGGGCAGGAGGGTCCAGCAGCCAGAGAAGGTGACCCACCTAACCTCTAGGAGCAGGAAACCAGATGGCACTGACCAGGTGGGATGGATGGGGCCGGGGGGCAGGGGGTCTGAGAAATTGTCATGGTCCTTTGAGGAAAAGAAAGGGAAAAGTGTGCCCATTGGCTTTGCTCCATGATGGACAGTGTGGAGGGTGACAGAGCTGGTGATGGGAAGGGTCAGGAGTCTGTGTGCCCTCCCCAGAGGCTTGTTCGGGGTCAGAGCTGGAGCTGGACATGAAGGCCTAGGCTGCGATGTGATGCGCCCTGCCCGGGTCTGGCTCCTCCTCCTCCTCCGGAACTTGCCCATTTTAGAGATAGCAGGTGGAGGTCTAGTTGGAATCCAAAGCCTGATCTGACCACAAGCTGAACTCCTGAGAGATTTCCCTGTTGCTGCAGCGGGGAGAGGACCCAAGACCAGCATCTCATAGCAGGTGGTCTCCTGGGATATGGAGGTGAAGCCCTTCAAGCTAGGCCTTGTTAAGGAAGCCGGGTGCCCACCCTAGTGCACTGGGGCAAAAGCTTGTGGGGAGGGGGCTGGCCAGCCAGAAGGGGATGAGGGGCAAAGGGTCCCCACGACATCGATGCACACAGCTTCCTTTGGAGTCCTCCCAGGCTTGGAGATCCCCGAGACCAGGCATGTACTCCCGGGAGGGGGCTGTGGGCTGCCATCCCCCTGGGGTTGGCCTTTGGCCTCTGGGGAACCTGTGTGCTCTGGGCTGGGAGCATGGAAGGCAGAGGACAGGCTCTTTCCTGTGGCAGCGGAAAGGGGACTCTGCCCAGGTGGGGTGAGTAGGGAGTACTTTGCTCTGGGAAGAGAGAACTGGAACCACACAGAGCACTAAGTGAGGACAAGTGGCTGCCAGATTTTGGGGTCAAGATCCAGGGGAAGCAAGTTAGTAGCAGGCCCGTCCTAGGAAGCGGCAGCTGTTGGTCCCCTAGAATGTTGGGTATGAAGAGGGGACAGCAGGGGGGCAGCAGTGGGCTGGATGGGGAGGGGGGCTGGGCCAGACCCGCATATCAGAGGAGCTCCATTAGGCTTGGGTTTGCCTAGCGGTGGGTGAGGGGCAGGGCCCACTGTGGGGGGACAGTGTCCACCCCTTGGCTGACACAGGGGAGGCTACTGCTGGGAGTAGGAAGGGAGTGAGGGGCTGGGCAGAACTCAGGAGCCTGCCGGCCTTGAGCTCCGGAAGGCTGAAGGGGGCCTCCAACTTTATTTGTATTTATTTTTTGAGATGGAGAGCCAGCAGTGCTGGGGGAGAGGAGCAGAAGGAGAGAATCCTTGAGGCTCCGCACCCAGCGTGAGCCCCTTGGACTGCTGTGGGACCTGCGATGAGCCCCCTCTCCTGGGTTTCTGCTCCGCCCCTCAGTTGTTGGGGGGCTCCTCTCTGCAGCAGAGAAGCCTCAGCTGCCCGGCTCTTCCTCTCAGAACATAGTAGGAGGATCCGGGTCCACAATCTGGGAGGGAGAGGAAGGCCTGCGGTCTGAACCACAAGCTTCAACTAGCTTTTCCAGTCTTGCGTGTGAAGTCCCTGACTCAGTGACTTCCGACTCAGCCCGCTGGGTCTCCCGGGCCCCTCGTGCAGGTGCAGAGTTGGTGGCCTGGCCCCGGGCCCCACAGCCGTGCAGCAACAGCCAGCTTCCTGCTCTGAGTGGGACAGGGCCATTTCCCTGTGGTCGGATTACGGCCCAGAAGGGAAGCAAGGGCTCCCCCTCCCAGTCTCATCCGAGCACTGGACTCCATCAGGTCCGTGGCCACATTTGGCATTTGTGACCAAATGTTTAACAGGACCTGCTCGTGAGAGAACAGAATTATGCAGACATTGTAAGAGCCAACCGGGCCGACAAGGGAGCGGCTGGCGGGGCGGGCCGGGGCTCCACTGCGTGGAAGGAGAGGGAGGAAGACGGCGGGCGCTCCCGGCCCTCGGCTCACAATTCGTCCTCAAGACCTTGGGGGAGAACCGGGAAGTGGGGACCCGACTGTCCGTGAGCTGGGATCTCCGTCACAGGTCGGGACACGATAATGGCATTGGGTTTCGTAGCAGAATGTCCTTCTTAGGAGCTACATGCCGATGGGACTGGGATTCTGGGGACTGTGCCGCATTTTCGAATGTTTCAGAGAAAAGCATGCCTGAGTGACGTGTGGAGGTGTACGCGTGTGTGTCCCCAGTGTGTACATGTGTGGACAGAGAGCAAGTGTGCCTGTGCGACAAGGAAACAGGACGCAATGTGAATCCAGGCAAATCTAGGCTAGGGGGTGATGAGGATCCATGAGCTATTCTTTCGCCTTGTTTGCGATCTTTCCAGATTAAAAGTTGAGAAGAAAGAGGTCACCGAGAAGCACACGGTGTCTGCCTTTCTCAGCCGGAATCTGAGCTGGGGTCCTGTTGCCAAGCGCCGCAATGAATCATCGCTAACCCGTGCTCTGTGGGGACGACAGGTGCAGCTCTGACTTGCACAGAGCCTCAAGCGAGAAAGCGTGTGAACGCCTCTCCTCCTGGGCTGCCTGCACCGGAGGGAAGCCCCTGCCTCGGCCTCCACCTCCATGCCAGGATGCTCATTTTGAGAATCAGACCACGAAGGTCCGGCCACACCGCGTGGGGCGGCTGGCTGTCACTACAGACCACAGCACACCTGCACTCCTTGTCAAGGGTTTATTTCATCTGCTAACATTCATTCTTGACCTAGACAAAAACAATTAGATGATTATGACTTGCTTTTCCATCACCAACTCGTTTGTCTTGTATGAATAACCAAAAGATTTTCTTCTCAACACTTTTTTTTTTTATAAGAAGCTATAAATAAATAAAGCTTTAAACGCCCCTGGGTTCAAGTTAAACGCTTCCAGTTCCCCAAAAAAGGTCACAGACTCATTGCTCGGACAGTTCTGCTGTCCCTGGTTCCTCCTCCAGGAGGGGACATTGCAGGTCTGTGTAGGGAGTGGGCTGTGGGCCCACCGTGTTGCCTCTGTCCTCTCAGCCCCAGATAGAGCCCCCAGGCAGGGCGTCCCTTCAGTGGAGCCCCAGCAGGTGGCAACGTCGGAGAAGATGCTCCAGGCGTGGGGAACCTTCACCTCAACACAGGCAGCCTGAGCGGAAGTGGACTGGAGGCTTGAGGGGCCTAGGTGTACTGGCACCTGGCGCTATCTCTGGGCACCTGGACCTAGGTCCTGGCCCCAGATCGGACTGCTTTCCAGATGCAGCAAAGAAACCAAGGAGAGACCCGTGTTTCCGTGTGAGCTGGGACAACGGATCATAAGTTAAAACATTCTAATATGTACAAAACAGATCCTACACTCAAGCCTGCACACACACAGGAAGCCCACCTCGAGGAGGGCCAGGTGCCCAGGGACTCAGGCAGAACCGGGCTGAGCTCTGCATGAGTGCCTGGAGGGGACACCCTCCTGGTGGAGGCTGCAGCAAGCCCCAGCAACTTACGTGCTTGTGCAAGACAGAGTTCTCACGAACATGTCCCACCCTCCTCCCTGCAGCAGGCCTATTTCAAAAGACGGGTGTCAGAACACATCCCCCCAGGTGGACCCCTTGAAAGAACCACTAGGTCACCTGGATGCTTGCCTGCTCAGCACAACGCATCCTCTGTGGGGGGTGGTCTGGGGCTGGGCAGGCGCAGTGCCCATCCCCGCCTGCTCACCACTGCCCTTGGACTACAAGATGCAGTGGCTGGGGTCGGAAGCAGGAAGTACACACCATCCCTGTGGCAGGCAGGCAAAGACGAAAGGCTACCTCCTCCTGGGTAGCCACCTCACTAGACACTTTAGGATTTCCTGTGCTATGGAAGGTTCCTGGCTTCCCCAACCTGTAGGGGAACAGCTGCGATGGCTGAAGAGAACCTGGGGCAGGGAGGAGGGTGCCTGGTAGAAACTGCCCATGAGGCTGCGGCTGTCACCTTCACTGCCCAGGTGCCTGCAGGCACACGTGGGTCCTCTCTAGGAGACAGGCCAAGGCCACTCAGCCACCTTGGGTGTGAGGCTCATATTTTGCTCCCTACACCCCAGGTCTTGGGCCTCCTGTGGGGAGAGCACCCCCAGAGACAGTGGCCTGGCCCATGGAGCACAAGAGGAGTCAGGCATGGGGGTAGTATCTGTAACAGAATGGAACATGGCTTCTCCAATCTGCAGGGCTGCCAGGAACGGGGCCTGACTGGCTGTGGCCAGGGGGTGGGCAAAAGGAAATGCAGGGAAAACCTGGGGTGAGAAGGGCTGTGTATCTGGGGAGTAGGGAGCCACTGAGAGCCATTTCTTCCAACTCTAGTTGAGAATCTGAAAGGCTGAGTCCCCTTTTCCAGCCCTACAGAATCACCGTGGCCCCAACATACGGTTCATGGGCAGCAGGTGGTCTGCCGTTTTCTAGCCAATGGAGGCTTGATTGTACTTTTGCATGTGGGGTTGTGGGAACGGTGGGGTATGACCCCTGAATAAATGTCGAAGTGATGAGCCTGGGGCCAGTGCTGGTCTAACAAATCTGAGAGGGTCAGAAAGGTAAATCGGGCAGAGGAAACTCTCTTCCTGTCTAAGCTGGTCTGGCTAGGTGGTCACCCCAAAGGCTAGCTGGCAGGGGGAGGGGTGTTTAGACATAGGTGGCCACATCCCTGGTCACAGCCTTTGTACTCCTGGGATGCACGCTGTCCACAGAGGTGCATGTGGGCCCATCTCCCTGCAGCCCTCCTCAGCCTGAGGGCTATGGGACATGGGGGGAGGGATCCCACAAGGTGTGCTTTGATCTCCTGACCCAAAGCATGAAGCCAGACTGCGTGTTTTGACCCTGGGCCAGAGAGAGGATGAGCTTCCCAAGAGCAGGACTAGAATCTTCTCAGCTTTAGGTGAGGTGGGCCCTGGCCGTTGAAGATGGGTAAGCTAGAGCTCCATGCCTGAGGACATCTCAAGGGGCTGCCTGTGCGCCCAGGGAAGGGGCTTCACTCAGGCCCAGGAGCATCGGGGCCACCAGAGGCCCAGGGACCACCCAGGTGGCCTGAGCCTGGGAAGGTGCCTGGAGCTGGTGTCGGGCTGCTGCCGGCCAGCGGTGGGGAGAGAGCAGATAGGTGTGCACAGTGGGTGTAGGACGTGCTCCTGGCAGGGCGAGTCTGGTCTCCACTCTGCTTTTTCTTGTCTTCAGACCTTGGGCCATGGCGAGGAAGGAGGCCATGGAGGCAGGGACACCACCTGCCCCTGTTCCCCTCAGGCCTGCCCAGGGTGTCCCTTAAGCACACTCTCCTGTGGCCTGGGGGGTTGCACCGATTGATTCCTCAGTCCCCAGTCTGCGGGGAACCATGAGAACTGGCCCCGCCGGCCACCGTGCCTCACTTCCTCAGCCTCGAGCAGCACGCATCTCCCCTCCGGCGAGTGCACCTGGGCCCCTCTTCCCACCAGAGCTCCGGTGGGTCCATCTGATGCCCCCCACCCCCGAGGTACCTCCCTCCCTGCCGGCCACCACTACCACTTCTCGATGATGTGGCTCATGTAGTCCTCGGTGGGCACACGGCCCGGCTCGTCGGCGTCCTCTCGTGGCAGGGCCTCCTTGGCGCGGTGCAGCAGGCGCTCCTCCCGGCTCTTGAGGCGCTGCTCCCGGCGCTCCAGCTGTCGCTTGTACTGGTAGCGCTGCTGGAAGAGGTCCTTGGCGTAGTCGTAAAGCTGCATGTCCAGGTCATTGAGCTCCTCGATGCGCCGGATAGTGTCCTCGTCCACCTCCACACCGCCCGCCCGTGTGCTGTTGTACTGCATGAAAGGCCGGATGAACTTGAGGTTGAACGTCCGCTCGAACAGGTACTGCGTCTTGCGCTGGAACTCCGTGAGGCCAAAGAAGGCCATGCCCCGCAGGTTCTTCTTGGCGCTCTCCAGCAGCAGCTGCGCCCGCTTGCCCTCGGGGATGAAGGACAGGTTGTAGCAGCCCACCAGGCTCAGGTCGGCCAGCATGCGCACCTGGCGGTTGTTGGCCAGGTTGTAGGGGCAGTCCATGAACTCCTGCAGTGTGCAGCCCGACCAGTCTGTGCCCTCGTAGCAGGGAGGCAGCTCCTCGGGTGTGGGCGTGCGCCCGTCACACATGTGCAGCGATGTCTTCCACGTGGCACCCCGCTGCACATGCCGCCACTCGCTCAGGTAGCGGGACACAGGGTCTCGAAGCAGGGTGATGTAGTAGAACTTCCTGTAATGAGATGGGGACAGTGGTAAGGTAAGAGGCCGGAAATCTGGGGATCATTATGGGGCGGGAGCCCCAAATTGGATGGCTTTGGGTATACTCTGGGGGACCACAGGTACCTCTAATACCAACCACTAGGGTAGTTCTCCAAACAGCCACTTCTGAATGAGAAACCCAGGACATCACCCAGGGATGTGAAAGGGCCCTTGGCCACCACTGTGTCTGCCACATGTGACCACCATGGTGTCCAGATGTGCCTGACTTCAGTGCCTCCTGAAGCCTGGTCTAGGGTCTTCTCCAGGGGCTTCCCCTGAACCCCATGGCTGCTTTCCAGTCTGCTCCCTCCTCAGGAGGGACAACTCGTCTCTGCCCTGTGGTGGGGTGGAGAGGGTGCCCCTGAGCCTATGCCACCTGGAACCAGTGGGCTAGAGTCACAGGGCCACTCGGCAGAAGTCACTTACAGCCCCAGGCTGCATGTCCAAGCCTGGTCAGGGCCTCCTGCAGGCCCAGTTCACCCCCGCACCAGTGTAGACCACCCAACCCAGGACGCCCAGGAGACCCATAATTCATAATTTGTTTCCCAGGAACTGCTTCCACCTCAGGAAGGCAGGGATCCCTCAAAATGCCACTTTGTGCTGGAAGCGAGGAGCATCCATACCACAGGAGAAATGACTCCCTGTGTGACAGACAGGCCTGGTGTGTGGGGTCAACCCCAGAGAGGTTATTCTGGGAAGCCTCTCCTCCAGGGCTGGCTGAACAGCTGCCTGTGCCTGGTGGGATGAGTCCCAGGCTGAGGAGAACCTGGGCAGGTGGCAGGAGCCTAATGGGACCCATACACCACCGCAGGTTACCCCAGGCTGAAGGAGGAGCATGTACTCCGCTGGGGGTCCTGGGATCTCTCAAGCAGAGCCCAAGGGCAAGGGGCAGCCAGCCAAAGGCTCCGTTGTGTGTAGGGGGGCAGCAGAGGGAAAGACTGGTCCTTCTGTGCAGATAACTGAGGAAGAAACAGGGCAGCAGGTGGCCCCCTGACATCCCCTGTGGCTCCTATTGGCTCGTACTATGCCCTGGGGGTGGGGGCAGTTGGGCAAGGCAGATGGTGGAGGGCACCTGGGCAGTGGGGGTCAGGGACCCGTTTCACAGCAGGGAGTAGAGAGCAGGGCAGGCATCCCAGCTGCCAACTCCTCTGTGCCGCCTGGGTTCTGCTCCAATCTCCCCCTCAGGTCCTCGTTCGCTCTGGAAGTGCCCTTCCCAGGTACTGTGCCCCAGCCAAGCACGGACCACTGGTCTCTGGCCTCTGCAGGTAGCTCATTCAAGCTCCTGCGGTGGGGGTAGCCCTGTATCCCACATCCAACCCCCAGCTCCTGCAAAACACACTTTGGTGGCTCCTACTGCCCTTGGAAGATGCACAAGGGGCCACCTGCACCCCCTCAGGCCCTGTGACCAGTGGACCTCCTTAAACCGCCTCACTGTCTCCGGGGGAGAAACTTCAGGGCCTTGGCACAAGCTGTGTTCTCTTCCCTCTGCTTCATGAGCTGACGCAGCTCATCCTCCAGACCTCAGGCAGTGCCGCCCCCCAGGGAAGCCTTGTGCTGCAGACACGGTGCCTCCTTCGGCCTCTGCACAGCGCTAGCTCAGTGACCATAGCCTCCCACAGGGGAGGGGGCAGGCAGGAAGGAAGCTGGCTCCCGTGTGTGTGCTCAGCAGGGCCAGCGTGACTCCCCAGGGAGGTCACCTCCTGTGGCACCTGCAGCCCCCAGTGGAGGAAACCAAGCCTGAGGAGTTAGGCAGTTGCCTGGAGGCTCCCAGTGGCTTTAGCACGGGGTGGGGCGGCTGGCCTCTCCTCAAGGGCTCTCCTCTGCAGTGAGAAAGCCACTAATTGTGGCCAGGACGAGAAAGCTCAGTTCATTCAAGGGTCAACCTCCTAGGAATGAAATAGAAAACCATGACCAACCACTTGACCATGTCAAGTGCTTCTGAAGAGGCCAAGACAGGTAGACCCAAAGCAGTAAGCACAAGGACACACCCAGAAACATGCATATGAACAAGTGCAGGCCTCTGTGCAAGTGTCCGCAGCCCCGCCCCACTGGGCCCTGCCTGTGCCCACAGGTCCTACAGGGAGGCTGAGGCTCACCTGGATCCCCTCCACTGCTGTGGGCCCCTCGTCATCCACAAGGACATGGGGCAGCCTAGGAGTTCCTCCCATTCAGAAAAGCCATCTGAAGTATCAACTGACAAGCTGGTCTACTTGGTGCCAGCCAAGGCCAGCTGGAGTTGAACATGGCCTCAGGGTAAGCTCTGAGGGCAAGAACCCACTGTGCACGAAGGGCGCGGGGACCCTCCCCAGGTGTACCCCCTGGTCTTCAGGCTGTCGTCCTGCGTCAGCACTGGCCCCGTCCCACTATGGGCGTAGGTCTGGCAGAGACTGCGGCTCCCAGACCCTCCCGCGGGTCCCTGTAACAGGAACAGGGCCATCATCCCTCCCACTGCTGGCACCTAGAGGTCCTGGGGAGGCCGGGTGGATGGGAGTCCCTCCTAACGCACTAATGTAGGCCAGAGAGGTGACGGTTCCCTGTGACCTACAGCTGCCATCTGGACAGCCGGGACTGATGGGAGTCCTGCCAATGGAGGCAGGCCCACCTGCTTTTCAAGTCCCTCTGCTCACAGCCCAAGAGGGTACGTGACTGGCCCAGAGTCCCACAGCAAGTCTTGAGGCAGGAGGAATTCAAGCTTCTTCCTCAAAGTCCACAGTACAGCTGCTCTCTGCCTGGTTAGGCAGCTAGGAGGACTATGGCCGAGATGCCGGGGGTTTGAGGGCCTTAAGCCCAGGGTTGCTGGTGTATCTGGCAGGTTCCAGAAGACACAGGGGAGTCTTCTGGTCCTTGGAGCTTCCTCTTTGTGCTCTCTGGTGAAGGCTGAGCTGAGTCCTCCTGAGCCCCCGGGGCTCACGCTGACCCCGCAGCACCCTATGCATCACATGGGTGTTAAGCAGAGTGACTTCTCTCCTCACTGCATCCCTGGATGCTGGCCCAGTTGCACAGGAGCAGGGGCTTACCCCTGCCAGGGTGACTGGGAAGGACATCAGGATGGAATATGTGGCACCTTCTCTGTGCAGGACACGGCCATGCCCTGGGCAATGTCCTTCTCTCCCCCATCCTGTCCCTCAAACACGGCCTATGGGGAGAAGGGCTCAGGCAGACTGTGGAACCTGCTCAAGGGGCTAGCAGCCCCAGGCCACTACCCAACTCGTGTGGACAATGTGGGAGCCCTGGTAGGCACACACACCCGTAGTCTGTCGGCCTGACATCAGACTCATGAGCATGATACCCACCTTCACCTTGCCCACCCTGGCCCTCACTGTCACTGCTGCCATGATACAGCAGGCCTGTACCCTGGCCACGCTCTGCCCAGGAGCCCTGCTCCCATCTCCCTCACTCCGCCCTCTCTGCCCATTATCCACACCGCCAGACACTGACTGTTTATGTTCTGGTTTACTGTCTGATGAAAGAGGGGATGAGGGCATTGTCCAGAGGCAAGGTGTGGTGTGGAGCAGAAGAATCCCCCACATGACGGACCACCCCCTGTATCAGGCAGCTTCCTGCCCAACATGTGACTTAATATACATCCTGTGAGTGTCAAGGGGTTCATGATGCAGGGATATGAGGACCTGGGCAGGGGCCAAAACAGTCTGTACCCTCAGTGGTATCCCCAGCACCAGCCCTCCAGTGCCAATACAGCTGCCACCAGGCTAATCTAGTCCCTGCCCCAGCCCCACCGCATGGAAAACTAGAGGGTCTCTGTCCCAGAGCAAAGTTCTTCCTGCACTGACATCTGGGGTCCCTCATAAAACAGGGGGTTTCTGCCCATCACTCTTCAGCAGGATCTGTTCTTTCAGGTGATCCAAGTGCCAACCAACAAGGTTTCCAGAAAGAGGGGAGTGGGGAAGCAGAGGGGAAGAGATGAAGAAATAATGAGAATTGGAGTATATAATCCATTTAGTCTGAAAAGGCTCCCCACTTGCCCAGCAACTGAATGTGGGGACCAGACCCAGGACTAAAGAAATGACCCATGCAGCACCTGGACAGAACAGAATATATAAAGAGGGCTGGTTGTCAGAACGGGACTCAATTTCTCTGTAGCAATACCATATGCTAAAAGTCAAAGGAACACGGCTTCAAAATGCTGAGGGAAAGTGACCAGCGACATACATGTCAGACCCCACAAAACTATCAAGCAGATGTGAGGGGAGACTAGAGGCATTTTAGGTATGCGAAGACTCAGGACACTTACTTTCCATATATCCTGTTTTAGAAAGGTATCGGACTAGGTATCTTATCTAGTAAACAATGACAACAAAAAATTTAGCATGGGAGACAGGAGCTCCGACCCAGGAGACAGACTGCTGGTCCTCCCAGAAGCAGAGGAACAGGGGTTCCAGGAAGACAGGGGCATGGACAGACTACCTGATGCAACAGAGCACTTGTGGAAAAATGAATGGTAGGTGCATAGGAGATCTTTGGAATCACTTGAAAAAATTACATCTATGATGACAGAAAACAAGTAAAAAAAAAGGGGGGGGGCTATCATTAATTCCAGGAAAAACAAGAAGTGTTATAAAAAGACAAAATAAAGCATTCTACTAGGCTCAGGAAGTAAACAATGCTTTTAGAGGTAGCATAATGTAAACAAGGACTACGGATTTAATAAAAACTTGAGCTTTTTACTCTACTTGGAGGATGGGTGGGGTATGGAGAAGGCTGTTACGAGGGCTTAAGAACATTTAATCTTCATCTACCAAAACAGAAAGCAAACAGATAATGTTTAAATCAATAAATAGCACTATAAATTATTTAGAAATATGGAAGTAAGTACATGAAGAATACTGAAAAGAGCTGCAAGTGATAATTTGGAGAGGATGGAAAGGAAAAGCAGATCCGTTGGTTTTTACTATAAGTCTCCTGGAACTCCCTGTCTTGAAGCCTGTATATAGACTATTTTAATGAAAACATTTAGTTTCATTTTTATAAAAATATAACAATGAGGAAATTGGTCAAAAAAGCATATGGAAAGATGCTCCCCTTCATTAGTCATTGAGGAAATAGCACACTGAGCCACAATGTGATACCCACTAGACAGGCAGAACAGAAGTGAGGCCATGCCAACTTCCATCAACGGCTTATGGGACAGGAGTTGGGGACAGTTGTTAGGGAATGTCTTCACTGGGAAGCTGAAGGCACACACATACCCTTGACCCCAGGGCTACCCTGTCCACGTACGCTGGAGGATGCAGGCATTGTTGGTGACAGCCCCAACGTCTGCCTCGGTGGCATGTGTACATAAACAGTGGTTTACTCTTCCAGTAGAATACTGCTCAGCAATAAAAACGAACAAACTATAGTTATAACTTGGGTCAATTTGGTGACTAAAATGTTGCAGAGAAAAAGCAAATTAAGAAAATTTAATGGAGTATGATGCTACTGTTTATAGTTTCCAAATATAAATACAAAGAAAGTACTATTCAATGATACACACACAGATGTTGAAATTATTTT
The DNA here is from genome assembly GCF_003254725.2 of Canis lupus dingo. Lineage (NCBI taxonomy): Eukaryota > Metazoa > Chordata > Mammalia > Carnivora > Canidae > Canis > Canis lupus. The sequence continues at coordinate 23,223,643 of NC_064261.1, read as the reverse complement.
TTAAAAAACAGGTGATGGGATGCCTGGTTGGCTCAGTGGTTGAGCACCTGCCTTCAGCCCAGGGCCTGATCCTGGAGTCCTGGGATCAAGTTCCACGTCAGGCTCCCTGCATGGAGCCTGCTTCTCCCTCTGCCTGTGTCTCTGCTTCCCTCTGTGTGACTCTCATGAATAAATAAAATCTTAAAAAAAAAAAAGATGATGAGGTGATACACACAAAAATTCAAGGCAGAAACTGGCTTTGGCCCTCCATGGGGTGGGAGTGATGCTGGGATATGGCATAAGCTCATGGAGGCTTCTGTGGCAACCATCACGTCCTCCTTCTTGAGGCAGGCAATGGGGATGTAGGGGTTTACTTTCGTTTTACCTCCTACGTACATTATGCAAATTCTTTTACTTTTACAAAACACTTCGTAATAAATAATAGTTCCAAAAAGTTTTGTGCCAACAAAACCTAGCAGGCCCTGCAGGTGAACTAGCATTCCTGTCCAATCAGGAACCTCGGTTCCCCAAAGTGCACCAGTCCCCTCTACCTTTGCTCCCATGCTCCCTTGGTCTGCAACAACCCCCCACTTCCAACCTTTCTACTTGCTAACATCACTGCGGTCAGTAGGGCGAGGTCTGTGGAGGACCCCTCGGGATGTCACCTTCGGGGATGGTGAGTGGGGCCAGTTTTCCAGGCCAGTAGGGGCTGCCTTTGGCTTGTAAGCTAACCATGCATTAGTGAACTGGCTGCTCTGTGGCCTCTCTGGAAGGAACCACAACTTCTCCCAAGCTGGAGCAACCGTGTGGTGGTTGGCTTCCCACCCAGGAGACCTTGGGGTACAAGCAAGGTCAGCTCCACTCTTGGGGCTCCCCTTCGATGCTGCCAATCCCAATGCAGGGACTCTAGTAACTTGGTTGGCAAGTTATGCTCTTTTGGAGCAGCAAGCTTCTGGCACCTTCTCTGAGCATAGCCCTAAACCATGTCCTGGCCTATGTGGGTGACCATGGTATCTTGACCTATGGGAGAGATCTCTGTGGAGCACAACTGCCTGCTATGCTGGGGGACAGGCCCAGAAAGTTGCCCAGAGCATGTCCCAGCCCAGACTGTCCTGCCTATGGCTAGGGAGAGGGCTGACAGCACTGTCACCCCCAAACAGGGTACACTGGAACCGGAAGGGTGATGGGGAGGCCCTGCCCATACCTTTCTCTCTGAAGCCTTCCATATGGAGTGCTCCCCACCACTTATCCGTACATGGGGAAGGAGACAAACTGGCAATGCCCCCAGAACCCTCATAACAGTGACAGCAGCCACAGTTAGCAAGGCTCAAAGCATGCTAGGCACAGCCCAGGGGGCAGGCATTTCTGCCCTTTCTCACAGAGGATGAGTCCCAGGCTTAGAGGCAGGGTGTGGCTCTCAGCTATTCAGTGTCCAAGTGCTCTGGGAAGGGTGGGATGGGACCCACAAGGACAGTGGGGGTTAACAGTCAGGGGGAGGCCTGAGGGCACTACTCCCAAACGGGGCAGGCTTCTCGGAGGTGATAGGGGCACAGCCCATGATGACCCGAGAGGGGGCAGTGGAGGCTCCAGGTGCAGGTAGGCCCAGACCAAGAGGGGTTTTGTTCATTTTATAGGAAAACAAGCTCAGATGGGTAATGAATGGCACAGAGGGCAATATTCACATGGATTTCAAAGATAAAACATGGGACTTCAAAGAAATTGTGCTGTGAAGTCACTGTGGTTCACCTGGGCTGCAGTAACTCCTGCCGGCTCACGGGATTTGTCGCCTGTGGCATGCATTCTTACATTTGATCATGCTGGGTTTAATGCCTTCTGTGAGCTTAGCAGCGCCGACATTCTCGTACGCACTGCTTTAGCATGCCACGGAAGACCTTGCTCCAGGCAGTGGCCAGCTCTAAAGTTTTAATTCTAAGTTTTTGTGGGACAACTCACCCCTGGTCTGGGAGCCCTGCTTTGTTGACAATGAATTCTGAAAGGTGCAGTAAATTGGGTGCCTTCCTGGAGGAGGGGGTGGGGGGCAAGTGGGTGATAGCCAAGATGTGGCTCCTGCTCTGCTCGGTGCTCAGATCAGCGAAACGGCACCTTCTCACTGTCCTCAAGAGCCTTCTCCCTCCTGCCACCTGCCTGCAGGCAAGTCAGCCCACAACTGTGACTCTGTAGAGCTCAAACTGTTTTTATGTGAACACTGCTGCCTTAAGTGACCATCCCTTCCTGAAGGTCATACCAGTGGCCAGAAGAGGCTTCATTTTCCTCACTGTGCCCCGGGGAGCGTGGGTTTGATCTGAACCCCATGCCTGAGCCCACCCACCCCTGACCCCATCCCCAGCAGCCCAGGGCTCTGACCAGAAACCAGGCTTTACACCTGGCTCAGGCCACAGGCAGCCCCATGCTGGGTGAACACATGAGGTCCCGTGGCTGGCTGAGGGGCCATCCGGGCATCAGCTTCCAGGAGCCCACCCTATGCCAGGAAGGGCTGGGATGTGGCGAGGCCACCACAGAATGCTGGCTGCATGTTAGCCCACTTGGGAGACCCGGCAGCGAGCGATGGGCAAACACCTGCAGCGGACTGGGCTGCAGCAGAGACTCTGCATAGGGACATGCAGCAGGTCAGCAGCCAGCAGGGAGGCGGACGACTGAGTGGCTGCCTCAGGATGCTGAGATTACGGATTCTTAACATTTTATTATAAGCATTTTCAAACTTACAGCAACGGTGAAAGTCTAGGGAACACCCATATGCCCAAATGGGTTACTTTGACATTTTTACACATTTCTGTTTTGTCTATGATGCCTGTGCACTGTCTAAATAACTGAAATAGAGGAACAGGGATTTTTTTTCTTTTCTTTTTCTTTTTTTTTTTAGGAACAGGGATTATAAAAACATCTCTGGTGTCTGGTATGGGGTGCTGGGGTACCCAGCAAAGGGACAGCTTTACGCTGCTCATCCTCCGTGACAAAATGCCAGCTGGCTGGCATCTCTGGATGGCAAACTGCAGCTCACCTCTGCCCTGGGCTGCAGGCTCCCACGGCAGGAATTTTGTGAACAAGGGTCCAACTCACCAGTCTCTGAACTGACACCCTGAAATAAAGGCAGATTTTTCTAACCAGTGCCAATGGAGTTGGAACTCCTTCACTGTGGGTGAGGACACTGTCATTACAGCCAGAATTACAAAGTCTTTAATAAAAAACACATACTGCTGTATTACTTTTGGATACTCAGTCACTGGAAGAAAATTAATGCCACAGGTCACAAGAGGCCCTGGAGGACCAGCTACTTCCTCCCCTCTAATTTGTCCTGAGGAGGGTCCCCAGAGAGGCCACAGAAACTGTGAGGGATACCCATGCCTCCTTCCACCCCAACGATGTACTTTAGCCTCCCAGGGCCAGGAATCTTCCCTCATGAGGACAGAGGCCACATCGTGAGGCCAGGATCTGGATGGTTATCGCTTTAAAACCATATCCTAAAAAGTACTGGGAATTCAGAGGGAGGACTCAGGAGAACTTGCCTGGGTGGGTGGGAGCTGACCACAGTACTCCAGCCCTTGCTCAGGGGCTAGCAGGGGCTGGTGTGCTGGGGGCCCTGTCTACTCACTCTTGCTCTGATGCCAGGGCCTGTGGGGCACTGCAGGGCAGGGCAGCTAGCTCCCTCACTGAGGCCTACGTCCATGTTACAGGAAGGAAGTGACAACCTTCAGGGGTGGTCAGAGCTGGGAGCCATGGCCTGACCTGCTCTGGTTAGCTCGCTGAGCTGAGCCCCATCAGGATGCTTGCTGCTGACGCTAGGCCAGGTGCTGGTGGCCCCAGGACCTACGGCCAGACAGCACACAGCAGCCCAGTCCTCTTGTTCTCGCTGGCCTGCTGACCTCATAAAGGGCAGCTCTGGGGAATGCAGTTCATGTAGTAAAATGACCCAGCACGGAATCCAGATGGGAGATTCACCACCTTAAAAAAATACAAGTCTGATTTTAGCTCTGATTCCCTAAGACTGCCCTCCGTGGGGCTGGCTGCCTCCTCCTCCCTGTGACAGGAAGAGGCCTGAAGGTGCAGCTCCCCAGGGGGAGCACTTGGCTGGCTGTGAGCTGGGTCATCTCTCCTCTCTGAACCAGAATCCTCATGTGCATCATTAACAGGGCCTGGCTGGTGAGCAGTGCAGGCCGAGGGGAGAGAGAGCAGAGTGGGGGGTGGGGAGGGAGAAGTCCTCTCAGTGCTGGCACGGGGAGGGGGAAGATGGATAGGAGATGGGCCAGCTCCTAGGCAGTACAAGAGCAAACTGATGGAGTGAATAGATTCTGCACTGGTTCCAGCCAGGACTTCCCTCCCTGCAGCATACCAGGGCTGCCCCCCCGCCGGCACCTGTAGGAAAAACCTAAATCATCAAGTGCTGAGCTGGCAGTGGTAGGCTGGGGAACCCCCTCTCCAGAGGCATTGTAGAAAATGCCTGCATAAGGCTGTCCCTTCTTAGTAATGTGCCCATAGAGCCGCTGGGGTCAGGGGCTGCGTGAGTGTAGGCCTGGACTGGCCAGCCTCGTGACTGGGCTCCCTGCCTCCCCAACTTCCAGCAAAGTGAGGAGGCCTCCTTGGCTCACCCAGTGAGCTACATTCCTCTAGTGAGAAGGGAGTCAGGCTACAGGGAACAGCACTCCCATGGGCCCTCAAGTGACTCCTCAGGCTTAGGAAACAGCATGGAAGTCCCCAAGGAGGAAGCAGCCCAGGAAATGTTTTATAGGCAGGTGTGGCTGTGTGACTCAGTCTGGCCACCAGGAAGTGCCTAGAGACACTTTCTTCCCCCATTCTCCTGCTGGCTGGAATGTAGATGTAAGCGCAGAGCACCAGCAGTTCTCTTGGATCAAGAGGCTTGAAGTCCTACTCTCTGGGGCTGGTAGGACTGAGAGACAGAATCTGTGTTCTCCATGCACCTCGGGGCTGCACCACCATCCTGGGCTGCCTATACTGGGCTCCCTTTCAAAGGGAGGGGAATAAATGGCTACCCTCTTTTGGTCTCTAAACCTAATCTACCCATTCAGAGCCAATGCATAAGGACCTGTGCATGATGGGAGGGTAAGCTCCTGGGATGGGGCCTGAGGTGTCAGGGTCTCAGGAATGAAGTAATTAATTTGGTGAACCTCAGTGCTTTACTCCAGTCATCCTGGACACTCGCAGGCATCCTGTGGATGGAAGCATTCCTACTTTATAGAGGAGAAGACTCGGTCCAGAGACGTTAAACAGCAAAGCCAGCAGGAAAGCTAGCAGTGGTGTCTGATGAGAGCTGCTTTCCCCAGAGCCCCAGCCCCCAGAAGGCATGGAAATGTTGCCTGGCAAGGCTGGACCCCAACCACCTGCTGACCACTCACCAAACCACAGCCAGGAGCAGTGGTATTTTTTAAAGTAAACTCTGAACACAATTTCTAACCTATTTCCTTTAAAGTAAAGTGAGCTTGTTAAGAGTCAGAGTGATCGGGGATCCCTGGGTGGCTCAGCAGTTTAGCACCTGCCTTTGGCCCAGGGCGCGATCCTGGAGTCTCGGGATCGAGTCGCGCGTCAGGCTCCCAGCATGGAGCCTGCTTCTCCCTCTGCCTGTGTCTCTGCCTCTCTCTCTCTCTCTCATAAATAAATAAATAAATCTTAAAAAAAAAAAAAAAAAAAAAGGAGTCAGAGTGATCTTTGTAAAGGAAAATACATACCCAGACCAGCAGCTAGGATACACCAACATGGGGCGGGAACACCACACAGCCACAGTGACGGTCCTCCTGACATAGCTTCCTTGGGGCACTGGTCACAGGGAGGAGGCACAGCAGAAGCCCTGGACCTTGGTCCAGCCCAGCCAGTACCTTGCTGTGGGATCCTGAGCGGCCTTCTGGATGGGCGCTCTAGCTCTTCCTAAGGGCAGATGGCCACTGCCACTGCCATAGGCATAGAGCCAGGCTTGCACACTTAATAGTATTCCTGTCCCCTGCTGGGAAGCCATGGGTGGACACCCGTCCCTTTGGGCTACAGGATGCATGGGTGGCAGGCTTGACTGACACAGGGCAGAGGCAAGGAGTGGTGGGAGTGAGAGCAGGGCTGCCCTGAGTCTCCACCCCTTCCCCACTGCTGTCACACCGTCTAGCCCCCAGAAGCCCCCACCCAAAGGAGGAAGAGGGCCTGGCTAGAGATGGGAGTGTACCCAGGGCACATGAGCCACGCGGGCTCACAGCTCCAGACAGGCCTCTCTGACGCTGCCCTCACCAACTTTCAGGGACTCTGGGCTCCATGGTCTTGAGGACAGGCAAGGTGTATAGGGGGGTGATGGTGTGGCTCCCCACACAGTGCCCCCCTACCCCCGTACCTCAGGGGCTGGTTTGCACACGTTAGCCTGGTGCTGGGCCCTTACTGTTAGGAGGAATTGTTAGAATGAATGGGAATATGAGCAAGAGTTCTTGTGTTACCCAGCAGGCCAGGGTTGGGGACGGGAATGTCTGACTAAGGACCATGGAACCCGAGGGGGGTCCTTCCAGGAAGCCCTGGCAGCAGAAGGAACCTCCCCGGGCATCCTCTTGACTGTAGATTCATGCACTGGCTCCTTTTCTGGTACGGGCTGCCTGCTGCAGCTCAGGGCAAGGCCCTGTTCCCCATAGGGAATGGTACTGGGAGCTGAGAACCCCAACCCCTCCCTTGTGGGAGCAGAGACATGCTGGGAGACTTCCTGGTCAGGGGACCCCCAGGGAGCCTTCCAGGTCAGGGGGCTGGGAATGTAAAGGTGAGACTGGGGTGAGGTGGAGCTCTCTGCACCCTGTCAATCTGATCTGAAGCACCCTCACGGAGGGTTCCCTCCAGGATCAGACTCTGCCAATTTTCTCCCCTACCAGGAGGCCTGGGTAGAGCGATGATCCTTCTGAGCCTGACCTGCCACCTCCTGGACCTCCCAGGCTCCTGCAACGACCCAGTGGAAGGCTGTCTATAATAGAGCCTTACAGCCAGGATGATGAGGAACTTCTAGCCCCGGGCAGGTGGCTGCAAGGAGATGTGAGCCTGGTGACCTCAAGACTCTGCCTCAGGGCTCAGCACCCCGTCCTGGGCTCCATGGCACCCTCAGTCTGGCTCATTCTTCTCTCCTTCAAAGGAGCACCTACTGTATACAGGAGTGCACAGTTCTGCCCTCCTGCAGCACCTAGAAGGCCTAGAAATGTGGCCAGTGCCAGGAGCAGAAGGGGTGTGTGTCTAATTCCGAGTCGGGGTCTGAGCTGCCATCTGAAGGACAGGGAGGAGCAGCATTCCCGATAAATCCCCAGAGGAGGAAGGGGAGGTGGGATGGGGGAGAGCAGAGCACGGATGCAGAGGGGAGCTTGTGAATTCAATAAGGAAAGGACATTGTTATTAAGCAGTGTGAAACATACGATTTCTGTCTGTTTAAATTCCAAGTTGTTGAGAAGATGTGACAAAAACCAAGTCGATTAGTTTAGGCTTAGGAAATGCCTCAATAGCTCCCTCCTCCCTGACAACATCTGTGGCAGAGAAAACACTTCCTCCATTTACAAAGGAGGCTAGCAAAGTGTTAGGAAAACAGAGCGGATGGACAGCCTCAGCCCCCGGGCTCTGTGGCACAGAGTGTGAGGTGCTGGCCAGGCAGGTGCCAAGCCCCTGCTGGACCCCAGCGCAGCACATCCCAGGAACCTGGGGCCCTCCCCTTCTTCCTTGGGGCAGCTGACCAGGGAGTAGGGCTCCACGTCTGGGGAAGCCCAAGCTTTTTCTCCAAGGCCCCTAACCTTTATGATCCCACCAGACCCTCACAAGGTCCCTGGGAGACGGGTGGGGCAGTGGGTGACTTAACCGTCAGGCCAACATGCTCTACAGGGGTCTGCAGTGGCTGCCCCCTCATGCCTCAGCTGGCACAGACTGGGGGAAGGTCCTAAGCCTCAGCTGGGGTGCCAGGAGGGGCCCTCTCAGCTCCAGCCTGTGTGCTAATCACTCTTCATTCTTGACCAGGTCACCAGGGGTGACCCCCACCCTTCCCTGTAAGAGCACCTGAGGGGACACATCTAGGACCTAGTGCTGGGGGGCTCCACCCACTCCACTGGGTAAGACTACTTTCCCTGGACACGTCTGCACTACTCAGGTATGTGCAGGAAGATGCGCCACTGTGTATAGCACAGGTGCATGAGACCCCAGCCAGCCTTTCGCTGGGGAGCCATCCTCATGACAGCACCAACACGGAGGCTCCCAAGGGTTTGACAGTGAGGGCTGGGATACCAGGTCCACAGGCACCCCTCCTGGCATGGAACTGTCCTGGAAGCCCTGCCCAAGGTAAGGGCTCATCTTCCCACTGAGGTTAGGCCTGAGGCTGCTCTCCTCCAACCCAAGCACGGGCCTTTCTGGAGACGTCTTCTCCAATGAGCAAAGGATTGGCTGATGGCATGGTGGGAGACTGCCTGCTGTCCTCAGGCCAACTGTGGCCGGGTCAGCCCCAGCCCGGGTCTCTTGCCCCAACAGCACAAGCGGGGCTCTGTTCCAGGTGTGAGGACCTCCTTATGTCTCCTCTTGCCTTCTGACTCTACCAAGCTCCCTCCTGCTACTCCCTTGCATTGCTCCAGCTAAGTGGGTACTGATCAGCAGGTGGACTCAGCTAGGCCTCCAGACCCCACCGGGCTGCCCGTTCGTACATCATGCCTGCCTGCTCGGCACTTTCTGGCTTCTGACACCAGGAGGTAATACTTCTGCCTAAACACACACACACTCACACCTTGGGGTAAAGGGAAAGCGACTGTGCCCTACTCCTTCCCTGGGCGGGGCCGTGTGCTTGCTGACTCAACCCAAGACCCGCCTCCAGAGCCATGGCCTTTGCCTGTCATCAGCTTGAATCCCCACAAAGGACTCTTGCTTGCTTTCAGTTTCCAGACCTTTGTTGAGGCTCCTTCCTCAGATCCTCACAGCCTGTACCTGCAGACCTGCTATGACCCCCTGACCCAAGGAGGAAGAGGACAGGGCCCACGAATGAGGCAGTAGGCAAGGTCGGTGTATAGCATATATGCCAGGTTGATCTGTTCCTACCATTCGCGAGGCAAGGGCGGCTTCTGACTCTCCAGAAGCCAAGATGTATCTTATAGCTAAGAGCGAGCGTGGAAGGCCCATGCAGCATGGTACAGCTCACGGAACTGTCCCTGCCAGGCTACCAACAGCCTGGTCTTAACTCGAGCTCACGGGTTGATACACGGCATGATACCTGAGCCCAGCAACTCCATGGCAACCGGGACACACGGCCCTTCTGGGGACTCTAAAGTGACATGGGAGCACCAGTATGTGCATAAGGAGCAAAAGCACATCGGAGCTCATGTCACAACAGGATGCCATTCTGGAAAACACATAACCTGGGTACAGTTGAAAGATGGGACAGGAACGTAAGAGGGGCCAGGTGCAAAGGGGGATTACCCCAGAGCCTGGTGCCTTGGGCAGCTTTTTCTTCTGCTTCTAATTTTTCTCATATATTTCCAGTTTTATGTAACTAGGCATGCATTACACAACAAACAACACACAAAGATTAAAAGCCTTTTATGCACCTGATATCATCTGATTTTTCTCAGTGACTCCCCAGCAACTCCTAGGATGGCTCCAAAGCCATGAGACCATCAGCTGTCTGCTTTTCTGGGGGTTGGGAGAGCCAGAGCTGGTCTGAGGACCACTGGGACTCTCTTAGGGCTCAACCTACCAACCTCAGAGCTGGTGTCTGGTCCCACAGAGGCTCTGGACAGCAGGGGGCTGATTCTCCCTCTTCCAGGGGCACACATCACCTGCACAAGCACACAGTGTGCCAGGAGCGACGGCTTTGTGTGGTCTCTGAATGGAAACTATTTTTCCCAGGCAGAGAAGTTCAGAGCCTGAACGGCATGCTCTAGAGCCATCTGATGCCCAAATGAACTACAGTGTCCCACATTCTCCCACCCTGTGGTCCCTGCTGAGCCCGCTCTGCTCTCCCAGGGACAGGGGCCAGCTCCGGCTGACAGGCTGGGGGAGCTGCCACCTCAGCAGCGACCCTGAATCCTGGGCCTTGGGGATACCAAGTTGTCCAGAACAAGGATCCCTCCATCAAGTGCTCCTGTGGGGTGGGAAAAGAGAGACTGATGCTTGGTGTGAGGAGTGGGGCCTCACACGCGCTCATTGGCTTTGTTCCTGCAACCTCTAGGGTAGGTGCCACTATTAGGCCCCCTCTGTAGATGGGCAAACTCAGGCTCAGGAGAGCTTCCTCTGCCAAAGTCTCCTACCTCCTGGGGCATCCACACCACTGGGCAGCCCCGGATGCAGCATCCCTGAGAGGAGCCGAGCAAGGCGCCTAGGGACACCAAGTGCAGGGTCTTTCAGCTTGCCAAGGGCTCTGCCACTTAGTAGCTGTGTGGCCTGGGTAGGTAGTGTATTCTAGGGCTGCGGACCCAGCCATGAGGGAAAGAGAGAAAGCCTCTAGAAAATGAACAGCCAGAATGGACTCACCTGCTCTCACCAACCGTGGATGGAGGCACCAGGTGAACATGCAAAAGAGAGAGAGAAAAGCCATTAATCAAATATAAAAGAATATGCCCTATCACCTTAACAACAACAAAATCAAAACAGTAGTTAAAAATCCTATGAGTAGTCGAGGATTGAGAAATATCTGCAGCTTACTTTTAAATCATTCTGCCAAAAAGAAGAAAAAAAGGGGACAAGTACATATAAGTACATCTCTGTGTGTACCCGTAGGTACACACACACACAGATACACACCAGTATGTAGAGCAGTAGAGCTTGCAAGCACGCTGTCCAAACATCAGAACAGGAACAACCAAGTGTGTCTGGTTGTAAGGTCTAAGGCTTTATTACTCTGTAGGTTTGTTTTTCAAAATAAAAAGGTATGCTGGGGAGGGGAACTCCTCCCAGGAGAACACCAGGTAAGATTTTTATTTTTTTTTTTTAATTTTAAAAAGATTTTTATATATTCATATGAGAGAGAGAGAGAAGTAGAGACACAGGCAGAGGGAGAAGCAGGCTCCATGCAGGGAGCCTGATGCGACACTTGATCCCAGGACTCCAGATTCATGGCCCTGAGCTGAAGGCAGACGCTCAACCGCTGAGCCACCCAGGTGTCCCTCTACTACATTTTTAAATAACAGATTATCTATCTTTATGCAAATGATTCTAGACAACAGGAAAGTAGGGCAACCCCCCCACCCCAAAACCCATTCTAAGAGGCCATTACCCCAGCACCAAAATGAGACAAACATGTGAGAAGACAGGAAAATTAGAGCCCTTTTCATTTACAGTGCAGATATAAAAAGCCTACACAAAATCTTAACAGATCCTATCCAGCAAAACCCATGGAGAATACCATACTAGGACCAAGTTAGATTACCCCAGGGATTCATGGACGGGTTCATGTGAAAAAATTCATAAATGAGATTTATCATCCCAACAGATCATGGATCTCAACAAATGTGTAAGAAACATTTGCTAAAATTAAACACCTATTCCTGATAAGACTCTCAGGAGAAAGTAGCAATAGAAGAGAATTCTCCTAACCTGATAAAGTAGACAAGGTAAAGGTTTTACTTTGTCTTCAAAGACAAAGGTTTTTGAAGCAACCCAGTCCTCAGGGAAGTCCGATGCATTCCCTCTAAGATGGGAACGGGGTGAAAATGCCCACGCCCCACTCTGTACTTGGGGGAGGTGATCTCACCTCACACAATAAAATGACAAGATGGAAGCCGTGTGTCTACCTCATCTTTGCTAAGCACCTATGTGCAGGCATTGGTCTGGGGGCTTTACCCTCAGAATCCCCGCTGCTGGAGGGACCGACTTCCCCCATCCAGTGCCCTTGTCCTGAGTCCCAGAGTACCTGACAGTGAAAGGTCTGGCTTGTTCTCAGAGGTCTGAAGGTTCTGGAGGTTTGGGGCACCAGCAAGAGGCAGCAGCTCACCTGCTGGCACACTGCCTGCTCCCAGGCTCCTGGGGCCAGGTGAGCTCAGCAGATGTATCAGCCAGAGCGCCTGCTTCTGAGTGAGATTGGTGGGCTGGTCTTGGCCCCCAGGGGGAACTCCTGGCTGCATAACTTGGGGTCTCCAGAGGCTGGAGCCTTGCCTGGAGCAAAGCAGATCAGCGGGGTCCCAGGTAGGCAGGACATGGGCCCAAGCCCTCTCCAAGACTCAGTTTCCCTGTATCTGGTCCCTTCTGTCTGTGGGAGTGTGGGTGTACTCAGGTAACAGGTGGCAAGCAGGCCTCAGGACAGACCTGGAGGAAAACCATTCTTGAAAGGACATGTGTTAACAGGCCTACCCCAGGGCCTGAGCACAAATGGCCCCAGGTCCTGCTCACACTTTTCTCTCATTTAGCCAGGGGCCCACAGGCTCATCTCTTTGACAATGGTCCTCCCCTTCTCTGTCCACTCCTCCGGAGTGTGCAGGGTGAACCCCTCTCAGAGGGATGTCCCTCCTCCATCCAGAGGGAGGATCTGGCCCGGGAGAAGCTGCTGTAGTCCTGGCAGAGGAGCCAGAGCTCATCTGGGGAGGGAGAAGCCTGGTGGGGGCAGAGACTGGGAGGTGGAGCAGGGGCAGAGCCACCAAGGCCCAGGCCCTCCCACTAGCACAGGAACCACCTGGGGGTGGGAGGGAAGGCAGGGGACAGCGGACCTGGGAGGGACTCTTCCCAGAGGCCCTGCCCGTCTCTTCTTTTTTTTAATTTGAGACAGTGCGAGAGCGAGAGAGGGCGAAAGTGCACATGTGTGCCAGAGCAAGCACTGGAAGGGGTAGGGAGAAAGGGAGAGAATAACCAGCAGACTCCCTGCTGAGTGTGAAGCACATGACCCTGAGGTCATGACCTAAGTCAAAATCAAGAGTCACTTAACCTACTGAGCCACGTAGGTGCACCACCTGCCCATCCTTCCATGGAGTCTGAGCCCAGTAGGGCACGGGCTAGGACAGCAGACCATGGGGCAGGGACACACACCATGTGCAGACAAGGAGAGAGCAGGCCTCAGCCCAAAGAAGCCTGGACACAGAAACAAGCCAGGGCTTGAGTCTTGACCTGGAGCAGAGAGTGTGTTCTGTGTCCAGGAGCTCAGAGACCTTGCCTCTCATGAGAAGCAGGCAAAAAGTGCCCATCAGCAGGGCTTCCCAGGGGTATGGTGTAGGGGATGACAGGGGATGACGCTGGAGGGTTCAGGGTGGGGGAGACACCTGTGGGCAGGGTGTGGAGGGTGATGGGATGACGCTGGAGGGTTCAGGGTGGGGGAGACACCTGCAGGAGAGGGCAGTGGCAGCACAGTGGGGCCAGAGTTCTCCTGGCTGTGGGCACTGAGCCTGGGCCATCTCACAGGGGATGGGGCCAGCACGTTGGGGGAGACATGAAAGCAAAAGGAGCAGCATCAGAAGAAGATTCAGGGCCCTCCAAAGGCTGAAGGCCAGGACACGTAGGTGTGAGGAGGGCCAGTGACTCACTGGGCATGTGGCAGGGCGGGCTCAGGGGGCAGGTGGGGTACTGTCAGCTGATGGGCTCCAGCTGGAAAAGACGGCTCGACTCATACAGGAGGACGCCTTCGTTGCGGGACATTCTGAAATAGGCAGCCTCCTTAGTGGGGCTGCGGCCGGGCTTTTGCTGGTTCACACAAATGCCCTGGTCACCGGTGCTCCTCCCTTCTGGTGAGGACAGGCCCCCAGCACCCCTACAGGATGCCCACCCTGCCTCCCCATTGCTGGTAGCAGACAGAACTATGGGGACCTCCCTGCCTGGCTCAGAGACAGGGCGTAGGCCAGCATGTGGGAGCTGGGGAAGGAGGACCGTAGCCTGGGGCTAGTGAGCAGGACCCAGCAGGGCCCTGATCACGGAAAGTCACACACCTCAGGGTGTGACACATCCACAGCCAAGAACAAGGGGCTGCAGCACAGTCACCATGCACTGGAGGGCCCCATTATCTCCCCCGCCCCTGGCCACACACTCTACCACAGTTCCCACCTGGACATGTCTGTCTCCCCAAGCTTCAGAGGGACAAAGCCCACGGCTGAGGCCTGTCTGCAGAGTTCCTTGTGGGCCCGGCTGGCCAGGAACTCAGGGTAGGTCCAGGGAGGGCCACCCCTACTGCCGCTGACGCCGGTGCAGCTGAATGTGGGCCCTTTCAGCACTTCAAGGAGCACTAGGGGTTAACTCTAGGAGTTATCTAAAGGAGTTTCACAACCGAGGTGCCAGGCTGTGCCATAGGTGCCCACGTGGCCCCATGTCACCACCTCAGGAGCAAGGGCTGATACACCAAGAGGAGACCTCACGGCTGCAGTCATCAGGTGCAGCCAATGGTTTCCCTCTGAGTGCCAGGCCCCCCAGGGAGGGGAGCTCCTTAGGGCTCTGAGTCCAGGTTGGGCTCCCTCCCCTGGATATCTTCCTCCTGACTGGCCCTGTGTGCTCCACAACAGCCCCCCTGCCCCTTCCAACTCTGTTCCTACTCCTGCTGCAAATGAACCCCGAGGCCATCCTGGGTGCTGGCCCAGGCCCACGTCTGGGGTCCTTTGTGTGGCTGCAGGCCCTCCAGCTGTACAGGGCCTGTGGGTTTCCATCTTCATGGGTCCCAGTGGAGCTGCTCTCCTCTGCTTCCCCGTTGGCACTGCCCAGCGCCGCCTGCACACCTGGCCTCCCATCACAAAGCACTGTTCGTCCTGTTTCAAGTAACCTCCTCCTCCCCTTTTCTTTCCTCCCAGAGTGTCTTCCCCTGGCCCACCTCTCAGCCAGCGTTATCATACAACACGGTGTTTCCTCCTCTCCTGGCCTGGCTCCTGTGGTCTCTGGGGCCAGCCCAGGGCCTGGGCAGAGTGAAGACTCAGAAAAGCCAAGGCTTTGAGTCTTGGGCTGAAACTGACTGAAGAGTATGGGTCTATTCCTTAAAACCGAGAGCAAAAGCAGGCAGTTGTGGCTCCTTTGGTGGCCATCCCCCACCTGTCAGTCCGTCTCCTTCCACAGAGCAGGGGAGGTCAGCAGGGCGGCTTCTGGACTTCCCAGAAACCACAGCTTCCCTGCTCCACAGCAAGTCCTGCCTGGGGCTCCGGGATGAAGGTCCACATGGAGGGGTAGTGGCTCCAGGAAGACTCGCGAGTGGGAACATATACAGCCACATACTTATGAAACATCACACCAGTGGGGAGAATAAAAACATAGCCCCAAATAGTGTCTAGAAGCTTCACCAAAGGATGGTGGCATCAACCCTCCAGGGTGCCACTGTGGCCCTTCCTGTCAGCTGAGAAGGCTCCCATATGTGCACCCAGGGCCTCACTTGCTGACCAGCACCCCAGAGGCAAAGGCCTCTGTACTGCCACCGAGCTGACACCAAATTGGTGGGAATTAGGAACCAGAAATGTAGAGGCTGCAGGCCGGCAAGTGGTGCCAGCTGTGCCCTAAGTATTCTGCTTGTCATCAGGAGCCTCCATACCCCGGAGAGAAGCACTAAGTCTATTGCAGTCCAAGACCTGGGAGCCTCCAAAGCCATAAATGACCTCATGTAGGGACCCCTCATAAATCCAGGGGTTCTGAAGTTGTGAGTACGCAGCATGCACCCCCACCCTCCTGCAGCCTGGCTCGTACAGGGCCTACAGGGACAGGTGGGCAGAGAGGACACTGGGGTAGCCCGGCACACAGACCCCACGTGTGTGTAGCCTTAGGCCACTGGTGAAAGAGGGCACCTCACACACCCAAGCATAGACACGGCTGCCCACGGGGGCTGAGGAGCTAACAACTGACCCTCCAAGGTGGGCAGTTATATGGAGGTGAGCGCTACATGAGCAGAGGTCTGTGGCCATGATGAGGCCCAGTGAGTCCCACAGTGCGCCTCATGTCCCACAGTGGCCATATCAGCCTCTTAGGTGGTGGTGGTGATGGGGAGGGGCTGGGCCCTGTGGGCGGTCCACACGGAGACCATTGCAGGGACGAGCCCAATGTGATGTGGGCCACTCCTCTGCTCTGCCCTGTGGGCTCGAGCTCCACAGCTCCCAAGGGTGGGGACCTACCCAGCCCTCTCTGCATCCGCCAAGGCCTTCTGCTCAAAGCCTGTCCCAAAGTCCACTAGGAGCTATCCTGTACCCCGGCCCTCCCCAACTTCTGGGCCCAGGGTCTGACTCCTCTGCTGAGACCCCCAGGAGCTCCCCCTGGTAGTAACTCTCACCCGGCACATCCGCGCCATGCTCTGGACCATCCTACTTGCTCTGATGGAGAAAGGGGGCCCCAGTAGCATTTCTGGTGGGAATATAAAATAGGATGGTGGTTCCTCAAGAAATCAGGCATCAAATCGCGATATAATCAGCGATTCCACTTTTAGCTATACGCCCGAAAGAAGTAGAAGCAGGGACTTGGAACAGGTATGTGTGCTCCTATGTTCACAGCAGCGGCACCCACAACAGCAACGGGTTGAAACAACCCAAGTGTCTGCGCATCGGTGCAGGAAAGTAAAATGTGGTAATAGACATACAACCACACACTGTCCAGCCTCAAAAAGGAAGGAAGCACTGACACACACTACAACGTGGATAGATCCTGAGGAAGTCACGCCAAGCAAAACAGGCTAGCCACAAAAACACAAATACTGTAGATTCCACTTACATGAGGTATACAGAGTCATCAAATTCACAGAAACAGAGAGTAGATGGTGGACGCCAAGGGCTGGAGGAGGGGACGGTAGAAAGTTAGTGTTTAATGGGCATACTTTCAGTTGGAAGATGGAAAAGTTCTGGAGATGCACAGTAGTGATGGGGCACAGCAATGTGAATGGACTTAAAACCAATGAACTATATGCACTTTTAAAAAATGGTTGGAACGGTAAATTTTATGTTATGCATATATTACTACAATTAAAGAAAAAGGCTCTTCCATGATGGGGCACCCGCAGCCAGCTCTGGGCCAGGCAAGTCCTCAAGAACAAAACCATGGCAGGCTTCTCAGGGCCCCTCACGGACTGTGTGACAAAGGAAGCCCACAGAGTTAAACCTGACTGCAGTGCGAGTGTGTTTGGGGGGGCACTTCCTAGGCTCTCTAGAACAGTGACAGGACCAAAGAGAAGATCCAGAGCACCAGGCCTGGTTGGCCTTGGATGGGGAAGAAATGCGTGCAGACCTAGCCAGGACTCGGCGTGACCTGAGAACACCATTTCTGTTCTTTAGCTGGACAGGGCAGGGGCCCAGCAAGCACCCATCCCCTGAGGGGACGAGGGAGCACAGCCTCTTCTTCAGCTCTGTACCACACCTCACATCCCATGTGCTCCTGGTGACCCTAACTCTACCAGCCGAGGGACCTCATACCCCTAACAACCCCGAGATGCTGCTCTGCTCCCCCGTCCTATGGACAGGCTCTGAGAGGCTCTGGTCTGGCCTCGGCTGCAGGACCTCCAGCAGGAATGAGCCCCCTGCCCCAGCTCTCCACAAACTGTAAGATGTCACTGTCAATCACAAAAACTGCGAATTCAATCTGATCCAAATGTGATCTTAAGGTAAACAGAATGGACAGCCCTTTCATCCATGACCCTTCCCCTGGGTTCCAGGCACTGAAGCAGGCTGCACTGTCCACCCCATCCCATTTGACAGAGGAGGAAACTGAGGTGCAGACTGAGCACACATTGGTGAGGAGCACAGCGGGGCTTAAGAGAGCTCCGTCTCTGAAGGTCATGGCCTAACTTGTGCTAGGTCCTCAGCAAAGGGTGAGGACACATATGTGAATCATGGTGGAAAGAGGTTCTTGGCCCCTCACCCACTCTCAGCCCTGCAAACGCTGTCCATCTGCCAGGCACCAAAACACCAGCCCCCAGCAGGAAGAAGGCTGCAGGGATCTCAGGGCTGGGGTCCACTGGCCCCTTCTCCCCTCTGACGAACATCAGGTTTCTCTTCTGAGGCCCAGGCCAGCAGAGCAGATGTCAGGCCCTGGTCTGGGTGGACTATGGCCCTCTCTGCCAACTTTATGCAGCAAACTCCTCCTGCACCTTTTGCAAAATGGGGAACATTTCCAGGGACCCCCAACAGATTGTGACTCTGAATTTCTGCTCAGAATCACAGGCACACAAGGCATGTATCGAGGGCAGGGCTGGTGGAGACAGGATTACACAGGAAATCTCCTGGGTCAGCAAGCTTGGGCCCTGGTGTCCAACCCACCTCAGCAGCCCCCTAAGTCCCTCAGCTCCCTAGGCTGACATTGTGGTTGATAATTGGACACTGCTGTCCAGGACACAGGCCACTACCCTGCTGGAACCTGGCGGGGATAGGGCACTGTGGAGTAGATGGAGGGCCACTCACCCTCCCTACTCTGGCCTCACTGCAGGGCCTTTCCCAGTGCCACAGGCCAGGCCCAGGGGCTATGGGGCTGTGTGTCTACCTGGGAGGCAGCATGTATGTGAGGGTACTGGGCAAGTCCACCTGGGGGCTGGTGGTGTGAGGGGTCTCTGGGGCTTCTAGGCCAGCAGGTGAGCAGCTCCTGTAGCTAGAGGTCTACAGCTCTGTCCCAAGCCTGTCCCTAGTCACCCCTGCTTCCCTTCTTCCAGCGAGGAAGGGAGAGGCAGCTGGGCCTCCAGATCCACCTATCTGTCCAATCACCTGTTTGTATTTATCTCTTTAAGTAGGCCTGAGAGACACCTGGAGGCGGGGAGGGGAAGGACAGGCTGGTGCAGGTGCACAGGGTAGGCTCCATGACTGGAGTGGGGCTTCCTGTCTGGCAGTCACCCATGCGGTCGGCCCCACAGCCACATACATGCTCAGTGCCAGGGGCCTCCACTGTCACTCCTGGAGGCCACCCCAGGGATGAGCCCCAGGCAGCAAGGGCAGCACAGTCCCTTACCCCATCCCAGCCTGGGGTCCTTGCCGTGGGAGCACAACCACCATGTCTCAGGTGTGGTGAGGACCATGTGATGGCAGCCAAAGAGAGCGCCGAGGGTACCCCACCCGTCATGCCTGCCTAAGAAACAAGGATGGCTGTCACTGTCATTAGCCAGAGCCCCTTCTCCTAGGGAGGGCAGGAAGGTGGAAGGGAGCCCCAAGGTCCAGCTGTCTGAGAAGCCTGGTCTTTGACCCCTGACAAAGCCTCTCTCCACCTTCCTGTCCAGGCAGGGGACTTGAGGGGTGGCCCACCTTGGCTCCAGGCTGCCCCTCCACTGCTCTGCAACAACAGCAAATCTTCCTTGAAAAGACACTTCCTTAAAGTCCCGGCTGTTCCGACGGGTGGCCCAACCACCAAGTGGAAAATTGCTCAGCTCTAAAGAGGACGAAGGGAACATCCCAAAGTGCCACCACTTGTAGGGAAAGAAGGAATTCTTGTTCCTGAATGTTTCTGAGTCATTGCTGGCTCCAGCGCTCAGGCTACTGTGAGGAGCATGCGTGTGGGTGTGCAGCCGCGGGGCTGTGGGAGCGTGTGGGTGCCTTGTGCAGCCTACGGTCAGCCCTGGGAGCCCTCCAGCCTCTCCCCTTCCTGAGGTGGGGGCCGGTGCCCCCTAGGCCCATACGAATCCTGCCCCGGCCTGAGGCTGCTCCTCTGTGAGGCAGAGGATGGCCCATGGTTGGCAGTGACACTCAGCAGCAATCACAGGGAGCCATGACATGTGGTTGGTTCAGGAGAGGCCATGGCCCCTGCTGCAGGAGCAGGTGCCTGTTACCTCCTATCCTGGATGCTGTGTGTGCAGGCATGAGGGTGGGAGGGAGCTAGGAGCCCAGCAGAGACCCACGCTGCCGGCTGCACATATAATCTGTGCTGAGGATGGGGTGAATATGCTTCTCCCGACCTCAGGGACACGTGTGTGCCTGTGTGAGGCCGGAGGGCCCACCTACTGGATCCTCTAGTACTTATGGGAGCAATGGCTGGGTGTCCTTGGAGCTCAGCTGGCCGGAATGGCCTGTTTCTTTACCCAGCCCACATGGTTGGCAGCTGATGAGCAGTGCTGCTGGCCTCTGCCTCTCCAGCCAGATACACTTGGGTCCCAGCCTGGCCTGAGGGCAAGGGAGCACAGAGGGCCAGGCCCTCCTTGATGCCCAGTGGATCCTCTCCCTGAATAAAGTCAAGCCCCAATCAATCAGAGAACATTCCAGTCTAAGCCACAAAGCCAATCTCATCCCTTAGGAACACCTGCTGGCACCAGGAAACCTGTCAGCGTTGGGAACGGGGAAGGCTGCCAGCCTTCCTAACCCCTTGTTGCACACTGCGTGGCCACAGTGTGGAGGTTTTCAGCCAGGCCCTGCACCCTCCGCTGGTGCTGCTGACGGGCCCAGAGAGGCATACTAAGGGGAGAAGGCCCGCTCCCAGGCCCGTGACTCTATGGCCACATCCTCAGCTATAGCATGTACTACTGTTCCAGGAAAAAAATCTGAAGATAAATATTTAAACCATGGCTTCTAGGTCTACCACAACATTTTCCATAGCCTTGTGCTTCTTCTTTGCCGCTTGTGAGATGGACCAGGTTAGCTATGGGGGACACCTAACCCTGCCCAGGAGGCTGGGTGCATTCCTTCAAGTGTCTGTCCTCCGCAAGGGGATGCAACTTGGGAGCAGGACCAGAGTCCACGCTGACTACCTCTTCTTAGGACTGGCTCTAGAATGACAGCTGCCAAGCAGCTACAGCCATGGGTGTGGTTAGGGCCCACATGGGACTCCAGGACTTGAGTTCAAGTCCTCGGTGAGCTGTCTAAGCTTGTGACCTTTGGCAGGTTGCTTGGACTCTGAGACTGCCTCCCCACTGTGAGAACAGTGGAAGCAACACATCACAGTGACCTGGGACAGTGCCTGTCAGTAGGCCCGTTGGTCCCTGCAGGTCAGTGCCGAGTCCCCGGCAGGGGAGTGGGGGTCCAGGGTGCATCCAGATTAAAGCCAGAGCAAGATGTGAAAAGACCCTGACTAGTATTACTTGGAGAAAACCTGCCTCTGGTCTGGCAGATGGATAGCAGATACGCCACCTAAGGGGGTCAAGACCCTGCCTCTGTGGACTAGAGGAAGCTGACAGTGTAAGCCATGGGATGTGCCTGCTGCTGAAACCCCCCGGACTCTCTTGCTTTGGGGCTGCCTGCCTGTCAGGCACAGCTGGGCACCCAGTCCAGACATAGCAGTGCAGCCCTGGCAAGGAAAGGTGGGGACCATGATCTGCCGGGGGTGCCCCTCCGAGACCGCACAGAACAAGGGCTCAGGAAAAAAAACTGTTGAGCAAATTAAAACAACTTGCGAGGTTCCACGCACAAAGCCCAGGCTGCTTAAAGCAGGGATTTCCTGTTACTCTGCAGGCAACAGCTGCTGGCCTGCAGGGTCAGGATCCTATGCCAGGTGGTGGTGTGGCCTGGCCAGAGCTCAGACTTGAAACAGGCTGGGGGAGGCCACAGGTAGCTGCAGGCCATCACCCCTCGGCTCTCTGGTAACCCACTGATCCTCCCAGGAGCATTTCCTCTGGAAATGACCCAGAACAGCTCACATGATGTCTTGATGGACAGGTCCCTGTTCCCCAGGAGGCTGGCTGGGCTGCTGTGCCATCCCCAACCCAGCTGCCCCACTTGTGGCACAAGGGAAGGGCCACATATGTCAGCCCTGTCTGGAGTCCGAGGACCAGACCTCTCTGCTTCGTGGCACCTCACTGCCTCTGGCCTGGCCGGTGGATGGACAGTGGCCAGAAACGCAGGGGTCAGGTTGGAGCAAGCAGAGAACGGGGCGGGGGGTGAGAGGGATCACAGGAGCCCTTAACCTTGTCTCGCCAAGCAAGGCCCACGTCCCCAGCCAGGTGGGGTTCTTTGGTCTGTGGGGAGCCCCTGCCAAATGCAGAACTGCTCTGTGGTTCAGCCTGGGCCCCATGGACAGTGCCCATCCTCCAGACGAACATGGTGGTATGTGACAGAGCCCAAGGCCCTGGCTGCTGGCCTCAGATAGGCAGATTGAGGGCTCCAGGAAGGGAGAGGGCCCATGCTGTGGAATGAGCCAGAAGGACAGATCAGGGTACCAGGGCCTCTTAAGCAAAGCTCTCATATCCCAGGATTCTGCTGGCCTGGTTGAGCATTTTGTGCCTGCCTGATGCCCACTGGGTTCCCTTTCCACTCACCTGCCTGAGGACAGGGTCTGCTCCTGCTCTGGAGCAGCCCCACATCAATCCCACCACCTTCCTTTCATCTGCCCGGCTAAAACATGACCACCTTTTACTTGATAAAAAGGGTGTTTTCCACTGGACACACTGTCAGCCTAGCTTCTAGGCAAGCGAAGGAATGAACTTCCCCTGATGGGACTGGGCTTCTTGACTATGCTGAATGAAATAAAGCAGGAGTCGGTAGGCCCTGAACTTCCAGGGTTCAGATGGTTGGCCAACAAGCAGCCCTCTGTCTGGACTTGTATGAGTAAAACAAGCTGCCTAGACCTGCCTGCCCACCTGCCTGCCCCAAGGGAACAGAGGCGAGGAGGAGGGGCCTGTGTCTGGAGCTCCTCTTTGGGGTGAGTGGCCCTGGAGTGCTGCAGTGTGCTGGACAGGATGGAGGGCTGTGGCTAGGGTTCGGGACGGGGCAGCTGAGGTCTTGGCTCTCCACACAGGGCCCACTTACTCCCCGGCTTTGCGCCCACCTGGGCAGTGCCTCTTCTTGCAGGGGACATTTGACACCTCCAAATTCCCCTAGGAGGCCATCTGCTCTGCCTTGCCCTGTCCCACCTGCCCTTGCTCCCCACTGTACCACCTTGGGCTCCTGGGAAAGCTCATCTTTGCAACAGTCACGTTAACTTCACCATGGCAGGCAGTGTGCCCAGGAGATGCCTGGCTCTCCCCTTCCAGATGGGGACCTTGGGGAGGGCTTAACAGGAAACCCTGGAGCCACACAGCTGCGTGTGAATCTCATCTCTGCCAGCTGTGATCTTGGGTGACAAGTTACTTGGGCTCCCGGAGCCCTGGTTTTCTTATCTAACAGACATAAGGAAGGAGGGCCTGGCAGTGAGTGTGGCAGTTGGTACAAGTCACAGGCTCTTGGCCTGTGCCTTCTAGGTGAGAACACCTGCTTGTCCTGCTCCCCAGCACAGCGCACACCCTGTAAGCAGGGTGCATGTGGCACAGCAACCTCACTTCACATGATAGCATCTTCCCCAAGCCTCCCTCCGTTAGCTGGAGTCTGGCTGGAGGACCTTCTCCTGCTGGTGCAAAGTTTTCCTGGTGGGGAATGGGGGCCACATTGCAGAGACAACTCCACCTGGCCTCACTACTCCAAGACAACCCCCCTTACCCCCCTCTAGCTTCCGTGATGCAAATGTAAAACTCAAGGTTTGCTGGTCCTCTTCTCCCAAGGACACCAATGCTCCAGAAAAGCAAATATTTACATGTGATGCTTTAAAGCTCCTAACTCAAAGAGTCTGAGTTTGTTCCTGGAGCCCCATGAGCCAGGCCTATGATGGCAGGAGCTAATTCCCAGATGGACAATGATTTATGGGCCACTCCCCCCAGGCCAACTGGGGATGTGGTCTAGAAGTAAACGCTGCACATATGGGGCTGGGGTCACATGGGGCTGAGGGTGGGTGGTGTGTGTTCTGAGGCCCATGCAGGGACAGCCCTATGTTGGTGCAGCAAACAGGGACCAGGCACCAGCCAGGAGGCTAAGCCCTGCCTAGATTTCCATCCAGTGGGAAGGAGGCTCCTGGGACTTTGGAGCAGTGGGTTCCAGCCTCTGGTTTTGACTGCAGGATCCTTTTCCCCATCAAATCTCACAGGGACCCCAACAAGCAGGATCTGTGGGTGGGAGATGCCCGGCAGGAGGCTCATGTACTTGTTTGGCCTTCTTAGGGTGGGCTCACGCAGTGGCTGCCCTGGGTGTCGCTGAGGGCTTCCAAGGAAGGCCCTGGGAGTATCCCCACTGCTGGAAGGACAGCTGTTAGTCGGCCATCTGTCCCTCTCCTCAGTCTTCCGGGCCTCTGGCTGAGCTCCCACCACGGGGGTTACCAGAGAGGCTCAGCAGTCAGCAGGTACGCTGCCCTCCGTCCCCTGCCTCTGCACTTGGTGCCATCGGCTGGAGGACAGAGGCCTGGCTGGCCTGTGCGGCCCACACTGGTGCAGGCCTCAGTAGACCAAATGCTTATGACAACATGTGGCACAGAAGGACTGTAGGGAGGAGAGGCCTGGCAAGCACACCACCACAGAACCTCGTAGTAAGAGACACGAAGAAGACACCCCACCCCTCAGGGCAGAAAACAGCCTGAAAACGCTAACAGGTAGGTGGTGGGAGGAAACCTCAGTGGTGGTGGTAACCACATGCTAGCATGCCTGTCCCACTGGTCACAGGAACAGGCAGTTAAGACCACAGCATCCGCCTCACAGCTGCTGGCCTGGTAGAGAGGACAGTGTGCTACAGGCCTCAGGCACGGTGCTGGGAGTCTGAGGAGCCAGTCTGGAGAGCACTGGTCACATCCAGTAGGGCTGAGGATGGACCACCTGCCCTCCAGCCCACTCACAGGGACACGCAAAAGCAGGGGTGGCCAGGCCTGGATGCTGCCACCGAGTCTGCTCTTGCAACAAAGCAAGGGAAAAAGAGGGTGCTGTAATCCATGAAACACATAGTGGTGAGGGAGGTGGGTGGCAGGCGGGAGCCACAGCAGGCTTCCTTGTGCCCCTGTGGTAAACTCTCAGCCTGCAGTGAGGACAGAGGGACCGGCAGCACAGATCACGACCAGCAAGTGAACACGAACAAGCCTGCCACATCACAGCGATCCACGTCTGTGGAAGGTGAGCACGGCCTAGGGGCTTTCTCAAAATCCAGGGAGCAAGCACAGAAAGGAACAGAGTGGTCCCCAATAACACAGCCTGGGGTGAGCGGAAGACCCCTATGGCTGAAGCACAGCACGTCTTGGATGGTCGTATCGAAGGCCAGTGATGCTGGGTGGATGTCCCACATAATGAGACCCTAGCTACCTAGACTTTGGGTGCTGTAAGGAAGCCCCCCTGCCAGTCCCCAAGCTGACTGGGACAGGTGCCAAGTGCCTAGCTGGCCGAAGGGCCCTTCCCTGTTCACAGAGAGGGGATGCACTGTGGCCTCTTATAAAGAGTCTCCAGTACCAGGCACAGTGCCTGTGAGCGGCAGAACCAGGATTCAACCCAGCTGGTCCAGTCCCAAGCCCACCCTGACCCCTGCTTTGCTGCCACCCTGGCCACCCGCTGTTGTTGCTCTCCCGCGGACTTCTTCACTGATGGTGGGAGAGGCTGCCTGGAGGGCTCCTCTCTCCTCCTCTGATTCCTTGTGGAGGCCTTGAGCTGCTGCCCATGCCTTCTGGAAGGAATCACGGGTCAAGTCCCATGTGTCTCCATCCTCCACTGGTACCCCAGAGCCCCGTCTAACTGGGGAGGGCCCAGGAGCTTTTGCAATGGCCTTGTAGACCTTGGTGTACCCTGGTGAACAGAGGCCCGAGACCCAGGATGGTTGGTTAAGTGAACGAAGGAGCTGGGGTGGGCATGGGGCTTCCAAGTAGTCCAGGCATCCTGGAGGAAGCTTCAAGAGAGGTGGAAGAAGATAGCATTGCAGGAAGAGCTGCCAGCTGGCCTGGTGTGTGTGTGTGTGTGTGTGTGGGTGGGGGGTGCCCTGTGCCTCCCAAGCATAGCTCCTAGCACCCAGCCTGGTTGGGGCAGCTGGCGACAGTGGGAGAGAAGGGCTGCCTGCCTCGTTTCTGCTCCCCCATCAAGGAAAACAAGCCCCTGGCCCAGGCTGGGGTAGGATGTGTGTGGTCTTCAGTGGCAGGCCAACCTGCACTCACCACCCACCTGGCTGATCCTAACATCCTCTAAATCTTGCCCATGTTGGGCAGCCTGGGATCAGTGTGGTAACTCTCTGATGTGTGGGTATGTGCATGCCGCACTTCTAGAATAACAAGCCCTGCAAACTAGGGACTTGGGACACAGCTACACCAGGAAGGGGGCACTTTACTAGGGAGCTACAGAGAAATCAGACCACAGGTCCCACAGCCAGAAGGTGACGGACCTACATTCAGGGGCAGACTGGACACCAGCGCCTAGGCCTCTTTCTGTATTTTTCTTGCTGGGATAGCACCTCACCCCAGGGGCCCTGACAACCCAAGCAGAGAGCAAAAACTTGATAGGAAGAAAAAGAGCCAGTGGTGTTCTGGAAGAGGCAAGAACAAGAGTCTGGAGAGACCAAAACTTTCCTGCAAACACATCTCCTCATCTGTGAGTGCTGGCAAGGGAGGCTGAGGCACAGGCCTCAAGGCAAAGGAGAGCAGGGTTGCCAATGAGAAGTACCTACATGGTTATAAATAATTGCTGAGAAGCACTCAGAAAGCATCTTCTCAGGAGAGAGCCTGAGTGCCCTTCCCGTTTCTCACACTCTCCACAGACCAGCTGAAATGTGTCCTGGCCTAAATCATGCCACCCCTCCAACTGGGCCAGGGGTGGGCAGGTAGCTGCAGCCCCCCAGGACCATCTGGGAGCGACCCGGTCACATGGGAGTGGCAGTGGGGGGCACCGGCCAGTTGGCTGCCAGCACCTCTGACGCCATCGGCAAAGCTTGCCTGGCGCGGCCGTGCCAGAGCCAAGAGGATGCGGCCCGTTCCCACCTTCCTGCTACTCGGGTGAAGACAGCCATATGTTTTCCAGTTAGGCGATGATGCGGGTCTGCATGTGAAACTGCCTGCGTCTGCCCAGGGTCTTGGAAGCTGCATGCACCGAACCTGGCTGGTGTGACCGAATGCTTGGCTATTGTCCTCACCCACAGTCTTCCTGGCTGGGGCAGGGCAGGGAGGGCACAGAAGAGGGCTGGTGGGCACATGGGCTTCAGGACACACATCTCAGTACAGCTCCTCTCTAGGCCTAAGGTCTCTGCAAGTTCCCCAACATTGCTGGGTCTTGACCTCCTTATGTGGAAAATGGGGAAAATCGTCACAGACCTGCCTTGTTGGGGTGGTGGGGCCAATTACCCATTCCAAGTACCTACTGAGTACTTGGGGGGAGACAGGAGCCAGCCTCTTTTCTGTACTTCCCTCTGGGACCCTGGTTTCCTCAGATCTGGGTCTTCATAGTCTGCTACCCCTTTCCTACGGACCCCAAGTGACTGGCTCTCAGCTGCACCTGGCTCTCTGGGCAGGGCCAAAAAGCAGGTATCTGTGACCAGATGAGCAGGTACTTTGGGTGACTGGGCACATCTCCTCCCAAGACCCCTGAGGTTTAGACCACCCCTGAGGGTACATGCACCAAGCAGGACTTTGTGATAAAAACCACAGACACATTCTGCTGAGCAAAGTAAACTCTTCAAATCCACAAGGATATTTCATCCCAACAAGGGTGCTGTTGAAGCCGGCACTCAACACATGTGGCAACACAGTTGCAGACTCTCCAAAAAGTAACTTCACACTCATACTGATGGTATTTGAACCTTGAGACCTTTCAACTCGGAAATTCCATTCCTAGGAACTTCCAAAGGAAATGAGAGCTCCGCAGAATATCTACATACAAGCACATCCCCTACAGCATCACTTACAGGAGCCAGAGACTGGAAGTCTCCAAGCTCAACAACAGAGCAGAACTAACAATGCACCCAGAGGGGGATTGTCTGCAGCTACTAAAATATTAAGTTTTTAATAAGAAAGAACAACATTTATGGAAAATTTATATTATAGTTTCAATTACAGTAAAAAAAAAAAAAGCATGTGTGAGGAATACACTGAGTTTTCTTTTCTCTTTTATGTTTTCCTACCAATTATCACATAATCATTACAACAACAACAACAATAAAAGGATGAAACGTGAAGGAAAGACTCCAAAGACTCGGGGTCCCTTGAGGATGACAAAGCCAGACCTCCACACTGACAGCCTGCTACTCCCCAAGGACAGCAGCCAAATCTTTCACACCTCCAACTGAGAAAGAAAGAAAAAGACCAGGGGCCTCACAGGCCCCTGGGTAGGAGGGTAGGAGCTGTGCCCCCTGGGAAAGGTTTTCTGACCCTGGAGCCGGCAGTCCCCAGCTCAGAGCCAGCCCCCAACAGCACAGTGGTCCAGCCCACACTGCATGGCCCCACATTTTATAAGCGAGAGGCCTGGAAGCACAGGACTTGGTCTTGCAAGTCCCGGGTGCTGGAAAGAAAACCTGAGTTATGGAGATAATTTCACAAGACAGAACACCATTTAAAATAATTGTCAGCAGCTATTGAAAAGTTTGTCTTCTTGTGCATTTGCCTAAAAAGATGTTTTTGGTTCTGGTTATGAACGAAAACCTAATTCTGAACATCTTGACCTCAGATTCCCCTCATCTCCACGCAAGGTTTCCCTAGGTGATTCAGGCCATAGTGACACTCCAACCAGGTCCCATAGGTTGTCTGGGCCCCCATTCATGGGTTACAGTCACATGCTCTAGGTAACATCTGCCCCACTGCAGGCAAATGTGGGTTTTGTCCCCTGACCATGTGGAAGAAAGGAATTGTAAAGGCAAACTGAAGTTCTTCCTGCATGCCGCAGAAAGAACTGTTTCAGCAATGCCCCAATCTTAAGTCTGACCAACCTGGCTGGACCCACTGAGGGGCCCCTGAGGCCCTCTGGGAGCAGCACTGCACTCAAGGGGGACTCTGAACTTCATTCACTAGAGGACTCACAGAGGGACACAGCTCCCAGAGCGTGTGGCATCAGGAAGAGAACAATCTCGGAGCCAACATGTGGGCAGTACCCACTCAGCATCCGGCCAGTGCCAACATGCTATGGACGTGCCAGGATGGCAGATGAAGTGTGGCTGAGGGCATCTAAGGCAGTAGGGTGTTGCCAGGGAAGGCTTCCTGGAGGAAGGGGTAGCAGAGCTGAGGCTGAGGCAGCTGCTGGAGAGCCAGCAGAGGATTGGGAGGAGAGGACAGCACGCTGGGGCAGAAGGTAGCAAAGGCTCAGCTGAGAGCACTGGCAGATTTTTGGAACACAGGAACACAGCATAGCGGGGGGTATGTGACCAGAACGAGGCTGGGGACTGAGAGGGTACAGGCCATTGATGCTAGTGCTCCTACACAGCAACATCATCAGGGGCTCCTAGGGGCCTTGCTGCAGAGAGGGTCTGGGAGAGTCCCGAACCCCATGGAGGTGGCCTGGAAGCCATATGGGAACCCAAATGCCCTTGGTGACTCCAAATGAAGCCTACAACAACTTGGCCTGCCCTGGCCAGGGCAACCCAGGCCAAACCCTGACTGTATCTCCTTCTCTGTCCCCTTTAGGTAGATGGGGAGAGAAATGAGAGGCATCCTGGCTGTTAGGGAGTATCGTTCTGACTCCATGAAGTGACATGGAGCATGGGGTGCAGAGACACTAACCAAAGTGGCCCTTGGCTGGCCACCTGCCTGCTGCCTCCGGGCAGCCTCACTACTCCAAGTCAGTCCTTCCTGGGGGCCTTTCAAGCGCCCTGGCTGATCCTAGCAGGTGCGGCAGCCCCTGCAGCGGACATCAGCCTAAGAGGGACCTACTGATGCTTTGCTCACACACATCTTCTTTCTTTCAACTCAGGAAGTACTAACACTGCTAGAAGTTGCAGACTGTATTCCAGGAAGATACATCTCCTCACCCTCAAGTCTGTTACCTCAACACCTGCCCAGCTTAGAACCCCCCAGGCTGATGATGGATGCCATATGCTGGTGAGGTTCTGGTGCTGTGGAAACCCCTGCTCCACTAAGTCACAAGGCCCACCTCCCCTAGGCCCCCATATACTGCAGATACTAGCCCCAGGAGCTGGGAGGGGCTTGGTGGAGTTTCTAGAAGCACTCCTCATGCCTGCAACATGCTGGGCTCTGGGGACCAAGGGGGAAGGAAGGGTCCTCATCCTAGGCCCAGGCCCCCAGGGGCTTGTCAGGAAGGCTCTCAGAGTTAGGCCCATCCCTTCCTCAGTTACCCAGCCAGGCAGTACTCTAGAGCCCACAGGGCCGGGGGGGGGGGTGGGGGTGGATGGGCCCTGGTCTGTTGGAAGGAAGGGGAGGGTGACATTTGGAGCCCCGAAACCAGGCTTTCCATGGAATCTGGGCACTGACAATATTCATCCAGAGAGGTGCCAGGTCCCTGGGGCAGGTGGGAGAACTGCATCCTGACCTACAAAGTACCCCGGTCCAGTCCCAGACTAGGGGAACACTCAGAGAGCTTAAAAACACACAAGGCCAAGATTACCCTGACCTCTCAGGGAAGCTCTTTAAAAAAGCAATCTACCTAGCGCCTGGAAGACAAACAAAGGGGGCGGCGGGGGTGGGGTGGGGGGGAAGCGGCACAAGAGATGAAGCTCTGTCATCTGTCTTTTGGCATGGCTCACTCCCAAAGTGGACCAGAGAGGGAGGGCCTCCCGAGGACCCTGGAAACCCCTCCTCCACCCAGCCTGCATGCTGCTGAGCTCAGCAACCTCCAGGCGGAGGGGCTGGCAGCCCACCGCAGCAGAGGCATCCGGCTGACTAGGCACGGCATTTTCTATTCTTGCTACACATAGCCACCCAGGGGAGGGGGTGCTGGGCCTCTCTTGTGTAGCACCTGCAGGCCGGGTCCCCAGGGCTTGGCCCCCCAGTTCTCGTCTGTAAGTGTGGCTGGGCCTCCTGCTCTGGTGGATGAACTCCAGAGAAGGGAGGACAGGGCTCTTCATCCTGGTGAGCCAAAGGGAAGCAGCCTCGGGAGATGGGCTGCAGGAAGAGTGTCCTGGTCTCGGCAGCCCCGGAGAGAGTTCTGCACACTGTGCCCTCTGGGGTTCTCCTGTGCTAATTCCCTCTGGCAGACAGGATGGTGCCTACCCTCACCCCTCCCGTAGGCAGGGAGGTGCCCATCTGGGCCTATTTGAGCTGGTCAGTGCCCAGTTCTGGGGGACCACAGCCCTGGTGGGCCAGCAGCTGCAAAGCCCAGAACTGGCTCAGTCTAGCAGAGTGGCTGGACCACAGTGGCAAAGGGGTAGGAGGTGGGTGCTACCCCAGGAAAGTGCAGCCATGCAGAGCAGGCAAGAAGCAAGGCTTTAAGGGCTTTGGGGTGGTAGCTGTGTTACCGGGGGGCTGTAAGAGCTCTGGGACATTACTTCTCAGGCTATGAGCTGCCATGGGGGGTGGGGGGTGGGGTGGGCAGGGGATGGGGCAGCCAAGGGGGAGTCAGGTGACCTCTGCCCATAGCTCTGGGGCCCTAGTTTCCGGACAGCCCGGGGACAGACCACAAGAAAAGGACTGAAGAACTGAGCAGGAGAGCAATCCACAGAAAACGTTGAACTCCGGACTGGGCAGATACTCAAGCTTTGTCCCCCAAACACACCAGAGACCCCGTGCAGCCTCTTGACCCAGCAGAGTGCCAACAAACACAACTACACAGCTCACAGACGCTCCCCGCTCCCCGCCCCTGCCTGTCGGTAGGTGCAGTCCTAAAACAAATCTGGTAGGTAAACAAAAAAACGGGCAAGAAGACCTCACTCCTGGCCCCTCCCGGCCCAGACATCACAGGGAGAAGGCCCTCAGGGCTCCAAGGCCAACAGGAGGAAAAGAACGGGTATTTTAAGCACTGGAAACACGGCCTGCCCTCTGAGGCTGTGGCTAGAGTCCTTCCCAGGGGAGCTGCCCCCAACACTGCAGGTCAGCCCTGTGCCTCCAAACTCCGGAGAGATGGGGGGCTCCCGAGGAAAGCGTCTGAGTAGGCACCCCTGACTCCGCACCCCCCTCCTTTTGGCCGTTGGTCGGTTTCTGCTGCTCTTCCAGAGGGAGCCTGCAGCCGCCTCTGGGCACCGGGCGGGGCGGGCAGCACGGCCTCCTCCCCGCCCCCGGTCGCACTCGGGCCTTTGTTCCACCTGCGCGGACCTGCCGGCAGCTCCTCCGCGGCTCTTTCCGGGCCGGACACCCCCGTTCTCTCCCCTCCGCCTGGGGAGCGAGGGCCGCCGCGGGCAAGCGAACGCCCCTGGGCCACACGAGCCGAGGCACCCACCTCCCCGTGGCGCGGCACACGCCAGCCGGGACCGCAGGGGGCGGGGGGGGGCGGGGCGGGGGGGCGAGGAGCGGAGGGCGGGGAGGGCGGGGAGGGGAGGGGAGGGCGGGGCGGCCCCGGGCCGCAGGGCGACTGAGCCCCGGGCGCGCCGCGGGTCGGGCCGCAGGATGCCGCGGGGGCGGGCGGCGGCTCACCTGGGCGTGCGCAGCGCGGCGGGGTCGCGGCGGTCCAGCACGCCGGGCACGCAGCTGGTGAGCTCGGTCCAGTCGGCGTGCAGCCCGCAGCTCCAGCCCGTGGAGAAGCGGGAGAAGAGCCAGGTCTCGCGGCGGTTGGGCCGGTAGCAGGTGCACTTCTTCTGGCCCGGCCGGCAGTCGCAGGGCACCTCGAGGCGCACGTTCTGCACCAGGTGGCGGCCGAAGGTGGTGCCGCCGGTCTTCTGGATGTGCAGGAAGACGATCACGTCGTCGCCCTTCATGTCGAAGCGCAGCGAGCGCTCCAGCTCGCGCACCGGGAAGTAGTACTTCTTCTCGTAGTGCGGGTCGGGCGTGGGGAAGAGGTCCAGGTCGTCGGGCGGCGCGCGGCCGCCGGGGGCGCCCAGGCTCAGCCCCGGGCCCGCGTACTGGTAAAGGATGAGCATGAAGCACGCCGACCCCGCCACCACCAGCACGAACTTGCTGGCGCGCTCAACCATGGTCCTGCCGCCGCCGCGCCGCCGCCGCATGTGTCACCATCGCCGGCGGCCCGGGCGGGCGCGGGGGCGCGGGGGGCGCAGCCTCCTCCTCCTCCTCCTCCGCCGCCGCCGCCGCCGCCGCCGCCCGCGCTCCGGCCCGGCCCGGCCCGGCTACTCGTCGCCCAGGCCGCCCGCAGCGGAGCGGGCCCCGGCCCTGCGCGGCGCCATGGCTGCTCTCCGCCCGCCCGCCCGGCCCCGCTCCCGCTCCCGCTCCCCGGGCCGCCCCGGCGCTCGGCTCCGCTCGGCTCCGCTCGGCCCCCGCCCCGGCCCGGCCCGGCCCGCCCCCGCCCGCACCGCTCGGGCCAGCCGCCGCCACTCCGCCCCGCGCCGCGCCGCGCCGACCACGCTCTGCGCCGCCCCCCGCGCCGCCGCGTCTCCGCAGTCGCCGCCCGCCCCGGCCCGCCCCGGCCCGCCCCCGGCCCGCCCCCGCCGCGCCTCTTGCCGTCGCCGCCCGCGCGGGTTCTCGGCGTCACCCCGCCACCCCCCCCCCCCCCCCCCCCTGCGAGCTCGCGGAGCCCGGGCTGGGGGCCCCGGGCCGGGGCTGGGCGCGGGGATCCGGGTCTGCGGCCGCGGCCCGAGCGCTCCGAGGCTGCCACACCGCCGGGGACCTGGTTCCCGCCCGACAGCGGGGGACGGCGGGAGGCCCAGCCGCTCGGCGCCCCAGCCCCGGCGGCGAACGCGACCCTCCCCGCCTCCCCCCCGCGCTTCCCGAGAGGAAAGCCCCGGCCTCGCCCTCGCACGCCGGGCGCTCGGGACGTGCAAGCGAAGGGCCTGGCTGCGACCGCGGGGACGCGGGGCGGCGGGGCCGGGGCGAGGACCGAGGGCCGGGGGCGCAGGGCCCGGGCGGCGGCCGCGGCGGGTCGGTCGGCCTCTGCCCCGCGTTCCGCACGGTGACCCCGAGCCCGTCGTGGAGAAGCACTAGGTGCCCGAGGAGACCCTCGCGCTGGCCTTACACAGGCCCTTCTTTGGAAAAAATTCAAAGTCAATGTGCATCTTGTTATCCACGTTTATTATGCCCCAAAGGAAAAGTTATAAAGAGTTGAGTCCATATTTAAAATTGTGAAAGTGCACAAAAAAATGTCAACTTCGAGCTTTGGTAGGTGGGTCAGAGGGTCTGGCGGCCCTGGACCGGTCCCGTTTTCGGTGCTGCCCCTGTGGTGCCTCGGGCTTCCCTGCCCGGCTGCCCACTGCCTGCTTTCCGCTTCCAGCTTGAGCCAGGTGCCCCGATGGCCCCTCACCTGGGCCCTGAATTTAGGGTAAGCCACACCGGAGCTCAGCACCCTGGCCCTTGATTGTGTTCAGAGGCTGTGGCGCCTCCAGGGAGCGGGAGGTGATGTGAAATGCGATGTGAAATGACCTGCCAGAGTAGCATCTGAGATGGGTTCAGATGCTCACATCATCCCCTGCAAAGGTTCCCCTGGTTTCCTTCTGTGGCGGGGTGTCCTGAAAACATGCCAGGGTGGGCACATGGGAGGGGAGGGTTAGTAAGGGCTTGTTGTGTCAACGATACCTCCATAAACTGCTAAAAAATAAATCACAACAGAAAGCCCTCTTGGAGGCAAACCCAGAGAACTGGAAGAACAACCACCCCAACGCTCCAAATAAGAGGGCAACATTTAATTTTCCAAAGGGGCAGAAGGAACATCAGCTCCGGACAGCTGTGTGCAGCCTCCTGAACACAATGCACAGTGACCTAGAGCTGCTGGAGGTGAGGTGGGGAATCCAGCTGTGACCCAGGGACCCCAATACCCTGCCCAAATCAAGTCTGCTTTAAAACTCACCCTGGCCTGGGGAGGCCGGGGGGTATTTTGTGCAGACTTCCCCAGTAAGGACTCATTCTTGCCAGGAGCGGGGGGCTGGCACAGTGCTATGCCTAGAGGTGTCTGCCTCTGCTTGCAGCTACTTGACCCTCTTTATGGCTGAGGCCTGGGGAATCTCCCTTCATAAGCCTGAAGGCAGCAGCCCAGACACGGAGGGCAGAGCTGCCCTGAGTGAAGCCCCTGGGCATCCTTACCCAGATAACAATCCTCTACCAAGTAGTAAATCATCGTGGAGGCTGCTCTTTATCCGGAACTACTGGGTACTAGGCACAGTAGACGAGTCATTTCCAATCCTGCTGGCAAGCCTGTGGAGCAGACTATCATACCCATTTTGTGGAATAGAAACCCAAGGTTCAGAGGAGTGAAAAGAAGGTTCACGTCTGTTCCACCCACAACAGTAGGGTGGATAAATCCTGAACAAAAGCCTGCCCGATGTGCACCCTCATCCCTTGTAGCCTGAGTCTCTGGGCCCAGGATGGAGGCGGCCGGGTGAGCCAAGCTCCTCTCACTCTTATGAAAGTCAGAATTCTGATCCTGGGCTGGCTGGCTTCAGAGTCCAGCCCTTACTCACCCCGTACTTACGTCAGATGCCAAGGCTGAGTGCGGGAGCTGTGAGACAGTCGCAAGGGACCCCGCCTCAGCGCCAGCCACGGCCTCTGCGGCCAGACTGGGATGTGGGTGCAGCGTGTTCAAGAGAAAGCTGAACCCATCTGTGCTTGGCTGGGGGTCCTGTCTTGTGACAACCTCATTGTCCCAACGGGGAGCCTGAGGCAGAGAGAGAGAGAGAGAGAGAGAGAGAGAGAGAGAGAGAGAAAAGGCCCAGCAATTGCTGCCCCTCCTGTGAGCTCTGAGAACCGAGCAGTGGGCCCGGAGGAACGGCCCCTCCAGGGAAGCTGTTGTGTCAGCTTTGCACTGGCCCGGAGAGCTGACAGGGAGCCCCCTGCTTAGCCAGGAAAACTTGTATTCCTAGAATTCTCTTAGGAGGAACAAGTTTCCTAGTTGCTTCAGGATTTTACTTCATTTTCAGCTTTAAGTGCGAAGCCCCAAGGCCGTAGGTGATTTTCTCATGTCTCAGACTCAAGTTCGGAAGCGCCACTGATTCTAAAAGTCAAATCGCTTCCAAGAACCAGGGACATTTGGGAACGGGATGGTGTGCAGACTCTGCCCACCCTGCCCCGGGCGCGGCCTCGACCTCCGGGGTGTTGGGCCCTCCTGTCACCCCGAGAAACTGGCAGAAACCCCAACACTAAAGGCAGTCGTGGATTTGAGGGGAGGCTGCGGCAGAGCCAGGGCCCGGCTCATTGGGTCCTCCGCCCTCGTCCTCCCGCTGTAGGACGCCGCAGCCCAGGTTCCCCGCGTCCGGCCGCAGATTGCACGTGGGGATGGGGGGGATGGGGGGGGATGGGGAGGGATGGGAGGGATGGGGGGATGGGGGGGATAGGGAGGGATAGGGAGGGATAGGGGGGTATACGGAGGGATAGGGAGGGCTGCTTGCTGGGGGGCAGGGCCCAGCCCGGAGGGTCTTCAGAGTTCCCGGAGAAGCATCTGCAGGCTCCGGGACTATCTTTTGTTCTCGGAATAGCCACTTCTTACATTCTTTAATGTGTGATCTCTGACTTAAGGTTGAAGAGGAAGGAAAGAACACGGTAGGACGCGATGGTCACAGAAACAAGTCTTTGCACTTCTGCGCTGGGGAAGTGCAAGCCGCGATACGATTTCGGCTTCGGGGAAGGAATGGAATTTCTTTTGAATCTCACAGAGCCTCAGAAGCCAGCGCAAGCTCGTCCTCCCTACGCGCCGGTCGCGCTCGGAATCTGAGAACCAGGAGATCAACCGGCAACGTTCCTCCCCCTCCCCCTCCCCCACCCCCGCCGCGCCCCGCCCCGCCCCGCCGCGCCCCGGGGCTGCAGTCCCGGGGAAGGCCGCGCGGGGGCAGCACAGCGGCCGGCCGGCGCCCCGCCGGGGACGCTTGGAGACCCGGGGCCGCCCGCCCTCGCGCGGGGGAGGGGGGGGGGCAGCGCGGGTTCTCGGACCTCCCCCGGGGACGGCTCCGATTCCCACGACGCGGGGGAGGCCGGCGTTTAGTTCAGGGCCCGCTCGCAAAGGGGACTTTGGATTGCGTGGGCCGCTATCAGGCCCTGAGCCCAGCGGGGTGCGGAGCCCGGGGGCGGGGCAGGGGCGCCGGGGGAGGCAGCGCGCGGCCCCTGCGGTCTGACCCGGGCGCCCTCCTCCGCGGGGCCCTTTCCTCCTGGGGGCCCGCGCCCGCCCCCCGAGCGCCTCCCTCGGCCCGGGCCTCGCGGGGAGCCCTACCCCCGTCCAGGCTCCGCCGCTGGAGCCCTCCTGCCCCGCGCACCTGTCCCGGTGCAGGGTGTGCACGGCGGCCTCTGCGAGCTGCCCGCTTCCTCCTGCCCAGCCCTACACGCAGGCCTGCCGGTGTCTTCAGGGCCCCCGTCTTGTGGGCAGAAGGACTCAGGCTTGAGGAGGCCAGAGGGCAATGGAGAGGCCTGTGCCCCCACCCACCTCCACCCGGGGTGCGCAGGCGGCGCGGAGGGCGCCCCGACAGCCATCTCCATGCCTGTGCCGGGCCCCTGGGCAGTGCTGGGAAGGCCGAGCACAGCCAGCCCTGAGCAGGACCCTGCAGCTGTCTTCCCTCCAGCCCCTCCTCACTGCGCTCTCTTCTGCCGACTTTGAGGCTTCCTTATGCGACCTTTGGTTCCCCGGTGGGAGTATAGATTTGTGAGAATCTGAGCGATTCAGATGGAAAGACC
Organism: Canis lupus dingo; assembly: GCF_003254725.2. Taxonomy (NCBI): domain Eukaryota; kingdom Metazoa; phylum Chordata; class Mammalia; order Carnivora; family Canidae; genus Canis; species Canis lupus. Next base: position 23,186,503 of record NC_064261.1, on the reverse strand, counting down.
GAATAGCCCCGATCTTCCACCTGCCACCCGGAGCAGAGGTTTGTGACCTAGTTGTGGCCCTGTACAGCCCCTGCCCTCCTGGGCCCGCTGACTGTCTGCCCTGGCTGACCAGTCACGCCAGGCCCCTTGTGGAAGGGGGGGCAGGCCTGACAGTGTGTGTGGGGGGGGGGCGGGGGGGGCAGGCCTGGCAGTGTGTCTGCTTAGCCTGTTGCCTGGTGTGGACTCCTTGTCCAGCAGTGGAGGCTCTGTCCTGGGGTCCTTCCTCACCTGGACCACAGAAGGAGCAGGGAGGCCCTCCTTCCTCCTTGGGTGCATTCCTGCTCTTGGGGTTATTGGCAGTGCCTGAGCCAGGCAGGGTGGGTTCTGCCAGCTTGGTGAGGTGTGGCTGGGCATAGTGTTATCCTGAGGGCATCGTCCTCATTCTTACGCTCAGCACTTCTGCTAAGGGACACACCTTTAGAAATTCCAGAGCAAAGTCGAACCTGGCAAAGCCTGTGTCGCAGGGAGGGGTGAAGTGAAGAGTCAGGGTTGTGTCAGTGTAGAGTCCAGCCCCCACTGGTGACTGCATCCCTGATTTGTGCTCTTGTGTGTCCTGCCCAAGCCAGCTGGGTGGAGGGGCCGCCAGGGAAGGTGGTGAGTGTACTTTAGAAAGATGTACTACTGCTAGGAATAATGATCCTAGGGGGGATAGTGGCTCTTTTGAGAGTTAAAGGGTGCAGGTTGAGATGAGTCACCAGGATCATGGGTGCTTGCGGCCTCTGCCCTCCCACCCCCGCCCCCAGCCCTGGTTCCCTGCAGCCACGTGGGACAGGACCTGGGGTGAAGGAGGATCTGTGCAGAGGCCTTTGGCCTTGCAGGGCTGAGGTGGGGGGGAATTGGCACCCTCCAGGCAGCCTCGTGCATAGCTTACGTGAGTGAGCTGTGCCTCTTCCTCTGCCTTTCTGCATTTAGCTGGGCCCCCCCTCGCTGAGGGGCCTACCCAGCACCTCCTTCTCTAACACTCACCCAGTGTGTTCTTCCCGTTGGGTTGCGGTGGCCCTTGCTGGGAGATAGTGGCCTGTGCTCTTCCTTATCTGGCTTGGCTCTTTTTAACTTGATTCATCTTGACTGTTATTAAAGATTTGCCATCTTGTTAGATTAAAGTTGGCATAACAAGTCAGTTGAGTTTTCTGACAGAAGCTGCTTTCCTGGGCAGAGCCACGTGGCCTTTTATGGGGTCAGGGCCCTGAGCACAGAAATCGGGGCTACTGGTGGCTTTACGGAGAAGGCTGAGGATTTAGAGAGAGCCCACCTGTGTGGCCTGCCTGCCCCCATGGCACTGTGGGGAGAGGGCCGTTTGTCCTGGAGACCAGGCCGTGAGCCTAGCTGGCCATGGCACTGCCTCTTGGCTGTGCAGTGGTGCCTCTCTTTTTGTTCTTAACATTCATTTCTCTCTCTTTCCTTCTTTTTACTACCCTCCTTTAAAAAGAGCTTTTGATGGAAATTAGACTCAGGCCTAGCCAGGCTCTGGCCAGATCACTCTCTAAGGCCACAGAGCCATGTGGGAGGAGGCATGACCAGAGGGTGAACTGAGACGTCTCCTGACAGGCGAGGCCAGGAGAGGCCACACCTCAGATGAGGACGACTGGGAAAGAGCGCCTGCACCGTGATGCTTACCTTCCATGTCCTGGCCCACCTGGGGACTGGGTGAGGGCTTCCTTGGAGGTATTTGGCTCCTGACTTGGGCTTTAGGGTCACTTGGGATTGGGACACCCTGTGCCAATCAGGCTGGTCCCTCACCAGGGCTGGGGGCCTAAAGAGAATCTCGGGCTCAGCAGTATGCAAACAGAGTCAATCAAGTAGGGCTGTTAGGAGCAAGGGGTACTTGTTCACACCCCTCTCTATCTACCTGGCTGTGTGGCCCAAGGCAAATTAACTTCTCTGGGCCTTGAAGTCCTCATCCATCAAAGGAGGATACTAATAGGACCTACTTTATAAGGTTGTGAGCCCATACGTATCAAGGGCTAAAGATGCTGCTGACCTGTAATGAGCACTGTGTTAAGTATTATCACAGCCACTCAGATCCTCCTGGGGTCCAGGCCCAGTGCCGGTCTCCTCTGTGCTGTCATTTACTTGGTTCTCCCAGCTGCTCTAGGGGCATCATTCCCCCATTTCACAGATGGGGAAGGTGAGGCTTAGCCAAGGTGCCATTGTCCCCTGCCTGGCAAGAGTCTTGGCTGAGGGCAGACTTCACTGTCCAGCTTCTGGGCAGCTCAGCCCGTGGGGACCTGGGAACCAGGTTCCCTCAGGTTTTCCCTGGGCTGGCTTGACTCTCCCTGGCCTGGCAGGGTTTGGGACTTATGTGTTCCCACCTGGGGCCCTCCTGCTTGTGTCCCTAAGACACTGATTCCTGTCACACAGCCTTCAAATCCCTATGTTACAGGGAGAACAGTTCTTGAAATATGTTAATACATGTGTCTCATTTGCATCTCATGGTCAGGACTTCTCCCTCTGCTGTTGGAGGCATCTGTGTGCCTCAGGTAGTTTGGGCCTGCAAGAGTGAGTATTCGGTTTCAGACTTCCACACTGAAGCTTTCTGAGTTTGCACTTGGCCAGTAGGCTTGAAAGGCAGACTTTGTTGAGAGACAAGGATTTTCTAAATCTTTTATCTTCTGACATTTTCAAGACAGAGTGGGGATTCTTGAGTAGAGAGATGTCCATAAGGGCCTCATCTCTTTGTAACTGCTGGGTGTAGTCAGCTACACAGGGCAACCTGTGCCAACAGGGTGGAGCCCCAGCAGGATCAAATATGGTGGGCTGCAGGCTTGAGGACAGCGCGTAGCCCATTTCCTTTCCTAAGCTGTCTTGGTTTCTTTGTGGCCGAGGTGGGGCCTAGAGGCCCCTGATGCCTCAAGTGGAGATGTAGAACCTGACAGACCTGGGCTAGGCAGGAGGCTCCATGTGGACCTCTGTGGGCAGGCTCTTCCTGTGATGGCCAGGACTGGGGGCTGCGGCAAGACCTCTGCCCATGCTTGCCCAGAAGGCTCCACCAGCCTCCTCACGCGACAGTGGCTGACATGCCCGGCAGCTATTTTGCAGCTTGTGAATCTTGCCTGCCCTCTTGCTTTGGGGTCTCTTGAGGAATTTTGAATTCTGAAAGACCAAATGTTTATTTGAGCCATGCAAGTAGAGACTAGGCTGTCAGAAGAGAGGATTTAAGGATTACTCTTAGAGACAAAAACAGAAGCACTTACAGAATTTGCTTTAAAATGCCCTATTGGTGAGCACCTGGGTGTCTTGATTAAGCATCTGCCTTAGGCTCAAGTCATGATCCCAGGTTCTGGGATCAAGATACATGTTGTGAGGTGGGCTCCCTGCTCCATGGGGAGTCTGCTTTTCCCTCTCCCTTTCCCCTCTCCCCTGCTTGTTCTCTCTCTGTCAAATATATAAGTGAAATCTTAAAAAAAGATTAGAAAAATGAAATAGAATGCCCTAGTGGTGATGGGGTACATATGTGGCATGATGGGCATGGACTGCTAATTGTGGATGCTGGGTAAGAGCAGGTGAAGATTCGCTATGCTACTCTCTACTTCTGTGTGAATCTAAACTTTTCACAAACCAAAGCTAAGAAATAAAGGCCTAACGATCATTGGATTGGAAGGGAGTGACTGGATGGGCAAAATCGGGTTTTGTCTGTTGCACATTGCGGTGATGCTCTTAGGCAGACCAGAGCAGATGGGGAAATAAGCAGTGTCTCAGCTTCTGGTCCAGACAAGGTGGTATGGGTGCATTTCTCCATGCTCCTCTCTGCTAAGTATAGCTACAAATCTTGGAAATGGCACAACAGACAAGCAAAGGAGAGCTCTGAAATGTGGAAGAGGAAGGCACACTGAGGTGAGACAGCGGCAGGGCTGCTCATGAGCCCTCTTGACAAAAGAAGGGCCTGGTGTTCCCCAGCCCCTAAGCCAGCCATGTAAGGAGGCCTGCTGGGCTTGTTCTTCTGCCCGCAGTGATGCTGAAAGCAGGTAAGCAGGAAAGGTCATCTGGGAGATGAATGACATCACATGGCCAGGGCATGTGTTCTCTGTCTCTGCTGAGCCTGACACTCCCCTACTCTCCCCAGAAACAATGACACCAGCAAGAGGTCTCCACCTCCACGAGTGCCCAGCCTAGGAAGTCCCTTTATCCCTGTGGGAAGGAAAATCCCTCCACTACCTAGAAGCATCAATTGGCTAGGCCGATTGATGGGGTTTTTAAGGGACAGGGGCAATCTCCTCTGTCCCTTAAACACCAGCAGGGATCAGTGGGAACCCCAGTAGCACTGGGCCAACCAAGCAGACCAAAATAGTTCCATAAGCTCTGAAAATTATATTCTCATTGGAAACACAGACCTCAAAGGTAAGCCAGGACCTGTGTGCTGAACCTAAACTGGCAACTGACTGCTAAAATTAAATGTTTATCTGTATACTCAGTCTCCAAACATAGTAGTCAAGGATACAATAGAAAGTCACCCATTATATCAAGAACCAGGGAGATCACAACTTGAATATGAAAAGAAAGCTAATTAATGCCAACACAGAGATGAATCAGATGCTGGAATTATCTGGCAACAGTTTTATTTTATTTTATTTCTGAAGATTTATTTATTTATTTTAGGGGGGAGTGAGTGTGCATGAGAGAGGGAAGGGACAGAGGGAGAGGGAGAGGGTGAATCTCAAGCAGATTCCATGCTCAGCACAGAGCCTGATGCAGGCTTGATCTTATGACCCTCAGATCATGACCTGAGCCAAAATAATGAGTTGGATGCTTAACCAACTGAGCCACACAGGCACCCCTTTGACAGGGGTTTTAAAGTAGCCATGATAAAAATACTTCTACAAATAATAACAGATTCTCTTGAAACAAATTAAAAAAATTGAAAATCTTAGCAAATAGAAGTTATAAAAAACATTCATGAAAAATACAATAATGGAAAATTTAAAAAGCCCACTGAATGGACTCAGTAGTAGAGTGGAGGTGACAGAGAATAGGAAATCCAGAACTTGACAGCTGAACAACAAAATTGACCCAATCTGAACCATGGAGAGAAAATTGAAACAAAAACAAAAACAAAAACACAAAAACAAAGTCAGAAACAAAGCCTCAGGGATCTGTGGGATGAAAACAAAAGATCCAACGTGCGTCATGTATCACTAGAGTCTCACTGATGAGAGAGAGGGACTGAAAGAGTATTTGGAGAAATGATGGATGAAACATACTATACTGTATTTGGTAGAATGTGTAAACACACACATTCAAGAAACTGAGTGAGCCCCAAATATGATAAGCCCAAGGAAATTTATGTCAAAACATCATAATTAAACTTGTGAAAATGAATGACAAAGAAAAAATTCTTAATGGCAGTCAAGGAGAGCCTTGTCTTCAACCTCGTCTTCTTTTCCTTTGCTTTTATCTGAGACTCCTCTTTTAAGAAGATTTCCCCTTATCAGAGAAAGACAAACAAAGAAATGGACTCTTAACTGTAGAGAACACACTGATGGATGAAATAGGTGATGGGGATTAAGGAGGGCACTTGTGTTGAGCACCGGGTGATTTATGGATTTGTTGAATCACAATCCCATACACTGAACCTAATAAACCATACTGAAATTAAAATAAAAACTGAATAAAAAATTCTCCTTATCATTTTGGTGGGTCTTTTGACTTAAAAAAACATTATTTCTCAACTATGTAAATACAAGTGACTAGGAAAATTAAGCATGTTATACAATAAAACAGATAAAAATCACTGTGATTCTATAAAGACATACAGATGGCCAACACACATGAAAAGATGCTCAACATCACTGGTCATCAGGGAAATGCAAATCAAACCACAATGAGATGTCAACTCACAACTGTCAGAAAGGCTAGTATCACAAAGACAAGATATAACAAGTGTTGGCGAGGATGTGGAGAAACGGGAACCCTTGTGCACTGCTGATGGGAATTGGTAAATTGGTGCAGCCACTATGGAAAACAGTGTGGAGGATCCTCAAAAAACTAAACATAGAAATACCATATGATACAGTAATTCTATTACACTACTGTAATTACCCAAAGAAAATAAAAATGCTAACTTGAAAAGATATATGCACCATTTTTGTGCATATATATTTATTATAGCATCATTTACAATAGCTGAGATATGGAAACAAGCTAAATGTCCATTGGCGGATGAGTAGATAAAGAAGTGGTATAAATATACAGTGAAATATTACTCAGACATAAAGAAGAATGAGATCTCACCATTTTTGGCCACAGCCACATGGATGTCAGGTTTTATGCCAAGTGAAACAAATCAGACAGAGAAAGACAAATACCATATGATTTCATTTACATATGGAATCTAAAAAATAAAATGAATGAACTAGAAACAGACCATGAATACAGAGAACAAATTGGTGACTGCCAGAAGTGAGGGGTGGGGAGATGGGCAAAACAGGTGAAGGGGATTAAGAGATATAAACTTATGGTAAAAAAAAAAAATTATTGCAATCCTACCACCCAGGAGATACTATCATTAATATTCAAATATTTGTATTTCCAGATATTTTTCTGTGTATATAAATGCATATGAACAAACATTACAGTTAAAAGGAATCATAGAATACATATAATTCTGTAATCTACTTCTTCCATTTTATTTATTTATTTATTTTTTATTAAAAATTTTAAAATTTATTTATTTATTTATTTTTAATAAATTAATTTTTTTATTGGTGTTCTATTTACCAACATACAGAATAACACCCAGTGCTCATCCCGTACTTCTTCCATTTTATTTTTTATTTATTTATTTTTTTTTGTACCATTTTATTTTATTTATTTATTTTATTTATTTTTTTTTATTGGTGTTCAATTTACTAACATACAGAATAACACCCAGTGCCTGTCACCCATTCACTCCCACCCCCCGCCCTCCTCCCCTTCTACCACCCCTAGTTCGTTTCCCAGAGTTAGCAGTCTTTACGTTCTGTCTCCCTTTCTGATATTTCCCACACATTTCTTCTCCCTTCCCTTATTTTCCCTTTCACTATTATTTATATTCCCCAAATGAATGAGAACATATAATGTTTGTCCTTCTCCGACTGACTTACTTCACTCAGCATCATACCCTCCAGACTTCTTCCATTTTAAAACATGTTATGAATGCCTTTTCTTGTCAAGAAATGGCCAAGTATATCATTGTTTTTAATGACTATATAGAAACCCATTGGATGAACATGCCATAATTTAAATAATCAAAAATGTTGTAAATTTAGGTTACCAGTTGTAAATAATACTGTGATAAACATTTGTGTATGTTTATCTTTGTGCACTCATCTGATTATTGCATTAGGGTAAATTCAGAAATTTTGAATTTTGGAATCAAAGTGTATGTGAGGTTCAAAGCTTTTGATACATATTGTCAAGTTGTTCTTCAAAAATATTTGCCAATGAATAGGTCTGCTAGCAATGTATGAGAATATGAATTTCCAGGAATACCAGGTCCCTGCCTTCATCATTGTGTGCTCCCCTGCGGTTCCAGTCTTTCCTGTTAGCATTCTCAGTGTGCTTGCCATGTTTTCCTCTCAGGAGTCTTTGACTTACTGATTCATCTGCCTGAAATATTTTTTTTTCCAGACATCCAGATGGCCTTCATTTTCTTTAGGTCTCTGCTCAGATACCATTTGATTAGAATTGCTTTCCCTGTTCATCTTATGTAAAAGAGACATCTCCCTTCCCCACTACTTCCTAGCTCCCTTTCTTTTCCTTATCTTCTTCATCCCTTACACTTACTACCCTATCTTACCCACTCTAGGTTCTAATGTTCTAAGGGCAGAGACTGTCAATTCATTTCTGGATTCCAACTCCTGGGATGTATATAGATCTTACATGTAGAAAATGTTGAATAGATATTTATTGAATGAAAGACTAATATTATTTTAAAATTATAGTGAGTTGGTAGGTGAAAAATGATATCTCACTTGTTAAAATTTGCATTTATTCAATTACTAAATAAAATGAATAGTTTTCTCTCTTTTTTTTTTTGCCATTTGTTTTCTTCTTTTGCAAATTACCCATATGTTTCCTTAGTTTATTTTTCTATTGAGGTGTTCATCTTTTTTATTTTTGATAGTTCTTTATTAATAGTATTAACCTCCTATGTATCATAGATCTCAGAAATAATTTCTCACAGATTTTCATTTATTTTTTAAATTTTTTGTCTTATATAAATTCTAATTTTCTGTTTAGTCAAATCCATCTATTTTTCTTTATGTTTTCTTATATTGGTGTTGTGTTTAGACCATATTTCCACATCACTGGACTATGAAAGTCATCTTAAAAATTCTTTTGGCACCTTTATTATATCTTGTTAATATTTAAATGTTACATCTATCTAGAATTCATATTATTATAATATATGAGACAGTGATAATTTTAAGAAAATTATGTGTCAATTTTCTCAATGTTTATTAAGTAATTCATCTTAACAGTGAGAGCAAGTTGTTAAGGTACAAAATTATAGTTTAAAGAAACCTACTGGAGAACTAAGGTTATAAGGAAACTTCTATGTACCAAGTTCCAGAAAGTGGAAGAAGTCCATAACTACTTCCATCTTTGGTGCAGTGGGGAAGTGGAAAGAAACCTGTCTTAATTGGGAATAAGAAGGAAATAACCAGATACATAGAAACAGAAGAGAATGATAAATAGAAAATAGAAGACAAATAAGTGGGATAAGAACAAAACAACACCTGGTCTGGTAGAGTGGATTAGAATCCTGATAAGCTCAATCATAGCAGGTCTGCACCCACTTACCAAGTAAAGCTGCACTAAACCCCAAATATAGCTCCACCCTCCACAGCAGTGGCTTGGCAGAGAGGGGAAGTTCCTTTACTGGGAAGTAAGTATCATTAACTTTGTTTCAATGATTGTTTTACAAAGTCTAGTACACCACAACCCAAACCAAATCAAAGCAAAAAAGTGATGATACATATAGAGAAACAACCCATGTTCAAGAGAAGAAGCAATCAATAGAGGCAGACCCAGAGATGGCCCAGATGTTAGAATTATCAGAAAGCGATTTTGATATAGTTATGATACACCTAATAATGGATCCACTAGGAAAGATAGTTTGTGCACACATATGGGGAATTTCAACAGAGATAGAGGAACAATATTGAATAACCAAATGGAAATTCCAGAAATAAAAGATACTTTATCAAAAATGCAAAATATATTGGCTGACCTTATGAATAGTAATGAAAATAGTCAGTGAACTTGAAGACTAAGGTTACAAGGTAAAGAGAAAAATGTCCAAACTGAAATACAAAGAGAAAGGAATATAAAAATTAGAAGAGCATATACCAAGACTTGTATCAATATCAAATGGTCGAATATATGTGCAAGTGGAACATCAGAAGGAGGGGTGGTAGAATTTGAGGAAGAATTAATATTTAGCATACATAATAGATAATTTACTAACACTGATGAAAGATGTCAACTCACTGATGCAAGAATCTGAGTGAATCTCAAGCAGTATAAACACAAATAAAACCATACCTTGACATGTCATAGGCAAGCTACTAAAACCGAAAGATAAAGATTAAACCTTAACTGCCACCAGAGAAAAAAGACATTTTTTATTCAGAGGAACAAGGAATGAAAAATAATTTACACTGACTCTTTATCAGAATCAATGGAGGGCAGATGACAGTGGAAAAACAAATCCTGCAATAAAAACACAAAAACAAAAATAAACCTTTCCACTGATAAATCATTTGCAAATATCTTCTCCCATTCTGTAGGTTGTCTTTTAGTTTTGTTGACTGTTTATTTTGCTGTGCAAAAGCTTCTTATCTTGATGAAGTCCCAATAGTTCATTTTTGCTTTTGTTTCTCTTGTCTTCATGGATGTATCTTGCAAGAAGTTATTGTGGACTAGTATCCAAGATCTATAAAGAACTTATTAAACTCAACAGCAAAGAAACAAACAATCCAATCATGGAATGGGCAAAAGACATGAACAGAAATCTCACAGAGGAAGACATAGACATGGCCAACAAGCACATGAGAAAATGCTCTGCATCACTGGCCATCAGGGAAATACAAATCAAAACCACAAGTGAGATACCACCTCACACCAGTGAGAATGGGGAAAATTAACAAGACAGGAAACAACCAATGTTGGAGAGGATGTGGAGAAAGGGGAACCGTCTTGCACTGTTGGTGGGAATGTGAACTGGTGCAGCCACTCCGGAAAACTGTGTGGAGGTTCCTCAAAGAGTTAAACATAGATCTACCTTACGACCCAGCAATTGCACTGCTGGGGATTTATCCCAAAGATACAGATGCAGTGAAATGCCGGGACACCTGCACCCCGATGTTTCTAGCAGCAATGTCCACAATAGCCAAACTGTGGAAGGAGCTTTGTTGTCCATCGAAAGATGAATGGATAAAGATGTGGTCTATGTATACAATGGAATATTCCTCAGCCATTAGAAACGACAAATACCCACCATTTGCTTCGATGTGGATGGAACTGGAGAGTATTATGCTGAGTGAAATACGTCAATCGGAGAAGGACAAACATTATATGTTCTCATTCATTTGGGGAATATAAAAAATAGTGAAAGGGAATAAAGAGGAAAGGAGAAAAAATGAGTGGGAAATATCAGAAAGAGAGACAGAACATGAGAGACTCCTAACTCTGGGAAACGAACAAGGGGTGGTGGAAAGGGAGGTGGGGGGGTGACTGGGAGCGGACACTGAGGGGGGCACTTGATGGGATGAGCACTGGGTGTTATGCCATATGTTGGCAAATTCAGCTCCAATTAAAAAAAAACAAAAGAAAAAAACCTTTCCACTCCAGGTCATACAGACATTAAAGAGATAATGAGGGCTATGATGAGTCCATGACAATAAACTCAGTAACTTCAAAAGAATACACAAACTTCTTGAAAGTTGCAAATTACTAAACCTCACAGAAGAATAAAAAGTCTAAATTGCCCTGTGTCTTTCAAAGATATTGAACTTGTAACTAAAAGCCTTTCTACAAAGAAAACTCCAGGCCCAATGGCTTCTCCAGGAAATCTATCAAACATTTAAGGAAGAACTAATACTAACTTGACAAAACTCTTTGAAGGAAATAGAGGATGAGAGAATTCTTTTCAACTCATTTTATGAGACCAGCTTACAGCCCTGATACCAAAACTGAGAAGAAAATTATAGACTAGTTAGAGACTAATACCCCTCTTAGACACATATGCAAAATTTCTTAACAAAATACTAGCAAATTGAAATCAGTAATACATAGAATACACAGAAAGAATAATATATAATATGAAGTAGGATTTATCCCAGAGATGAGAAGTTCATCTACTATTCCAAAATAAATCAATGAAATTTACCACCATACAACAGGGAATGAAGAAAACTAGACAACTAAAGGAGAAAAAGCATATCATTATCTCAATAAATGCAGAAAAAGCTTTTGATAAAATTCAACGTATATTCATGATAAAAAAAAAAGACCTCAGCCAGAAATAGAAGAGAATATCTTCAGTCTTTTTTTTTTAAAGATTTTATTTATTTATTCATGACAGACACACAGAGAGGGAGAGAGAGAGGCAGAGACACAGGCGAGGGAGAAGCAGGCTCCATGCAGGGAGCCCAATGTGGGACTTGATCCTGGGTCTCCAAGATCTGGCCCTGGGCTGAAGGCAGCGCTAAATTGCTGAGCCACCCGGGCTACCCTATCTTCAGTCTTATAAAGGAGGTATACAAAAACCTATAAAAGTGAGATTAAAAATACCTTAAAAAATAACATTAAAAATCTGTGAATAAATCTGATAAAAGATGAGCAAGACTTCCATACTGAAAATTGCACAAACATTGTTAAGAGAAATGAATTAAGAGCCAAGTTATTGGAGAGCTATACCATGTTCATGGATTGGAGTTCATAGTATTGAGAAAATGTCAGTGTTCTTCAAATTGGCTTGTAGATTCAACACAATCCCAAACAAAATTTCAACAGTCTTTTTGAAGAAAAATAATTCTTAAATTTATATGGAAAGGTAAAAAATATAGAACAGCCAAAACACTTTGAAAAACAGCAAAATGGTGGAGGTGCACTACCTAGTTTTAAGACTTGCAATAAAGCTACAGTAATCAAGATGAAAAAGCAGTGCCACAAACATAGACAAATGGATGCATGGTACAGAACAGAGTTACAAAATAAACCTACACAGTGTGGCCAGTTGATTTGAAAAAAATCTCCCCCATTCTCTCATGCCCCAGCTGCTGGTGACCACTTTTCCACTTGCTGTTGTTATCAGATGGCTTTTTTTTTTTTTTAAGTATACCATGTATAAATGATTTCATGCAGTATTTGTATTTATGCATCTGGCTTATTTCACTTATAATGGTAGGATTTCTCTCTTTTTAAAGGTCTAATAATATTCAATTGTATGTGTGTGTTATATATGTGTGTGTGTATGTATAATATTTTTGTTATTCATCTGTCAGTGGATATTTAGGCAGTTTCCATATCTTGGCTATTGTAAATAATGCTGCAATGAACATGGGAGTACATATGTCTCTTCCTTTCAATTGATCTTTGATCAAAGAACCAAGTTAATTCAAAGGAGAAATGGGGGCAGCCCCGGTGGCCCAGCGGTTTAGTGCTGCCTTCAGCCCAGGGCATGATCCTGGAGACCCAGGATCGAGTCCCATGTCAGGCTCCCTGTATGGAGCCTGCTGCTTCCTCTGCCTGTGTCTCTGCCTCTCTCTCTCTCTCTGTGTCTCTCATGAATAAATAAATAAATTTACAAAAAAACCCAAACAAACAAAAGGGAAAGGGAAGCTTTTAAAATAAATGGTGCTAAAACAAACTAGATATCTGTACCAAAAATAAACTTAATACCACACAGAAAGTAATTCAAGATGGATCATTCATCTAAATGTTAACCTATAAATTAACCACAAGTCTTTTAGAAGAAGATATAGGAGAATATTTGCAATTTTGGGAAAGACAAAAGCACTGACCAAATTAGCATGAAAAAAAACCAAACCATAAATCAAAGAATAATAACTGGACATCATCAAAAGCAACATTTATACTCATCAAAAGATACTATAAAAGACAAAATGAGCAGAAGCCACAAATGAGGAGAACATATTCATAATGCAGATATCTGAAAAGGGATTCATATTCACAATATGCAAAGAATTCCTAAAATCATTAATAGCAACTCAACTAAAAATGAGCAAAATAGGGGTTCCTGGGTGGCTCAGTTGGTTGAGCATCTGACTCTTTGTTTTGGCTCAGTCGTGATCTGAGATCAAGCCCTGAGGTCGAGCCCTGAGATCAAGCCCCTTGTCAAGCTCTATGCTCAGCAGGTAGTCTGCTTGAGAATTCTTTCCCTCTCCCTGTGCCCTTCTCCCCCTGCACCACCCCCTGCTTGCAAGTGCTCTCTCTGTCTTGCAAACAAACAAATAAATCTTTTAAAAAAAGAGCAAAATACTTGTAGACAATTCACAAAAGAAGGTGTATAAATGGCCAATAAGCATGTAAAGAGATATTCAACATTCATAGTCATCAGTGAGAACCACTATGTATCTACTAGATTAGCTGTTAAATTAATCAATTAAAATTAATTAAAACTAAGACAACTGACAATATTAGGTGTAGAGCCTCTGGAACTCTCATACTTTGTTGGTGGGGATGTAAAATAGGACAGCAATTCCTTGTAAAGCTAAACATGCACATATCCTATAACCTGGAAATTCCACTCCTAGGTATTTATTTACACAAGAGTCCTTAAAAAAGCTTGTGCATCAGTGTGCACTGCAGCTTTATTCAAATAACCAAACATTGGACATATCTCAAACCCACGCATATGTGAATGAATGAAACAATTTTGATATATTCAAATAATGGAATACTACTTAGCAATAAAATAAATTGTTGATACATAGCTATGTGGTCGTAGCTCCAAAATATTATGCTGCATGAAAGAAACCAGATACAAAGGAGTTCATGCTGTGTGTTTCACTGATATATTTAACAAGCAAAACTAATCTCTGATGATAGAAATCAGAATAGTGACTGATTCTAAATAAGTGGGGGCAATTGACAGAAAGATAGCACTGGGGAAAGTTTCTGGGTGATGAAAATATTCTAGATCTTGATTTGGGTGTTTGTAAACTCAAAATTTTTGAACTGAAATGTGAAGATCTATTCTTTTTTGATGTATATAAATGGTATCAATTAAAAGGAACAGTAGTGTAGAGGGAAATTTATATCTATGTATTCAATTTTTTTGCTGTTACCAATATGACACTTTTTTCTACCATATTTTCTAACTGGTCAAAGCAATTTTATAGTCAAAGTTGGGCAAACTTTTAGCACTTCCCATAGAATTTCCTTGATGTCAAAACTTGATGAAGTCAGCACTTGTGTGTGCATTTGCACACATGAACGCACACATGCACACAACCATAGACCAAGTATACTTGAAGTAAATGTGAGTACACTAATGCAAAATTAATGCTTAATTCTTAATTAATTAATTTAATATCAAAATTAAATCTAGCATCACTACAGCATGACAAAATATGATGGATTCCAGGAATTCAAGGAGAAAAAGTACATGATTATCGTAAAGCACACAAGGTCAACTGTCAACAAAGATGACAGAGGGTGGGAAGGAGACTTTGGGTACCTGAGGGTCTCCTACTATGCTGGGTGTTGGCTCCAGAGGGTGAAGCCTCTCTGTGGGTGTGGCCTCCTCAGGCACTGTGGAGCAGCTATGGGGAGTTAGTAGATGCTTGATAAGCCCTGATTAGACAAAACAATGGCATCAATAACATGCTAGATCTCCACAGCCTTTGTCAATGGCACAGTGATGTCTACCCTCTCCTCATTTCTTCCTTTTGAAAGACTCTCCTCGTACTAGTGAACAGTGTTTGAACTCAGCCACTTCAAGCAAGGGCTTTACTTGGTTTAGCCCATTAGCTCCACAGAGCCTCCTTGCCAGATAGGTGCTGTGGCACTCTCCTTCTCCTGGGCACAGATGGTTGGGGTTGACGTCTACATGGTCAGCAGTGTTGTGGTCACTCACTCTGGCCACGTCCTCTTCCCTGTCTGGTGGTGTTTGGTGGCAACTTCACTCCTCAGAGCCATGGGAATCCCTGGGAAAACCTCACTGAGAAGAAAGTTGGGGAAGAGCACCTAAGTAGTCTATGTGGTCAGACAAGAGATTTTCTAACTGGTCAAAACAATTTTATAGTCAAAGTTGGGCAAACTTTTAGCACTTCCCATAGAATTTCCTTGATGTCAAAACTTGATGAAATGGAAATAATGTTGACTAAGCCCTAGCCCGGTGGGCTCTGTGCTTTGCATCCTTGGCAGCAGAGTACCCTCATGGCAGCTTTAGGAGGGAGATCTTCTGTTGCCTTGGGGAGTGACTGGCTTACACACACAGGTGGTGACTGGACTATTGCTTGAGACTGTGGGCTGTGGACAGTTGAGGACTGTCCTGGTATGAGGGGAGCAGGGCACCCAACTCTGCCCCTGCTGAGCTTCCCAAGGCACCTCCTGGGTGGGCCTCAGAACTTAGCTGCATGTGAGCATCAGTATGTGTGGGATGACAGTCACCAGGCCTGTCCTGCTGGCCCAGGCCTGTGTGCTCCAGGCCCCCCTCACTCCCTGCTGGGGACAGAGCCTGGAGGTGGCAGGCAAGTGCCGCTCTTCCTTTCACCACAGGGAAAGCAGCACAGGGCCTGAGTTTTATTGCTAGCCCAACCTCTTGCTAGAGGATGGTCTTGACAACTCACTTAATCTCTATCTGCCTCAATTTTCTTACTAAATGAGGACAGCACCGGGTAACACTTTAGTGCTTTATACATGCCAGGTGCGGTTCTAATGGCATCTCACAAAAACGCTCCATGGTAACGAATGTTTCTAGCTCCATTTTACAGATGAGGAAACAGGCTCAGAGAAGTCAGGTTCTTTGGCCAAGGTCGCCCAGCTACACTATGCTGGCCTCTCTGCTTCTGTACTCCACCAGATGTCTGAGAGTAAGTCTCTCTATCCTCCTCCCTCAGCCCCTCTTACAGATTGGGATGGGGGTGCTGGGGAGGACAGGTATGCTCCCTCTGTGGAGAAAAGGACAGGCTGCCTAGGGAAAGGGGCTGGTGACCTCCATACCGTTTGCGGAGCACTCATGGTACCACACCATGCTGCTCTTCCAGGCCAAAGGCACCTACCAAATACCAGTTCCAACTCCAAGGAGGCCAATATCCACATTTTCACTCCACCAGTGTTCCTCTCTTCTTGTTGACTATTTCCTTCTATCTACCCCTCTCTGGAGGCATTACTCCTCTCCGTCAGCCCAGAGCTGCCTCTGCCTCTTCTGTTCCTCCTGCCCTGGACAGGGTCCCTCAGCATCACCAGCCCCAGCATCCCGTGCTGGAGGCACAGCCCCCAGTCCTTGGAATTTCCCCCAGGCACCCAGATTTGTAGCTATGGCCATGAATAACTGTCTTCATTGCTCTCAGTTGTTAAAAGTTAATCCAATCCGTTACCACCTGAATACCATGAAATTTATATTAAAAAATGGAAATAGAAAGGATTTGGAACTTTAGTGGATCGAAGCATGCAAATGTAGAAGTTGTAATGTGTTTTCTAACACAGACTTTTAGCATTTTCAGCAAGTACATTGTCTCCTTGAATTCCAATGGCTCTGTCTTGGCTCTTGATACTGCTCGTCTGAGCTTCTGAGCTTCGTTAAAACGTTAAAACTCGAACTGTTGGGGCAGCCCAGGTGGCTTCAGCCCAGGGCATGATCCTGGAGACCTGGGATCAAGTTCCACGTCAGGCTCCCTGCATGGAGCCTGCTTCTCCCTCTGCCTGTGTCTCTGCCTCTCTCCCTCTCTCTCTCTCTCTCTGTGTCTCTCATGAATAAATAAATAAAATCTTAAAAAAAAAAAAAAAAACCCTGTTATTTGGTGAGCCAATGGGTCATCACTTAATTCCATGCAGGTTTCATGCTCCTACACATCTCAAAATAGCCTTGGGTTTTATAGTCAGATTCCACAGAAGGCTGTGGCCTGGACACAAGGTTAGCATGGACAGCTGTTCCTACCACCAGTGATGTTTATGGGTCAGCTTTTGGAACTTTCTCGTAGTGGTTTTTAGTATCATGCCCGGAATCAGCAAAACCTTGTGTCTTTGAGCCAATTCTGGTGGAATTTTTGACAAGCCTGGAGTATTAACTATTTATAAAATTTTATGACTTCCAGCTAAGCACAAGTTCACCAGCTAACAGCCAACAGTGGACTTCTTACCAGAGACTTTATCTTAAGTTCCCTTTTGTGTAGTCATTGGATATATATATATGGTTCATACTTCAGTGGTAATTATAAACATGGTTGAAGAGTGTGCTTTATTAAGCTGGCTAAACATTATCTCCTATTGTTTTACTTTTAATGACATTTAAAAAATTTCTTTAGCAGGATCCTAAATTCACCTTATGTTAAGAAACTTCTTGCCTGACCCCTGTTGCCATATAGGAGTCTTCTGGAAGGAAGTGCCCTTAAGAGGAGAAGAAGGGTGTCTCTGGGAGTCAGAGAGGGAGTAAAGCATGTGCGGGAGATTATGGAGGATAGCATGCACCTTGGCCTCCAGGACTGGTTGTCAAAGTGCACAGCTTTAAATGTCATGCCAACCTTGGAACCTCTGAGGAGCACCATATGTTCAGTGCCTCAAAGATTCCATGTGTAGGCTATAGGGCATGACGAACACATCCCAGGGATCACTGTGGAATCTTGGATATTGAAGGAGTGGGAGAATAGTTTGAAAGATTCCTCCTGGAAGTTTGATGTGGCCCCCATGCCTCTTCCCTCTATCCAAATCAGCAGAAGGAGCTATAGTATGTGTGCCAGGGGTCAGAACCGGGGGGGCTTGTGGAACAATATTGATTGCCTACACTTAATACTCTTCCCTCTCATC
Organism: Canis lupus dingo; assembly: GCF_003254725.2. Lineage (NCBI taxonomy): Eukaryota > Metazoa > Chordata > Mammalia > Carnivora > Canidae > Canis > Canis lupus. Next base: position 23,168,488 of record NC_064261.1, on the reverse strand, counting down.
TTTCTTTGCTAAAGGAGTCATAATGTTGTCTAGGTCAGAGATGTGTCAAGTTTCAGGTGACACACTCTTTCACAGCCTCCCTGAGGCTGGTGGTGGATATAAATCGTGGTTCCCACCAGTGAAGTTAAGACTTCAGCAGGTGTGATAATGTTGGTGGAGGAGGTGGCCGTGAAGGTGTGGTGGTGGTCATGATTTTGGTGATGGTGGTGGTTGTGGTGGGTGATTTTGGTGGTGTTGATGGTGGTGATAGTGATGGTGTTGATGTCATTGGTGGTGAGAGTGATGATGGTGGTGGAGATGGTGGTGTTTTGGTGATGGTAGTGATAGTGATGGTAGTGATGGTGATGGTGGTGTTCTGGAGAAGCAGGTGTAGATTAGCTGGCTCTTCACCCTTCACATTTCTTTCCCCCCCTTCCTCCCTCAGTCACAAAATATCTAGAGTGGTAGTAGCCATCCTGTAACCATGATGCGGTAAAGATGAAAATTAAAAATGGTTTACTAAGGGAAGCCAAGTGATGGGGCAGGAGTCTGGACCAAAGATGCCACAGTTGAACAGTTGAACCAGTGTAAACAGAAGCCCTCCTCTGAACTTGTGGTCATATGAGAAAAATCATCCTGGTTGACCTGACCACTGTTGGTGAGCTGGGTTTTCTGTTACTTGTAGTCAAACACAATACTGACAGAGGAACCCTTCTGGAAAATGAGAAATGCCTGATGTCAACACATGCAGCATTTAACATTTTATTTGAGCACCTTTGTTCCTCTCTTTTTACACAATACTTTGTTATTATAATTCTTATTTCTTTCTTCATGTGTTCAGTAATTTTATACTTGTTATAATAATTATTAACTAATTCCATTATTTGAAGTATTTAGAGGCCCAATGCTCTGTTGTTTCTTTTGAGTCTTGCTCCTGATCTCCCACTTCCTCAACTATTTTGTAATTTTGGGAAGCAAGCTTTTCCACGGTGCTTCTTTGTGACCTGGATTAAGGGAATTGACATTTACTTCTGTCAGATGTCCGTGGGGAGTGAGCAGCTCAAGAATACTTTTAATATTGATTTTTTTGGTGTGTGTGGTGCCTAGGCCATGAAGTACAATAAACACTAAGCCTATGTGATATGAGTCTTGAATTTACAAATTCTCAGGTATCATTTTCCCTCACTTTGAGCAAAAACATATAAGCATACCTATTATCCCTCTTTGCAAGGTGCAGTCTGCTCTTTCACCAAATATGGAGTGTCATGAGGTGCCACTGTGTGCAGGGATCTCAGCCACAACTTGGCACTCTGTGTGCCCACAAGTTCTGCACATGTATAGTCATGAACCCAAGTCCTAAGTTGCATAAGCAGACCCCATTGCCCTCCTATCCATGCCAGGCATCTGAAGTAAGCCTCTGGTTTCCATAATTTTTTCCATTTTGGGTCCCTGGTATTTACCCTCATTTCTCTTTGCACTCAGCTCTGCATTTAAGCAGGTGTTTATTATATTTTACCCAGCATCTAACACAACCCCAGGTCAGGCTTTTTGGGCACAAGAGTTAGTTAGGTTTTTAGAATGTCTTCTGGGCTGCTATTTATACCATCCCTGTACTGCTTCCTCAGGAGTGAGAACCTGAGGCCCCATCCCCACCCCCGCCAAGAGATAATGAAGAGTGAGCTCCCTAAAGACTGGACTGGGTCTGATTTTTTCACCAATTTATCACTAGCACTAGCTCAATGCATGGCACATAGGGAATGCTCAGTAATTTTGTGGTTGAATTTTGAATCAGGAATTGGTAATTCAACTATTGCACATTCATATGTGCCTTGTTAAGCCACATGAAAATTATTTCATAGACAAATATTTAATAAAGTGGGAAAATGTTTTTGACATATTTTTAGTAACAAAACCAAACCAAAAGGCAGCATAGGTTGCCTTGACAGCTTAAATGTGCAGTTTAAGTCCCATTTGAAAAAGTGAAATGGTAGAAAGAAAACACAAGAGGACATAATGAAAAGTATTAAAAGAGGTTGTCTGCTACAGCATGATTATAGACAGTTTTTGCTTTCATATTTTTCCAAGTTTTTAAAGTAGAGAATATGCATGACTTTCATAGTAGAACTTATTATAAAGGTGGCAGATAGGCCAGTAGTTGTTACAGTGACACTGTGCCAGGTCTGGATCACCTCCAGCGTTGACTGCCCCTGGGAAGACCTGGTCTCCCCCTGTTCTCTACACTCAGTTCTGCCAGCAACTCCCAACATCTCCCCTTACATACTTCTAGTCTGGTCCTGCTCAGGAATTGGGGCTTATAGGGGAAAATATTACAGAAGAAATGAGAGCAAGGACAACATTACTAATGATAGTTAACATATATAATGCACACCCTATGCCAGGCACATATATACTCACTTGTAGGTATTATTAATTTAGTCCTCATGATATATTAGCCCAATTTTATAAATGAGATGAACGAGGCAGATATATGTTATAATAAACCATTTATCTACAAATAAACTGTTTTCAAATATATTATTGTAGCAGTTTGCAAAGGCTGAGTTTGCTGCTGTAACAAACATTCCCCAAATTCTCCATTATACTACATGGCCATCATGCATCAGCTGGGGACTGATGATCTTTACTTAAGGACCCAGGCTCCATCTCTTGTTCTGTTATTGTCAAAGCAGGACAAAAGGGATGTGAAACTACTGTGAATTGTGTCTCAAAACTTCCTCTACTGCTCCCTGGCCACAGTAAGTCACATGGCCATGCCTAACTCCAAGAGGCCAGGATATGACTTTCTGCCATGTTATTGGAAAAAAGAACCAGATGGGTTGGAGAATGGCATTAATAACTACTATGGTCATTACACTGACCCTCATAAAATCTGATGATGTTTCTTCCATTTTAGATTAGAATGGTGAGGTACTTTCTAAAAGAACCCAGACAGATGGTGAGTGGGGATGGGCCCCGTGCCCAAGATCTAAGATCCTAGAGCCTGAGACTATCCCAGTGCATGAGTCACTATGAGATGGGCCCTGCCATTTCAAAAAAGGAGGTCCCAAAGAGGCCATTTTTTTCTAGTGAAGATCTTTTACAGCCCAGAGGGGATGAAAGGGTTCAGTAGTGCTAGAACGCTGTCACCTAGTTCCATTCTCTTTTGGTTGTTTGAGCTGGGTGAGCACCTAACCCTCAGAACCTCAGTCTCCTCATCTGTAAAATAAACCATCATGACCACTCCCACTTTTACAGGTTCTTGTGAGGATAAAACTAGATAAAAGAGCACATGTAGCATTCTGGTCCCTGGCATGTGTGGTCACTCATGAGCATGTTTCTTTTCTTCACCCACTCACACAAGTTATTTGCTTATATATCCCTCAATTTTTCCACTTATGTCACAGAATTATTAATAGTGGCCTTACTTTTGTCATGGCAGTTGTGATATAATGTAAGTGTAAAAGTGTTTTAAAAAGCTGAAAGCACTTTAGAAAATGCAAATTTAAAAAAAGTGCTCATGATAAATGTAAATGTGTTGAACTTTTAGAAGATGTATCTTAATTAGAGAGTCTAACATTTTTTAAAAATAGGGACCAAAGTTGGGCCAAGCTGGGCTGATATTTTTGCCACCAGTACTAAATGGAGCTGGAGGCAGTCACTCCATTTAGAGTGTGTGTGTGTGTGTGTGTGTGTGTGTGTGTGTGTGTGTGGTTCTCTGATAAGACCTAGGAAAGCACTGCTATTCCCCTGTGATGAGCAGAGCACTGGGCTTTCAAGGGATAATCATTATCCATCAGCAGCTTCCCCCAGTTGGGGCAGTCCCTGCAGGAGGGAGAAAAGGAAGCCAGATTGCCCAGGATGGAGGGCTGTATATGAGTTGAGGGGGTGGTGAAGAGGAGTGAGCAGAACAAGGGTTGAGGGGGTGGGTAGTGTGGCCAGTGGGTTTGGGGCTATGGCACTTAGCCTGTTTGCTCCCTCTGGAAGGAAACCTGTGGGGGTGGTGGGGGTCCCTGGCCAGTGCTCTGGATGGTGAGGTGGCTTCTCATTACCCAAGGATGAGCCAGCTGAGTGCACACAATTACCATTCTTTCTCCCAGGAGCTCACATTGGGACCTTCTTGACACCTCATTTCCCTCCTGTCCTCAGTATATGCAGTCTCAGTGGCTGGGACAATGGACACTTGGGACCTTTAGGTGGTGCCCATGTCACCTGGATTCCCTTCCCTGCTAGTGTCACATGTCTATGACCATGAAGATAGATGAGGGACTGACTGGTGGAGTGAGCCCTGGCTGTGATATGTGGACCCCACACAGGGGGTGGGTACCCCAAGCCTCAGCACTCTGGTACAAGACCAGCCTCAGATCACAGGAGAAGATCATTAGGGTCCAGTGAAGCAACTCTAGCTACAGTAGGGCTGGGACCCCAAGAGAAGATGCCACACTGGTGTTTATGCACTCCAACAGTTTCAAGCCATGTATAGGGTTATGCCCTGCTAGGTGAAGACGGTTACAAACCCCAAACTATACCCTACAAAGCCCAGGTTCAGAGAAGTAGCCTGCTCAAGGCTGTAGCAGTGTGGACCTGGGTGCTGTGATCCATCCATCCATCCATCCATCCATCCATCCATCCATCCATCCATCATCTCATTCAATAAAGCATTTAGGAGAATCCAATCTTCTCTGGATGCTGGGGATCTAATGCTGAACAAAACAGCTGTGGTTCCTGTCCTCAAAAATTCACAGTCTGGTAAGGTAGTGGTAGGGTGGATGAGCACTCAACACCTCATGGTAGACATACGTGACTGTTTGTAATTGGGGTGGTGCTGTGAGGCTGAGTGGGAGGGTGTAAGAAGTATGGTTCAGGCATCAGACATGACCAGGGTGGAGGGGGCAGGGGGTTCTTGAGCAGCTGGCCAGTGGGGGTGGTGTGAGGTTGGGACCAGTAACAGACTGTAGGAGGCTGTGGGCACAGGGGGCAGGGCAGGGCCACACCTGAGCAATGGAAGGAAGCCCACATGGCAGAGGGAGCATTGGGGAGTGGGGGGAAGTAGGGAGGCTGAGGCCTACACGTTGTGTTCTGTGAGAACAGGACCCCTTCTTGAGAAGCTGTGCCCCTGAGAGTGTTGCAAGGGAGCAACAAGGGAGCTGCCCAACTTGGCACCCATCCATTTGTTCTTCAACTGAGAGGGATAATTATAATGCTGAGTAACAACCTGCCAGGGCGGGCCCCCTGAAGACTGTCATGCTGTGTAGGATCTGCATGCACTGAGATCTTCTGGCTCCATGGGGTGAGGGAAAGAGAGGAGGCAAGTGCGTGCTGGCTCAGTTATCCGCAGACATTGAGATGCCATTGGGGTTCGGGTCCCAGGCATTCACACAGCAATGAATGGAGCCTCCTGCAAGGAGGACGTGCATGTACAAGTCAATGAGCAGCCAGTTGTGGTGATGATCAGTGGTGGGTGGCCCCATGTCACAGCTCAGGGGCAAGGTCTGGGATGGTGTGTTGTCAGAGTCTTGCGGGGCAAAGCTTGGCATCTTCACACCTCATGGGCAGCCACAGGATCACCTGGGGAGGGGGGCTGGGGGTGTCCCCAAGCTGCGGTAGTCCAGCATGGGGTGACTGGTGGAATCAAAACCAGACCTCTCTTCTCCACATCTGCCAGTGTTTCCCACTGGCTGAAGGTGACAGGAAGCCAGAGGGCAAAGGAGCCCACAGAGGCCACCCAGTGTGTGGAGGAGGCTTGATCAGAGGGCCGGCAGCTGGCTGGCCAACATGTCTTGGAAGGGGGGAGTGTCTTTACACTCAAGTTTCTGCTTGGTCCTCTTCCCCTTGCCAACCTGCTTTCTCTCAGCATGAGGTCTGTTGGGTGGACTCTTGGCATCTGTATTTACCATTTGGGGCCAGGAGGAGAGAGAATTGGAAAGAGCGGCTCTGGGTGGGTGTCTGGCCTGTTCCAGAGAGCCCCAGCTGGAGGAGGCAGGGGTGTGTGTGGTTGCTGTGGCTGGTGGGGTCCCTGTCAGAGAAGAGGCCTTCTGTGGGCTCAGGACGAGTGCCTGTCATCCTTGGTGGGTCTGGGCCAATTCACAGGGCATCATCTAGGCTGCCAAACCCTCACCTGGGTCTCTGCCTGCCCTATGCCAGGCCACAATCCCTGGCTTCTGCTGGCTGTGGGGAAAGCCAGATCCTTTTAGGACCAGAAAGGCCCATCAGTGGGGTCCAGAGGCAGACAGGAAAAGAGGCCAGTACTCTTTCAGTACCACCCTGTTGCCACTGCCTCCTTCCTTGGCTTTTCCTGTTTTTGTTTTTCCCCAAGAATATTTTGACACGAACCTGCCATAAATGTGGATCACCCTTGACCTCAAGCCAATATTCTGTAAGGGTGGGCCTTCCCAGAGCCAGCATTCCCCTGGCATGCGTGTCAGGTGGGGTCTGAGGCTGATGGAAGCAGCCCTTGGCAGGGAGGCCAGGTGACACGGGCTGTATTTGTTGAGCATCTGCATCCATAAAGTGTGTGGGGCTCCTCGTACATGTTGTTTCGTTGAGTTCTCACCACTACCCCGTGTTATACGTCCAACAACTAAAATTGAGCACTGACAGAATTTTCCAAAAGTTCAATGAGTAGGTGGTAAGCAGGGCTGGAATCCATGGGCAGGTGTGTGTGTGTGTGTGTGTGTGTGTGTCACAATGGCTGCCTAACCCTGTCCCTGAAAGCCCATAGAGATGGACCCCTAGGTGAGTGTTCCCCTGGAGGGCATCCAGATGCACGCACACACACTCCTCCGTACGCTCTCATACGTGCCCATGACTCCCCATGCCCTCCACACACCAAGTCAGGCTGTTTCCTGAGCCCACGGGTCCCTGGATGCTGACTTGGCTGTGGCAGGGAGTGGGGATTGGAGCCCAGAGGTAAAGAGAGATTTTTCCTAATTCGAACCATGTCCAAGCCATTGTCTGTGGATGCAGCCCTGAGGCCACCACATCTTTCACAGACAGTGTCTTGCCAAGAAAAAGAGGAGCCTCCGCCAGCAGCCAAGAAAGGGGAAATAGCAGGGGAGCTGCAAGGCGAGGCAGGCCTGGCTTCGGCGGGCCTCCAGCAGGGGCTCCTGACGCAGCAGTGTCTGGCGGCGAGGGAGCCTGTGGGGCTGGCGGGCGACAGCCTCCTGCCCACAGTGGGCACAGCCCTCGCCCCCACCCCGGGTTCACCATCTTCCTGGCCAGCCGGGGAGCTATGCTGATGCACACCTTCGAAGCTTCTTTCCTTCTTTTCTTTCTTTTAAAAACAATTGTTCTGATTTTGTGAACAGGCGGAGTGTCCACATGGCTCAGGTGCCAGGAGTAAAAGGCGTTCGTAAAAGGCATTTGCCCCACTCCATACCTGTCTACCTTTCTACGGCAGCCAGTTTCATATGTTTCTTGCATGTCCTTCCAGAGACCTTTTCTGCATATTCAAGCAAATAGGTGTATAAATTCCCCCTTCCCCTGATTGTGCCAAAAAAGGCAGCACACTCTACAAACTATTCTTCACGTCACTGTCTTCACTCAACATTGTCATGGAGGAGCCCACTCTGTGTCGGGGCATGGGAGATTCTTTCTGAGGTTTTGAAGTTCCATCATAATTCATGCTATGGAGGAATCATAGTCTACTTAACCAATGATGCATCTGTTTTCTAAGTTCCTGTGCACAGCTCCCACCATGTGCCTAGCTCTGTGGCCAGGTCCAGAAGGAGGCAGGAGGCAGGAGAGGCCCTTGGTTATTACGCCCACGAAGGAGAGCAGGGCTTGCTACTGTCCCTCTACTCTGATGACCATATGGAGAGAAGACTCCATGTTCACGTGGGCCAGGTCTGAGAGAGGACGCAGACCACAGGGGAACTACCGTGGGTGAGGCTGGAGGGTTGTTCTTATCCACCCTCCTAAGAGCAACTGTGGTCATGGTGGCAAAGGAATGTTCTGATAGCATGTTTGTAATTTTAACAAATTACATATATATTTTTTTAAGTATTGTCACACAGTGTTACATTGGTTTCAGGTATTCAAGTTCTCTGCACTTTAACCAAGTACATTTTAAAATATAAGGTACATGTATAATGCCCACCCTTGAGACCTCCCTGCCTCTGTGGGGTTGCAACTATCCCTGCCTTGCCCCTCCATGCCCAGGTCTGTGTGAGTACTTCATGGTGGCCGCAAAGGCCACACTACAGGTTTTAATTCCACTGCTTGTCCTTCTCCAACAAAGTTATCAGGATTTGGGGGACTATTTCATGACCCCCCTGTGCCCCTGACTGAAAACCAGCCATCCTGTAGCTCAGTTCTAGAACACTCTGTTTTCTAAAGCAGGGGAAAGGGAGCAAACCAAGAAGTACTGAGCATGTATGTACTGGGTGCCAGAGTGAAGGGGAAATAAGGGCTGAATTATAGGGTGAAGTCAGTGGTATGTTGGTATTCAGAAATCATCTCATGAAATCTGACAGTTACTGAAAGTGGGTAGCAAATTTGAAATTAAATTTCTTGGTGGTCAAAGAAGTTCAACTTAGAAAACAGACTTGTGGATATATGCATTCTTGATATATGACAAAACTGGCAAAGCAGTAGGAAAGGAAAAGTTTTTTTTTTTTTTTTTTTTTTTTAATAAGCAGTGCTGGGATAAATGAGTGTCTAAGTGGAAAAAAAACCCAACTTTGCCCTCCCCGCCACCTCCCCAATCTCACCAGACTCTATGCGGATTTGGATTTAAATAGGAATGGAAAAACAACACAGAAGGTAGTATAGGTGTAACAGTCAGGGTTCAATTAAAGAAGCAGAACCAGTAGGAGACGGTGTGTGTATGTGTGTGTGTGTGTGTGTGTGTGTGTGTGTGTGTGTGGTCTGTGTGTCTGTGTATTTAATCCATGGCTTACACAGTGGCAGGACTTGGCTAAACAAGGCTGAAGTCTGCAGCACAGGCTGTCAGGAAGGAAGACTCATTGGCTGTTGGAGTCTGGCTAGCGGAATGGTTAAGTCCTTTGAGAAAGGCCTTTCCATTGGTTGAGTCAGGTCCATCCAGGATAGATTAGTCTCACTTTTGATTATCTTAAAGTCAATTGACTTGGAAATTTAATCATATGTGTGAAATCCCTTCCTGGCAGTATGTGGGAGTATGTGGGGCAGTATGTGTGCTCCATGGTTGTTGCCTCCTTTCTGTCCTCTGGCTCTCAGGAAAGAATGTCCCTTGTCACCCTGTAGGCACCCTATCTGAAAGCATAACTAGAAAGGACATTCTGGTGACTGCAGTTCAGCCAAATCAAATTTGACACATCAAAAAGCCATCACAATAAGAAAATAGCTTATAGCTTTGGGGTGAGGAGAGACTTTTAAAGTAGTATATAAAAAGCACAAACCATAAAGAGAAAGTCTAATACACTGGGCTACGTTAAAATGAAGAATGTCTGTTCATTAAAGATATAATTAAGGATGTGCAAAAGCAAGCTAAGAGTGGGAGAAGATATTTGAAGCACATATAACTGACAAGGGGCTCTTTTCCAGAATATATAAGGAACTTTTACAAATCAACAGGAAAACACAAACACTACAGCAGGAAATTGGGGAAGAGAATTGGATAGTTCACAAAAGAGTTCATCCAAGTGGCCAGCAGACACATGAAAAGTCAACCTCATTAGTCAGAGAAATATAAATTAAAACCACAATGAAATACCTCTAGTGGTTTGAAAATATACACAAATTCTCCAATATTCCTCTTTTGAATAGGTGGACCTTAATTCCCTTCCCCTTGAGTGTGGGCTGGACTTTAGGCAACTCACTTTGAATGACTAGGACATGGCAAAAGCAATGGTGTGTCAGCTCCGGCACCAGGTCATAAGGGACAACGTGGCCCCTCTCTCTTTCTCTTGGCTCGAAGCCTGATGTTGTATCAAGAGGACGGTCCAGAAGCCCGGTGGAGAGGCACACGTAGTGAGGAGCTGTGGACTTTGCCGTCTCGTGAATGCGTCATCCTAGAAGCACATCCTCCAGCCCCAGCCAGGCCTTTGGATGAGTGCAGCCCTGGCTAACATCTTGACTGCAACCTAGAAAGAGACGTGAGCCAGAGTTGCCCAGATAGGTACACCCCTCCTGACTTCCTTTCTGACCCACAGAAACCTTGACGTTTGCTGTTTTAAGGTGACTTGTTATGCAGATAGGTACCTAATAGAGCACCTTTATCCACCAGAATGGTTAACATTTCAAAGATGGATAACTCCAAGTGTTGATGAGAATGTGGAGAAACTGGAACTCACACCCTGCTCGTAGGATCAATTGGTACAAGCATTTTGGAAAAGACTTTAGTGTTGCGTCTTTTTCTACTGTTTTTCACATAATTGATGGCCTCCATTTCCAATGCCCCATCCCCAATGATCCAGCAATTTCACTTACAAGAATACATCCAACAACATTCCTGATAGGATTTGTAATCGCCCCAAACAGGAGGTTGACCCAAAGTCAACTTGCAGTTTGTTCATACAACAGGATACTGCAAGCTATGAAAATTAATAAATTGTGGCTGTAGGCAATGACATGAATGGATCTCATAAGGATAACTTTGGGCAAAGGAAGCCCGACACAAAGAATACAAATTGTGTAATTTCACTTAAATGGAGCTCCTTTGGCGAGGTAGAGGGGCCCCAGAGACTTCTGGGGAGTCAGTAATGCTTTCTTTCTTCATCTGGGTCATGGTTATATGGGTGTTCACTACACTACCTGCACATGTTTTTGTTTTGTGTCTTTTTCTGTGTGAATGTACCCTTTAAAAAGGATTTTAAAAACCCCTACAAGAGAACAGCATAATAACAACAAAACCCTGCTTTTATGGGCCTGCTTTAATAGCCCTCAGCACGGTTCAGCAGATAGTCCTGATGGGCCAAACCACACAGTCAGGTGTAAGGCTCTCTGGTGGCTGTGAGCTCCAGGAATACATGGAATGTGTGTTCTCTGGGCAATCCTCTGTGAATAATATTCCTTCAATTAAAGCTGGAGAACAAAGTTTGAGGTATGTTCTCTGGCAAGGGCCTGAAGCACTGCTCCTCAGCCTGGCTGACCAGAGGCTGGTGCACCCACTTTAGAGACTGAATGGTACCCTGGGAGAGCTGACATCCTCTTAAGATGGCCAGGGAGTCTCAGCCTACTTTTCTTCTCTATCCATATGACCTCCTGCCCTTGATGGGCAAGGGGAGAATGGTTGGGGGCGGGGGGGACTTACACTGGACATTGCTGAAGCTGGAGTTACCAATTGCCCCAAGGCCAAGGAAACATTCCAACATGTAAACCCCATCCTGTATTTAAATGGTGTAGCCATCCCTTTTGAGAATAAGGCTATGGAATGAGCTGAGGTGACTCTACCGCCCGTAATGGAAGAGGCCAGAGGCCAATGTACCCACTTATGGAAGCAGCACAAGCTGCTCAGGCCCAGGGCCAGCCACTGCTTATGCCAGATGGGTGTCTGACCACAGGGCTGGCCAGTGACCTATGCAGGGTGAGGATGGTAGTTCATGAGCCAATCCGATGAGTCCCTCTTCAGTCCCTGCCTTCTAGAGCCAGAGGGGGAGCAGCTCTGAGGCAGCAAGACCAAGGAAATTTGGGCAAGAGCTTGGGACTTTGCTCTTCTCAGAAGTTGGGGGCATCTCTGGTCCTTCATGCAGTTTTTCCAGGCTGTCTCTGGTCCCTGTGGTCCAGATCTCACCCCTATCCCTGCTTCAAGAGAAAGCCAAATGCCTTCCTGGCAGGACAGTAAGGCAGCGAGTGAGGTAGCCTCACAGAGCATCAGATTGGAAGCTTTTGTATGCAAGAAACAGAAAATCTGTCTCGAATTGGCTGAAACAATAAAGATTGTCAAAAAAAGATGAAGTTATATGGTATATTAAGTCACATACCATAAAATTCACCATTTTAAAGTCTATGATTCAGTGGTATATTCACAGAATTGTGCAATCATCCCCACTAAGCGCAGAACATTTCCGTACCCCCAAAAGAAACTCTGTACTGGGATGCCCGGATAGCTCAGTGGTTGAGTGTCTGCCTTTGGCTCGCGTCATGATCCCGGGGTCCTGGACTTGAGCCCTCATCGGGCTCCCCACAAGGAGCCTGCTTCTCCCTCTGCCTGTGTCTCTGCCTCTCTCTGCGTCTCTCATGAATAAATACATAAAATTAAAAAAAAAAAAACCCAAATCCTGTACTGTCCACAACCCATTCCTAGCTTCCCCGCACCACTAGCAGCTATAAATCTACTTCCTTTTTCTTTGGATCACCTATTCTGGATGTTTCATATAAAATGGAAGACTTCTGTCTGGCTTCATTCACTTAACAATAGATTTTCAAGGTTCATACGTGCCGTAGCCTTTGTAAGTACCTTGTTCTTTATTCCACTGAGCATAGATGTATGAGTTTATTTCTGAAATATCAGTTTTGTTCTATTACTCTCTGTCTCTATCCTTATGCCAATACCATACTGTTTTGATTATTGTAACTTTTTACTCAGTTTTGAAATTGGGAAGTGAGAACCATCCAAATTTGTCCTTTTTCTAGATTGTTTTGGTTATTCTCAATCCCTTGCCTTTTTATTTATTTTTATTTTTAAAGATTTATTTATTTATTTGGGAAGGAAGGGGCAGAGAGAGAAGGAGAGAGAATCCAAGCAGACACCACACTGAGCCGGGACTGATGTGGGACTTGATCTCACAACTCTGACATTGTGACCTGAGCTAAAACCAAGAGTCAGATGTTTAACTGACTGTGACACTCAGGCGCCCCTCCCTTGCATTTTTATATGAGTTTTAGGATCAGCTTGTCCAATTTTGGTAGGGATTGCACCGAATATTGACATTTTAATGATATTAAATCTTCCAATCCTTGGATGCCAGGTGTCTTTCCATTCACTTGGATCTTCTTTATTTCCTTTCAATGATGTTTTGTAGTTTTCTGTGTGTAAGTCTTACACATTTGTTAAATTTATTCCTAAGTATTTTCTTACATTTTTTATTCTATTGTTAATAGGATTGGTTTATTACCTTCATTTTTGGATTTTTTGTTGCTAATGTAGAAAAACAACTGACTTTTGTAAGTTGATCTTGTGAAACTTTGTTGGACTCACTTATTAGCTGTAATTGTGTGTGTGTGTGTATGTGTGTGTGTATTCCTTTGGTTATTGTATGCACAAGAGCATGTCATCTGCAAGTAGTTTTACTTCTTCTTTTCCTATATGGAAACATTTTGTTTAACTTTCTTGCCTAGTTGCCCTGGCTAGAACCTTAGTACAGTGTTGATTGGAAGGGCCTCCTTTTGAAAGAAGCTTTAGTGGAAGCCCTGCCCAAGACCTTCTACCTACATACCAGCAGCCCAAATTAGTCACATGGTCACTTCTATCACAAGGGACACTGAGAAGCATAGTTTTTCTTATGGGCACATTGGTGTGTAAACAAAACAAAACAAAACAAAACAAAACCAAGTTTCTTTTATTAAGAGCAATAGAGGAAAGAATGGATATTTTTGCAGGCAACCAGTGATTCCTCACATTGTGTCCTATAAGTAAAATGCAAGAATTCTTGCTTAATTTTTCTGATTCTTCTGTACTTAACTCTATGGCTAGTCTCATTTCTTTTTTTTTTTTTTAAGATTTTATTTATTTATTTATGAAAGACACAGAGAGGGAGAGAGAGAGGCAGAGACACAGGCAGAGGGAGAAGCAGGCTCCATGCAGGGAGCCGGACATGGAACTCCACCCCGGGTCTCCAGGATCACGCCCTGGGCTGAAGGCGGCGCTAAACCGCTGAGCCACCGGGGCTCCCCACCAGTCTCATTTCAAACTGACTTCTGCATGGTTAACAAAAGGACTTGTGCAGTTCAGGCCTCACGCCTGTGCAGTTACATGATCTAGAGCTAGAGAAAGCACCTTATCTCATGATTTCTGCCAGAGTATCCTGAGATTGGCTTGATTGGATGAATTTAGGTTCCATGCTCATACCTGAACTAGTCACTGAGGTCAGTGGATTGAACATGCTGTTTGGACCAGCCTATATGCCCCTTTCATGTTCTAGAGCTGAGGGCAAACTGAGATATTGGTCCTTCTATATCCACTCTGCTCCTGAGAGTCTGGTGTTGGCTTTTTCAGAGGTACATTAGTGTTATTTCTGATTGTGTGTCTAGGATTCATGGGTTCTCACACTTGCCCTCCAGGTTTTGGTGGCTGTGAGCCATGGAGTCAGGCAGGCCAGGCTTCCTTCTAGCCATAAGCTTGGGCTCCCTTGTGCTGGCCTCACTTTTCGCTTCTTCCTTGCAGTGGGGGAAGATGGCTTTCAGCTGCTCCAGGCTTACCTCCTCCCAGCTAGCCCCACAAGGAGAGAGTGTGGGGGCAGAGATGAATCCTGGCTCCACTGTCTGCCAGCCGGGTGACTTTGGACACATGACTTAGCCTCTCTACACCTTTGTTTTCTCCATTATAATACATGTTACGGGTGGGTGCTGCTTCTCTTTTGGGGGTTGGGAAAAATGAATGGGATGGGTTGTGTAAAAGATACTTGGCACGTTTTAAAGTCAGTAGATAGGGTGACAATGACAAAGATGAAAGTGAGGCAGTGTCAGACATCCGCTGTTCACTCATTCACTCTCAGCCCCAAGAGCTGCTAATTCCTTCTGCTCACTGATCTGTTTTCTCATTTCCTCATTGCTGACTGTGCTCCAGCAAGTGAAAATGGAACTTTTAATTACTGATCCTCAAAATCGAGGACCTTCACGCTGCTCGGGCAAGGAGGGCATTTAATTGTGTTCACCTGGGACAGTCAGGACCTCGTTCCTTATTCCACTGAGCATAGATGTGTGGGTTTATTTCTGAAATCTCAATTCTGTCCTATCAATCTCTCTGTATGTCCTTATGCCAGTATTATACAGTTTTGAATATTGTAGCTTTTACTCAGTTTTGAAATTGGGAATTGTAAGTCACCCAGATTGGTCAGGTGGGCTCCAGGGATGAGGCCTGGCTTTGTTGTAGCCCGTGAGCTTGGGCTCCCTTGTGCGGGCCTCCCTTCTAGTTTTCTCCATGAGCAGGAGAAGATGGCTCTCAGCTGCTCTGGGCTTACCTCCTCCCAGCTAGCCCCACAAGGAGAGAGAGGGTGGGGGTGTCCCAGGACAGGGGAGAGCGTTGTGCAGCTGGGGGGTCATGCCCTTCAGTGGTGCTAGAAGTGGGTGATGGGAGCACTTTCTCAGTCTAGCATGTACAACAAACAAGGACCGGTCATCTGGTTCCCCTGGGACAGGAAACCTGGCAGCTTGGAGATTCTAGATGAATGATCAAAAGGAATTTATACTTCAGAGCCACGGTCTTCTGCATAGGGTGCCCCTCAGGGCATGTCGTGGCTTCATCCTCTGAGCCTTCCTCCCCTGATCATGCTCCAGATGCCTGGAGGTCCAGCCGCAGAGGCCCTGGGCTGTTTCACACCTTTGTCATTGCCATCACCTACCCTGGGGCACTTGTTTATGCTCATGGGCATGGGACATTCTTGCCACTCTTTCACAGCCTGGCACATGTTCCCTCCTGAACACTCCCTCATATTGCCATTTGACCATAGGGATGACCAGTGTCTCCCTTGGGCCCTGCTGTCAGCACCCCGTGGCCCTGCGTATCCTCAGAGCCTCAGAGCTTCCCTGTCTGCCCACTAGTTCAAGGGCAGGGCAGCCTTATTCTTCTCTGGGTTCCCAACTCCTAGACCAGGGCTGGGCCAGTGGAGATGCTGGGAAACACAGTGGGCAGTGGCAAGATCAGAATGGTCACAGGGCCCACTAGGCCTTGGGCTTGACAGCTCTCCTACAGGTTAGTTTTGGGGTCACTGTACAAACTCACATATGATCTGTTTGGTTTAATCTGGCTACCTTCTGGAGGGGTCTTTCCCCTGTGAATCATTCTTCAACCCTCAGGCTTTCTGCTGCTCTATTTGTGTTCCTGCTCAGCAGCCCCACTGGCCAGGGGGCCTGGGGTCCACTGCGAGGAATGTGGCTCAGCAGTCAGGGCAGTGGTGCTG
Source organism: Canis lupus dingo (assembly GCF_003254725.2). NCBI lineage: Eukaryota > Metazoa > Chordata > Mammalia > Carnivora > Canidae > Canis > Canis lupus. The sequence continues at coordinate 23,152,472 of NC_064261.1, read as the reverse complement.
AGAGGCTAATCGCAGCCCATTCCATCAGAAACCCGGTCTCCTTGACAATGGAACCAGACTTCCCCACTACCCTGGCCCCTCCAGACCCTGTGGCCCCGATCTCCTGCTCAGCCTTCTCCTGAACCTTCACTTCTGCATCTTCTACCAGGGTCTCCCCAGTGACGGTGGAGCTTCCAGAAGGCAGGACCAGGTCCTCCACCTCCTGGGTCCCCATTCTCCCTAATGCCATCCTCTGCATGTTGTTTGGTTAGGGGTGACCTCAGGGAAAAAGAGCTTCAACTCCCTCTGTTCTGACTTCAGTCGGTACTTCCTAATTGATGAAGTTCTTCTTACAGCTTATATTTCAAGTCAGGCAAATGACCCAGCGGGCAAAACATCCCCCAATGGGCCCCCAAACTACCCCGAGACAGTGATGAACCTGAGCTTCAACTGCTAGGTTTATGTAAGAAATGTTTGCAATGCTGGAGATCGTCTTAGGGACACCAGTCCACTATCGTCCTGGTGTTGGCCTCCCTGAAATAAATTCCTTTCTTTTTCACCACTCTCTCTCTCTGTGGATTTTGTCCTTAATGAGTGGCTGGTCTGTGTGGGACTCCTAGAGCCCAGTTACATTAGGATCCTTTTGTGTTCTTAAAGTTTACTGAGGACCCCAGAGAGTTCCTGCCTCTGTGCCTCCCCCCCCCCGCCACGTGGTGTGCTGCGTTGGGGCCATCTCTTGCCAAAGGGACTCATTGCTGGGCTGCCTGGCTGTTTAACATTTCCCAGCACATTGCAGTTTTGCCTGTCTATGTTCTGTCCCACAGTTTAAAATTGAGAACTTTGTAAAACAGAAATATACAATATACATTTCATTAGCTATGAGTGTGAGGATGTATTATATGTCAGTGACCTCTGGAAAACTGGATATATTCATGAGAGGATGAGAGTAAAAAAGGCAGATAATGTCTTGGCATTATTTTGAAAATAATTTGGGGCGCCTGGGTGGCTCAGTTAGTTAGGCACCTGCCTTTGGCTCAGGTCATGGTCTCAGGGTCCTGGGATAGAGCCCTGTGTCCTCTTCTCCCTCTGTCCATCTCCCCCCCACACCCCTGCTCATACTCAAGCTTGTTCTCTCTCTCATCTCTCTCAAATAAATAAAATCTTAAAAGAAAATACAACTAAACACCTTTAAAAAAAAAGTAATTTTGACCTCCGAATTCCCCTGGGAAGGCCCTGTGTCCAGGAGATCCCAGGTCACATCACAAATTTACAATACCATGGACAGACTACTCTCTTGTGGAGTGAATGTTTGTGTTCCGCCACCCGGAGTGGCCAGGGTCCCGACTCCCTGTGAGGTGGCATGCCCTCCGCTCAGCCTTGTCGGGCATCCTCGTAAGGGGAGCGCAGAGTAGATGGAGCCGTATCCAGACCAGATGCCGGGGTGCTTCTCTTTAGGCTGGAGATTCCAGCGTGTGCACATATCCGCGGAGAGTCGTCACACGGGACCGAGGGGAGTGACAGAACGAAAATAAAAGCCATTTTTATTTGTACCACTGACATCAGACTCAGAGGCGACCTTAGACACCAGGTTTCCCTGTCGCCTCCCTGGGCAATGGTGGAGGGTGCAGGGGGGTCTCAGGGCTGGTGGAGGGGCCAGAGATAGGATGCTGTCCTGTCGGCTGTCCTGTGTTCTGTGTCCTGTCTGCTGTCCCCTGTCTCCTGTCCATCCCTGTCCTGCTTGCCATCCCCTGAATACTTTGGGGGGTACACACCTGCCTGCCACAGGTAGTTCAGCCTTGTCTCAGGTACATAATTTATCTTATAGATGGGTTCCTCCTTACCCCCAATGCCAGACCAGTTTCTGGCACGTTTATCAGAGAGACATGTTTTTAGTGGGTGAGGGTTTTTTCCCACCAGTCTCTGACTTCTATCTCAGGGTCGATGTCAGGGAGGGCCTCTGGATGAGCTGAATTCAGAGCAGCCCTTAAGGAAAAAGCAGGAATTTGCTAGGTGTCAGATGTTGGGGCCTGACTAGGATTCCCTCCCCATCCCCTTGCACCTGCTTCTTGGGTCAGGAGGCTGACCTGGGTGGGGGTCTTTCCTGAAGACCATGCCCTGAGGTGGGGTCCCTGATAGCTGCATGATCAGGAGTGACAGGGGTCAGCCTTCCTCCTTGGAACAGGCAGGTGTGGAGTGTGCAGAGGAAAACTCTCAGCTAGACTGGGGCCGGGGTAGGAGTTCTATCCCATCTCTGGGAGGGGTGGGGGCTGGGCCAGGCTTCCCAGCCCTACTCTGAGCCCTGGAGGCCTGGGGAAGCAGGCAGAGGCTGAGACAGGGGTGCATTTTTTGAATTCCAGGCATGTCTGCTTCCTTTCCAGGCTGGGCTTCGCCTAGAAGCCAGGAGCTGTGCAGACTTTGGCTCTGGGCTCCTGGTTAGTCCCAACCCCAAGGATGGTGTGGGTGGGTCTTTCCCAAATGTTGCCAGATGAAATCCCTCTCCACCCTGTCAGGCCTCCCAATCCCCTACATTTTTCTGCTGGGGGGGTGGGGTGGGGGTGGGGCAGCGGCCCCCTCCTCTAGCCTCTTCCAGACCCTGGTGCTGGACTTAGCCCCAAGGCACATGGTTACCAGAAAAAAGCCACAGAGAATGACATCAGTTAATTTAGGGATCAAAATATCATAGGGAGTTCTTTTAAAAGAGGTTTATGGGGGCCTTGTGTAACCATTGAAATGTTAAATGTAAACATTTTTTTTTTAAAGCTCATTTTACCTTATTCTTCACTTCTGGTTATGATAACTCCTGTGCAAAGATGATATGTATGCATGTGTGATGTGACTGACCAAGCTGGACATCTGGCTCTTGTGATATAATCACAGGAATGGTCTCTTTTGAAAAGACAAATCTGCCAGCTTGTCCATTTGCCTGTGCATCCTGCGAGTCTTGGCACCTGGTTGGTGGCCTGGTGCTCCTCCTTCCTGCTGTTGGGGGCGCAGGGACCTCCTCTCCGCTGGTCACCTGCCCATGCTGCTGACCCCTCTTTCAAGGGTTTGGGCTGTTAAGGGCAGCTGCTTTCCACTTTCCTGCATTTTTCTTGCAAGGTTTGCAATTTCCATCTGCAAAATGTCTGTCGGGTATGTGCATTGCCTGGAGAGGCTGGTGTTAAGACACCACGGACATCCAGTCACCCGCAAGCAGTCCTAAGAAGTCATTTATGAGAGGGCTTTCCTGCACTGTGACCTTGGCTTTTCCATCCCCACCTACGTGGAAATAGGTGCTGGAGACTTGGATAAAGAGGGTCTGGGACCTGCGGCTCCTCCAGATTCCATGATCTCCACCCTCCTTGCCTGGCCAGACTGGTGCCCAGGCTGGAATGCTGCTCCTGAGTACTCCCCCCACCGCCCCGCCTTCAGGCCAGCAAGAGAGGCCCAGTCCCCACTTGAATGTGACTGCTCTCCACTGGAGCTGTCCCCAGGCAGCCCCCTCCCTGCGGGAACCTGATGTCCCCACCTGTCCGCAGGCCTGATGATGGCTGTCTGCAGCTGAAATTGAGCTTGCATTTCAAGTCAGGTCCTGCCCACTCTAGCCAGGGTGCAGGTCTTCAGGGAGGCTGCTATGAGTTCCCTGTAGAGTGGTGGGCCTATCTGCTGTGGCCTTCCACTGGGCTTCAGACTGCTGCCTGTGTGACCCTGCCCTGGCACAACCCTGCACGTCCAGGGTTCCTAGACACTGGGTGACATCCCATTCCCTCCTCCAGCAGCCCTTTTGGCCTTGGCTGGACCTACAGCTTGGTAACTGTGGGATACTGCTTGGCCACACCTCCCTGGCCAGCTCCATGAGTTCTTCCTGCCAGCCTTGCCTGGGGGTCCCTCAGGTTCATCCCTCTACTGGAAGGGGGCATTTGGTAACTGTACCAGCTATCTATTACTATGTAATAAGCCACCCGAAGATTAAGTAGTTTAGAAATAACAATATTTTGTCTTCCTTGTGAATCTTCAATTTGGGCTGCTCATAGCATCAGGAAGGTTTCCAAGATGGGCACTCCCATGGCCTGCTGGTCCTGGTTATCAGCTGGAAGCTTGGCTTTAAACCTCCAAATGAACATGGGTCATACTAACAACAGCTAAAAACGGTTTGAATGAAGAGTGTAGGAAGGAAGAAAAAAGGTATTTTGGTGAAAAGTTTTTGATATCAGGAAGGAGGTATTTTTTACCAAGCTCCCTGCTCTCCACCAACTGTCTGGTTCATTCACATGATCCCCCCCGACATCTGCCGGGCACCATCCCTGGCCATACAGTGTTGGGGATACACTCACATTCCTTCAGTGCTGGTAGTGAGGCAGATGGATGAGTGTCCCTCACAGGACTGGAGGGAGGGTGCTGTAGGTCCTACCTAGGGTAAGGTCACAGAGGAGAGGTTCCGGCTGGGTCTGCAAGAAGGCACAGGTACCTGTAGTACTTGCAGTGGTCAGGCTGTTTGGAACTTGAGGGGGAGGGTGGTTCAGGCTCGGAGAAGGTAAAGCTGCTTGGCTAGGGAGGTGGCTGAGGCTTTCCCTCAGGGTTGCCTGTCCTTAGCAGGGGAGAAGCTGGAGAGAACTGAAGGTGCTCTTGCTGGCCTACACTGTAGGTGATGATTTAGGAGAATTGTAAGGCAGCCGGGTCTGGGCTATGAGTCAGAGGCTGTCATGGGTAAGTAACGATGCAGTAGGTGCCAGAGGAGCCACAGCTCCTCTCCAGGGCATGGAAGATGCTCTCCTCATGGGGAAGCTATGAGGGGAGACCAGCTTGAGAATCTTTCTCCTGTGAGGGGAAGCCCAGAGTCTGGGCTCAGGTTCGGCTCAGAGGCCTTGCTGCTCCGGGGCCAGCCCCACCTTGGCTTCCACCCACCAGCTTTGTCACCCTGACACCCATGCAGTGCTTGGACTGGCCAAGCTGTTCCAGATGCTCTTTGCAGATAATGCTCCCACTCCGTGGAATGCTCTTTCCCAATTTGTCCCTATGACCTGTTCAGGTGTCTCCTTCCTTCTGAGATGGAGGGGATCCTACGCTATCCTCCTGGCCTGGCAGTGCCTACTGCCCCCTCTGCCACACATCCTGGTGTCCCAGCTCCATTGCTCAGACCCCTGGTCTTAGGAGCCACCACTGACTCATTTGGAAGCACTTCTTTGCATGAGCACAGAGTGTTCTGGAAACTGGAGCCAGCCAGAACTGAGATGGGCCTCCAGGTTTCCTGACTCCCACCCCACCCTGCCTGCAGTGTGCACTCCCCTCTGCCCTTGACACCTTTACTTTGCTTTTTTCCCATTTGTAGTTTGGACCTTGACCATGGGGACCAGGCCTCAAGGTTCTGTATCTGAGTCATACCTATTGAGTCATACCTATTCTGCTGACAGAGACCCCAAATTTTGCCGATTGCTGGAGTCCACATGCCTGGGACCTCCTGAAGGGACATTAATTAACATTTGGAAGGATTGCAGGGGCCCCTTGTGGAAAGGTGCTATGTGTAGGAGATATTCTTTTAAAAACTGATTATAGATCCCCTCCTGAGACCTCGTAATTAGGCAACTGTTGCTGTACTTGAGTAGCTGCAACTTTAAGATCCAACTAGATTGCAATTAAGTCGAGCCTCCTGGAATCAGATGGGCCTTACTTTGCAATTGGGGAGAGAATTCCACCCGTAGCAACTCATTACAGGAATGTGCTTGGATTCCAGGAACTCTGCCAAATTATTTTTTTCTATAATTCAAATGTGGTTTTAATCTTCCTCCTTGCAATTTCCTCTCAGGTGAATGGAAATGTCTTCTCGTCTCTTTACACTTCTCTGGTATTTAATTGATCAAACATCTTGTAGCCAAAGCCACATGTGGGTGTTTCTGTTTGAAGTCTTGATTCAGCCCCTGTCCCAGAAGCAGACTCAGAGGGGACATGTGTGGGGAAACCCAGTGGCAGGGTGGGTGGCGGGAAGAGGGGAGCCAGAACCAGGCAACTAACCCAGGGCTGGCAGGAACTGACCCAATGCCCCCAGTTCCTCTTTCTGGGCCCACTTGGACTTCATTTCTGAGCCTCTTTTGTAGGAAAGATGGGTCATGTGACTGTGTTGGGCCAATGAAACAAGGGGTGAGCCAACCTTCAGATTTGGTAGAATCATATCCTATAGGCTTCTCCACACTGTCACTGACCAGCACAATGTAGGGGTTCAGGTGAAGACCCTAAAGACCCTTGAAGACAGTGCCCCTACTAAATGGCAGGAACTGGCCAGCAGAGCCTACAGGCCAGAGCATCTGCACTGGTTTTTGCATCAGTAAAAATAAGCTTTTTTGTGTCAAGCCAGAGTTTTCAGTTGTGAGAGCGTCCAGCATTAACAACCCTTAACCCGTGGAGACTCGATTTTCTCACCTACAAAATGGAAAGAATGACACTTTCCCCAGACCACACCACAGAGCTGCTGAAAACGCAGACAATGGATGAACAAATACTTTGAAATAGGGAAGTGTCCTCAAAGATGGGACTGTGGGAAGCCCTTAGAGTTCACGGGTCACATTTACATGCTGTGCTTTTGCTTCAAAATGATGCTGTCTGTGGGGGTGGTAGACTGGCTACACAGAGATGGGGCCCGAGGTTGGGGTGGGCAGAAGGCATAAGCCTGGGCAGCTGAAGCCCCAGGGTATGTGGAGATGGACATAATTGGTGTCCCACGGTGGCGGGGGTCTGGCCCCTGTTCTCCCAGGTGCCGCCCTGCCTTTCCAAGTGCCAGCCATCCCAAGAACTGTGGCCTTACTGTTTGGGAAGCTCGGTGATGGGAATTTCTGCAGGGGGCCCTGCCCTTAGAACCCCCTGGTGAGGGGACAGTGCAGCCCTGAAGCTTCCCTCGGCCCACCTTACCAGCTGTAGGACACCTTGTTGAGGACAATTTGAGAAGAGTCTGGCCCCCAGGTTCATCTGGCTTCTCTCCCTGTGCACTCGCCTGGTCTCCAGCCCAGTAGCCCCCTCCTTAGCTTCCCTGTAAGGTACTCCGCCTTGCCTGTTGAGGTGGCTACAGTTCCCCAGTTCTCACTGCACCCCTTCTTGGTGCCTCTTGGGCCTCTGGCTGGTTTCCTTCCTGGGCCCTGAGTTTCATGGAGCGTGATCGAGGTGCAGGGAAGGCAGAGCCCACAGCTGATGTCCCTTCCTGCTCCCTGCAGCATCCCAGGGCACTGCCCACCAGGCTGGTTTGTTCTCCATTCTCAGATTGCCCACATGGCCTTGCGTCTCAGAGTCCCATTTTCCTCATTTCCTGTGTTACTGATAGAGCTTTGCAGGGGTCACACAAGCATCTAATGAGACTGCGTATGAAAGCGCCTGGCACAGGAGTGCCCGCCAGTACTGGCCCTGCTGTGTGCACACTCTGCTCCTCCCACCTCCTTGGGAGCTGGACCTACCGCCTGAAGCCTCATTCTGCAGTCAAGGAGAAAGCCTCCGAGAGGTGCAGGGTGAGAGCCACGGGCATACAGGGTCAGTTACCCCACCAGCATTCAGCTCTCAGTGCCTGCTGTTGGGTGAAGGAGTGAGTGTGGGTCACGGTCAACACTACGTCCAGTGGCCGATGCACTGTTGACACATTGACAGGACTGAGGCCCCCGCTTGGTGCCACTGATCTGTCCACCCATCTGGGAGGCTGGGAGCGCCAAAGAGATGGGTGCCTTTGGGATTCTGGGCTGTTCCCAAAGGCTGCACGTAGCCAGTGGGAGATGGCCTGGGTTCAGAAGCCCTGGGTTCACTAGGAGGCTGTGAGAGCACAGAGGCAGGATGGGGGCCTTTCAGAAGCTTCTCCCCTCCCCCTGGATTCTCAGTGGCTGTTGAAGGTGAGTGTCCTGCCCAGGAAGGTTGTGAGCAGGAAGAAGAACAGGGCAGGGAGGGACTTCCTCAGCCTCCTGAAGAGGTTACAACCCCCTTGTTGGGGGAGGTCAGGATCTTCAGTAGGGGCAATGAGCCGTGGACACAGGGAGGCCCTTCCAGATTTCTGACTGTCCAGAACCAGCGTAAGAACAATGTGTTTGTCTCCTTGGGCTGCCAGAACTCAATATCAGAGACTGCGTGTCTTAAACAGAAGACATTTTTTTCTCACAGTTTTCAAGGCTGAAGTTTGAGGTCAGGGTGCTGGCAGGGTGGGCTTCCGGTGAGGAGCCTTCCTGGCTTACAGGTAGCTGCCCTCTTACTGTGTCTTCTCATAGTAGGGGCGAGAATGAGAAAGGGAGAGGGGGAGGGTGAGGGGGAGAGGAAGATGGAGGGAGAGGGAGAGAGGGGGGCGGAGAGGAGGGAGGGATGAGGGAGAGAAGGAGATAGAGAGGATTCTCTGGTATCTCTTCTCATAAGGGCACTAATCCTATCAGACCACGTTCCTACCTTTATGACTTCATTTAACCTTAATTTCACGGCCCTGTGCTTAAGTACAGTCACTCTGGGGGTTAGGAATTTGGGGGGCACACATTTCAGTCAGTAGCCAATGGTGGCAGTTTCATGAACATAGGAAATGGAAGCTTTACGAGTCACTTCTGGGCTTCGATGGTTCCCTGCCTGTGATCGCCACATTGGGGTCCAGAGATCTGGTTTCGGATTCCGGCTCCACCCTAAACAACCATGTGTACGTGGCCACAGTTTAGCCCCGTCGGTGCCTGTGGCAGGCATTGCTCATGCACCACAGAGCACTTCATCTGAACTGACTGGCAGGCTCGGCCTCCTTTTCAACAGACCGTTCCAGGCGGTTCTGGTCAACGAGTGCAGGCGGCTGGGGACTTAGAAACGACCTTTTTGTCTTGTGTTAAATCAAGCATGAGTTTGCTCAGGGCAGTGCAGGGGCTTCTTATCTCCGTGCCCTGCAGGCCCAGCCCTTTGCCTGGAAAGGGGTAGGCCCAGCAGAAGCTCTGGTGAGTGACCAGGTGGGGGCTGCTCAAGCTTCTTATCTTGCACACGGTGGGGTGCAGCCTATCTTGCTGCCCCGAATTGTAGGGAGAGTCCCAGGCAGAGATGAAGGAGCAGATGTTCACTGTAGCAGCTGCTTCAAGCGCAGAGACTCAGATGGGGCTCCGTGTCTGTTTGCTTAAGGGCAGACTGTTCCTGTGTCCAGTGGTGACCATGGCTTCATGGGGTCTCACCATGAGCCAGATCCTGCTTGGGCCCTTTCCTCATTTCTCCTGCTGTACAAGGTACATGTTACTGTTATTCCTATGTACAGATTGGGAGACTGGGGTGCAGGCAGGTCAGACTACGTGCCAGGTTCATGAAAGGAGGTAAGAGCGAAGGCAAAGAGGTGAGGGGCACCCAGACTCTCTGAGCAACTGGCGAGGATGCTGGTATGTCCACCTAGTCCAGAGCCTGGGGGCCAGGCTGTCTGGAGCTTAAGGGTGGTAGGGGAAAGAGGAAGAGGGTGCACAACTGCTGCTGGAGGTGGGGGTTGGCAACGGGAGGGGGATTGGATGTTGGCAACCAGCCAGGGCTGAGTTTCTGGGCTGTGATTGGAATACTGCTGTGGTTTCTCTAGGGGAGGTTTGTGCCTGCTCTAGTGCAACATCATTGTTCCTGCAACAAGAAGGGCTTTTTATGTGGGTTCCCTGGGAAATTAGACATGTCCAGGCTCTCCGCTGCATGTCGACATTCCCCACAGGCTGGTGGGAGATGCCTGAGCGATTCTTAGCACTTGAGAGCACATTGCCTAAAAACAAAACAAAACGAAACGAAACGAAACGAAGCGAAGCGAAGCAAAGCAAAGCAAAGCAAAGCAAAACAAAGCTTGTTGTTTTCTTTTATTTCTTCAATTAAAAAGTTGAGACTTTGCAGAGACTTTGGACACATACAGATGAGAATAAGGAGCCAGCGAAGTGGTTGGTAAGCCCGCCAACCCGAGGTGCATGCAGGGGAGCATCCTCTGCTTCCAGGGCACTGGTTCTCCATCCTCCCCGAGCCGGCCTTTCTGGAGCACCTGGCAGGGCTGCCTCGAGCTGAGCTGACGGTGGGAAAGGGCTGCTGGCAGGACCCAGGCGGGCGGCATTGTCTCGCGTCCCTCCCACCCTGTAAATCCTCAGTCAGAGCCTGGAGTGTCCTGTGAGAAGATTGATGGGGACTCTGCCCCTGTCAGCCATTCCTGCCCTGGGATACCTGTGATTTAAGTCCCTCAACAGCCTGGGGGAGCCTCCGAAACTTTCCCTTGCAAAATAGATGCCATTCCTGACCTGGAGAAGGAGGAATGTGGAGGATTTGGGGTCACCCCCAAGGCCAGAGATGGCAGAGGCCAGAACCTGCCCGGATCTGCTTGGAGGGGGGCATTTCTGCATAGTGAAACATTTATCTTCTTATAGCCACCTAGTCACCCGGTAGAGAGGGTCAGGGGGCACGAAGGGACTCCCTGTAAACATTTGGGGGGATGAGCACCACCTTCTCAGAGAAGTCACACCTCGCCTTGGCCCCCTGGTCCCCTGGCCTCCTGTCTGGGCTGTGCGGTTTTGGAAGAACTTCCTGGACTTTCAAAGAATGAAAATGTGAACATTGGAAATAGCTCTGCTGATCTCCACCGAGGAGATGTGAATCAATGGGCTTATGCTAAACAAGTGGCTGGGGTACAAAAAAAGAGTCGAGTCATTGGAGTCTGAAGACTGCTTTCTGAAGAAAGCAGAAATGGGAGACTGTCGCTTCCCGTAGCCTCTCTGAGCCTCTGTCCTATCTGTAAGATGCGAATGACAACCACGCTACCTTTGTATGGGAGCCCATCAGAGGCTTTCAGTGACCAGGAGCTGATATTATCTGTGCCTCATGGGCAGATGTAGGATCTCTAATGATCTTAGGAGCCCTTCTGAAGGGAAGGAATTCTCAGTCCTGCCAGAAGGATGAGGAAAACTGGAGAGGTTGAGCAGCCTTGAGGTCCCATGGTCAGGCTTGAACACAAGTCCAGTTACCTAAAGCCCTTCTGGCCTCCTCACAATCTATTATTACTTCTCTGCATCACATCCAGGATCGTGCTGTCCTGTGCGTGGGGCAGCAGCTGCCCCTGGTGAGCTGGCCTCCCAGATGGCCCTCCAGTGACCCTGCCTCCAGGCTGACCCTGCATGAGGACAAGCGCCTCTGTCCCCGCTCAGCTCCTTCAAGCAGCCAGGTCTCACCTGCTCACGCCTCTTCCATGATGGGGCCACAGGGTCCTGTCACCAAGTGTCTGTCGTCCATCAAGCTCACTGTCCTCTTCTCTCCCTCCTCTTCACCCCTTCCCTGACCTGACTGTCCCGAGAGCAGCTGTCCTCACTGGTGGGTGGGTGGGCTGCCCTTCAGGGCATGTTTTTCTTCCCTCCCCTAGACACCTTTCATCCTGCAGTGAGATAGTCCAGGGCTTGTGTTTCAGGAAGTAGTAGCCTGTTGCAGATCACAGCTCCTTGGGGCTGGGGACCTTATCTGGTGGTGGCAGAGGCCCAGGCACAGTGGCAGCCACTTCCCCTGGCCTTCTCCACAATGGTTGTGGCCACCCTGGGGACAGCTGCAGGATGCTCCCCACCCCCTCAGAACCTGGCATGCTGGGGGCCACAGACAAGCTCTCAGTCTGGTGGGGCAGGAGATCCAGAAAGTTCCTCACTCTGCCTTGTTGAGATTCCTCCTCGGCCTGTGGCTGCATGTGGCTGCCCATCCATGTGTAGGGAGAGGAGTGCTTTGCTTTCTGTTGGCTCTGGGAACTTTAAAAAAATTATCTCTTAAAGTAAAATATTTGGTGCATGCAAGGGAATATCTAAGGCATGACCATGACACTAATAGGAAAATCTATACCCAGGCATGCTCTGTTGCCTGATTGTCACCAGCATAGGAGAAGCAGCTGGTGGAAAACCTGGGTGTTGGTCCATCAGACATGGCTTTGAACCGTCTTTACTATCTTTACCATTTATTACCTGCTAAACCTTGGGAAGTTCATGGATGCCCAGACCTCAGTGTGTCCAGCTGAAAAATGGGCAGACAAAAGGTTCAGGGTGTCTTGGAGGACTGTGTCCTGAGACTTGCAAAGCTTTTTCTTTATTTCTCTTCCTTCTGAGCATCGAGGTGCATCAGGTGTGGGGGTTGGGAATGACATGAGATCTGTCCTCCAAGTGTCCATGCTGCCCTGCACCAGGGTCATCACCCTGGCCTGAGTCATGTCCCTGTCTCGGGGCACCTCGGATACCTACTGCTGCAGGGAGGGCTACGTAGAATCTGCAGGGGCTCCTGGTGTTCTGGGTGGCTGGAACCCACTCAGCTGGTGCCTGGTGACAGGTGGCCCGGTGTTCCCTCTGTGTGATGGTCCAGGACATCCTGGGGCAGGGCCTGTGGGATGCGCCACCTTTGCAGACACTGCTCACAGGCCGTGTCCTTCGGGGTGTCCCCTGGCTGAGTAATGCCATCCTCTAGAGCCCGTTGGCTGTGCCTTCTCCCTGGATTCTGTCCCCTTGCAGCCATCTCCTTGCTCCTCAGGGGCTTGACGCCACTTGCCTAGCTATAAATCACACACATCTAGTGATTTTGTGAAAATTTATGAACTCCTCCTTTGGCTGTGAACACACAACTTCTTTTTCCCTCCTTTTGAGCTGTGAGACTGGCAGCTTCGTTAATTCCTGGGATGATGTCGGCAGAACCTGTTGAGATAATTGAAAACCCAAACATGTGGATAAGAAATGGGAGAAGTGTCACCAAGGCATGTCTGTGGCAGTTCTCTGGGATGCAGCGTGTGGGCGGATGGGGGTAGAGCCGGTCTGGGGAAGTGTGTGCTGCTCAGCTTCCCTGTGCCTGGTTGGGATCTTCCCAGGTGTCCCTGGGCCTGGTTGGGGTCTTCCCAGATGTCTCTGAGCCTGGCCAGGGTCTTCCCAGCTGTACCTGTGCCTGGTTGGGGCCTTCCCAGATGTTCCTGGGCCTGGCCTGGGTCTTCCCAGCTGTGCTGAGGCCTGGTTAGGATCTTCCCAGCTGTCTCTGAGCTTGGTGGGTGTCTTCCCAGCTGCCCCTGGGCCTGAGAGCCAGGGTGAGGGGCAGGTCCTGGCTTGACCACCCACCATTCTGCTGTAGACCATGTGTTCTTACTCCGAGCACTTCACCTCTTTGCACGTCCTTCCCTTGCCTGTGTGGTATCCATCCATACCTAACTGTGCCATGAGCTTATGTGAGAGAAATGATGGCCACAGGCAGGACACTGTGGTCTGGGTTGCTGTTTGAATATATTTTTCTTTGTCCTCTGGGGGCAAGGTTGGGAAGGCCTGGGAAGGAAGAACCCCTTGTGCATGGGGCCTCCTGCCGGATCCGGTAATGACGCCAGGACCGGGGACCACGAGCACTCTGCCCTTCTCACTCCGCCTGGATCGCTCACCCCCACCACGTCCTTTTGGTTTCATGGGCTTCTTTGGCTGCAACCCCTGATTGTCACTTGAGCTATATCATTTTTCCATTTGCATCTTGTGTCCTCGTGCCAGGAGAGGCCTGGGGTGGATGGGGCAGGACAGGGTTTTTCTGCTCACCCGGTCTCCTAGCATGTTCAGCAGCCTCCCTGCATGCGGCTATTGCTCAGTAAACATTTATTGCCTTGGTGTCAGAGGATGAGCCCATTCCCTTCAACATCATCCACTGAGAGCTCCCCGGGTGTGCAGGGGCCCCTCCCGAGGCCGAGGGTCACTCCCTCCCTACATGGTCTCTGCCAGTCTGCTGGTGCTGCCTACCTGCCTCCATGAGACCCTGTCTGTGGGACCACACAGACCCAGGGACAGGGCAGGCCTCTGTGTGGGGAACACCTTTCAGGCTCTTCTTCAGACTTGTGTTTCCCACTGTCTCCAGCATTTCCTCCTGGGCTGGCTTCTTTCAGCCCTCCATGGCAGCCCCATGGGTGTCTCAGTTTCAAACTGGGGCACGTCCTTCCCCCAGGCTAACATCGTGGCTCCCATGGCTCTTGAGCTGAAGTCTGTGCTTTCTTGGAAGCCTTGACAGGCATGCATTTACTCCATTCTAGTGCTTTCTGCTCCAGTCCAGTGAGTTGAGCCAGGTGCCCCTCCTTCCTCTGATCCTTCCCTCACACCCGCCTCTTCCTGAATGCTCTCTAACCTGCAGACCCCTCTCCAACGCCACCGTCTCTGGGTACCGTCTCCTGTTCCCTGAGCAGGCCGCCCGCCCCCTCTCTGGGACCGGCTATGTGGGCACAGACTCCACCACAGCACAGTACACGCAGGCACAGCTCCTCATTGTCTGGTCTCTCTCCACGGGCCTCTGGGTGACTTGAGGCATCCAGCATCCCTGGAGCACGGTGTGGAGTTGATGGGCCTGCTTGCTGGACCAACGAATGGCCTGGCCTTTTGTTCCCTTCCAGGCTGCAGCAGGAGCTCAGGGCTCCTATCCAACTGTTAGATCTTCTACTGAAGATGCAACCGTGTAGCTATGCTGAGTGTGGGCGGGAGCAGGAAGTGCACAACCAGAGGCAATTAGGGAGGGGAAGACCAAGTGGTCTGGGGTTGCAAGGCTCTGACATGTGCAGAGGATACCTGAGGCTGCCTTGGCTTGGTGTGATGGTTGGAGAGGTATGTGTGCTAAGTAAACAGCAGGTCCACTCAAACCTACTAGCAGGTGGGTGGGTGCCACCCTGTCTGTCTCCCTGCCATCCCCGGGGGAAGACTAACCTGTATCCCTGGCTCAGGCCACAGCCTTCCTTCCCAGAGATGCTGGGCATCTGCGAGAGAGGGAGTGCTGCCATGGCCCTCTGGGCCCTGCTTTGGACAGGCAGACAGACCCTGAGTCCCATGGGGAAGCCTATTCTAGGAAAGGGGACAGGATTTGGACCTGGTTTTGCCCTTTGTCACTTCTGAAGACTTTCCTTTAGACCACGCTGCACCTGGCTCATGGGGAGCTGCCTCTGAGCCGGGGTGCCAGTGTCACTCCCATGCTGAAGCAGACCCTCGGTGGGGGCAGGGAGGCACAGCTGCCAGCGGCCAGCCCTTGCCTCTGTGAGAGCCCTGTGCGGGTTGTGCAGCCTGGTGGCCCTGTCCCATCCAGGCTAGTGGGACAGGAAGAGAGCCCTCTCATCCCAGGGGCAGGGCCAGGAGGAGTGGGGAAAGAGATGGGGCAGGGGTCAGCACGCTAGCCAAGGACGTTAGAGAGCCTCTGGTATGGGGTGGGAGGCCGGGGATGGCCAGCTTTTACAGTTCACCCAGCTGACTCTGTTTCTCCATGCCATGCAGATTTTCTCATTTTCACCCCAGACTCTTTCTTCTTTTCCCTCTCACCGTGTTGATCGGGCCTAGATTGTGGCATCTGGTAGCCCTGGTCCAGGGCCGAGGGAGGGCTGGGCACAGGCACCACAGGCCCAGGAAGGCCCATAAATAAATCATGGCGACACACTTTCCATCTTGAGGAATTTGGAAGAAAAACAGATGGTTGTCACTGGGCGACATTTACTTTGCTGTCTGTCAATATTTGAGAGGTCTTATTATTTTGCAGTGCTAGGTTTTAGAATAAATTAAATGGCTAATGGAAATATTAAAATAGAATTAATTTAACTAAACAAATAAAACTTGGAGGGTTGGTATGATTTGTTTAGAAGTTACTAAATTTATTTTCAAAATGAAGCCTCAGGGAAGTGAGTAATCCCTTATTCACTGGGTAGGAGCCTCACCAGCCAGACTTTACCCGGCACATTCTGGGTGCCAGGACCTGGGCTGGCAGTGGTGCCAAAGCCAGGCAGGCCCGGGCAAGTCAGCCCCTGGAGGGCTTGCAGCATGGCATGCTGACGCGTGGGAGACAGATGTGTGAGTCCTTTACTTGAGCGGAGCAGGGAGGGAGTTTGGCGGAGGAGGACTCCATCGGCCACCCCTGTCCCTTCATCCAATCCCTGGGCACTTGCTCAGTGTCTGGCTGGAGGGTAAGGATTCAGAGGAGAATGTGTCACACACTTCTCAGCAAGCTCACAATATAGGGAGGAGTGTGGGAAGGACAATGGGCAACAAGTAAGGAACTTTTAAATAACATGATGCTAGAGATATCCCCAGGGTGTCTGGGGAAAGGAAGGCGAAGTCTTTAATTTTAATTTTTTTAAAGATTATTTATTTATCCATTCATGAGAGACGTACAGAGAGAGGCAGAGACACAGGCAGAAGGAGAAGCAGGCTCCCTGTGGGGAGCCTGATGTGGGACTCCATCTCAGGACCTGGGGGTCATGCCCTGAGCCAAAGGCAGACACTCAACCACTGAGCCACCCAGGCATCCTTGTTTTATTTTAGTTTTTAACAAACACTGACTGGGTGCCTATTGAAAGAACTATGGAAACAATTCTTGCCAAATTGCACTTGACTGTCTCATGGCACTGCCCCCCCCTTTTTTTTTTTTGCCAGAAATCACACCATTAGAAAGTCTTTCCTTGGACTAGAGCCTTTATATGTCTTTGACAATACAGGGGGTGAGACTCACGGTGCCCACACCCTAATGGCTTCACTCAGAAACAGAACATCAAAGGTTGTGGTTCCTGACAGCTCTCCTTTATCAAGGAAAAACCACAGAATTTCTTTTTTTTTTTCTCCCAAAAGGTTTATTTGTCACATTTGAAGTACAAAATCATATACACAAATATTGAACCATGTATACATATCTATACATATTACTTAGACCTACACAACCCATCTGTACCTTCTAATCTAGTCACCAACACTATCTTCTGAGTAAAAAGCATCACCTCTAAAAAAACAAACCTTGTTATTAGTAACACTGCTAAATGTAAATTATTTGCACTTTATCATTTCGAAGGACAGAACAGATACTGCACAGGAAGTGGGGAATTTCTAAGTATAAATCCAGTATGTCTACATGGGCTTCTTAAAACCTATTCTATAGGAATAATCAAGAGATGAATTTTGCCAAAGTCTTTGGGCATATTAAGTATAAAAGAAATGTAAGTTATGAGAAAAAACTTTGTTAATTAGTTACATTCCAGGGTTTTTATTTTGGTTTTTAATGCAAAGAAAGGACTTTATTTTGTCTAACAGTATAGCATTTCTAAGTCCTATTTTCTATAGAGTTGTAATGAATTTGGGGGGAGATACCTATATCTGCTCACTAAAGGAGATATATGATTTTTAACACTGTGGATTATTTCAACCCAAATCCAAGAGCACAGTTCTTTAGGAAAAGGCAGAAATTTTAGGCTTGCCAGATAACAGAATATATGCTGTCATTGAACACACAGATGTCCTGCTGATCATGGGAACTAAGTTATAAAAGCTTCTTTGTTCTAGGATGTCATCTACCTCACAAACAGACCACAGGATACTAAGCCTCAGATGCCTAAAAACATCTCCATTCTAGGCACAGGATTTTATCAGTGCTTACTCCCATACCTGGGAACACAACACACACACACACACACACACACACACACACACACAGATATGGGTCATTATCAAAGTCAGATTTATATTAATGGCTTTACAGTAGCAACGCAAAATGTACTCAGCGTCACATTTCCATAGGAAAGTTTATATTTACACTCTACACTTCAGTTTTGAAGTGTGGACCCAAAAAACATTCAATTCTCTAACCAGTGAATTTGCTGAGGGTCCCATGCCCTCAAATCACCTTAATTCGGCAGAGCAAAAGCCCTTCCTTGGCTGCCAGGCGCTGGCGGTGGACTTTGTCTTGCTGCAGCTCTTCATGGTTTGGATGCCAGAGTTTCATGATGATCCTTTCAACGTTGAGAGCGTATACAGTGTGTGTAGGAATGACTTCCCTGTGTACCTGCAAAGGTCACAAAGGTCGTGCACGTTGGCCGGAGGCAAAGACGCAGGGACGGTAGCCCCAGAGCACGCCAGGCGTGCAGCTTGCTGCTCCGCGCCATCGGGGGGGCGGTGGGAAGCTGGGTTCTGACCTGCATAGGAGCAGAGGCCGAGGGCTTGCCCTTACGCTGTTGTAAGCGACTACACCACTCTTCAGGGATGGCTGCGGGTTACGTTACTACCCAAGGCATACTTAAAGTGGCCAGCATGTGACCGATAAGCTTGCCTTCTTGACACAGCTGATGTCAATATATCTGTAAGGTGATTCTCCACCGCATAGACAACAGCTGAGACTGCCTCCTCGGTGACGTTGTCCAACCCCTGCTCCTAAGCAGTCACTATCATCCTCCCTTCCAGCTGACCCCGAGTGGGAAGCATCATTGTGTGGGAACAAAGTTTCAAGTCATCATCATCTTGGGGATCCTTTGCCACAAGCTGGGCTCCCGAGAGGGGATTTTGAGGCTGGAATCTATGATCAAATTTCTGACGAACAGAAGAAAGTTTTTTCTTTCCCTTTGGTTTTCCAGGGTTAGCTGCAGAACCCCCGGTCCAGGGCAAAGATCCAGCACCCTCTGGTGTAGACACCAAAATCTGACAACGCGTAAGAATAGCCAGGAGGAAGTCGTTGTGAGAATGGACATTATCCTGCATGAGAAGTCAATGGGCTTCAAGGTCAAACTCTTCTTTGCTGATCTGCTGCTTGAACCACAACTTTAACTTAGCCCAGTGTTGTTTCACGTTGTCCCCCAGGGCCTCGCCCAAGTTCTTCTTGGCCGCTTCCAGCTCGCTCACAGAGGCCGCCGTTGCTCCCCACGACTCAACCACAGAGTTTCTATTGAGTGCTCACAACTCCCTGGGCTGGGGAGCCGGGCAGGGCCTGGGTCGGAAGGACGTTGACAACCTACAGCTTGCCTTTGGATCTCATTCCACAAGGCTGGGGACCCCGGGAAGGATGGGGTCTGACCTGTGTTTTATTTTATTTTTTTGACCTGTGCTTTCAGATGACTGGTTGGGCTGCAATGGGTGGGTGTGCAGAGGGGCATGCGTGGCAGCAGGGAACCGTCTGTGGCAGACCTGGTCAGGGAGCTGGGACCTCGGACCAGTGAGGAGCTGGTAAGCAGAGTGGGCGGCAGCCCAGGTGGGAGAAGGATGAGTGTGGATGTGCTGCCTTTGAGATGCTTGTGAGAGATGGATGAGATGCTGGGGGAGGCAAGGAAGGAGTGTGGAGGGAAGTCTGGGAACCCACTCATGCAGGATGGCCTGGACAGGACTAGGGAGGGTTTGGAGAGGAAAGGCAGGGGTGTGGAGTATGCCCTGGTGCTCAGAGGAGGCCCCAGCTGCCCGTCGAGATCAGGCCACGGCTTGCTCTGACACGGGGGTGTGATGGCCCAGTCCCAAACGCAGCCCCAGCAATGCTCCAGGGCCTGGGTACTGCCACTTCCCCAGCATACACTTACCTGAATACGTGGCTGTAGGAGCCCCTTGGGAAGGCCAAGGAAGTTTACTGAAGATCCTGCCACGGTGTTTCAGGCCTTGCTCTTAGAGACTCACCTTCTCCTCTAGTAGCTTCTGGATTGAAGAGAGGCTGTGATGGGAAACTCCCTTTCCTCGGAGGGTGTGTGTTTGTGCCAAATAGTCATGAGGGTCCATGCACCCACCTGTGGGCCCAGGGTCAGTGCAGATCCTTGGCCCTTGACATGTGATG
The DNA here is from genome assembly GCF_003254725.2 of Canis lupus dingo. NCBI lineage: Eukaryota > Metazoa > Chordata > Mammalia > Carnivora > Canidae > Canis > Canis lupus. Next base: position 23,133,020 of record NC_064261.1, on the reverse strand, counting down.
CTGACAAGTAGCCCTAGATGGGGTTCCTGCTGAGTCCAGGGAGGTGAGCCTGGGGTGGGAGGAAGGACAGGGACGCAGATTGCCAGGGTTGGGGGACAGGGAACATTAGCACCAGCCTGGGCAGCCCACTGAATCCAGGGATGGTCTCCTCCAGGTGCCCATACAGAGCACACGTGTAGGTGACCTGTTTCCTGTCCCCAGTGTCTGGGGGCCAGGCTGGAGAAAGGATGGGCAGTGCTACCACAGGGAGCCAGGATCCCAGCTCCATCAAAGCCAGTGAGCATAGGGGGTTGTGGAAGGGGAGGTGGACAAGGGGGTGGGGTGACTGGGTGACGGGCACTGAAGGAGGCCCTTGACGGGGTGAGCACTGGGTGTTATACTATACGTTGGCAAATCAAAATCCAATAACAAGTATACAGAAAAATATAAAGTTGGAAAAAAATAAAAGCCAATGAGCAGTGTGAGACGTGAGCCAGGAGAAGGGGAGGAGCCCCCACCAGCACAGAGCTTCTTACTCTGCTTTGTTACAGCTCAGGTCCTTATCTATAAAATCCGAAAGAGGCTTGCAGGGTTGTCAGGAGAATCACTTGGCAGGGGACAGGTATGGGAGTGCCTGTGTCCCTCTCTTCCCCCTGGTGACTTCTTTGGGTCAGCCTTGGCAGGCTCCCATTTCTCTTCTGTCTGCCTGGTACCTGGGGCTCGCCCACGGTGGCTGAGCCGTTTAATGGCTATGCCTGCGGGTCCCCCATGGCTCTGAGCACAAGGGTCTCTCCGGGTGGGGCAAAGGCCTCTTAGATGCAGACCGCAGCTCCTGTTTGCAAATCACCCTGCATTCTTTATACACCCACTTTGTGCCAGCACCACACTGACTCATGTCCTGCATGACATTGTTAGATTTAGTTCTCACAACAATTTGACCAGGTACCTATTATCCTTCCCATTTTACAGTTTAGGGAACTAAAGCCCAGAGAGGTTGAGGAACTTGCCCAAGGCTGAACAGCTTCTCACAAGTGGAGATGAGATTTAAGCAGTTTGTTGCTGTCGGTGAGGATGCTCCATGGTGAGCTCTGGTGAATATGTCCACCTCCTCTCTCATTTACCTATGCTTCTTTGAAGTTCATCTGTTATGACAGTGCTGACCAGTGGCTGGTCACCTTCAGAGTGTGGATTCCAGCCGTGAAGACGTAGATAAGTCTGCCTCCCACCACTGACCACTTGGCCTTTCACTCCTGTCTCAGGTGTCACCGTTACTGGTTTCTCCTACTTCCTTCCGAAGTCTTCTATTCCTCTGCAAGTCTTGGTTTTTCGCTCCTCAGTGCATCTTGGGGTGGTTGCCGGTCGGCAGGGATTGACCGTGTGATTTAATTCACCTGCCCTTTGGATGGCATCTGGCTTGGTGACTCAGTGTGGTAAGGGTGCATCCCCATTCACAGTGGTCTAATCCAGGGACAGGCATTTCTCAGGCACAGAGGGTCCCAAATGGCATCTGGGTCAGCGGTTGTTTCATCTTTAGGAGGGTGCTGAGGGCCTTCCACTGGCGGCTCTGCCGTCATCTCCATGCAGCTCTGTGGGTGGCCACAGGAGGACTGAGTTAGGGGAATTGGTGTAGGAGCCTTGTAGGGCCACCCACGTGGCACTACCAGTGCTCTGGGGTCTCGCTGCCTGCTGGGAGGCACACCCGGGTTTGGCTGGGTGCCCGGTGGGGAACTGGGAATGTGTTGGTGACGGATTGTTTCTCCCATCACTTGCTTCCATCGTTTGCTTTAAAGCCAAGGCTGCAAAGTGAGATGGGAGCACTCCAACTTCAAACATGCAGCAGGATTCCTTTTTTAAATTTAAATTTTTACTATTTTTTTCTTCAAATTTTTATTTAAATTCTAGTTAGTGAATATACAGTGTAATATGGGTTTCAGGAGTAGAATTTAGTGATTCATCACTTACATTTAACACCCAGTGCTCATCATAACCAGTGCCTTCCTTAATCCTCATCACTCAGTTAGCCCATCCCCCACCCACCCCCTTCTAGCAACCCTCAGTTTGTTCTTTATAGTTAAGAGTCTCTTATGGTTTGCCTTCCCCTCTGTTTTATTTTTTCCCTTCTTCTATGTTCATCTAATTTATTTCTTTTACTTTTTTTTTTGAAGATTTTTATTTATTCATGAGAGATGCACAAAGAGAGGCAGAGACACAGGCAGAGGGATAACCAGGCTCCCTGCAGAGAGCCTGATGTGGGACTCAATCCCAGGACCCCAGGATCATGACCTGGGCCAAAGGCAGATGCTCAACCACTGAGCCACCCAGGCGTCCCTCTGTTTTGTTTCTTAAATTCCACATATGAGTGAAATCATATGGTATTTGTCTTTCTCTGACTGACTTATTTCATTTAGCATAATACTTCTTGCTCCATTTACATTGTTGCAAATGGCAAGATTTCATTCCTTTTTATGGCTAATATATATATATATATATCTCACATCGTCTTTATTCATTCTTCAGTTGGTGGACATGTGGACTTTTTCCAAGGTTTGGCTATTGTGGATAGTGGGAACAGTGGTATTCCTAATTTCAATAGTGAGGCTGCCCCAAGATCCCAGCCATAAGGTGTGGGCCTGAGCTGGTACACCTGCCCCCCTCAGCTAGGTCTGCAGAGCAAAGCACTGCTGACTGTATGTGGGAATGTCCTTTGCTGCTCGGGCATGCTGATTTCATGGAAGAAGCAGGTTCTGCTTAGGTCCAGGGATAAGTGCACTTACTACACTTCCTACAGCCCAGGAAGCCCCATGTTAACCAGTGCCTGAGACCCACAAGGAGCCAAGGGGTGTTTGCCACAGAGAGATGGGAAAGCACAGGTCTGTCTCTCTCTAATCTGCTGTGCTCTAATCCGACCTAATCTAAACCTATATTTTTATGTATATGTTTATGTATAATGCAAAGCCTAGGCATTCAGGCACTGAGAGTGAGTAAAATATGTAACTTCTCTTTACAAGTTCATACTTCACGGCCACTCTGGGTATGTTAGGGTTACCTGCGTGCCCCACCCCCTTTACCATCCACCCCTCAGCCCTTTGACTCATGCACTTGGTTTGGGGTGGGCCAGGATTTTGGCATTTTCCATGAGCCCCAGGCAATTCTGATGTGTAGCCCAGACTAAGAACCATTGCCCTAGGGAAAGAGGCAGATACAGGCTGCTCCACTTCAAAGCAGGTAACAGGGATTATTATAAAGACAAGGTTTCTGAAAAGCCCAAAGGGATCTGCAAGATGGATATAAGAACATTGGTATCTGCAGGACATCCTCTTTATGCCAGGAAGTTTATACATTGTCTCCTTAATGGATATCCCTCAGGGGGCTACCACAGTATACAGATGGCAAACTGAGGCTGCAAGAAACCCATGGCTCCTGTCCAAGGTGCTAATCCTTGGTTCTGTGGGTTTGGCCCCTTGCAAATGGCCTTAGTATGGTGGCATTTTGGCACAGCTTTGGGAAGTGGAGTGAGAGACTGCATGTCAGAATCACTGGGTAGGAGGGGAGGTTTGATATCCTTGGAAAATACAGATTTCTGGGTCCTCTTCGAGCTCTGAGGGTTGGGCAGGGAAATCTATTCTAAAGCAGCTGGTGTGCTGACCTACACAGAGATCCCTGAGATCTTTCTGTGTCTGGAAAACCGGGGTGCATTATTAACAAGCTGAATCTTGTCCTAGGACAAAATCTTCCTTCAGTCAAGACTGAAGGAGCACAGGGGTGGTAGCACACTGGAACCCCGAGGGGTGGGTGGGCAGAGAGTGAGTTGGGGGTGGGGAGGAGGCCATGCCTGGCTGCTGAGCACCTGCCAGGATCCCGGTGCCAAGACTGGCACCTCTCACACCTTACTGGATGGGACCATCACAGCAACTCCACAAGGAGGATCGTATTTCTCCCCGATTTCCTGATGAGGAATATTTTCTAGTTATATATTTGCCACTTAACAAACCATTTCAGTGGGGCACCTGGGTGGCTTAGTGGTTGAGTGTGCCTGCCTTCAGCCCAGGTTGTGATTCTGGAGTCCAGGGGTCAAGTCCCGCATTGGGCTCCCCACAGGGAGCTTGCTTCTCTCTTTGCCTGTGTCTCTGCCTCTCTCTCTCTCTCTCTCTCTCTCTGTGTCTCTCTAAAAAATATTTATTTTATTTATTAAATTTTATTTATTTATTCATGAGAATAAATAGATTTTATTTGGCTGCAATAGATTTATCACAGCTCCCACTCAGGAGTCTGCCATTTGGGCAGGGCTCAGCTGGGCCGGCTCACCTCTGCTCATTGTGACTTTCACTGGAGTGGCTCCACTCTGGGCTGCTTTCAGAGGGCTTTCCCATATGGCTGGCAAGGTAGGTTCTGACTCTTGGCTGGGGGCTTAGCTGGCTTCAGGGGTGGCCTTGCTTCTTCTTCATGAGGCCTCTGCATGGGGTGTGCGTGCTTCCTCCTGGACCTGTGGCTGGGTCCCCAGCGTGAAGGAGCTGAGAGCCGGCACTTACAATGCCTGGTGTTTTCATGGTACCGCCTTGGAAATCACGTCAAGTCAGGTCTGCTGTGCTCTGTTGCTGGAGGTGGTTCAAAGACCTTCCTGGGTTTATGGGAGGGAGGTACAGACCTACCACCATCTGATGGGAGCAGTGTCAAGGTCACAAGGCAAGATGAGCATGTGGGACTGGAAACAGTGCTGCAAACCATTTTTGGAAAGTACAACCTGCCACAGATGTGAACATCTGGAGAAGTTACTGGCTGCCTAAAGCTACTGGTTAGGGAATGAAAGTACCAACAAGATGGGAAGCTTTTCCAGTGGAGCTCCTTGGCAGGGAAGGCCCTGGATTCAATCAGTCAGAGATCATGTTTTATTTCTAACCTACAACGTGCATGTCTACATTTCCACAGTTAATATTTTCATTGGGAAGATGGGTTGATAATGCCTGGTCTCAAGTGTTCAACTTCCCTAGAAAAACAAAGGCCTGGGGGACAGGGCAGCATGATCTGTGGCTGGCTCTTCCCTAATTTGCAGCCTTTGGCCATGTTTGAATTCGGCTACCACTGATTTCAAGCTACTAACTGTTTGACAACAGGCTTGCACAACTCCGGAATATTTAACATTTGCTGCCAATAAACCACTGGCTCTTATCATTGTAGAGGAGGATAAGATGGTGACTTCACACTCCAATCCTGCCCCCCCAACAGTGGGAGATGTCCCTGAACATGCAATCCTCTTTGGTCTTTGCCCTTTCTGTTCTCTCTTCCTGGAATGCCTCCTCCCCTGAACTCCCATCCATATGGCCCAGCTCACATGCAACCTCCGTGGGAGGCTGACTTGGGATATCCTCCCTACATCCATGTGCTCTTTGGTTGGAGAACTAAGCACACCCGTCCCCCCACCCCCAACCTTGGTGCATGCAGTGCTTTGGGTGGAAAGTGTTCTTGTGCTTCCAGTACCACTTATTAAGGGCTTACTGCATGCTAGGGGGTGTGCTGGCTTCTGGGAGACAACTTACCCCTGGGGTATTTATTGTACTCCTGTTGTATCCAGCCATCATCTAGCCCCTGGGTCAGCAGTGGTAGGGCTGTGTGAAATGCCCGGTCCTACAATGTGGCAGAGGCACCTCGCTGAGATGGGGGGAGGCACCTGGAATCCCTAGGGCAGCTGGCAGAGCAGGGAGATTCCTTATAGGGGGCAAAACTGAAGCCCCGTGTCTAGAGCACCCAGAGCCCAAGGAGGGTATGGCTGGTGGCCAAGAAAAGCCACACAGAGGCTTAGAGTTAGCTTGGGTTGCAGCAGGCAGGCTCTGCAGCTTTGAGCTGGGGAGTCTTGGGGTCTGCTGCCTGGGGTGAGAGATCTCCTTGCTTCTGTCTGGGACCAGGGTGGATGGGGCAGGGCAGCAGACAGAGGGTATCTGGGGAGGCAGATGCAGCTGTCAGAGGAGGGGCAGGTCTGGTCGAAGGGGCTGTAGCAGGAGCGGCTCTCCAGCGTCCTTGAGGCTCTGGCCTCTCCTCATGATTACTCACTCATCCTTTTCCTGAACTATTTAAAAAAAAAACAAATACACTACATTTGTTCAGATGTTGTGGCTGAGGGAACTGTGCTACTACTGATTAGAGTCCTTTTGTACCTGGGGGGCCACCCATCAGGAAGTTCTGCATCTCTGGGGCTGCTTACCCGGGCTGCCTCATTCCTGGCTCCTGTTAGTGTCCTCTACCTTTGAGCTCTACTTTATCTGTTCCCATGTTGTCTTATTTGATCCCATGTTGCATTATTCTCTGCATTTTTGTGAACGGATTTCGATCCTTTCGGCTGGTGAAATCAAATCAGTTAAAAATGTCAGCTGCTTGGTTCACCCAAGTGTCCTGGGAAGGACTAGTGTGTGTGTGCGTGTGTGCATGTGCACGTGTGTGCATGTGTGCACAGACATGATTTGGAGGTGTGCTCTTGGCTCTGGGGTGTTAAAAGGCAGAGGAGACAAGGTTCTGTCCTCAGCTGCCCCTGTATTAGGAAGTAGTTTCTTTCTTTCTTTTTTTTTTTAAAGATTTTTATTTATTTATTCATGAGAGACAGAGAGAGAGGCAGAGAGACAGGCAGAGGGAGAAGCAGGCTCCATGCAGGGAGCCCGATGTGGGACTTGATCCCAGGTCTCCAGGATCAGGCCCTGGGCTGAAGGCGGCACTAAACCGCTGAGCCACCAGGGCTGCCCTGGGTAGTAGTTTCTAGTGAAGTTCATTTTTGTTACTAAGAATCTTGTAGACACCTGCCTCCTGTATGTGTCCATGGAGCAAGAGCGAGCTCTTTGGGGTCTCTTTTTTATAAGAACACTAAACCCATCATGAAGACCCTACCATGACCTCATCCTGCCCTAATTACCTCATTAAGGCCCCATCTCCAAATATCATCGATCTGGGGTTAGGGCTTCAACATACGAATTTGCAGGGGAAGAATGCAAACATGCACAAAGGAGGGATAATTTCAGCTCAGTAACCACTGCAGTGTGAGGACGCCCCACTGCATCAGCAAAATCACCACCGTTTGGTTGCCCTGTGGTGCTGGCACTGTTTGGGTGACTGGTTGACAGTGTATTTACACTCGCACATGCATAAGGCAGAGCTCTCTGATGTACCACACATGCACATTCTTCCTGCAGTGCGAGCTTGGCATGATGCTGTCTGCCACCTCTTAATCCCAGCGCTTGGGGAGCCCAGGGGTCCCCGCCTGCAGCACTGCCTAGCTGTGCATCCTCTGAGGTGCGCAGTGTTGCTCAAAGCTGCATCTCCCACAGGGGTCCTGTGGCTCTCCAGGGTGGGAGGTGTCCCAGCTGAAAATCTCCTATCTAGATTCCCCTGGATGGCTCTCTTTGGGGTCTGTTGGTTAGGGGAGAGGCCAAGCTTGCAGAGCCTATCCAGTCCTCACCTCTCCCCCACCCTCAACCGGATTTTGCTTGGTGAGTATGTATGAAGATCTTGCTGCTTACGATCTTGTGGACTTGAACCTGGGGGAGAACTTCCTTTCTCAGTTTGTATAAGCCCTGCTGGAGTTTCTGAGCCTGGGACTTAAAGCTGAACCCCACTTAAAGCGAGGAGTTTATTCTTGGCAAAAATGCATTTTCCTCTTCCTTGAGCAAAGAGTGCTTAAAGGACTTACAAGAGGTTAAAAAAGAACTTTGTGGATGTTAAACATTCTTGCAAAACATGTTTTTTATGATTTGTAAGTTAATAAGAAACAAATGCAAAGTATTTTCTTTCCTAGACTATGAAAATGAAAAAGAAAGTATAAGAAAGGTCTGTGGGGAAATCACATGGGGGGGGGTTTGGCCTTTTCTATGTGGCTGAGGACGCCTGAGGGTTGCCCTTTGGAGTCCCACCCACCTACTCTGAATCCTAGTCAGTGCAGATGTGGCTTGGCTCCCAGGCTGGCCCCAGGCGGTTTCCAGCCCCCCAGCAGAGACTGGGTAAAAGGGGGCTAAGGCCCTCCCTCCGCAGCCTTTGTTTGTGTCTGTCCGGGCCAGAGATAATCTTGGACACGAGGAGATGGGCTGGCCACTTTGGTGTCCTCAAGGAACTCACTGGGGGTCACTTTTCCAAACAGATACGCTGTCTTTAAAGGTCCCAAACTGTACGACTGCACGTAAATCATGAGTGAAGTTCTTTTTTTTTTTTTTTTTTAATGATAGTCACACAAAGAGAGAGAGAGGCAGAGACACAGGCAGAGGGAGAAGCAGGCTCCATGCACCGGGAGCCCGACGTGGGATTCGATCCTGGGTCTCCAGGATCGCGTCCTGGGCCAAAGGCAGGCGCTAAACCGCCCGCCACCCAGGGATCCCCATGAGTGAAGTTCTCACCAGGCACTTTGACTTCTGTGAATTGGGAGTTGGAGACATTCTCTTGTCCCTCCTATACCTATCCATGCGTGATGGTCACCCCACCTTCCCTCGGAGTGATGGCTCCTTTCTTCCCCCCATGTTGGGCCCCTGCTAGTTCTTTGGCCTGGTCTTCCCTGTGCCCACCCACCTGGAAGTCCCCGATGCATGCTGAATGCAGTTTACCCTGGAAAAGGAGACCCACAGAGTCTCCCCACTCAGACCTCACACCACATCAGTAGTTTGCAAGAGGGATTATTTACCTTTGCCAAGCAGGGACATCTTCCATGGCTGGGCTTGCAGGGAGAGAACTTCTATCATGACCGCCATTCTGTCACTGTTGGCAGTGTGACCTTTGGCAGCTTATCTACCTGGTCTGAGTCATGATACAGCACCTGTAGGTGCAGGGTAAAATGAAATGAGGCAATGTATGACAGACCCACTGTAAGGGGTGGCTCTTGCAGTGTGCTTTACTGCTATGAGATAGGATGCCTGAAGTTGGAATATTCTGGAACTGGCTTATTGATCTCAACAGCTGGCTGTTCATAAGCCTTTTCCAGGCAGACCTATTACATCTTCAGTACCTTACACTTAAGCCAGAACTCCCATCAGGGAGGGGGATTCAGGAGGCTGTGTAGCCCTGTGGCTGAGCGTGCAGGGCCCTGATCACCGCTGCTGGTATTATGATGCTGATTTGTACAATTGGGGTATGATTTAGACAGTTAATACTTGAACGTTATGTGAACTTCTTGACCAGTTTCTTCTTGTGCCATTACCTTCTTCTGGCTTTGGTTTTCTTCGTCAAGTTCTTTTTTTAGTGTTCTTTCAGTGAGTCTATGAGTAGTAGTACCCTCTCCCAAGGGATAAGTTGATTGACATTTTCTCTTGGGCTTTGAGAGCATTAATAGTCCTCTGGCCCTTGTCGTTACTACTGTGCAGTCGGCTGTCTGTCTGATTCTTGCTCCTTTCTGGGTAATCTGCTTGTTTTCCCGGGCTGCTTGTAAGAATGTGTCTTTGTCTTTTGGTTCAGCAATTCTTCCTTATGTGTGTGTGTGGCAAGTCTTTTTTAAATTTATTTTGCTTGGGACTCTGATTCACTATTATGTGGCTTAATATCATTTTGGAATATTTTTGGTCTTTATTTCTCAAATACTGTGTTTCTGTCATTCTATGAGTTTTTAACTTCAGGGTCTTTGCTTCTTGTTTGTAGAGATTCTATTTGCTCATATCTTTTTCTAATCGATCTGTTGTTTTAAAAAATAGCCTCTTGGTTTTGGGGCACCTGAATGGCTCAGTTGGTTAAGCATCTGACTCTTGATTTTGGCTCAGGTCATGATGTTAGGGGTGGTGAGACTGAGCCCTGCGTCAGGCTCTGCACTCAGCACAGGGTCTGTTTGTCCCACTCCAATTCACCCCTGCTATACTTTCTCTCTGAAAGGAAGAAAGAAAGAAAGAAAGAAAGAAAGAAAGAAAGAAAGAAGAAAGAAAGAGAAAGAAAGAAAGAAAGAAAGAAGAAAGAAAGAAAGAGAAAGAAAGAAGAAAGAAAGAAGAAGGAAGAAAGAGGAAGAAGAAGAAGAAAGAAAAGAAAGAAAGAAGAAAAGAAAGAAGAAAAGAAAGAAAGAAAGAAAGAGAAAGAAAGAAAGAAAGAAAGAAAGAAAAAGAAAATCTTTAAAATCATAGTCTTTGGGCTTTGAATTCTTCTTTTGCTTCTTTAATAATTTTAAATGTATTTTGTAGTCCCTATAGGATTATTCTAAAGTCTGAGCCTTTTGGGTTAGTACTCTAGTTCGTAGTGTTTGCTCACTCTCACTCATGGTAGGTGATCTTTATTGTGTGTGTCAGTGTTTTTCACTGCAAGCTTATCTTTGTGGTGGCTACATCTTTGAGGCTTTCACGGACTCCCAGATGAGGTCATGTCCCTCCAGATCCCATCTTCATGTTTGCCAGGTGCTCCAGGGACATCCCTGGCCTGTTACTTCATTTTTATGTCAATTTCTTAGATTGGTGGTTTGTGGATCCTGAGGTTAAGGTAATTTAGGCTCATGTGTTTCAGATTTCCAGGGAAGGATTTTAAATTCATGCTCAGAGATCAGGAAGGATGACAGACTTCCTGTCATTGCCTGTGCCCGCGGGCAGGCTCTCCCAGAGTCTACCCTTCTCTGGGTCTGCAGCCCATCTGGGCTTGACCTGGATCCTATTTACTCAGTGTGGGCCTTCTATTCTCACTACATATTCACTCATTGCGGTACTTCCAGGTTTCCCCAAGGCGGAACTTTGTTTCCATATTTCTGACCAAATTCAGTTCCATTCTTTCAGTGTGTGTTAAGTACCTACCGTGTCCTGGGACCTGGAGTGACAGACCTTGTCCTGCTGGCTCCTGCAAACATGTGGGTGAGCCCCCAGCTTTGGGAGCATCATGTTCCCACATTTCTCCTCCCTTTGCCTCTGAGGTAATCCCTGAGTTCATTCACATTCTTACATCCTAATGGGAGCAGTAAAGAGCAAAGATTTTGGTCAGACCATGCATCTCTCTATACTTCAGTGATGTGATTTTTTTCCTTTTATCCTTGATCTCTTTTTTCCTTAGGTTTGGAAGGGACCTCAGAAAATTTGACCTAGCTCCTTTCCGGGTTTGTGAGGTAATAGGAGTCCACTGTGCTTATTATGACATAATTTTGCTGTTGGTATAAAGATGGCCCTAGAGCCACAGAAACCTGCTAGCTTACCAGAAGCCCACTTCAGCAGGAAGGTAGGCCATCAGTGTGCTAATGAAGCTAACTAGAAGGGAGGATTGAACCAAGTAAATGAGCCTTTTCCTTCACACTGGGTTGTGAGCCAGAGGAATTTGGAAGCCTGAAATCCAAAGTCTAGTTTAGTGTAGCTTTGACTTTTGTTCTCTCTGTGGCAGTCAGGGTTCCATCACCTGTTATAATGGCGCTGAAGTGTTGGCCAGCCAGTTGTCGGTTCTGAAAGAAGTCAGCAGGTATGGATAATAGGATGTTAAGGAACTGTGTGGAGGCAGATCTTGTGACAGTGGGACCTGCACCAGGTAGAGGCAGGAGACATGGTCTTAAGGCCATCACTTTGCTGTGTGATCTTGGATCCTTTAACTTCTCCAAGCCTTGGTGTGCTGTCTGGGTGGTTTACTCCTGCCTTGCAGGGTTGTTGTGCAGTCAAATAAGAAAGAATTTTTTTGGGTGACCAGCTTATAGTATTAAAAAATGTGAAAGGGTCTAAAGGAACCTGATTTAACTTGAAAAGGTGTTTGCATGAAAGCACTTTTAACATAGGACTAAGAGGACAAATAGTCTCTGGTCTCTGTCATGCTTTTCTCTGGAGCCTGGTGCTCTTTACCTTGAGAGTTTCTGTCCTTTTCTGTGAAAAGGACTTCTAAGCCGCTTCATTTTAATTGTAGATGTATCCAAGGTGCACTGGACATGTCTTAATCAAGTTGAGAGAGTAAACAATCATCTCTTCCCTTTGCTGGGAGCTGAGCATGGCTGACACTGCTCAGCCTTTGGCTGCCTACGAAGTGAGGGTTTCTCTGGGGGTAACAAGCACTGGTGCCACTTGTTAGTCTGATCCCCACTGGATGTCCCCATGCTAGGGCCTCCGCTGAAGGGCAGATGGGCAGAAATCCTTGTGGGGACCACAGCCTTGGTTCATGCAAGCTTTGGAGAGGTAGGCACAGAACTAAGATTGTAGGTGTTGGCTCAAAATTTAAGTGCATCAGAGGATGATCTTTTATACTGCCAATGATTATTTCATTAAACTGCCAATGATTATTTCATTAAGAGTTTTAGTTAGAAAGTATCGATCTTCCTCTTTGGAATATTCTAAAATTGGGCCCCTCCAACGTTGGAGGTGTTAAGAGTTCCCATAGAGCTGAGGGTGCTGGGGGTATCTTTGGGAATGTGGGGAGGGTGGGTCCTGAGCAGCCGTACTTTCTTTCTTTTTTTCCCATGGCCACGGCCATAGCCACGGGACAGGCCTTGAGTGGCTGAGGGCCTTTCCCCAGTCTGTGTTCTCCGGCCTCAGTAGTCTCATCTCTAAAGCCATGGGATTAAAATACCAGACAGGGTGGGTGCCTCAGTGCCTGAATGCCCCTGAATGAAAGAACGCAGAGGTACAATTCCAGGAAGTTATTACTGCCTGTAAATGATTGCCACCAGCTTGCTTCTGGGGTGAGGCGGAACACCATGCATTGTGCAACCAGTGTTCTCATCATTGCTGTTTCACAGGAAGGAGGGATTGCCAGGCCGCGTAGCAATGGGGTGTCTCTGTCAGGATCGGGTCAGATGTTCCCTGCGCAGATGATCCTGCTTCTCCCACAAGGCTCCGCCTGGGGGCATCTCTGGGCCTCATTGTCTGAGCCCCTTCCCATGCGCTCAGCCTTTCCTCTGTTTCCTATGGGACAGCTGCTAACTCTCCAGTGGCTTGCACATCTGGTCAAGTTCTGGCCCATTTCTCTCTCAACAAATGATAGGAAGTGCAGTATCTTTTGTCAAGCACTCTTATGATTGCACGTTAGGCGCTCGAAACTTACTAGTGTTTTTCTGGGGCCAGATTATTAATTTGCTCAACAGTCATTGAAAAAGGATAGGGAGTGCTGTGGGGGCTTGCTAGTACTCTCATCTATGGCCTGCCTAGTGAAACCATGGAAGGGCATAGACAGTCCTGAGGCTGGGCTTTGAATGGCTCCCTATTCCTTCCCGGCTTTTCCTTCTGCCCAGTGTGATGGTGGTCATAGCAGGCTCTTCCTTCTCTTCATTTCTAACTTCCAGTTGGTGAACAGAACCTCATGGCTGGAGCTACTGAGCAGGTAGTGACTAGGAATCCTGGTCTATATTGTGCTTCTCCAATGGTTGGTGGCATTAAACATCTTTTCATGTACTTGTTGACATCTGAATATCCTTTTCTGTGAAATGTCTATTTGTGTTTTTTCCCCCATTTTCTAATTGGATTATCTGTTATTTTTAATAAATTATATGTGGTGTTCTTTTACCCTGATTTATTCCTTCATATCCGTCACCACTCTTTGAGATTTCTATTTATTTACTTGATTTTTGTCCAAATCCCTCCCAGTCCCTCACCTTACCCCATTACTGAAGAAAGAAAAACAGTGTTCATCATACATTTTCGAAGCAAGTCACATATGCAGTTTGCAAATATTTTCTCCCATGCCCTCTCTTTCTCAAATAAATAAAGAAATCATTAAAAAAAATCTATCTTGAGTTAGGTTTTATATAAGGTACGAGGTTTAGGTTGAGATTTTTTTTTTGCCTATGGATTTAGAATTGCTCCAGCACCATTTGTTGAAAAGACTTGACTCTTTCATCCATTATTTTTGCAACTCTGTCGAAAATCAGTTAGCCATATTTGTGTACATCTATTTCTGACTTCTCTATTCTGTTCCACTGATTTATGTCTGTCCCCCTGCCATACCACATGGTCCTAAGACTGGTAGCTAGAAAAGTCTTAATGTTGAGGAGAGTGATTTCCCCCACATTATTATTCTTCTTAAATTTCTTTTAGCTACTAGTTATTAAAACCTACTTCTTTAGACTCTCCATATAAATTTTAGAATAATCTTGTCTATGTCTCCAAATATTCTTGCTGGGATTTTGATAGAAGTTGCTTTAAGTTTATAGATCAATTTGGGGAAAATTGACATCTTTGCTAAATTGAGTCTTTTGATCTATGAACACTATATGTCTCTTCATTTTAGATTTTGCTTTCTTTTATTGCCATTTTGTAGGTTTCAGCTCCAATTAAAGTTTTATTAGATTTACATATATTTCTTTTTTTTTTTTTGCACTGTTGTAAACAGTATTGTACTTTTAGTTTTGGTTTCCATGTGTGCATTTACCAATATGTAGAAATACAATTGATTTATGTATATTGAGCTTATATTCCGCAACCTTGCTGAAATCACTTAATTTTTCTAGGAGTGGTTTTGTACATTCCTTGGGTTTTTCTACAAAGGCCACTATGTCACCTGCAAATAACTTTATTTCTTCTTTTCTGATCTGCATCCCTCCCCTCCCCTCCCCTCCCCTCCCCTCCCCTCCCCTCCCTCCCTTCCCTTCCCTTCCCTTCCCTTCCCTTCCCTTCCCTTCCCTTCCCTTCCCTTCCCTTCCCTTCCCTTCCCTTCCCTTCCCTGTTGTTGCCTTGTGGCAGTGGATAGAATTTCCAGTGTCTTGTTGAATAGCAATGGTGAATGACCATCCTTACTTTGTTCCAGTCTCAGGGGGAAATCATTTACTCTTTTACAATGAAGTCTAATGTTAGCTATAGGGTTTTTGTAGATGATCTTTATCAAGTTGAAAAGGTTCCTTTCTATTCCTGGTTGTTTGAGAGTTTTTATCATTAATGGGTATTATATTAGATTTGACAAATAATTTCTTCTGTATCAACTGATATATGATCATATGATTTTTCTTCATTAGTCTGTTAATATGCAGTTACATTGATTTTCAAATATTGAACCAGCCTTGCATACCTGGAATAAATTTGTTTATTTTGTTTGTTTATTGATTCTTTGAGTTAATACAGTATTAAGGATTTTTGCATCTATGTTCATGAGGGATATTGAACTATAGTTTTCTTTTTTTGTGCTCTTTTTGTCTTATTTTGTTTTCAAGGTAATACTGACATCATAAAATTATTTTGGAAGCATTTTATTTTCCAGAAAAGATTGTGTACAATTGGTATTAATTATTTTTTAGGTGTGTGGTAGAATTTCCAATGAAACCATCTAGGCTGGAGATTTCATTTTGGGGAGTTTTTAGCTTACAAATTTAATTTATTTAAGTTACATAGTTATTCAAGTGATCTATTTTGTATTAAGTGAATTGTGGTAGTTTGTGCTTTTTGAGGACATGGTCTATCTCATCTAAGTCATATATTTATGCGTGGAAAGCTGTTCACAGTATTCTCTTAGCCTTATGCTGGCTGCAGGTCCTAGCCCTGCGGTGATACGATAGCACCTGCCACATTTCTGATACTGGTAATTTCTCTCTTTCTTCCGTCAGCCAGTAGAGGTTTGTCAATTTTAGTGATCTTTTCAAAGAACTAGCTTTTTGCTTCATTGATTTGATCTATTGTTTTCTGTTTTTAGTTTCATTGATTTCTGCTCTCACCTGTAATATTTCCTTCCTTCTGGTTACTTTGGGTTAAATTTGCTCTCTTGAATTTTATCTAGTTTCTGAAGGTGGGAGTTAGTTTACTGATTTGAGTCTTTCTCCCTCTTCTAATGTAAGCATTTAGTGTTGTATATTTCAGTCTTTGGTATCAACATCCTATTAGTTTAAATGAAATATGGAACAGTTTCCTCCTGTTATGTTCCTCTACACTTGTCCATTTATAATATAACTTTTACATATTTTTTCTATATACATACATTGAGAACCACATCAGTCCATGATGTAAGTCTTGCTTTAGCCATCAAACATAATTTAGGAAACTCCAGAGAAGGAAAGTTTATTGTATTTATCTACATTTTTACTTTTTCTGTTGCTTTTTCTTTCCTGATTGTCCAATATTCTTTCATCATTTATTTTTCTAGTTCCATAATTTTCTTTAAGCTCTTCCTTAGGCTGAGTCTGCTGGCTCAAATTCTCTTGCCATTCCTTCACTTAAGAAATGTCTTGCTTTCCTCAAAGTTTTTTGCTTGGTATAGAAATCTGGTTGACAATTCTTTTCTTTCATCTCTTGAAATTGGTCATGTTACCTCTTTCTGGCTTCCTTGCATTTGAGGAGAAATCTGCTCTTATTCATAACAGTTATTCCTTAGAGTAAGCTGTCATTTCAATCTTGATGCTTTCAAGATTTTGTATTAGTTGTTAGTTTTCAGAAGTTTGACTATGATATGCTTGATATGGTTCCTTTGGGTTTTTCCTATATGTTTAGCTTCTTGAATCTGGAGGTTCATGTATTTTGCCAAATTTGTGGAAATTTGAGCCATTATTTCTTTTTTTTTTTTTTTATGATAATCACAGAGAGAGAGAGAGAGAGGCAGAGACACAGGCAGAGGGAGAAGCAGGCTCCATGCACCGGGAGCCTGATGTGGGATTCGATCCCAGGTCTCCAGGATCGCGCCCTGGGCCAAAGGCAGGCGCCAAACCACTGCGCCACCCAGGGATCCCCCCGTTATTTCTTTAATCCTGTTTTAGTCCCATCTTCTTTCTCTTCTGGGGCTCAGATGACACAAATGTTAGATACTGTGTTGTAGTCCCATACGTTCCTGAGTGACCATTTTTTTCACTCTGCTCTCTCTCTATTGTTAAGTTTGGATAGTTTTTATTATATCTTCAAGTTCACCAATACTTCCTCTACCTTCTCTATTCTACGTTTGAGCCCATCCATTGAGATTTTTTTTTCAGTGATTGTATTTTTCAGTTCTAAAATTTCCATTTGGTTCTTTTTTTGGATATTCTATTTCTTTGCTTAGATTTTCTGTTTTTGATTTATTTCAAACATGTTCAAAACTGCATTTCTGTATTGCAGCATTTTTATCATGGCTACTTTAAAATCCTTGTTGGGTAATTCTAAGACCTGTGTCATAACAGGGTCAGTATTTTTTGATTATCTTGTCTCATTCAAGTTGAGATTTTCTTTGTTCTTGATATAATGAGTGATTTTCATGTGGACCTTGGGTATCTCAGGTATTATAAGACTCTTAATCTTGTTTAAAACTTCCATCTCAGCAGGACTTGTTTGGCTCTGTGCTGGAGGGGAAGGAGGATGCTGCCTTGTTGCCATTGGGTGAGACTTGAACCCGGGTTCTTTGTGTGGCCTCTATGGACACTTTGGGTGGGACAGGGTGCCTCATCATTGCTGGCAGGGGAGGGACACCTTCTTATGTGGTCTATCTGGGCATTTCAGAGCAGGGATTGGGGATGAGCTACTCACTGCTGGCTTCTGACACACTCTAGGCCCCCTCTGATACACTCCAACATAGAGAGGAGAGATACATCAATCTACTGACTGGGGGTAGAAACCTAAGATCACCACATGGACCCCAGGGACACTATCAGGAGTAGGGGTAGGTGGACTCATTACTACAGGTGGGCATGGAAGTCCTGAGTCTCCACTGGGCCTTTACTGTTGGGAGTGGAGCCACAGTTTTTTCTCTCTGGTTGGAATAAGGCAATGTTCTGTTTTGCTAGGTTGCCTTTTCCTGGTCCTTTGGCTAGAGAGAGCAGGCTTTCACTAGAGCCTTGTTTGTCTGTGCCCATTGGTACTGCCAGGTGGCCCCTTCTTCAGGCATGCAGTCTGGGATATATGTGGCAAAAAAGAAAATTGTGGGAACTCTTGAGGAACACTGCCATGTTATTCCTCAAGTTCCCTAGCTGAGCAGACTTCTCTCTCCTTTCCAGAGTGTTCTTATGTTTGGCTTATAAGTAATATCCAGGGTGTTTAAGCTATGCTTTGTGGGCAAAATAGGGAGAAATGTGTTTACTCCATCTTGTCTGGAACTGGAATGCAAATGGGTTTTAAAACCATCACATGAGGGAACCTCCCTGTAGTTTTTATTGCCTTTTAGGGTTGGGTGTGAGAACTCACTTAGGGTGTTACTCTTCTGGCTGAAATTAGGACACCCCCCTTCATTGCCTGGCAGATGACATCCTGAAGCAGGCATGGCTTGTATATTCCCCCAGAATACTCACTGCAGTGGGAAGAGGGCTGCTCTGTTGTGGGCCTCTCTTTCACACCTGGCTCAGAACCCTTGACTCCACAGGGTTTTCTGTTTTTGACAGCCCAAGGATAAGATACTCTCTCCCCTATGCTGCCTGCCCCTTATACAAGTATCATGTGTCTCCCTAACTGCTTACCCATCCAGGTGCCCATGACTGGGGAGATTTATTTCCTCTTATGATCCAAGCCCAGCCCAGGTCTGTTACTCAGGAGCCATGAACTGAGCTGGTTAGAGCTGGACAGGCTGAGAGCGGAGGCTCTGACTAGTTGTGTGTGTGTATGGGGAAGGGTTGCTGGGAACAGAGACTTGGAGGCTCACAGTTGGGAAGGGCATGTGTGAGGTCATTTGGCTTCCTGCAAGTGACCTGTGGAATTCCCCCAAACCTCAAATGACAGAGATTTGGATAGACTTTTATCATGGTTAAGACAGTTAAAGCTTCTATGTGGTATATGTATACAATGGAATATTACTCAGCCATTAGAAATGACAAATACCCACTATTTGCTTCAACGTGGAGCGACCTGGAGGGTATTATGCTGAGTGAAACAAGTCAATCGGAAAAGGACAAACATTATATGGTCTCATTCATTTGGGGAATATAAAAATTAATGAAAGGGAATAAAGGGAAAGGAGAGAAAATGAGTGAAAATATCAGTGAGGGTGACAAAACGTGAGAGACACCTAACTCTGGGAAATGAACAAGGGGTGGTGGAAAGGGAAGTGGGCGGGGGGTTGGGGTGACTGGGTGATGGGCACTGAGGGGGGCACTTGGAGGGATGAGCACTGGGTGTTATGCTATATGTTGGCAAATTGAACTTCAATTAAAAAAGAAAAGACAGTTAAAGCTTCTATCTTTCACTAAGTCTCAAATTCAGGGAATGTTAAATAAAAAAGAACAGTATTTAGGATTAAAGTAAATAAATGAAAGATTAGCTTCTGTTTGAACTACCTAGGTGATTTGAATATTCAGCTTTTCTCAGTGGAATGTCAGAGGATTTTCAGGAAATACAATCAAGATTATCCAAAGTTGCTGAAGACCTTAAAATAAGTTTGTTAAACAATTATATGCATCTGTCAAGGGTTAGAGTGGCATAAGTGAGGGGAGGAGATACTTCTTTGGGATGCTTCTTTTCACCAGACAGTGGTTTCACCAGACAGGGCTAGGGGACAGGAGGTCTGGGTCTAAAGTCTTCCTTTTCCTCTGAGTCCTTCTGTTGTGTGATGTTGGGTGATTTCTTGCTCTCTCTGAGCTTTGGCCTCATCATTGGCCAGCTGAGGCAGTTGGACATGGTCCTTATACTTAGTGTTTTGAGATCCTTAAAGTTGACTCTCTTAAAATTCTTCAGTGGAAGAATTCCCCATGAACATTTGAATCAAGTCCAGACTGTAAGGGGCCTCCTGGTAGCTCAGAAATACACCCATGCACATATAGTCAACTAGTCTTTGACAAGGGTATGAAGAACACACAGTGGAGAGAGGACAGTCTCTTTAATAAATGGTGCTGGGAAAACTAGATATTCAAATGCAAAAGAATAAAACTGGACCATAGCTTAACACTACTCCCCAAAGTGAACTTGAAATGGATTAAAGATTTAAGTGTAACACTTGAAACCATAAAGCTCCTACAAGAAAACATACAGAAAAATCTCATTGACATTGGTTTTAGTAATAATTTTTTTTTAAAACAAGACATCAGAAGCAAAAATAAACAAAAGGGACTGCATCAAACTAAAAGGTTTCTTCATAATGAAAGAATCCACCAACAAATGAAAAGACAGCCTATGGAATGGGAGAAAATATTTGCAAACCATATATCAGATAATATGTAAAGTACATATGGAACTCAAACAACTCAATAGCAAAACAAAAACAAAGACAAAAATAAACAGTCTGATTAAAAAATAAGCGAATGACTGAAATAGACGTTTTTCCAAAGAAGACATACAAATGACATAGCAGCACTATTCGTGGTAGCCAAAGGGTAGAAACAACCCAAGGTCTATCAAAAACAAATGAGTGAATAAACCAAATGTGATATATTATACAATGGAATATTATTCAGCCATGACAAGAAATAAAGTATTTATACATGCTATACCATGCATGTACCTTGAAAAAACTATGCTGAGTGAAAAAAGCCAGACACAAAGTCCTTTTACATGAAATACCCAGGACAGATAAATCCACGAACACAGGAAGTAGATTAGTGGTAGCCAAAGGGTAGGGCATGGGGAATGGAGAGACTGGAAATGGGCATAATGTTTCCTTTAGGGTACGCTAATTGTTCTGGACCTACAGATGGTGGTGATACAACATTGTACAAGTAACCGAATACTGCTGAATTATAAATGGTTTATATGATGACTTTTGAGTTATGTTAACTTTACTGTGATAAAAAAAAAAAAAAATCCTGACTTCTGGGCCCCACTGGAAACTTCTGAATTTTAAATCTCTGGAAGCAGGGTCTAAGCACCATGATTCAAAGCTCTCCAGGTGATTTCCATGTGCAACCAGAGTTGAGATTTCTGGGTGTCTAGATCTAGTTACAGGAGGTAGATTCATCAGGGTTAATAAGATTTTGTACAGTTCAGGGCCCCTTAATACTTAGAGCAACTGAAAGATCAGTATTTATAACATATAGAACCCATGTAAATACAAACAATCCAAAATGTGTCCAAATATGAAAATCATATCTGAATTGGGCAATCACAGGAGAGAAGATCTTTAAAAAGCAAAAGAAACAAATGGAAAGAGGTTCAACCACATTAGTAGCCAGGGAAATAAAAATCAAAGTAACATGGCTAGCTAGATTTCATTCATCAGATTGATAATAATGAAAACAAAACAAAGCAAAACACACAGTACTTGCAAAGATGCTTTGGAATGGGCACTTCTGCAGATTGTTAGCAAAAATGTGACTTCTTATTGTATTTTTGGAAAGTTAATAAGATGGTTGAAATCCCATATCTGGGACTTTACCATAATAGAACAATGGTTACTGAAGAATTGATTGTAGATAACAAAATATAAACCAGAAATAACTTGCAGCCCTTCAAAAATGGAATTGTTGAATAATCAGAATATACTCACATCATAGGATATTATGCAGCTATTAAAAATAGGGAGTTAGACATCTATCTATTCACTTGAAATTCCAACATTGTAAACGCTGCCAAGTTAAAAAAAAAAAAAAAAGCCAGTTTTAGAGAAAACAGGGCCTCCTGTGTATGGCCTCTTTTTCTGTCTTTGTTTCCTCCATCTCCCCCATTCTGCTGTGGCCTTCACTTCCTGCAATGGGCCAGGCTCAGCCACACCTCTGGGCCTTGCCCATGCTGTTCTAGTTGCCTAGAATGCACTTCTCAGCCGCAACCTTGTAAAACCTACTTACGGCTCACGTTAAGGAGGTATCTCCTCTTCCAGGAAGTCCTCTCTGACCTCTCCTCCCTCCAATGTGTGTTCCAGTCCCCCAGGCTTCTCTCTGACCTGTCCTTACTATGGTTTCTGCTACTCATCCTTTGTCTCTGGCCTGGGGCCTCCTTGTGGGGGAGGGACTGTGTCTTGGTCACTCTTGAACTCTGCATGCCCAGCACCAGGTCTGGGGAGGGCGGAAGTGGAGGAGCAGTGGTGTTGAAATGGAATTGAAGGGGATGTGGGCCACTGCCTGTAGGGATGGGCTGACCATTGCGAATCAGACTATGTGAGCAGAAGTGGTCAGAAACTTTCTTGGCTGCTTCTTCAGACCTGATTTTGGGAAACATTGACCCATTTAAAAGGAATGGACTTAACAGTATGTTCTCTGTTATTGAAATAGTTGAATGAACCATTATGCATTTTCTAGCTCTTTAAAGGTGATTGGACATAGGGTGATCAACTGGTCCTGGGTTGCCTGGGGTTTTCCTGGCTTTGGTGCTAGAAGTCTCATGTCCTAGGTAAAACCTGACAGTTGGTTGTCCGACTGTGTGGGTTACCTGCTGAGGTCTCTTACTGTCCTTTCCCAGGGTCCAGCTTGCTGTGTGAAGAGTGGGGTCAGCAGGAGTTGTTTTCTAGGGGAGAATGGTACTTGGTACATCGTGGCCAGGTCTGGCCAGTATCCTGCCACTTGCAGCATATGCAGTTGACCCTTGAACCACATGGGTGCACACTGCATGGTCCACTTATTTCAGATTTTTTCAAAAGATACAATATAGTTATGTAAGTGTATTTTTCTTATGATTTTCTTAATAATATTTTCTCTAACTTACTTTATTATAAGAATACAGGATATAATACATGTAGCATACAGAATACATGGTAATTGTTTATGTAATCAGTAAGGCTTCTAGTCAAAAGTAGGCCGCTTAGTAGTTAAGTTTTTGGCAAGTCAAAGTTATATGTGGGTTTGTGACTGTGAATTCCTGGTGTTGTTCAAGGGTCAGCTGTAATCTCCATTTAACTCCAGAAACCTAGGTTTTCTAATACTCAAAATGAGCATAAAAATCCTAAATCCAGTTGGTGGGAATTTTCAGCATGATATAAATAAAGTCACTGGAGTGAGGTGATCATAGCATAGCCACTATACACTATATACCTCTAGTGTATAGTGGGCGCTATGCACTGTGGTTTTAACTCTCAACATCTTAGAGATGGGGGCTCATCTAACTCCCATCTGACAGACTAGGAGATTGGGGCTCAGGAAGGCTGAGCAATCTGCCCAAGGTTACACACAAGCAGGTGGCAGGGCTAAGCAATTGTTCAAATGCCCTGGGGCTCGTGTCTGTTTCTGACTGCAGGCTTCAGGTGCTGGCCAGGTAGACACGAACGGAAGCTTTCTCTTGGACCAGGCCTCCCCACCAATGTTGTTGGGCAATCCTGCTGGGGAGCCTCTGGCCTAAGGCTGTGGGAACAGCTAATGAAACAAGCAGTCCCCCTGGGTGACCATGGTACATCACCCAGGGCTTCATCAGAAATGGGGAAGGGATCCAGTAAGGCAATCAGGGCAGTGATTCTTTCATTCTGGCAATCATTCCTGCATGCGTTAATTCACACAGGTATTCACTCACTGCCTCTGCCACCTGAAGGGAGGGAGACTCCCCCCACCCCAACAGCAAATACACTGGTGCTTCTAAAGAGAGGTGCACCCAGGATTGTCTGCCTGGGGTAGTCAGTGAAGGCTTCCTGTAGGAGGATGCATTTGAATTATGCCTGGAGAGAGTGGCTGCCACTGGATGGGCAAGCTGCTAACAGCATTCCAATAGAAAGGCCAAAGCCATTGTGCAAGTGCGGGAGGTTGGGGCAGTTTGACATTACTGGGATTGAGGAAGTGTGGTGGGGGTGTGGTGGGGAGGAGGTCATATCAGCTCTGGGGGCCAGGGAAGGGATTGCAGTCATCCTGAGGCCAGGAGCAGTCACTGGAGAGTTCTGAGGAGTGCCAGCCAGCTTTGTGGGCCAGGAAAGCACAGCTGGGATTACTGAGGGACTGAAGCATCCCAAAGAGGGAGGTGAAGGCCAGAGCAGAGCAGGGCAGGGGCCCAGTCTCTCCCGCCCCTGCTCCCTGCACCAGGTTCTTGCTGACCCCAGAGGGAGGGGAGGGAGGTGTCTGGCCTGAGACCCAGGGCCCAGAGTTGGGGATGGGTGGAGGGGGAGATGAGAAGAGAGGTGGAAGCAGCTTTCCTGGTAAGGGGAGTGATGAACACTTGGTTTGAATTTGGAAAGACTTTTCCCCCCCACCTTCTGCAGAAGGAGCAAGTGCCTTTCAGACGCCCTGACTGCTCCTCATCCCACTGATTTGCACAATATACAATTTCTTTGCATAACAGACAGAATAATCTCATTTTCTCACTGGCTACACAGCTTAGCTTTCAATCAATTATTCCAAATACATTAAAAAAAAGTCTCCATGTCACTTCTCTGCCTGCTCAGTGCTCAGTTTTCCCTGTCAAGGAATTTGCAAATCAATTGCTTTAACAATACTTTCCACAAATTACCTTCGAAGGCCTGTGATGTCACCCACAGTTAATGTGCTCCTGATAAATAATGCATCAGGAAGTGGTGAGGCTTTTTCTTTCTCCGGCCTCCCTGAGATACAATAAAGGAACTGTCGTGTTTTGTGTTGAGCAGCCTGGCTTCAGCCTTGGGGCCCCAGCGTGTGGTTGGGTGCTGGGTGGCAGTAGTGGGTGGAGAGGGGACCAGCTGGGGGCATAGGGTGGCTCTGTACCCACTGTTGTGGCCTGGCCAGCGCAAGACCCTGCACCTCTTTGCACCTCAGCTTCTGTGCTTGGACTTGGGAACAGGCGGTCCCACATCCTTACAGCCTTGTCTGGAGTCCAGATCACTCCACCCAACCGCTTGCCTGTGGGAGGTGTGGGAATGGCAGCTGTTCTCACTGTGGGGCTTGGGTCTGGTGCAGAGGCTGTGATTTTGGCTCCTGGTTCCTGAGAACTGTGGAGAGTGGCTGGAAAGCAGAGGGCATTCTCTTGAGCTGGCTAAGATCCCAGCCCAAGGAACCCCAGTGGTCTGCATTCTTAAATTCACCATCCCATGTACGGGGCTACTCCGGAGAGGCTTCTGTGCTCTGAGCGGGGCTGCAGACCCTGAATGCAGGCCTTAGGAGTGCTTAGAGGAGCTATGGCCTTGGGGGAGAGCTGTGTGTTCTGGGGGCTTAGGCAGCACCGGAGCTGGTCTTGGCTGGGGGTTGGGATGACAGGAGGGTCTGGGCCTTTGGCTGGGGTCTGTGCAGTTCCTTCATTATATGCTGTGTGCAGTGTATGCTTGTGTGCACATGTGTGTGCAATCACTCTATGAATGACATGAGGTGGGTGCTCTGTACTGAGGCTTTTGCAAGGGGCAACAGGACATCCCCTGGGGGCTGCAGAATTTGCTTATAGGAATAAAGTTCATTTTTTCCTCTGTATGAGTCTTACTACTGCTGGTGTCTTCATGACTCTTAAGTGTGTTTGATATTGCAAACTAAAAATCATAGTTTCAGCGCGGTTAAATAACGAACCACGAGCCAAAAATTTGGAAGTGGGCTGAGCTCCCATGTACATAGAACAAGGACCTGGTTCCAGTACTACTTGTCAGCCCCATGTGTGAAACTTGGGCTCCTGTTGCCTCTGCATTTAACCAGAGCCCTGTGTGGAACGCACACTGTGTCTCTTGATTAACCGATTGCACTGTGTCTAATTCACATCACAGGGTACACACTACAGGAAGAAAGACTGTCTGTTTGCAGGGCTGCCAAGATGAGAGGGAAGAAGGGCCTGACCCTGCCTAGGGAAGTTAGAGAGGATTCCAGACGGAGAGGACTCAGGGTGGAGTGTGAAGGGCACGTGGGGTGCGGGGAGTTCCTGAGGTATCTGGCTTTTGGAGAAGTGTTATCTGGAGCGTCCTGGATGTAGCCATGGGAGATGGAGAAGGTTCTCTGGTAAAGGTTGAGGAGTCTGTGTTCGCTCCTGCAGAGTGGCTTTCTGACTGTGTGTCTTGAGATGTTAACTCCAAATGGCGTGCTTGGGTGGGCAGTCAACAGGGCCTTGGTGGTTTGGTGGCCTGTGAAGTGCTGCCTACTGCACTGCACACCCTGGAGGTGGTGGTGTTAATGCAACGAACAAACCTTTGAACATTTTAAGAAGAAAAGAAGAGAGTTTTATTTGAGCCCAAGTTAGGACAGCTTCATAGGATACACAATCCTCACAAAGAAAAGATGCTCAGAAGAAGCAACATTTGGAGCAGGGTTGTGTACATTTTTTACATAAAGAGTTACAAATCATCAAGACAAGGGACATTCCAGAAAGCTACAGAGGTTATCTTCTGTTTTAGTATGCGCAAGGCTATAGGACTTTAATCTTATGGGAACCTGGTCTCCCATCCAAGTACTAACACTTGCCATCAGGGAAATACAAATCAAAACCACAATGAGATACCACCTCACACCAGTGAGAATGGGGAACATTAACAAGGCAGGAAACCACAAACGTTGGAGAGGATGTGGAGAAAGGGGAACCCTCCTACACTGTTGGTGGGAATGTGAACTGGTGCAGCCACTCTGGAAAACTGTGTGGAGGTTCCTCAAAGAGTTAAAAATAGACCTGCCCTATGACCCAGCAATTGCACTGTTGGGGATTTACCCCAAAGATACAGATGCAGTGAAACGCCGGGACACCTGCACCCGATGTTTCTAGCAGCAATGTCCACAGCAGCCAAACTGTGGAAGGAGCCTCGGTGTCCATCGAAAGATGAATGGATAAAGAAGATGTGGTCTATGTATACAATGGAATATTCCTCAGCCATTAGAAACGACAAACACCCACCATTTGCTTCGATGTGGATGGAACTGGAGGGTATTATGCTGAGTGAAATAAGTCAGTCGAAGGACAAACATTATATGGTCTCATTCATTTGGCGAATATAAATAATAGCGAAAGGGAATAAAGGGAAAGGAGAGAAAATGAGGGAAAATATCAGTGAGGGTGACAGAACATGAGAGACACTTAAATCTGGGAAATGAACAAGGGGTGGTGGCAAGGGACGTGGGCAGGGGGATGGGGTGACTGGGTGATGGGCACTGAGGGGGGCACTTGATGGGATGAGCACTGGGTGTTATGCTATATGTTGGCAAATTGAACTCCAATAAAAAAATATATACCAAAAAAAAAAAAAAAAAAAGAATCTTATGGGAACCTGGGAAGTTTCTTTCTTTTCCTTATCTCGTGTTCAGAATGCTTCTATGTGATTGGTTGGTTGGTTATTTGTTTAATGAAGCAGACATACAATGTGTGCTCAGAGCAGAAAATAGAAGACATGCTCTGAGTTGGGCCCAGTCATTTTGACCTTGGTAAATGTTAAAGTATAGCTTCCCTGGGAGTCCAGGGACAAGGCCCCAAAACGTTAAAGGTTGAAAATTTCCTTTACCAGTGGCACATGGGGACAGTCAAGAGGCTCTGGGAGGTCCTGAAAAATGTCCCTCAGACACAGGGCTGCTAAGCCACTTTTATTTTGTAATTTGTATTAATGTATTAATGAAATGGGTTTTGGGGAACATACTCTGGGAAATATCATGCAGGCAGAGAGGAGCCATTGAACCGTTCCTTGTTTCTTGGTTGCTCCTCTGGCTGGTTTCTGGCCCTGTGAAGGATCAGATGCCTGATGTTGGTGAGCTGGGCCGACTCAGGGCAACCCCGTGGCCCTGGGCTCCTACAGTGAGATCCTCTGAGGACCAGCAGTGCTTGGGGCCAGGTGCACGTGAGGTCATTGTGGCCACAATGTCTTGCTTGAGGCCTTCTCATGGAAGCTCCTGATCTGTAATTTCTGAACCAGAAAACAAAGTGGGGAATAGGGGAAAAATAAAACTTGAAATGTATCAAGTCAAGATTTTTTTAAGCCCCATGAAACCTGAACCTACCCTGGAGGATTTGGGGCCACTTGGGGCCCCTGGGGAGGAGTTAAGTCCAGTGGGCTGTCTGCCCTGTGTGCCCTCCTCTTTCGAAGCTCCCTAAGCTCTCTTTGAGGGTGACCAGTCAAGGGTGGCCAGACTTGCTGGGGCAATATGAGCTCAAAGCAAAACCCAAGGAAGCAATGATGAATCTCAGATGGCTAACAAGCAGAAGAAAAGCTGCTCACCTGGCCAGGACTAAGATAGACAGGAAGGTCCTGCTTCCTGCCCGATCATACTGGAGGATAGGTCAGATAATGGCAGGTGTTTGCTAAGATGTGGGGAAGTGGGTCTCCTGTGTTCTGCTGGTGCAAGAGCAATCTTAGACTGTGTATGGCGTGGGACCAATGGTCCCACACCCAGATCATTTCTGAGAGACCTGCTTACAGTGGGGGGAGTAGGTGAGTGAACTGCAGCAGTGCCATGGGCACCATCCAGCAGTGGGTGCCATGGCTGGGTATAGGTAAGCCCCTCAAGTGGTCTGAGAATGGGAGCTAAGCACAAAAGTCAAGGGCAGGAATGAAATTTGCAGTATAATTTCATTTGTGTAAATTACAATGCAAACACTCAAAAGATGGATTCAAGGAAGCCTCCATCTTCCAGAAAATCTATTCACATAAGGCAGTAGATGCCTTTAGCAGGAAGGAGGATGGAGGGTGGTGTTGAGGACAAAGGAAAATACAGGTAAACACCAAAGTGTTATCTTAGCCTGGGTTCCCTAGGAAGCAGAGCCTTGCAGCAAGGATTAAATACTAATGCTTTACCAGGGTGAATGAATGGGAAAGCCAAAGGTGAGCCTGGGCAGAGGTCCCGCCATGTGGGGTGACATTGCTGGCCTTTGGCAGGACCTCATCTGTGGGTCTGGATGTGACAGGAGGAGCCAGGAACTCTGGGAGCATGACCTATTGGCTGCAAGCATTGGAACTGCAGTGTGGTTGGGTGCGCTGGTGGCTAAGGGGACAGGAGGTTGAAGGATAGGAGAACAAGAGGTAAGAGACTGAGAAGATGCTCAGGAGGAGGCAGTCACCTGATGACAGAGCAGTGCCATAGGCTTGTGGGCTGAGTAGGAGCAGCCTGAATCTCCTTGTCAGAATACATACATGTGTTACTTAGATTTAAGTAGACCTGGGTCTGAATGCTTGAGCAAATTACGTGCCTGGCTAACCTGGGTTTCCATGTTGACAGAGTGGATATAGTGAAACCGTTACTTCATGAGAGTTTTGTGAATATAAAGTGCCCAGCATACTTGGCATTCAGCAAACATACACTGTGTTACTACCTGGGATAAGCAGGTCTGCTGGGTGGCACTCAGCTGCTCAGTCACCTGTCTGAAGCAGGACTGTCACATTTCCCATCTGGCAGGATCTCTTTCACATTGTAACAGTCTGGGATCTGCAGCAAGGGTGCCCTTCCTCCAGGGAGAAAACCCACCAGAGCAGTCTCCCCTTCATAATCAAGCACATGATTTATTTCTCTCCTAGGTTTCTGTGTTTTGACACCTGGTTACATCCAGCTTCACACTCAGAGTTCTCTGTGTACTGAGCACTAATTATTTCATGCATCCTGAAATAGAGACAACTAAATGCCACTTACTGCATTAATTGGGATTCGTTTTACTCCTGGGACCCTTGTTCTGTACAAAGATTTTAGGCTGTGTTTATTCATTAATTCAGCCATCTAGTCATTAGAGTCATTAGGCAATTTTTGAGAGTTTATTACACACCGGGCATGTTGTGGGCACTTTGTTCTAGAAGTAAGACCCTGGCTCCTGGTCTTTGGCACTACCTCATCTGTGGGTGTCACCAGGGCCTGCGGGCATGGAGGGCAGATAGGTGGCACCCACTGGGATGACCCCTTGGGAGGGCCTGAGGGAGCAGACGAAGTGCTAAGGGCCTTGGGAGGCCACTGCTCCTCGAGAGCCAGCTGGCCTGAGTTATAAAGCATGGGTGGGATTTCTCAAGGTGGCAAAGTGGGGGCTTGCTTGGTGGTGTGGGCTGATGAGGTGCTTGGATTTGAAGCGAAGCGTCTCTAGGGTGAAAGAGATAGCAGGAGGTGAAATTGGGGCCAGATGAGGTAGGCTCTGAATGCCAGCCCCTGGTATCGTTCTGTTGGATATCAAGCAGCAGTGGGCAGGCTGGGAGGTGGAATGGGGTATAGGGTGGCAAACCTGGGGGTGGGGAGACTGATGGGAGGCAGTGATCACAGATTGTACCAGGTCTAAGGAGCGCCTGGCTATGTACATGTATTAGATGTCCCTGAATGATCACTGCAGGGATACCCCGGCACTTGGCACCTTGAAGGGCCATTCTCACTGAGGGCAGTTTGTTCATTGTGGGAATCTGGCTTTGCTGCTGTTGTAGTGTTCAGAAGGATGACATTTGCTTATGTAAATCTAGCTTTTTGGCTTGCAAAATCTGATCTCCTTTTATTTTAAAGAATATGCTTATTTTATAAAACAGGACAGATTTTATGTGTTAATGCAGTATATTCAAAATATAGCATAAGGTTTCTTTTTTTTTTTAAAGATTTTATTTATTTATTTATGAGAGACACAGAAAGAGAGAGAGAGAGAGAGGCAGAGACACAGGCAGAGGGAGAAGCAGGCTCCATGCAGGAAGCCTGACGTGGGACTTGATCCCGGGTATCCAGGATTAGACCCCAGGTTAAAGGTGGCGCTAAACCGCTGAGCCCCCCAGACTGCCCTAGCATAAAGTTTCTAAACAGAAACTACATGAATTGCTACTGTGGGCTGGGGGTTTTGATGGAAGTGTTGTGATCCTCTGCAAAGATGTGTGCATTTTGGCTTGTCCTCCAAACAAGTGATCCCTCCTGCCCAAGAGATGAAGCCAGGCAGGAGCTTTGGTGCAGAAGCTGAGAGAGACAGAGTGAGAGACCCTATATGGAGAACGAAGACTACATGTCCAGTGTGGATGAACAAGTGTGCTGGAACTGGCTTGCAGGTGGCCTATGCAGGGGTCTCCCTGGACAGCCCTGCACATCTGCTCTGGTTTTCCAATCTAGAGAGAAGGTTTGGTGCCAATAGCCCACCCTTCGTTTTTATAGAACATTCGTAACTGCATATTGGATATGTAAGATTCATGCAATTCTGGTACTTTTTTGTTACCTATGGATGTTAGATACTGGGGGGCCTTGGAGGGATCTAAGCAATAGTAGTGCCGAGGAGACTGAGGCAGCAGATTCACTGGGGATTTCCTAGTGCTCCCAACTACATATTGTGTATCATAAAGTAAGGCAGTGGGTGAGATGAGCACATGGGTCCTCAGGACAAGAAATTTTGGGTCATCCCTCTCAACAAGGGCCCTACTGCTGGTAGTGGTTGTGTTGGTGACAGGAGGGGATGGGCAGTGAGCATCTGAACTCCTCAGTGCTGAGCACAGGCACCATGTCTCCTCCCACAATGCTGATGGGCAGCAGGAAATCAAGAGTATGTTCTGAGATTCTGCATGTCAGACTCTTGTCTAGCCCTGGCCCAGTATTGGCTCCTGGACTTCAGAGAAGCCATCGCTCCTGATGGGGTAGGGGTGGTCAGAGGCTGCAGCATGCCAGGGATTTCCAGAGCATGGTAAAGGAAGCCAACCCTTAGATAAACCAAATGATAAGAATTGGTGTCTTGAAGTAAACATTGGGCATTGAGCATTGAGTGAGCTTGAGAATTATTTGCAAATTGTTACAAGGGCTTGCTGAGATCACACACCTCAGCACAGGCCAAGAACTGCAAGGGACTGGAGAGAATCCAGAGAATTCGGTATGAAAGGAATGCAGACTGGCCACATGGTTCTAGATGCTGGTTTTAGAATCTTTGCCTACCCTTCATTGTTGCTGCCATTGATGTAGGTCAACTGTTCACAGATCTCCTCAGGTAGTACGTCTCCAAGCAATGCTGATTAATGATTAATGCAGTTCCCTTGGTAAACTGCACTAGTCCTAAATTAAAAAGCCCTCTAGATGGATAGCTGTTTACCCATAGTCAAGATTATGGCTTGGGGCGCTACTTGCATGGGGCATTACTCTGTCATGCATGGAAACCACATACTCTCTCAAAGCATGGAGATCTGTTTGTGAGAAAGTCTTGTAGTTAGAAAGGGCACTGTGTGGCCAGCCAAGCATTGCTTTTGTGCTCAGTCATTCAGGAGCTAAGGCCTCTTGGGTAGGTCAGTGCCCCTCTCTGTGTGGCTATTCACTCACCCATGAAATGGAAGCTTAAAAGTGGACCCCAGTGGACTCAGTGAGCTGTATGGTCCTTGCAATGTGCCTACTGGGTGGTGGGGATCATGTCCTGGTTTGGGTCTAGCTCAGGTGTTTGGGACGCATTTTTTTTTTTTAAAGATTTTATTTACTTATTTTAGATAGAGAAAGAGAGAGAGAGAGAGAGAGAGAGAGAGAGAGAGAGAGAGAATGCATGGGGGAAGGGCAGAGGGAGAAAGAGAGAGAATCTCAAGCACCAATGTAGGGCTTGATCTCACAATCCCAAGACCATGACCCGGCCCAAAATCAAAGAGTTAGATGCTTACTGACTGAGTTACCCAGGTGCCCCAGGGGCTTAGGAAACTCTTAGCATATCCAAATCACCTGCTGGCTCTCTCTGGTTGGGGCTTGTGTGGGAGAGAGCATCCACGTCTATTTTCGTGGAGGGACTCAGGTCTTTGGCTGACAATAGAGGACTGTGGGCAGTTCTGTGTACTCTGGGATGTATGTCTTGTGGCCTTGTCGTCTATTAGAAGTAGAACAACTGGCTTGGCTCAGGCATTTAGACTCCAAACCTAGTGCTCTTTTTGTAGAATTCCAGGGCCTACCCCCAGGGAGAAGTGAGGTCTCTGTGTAAATCAGTGAAGAAGACAAGCCTTAGAGCAGCGTCTAAGTGAGGCATGCCTTGCAGGGTCAGTGCTGAGAGCTCTTGGGTTCTGGTTCATCATTTAATTCACAACTGACATTTGGGAAATGGCTGGTGGGCCTGTGTTTGCTACAATTCCAGTATGATTGAGTGTCATTTTCTATGCCTCCTGACACAAGGTCTGGTGCACAGGTGGTGCGGATAGAACTCCCCTGGAAGGGTGCTGTAATGGCCAGTGTAGATGGTGGCAGATTATGCATCTTAAAATGTGATTGCAAAATCAATAAGCCAATTACAGTGGTTAAATCTTCACTTTTTCAGAGCTGCTTGTGGAGCTGAGCTGCTTGCTGTTGCATTAGGTGGCTGTGCAGCCCAGACTGCAGGGCTGGAGGGGTGGGGAAGGCTGCATGGGAGCCTTCTTGCTCTCCTTGGAGCCCTGCCCTCACTCTCTGGTCTCCTCAGTAGAAAAAGCAGTTGCTTAAAAATTGTTTTACATTTAGGCATTGGAGATGGGGGTGGAAGGTAAGGAATATTTTTTGAGCTCCTATGGTAACTTCACATATCACCATTGCATCTTAACAACCCTTTGAATCAAACGTTGACATCATCATTTCACACAGAAGGCCTATCTGTTTTCCTTGCTACAGAGCAAACCTGCTCCATTAAAAGAAAGTCCCACTATCCTTTTAGCCCACAGTTCTACTGGGTAGTTCCTTCAGGCTGGGCTGGGCCAGACTGATGCTGGTGGGTTGACTGGGGGCCTGTTGGTCCTGAGTGGCCTCATTTCCAAGTCTGGAGGTCAGCTGGTGATTGGCTGAGGTGTGGGGGGATAGTACCTCTCACCATGGCAGGGGAGCCTGAGTGTGTTCCCATGTCAGTAGAGGGTTCTGACAGCAGCAATGATGGAAGCTGAAAGGTCTTTTTAGATCTAGACTCAGGGTGGACACAATGTCACTTCTGTCACTGGCTGTTGGTCAAAGCAAATGACTGGGCAGCTCAGAATGACAGGAGGGGCTGCCAAGGATGGTGGCCATTTTGGTGACCCACCACAGGGAGAAACTGAGGCTTGGAGACTTGAAACCTCCTTCCCAAGCCATGCAGTGGAATGGGAACCCAGGCTATGCTTTCCTGATACTGCATGTGGTGTGCAGCCTGGGCAGGAAAGTGTCACTCTTGAAAATAGAGCAATGCTCAACTCAGATAAATGAGTCTGTACTGTGGAATTTGAGGCAGCAGTAGCTGATGGTGGGTGGGAGTTTGCTGATAGAGGGTGAGTATTTAAATTTCTGAGTATGGAGAGCATCCAGTGTTGTATGGGCTGTTGAGTCCTCCTTGGTGGTGACCCTTGTGGATCCCTGAGTAGAGGGCTTCT
Organism: Canis lupus dingo; assembly: GCF_003254725.2. Classification (NCBI taxonomy): domain Eukaryota; kingdom Metazoa; phylum Chordata; class Mammalia; order Carnivora; family Canidae; genus Canis; species Canis lupus. The sequence goes on along the minus strand of NC_064261.1, from coordinate 23,099,327 downwards.
GTATGTTCTCTGTACCCCACCACCCCTCTCTATCCCCTGCCGCCAAGCCTCATTTGTGGTGTGAGAAGCATGTGTGTGAGTGTGTACCTTCTGTCAGAAGGAATGCTTCATCTTTTTGGGAGTAATGAAGTTTAAAAAGACAAATTCATATCAAATACATTTTTGTTTGCAATGTTCACAGCTGGTATTTACTTTCATATTTTGAAATAATATGCTGATCCTGCTATTTCTTGATTAATTGATTTTAAACATTGTCTATTAATTGCAACGGAAGATGGTGATTTAGTTTTGCACACACGTCTTGCGTTGGCCCTTCCTCCATCTTCTGATGTACTTTTTATCACAACTTTTGGTTAAATCAATAGTCAGTGTTTCTGTTCCTATGATAATACATTTTGCTTACTGCCAAATGAAGTAGAGTATGGATGTATTACATGCATGTTTCCTCTTTATTTGGTTTTCTATGTACGTATATTTATTTCTCCTAAATATTTTTTACCAGATCATTTCTATATGAACCAATATTATATCAAAAGAGTCAAACTGACATTATATCAATTTCTTTTTTCCCCAGACCCTCCCATGTGGGGTTTCTGGTTCTTGGTTGTTCTCAAGATTCCTGAGCAGCCTGTCATCCCAGGGCTTCCCTTTGCAGCACACTCTTGATGGACTGCTAGGGTTCATGGCTCCCTTTCCTGCTTCATACCATCATTTTGCTGAAGCATGCTCCCTAGTGGCTCCCTAAGTTATGAGAAGTAAATTTTTAGGGTCTCTGTATGTCTGAAAATATTTGACCCAAGCACGATTTGAATGAAGATGATTCATTAAGAAGATACTCCCAGGTGAAAGTGAGAAGGGGTGGGGAAAGCAGGGCAGAGAGGAGGAAGCCAGGCCAATTGCGATTTCATGGGGAGTGCCCGACTCAGCCCTACCAGGGAACCCTGGGATGGATACTATCCTGCAGAATTTGTCCTGCGGAAGGCAGGGGCCTGGTGTAGGGGAACTTTAGCTCCTGGCACTCTATTTGGGCCCAAGGGTCATCACCTGGAGCCCACTGGAGCCTACCCAGCACACAGCAGCTGGTGGCATAGGCTGGAAGAGGCCAGCGGGGGAACAGGAACGTCACCAGGGCAGCTTGACAGCTGTGTTGTCAGAATTCAACATTCAATGCAGGAAACGGAAATCATTATAGGTGTTCACACCATTTTTAGAAAGGCTAAAGAAACGATTTCTAGGTGGCCCCTCATGGGAGGATTTTCAGAACAATACAAAACTGCCCACCAGCGAGCTATACCCACCAACCCCACCCCCCAGCCCTGTTCCGCCCCGAGGTAGTCTTTGGTCCCCTGTAAGCCGGAGCATAGACCTCAATTCTTCCATGCAGGCCGAGTCCTACAGAAAGAAGCCATCTCTACCACTGCCATAGCTTGGTGTCATATGAAGAAAACAGCAAGAAGGAATCTGGGGACCTGTTAAAGGAAAGTGACCCCTTCTTAACCAGGATTGACTGCTAGAAGTTTCATGAAAACTGCCTCCCCCTAACACAGAACCCAATTTATATCCAGGAGAGTGGCTGTGAGCAAGTCCGGGAAATAGTTTTATCTATCTAATCTTTACAAATAGGAGGAGGGTAAACTGGAGGTTTAGAAAGCAGTACAAATATCATACAACTGGATATACAATTCTAGATTAAACAATTTTTCTGAGAATTTCGAAGGCATTGCTCCATCATGTTCTAATTTATGGTTTCACTGTTGAAAAGTCTAATGCCATTCTCATTCCTTTCTTTCTTTTTTTTTTATAATATTTTTTAAAATTTATTTATGACAGTCACACAGAGAGAGAGAGGCAGAGACACAGGCAGAGGGAGAAGCAGGCCCCATGCACCGGGAGCCCGACGTGGGACTCGATCCCGGGTCTCCAGGATCGCGCCCTGAGCCAAAGGCAGGCGCCAAACCGCTGCGCCACCCAGGGATCCCTCTCATTCCTTTCTAAGCGACTTTCTTTCTTTCTCCTTCCCTCTGGAAGCTTTGAGGATCTCTTCTTTCTGCCTGGCATTCTAAGATATTATAATGATGTAGTTGGTATGAGTTGTTTTTCTTGCATTTTGCTGGATGCTCAGTGGACCCCTTCAATCCGAGTCTTATGACCTGTGCTATGGACTAAAATTTGTGTCCCCCTCTTTCCAAATTTACATGTTGAAACCTACTCCCCAGTGGGACGGTGGGGCCTTTGGGAGGTGCTTTGATCACAAAAGGGAGTAAGATCCTTATAGAAGAGGCCCCAGAGAGCTCCGTCACCCCTCCACCATGTGGGGACACAGTGAGACAGAAGATGGATAGCAGTGAATCAGGAAGAGGGCCCTCATCAGACCCAGAATCTGCCTGTGCCGGGATCTTGGACTCAGCCTCCAGCACTGTAAGGATAAGTGTTTGCTGTTCATGATATTTTTCTTACAGCCTCCTGAACAGACTAACATGACCTGTAAAATATTTAGTATCATTTCTTGATAATTTCCCTCTGTAACTTTTTCATTCTTTCGGGATCATATATTAGTCAGGTTGAAGATTTTCTGAATTGACCTTTTCAGTTTCTTGTCTTTTCTCTTCTGCTTTCTATCTCTTTCTGCTCTAGTTTTTCTCTTCTTTTCCTACTTATTTCAGCCATTATTATTTGAATTCCAAGAGTTTTTCGTGCATCTGTTACTTTTCCCACAGAACTCTATTCTTGTTCTGTGCCTGCAAGATCTTTCTGATTTAATTTTTTCCTCCCCTTTTTTTTTCTATTTTGGTTTCATTTTTTCTCTGTTAGAAGATTGCCTCAAATGTTTGGTGATTGCTGGCTGCCAATTCATATTTAACAATGAAGCACTCAAAGAGAGTGAGGAGCCCTTGGGGCATGGGGGTACCAGTCAATCAGAGGCTTTGCTGTATGAGAGCAGGTGGCAATGCGACCTTATCACTGGGGATCCCCGACATTAGGACTTGGTGTCTGCACAATAATCCTTCTATGTCCTCTCTCTGGGTGCAAGCCAGGAGTGGGCTGTGTGGTGGTGGTTCTGCTGCTGAAGTTCAGACTTTCTCTCATCCTCTGTTTCCCTTCTGCATCTCACACCCACCCTCTGTTGTGTCTAGGTCCCCCAGGCTGGAGCCTTCTGGGTTAATTTCTCCCAAAACAAATCTTTGGTGTCCCGAGTCACGGGCTTTAAGAAGTGATGGAAAGCCCCAAGTTTCTGGGACCATTGGACATTCATCACCTTTCACCAGTCCTGGGATTTTTCCCCCCTAGGCCAATTGTGTCTATTGCCTGGCAGAATTGTTGATGGTGGCCCTCCCAAGTTGTCCCATTTGGGATAATAAATGTTGTGGCCCCCACCCCATGCTTCCTTCGAGCCTTCAGGTGTGCCCTGGGTGTTCCTATCCTGGGCCCTGTGGGGGGTGTTTGGTGTCAGCCAACTACTTTCCCTGTGCACTGCCTCTGCGCTTCACCGAGGGCAGCTTCCTGGGTCCTCTTGGGCCAGTTACCCTCTCCAGCTTTTTTCTAGATTCTAAAATGTTCTGCAGTTTTGCAGGTGCTGCTGTCCCCCTCCCTCATTTTTCCAGTCCTTATGGATTTATATATTAAAAAAATTCATTGATGTCATTTTAACAGAGCATTGTGAGGGACAGCTGATGACAGGTATGATCAGACTTCCACGTTCACCTGCAGTCTGGAGGGGACACGAGGGAAACGCAGAGCCATTAGGAAGAAACGTGGCTGCCACACCTCCTGGGTAAGCTCTTCCCTGCCTCTCTGTGGCAGCTCACAGATTTGATGTTTAATTATTTTACACATGGGGATTGCTGGATCTCTGTACATTTGTAGTGTACCAGATGCTTGTTGGTGTCTTGCAGGGCCTGGCATTGGGCTGAGGATGGGGTAAGACATAGATAACCTGCCCACCTAGGCTTACACTGTTGAGAGGACAGATCTTGGGTATAATGGGTGCCAGGGCAGGTTGTGCACTGGGTCAAGGGGAGGGCTATCTAAGAGCCTGCTAGGTATCTTTGGTCACTGGGGCCAGACAGGAATAGAGGTGTGAGGTGTAGTGGGTGCTTCAGCAGCATGGTATTTGAAGCTTTGTAAAGGATAAAGTGTAAAGAAAGTGCAAAGAAGCTTTGCAAAGCAGGCAAGCCCTCCCTTCCTTTTTCTCCCCCGCCTGCTGCAGTCTGCAGAGACACCATGAGGGCCTCTTTCTGCCTCCTTAGAAAAACCTGCAGCAGCATTGGGCGAACTCATCACGGCCAATTCTAGTTCACATGGTCCTAGAGCATAATGAGGATTTTCTTTCATTGGGTCAGATTTGCATAAGTTGTAACAAGAACATGTCAGTGGATACTGTCTCTCCCCAGTGTCTAATAAAGCAGAATTCAATTCAAGGTAGATCCTTCTCTGCCCCACCAGACCAAGTGCGATTCAATTTAATTCACCTGAGATTAATTCCTTGTGCATTCATTGCACATCCTCCCTCTATTAGTTTTCTATGCTATGTAACAATTACCACTGCCTTTGAAGCTATATTAGTTCCCAGCTCTGTAAGTCAGAAGTTCAGCATGCTGTGTCTGTGTTCTCTGCTCAGGGAATCTCAAGGCTGAAACAGAAGGTTTGGCCAGGCTGAGTTTTCTTCTGAAGGCTCTGGGGGAGAAATTGCTTTCTTGCTCATTCTTTTTTTTATGACATAGAAAAATTATATATATTTAAGGTGTACAAAATGATGGTTTGATATATGTGTACATTGTGAAATGATCACCACAATCAAGTTAACACATCTATCAGTTCATATAGTCACCATTTGTGTGTGTGTGTGTGTGTGTGTGCATGTGGTTAGGTTTGAGATCTATCCTCTTAGCACATTTCAAGTACACAACACGGTATTGTTGACTATGGGCACAATGCTCTACTTTATTTTTTAATTTTTAAAAAGATTTTATTGATTTATTCATGAGACACACACACACACACACACACACACAGAGGCAGAGACACAGGCAGAGGGAGAAGCAGGCTCCATGCAGGGAGCCCGATGTGGGGCTCAATCCTGGGACCCCGAGGTCACGACCTGAGCCAAAGGCAGATGCTCAACCCCTGAGCCACCAGGGTGTCCCACCATGCTGTATTTTAGATCTCCAGAATGTATTCATCCTGCGTAACTTCAGTTTTGTACCCTTGACCAGCATATCTCTATTCCCCTCGGTCCCCAGCCCCTGACAACCTCCATTTTACTCTGTGTCTGTAAGTTTGACTATTTTAGATTCCACATCTAAGTGAGACAATGCAGTATTTGTCTTTCTGTGTCTGGCTTATTTTGCTTAGTGTAATGTCTTCCAGCTGCCTCTGTGTTGTAGCAAAGGGGAGGATTTCCTTCTTTTTAAAGGCTGAGTAATATTCCGTTGTATATGTGTACCTCATTTTCCTTATCCATTTATCTAAGGAACATTAGGCTGTTTCCATGTCTTAGTTATTGTGAATAGTGCTGCAGTGAACATAGGAGTGGAGGTATCTTTTGAAATCCTGATTTCAACTTCTTTGGGCACATACCCACAAGTGGGGCTGCTGGGCCATATGATAGTTCATACCATTTTCCATAATGGCTGTATGGATTTATATTTCCCATCACCAGTGCACAAACTTTCCCTTTTCCCCACCTCCTCACCAACACTCAAATCTGGACCTTTTGAAAACGGCCACTGTAGCAGGTGTGAGCTGAAAGCTCCCTGTGGTGTGATGGGGCACTTCCCTAATGATGAGTGATGTTGAGCACCCTCTCACATACTTGCTGGCCATCTGATGTCTCCTTTACAGAAGTGTCTAGTTAGGGTGTCTTTGCTTGCTCATTTATTTTGTTCGCAGAATTCAGCTCCTTGCGGTAGTAGGACTAAAGTGTCCTGCTGCTGTCCCCTGGGGACTGCTCCTAGCTTCTAAAGGCTGCCTGTACTCTTTGCCATGTGCCCCACTCTCTTTTCAAGCCAGCAAAGGTGCATGAAATCCTTCCTATGCTTGGAACCTTCAACTTCCTCTGCTTTTACCAGCTAGAGAAAGCTCTCTGCTTCTACAGGGCTCATGTGATTAGGTTAGACCCTAATAATTTCCCAATCTTGAAGTCAGTTGTGCTAAGTAACATACCCTAATCCCAGAAGTAACCCCCAGAGGGTATGTACGCACCAGGCTCCCTATGGGAAGGGTCTCTTCACAGCTGCACTCTGTCCTGGGACACGAGGCTGATACACACAGATGAACTCAGTCTGGGTGTGGAGAATGTCAGGAGAGACATGCTCTGCTCCTGTCACTGTCACTGTCACTAACTAGCTGCCTCTCCCTGGGGCTCAGTTTGTAAGTGGTGATATTGGGATTGACTGATGGGCTTTTATCTCGGATGCCAACTCTGGCTGGTTGGCAGTGCTGCTTGAGATGTTTCTTAAGGCCTGTGAAGTTAACCTTAGTGGGGAAGAGGATGGTGATTGGTGTCTGTCAAGGATACTCGACGGGCCCTCCTGCCATCTCTACACCCTTCCAGCTCTTTGTTCAGCATATATTTACGGACGCTCACTTTCCACAGCATTTCAGCCTGCTGTTGAGTTCACATTGAGTCATTAGGGAGGTTTTTTTTGTGTGTGGGGAATAACAGGAACTCAAGACTGGGGCACTAGAGGGTAAATGGAAGGCATGAGCCTGTGTGAAACCTCTGAGCAAGAGGGACTCTTCTGGAGATTAAAACTTCATCCTGTTTTTTTGTTTTGTTTCATTTTTTTTCTGAAACAGAAACTGCATTGAACTATTGAACTGGGCAAAAGCATATGACTGAACACAGAGCTGCTGCACCCACATTCTTGATAAAAATTGGGCACTCCGCAAAAAATATTTTCCTAGTAATAGTCATAATGTACTCAGATTTTGTACGTTGTAAGATATAATTATATCTTCCAGTCAGAATTTTTGGAAGACAACTTGTGCAAGTTTCTGGAGACTTCTGTAATTTGCTAATAAAGATACCAGGCTTTTACTCCTCAACGGGGACACAGTTTGGGTTGCTACCTAAATCTACATTTCCCGAATTGCAATTCTAAGCCCCCAGGTAAATGCTTTTGTTTTATTTTGGTACATCCTCTTTTCTCCACCAACAAAGGGAAGGAAGAAAATTGACATTCTGCCGATTATGCCTTGATGCCTGCTGCGTGGGTGGTCTGTGCCACCATGGGGTGGTCTTCCTCTGCTGGGTGGGTGCTATGTCCCCCCTTAATAAGTAAGAAACCCGAGGCCCAAAGAATTCATGTCACTTACCTGGGACATACAGGAGGCCAGACACATAGTACAAACCATTGCCCTTCTGATGGAATTAAGCCGTGGGCTGCTGGATTGAGAGCCCAGGAGAGCAAGAGGAAGCCCCTCATGCCCCGGCCTCCCCCAGCCTCCTGCCCTGACAGTCATTTTCCTGCTAACTTGGTCATCCCACCTCAGGGAGCATGTGGCCTGGATGCAGCGATAAAACATCCTCATCGCACCAAGGAAATTGAGAGCAGAGGGTCAGGGGCTGGTTGCTTCTGGGTTTGATTCCTAATCACTTTTTAAATCCCTGGTGCCATGAAATAAACATGATTAAGTTTGGGGGCTGGATTCTGAAACCTTGTGAAGAGGAGAGGCCTGAGCAGCCTTCGGACAGCTAATTTGATCAGAGGTTGCGATTTCTTCTTTTTGCCTCCATGTCCAGGGCAGATAAAATGGAAGGAGGGCAGAGATGCTTAATTAACCCTGTAATTCTTGCATGGACTAATTAGCATATAGATGAGGGTGGCACTCCAAGTCTGTCTCTGAGCTGTCTCCTGTCTGTGTGAGGAGCGCTCAGCCAGCCCCACATTACCCAGTCCCCTGTCCTTCCCACATTCTGCCTGAAAGAGGCCCAGGACAGTGGGGTGGTAAAGGGGGATTGGAGGCCTCTTATGGACCTAGGAATTTTTTTTTGGACCTAGGAATTTTTAATACAATCTCTCAATCAGTGCTTGAGGACAATATTACCAGGGCTGCTTGGGCTTCTGATTATTTTGGCCTGGTTCTGGCATTCTGGACAGTCTGGAATCCACTCCCACCCTCCCTGGGGTCTCTGCCCCCTGACTCTGTCTTCTTCGGCTGAGCATGGAGCCTGGCTGTGGCAGTTGCCCAGAGGAGTGGTTGGACTCAATCATCTGTCATGTCTTTCCTGGAGGTGGCTCAGTTACCTCTCCTTTCCTTTGTCCAGTTGCTGGGTTCAAGGCTTGGGGCATCTCAGAAGCCCTCCTGGAATTTCCTCTGGGGACTTCCTGTTCCATCCACCCCACCAACAAGGAGGCTCTGGGCATGGACAAGCATGGCTGTTCATGTAGTGGGGGGTTGAGGGTTCCAGCCAGGAGTCTAGCAAAGGTGCTATGTGGCCCAACATGTTGGGGAGGGGGTGGCAGAGCAGAGGAGGAACCATGGGTGAGCCCCTTTGGCACCCTACCCTTCCTGTGTCACAACCTTGAGCATCTGCCCCTGAAGCTCTCCAGCTCTCCCCTGCCTTCCTCCCCACCCTGCGGCTCCTGGAAGTCTGCCTGCTGTAGCATGTGGGGCTGGGGTTTTGAAGAATGAAAACATTTGTTTAACAAAATCCAGATTTGAATTTGATCTGGGTTGAGCATGTGTCCTGATGCACACAGTTCCATGTGGGTTTCTGATGACCCAGATACATGGGAGGAGGGGGCGCACAAGACAAAATGGTCAGGGCAGGGATGCTGACCCCGCCCTGTCCTAGTGGTCCCCATCTATGAAATGGGGATGATGATATGCGCTTCACAGATGCTCTGGTCTCACAAGAAGCCTGAGGGTGGAACCATATCCCCATTTTACAGATAAGACTGTTGGGGCTCAGAGTGGGCATGTCTAGCTCAAGAGGCCAGAGCTGGGAACTGAACCCAGGGTCTTACACAGGCCTGTAGGACCCTGACCTCCCTGGAAGGCATGAGCTAAGCTAACTTCTGCTGGGTTCTGCTTCTGAACCCAGCAGAAGAGGGTGGAGGGCCCCTGTGTAGGGCCTGTTGGAGTGTGCATGTGTGTGTGCCTGTGTGAGCACGCATGTGGTTCATTGCTCAGCAGTCCTGTAGGGCTACTCTGTTGAAGGTGTGAGTCTGTCTCAGGCCTGAGGAAAAGGCCTGTTCATTCTCTCACTTATCTTGGTAGGACAGGTGGAGGCAGAGCTTGCAAATAGCCAGAAATACTTTAAGAGAAATTTTTTATTGAAATAATTGTAAATTCACATGAAGTTGTAAGAAATATTAATGTTCCCTTGTATCCTCTACCAGATTTCCTTCAATGGTAACGTTTGATAAAACTATAGCATAATATCACAAAGTACATGCTGATACTGACACGACCCTCTGCTCTTATTTAGATTTCCCCAGTTTTCCTTGCATTTACTATGTGGGTGCATATAGGCACACACACACACACACACACGTGTGTGTGTGTGTGTGTGTGTGTGTTAGTGGTTTGAGGTGTGAGGCTGATCAAGGGGAGGATGTGACCTTGACAGGCAGTAACATACAACAGGCTTAATTGGGCAGTTCTGAAACAGGGCTGCATGCGGGGGAACCCCCTCCCAGCAGAGATCTCTCTAGATGGTATGAGGTCCAGAGCAAGGGTGGGGGTGGGTCACTTCTCAGAAGGAGAGAAGGGTTAAGCACCTTCTGGGAGAGAAGGGGGTGGGAGAGGGGCTCATGTGTCCAGGTGATGTCACTCAGCAGCACGCCAGGTGTCTCTGGATCACAGAGCTGGAAAGGGCAGCACAGCTTTGGGCTTTTCATCTTATCAATAGGGAACAGCTATTGGGAGAGTTTCCATGGGGTATGCAAAGCAGACAGTCTCTAAATGGCTAAAACCTTGCTTGTTTGGGCTATTTTTAAAAATAATTGGATATATGAAAATTGGAATTTGGCGCCTGTGGGCTTTTGACCTAATGGGTCCCAGCCAGTAGTAAAGAAATAAACAACTGAGAGACGATACACACAGGCCATCTTTGGCTCATTTATATGAATGTGTATGTGCATGTGTGTGTGGGCATGCACACCTGCGTGTTTATCTAATTTTATCACCTGTGTAGGTTTATGTATCCACCACCACAGTCAAGGTACTGAGCAGTGTTAATGCCCTAAAGTTCCTTCCTGTTGACATTTTATAACCCACTGCTAGCCTTCACCTCTCCCCACCATGGCCACCCACTGGCAATGACTAGTTTGTCCTCCATTTCTTAAGTGTTCTTATTTCAAAAATGTTTTGTGGAAGAAATCATGTAATCTCCTTGAGGTTTTTTTTTTCTTTTTGTCAGCATAATTCCCTGGAGATTCTTCCAGGCTCTGTTCCTCATGCCTTATTACTGGTTAGCATCCCATGGGCTAGAGGTATCACTCTTTATTCACATAATGGAGGGACTTTAGCTGTTCCAATTTTGGCTATTACAATAAAGTTGCTGTGAACATTTGTGTACATTTGTGTATATGTTTCATGTGAACATAAGGTTTCATTTCTCTAGGATAATGTCCAGAGGCCAATGGCAATCACATGTTTACTTTTTAAAAGAAACTGGTCTCTGGGTGACAGGCACTGAGGGGGGTACTTGATGGGATGAGCACTGTGTATTACACTATCTGTTGGCAAATGAACTCCAAAAAAAATATACAAAAAAAAAAAAAGAAATACTGGGACAATATTCTTTAGACGAGAGAAACATTTTTTAATAAAAGGATTCTTGGAGTAAGAAAAAAAAAAATAAAAGAAACTGCCAAACTGCTTTCCTGAGAAGCTGTGGCATTTGATGCGTTCAAAAGTATGAGACATCTGGTTTCTCTGCACGCTCCCCTAGTATTTGGTGGTGTCACTATTTTTTGCCATAACCCCATTCTCATAGGTATGTAATGATATCTCCTGTGGTTTCAACTTGCATTTCTCCAGGCTGATGATCATTGACTGTCTTTTTGTGGGTTTATTTCCCATCTGTATACCTAATTGAGTGAAATGTGTTCTCATGTCTTTTGTTCATCCTCAGACTGGATTTATTTTTTATTTTTTATTTATTTTTTAAAGATTTTATTTATTTATTCATCACACACACACACACACACACAAAGGCAGAGACACAGGCAGAGGGAGAATCAGGCTCCATGCAGGAAACCCGATGCAGGACTCGATCTTGGGTCTCCAGAATCACGCCCTGGGCTGAAGGCAGGTGCTAAACTGCTGAGCCGCCCAAGGAGCTCCCCTGGATTTATTTTTTTAATGTTGCGTTTTGATCATTCTTTATATATTCTAGATACTAGTCCTTTCTTTAAAGATATGTAGTTGGCAAATATATTCTTGCAGGCTGTAGTTTGTCATTTCACCTACTTTATGTAGGTACTCACAGAGCCAAAGTTTTAAATTTTAATAAGGTCCAATTTATTAAATTTTCCTTTTATAGATGATGCTTTTAGTGTCAAGTCTAAGAACTCTTTGCCTAGCTCTGATCCTGAAGATTTTCCCTTATGTTTTTATTTTTCCTGAAAGTTTTATAGTCTTATGTTTTGCACTTAAGTCTATGATTCATTTTTGATCATTTTTTGTTGTTGCATAAGATGTGAGGTTTAGGTCAAAGTTCATTTTTTTTAAAGATTTTATTTATTTATTCATGAGAGACAGAGAGAGAGAGAGGCAGACACACACACACACACACACACACACACACAGACACACAGAAGCAGAGACACAGGCAGAGGGAGAAGCAGGCTCCATGCAGGGAGCCTGACATGGGACTTGATCACGGGACTCCAGGATCACACCCTGGGCCGAAGGCAGGCACTAAACTGCTGAGCCATCCAGGGATCCCCCATTTTTTGTTTTTTGAAAAGATTATTCTTCTAATTGGTTTTGCACTTTTGTCAAAAATTACTTGGGCAGGTAATAGATACGGGTTCTATCCTGTGTTCTCTATTCTCTTCCATCAATCTATGTATTCATTCCTCTACCAATGCCACATTAATTACTGTAACCTTAATATTGGATAATGAGATTACCACTAATTTTTCTTATCTCAAGATTGTTTACTATTATAGTTTCTGTGCCTTTCCATATAAACTTTAGAATAAGTTTCTGTGTCTGCAAAACCCTTGCTGGCATTATGTTAAATCTATCAATCAACTTGAGAGAGAATTGACGTCTCACTACTTTGAGTCTTCCAATTCATGGAATATCCAAGAAGTGGAATATTTAATCTTCCTTAATTGCTTTCATCAGCATTCTGTAGCTTTCAGCATAGAGATCTGATACATGTTTTTTGAAATGTATATCTATTTCACTTTCTTCAGAGAAATTGTAAGTCATATTGTGTTTTAAAATTTGCTTTCTGTATTTCATTTGAGAAATGTAATTGATTTTTGTGAGTTATAGGAGGGTTTTTTTTTGTAAATTCCTTGAGATTTTCTATGTAGTTAATCATGTCATCTTCAGATACAGACTTTTTTTTTCCTTCTTGATGCCTTTCATTTTCCTTTTCTTGCCTTACTGTACTGACTAGAACTTCTTAGGGGAAATATTCAGTTTTTTGCCATTGAGTATAAATATTAATAGTTATAGCTTTTTTTGGGGGGGAGGAGATGTTCTTTAACAAGCTGAGGTAATTTGTCTCTATTCCTGATTTTCTGAGAGTTTTTTCTTTTTAAATTGTGAATGGGTGTTGGATTTTACTAAATGCCTTTTCTGTATCAACTGATACGTGGTTTTTCTTTAGCTTGTTGATAGGGTGAATTATACAGATCAATTTTCAAATTTGACTTAGTCTTGCATTTTTGGAATAAATCCCACTTGATCACAGTGTGTGAGTTTTTTGTACATTGTTGGATTTCTTTTAAATTTCACTGTGGGTTTTGTATCTAAGTCCATGAGAAATATTGCAGCGTAGTTTTGTCTTTGATCGTGGTTGAGAGTATTCCCTCCTCTTCTGTTTTATGGATGAGATTGTTTAAAATTGATGGTAATTGTTAATTTTTCTTTCAAATGTTTGATTGAAATTTCCAGGGAAACGATATGGTTCTAGTCATTTCTTTCTTAGAAGCTTTTTAATTATGAATTCAACTTAATTGATGGTTATAGGGCTAGTTAGATGTCTATTCCATCTTGATTGTGTTTTGGTACTTTATAGTTTTCTATGAATTGGTTTATTTCTTCTAAGTTGTCAAATTTATAATCATAAAGCTGTTCACAGTATTTTCTTATTACCTTTTTTCAATGACTGTGGAATCTGGAGTGATACTGGTGATTTGTGTTTTCTCTCTTTTTATTAGTCTTGCTAAAGACATCAATTTCACTGATTTTTCTAAAGAACCAATTTATTATTTTTTTAAATAAATTTTATTTATTCATGAGAGACACAGAGAGAGAGAGGTAGAGAGAGAAACAGGCTCCACACAGGGAACCCGACATGGGACTTGATCCCGGGTCTCCAGGATCACGCCCTGGGCTGAAGGCGGTGCTAAACCGCTGAGCCACCGGGGCTGCCCAAGAACCAATTTATTGTTTCATTGATTTTTCTATGTTGTTTTTCTATCTTCAATTTCATTGACTTCTCTTTTTATTGTTTCATTCCTTGTGCTTGCTTTTTACATATTTTGCTCTATTTTTGCTAGTTTCTTGATGTAGGAACTTAGGTTGATATGAGGTTTTATTTGAGATTATTGATTAGGTTATTAATTTCTAATGTAATCTAAATAACAAATACAAATATAAATTGTGCTATAAATTTCCCTCTCAGCCCTGTTTTAGCTGCATCACACAAATGTTGTGTTTTCATTTTCAGTGTGTTCCATGTATTTTTAGATTGCCTTTGAGGTTTCCTTTTGACTCATGGATTATTTAAAAGTGTGCTGTTTAATTTCCATGAAATCTAAAGATTTCCTTGTGTTTTTATTGATTTCCAGTTTCATTCCATTATGGTCTAATATGGTCTAAGAGCTCAGTCTGTGTGATTTTAATTCTTTTAAACTGGTTGAGACTTAAAACCATTTTTTTAAATCTAGTTGATGCACAATTTTATATTAGTTTCAGTTGTCAAGAGTTTTTTTTTAAGTTTTTATTTAAATACTAGTAAGTTAACATAATACTAGTATCAGGTGTACATTTTAGTGATTCTACACTTCCATTCAACACTAGGAACTCATCACAACAAATGCACTCCTTAATCCTCATCACTTATTTAACCCATTCCCCCATCCACCTCCCCTCTGGTAACCATCTGTTTGTTCAAGAATGGTTTTATAGACCAGGGTATGTTCTGTCTTAGTGAATGTTCTATGGCCACTTATAGAATGTGTATTCTGCTATTTTGGGGTGGAATGTTCTACATATGTTAGAGCTTGTTGGTTGGTTGTGTTGTTTGCAATCCTTTTATATCATTGCTAATTTTTTGTTTAGTGGTCCTGTAAGTTGCTTAAAGGAGAGTGTTGAAGTCCCAACTGTAATTTTAGCTTTTTTTTTTTTTTTTTCCCCGTTCTATCAGTTTTGCTTCATGTGTTTTGAGGCCCTGTTGTTTGGTGCATACACATTTAGAATTGTTATGTCTTCCTGGTAGTTTGGTCCTTTTATCATTATGTAATATCCCTCTTTGTCTTTAGAAATTCCTCTTCTATGAAGTCTGTTTTATCTGATATTAATATAGCCACACATACTTTAAGGTTTTTTATGACCTTGGACAATGAATTCCCTTCTCAACTTTGGGTCTCAGTTTCTCCATCTGTAAAATGGAAGAAGAAGTTTGAGGTCAAACAAGGATGCCTCAAAGACCTAGTAGTGATGTCTTATGACTCTCACTTCCCACATGTTCTCTGTGTAGGTATTGCTGTGTGGTCCTTCTGTGTGACAGATTCTTTCTTTAGTGAGGGCAAGCCTAGGGGGTAGGCATGAGGGCCAGGACAATGGAGCAGGGCAGGAGGGGGCCTGTGGGAGGATTCTCACTGATCCGGACTTGATTGAGAGTCCAGGGCCTCTAAGAAGCTGGATAGTCCAGGGCTATCCCTTGAGGTGCGGGAAGAGAGGCGCAAAGAAGAAACCTGCCCATGGCTTCCTGTATGCCACTGGATAAAGGTTAATACCTTGAGGTATTAACCCCTGGCTCCTCCATGCACTTGTGTGTAATGGTGATGGCCTCTCTGGGGATGTAAGTAGGGAGGCCCAGGTGGCAGAGGTGACAGGGGCAGGGGTTGGGGTAAGCACTTCATTTCATCTGGGTGAAGTTGGTCTGGGTGAAGCTGGTCAGAGACCAGATAGAATAGGAACAGAGACAGGAGGCCGAGAGGACCTGAAGTGGCACCCTCAGCCATCTCTCATCTCTCCATCAGTGGGGTGCTCATTCCTTCCTTCTCTCAATGATTCAGCTGAACATTGTGCCATATATGATGGCTTGATTATTCTTGGACCACTTCTTCAACACTCAGGCACATAGGATTCCCTCCTCCCTTTTTCCCCCCTGAATGTAACCATTCCAAGCAACTGGCTCCCAGCTCTGGCATGGTGAAGGCAGGGCCTTCTGCCTTCTGTGATGCAGGGTGAGGCTCGGCAGCATGCCATGTTATCCTCTACCCATTGCTGGTCCAGGAGTTCTGTGATCTCGCAACTGCTGGGGCTCCAGCGCTTCTGTCATGTTGGAGTGTTCCACCAGGGGAACCCTAAAAAGGACCACCCCCCATCCATTCTGAGCTGCCTGGAGTGGGGACCTTGCCTGGCTCAGCTCTGATATGCCCATAACCATCTGCATGACAGTTTCTTTGTGCAGATTTGTTCAGTAAATTGCCTTGTGTACTATGGTGCATCGTCTGAAAGATCACCATTAATGCAAAGGTCTTGCTAGGTTTCAAAGATGTTCCCATGGGTCCCTAGCCTGTAGGATGATAGCAGATATGAAAACCGGTGAGGGCAGATGATGGAGCTGTTGGGAAAATCCCAGAGTTAGAGGGAAGACATTTGCCTGATAACTGCTCCAGTCTGTAGGAAGTCAGGAAAAACCTTTCTGCTTCTTCTTCTTTTTTTTTTTTTGGCTTGCCTTTCTCTTTTTTCTTCTGGCAAGTGGCAGTTGATTCAGGCTATGTTTCCAATTAGGACATATGGTAGAATTAACGAATCTCTTCCACCGTACGTTGCAGGCCATATTTAGTATGGAGAGGATGTGAAGTTTTCCTTGGTGATAATAATGCCAGCAGCTGTCATCCTTCAAGCATCTACTCGGTGTCAGATTGTGGCATGCATTGTCTCATTTTATCTTCATTGAGGATAGGTGAGGGTAGGTGTCACTATCCAGTGTTACCTATTCTGAGTGGGGGTTTTGGAAATTCCTTTATTCATGTTGGGGATAGAAAGGAACTGGGTCCTCTCAGTTGCTCTGAACTCAGGCTGTGGATGAGGCCTGTGTGAGCAGTGGGTGCTATCAAGGAAGATCATGGAGGGATGAGGATAGGAGGGCCAGTACTTCAGGGAATAGAAACCCCAGCCAGGTGGTGGAAGGGGAGGTGGGCGGGGGTGGGGGTGACTGGGGGACGGGCACTGAGGGGGGCACTTGATGGGATGAGCACTGGATGTTATTCTATATGTTGGCAAATTGAACACCAATAAAAAATAAATTTATTAAAAAAAATAAAATCAATTCTCAGTTAAATGACTACTGGTTAAAAAAAAAAATAGAAAAAGAAAAAAAGAAATCCCAGCCAGTGGGGTGGGTCACAGAAGGGTCAGGATGCTGGCACTGGCCTGACCCCTGGGCAGACCTGTGATTGGGACCTCTAGTGGGACTTGGGGACAGTCATCCTTCTGGAGGCAGAACTTCTATCTTAGGCTGTCCAGCTTTTGGAACCACGGAGCTCCTTTGGAAGTAGAGTTTGAAGAACTGGGCCTGCGTTTTCTCTCATGATCACATTCCTGGGCCTGCATAGAGCATCCATTGGGGCTTGACTCTGTGCAAGGTCCTGGGGAGACAAAAGTAGAAAAGTAGAAGACAAGGAGTGGGTTTGTGTAACCGGGGTCCTGCTGCAGGTGGTCTGAGGCGAGTGGCCCTGAGCTGCTCCACCTGTGGCTTCAGATGGGGCCTCCTGTCCAGACCCCAATTCTTTAGCAGGGAAAGACAGGTTTGAGATAGATGATTTCTAAGAGCTGCCCCTTTATGATATGGAGGTCACCAATTCAGGTGCTGGGACTGGACAGGCACCCTGAGGTGGGGGGTGGCTGTTGGGGTCCTGCAGACGCAGCACTCAGGCTGGTATCACGTGAGTTCCCTGGTCTTCCAATTTTTCAAGAGAAACCAGAATTTAGATTTTGTGTGGTAACTCCTGGGTTTTCAAAACTGGTAACCAATTAAAAAAACAACAACACTCAAGGCTAAACAAGGCCTCTTTGCTGGTGGGATGTCCCATGGGAACCTCTGGCATGTCTGGGCTGAGGTTTGAGTTCGTGGATTATGAGACCAGATCTCTACAAGGAGAGAGGAGGTATCAGCATCTGAATTGACACTGCCCCTTCCACCCGTGCACTCTGTCTCCTTCCTTCAATGCTGCTTCCCAGCTCCTGGCACAGACTTGGTGCCTGGTGGACTGTCAGTAATTTCTGAGGAGGTGATTTCTTTCATACGTCCTCTGTGACTTTCCACCAGGGGTCCATAGCTCTGTGCTTCAGTGTCATGTGTAAAAGCATGTGTGAGTCCATGAGAGTGGTTGCATGTGTGTGTGAGATGTGTTAGTATGTATGAGTGGGTACGACTGGTGTGTATGTATGAGGGTGATTATGTGTCAATGTGAAAATGTGTGAGTGTGAATGTGCATGAGTTATGTGTAATTATGAGTGTGTATATGAGGGAACTTGTGGGTAGGAGCAGGTGTGAGTGTGGGTGAGTGTGCACGAGAGACTAGTAGTAGGAACAGGTTTGAGTGTGGGTAAGTGCAGTGCTGTTTCCTTCAGAGTCTGGGGTTGCTTTGCAAGCTGAGCACTTTTGCTCAGACTCCTGCTGGTTGCTGACAAGAACATAATTGTTCCATGCTGCCCATTCCCTCGGCTCCTGTCCAAGATGTTTTCCCCACAATGAAAGGGACTAAGCACTTTTACCACCTCTGGTGTCAAGTATGGGCCTGGATCCCAGTACCTCTGCCTAGACTGTTGCCCTTGGAGCTCTGCTGGAGAGGCCATGTGGGAGGCCCTGAGACCATGATAGGAGGGACACAGGCCTGGGCATGTGAGTGGGGACCTCCTGGACCAGCCATACTGCCAGCTGAGCACCATGGAGCAGCCCTAGTCAACATCACTCAGAGTAGAAGAATCACCCAGCCAAGTCCTACCTCAATTCCCAACCCACAAAATAGTGAGATATTCTAAAATGGTATTGTGCAAAGCCACTAAATTTTGGGATAGTTTGTAAAACAGCAAGAATAATCAATTCCTTTAATATTTCCCACATGGTAATGTGTCATATTTGGTAAAAGATTTCTTTCATGCTGCTTCAGTTTAGGGAAAACTATGGCAGCAAACTGTGACAATTAAAAGAAGAAGAAGAAGAAAAGAAGAAGAAGAAGAAGCAGCAGCAGCAGCAGCCGCCGCCGCCACCCAAATCTGAGTGAGACCCAGGCTAGCTCATTCATTTGGATTCAGTTCTAATGATGATTACTTATTTCCCCTGTTAGCAGCATCACTGTAACTAAAGTTAGCCTTGGCTCAAAACTCAATGTGTTATTTAAGGGTCCAAAGTAGGCAGCGGGGTGTCTGATGATTGACAACAGGATCTGCTGGAGCTCTGGCTGGCTCTGGGCCTGGCTCCCTTCTCTCTGGCTGCCTCCTGGGTGGCAGCATGGGAGCAGCAGCCCGTGGCCCTGGTGGCGCGCAGCCCATGCAGACGCAAAAAAGCTTTCAGGCAGTTTCCATCCTCAGGCCAGGCCTTCCTTGATGCAGTGAGGCAACGCAAGCCCATCTATGCTTGCTGTTCTGAGCTAAATTGAGTTTCCCCCTTTCACATGTTGAAGTCTGAACTCCTAGCACCTCGGCATGTGACCTTATTTGTGCATCCGGTGTGCCTGGAATCCTTGTGAGAAGAGGAGGTTAGGACATAGATACACACAGGAAAGACGATGTGGAGACACAGGAAGAGGATGGGCATCCATAAGCCAAGGAGACAGGCCTGGGACCCATCTCTCCCTCATGGCCCTCAGATAGAACCCACCCTGCTGACACCTTGACTTTGGACTTCATTGTGACAGGCACAGACTTGTACTGACCTGCATTCCTGGGCATCATGTTTGGTTACCCACTCACTCCCTACCCATCCATGGCCCTGCCCATCTTCTCAAGTCCCTTCCAAGCTTGACCCTACTCCTTCCCAGGATGGCACTCACAGGACTACACGTCACTCATTCCAGTGACTCTTTGTGTTACTCATGGGTTTTTGCCCTTTGTGGTATCATTAATGTGAGGTGGTGGTGGTGGGGTCCCATTAATTGGGACAAGCTGGAGTGACACTCTAGCTGGGTCCTTGGTTCTTCCACTTCTGTGTCTTATGGCCAAGAAATCCCCAGGGTGGGACAACCCAGCAATTCTAAAGCAAAGCTCTGCTACTAACCATTACTGGCCCACCCCCACATTACCTCTGACCTGGTCAGAGCTGCCCAACCTGATCGAGCCCATTTGGACCCACTGGACCCATTTGTCCTTTGTTCCAGCCAGGATCCTCAAGGCACAGTTGTCCTGCACATGAAGGCCAAAGCCAAGGCTGAGGCAGGATGGGGCCAGGCTGCTCTCTGCACCTGTGACCCACCCTGCAGTGGCTAACGGCACCCCAGCAGCCTAGCACACGGGGTTTCCTGCCTCTGCCTCTACTCCTGCAGGCCCCTTTTATGCTGTGCCCTCCACCTCCCACCCCACAAGGGCTCCCTTTGCCTTCCTCCTTCCTTTGGGTCCTGGCTGTCTCCATAGATGTCACAGCAGAGGCCTCTAGTACCTGCCCAGCTGTGTGGGAACAGCTCTCTGCTGATGCCCTGTGCCTGGTGCCATCACAGGTGTGTGGGCTCTGCTGGGCCCTGCTCAGCTCATCCAGGAGCACAGTCCCTTCTGCTGGGCGCCACCATAGGTAGGGTGTGCTTCATGCTCGGGTCACCGCTCAGCTGTGTGTGTTCCCAGCCCTTGATGCCACAGACCCTTGAGGCCAGTGTCCTTATTGCCTGTCACACCTGTGGTGACCCCTTCCCGAGGGCATCCATGGCACTAGGTCAGTGGGGTTAGGGCTGCTCTTCTCCCTCAACTTGAGACAAGTGACCAGAGGAGGACACTTGAACAAGGAACCTATTGGCATCCGACCAGCCACCTGGGCCCCAGAGAAAGCCACTTGAAAGGGCTTGAGCTGGGCCAGTCAGGTTCCAGAAGTGGACACGGAACCAAGAAAACTAACAATCCGTGGTGAGAAAGGGATGGGGGAGGGGCTTCTGTGGTGCTGGCAGCCCACTTGGTGGGAGCGGAGGGGAAGCCAGCAGAGCACAGAGAGGGAGAGCAACCCTGTGGCCAGGGACCGCCTGCCTCAGGGAGGACCCCGCAGCCCATCTGTCAACCCCTCCCAACCCCCCTCCACAGGGCCTGCATGTGCTTGTAGGAAGGGCAACCTGGACCTTTCCCCAAGGTAGCCTTGGTTTTCTCCAAACCAGTAACCAGCTCATCCTCAGGTATTGCTCCTGCACAACTGGTGCGTGGTGGACCAGGGCCAGCCCTCTGCAGAAGGGGTGAGGAGAGGAGGGATAAGGAGCACTGGGGGAGAGCTCAGCCTGGGGAAGTGCCGCTTGCAAGCACCTGTCCCTCTTCAGGCCCAGGAGCAGCTGGGGGAGTCCGCACAGGGGCGTTTTCTGGGCCTCCTCCCAAGATGGAGCCAGCTGTGTGCCAGGTTACAAGACTTAACAAAGGCAGGACTCTGAGCAAGGAGGCCAGGTGAGAATGTATGTGCCCCGGCAGGCTTGGACATGCAGACCACGATTCGTGCCCAAAAAGAGACCCTGAGGCTTTACATGGCCTGAAATCGGCAACCACCTAATGTCCATGTTAGAGGAAAGGCCATGGAAATTACGCAGCAATTCAAATGAATGCCATGCAGCCATTGCAGGGTTTATTAAACATATGAATTAACACCATAAAGTGCTTGCAATATGATGTCGAATATAAAAACCAGGCTATAGAATCATACCCAATCTTTGTAATTTTGCTTTGTTAACAAACAGAAGCTAAGCATAGAGAAGAGCCTGGAAGGAAATATATGAATGTATTTCCAGTGACAGTGATGGTAGTCAACAGTGAGTTTGAGTTTTAAATTTTTTGGTATTTTATGTATTTTCTATTGAGACAAAAGTTATTTAAAAAAATTAAGAGAATGTGAAAAGTAATAGCTTTTCTCTCATACTCTGTTGGTATGAGGTGGGTGTGAATGAATTCATGCTTCGCATCCTATAAACATCCTGATCACGTCGAGGCAGAGCCTGTGCTGGGCTCAGAGGCCAAAAAGGGTGATATGGGGCCCCTGCCCTTGGGAACCCGCTATGTACTGGGGGCAGCTGACCCAAGACCAGGCCTTCCAGCTGTGGTGAAGGGGGGCAGGGGTGGTCAGGGGGTACAGAGAAAGCTTTGCAGAGGAAGAGGCACCAGAAGGGCCTCACCTGAAGGCAAGCCAAAGGTTTCATCATCTTCTTGGGATGGAGGCTCCCATGCGTGTGGTTCTCCTGGTTCCCTGAAGGAAAATGCAGCGAACTGCTGGCTGCTGTGTATTCTCTTTTCTCCTGAGACGGGTCAGCTGGGCCTAGTCCTCACTGGGCAATTCACCAGCTGGGGCCAAGAAGAAAGGCCTCTCTTGTCTCACCTGTGTAACTGGAGTGCTCGCCCACCTGCTGCAGAAGGCTTCCGCCTGGCTTCCAAGGAGGATGCCACGTCATACCAGGCTAGGGGGCAGCATCTCATCCCAGGGCCTGGTGCTGGGGAATCATGGAAAACATAGGAGGATGCTCCGGTCAGGGCTGCAGGGTCAGGGAACACCTGGGGTTAAGAGCTTAGTCCCTGCGCCAACTGCAAGTGTCCAAGGGAAGAGGCTGGCTACTGCTCACGCCTGACACCTATTTCACTGAATGAGTGAAGGGCGAATGAATAAACAGTGTCTGGTCTTTGGCAGATGTTGGTTTTTGCCTAAGGCTGGCCTGCTGAAAGACGCAGTAAATATGGCCTTGGGATGGTGACTCTAACTGCCTAGGGCCATCCCTGCAGTTCTGCCGGGAAGGGTCTCCCCGGGCAGCACTGGGGCGTCTGGTCTCAAACTCTTGAGCAGGAGGCAACGTGAGCAGCACTGGTTCCCAAGGATTAATTCTGGCCTCATAGGTCCCTCTGACCTTCCCCACCCTCACACCTCTGCATGTCTGGGGTCCCCAGGGCTCCAAGGTGCTTGCCGGTGGGGTCTTCCCTTTCCTGCTCCCCTGAGAAGCTGCTCTGTACATAGGGCCCTCGTGAGGGTGCTCAGATCCCAGAGTACACCCCATACTTTCCACAGGCCCACAGAATTCCCAGGGGAGCCTGTATAGGTGAGAGTCTCCTTCCTCCCTGTTCAGGGCTCAGAGCTGGACAGGTGGCACCTGTCTGCTCACCTCGTCCCTTGTGGCCAGGCAGCCCCACCTCAGCCCCAGCCTGGGAGACACAGGTGTAGGTGGTGGTCAATGGGCTGTTCCCCAAATGCCTGGTTTTCCACCTTCTGGCACAGGGCAGGGGAAACTTCCTGGCTCCCCTGCAGTTTGTGGGGAGCGGGGAGGGGCGGGAGGGGGCCCAGTGCCTGATTCTGGCTTAATTGTGTGCAGAAGTGATGAGTGTAACACCCAGGCTGGGCATTTCATTTCTGATGTCAGGCCCTTCTGATTCTTTTCCTCTTTCAGTGACCAGCAGAATTCCAGCTGGTAGCCCTAAAACTCCATTTGGGGCTCAAAACCGCATTCTGTGGCTTTCACAGTGTGAGCAACGCTACAGCTCTCGGGTTTGTAAGTTTCTAAACGTAGACTGTCACCTGTCCCAGCGCAGGCACGACCCTGACTGCAGGAGGCCCTGTAGAAGTCACATCTTGCCTGGAAAGGAGGAGCTACTTCTGCTGAAGGGGCCCTGGTGACTTCTCTTGTTGAACCTTTTCCTTTTACAGAAGGGGAGACTGAGGCAGGAGATGGAAGGACAGCGTTTTAGGCCACAGACTGTTGGCGGTACAACTGGCACCGGGTCTAGGCATGTAGTGTTGGCACGCCCTCACCCCTTATTTTTTGCTGAATCATGTTGCCTCTGGAGTGGGTTTGTGGAAATGCTTCCAAAGCAGAACAGAAAAATGAATGGCCTGACTTTGGGGTGAGGGAGAGTTAATAAAGTAAAAAGAATTCTCGTTGAACACTCATTATTAAAGTTAGCCTGAGGCCAAGAGGGTGTGTGCAGCTGTTGTCACACAGGCTGCAGGCTTCCTGGCAGGAGGGACAGCCGGGTGAGGCCAGGACAGTTTTGCACCATGTGGAGAGCACAGACAGGCCAGTGAGGAGGGGAGACAGCAGACTCCAGGGGCCTGGCAGCCTGGAGGGATGGGTGAGGGGCTGCCTTGCTCACAGTGTGCCTTGGCTCGGCCCTCCCTGGACAGCCCCCGGCACTGCATCCAGGAGGCTGTACCAGTCCTGTTTGAGAGGAGGCTTGCAGAGGTTAGGTGACTTGTCCAGGCTGCACAGCTTGTGGGTGGCAGAGCTGGAGTTTGACACTGGGTGCTGTGGCCCTAGGATCTGTGCATTCTCAGGGTCAGCCCATGGTGCTGCTGCAGAAAGCCTGGTTTAGCATCCAGGTTTTGCCACATTTGGGCACTGCTTTGCTTCTCTGAGCCTCTTTCCTTGCCTGCCTGTCAGGTGGAGGTACTCCCACTAGTTTTGCAAATGATGTGTGGGAATGCCAGGCACTGCCCAGAGTATGGTAGGCCCACCCTTGATGTAATTTCAGAGGCTCTAGGCTGGGGCAGTGCAGTTACTGGGTTCCTTGGAGGTTTCTCAAAAGCACAGACTGTCCTAGAGATCAAGTACTTCTACCCAAGGGACCTGTGCGGGTGCCTGCACCCAGCACTTTCCCCAGAAAAGAAGCCTGTTTTCCCCGAGGCTCTGTGGGCAGTTTGGAGAAAGGAACAGCCCCTTCTGGGAAGGAAGGAAGAGAGGGTGGTGGGAAGAGCAGCTGGGGCCTGAGCACAGAGGTCAGGTGAGGGGAGCAGATGATGCCGGGAAGAGCATATTGACTTCCTCCTTTTAAAAATGGACTCAAGTGCAATCATTTATAATGTGCTCTCCCCACTGCTGATAATACCCATTTCCATCACTGTCGGGGAAATGGATTTGCAGCACTCTCAGAAAAAGAAAACACATTGCTTGAGATGTGCGAAGAGAGCTTGGTTCCATTCCCAATTCTTTCTGGATAGCCTGCTGGTGGCTGTCTGGGGACAGAGGGCAGTGGGCTGTGCTGGCAGGGGCTGCTTCCAGGAGGAGGGCTGCATTGAGAACTGTGGCCATACCATATGGTCAGCCCATGGTGGGCAGGGCCTCCGAGGGGGTATGGATGGAGCTTGGGGGTCAGGAAGCCACCTGGGAGAGGCAGCATCTGAGCTGAGTCTCAGAAGCAGGAGTGGCCATGCAGAGCATTTTCTGTGGAGAGATACCATCCCCAATGCCTAGGACAAGAGGCTCCTAGCAGGGAACCAGGGGAAGCCTCATGTGCCGGGGACCCAAAGGGTGAAGGTGGGAAATGGGGTGGCTGGCCAGGTGGGCAGGGATGGTCCTTTCCTTGCTGCCACTCTTCAGGGGCTGCAGCAGTCCAGTGTGGATCAGAACACCTTGGGAGACCAGAGTGGGTGTCTATGTGTAGCCCTTGCTGATCAACCCAACATGCTAATCCTGGGCCTGGAGCTGGTCAGAGGGAGACTGACTCGGGGGGTCACTCTTCTGTTTTCCCTAGGTTTGGCCTGAGGTGGTGGGGGCAGTAGTCAGACACCAGGCTTAGGCAGCCATGGCCCCAGAGCCCATCCCCTGCCTAGCCACTGTTTCTCCTGCCAGCAGGGGTCAGGAGATGCCACATCAAAGGAGTGTCTTGGTGTCCGTTAGTTCATTCACTCATTTATTCATTCATCCTCCAGAAGGTCTGCCAGGTAAGCCCGTGGTGAGCTGGACTCCCAGCATTAAGGATGGCATGTGGACAGAGACAGGCTTTGGAACCAGCCAGACCTACAATCAAGTCATACACACTAGCGAGTGACTTTAGAAAGCCATCTGAGATCTCTGAGCCTCAGTTTTCTCAACAGCAAGATGGTATTAACCTTGTTTAATGGTTATGGGTGACTCTAAAAGTCGCTGGCAAGTGCCAGGCCATCATCTGGCCACAAGGAGCTCCACAGGGTGTCCTCCATTTCCCTAGACACAGTGGGAAGGCTGAGCCTCAGGGCCTTGGCACATGCTATGTCCTTGCCTGGAGCAATCTTATTTCCTGACGCCCTGGGGTCAGCTCCTAGATTCCCTTCAGATGCTTGCTTAGCTGTCACCTGCTCTCCTCGCTCTCTTCCTGGTCCTGTGCACATTGCCGTCTGGTGTACTTATGAACCTCATGAGGGCTGGGGTTTGTTTGTTCCCTGGGTCTCCTCTATACCTGGAACAGTGCCTGGAACATCGCAAGGGGTGAAGGGACATTGTGCAAGGGCACAAGCACGCTGCTTGCTACCCCCAGAGCCACAGAAACAAGGGCCCAGTGTCTTACTGGCAGGGGCTCTGCTAATCTTTCTGAGCCTCAGTGATGTGAGCACAGAAAGCACTGGGCTTTGAATCAGACAGAGGTGGTTTGTCTGTGTGTGTGTGTGTGTGTGCGTGTGTGTGTGTGTGTGTGTGTGTGTTGGGGGAGGGGTGCAGTGTACTCTAGGTCTCAAATGAATGAGGCTCTATCCCTTGGTCCGAGGGAATATAAGGCCTAAGTGAGGCAAACCCTCCAGGATGACACCAAGCCCAGGCTCAGGCAGTGACTTTCCAGGAAGGGATGCCCTGGGAACCTCAGAGGGGAGCTTGGTGGCAGCTCTGCTGGGGAGGGCTCCTCCTTCACCCCAGTTTATGTCCATGAGACCTGGGCTCCTTACCGATGTTGTCCTGGGGATCCTGAGAGCTGTTCTCCCCTGGACATTACAGGGGACACACAGGTGAAAGAGGGCACCTCCCTTCTAATGGAGGTGAGGTACAAAGGGACAGAATCAGGACCCCGCCCCCACCCCCTCTGAGCACACTTAGCCCTCCCCTCGATGATGAGCAATATGGTTAAGAATACAAATATCCTGGGAGAGGGGACCAAGCTGGTCTGAATCTCGCCCCCGCTGACATGCTCTGTGACTGTGAACTAATGACTAGGCTCACTGAGCTTCAGTTTCTTCATCTGTGCAATGAGCCTGGTAACTGCACCTGCCTCAAGGGGCTCTTGGGTCAGGAGAGCACTGTTTGCATGCATTGTGCTCATTAACTGTTACTTATTCCTGTTATTACCATAGGGATTCAAATTCATGGTACAGTTTAAATGAGAGGTACTAGAGCTGTTCCTGAGGCCCTTTTGGGAGGGAGAGACCGTGAGAGGAGATCAAGGCCAAGAAAGGAGGGCTGTGGCCCAGGCTACCTCCGTTCACCTTCTCAGGCACCCACTCTGTTTCCATTCTTTGGGAGAGGAAGTTCCCAGAGTTAGCCTGACGGTAGACAGAGGTGGGGGAGTGCAGGGCGTTTTTCTTGGGGTTGCTGAGGCAATGCCACATTTGCCAGGTGTCCATGGTGTGTGTCTGGTTCAAAGCTGGGGCTTCCATCCCCTCCTCTCAGGTACCCAGGCCTCTGGTTTCTGGCTTCCCCCAGACTCCTGGGCAGGGCATCCAGCAGCTCCAAGCTGGGCAGTGACCTGTTTCTGTTTCTTGGCTCAGAGAGCTGTAGTGAAGATTCACTCCCAAGCTGGGCCGGAGGAGAGCATGAAGGAGGGACTGCTGGTGCCTGTCCATAGGACGGAGCCGCCACAGGGCCTGTGCTGAGCAGCACCACGCGTGTGCACACATCTCCTGGAAGGAGCTGGGCCGGCCTTGGAGGGTGAGAAAGGTGGGCTGCATGAGGGAGGTTGGGGAGATGCAGTTGGGAAATGTGGCTTCAATGCTTGGGCCCTGTGGCCCAGCTCATGGCTGCCTCTTCTTCCATTGGACGGTGAATTGGAGAGCCGACAACACGTAGAGAACTTTCCTGACTCAGTTCTGAGGCCCGGAGCCCCTCTGTACACAGGGGTGGTTGTTCCCATTCCCCCAGGGGTCACTGGTGAGGGAAGCCAGTCTTGTTCCTGTATCCTTGAATCATTCTAACAACCCTGTGTCACCCCTCACCCCCGCCTCTCCCATCTTACATGAGAAAGTGGGGGAGGTTGCTTGTGAGCGGTAGATGAGGGCCACAGTCCCGGGCATCCTGCACTTGGAGGCACCGCCAGTGCAGCTCCAGGCTCCAGCAGTGGCTGCAGCTTTTGGAAGGACTGTATTTGGATCTCTGTCCCACCTCTGCTCCCAGCTTAGGCCCCTACCCAAATCCCCGGGCCTCTGCCTTGTGTAAAGAAAGGAGTGCCACAGAGAGCCAGACGTGGGCTCTGGGGAGCCATTTCTAATGGGAAAACATGCCCATTTGCCTAAATGAATCAAATCCATTTCTCTCCCATACATATTTCATGGGCTTCCTCTCTGTGTAATTTAATTATCACTGTTGTTAGTGTTAATGTCCTGGTTGGTGCAGCTCTGCTCCTCAGATCCTTGGAGCCTGATAGTACAGCTGGGCTCCGAGGAGGAGCCAGAGGATGGAACCATCTCTATGGCAACAGGATGCAATAATATTTCCCAGTGATCTATTGCTTTAATCTTGAGGGCTCTGAGTATATTGCCAGCATCAATAAATAAGTCTAAATAACACCCCGGTGAGATTGATATTATTCTATCCATTTTACTGATGAATAAACAGTGACTCATGGGGGTTAAGTGCCTTGCCTGGGGGAAGAAGTGAGAAAGATGCTGATGTGGAAATGTAGGCTGAATACCACCCTGGCTCCTGGGAGCCCCAACATCCCTGCTGGAGGGGCTCCACCCCATGCATGGAAGCCTTCAGGGAGTCGGTGGGACCGTGTTGGCCAAGTGCAAGCACCCTGGATGTGCTCTGTGACTCTCTGGCTGGGTGGGAGCCAGGCTTGCTCTTACAGGCAGCAGGAAGGACCCTGTGGCCCTCAGCATCGCTCCCTTGCCTTCCTACTGCGGGTAGGCCACCCTAAGGGCTCCCATCCTTTGGTCTCTGTATGTTCAACAATACATTTCCCGGAGGAAATAGCCTTTAATCCAACACCAATCTTGATACTCACTGTGAGTTACCAGGATGATTCTTGAGATTGTTTCCACAGTGAAGAAGCAGGAGTGAGCAAGAAGACGGGGTGCCTCCTCTGTGATGAGGGTAAGGCAAATTGTCACATGTCCACCTCTCCAGCAAAGACATGCCAACATAAATTCCCACTTTGTCCACCTGTGGGCTCGACCCACTGCATACATTACTGGGAGGAGACCTCCCTGCTCGTGGTGGCCCTCAGGCTTACTCAACCTGAGGAGGTGGTTCTGTGTCCAACTGTACCATGTGCTTCCTGGCCCTGCCACTACGTGTCACAGGTCCTGTACCACTGTTCTGTAAGGCTGGTGGCTGGGTGCCAGTGCTGCTGCTCTGTGCTCCAGTGCTTCTCTTTCCTCTCTCTGAAGAGCATCACCCTCTGTCCCTGCTGCATCTGCATGGAGGTCAAAGTAGCTGCATCTGGCATCCAGCCTCATGCCCTTGGCCAACATAGCCCTCCTCATGGGCTCTTGCCTACCCATTACCCAGGCTCCTTCATCTGCAATATAAGGATCTTTTTGGGGGTGGGGTGGGGTCAATGGTGCCCTTTTTCCTCTGTGAGCCACAGACAGAGCCACTTAGTCCATCAGATGGGGTCCTAATAATGTAGGATCAAAAGATAAGGGGTCTGTCACCCCATCCCTTTCATTAAGGTGCCTCTTTTGCTCCTGTCCCCTTTCTCTGAAACCAGTTATGTCCACCTAGGGGATTTAGGTGCTTATAGGGCAGGTGGCCCGGGGCAGCTAATTTTGGCTCAGATGCCTGTGGAAGAGGAGGATGTTGGGAGGGAGGAAAGGAGAAAAAAATGGAAGGGAGAGAAGGGAGGAAGAGAAGGAGACTGAGGCAGGAAGAAGCAGGAAGAGACCAGGAGGACTCTGTGAGTGGGAGGAGGGAACCCTGATGCCTAATGACTTTCTTGTTCTGCTCTGCTTCCCTGGAGGCTCTACTGGCAGCCCTGCCCTGAGCTCTGTCAAGTACTTTAGCCTTATTCTGCTTTGTGGCTGGGTAAGAAAGGGTTAAGCCAGCAGGCCTGGATTGTTCAAACCCTGCACATTCCAAACAGAAGCTTGTCTTTAGAGATCTTAGAATATCCTGTCTGGTAAGAGTGTTTTGCCTGCCTGAGACCTGGGGCCATGCTCTACCGGTTTGGCGAGATAAGTTTATCCTGCCAATGTGATTTATAGACGATGCCAGGATCTGAAGCCAGTCACATAAATGCCACAGGCTTGCATGACTGATCCTTAGTAAAAACTCTGGACATAGGGCTCAGGTGAGCTTCCCCAGTTGGGAACTTTGCAGGTATTTCTGTGTTGTTGCTGGGAGGATTGAGTGTGTTCCCTTGTGATATTGTTGGGAGAGGAGCTTGTGTCTAGTTCCTCCTGGGCTTCTTCGGGGTGCTTTTCCTTCTGCTGATTTTTGTCTGCATCCTTTTGCTGTGATGGATCCTACTTGTGAGTATAACAGCAAGTCATCGAGTGTGAGGATGGCCTTGGGGACGTCTGACATGGCACTTACAGTGGCTTATGTGTATTTCTCTCCCTTGTTAATGAAAGAGCCTTGTCTGAGGCAGCCTGGAATGAAAAGGATGTACAGGAAAGGGTCCCAGCAGGGAATGGCTGGCTCATCCTGGTGACTGGGGAGCATAAAGACATAGCAACCATGGGAGCTGCCAGCAGCCTGAGGTGAAGGCCAACCAGAGGCTGGAGAAGCTCTGGTTGTAGGAAAGGGCTTCTCACAGAGGCCATGGTCGCAGGTAGAGGACATGTCCCTGCCCAACGTGGCCTGGTGGAGAGAGAGCTAGAGGACACTGGCTTGGTTCTGATCTGCTTCTGTCTGTCTCAAGGCTCTGGCAAAGTCCTCTCATTGCCCAGATCCAACATGAAGCTCCAGGACAAGTGGGTCTGTAGGGGCACATGGAGGCCATGCCTGCCCTGACTTACACTGCTGGGGAGGGACCAAAGTCGGGGCTATCCTCTGTGGTCCCTGACGGAGGCTGGGGTTAGGCTGCCAAGGGGTCTGCCCTGTGCCTGCTGAGCTTGGCCCAACTACACAGTGGCTGTGGGCGCAGACACCATGATGAGTGCGGGGTGGGGCTAGGGCAGCGTGTGGCTTAGGAGGAAGGGAGGGAAGTGGGGCTGTTTGCTAGTAGGGCGCAGCGTGGGTGGGGGACGCTCAGGTAGCCAGGATGCCTGAGAGGGTGGTACCCTCTCAGGGAGAGGCCATGTAAGGCAGATGGGCTTCAGGATCTCTGAGTGTGGCCACCCTGCCTGCCAGCACACAGCCTTCTCACCAAATCTGCCCCCGCCCCACCTGCAGGGTGCTCAAGGTGGGTGCTGTGGGAATTGGCAGGCCCAGGCATAAAGAATGAATGGAAAAAGACTTGCTAATTAACTTGTTAATTAATGAATGCCATTCCTCTTCCCGCAAAGGATTCAAGGCAATTTACTAGAACTTATATAATACAGTAATTATAAAATAGAGACAGACTTACTGGGCCCGGGACAAAGTAAATAAAAGTGCAGAGTGGGTGCTGGCAGGCTGCCCCATGGCCCTAGCTCACATTTCCTGCCCTGGGCCCCTCGCCTGGACCCACCCTCCCTCCTCAGGTTCTGAGGCATGTTCGGCTTCCAGGGAGTCCTCCTCACTTCTGTACATGACATAGGATTTTACCTCAGGAACACTCTCTGGCCTCCCTGCCTGAACTGGCTGACTAGTGTTGCCATCCCTCAGTTTTCTGTTGTCCCATGTTGTGCCAGGCTCCTATGACTGCAGGCCTGGCCAGGCTTGGTCCCCACCACACGTTTTCACCAGCCCTGGCTTTCATACCGTTTTCTTCTTGGCTAAGTCTGTGAAAAGACAGGTCTGAGCCCACACTCCCTAGGTTGTCCTAGTCCTGGTTACTTCATTACATTTTACCACACTTGACACTGTTGACATCATTGACACTTGCTGTGACTATGTGAGACTAAGTGTATAATGGTACTACCAGCCACTCCAAAACACTTGTGGGGAAGCCTTGGGGCCAGGAGTGGGCCACATGGCCAGGAATGGTCCTGGCCCAGACCTTCCCTGCTGCTGGCTGTGATGCACAAGGGCAAGGAAGGGCAGGGAGAGGTGAAGTCCATCTGGGGAGACTTCCTGTGGCTTGACCTACCTCTCCATGCAGGTGCCTCAGCTACCCACTGAGCTAGCCACTAGCCCTCCACATGAGATCTGAGAGGGAGGCTGTATAGACATCCATGTACAAAGTGAGGGGGTCCAAGAAGATGCCTTCACTGGTTTTGGGTGCAATATCAGATTCCCACTGTTCAAGGAGGAATATGCAAACAAAAAGGGAAGTCATGATATGAATGTGCAACCAGTAAGTAGTCAGGCCTGATTTTATTAAACCATTAAACCATGCACTGAGTTATGTTAATTATCATAAATGATCGCACAAAACAGAAGGAAAATATCTCTAAAAATAATGGAAGATAGAATGTAAAATGGAAAATAATGATTTAAAATAAATAACTCCAGCAATTTATTATATGCTAAAGTGGCACACCAAATCAGCTGGGTAAAGTGGATTCATTTGCCAGCAAATATAGTGAGTGCTCTACCGAGCCCAGATTTTTCACTCCACATGGTTAACTTGGGCCTGGACCTGCCTGGCCTTGGCCATTTGCCTCACCTGCTGGCTGGAATGGTCATCATGATGGCTTTCAGACTTTCTGTGGTACAAATGCCACTACCATGGGCATAAAGCCACTGTGGTGACCCATCTCATCGTGCTGTGTGGGCCTCCCCGGGGCTACACCCCTGAATCCTACCTTCACAGCTCTCTGTCCAGAGGGGCTGCTTGGAGAGGAAGCAGAAGAAGGTAAATCAGTGTTCCAGAGGGTAGATGTTGGCCAGTGAGAGGAGCAAGCAGGTGACAGAGCTGTGCCTCCTCTTTCTATGGCTGCTCTGTGTTCTTTAGCTGTGTTCTATTTGGCTGTAGGCCCACAGGCTTCCCTCCTTCTCTGGCTCACCTCTTTCCCTTACCCTTGCTCCCTGTAAGCATTAACACATACATTTGACCTCAGGCTCTGATTTCTAGAGACCCCTTGATAAAATAAGTACATACTATGTGCCAGGCAGTGTTCTGGGCATCTTGCACATAGCAATGCACAAAACAGAAAAACATCCCTGTCCTCATGGAATTAATATTCTAGAAATGGTAGTGGGCTATGAACGACACTAAACAAATAAGTAAGTTACAGAAAATGTCAGAAACTAGTGAATGTCCCAGGGGTGGGAATGCCAAGGGGAGGAGAAATGGAACAGTTTTATATAACATGTTCCCAAAAGAACTCAACCTTCTAAAGAGGTTGAAATATGAATACAGACCTAAGAAAGCAATGGGGATAAACATATGGGGAAGACTGTTCCAGGTGAAGGGAACAGAGGTGCAAAGTTCCTGTGGCAAGAATCTGCTTGATATGCTGAAGGCTTAGGAAGGAAGCCAGAGGGCTGGAGCAGGATGAGTGAGGAGCAGAATAGAGATCACAAGAGGGCCAGACTGTGTTGGGCCACTGAATCTTGCCAGTGTTAGGGAAAAAAGGGAGATCCATAAGCACTGTTGCATTAGCACAGTGAGAGATGGCGGTGGATTGGACCAGCATTCAACACAGAATCTGATGGCCAGATTATGAATAGAATTTGAGGTGGAGCCAGTAGGCATAAGATTTAGACATGAAAGGAAGAGAGGAAGCAAGCATGACTCTAAGGTACTTGGCCTGAGCCCTGGTAGGGTAGAATTGCCATTAACCATGGTGGTGGAAAGAATAAGCTTTGAGGGGAAAGGTCAGGAATTCAGACTATGTACATTGAATGTGAGATGCAAGTGAAAAGTGTGGATAGATAGTTGGACATTGGAGACTGGAGTTTGGAGGTGGAGATTTGGATTGGAGATTATGTACAGTGCTGCCTGTGTTCTTTTATGTCTTGGTGCTTCTACTTGACATTATGTTTCGGAAAGTCATATGGACTGTAGTTAATTCATTTTGCTATAAGGTATTCCATTGAATGAATATATCTGAGTTCTCTTATCCATTTCACTTTTTATGGTCATATAAATTATGCCCAATACTTGATTAATATGGATATTTCGACTTGATTTTTCTTATATGTATCCACAAGTGCTCACATTCCTCTGGGATATATATCTAGAAGTGGGATTTCTAGGTTATAAGTATATTTTTAATTTTAGTTTTGTATTTTTAGTTATAATTGTATTTTAATTTTACTAGATAAAACAACTGTTTTGAAAATGGTTATATCACTTTGTGCCCCCATTAGTGGTGTCTGAAGTGTCTGAGAGTTCCCATGGTTCCATGATGCTTGTTTGCCAGCATTTTGGGAACATCCATTATGCTCTTACTTTGTGTTTTCCTGTTTTATTTGTGATGCATGTATTACTGTTCCAAAACAAGTCACTAAAAGATACTAGTGATAATAAAAACAGAGAAATTGATTCAAGAATTACAAAACTAGAAGAAAGGAGGAAGGAGGAGTGGAGGAAGTAGAGATGTGACTATTTTCTGTCTTACACTGGATTAGTCAGTGGACATTGCCTGGAGCCAGAGTAACTTACTGGGCCATATGACATGAATGCAAGAAAAACCAGAAGGCCCTTGAAAGTCACACTGGAATTTCCTTTTAAACCTCTTTAATTCTGCTTCTAAGGGGACACAGAGGCTAAAGCTATAAAGGGGCAGAATGTGGTGGGCAGATGGGTTTGATTTTAAGCAGGAGTTAGTTGTATAATTCAATTACCTTAACTTGGTGTCATACTTCTGGATAACTTTCCAAACAGCTTCTGTAGACTTGTTGTCTGAAGCAATAGAAACTGAAAAATCTGCAAACATGCTGATCGTGACCCAGAATTGGAACATAAAGTGCCTAAAGATGTCCTGTGTACAACAGGTGACAGGCCAAGGTGTCACCTTCCTTTGGATGGGCAGACCAGGCTTCAAAGGGCACACAGGGGCTCCTCCCACTGTCTCTGGATGTGCTGTCTCTCCTTTGCTTAGTGACCCATTGGAATTGTATTTCTTTGTAACAATAGCATTTCAGAGTACCATTAGGCCCCTTGGTTGGCAACAGCTCCTTCAACTGCACCCATGGACACACAGAAAATGTTGCAGAAACACAATAATAGTGAAAATATGTAACACAGTTCACTCAGGGCTTTATGCATCAATAGGAGACACTAGTGGTATAATCAGTGGGCTGACATGAAGTTTACATACCAAACTCTGTGCCCTTCATACTAAGATGTCATGTTTTTCCCCAGTGCCCATGGGACACTTACAAAAACATTTCATTCATTAGGCAACAAGCAAGGAAAATTTTCGGTAAATTCCTCTTAATAGAAATTGTGCAGGTCAGTACTTTGACCCAGTGCATTGAAAATGGAGAGTAATAACAAAATAGAAACAAAAAAACCCTCCATCAACATGAAAACTAAACAAACACAAAAACAGTGCAATCATTTCCTGAATAACTTTTGAATCAAGGAGAAATTTGAAACTACATTGTTGAATACTAAGAAAACAGCAATTTGAAAACTCTATGTATCCAGGCCTAGGAAATCTGTCAAGGTTATAATGAAGAAATTCATGACCCTAACTGCCTTCAATGTTAGAAAAGATAAATTAAGTAAGCTTTCAATTCAACTTAAAAAGAAAACAAAAAAATAAACTTTAAAAAAGTTTAAAATTTTTTAAAGTAAACTTTAAAAAAAGCTGGAAAAAGGAATTAATAGATAGGAACAGAAATTAATGAATTAAAACCCCTGAGCCATAAATATGTGCCAGAACTGGTTGTTTGGGAAACCCTCAACAAAAGATATAAATTGCTGGCTGGTCCTGATTGTCCCTGTGTGTTTCACCAGGATATACATGATGGATGGCATTGCAGGCAGGATGGCTCCCTGTGGGCACAGCCTGGATTAATGTGAAGTCCACAGTCCCTCACCACAGAAGCTCCTTTACTCAAACACTCAGGAAATTCTCCTGGGATGCAAGTGAATGGAGTGTGATCAGCTCAGGGATAAATCTGGATTTAGTCTAGTTAATAAAAAGGAATCTGTGAAATTTTGGAAATTGAACTATAATTAGAAAGGAAAACCTTTCATTGTATGTTTAATCTGATCATGCCAAAGAAAGCATTGCATCTTCATGGTGGAGAAGAAGGAGGAACCTAAAGCAGAAGAGATTAGGAAGGGGGAAGTATTTCAGATGTGGAGGAGATTGAAATGGAGTTAAGAAATTGCTTAATACAACTCAATAGATTTCCCAAGTGAATATAAATGATCAAAACTTACACCAAAAGAGAGAGAAATAACACAATATGGTAATATCCATGGAAAAATAGGGAAGTGATTCACAAAATGGTAGATAAACAATCAGTTACATGTCATAGAGGATGTCAGAATGGAAAGTTCCAGGAATTGATCCTTCCAGCAAAACAACCATTGGGCAAGGTGTCTGGGTTGTGTAGTCAGTTAAGTGTCCAATTCTTGGTTTTGGTTTAGGTTGTGATCTCATGGTCATGGGATTGAGCTCCATGTTAGGCTCTGCACTCAGAGTGGAGTCTGTTTAGGATTCTCTCTTCCTCCCTCTCCCCATGTATTTTCTCTCTTTCAAATAAATAACTAAATCTAAAAAAAAAACAAAAACAAAAAACAAACAAACAACAACAACAAAAAA
Source organism: Canis lupus dingo (assembly GCF_003254725.2). NCBI lineage: Eukaryota > Metazoa > Chordata > Mammalia > Carnivora > Canidae > Canis > Canis lupus. Next base: position 23,063,086 of record NC_064261.1, on the reverse strand, counting down.
AAAACACCAAACACACCAACCATTGAGCTGGCATGAATTGTCAGAATCAACTATTTTGGAACTCTGGAATCTAGACAAAACCTTATTGAATCCGGGGGAGTGCATGATGAAGAAAGGGGCTGGTAAATTTTGGTATTTGTGTAGCAGCTACCATTCCTCATTCCCTAGCATCAAGGCATGCAGCCATGGAGAAAATGGCCTACCTTCCTAGTGTGCTTGCTAAGGAGGGCAATAAACCTTGCCCTCCAAAAATGAGGTTGTGTGTTTTGTTCTGTCTTGATAAGTAACTGAGGTGCCAACATAAATGCTGGCCATTGTTTCAACCCCTATGGCTCACGCGACATCCTGGGTAGCATCTACTGAAAGAATTTAAAAAGATAGAACATCTTTTTTGTTTGTTTGTTTTCTTACTGGATTCAGGCATTCATGGAAATCTCTATCATGTCACTATCTGACCATTAGGACAGAACAAAGGCTTCAATGATCACACAGAACAGAGAATATAGATTTTATAAAAATAGTTTAGAAATGTCACTAAACAAATAGATGACTGTAGCCTTCAGCAAACCCAAATAGCAATCCCTGTGGATGTAGAAGAATCCTATTTCCAGATTTATTATACTACAATATTCAAAATGTCTATGTCTCAGCAGAAAAATGATAGAAACTATCCCTGTGAGAGCCCAGACATTGAGTTTACTAGACAAAAACTTTAGATTTACTCTCTCATATATACTGAAAGAGTTGAAGAAAACCATGGTCAAAGAACTAAGAGGATGAGAAGAATAATGTATGAACAATTATGGACTATAAATAAAGAGACAGAAATTATAAACAGGAACCAAATAGAAACTCTGGAGCTGAGAAGTACAATTGCTAGAATAAATATTTCAATAGAGAGTTTCCACAGAAGAAAGTATCAGTGATCCTGAAGATAGAGCAATTGAAATTACCCAGTCCGAGATAAAAGAAGAAAAATGAATAGAGCCTAAGGAACCAATAAGACATCACAAAATAGGTCAATATGCACATTATGGAAATCCCAGAAGAAGAAAGCAAATGTGAGAGTGAAAGCAAGCATGGAAGTGAGAGAAAGGAGCAGAAAAGATATTTGAAGAAATAATGGCTGAAAATTACTCAGATTTGAGGACGGTTACATAAATCTGCACATCCAAAAAATTTAAGAAAATTCAAGCAGAAGAAACTTAAAGAGAACCACATTGAGACACATTATAATCAATCTGTCAAAAGTTAAAGGCAAAGAAAAAAGTAGCAAGGCAGAAGCAACTTGTCATGTACAAAGGATAGTTAATAAGATTAATGGCTAGCTTCTTATCAGAAACCATGGTGGCTAGAAAGCAGTGGGATGATATATTTAAAGAACTGAGAGGGAAAAAACCCTGTATCCAAGAATTCTATGTCTGGTGCCTGGTGTTCAAAAATGAAAAAGTTAAGACATTCTTAGGTAAACAAGAGAAAGAGTATGTTGTTAGTAGGTCTGCCCTCAAGAAATGCTGAAGAGAGTACTTTAAGTTGAAATGAAAGGACACTAGAAGGTAACTCAAAGCTATATGAAGAGATATAGATCTTTAGTAAATGTAACTATATATGTAAATACAAAAGTTAATATTGTTGCATTTTTATTATAACTCCGTTTTTGCTTCCTATATGGTTTAAAAGACAAATGCATAAAATGATAGTTATAAATCTATCTTAATGAGCACACAATGTATAAAGATGTACTTATGACAATATTAACACAAAAGGGTGATGGAGTGGGATAGGATTGGAATTAATGTATGTCGTTGAAACTAAGTTGGTATCAATTAAAACTAGTGTTTTAAATTTAGAATATTAACTTAATCTCCATACTAACCACTAATAAGATAAATTAAAAATATGCAAAAAAAATAGAGAGTCAAGTAATTACACTAGAAAAAAATCAAACACCAAAGAAGGCGAAATTGAGAAAAAATTGTGTAAGACATAAAAATGGTAAAATGGCAGAATAAGTTCTTCACTATCAGTAATAACTTTAAATGTAAATGGATTAAACTAATCAATTAAAAGACAGAGATTGGCAGAATAGATTAACACACACCCCGTCCCCCGCTCCCCCATCCACAGAATCCAGTTGTATCCTGCTTATAATAGACTCACTTGAAACCCAAAGAAAAATAGGTGGAAAGGAAAGGAAAGGAAAGGAAAGGAAAGGAAAGGAAAGGAAAGGAAAGGAAAAGAAAGCGGGAGTGGCTATACTAGTATCAGACATAATAGATTTTAAGCAGAAAAATTATTACAAAGAGACGAAGAAGAACATTAGACAGAAAAATTATAAACTTGTACATACCAAAAACAAAGCCCCAGATATATGAAGTAAATATTGACAAAAATTGAAGAGAAAAACAGATAGTTCTATAATAATGGGAGACTTCAATATCCAACTTTCAATGATAGAACATCTAGACAGATCAATAAGGAAATAAAGAACTTGAACAATATCATACACCAACCAGATCTAACATACATATAAAGATGCTCTACCCAAGAACAGAATACACATTCTTCTCTAGTGCCTTTGAAACTCTCTCCAGGACTCCTAACTCTGGGAAATGAACAAGGGGTAGTGGAAGGGGAGGTGGGTGGGGGGATGGGGTGACGGGGTGATGGGCACTGAGGGGGGCACTTGATAGGATGAGCACTGGGTGCTATACTATATGTTGGCAAATTGAACTCCAATAAACAAATATGCAAAAAAATAAAAAAACCAAAGAAACTATCTCCAGGATAAACCATATTTGGGCCATAAAACAATTAATTATCAATGAATTTTAAAAGATTGACATCATAGGAGTATCATCTATGGAGTGAAGCTAAAAGTTGATAACAGAAGGAAAACTGGAAAATAAGGACGTTCATGGAAATTAAACAACACCTCCTTAAATAACCAATGTGTCAAAGAAAGTATCACTAGAGAAATTACATATATATATTTTAAAGATTTTATTTATTTATTTATGAGACACACACACACACACACACACACACACACACACACAGAGACAGAGATAGGTAGAATGAGAAGCAGGCTCCCTGTGTGGAGCCTGATGTGGTACTTGATCCCAGGATCCTGGGATCATGCCCTGAGCCAAGGGCAGATGCTCAACCACGGAGCCACCCAGGCATTCCTCACTAAAGAAATTATAAAACACTTTGAGATGAATGAAAACAGAAGCATAATACACTAATGCTTATAGGATACAGTCAAAGCAGTGCTCAGAGGGAAATTTAGAGCTGTAAATACATATTAAAGAACAAGAAAGTTCTCAAATCACCAACTTAGCTTTGTGCCACAAGTAACTACCAAAATAAAAGCAAACTAACCCAAAGTAAAGGAATGATAAAAATTAGAGTGCAAATAATTGAAGAAGAGGGTAGAAAAACAATAGAGAAAATCAAAGCAAAGGCTGGCTTATTGAAAAGGTCAAGAAATTTGGTAGACCTTTAAAGAGACTGGCTAAGAAAAAAGAGAGAAGACAAATAACTAAATCAGAAACGTAAGTGTGGACATTATACCAACCATATGGAAACTAAAAGGACTATAAGAGAATATTATGAATAATTGTACTGCAACAAATTAGGTAATCTAAATGAAATAGACTCATTTTTAGAAACACAAGTTGTCAAAACTGACTATAGATGAAATAGGAAATCTCTGCAGACATAATGAGTAAAGAGATTTTTTTAATAAATTAATTTTTTATTGGTGTTCAATTTACCAACATACAGAATAACACCCCGTGCTCATCCTGTCAAGTGTCCCCCTCAGTGCCCGTCACCTATTCACCCCCACCCCCACCCACCTCCCCTTGAATCAGTAATCAAAAACTTCTCAACAAAGAGAAGTCCATGATCAAATGGCTTCAAGGTGAATTCTACTGTGTGTGTGTGTGTGTGTGTGTGTGTGTTAATTAACACCACTTCTACTCAAACTCTTAAGAAATAGAAGAGTAGAAAATACTTCTATATTAATCAGCTCCAGCTGCCATAACAGGGTGCTACAGATAGGGTGACTTAAATAATTATTTTGTCACAGTTCTAGAAGCTAGAAGTCTAAGATCAAGACACCAGCAGGCGTGGTTTCTGGTGAGACTTCCCTTCCTGGCTTGCAAACAGGTGCCTTCTTGTGTCCTCACATGGACTTTCCTCTGTCTGGTGTCTTCTCCTCTTCTTATAAGGAGACCAGTCCCATTGATCAGGACCCCATCCTTATGACCTCATTTAACCTTAGTTACATTTTTAAGGGCCCTACTTCCAAATGCAGTTACACTGGGGGTTAAGGCTTCAATATGTGAATTTCAGTGGGACACACTTCAATACTTAGTAACTTCCTAACACATTCTATAAGGCCTGATACCAACGTTATACAAAAACACCACAAGAAAACTATAGACTTATAGGCCTTATGAATTTTTCCTGTCAAAATACTCGCAGACCAAATGCAACAGTACGTTAAAAGGATTATCTATCGGACCAAATGGGATTTATCCAAGAAATGCAATGGTGACTCAACATAGGAAAATCAGTCAATGTAATATACCACATTAATAGAATGAAAGGGAAAAAAACCCCACATATATCTCAACAGATGCAAAAAAAGCACTTGAAAAAAATCCAGCATCCTTTCATGATAAAAATACTCAGCAAAGTAGGAATAGAAGGGAAATTCCTTCATATGATAAAAGGCATTTATGAAAAACTCACAGTCAACATCATACCCAATGATGAAAGACTGAAAGCTTTTCCTCTGAGATTAGGAACAGGACAAGAATGTTTGCTTTTGCCAATTCTATTCAACATTGTACTGAAAGTCCTAGCCAGAGTATCCAGACAGGACAAAGAAATAAAAGGCATCCAAACTGGAAAAGAAGAGAATGTATCTCTATTTGCAGATGACATAATTCTATTTATAGAAAATACCAAAGAATCTACAAAATAACTATGAGACCTACTAAATTTGCAAAGTTACAGGGTACAAGATAACACACATAAATCAGTTGTGATTTTACATACCAGCAGTGAATAATTTGAAAAGAAATTAAGATAACAGTTCCATTTATGATAGCGTCCAAAAGAATAAAATACCTAGGAATAAATTCAAAGAAGGTGGTAGAAAGACTTGTACAATTGTACAGTGAAACTCTAAAACATTGCTTAAAGAAATTTGAAAGGGTCTAATTAAATGGAAAGCTATCCCATATCCATGGATTGGAAGACAATATTGCTAAGACAGCAATGCTCCCCAAAGTCATCTACAGATTAAGTGCAATCCCTATCAAATTTCTAATAACCTTTTTTTGCACAAATGGAAAAATCAATCCTCAAATTCATATGTAATTGCCAGTAGCTAAAACAAAACAAAACAAAAACAAAAAACAAACAAAAAAACCACCAAAAACATTGAAAAAGAAAAACAAAGTGGGAGGTCTCCTACTTCCTGATTTCCAAGCTTACTACAAAACTATAGTAGTCAAAGCAATCCAAACTTGCACTGTGTCTAGACACTAGGTGAAAGAGACCTTGTGTCTCCTCCCTCTTTCGCTGCTGCTACAGAGATCCCCACCTCATGCTTTCTGCTGACTCATTGCATGGAGACTTCCCTGCTGGGAAGACCCATCTGCTGGTGCCTCCCTGACAAGGGGTAGTTCTTTGAGCTCACTCTCTCATGTTCAGCCACTGCTTCCCAAAGTTCCACTACGGGACTAGGTGGTTTCTGAGATGATGTGCAGGTTGAACCTCTGAGTCCTCACTGCTGGTACTGAGTCCAGGTCACTAGAAGAGATGGGCCTTTCCTCAGGGTAACGTAGTTCAGAGGCCAAAAATGTCACCCTCATTTCACATCTCAGGAAGCAGAGGTAGGTGTCTCTTCCACCTTCTCACCAAAGCCTGGGTGCCAATCAATCCATCATCAGCCTGCAAACCAGAGATTCCAAAGGGTCCCCAAAATGTCAGCTAGGCCTTCATGTCCTGCTGTTCTGCACTACAAAAAAGTGATGCTACTTTGATGAGCAGAAAAACCAGCTTCTGTAGATTAAAGCAAACACAGAAGCAAACACCATAAGTATGTATTTCTGCCCATCTGTACACATAGGAAAACACTGAACTATCAACTGTGAAGTAGGATTATGAACATTTTCTCCAGTGTGATTTTTGTGGTGTGTGTGTGTGTGCGCGCGCGCGTGTGCGCATGTGCATTTCCCGAATTATCTGATTTTTTGGAATTGAGACTTATCTTTTTGGTGAAGGAAAGATATGTTATAAAAATGTTGGGAGAGTCTTCCAATGACACTGTTCAGCATGGGACTGGGTGTATGCCAAGGGCCTGCTGATGCATTTTAGATTAAATCTATGAAACATTGAAAGATGACTCCCAGGCTTGGGCCACAGAACAAGGAGAGATCTCACCAAAAGAGAGTGAAACCCCAGAGGAATGCTGCCCCTTCCAGTCCTCCACTGTGGGCTACCACCTCTCCCAGATGTCTAAGCAGTCATGAGGAGTAGGCATGCTGAGTCTCATGGAAGGAGGAGCCGCCCAACACCTCAGGGAGTAACTCCTGAAAGGCCTGGAGATAGCCAAGCTCTGCTCTCCCCAGTGGAGTCAGGTGGTCCTCAGGGGTTGAGCTGTGGCAGGTGGGCCCAAGTGGGCTCCCTTACTCTGGCATCTCTTCTCTCACCAACTTCCCTCCAACCTTCCCTGGCTTTAGGATTCTTCCAGAGCACATCAAGGCTTTATCCTTGATGGTTCCTCCTCTGGAAGCACCTGCTCTCTGCAAAGTCCCTTGGCTCATGCTTTCATGCCCTCAAACACCTGCTCACTCCAATCTTTTCTGAGAAACCACTTAAGGCCACTCCATCTGAAATAGTACCTTGCCAGGCTATGTATCACATTGGTTGGTTGATTCTGCTCCCTGTGGATCCCATAAAGGTAGACCTCTTCTACCCTGGTGCTTGCTAAATCTTGCTGGGTGCTTATGGTGCTGGATAAGGAAAGCCATGAAGGTGGATCCCATGACCACCCATGGGGATGGTCACTAGTCCCACCTTTCATGTGGCTTTAACAATACAGATGTCACTCTCTACTTTTAGGACCTACCACACACCCCTTAAGGGCCTCCCAGTCCTTCTGTGGATGGACCTCCATCTCTACTACTCCAGTGATATTGCTCTGACCACACCCGGCATCCCCAGGATCTCCTCAGGACTCCCTGTCCTCACACCAGGAGTGTGTACTTCCTTTGCTCACTTCACAAACCCTTACTCAGGCTTCAAGGCCAGGTCTAAATGTCTGATGCCTAGAAAGCCTTCTAAGCCTGCTCAGCCAGCTTTCCTTCTTGCTGGAATTTCTCTGAGCACCTGGTGCTCAACTGCATGGAGACTCCATAAACTGAACTGTTGGCCTCCAAATGACCAGGGGAATCCCTGGGAGCACAGGTTCCTTACCTCCAGAAAGTCTGGCTCAGAGAAGGCAGGCCACCAGTGCTCAAGGAGTGAGTGCCTTTGAACAGTGAATCTGTTCCTGGGAGTACATGCTCATTCCTTGCCCTTCCCTTCCTCTCTCTCCAGTTTCCATTTTGCCCATTGCCTCTCCTATTTGCCCAGAGTTAATGTAGCTTATGGAAAACAAGCTGTCATCTTAGTGTTTTTTATACCTCATTCTCCCAACAGCTGCTGGGTTTCCAGATGTTCATTACTGCTGTATTAGCAGAAGTTGTTAATGACACTCAGGCTGAAAGAATACAAATTGATTTTCAAAAGGGAAATAGCCATCTTGTTCAGAGCCGGTCTGCTCCTTCCACTACCCCCACACTTCCCATGGAAGTTATGTTGATTGCTTAGACATGTTTCTTGCACCAGCTAAGCAAAAAAGGGGAGACTGGAAAAAGAACCATGTCATGTGGCACATACGGTCTTTGATCCAAGGGGCTCAGGCCACATGTGAACCAAATGTGACTGGAGAAGTTGTGTATAAGGCTGAGTTTCCAGGGAAGTTTTAACCAGGCTAAACCCAAAGGGAGATAGTACCTGGAAGCAATGCACCCTGAGATGCTTTGTGGTTTCTGGCTTCTGGTGTGGGTAGAGAGGGACTTTGGGAAGTGCAGGAATATGGACCCTGCTAGTCACAAAAGCCTGGTTTAGATCCCAGCATTGCCATTTATTTGGGGTATGTGATTTGGGTGAAATTGTTTACTCCTAAACATCTTTAAATGCAAAATTCATACAGTGTGGGAATGTTAATGATCATCAAACAAGACAGATGCATGTAAAAGTGGAATGACCCTCCCTTACCAGCTTGGTTGACTTAGGGATATATGGTTTCCTGTTAAGGAACTACTAGAGTGTTCACCAGCCTTCACTGGTAGGAAGGGCAGAAACTCCCTGAACTATTTATGAACCTGGAGCTGCGCCTGCTTCCAGGCACCAGGGGAGAGAAATAGCTGAAGAATCCAACCAGAACACTATTGTTTCTGTAGCTACCACATGATGTCGCTGTTGCACACAAAGCCTGCATAGCTGGGTGGATGCTGGGCCTCTGGTATGGTGGGGGCCTTGTTCCAGGTCCCTGAGAAGGCTGCACTGTGCCCCACTCTGGGGCTGCAGCATTGCGATACTCTTTGTTTCCCTCCAAGAAGTTCCCTGGGATCCTTTGCTGGAGATTGTGCAACACAGAAAACTGAAGTTCCTCTAACAGACTTTCCTGGGGCATTGATATCATAATTGGCAAGGGACCATTCTTGTGATTTCCCCAGAAACACTTCAGGGAAGTCCTTTTAAATTCCAGTTCACTAGCACCACTTCACATGTGTAGGTCACCAATTCAAGTGACTGGTTCACACTGATCTATGAACTAATCTGAGTGAACTCAGGTTCACTTGGGTGAGCCAAGAGGTCACAGATTGTCAGACACCCTGACAGGGTATCTTGGTAACTGAGATATTTATCTATTGATCATTCTGCAGCCCTGACTCCTGGGAAGTGTGGGGGTAGTGGAAGGAGCAGACCGGGTCTGAACAAGATGGCTATTTCCCTTATGCTCAGAGCCTGTCCTAGTAGGTTCAGATGTAACAGGCCCGGGAATTAAGGCTGCAGGTCTGCTGGTTGGATGCAGTGCTTTGGAGCACCTGTTTTTTTGAGTTCCCAAACAGAGGTCTCCCTGTGACTTGGCATGAAGAAACTGAAGCTGATGCAGGCAGAGCTCTGACATACTTCCTGAAAAGTTGCTGGGAAGGTGAGATTGTGGTTCCAGACCGGAGACCACAGCCAGAACCCTAACCCTGCCACAGGTGAGCCAGAGGGTCTAGGGCAAGTCACTGTCCTTGCTTAGGGTCATGTTTTCCTGAAGTCTGGAATTCTTGATTGTCTTGATTGTCTGGGAGTGCTGGAATATTAGAGGGGAAGGCCCTCAGAGGTCATTCTAATTAAATCTCTTCCTGCCCTGATCACTCTCCACTACCACCCCAGAGGGGACACCAGGGGCTTGAAGTCATTTGCTTTCTCATGAGGCTGTGATGAAAGGAAGGAATGGAAATAAAGAACTTCACAAAGCTTTAAGGGATTAGCAAACAGGAGGAGGCAGTTTCAATGAGGCAATTTTTGGACCACTGAATGGAAAAGCATCTTGAGGGGACAGGTCTAAAATGGCTCTTTCTCATGTGGAGAAAGGTCTGGACCCCTCCCAGGCCTCAAGAGCACATCCACTGGGCCAGATGGAGACTGGAGAGTAGGAATCTCAGAGTTGCCCTCAAGTTGTATCTTGCCACACCTTATGGGTGCATTATTCAATTCATTCATTCGTTGATGCACTACTGCAAGTGTGTGGTGGTCCAGCCCTGTGACTGGTATAGGGTGGGGTCTGAAGCTCTACAGCAGCAGAACCCACAACTCACACAGTGATGTGTTTGGAGGAGGCTGGGCTCCTAGAGGCAGGGCAGGATCTGAAATGCTGGGTGAGAGGAACACAGGTGACTGTGTGAAGCTTGGGCACGGGGCACTTGTAATGGCTGTACTGGGCCAGAAATGTGGTCAGCTGGTTTGGAGCAAGCCATTAGAGAAGGAGGAAGAGAAGACAAGAGAGAGGGAGAGGATAGGAAGACACCCTCTTCCTGGAAACTCTCTGCCCACCTTTTGTTGGGCTAACCTTTCCAGTCTCAAGTTAAATGTCGTCTCCTTAGGAAAGTTTTCCCTGTCTCTGTGTCCTGGACTGAGTCAGGTCCCTGATTATGAGTGTTAGCCTCACATGCAGTTGGCACAATTCATACTAAATAATGATTTGTGTGATTATTTGTCTTCTGTGATCTGTCAGGGCACCTCGCATAGGGTCTTGCATACAAATGATGAAATGATGCTTACTGAATATTGCACCCGCTCCTGGGTGGAGAATCAGAGTTCTGTCTGAGTAAATACTGGCAAGGGATATGGATTTCCTTCCCAGGGCCGTCACTTTGTGAACCAGTAAAGTCATTGTCCTTTGGTCTCAGTTTCGAGAAAACAGAACAAATTATTGAAGCCAACTATCTCTGAGTTTCCTTCCAGCTCCGAATTGCTGTGTATTACAGAAAAGTGATGTTTTTAAGAGTCAACAAAGCCTCCTCAGTCTTGGCTGGGTTGCCTCTTTCTTTGTCTCTTCCTCTGTTTGCTTCCCTCCTTCAGTCCCTATAGGATGAGGCTCTGTGGAGGAGGCCCCTCAGCTGGAAAGCACACATAGTTTCACACAGAACGATCTGTCAGCCTCTGCATAGTTGTGATGAGTTTTCAGTTGAACTGACCTTGAGATGTCAGATGCCTTCCTGACTTGTACATCCCATTTCCTCCTCATGTGGCTGCCCCAGACCTCCCAGTTCCTCATTCTGGGTGTGATGACTATCTGGGGACGGATGTGGTTAAGAAGGCCAGCGGCTGGATGATCACACTGTCCACAGACATGCTCCCTGGTCTCCAGCAGCTATGGGAGATTAATGATGTGGTGCTAGAAGTCGGAAAGAGATGTCTCTTGCAATCACACACCATGCACATGACAGATTGCTGGGCTTCCTTGAAAACAGAGTGGGTGATCTCCATTGACATTTACATCCGAGTGAACCCCAATCCGATTCTGCAGATATTTCTATTTGTCTATGTGGGATGCTCTGCCTCATTGCTGCTGGCAGGGCTATTCTCTTCCTGTAGCTACTGTCTTGGCGAAGGGCTATCTGGCAGAGATGACCCCAGGGAGAAAGGAGCATTCCCTCACCATCATACTGCCCACACCTACTCAGGAGAAAACAGTTCCCTTGTGTGTTTGCACCTAGGTTGATGGGTCTTGGGGAGTCCAGCCTGTGGTCTTACCTTTGTGTCTGCAGGGTCCTAAAATAGTCTGAGGAGAAGTTGGTTCGGCCCTTGTGCAGAGGCTAGCTATGCATTTAGAGGTGTCTGGTGCTGGCTTCGGTAGAGAGTGGTCCTTTGGGCCAGTTAATTCCAATGCTGCCTGGACACCTGTGGGGGAGGGACACATCTGATCTCACAAAGCTCCCTAGGTCACACCAGCTGGAGGGGAAGCCAAGAAGGGGCAAGGGCCCAGCAGAAAGGGTGACATACATGGTACGAGTCTTGCTTTCTCCCTAGCCCAGGGCCCGTTCTCCTGCCTGTTCTGCAGTGGGTCCTGGCTCCCCAAAGGGGCTCTGAATGAGCTCTCATGGCACATTCTTATCTCCAAGATGTCCACGCTGCCAGGGAGGAAAGGCACTGTTCACATGAGGGAAGGGCACAAACATTCATAGGAATCTGTTTGGGGTTGGGCAGCAGATATTTATTATCAAAGTGTGGTGGGTCCCTATATTTAAAAAAGGCAGGGGTAGGGTCTGTGTGCTCAGGCCTGGGGACTGGACTAGACTACTAGATAGGGACCTCACAGTGCTTCCACTTCTCCCCCTTAAAACCCAGGCAACTCTATCCCACATCCCATCTGCCTGCCTCTCAGCCTTCCGTGGCCAAGTTCACCTCAACATTCCAGAGTTCCATCCAGGTAGAAGGGGTTTTAGTATAGCTTCCCTCCATCCACTAGAGTCTGTGCCAGGGAGCACTGCCAACCAGCAGAACTCAGGTCTGTGGCCACCCCCCTCTGCCCCTGCCCTGCCTTCTCCCACCTGGAGTCCTGCAACCACACCTACAGGTTTACAGCCTCAGTGGACACTCAGATACACTCACACACACACATGCCCACCTCCCCGATTGCCCTGAATCCTCTCACTTAGAACAGGGAGAATGCACATCAGTTCTGAGACAGTGGCCCTGGTGTTCAAGCCCCTCCCATAACTGAAACCTCCTCCAGTTTATTCTGATAACTGTTTGAAATGGGCAAATTTTCAGGAAGAGGAACCAAGCTGCAATTTTATGTGCTGTGTCCACACACACCATTACAGAAGGACTTCCTGGTGTGATTCTAAATGAGAGCTCCCTGAGGTGGTGCTGGGATTCTGGCATCTCTGACGATTGGGTTCTGTTCTTCCCTGGCAAGGTCTGGGTCCTGTGGATGGGCTGCCCTGGGCTCAGTGCCTCAGAGGTTTCAGACCTTTGGGCAGTTGGCTGCTAAGCATACAAAAGGTCTGAGCCATGGTCAGGAAAATCCACCCAGTTCTGGGGCAGACAGACCAGAGTTCTTGGAGTACCACCCCCAGCCAGCTCATGACCTTGGTGAATTCCAGCAGCTCATCTGGATAAGATGACAGGGCATCCCCTGGGCCTGGAGTGTAGATATGCTTGTGGCACTGTGACACTCATTCTTTTGTGGGTCTGGAGCACTGGGCAGAATTTTTTGAGAAAAGTTACAGGAACTGTGTGGCGAACTCAAGGAAAAGTTTTCAAGGACTTTGCAGCAGCCACCAGAGATGATGATGGTTTGAATTGACTAGGACAGGAGCAGGAGTCCCAGGACAGTCTCTTTCTGGGGTACCTGGCAGGATGAGTGACTACCAGCCTACACTGGGCTCTGCACTGATTCATGTCCCAGAGCCAGTATTTCAAGCTCCTTTCCCATCTGGGGGAGGGTGGACTCTTTAGTTGCTGTCCCATCAAGGCTGATATAGTGAGGAATGGGCTCCCCAAAAAACACTAGGGTCCTACCACCTGGAGGAGAGGAGTGGACATGGGAAGGCCCAAACCAGTCCACTCCTATGTGGTCTCCATTTCCAGCATTCTCTTCTTATCAGTCGTGCACACAGCTGCTTAACCAATCTTCCTTCATTGCCACTTCCATCTTGTGATTCTCCTTAAACATGCCTTTGGAGGGATGAGGAGGGGCTAGATGTCCTTGGGGAGGACTTGAGCACCACTCACTACTCTCCCAGCTGCTCACACTTGTCCACGTCTCTCCTACCCCTCCTTGCCAGTTTCCACTCTGAATCCCTTTGGCAAAGCTGGTGGTTGCTGCTTCGCCTTCCCTCTTCTCTTTCCCCACAGCCCAGCTCAGAGCAGATGGTTCTTTGGGACTGTTTGGGATTTTACTCTGCCCAGACCTGAGTCCTATGTCTGAGAGCCCTCATAATGGCATTGGCAGTGGACTGGGACATTTTATCTTTCCTTCTGGGTTTGCTTTTTCTTCTTGATTTTGAGTTGTAACCTTGCTTGCTCCATCTCTCCCAAAATGCTAAGTCCACTCCTTTGGGGCCGTCAACTTTTTCTGGGGCACATATCACATCTTATCCCATCGCCTGCCTCTCCCTTTCCTCCTTGTCACTGTCCTATCACCCCACTGGTACCAGGAAGATGGCCCCATAATTGTGTTAAAGTGAATTTCTGTACAATGAGGTTGCTGAAGTGCTCAAAAACACGAGGTGTCATTGCATGATGAAAAATCAGGCAGCTATTACATTCCTGAGTGTAAGGAATTGTTAACGACATGGATAAAGGTCATGGAATGTTACATGAAAAAAGGAGGACCTTACACAAAATACATACACAGAAGACTTGAAAAAAAAACCCCACAATATTAATACTAGTTGTTTTTGAATGGAAGAATTTTGTGTGATTTATATTTTCTTTATACTTTTCTGCATTTTCAAATTTCCTCTGAGAATTATATATTACTTCCATTCTAACGCTTGTATTATTTTTATAATGAGAACAAAAGTCTTTAAAAACTATTTAAAAGTAACAGTGAGGGTGACAGAACATGAGAGACTCCTAACTCTGGGAAACGAACAAGGGGTGGTGGAAAGGGAGGTGGGTGGAGAGTTGGGGTGACTGGGTGACGGGCACTGAGGGGAGCACTTGACGGGATGAGCACTGAGTGTTATGCCATATGTTGGCAAATTGAGCTCCAATTTTTTTTTTTTAAATAAGAATAAAAAAAGAAAAGTAACAGAATCATTTGTATTCTGAGGTGATGCTGCTCAGCTTGATGGAACATGGATATGATTCAATTTTTCCCCCTTTAGACAAGTGTTTTATTATTTCATGGGAAGGTAAAGGTAGTTGTTTTATTATTTTATGGGAAAGTAAAGGTAGTTGTAATTTAAAATAGCAACATCAACATACATTTCCCCTCCTGATTATTGTATTCTATCAGAGAAACAGAGGCAGATTTCTCGGGGTAACTGCTGGAATTGACCTTGCCTTCATTCAAAGAATGTTCCTTAATTCCGATAAAATATGCACTCCTTCCCTGGTCCTGGGACTAATCTGACCCTGGCACTGTCATTTAACCTTTCTCATCTGCAAAATGGGAATGATGTGATATCTTCCTGGCCAGGCTATCCTTTTTTTTTTTTTTTTTTTTTTTTTTTTACCTGGGGGAGCTGCCCCACCCACTGCCAGGTGCACAGCTCAGTGGGAGCTGTTTATCCTGTGAGGTCCCTGTTCCCTAGTGGCCCCACTCCATCCCAGGCACAGGATGACATCAGGAGGAACACTACACTGGCGGTGGCCAGGTCTCCAGCCCTGGAGTCAGCTGCCGCAGTAACTACCACAGCTCCCAGTCTGCACAGGCCTGGATGCTCCCGGGGGCGGCGGCGGGGGGTGGGGGGGGGGTGCTGATCTGCACAGCTTGGGGGGTGCGCCCAGCTGCAGGAGGGTCCTCGCTGTCCTGTGCCCTCCCCGCTTCTGCCTGTCCCGGGGGGAGCGCCGGATCCTGGGCTGTGGCTGCTGGGCGCCCTGGGCTCTGGGGCCTGTGCTGCTGGAATCTGCTCCCTCCACCTAGAGCCGCTGCCTGAGCTGCTCCCGAGGCCCTGCCTGGCGCGTGCTCCAGCCCTTTATCAAGCTTGCCTGCGGGTGTGGGGTGCTCTCCCCAGCCCCCCCCCCCCCCCCCCCCCCCCGCCCCGGACGCACCTCCTCTATTAGTGACCCCGGGAACCTGGAGGCTCCACTGCCCCTCCTGGGATCCTGCCCAAGTTCCCTGCTAAGTGCCTTTCCATCCGGGAAGAATCTGGTGCAGATTTTTAAAATTCCTGCCTCTCCGGGACTGGGCTTTCCTGTCCCGGAGGCTTTCACTGCCAGGATTTAGCTGGCTCCTCGCAGAGGCCCCTCCCAACTTGATCCTTTTTTCTTTTTTTCTTTTTTTAAAATTGGAGTTTAATTTGCCAACATCTAGCATAACTTCCAGTGCTCATCCCGCCAAGTGCCCCCTCAGTGCCCATGGCCAGGCTATCCCGATGTGGCATGCTTCATCAGGTCCTAGAATACATGTGGGCTCAACTATGATGCACTTTTTCTGTGATTACCTTCAGGCAGGCCCCAAAGACATAGAGCTCACCAGGGCCTTTGCTGTTCCTCTTGCTCTTTCTTTTTTTTTTTTTAAGATTTCATTTATTTATTCATGAGAGAGAGAGAGACAGAGACAGAGACAGAGAGAGAGAGACAGTGACACAGTCAGAGGGAGAAGCAGGCTCCATGCAGGGGGCCCAATGTGGAACTTGATCCCAGGACTCCAGAATCTTGCCCTGGGCTGAAGGCAGGAGCCAGATGGCTGAGCCACCCAGGTGTCCTCTTGCTTTTGTAGGGCTCCCCCAACAGGGCAGTTGCCACACTTGGGGGTTAAAGTGCTCAAATACTCTTAGTCTTGAATGTCACAAGGTCTGAAGACGTCTGATAAGGGACCAAAGGAGAAAAGTCAGAGCAAGGGAAAAGGAAAGAGATAAGAGACAGATATGCATGAGAAAGAAAAAAAATGGCAATTGCATAACTCTAAAAGACAGTATAAATGCATGTTTTTCTCTTTTCCTTTCTTAACTGATTTAAAAAACAATTGTATAAAATAATATGTTTATAATGTAGAGTGTGTAACGTATAGAAAAATATAGATTGCCAAGAACAGCACAAAGGAAGTGGGTGGAAGGAAAGCCACACTGGGCTAAGGAAATGACTACAGATAGTAAAGTAATAATTATAACAATGTATTGTTGGGGCTATAACATTAATAGATGTAATATATATGACAATAATGCCAGAGAAAGAGGGAAAGAGAATAGAGCTACATAGGTGTATCAGTTCTATGTATCATTGGAATTAAACTTAAAATTTTGATAACTTAAAATACACGTAGTAAACCCTACTAAACCCTACTAAAAGAGAAAAAGTGAAAAAAAAAGAAAACCAAAGAAGTTAAATGTTACATCAGAAGATGCTCTTTAATACAAAAGAAAGCAGTAAAAGAGGAACAGAGGAACAAAAAATACATGAGACATATAGAAAACAAAAAGTAAAATAGTAGATGTCAATCCAGGTATATCAATAATAACATTAAATGTCAGTGTATTAAACAACCCAATCAAAATGCAGAGATTTTTAGATGGATAAAAACCATGATCAATCATATGCTATCTACAGGAGACACATTTTAGATTTAAGGATGCAAATAGACTGAAAGTTAAAGGATAGAAAGAGATATATTATGCAAACACTGACCATAAGAAAGCTGGAATGGCCATACTGATATCAGACAAAATAGACTGTACAACAACAAAAAATTTACTAGAGACAGAAAGGGACATTTTATGGTGATAAAAGGGATAATTCATTAGGATGGTATAAAATTATAAACACATGAATCTAACAAAAGAGAAACAAAATGTAGGCGGCAAAAAGTGACAGAAATGAAAAGAGAAATTCAATAATAACAGTTGGACACTTTTAATAGTGGGTTGAACAAGACACAAGATTTACAAGGGTACAGAAGACTTGAACAGTGCTGCAAACCAAGTAGACCTAACAGACCTCTATCAAACACTCCACCCAACAATAGAATATATATTCTTCTCAAGTACACATGAAACTTCTCTAGTCTCCAGGATAGGCAATAGGCCATAAAGAAACTTCAATATATTTAAAAGGATAGAAAAAAATATAAAGTATGGTCTCTAATTATAATAGGATGAAATTAGCAATCAATATCAGGAAAAAAAGAAACACAGTTCTGAAAAACCAGTGGATCAAAGAGGCAATCAAAAGGGAAACTAGAAAATACCTAGAGATGAATGAAAATGAAGATACAACATATCAAAATTTATGAGCTGCAGCAAGAGTGGTGCTTAGAGGAAAATTTATAGCTGTAAATGCCTGTGTTAAAAAAGAAGAAAGACTTTAAATCAATAACCTAATCTTCCACATTAAGACACTGAAAAAAGAAGAGTAATCTAACACAAAGTAAACAGAAGGAAATAAATAACAAAGATTAAAATGGAGATTAAGAAATAGAGAATAGAAAAACAACAGAGAAATTTGAATAAACCGAAAGCTGGTTCTTTGAACAAACAAAAGTGACAATTCTTTAGCTGGCTTAACCAAGGAGAAAAGAGAGAAGACAATTACTAGAATCAGAAATGAAAGAGTGCACGTTCACAACATTACCAACAGAGAAAAGCTAAAGTCCAGGTGACCTCACTAGGGAATTCTACCAGACACTGAAAAAATCAATACCAAACCTTCACAAACTTTTCCAGAAAGTAGAAAAGAAGGAAACAAGTGTGAACTCATTTGGAAGGCACTATTACCCTGATACCAAAACCAGACAGCGACATCATAAGAAAACTAAAGATCAGTATCTCTTATAAACATGGATGCCAATATCCTCAGCAAAATGCTAGAAAACTGAATCCAACAACATGTAGAAGAATATACACCTTGGTCAAGGGGGATTTATTCCAGGAAGGAAGGGTTGGTTCAGCATGTGAAAATCAATTACTGCAATAGGCCATACCAATAGAATAAAAAATAAAAACAGCATGATCACTTCAATAGATATAGAGAAAGCATCTGACAAAATCTAACACTCTTTCATCATAAAAAGACTCAGTAAACTAGGAATAACATGGAATTTCTTCAACCTGAAATGGAGTATTTTTAAAAACACCATAGCTAATATCATATTTAATGTTTAAAGATTGGATGCTTTCTCCCTAAGATCATGGATAAGATAAAGAAGTCTCTGCTTTTGCCACTTCTATTCAATGCTATACTGGAGGTTCTATCCAGGGTAACTGGACACGGAAAAAAAAGCATCCAGGTTTGAAAAGAGTTCTAAAAAATTAGGATGTCCAACATATAAACTTTTACAAGAACTAATAAATGAGTTTAACAAGGTTTAGAACAGAAGGTCAAAATAAAAGATCACTTGTATTTCTATACAATTGCAACAAACGTTCCAAAAATGAAATTATGACATCAACTTCATTTACCATAGCATCAAAAGGAATAAAATATTTTGAATTAAATTTAATAAAATAAATAAATAAAACTTATACTCTTAAAACTAAAACACTGAAAGAAAGAAGATCTAAATAAACAAAAACTTCTCATGTTTATGGATCAGAAGACAGTACCGTTAAGATGCCAATACTTTTCCATTGTTCAACACAATTCCTGTCAGAATACTGGCTGTTTTCTTTGTTGAAATTGACAGGCTGATTCTACAATTCACATGTAATTACAAGGAGTACCAAATAGCTAAAACAATTTTTGAGAAAGAAGAACAGAATACAAGGACTTACACTTCCCACCTTCAAAACTGAACTACAGAGCAATGGTAATGAAGACAGTGTGGTACTGGCAGAAGGATAGACACACAGATCAATCAAACAGGATTGAGAGTCCAGAAATAAACCTATCCACCTATGGCCAACTGATTTTTGACGGGGTGCCAAGGCCATTCAATGGGGGGAAACTTGTGTGTTCAAAAAACGGTGCTAAAACAAATAGCACATGCAAAAAACCAAGTGGACCCTTACCACAGACTTTGTGTAAAAACTCAAAAATCCATTTTTATAACTCAAAATGGATCATAGATCTAAATGTAAGAGCTAAAGCCATAAAACTGTTAGAATAAAATATGCAGATAAATCTTCATAACTCTATCACTTCAGGACTTGACAAAGGATTCTTAGCTATGCTAGTAAAAACATGATCAACAGAAGAAAAAAAAACACATAAGTTAGATTTCACAAAATCTAAATACTTTTGTGCTTTAAAGTCACCATCAAGAAAGTGAAAAGACAACTTACAGAATGGGAGAATATATTTGCAAGTCATACATCTGATAAGAGATTTGTATCTGAGTACATGAAGAACTCTTACAACTCAATAATACAATGACAAATAATCCAAGTAAAAACTGGGCAAAGGATCTGAACAGACAGCTCCCCAAGGAAGATATACAAATGACCAATGAGCACACAAAGAGATGCTTAACAGCATTAGCCATCAGGGAAATGCAAATCAAAGCCACAATGAGATGCCACTTCACATGCACTGGGATGGCCAGAATAAAAGGCCAGATAATAAATGCTGACAAGGATGTGGAGAAATAGGAACCTGCGTACGCTGCTGGTATAAAATGGTGCAGTCACTTTGGAACAAAATCTGGCAGTTCTTCAGATGATTAAACATAGTTGCCATATGACCCAGCAATTCCACTCCTAGCTATGTGTCTAAGAGAAATGATAACATGTTATCATACAAAACCATGCACATGAATGTTTGTACTTACATTATTCATAATGGCCAAAAGATAGAAACAACTCATTTGTCCATCAACTGATAAATAAAGAAAATGTAGCCTATTACACAAAGGAATATTCTTCTGTCATAATAAGAGGTTAAGTACTGATACATGAGTGAACCTGAAAATATGCTTAGCAAAAAAGCCAGTCACAACTGACCACATATTACATGATTCCATATGATAAAGAAGTCCAGAATATTTCATTTATGTTAGAAAAATAAAGTTGTAGAAAAAAACAGTCTAGAAGGACCTACACCAAGCAGTAGTTAATTTTAGAAGGAGGGACTGAGAGGGGAGTTTATGCTTTTTCTAAATCAGTTGATTTTTTTTTGCAAGCATGCTTGCATTTTTTTTTCTTTGTCTCTTGTTTTCGTAATCAGGGAAAAACCCCAATAAAGGTATTTTCACAAAAACAAACTAATAAGACAGACCTGATTAGTATTTGTGACTTCCAAATATTTGATGAGACATTATGTGTAAACAAGGATTGTTACTGTAGATCCAGCCAACTTGGAATGGCCACCTCTGCCATTGTCTCCTCCAGGACAAGGCTACAGGTCCTTCCACTTGGCACATGTGGCCCTAAGAGGCCACCCAGCCTCCCTGAAGTCTCATTTTCCATGACTTCCCCAGTGTTTCTTCTTTCATACATCCCCGATAGGCACCATCCCAGTGAAATTGTCGTTCTTCTCACCACTTTTTTGAAACCAAACCAGTCACGGCCACCAATGACCTCCAAGTTGGCCACTGAACTTCTCTGTGCCCCTCTCTACTTCTCTATGCTTGGCAGTTTGGCTCCTCCCCTGTTCTTGGAATGCTTTCTTCTCTTGGCTTCTGGACACCTGCTGGTTCTCCTTCCCTCTCTTTGGCTGCCCCTTCTCAGCTGTCCTCCTGCTCTGCACAGTCTGGGGTGTTAGTGTGCTGGGCTCTGACCTGGCCTCATCTTTCTCTCCCTTATCTCAGCTACTCCTTGGGGACCTCATCTGGGTCCCGCTACCCTCTGTCTTGGAAGGATACTAAAGTGGTTTTCCTTCCCTTGTTTCATGTGGAAGGGAAGAAAGAGGTAGAAGTGGAGATTCAGAGAGAAGATTCTCCAAAGATAAGCAAGCTGGCAGAACTGGATTTTCATCTCCTCCCAACTAGATAAAACTGGGCAAGGGGAAAGGAGGGGGGGAGGTGAATCAGGCGTGGGTGAGGGACAGAGGGGCAGAGGAACAGGTGCAAGGCCTCTGGTGTCTTCTTATCAGGGCACTAATCTCATCATGAGGGCCCTACCAGTGTGTCTCCTTTTAACCCTAATTACTTCTGTCAAAATCCTATTCCAAAATAGTCACATTGGGGTTTCAACATCTGAGTTTTGGGAGGACCCAAACATTTAATCTGGAAAGGATGGCCTCAGCGCTGAGTGTTCCTCACCAGAAAGCTTGTTTGTTCTCTCTCTCTCTCTCTCTCTCTCTCTTTCTCCCTTCACACTCATCCCAACCCCGTAAAATGTGAAGACAAGGAGAGGGGGACAACAGATTGGGAAAAGTCTACACATCAGGAAGAGAGCTCTGGCTGAAAGCCCACAGCTTGGGCATCGGCCTCCAGAACTGTATAATGGATGCTTAAGCCGCCCAGTCTGTGGTATTGGGCTGTGGTACCCAAGCTAAGAGTGTCTCTGCTCCTCTCTGCTGCTCTGCTTGCTCCTTTTTCTCTCCTTCCCTCTCCTATTCACACATGGCTGTCCTCAGAATGGTCCAGAAGATGGTTCAGGATGGCTAATCAGTGCTCCAGCTCCTCCCCTGCCAAAAGGCACATTCTCTGAGTCTCTGGTTAAATCCTGCAAGGGGAGTCTGCTCAGTTGGGTTCAGCTGGTCCTGGTCTGTGGCCTTGCCAGCTGGGGGTGTAAGCCTCTGGACAGCCCACCCCGTTCCAGCCCAAGCAGGCAGGCCCTCTGGTGCTATTCCTGGGCCGAAGTCTAGCACCCACTGAGCATGGCAGGGAGGGCACTGTGAGCACCAAAACCTGTAGGAAGCAGGAGGGATGGGTGCTCCCAGAGGGAGCTCACTGATTGTGCGGGGCGGGGGGTAGGGGGGGAGGACGGGACGATGGGAGCAATGAACACCTGGGATTGTTTGTTCTGCAGCCATTATTCACGTACATGCATTTACCTAACCTCCACTGCAGTCAGGAGGCAGGCAGCAGTGCCAATTTACAGGAAGGAACGGGGTTCTCTCCCAGGCACTAGACCAGAGCTGAGTGGGGCTAGGAGGTGGCCCTGCGGGAGCTCTGCCTCTAAGGGGGACCTGCCCATTCAGGCCCCGCTCACATTCCCAGATGTGTGCAAGGCCTGGACTCGCTCTGAAGTGAGCCCAGGTGAGTGCCCAGGTAACCCAGCCAACCCCTGGACTGGCAGCCTGGGCTGAGAGGCAACCCTCCTCCAGGCCCTTACTTGCAGTGTGAAGGCCACGGAGGGGGTTGATGACTCTGTCTGCCAGTCAGTCTTGTCCATCAAGCTCTTTGAAGTAAACATGCCCCTCCAGGCTTCGATTTGGATGCAAACACCTGGTGTGGGTTACATGCGTAGCCATTATCAGCAGCGACAACTTGGTGTGACTTCTTTATCAGATCTTCTTTTCCCTAGACTGAGAATTGTACTAGAGAATAGACCTTCCAGAGGATTTGAAGGGAGAGGAAGACCTCTGACAGTCTCAGCATAGGGAAATAATCTGAGATAACCATCTCCGTGTTTAGGTTATATTGTGCTCACTCTGGAGCGAGCTGTGGGGTTCCAGTGGTGGCTTCACCTCCTCCTGGTGTGTGAACAAGGCCTTGGCCTTCCTGCCCCTCAATTCCTTAGTAAGAAGCCTGATGAGCAGCAGTGCCCTGTGTGTGTGAAGTGCTCAATTATAAGAACAGCAACATGACAACCAGTATCTATACATTGATTTGCAGATTACAAAGCCATTTTGCATGATTTCCTTTGAGTCACCAACAGCTCTGGCAGTTTGCACTTCCATTTTACAGATGAAAGAACTAAGACTCAGAGGGATTAAGAGCTTGGTTTTACTGAGGAGTCAAGCCCAGCCTTTTTGATTCCACATCTGCAGGCCTGAAAGACCTCAGGTTTTGCGTGTAGCTGGACTTTGTGTCAAGTACTGGTTCTTGACGAAATGATGTGGCCTCTTGGAGCTTCAGGTTCCTCCCTGCTGAATGGGGATGCAGAGCTGCAGGCAGATGTCTGCAGTGGCGGTCATTATTGTCATTACCCAGCCGCCCGGGGCCGACTGGCCCAATGGGCTTCTCTGCTATTGCTGTAGATGTCTGAGCTTAGCCTGTCTGTCTACAGAGCAATAGCAGAGACTTTGAAGGCTCAGAGTGGGTCAACAAAAGATAAAACGCAGCTCCAGCCTATTATGTCAGCTTCAGATACCAACATTGGCAAAGTTTTCTATGCTTGTGGGGGGAAAGCATTGGAACTCCTGCCAAGAGCAAAAACTGATTTGCCCACATGCAGTCCAGCCCTCTGATCTGTCCCTGGAGACAAAATAAGGAAACTACCTCTTTGATCCAAAACTATTTTTATCTGCTTCTGAGCAGTGCTTATGGTACATTATGCGTTTTGCAGAGAACGGTGCTATCAGCAGTAGAGCTAACCATTACCCTGGCCCTTCCTGCAAACAGACCTCTTTTGTCTTCTTTGGCAGTGCTAGTGTGGCCAGGCTTGGGTCACATGCTGATGCAGCTGAGAGATGGTGTCTCCATGCCTCAGCTAGTTGGTGTTGACCAGATGGTGAAGGAGGCAAAGTTGTCTTCAATGCATCTTATCCCAAGGGGTGTGTGCTGTGGAGTGAGGAAGGCCTGAGTGGATGCCAGGCCTACTCTTGGGCTCTTTTCTCCTGCCCTCCCACCCCCAGCCTGGCATACAGCTTTTCGTCTCTGTGTTGCACCCCCTTCCTCTTCCGTCAGGATGCAATTGGATGCTGGCTCATGGGCTTCAGTTAACCCACAGTTTTGGGTAAAGACAATGCTGCATCAGCCCGGCCTGCCCCCTTTTCTGGGGAGGGGGATTCAGACAGAAGGGACA
Source organism: Canis lupus dingo (assembly GCF_003254725.2). Classification (NCBI taxonomy): domain Eukaryota; kingdom Metazoa; phylum Chordata; class Mammalia; order Carnivora; family Canidae; genus Canis; species Canis lupus. The sequence continues at coordinate 23,038,994 of NC_064261.1, read as the reverse complement.
CACATTTTGCTGGGCTTTCAGCATCACTAGGAGTAGAGGGAGCCACAGGGAGGAAGGAGGGGATTTATGTCTGGGGGAAGCCTGCTAGTAAAAGCCCACAGGTGGAAATCAGCACAGCACTGTAATGCTAGAGATGTTGCACAAACTCTGTCTTTCTCCCAGAAGTGGCTGCTTTCCTTGTACCCTGCCTCCAGTGCACAGAAGCAGATACAGCCTGGAACCAAGAGTGATGGTGGATTTTGTATCAGCCATGGGTGCCCAGACATTTGGGTACCAGTGTCTGTGAGGGAGCTGATGCTACCATTTCAATCCACAGACTGAAGCAGCTTGCCCTCCTCAAGACGGGTGGGCCTCATCCAATCAATTGAAGACCTGAATATACAAAAAGGTAAATGCTTTCTGCCTGACACAAAAAGCTGGGTCATCAGATCTTTTCTGCCTCTGGTCTCAAACTGAAATATTGGCTCTTTCTGGGTCTTGAGCCTGTTGGCATTTGGACCAGAGCTGTACCATCAACTCTTCTGGCTCTCTAGCTGACTTCAGATCTTGGGACGTACCAGTCTCCATAATCACTTCCTTCAATGGACCACTTCCTTATAATAAATCTCTTTATCCACTCCCCCCACCCCCGCCCATGCTCTTGACTCTTTTTCTGGAGAACACTGACTAATATACCAAGTGTCAAAATTTGGCTTTTCCAAAATATGCCCCAGAACACATAGTAGAGACATAGTCTTGAAAGCCTAGGTTTTTAATGGTAAGAGCCTGGCTTTTTGAAAGGGAAGAACTCAGCACATACACTTTAGTAGCATATAGACAGCGTTGGGAACCTTGCATGGGGATTGCCCATCGTGAGCGGTTGTGTTTTGGTGGGAGGAAGATGACCAGAGGCTGTAGATGGAGCCTAGTGAGTGGGGGTCCCTGAGAAGGGCCATTGCTTTGTCCCCTCCAATGTCTGAGCTACAAGGGAGAGTTTTGTTGATAGATTGCATTGGGTTGTTGTGTGAGGGGGTCAAGGGCTGAGTGAACATCTGCTTGACCCTTCCTGAGGACAAGAGGGCAAGAACCTGAATTGAATGAATATTTACCCAATGTTCAAATCAAATTTGCACACTCCACAATTTTTTTCTAGGGTCAAGAGAGTTGTGCCTGCAAATGTTGACTTTTGCAGTTCTTATGTAAAAATCAATTAGCTTATAAAATTCCTGTTAGTTCCTCTTGATGCCTCCATCCTTTATCCGGAGTTATGCCAGTGGAGCTGGACCATACAAGCCTGCCATCCTTTAAAAATGTGTAAGAGTATTTTTGTTAGGGTGCTTATGATCACAAGCAACAGAAAAAGTGGTTTCAAACCAGTTGAAACAATAGAGAGATTCTGACTAACTCGAATAAGAATTCCAGATAGGATCAGGCTTCAGGTGAGGCTTGCTCCAGTGGCTTAGTGGTATGATGAGCTCCATTTCTTCACACTGCCTTCTACAATGTTAGATTAACTATTGAGTGCTTCATGTCAGATACCCAGATGGCAGGCTGTAGCTTCTTGAGCAACTTGACTCTTCTCTCATGTCCCGCCTGAAGGGGCCTTTGTTCATAGCCATTGTAGTTACTTGCCAGGACCAACAGAGGCAGTGCCCCATCTCCAGACCAATGATTGGATGTAGGAATGTTCTTGGCCTAGAATGCCAGCTCTGTTCGTGAAGTGTAAGATCCCTGCATGGTGTGGTGGGATCAGGAGTGTTGCAAAGGGCAAGGGCATATGAGGAAGCAACAATATGGGTCCTTTACAAAGGGGATCTTGCATTTTCATGTTTTGTTACATTTCATCTTTGCTACCATCTTCTCACAGTTTTCCTACCAATTGGTAAGGAATCTTTCATCTGAGCAGAAATTGCTAGATTCTAACCAGCCAAGTAGGGATTGGTAGGTCTGTCTCTACCTTGGTTGGGGCAGGCTGTGAATCGTGCATCCTGGCCACACCCACCCTGGTCTTACTGTGCTCACCTGTGAAATGAATCAGTGGTCTTTGCTTTGTGAAGTCCTTGTGAGGATAAAGCAGTGTGTCTCCCAGTGTGTATCCTGCCTCATGCTGAGGAGGTGGTGAATGGACATGCTCTTAGGATGCACTATCAGTTCATGTAAATACCCATTGAAGCTGCTCCCTCCAAAGTGCTTTGGAGGTATTGGGTATATAGACAGATGGCCGATCCAAAGAGTAAAGGGGAGGAGGAGGCACCAGTGGTACGAGGCTATCAGCCAGGACTCTCTGAATTTTAGGAGGAGTGAGGGCCCCAGAGTCATTTGGTAACCCCCTCTGCCATTCCTGATGTGAACTTGTTGACACATCAACAACTCACCATCCCACCGAGTAGGAATTATTGAAAGTGGCCATGGTCCTTTGTGGTCACTCCTGGCCTGGTGTGGCCATGGGGCCTGAGGCTGACGATGTCCCGCTTGCTGAAGGAGGGGAGCTCTGCAGTGCCCAGTCCAGGGCTGGCTTTGGAGTCACTTCTGGGTGAGCCCTCAGTGCAAATGCATCCTGGAAGCTGCAGGGCCCTTGGATGCTCATAGCTATGTGGTGTGGCAACCTCAGCCCCCCGCCACCCCAAAGATGGGTCTGGGGTTGGGAGTGGAGAGTTCTGGCTCTGCTATGAGGTCTTGACCAAAATGTTTAAGGTTACCTGACCTCTGTTTCCTCAGCCATTGATCTCAGGGTGAAAAGCGATGCTTTGGGGCCTTTGGGCAGAGCCCCACAGGTGGGAAGTGATCCTGTAATGAGACATTAATATGGGACTGTCCCAGCAGTTCTTGGTTCAGACTCCAAAATACTAGGGACATGTGAATGGTAGATATCCCATCTACTGTGAAAGTGGGGGCCACCTACATGGCAGAGGGGGCTCACGGACTCAGTGGGAGGCCCTTCCTGACCTTGGCCCTCCTGCTCAGCCTCCCTACTAGAGGCCCAGCTCAGTCTTGGGCCTATTTCCTCTGCCCATAGGTACCCTGCAGTCCAGGTATATGTGCAGCTGGGCTTTTCTCCTCAGCTGGAAGAACGTCATCTCCCCCGCCCCTCCCCACCCCTCCCCCCATCACCCGCCCCTTCCTGGATGAATGGCTCCCAAAGTTGGCCAAAATGGCTCTTCTGACTTCTGTCTCTAACTGGCAAGGCTGCTGTCTGCCCTGGCTCAGGTTACCATAGCTTCATTCTGCCACCTGCTCAGGACAAAAGCCCCAGGGTTGTCCTGGCCTCCTCCCTTTCTCTTTCATATCACTTACATTGAAGTAGAAAAAAATATTGAAAATCCATTTAGCTTAATCTTGGAATATGTCCTGACTGTGATCCCTTGCACTATTTTCATTTCCTCTTCTGGGTCCCAAAGTTCACCTGGATTATTGTGCTGACCCCCACTTGCCCTCCACATCCACACCCTCTCCTCCCCCAAACTGTCTGCTCTTAACACCAGCTGCAGTGATCCTTTCAAAACAGAAGACTTAAGATGCCACTCCTCTGCTCTGGCTTCTCCCCTCTCTCCCTGAGGCCTAGTGTGGTCTGGCCTCCCGTTAACCTGGTTGAAGTCATCACTTACCACTTTCCTCTGCCCAGTTTGTCCTGTCTACATTGGCCTTCTTGTTCTTTGAATAAATGCCAGGGCTTTATTTTGCCCCATTCCCCTGCCCAGAATGCTTTCCCTCCTTGCTCCACTCTCTCCTTTCCCTCAAGGCCTTGCTTGAGCCTCATCTTCTGCCTGAATGCCCTCCCCTCCCAAGCCCTACACTTAAAGTTGCAGCACCCTTACCCCTGTACCCTCACTCCCTACCCTGCTCTCTGTCTTTTCCTCCCCCCACACAAGTAGTGTTCTATCACCATGCCATCTGCTACACTATTGTATTTCTTTCTGTCTCTTCTCCTTAAAGGACAGCCCCACGAAGGCAGAGATTCTTCTCTGTTCTGTTCCCTCTGGCCTCAGAACAGTGCTTGGCACATAGTAAATGCTCAATAAATATTTGGTGAAGGAATGAGCACCCCCTTGATTTTATTAAGGGACTGAGCTTGAAGGTGCCAGGAGAGAGGATTTCTTTGGGGAGAACTGCTAGAGTGCTAGAAGGGAAGGGGTGGGTGCTCCCTATCTCCTCAGCAGTCAGGAGGCGCTTTAGGAAGACCTCTGGGCAGCTGATATGAATTTCTGGGGGCAGGAGGGACAGGGGCACCAAGTGGGAAGGAGGCTGACTTGGGGTGGAGGGCAGGCAGGTCACATGGCATGTTGTGTTTCCTGAGGACCAGAGGTGCCTGTGCCTGTGACAGCAGGCCAGCAGAGGTGGGACAAGATCCTGGGGGTAGGAGAGCTGGGCTAATGGGGAGTTAGGTGGTCAGCCAGAGCAGGTCTTTCTGGTTAGGGAACTGGGATCAGCTATGCCTGGAGGTAGGTCCGCAAGGACCTCAGTGGCTCCCATGGGAACATCACTCTAGCAAGGTGGGACCCTGACATTCACAGTTCCTGCACAGAGAGGACATCTGCAGGGGGATCCTGCCCCCACCCACTGAGCTCCCAGAGGGAGAAGAGGTACTCCTCATCCAAGCATGGGTTCTCTAACTGTGATGTGAGATGGGGCACCTTAATGGTGGAAGCAACCCTGTTTTGGACTAAAAGTGACAGGAAGACATTTTATTTTATGAGCGAGATCAGGAGTCTTGTAGGAGCTGTGTGGGATTTCATCTGGGGAGCAGAGCGTGGGGCAGGAGAATCAGATCTGAGGTTGGATTTAAAGGTGTTGCTTTTGTGACCCATGGAGTCCGTCTTCTTTTTGGTTCTGTTTATAGCTGAGGTCAAATTTCTGCATCTCCCTAAAGTAATACCTTAGAACACCTATTGAGAACATCCCAAGGGACAGTGAGCTGGCTATATAGGAAATTGAAGACTTCAATGGCACAAGGGTCATTGTGTGCTAAGCAGATCACTTCCAGAGAGGAGCAGAGGAAGGTGCCTCATTATCCCCCAAGCAAGTGAGAGATAGGGTTGAAAGGACACAAACTGGAGTCTAACTTTGGTTGGTGTATCAATCAGGACCAACCAGGTCATGCTGCAGTAACAAACATCCCCAAAGCTCATAGGCTTAGCATCATGGTGCTTATTCTCCATCCGTGTTATTGCACACAAGGGCTGGTGGATCTTTCTGCTCACACGGTCACTGAGTGACCTTCCGTCAGCTTCTGTGTGCTTCTGCTATTGCCTTAGCTGAGGAAGGAGGATTCAGAGAATTGTGGCCCCAAAAGCCTTCTCCTGGGAATGACATAGCCCACAGTTGTCCCCATATCATTGTCCAAAGCAAACTGTGTGACCACAACTTTGAAGAGGGGCATGGAGGTAGGCATAGAGATGGAATTTTACCATGTCCTTGAGAGGCAGGGACCCAGAAATACTGCGACCAGCACTAGTGACCAGCACTGCTGGGAGGGACCCTGCCCAGAGAGGGGTGGGGCCAGATGGAAATGTGCTCCCTTCCACCAACAGTGGGATGAAGGGTGTGTATCTAACTCCAAGGAGGGTTGTCTTGAAAGAGATCCTGGGGGGAATCCCAGCAGTGGGGTGGGCCCTTAAAGACAAGGTGAGAGCAGGAACTGAGAGCAGCAAATCCAGGAGGACATTGCCCATGTCATTGATCCCGGTGAGGGGATTTACCTGGATGAGAGCTCAGGGTTCTGATATCAAACTGGATTCAATTGGAATTATGGGGTTATTAGCTGAGGTTGGACCTTCTGTTATCCTGGAGAGGCTGAGAAACTACAGGACATGGCTGAGGGTCCCTGCTGTGGGCAGGGGCAGGGTACAAACTTGAGGTATGGCTTGAAGGTGGAGCAGGAGCAGGAGCATGAATGGTTTCATCTAAAATGGGGGAAGCACCACCCACGTGTGACCCACCTCTCAGGGTGTCCTGGCCCAAGTGACACTGTGTGAGAGTGAGGAGGGGCTTCAACACTGTATGCTAGATATGTGGTCAGGGCTGCAGGTGGCTTTTATGAGGCACACTCTCGGGTTGGGGGGAACAAGCCTGTCTCCCACTCCAGCTTCATGTTCCTGAGATGCTTGGGCTTCCTGCCCTCCCTTTCCTCTTCCTCTGTGCACAGGCCCTGCCCTGGGGCTCACTTGCCTACTAAAGGTCAGACATTCTCATGCCTACAGGGGGGGGCATGGAGACAGGGTGGGGGGCAGTTGAGATGTGAGGGTAGCCCAGGAGGGAGCGAGATAGGGAAGGGACAGGGGCTAGAGCTGCTCATGCTGGTGCGGTGTCTGCTGCAGGGGCTTGTGTGAACATCAGGGAACCAGCTGGGAGGCGCCCCTGGACCTCCTGCGGCATTTCTCCTGGGCCAGCTGCTTTTCTGTGTACAGATCCCTACCCTCAGGGGTTAGGTTCCAGTGAGGAGGGCAGATGGTAAACAACTGCCAGAGGGTGATTTGGGCAAAGCAGGAGCAGGGAAAGACTGGGAGGACCATATAGATCAGAGATAGGAGGAGGATTTGAGCCTTGACCCCAAGGTGTGAGAGGGTAGAGAGGACAGCAGGGCGCTGCCTGTCAGGTGGAGGAGCAGGGTTGTAGCCAGGGTGTTCTGGGAACTCCAGGAGCTACTGCAGCATGGGGGGATGGGACCTGCTCCTGGGGTCCTGATATTGGGTGCCATCTTGTGTGAAGCAGGTTTTGAGCAGAGGGTGATAGGACTTGATGTAGATTTTAATAGGTTCATTCCAATTTTGAGTCTAGAATACTCCTGAGGTGGGCAAGGGTGAGGGAGTGCAAGTGGGGAGGCTCTGCAATCCTGCAGCAGAGGTCATGGTGGCCTGGACCAGCTAGCTGGGTAGCAGGGACGGTGAGAAATGGCTGCATTCTGGATATAATTTGAGGGTTGAACCAAGAGGATTTGCTCAGTGGGGAGGATGAGAAAAAGGCTGAGAATAAACCCAAGGTTTCTGGCCTGAGTGGATGAAAGGATGGAAGTGGCACTTAGCAGGAAGGCTGGGATGGGAAAGGGTTTCAGGGACAGGTGGCCGAGAGTGGTTCTGGCTTACTACTCACAGTAAGCTTGAGATGATCGCTTGGCCTCTGAGTCACCACCTGTAGTAAGTGGTTGTGTATCTGAGCCCTTGCTTTTAGGGGAGAGATCTGTTGCATGGTCTGAGGCTGGAAGTTCTCACTGTGTCAGCAGTATTTAAAAACCTGGCAAGGGAAGAATCCCCGAGAGAGTGAGTGCAGATGGGAGGAGACACATTCCAGACCCAGAGCTCTGGGCCTCTGCCACTGAGGGGCTGGAAGAGGAACTGAGAGCAGCAAGGGAGCCTAAGAAGCAACCTGGAGCCGGTGGCAGACAGGTGGGGGGCTGGCTCAGGCCCAGGAGAAGGAGTGTCATTCCTCGTGAGGGGGATTTGTGCCCCTGCTGCCCTGAAGGGCTGGATAAACCCCTGGTCAGGGTAAGACCCTGGGTTGAAGCAGGACTCCCTAGGCTTGCAGTGATGGGGGCAGAGTGAGTAGACCCTGCAGGCCTGGCTTGTTCTGCTGTGTGGCCAGGCCGCTGAGGTTGAGCTGTCCTTTGAGGTGGCTCTGGGCTGGGAAAAGCGTACCAGGGGCTGGAGGACTATAGTCGAGGGCTCTGGGAGGAGACTGCGCTGGCAAAGGCCTGCCTCTGGTCCAGGCATAAGTCCACTGCTTTTCCATCAGGGAGAGACTGTTGTCACTGGTTTACAGATGAAGAAACTGAGGCTGGGAGGCTGTGTTTCTTGATGTAGGTCACACTGCCAAGTGCTGGCTTGGGCTCCAAGGCCAGGGATCTTCTCCTTGCTGGCCACCTGTCTCCTTAGAAAGGCTTTATGAAAACAAGCTTGCAAAGTGAGTTGCAGAAGGTTGCATGTGGTCTGAGGCCATTTAGGTCAGGTTTAAAATATGCAAAACAGTGCTCAATGTCACTTAAGGACATGATGCATATACTGGCAGTGGGATGATAAACTCCAGTGCAGGAGAGTGGTTAGAGAGAGGGGTTCACTCGAGTGCACCTTGTGACCTTTTGTATTCCAAGCTGGATGGTGCAGATGGGCACTGCTGTGCTATTCTTCATGCTTTTCCTATGTCTGATCTGGGTCTGAGTCAATGAAGGGAGGCTGACTGCTGGCCCTCCTGTGACCTGCCTCCTCAGTAGCCTGGCCAGAGACCAGGACCCCAGGAGAAGGACCTGAGGGCCTGATGGGAGGGTTGGGCACCCTCAGAATTGCCTTTATCATGGTTCAGGGGCATATGTCACCTTGTTCATGCCTTCTCTGTCCATAGGGCCACTGTCCCTTCTCCACAGAGGCCTTGCCTTCCCTTCTTGGCACTAGAGAGAGATCCAGCAAAACCTCCCTACGGTGGGTCCCCTCCCTTTTGAGATTCCTGGTGCTCTTTTATCCCCCCAAGTGGGCTGGGTACCTGTGTGTGCCAGCACTGCCCCCCTTGTGGGACCTGCTGTGTGCTTGTCAGGCTGTGTTATAGGGACCTTGTGCTGCACTGAAGCTGGCTCAGCATGACTCATGGGAGTCTTTAGAAGTTTTGTGAGCTGGGCATCAAAGTGTTGGTAGCTTCAAATAGACCATGTGGGGATACTTAAATCAGTTGGTGCTCCACAACAGGGCCCTTCCTCCTTCACTCTAGAGAGCTGGCAGTTGACATTTACCAGCACGGCTCTGCTGAGCACCCACAGTGAAACTTGAACTCGCCTGGGTGTGTCACCGGGCTTGGGCCTCAGAGTACATCCACCTGCTCCCACTCTCTCAGCTGTCCTTCAGGGCTCCAGGCCTGCTGACGGTAGTGCATGCTGTGTGGGGCTGCTCTTCTGCCCCACTATGCTGCCACACTCAGAGTATGCGTAGGGGCTGCTGGTAGAAGGAGCTGGGCCCCTGCGTCTCACACACCAGGTTTGACTCAGGCTGTGCCCGTGCCAGTCTGGAGAAGTGACAGCCTTTGGAGCTTCAGTCAGCTTCTCCCTGGTCATACGATGTGGATGCCACCTAGACATGACATCCACTGCTGGAAGGCATGTGCAGATCCGGGAGCAAGATGGTGTGCCGTCAGTGACAAACTCCGGTAGGGGGAAAGGTGTGGTTTGGAGCTTCTAGAAGAGCTACTTTGAGACATTTCCCTCCCTTCTCCATTGAATGCAACTGGCCTGCACATAGGTATGTCAAGTACATACCTTGTCAAGTACAGGGGCGCCCCCTTGCCCAACCTTGTCGTTGGTGGAAAGAACCACCTCCAAAATCAGCTTAAGGGTATGTGGGGGTGGGGGCAGATGTGCTCTCAGGGGTCCTAGCAGTGTCAGCCTAAAGAGCAAGCGCGTGGGTTGGGGGTAGTAAAGGCTGTGTGGGTGTTGCTCATGTGTGTGTCTGGGTGTGTAAGGGTCTCCTAGCCATGTGCGCATATGGATTTCCATGCAATTGAATTTGTTGGGTCTTGGCCCCACTTGCCAGTGGAGGGTAGAGACTGTGCCCATGATTGGGTTCAGTAGATCCTGAACCCAAAGCTGCCACTCTTTCTTGTCCAGTTCTTGCAGTAGTGTGGTGCTGGATACCCAGTGGGGGAACTCCACATTGGCTACTTTGCTGAGTGACTGTCTTTGGACTTCCATTATCGTGGACTAAATTGTGGCCCCCACTTGATATGTTGAAGCCCTAAACCTCAATGTGACTGTATCTGGAGATAGGGCATATGGGGCCTTGATCCTATAGGACTAGTGTCCTTATAACAAGAGGTAAAGACCCCAGCCTCTCTCTCTCTCTCTCTCTCTCTCTCTCTCTCTCTCTCTCTCGTGTGTGTGTGCACGTGCACGCACACAGGAAAGGTCATGTGAGGACACTGCAAGAAGCAGCCATCTGCAAGCCAGGAAGAGGGTCTTACCAGACAACCACCCTGATGGCACCTTGATCTCAGACTTCCAGCTTCCAAAACTGTGAGGAAATAACCTCTCTAAGCCACCTAGTCCGTAGTATTTGCTGTGGCAGCCAAGTGGACAATGACACCATTGGTTACTCTCTTTAACTGAGCACCATAGGCTTTATAGACATTATCCACACAAATTATTTATCTTTGCATGATTTATTACATGCATTATTTCACTTAGGTTTTCCTTGTTTTACAAATGAGATGCCTGAAGCACAGTGAGGTGGGTGACTTCCCCAGAGTCAGAGCTAGCAGAGCCAGAATTTAAGCAAAAGAGAGGAGTCACCTTGAAACCTGTGGTCCTGACACCATACCACATTTGGGTTCCCCACATGAAGCTCATTGGGTCTGATCCTCTTGGCCCCCACCATCTTTACCACTGTGACCTGGCCCATGAATGGGGCCAGAGATTCTCTTTCCCGGGCACACTGGAAATTAGGTTCAGGACTAAACCTCAAGAAAGTGGGGCCAGTGCCAGACCCCTGGCCTTTTGATGGATGAAAAACATTTCAGGTTTTCCTGTAAAAATGTCTGTTGTGGAAAGATAAGGTAATTCTAGCATATGCAGCAGCAAATTCTTAACTAGTTCACACAAGAACGGTTATGCTTATTTTTAGCCTTAGGGCTGGGGACATCATGGCTCTAATCAGCAGCTGGGGTGATGCCAGCAGAGCAGTACCGCTCTATCCCAAAAGACAGTGTGGACAGGGGTCCTCTGCCAAGAGGTGCAACCCTAGGACTCACCCTTCTCTTCTCACCTGGTGCCGTGTGCCCTGGCTGCGGGAGCAATTGAAGAGCCCTGCAGAGAACCCAGGCCTCAGAACCCAAGGACCCTGAGCACTCCCAGACATGGAAGGGGTGCACACCCTCCTCTGAGTTTGGGTGTTGAGCATGACAGTGAATTCTGGGGCCTGACAGGGCCTTGCCTGCCCTGTGACCTTAGGCAGCTCCATTCATATATGCAATGGGAGGGGTGACATGAGCTTGGCATTTGGGGGCCATGGAGCCCTGTCTTACTGCCCGCTGGGGGGCTGTCCCCTGAATGGTCATAGATGGGGTGTGTGCTTCGGCAGCATTTTCACTTGTCCTCTGCACTGGTACTCTCTATGTGGAGCCCTCAGAGCTCTGCCTGCATGCCCTAACAAAGCTGGGGTAGTGGTGAAGATATCTCCTTTTTGGCTAGGGAAGTACCCCAACTTCCCATATCAGGTGCCTCAGGGGCCACCTAGCTGGAAGGGGGAGGTCAGATGGGGAGCTTACACTCAGTCCCTGGTCTGGCCCCCTTTGCAAGTGCTACCAGGTATGGCCTTTCCCTCTGCTCTGGACAGACTACACCTGTTCCCATCTCCTTTGCTACAATCGTTAGCCATGGTACCTTGCTCTCCACTCCAGATGGGGAACCCTGAGGGCTGATGCTGACAGGCTGCCTCATCAACTGGACTCAGAGAAGAAAACAGCCTCCAATGACCTCCCTCCCCCTTCTAGCCCTGACATTCTGGGTTCTCTACCTCCAAAGGGCTGTGAGGGCCTGGCCCCAGCTCTGGGCTCATGTTTCTTTATCAGCTGGCTTTTCTGGCAGACCAATCACTCTTTTCTACTTCCAGGTCTGTCCAGTTAGAGGGAGTCTTGCCCCTGTTCGCAAAGCATCCTTCCTCCATTTTAAGGCTCGGGAAACTCAGAATCTTTTTTTCTCCCACATCAGCCACATTTATTGTCATTGTGGCCAGCTGTCCAGGATGCTGTTTACTTGTGTGTTCTCTGCCTGAGACCTTCCAGTCACCCTTTAGCACTCAGAGTGCTCAAGAAGGAGGCATTAGCAATTTGGGTGGTTGCCCCTCTCTGACAGTGGGCTGTGTAGTCAGAGGGAGCTGGGGTTGCATCTCAGCTCAGATACTGATCAGCTGGGTGACAAAGCCTGTCACTTCACCTCTCTGGGCACCCATGTCCTTCTATGACAGATGGGTGACAGGGTCACTGTGAAATCTGGAAAGATACTTCGAAGTACCCTCTGGACATAGTGCTTGCTCACCGCAGGACTCCCTGAACAGAGGCTGCCTTCATTCAGGCCAAAACTGCAAAGCCGTTGTCAGGCTCAGATATGCTGGGGAAGTGGGCCATGTTTTGCTGCAGATAGCCGTCTCTTTGCTGTAGATAGCTGTTTCTCTGGTGGTGGGGGGATTTGCCTCCATGTCTCTGGATGACCCAGCTCAGTTTGGAACAGTGATGAAATCTTCAGGCCCCAGCCCAGACAGGGCCTTAGTCAGCACATCCCCTAAAGCCAGCACAACCCCACATTATGATACTTGGAAATCCATCTCTGAGAAAGTGCAAAATTCATTCACCCTTGGGGAGCTCTTGACAGTACTGAGTTACATTTTAGCCCATCCATGCAAGGGCCTGATGGGCTTCACAGGAAACCTCGGCCCACCCTGAATGTAGTCATGACAAACAGGAGAGGAAAGTGGATTGGAGATACCAGGAGCAGTGGCTCTGGCTCCTGGTGGGGAAGATGATAAATTAATTCTGCACTGATGTGGGAGAGACGATGCTCCAATTCCATGCAGTGCCTAGCCCTACTGCAGTCCATATGTGTAACATGTAATTGCATTGTATCGGCAAGAGAGTTGTGGCAGGGATTCATTACACTGCAGAGTGACTGTAAACATCCCTCACACCCTTTCTTGTCTGGTCTCTAGTGTTAGAGAAGATGCTGCGTCATTAGGCTCTGAGCTCAGCAGAGGAAGCACCAATAGCCAAGTCATGGCTCCACGGCCCTTTGTCCAGCAAGGGAACTTCCTACCTCTGAGCAGAAATCCACAGAGTGAGCATTAGGAGCTGAATGTATGTGTCCCCTATAGGTCAAATGTTGAAGCTTTAACCCCCTATGTGCTGGTATTTGGAGGTGGAGCCTTTGGGAAGTAATTATATTTAGATGAGGTCGGGGGTAGGGCTCCTGATGGATTATAAGAACAGAAACAGAGACCAGACCTTGCTCTCTGTCCACCATGTGAGGACACAGCAAAAAAGGTGGCCATCTGCAAGCCAGGAAGAGGGCCCTCACCAGAGACTGAATCAGCTGGTACCTGGCTTATTAGACTTTCCAGTTTCTAGAAAGGTGAGAAATAAATGTTTAAGTTGCCCAGTCTGTGGTATTTTGTTATAGCAGCCTGAACAAGTAAGAGTTCAACAAAATGCAGTCAGTGCCTGTAGGTGAAGTGGGCACTGTCCATGGGGACCAGAGGCCTGTTATCTTACAGCTGCCTGAGGTCCCATATATGTCACCTACCAGTCCCTACTGGACCATTAAGGACTATTCACCTTTTATTAAAGAGCTGTTTAAAACGAGGGACCGGGATTCTTCCTGTTTCTTGCATGGTGTTAGATATTTTTAGTGTTTTCCTCTGATCCTAAAGCAATAAGCACTCTTGAGGCAGGATTAAGATTTCTTTTTTTTTTTTTTAATTTATTTATTCAAGAGAGAATACAGAGAGGCAGAGACATAGGCAGAGGGAGAAGCAGGCTCCCTGCGGGGAGCCTGATGTGGGACTCGATCCCAGGACCCTAGGATCACAACCTGAGCCAAAGGCAGATGCTCAGCCACTGAGCAACTCAGGTTCCCAGGATTTCATGCTTTAAGGAAAGGGGAAGCTGAATGTGCAGTGGGTACCTACTATGTGGCAGTGACTGTCCCAAGCAGTGGGCAAAGTAAGCAAAAATCATCACCCTTGCAGATCTGCCTTCTGGCAGAGACCTACAATAAACCATGGACATGATAGAGTATGTTAGCAGGAGGTAATACTTGAACATATTAGAGCTGAGTTAGTTGAATGAGGAAGCCTGGAGTAGGTGAGGGCAGGAAGTGGGATGCAATTTGTATAAAGTGATCAGAGCAAGCCTCAATGACAAGGTGATGTTGAGCAAAGATTTGCAGGAGGTGAGGGAGTTAGCCGTGTGGGTATCTGGGTGAAATATGTTCCAGAAAGAGGGAACAGCCATGCCAAAGCCCTCTAATAGGACATGCTGGAGTGCTGTGGGGAATAGGTGCTGGAGAACAGTGTGGGGAATAGGTGGCTGGTGTGGATGGAGCGAAGTGAATATGGGGGAAACAGGAGCTGGAAGTTAGAAGGACCATATCAGGAAGCGTCTCATAGGTCACTGAAGACTTGGGTTTTTACTCTGAAATGGGGGCCATGGGAGGGATGGAGCAGAAAAATGACATGACTAGACCTTTATTTTAAGAAGTTCATTGTGACTGTGGATGGAGGCAGAGGGTGCTGGTGGAATCCTTGGGAGGCTACTGAAGTAATCCCGATGATGGGATAGTGGTGGCTAACACCAGAGCAATAGCAATAGAGGGAAATGGTCAGATTCTAGATGCATTTTGAAGAGTGATCCACCGAGACTTCCTGATCAGTTAGTGGGCTGTGATGGAGCAGGTGAGGCACTGATGACCCTAAAGTATTTTACTTGAGTGATTAGAAGGTTGGATGAGGGTTAGGAAGGGGCAGGTCATGAAGTTGAGGGCAGAATTATGACTGAGTTTGAGATAACCAAGTGGGACTGTGGGAGGAACTTAGATTTTCCAAGTCTGTCTGTTATTCCATGATGATTATCTCTCGTCCACTAGTTTTGGGAACTGGGCAATAAAAGGGGCTTATACAGCAAATGTCACATTTGCTTTGGTATGGGAAAGCCAGAGCTTCCCCAATCTCAGAGGGTCTCTGTGAATACCCTGGGTGGGGCCAGCAGCTCCCACCATGGTGCTGTACAGCCCTCTGTGCAAAGATTCTGTTGACCTACTCTGTACAAATGCAATTGTTCATAGCACTCTCTCCCCTCAGACCATGTGGCTCCTGAAAACAGTATTGGATTCCTCATCTCTGGCTTCTCCTGAGCAGCTCTTGAGGTGACTGACCCATGGCAAATGACTCAGTAAATGACTCTTTGATGTCACCTAGAGAAGCACAGCCATCTGACCCCCAGTACAGGAAGCGAGGGTTTGAAGCGGCCCTCTGTAAAGGAGAATAAATGATTGCAAAGTCTTTGGATTGTATTTCTGAAGGTAGGTGTAGAATTAAATGTGAGCTATGGAGCCAGACAGCCTCTCAGGGACACCTGCCTTTCCTCTCTTTTACATTTGTTATTTTTTTGTTTTTCTCTTTTTGCAAATTGCTCATTCATATTCTTTATTTTTTCTTCTATTGGATTGTCTTCCTTTTGCTTTTTGATCTGTAGGAATTCTTTACGTAAAATGGCTACTGGTCTTTTGTTAAATTGCAAATATCTACTCCCATGAAATACCCTATTGGATTTTAATAACAATTACATTGAATTGCTAGCATAATTTGGGGAGAATCAATATCTTTATGGTATTGATCTTCAGACCCATGAACATGGTCAGAATCTCCATTTGTTTCTGTTTGCTTTAACTTTTTTCAATGCTGTCTTAGAACTTCCTTTATAAAGGCAGGGCTACAATTGTGTAGATTGAGTATCTCAGTCTATGTAATGATGCTGGACGTGTGCAATGTATAAACTTCCTGGCTACTTAGGACAAACGTGTATAAGTATAGCACAACTCTTTTTTGACTTATTTCTAAGGATCTTATGGCTTTTGTTGCTATTGGAAGTATATCTTTCAGTAGTTATATTTTTAAATTTAACATTGCTGGTATATATATGTGTGTGTGTGTGTGTGTGTGTGTGTGTGTGTGTGTGTGTACATCTTGTATTCAGTAGACTTGCTGAACTGTTTTATTAGTTCTAATAGTTTGCAGATTTTCTTAGATTTTTCTTTGTGGACAACCATAATATCTGCAGATAATAAAATAAATATCTGTTTCATCTTTTCTAACCTCTAAAGTTTTTTAAGTGCAATGAATGAATAAAATTCAATGCTGTATTTAAAAACACAGAAAACTCTATATTAGGACAATTATGGAAATATGAATATGAAGTAGATATTACTTGATAATATGGAATTATTGTTAATTTTTTAAGGTATGACAAAGTATTGTGGCTATGTAGAAACATGATTTTATTCTTTAAAAAAATTTTTTGGGGGGCATCTCTGTGATTCAGTCAGTTAAGAATCTGACTTTGGCTCGCATTATGATCTCAAGATCCTGGGATTTAGCCCCAGGTTGGGCTCTGCACTCAGTGGGGGGTCTGCTTCCCTCTCTCCCTCTGCCCCTCTCCTGGCTCATGCTCTCTCTCTCTCAAATAAAGAAAATCTTTTTAGATTTTAGATTTTTTTGTTATTTGAATATAATTGGCACACAATGTTACATTAGTTTCAGGTATACAACATAGTGATTCAACGTCTCTATATGTTGTGCTGTGCTCACCACAAGTAAGATATAATCTGTCACCATACAGCCCTATTATATTACCATTGACTATATTCTCTATGCTGTGACTTTTATTCTGATAACTTATTCATTCCATAACTGAGAGTCCTTATATAAGCTTTTTTAAAAGTTTTACTCTACTTTTAACGGATTTTAAAAGTCTACTTGTAATAAAATTATCACTCTTCCTTTTGATTTTGTAAAGTGGTGAGTTACACTGATATGTTTACTACTATTAAATTGTGCTTTCCTGGTGGCATATTGGTCATGATATATTGTTGTTTTTATTCATTACTGGGTTTAGTTCTCTAATATTTTATTCATGACATTCATATTGATGTTCATGAGTATAACTGACCTATAATTTTCCCTGTTTTTTTAAAAGATTTTCTTTATTTATTCATGAAAGACACACAAAGAAAGAGGCAGAGATATAGGCAGAGGGGGAAGCAGGCTTCCCACAGGGAACCCGATGCAGACTCGATCCCAGGACTCCAGGATCACAACACGAGCTGAAGGCAGATGCTGAACCACTGAGCCACCCAGGCATCCTCCTTGTCTGGTTTTCATATCGAGGTTATACTAGACTCCTCAAAGGAGCTATAAGACATTCTACCCATCCATTTGAATAGTTTATATATTATTGGGATTATCTTTTCTCTGAAAGCTATTTAGGACTCATCCTAAAATCATCTGGCATCTGGGCTTGATTTCCCTCTCTTTGTCTTTCTCTATGTCTCTATTTCTCTCTCTTTCTGTAGATTTTATTTTTATTGAAAGATTTTATTTATTGAGACAGAGAGAGAATGGGTAAGACACCCCAAGCAGGGGGAGTGGCAGGAGGAGAATCAGGCTCCCCACTTAGCAGGGAGTCCCATGTAGAGCTCAATCCCAGGACCTCAGGATCATAACCTGAGCTGAAGGCAGACACCCAACTGACTGAGCCACCCAGACAGCCCTCTTTCTGTAAGTTTTAAATCACTGATAACCTTGATGGAAAAGAGTCTATTCAGCATTTCCATTTCTTTTTTCTTTAAATTTTTTCTATTGGAGTTCAATTTACCAACATATAGCATAACACTCAGGGCTCATCCTGCCAAGTGCCCCACTCAGTGCCCATTACCCAGTCACCCCATCCTCCTGCCCACCTCCCCTTCTACTACCCATTGTTCATTTCCTAGAGTTAGGTGTCTCTCATGTTTTGTCACCCTCACTGATATTTTCACTCATTTTCTCTCCTTTCCCTTTATTCGCTTTCACTAATTTTTATATTCCCCAAATGAATGAGACCATATAATGTTTGTCCTTTTCCAATTGACTTATTTCACTCAGCACAAAACCCTCCAGGTCCCTCCACGTCGAAGCAAATGGTGGGTATTTGTCGTTTCGAATGGCTGAGTAATATTCCATTGTATACATAAACCACATCTTCTTTATCCATTCATCTTTCGATGGACACTGAGGCTCCTTCCACAGTTTAGCTATTGTGGTGGACATTGCTGCTAGAAACATCGGGGTGCAGGTGTCCCGGCGTTTCATTGCATCTGAATCTTTGGGGTAAATCCCCAACAGTGCAATTGCTGGGTCATAGGGCAGGTCTATTTTTAACTCTCTGAGGAACCTCCACACAGTTTTCCAAAGTGGCTGCACCAGTTCACATTCCCACCAACAGTGTAAGAGGGTTCCCTTTTCTCCACATCCTCTCCAACATTTGTTGTTTCCTGTCTTGGTAATGTTCACCATTCTCATTGGTGTGAGGTGGTATCTCATTGTGGTTTTGATTTGTATTTCCCTGATGGCCAGTGATGTGGAACATTTTCTCATGTGCATGTTGGCCATGTCTATGTCTTCCTCTGTGAGATTTCTCTTCATGTCTTTTGCCCATTTCATGATTGGATTCTTGGTTTCCTTGGTGTTGAGTTTAATAAGTTCTTTATAGATCCTGGATACTAGCCCTTTATCTGATACGTCATTTGCAAATATCTTCTCCCATTCTGTAGGTTGTCTTTTAGTTTTGTTGGCTGTTTCTTTGCTGTGCAGAAGCTTTTTATCTTGATTAAGTCCCAATAATTCATTTTTTGCTTTAGTTTCTCTTGCCTTCATGGATGTATCTTGGAAGAAGTTGCTGTGGCCAAGTTCAAAAATGGTGTTGCCTGTGTTCTACTCTAGGATTTTGATGGAATCTTATCTCACATTTAGATCTTTCATCCATTTTGAGTTTATCTTTGTGTCTGGTGCAAGAGAGTGGTCTAGTTTCATTCTTCTGCATGTGGATGTCCAATTTTCCCAGCACCATTTATTGAAGAGACTGTCTTTTTTCCAATGGATAGTCTTTCCAGCTTTGTCGAATATTAGTTGACCATAAAGTTCCCACCAATAAAGTTCCCACCAATAAAGTTCCCACTTCTGGGTTCTCTATTCTGTTCCATTGATCTATGTGTCTGTTTTTGTGCCAGTACCACACTGTCTTGATGACCACAGCTTTGTAGTACAACGTGAAATCTGGCATTGTGATGCCACCAGGTATGCTTTTCTTTTTTACTATTCCCCTGGCTATTTGGGTCTTTTCTGATTCCACACAAATCTTAAGATGATTTGTTCCAACTCTCTGAAGAAAATCCATGGTATTTTGATAGGGATTGCATTAAATGTGTACATTGCCCTGGGTATCATTGACATTTTCACAATATTAATTCTTCCAATCCATGAACATGGATTATTTTTCCATCTCTTTGTGTCTTCCTTAATTTCTTTCAAAAGTGTTCTATAGTTTTTAGGGTATAGATCCTTTACGTCTTTGGTTAGGTTTATTCCTAGGTATCTTATGCTTTTGGGTGCAATTGTAAATGGGATTGACTCCTTAATTTCTCTTTCTTCAGTCTCATTGTTAGTGTATAGAAATGCCACTGACTTCTGGGCATTGATTTTGTATCCTGCCACACTGCCAAATTGCTGTATGAGTTCTAGCAATCTTGGGGTGGAGCTTTTGGGTTTTTATGTACAGTATCATGTCATCTGCAAAGAGGGAGAGTTTGACTTCTTCTTTGCCAATTTGAATGCCTTTGATTTCTTTTTGTTGTCTGATTGCTGAGGCTAGGACTTCTAGTACAATGTTGAAAAGCAGTGGTGAGAGTGGACATCCCTGTTTCATTCCTGATCTTAGGGGAAAGGCTCCCAGTGCTTCCCCATTGAGAATGATATTTGCTGTGGGCTTTTTGTAGATGGCTTTTAAGATGCTGAGGAATGTTCCCTCTATCCCTACACTCTGAGGACTTTTGATCAGGAATGGATGATGTATTTTGTCAAATGCTTTCTCTGCATCTATTGAGAGGATCATGTGGTTCTTGTTTTTTCTTTTGCTGATGTGATCAATCACGTTGATTGCTTTACAAGCATTGAACCAGCCTTGCATCCCAGGGACAAATCCCACTTGGTCATGGTGAAAAATCTTCTTAATGTACTATTGGATCCTATTGGCCAGTATCTTGTTGAGAATTTTTGCATCCATGTTCATCAGGGATTTTGGTCTATAATTCTCCTTTTTGGTGGGGTCTTTGTCTGGTTTTGGAAATAAGGTGATTCTGGCCTCATAGAACGAGTTTGGAAGTATTCCATCTCTTTCTATCTTTCAGAACAGCTTTGGTAGAATAGGTATGGTTTCTTCTTTAAACGTTTGCTAGAATTCCCCTGGGAAGCCATCTGGCCCTGGAATTTTGTGTCTTGGGAGGTTTTTGATGACTGCTTCAATTTCCTCCCTGGTTATTGGCCTGTTCAGGTTTTCTATTTTTTCCTGTTCCAGTTTTGGTAGTTTGTGGTTTTCCAGAAGTGCGTCCTTTTCTTCTAGATTGCCTAATTTATTGACGTATAGCTGCTCATAATAAGTTTTTTAAATCGTTTGTATTTCCTTGGTATTGGTGGTGATCTCTCTGTTTTCATTCATGATTTTATTAATTTGAGTCTTTTCTCTCTTCTTTTTAATAAGGCTGGCTAATGCTTTATCTATCTTATTAATTCCTTCAAAGAACCAACTCCTGGTTTTGTTGATCTGTTCCCCTGTTCTTCTGGTTTCTACTTCATTGAGTTCTGCTCGAATCTTTATTAACTCTCTTCTTCTGCTGGGTGTAGGATATATTTGCTGTTTTTTCTCTAGCTCCTTTAGGTGCAAGGTTAGCTTTTGTATTTGAGTTCCTTCCAGTTTTTGGATGGCTGCTTGTATTGCGATGTATTTCCCCTCAGGACTGCTTTTGCTGTATCCCAAAGATTTTGAATGGTTGTATCTTCATTCTCATTAGTTTCCATGAATCTTTTTAATTCTTCCTTAATTTCCTGGTTGACCCTTTCATCTTTTATCAGGATGGTCCTTAACCTCCACATGTTTGAAATCCTCCAAACTTCCTCTTGTGATTTAGTTCTAGGTTTCAAAGCATTATGGTCTGAAAAAATGCAGCGTACGATCCCAATCTTTTGGTATCAGTTAAGACCTGATTTGTGACCCAGTATGTGGTCTTTCATGGAGAAAGTTCCATGTGCACTTGAGAAGAATGTATATTCAGTTACGTTTGGTTGTAAAGTTCTGTAAATATCAGAGAAATCCATCCAGTACATTGTATATCATTTAAAGCTCTTGTTTCTTTGGAGATATTGTGCTTAGGATATCTGTCGATTGTAGAAAGGGCTACATTCAAGTCACCAAGTATAAGTGTATTATTATCTAAGTATGTCTTCACTTGGGTTATTAATTGATTGATATACTTGGCAGTTCCCACATTTGGGGCTTTAATTTTCATGATTGTTATGTCCTCTAGTTGGATAGATCCTTTAAGTATGAGATAGTGTCCCTCTTCATCTCTTATTACAGTCTTTGGGATCAACTATAATTTATCTGATATGAGGATGGCTACCCCTGCTCTCTTTTGAGGATCATTTGAATGGTAAATGGTTCTCCAACATTTCATTTTCAGGCTGTAGGTGTCCTTAGGTCTAAAATGAGTCTCTTGTAGACAGCAAATAGATGGGTCTTGCTTTTTTATCCAGTCTGAAACCCTGCGCCTTTTGATGGAGTCATTAAGCCCATTCACATTCAGTGTTGTATTGAAAGATATGAATTTAGTGTCATCATGATACCTATTCAGTCCCTGTTTTTGTGGATTGTTTCTTTGGACTTCCTCTTTCTTTTACAGAGTCCCCTTTAATATTTCTTGCAGAGCTGGTTTGGTGGTCACATATTCTTTCAGTTTCTGCCTATCTTGGAAGATCTTTCTCTCTCCTTCTATTCTGAATGAGAGCCTTGCTGGGTAATGTATTCTTGGCTGCATGTTCTTCTCATTTAGGACCCTGAATATATCCTGCCAGCCCTTTCTGGCCTGCCAGGTCTCTGTGGAGAGTTCTGCTGTTATCCTGATACTTCTCCCTGTAAAGGTTAGGGATTTCTTGTCTCTTGCTGCTTTAAGGGTCTTCTCTTTATCTTTGGAATTTGCAAGTTTCACTATTAAATGTGGAGGTGTTGAGTGGTTTTTATTGATTTTAGGGGAGGGGGTTCTCTCTATCTCTTGGCTCTGAATGCCAGTTTCCCTTCCCAGATTAGTGAAGTTCTCAGCTATGATTTGGTCAAATACACTTTCTGGACCTCTGTCCCTTTCAGCACTCTCTGAAACCCCAATTAAATGTAGATTTTTTCCTTCTGAGGCTGTCATTTATTTCCCTTAACCTATCCTCATGGTCTTTTGTTTTTCTCTTTTTTCCTCAGCTTCCTTCCTTGCCATCAACTTGTCTTCTATGTCACTCACTCTTTCTTTTACCTCGTTTACCCTTGTCGTTAGGACCTCTAGTTTGGATTGCATCTCATTTAATTGATTTTTAATTTCGGCCTGATTAGATCAAATTCTGCAGTCATGAAGTCTCTTGAATCCTTTGTGCTTTTTTTCTAGAGCCACCAGTAGCTTTATAATTGTGCTTCTGCATTGGCTTTCTGTCATTGAATTGTAATCCAAATTTTGTAACTCTGTGGGGTAGAGTACTGTTTCTGATCCTTTCTTTTATGGTGAGTTTTTCCTTCTAGTCATTTTACTTAATGCAGAGTGGCCAAAAACAAGTTGTACTTGATAGAAGCGCAAACTTTCTCACTGTAGTATTCCAGCTGTTCTCTCTTTAAATCTGAGACCGAATTAGGTTTTCAGGATGATTTGAAAGTTATCTAGGTAAGTTGGTGGGGACAGGTGACTTGGGGACCCTACCCTTCACCCATCTTTCCCCGCCTCCCTTCCATTTCTTCTTGAGTCAGTTTTGGTAAGTAGTATTTGTTAAGAAATTGTCTAAATTGTTGAGTGTACATGAAGTTTTAAATAATTCTCTGTTTTTGTTTCCTCTCAAGATTGCAACCTCATCTTCACCAATTTCTGTTCTTTGTCATTATTTTCCTTCCACTTTCCTTGGACTATACTTGTTTTTCTCAATATCAAGTTGATGTTTTGCTTTTAGTTTTCAACTCTCCCTTCTGATGTGATATAAGCACCAAAGTCTTTAGTTTCTGTTTAAGTACCACTATGAGTTTTAGTTCTATTATTATTGTCCATTTTTCAGGATCTTCTGATTAATATTTTTATATCCTTTGTAGCCTGTGAGTTATTCATAGATATACTTCTATATCCCTATATGTGTGGTTTTATTTGTTATTGATTTCTAACTTGATTGCATGATATGGAATCTTTGAAATTTTTTGAAACTGGCATTAGGCCTAGTATATGATCAATTTCTCATTAATATTCCTGTTTTGCTGAGAATTCTATACACTCTTTGAGTATTGTGCCTTATGTTTGTGCAATCAGCCAGGCTTGTGAATTGTGTTGTTCAAATTTTCTATATTCTTACAATTTTTTGATATGCTTCATCTGCTAATTACTGAGAGATGACTTAAAAATCCTTCAGGATAGTTGCAGATTTCTTTCCTTGTAATTAGGTCAATTTTTGCTTTGTAAATATGAAGCTATATTTTTAGCTGTGTATAATCTACAATATTTACATCATTCTGCTGAATTCTTTCCTTCTTCCATTATATGGTGTAGTCTCTATTTTTCTTAATAACGTTATTCTTTTGGTTAATACTTCCCAAGTGTATGTTCTTTTACATCCTTTGCTTTCAGTTTTTCTGTATCCTTGGGTTGTTGGTGTGATTCTGTGAACAATCCATTTCTAGATTATTTTTTTAATTCAACACAATAATCTATGTTTTTATTTTTAAATTGGGAAGTTTAGTCAATGTGTATTTAACAAGATTATGATATATTTAGATTTTTTTCTAGCACCTTATTGCACCTTATTTTGTGCTATTTGTTTTGCTTTTTCTATAACTTTTCCCTTCTTTCTTTTTAAAAGATTTTATTTATTTTTTTGAAAAGAGAGAGAGAGAAAGAGAGAGAGAGAATGAATGAGTAGGGGGAGGGGCAGAGGAAGAAGCAGACTCCCTGATGAGCAGGCAGCCCAACAGGGGCTCGATCCCAGGACTCTGAGATCATGACCTAAACTGAAGGCAGATGCTTAACCTACTGAGCCACCCAGGCACAGCTCACCTTTCTTTCTTTTATTGGCATGACTGAGTATTCTTATTCCTCTTTTTTATCCTCCTCTTGTTTAGAGGTTATGCATTCTTATGTATGTGATCAGGTAAACTTTTCAAACCCTTTTTAACACATAAACTGCCCTTCTCCAGTTTTATCGAGATAAAATGACACATAGTGCTGTATAAATTTAAGACATACAGCATAATGATTGACTTACAAATATTGTAAAATGATCACTTTAGGTTTAGTTAACATCCATTATCTTATACAGATACAAAAAAAAAAAAGAAAAAAGAAATCTTTTTTTCCTTGTAATGACAATTCTTAGTATTTACTCTTTTAAACAACTTTCAAATATATCATACAGCAATGTTAGCTGTAGTCATCACATAGTACTTATAACAGGAAGTTTGTACTTTTTGATCGCTTTAATCCAATTCTCACTCCCACCATCCCCATCTCTGGAAAAACAAGTCTGATCTCTTTTTTAATGAGTTGTTTGTTTGCTTGTTGTTTTTAGATTCCACAATGTAAGTGAGATTACGCAGTGTTTGTTCTTTCTTTGTCTGACTTTTTTAACTTAGTGTGCCCTTGAGATCTATCCATGTTGTTGCAAATGACAAGATTTCCATCTTTTTGAAGCCAAATAATATTCCATTGCATTTATCTACACTACAACTTTACCCATTCACCTGTCAATGGACACTTAAGGCTGATTCTGTATCTTGGTTATGGTAAATAATACTGCTACAAATGTGGGGGTGCTGATATCTCTTTGACATAGTGTTTTTGTTTCAGGTATGTTCCCAGAAGTGGAATTATGGGATTATATGGTGGTTCTACTTTTAGTTTTTTGAGGATCCTCCATAATGTTTTCCACCATGGCTGCATCAATTTACATTCCCTGCAACAGCACAGAAGTTTCCCTTTTCTCCACTTCCTTGCCAACACTTCCTGTTGTTTCTTGCTTTTTTGAGAACAGACATTCTGACAGGTGTGAGGTGACATCTCATTGTGGTTTTGATTTGCATTTTTCTGATGATGATGGATGATGAGCATCTTTTCATGTATTTGTTGGCCATTTGTATAACTTCTTTGGAAAAATGTCTATCTGGGTCATTTTGCCCATTTTAAACTTTGGATTATTTGCTTTTCTTGCTATTGAGTTGTATGAGTTCTTTATAGATGTTGGATATTAACCCATTATTGGATCTATGATTTACAAATATTTTTCCTATTCCCTAGGTTGTCTTTTCATTTTGTTGGTGGTTTCTTTTACAATGTAGAAGCTTTTCAGTTTGGTATAGTCCCACTTATGATTTGGATATAATATCACATCCAAAAGATCATTGCCAAGACCCATGTCAGGAAAGTTTTTGTTGTTTTCTTCTAGGAGTTTTGTGGTTTCTGGTCTTACATTTAAGAACACTCAATGAAGGAAAGGCAGTCTCTTCAGTAGATGGTGCTGGGAAAATTGGATGTTCACATGTAAAAGAATGAAACTAGACCCCTATCATATAGCACTCACAAATATCAACTTGAAATGGATTAAACACATAAACTTTAACATATCAACAAGTCTAAAAGTGATCCATCTTGCACCTTGTTCCCAAGATACTATGAGGGCTCAAAAAGTACGTTAGCTCCGATCCCTCCCCACCCCACCCCCCTACCATCTGCTTACCTTGTTACTTTTGCTTGTTAACTCTCATTCTGGTAGGTTTTCTGGTAGTAGGCACCTTGTCTCTGACTCTCTGCTGTATTCAGGTGACTTGAGTAGTTCCTGGCACATAGTAGGAGCTCAGTCAATGCTGAATAATTTTAGGATTTTGTTGTTACTCATCCTTTAAGTGCATTTATTTTATATATTCTGCACGTTAGTCACCATTGTTATTGTTGTTTTTATATCTTTATTGAGTGGCTGACACTTTTTCTTTTCATTAAGCAAGACAATATTTCAATGAGAAAAAATGTATTCCCTCCCAAACTAGGCTAAGCCTTATGCTTGATGAATCATGTTGCTGGATCCCAAAGATACTGCATCTCCCAGTTGTGGTTTCTTCACCTCACAGAGCACCTGATGTTCAGAACCCTTCAAAAATTCTATAGGCAAAGAGTCTCTGTGATCGTGTGTGCTGCCCCTGGTTTATCTATCTGCCAGGGAGAACGGATCTTTAATATACATGCCAGGGATTTTAGGACAGGGCTCCCCAGTCCTCCCCTTCTTTCCATTCTCACTATTGGATCATTCGCATGAACATACATATGTGCTGTCACTTCTCCCATCTGGGAAGCAACCCTTTCTGACACTGCTTCCTCCTCCAGATACTGCCAGAGATGAGACATACTTTGAGCTGGAGCTGGCAGGGCTGCAGATGGATTGGCTGCATCAGAGAGAATGGTGTTGAGGCTGACACTGGGTGTTTGGTTTGGTCTCTTTGCAGAGATCTGCAGGCAGTTTGATATAAAGCTTGCATCCCTGAGATGGAGGCAGGAGTGGGAAGGATCAAAGCTGGGGAAGGGCCCAGTCTTCTTGGGCCACTGGTCATTCTTGAAAGAATCTGGGGAGTCTGGAGCATATTCTCACCTGGGCTCAGACAAGATCTACTCCCCCTGCTGTTGCCAGACCTCTGGGGTTTATATGAGTGTGGGTTCATCTCCCAGGCACAGCAGTACTTCTTGGGCCCTGAATGAGTAGGGTGTGTAACCCCGAGAGACTTTATGGGATACTCCTTGGACTAGAAGAAAGAAAAGGACATTCTTTCTTGCCATTGAGAGACATCACATCCTAGGTGACCTAAGATGGGCAGACAGTAAGGAGGAGTGGGACTGGCGCAGTGAGAGGGATGTTAGTCCCCAGAGGCAGGTATAAAAGGCCCTTCAAACAGGCTGTAGACAGCTGTAGTTGTTCTGTTGTTAATACTGCTTTAAGGTAGGCCCTATCTGGCTGGTACCAAGGCTCCCGGCATCTCTAGAGTACCAGAGTGTCACCTTGGTTCTCCTCAGCTGATCAGGCTCAAGAAGCCCTGGGCCTCCCTTCTCATTTGGGGGTGGCACACAGGACAGCTTCCCCAGATCTCATTTGAGCCCCACTCAAGGGCTCACTGAATTAGCCCCTGCCCTCACCACATGTGCCCTGTAAGCAGTGTCAATCTCATTGAGTCCTACCTTCCCTATCCCAAAGGGACATCTCCTCAGCCCAGTCAGGAGAACAAATAAGACCATGTGT
Source organism: Canis lupus dingo (assembly GCF_003254725.2). Classification (NCBI taxonomy): domain Eukaryota; kingdom Metazoa; phylum Chordata; class Mammalia; order Carnivora; family Canidae; genus Canis; species Canis lupus. The sequence goes on along the minus strand of NC_064261.1, from coordinate 23,011,908 downwards.
GCTAAGTGTATCATGCAGAAACTGACATATACTAAGCAGTTTCCTGAGGATCCTTGTCTCTTGTCACCAGCTTTTCTTGTCATCTTAGCTGAGTTGGGCTCTAGGTCTCCATGTAATCATCTGCTAAACAGAGTAAACAATCTCCATTTTCCTAGCCTCTCAGGACTACTGGGAGAAGCAAATTGAGGTGTGAACTTGAAAAATGCTTAATCTAACCTTGATCTCTAAGCTCCCTCCCCCAGGCTAAGTGGGATTTCTTTTTTCCACTTTCAAGCCTTTGTATCTTCTGTGCTCTGAGGCTGCATTTGGCTGTAAGAGCCCCACATATGTCACCTCCCCTGAGGGTCCCAAACCCATCTCCCCCAGCAAGACTAGGTACCCCCTCCTCCACAGAGCTCATCACGCTCTGCTTTGCCTCCTGGTCTGTCCTCCTGAGCAAGATTGAGGTCCAGTTCAGAACCAGGTCCTTGGGTACAGCATAGATCTGACAAGAGACCCATGATGGATTTTTAAACAAACGGGTGAATGAATGGGTAAGCAAGCTAGCAGATGAACTGTGAATGACGGCCAGCTCAGGGAAGGAAGAAGAAGCTGTGGCTTACAGCTGGTGGCCCCTCTCTGGGTATGATAATGCCCTGGTGTTTCCAATTTTCTAGCCAGCCTGGTGCTTAGCCGAGGGTGACCCTAAAACTGCTTTTGAGTGGCAGGCGGGCTCTTGGGCTTGTACTCAAGTTGCTGTCCTGCAGTGGATGCCTAACCCTCTCTGCTCTCACTTGTCCTATGTATCTTCTTTGCAAGTAGCAACTTTGCATAGACTAGAAGTTGAACATTGAAGATAAAAAGGGGCCCATATCATTATCAGAGATGTTTCTGTCACCACCTCTAATTCCTCACCATGCATTTATTCTGCATTCAGCTCATTCACCTTTCTCCCCTGCCATCTCCACCAGACCTGGCCTTAAGCCACATGTTATCAGACCCATGCTTTCCATTCTCTGAGCACCAAGACTTCAAGTGCCTGCCTTCCAGGAAGCTCTTTCCTGTCTTTTGGCTCCTGTGATCCCATTTTGCCTGCCTTTCCTTTTCTGCTTCTCAGATGCACTCAATTTCCCAAACTCTACCCTGAGTTCACCCAGTACCATGGCCTGGGCACTACTGCACAAGTGTATATGTAAACTGAGCTCCCCATGGATCACATCTCAGGGGCTGCCTGAGCCCTTCACTTATCAAACTGGACATGCCTAAACTCAACAGATAATTTTTCTCTTGCAGTCTTCTCTCTTCATCTTAGTTCTGTAGTTGGCACTTCTATCCACCTAGGTGGTCAATCCCGAGTCTTAGAAATCATCCTGAGGGTGCCTGGGTGGTTCAGTCAGTTAAGTGTCTGACTCTTAATTTTGGCTCAAGTCATGATCTCAGGGTCATGAGATTGAGTCCTTGTTCTGGTCCATGCTGGGCATGGAGCTTACTTGAGATTGTCCCTCTCCCTCTCCCTCTGCTTCTCTTCCTTTCCTCTTGCTCCCTAAAAACAAGAAAAGGAAAGAAGAAAAAGAAATCATCCTGATTCTTCTCACCCTCTCACATACTACATCTGACCCCTGAGCAAGTCCCATGGTTCTGCCTTCACTTCACAACTCCCCACTTACGATCTGCATTCCCCATGAGGTGTAAACTCCATCTGTCAAGTGAATTATTGAGTCTCATTTCATCTGCTGAGGAACTCCATGAAGTAGAAATAGTAGGGGTTATTACCCTCATTTTGGAAATGGGGGGCATAGAGACTTGGGGTCAGACCTGACCCAGGATAGAACCCTTCTGTTCCTTCTGTGCATCTCCCTCACCTTCTAGTCATGACTTTAGCATGAGGATTGAGAGCATAGGCATATAGGCTTAATCCAAGTCTGGAGTTCATTCTTATACCACCTTCCCCCATATTATTAAGAGCTGTGAGGCTTTAACTCTTTGTGCCTCAGTTTCTCTTACTGTATTTCAGGAAGAAACATGCTTCTATGCTGCAGAACTGTTATGAGGGTTAGGAGAATGGATGCATGCTGTGTACTCAGCATTGTGCCAGCACAGACAGTGCTCAGGGTAGGCTGGATGTTTATAACAATGCTGCTATCACTGGAGAGTTCACCACCAGATTTCTTGGTAGAGCTGTCTACACACACTGGCTTTCTTCACTTCCCTTACCCTTCTCAGCATACTCCTGCTGGTCCTCCCACCCCTGCACTAGGAGCTGCCCCTCAGGATCATCAGGAATGCTTGCAGCAGTACATCCAGCACACTTGTCCTTGCGTAATACTGGATTTCACAGTACACCTGGCTTCCTTCATTCTGAGACTGTCCCTCCTCTTGGCAGCTGAGACACTCTTGGTTTTCCTCCAGTTCTTGAATTTCTCTCTCTCTCTTGCTCCTTTACTAGCTCCTTCTCTTTCACTGGACCCTAAGGATTGGCATCTGCCCCCAAGGCTCTCAGCCTTCCTTGCTCAGGTTTGCCTCTTCTATTATATCTTGTCCACCTGTGCACCATCACAGGCCAGCCACTCACCAGTGATGCCCCATTCTCAGTCAACCCTCACCTCCTGGCCAGCCTGCTCTCCTAAGCTCCCAATACCTATAGCTAGTTGACACTACCTTTTGGAGTCTCCAGAACACTGGCCCTGAATATGTTAAACTAAGCTGTGCTTTTCCCTGAAACTGACTCATCTTTGTCTTTCCGCCAGGGCAGGATCGTCTACCTCAAATCTTGGAATCCTGCTTAGCCTGTTCCCTCTTCCGCCCTCCATCACCTCCTGTGTCATTCATCTGCCTCATGTTTCTTGGGTCCATCTCCTTTTCCCATCTCTGCACATCACTATAGTCCAAACATGTAATTTCTCACCTGGACGGATTACTTTGCCTCTCTAATCCATTCTCTGCAAATTGGCTTATGTAATCTTTTAAAAACTCAAATTGGATCACATCACTCTGCTATGAAAAATTCTTCAATCTTTGCCTGAGCCTCTTCTGATAAAATCCCAGGTCTTTGGCACCCTGAATTTTCCTGACCTTGGTCACCTTTCCAGACCTTGGAGCCTGTTCCTGCTCCTTGAACGTCCCATGCTGTCCCCCATCCTGGACTTGCTAGCTCACCTCGGTGTCACCTTCATATTACTTCCCCATGGATACCTTGCTGTGCCCTCAGACGGGTCAGGACTTGCCACTGTTCAGGCTCAGAGAAGCCATCTCTCCAAAGCACATTCTGTGACTGCCTCAAAGAGCTGTCCACATGTATGTAGTTGTGGTTCTGTATTATTTATCTGAAGTGAATCCATCTGGCCTCTCAATTTTAAATTCCATGAAGTACTGGTGCTTCCCCAGTTCCTGTCTCCCGTCAATACCTGACCACCCACTTGAAACCTGCATGGGGTTGTCTAGCAGGCACCTCAACACAGGACATGTCTGAAAACCAAATTCCTGATCCCACTGTGGCCAGACACTCTTCCTCTGGCCATGCCTGGTGCAATGCTCCATGTGTTGAGGCTGCATTCACAGGTGTACCCTTTACATCTCTCTTGCTCTCGTGCTTGTATTCAGCTCTCACCTGTTGGCCATAACTCAAAATACCTCCCAAATTCCGGTGGGATCCTGAGCACGTTTGACACCAAGAGATGATATTTTTTTAATATTCCCCTTGCTATGGACTGAATGTCTGTGTCCCCTCCAAGTCCCTAGGGTGATGGTATTTGGCTTTGGGAAAGTGATGAGGTCATGAGGGTAGAGCCCCCAGGAGAGGATTAGTGCCATTTTAAAAGAGGAAGCAACACAAAACTCTCACTACATGAATTCACCAAAAAAAGTAGTCTGTGTGTGGACATAACCAGGAAGAGAGACTTCATCAAGAACCCCACCATGCTGGCACACTGATTTTGGACTTTTAGCCTCCAGAACCATGAAAAATAAATGTTTGATGTTTAAGCTGCCAGTCTGGGGTATTTTGTCATGGCAGCCTGAACTGATACCCCTCTTCTGTGTGACAGAATTATTTTCAGTAATAATCAATTAAATAAGGAATTATGATCCAGAAAAGAAATGCAGAGAACATTTTCTCAAATTGAACTTCATGTATACAATTATGCCAATTAAAAATAAATGAATTTTAATAAAACAGAATCAGCCATAAGAGGTTCAACTAGGGCATAAGAAGCAGCAACTAAAGGATATCACTGATATATCAACATTTTATTTACTTAATTCTTTAGTTTTAAAACAATCACTTAACAATTATAAAAGGCCACATTTAAAGGGTATTATTTACAATCAGTGACAGTTCATGTAGGAACTGAAATATGTACTTGTCAAACAAAAATTTTACACCTTCCAGTTTGTACTGTGTCACTGTTTCAAATTTTAAACACAAATAAACACCCCAAGTAGTCACATAGGATGACAGAGTTGAAGTAACTTACATTCTGCTTCCTTGTCTTCAGAACTACGTGCTATCAACATTTATTTCCAATTTACCACTTGAATGCAGTGCCTGGAGACTGAAGCAGGTGAACTGGCATGTGACCTGGCCCTGTTGGGGGCCAACCTAACAGAGTTCTCTGGATTAGTGTCCAGGTAGAACACAATGTTGACTGAAGGAAACGTCATAAAAATGTGTTAATCTGAAGTTTACAGATGTATTAATAAAATGCAATTGTTTAGAAATTAGGTAAAGTTTTTTTTTGAAGGCAGAGTATTTTATCAAAGATTCTATTTATCATTGGCTGTTTGTGGAGGTTACATCTTTTCTGGATGATTCACCCCTCATAACCTTCATGTGGGGCAGACTTCTCCCATATCCTACCTTAGCACCCACCTGCAAGATTGGACTCCTTCTCACCATCTTCCCTGACACCTTGGCGGTCCCATCCATGCTCTCTTGCCTGGATTCTTGTCATTGTCACAGTTAGGGGCTGAATTGTGTCACCCTCAGGCTCCACCTGCAAAATTCATGTGTGGAAGCCCTGACCCCTAGTACCTCAGAATGTGACAGTGTTTGAAGACAGAACCTGTGTGGCTCAGTGGTTGAGCATCTGCCTTCGACTCAGGGCATGACCCTGGGATCTGGGGTGGAGTCCCTCATAGGGCTCCCTGCGAGGAGCCTGCTTCTCCCACTATGTCTCCGTGTCTCTCATGAATAAATAAATAAATCTAAAAAAAAAAAAGAAGACAGACTCTGTAGAGAGGTAATTAAGATAAAATGTGGTGGGTTTTAATCTAACATGACTGGCATCATTCTAAGAAAAGGAGATCGGAACACAGACACACGCAGAGGAAAAGACCACATGAAGACCCAGGGGGAAGACCACTGGCTGTGTGATTTGTTATGGCTGCCTAAGCTGACTGGTAAGAGGTTCGCATGTTTCTGTCCTTGCCCCGACTCCAGTCACACAGTGATTCTTCATGTCAGACACCCTCCAAAGGTCCCCATTACCCTAAAGTAGGAGCCACAGGCCCTGCTGGAAAGACTTCCAAACTCAGTCATTCCCCTCCCACCACACCCTCGCAGGACCCAAGCCTCCACTGCTCCTCCTCAAACACCCCAGACCCTCCCACCATGGGGCCTTTGTCTTTCTTGTGGTTACTCTGCAGGAATGCTTCTCCCTCAGGGTTCACACTGCTAGTTCCACCATGGATTCCTTATTAAAAGGTTACCTCTTAGTGAACCTGGGTGGCTCAGTTGGTTAAATGGTTAAGCATCCAACTCTTGATTTCTGTTGGGGTCATGATCTCAGGGCTGTGAGCTCGAACCCCACATTGGGTTTCACACTGGGTGTGGAGCCTACTTAAGATTCTCTTTCTCCCTCTATCCCCTCCTTTCTAAAAAAAAAAAAAAATTTTTTTAAGATTTTATTTATTTATTCATGATAGTCACACAGAGAGAGACAGAGAGGCAGAAACACAGGCAGAGGGAGAAGCAGGCTCCATTCAGGGAGCCCGACGTGGGATTCGATCCCGGGTCTCCAGGATCGCGCCCCGGGCCAAAGGCAGGTGCCAAACTGCTGCGCCACCCAGGGTTCCCCTAAAATTTTTTTTTTAAAAGCCACCTGTTCTGTGAGGCCTGGCAAAACTTCACCTCACTTCACCTCACCTCAGCACTTTCCTTTCAACCATTTCCTCTCCCTGCTTGTCTTCATACCTAGTGCACAATCTCACATTCTAGCACGCTGTGTCTATCTCTGCTGCCTCTTCTGGTACAAAGAAGGCTCTCTGCCCTGAATCTCAGTTCCTAGGACAGTGCTTGGTATCGAGTAGGTGACCAACTATTCACAGAAAGAATGAGTACATGAATAAGTGTCAGAGCCCATGCACCCCTGCCTACCAGAGCAGAAAGCAGCTCTGGCTTGTTAACAACTCCATACCCAGGGCCTGGGCTAACATCTGGCACATCGAAAATCTGAATTCAAATGTGCCAATTCCCTTGGATTTCACCACACTCTCTGAGCAGATTTCTCCACTCTTCCTGTGGTGACCAGAGTATGGCAGCTAAGATTGCAGAATTCCCCCCCCCCCCCCCCCCCCCCGCCGCCCCAAGACTTGGCTCCTTCAACTGGGAAGTGAAATGGGATGTCAGGAAGCGATGGGTGGATGTAAGAGGCTCAGAGGGCTTCAGAAGGGATGCAGGTTAGAGGAAGTCTCTGGAAGATAATTCACTCATAAAAACAGACAGAAGGGTTTGGGGTGGAATCATCCAGTCACCGTGCATTTTGTCTGGGAAACAAAGCCCAGAGAAGAGCTGTATACCCTTTACTGATTCACTAGTTACATTTTGAAACCCCTGCCACCCTGGCGGTGGGGAGGATTATATCAAGTCTTGTCTACTGGGCATTGAGGGGGGCACTTGACAGGATGAGCACTGGGTGTTATTCTGTATGTTGGCAAATTGAACACCGATAAAAAATAAATTTATTATAAAAAAAAAGTCTTGTCTACTTTCCCAGTCCATGGCCACTTAACTCTCCTTGCGGGGACTCCACCCCTCTTGGAGGCACCCAAGAACCTCAAGCTTAGGCCAGGCTAAATTGCCAGTGGCCTGAAAATATTCCTTGGGGAAAGGTACTTTCAAAGTTGTCATTTCAGGCTTCCTGGGAAGGGCTATGTAGTAAGATACATCAAATTTTCCTGCGGGTGAGGAGAAAAGTGCTTTCCTTCTGCCCCTCAGTTTGTTTAGCTATAACCAGAGAACGACCACAGATACCTGGCAGGTTCATGTGAGGGTCAAGGAAAATGTAGCGAAGCAGTCGTCCTGTGGTTTGAACTCCATTAATGCTGGGAACTAACACCACCACCATAGCTACCAGGAGGATGCAGCCAAGAGCCTCCAGTCCTGGAGTTCAGGCGCGACAAAGAGGCACTGGGTGCCCAGCTGCCTCCTCCTTCCTGCCCAGCAGCCATGCCCACTAGGCTGGTGATAGCTCTGCACTTCTGAGGTTCCCATGGTGATGGGATTACTAAACACTGGGGCCATTAGGCTTGCCCTGAGGGTTTGAGAGCAGCTATCCTGAGGCAGCCTTTTAAGCCAAGGGACCATCATGGAAGTGTATTTTATGCAGACTGCCAAGTGTGTGTGATTTATTCAGTACCTGGCTTCTTTAAAATGTTAGCAAACTCTCCTGGTATTAATTTCAAAGCCATTTACTGAGTGAAGGGAGAAGGGCAGACTTTCCTTTTCTGAGGGCAAAGTCCATTAGAAGTGGAGCTAATTCTCTTTTGCTTGTGGTGGGGTACTCTCAGGGATGGGGGAGTCTCAAAGAGGACCCCAAATGGTTCTGCATCCCTTTGGCTGACCCTTGACTATGAGATTGGTCAGTCAAGGCCTGAGGAACCCTGATGGCATCTGATCCAGGCCACAGTGATGAGATGCAGCCCTCTGGGGCCAGCACCTCAGAGACCAGTAGTGACAAACATCTCGGTTTGTCTGTTTAGTTTTTAGCATGGAATTCTGGGAAGCCTGACACAGTCTGGCCCGCCACCCCCACACATGGGTCTACCTTCCCCACTGCTGGCACACTGAGGCATCCACACAGCATCTCCTGTGTCCCCTCACACCTTTGTTCTTCTTTATTATGAATGGGATGGGAGGGATCAGAGCTGTAGTGGTCACTCAGGCCAATGGGGAGACAATTATATTCCCTGACCCTGGAGCACTGCCTAGGGGTGGGGAGCTGGCTCTCCAGGATTAAATGACTTCTGCATCCACCAGAAGGCAGTGGTTGTTGCCTACAGGGAGATTAGCCACTCCTCCTGGGCCTTTGGAATAGGAGGCTCTTCCAGATTCTTGGGAGAAAAGTGGTCATGTAATTGTCTCCTGGGCTAAGGAATTATTTTAGTCCACTTCTTCCTTTATGGACCAGAGCCTGTGCTGGGGGCTGAGAAACACTGAGACATAAAATACTAATTTTGTTCTGGGGTTGGGGCGGGGGGAAGGTCTGTGGGAGGGACACACACCAGAGGGAGAAAGGAGATGCCAGGTGTGTGTGTGTGTGTGTGTGTGTGTGTGCCTATGTGAAGCATCTGTCCCAGTCTCAAGGGCTGGAGAGCTGACAGAGGAGGGCTCCTGGGGATGATGAGACACAGAAACAGGGAGCTATGGGAATGGTCTTGACTGAGCATAGTGCTGGAAGGTTCTCTGGGTGGCTTCAAAAAGCCACATAAACCCAAGAAACTTGTAGTCACAGTGAAATGAGGCCTGGGGATGCCCTTTTCTCTCTATATCCTCCTCCCCTCACTCCCAGTGGTGGTGTTTTGAGGCAGGACTCAAAGATTTTCCTACTTTTCAGATGTCACAGTGAGGGGAGGGATGTTAAAAATAGAGAAATTCTGTGGCTGGGGAAGTGAGGGTGCATTCTTCACTTAACTAACAATGAAGAGACTGTACAGGGGGGAAATATCTTGCTATCTGCTTGGAGGGCCTGGAAACAGAACTCTTCTATATTTTTCCACAAAAACATTTCAGTATGTGTTTTTCTAGGTGAAACATTTCTAAAAAATATTGTTCAATTAAAAAATAAACTTTGATCAAAGCCATGAATGTACAGGGTTTAAAGAGTGTAACAGCACAAGTTTTGTTATGCAAAACAGCAGGCCCCTTGCCCTACCCCATGGATTCCTGCTTCCCAGAGGAAACCAATTTTTAACAGTTCTTTTGATACTATATACACAACTCTAGATAAAATGTTAACATTGCTAACTTTCTATTTTCCAGTTTGGGGCATATCCTTTTACTTCCTACCTTGGAAGGTGGGGAATTATGCTTTTCACCCCGTTTTGGGCAGCACCACACACATGTTCGAACACTTCCCATCCCCCACTATCAGCAACATAGTCACCTCCTAATTCTGTATGAATTGAGAATACAAAAGTTCCCACACTCCTAGGAAAAGACTGATTGTTCTGTAGCCATGGTAACAAATAACCGCAGAACCAGTTTTAAACCTATTCAGTGGATAGACACTAGCTGACCTCATGAATGTGCTTTGCAGCCAACCAATCAGTGTCGATCTCTAGCTGAAACTCAGCCAATCAGAGACAGACACACCCGACCGAACAGCCTCTGAGTGCCCGCCAAACAACCATTCTCTTTCATCCAGTCACCTTCTAGGGATGATGGATGACATCACCCCTATTCCAGATGTCTGGCCAATCCCTGCACTCCCTGCTCTGCTCTGGGAGACTGCCTGAGCAGCAAAGCTTATTCTTGCTCGAGTGAGCAATAAATTCAGCTTTGTGTTTTATTTTAGAGTTGAACTAGGGCCTCATTACCTTTGACAAGATTAACATTCAGTGTTTACAGTGTGATTATGTTAAGACTTTTCACAAGTAAGTTTTTTGTTTTAACTAGAGTTAATGATTGCTCTAGATTTTTAATTTTCTTAATTTTATTTTTCTTTCTTTCATAACTTTTTTGTTTTATCTGGAGTTAATAATCGTTCTGTATTTGACATTTGTTTGATTTTTTTCCCCCTCATTTATCCCTAAACTTTCCATTGCCATGTACATTCCCTGTTGGTGTAAATTTCCTCTCATTATGTTCCAATGCATTAACTGTGCTATCAATTTCATTTTCCTGCAAAGTGTTTCTTTGAGGCCCTGACTTCCCCAGCTACCCTGGCTACTCTGGCTCTGCTGCTCAACCCTCTTGGGGGGGGTCTCCCTTCATTGCTTGTCTGGACCCCCTTCAATTGTTTGTCCTGTTGGATTCCTGTTTCCTTCAGCCTTGGCAGGGTGATGCCCTCATTTGGGGAAAACCCATCCCCTGAGAGCTTCCTAAAGAGGAGTCCAGGGGAGGATAATCTGAGAAATTGCATGTCTCAAAATGCCTTAAACTTATTTCTGATAGTTTGGCTGGTATAGAATTCTCTGATCAAGATAATTTTCCTTTAGAATTTTGAGATTATTGCCTTTTTTACTTCTGGTTTTCAGAATTACTAACAAGAGGCTTCTGGCATTCTGATTCCATTGCATCTAACCCATGTTGACTTATTTTTATATCTTTTTGAAAGCTTATAGGATCCTCTGTTTGTCCTCAGTATTCCAGAATTTGAAACATGGTGATTGCAAGCTCATTTATCCCAACAAATGTTCTCGATTCCTTCAGATTGTCCTATTGCAAGTTTAAACTCATTCACCAGTTTCTCTTTCTACTCCCTCAACAATCTGAAGTGCTCGAATGGAGTTTTGGAGCAAGCAGTAGGGGAACATTGCCTCTGCTAAGCATGTCTGGCCCAGGGTGGGCCCTAGTGATTACTATCTAATCCCACTGGCAACTAATGGGACATCTGGGTCCTGCCTTGGTCAGTGGTCACCTGACACCTGACACTTACTCTGCATCTCCTTATGTGAACTCTGAGGCCACAAGGGCTCAATGGCCTCCTTAGCCATGCTGTTGCTTCTGTCACAGACATAGCACACTGGTTGAGGAGGGCAGGGATCTGGGCCTTTCTGTTGCTTCCTGGGGTTCCCACAGCCAATGGGACACATGTAGCTTTAGGGATACTCTAAGTTTGCTGAGGATTCTATCATTCCTGCTTTGGGAGCTGACCTGGGGAGGGGGCTTAGAGGTAAGGGATATTTAGTAGCACCCAGCTAACAGGAGCATTGACTCATGTTGCCATCTCTCTTCTGTAGTGAAAACTGTTCCTGAGTGTGGGGCCCACACCAAGCCCTCCAGGCTGCACACTCAGCCCACCACACACAACAGTAAACATAACAACCTTTTCTTACCAGAGCACCCTGACCTCAGTGTGTGCTAATTAGACCTCTTGATGTCACTCTATGCCTAAACCCCTGAACCAGCAGGGTTTCTTGGCGCCAGCCCCTCCCACTACGAGCCAGACTCTGCTTCTCTGCTAACCTACTCACTTGGTGTTCTGCTGTGGAAGAGCTCATTTTGTAATTAGCAAAGTGCCATGTACCTCTCTATATCATGCCAGTGTCCAGCCCCACTAAGCCCTCTCTTCCCTGGACTACCCAGACTGCCTACCTATATTTTGACTCTACTGGTTTTATGAAATATCTGGAGAATGTAGCAGGTGTCATCAGATCCTTCCCACATCTCTGCTGCTCTGTCCCATGTGTGGGATGATGTGGGAATACTGGGAATTAACACTCCCCAGAGAAACTCTGAATCAATCTCAGGAATTTTGTGCAAATCTCCAGCTCCCTTACCCTGGGTGAGAATGGGATGACTCTGAGGCTTGTGCTTTACATCACTTCTCGGCAGAATTAAGCTGTTGGTGTGCTAGTGAGTGTTCATCAGCCAATTCCCCAGGAGGAAATGAGTCTGATTTGTAGTGTTTCTGATTTCCATGGTGTGAAGATTTCCACCATGGCAAATTTCAGCTACCACATGAATGTCACAGAAGGCAGAGCTAGAAACATGCTCACCAAGGGCAGTGTAAGTCAGCTCCAGCTCACCTATGGCCTACGTTTCTTTTTATTTTAAAGATTTTATTTATTTATTCACGAAAGAGAGAGAGAGAGAGAGAGAGAGAGAGAGAGAGAGAGGCAGAGACATATGCAGAGGGAGAAGCAGGCTCCCTGCAAGAAGCCTGATGAAGGACTCGATCCCGGACCCCAGGATCATGCCCTGAGCCAAAGGCAGACGCTCAACCGCTGAACCACCCAGGTGTCTCTGTGGCTTTTTGTAAGCACATCTTCCTTCTGTCTCTTCTCTGTCTCACTCTACCTCCTTCTAATAGGGTTCCCTCCCAAATAAACTAATTCTACATTTCCACTCAACTCCAGGTCTCAGGACCTGTTTCTGAGGGAATTCAACCTAAACAGTAAAAGTTAACTTCAGAAGGGATGTGAGGATCATTCATTTTTCAGAAGAGAACTGGAGGCCGAGAGAGGGGAAGTGACTTCTTAGGATCCTACAGCTGGGCAGCAGCAGATCTAACTTGGAACCCATCCCCTGACCCCTAGGTCAAGGGTTATTATCAATCATGCCACTTTTAAAATTCCATGTTTGAACCCCATCTGAGCTGTGTGGAGTTTAGGGTCACACATGACTAGAAGACTTAGGAGAGTATTGCTCTTACCTGTCCACAAGCCCAGAGATGGGCCTTTGCAGGTAAGGTGCTGAAGACCTTTGAGCCCAGGGCCCCAGCAGGATAGTGGAAGAACAAGAGTGGACTGGAGGGGGCGAGGCAGCTATGGGTTCAAAATCTCATGGTGCCTTTCCACAGTGAGCCTGGATATGTCACTCTTATATCCACAGTCCCTCCGTCTAGTGCATAGTGATTCTGACTCCGAGAACTTTCTGGAGACCCCAACTTGGTGTCTAGCACAAAGTGAGCCTCAGGGAGTGACAGTGATGAGAATGATGATGAAAATGCCAGGCACGCACACGCACTGACCCGGGAGCAGCTCGGAGGGGCTCAGGTGGCGGCTCCGCAGAGGGGTTGCACCGCCGGGAGCATGAATCCAACAGCGCAGGCCCCGGAGCATAGGGCGCCGGGACACAGCCCAGGATCCGGCCTCCCCCGGGACAGGCAGAGGCCGGGAGGGCCCAGGACAGCGAGGACGCTCCTGCCCCAGCTGAGCAGATCAGCGGCCCAGCCCCGGAGCCTCCAGGCCCTGCAGACGGAGAGCTCTGTGGTTCCTGCGGGAGCTGACTCCAGGGCTCCAGAGCTGGCCCCGCCACTGGGGTTGTTCCTCCTGGGGCCTCACGGGGTAAACAACCCCCACTGAGCCTCACAGTGGCCTCACAGGATAAGCAGCTTAAACATCGTTCACTGAGCCCTGCACCAGGCAGGGGCTGAGCAGCTCCCCCAAGTGCTAACACCTGAGAATCAGCACAACAGGCCCCTCCCCCAGAAGACCAGCTGGATGGACAAGTTCCAGGGGAAGTCAAGAGACTTAAAGTATACAGAATCAGAGGATACTTCCCCTTGTTTTTTTTTTTCTGTTTGCTTCCCCCCCTTTTTTTCCTTTCTTTTTCTTTCTCTTTTTCTTCTCCTTTTTTCTTTTTTTCTACCTTTTTTCTTTTTTCATTTTCTCTTTTCTTTCCTTCTTTCTCTCCTCTCTTTTTCTCCTTTTCCCAATACAACTTGTTTTTGGCCACTCTGCACTGAGCAAAATGACTAGAAGGAAAACCTCACCTCAAAAGAAAGAATCAGAAACAGTCCTCTCTCCCACAGAGTTACAAAATCTGGATCACAATTCAATGTCAGAAAGCGAATTCAGAAGCACTATTATAAAGCTACTGGTGGCTCTAGAAAAAAGCATAAAGGACTCAAGAGACTTCATGACTGCAGAATTTAGATCTAATCAGGAAGAAATTAAAAATCAATTGAATGAGATTCAATCCAAACTAGAAGTCCTAACGACGAGGGTTAACGAGATGGAAGAACGAGTGACTGACATAGAAGACAAGTTGATGGCAAAGAGGGAAACTGAGGAAAAAAGAGACAATGAAAAGACCATGAAGACAGATTAAGGGAAATAAACGACAGCCTAAGGAAGAAAAACCTACATTTAATTGGGGCTCCCGAGGGCGCCAAAAGGGACAGAGAGCCAGAATATGTATTTGAACAAATCCTAGCTGAAAACTTTCCTAATCTGGGAAGGGAAACAGGCATTCAGATCCAGGAAATAGAGAGATCCCCCCCCAAAATCAATAAAAACCCTCCAACACCTCGACATTTAATAGTGAAGCTTGCAAATTCCAAAGATAAAGAGAAGATCCTTAAAGCAGCAAGAGACAAGAAATCCCTGATTTTTATGGGGAGGAGTATTAGGGTAACAGCAGACCTCTCCACAGAGACCTGGCAGGCCAGAAAGGGCTGGCAGGATATATTCAGGGTCCTAAATGAGAAGAACATGCAACCAAGAATAATTTATCCAGCAAGGCTCTCCTTCAAAATGGAAGGAGAGATAAAGAGCTTCCAAGACAGGCAGGAACTGAAAGAATATGTGACCTCCACGCCAGCTCTGCAAGAAATTTTAAGGGGGACTCTTAAAATTCCCCTTTAAGAAGAAGTTCAGTGGAACAATCCACAAAAACAAGGACTGAATAGATATCATGATGACAATAAACTCATACCTTTCAATAGTAACTCTGAACGTGAATGGGCTTAATGACCCCATCAAAAGGCGCAGGGTGTCAGACTGGATAAAAAAGCAGGACCCATCTATTTGCTGTCTACAAGAGACTCATTTTAGACAGAAAGACTCCTACAGCCTGAAAATAAAAGGCTGGAGAACCATTTACCATTCGAATGGTCCTCAAAAGAAAGCAGGGGTAGCCATCCTTATATCAGATAAACTAAAATTTACCCTGAAGACTGTAGTGAGAGATGAAGAGGGACACTATCTCATACTTAAAGGATCTATCCAACAAGAGGACTTAACAATACTCAATATATATGCCCCGAATGTGGGAGCTGCCAAATATATCAATCAATTAATAACCAAAGTTAAGACATACTTAGATAATAATACACTTATACTTGGTGACTTCAATCCAACACTTTCTATACTCAATAGGTCTTCTAACCACAACATCTCCAAAGAAACGAGAGCTTTAAATGATATGCTGGACCAGATGAATTTCACAGATATCTACAGAACTTTACATCCAAACTCAACAGAATACACATTCTTCTCAAGGGCACATGGAACTTTCCAGAATAGACCACATACTGGGTCACAAATCAGGTCTGAACCGATATCAAAAGGTTGGGATCATCCCCTGCATATTCTCAGACAACAATGCCTTGAAATTAGAACTAAAATCACAACAAGAAGTTTGGAAGGACCTCAAACACTTGGAGGTTAAGGACCATCCTGCTAAAAATGAAAGGGTCAACCAGGAAATTAAGGAAGAATTAAAAAGATTCTTGGAAACTAATGAGAATGAAGATACAACTGTTCAAAATCTCTGGGATGCAGCAAAAGCAGTCCTAAGGGGGAAATACATCGCAATACAAGCATCCATTCAAAAACTGGAAAGAACTCAAATACAAAAGCTAACCTTACACATAAGGAGCTAAGGAAAAAACAGCAAATAGATCCTACACCCAGCAGAAGAAGAGAATTAATAAAGATTTGAGCAGAACTCAATGAAATAGAGACCAGAAGAACTGGGGAACAGATCAACAAAACGAGGAGTTGGTTCTTTGAAAGAATTAATAAGATAGATAAACCATTAGTCAGCCTTATTAAAAAGAAGAGAGAGAAGACTCAAATTAATAAAATCATGAATGAGAAAGGAGAGATCACTACCAACACCAAGGAAATACAAACGATTTTAAAAATATATTATGAACAGCTATACGCCAGTAAATTAGGCAATCTAGAAGAAATGGACGCATTCCTGGAAAGCCACAAACTACCAAAACTGGAACAGGAAGAAATAGAAAACCTGAACAGGCCAATAACCAGGGAGGAAATTGAAGCAGTCATCAAAAACCTCCCAAGACAAAAGTTCAGGGCCAGATGGCTTCCCAGGGGAATTCTATCAAACGTTTAAAGAAGAAATCATACCTATCCTACTAAAGTTGTTTGGAAAGATAGAAAGAGATGGAGTACTTCCAAGTTCGTTCTATGAGGCCAGCATCACCTTAATTCCAAAACCAGAAAAGACCCCACCAAAAAGGAGAATTACAGACCAATATCCCTGATGAACATGGATGCAAAAATTCTCAACAAGATACTAGCCGACAGGATCCAATAGTACATTAAGAAAATTATTCACCATGACCAAGTAGGATTTATCCCCGGGACACAAGGCTGGTTCAACACTCGTAAAACAATCAATGTGATTCGTCATATCAGCAAGAGAAAAACCAAGAACCATGTGATCCTCTCATTAGATGCAGAGAAAGCATTTGACTAAATACAGCATCCATTCCTGATCAAAACTCTTCAGAGTGTAGGAATAGAGGGAACATTCCTCAACATCTTAAAAGCCATCTACAAAAAGCCCACAGCAAATATCATTCTCAGTGGGGAAGCACTGGGAGCCTTTCCCCTAAGATCAGGAACAAGACAGGGATGTCCACTCTCACCACTGCTATTCAACATAGTATTGGAAGTCCTAGCCTCAGCAATCAGACAACAAAAAGACATAAAAGGCATTCAAATTGGCAAAGAAGAAGTCAAACTCTCCCTCTTCGCCAATGACATGATACTCTGCATAGAAAACCCAGAAGCCTCCACCCCAAGATTGCTAGAACTCATACAGCAATTTGGTAGCGTGGCAGGATACAAAATCAATGCCCAGAAGTCAGTGGCATTTCTATACACTAACAATGAGACTGAAGAAAGAGAAATTAAGGATTCAATCCCATTTACAATTGCACCCAAAAGCATAAGATACCTGGGAATAAACCTAACCAAAGAGGTAAAAGATCTATACCCTAAAAACTATAGAACACTTCTGAAAGAAATTGAGGAAGACACAAAGAGATGGAAAAATATTCCTTGCTCATGGATTGGCAGAATTAATATTGTGAAAATGTCAATGCTACCCAGGGCAATTTACACATTTAATGCAATCCTTATCAAAATACCATGGACTTTCTTCAGAGAGTTAGAACAAATTATTTTAAGATTTGTGTGGAATCAGAAAGACCCCGAATAGCCAGGGGAATTTTAACAAAGAAAACCATATCTGGGGGCATCACAATGCCAGATTTCAGGTTGTACTACAAAGCTGTGGTCATCAAGACAGTGTGGTACTGGCACAAAAACAGACACATAGATCAATGGAACAGAATAGAGAACCCAGAAGTGGACCCTGAACTTTATGGTCGACTAATATTCAATAAAGGAGGAAAGACTATCCATTGGAAGAAAGAGAGTCTCTTCAATAAATGGTGCTGGGAAAATTGGACATCCACATGCAGAAGAATGAAACTAGACCACTCTCTTGCACCAGACACAAAGATAAACTCAAAATGGATGAAAGATCTAAATGTTAGACAAGATTCCAGCAAAATCCTAGAGGAGAACACAGGCAAAACCCTTTTTGAACTTGGCCACAGTAACTTCTTGCAAGATACATCCACGAAGGCAAAAGAAACAAAAGCAAAAATGAACTATTGGGACTTCATCAAGGTAAGAAGCTTTTGCACAGCAAAGGATACAGTCAACAAAACTCAAAGACAACCTACAGAATGGGAGAAGGTATTTGCAAATGACGTATCAGATAAAGGGCTAGTTTCCAAGATCTATAAAGAACTTCTTAAACTCAACACCAAAGAAACAAACAATCCAATCATGAAATGGGCAAAAGACATGAAGAGAAATCTCACAGAGGAATACATAGACATGGCCAACATGCACATGAGAAAATGCTCTGCATCCCTTGCCATCAGGGAAATACAAATCAAAACCACAATGAGATACCACCTCACACCAGTGAGAATGGGGAAAATTAACAAGGCAGGAAACCACAAATTTTGGAGAGGTTGCGGAGAAAAGGGAACCCTCTTACACTGTTGGTGGGAATGTGAACTGGTGCAGCCACTCTGGAAAAGTGTGTGGAGGTTCCTCAAACAGTTAAAAATAGACCTGCCCTATGACCCAGCAATTGCACTGCTGGGGATTTACCCCAAAGATACAGATGTAATGAATCGCCGGAAACCTGCACCCCAATGTTTCTAGCAGCAATGTCCACAATAGCCAAACTGGGGAAGGAGCCTCAGTGTCCATCGAAAGATGAATGGATAAAGGAGATGTGCTTTATGTATACAATGGAATATTCCTCAGCCATTAGAAACGACAAATACCCACCATTTGCTTCAACGTGGATGGAACTGGAGGGTATTATGCTGAGTGAAGTAAGTCAGTCGGAGAAGGACAAACAGTGTATGTTCTCATTCATTTGGGGAATATAAATAATAGTGAAAGGGAATAGAAGGGAAGGGAGAAGAAATGCGTGGGAAATATCAGAAAGGGAGACAGAACATAAAGACTCCTAACTCTGGGAAATGAACTAGGGGTGGTGGAAGGGGAGGAGGGCAGGGTGTGGGGGTGAATGGGTGACGGGCACTGAGGGGGGCGCTTGACGGGATGAGCACTGGGTGTTATTCTCTATGTTGGCAAATTGAATACCAATAAAACATAAATTTATTATAAGAAAAAGAACTTATAAACAAGCAAATTACAAAAAAAAAAAAAAAAAGAAAGAAAGAAAGAAAGAAAATAAAATGCCAGGCAGCAGTGATGTTGCTGGTACTCCTATGCAGACCTTAAGCTTGTCATCTGCAAAGCAGGAGGCAGCCTGTCCTGGTGGGTATCCTTGGATCCCCACAAAGCTGTCACATCCTACATGCTCTCCTGGCTGGGGTTGCCTGGGCCACTGTGGAGGCAATGAGTGTGCCATCATTTCATGATCCTAGGATCACTCTGCTCCTCTCCAGAGAAATGGGATCAAGCACAACCACCTCAGTCACTGAGCTGTCATAGTTAGAGAGATGGGCTTGATGCCTTGTGCTGATTATTGCTGCACAGAATCATGAGGAAGGGAGCAGAGTATGTGGCATGGGAGTTTAGATTGGATTTTTTACTGCACATTTGCAGGTCATAAAATTATATTTTTAGAAAGTTTTTTTCATGCAATTCTCATGGCTAATTCCCCTTTGTTATTCTATTTTCTGTTGAAATGTTATGCAATGACTGGTTAATTTAAACTTTTAAACTTATATTAAGGGTAATTACCAAAAGTTTGCCATTGGAATTAGTAGGATTTTTGTTTTAATCAAATGGAATGACAGCATTTTGATATTAGGCCATCCTGGGCAGGGAGGCAATCTCCTCTGGGAGTCCTGTGCTGAGGTGAGAAGGACTCAGGCCCCCCTTATCACCTGGCACCTCCCATCACAGAGACTGTCCCTAAGTTCTGAGGACTCTACATGCCCAGCCTACTCTACAGGCCACCACATATTGAGAGGAAGCGACACAGGGTGGGAATTAGATAGCCTTGGTCTCATACTTTACCCTGCCTTTCCCTGGCAGTGTGACTTGGAGGCTATTATTCTTCTCTGAGCCTGTCCCCTAGTCTGATGGACAGGCTGTATCATCCTCTTAAGTGCTTATAAGAACTTGGGAAATCACATGGTAAAGCTCCAGTCTCTATGTTTGACAGAGGGTGGATATGTGGTGTTCATTAGTTCCCTTTTCCTCTTGTCAGACCACCTATTGTTTTTATGGAGCACCCAGTGTGTGCACATCCTTTTGCACGCCTGGCCCCTACCCTCCAAGGACTTAAATTTCTTCTGCTTGCATGAAAAAGAATGTAGGGTGTTGCGGACCATAATCCACCTGCAGGAGTGATTCCTACCTGACAGGTGCTGGTCTAAGTGTCTACATTAGTCTTTCTGATAATCTTTTTCTCATTTTATAAGTGAGGAAGTTTGGCACAAGAAGATTAAATGACTCACTCAAGGCACCAAGTAAAGAGTGGAAAAGTCAGGATTTGAACCCTGAGCCCCCCTCCCTAAAGTACCTCTTTGTGGCTCTGGACATCAAAGTAGCTGGTCCAAATGAGTGTGCTGCTTATGACTATAGAAGGGAGGGTGTGGGTCTAGTCACTTGGAAAGCCATCCTGAGAATGGATGAATAGGTAGATGGGCTATGGGGAGTGACTTGTAAAGGGGGCTGAGCTGGGGGTAAGGTGGCAAAGGCTTTAGGTGGAGGGTGAGATGAGAGTGGAGGAGTCGCAGCCTCCACAAGTACGTCTGCAGCAGGATGTTTCCTCCAACACAGATGGTCTTTCTTCTGCAGTGAGAGTTTCCTGTATCATTCATTGGCTAAGCAAATATTCCTGAGCCTCATTCTGATACAGAGGTGGCAGAGTTGGAGTTCAGTGAAGTCTCTTCCTGTCTGTGGAGGAGACAGACCTAAGCAGATGAACACAGTATGTTGTGTTGGGAACTATGACAAAGGGGAATGAAGATTTGAGGTAGGTTTGGGGATAGGGTAGTGTCAGGGTACAAGATGAGGAGCAGCTTGAGATGTGTGCAGACTATAAGGGTTTTTGGTCTGTGTAGAGTAAAGAAAAGGTTAGGGGTCCCAACATTGTTGAAGGATAAGAGAGGGGTTAGAGAATGACACTTCTCATTTTCGAGACATTATAAAGTTACATTAATCAGGATAGTGTAATATTGGTGAAAGAATAGACAAATAGATTGACAGAAAAGACAGAGAGACCATAAATAGACCCACAGTCAACTGATAGTTGACAAAAAAGCAAAGGTAATACAACAAAGATAGGCTTTTCAACAAATGGTGCTGAAGTAATTGGACATCCACATGCAAAAACAATGAATCTAGATACAGATATTATACTTTTCAAAAAAATAAACTCAAAGTGGATCACAGACTTAAATGTAAAATGCAAAACTATTAAACTTCTAGAAGATAACACAGGAGAAAATCTAGATGACTTTGGATTTGGCTATTACTTTTTAGATACAACACCAAAAGTATGATTCATGAAAGCAAGAATATATAACATGGACTTTATTAAAATTAAAACTTTCTGCTCTGCAAAAGACACTGTCAAAAGAATGAGAAGATAAAACACAGAAAAAAAATAGAAAATATTTGCAAAAGACATATCTGATAAAGGACTATTCTCCAAAATATATAATGAACTCTTAAAACTCAGCAAGAAGAAAGCAAACAACCTGATTAAAAATGGGCCAAAGACTTGAAGGACACTTCACCAAAGAAGATAAAGAAGATGGCAAATGGGCACATGAAAAGATCCTTTGCATAATATGTCATCAGGGAAATACAAATTAAGACAACAGTGAGAAGCTACCACACACCTATTAGAATGACTGAAATCCAGAACACTGATGGCAGCGAATGCTGGGAAGGATGTGTAATAAGAACTCTCATTTGTTGCTGGTGGAATGCAGAATGGTTCACAATTTGGAAAGCAATTTGGTGGCTTTTACAAAACGAAGCACAATCTTATCATACAATACAGGAATCACACTATTTGGTATGTACCCAAAGGGGCTGAAAATTTATATTCATACAAAAACCTGCACATGAATGTTCATAGCAACTTACTTATAACTGCCAAAGCTTGGAAGCAACCAAGATATCTTTCACTAGGTAAATGGATAAATAAACTGGTAATCCAGACAATGGAATATTATTCATCACTAAAGAGAAATGAGCTTCAAGTCATGAAGAGACATGGAGGAAACTTAAATGCATATTACCAAATGAAAGAAGCCAATCTGAAAAGACTATATACTATATGATTCTGATTATATGACATTTAGAAAAGGCAAACTATGGAGACAGTAAAAAGGTCAGTGATTGTCAAGAGTTTCGGAGAGGGAGGAGGGGTTAATAGGCAGAGCACAGAGGTTTCTTCAGGAAGTCTAAATATACTGTATGATACTCCAATGGTGGATACATTACATAATAAATTGGGCCAAATCAATATAATATACAACACTAAGACCGAACCCTAATGTGACCTATCGACTTCGGGTAATCATGATGTGTCAGTATAAGTTTATCAATTGTGACAAATGTACCATTGTGGTGAGGGATGCTGATAATGGAGGAAATTATGAATTTGTAGGGGCAAAGGTTACATGGGAAACTTTTTATCTTCTTTGCAAAATTGCTGTGAACCAAAAACTATTGTCAAAAATAAAACCTATTTTTAAAAAAAGGGAATATAGAGGTAAAAACTAAAATGTCTGAGATGGAAAAATATGCTGAATGTGATTAATGATAGATTAATGCTGAAAAGACTAATGAATTTGAAGAAATAGCAATAGAAACTATCCAAAATGAGACACAAACAATGAACTATAGGAAACCTTCAAGTGGTCTAAAATATGTATAACTGGAATCCTCAAAAGAGGGTTAAGGGGTAAGGGCAGAAAAAATATTTCAAGGAACAATAGCTGAAAAATGTTTAAATTAGATGAAAACTATAAACCCACAAGAAGCTCTATGAATCTCAAACACAAGAAATATGAAGAAAACTACATCAAGGAGCATCACAATCAGTTTTCTTGAAACCAGTGATTAAAAACATCACAAGGCAGCTGCAGCAAAAGTCATGTTCTGTACAAAGGAACAAATATGAAAATGAAAAGAGACTTCTCATTGGAAACCATGGAAGACAGTGTAGTGACACTTATAAAGTATTGAAACATAAATAACCTGTTAACCTAGAATTCTATGTGTGGTAAAATATCTTCCCAAATTAAGGTGAAATAAGGACTTTCTTAGACTGTCAAAGGATGTAAGGATTCATCACCTGAAGACCTGCACTATAAGACATGTTAAAGGAAGTCCTCCAGGCAGAGGAAAATGATTCCAGATGGAAATGTGGATCCACACAAAGGGATGAAGAAATCAGACCACATAAAGATGTGGGTACATACAAAATACTTTAAAAAATCTTTTAAAAGGAAAACTGGCTGTTCAAAAATGAAATATACAAAAATAACAAAGAGACTGGGAGAAGGGACAAATAGAAATATACTGTTGTAAGGATATTATACTATGTAGGTTGTGCAATAAGTAATAGCTTTACTTACTTAAAGGTAGATAGTATAGTATAAATGTTAACACAACCGCACACACACACACACACACACACACACTCACACACACAAAGTTACAGACAATAAACCAAAATTGGAGATAAAAATGCAATTATTAAAAATATTCAATCCAAAGAAAATAAGGCAATAAAAGGGGGGGGGGGGAGAAAGAACAGGTGGGATGACTGGAAAACAAATAGCAAGATTAAATGTAAATAATCTAAGTAATCAAAACTGATTGTTTTCTAGTGTCCTATGTGCCTCAGAGAAGGCCAAGGCATTCTAAGTCTTAACCCAAATCCATTGTATGTGGTCTAGGTTTTCCCTTCCGAAATATGTAGAAGCTGGTTTTCTTCTTGTGCTCTAAACTTCTTTTTTTTTTTTTTTTTTTAATTTATTTATGATAGGCACACAGTGAGAGAGAGAGAAAGAGAGGCAGAGACACAGGCAGAGGGAGAAGCAGGCCCCATGCACCGGGAGCCCGACGTGGGATTCGATCCCGGGTCTCCAGGATTGTGCCCTGGGCCAAAGGCAGGCGCCAAACCACTGCGCCACCCAGGGATCCCCGTGCTCTAAACTTCTATGGTAAAATGACCTGAGGTGGATTGGTCCTTGTCGGTTTTGCTGGATCTTCCACAGACCTCTCAATATGGAGATTTGTGACTTTCAGTTTTGAGATTCTCTTCTTTGTTTGATTCCCTCCATTCTGTTTTATATGTTCTTTTCTTCAGGAGTTTTATTATTTGGATATACATATTGTTTTAGGTCAGGTCCCCAAGAAGCAGACCTTGAGATGAGGGTTTATATGCTAGTGGTTCACTAAAGAAATGTTTCCAAGGGAAATTGGCCAGGGAGTGGGGAGCAGACAGGGAAGGGGAAGCAGCCCAACAGGGAGCAGATGAGCCTTCAGGGGCACTAAAGGGGCACTTTGGCAGTCCAGCAGAGACTCTGGAGTACAAGTTACCCTTCAGAACATCCTGACCTAAGGCAAGGGAGCTGGCCTTCCATTCTCTTGTGCTCCACTGACCCAGGGCCATTGGAGGATCAAGACTTCCAGCACTCTGGCCCCTGTGGATCCAAGTAAAGTGTCTCTATAGTTGGCAAAAGCCCTGCAATGCTGAGGGAGGGGAGCAAATGTGGGAGGGTGTATCAGGGCAAACATCAACAGGGCTTGCTACATGGTTCCCTGGACAGATTCTTTGATTTTCTTTTATTTTTCTGCCCTATTTTCTAGCTCTTTGCCTTTTTCTCTTCTTTCTGAGAGATGTCCTCAACTTTTTAGTCCATTACTTCTATACATTTTGAAATGTTTACTATCATATTTTTAATTTTCAAGAGCTTGTGTTTGTTTTTTGAATATTCTTTTTTCTCCCCCTGCCCACCCCCCCCGGGGTGCGTTTCATGCCCAGCATGGAGCCCAATAGGGGGCTTGAACTTATGACCCTGAGATCAAGAACTGAGCTGAGATCGAGTCAGACACAACCAACTGAGTTACCCAGGTGCCCTTTAATTTTTTTTACATAATAATAAAATTATTACGTTTAAATTCAATTAATTAACATATAGTGTATCATTCATTTCAGAGGTAGAGTTCAATGATTCATCCATTGCATATAACACCCAGTGCTCCTTACATCACATGCCCTCCTTAATGCCCATCACCCAGTTACTCCATCACCCCACCCATCTCCCCTCTAGCCACCCTCAGTTTGTTTCCTGTAGTTAAGAGTCTCTTATGGTCTGTGTCCCTCTCTGATTTTGTCTTGTTTTATTTTTCCTTTCCTTTCCCTATGATCCTGTGTTTTGTTTCTTAATTTGCACATATGAGTGAAATCATGATAATTGTCTTTCTCTGATTGACATTTCACTCAGCATAATACCCTTTAGTTCCATTCATGTCATTGCAGATGGTAAGATTTCATTTTTGATGGCTGAAGAATATTCCATTATATATATAGTCCACATCTTCTTTATCCATTTATCTGTTGATGGACATCTGGGCTCTTTCCACAGTTTGGCTATTGTGGACATTGCTGCTATAATTTGAATATTTTTTTTATAGAGTACCCTTTCACATTTCATGGATATACTATTTTCTCTTATTTCTCAGAGGCTATTAATGATAGTTTTATTGGAATTTCTCTTTATGTGTGAGATTCCTCTAAGTGGCTCATTCTCTCTCTCTCTCATGATGGAGGCTTTCCTCAGACATCTGCTTCTCCTTGGCCTAAGGGCCAGGGCTCATATGCTGCTTGGGAAAGGGTAGGTGGCTCTTGTAGAGCTGGGTTACAGAGGTGCTCCTGTCATTATCTTTAGGTCCCTCCTCTAGGATTAATAGGTTTCCCTGGAGCTTGAATACCCTTCTCATCTCCTGCCTGAAGGAGGCCAAGAAAAGGAGACTGCATGCCATTAGTTAACAGCTTGGTGTCTGGAATGGCACTCATAGCCCTACTGTGCTGTTCTGTTCTGCTCAAGAGTCTGTTTTATTGTCTTCAGAGAGCAAACCTCCCTCTGGGGGAGTGGGAATGCTGGCTGGGGAAGGGCAGCCTTTCCATGCAAGGCTGGTTGTGTAAGAGGGGATCTAGGGATCTAACTATTTCTCAGACAGCTTTTGGCCAGTTCTCCTTACTTTAGCCCCATTGTAGTATTTTATTATTCTGAGCTCCTGGTGCTGCCAGTCCCTGACCATTTTGAGAATTCTGCAGTGTGAATTGGGTTGGTTCTTTGCTTTCTGTACTGCTAGTTTATGATTTACCTTTTTCCAGTTTACTTTACACCTTTTAGATTTTTGTTGGTATTGCATCTTCTCCTGTTCTGTGTCCTTATGGATTTATACCCTTTAAAAGATTTCTTCACAGTGTTTTTTTTGTTTGTTTTTTGTTTTTGGAGCTAGGGAGTGGATTTGGGAGGAAGTGAAATTAGATGTGCATGCTCAATTAATTGCCTTAAGTTTGAAGTCTTTCTGTCTCTTTATCCTCCATGGGCTGCCTAGCCCCTGGGAGAGCAAGTGAGGCATGTGCCCTGTGTCTCTGGAGTGGCAGATTTCAACACACTGTTTTTCCTCTGTGAGCCAAGCAGTCTGTTGGCTGCAGACTGGTCTTACAGGGCACACAAGAGAGCACATGGCTGTGTGAATGCTTTCTGAAAGTGTCTGTGTTTGACTTGCATAGAGGCAGTGGGGAGGGTGCTGGGGTGAGAGGATGCTCCAAGGAGGAATAGTTATGAGACTCCTGGAAAGTGCCCTGTAGGAGGTCAAGGATCAAGTATACCCTGCCCTTGCAGACCACTTGCCCACCTTCATTAGTTGGTGTCATGCTTGTGATCACGGTTTTTCACTTATTTTTCACAATAACTCCTGAGGTTGTTAATTCCCTTCTTACAATTATTCCCCTTTTACAATTAGAAAGCTCAGGCCCAACTAGGTGGGACAAGGTGTGTTACAAGCTAGGAGGTGAGAAGTGCCAAACCCTAACCCCACATTCAGAGTCTTTGAAGCACCTTGGAAACAGAGGAAGAGACCACACAACAGCAGCTGCATGCAGGTAAAGCATGATTAAAACTGTAATAAATTGTTCCATTGTCTATAGGATTTTAAACAATTTCCCCAACTCCCCTTGCACATCCCTATGGTCAGCATTTATTCTCTGGCAAAAGAAACACTCAGAGAGGAAATATTTTTTAAAAGAAGTAGTCATTGCTGGGAGCCTGAAGGGTTCATTAAAAACAAGTCATGGCTAAATGGCATTCAGTTTCATTGAATAGATATGCTAAGCTGTAAGAATCAGTGCTTTTAAATAAAGGGCTTTGTGAGTTCTGTAAAATATTTGACAACATTTCTAATTCTGTTGCTGTGAACAAAATAGGGCCTGAATGAGGGTCATTGCAATTAGAAGGACACAAAGAGGATGGAGCTCTCTGCCCTCAGCTGGAAAGATGAGCCCCTTCACCTTCAGATGCATTTTCTACACCACAGCTGTAGGCTGTTTGTGGTTCTAACAGTTCATTTTAATTAATGAATGAAATCATGGAGGGCTTACTTACATTGTGCAGATGAAGAAAAGCTGGGGGAGAGAGGTGTTATATTGGATGAGAGGTTCCAAGAAGTGTTGGAATGATGAATAAACCCAGAAAGTGGGGCTCAAAGGTACAATTACAGGCCTGCTGCACCTCTATGGAAGCTAAGCCATGGCTGGCCACAGGGCTTGGACATAGGAGGATTTAAGTTTTCCCAGATGATTCATGGTATTTTATAATCAGTCCTACTGCTTAGACTATAGACAGCCTCCTCAGGGTCTCAGAGGAGTTAATCCTCAGATCCCGGTGGCTCTTTCTTCTTTCACACTTACCACCTACCCACTTTCTCACCAGCCCACTCAAATGTGTCTTCATTGCCATCTACCCATCTATTGACATCAAACAGTCCACCCACTCACCCCTTATCTATCCAAATACCCATCTATCTTCCCAACCATTCATTCACTCATCCATCCATTCACCCATCCACCCATTTACCAACACATTTATCCTCCCATCATCCATCCATCCATCCATCCATCCATCCATCCATCCATCCATCCTCCCAGATATGGCATCACCAAATTCCTATCTCAGGCATTGTAACAGGTTCTGAGGAACTAATAGATGGATTCAGTGCAGCTCCTACTTTTAAAGAGTTCATGATCAATTTATGGGTGGGGATGTGTGTGAATGGGAAAACAAAGAAAGAGTCAGAGAGGGCAGTATAGTGGGAGAAAATAAATATTTTTTAAAAAACTTTTTTATTTGGAGATCCCTGGGTGGCTCAGGGGTTTAGCACCTGCCTTCAGCCCAGGGCGAGATCCTAGAGGCCTGGGATCGAGTCCCACATCAGGGTCCCTGCATGGAGCCTGCTTTTCCCTCTGCCTGTGTCTCTGCCTCTCTCTCTCTCTCTCTCATGAATAAATAAATAAAATATTAAAAAATGTTTAATAAGCTTTTTTATTTTATTTAAATTCAATTAATTAACATGTAGTATATATAGTGCCTATATAGATAGAGTTCAGTGATTCATCCATTGCATATAACACCCAGTGCTCCTTACATCACATGCCCTCCTTAATGCCCATCACCCAGTTACTCCATCTCCCCACCCATCTCCCCTCTAGCCACCCTCAGTTTGTTTCCTGTAGTTAAGAGTCTCTTATGGTCTGTGTCCCTCTCTGATTTTGTCTTGTTTTATTTTTCCTTTCCTTTCCCTATGATCCTGTGTTTCCTTTGGGGTAAATAGCCAGTAGTGCAATTGTTGGGTCATAGGGTAGCTCTATTTTCAACTTTTTGAGAAACTTCTCAAAGTATCTGGAGTGGCTGCACAAGCTTGCATTCCCACCAGTAGTGTAAGAGTGTTCCCCTTTCTCCATCTGTCATTTCTTGACTTATTAATTTTAGCTATTCTGACCAGTGTGAGGTGGTATCTCATTGTGGTTTTGATTTGTATTTCCCTGATAGCA
Source organism: Canis lupus dingo (assembly GCF_003254725.2). Lineage (NCBI taxonomy): Eukaryota > Metazoa > Chordata > Mammalia > Carnivora > Canidae > Canis > Canis lupus. The sequence continues at coordinate 22,983,353 of NC_064261.1, read as the reverse complement.
AATGATGTTGAGCATTTTTTTCATGTCTGTTAGCCATATGTATGTCTTCTTTGGAGAAATGTCTGTTCATGTCTTTTGCCCATTTCTTGATTGGATTATTTGTTTTTTGGGTGTTGAGTTTGATAAGTTCTTTATAGATCTTGGATACTAGCCCTTTATCTGATAAGACATTTGCAAATATCTTCTCCCATTCCATTGGTTGTCTTTTGGTTTTGCCAACTGTTTCCTTTGCTGTGCATAAGCCTTTTATCTTGATGAAGTCTCAATAGCTCAGTTTTGCTTTTGTTTCCCTTGCCTTTGGAGATGTGTCTAGCAAGAAGTTGCTGTGGCTGTTGTTGAAGAGGTTGCTATGTTCTCCTCTAGAATTTTGTTGGATTTAGGTCTCACATTTAGGTCTTTCATCCATTTTGAGTTTATTTTCATGTATGCTGTAAGAAAGTTGTCCAGTTTCATTCTTCTACATGTAGCTGTCCAATTTTCCCAGTACCATTTATTGAAGAGACTGTCCCCCCACCCCCATTTACTATTCTTTCTTGCTTTGTCAAATATGAGTTGACCATAGAGTTGAGGGTCCATTTCTGGGTTCTCTCATCTGTTATGTTGATCTATTTGTCTGTTTTTGTGCCAGTACCACACTGTCTTGGTGATTATAGCTTTGTAGTACAGCTTGATGTCTGGAATTGTGATGCCTCCAGCTTTGGTTTTCTCTTTCAATGTCTCTCTGGCTATTCAGAATCTTTTCTGGTTCCAAACAAATTTTAGGATTATTTGTTTTAGCTTTGTGATAAATGTTGGTATTTTGATAAAGATTGTCTTGAATGTGTAGATGGCTCTGTGTGGTAGAGACATTTTAGCAATATTTGTTCTTTCAATCCATGATCATGGAATGTTTTGGCATTTCTTTTTGGTCTTCCTCAATTTCTTTCAAAGTGTTCTGTATTTTTCAGAGTACAAATCCTTTATTTCTTTAATTAAGTTTATTTTTATGTATCTTATGTTTTTTGGTGGAATTGTAAATCATATTGATTCCTTAAAAGAAAAGGACTATTTGTATTTAAGGTTTTTGGAGTCAAGTGAAGGGTGGAAAAGGAAACGCATTGGGGAGCTAAGCAGAAAGTGCCATGGCAAGATTAACATTTTAGGACCATGTCTTTGGCAGTTCTGGGCAGGATGGATTACAGGGGAGAGATGAAAGGGTAAATGGTTGGCAGGTTGTTCTAACACTCTTGATGAAGGACAGTGTGGCTCTAAGGCATTGAAGGAGGAAGATAAAGGAAGGCTATGTGGTGAGATGCTTTGCTGGTGCAATTTCAGGCTGGGGACCAGTATGTTTGATGTTTGATTTGGATGGATATTTTAAAGTATAGAAGTAGAGATCAGGCTGGGGCTCTGGGCAGCTTAGGGGCTCTGGAGACCAAGGCATCATTATTGCCTGGTAAATGGTTTTCTCTTATTCTGAAGGCCCAGTGCCCTCCAGTTCTTCCTCCTCCTATCATCCTTGCTTCCCCTGATCCACCTCTTCCATTTCTAGAATTATGAGAACTGACAACAGCTAGGGGTCAGGGGAGAATAAGTGAATTTCCTACTTCTAAATCACTGCAGGAGCACAGACCATTCTTTGCAGTTTCACCCTGACCGGCAACCATTTATCTGGATAATGCATTTATTTATTGTTGCTTGACCATTTTGCATTGAGATATATGTGCAAACTTAAAGTGTCAATGATTTGCTTGCAGGCATCAAAGGTAGGAAAAGAAAATGAAATCAGGCATATTAGATTATTTGGTACCGAATTCAATGTTTGCAGCCTCCCATTTTTCTCCATCTCTTGCCTTTTCTACAAATAATTTTACATGACTTTTGCTGGAAATATTCATTGGTATCCAAATCTGTGGGCAAAATCCAGCCATGGTGATCATTCTTCTGCCTCTGGCAGTGAGATGCCAAGGAGCGTGGCTGCACTGAGCAGCCTCCCCGCCTCCATCCCTCACCACCACAGCCATGGCGCAGAAGCAGGGGCACACACACCTGTATGCCTGTACACATGCACAGACAGTATGAACCAGTCACTGAATTGTGGTGGTGTATTAAAATAATGGGTCACTGATGGCTGGAGGAAATCAGGCTTGTTGTAAAGCTGCCTGGGCTTGGGGAAATCATAAGGAAGGCTCTATATTCTTAGGAGAGATTCAGTGGTGACCACACCTCATCTGAGGTGTGTGAGGATTAGAGCTAGTGTGTGAACATGGGGCCATGTCCAGCGCTGAGGCTCTCCTCTCCCATCTTCTTCCTGATGGTGGTATGAGCAGACCTTTGTGTCACTAATGTGTCTGAGAAGGTGATCACCATCCAGGCAACCTTACCAGCTGCCTCCTGAGCTCTCCTTCCTCTCTGTGGGGCCTCCCATCCCCTCTAGGCAGCTTCCTACCCTCCTCTAGGTCCAGCCTCTCAGCCTTCTGATCCCTCCCCAGACCCCTCCGTGTACCCAAATGATGTCTCTTGTACCCTAGGCTCTATCCAGTCACAGCATCACATTACCACTAATCTTTTTTTTTTTTTTTTTTTTTTTTTTTTTTTTTTAAGAAAACTGCTTCCAAAGCAAAGTTTACCTTGTGAGATGGAATGACATATAGGACAAGATATGGAATACATAGGTTTTAGCTGGCTTTGTCTCTACCTGGCTCTGCTGCTCCCTGCAAGGCCTTTTGTGGGTCTCAGCTTCCCTATCTGCTAAATGTGGTAATTCTTGTTTGCTTACTTCACCGGGTTTTATAAGAATCACACAAGACAGCAAATGTGAAAATACTCTAAATTAGGAATTCTGTACAGCGGAGATTGAGCACAGGCCCCAGGAGTCCATGACTTCTGCTCTATTTGCTATGTGACTCCAGCAAGTTGCTTATGTCTCTCACTTTGGGGTCCCTCCTCTGTGACACTTCAGAGGGCTGTTCTGATGAGAGTGGCAGTAACTGGTGACTGTGACCAGGTGCCACATGCTTTGCTCAGGCCTGCAACACACATACTGAGCCTTCATGACTGTGTGGATTGCTACTTACTTATTTTTTATTTTATTTTATTATTATTTTTAAATATTTTGTTTATTTTAGAGAGAGAGAGAGAAGGAGAGAGGGAGAGATAGGGGCAGAGGGGAGAGAGAATCTACAGCTGACTGAGCTGAGCACAGAGCCTGATGTGGGGCTCCATCCCAGGACCCTGAGATCATGACCTGAGCCAAAACTGAGTTGGATGCTTAACTGATTGAGCCACCCAGGTGCCACAGATTACTATTCATTTTTAAGAGAATGTTAAAATATGTGGAAGTTGGGTGATTGAGAAAATGTGATTACTTTGTGGATCAGGAAGAATTTAGAAAAGCTGGGATCTTGAGGGGAGAGGTCCTTTCTTCCATGTGAAATCTCTTGTCCTACTTTTGGGGGAAAATGAACAAAGAGCATGAGGGAGGTGGGAGAGATTCTCAGAGCCAGCTTCCAGGAACCTGGTGCTTTGTGGGCTTGTGGCTTCTCCTTGATGCTTCCCTGTCTGCCCTCTGGACTCCCATGTCCTGAGAGTCTGGCATGACCCATATGGCAGGTGGTCATGCAGAACCCTGTGGCCCCTCTTGCTCCTCCTGGGAGCCAAGCTCCATGAGTGTTCCCCCCATAACAACCAGGGCTGTGCTCAAGACATCTGTCCCCTGTCACCTACCTCAGAGTCCCATGCCTATCCTTCCCTGTTGCCTGCAGGAAGCTGGTCTAACGAGGTGCACTTGGCAGCCTGCGGGGAGTGGGCAAAACTGCTCTGTCAGCATTTCCTTAGGTTCTAATAAATTCACAGAAAAACTCCCTGCAGACAAAGCTTGGCATGGAGGCTTTCTGCTCAGAGAGGCATTTCCTCTTGAAGTTAGAGTGGGGAGCAGTTTCCAGGATTCCTTTTGGGAAAGGATGTGGAGGGGCCAAGGAAGGAAGAGGGCAGGAAAACCACTTGAAAATTTCAGGCTTGCTTCCCAGACCCTGCCTCTTCCCACCACTGCTCTCCTTTTTCCCTCCCTCCCACTTCCAGCATCTGTGGCTGCCCTGGTGTTAATGTTTAAAAACCTTGAAATGCCACCACCATACTCTTCCACCAGAGCAGAGCATGATATTTGTTGGCACAAGGTGATTCAGTTCCTGACATGGCACACCAGACGTGGGTGGTGTCAGGCACACGTTGCCACTGGATTCTGGCAGAAAACCTTGGGGTTTCTAGAGTCACATGGACTTGGATTATGTTTCCAGATCATCCTCTTAGTAGATCAGGGACATGGAGATTTTCACATCTGCATACACAAAAGTGCCCAGCACCCAGTTGGCACCCAGGAAAGACACAGTAGCACCCTGATTTGCCTGTACAGGGGGTACCTTCACATTCCTTCTGTGCATTGGCACACGGCTACTGTAGAATGGTCTATCAAGTCTGAGGTGATGTCAGAGGCACATATGGCTGGACACTGGGTGAGGATAGATGTTAGTCTGTATCTGCTGTGGTTGGGGAAGAGCTGAGTTCCCTTCTGTCTGGAGCAGAAGTGTCTGGGCTTCTAAAGGGAGAAGGAGGGACTGGGGGCTTAAACAGAGTTAGGCAAGGGAAATATTATGGAAAGCAGGTGAGAGGGTTGGTCAATGTTGATGCTGTGCCTGCTAACTGGCATTTACTCAGTTAGATTTGGACTACCATCCTCCCACTGGAATTGGGACAAGAGGCATGGTCCTCATGATGACTACATTTTTTTAAAAAAAGATTTTTTTTTTTTAAATTCATGAGAGACAGAGAAAGAGACAAAGGTAGAGAGAGAAGCAGGCACCTTGCAGGGAACCTGATGCAGGACTTCATCCCAGGACCCTGGGATCACACCCTATGCTGAAGGCAGACACTCAACCACTCGACCATTGATGACTACATTTTAAAGGACTGGCCCCTGAGTCCTTCAGAGAGCTACTCTTGAGGGGTAGGACATACATCTCAATAGAAGGATGGGTAGAGGAAGGAATTACAGTTGTAGGTTTCTAGAGGAACTGCTTTATTTCTGCTGTGCCCAAGATCGTGAATCCGAGAAACCACCAAGGAGCCGACACCGATGCAAACACATGAGGGTTTATTTACAAGCTCCACCTTGGGTCCAAGTACACCCGACAGTGGAGCAGGGACTTGGACCCCGAGGTGGGTTTCAGCTAGTTTTAAGGGCTGGTCTCGGGGACCTCCAGAAGGGCTGGAGCAATTCCCCAAGTTCTGTTCACATTTTGATATGGGGCCTTCAAGGGCATTGAGCTCTGTTCTCATTCTAATAGGGGCTTCCTGCCCTTGGCTTGGGCTGTTTTTATTCTAATATGGGGCTTTCTAGGACGTCAAGCTATAAGCTGTTTTCTTCCTGTAACTGAAGTAAGGTAAAGTTCAGCTCTTATTCACAGGGGCCTGGGATGGCTGTACTTGTGCTAACGCTGGACTTAAAGTGGAATGGCCTTCATTTTCTCGGCCTCCACATTTCCCCCTCTCAGAGGAACCTAAGGAAGGACCCAATCAAGGGTCCAGGTTGCTCTCAGAGTGAGCCAGGGGGAATGATTAAACCAGGATTTTAACCAACCTTGTTGCTGTTCTCGCTCCCATTTACATTCCAGGGAAGAAGCAACATCTTACGTTTAAGGCAGCACATAACCATCCCCACCCCACCCTTTGTTGTAAGAAGACTAAGTCTAATCCCTTTCTATTTTGAAGGACAACCTCAGACTAGGGAGTCTTGGAGGTGGGAAATAAGTGAGAACGGCGCAGTCTTAGCTTTAGGGGATTGTCCTTGTCCGGTTGGCTTTTCCATTCTGGAACAAAGTCCTTGAGAACAGCGTGTGGGTCAGCTGGCTGGATGTGGGTGTAGTGGACCCAGGGAGTAATCCCGTCGACCTTGAGAGCGGTGGGAGTGGTCAGGATCACGATGTAAGGTCCCTTCCAGCGAGCTTGAAGTGTCCAGTGTTGGTATCTCCGCACGTACACCCAGTCACCTGGCCGATATCGATGGGGGTCCGGGGGTGGCCCAGCCTCATAGAGGGCCCTCAGCTTAGGCCACACCTGCTCATGGGTTCATTGTAGCATTTGGAGGGAGAAAAGAAGTTGGTGATCATCAAATTCAGCAAGCACCTCAGGTTTTAAAATGGGGATAACAGGTGGAGGAAGACCGAACATGATCTCGTAGGGAGTCAGTCCCATCTTATATGGGGAGTTCCTCACCCTATATAGGGCGAAGGGGAGGAGAGTCACCCAGTCCCCGCCAGTCTCCAGGGCTAATTTAGTTAAGGTCTCCTTTAATGTTCTGTTCATCCTCTCTGCCTGTTCTGAGCTCTGGGGCCTATATGCACAAAGTCATTTCCAATCTGCCCCAAGTACTAGGGCCACTCCCCGTGTTACCTTAGAGACGAATCCTGGGCCGTTGTCTGACCCAATCCTAACAGGAAAACCATACCTCGGTAAGATGTCTTCCAGCAGTTTCTTGGTCACGGTCTGTGCCGTTTCATGTTTGGTGGGAAATGCCTCTGTGCATCCTGAAAAAGTATCTACAAACACTAGTAAATACCTGTATCCGTATTTTCCAGGTTTTACCTCAGTGAAGTCCACTTCCCAGTAGGCTCCTGGGCGGTCCCCCCGGAGCCAGGTGCCTGGGTTAGATCCATGGGCGGTGGCATTAGTTAACTGGCATGAGTGGCAGCTTGCCACGATCTGCTCGATCTTTGCTCGAGAGTCTTTAATAGTGATCTTTGTATGTCGTAGGAGGTCTTCCATCTTCCTTGTCCCCATATGAGTACTCTGATGTATTTTGGACAGGCCTCGCCGTCCTAGTTCCTCCGGCAGGATGATGCTGGAGTCTGGGGACCTCCACCAGCCACGCAAGCACTGGGTCATGGGCAAGCATTTGATCCAGTGTAAATCAGCATCAGTATAGTTGGGGGTGTCGGGCAGGGTCGGTGCCCCCAGATCGGGTCTCCGTTTCCATGGTTACAGCTGCCCCCCACGTATCCGATTCCTTCTCAGATGAAACTGCTGCCATCCAAGTACCATGTGCCGTCTGCATTCTGCAGTGGCTGGTCCTGGAGATCAGCTCTGATTCCATGCACCTGTGCCAAAATTTCTTGACAGTTATGCAGAGGGGGGTCCCAGTCTGGGTTAGGGAGATGAGAGGCATGGGGTATTGGCGGACCCTGACACGGTCGGCCCCCGGTGTTAGTTATGGCCGGTCGGTGCTGGGCCAGCCCAATTTCCACAGGTTCTGCCCACGCTTGGGGAAATTCCTGCAGCCAACAGTCAAGGTCAATCATTGGGGCTGAGGCATTTGTTGGAGACAATATTTGTCGTCTGAACTCAGGACAAGCACCTGAATCAGGTGCCCCTCTTTGTTTAGGACTTTTGCCCCTTCGGGGTGGAAGCAAATTTGTGCCCCCATCTTGGTGAGCAAATCCCGACCTAACAACGGGTAGGGGCACTCAGGGATGACCATGAAGGAGTGGGATACCCGGTCCGTGCCGAGATCCCCAGTTCTTCGGGTAGTCCATGAGTACTGTTTGGGGCCCGTGGCCCCTTGCACCCATGAAGTCTTGTTCGCCAATTTCCCTTGGGGTTGTAATAAAACCGAATGTTGTGCCCCAGTGTCCACTAGGAATTCAACAGGTTGCTCCTCCACTTGAAGAGTTACCCTGGGCTCGGGGAGGGGTGCCGAACCCCGACTCCCCTAATCGTCCAGGTCCTCCATCTCCAAGACCTTGGCAGGGGCCTTAGGTCTTTTGTTAGGGCAGCTTTTCACCCAGTGGCCGTCTTCTTTGCAATAAGCACATTGGTTTTTGTTCAGCTTAGGGCACTCCCGAGGGGGACCAGGGCCATCCTCCTTACCTGTCCCTGAAGCCAGCTTCTTGAGGTGCCTCCGTCTTTCCTGTGGGTCATCCATGGTTGTGGCCAGCATCTTGGCCAGGTTTCGGGTCTGCGGGTCACTTAGTTTGGTTTGTTGTTCTTCTGGACTTTCTCTATTTTTATAGACTCGTTCTGCTACTATCACTAAGTCCTGCAAGCTCTTCTCTCCCAGTCTCTTTACTCTTTGCAATTTCTTTTTAATGTTCAGAGCGGCCTGGTTAACAAAAGCCATGATAATTGCGGCCTTTGTTTCTGGGGCTTCTGGGTTCATAGGGGTGCACTGCCTAAAAGCCTCTATGACTCCCTCTAAGAAGGCTGCTGGACTCTCATCCTTACCCTGCCTCACATCATAGACCTCGGCCAGATTGGGAGGCTTGCGTGGCAGCCTGGACGCCTGCCCCTAGAGTCTGGCGGTGGACCCGGGGTCTCTCCTTACCTTCAGCTGAATTGTGCGCTTTGGGAGGTAAAAATGGTTTTAGCAAAGGAGGGGAATTTTTGGTCATGTCCTGCCAGGCCAGGATGTTGGGCACCTGGTCAGGGGGGCCGTCCCATTTGTCCCTGAAGATCATGGCCTTAGCCTGTAAGATAATAGGTAGGTGGGAAGTTGCTTCTCGGGGCTATCCCACGTCAAAGGTTGGCCATTCTGATATGCAATAAATTTGAAATCTCCGTCTCTTTATGTAAACAGTTATGACAGTTAACAAAGACACAGCAACACAGACCAGTGTAGGAACAGTTAACAAGGACATAGTAACACAGACAAACGTTCCAGTGCGCGGCGGAGACCAAACAGAAAGTAACCCGAAGGGCTGGCAGCCGGCCCTCCTTACAGACGAGGATCCCTGTCTTCGTTACAGATGAGGACCCCCGTCCTCCTAACAGATGAGGACCCTGTCCCCCAGGCGGGGGCAAGGGACGTCTCCTTAAGACCCCCGGCCCACAGCCCGCCAGCGCGTCCGCCTAAGCCAATGCGGACCCAATACAGATAGGAATTCCTGCAGGTAAAAATACAGCTTCGAGCTCTCAGAGAATATGCGCGCAAAAGGTGGAAAAAGTTGAGTGCACTCACGGCGCGTGAAACCCTCCGGATGGGGTCCTGGGGGTCTCTCGGATTCCGGACGAGCTTCCGAATGTTGTGCCCAAGATTGCGAATCCGAGAAACCACCGAGTTGCCGACACGGATGCAAACACGCGAGGGTTGATTTACAAGCTCGAGCTTGGGTCCAAGTGCACCCGACACAGCGGAGCAGGGACTTGGACCCCGAGGTGGGTTTTAGCTTAATTTTAAGGGCTGGTCTCGGGGACCTCCAGAAGGGCTGGAGCAATTCCTCAAGTTCTGATAAGGGGCCTTCAAGGGCATTGAGCTCTGTTCTCATTCTAATAGGGGCTTCCAGCCCTTGGCCTGGGCTCTGTTCTTATTCTAATGTGGGGCTTTAGAGGGCGTTAGGCTGTAAACTGTTTTCTTCCTGTAACTGAAGTAAGGTCAAGTTCAGCTCTTATTCACAGGGGCCTGGGATGGCTGTACCTGTGCTAACACTAAACTTAAAGTGGAATGGCCTTAATTTTCTCGGCCTCCACAATTTTGGGGACTCAGGAGCCTCTAGTCAGGTGTTGGCTGAAGCAAATGGTGAATTCTTTGGGCTACCTTAGCTTTCTTCAGCAGGCATTTGGAGGGGTTTGGGGTCCCAGGGATGTGGCCTCAGGCTGCTAGAAGTTGTGTCAGAGTTTGTTCATGTCTCTTAGGGGGTGTGTCGGTGGGTGGAGTGTAGGAGCCTGAGGTTGAGGCCTAGGGGAAGGGGGCTTGAGGGGCCTGACCAGGTTTGATCATGACTGAGTGCCATTGTCAGCAGGAAGGCCGGAGCTGTTATTCTTCCTATATCATACAGGAGCAGGCTGAGGCTGAGAGAGACCTGCATGGTTTCATGTGAGTAATCTGCTGGACCTGTCCGTGCCAGGTTTACCCCACTGGATGGAAATGGGTATGGTGATTCCATTTGATACTCAAAGGAAGGGGGAGTGAGCCTTTGTCCCATATGGCACAGAGCTGCTCAGAACAAGGCCCCAGGCCTCCTGTTCTCTGAGTGCTGAGAAGGGCCCTTTGCTATCTTGTTCATTCTCTGGGTAGGTTTATTTTCCTCGAAATGGGTGGAAGGCAGTGAAGTGGCTCCTCTTCTTCACAGGAAGGTGGCCGTTGCTCACAGAGGCCTCCTCCTGCAAGCCTTGGGTGTGGGGAGCTCCAAGGTTGCTGGCCAGTGTGGGAGGGGCAGGGCATTCCACATCCTGTACTGGGTGTTCCCCTCACAGGTTGGATCAGGGGCACATGCTAGAAGTCTCCCATTGTCCATCTCAGCCTCCCAAGGGCTGGGTTATGCTGCTCTCTGCGTGGTCTGGCCAGCCCCACTTCACCAGTGAGCTGATCTCCGTGGAGCTGACCTGAAGCACCCTCAAGGCAGTCCTGGGCCTCATTTTGGATGAAGAGTGTGGGCTGCACATGGTGACAGCATGCAGGGTACGGGGTGGGGGGTCTCCCCTACCTCTTTGGCAGCCAGCTCTGTTTGGTGGGTCCTGCTATGGCTAGGCCTTTGGCGTGAGCCTTCTGGAACCTCTGTGATAGCGTGGGATATAGGGTCCTCCTTATGTCTGAGTATTCCTCTGTGTCCTATTCTCAGTCTGAAAAGCTGTTCTCAACAACCCAATCATGAAATGGGCAAAGGACATGAAGAGAAATCTCACAGAGGAAGACATAGACATGGCCAACATGCATATGAGGAAATGCTCCACGTCACTTGCCATCAGGGAAATACAAATCAAAACCACAATGAGATCCCACCTCACACCAGTGAGAATGGGGAGAATTAACAAGGCAGGACCCACAAATGTTGGAGAGGATGCAGAGAAAAGGGAACCCTCTTACACTGTTGGTGGGAATGTGAACTGGTGCAGCTACTCTGGAAAAGTGTGTGGAGGTTCCTCAAAGAGTTAAAAATAGACCTGCCCTACGACCCAGCAATTGCACTGCTGGGGATTTACCCCAAATATACAGATGCAATGAAACGCTGGGACACCTGCACCCCGATGTTCATAGCAGCAATGTCCACAATAGCCAAACTGTGGAAGGAGCCTCAGTGTCCATCGAAAGATGAATGGATAAAGGAGATGTGGTTTATGTATACAATGGAATATTCCTCAGCCATTAGAAACGACAAATACCCACCATTTGCTTCCACGTGGATGGAACTGCAGGGTATTATGCTGAGTGAAATAAGTCAATCGGAGAAGGACAAACATTATATGGTCTCATTCATTTAAGGAATATAAATAATAGTGAAAGGGAATAAAGGGGAAAGGAGAAAAAATGAGTGGGAAATATCAGAGAGGGAGACAGAACATGAGAGACTCCTAACTCTGGGAAACGAACAAGGGGTGGTAGAAAGGGAGGTGGGCGGGGGGTCGGGGTGACTGGGTGGCGGGCACTGATGTGGGCACTTGGCGGGATGAGCACTGGGTGTTATTCTATATGTTGGCAAATTGAACACCAATAAAAAATAAATTTATATATATATATAAAGCTGTTCTCCTTAGCTCTGTTCATGTTACAGCAGCACCAAACAGCTGAGGCATCTAGTGTAGGATCAGACATGTATACTGGTGGGAGGCTGACCCTGATGGGAGGGGTCGGGACAGCAAGCTGAAGGGGTGGCAGCAGGCACATGTGAGTGCTGGGGGATATAGAGGCTGTGCCCTGGGATAAAGATGCTGTGTCCTGAAGGGGCCAATTCAGAGGGGAAGAGTGGAGTCCATCCACATGAGGTAGATGCTACAGAGCAGAGAGTGGCTGGGGGATCAGGACAGAGGAGTCAGTTCTGGGGGAAGGCGCCTCACTGGCTGGACTAGGCTAAAGTGGCCTCAGGCTGTCACCAGTCCATAGCCCCAGGTCAGGTTCTTAAAAGCTGACCAGATTGGAGGGAGATTAAGAACATCATGTCTCATTAACAGGAGAGCCCAACTGGATCAGGAAGCAGGTGGCTTAGGATGTTGGATTTTCTGATTAATGGAAGTGCCTGAAACTGTCTCATATTCTTCTTGTTAGAGGTGTATCTCTGATCCCTTCCCTGTTCTAGGTCCACTGATGGGATACTCCTGGGACTCCAAGGACTATCTGAATGAACAAAGTGCCCACTTTTTGGGCCTGTGGACACAGGAGGACAAGGTGGCATCCACTCATGTCCAGGACCTTGATTAGTATTTTATCACTTATTACATTTTCTGGATCATTAGTCCCTGGGGAGCTGATTTCCCAGGGTAGAGGGAGGGTGACCTGCATTTGTTATTTTTCCTTTCTTCCAGGTGCTGGGGTGAACCATTGCCAGGTGTCCCAGGCCTTGTCCTTGAGCCCATGCTCTGAGGGGTAGGCTCCCAGCCTCCCAGGATGACCAAGTTCTCATGGGTAAGAAAGTAGCCATGCCAAGTGGGCTGTCCACAGGACATGCTCACACCAGGATGGGACTCTCCCTATCCTAGGCTTTACTTAAGTTCATAAAGGGGTGTGATGTCTGCATCAGAACCTCCTGTGGCACTGCTTAAAACACAGACCCAGGGACCCATCTTAGACCTGTTGAACAGCACCTCCTTATACCCAGGAGCCTGCATGAAATCAGGTGGCCCTCAGGCTTGGGGGCTGGGATTAGCAGGTGGGTGGCAGGCTTCTTCTAGGTCCTGAGTCTGATTCTGGCCTGGGTATGGGCAGTGTGCCCCCTGGGCCTCACTCAGCACACAGAGGGATCCCTTTCTGGGGTACTGGGGGGGTGCATTCAGAAGTTGGGGAAGCAGTATCTTGCCTGCAATGTTTCTCCAGCAGGGTTCTGGTTGCTCCTAGGTCTGTCCAGATGTGCATCAGCCTGTCTTTGTTTCTTTCTATGTTTCTTAAAACATCATTCCTTTAAAGAGGAAGCCTTTACACATCTGGGTCCTTATTATTGTTTCTTTTCCCCCCTCGGATTCAGGAAGGAAACCCCATCTTCCTTTCCTAAATTGCAGTATCCTGGGGACCATTAGCCCATAACTGGATCAGACAGGGGGCCCAGTGTCTGCACATGGCTGGCTGGAGAGACAGTTTCCCGGGGCCCCCCTGAGAGGATCACTTTCTAGCATCCTGAATTCCTTTTTCTCATTCCAGGGACAAGGGCACACCTTTAGGCCCTGTTCCATGCTGACTGACCTTCCACTTTCCTTTCTCTCATCCTCAGTGGCTCCAGGTGTGGAATGCAAGTCAGGCTGTACTTGCTGTTGGGTTGGGGGATGGGGTCACCCTGAGGCTGCCTGCTGGGAGCTCAGCTTGCCCTCTGGCCTCCAAGGATTACAGTCCTAGGACCTATGTTCCCTTCCAGAAGGGACTTTAGGATGAAGGGTATGGCCTGGCATCAGATTAAGCAGCAGACCTGGCCTCATTTTCCTTGGCCATTGGCAGGAAGTGGACCAAATTTTGTGAGAGGGGCATGGCCAGCAGCCCCCTGTTGCTGGTGATACCTTCATGCACCTGGCTGAGTGAGACACACCACCAGGGTGGGGGCTGAAGCTTGCGGGCTCCTCCCCTCAGTCACTGGTCACCTCTTTTTTCCTGCTCAAACTTGGGATGACAAAGTTGAGGGGGACTCCCTCTGCCCCTAGATATCACTGTCTAGTCAGAAACTGGCTTCCTCCTTCCCACCTCTTCTTGGTAGAAAGGCTTTGTATATCTGCCACTTGGGTCCTCCCCTCTCTGGCCCAGCCTAGAAGGACGTGGGCAGTGAGGTGGAAAGAGCAGCCGCTTGGGACAGAGCTGACCTGGATTTGACCCCAACTTGTAGCTGTCATTCCCCAGGACAAGAAGTTTGCCTGTTTTTCTCACTTGAGTGCCCCCTGCTTCTAGACCACAAGGTGGACTTGCTAAATCTGTGAACAGGAATGGTATTGGTACCCAAGACTATATTGCTAAGAAACAAAAAACCTGCCAGCACCTCCTCCCCAGACTTCCACCCAGCTACCTCTGCCTCACTCTGTATTTGTGTATTGATATTTTAACTTTTGGGACTTAAATCCAGGCAGACAGGAGAGGAGGGGCAAGATGGCTGAAGAGTAGGGTCCCCAAGTCACCTGTCCCCACCAAATTACCTAGATAACCTTCAAATCATCCTGAAAATCTACAAATTCGGCCTGAGATTTAATGAGAGAACAGCTTGAACGCTACAGTGAGAAGAGTTCGTGCTTCTATCAAGGTAGGAAGACGGGGAAAAAGAAATAAAGACACAAAAGGCCTCCAAGGGGGAGGGGCCCGCGAGGAGCCGGGCTGAGGCCGGGGCGAGCGTCCCCAGGACAGGAGAGCCCCATCCCGGAGAAGCAGGAGCTGCACCAACCTTCCCGGGGGGAAAGGGGCTCCAGGGAGGTGGAGCAGGACCCAAGAGGGCATCCCGGGGACACTAACAGACACCTGCGCCCCGGGAGAGTGCGCCGAGCTCCCTAAGGGCTGCAGCGCACGGCGGGACCTGGAGCAGCTCGGGGGCTCGGGGGAGGCTCCGCGGAGGGGGCTGCGGGGCGGGAGCAGCTCGGGGGGACTCGGGGGCGGCTCCGCGGAGGGGGCTGCGGGCGGGAGCGAATCCAACAGCGCAGGCCCCGGAGCACAGGGCGTCAGGACACAGCCCAGGATCTGGCCTCCCCCGGGACAGGCAGAGGCTGGGAGGGCCCAGGACAGCGAGGACGCTCCTGCCCTGAGCTGAGCAGATCAGTGGCCCCGCCCCGGAGCCTCCAGGCCCTGCAGACGGAGAGCTCTGGAGCTACTGTGGGAGCTGACTCCAGGGCTGCAGAGCTGGCCCCGCAACTGCGGTTGTTCCTCCTGGGGCCTCACGGGGTAAACAACCCCCACTGAGCCCTGCAACAGGCCAGGGGCAGAGCAGCGCCCCCAAGTGCTAACACCTGAAAATCAGCACAACTGGCCCCTCCCCCAGAAGACCACCTAGACGGACAAGTTCCAGGGGACGTCAAGGGACTTAAAATATACAGAATCAGAAGATAATCCCCCGTGTTGTTTTTTCTTTTTTTTTTCTTTTTGATTTCTGTTTGCTTCCCCCACCCTCTTTTTTCCCTTTCATTCTTTTTCTTTCTCTTTCTCTTTCTCTTCTCTTTTTTCTTTTTTTCTTCCTTTTTTCTTTTTTCTTTTTCTCTTTTCTTTCCTTCTTTCTCTTTTTCTCCTTTTCCGAATACAACTTGTTTTTGGCCATTCTGCACTGACCAAAATGACTAGAAGGAAAACCTCATCTGAAAAGAAAGAATCAGAAACAGTCCTCTCTCCCACACAGTTACAAAATCTGGATCACAATTCAATGTCAGAAAGCCAATTCAGAAGCACTGTTATACAGCTACTGGTGGCTCTAGAAAAAAGCATAAAGGACTCAAGAGACTTCATGACTGCAGAATTTAGATCCAATCAGGCAGAAATTAAAAATCAATTGAATGAGATGCAATCCAAACTAGAAGTCCTAACGACGAGGGTTAACGAGATGGAAGAACGAGTGACTGACATAGAAGACAAGTTGATGGCAAAGAGGGAAACTGAGGAAAAAGAGACAGACAATTAAAAGACCATGAGGATAAATTAAGGGAAATAAACGACAGCCTGAGGAAGAAAAACCTACGTTTAATTGGGGTTCCCGAGGGCGCCGAAAGGGACAGAGAGCCAGAATATGTATTTGAACAAATCCTAGCTGAAAACTTTCCTAATCTGGGAAGGGAAACAGGCATTCAGATCCAGGAAATAGAGAGATCCCCCCCCTAAAATCAATAAAAACCGTTCAACACCTCGACATTTAATAGTGAAGCTTACAAATTCCAAAGATTAAGAGAAGATCCTTAAAGCAGCAAGAGACAAGAAATCCCTCACCTTTATGGGGACGAGCATTAGGGTAACAGCAGACCTATCCACAGCGACCTGGCAGGCCAGAAAGGGCTGGCAGGATATATTCAGGGTCCTAAATGAGAAGAACATGCAACCAAGAATACTTTATCCAGCAAGGCTCTCATATAGAATGGAAGGAGAGATAAAGAGCTTCCAAGACAGGCAGGAACTGAAAGAGTACGTGAACTCCAAACCAGGTCTGCAAGAAATTTTAAGGGGGACTCTTAAAATTCCCCTTTAAGAAGAAGTTCAGTGGAACAATCCACAAAAACAAGGACTGAATAGATATCATGATGACACTAAACTCGTATCTCTCAATAGTAACTCTGAATGTGAACGGGCTTAATGACCCCATCAAAAGGCGCAGGGTTTCAGACTGGGTAAAATAGCAGGACCCATCTATTTGCTGTCTACAAGAGACTCATTTTAGACATAAGGACACCTACAGCCTGAAAATAAAAGGCTGGAGAACCATTTACCATTCGAATGGTCCTCAAAAGAAAGCAGGGGTAGCCATCCTTATATCAGATAAACTAAAATTTACCCCGAAGACTGTAGTGAGAGATGAAGAGGGACACTATATCATACTTAAAGGATCTATCCAACAAGAGGACTTAACAATCCTTATATATATGCCCCGAATGTGGGAGCTGCCAAATATATCAATCAATTATTAACCAAAGTGAAGAAATACTTAGATAATAATACACTTATACTTGGTGACTTCAATCTAGCTCTTTCTATACTCGATAGGTCTTCTTAGCACAACATCTCCAAAGAAACGAGAGCTTTATTTATTTATTTTTTTTTATTTTTTTAATTTTTTATTTATGATAGGCACACAGTGAGAGAGAGAGAGAGAGGCAGAGACACAGGCAGAGGGAGAAGCAGGCTCCATGCACCGGGAGCCCGACGTGGGATTCGATCCCGGGTCTCCAGGATCACGCCCTGGGCCAAAGGCAGGCGCTAAACCGCTGCGCCACCCAGGGATCCCGAAACGAGAGCTTTAAATGATACACTGGACCAGATGGATTTCACAGATATCTACAGAACTTTACATCCAAACTCAACAGAATACACATTCTTCTCAAGTGCACATGGAACTTTCTCCAGAATAGACCACATACTGGGTCACAAATCGGGTCTGAACTGATTGCAAAAGATTGGAATCGTCCCCTGCATATTCTCAGACCATAATGCTTTGAGATTAGAACTAAATCACAACAAGAAGTTTGGAAGGACCTCAAACACGTGGAGGTTAAGGACCATCCTGCTAAAAGATGAAAGGGTCAACCAGGAAATTAAGGAAGAATTAAAAAGATTCATGGACGCTAATGAGAATGAAGATACAACCGTTCAAAATCTTTGTGAGGCAGCAAAAGCAGTCCTAAGGGGGAAATACATTGCAATAGAAGCATCCATTCAAAAACTGGAAAAAACTCAAATACAAAAGCTAACCTTACACATAAAGGAGCTAGAGAAAAAACAGCAGATTGACCCCACGCCCAGCAGAAGAAGAGTGTTAATTAAAATTTGAGCAGAATTCAACGAAATCGAGACCAGAAAAACTGTGGAACAGATCAACAGAACCAGGAGTTGGTTCTTTGAAGGAATTAATAAGATAGATAAACCATTAGCCAGCCTTATTAAAAAGAAGAGAGAGGAGACTCAAATTAATAAAATCATGAATGAGAAAGGAGAGATCACTACCAACACCAAGGAAATACAAACGATTTTAAAAACATATTATGAACAGCTATACGCCAATAAATTAGGCAATCTAGAAGAAATGGATGCATTCCTGGAAAGCCACAAACTACCAAAACTGGAACAGGAAGAAATAGAAAACCTGAACAGGCCAATAACCAGGGAGGAAATGGAAGCAGTCATCAAAAACCTCCCAAGACACAAGAGTCCAGGGCCAGATGGCTTCCCAGGGGAATTCTATCAAACGTTTAAAGAAGAAATCATACCTATTCTACGAAAGCTGTTTGGAAAGATAGAAAGAGATGGAGTACTTCCAAATTCGTTCTATGAGGCCAGCATCACCTTAACTCCAAAACCAGACAAAGACCCCACCAAAAAGGAGAATTACAGACCAATATCCCTGATGAACATGGATGCAAAATTCTCAACAAGATACTAGCCAATAGGATCCAACAGCACATTAAGAAAATTATTCACCATGACCAAGTAGGATTTATCCCCGGGACACAAGGCTGGTTCAACACCCGTCAAACAATCAATGTGATTCATCATATCAGCAAGAGAAAAACCAAGAACCATGTGATCCTCTCATTAGATGCAGAGAAAGCATTTGACAAAATACAGCATCCATTCCTGATCAAAACTCTTCAGAGTGTAGGGATAGAGGGAACATTCCTCAACATCTGAAAGCCATCTATGAAAAGCCCACAGCAAATATCATTCTCAATGGGGAAGCACTGGGAGCCTTTCCCCTAAGATCAGGAACAAGACAGGGATGTCCACTCTCACCACTGCTATTCAACATAGTACTGGAAGTCCTAGCCTCAGCAATCAGACAACAAAAAAGACATTAAAGCCATTCAAATTGGCAAAGAAGAAGTCAAATTCTCCCTCTTCGCCGATGACATGATACTCTGCATAGAAAACCCAAAAGCCTGCACCCCAAGATTGCTAGAACTCATACAGCAATTTGGCAGTGTGGCAGGATACAAAATCAATGCCCAGAAATCAGTGGCATTTCTATACACTAACAATGAGACTGAAGAAAGAGAAATTAAGGAGTCAATCCCATTTACAATTGCATCCAAAAGCATAAGATACCTAGGAATAAACCTCACCAATGAGGTAAAGGATCTCTACCCTAAAAACTATAGAACACTTCTGAAAGAAATTGAGGAAGACACAAAAAGATGGAAAAATATTCCATGCTCATGGATTGGCAGAATTAATATTGTGAAAATGTCAATGTTACCCAGGGCAATGTACACGTTTAATGCAATCCCTATCAAAATACCATGGACTTTCTTCAGAGAGTTAGAACAAATTATTTTAAGATTTGTGTGGAATCAGAAAAGACCCCAATAGCCAGGGGAATTTTAACAAAGAAAACCGTATCTGGGGGCATCACAATGCCAGATTTCAGGTTGTACTACAAAGCTGTGGTCATCAAGACAGTGTGGTACTGGCACAAAAACAGACACAGAGATGAATGAGACAGAATAGAGAACCCAGAAGTGGACCCTGAACTTTATGGTCAACTAATATTCGATAAAGGAGGAAAGACTATCCACTGGAAGAAAGAGATTCTCTTCAATAGATGGTGCTGGGAAAATTGGACATCCACATGCAGAAGAATGAAACTAGACCACTCTCTTGCATCATACAGAAAGATAAACTCAAAATGGATGAAAGATCTAAATGTGAGACAAGATTCCCTCAAAATCCTAGAGGAGAACACAGGCAACACCCTTTTTGAACTCGGCCACAGTCACTTCTTGCAAGATACATCCATGAAGGCAAAAGAAACAAAAGCAAAAATGAACTATTGGGACTTCATCAAGATAAGAAGCTTCTTCACAGTAAAGAAACAGTTAACAAAACTCAAAGACAACCTACAGAATGGGAGAAGATATTTGCAAATGTCCTATCAGAAAAAGGGCTAGTTTCCAAGATCTATAAAGAACTTCTTAAACTCAACACCAAAGAAACAAACAATCCAATCATGAAATGGACAAAAGACTTGAAGAGAAATCTCACAGAGGAAGACATAGACATGGCCAACACGCACGTAAGAAAATGCTCTGCATCACTTGCCATCAGGGAAATACAAATCAAACCCACAATGAGATACCACCTGACACCAGTGAGAATGGGGAAAATTAACAAGGCAGGAAACCACAAATGTTGGAGAGGATGCGGAGAAAAGGGAACCCTCCTGCACTGTTGGTGGGAATGTGAACTGGTGCAGCCACTCTGGAAAACTGTGTGGAGGTTCATCAAAGAGTTAAAAATAGACCTGCCCTGCGACCCAGCAATTGCACTGCTGGGGATTTACCCCAAAGATTCAGATGCAATGAAACGCCGGGACACCTGCACCCTGATGTTTCTAGCAGCAATGTCCACAACAGCCAAATGTGGAAGGAGCCTCGGTGTCCATTGAAAGATGAATGGATAAAGAAGATGTGGTCTATGTATACAATGGAATATTCCTCAGCCATTAGAAACGACAAATACCCACCATTTGCTTCCACGTGGATGGAACTGGAGGGTATTATGCTGAGTGAAGTAAGTCAGTCGGAGAAGGACAAACATCATATGGTCTTATTCATTTGGGGAATATAAATAATAGTGAAAGGGAATATAAGGGAAGGGAGAAGAAATTCGTGGGAAATATCAGAAAGGGAGACAGAACATAAAGACTCCTAACTCTGGGAAACTAACTAGGGGTGGTGGAAGGGGAGGAGGGCGGGGGGTAGGGGTGAGTGGGTGACAGGCACTGAGGGGGATACTTGATGGGATGAGCACTGGGTGTTATTCTGTATGTTGGTAAATTGAACACCAATAAAAATTATTTTATTAAAATAAATAAATAAATCCAGGCAGACAGATGCCTCCTGGTTAGGCGCTCAGGAACTGTGTGGGGGGCACCTTTCCACCTCATTGCTTGAAAGTCCCTCCTGCAGTAGCTGGCCTGAAGGCATTCCTTCTCTCACGGAGTCTGGCACAGCTTGCTCTCTGATCTCAGGAGCCCCCTTGGGGCAGTGGTGGCATCAGCCTCAGCAGCATCAGCACACAGTGCGCAGCAGCTGGACCCATGCACCGTGCAACGGGAAAGCCCAGTGAATGCCAGGTGTGGACCTCACTGCTGACATACCCTTTTGCATTGCTCTGTGTCCCTGGTCTTGTCAGTGTCCACTCCTGGTGATGCCCCCCCCACCCCACCCCATCCCCCTCACTCTTTCTAAGCTCTTTCTGTTCTCCACTCCGGATCTTTATCTTCTGGAAGCTGTGAGTTTG
Source organism: Canis lupus dingo (assembly GCF_003254725.2). NCBI lineage: Eukaryota > Metazoa > Chordata > Mammalia > Carnivora > Canidae > Canis > Canis lupus. Next base: position 22,962,505 of record NC_064261.1, on the reverse strand, counting down.
GGGCACACACACTCCACTTCTATCAGAAACCCCTTCCACGGATGGTCACTTGAGTCAAGACAGTGGCACTTAGGGGTTCAGACCTAGGCTACAGACACAGCTTTTCATTCCTGAAAACAGGAGTGGACATCTTGTTTCTTCCAGCTTCTTCTAGAAGCAGCCGGCATTCCTTGGCTCGAGACCACATCACTCCAGTGTCTGCTTTTGACTTCACAGAGCCTCTCCTGCATTTGACTCTCCTGCCTCCTTCCTATAGGGATCCTTGTGATTCTACTTAAAGCTTATCTGGATGATCCCGGAAAGTGTTCCCATCTCAAGGGACTCAATTTAACTACATCTCTAGTCTCTTTTGTCAAAAAAGGTGACATTTACAGTTCCAGGGATCAGGACGTGGACACCTTGGTAGGGGATTATTCAGTCTGCCCCAACAACTTAATTTTCAAAATGCATTGTGCAGAGACAGTGGGGTAGAAAGAATTCTGTAGCTGGGATTCCGACAGACTGGCTACAATTATGGCTCTCCTATGTGGGTGGCCTGGGACAAGAGTTACCTCTCTGGGCCCCAGCTCACTGTGCTGTATCTCAGAGTTCCTAACCTACTTCAGCACAGACACTGGCTTTGCACATTCTTGGTGACTTGAAATCAAACAACTGAGTGTCTGCATTAGAGGATGGAAAAAAAAAATAAAGGTTGGGTTGAGGCATCAGAAAATGAGGTATCAAATGGTGTCTGAACCTTTATTTCTCAGCCAAGGGTCAGTCACTGTTAATTTATCCTGGTATTGATTCCAGAAGTCTGAAGACTGAGCTCTTTTGCTCCCCACTATTTAAAAATATTTGCTCAGCAGTGCCAAGTGACTTGCCATTTGCTGCAGGTTGGGCTCCAGGAGGCAGGAAGGTTTCCCTAGGCTAATTTGAGGTGCAGATTAGTTTAGGAGGTGATGGGTCAGCACCAGAGAAAGGAGGTGCAGGACATAGGCTGAGGCAGAGGGCCCAGCTGAACTACACTGACTCAGCTGGCCCCACAGAGAGCTGGGGTGACCATCAGAGGCAATGGAGTTGGTACAAGGGGGTGGGAGCAGGTCTGTGTGTCAGTGTGTCCAACAGTTATGGATATGGCCATCTGGGGAAGGGGTGTGGCCCTAACAGTCCTTAAGGGTTGCACTTTCAGTGGCTGGGGGGTGAAGCCTTCATTCCTGAAGGAGGAGCCAAGTGGCATATCATTGCACATGGAACCACCTGCTTTTCCTTTCATTCTTGCCTCCACACCTTTTTATGAGGTGGGCCCCATTCCTGGAATATATTTCCCTTCTGTCCAGTTCCATTAGCTCCCTAGATAACTTCTACCTGGTGTGCTCAGCTCAGGGGCCTGCCTCCATGGGCCTCCCACCTCCACACACCTGAAGCTGTTGCTCTTGCTTCTGAAGCTCTTGTCAAATTGCAAGAGTATTTGCTTATGGGTCTATGTTATGGTCTGGATATTTGTGTCCCCCCGCCCCCCGCAAACTCACCCCCAAAGGTGATAGTATGTAGTAGATGAGCCCCTGGGAGGTCCTTAGGTCATGAGGGTGGAGTTCTAAAGAGTGGGGTTAGTGCTCTTATAAAAGGTGACCCCATAAAGCTCCCTAACTCCTTTTCACCATGTGAGGATGGATATTAGCACTCTGTGGCCCAGAAGAGGTCCTCACCTGAACATGCACCCTGACCTTCAGCCTCCAGAACTGTGAGCAATACATTTCTGCTCTTTATAAGCCACTGGTCTGTGGTATTTTATTCTAGCAGCCCAAACACACAAAATAGTCTATCTCCCCACCAGCCTGGTTGCTGGAGGGCAGCTACCGTGCCCTATATATCGTTGAATCAGGCCCTATAGAGTACGTAGTTCATTTATATTACATGATCTTCTGAGTACAGAGGGTTTAAATGACTAGAAATTTCCTAGGACACAAGACTTTACAAGCTTCCAGACAGGAATACTAACCTAATCTTCTGGACAGAGTGGCAAATGTAGGGTTTAATTATATTGTGTTAGGATGGTAACCCAGGAAGCCTAATAAAATGCCATGTAGAGTGGAATCACAGGCAGAACTTGCTCTGTGAGCAATTTTAACTATCATGGGGAGGTGATAATACAGAATGAGGGTGGGGGTTTCTGGAGCTGGCATGCGTGACACCCAGCCTAGAGATCCCATTTATAGATCTAATGGTGATGGTTTGGATGGTGATGGATTACTTCTCTGCCTACAACCTCAGGAATTGCTTGGAGGTAGGAGAGAGGAATACCTCCAACAAAAAAAGACAACTTTTTCCTTGGAATGTGCTTCTTAACGTTCATCCTAAGGTGAGTTTATGGTCCAGGGAGGGTAGACATCCTGATAGCAAGGGGAGCTCAGGGCAGGATGTGAAGCAAGATAACTTGGGAGTGTTGTTACCATGCAGATTCCCAGGCCCTGCCCAGACCTGCTGAACTGGGGCCCCTAGGTGAAGAGATTGGCATTCAGAGCTTTTAGAAGGTTCCCAGGGGTCTCCGAGGCCACTGGCTCAGCATGGTCTGCAGGATGACATTTGGGATCTCCTGCCAGGACAGGTGAATGTCCCAGCAGATTGATCTTGGAAACAATATGACATCAATGAGCTTGGACCTCACCCCTCCAGCTAGTGACCTTGCTGACTGAAAGTGTTTCTTAAATTTGTTTTCTTTTTCTTAACTGAGCTCATAGTGCAAATAAAGTTTTGCATTCTGATTTTAGTTCAATACTAAATCAGAAACATTTTCTCACATCATTACAACAGCTTTTGTAACCATTTTTCATAGATGCCTAATATCCCATCAATTTATTATTTAATCACTTCCCACGTTTGGGTTATCTTGCTGTGATGAGAAGGCCTGATGGGCATCTCTGTGTGTAAATCTTTGTCTGTATCTCTGATTATGTAGATTATGTTGAAGCAGTATCTGTGGGTTATTACAAAGGCTCTTGATACAAATCACAAAATTGCTTCTCTGGAAGCTTATGCTAATTCATTTTCCTGCCCTTTGAGTTAATATTTGACCTCAAAGGATGCTATGAGTCCTTGCTCAGTTATAAAATGACCCTCCAAATTAAATTGGGGCAGAAAGAACAAGGGCAGCCCATTTCTCCATAAAGCAAAGCTGCCGGGGACTTCCAGCCTCTATTAAGGGGGCATGTGGTCTGTTGGAATAGGAGGAATACAGCTCACCTTTAGGCAGATTAGGTGGGTTATATTTGCCTATTTGCCTGTTAAGCCTGTTATTTTTAATAGATTTCATTTTAAAAGATCCATTGCCAACCTAATGTCAGAGATTTTATGTAAGAATAGCTTTTAGATTTTGATATGCTTCTGCTCAGTCACTTAGAGGAGTTATTATTTTAATCTTTCTTTATAAATGTTGCATTTCCATGCCCCTCCCCAAGTCAAGGTCCAGCCATGGAACCCAGTCCTGATGTCACCCCAGCGCCCATGCAGGCCCCAGGATGCTGTGACACACCCACTCACACCCACCCTGGAGGGCCCGGCCTGAGTGCCTCCAGGAGCAGGGTGGGAGTTGAGTAGGGAGGAAGCATGCTAGCAGCGTGGGCCCACCATGCCCCTCCATCCCATGCCCAGGACAGACTTAGCCCACCAGCTCTGCTTGTCTATTGGACCTGGGTACCTCCTCAGATGCTTTTTCAGCTCAGCCCCAGGGAGTCATGCCCATCAAATAAATTTCAATTTATTTTGCACAGAAAAATGAAACTCCTTTTCCATCTCCATTTAACCCCTGCCAGTCACGGTACCCAGCACAGGGCATGGACACTGTGCGTTCTCCTCTGCTTATCCACGTGCCTGGCAGGATGACTGTCAGGGGAGTTTGAGTGGCCTCAGGGTGATGTTCAGGTGCTGTGATTCCCTCAGGGCCATTCAGCTCCCACCTTACCACCTCACCACTGGCCTCCTCTCATGCTGGAGGCTGCCCTCCCTTGCCACCGGAACTTCCAGGCTCAGCCGGAGCTGCTTTTCTGTGTCCTCTGTCCTTGCCTGCCTGTAGTGGGGCAGTTTTGCTACTGGTTCCTGTTAGGAATCACTTTCCAAGGGTGAATTTAGGAAGTGGGTGGGAGCAGAAGCTTTGAGAACATGGAGGTAGAGGCAGTGGCCCACACCTTCTCCCAGCTCCTGTCTGCCCTTCCCTCACATCTGTCTTATCTGGGGGCCTAAGCCCTTAGCAACAAGTCAGACACTGACTGATGGGCTTCGGGGGACCCAGTGGTCACTCAGGAAAGTCTCACAGCATCCTCATGGCCAAGGCCTTCTCCCCACGTGAATGGTGAGCTCCTGCAGTGTGGGGACCATACTTGGCAACGCTGCTTCTCCTCTGGTGCTGACTCTTTGTAAGTGTATAAATGGTCATGCTAATGATCCTCATTCACCAACTAGTAATGGAGAGCCTCCTCTGAGCAGACACTGTTCTAGAGCTTGGCACCCCTGAACCCATGAACCTGCCTTCTTGGTGGGGGGAGGTATTAAAGAGTAAATGCAAAGGGCTTCATACTTTATACAGTGAGGTGGAGGTGATTACTGTCTATGACAAAGATGAAGATGAACAGAGTACATGGGCTGGCAGCACCAAGCGTAATTTCACAGAAGGTGACCCAGGCAAGCCTCAAAGAACAGGTGGCATTTGGGCAAATACTTGAAACAGGGAGGGGGGTGTTGGCCATGTGGACACCTATGGAAAGAATGTTCTGGGGAGACGGAACTGCAAGTACAGAGGCCCCAGGGCAAGTGTGACGCAAAGTGAGGTTGTGGGCAGAGTAGCTAGAGGGTCAGATGTTGGAGAGAGCTGGGGCCAGATGTTTGGGCCCGCCAACATTCCCGGGGGCCGCGCTCCCCCCCCCCCCCAGTGAGGCAGCAGCCTTGTTGGGGTTGTGGAAACAGAATGTGGAAGGCTGGTTGGAAGAACCGTGCAGCCACCCAGCAGGGGCTGGCGGCAGGTGAGACGGGAGTGTTAGCTGTGAAGGGGCAAGCGGTGACCTATGCCGGTGCGGCTTGGAGCTGGAGCTGGCAGAGTTCCCAGGACACAGAGTCGGAGAGAAAGAGGGTCAAAGATCCTGCCAGGGTTTTGACCCGCTCAGTCAGAATCCTGTGCTGCCGTTAGCGGATGTGGCAACGGCTGTGGGTAGCACGGTTGGGGGCAGGAGGTGGGACACGCAGGACGAGAGGCCCACAGACGCCCAGGAAGCCTGCACACCAGACGCAGCAGGTGGAGGGCGGGCTGTAAAGGCCCTGTGTTGTGTCAGCGCAGCAGGACAGCCATCAGCAAGCAATGAGGGAAGACAGCAGAGGCATTGCGGCATCTGGGGACGTGTGGGCAGGTGAGAGCGGCCCTTTGCTGTGTGGAAGGGAGCACTGTGGGGGAGCCTTGGGGACTCACAGAAGCTCCATGCCATGGTAGAAACTAATGGACTAAAGCAATCCAATATAGGCTGTGCTGTTCATGGTTCAGCTCCTTTAGGAATGAAGGTGTGGGTCATCTGGCCAGGTAGAGACATGATCAGCCGAGGGGCTGGCCCACGGCAGGGGAAACAGGCATGGGTAGAGGGAAAAGAAAGTTGTGAAGGCAGACTAGGGCTGTCACAGCTGGGTATGAGTTCTCTGCTTTATTATGCATATGTTTATATATATTTACCCATTTCTTCGCTTTCCCTTCACTCGTCGCTGATACAACATCTCAAATGCAGATTGTGGCTGAGCTGGAAATGGGATGAACATTCTCCAGAGACAGATCTGTGCCTTACAGGCCTTTGTCCCTTTGTTTTTTTGTTTGTTTGTTTGTTTTGTTTTTGTTTTTGGTATATTTTTTTATTGGAGTTCGATTTGCCAACATATAGCATACCACCTAGTGCTCATCCCGTGAAGTGTCCCCCTCAGTGCCCGTCACCCAGTCACCCCATCTCCCCACTCACCTCCCTTTCCACCACCCCTTGTTCATTTCCCAGAGTTAGATGTCTCTCATGTTCCGTCACCCTCACTGGTATTTCCCACTCATTTTCTCTCCTTTCCCCTTTATTCCCTTTCGCTATTTTTTATATTCCCCAAATGAATGAGACCATATAATGTTTGTCCTTCTCCGATTGACTTACTTCACTCAGCATAATACCCTCCAGTTCCATCCACGTTGAAGCAAATGGTGGGTATTTGTCGTTTCCAATGGCTGAGGAATATTCCATTGTATACATAAACCACATCTTCTTTATCCATTCATCTTTCGATGGACACCGAGGCTCCTTCCACAGTTTGGCTATGCAGTGAAATGGCAGGACACCTGTACCCCAATGTTTATAGCAGCAATTTCCACAATGTCCCTTCATTTTTTGAAGAGGGATTTCAATTCCATGAGGGACTGTTGCCTGGGGTGAGATTCAGGTACACCACTGCTTCCCTTGCTGTTGGAGACTGTTGGCTGTGTCTGTGGGCTCTCCGTCACCTACTACATTCTGCTCTGCATCACTGGAGATGAGGCATCTGGAGCTACATGTCCCAGAGCCTCCTTCCTCTTGGTCTGAGTGGAGGCAGCTGAAGAGAAGCGCCAGGTGAGATTTGAGCAGAAACATATCCCTCCCTGGTGGCAGGCGATGACAGCTTAGGAGGGTCAGCTGCTTGGTGCTGTGGGCTGCCAAGATAATTTCTGATGGGATCCTTGCTCCCCAGATATCCAGCAGTCATGAAAGCCTCTAAATCTCCATGTGAAAACCATTTCCACAACTAAGTGGAATATCTCAAGGGACTTCCAGCATCTTCACCCAACCCTGCCTGATGTAGTCTGATAGATAGCTATTGCATAAGCTGGGCCACATGCACCTGAGTGTGCCTGGTTACTGGGGATCTGGTTACTGATAATTTCTGTGGAGGTGGACACAGGCACCCAGCCCTGCTCACTCTGTGGGGCGGTGTCTGCAAGGCAGTGTGGGGCTCCACGATTTCTCCAAGAACATTACAGAGTCTCTATGCCTACAGACGATTTTATCGATGTTTAACTAAACTTTCCTCATAAAATTGACAAATGGTCTAAAAGTATTTCTGCCAATAAGCTGTGGATTGATGATCATACTAACAATAAAAGCAGAAGTGACAAGAAGTAGCAGAATTGGCACATATATTCCTTGTGGGGTCTTTCCTTCTTCCACATTAAGCTGTGAAAACACTGCTGAGTTGGTGAGGTTTTATATATTGGCATCATTAATAATTCTTTTAAAATTATATAATTTAAAAATAGATTTAAAAATAAAATGAATTTTAAAATGATCATGTTCTCAGGGTATATTATAGGTTCAGTAGATTGGTGGAGAAGCATGTAGGTGAAGATGCTCATCTGTGTGTCCCTGCATTCAGTAGGGTGGCACGGGGCAGTGGGTAATGTGTGGGTGGCAGAGTTGGATGGAAAAGTTATCTTTTCATTTCCTTTGTATTTTGTTGTAGTTTTCTACATAGACAAAAGCTAATTCTTTTTGAATATCAATTCTATATCTAGACACAACTGAATTCTCTTATTTTTCAGATACATTTTCTCCAATGGATTCTCCTAGTTCTTCCAGATATATAGATAATAATTTTGCTTCCCTCTTCCTAATTTTTATTATTAAAATACCAGGCCCAGATTGAGTTCTGTTTCATCAAAATAAAGAATCTGAATGTGTGTGTAAGCTGTTCTAGAAGTTACAAGAAAGCATCACAACTATTTTATGGAGCTAGCATAAAATTCACACTGAAATCTGATAAAGAGAGCATAAAAATAAAAATTTGTATTGATTGATGCAAAAACTTGAAATATAATTTTAGCAAATCAAGTGTATAAACAAACTAAAAAATTAATGCAGTACAACCAATGGGGGCTTATTCCACAGATGCAAGGATATTTTACTGTCAGAAAATAATTTACATTACAAAAACTAGTTGGGAATTTATTTCCTGTATTAAAAAGTCACAAGGAAAAAAAACCAACCCACTACCTGTGATTATCTCCACAAACTTCAAAATGGCATTTGATAAAAGTGCATGATCACACCTAAAACAGGAAGAGAGAAACACTTCCTCCATGTAGCAAGAGAAGCAAACATAAACAAGCAGCCAGGGAGCCACAGAATAGGGACTCCCTGAGAGGATGCTCATTAAAGGCAGGAATGAGGGAAAGATGATCGTTTCCCCACTGTTGTCTGACACTTCATTGAAAAGGACTAGTTTAATGGAGCTGGAAAACAGATAGGACTAAGATAAAAAAATGGGAAGAAGGGAGCAAAACTATCATTGTTTTCAGGTGACTTAATGTGCCTGAAGTCACCAGAAGAATCTTGAAAAATAAGGGAATTTGGTAAAATGTCTGATTATGGAATAAATAACACAAAATTTTTTCTTGTAATAGTTCCTCTGCTAATTTTATTCTATCTTCTATATATCTTTTCCTACATTCAAATTTGGTAACTCCCATTTTCCTGGAAAGTCATCCATTTCTTCTAGGTTTCATATGTGTTTGTATGGATTTGAGTAAGATATGCTTTTATTACATCTCATGAATGTATTTTCTGTCATTTCCCATTCTCACTTGTAACTTGGGTCATTTTGCTATTCCTTTTCCATTGATTAGATTAGCAGGCAGCAATCTCTCCCTTTGCCCATCCCCAATCTGTTTTCCACCCTGTCCTATCTTTCCTCGGTCTGGGAGGCACATCTGTGTGGCTGTCACCTGGGCAAGCTTGCATGTGTGGGCTAGCTGGCATCCAGGAGGGGTCAGAGGGCAGGGCAGAGCACTGCCACACCACTCAGCTGCTCTTCAGGTTGGGCTCTCACCTGGCTCTTTCTCAGAGTTTTTCTCCTGCCTCTTCAGGCTTGGGGTAGGATGGCTTGCTTCACCAGGTATGTGCTCAGGATGCCCTGCTTCCTTCCCTTGCCCCCCTCACCCTGCCCACGCCACTTCTAAGTGGGTTGCTATTGAGGTCTAGGGGCCGAGAATGAGCCACTGTGTGTAAATGTTCAGTGGGCCTTGAAAAGGAGGGGACATTCTGTTTGCCCAGCATGGTTTGAAACATTTTGATTCATTTTGTTACCTAGGCCCCCTCCATCTTTAATTTTTTGTCATTGCGTTTGTGTGGTTAATTGGTCATAGGCCGACAGAGAGGTGACTTCAATCTGTTTGCTCCTGTTGTGTTTCTATTTCTCTTTGTATTTACTCTGGTTTTTCTTTTTATAATTTGCTGGGGCATTAGTTGGTCCATAAATTTTCCTGACAGAACTTTATTGTATATTATACTCTTTATCATTATAGAGTGTCTTTCTCTCTATAATGCTTTTTTCCTGAATTGTCTTGACTGGTATTACTCTCACATCCCAGCTCTGCTTCATCTGTATTAGCTGGGATGTGTGCAGAGGCTCCTCAGTGACTTTGTTGTAGATGCATCTCTTTTCAGCAAGTAGATTTTTCAAATATAACCTTTAAAATGTGAGCTTATCCACTTATTGATGTATCTGTTATGTTTGGTCTTGGATCTATCATCTTTTTTGTTATAATACCAAGTTTTAATGTTTTTTCTGTGTGTGTGTGTGTGTGTGTGTGTGTATTTTCTTCCAGTCATATGGAGGTTGATTGTCTTGTTTCTTAGTTCTTATATTTATATAATATATTTACAACTTCATTTCTTGATTTATCAACTTTCTGACAATACTTGACAGCATATTATGAAATATGAGAACAGGAGCAGTTGAGACTCTATTCCAAATTCCTCACCTGCCTGTACCCCCCAGGATGCTTGGTTGAACCATTCTTACATGGCCGATGTTAGCATATTGACTTGGAGAGTCAAATTTGGACTTGGTTCTGTAAGGAATCCACTTCTGGACCATCTCTAGGCCTGGTACCAGGCATCACCATGCATGTCTTGGCTGGCTGGTTTTGTTTAGTCAGTACAACTTTCAAGAGACTTTCATGGGTGCAGTATTTTGGGTACTTGCATATTTGAGATTGCCTATTGCTCAACTTGGCTTAGCCTAAATTTTTTAGGTCATAATTTATTTCCCACAAATGTTGAATATATTCCTCTGTGGTCTTATGGAATCTAGTAGTGCTGAGAGAAATATGAAGGCAACCTGTTTTCCTTCTTTGTAAGGAATTATAATTACTATTATTTTTGCCTGGATGTCTAAAGAATTTCTTCTCTTTCCTTGAGAAAGCTTGCTGGATATCCTTTAGTGTTGATTTGCCTATGTCATTTTCTTCTGGAATATGTTGTGTCCTTTTACTCATATACAACTTTTCCTTTTATTTTCAAAAGTATTTTCTTCTCATTTACCTTGGAATATATATATTCAAATATTTACTTACTGGGGCACCTGGGTGGCTCTGTGGTTGAGTGCGTGCCTTTGGCTCAGGTTGTGATCCCTGGTCCAGGGATAGAGTCCCACATCAGGCTCCCGGTGGGGAGCCTGCTTCTCCCTCTGCCTATGTCTCTGTCTTTTCTGTGTCTCTCATGAATAAATAAATAAAACCTTAAAAAAAATTTACTTATTTATTTTAGAGATACAGAGAAAGAGTGAGAGAGAGTGGAAGGAAGGGGCAGAGGAAAAGAGAGAGAATCCTTGAGAGAATCCTGCTGAGCATGGAGACTCATGCAGGGCTTGATCTCAGGACCCCAGATCATGAATTGCGCTGAAATCCAGAGTTGGATGGTTAACTGATTGAGCCACTCAGATGCTTCTTATTTACCTTCGAATATTTTAATTTCCATTTGGTAGGTTCCCTATTTTAGGGATACCGATTATCTATTAGTTGAACACTGGTTTGTTCTTTGTGTCCACTGACTTTTTAAAATTACTTTAATCGACTTGCCTTTTCATTCTGCATTCATTTTGAATATGTTCAGTATTTCTGATGTAGGAAAGATGTTAGGGTTTAAAGCCAATGGCCAAGAAAGAATTCTTGAGACGTCTTTTGGTGCAAAAAACGCTTATTAAAGCTCTGGGACCAGACCCTGGAGAGAAAGAGCTGCACTGGGGTCATGAGGAGTGACCCATTATATACTTTCAGGTTGGGAGGGAGTGGTTAGGGAGAGCACAAGCCTTCCAGGTATTTTCTTGAGGGGGCTAGCTATTGTTGGAGAAGGTGGTTTGCTATTGTTTAGTAAACCCTCACACATGAGACCCTACAGATGTATATTGTGGGTCCTATGCTGGGGGGTTGATTGTCAACATCTATCTTGGGAAGGGGGATAGATAAAAGAAGTTTCCAAAAGAATTTTTATATGTAAAGTAGACTTATAGGATCCTGGGTTTGGGCTAGCATTGCCTTTTGCTTTTAGCAAAGTATTAACACCAAGGCCCCTGAGTCTCTAGAGGAAGGTCACTCTTCCTGTTTCAAGGACTTGTCGGTGGGCTGTAGATAGTAAGGATATTTATTAATTTCTCTTCTGCCTTTGTTTCCCACATCATTTCCTCTTTGCCAGAAATACGATGATCCAACCTGTCTTTCTTTTGCTATTTCTAATTTATTTATTAGTTCTGAAAGGCACTCTGTTTCTTTGCCTCTTTAATCTTCCCTTGTTATGCTATTATACTATTTTAATCACTTTTAAAATCTGTAAATCCTCAGTAGTGTATGAGCCCTTCTATATTCATTATCTCATATAATTCTTAGGATGGTTTTGAAGAGTAGGTATTATCTTTTTTTGACCTTTATTTTATATTTTTTTAAGATTTTATTTATTTATTCATGAGAGACTTAGAGAGAGGCAGAGACATAGGCAGAGGGAGAAGCAGGCTCCATGCAGGGAGCCGGATGTGGGACTCAATCCTGGGGCTCCAGGATCACGACCAAAGCCAAAGGCAGACGCCCAATTGCTGAGCCACCCAGGGGTCCCAGGTATTATCTTTCTTCCCCAACATTTTATTACACATATTTTTATATATAGAAAAGATGATGGGATTTCAGTGACCCTCCACTTATTCACCACCCAAATCCCATCAGCATCAAGGTTTCTCCACTGTTCTTTCTTTCCCTCCATCAGTTTTTCTTATCTTGATGCATTTCAAGTTGCAGACCTCAGCACACTTTCCCCAAATATCTCAGCAAACATCTACTTTTGAGGTCTTTGTCAGTCTTTTTTTTTTTTTTTTTTTTTTTTAACATGGAGCAGTGTTGTGGTATTTCCTACTGTTTCTTGTCTCTCCCCACACCCCTGAGTGGATTTTTCATCTTTTTTTGCCTTATATTTTTTCCATTTATTTATTCATTTCTTTGCTATCATATTTTCCATAGCTGCTATATTCTTTCTTTTCATTTGAATATATTTAGCTCAATGAAGACTTCCTCTACTTTTCAATATGGTGTGGGAAATTTCTCCTTGTCTTGACCTTGTCTTATTTGAGACGTTTCATTCTCTCCCTTCAGAGCTTCAGTTGGAGGGCTGAGTATATTGTGCTTTTCAGTTTCCTGTGCCAGGATCTCGTGGTGGGTGGTGATGGAGGTGGGGTACTGAGCTGTGGTTAATTGAGACTGTAGACCTATTTGTCCTTGCCTCTGCCCTGCAATTGTTACAGGCTCTCTTAGTCTAGGTGAATGTATATCTTAACCCTGAGGGAGGCTTTTCCTTCAGCTCAGAGCTGTGCTGCCAGGATCAGGGGCAGAACTCTTTTCTGATAATCTTTGCCTTTCCCAGGAGCTCCAGGCAAAGCCCCAGAGTAGGACCTGCCCTCTGCTCTCTGGGCTTCCTCCCAGCTTCCTCCATCTCCTCTGAGTACCTTCTCTTCTCTTGTCTGCTGTGCTAGCAGCATGTTTATTTATTGAAGAAAATCAGTCCTTGGTGAAAACAGACTTTCCCCTGTTCCCTTCCAGATTGCTGAGCAGACCTGCCCCCAGTATCTTCTCCTGGCTCTGGGGAGGGGTGCCAGAGTATTCCAGAGGGGCACTCACTGTAGCACTCAGCACCCCTGCATCTCTTCTCGACCTGTCCCTGCCTCCCCCATTCCCCAAGGTGTGATTGTTCAGTTACTTTCTTACAGGGAAGGAACCATGGGAGCTGTGCCAACATGGTTATTCCAGCTCATGTCCCTTCTCTCCCTTTTCACCATTACTTTCTGCAACTTATGCTGAAGACATCTCAAATTCATAATAAATTAAACCACGTCTTATTCACTTAATAGCTATTAGATGTGACACAAGCTGCAGTAAGTGAAGCTGGGGTGGCTGTGAGGCTCATTGCCCTCTGCCTGTTCTAGCACCTTAGGACTCTTGGTGTGGGCCAGAGGGTCCACTTTCCACGTCATTTGCAGAGGCAGGGTACAGAGAGCCACCTCCGAGCCCCTGACATAACAGCAGCCAAACAAGGGGCCCTCTGCACCTGTTCTGAGAGACAGTGCTTCCTGGGTCCACTCAGCATGCTGCTTCAGGTGACAAGCATGGTGAGTTTACAAGGGGACCTGCGAGAGAAAGAAGAGGAGAAGAGAAAGAGCATTGTTTGTCTTCAGCTCAGATGTGAGCCTCTGTCAGGGAGAGACTCATGGAAGACAACAGACAAGCAAACTTAGAGAAAAATGCTCACAGGACAGGACCCTGAATTTCTCAGAAGACAAAATCTTATTTTGCCATGTCTGAGGAAGTACCTGACCATGAGATGCCACTAGAACGGCCATGACAATGATGAGTGACCAGGGTAGGTGATACATACTGTCCCTGGTGGCAGGACTGTACCCAGCTCTGCCTTTGGAGGCCAGATGAGGGAGCCCTAATAAAAACAAGCACAGAACCATAACCCAGAAATTCTGTGAGATATTCTCCCCAGGTGCAACATGGCTGTTAGCTAGAGCATTGTTTACAGTACCGAAGATTTGTAATGCTCACCACGAAGGAATTAGCTAAATAAATCATGTTATATTCATATGCACATATTCTAACAGCAATTACAACAAATGAGCTAGAATCATATGAATCAACTGCAAGAAAGCTTAAAGCTACAATAGAATATGATGAGTGAAGAAACATGTTTCAGAATTATAAATTCATCATGACTTTATGTAAATAATAAAAACAAACAAAGCATTGCTATCCCGTCTTTTCGGATACATAGAGTAAAATATGGCACTCAGGATGGGAAGAACACATACCAACTTCAGATAGGGTTCGTCTGTCAGGCCAAGGAGAAGGGATGGGACGGGGCAGGGGTACAGAGCAGACTCAATAGTAGCTATATTATTTTATTTCCTTAGAAACTTCTAGGCAGTTATAGAAATATTAGCATCTGTTAATTCTAAGTAGAGGGTGCATAGGCAGTTATAGTTCTCTTTGTAATTTTTTATATTCTTGAAGTATTTAATTATACATTTCTCCATTTCAGTGAAAAGGCCCTGGAGGACACCTAGGTGGCTCAGTGGTTGAGCATCTGCCTTTGGCTCAGAGTATGATCCTGGGGATCACACTCAGAGGGTCCTGGGATCAAGTTCCGCATCAAGGTCCCCATAGGGAGCCTGCCTCTCCTTCTACCTATGTCTCTGCCTCTCTCTCTCTCTCTCTCTGTGTTTCTCATGAATAAATAAATAAAATCTTTATGAAAAAAGAAAAAAGAAAAGGCCTTGAAGTCTTCCATGTAGCAGAGGGGAAGGTGGTAATGCACATTTACCAAATGGTAGAACTGGCCACTGAGTCACTGAGTGGCTGTGTGGCCTCTGCTGGACTCTCATGTGAGCCCATGAGCCCAGCCCATGCTTCCCTGGCCTGGCCCAGCAGACCTGGTGTTGAATACCAACCTCTGTGTTTTGGAGACAAAATATAACATGAAGACAGTTTGGGATAAAAAAAAAAAAAAAAAGAATACTGGCTTTATTGTTTTGCTGGGCAAAGAAGGCTGCAGCTGGCTAAGGCCTTCAAAAAACTGCAAGCCCATTGGAGGAAGGGGCGGCAGGGGAGGAGGTTTATAAGGAAACACAGGACCTAGCCAGTTTCAACAGGAATTGATTATTTGCTGCCAACCTCCTTTGAGATGTCTTTAGGGGGGTACCAGTTCCAAAAAACAAAAGGCTAAGGATGGAGGACAGGAGGTTTGTGGATGAGGGAGAAGGGTTACTTTAAAATCCGGCTTTGCTGAAGCATCAGTGTGGCTATTTTGATTTTTGTTCGACTTTGTTTTTAAGCGGTTTCAGAACAACAGCTGTACAAATTGTCTTGTTTGAGTTGTCGAGCAGAGCAGTGAGTTGATCTCTCACTGCCTGTCTCCCAGGGCAGGGATGATGCTCCTCCGTATTGTCTGCCAGGGTCATTTTGGGAGCTGGCTTAAGGGTCGGTGCCATCCTTGCACACCTGTTGAGTGGACAGGCCCTGAGCCGCACGATGTGGGGCGAGGTTCTGCAAAGGGATGACCCTTCCTCTTGGGCCCCAGCTCACCCACAGAGCCTAGCCACAGAGGGCTTCACCAGGGGAGGGGTGGGCACCAGCCCAGAGATGGGGGCCAGGGAGGAGAGTCTTCTGCTCTGTGCCCAGGCCTCTGAGACACACATTGAAAGGGAGGAGCCGTCCCAGGACAGGGAGTCCTCATCTCCCCACCCTGCCTCAGGGATGCGGGAGCAAAGCTTGAAAATGCTTCAAAGTGCCTGCCCTGGCTTAGATTAATGATAGGAGGCTAACGGTAGGAACAACCACCACAACTACCACCACACATCCTTGGAAATTTGGATGCCAAATGTTCATACCTTGGTGCGTCTTTCATCAGGTAGCTGATTTTGTCAACTAGCCAATGAATCTTTAAAGAATGGGTGCCTTTGCACGAAGAGTACAGGGAAATATTGGTGCCTCGCCCTAGACCCTGTGGGGAGGGGGGCTGGCAAGTATTTGGACAAGGCCAACTCTGGGTGGCTGGGAAAGCCCACTTCTCTTGGCCCTGTTTGTATTTATGGATTCTGATTTTTGTTTTTAAAGATTTTATTTATTTATTTGAGAGAGAGAAAGAACATGAGAAAGCATGAGTAGGGGAGAGGGAGAAGCAGGCTCCCCTTGGAGCAGGGAGCCTGACATGGAGCTCCATCCCAGGACCCTGGGGTCATGACCTGAGCCCAAGGCAGTCCCTAACTGATTGAGCCATCCAGGAGCCCCTATGGCTTCTGGTTTTTGAAATAAATAGTCATGAGTCTTATTGACCATGAGTTTTTCATCAGTTCATGAATTGATAAACTAGTAATCTTTTTCATGTTGATTTTTTGCTAGACCCTGTGCTGAGAAGGCAGAATCACAGGGTTCCCTGCCCTCACAAAGCCCCTTCCCTCTGTGTGTGAACCCTGCTAGTGCATGGACCTCCGAGCTGAGGGCTGGATGGAGATGGGATGGGGGATTCCGATCAGATTCAGAAGCAGCCTGTGTCTGAAATCCAGGGAACTTGGAAGTACCTAGCACATTTAGGAAACTGTAGGCTTTAGGAGTATGTGCATGTGTGTAATGAACATGCTGCTTATGAGCACGTGTGCACAGGCTTGCATGTATGAGTGTGAGTGTGTTCAGGAGGGGTATGCAGACAGAAGATGAGGGTGGAGGGAGCAGGGAGCAGGGAGCAGGGAGCAGAGCTTGAGGGATATTTGAGTCCCAGACAAGGAGACTGACCTTGCCCCCTATGAATGGGGGGGGTCAGTGAGCATCTAAGCTGGTCAGGAAGGCCAGGTCAGACCAGCTATGAGGACAGGAGATGACAGTGGCAAGGGAGGGTGTGGACCTTGAATGAGTCAGGCCCCGCATTGGTCCTTCAGATGGGAGTGTTGCAGGCTGCACCCAGGCAGGGCTGTGCAGGTTGAGACTCACTGTCAGACTCGCCTGGACCTGGGCAGCATAGGCTGTCTGGTTTCTGGCGACCAGGGATACCTGCGGTGAGGGATACTCATGTTTCTAGCCTTAGTGAGGCCATTCTCTTTAGAAAGCTCAGCTTTTGAAAGTACTGCATGGTAAGAATCAACACCCCATGAAGGTGAGCTGAGAAGCTGACCCGTGCCTGCAGAAATCCAAACACACTCCTCCAGCACAGAATTCAATGAAGGAAGGGATTCTTACTCAAAGAAGTCATTGGATTTTGAGGATAGATTGAAATCTGGGCCTAAGTGTAGATAAATACGTTAGCTTGTATATATGACACGATTTGCATTTGCTTTTTTTTTTTTTTTTTTTTTTACACAGATAATGCCAATTGGTTTCTTTTGGCAATATTTTCATCTTATTCTTCATATTTGGGCACCATCACAGTCCACAAAATGCTTGGGCAGCACCAGTAGAGCCATGAAAACATCAGCTAGGACTCTGACTCAGTTTCTACTCCTGCCGTTTGACCTTAGACAAGCCTCTTTACCCTTCTCAGGCTCGGTTTTCCTATTGATAAAACAATGGGGTTGCACTAGGTCATTTTTAATGTATAGCCTAGTTATAACCTTCAAAGATGCAATGTGCCATGTGCACAAAGCAGCCACATATGTGTGGGACGTTATCTGTTTTTGGCCATAGAATTGACATAGTAAACAAAAACAGAAACAGAAAAGTTCTCTGTTTTTAAAAGAAATTTGCTGTCAAATCCAACATTATTCACTTCTTGTTTTTCCATTCTGCCTATATCTTCAATACTATGTATGTTCTGCTTTATTACAAAAGCCCAGAGACATGAAATGGATTAGCTCTTGGGAAATTGGGGGGTGAGTCTATTTTTCTATTGGTTACAAAAGTCACATATTCTAATCGGGAAAATTTTACAAGGACAGATAAATCTGAAGAAGAAAACTAAAATTGCCTATAACATTACTGCCCAGAGGACAGTGTTGTTAATATTTTATGAACTTCCTTTTAAACTTTTCTTAGCATATAAATTGGAATATAGAAATTTAAAATTGTAGAAAACTACAAATACAACAAACGCCCACCATATACAATATCTATATCCACCATATAGAATCAACAAATGTCAATGCCAATGTCGATATAGATCACATTTGTCATGTCTTTTTACCTTTTAAAGAATTACAGCATAGCATATACTTGGACTCTGCTTAACCCCCTACCCCAGGCCAGTTCCAACAACAGTTGTGATTCTTTGTTGTATCTTGAAAGATACTAATAACGTATCTTTCCAGTCTGTGTTTTGGGGGTTTGTGGTTTATACACTAGTATCCGTGAGTAATTTAGGATATTGATTTCTGTGCTTTGAAAATGTGTATAAAATATGCCAAAAATTTTATTTTTCAACTTTTTGTCATCAACATTACATTTTTGAGAAATACTGATTTTGATATACAGAGGTCTAGTTTTTATTTAAGCATGAATAGCATTTTATTGAAGGAATATTCTGTTTTATTTAACCATTCTGTGAATGGTGAACATTTGAGTTTATATGTTTAACAGGATATACAGTATATTATATAGGTTCTTACATTATACTTTTCTCAAAAAATAGTTTGTAATGAAAATTCCCTTGTATAATTGACAATTCTTAAAAAAATCATTTTTGAATATTGATTATTACTCCATTTTATTGTGCAGCAAAGTTTATTTAACTGTTAATTGTGTGGTCTGGTATTGTTCAGGAGAATCACTGAGCTATCCAATACTGGGACTCACATGAATAAATCTGAGTTTAAGGAAATGTGTGGCATCTAAGGGATTCAGGCTGACTTATGATTGATTTCCAGCATTGCCTCTTACAAGCTGAGTGAACTTAGCAAATTCCTTAACTTCTGGGAGCCTCCAAATCACCACCTGGATCATGGGGACCATGATGATATCCTCAGCTCCTAGGTCTGCAGGGAGTATTGCATGCATAGAAGGTGCTCAGTACAGAGCCAGGTATATCATCTGCCAACACTGCTCATCATAAGTAAGGTTATAATTGAGAGCTGTTGAGAATTAAGTTTGCTCTCTCAGACTAGTGTTCTCCAGGGATACTTGAGGTTACATTTACAGGTGCATTGTTTTGGGGTTATATGTGTAGTGTATATTTTGGGTATTTTGGGTCAAAAGCTTTATTTTTCTTTAATGATTTTATTTATTTATTTGAGAGAGAGAGAGAGAATGTGAGAGAGGGAGAGCATGAGCAGGGGGAGGGGCAAAGGGAGAAGCAGACTCCCCTTGGAGCAGGGAGCCTGACTTGGGGCTCCATACCAGGACCCTGGGATCATGACCTGAGCCGAAGGCAGCTGCTTAACCACCTTAGCCACCCAGGCACCCCGATCCAAAGTTTTTAAACTGCAAGGTGCATAAGTATTTCTAAGGGGTCTCATTAAGATGTGGATTCTGATCAGTATATGTGGGGCACCCAAAATCCTGCTTTTATAAGTAGCTTTGTGGTGAGGTTGACACTGCTGTTCTGATTAGCAGTAAGGACCCTGTTCCTGAGCTCTCACTGTTGCCTCATACACTGTATACCTCTGGTAGAGGATCAGGCCTGTGTGGGCTTGTCTTTGCCCTGATGTGGCCTCCAGATCATCACTGCTCCATCTTGTGTGCAGGTTCCCTTACTCAAAAGCACTACCCTCTGCCTCTGCTCCTTCTAACTCACGAGCCTTAGATTATGTTTACCACCTCCTGACATGCTCCTAGGAGATTTCAGGTTGTAGGTTCTGGCTCCTCCAAAAGCTGACCATGGTGCCCTAGTGTCCTGAGCCCTGGGAGGACCACCTCCTCATTGCCTGAAGCCAGCCCTCTGTTTTCCCTGACTGGCTTCAGAGCTCTCCATCTTCACAGGTGGTACATGTGCTCTTCCTCTATAGAGAGTGCTGAGCTTCTGCTGAGCTTCCAGCTGCCAGCCCCTCCGGCCCCCTGCCTTCCTGGGGCTCCTCCATTACTTGTGCCTTGTTGCCACTGCCACAGTCATCTGGGTAGAATCTTCCTCCAGAGCAGGGAGGCTGCTCATCTAGCATGGGGCCGCTGGGCACAGCTCAAGAAATCAAATTTCCACTGTGCAGCATGGATCCAGACAATCTAATGACCTCCTGTCTCAGCGAGGCTGTCAGACTTCCAGATGTCCTTGCCCATATCCTTGTCACTTCCCTCTGTTTCTTGGGACTGTATTTATCTTCCATCCCCTTTGTGTTCAGTGGATGACATAGCCTCTTTCTTCATCATGTGAATTGAGAACACTAGGAGCTCTTCATCACCTTCTAGCCCATTCACCCACCAATTCTCCATGACCACACTCAGCCTCATTTCTGCACCTTTCTGAGAGGATGAGACTCCCTATCTCCACTCAAGGCCACATTTTCTTGTGTCTTGGTCCCAGCCAGACCCCTGATGTTTGTGAGTATATATTTAACATTTATCCACCTTCACCCCCATTATGAGCTCCAGAAGATCAGGAATTGATTTTTTTATTCAAGGCTTATTCTTAGTCAAGAATTTTTTATTCTTATCCTATGCTCAGGTGGCCTTCAATAAATGTTTGTTTGGTGAGTGAGTACTATTGATTTTCAAATCTATATTCCATTCTTCTTGCTGGCTTGTGTACTAGTTGGCATCCCTGGGATGTGCCACAAGCAATCCAGACCCAAACTGATCCCAAGCTGAAGCCATTGTCTTCTTTCATAAATTGCTATAAGTCCAGTGTCCCCCATTGCCCATTGTCCAGTCTAGAAATTGAGAGTTATCATAAACTCTTTATGACTGAATGTGCTTTCTCCCATGCAATTCCATTTCATGTCCCACAAATGTCCACCCTGTTTCTTCTCCTAGGATTCAGTGATGGGATCCAGGCAGTACTAGTCTGGCTGATGATGGTTCCTGACTCCTGGCTTGTGGAGTTAAGACAGGGCACCAGTGATTCTGTTCAGGCCACAGGGCCTTGGGAAAAGTCAGGGTCAGGTGACTACTCCACCCCTACATCCCAGTTTGTATTGAGAAATAGATAAAGAGGGACACCTGGGTGGCTCAGTGATTGAGCATCTGCCTTTGGCTCGGGTCATGGTCCCGGGGTCCTGGGGTCGAGTCCCACATCAGACTCCTGCAGGGAGCCTGCTTCTCTCTCTCTGCCTGGGTCTCTGCCTCTCTCTCTGTGTCTCTCATGAATAAGTAAAATACTAAAAAAAAAAAATAAAGATGATAGGTGGATTCCACCTCCATCCTGGTATCCAGGTCTCCTCAGTGCCAGCAATAATTTGGCAAGCAAAATTTCCAAGCTTGCTCTGTAATTTATAGTGGAAGTATAATCTATTCTAGATACCTTTGCAAAGTAGCAAACGATAATTCTGCCAATTAACAGAAAATAATGATCACCAAGATATTCTACAAAAGCTATCTACAAAAGGACCTACCATGTTCAAATGATATATCAAGAGTGGAAGCCATAAATAATGTAGTCTTTAGGGCAAAGGAGTCTCCCTACTCATCCATAATACCAGATTTCTCTTGATTTATGATAGGGTTATGTCTTTTTTCCTCCCAAAGATTTATTTATATATTTTAGAGAGAGAGAGAGAGAGAGAGAGAGAGCCCACAGAGGGAAGGGCAGAGAAAGGAGAGAGAGTCTTAAGCAGACTCTGAGTGTGGAGGCCAATGCAGGGCTCTATCCCACAACTCTGAGATCATGACTTGAGCTGAAACCAAGAGTTGGATGCTTAATTGAATACACCACCTGGGCACCTGGATAGGGTTATGTCTTGATAAACCCATTGTAAGTTGAAAATGCATTTAATATAACTAACCTACCAAATATCATAGCTTAGCTTCTCCCATCTTAACTGTGTTCAGAACATTAAATTAGTCTACAGTTGGGCTAAATCATCTAACACAAATTCTATTTTATCATTAAGTGTTGACTATCTCATGTAATTTGTTGAATACTGTACTGAAAGTGAAAACCAGGATGGTTGTATGGGTAGAATGGTTGTCAGTGTGCAGGTTGTTTGCCCTTGTGATCCTGTAGCTGACTGGGAACTGCAGCTTGCTGTTGAGAGGATACTGCCACATAATACTAGCCCAGGAAAAGATCAAAATTCAAAATTCAAAGCACAGTTTCTCCTGAATTTCTATTGCATTCAAAGCATCCTAAGGTAAAAAAATTATAGGTCGAACCATCATAAGTTGGGGACTCTTTGTACTTAATAGTCCAATGCTCTAAGGCAGACAAACAAATAAAGTCACTCTCTCAAAACTTAAATCCAATATGAGAAGCAGTTGGCAAGAAAATCCCAGGCTCCAGTCCTGGACCATTATCATAAGGAACTTTAGAAATATGAAAAATAATATATTTTTGACCAAATTGGGAAGCTCATTTCCCAAATTTAGTGAAGATCAAATAAAACCACTAATAGTACCATTAATCGAGTCCAGAAAATTGAGGGGGTATGGGGAGCTGGCACTCTCAGGCTTCAGAGCATTCACACATGATTTTAAGGGAAAAGGCTGTAAATAAATGATCAAGGTTGATGGTATCTCAAGGCAAAGGCATTTGCTTTTACTTATTTTTTTTTAAAAGATTTTATTTATTTATTCATAGACAGAGAGAGAGAGAGGCAGAGACACAGGCAGAGGGAGAAGCAGGCTCCATGCAGGGAGCCCGACGCGGGACTCGATCCCCGGTCTCCAGGATCACACCCCAGGCTGCAGGTGGCGCCAAACCGCTGCACCACCGGGGCTGCCCTGCTTTTATTTTTTAAGTGTTCTCTTACTGTTGCTCCATGATCTGAGACTCTGCACCAGAGCCCTTTTTGTGTCTGATCTAGGAACACAGTGAATCAAGGAATCTTGCTCCACCCGGTGAACCATTCCTGTGTTCGCCAAGGAGTGCACTGCGTTCAGAGTCTAATGCATGGAGCTCTCTTTCTGCAGCTTGGCTTCCCCAAAGTCCAAGCAGGAAATGAAGGGGATGGGAGCTTTCAAAGATTTCTGGGTCAGCTGCAAGTGCTTTGATTTGGCAAGGCCAGGAGGGCACTGCCTGAGGTCATGCACCCTTAACTCAAGCTTGAACTCAAGCCTTGGTACCAATTCCAATTGTAGGGGCACAGGGTTGCAATGATGAGATGGTTGCCAGTGGTGGCGGGGAAGCAATCAGGATGTCAGTCTTTAAGCCTGGCCAGTGAGAGGCTTTGGACAGTAATGTAGGCCACTCTGATTCTTTCTTCGGGCAGTTCTCTGCCTTTGCAGCCACATCTCCATTAGCAAGGGAATAGGGATGTCTTTTACTTAGGAACTAGACCACTTTGTTCTATTGCCTACTCCCTCTCTCTGCTTCTGCTTTATCCTTATTATGAGCCCCATAAAGCAACACAGCCCAAAAGGACTTAAATACAGTTTGAACTCAGACTTATTTTTCAGGTCTTGGTTGAATGCCACCATCTCTGGGCTACCTTCATGGCCTGCCTCAACCAGGTTAGGTGCTCTGGTGATAGGCTGGGTGGGCATCATACACCTACCCTTCTGTAAGATTTTGTGTGCCAACCTTGCAATTGCTTGTTGAATCCTTTGTCTCTCCTACTAAACCACAGGTCCTGTGGGGACAATGACCCACTTCTAGACACATGACCAGGGGCAGGGCCCTTGATCGCAGTCCCTCAGGCCAGGCCAGGCTACTTGGAGTTATGCTGCTTACATGGGGCCCAGGGAGCTCTTTTGGCCACATGAATATAGAGGACTTTAGGATCAACAGCTGGTTAGTAGCACGGGGAAATCAAGTTCCAGCACTCTTGGGGAGAGGTGTGACTCTTAAATACTGAAGGGAGGAAGTTCAGTTATTATCCTTGGTCCCCGGGGATGCCTTGGGTTGAAAGGGCTCATCCTGGTGGAAGAGGGTGCTGAGATGTTTGAGCTGCACCTGGATCACAGGCTGACTAGAGCAGACTGAACAGTGTGCTTCCCATTGTCTCATGACCCATCACTAAATTACTGTTCAAGGTTGCTCAAGATGGGGCTCTACCTCTGTTCTGATCTATTGATTTATTTGCCTGCCTTTATGACAATACCATATCGTCTTAATATTACTGTAGTTTACAATGTCTTGAAATTAGAGAATGTTGGTCCTCTGGTTTTGACCTTTTCAAAGTTGTTTTGAATATTCTAGGTCCACTGCATCTATGACTGAATTTTGTAATCAGTTTGCCCATATGTAAAAAAAAACTTCTGTTGGGATTTTGATTGGGATTGTGTCAGATCAGTTTGGAGAGAATTGATGTCTTGACTATATCGAGGTTTTTGATCCATGAACATGACATATGTCTCCTTTAATTTCTCTCAACAGTATTTCATAATTCAAAATCTTCTTGTCAGATGTGTCCCCATGTGTTTCATATTTTTTGATGTTGTGACATTTCTTAAAAATTCAATTTATGATTTTTTATTCCTAGTATATAGAAATACAATTGGGATCTTTGGTACATTCCTCATGTGACCTGCAAACTTGTTAAACTCATTTTTAAGTTCTGGTAATTAAAATTTCATTGAATTTTCTATATAGAAAATCATGTGACTAGAGATAGTTTTACTTCTTCCTATTCAACTATTCTTTCTTTTTTTGCCTTATCATACTGACTTGAACCTTCAATGCAAAGGTGATTGAGGTGGTTAGTAGACATCCTTGTCTTGCTCCTGATTCAGAGGGAATGTGTTCAATTGTTTATCATTGAGTATGATTTTCTTGTAGGTTTTTTGTGGATGCTCTTTAGTAGGTAAAAGAAACTCACTTTCTGTTCGTATGTTGCTGAGAAGTTTTTTACTTTTTCATCAGGAATGGCTGTTGAATTTTTCTCAAATGCCTTTTCTGCATCTATTGGGATAAACACTGTTTTTCTGTTTTAATTTGTTAACATGGAATTTACATTAGTTGGTTTTTGAATGCTATACCAATCTTGTAATCCTGGGATAAACCCCACTTAGTCAAGAAGTACTCTTTTTTTAAAATACATTATTGGATTTCATTTACTGAAGTTTTGCAAAGAATTTTTACATCCATATTTACAAGGGATATTGATCTATGGTTTTATTTTTTTGTAATGTCTTTTTCTGGTTTTGGTATTATAGTAATTCTGACTTCATACAATCGGTTGGGAAGTATTCCCTTCTTTTCAGTTTTCTGGAATAATTTGTGTAGAATTGCTATTATTTATTCCTTAAATGTTTGGTAGAATTAATTAGTGAATCCATCTGGGTCTGGAGTTTTCTCTGTGGAAAAATTTTAACTACAATTCTGTTTCTTAATAGATATAGCAATAAATAGAAATTCTCTTTTTTTGTGTATGAGTTTTTGGTAGTTTTTATCTTTTAAGAAATTTTTCCATTTCACCTAAATTTTCAAATCTATTGGCATAAATATTTTAAAAATTGTATTAGTTTCCTAGGATTTCTGTAACAAATTACCATGGCTTAAAACAACAGAAATTTATTGTCTCACGGTCCTGGAGACTAGAAGTCCAAAGTCAAAAGTTGGGAAGGTTGGTTCTGTCTAGAGGCTTTGAAGGAAAAATCTGTTCCATACCTCTTAGTTTCTGGTGATTGCTGACAATTCATGGCATTCCTTGGCTTATAGGTTCTTTACTACAATCTCTGTGTCTATCTTCACATGATGTTCTCTTGTTTGTTTCTCTATGTTAAATTTCCCTCTTCCTGTAAGGTTGCCAGATTTAGGGCCCAACCCAATATAGTATGACTTTACCTTAACTTGATCACATGTAAAACACTATTTCCAGAAAGTTCATGGTGACCAGTTCCAGGTAGACATGAATTTTTTGGAAACACTATTCAACGAGCACAATGATTTTTCCCTATTATCCTTTTAATACCTGTAGGATCTGTAGAAATATCACTTCTCTCATTAATGATTTTGATAATTGGTAACTTCTCTTTCTCTCTTTTCCTGTTGTCTAGTTAGAGTTTTAATAACAGTAGTAATCACTCCAAGGAACTGGTTTTGGTTTCATGGACTTATTTCTGTTGTTTTACTACTTTCTGCTTTTCTATTTCTTTTATTTCCTTTCTTCTACTTCCTTTGGGTTTAATTTTCTCTTATTTTCCAGTTTCTGAAGGTAGAAACTGAGATAATTGATTTGAGACCTTTCTTCTGTTTAAATAGAGGTGTTTAGTGCTTTTATTTTCTCTAAGTACTTTTTTAGTGGCATCCTGTAAATTTCAACGTGTTGTGCTTTCATTTTCGTTCAGCTAAAAATAATATTTTTTAGAGTTTTAAATCCTATGTTGTTTGTTTTTATTTATGGATATTTAACATGCAATATTATATTAGTTTCAGGAGTACAACATAATGAGTTGATAATTGTATGTACTGTGAAATGATCACCACAATAAGTCTAGTTAATATCTGTCACCTCACATAGTTTTAATATTTTTTCTTATGATGAGAACTTGTAAGATCTACTTTATTTGGAACTTCCATATTTGCAATACCCAGTATTACTAATTATAGTCACCATGCTATACATTATATCCTCATGACTATTTATTTTGTAATTGGAAGTTTCTACCCTTTGCCCCCCTTCACTCACTTCACCCACTGCCCCACCTCCTACCTCTGATAACCACCAATATATTCTTTGTATCTATGAGCTTGTTTTTGTTCATTTCTTTTCTTTTCTTTCTTTCTTTTAGATTTCACATATACGTGAGAACATATGGCATTTGTTTTTCTCTGCCTGACTTATTTTACTTAGCATAATGCCCTCAAGGTCCATCTGTATTGTCACAAATGACAAGATCTCCTTCTTTTTTACATATCATATTTTCTTTATCCATCAATGGACACTTAGATTACTTCCTGTCTTGGTCAACTGCAAATAATGCTGCAATGGACATGGGAGCGCATATGTCTTTTCCAGTTAGTATTTTAGTTTCCTTTGGATAAATACCCAGAAGTGAGATTCCTAAATCAAAGGTAGTTCTATTTTTAATTTTTGAGGAGCCTCCATACTGTTTTTCATAATGGCTATACTAATTTACATTCCTACCAACAGTGCACAAGGATATTCTTTTTTTTTCTCCCACATCCTCACCAACACTTATTTCTTGACTTTTTGATAATAGTCATTCTAACAGGTGTGAGGTAATAGCTCACTGTGGTTTTGATTTGAATTTCCCTGATAATTTGTGCTGTTGACTGCCTTTTATTACCTGTTGTATGTCTTCTTGAAAAAAAAAATGTTTATTCAGGTCTTCTGTTAATTTTTTAATTGGATTGTTTGTCATCAATTGTTGTCATATAAAGGACTCATTGTATGAGTTCTTCATATATTTTAGAGATTAACTCCTTACAGATACATGATTTGCAATATTTTCTCCCATTTGGTAGGTTGCATTTTCATTTTGTTGATTCCTTTGTTGTGTAAAAGCTTTTTTACCTTAATGTTGTTCCATTTGTTTATATTTGTTTTTGTTGTCTTCGCTTTTGGTGTCAGATCCAAAAAAATCCAAAAAATTATCACCAAGATTGATGCTAAAGAGCTTACAATCTACACTTTCTTCTAGGAGTTTAAGTTTTAGGTTCAAATCTTTAATCCATTTTGAATTAATTTTTGTGTATAGGATTAGTGGTTGAGTTTCATTCTTTTGTATGTAGCTATCCAGTTTTCCCAATACCATTTACTGAAGAAACTGTCTTTTCCCATGGTCTATTCTTCGATCCTTTGTCATAAGTTACTTGACCAAATATGTGTGGATTTATTTCTGGGTTTTCTATTCTATTCCATTGATATATGTGTCTGTTTTTATGCCTATTCTATACTGTAGCTTCATAATTATAATTTTGTAATATAGATTGAAATCAGGAAGTGTGACCCCTCTAGCTTTGTTCTTCTCTCTCAGGATTGCTTTGGCTATCTTTGGGATCTTTGGTGATCCCATACAAATTTTAGGATTTTTTGGTCTATTTTTGTAAAAAAATGCCACTGGAATTTTGATAGGAACAGTATTGAATTTGTAGATTGCTTTGGGAAGTATGGACATTTTAACAATATTAATTCTAATCCATGTGAGCATGGAATATATTCATTTATTTGTGCCTTCTTCAATATCTTTCATTAATATAGTTTTTCATCTCTTTAGTTAAATTTATGCCTAGGTATTTTATTCTTATTGATACAATGTAAATTGAGTTATTTTTTATTTCTTTTTTTGGTAGTTTGTTATTAACATATAGAAATACATAAGATTTTTTTTTTATATGGAATACTTTCACGAATTTGTGTGTTATCCTTGTGCAGGAACCATACTGATCTCTGTATTGTTCCAATTTTAGAATATGTGCTGCTAGAACAAGCACCAAAACATTTTATATATTGATTTTGTATCTTGTAACTTTACTGAATTTATTAGTTATAACAATATGGTGGTTAAATTTCTAACTTAACTTTTGATTTCTTTATTTCATATATTACTTATAAGCATGTTATTTTCCAGATATTTGGGAAATTTTAATATCTTTCTGTTGTTGATTTCTAATATAATGCCTTTGTGACAGAGAACAACTTCCATATTCTTTGAATCCTTTAAAGTATATACAGACTTGTTTTATGGTCCAGAATATGGTTTATCCAAATAAATGGTCCATGCACACTTGCAAAGATTATGTATATCCTGCCAGCCCTTTCTGGCCTGCCAGGTCTCTGTGGAGAGGTCTGCTGTTAATCTAATATTTCTCCCCATATAAGTTAGGAATCTCTTGTCTCTCCCTGCTTTAAGGATTTTCTCTTAATCTTTGGAATTTGCAAGTTTCACTATTAAATGTCAAGGTGTTGAATGGTTTTTATTGATTTTTTTTTGAGGGGGAGCCTCTCTATCTCCTCAATCTGAATGCCTGTTTCCCTCCCCAAATTAGGGAAGTTCTCAGCTATGCTTTGTTCAAATATGCTTTCTGGCCCTCTGTCTCTCTTGGTGCTCTCTGGAACCCCAATTATATGCAGATTTTTCCTTCTGAGGCTATCATTTATTTCCCCTAACCTTTCCTCAGGGTCTTTTCATTGTTTTTCCCTTTTTTCCTCAGTTTCCTTCCTTGTCATCAACTTGTCTTCTATGTCACTTACTCTTCCTTCTACCTCATTAACCCTTGTCGTTAGGACCTCCAGTTTGGGTTGCATCTCATTTATTTGATTTTTAATTTCAGCCTGATTAGATCTAAATTCTGCAGTCATGAAGTCTCTTGATTCCTTTATATTTTTTTTCCAGAGCCAGTAGCTTTATAATAGTAGCTTTATAATAGTGCTTCTGATTTGGCTTTCTGACATTGAATTGTAATCCAAATTCTGTAACTCTGTGGCAGAGAGTACTGTTTCTGATTCTTTCTTTTGTGGTGAGTTCTTCTTTCTAGTCATTTTGCTCAGTGCAGAGTGGCTGTATGAGTGGGCTGCACCAAGAACATCAACCACGACCTATGTAGATTTCACCCTAGATGATTCTGCCAAGGTCAGATACCAGAAATTGAAAACAAAGATCAGAATGATATAAAATAAAAGGACCACTAAAGTGAAAAATAAATTTTAAAACAAAGTAATAAAAAATAAAGGCCTGGAATCCTAAAGAAGAAGAGAAGAAAAAGAAAAAAAAAGGAGAAGAAAAAAAGGAGGGGGAGTACTGGGAGATGGTGGTGGTGAAGAAGTTGTAGTGAAGGAGAATGTTGTCTACCTGAGGGGTTCTAGAGGGTAATCCTCTTGTTTCTGAGTATATTAAGTTCTGTATATTAGAAGATGCTCAGTCCCAAATTTATGTAAACCAGAAATACTTGTAGAGCCCCAACATTGACCACCAAAACATAAATGAGATAAAAGAGGGGAGCAGAATGGGAATGAGGAATCTCACAGAATGAAGCAGCACGGTATAGCACTAGGTTCCGGGTGCATCTGGTCAGGTTTTAGAAGGTATTAACTTTCGCCATTGTAGAACAAAACGAGGCAGAGAAAACAAAAAGCACAAAACAAAAAAACATATCTTGTATGTCTCCCAAAATTAAGTTGAGTATGTTGAAGGGAATCTAGAAGTGGAAAATATGTCTAGGACCTGTAATTGTAGAAATATGAAAGTCAAAAAGGAAGAGTCTTCAAATTGAAGAGGTGGTAAAATATTGTAGTTAAGGTGGGGAAAGAGAAAAAAATGGAAATTTACAGTCTGATATAAAAACGAGTTGTACTGGAAAAAGGAAGAAAAAAAAAAAAAAAGGAGAGGTAGCCTCTGGTTCTATATACTGTAAATCCCACGACTTCCCCTGGAGCTTTTGAGCGCTGCTTGGTCAAGAACTTGCTCTTCCCCTGTGCTTCCAGCTGGTCTTCTGGGGGAGGGGGCTGCTGTGCTGAGTGTGTGCTCAGTGTGTGCACCTGGGGGAGCTGCCCTGACCCCTGCCAGGTGCTGTTGACCCCATGAGGCCTCTGTCCCCTGGTGGCCCCGCCTCTCCCAGGCACCCGGTGACACCAGGAGGAGCGACACTGGCGGTGGCCAGGTCTCTGGCCCTGGAGTCAGCTCCCATAGTAACCATCGCAGACTCCCAGTCCGCAGGGGCCTGGGTGCTCCCGGGACGGGGGCGCTGATCTGCACAGCTCGGGGGCGCCCGGGGCAGGAGCATCCTCACTCTCCTGTGCCCTCCCGCCTCCGCCTGCCTGGGGCAGCGCAGGATCCTGGCTGTGCCCGCTGGGCGCCCTGGGCTCCGGGGCCTGCGCTGCAGGAATCTGCTGCACAAAAATAGATATATAGGTGGCTGTATGGGCCGCGGCCTCGAAGGCAGCAGGTGCAGCCCCCTCCTTCGGAGCCGCGGCCTGACCTCCGGCTCCTCCCCGAGGCCCCGCGGGCGCCCCAGGCCCGTTCCGAGCTGGGCCCTACCCCCTCCCTACTCCTCCTACTCCTCCACCACCTTGCCCCTCCCCCCCCATACTTGCTATTTTTTGTTGATGTTCGACATTTTGAGTTTTTCCTTGTTGGGTGATGGAGGATAATTTTGTGGTCTATTAAATATTCTTCAGTTTTGGTTCAGGACACATTCAAGTACTTGGAAACAATTTGATGCTTTTGAGCCTTGCTTTGAAGATTTTTTAAGGAGCAGTGCATCTTAAGCATCCTTAACTTCCTAAGTCAAGGATTCACTATTACTGAGGCTCCATGGAATTTCAATGATTTTAGTATGGTTGGTGGGAACAGACACTATTCCCATTCTTCTTTTGATGCCAGGCAATGTTACCTCCAATCCTCGGGGTTTGTCTTTTCCCGGCCTTGAATAGTTTGTTTACAAACACATGCCAATAAGTTCTCAGCTGAGGTGTTGAGGCAGGTCCTCTGTGATTGATAAGTTTTCTCTCTTAGCAGCTCCTTTGTACTCAGCACTGGTCTGTGGCCTCTGGTGGACTTGGTCTTCCTGGGTTCTCCATTCCATCCTCTCAACTTAGGGAGCCTCCAAGGCTTCTCCTTAATTCGAACTCCTGTGCTTTGCCATGGAATTTGAACTCCCATGATGATAAACTGGGGGAAACTTCAGGGCTTGCTTTACTTTATCTTCATCTGTCAGGAATCATTACCTTCCATTGCCTTAAGTACAATGTCTTGCAGATCTTTGTTTCACTTATTTTATCAGTTTCAGGTGGGGGGATAAATCCAGTCCTTGGTACTTCCTCTTGACTGAAAGCAAAAGTCCCTATTTAACCCACATGAAAGCCCAGTTTTAAGCATACATACCACTTCTGCTTAAACCTTACCTGTAGAGGCTACCTGGAGAAGTTCCAATTCACATCCTCTTCAATCTGTCCTATCAGAAATATGGTCTCATCATCAAAAACCTTTAAACTCTAATTTTGTTACTTGAAAGTCAGAGCATAATTTGTCAATGAGTCATTACAAACTTCAACTGGTAATTTCACCACACATGAATAAAAATAATCACTTTTATAAATGTTTTATTTATAAACCATAAATATATTTAACAGCTCACTTCTAGTACACACACATACAGCACATATTTAGGAATGTTGAGAGTGAAAAGTGCACTGGAATTTGAACAGGATAGATTTGGCTTTTTGAACCCGGTCAACCAAACTTCCCTTTCCTCTCCATCCCTGTTTTGTAAGCATTAAATGAGGTATGTGAAGTTCTAGAATACTCAGTATGTGTTAATAGTGCCCCCCCACCCCCGCCATTCTCAGTATAACCCACCTCTGCTCCCTCATTTTATGTAATTTCATTTGGCTAAAATAACCACCAACAATAGGACAACAGGGTTATTTCTGAGTATTGTGTGGGTAGATTAAGTGTTTTGTAGGCAGTTTGTGGGGTAGCATTTTGTCATATGGAGTTGTTTTGCTTCAGGGACTGCACTTTCCTTTAGTGGTAGATCTGAGTCACCAGCACATTTATGGAGTCATAACTCCTCAGGGGAGCCAAGACCTTGAGGGATTAGAGAGATGGTGCACCTCTAGTTCCCCGCTACAGGCTGGGGTTACCTGTGGAGGGAGGGTGGCTAGAATGGGGTCATGAAAGGCTGTGGCAGAGCTGGATTTAGAATCTCTCTGGTTCCTGAAGCTGGGATTGCTCTTGTGCTGTGAAGAATTCTATCCCCTCAGAGAATGTGTTTCACACAACTGGCAGCAGATAATTAGAGTCATTTGGGGTTCATCTGGACTGTGACTCAACTAGTGGGGGATCAAATGCTTTCAGTGTCATCTCAGTTCTATTGGCAGCAAAGAGGACAAACAAATCACCTGATTGTGTCCGTCTCTTATATGTAAGAGAAGCCTTGCCAAATTAAATTATGCCCTCAGTCCCTCTTGCCATGAATTTACAGTTCAATATTTCCTTTACTTTTCATTTAAAAAAATTATACATTTTTTTTATTTACAAAAATGTGAAAGTCAGAGTTAGAATTTTTAAATTCCTGTAGTGCCTCCTACCAAAGACAATCACTTTAACATTTGGGATACTTTTTCCCATTAAAAAAAAAAAAAGGTCTAGGATTAATTTTTGCTTCCTTTTTCTTTTTTTTAAAAAAAGATTTATTTATTTATTTGAGAAAGAGAGAGAGGGAGAGAGATGGGAAGGGAGCGTACAAGCAGTGGGACAGGCAAAGGAAGAAGGAAAGAATCTCAAGCATACTCCCTCCTGAATGCAGAGTCTGACCTAGGGTTGGGGGATTGGACTCAGTCCCAGGACCCTGAGATCATGAGTTGTGCTGAAGTCAAATGCTGAACCAACTGAGCCACATAGGTGCCTTGTTTGTTTTTTAATATATCTATGTGACCATAGTCCATATATAATTTCATGTTCTGCAGTTTTCATCTTACATATAACAGAAGTTTTTCCCCATGGCTATTATAAATTCTTTATAAAAACAATTTTATTTTATTTATTTTTTTAAAGATTTTTATTTATTTATTCATGAGACACACACACAGAAAGACAGACAGACAGACAGACACAGGCAGAGGGAGAAGTAGGCTCCATGAAGGAAGCCTGATGTGGGACTCGATCCCGGGACTCCAGGATCATGCCCTGAACCAAAGGCAGACACTCAGCCACTGAGCCACTCAGGCATCTGTATAAAAATAATTGTAATGGCTGTAGAATATTAACAACTGGACTTATTTAGCTCACTTAAGGTATCCAGTATTTTTCACTTTTTCCTTCTCTCAATTTTTAATATTTATGCTGTTACAATTGCTATTACAAGTAGTTGTATTTCGATGAATTTGAATTATGTGCTTACATGTCTATTTCGTTGGCTGTCTACTCTTGGGGTATCTTATGGCTCTTGCATCACACAGGAGGAAAAACATGCACCCCTCTGATTCTTCCCAGTCTCCTTTCCTTCTTCCTACTGTCGATGTCTTGAAGCAACACTTCTTTACATGCTGAAGCTGATAAACTTTCAGGGATGTTGCTACTGACCTGAGATTGTTTTTGGAGCTGCATTGGCCAGACTTGCACTAAAATCAGAAATCCAGGGGTAGAGGGATAAGCTAATATTATATTTTCCAGGAGAAGGTGGGGCGTAAATGACCCTGTTCCATGACTATATTCCGTGAGATGTGCTCACCCAACACAACAGGTCAACTGGAGGGACATTGGCCATACTTTCTGCTGCTCATCTTTTGGAAATCTCATATTTTCCTGGAGGAAGTGTTCACTGGTGTTGGGGTAAGGAAAACATTGACAGCAGCTTCCTTCCCCTACCCACTCCTTGCCTGTGCAGAGGGCTCCTTCTTCTCAGGGGCTGTATAGATGGGTTGGGGATCCCTCTGAAGTGGCTGCTCCCAGGGAGCAACTAGTGGTGGGTGCCATGATGATCCCTGGGTCCAGGCTGGCTCCAGCTGCCTCTTTCACTGCTGGCTGTGGTGTGGCTGGGAGAGGCTCAATGACTGGGGTCCTTGTGTTCTGGTCATGAGACTGGTAGGATAATCACTCTAAGGGCTACATGAGGGATATGTGTGGGAAGTGCATGGGGTAAAACCTGGAAAACAGTTGGAGGTCCTTGTGCTGAGTAGAACCCTGGCCTTTGCTAGCCCTGGCTCCACCTAGGCCATGTGGCACAACCATTCCTCCATGACAGGGTCTGTTTCTGCTTGTGCTCATCATGGTCTAGGTCCTGGGACATGAACAAAAAGGACTAGAATCTCTGCAGAGAGCTGAAAGTCATTGGAGAGAGGCAGACAATGAGCAAAATAAATGCCATCTATGATGTAGGACAAATCAGAAGGTGGTGGGTATGATGGCGATGGTTCACAGGGAAGGACTGGGAACCTGGGTGGGCCTTGCCTTAGGCTCCCTGCTATCCCTCTCTCTGGCATCATGCCTTCCCCACCCTTCCTTGTGTTCCCAATCCCTGTGCAGGAAGCTTCTTGGCAGCATTGGGGGTGGGGGTAGGGAGTGATGGGCAGACTGCTGCACTGACGGGAAGGGTGTCCCCCAGCTCCAGTCTAATGCTTCTGGGAAGGAGGGGCAGGAGAAGGAGTGAGCTCACCCTTCTGGAGGGTGTCCCAGGCACACCCCTCAGCTGTCAGGTTGGCTCCTGGGCTGGGCTCCTTTTGCATGGAGGAAAGGAGGGTGAATCTTCCTCCCTCAATGGATGCAGCCCCAGAAGGCGTGCTGGGTCTGGGTGCCTGTGGGACTGCTGGCAGGCAGCGCTCTCAGCATTACTGGGGAAGTTGCCAGCACAGGCAGAGACAGTCCCAGGCTCCTTAGCCACCAGCTTTATCACTTTAGTCCTCAAATAACCCACCAAGCCTCTTTGGTGAGACGGGAACCTTCCTCCCCAATTGCTGTGGCCTGGCATGAGGCTGACTCAGTCATTCAGTAGGTGCTGACTGGATGTGTCAGGCTCTGTGTGGGTGTGACCCTGTGCCGCATGCCGCCTCTGGGCACAGAGAAAGCCCTGTAGGTTCTGCGTGGCCGTCATCATTCCTCATCAGTCCTACAAAGAGAGAGTGGGTGAGGGCCCTGGGAGGGTGCCAAAGAGGCAAGGAGGAGAGAGCCATTGCAGGCAGGGCAGTGCATGGACACAGCAGAGGGGGGACGCAGAGCTGGGCCTGCGCACCTGCGGTGGTGGGAGACGAAAATCGAGATATTTCCAGGACAGCTGGTGATGTATTTTCATTATTCTTTTGCTCAAAATAGAATTATCTTTAGAAATCAAATTTGACAGGCAGCCTAGGCGTTTTGCCTGGGCTGTCTGGAGGAACTGGCTTCCTCGCCTACAGATACTTTTTTTCCTTCCAAAGGAAGAGGAGGTAACATTCTGCTGTTTAAAAGAAAGTGGGAGAGGAGGGAGATGTGCAGTAGATGAATTTAGAAGGGCGAGGCTGGGTAAGGTGGGCAGAGGAAGCTGGGAGAAAGCCCATTGTTAGTGAGAAAGGCTGAGGGGCCCTGTACTGATCATTCTGTTTTCCCTGGGAAAGCGAGTCTTGGACCCCTGGGGCCACCAGGAATAGAGCTCCATAACACAGACCCCTGGCTTAGAGGTCATGGTGAAGACAAGAAGAAAGGTCAATGTAAAACCAGGGAAGAAAAGAAGAGACAGAGACAGGGAGAGCGTGTCAGGCACTTGAGGTGGGGGCTTGGGAGTGAGGGAGAGGTAGTTAGAGATAGCAACAGGGAGGTTCCCAGGCCAAAGAGCCGAAACCCAGGCCTGGCTCAGCCTCTGCTAGCCTCAGTTTCCCTGTCTGGAAGAGTGAGGTGGTATAGACCTTCTTGCCCTTGCTTGGGTGGTCCAGGCAGCAGCAGATGTGAGGGAAGATCTGCATTATCCCTGTCACCCTCTGTAGCTCCAGACCATCCATTTAGGATGTCACCCGTTCTCACTGTTCTTCTAGGGCTCTCTTGGGTGAGCACTGACTCCAAGTAGTGGTCCTCTCTGAGTTGCTTTTTCTCTGCTTGGAGGGGGGCATCCCAGGGCTAGAGCTTCTCCTTTGTAGAGGTGACCAGAAAGGGCTGAGCCCTCCCCCATCCCTACTCACCAATAGGGCTTGGACCTAGGAAATGTGATGCAGGTGACTTATTGTTGCAACAAAAACAGAGGTGCTTTCTTGCTAGGCCTTGAACCTAAAATGAGGAAAGTACTGCCTAAATCCCACATTTGGAGCATTAACACACATAGCCCACATGCTCAGGACAGTTCCTGGTACAGCATGCACTTTCCAAGGGAAGAGCTGTGACACCAGTGACTGGGAGCCAGTGTGTCCAGTGCCCACAGACCTTCCATACCTCTTGTCACTGAGGCCTTCAGCAGGTGAGTGGGGACTGGGCTGGAGCCCCTCATGGCCCATGTTGGTCTTTCTGAAGACAGGTCCAGTCCCACATCCACCTGGCTGGCTTTGGGCTATGTCCTCTACTATCCAATGGTCACTTGGGCTCAGCATTAGCCAGCCTTGCCTCTCCTCTGGACACACAAGCTAATAACTGAGCTCTGTGTAGTGCTGGCCTGTGCCTTACAGAGGCTGGTGAAGATGGCATAAATGGCCAAGGATGATACTGCTGGCTAATGGTTGGGCCGAATGAAGCCCAGGGATCTGGGGAAATGGAGGGAGGCGCCTAAGTGCACAGGGCAGAGCTACAGCTCTTCCTAGTTGACATGTACTGAATGGGAGAGTAATGTATGGTGGTATTCCAGGTGCCAGAGCAGCAGGTGCAGAGGTCTGGAGACAAAGTGCAAGACCGACAGCTGTACATGGCTGGAGGGTCCAGGCAGAGGACAGATGAGCTGGTAGGGAAAGTGGGGCTCGCATCCCAAAGGCAGGGTGGGTAGGCACAGGGTTCTGACTTCAACCACCCTATGGGGTTGGGTAGGGAGGAGTGTGCCCAGATGGTGGGCTCCTATGCTGCTCCTATGCTGCTCCTCCATTGCCTATCTCCCCCAGCAACCCCCCCCCCAGCTTAGAAGGAGTGATGGCAATCCTTTCCAGCCCCCATGGGTGCCTTCTGCTGTGCATGGAGTCATTTCACCCCATCTGTCTGCTCTTCCCTGGACTCTAAGTCCAGCCATGTCTGCCCTTCCTCTGAATCCCCTTTGCACCTGCACAGGGCCTGCAGCACACTTGACATGTGAGTGTAGAATGGATCAGTGCAGCAATTAAAACTCTTGGGGGAAAATTTCCAAAAGGGTATCCTTTTTAAATAGGAAAAATTGAACATTTGCAGTATTATTCTCTCTCCTAGCAAAATTTCACTTAAATGACAGTAAAGGAGTAAAAAGAGCAAAAACTTACAACAAAAAGAGAACTAGGGAGGCCAAAACACAGGTATGCCTCAGAGATAGTGTGTATTTGCTTCCAGACCAGCTCAGTAAAGTGAATATTCCAATAGAATGAGTCAAATGAATTTTTTGGTGTCCTAGTGCACGTAAGAGTTATCTTTATACTATGCGGTAGTCTATTAAGAGTGCAATAGCATTATGTCTAATAAACAATGTACATGTCTTAATTAAAGTTTATTGCTAGAAATGCTAACCATTCTCTGAACTTTCGTAAAGTTGTAATCTTTTTGTTGACAGAGGGTCTTGCCTGGATATTGGTGGCTGCTGACTGATCAGGGTGGTGGTTGCTGAAGGGTAGAGTGACAGTGGTAGTCTCTTAAAATCAGTCAACAATGAAGTCTGTGGCATTGACTGAGTCTTCCTTCCATGAACAATTTTTCTGTAGCACGTGATGCTACCTGAGAGGTTTATACCCACAAGAGAACATCTTTCAAAGTTGGAGTCAGTCTTCTCAGAGCCTGACACTGCTTTATCACTAAATTTATAGAATATTCTAAATCCTTTGTTGTCGTTTCAATAATCTTCACAGTATCTTCATGAGGAGTATCCCATCTCAAGAAACTGCTCTTTGCTCATCCATAAGAAGCCACCCCTCATCTATTCAACTTTTCTTTTTCTTTTTCTTTTTCTTTTTTAAAATTTTTATTTATGATAGTCACAGAGAGAAAGAGGCAGAGACACAGGCAGAGGGAGAAGCAGGCTCCATGCACCGGGAGCCCGACGTGGGATTCGATCCTGGATCTCCAGGATCGCGCCCTGGGCCAAAGGCAGGCGCCAAACCGCTGCGCCACCCAGGGATCCCCAACTTTTATCCTGATACCACAGCAATGCAGTCCCATCTTCAGGTCCACACTTATAATTCTAGTTCTCTTGCTATTTCCACCACAGCTGTACATACTTCCTCCACTGAAGTCTTGAACCCCTCTAAGTCATCCATGAGGGCTGGAATCAACTGCTTTTAAACTCCTGTAATGTTACTATTTTGACATCATCCCCTGAATCACAAGTGGCATCAGGAAGGTAAGCACTTTTCAGAAGATTTCTAACTAACCTTCTCTGATATTTTCCCATTCTGTAGGTTGTCTTTCAGTTTTATTGACTGTTTCTTTTGCTGTGCAGAAGCTTTTTATATGGATTAAGTCCCAATAGTTCATTTTTGCCTTTGTTTCCCTTGCCTTCATAGATGTATCTTGTAAGAAGTGGCTGTGGCTAAGTTTGAAAAGGGTGTTGCCTGTGTTCTCTAGAATTATGATGGATTCTTGTCTCACATTTAGATCTTTCATCCATTTTGAGTTTATCTTTGTGTATGGTGTAAGAGAATGGTCCAGTTTCATTCTTCTGCATGTGGATGTCCAATTTTCCCAGCACCATTTATTGAAGAGACTGTCCTTCCAGTGGATAGTCTTTCCTGCTTTGTAGAATATTAGTTGACCATAGAGTTGAGGGCCCATTTCTGGATTCTCTATTCTGTTCCACTGGTCTATGTGTCTGTTTTTGTGCCAGTACCATACTGTCTTGATGACCACAGCTTTGTAGTACAACTTGAAATCTGACATTGTGATGCCTCCGGCTCCGGTTTTCTTTTTTTTTTTTTAATTTTTTTAAAATTTTTATTTATTTATGATAGTCACAGAGAGAGAAAGAGAGAGAGAGAGAGAGAGAGAGAGAGAGAGAGGCAGAGAGACATGGACAGAGGGAGAAGCAGGCTCCATGCACAGGGAGCTTGACATGGGATTCGATCCCGGGTCTCCAGGATCACGCCCTGGGCCAAAGGAATGTGCCAAACCGATGCACCACCCAGGGATCCCTGGTTTTCCTTTTCAATATTCCCCTGGCTATTCGGGGTCTTTTCTGATTCCACACAAATCTTAAGATGATTTGTTCCAACTCTCTGAAGAAAATCCATGATATTTTGATAGGGATTGCATTAAATGTGTAAATTGCCCTGGGTAGCATAGAAATTTTCATAATATTAATTATTCCAATCCATGAGCATGGAATATTTTTCCATCTCTTTGTTTCTTCCTCAATTTCTTTCAGAAGTGTTCTGTAGCTTTTAGGGTAGAGATCCTTTACCTCTTTGGTTAAGTTTATTCCTAGGTATCTTATGCTTTGGGGCACAATTGTAAATGGGATTGACTCCTTGATTTCTCTTTCTTCAGTCTCATTTTTAGTGTATAGAAATGCCACTGATCTCTGGGCATTGATTTTGTATCCTGCCACGCTGCCAAATTGCTGTATGAGTTCTAGCAATCTTGGGGTGGAGGCTTCTGGGTTTTCTATGTAGAGTATCATGTCATTGGTGAAGAGGGAGAGTTTGACTTCTTCTTTGCCAATTTGAATGCCTTTAATGTCTTTTTGTTGTCTGATTGCTGAGGCTAGGACTTCTAGGACTATGTTGAATAGCAGTGGTGAGAGTGGACATCCCTGTCTTGTTCCTGATCTTAGGGGAAAGGCTCCCAGTGCTTCCCCATTGAGAATGATATTTGCTGTGGGCTTCTTGTAGATGGCTTTTAAGATGTCGAGGAAAGTTCCCTCTATCCCTACACTCTGAAGAGTTTTGATCAGGAATGGATGCTGTATTTTGTCAAATGCTTTCTCTGCATCTAATGAGAGGATCATATGCTTCTTGGTTTTTCTCTTGCTGATATGATGAATCACATTGATTGTTTTACGAGTGTTGAACCAGCCTTGTGTCCCGGGGATAAATCCTACTTGGTCATGGTGAATAATTTTCTTAATGTACTGTTGGATCCTGTTGGCTAGTATCTTGTTGAGAATTTTTGCATCCATGTTCATCAGGGATATTGGTCTGTAATTCTCCTTTTTGGTGGGGTCTTTGTCTGGTTTTGGAATTAAGGTGATGCTGGCCTCACAGAACGAATTTGGAAGTACTCCATCTCTTTCTATCTTTCCAAACAGCTTTCGTAGAATAGGTATGGTTTCTTCTTTAAACGTTTGATAGAATTCCCCTGGGAAGCCATCTGGCCCTGGACTCTTGTGTCTTGGGAGGTTTTTGATGACTGCTTCAATTTCCTCCATGGTGATTGGCCCGTTCAGGTTTTCTATTTCTTCCTGTTCCAGTTATGGTAGTTTGTGTTTTTCCAGGAATGCGTCCATTTCTTCTAGGTTGCCTAATTTATTGGCGTATAGCTGCTCATAATATGTTTCTAAAATCGTTTGTATTTCCTTGGTATTGGTGGTGATCTCTCCTTTTTCATTGATGGTTTTATTAATTTGATTCTTTTTTCTTTTTAATAAGGCTGGCTAGTAGTTTATCTATCTTATTAATTCTTTCAAAGAACCAACTCCTGTTTTTGTGGATCTGTTCTACAGTTCTTCTGGTCTCTATTTCATTGAGTTCTGCTTGAATCTTTATTAACTCTCTTCTTCTGCTTGGTGTAGATTTTATTTTCTGTTCTTTCTCCAGTTCCTTTAGGGGCAAGGTAGCTTGTGTATTTGAGTATTTTCCAACTTTTTGAGGGAGCCTTGTATTGCGATGTATTTCACTCGTAGGACTGCTTTTGCTATATCCCAAAGATTTTGGATGGTTGTAACTTCATTTTCATTAGTTTCCATGAATCTTTTTAATTCTTCTCTAATTTCATGGTTGGCTCATTCATCTTTTAGCAGGATATTCTTTAACCTCCATGTGTTTGAGTTTCTTCCAAATTTCTTCTTGCAATTGAGTTCTAGTGTCAAAGCATTGTGGTCTGATGTGCAGGGGACAATCCCAATCTTTTGGTATGGGTTGAGACCTGATTTGTGACCCAGTATGTGGTCTATTCTGGAGAAAGTTCCAAGTGCACTTGAGAAGGATGTGTATTTAGTTGCGTTTGGATGTAAAGTTCTGTAAATATCTGTGAAATCCATCTGGTCCAGTGTATCATTTAAAGGTCTTGTTTCGTTGGAGATGTTGTGCTTAGGAGCTGTATCATTGCAGAAAGTGCTGTGTTGAAGTCTCCTACTATTAGTGTATTCTTATCTAAGTATATCTTTACTTTGGTTACTAATTGATATACTTGGCAGCTCCCATATTCAGGGCATAAATATTCATGATTGTTAGGTCCTCTTGTGGATAGACTTGTTAAGTGTGATATAGTGTCCCTCTTCATCTCTTATTACTGTCTTTGGGGTAAACTAATTTATCTGATATGAGGATTGCTACCCCAGCTTTCTTTTGAGGACCATTTGAATGGTTAATGGTTCTCCAAAGTTTTATTTTTCAGACTGTAGGTGTCCTTAGGTCTAAAATGAGTCCCTTGTAGACAGCAAATAGATGGGTCTTGCTTTTTTATCCAGTCTGAAGTCTTGCATCTTTTGATGGGATCATTAAGCCCATTCACGTTCAGAGTTACTATTGAAAGATATGAATTTAATGTCATCATAATACCTATCCAGTCCCTGTTTTTGTGGATTATTTCTTTGGGCTTCCTCTTTCTTTTACAGGGTCCCCTTTAATATTTCTTGCAGCACTGCTTTGGCTCTTTCAGTTTCTGTTTATCTTGGAAGTTCTTTCTCTCTCCTTCTATTCTGAATGAGAGCCTTGCTGGATAAAGTATTCTTGGCTGCCTGTTCTTCTCATTGAGGACCCTGAATATATCCTGCCAGCCCTTTCTGACCTGCCAGGTCTCTGTGGAGAGGTCTGCTGTTAATCTAACATTTCTCCCCATATAAGTTAGGAATCTCTTGTCTCTCCCTGCTTTAAGGATTTTCTCTTAATTTTTGGAATTTGCAAGTTTCACTATTAAATGTCAAGGTGTTGAATGGTTTTTATTGATTTTGATGGGGAATCTCTCTATCTCCTCAATATGAATGCCTGTTTCCCTCCCCAAATTAGGGAAGTTCTCAGCTATGCTTTGTTCAAATATGCTTTCTGGCCCTCTGTCTCTCTTGGTGCTCTCTGGAACCCCAATTATATGCAGATTTTTCCTTCTGAGGTTATCATTTTTTTCCCCTAACCTTTCCTCAGGGTCTTTTCATTGTTTTTCCCTTTTTTCCTCAGTTTCCTTCCTTGTCATCAACTTGTCTTCTATGTCACTTACTCTTCCTTCTACCTCATTAACCCTTGTCGTTAGGACCTCCAGTTTGGGTTGCATCTCATTTATTTGATTTTTGATTTCAGCCTGATTAGATCTAAATTCTGCAGTCATGAAGTCTCTTGATTTCTTTATATTTTTTTTTTTTTTCCAGAGCCACCAGTAGCTTTATAATAGTGCTTCTGATTTGGCTTTCTGACATTGAATTGTAATCCAAATTCTGTAACTCTGTGGCAGAGAGTACTGTTTCTGATTCTTTCTTTTGTGGTGAGTTCTTCTTTCTAGTCATTTTGCTCAGTGCAGAGTGGCTGTATGAGTGGGCTGCACCAAGAACATCAACGACGACCTATGTAGATTTCACCCTAGATGATTCTGCCAAGGTCAGATACCAGAAATTGAAAACAAAGATCAGACTGATATAAAACAAAAGGACAACTAAAGTGAAAAACAAATTTTAAAACAATGTAGTAAAAAAAAAATAAAAGGCCAAGAATCCCAAAGAAGAGAAAAAGAATAGGAAAAAAAAGAAAGAAAAAAGAGAAAAAAAAGAAGGGGTACTGGGAGTTGGTGGTGGTGACAAAGTTGTAGTGAAGGCAGAATGTCATCTACCTGATGGGTTCTAGAGGATGATCCTCTTGTTTCTGAATATATTAAGTTCTGTATATTAGAAGATGCTCAGTCCCAAATTTATGTAAACCAGAAATACTTGTAGAGCCCCAACATTGACCACCAAAACATAAATGAGATAAAAGAGGGGAGCAGAATGGGAATGAGGAATCTCACAGAATGAAGCAGCATGGTATAGCACTAGGTTCTGGGTGCATGCTGGTCATGTTTTAGAAGAATTAACGGAATTAACTTCTGCCATTGTAGATCAAAATGAGGCAGAGAAAACAAAAAACACACACAAAAGCATATCTTGTATATCTCCCAAAATTAATTTGAGTATGTTGAAGGGAATCTAGAAGTGGAAAATATATTTAGGATTTTTGTAATTGTAGAAATTGAAATTATGTAATTGTAGAAATATGAAAGTCAAAAAGGAAGAGTCTTCAAATTGAAGAGGTGATAAAATATTGTAGTTAAGGTGGGAAAGGAGAAAAAAATTGGAAACTTACAGTCTGATATAAAAACGAGTTGTAGGAGATCCCTGGGTGGTTCAGCGGTTTCACACCTCCCTTTGGCCGTTTGGCCTGGAGTCCCGGGATCGAGCCCCGGGTTGGGCTCCTGGTGTGGAGCCTGCTTCTCCCTCTGCCTGTGACTCTGCGTCTCTCTCTCTCTCTCTCTCTCTCTCTCTCTCTCTGTGTGTGTGTCTATCATAAATAAATAAAAATAAATGTTAAAAAAAAAAACAAAAAAAACCTGAGTTGTACTGGAAAAAAGAAGAAAAAAA
This sequence comes from Canis lupus dingo, assembly GCF_003254725.2. NCBI lineage: Eukaryota > Metazoa > Chordata > Mammalia > Carnivora > Canidae > Canis > Canis lupus. The sequence continues at coordinate 22,918,382 of NC_064261.1, read as the reverse complement.
AATAGGAGGGGTAGCCTCTGGTTCTATATATTGTAAATCCCTTGACTTCCCCTGGAGCTTTCCAGTGCTGCTTGGTCAAGAACTTGCTCTTCTCCTGTCCTCTAGCTGGTCTGGGGGAGGGGCCTGCTGTGCTGATTCTCAGGTGTGTGCACCTGGGGGAGATGCCCTGACCCCTGCTGGGTGCTGGGCTCAGTGGGAACTGTTTACCCCATGAGGCCTCTGTTCTCTGGTGGCCTGCCTCTCCTAGTCACCCGGTGACACCAGGAAGAACAACAATACTGGCGGAGGCCATATCTCTAGCTCTGGAGTCAGCTCCCCACAGTAACTACCACAGTCTCCCAGTCCACACTGGCCTAGATGCTCCCGGGGAAGCGCAGATTCGCTGATCTTCACAGCTTGGGGGCACCCTGCAGCAGGAGCATCTTCGCTGTCCTGGAGGAGGCGCAGGATCCTGAGCTGTGTCCAATCGGAGCCCTGGCATCTGGGGCCTGTGTTGCTGGAATTGTGCTCCCAGGGCCACGACTCCTGAAGGCAGCAGGGTACAGACCCCTCCTTCTGGAGCCCCTGCCTGACTGACCGGCTTCTTCCCAAGGCCCCACCAGCTGCACATTCCAGCCCTTTACTGAGATCAGGGCACAGTCTGTGGCGCGCTTTACCTCAGGGCACACTTCCTCTATTAGTGACCTGGGAAACTGGAGGCTCCACTGCCCCTCTTGCGATTCTGCTCAGTTTCCTTGCTAAGTGCCATTCAGTCCCTCCAGGAGTAATCAGGTGAGGATTTTTTTAAAGTTCCTGCTTCTTGAGGGCTGGGCTTTCCTGTCCTGGAGGCTTTCGCTGGGCCTTAGCCCGGGTCCTCCCAGGGCCCTTTACCCACTTGATTCTTTTTTATTTTTTTCCACTTTCCTACCTCGTTAGAAGCAAAAATCCTTCTCTCTTTAAATCTCAGGTTGAATTCATAGGTTTTCAAGATGGTTTCAAAGTAATCTATGTAAGTTGGTGGGGCCAAGTGAGGTGAGGACCCCTACTCCTCCGCCATCTTCTCTAATACCAGGTTTGGACTTTATATTGCAAACAGAGAGGGGTCATTATGGGGTTTCAGGCCTGGGAGTGACAGATTAGATTTGGATTGGACTTAGTGGAGAAATGTGGATGGGGGATGGAGTGGCTGGAGGCACAGAAGCCAAGAATGCTTCTGTGGCAGCAATTTCAGCCAGATGTGATGTGGCCCTTGATTGCACTTGGAAGACGAGCCAAAAGGAAGAGTCCTTTTCAGCAGCTAAGGGAATAGGGGACACAAGAAGCATCTCAGCTGAGACCTCCTGAGAGTCTTTCTGGGGGTGCAGGGTGGTCATGTGGGGTAGCAAAAGGCTCTGGGGCTGCCAGCTTGAAGTATTCACATGATACAGGCCTGGCAGGCAAAGTGCTTAAATATTTATTACAAACAGAAATTGATGTTGGAGAACTAAATTCTCAAAAAGGAAATTGAAAGGAAAGGGAGGGTGGGCCTCTGAATTCCAATTTGTAGGGCCCGGCCTCTGCATGTTTCATCAACTACTTTGAGTGTGGTGGGACCAGATGTTCAGGATGAGAAGAGGTCCAGCTATTCACACTCCAATGCTCTACTTGGGAGCAGCTTATTATTCAGGGGCTGCATGAGGAAGGTCAGATGCAAAAATGCTTGAAAAAAGGAAGAGTGAATGAAATAGTGATGGACAGGGGGAGGACTTGTGTCAAGCTGCTGAAGGAATAATAGATATGAGAAGTGAGTTGAGAATTGAACATTAGAAAAAGGCAATGGAGTGTTTGGAAAGAGCATTGCCTATGAAATCAGCTAAGCCTTTATCCTTTTACTAGCCCTAAGAACTTGAGAAAATGTCTTAATGTCTCTGTGCTCAGTGAAGTACAAATAGTATAATCTAGAGCCATCATTATCATCATTATCATCATCACCATCATCACCACCATCACCTTCATCACTACCATCATATTTTCATTATCATCATCATCATCACCACCACCACCGTTATCATCACCATCACGATTGTTATTACCATCATCACTACCATCATCACCTCACCATCCTCACTATCATTACCACATCATCATCACTATCATCATTACCATCAAGATCACCATAATTATAACCACTATCATCACTGTCATCACCATCACAATCACCATCATCATCATCACTGTCACCATCATCATCATTATCACCACCCTTGTGATTATCATTGTGATTATTGCAATTATCATCATCATTATTATCATTTTGATCACATAATATGATCTATTTTTCAAAACAATGGTATCATTATAGAGTATTATCTATCTGTCCCCTTGCACAGTTGAAGAACCTGATATAGCTCTTAAGACATGGGGCATCATGTATGTGAGACAGATTGAGAATCCTTGCCTTGAGAGATATTTGGGACAAAAATGGTAGCTGTGTCTGCGGTGGACAAAAGAATGTATTTTGGGCATAGTCTTTATGGCCCCGAGGGGCCAGGTGCTGAGCTTCAAGACTCAGAGAGAAGATGTTAGGCCCAGCCTACCATGACAGTTATGTTCCTGTCTGTCTGAAGTAGAGGCAATGCCAGCGCTGTCTGGGACATAAGTGAAAGATGCATTCATTCATTTGTTTTGTGCTCATTCATTCCATCCAAATTTTTTGAAGCCCACTTCTTGGAGGGCACTATGCAGGTCAATGTGGGGGCCTAAAGATGGCTGCTACCTCCCTGCTGCCCAGTCCCCCAGGAAGGAGGCCTGTGTTCCCTCCCCTTGCATCAGAGCTGGCACGGGGCTGCTTTGACCAGCAGAGAGTGAAGGCAAGAAGGCCCAACCATGCAGAAAGCTTAGAGAAGGCTTGTATAGGGAGAAGGGGCCTGTTGCCTGGGGCCGGGGGGGGGTCCCACTGGAGCATGCTGCTCCATAGCCCAGTGTGAGGGCCAGGTCCCAGAGGACAGGTGCCTGGGTGAATTTTCCAAAGGAAGCCCTCCCACTTTCCCTTCCTCACCCCTGCACAGTTATGGGACCCTGAAAAATATTCCTTGTTTTGGTTTGCATTCCCAATTTCTGACTAGAAATTTGTAAGATATGAAAAGGTATAAAGAAAAAGTAGAAACCATCTGTAATTCTCCCACTCAGAAATAACTCTTATTATAGCCTGATAATTTCCTTCTTACTCTTCAAGAATCATTCTTTTGAGATAAAGACTGTAGGCTCCCCAAGAGCAGAGAACAGGAATTCCCACATGCTTGGGAAAAGTGCTGATCCCAGTGGCCTTGTGGGCTGTACAGTGCACTTACCGACCCCTCTGTGCCTCAGTTTATTCCTCTGAAATGGGGATAATAGGAGTCATTACTTTATAGGCTGTCTTTGAAGCATTCATCATCCTGCTAAAATTGAGCTGGGGTCACAGGGAACGCTGTGAGCATTGGTACTTGTATGACTCTGCTGAGAGCCGATGTCTACCAGGCCCTCATGGAGGTCAGTGCACAGTGCCCCTTCTCTGGAACTGGGAGTGCCATACCTCGGCCCCAGGAGAGGCACATGGCCAAAGACTGAATGCCCCGGGGGAGTCCCACACTTCCAAGCAGTCTGCGCTTGAGGTCTTGCCCCCCATCAGGGTGAGACTGACTTTATCTGAGGTCACCTTGAGTTGGCCTTTGAGCTTCCCGGAAAACTCACCTAAGACATTTTATTTTGACATCCATATACATCTGAGCTCTGCTTCTAGGAGATACAACCCAAGACAGTCGTATTAGCTTCTTGTGTCTGCTCTAACAAATTACGACATACTTGAAACGACTGAAAACAAAACAGACTTAGTAGTTTACAGTTCTGCAGGTCAGATGCCTGCCATCAGCTTCACTGGTTTTTAAGGCATCACTACAGCTGGGGTCCTAGTGGAGGCTCCAGGAAAGAATCCCTTCCCTCGCATTTTCCAGTGTCCACAGGCCACCACTCTTAAGCTTGTGACCCTTCTTCCATCTTCACTGCTCATCCTCCAACCTCTGCTTCTGTCACCAAGTCTCTGATTCTTCCCATGGTTTCATTAGGCTCCATCTACAATCTGAATAATCTCCCATCTCAAGGTTCTTAACTTCATCATACCTGTACAGTCCCTTCTGCCACGGGAGGTAACATTCTTGGGTTCTAGAGATAAAAACAAGGACATCTTTCAGAGTCTTTGCTCACTGGCCTCCAGCAACAGTTGTTACTATCAAAGGTCTCCTTCCTGGCTGTGTGGATAAGGGCACTGCAGGAGCCAGGGAAGGGCAGAGGCCAATGCCTTAACGCAGGGGTCCAGGGCAAGCTTTGAGCTGTACTGTATGCTCTTCCTCCTCCGCACCAAACATGAAACAAGTTCCTCCCTGCACCAACCCTCCAGCGGCTCTTATCCCTCGCGGAAAACCCCAGGCCTTGCTCATGCCTGCTTTTGCCCCACTGGTCACTTGCAGTTCCCTGAACATTCCAATCACACCTCTGCCCAGGTCTTGGTACACACTATTCCCTCTGCCAGACACTCATCCCCAGACTTCTGCACTTCTTTCAAGTGTTGGCTCAAGATTATGTGATGGACGCGTCCTCTCTGACTAACCTCTTTGACCTGGCCCCACCCTCACTTGTACTCTGCTTTGTTTTTCTTCTTGACACTTTGGTGCAGCTGACTAGGTTTATTTGGTTATTTGTTTTGCTTCTGTCATCCTAGAATAGAAACTGCTGAGGTCAGGGACTTTGCAACTCTGGTGCCTAAAACACTATAAATCTAGGTAAATAACAAATGAATGAGTGAATGAGTGAATGCATGAATGAATGAATGTCAGATGCCTTGGAGAAAATTCTGGTTTGGGATTCCTGCTTCAAATCATCTGGTTGCCTCTCTGCTCCCTGGAGCTCACAGCTTACTGGGAAAGGTGCCATGTGCCCCCTCCTGGAATTGATCCCAATGTGCTTGGGGAAGGGGATGGTGTCTGCCCACCCAGGAAGAAGAAATGACTCTTTTTAAAACCAGGTGGCATCAGCACCTCTACTGTGAGACTCCTGGGGCCTGCAGACATTATATGCTTCTCAATGACCTTGGACCTGAAGGGAAAAACACACTCTGCAAATATGCTCTCACAGACTTAAAGTCTACATTTAAATGAGCTCATGGGAACTGACACTGCCATTAGTCTGTAATTTGTTTCTCAAAATTCTTCTATTTTAAGAAATTAATCAGGAGGAGAAGAGGATGAGAAACAAAAGGGAGGGCAGGGCTGGGAGGGAATTTCTGTCCCAAAGGCAGACAGAGTCAGGGGTGGGCGGTGTAGGCGGTGTGGGGGAGGAGTGGGGGGAGAGGGAGGGGAGTTGGGAGGTGAGAGATTGTTGAAGTCCATGATTTCTGGTCTTTTCCTCCCCATGCTTGCTGTGGATATTTCTAGCTGGGAATATCATTACCGCTAGTACTGCGTGGAGGCCACGGTGTCCATGAGGCTCTCACTGGCACTCACTGCACACAGGGACCAGCCTAACCTGTGCAGCACGAGGAGGCTTGGCAGAGCCCACTCCCTAGCAAATATGAGAGGAGCTTCTCACACTCCTGCTGCCCCCTGGTCATGTGGCAATGCTCCTGGAGGGCTGGTTGGGCCCTCCAAACAGAGGGCAGAGGGTCCTCAGATGAGCCGGGGTCAGGCTTTTCTGGTGGATATGTACACCCTCAGGTGTGAGCAGCTACTAGTTCTTGACAGCTCCCACATTTGGCCCTGGAAACTGATCCATTGGCTTCAATTGACCTTAGGCTCATTTCCATTACAAAGAGTCACCAGGGTGAGTGGTAGCAGGTGCTTACTTGTGGATGGGTGGTACATCACTGCTGAAGGAGGAGGGACTGAGCCCTTAGTTGGTATATTTGGGTTGAATGCTGTTTGGGCTAAGAATATAGTAAGTGCAAAGGCCCTGAGGAGATAAGTTCCCGGCTTGTTTGAGGAGCAGCAAGGAACCCAGAGTGGAGTGAAGTTGGGAGAGAAGGATGTGGATGTAGTCAGAGGCCTGAATAGGATGCAACAGATGGGGCCTTGCAGAAAACTGTGGGGACTTTGCCATCACTTTGAGACAGCGGCAATGGAGCTCAGAGTGAGGAGGGCCTGGCCTGACCTACCCTGTGGAAAGATCCCTCTGGTGATGTGCTGGGGGAAGACTTGTCAGGGGCCGGGGTTGGGGGAAGTACAGCTATATGTTAGGAGGCAGGAGATGAGGATGAGCTTGGACCACGATGTCAGCAGGCAGGGCAGGCTCAGAGAGGTGACTGGATCCAGGTTTATGTTGTTGGAAAGGCGGAGCCTGGGCTTTGTTGCTGTGGGATGAGGAGTGGGAGAGGAAAGTGTTAGCCACAGCTAATGGCAGTTGTGTCAGAGGTGAATTGAGAGGGGGGTGTAGAGGACAATGGTGTATAATGGGGTGGGTGTGTGCATTCCTGGGCTGTTCAAGCGGGCTGTCATAGCAGGTGAGGCCTGCCCAAGTTGACAGAGTCAGGGAGAAAGAAGGATGAGTTTACCCTAGGGGACTGTGTGCAGGCACCTGTTTCTGGTTCCCTTCTTGGTGACCCAGCTGCCCAGGGCCTCTTGACTGAGCAGCTCTGAGCCTCACTTGCTGAGGGGTCAGGCTGCTCGAAGCTCTGAGACTTGGAATCACTTAGAATCACTGGATTTCCCATTACCTCCATCAGGGCTCTCTGCAGCCCAAGCCTTGGTGGTGGTAACTCTGCTCATAAACAGGGCCCCCACACTGTGCTCAGGGGAGCTGGAACACAGGCTCCCTCATCCCTGAGGGCCCCAGCCCTCCAGTCAGCTCTACCTTCACTCATATTGCCCAGACCCATGGTGTGCTATGTTCAGCTCTGGGCAGGTCTAGAAGTGAGTTTTACACTGAGGACAAACACAGGCTTTGACTCTGCTACTGGCATGTAGGAGCGTGTCCTCTTGCTCTGTGGCCAGTCTGGACCCTCTGTAGCATTGAGGTCACAGGGACCCTTCTTCACCCCTGACTGCTCAGATCAATCTGGGCCTTAGTTTGTCTTAGATTTGCACCACATATTACTTCTAAGGTTTTTCCCTTGAAGCTTTGGGTTGCTTTTTCATTGTTATTGTTGCTATCATTTTTTAGTTTTTGTGTATCTTTGTTTTACCTCAAGACTTAAAAGCTTTTCAGTGTTTCTCTAAAGGCCCCTCTTGTGCCCTTCTCCCCTCAGCCTTGTGGTCCTGGGGGCTTGTCCTGTCCTGCAGCTCAGTGGTCCTCCTGAGTCACCTCCATCTTTCTTTTAGATTGGATGCAGTATTATCTGGTCCTTGTCTTCATATTTCCTGGTTTCACTCTCACTTTGTTGGACTCTATTATGAATAACTTCCTAAAAACATGGGTTTTATATAGAGTTTTATATCGAGTTAAATTTTTTAATTATTGCATTTCTAAAAAGATTTTGCTTTCACATTTTCTGATAATTTGGCTAGGTGAAGAATTGTACACCTGTACAAAGCATTTCTGCTTAGATCTTTGCAGAAACCCTCCATTGCCGTCTGGAAATCATGATGTCTGATGTTATTGGAATAGTTGGAATGTTTATGGGTGATAAACATTGTCTTGAGCAGCTCTAAGCCTCACTTGCTAAAGAGTCAGGACAAAAAAGCAAAACATTGATAATGTTTTGTCTTTTTGTCTTTTGCTCAAAAGACTAAAAGAATTCTTTTGTCCTTTGACTCCAACAAATTTTCCTCTTAATTTTAGATAACTTCCCCCCCTTCATTTTCTTCTGCCCTTTTCAAACTTATACTGGTCAGTTGTTGGAGCTTCTGGATTGATTCCCTATATGATTGATCATTATTTCTAGTGTTTCCTTCTATACTGTAGATAATATTTTTGTTTTTGTCTTTCTACTAAATTGTTCATTTTGGCAATGTGCATAGTAGTCATGAGAATTTTCTTGTTCTCTGATTTTTAATTTATTTTTATTATTTTTTAAAGATTTATTTATCTATTTCTAGATAAGAGGGAGGGAGAGAGAGAGAGTGCTAGCAGGGAGAAGGGAAGAGAGAGAGACAGAAAGAGAGAGAGAGAGAGAGAGAGAGAATCTCAAGCAGACTCCCCTCTGAGTGTAGGGCCTGATGTGAGGCTCCATCTCAGAACCCTGAGATCATGACCTGAGCCAAAATCAAGAGTCAGATGCTTAACCAATTGAACCATCCAGGTGCCCCCAATTTTTGATTTTTTATGATAGCCTGTTCTGTGGATGCCTTCCTTATCACATCCAATTTCTCCAGAACACTAATTGGGTATCTCTTCCTAAAGTTATTTATGGAAATTTGCTTACTGAGTGATAACTGTTTTGTTTGGGACTGCCCCTCCTCTTTACTATATATATCTTTACTACTCCCCTTTCTTTTCTATGCTTTCTTCATGAGTTATGGTCCTGGGACCATTCATGTTTGAGAACCAGGCACACAGGCTGCCTGGAAGCTGAGTTTTGGGAACTGCAAGCCCATGGTCAGAAATCCCTTTAGATGACATTGGCCATTATTTGGGGACATGTTCAAGACATAAAGGCTGTTGTCGGGTGCTAGCCTGCCCCCTTGGTTCTCAGCAGCATGTGACACAGCTGGCCACTCCCAGGTCACTGTCCTCTTGGCTCTTTGCCTACCTCCAAGGCCACTTTTACTATCTGCTCTCCTGGCCTCTCTTCATCTTCCTGACCCAGAAGTGTTGGAGGCCCTGGGACTACATCCTGGTTCTTTTGTCTCTTCCATCTTTACTCACTCTCTACAGGGTCTCATTCAAGTTCATGGTTTTGAGAAATAGATACATGCTGATACCTCTGAAGTATTATTTGGAATTCTTTGGAATTCTTCACAGAGCCTCATGTGCCCCATCCTGTTCAGAGCCTCTGAGCACATCCCCTATCTTCCTCTTCCTTGACCTCATTCTGCTCTGGATTCTTTACTCCTTCTCAAGTAAGTCAGGAGCATGTCCCCTCAGGGCCTTTGCATTTGCTATTCTTAGCCCAAACAGCACTCAACCCAAATATATCACTCAGGGCTCATTCCCTACCTCCTTCAGCAGGAGTGAGGTATGTATCACCCACCCATAAGAAAGTACCCTGGTGACTCTTTGTAATGGAAATGATCCTAAGGTTAATTGAAATCAGTGGATCAGTTTCCAGTGCAAAATACGGGAGCTGTCAGGAACTAGCACCCTGACTGTATCTCCCCTTGCTCCCACTATAGAGGCAGAGCTGGGAGGAGAAAGGGGGCTATACTGGCTGGTCCTGGGCCATGCAAAGGAGGCCCTATGGATGTAGATGGGAAATGGGCAGAATGTTGATTTGCATAAGCAAATGGGAAGATTGGTTTTAGTTTTCTCCTGAAGGGAAAGAGGTGGTGGAGAGTCTGGAGGGAAAAGTCTTAGCATGGCATGGCCTAACCAAAGACAACATTTCAGTCCAGGAATGTGTACTGTGCCATGGCAAGAGGTTTGTGAGCAATCATGGGGGATATTCCTGTATTCCCTTTCAGTCATGGCCAGGTGATGATTATAAACAGCAACATAACTCAGAAATAAGAGAAAAGAATTCAGTGGGAGGAGGCAGACCAAGCTTCTGAGGGCTAGGAATCTGAAAACCCCTTAGAATTTCCCAGGAATACTGAGGAGGCTTTAGATATTCAATGGAGTCTGTCTTCCATAGACAGAAGCATCAGGGAGATCTCAGCTGATGTGGCAGCAGTGTCCCACCTCCAGCAAATGTCCAGCCCTTGGTTCCAAGGTTCTGGGAATATGTTATTTCCTGTGGGAAAGGCACTTTGTAGGTGTGATTTAGTTAAGGCTCTTGAGATGGGGCGATTGTCCTGGATTATCCAGTTTCATCAAATCTAAGTCCTTTAAAAAGTAGGAAAGGAAGATGGAGGAGGAAGGTCAGCAAGATACAACATTAAAAGGACAGGGCTTGCCCTTGATGGTTTGATACGGGAAGGGGGCTGTGAGCTGAAGGCTGTGGGCAGCCTCTAGAAGTTTGCAGCCAGCAAGAAAATGGGGACCTCAGTCCTACAACCACAAGGAAACTGATGCTCCCTTGGTTAATTGCCAGTAAGAAAACTGCCTTACCAATACCTTGATTTCTGTGCAGTGGACTTCTGATCTTCAGAACTAGAAGATAATGAATTTCTGTTGTCTTAGGCTACTGAAGTTGTGGTAATTTGTTCCAGTTGTGTGCAGTAAAGGATTAGCTCTGTAGGCCAGGGTTGTTTAGGACTAGTCCTTCCCAGCTCCTGGGGCATAACTTCTGAGCTCTTAGAATATCCTGCTGGATAAAAGGGTCTTTGTATATCTGAGTGAGGCTTTGGGCAATGCCAGACAGTTCATGCAAACAATGTGATTTAAGGCTGTCTCAGTCTGCTCAGGCTGCTATAACAAAGAATCAGGGCTGGGCAGCTTGAACAAAAGAAAGTTGTTATTTCATATTCTGGAGGCAAGATCAAGGTATTGGCAGGTGTAGTTTCTCCTGAGGCCTCTCTCCTTGACATGCAGATGGGCACCTTCTTGCTGTGTCTTCACAGTCTTTCTTTTGTATTTACATTTCCCTTGGTGTCTCTGTGTGCCCCAATTTTCTTTTATAAGAACACTGGTCAGATTGAATGAGGGCCACCCTAATGGCCTCATTGAACTTAATCACATCTTTATTTTTATTTTTTTAATTTCTAAAAGATTTTATTTATTTATTCATGAGACAGAGAGGGAGAGGCAGAGACATAGGCAGAGGGAGAAACAGGTTCCCTGCAAGGAGCCCGATGTGGGACTCAGTCCTAGGATGCCAAGATCATGCTGTAAGCCAAAAAGCAGATGCTCAACCAGTAGGCTACCCAGGTGTCCCTTAATCACATCTTTAAAGTCTCCATATCCAAATATAGTCACATGCCAAGGTGCTGGGGGTCAGGGTTTCAGCATAAAAAATTTGGGGTGGGGGTAGAATGCAATTCATCCCAAACAATGATGAGTGCTTGGGAAATCCCTCGGTGGCTCAGTGGGTTTAGCTCCTGCCTTTGGCCCAGGATCCTAGAGTCTGGGGATCGATCCCTGCATGGGACCTGCTTCTCCCTCTGCCTGTGTCTCTGCCTCTCTCTCTCTCTCTCTCTCTCTCTCTTTCTCTGTGTCTGTCATGAATAAATAAATAAATAAATCTTTAAAAAAAAACAACAAAACAACGAGGAGTGCTTGTTTTTCTTTACCTAGGCCCTGAGGCACACTGTGTATAGTTTGGCTGCTGGGTGGCTGGAGACTGAGTCATTATGGTCATTCACATGGGCTCTCCACGCCTGTGTGACTGACCCCCAGAAAACACTATGGATCGCCACACTGCAGACATGTAGTCACATATCCTTGCTGGGAGACCTAAGTACTGTCCATGTGACCCCACTGGGAGGGAACACTAACTGCTCTCTCCTGAGCCACCTGTGTGCCTTTTCCCTTTGCTGCTTTCATCCTATCACTGCAACACACCATAACTATGAGTACAAAACTGTGAGTTTTGTGAGTCTTATTGACTTGTCAACTTAGAGATGTCCTGGGAACCTCTCAGTAGTAGAAGCAATAGAAAACTAATACATTTTAATAACAAAGGCAGGTTGTGAAATGAATCAAGCTGCAGTGGTAACACTACTTAATCAGTTAAAATGTTACCTTCCCCAGAGGCCTCTGTGTGTGAGTAGGGGTCTAGGCCTTCATTGGCTTGAATGAATGAATGGTGGTGTAAAGCGGTTCTGGTCATTTAGCAGAGTTGGTAGGGATTTCCCTCCTGGTGGAAGCCACTGTCATACCTCCCATGACCAGCTAGATTCCTGCTGTATGTTTTTCTTGTAAGGAAATATGTTCTAAAAAGAATCTTAATCTGATTCTGTGAGAAGGGCCTGAAACTCCCTTCCTGAGGAGTCTTGAAGCTGAATGGCCAATGGCATCAAGATTGTGGCTGTCCTGCCAGCATCAGGGATGCTTGGGAAGAGAATCAGTGTCTGTAGTACTGATCCCCACTGTCTCTTTGCAGTTCCTGGGAACAGTGGCAACATCACTTTCCTGCTAGTTCTGTCAGGCCTGGTGGGTGAACTGTGTGTGAGCTGAGATGTTTCTCTGCCATGGGCTCATGAGTATTGAAGGCTTCCACCTGGGAGACTACACAGCACAACTGCCCTGCTGCTCCTCAGCCATCTGCATTTTGTAGCATCTACCTCTTTTGCTCCCTGTGCCTTTTCTCTCCTCCCTTCTAGTTGGCTTATGGAGGCCCCTTTGCTCTGCTATGCCTGGAAGCGGTAGCTCTGAATCACTCCTGATCGCAGATATTCTCAGGTTTGCCACACATCATGCAGCCTGGATGTTAAAAAAAAAATCAAGTTAAAGTGAGCATGCCACAGAGTCATGGGATAACAAAACAAACAGGACTTTGCAGATATCTGTATGTAGGCAAAGGGACACTGAGCAGGACAATAGAGCTTGAGAAGTTAACAATGTGGGACAGTTCACAGAAGGAGTGCTGCCTTCACAGACCTTCCCAAAAGTAGTGCTGAGGGCTAGGAATGTGTGAGGAGGGAGTGGGGGGAATGTGGGAGCATCTCCCCAGGAAGGAGGGTCAAAGATCCAGTGTGTGAAAATGTGCTGCTCATTAGGAACACACAGCCTGGCCGACCACACAGTCAGCTGCTCTCCTTGGAGACAGAGGGATAGTCTGTGCCATGCCATGTACTGTCCCCAGTGGGCCCTCAGCTCTGCTGAATAGATTCCTTCCAGCTGGGTAGCCTGCCCCAGGAGGCTACACTGACCTTGAGGTCCTGGAAGATTTCTGCTCCTATGGCAGGACCTCTTGGTCTGCTGTTTTTCTCCTGTGTTCCCCCAACTTCTTTGATTCTCAGGAAGAGAAGGAAACAAGCAAGCATTGAGTGACAGGCCCTGCAAGGGTGACTTGGCACAAGGGTCCTTTCTGATCTCAGCAATGTGGTGACATCACCATGGTACTGATAAGCTGCTGAGGATCAAAGAGTATTAGGGGAACCCAGCCAGAGTGGGCTTGTTTTGTCTGCTCCAAAGTGCCTTCCTGAATGTTCTGGCGCCTAAGAGGCCCCTGCTGTCCCCTTTGGGGTCTGGGAGCTGAGGTAGTCAGGCTGCTGCAGAGATTTTCCCTCCCCTGGAGGGAAAGAGCTGCCTGCCTGGGGGAACTGGAGTTGTACACCTCTCTGCCCTCCTCCCCTGTGGCCTTCCTGGGACTCCTTTGGGAGGAGCCCTCCCTATGCAAGCAGTGTAGTGTTTCCCTGGGCCCATGAGCTGAGCTTCCCTTCTTACTCTGGAGCAGTAGGTTTGTAGCTATAAGACTCTCTAGGCTCAGGTCGCTGGTACTGGCCCTGCCTAGAAGGGGCCTAGTCTAGCCCCTGCTGCCCTTCTAGTACTTCCTGCTCTCTTCCCCAGAACTTCCCTGCTCTTCTACCTGTGGAGGCTGAGAAAATTAAGGCTATTCCACCTAAAGTTCAGTGTTAGCACAAGTACAGCAATCTCAGGCCCCTGTGAATAAGAGCTGAACTTTACCTTACTTCAATTGGGGCGGGGGGGAGGGGCAGCTTAACGCCCTAGAAAGCCCATATTAGAATGAGAACAGCTCAATATCAGTGGCAGGAAGCCCCGTATTAGAATGAGAACAGAGCTCAATGCCTTTGAAAGCCCCATATCAGAATGTAAACAGAACTTAAGGAATTGCTCCAGCCCTTCTGGAGGTCCCTTAGACCAGCCCTTAAAACTAAGCTGAAACCCACCTCGGGGTTCAAGTCCCTGCTCCGCTGTGTCAGGTATACTTGGACCCAAGCTCGAGCTTATTAATAAACCCTTGTGTACTTGCATCCGTATCGGCTCCTTGGTGGTTTCTCGGATTCGCAATCTTGGGCACAACACTACCCAGCCACCATCTCTAGAAAATTAGCCAGGTGTCCCAGGAAGGAACCCCAGCATGCCACCCTCTGTGGACCCATCTGACCTTCCTACATTCCTTCTCAGGTATAGTTCTTCCAGGCCTGGGCCCATGGCTCTTCTGATGTAAGTGGCCTTTCTCTCACCTATGAACCTGGGCCCAGTTACCCATGCTGTATAACTAGCTTCCAACTTTAGTGGCATATGACCCCCATTAGTTATGTTCACAATTTTATGGATAGCACACAGTGGGGATGGCCTGTCTCTGTTCCATGATGGCTGGGGCTGGTTGAGGGGACTTGAAGATGGGAGCTGAAGTTACTGAAGAGCAGTTGCTCACATAGCTGGTAGGTGATGCAGCTGTTAGCTCAGGCCCGAGCTGGGGCTGCTGGTTGCAATGTGCATATGGCGACTCATGTGGTTTGCCTGGGATTCCTCACAACATGGTGCTCAGGTTCCATCTGGCTCCGGGTGGAAGAGGTGTTGCCTTTATGACCTATCTTGAGGTCATAAGAGGTTGTAGCAACATTTTTATTTATTTTATTTTATTTTTTTATAATAAATTTTATTTTATTTATTTTATAATAAATTTATTTTTTATTGGTGTTCAATTTACCAACATACAGAATAACACCCAGTGCTCATCCCGTCAACTGCCCCCCTCAGTGCCCGTCACCCATTCACCCCCAACCCCCACCCTCCTCCCCTTCCATCATCCCTAGTTCATTTCCCAGAGTTAGGAGTCTTTATGTTCTGTCTCCCTTTCTGATATTTCCCACGCATTTCTTCTCCCTTCCCTTCTATTCCCTTTCACTATTATTTATATTCCCCAAATGAATGAGAACATACACTGTTTGTCCTTCTCCGATTGACTTACTTCACTCAGCATAATACCCTCCAGTTCAATCCACATTGAAGCAAATGGTGGGTATTTGTCGTTTCTAATGGCTGAGGAATATTCCATTGTATACATAGACCACATCTTCTTTATCCATTCATCTTTCAATGGACACCAAAGATCCTTCCACAGTTTGGCTATTGTGGACATTGCTGCTAGAAACATCGGGGTGCAGGTGTCCCGGTGTTTCATTGCATCTGTATCTTTGGGGTAAATCCCCAGCAGTGCGATTGCTGGGTCGTAGGGCAGGTCTATTTTTAACTCTTTGAGGAACCTCCACACAGTTTTCCAGAGTGGCTGCACCAGTTCACATTCCCACCAACAGTGTAGGAGGGTTCCCTTTTCTCCGCATCCTCTCCAACATTTGTGGTTTCCTGCCTTGTTAATTTTCCCCATTCTCACTGGTGTCAGGTGGTATCTCATTGTGGGTTTGATTTGTATTTCCCTGATGGCAAGTGATGCAGAGCATTTTCTCATGTGCATGTTGGCCATGTCTATGTCTTCCTCTGTGAGATTTCTCTTCATGTCTTTTGCCCATTTCATGATTGGATTGTTTGTTTCTTTGGTGTTGAGTTTAAGAAGTTCTTTATAGATCTTGGAAACTAGCCCTTTATCTGATACGTCATTTGCAAATATCTTCTCCCATTCTGTAGGTTGTCTTTGAGTTTTGTTGACTGTATCCTTTGCTGTGCAAAAGATTCTTACCTTGATGAAGTCCCAATAGATCATTTTTGCTTTTGTTTCTTTTGCCTTCGTGGATGTATCTTGCAAGAAGTTACTGTGGCCGAGTTCAAAAAGGGTGTTGCCTGTGTTCTCCTCTAGGATTTTGATGGAATCTTGTCTCACATTTAGATCTTTCATCCATTTTGAGTTTATCTTTGTGTCTGGTGGAAGAGAGTGGTCTAGTTTCATTCTTCTGCATGTGGATGTCCAAATTTCCTAGCACCATCTATTGAGGAGACTGTCTTTCTTCCAGTGGATAGTCTTTCCTCCTTTATTGAATATTAGTTGACCATAAAGTTCAGGGTCCACTTCTGGGTTCTCTATTCTGTTCCATTGAACTATGTGTCTGTTTTTGTGCCAGTACCACACTGTCTTGATGACCACAGCTTTGTAGTACAACCTGATATCTGGCATTGTGATGCCCCCAGCTATGGTTTTCTTTTTTAAAATTCCCCTGGCTATTCGGGGTCCTTTCTGATTCCACACAAATCTTAAAACAATTTGTTCTAACTCTCTGAAGAAAGTCCATGGTATTTTGATAGGGATTGCATTAAATGTGTAAATTGCCCTGGGTAGCATTGACATTTTCACAATATTAATTCTGCCAATCCATGAGCATGGAATATTTTTCCATCTATTTGTGTCTTCCTCAATTTCTTTCAGAAGTGTTCTATAGTTTTTAGGGTATAGATCCTTTACCTTTTTGGTGAGGTTTATTCCTAGGTATCTTATGCTTTTGGGTGCAATTGTAAATGGGATTGACTCCTTAATTTCTCTTTCTTCAGTCTCATTGTTAGTGTATAGAAATGCCATTGATTTCTGGGCATTGATTTTGTATCCTGCCACGCTACCAAATTGCTGTTTGAGTTCTAGCAATCTTGGAGTGGAGGCTTCTGGGTTTTCTATGTAGAGTATCATGTCATCGGCGAAGAGGGAGAGTGACTTCTTCTTTGCCAATTTGAATGGCTTTAATGTATTTTTGTTGTCTGATTGCTGAGGCTAGGACATCTAGTACTATGTTGAATAGCAGTGGTGAGAGTGGACATCCCTGTCTTGTTCCTGATCTTAGGGGAAAGGCTCCCAGTGCTTCCCCATTGAGAATGATATTTGCTGTGGGCTTTTCATAGATGGCTTTTAACATGTTGAGGATGTTCCCTCTATCCCTACACTCTGAAGAGTTTTGATCAGGAATGGATGCTGTATTTTGTCAAATGCTTTCTCTGCATCTAATGAGAGGATCATATGCTTCTTGGTTTTTCTCTTGCTGATATGATGAATCACATTGTTTGACGGGTGTTGAACCAGCCTTGTGTCCTGGGGATAAATCCTACTTGGTCATGGTGAATAATTTTCTTAATGTGTTGTTGGATCCTATTGGCTAGTATCTTGTTGAGAATTTTTGCATCCATGTTCATCGGGGATATTGGTCTGTAATTCTCCTTTTTGGTGGGGTCTTTGGTTTTGGAATTAAGGTGATGCTGGCCTCATAGAACGAATTTGGAAGTACTCCATCTCTTTCTATCTTTCCAATCAGCTTTAGGAGAATGGGTATGGTTTCTTCTTTAAAAGTTTGATAGAATTCCCCTGGGAAGCCATCTGGACCTGGACTCTTGTGTCTTGGAAGGTTTTGATGACTGCTTCAATTTCCTCCCTGGTTATTGGCCTGTTCAGGTTTTCTATTTCTTCCTGTTCCAGTTTGGTAGTTTGTGGCTTTCCAGGAATGCGTCCATTTCTTCTAGATTGCCTAATTTATTGGCATATCGCTGTTCATAATATGTTTTTAAAATCGTTTGTATTTCCTTGGTGTTGGTAGTGATCTCTCCTTTCTCATTCATGATTTTATTAATTTGAGTCTTTTCTCTCTTCTTTTTAATAAGGCTGGCTAATGGTTTATCTATATTATTAATTCTTTCAAAGAACCAACTCCTGGTTTTGTTGATCTGTTCCTCAGTTCTTCTGGTCTATATTTCATTGAGTTCTGCTCAAATCTTTATTAATTCTCTTCTTCTGGGTGTAGGATCTATTTGCTGTTTTTTCTCTAGCTCCTTTATGTGTAAGGTTAGCTTTTGTATTTGAGTTCTTTCCAGTTTTTGAATGGATGCTTGTATTGTGATGTATTTCCCCCTCAGGACTGCATTTGCTGCATCCCAAAGATTTTGAACAGTTGTATCTTCATTCTGATTAGTTTCCATGAATCTTTTGAATTCTTCCTTAATTTCCTGGTTGACCCTTTCCTCTTTTTGCACGATGATCCTTAACCTCCATGTGTTTGAGGTCCTTCCAAACTTCCTGTGATTTAGTTCTAATTTCAAGGCATTATGGCCTTTTGATGGGGTCATTAAGCCCGTTCCCGTTCAGAGTTACTATTGCAAGGTATGAGTTTAGTGTCATCATGATATCTATTCAGTCCTTGTTTTTGTGGATTGTTCCAATGAACTTCTTCTTAAAGGGGAATCTTAAGAGTCCCCCTTAAAATTTCTTGCAGAGCTGGTTTGGAGGTCAGATATTCTTTCAGTTCCTGCCTGTTGTGGAAGCTCTTTATCTCTCCTTCCATTTTGAATGAGAGCCTTGTTGGATAAAGTATTCTTGGTTGCATGTTCTTCTCATTTAGGACCCTGAATACATCCTGCCAGCCCTTTCTGGCCTGCCAGGTCGCTGTGGATAGGTCTGCTGTTACCCTAATGCTCGTCCCCATAAAGGTGAGGGATTTCTTGTCTCTTGCTGCTTTAAGGATCTTCTCTTAATCTTTGGAATTTGCAAGCTTCACTATTAAATGTCGAGGTGTTGGACGGTTTTTATTGATTTTAGGGGGGGATCTCTCTATTTCCTGGATCTGAATGCCTGTTTCCCTTCCCAGATTAGGAAAGTTTTCAGCTAGGATTTGTTCAAACACATATTCTGGCCCTCTGTCCCTTTTGGCGCCCTCGGGAACCCAAATTAAACGTAGGTTTTTCTTCCTCAGGCTGTCGTTTATTTTCCTTAATCTATCTTCATGGTCTTTTAATTGTTTGTCTCTTTTTTCCTCAGTTTCCCTCTTTGCCGTCAACTTGTCTTCTTTGTCACTCACTCATCCTCCCACCTCATTAACCCTCGTCGTAGGACTTCTAGTTTGGATTGCATCTCATTTAACTGATTTTTAATTTCTGCCCGATTTGATGTAAATTCTGCAGTCATGAAGTCTCTTGAGTCCTTTGTGCTTTTTTCTAGAGCCACCAGTAGCTTTATAATAGTGCTTCTGAATTGGCTTTCTGACACTGAATTGTAATCCAGATTTTGTAACTCTGTGGGAGAGAGGACTGTTTCTGATTCTTTCTTTTGAGGTGAGGTTTTCCTTCTGGTCCTTTTGCTCAGTGCAGAGTGGCCAAAAACAAGTTGTATTGGGAAAAGGAGAAAAAGAGAGAGAAAGAAGGAAAGAAAAGAGAAAAAGAAAAAAGAAAAAAAGAAGAAAAAAAGAAAAAATAAAGAGAAGGAAATGAGAAAGAAAAAGGAAGAATGGAAAAAAATGGGTGGGGGAAGGAAACAGAAATCAAAAAGAAAAAAAAAAAAACACTGGGGAGTATCCTCTGGTTCTGTATACTTCAAGTCCCTTGACTTCCTCTGGATCTTGTCCGTCCAGCTGGTCTTCTGGGGGAGGGGCCTGTTGTGCTGATTCTCAGGTGTTAGCACTTGGGGAAGCTGCTCAGCCCCCTGCCTGGTGCAGGGCTCAGAGGGGGTTGTTTACCCTGTGAGGCCCCAGGAGGAACAACCGCAGTGGCGGGGCCAGCTCTGCAGCTCTGGAGTCAGCTCCCGCAGTAGCTCCAGAGCTCTCCGTCTGCAGGGCCTGGAGGCTCCGGGGCGGGGCCACTGATCTGCTCAGCTCGGGGCAGGAGCGTCCTCACTGTCCTGGGCCCTCCCGGCCTCTGCCTGTCCCGGGGGAGGCCGGATCCTGGTCTGTGTCCCGGCGCCCTGTGCTCGGGGGCCTGCGCTGTTGGATTCGATCCCGCCCCGCAGCCCCCTCTGCGGAGCCCCCCTGAGCCCCCCGAGCTGCTCCCGCCCCGCAGCCCCCTCCGCGGAGCCGCCCCCGAGCCCCCCCCGAGCTGCTCCCGCCCCGCAGCCCCCTCCGCGGAGCCTCCCCCGAGCCCCCGAGCTGCTCCGGGTCCCCCGTGCGCGCTGCAGCCCTTAGGGAGCTCGGCGCACTCTCCCGGGGCGCAGGTGCCTGTTAGTGTCCCCGGGAGCCCGAGGGCATCCCCGCCCTCCTGGGTCCTGCTCCACCTCCCTGGAGCCCCTTTCCCCCGGGAAGGTTGGTGCAGCTCCTGCTCCTCCAGGACGGGGCTCTCCTGTCCTGGGGACACTCGCCCCGGCCTCAGCCCGGCTCCTCGCGGGGCCCCTGCCCTTGGAGGCCTTTTGTGTCTTTATTTCTTTTTCCCCGTCTTCCTACCTGATAGAAGCTTGAACTCTTCTCACTGTAACATTCCAGCTGGTCTGTCTTTAAATCTCAGGCCGAATTCGTAGATTTTCAGGATGACTTGAAGGTTATCTAGGTCATTTGGTGGGGACAGGTGACTTGGGGACCCTACTCTTCAGCCTTCTTGCCCCTCCTCCTGTGGCACCATTTTTAAAAACGCAATCTGCCACATTACCTATGGACGAAGTGAGTTCACTTGTTCATTCACTTATTCATTCAACCACTGTGTCACAGCTCCTCCTGTATGCCAGATGCCTGCTAGTTGCTGGGAGAACAGGAAACCCTGCAGACACAGTCTTAGTGACCCTGTAGCATGCACCCTAGTTGGGGGAGGCTGAGAGAAGACAGTGCCTATGTGGACCAGCATTTTCCCCTTATTAGACGTTGTTAAAAATCTGCTAGTTCCAAAAGGCTTTTATCTCACAGGCTGAGTCCTTAACATGATTCTCAGACCATTGAAGCCCCCTACTCATTTTAATACTCCCTAGCTCTGGGGATAGATCTGGTCCATGTGAGTTCTGTGGGGGAGAAGCAGAGCTGGCCCTGGCAAGTGGAAAGGCAGGTGATCCCAGGAAGGGGAGGAGGAGCCAGCAAGTATACTTGTACACTCTGGAAGATGCTGTGGGTACAAGTGGAGTAGCCTTGCTATTAGAAAAAGCAGACTCTGTGTCTCTGTCCCACCACAGGAGGACAGCTCAGCTTGTCTGAAACACATCATGAGGATTATAGAAAGCAATGTGCGCGGGTTAGCCAGGCCTCGGAAATACTCTCTGTAGTTGTGAACTACCTTTGGCAGTTGGGTGAAGCCTAGGGTCTCCTTCTTAAAATAATGGTTTTAAATGCATCAAATAAAACCCATAGGGTATAAAGGAAGCCAATTATATTGAAATACAGTTATTGAATCATTTAAAAGGCAAGTTCGAGTTTTGGTAGCATCTGTGTTTCTCAATGAACATGTAATATAGCAAGAGTAGCAGTTTCAGATTACCATAGTTTCAAAGTAATGATGAGGTAGGTGAAGGATGTTTTGAGATGTCTGTGGCACCTGTTAAATGAGAGGAAAATACCTGTGATTTCTTCAGGTGATAGTCATGGTACTGCTAAATCTTATTGGGATTTGTTGCTCATATTCATCATGGAACAAAGTTCTAATTTTAGTTAAGAGTTTGGTGGGAAAAAAAGATAGATGTTTTCATTCCCGCATTCAGGGCTTCCCTGAAATTCTATCCTTAGATGCCCTGGGTCTAGGTCTCCTGAGAGCCTACCCTGTGCTCCCTGACAGGGGAGCCTGCCTGGTGTTGATGGTGCTCAGTAAATGTTCCAGAACCTTCTCTGCTTCTGTTGCCCTGGGCCCTGCCCATGGTAGGGAATCCCATTCCATAAATCCTTCAATTCAATCTAAGCTCAGGATGGCTAAATTATGCCTCCCAGAGACTGAGTTTCTCCTTGCTCTGAGCAGAGGCTCCTCAGATTACACTGACATTTGGAGCTTGGGTTTCAGCCACATTTTCAAATTTTTCCTTTTATTTGTGTGGAAACCTGAGAAGGCTCTGTGGTCTGATCTCATCATTAATCATTGTGGGACTCCAGTGTTTGCATGCCCGAGTGAGGAATCTGTTCTTTGTTTCTTTTTGCTCCTTGGATTTTCACTTTGCCTCTGAATGAGGGTTGGATGATTCGGTGCTCTATGCTTCTCTGTGCTGTGCCTGCTCTCACTCCACCAGGCTCCTCCTCTCCCCTCCTTTTCTGCTTCCACATCCAGCCCTCCCTCTCCTACTGGAGGGTGGTACACACACACACACACACACACACACACACACACAACAATTTATTTGTTCTTTCCAAGAACTGGTTGGCTTATGGCAAAAGTGCTAATTTGTTGGGGCAAGATTCAATCGCCAGGGAGAATTGCACAATGGAGATAAATGGTTTTATGGAGGTGAATGCTAAAAATTGCTCTGTCTGTACTTTTTCTCTTTCCTTTTCCATCAAAAATTTCAGTGAAGATGAGACTGAAACCAAGATTTCAAAGGCTCTTACGGCTGGATTCTAAAGGGGCTTCTTAACTCCATGTGTTGTGCCCAAGATTGTGAATCCGAGAAGCCACCAAGGGGCCGACACCGATGCAAACACACGAGGGTTGATTTACAAGGTCGAGCTTGGGTCCAAGTACACCCGACACAGCGGAGCAGGGACTTGGACCCCGAGGTGGGTTCCAGCTTAGTTTTATGGGCTGATCTAGAGGTCACCTAGAAGGGGTGGAGGAATTTCTCAAGTTCTGTTTACATTCTGATATGGGGCTTTCAAGGGCATTGAGCTCTGTTCTCATTCTAATAGGGGCTTCCTGCCCTTGGCTTGGGCTCTGCTCTTATTCTAATATGGGGCTTTCTAGGACGTTAAGCTGTAAGCTGTTTTTTTCCTGTAACTGAAGTAAGGTAAAGTTCAGCTCTTATTCACAGGGGCCTGGGATGGCCGTACTTGTGCTAAGGCTGCTTAAAGTGGAATGGCCTTAATTTTCTCGGCCTCCACACATGTCCCCATCTCACCATCTCAGCTATCCTGTCCTGATGAGCAAGTTGTTCACTGCATAGCAGCTGGCCAAGCAGGGGCTAAATTCCAGTTTCTTCTGTTGTCTTTGGCTAAATCTAATCTCTCACTTCCTGGATGCTCTACTTGAGACCTTGAACTCCCCACTAGTAATGCTCACTTTGTCTCAGGGATTTCTGCACATGGTAGTTCAGAGCAAACCAACCCTTCTCTTAGAGAGGGGCAATTCTTCCCTCAGACTTGTCTCTCCAAATACTCATTCCTGTCCCCAGCTCTTTCCCAGACTGATGAAGAGGAAGGGAAGGGGCCTTGTCTTCTTGTTAGTAAAAGCCCAGGGCCCTAAGGAAGCAGTCACATACTTCCAATTTTTGCCTCTTTGTCTGGGGTCTCATTCCATCATAAATAGGAACATATCATGGGGCCTCACTGAGCCTGTCTGGGGTAGGATGCTGACAGGCTTATAGAACCACACACACATACACACACAGACACACACAGACACAATTCTCTAACTGAAGAGTCCTCTGACAATATATCCAGCTCACATTCTGCATTCAGAATCAGTCCCCATACTGAGTCTCCCCCAGGGCAGTGCAGTGGGTGGGCATTCATCACCTCAGCCTCATATTTGCATAACTAAAAGAGCCACCCAGGGTTTTCCTGGAACAAAGGGGCAATTGCACCTAGAGGTTAATTCCAGTCTCCTCTCCAAATGCAGACTGTGCTTAGATCCAAATGTTCATTGTAAGGAGCACCCCTACAGGGACTGCTAGGGACAAAAACAGGGAAGGATCAATACATTTCAGACAGGATCTCCTCTTCTTTCACCATGCTCTTTGGTGAGAAAGAGCTGGAGTCCCAAGTGGCCCTGAGGTCATCCCTTGGTTTCTTTGTAAGGAAAACAAGGTGTACATCCCAAAGGGGCCTCCTTTCATTAGGGGAGCTTGGTTTTGTCCCAGGAAAACAGCATTTTACTGTTACTGGGGCCTGATTTGAGTCCACATTTTGCTGCCCAGAATGAACATGGCCAGGTCATCAGGCACCCACCGTATATGTTCACCTTTGAGGTTGCTCTGTGGAGCATCTGACAGAGAAGTGACAGAGAAGTCTTCCTTAATTATATGGAAGGGAGGGGTTAAGAAGCAATATTCAATTGAGTAAATTTAAAAATCTGATTGACTTTATTCAAGGATTCATGAATCCAGTAGCATCCAACCTAGCAGAAAGGAAGTGATGAGATGACAAAAGGCAAGTTGACACTCCACATATTGCCCCCTCCCCACCCCAGGTGGGAATTGGATATATGTGATATTTCTCAGACCTCCTGACTTCCTAAGAAAAAAGGAAGTAAAAAAGCCAACGGTCAACTGATAAAGATCACAGTCATGAAGGGCATGAAACTCAGTTTGTCACTGTCTTAATGATTTATAAGAAAAGCACAGTCTTAAGAATAGTCAGATCTTCAGAAACCTATAGATTCAATTTCCCGGAGGCCTAATGTCACCTTCCCTCCATAGAGAGCCCTATATAATTAGTCACTCCTTACACTTATAATGCAGCTATTTCTGCCCACTGGTCCTATCCTCATGCTTTAATAAAATCACCTTTTTACACCATAAGATGTCTCAAGAATTCTTTCTTCACCATTGGGATCCACCATCTCTCATCAGGAGGATCCCAGAGGAGTTGCACAAATGGAGGGCTTTTATAGGCAGAAGGAGGTAGGACAAGGAATTTAATAGAAAAGAGTGAATTCTTTCAGGCAAGGGCAGCAGGGTTCCATAGGGTTGATTATGTCACTAGTGCTAACCAGGAAATTCCAGACTGGTTAAGATTACATTCCTGGAAAACCTGAAACCACAATTAGGCTAGGCATTAAGTGTTGGTTTGGGGACATGAGCTTAGCATAAGTGACTCAATTTAGGGCCTATTGCTTTTTTTTTTTTTTTAAAAACAAACAAACAAACAAACAAAAAAACAGAAGAAAGAGAGAAGGAGCAAGCAGATGCAGGTGATGCTCTCTGACTTAGGAGTGTGTCTCTGAGATCTGGCATGGACCTGGAGCCTGGACATAAGCCACTCTGTAGACATGTCACTCATTCATGGAAATAAGACATTTGAGACCTAACCTCCCAGGCAAATGTGGAGATACTCCCAAAAGGAGCAATTCAGGATGACAACAGCAAAGCACTTTTCAAGATCTGTTTGAATTACTGGCCCCTGTCTCAGCTTTTCTGTTCTCTCATGGGTCCAAGTAGGAAGGTGCCATTGGAGGACGCAGCCTTCATGGCAGGAGGGCACCAGCTGTACCCCTGCTCCTAAGTCCAGAATGAGGGCAGAGAAGCCCTCTGACCAGCAACTTGCTTACCTTCCTTGGAATCGTGGGTAATCTGTCCTTGCATCCCTGCTGCAGGAAGGTGTTGGAGTGACTCAAAGGCTAAGGCTGGAATCATCTGGAGACTTCCAGAAGGAGCCATGGAGGACTGAAGGTGTTTCATGTGACTGTACCAAGGGCTTTTAGAGCCTGGTGTAGCCCATCAGGCAGGGCTCCATCTGTTTTTTGGACCAAGCCTGGGAAGCCATGTCCACTGCATCGTATTGACTGCAGCTGAGTCCCTGCCTAACTCCCTAAAGAATTCAAGGCTCTAAATGGGAGGAGTATCCAGGCAACAGTGTAGAGGAGCAGGTATGGTCCACACCTGCAGGTTGTGGCATCACTGGAAAATATACTTGGTGGGCAGCTCTGCTCCATCCCCTTGCTCAGAATGTCCTTCCTTCTGGCTCACCTCGAGTCAGCATTTCTTTTCCATTGCTCAGAAAATCCACATCTGTGATTAAACCTTATTTTCCACCCACTTTGTGTCTCTATCTGAACACCTAAAGTTCTAGAGGAAGCCATGAGCCCACTGGCTCGTCTCACATTGTTTGCAAATCCTGGAAGTGGCTTGGCAATCATGGGATATCTCCCTGTTCCTTCCTACAGGACTTCTCTGTTCTTTTCACCAATCAGAGATGTAAGTAGAACCTCTGCACATAAATTTCCTGTAGGCTGCTCTCCTGAGAAGTCTGTGAAGGCTGCATTAAGGCCTCCTTCTTGCAGAAGGGGAAGATAGGGAAGGGCACCATCTTCCTCCTCATAGAGTTGTCTCCATTGAGTTTGGCATTCAGGCCATCTTACCAGGGAAAGGGCTTGGGACTGCCTAAAAATGAATACTGTGGTGGCAGAACATGCTGCAGGTCAAGGGACCACCATATCAATCTGTTGGCAGCCCCCTGATCTTGCCAAGGAAGGGTGGCACTTCTCTAAACAAACAGCTTAAGATCCTACAACTGAGGACCGGGTCCTCTCCAGGAGTCTGGTTCAGCCACTCTCCAAGACTGTGAAGGGACAGGTGAGCTGGCACCTGTTGCTGCTTTGATCTTTGAGAGTGTTCCTTCTGCATCGCTATTCCAGAAAGGCTGGCCTCCAGCTGCCTGGTCATTACCTTTTGACTGGGAGACACGGCTGCATCTCTTCCTTCACCCACAGGCTTTTCATATCTCTAGGTGCAAAGTGGAGTGACCTGTTTTTGTGGCCAATCCCACCTCTTAAACTTTCATCCCACCAGTAAAAATCTACTTCTAACATACACTCTGCTAACTAACTGTCCTCTGGTGCAGACTTAGTGATGTCTTTGTAATTGTTTCTGTTCCCAATTAGAGTCCCTTTAATGTAATCTAAGCACCCAAGGGTAGAGATTGACTTCTGGCACATGTTATGTAGTACTGTCTCTTCTCAAGTGTTTTAAAGTGCATTACAGTCAATATAAGATATGAGGAGATGGGTGGCTCTAGTTTTACTTTCAGGTTCTGACAAGTGCTCCTGGAAGAGTGCTTATATGTGTGTGTATGCGTGTGCATGCGTGTTTGTGTCTTAGCTATGCATACAGCGGGTGTCCATAATAAGCTGAGTAACCTGGAAGCAATGGCTGAGCTGCCTGGGTAAGCGGATTCACAGGTCTGATGTAGAGGCCTGGTTCTGATGACTTTCTCTGAGCTCCCAGCAAGATGGAGGAAGAGCAGGAGGAAGAGAATAGATGGTGACTCAGTTCCTTCTGAGTAGCAAGAATGTCTTCCCGAGGATCACTGCTCTTCCAAAGCTTCTCTGGTCATCTATGGATAAAAGGGATGCAGGAAGGGGGTATATGATGTGACTTTTCCATGACAAGAAGCCTGAGGACCCACCCACTGCTATGGCAATGCCTTGGTATATCAGTGTAAAAAATCAGGAGGCTGGACTCTGATCCCTCCCAGCTCTGATGTTCTGAGCATATGGTCTGTGGTGGCTGCTATGTGGGTGCTAGAAGATCTGCGTGTGTTGGGAAAATAGACTTCAAAACCAAGAGCATGCATGTAGTTCTGAGTGTTGATGGAAGGCTGAGAGAAGCATACTCCCTTCTGCTCTGTAGCATCTGAGCAATTTCCCTTTTCTGTGGGAACCTGCTCACCTTCTGTTTTTCCAGTGAATACATTTGCAACTTTAATATTGCGATCCTGGGGATTTGCTTGGTTCATTTAACAAAAAAATTTATTGTGATGAGGATTTTTTGCTGTTTGGCTTCCTCATGACAGACACCTGAGTCTGTGCTGTCCTGCAGAGACAACTGGGAAGTGACCTGTATCAAGACCCCCTCTACCGACCCCCCATGAATCATGCCATGACTGAGACATTGCTAATATAATTCCAACCAATGCATTCACTGTAGAGGCCAAGAAAATTAAGGCCATTCCACCTGGACCCATGATTGGGTCCTTCCTTATGTTCCTCTGAGAGAGGGAAATGTGGAGGCTGAGAAAATTGACGCCATTCCACCTTAAGTCCAGCGTTAGCACAAGTACAGCCATCCCAGGCCCCTGTGAATAAGAGCTGAACTTTACCTTACTTCAGTTACAGGAAGAAAACAGCTTACAGCTTGACGTCCTAGAAAGCCCCATATTAGAATAAGAACAGAGCCCAAGCCTAGGGCAGGAAGCCCCTATTAGAATAAGAACAGAGCTCAATGCCCTTGAAAGCCCCACATCAGAATGTAAACAGAACTTGAGAAATTCCTCCAGCCCTTCTGGAGGTCCCCTAGACCAGCCCTTAAAACTAAGCTGAAACCCACCTCGGGGTTCAAGTCCCTGCTCCGCTGTGTCGGGTGTACTTGGACCCAAGCTCGACCCTCATGTGTTTGCATCGGTGTAGGCCCCTTGGTGGTTTCTCGGATTCGCAATCTTGGGCATAACATTCACCTTTTGAGCCTTGACTTTAAAAATGTCCACATGGATATGACAAAAGGTTATTGTGTAACGTTGGTTAGTAGAATATATGCCCCCAGGATCCGATATATTTCTTAACCTCATACAATATAATGGAGGCCAGTATGAATTAACTTGAGACCTAACACACCATAACTCAGTCTGTATTTTATAGCTAAACTCTGGAAATGAACTAATGTCACTTCAGAGCTACAAATTTCCAAATATTTGTGTTATTAGAAATCAGTCTGCTCTTTGAGAGACTGAGAGGAGGGTCATCCTGAGCCTCCCTTTAGAACTTGTTGCATCTGCCAGTCCTTAGATGTGTGAAGGAGCAGTATCAGTTGAATGAAGGAGGCTAGTGTGGCCACACCCTCTGGATGTCTTCCCTAAGGGAGGATTGTCATGTCTTAAACTCTTGGATCAGTTTGCCTATAGACTATGCTTAGATTCTCCTAGGGGCAAACTGAAAGATTCTCCACAAGCAGTGAGGTTCCTTGTAGACTGAAATTGTCTGTTTTCATCTTTGTTTCCAAAACCCTGGCCCCTAGCAAGGGTCTGGCCAAATAGAATCCCTCAACATCCATTGACCACTGGATGTTGAGGGAAGTTTCATAGTTTGCTGGGTCCTGCCCTGCTGCAGAGCTGAAGCATGAGTCTGTGAGTGAGTAGCCTCAAGACAAGAATTACAAAATGGTTCTGGTGTGTGTGGCCAATGTGGTGGCCAATGGGGTGGTGGTGATGGTGGGGATGTTGGCCAAAGCTGGAAGTAGGCAGCCACATGACCTACTTCCCTATGTCAGTCTCTGAGTCCCTGGGAAGAAGGGAGGGGCTCTCTGGGGGTGTAGGCCTGGCTCTTCTGGATCTCCTTTCCTCATCTGAAACACATCTTTAGCACAACTCCTTTGTTTTTGTTCATCCTGCCTAATTAGATAGACTTTTCTAAAGGCATTGGGTCTAATTCTATGATTTGGATTATGACAATAGCTAGCACATGGCTGGCACTTACTAAATGTTTAATAAATAATAATAATTATCCTAATGATAGGCCTTCTGCTTGCTGACAGTTTCTGCCCTCCTTCCTCCCACGAGCTGCCAGCTCTTTTGAGGGTTCCTTCCTTCCCCTTTGCTATCTTCACAACTTGTTGGCCACGATCTGAGCCTCCCCATTGCTCTTCACCTCCCTGGAGGGCTCTTTACAATTGTCATGGACAGACACAGTTCCTTTCTTTTCTAGGATTCACACTCTTTTGCAGCATTTGTGAGCAACCACGGGGACCCTTGCACAGCTCACAGGATGATCCAGAAGGAGAGTCAGGATCATTTAGTGCAGAGCCTGAATAAGAGTGTTTTCTGGGATGTTCAGAGCAGTGCCAGCTTCTGAGCACCAAGCAGGTACCAGCCCATGGAGACCTGTACTCTGTCTCCCAGGGGGTCACAGGCAAAGTGGGTAAAGCTAACAATTACCCACAGTCCTGTTGCCTTCATTTGAAGGCTGCATGGGTAGTTTGTAATTAGCAAGTTCTTTGTTGCTGCTGCCAAAGGGCTTGGAAACTTATTATTTCCCTCCTGAGTAGAGGTTCTCTTCATGGATTGAGCAATGGGACTGCTGTCTAGGTTTTGCTAGACTGTTATTGGCTTTCTAAATTTTTTGCAACCTGAATAGTAAAGTTTCAATGGAAATATGAGTAAGACTTTTAAAAATGTGGCTATTATTTGAATCATAATGGAATTTTTTATGCAAGCTTTTTCCAAATAGGCAAATCTTCATGTATCCAATTAAAAATGTTTAGGAGAGGCTGTATGTGATTGTGAAATGTATATGTGCATGTCAAATTCCCTGGGAAACAGCATCCTGATCTTTGGTCAAACAGTATTCTGGGGTATCTGTGAAGGTATTCTTGGATGAGAAGAAAGCAGATTGTCCTCCATAATGTAGGTGGGCCTCATGCAATCAGTTGAAAGCTTGAACAGAACAAAAGGCAACCCTCCATCGTCTCAGTAAGAGAGTTCTTCACACCAGATGGCCATGGAACTGGGACATCAGCTCTTGGCTCTACAGCATTTTCTATTCTGCAGATTTTGGACTTGACAGCCTCCATAGTCACCACATGAGCCAGCTCCTTATAATAAATCTCTCTCTCTTTCTCTATCTCCTATTAGTTCCGTTTCTCTGGAGAACCCTGGCTGATACACTATGTGATATTATAGAAACAGCTTGGGATTGAGTTAGATCTTCAGCTCCTCTATTTGGGACCCTTGGTCAAGTCACTAAACTTCTGTGAGCTTGAATTTTTCTCACCTGAAAATAGGGGTTCTATCTTATTGGGTAGTTTTAGGAATTGGGTGCTCAGATAAATCCTAAGGGAAAGCACAATGATACACGTAAATGCCCCAGAGCAGACATAAAGGAACATAGATTGCTTTCTCTTTTTTCAGCCTGTGTTAAGCATCAGGTTGATTAAACCTAGCTCTGCTGCTAGGGAGGACACAGATCCCTCCCTCCATCCCTGCTCTGGCAGTGGCAGCTGCAGACACTTACTGTGGGCCCACTCTGGGCAGGGGACACTGCTCTGGTACCTCATGCCTCTATTGAAAGACATTCCTGGGTGATCCAATGTCCTTGGATCATTTCCATCAGCCATGCCCACTCTTCCTCATATTTCACCTGTTTTTGGACCCTGTATCTAGCCCTTTTAAACTTTGTTTTCTACTTTCCAGGCCAATAACTAGCTAATTCATGGCCCTAATCCTCAGAAAGCAGAAGGAAAGCCCTACTCCTGCTCTTTCTAGGTGTCATGTCTAATGAAGACACCACTGGAGATTGCCATGTGGCATGAACTTGTGCTCATTGGTATCACCACTCGTAGACACTTCAGAAAAGGGATGGGGCATTGGCTCTTCTGTCCACTGCATGGCCACCCACCCTTTCCAAGCCCTGCCCTCTCTGGCCTGGTCTGCAATCACCTTTGGCTTCCCCCTTCTTCTTGCTCTTGTCTGGTTCAGCTGTTCTCTGCAAGTCACAGGAGCCGTACTTTGAAAGTGCAAATTGGAGCACATCACACCCATGCTTAAAACCATTTACTGTCTTGTTCTCAGGGACAAGACCAGAATCGTTGGAGGTTTATGGGATCATGAAGGGCACAACCCTGTCTAGCTGCAGCCTTTCTCATACCATCCCTGGCTCCTGCTGTCCAGAGGGCTCTCCCATTATGTCCCTGCCTCTCCATGCAGTGGCTTCACATGGGTTTTGTATTAAGGGCACTTCCTGATGATCTGTGTCTAATGTTTTAATTTTTTCAGTGATGCAGTTTTTTTTAACTTTTTATTCTTTTTGAGTCTATATATTAAATTTTTGTTTTATTAGGAATTCATAAGTTCTTTATTTGCTTTAGTATTTTTAGTTTTTTTCTGTATCTGTAGTTATGTCCCATTATCTTTCCTGACATTTTTAATGTCTCTTTTTATTATTTTTGATTATGCTTGTCAGAAATTTGTCTATTTTATTAGCTTTCTCAATGGAACAACTTTTGTTTTTTAAAAACACTTTTCATTTTCTATTGTACCATTTCTGTAGTCATTGCTCTTATTTCCTTCTTCCTTTTTGGGTATATTTTGCTGTTATTTTTCTAACTTCTTTTGTTAGACATTTGACTCATTAAATTTGTAGGTTTTACTATTATTATTAGTGCAAATATAACACACCAACTGTATCCTACTTCGACTTGCTTATTTTTGGAAGAGTTACTGATATAGAATTTCCCTGCAGTAACATTTATTCATTTAAAATGTATATTTCATTGAGCTTTGACCAATATAACCACTACCACCAAAGATATAGAACATTTCTATTACCCCCCAAAATTCTCTTTGACTCCGCAATCAATGACCTCCTCCCAACCCTAGCTTTTAGCAACCACTGATCTGATTTCTTTCTCTTTATTTTGCCTTTTCTAAAATGTCAGATAGATGTAAAGTCATAGTGTTACCATTTTGTGTTTGATTCCTTTCATGTGCTGAGTAATTTGTGAGATTCATCCATGCCATTGTACATACCAATAGTTCATTTCTTTGTATTGCTGAATAATATTCCATTGTTTGCCTATATCATAGATGTGTATTGCTTCATTAATGGACATTTGGGTTGCTTTCATTTTTTGGTTGTTATGAGTTGAAGTTGATCTTCATGAGGACAAATGCTTTCCTTTCTTCTGAGCAAACACACAGAAGCAGAATTGCTAGATTGTATGGTAAGTGTATGTTTAACTTTAGAAGTATCTTTCAAACTGTTTTCCAAAGTGGCTGTACTGTTTGCATTCCCACAAGCAATGCATGAGAATTCTAGTTGCCCCATATTCTTGCTGATATTTGTTATGATTATTCTTTGTAGTTTTAGCCATTCCAGTAGATGTGTAGTGGTATTTCATTGTAGTTTTAACTTCATTTTCTGTGTTGACTGAACTGCATCTCCCCACCAACTTCATATGTTGGAGTCCTAACCCCCATTATCCCAAACTGTGACTGCACTTGGTGATAGGATCTTTAAAGAGGTGATTAAGTTCAAGTGAGGCTGTTAGAGTGGCCCTAATCCAATCTGACTAGTGTCCTTATAAGATGGAGAATTTCAGACACATCAAGAGACACAGGGATGCACATACACAGAGGAAAGGCCAAGTGAGGACATGCAAGGAGCCTGTCTGCAGGCCAGACAGAGGAGCCTAAGGAGAAACTAACACTGCTGGTACCTTGATCCTGGACTTGGAGCCTCCAGAACTGTGAGAAGTAAATTGCTGTTGTTCAAGACACCTGGTCTGAGTTATTTGTTATGACACTCTGAGCAAGCTAACACATTTCCCTGATGAATAATGCTATTATATGTTTTTGTGTGCCAATCATATATCTTTTTTTGGGTGAAGTGCTTGTTAAAATATTTTGCCCATCTTTAAAAATTGAGTTGTTGGCTTCTCATTACAGAGTTATTCTTTATACATTCTGAAATGGTTCTTATCAGATATGTCTTTTAAAATCGTTTTCTTCTAGTCCGTGGCCTGACTTTTCAATTTTTTAGATGGTGTCCTTCAAAAACAGATTTTGATTTTGAGGAAGTCTAAATTATCGATTTCTTCATTTGTAGACTACAGTTTTTAAGTCTTATTTAAAATGTTTTACCTAATCCAAAGACCCAGGTATTTTTCTCCTATGTTTTTTCTTTACAACTTTTAGCTTTTGGTTTTATATTTTGCTTTATGCTGCATTTCAGTTCTTTTTTTGTGTGTACATGGTTGGTACAAGAGCCATAATGCATTTTAAAAATGAGGACAGTATCATTTGTTGGAAAGACTATCCTTTCCTTTTTGAATTACTTGTATGCTGGTTGCAGATCAATTGATCATATATGTGCAGGCCTATCTCTGAACTCCCCATCATATGGTATTGCTCTCTGTTGTCTATCCTTATGACAAGACCACATGGTGTTGATTAGTGTAGCTTTATAGTAAATATTTAGGTCAGGTGTGAGATTCCTCCAAATTTCTTCTCTTTTTTTTTTTCAAAACTATTGTGGTTATTCTAAGAGCTTCTTCTTTCAATAAAAATTTTAGAATGAGGGTGGCCCAGTAGTTTAGCGCTGCCTTCAGCCCGGGGTGTGATCCTGGAGACCCGGGATCAAGTCCCATGTTGGGCTCCCTGCATGAAGCCTGCTTCTCCCTTTGCCCGTGTCTCTGCCTCTCTCTCTCTCTCTGTGTCTGTCATGAATAAAAAAATTTTTAAAAAAATCTAAAACCTTCGTGGATGTATCTTGCAAGAAGTTACTGTGGCTGAGTTCAAAAAGCATGTTGCCTGTGTTCTCCTCTAGGATTTTGATGGAATCTTGTCTCACATTTAGATCTTTCATCCATTTTGAGTTTATCTTTGTGTATGGTGAAAGAGAGTGGTCTAGTTTCATTCTTCTGCATGTGGATGTCCAATTTTCCCAGCACCATTTATTAAAGAGACTGTCTTTCTTCCAGTGGATAGTCTTTTCTCCTTTATCGAATATTAGTTGACCATAAAGTTGAGGGTCCACTTCTGGGTTCTCTATTCTGTTCCATTGATCTATGTGTCTGTGTTTGTGCCAGTACCACACTGTCTTGATGACCACAGCTTTGTAGTACAACCTGAAATCTGGCATTGTGATAAGATAAGAAGCTTTTGCACAGCAAAGGATACAGTCAACAAAACTAAAAGACAACCTACAGAACGGGAGAAGATATTTGCAAATGACGTATCAGATAAAGGGCTAGTTTCCAAGATCTATAAAAAACTTATTAAACTCAACACCAAAGAAACAAACAATCCAATCATGAAATGGGCAAAAGACATGAAGAGAGATCTCACAGAGGAAGACATAGACATGGCCAACACGCATATGAGAAAATGCTCTGCATCACTTGCCATCAGAGAAATACAAATCAAAACCACAATGAGATACCACCTCACCCCAGTGAGAATGAGGAACATTAACAAGGCAGGAAACCACAAATGTTGGAGAGGATGCGGAGAAAAGGGAACCCTCTTACACTGTTGGTGGGAATGTGAACTGGTGCAGCCACTCTGGAAAACTGTGTGGAGGTTCTTCAAAGAGTTAAAAATAGACCTGCCCTACGACCCAGCTGTAGAGTTGGCTTTTGATAGTGAGTATGCTGTCCATGGATGTGTTCAAGCAGAGGTTTCACGAGCACTCATGAGCTCTCTGTGAGAGTGCTGGGGAGGGAGTTCTTGGGTTTGTGAGTTGACTAAACCCAATAGCCCAAAAAGCCTTCACAGACCAAGCACTTTTATTCATTTCTGTATTAGGCTGAATAATGGTCCCCCACAGATGTCCACATCCTAATCTCCTGACCTGTGAATGTGTTATGTTAATGGCAAGGGGAAGTTAAGGCTGCTAATCAGCTGTCTTTAAGGCAGGGAGATTCCTGGATTATCCTGGTGGGACCAAGGAGTCACCAGGTTCTAACAGTGGAAGAGGGAGATAGAAGACGAGAGTCAGACAGATGCATTGTGTGGAAGATTCTACCCACCTTTGTTGGTTTTGAAGATAAAGGAAGCATTACGGACCAGGGAATGTAGGCAGTCTTGAGAAATGGAAGGGGCAAGGACACAGACTCTATATCCTGTAGCCTCCAGAAAGGAACACAATCTTGGCAACACCTTGTCTTCAGCCCAATAACACTTATTTCAGGTTTCTGGTCTCCGCAACTATGAATGATAAATTCATGTTGTTTTAAGCCACCAAGTTTATGGTAACTTGTTGCAGATACAATAGGAGACGAATATAATTTCATTTCCAATTTAGTGAGAATTTTGGTTATAATGGGAAAATAGCAACTCCTTCAAAATCTACAGCTGTGATGGGCATTTCCAGATGGTTGGGCAAGTACAAATCAGTAATCATAATTTGATAAGAAACAAGGGCTATGGCCCAGGCATGAGGGTCTGAAAAAGGCAGCCATGTCACGGCAGGTTTGAGGCAATTCAAAGTGCTCTATCACTAAAGTTTGCAAATTGTTTAGCAAATAGTACAATAACAAAAGCCATGTATTGGTTTCTGTGTATTGGATGATGGATAGTTCATGAGCTAGGTCTGGCAGCTCATAACAGGGTCCATGGAACACGGCATTTCAGACAACTGTTCGAAAGCCAGATCTGCCATGTCCTTGTGGGGCACCTTGGGCAAGTCACAAACCATTCAGGGCCTGGCAATGATAGCCCCGCCCTCCTGTGGTCTGTACAGACATATACATGGTGTACTGCATCTGGCATGTTTTGTCAGGACCTAGGTCATACAGTAAGAGTGATAATTGCATGGTCTCCAACGTAATCTTCCCAGAGGTCTTGTGGGGTAGCTGTTAACAATCACAGCTTTAACATCAGGGGTCAAGGTCCAAGAGCCAGGTCATGCTGGCACTGGATTTGACCAATGGGTCACCTTCAGCTATCTGTTCCATTCTCCATGGCCCCTATACTCATTTCCTCACAAATCTCTGGTGAGATGTAAGGCACCTGGTGGAGAGTGTGGGGTCTGAGTCTCTGTGACCCAGAGACCCTAGTGCTGAGATGCCTGATGCCGTGACCATGTTCTCCTGCCCTGTGCAACTATTACAGGAAAAAGGAAACCCATGACACTTACTGAGGACTATAGGGAAGACTTTATTAAAGAGAGGGCAGATGATGGGTGTAGGGACCACTACTATAGGGTGTTGCAGTGCAGACAGGGATTGGACTCAGCCCTGAATACAGTCTGGGCAAGTGGGAATGTATAGCCAAAGAGCAGGGTCAGGGGGCAGGGGATGGAGAATTACTAAGAGGAAGCACTGAGATGGGATTCTGGCTAAACCAATCTAACAGAGCTCTTGCTGAAGGCAGGCCAGAGTGCCTTGGATCTCACCTGGAAACTGTAGGGAATAAGGAACCTGATTAGTATTGATGGTAGTCAGATACTGAGGGTGGGGATTCTAGTTAAGCTGACCTAACAGGAATCTTGCTAAAACTGGAAAATGCAGAGAGGAACATGGAAGTAGGCCTAGTTGAAAAGGTCAGAGAGGTCTGGGCAGAGTTTAGCCAAGGACAGAATCTGTGTCACAAGCAAAGCTGTTCCCTATGTCAGCTGGGTGGGCAGGTCACCTGCAATGCCAGCTGGGACGGACAGACTTCCTGTGTAGACTGGGACAAGAGGCTGGGTCTAGAGGAGAGCTTCCCTGATCCCCGGTCCGTGTCAGAGCCAGGAGGACCTGAGACCTGTAGTCCCCACTGAACAATGGATGGCCTGGCCAGAATGTCTCAGCTGTGTCCAGAGCCAATGATGTCTCACTGTCCTGGTGAGTAAATGCAGTTGTGTCACCACACAAAGTCTCTACTACACAGGATCTAAATGCCCAACAGTGACAGGAAACTTAAGGCTTGTTCACACCTTGCCATGTCCAGCTACGTGGAAAGCACTGGTGCCTGTGTGAAGTGGTGACATTTTTCTAAGACATTCTGGGGACAGAGAAAGTCTTTGGTCTCTCTGTCTCCTTCTCTCTCTCTGTTTTATGGGCTGTTTGTAAAGGCTAAAGTTGAGTCACTGCTGGACTTGAAAAGTCCTTGGTGAATGGCATAGGGTACAGATTCAGGAGAAATGGGGCCTCTCTCTGCTTGAGCTGTCATATCAGAATGCAGCTGTGGTCCAGGTAACTACTCTTTCATGTCCTCCTCACCTGTTCATGGCACCTGCAGGGCCTTCCCCATCTCATGCACAGAACACCTATGAATCATGTGTCACTTTGGGAAAATGCCAAGGAGTCAGAAAGGGGAAGGGGGAGAAACTAGGAAGAGAATTATGTGATTTTTAGGGTCAGAGTCATAGCTCATGAAAAATCTTCATTCTGCCATCTTCACAGAATGGCAGAGATTTGCCCTAGGACACACAGCAAGTGAAATGGCAAAGCTGGGAATTTAAGCCCAGGCTTTTCTCGGTCTCAGACTCATGATCATGGTCTCTGTCCCACACCATCTATTTGGGCTTCACTTGAAGTGAGAGTCTTCTACAAGCAGCTTTAAAAAGCCTGTGCCAGTTTGAGGTATGACCTGCAGAGTATGTACAGTGGAAAGGAGACTTAGCTCCTTCTATATTTTTAAAGCTTCTTTTGGTGGCAGATGCTATAGCTTGGTGCTGGGGACACAGACCTGCAGGCCCTGATCTCTGTCTGAGGAGCTTGCAGCATGCTGGGGTAAGGGGAAACAATCAGGAAATTACTGCAAGAAAGCATGGCATGGGACTTTGAAAGTACTGAGTAATGCTGCTGGTCCCACAGAGGGCCTGGCAGTATAAGACTTAAGTCCTATAGAGTAAGGAGGAGGGGGTCATAACAGGGAAAGTAGTGAGGAAGGTAAAGGCCCTAGAGAGATGCCGTGGGAGGGAAACTCAGGTTGTCAAGGATCACCTGGGTCCCACGTTCTAGGCTGGAAAGCTGAGTCATGAGCCTGCAGGTGGAGGCAGGCCCAGAGGTCTTTGGATGCCTAGGCTTTCTAGAGTGGATAGAGAATCAGAATCACCAGGGAATTTTGAAAATGACGAATGTATAGGTTGCCTGCAAGACCAGCTGGGTAGGAATCTCTGGAGCAACCATGAAGTACCTGGGAAGGCCCTGAATGGTAGTGGATGCATCTGCATTAAGTGGTGGATGATTGGCTTCAGAGGGATCATCTGGACAAGTGTGAGCCTAACCTAGGGAGTCATGTGGTTAGAGACAGGAAGAGAAGTCAGGGCTTAGGCCCCAGTCTACCTGAGTGTAGACTAGGCCAGAACTGGGGATTCTGCTGTGGGAATTGGTGATGGGATGTTCTGAGGAAGTGTGTACAAGCAGGGAGCCAGACTTGGAGCCCAGTATCACCTCTGCCACTTCTTCATTCATGAGTTAATTTACATGGCCTTCTACATCTCAGTGTCCTCAATTGTAAAATGGGGATACACATGTCTCTTTGATGGGACTATTGTGAGGGCTGAATGAAGAAAATGTACTTAAAGGGTGCAGCATGGTTCCTGGCATTCAGGAGGTGTTTAGCAGATGGTGGCTTGTGCTAGTACATTGATTAAACTTGAGTTTTTCATCAGATTTCATCTTGGAGGTGTTGGTCCATGCACCAGAAGCTTTTCTTACTGGAATATAGATGATGAATACAAGATGCATAGATCCCCACTCTCACACTCTCACCTCCAAGATGTTGGTAACCAGTTAATGCCCTATTTTCTACTAAGCCCAGACCCAGACAGAAACCTTCTCCCCAGAGCATCCTGGAAAGCCACTGTCAGTCAATCAGACCCGAGATCTAGAACCTGGGACATTTGCCAACCCAGGGCTAGACCTTTGGTAGACCTGTATACTAGGTACTTGTCTCTGGTTCCTGGACCCATTTCTATCCTTTCATGCTCTCCTCTGTGCCACAGGGTGGAGGTGGGGAGGGGACTGTAAGCCACATTTCCCAGGTGACTTCTTGGCTGCCTTCTAGTTCAGTCCTGCCTATGGTAGGCCTTGGCAGGAGACAGGAGGATAGAGGAAGAGAGAAACCACCTCCCCCCCCCCCCCCCTTTGTCTGCAGCTGCCTCTAGTAGTGGTAGCAGGTGTAACAGGTTTCTTGTCTAACTCTGCCCTCGTGGCTGACTTGCTGATTGACTCCAGCAGCAGCAGCAGCAGCAGCAGGACGGTCCAGTGCTCCAGCAGCCTTGGCTGTATGTCTCTTATGGGCTCTGGCTTGTGCACTGTCCTCAGGAGGGAGAGTGCCTTATTCACTGCTAAGTAGTAGGGACGATAGTTTTGACAGCAACAGCAAGGCAGCGTGTGCCCTGAGCCTGGGAGGCTTGGTAATCATCATCAGGGCTCCAGCTACCCTGTTTCCTTTTTTACCTTTCCCCATCTCTAGGAGTACAAGCAACTCTCTATGGTTACTAGCGTCCTGGTAACTTCAGCTTCTCCCTCCTAATTATGTAGGGTTCCAACACTTTTGTGACTGGTGCTGCATATTACATTCCTGCTCTGTGCATCTGACTGGACGCTGAGTGGTATAACCAGTATAAATCATGGGCTTTGAAGGCAGAATTGTCCGTAAGTTTGGACTCTGCTCCTTGCTGGTTCTAACACCTGCAACAAGTAGGCACCAGAAGCTAAGGGCTCAAATAAGACAGAGGTCATTTTTGTTTCCCATAACTGCCTGAATTCCAGGCCTGCAGACAGCTCTGCTCCATATGCTGATTCAGAGACTGAGGCTCCTTCCATTTTGTTTCTCCCAGTCTCCTTAGGCATTGTTCTCATTTGCATGATGAAGACTGGGTTAAGTCCTTCCAGACTCAGGTCAGTAGGAAGAGGGACAAGATTGTAGAGGCACCTAGTTATAAGGGCTTTGGTCTATATATGATCCTACTCTTCTCCCATTGGAGGCTGACTGTAAGGGAGGCTGGTATAGTGTCTCTACCTGACTGTAAGGGAGGCTGGTACGGTGTCACTATGCAGCCATGTGGCAGGCTGAAGTTCTACTATTGAAGAGGAAAGGGAGAATGAATTTTGGTGGACCTATAGCCACCTCTGCCATACAAGCTTTGTGATGTACACAACTCACTATGATACTTTCCTTGCACGGTTGTGACAATGAGTAAATGAGAATATGCATAAGGTTCTTATTACAGTGCCTGGTCATATGCTCAGTGTCCACATTGGATCTGGACTTCTTGGGCCCCAGTGACCGCCAGGTGAACATCAGTTCCAGGGCTGGGGGGACTGAGATATGTTTGCATCTGGTGCCTCCCTCTGATAGTTATAGGTTCAGTGTTCAATGTGAGCCAAGAGGTGATATCTCCTTTTGTCTATTGATGCATGAGCCTTTTTTTAGCAGCTCTTCTTCAAACTGGAGTTCAGGACAGGGAAATTACATCCTGTGATGGAGCAGGTGGTGGGTAAGGATGAAGGCATTCCCCATCCATCACTGTGGATAGACCCAGCCTTAAAAGGTGCAATCTATCAATCCTTTGAAAGGGCTCCTATTGCCAGGCAGCTTGGAAATTGGGGGAACCTGGTCTCTGGAGCACTTACAGTAAGTTGCCACTTCCTAGGATGGCTTAGGAGTAGTTGCCATGACAGTAGATTTGTGCTACTTTCTTGCTTTCAAAGGAAGCTGGGCTGCCCAAGAAAATGAGGGCACCTCCTTCCTGAAGGTTGGGGGCCTTTGTTCCTTGCTTCTCTCTCCCCCTCCAAGAATGCATAGGGCCTCATCATGCTGCTTCTGCCTTTCATGGTATAGTTTGGATTAACAAAAGAGAGGCACAAGATGGATGGGAGCCATTTCATTTCTTGGCATCATGGCCAGAGCATGAACTTGCTTCTCAGGATCTGATTAATTTGCTCAAATGTAGGCTTACAAAGTCAAGTTTGATTCTACTCCTGTGGGTCAAATGGCTCTTTGCTCTCATTTTTGCAACTAACTAATTAACTGGCTAATTTTCTCCCTCCCTCCTCCCTTGTTCCTTCCTTCCTCCCCTACCACTTCTGTTTCCTACCTCTTTTCTTCCCCCTGCTCTCCCTCTTTCCTTCAGTGCCTCCCTCTCTCCCCCTCCTTTCCTCTTTCTTCCTCCTCCCTCCCTCCTTCCCTACCTTCTACAAACATCCACTGAACACTTTCATGCTGAGCCCTACTGTGGCTGAAGTTACATAGATACATAAGTAAGACCATAAGATTCAATCTGAAACTGCTCGTCACCTGCATGTGACACAGGCATGAAAAGATGCACTTAAGATAAGAGGCTCTAAGTGCTATGAGGGAGGCAAGTATTCACTTGGCGACTGTAGAAGCCCAAAGTGAGAAGGGCCAAGGATACCTGAGGCAGGCTCAGAAGGCGCTATGAGCTGTGTCTGTCTCTAGTGGACTGAAAGGCAGAGTCTTTGGGGAAGCAAACAGTGTCCAAGATTTGGGGAGTGGGAGCTGTAGAAGTCAGGTTGGGAGGGCATAGAGTAAAGCTGGGTAGTCTGGCAAGCTCTGACTGCCAGAGACTGACAGGTCAGTATAAGACACTTGGGTGTTATCTCCTGGTACTTGGGAGCCACTGAAGGAGTTTGAGCAGAGGAGCGCTATGATTAGATCTGGTAGCTTTGTGGAAGAGAGACTTAGAAGGCTCAGACTGGGAACACAGTGATGAGCTGGATGGGCCAAAAGTCCAGGGAGGACATGGCAAGGGGGACAGGGGTGGCTAGGCACCAGGAACGGTGGGATATGTCCTCTTTTCCCGTCTCCTCCCATATCGAAGAAATACCAAGCTTCCGTTCTGTATGAGGCCTGCACTGGACCCCTTACTCTAGAGGTATACCATTTCACCCTTTCCATACCTGAGAGGAGGTGAGAACTCCTCTCTTCATTTTAAAGGTAAAGACACAGCCTTGCAGAGACTGAGAAAAATGATCATACAACCCATGAATGACAGAATAACAATGAATATCTAGGCAAGCTTTTCCCCCTCAAAGCCCATGGGTTGCATGGAAACTAGAATTTTCCATGGTACTGCATCCCATTCTCAGTAAGTGTTTGCTGGAGAGTTGGAACGAACAAATGAATGCCTCTTCTGCTGAAGGGAGGCTGCTGAATCCCACAGACCGTGGGCTGCTCAGCCCCAGCCTCTGAGCTGGGTTTACCTGGGGACCCTTGATTTCAGCAGTGTCTTCGGGGAGTTGCGGGTTTCATCGAATGTGGCAACAGCTGGAGCATTTGTTTCTCCTCCCAAGGGATAAAATGCCCATACCTCCAGAAGGCCCCTAAGGAATAAAGCTAGCATAGAATTGCACACCTTGCGAGGGGCTGGGTGTGGGTGCCACAGGGCAGATGGGTTTTCTGTCTCTGTCTGCTTTTCTACTTATTGTATGGTGCTGATATATTAACATTACACTGAGTCTTACCACAGAAAGCCTTATTTTATAAGTGAGGAAACTGAGGTAAAGAGAGGTAATATACAGCCAGCATCACCAGCTATTAAATGATGTTGCTGGGATTCAGTTTGCTCATAAAGGGTCATTTTTAGCCCATACCCCATACTTAGGGCCGGTGCTGACCCTGCTCATACCCGTGCAGTCATCATCATGGACTCTTCTAAATTGTTTCTGCGGAGCCCCCTGCAGTTGGAGGTCAACTCTAGCACTTGTTTCCCAGCAGGCAGATGACATTATGGGTTTTTCTCTGTCACATTTGGAGCCCTCTCCACATCTCAGAGGCCTCTCTGTGAGCACGAGGCTCAGGCTTACTTCATCCTCTCTGTCTTCTACAGGGCCAAGTCCCAACCTTCTGGATCACTGGGGCTGGGGATGTCCAGCATAGCCGTGGACAGCTATTCCCTCATCAATCAGCTGAGTGGGTGAGGTGGACTCTGAGACCTGAAAGCCACCCTAAACCTGTCTATCTAAGGCTTCGTGGCCTGAACAGCTGTTCATTCCTGCATTCCACATTTCAGGGGATAGGACTTGCTTTTCTGATTTCCAGAGCATCTCAACCAAAAGCAAAGGCAGTCCTTGAATTTAAAACCCACGCATAAGTTAAGAAATATGTTTTACAGAAAACTTAAGCATTGTTTTTGATAAATAGATCTAGCACAATAGAACTGCTATTCCTGTCAAAAAAGAATTGGTAGCTGTCTTAGTGTTTGGGGCTGCAGTTCCCTCCCTCAGTGTTCGTTGGATGAACCTATGCATTTTTAAGAATTTGACATTAGCAATTTCCTGGTGGACATGGTCTATTGAAACCAATCTACATTTCAGGACACACTTGATGATTTGAAAAAAATCCTAATTTTTACTACTTTCATTGAGGGTAATTTGTTGAAATGCTTATATGCTTGAATCAAATTTCTCTTTATTCTACCTCTATAGACACACCTTTGGAGATTTTTTTCTGGCCAGAGGCAAGTTCTGGTTCTGTTGAGAGTAGCCTTTGTTCGTCCTATACCCACCTGATACTGAAGGGGACATTACAGAGAAAGGAGGTACAAATCAGGGCAGAACTGTTTCCCTTCTGAACCCCCACTTCCATTCTTAACCCCTCACAACCCCTGTTTTTCATTTCTATAATTTTGTCCTTTCAAGAATATTAAGCAAGTGGAGTCAAATAGTGTGTGATATTTTGGGATTGAGTATTTTCACTCAGCATAAATCTTTAGAGTTGGTGCATATATTAGTAAATTTATTCCTTTTTATTGCTTGGTAGTATCCCATGATATAGCTGTACCAATTTGTTGAACTGGTTATCCATTGAAGAACATATGGATTGTTTCCCATTTTAGGCTGTTACGAATAAAGCTGATAAAAATGTTTGTGTCGGAGTTTATGTGATCTTAAGTTTTCATTTCTCTGGGATAAATGTCCAAGGGTGCAATTGCTCATTTGGTAGTTGTATGTTCATTTTTAAAGATGTTGTCAAACTATTTTCTAGAATTGCCATCCCATTTATATTCCTACCACAATATGTTTTGATCAAATTTTTATGCATTCTCATGAGCTTTTGGTGTTGTTACTATTTTTTAATTTTGGCATTTTGATAGCTGTGCAGTGATAGCTCATTGTGATTTTGTTTTCCTCAATGGTTGGTGACACTGAACATCTTCTCATGTGCTTCCTTGTCATCTTTATATCCTCTCCAGTAATATGTCTGCTCAGGTCCTTGCCCATATTCTAAAGGGATTGTTTTTTTTTTTTTTTTATCATTGTGTTTTGGAGAATTCTTTATATATTATAGATACTAGTCTTTGTCAGGTATATTAGTTACAAACATTTTTCAATAGTCTGTAACTTGTTTTTTTATTCCCTTAATAAGATATTTCTCAGAGCAAAAGTTTTTTTTGTTGTCGTTGTTGGTTTGAGAGAGAGAGAGAGTGAGAGTGTGAGCGAGAGAGAGAGAGAGAGAGAGAAGAGCACACGGGCACTTGCGCACAGGAGTGGGGGGATGGGCAGTGGGAGAGGGAAGGAAAGAGAAAATCTTAAACAGACTCCATGCACAGTGTGGAGCCTGACATGGGACGTGATGTTATGACCTTGAGATCATGACCTGGGCTGAAATCAAGAGTCAGATTAGCTGACTAAGCCACCTAGGAAAGCAAAAATTTTTAATTTTAATTTTAATTTTCTTCTCTTTTGGATCATGCTTTTTGATGTCAAGTCTAAGAACTGTTTGCCTAGCCCTATATCCCAAAGATTTTCTTTTTTAGGAGTAGGGTATGTTTTTTAATTTTATGTTTTACAGGCTGACATTTTGTTGCAGAAGGTGTGAGGTTTAGGTCAAGTATTTTTTCTTTTGTTTTGTTTTAGCTTGTGCATGTCTAATTATTTATGGAAAGACTTCCTTGATTACATTGCTTTTGCACTTTTGTAAAAAAAAAAAAATCAATTGGGCATATGTACATCAGTTTCTGGATTCTGTATTCCATTCCATTCTCATGGGTCTATTTCCTATCAGTGCCATGCAGTCTTCATTACTGGGGTTATATAATAAGTTTTGAAATCAGATAGACTGAAAACTCCCAACTTTATTCCCCCCCCCCGCCCCAATGTTTAGCTCTTCTTGCTCTTTTCCATTTTCTTATAAATTTATCCAT
This sequence comes from Canis lupus dingo, assembly GCF_003254725.2. NCBI lineage: Eukaryota > Metazoa > Chordata > Mammalia > Carnivora > Canidae > Canis > Canis lupus. The sequence goes on along the minus strand of NC_064261.1, from coordinate 22,873,397 downwards.
AAAAATCTGTGAAAACTATGCTGGGATTTTGATAGGAATTAGATCAAACATGTACAACAGTCTGAGGAGTAGTGACATCTCTACTTATATTAAGATTTCTAGTACATGAAAATGGCATCTTTCTCCATTTATTTAGATCCTCTTTGATTTCTTTCATCATTGTTTTGTATTTTTTTAGAATATAACATCTTTACATATTTTGTTAGAGTTACAACTAAGTTTTTCATTTTTTGAGCCATTTTAAATATTATATTTTAAAATTTTGTTGTTCAAGTGTTCATTGTTAGACTATAGAAATAGAACTGATTCTCATGTGTTGATGTTCATTCCTGTGACCTTACTAAGCTCATTTATTAATTATAGGATTTTATTTTTGCAGATTCCTCAGGAATTTCATAATATCATCTGCACATAGTGACAGTTTAGTCCTTCCTTTCTGTTCTGTGTTCCTTTTCTTTCTTGTTGTATTGCAGGGGGCAGGACTTCCAGCACTATGTTGAGAAGAGTGGTGATGGGCTGTACTTGCTTTGTTTCTACTTTTAGAGAGAGAGCCTCAGTCCTTTATTGTGGAGGACAGTGGAGTTGCAGGGTTTTTTGATAGGTGCTCTTTATCATGTTGAGGAAGTTCTCTTCTATTCCTACACTGAATGTCTGAGAATTATTGTCATGAACTGAGGTTAAATTTTGTTGAATGAGTTTTCTGCACTAATTAAAATGCTGATGTGACTTTTTTCCTTTACTCTGTTAATAGGATTTTCAATATTTGAACCGCCCTTGCATTCCTGGAATATATTCTACTTATGTATGCTATATTTCTTACATTGTTGAATTCTATTTGCTAACATTTTGTTAATTTTTTTTGGTCCATATTCAGTCTGTCATTTTCCTTTACTGTACTGTTTTTTTTTTAATTTATTATTGATTAATTAGTTGGAATTAATTGGAAAGTTTTCCTTCCTCTTCTATTTTCAGAAAATAGTGTTCTTTAAACATTTGGTAGAATTCTCCAATGAAGTTAGAAGCCCAGAGATTTTTCAGGGGTAGTCCTTAACTATGAATTAAATTTCTATAGTAGTTATAGGCCTTTCAAATTATCTATTTCATATTGCATGAGTTTGTATTTTTTGAAAGATTGACCCATTTTGCCAAGTTGTCAAATTTATACAGAGAGAGTAGTTTGTAATATTATCATCTTTTGATGTCTGCCAGGTCTTCAGTGACATCGCCTGTCATTCCTTATATGGGTAATTTGTGTCTTTTCTCTTTTTTCTTGCTAGAAGTTTGTCAATTTTATTGAACTTTTCATATTTTTTTTGTGGTATTTCGTTAGGTAACCCAAATATATATATATATATATATATATATATATATATATATATATATATATAAAATACATATTAATTCTTTAGCTCTATCCCACAAATTTTGATATTTTGTATTTATACTTTCTTTACATTCAATGTGTTTTTAAAATTTCCATGAGATTTCTATTTTACCCATAACTTATTTAGGTGTTGCTTAGTTTCCTAGTGTTTGGGGACTTTTCTGTTATCTTTATGTTCTTTTATTTTGTTCTTTTGATACTATTGTAGTCAGAGAACACATAATGTAAGATTTTAATCTTTGAGGTTTATTTTAAGACTCAAGATATGGTTTAGCTTGGTGTATGTTCCATGGGTGCTTGAAAAGAACGTGTACTTTGTTTTTGCTTGTTTTAAGTTTTGGCAAATTTTGATTAGATCCTTTTGGTTGATGGTTGTTGTTTTCTATTTCTTGCTTGTTTTCTCTCTTGTTCTATCCATCATTGAGAGATGGGTATTGAAGCCCCAACTCTAAAAATAAGAATTTGTCTATTTCATTTTAAAATTCTATTAGTTTTGCCCTACATGTTGTGTAGCTTTGTTGTTTGATGAGGATGCATGTGGGATTCCTGTGTATTCATGGTAGATCGATGTTTTTATCATTATGTTATGTCTCCCTCAGTCTCTGCTTTCTTTGCTCTGAAGATTACTTTATCTAATATAGTCACTCATTCTTTCTTTTGATTTATATCTGTGTGGTATATCCTTTTATAGCATTTAACACCAACTCCCCTACACCATTATAACTGGAGTGAATTACTTGTGGGTTATTTTTTATCCCCTCTGGATTTAGTAATTTAATGTAATTATTGACCTGTGAGGGTTTAAGTATGCAGTTTTGAGTTTTGCTTTTTGTTTGTTCTCTGTTTTTCATGTCTTTTAATTTTTTTTTCCTTATGGGTTATTTAAACATTTTTTATAATATTATTTTATCTATAGTGTTTTTATTATTTATTTTTGAAGTATGGTTAACATGCAATGTTATGCTAGTGATTCAACAATTTTGTACATTAGTCAGTGCTCAGCCCAATAAGTGTAGTCACCATCTGTTATCATACAGCACTATTACAGTATTATTGACTATATTCCCTGTGCTGTACTTTCATCTCCATGACTATTTATTTTAATACTGGAAGTTTGTACCTCCTAATCTCCTTTGCCTATTTCACCCATCCCCCACCCACATTTCCTCTAGCAACCACCAGTTTGTTCTCAGTATTTGAGAGTCTGTTTATTTGTTTTGTTTTGTTTTGTTTTAGATTCCACTTACAGTGAAATCATATGGTTCTTGTCTTTTTCTGTCTGACTTATTTCACTTAGCACAATACCTTCTAGGTCCATTCATGTTGTCACAAATGGCAAGATCTCATTCTTTTCTATGGCTGAGTAGTATTCCTGTGTGTGTGTGTGTGTGTATCACTTTTTTTTTTTTTATCCATTCGCTTACTAATGGACACTTGGGTTGCTTTCATATCTTAGCTATTATAAATAATGCTGCAATGAACATGGAGGTACATGTATCTTTTTGAATTAATATTTTCATTTTCTTTGGGTAAATGCCTGGTAATAGAAGTACTGGATCATATAGTAGTTGTTTCATTAATTTTTGAAGAAGCTTCATACTATTTTCCCTAGTGGCTGCAACCAACTTGCATTCCCACTTATAGTGTGTGAGAGTTCCTTTTCTCCACATCTATAGTATTTTAAGTATATGTTTGGGTGGCTATTTTTGTGGTATTGCTATGTTTTAAATTATATATACATAACTAATCAGAACCAACACTTGCCCACACTTTACCATTTTGAGTAAGGTATAGAAAGCTTCTCCCTTTAAGTTATTTTACCTTCCCAAATGTGTATTATAATTGTTTTACATATTTCCTCTACATACATTTAAGACCACATATGACAGTTATAATTTCAGCTCAACTTTCAAACGTAATTTAGAACATTCAAAAGGGGAAGGAAGATGTATTATACTTATCATATTTTGATTCTTTTCTTTGCTTTTTCCCCACTCTAGTGTTGTATGGAGTCCTTCTTTCAATATTTTCATTCTGTTCAGAAAACTCACTTTGCCATTTCTTTCAGGTGGGCTATTGGTAACAAATTTTCTTAGTTTTCCTTTGTCTGAGAATGTCTTGATTTCCCCTTAATTCCAAAGGATATTTTCTCTGGATGTATAATTTTGAGTTTTTCATTTCAACACTTGAAAAATATTGTGCTACTTCCTCTCTAGTTTGTAATGACAAATATGCTGTCATTTGAATTGTTTTCTCTTATAGGTAAGGTGTAATTACTCCCTTTCTGCTTTCAATATTTTTTTGTATGTCTTTACTTTTCAAAAATTTGACTGTAATGCATTTTAGAGTAAATTTGTGTTTATGCTGCTTTGAATTCTCTAAGCTTTTTGAATCTTGTTTTTTTTTTTTTTTTTTTTTTTTTTGCCAAATTTGGGAAATTTTCAGCTATTATTTATTCAAATACTTTTGCAGTCTCATTCTCTTTCCTTTTTTCTTTTGGGCTGCAATGATATGAGTATTAGATCATTTTCTATAATCTTATATGTTTCTGACACTGTTCATTTTTTTTGTATTTTTTTTCTCTTGTTCTAATTGGGTAATTTCTATTGTTTTACCTTCAAGTTATGGATTCTTTTCTCTGTTTCCTCCATTTTGCTGTCAGCCCATCCATTGATTTTATTGTTTGGGATATTATATTTTTTGTTCTATTATTTCTTTTTGGTTCCTCTTTGTATCTTTCACATCTCTGCTGGGACTTTTCCTGTTTTTTGTTTGTTTCAGCATGTTTATAACTATTTGTTGTAGCATTTTTATGATGACTACTTTAGAATCATTGTAGGATAATTTGAACATCTCTGTCATCTCAGTTTTGCTTCTGTTGCTGTCTCTTTCATTCAAGTTGACATTTTACCGATTCTTGTTATGACAGGTGATTTCCAACTGAAACCTGAAAATTTTAAGTGTGGTTCTTTGGCCCTTCACTAGACCTTTGTTGATACTACTGTGGCTGGAAGGGTAGGAATGACTCATTACTATTTCCCATAGGGCCTCCATTGAGGTCAGGGGTGTCTCCTCTCCAGTGGGCAGTGGTAAAAGTCATGATTCTCCACTAGGCTGCCTCTGATTCCACCCTTGGAGAGGGGCATTGGAGAGTGGAAGTCCAGACTCCTGCCTGGTCCCTACCACAGTGTGGTGAGACCTTATTGCTCAGGGCAATGAAAGTCAGACTTAGCCTTCTCTGACAGCTCTCTGATGAGGTTTAGGTTAAAGTCCCAGCTCTCCACTGCCCTTTGCTAGTGTCAGTGCAGTGGGACCATAGTTTTTCTGTGGTGTCTGGCTGGAGTTGTGCAGTTACTGTCTAAATCTTCTATCTTGTTGGACAACCCCTTTGCTGGCCTTTAATTAATTTCAAACTCCCAATAAAAGCAAGAGTTTATTGGGAGTTCAAAAAATCTGTTATTTGTTTTGCTTTTGGTAGTTATCTTCTACTACAAGGCTGGGATATATGACACAGAAATATAACCTAAGAGATGTAGCACTGTTTTCCCATGGGTCTATCAGTCAGTAGCTCATCTTCTGTCCCCCGCCCCCCCAACCCCATTCAATCCTCTGATGTTTGTTTTATATATAATGTCCAGGGACTTTTGTTGTACTTAGTGGATAAACATCTGGAGAATAGAGAAACATTTATTTTGTCTTCCCAGAAGTCTTCAAGCTAATGATAGTTTTTATATTTGAAAGGGTTCTAAAAAATTAAGAACAAAATATAACAAATAAAAGTGACAACAAAAAACAAAGACTATGTGACAGAGACCATATGTGGTTCACAGAGCCTAAAATACTATTTGATTCTTCACAGAAAAATTTTATTGACCCTCGTTTAGACATAAGGTAACTTTTAAAGCATATACTATATGACATTTCACTTGTGTTATTCCCAGTGCTTTCATTTCTTCATGTAGATCCAGGCTTTTGTACCATATTCCTTCTATCTGAAGAACTTCTTTCTACATTTCTTTTAGAGCAGTTACACTGGAAATGATTTTTTTTCATTTTGTTTGGTGAATATATTTTTATTTCTCCTTAATTTTATTTTATTCATTTAAAAGAAATATGGAACACTTCACAAATCTGCTTATCATCCTTGCACAGGGGCCATGCTAATCTCTGTATCATTCCAATGTTAGTATATGTACTGCTGAAGCAAGCACACTTAATTGTAAAAAAAATGATTTATTGAATATGTAATTGATTTTTTTTTCCTTTCAGCCCTTTAAATATGTCATTGTATTGCCTTCTGGCTTGTATAGTTTCTGATGAAAGTCTTCTGTAACTCTTATATTTGTTCCTCTATACATAGTGTATTTCTCATCCCTGTGGCTGTCTCTAAAATTTTATCTTTATCTTTGGTTTTCAGGAATTTAAATATAATATGTTTATATATTTCTTAAGGAGTGGGTATATGTATTCTGTTTGGTGCTCTTTGAGGGTTTGAGTCTGTGGTTTGGTGTCTGTCATTAATTTTTGGCCATTATCTTCAAATACGCTTTTCTGCCCTGTTCCTCTTCTTTCTGGGATTTCACATGGATGTATGTTAGACTATTTTATAGCACCCAACAACTTTTGGGAGCTCTGTTTTTTTTCTCATTATTTTTTTTCTTTTTGTGTTTTAGTTTAAATTATTTATATTTACTTATCTTTCACCTTTCTGATTATTTCCTCAGCTGTATTGATCCTATTTTTTTGACCATTAAGGAATTTTCAATTCTTTTATCTTACTTTTCATTTTTAGCATTCCCACTGACTTCTTCCTCATAATTTTTATGTCTCTGTTAAAGTTCCTCATCTGATCATGTATGCTGAATACTTTTTCCACTTGGGTTTTTAATATGCTAATTATAGCTATTTTAAATTTCCTGTCTGATAGTTTCAACATTGTATCATATTGAAATCCACTCTTGTTAATCATATTTTTTTTTCTTCCCACCTCCCTTGCTTCTTGCTTATATGTATATTTCACACTTTTTATTTTTAAAGATGACATCTTTTATGGGACAATGGAAACTAAAGTAACTAGTGTTATTGCCTGGAAATGGATATCCTTCCCCTCATTTTTCTGAATCGTTAGTGTGGGAATTTGAGTCAGTCTAAGTTGATCTGTGTTTGGGTTTTCTTATTGGTGTGGTCACTGTCAGTGCAATTGGGGCTTTAAATTCTTGTAGTGTTATCTTGGTTTTAGAGTAAGGTTGTCACATTAGTCCATGCTCAACATTTAGCAATTTATTAAAAATTTTGAATGGTGTCCATTGTCTCCTGCAAATAAACAAGTGCTTGTGTCCTATCTCTCCTTAGATGTATCTGCTATTATTTAGGTTTTGGGTTAGTTGTTTTGTTCTGCAATCACAGATATCTTATTTACTCAAGAAAAATCGTGATTTCACAAATTATTCAGAATTTTTTGTTGTAAGGTGAGAGCAATGCCCTTTCCACCCTTTTACAAACCAATCAGAAGCTTAAAATCTCATGAAGGCTTTTGAGTCTTTGTTTTTGTGTGTGTGTCTGTGTTTAAGATTTTATTTTTTCATGAGAGACACAGAGAGAGAAAGAGAGAGAGAGAGAGGCAGAGACACAGGCAGAGGAAGAAGCAGCCTCCATGCAGGACTCGATCCCAGGACTCCAGGATCATGCCCTGGGCCAAAGGCAGGTGCCAAATAGCTGAGCCACCCAGGGATCTCTGGCTTTTGAGTCTTTGATCTCTCAAGTATGACCTGTCCAATCTCATTCAAATTATGTAAGTTCTATGAATCATAGTTTTATGATCTATTAAAGGCACATAGTAATACCTCATAGGTTGTTGTTTAGGATTAAGTTAAAGATAAAAAATATGTATGGCCACAGCACCTGTCGTAAAACAGTACATTTTAAATCTCCTCTGCTTTCTGTCACCTAATGAAATAGATTAAGAATGTTTTTACAAATGGAAATGCTTTCAATGACATTTCTGTCAAAACACAGTACAAACAACAAAGCCTCTTTTGCCTGTTTTAATCAAGGAGTAAACATCATTCTTATACACTTGGAGAGAATTTTTCAGAAGACTGAAATCTGTGGTTGGAGTTGGAAGAACATGGTTGCTTTCCTGGCCATCCGCCTTGGATTCTCTCTGCAGCATCTCCTGAAAGATTGTCTTTGCTGGTGAACATGCTGTCTACTGAGATAGCTCTTCCCTTTCAAGTAGCTCGGAGGGGTCCTAGGATTTCTTTCTTTGAGCTGAAATTCTGTCTCCTTTGGCTTCCACTGTTGGTCCTGATGCTAGTTCTGAATCCTTACTGCCATTGTATCCTTCATTTCTGTGAAAATAGCTCTTATATCCTCTCTGAGTCTTTTTTGCCTTCAGGAGAAACCTTCCAGTTTTTAACTTTTATTTGTGTGACAGGATGTTCTGATTCACAGTCAAAATCCACAAGTTTCTTCTGCTCAGGTCCATCTCCAGGTGGGACTCTATGAACTGAGCCTCATATTCCAAGGGAGGGTTGACCCAAGTTGAGCTGACCAAGATTGCACCCTTCTTGTTCCAGACACTAACTATTGTGCAGCCCAAGTTTGTGTTATTTCTGCTGACTCCTTGAGTAAAGATCTAAAGTGTCAAACATGCTGCTGTGTACTCTATCTTCGCTACCTTAGTCGAGCAGTTGGATTTTAGCCCCAAGGGCAGCTGACATTTATCTTTGTTAACTGCTATCCTGATTGAATTTAACATATTTCTCCAGCACATCACAGTCATTTTGGGTCTTCATCCTGTCCTTTGTCACATGCTTTCCTACATATGGCTTTTTACCTCTGTGGACCTGTTGAGCCTGACTGACTCATCCAACCTCCAGTATAGGCCAGATCCAGAGGACTTGGAAAGGCAGCTTGGATTCCTTCAACCACTCACTGTACTGCCCATTTCAAGGCTTCAGGGAAGGTTGCCCCACCCCCAGCTCTTTGCTAGCCTGCCAGGCTCATGGATATAACCAGTACCTTTGGTTCATGCTCCTGATAATTTACTTGCCTTGTACTCTTTGTTAATGCTCCTTGGGTTTTTCTATCAGTGTCTGCTTCTCCCCAGCAACTCCTAGCATAACATTTCCTCTGTTATGGTCCTGTTTAACCAAGTCTCCTCACGACTGTGGGCATGGACAACTGGAGGAGACTTGGTTAAAGAGGACCTACCACTAGGACTCTCCTTTAACTGTCTTCATGACTCCCTGCACCAGTCCAGCTGACTTTGAGTTCATCTGTCCTTCAGAGTTCCAAGTTCCAGTCTAGTAGTTCCTCCTTTTAATGTATGCCTACTACTCTCCCCCCTCAGTTCTAAACTCCAGCCCTGGCTCATCTCCCACTTCATTCCTCACATATTTCTTGAAAGTGGGTTTCACATGACTTTATGTAAGCCAGCGATGATTCAGTGCCTCAGGATAACTTATTTATTTATTTATTTATAAAATGTTTATTTATTTATTTTGTATATTTTTTATTGGAGTTCGATTTGCCAATATATAGTATAACACCCAGTGCTCATCCGTCAAGTGCCCCCCCTCTCAGTGTCTGTCACCCAGTCACTCCATCCTCACCCACCTCCCCTTCCACTACCCCTTGTTCATTTCCCAGAGTTAGGAGTCTCTCATGTTTTGTCATCCTCTCTGATTTTTCTCACTCATTTTCTCTCCTTTCCCCTATAATCCCTTTTACTATTTTTTTATATTCCCTGTATGAGTGAAACTATATAATGTTTGTCCTTCTCTGATTGACTTACTTCACTCAGCATAATACCCTCCAGTTTCATCCACGTTGAAGCAAATGGTGGGTATTTGTCGTTTCTAATGGCTGAGTAATATTCCATTGTATACATACACCACATCTTCTTTATCCATTCATCTTTCGATGGACACCGAGGCTCCTTCCACAGTTTGGCTATTGTGGACATTGCTGCTGGAAACATTGGGGTTCAGGTGTCTTGGCTTTTCACTGCATCTACATCTTTCGGGTAAATCCCCTGTATGAAATTGCTGGGTCGTAGGGTAGCTCTATTTTTTTTTTTTTAAGATTTTTATTTATTTATTCATGAGAGACCAGGGGGCGGAGAGAGAGAGAGAGAGAGAGAGAGAGAGAGAGAGAGAGAGGCAGACACAGGTAGAGGGAGAAGCAGGCTCCATTCAGGGAGCCCGATGCAGGACTCTATCCCAGGTTTACAGGATCACACCCTGGGCAGAAGGTGGCGCTAAACTACTGAGCCACCGGGGCTGCCCAGTAGCTCTATTTTTAACTCTTTGAGGAACCTCCACACAGTTTTCCAGAGTGGCTGCACCAGTTCATATTCCCACCAACAGTGCAAGAGGATTCCTCTTTCTCCATATCCTCTGCAACATTTATTGTTTCCTGTCTTGTTCATTTTCACTATTCTCACTGGTGTGAGGTTGTATCTAAGAGGATAGCATAAAGGCTGGGGTCTGAAGACATTTGCCAGAATCCTCCCCCAGGCCATCTGTATGGGTTATCCATTTATAAAAGGTGCCTGTGGCAGGTCACAACTGTCTTAGGTCTCCTGACTCATTGTAGGCTTTCCTTCTACCTCTTTACTTCTGAGATCATTTTCTAGGAATGACAAGATGGAAGTATAATAGGAACTGAGGAAACTTGCTTACCTCATTTCATCCATCAATTTTATGTCATCAGCCTCAGACTTTAGTTATGACTTTCCTGAGCTTCTTGCTATGAAAAATACTATTTCCCCATTACCTATCCTTATAGTTTAAATGTTTGATCTTGTTTCATGCCCAGCTTCAGGTTCTCTTTTTCCCTTTTCTAGTCTCAGGATCATTCCTTGTATCTGAACAAGACAGAACAAAATTGGAAGTAGTATAAATTAATGTAAGAATTTTCTAACAAGTGAAAGAGAATTGAGGTCAGCTTTTACTAGAAAAGGCTAAAGCATATCAACTAATTTTAAAAATAGGAGGGAGAGAGGAGTGAGGAGGGTCTCTGAGGTAGCTGGGGATCAGAGCCAGTAGGGAAGGGGGAGAGGGTTTAGAGACTGTCAAGGTAAAACTTCTTTCTCTGACATTCAGTGCTTTGCTGGGGTTCTTTATTCCTGGCTCCATCTGGCTTCTTCTTAAATTGTGTGTGTGTCTGAAACCACCCTTCTTTCAGTTCATTTAGGAGAAATATGAAGGTGGAAGCTATAATGGGGCACTTTAAAGCACTTTAAACATTATTTATAGAACACCAACTACATGCCAGGCTCTTGTAAAGTTCTGGGGGTTGTGGAGATGTGTAACATAGTCCATTCTTCAAGAAGCTTGGGGTCCTGTGGGGACAATGAACTAACAGACACCCGGCAATTGTGCGATGTGGTAAGGGGTATGGGTGTAGTATAGTGGGAGCAAGAGTGGGTCAGCTAGGATGGGTCAGGGAGGCTTTCATGCACAAGCAAGCCTGAGATCAGATCATTGTGCCAAGTGGCAAGAGAAACTGGATCCTTGCATTGATTTATAGACTATTTTTCAGTGACACATGTCTCCCCTGAAACCCTTTCCTTGGTCCCTGTTCCTCCATATTGGATTTCTCAACAGAAGCTCTTTAGCTGGTGATCCAGCAATCTCAGATCTCCCCACTGGCAAGTGCAGAAGGAGATGGGGGCAGAGGGGCTTCACATGGCTGGCAGAGTATAAGTTGGCTTACTATCTGGTGAGGCCTGTAAGAGCAAAGATGCCTCCTGCCCTGGCATCACACCCATAGGTCTCTGCCCTGGAGAAACACCAGTTAGGGCCCCAGGTGGCACAGTACCATTCTTTGCAATACTATTACAGAGCCCTGTACACCATCAATAAACAGATGGATAAATGAGGGCAAGTGCACACAGTAGGATCATGCAGAGAAGGTAAAATAGATGTGGATTTACCCACCTCAGTAAGTATTATAATCATTCTGTGGAGAAAAGGAGCATGTTCTGGAGAGATCTAGGCAGTGTGATACCAGTTATATACAGATGAAAACCCAACAAAATGATATTTTAAAATGCTTCTGGTTGAATAAATTTGTAGTAAAAACATCAAAACATGTACAACAATGACAAATAGTAAATTCTTGATAGCCTTTGGGGAGGGAGGAAAGGGTGGGAGATTGAGGAGAGGTCTGCAGAAGACTTTGATGTGTCTGTAATGTCTAATTTCTTAAAATTAAAAGAAAGTCTCCCATTCCACACATCACTAGCTACTGACCTTTCTCTCTCCTCCCCTTTATGGCTGAATTTCTCCAAATAGTCTAGACTTTCTGTCTCCTTGTTCTCAAATCTCGCACATTCCTTAATCTATCCTCATCTGGTATCTGGCCCCCTCAAGACATAGGAACAGCTGTTGCCAAGACCCCCACTGACCTCCAGGTCACTTAATCCGATAGGGAGAAGAAAAACAACACACACACACACACACTGTCTCAAGCATAGAAAATGAGTGAATGTGTCATCCAGTTTTAGCAAATCTTAACAGTGTTGCTTATCTGCTTCAGAATTTCTTTTAAGACCTATCCTCCCAGAGTCCCATCTAATGGGTTTCCCTCTGCAGGCTCCTGAGTCTGGTGGTTCTCCTACTCCTACTCCACCATCACTCGGGCTGCAGTTGCCTGTGTGATGGTACAGCCATCCCAAGGTGTGGTTCCACTCAGGCCTCACCACTGACCAGCCTGCACAGGTTCTAAATCATCTGTGCCTCAGTTTCCTCATTCAGGGTTTATTAGGGATTAAATGACCTAAGACACTGTGGCACACTGAGGGTCTGTGTATTCTTTCTGGCTACTGAGTTGACATCTAGGGGTGCACACATCCATCCTCCTTCCTTCAGCATGTTTCATTCTGAGGGCAGAGACAGGCTTCCAAAACTCAAACCTGCCTAGGTCACCACTGTTGTGCCCAAGATCGTGAATCCGAGAAAACACCAAGGAGCTGACACCGATGCAAACACACGAAGGTTTATTTACAAGCTCGAGCTTGGGTCCAAGTACACCCGACAGTGGAGCAGGGACTTGGACCCCCGAGGTGGGTTTCAGCTTAGTTTTAAGGGCTGGTCTAGGGGACCTCCAGAAGGGCTGGAAGAATTTCTCAAGTTCTGTTTACATTCTGATGTGGGGCTTTCAAGGGCATTGAGCTCTGTTCTTATTCTAATAGGGGCTTCCTGCCCTTGGCTTGGGCTCTGTTCTTATTCTAATATGGGGCTTTCTAGGACGTCAAGCTATAAGCTGTTTTCTTCCTGTAACTGAAGTAAGGTAAAGTTCAGCTCTTATTCACAGGGGCCTGGGATGGCTGTACTTGTGCTAACGCTGGACTTAAAGTGGAATGGCCTTCATTTTCTCGGCCTCCACATTTCCCCCTCTCAGAGGAACCTAAGGAAGGACCCAATCAAGGGTCCAGGTTGCTCTCAGAGTGAGCCAGGGGGAATGATTAAACCAGGATTTTAACCAACCTTGTTGCTGTTCTCGCTCCCATTTACATTCCAGGGAAGAAGCAACATCTTACGTTTAAGGCAGCACATAACCATCCCCACCCCACCCTTTGTTGTAAGAAGACTAAGTCTAATCCCTTTCTATTTTGAAGGACAACCTCAGACTAGGGAGTCTTGGAGGTGGGAAATAAGTGAGAACGGCGCAGTCTTAGCTTTAGGGGATTGTCCTTGTCCGGTTGGCTTTTCCATTCTGGAACAAAGTCCTTGAGAACAGCGTGTGGGTCAGCTGGCTGGACGTGGGTGTAGTGGACCCAGGGAGTAATCCCGTCGACCTTGAGAGCGGTGGGAGTGGTCAGGAGCACGGTGTAAGGTCCCTTCCAGCGAGCTTGAAGTGTCCGGTGTTGGTATCTCCGCACGTACACCCAGTCACCTGGCCGATATCGATGGGGGTCCGGGGGTGGCCCAGCCTCATAGAGGGCCCTCAGCTTAGGCCACACCTGCTCATGGGTTCATGACATTTGGAGGGAGAAAAGAAGTTGGTGATCATCAAATTCAGCAAGCACCTCAGGTTTTAAATTGGGCATAACAGGTGGAGGAAGACCGAACATGACCTCATAGGGAGTCAGTCCCATCTTATATGGGGAGTTCCTCACCCTATATAGGGTGAAGGGGAGGAGAGTCACCCAGTCCCCGCCAGTCTCCAGGGCTAATTTAGTTAAGGTCTCCTTTAATGTTCTGTTCATCCTCTCTACCTGTCCTGAGCTCTGGGGCCTATATGCACAAAGTCATTTCCAATCTGCCCCAAGTACTAGGGCCACTCCCCGTGTTACCTTAGAGACGAATCCTGGGCCATTGCCTGACCCAATCCTAACAGGAAAACCATACCTCGGTAAGATGTCTTCCAGCAGTTTCTTGGTCACGGTCTGTGCCGTTTCATGTTTGGTGGGAAATGCCTCTGTGCATCCTGAAAAAGTATCTACAAACACTAGTAAATACCTGTATCTGTATTTTCCAGGTTTTACCTCAGTGAAGTCCACTTCCCAGTAGGCTCCTGGGCGGTTCCCCCGGAGCCAGGTGCCTGGGTTAGATCCATGGGCGGTGGCATTAGTTAACTGGCATGAGTGGCAGCTTGCCACGATCTGCTCGATCTTTGCTCGAGAGTCTTTAATAGTGATCTTTGCATGTCGTATGAGGTCTCCCATCTTCCTTGTTCCCGTGTGAGGACTCCAATGCGTTTTGGATAGGACTCGCCGTCCCAGTTCCTCTGGCAAGATGATGCTGGAGTCTGCGGCCCTCCACCAGCCACGCAAGCACTGGGTCATAGGCAAGTGTTTGATCCAGTGTAAGTCAGCATCAGTATAGTTGGGGGTGTCCGGCAGGGTCCGTTCCCCCGGATCAGGTAGCGTGGTTGCTAAGACCTGGGTCACCAAAAGGGACGCCTCCTTTGCTTTTAATCGGCTAGCCGGTTTCCCCTGGCTACTGGCGTGTCTGCCTTTTGGTGCCCCGGACAGTGGATGATGGCCAGGGCCTTGGGCAGCCAGAGGTCCTCAGGAGTTCAAGAATCTCTTTTGTTTTTAACAGTCTTTGCCTCTGCTGTCAGACGCTCTCTCTCTCTGTAAAGGGCTCCGTGGATGCGAGCGGTGGCAAAGGCGGACCTGCTGTCGGTGTAGGTGTTTATTCGTTTACCTTCCCCCACGGTCAGCGCCTTGGCCAGTGGGATCAGTTCTGCCCATTGAGCCAACATTCAGGCTGTCAATGGCTCCGCCCAGACGGTCTCCGTCTCCGTGGTCACGGCTGCCCCCGCAAATCGGACTCCTGCTCGGACAAAACTGCTGCCGTCCGTGTACCAGGTGGCATCGGCGTTCGGCAGTGGCTGGTCCTGGAGATCAGCTCTGATTCCATGCACCTGTGCCAAAATTTCTTGACAGTCATGCCGAGGGGGGTCCCAGTCTGGGTTGGGGAGTCGAGAGGCATGGGGTATTGGTGGACCCTGACAGGGTCTGCCCCCCGCTTTTGTTCTATGTATATGGCCGGTCGGTGCCGGCCCGGTTTCTGCCCACGCTTGGGGACTTCCTGCAGCCAACGGTCAATGTCAGTCATTGGGGCTGAGGACATTTGGTGGAGACAATAGAGACGATATTCATCTTCTACACTCAGGACAAGCACCTGAATCGGGTGCCCCTCTTTGTTTAGGACTTTTGCCCCTTCGGGGTGGAAGCAAATTTGTGCCCCCATCTTGGTGAGCAAATCCCGACCTAACAACGGGTAGGGGCACTCAGGGATGACCATGAAGGAGTGGGATACCCGGCCCGTGCCGAGATCCCCAGTTCTTCGGGTAGTCCATGAGTACTGTTTGGGGCCCGTGGCCCCTTGCACCCATGAAGTCTTGTTCGCCAATTTCCCTTGGGGTTGTAATAAAGCTGAATGTTGTGCCCCAGTGTCCACTAGGAATTCAACAGGTTGCTCCTCCACTTGAAGAGTTACCCTGGGCTCGGGGAGGGGTGCCGAACCCCGACTCCCCTAATCGTCCAGGTCCTCCATCTCCAAGACCTTGGCAGGGGCCTTAGGTCTTTTGTTAGGGCAGCTTTTCACCCAGTGGCCGTCTTCTTTGCAATAAGCACATTGGTTTTTGTTCAGCTTAGGGCACTCCCGAGGGGGACCAGGGCCATCCTCCTTACCTGTCCCTGAAGCCAGCTTCTTGAGGTGCCTCCGTCTTTCCTGTGGGCCATCCATGGTTGTGGCCAGCATCTTGGCCAGGTTTCGGGTCTGCTGGTCACTTAGTTTGGTTTGTTGTTCTTCCGGACTTTCTCTATTATTATAGACTCGTTCTGCTACTATCACTAAGTCCTGCAAGCTCTTCTCTCCCAGTCTCTCTACTCTTTGCAATTTCTTTTTAATGTCCGGAGCGGCCTGGTTAACAAAAGCCATGATAATTGCGGCCTTTGTTTCCGGGGCTTCTGGGTTCATAGGGGTGCACTGCCTAAAAGCCTCTATGACTCCCTCTAAGAAGGTGCTGGACTCTCATCCTTACCCTGCCTCACATCATAGACCTCGGCCAGATTGGGAGGCTTGCGTGGCAGCCTGGACGCCTGCCCCTAGAGTCTGGCGGTAGACCTGGGGTCTCTCCTTACCTTCAGCTGAGTTATAGTCCCAGGTGGGGCGGGATAAAGGGAAGGCAGCTTTTATGAGGTCTGGGTTTTGAGGCAGCTGTCTGCCCTCTCCCAGGACAGACTTCAGGGCTTCCACCTGAATTCGTTCTCTCTCCTCGGTGGTGAAGAAAACCTGCAAGAGCTGTCGGCATCATCCCAAGTAGGCTGGTGGGTAAGGAGAACAGTATCTAAAAGCCCGATTAGACCTCTCGGATTATGAGAGAACTTTGCATTTTGGGTTTTCCAATGATATAAATCACTGGTGGAGAACGGCCAGTGTAACATTAGCTGTCCGCCAGTTCGTCGGGGGCGCGGAGAGGAAGGGCGGTGGAGTCGGTCGCCCCGCATTCGGAGGTGGGGCCGTCAGCTGGGTCTGACCGCGTGTCCCCGCTGCTGGCCCGCGACAGGGACTCCCTCGTCAGGGAGGGGGGCGCCCCTTCTGCAGCCCCCGGTGTCTCCAATGGAAGAGCGGAAGGGGGAGGGGGTGCCCGGTAGGGCGGCGGGAGAATCAGGTCCTCCGGGGAGGAATCCTGGAAGACCGGGTAAAGGGGCGCTTGGGGCGTAGAGTTGGTCTCCTTCTCGGCTTTCCGCAGGGCTAGGATCTCGGTGGGTCCTGCTTTGGGGGGTAAAAATGGTTTTAGCCAAGGAGGGGGATTCTTGATCATGTTCTGCCAGATCAGGATGTAGGGCACCTGGTCAGAGTGGCCGTCCGGTTTGTCCCTGAAGGTCACGGCCTTAACCTGTAAGATAATAGGTAGGTGGGAAGTTCCTTCTCGGGGCCATCCCGGCCAAAGGTTGGCCATTCTGATATGCAATAAATCTGGAATCTCTCTCTCCGTATGTTTATGCTCAGAATACGAGCTCTTTCCCTAGCATCGGAGAAGTGGGAGAGCATAAGAGACAAGGGTGTGGTTTGCGTCTGCCCCTTTATGTCCGCGTCCACACCAAGGCACAGACAGTTATGACAGTTCACAAATAACACAGTCAAACGCACAGTTAACAAGAACACAGTAACACAGACCAGTGTAGGAACAGTTAACAAGGACATAGTAACACAGACAAACGTTCCAGTGCGCGGCGGAGACCAAACAGAAAGTATCCCGAAGGGCTGGCAGCCGGCCCTCCTTACAGACAGGACCCCGTCCTCCCGCTGGGGGCAAGGGACGTCTCCTCAAGACCCCCGGTGGAGGCCCGCCAGCGCGTCCGCCTAAGCCAATGCCGACCTAACACGGATGGGAATTCCTACAGGTTAGAGCTCTCAGAGAATATGCGCGCAAAAGGTGGAAAAAGTTGAGTGCACTCACCACGCGTGAAACCCTCCGGATGGGGTCCTGGGGGTCTCTCGGATTCCGGACGAGCCTCCAAATGTTGTGCCCAAGATTGTGAATCCGAGAAACCACCGAGGAGCCGACACCGATGCAAACACACGAGGGTTGATTTACAAGCTCGAGCTTGGGTCCAAGGGCACCCGACACAGCGACACAGCAGAGCAGGGACTTGGACCCCGAGGTGGGTTCCAGCTTAGTTTTTATAGGCTGGTCTAGGGGATCTTCAGAAAGGGTGGAGGAATTTCTCAAGTTCTGTTTACATTTTGATATGGGGCTTTCAAGGGCATTGAGCTCTGTTCTCATTCTAATAGGGGCTTCCAGCCCTTGGCTTGGGCTCTGTTCTTATTCTAATATGGGGCTTTCTAGGATGCCAAGCTGTAAGCTGTTTTCTTCCTGTAACTGAAGTAAGGTAAAGTTCAGCTCTTATTCACAGGGACCTGGGATGGCCGTACTTGTGCTAAGGCTGAACTTAAAGTGGAATGGCCTTAATTTTCTCAGCCTCCAGAACCACCACCCTTGCAGGCTTCTCTCTACTGTTTTCAGAATGAATGGCCAGATGCCAGGTCCCTGGCCCTGCCCAGTTCGTCCACACCACCCTCCATTCATCTGCTATTTTTCAACTGAACTCCCCTTCCTATAGGGCCTTTGGATGCACTGTTTCATTCTCCTGGCCTGAAAATCTTTCTTCGCCTCCACTCTGTCGCCTTGTCAGCCTTGAGCCCTTTTAGACACACCAGGTGAGGATCTGTTTGTGTGATGTGTTTTGTTCACAGTGTTTTTACAGTGTATAATTGTACAGTTGTTCATTTATTCAACAGTAAGTTTCTGAGCACTTACTGTGTGCCAGGAACTATGCATGATGCTGGGACATGGCAGGGAACATAGAGGCCTAGGCCCCATGTCAAAGGAGGCTTCAGTCCCTAAGTGGACAGCTGGGAGCACAATGAGGCTTGCAGAGGAGAGATGCACATGTCATAGAAGTATGCAATAGGGGGATGACCTAATCAGGAGCATCTTAAAGGATTCTTTAAAATACTCTGAAGAATGAATCATAGCTACCTAGAAAGAAGGGAGAAAGAAAAATCCAAGTAGTGGGGACAGCATGTTCAAAGGTTCTGAAGTAGGAAAGAATGTGACATTTTTTAAGAATTTTGATTTAAAGGACAAGTCAGGGAGATGAGGGCCTGAGGGATGCTGGGAGGAAAGAGCATCACAGAGGTAAGGGGCTTTAAGGATCTCAATTGAAGCAGGAAGTCAAGAGAGGCATGCCGGTGATCCCTGCTTCAGACACATTTCAGAGTTGCTGTGTGAGGGCTTGCCTTCCCCTAGGGAGGAATTCCAACCCTTTCCTTTTGCTGCATATCCCTGGGGGCTGTGTGGCCTCTGATCTCCTGCATGTTGCCTCATTGTTGCTGTTGTTTAATTGAGGAAAGCTGTCTACTCCTGGGACTTCTATCTACTTCTTACTGGCTACTGAGACAGCATCATTCCTTTGGGCTGGGATGTTATTTTTAGTTGGATACATTACTACCTCTATAAAGATAATGTTTTATCTTGGAAGGAGTTGTCTACCCCAGAGGAAGTAAGCTGAGAACAGATGTGGGGCCTCTCAGAGTTCTAGGTGGTTTTTGAGAGAGGGGTTTCAGAGCCAATCTTTAGAATTAGAGTCTCCAGTCCTGGCCCATTTAAAGAGAGAGCTCCCATCACTGGCATGTGGATTCCAATGATCAGTAACATCTCTGAGATTGCTCATCATTACTCTCTTTGCTGCATAAGAGTTCTGGGGCAGTCGTGTACCTGAAGGGTTCAAGTTAAAGCTTTTATTTTATTTTTTTTAAGTTAAAGCTTTTTTGATTAAAAAAATATTTACTCTGTTTTTTAAAACTTGCTTACTTACTTACTTTATTTATTTGTTTGTTTGTTTATTTATTTATTTATTTATTTATTTATTTTTGAGTAATCACTATACCCAATGTGGGGCTCAAACTCATGACCCTGAGATCAAGAGTCAAATGTTCTGATTGAGCCATCCAGGCACCCCACCCCCCAAATAATTACTCATTTTAGAAATTATTAAACCAACATGTTGTCAGGCAAAAAGTAGATCATGACCATTGGCTGGTGGGTCATTAATCTCCAACAATGAGACCTTGGCTGGGGGTAAGGTGGGTCATTAATCTCCAACAATGAGACCTTGGCTGGGGGTAAGGCTTCGTCAGCAGAACCTGCTTGCTTCTCAGAAGGGCAGGGTTGAATAAAGTGCCTGAAGTCAGAGCTATTGTGGGCAGTGAGCCCATGAGGGAGGGGAGTACCCTCCCATCTTCAGACAAAGGGGTGTGCAGCTGAAGAGTCAGGTGCTCATTCACCTAGGAGAGCCCCCATTCTCTTTTCTCATCCACCCACATGAAGAGAATGAAAGGACAACTTGCCCAAGGACACAAACCTGGCTTCAATTTAAGAAAGAAGTGTAGGCAAGGAGTCACCCTGAAGTATTCATTCTGTCCCTTCTCATCACAGCTGAAAGGCCCCTCTCTCAGGAAGCCTTCCTGGATTGTGGTGGTCCGTACTGTTCTCTTTTTCCCCAGCCATCACCTGGGCCTCTGTTTGTGCCCCAAACAGGCTCATTCCTGGGGGTGGATATCTCTACTTTAACAAGACTGATAAAAACAAGTGAGATCTCCTTTTCTCAGCGTGGAGCAGCTGGGATATGCCAGCAGGCTGAGGGAGGGGTGCTTCTGCTTTGAACACCAGTGGATGTGCCTACAAGCTTAACCCCAGCTAGCTTTGCTTTATTTTTTTTTTAATTTTATTTACTTATGATAGTCATACAGAGAGAGAGAGAGGCAGAGACGTAGGCAGAGGGAGAAGCAGGCTTCATGCACCAGGAGCCCGACGTGGGACTCGATCCCGGGTCTCGAGGATCGTGCCCTGGGCCAAAGGCAGGCGCCAAACTGCTGCGCCACCCAGGGATCCCCTAGCTTTGCTTTAGTGTCTTTCGGTAAATGCCCACTGGGGTCAGTGCTTTCTTCTATCTCCAGGGCCTTTACAGATTGTATTAGTCAGGTTCTCCAGAGAAACAGAACCAATAGGATGCATATGTATTTACTTATTTATTTATGAGAGGAATTGACTCATGAGATTATAGGGCCGAGAAATCCTGAAATTTGCCCCCTGCAAGTTGGAGAACCAGGGGAGCCGCTGGTATAATTCAGTCCAAGTCTGGAGGCCTGAGGACTGTGGGGCTGATGATTTCAGTCCTGATTCACATCCAAGTACCTGAGAACCAGGTACTAATGTCTGAGGGCAGGAGAAGGTGAATGTCTCAGGTCAAGCAGAGAGAAAACAAGTTTGCCCTTCACTTTTTTGTTCCCTTCAGGCCCTAACAGAGTGGATGATGTCCACTCACACTGGGAAGGCCATCTGCTCAATCCATCAATTCAAATGCTAACCTTTTCTGGAAACTTTGTCACAGAAATAATTTTTTTTTTTAGCAGCATCTAGGCATCCCTTAGTTCTGTTACGTTGCCACGTAAAATTAACTGTGACACAGATGGTGGTCCTGGGGGGTGCTGACACTGGAGCAAGTGGGCCCAATTTCACTAGTCCCTGGACATGTTACTTCCCTCCTGGATAGAGAAGTGGCTGAGAAGCAGCTGCCAGCCTGTGATTGAGGGAAAGTGCCTAAAGGGTAGGGACATCAGGAGACACCCCCAGTTCCCTGGGGCAGCACTGTGGGTGGAGCCCCGGCCCCCATATTCCTTGATTCCCTAGTCCTATCCTTTCTTTCTCAGCCTGTCCTCTCCCTTTCTTGGTTCAGGTTATGAATCCTGGCCTCCCACCAGGTACGTGTGGAGCTTGAAAGGTGAATGGATCCCAGAGCTCTAGCCTCGACACTGGCATTTTCTCCAAGTCCTTGTGGAAGCTCCAGTGCTCAGCTAGAATCAAGAGAGTTGTTTCATTAAGCCATGTTCATCTTCCTGAATTAACACTCATGTCTGGTTTGGATGGCTACCATATCTGCCAGGTGGCAGTGGAGTGGAGGTCCCTCTCTTCTGCCTTCTGTTAATTCCTGTCCCCCAACCCTTTATCTCCTCTCCTCCATCTTCTTCCATCTACTTAGGAGCAGTTATTAAGAATTTTCTGTGTGGCAGCCACTGATTAAGACCATGGGGATGGGGCTGTGAATAAAACCGTACAGCTTCTAAAGCCATGGAGCATGTATTCTGGTGGAGTGAGGTTGACAGGAACAAATAAATGAATAAATGTGAAATACAGCAGGTGGAGATGGTGCTGCAAGAAAAGAAAACATGGAAGGAAGATAGTCATGAGGCTAATGTTATTTTGGATGAGCTGGTCAGGACAGAGTGGTCAGAGGGCATTGATAGAGACCTGGAGACCGGGGGAAGCCTCCATATGGCTCTGAGGAAGATAGCATGTACACAGCATCTCAGGCAGGACCAGTCATGGCAGCAGCACCCGCTCTTTCTTTTTCTTCTATTTCTCTTCTCATTGCAGTGTCAGGAGGCTGAGCTTTCTCTAAGGGCCCTATGGAACAGCTCTAAGCATGGGATGAGCAAGGGTTGGCATCCAGTTTTGTGGACCACCCTGCTGCAGTGTGGAGAATGGATTCCAGGGGTGGGTAAAGCAATCTTGGGAGAGAAGGCTGTGGAGGGGCTGGTGGGCATCAGGGCGGTACTGATTCAAAAGATTCATGTTTAAGAGGCAGAAGATATGGAGTGACTCCAGGTTTCTGATCAGGTCTGCTGATTGAGGTTCACATAATTTAGAGCTGCCTCTGGGATGCCCAGACAAAGTGCCAAAAAGGATGGCGGAGGTCTGAGTCTGAAGACCAGAGAGTTCATTCTGAAAGTTAGTGAGGACATGGAGTACGGTGGAGATGTGATTGCTTGGAGTGAGTAAAGTAGGTGAGGGTCTTAAAGACTTGCCTTGTAGCCTAAAGGCTGTTATTGGAAACAGCCTTACAGAGAGTTAAGTAATTAATCCAAAACCAAATCTATCCATCCATCCTTCTACTTATCTACCCATCCATCTAACCATTTATCCATCTATCAACACTTTCTCAAAGTTAAGCATTAAGAATTACTTGTCTATCCTTTTTTTAAAGAGATTTCATTTATTCATTCATGAAAGAGACAGAGAGAGAGAGAGAGAGAAGCAGAGACACAGGCATAGGGAGAAGCAGACTCCATGCAGGGAGCCCGATGTGGGACTCGATCCCAGGACTCCAGGATCACTTCCTGGGCCGAAGGCAAACGCCCAACCACTGAGCCACCCAGGCATTCCAATTGCTTGTCTATCCTGAGGAGCTATTTCTTTCTCTGTAACTGACACTTGTTCCCCTTTTCTCTTTGGCCACAAGGAAGATCAGAAACAATGTATATTATGTAGTTAGTTATGCCCTATATAGATGAATTTCAATTCTATTTTCCCTGGCTTTGGCTTCACAATAAATGCACAGCACATACACATACATATTTCTTCTTAATCCTAATTGTTCAATCTAAATGTACCAGTTTAAAGTATGAATTTTCTATAAGTAATCTTTAATGCTGTGCTTAATGAGAAATATTTTATAGTCAAAAATTTATGCAGTTTAGAGAATTTACATTTGGAGTGGACAGGATTTGGCCAGGTATTAAGCAAAATGCTAATTTTTAGTACAGAAATTTAGGATTTAATGATGAATCCAGAGAGGGACTGAGTAGAGGGGGAGGAAAAAAGAAACAAATATATTGATGGATATAATGGGTAGGGGCCAAAATAAAAGATTGTACTTTGCAATGTTGTTCATATGACCTCACACTTGCATGAATATATAGCAATCATACTCATAATTAAAGTAATAATTTTATTTATAAAATATTATCCTTGTTTTAAAGTATGTCCTAGATTTATACAGATTTCCTGAATTAAAGTGATTTCATACTATATTTCTGTCTATTCATGGTGCCTATATCTCTGTTACAATAATTCAAAATCACTTTTGGTGGTGGTGGGGAGATGTAAATTCTGCTGGTGTATGGGATTAGGAAGCAGCATTTGATGGTGTTGTAGGTTCCAATCCAAAGTGGCTTTGAACAAATGATTTATTTTTTTAAAATTTTTTTACATATAAATTCTTAAATTGGAGTTCAATTTGCCAACATATAGCATAATACCCAGTTCTCATCCCATCAAGTGCCCCCCTCAGTGCCTGTCACCCAGTCACCCCCAATCCCTGCCCACTTCCCCTTCCACCACCCCTTGTTCGTTTCCCAGAGTTAGGAATCTCTCATGTTCTGTCTCCCTTTCTGATGTTTCCCACTCATTTTCTCTCCTTTCCCCGCCATTCCCTTTCACTATTTTTTATATTCCCCAAATGAATGAGACCATATAATGTTTGTCCTTCTCCGATTGACTTACTTCACTCAGCATAATACCCTCCAGTTCCATCCATGTCGAAGCAAATGGTGGGTATTTGTCGTTTCTAATGGCTGAGGAATATTCCATTGTATACATAGACCACATCTTCTTTATCCATTTGTCTTTCGATGGACACTGAGGCTCCTTCCACAGTTTGGCTACTGTGGACATTGCTGCTAGAAACATTCGGGTGCAGGTGTTACATTAATATTAATTGAAGTTCATACTTCACTTCAATTTTCTTGTTTTTTCCTTAAATCCCTTTTTGGTTCCAGGATGCACATTACATTTAGCCATTGAGTCTCCTTAAGCTCCTCTTGGCTATGAGAGTTTCTCAAACTTTCCTTGTTTGTGATGACCTTGACAGTTTTGAGGAATAATAGTTACTTTTTATAGTGTCCCTCAGTTGGAATGTATCTGATGCTTTTTATTATGATTACACTGGAGTTGTGGGTTCTACAAAGGAAGACCACAGGTGAAAGTGCCATTCTCACCACATTACATCAAGAGTAGATTCTCTCAACATAATATATCACTATTAAGGTTAAGCTTGATAACTGGGCTGGGGTCATGTTTGTGAGGTTTCTTCAGTGTAAGGTGACTCTTTTTTTCTTCCCTTCTTTTGTACTACTTGCAAAGAAGTTGCTATGTACAGCTTATGCTTAAGGAATAGTGATTATGTTCTACACCTTTAAGAGTGGATCATCCACATAAATTATTTGTAATTCGTCTTCAAAGGGACTTTTCTCCTTTTGTTTGTTTGTTTGTATCAGTATGGACTCACAGATATTTATTTTACACTTTGGGCTATAAACCAATATTTGTTTACTTACTTGCTCAAATTGTTCCAACTTTGGCCATTAGGAACACTTTCAGTTGGTTTCTGTGTCCCTTTGACATAGCCTGTCATTGTGTGTGTACTCATGTGTGTGTGTTAGCACTTTATTGCTTTCTGGAACTATAATATTTTCCAAGATTATCTTGTATATTTCCTGCCCTAGTCCTAGAATCATTCATTTCTTCAGGGATCCCTGGTTCCTTTTATTGGAGTATGATATTAGAAAATAAGATCCAGGGATCCCTGGGTGGCGCAGCGGTTTGGCGCCTGCCTTTGGCCCAGGGCGCGATCCTGGAGACCGGGATCGAATCCCACGTCGGGCTCCCAGTGCATGGAGCCTGCTTCTCTCTCTGCCTGTGTCTCTGCCTCTCTCTCTCTCTCTCTCTCTCTCTGTGACTATCATAAATAAATAAAAATTAAAAAAAAATTAAAAAAAAAAAGAAAATAAGATCCAGGTGCTATGTGTGTTCATTGCTATTGGGATACCATTGCTTCTAGGCTTTCTCAGCTGATGGTGCAAGGAAATACATGTGTGTATCCTAACTCCTGTATATATGCATCTCTCTCTCTCTCCATATATATATTATATATATCTATATTAAGCTAAACATGAGTTCATACTGATGTCTCTAATGCATTATCATATGGATCATTCTAGCTTCCTCCCCTTACTTCCTGGTAACCTCCCATTCCAAAAGTGACAAGCCTGGCTCTAGCCATCCTCCATCCATCTACTTAATTTTTAAGAAAACTTCGTCAGTTAGAGTATGGTGCTTATGTACAATTCTTTTTGCCTTTAATCTTAACAGACTCTACTCATTTCCGTAGTTACTTACAGCAGCACCTTTCTCTCCCATCATGAGGAAGAAACAACTTTCATGAAATTCTTTTATTTGTATTACTATTAGATTCTTTTGTCAGAGTCTGCATCCCATCCTGTGCCCTGACCTCCAAAATGATTTAAAAATTTTTTCAGTCATAATTTATTCTCCATATTTAAAATTCTGTGGGTTTGGATAAAATGCATGGTGTCATATATCTTCCATTACAGTATATAGAATAGTTTCATTGCCCTGAAAAATCCTCTGTGCTTTACCTACTCACCCTCTGACCTACCCCTGATGAACTCCTGGAACCTATTTTATCTTTTCCAGAATGTTATATAAACAGAACCATACAGAATGCACTATTTTCAGATTAGCTTCTTTCAGTTAGTAAAGTGTATTTAAGATTCACTCATATCTTTGCATAACCTTAATTTCTTATAGGTTCATTACATGGCTGAAGATAAATGGGCCCTATCACCCTCAAAATTAATGTTCAAACAAGCATAAAAGTTGCAAAAGAGGTCCACTTCAGTGAAAGCCTCAGTCTTCCCACTTCCACTCTGAGGTACGGGTGGCTTAGCAGCCTCACCACTCATCATTTTGGTCCAGGGCAGAGCTCCAAGCATGCCTGCCTCTGCCACTAACACCCTGCTTTGGGCCTTTCTAAGAAGGCGAGGGGCTGATATTCACCTTCCATGGCATGCTGAGGCAGAGTTCAGAGAGCTCCTCAAGGAAGATCCTGACCACCACTGACTGTGTTAGCTAAATGAAAGGGGAGATACTTCTACTTACCAGGTCGACTATCCTTCTTACCCTATGTCTTCATCTGGGTGAATTCCTCCTTCTAATAGTTTCATCCATCTATTCACTCAGTTATTTGTGCATCAGGTGTTCATTACCTGCCATATATTGGCCACCAGAAGATACATAGATGACCATATAGATAGCATCTATGTATAGATGCTATAACTGCTGTTCCCAGCAGTCATGTACGACTTTTTCACAATTGCAGTAAAGAGTGATAAAGCTTCGAATGTGCATAGGAACAAATAACTTTGTCCAGGGTCCCAGGAAAACTTTTTTGGCCTACTGATGTTTTGAAGGACGAGAAGGGACTTGCTTTGTGAAGAGGGTAGAAAAAATATCTTATGCATAGAGAAAAGGTGTGTAAAGGCCAGAAGGTAAGAGACAGCTTGGGGTTTTCAAGTAGTTAAAAGACATTTGGCAAGATTGGGGCACAGAATGAATGAGAGAGAGGTAAGAGCCAGATCAAAGGGGCCAGTTCAGGTCAGAGAAGTTAGGGTCCACTTAAACCTTCCTAATGATTTAGAGATTTTATTCTAAGGTTGAACAGAAGCTTTTAAAAAGTAAGCAGAGATGTGGCTGCCTGCTCAGATTGTGTTTCTGAAGGACCACATCACTATGAAGACTGGGTTGCAAAGTGAGAACCAGGGAGCCTGTGAGGAGGTTCTGGTTGTTAATGAAGAGTGGTGCAGGGGGGATGGAGAGGGTAGGGATTCAAGAGAGGCTCATCACAGAAAACCTTTTCCTAGGTCCCCTCATAGAGCATTCCTCAATCAGGTCTGCAGAGAGCCCCTCGTCTTGGTAACACTTTATTATCCTTATCCTACTTTAGTTGTCTCCTAGTCCTACGCACTGCCTGACATCCTGTCATCCTAATCACTTCATATCACTCATGTTACATTTTCTGCAACACTGGTTTGCAATTCTGCACAGTTGCTGGATTAAAACTAAGGAAGGGTTTCATTCTATCCTCCTGGCCCCCAACCACATCCCTTTTCCTTCCTCATCACTCACTGGCTTCTCACATTCTATAACCTTCTGGTGACTTTTTTGGGGAAAACATTTAGCCTAGTTTAAGAGCTTTCTGATGGCCTCACAAATGTTGCTGCTGGTTATGGTTTCATGCCTTCATAGCCTCAGGCAGATTGGTATTATGACTTGGCTTTTGCCATGCTTGCATCTTGGTACCTCCATTTTAATCAGGGGTCATGTTTCTCTTGCCCCTCCTTCTACTTCTGTCCTACAGAGAAGAGCAACACAAGTGATTTTCAAAGATCCAATGCTCCTCTCTCCAATTTCTGTTGGTGGTAAGATTGTCCTTTGGGATATTTTGAAAGATGCTGTTAGAGTGTAGTTGACAGGGTTTCTGTCAAGCCCTATGGGGATCATGCTAACAGTTAGCTCTGTGGATGCTGATAGGAAAAACCTGATTCCTGGACCAAAGATGCAAGATTATGTTACTCACAGTGAAAGCAGAAACCAGAGCATGAGCATGTTGTTGGCTTCTTTGCCTCCTAGTCCTTTGGAGGATGCAATGGGCCCAGATCTGTGTGACTCAGGCAGTGGGTTTGTGTTGCAGCTGAAAAGTCCAGGCTTTTTTGAGCAAGTAGTAAGCATTACAGCAAGCAACCGTTGCATGTAGTGTGGTCATGCTGTGATTACCCTGACCTGCTTAGGTGCCTTGGAAATTGCCCAGAATTCAGAGATTGATCCACTCAGTGTAGTATGTCACCCTCAGCAAGACTGCATGGATGCCAGACCCATGGCAGACTGTCATTCCCAACTGGCACATATTATCGATCTACCCCAATGTTTTTATCTCCTAAAATCTCCTAAAGACATCTCTGACTTCTCAGCCTTATTTTTCCTGGGCTTTCCCTGAGCTGAAACTCCAGCGACCCTCTGAGCTAACAGGTAGGGCTGCTTCCAGCTGCTGGGCCAGCACACTACATCCAGAATGTGAGTGGAGAAGCCCATAAGAACAAACTCCACACACCTGGGATCATACTTATTCTTTGATCCATTGCCAATATGCATGACCGTTCATTTTCCCTTGAGTTTTACTGATGTAAATTAGCATCCATTGGTGTCCCAGTTTTCCTTTTTAGCTAACCTGGGATATTTTGGACTCTGGGGAGTGGTTGGGTTAGGACATGAGAAGAATTGGGGTCTCTGTCCCTAGCAAGGTTGTTAAAGAACAATCAAGTGAGGCAGGAAGAGACTGGAAGGACATCAAGCCAGGCCCCAAGATACTTAGTGAGGGAGGAGGGCTGAACACTGCTTGATCTCACTGAGCCTCACTTGGTCCTATGTCCCAGGAGAGGCCAGCATGATCTTAGGGAAGCAAAATTCAGGTCATGCCACCCCCACCTCAGTGCTTCCCATCACATTCAGAATAAACCCTCAGCTCTACCCTATGGCTGATGACATTCAACATCATGGTAGCCTAGCTTCATCTTTCCCCACTTCATTCACTGTGCTCTGGCCATGTGGGACTTCCTCATGCTTCTAGCACAATAAATTGGCTCTTAGATCCTCTTTAAATGTCCCCTCCAACATGCTAATATGAGCTTCTCTCAGTCATTTTCTAACATCATTTTCTTCATGGCACTAATTCCATGTAAAATAGATTTACCAGTTTCTTGTTTATTGATACTTCCCGCCCCCCCAGAATGTCAGGTCATGTGAGCAGAAACCTGCCCCCATTGCTTACTGTTGGATAAAATTGGCCTTCATGTATAGAATGGTGGTGTGGACAGGTTCTGCTGGTCATATTGTTTACTTTTGCAAAAGCTGCTGAGCCTCATTTTGACCCAGTGTGTCCTGATCTTGGCATCCCCAAGGTTGATGTTGCCCTATCTCATTGCCTTCTGCTTCACCTTCTACTTGCCCTGCATACATGGCTAATGCCTTAGCCTGATACTCTGCAGACCTGTGAGACACAGTTCCCAGTGGCCTGTCAGGGAGGCATCTGTGTCTGGCAGCTCTCCCCTCATTCACACATTCAGCAGACTGCAGCAAGCAGTAGACTGTGTGCTGCCCCTCTGAAGCAGAGAGGGAAATACTACAGGGTTAGGTAATCAAATAATTATTTGAGCCTCATATTTTTCTTCTACTTGGATACCCCTCCAGCACCCAGAGAGTTTTTGGTGGGTTGCCTCTGCAGGGTCCCTCCCAGGCCTGCCTGCTCCTGACAAAACTCAATACCACAACTTTCTGCCTACTACCAAAGCAGCCTGACGTGGACTCCCTGCCCACAGAGCATGGGACGTGAAAACGGATCTGACTCCTCAGCACATCCTGATGCTTGCGGCTGGTCATAGCTTGATTCTTGACTCTTCTGAAATAACATATAAATGTTATTTCACATATCCTGAGTATGTGGAAAGGACACTGAAATAGAAATTGACCAATCAAAATTCTACTTCTCAATCTGGTGTCTATTAGCTGTGTGACTTTGAGCACTTATCTTCTCTGAACCTCACTTTTCTTGTCTAGAAAATGGAGACCCAAACATCTTTTCTAAATACCTTTCAGGAGAGTGCTAAGTAGAAAATAAGAGTGTGCATTTGAAATCACTTTGTAAAGGTCGGTGTTTAGCATTCAAAAAGCAAATAGTGGGCATTTCTAATCCTTTGGCAGGTGGATGGCAATGCTTTGGGTTTGTCTTGCTGGTTACAGTGGGGTTTGGTGTTAGTAATTCCAGGTTAGAATCCTGGCTTGATCGTAGGGTGAGTGTCTCAACTTTGGTTTTCCCATTGGTGGAATAAAGATAATACCAGCAGCATAGATTTGTGGTGAGGGTGAGAAATAAAAAGCTCCCATTGTTGTCCTTGGTTAGCTTTGCAAGTGCTCAGGGTTCTTCCTTTCTTTCAGTCTCTTTGGAGTTTGTTAAAAATTCTATGTCTTCCTACCCAGGCCTTTGCTAAAGAAGTGGCATCTGTCACTTTCAGCTCTGAGGTGGCCTGACAACCAGTGGAAGGAGAGTGCACAGCACAGAGGATAGACTTCCTGGCTGTTTCTGGTTCTTGAGGGGCAACATTTCACTTGCCAGCATGACCCTGATCATGGAGATAATTCTGCACAACAGGACGGCAATGAACAATCATGCTGATAAACAGATGACTGTGAGTAGTGAAAGATGTTTCCAGAAAAGCATTCTGAATACAGTATTTATGGACTCAAGTTGTTACTGGGATATTTATAGACTTTATGCAAATATAAAGCATATGGTGTGCTCTTCCAAAAATATTCCTTCAAGTAAGCTGTGTACAGTGCTAGCTATGCTGCTCTTTCATCTGAAGATGTTCTCTAGCACATATGTAGGGAATATCACTCCAATTTGCAGAAAATGGGGTTGGACAACTCTCTCTAGGGCACTGTCTCTAGGTAAAAGTCTATACTCTTTGGCTGACATTGCCCTGATCCAGACTCTAGGGCTCATGCAAGGGTGCTGTGTTGTGAAATGTGTGATTGAATTTTTCCTTCTCTTCCTGTTCCTTGACATGTGGAGATCATTATAGGGTATGCAGTAGGAAGCAACAAATACATATTTAAGAACAATCTGAAAGAAGATCCCTTGTGTCTCTAACCTTCAGTTTGTATGGGCAAGCCTGTGTGGGTATACCAGGACATGCTCTGCATCTTGCATCAAGCCACCATTGCCACTGGAAAGATGTGATCTTTGTTTAGAATATGCTCCATGGTAACAGGGATCAGAATCAACACCTCACCAGGGACACATCATGTCCTAAAAACGGTGGTTTCCATACATCATTCAGTTAAACTCGGGGCCAGGGTATTCCAGTGTGAGCAGCACATGGGTGGATTCTACACCAAGAAAGGCAGTTTGAAAACAGAAACCATCTAATGGTCATGCTGAGCAGAGTGGTACCTCTGTTACAGAAGGCTTTTAGACTATCTAATTTTCTTGGACATTAAGAGCAGACATGTGAAAAAAAAAAGAGCAGACATGAATTTGCCTTTTTTGATTATAATACACAAAACACTCAAGGTTTTGAAGTAATGGAGGAGTCTAAATTAATATAAGCCTTTTGGAAAGTAAATTGTGCCAAGCACCACGGAATGGCTCACATTTTAGCATCACATTTTGGCACATTTTAGCATCATAATTTTCTTGAATAACCTACATAGGAACACGGTTTCATGCTAAGGGTGTTATTAACATTGCTATTGTGGAAGTGTGTATGGGAAGACAACAGAGAAATAGTTGGACTATTCAGTACCAAGGAAATCACTCAGAAAACTATCACATAGCCACTAAAATACTATTGTGTGGCTATTAAAATTAGGTTTATTTGAAATTACATACAAATAAACAAGTATTTCTGATTACTATTTTTTGAAAGAAAGATGCAAAATTAGATATATAAGCACAACTACAAAAAATCTATGGCTATAGCACTTCAAATTGGAAAACAGACATTCAAATGACTTATTAGTGGACACTTGGGGAAAAGGTTCAAGCTCACTACTAATGAATGGCATACAAATTTTAAAAGGCAAGTAATTATTTTTCAGCTATTAAGTTAACAAGGATTCAGGAAACAACAATGAAATAAATACTTGGTGTTGGTGAGATACAATGAAGCTAGTGCATTTATTTATTTTGCTTTAGATTATCTAGAAAATAGCATCCTTATTTTTTACAGCCTAACGTTGTTTTGGTATGTATTATATCTGAATAATTTCAAACATATCAATATTGGTTAATTGACATAATGTAAATGGAAAGATATTAGTAAAAATTATTTTATTTGTGGATGGGACAAGAATTGAATAACTGGCTTCTATATTTCTATCAAAAATAGCACCCTTATTGAGATATCGTTCACATACTATACAATTAGTTCACTTAAAGTGTATTATTGTTCAGTAGTTTTTAGTATATTCACACAGTTGTGCACTCATCACAATAAATATTAGAACATTTTTATCAGCTTGAAGAGAAATCTCCTATCTACTAGAAGTTATCCTATCCCCTACTTCCTCCCAGCCATACCAAGCTCTAGGTAATGAATAACCTACTTTCTATTTCTATAGACAGATCTGCATGTATTTCACATAAATGGAATTGTATATGTGATCCCTTGTGCCTGGCTACTTTCATTAGTACAATGTCTTCAAGGTTTATCTGTGTTGTAGTATGTATCAGCATTTCACTCCCTTTTTAAAATCCCCCTCCTTTTTAGTATCAAATAATATTCCATTGTGTGGATATGCCACATTTTACTTATCCATTCATCAGTCCATTAGGTGGACATTTGGGTGGTTTCTACTTTTTGATGATTATGAATAATGCTGCTATGAATGTTGTAGAACTTTTTGTGTGAATCTATGCATTAATTTCTCTTTGGTATATATCTAGCAATAGAATTTGTGAATGAAAAAAAAAAAAAGAATTTGTGAATGATATGGTAACTCCATGTTCAACATTTTTAGGAACTGCCAAACTGTTTTCCAAAACAGTTGAGCCACTTTACATTTTCAACAGTGATGTATGAGAATTCCAATTTCTCCATATCCTCATCATCACTTGTTTTTTCTGTTTTTTATTTTTCTGTATTATAGTGGGAGTAAAATGGTATCTCATTGAAATTTTGATTTGCATTTCCCTAACAGTTTTTATGTACTTATTGGTGCTTTTATTTACTAATGATCCATTTGTGTATTTTTAGAGAAGTGTCCTTTTATGTATATTATATATTCTATGTTAAAATATATTCCTTTTTCATGGAACACCTTGGTGGTCTTTTAAGTGTTGGACTCTTGATATCATCTCAGGTCATGATCTTAGGGTGGTGAGACAGAGCCCCATGTCAGGCTCTGCACTGGGTGTGGAGCCTGCTTAAGATTCTCTCTCTCCTTCTCCCCTTGCCCATCCCCCCACACCTTCTCATTCATGAGCACTGTCCCTCTCTCAAAATAAATAAATAAATAAATAAATAAATAAATAAATAAATAAATAAAGTCCTTTTTCTCATTTTAATTGGGTAGTCTTATATTATTGAATAATGAGAGTTCTTTATATATATTCCAGATAGAAGATCCTCATTGGATACATGATTCACAAAATTTTTTCCCATTCTGTGTGTTGTTATTTCACTTTTTTTCACTATGTCCATATTGTCCTTTGAAGCACAAAATTTTAAAGTTTTGATAAAGTCCAATTTATCTATTTTTTTCTTTTGTTACCTATGCTTTTTTTGGGTCATGTCTAAGAAAGTTTTGCCTAACCTGGGATTATGAACTTTTATGTATATATATTTCTTCTCAGGACTTCATTGTTTTTCTTATCTGTAAATCCATGATCCATTTGAGTTAGTTTTTGTGTATGCTGTGAAAAAGAAGTCTAACTTCATTCTTTTGAATGTGTATATCCAGTTGACCCAGCATCATTCGAAAGACTTGAATTGAATCGTCCTGACATCATTGTAAAGAATCAATTAACTGTAAATGTAGTAAGTTTTTTTAAATAGGAAAGTGAGTTCTACAACGTTCTTTTTTTCAAGAATGGGTCCCTTGAATTTTAGGATCAGCTTATCAACTTCTGCAAAAAAGTGAGCTGGAATTTTAAAAGAGATATCATTGAATCTTAAATCAATTTGGGGAGTATTACCATTGTAATAACATATCTTCAGATCCATGAATGTGGGATATCTTTCCATGTATTTAGATTTTCTTTAAGGTTTTTCTATGTCTTCTAGTTTTCAGAGTAAACATTTTGTACTTAAATACATTTATTTGTTAAATCTATTCCTATGTTTTCTTTTTGAGACTATTGTTAATTGGATTTTCTTAATTTCATTTTTTGGATTGTTCATTGCCAGTATATAGAATCACGACTGATTTTTGTAAATTGATGTTATATCTTGCAACCTTGGTAAACTTATTTTATTGTTCTATAGATTTGTTGGGAGGAGTTTCCTTAGGATTTTCTGTATATAAAATTATGTCATCTGAAAATAGAAGTAGTTTTATTTCTTCCTTTCCAATATAGATACCCTTCCTTCCTTCCTTCCTTCCTTCCTTCCTTCCTTCCTTCCTTCCTTCCTTCCTTCCTTCCTTCCTTCCCTCCTTTCTTCCTTCTTTCCTTTCTCATTGCCTTAGCTAGACCTTTAACACAATGTTGAATAGAAGTGGTGACAATACATATCTTTGTCTTGTTCCTGATCTTAGAAGGAAAACATTTTGTCTTTTACTATTAAATATTAGCTGTGGCTTTTCAAAAAATTAATGTCCATTATCAGGTTGAGGAGATTCAATTCTATTGCTACGTGGTGAGTGGTTTTATCATGAAAGGGTGTGGGAGTTTTGCCAAATGCTTTTTTCTTTATGTATTGATATGATCATGTGGCTTTTGTCCTTTATTCTATTGATATGTATGTTACATGAACTGATTTTTATTTGTGAGACCAGCCTTGCATTCCTAGAATAAATCCCACTTAGTCATGGTGTATAATCTTTAAAGATGTGGTGGGATTCAGTTTTCTAGGTTTTATTGAGAATTTTTATGTTTATATTCTTACAAGGATTTGGCCTATTATTTCCTTTTACTATAATAATTTTCTATGGTTTGGGTACTATGGTAATATTGCCTCATAGGATGACTTGGTAAGTATACTGTTCTCCTATATTTTTGGGAAGATTTTGTGAAGAACTGGTCATTTTTTCTTTAAATGCTTGATAAAATGCACCAGTGAAACTGTGTAACTTGGGCTTAACTTAGGGGAACTTTTTAAAATTACTAATTTGATCACTGGTTATAGGTATATTCAGAGGTTCTATTTCTTCTTTTCAGTTTCAATATTTTGTGTCTGTCTAAGAGTTTGTTATTTCAACTAATTTATCTACTTTATTGGTATAATACTGTGTATAGTATTCTCTTACAGTCCTTTTTATTTCTTCTAAAGTTGTTAGTAATGTCCCTACTTTTATTCCTGATTTTTGTAATTTGAGTCTTCTCTTTATTTTTTTCCTCCTGGTCAGTTTAATTAAACTTTCATCAATTTTGTTGTTTTTCAAAGGTCTAACTTTTGGTTTTGCTTATTTTCTTATTCACTATTCCATTAACTTCTCTAACCTTTATTGTTTCTTTCTTTATACTTGCTTTAGATTTAGTTTGCTCTTTTTCAAGTGTCTTAAGGTGTAAGGTTAGGTTAC
Source organism: Canis lupus dingo (assembly GCF_003254725.2). NCBI lineage: Eukaryota > Metazoa > Chordata > Mammalia > Carnivora > Canidae > Canis > Canis lupus. The sequence goes on along the minus strand of NC_064261.1, from coordinate 22,837,984 downwards.
TAATTTGAAGTCCTTAACAATGTACATTTACAGCTATAATTTCTCATATGAGCCTACTTTGTATCATTTATAAGCTTTAGAAGATTGTATTTTCATTTCATTTATGTCAGAACATTTTACAACTCCCCTTTGATTGCTTCTTTGATACACAGGTTATTCAAGAATGTGCTACTTAAATTTCCATGTGTTTATGAATTTTCCAAATTTCCTAATGTTACTGATTTCCAATTTCAATCCATTATGGTGGGATTGAAATAATTTAAATTATATAATTTAATACTGAGGCTTGTTTTCTAGCTTCAAACATGATCTGGAGATGTTGCTTGTATCCTTGAGAAGAATCTCTTATTTTGTTATGCAGATGTCTATTAGTTGGTTTTCAGTGTGGTTAATTTATATTAATTCCTTATTAATATTCTGCCGAATTGTTCTATCCATTATGGAAAGTTTGGTATTGGAGTCTATCATTATTAAATTATCAATTTTTTCTTTTGCAATTTTATAATTTTTTTTCATGTATTTTAGGGCATTGTTGTTAGGTACATACATGTTTATAATTGGTATATATTTTATATATACATATATTGTATGGTAAAGAATTTGGCTTTGCCTAAAGATATGTCTGGTCTTTGCTTTAAGCTTCTGGGAAGTAATCTATGTCAAATTTAATAGAATTGTCTGTGTTTATTTTTATTTATTTTTACTTTTTTAAAGATTTTATTTAATTATTCATGAGATACACACACAGAGAGAGAGAGAGAGAGAGAGAGATTGAGAGGCAGAGACACAGGCAGATGGAGAAGCAGGCTCCATGCAGGGAGCCCGACGGGGGACTTGATCCTGGGTCTCCAGGATTATGCCCCAGGCCGAAGGCAGGCGCCAAATGGCAGAGCCACCTGGGCCGCCCTTGTCTTTGTTTAGGTTGAGAACTGGCCACTCCACATCTTAGTATGGGGCTGGCCACATATGATAATCTTAGAGTAGTGGCCAGCCATATCAGGAAGACTAATTATGTGATATAATGTGGGAGGTTGAGTCATCTGTTATCAGTAATTTTGGACACTAATTTAGGTCATATGGGCAATCAGTAAGTCAATCATGCTTACCATTATGGACTCCCAATAAAATTTCTGGAAACTGAGATGAACTACTGAGCTTCCCTGATGGGCATTAGTTTGTACATATTGTTACACATTGATGCTGGCAGATTAACACATTGACTCCACAGGGGAAGGGCACCAGAAGCTTTGCATTTGGGATACTTTCAGGTTCTGTCTTATATGTCTCTTCCATTGGCTGCTTTTAATCTGTATCCTTTCCCTGCAATCAATCATAATTGTGAGCATAATAGCTTTCAGTGAGTTTTATGAGTCCTTGTGAATTTTCAAAACTGAGAGTGGTTTTGGCAACCCTGGAAATTTGCAGTTGGTGTCAGGGTGGGGGCAGTCTTGTGTAGGATGTTCCCTCAAGCTTTGTAGTTTGGCTAATTCTAGGTATATATGCCCAATACCAAAATCTCTGTGATTTGATTGTATATTTTATAATTTATTATTGTTATTGATATAGTGGGATTTACATCTTTTTGTTTTTGTTTCCTGTCTTATGTATTTCTGTTTTTTGTATTCCTCCTTTACTGCTATCCTTTGTATTAAGTGAATATATTGTAATGTAAAATTCTAATTACTTTTATTTTATTTTTTCCACTATGTAGTTGTTCTAGGGGCCATCATATACATCTTATAGAATTCACTTCAGATATATCAAAACTTATTCAACTTATTCAAGACTTATTCAACTTATTCAACTGAAAAATCATATCTATCTATTATCCATCTATCTATCTACCTACCTACCTTCCCTCTTCCTCTCTTTTGTGCTATTATTGTTATATATTATCTTAATATATGTTAAAAAGTTGAAAATACATTTTTGTTACTTTATATAATTTTAAGTCTTTTAAAGATGCTGAGAGAAGTAAAGGGGACAGGCATATAGTTGTAGTTGGTTATATTAACTTTCTTATTTACCATTTCTGGTTTTCTTCCTTTATTTCTGAGGATTGGGCTTACCGCCTCATGTCCTTTCCTTACTCCAGTACAACCTTGCTCCTACTCATCTTCTCTGTGCTATTTTCAAGCATAACTACATTTATGTATGTTATAGACTCAACAATCTAATTATATACACATCTTTTTGTAAGATTTATTTGAAGTCATTCAGTAGAAGAAAAAAGAAATATACATTCATGCCATCTTTTATGATTTCATGATTTAACAGTGCTTTTTGTTTTTTATGTGCATTTGAATAATCACTTGCTTTCAGCATGCAAAACTTCCTTCAGTATTTCTTATAAGGTGTGTTTGTTAGCAACAAATTTTTTTGTTTTTATTTATTTAGGAATATCTTTATTTTACCTTCATTTTTGAGAGATAGTTTTGCCAGATATAAGATTCATGATTGGTAATTTTTCTTTTGTCTTTTATTACATTCTATATGGTATCCCATTGCCTTATGGCTTTCATTATTTCTGATGATAAATTATTTTTAATGTTAAAGCTGTTCCCACTGTGGTTTGGATTTTACTGTGGTTCCCATGTTAAGTGATAAGTACTTTTCCTGTTGTTTTCAAGATTTTCCCTTTGCCTTTCCACAGTTTTCTATGATGTGGCTGAATTTGGATAACTTTCTATTTATCCTACTTGGAATTCTCTAAACTTCTTGGATGGGTAGATTATCTTTTCTTCAAATCTGGAAAGTTTTGAACCCACTACACCTTCAAACATTTGTTGTTCATTTCTCTCTTCGACCTTTCTTATTATCATTATGTGTATGTCAGTGTGCTTAGTGCAGTCCCACATTTCTCTGAAGGGTTCTCTATTTCCATTTATTCTTTTTTAATCTGTTCTTTGAATTTCACAATCCTAATTTATTTATTTATTTTTTAAAAATAATAAATTTATTTTTTATTGGTGTTCAATTTGCCAACATACAGAATAACACCCAGTGTTCATCCCGTCAAGTGCCCCCCTCAGTGCCTGTCACCCATTGACCCCCATCCCCCACCCTCCTCCGCTTCCACCACCCCTAGTTCGTTTCCCAGAGTTAGGAGTCTTTATGTTCTGTCTCCCTTTCTGATATTTCCTACCCATTTCTTCTCCCTTCCCTTCTATTCCCTTTCACTATTATTTATATTCCCCAAATGAATGAGACCATATAATGTTTGTCCTTCTTCAATTGACTTATTTCACTCAGCATAATACCCTCCAGTTCCATCCACGTTGAAGAAAATGGTGGGTATTTGCCATTTCTAATGGCTGAGTAATATTCCATTGTGTACATAAACCACATCTTCTATATCCATTATCTTTTGATGGACACTGAGGCTCCTTCCACAGTTTGGCTATTGTGGCCATTGCTGCTATAAACATGGAGGTGCAGGTGTCCCGGGGTTTCATTGCATCTGTATCTTTGGGATAAATCCCCAACAGTGCAATTGCTGGGTCGTAGGGCAGGTCTATTTTTAAGTCTTTGAGGAACCTCCACACAGTTTTCCAGAGTGGCTGCACCAGTTCACATTCCCACCAACAGTGTAAGAGGGTTCCCTTTTCTCCACATCCTCTCTAACATTTGTTGATTCCTGCCTTGTTAATGTTCTCCATTCTCACTGGTGTGAGGTGGTATCTCATTGTGGTTTTGATTTTTTTCCCTGATGGCGAGTGATGCAGAGCATTTTCTCATGTGCATGTTGGCCATGTCTATGTCTTCCTCCGTGAGATTTCTCTTCATGTCTTTTGCCCATTTCATGATTGGATTGTTTGTTTCTTTGGTGTTGAGTTTAAGAAGTTCTTTATAGATCTTGGAAACTAGCCCTTTATCTGATACGTCATTTGCAAATATCTTCTCCCATTCTGTAGGTTGTCTTTGAGTTTTGTTGACTGTATCCTTTGCTGTGCAAAAGCTTCTTATCCTGATGAAGTCCCAATAGTTCATTTTTGCTTTTGTTTCTTTTGCCTTCGTGGATGTATCTTGCAAGAAGTTACTGTGGCCAAGTTAAAAAATGGTGTTGCCTGTGTTCTCCTCTAGGATTTTGATGGAATCTTGTCTCACATTTAGATCTTTCATCCATTTTGAGTTTATCTTTGTGTATGGTGCAAGAGAGTGGTCTAGTTTCATTCTTCTGCATGTGGATGTCCAATTTTCCCAGCACCATCTATTGAAGAGACTGTCTTTCTTCCAGTGGATAGTCTTTCCTCCTTTATCGAATATTAGTTGACCATAGAGTTGAGGGCCCATTTCTGGATTCTCTATTCTGTTCCACTGATCTATGTGTCTGTTTTTGTGCCAGTACCACACTGTCTTGATGACCACAGCTTTGTAGTACAACCTGAAATCTGGCATTGTGATGCCAATCCTAATTGATTTAATTTCAAGTTTGTTGATTCTTTCTTCTGTCATTTTAAATATACTTTGGAGTACCTCTAATAAATATTTCAATTTTATTATTGTACTTTTAACTTCATAATTTCCTTTAGGTCTTTTAAAAAATAATTTCTATCTTTTTAAAAAAAAAAGGATTATTTAGGGGATCCCTGGGTGGCACAGCGGTTTAGCGCCTGCCTTTGGCCCAGGGCGCAATCCTGGAGACCCGAGATCGAATCCCACATTGGGCTCCCGGTGCATGGAGCCTGCTTCTCCCTCTCTCTCTGCCTGTGTCTCTGCCTCTCTCTCTATGTGTGACTTTCATAAATAAATAAATAAATAAATAAATAAATAAAAATTTTTAAAAAAGATTATTTATTTATTTACTTATTTATCTATTCATGAGAAACAGAGAGAGATTGAGGCAGAGACATAGGCAGAGGGAGAAGGAGGCTCCTTGCAGGGACTCCAATGTGAGACTCGATCCTGGGATTCTAGGATCCTGCCCTGAGCCAAAGGCAGATGCTCAACCACTGAGCCACCCAGGCGTCCCATGTTTTCTATCTTTTTATCAATATTTTCTTTTTCTTTTTTTTTTTTTTTATCAATATTTTCTATTTGATGAGGTGCTGTCATCATACCTTTATTTACTTCTTTGTCATTTCTTTTAGTCCTTTGAACATTTTATAATGGTCTATTTGAAATCTTTGTTAAATCTGAATCTTAGCCTTTGGGACAATTTTTGAGCTAGTCTTTAAGGTTCGTTCTGACCCCACTTAGCTGTCTCTTTTCCCGGTTCTCTCTGGCAAACTGGCTGGCCTACTATTTATCTTGCTCTTTTTGTGGAGCTACCAGACTCCTCTTAATTGCCTATCACCAAAATCTCCATTGTTTTCGAGTGCACTAGGCTTAAACTACCCCATACTCCTTAAATAAACTAAGTTCCCTTGAGAGACTTCAGAGGTCTCTCTTATTGTGGCCTATCTTTCCCTCTGCTACTGCTTTACAGCTGGGGGCTGGGATAATAGCCCACTTCTCTCAGAGGGACAGCCCTGGTTTACATTCAGGTGGTGGGGTGGGGTTGTGCCTTCTGAATTTCTTGGCTATCACCTCCAGGAGGGCGTAGACTCTCTTTCCTATAAGTGAACTGGAATGAGGGGAACTGGGAACTGTTATCTTGGCCTGCTTCACCTATGGCAGAGTCTATCCTACAAGGGGGGCTGGGTTAGGGGAGGAAACTTCTGATCTCTTGGATGCACTTGCCTTGAATTTAGGCTTTGCAATACAGGTAATATATTTCTGATCAGTAGCTGGGAGTAAAAGGAACCCCATATCCTTGACCACACCTACTCAGAAGGGAGCTACTGATGGGCTGGCCGATAGAGATAAGAGGGGAGAGAACAGTTTCGGGCTCAGGAGTCACAGATCCGTTTTTACAGAGATTTCATAGATCTTCTTGCATAAATGTTTCTTCATTTGCTGTATGCTCTTGGAACACTTACCACTGATTTAACATTTATTTTCTTTTGTTTTAAACCAGTGATGGTTATTTTACTGGGAAGCGAGTTCATGGAACTCCTCTCACCTCAATTCAGGAAGTGCAGTCCCTGAGGCCAGTAATTTTTAACCCTGCTAGTAAGATTCAGGAATGTAGCTTGACAATATATGTCAAGGGCCTCAATGAAGTTCATGCCTTTGATCTAGTAATTAGACTTCTAGGAACTTAGACTAAAGAATTAATTAGAAATGCAAAGATTTGCGAATAAAGTTATAATTATTTTCGATGGAGAAAAATTAGACAATCTAAAGATATCAATAGTGAGTGGTCAAATAAGTTATGATACAACTGAGGTACCTGGGTGGCCCCATCAGTTGAGTGTCCAACTCTTGATTTCAGCTCAGGTCATGATCTCAGGGTTGAGATCCAGCCCTGAGTCAGGCTCCATGCTCAGTGTGGAGTCTGCTTGAGAGTCTCTTTCTCCCTCTCCCCCTCCCCACCTCTCTAAAATAAATTTAATCTTTAAAAAATATGATAAAATTATAGCCACTAAGAATTGTGCTCCTCAATCTCTGGGATGCAGAATGAGATGTTACAATTATTAATTTGCTTTAATTCAAATCCAAATCTATTCAGTCCTTTTCCTGCTAGGAAGACAGGAAATTCAGCCTCAGTCTTTCCTGGGGCTCCATATTCCCAGGTCATGGAGTGTAGTCAGGCTTATTCTCCAGTCCCCTAGACATGTGATTATCAGTGATATACCCTTTGGTCACACTCAAGGAGCTCCTGAATTGTGGTGACTCTATGCTTTCCTGTTATTCAAAGAACAAGAAAATTTTTGTTGAGGTCTGGGGATTCTGAACTTAAGGTTCAGTCCTTTAGGACATAATATGATAGTTTCCTCAAAGGTCCTCTTACATTCACAGGTCTGAGTATTTTCAGGATCATTATCTGCTCTGCTCTAACTGAAGGGGAATTCAGTCTCATTCTCTCTCTCTCCTCTCATCCTTGAACATATACACATAGTCCCTGGAGATACCTGTGGGAGGGCCCTGCCCAAGTTTTACTTCCTACCTCATAGACATCAGAGTAACCTGAATCTGGATGGTTCATTACCTTATAAAGCTTCACCAGTGCCAGTCTCTGGACCTCAAGCTAAAGGCCAGACTCCCCAGAATGGCATGGGAGGCCTATCAAGTCTTCCTTCCAGAGGCCCACCCAGGGAGGCAAGGGAAATTGGGCTGGAGTGGAGTCTATTCTTTTCAAACATCTGGGGCTTGAGCCTGTGCAAGGTAATACCTAGATGCCATTTTAAGGAAGTTCTAATTCTACTGTTGATTTATAAAAGGACTTGCTTTACAAAAGATTTTGTATGTTTATTTTTTTAACCAATGATCTTAGATCTTTTACTGTGTATGGTTTTCTGTAGATTCTCTGATTTTCCAAGTATAAAAGCTGTCAGTTGCCAGCAGTGATAATTTTTAATTTTGCCTTTTTTTTTTTAACACCAATACACATATCCCTCACTATTATTATTCCAGTTGCCTTACTTGGTACTTTTGGAAGAGTTTTAAATAATAATGGGCATTATGGAGGACATTCTTTTATCTGCTGTTCCAGACTTTCCTAGATGTTCCAGACTTTCCTAGATGGCTCTTTTTCTTTCCCTGTATTTCCCTGTATTACCTTCTATCTCCCCTTTTCTTAATCCTTCATTCCCCCCCACCATATTCTGTTTCCAAGTCAGACCTTCATGGTGCATCCAATGTAGACCCTGCTCTCCATCCCTAGGGCTCCATCTCAGCTCAAGCACTTCATCTCTGTTGGTTCCTGCCAGAGTCTCCTGCTGGTTTCCAGGTCTCTAGCCTGGAAGTAGGACTCGAGCCAGTGATGGCCACCTATTGACCTGGGCGCAGGTGATATGTGTCCCTAACAAGAGGAAAAAGGGAGATGAAGCTTTTATTTCACCTGGGGCTTCTTTCCACTTTTGCCCTGGACCAAGGGGATTTTGATTTTTTTCCCTCTAATTCTAATGGATTCAAACTCGGGGAAATCAAGTTCATAGAAGAAAAGGAGATTTCTGTGACACTTCTCTTTTTCCAGGAAAGATGCCATTCTTTATTTGGATTTCCTGCCTGATTTTGGAGGCAAAATCCAAGTGTGCTGTCCATTCACCCTCCTCAGCAGTGCTGCCCCAACATGTGTCCTCTATCTGCTTACTCCTTTCCAAACCTGCTCCAGACAGCTGCCTGGGGGGAAGGGCTCACACAGGTCTGCAGGGAGGGTTTAATAGACTAAATCGCACAGGACCCTTCACCAGGTCTCAAATTTAACAGGAGCAAAGTATGCTGGTTTTGCAGTCAAGAGAGCCAGGCTTCACTCCCGCTGTGCTTCCTTCAATTTGCATGCACTGGGGCAAGCCATGTAAATCCCCATCTATGTGTGACCATTATTATGCATGCAAGCTGTAGATTTGGGCATTACAAAATGCAGGTACACCCAGCACTAGTGGATGTCCTGAGAGGATAGTTCAGGGGACAACAAGGCTCATTCTTATCCATCTTGAGGAATCAGTGGACTTGCCAGCACTGCAGTAGGCTTCTTGGCAGTGTTGGGGGGCAATAGGCTTTCTTCCTGCAGGCAGCAGATGACAGCCATGATGCTTCCTGCTCCACTTGTGCAGAATGTTAGGGACCCCAGACATCTGCACCACTCAGTTCCATCACCACTCAGAATTAGGGGCAGGCGGTCTTCTTTAACCATTTCCAGCATGTCCTTCTGTTATGGATTATTTGCAGAGCATTTGCATTCTTGCGTAGACTCTCTCAACCAGAATGTCCAAAGCCCATGCACTGGCCACACAGTGAGGTGGCCTCCCAGGCACTGCCTGGAGGGGGCGCCAGACAGTCAAGCTGGGTGGTGGAAGGCAGCAGGGGGCACAGGCCAGGTTTGGTTACCCAAGAGGTGCACAGCTTGTGGTGTGAAAGCCACCAGGCAAAGGTAGTGGTGATGGAGGTGCAGAGTGGGGCAAGAGTAAGGAGTGAGAGCATTTTCTCCTTTAAGGAAATCATCCAATGCAGATGGGAGGAGGCCGGCAGGAGCAAGAGAGGGCTAGAGGAGACTGTTCTGTACTGTGGGGAATGCAGCCTGATCTTGGGTAGATCCTTTCTCCTACAGGGTATCTGAGGATTGGAAAGAAGGGGCGCTAAATGCGAGGTCTGTTCTCCCTTAAGCCTCTGTGATCCTACTGGGCTCCCAGCTCCTCCCCATCCCTGGCCCCTGCCCCTTATGCTTCTTGTGCACTGGCACCTATTAATATCAATAGACATAAATGATTTCTTATTGAATGTCATTTGCAAATCACTAGTTTGCTGCTCCAAACAGCAGTTAATGTCAATTACTTTTTAAAAACCAATTGAAAATGTCTGGTTTACAGTTCCAAGCCTCTCTTAATGCCAATTACGGCTCGAAGCGCTGGTGACACTCATTTGAAGCTGGATTTCCAAGCAGTAACTTGCTCTTATGGGCTCCATCTGGCTCCATTTTCCTGGGGAGAGCTGCTCTTACTCCATCTCACATACAAGGGGACAGAACTCTGTCAATGTGGCTTGGCTAGGAGAAGGCTCTTTGGAGGCCCAGATAACCAGGGCTACACTGATCATCACTTTGACAACCCAGGCAGCCCCTGAGATACTTAGGAAGAGAGGGAGGTGCTAGAGCCATGAGCATCCCAGGGCATCCCTACCCCTTCCACAGACCCCATATCTCCAGGACCACCACTGCTACCCCACCTACTTCCCCATCCCAGACCCAACATCCATTTCCATGGACACTTGACATTGGAGGCTGCCTAAAGGCAGGTTTGTGATGCAGACATAGGAGAGAGACTGATCTGTTCAGCCTGGTATAGCCCAGCCCTCAGCTTGGAGCTCCTGGTTGGAAGACCTGATGCAGTGGGAAGCTGAGTGAGGCACCAAACCAACTCTTGCCAACTACCTTTTTGCATTTGGGCCAAATGCTTAACCTCTCTTCTCCTTGGGGTGTTACCTGTACAGGGAAATATTTTTATGTTGCCCCAAAGCCTTGGTTTTACGTATTAAGTAGAAACAGTGGTACAGGAGTGCTCTGGGAGTGGTAGGAATAGGCACCAGCAGTGTTGCCTCTGTCAGTGCTTGAGGCTGTCCCTGGGCTGCAGGGACACTGAGGACTAGAGAGAAAGCTTGGGGGGCAGTGCCTGTGAGAGCTGAGGAGTCCCTGGTGCAACTATGAATGACCCACAGGCTCTGCCCAGCAGCTGGGGTCTGATCCTTACACTGCCTGTGAGCTAATGACAACAGCTTAGATGAGAAGCCATTTCCCCAGGGATAGCAGGAGAAGAATAAAAAGGGAGGGAGGAGAAGGGGAAGAGAAATTGGGGAAGACAGGAAGAGGAGGAGGTGTGAATGTTTTCCTTTATCTGACATGTTGCTGTATCCCATTTGAGGTGTGTCTGTTTTAGTGTTGGCAGACAGATTAATAACAATAAGTTTCAGGGACAAAGATCTAATTTTCATCCTCAGAGAGAAGTGAAACATTGGGGACAATGACCCAATTGGAAAGGACATATTTTGATTAATATGTAAATGTATTTGCTCTTATTAGCACACAGTGGGCCAGTGAATGTGCAAGGAGATGTTGACAAATAGCAAGTGCAGCCCTCTCTCTCAGGGCCACAGACTGTTGGTTCTAATTGTTTCCTGCTTTGTGAAGTCTTTTCCATCCAGAATGACTATTCAGATTTGGCACCAAACATTTTTAATAGCCAGGCACAATAATGGGCCTGAGTCTAACCAGGAATTACTGGTCATGGGGATCAGTAAAAAAGGAGAGAGCCATTCATTGATTTCTACTAAGTGGCAACACTTGAACTGGCTGCCTTGTGGCATTAGCTCATTTAATCCTCGTAGAAATGGAAAAGGCAGGCATAATTATTACCATTTGCAAGGGGAAATTGGAAGCTCAGAAAGGTTAGATCAGTGCTTTTCAAACTTTAATGTCCATCCAAATTACCTGAGGATCACATTACAATGCACATTTTGAATCAATAGATCTAGAGCAGGGCTAGACTCTGATCTCCTTGACAAGTGTCTAGGTAGTGCAGATGCTAATTGCCTGGAGATTACTTTCAGAGTACTGGGGAGTTAGGTGATATGCCTGAGTGACCCAGCTGCCTGCAGGGCAGAGCTACAAAGGACTGCAGTTGTTAGCATTTGGAAGGCTTAGATGGTGGTGGTGGGGGCAGCTCTGCCTGGTTGAGACAGTGGGCTTTAATCTATGAGGCCGGAGCTGTCTGGTCAGCAGCCCAAAAATAAAACCGTAACTCCTGATACATTGGATGGAGACATCAGCATATGCACACTTTATGTGGACTTCTCAGGGGGGCAAAAACAGAGTAAGGACAGTTTTAAATAAGGCTGGGGTGAGATGGAAGGGAGTAGTGCTCTAATTCTCAAATTTTCCTTTCAATGTATTATTTAAATTTTTTGAGATTTACTTTATATCACTAAAAAGTACCCATTTTAAGAGTTATAGTTCAATTAGATTGACAAATGTACACACAAGATACCCAGAAATACAATTGAGATATAGAACATTTCCAGCATTCCAAAAGTCTATTGTTCCCCTTCCTAGGCAATCAAACCACTGATCTGTTTGCTTTATTCAGTAGCTTCCTTCTTTTTTTATTGCCATGTAGTATTTCATGCTTAGAATTAGCACATTTATTTGTTATTTTCCTATCGATGGCTAATTACACTGCTTCTAATTTTTGCCTCTTATAAATAAACTTACTATGATCATTCACACAAAAGTATTTTAGTGGACATGTTTTCATTTCCCTTGGGTGAATCACTAGAAGGGATTGCTGAGTTGCATAAATGAATGCCATATTTCCTTTTCTGAAATTCTTCAATTTCTAATTATCTAATTTTCCTAAAATTCACTCATTTAGGAAATATATTGGGCATCTACTATTTGCCAGGTACTACAATCTGGAAATAAGGAGTTAAACCGTTAAAACAGAAAAGAACGTTGCCTTCATAGAATTATTTAGGGGAAGTAGGAAACAGACAAAAATCCAAACACATTAGCAATAAAGATACCAGATAGTTATAAGTTTTATGCAGAGAATTAAGAGTATTCTGTGCCAGTGACTGGTTGTGTGGTCAAGGAAGTTCCTTTGAAAGAGATAACATTGAAGCTGAGATCTGAAGGATGACAAGGATCTAGCTGTACAGAGATCTTGAGAAGTGGGAGGAACATTTCAGGGAAGGAGGAGCCAGAGCACAGGCTCTGGGACAGATGAGGGACAGAGGAAGTCCATGTCACTGGATCAGGGTAGGTAAAGGAGGGTGAACAGCTAGATAAGGAAGTTGTCTGCATACTCGTCATCCTTTTTCCCTTGTATGTGCTCATTTGCTTACGATTGGCCTCATTCACTAGAGTGGTCATCTTCTGAGAAGAGAGATTTTGCCTGTAGCTTCACCATGGCATTCCCTCTACTTAGAACAAAGTCTGGTACTCATTTCTTAAAAAATTTTTTCTTAACTGGAGTTCAATTTGACAACATATACCATAACATGCAGTGCTCATCCCATCAAGTGCCCCTCTCACTGCCCAACACCCAGGCTTCCCAACACCCTGCCAACCTCCCCTTCCACTACCCTTTGTTCATTTCCTAGAGTTAGGTGTCTCTCATGTTTGTCACCCTCACTGATATTTTCACTCTTTTCTCTCCTTTCCCTCCCTTTCACTAATTTTTATAATCCCCAAATGAATAAACTGTATAATGTTTGTCCTTCTCCGATTGACTTACTTCACTCAGCATAATACCCTCCAGGTCCATCCACGTCGAAGCAAATGGTGGGTATTTGTCGTTTCTAATGGCTGAGGAATATACCATTGTATACATAGACCACATCTTCTTTATCCATTCATCTTTCGATGGACACCGAGGCTCCTTCCTCAGTTTGGCTATTGTGGACATTGCTGCTAGAAACATCGGGGTGCAGGTGTCCCGGCGTTTCATTGCATCTGCATCTTTGGGGTAAATCCCCAACAGTGCAATTGCTGGGTCATAGGGCAGGTCTATTTTTAACTTTCTAAGGAACCTCCACAGTTTTCCAGAGTGGCTGCACCAGTTCACATTCCCACCAACAGTGCAACAGGGTTCCCCTTTCTCCACATCCTCTCCAACGTTTGTTGTTTCCTGTCTTGTTAATATTCCCCATTCTCACTGGGGTGAGGTGGTATCTGACTGTGGTTTTGATTTGTATTTCCCGGATAGCCAGTGATGCGGAGCATTTTCTCATGTGCGCGTTGGCCATGTCTATGTCTTCCTCCGTGAGATTTCTGTTCATGTCTTTTGCCCATTTCATGATTGGATTGTTTATTTCTTTGCTGTTGAGTTTAATACATTCTTTATAGATTTTGCATACTAGTCCTTTACCTGATAGGTCATTTGCAAATATCTTCTCTCATTTTGTAGGTTGTCTTTTAGTTTTGTTGACTGTTTCTTTTGCTGTGCAAAAGCTTCTTATCTTGATGAAGGACCAATAGTTCATTTTTGCTTTTGTTTCTCTTGCCTTCATGGATGTATCTTGCAAGAAGTTGCTGTGGCCAAGTTCAAAAATGGTGTTGCCTGTGTTCTCCTCTTGGATTTTGATGGAATCTTGTCTCACATTTAGATCTTTCATCCATTTTGAGTTTATCTTTGTGTATGGGGTAAGAGAATGGTCTAGTTTCATTCTTCTGCATGTGGATGTCCAATTTTCCAAGCACTATTTATTGAAGAGACTGTCTTTCTTCCAGTGGATAGTCTTTCCTCCTTTATCGAATATTAGTTGACCATAGAGTTGAGGGCCCATTTCTGGATTCTCTATTCTGTTCCACTGATCTATGTGTCTGTTTTTGTGCCAGTACCACACTGTCTTGATGACCACAGCTTTGTAGTACAACCTAAAATCTGGCATTGTGATGCCCAAGGCTCTGGTTTTCATTTTTAATATTCCCCTAGCTATTTGGGGTCTTTTCTGATTCCACACAAATCTTAAGATGATTTGTTCCAACTCTCTGAAGAAAGTCCATGGTATTTTGATAGGGATTCCATTAAATGTGTAAATTGCCCTGGGTGGCATTGACATTTTCACAATATTAATTCTGCCAATCCATGAGCATGGAATATTTTTCCATCTCTTTGTGTCTTCCTCTATTTCTTTCAAAAGTGTTCTATAGTTTTTAGGGTATAGATCCTTTACCTCTTTGGTTAGGTTTATTCCTAGGTATCTTATGCTTTGGGTGCAATTGTAAATGGGATTGACTCCTTAATTTCTCTTTCTTCAGTCTCATTGTTAGTGTATAGAAATGCCACTGATTTCTGGGCATTGATTTTGTATCCTGCTACACTGCCAAATTGCTGTATGAGTTCTAGCAATCTTGGGATGGAGTCTTTTGGGTTTTCTATGTACAGTATCATGTCATCTGCGAAGAGGGAGAGTTTGACTTCTGTGTCAATTTGAATGCTTTTTATTTCTTTTTGTTGCCTGATTGCTGAGGTAGGACTTCTTGTACTGTTTTGAATAGCAGTGGTGAGAGTGGACATCCCCATTGTGGTCCTTTTCTTAGGAGAAAGGCTTTCAGTGTTTCCCTTTTGAGAATGATATTTGCTGTAGGCTTTTTGTAGATGGCTTTTAAGATGCTGAGAAATGTTCCCTCTAACCCTACACTCTGAAGAGTTGTGATCAGGAATGGATGCTGTATTTTGTCAAATGCTTTCTCTGCATCTATTGAGAGGATCATATAGTTCTTGTTTTTTCTCTTGTTGATATGATGAATCACATTGATTGCTTTACGAGTGTTGAACCAGCCTTGTATCCCATGGTGCAATAATCTTCTTAATGTATTGTTGGATCCTATTGGCTAGTATCTTGTTGAGAATTTTTGCATCCATGTTCATCAGGGATATTGGTCTATAATTCTCCTTTTTGGTGGGGTCTTTGTCTGGTTTTGGAAATAAGGTGATGCTGGCCTCATAGAACGAATTTGGAAGTACTCCATCTCTTTCTATCTTTCCAAACAGCTTTAGTAGAATAGGTATGATTTCTTCTCTAAATGTTTGATAGAATTCCCCAGGGAAGCCATCTGGCCCTGGACTCTTGTGTCTGGGGAGGTTTTTGATGACTGCTTTAATTCCCTCCCTGGTTATTAGCCTGTTCAGGTTTTCTATTTCTTCCTGTTCCAGTTTTGGTAGTTTGTGGCTTTCCAGAAATGTGTCCATTTCTTCTAGATTGTCTAATTTATTGGCGCATAGCTGCTCATAATACGTTTTTATATATTTTTATTTATTTTTTAATATTTTATTTATTTATTCATTAGAGACACACACACAGAGAGAGGCAGAGACACAGACAGAGGGAGAGGGAGAAGAAGGCTCCATGCAGGGAGTCCAGTGTGAGACTCGATCCTGTGTCTCTTGGATCACACCCTGGGCTGAAGGCATCGCTAAACTGCCGAGCCACCTGGGCTGCCCTTCATAATATTTTTAAAAATCGTTTTCTTCATATTGGTGGTGATCTCTCCTTTCATTCATGATTTTATTAATTTGAGTCTTTTCTCTCTTCTTTTTAATAAGGCTGGTTAATGGTTTATCTCTCTTATTAATTTTTTCAAAGAACCAACTCCTGATTTTGTTTATCTGTTCCACAGTTCTTCTCATCTGTATTTCATTGAGTTCTGCTCGAATCTTTATTAACTCTCCTCTTCTGCTGGGTGTAGGATCTATTTGCTGTTTTTTTTCTCCAGCTCCTTTAGGTGGAAGGTTAGCTTTTGTATTTGAGTTCTTTCCAGTTTTGGATGGATGCTTGTATTGTGATGTATTTCCCCCTAACTGCTTTTGCTGTATTCCAAGGATTTTCAATGTTTGTATCTTCATTCTCATTAGTTTCCATGAATCTTTTTAATTCTTCTCTCATTTCCTGGTTGACCCTTTCTTCTTTTAACAGGATGGTCCTTAACCTCCATGTGTTTGAAATCCTTCCAAACTTCTTCTTGTGATTTAGTTCTAGTTTCAAAGCATAAGGGTCTGAAAGTATGCAGGGGAGGATCCCAATCTTTTTGTATTGGTTAAGACCTTATTTGTGACCCAGTATGTGGTCTTTCATGGAGAAAGTTCCATGTGCACTTGAGAAGAATATGTATTCAGTTGCATTTGGATGTAAAGGTCTGTAAATATTTGTGAAATCCATCTGCTCCACTGTATCATTTAAAGCTCTTGTTTCTTTGGAGATGTTGTGCTTAGAAGATCTGTTGATTATAGAAAGCACTACATTCAAGTCACCAAGTATAAGTGTATTATTATCTAAGTATGTCTTCACTTGGGTTATTAATTGATTGATATACTTGGCAACTCCCACATTCGGGGCATAAATATTCATGATTGTTAGGTCCTCTTGTTGGATAGATCCTTTAAGTATGATATAATGTCCCTCCCTCTTCATCTCTCACTACAGTCTTTGGGATCAACTTTAATTTATCTGATATGAGGTTGCCTACCCCAGCTTTGTTTTGAGGACCATTTGAATGGTAAATGTTTCTTCAACGTTTTATTTTCAGGCTGTAGGTATCCTTAGGTCTAAAATGAGTCTCTTGTAGACAGCAAACAGATGGGTCTTGCTTTTTTATCCAGTCTGAAACCCTATGCCTTTTGATGGGATCATTTTTTTTTTTATTGGTGTTCAATTTACTAACATACAGAATAATACCCAGTGCCCGTCACCCATTCACTCCCACCCCCCGCCCTCCTCCCCTTCTACCACCCCTAGTTCGTTTCCCAGAGTTAGCAGTCTTTACGTTCTGTCTCCCTTTCTGATATTTCCCACACATTTCTTCTCCCTTCCCTTATTTTCCCTTTCACTATTATTTATATTCCCCAAATGAATGAGAACATATAATGTTTGTCCTTCTCCGACTGACTTACTTCACTCAGCATAATACCCTCCAGTTCCATCCACGTTGAAGCAAATGGTGGGTATTTGTCATTTCTAATAGCTGAGTAATATTCCATTGTATACATAAACCACATCTTCTTTATCCATTCATCTTTCGTTGGACACCGAGGCTCCTTCCACAGTTTGGCTATAGTGGCCATTGCTGCTAGAAACATCGGGGTGCAGGTGTCCCGGCGTTTCATTGCATTTGTATCTTTGGGGTAAATCCCCAACAGTGCAATTGCTGGGTCGTAGGGCAGGTATATTTTTAACTGTTTGAGGAACCTCCACACAGTTTTCCAGAGTGGCTGCACCAGTTCACATTCCCACCAACAGTGTAAGAGGGTTCCCTTTTCTCCGCATCCTCTCCAACATTTGTGGTTTCCTGCCTTGTTAATTTTCCCCATTCTCACTGGTGTGAGGTGGTATCTCATTGTAGTTTTGATTTGTATTTCCCTGATGGCAAGTGATGCAGAGCATTTTCTCATATGCATGTTGGCCATGTCTATGTCTTCCTCTGTGAGATTTCTGTTCATGTCTTTTGCCCATTTCATGATTGGATTGTTTGTTTCTTTGGTGTTGAGTTTAATAAGTTCTTTATAGATCTTGGAAACTAGCCCTTTATCTGATATGTCATTTGCAAATATCTTCTCCCATTCTGTAGGTTGTCTTTGAGTTTTGTTGACTGTATCCTTTGCTGTACAAAAGCTTCTTATCTTGATGAAGTCCCAATAGTTCATTTTTGCTTTTGTTTCTTTTGCCTTTGTGGATGTATCTTGCAAGAAGTTACTATGGCCGAGTTCAAAAAGGGTGTTGCCTGTGTTCTTCTCTAGGATTTTGATGGAATCTTGTCTCACATTTAGATCTTTCATCCATTTTGAGTTTATCTTTGTGTATGGTGAAAGAGAGTGGTCTAGTTTCATTCTTCTGCATGTGGATGTCCAATTTTCCCAGCACCATTTATTGAAGAGACTGTCTTTCTTCCAATGGATAGTCTTTCCTCCTTTATCGAATATTAGTTGCCCATAAAGTTCAGGGTCCACTTCTGGATTCTCTATTCTGTTCCACTGATCTATGTGTCTGTTTTTGTGCCAGTACCACACTGTCTTGATGACCACAGCTTTGTAGTACAACCTGAAATCTGGCATTGTGATGCCCCCAGATATGGTTTTCTTTTTTAAAATTCCCCTGGCTATTCGGGGTCTTTTCTGATTCCACACAAATCTTAAAATAATTTGTTCTAACTCTCTGAAGAAAGTCCATGGTATTTTGATAGGGATTGCATTAAACGTGTATATTGCCCTGGGTAACATTGACATTTTCACAATATTAATTCTGCCAATCCATGAGCATGGAATATTTTTCCATCTCTTTGTGTCTTCCTCAATTTCTTTCAGAAGTGTTCTATAGTTTTGAGGGTATAGATCCTTTACATCTTTGGTGAGGTTTATTCCTAGGTATCTTATGCTTTTGGGTGCAATTGTAAATGGGATTGACTCCTTAATTTCTCTTTCTTCTGTCTCATTGTTAGTGTATAGAAATGCCACTGACTTCTGGGCATTGATTTTGTATCCTGCCACGCTACCGAATTGCTGTATGAGTTCTAGCAATCTTGGGGTGGAGACTTTTGGGTTTTCTATGTAGAGTATCATGTCATCGGCGAAGAGAGAGAGTTTGACTTCTTCTTTGCCAATTTGAATGCCTTTAATGTCTTTTTGTTGTCTGATTGCTGAGGCTAGGACTTCCAGTACTATGTTGAATAGCAGTGGTGAGAGTGGACATCCCTGTCTTGTTCCTGATCTTAGGGGAAAGGCTCCCAGTGCTTCCCCATTGAGAATGATATTTGCTGTGGGCTTTTCATAGATGGCTTTTAAGATGTCGAGGAATGTTCCCTCTATCCCTACACTCTGAAGAGTTTTAATCAGGAATGGATGCTGTATTTTGTCAAATGCTTTCTCTGCATCCAATGAGAGGATCATATGGTTCTTGGTTTTTCTCTTGCTGATATGATGAATCACATTGATTGTTTTACGGGTGTTGAACCAGCCTTGTGTCCCAGGGATAAATCCTACTTGGTCATGGTGAATAATTTTCTTAATGTACTGTTGGATCCTATTGGCCAGTATCTTGTTGAGAATTTTTGCATCCATGTTCATCAGGGATTTTGGTCTGTAATTCTCCTTTTTGGCGGGGTCTTTGTCTGGTTTTGGAATTAAGGTGATGCTGGCTTCATAGAACGAATTTGGAAGTACTCCATCTCTTTCTATCTTTCCAAACAGCTTTAGGAGAATAGGTATGATTTCTTCTTTAAACGTTTGATAAAATTCTCCTGGGAAGCCATCTGGCCCTGGACTCTTGTGTCTTGGGAGGTTTTTGATGACTGCTTCAATTTCCTCCCTGGTTATTGGCCTGTTCAGGTTTTCTATTTCTTCCTGTTCCAGTTTTGGTAGTTTGTGGCTTTCCAGGAATGCGTCCATTTCTTCTAGATTGCCTAATTTATTGGCGTATAGCTGTTCATAATATGTTTTTAAAATCGTTTGTATTTCCTTGGTGTTGGTAGTGATCTCTCCTTTCTCATTCATGATTTTATTAATTTGAGTCTTCTCTCTCTTCTTTTTAATAAGGCTGGCTAATGGTTTATCTATCTTATTAATTCTTTCAAAGAACCAACTCCTGGTTTTGTTGATCTGTTCCACAGTTCTTCTGGTCTCGATTTCGTTGAGTTCTGCTCGAATCTTTATTAACTCCCTTCTTCTCTTGGGTGTAGGATCTATTTGCTGTTTTTTCTCTAGCTCCTTTATGTGTAAGGTTAGCTTTTGTATTTGAGTTCTTTCCAGTTTTTGAATGGATGCTTGTATTGCGATGTATTTCCCCCTTAGGACTGCTTTTGCTGCATCCCAAAGATTTTGAACGGTTGTATCTTCATTCTCATTAGTTTCCATGAATCTTTTTAATTCTTCCTTAATTTCCTGGTTGACCCTTTTATCTTTTAGCAGGATGGTCCTTAACCTCCATGTGTTTGAGGTCCTTCCAAACTTCTTGTTGTGATTTAGTTCTAATTTCAAGGCATTATGGTCCGAGAATATGCAGGGGACAATCCCAATCTTTTGGTATCGGTTCAGACCCGATTTGTGACCCAATATGTGGTCTATTCTGGAGAAAGTTCCGTGTGCGCTTGAGAAGAATGTGTATTCAGTTGAGTTTGTATGTAAAGTTCTGTAGATATCTGTGAAATCCATCTGGTCCAGTGTATCATTTAAAGCTCTCGTTTCTTTGGAGATGTTTTGCTTAGAAGACCTATCAAGTATAGAAAGAGCTAGATTGAAGTCACCAAGTATAAGTGTATTATTATCTAAGTATTTCTTCACTTTGGTTAATAATTGATTTATATATTTGGCAGCTCCCACATTCGGAGCATATATATTGAGGATTGTTAAGTCCTCTTGTTGAATAGATCCTTTAAGTATGATATAGTGTCCCTCTTCATCTCTCACTACAGTCTTTGGGGTAAATTTTAGTTTATCTGATATAAGGATGGCTACCCCTGCTTTCTTTTGAGGACCATTCGAATGGTAAATGGTTCTCCAACCTTTTATTTTCAGGCTGTAGGTGTCCTTCTGTCTAAAATGAGTCTCTTGTAGACAGCAAATAGATGGGTCCTGCTTTTTTATCCAGTCTGAAACCCTGCGCCTTTTGATGGGGTCATTAAGCCCGTTCACATTCAGAGTTACTATTGAGAGATATGAGTTTAGTGTCATCATGATATCTATTCAGTCTTTGTTTTTGTGGACTGTTCCACTGAACTTCTTCTTAAAGGGGAATTTTAAGAGTCCCCCTTAAAATTTCTTGCAGAGCTGGTTTGGAGGTCACATATTCTTTTAGTTGCTGCCTGTCTTGGAAGCTCTTTATCTCTCCTTCCATTTTGAATGAGAGCCTTGCTGGATAAAGTATTCTTGGTTGCATGTTCTTCTCATTTAGGACCCTGAATATATCCTGCCAGCCCTTTCTGGCCTGCCAGGTCTCTGTGGAGAGGTCTGCTGTTACCCTAATACTCCTCCCCATAAAAGTCAGGGATTTCTTGTCTCTTGCTGCTTTAAGGATCTTCTCCTTATCTTTGGAATTTGCAAGCTTCACAATTAAATGTCGAGGTGTTGAACGGTTTTTATTGATTTTAGGGGGGGATCTCTCTATTTCCTGGATCTGAATGCCTGTTTCCCTTCCCAGATTAGGAAAGTTTTCAGCTAGAATTTGTTCAAATACATATTCTGGCCCTCTGTCCCTTTCGGCGCCCTCGGGAACCCCAATTAAACGTAGGTTTTTCTTCCTCAGGCTGTCGTTTATTTCCCTTAATCTATCTTCATGGTCTTTTAATTGTTTGTCTCTTTTTTCCTCAGTTTCCCTCTTTGCTATCAACTTGTCTTCTAGGTCACTCACTCGTTCTTCCACCTCGTTAACCCTCGTCGTTAGGACTTCTAGTTTGGATTGCATCTCATTCAATTGATTTTTAATTTCTGCCTGATTAGCTCTAAATTCTGCAGTCATGAAGTCTCTTGAGTCCTTTATACTTTTTTCTAGAGCCACCAGTAGCTGTATAATAGTGCTTCTGAATTGGCTTTCTGACATTGAATTGTAATCCAGATTTTGTAACTCTGTGGGAGAGAGGACTGTTTCTGATTCTTTCTTTTGAGGTGAGGTTTTCCTTCTAGTCATTTTGCTCAGTGCAGAGTGGCCAAAAGCAAGTTGTATTGGGAAAAAGAGAAAAAGAGAGGAGAGAAAGAAGGAAAGAAAAGAGAAAGAGAAAAAAAAAAGGGGAAGAAAAAGAAAAAAAAAACGAAAAAAAAAAAAAAAAGAAGAAAAAGAGAAAGAAAAAGAAAGGAGAAAAAAAGGGGGTGGGGGAAGGAAACAAATCAAAAAGCAAAACAAAACAAAAACAAAAACAAACAAACAAAAAAAGAACCACCGGGGAGTATCTTCTGATCCTGTGTTCTTTAAGTCCCTTGGCTTCTCCTGGAAGTTGTCCGTCTAGCTGGTGTTCTGGGGGAGGGGCCTGTTGTGCTGATTTTCAGGTGTTAGCAGTTGGGGGAGCTGCTGTGCCCCTGCCTGGTGCAGGGCTCGGTGGGGGTTGTTTACCCCGTGAGGCCGCAGGAGGAACAGCCCCAGTGGCGGGGCAGCTCTGGAAACCTGGATTCAGCTCCGGCAGGAACTCCGTCTGCAGGGCCTGGAGGCTCCGGGGCGGGGCCGCTGATCTGCTCAGCTGGGGCAGGAGCGTCCTCGCTGTCCTGGGCCCTCCCGGCCTCTGCCTGTCCCGGGGGAGGCGGGATCCTGGGCTGTGTCCCGGCGCCCTGTGCTCCGGAGCCTGCGCTGTTGGATTCGCGCTCCCGGGCCGCGCAGCCCCCTCCGTGGAGCCGCCGCCCGAGCCCCTCCGAGCTGCTCCTGGAACCGCGCAGCCCCCTCCGCACGGAGCCTCTTCCTCTGCCCGAGCCCCTCCGAGCTGCTCCCGGGGCCGCGCAGCCCCCTCCGCGGAGCCGCCGCCCGAGCCCCTTCAGCTGCTCCGGGTCCCGCCGGGTCCCGCCGTGCGCGCTGCAGCCCTTAGCTCGGCGCACTCTCCTGGGCGCGCAGTTGCTGTTACTGTCCCCGGGAGCCCGAGGGCATCCCCGCCCTCCTGGGTCCTGCTCCAACTCCCCGCGAGCCCCTTTCCCCCGGGAAGGTCGGTGCAGCTCCTGCGTCTCCGGGACGGGGCTCTCCTGTCCTGGGGACACTCCCCCGGCCTCAGCCCGGCTCCTCGCGGGGCCCCTCCCCTTGGAGGCCTTTGTGTCTTTATTTCTTTTTCCCCGTCTTCCTACCTTGATAGAAGCGCGAACTCTTCTCACTGTAGCATTCCAGCTGGTCTCTCTTTAAATCTCAGGCCGAATTCATAGATTTTCAGGATAATTTGAAGGTTTTCTAGGTAGTTTGGTGGATACAGGTGATTTGGAGACCCTACTCTTCCGCCATCTTGCTCCTCCCCCTGATGGGATCATTAAGCCCGTTCATGTTCAGAGTTACTATTGAAAGATATGAATTCAGTGTCATCATGATACTTATTCAGTCCCTATTTTTGTGGATTGTTTCTTTAGACTTCCTCTTTCTTTTACAGAGTCCCCCTTAATATTTCTTGCAGGGCTGGTTTGGTGGTCACATATTCTTTTAGTTTCTGCCTGTCTTGGAAGCTGTTTATATCTCCTTCTATTCCGAATGAGAGCCTCGCTGGATAAAGTATTCTTGGCTGCATGTTCTTCTCATTTAGGACCCTGAATATATCCTGCCAGCCCTTTCTGGCCTGCCAGGTCTCTGTGGAGAGGTCTGCTATTAACCTAATACTTCTCTCCATAAAGTTTAGGGACTTCTTGTCTCTGGCTGCT
This sequence comes from Canis lupus dingo, assembly GCF_003254725.2. Lineage (NCBI taxonomy): Eukaryota > Metazoa > Chordata > Mammalia > Carnivora > Canidae > Canis > Canis lupus. Next base: position 22,814,645 of record NC_064261.1, on the reverse strand, counting down.
TTAAGGATATTCTCTTTATCTTTGGAATTTGCAAGTTTCATTTTTAAATGTTGGGGTGTTGAATGGTTTTTATTGATTTTAGTGGGGGAGGGGAATCTCTCTGTCTCCTGGATCTGAATGCCTGTTTCTCTTCCCAAGTTAGGGAAGTTCTCAGCTATGATTTTTTCAAATACACTTTCTGGTCCTCTGTCTCTTTTTGCGCCTTCTGTAACCCCAATTAAACATAGATTTTTTTTTCCTTCTGAGGCTGTCATTTATTTCCCTTAACCTTTCCTCTTGGTTGTTTCATTGTTTTTCTCTTTTTTCCTCGGCTTCCTTCCTTGCCATCAACTTGTCCTCTATGTCACTCATTTGTTCTTCTACCTTGTTAACCTTTGTCATTAGGACCTCCAGTTTGGATTGCATCTCATTTAATTGATTTTTAATTTCTGCCTGATTAGATCTAAATTCTGCAGTCATGAAGTCTCTTGAATCCTTTATGTTTTTTTCCTAGAGCCACCAGTAGCTTTATAATTGTGCTTCTGAATTGCCTTTCTGATATTGAATCGTAATCCAAATTTTGTAACTCTTTGGGAGAGAGTACTGGTTCTGATACTTTCTTTTGTGGTGAGTTTTTTCCTTCTAGTCATTTTGCTCAGTGCAGAGTGGCCAAAAACCTGTTGTAGTGGAAAAAGGAGAAAAAGAGGAAAAAAAGGGGGGAGGACAAACAGAAAACAAAAAACAATGGGAATATCCTCTGATTCTATATATTGTAAATCCTTCGACTTCCCCTGGAACATTCCAGCACTTCTTGGTCAATAACTTGCTTTTCCCCTGTCCTCTCAGTTGGTCTTCTGGGGGAGGGGGCTGCTGTGCTGATTCTCAGGTGTGTGCACCTGAGCTGCCCAGCCCCCTGCCAGGGGAATGGCTCAGTGGAAGCTGTTTATACTGTGAGGCCCCTGTTCGGTCCCCGGTACCAGGTGACACCAGGAGGAATAACAACAGTGGTGGCAGTCAGCTCTCCAGCTCTGGAATCAGCTCCCACAGTAACTACTGCAGCTCCCAGTCGCAGGGGACTGGATGTTCGGGGGGCGGGGGCCGACGATCTGCACAGCTGAGGGCCGCCTGGTGGCAGGGGTGTCCTCCTGTCCTGGGCCCTCCCGGCCTCTGCCTGTCCCGGGGGGAGGCCGGATCTTGGGCTGTGTCCTCCAGTGCCCTGGGGTCTGAGGCCTGCACCGCGGAATTGTGCTCCCGGGGCGCGAAGCCCCCTCTGGGAGGAGCCGCCGCTAGAGCCATTGCCTGAGCTGCCCCAGGCCCCGGGCGCAGGCTGCAGCCCTTTAAGGAGGTCGGCCGCAGTGTGTGGCGCGCTCTCCCGGGGCGCAGGTGTCTGCTAGTGTCCCCGGGAGCCCGAGGGCATCCTGTGAGTGTCTTTCTGTCCGGGATGTTTGGTAAAGCTCCTGCTTCTCCGGGACTGCACTTTCCTGTCCTTGGGGCACTCGCCAACGGGCCGTAGCCCGGCTCCTCGCAGGGCCCCCCTCCCTTGGACACTTTTTTATTTCTTTATTTTTTTCTATCTTCCTACCTTGATAGAAGCGCGAACTCTTCTCACTGTAGCATTCCAGCTGGTCTCTCTTTAAATCTCAGGCCGAATCCATAGGTTTTCAGGATGATTTGATGGTTATCTAGGTAAGTTGGTGGGGACAGGTGACTTGGGGACCCTACTCTTCTGCCATCTTGCCCCTCCTCCTCCAGGAAAAAAAAAAGAGTCTGGTGCTTATTAAATATTTGTGGAATCATTGAATGAATGGATGAATTAAAGGACTCATTCATTCTTTAGTGTGGTGTCCTGGGCACTGTGATGTGTCTTGCTGTCACAAAATGAAATAAGACAGTTTTTCCTCTCAATGAGCTTCTGAGTCATTAGGGAAGAGAGGCAAGTGGTCATTGCATGATAGGATCATGGTAGAAGGAATGAATGGGTGATGTGGGAATACAGTGGAGGATACCTTATGGGCACTGAAGGAAGTTGTTCTTCAGGAATAGGCCTTGATGATGGCACAGGCATCAGCTAGGTAGAGAGGCTTGAAAAAGCAATATAAGAAAAAGCAATGGTTAATGCAATTATATTGATGCCTAGAATGAGCAATATGTGTTAGGCAAATTATATGTGGTTCTATGTTGTTATAGCCATATGGGTGGAAAAGATTTTTTTAGAAAAAAGAACAGCTTTGATTGGTTTTCCATTAAATATGATAGCATAGGAGTGCCTGGGTGGCTCAGTTGGTTAAGCATTAGACTCTTGGTTTTGGCTGAAGTCATGGTTTCATTTGCTGTGGGATCAAGTCCTGTGTTGGGCCCTTTGCTCAGCAGATTCAGCTTACAGTGAGAAAGTTATTGAAAATGAAATACAACAGCCAGAATTCTCACATACAGCTGGTAGGACTGTAAATTGATACAATTTGGAAAACAATATCATGGTATATGCTAAAGCTGAATATATACATATCCCATGACACAACGTCCACATCTTGGGCATATACCTAAGAGAAATGGACATATATGTTTACCAAAAATATATACAAAAATATTTATTTAAAATTTTTATTTAATTTAAAATTTATATATATATACATATATATAATATAATATATATAATATATACAAAAATATTTATTTAAAATCTTTATTTAATTTAAAATTTTATTTAATTTAAAAATTTTAAATAATTTATTTTTAATTTAAATTAAATTAACATATCATGTATTATTAGTTTCAGTTGTAGAGTTCAGTGATTCATCAGTCATATAATACCCAGTGCTTATTATATCACATGCCCTCCTTAATGCCCATCACCCTATTACTCCATCTCCCCACCTACCTCCCCTCCAGCCACCCTCAGTTTGTTTCCTATGATTAAGAGTCTCTTAGGGTTTGTCTCCCTATCTTATTTCATCTTGTTTTATTTTTCCCTTCTTCCTCTATGATCCTGTGTTTTGTTTCTTAAATTCTACATGTGAGTGAAATCATATAATTGTCTTTCTCTGATTGACTTATTTTGCCTAGCATAATATCCTCTAGTTCCATCCATGTCTTGCAAGATTTCATTTTTTTGATGGCTGAATAGTATTCCATTATATATACATATACACCACATCTTTTCCCATTCTTCTGTTGATGGATATCTGGGCTCTTTCCATAGTTTGGCTATTATGGGTATTGCTGCTATAAACATCGGGGTGCAGGTGCCCCTTTGGATCACTACATTTGTAACTTTGGGTAAATACCCAGTAGTGAAATTGCCAGGTCATAGAGTAGCTCCATTTTCAACTTTCTGAGGAAACTCCATACTATTTTCCATCGTGGTTAGATCAGCTTGCATTCCAACCAACAATGTATGAGGGTTTCCCTTTCTTTGCAATCTCATCAGCATCTGTCATTTCCTGACTTATTAATTTTAGCCATTCTGACCAGTGTGAGGTGGAATCTCATCGTGGTTTTGATTTGTATTTCCCTAATGATGAGTGATATGGAGCAGTTTTTCATGTGCCTGTTGGTCATTTGTAAATCTTCTTTGGAGAAATGTCTGTTCATGTCTTCTGCCCATTTCTTAATTGGATTATTTGTTTTTTTGTTGTTGAGTTATTTATAAATTTTGAATACCAGTCCTTTATCTGATAAGACATTTGCAAATATCTTCTCCCACTCTGTAGGTTGTCTTTTGATTTTGTTGATTGTTTACTGTGCAAAAAGCTTTTTCTCTTGATGAAGTCCCAAAAGTTCATTTTAGATTCTGTTTCCCTTGCTTTTGGAGATGTGTCTAGCAAGAAGTTGCTGCAGCCAAGGTTGAAGAGGATGCTGCCTGTGTTCTTTAGGATTTTGATGGATTCCTGTCTCAACCATTTTGCATCTATATTTGTGTATGGTGTAAGGAAATGGTCCAGTTTCATTCTTCTGCATGTGGCTGTCCAATTTTCCCAACACCATTTGTTGAAGAGACTTTTTTTCCATTGGGTATTATTTCATTCTTTGTTAAAGCTGAGTTGACCATAGAGTTGAGAGTCCATTTCTGGGTTCTCTATTGTTTTCTATCGATCTATGTGTCTGTTTCTGTGCTAGTACCATACTGTCTTGATGATTATAGCTTTGTAATAGAGCTTGATGTCTGGAATTGTGATGCCTTCAGCTTTGGGTTTTTTTCAACATTACACTTAAACAATTCAGGGTCTTTTCTGGTTCCATACAAATTTTAGGATTATTTGTTCCAACTCTGTGATATAAGTTGATGGTATTTTGATAGGAATTTCAATGAACGTATAGATTGCTCTAGGTAGCACAGACATTTAACACTATTTGTTCTTCCAATCCATGAGCATGGAATGTTTTTTCCATTTATTTGTGTCTTTCTCAGTTTCTTTCATGTGTGTTCTATAGTTTTCAGAGTACAGATCTTTTGTCTCTTTGGTTAGGTTTCTTCCTAAGTGTTTTATGGTTTTTGGTGCAATTTTAAATGGGATTGACTTCTTAATTTTCTCTTTCTTCTGTCTTATTGTTAGTATATGGAAATGCAACTGGTTTCTGTGCATTGATGTTATATCCTGCCACGTTGCTGAATTGCTATATGAGTTCTAGCAATTTTGAAGTGGAGTCTTTTGGGTTTTCCACATAGAGTATCATGTCATCTGCAACACGTTGTAACTTGAATTCTTTGTCAATTCAGATACCTTTTATTTATTTTTGTTTCTGATTGCTGAGGCTAGGATTTCTAGTATTATATTGAACAGTAGTGGTGATAGTGGACAGCCCTGCTGTGTTCCTGACGTATAATACAACAATAGCAGGGGAATTTAACATCCCACTCACTGTGACGGACAGGTCACCTAAGCAGAAGATCAACAAGGAAAGAAGATCTTTGAATGACAAACTGGGCCAGACTTCAAAAATATTTATATTATAAGCAATATCCCTCAAGTAGGAAACTACCAAGGGTCCATAAAATGTGGATAAATAAATTGTGGCATTTTAGACAGTAGGAAAACTGTGCAGCAATGAGAATGAACCATTTATATTTTATATTACAGATTAAAGTCATAAACAAAATGTTGAGTGAAAGAAGCCAGACACAAAAGAATACATACTGAAAATTCCATTTGTATAAAGTTCAAAAACAAAAACAAAAATCCCTCATCTATGCAGTTGGAAATCAGGATAGTTGATACTGTAGTGGGAAGGGGTCCTGATAATTTTGTTTTGTGATGTGGGTAATGGTTATGTGCTTGTGTTCCTTTTTTGAATACTGATTAAGATTTACTCTTATATGCAATTATCTGTTTTCATATTCTACTTTAATAAGAAACATTTTGAAAAGGCATAAACCAACAAGGACAAAAATAAATTTGGGGAGCTGGAAAGCAGATGGTGAGTGGCAAATGATGTAGCTCACTGAGAAAACTGAATTTTTCACTGGCTGAAGTAAGAATCAAAAAGCAACCTGGTTTATATACTAGGATTCCTGAGAGGCCAAAGAATTCACAGCATAAGGCACCTTTGGAAATTTAGAAAACCAGGAGAAATAGTTGCAAATCTTTTTAAGAAGCATACAGACTTGCAGACCTCTCTCTGAGTGTCTGAGATGGAACAAATGCTCCTGTAACCCTGGCAGGAACATGAGATGTAGTCTTTGGAGACAATAAAACAGAGGGTCTCTGGGATGGACAACTGAGAACAGGTGTGATACAGACAATAGGGAACATGAAAATGATTACATGTCTTTGTTCCTACTGATTTCCTACAACATTGACAACCCAGGCTTTACCTACCCTCCAGGCAAGTGTTGGAAGAATATTCACTGCAGAATCTATCTCAAGAAAAATAAAAACTCCAAGGATACTAATAATGGGCTTTTGTGCAGGATGTGTTAAAGTCAGATTCTTTATAGGGAACATAGTCAACAAGACCCTGACAAAGAGAGGACCCATCCACTTTTCTCTATGCCATTATTAATCAAGAATCTCAAGATATTTGAAGATAATATGCAATAGGAGAGGCAAAACTAAAATATATAAACTGAAAAAAAAACAGAAAAAAAACCCAAAACAAACTCAACTTGAATGAAATAGGTTATTCAGGAAAAGGAAAACTTAACAAAAATATGTGAGTATTATTAGAGAAGTAAGGGTGGATCTGTGTCCACTAAAGAATAGGGTACTATTTTTAAAAGGAATATTTAGAGTAGAAAAGAATCTTGAATATTGGAAAAATGATAAGCAAATCAGAGAATTAATCCAGGAAATCCAAGTTAAGAACAGAATTTTCAGAAATAACTGGATTATTATTTATGGCTGAGTAATATTGCATTGTGTGTATATAGACATGGTGGTTATGTGCTTTAAAAGTACTTATAAAGTTAAATATATATATATATATATATATATATATTTAAGACTTTATTTGAGAGAGTGTGAGTGAGAGAGAGACAGCAAAAGTGGTGGAGAAGGTCAAAGGGAGATGGAGAAGCAGACTCCCCACTGAGCTGGGGGCCTGATGTGACCCTAGGATCATGACCCAAGCTGAAGACAGACACTTATCTGACTGAGCCACTCAGATGCCCCAAGTTAGGCATAAATATTGAAACATTTATAGATAATATGATGTCTGGGGATCTCTAAAATATTCCAGCAATATATATATATATATATATATATATATATATATATATGGATTTGTTATATAATTCTGGCTACTTTTATGAACATTTGAAAATTTCCATAATGAAAAAATTAAAATAAAAATAAGGTGAAAAAGAAGTTATTGGACAGAAAAGAAAGCACCAGTGGAGATTCTTCATGATGATATACTTGGATACATTTAGCAGAGATTTATAACAGAGCAAAAGTGCAAAGAAAGCTAAGTGAATATAATGACAAAGTAATTATTAACCCCATGGAGAGCAAAGTTTTATACAGGAAATAAAAAGCAATCATAGTATATTATATGGCTCAGCTGTGAAAAACATTTAGCCAGTCACAATAATAATAAGACTAATACAGATCTAACTAAAATTATAAGGGAACAAAATTGGACAAAGTCAAGGATGGAAAGAAGCCACATATAGAGCAGGAAGAATCAGCATCAATGAACATCATCTTCCATTGTAAGCAGCCAATTGATAGTGACCAGAATGAAAAACTGAGAAACAGAGATGCGAGCATGGTAATTTGTCATATAAATCTAAGTGCCAAAAAAAAATCACAAAATAAGAACCAAATGATAATGCATTAATAAGTTTTCTCTAAAAAATAATGTGTTCCATAAGGTGGTTGTGATCAGATTCCTGAGAGGTTATTGAAATATTCTGTGCTATCCTGTGCAGCTAGCTAGGTGGCAATTTGGAGATTAGAAAGCCAATAGCCAATTGTGTTACAGCCAGATTCACATGACTTTAGAGCCTATATCTTAGGATTTTTTTAGTTTCCCACTGGAGGAGGAATGTAGGGGAGTACAGAAGGCTGTTGTACTCTTTAAACCTTAAGTATGAAATTTAAAAAATTTTTAAAAATATATATGAAATTCAAAGGAAAATAAAAACGTTAGACTTTGCTTTTAAATTTAAAAACTAAAAACAAAGACTGGTAGGCTGAACAATGGATTAGTGGTGAGAGAATAGCCACCTAGCTAGGTGCCAGCCTCAGAAAAAAAAAAAAGTAGGGCCCAGAATACGAACATTAATAGGATCATAAATCTGCTGTTATAGAACCATATAATCTGTGATAAAACTTAGAGCAATGGAGAGTTTCCAGAATATGCTGGTAAGTTTATATTGTATCCAGTTTTTAAGGGAGGCTAAAAATAGATTTTTGAAGTTTTAGATCAGAGAGTTCAATGATTTCTACTGAAATTAAATAATTAGCTATAATAATCTAGTAACATTAATGGTGATTATTAAGAGCCAACAGACTTCCTGAGGTTGAGAAATGCCTGATTAATGTGTCTTTTTCTTAATGCTCATCTTCGGCTGGCAGACCAAGGGATTACAGCAAACTGCAAGTGTGGCCTATGATCTTGAAAGCAGGATAACATAACATTACTCAGGATAATGAGAGATGTAGGTTGATCATCAGCATAGTCAATGGCAACCACCATTTTTTAAAAATTTTTATTTATTTATGATAGTCACAGAGAGAGAGAGAAAGAGAGAGAGGCAGAGACATAGGCAGAGGGAGAAGCAGGCTCCATGCACCGGGAGCCCGATGTGGGATTCGATCCCGGGTCTCCAGGATCGCACCCTGGGCCAAAGGCAGGCGCCAAACCGCTGCACCACCCAGGGATCCCACCATTTTTTTTTTTAACTCAAATTTCTGGTCATGGCTGTGGACCATGCAAAGGTGAGCATTCTTCATTCTTCTTGCTCTAAGCAACTGGCTTTCTGTTGGTTGCTGAAATAGGGAAGACCAATGGAGACCAGGTTGTAGCTGAGGGAGAGATTCAGAAAAACGAAACTATGAAATCTGTCCCTAGAAGCCCTCAAGTTTCAATTCAAGAATGTGAAATCCTTAGGAGCCACAAACAAAGCAGGAACTCAAAGCCACAAAGGAGAGCTAGCATTTAAGTAGCAGATCCTTAAGGGATTGAATGGACACCTCAGGGCAGGGGCTTTAATGCTGTGTAAAGATGAACATTAAGGCTCAAGGCTCCATGAAAGCTGAAATTGGTCTCTAGACAACAATGTACATGGAAGAGGACTATCTAGTCTAGGGTTTTAATATAGAACGAACCACATGATGGGCTATGGTAGAAGTCACCTTTGAGAAAATGAAACCAAACTTCTGTCACACAAAGTGTGGGGCTCCAATTCACACTGACTATGCTATGGTGTTAAAAAAAAAACACCCAAGACTTAGAGAATTTGGTCTCATGATGCTATAGGGCTCTGGTGGAAGCAAATTCTTTGTCCCCGCTAGGAAAACTTTTATATCTAGGACACACCCTGGATTCCTATAAAATTCAACACTTGTTGAATATGATCTCACAGACAAACACTCAAAGTAAATGAGGAAAACTAATGCTGTGAAAGAGTCAGTATTATGAAATAAATGGTAGTTTTACTCCTAAGGAACTAGAAGCAATAGAGTAAATAAATGTTTGTAATATTAAATGAGACAAAGGAAAGGAGAGAGCCTCTAAGCATGGAAAGATCACTTATGAAAATGAACAGGCAACTAAGGAAAAGGATCAAATAATATTCTAAAAATGAATTATTTAGAATAATATCTAAAAATAATTATATAAAAATTATTTTTATAAAATAATTCTAAAAATATAGTTATTGAGATTAAAGAAAACAATACCATCAATACATATACAGTAGTCTACGTGTAACTGAAGAGAGAATTAGTGAACAGGAAGAAAGAGCTAATATAATTTATCAGAATTCTATATGGAAAAAAAGAGAGATAGATAAGCTGAGATACAGAAAGAGAAACTCAAAGAGTAAATCTAATAAAAATTCTTGAAGCAATAATTAGTGAGTATGAGAAAGTTACAGTATCTAAAGAAGACAGACACAAGTCTTAATACTGAAGAAGCACATTAAGTTTTCCCCCCACTATTTTTCTATTTTATTTTACATATTTTTTGGAGATTTTATTTATTTATTCATGAGAGATCCAGAGAGAGGGCAGAGACATAGACAGAGGGAGAAGTGGGCTCTTTTCAGGGAGCCCAGTGTGGGACTCCATCCTGGACGTGGGACCATGCCCTGAGCCACCCCGTGTCCCAGATTTTATATATTTTCAAGTTAGTTAACATGTAGGGTATTTTTAGTTTTAGGGGTAGAATTTTGTCATTCATCAGTTGTACATACAACCAATATTCATTACATCAAATGCCCTCCTTAATGCCCATCACTCAATTACCCTCTCCCCCCACCCACCTACCTCCAGCAACCCTCAGTTTGTTCCCTATAGTTAAGAGTCTCTTGTGGTTTCCTTTCCTCTCTGTTTTTATCTCATTTTTTTCCTTTCCTTCCCCTATGTTCATCTGTTCTCTTTCTTAAATTATATGTGTGAGTGAAATCATGTGGTATTTATTTATCTTTCTCTGAGTGACTTATTTTGCTTAGCATAATACCCTTTAGTTCCATCTACATTGTTGCAAATGGCAAGATTTCATTCTTTTTGATGGCTGAGTAATGTTCCTTTGTATTTATATAGCACATATTCCTTATCCATTCCTCTGTTGATGGATATCTGGACTCTCCATAGTTTGGCTATTGTGGACATTACTGCTATAAACATTGGGATGCACGTACTCCTTCAAATCACTATGTTTGTATCCTTTGGAGAAATACCTTGTACTGCAGTTGGTGGGTTGTAAGTAGCTCTATTTTCAACTTTCTGAGAACCCTCTATACCATTTTACACACTGGCTGCACCAGTTTGCATTCCCATCACAGTGTAAGAAAGTTTCTCTTTCTCTGCATCCTCACCAACATTTGTTGTTTCCTGAGTTGTCAGTTTTAGCCATTCTGATTGGTGTGAAGTGATATCTCATTGTGATTTTGATTTATATTTCCCTGATGATGAGTGATGTTGATCATTTTTTCATGTCTGTTGGCCATTTGTATGTTTTCTTTGAAGAAATGTCTGTTCATGTCTTCTGCCCATTTCTTTATCGGATTATTTGTTTTTGGGGTATAGAATTTGACAAGTTCTTTATAGATCTTGGAAACTAACTCTTTATCTGATATGCCAGTTGCAAATATCTTCTCCCATTCCATAGGCTGTCTTTTAGTTTTATTGATTGTTTCCATTGTTATTGCAGAAACTTTTTCTCTTGATGACGTCCCAATAGTTCATTTTTGCTTTTGTTTCTGTTGCCTCTGGAGGTGTGTCTAGTAAGAAGTTTCTGTGGCTGAGGTCAATGAGGTTACTGCCTGTGTTCTTCTCTAAGATTTTGATGGATTCCTGTCTCACATTTAATTCTTTCATCCATTTGAGTCTATTTTTGTGTACAGTGTAATAAAGTGATCTAGTTTCATTCTTCTGCATGTAGCTGTCCAGTTTTCCCAACACCATTTGTTGAAGAGACTATCTTTTTTCCTTTGGATATTATTTCATTTTTTGTTACAGATGAGTTGACCATAGAGTTGAGAGCCCATTTCTGGGTTCTTTCTCATTTTAAAAAAAGATTTTATTTGTTTATTCATTAGAAAAACACACACACACACACACACACACACACACACACACACACACAGGCAGAAACATAGGCAGAGGGAGAGGCAGGCTCCACGCAGGGAACTCAATGTGGGACTCAATCCCAGGACCCCAGGATCATGCCCTGAACCAAAGGCAGATGCTCAATAACTGAGCCATCGAGGTGTCCCCATTTCTGGGTTTTCTATTGTGTTTCATTGATCTATGTGTCTGTTTTTGTGCTGGTACCATGCTGTCTTGATGATTATAGCTTTGTAATAGAGTTTGAAGCCTGGAATTGTGATGCCTTCAGGTTTGGTTTTCTTTTTCAGCATTACACTTCAACAATTCAGGTTCTTTTCTGGTTCCATACAACTTTTAGAATTTTTGTTGCAGTTCTGTGAAAAATGCTGGTGCTATTTTGATAGGGATTATATCGAATGTGTAGATTTCTTGGAGTAGTATAGATATTTTAACAGTATTTGTTCTTCTGATCTAAGAATATAGAATGTTTTTCCATTTCTTTTTGTTTCCCTCAATTTCTTTTATAAGTATTCCATAGTTTTCAGAGTACAGATCTTTTTTTTAAAGATTTTATTTATTTATTCATGAGAGACACACACACACACACACAGAGGCAGAGATACAGGCAGAGGGAGAAACAGGCTCCATGAAGGAAGCCTGATGTGGGACTCGATCTCGGGTCTCCAGGATCATGCCCTGGGCCAAAGGCAGGTGCCAAACTGCTGAGCCTCCCAGGGATCCCCTCAGAGTACAGATCTTTTAATTCTTTGGTTAGGTTTATTTCTATATATCTTATGCTTTTTGGTGTAATTGTCGGTGGGATCAGTTCCTTGATTTCTCTTTCTGCTGCTTCATTATCTGTGCATTGATTTTATATCCTGCAACTTTGCTGAATTCCTATTGGAGATCTAGCAATTTTTGGTGGAGTCTTAGGTTTTCTACATAGAGAATCATGTCATATGTGAAGGGTAAAATTTTAACTGAACATCACATTAAATCTTAAGCAGGAAAAAAAGAGAAACTTTTCTAGAAATATCAGAAACTGTGGAACAGGAAATAAAAAATGAAAACCCTGAAAACTACCAAAAAGGAAAGATATTAAGTGGAAGGAAAAAATATTTTCAGATTGACAGTCACTTCTTATCAGATACACACGTCTCCAGAAGACAATGGAATAATATATCCAAGATGCAGAGGCATGAGAAGGGGGGTCAAGGTAATGAAAAGGTTTACTCAACAAACTGTCATCCAAGAGTAAGGGAAAGATAAAGGTTTTCAAACTTACAAAGACTATGATAATTTATTACTCATAGATCTTTTCTGAAAGAACTAATTGAGGATGTATTTCAGCATGAAAATTGTTGAACTTGGAAGTATTGAGATTTAAAAAAAAGCAACATACAGTGAACAGAATAATTACATATGTAAATCTAAATCAGACTGACAGTAAATGATAATAGTAGTAATTTCCGCCTCATGAATTTAAAAGTAAAATGTATAAAATCCTAGACAAAAGTAATATAGATAATGAAAGTGACACATGTAGAGGAAAGTGAAAGCAAACCAATTTTGTTTTCAGAAGGGAGAAAGCAAAGTAGAATTACTGTAGTATTTGTGAGAAAAATATGTTAAACATCATGTTAAAATTTTTTAAAAAAGATTTTATTTATTTATTCATGAGAGACACACAGAGAGAGGCAGAGACATAGGCAGAGGGAAAAGCAGGCTCCTTGTAGGGAGGCTGATGTGGGACTTGATCCTAGGACCCCAGGATCACACCCTGAGCTGAAGGCAGATGCTCAACTGCTGAGCCACCCATGTGTCCCACATGTTATGATTTTAAGGTACTGTCAATAAAGGGATGTGTTCCTTAACTCAGGATTAAACTGAAAGAAAAGTAATGCATTCATCTTTATAACAGAAAAAAGTGGAGTATAAATCTAAAAGTATTATTAAAGACATACGATGACAAAAGGAACAATTCACTAAGCAGTTATAACAATCATGAACTTTATGCAACTAACAAAATATACAAATAAATGAAGACCCACTTCACAGACTTATGAGGAAACATATCAAATACTGATAAAACACAGAAGATGCAACAGATATATACTAGAGTAAAACCATTTATTGAGGGTTTACAATGTATCATATTATAAATGAGGATAGGAGGCTTGACAATGTTAAATGGGGTGCCCAAATCACTTGGAAAGTAGCTGAAGTTAAGATCTGAAAGCCACGTAGTGTAGTTTCAAGGTCATGCTTTTAATGACTACCTCATGCCTCCCTAAATGTTTACTATGGAGCTTGAAGATAGGCTAAGCCATTTGTCATCTATTATGTTCAGGGAGGAAGGTATATTATATTCGTTGTATTATATTCATTATATTATATTTGTTATACTTAACGAATATTTCATGAGAGTTTTCTTTGTGCCAAATGATGCGCTAGGCACTGGGAATATAGCAGTGGGAAAAAATACCCACAAAAAATATCCCCCAAAAAATGGAATCTCTGCTCTCATGTTGCTTTGGTTAGTGTGTATGTAGTGTGTCCAATAAATGTATAATATATTGAACATTGTTAATTGCAAGGAAGGAGAAATGTAGGCTAAGGGGCAGGAAAGTGACAGAGGGTGGGGTGCAATTTTACAGAGAAGTCTTCTGTGATCAGAGATGAGAAAGAAGGGAGGGAGGGAGTCCTGGGGAGATCTCAGAGATGAATGTGGCAAAGAGAGGGAGCAATCAGAATGAAGTGGGGAGTGGGAATCAGAGGGAAGCATCCTGGCCATAGTGGAAGACAGTGAGGAGGCCAGTGTGACTTAATCTCCATGAGCAAGGGCAGTGGTATGAGAATGGGTCGAGAGGCAGCAGAGAAATACACATAAAAAAATATTTCCAACAATGGAAAGCAAATAGATCCTCTTTCCAAAGATCTCCCAAAAAGGAGATGACACACAGTATCCCCAAGCCCATTGTGCGAAGACCCCTTTTTGCATCCAGAACATACTGCACTTGGGGCCCTTCCTGTGAGTGACTTCTGTTGGTGCCCTTCTACACACTGTTGGGCTATGGAGATAGGTGACAACACTCCCTCTTCCTGCCACCCTATCCAATGGTGTCTCATTTGAGTGTCTCAGTGTCTAGAATTGTTCCATTAGATTTACATATTTGGGGGTCAAGTCTTTGACCTCTACACTTCCTGTAATAAAATGCAAAACACCCTGGGAAATAACACATATAACAATGACCAATCATTCACAATTTCTCGTTGAGCAAAGAGCTTGACTGTTACTGGCAGCTGGACCTGCATAGCTGGACCTTTAGGAATTTACCTTTGGTGAATAATGCAGTCCAGGCAGAGCAGCCCTGCAGTCAGGGAGCTCACCCTTCTTGGCTTTCCAGGCTCCTATAGGGTCTCCCTTCTATGAGCCAAACTGGAAGTAAAATCATAAGTGTATATGGGTCACCTTCCAGAGTGCAGATCAGAGTGGAGGATGGTGGAGGGTAGTTTCATTGAGGCAAATAGAAGAAACCAAGCACAATTTGTGAATCCTTGTATGTAAATCTTATTTCTCCTAATAGACTCAAAGATCCTCATCAGTTAGCCCATTGACTCAGAAGATTTAATGGAGACTAAATGATGGTGGCCTGCAAGAGACAGAGGGGCTGTGTTTCCTTCCTACAGAAGTGGGAACTGGCAGGTGGTCCAGTGGGTAGGCCTCTCTAAATCTGCCGAGTCATCCAGGGGCCCAGGTGTTTTCTGTCTTGTTGCTCACCATTCCTTCCAGGACTACCTTCATTGCCGAGGGCTAAGCTTCCCCCTCATCACATGTCCCCATTTCTGCCCAAGAGAAGGGTAAGAGGGAGTAGAAGGCAAGCAACTTCCTTTTAAGGGAATGATCTGGAAGTTGCACACCTCCATGCTGCTTGCATATGCCCAGGACCACATGATGGCACATGTGGGTCACACTTAGCTCAAAATGCAGTTTATACCTGATGGTTATTGGAAGATTCTATTCCTGAAAGAATCAAAGGAAGGATGGATATCTGGGGATAATTTGCCATCTCTTAATTTGCTTCTTCTGTGGTATCCCACATGACATCTGGCTTTCAGGTAAATGTGAATACCTGGAATGGAGCAGGAAGAAGGAAATGGGCCTGGCATAGGACCCCTCTGGGCTCAGATCCAAGCTCTGCTAACCACTGGCAGAGCTAGTGTCCTCAAGGGAGTACTTAGTACATGGCACAAAGCAGTCAAACTCCTCAGTGCAGGAAATGTGATGATTCAGAGGCTGGCAAAGAGCACTGGCTCAGGGGTGACCAGGTCTATATCTGGTCCCGGCTGTGTTGCTTGTTAGGTGGTGTGTAGCCTCAGGCAAGTCGGCAACGCATGTGAATTAATAATCCCTGCTTTCCCGTCTGTACCAGGTCTGGCATATTCCAGGCTGGTGATAAAAGTCTGTTGCTGGGAGTTGATGTTAACGCAAAAGCATGCTTGAACAATATGGTGGCCTGGTGTGTGACAAAAAGCATTTGCCAGGCACAATTAAGTGGGAGGAAGACTGCAGAAGGGGCAACTAACCTAATTAACAAAGCATTGTTTGTCTAAGGGCTTTATGGAAATGAATTGTTGTTGTACAAATGCTGAGATAATTGAAAATAGGGTCTTATCAGTTTATTAAAACAGGCCCTTCAGGACCTGTATTTAGAAACACTTTCTTGCTGTCAGTTGCAGTAACTGGAATCTTTACATGGCTAGTACTTGATTACTCTTTTTGGTTTTTAATGCAGTGGTTCCATTTCAGGCTTGTATTATTTCTGTCTCTTCACCAGCCCAACACCTCACCTGTTAGTCTGAGTGCAGGAGTCCTGATTGTGACAGAGGAAGGTTCTAGAAAGGACCACTGTGACTGAATTGTACAGAACTTCTCTTAGTGTCAAATCTATGTGGCACTGCCTTGTGCCTTCATCACTGCTGTGGTGGACTGTCTTAGGTTTAGAACTGCCTTCCCTTCCATTTCCCTCTTCCCCCCACCAGTCCTGTGTCTGTGTTTCTCATAAATAAATAAAATCTTTTTAAAAAGTAGGATAAATTATATTTAACATTATATGCAATTTAAAGGGTCCCCTACCTCTCAAATGTTTTGATGCTATACTCTTCAGAAGTGTACACATTAGATGGATAATTCTGGTTAACTGTCATGGAACCCTAAGTGAGGGACCAGGCAGCTTATTTGGTTCTTTTATTTGAACATTAAAATGTATGTCTGGAAGTCTCATTTTGTTTGCAGTATCCATGGCTGTACCCAATTGTCATTGTCCTTCACTGTCCCTGGACAGTAGCCCCTTGGAATTAGTGTCTCTGGGCAAGGTGTGGTCCCTGCACCCTGCAAAGGCTATTTCTGTGTGCTGAATGAATGAATCAGTGCACTGAAGCACAGTGTTTCAGCCCTATCAAGGCTCCCATCTTCAGTGCCAGAGTGACAGAGTGGAAATCTGGCCACTGCTAGCTCTGCCTCTGCCCTGGAGTAATTATTTCTTCTGACTGTTCCAGTTCTGAAAGCCTGACCATACAAATGAGTCCTGACTATGTCTCTGAATAATAGAATGGCAGGCCTGGGTCAGAGCTGGAGATGGGCTGCTATTCTTCCTTTTCTGAGTGGTTCATAGAAATGCTGGAGAGGATGTGGAGGCCTGGGATTTGAATCCATTCCTAATTACCAGTTTTGTGTTTCTTGTATCACAGCACCTTCTTCCCTTTCGTCTGGATGAAAAATTCCTTGAAATATCAATGTAAAAGCAGCTCTTCCATACTGGTACTGTGGGTCACAGCATACATCTACAAATAAAAACACTCCCTTCTGTTGATCCAATGCTTCCATTTGTTCCTGGGTGTGGATGGTCTTCCTCTTCACACACGAAGGGGCAGGCGTGTGTTAAGTAGCATATGTCATCTGGCTAAACTGTGCCAGCTTCTCTGTGGGTTTGTCATCATGATTTTCTCTTTGCAGAGGAGGAAGACAACACTCAGAGAGCACCAAATCTGACCCTTCCTGGCTACAAGAGAGATGTGGTGTGGTGTTTGAAGAAGCCTGAGAGGGGGACCTGGCCTAGGGTTTTGGAGTCAGCCTGTGTTCCCAATGCTAGCAGCTCTACTAAGCAGGAACTGAGGGAACGAAGAGCCACAGTGGGGAAACCCATGGGTTCAAGCAGGAAGAGTCAGCTGAGGTCAGCACAGGAGGGCCCTGCCTTTCCAGGCCTCAGGTTTGGGAGACATGGAAGGTGGAAAGGGGAAGGAGAGACTTCTTCCAGTGAGACTTTTCCTTTGGTTCTAGAAGGAGCACCCTCCTCCCTTACGGGTCTTAGCTTAAACATCATTTTAGGAAATAAGAATCTTGATTTGGGCATAATGTCACCCTGAACCATCTCAGAGCTCTGGAATTAAGGAAAAGCAGGAAAGGATTATCTCTGCTAATTGTCCATGTTTGCTCCCAGGAATCCTGGGTTGGCTCAGGCTACTTTTTCTAGGTTGTCCATGCACTGAGCCAGGGACCCTGGAGGAGCCCAAGTCTGGGGCCACTGGTAAGATCAGGTGGACACATGTCTTTGGACTTATAGGTAGAGATGCTAGTAAGCAATTGGATCTGGGTGTCTAAACTCCAAGAGAGGCCCCTGAGCCAGATATCCAGCTCTAGCTTTTGTTTACATACTTGCCATTTCTCTGTGTCTTCCTCTTGTTTTTCTATCTGGTGGGTATGATTTGCTGGCTCAGACTATGTGTTGGTCTGTGTTGGCATCCTCACTCTGTGGGCACTGTAGACTTTGAACAATAAGATTTATCAAAGGAAAGATGCAATTTATCTGTAGAGTGGCTAGCATGGACAGATGGAATGAAGTCTACAAAGGAACTTGCTCATCTACCCTGGATTCCCAGGCACTGGATAAAGAGAGCCTGGAATGCTGGTAGTCCTTCCTTGGGCTGCTTCCTCTGAGCCAGCAACCATGGGCTGCCTTAGAAGTACATCTTAGCTTGGCAAAACCTTTGGTGCTTATATCCTGAGAAGCCTAGGACCAAGTTTAACTTGTGTTAAAATCCAAAACAACAATTGTTCAATAGCAGCTCCAGAAGTGGAGGCCCCTAAGAAAAACAAAGAGAAAAACAGGTCCTGAAATGGCCACCTGCAATTACCATCTGTGGTAAAAGGTGGTGCCAAGAAGGATCTCAGAAAAATAAGAGTTGGGGAAGAGAAAGCAAGCCCAGGAAATTAGATTCCCCAAGACCAGTCTAGTCAACATTAGAGATGACCATTTTTGGGGCTATGGCTACAGACTCTTTGGCCAGCCAGCAGTGTTCATTCATGGAGTTTTTGACCAGACAGAATGGGAACTGCCATTTTCCTGAATGTCAGCCAGAAACCAGGTAGTTAGCACAAGTCATTGATATGCTCTGAGAGGAAATTAATTCTCCTGCTTCCATTTCATAGATAAGGAGACTGAAGACTACACAAGTAGCTTGCCCCAGTAACTATTAAATGGTGTAAACAGGATCCAAACCAAGGTATCTACATGGCCAGACTCCTTCCAATCACCCAAGCTGCCTCCTAGCAAAGGTGCCTTGGTGCTTCTCAGGCATCAGAGCCCAATGGTGCTACCTGCTAGCTTTGTATGGGGCTGGCTTCCAGCTGCAATGTTGTGAGCCCAGGAAGCCCAGGTGCTACTTTTAGGAGCACCCCACACACCGGACTTCATGTGGCCATGAAGAACTTCCTTTGGAGGGTGAAGTCAATGTCTAGACCTTAATTAGGCTTGTAGAACTGCCTTGGAGAGCCTAGATCAGAGGGGAGTATTAAGGAGTATTAAGGGAGTATTAACCACATTGAACAATAAGGTGTTTCTGAGGAGTCAAAAGAGGCATGGGTGAGGCTGATAATGCAACAAGGAAAACATGGATATGGTTATGTATTGAGGCTATTTGCCAAGGTGTAAAGAATGGCAGGGGATTATCTAGGCTTAGACAGGGAGCAAAGGGGTGAAAGCCTACAAAGAGAACAGTGTAAAGGAAGATTTGGAGAAGCAACATTACTGTGTTGGTATTGCTGGGATATGATGTCTGATAGGGAAAGAGACATGAAATCTGGGGCTGGACAGAATACACCGCACAGGGAGAGCCTTCACCCCATTCTAAAAGGTCACACCTTTGCTTGTCGGGAATGTTGAGTTGCTGGAGAGCTTTTACCTGCAGGTGGGATCATACTTGGATTTATATTTTAAATTGAACACTCTTTAATCTCAAATCCCAACTCCTCCCTGAAAATGCCAGCCCATGCTGATACCTCCTCCTTCCTGACTACTTATTTATCTATGCCAAGCATATAGGAATATATAATAACTGTCTCTGTGCTTTTTCTGCAGAAATATGGCAAACTTCTGGAAAAGAAGAAGTCAAATGTTGCTTGTGTTTCTTTTGGGCTCTTCATTCAGTAGGCATTTAATAGTTAACTCAAACAGATACTGGATGCTATTTAAATCTACCATAATGATGCACATTTTTTTGAAAACCAATTCCTTAGGGATGGAAAGCCCTGAAATATAGCAGAGGAGAAACAAGTTGCTTAATTGGCCCAGCTCCCAATCTCAGCACTGCCTTTGTAATTAAGTGTAAATTATGATTCATTCGGTGGATAATCAATTGCACTACTTTTATAAACTTTTAATTTCATTATTGAAAGACAAGATTTCTCTAATAAGTTTTCCATTGACTCAGAACTTGATTTGTTACTGGAGTCTTCCCAAACCCACATAACACACTTTGTGTCCCTTTTGCTCTAAAGGAATGTTAGCAAAAAAATTTGGAAGAATGCCTGTCTGTACCTGTGGTGTCCTTGAGGCCAGGGCACTCCCATATGAACCCAAAGTGCAGAGAGGCTTTTTGCTGTCCCTGCTCCTCCTTCTTTCAAGCTGGTGAAGATAAGATAATCTCTCAGGGCTTGGGGCCTCAGTCTCCTCATCTGCTAGATGAATGAAGGAAGCACCTTATTATAAGATAATGGATATAAGGATAAATGCCTGACTCTGGGCCTCACAAACAGATGTTCAGTGTCTATTGAACCCTAGCTCCTAGCTGGACCCTTTATTTCAATTGGGAAATTCTGTATTTTATGACCCAAGAACCCAGAACTTAAGATCCTGAGTCCAATATAGCACTAAGTGTGTGAATCATACACCATCACTAAGTGCCAGTTGCCCACCACAGAATGTACATTGTTCCACTGACCTCAAGGTTTATTTCCAGGAATTTGTTTCCTAGCTTATTGTGATGTCTAAACTTTTACCTTGGGGAAATTTCCTTGGCGTGTGTGCCATATTTAATGCATGCTGATACCTGCTTCTAGAAAAAGTCTAGGCTGCACATCAATGCACATCAGAGCCAAAATTGTTCTTTGTGGAGTCCCTAGAATTGGTTAGCTTATTGCCTGTCCTATGTCCAAACTGGAGTCACTCTCTTCCACATCTGGAGATGCTGCTCACCCTTCATTAATCTCAGACCCCAACTGTTGGACCAGACCATGATTATTTTTAAATGTAATAAAGTGTCTTTAATTAATCAATTAATAAATTTATTTATTTTTTTATTTATTTATTTATTATTTTTGTATATATTTTTTATTGCAGTTTGATTTGCTGATGAATACTATAACATCCAGTGCTCATTCCATCAAGTGTCCCCCTCAGTACCCGTCACCCAGTCACCTGATCCCCCTGCCCACCTCCCCTTCCAGTAGGCCTTGTTCATTTCCCAGAGTTAGTTGTCTCTCATATTCTGTCACCATCACTGATATTTCCCACTCATTTTCTCTCCTTTCCCTAAATTCCCTGTTCACTATGTTTTGTATTTCCAATATAAGTGAAAACGATTGACTTACTTCACTCAGCATAATACCCTCCAGTTCCATCCACGTTGAAGCAAATGGTGGGTATTTGTCATTTCTAATGGCTGAGTAATATTCCATTGTATACATAAACCACATCTTCTTTATCCATTCATCTTTTGATGGACACCGAGGCTCCTTCCACAGTTTGGCTATTGTGGACATGGCTACTAGAAACATCGGGGTGCAGGTGTCCCCGTGTTTCACTGCATCTGTATCTCTGGGGTAAATCCCCAGCAGTGCAATTGCTGGGTTGTAGAGCAGGTCTATTTTTAAGTCTTTGAGGAACCTCCACACAGTTTTCCAGAGTGGCTGCACCAGTTCACATTCCCACCAACAGTGCAAGAGGGTTCCCTTTTCTCCACATGCTCTCCAACATTTGTGGTTTCCTGCCTTGTTAATTTTCGCTATTCACACTGGTGTGAGGTGGTATCTCATTGTGGTTTTGATATGTATTTCCCTGATGGCGAGTGATGCAGAGCATTTTCTCATGTGCGTGTTGGCCATGTCTATGTCTTCCTCTGTGAGATTTCTCTTCATGTCGTTTGCCCATTTCATGACTGGATTTTTTGTTTCTTTGCTGTTGCGTTTAATAAGTTCTTTATAGATATGACTGAAATTTTTTATCTCTTTTTTTCTTTTTCTCTTTTCTTTCCTTCTTTCTCTCCTCTCTTTTTCTCCTTTTCCCAATACAACTTGTTTTTGGCCACTCTGCACTGAGCAAAATGACTAGAAGGAAAACCTCACCTCAAATGAAAAAATCAGAAACAGTCCTCTCTCCCACAAAGTTACAAAATCTGGATTACAATTCAATGTCAGAAAGCCAATTCAGAAGCACTATTATACAGCTACTGGTGGCTCTAGAAAAAAGCATAAAGGACTCAAGAGACTTCATGACTGCAGAATTTAGATCTAATCAGGCAGAAATTAAAATTCAATTGAATGAGATGCAATCCAAACTAGAAGTCCTAACGACGAGGGTTAACAAGATGGAAGAATGAGTGAGTGACATAGAAGACAAGTTGATGGCAAAGAGGGAAACTGAGGAAAAAAGAGACAAACAATTAAAAGACCATGAGGATAAATTAAATTAAGGGAAATAAATCACAGCCTGAGGAAGAAAAACCTACGTTTAATTTGGGTTCCGGAGGGCGCCGAAAGGGCCAGAGGGCCAGAATAGTATTTGAACAAATCCTAGCTGAAAACTTTCCTAATCTGGGAAGGGAAACAGGCATTTAGAACCAGGAGATAGAGAAATCCCCCCCCCCCCAAATTCAATAAAAACCGTTCAACACCTCGACATTTAATATTTAAGCTTGCAAATTCCAAAGATAAAGAGAAGATCCTTAAAGCAGCAAGAGACACGAAATCCCTGACTTTATGGGGAAGAGTATTAGGGTAACAGCAGACCTCTCCCACAGAGACCTGGCAGGCCAGAAAGGGCTGGCAGGATATATTCAGGGTCCTAAATGAGAAGAACATGCAACCAAGAATACTTTATCCAGCAAGACTCTCATTCAAAATGGAAGGAGAGATAAAGAGCTTCCAAGACAGGCAGGAACTGAAAGAATAAGTGACCTTCAAACCAGCTCTGCAAGAAATTTTAAGGGAACTCTTAAAATTCCCCTTTAAGAAGAAGTCCAGTGGAACTATCCACAAAAACAAGGACTGAATAGATATCATGATGACACTAAACTCATATCTGTCAATAGTAACTCTGAACGTGAACGGGCTTAATGACCCCATCAAAAGGTGCAGGGTTTCAGAGTGGATAAAAAAGCAGGACCCATCTATTTTCTGTCTACAAGAGACTCATTTTAGACAGAAGGACACCTACAGCCTGAGAATAAAAGGTTGGAGAACCATTTACCATTCAAATGGGCCTCAAAAGAAAGCAGGGGTAGTCATCCTTATATCAAAACTAAAATTTACGCCGAAGACTGTAGTGAGAGATGAAGAGGGACCCTATATCATACTTAAAGGATCTATCCAACAAGAGGACTTAATAATATATATGCCCCGAATGTGGGAGCTGCCGAATATATATAAATCAATTAATAACCAAAGTTAAGACATACTTAGATAATAATACACTTATACTTGATGACTTCAATCTAGCACTTTCTACACTCTATAGGTCTTCTAAACACAACATCTCCAAAGAAACGAGAGATTTAAATGATACACTGGACCAGATGGATTTCACAGATATCTTCAGAACTTTACATCCAAACTCAACTGAATACACATTCTTCTCAAGTGCACATGGAACTTTCTCCAGAATAGACCACATACTAGGTCGCAAATTGGGTCTCAACTTATACCAAAAGATTGAGATTGTCCCCTAAGTATTCTCAGACCATAATGCCTGGAAATTAGAACTAAATGACAACAAGAAGTTTGGAAGGACTTCAAACACGTGGAGGTTAAGGACCATCCTGCTAAAAGATGAAAGGGTCAACCAGGAATTAAGGAAGAATTAAAGAGATTCATGGAAACTAATGAGAATGAAGATACAACCGTTCAAAATCTTTGGGATGCAGCAAAAGCAGTCCTGAGGAGGAAATACATCACAATACAAGCATCCATTCAAAAACTGGAAAGAACTCAAATACAAAAGCTAACCTTACATCTAAAGGAGCTAGAGAAAAAACAGTAAAGATCCTACACCCAGCGGAAGAAGAGAGTTAATGAGGATTCGAGCAGAACTCAATGAAATCGAGACCAGAAGAACTGTGGAACAGATCAACAAAACCAGGAGTTGGTTCTTTGAAAGAATTAATAAGGTAGATAAACCATTAGTCAGCCTTATTAAAAAGAAGAGAGAGAAGACTCAAATTAATAAAATCATGAATGAGAAAGGAGAGATCACTACCAACACCAAGGAAATACAAACGATTTTAAAAACATATTATGAGCAGCTATACGCCAATAAATTAGGCAACCTAGAAGAAATGGACGCATTTCTGGAAAGCCACAAATTACCAAAAGTGGAACAGGAAGAAACAGAAAACCTGAACAGGCCAATAACCAGGGAGGAAATTGAAGCAGTCATCAAAAACCTCCCAAGACACAAAAGTCCAGGGCCAGATGACTTCATGGGGAATTCTATCTAACATTTAAAGAAGAAACCATACCTATTCTCCTAAAGCTGTTTGGAAAGATAGAAAGAGATGGAGTACTTCCAAATTCGTTCTATGAGGCCAGCATCACCTTAATTCCAAAACCAGACAAAGACCCCACCAAAAAGGTGAATTATAGACCAATATCCCTGATGAACATGGATGCAAAAATTCTCAACAAGATACTAGCCAATAGGATCCAAAAATACATTAAGAAAAGTATTCACCATGACCAAGTAGGAGTTTTTCCCGAGACATAAGGCTGGTTCAACACTCGTAAAAGAATCAATGTGATTCATCATATCAGCAAGAGAAAAACCAAGAACTATAGGATCCTCTCAATAGATGCAGAGAAAGCATTTGACAAAGACAGCATCCATTCCTGAACAAAACTCTTCAAAGTGTAGGTATAGAGGCAACATTCCTCAACATCTTAAACGCCATCTACGAAAAGTCCACAGCAAATATCATTCTCAATGGGGAAGCACTGGGAGACTTTCCCCTAAGATCAGGAACAAGACAGGGATGTCCACTCTCACCACTGCTATTCAACCTAGTACTAGAAGTCCTAGCCTCAGCAATCAGACAACAAAAAGACATTAAAGGCAGTCAAATGGGCAAAAAAGAAGTCAAAATCTCCCTCTTCGCCGATGACATGATACTCTACATAGAAAACCCAAAAGCCTCCACCCCAAGATTGCTAGAACTCATACAGCAATTTGGCAGTGTGGCAGGATACAAAATCAATGCCCAGAAGTCAGTGGCATTTCTATACACTAACAATGACCTGAAGAAAGAGAAATTAAGGAGTCAATCCCATTTACAATTGCTCCCAAAGGATTAGGTACGTAGGAATAAACCTAACCAAAGAGGTAAAGGATCTTTACTCTAAAAACTATAGAACACTTCTGAAAGAAATTGAGGAAGACACAAAGAGATGGAAAAATATTCCATGCCAATGGATTGGCAGAATTAATGTTGTGAAAATATCAGTGTTACCCAGGGCAATGTACACGTTTAATGCAATCCCTATCAAAATACCATGGACTTTCTTCAGAGAGTTAGAACAAATTATTTTAAGATTTTTGTGGAATCAGAAAAGACCCCGAATAGTCAGGATAATTTTAAAAAAGAAAACCATAGCTGGGGGCATCACAATGCCAGATTTCAGGTTGTACTACAAAGCTGTGGTCATCAAGACAGTGTGGTAATGGCACAAAAATAGACACCTAGATCAATGGAACAGAATAGAGAATCCAGAAGTGGACCCTCAACTTTATGGTCAACTAAGATTCGATAAAGGAGGAAAGACTATCCACTGGAAGAAAGACAGTCTCTTCAATAAATGGTTTTGGGAAAACTGGACATCCACATGCAGAAGAATGAAACTAGACCACTCTCTTGCGCCATACACAAAGATAAACTCAAAATGGATGAAAGATCTAAATGTGAGACAAGAGTCCATCAAAATCCTAGAGGAGAACACAGGCAACACCCTTTTTGAACTTAGCCACAGTAACTTCTTACAGGATAAATCCACGAAGGCAAAAGAAACAAAAGCAAAAATGAACTATTGGGACTTCATCAAGATAAGAAGCTTTTGCACAGCAAAGGATACACTCAACAAAACTAAAAGACAACCTACAGAATGGGAGAGGATATATGTAAATGATGTATCAGATAAAGGGCTAGTTTCCAAGATTTATAAAGAACTTATTAAACTCAACACCAAAGAAACAAACAATCCAATCATGAAATGGGCAAAAGACATGAAGAGAAATCTCACAGAGGAAGACATAGACATGGCCAACATGCACATGAGAAAATGCTCTGCATCACTTGCCATCAGGGAAATACAAATCAAAACCACAGTGAGATCCCACCTCACACCAGTGAGAATGGGGAAAATTAACAAGGCAGGAAACCAAAAATGTTGGAGAGGATACGGAGAAAAGGGAACCCTCTTACACTTTGGTGGGAATATGAAATTGTGCTGTCACTCTGGAAAACTGTGTGGAGGTTCCTTAAAGAGTTAAAAATAGACCTGCCCTATGACCCATAAATTGCACTGTTGGGGATTTACCCCAAGGATACAGATGCAATAAAACGCCGGGACACCTGCACCCCGATGTTTCTAGCAGCAATGTCCACAATAGCCAAACTGTGGAAGGAGCCTCGGTGTCCATCGAAAGATGAATGGATAAAGAAGATGTGGTTTATGTATACAATGGAGTATTACTCAGCCATTAGAAACGACAAATACCCACCATTTGCTTTGACGTGGATGGAACTGGAGGGTATTATGCTGAGTGAAATGAGTCAATCGGAGAAGGACAAACAGTGTATGTTCTCTTTCATTTGGGGAATATAAAATAGTGAAAGGGAATATAAGGGAAGGGAGAAGAAGTGTGTGGGAAATATCAGAAAGGGAGACAGAACATAAGGACTCCTAACTCTGGGAAATGAACTAGGGGTGGTGTAAGTGGAGGTAGGCAGGGGGTGGGGGTGAATGTGTGATTGGCACTGAGGGGGGCACTTGACGGGATGAGCACTGGGTGTTATTCTGTATGTTGGCAAATTGCACAGCAATAAAAGTAAATTTATTATTAAAAAAAAGAATCACCTAAAATAAAATAACATGACAAAAGTTGGAAATAATAAATTAGAAAAATTGCAGCAGGGAAATATTAACAGAAATAATGTAGTATAGTAATATAAGACAAATAAATGATTCAAATTCCTAAGTATGAAGTAGATCTCTCTACTCGCTTTGGGCAGGAGAGTATAAGGATTTGAGCAATGAGCCAGGTTGTAGCTCCCACAACTGCTAACAGACAGCAACTCATAGAAGCAACCAAGAAACATCATTCCCTACTCCAGGGTGAAAGTTATAATTGTCCAAGAAGAAATGAGAGTTAGCAATTTATGAATTGAAAGCATAGCTTCAAGACACAGCAAAGCCAGATAGAAACACCAGCTATAAACCATAATTATAAGGGATGACTGTATATTTCACATAGAAATAACAAGACAAAATAATGAAGCAGTTGGCAATTTAAAAAGTATAATAAGTTTTGTCATGTTTGTGTTTGTGTGAGAGAGTGGGAACACATTTGTATCCCATAAAAATGTACATTCTTTTCTAAATCAATAGGCCATTCACAAAATTGCACATGTTGTGAAACTAAACACTAAAAATCTCAGTTGCCAAAAATCAGAACTCATTCAGACCATCTTCTTTTACTACAATTCAACAAAATTAGAAATTAACTGCATTAAATGTGTGAAATATATCTAGTTTTGTGTTAAGGAAGATATCAAAACTAAAATTACAAACCAAACTTAGAGTATATCTCACACACACAAAAAATGTCTAGATATACCTGGAGAAGAACTCAGAAAAAATGATACAACCTTATCTGTATTTATAAGAAAATAAATACTGAAATAGGTCAGTTTAAGATTTAAGTCTTTATACATAGGCCAATGGAGCAGAATAGAGAGCCCAGAAATAAGTCCTCATATATACAATCAGTTAATCTTTAACAAGGGAGCCAAGAACACATGATAGGGATAGGATGTTTCATCATCTTCAATAATGATGTTGGGAAAGCTGGATATCCACATGCAAAGAAATTGGACCCTTATTTTATACCACACATGAAAATTAACCTAGGTATGAATTAAAGACTTAAATGTAATACCTGATGCTTACTTCTAGAAGAAAACATAGGGATTTTTTTTTTTTTTGAATTTACTTGAAAAACACAGCAGCCAAAGCAAAAATAAACAAGTGGGGCCATATCAAGCTAAAAGTCTTCTGCACAGGAAAGAAATGATCAATGAAATGAAAAGGCATCTATGGAATGGGAGAAAATATTTGCAAAATATATCTGATCAATGACTGATGTCCAAAATATATAAAGAACACATACAACTTAATAGCAAAAACAAAACAAAACAAAACACCCCCCCCAAAAAAAAACAACAAAAACAAATAAATTGAAATGGACAAAGAATCTGAATATACATTTCTCCAAGAAAGACATCCAGATGGCCAACAGACGCAAGAAAAGATGTTCATCATCACTCATCATCAGGGAATTGAAAGTCAGAACCACAATGAGATAGCAGGTCATACCTATCAGAATGGCTAAAATCAACAACACAAGAAGTAAATGTTGGTGAGGATGAGAAAGGGGAACCCTCTTACACTGTTGGTGGGAATGTAGGCTGGTGCAGCCACTCTGGAAAACAGTATGGAGGTTCCTCAAAGAGTTAGAAACCAAGAGTCTAATTTCTGTGTATATATCCAAAGGTAATGAGATTGATATCTCCAGAAGATCTGAGCACTCCCATGTTCTTTGCAGCCAAGGCATGGGAAGAACCTAAGTGTCTATTGGTGGATGAATGCATAAAGTGATACAGTTTATAAATACAATGGAATATTATTCAACCTTAAAAAGGAAGCAAATCCTGTCATTGGCAACACGGATGGAACTGGAGAGCATTATGCTAAGTGAAATAAGCCAGGTACAGAAAGATAAATACTGCATGATCTCTCTTATATGTGGAATCTAAACTGTTGAACTCATAGAACCAGAGAGTAGAACAGTGGCACCTAGGGGTTGGGGGCTTGGGGAAATGGGGAATGTTAGTTAAAGGGAACAAAAATAATTGCAACATTATAATGCATGTATAAGGCTCAATCAACTGATTATTGAATAGAATAGTAAATTTTACTATAGATGCAAAGATTTGTGGTAATCTATAATTGTATCTGCGATTAAAGTAGCACCTCATATCAGTGGGGAAATATGGCATTTTAACAAACACTACTGGAACAATTGACTAAATATTTGGAAACATAAAATAAGACATCTGGCTCGTGCCATGCAATAAAGAAATCAGTTGTAATAAAGAGCTGTTTTAAAAAATACATGTTAGGGGAAAAATTAAGAGACTATATAAAATGTTTTGGGGAGCAACACATAATCTAAATATCTTCTATAAAACATTTACAGATAATTTATAAGAATAACTTCTAGAAGAGAAAAAAGACCATTAATAAATTGACAAATGACAAGCTTCTGGGGAAACAATATTTAGCAGGTTAGAGATTACTATTTATAAAAATATAAAGAACTTCTAATAACAAATAAGGAAAATGCAAATAATTGAAAAGTGGCAAAGGATACTAACGGGAAATTCACAGATGAAGAACAACATATAAAAAGCCCGACCTCCAGGGGAATGTATATTTAAACTGTAACAAAGACTAATAATACCCACTGTTGGCAAGAATGTGGGGAAACAGACATTATTGTATGCAGATTGGTGAAGCTTCTGGGGAATGAAGTTGTCAGTCTGTTCAAATATAAATGCATATACCCTTTGATGAAGAAATTTCACTTCTAGGACTTTAGGCTTAAAAAAAGCTTTAATATGCATATAAAAATACATGCACAAAGATGCTTATTCTAGCATTTTTTATAATGGAAAATTTGAAGCTATAAACATCTGCTCTAGTGTATGATGCAGACATTAAACAGAATGACGTAGACCTATGTGGACTAACAATATTTCTGAAATATTATTAAACAAGAAAAGGAAAAGTGCATTATATAATTCTGTTCTTTTAAAATTTTATAATGACATTTAAAATGATAAATCCTCATACAAAGAGGTGTGTGTGTGCACAGTACAGTGCCTGGGAGTTTCATCCTGCCTAGCTGGCAGGGATGAGCCCTCTATGGGAATGTATCTGTGCCAGAGCTTTTGTGAAGCTAGTATGAACTAACCCTTGAGAAGCACCAACAACTGGAGCCCATTAGTATTGCATAAGACAAGTTCTTCCTGAGGTTGCAGGTGAGCTCAAAGTGCAGCATGTTATTAAGCTGCACACTTCAATTCATTGACTTTGAGCTCTGACACATCATCTTAGAAAGCCTCCTGTAAATTGCTTCTACCCAGCATCTAGGGGCCCAGGTATGGAGGCTGTGGGGTATGAGGACACGGGCTGGTCTTTCACTGGAAAAGTCCCAGGAAGTTGGGGAATGAAGATGCAGGTTTCCCAGCCCTGTCACCTTTGCTGGGGCAAGTTATTAATGTGTAAGCTGTTCAACCATGTTGTATTAATTGTGTCTCCAGCCAGTGCCCAACATGACATGATTAGCAGAGAGCATAGTTATTCATCAGTGAGTTGTCACGGCTTAATTGTCCTTTAAGTGCATCAGAATGTAGCAGAGGTTGAAGAAGGCAGGGAGAGCTCCCCTTAGCTTCCCTGAGAACAAGCACATGGAGACGCTGAGAAAACGAAGTAGTTTCCAAGCAAATAGTGAATCCCAAATGAGGCTGTATTAACATCCTAAAAGGATATTTTAAAATGGAGGAAGCAAGCCTAGCTAAGAGAGTCGCTTTTTAAAATAGGATCAGGAGGTCATAAGGGAGGGGGAATTTATGCAAGTCTTCATAGGATAAATCATGGATTTCTTAAAAAAATTTTTGCTGGCTGCCAGTCCTGAGCCTGGACTTAACTTCTTAATCACCATGACACCTGAAGTATGAGTATTCTTTGCTAGGAAAGGAGACAATCCCTTATTTGCATATTAATACAACCAATCCCACTTAATCTAGTTTCAATCCCTATTGTACATAGAAGACCTAAATGAGAACTGCACTCATGACCTTTCCCCTTTACTCTGCCCCCTCTTTGTCTTCTTTGGAACGTAATCTGGCTTTCTACCTGTATCTGTGTCTCCTGAATTGCAATTCTAATTGCCCAAATAAATGCCTCTTTGTAAAATTTTCAGGGAATTCCTTCTTGGTTGACAGCGAACATTGCTCTTTCCATCTTTGCCATGTCCTTCCTCTTAACCCTGGCATCTGTTTATTAATGATCATAATAGCTACCATCAGTTGAGGGCTAACCATATGCCAGACAATTTAGGAACAGCATCTCATTTGAATTTTGGAATAAATCTGTGAAGTGATTATTGTGTTATTATGCCCATTTTACAGATGATTGATATTGAAGTTCAGAAAAGTTAGGTGACTAATCCTGGGTTCTGTGGCAGGTAAGCAGTAAAACTGGGAATAAGACTTAGTGCAAAACTCCGTGTGTGCATGTGCGTGTGTGTGTGTTTGGGAATGTGCTGACATAGTGTCCTGAATCTGAAATTCTTTCTGTCTTATAAGACCCCGTTTATGTCTGACTGCCAGACATGTCAGGATGCTTCAGACAACCTGTCCCTGATATCTGTATCCATAGGGAGTGACCTGTATTATCTAAAGTTGTGCAGTTTAGTAGAATTCACTTTTACCCAGTTTCCCCTCAGTCTGTTGACACATGGGTTCAGAGCAGTTATTATCATCCCAATTATTCAGGGATGGAAATATCCATATTGACCCCTTGAAATGGCAATCCCAGCTGGAGACTTGTCCCTGCTTCACCTAAGATCTCTGATGCACGCAGCTTCATAACCAGCCACCAAGAGACTGCGTCCCCTTATCTGCATTAGGATTTTCCCTGGCTTTCTTCATTTGAAGCTAAAATTTCCCTGAAAACTTTGGATCGTTTTTCTTTGCCTGGGGTCACTGTTTCTGGAAATGTATCAACTCTAATCATTTTCCTGGACCAAAGAAACTGGTAGCTTCGAGCATATCTTTTTGAAATAAAAATCTCTGCACTTCCTGTTTCCAGGTAAATGCGTGAGGGAGGCACTGGGACTCCCTCTCAGTATGAGGAGACTTTACTAGAAGAAAGATGTAGGGACTAACACTGGCTGGCTGGTTGGTTTCAAAGGAAAAACTGAACAGAAACAGCCTGGACACAATATGCTGAAACCACCTCCTTATTGCTCCCTGTGTTTATGAATTTTCCCATGTGACCTTTCTAGTTTTCACCATTTGTTCTCTGGTTTTAGGTGTTGCCTGGGCCTGCCTATCCTTTCTTTGTTCATACTAGTGTGCTGGGATTTTCTTTTAGTTGTCTCATGAATACAGCCCATTTTTGATAGTTTTAGCTGTGGCTGTTATCCCTGTGAGCCAGTGTGGCTGGGCATTATATTTATGAATAACATTTGATTGCACTTGGAACTTTCTCTCCACTCCACCATGTCTTAGCTCTGGATGCTGCTGTGGAGCAGCCTGGGACCAATCTGACTGATCCACGCCCCGGCCCTGGACATTTTTCTCCTTTGTTTCAGATACCTGAAAGCTTCAAACGAGCCTTTGTTCTTGGTGTTTATTGACTTAGCCAGGAAATATTTCAACAACATTCATTCTGTAATTAATGTTTCTTGGAATTTGGTTCACCTTTTAGATTGGTTTCAGTCCATGTTTGTTCATGAAAATTTTCTTCCATTATATTTTTAAAAAGAAATCCTGTACCTTTTGTGGGGTTTCCACTTCAGGCCAATTCGTCATGTCTTGTCTCTCCTTTGTGTGCCCTCTATTTTTGCTATCCTTTCCCTGATTGGTTTAGTGTGCAGTTCACCTCAAACCCACCTTCTTCTGTGGCCATAACTGACTGTCCAACTTATTCTTGCCATTTCTGTTAATTTGGTAGTTTTGTTAATAATGTTGCTTTGGTACTCAGTTTTTAAAAAGTTCTCTTTAAAGTCTTCTCTGCATTTCAATCTTATCTTTTAACTCATTCATATTTTTATGTAGTCTTTTTCTGGTGTGAAGGACTCACAGGGATATCTCTCTGTCTTCGGGCTTTATTTCCACTCAGACTACTTTCTTCATCTGTCCTTTGCATGCCACGTGCTTTCCTCCCTTTTCATAACTTCTGAAGTATGTTTGTCTAGTTGCCATGTCATTTTTGCCTCTCTGCTTCACCCTTAACTCCATTTGCTCTAATATTAGTGGGCAAAGTTTCCTTGACAGTCTTTCTGCCTTTTTCGACACGAACTGCCTTCCTCTCAGAGTCTCAGTTCCAGGGCTGAATTGTGCATCATATGCTTTTGGTCTTTTGCCCTGTTCCAGTGGTGCCATACTCAAGGGCATTCAGCAGGCAGCCCTCAGTTAAAGGGAACCTCAGAGTTCTTCCTGCTGCTGTGAAAGCCAAAAGGGAGACAGGTGGGCTTCCTTCCCCTATCTGGGGTTGAACCTTATATTTTCCATGTTGGCTTAGAACATGCTGGAAATCAATAACCTTCTTTCCAAATTTGGGGGCCTTGGGAGAACTCTTGGAAGTTTTTTTTTTTTAACTTCTTTGTCCAACTTGGCCTCTGGTTGTAGGGAAGAGTAAGTGCCTTGCAGAGCTAAAAGCCTTTTTTTTTTTTTTTAACCTGGCTTCTCTTTTCCAAACTGTAGAATGATGTACCCTTTTCCTTGTTTGAAAGCGGTAAATTTTTGCTGACTTCTGCCCTTTTGTTGGAGAGAAGATCTGTGATCTGGCTTCCGTCTCCCATCCTCATCCCATTTTATTTGACATCAAAGCCTGCATCAGTCAGAACAGGCCACACACAGTGTATATTTAGAAGTACCCACTATCTTCCAGGACTGTATCCTCTTGTATTAACATATCAGTTGGAGCCATGCTCCCCACACAGGTGAGGAACTGTATTTTTCTCTTGCAAGATAAGGGACACACCGTCTTCATTTTGCACTGTAAAAAAACCGCAGTAAGGAAATTAAATTCCACAAGTGGAGGAGACATGTTGAGGTCACTTTTGATCACATGAAAATGCAGCATGAGGGACTATTTAAAGGCAGAGGCCTGGGCTCAGAACTCCTTCAGCTCAGCTGGAAAGGAGCTGCATCCTCTGTCCCTCATCCCAGGGGACCAGAAGACAGGAGGATTATCAGGCTCCAAACAGCCACAGTCCACTGTGTGGGGCATGGTGAAAAGGACTGTTTGTGAGGGTGCGCTTTTTGTCCACAGTATAAACTGCTAAATTATAAGAAAAATATTGTGATGGCGAAATAGAAATTTACTAGAAATACATATTTTTTATGTTTTTATTTAAATTCCAGTTAACAGAAGCTGTCCTCAAGATGGCTGAAGAGTAGGGTCCCCAAGTCACCTGTCCCCACCAAATTACCTAGATAACCTTCAAATCATCCTGAAAATCTACGAATTCGGCCTGAGATTTAAAGAGAGAACAGCTGGAATGCTACAGTGAGAAGAGTTCGCGCTTCTATCAAGGTAGGAAGACGGGGAGAAAGAAATAAAGACACAAAAGGCCTCCAAGGGGGAGGGGCCCCGCGAGGAGCTGGGCTGAGGCCGGGGCGAGTGTCCCCAGGACAGGAGAGCCCCGTCCCGGAGACGCAGGAGCTGCACCAACCTTCCCGGGGGGGGGGGGGGGGGGGGGGGGAAGGGGCTCGCAGGGAGGTGGAGCAGGACCCAGGAGGGCGGGGATGCCCTCGGGCTCCCGGGGACACTAAGAGGCACCTGCACCCCGGGAGAGTGCGCCGAGCTCCCTAAGGGCTGCAGCGCGCACGGGGGACCCGGAGCAGCTGGGGGGGGGGGGGCTCGGGGGCGGCTCCGCGGAGGGGGCTGCGGGGCGGGAGAGAATCCAACAGCAATCAGACAACAAAAAGACATTAAAGGCATTCAAATGGGCAAAGAAGAAGTCAAACTCTCCCTCTTAGATACTCTACATAGAAAACCCAAAAGCCTCCACCCCAAGATTGCTAGAACTCATACAGCAATTCGGTAGCGTGGCAGGATACAAAACCAATGCCCAGAAGTCAGTGGCATTTCTATACACTAACAATGAGACTGAAGAAAGAGAAATTAAGGAGTCAATCCCATTTACAATTGCACCCAAAAGCATAGGATACCTAGGAATAAACCTAACCAAAGACGTAAAGGATCTATAACCTAAAAACTGTAGAACACTTCTGAAAGAAATTGAGGAAGACACAAAGAGATGAAAAAATATTCCATGCTCATGGATTGGAAGAATTAATGTTGTGAAAATGTTAATGTTACCCAGGGCAATTTACACGTTTAATGCAATCCCTATTAAAATACTATGGACTTTCTTCGGAGAGTTAGAACAAATTATTTTAAGATTTGTGTGGAATCAGAAAAGACCCCGAATAGCCAGGGGAATTTTAAAAAAGAAAACCATATCTGGGGGCATCACAATGCCAGATTTCAGGTTGTACTACAAAGCTGTGGTCATCAAGACCATGTGGTACTGGCACAAAAACAGACACATAGATCAATGGAACAGAATAGAGAACCCAGAAGTGGACCCTCAACTTTATGGTCAACTAATATTCAACAAAGGAGGAAACACTATCCACTGTATAAAACACAGTCTCTTCAATAGATGGTGCTGGGAAAATTGGACATCCACATGCAGAAGAATGAAACTAGACCACTCTCTTGCACCAGACACAAAGATAAACTCAAAATGGATGAAAGATCTAAATGTGAGACAAGATTCCATCAAAATCCTAGAGGAGAACACAGGCAACACCCTTTTTGAACTCGGCCACAGTAACTTCTTGTAAGATACATCCACGAAGGCAAAAGAAACAAAAGCAAAAATGAACTATTGGGACTTCATCAAGATAAGAAGCTTTTGCACAGCAAAGGATACAGTCATCAAAACTAAAAGACAACCTACAGAATGGGAGAAGATATTTGCAAATGACGTATCAGATAAAGGGCTAGTTTCCAAGGTCTATACAGGACTTATTAAACTCAACACCAAAGAAACAAACAATCCAATCATGAAATGGGCAAAAGACGTGAACAGAAATCTCACAGAGGAAGACATAGACATGGCCAACATGCACATGAGAAAATGCTCTGCATCACTTGCCATCAGAGAAATACAAATCAAAACCATGATGAGATACCACCTTACACCAGTGAGAATGGGGAAAATTAACAAGGCAGGACCCACAAATGTTGGAGAGGATGTGGAGAAAAGGGAACCCTCCTACACTGTTGGTGGGAATGTGAACTGGTGCAGCCACTATGGAAAACTGTGTGGAGGTTCCTCAAAGAGTTAAAAATAGACCTGCTCTACGATCCAGCAATTGCACTGCTGGGGATTTACCCCAAAGATGCAGATGCAATGAAACGCCAGGACACCTGCACCCCGATGTTTCTAGCAGCAATGTCCACAATAGCCAAACTGTGGAAGGAGCCTCGGTGTCCATCGAAAGATGAATGGATAAAGAAGATGTGGTCTATGTATACAACAGAATATTCCTCAGCCATTAGAAATGACAAATACCCACCATTTGCTTCGACGTGGATGGAACTGGAGGGTATTATGCTGAGTGAAGTAAGTCAATTGGAGAAGGACAAACATCATATGGCCTTATTCATTTGGGGAATATAAATAATAGTGAAAGGGAATATAAGGGAAGGGAGAAGAAATGTGTGGGAAATATCAGAAAGGGAGACAGAACATAAAGACTCCTAACTCGGGGAAATGAACTAGGGGTGGTGGAAAGGGAGGAGGGCGGGGGGTGGGGGTGAATGGGTGACGGGCACTGAGGGGGGCACTTGACGGGATGAGCACTGGGTGTTATTCTGTATGTTGGTAAATTCAACACCAATAAAAAATAAATTTATTATAAAAATAAATGAAAGACATCACCAAGAGCCAAACAAAATCAATCAAGAGATCCACATGGAGATATATTTTAATGAAACAACTGGATCAAGCTGGGGAAGGATTGCCCACAAAGGGGAGATGCAGCAGTGATACTAACACTGCATGTACCTAGGTGGGTCTCATGACTGCTTGGGAAGTGTCTGCAGCTATCAGAATTGTGTAGCACCCTTGTTAAAGATTGAGGGCCCTGCCCCAGACCTACTGAAGTAGATTTGCCAGTGGTGCAGGGATCTCATTTCCTTACAAACTTTGCAAGAAATTCTAAAGTGCAGCTGGGCTTGGGAACAATTGTTTTCTGGATGCCATCAGGTAGAGGGCAAATAAGCTGACCAGCTACACAACCAATAACCACTAACCAAAGCTTTCTTATACACTAAGAAAAACCAGTTAGCAAGTAAAATGGGAAACAAGGCCCATTCAGGAAGAATATTCCAGAAATGATCTTGGCCAGTAATGTACAAAACCTGTGTGATCCAAGCAGGTGCATAAATGTCAGACAGTGACACATAGTGATTTTTAGCTTGAGAAAATTTAAACTTGTTTTTCAGATGGAATGGATATAAGAATTAACTATGTTCAGTGTAGGTAACTGATAATGACAAGGCTCTCAGGAATACATGAAGATAGTGTTATTAGTCCCTTTTCTCTTGGATAAGAAGAGACTTGGCAAGAGTGGTAAGGGACAAACTTATTTCAAGCCTGGGGTAGAAGGAAGCTCAGAGTCTCTGACTAAGCCACTAGGACCAGTGGAACCAGCAATGGACAAAAAGCCCATAGTCCTAAGCTCCTATCCTGATTCTCCCACTAACCAGAGACTTGGGGGAAAAAATCTGGGCATCTCTCACTTGCTGTTAGACTTTTTAATAATGCATCATTTTTCTATTATACAATCAATAAAAAATCAAACTAAAAACAAACAAACAAAACACTCCTGAAAAATACCAAATGTCACTGTATGCCTGCCATTCATGTTCAAAGTCATGTATGTTTTCTCAGTAATTCCTGCAGTTCTGGGTGTAGCTCCTGTAGGAAGTCACCCATAGTGACACTGCTTGACAACTGTCTTTTACACTTACCAATGAACTGTGAACCTCTGCATATCAATAACCTGCTTCAACAGGATTTGTAGGGCCTCGTTTGTGGTTGCTTTGCTATTTATCTGACTGCTTTCCTATTTTTGGATATTTTGGTTGTTTCATTTTTTCACTATTAAAAATGACTTTGCAGTAAATGTTCTTGTACTTAGAAATTTGCTGCTTTTCCAATTTTTTCTTTCTATGAGAAATACTAAGAAGTTGAATTGGTGGTATAGGGTAAGCTTATTTTTAATAATACACTAATAAGATTACACTAATAATATGCTAGCAGTACACAAATGCTCAATGCCCGTCTGTTCTAGAGCCTGGGCAATATTGGGTTGGGGAGGGAGAAATGCATCCCTCTTAGGTATCCCCATGAACAAGTTCTATCTAAGCAGCTTTTAGGTCTTTCTGAGACTCCCCACCCCAGGCTGTTACTGTGCTGGGGGCCAGCTAGAATTGCCTTGTAACAGGCCTGTACCTGTCTTTCTAGGACCTCAAAACTCATGGTCAAATCCTTCTGGGAAGGTGTAGGAACCTGGCTGCCCCAGTCTGCCAACCCATAGCTCCCTCTTGACTTCCCGAGTACCCTATCTTATGTTACCAGGCAACCCCTCAAGCCTAGGCCAACCCAGGGAGAAGTGTGGTAAACCCACAGGCTTATGCCCCCCAACCTGGGGAAGGGAGGCAGGCATTCTTTCTGCTTTGTGCCAGGTGAGGTCACCCTTTCCTGGAGTAAGGGCACCAGAGCTCCTCTGTAAGTCATCAGAGGGCAGGGAATGTTCCCCAAGAAGTTTTGAAGTGAGGCAGATTACTGGTGACTTTGAACCCCACCCTCTCAGGGCAGAGCTTCTCTGGGGGTGTTAGCCATCAGGGTCCTTTGTTGGGGAGACTTGGAATTACTCAGCACACTTAGGGGAGCAGAGGATGAGGTATATGCTTTCCTAGTGTGCAGGGCACTAAGGGGAAGGGAGGGGGGTCTATGCCATCCAGGCAGGTGAAGAGTATAATGTGGGAGCTGTACAGAAAAGGGTGTAGTAAAAGGCAAGGGGGAAAGAAGGGGACAGGGGCTTGAGCTCACCTTGAGAAGAATGGGGACGTCAGGACATGAGGAAGGGAGAGGGGTATGCATCATGTTCCCTGAGGTCCCACAGTGTCAGGGAATGGTTTGACAAGGAGCAGAGGCCAGCCACAGGGCTGGTGAGGGTTTTTCTAGAAAAAACCATTGACCATGGCACAGGGATCCTGAGAGACTGCTTCATGGGTCTGCTGTGGCAGTGTTGGCAGGATGGCTGGGTAGTTTTCAAATGTTGACAGAGCCAGATAGGAAGATGCCTGGTTTCCCCAGCCAGGGTCTCTTAGGCATGACTAGTGCACGGTTTTTTCCTCATCTGATAATCTACTAAAACACAAAAGTGTCTGTCTGTCTTCCTCTGGAAGATGCTAGAATGTTTTACATGCTATTCCATCCAGCTCCCATGGCCCTCAGATCCTTGAAAGCCCCTGGCTTCTGCAACCTGTTTGTGCTCCATGGTTTGATAATATAGGCACCCTCCCCCCACTCCCTGCAGGTCCTCTAAGGCAGTCAGTTACAAACATGCTTAGTCCTGGAAGGTGAGACATCTTTTCTCCAAAGGAGCTCTTAGCATAGATTCCCAAGATAGAGCTGCTCCTGTCTGCCACAGGGAAATTCTCCAGGCTGGCAGCAGCAGAGCCAACACGTTTCAGGAAAAATGCTCTAGTGAACTCTTCAGAATGCCTTTTCATAAGCCTTCAGAATGTTAATACTCCAGCACCAAAGAGAACATCTGGCAACCCCAAATTTCCTATTGCCTTCTTAGCATTTCCATTCCTACTGGGGAAGTGATGCAGAGCAGTGAACTTGGCACTAAGGATGTGAACCAGACACATAGCATACCCAACACACCTGTGTCAGTGCACTCACATCTGCAGGTGTGTGCCCTTGGTGTTCTCTGTTCCCCATAGAATTCTCCATCCCTCATGGCCTCTTCTCAATTGCATGATAGATGATTTCCCTTAAGGCTGTGGGTGGATCATCCCATACATACTGCAGGAAAAGGCTGCCCACTAATGAGTCAGTTGAGATGGGAGCACTGATTTATGTGAATGTGGGTAGGTTGAAGGGGCTCAGGGCATAATTGAGATCCTGCAACTCAACCCAAGCCCTGGCCTGTCAGCCACTTGAGGCTCTAGGGGAAGCACACTCCTGTTCTACTCTCACCAGATTGCATCTCTTCTCTCCAAAAATATACATGAATATCTTTGTTCCTTCCGATTCAGCTGCCTGACTCATTCATTCACTCAACAATTACTAACTGAGTGTCAAAAGTTTCAACCTTGTTCTATAGACTGTGGGGAGTGAGCAGAGAGAAAAAAAGACAAAAATCTCTCCCCTCATGGGACATATCTTCAATGGGTGAGAGATAATAACACAAGATAAACAAGTAGGAGTTATTATGTTTTAACATAAGCGCCAAGTAGGGAACTGGAAAAGGGGCTTTTGAGCTGTCCTCTTGTCCCCTTTATCCATCTCTAAGCCAATCCACTCTTCAAGGCTAGGCCACTCCTATCCTCACCCCACAGCTGTTGAAGATCCCTCTGAAGGCTCTTTAGGAACATGTTCTTCAGGGTTTCATGTCTGCCCAATTGATGCCAGAAGATGTTACATTCCTCAAGGGCTATGGCCCATTAATTATGTATGTCCATAAAGAATCAAAGAGCATGTGCCCAGTGGACCTCAGTGGGAGCTTATGGCTGACTGTGTGATGACCAGTGTCAATCTGTGTACAAGTCCCAGGGTCCTAGCCCATGAAGTCTGCGTGGATGCTCCATTCCATGAGCAGTAGGAGCCTGGAAGGAAGAACACTGAAAGGGAAACTTGTCTATCAGGGAATGCACTTGGGCATGCTTTCATATTTCATTATCACTCTCTATGATTAAATAGGGACTACCTACATTTTCAGAAACTCAGAGAGGGTAAGAGGGATGAGCCCAAGTTTGTAAAACTATTCAGCAAAAATCCGAGATTTGAAGGTCAACCCATCTGATCTCATTCTTCAGGTCTAAAAAAATGAAGGTAGCTCTGAAACCAAATTACCTATGTGCCAGTTCTGTCTGGATCCAACCTGTTCTAGCAAAATTGGAGCAAATTTTATATATTAAAGCCAGAAACAATTGCTGTATGACTTCCAATAGGACTAATAAACGAACAACAACAACATCAAAGAAGACATGAGAAGACGGACAGGCGGGATCACGCTGAAGATGGCTGGATGTATTGAGATCTGCAGTGGAGCTCCAATTATGCCAAAACAGAGCTAGCAGGTAAAGGGCAATTAGATGTATACTTTCTCACCCTCCAAGGCAAAATTGGGCCCATTAAAGAGGACACTTAGGAAGAGGTTCTCCTTTCAACCCCCATTACCATTACTGGGTGGAATGATGCAGAGGGGTGGGTGGCTTCCAGCACTGTTCAGAGAAAGGAGAGCCTTCTGATTACACTGCAGGATGAGATGAGAATACCATGGGTGTGAACAGCTACAATCTTTTTGAAAAACATTTTGGTGGCACATATCACTTTAGTAGGAATTTATCCTTAAACTCTCATTAGGAATCTGGGCAAAGATACCACATAAAGGTGTTTCTAAAATATGTAAAATAGGGAAAAATGGAAGCAAGCCAACTGTCCATTGTCCAGGGGGTGGTGAGATACAACCATAAGCAGCATATTATTAAGATATGGCAATTATGTGTACAAAGAGTTTTTAGTCACAGGGAAATATTTATATTGTGAAATGAAAAAAGAGCAGGGAACACAGCTGAGTCACTTCCTCAGTGAGGCCTTCCCTGACCTCTCAGACTAGGTCATAATTCCCATACTGCTCTCTCTTAGCTCATATCAAAATTTTAGTGCTATTTTATTAATTATGTGCACAATTGTGTTTGCATGCATTAGAATGAAAGCTTGTAAGGATAGTAACCATGTTTGTTGTGCTCATTCATTAATTCTCAGGACCAAAAATAATGCTTGGCACATGGCAGCCATTCAATAAACATATATTGAATCATAAGGAATCATGTAATATGTAAATTTTTATGTCTAACTTCTTGCATTTAGCATGTTTTCATGATTCCTCCATGTTATAGCAGGTATCAGTACTTCACTTTTCATTGCTGAATAATATTCTGTTATGTGGATATGCCATTTTGTTTGTCTATTCATCACTAGCTGGATATTTAGGTTGTTTCCACTTTTTGGCAACTATAAATAATGCTTCTATAACCATTTTTATACAGGTATTTTGTGGATGTATGTTTTTATTTCTCTTGAACATATATCTAGGAATAGAATTGCTGAGTAACCCGGCAATTTGAGGAATTGCCAAAATGTTTTCAAAGTTGCTTCACCATTCAACATCCCCACCAGCACTGTGTGAGACTTGCAGTTTTTCTGCATCCTCACCAACATTTACTGTTGTCTTTTTAATTTTAGCTACCTAGTGGATATGAAGTGGCATTTCAGTGTGGTTTTGATTTGCTTTCCATAATAAATAATAATGTTGAACATCTTTTCATGTAATTATTGTGTATCTATTTTAGAGAAATATCCAGTCAAATATTTTTCCTTTTTAATTGGATTATCAGGGACACCTGGGTGGCTCAGTGGTTGAGAGTCTGCCTTAGGCTCAAGGCATGATGCCCGGTCCTAGGATTGAGTCCCACATTGGGCTCCCTGCAAGGAGTCTGCTTCTCCCTCTACCTAGGTCTCTGCCTCTCTGTCTGTGTCTCTCAAGAATAAATAAATAAATAAATAAATAAATAAATAAATAAATAAATAAAATCTTTAAAAAATAAAATAAATTGGATTATATTTTTCATTGTTTAATTAATTATGAGTTTTTTACATATTCCGTATGCAGGTTTCTTATTAGATATATGATTTGCAAGCATTTTCCCCCATTCTACGGATTATCTTTTCCTTTTCCTGATATTCTTTTTTTTTTTTCCCTGATATTCTTTGAAGCCTAAAAATGTTAATTTTTGGGCAAGTCCAACTTATATGCCTTTCTTTTTTTGCTTGTATTATTGATATTTTATGTAAGTAATGATTGCCTAATTTAAGGTAATTAGT
Organism: Canis lupus dingo; assembly: GCF_003254725.2. NCBI lineage: Eukaryota > Metazoa > Chordata > Mammalia > Carnivora > Canidae > Canis > Canis lupus. The sequence continues at coordinate 22,771,567 of NC_064261.1, read as the reverse complement.
AATTAATTACCTTGTTTCCTTCTACGGAGTTTTATAGTTTTAGCTCTTACCTTTAGGTCTATGACCCATTTTTTAAAATTAATTTTAGTATATGGTGTGAGGATATCCAGTTGTCCCAGCACAATTTGTTGAAGAGAATATTCTTTCCCTATTTAACGGTTTGACCCCCTTGGCAAAATCAATTGACTGTAAGTATGATGGTTTATTTCTGGACTTTCAACTCTATTCCATTAATCCCTATGTTCTTCCTTATTATTGTACTGCACTGTCCTAATTATTGTAGTTCTGCAGCAAGTTTTGAAATCAGGAAAAATAACTCATCCAGCTGTGTTCTTCCTTAAGATTGTTTTGGCTAGTCTGGGTTCCTTCCATTTCCATATAAATTTTAGGATCAAATAATAGTGAAAGGGAAAATAAGGGAAGGGAGAAGAAATGGGTGGGAAATATCAGAAAGGGAGACAGAACGTAAAGACTGCTAACTCTGGGAAACGAACTAGGGGTGGTAGAAGGGGAGGAGGGCGGGGGGTGGGAGTGAATGGGTGACGGGCACTGGGTGTTATTCTGTATGTTAGTAAATTGAACACCAATAAAAAAAAAAAAAAAAAAAAAATTTTAGGATCAGTTTGTCAAGTCTTGTAGAAAAGTGAGGTGAGAGATTGAGGGGAAGGACACTGCATCTATAGATCACTTTAAAGAGTATTGCCATCTCAACAATATTAAGTATTCTAATTCATGAATGGGGGATATCTTTCCATTTATTTATATTTTCTTTAATTCCTTTCACCAGGGACACCTGGGTGGCTCAGTGGTTGAATGTCTGCCTTCAGCTTGGGGTGTGATCCCGGAGTCCTGGAATCGAGTTCCGCATCTGGCTCTTTGCGTTGAGTCTGCTTCTGCCTCTGCCTGTGTCTCTGCTTCTCTCTCTGTCTGTCATGAATAAATAAATAAAATCTTAAAAAAATAATTCCTTTCAACAATGATTTGTAGTTTTAATGATGTCTTGTACTTCTATTAACTTTCTTAAGTATTTATTGTCTTTGATGTTATTGTCAATGTAATTATTTTCTTAATTTCATCTTCAGATTGTTTTTTGGTATGTGTAGAAATGCAGTAGATTTCTGTATATTGATCTTATAGTCTGCCATATTAAAAAACTCATTTATTACTTCTAATAGTTTTTTTATTCTTTCCAGTTTTCTAAATAAAATTATCATCTGCAAATAAAAGTAGTTTTACTTCTTTCTTTCTAATATCTATGGTTTTTATTTCCTTTTCTTGCTTAATTGCTACTAGGTCATGGTGTATAATCCTTTTTATATTTTTGTATTTGATTTAATAATATTTTGTTGAAGATATTTGCACATATGTTCAAAAGAGATATTGGTCTGAAGTTATTTTTCTTTTAATGTCTTTTGTTTTGGTATCATGGTAATAGTAGCTTCATAGTATGATTTGGGAAATGTTCCTTCTATATTTTAGAAGAGTTTGTGATATAGTTGTATCATTTTTTCTTTAAACATTTGCTAACATTTACCAGTGAAACCAATTAGGCCTGATATTTTACTTGTGCAGAGTTTTAAAATTGTTAATTCAATTTCTTTGCTTGTTACATGATGACTACTTCTTCTCAAGTCAGTTTTTGGGGTTGTGTCTTCTTGGATATTGCCCATTTCATCTAGGTTATATATCTTCTTGATATGCAGTTGTTTAAAAGTATTAACTCATAATTTTCTTAAAGAATTTTGTTTACTTATTCATGAGAAACACACACACACACACACAGAGGCAAAGACACAGGCAGAGGGAGAAGCAGGCTCCATGCAAGGAGCCTGATGTGGGACTCGATCCCGAGAATCCGGGATCACACACTGAGCCAAAGGCAGGAGCTCAACTGTTGAGCCACTCAGGCATCCCATTAACTTATAATTTAAAAAAAAAATCTGTAAAGTCTTTTTTAGTTGTTTGAGTCTTTTCTTTCTTTACTTGGTCAGACTAGCTAAAGACTTGTCAATAACCTTGAAATTTATATTTATTTATTTATTTATTTATTTATTTATTTATTTATTTATTTATTTATTTATTTATTTATGTGTGTGTGTGTGAGTGTGTGGTTAGGGAGGGACAAAGGGATGGGGAAAGAGAATCTTAAGCAGGCTTGATACAGGGCTTAATCTCATAACCTTGACATTATGACCTGAGCCCAAATCAAGAATTGGATGTTTAAATGAGTGAGCCACTCAGGGACCCCATAATTGAGATTTTTAAAGAACCAATTTTGGTTTCATTGATTTTCTGTATTACTTTTCTATTCTTTACTTTTATTTACATTCTAATTTTTTGTCCTTTCTTCTGTTTACTTTGTATTTAGTTTGCTTTCCTTTATCTAATTTCTTCAGGTAGAGGCTTAGATTATTAATTTGAGGGCTTTTTAAATATAGGTAAATATATTTTGAGAATATAGCTATACGTTTCCTTCTGAGCACCACTTTAGCTGTATTCCATACATTTTCGTATATTGTTTTTATTTTAATATAGCTCAAAGTATTTTCTAATTCTACATGTGATTTTTTTCTTCGACTTATGATTATTAAAGTGTGTTGTTTAATTTCTATATACTTGTTAATGTCCCAAATTTCCTCTTATTCTTGATTTCTAATTTAATTCCATTGTGGTTAGACAACATATTTATAGATTTCAGCCCTCTTAAATTCGCTGAGGTTTGATCTATTGTCTAATGTGTGGTCTATCCTAGAGAATGTTCTACGTGTACCTGAAAGGAATGTGTGTTCTAGTTGGGTGGAATGTTTTTATAAGTTTCTGTTGGGTGTTGTTGGTTAATAGTATTGTTCAGGTTTTTCTATTGCCTTGCAGATCTTTTACCTAGTCATTCTATGCTTTTATTAAAAGCAAGGTATAAACTATTTTTGAATTGTCCATCTCTTTCTTCATTCTGTCAGTTTTGCTACATGTATTTTGGGGCTCTTAATGGGTGTTGCGGTATGCTTTCACCGTGGTGATTTATGATTTTGCCTAAGCCTTTACTCTGTTTCTGTAGTTCCTCAAGTTTAGCCAGAGGTGAGAGATTAAGGAATTTATAGGTCTTTCTTGAATGTGCACACTGCCTTGTATATGTGCATCTCCTTCTGGATCCCCAGAAATGTATTCAAGTTTTCCAAAGACTCCATGGATATCCTTTTTCCCAGATCACCCTTTTAAGTTTTTGATCAAATTCTTATTTGCCCCAACAGATATCACTGCCACCATGTTTAAACAGATGCCACTAATTGTTTTTAACAAACACCCTGGGGATAGGGCTTTTTGTACAGAATGGGTTCTGAGGTCAAATAATGATCAGCCCTGTGAATGGGGCTTTTGGGGGAGCTATAAGACAGGTCATAGTGACAAGTCTTTACAGATGAGGCTTTCTGAGGCTCCTTATACACTTCAATTGCTACTATGATGCTAATATTTACAGCTAATATTATTGCAAGACTGCTGGTTTTCAAGGTAAATGTGTAGCAAGAGACAGGGAGATGGGAGTAGGACAAATTAAAACACCATAAAGCTCACTGCTCTTACTGGCACTCAGCCATTTTTCTTGAATAGACACTTCTTGGATTGCAGTAAGCCTTTGGTTAATTTCCAGAGTTCTGAAAAAGTTGATATTGCAACTGTTCTTTTTTTTAAAGACTTATTTATTTATTTTAAGAGAGGGAGAGTATGAGAGAGAGCAAGAGCAAGTACATGAGCAGGAAGGCAGAACAGAGGGAAAGAATCTCAAGCAAATTCTCCTGGAAGCCTGACACAGGGCTCCATCTTATGCTCCCAAGACCACAACCTGAGCCAAAACCAAGCGTTGACTACTCAACCAACTGAGCCACCCTGGAGCCCCTGATTTTGCCACTATTCTTATTACTTATAAAGGAGTGGATTTTTGGTAGTCTTCCACATTTCTGGAAGTTCCCTGTATCAATTTTATATAAATGTTGCTAGGTATCAAGATATATTCTAAGCAAGTCTTCCAGGTCTCTGAAGTTAAACACCTACTCCTGCTAAAGAAGGGTCAGGATTCCAACTTTTTCTGCTCTAAGAACCAGATGTTTGGCTTCCTAACATTTTGGGTCTTGCCTATTCAAATTAAGGTCCACTGTGAAGGTCTGAACACTCAGGTCCTCCAGTAGAAGATAAGTTTTGGTTTAATGTTCACATTTTGAAGTCCTGACCAGACTTTTGTTAAAGGGTAAGAAAGATCAGGGCTGAGCCAATAAAGGAAAACAAGTAGGAGGAAGAGGAGGAGAAGGGGAAACAGAGGAGAAATAAGAGAAAAAAAAACATACACCTATATTCAATTATGGAAATTATTTATGGAAGATAAGTTATGGAAGGATTAGAGACATGAAGCACAAAAAGAAGTCTTGAAACCATTGTATCCTAAACAAGTAACATGACCTACTTTATTAATGCTATGGTTTAATTAATTAATTAATTAATTATATTTTTTATTGGAGTTCAATTTGCCAACATATAGCATAATACCCAAAGCTCATGTTGTCAAGTGCCCCCCTTCACCCAGTCACCCCAATCCTCGGCCCACCTCCCTTTCCACTACTGCTTGTTCGTTTCCCAGAGTTAGGTGTCTCATGTTTTGTCACCCTCACTGATATTTTCACTCATTTTCTCTTCTTTCCCTTTATTCCTTTCACTAATTTTTATATTCTCCAAATGAATGAGTTGTCCTTTTCCGATTGACTTATTTCACTCAGCATAATACCCTCCAGGTCCATCCACGTGGAAGCAAATTGAGGGTATTTGTCGTTTCTAATGGCTGAGTAATATTCCATTGTATACATAGACCACATCTTCCTTATCCATTCATCATTCGAAGGACACTGAGGCTCCTTCCACAGTTTGGCTATTGTGGACATTGCTGCTAGAAACATCGAGGTGCAGGTATTCTGCTGTTTCACTGCATCTGTATCTTTGGGGTAAATCCCCCACAGTGCAATTGCTGGGTCGTAGGGCAGGTCTATTTTTAACTCTTTGAGGAACCTCCACACAGTTTTCCAGAGTGGCTGCACCAGTTCACATTCCCATCAACAGTGCAAGAGGGTTCCCTTTTCTCCGCATTCTCTCCAACATTTGTGGTTTCCTGCCTTGTTAGTTTTCCCCATTCTCACTGGTGTGAGGTGGTATCTCATCGTGGTTTTGATTTGTATTTCCCTGACGGCAAGTAATGCAGAGCATTTTCTCATGTGCATGTTGGCCATGTCTATGTCTTACTCTGTGAGATTTCTCTTCATGTCTTTTGCCCATTTCATGATTGGATTGTTTGTTTCTTTGCTGTTGAGTTTAGTAAGATCTTTATGATCTTGGATACTAGCCCTTTATCTGCTATGTCATTTGCAAATATCTTCTCCCATTCTGTAGGATGTCTTTCAGTTTTGTTGACTGTTTCTTTTGCTGTTCAGAAACTTTTATCTTGATTAAGAACCAATAATTCATTTTTTTGCTTTTGTTTCTCTGGCCTTCATGGATGTATCTTGCAAGAAGTTACTGTGGCCGAGTTCAAAAAGGGTGTTGCCTGTGTTCTCCTCTAGGATTTTGATGGAATCTTGTCTCACATTTAGATTTTTCATCCATTTTGTGTTTATCTTTGTAAGAGAATGGTCAAGTGGTGTATGAATGGTGTAAGAGAATAATAGTCTAGTTTCATTCTCCTGCATGTGGATGTTCAATTTTCCCAGCACCATTTATTGAAGAGACTGTCTTTTGTCCAGTGGATAGCTTTTCCTGCTTTGTTGAATATTAGTTGACCATAGAGTTGAGGGTCCACTTCTGGGTTCTCTATTCTGTTCCATTGATCTATGTGTCTGTTTTTGTGCCAGTACCACACAATCCTGATGACCATAGCTTTGTAGTACAACCTGAAATCTGGCATTGTGATGCCCAAGGCTCTGGATTTTTTTGTTTAATATTCCCCTGGCTATTCGGGGTCTTTTCTGATTCCACACAAATCTTAAGATGATTTGTTCCAACTCTCTGAAGAAAGTCTATGGTATTTTGATAAGGATTGCATTATATGTGTAAATTGTCCTGGGTAACATTGACAGTTTCACAATATTAATTCTTCCAATCCATGATTATGGAATATTTTTCCATCTCTTTGTGTCTTCCTCAATTTCTTTCAGAAGTGTTCTGTAGTTTTGAGGGTAGAGATCCTTTACCTCTTTGGTGAGGTTTATTCCTAGGTATCTTACGCTTTGGGTGCAATTGTAAATGGGATTGACTCCTTAATTTCTCTTTCTTCAGTCTCATTGTTAGTGTATAGAAATGCCACTGACTTCTGGGCATTGATTTTTGTATCCTGCCACACTGCCGAATTGCTGTATGAGTTCTAGCAATCTTGGGGTGGAGGCTTTTGGATTTTCTATGTACAGTATCATGTCATCTGCAAAGAGGGAGAGTTTCACTTCTTCTTTTCCAGTTTCAATGCCTTTTATTCCTTTTCATTGCCCTACTGCTGAGGCTAGAACTTGTAGTACTATGTTGAATAGCAGTGGTGAGAGTGGACATCCCTGTCTTGTTCCTGATCTTAGGGGAAAGGCTCCCAGTGTTTCCCCATTGAGAATGATATTTGCTGTGGGCTTTTTGTAGATGGCTTTTAAGATGTTGAGGAATGTTGCCTCTATCCCTACACTCTGAAGAGTTTTGATCAGGAATGGATGCTGTATTTTGTCAAATGCTTTCTCTGCATCTATTGAGAGGATCATATGATTCATGTTTTTTTCTCTTGTTGATATGATCTATCATATTGATTGCTTTATGAGTGTTAAATCAGCCTTTCATCTTTTAACAGGATGGTCCTTAACCTCCATGTGTTTGAAATCCTTCCAAACTTCTTGTGATTTAGTTCTAGTTTCAAAGCATTATGGTCTGAAAATATGCAGGGTACAATCACAATCTTTTGGTATTGGTTATGACCTGATTTATGACCCAGTGTGGGTCACAAATACTTTCATGGAGAAAGTTCCATGTGCACTTGAGAAGAATGTGTATTCAGTTGTCCTTGGATGTAAAGTTCTGTAAATATCTATGAAATCCATCTGGTCCAGTGTATCATTTAATGCTCTTGTTTCTTTGGAGATGTTGTGCTTAGAAAATCTATCAGTTGTAGAAAGCCCTGTGTTCAAGTCTCCAAATAGAAGTGTACTATTATCTGAGTATGTCTTAACTTTGGTTATTAATTGATTGTTATCCTTGACAGTTCCCGCATTTGGGGCATAAATATTCATGATTGTTAGTTCCTTTTGTTGGATAGATCCTTTAAGTATGATATAGTGTCCCTCTTCATCTCTTACTACAGTGTTTGGTATAAACTTTAATTTATCTGATGTAAGTATGGCTACCCCTGCTTTCTTTTGAGGACCATTTGAATGGTAAATGGTTCTCCAACCTTTTGTTTTCAGGCTGTAGGTGTCCATAGGTCTAAAATGAGTCTCTCATAGACAGCAAATAGATGGGTCTTGCTCTTTTATCCAGTCTGAAACCCTGTGCCTTTGATCATTAAGCCCATTCACGTTCAGAGTTACTGTTGAAAGATATGAATTTAGTGTCATCATAATACCTATTCAGTCCCTGTTTTTGTGGATTGTTTCCTTGGTCTTCCTCTTTCTTTAACAGAGTCCCCCTTAATATTTCTGGCTGAGCTGGCTTGGTGGTCACATATTCTTTCAGTTTCTTCCTATCTTGGAAGCTCTTTATCTCCCCTTCTATTCTGAATGAGAGCCTTTCTGGATAAAGTATTCTTGGCTGCCTGTTCTTCTCATTTGAGACCCTGAATGTATCCTGCCAGCCCCTTCTGGCCTGCCAGGTCTCTGTGGAGAGGTCTGCTATTAACCTAATACTTCTCTCCATAAAGTTTAGGGACTTCTTGTCTCTTGCTGCTTTAAGGATCTTCTCATTATCTTTGGAATTTGCAAGTTTCACCCTTAAATGTTGGAGTGTTGAACAGTTTTTATTGATTTTAGCAGGGGGAATCTCTCTATCTCCTGGATCTGAATGCTGGTTTCCCTTCCCAGGTTAGGGAAGCTCTCAGCTATGATTTTTTCAATACACTTTCTGGTCCTCTCTATCTTTCGGCACCCTCTGGAACCCCAATTAAATGTAGATTTTTCCTTCTGAGGCTGTCATTTATTTCCCTTAACCTATCCTCATGATCTTTTAATTGTTTTTCTCTTTTCTCCTCAGCTTCCTTCTTTGCCATCAACTTGTATTCTATGTCACTCACTCGTTCTACCTCATTAGCCCTTGTCTTAGGACCTCCAGTTTGGATTGCATTTCATTTAATTGATTTTTAATTTCTGCCTGAGTAGATCTAAATTCTGCAGTCACGAAGTCTCTTGAATCCTTTATGGTTTTTCCTGAGCCACTAGTAAGCTTTACAATTGTGCTTCTGAATTGGTTTTCTGAAATTGAATTGTAATCCAAATTCTGTAAATCTATGGGAGAGAGGACTGTTTCTGATTCATTCTTTTGTGGTGAGTTCTTCCTTCTAGTTATTTTGCTCAGTGTAGAGTGGCTGAAAACAAGTTGTACTGAAAAAGGAGAAAAGGAGAAAAAAGTCAAAGTGGGAGGAAACAAACAAAAACAAGGAGGGATATCCTCTGATTCTATATACTCTAAGTCCCTAGATTTCCCCTGGAACTTTACAGTGCTGCTTGGTCAAGAACTGCTCTTCCCTTGTCCTTCCAGCTGGTCTTCTGGGGGAGGGGCCTGGGGTGCTTATTCTCAGGTGTGTGTATTTGAGGGAGCTGCCCTGCTCCCTGCCAGGTAAATGGCTCAGTGGTAGCTATTTATCCTGTGAGACCCCTGTTCCCTGGCAGCCCCACTGAGTCCCAGGTACAAAGTGACACCAGGAGAAACAACAGTGGCAATGGCCAGTTCTCCAGTTGTGGAGTCAGCTCCAGCAGTAACTACTGCAGTCTCCCAGTCTGCAGGGCCTTGATGCTCTGGGGGCAGGGGCGCTGATCTGCATACCCCTTGTGGGTGCCCGATGGCAGGAGCGTCCTTGCTGCCTGTGTCCTCCTGGCCTCCTCCTGTCCCGGGGGGAGCACTGGATCTTGGGCTGTGTCCCCCATCGCCCTTCGCTCTGGGGCCTGCACTGCTGGATTCAGGCTCAGCAGGCCGCGCAGCCCCCTCCATTCAGAGCCGCCACCTGAGCCACTGCCTGAGCTGCTCCCTGGCCCCATGGGGTGAGTGTTTCAGCCCCTTAGGGAGCTCGGCTCGGGGTGTGTGATGCACTGTCCCCCGGGATGCACTTGCTCTGTTAGTGCCCCTGGGAGCCCGAGGGCATCACTGCCCCTCCTGGGATCCTGTCCAGGTTCCTGGAAAGTGCCTTTCCGTTCAGGAAGATTGGTAAAGTTCTGCTTCTCCAGGACTGGGCTTTCCTGTCCTGGAGGCTCACACCGCCAGGCTTTAGCCTGGCTCCTCACGGGGACCCCTCTCCTTGGGTGCTTTTTTATTTCTTTATTTTTTTCCATCTTCCTACCTTGATAGAAGCGCAAACTCTTCTCACTGTAGCATTCCAGCTGTTCTCTCTTTAAATCTTAGGCCGAATTCGTAGGGTTTCAGGTGATTTGAAAGTTATCTAGGTAAGTTGGTGGGGACAGGTGACTTGGGGACTCTACTCTTCCGCCATCTTACCCTGCCTCCGCTATGGTTGATTTTAATGGAAAGTCCAGGACTTCACAGTCAAGAATTTTTTGAGATTCTGGAGAAGAAATTCATCTTACACAAGCCCTCTTGGTAATCAAAGCAAAGAGAGTACATATCCATGTGACAGAAGGACTGCAACATCTTCAAGTCTCGTGTTGTTTGACTGTACTGAGCAGCTGCTAGACTCCATTTTAGATGAGGGTTCAGAGTGGACAGCAGGTGTCCTAAAGGAAGGCTGACAAACAAATGGTTATTGAAGCTGCAGTGTAGTCAGGGTTAGAGCAGAAGGGTACACCAGAGGAATGTGGGGCAGGACACTGGGTCTGGTGCAGAGGTCATGCTATGGAAGGAACTTTGCATTGGAGACCTGAAGGCCAAGGAGGATTTATTACTATTGGAGCTGAGTAGAACTGGGGAGAAGTGTGGTGAACACATTGAGATGGGGAGCAGTGTGTGCTTAAACTGTTTGAGGCATGCCAACGTCAGAGTGTGATTTGTCATAGAGTTTGATGGGTGCTTGGAAGCCACACTACAAAGACTCATCGTACCATGGTAGGGAGTCACTGACCAGAGGAGCAGCATAGCCAATATGTCTTTATGGATCATTATTCTAGAGCCAAGGCAAAGGAGAGATTGGAGATGGGGTAGATGAGAGCAAGGGTGTCCTGAGAGGATGTCACCATGGTAGTCTAGGTGATAAATGATATAAGACTGGCCTAGATGGTGGTTGTGGGATGCTGGCAGTGGCCTAAGGGTTTAGTGTGGAAGGAGGGACCATGGGACTGTGACCTACTGGATGTAGGCAGGAAGAAATGGGAGGAAAGTAACTTGATGACAAGATGGCAAGACTTCTAGCTTGTACATCTGGGTGTGGTACCAAGTATCAAGCCTAGGAATAAGGAAGAGAAGTATGGCTTGTTGGGACTGTCAGTAAATTCATTCAGCTGCTCTTGAGTGCATGTATGGCCCCATGCTGGGCCTGAGGACACTATGGCACAGCCAGGAACTGATGTCTCATGCATGGAGGAGGAAGATAAGCACATAGAGGGTGACTACAAAAGGCCATGAGTGCCATGAGGTAGGGACTATGGGCTTCAGAGAAAAGATGTGTAGTGGTCTGTATGTGTAAAAGGCTCAGAGGAGACTTTGTAAAAATGGCTGGAATGAAGATTAGGAGCAGCAAATGGAGCTCTGGGCAGACAGAGACCCAGCCAGATTAGCAGGTGGAGCAGGGAGGTCCTGGAAGACAGCAGCTGTTCTGTCTTTCTTCTGAGGGGAATGCTGAGCACTGGAGGGGCTGAGAAGGGGTGTGGCTTGAGTCTAGCAGGACATTTAGACAGAAATATCCAGTGGGCCCTTGGGATATGTTCTGCAATGTGGAGTAGTAATACTCAGCTGAGGATAGGGATCTGGGATTTATCTGCCCACAAGTGATGGGAACCAAAGAGAGGGAGGTGGGTGGTGAGGAAAACTCTACAATGAGAGAGTCAGCAAAGTGAAGGTTTATCCCAACATAATTCATGACAGGCCCAAGTTCCCCAACCTGCCAATGAGGAGATGAGAGGTGTGTGAGGTCTTTACATGTGCTCTTTCTGCCTCTGGCACAGTTTCTCTGCACATCTTTCCCTGTCACTTTGGTCTGGGATAGCTCCAACCTTCCATTAACATCAAGCCCTGGAAGCCTGTCCTGAACCTGGGCCTCAGCCAGATATGGGGATCTTGCATCAGAGCTTCCTGTGAGCCTGCAGAGCACACGTCCCTCTCCTCCTTTGGCTGTCTGTCTACTTTAGGGCTGGTCCCCAGACCACGACCTTCAGTCCACAGGGCTATTCTGCCTGGGTGCAGAGCCTGCACAGCAGGTGGCTGGAGAATGTCTGACTTGGTATTTACTATCTACATAATATTAGAAACACATAAACTGTCAAACATGACTTTTCTTTTCTTTCATGTCTCCATTGCAGAATTCTTGTTACATGGATTTTTAAAAGGATGAGTGCAAATTATATTTTAAATATATAAAGTAAGGGAGTGGGAAGACTCCCTGATTGAGTACCTATTAGGATGCTGGCAGTTTTAGGTACTTAGCACCTTGATCCAGGATCTGCTACATAATTTGCAGGGCCTAGTGCAAAATGATGAGCCGAATTCCTTGCTCAGGAGTTATTAATAATTTCAAAACCGCAGAGTATTAACCTCCTTGGGTGGCTGTTTTGAGCATTCAGCCTGTGTGACAGCACAGGTTGTAGGCTCATAAAGCCTGCTCTGGTTTAATCCTACAACAATCCTGCAACAGAATATAGCTATCTTTATTTTATGGACTCAGAGAGGGTGAGTAACTGTCTGAGGTTGTTTAGAAAATGGACTATGTAGCTAGAAATCAAACCTAAAAATTCTAATTCCATAGCCTCAACTTTCCCAAAACTGTGTGATATATATTTTTATTGTATTAGTTTGAACCATATGAAATTGCCATTTTTGAAGGTTAAGAAGTGGTAGATTATTGGCAATTTCATATGGTCCAATCTAATACATTCCCTTTACTAACTCTTTTACATAAGTCAGGATGGTCCATGTAGATCACCTGAAGCCCACAGCATGAAGCCCACAAGGCCTCCAGCCTAGCTATTCTGGCTGTGGAATAATTCAGCCTCTCCTTGTCTCAGCACATGACTGGTAGTAGTCCCTCAGGCATGGGCTGTGACCTCAGAATTATGTATGATTATTAGGGGTGCAAAGGATTGACCTTATCTCTGTTAGATCCTCAAAGCATGTTCAAGGAAGGTGCCATGTGCTGATTTGTTCCATCTGGACTCAGCTGAAGGCTAACTAGAATTGCTGCTTCTGGCAAGAATACATTTCCACAAAGAGTCTGGCATATAGTAAGTGCTCAGAAAATGTTTGTTGAGTGTTTCTGATCAGTGAATTAAAGGCATCAGAGAAAGAATCAGGTGAGATATCCCTTTTATATACTGCTGAAATATCTGTAAATTAGCAATACAAATGTATTACCTATTACCAGAGCAATCTGGTAATAGGTACATGTGGTCTTAAAGTGTTAAGCTTCTATCCATTCATCACCATTCTGAGGAGTTAATCTGAAATGAGGACAAAATTTTAACAATATTCATGTGTCCTGGAGTGCTGTTTGTAATAGTGAAAATAGGGAACAAAGCACATGGATATTAATAGGTGAACAGACAAGGAAATGAGGGTGCATCCCTTTGATGGAACATTTTGCAATATACATTGAATGGTTACTACTAGCTATTTGAGAAGATGAGAAAATGCTTATAAAATGTTTTAAGAAAAAAGCAGAATGGAATAGTATGTGAAGAACTAAGTAGCATTATTATAAGGTAAAAAAACAATCTTAACATTTCTGAGAGATGAGTCTGAAGAGTATTTGTTAAAGATCAACTGTACCTATGACTTGACGTTAGATTGTGGATGTTTTTCCTCTACTGTTAAATTTCCTGATCTTCAAAATCACTACAAAGAGGGTGAAAGTTTACGTACCAAAGAAGGACATAGGCTCTGTTGGTGTTCCTCCCATGAGCCTCCTCTGGCCCCACATTTGACTTCTTTGGCACACCCTCTGTTTATTTGATCTGGGGTCCCTGAGGCCCTGTTGATGGACCTTGGACTCTCCTTGGGTCTCATTCCCTTTGCTCAGGTGGAGGATGGCATGACTTCCCTATCCAGGTGCTTGGCTCTGGCTGGCACATCTGGCTCCAACTCACAGCTGAATTGACTCCAGGCCCAAGCCATCCATGTCTAGAGTTTTCCCTGAATCTGACCAACTTTTGAATAATACCGTGCTCCAAGTATTTCAACTCCATAGTGCTGCCTCAGCAAACTTCAGCCAATCTTATTCCACAGAATCTCTGTCCTGCACTGATGGGGATGGATGTAGCAGGAGGGACCTGGTGGAGATAAGGCATTGAGAGGGAATTGCTGATTTAAGGAGAAAATGGAAGAGTTCAAATGGAAAATGTTGATCTTGGTATGGTATTGAAACAGAAAAAAAAAAAAAACGTTTTGTCATCAGAGTTTAATGACATAGATAGAATTTAGCCACATGGAGTAATGGTGAAAACATGGACTTGTCAATTATATGACCAAAGGGAAATTAATGAAGTGCTCTAAGACCCAATTTCCTCATCTTTAAATGGTGGTAATAATTCCTACAGAGTTTCTGTAATGGATAGAAATAGCATTGTGATGAGACATGAGACAGTGGTCTTCTGGATGAACTGGTGTTTGTCTCTTAGGCAGACTCCCAGGATCTCTTGCTGGCTCCTGTGTAATACCCAAGCCCCCAAGGTGATGGAGACCTGAGGCTGGGACATTCCTGTAACTCCTACTGCAAAGCTCAAAGGTTTTCAAATCAGTTAGGTGTTCCCTGTTCCCACCCAATTCCTCAGCAAATAGAACACTTCTCAGTTTACCTGTCTTAGTTCATACCTGTTGTCCTAGTAAAGTTATTCATAGCACCTTTGCTTATTCTAAAAGTGTCCTAGCTTGGACAATAAAGAATAAGGTCACACTACCTATAAATATCCAAGATGGCAGAGATCAGGGTCTCCTTCTGAAGCATGGCTGATGGTGAATCTAGCCATGCCTGTAGCATATAAAGCTCACTTTGGGGTAGAGAGGTCTTGGGGCTGTCTGGATACTGGGAGCTTGTGCTTCTGTTTTAACTGCTGTTTATTTGTTTGTGTCTCTTACCTTGCCCCTTGAACAATGGACATCATGAGCAGGATCAAATCTACCCTAGAAGTGGGAGAAAGCCCCTCTGAGTATTTAGATTGGGTAGGGTTAGTAGGAGGTACAGTGGTGGTTGGGGGTTATTCACAGTCAGCTGTGGCTCTAGAAGTCGATCTACCATGAAAGGAAATTTGGCTCATCTGGCTTCCTGTGGCTCTGTGTTGGAGGGCAGCCTAGCCCTCTGCTGGCCTGTGCAGTATGGGACAGCCATGCTGGTCTTGTGAGGCCAACACATATCCTGTCAAGGGAAGGAGATGCCACTGGGGGCTCAGGTCTGCACTACAGACAGAAAGAAGTAGAGAAAAAGAAGGAGTCTGTCATTCTGGACACTTTGGTTGGAATTCTCTCAGGCAGAGCCATTTATAGTTCTTAGAAAAGGATTGGAGAAAATTAAGAGGCTGCTCAATCTTCAACCATAGAAGAGATGTAGGGAAGGTGTTGGGCCTTCAAAGACAGAGACCTGAGCAGACTGTAGAGAAAGGACCAAACTGGGAGTCAAAGAGGCCACAGGTAGAGAAGCTATGGGAAAGGGAGGCAGGGACATATTAGGATGAGGGGCCCTACAGAGGACACTTTTGTAGAGAGCTATAGCTTTGGTCCCTGCCATGGACCTTACCAAAAGAGGGGACAAGAACAAAGAGCATGCCCATTGTGTCACATTGAAGTGGACTCTGGACAAGAATATTTACAGCAGTGACACATTTTGTGAGCATGCTAGAGCATCCCTGCAACCTGACTGGAGCACCTCCTACCAGGCTCGTGGGCAGAGTTTCTGCTTAAGCATGCAGTCTGTGTTGTCTAGGTTGTCCTCAACCACTGACTTACAAGTGCAGCCCCTGGTAGATGCACAGATAGAACTCATTTATGATTCTTGGTTCATGGAGCAGGAGAAAACAGAGATGAGTAAATGAGTAAACACAGAGATAAATGTCCCATCCCTCTCCTCAGGAGGAATGTCATTCTAATCATGCTCTTGCTGAAAAAAAAGGTCCTTTCCAGCCAGGACCCGATCGTATGAGATCTTTACCTGCCCCAGGGTAGTGCCTCCTTTGATATGTGAGGGTGTTTGCAAATGTAGTGTCTTCCCAAGTGTTTTAACATAGTTAAACACATTAGAAGATCATGGTCTGACATCCCACCTCTTCCAGACAGCCTCCTGGGTTTATGGGCCCATTGAAAGCATTGGTATCTCCCAGGTATCTGAGCCATAAGCCTGGCTCTCTCTGTCTCTGCATTCCACCAGGCTAACCATCTACCTATCCATTCCACATACCAGCCAGTGCTGCTTGCTTGGGGTCCTTGGCATACAGCACCCCCAGTTCCTGTGAGCACATTGACCCCCAATCCACCTATACATGGCTTCCAGAATGATCTTTGCAAAATCTACTGCTGACTACCTTACTGCCTAGTTGAAGATTCTGGCAAGGCTTGAGGAATCAGTTCCCAGCTTCTTAGTGGGAGGAGAAAGCCCTTTGTCCTACACTGCAGCCTCTACTCAACATTGTGGCCTTGCACAGCAAGGTTCCACTAATATTTTCTGTGCACACTAATGGGTGAGCTGGTTTGCTCTCTGTGGTATCTCTAGGCATCAGTAAATGCACATCTATTTATATAAACACTCATGCCTTCAGTTTGCTTCCCTGCCAAGCATTTCTCCTAATTAGGCTAATTGGGATTGCACCTCTGTGGCTGCTGACCAGGCCTTACCCCTGCAGAGCTGGCTCCTGTGGAGCTACAGGGAGCTCCATTCTCTGAAGACATGGGAGGAGATGCTTGCTAACAGGTTCTGGAAGAAAACACAACCGATTCCCAGGGCTGCTTTGGAATGGCCCATGTGCCTACTGAGTTAGCATAGGAAGCACAGGTGTGAAGAAGATGCACCCACACTCCCATACCTGATAATTAAGAACTATGGAAACACAGAGGTGTGTCCTTATCTAGGCCTGCACCATGGAAATAGCTGGGAAATCTTCCTGGAGGAGGAGAAGTCTAAGTGTCATATCTTGACTGAATAAAGGGCCTTAAGTAACCAAGAAAGGGGGAGTAAAGAAGGGTTTTGTGATCAATGAGCAAGATGAGTTCTGCCATGTAAAGTCACTCACTGTGTTGGGACATGCTAACCACTGCCGTGTCCTGGGGAGCATGGACATCTGGTCTTGGTGCTGTTCTGAAATGCCTGAGGGGCATTCGTGTGTCACACTTAAATTTCCTGGGATAGGGATGCCTGGGTGGCTCAGTAGTTGAGTGTCTGCCTTTGGCTCAGCTCATGGCCCCAGGGTCCCGAGACAGTATGCCACATCGGGCTTCCTGCATGGAGCCTGCTTTTCCTTCTACTTGTCTCTGCCTCTCTCTCTCAGTCTCTCATGATTAAATAAATAAAACAATTTCCTGGGGCAGTATGGACATCATTAAGTGCACAGCAAAAGCCACTAGAGGGACAGGAAGTCACTGTCTCAGAAGGGCTGGTTCCATACTTCTCTAAGGATGAACCATTAGTTAAGTGGTACATTTTATGCTGTTTAAAATAATTTGTTTATTTATTAAACCAGTGCCATTTCTTTTTTTTAAGTTTTTTTTTTAAGATTTATTTATTTATGAGAGAGAGAGAGAGAGAGAGAGAGAGAGAGAGAGAGGCAGAGACACAGGAGGAGGGAGAAGCAGGCTTCATGCCGGGAGCCTGATGTGGGACTCGATCCCGGGACTCCAGGATCACGCCCTGGGCCAAAGGCAGGCGCTAAACCGCTGAGCCACCCAGGGATCCCCCAAACCAGTGCTATTTCATATGGCAGGAAGTCTCACAATATAGATAATAAGAGAATATATTTTTATATTCTATCATCTGAAACTCTCAAATTGTTGATGTAAACAGTATGTATGAGTTGGAGGGGAAAAGTAGCAATTGGTTGTTGCTTTAATTTGCATTCCTTTGTCTACTAGGGAGTTTAAGATTTTTTTATTTTGTTTTGTTTTCCATTGCACATTTACATTTGCTTTATAAACTAAGAATTTGCTTCTTGGTTTTTTGTTTTTCATTTGCAAAAACTCTAGATGTGGAAAGATATGAATAGTCTGATGAACATATCAAGTATTTCCCTAGATGATGTTTGTCTTCTAACTTTATGATTTTGCATTTCTACTACTCAGAGATGTTTACTCTTAATACAGTTTGGATCTATCATTCTTTACCTTTATGGTTTTGATTTTGGTACTGTGTTTAAAAACATCCCCTGCTGTAATTTATGTATTAATATAAATCATTTAGGTATCTGTCAAGTAATTCTATGGTCATACTTTTACTTTTAATTCTTTAGTTTCTCTATAATTTGTCAGTGCATAGCACAGGGTGAGATCTAACCTAATTCATTTCCCCAAATGATCAGTTCCTCATTTATTTGAAATGCCACCATTCTCATGTACTAATTAGTCCTATTTGTACTTGAATTATTTGCATAACTTACATTATCTTCTAATGATTTGACTGTCCCCTCCCCCCCATCAACTAAAATGTTTTAACTATTTTAGTTTTGGGCTTGTTTTAATATCTGGCAGGACTAGTTTATCTTGAATATTCTACTTAAAATATTTTTTCTCTCTTTTTAATAGATGAAATTTGAATTATTTGTCGAATTCTAAAACTCCTCATTGCTGCTTATCTATCTAACTTCCTTTCTTTTCTCTTGATAGCATGAGTGTATATGTGACCCAAAAGGCTATAAGTGATATTTTCCCTGCTGGGGCTCCAAGAGAAAAATGATTTTTTGATATAAAGGAACTCACTCATCTGTTGTGCATCATTTCCCTTTTCATCCTGCCTGGAATGTGGCTGAGATGTCTGGAGCAGCAGCAGCTACCTTGTGCAGTTGACATAACAGAATAGGCTAAAAAAGATAATGAAAAGAAAGGAAATAGGGCCCATTTAGCCATCATGCAGCTGCCATACCAGTACTTGATTCTGTATCTCTGAACTTTCTGTTTAAAAAAGAAAAAATAAATCTATTTTTGGTTACATTACTATAACTGGATTTCCGTTATATGCAATCTCAGTCTAAATAGTACAAATTCTATTTGGACTTTTAATAGATTTTTTTTACATTAACTAGTTATTTGGAAAGAGTATTGGTACATTGCAACATTAAGACATTCTATCCAGTCTCATCATATGTATTGCAGAATTTAAATTCAGTCACTTGCTGTCATCATTCTACCATAGTATCTGTATCACTCATGTTGTTCAGGCCAATTCATAAGGAATGCATTTCCATCCTCTCCCTATCTAGGTTTTGACTACTGACCTTTTCCTGATATACTATCCATACTAATGTCCACCATGAACTCTCTCTTTTCTATGTTCCTAAGGTATGGTTCCACTTAATCTGGTGGTCAACAATGATTGGGGGCAGGAGAGGGACTGTCTTTAAGAAACAACAGTCCCAAAGTTTCTGGTTCAAGGTGGTGATACAGAAAAATCTTGAGTTCATCTTCTCCCACGGATATACCAGATCTACAACTATATATGAATTAATTTCCTCTGGGAGGGAAGCAGGAACTAAACCCAAACCTGACAAACCACCTTCTTCACATTGGGCAAACAAGAGGGAAACTACATGGAAGCAGGTAGAAAAGACTGAGTCACAATTCCACCATAAGCCTCATACCAGGCATGATGACTTACAATTGGGAGGGAACCCAATACCCAGGGCTTCTCCCTGAGAAGCAATAAGTTTTTTCCCCACATCAAGCACCCAGCTATTAGGACCATCATCTGAGAGACAAGCCAACCAAACATTGTCTTTGAAGATCAACAGGGAAAAAAAAAAAAAAAAAGAAGAAGAAGATCAACAGGGTTCCCACTCATGAGACCTATGAGGCTGCAGTGAATTGAAAAATAGCTCTTGAAGGCCTTGCACATGGATTTACCTGCCCTGGGGCCCCATGCAAAAGCAGCACTTTGAGAAGCATCCAGAATTTATGTGAAAAAGACTCATCTATTAATTTTAAAGTGTTGGTCTGAGGGCAGGGGTTTCCTGGGGTACTCTTTGGGGATGGAAATTGGTGGATGCTATCTTCCATTCCTCCCTCCCTCCTTCCTAAAGCTAGCAGTGCCCATTTTATTTCTTTATTTCTTTTTCTTTTCTTTTTTCTTTTTTGGCTAGTACCATCTTTGCACTCCCCCTCCACCTCATTCCTTGCCAATGGGCATCATCTTTACTTTCTCTATCCGCCAGCCTCCAGAATGCCAGATGGGAGCTTCTACATATGTCTAGTTCCCTAGTGTTTTATATCTGGGGACACAGCTTTTGCAGCTGTCACTCAGGGGATACCCCTTGAATCTATGGCTCTGGAGCCCAAGGAGATTTTCAGTCCTGGGTCCAATGGGACTATAATATTGGAGAGACTGTTCTTAGCCAACTACCACTCCAGGGCACTGCACAGACAGCAGACTGAAACACACCCCCACTCTTTCTGAAAAAGAAGTCTATTTGGTTGTCCAGGAATTTTGTCCTCAGGGACAGGCTTCAGGTTTTACACAAATAGGGACCTGTGGCAGGGGTCTCAGGGAATGGAGGCTAGTGGATGCAATCTTTGTGCTATTCATCTGCCATGCTCCAGTTTGCTGATATCTTCCAGAAATAAACTTACACACTTGTCTGGTGCCTTGACTTTTACAGCTGCTTCCAGGGAACACCTCTACATTTCCTGGCTCTGGTGGTCAACGGGGCTTATGCTTGTGGGTTCCACCTGACTACAACCAATGGAGAAAGAGTTCTTAGATGGCTGCCATCCCCCAGAGCAGAGCAAGAGGCAGCCAGCACATAAGCTTAGTCTTTTTGTGAAAGAGGTCTATTAGTTTAACATCATAACTACAACCCAAGAGGAAGGCTTCTAATTAAACACACATCTAAGTGCTAATTGTGAATCTTTCCTGAGATATTGGAGAGTGGACACTATCTCATGCTCTCCCTCTGCCATGCTCCAGAGCATCAGTATTTCTCAGAGGGGAGGTTTTATATGTCTGGCACCCCAGTTTTTATGTCTGGTGTTACGGTTTTTGCGGCTGCTACCCAAAGGATATCCCTTGATCACCTGGCTCTGGTGGCCAAGGAGGCTTGTGTTTCTGGGTCCCACGAGACTGTAACAATTGAGACAGTGCTGGAAGGCTATCACCTCTAAGGCTCTGCATAAACAGCAGATGGAAACAAACCTTCAACCTTTCTGAGAAGGAAAGGTTGCTTCTTGCTTGTGCTGGAGCTCCAGACTCAAGGCACAGGCTTCTCACTTGACACATGTCTAAAAGCTATGGAGGTGAATGTAGGGAATATAGGCCGGGAGACACAATATTTTTATGTTTTCTCTTTATTCCATTACAACTCACTGGTATTTCCCAGTTGAAACTTATACATTCATACATTCATCTGGAGCCCTGATTTTTTTCAGATTTATTTATTTATTTATTTATTTATTTATTTATTTATTTATGAGAGAGAGGAGAGAGAGAACATGTGCAAGAGAGAATGAGTGAGGAGGGGGAGAGGCAAAGGAAGAGGGGAAGAATCTCAAATAGACTCCCTACTGAGTGAGGAGCTGGATGTTGGGCTTGATCTCAAGGCTCCGAGATCATGACCTGAGCTAAAATCAAGAGCTGGAAACTCAATTGTCTAAACAACTTAGGCACCCCATGGAGTCCTGATTTTTGTGATTGTTGCTCAGGGAACATCTTCAGATAGATCTCCTGGCTCAGGTTGCCAGCGAGGCTTATGCTTGTGACCTCACATTTACATTTTTCAAAAAGCTTCTAGTATAGAATAGGCTGCTTGAGCAATCACAAAAGTTTCAGGGACAAGCGGGAGCTAAGGTAGAGTTGAATGATAAGGTTTATCTCCTATACAAGGACAATCCTTTACTACAGGGAGAGGTGGATGTTTCATCTAATGTGTAGAAACAAACCCAGATAGTCAAGCAAAATGAAGAAACAGAAATATGTTCCAATAAAAAATTAAGATAAAACCTCAGGAGGATGGAAAAAATCCTTAGTGAAATGGAAATAACTTATCTGATAAAGAGTTCAAAGTAATGGTCATAAAGATGCTTACCAAACCTGTAGAAAACAGATGAACATAGTGATAACTACAACAAACATAAAATATAAGAAAATATCAAACAGAAGTTATAGAACTCAAGAGTGTAATAACTGAATTGAAAAAATATACTAGAGAGGTTCAACAGCTGACTAAATAAATCAGAAGAAAGGATGAGTGAGCTTGAAGACAGGGCAGAAGAACTCACCCAATCAGAGCAGCAAAAAGAAAAAAAAAGAATGAAAAAAGAAGAGGATGATATAAATCAGACTAACACTCTGCATTATAGGGGTCCCAGGGGGAGAAGAGAGGGAAATTAGGCAGAAAACCTATTTGAAGAAATAATAGCTATAAACTTTTCTAACCTGGGGAAGGAAACAGACATTCATATTCAGGAATGCTAGAAAGTTCCAAAATAATGAACCCAAAGAGATCCACATCAAGACATATTATAATTAAATTATTGTAATTTAAAGTCAAGGAGAAAATTTTAAAATCAGCAAGAGAACAATGTGTTATACAAAAGGGAACTCCCCCCCCAAAAAAATAGGGAACTCCCATTAGATTATAAGTGGTTTTTTTTTTTTAGCAGAAACTTTGCAGATCAGAAGCGAGCAGCACAAAACATTCCAAGTGCCAAAGAAAGATTTCTGATCAGTATCCTCTAACTTGGGATGTTATTGTTCAGAATTCAAAGAGAGATAGAGTCTTTCAACAAGCAAAATCTAAAGGAGTTCATCACTATTAAATCAGTTTTATAAGAAATGGTAAAGGGACTTCTTTTAGCCAGAAAGGTGTTAATTAGTAACAAAACATATGAAAATATAAATTTCACTGATAAAGATAAATATAAGTAAGGTGTGAATTGATCCCTTACAGCTAATCACACAGAACTATTACGAAGGTTAAAAGACAAAAGCAGTACAAATAATGGTAACTGCAATAATTATTTAAGGGATACATAAGATAAAAAATATACATGTAAAATATGACATCAAAAACATAACCCATGCAGGGAGAGTACAAATGTAGAGCTTTGGAATACACTCAAATTTAAGTTGTTATCAACTTAAAATAGACTGTTATAAATATACGCTATTATATGTAAGCCTCATGGTAACCACAAAGCAAAAACCTATGGTAGATACATAAGAGATAATGAAAAAGGAATCTACGCATGCCACTAAAGGAAGTCATCAAACTACAAAGAAAGAGAGCAAATGAAGAAAGGAAAATAATAACTACCAAACAGCAAGAGAACAATGAACAAAATGCCAATATACTTATTCTGTCATACCTGTTCATTCTCTCTTGCATGCACATGTTCTCTCTCTTAAGTAAGTAAGTAAATAAGTAAATCTATCTTTAAAAAAAAAGATTTTAAATGTAAATTGGCTAAGTTCTCTAATCAAAAGAGATACAGTGGTTAAATGAATAAAAAAAACAAGGTTCATCTATGTGCTTCCCATAAGAGACTCACTTCAGACATAAGGACACATACAGATTGAAAGTGAAGGGATGGAAAAGATATTCCATGCAAATGGAAACCAAAAGGAGGCCAAAGTAGTTATACTTATATCAGATAAAATAGAATTTAAAACAAAGACTGTAATAGGAGACAAAGAAGGGCATTACATAATGATAAAGGAGTCAGTCCAACAACAGGATATAACAACTTGTAAATATATAGGCATCCTACATAGGGCACCTAATTATGTGAGATAAATATTAAGAGACCTAAAGGGAGAAATATAAATATAACAATAGTAGAGGTATTTAATACTTTATTTCCATTGATGGATAAATCATTCAGACAGAAAATCAATAAGATAACATCAACCTTAAATGATGTGTTTGATGAGTTGTACCTAAAAAACATATACAGAATATCCCATCCAAAAGCAATAGGATGCACATTCTTCTTAAGCACACAGCAGATATTCTCCAGGATAGATCATCTGTCAGGCCACAAAGTAAGTCTCAACAAATTTGGGAAGATTGAAATAATACTGAGCATCTTCTTGATCACAATGGTATGAAACTAGAAATCAATTACAAGAAGAAAACTGGAAAATCCACAAGTATGTGGGGATTATTAAGCAACATGCTGCTGCACAACCCGTGGCTCAATGAAGAAATCAAAAGAGAAATAAAAAAAATACCTTGAGACAAATGAAAATGGAAATACAACTTACCAAAACTTATGGGATGCAGCCAAAGCAGTTCTAAGAGGGAAGTTCACAGTGATAAATGCTTACCTTGGGAATCAAGAAAAATCTCAGATAAACAACCAATTTTACACATCAAGGAACTAGGAGAAGAAGAACAAATAAAAGGAAGGAAATGACATAGATCAGAGAAGAAACAAATAAATTTGAAACTAAAAGACAATAGAAAATATCAAGTAAACCAAAGTCTACTTCTTTGAAAAGATAAGCAAAATTGATAAACTAGCTAGACTCACCAAGAAAAAAAAAGAACTCAAATAAATAACATTAGAAACGAAACAAGAGACATTGCAACTGATTCCACAGAAATGCAAAGGATCATAAAAGACTATGATGAGGGGAGGAGGGCGGGGGTTGGGAGTGAATGGGTGACGGGCACTGAGGGGGGCACTTGACAGGATGAGCACTGGGTGTTATTCTGTATGTTGGTAGATTGAACACCAATAAAAAATAAATTTATTTAAAAAAAAAAAGACTATGATGAACAATGATGTGCCAACAAATTGGAAAGCCTGGAAGAAATGGATAGATTTCTAGAAATATACAACTTCCTAAGACTGAACCATAAAGAAATAGAGAATTTGAATGGACTGATTATCAGTAATGAGATTGAATCTAAAAACCTTCCAACAAACAAAAGTCTAAGACCAGACGGCTTCACTGGTGAATTTTGTAAAACATCCAAGGAATTTCACAAATCTTCTTAAGTTCTTCCAAAAAGTAGAACAGGAGAGAAAACTTCCAAACCCATTTTACGAGGCCAGCATTACCTTCTTTATAAGATACTGAAGAAAACACAAATAAATGGAAAGATATTCCATGTTTGGAAAAAATAATAGTGTTAAAAATGTTCATTCTACCCAAAGCAATCTATAGATTCAATGCAACCTCTATCAGAATTCCAATGGCATACTTCACAGAACTAGAACTAGAACTAAAAGTCCTAAAATTTTTATGGAAGCACAAAAGACGCCAAATAGCCAAAGCAATCTTGGAAAAGAGGAACAATACTGGAGCCATTATGCTCCCAGATTTCAAACTATATTACAAGGCTATCATAATCAAAACAATGTGATATCATATAAAAACAAGACATATGGACCAATGGAAAAGACTAGAAAGCCCAGAAATAAACCTATGCATATATAGTTAATTAATTTGAAACAAAGAAGCCAAAAACATACAATGGAGAGAAGACAGTCTCCTCAATACATGGTGTTGGGAAAACTGGTCAGCCACATGCCAAAGAGTAAAACTGGGCGGCTATCTTACAATCTATACAAACATTAACTCATAATGAACTAAAAACTTAAACGTATACCTGTTCATAAAACTCCTAGAAGAAAATGTGAACAATAAACTTCTTCACATTGGTCTTGGCTATGACTTTTTTGGATTTTACACCAAAAGCAAAGGCCAAACAAAACAAAACAAAAATAAAAACAAAAATTAAAAAAAAAAACCCACAAAAATAAACAAATGGGACCACATCAGACTAAAAGGCTTCTTCACTGCAAAGGAAACCATATAAAAATGAATAGCAACCTATTGAAGAGGAGAAAATATTTGCAAATTATATATCGGATGAGATAGTGTCCAAAATGTACAAAGAATGCATACAACTTAATAGCAAAAAATCAAACAATCTTATGGAAAATGTGCAGAAGATATGAACAGACTTTTCAGATGGTCAGCAAAATGTTCTGAAGAAAGATTCACAGCAGCCATACTCTCAGTTTTGAAGGCAGAAAACAAACCACTTTACTGATATTATAAAAATTCAATAGGAATAGAAAGAAGTAATGGGAAATCTATGCATAGATGAGGGAAATAGTGAGCAGTAAAGGAGAATGTTAAGACAGAGTTACATTAAATTGGGTATTTAGAACATCCAACCATATGGAGACAGCGAGGCTGGAGTCCCGATTGAGAGGCCTGGGCTGAGTGTTGTCCCCTCAGGTGAGACTTCCAATTGACCATCCCCATAAGGGTCGTATTTATAGGTGAAATGACGGGGGTCTAAAATTAAACATTTGTTTGCCTACTTGCAGTTTGGAGTGAGCTGCATTTCTTATGTTAATTATGTCTTAACATATTCAAGGAGACTGGGTTAGGTGTGCTTGACATCCCTCCCAGATCCCATTCTGGGGTCCAGCCCAGTCTGGAGCCAGAGAGGATGGCAAGGCAAAATTTATAGCTCTTGATGTCCAGACCAGAAGGGCCAATTCTGACCTAGAGGCCAGCTAATGTCAACTAACCAGGCTTCTGAGGTCACTCATGCAGCACGAGTTTCACAAACAACATTTTTTAGCCTGCCTGCGTACATGCAGGTTGGAGTGATGGGTTATGCAGGAAAAATCGGAGAAACTTCCATCCATATAATACACAGACACATGAAAAAATGCTCAACATCACTAATCATGAAGGAAATGCAAATCAAAACTACAAGGAGTTGTTACCTCATACTTGTTAGAATGATAGTATCAAAAAGATAAGGAATAACAAATGTTGGCCAGGATATAGAGAAAAGGAAACCCTCGTGCACTGTTGGTGGGAATGGTAAGTGGTACAGTCACTATGGAAAATCGTGTGGAGGTTAATAAAAAAATTAAAAATAGAAGTACAGGGATGCCTGGGTGGCTCAGCGGTTGAGTGTCTGCCTTTGGCTCAGGGTGTGATCCCGGGATCCTGGGATTGAGTCCCACATTGGGCTCCTTGCAGGGAGCCTGCTTCTCCATCAGCCTGTGTCTCTGCCTCTCTCTCTGAATTAAAAAATAAAATATTAAAAAAAATAGAAATACAATGTGCGAGTGAGTGGGCTGTCAGCACAGAGTACCATAGCCTGTCCTGCCTGATGGGCATCTTAGACCCTCTGACATAGATTTATCGATTCCCATTCTATCCACAATAAACTTGGGGCTTAGAGAGGTAAAGCAGCATTACATTGTCATCTGTGAAGGAATGCCTGCCTCTGTCCTCAGTGGCCTGACTGGAAGGTCACAAAAATTCAGTTAAAGCCATCTGCTCCTGGCTCACCCTTTGATCCTCTCTAGAGTTTTACTGCATTTCCATCCTGTCTTCCAAATTAGGTATAGATGCCCTGCCTCTGTTTCTGTTGTCCACAGTGCCACAACACAGGGCATGCAGCAGGATTAGGGAATACTTGCTGCATTCATGAAACCAAGTCAGCCACAGCTCACATGCTACTCCTCTGTGCGCAGTTCTCAGTTCAACAAGTCTACACTGAGGGCAACTCTGGTGACACTGGGCCTTGCCCTGAGTCCCTCTTGTGATGGCTGAACCCAAAGCTTGGGGCCACAGGCAGGGCTGCCCAGGAGGGTGCAGCTCCTGCGGCCCACAGCAGATTCAGGAGAGATGGATTTTCTGTGCAGTTTGAGGCAGAGTTGAGTGCATGTCTTCTTCCTTTGGCCCATGCTTGTGCTGGCTCTGTGTATTGGCTGTGCAGATCCACCTGACTCATTCCCTGTCAGGGGCCTTCATAGGATCCCAGGACCCTTGCTTGTACTGCAGTGAAGAGTCTGGATGTTTGTGCCTTGGCTAGAAGGCAACATCAGTCACAGGTGGGTGGAGAGGGACGCAGTCTGGTGAATGGCCTGGCATGGTTGCCTGGTGGAGTGTTGCCAATCACCCTGTGCATAGGGGTTTTCCCAGTGCCTATGGCTCTGGGGCTCTAAATAAGCCCTTCTTGAATGCAAAATCAAACTGGTAAGGCCATTGCCAGATCTGGGTATTATCAATGTGGTTTCGAATTGTTGGGAGTACTTGTTCTACTACCAAAGATCATCTAAAGAAAAGAACTCTCATGGATCTTGGGTGGCTCGGTCAGTTAAGCACCTGCCTTTGGGTTGGGTCATGATCTCAGGGTGCTAGGATTGAGTCCCACGTTGGGCTTCCTGCTTGGTGGGGAGCCTGCTTCTCCTTCTCCCCACTGCTCATGCTATCTCTCTTTCTCTCTCTCTCAAATAAATAAATAAAATCTTAAAAAAGAAAGAAAGAAAGAAAGAAAAGAACTCTTTTTGTAGCATCTCTTGGACATTGGTGGGAAGTGAGTACTGGAGCACATGGGTACATGGTTGTGCATGAGTGTGTGCAGACAAATGGGTAGATGTATACACACTTTCTTCATCTGGGTGAGCACATGCCTTTGCTATGTCTGTTTCTGAGTGTGCACACACATATCTGTATCTGGATCTCTGTGTACTAATACCACATATCCTGCAGGCTACCAAGAGACAGGCATGTGCTGGCTTTATAGGCATCCTGCCATGCACAGTGCATGGATACTGCAAGGAAATGGCTGGTAGGATCTCTCCAGCCATTCTCTCATTCCCATGGGCCACTTCCAACGTCCTGGGAAGGTCCTTGCAGTGTGTTCCCATGGTCAAAGTGTTCACTAAAATTTCAATGATATTCACCGAAGACTTTTATCTCTTTCTGCTCCAACTTTCCGCATCTCTTAAATTGGGCATATGCTCACTTGGATTAAGTGGGATATTTGCATGTGGATTATAATCACCTCCACAAGGCTGTATTGCGGTTCCTCCAGCTACAGAAATGGCTTCTGGGAACATTCGCACCAAGTTCTGTGTCAGGCACCTGGCATGACAACAGGGCACAGGTCAGAGAGGGCACTGCAGTGTCGTGTCTCATGGCCCTAGCCCCAGAAATGTAGGAGTCATTGGAGAGGGGCCCATTAGAAGCCAGTCTTTGGATAATTCTTCCAGTCATCATCAGGTGAGCAGACTTGTAAGGATCATTTCTCACTGATGCTCATTTAAAAAAAAGGTTATTTCCTATTAAAAATATAATTGATAATCCAGTATAAAAGACTTTAACATTCTTTTTCTTAAAGAAGGCCTGTCAAATTGTGTACACTTCAGACTTGATGAAATCTGGACAAATAAATGAATTAACAAATAGATAAATATTACATATCCATGCATGTGAACCTATAGTTAGATCATCCATACCCTACTTTAACTTAACTTGGGAGTTAACTCCTTCTAGCAGTCCCATTCCTCGCCAAGCTACCTGATTCCCCAGCTGTGTTTTTTGTATTGTATCATATTATTGCCCATAATGAAGATGCTTATTGATTTATTCATTTGACAAATGTTTCTCAGGTACCAGACTACCTTCTAGGCAGAAGTGTTTTAAGAGTGTAAGGGTTAGGATAGATCTCTTACCCATGGCATCCACATTCTATGACAGCGGGCATAATAAATAATAAAGAAGCAATTGAAAAAACCCATTCAAGGCAGAGAAAAACACTATAAAGAAAAAAAGTAAGATAAAGTCAGGTAGTCAGAGCAGGCCTTCCTGAGTGGTGACATTCATGTCATTCCTTGGGTGGCAGCAAGGAGTCAGGAGTGCCCTAAGCAGCTTAGGAGGCTCATGGCAGGACAGAACTGGTGCTGAAGGTCATGCACCAGGGGCCTACAACCCAGACCCCAGAGTGTGGAAGCATTCTGCTGAGACAGGAGGGCCCCGGGTGGTCTCAGCAAGGAGCACATGTGACTCACACTGTGCAGAAGGCAGCAGGCCAAGTCAGGAGGATGTTGTGGGGTCTTGGGAAGATCAGACTGGCCTCAAGCAAGCTTTGGGAGAGAGATGGGGAAGAGGACTCAGTGAATCTTGAGCTCCTGGGTTGGAGGTGTTTGGTGTGAGAAAGGGGAATCAAGAGTGACATCTGGGATTTGGCTTTAACTAGTGAGTTGGTGATGTGCTGAAGAACAATGAGGAGGATGGGGAGGAAGCAAAGTTCTGTTCATATTATGTGCATGAGGCTTCTACTGGACACCTAGAGGAGATGTCAGGAGGGAGCCCATTGATGCATCTGGAGGCATGGGAGTTTTGGGCTGAGAGGAGGAGGGGGGAAGAGTAGGATAACAAGTAGTTTTGGGATGCACAAGATAAAAAGATGTAAAATGTGATATAGAAATAATCAGGAAGATTATTCTTGGATCTTGCAGGGGGAACACCTATCTGCAGCCCTAAGCAGGGCTACTGCTGGGAGAGAGATAGTTTGGGGCCCTCTCTCCTCTGTTGGAAGGGACACACTCCACCGGACAGTGGCTGGAGGAGCACTCAAGAGCACACATATCCCAGGCTTACAGTTGGATGAGTTGTTGGCTTGTAGACGTGTATACCCTATGGGGCTCTCAGCCTTAAAGCTAACCCCTGAGTCATCACCTTTAGCAACTGGTTAACTTAAACAGAACAGTATAGCCAAAGATGTTGATATGAGGATTTGCTATACTGTGGACCTGGCTTCTGATTCCTTGAGCAGCCTGCATGATCGGAAGGGTGGGAAAACTGAGGTGGAGATGCATGGGGTGGAGGCCAGGCAAAGAGGGATCCCAGATGTCTTTGTTTCCAGGCAAGTGCTCCAGACCTCTAGGACTGTGAGCAGGCTGTTCCTCATGCTGCTGGGGTGATTAAAATGCATATTGTGATTAAAGCAGGCTTGAGGTGAATTTCATAGATCCTGCCACTTTCTCTTCCTGTCTTCCTTGTTAATCTTTTGTGCTTTCCAATTACACTGCATAAGTCCTGCTGCTGAGTATGAGAATCCATCTTCCTTGGGAGAGCCTGCTAATTACCCTCTACAGCAGGGTAGTGTTGTGGATTTTGTCAGAGCAGAAGGGGCCAAGGACAGAAATTACCCTAGACTCCACCAGGAGAGATAATGCTGTTGAGTGATCAATAGTATCATGTTTCAATTATTTATAACTATGTTTTAGTTAGTGCCAGTGTCGGCTCTGCAGAGGCACACATACAGCTCTTGTGAAAAATGCAGGTGTGGTACTGTTCTGGGGAAACGGAACTGGGAGTCCTTGTGAGTTAAGAGCCTGGGAAGAGTTGGGGGCTGGTGATTCCTGAGTATTTTGCAGATGTGCACACTCTCATCTCTATGTGATGCACTGAGGGCAATAGGCCTTCACCTAGCCAAGCACAGGCCTAGCTGCTTGGACTGAGTGATGTGCAGGCCATAGCCCACAAATGCGGTGGTATGTGAAGGGTAAGCTAACACAGCTTTCAACACAAAGGCCTGGGGACCTGGAGTAGGAGAGAAGCCACACTGGGGGATTGTGCTCTGATCAGGGAAGAAGAAGAGAGGAGTCCGTTGGAATGGTTCTCACTGAATCATTCATTCTTTCTTTCTCACACATACCTGGATGAGCTACCATGTGTCAGGAACCCTTCTAGATATTGGGGCGTAGCAGTGGGCAAGACTGAAACCACACACATACATACACACCATAATAATGAGTACTATGAATGAAAAAAGTGAAGCAGAGTAAAGAAGTTATACAAATGTGTGTCTTTGTGGGAAGAAGTGGTATTTTTTTTTTTTTAACCAAGGAAGGCCCCTTTAATAAGATAAAATTTAGCAGCAGCCAGAAAGAAATTGGGGAGGGAACCACGGAGATGCCTGGGAGTATTTTAGCAGAGAGAACAGCAAGTGCAAAGACCTTGGGGCAGGGGCAGGTTCAGTGTGTTCCAGGCTGCAGGGAATTGATGGAGAGTAAGGGGACATGCAGTTGGGGATTAAGGGGTTGAGAGCAGATCATGCCTGAGAAAGCTGCACCTGCAGGGAAGCTTGGCCTCCAGCTCCCTTCCTGCCTCCTAATACCTCTCCTTAGGGGGAGGGTAATCACACTTATTAATCACCTATGATGTTTTTTGTGTGTCTCCTAGGTCAGTATTACGAGTTCCATTGGAGAAAATGGAGGCCTGGAAAGTTTAAATGACTTGCCTCTCAGCAAGGCTGGTGGAAGACCCACGTACCACCTACACCTCTCTCCATGATGCGCTATAGGACCTCTTATTGCACACCTGGGTCACACCTGCAGCCCTCTGTATGCTGCCCACCAGGACTTCTCATTGCACTTATCCAAGGACTTGCTTCTTGAGAAATGCTCTCCCAGCAGAGGGTGAGCTTGTTGCATTGGTGTTCAGTGGAAACAGCATCAACTGTCCTAGGGAAACTGCCACTCAGCATCTTATGTGGGGTGGCAAACAATTAAAACTGAATCTCTAGTCTCAGGAATTTTGAGGGAAAGTGAGAAAGTTCTCTGAGTACTCCCTAATGAGCCAGGGAAGATCAGGGCCACTGTGGCCTCCCTGGGGCCCTCTTAGGCCAGGCATCCTGGATGGAGGTTTGGAGTCCCTTGTCTTGACATAAAAGTAGGATGTGCTTATCTTACCCTCTCCCAGCACACCCCACCTAACTTCAGCCGGCAGTTCAGGTGGCAGATCCCACCTTCCCAAGGGATCTCCTTTATTCTGTGGTTCTCTTTCCTCTCAACCACACTGAAACCATTTCCTCATGGAGGGAGAAGTTCAATGTCACAAATTCTCAACTCTTGTCAACCAAACCCTCTCCTGAGTGTTCTAGAAACAGAATGGGTTGGCTCTTCTCTGTGTTCAAGATTTTAATCCCCTAATCTACACACAATCCTGTTGAAAACCCTAACCCTCTTGGATTTATTCTACCCTTGCAGTGCTTTTTCAAGGGGAATGTCCTGGAACTTCTTAGAATTGTGTAGGCTGGAACAGTACTCAGAGACTTTCTTGTTTAGAGCTTTAAGTTACCAGGTAACAAAGCACATACTATATAAAATGTCTACTGTTCACAATAAATAATGAAATGTTTATGTGTTTGGTTTTTTTTTAGCATTTCCCTAAAGAGTAAAAAGGAGTTGAATTTGCCAGTTGCTTATCAGAAGTTGCGCCCAGGGTCCTCCCATGTCTAGGACCACTGTGGTTTTCTGTGTCTTCTGTAGAAAGTTATGGCTCACTCCCATCTAGGGGGCTGGGCTATTCCTGGCCCTGGGGAGAAGTTGACATTCTGCCCCTCAGAGACCCTTGAGGAAGTCCAGGTATAATGAAGTGTGTCCTCGCCAAAGAAAGTGAGGCCAGAGGGGATGGGTCTTTCCTGTCTGTGCAAACATAATCATCTGAGGTTGGTCCCTAGCTGTGGCTGTTCCTTAGGGAGGGCACACCTCACTCTGCAGGCACTGTGTGGAAGGGGGCTCAGCATCCACATCTCAGACACAGTGCATGACAGCTGGATTCTAAGGCTCTAAAACACTTCTGGCAGGATAAAGTCTCAAAGACTCTAGGTGTCTGATATCCTCTAGTGTTGTAGAGATCCTGGACACAGAGGCAGGTGGGTTAGCTCCCTGCTACCAAAGAACCTCAGGCTAGGGGAGACCACAATATACTTCGTATACTTACCAGTAAGCTGTTCAGGACCTAAGTCAAGGAAAGTGTGGGGTCTGTGGAGGTGTCTAGCCCAGATTCTACATGTTTCTGGAAGAAGCAGCTTATAACTGAGCAAAATTTTGAAGGATGAATAGGAGTTAGCCAAGGGTAGGAACAGAAAGAGGAAAAGCTAGGTGGAAGGAATAGAACATGTAGAGGCTGAAGCACAGAGCAGCATGCCACATGGAAAGTGGCCAGGAGCTTGGCATGGGGGACCACAGAGTGCTGGTGACAAGCGGATTGTGCCAGTCCACCTCCACCCTTCCTCCACGCTGTGGGCCTTGGGTTCAAGAAAAGGCATCTGCTAACAGACCAGTTTACTGGGATCAGGAGACTTATCCCATGTGGGCTCCAGGCACAGCAGCAGCCTTCTCTTTGTGTACTCTTTTGGGACCCCATCTCATTTCCTCTGCCCTAAAGCTGTACAGTCACTAAGTTTCCAAGTCCCAACTCATGTTTTTATTCCATTGCATTTTGGAGAGTTTTTTTTTTTTAATTTATTTTTATTTTTATTTTTTGATAAATTTATTTTTTATTGGTGTTCAATTTGCCAACATCTAGAATAACACCCAGTGCTCATCCCGTCA
This sequence comes from Canis lupus dingo, assembly GCF_003254725.2. Taxonomy (NCBI): domain Eukaryota; kingdom Metazoa; phylum Chordata; class Mammalia; order Carnivora; family Canidae; genus Canis; species Canis lupus. The sequence continues at coordinate 22,737,904 of NC_064261.1, read as the reverse complement.
AGTGCCCCCCTCAGTGCCCGTCACCCAGTCACCCCCATCCCCCGCCCACCTCCCTTTCTACCACCCTAGTTCATTTCCCAGAGTTAGGAATGGAGAGTCATAGTCAATGGGAAGCCTAATGTACAATAAGTTTATCACATAATTGCCAGGATTTAGTGTCTCTGCTTACTTTGGAGGATTATTAATCAAAGTGTCACCAATGGGTCCGTGCAAAGATATACTCCTAGAATTGGGGGAGGCTTTCATACAGAGATGTCCTGCAATGTCTGAAAATGTCACAATGATCGGTGCGGTTGGCTGGCTTTTGAGCATAGCATCCTCTCCAGAGCATGGTGCTGACACTGTTGAGCATTGCAGTCAAACACCAGGCTTAGGGACATCTCATCAGATGTGGCGCCCATCCCTGCTGGGCTTGAGGCTGAAAATGGCTCTACTGACAGCATAACTATTATGTTTTTAATGGAAAATAATTTAATGAAGGCTTATTCACAGGGCAGGGTTAAAGGAATTAATAAGAGCTGATGAGGCATGCAGGGAGCATCAGCAATGGTGGGAAGCCATTTCCACCTGCAGGCCAATGAGGGGAGCTGGCCTCCCAGAGCCCAGTGACAGCCGCAAGGGCTAGGGCTGGGGGTGAGGAGCTGGTGTGGCTGTGGCTGCAGAGGGCCACTGCCTCTGCTATTATTATTAATGTTGTTTGCTGTCTTTTTTGTTACCATTTCAAAAATTGTGGTTAAATATATATAACATAAAATTTACCAGCTTAACCATGTTTAAGTAGATAGTTAATGACATTAAGTACATTCATATTGTTGTGTGAGCATCATCACCATCTGTCACCAGAACGTTTTCAACTTGCAGAGCTGAAACTGTATGCACTGAACGATGGCTCCCCATTCCACCTTCCCCTGGCCTCTGGCCACCACCATTCTGCTTGTGATTCTATGAATTTGACTATTCTGTGTGCCTCATGTAAGTGGAATCATGCAGTATTTGTCTCTTTGTGAATGACTTATTTCACTTAGCATTATGTCCTCAAGTTTTGTTCAAGCTATAGCACACATCAGAATGTCCTTCCTTTCAAGGCTGAATCATACTCCAGTGTGTGCATACGCTGCATTTTGTGTTTCTTCCATGTTTTAGTCATTGTGAATGATACTACTATGAAAATGGCTGCATGCATATCTCAGTGAGACCCTGTTTTCAATTTTTTTTTGTATCTTATGGTAATTCTATGTTCAATTTTTTGAGGACCTGACTAGAAGTATTATATTTAATGACTGAAGTGATTACTTTCCTTTTTCTTCTGGATCTCATTGTTTTCATTTGGAACTGGGACGAAGAAGTCCATACTTCTCAGTGCAGTTTGGTAGATTCTGTTCTATAATGAATTATAGAGCATGTGACAAATCTTAGCTACTATTGGTTATTTCTTTCATCTTTCCTACCCTCTTAGGAATTTTTGGTGAGTTCTCAGCACTGTGCTGTACAGGTAACTGTTTCCAACTGTTGGCTCGAGGTGGATACCAGGTTAGGCAGACTCCAATTTTATGTGAGGCTTAAGGACGGTTTGGTATTAGGGTGGGGAGCAATACTGAGGGACAGCATCTATAAGCTTTGATTCCCTAATTGTCTATGAGGTAATAATGCTGACTGAATGAGAGGCCCACCTGTCTCATATGTTCCTAGGTGACAGGTAAGGTAATGGGTCTCAGGGAGCACTGTGGTGGTGGTGGGAGTCACCCTGGGGGCTGTGTTCAGGCCCTCTGCTAGGGCTTGCTTCTCCCTTCCCTGCAACTGTTCTGCTGGCCAGTAGCCATGCCCCTTCTTCTTCTCCCCACTTTTAGTCTATCACTAAGCTCCTCACTTCTGGCTCCTAAATCTGTCTTAAATTCACCCTGTCTCTCCACCTCCACCACTGAGACCTTATCTAGAACCCATTTTTATCTAGGTCCCTCCAAGTACTGAATCTGGCTAGAGTCTCTTCCTCCATCCAGTCTGCACTCAGGGGCCCTTGGGTTCTTCCTAAGCTACCAACTTGGCTGAATGATGATTGCCTTCTTGACACCCCCAGAGCCCAGGCTAGCTCTCTCACTCCCAGCCCTATGGGCTACAGGGATTTCCCCTACCCATTCCTCTCCCTGGAACCCTTCTCTCAGTCCTCAGCCTGAGCTGAGAAGTTGCTCTTCCACAGAGCCCTGCAGAAGTGGGTGGTGGGCAGCTTTCCTCTGCTTCTGCAGCACTCTGCACTCACTCCAGCATTTATTACAATCTTCAGCAATTTCCTATTTTCTTTTGATCTCCTGAGGGTAGGGCTCCATCCCCTCCCTCATGATAGGTCCCTTTATAAGTAATACTTTCAGAAAAGAATGAAGGAGAGGACACATCCAGGGTTTTTAACTTAATTATGTACTTAAAGGTGAGACTTCCCCAGACTTTGGCATGGTCCTATTCCTAGACACAATGTCCCACACATTACACTGCTGCCATCCCATCAAGTTGGCTGGTACCTGTCCCTCTGAGGCTCGCCCAGCATCATTGCTGCATTTCTCCAGTTGACTTGTTCAGCTGGAACTGCTTTATCAATTGTCTGAACAGTTGGGATCCTGAGATCAATACAAATGATTCACGGTTTAGTGCATTTGTTAGATATCCTATTTCTATAATTATGAATGTTCTTTGCTAACCGCTCTAGCACATTAGCATATCTGGATTTTCTCTACTATTTAGAAAATAAAATTATGTTTTAAACATACTGAGGTGCATTCTTACCTGCGTTAGGTGCCGTAAGAATCAGCTGTTCACTGGTCTCCATGGGAACCTGTCAGAGGTGTGACATTCACAAGTAGCCAGCTCTGTGTCTGTGATGCTTTCTGCATCCCCTGTGACCTACAGACCCTTATTATAAAGTATCAGAGCAGAAAACCCTAACCAGCGACTCTAATGATGGAGGCCATGTGACTCCTTGGTCACATACAGCCTTGCACATCCAACCAGCAGCTCCTCTGGAAGCTTCTGCCTGCCACCCACAGCCACCCACATACCTTAGTTTCTTCCCTGTGCTCCCAAGTGTTTTACACAGTCAACTCATTCCATGCTCACATTGTCCTCCTGACTGCTTAAGTGTCTGACTGGCAAAAATGGCACCCTTGAGTGGGGCCATTAGTCTCCTTGGCTATGAGTCCTCGAGACCAAATTTGCCACCTGGCAAGTACTTAGGAGATATTTGTGAAAGAATGAGTACCAGAAGGAGTGAGTGAGGACTATGAGAAATGACCCCGTCCTCTTTAGGACCATCCTTAGGCCTTTTGGAAGAAAGAAAGAGCCCTGTCCTAACAGTTGTGCATGGTGCCTGTTCTTTCTTGATTATTATTATTATTATTATTATTATTATTTGTATTGATAATTATTTATAAACCACCTCATGAAACAAAAGTGGGGGAATTTGAGATGGTGTTCACAGTACATATAATTCTACCACATGTGAAAGGTCAAGGAAGGAAATGGGGCTGGAAGAAAATTTAGGGTGGGTTAATGGATGAGGTGGTCTCTTCTCTGTATAAATGTGTACCATGCTTTCTTGTGCCATTGCCAGGTGTGAGCCCCACTTGACTCCTTGGTTCTCCATGGATCATAATAAAGAAAGAAACACAGCATCTCACAAGATGAGAGAAACCAGCCTCTGTGGGTCCTGAGCCTGAAAGTTAGTTCCCAGTTGCTCAAGGAGAGACCCACTGTGGGCATTAAAGCCAAGAGTCTCCAGGAGAGCACAGGGAAGTGGCAGCTGCCATAGACCTGCGGAGCCCATCTGATCCCAGATGAGGTGGGAAAGAATCCATAGCCTGGGAGCAATTAACAGAGCCTCTGGAGGCCACACTGGTCCAAAGGAAAGGAGGCCCTTCTATAGTGTGTTTTGTTGAACATCAAACAGCGTGATGGATCACAGATGTGCAAATGCCAGGAGAAATATAAAGCCCAGCAACTGACAAGCACACATGTGGCTCTATCACCACTAAGTTATAAAATTGCCACTAAGCAGCCACCTTTCTCTTCCAAACCTCTTTACTGATCTGCTGTTTGGGATAAAGTGACAGTATTAGGCACATTGGACCTGGTGTGGGAAATCTAAGCTTGTACTGAAAGACATTATTAGCCTGTTTTACTCATGGGACAGGATAAAGCTGAGAGGAAAGAGGGTTTGGAATCTTCCCCTGTAACTTCAAGGTGTGTTCATTCTGGATCTGCTGAGTGTGGCAGTACAGGAAGCTGAGTGCCTTGGGCCTGGAAGATCAGTCTGGAACTTGGCCCCCACCTCTAGGAATTCCTCCTAGAGTGCTTTCCACTAGGCTCTGGGCGAACCAGGCCCCAGATTAAAAGCAGAATAGTGCAGAGTGGAAAGAGAGCTCTGGAATCAACCTGGGGCCTCCATGGGGGGCTTGGATACATGCTGCAATGTGGTTGCAAATCTTCCATGAAAATGTTGAGATGGAAGCTGTGCACAGTAGGTGCTCAAGGAGCCTCCCTCTCCCCTGGTCCCTGGCTCTTCACTCACTCATGCGCCGACTTTTGGTAGGTTGTTTAGTGGGTCTGCCATGCTGTTTTAGATCATGGGATCCTTTCTGTCCCAGGGCCCCTCCAAGCTCAGGCTTCCTGGGAAGGAGTGAGCTGGCCCTTTCAGATGAATGTCTGTGGAATTACATCGGCAGTTACATAGCCTACAGTGAGGGTAAACCACTGGAATTTATGGTGCATGGCTTCAAATCTAATGCAGCATCTAGGTTGTGTTTCCACATGTCCCTATGTGCCCACGGGAAGAGCTGGCATTGTCCTTGCTCTTTCTTTTCCTCCACAGTGGTAAGCTGAAGGCCCCTTTCTCAGGCATAGGGTATGTTCCAGAGGGAGCAGCCTGGAGAGGGAAATAAGAACCACCATTGATTTCCCATCATGATAAACATCCAGCTAGGAAAACACTCTCCTCTTCTCCACTCTGAGTCATTTAAGTACCTGCTGGGCAATGTTCTCTGCTCTGTGATGGAAGATAAAGGAAAGGTATACCTCTGCATTATGGGTGGGGCCTGGAGGCCACAGGACTTGGAAGTAGCTAGAAGCCTGGAAAGGGCTTCCTTGGGCTGGCCACTCAGCAGGTCACTCTCAGAACTTCCCTCCTAAAGCCCAGGGCCAGGTCTTCCCAGTACACCCAGCCCCACATCCCTCAGAGTGCTGCTGTTCGGTATCCCTGCAGACATGGGATGCTCACCTCTAACCCATGTCCTGGACTTGCATTGGTCCTGCTCCACTGCAGCCATGGCCACCTCTCTAGATAGACTACAATGCTAATGACGTCCGTGATTCTGCTGCTCTGCCGAAGCAGCTTTGGTATGTTGCTTTTGCAGGCCCCTATCTTGCCATTATCTGCTCTTGCAGTGTCTTGAGAAGAACACACTGTGATGGCTCCTGGTTTGGAATCATAAAAATTATGTATTTGCAGGTTTAAGCCAGTCAGTGGCAGTCCTTTGACATGATGAAATGGTCACTGTGTGAGATTTGATGTTATGCAACACATCAGTCAGATCTGCACTATTTAATTATCTGGATGTGGATATCTGGGTGGCTCAGTTGGTTAAGCATCTGCCTTTGGCTCAGGTCAAGATCCCAGGGTCCTGCTCAGCGAGGAGTCTGTTTCTCCATCTTGCTCTGCCCCTCCTCCTGCTTACGCTATCACATAAATAAAATATTAAAAATTATTATTTATTATTAATAAAATATTAAAATATAATTTGCTGGATGTGAGTTTACAGAGAGTCAACTTAGTTTTGGAGTTTAAAAAAATTTTTTTTCAAAATTTTTAGCTTTATTGAGGTATAATTGATAAACAGAAATGGTAGTTTTAGTGTACAACTTGATGCTCTGATACATGGTGAAATGATCACTATGGTCAAGCTGATTAACACATCCAGCACCTCACACTTCTACCATTTTCTTCTTGTTTATGTGTGTGGTGAGAGCACTCAAAATCTCCCCTCTCAGAAAATTTCAAATACACAATTCAGTCCTGTTAACTATAGTCATATTGCTTGCTGTACAGTAGATTTCCACAGCTTATTCATCTTGCATAATAGAACTTCGTGACTCCTTTACTAGAATGTTCCTGCCTACTTCTCTGCTTGGAAGATCCTATTAATCATTTATGACCCACAGCATACGCACCTCCTCCAAGAAGTCCTCCCAGCCCCACCAGCTCACCTAGGCTCAACTAGCAATGCACAGTGGAGGGCAGCATTCAGCAAAGTCTTACTGGATGAAGAGGCTCCACCTCTGCGGTGGATGAGGGATGGATATCCAGAAGCAGGAGGCAAAGATGCAAAGACCTGTCACTGTCATTGATGTCCCAGTTTCACCATCATCCACTCTCTTATACACCTGTGGTGACAACTCTTGGGAGCCAGTGTTGGTTGGGTTGTTCCTTAAAGATTCTCTTCAGTCCTGGGACACCTAGGTGGCTTGGAATGCCTGGGTGGCTCAGTGGTTGAGTGTCTGCCTTTGGCCCAGGGTGTGATCCCGGAATCTTGAATTGAGTCCCACATTGGGCTCCTTGCAGGGAGCCTGCTTCTCCATCAGCCCGTGTCTCTGCCTCTCTCTCTCACTCTCTGTGTCTCTAAAGAATAAATAATGTGCAGTAAAGAATACCAGCAAGGTCACCTGCAAGGTTAGGAGTCTCACCTTGTTGTCTGGACCCATGCTATTTGAAAATTCATACTTTGCCTAGCGATTTTCTTTTAAAAATACATGTGCAATCTCTGGGGTACCTGGATGGCTTAGTCAGTTGAGTATCCAACTCTTTTTTTTTTTTAAAGATTTTATTTATTTATTCATGATAGTCACACGGAGAGAGACAGAGAGGCAGAGACACAGGTAGAGGGAGAAGCAGGCTCCATGCAGGGAGCCTGACGTGGGATTCAATCCCAGGTGTCCAGGATCACGCCCCGGGCCAAAGGCAGGCGCCAAACCGCTGCGCCACCCAGGGATCCCAGTATCCAACTCTTGATTTTGGCTCAGGCTATGATCTCAGAATCATGATCTCAGTGTCATGAGATTGAGCCTTGCCTTGGGCTCCACGATCAGTGGGCATCTACTTGAGATTCCCTCTCTCCCTCTCCTTCTCCTCCCTGCCCACACTCACACACTCACTCTCTAAGATAAATAAATAAATCTTTTAAAAAATATAAGTGTAATCTCTGCTTACAGAAAATAAAACAATGCAGAAATCCATAAACATTCCTTTCCCCTCTCACTTGTGAGGAAATTCTTGCTCAGAGGCTCAGGGTGGTTGAGGGGTGGGAAAAAGAGGACTGGCTATGTGAGGACTGGGCCAGATGGCCATAAGCCTGCCTCCACTAACGATGTGGGGAATGCCACCTACAAAGTCTTTCTGCGGCTATGATTTCACCCTTCTTTTTTTAAAAAATTTTATTTGTTTATTCATGATAGTTACATAGAGAGAGACAGAGAGGCAGAGACACAGGCAGAGGGAGAAGCAGGCTCCATGCAGGGAGCCTGACGTGGGATTCGATCCCAGGTCTCCAGGATCACGCCCCGGGCCAAAGGCAGGCGCCAAACCGCTGCGCCACCCAGGGATCCCTGATTTCATCCTTCTGACACACTGTCTCAGTCCAGTGTGGGCATTTCCCCCACCCAAACAGAAAAATGACAGCAGGTGGGAGTGGCCATTCCAGGCCATAAGCTCAGCTAACTCCTGGACTGTTGTAATAGCCCATTGCCTTGTCTGTTACATGAGACAGAACTGATCCAGCCTCTACTTCCCAGTCCAGCCTCCTGTGGACCAGGAGAGCCTCAGGGGAAGAGTGTGCTTTTGGAAGCATGGATCACTCCTTTCAATCATGAGTTAGTCACTTACAAGTTGTGTGTCCTTGAGAGAACATCACTTCTCTGACCCTCAGTTCTTTTTCTTATTTTTTAATTTTTTAATATATATTTTTTATTGGAGTTCCATTTGGCAACATATAGCATAACACCCGGTGTTCATCCCATCAAGTGCTCCCCTCAGTGCCTGTCACCCAGTCACCCAACCCCCTGTCTACCTTCCTTTCCACTTTCCCTTGTTCATTTCCCAGAGTTAGGAGTCTCTCATGTTCTGTCACCCTCACTAATATTTCCCACTCATTTTCTCTCCTTCCCCTTTATTCCTTTTCACTATTTCTTATATTCCCCAAATGAATGAGAACATATAATGTTTGTCCTTCTCCGATTGACATATTTCACTCAGCATAATACTCTCCAGTTCCATCCACGTTGAAGCAAGTGTGGGTATTTGTCGTTTCTAATGGCTGAGGAATATTCTGTTGTATATGTAGACCACATCTTCTTTATCCATTCATCTTTCGATGGACACCAAAGATCCTTCCACAGTTTGGCTACTGCAGACATTGCTGCTATAAACATTGGGGTGCAGGTGTCCTGCTGTTTCACTGCATCTGTTGGGTCCTAGTCCTTTCTATTTTTAACTCTTTGAGGAACCTCCACACAGTTTTCCAGAGTGGCTGCACCAGTTCACATTCCCACCAACAGTGCAAGAGGGTTCCCCTTTCTCCACATCCTCTCCAACATTTGTTGTTTCCTGTCTTGTTAATTTTCCCCATTCTCACTGGTGTGAGGTGGTATCTCATTGTGGTTTTGATTTGTATTTCCCTGATGGCAAATGATGTGGAGCATTTTCTCATGTGCTTGTTGACCATGTGTATGTCTTCTTTGGTGAAATTTCTGTCCATGTCTTTTGCCCATTTCATGATTGGAAAGCTGTGATCATCAAGACAGTGTGGTACTGGCACATAGATCAATGGAACAGAATAGAGAATCAGAAATGGGCCCTCAACTCTATGGTCAACTAATATTCAACAGAGCAGGAAAGACTATCCACTGGAAAAAGGACAGTCTCTTAAATAAATGGTGCTGGGAAAATTGGACAGCAATGTGCAGAAGAATGAAACTGAACCATTCTCTTACACAATACACAAGATAAACTCAAAATGGATGAAAGATCTAAATGTGAGTCAAGAATCTATCAAAATCCTAGAGGAGAACACAGGCAACACCCTTTTTGAACTTGGCTACAGCAACTTCTTGCAAGATACATCTATGGAGGTAAGGGAAACAAAAGCAAAAATGAATTATTGCGACTTCATCAAGATAAAAAGCTTCTGCCCAGTGAAAGAAACAGTTAACAAAACTAAAAGACAACCTACAGAATGGGAGAAGATATTTGCAAATGACCTATCAGATAAAGGGCTAGTATCCAAGATTTATAAATAGTTTATTAAACTCAACAGCAATGAAACAAACAACCCAATCATGAAATGGGCGAAAGATATGATCTGACCCTCAGTTCTATCTTCTACTTGTGTAGATAGTAATATATACCTTATAAGACTACAATAGAATGAAACAAGATTCTATAAGTAAAATGCCTAGATTGGGTTGGGCCTACATAGGTGCTTTGTAAATATTGAACACCTTTCTTATCATCCAGATCACCCCACTCCAATCCTGATAAGAATCTGGGATGTGAATATTATACAATTACTTGCTTGAACAATATTTAATTTTTCTCCCAGCTCCATGTGGCAAATCAAATTAAATATGGCTTGGTAGCCAGCTTTGTGAAGGGGGCTCACACCTTTCTAGTCCTATTTCTAAGCATCCAATCATTGAGAGACAGCACTGCTTTTCCACTTGTCCAACACTGGCCAAAGTGCTGGTCTCTCTAGCCTGAGCTCAGAAGGCAGAAGACCTAGTCCTTTGGGTCTTGTTCTAGGTCTACAATCAGGCTGAACACAGATCGCTTCAGCAGCTTGGAGCCCACTGGATCCTGGGAATGCTACCTCTCTGTCCAGCTCTAAATAGAGGAAATGAAACGCTGTCAGACCATCCTGGGCACATGCCCAAGGACAGATGAAGTCCCAGCCCAACCTTGTTTCTCCTCTGCTCACATGGTCAAGAAATGGTTTACCTGGTCAGGCCTGTCAGCTGAAAGGAAAAGGAGCGTCCAGAAACAAGGGGCTTCTTTACAGCACACTGGCTTTTTCCTCATTTGCTATAGCCTCTGCTTGGAGCTTTTTGGAAGCTGGAGAATCTACTGGATTTACTGCATGGATGAAGGCAAAAGTCCTGTTGGCCTCTCTGGTTGCCGGAGAGTCTCTTATCTCAGTGTTCATATCATTCCTCATCTGAGTCAGTGAAGCACACAGATTTATGAAGCATCCATTAATCATTTTTAAAAAGATTTTACTTATTCATTCATGAGAGAGAGAGAGGCAGAGACACAGGTAGAGGGAGAAGCAGGCTCCATGCAGGGAGCCCGACGTGGGACTCGATCCTGGGTCTCCAGGATCAGGCCCTGGGCTGAAGGCGGCACTAAGCTGCTGAGCCACCGGGGCTGCCCAAATCATTTATCCACTTACCCAACACATCTTTAATGTAAACACACTCTATGCCAGTGCTCTAATAGAAGACACAGGGACTGACAAAGATCCAAGCTGCCATGGATGCTGACCTCAGGAGCCTGCGGTTCAGTGGGGGGCAGACAGCATTAATTAGGTAATCAAGACAAATGCAAACTTGATTGCAAATAGTGATAAATACCTTGGAGGACATACCTCAGAGCTTACCACTGAGGCTGACTTGGTCCTGGGAAGCTGGCCTTCCTGGGAATACCACACTTGAGCTGAGAGCTAAAGCATTGATGTGGTAGTTGTTGACTAAGCAAATATGAGTGCTAATAACAGAGATGACCTTACACTGTACTGACCACCTCCAGGATCTGTTCTCAGTGATTTTTGAGACTGAGTTTTTGAGCATCCCCAAACCTGTGGCCTGGTTGCTGCTCATAATCCCCAGCTCATGGGCAAGGACCTGAGATATGGAGAGTAGTAGGGAGGGAATGGAACCCACCACCAAGCTCTGCTGCTACCCAGAGTGAGGGAAGAGGGGGAGACACAGAAAAACAAGCAAGGGGAGGAAACCCTTAAGGAACATTTGCAACTTAAAAACTTGCAGTGAACAAACCCAGCTGAACAAATACTTGGAGTTAGCCCTGAGCTTGATCAAGCCAAAGAAACTGGGTGCTACACACCACCTACCATTCCCCTGGGACTGAGGGTATACACCCTTACACTGGGCAGGTGGAGCAGAAAAATAAAAAGGTTGCTGATTGGATGAAGTGGTCAAAGAGGGAGGTGGTGCTCCCTGAATTCTGTTGTCACTCCTGTCTCAGGAGAGGGGGCTCTGTGATATAGGCATCTTCCTACCCCTTGGCTAGAAGTGGATGGAGCTGAGAGGTTCTTAATGGTGCCTCCTGGATTTGACTTGGCTCTCAATTTAACAGAGAGTGTGAGATTATCCACAGACACCTACCTCACTATTGGGACCCAGCCTCCTGCATTCACTAACATGTCAGGAGATATAAGATTTTATAGATGGAAAGTCATTATTAGGGACTGAAGGACAGAGAGACAAAAGATGCCAGAGAAAACATAGCCCAGTGCAGACAGGAATAGATCCTCACCAAATGATAAGGAAGCTCTTGACAGGTTGTAAGGCTGTATATTACATCATAGTGCACCAACACTAGGATGTACATTTCTTTTTTTTTAAGATTTTATTTATTTATTCATAGAGACAGAGAGAGAGAGGCACAGAGACACAGGCAGAGGTAGAAGCAGGCATGATACAGAGAGCCTGACGTGGGACTCGATCCAGGGTCTCCAGGATCACGCCCTGGGCTGCAGGCGGCACCAAACCGCTGCACCACTGGGGCTGCCCAGGATGTACATTTCTTTTGTGTGTGTGCATTTCAACATTTCTGCAGCCCAATGTCAGGCATCTTATGATTGATAGTGTCTTATACCATGGTGTCCAGGAGGTGACAGCAGTGATGTAGTTGCCATTACTCACATATACACAGACTTGGTTATAGCTGGAGTAACCCCACATCCCATGTTGCTGGGGACAGTCCTGGCTTATGTCAGTTGCCCTGTATTATTGATAGCATCCCTTTTATCTGTAAAAAATGTTACAATGGGTTGATAAATTGCATAGTCTCTCCATCACTTTAATTGCATTATGCTCACTGTTGGTACTATATATCTATCAAGGTCTAAGTACCATTAAAAGTGTCTTTATAAAGATAATATTATGATATAGCAATGGAATAAAAGATTGTGTATATGGAAAGGAGTGCAGATAGCACAGGGGTGTAACTTTGATATTAGTGATGCACATGGTTGCCATTTAAAGAATGATGATAATGTCATGTATTCTTGCAAAGCAACAACTAGTAGCTTATGGGATCAAAGAAAAGAAGCCCCCACATGTGATGCGTGCTGGGTTATTTTGACTGAGTGTGTGTAAAAGGACACAGTAAGCAATGCAGTTGAAGGCAAGTAAATTGCCAGGAGACATTTTTGGTAAATGAACTTGATGCTGATCCACTGAAAAAAATACTACCTCAAGGAAAGTGCATTGGCTGTGTTTGCTGGCAGGTGCCTTTTTTACTAGAGGGCAGAACTACATTGAGAACTGAAAAACAAAAACAAAAACAAAAAAAGAGAGAGAGAACTGAAAAACAGTCACCAAAATAATACTGGGGAAAGGGTTCTCGTATGACCAGTTAGCAGTACATAACTTAATAGGTCTTGCACACTTTATGATGAAACATGGCAGGAGCTAAAAGGCTCCTCACCTGCTGGAGCTTGTGGACATTTAGGTAAAAAGTCATTATTTTCCAGTGTTCTCACTTCAGACTTTCACCATCTGACAGAGGATGGGCTCTGGAGGTCATCTGCTTAGGCTCCTATCAGCACCCTTTTACCTACTACCCTGTGTCTGATTGAGGGCAAGTCCCTTGCCCTCTCTCAGCTGTGGTACTTTCTTCTGAGCCATGGAGTTAAGCATTGTCCTGCCTGATGAAATTCTATAAAGAATAAATAAACTGATGTGAGCTGCTCAGCACAGATCCTGATGCTTGGGAAGCACACGGATATAGCTTGTATGATTATTGCTGCTGCTGCTGCTGCTGTCAGCCTTCTCCACTTCCCACACTGTAAACTGCAGCAATAATACCTCATGATACTTGCCATCACATTGGTCCACGGTCTTCTGGCTGTAGGTGAGTTCCCTGAAGACATCATAGTTTTCTCATAGCAGAGTGAATCTGGTGAATGAATTAATGAATGAACAATGGCACCTGATTCTCAGCACTACACTTATTTTCTCATACAAAGCTCCTCTAGGAGAGACTATGAAGGCAAATGTATTTGAATGCATGATGACTGCAATGGGAGTAATTCACAAAGAAGATGCAAGGAAGTCAGCTAGGTAGGAGTAGAGCTGTAGGAGTGAGACTGGCTGATTTGGAGGACCCTGGAGAGAAATGCTGCCCTTCCTCACACCTTCCCAGTGCTGCTTCCTTCCACCCACCCTGTGCTTCTCAGGTGGGAGGATGGTTCTTGATAAATCCAAAGTGAGGGTCTGGGGAAGGAATCTGATTCTGAGTGAGACAGCCAGAGGCTTTGGGGAGAAACCAGAGGACCCTTGGTCACCCAGCTGGTCAGGCAGCCAGACAGCAATGATGAATAGGACCCTCCAGCTGGGAGCCACCTGCCCAAGACAGGCCCATTTGTCTTTAATTGGGGATATTCTTTCTCAGCTGTTAGCAAGCAGAAGCATCTCTGTGTAGCTGGGCACAGTTTCCACTGCCCAGCCGCACTGCTTGCATCAGCACCCCACGCCATGTGTGAGACATTGCTGTTTTTCTCAGTGCTCTACCGTTCACCATCTATACTCTCACTACCAGGCATAATGTTTCTATTAGTGTTTTTTTCCTACCTGTCTGAGAACAGGTGACTTGGGTTCTGGCCCTGCTTCTTATTCCAACTGCCCTTGTTATCTTTGACAAATGACCAAATGTGTCTGAACCTTTGCTTATATTTATTAAAATGAGTCACTCTCCATAATGTCTTCCAAGGTATGTTTTGGCATTTTATTGGAAAAATATAGAATAAATAGCTTCTACAGGACCATACAGAAAAATCAGCATTCAGAGTAGAATTCCTGAATTTTCAGTTTACATCTTCACATCAGTTCTTTTAGCTTTGCTTCCCTACCAGAGTCACATGGGAAATGCTGATGAGTCCATGTCTTTCTGACTGTAATGACATTGAGGAAACATGGATTCCCTCAGGATCAAGGGCCCAAAGAACCAAAGAGGGTTAGAGAAAGAACCTGACCACCTTGCTGTCCTGAATCCCACCTTGCTGGGTTTCCTGGGTTCCTTTGTTCTAGAACTTGTGACATGAGCATATTGGGGTTTCTGAGAAGAGCCATGGGAAGTTGGACATGACTCTGGGTCGATGAGACAGACCTAGCTGGGGGTCAGGAACCCTGGAGCCTATTTCTGGCTGGGCTGCCAATACACTTTCTCAGCTGGTTTCTCCAATACCCTTTGTGCCAGCTGCTTGGCCTTCCTGAATGTTCAGTGTTTGTAGGAGGAGGGTTGGACTCCATGATTCAGGTCCCTTTAAATAAACCATCCTATGGCTCCATGTGGAAGCATGGACATGTTCTGTGGATATGGCTGTATCAGTTAAGGTCCAGACAGGAAAACAGAAAACAAGCATATAGGATATTTCAAATGGAGGGGATTTAATACAGGGAACTGTTTACATGGGCGTGGGAAGGTTGAATGAATGGAAAGGGAGGAGGAGGTGACTCAGAAATGGGTAAGTGCAGATTGCAGCCACTGTCTCCTAGGGCTAGGGGGACAAAAGGGAAGGGTGCAGAGGTGGGGCAGCTGTGGGCCTAGAGAGGGGGCTACTGGAGCTGGTGCTTGGACAACAGAGGCTGAATGCAGCTTGTGCTCAGCTCTCTGAAGGAAGCCTGGACACCACTCAGGGAGGCAGCGTGAGGAGTCACATGGCTGGTGCCTGAGCTGCTAATGGTGTTAAGGTGCAGCTGCCACTATTGGTGCAGAGATGTTGACAGGAGCTGGGAGCAGAAAGAGGATCTCTTTCTCCATTGGACCTCAGTTTCCTACCAGTGCCTCTCACTGGCAGGACCAAAAAGGAAGTCCTTCAGGGAGGAAATTTGAGTAATGGGGCCTGTATCTTCCTGCTCAACACCACAGAGCTGAGTACAGAAGAGTGGGCTGGGGTGGGATTTAATAGAGTACAAAATACTGCCACAGATGCTAAGCTTTTGTGTGTCTGGTAGCTATCCACCAACATCCCTGCTCACCCTCCCATCTTCTACTTCCCAACTGTGTTTCAGAGGCCATTTCAGAAAAACAAAGCCAAGATAGTATAGGAGCCCATGCTTTCTAGGTAAGGGTTCTTCCTACTGTACATCCTGTCCTCTGGCATATAGGCCATCTGACTGTACCATGTGCTCATTGAAATTGCACCCATAATGGGACTTTTTTTCACCTAATGTTTTGCTTGAAATCAAAACAGTGGCCGAAAGGCTCCCTTTAGCATGTTGCCCTGGGACTCTGGAGAATGTCAGAAGCAGAGGAGGAAAATAATCAGCCTGAATCTTTACAGCTAATTAGTTTGCCAGGAAACCAATCCCAGGTCCAGAAGCAATTATTTTTACCAGCTGAAGGATCTTTGTCAGCAGGAGCGTCCTTCCATGCAAAGACAGAAAGGCTGGTGCAGGGGTCATTGATGACAAGGGGATACACTCATTTCCCAGAGTGGATGCACTCTAGCTGTGACCCAGGAGTGAATGACCTTTTCCATAGACAACTTTTCTATACCAACTTCCAGGAGGTCAGTTTGACTCCCCCAACATTGCTGAGAAAAGTATGTGCCGAGTAGGAAACCATGCTGCTGCTAGACTAGGATCTCTCACCTCTGAGTTGTTGTGTGAGTTAGGGTATGATTAACCTTATGAGAGGGATCTGGGATGAGACATGATCAAGCACATGGGGCAGTGCTTGATCCTAACTTTCTCTGAGAAGGGAGATGAATAGAGTCATGGCTTCTTATGAGTTATCTAGCCATTTGATCCCCAAACTGATTGAACATCAGGATCACCTGGTAGGCTCCTGAAATTCAGATTCCTGGGCCCCATTCCAATTCAGAACTTCTGGATGTAGAGAGTAGAAATCTGTAATTTATGGTCCAGATAATCATTTTCTGGAAGCACTCACTTAGGTCAAGTCCTCTTCTAGTGAAATAATGTCCTCAGTACCCTGCCTCAGGGGATGAGGGCATATGCATACCAGCTTCCCTTGAAGTTCTGGGGGCTCTCTGCTGCAGGAGAACCTGGTGCACCTTATGGAGGTTTACTGAGAAAACAGGGGTCCAAACCCTCCTAAATCTTGCTGCCAGACCCTAGGTCTCAAGGTGTGTCCAAAGGTACAGCTGGACCATCCTCAGCAGTGCTTCTTCCATGTGTCGGGTTCACACATGTTGGGTTGGACAGCATTCTTTTGGAGACTTCCCATCCATTGGCTCATTGAACTTCCAGCAAGCCTTGGTAGTTATATTCCATCATTATTCTTTTTTTAGGTGAGAGATTGAAGTGAAGAGAGGTAAAGCCACTCACCTAGTTAACTCAGAAAGAGGCAGGATCTGGGGTCTAGATACTGATAATGTGAGTTCCTAACTATGTGACAATATTGCTTCCAGAAGCCTCTAGGCCTCATCCAGATGATTCTCTTAGCCTTGGGCTCTCAGTCCTGTGACTTCTCTTCTCCCCATCATCCTTGGAGGAGGATGGACACAAGGGTGGTGATACGAGTTAGAGGTGCACCTGTGTCTAGTTCACCTGTATGGACAAGGCCTATCGGTGAACCTGGCTTGCATCAGTGCTCTGTGACCATTTGCAATACTTGTAGCTCCCATTGACAAAAATGTGGCATCTTTGTACTTGGCTAGTCAATATCTAGTCATGGGCTGGCTCAACCACTTGGCTGCAATGGTGGCACAGGGCATAGGCTTCCTGAAGGTACCCCATATGTAAGAGATAGCCCTCACCTGTGGGAAGAAGTGGCTTTTAGATTGCTCAGGGAGAAGAGGTAAGGGGCTGTTGGGGCTGGGAGCCACTGTGTTTCTGTGGCCAAAACATGACAAGGGTAGGGTGAGGTATAAGCCTAGAGGTCAGTGGACCTGGCACCATCAGAGGTCCTGGAAGATGAAAATGAGAAGGCAGAGTTTGTCTCAGAGCCTTCAGATTGTATATGCTTTTATACCAGGCAGAGGAGCATAAAATAAAGGGATCTGCTGCAGCAGCAGTGGCCTGCCTGTTCTGGGGGAGAGTAGAAGCTGGCGATGAAGTTAGCAAGGCAGGCTTGTACTACCAAACATGGGGTTACAACAAGGTTTGACTCCCAGGCTGGCTCAGAGAAGACTAGGCCTTGCACCCAGGCTCCAGCAGCTGGAGAGAACCATGTTGAGCAGGAATAACTGCTTGTCCTCCACCCCTTCCCTCACCTACCTCTTCTCCTCTTTCCCCCTCTTTCCATATAGTCCTTCCTTCTTTCTTTCCCATCTTCTTTTCTGCTAATGCCCTGAGCATCTGCTTGGTGCCCTTTGGGAGCTCTTCCATTGGGAGAGAGAGATGTAAATAACTATAAATCTGTAATGCCCACAAGCAGGTAACCAGAGGGTGTTGAGAGAGGAGGCACCTCACTAAGTCTAGAGAGGCTCAGGTCAGGTCAGGGAAGCCCTGTAGAAGGGGTGAGTCTGGGCTGGAGTTGAAGGATTAGCAGAGGCATAGGAAGGCCAAGCAGGAAGATGAGTGGGCTTGTTTTGAGCATGCTTGGGGTCCAGGAGCAAGGGAGAGCAGTGCTTGGTTAGGGGAGAGTGGCCACCAGTAAGACTAAGAAGGAGGCAGGGGCTGTGGGGGGAAGTCCAGGATCCTTGGAAGTCTACTACCTTGGGGCTGATGGAGGGCACACAGGCTTAGCCTGTGTGTGAATGAGGTTTGGTAAAGACTACCACCATATATGCAGAATTACAGAGGGTGGTAGGCATGGTCAGAAATGGGGACCATCGGGATCTGTGACCCAAGGTGTCTCAGTTCCTTGACTTTCTGTGTCAGGGACCTGACCTCATTGCTCTAGCCACTCAGCCCAAGGTTGTCCCTAGACCCTGTTCAAATGTCTGCTACCTTTTATCAAATGGTAACTGCCCTTTCTGGTATGCCCATCCCACATGGTTTATTCATCTCTAAAATTATTTATCACCACCTGAAATACATATTTTAGTATTTTATTTGAGTTTTGTATATTCTGTTTCTTTTCATTGTAATGTAAGCTCTATGAGGTCAGTGAATTTTATCCTGTATTCTCAGATCTTAGGCTAGAGCCTGTCACATAGCAGGAGCTCAATTTTCATACAGACACACACACACACACACACACACACAGACACAACATGACTACCTTCGGTTAACCTTGGCATTATCATTATTCTTTATATTCTTATTTTTCTTTATTTGTATTTCCAAAATCTTCTACAATGAAAATATATTACCTTAGTTTTTAAAATTTTAAGTTCTAATGAATATTTTGGGGGGAGGTAGACTGGATAGAAAATAATACCTGGCCAGATTTATCTTTAAACAATTTTTTAATAGGATAGGAACTGCAGGAATTCTCATATGTGTGAATGAGAAAATAGGATCATTCACTCAGTAAGACTAAGATGATGAGGAGCTGCCTTGGGTAAAGACATTGGAGAGGACTGGGAGAAGGTGGGAAGATTGACGAGCCAAACTGAAGTTGTATGTCATGAGTTTGAATTTCCTCATTACCTCAGCAGCCTGGGTGGAGAAGTGGGGAGGGTAAATGGTGAGATCAATCAGAGAAATGTTTAGTAAGGAAGATGCATTATTAGGATAGGATTCCAAGGAGGCTGAGAGCACTGACAGTGCATGATGGCACATTAAATAGGGAAGTGAAGTTAGGAAGATTTTATTTTTTTTATTTTTATTTTTTTAAATTTATTTATTTATGATAGTCACAGAGAGAGAGAAAGAGAGAGGCAGAGACACAGGCAGAGGGAGAAGCAGGCTCCAGGCACCGGGAGCCCGACGTGGGATTCGATCCAGGGTCTCCAGGATCGTGCCCTGGGCCAAAGGCAGGCGCCAAACCACTGCGCCACCCAGGGATCCCAGGAAGATTTTAGACTGGGAAAAAAGTACAGAAGCCTCCCATGCTCATATCCTAGATTCTGTCATTCTCAATCACTAAAACCCTCTACAATTGATTTCAAAATCCCTTGCTTCCACCCCTGGGCCTCTTCTTGAAATATCTTGCAACCCCAGTGGAATACAATCTTTTTACTGTCCCTTACCCTCCCAGCGTCCTCTCTTACTTCACTCTTTCTCAATCCCTGGTAAGGGTAGAAGGGTAAGTTAAAACTACAGAATGTTCTCTTACCAAAATCTAGCAGCTTCTTATTTCATTGAGCATTCCTTGTTTATTGTACTTTAAAAAAAAATGATTTCAGAGTTTTGAGAAAGTAGATTTTGACAGGTTTTTGCCAATTTAATCATAGTGAGGGATGGAACTTTGGAATTACTCACTCTACCATTTTCAGTGACATCTACTCATGACTGATTTTCCACAAAGGTACAGAAGAAATTCAAGAGGAGAAGGAAAGTCTTTTCATGAAACAATGGTGAAACAGTTGGGCACTCATAAGTCAATAAATAAGTAAGGCTTGACCTAAGCCTCACAATTTATCCAAACAGCAAATCAAAATAGGTCATATATTAATTGTAAAATGTAAAACAATACAATTTTTGCAAAATAATGTAAGAGAAAATCTTTGAAATTCAGGGCAAGGAAAAAGTTCTTAGATTTGACATTGAAACCATGGTTCATAAGAGGAAGACTGATTAAATTGGACTACATTGAGATTAAATATTTTGTTTTGGCAAATGAAAATGAAAAAATAAACTACAGAGTGAGAAAAATATATCTGGAAACCCTTGACAAAGGACTATTATCTAGAATACATAAAGAACTCTAAAATCTCCTCAGTTGAAAAGCAAATAATACAGTTTGAAAATGGACAGAAGTCATGAATAGAGGTGGGGCAAGATGGCGGAAGAGTAGGGTCCCCAAGTCACCTGTTCCCACCAAATTACCTCGATAACCTGCAAATCATCCTGAAAATCTACGAATTCGGCCTGAGATTTAAGGAGAGACCAGCTGGAATGCTACAGTGAGAAGAGTTCGCGCTTCTATCAAGGTAGGGAGACGGGGAAAAAGAAATAAAGACACAAAAGGCCTCCAAGGGTAGGGGATCCGCGAGGAGCCGGGCTGAGGCCGGGGCGAGTGTCCTTAGGACAGGAGAGCCCCGTCCCGGAGACGCAGGAGCTGCACCAAACTTCCCGGGGGAAAGGGGCTCCAGGGAGTTGGAGCAGGACCCAGGAGGGCGGGGATGCCCTCGGGCTCCCGGGGACACTAACAGGCACCTGTGCCCCGGGAGACTGGTGGAACGAATGAGTGGCATAGAAGACAAGTTGATGGCAAAGAGGGAAACTGAGGAAAAAAGAGACAGACAATTAAAAGACCAGGAAGACAGATTAAGGGAAATAAACGGCAGCCTGAGGAAGAAAAACCTACATTTAATTGGGGTTCCCAAGGGAGCCGAAAGGAACAGACGGCCAGAATATGTATTTGAACAAATCCTAGCTGAAAACTTTCCTAATCTGAGAAGGGAAACAAGCATTCAGATCCAGGAAATAGAGAGATCCCCCCCTAAAATCAATAAAAACCGTTCAACACCTCGACATTTAATAGTGAAGCTTGCAAAATCCAAATATAAAGAGAAAAACCTTAAAGCAGCAAGAGACAAGAAATCCCTGACTTTTATGGGGAGGAATATTAGGGTAACAGCAGACCTCTCCACAGAGACCTGGCAGGCCAGAAAGGGCTGGCAGGATGTATTCAGGGTCCTAAATGAGAAGAACATGAACCAAGAATACTTTATCCAGCAAGGCTCTCATTCAAAATGGAAGAAGAGATAAAGAGCTTCCAAGACAGGCAGAAACTGAAAGAATATGTGATCTCCAAACCAGCTCTGCAAGAAATTTTAAGGGAGACTCTCAAAATTCCCCTTTAAGAAGAAGTCCAATGGAACAATCCACAAAAACAAGGACTGAATAGATATCATGATGACAATAAACTCATACCTTTCAATAGTAACTCTGAACGTGAACGGGCTTAATGATGGGCTTAACCCCATCAAAAGGCGCAGGGTTTCAGACTGGATAAAAAAGCAGGACCCGTCTGTTTGCTGTCTACAAGAGACTCATTTTAGACAGAAGGACACCTACAACCTGAAAATAAAAGGTTGGAGAACCATTTACCATTCAAATGGTCCTCAAAAGAAAGCAGGGGTAGCCATCCTTATATCAGATAAACTAAAATTTACCCCGAAGACTGTAGTGAGAGATGAAGAGGGACACTGTCTCATACTTAAAGGATCTATCCAACAAGAGGACTTAACAATCCTCAATATATATGCCCCGAATGTGGGAGCTGCCAAATATTTAAACCAATTAATAACCAAAGTGAAGAAACACTTAGATAAAAACACTTATACTTGGTGACTTCAATCTAGCTCTTTCTACCCTTGATAGGTCTTCTAAGCACAACATCTCCAAAGAAACGAGAGCTTTAAATGATACACTGGACCAGATGGATTTCACAGATATCTACAGAACTTTACATCCAAACTCAACTGGATACACATTCTTCTCAAGTGCACATGGAACTTTCTCCAGAATAGACCACATATTGGGTCACAAATCGGGTCTGAACCGATACCAAAAGATTGGGATTGTCCCCTGCATATTCTCAGACCATAATGCCTTGAAATTAGAACTAAATCACAACAAGAAATTTGGAAGGACCTCAAACACGTGGAGGTTAAGGACCATCCTGCTAAAAGATGAAAGGGTCAACCAGGAAATTAAGGAAGAATTAAAGAGATTCATGGAGACTAATGAGAATGAAGATACAACCATTCAAAATCTTTGGGAGGCAGCAAAAGCAGTCCTGAAATACATCGCAATACAAGCATCCATTCAAAAACTGGAAAGAATTCAAATACAAAAGCTAACCTTACACATAAAGGAGCTAGAGAAAAAACAGCAGATGAAACGTAGGTTAGCAGAGAAGAGAGTTAATAAAGATTCGAGCAGAACTCAACGAAATCGAGACCAGAACTGTGGAACAGATCAACAGAACCAGGAGTTGGTGCTTGAAGGAATTAATAAGATAGATAAACCATTAGCCAACCTTATTAAAAAGAAGAGAGAGAAGACTCAAATTAATAAAATGAATGAGAAAGGAGAGATCACTACCAACACCAAGGAAATACAAATGATTTTAAAAACATATTATGAACAGCTATACGCCAGTAAATTAGGCAATCTAGAAGAAATGGATGCATTCCTGGAAAGCCTCAAACTACCGAAACTGGAACAGAAAGAAACAGAAAACCTGAACAGGCCAATAACCAGGGAGGAAATTGAAGCAGTCATCAAAAACCTCCCAAGACACAAGAGTCCACGGCCAGATGGCTTCCCAGGGGAATTCTATCAATCTTTTAAAGAGGAAACAATACCTATTCTACCAAAGCTGTTCTGAAAGGTAGAAAGAGATGGAGTACTTCCAAACTTGTTCTATGAGGCCAGCATCACCTTAATTCCAAAACCAGACAAAGACCCCACCAAAAAGGAGAATTATAGACCAATATCCCTGATGAACATGGATGCAAAAATTCTCAACAAGATACTAGCCAATAGGATCCAAGAGCACATTAAGAAAATTATTCACCATGACCAAGTAGGATTTATCTCCAGGACACAAGGCTGGTTCAACACTTGAAAACAATCAATGTGATTCATCATATCAGCAAGCGAAAAACCAAGACCATAATCCTCTCATTAGATGCAGAGAAAGCATTTGACAAAATACAGCATCCATTCCTGATCAAAACTCTTCAGAGTGCAGGGATAGAGGGAACTTTCCTCGACATCTTAAAAGCCATCTACAAAAAGCCCACAGCAAATATCATTCTCAATGGGGAAGCACTGGGAGCCTTTCCCCTAAGATCAGGAACAAGACAGGGATGTCCACTCTCACCACTGCTATTCAACATAGTATTGGAAGTCCTAACCTCAGCAATCAGACAACAAAAAGACATAAAAGGCATTCAAATTGGCAAAGAAGAAGTAAAACTCTCCCTCTTCACCGATGACATGATACTTTACATAGAAAACCCAAAAGCCTCCACCCCAAGATTGCTAGGACTCATACCGCAATTTGGTAGCATGGCAGGATACAAAATCAATGCCCAGAAATCAATGGCATTTCTATACACTAACAATGAGACTGAAGAAAGAGAAATTAAGGAGTCAATCCCATTTACAATTGCACCCAAAAGCATTAGATACCTAGGAACAAACCTAACATAAGAGGTAAAGGATCTCTACCCTAAAAACTATAGAACACTTCTGAAAGAAATTAAGGAAGACACAATGAGATGGAAAAATATTCCATGCTCATGGATTGGAAGAATTAATATTGTGAAAATGTCAATGTTACCCAGGGCAATGTAAACGTTTAATGCAATCCCTATCAAAATACCATGGACTTTCTTCAGAGAGTTATAACAATTTTTTTAAAGATTTGTGTGGAATCAGAAAAGACCCCGAATAGCCAGGGGAATTTAAAAAAAAAAACCATACCTGGGGGCATCACAATGCCAAGTTTCAGGTTGTACTACAAAGCTGTGGTCATCAAGACAGTGTGGTACTGGCACAAAAACAGACACATAGATCAATGGAACAGAATAGAGAACCCAGAAGTGGACCCTCAACTTGATGGTCAATTAATATTCGACAAAGGAGGAAAGACTATCCATTGGAAGAAAGATAGTCTCTTCAATAAATGGTGCTGGGAAAATTGGACATCCACATGCAGAAGAATGAAACTAGACCACTCTCTTTCACCATACACAAAGATAAACTCAAAATGGATGAAAGATCTAAATGTGAGACAAGATTCCATCAAAATCCTAGAGGAGAACACAGGCAACACCCTTTTTGAACTTGGCCACAGTAACTTCTTGCAAGATACATCCACGAAGGCAGAAGAAACAGAAGCAAAAATGAACTATTGTGACTTCATCAAGATAAGAAGCTTTTGCAGAGCAAAGGATACAGTCAACAAAACTAAAAGACAACCTACAGAATGGGAGAA
This sequence comes from Canis lupus dingo, assembly GCF_003254725.2. Taxonomy (NCBI): domain Eukaryota; kingdom Metazoa; phylum Chordata; class Mammalia; order Carnivora; family Canidae; genus Canis; species Canis lupus. Next base: position 22,713,603 of record NC_064261.1, on the reverse strand, counting down.
GATATTTGCAAATGATGTATCAGATAAAGGGCTAGTTTCCAAGATCTATAAAAAACTTATTAAACTCAACACCAAAGAAACAGACAATCCAATCATGAAATGGGCAAAAGACATGAAGAGAAATCTCACAGAGGAAGACATAGACATGGCCAACATGCACATGAGAAAGTGCTCTGCATCACTTGCCATCAGGGAAATACAAATCAAAACCACAATGAGATGCCACCTCACACCAGTGAGAATGGGGAAAATTAACAAGGCAGGAAACCACAAATGTTGGAGAGGATGTGGAGAAAAGGGAACCCTCCTGCACTGTTGGTGGGAATGTGAACTGGTGCAGCCACTCTGGAAAACTGTGTGGAGGTTCCTCAAAGACTTAAAAATAGACCTGCCCTACGACCCAGCAATTGCACTGTTGGGGATTTACCCCAAAGACTCAGATGCAATGAAACGCCGGGACACCTGCACCCCGATGTTTCTAGCAGCAATGTCCACAATAGCCAAACTGTGGAAGGAGCCTTGGTGTCCATCGAAAGATGAATGGATAAAGAAGATGTGGTTTATGTATACAATGGAATATTCCTCAGCCATTAGAAACGACAAATACCCACCATTTGCTTCAACGTGGATGGAACTGGAGGGTATTATGCTGAGTGAAGTAAGTCAATCGGAGAAGGACAAGCATTATATGTTCTCATTCATTTGGGGAATATAAATAATAGTGAAAGGGAATAGAAGGGAAGGGAGAAGAAATGTGTGGGAAATATCAGAAAGGGAGACAGAACATAAAGACTCCTAACTCTGGGAAATGAACTAGGGGTGGTGGAAGGGAAGGAGGGCGGGGGGTAGGGTTGAATGTGTGATTGGCACTGAGGGGGGCACTTGACGGGATGAGCCCTGGGTGTTATTCTGTATTTTGGTAAATTGAACACCAATAAAAAATTAATTTATAATAAAAAAAGAAGATTATTCACCATGACCAAGTGGGATTTATCCCAAAGATGCAAGGCTGGTTCAACACTCATAAAACAATCAATGTGATTCATCATATGAGCAAGAGAAAAAACAAGAACCATATGATCCTCTCATTAGATGCAGAGAAAGCATTTGACAAAATACAACATCCATTCCTGATCAAAACTCTTCAGAGTGTAGGGATAGAGGGAACATTCTTCAACATCTTAAAAGCCATCTACAAAAAGCCCACAGCAATTATCATTCTCAATGGGGAAGTACTGGGAGCCTTTCCCCCAAGATCATGAATGAAACAGGGATGTCCACTCTCACCATTGCTATTCAACATAGTACTAGAGGTCCTAGCCTCAGCAATCAGGCAACAAAAATAATAAATAAATAAATAAATAAATAAATAAATAAATAAATAAATAAGTAAATAAATGGCATTCAACTTGGCAAAGAAGTCAAACTCTCCCTCTTCGCTGATGACATGATACTCTATATAGAAAACCCAAAAGACTCCACTCCCAGATTGCTAGAACTCGTACAGCAATTTGGCAGTGTGGCAGGATACAAAATCAATGCCCAGAAGTCAGTGGCATTTCTATCCACTAACAATGAGACTGAAGAAAGAGAAATTAAGGAGTCAATCCCATTTACAATCGCTCCCAAAAGCATAAGATACCTAAGAATAAACCTAATCAAAGAGGTAAAGGATCTATACCCTAAAACCTACAGAACATTTCTGAAAGAAATTGAGGAAGACACAAAAAGATGGAAAAATAATCCATGCTCATGGATTGGAAGAATTAATATTGTGAAAATGTCAATGTTACCCAGGGCAATTTACAGGTTTAATGCAATCCCTATCAAAATACTATGGGCTTTCTTCAGAGAGTTTGAACAAATTATTTTAAGATTTGTGTGGAATATGAAAAGACCCCGAATAGCTAGGGGAATTTTAAAAATTAAAACCATATCTGGGGGCATCACGATGCCAGATTTCAGGTTGTACTACAAAGCTGTGGTCATCAAGACAGTGTGGTACTGGCACAAAAACAGACACATAGATCAATGGAACAGAATAGAGAACCCAGAAGTGGACCCTCAACTCTATGGTCAACTAATATTCGACAAAGGAGGACAGACTATCCACTGGAAAAAGTACAGTCTCTTCAATAAATGAGAAAAATGGACATCCACATGCAGAAGAATGAAACTAGACCATTCTCTTGCACCATACACAAAGATAAACTCAAAATGGATGAAAGATCTAAATGTGAGACATGATTCCATCAAAATCCTAGAGGAGAACACAGGCTACACCCTTTTTGAACTTGGCCACAGCAATTTCTTGCAGGATACATCTATAAGGTCAAGGGAAACAAAAGGAATAATGAAGTATTAGACTTCATCAAGATGAAAACTTCTGCACAGGAAAAGAAACAGTCAACAAAACTAAAAACAACCTACAGAGTGAGAGAAGATATTTGCAAATGACATATCAGAAAGAACTTATTAAACTCAACACCAAAGAAAGAAAAAATCCAGTCATAAAATGGGCAGAAGACATGAACCGAAATTTCTCCAAAGAAGACATAGACATATCCAACAAGCACATGAGAAAATGCTCTGTACCACTTTTCATCAGGGAAAATACAAATCAAAACCACAATAATATACCACCTCACACCAGCGAGACCAGCAAAAATTAACAAGTCAGGAAACAACAAATGTTGGAGAGGATGTGGAGAAAGAGGACCCTTCTTACACTGTTGGTGGGAATGCAATCTAGTGCAGCCACTCTGGAAAACAATTCCTCAATAGTTCCTATGACCCAGCAATTGCTCTGCTGGGGATTTACCCCAAAGATACAGATGCAGTGAAACAGCAGAACACCTGCACCCCAATGTTTATAGAAGCAATCTCCACAATAGCCAAACTGTGGAAGGAGCCTCCGTGTCCATCGAAAGATGAATGGATAAGGAAGATGTGGTTTATGTATACAATGGAATATTCCTCAGCCATTAGAAATGACAAATACCCACCATTTGTTTCGATGTGGATGGAACTGGAGGATATTAGGCTGACTGAAATAAGTCAATCAGAAAAGGATAATCATCATATGGTTTCACTCATACATGAAATATAAGAAATAATGAAAGGGTTACAAGAGATAGGAGGGGAACTAAATCGAAAAAGTAGAGAGGGAGACAAACCATGAAAGACTCCTAACTCTGGGAAACAAACAAAGGACTGCAGAAGGGGAGAGAGAGGATTGGGTAGCTGGGTGATGAGCACTAAGGAGGGCACTTGATGGGATGAACACAGGGTGTTATACTATATGTTAGCAAATTGAATTTAAATTTAAAAAAATAATAATAAAATAAATTTTCAAAAGATTCTCTCTGTCCCTCTCCCACTCTAAAATAAATAAATAAATCTTTTTAGGGACTCAATTTAAAAATAGACAGAAAAAAAAGACACAGCTTTTAGCACCATTGATTTTTTTTCTATTGTTTCTATTTAAAAAATACTTGATCTTAGATGTCTCACTTTTCATCTCTCACTTTGATTTCTTTCTTTTATTATTTTAATAAGTTGAATGTTTAACTCATCATTATTTCTCAGAATTTCTTCTTTTCCAATAAACACACTTTCTGATAATATATTTCCCTTTAAGCATGCTATTGTTATCATCCTGTGAGTTTTTATAACAGTGTTTTCAATGTCATCCTGGTCAAAGTATTTTACTTTCCATTATAATTCCTTCTTTGAATATTGAATTATCTAGAAATGTGTGGTTTTAAGTTACAACTAGATAGAAATTATATTTATTTTTATTGAATTATAAATTACTCTAAAATTATTTCCCGTGATGCTGGTTCCTTGAAATTTATTATGTCTTGTTTATGACTTAGTGTCTGATCATTTTTTAAATGTCCTTGTGTGTAAAGATAATGTATAATCTGTAATTTTCACTGTGAATTTCAAGATATGTTATATCAAGCCTGTTTATTGTGCTGCTTAACTCTCCTAGATCCCTACTAATTGCTTTTTCCCTTATCTTTCCGTTGCTGAGAAAGCTTTGAAATCCCCCACTATTTCATCAATCCCTCAATATTTCATCTACTATTTAAATATAGTTCATTTTTTTTCTATTCAGTTCTGCCAACTGCTGCTCTGAACAGGTGCATATAAGTTTAGAATTGTTAGATCTTTTAGAAAATTTACTACTTTATCATTATAAGAGTGGCCCTTAGTCTTAATAATGCTATGTGATTTGACAGATTTTACATGTATCCTTTATAAACTATATACTTGGATTTTAAATCTCTGTTCAATGGGGCAATCTCCACATTTGAATGGAGATTTCAGTGTCACTAAATTTTTTATTCAGATTTATACTTTTGAGTTTTTAGTAATTTTAATAACATGCACATTAGAACAATTTAAACATTTTAAGCAATTGGAACATTCCCCGCCTATCTAGGAAAATAAGAGATTTTTTTAAGTTGAAGTATAGTTGACACACAATGTTACATTAGCTTCAGGTGTAAAACAGTGATTCAGCAACTCTATATGTTATACTAACTATGCTTACCACAAGTAGAGCTGCTATCTTATTTTGAGTTTTGTTTTTCCTGATTTTTCTGATTCTTTTTCTTCCTTATGTTAATTGAGGTGTGTGTGTGTGTTCATTCTTATTGCATGTTTAACACTCTACTGTTTAGAAGGTAGGATTGTATTATGTTTGGATGCTAGAAGTTTTATTTCTATTCTATTAGCATTATATAATAATTTCTGGCATACTGATTATGGTAGCCAGAATAATGACATTTCAAAAAAATGTTTATATCCCAATCTCTGAAACCTGTGAATATTTTACTTTAGAGAATGTGTTAGTATGGTTATGGTTAAAGCCTTTGAGATGGATTATTCAGGTGGGCCAACCTAATTAATGTATTCCTTAAGAGCAAAGAAGCTTATGCACTATGATCCGGTGACTATATGAGAATGACTAGAGACTGATGCAATAATGCTGGCTTTAAAAATGGACAGAAGTGGCCATAAGTCAGGAATGCATGCAATCTCTAAAAACTAGAAGAGCCAAGGAAATAGATTATCTTTTGGAGACTCCAGAAAGGAATGCAACTCTGCCAATACCTTCACTTTATCCCAGGGAGACCTATGTAAGACTTCTAACCACTACCTTTGTAATAATTCGTTACAACAGCAACAGAAAATTAATATACACACTTAAGATACAAAATTACTTAGTATCAAATGATATCAGAAAAGTGGCAGGGTAAGATGCTCCAGGCCTCCATTCACCCATGGAAATAACCCCGTAGCCAACAATATATGGGACAAAATAGCTTTGAGAAAACCATGGAACTAATTAAGATGTTGCATCAGCCATGTAGATTTCTAAGCAAGAAAAAGCCACATTTAAGTCAATAGGACATTTCAGGCATGTCTACCTGCCCTTATCCCATGACTCCCTCACCAGCACAGCACTATGTGTTTAGGAGGAAGTGATGTAATTTGATTCCTCCCACAGGGTAGAAGGAAAAGAATGGAATTTACTTGCAACATTCTGGCTTGTCTGGGGACTGCCCAAGAGACTTGTGTCTTGCTGTACTCAGAGAGTTGACAGGAATAGTGCCCCACTTGGAATGTCAGATGGAAGGCTGCTGAAAACAGTAGCAGATGCCACATTGTGTGAGAACTGCAGGGGGTCTGCAGACCCATGGTTGCCAGGGAGGAATATATTTCAAGCAGAAGAATACATTAGCAATATAAGGCCTTGACGAAAGCAGGGGTGAGATTCATAATGAAATTAAGACATTTAATATTAGCTGTGTATTCACTGGAAAAAATACACAGGCACAAAGAAGATGCATCCTCAGAAAATTTTTGAAGGGTCTTCAAGTCTCCACACTGAGCTAATTAGTTTGAATAGAGCTAATCTTCAAAAAATGGGACAGGTGGCAGTCTTTTCTAATGCCTAATTTTCCGCAAAAGTTCACAAGTCATACAAACAAAAAGAAAAAAGCCCATTAGAAGAAAAATGTGTATTTCAAGAACTCAAACTTCTGACTTCTGACTTATTTTATTTGACACAGATTTTAAAACAACTATCTTAAATATACTCAGGCATATTCTATGAGCTAAAAAGGCCTATGGACATACAACTAAGCAAAATCAGGAGAACAAAATGAACAAAATACATAAGGAAAATGAGAATATCAATGAAAAAAAAACATGATTTTTTAAAGAAGTACCAAACAGAAATTCTGGATCTGAAAACACTAACTGAATTGAAAAAAAAAAAATTACTGGTGGGGTTCAACAGCAGACTCAAGCAGGCAGAAAAAAGAATGAGTGGACATGAGGGCAGGTCATGTAAAAATACCGAGACTGAAGAGATGACGATGATGACAATGACCACAATGAAGAAGGAGGAGGAGGAGGAGAATAGAGGAAAAGGGACTTAAGAGATACCATCAAGCTGACCAATATAAACATGGGAGTCCCAAAGAAGAAGAGAGAGGAAGAGAGCTTAGGGGAAAAATAATGGCTAAAAGGCTGCCAAACTTGGGGGAGAAATGGATCTATAAATAAAAGAAAGTTAATGAACTCTAAGTAAGATAAACCCAGATAAATTCACACTGAGATGCATTAGAATGAAGCTGTTGTAAGTCATAGAAAGTCTTGAAAACAGTAAATGAAAAGTGATTCATCACATACAAGGGATCCCTTGTATGAAATCAGATTTCTCAGCAGAAGCCCTGCAGGCTTCAAGTCAGGAAGATAGTGTATACAAAATGCTGAAAAGTAACATCACCAAGATGGTGAGATGGGACACCACACAAAGAAACCAATTAGATAGCTATCCATGAACAAAAATAACTCTGAGAGAGCTTGAGAGTCCACTTAAAATTGTCCACTTCAGCAATACAGTGGAGAAAAAAACCTGAGAATAACCTCACAGAAAGGGTAGGGAAAACAGTTTCATTTTGTCTCCATCATCCCACCCTCAAGGCTGGCACTGCTCAGTACTAAGAGGGAATGCTCTGGTCTGAACAAGTTCCCCTCACCAGCAAAATGAGAATAGAGCTACCAAAAGGATCTGCTAAAATTTCACCCCATCAAGAGACAAGAATAGCTGAGACATCTAGAAATATCTAGAAACAAGTAAGGAAGACAGAGGTTACCAGTCTCAGTCATGTGACAGGAGTGACCACAGCTACCATTGGTCTGCTCTGAGGAGAACCTAAGAACTCTTGCAGATATTGCAGACTCCTACAGCTTTCATCACGGAGGACCCCATCATGAATGCCAGTAGACTGCTTTGCAGATCATCCCAACAGTTTTTTTTCCCCTGAAGAAACCAATGGCCAGCACAGCCACCACTGACTCCCTGCAGCTTTCACTGCTGAGGTCCCCACATGTTTTCATGTTCACAGACTCTAGCTTCCTGAGTCCCTCCCCATTGCCCTCTTCCCACACCATCCATCCCAGCCAACACCCCTCCAGATGCTCTGGGCCTGGGCTCTCTACAGCAGCCAGCCCTAGTCTCTGTAGCTGCACCAATCCAGATGGTAGCCTAAGCTAAACCCCCATGGCCAACCCCCACCACTGTGTATATATGCCTTTAGTTAGCCCCTACAGATGCATGAGTGCATGATGACAACCCAGGCCTCTGCAGGTACTAGTGCACCAGGATCTAGACCAACTTTTGTCATCATACTCCATCATTATGCACATTCCCAGAGCTAGCCCCTATAATTGAATGAGTGTATGCCAACAGCCAATGCCCCCAACCACTGCTATGGGGCTCAGATATGGCCTCAACTCCCATAACTGGCTGGCACCCTTATAACTATGCTCCTGTATGCTGCCATCCCCAAGTCCTATCATCAGTATTCACTTTTGCAGACACTCCAATGAGTATCCTTGCAGCCATGGACCTGCACATTGTAGGACCTGACACTTGTCATTGGCCTCTACTGTTGTGCACAAGCCTGAAGGTAGCCCCTGCAGCCATACAAGTGGACATTAAACAACCAAGTTTTCTACAACTACTCACTGGCCCAGATCTAGCCCTGACTCCTTCCACAGGCCTCCATTGTTGTGCACACACTTGCAGAGCTAGCACCTGTAGCTCTGTACTTTTATATCTCAGGCCTCTACAGCCATCTATATGCCACAACTAGCTCCTGCAGAAGCATAAGGGAATACCAACAGCCCAGGCATCTGTAGCTGCTTGTATCCCTAGATATGACTCTGACTTCTGCCATTGCCCTGCACTGCCTCTCATCACCAGTAGCTAACACCTACAGGACTGCCCTTCCATACTGCTGATTCCAACTCCTGTTATCGCTTCCTCACAACTGCTGTGTGCATGTCTAGAGCTAGTCCCTGCAATGTCATGAGTACATGCCAATAGTCAAGGGTCCCATAGCTGTTCATGCATTGGTTGCTAGTTCCAGCCCCTGCCACAATCCTGCACCACTTCATGCACAAGCAGATAGTCTCTGTAGCCATGAATCTGCATACCACTGGCCCCCAACTTCTACCACCAGCCTCGACTGCCATATGCATGCCTGCAGATAGGTCCTACAGCCAAAGCCAGTTGGTTGGGCACCCAGAGACATTGCCTATTTCTGTTCCTGGCCTATAACACCATGCATTCCCATAGCTCTCTCCTATAGAAGACCACCTTTATGTCATGAGACCCAACTCCCTTCACCCATCACTGTTGCTGTGTATGCACCTAAAGCCATAGAAGTGCACACTGACAACTTGAAAGTGTGTAACTGCTTATATACCTGAAGATGGCCCCAGTCCTGCCACTGGGACAGATTCACCAGACTATTGGATTTATTAAAAATTCCAAAGAAAAAGCAACTGACCTTGAGTATGGCATTTTGCAAAGTAATCTCTCAATATCTTACAAAGTGAGATAAGTAGAATTTAGATTCTAGGGGGATCCCTGGGTGGCTCAGTGGTTTGGCACATGCCTTTGGCTCATGTGGTGTGATCCTGGAGTCCTGGGATCGAGTCCCCCATCGAGCTCCCAGCGTGGAGCCTGCTTCTCCCTCTGCTTGTGTCTCTGCCTCTCTCTCTCTCTCTCTCTCTCTCTGTGTGTCTATCATGAATAAATAAATAAATCTTTTAAAAAAATAGTTTAGATTCTAGAATACATTGCTGAATCAATACCTGGTTAAGCAACAGTACCAAATAGGTGATAGAGGTCTAGCTGAAGTCATATTTCCAGTGATGTTGGACATGGTACAACAAAACAAAAATGTGCCTATAGCTGGCACCTGCATCTGGTCCCTGCAGCTAAACATGTGCACACCACCACCTTCACCACTTGCCTCAGTCCATTGACACTGCACATGAAGACATGATAACTCAAGACCCTTGCACCCACCACAGATCCCCCACAGCCCTTAGGTTCTCACCACCAATGATCACACATCTGTCAATGTCGTGGGCAGCAGCTTCCTGAACTGATAAGACACCATGCCTCTCAGGTCCAGAGCCACCCCTTGGCCTCACACTTGCTGCCCTGGACTACCAGACCTGAGATCACAGCATGCTGTGTGTTCCCCTACCACCATACAAGGGAAAGTCTTTCATTATCAAAATCAGTACACAAAATCTGGAAAAAGTGACCACTTCTTGAAATGCACAGAAACTTATGCAAGACTACAGGGATCATGAAGAATTAGAAAAACATTTCCTAATTTTGTGTACCAAAGGAACACAGCAAACTCAGTAACAGACTCCTAAAAAAAAAATTGAAATCCACAAATTGCCTGATAAACAATTAAAAATAATTGGTCTAAAAAAGCTAACAAAATTAGGAAAATAATACAAGACTAGAATGAGAAGTTCAACAAAGATTTAGAAAACATAAAAAGAACCAAACAGAAATTTTATACCTAAAGAATGCAAAAGAATGCAATAAGTGACCTAAAACAAAAACAAAAACAAAACAAAACAAACAACAACAACAACAACAGCAATAGAGAGCTTCAGGAACAGAATTGACCAAGCAGAAAAAAAAAATCAATGAACTTTAAAACAGGTCATTCAAATTTATGAAGTCAAAGGAGAAAAAGAATGAAAAGGAATGTAAATATCCTATGTTACATATAGGACATCATAAAAAAAAAAAACAGTATTTGCATTATGAGACCATCAGAAAGTAAAGAGAGAGAGAAAGAGTTAGGAAGTTTATTTTTAAAATAATGAAATAAATTTCCTAATTCTGGAGAATGATATGGAAATCCAGGTACATGAAGCTTAAAAGTCTCCAATCAGATCCAAACCAAAGAAGACTTCACTGAGACTCATTACAATCAAATCATCAAAAGTCAAAGATAGACTATTGGAGCAGCAAGAGAAAAGAAGCTTGTCACATACAAAGGAAACTCCATAAGGCTATCAACAGATTTCTTGGCAGTTCTTGTAGGCAAGGAGAGAGTGATAATATTTCCAAAGTGCTGAAAAAAAAAATTATGCTGAGTGAAATAAGTCAATCGGAGAAAGACAAACATTATATGGTCTCATTCATTTAGGGAATATAAAAAATAGTGACAAGGAATAAAGGGGAAAGGAGAAAAAATAAGTGGGAAATATCAGAAAGGGAGACAGAACATAAAGACTCCTAACTCTGGGAAACGAACTAGGAGTGGTGGAAGGGGAGGTTGGCGGGGGGTGGGGGTGACTGGGTGAGGGGCACTGAGGTGGGCACTTGATGGGGTGAGCACTGGGTGTTATTCCATATGTTGGCAAATTAAACACCAATAAAAAATAAATTTATAAAAAAAATAATAAGCCAATATTGAAAAACTGGAAATCATTTACTCTGTTCTATTGCAGGTGATGTGCATCCTTGTTTCCCTGGTGCAAATAACACCTGTAAAACACTCTGAATTGGACTTGCATTGGACACAGATGTTCCTTAGGAGAACATCTTCCATTGACTGATGATTCCTCGCCCATCCCAATTACCGACTTCCCTTCTGGCTACATGTAATTAGATGCTTGCTTCTTCTGAATGCTTTAGGAGCTCAGGCAGACTTTAACTCTAGAGGGTCTAGCCTTTCATAAATCATTTCAGTGTGCTATTGCATCTAAGGCCTCTGGCACAAAAGGGCTTTAGTCTCTCTGCTCTATGACGAAGGGTTGTTACCTGCACTCTTAGTGTCATGCACTTTCATAGCATTTTTGCTTTTTATCTCTATCAATATCTATTTCCAAGTATTAACCTGAATATGAGAAGACTCCAGAAAATTCCTGATCCAGGTAGAACCCAGTTCTATTTGGCACTGACCTCTGAATATCTGAGTTATCATTCCTAGTGGTCCTTGGCCTCTATACAGAAGAATCTCTCAGAATCTTGGAAAGAGTGGAGCAAATCTCTAGGGACCAAAGGGTGATAGCCTTAGGACCTCAGAACTCCAAAAATCCTACAACAGCCAGGCTCCTAGATGTTTGGAATAATTGAGAATCAAAAAATTTGAACGATCACTAGTCCTGAAATGGTCCATATTTGCTCAGAGGGAGCCTTGAGGATTATGTGATGTTGTTTCGGGGACCCTTAATGGGGAAGGGAGAGACCAAGTATCCAGGGGTCTTGGCACCTCAAAGAGCAGCTCCACTTCTAGCTATCTTACTTAGTGAGATCCCTGAAGCTCCTGTTTTTGAAGGCCAGATTCTTGAAGTTGGGAGGGAAGTGTGCAAATCACTAATATAGGCCAACTCAGAGAGTGCTACTCTTTCCACTAATGATGATACAATCAAAAGATCACATCCTTGGGGCAATGTTGGAAGTGTCAGAGAGAGGCAAATGAACAGAGTTGGCTCACAGGATGGAGGGGGCTCATAAAGCTCTCAGGGCATCCAGTCAACACTGCCCAGAGAGTCCAGAGATGAGGCCTCAGAGCTCAAGGAGGCAGTGCAGAATCAAGGGTCACCTGTGCTTCTTGGAGACAGAGGAAATGCTTCAAGCAGTGAAGAGTTTTGACTGAGCTCCTGAGGGCACAGGACAGGTGCTCCTGAAATGGGTTGAAGAGATCCTTCAGGTAGAGGGATCAGCAAGACCATGGACCTGGAATGGCAAGACCTGGAAAGAAAAGAGTCACATAGGCAAGGTCCATCTCGAAGGAGGTTTGAATTGTGTTTCCAGAGAATGGTGCATGATTTCTATGCCTGCCATTTAACTGTGCTGTAACTTTGGGCAAGTTCTGTACCTTTCAGAGCCTGTTTCTCACTTTCTATCAAATGAAATTCCAAAAAAAGGGGAAACTCTGAGAAGTGGCTGAGATCGAACACCAGCACAGTAGTGGTCCATGGAGGGGCTTAGGCAGGAGGTCATAGAAGTGTGGTCATGACAGCCCCAGGCAAGAGAGTCTAAGACTTCAATTAGTATTCATCAATTGTTGATTAGAACTTTAGGAGTACACTAGATCTCTGTTTTATATAAACACTAATAGTATAATTTGCCTTTGTATGTACATGTGTAGTACTTGTTTGTTTTTATTTTTTATTATTTTTTAAAAGATTTTATTTATTTATTCATGAGAATACACAGAGAGGAGAGAGAGAAGCAGAGACACAGGCAGAGGGAGAAGCAGGCTCCATGCAGGGAGCCTGATGTGGGACTCGATCCTGGGTCTCCAGGATCACACCCTGGGCTGAAGGCGGCGCTAAACCGCTGAGCCACCGGGGCTGCCCTGTTTGTTTTTAATTAGCTTCCACACACTTTAGTTCCTAGGAGCCTCAAAGAATAAAGTATTTCATGTAGACTCCATCCCTAGGTTTATTTCACGGAGCTTGAGCAATGTCTCCTCTCATAGATGGGAAGTTTATGAGCCCAGCAGTCAAACACTGCACCAGTAAATCCATAATGACCCCTGCAGTATCAGCAACTACAAATACTCATTAACTTAAAAAATGCAAGTCAGCCATTCATAGATTGTCCATTGGATTTATCACTTAATTAATATTTTATGAGGATTGTTTGTTAAGGATGAGAACCCAGATTGCTGGAATGGCCTTCTTTCCCTTTTGGTTGCAGGAGGGGATTCGTGGAGGATGTGAAATCTTTGATTAGCAAATCACCATCAGACTCAAGAGATTATAGTTAGTAAGTGATCCCCAGGGAATACAGTTGTACTTCAAGTATTTTGGGAATAAGACTGCAGATTAATACACACATAAGCCTTACAAAGGTATAAATACACAAAATGCAAAATTACAAATGCCCTACATGTTCCCCTGAATTTCCTAAACAAAAGTATGTTTAGAAAGTATTATGATAACTATAGGTCAGGAAAACAGTGCCATCCTCTTCCAGTTAACCCAGTTTGGCCATCCATTTGACAGGTATCACCAAGTTCCAACCATGTGCCAGCACTGCGGTAGAGGCTGGAAACTGAATGCAACAAAACAGCCAAGACAATGTGCTGCCTTTGGGAGCAATGGGAGAGCCAGTCATCAAGCAATCACAGACAGGCAGTGATCATTGTAGGAAAACAGCAGACAGCCTGAAAGATCAGAAAAGAGATCTCTGAGGAGTGACAGGAAAATATCACAAAGTCAGTGAGAGTTACTTGAGAGAAAGGCAGGGCTTCCCAGGAGAAGGAAATGACAGAGACAAGGGTCCACAGTGGGAAGAGCTTAATTCTAGGGACCAAGAGAATGCTTAGAGCACAGAGAAAGCTCTGGCAGTAGAGAAGTTAGGAGATGAGACTATGGCCTTCCAGATATTTTGTGGAGAGTCAACAAACACCCTCAGACAACTGCAAGTGATTTGCTTTGGTTGGGATCCTCTAGGAAGCAGGCACTAGACTGAAGTGTAAACAGTTTATTGTACTCTAATGATAAAGAGGAGAGAACAAGGGTAGACGGAAATACTTCTACCTGGATGTAGTTCTGACCACCAGGAAGATCTCCAGACAAAAGCACGGTTCTGAAAATATCTTTGCCAGCCCCAAGGCTGTGCAAAGAATCCTGGCAAGCTGCAGGTGTGCTTGAAGGCAGCTCCGCTGGAGATTGTCTGGGTCTGCATCTCTGGTAGCACACCCTCTTGAGGGGATTTTGAGCAGCACACCTACATGGCTAGCAACTCGCTTAAGAATTCTAAGCACAGAAGTAAAATCCAATGTACTTTTCATTTGCTGTATTTTTTTGATATATTGAAAATTCAAAAATAATGTAAGAAATAATATGGAGATACCATGTACTCTTTACCCATTTTCACCCAATGGTAACATCTTTCAAAACTGGAGCATAATATCACAACCAGGATACTGATATTAATACAATTCACCAATCTTACTCTGATTAATCCAGTTGTTCTGTACTTATTTGTGTGCACGTGTATATTTAGCTCTATGTAATTCTACCAAGTGTATTTTTGAGTATTTACCCCCAAAGACAAAATATAGAACATTCCATCATTACGAGGATCTTTACATCTTACACTTTTATAATCACACCACCTCCCATCCACCCATGCCCAATGTTGCCCCTAACCCCTGGAACTAACAAATCCATTCTTTATTAATAAAGTAGTGCCATTTAAAAAAATGTTATATACAGTCATAGAATATATAAGTTGTTAAAGCTGGAATTTTTCCACTCAGAGTGATTTCTTTGAGACCTATCCAAGATATTGCATGAATCAATAATTTGTTTCTTTTTCTTTCTTACATAGTATCCCATGGTATATGAGTACCATAGATTGTGTAACCACTCACCTATTCAAAAATATGTAGATTGTTTCCAGTTTGGGGCTATTACGAATATAACTAATATGTGCATTAATAGACATTCATTCATTTCATTTAATATAAATTTTCATTTCTCTGGTAGAAATGCCCAGAAATACAATGCAGGGTCATGAGATAGTTTGCATGGTAAGTACTACAGCGTTGCTATCTATACTCCAGAGAGATTTACCATTTCACACTCCCACCAGCAATGTATGAGAGATCAAACTTCTCCACATCCTCCCTAGCATGTGGTGGTGTCACTATTTTTATAGTCATTCTGATAGGGGTGTAGTGATACAGTATCATCACTTTTAATTGGCATTTCCTACTGGCTAATGATAAACATACTCTGATCTGCTTATTTACCATTATCTTCTTTGGGGAAATGTCTATTCATGACTTTTTTTTAATAAATTAATTTTTTATTGGTGTTCAACTTACCAACATACACAATAACACCCAGTGCTCTTCCTGTCAAGTGCCCCCCTCAGTGCCCGTCACCCATTCACCCCCACCACCCACCCTCCTCCCCTTCCACCATCCCTAGGTCGTTTCCCAGAGTTAGGAGTCTTTATGTTCTGTCTCCCTTTCTGATATTTCCCACACATTTCTTCTCCCTTCCCTTATATTCTCTTTCACTATTATTTATATTCCCCAAATGAATGAGAACATACACTGTTTGTCCTTCTCCGATTGACTTACTTCACTCAGCATAATACCCTCCAGTTCCATCCACGTTGAAGCAAATGGTGGGTATTTGTCATTTCTAATGGCTGAGGAATATTCCATTGTATACATAAACCACATCTTCTTTATCCATTCATCTTTCGATGGACACCAAGGCTCCTTCCACAGTTTGGCTATTGTGGACATTGCTGCTATAAACATCGGGGTGCAGGAGTCCTGGCGTTTCATTGCATCTGCATCTTTGGGGTAAATCCCCAGCAGTGCAATTGCTGGGTCGTAGGGCAGGTCTATTTTTAAGTCTTTGAGGAACCTCCACACAGTTTTCCAGAGTGGCTGCACCAGTTCACATTCCCACCAACAGTGCAGGAGGGTTCCCTTTTCTCCGCATCCTCTCCAACATTTGTGGTTTCCTGCCTTGTTAATTTGCCCCATTCTCACTGGTGTGAGGTGGCATCTCATTGTGGTTTTGATTTGTATTTCCCTGATGGCAAGTGATGTGGAGCATTTTCTCATGTGCATGTTGGCCATGTCTATGTCTTCCTCTGTGAGATTTCTCTTCATGTCTTTTGCCCATTTCATGATTAGATTGTTTGTTTCTTTGGTGTTGAGTTTAAGAAGTTCTTTATAGATCTTGGAAATTAGCCCTTTATCTGATACGTCATTTGCAAATATCTTCTCCCATTCTGTAGGTTGTCTTTTAGTTTTGTTGACTGTATCCTTTGCTGTGCAAAAGCTTCTTATCTTGATGAAGTCCCAATAGTTCATTTTTGCTTTTGTTTCTTTTGCCTTCGTGGAGGTATCTTGCAAGAAGTTACTGTGGCCAAGTTCAAAAATGGTGTTGCCTGTGTTCTCCTCTAGGATTTTGATGGAATCTTGTCTCACATTTAGATCTTTCATCCATTTTGAGTTTATCTTTGTGTATGGTGCAAGAGAGTGGTCTAGTTTCATTCTTCTGCATGTGGATGTCCAATTTTCCCAGCACAATTTATTGAAGAGACTGTCTTTCTTCCAATCTATAGTCTTTCCTCCTTTATCGAATATTAGTTGACCATAAAGTTCAGGGCCCATTTCTGGATTCTCTATTCTGTTCCATTGATCTATGTGTCAGTTTTTGTGCCAGTACCACACTGTCTTGATGACCACAGCTTTGTAGTACAACCTGAAATCTGGCATTGTGATGCCCCCAGATATGGTTTTCTTTTTTAAGATTCCCCTGGCTTTCGAGGTCTTTTCTGATTCTACACAAATCTTAAAATAATTTGTTCTAACTCTCTGAAGAAAGTCCATGGTATTTTGATAGGGATTGCATTAAACGTGTACATTGCCCTGGGTAACATTGACATTTTCACAATATTAATTCTGCCAATCCATGAGCATGGATTATTTTTCCATCTCTTTGTGTCTTCCTCAATTTCTTTCAGAAGTGTTCTATAGTTTTTAGAGTAGAGATCCTTTACCTCTTAGGTAAGGTTTATTCCTAGGTATCTCATGCTTTTGGGTGCAATTGTAAATGGGATTAACTCCTTCATTTCTCTTTCTTCAGTCTCATTGTTAGTGTATAGAAATGCCACTGATTTCTGGGCATTGATTTTGTATCCTGCCACGCTACCAAACTGCTGTTTGAGTTCTAGCAATCTTGGGGTGGAGGCTTTTGGGTTTTCTATGTAGAGTATCATGTCATCGAAGAAGAGGGAGAGTTTGACTTCTTCTTTGCCAATTTGAATGCCTTTAATGTCTTTTTGTTGCCTGATTGCTGAGGCTAGGACTTCCAGTATTATGTTGAATAGCAGTGGTGAGAGTGGACATCCCTGTCTTGTTCCTGATCTTAGGGGAAAGGCTCCCAGTGCTTCCCCATTGAGAATGATATTTGCTGTGGGCTTTTTGTAGATGGCTTTTAAGATGTCGAGGAAAGTTCCCTCTATCCCTAGACTCTGAAGAGTTTTGATCAGGAATGGATGCTGTATTTTGTCAAATGCTTTCTCTGCATCTAATGAGAGGATCATATGTTTCTTGGTTTTTCTCTTGCTGATATGATGAATCACATTGATTGTTTTACGAGTGTTGAACCAGCCTTGTGTCCCGGGGATAAATCCTACTTGGTCATGGTAAATAATTTTCTTAATGTACTGTTGGATCCTGTTGGCTAGTATCTTGTTGAGAATTTTTGCATTCATGTTCATCAGGGATATTGGTCTGTAATTCTCCTTTTTGGTGGGGTCTTTGTCTGGTTTTGGAATTAAGGTGATGCTGGCCTCATAGAACAAAATTGGAAGTACTCCATCTCTTTCTATCTTTCCAAACAGCTTTAGTAGAATAGGTATGGTTTCTTCTTTAAACGTTTGATAGAATTCCCCTGGGAAGCCATCTGGCCCTGGACTCTTGTGTCTTGGGAGGCTTTTGATGACTGCTTCAATTTCCTCCTTGGTTATGGCCTGTTCAGGTTTTCTATTTTTTCCTGTTCCAGTTTTGGTAGATTGTGGCTTTCCTGAAATGTGTCCATTTCTTCTAGATTGCCTAATTTATTGGCGTATAGCTGTTCATAATATGTTTTTAAAATCGTTTGTATTTCCTTGGTGTTAGTAGTGATCTCTCCTTTCTCATTCATGATTTTATTAATTTGAGTCTTCTCTCTCTTCTTTTT
Organism: Canis lupus dingo; assembly: GCF_003254725.2. Lineage (NCBI taxonomy): Eukaryota > Metazoa > Chordata > Mammalia > Carnivora > Canidae > Canis > Canis lupus. Next base: position 22,695,516 of record NC_064261.1, on the reverse strand, counting down.
AATAAGGCTGCCTAATGGTTTATCTATCTTTAATTCTGTCAAAGAACCAACTCTTGGTTTTGTTGATCTGTTCCCCAGTTCTTCTGGTCTCTATTTCATTGAGTTCTGCTTGAATCTTTATTAACTCTCTTCTTCTGCTGCGTGTAGGTTTTAGTTGCTGTTCTTTCTCCAGTTCCTTTAGGTGTAAGGTTAGTTTGTGTATTTGAGTCTTTCAATTTTTTGAGAGATACTGTATTGTGTTTTATTTCCCCCTTAGGACTGCTTTGCTGCATCCAAAGATTTTGAATGATTGTATCTTCATTCTCATTAGTTTTGATGAATCTTTTTATTTCTTCCTTAATTTCCTGGTTGATCCTTTCATCTTTTAGCAGGATGGTCCTTAACCTCCATGTGTTTGAAATCCTTCCAAACTTCTTCTTGTGATTTACTTCTAATTTCAAGGCATTATGGTCTGAGAATAAGCAGGGCACGATTCCAATCATTTGGTATCAGTTCAGACCAGATTTGTGACCCAGTAGGTGGTCTATTCTGGAGAGAGTTCCATGTGCACTTGAGAAGAATGTGTATTCAGTTGAGTTTGGATGTAAAGTTCTGTAGATATCTGTGAAATCCATCTGGTCCAGTGTATTATTTAAAGCTCTTGTTTCTTTGGAGATGTTGTGCTTAGAAGACCTAACAAGTGTAGAAAGCACTACGTTGAAGTCACTAAGTATGAGTGTATTATTATCTAAGTATGCCTTAACTTTGGTTATTAATTAATTGATATATTTGGCAGCTCTCACATTCGGGGCGTATATATTTATGATTGTTAAGTCCTCTTCTTGGATAGATCCTTTAAGTCTGATATAGTGTCCCTCTTCATCTCTCACTACAGTCTTCGGCGTAAATTTTAGTTTATCTGATATAAGGATGGCTACCCCTGCTTTCTTTTGAGGACCATTTGAATGGTACATGGTTCTCCAACCTTTTATTTTCAGGCTGTAGGTGTCCTTCTGTCTAAAATGAGTCTCTTGTAGACAGCGAATAGATGGGTCCTGCTTTTTTATCCAGTCTGAAACCCTGTGCCTTTTGATGGGTCATTAAGCCCATTCACGTTTAGAGTTACTATTGAAAGATACGAGTGTAGTGTCATCATGATACCTATTCATTCCGTGTTTTTGTGGATTGTTCCTTAGGACTTCTTCTTAAAGAGGAATTTTAAGAGTCCCCTTAAAATTTCTTGCAGAGCTTGTTTGGAGGTCACATATTCTTTCAGTTCCTACCCATCTTGGAAGCTCTTTATCTCTTCTTCTATTCTGAATGAGAGCTTTGCTGGATAAAGTATTCTTGGCTGCATGTTCTTCTCATTTAGCACCCTGAATATATCCTGCCAGCCCTTTCTGGCCTGCTAGGTCTCTGTGGAGAGGTCTGCTGTTAATCTAATATGTCTCCCCATAAAGGTTAGAGAGTTCTTGTCTCTTGCTGCTTTAAGGATCTTCTCTTTATCTTAGGAATTTGCAAGCTTCACTATTAAATGTCGAGGTGTTGAGTGGTTCTTATTAATTTTAGGGGGGGATCTCTCTATCACCTGGATCTGAATGCTTATTGCCCTTCCCAAGTTAGGGAAGTTCTCAGCTATGATTTGTTCAAATGCACTTCCTGATCCTCTGTCTCTTTCACTGTCTTCTGGAACACCAATTAAATGTAGATTTTTCCTTCTGAGTCTGTCATTTATTTCCCTTAACCTATCCTCATGATCTTTTAATTGTTTCTCTCTTTTTCCTCAGCTTCCTTCCTTGCCATCAACTTGTCTTCTATGTCACTCACTCGCTCTTGTACCTCGTTAACTCTCGTCATTAGGAACTCCAGTTTGGATTGCATTTGATTTCATTGATTTTTAATTTTGCACTGATTAGATTAAATTCTGTAGTCATGAAGTCTCTTGAATCCCTTATGCCTTTTTCTAGAGCCACCAGTAGGTTTATAATTGTGCTTCTGAATTGGATTTCTGACATCTAATTGTAATCCCAGTTTTGTAACTCTGTGGGAGAGAGTACTGTTTCTGATTCTTTTGTGGTGAGTTTTTCCTTCTAGTCATTTTGCTCAGTGCAGAGTGGCCAAAAACAAGTTGTCCTGGAAAACGGAGAAAAAGTCATTATATATGTCCAAGAAAAGGCACATGCTTAAAAAAATACGTAATAAAACTTTAAATTTACACTTTAGACTGATCTTTGGCACCGAGACACACTATAACAGTTAAAAGAGAATATCCCCCTCCCCCAAAAATCCTGGGGAAAAGGGAGAATTTTGATTTTAATCAGTACCATATTATAAGACTCAAATATCTAGTTTCCAACAAAAATCAGGAAACATTCATAGAAACAGAAAATTATGGCCCATTCAAAGGATAAATCAAGTGAACAGAAACATCATTGAGAGAGACTGGGTGGTAGTCTTCCTAGAAAATGACTTTTAAAAAACATTCTTAGAGATGCTGTAGAGACAGCAGAGGAAATGGACAAAGTCAAGAGAGCAATGTATAAACAAAATGGAAATGTTAATAAGGAGATATAAAACACAAAAAGCAACCAAAACTAAATTCTGGAGCTGAAGAGTACAACAATTTTAAATAAAAAATATACTAGAGTTATTGAAAAACAGACTTGAAGAGATAGAATAAAATATGGTTGAAGATATAATGATTTAGAAGGAAAAAACTTTGAGGAAAAGTGAACAGAGCTTAAGTGACCTGTGGACACCATCCAATGGAACAACTTATGGTTTGTAATTATGGGAGTTTCAAAGAAGATAAGAGAAAGGATCAGAGACATTATCTGAAGAAGTAATGGCCAAAAAATTCCAAAGCAGATGAAAGACATGAATATGTCTTAGAGGACAAGTATTGTATAATTCTACTTATGTAAGATATATAAAATAGTCACATTCAAAAGTAGAACAGGGAAGAAAGAGGGGAAGGTAATGTTTAATGGATACAGGGTTTCAATTGGGTAGTGAAAGTATTTTGGAAATACATAATGGTGATGGTTACACCAAAATGTTTATGTACTTAATGCCACTACTTAAATAGTAAATTTTATGTTTTGACTATTTTGCCACAATTAAAAAAAAAAGAGGAATAAAAGGACTGACACCAAGTATTGAGAAAGATAAGGAAAAACTAGGACTCTCATATACTGTTGGTGGGAATAAAAATTTGTATATTCAGTTTGGTAATAGTGTCACAGCTTGTTCAAAAGCCAAACATTTATCTATCATATGATCCTGTCATTCTAGTCATTGCTAGATATTTTCTTTTCCAAAGGAATGTAAATCATTACAAATACTTGTAAACAAGTGTTTATAGATTTGAAACATCCCCAAATTGGAAACACTCAAATGTCCATCATCAGATGATTAAATAAACTATATTAATGGAATACTACTTCACAATAAGAAGGAACTAACAATTGATATATGCTATAGTATTGATGAATCTCAAAACATGTAAAATAAGTAAAAGCAGCTCAGGAAAAATAAAAACAAAAACAAAAACAAAAATCAAACCACACACACTGTATGATTCCATTCACACAAAATGCCTGAAAATTCAGACTAGTATGTATGATAGAAAGTGGAGTGGTGGTTTCTTGAGGTTGGGGAGATGGAGGAGGACCAGGAGGGAGGAACTACAGAGGAGCATTTGTGAATGATAAACCTGATTAAAGAAATGAAATTGCATGCCTGCATAAAATTTGATTCCAGTTGGTTTAAAAGCTTGAATTAAAAAGCAAACCTTGTGAAACATTTACAAGAAAATCTGGGAAAAGTTGTTATGACTTTGAGGTAGGAAGCATTTTCTCCACAAGGCATTAAAAAACACAAACCATAAAAAAGAAGAAAGATATATTTAAACACTTTAAAAACAAAACAAAAAATCTCTGTTCACTAAGATTTTATGTTCATCATAAAAAAATGAAAAGACAAGCCACAAACTGTCAGAAAACATTTATAACACAAAAAACAAAAAATTAGAACCTAGAGTATATTAAGACCCAATTATTTTAAAGATTTATTTCTTTACTTGAGAGTGACAAAGAGAGAGGGAAAGAAAGAAGGGGGGGGAGAGAGAGAGAAAGAGAGTGAGAAGGAAGGGAGGAATGAAGGTAGGAAGGAAGGAAAGAAGGAAGGAAGGAAGGAAGGAAGGAAGGAAGGAAGGAAGGAAGGAAGGAAGAATTAAGGGTAGGAAGGAAGGAAGGGGCATAGAGAGAGTCTTAAGCCGACTCTGTGCTCAACACAGAGCCCAACACAAAGACCCAATTGTTTTAAAGAAAAATCCTAACAATCTAAAAAAAACAATAGACAAAAAGACATAAGTAAAGTATTTCCTAGAGGAAACATGAAAGATCAGGATATGTTTAAAAAGCCCTCAATCTTATTAGTAATCAAGATAATACAAATTAAAACAATCTGGTCATATTTAGCACCCATTAGATTGATGAATAGAAAATAAAGGAGAACACTAACTTCTGGTGAACATATGAAGCAAAAGTCACTATTATCTATTGCTGGTGGATGTTAGCACAATGCCTTTGGAAAACAATTGGCATTATCTTGGAAGGGTGAAGGTATGTACATGTTATTATCAAGCAATTCTATGCTAACTAGAAAACTTTTCCTCTTCAAAACATTTGACACACTTGCATTGAAGGTTAATTTTCCATTATGTTTCTTAAGTTTTGGCTTATCTGCCTTCCTCTGGCTTATCCATACTAGTATTTAGGATAAAGTAATGTCTGGTTAAGTTCCAGTTAGATATTTGGTTTTCTATAGTTTCTAGACATTCTGAAATAAGAGAAGTATAGAAAAAAAGGAACAGCTGTTTTCAGAACCCATGTTTACAAAAGACCCACCCACAGCAATGCTCTAGGCTCCCTTAGTATACAGCTCAGCCCTGGACCACCCAGGCAGAGTCACTGAGGTTCCTTGACAAGGAGCTTGTCTTTCAAGGAAGGAACTATGTTTCATTTTATGGTGTGGCTAAGCACAGCCAGTGGGGACACCACAGTGCTAATGGAGAGCAAGCACCCACAGTGTGTATACCACAGTAGTGATGAAGGGTGTAGATCCCCAGTGTGGACTCAGCAGTGCTGACAATGTGCATGGAGAGCCTTGAGTGGGTTAATACAGGCCAACCCAGCTATGAGTGTGCAAAAAGCAGGTGGGATCCTTTTCCGAAGGAAAATGCTTATTAAATGCTTATAGTGTGGCAGGATTGTGCTATATTCTTTGCATGTTTTTTTAATTTAATCCTCCAGATTAAGTATTCTTGTACTCAATTTATAGATAAGAATATTGAGGCAAAGTGAAATGAAGACAATTTCCTGATGCTTCTGAGCTGGATTTGTCTAATGCTAAAGCCTGTGGTTTTTCTGTTAAACCACATGAAACCATTTTAAAGCTGTTGGGGTATCTTTTGGATTTGGTCAACAGAGAACATATGGACAATTTTGTCAACAATAGCATTTGGCTTATTTTTTCTCTACAGAAAACCAGGTGGATAATGATCTTATTTTTTCATTCTATTTCCCTATAAGTGATAGTAGATAAGATTTAGTGAGAGAGGAAAAAAAAATAACTCCTTCCCCCCTACCCTGACCCACTTTGTTTTTCTGTGTTCTATGTGCCCTGGCATTAGAGGGGCTCTGATAGTCTGCATCCCTGGATGCAGTCTTCATAGGGACTGGCTCCCAGAGGCTAACTCAGGCTATGGGAAGGGGGAGGGCAGACAGAGCTGCCGATCAGCTTCCTAGAAATCAGGAAAGGCAGGTATTTGCCCCAAAATATGTGCTGCCTAGGAGTGTGGACCTTCTTGTATGGGTCTTATAAGCAGTGATATTTCCTTTGGATCCTCATGAGTTCTGCCTTTAGTAGAAACTAAGAATGAATCAGAAAGAAAGCATACTGGGCATTGGGAATGCCTAAGAGAGAAGGGAAGAGGCTGTGCCATGTGGTAGGCCGGCCTTGGAAAATGCAGAGGAAGCTGTGGGAGGAGGGGAGAAGGAGAAGGAGAAGGAGGAGAAGAAGGAGAAGGAGAAGGAGAAGGAGAAGGAGAAGGAGAAGGAGAAGGAGAAGGAGAAGGAGAAAGAAGGAGAAGGAGAAGGAGAAGGGGGGGAGAAGCTGTGGGTTAAGTGGGAGAGAGGTCACGGGGTCATGTGAGCATGCAGCAGGCATGGTCCTGATCTTGGATGATAGAACTGAAAGGCAATGCACTTTGCTTTAACGTAATATCTGTATATGGTTATATTTTTCTTCATACTTTTCTGTATTTCCCAAAGTAAAGTAATGAATATTCATTCATTTTACAATAAAAAACTGAAAGAAGATCATAACTGTTGTATGAAGGATAGAGTGAAATCTCTTAGCACATATACGATTCGTAATAAAGCAATGTGAATTTGCAACCACAGTATTGAAAGAGTGAGGTGGGAAATTCTGATGTGTGCTTAGCAAGCAAGGAAGGTCCTGTAAATGCCAGAGGGCCTCATTGTTAAAATGCAAATATAAAGTATATAAGATGTCTTTGGTAGCCTATTATCTTGGGAAGTTTTAGAAAGCAGACCCAGCATTGGAAACTATGATAACTTTTCTTAGGTCCAGGCTCTATGCAGAAGAGAGGTCGCAGCCAACCTGGACAAACCTGTGTCCCCAGACGTCTGAATACAAAACTGTAAGAAAATCATGATGTGATCTAAAGAAAAATAAGAGGCAGGGGAGAGGCTCTGTCTAGATTCACTATGTTTAGTGCCACTGAAACAAATGAGAATCATTTTTTCTTTGTGTTTTAAGTTTACATGTTCCTAAGAATCCTGATTCAGTTTAGTAGATGGAAAAAAGGCACTTGTCAATGTTCAACTGACATTGAATTCATTTTCTTCTCCCTCCACCTTGTTCAAATCTATGATCAGAAATAGTTTTTCCATGAGGTAAAGCACTAACACTTCTGCTATGCAGCCAGAATACACAGACATCCACTCAGCATCATCATTACAGCCTTACTTCCTTCCCAAGAATATTTTCAGCCTCAGGGTCTCCGTTGTAGTGTATGACTGCTGCTTTGGGAAGGAGCAGGTAATGTGTCCCGAAATGATGGGTCCTCCTGACTGGGGAGCAGAGATACTTAGGGATGAGGCAGTCACATGGCGATAACATTGAGCGCACTCCCTTTGAGTGGCGATTGGTCCTGTGCATTCTCTCAGCATGGATCTCTCTGCTTTTTCTCTACCATTCCTCCTGCCTCCTGAGCACAACACACTGTTACACCTGTCTCCTGCATTCTAACCAGCTGCTCTGTCCCTCAAATACACTTGCCCATCTGATCCTACTAATAGAATACATTTTATTTTTTCTTCAAAGCTCAGCTTGCAGGCAGCACCTCCTCCTGGCTCAGGTGCCCCTCTTGTCTGCTCATATAGCCCTGTGGTTCTTGTCTATTTGTTCTCTTCTGTCACCCTCACCTCACTGCACTATGACTATGTACCCTTATTGAATGAACTGAGTCTTTAGATGTCAAAATACTGTACTGATTCACATAACCTTGCCCACTGTTGTCAGGGTTCCTGATCTTCAATGCACATGGCTCAGTCAAAGCTAGCCATGAACTTCTGGAATGTGCTCTCATCAGGATTTTCTTGATCACAAATGGCAGCACCCAAGCTGAAGGCCTGGGCATGGATCTGGTTCTTCATCTCCCATTTCCTCTACATGCCACCAAGACTAAGAGGCACACTTCTATCCTGCCTCCAGACATCTCCAGAATCTGTGCCTCTCTCTACTCTGCTCACCACTCTGGTTCTGGCCACCTTCAACTCTCTCTCTGGATGAATGAGATAGCTGTTAATGCTGTCCCTGCCTCTCCCATTCCCTCCTCCACACCGGAGCCAGGACCAGCAGTTTACATCTCTGGACCCTCAGAGGCCCTTCCCTTCTGCTGCACATCTCTGTCTCTTGCACGAAAAGCAGCCAAGTGCTTCTGTTGGCAGGAGGTGAACACTACTCCTGGGGAACAGATGAGATACTCCATGGGAGTGAATGGGCCTTGTAGAGATGGCTCTGCAATGTGTGCCAGTGACCCCACACTATCCACATAGGCCACATAGCCAAAGACTTGAACTACAGCTTCTTAGAGTCTTGGCAGGATGCCTTATGACCTGGGAATATAGAAGGAAGGAGGCCCATGAAGCACTGCTTGGAGGTCATCCCCCACTCACCTTCCTGCCCCCAGCAGGCTATCATGGGATAGTTTCTTATGATCTCCCAGATTCCGATGCCCCATTCCCTCAGGATGTAGCTGCAGACTTAGCTGCAGCTAAAGGGGCTTCTCAATGGGGTATCTCCATTCACTCTCAGCCATCCACCCCTTCCATTACAGTGTAAAGAAGGACAGGGGAAGCTGGCACCCTTAGCCAGTAAACTTGCCTTGTGCTGTCCATGTCAGTAATTAACTGAATCTAAAAGCATTCTGTTGTACCTTCACCAGCTGAATCAGCCAGGCCTTGGACCTCATCTGTGTGCTTGACAGGTCTCTGTCATGGGGGAGTGGCCACTTCCCTTTATCCCAGCAGATGGATGTCCAAGCTTAGCTGACTGCAGGAAGGAGAGGGGCCTGGGGGCCCCACTCCAGGCACATTCTCTTATCTAGGCTGTGATAACAGCAATTGAGTCCAAAGCACAGTCTCTCCCTAAGTTCACAGGCAGGTAGAGTGGGGATGTATAGTAAGTAAAGCCCCTTCCCTGCTAAGACCAGAAATAGAAGGAAGAGGCCTAACTCCTTGTCAGAATGTTGAAGGTTGAGGATGGGCTGTTATGCTTTGGTGGGCACTGTTCTGATCATTGATTTTTTCCTCAGGTGAGTGCAAGCCTTGAGATCATGTGGGAATGCTTCAAGGTGGTCTTACATTTAACTGTTGGGTACTGTAACCTTAACCATACTTCACATGATACCTGTTGGGTTACTTCTACCATGCCTGATGGAGGGACATGAACTCTTGTAGGTGTGGAAGCATCTGGTAGAAATCTAACAGATTTCTGGGTATACATACCACTGTCCTTGTTAATGGGCAGCCCCTGGGATGGTGTTGTGACAAGATCCATAGGGCCAAGTAGTGCTGGCTGCTGGAGGTGGTCATGGGCCCCACTGCGGGTAGAGCCAGTACTGCTTCACTGAGCACTTGTGTATCATCATGGACAACCCGGGATTGATTGTTAGATCCTAAAGACAGTGATAACATATTAAGCCATTCACTTCTCAGCAAGGAAAGATGCATCCTCTGGATATATTTATAAAACACTGATGCCTTAGTCCTATGCCTAAAATGATTCAGTGGGTCTATGATATGGTCTAGATACCTGAATTTTAAAGCCCTCCCTCTCCAGATGACTCCACTGGTTGCCAAGGCTGATAAATATTGCCTCTAGAGTCACCAACTCATGGGGGTTGGGCAGTGTCAGTCCTCTGTCTCAGGTGCTTTGTTCTTTTGGGGGTCAGCTCCTTTTATCTTCCATCAATTCTAATCTGGCTCATCTTTTAAGACCCACTTCTAATATTTAAGAAATATTAGATTTCTTAAAGTTGTCCCACATCCCACTAATGCTATTTTCAGTGTTTGTTCTCTGTGTGTTTCATTTTTTTTTTGTATTTTTTTTATTGGAGTTCAATTTGCCAACATATAATATAACACCCAGTGCTCATCCTGTCAAGTGCCCCCTTCACTGCCCGTGTGTTTCATTTTGGATAGTTTCCATATATCTTCAAGTTTAGTAATTATTTTTCACTATATGTAAGTCATTCTTAGGGCTATCTAAGGCATTTTTCACCTCAGACACTGTGGTTTTCATCTCCAGAATTTTGTTTGTGCTTTTTTTATATATTTCCCGTATCACATCCACCATTTTAATATATAGAGGAATGACTATTTAAATATTTTTGTGTGTTGATTTTAATATTTTTGTTAGTTCTGACTTGGTTTTCTTGATTAATTACTGTCCTCATTACGAATTATGTTTTCTCATTTCTTTGTATGCCTTTTTTTTTTTTGAATGATAGACATTGTGAACTTTATCTTATTGGGTGCCAGATATTTTTTGTATTCCTATAAATATTTCTGAACATTGTTCTGGATTCAGTTATTTGGAAACATTTTATTCATTTCAGGTCTTAATTCTATAACTTGTTAGGTGCATCAGGAACAGTGCTACATCTTTCACTTATTATTCACCACTACTAAGGCATAACATTCCTGAATAGTCTATGCAATGATCCATAAATTGTAAACTTTTCCACTCCAGCTAGTGAGAATAAGCATAACTGCTATCTATATGCAAGCACTGGGTATTTTCTATTATTTTTCAGGTGTTTTTCCCTATCTGAGGTAGTTTGTATTTAAAAAGTTTTTTAAAGATTTTATTTATTTATTTGAGTATAGAGAAAAAAAGTTAGAGTGAGAGCAAGAGAGAGCATGAGTGGGGGAGAGGAAGAGGGAGAAGCAGGTTCTCCATGAGCAGGGAGCCATATGCAGGGCACAATCTCAGAACCCTGGGATTGTAACCTGAGCCAAGGCAAACCCTTAAATGACTGAGCCAACCAGGTGCCCCTATGAGGTAGTTTATTTACATGCAGGTGTTGATGAGTATTTTTATGACTATTTGAAGGGAATCCTCTGCAGGTCTATGAACTTCTTTCTATGAACATCCCTCTCTTTCATATACTATCATGCAAACTTCAGCTGCCTTGGTTCCTCTGGGCTCTCAGCTCTATTTTGTCAATTTAGGCAGACTATCAAGGTTTGCTTGGGTTCTCCTTCTCTGTCCTCCAGCCTGGAAAATCTTTCAAGCAGTGAATTGAGGGGTTCATAGAGCATACCTAGTTTGTTCCTCTCTCTCAATCTCTCAGGGATCTTTCATTGTCTGATGTTGAGGTTTTTAAAAATGTTTGATGCATTTTGTTTGTTGTTTCAGTTGGAAAGGTAAATCATGTCCCTCTTACTCCATCTTTGGCAGATATGGATGTCATAAAGGGTATCTCTGACAACATTCTTAGTTAACAAAAATGGTGTCAAAATGATATGGTTTCTGCATGCCAAGAAGTGAAGTTAAAGATTTATATTAATAAGTCATTTGATCTCCAAGATAGCTCTATAAGGCAGGCAAAACACAAGGTGACATTCTGGAGGAAGGGATGTCACTTACCTGGCTAAAGTGATAACCTAGAAAAATAAAGATGTGGCTTTAGCTGCGGGGAGTGGAGAACAGAAGGAGGGAGCAGAGGAAACAAGTTGGATAGATAATTCCCAGTATGCATAGTATTTAGTTCCAGAACACTAGTGTTTAGTGAGTCTGAATAAAGGATTCTGATACCACAGACCTTGGTAAGTTGTGTGCTGTTTCACAATGAGGCTTCATGGTACCTAACAGCAGAATAAAGGCTCTAATAAATGTATAGTAAGGAGAACTTCTTAACTTTATTTATTTTAATTAATTAATTGATGGAAATATTTTTGGGCATATAAAAACCTATACATAATTAATATATACATTTTATAAAGTTGGAGGTAACAACACACTCATGAAATTTTTTTATAAATTTTTTTATTGGTGTTCAATTGGCCAACATATAGAATAATACCCAATATTCATCCCATCAAGTGCCCCCCTCAGTGCCCATCACGAGTCACCCCCACCCCCCACCCAACTCCCTTTCTACCACCCCTAGTTCATTTCCCAGAGTTAGGAGTCTCTCATGTTCTGTCTCCCTTTCTGACATTTCCCACTCATTTTTTCTCCATTCCCCTTCATTCCCTTTCACCATTTTTTATATTCCCCAAATGAATGAGAGCATATAATGTTTGTCCTTCTCCAATTGACTTATTTCACTCAGCATAATACCCTCCAGTTCCATCCACGTCAAAGCAAATGGTGGGTTTTTGTCATTTCTAATGGCTGAGGAATATTCCATTGTATACATAAACCACATCTTCTTTATCCACTCATCTTTCGATGGACACCAAGGCTCCTTCCACAGTTTGGCTATTGTGGACATTGCTGCTAGAAACATCGGGGTGCAGGGGGCCCGGCATGCATCTGTATCTTGGGGTAAATCCCCAGCAGTGCAATCGCTGGGTCATAGGGCATCTCTATTTTTAACTTTCTAAGGAACCTCCACACAGTTTTCCAGAGTGGCTGCACCAGTTCACATTCCCACCAACAGTGCAAGAGGTTTCCCCTTTCTCCACATCCTCTCCAACATTTGTGGTTTCCTGCCTTCTTAATTTTCCCCATTCTCACTGGTGTGAGGTGGTATCACATTGTGGTTTTGATTTGTATTTCCCTGATTGCAAGTGATGCGGAGCATTTTCTCATGTGCGTGTTGGTCATGTCTATGTCTTCCTCTGTGAGATTTCTGTTCATGTCTTTTGCCTATTTCATGATTGGATTGTTTGTTTCTTTGGTGTTGAGTTTAAGAAGTTCTTTATAGATCTTGGAAACTAGCCCTTTATCTGATATGTCATTTGCAAATATCTTCTCCCATTCTGTAGGTTGTCTTTGAGTTTTGTTGACTGTATCCTTTGCTGTGCAAAAGCTTCTTATCTTGATGAAGTCCCAATAGTTCATTTTTGCTTTTGTTTCTCTTGCCTTCGTGGATGTATCTTGCAAGAAGTTACTGTGGCCAAGTTCAAAAAGGGTGTTGCCTGTGTTTTCCTCTAGGATTTTGATGGAATCTTGTCTTACATTTAGATCTTTCACCATTTTGAGTTTATCTTTGTGTATGGTGCAAGAGAATGGTCTAGTTTCATTCTTCTGCATGTGGATGTCCAATATTCCCAGCACCATTTATTGAAGAGACTGTCTTTTTTCCAGTGGATAGTCTTTCCTCCTTTGTCGAATATTAATTGACCATCAAGTTGAGGGTCCACTTCTGGGTTCTCTATTCTGTTCCATTGATCTATGTGTCTGTTTTTGTGCCAGTACCACACTGTCTTGTTGACCACAGCTTTGTAGTACAACCTGAAATCTGGCATTGTGATGCCCCCAGCTATGGTTTTCTTTTTTAAAGTTCCCCTGGCTATTCGGGGTCTTTTCTGATTCCACACAAATCTTAAGATGATTTGTTCCAACTCCCTGAAGAAAGTCCATGGTATTTTGATAGGGATTGCATTAAACAACATACTCATGAAATTATCACCACAATCTATGCCATAAAACTATCCATCACTGCCAAACTTTCTTTCTGTACCCTTATTTATTGTTGTTGTTGTTGTTGTTGTTATCATTATTACTACTACTACTATAAGGACTTTAAGCTAAGATCTACTCTTTACAAACTTTTAAGTACACAATATAGTATTATTAACTATAGACATTATACTGTATAGTAGGTTTTTAAGACTTATCTTGTATAACTGAGACTTTGTACCTTTTGGATAATGTTGCCCCATTTTCCCTCTACTTGGTTCCTGCCAATCTCCACTCCACATTCTGCTTCTAGAAGTTTGACTATTTTAGGTTCATCATATAAATGGTATCATGTAAAATTTATCCTTTTGTGCCTGGCTTATTTCACTTTATATAACATCCTCCAGATTCACTCATGTTACAAATGGAAACAGTTCCTTCTTTGTTAAGGCTGAATTATATTCCATTGCATGTATATACCATATTTTCTTTTTTCTTCCCCATATTTTCTTTATCTAGTCTCCCTTTGATGGACATTTAGATTGCTTTCATGTCTTGGCTATTATAAATAATGCTTCAATATCATGGAGATGCAAATATCCCTTCAAGATTCTGATGTCAGTTGCTTTGGATCTATATATACCTACAAGTGGGTTGCCAGATCATATGGTAGTTCTATTTTTAGTTTTTTTGAAGAAACTACATACTGTATTCCATAGTGTACATTCCCACTGACAGTGTACTAGGTTTCCATTTTCTTCACATTCTTATTGACATTTGCATCTTTTGTTTTCCTGAGAAAAGCCATCCTAATAGATGTGAGGTGATATCTCATTTTGGTTTTTATTTGAATTTCCCTAATGATTAGTGATGCTGAGCACCTTTTCATATATATATATGACCCATTTGTCTATCTTCTTTGGAAACAGTTCTATTCAGATTCTTTCCCCTTTTTATTAACCCTTTATCAGATAATATAGTTTGCAAATATTTTATCCTGTTCCATAGGTTGCCCTTTTATTTTATTGATTTTTTCTTTTGCTGTGCAGAAGTTTTCTGGTTTGATGTAATCTCACTTCTCTATTTTCTTTTTGTTGCTTGAGCTTTTGGTGTCAAGTCTAAAAAAATCATTGCCAAGGTCAATTCCCTATGTGTTCTTCTAGGAGTTTTAATATTTCACAGATCATATTTATGTCTTTAATCCATTTGACCTGATTTTGTGTATGATATGATGTAAAGATCCAATCTAATTCTTTTGCATCTGGGTACTCATTTTCCCAATACTATTTATTGAAACGATTATTCATTTCTCATTGTCTATTCTTAGCACTCTTCGTCAAATATTAGTTGAACACATATATGTAAGTTTACTTCTGGGCTCTATTCTGTTCTACTGGTCTATGAATCTGTATTTGATTACTGTAGCTCACTACAGTTGGATAGTTTGATTACTATAGCTTTGTAATTCATTGAAATTAGTAAATGTGATGCCTTTGGCTCTGTTTTCTTACTCAAAATTGCTTTGGCTATTTGGGGACTTTTGTAGTTCCAAACAAATTTTTAGGATTCTTTTAAATTTATTTTTTTGTTCTTTATTTTAATCAATTTTAGTTAACATATGCTACATTATTAGTTTCAGAGGTATTTTAGTGATTCATCAGTTGCATATAAAACCCAGTGCTTGTTACATCAAGTGCCCTCCTTAATGCCCATCATCTAATTACCCCTTCCCTCCTCCCCTCCCCTCCAACAACCCTCAGTTTGTTTCCTAGAGTTCAGCATCTCTTATGATTTGCCTGTCTCTCTATTTTCATCTTACTTTATTTTTCCTTCCCTTCCCTTCATTTTTCTTTCTTAAATTCCAAATAAGAGTGAAATCATGTATTTGTCTTTCTCTGACTGACTTATTTTGCTTAGTATAATACCCTCTAATTCCATCTGCATCATTGCAAATGGCAAGATTTCATTCTTTTTCATGGCTGAGTAATATCCTATTACATATATTCTATATATCTTCTTTATCCATTTATTTGTTGATGGACATCTGGATTCTTTTCATATTTTGGCTTTTGTGGACATTAATGCTATAAACATTGGGGTATATGTCCCCTTTCAAATCACTATCTGTGTATCCTTTGGATAAATACCTAGTTAGTGTGATCGCTGGGTCATAAGATAGCTCTATTTTTAACCTTTTTGGGAACCTTCATACTGTTTTTTAAAGTGGCTGCACCACTTGGCATTTCCATCAACAGGTAAGAGGTTCCCCTTTCTTGGCTTCCTCCCAAACATCTGTTGTTCCCAGAGTTGTTCATTTAGATTCTTTTTCTATTTATATAGAAAAATGGCATTGGAGTTTGATATGTATTACATTGAAGCTGCACATCACTTTAGATAGCATGAACATTTTAACAACATTAATTTTTCTAATACGTAATTGTAGGATGTTTTTCTATTTATTCACATCTGCCTTTATTTATTAGTATACGCACCTTTTATTACCTAGTTAAATTTAAGCCTAAGTTGTTGTTGTGTTGTTTTTTTTTAGTTTATTCCCAATTATTTTATTCTTTTTGGTATTGTAAATGGATTTTTTTCTTAAGTTCCTTTTGCATAATATGCTGGTTTATACAGAAATGCAACTGATTTTTGTATGTTGATTGTGTATCTTGCAACTTTGTTGAATTTATTTAATCAAACAATTTTGGTGGAGTTTAACTTTGTGTAATGTCAGCGCTCTAAAGAAATGCCCTTTTTAGAGCATTCCCTGGACTTAAAATCTATTTTGAGGCTAAATTTTGCATGATTTAGTGATGATTTGGTAGAGTGTGATGAGGAAGAGTGAGGAATATGCTATATCTCATATTACTTCTTGGATGTCTAAGAATATGATAGGACAATGACAGTGAGAGAGAAATTACTACTAGAAGAACTATTTTCACATTTACTCCTTCTTTAATAATAGCAGCTTTGAAGCTGCTTTATTATATTATATTATAGCTATATTATATTATAGCTGTTTGAAGTCACCTATGGAAGTATGGAGGGCAATCAGCTTGATTCACACCTGTTAATGGTGGGGAAAAAAAGGGGAGTGAGAGAAGAAAACACAGAAGAAATAGTTAAAGAGATAGGAAGAGAAGCAGAAGATGATTGAGTCACACCAACCAATGGAAAAGATCACCCTGAGCAGGGCAAGATAGCAGAGGAATAGGGGTCCTCAACTCACCTGGCCACACCAACTTATGTAGATAAATTTCAAACCATCCTGAAAACCTATGAATTCGGCCTGAGGTTTAAAGAGAGAAAAGCTGGAACACTACAGAGAGAAGGGTTTTAGCTTCTAACAAGGTAAGAAGGTGGGGAAAAAAATGAATCAAGTGGGGGAGGGGCACCATTAGGAGCCAGTCTAAAGCTGTGGAGCGGGAGCCTCTGCAAAGCCCAGCCCCGGAGAAGCAGGAACTTTAAAAAATCCACACCAGATTCTTCCCAGATGGAAAGGTGTTTAGCAGGGAAATTGGGCAGAATTGCAGGAGAGGCAGGGATGCCTCCAGTTTCCCAGAGTCATTAATAGAGGAAGTGTGCCTGGAGGAAAGAGGACCATACACCATGGGCCAATCTCAGTAAAGAGCTGGAGCATGCAGCCATTGGGGCATTGGGGAGAAACTGGTCGGTCAGGCGGGCAGTTCTGGATGGAGGGGTCTGCGCACTGCTGCCTTCAGGAGATACGCCCCAGGAGCACGATTCTAGGAGCACAGGCCCCGGATCCTAGGGCCCAAGGAGGCACAGGCCACGATCATGCACTCCCAGGGACAGGTGGAGGTGGGGAGGGTACTGGACAGTGAGGCCTCTCCTGTTGCCAGGCACCTCAAGCTGTGCAGAAACACACCTGCCCCAGGCCGGGAGCATCTAGGCCAGTGCAGACTGGGAGACTGCAGCAGTTACTGCTGGGAGCTGATTCCAGGGGTGGAGGACTGGCCACTGGCAGTGTTGTTGTCCTTCCTTGTTACACCATGTGCAGGGCCCCAAGGAAAAGAGGCCTCAGGGGATAAAGAGCTGTCACTAAGCCTGCCACCTGGTGGGGGGGGGGTAGCTCCTCCAGGTACACACACCTGAGAATCTGCACACCAGGCCCCTCCCCCAGAAGACCAGCTAGAAGAAAAGGGGAATAGCAAGTTCTTGACCAAAAAGCACTGGAAAGCTCCAGGGGAAGTTGAAGGATTTATAGTATATAAAATCCGGAGGAATCTTCTAGGGTGAAATATAATAAAGTCATGGTTGATGTTCTTGACTCAGACCACTCATACAGCCACTCTGCACTGAGTAAAATGACTGGAAAGAACTCACCACAAAAGAAAGAATCAGAAACAGTACTCTCTGTCACAGAGTTACAGATTTTGAATTACAATTTGATGTCAGAAAGCCAAGTCAGAAGCACAATTATAAAGATACTGGTGGCTCTGGAAAAAAGCATAAAGGAATCAAGGGACTTCAAGGCTGCAGAATTTAGATCTAATCAGGCTGAAATAAAAAATCAATTAAATGAGATGCATTCCAACTGGAGGTTCTAATGATAATGAGGTTAATGAGGTAGAAAAAAGAGTGAGTGACATAGAAGACAAGTTGATGGCAAGGAAAGAATCTGGGAAAAAAAGAAAAATAATTAAAGGACCATGGTTCCCCAAAGTTAAGGGAAATAAATGACAACCTCAGAAGGAAAAATCTACATACAATTGGGGTCCAGGGTGCACCAAGAGGGCCAGAGGGCCAGAAAGCATATTTGAACAAAGCATAATTGAGAACTTCCCTAATTTGGGGAGGGAAACCGGCATTCAGATCCAGGACATAGGGAGGTCCCCCCCAAAATCAATAAAAACCATTCAACAGCTCGACATTAATAGTGAAACTTGCATATTCCAAAGATAAAGAGAAAATCCTTAAAACAACAAGACATAAGAGATCTCTAACTTATATGGGGAGAAACATGAGATTAAAAGCAGACCTCGCAACAGAGACCTGGCAGGCCAGAAAGGGCTCACCAGATATATTCAGGGTCCTAAATGAGGGGGGACTCTGTAAAAGAAAGAGGAAGTCCAAAGAAATAATACACAAAAACAGGGACTGAATAGGTATTATGATGACACTAAATTCATTTCTTTCAATAGTAACTCTGAACGTGAATGGACTTAATGATTCCATCAAAAGACAAGATTTCAGACTGGATAAAAAAGCAAGACCCTTTATGCAAATTACAAATCTTCTAGCACCACATCTCCAAAGAAACAAGGGCTTTAAATGATACACTGGACCTGATGGATTTCACAGATATCTATAGAACTTCACATCCAAACGCAACTGAATACACCTTCTTCTCAAGGGCACATGGAACTTTCTTCAGAATAGACCACATACTGGGTCACAAATCAGGTCTCAACTGATACCAAAACATTGGAATTGTCCCCTGCCTATTCTCAGACCACAATGATTTGAAACTAGAACTCAATCACAAGAAGAAATTTGGAAGAAACTCAAACACGTGGAGACTAAAGAGCATCCTTCTGAAAGATGAATGAGCCAACCAGGAAATTACAGAAGAATTAAAAAGATTCATGGAAACTAATGAAAATGGAGATACAACCATTCAAAATCTTTTGGATACAGCAAAAGCAGTACTAAGAGGGAAATACATCACAATACAAACATCCCTCAAAAAATTGGAAAAAACTCAAATACACAAGCTAACCTCCAACCTAAATGACTGGTAAAGTAAAGCAAATACAACTTACACCAAGCAGAAGATTAGAGTTAATAAGGATTCAAGCATAACTCAATGAAATACAGACCAGAAAAACTGTAGAACAGATTAACAAACTAGGAGTTGGTTCTCTGAAAGAATTAATGAGACAGATAAATCATTAGCCACCCTTATTAAAGAAAAAAGACTCAAATTAATAAAATCATGAATGAAAAAGGAGAGATCACAACCAATACCAAGAAAATACAAATGATTTAAAAAACATATTATGAGCAGCTATACACCAATAAATTAGGCAATCTAGAAGAAATGGACGCATTTCTGGAAAAGCACGTTTCCAAAACTGAAACAGAAGAAATAAAAAACCTGAACAGGCCAGTAACCAGGGAGGAAATGGAAGCAGTCATCAAAAACCTCCTAAGACACAAGAGTCCAGTGCCAGATGGCTTCCCAGGGGATTTCTATCAAACGTTTAAAGAAGAAACAATACTTATTCTACTAAAGCTGTTCCAAAATATGGAAAGGTATGGAGTACTTCCAAACTCGTTTTTTGAGGCCAGCATCACCTTAATTCCAAAACCAAAGATCCTACCAAATAGAATTATAGATCAATATGCCTGATGAACACAAAAAAATTCTCAACAAGATACTAGTCAATAGGATCCAACAGTATATTAAGAAGGTTATTCATCATGAGCAAGGTGGGATGGGATGCAAGGTTGTTTCAACACACGTAAAGCTATCAACGTGATAGATCATATCAACCAGAGAAAAAACAAGAACCATATGATCCTGTCAATAGATGCAGAGAAAGCATTTGACAAAATACAGCATCCATTCCTGATCAAAACTCTTCAGAGTGTAGGGATAGAGGAAACATTCCTCACCATCTTAAAAGCCATCAATGAAAAAGCCCACAGCAAATATCATTTTCAATGGGGGAAACACTAGAAGTCTTTCCCCTAAAGTCAGGAACACAACAGGGATGTCCACTCTCACCACTACTATTCAACACGTCCTAGAAGTCCTAGCCTCAGCAATCAGACAACAAAAAGAAATAAAAGGCATTCAAATTGGCAAAGAAGAAGTCAAACTCTCCCTCTTCAACGATGACATGATACTCTATATAGAAAACCCACTCAACCCCAAGATTGCTTGAACTCATACAGCAATTTGGCAGTGTGGCAGGATACAAAATCAATGCCCAGAAGTCAGTGGCATTTCTATACACTAACAATGAGACTGAAGAAAGAGAAATTAAGGAGTCAATTCCATTTACAATTGCACCCAAAAGCGTAAGATGCCTAGGAACAAACCTAAGCAAAGAGGTAAAGGATCTATACCCTAAAAACAACAGAACACTTCTGAAACAAATTGAAGAAGACACAAAGAGATTGAAAAATATTCCATGTCCATGGATCAGAAGAAGTAATATTCTGAAAATGTCTATGCTATCCAGGGCTATTTACATGTTCAATGCAATCCTATCGAAATACCATGGACTTTCTTCAGAGAGTTGGAACAAATCGTCTTAAGATTTGTGTGGAATCAGAAAAGATCCCAAATAGTAAGGGGAATATTGAAAAAGAAAACCAGAGCTTGGGACATCACAATGCTAGATATCAAGTTGTACTATAAAGCTGTGATCATCAAGACCGTATCATACTGGCATAAACACAGACACATAGATCAATGGAACAGAATAGAGATCAGGAAATGGGCCCTCATCTTTATGGTCAACTAATATTTGACAATGCATGAAAGACTATCTACTGGAAAAAGGACAGTCTCTTCAATAAATGGTGCCGGGAAAATTGGCCAGCCACGTGCAGAAGAATGAAACTAGACCATTCTCTTGCACCATACACAAAGATAAACTCAAAATGAATGAAAGATCTAAATGTAAGACAAGAATCCATCAAAATACTAGAGGAGAACAGGAGAACATCCTTTTTGAACTGGCCACAGCAACTTTTTTCAGGATACATCTATGAAGACAAGGGAAACAAAAGCAAAAATGAACTTTGGGACTTCATCGGTTGAAGAAGCTTCTGAACAGCAAAGAAACTGTCAACAAAACTAAAAGACAACCTACAGAATGGGAGAAGATATTTGCCAATGACCTATAGGATAAAGGGCTAGTATCCAAGATCTACAAAGAACTTATTAAACTGAACAGCAAAGAAACAAAAAATCCAATCATGAAATGGGCAAAAGACATGAACAGAAGTCTCACAGAGGAAGACAATGACATGGCCAACAAGTCCATGAGAAAATGCTCCACATCCCTTGCCATCAGGGAAATACAAATCAAAACCACAATGAGATACCACCTCACACCAGTGAGAATGAGGAACATTATCAGGACAGGAAACAACAACTGTTGGAGAGGATGTGGAAAAAGGGGAACCCTCTTGCACTGCTGGTGGCAATGTGAACTGGTGCAGCCACTCTGGAAAACTCTGTTGAGATTCCTCAAGGAATTAAAAATAGAGCTACCCTATGACCCAGTAATTGCACTACTGGGGATTTACTCCAAAGATCAGTTGCAGTGAAAACCTGAGATAACTGCACCCCAACGTTTATAGCAGCAATGTGTACAATAGCCAAACTGTGGAAGGAACCTTTTTGTTATTGAAAGATGAATGGTTAAAGATGTGGTATATATATATATATACACACATATGTATATATACACGTATGTGCAGACACATACGTGTATATATACATACATTGGAATACTACTCAGCCATTAGAAATGAGTAATGAATACCCACCATTTGCTTCAACATGGATAGAACTCGCGGGTATTATGAAGTAAGTCAATTGGAGGACAAACATTATATGGTTTCATTTATTTAGGGAATATAAAAAATAGTGAAAGGGAATAAAAGGGAAAGGAGAGAAAATGAGAGGGAAAAATCAGAGAGCGTGACGAACTTGAGAGACTCCTAACTCTGGGAAATGAATAAGGAGTAGTGGAAGGGGAGGTGGGCAGGGGGATGGGGTGACTGCATGATGAACACTGAGGAGGGCATTTGACGGGATGAGCACTGGGTATTACACTATATGTTGGCAATTCGAATTCCAATAAAAAATATACAAAAAAAAAGGAAAAGATCCCCTTAAGGCAAAGGGAATTATTAGTTGTGGCAGGCAGATTAATGGCCCTCAAAGACATCCACATTCCAATCTCCAGGGCCTGCAAATGTGTTACCTTACATGGCAAAGGGGAATTCGCAGATATAATTAATTTAGGGGCTTTGACATGAGGAGATAATGTGCTGACTTACTCAGGTAGATCCAGTATAATTACAGGTGTCCTTAATCATTGGAGAGGCAGACAGATGAGGAGATCAAAATGATGCAATATGAGGAACTTTTGAGCACCTTACTCCCCTTTTGTTGGATCTGATAATGAAAGGGAGCAGGAGCCATAGAATGCAAGTAGTCTCTAGAAGCTAAAAGAAACAAAGAAATTAATTCTTAGAAATTAATTCTCTCATAGTACTTCCATAAGGAAAAAACTCTAGTGACACCTTGATTTTATCCTGGTGAGACCCATGGCAGATTTCTGAACCCAAGAACTGTGAGATAGTAAATTTATGTTTTAAGCCACTAAGTTGTCATCCTTTGTAACAGCAGCAATAGGTATTCAATACACTAGCAGTCTCCAATAATAAAAAGACTGAAAAAACACTCCTTGCATTTGTAACATTAAGAGATAATTGGTGACTTTAATTAGAGGAGTGTCACTAAACTGTTGGGGAAAGAAGCCAGGTTTGGGGAACCATAATAGGATCAGGAAATAGAAACATAGGTGTTTGGATTAGAGAAGAGGGAGGACATTGAATGTGGAGCAGTCGTTAGTAAGGAGTCCAGATCAAGGGGGCAGACTTTGCAGAGCTGGAGACATTTCAGTATATTTAAAGAAAAATGACAAAAGTAGTGTCATTCTTACGTGCTTTGTGAATTTACTATGCGAATCTGGAGTAAAAGAATCCTGCAGTACAGAATCAAATGTTCGGAACTGAAATATCTCCATTAAAATAGAGAGAATGAGAAAAGTGGAATATCTGAAATCATCCTTCTGGAAGAGCTGCTGAACATAGATTCCTCAGGGGTGCCTGTCCTGACTCCGTAGCCTACTCGGGACCTTTCCTCTATGTTCTGGATTTACCTTTATCACTGCATTTGCTTCATTGCTGTAGAATTAATGACCTGCTTGTGTTTATGGCTTCCCCACTGGCCTGTGCATCCTGGAGGATGGGGCTGTGCAGCAGTCACTGGTATGTTCTGGCCAACACGATACCTGGCATGCTGTACAAGGTTTTTATGTATTTGGTACATCAGCAACTGAATGGATAAGTGCCCATCATTTTGCCTCTTTTAGCATCCTCCTGCTCTTCTCTGCCAGCCCTGAGCTTGCCTGTCTTCCCAGCCTTGTTCACATCTCTCTTGCTTAAAATCCTTTTGGGTAAAGCCCACATCGTGACTTCAGGTAGGCAAAGACTTATGTGCTAATGGTCAGGTTTCCACATGGGTATGGCTGAATGCATGCTCATCTCCACAGCTAACACTAGTGGGTGCAGTGATCCTGGGCTCTGCAGTCTGGGGTGGTGGAAGGAGCATGGGGCCTGAGGCCACTGAACCCTCTTAGAACTGCAGCTCTGCCTTTGATCAGGTGCATGGATTACATAACTATTAGGAACCTCCTCTTCCTCAGCAGATGGGATGCTTCAGTTGGGGTCTGGGGACTGTAAAGATTAGAAATAATATATGTAAAGATATTCCAAGATTTTATCTGACACTCAGTAGGTACTCAATAAATTAGGAATTTCTGTTATGTATAGATGGGATGTCCATTAATTTAAGACCTTAATGGTCACAGAGTTGCACTCAGATCCTGCCACTCATAGTCTATGTAACCTTAATAATCTTAAGTATTCACTTAATCTCACTGTGCCTCAGTTTCCTGAAATGAAAGCAAGTATAACAAAATCTCCCTTGTGGTGTATGTAATTTGTGAATTTATTATGCAATTCTGGAGTAAAAAAGAGCTCTGCGATATTGCAGAGAATCTGGCTCAGGATAATTCCTTTCTCTTTTCCTTTTCTGTGTTCTGAGACAGTCTGACAGACATCTTTGTTCTTTAGAAGCCTGTCATCAACACAGCAGACATGCACATGGAAGTCACTTCCTCAGTGCATGTTGATGTGAAAGGTGCCTTCTGGTTCATCTGGGACATGCTCAACCATGGCCTATGTGGCACAGATGTATCTTGGGGTCTTACTGTGTTTAGCAAGTTAATTGTTCATTAAGAGGAAGGGACATTCACAGAACTGAACTGACACCCTGATAAAATACCAAATGACTTTCAGTGATTTATGGGCACAGACACAGCTCCTTGCTGGCTCATGTCAGAATGGGCTGGAGTGATAAGCACACACTTATCTCTGGGTCTTGATGAATGACAAGGAAACCTTGTACCATAAAGGCAACAAAGCCACCCTGTGGGAAGAGGACTGTCACTGAGTGCATTACAAAAGCCCAATCAGCCTCCTTGTGGGAGGACAATTAATGGAATTAAAAGTTAGAATTGTAATTATCATACAAATTAGAAGGAAATTAATCAGCTCATATTTTATGACTTGTCTTGGTGTGGAGCATTGCCAGTTAGGTTTTATGGCAAATCTTTGATTAATTGAGACACAGCATGAAAGTATAAAATCCAGACTCAAGCTGCATGTTAATATCCCCCTTTCCTCCTGTGCTGCCCCAAGGTTAGATATTGGGTAAAGGAGAGATTATATTTGAAGTAGCACACCCATGCATGCAGATGCAGGCTTACATTATGGCTTTCTGCAAACTGTGTGCCTTTTCACACTTCCTCAATGTGGACAAGAATCTTTTGCCCCACTTTCTCTTTTTCCTTTTTTATTTGTAATTTTTTAATGCTTTTGTGAAATTTTATGATTTTTTTATTTTTTATTTTTTTATATTTTTAAATTTTTATTTATTTATGATAGTCACACAGAGAGAGAGAGAGAGAGAGAGAGAGGCAGAGACACAGGCAGAGGGAGAAGCAGGCTCCATGCCCCGGGAGCCCGACGTGGGATTCGATCCCGGGTCTCCAGGATCACGCCCTGGGCCAAAGGCAGGCGCCAAACCGCTGCGCCACCCAAGTATCCCTATTTTTTTTAAATTTAAATTCAATCTGCCAACGTAGAGTATAACACTCAGTGCTCATCCTGTCAAATGCCCTCCTCAGTGCCCATCACCCAGCTACTCCATCTCCACACCCACCTCCCCTTTCACAACCCTTTGTTTGTTTCCCAAAGTTAGGAGTCTCTCATGGTTTATCTCCATCTCTAATTTTTCCCACTCAGTTCGCCTCCTTTTCCTTATAATCCCTTTCACTATTTTTTATATTTCACGTATGAGTGAAACCGTATGATGATTGTCCTTCAGAGAAGCACTATTATCAGAGAAGCACTTTATCTTTTTCATGTGGAGATCTTCAACTTCTGTTTTCTGCCTACCAACCTTTGGTTGGGATACTCCTGATCACAGAATCACCTGACCCTGGGCAGACCCCAGGACCAAGGGTCACTGCAGAGTCATTGGTCAGAACTCTGTATCCATGTGTCCATCCTTCCAGACCTTCCCAGGGCCCTGGATTAAATTAAACTTTGGTAACTGAAGAATGCTTTTCACAAGGGAAGCTCACTGAGTCTATGGCTTCATGTCTGTCAGGTTGGGTCCGGCAAGTCAGAGTGAAAGGCTTCAGAAAGAGAAATGGACAGCTGACCAGAGCTGTCTGGGACACAGCACACAGTGAAACTTGTCACTGTTGTTCCATACACATAGAGAAGTTATGAGTTTGCAGTGACTGTTTCAGGGAGGGACTTGGGGAGAATGCAGATGGGAAGACAGTCTGTATGAGGCGAAGAGTGAGTCTCAGATAGGAGACATCACTGACTGGACATCTGATAAACATGTCAACTGTACTGTGTCTACCTCTGAGCTACTGATCTGCCCTGTACCCCTCACATCACCCCAAAACTTATCCCTTTCACGTTCTTCTCCATTTTGGCAAATAGAATTTCAATCCTCCTATACACTCAATAAAAATTGGAGCAATCTAATCTTTCCACAAATCTTGTAGGTCCTACAATAAAAATAAATGCAAGAAGTAACCACTTCTTACCACTCCCTTCAGACACACTACTCCACCCACTGCTATCTGTCACCTGGGTCACTTGGGCTATTGTAGGGACTTCCTCCAAGTCCTGCTTCTATCCTTATATATTTTGATTGATTCTCACTATATCTGCCAGAATAAACCTGTTAAAATGTAAATCAAATCATGTCACCAAACTGTTTATAATCCCCTGAGGCTTGGGTCACATTTAGGATAAAAGTCAAAGTCTTCATGGTGATCTGCAAGGCAATGTGATCTGGCCCCTTTGACCTCTCTGACTTCATGACCCATATCCTCCCCTACTCACTTTACCCAGGCTTGTGCCCTTCGCTCTTGCCGTGCTCTCTGTCAGGAATGTTTTTCCCTCTGGCAGCCATATGATCCAGCTCTCTTTCTTCATTTAAGCCTCAATTGGAATGCTTCCTTCCCAGGGAAACCTTCTTAACCTCTCTGTCCAACCCAAGAGTCTCCCTGCTTCATGCTCACTGCAGCCCATTGCACATGGGTGTCCTGATAAATGTTCAATAGCTGGCTCAGGGTTGGGAGAATGGGAGCACAAGTTTGTAGTGCCTGTTGACTTCAGCGAGGTGAATGCTTTTGTCATGACCAATTTTAAGCCCCAGAGTAATGACAATTGCCTTGTAAAATTCCTGAAAATAAAACTGGCTTTCACAAGCTTATATAGGTAGTTTCAGTGTACTCTGCTTATCATCCTTTTTTTTTCCCATTTTTTTCCTTAGTACCAATTCTTGACATACTATGTATTTTACTCATACATATTATGTTAGCTATTACTCCTATTAGAAGATACTTTTCATGGGGGCAGTAATTTTTTAACTATTCATTGTTGTTTTCCCGAGCTTCTAGTATAACACCCACATGGTAGATACTCAATAAAATTTTACTGAATGACAGTATTAACTGAAGAATGAGTACCTAGTACTCATTAGACACTGATAAATTTGGGGATACATAAATGAATAAGACTAGATCTTTGACTTCTGTCTAGTGGTGAAGACAAGCTTCTGTAATATAATGAAATTGGGACTAAAATAGAGGTTGTTCCTTGTAGAAGTAAGAATATAGAACAATCATTGAGATTAGTCTCAAATATGACTTGATTGATTCTGATGTGAATGGGGGTGTGATCTATAACTATTAATAGTGTTTGACAAAGAGTCCTTGGAATGTTTAACTTCTAATATCCTTTCTCTTCATTAAATTCCAGATATATGCTCAAGACACTCTGATGCTTTAGGAAATTGTCAAGTGCTTCTCAAACCTTATACAAGGTTCTAGCTAGATGGAAGCACATAGCTTATTAGGTCAAGGCCCACATTGTCCAGTTTTACCACCCAGCCAAACCTAGAGCCAGACTTAATTTTAAAAAGCCATAATGCTCCAGAATGATGTAAAGTGAGGGCAAGTTACGTATGCCTGCCTGGGAATATCCTGCAGTCCTCTACTTGTGTGGTGTCATGGGTGGCAAAGACTTTAGGGCAGGTCATATCTACTTGCATGTTTTTTAAAACAGTGATCTTATTTACTAGCAAATGTTGCAAAAGAACATGACTCCATTAGGTCAGTTTCTTCATTTTGAAGAAACATGAGGAGGGAATGAAGAGAAAGGTGATTCTTTTCCTTCCCTTTATGGATCGTTAGCGATTTAACATGCAATTTATCACAATGACAGATGTGTTTTAAAATATGGCAGGATGGGGATCCCTGGGTGGCGCAGCGGTTTGGCGCCTGCCTTTGGCCCAGGGCGCGATCCTGGAGACCCGGGATCGAATCCCACGTCGGGCTCCCGGTGCATGGAGCCTGCTTCTCCCTCTGCCTGTGTCTCTGCCTCTCTCTCTCTCTGTGACTATCATAAATAAATAAAATTTGAAAAAAAATATTTAAAAAAATAAAATAAAATAAAATATGGCAGGATGAAGGAAATGAACATTTATGGGCAATGCTAAGTTACTTTGTTAGACACTAGACACGCATATATAGACCAAGAGTTTTGTTGACAAATTCCTGAAATCCATTAATATGTTCATAACCGATGTGGTAATTTGGAACAGAGCATAGCAATTCTGTGGGTGAGAGTTTCTTGGTGTTTATTCTTCGTGCTGTGTGCACCAAATACCTTCTATTTGTCCCTCCATATGCATTCTCCTCCAAGACAGTTTTCCCATTTCCAAACTTCTGGTTGGGTTGGGCCAATGTGAAGCCCAAGGGGGAAGATCAGAGGGAGGAAAGAGAGAAAGCCAAGGTATTTATTCTGGCTCCCTCTTGCAGAGATACTGATACACCTGCCTACCATGGGTCAGAGCTGCTTTAGGTGGCACACTCTATAATGTGGAAAGTATCTCTGACTGCTTGATGGTTGTCTTAACACATTTTGTGGGGATTTCCTCAAGACAAGGATGGATGTGGCCTCCTTCAGAGGAGTATGGCATTTTCTGTTTCCAAATTGTGAGCACCATGGGTAGGGACCACCTCAGACCAGCTGTGTATCCTGAGGTTCCTTGGTGGGCAAGACAGATTATGTCTTTGCAAAGTATAAATATATGTGAAGATCAGAACGTCTCAGGGGCTTTTAATTTTGTTTTTCCATATTTTCTTTGACTTTTTCTGCTCTGCTTCCTCAAGACAGTTTTCTGTACATATCCCAGGGGTTTGAGGAAGCAGGGCCTGGGAATAATTTGTCTTGGAGTTACCATGAAGGTGAAGCCAGGAGACTTAAAACTACACCTATGACAGTTTCTAACTTGAATGGGTCATGGGCCATATCTCCTAAAAAAAACTTCTGCTTTTAAAAACACCTCCTTTCTCCTTTATCAAGAAGATCTGCAGAAGAACCTCCTTCCCCTTGGGGTAGGGGAGTTTCAAAAAGCAGAGGGCACAAAGCATTCCAGAACAATGATCTCATCTTGGTAATGATGATTTCAGGTTTATTTGGGTTAAAAGTATTAAAAAAAATAAAAAAAAAAAAAATAAATAAATAAATAAATAAATAAATAAATAAATAAATAAATAAAAGTATTTGAAGATCCAGGGATACTTGGGTTAAAAGTATTTGGCATATGGGACACCTGGTTGGCTCAGCAGTTGAGCACCTGACTTTGGCTCAGGGCATGATTCTGAAGTCCTGGGATTGAGTCCCACATCAGACTCCCTGCATGGAGCCTGTTTCTCTCTCTGCCTGTGTCTCTGCTTCTCTCTCTCTCTCTCATGAATAAATAAATAAAATCTTTAAAAAAATTTTAAAAAGTATTTGGTATAGATAAAAATAACAATGGAATAACATCTTAATCTATAAATTAGAAAATGTTAAAAAGATAATTCATTCCAGTGTGACAAGACAGTCACTGTCACTTATTAGCATGGAGTGGAACACATTTGGAATGAATTTGACAACATGAATACAAGCTAGAAGATAATTATACCTTTGGGTCTGCAATTTAACTCCTAGGAAATTATCTTAAGTAAAATCTAAAATGGTGAAAAAAAGCACTATGCATAAAGATTTATTTATTCAGTAAATATTTATGGGAGCTACCATGTAGCAGATATCTTTTTAAGTATTTGGAATTCAGTAGTGAATTAAGAACAAAAATGACCTGTGCGTAGAAGTACCCCTTCAAGTCAGGGATGAGAGTCATTTGATCAAAAACAAAAACAAAAACAAAAACAAGGAATTAGAAGATAATGTATCATTAAAATGTTCTTAATATTGTCCATTTATGGCAAAAATGAAGTAACTGGACAGTAGCTTATTTTTCACAGTGGTCACAACAAAACACACCAGACAAAATACAAAAGCAACTGCCTAAGAACTCATAACAGCAAGGGAAGGGAGTCACAGCTCCCAACATGAAAGATGACTGAAAAGTATGGTTGTGAGTTTCATGTTTGTTTAGTTTGGTTTTCCTCTTTTAAGTGTCAGTGACTCAAAGACAGGTCAAAATAGGAAACTATATGGCAAGCAGGTTTGGCAAAACTGTAAGAGTGGTCTGTCCCTCAGGACAGAGGATAAGGAAAAAAGTCCCCATGAACCAGGAGTGTGGAAAGAAGCCTCATAGTTTTTCTCTTTTCCCTGGTTTTCTTTTTTTTTTTTTTTCTTTCCTGGCTCTGCCCCAAGACCTCTCCCAGTCATTCTATCATGGGTTTGGCAGAGCAACTAAGACCCCAAGAGGAAGAACATCTTGCTGAAAGAGGAACTGAGAAAAGCATTTCATGAGGAGTGTGTGGGGGTATCCCTGGTATATATTTTCTCTCTTTTTTTCACTCTACCCAAAAGCAGTCACTGTAATGTATAACAGCACAAATGGGTTAAAACTCTGAAGGAACTCTGTCTTCCTGGCTATAGGAACCAGGAAAAGGAGCCCCTAGGGTAGAGAGTATAGGAAAAAATTTGAGAGGGGGCATTGGAGATCATTAGTCTCTGTGTGAACTGCCCCTAAACTGAACCTGTGCAGAGCACATCCAGATAATTCCAGCAAAGGCTTTCAGAACTGAAGTTCCATAGAAAACAAATCCTAGTCCCAATCCAAATCTTGATGGTGCATGTGAGGGATGGAGTAAGCAGCACAGCAATGGCTGTGAGAAATGAGCTTAGGTTGGAATTACCACTCACAGAGGGTAAAATTTGCAATGCACATGCAATTCGGTTGACTGCTGACTTAACAGAAAATCAATGTTCTTCAGAGAATTTCAACATGATGCATGATATTTAAAATTTTAAGAAAACAACACAAATTTTCAAGTGAAAAATAAAATCAAAAGGGCAGCCTTGGGATGACCCAGATATTGGAATTGTCAGATAGACTTTAAAGCCGCCATTCTAACAGTGATCCAGGTGGTAAAGTGAATATTTTTGAAACAGATGGAGATATGAGAATGTTCAGTGGAGAAATAGAAATTATAAAAACAGAAGCAAATCTGAATTTTAAGACTATGAAATGCAATATCTGAAATTTATGAAATTGCTAGGTTGACTCAAAACAAAGTTGATAAAAGAATCAGTGGACTTGAAGACAGAGGAATAAAAATGACTCCATCTGAAGGACATAAGTTAAAGAGATTGAAATTAAAATGAATAGAGCCTTAGATGCCTTCAGGACAATGTGAGAAGGTCAGGCATTTTGTCATTGAAATCTCTAAGATTAATGAAAAAAGAGTGCAATACTAAAAACCATGATGATATAATGGATGAAAACTTCCTAAATTTGATGAAAAAGAAAAACTTATAAATTCAAGAATCTCAGTAAAATCTAAATAGGTTAAATGCAAAAAACTACCATTCCCATGAAAAAGAAAGAAGTAGGACCTCTATCACACACCATATACAAAATTAACTCAAAATGCATCATAGACAAGTGTAAAAGTCAAAAATATAAGATTCTCAGAAGAAAACATGGATGTATTTATTGTAACCTTGGATTAAGCAGTAGTTTATTAATCTACTAGTAACAGAAGGACAAGCAACAGGAGAAAAAATTGATAAACTGGATATCATTAAAATAAAAGCCTTTTGTGCTTCAGAACACAGCATCAAAAAATAGAAAAGACAGCCCATAGAATGGTAGAATATATTTCCAAGTTATGTATCTAATAAGACTTGTATCCAGAGTAAATAAATAACTATTGTAATCCAATAATAAAAAGATAATTCAATTTTTAAAAATGGGAAAACAATCAGAATAGATGGTTCTGCAAAGTAGATAAAATTTCAGCAAATACATAAAAAGTTGCTCAGTATTATTAACCATTAGGAGAATGACATTAAAAAGTAATGACCTACCACTTCACCCCCATTAAGATGGCTATAATCAAAAGGACAGAAAATTAACAAGTGTTGGTGAGAATGTGAAGAAATGGGAACCTTTATATATTACTGGTGGGAATGTGAAATGGTTCAGTTGCTTTGTAAAAGTCTTATAGTTTCTCTAAAGATTAAATACAGAGCTATTGGAGATTCCTGGGTGGCTCACCAGTTTAGCACCTGCCTTCAGCCCAGGGCATGATCCTGGAGTCCCGGGATCGATTCCCATATCAGGCTCCCTGCATGGAGCCTGTTTCTCCCTCTGCCTGTGTCTCTGTCTCTGTCTCTGTCTCTATCTCTGTCTCTCTCTGTGTTTCTCATAAATAAATAAATAAATAAATAAATAAATAAATAAATAAATAAAATCTTTTAAAAAATATATAGAGCTACTGTGTGACCTAGCAATACTACTCTGAGATATATACCCAGGAAAAATGAAAACATTCACACACACACACACACACACACACACACACACACACTTTGTACACAAATGTTCAAAGTAGCATTACTCATAATAGCCAACAAGTGGAAATAATCCAAATGTCCACAGCTTGATTAATGGATGAATACAATATAGTATATCTTTATAATGAAATATTATTTGGCAATAAAAAGAAAGTAAGAAGTACTGACATATAGTACAATATGGGTAAACTTTGAAAACATTATTCTAAGTGAAAGGAGCCAGACAGAGGGACACATTTGTATGATTCCATTTACATGAAATGTCCAGGGTAGGCAAATATATAGAGACAGAAAGTGTCAGTATAAGTGACATATATAAGTGTCACTTCCTAGGGTCAAAGGTGATAAGAGATAAAAGTTAAAAGGTAAGGGGGCAGTGTCTTTTTGGCACAATTATAATGTTCTATAGTTTCTTTGATGATGGTTTCACAATTTTATGAATATATTAAAGTCCTCGAATTTTAATAAGTGTGTAATTGCATGGTATGTGAATTATATCTCATTTAAAGTGTTAAAAAAGAATAACATTCCCAGGCATATTATAATCAAATTTCTAAAAATCAAACTCTTTAATGCATTCAGGAAAATACAAACATATCATTATGGGGGAAACAAATTTTATGAATGCAAATTTTTCATCAGAAATCAAAGAAGCCAAAAAGTGGAGGAACAGTATTTTGAAAGTGCTAACAGAATACAATTACTGACTCAGAATGCCATATCCAGTGAAATTATCCTTCTAGAATTAAGGTGAAATAAAGGTATTCTTAGATGAAAGGTGACAAAGAATTTGTTGCCAGCAGACTTGCTGTAAAATGAATGGTACAGGAAATTCTTCAGGAAAAAGGGAAATCATACCAGGGGGACACCTAGACCTTCAGGAATGAAGGAGAACATTAATAGTAAAGATCTAGGTGAATATAACAGACTATATTTCTCTTCTTAAGTCCTTTAAAATATGTATAATAGTCAAAAGCAAGATCATAACATTGGGGAGTTTCAGTGTATGTAGACACAAAATATATGATGTAAAGGAAAGAGGGCAGAGATCTATGTGATTGATTAGCATGTGTTTGTGAGAGAGACTGTGGGGTGTGTGGAGGGTAGGAGGGAGGGAGGAAAAAAGAGGAGGGGGCTAGAAAGAGATGACAAAGTAGATAGCTCCTTACACTGAAGTAGAGCTGTTTATTTGAGCTGGAGGTCATGGGAAGTGGAAGAGTGTATATATAAACATGTAAGAAAACACAACAGGTGTAATGTATAAAGCCACAGAACAAAGTGAAGTCACCATTGAAGGGGGTGAAGGGAGAGAAGGGGTCTCAGGAAACTCTGGGATGGTAGAAAGAGTAGCCAGGAGAGTAGTCTAAGAAATTGCTGTCAGTGGGGCGAGCAGAAATCAGGAAAGCATAGGTTTGTGACACCAAGGAAAGGGTATTTCCAGAAGGAAGGAATCCCTGTGTAATTAATTATACTGGGAGATCATTTATGTCAAGGCCAGAGAGGTGTCCTTTGCTTTTGGCAATGTGGAAATCACTGGAGTTCTTGATATGAGGAAGGACTCATGTGGTGGAAAAGTGAATAGTGGGGAGGGAAGCTAGCTAGACTGGTTAAGTAGAAGGTGGTTTAAAATAAGTTTGTTATGAACTAGGAGGGGTGGAAGGTACTGGCTACGTATTGTGCAAAGGATGGTATCATGAGGAGTTGAAGAAGGACTTGCTTTTTAGGTAAAAGAGATTTTATGGAATCTGCAGGACACAGAACTCTGGCTTACTTGGGAGGGTTTAGTTTCTCCAGCTGGTATGGCCAAGCAGTCCTAAGCAGACCTGGTGTTTTGTGGGTCACTGTTGCCTCCCATTGCTGTTGCCATCTGAAGGGCACCCTGGCCTGGGAGGCAGCAAAGCTGTATCTTGGTGGCTTGTGGGAACAGCCTGGGGATGGTAGCAGTTCTTCAATCAATGCTTACATTTTTCCTTTTGCTCCTTGCTCTTGCAGAGGGGAATCCAGCTATCACAGGGTACAGCTAGAGAATATGGACTCACAATTACTCGTAAAAAACAAAAACCCTATTAAACTTTACTTTAAAAAATAATCCTTCAAAGGAAGGAAGTTTATCTTTCCTGGGATTCAAACAGCATCCTGCACATTAGTGAAGTTTCCATCATTTCTGTTGATATTTGATGGCATAGTTTACCCCATATAATGATAGCTAAATTTAGTTAAATGTGTTCTGTATGTCAGAAACAATTCTAACTGCTTTATATACATTAACTCACATAATCATTACAACAAATTTAAAATCCCATTTTACAGATGAGGAAACTGAGACACAGTTAGATTAAGAAATTTTTCAAAAGTTGTGGAGGTCGGTTTCCACCTTTAGCCTGCTGCCATATGCTATATTCTGAATTATTACATGCCTTGCCTCACCTTTGAATTACACATTTTACACATTACACTGGGGAAAACAATAAATGGTCCACTAATTCCACAATGAATTAGGTTTATTCAACAGCAAGAGAGCTTTTGTATTCTTTAAAAAATATGCAACGGTTAGCTGTATAGGGAGGTAGGGAAAAAGTAAAGAGAAACAGAAACAGTCATCAACATTCCCCATTCTTGACAGGAATTATTTGGGCATCTTGTAAACACATTACTTAAAAACACAAGTATATGTGACATTATGTGTGTCATTTTTATATCACCTGACATGGTGCTTGCCACAAATGAATATTCAGGAAATATTTGTTATTGATGATGACAGGGAATATTTAAGCCAGGGATTGGCAAAGTTTGTGGAAAGGGCTGTATAGTAAATATTTCAGGCTCTGTGATTCATACAATCTGTGTCTAGTAACTACTCACTCTAATGTAGCTTGAAAATAGTCATGGAATATATGTAAATAAATAGGCTGTCTGTGTTCCAGTAAAGATTTATATACAAAAAGAAGTCGAGGCCAGATTTGGGCCACAAGGCACAATCTAGTCTTGGCTAATATTGGTAATTACACACACACAGACACACACACAACCATTATGCATATGCACACGCATAAATAGATAGAACTATGAGTAATGTTCAAAATGACAAGTCACTGCTAGTACCTAGAAGCCTATTTTGTATGCAAAGAGCCTTATGCTCTGCCTCTGTGGCATTCCTTCATCCCTCAGTATGCACTCCCTTTCTCAGTCACTTAGAATATGGCCAACGGTGTGGCAGCCGGTAGCCCACAGATGGATGTCACTGTTACCTTCTCCTGTAAGGGGTTAATTCTGATTCTTGATCCCAAATCAGAATAGCCAGACAAGGGGCTCCTTTGACCCCATTTGGGAAGGGTGTCGGTCCTTCTTATGGATGGCATGAAGGAGAACCATAGAGAGAAGGGGCGACCTGAGCAGAGACATTCAGACACAGGGCTTTTCACTGGGGCTGATGTCAGCTCATCTGCTGCTAAGAACCAAGTATTTGCCACATTATGGAGACTCATAGGTAGGTTCCTGTCCCCACCTGATGTGCTTTTTCAGAAATGGGAGAGATCCATCAGTGACACAAAAGAAACACTGGTGTTGAGACCAGAACACACACATCAAGAGGAAAAAAAGCCTCCACATATTTGTATTTGATTTATTTGGCTAGTTTTTAAGCTACTTTTGAAAATCTTTACGTATGGTCTGAACTAAGTAAATGTCTTATATTGCCTTTCAACAGACATGAATGAAAATGGCATTTTTGCCAATTTTAGCAAGATTGCTTGAGTTATATTTAACTATGGAAAGATAGTTTCTTTGTTTTTTGTTTTCTTGTTTTTAAAGAAACAATTTGTATCCTCGTCCTTTACCCTTTAAAATTAACAAATAGTCATAATTGGCAGGATTCAAACCTGGGTCTGGCTAGGTGTTTGCCAATGGTCCTTCTGCTGTTGTGCCTCAGAAAGCATAAATGGAACAGAGAAGGTAAAAAAATTTAAAGACATTTGATCTGACTCCACTATTACTACTGCCACCATGGAGGAGAGGGTCAGAGAAGGAGGGGGAGCACAAAAGAAGGGGGAGTGGAGAAGAAATTATTCTTGAAGTTATCGTTTATTGAGTACTTCTTATGTGGCAGAAATGGAAATAAGTAGTTTATATAAATTACCTCTAATTCTCATGATAGCCTTGTGGGGTAGGCTTTATTATCCACACTTAAAAGAACAGGAAGCAGAATCAGGGAGGTTAAATTTGTTTACAAGGTCACAGAGCTACTAACTGACAGTGCTGAAATGTGAAACACACATTATCTATCTAGATTATGCTTTTACTGCCACCCCAGCCCATTTCCTTTTTTTTTTTTTGCTTAGTGCTATTCATAACTAAATGAACTTCTTTTTCCGTAAGCATTCAGAAATAGCACAATCATCAGACGTAAGTGGCATCTATCTGTTTTATGGCACATCCAGCACCAAGATTTCACGAATCTAATAGAGTATTCTAGAAGAATCCCAAAGAAATGGTATCTCATGGAACAGATTTTGATAGATTCTGCTTCCCACTGACTTCAGAGAGGGGATTAGTTCTCAGCAACATCAAATCAAAGCAAACCAAACCAAACCAAACCACTTTCCCAATCAATGGATGGATTTAGGAGCTGTCAGTTCTGAGTAGGGGTCTGAAATGAAAAATTGGACATGGTTGGAGTAAGTTGTCTCCAGACCTACAGCACTGCATATCATAGGTGCACACAAAAGCCCCGGTGTGTATCCCCAGAGTCCAACTCCAGCTACCAGTATCTTGAGCAATTAGCTTTCTGCAACCTGGGGGGTAGCCCTTAATTTAAAAATGAGTTTTTATTTTTATTCTGGCATCCAGAGCACAATTCCCTGTTATTTACATGTGTTAATGTCTTGAGCATGGTCAGTTGTTGGGCTTGGCTGACATCTGGACTAGAGCCCGCCCTCTGGAGAAGAAGTGATAGGCTTAGATCCCATGCAGGCCTAGCCACAGATCAGTGGGTGGGACAGAATGAACTTTCCCTTCAAGGCCTTCCTAGATCTTCCTTTTGAAATGTGCTGCCTGAGAGTAGACTGTTTCACTTTACTGAAAAAGGAGCCTTGTTCTGAGCTCTTCCCAGGCTGTATCTGGATTCATGAACTGTTCTGTGGAGAAAAGTCTGAAAGCCCCATCTACCCTTGGTATGAGCCTGGCTATCACTGGTGTTCTGGTATCTTCTGGCGTGGATTTGAGTGGAGTCCTTTTTTTTTTTTTTTTTTTTTTTTTTTTTTGTTTTTTTTTGTTTTTTTTTGTTTTTTTTTTTTTTTGAGTGGAGTCCTGAAGGGACCTGGCTATCTAGCAGGGATGTGGGAGCAGTGCCTCAGGTGCTACCCCTGACCTAGGTGCCCTTGCTCCAGCTGTGGGACTGTCTGCCAGACTCAGCCTTAGCCTCATTGCTTCACAACTATCCTGGGTGTATCTAGAAGGCTTCTATGATGAGAATACAAAGTCAAACTTAATAATGGTCAATTTCCTCATTGAATTTGGTCCTCACCACAAGCTCATAAAGATGTTATGATTTCCAGGGTGGAATACATAAGAAATCTATGAAGATAAATTCAATGAGAGGGTTTGAACCCTGGTCCATGGACACTCACCAGCCTGCATTGGGTCCACCATGATGGTGGCTCCTCATAGGCATTACCAGTCTTTGAAGAAGAGAGAGCCATCTGATCTTGGCTGCAGTAAAGACAAAGAGCAGTTGTAAGTGCCTTAGCCTATCTATTGTTTCCTCTCACTTAGGATTTTCTTGTGTTCTACCTTTTAAAAAGCCATGATTTTTGGCCAGCATAAAAGCTGGTGGTGGACAAGACCTTGCTCTGGGACCTCAGGATGTTGGGTTCTACAGTGAGCCTGTCTGTTGTTTGTCATGTAATTTTGGTCACTTGACCTCTCTTGGGCTTTAGTTTCTTCTTTTGT
Organism: Canis lupus dingo; assembly: GCF_003254725.2. Lineage (NCBI taxonomy): Eukaryota > Metazoa > Chordata > Mammalia > Carnivora > Canidae > Canis > Canis lupus. Next base: position 22,657,119 of record NC_064261.1, on the reverse strand, counting down.
GAGATTAAGGGCTTGTACTGGAAAAACTTGTGAGGTTATCTTTGGATCTAAATTTTGTAATTCTGTGCATAACCTTGTGTTGCTCTTGACTCACTAATGTTCATCTTAATAAGTGTTGAATTATACCTTTGAATAGTAACTTTAGTAATGGTGTTTGTTTAATACTATCTGATTTCAGATTTATAGTATGAGGTGTCTAAAGCATGAGTCATTTGCCCAAGTTCTCAGAGATGATAGTGGTATTGACTCTTAGAAACCCAGGTCAACCTGATTCTATGTCTAGGGCTTGATGATGGAATTCACGGCATCAGCAAAGGCTTGAAGTAGTTTAAGAGTGAGTAAGACACTTTCCAGAGCCTCCAGGATCTTTAGGTGTTGTAAGTGCTTAGTTCACTACCCTTTGCACATTCTGTGCAGAAAAGCGTTGTCATGCCCAGTTTGTGACAGCATCAATGATGAAGACAGCACAGAACAAGCAGGTGGGTGACCCTTGACTTCAGAGTGATATAATAGTGATATCAACATAAAAATATGAAGAAACCCAGGTCCTCATTGGCTATGAGCCCAGCCACCCTCCAGTTTATGGTTGAGGCAAGGGAGCTCAGAGAGGCCACTGAATTGCTGAGACAGAAGAGTCATGTCAGAGCTCTTCTCTTCCTCTCCTTGGCCCCCATCCTTCCTGACTGACTCCTATTGCTTACTCTACAGTGCACTAATTTGTACTTTCTAAAGCTTCTCCTAATTAGGAAGGCCACTCAAAGAACGGTGAATATCAATATTACCAATACTGAACACCAGGTGTTCAATATCACCCTGTTCATTTGTTTAGGAAATGGTTGGACTGTTTGGGATATCCTTCATTTTCTGGTACGTTGGAAAGATTTCCTGAGCTGTGTCTCCATGAGCCCACACACATGCTTGGCTTTTCTGTAGATCTGTAGATACTCATTTTCAATCCAAAGGCTTAGAACAACCATGTAATCCTTTCTACAGGGAAGTTATCTCCCCCCCTGTGAGAGGCACAAACAGGAGGTAGATACACATCCTGTGCCCACTCTTCAGGTGTGACATGTTGGATTATAGAGAGATTCTACTTTCTGGAGCCTCTGCACTTCCTGTAGATGTTAATTGCAGACAAAAGAGGATCTGGATGGTTGGCTGAGGCCATCTATTCCAGGCCAGATCTTCATAATGCTGTGGTGAGCTTTATGCTCAGTATAATCACAATTGCACCATGAGAAATTCTTTAATGCTACAGAGCTGATGGCCATCAGAGCATGTGGCTTTCACGAGAATTGATTGTTGCTCTCTGGTGCAGGCATCCCAGAGAAAACTGGAATGTGGACCAATGATGTCTCTGCATCATGGTTCTTCTTAAATCACCCAGACTACTTCCAGATGTTAAGGTCTGTGCTCTTGAGGGGCTTCTGTGCTTATTTGTATCAATAAAGGGCTTTGCTTAATATCTTTGTTATTTAAAGATAGCCTATAGCCTCCCTAACCTTCCCTCCCTCTTCTTGCCCTGGTGAGTTGAGTACCATTCTATTGAGTTCTTGCAAAGGACAGTGGCAGACAACACTATATAGTAAATTACTCAAAACCAACTACATTTATTCTTGATGTGCTCCCTATTATCTAGCTCTTATCTATTAATTTCTGACTTTGCTTTTGTCTTCAAGTCTTTGGATTTTGGAAATGTGTGCTCACTTTGGCAGCACATATACTAAAATTGATTTTGGAAATGTAGCCAACCTCCATCCTTGATCTTGACTTCGGTGTCCTGCCTCCCCTTTCGACTCTTTTGGGTAGGTGGTGTCCTTTTGGAAAACTTCTTTTTACAACATGGTGATGCTGAATGATCACTTTACTTTAGCTGTATAGGTAAATCTTTGGGAACTGGGTTTGTAACCTAATTCTGAAGCTTGTGGGTTGGTTTTATTGCGTTCTTTCCTGTATTTACTTATTTATTTTTAAAATATTTTATATATTTATCTGAGAGAGAGAAAGAGAGAGAGAGAGACAGAGTGAGAGAGAGAGAGAGAGAGAGAATGAGCAGAGGGGAGGGGCAGAGGGAGAGGGAGAGGGAGAAGGAGGGACCCCGCTTAGCAGGGAGTCCTGTGCAGGGCTTGATCCCAGGATTCTGAGATCATGACTTGAGTTGAAACCAGACACTGAACTGACTGAGCCACCCCGGTGCTCCTCCGGCATTTCATTTTTAATGATACAGAGTACATATTATAAAGGATGGAGAAGTGAGCTGCGCATTTGTTCTGATTGGCAGGGGGTTGCATGTCAGCTTTTGTTATTAAAGCCCTAGTTAGTTGCAGTATGTCCTTTTTATTTATTTTTAATTTTTTTATTGGAGTTCAATTTGCCAACATATAACATATCATGCAGTGCTCATCCCATCAAGTACTCCCTCAATGCCCATCATCCAGTCAACCAAACCCTATGCCCATCTCCCCTTTCACTACCCCTTGTTCATTTCTCAGAGTTAGGTGTCTCTCATGTTCTGTCACCCTCACTCATATTTCCCACTCATTTTCTCTCCTTTTCCCTTTAATCCCTTTCACTATTTTTTATATTCCCCAAATGAATGAGACCATATAATGTTTGTCCTGCTCTGATTGACTTATTTCACTCAGCATAATACCCTCCAGGTCCATCCACATCGAAGCAAATGGTGGGCATTTGTTGTTTCTACTGGCTGAGTAATATTCCATTGTATACATGTACCACAGCTTCTTTATCCATTCATCTTTGGATTGACACCGAGGCTCCTTCCACAGTTTGGCTGTGTGGACACTGCTGCTAGAAACATCGGGGTGCAGGGGTCCCGGCGTTTCACTGCATCTGTATCTTTGGGGTAAATCCCCAGCAGTACAATTGCTGGGTCCTAGGGCAGTTTTATTTTTAACTCCTTGAGGAACCTCCACACAGTTTCCCAGAGTGGCTGCACCAGTTCACATTCCCACCAACAGTGTAAGAGGGTTCCCTTTTCTCCGCATCCTCTCCAACATTTGTGGTTTCCTGCCTTGTTAATTTGCCCCATTCTCACTGGTGTGAGGTGGGATCTCATTGTGGTTTTGATTTGCATTTCCCTGATGGCAAGGGATGCGGAGCATTTTCTCATATGCATGTTGGCCATGTCTATGTCTTCCTCTGTGAGATTTCTCTTCATGTCTTTTGCCCATTTCATGATTGGATTGTCTGTTTCCTTGCTGTTGAGTTTAATAAGTTCTTTATAAATCTTGGACACTAGCCATTTATCTGATAGGTCATTTGCAAATATCATCTCCCATTCTGTAGGTTGTCTTTAGTTTTGTTGACTCTTTCTTTTCCTGTGCACAAGCTTTCTATCTTGATTAAGTCCCAATAATTCATTTTTGCTTTTGATTCCCTTGACTTCATACATCTGTATCTTGCAAGGAGTTTCTGTGGCCAAGTTCAAAAAGGGTGTTGTCTGTGTTCTCCTCTAGGATTTTGATGGAATTTTGTCTCACATTTAGATCTTTCATCCGTTTTGAGTTTATCTTTGTGTATGGTGCAAGAGAATGATATAGTTTCATTTTCTGCATGTGGCTGGCCAGTTTTCCCAGCCCCATTTATTGAAGAGACTGTCCTTTTTCCAGTGGATAGTCTTTCCTGCTTTGTTGAATATTAGTTGACCATAGAGTTGAGGGCCCATTTCTGGGTTCTCTATTCTGTTCCATTGATCTCTGTGTCTGGTTTTGTGCCAGTACCACACTGTCTTGATGATGACAGGTTGGTAGTACAACCTGAAATCTGGCATTGTAATGCCCAAGGCTCTGGTTTTCTTTTTCAATATTCCCCTGGCTATTCGGGGTCTTTTCTGATTCCACACAAATCTTAAGATGATTTGTTTCAAGTCTCTGAAGAAAGTCCATGGTATTTTGATAAGGATTGCATTCAATGTGTAAATTTCCCTGGGTAGCACTGACATTTTAATAATGTTAATTCTTCCAATCTGTGAGCATGGAATATTTTTCCATCTCTTTGTGTCTTCCTCAATTTCTTTCAGAAGTGTTATGTAGTTTTTAGGGTATAGATTCTTTACCTCTTTGGTTAGGTTTATTCCTAGGTATCTAATGCTTCTGGGTGCAAGTGTAAATGGGATTGACTCCTTCATTTCTCTTTCTTCAGTCTCATTGTTAGACCATAAAAATGCCACTGATTTCTGGGCATTGATTTTGTATCCTGCCCCACTGCCGAATTTCTGTATGAGTTCCAGCAATCTTAGGGTTGTGTCTTTTGGGTTTTCTATGTAGAGTATCATGTCATCTGCAAAGAGGGAGAGTTTGACTACTTCTTTGCCAATTTCAATGCCTTTTATTTCTTTTTGTTGCTTGATTACTGAGGCTAGAACTTCTAGTTCTATGCTGAATAGCAGTGGTGAGAGTGGACATCCCTGCTGTGTTCCTGATCTTAGGGGAAAGGCTCCCAGTGTTTCCCCATTGAGAATGATATTTGCTGTGGGCTTTTTGTAGATGGCTTTTAAGATGCTGAGGAATGTTCCCTCTATCCCTACACTCTGAAAAGTTTTGATCAGGAATGGATGCTGTATTTTGTCAAATGCTTTCTCTGCATCTATTGAGAGGATCATATGGTTCTTGTTTTTCTCTTGCTGATATGATGAATCACATGAATGCTTTACGATTGTTGAACCAGCCTTGCATCCCGGGGATAAACCCTACTTGGTCATGGTGAATAATTTTCTTAATGTACTGTTGGATCCTATTATTGGCTAGTATCTTGATGAGAATTTTTGCATCTGTGTTCATCAGGGATATTGGTCTGTAATTCTCCTTTTTGGTGGGGTCTTTGGTTTTGGAATTAAGGTGATGCTGGCCTCATAGAACGAGTTTGGAAGTACTCCATCTCTTTCTATCTTTCCAAACAGCTTTAGTAGAGTAGGTATTGTTCTTTCTTTAAACTTTTGATAGAATTCCCATGGAAAGCCATCTGGCCCTGGACTTTGTGTCTTGGGAGGTTTTTGATGACTGCTTCAATTTACTCCCTGGTTATCGGCCTGTTCAGGTTTTCTATTTCTTCCTGTTCCAGTTTTGGTAGTTTGTGGTTTTCCAGAAATGTGTCCATTTCTTCTAGATTGCCTAACTTATTGGCATATAGCTGCTCATCATACATTTTTAAAATCATTTGTATTTCCTTGGTATTTGTGGTGACTCTCCTTTTTCTTTTTTTATTGGAGTTCAATTTGCCAACATATAGCATAACACCCAGTGCTCATCCCATCAAGTGCCCCTTCAGTGCCTGTCACCCAGTCACCCCCACCCCCCACCCACCTCCCCTTCCACCACCCCTTGTTCGTTGTTCGGTGACTCTCCTTTTTCTTTCGTGATTTTATTAATTTGAGTCTTTTTTTCTTTTTGGTAAGACTGACTAATGGTTTGTCTATCTTATTAATTCTTTCAAAGAACCAACTTCTGGTTTTGTAAATCTGTTCTACAGTTCTTCTGGTCTCTATTTCATTGAGTTCTTCTCGAATCTTTATTAACTCTCTTCTTCTGCTGGGTGTAGGTTTTAGTTGCTGTTCTTTCTCCAGTTCCTTTAGGTGCGAGGTTAGCTTGTATATTTGAGTTTTTTCCAATTTTTTGACGGATGCTTGTATAGTGATGTATTTCCCTCTTAGTACTGCTTTGGCTGTATCCCAAAGATTTTGAATGATTATATCTTCATTGTCATTAGTTTCCACGAATCTTTTTTAATTCTTCTCTAATTTCCTGGCTGACCCTTTTATCTTTTAGCAGGATGCTCTTTAACCTCCATATGTTTGAATTTCTTCCAAATTTCTTCTTGTGATTGAGTTCTAGTTTCTAAGCATTATGGTCTGAAATATGCAGGGTACAATCCCAATCTTTTGGTACCAGTTAAGACCTGGTTTGTGACCGAGTATGTGGTCTATTCTGGAGAAAGTTCCATGTGCCCTTGAGAAGAAGGTGTATTCAGTTGCGTTTGGATGTAAAGTTCTGTAAATATCTGTGAAATCCATCTGGTCCAGTGTATCATTTAAAGCTCTTGTTTTTCTGGAGATCTTGTGCTTAGAATATCTGTCATTTACAAAAAGCACCATGTTGAAGTCTCCCAGTATAAATTTATTATTATCTAAGTATGTCTTAAATTTGGTTATTAATTAATTGATATACTTGGCAGCTACTCCGTTAGGGGCATAGATATTCATGATTGTTAGGTCTTCTTGTTGGATAGATTCTTTAAGTATGATATAATGTCCCTCTGCATCTCTCACTACAGTCTTTGGGATAAACTTTAATTTATCTGATATGAGGATGCCTACCCCAGCTTTGTTTTGAGGACCATTTGAATGGTAAATGGTTCTCCAACCTTTTATTTTCAGGCTGTAGGTGTCCTTAATTCTAAAATGAGTCTCTTGTAGACAGCAAATAGATGGGTCTTTCTTTTTTATCCAGTGTGAAACTCTGAGCCTTTTGATGGGGTCATTAAGCCCATTCACGTTCAGAGTTACTATTGAAAGATATGAGTTTAGTGTCATCATCATTCCTATTCAGTCCCTGTTTTGTGGATTGTTTCTTTTGGGCTTCCTCTTTCTTTTACAGAATCCCCCTTAATATTTCTTGCAGAACTGGTTTGGTTGTCACATATTATTTCAGTTTCTGCCTATCTTGGAAGCTTTCTCTCTCCTTCTATTCTGAATAAGAGTCTTGCTGGATAGAGTATTCTTGGCTGCATGTTCTTCTCATTTAGGACCCTGAATATATCTCCCCCTGCCCTTTCTGGTTTGCCAGGTCTCTGGGGAGAGGTCTAGGGTTAATTTAATATATCTCCCCATAAAAGTTAGGGAGCTCTTGTCTCTTGCAGCTTTAAGGATCTTCTGTTTATCTTTGGAATTTGCAAATTTCACTATTAAATGTCGGGGTGTTGAATAGTTTTTATTGATTTTAGGGTGGGATCTCTCTATCTCCTGGATCTGAATGCCTGTTTCCTTCCACAAATTAGGGAAGTTCTCAGCTATTATTTGTTGAAATACACTTTCTGGTCCTCTGTCCCTTTCAGTGCCCTCTGGAACCCCAATTAAACATAGATTTAATGTCCCTTAACCTTTCCTCATGATCTTTAATTGTTTTTCTCTTTTTTCCTCAGCTTCCTTCCTTGCCATCAACTGTCTTCTATGTCACTCACTCGTTCTTCTACCTTGTTAACCCTCATCATTAGGACTTCCAGTTTAGATTGCATTTCATTTATTTATTTTTTATTTTTTAAAATTTTTTTATTTACTTATTTATGATAGTCACAGAGAGAGAGAGGCAGAGACACACAGGCAGAGGGTGAAGCAGGCTCCATGCACCGGAAGCCCGATGTGGGACTTGATCCCGGGTCTCCAGGATCACGCCCTGGGCCAAAGGCAGGCGCCACCCAGGGATCCCAGATTGCATTTCATTTAATTGATTTTTTAATTTCTGTCTTTTTAGATCTAAATTCTGCAGTCATGAAGTCTCTTGAATCTCATAGGCTTTTTTCTAGAGCCAGCAGTAGCTTTATAATTGTGCTTCTGAATTGGCTTTCTGACATCGAATTGTAATCCAAATTCTGTAACTCTGTGGCACAGAGTACTATTTCTCATTCTTTCTTTTGTTGTGAGTTCTTCTTTCTAGTCATTTTGCTTGGTGCAGAGTGGCTAAAAATAAGTCGTACTGGAAAAAGGAAGGAAAGAAAAAGAGTAAAAAAGAAGAGGAAAAACAAAACAAAACAAAAAACAAAGAACAAAAAATAAAAAAAAAAGAAGGACGGTTATCTTTTGATTCGATATACTGTAAATCTCTTGACTTCCCCTGGAGCTTTCCAGAGCTGCTGGGTCAGGAATTTGCTCTTTCCCTGTCCTTCCAGCAGGTCTTCTGGGGGAGGGGCCTGCGATGTTGATTCTCAAGTGTTTGCACCTGGGGGATCATCCCTCCCAGTGCCACTTGCATGGCTCAGTGGGAGCTCTTTATCCTGTGAGGCCTCTGTTTCTGACAGCCCCCATCCTCCCAGGCACAGGGTGATACCAGGAAGAACAACAGGACTGATGGCGGCCAGCTCTCCAGCCCTGGAGTCAGCTCCTGCAGTCACTACCGCAGTCTCCCAGCCCACAGTGGCCTGGATGCTCTGGGGGTGGGAGGCACTGATCTACACAGTGCAGGATCCTGGGCTGTCCCCCAGTGTCCTGGGATATCGGGCCTGCACAGTTGGAATCGCGCTCCCGAGGCTGCGCAGCCCCCTCCATGTGGAACCGCTGACTGAGCTTCTTCCGAGGTGCTGCCTGGCTCCAACCCTTTAGGGTGTTCATTCAGCCCGCTGTGTGCTGCGCACTCCTCCGGGGGGAACTTCCTCTGTTTTTGAATCTGGGAACCTGGAGGCTCCCCTGCCCCTCCTGGGATCCTGCCGGAGTTCCCTGGGAGCACCTTTCCCTCTGGGAAGATTGTAAAAGTTCCTGCTTCTCCAGGACTGGGCTTTCCTGTCCTGGAGGCTCTGGCTGCCTGGCCTTAACTAGTATCCTCATGGGGGCTCCTCCCCCACTGGATTATGTTTTATTTATTTATTTTTCCATCTGCCTACCTTGTTAGAAGCCTGAACTCTTCTCTCTGTAGCATTCCAGCTCTACGGTCTTTAAATCTCAGGCCGAATTCATAGGTTTTCAGGATGTTTTGGATGTTATCTAGGTAAGTTGGTGGGGACAGATGACTTGGGGACCCTACTCTTCCACCATCTTCCCCCGCCCCTCCAGGGTGTGCTTTTTAAACAAACCTCCTTCAGGTTTCTCATGTTCAGGGGCTAGGGCTTGTTTAGTCAGGGTTCTTTTCAGTTGTTAGGAAAAAAACAATAAACCAAAACTTGAACTGTATGAGCAGAGTGGGGATATGTTGACTCGTATTATTGAGAAGTCCACAGAGAAGTTCAGCTTCAGGCATGGCTCAACCCAGGAACCCAAGATAATGCATCTTACTCTGCATTTCTCTATTTCTTGGTGCTTTTATTTTCTGTTATTTTTATTTTCATTATGCTGACAGACTCTTCCAGGTAGTGGGTGAAGGTAACTGTTTGCTTTCCCAAAATTTCCGATTTCCAAATTCTGGCAAAAACAAAACAAACAAACAAAAAAAGAAACTTCAATTATTTCTGTGACTGACTACAGGTGGGAAATTATATCTATATATCTATATCTATATCATTTATATCTATATATCTGAAGATATCACTGCATTCAAGAAAAAGGAGTATATAATTTGTCCAGACCTGGGTCAGTAGACCACTGCTATGATCATGAGGTTTGAGCTTATAACCAAAAAGAATAGTATGCAAGGATAAACACTAATAATAGCAGCAACAGTCTCTCAAATGCAACCATGTAAGACATCTCAACCTATGGTGGAACACAGAGAGAGGATGTTCCTCTCAGTCTTTCTGCTCACCTGGGGCCTTATTCAATCATTTCTTTTATCAACAAAGCAATGAGTTTATACATAATTGCAGTTACCCATGCTCTTTGTCTCTGCAGTCCCTGAAATTCCAGAGGGAGGAATTATCTTTCTCCAGCCACCTGGAGATACTAGATGGCCATGCTCGCCCTTTTGCTGCAGCCAAAGAAGGCACCCCAGACAATTCAATCATAATGTCATTAGTCACATTTTCTACAACAGCTTGTATCATCCATCAGTATCATCAGCATCTTCATTAAGAGGGAGAACTAAATATGATTTTCTTTAATATAGGATATAAACAGGCTTACTATCTATGACTGAAAAATAACTTTGTATTTAAGGAGTTTGCAATCTTACACATTAGCTACTCCAAAGAAAAGCAAAAACATTAGGATAGTTGGTTCCCAGCAGAAAAAACACAAGCACATTTGCACAGAGTGCCAGGAAACCATTTTCATTTGAATCTCAACATCTTTTTACAGATGGTCTGTTAGCCTGATGCATTCATTAGAGGTATGATTTTACACAAGGGCCTCTATTACACTGTGCCATTGCTTAAGTGGTTTCTTCCCCATTCCCTTAAAAAAAAAATAAAGATCCTCAAAAATAATCTGCCATAGAGCTAGCTCTGGTTTACTTGTGTGAGTGTTCTCACAAAAGGACACATATTTTTGCTAAGAATAAGATACTTATTGCTTTACATTAAACCATGTATAGATTATTTATTATCTTTGTTAAAAAGCCAATTTTCTTCTCAGTGTTGGTAATTGAATCTGAAGCCCTGCTATGCATCATCAGTCCATGTCTTTAAGGAAAAACAAGAGATAATATGCAAACTGAAGCTGCAAGGCACCTGCAGGAAAAGGCACACACTCATAACATATTTTATGCATCTCTCACTTCAATTAGCAAAATATGCTTATTTCTTCCTTTCATCTATGTTAATCTCCCCCTAATAAACAATCATGTCGCATCCTTCAGTAGGGAGAATACATCTTGTAGATACACCAATTTGCAATAGCTGTCATCCAGAAAACTAAATCACAGAATAAATAACATGGATGGAGTAAGCAGAGAGCTGGAGGCCCTTTTTTGGCAAGTCGCTTTTATGTTGTGTTTGTGTGTGTGTGTGTGTGTGTGTGTGTGTGTAGTGTTATTTCTAACAAGACATTAACATGGCTAAGAGGGCTGTCAGCTGCTGAAACCTTGTAATGGTTTGCTATTTGTCTTTGCTGCAAGAGAAACAGAAAGTTTTCTATGTCATTGCATTAGGAGAGCCCATCTCAGTGACAATTTTCATAGTTAGAAAAGAAAGACCTTAATGTAACTGACAATTTTTAAAAAGATATTATTTATTTATTCATGACAGACACAGAGATAGAGAGGCAGAGATACAGGCAGAGGGAGAAGCAGGCTCCATGCAGGGAGCCCGACGCAGGATTTGATCTGGTGTCTCCAGCATCACGCCCTGGGCTGAAGGCGGCGCCAAACCGCTGAGCCGTTCGGGCCTCCCTGTAACTGACAATTTTTGATAGACAATGTTTCCATAGAAGGTTTGTGTTTCCAACTCTCATTTCCAGTGACTTATAACTAACATATTAAACAGAGGAAGACAAATTTTATCTGTCTGCTTATGTTTTTGAAAGAAAAAAATATGGACAATTGGCAGGTGCAGGAGCGATGATATAGTTGTAATTTCTTTTAATCTGGACACACCTCTTGATGTTTTATCTGGAAACTACATTCTTGGTGACCTAAGCCCACCCAGGTTAGGCTTCCCATCTTCAGGGCAAGTATTTGGAGGACAAATGATGAGTATTCTAGAAAACTTCAAGACCTGTACATTAATCTGAGAACTAAAGAGAAACGTTTAGAAGCTTGAAAATGCACTTTGAATGTGAAGTGGACTGGCACGACCCAGGAAGTGTCCTTGTCACTTGTTGGTCCTGTGCTTATGGTGGTAAACTAAGGGATGTAAGATGGCAGATATTATGGGGTATACATAAGACCACAAGCCAAAACTTAACTTCTGCATCAGGGGTACTGCTCCCTAGCTGCGAGAGTGTGAACAAATAGTCTAACCTCTGGCTTTGTATTCCTCCTCTGGGCAGATTAGGCTAAAGCTACCTATCTTCCCTCCTCACAGATTGCAGAAGACCTGAGGAAATGATGGGTATTAGAGTGATTTGGAAAGTTGGGGGGTTTAGGGACATATAAATTCACAGGCTAACGAAAATCATGTTCATTGAAGAAAAGCATTCAGAAATTTAACATTTAGCAAATACCACCTAGTGTGCCCACATAGCTGGGTCCTGAGCATCTACCATCTATGTTCTACCTTTCTCTGATCCAGATCTACTTCCAACATTGTCTATGGGAAGAAAGTTGAGTCAGTCTTCGGAGACTGTGTCGTTTTCTAGTTACTTGTTTATGAAAAGGAAGCAATAATAGCTTATTTTGTGATATTATGAAGATCAAGTAAGATAAGGTAATGCTGAGTGCCCAGCACATAGTAGGCACATGTAGATGTTATGTAAGTTAGTGCACCCTAAGCAGAACAAAACATGAATGCATTGGTATAGAGGGCCAGGAAAACATTTTTATTATTTCAGCTGTTTCCCCACTGCTAAGATTTGTATTCTTCCTTCATTACTCCTTCCCTGTGAGCATCTGAAAGACCCACTTGGAGTGTCTCTGTAGGAGATCAATCTTCTGACAGCCTCCCTGTAATTCCCCTGGTTGTCAGATTCTGGTTAGTGGAGATCAGGGTATTATCCAGCAGGCTCACCCAGGGCTTGCTGTACAACTGGTCATGATTACAGAGGCCACTCAAGCTTAAACAAGGTGGGGTTGTAGTGAGAAGATCTTTGGTCCCTCTTCCTTGAAAGGGTGGTGATGCCAGCCAGGCTGAGAAGGTGTATACCTGGCTAAGTTCTGCCAGCCTTTAGGTGTGGGACAACATTCTTAGGGCTGTGTAATTCCCTGAGAACAGTGTGGAGATAAACAGCCAGGTCCTGAAATGAGGACTGGTTCCAAGAAATAGGACTGGCCTTCAGAGACCCAGAATCCCCCTGTAGAAGGGAGAAGGTGTAAGTGTGTCTATATGTCTGTGATATGAGTTTAGTGTGCTGCATATGTGAATGCATGTGTGCGTGCTGTGTGCATGTTTGCACGTTTGAAGGGCTATCAGAGCTTCCTGGCTCTGTAGGACAAACTGGGTACCTCAGCTTCTTTGTATCTCATTTCTGCAGTCATGTTCACTGATAAAACTGAAGAGAAACAAAGGGGTAGGGCAAGATGGTGGAGGAGTAGGGACCCTCAACTCACCTGGCTCCACCAACTTACCTAGATAAGTTTCATATCATCCTGAAAAACTATGAATTCGAACTGGATTTATCTCTCTCTCTCTCTCTCTCTTTTTTTTTATATGATGGTGAGAATAGTTAGAAGTTGAAGCTGTGTTGGTTTTTTTTTGTGAAGATTTTATTTATTTATTCATGAGAGTCATACAGACAAACACACAGAAGCAGAAACATGGGCAGAGGGAGAAGCAGGCTCCTCACAGGGAGCCCGATGTGGGACTTGATCCAGGACCCTCGGGTCACACCCTGAGCCGAAGACAGATGCTCAACTCCTGAGCCACCCAGGCATCCCTTGACCTGAGAGAACAGCTGGAATGCTACAGAGAGAAGGGTTTTTTACTTCTAACAAGGTAGGAAGGTGGAAAAAAATAAAAAGAATCAAGTCGGGGAGGGGCCCCGTGAGGAGCCAGGCTAAAGCCCAGCGTCGAAAGCCCCCGGGGACAGGAAATCCCAGCACAAGAGAAGCAGGAACTTCAAAAATCCACACTGGATTCTTCCTGGATGGAAAGGCACTCAGCAGGGAAATTGGGCAGAACCACAGGAGAGGCAGTGGAGCCTCCAGTCTCCCGGAGTCACTAACAGAGGAAGTGTGCCTGGGGGAGAGTTTTCCATGGACTGCAGGCCAATCTCAGTAAAGGGCTGGAGCATGCACCTGGCGGGGCCTCAGAAGAGGCTGGTTGGTCAGACAGAAGCTCCAGATGGAGGGGTCTATGCCCTGCTGCCTTCTGGAGCTGCAACCCCAGAGCACAATTCCAGCAGCACAGGGCCCCAGATCCCAGGGCGCTGGGCAGACAAAGCTGGCGATCCTGCACTACCCCAGGACAGGCAGAGGAGGGGAAAGCACAGGACAGCGAGGACTCTCCTGCTACTGGGGCCCCCAAGCTGTGCAGATCAATGTGCCCACACTGCCCTGGGAGCATCTAGGCCAGTGTGGACTGGGAGCTGCTGCACTTATTGCAGGGAGATGACTCCAGGGCTGGAGACCTGGATGCTGTCAGTGTTGTTGTTCCTCCTGGTGTCACCATGTGCCTGGGAAAGGAGGGGCTGCCAGGGGACAGAGGCCTCACAGGGTAAACAGCTCCCACTGAGCCCAGCACCTGGCAGGGGGAGTGAGGCAGCTCCCTCAGGTACACACACCTGAGAGTCAGCACAGCACACCCTCCCCCCAGAAGACCAGCTGGAAGAATAGGGGAAGAGCAAGTTCTTGACCAAGCAGCTCTGGAAAGCTCCAGGAGAAGTTGAGGGATTTACAGTACATAGAAACAGAGGGTAACCCTCCCTTTTTTTCTTTCTTCCTTTTTCCAGTACAACTTATTTTTATATCAGACTGAAAATATCCATTTTTTTTCTCTTTTCGCACCTTACTACAATATTTTACCACCTCTTCATTTTTAAGATTCTTCCTTTTTGACTTTCATATTTCTACAATTACAAGTCCTAGATATATTTTCCACTTCTAGATTCCCTTCAACATACTCAACTTAATTTTGGGAGACATACAAGATATGTTTTTTGTTTTGTTTTGTCTGCCTCATTTGTTCTACAATGGCAGAAGTTTATACATTCTAAAACATGACCAGTATGCACACAGAACCAAGTGGTATACCATGCTGGTTCATTCTGTGAGATTTCTCATTCCCATTCTGTGCCCCTTCTTTTATCTCATTTATGTTTTGGAGGTCAATGTTGGGGCCCTCTACAAGTATTTCTGGTTTATATAAATTTGGGATGGAACATCTTCTAACATACAGAACTTAATATACTCAGAAACAAGAGGATCACCTTCTAGAACCCCTCAAGTGGACTGCATTATCCCTCCACTACAACTTTGTCACCACCACCAACTCCAAGAGCCACCCCCTTTTTTTTCTCTTTTTTTTCTTCTCCTTTTTTTTCATTTTTCTGTTTCATTTCTTTCTTTTGTTCTCTTCTTCTCTAGGATTCCTGGCCTTTTATTTTTTACTACTTTGTTTTAAAATTTATTTTTCACTTTAGTGGTCCTTTTGTTTTATTACATTCTGACCCTTGTTTTCGCTTTATGATCTCTGACATTGGCAGAATCAACTAGGGTGAAATTTACATAGATTGGGGTTTATATTCTTCACTCAGCCCACTCCTACACCAACTCTGCACTGAGAATAATGACTAGAAGGAAGAACTCACCACAAAAGAAAGAATCAGAAACAGTAGTCTCTGTCACAGAGTTACAAATTTGGATTACAATTTGATGTCAGAAAACCAATTCAGAAGCAAAATTATAAAGATACTGGTGGCTTTAGAAAAAAGCATAAAGGAATCAAGAGCCTTCAAGGCTGCAGAATTTAGATCTAATCAGGCCGAAATTAAAAATCAATTAAATGAGATGCAATCCAAACTGGATATCCTAACAACAACAGTTAATGAGGTAGAAAAAAGAGTGAGTCACATAGAAGACAAGTTGATGGCAAGGAAGGAAGCTGAGGAAAAAGAGAAAATACAATGAGGAAAGGTTAATGGAAATAAATGATAGCCTCAGAAGGAAAAATCTACATATAATTGGGGTTCTAGAGGGCACCAAGAGAGACAGAGGGCCAGAAAGCATATTTGAACAAATAATAGCTGAGAACTTCCCTAATTTGCAGAGGGAAACAGGCATTGAGATCCAGAAGATAGAGAGGTCCTCCCATAAAACCAATAAAAACCATTCAACACTTCGACATTTAATAGTGAAACTTGAAAATTCCAAAGATAAAGAGAAGATCCTTAAAGCCGCAAGAGACAAGAGATCCCTAACTTTTATGGGGAGATATATTAGATTAATAGCAGATCTCTCTATAGAGACCTGGCAGGCCAGAAAGGGCTGGCAGAATATATTCAGGGTCCTAAATGAGAAGATCATGCAGCCAAGAATACTCAATCTGGCAAGGTTCTCATTCAGAATAGAGGGAGAAATAAAGAGCTTCCAAGATAGGCAGAAACTGAAAGAACATGTGACCACAAACCAGCTCTGCAAGAAATATTAAGGGGGACCCTGTAAAAGAAAGAGAAAGCCCAAAGAAACAATCCACAAAAACAGGGATTTAGGTATTACGATGACACTAAAATCATACCTTTCAATAGTAACTCTGAACGTGAATGGGCTTAATGATCCCATCAAAAGGTGCAGGATTTCAGACTGGATAAAAAAGCAAGACCCAACTATTTGCTGTCTACATGAGATTCATTTTATACCTACGAACACCTCCAGCCTGAAAATGAAAGGTTGGAGAACCGTTTACCATTCAAATGGTCCTCAAAAAAAGCAGGGGTAGCAATCCTCATATCAGATAAATTAAAGTTAACCCCAAAGACAGTAATAAGAGATGAAGAGGGACACTTTATCACACCTAAAGGGTCTATCCAACAAGAGGACCTAACAATCATGAATATCTATGCCCCTAATGTGGGAGCTGCCAAGTATATCAATCAATTAATAACCGAAGTAAAGACATACTTAGATAATAACACAATAGTACTGGGAGACTTCAACATGGCACTTTCAGCAAATGACAGATATTCTAAGCAAAACTTCTCCAAAGAATCAAGATGCATGCTTTTACATGTCCATGTAAATGATACACTGGACCAGATGGGTTTCACAGATATTTACAGAACTTTACAACCAAACTCAACTGAATACATTCTTCCCAAGTGCACATGGAACTTTCTCCAGAATAGAACTCACACTGGGTCACAAATCAGGTCTCAACTGATACCAAAACATTGATATTGTCCCCTGTATACTTTCAGACCATAATGCTTTGAAACTTAAACTCAATCACAAGAAGAAATTTGGAAGAAGATCAAACACATGGAGGTTAACAGCATCCCACTAAAAGATGAAAAGGTCTACCAGAAAATTAGAGAAGAATGAAAGGTTTCATGAAAACTAAATAGAATGAAGATACAACCATTCAAAATCTTTGGGATACAGCAAAAACAGTCTTGAGAGGGAAATACATCACAATACAAGCATCCCTCAAAAAATTGGAAAAAAATTCCAATACACACGCTAGCCTTGCACCCAAAGGAACTGAAGAACAACAAATGAAACCTATACCAAACATAAGAGAGTTAATAAAGATCCGAGCAGAACTCAATGAAATAGAGACCAGAAGAACTGGGGAACAGATCAACAAAACCAGGAGTTGGTTCTTTGAAAGAATTAATGAGATACAGAAACCATTATCCAGCCTTATTAAAAACCAAAGAGAAAAGACTCAAATTAGTAAAATCACGAATGAAATAGGAGAGATCACCACCAATACCAAGGAAATAAAAACGATTTTAAAAACATATTACGAGCAGCTATTTGCCCAATAAATTAGGAAATCTGGAAGAAATGGACACATTTCTGGAAAACTACAAACCCAAAACTGGAACAGGAATAAATAGAAAACCAGAACAGGCCAATCACCAGGGAGGAAATTGAAGCAGTCATCAAAAACCACTCAAGGCACAAAAGTCCTAGGCCAGATGGCTTCCCAGGGGAATTCTATCACACATTTAAAGAAGAAATAATACCTATTCTTGTAAAGGTGTTCCAAAGATAGAAGAGATGGAATACTTCAAAACTCGTTCTATGAGGCCAGCATCACCTTAATTCCAAAAATAAACAAGACCCGACCAAAAAGGAAAATTATAGACCAATATTCCTGATGAACACAGCTGCAAAATTTCTCCCCAAGATACTAGCCAATAGGATCCAACAGTATATTAAGAATATTATTCACCATGACCAAGTGGGATTTATCCCCGGGATGCAAAGCTGGTTCAACACTCATAAAGCAATCAACGTGATAGATCATATCAACGAGAAAAAACAAGAACTATATGATCCTCTCAATAGATGCAGAGAAAGCATTTGACAAAATACAGCATCCATTCCTGATCACAACTCTTCAGAGTGTAGGGATAGAGGGAATATTCCTCAGCATCTTAAAAGCCATCTATGAAAAGCCCACAGCAAATATCATTCTCTTTTGGGGAAATGCTGGGAGCCTTCCCCTGAGATTAGGAACATGACAGGAATGTCCACTCTCACCACAGCTATTCAACATATTATTAGAAGTCCTAGCCTCAGTAATCAGGCAACAAAAAGAAATAAAAGGCATTGAAATTGGCAAAGAAGAAGTCAAACTCTCCCTCTTTGCAAACGACATCATACTGTTCATAGAAAACCCAAAGACACCACCCCAAGATTGCTAGAACTCATACAGCAATTTGGCAGTGTGGCAGGATACAAAATCTATGCCCAAAAATCAGTGGCATTTCTATACACTAACAATGAGACTGAAGAAAGAGAAATGAAGGAGTCAATCCCATTTACAATTGCACCCAAAAGCATAAGATACCTAGGAATAAACTTAACCAAAGAGGTAAAGGATCTATACCCTAAAACCTATAGAACACTTTTTAAAAAAATTTCTTTATTTATTTATGATAGTCACAGAGAGAGACACAGAGAGAGAGAGAGGCAGAGACACAGGCAGAGGGAGAAGCAGGCTCCATGCACTGGGAGCCTGATGTGGGATTCGATCCCGGGTCTCCAGGATCGCGCACTGGGCCAAAGGCAGGTGGCAAACTGCTGCGCCACCCAGGGATCCCCAACTATAGAACACTTCTGAAAGAAATTGAGGAATACACAAAGAGATGGAAAAATATTCTGTGCTCATTGATTGGAAGAATTAATATTGTGAAAATGTCAGTGCTACTCAGGTCAATTTACACATTTAATGCAATCCCTATCAAAATACTATGGACTTTCTTCAGAGAGTTGGAACAAATAATCTTAAGATTTATGTGGAATCAGAAAAGACCCCGAATAGCCAGGGGAATATTGAAAAAGAAAACCAGAGCTGGGGGCATCACAATGCCAGATTTCAGGTTGTACTATAAAGCTGTGATCAAGACACAATGGTACTGGCACAAGAAGAGACCAATAGATCAATGGAACAAAATAGAGAACCCAGAAATGGGCCCTCAACTCTATGGTCAACTAATATTTGACAAAGTGGGAAAGACTATCCACTGGAAAAAAGACAGTCTCTTCAATAAATGGTGCTGGGTAATTGGACAGGCCCATGCAGAAGAATGAAACTAGACCATTCTCTTACACCATACAAAGAGATAAACTCAAAATGGATGAAAGATCTAAATGTGAGTCAAGAATCCATCAAAATTCTAGAGGAGAACATAGGCAAAACCCTTTTTGAACTTGGCCACAGCAACTTCTTGCAAGATCCATCTATGAAGACAAGGGAAACAAAAGCAAAAATGAACTATTTGGACTTAATCAGACAAAAAGCTTCTGCACAGCAAAAGAAACAGTCAACAAAACTAAAAAACTACCTACCAAATGGGAGAAGATATTTGCCAATGACCTAAAGAACTTTTTAACTTCAACAGCAAAAACAAAAACAAAAACAAACAAACAAAAAAACTCACTCCTAACATGAAATGGGCAAAAGACATGAACAGAAATTTCACCAAAGAAGACATAGACATGGCCGACAAGCACATGAGAAAATGCACCGCATACTTGCCATCAGGGAAATACAAATCAAAACCACAATGAGATACCACCTTACACCAGTGAGAATGTGAACATTAACAAGACTGGAAACAAATGTTGGAGAGGATGTGGAGAAAGGGGAACCCTCTTGCACTGTTGGTGGGAATGTGACCTGGTGCAGCCACTCTGGAAAACTGTGTGGAGATTCCTCAAAGAGTTAAAAATAGAACTTCCCTACGACTCATCAATTGCACTGCTGGAGATTTACCCCAAAGAAACAGATGCAGTGAAACCCCAAGACACCTGCACTCCAATGTTTATAGCAGCAATGTCCACAATAGTCAAAATGTGGAAGGAGCCTTGGTGTCCATCAAAATATGAGTGGATAAAGAAGATGTGGTTTATATATACGATGGAATATTGGTCAACCATTAGTAATGACAAATACCCATCATTTGCTTCAAGATGGATAGAACTCGAGGGTATTATCTGAGTGAAGTATGTCAATTGGAGAAGGACAAACATTATATGGCCTCATTCATTCAGGGTATATAAAAATAATGAAATGGATTATAGGGGAAAAGAGAGAATATTTGTGGGAAATATCAGAGAGGGTGATGGAATGTGAGAGACTTCTAACTCTGACAAATGAACAATGGGTAGTGGCAGGGGAGTTGGGTGGGGGATCAGGTGACTGGGTGATGGGCACTGGTGGGTCACTTGATGGGATGAGCAGTGGGTGTTATGCTGTATGTAGGTAAATCGAACTGCAATTAAAAATATACAAAAAATAAATTAAAAAACCAAAAGAAAACAAAAAAACAAAAAACTATGAAAAAAGACACCAAAACAAAACAAAACACCTGAAGAGAAACAAATTAGTGGCCCAGAAAACCATACGAAGGAGTATTTTTCATCTCAGATTAAAAATGCAAAGATATGGAAATCATGAGGGAGATAAATTGAGACCAAAAGGATAGATCCAGAAGATCCATCACATGCAAAATATAAAATCCAGAGAGGAAAGAATATATGGGCAAGATCCAATGATTAATCACATTATAGAAGAATTACTGATGTTTTCTGATTAAAAAGTTCTGGGTTCTAGACAAGATGGATGCCCTTCTTGATAAATTTCTGCTGTCTAAGAATAAAAGGATGCTCCTGCATTAAGACTGTAATAGTTACATACTAATAAAGGAAAATGGATTTTTTCTCATCTCCAACAGTCGAAACTAAAAGACAGTGCAAAAACCTTATAGATCACTTAAGAAAATAGATAAAACTCTAAAACTTTCAATCTAGTTCTAACACCATTCTCTAGCCAGGCCAGAAGAAAGGTATTGGTGGATGTCCAAGGAGTCAAAGAAATAAAGTAGAAATTACCACATATATGAAAATCAGTAAATAGGGGGATTGCATATCAGGACCTATACATAACATTATATTCAGGTATAAACTTATAGCCTCAAATGTCTTAATTATTAAAGACTGATAATACAGGAACCAAGAACATATTAAAGGTAAAAACAAAATATTGATAGAGAGGAAGTTGATTTTGAAAAAATAATAATTAAATGAAATTTTGAAACTAATTGCAACATGAACAATAATTTCCACTTTTATTTAAAGGCCAACAAAATAAATGACTCTCATAAGGTCAGCTAAATGAAAAAAGTGACGTGGAATAAGAAAAAGCAAAACAAAATCATATATTTTGAAGAACAAAATTATGGAAATATTTGTGTAACGCTGGCTGGAAAAAAAGTGGAAATGATTAATTTCCTTAAAAAAATATATAACATCAAACATTATATGGTCTCATTCATTTGGGGAATATAAAAAATAGTGAAAGGGAATAAAGGGGAAAGGAAAGAAAATGAGTGGGAAATATCAGTGAGGGAGACAGAACATGAGACACTCCTAACTCTGGGAAATGAAGAAGGGGTAGTGGAAAGGGAGGTGGGCGGGGGGATGAGGTGACAGTGAGGGGCACTGAAAGGGGCACTTGATGGGATGAACACTGGGTGTTATACTATATGTTGGCAAATCAAACTCCAATAAAAAATTTATTAAAAAATGAAATTTGAATAAAGGCAGTTACTAATGTAAATTTGGAAAGAATGACTAGCAGGATACCATTAAGGAGAGAGTATATGAAGAGATATTATACAGCTATTTACCTAACTTTTAAATCATATACAATGTACATTATTTAATGCAATGTATCTAAATAACCAGATCCGGTTATTTACTCTATGCCATAGTTTTTCTCAGTGTGGTACTCAGACAACAGAAATGCAGATTTTCAGGTCCTCCAGTCCCTAGGTCTACTAAATCAGAAGCCCTAGAGATGGCACCCAGGAACCTGTGGTTTAATGAATGAGCTAATAGGTGATTCCAATGCACACTTAAGCCTAAGAACCATTACTATACTAGACCACAGAAAAAGTGTGAAAAGTCCCTGTGGTGGGTACACTTTTCTCTCTCTATTTATCTATCATCTATCATCATTATCTATCTATATATTTATCACTATATCTATGTATCTGTCTTTGTCAATTTATGTCACCTATCTATCCATCTTTTTATTTTAAGTATGCAGATTGCACAAGTTCCTAAATGCTAGAAATTTTCTTTTTTAATTTAAAGATAAAGGAGTGTTGAATTTTATGAGGTACTTTCTCAAATCTGTTGAGATGATCATATAATTTTTCTTCTTTATTCTGATAATATTATTTAATTTTACATTAACAATATTTTTATTCTTGGATTGTCTGGATTAAGTGGCTGACTCTTGGTTTCAGCTCATATCATGATCTGGGGTGGTGAAATCAAACCCTATGTCAGGCTCTGCGCTCAGCAAGGAGTATCCTTCAGGATTCTCTCTTTCCCTCGGTCCTTCCCCCCACTTTCTGTCTCTCTTGCTTTCTATCAAATAAATAAATAAATCTTTAAAAAGAATGCTTTATTCTTGGGGCACGTGGGTGGCTCAGTCCATTAGGTATCCTACTTGATTTTGGCTCAGGTCATGATCTCAGGGACGTCAGATCAAGTCCTTCATCTGCCTCTGTGGTAGGCCTGGGGTCTGCTTAAGATTCTCTCTCTCCATCTCTCTCTGTCCACCCTCCCTCCTTCCATTTGCATGGGTGTGCTCTCTCTCAAAAAAAGTTTTATTCTTGCCTTAAAGCTTTTTTGATCATGATGTATTATACATTTAAGATATTTTTTATTTAAATTCAATTAGCCAACTTTATACATCATTAGTTTCAGATGTAGAGTTCAATAATTTATCAGTTGCATATAACACCCAGTGCTTATTACATCACCTGCCCTCCTTAGTGCCCATCACACAGTTATTCCATTCCCATACCCACATCACCTCCACCAATCCTGTTTGTTTCCTAGAGTTAAGAGTCCCTCATGGTTTGTTTAATGAGGTTTTGCGATATTTTGTTTTGGATTTTTGCAGTACTTTCTGATGACTAATTTCCTTTTTAGAAATACATTGGTGAAATTTTTGTTTAACAAGGTTATACAGGAGGCATAAAGATGAGTTGGGGAGTGCTTCTACTTTCTCTTTCTGTAAAGGAGTTTGTAAAATAGTGATATTATTGCTTCCTTATTTGGTAGAATTTGCCAGTGAAACCACTGGACCTAGAGTTTTCTTCATAAAGATTTTAATTAGAGATTTAATTTCTTTTTTAAAAAGATTTTATTTATTTATTCATGAGAGACACACAGAGAGGCAGAGACATAGGCAGAGAGAGAAGCAGGCTCCATGCATGGAGCCTGATGTGGGACTTGATCCTGGGACTCCAGGATCACTCCCTGGGCTGAAGGCAGATGCTTAACCACTGAGCCACCCAGGTGTCCCAGAGATTTAATTTCTTTTAAGAAATCACACAATCATTTGTGTTTTCATATTTTTAATTCAGATCTCCTATTCTTCTTGTGTCAGTTTTGATAAATTGTGTTTTTTAAGTAATTCATCTAGTACATCTAAGTTGACAAATTAGTTATCATAAAGTTGTTTAAAACATCTATTAATCATTTAAACATACTAGAGATATAATTCAGTTACCAGAAAATTTACCTTTTTAAGGTATACAATTCATTGGCTTTTAGTACATTCAAAAAGTTATGTGACCATCACCCCAATCTAAGTAAATATGATTTTTACCATTTGAAAAGAGAAAATCTATGTCTTTTGGCAGTCACTTGCCTTCCTCTTTCCCAATACCTAGGTAATCACTAATCTAATTTCAGTGTCTGTGGATTTTTCAATTTTGAATGTTTTTATCAATGAAATCATATATGTGACCATTTGTGATAAATTATTTTGTTTAGCTTAGCATAATACTTTCAAGAGTCATCTGTGTTGTGGCACTTGTCAGTACTTCATTCTATTACTGAATAATAATTCACTGTGTGAGTATACATCATATTGTTTATTTGTTTATAATTTGATGGACATGAGTTATTTCCACTGTTTTGCTATTATGAATTATGATGCTAAGGCCCTTTGTGTAAGGTGTTTTGTTTTAGTGGGTATTTATTCACATTTATTTTGAATATATATCAAAGGAGATATTTGCTGAGTAATATGGTAACACTATTGATATAATTAAATCTACTTTTGGATATTTGCACATATTCCTTGGATGAGTGAATGTCTATTGAGTTCCATTGCCCAATTTAAAAAAAATGGGTTACTTGTATTTTTCTTATATAGTTGAAAGGTAATTGAACTCAATTTCTTTATGAGATATAGAATTCACATGTGTATTTCTCATTCTGTGGGTTGCTTTCCTTCACTGTTTTGGTGGTACTATTTCAGCACAAAGGTTTTAAATTTTAAGGTACTCAAATTTATATATTTTTCTTTTACTGCTTATGTTCTAGAGTCATAGTTAAAAAGAAGTACCTGAACCAAGATGATGAAGATGTACTTGTAAATTTTCTTCTTAGAGTTTTATAATTTTACCTCCACATTTAGCCTTGTCATCTATTTAAGTTAATGTTTGTGCAGGTAGAGAGTCCAAATTCATTATTTTTCAAGTGAAAATCCAGTTGTCCCAGCATCATTTCTTTAAGATTATTCTTTCATCCATCGATGATCCATCTTTTCTTCCTTGTCAAGATTAAATTGATATATGAATTTACTTCTGGAATTTCAGTTCTATTTTATCATCTATCTATCATCTATCTATCTATCTATCTATCTATCTATCTATCATCTATCTATCTATCTATCTATCTATCTATCTACCTATCATCTATCTATCATCTATCTATCTATTATCTATCCTTATCTTATACCATACTATCTTAATTCCTATAGTGTTATGGTAAATTTGAAATTAGGAAATATTAATCTTCCAAATTTATTCATCCTATTCAATGTTGGCTGTTTTTTGGTCCCTTGTGTTCCCTAATTTTAGGATCAGTTTGCCAATAGGCAAAAAAATAAATAAATAAATAAAAATGGGATTCTAATAGGGATTTCATTTAACCTGCGAATAAATTTGTGGAGTTTTGCCATTTAAACAATATTAATTATTTTGATACATGAACATGAGATGGTTTTCTCCTTATTTAGTTCTTTCTTTCAAAAATGTTTGTAGTCTTAATGTACAAGTCTTATATTTTAATATAAGACTCATTCCTAAATATTTTATTCTCATGTATGCTATTTCAAATGGATTTTTAAAATTCCATTTGTGATTATTTATTGTTAATGTATAGAAGTACAACTGAATGAGATAGCACTTCACACCTGTTAGAATGAATGAAACCAACAACACGAGAAACAAAAGCTGTTGTCTTAGATGTGGAGACCCTTCTGCATTGTTGGTGGGAATGAAAACTGGTGCAGCCACTCTAGAAAACATTATGGAGTTTCCTCAAAAAGCTAAAAACAGAACTTCCCTATAATCCAGCACTTTCACTACTAAGTTTACCCAAATAATACAAAAACCCTAATTCATAGGGATATATGCACCCCAATATTTATAGAAGCATTATCTACAATAATCAAGCTATGGAAACAGTACAAGTGTCCACTGACTGTGAATGGAGAAAGAAGACATGGCATATATACAATGGAATATTACTAAGCCATAAAAAGAATGAAATCTTGCCATTTGAAATGATGCAGATGGAGTTAGAGTGTATTATGCTAAGTGAAGTAGGTCAGTCAGAGAAAGACAAATGCCATATAATTTTACTCGTGTGGAATTTAAGAAATAACATGAGCATGGGGGAATAAAGAGAGAGAGAAGCCAAGAAACATGTCTTAATTATAAAGAAGAAACTGATGACTATTAGAGGAATGGTGGGTAGGGGGATGAGTGAAATAGTTGATTGGTATTAAGGAGGACACTTGTGATGAGCACCAGGTATGATATGTAAGTATTGAATCATTACATTGTACACCTGAAACTAATGTTACACTGTGTGTTAACTAACTGGAATTTAAATAAAAACTGAAAAAATACAACTAATTTTTGTATATTAATCTTATATGCTGCAATATGGCTGATCTCAATTATTAGTTCGATTAGTTTTTTAAATGTACTCCTTGGGATTTTCTATAAATAAGATTACAAAGATAATATTTACTTCTTTTTGTTAACTAATTTACCTGACTAGAACTCAAGTGCAATGGTGAATACAATGGGAGTAGACATCCTTGTTTTTTTCCCCAATCTTACAGAGAAAGCACTTAGTCTTTCACCACAAAGTATGATGTTAGCTATGGGGTTTTTGTAGATGCCTTTTGCCAGGTCAAAGAAACTTCTTTCTATTCCTGGTTGTTGAGTTTTTAATTGTTTATTTTTTTAATTATGAAAGACTATTGGATTTTAACAAATGCACTTTATTTATTGAGATTATAATTTCTTTTAAAATTGATTTGCATGTCTTAATTCCACTTGCTTATAGTGTATAATCCTTTATATGTGTTGCTGAATTTCATTTCTACTATTTTGTAGAAAACTTTTTTATCTACACTCATAATGGACATTGGCCTGTAGTATATTTTTCTTATGATATATAAGTTAAGAATCTCTTGTTTCATGCTGCTGAAGGATTTTTTCTTTATCTTTGAAATATGCAAGTTTCAGCATTAAATGTTGAGGTGTTGAACATTTTTTATTCATTTTGGGTGGTCCTCTCTTCCTCTTGGATCTAATGCCTGTTTCCTTCCCCAGATTTGGGAAGTTCTCAACTATGATTTGTTCAAGATTCTCTGGGGTCCTCTCTCCTGCTTGGCCTCTTTTGGAATCCCCATCAGACATATATTCTTCCTTCCCAAAGCCATCATTTATTTCCCTAAGCCTTTCCTCTTGGGTTCTTCATTGTTTTTCTCTTTTTTCCTCAGCTTCCTTCCTATTAACTTATCTTCTATGTCACTCACTTTCTATTCCACCTTATTAACCCTAGCAATTAGAACATTCAGTTTGGATTGCATCTCATTTAATTTATTTTTAACTTTGACCTGATTAGATCTCAATTCTGCAGTATCAAAGTCTCTAGAGTCCTTCATGCTTTTTCTAGAGCCACCAGTAGCTTTATAATTGTACTTCTGAATTGAGTTTCTGACATTGTATTGAAATCCAAGTTCTGTAATTCTGTGCAGAAAGTACTGTTTCTGATTTTTTCTTTTGTGGTGAATTCTTCCTTCTAGCCATCCAGTACAGAGTGGCTGTATGAGTGGGCTGCATCAAAAATATCAACCATGACCTAAATAAAATACTCCCTAGATGATTTTGAAGAGATCAGAGACCAGAGACCAGAAAATAAAAGAAAAAGTAGGGAAGAACAAAATAAGAGGACCACTAAAGTGAAAAACGAATTGTAAAACAAAGTAGTAAAAAAAAAAGCCAAGAAGAAAAAAGAAAAAGAGGGAAAAAAAGTAAATAGGAAAAAGAGAAAATTAAAGGGGGTGAAGAAGTGGTAGTGAGGAGAGAATGTAGTCTACCTGAGGGGTCCTAGAGGGTGATCCTCTTGGTTCTTAGTGTATTTTCTTCTTTATGTTAGAAGGTGCTCAATCTCAAATTTATATAAACCAGCAATACTTATATAAAGCCCCAGTATTGACCACCAAAACATAAACAAGATAAAAGAGGGGTTAAGAATGGGAAGAAAGAGAGAATATAATCTTACAGAATGAACCAACACGATGTTCCACTTGGTTTTGGGTGTATGCTGGTCATGTTTTAGAAGGTACTAAGTTCCATCATTGTAAAACAAAATGAGGCAGAAAAAAAACAAAAAACAAAAACCCATATCTCATATATCTACCCAAATTAAATTGACTACGTTGAAGGGAATCCAGAAGTGAAAAATGTATCTAAGTCATGTAACTGCAGAAATATGAAAGTCAAAAAGGAAAAAACTTTAAAAATGAAGAGCTGGTAAGATATTGTAGTTAAGGTGGGAAAAGAGAAAATAATTGGAAATTTTTATTATGATATAAGAACAACTCATAATGAAAAAAGGAAAAGAAAAGAAAGAAAAAAGACCCTCTAGTTCTATATACTATTTTCCCTCGGTCCTGGAGCTTTCCAGCACTGTTTAGTCAAGATCTTGCTCTTCCCCTGTTCTTCCAGATAGTGTTCTGGGGAAGGGGTCTGCTGTGCTGAGGTGTCTGTGCCTGGGTGGAGATGCCGTGTGTGCTTGCCAGGTTCTAGGCTCAGTGTGAGCTGTTTATCCTGTTAAGCCTTTGTTCCCTGGTGGCCCTGCCTCTTCCAGGCATATGGTGAAACAAGGAGGAGCAATAACAATGGCAGTGACCGGAATTCCAGCTCTGGAGTCAACTCCCTGCTAGTAACTAATGCAGTCTCCCAGTCCCACTGTCCTAGATGCTTCCAGGGCACTGCTCTGCACAGCTTGGGGGTGCCCATCAGCAGGAGAATTCTCACTGTCCTGTGTCCCTCCCCACTTCCACCTGTCCCGGGGGAACGCAGGATCACGGGCTTTGTCTGCTTGGGCGCCCTGGGATCTGGGGCCCTGTGCCGCTGGACCCATGATCCCAGGGGCCGCCACTCCTGAAGGGAATGGGGTTTAGCCACCTCCATCCAGAGCAGACTGACCTAACCAACTGGCTTCTCCCAAATGCCCCGAGGGCTGTGGTGCTTCAGCCCTTTACCCATATCCGACCACGGTTTGCAGTGAGCTTTCCCTTGGGTGCCCCTTCCTCATTTATAGCGACTCTAGGAACCTTGAGGCTTCACTGCCCCTCCTGCAATGCCACCCGATTTCCTTGTTAAGCACCTTTCCATCAGGGAAAACTCTGGCGCAGATTTTTAAAGTTCCTGCTTCTCCTCAGCTGGACTTTCCTGACCTGGAGGCTTTTGCCACTTTGCTTTAGCCCAGCTACTCGCGGTGCCCCTCCTCCACTTTATTATTTTTTATTTTATTTTTTCAGCCTTTCTACCTTGTTCGAAGCAAAAACTTTTCTCTCTGTAGCATTCCAGCTGTTCTCTTTAAATCTCAGGTTGAATTTGTAATTGTTCAGGATGTTTTGAAAGTTATCTAGGTAAGTTTGTGTGACCAGGTAGGTTGAGGACCCCTACTCTTCTGCCCTCTTGCCCCCTATCCTGGTATTGGTATTATGGTTATGTTTTTATCTGTTAAGAGCCTCAACCAAAATAAGAAGGTAAACTGAGGTAAACTTAAATTACTAGTAATAGAATTTATTTGAGGATAGCAGAGGGACTATGACGATTTGGAAAACATATGCTCTAAAAGCAACAGATGAGCCTGTTTAAGGTGGACTATCTTTATTTTTCCTTATTTTTGTTATTAATTATTTTGTGTATTTGGGTGCTCCCATGTTGGGTGCAGAAATATTTACAATTGTTATATCTTCTTGTTGGATTATTCCCCTTATTATTATATGGTGTCCTTCTTTGTACCCTGTTACAGTCTTTCTTTGATAGTATTTTGTCCAATAGAAGTATTACTACTCTGGTTTTCTTTCCACATCCATTCGCCTGATACATGTTTCTCGATCCAGTCAACTTTCAATTGCAGGTGTCTTTAGGTATTCAATGGTCTCCTGTTGGCAGCATTTAGATGGGTCTTGTTTTTTTTTTTTTTTTTTTTATTCACTCTGTCACTATGTTTTTTTCCCCCAAGATTTTATTTATTTATTCTTGAGAGTCAGAGAGAGGCAGAGACATAGGCAGAGGGAGAAGCAGACTCCCTGTAAGGAGCCCCATGTGGGGCTCGATCCCAGGACCCTGGGATCACGACCTGAGCCGAAGGCAGACACTCAACCACTGAGCCACCAAGGTATGCCAGTCACTATGTCTTTTGATTGAAGTGTTTAGTCTATTTACATTCAACATAATACTTGATAGGTATGTATTTATTGCTATTTTGTTACTTGTTTCATGTTTGTCTCTGTAGCTCTTCTCTGTCCCTTTCTTTTCTTGCTCTCTTTTCTCATGGTTTGCTGGATTTCTTTAAATATATATGTGGATTCCTTTCTTTTCAACTTTTCCCATATCTATTACTGGTTTTTTGTTTTTTGTTTTTTTTTTTTTAAAGGTGTTTTTTTTTTTTTTAATTTATTTATGATAGTCACAGAGAGAGAGGGGCGCAGAGACACAGGCAGAGGGAGAAGCAGGCTCCATGCACCGGGAGCCCGATGTGGGATTCGATCCCGGGTCTCCAGGATCGCGCCCTGGGCCAAAGGCAGGTGCCAAACCGCTGCGCCACCCAGGGATCCCTATTACTGGTTTTTGATCTGTCATTACCATTAGGTTTGTATACAACCTCTTCTGCATATAGCAGTCTATAGTAAATTGATGTTCGTTTAAGAGTGAAGCCATTCTTTAGTCCTCTTCCCTCATGTATTAGATATATGGCATCATACCTTACATAATTTTATTTTGAGATTTTTACAGATATACTTATTTGTAGTTTTTTTATGCTTCTATATTTCATACTATACTTGTGGTCTTTCTTTTTACATATTTTTGCTGGGCTGCTTTAGAGGTCATGAACTCCTTTAACTTTTGTTGTCTGGGAAACTCATGTGTTCTATTCTGAATGATAGTCTGGCTGGATAGAGTATTCTTGGCTGCATATTTTTTTTGTTTCAGCACTTTGAATATATCATACCATTCCCTTCTGGATAGCAAAGTTTCTGCTGAAAAACTCACTGTACCCTAGGGGTTTTTCTTTGTATATAACTATCTTCTTTCCTTATTGCTTTTAGAATTTTCTCTTCATCACTACATTTTTGCCATTTTAATTACTATTTGTCTTGGTGTGGCCCTCCTTAGGTTGATTTTGTGGAGAGAATCTCTGTGTCTCCTGGATCTAGATATGTTTCCTTCTCCAAATTAGGGAAGTTTTTAGCTCTTATTTTTTTGAATAAATTTTTTTTTTGCCCCCTGTTCTCTCTCCTTCTGAGATCCCTACAATTTGAATGCTATTATGTTTGATGATGTTGATGAGTTCCCTAAGTCTATTCTCATTTAGTATAGTGTTTTTTCTTTTACTTGCTCAGCTTGAGTCCTTTCCACTATTCTGTCCTTTAGGTGGATAATTTATTCTTCTCCTTTAGCTTGCTATTTATTCTACCTAGTTTATTTTTAATTTCATTTATTGTGTTCTTCACCTCTTATTGGCTCTTTTTTATCTCTTAGGGGTATCACTGATGTACTCAGCTCTTTTCTCAAGTCCAGTAAGTCTCTTTGTGATCATTACTTTAAATTCCTTATCATTCATATTATTTATCTTTGTTTGCTTAGGTCTCTTGTGATTTTTTCCTACTTTTTCTTTTGGGACATATTCCTCTGTCTTCCCATTATATCTAATTATGTCTGTTTCTCTGTGTTAGGAAGGTCAGGTATATCTCCTGCTCTGGTAAGTAATGGCATTTTGAGGAAGAGGTCCTGTAGTGCCCTGCAGGGAAGTTTCCCTGTTCACCTGGCATTTCAGGGGGACTCTTCTATATGTGTTGTGTACACCCTACTATCGAGTCTTGGCCAATTTTCCTTCAGTTCAGTCATCTATAGTGTCTTTCTTTGATTGTTGTGAGCAGTGTTTAGTCCCTGTGGTGTAGTGGACCAATCTGAGGCCACTTTGAGCTTGCATTTATTCAGATCAGGTGTTTGCCAGAGGTGCAGCTACACCAAGCTGCAAGTAGCTCTCTCAGTGTGTGTCCCCAAGAAGCATTATTTGGCATGTGGGGCCTGCAATCAGATGAGCTGTCTGCCCCCAGCAGTCTGTCAGGCCTTCTTGCACATCCCTAGATTTGTTGCCCCAGTTTGAATTGCTCCAGCCCAGAGCATATTGGAGGGGGCAGAGCACACAATGCCCACAATGTGCGGCCAGTGAGAACATTTAACTCTTTAATCAATTTTGAGTTTATTTTTGTGTATAATGTGAAATAAGGACCTAATTTCATTCTTCTGCTTGTTGATATCCAGTTTTTCCAACACCATTTATTGAAGAGACTATCCGTTCCTCATTATGTGTGCCTGGCACCCTTGTTGAAGATCAGTTAACTATAAATATGCATGTTTACGTCTAGGCTCTATATTTAGTTCCATTGATCTCCATGTGTCTGTTTTTATGTCAGTATCATAATGTTTTGATTATTATAGCTTTGTAATGTATTTTGAAATCAAGGGGTGTGGTGCCTCTAGTTTTTTTCTTCTTTCTCAAGATTGCTCTGGCTATGCAGTCTTTTGTGGTTCCATAGGAACCACACACACACAAAAAAAAGCTAGGATTGCTTTTTATATTTCTGTAAAGCATGCTATTGAGATTTGTATAGAAATTGCATTGAATCTGTAGATCACTTTGGGTAGTATGGACATTTTAACAGTATTAATCCTTCCAATCCATGAACATGGGATGTCTTTACATTTAATGTCTTCTTTAATTTCCTTCATCAATTTTCTTTTTTTTAATTTTTTTATTTTTTTATAATAGATTTATTTTTTATTGGTGTTCAATTTACCAACATACAGAATAACACCCAGTGCTCATCTTCATCAATTTTCTAATGTATTCAGTGTACAATTCCTTGGATAGGTTCATTTCTTTTTTTTTAATAATAAATTTATTTTTTATTGGTGTTCAATTTGCCAACATACAGAATAACACCCAGTGCTCATCCCATCTAGTGTCCCCCTCAGTGCCCACCAACCAGTCACCCCCACCCCCCAACCTCCTCCCCTTCCACTACCCCTATTTCATTTCCCAGAGTTAGGAGTCTTCCATGTTCTGTCTCCCTTGCTGATATTTCCTATCCATTTCTTCTTCCTTCCCCTCTATTCCCTTTCACTATTATTTATATTCCCCAAATGAATGAGACCATATAATGTTTGTCCTTCTCTGATTGACTTATTTCACTCAGCATAATACCTTCCAGTTCCATCCACGTTGAAGCAAATGATGGGTATTTGTCATTTCTAATGGCTGAGTAATATTCCATTGTATACATAAACCACATCTTCTTTATCCATTCATCTTTCGATGGACACCGAGGCTCCTTCCACAGTTTGGCTATTGTGGACATTGCTGCTAGAAACATTGGGGTGCAGGTGTCCTGGGATTTCATTGCATCTGTATGTTTGGGGTAAATCCCCAGCAGCGCAATTGCTGGGTCGTAGGGCAGAACTATTTTTAACTATTTGAGGAATCTCCACACAGTTTTCCAGAGTGGCTGCACCAGTTCACATTCCCACCAACAGTGCAAGAGGGTTCCCTTTTCTCCGCATCCTCTCCAACATTTACGGTTTCCTGCCTTGTTAATTTTCCCCATTCTCACTGGTGTGAGGTGGTATCTCATTGTGGATAGGTTCATTTCTAAGTATTTTATTATTTTTTGTTGCTATATGAATTAAATTATTTTCCTAATTTCCTTTTCAGACAGTTGGTGGTGTATAGATTCAACATTTTCTTATGCTGATTTTGTACCCTAAGTATACTTAATTTATTAGTTACAGTGGTTTGTTCTTGTTGTCATTGAATCTTTTGAGTTTTCTACATATATGATTGTGTCATAACAAGATGAAAGATAATTTGTTTCCTACTTTCTAATTTGAATTCCTTTTATTTCTTTTTCTTGTCTAATTTTTGTAGCTAGGCTTCCAGTATGATGTTGAAGAAGAATGGTGAGAATGAGCATCTTTGCCTTGTATTGGGTCTTAGAGAAAGAACTTTCAAATTTTCCCAACTATGATGTTAGCTGTGGACCTTTTAATATATGGCTTTTATCATATGGAGGGGGGTTTTTTCTACACCCATTGCGTCTTTTTTTTTAAATCGTGAATGAACGCTGGCTTTTGTAAAATATTTTTATTTATTGAGACAATTATAAATTTATCTTTCATTTTGTTAATGTATATCACGTGGATCAATTTGGGTAAGTTGAAACATTCTTGTATTTCATGGAAAAATTCCATTTGGTCATAGTATATAATCCTTTTAACATGCTGTTGAATTTATTTTGCTAGTATTTTATTGAAGATTTTTGCATGTAAGTTCATTGGGAGTATCAGCCTATAGTTTTCTTTTTTTTTTTTTTTTTGTGATGTCTTTCTCTGGCTTTGGCATCAAGGTGATGCTGGCTTCAAAAAATGAGTTTTAAAGTGTTGATCTTTTACGTTTTTTGCAAGAATTAAGAAGGATCAGCATTAAGTCTTCTTCAAATATTTCTTAAAATTCCACCCACGAAGCCAGTTGGTCCTAGGCTTTTATTGTCAGGAAGGCTTTTGATTAGTGCTTTTCCTGGTTTATTCTCCTTATTTATTTTTGGTCTTCTCAGGCTTTCTATTTCTTGATTCAGTCACCGTAGGTTGTATATTTCTAGGAATCTATCCATTACTTCTAGAGCATATAATTTTTTGGCATGTAATTGTGGGTCCCTTATGATATTTTTTAGTCCTGTGGCATACATTATAATGTCTCTTCTTTTATTTTTAAAATTTCATTTATTTAAGTCTTTGTCCTTTTTCTTTAGTGTAGCTAAGGTTTTGTTGATTTTGCTTACTTTTTCACAAAATAAATTATTAATTTTATTAGTTCTTTTTCTATTCTGTATTTGATTTTTTTCCTGTTCTAATGTTTACTATTTTCTTTCTCCTGCCAATTTTGGGCTTAGTTTCTTTTCTTTTTCTTTTTCTTTCCTTTTCTTTTCTTTTTCTTTTCTCTTTCTCTCTCTTTCTTCCTTTCAGTTCTTAAAGTGTAAAGTTAGGTTGTTTATCTGAGA
Organism: Canis lupus dingo; assembly: GCF_003254725.2. Taxonomy (NCBI): domain Eukaryota; kingdom Metazoa; phylum Chordata; class Mammalia; order Carnivora; family Canidae; genus Canis; species Canis lupus. The sequence continues at coordinate 22,622,508 of NC_064261.1, read as the reverse complement.
TCATTCTCTTTTTTTTTTGGTTCCGTTGTGTTTATCACTATTAACTTTCCTCTTAGTACTTCTTATGCTACATCCCATAAGTTTAGTTGTCTCCAGAGACAAAAGTCTTTCTTTAATATAGAATGTTTTATCCATTAATGAGAATGAGGTGGTGAAATCTCCTAGTACTGCTTTCAATTTATTTTTTCATTTATGTCAATATTTGCTTTATATACTGAGATGTTCTAATGTTGGGTTCATATATACTAAAAATTGTTATATTTTTCTGCTGAATCCCCTATTTATAAATACATAATGACCTTTGTCTCTGGAAATTGTTTTTCTCTTAAAGTCTATTTTGTGTAAGTCTAAAGCTGTTTTTTTTTTTATTTTTGTTGTTGTTACCACTTATGTGTAATATATTTTTTAATTGCTTTACTTTCACCCTATATGTGTCTTTGAATCTAACATCAGTTTCTTATAGATAGCATAAAGCTGGATCTTGATTTTTTATTCATTCAACCACTCTGTAAGTTTTGATTGGGGTATTTAGTCCTTTTACATTTAAAGTAATATTTGATAGGGGAGGATTTACTATTGCCATTAAAAAATATTTTCTGTTTGTCCTGTAGTTCTTTTCATGTCCCTTTTTTTCTCTAGCTGTCTTCTTTTGTGCTTGCTTATTGTATTAATAGGTTTCTCATTTTCTTTCATGTAACTTCTGTGGGTATTTGTCTTGTGATTACCACTGGGCTTGCATGAGATATCAGTCTATCCTAAGCTGACAATAACATTTCTTGCAAAGAAAAACTTTCCATTTTTACCTCTTCTTCCTCCACCTTATATACTATTGACATCATGATTTATACTTATATTTATATTTATATTCATTAATATCATTTAATTATAGTTATTTATTATTCTTTAACTTTTATACTAGCATTAACAGTGATTTATCCACCACAGTTTTAGTAATGCAGTAATATGGTAATAAAGTAATTCTGTTTTTCTCTATATATTTACTTTTAATTACAAGTCATATATTTTTCTCCCCTTGAGTAATGTGTAGCATCCTTTCATTTCATTTTTTTAAAAGATTTTATTTATTTATTCATGAGAGACACAGGGAGAGAGAGAGAGGCAGAGGCATAGGCAGAGGGAGAATCAGGCTCCATGCACTGAGCCCGATGTGGGACTCGATCCCCAGTCCCCAGGATCAGGCCCTGGGCTGAAGATGGTGCTAAACCACTGAGCTACCTGGGCTGCCCAATTCTTTCATTTCAAATTGAAAACTTCTTTTTAGCAGTTATCATAAAGAAGATCTAGTAATGATGAACTCCTTTAGCTTTTGTTTGAATCCATTCATTTTTTTGAAGGATAGGTTTGTTAGGTACAATAGTCTTGTTTTTGATTGACAATCTTTCTTTCTTTCTTTCTTTCTTTCTTTCTTTCTTTCTTTCTTTCTTTCTTTTCTTTCTTTCTTCTTTCTTCTTCCTTTCTTTCTCTTTTTCACTTTCAATATATCATCCTTCTCTCTTTGGCATGCCAGTATTTTTGATGAGAAATCTGCCAATAGTTTTATCACATTCTCCAGTACATAAAAAACTGCTTTTCTCATGCTGTTTTCAAAATTATCTTTGATTTTAAATTTGACAGTTTGAGTATGTGTCTCCATATTTCTTTGGATTAATTTATTTGATTTCATTGGGATTCCTGGATATGGATATCCATTTATTTTTACCTGGGTTTGGGAAATTTTAACTATTATTTCTCTGAATAACCCATCTGCTCTCTTTTTTCTCTCTTCTCTTCATAACACATATCAGTTTTCTTAGTGAACCTAATAAATCTCTTAAGCTATCTACACATATTGTATTCCTTTTTCCCCTCCTCTGACTGGATGATTTACAATGATCTTTCAATTTAATGATTTTCTAAGATTAATCTAATCTTCTGCTCAACTCCTCTATTGAATTTTTCAACTTAATTACTGTATTTGTCAGCTCTGTGATTTTTACTTGGTACTGTTAAATATTTTCTGTGTTGAAATTTTCACTTTGTTCATGTATTGCTTTACTGGCTTTGGCAACATTTTTTATGACTTTTATTTGAAATTATATGTCAAGTAAATCACATGCCTCCATTTCACTCATGTTTAGATTTGTCTTGTTCTTTTATTTGGAATATATTTCCCTGTTTCTTCATCTTCTTTAACTTTGTATGTTTGTTTCTACATATTAGATAAAACAGCTCCCTATTCCAGTCTACAGACTCACCTTATGCAGGGAATGAACCTCACCAATCAACCTGACCAAATTCTAGGTGTCACCCCCTAAACTACTTTGTGCTTGACCAAATAAATATCTTTGTTCTTAATGGTTTCCAGAATAGTATAATACCCTAAGTCTTGTCAGTGCCCTGAGACAGGCAGGATAGAAGTCTGTCCCTTACATAGCAGCCCAAAGTTGGGACATAGATATGTGGTTAAATTCCTTCTTATCTCAGAAAGAAACTGGGAACTGGAGTTTATCACTTATTTGCTCTGCACTGAACCAGGAAGAAGAGATGTGGCATACACTCATTCAGGCCATGCTCTTTTAAAAACTATTGTTTTACTTTTTTTTAGCCCTAAGAGGCTTAGAAAATACCAAGGACAGTCAGCTCATAGAGACTGGTGTGTTAGAAGATAGGCCCTTGGGTAACAACTGCAATAGTCAGGGCACTAGTATAGTCCAACTCCTTCCAGGTAGAAGCTGAAGTCTCAGTTTTATTGGAAGAATCTGGATGAAGAAGCTGCAGGAAGTGCCCAAACACCTGTTCAAGCTCCCAAAGGACCTCATTAGCTCCCAGGTACAGACTAGTTAGAAACTAAACCCTTAGGCAGCAGCTTAAAAACTCGGAGCATTAGATGTGCAGTCTAGACTTTCAGGGAAAAACAGAAAGCTAGACTGTGTTTGCAGCTTGCTTGTGTTCAGCCAGAAGAGTCTTATGAAGTATTTGAATTACCATTTGAAACTGCTATTTTTTCTGTGGTACCAAGAAATTGGTAAATCTTATGCCTTCTCAGCTCCCAGTTCGGCAAGTTTGGAGTTAGTCCTTCAAGTGGCACCATAAAAGCTGGGGCACTAGATGTGTCAGGCCATTCCTTCCAGGGAGAAACTAGAGGGTTTATCACTGGAGTGAGCTGGGGAGAAATAATGCAGGAAACACCATACACCAATTTAAGTGACCAAAGGATCCTGTCAGCTTCCAGTTGCAAGCTAGTTCAAAGCTAGATCTTTGGATAGCATCTAGAAATGTCAGGATATTAGATTTGCAGTTCTGAAGGTGAGACATCCCAATGGACTACCTTTCCCACTGTGATGGGAAGGACAAACCATTTGGATGTCTCTTATTCAAATAGCCCCAAAACATAGCACAGAAGCTATACCCAAGGTACAGTAGGTGAAGGATACTGGATCCTATCACAGTCACCCTAACCACAGATGACTATGTATTCCAAATAATGAATAACAAACCAAGATGGCCAAGGTTATTATTCATCCAATAGCTTCCCTTCATGGAAGAGTGATGTCACTCTGGGAGATGTGGATGGTTATCCTCTGCAGAGGTTTTACCTACAAAAGGAAGTATGTCATAATGACAAAAAGAACTCCCCAGCTCTGCCTGAGAGAACAGGATTTATTTTAAGCAGAACATTTAGAATACATAAGGATGTTATTCTCAAGATGGAATCTGAATGAGGAACGACTAAAAGGGTATAGGTAGCTCCATGATAGTAGCAGCATCAGAGCAGAGCAACCAGAAGTTTAGCAGACTGGATCACAGTCCATCTTTCCACTTGAGATTCCTATATGCAAGTGCTAGACTGCAATCAAAGCAGATGTGGGGCAGGTGTGAAAGCATTTCTCAAATTGCACACCGATACATCACCAAATAGTGTAGTTCTAACTGGCATGGGAGACTTAAGCACAGTCTCTAATTAGACACTGACTGAATAAGTTACTCTGACACAAAGACAATGTCTAAGATGCTAAAACTGAGAAGTAAAATTACACACATACCTGGCAGTGTCGAAGTCTGGAACAAGGCTGGATTCACTTAGGAGTAAACAGCAAAGGAAAATCCAACTTCTTAGTCTCTGATGAACAAGATCAAAAACGTAAACTCCAGGACTGTGATAGCAGTCTCCAACTCATATATACATAGATATTAATATTTTATCCAATGATAAAAAATACATATCTATTTTCCAAGGAAACTTAGACACAACCATTGGCCAAAATTGACATAAGCTAACTGTGGGACAGTCCCTAGGTAACCAGGCTAAAAATTAATAAAAATGAGACTAATAAACCTTAGCAGATATTTTAGAAATATAGATGGATGCATATTCCTGGGTAGACCATATGATAGGTCCTAAAGCAATCCTCAACAAATGTGAAAGGATTAAAATCATACAAAGTATATTCTCCAATCACAAAAGCATAAAATTAGACAATAAGAAAAAGGATTCTAAAAAATTTACAAATATGTGAAAATTTATCAAAACATGTCAAAATAAAAGACATATAGATCCACAGAACAGAATAGAGAGTCCAGAAATAAACCTACATTTATATGGTCAATTAATTTTTTTAAAGATTTTATTTATTTATTTCTGAGAGACAGAGACAGAGAGAGAGAGAGAGGCAGAGACACAGGCAGAGGGAGAAGAAAGCTCCATACAGGAAGCCTGACATGGGACTTGATCCCTGGTCTCCAGGATCACACCCTGGGCGGAAGGTGGCGCTAAACTGCTGAGCCACCCAGGCTGCCCTGGTCAATTAATTTTCAACAAAGGAAGCAAACATACAAAGAGGAAAAGACAGGCTTGTTCGAAAAATAGTGTTGAGACAATTGGACAGCTCTATGTAAAAAACAAAAACAAAAACAAAAACAACTTGACCATTTCTCATACCATATACATACTCAAAATAGATTAAAGACAAACCTAAGACTGAAAACATAAAATTCCTAGAAGAAAGCATAGGCAGTAATCTCTTTGACATTACTTTTAATAATATTTTGTTTTGCTTTTCCCAACCTCTTCTCAGCAAAAATAAGCAAATGGGACAAGATCAAACTAAAATGCTTTGGCACACTAAAAGATTCCATCAACAAATGCAAATGGGGATATACTAAATGGGAGAAGATATTTGCAAATTATATATTTAATAACAGGTTAATATCTAAAATATATTTTAAAAACCAGGAATATTTACTCACACAATTTTTTTTTTTTTTTTTATGATAGTCACACACACAGAGAGAGAGAGAGAGAGGCAGAGACACAGGCAGAAGGAGAAGCAGGCTCCATGCACCGGGAGCCCGACGTGGGACTCGATCCCGGGTCTCCAGGATCGCGCCCTGGGCCAAAGGCGCCAAACCGCTGCGCCACCCAGGGATCCCCTACTCACACAATTTTTATTCAACATGGTACTGGAAGTCCTAGCTGCAACAGTCAGACAAGTGAAAGGAATTAAAGGAATCCAAATTAGTGAAGAGGTAAAATTTTCACTATTTGCAGATGATAAGATATTATATATAGAAAACCCTAAAAACTCCGACAAAATACTATTAGAACTGATAAATGAATTCAGTATAATTGCAGGATACATAATATGGAGAAATCTATTGCATTTTTATATTAATAATGAAGCAGCAGAAAGAGAAATTAAAACAACACCATTTACAATAACACCAAAAATAAAATACTTAGTAATAAATTTAACCAGGACTCTGGTAACTTGTACTCTGAAAACTATAAAATACTGATGAAAGAAGCTGAAGATGACACAAACAAATGGGAAGACATTCCATGCTCATGGATTGGAATAAACAATATTGCTAAAATGTCCATACTTCCTAAGTCAATCTACAGATTTAATGCAATTGCTATCAAAATATCAATACTATTTTTCACAGAACTAGAATAAACCATCCTAAAATTCACATGGAACCACAAAAGACCCCAAATAGACAAAGCAATCTTGAGAAAATACAAATCTAGAGGCATCACAACCACAGATTTCAAGACACACTACAAAGCCATAGTACTTACAGCACTATGGCATTGGCACAAAAATGGACACATTATTCCATGGAGCAAAACAGAGAGCCCAGAAATAAACTCACACTTATATGGTCAATTAATATACAACAAAGGAGCAAGAGCATACAATCAGGTAAAGTGAGATCTGAAACCATTAAACTCCTAGAAGACATGGTCAGTAATTTCTCTGACATTGGCCACAGAAACGTTTTTCTAGATATATTTCCTCAGGCAAGGAAAACAAAATAAAAAATAAACTATTGGGACTATACTGAAAAAAAAAGAAAAGCTTTTACACAGTGAAATAAACCAGAAACAAATAGAAAAAGGCAAACCAGTGAATGGAAGATATTTGCAAATGATATATCTAACAGAGCATTAACTTTAAAAACATATAAAGAACTTATACCACTCAACACCAAAAAAAATTTTCTTTGACTAAAAAATGGCAGAGTTCCTCAATGATATTTTTCAAAGAAGTTATACAGATAACCAGCAGAAACATGAGAAGATGCTCAACATTCTAATGATCAGGGAAATGCAAATTAAAATCACAATGAGATGTCACTTCACACCTGTCAGGATGGGTAAAATAAAAAAAAGATACAAATGACAAGTATCGATGAGGATGTGAAGAAAAAGGAACTCTCATGCACTGTTGGTGGGAATGCAAATTGATGCAGCCACTGTGGGTAAGCAGTATGGAGTTTCCTCAAAAAGAAATACCATATGACCAAATAGAAATACCATATAACCCAGTAATTCCATTACTATTTACCAAAAGAATATAAAAACACTAATTTGAAGGGATATATGCACCTCTCTGTTTATTGCAACATTATTTACAATAGCCAAGATATGGAAGCAACCAAAGTGTCCACTGATAGATGAATGGATTAAAAAAATGTCACACACAAAATGGAATATTACTCAGTCATAAAACAGAATAATATCTTACCATTTCAAACAACATGGATGTACCTAGAGGATATAACATTAAGTGAAATAAATCAAATGAAAAAAAATACTACATGGTTTTATTTGTAAGTGGAATTTAAGAAATAAAATAAATGAACAAAGAAAACAAATTCATAGATAGAAGTATCTGATGGTTGGCTAGAGGGCAAAGGGCTGGTGGACAGGCAAAATAGGGGAAGGAAATTAAAAGGTAAAACTTCTAGTTATAAAACGTTTAAAATAGTCACAGAGATGTAATGTACAGCATACGGAACATAATCTGGCATCTTGTATCAACTTTGAGGGTGGTGATCACTTATCATGGTGATCATTTCATAATGTATACAAATGTTGAATCATGATATTGTACACTTGAAATGTAATATTGTATGTCAACTGCACTTCCATTTTTAAAAAGCACTACAAAATAGCTGATGAATCAAAGAGAATTCAGGGTGGAAATTAGAAAACACTTTGAAAGGAAAGATGGAATATTGTGGTGGAGTAGGCTTATTTACCTTAGGCTCATCTCAACCCATGAACACAACTAAATATCAAATCATCCTAAATACCTCAGAAATTGTCATGAACAAACTCCACAGCTAGAAGGAGTGAAGAGACCACATTGAAGAAGGTAGGAAGTGTGGAGAGGTGGTTTAAGAGAGAAACAGATCTCAAGTGCTGTGTAGGGGAGAGGGAAGAGTTTGCAGAGAAGGGCACAGAGAGGAACACACAAGGAGAAAATTTACTCAAAGCCATTAGATAGGAAAATGAGAGGGGCTGAATTGCATGAATTCTTGCAACCAGTGGGCCTTAACGCCTAGAGTTTTAAAGATCAGCAGTCTTGGCTGGGATAGAGCCCTAAGGGAACTGTCCTTCTCCTGGAAAGAAGACAAGGAAACAACCCAGGGGCAGAGAGCCTGGAGACAGTAATCTGAAAAGTCCCTGGGGCTCACAGTAGGGAGATTATTCACTCTTCCCAGAGCGTGTCCCTGAAAGGCAGCATTCACCAAGATGCTACCCTGGGAACAAAATGCACCATTTCCCACCACCACCCTCTGTATAAACACAGAGCCACCTGCAGGAAACAGTGTAGTTGGACACTGGGGCTGCTTAATTTGCTTACATCAAGTACTACCCCAGTTTGCTCTAGTGGGACGTCTCTCAGCAAAGCAGGCCTCTCCCCCAGAAGACCTGCACAAACTGCTACCCACAACATACATCCTGACCAGAGAGTTCTGCAGGTCTTCAATTCTGGTGGAAGTGGTGTTAGTTCTCATTTCACAATCAGAACAGAGCATACCTACTTAAAGGTTGTTGCATTCAGGCCAGGGACTAAACATTACCCACAGCAGATAAGGGAAGTCTCTGCAGGTGACTGGCCTGAAGGATAGAGAAGCCAGAACACAACAGATCACACACTACACATACCAGAGACACTCTCTGAAGTGCCAGGCACTGAACACTACATGAACTTTTCTTCATAAAGCCACTACTTTCAGGAGCAAGAAACATGACTAACACAGAGAAAAAGGCAGAGACTGAGACAAAATTCCAACAGACGAATTTATCCCAAATGAACGTACAAGATAAGACCATGGCCCAAGATCCAAGTGAAACAGATATAATAACATGCTTGATGGAGAATTTAAAGGGACAATCAAAGAATACTCACTGGGCCTCAGAAAGCATAGAACACTTCAGTAAGAACTGAAGTGTTCACAGACATAAAAGAGCTAAAAAATAATCAATCAGAGATGAAGAATGTAATAAACAAGATTGGAAGCAGATTTGATGCAATGAATAGCAAAATGAAGAAGAATGAATTAGTGATATAGAAGACAAAATAATGGAAAAAAAATGAAGCTGAACAAAAGAGAGAGAATTATGCAACAAGATAGTAGACTTAAGGAACTCAGTGATTCTATCAAACATAATAACATTTCTATCATAGGAGTTCCATCAGAATCAACAAAAGCAGGCTAACACCAAGACATATTATAGTTAAGTTTGAAAATATGGTGATAAAGAAAAAAATTTAAGAGCAGCAAGAGAAAAGTAGCCCTTAACTTACAAGGAAAGACCTAGAGACCTAGCTAGAGATCTCTCAACAGAAATTTGTCAAGCTAGAAGGGAACACTATGATATAGTCAACGTACTGAACAGGAAAAATCAGCAGCCAAGAATATTCTATCCAGCAAGGTTGTCATTCAGAATAGGAGGGATAAGAGTTTCACAGACCAACAAAAATGAAAGGAATTCATGACCACTAAACCAACCATGCAAGAAATATTAAAGAGGACTCTTTGAGTCAGAAAGAAAGACAAAAAATGACAAGGATCAGAAAGGAATGTAGGAAGTCTCCAGAAACAATAACAAAACAAGTAATACAATGTCAATAAATACATATCTATCAATAATCACTTTGAATGTAAAGAGCCTAAATGATCCAATTCAAAGACACAAGTGACAGAATGGATAAGAAAACAAGACCTATCTATATGCTGCTTACAAGAGACTCATTTTAGACCTAAAGACAACTGGAGATTGAGTGAGAGGGGGTGGAAAAACATTATGCAAATGGATGTCAAAAGAAAGCTGGAGTAGCAATATTATTTCAGACAACCTGGACTTTAAAACAAGGACTATAACAGAGATAAAGAAAGCTACTATATCATAAGTAGAGAACAATCCAACAAGAGAATATAATAATTGTAAATATTTATGTACCTAATATGGGAGCTCCCAGATATATAAAACAATAATGAACAAAAAGGCACTAATTATTAATAATACAATAATAGTAGGGGACTTGACACCCCACTTGTATCAATGGACAGATCATCTAAAGAGAAAATCAATAAAGGAACAAAGGCCTTGAATGACGCCCTGGATCAGATTGCCTGAAAAAATATGTTCAGAACATTCCATCCTAAGCAGGAGAATACACATTATTTTCAAATGCACATGGAGCATTCTCCAAAATATATTACATATTAGGTCATAAATCATGCCTCAACAAATACAAAAAGATAGAATTCCTACCATGCAGCTTCTCTGATCACAATACTATAAAACTGAAAGTCAAGCACAAAAAAATTGGAAAGACTACAAATACAGGGAGGTTAAAGAACATGCTGCTAAACAATGAATGGATCAACAAGGAAATCTTAGAAAAATTTTAAAAAAATACTTGGAAACAAATGAAAATGAAAATTTTGAGATGCAGCAAAAGTCATCTTAATAGGGAAGTATTAGCAATACAGACTTTCCTTAGTAAGCAAGAAAAATCTCAAATAAACAATCTAACCTTATACCTAAAGGTGCTAGAAAAAGAACAACAAACAGCTTAAAGCCAGCAGGAGGGAAATAATAAAGATTAGAGCAGAAATAAAGGACACATAAATTAAAATCAATAGAATAGATTAATGAATCTAGGAGGTGGTTCTATGAAAAAGATAACAGTTCATAAACCCCCCAGCCAGACATATCAAAAAGAAAAGAAAAATGACCCAACTAAACAAAATTACAAATGGAAGAGGAGAAGTAACAACTGACACTACATAAATACTAGCAATTATAACAGAATATTATGAAAACTGGATGCCAGCAAATTGGACAACCTAGAAGAAATGGATAAATTCCTACAAACATAGAAACTACCAAAACTGAAACAGTAAGAAATGAACATACCAATAGCCAGCAAAGAAATTGAATTAGAAATGAAAAATTCCAAAGAAACCAAAGTCCAGAGCCAAATGGCTTCACAGGTGCCTTCTACCAAACATTAAAAGAGGAGTTAATACCTATTCTTCTCAAACTATTGCAAAAAATAGAAAAGGAAGAAAACTTCCAAACTCATTTTATGAGGCCAGCATTACTCTGATACCAAAACCAGAAAAAGATTCCACTATAAAAGAGAACTGTAGTCCAATATCCCTGATGAACATGGATATAAAAATTCTCAACAGAATACTGGCAAACCAAATCCAGCAACATGTTAAAAAATCATTCACCACAACCAATGGGATTTATTCCTATGTTTCAAGCATGGTTCAATATTTGTAAATCAATCCATATGAAAGGCCACGTTAATAAAAATAAGTATAAGAACTATATGATCCTTATGATAGATGCAGAAAAGTGTTTCATAAAGTACAACATCCATTCATGATAAAAAGTCCTCAACAAAGTAGGGATAGAGGGAACATAACTAAAAATAATAAATACCATATATGAAAAACCCATAGCTAATATCGTTAAAGGGGAAAAACTGAGAACTATTCCTCTATGGTCAGGTATAAGACAGGGATGTTCACTCTCACCATTGTTATTTCACAAGGTACTGGAAGTCCTGGCGATCAGACAATGAAAATAAATAAAAAAGATCCAAATCATCAAAGAAGAAGTCAAACTTTCACTCTTTGCAGATGGCATGATACTCTATATAGAAAATTCAAAAAGCTGTAAAAAAAAATTGCTGGAACCAATACACAAATTCAGTGAAGTTGCAGGATACAAAAGCAATGTATAGAAATCCGTTGCATTTCTGTACATCAATAATGTAGCAGAAAGCAGCTACAGAGGAATTAAGGAATTAAGCAGCAGAAAGAGGAATTAAGGAATCAACTCCATTTACAATTACACCGAAAAATAGTAAGATACTTAGGAATAAACCTAACCAAGAATGTGAAAGATTTGTACTTTGAAAACTATGAAACACTGATCAAAGAAGTTGAAGATGACACACACAAAAAATGGAAACAGTCAATGCTCATGAATTAGAACAAATATTTTAAAAATGTCTATCCTATTCAAAGCAATCTACACATTTAAATGCGATCCTTATCAAAATTCCAATAGTATTTTTCATGAAGCTACAACAAATGATCCTAAAATCTGTGTGGAACCAAAACATTGAATATTCTTTCCTGCTTTGTTGAAGATTAGTTGACCATATAGATGAATGTCCATTTCTGAGTTCTCCATTCTGTTCCATTGATCTGTGTCAGTTTTGCACCAGTACCATACTGTCATGATGATTATAGTTTTGTAATACAGCTTGAAGTCTGGAATTGTGATAGCTCTAGCTTTGGCTTTCTATTTTGGGATTACTTTGGCTACTTGGGGTCTTTTTTGGTTCCATAAATATTTTAGGATTATTTGTTCTAGCTCAGTGAAAAATGCTGGTGGTGTTGTGATAGAGATTGCATTGAATGTGTAGATTGCTTTGGGTAGTATAGACATTTTTACAATGTATGTTCTTGGAATTTGTGGGCTTGAAGCAGGAAAGAATATCCAATGAAAAAAAAGGTAGTCTTATCAATAAGCGGTGTTGGGAAAATTGGACAACAGCTTGTAGAAAAATGAAACTAGACTACCTTCTTGCACTATATACAAAAATAAATTCAAAACGGATGAAAAATCTCCATGTGAGACAGGAAACCATCAAAATCTTATAGGAGAACATGGGCTAAGTAACCTTTATGACCTCAGCAATAGCAAGTTTTTACTAGGCACATCACTGGGGGCAAGGATAACAAAAGCAAAAATAAACTCTCAGGACTTCATCAAGATAAAAGCCAGAAGAAGACTTCAGTGAGAACTTTGTCACAGATAGAAAAGAGCTAAAAAATAATCAATCAGAGATGAAGAATGTATTAACATATCAATTTCATTGTCAGAAAACCAACCATAAGAACATTATAAAAGCAAAGTAAGGCACAGCCAAGGAAGTAATCAGTAAAACTAACAGGCAGCCTATGGAATGGGAGAAGATATTTGCAAATGGCATATCTGATAAAGGTTCAGTATTCCAAATCTATAAGGAATTTATCAAATTCAACACCCTCAAAACCCAAATAATCCAGCTAAGAGTTGGGCAAAAGACATGATAATTTGATAACAGCATTATCAAAAATAGCCAAATTACAGAAAGAGCCCAAATTACCGTCAAATAATGAATGGATAAGATAAATATAGGAGAAGTGGGGCAAGATGGTAGAGGAGTAGGGTCCTCAAGTCACCTGGCTGCACCAACTTACCTAGATAACTTTCAAATCATCCTGAAAACCTACAAATTCGACCTGAGATTTAAAGAGAGAAGAGCTGGAATGCTACAGAGAGAAGAGTTTGTGCTTCTAACAAGTACTACTCGTTTTTAGCCACTCTGCACTGAACAAAAGGACAAGAAAGAAGAACTCACCACAAAAGAATCAGTCCTCTCTCCCACAGAGTTACAGAATTTGGATTTCAATTCTATGTCAGAAAGCCAATTCAGAAGCACAATTATAAAGCTACTGGTGGTTCTAGAAAAAAGCATAAAGGATTCAAGAGACTTCATGACCACAGAATTTAGATCTAATCAGGCAGAAATTAAAAATCAATTAAATAAGATGCAATCCAAACTGGAAGTCCTAACAACGAGGGTTAATGAGGTAGAAGAAAGAGTGAGTAATATAGAAGGCAAGTTGATGACAGGGAAGGATGCTGAGGAAAAAAAAGAAAAACAATTAAAAGATCATGAGGAAAGGTTAAGGGAAATAAATGACAGCCTCAGAAGGAAAAATCTACATTTAATTGGGGTTCCAGAGGGTGCCAAGAGGGCCAGAGGGCCAGAAGGTATATTTGAACAAATCATAGCTGAGAACTTCCCTAATTTGAGGAGGGAAACAGACATCCGGACCTAGAAGATAGAGAGCCCCCCCAAATCAATAAAAGACTTTTACACCTCGATATTTAATGGTGAAACTAGCAAATTCCAAACATAAAGAGAAAATCCTTAAAGCAGCAAGAGACAAGAGATCCCTAACCTATATGGGCAGAAATATCAGATTAACAGCAGACCTCTCCACAGGCATCTGGCAGGCCATAAAGGTCTGGCAGGATATGTTCAGGGTCCTAAATGAGAAGAACATGCAGCCAAGAATACTCTATCCAGCAAGGCTGTCATTCAGAATAAAGAGATAAAGAGCTTCTAAGATAGGCAGAAACTGAAAGAATATGTGATCACCAACCAGCTCTACACTAACAATTAAACTGAAGAAAGAGCATTTAATGAGTCAATCCCATTTACTTGCACCCAAAGCATAAAATACCTAGGAATAACCCTAAGGAAAGAGGTAAAAGATCTATATCCTAAAAACTATAGAACACTTCTGAAAGAAATTGAGGAAGACACAAAGAGGTGGAAAAATATTCCATGCTCATGGATTGCAAGAATTAATATTGTGAAAATGTCAATGTTACCCAATGCAATCCTTATCAAAATACCATGGACTTTCTTCAGAGAGTTGGAACAAATCATCTTAAGATTTGTGTGGAATCAGAAAAGACCGCAAATAGCCAGGGGCATATTGAAAAAGAAGACCAGAACCAGGGGCATCACAATACCAAATTTCAAGTTGTACTGCAAAGCTGTGATCATCAAGACAGTGTGGTACTGGCACAAAAACAGACACATAGATCAATGGAACAGAAGAGGGGATCCAGAAATGGGCCTTCAACTCTATGGTCAACTAATATTTGACAAAGCAGGAAAGACTATCCTCTGGAAAAAGCACAGTCTCTTCAATGAATAGTGCTGAGATAATTGGACAGCCACGTGCAGAAGAATGAAACTAGACCATTCTCTTACACCATACACAAAGATAAACTCAAAATGGATGGAAGATCTAAATATGAGACAGAATCCATCAAAATCCCAGAGGAGAACACAGGCAACCCCCTTTTTGAACTTGGCCACAGCAACTTCTTGCAAGATACATCTATGAAGGCAAGGGAAACAAAAGCAACATGAACTATTGGGACTTCATTGAGATAAAAAGCTTGTGCACAGCAAAAGAAACAGTCAACAAAACTAAAAGGCAACCTACAGAATGGGAGAAGATATTTGCAAATGACCTATCAGATAAAGGGCTAGTATCCAAGATCTATAAAGAGCTTATTAAACTCAACAGCAAAGAAACAATCTAATCATGAAATGGGCAAAAGACATGAACAGAAATTTCACCAAAGAAGACATATACATGGCCAACAAACACATGAAAAAATGCTCTGCATCACTTGCCTTCAGAGAAATACAAATCAAAACCTCACACCAGTGAGAATGGTGAATATTAACAAGTCAGGAAACAACAATTGTTGAAGTGGATGTGGAGAAAGGGGAACCCTCTTGCACTGTGGTGACAATGTGAACTGGTACAGCCACTCTTGAAAACTGTGTGGAGGTTCCTCAAAGAGTTTATAATGGAAGTGCCTTAGGACCCAGCAATTGCACTGTTGGGGATTTACCCCAAAGATTCAGATGCAATGAAACGGCATGACACCTGCACCCCGATGTTTCTAGCAGCCATGTCCACAATATCCAAACTGTGGAAGGAGCCTTGGTTTTCATCGAAAATGGATAAAGAAGATGTGGTCTATATATAAAATGGAATATTACTCATCCATTAGAAATGATGAATAGCCACCATTTGCTTCAACGTAGATAGAACTGGAGGGCATTATGCTGAGTGAAGTAAGTTAATTGGAGAAAGACAAACTTTATATGGTCTCTTTCATTTGGGGAATATTAAATATAGTGAAAAGGAATAAAGGGGAAAGGAGAGAAAATGTGTGGGAAATATCAGAAAGGGAGACAGAACATGAGAGACACCTAACTCTGGGAAACGTACAATGGGTGGTGGAAAGGGAGGTGGGTGAGGGGTTGAGGTGACTGAGTGACGGGCACTGAGGGGGGCACTTGACAGGATGAGCACTGGTGTTATGCTATATTTTGGGAAATCGAACTCCAATAAAATAATATACAAAAAAAAATAAAAATGAAATGGAAATGCCCAAAAAAATTAACCTACCTTAGTCTGCTTTCACTGATTTTACTTGGTAAGTAAGTAAATAAATTTCCCACTTATAGCTACCATAAAAATAATGTTCCTAGGAGACACCTTAACAAACTATCCTTCTTTAATACCTATAAAGTGCAGCAGAAGTGAGACTCAACCTCACCAAATGATCTACAGCCTTCCATCTTTTTTTTGTGATGTCAGTGTATTGCCTTATTTTGCTTTTATAATGTTCTTATGGTTGGTTTTCTGACAATGAAATTGATATGTTCTTATAGAAATTTTTGAAGCCACAGAAAAACAGAAATAAGAGAACATAAATCATCAATCCCACTCTCAGAAGCAATCCCTATTAATATGGTGATAGCAATCTTTTTATACATTTGTTCTTTAAGTTAAAAATGTGATATATGCTCTTACAAATTTGTATTCTAATATTATACCTATTATTTCATGAAAATTCTCAGTGTCAATAAATTATTTTAAACATATTTATTATTACTTTATAATTTTAAATCTTATTGAAGTAGCTTATTTATTCTATATTTCTATTCTCCTATGTTTGAATATTGGTTTGCTTAACATTTTAAAAATTGAACTATTTACATTTTTCTTGCCTATTAATCATTCTTAATATATTCCTTAGCACTGCTACAAAGAAGTGAAATCACTAGAATGTTTCCATGCCATCTCCCTCTGAAATAGTGTGGAGTCAGATAAGTGCTCCATGATATTATGAATTACATAATGATTATGAATTGCATAATTAAGTTATTTTGTGCCTGTTACCTCTATTCCCCTGCACTTGTCCGATTTGTCGGGGAAAATGGGGTCTGAAGAATATTGCTGATCTCTGGAATTCATTGACCTGAAGACCAGAAGCCTCTGAGGGGACACTGCACTGTGTGTTCTGAGCCAGGTAAGAGAGGCTAGGGACCCTACAGCTACAGACATCTGAAGAGCAATAGTGAGTTCCAAGGCTGCCAGAATGCTTTCATTGCTCATTAACTGTTGGCATTGTTAGTTCTAATGAGCTGTGATTTTCATTACTGCTGAAGCAGAATGGCACCTCTCTCTTCCCCAACAGGCTGCCTTCCCAAGCAACCAATGTTCAACATAAGTGTCCCCCCACAGGATCCAATATGCTTACTCCAACACCCACCTACCTCTCTAATCCTGCCCTCCTTTCACAGTCTCAGGGACAGCCAAGGACCTCACACTTCCCTCTGATTTTAATACCTCCCTCAAGTGCAACCTGTCTCTCACCATCTCTCTCCTCCCTTCTCCCTCCTCCCATCCCCTAATCAATGCAGCACATACATAAAGCATAACATTTACTTCCCCCTGCACTATTTCAGTATGAGTGCAAATCTCCTGAAATAAGCAGATATTCAATTGTTTTCATGGGAGCACCTGCCAGTCAGTCATACGGTGACATAAGCTGGGAGTGGGGTGGGGGTAAATGTCTCTACAGACAACCCTCCATATCTTCAGCTGACATTCCAAGCATGAAGGAACAGACAGGGTGATGTTGGGATTAGGCATGTGTGTATGCATCTGTACACCGTGAAATTGTAAGGAAATAAATTGTTTCACATCTCAATGACTTCGTGCCATTCTTACATTTCTACTCTTGACTAATTTCTACTTATGCCACAAGACTTGGCCTAGAGATTTCCTTTCTGAAATTATTCTTTGACTTTCATCTTGTGGGCTCCAACAGCATCCTCACATACCTCTCACATTGTAGTTTCTTTGCTTTTCTCATGAGTCATTAATTACTTTTGTATTCCCAGCATAGCGCCTATCATATACTATGTGCTCAGTAACTTTTATCATCATAAATTGGAAAGGTATAGAATTATCAACTCACAACCTGTAATTTCCTATAAGAAAATGGCCATAGCTGCTTGTTCTCCCTTAATTATTTTTGTTAAAGGTTTTATTTAAATTCTACGTGATAGAATTTAACAATGTAATATTAGTTTCAGGTGTACAATATAGTGACTCAATACTTCCATACAACACCCAGTGCTCATCACAACAAATACCTCCTTAATCCTCATCACCTATTTAACCCATCCCCCACCCACCTCCTCTATGGTAGCTATCTTTCTGTTCTTTATAGTTTAGACTGTGTTCCTTGGTTTGCCTCTCTCTTTCCCTTTTTTCTCCTTTGCTCACTTGTTTTGTTTTTTAAATTCACATATGAGTGATATCAAAAGGTTTTTGTCTTTTTCTGATGGACTTCTTTCACTTAGCATAATACATTTTAGGTCTATCCACATCATTGCAAATGGCAAGATTTCATTTTTTCTGAGGGCTGAGTAATATTCCATTGTATACATGTACCACCTCTTCTTTATCTATTCACCAGTCAATGGATACTTGGGCTGTTTCCATAGTTTCATTATGGTTCTCCCTTAATTCTGATCTCTAGGTGCTAAAAGTGCCATTTGTCACAGTAGGACAATAAAAATTCCACTTTATCTTATAATTTTTTAAAAATTTAAATAGCAAAAATTTGTCTCACAGTTCCAGAGACCAGAAATCTGAGATCAAGGTGTCAGCAAAGTTGGCTCCTTCTGAGGCTGGAAGAGAGACCACGTCCAGACCTCTCTTGCTGACCTATTGATAGCTTTCTCCCTATATCTCTTCATATTGTTTTCCCTTAATGTGAGCCCATCTCTGTGTCCACATTTCTCTTCTTAATAAGGACACCAGCTATGTTTTATTAGGGCCCTTTCTAGTGACCTTGGGCTCAATTGCAGGAAGATGAGCCACACCACAATTTACTAATGACACAACTTTATTACATGACTTCACTAATTGTATCTGCAGTGACCCTATTAGTAAACAAGGGCATATGCAGAGGTCCTGGGGTTAGGACGGGAACATACAGACCTTGGGGGTAGATAATATTCCATCCATAATGAATGCCAAATCAAGACAAAAATTACTCTTCTGGGCCCCAGCCCTAATTAAACCCAACACCAGTCAAGTGCTTCCTAGATAGAGGATGCTGGACTAAGACAGTAGAGTGAAAGAAATACAAGTCTCTCTGCCTTCGAGGATCTGGGAGTGATGTATATGGGAGAAAGATGCCAGTATAATAGGGCCTATCATGGTTCCTGGTACCACAGGAGGCATCCTATAAATTTATAAATAAATAAATTCCTAGGCATCCTAGGAATATGGTCTTGCTGTGGGAGTCAGGAATCCCACATTTTAGACAACTGGCTTTGCCACTTGTTTGCTGTGGAGCACTGGGGAGCCATTTCCAGCCTCTGAGATCTTGTCACATAATTTAAATCAAGTAAAGAATGGGGGTATTTAAATCAAGTAAAGAATGGTAGGATTCAGTGACAATTGAAATAAAGCCATTCACTGAGGGAAGAGCATCATTGCCTGTGACATTAATCAGTTTGTACATCATGTTTGCTAAACAGATTCTAATTTTTTCCACCAAATCAAGTGAGAGTTTTTATTTTTCATCATCATTTTTTATAAGGAGCATTAAGGTATGTTCTAAATAAGAGATAGCTTTCTCTTTTTCAGGCCACAGAATAACATGTTAGTATTCAAGGACTGCAAGTCCATGGTGAACATCCAGTTCATGGGGAAACTGAGACACTGGCCACACAGGCAACATACTGATTCCATCTTTTAGTGGTGTAAGGAAGCTGACTGGGGGAAGAAAATGAGCACTCTTTTCCTGGTTTAAAATGAAACAAAATATAGAATGTAAGCTGGTGCAGCCAGTCTGGAAAACAGTATGGACATTCCTCAAGCAGTTAAAAATAGAGCTACCCTGTGATCCAGCAATTACACTACTAGGTATTTACCTCAAAGATACAAATGTATTGATCCAAAAGGGCACCTGCACCTCAATGTTCATAGCAGCAATGTCCACAATAGCCAAACTATGGAAAGAGCTCAGATGTCCATCAATAGATGAATGGATAAAGAAGATGCGGTATATATACACAATGGAATATCACACAGTCACCAGTAAGGATAAATACTTATCATTTACATCAATGTGGTGGAACTGGAATGTATTACACTAAGTAAAATAAGTCAATCAGAGAAAGACAATTATATGGCTTCACTCATATGTGGAACATAAGAAACAGCACAGAAGATCATAGGGGAAGGGAGGTAAAACTGAATGGGGATTCATCAGAAAGGGAGACAAACAATGAGAGATTCTTAACTCTGGGAAATGAACTAAGGGTTTCTGGAAGGGAGGAGGATAGGGGGATGGGGTAAATTGAATGATAGGCACTAAGGAGGGTACATGATGTGATGAGCACTGGATGATAAATTATTGAACACTACATCTGAAATTAATGATGTACTATGTGTTGCCTAATTGAATTTAAATTTAAATAAATGAATACATAAAAAACAAAATAAGCCCAACTAATGGATAGGATTTACTAGCATTTTTGTAGGTCTTACCTCTCCATACCTCTCCCACAAACCTAAGCCTGTTCCAATATCAGGCAAAAGTAATTCCCAAAAAAGGATCTCATGCATGGGGAAAGGAAGGGAGATAATTCTTCCAAAAAGTTGCATAAGAAAACTTCCAAGTCTGGCTAGGATTTATTAAATAATAACATCAATCTTCCCATTGTAGCAACTAAAAAAAGAAGAAGATGAAGATAAAGCAAAACAGTGTATGTATATAACAATGTATATTACATATATATATATATATATATATATATATATATATTAATATACCAGAGAAATGTGGATACAAAGAAGCCTAAGAGAAATACATTCCAAGAAGGGATTATCTTTTCTGCCCTCTGTGGGGCATCTGCTCAGTCAGGATGTTGACTGGAAGATTTGGCTTAGTTAAAAGTGAATGGAATGGAATCTGTAGGAGACTCAGATGCAAGAATGAATTTCTCCCTCTAGCACATTCACCCTCAAAGAACATTTGCTGAATGTGAGAAATGCCAGAATGGAAGACTGGGACCTGGGTATGTAAAGGAAGACAAAGTATTAGAATTGTGGAGGAAACTAGAAAATACGTTTATTCTTCTAGAAGTGTTTTTTTTAAAAAATATTTTATTTATTTATTCATGAGAGACACAGAGAGAGAGAGGCAGAGACACAGGCAGAGGGAGAGACAGGTTCTGTGCAGGGAGCCCAACATGGGACTCGATCCCATATTTCCAGGATCAGGCCCTGGGCTGAAGGTGGCGCTAAACCGCTGATACCTGGATTGCCTCTCTAGAAGTGTTTTTAAATAGCTTTATTGACATACCTTTGAAATATAAAAAGTATCTATATTTAAGGTGTAAAATGATGTTTTGATATATGTATACATTGTGAGAAGGCCACTACAATCAAGCTAATAACTTATTCATTTACCGCCATATAATTTTATCACTGTATATGTTGAGATTTATTTTTTTAAAGATTTTATACATTGAATAAATAAAGGGAGAAGCAGAGACATAGGCAGGGGGAGAAGCAGGCTCTCCATAGGAAGCCTGATGTGGGACTCGATCCCAGGACCCCGGGATCACACCCTGAGCCAAAGGCAAAGGCTCAACAGCTGAGCCACCCAGGTGTCCCTATGTTGAGATTTAATTGAAGATCTACATTCTTGGCAAATTTCAATTACGAAATATACTACTGTTACTTATCACCATGTTATACGTTAGATCTCCAGGGCCCAATGATCTTGCATAAGCTAAACTTTCTACCCTTTAACCAACATCTTAACATTTCATCCTCCTCAGTATTCCACTGCCCCACAAACTGGAAACTACCATTCTACTCTCTATTTTAAGAGCTTGACTGTTTTAGAGTCATTATCTAAGTGAGATATGCAGTATTTGTCTTTCTGTGTCTTATTTCCCTTATAATAATATTCTTCAGGTAGATTTATGTTCTTGCAAATGGCAAGGTTTCCTTCTTTTTAATGTTGAATGATATTCCATTGTATATATGTACACCACACATTCTTCATTAATTTATCCATTGATAGACATTTAGATTATTTCCATATCTTGGCTATAGTGAATGGTGCTGCAATAAACATGGAAGCGCAGCTATCACTTTGAGATCGAGATTTCATTTCCTTTGCATATATATCCAGAAGTGAGTTTGCTGGATCATATGGCAGTTCTATTTTTAATTTTTTCAGGGACCTCCATACTGTCTTCCACAGTGGCTGAACCAGTTTCTATATCCACCAACAGTACAGGAGGGTTCCTTTTTCCTCCACATCCTAGCCAATATTCATTGTTTCTTACCTTTTTTATTTTAGCCATTCTGACATGTGTGAGGTTGTATCTCCTTGAAGTTTTGATTTGAATTTCACTAATGATCAGTGATGTTGAGCATCTTTTTATGTGTCAGCCATCTGTATGTCTTCTTTGGAAAAATGTCTATTTATATCTTATGTCCCATTTTTAATTGGATTTTTTTTAGTATTGAATTATAGAAGTTCTTTATATATTTTGGATACTAGCCCTTTATGAGATATGTCATTTGCAAATATCTTCTCACATTCAGTAGGTTGCCTTTTAGTTTTGCTGACTGTTCCCTTTGCTGTGAAGAAACTTTTTATTTTGATGATGTCTCAATAATTTATTTTTGCTTTTGTTTCCCTTGTCTCAGGAGATATAGCTAATATGAATTTGCTATGGCTGATGTCAAAGAAGTCACCTGCATGTGCTCTCATCTATGATTTTTATGGTTTCATGTCTCACATTTTGGTCCATAATCCATTTTGAATTTATTTTATTAATGGTATAAGGAAGTGATCCAGTTTCATTCTTTTACATGTAGCTGGCAGTTTTCCCAACACCATTGCTGAAGAGACTTTTTCCCATTGCACATTCTTTCTTCCTTGTCAAAGATTATTTGACCATGTAGTTGTGTGCTCATTTCTGGGTTTTTTATTTTCTTCCATTGATCTACATGTCTATTTTTGTGCCAGGATCATACTGTATTGATTGCTACAGCTTTGTAATAACTTGAAGTCTATAGTTGTGATACTTCTATTCTCTTTTCCTTTTTTTCTGTACTTTTATTTTGTTTTATTGTTTTTAGGAATAGAATTTAGTGACTCAGCACTTGTATTTAAAACTCAGTGCTTAACATGACAAGTACCCTTCTTTTTTTTCATTTTTAATTGAAATTCAATTTGCCAACATACAGTATAACAGTCAGTGCTCATCCTGTCAAGTGCCCTCCTCAGTGCCTGTCACCCAGTTACCCCATCCCCCCACTCAACTCCCCTCCTTGCTAATCCATCACCCTCCTCCTTCATCAACTCTCAGTTTTTTCTCTATTGTTAATAGTCTCTAATGGTTTAATTCCCTCTCTCTTTCTCCTCCTTCCCATATGTACAACTGTTTTGTTTCTATAATTCCACACATGAGTGAAACCATATGGTATTTGTCTCTGACTGACTTATTTTGCTTAGCATAATACATTCTAGTTCCATTCATTTCAGGACAAATGTCAAGATTCCATCCCTTTTGAGGACTAGTATATGTATTTATTTTTTGTATATTTTGTTATTGGAGTTCGATTTGCCAACATATACCATAACACCTGGTGCTCATTCCTACAAATGCCCCCCTCAGTGCCCACATCCAGTCACCCCAAACACTGCCCACCTTCCTTTCCACTACCCCTTGTTCATTTCCCAGAGTTAGGAGTCCCTCATGTTCTTTCAGCCTCACTGATATTTCCCACTCATTTTCTCTCCTTTGCCCTTTATTTCCTTTCTACTTTTTATATTCCCCAAATGAAAGAGACCATATAATGTTTGTGCTTCTCCAATTGACTTACTCATTCAAAATAATACCCTCCAGTTCTATCCATGGTGAACAAAAGGTGGGCATTTGTCATTTCTAATGACTGAGTAATATTCCTTTACATATATAGACCACATCTTCTTTATTCATTCATCCTTCGATGGACACCAAGGCTCCTTCCACAGTTTGGATATTGTGGATATTGCTGCTATAAGCATTGGGGAGCAGGTGTCATGCTGTTTCACTGCATTTGTATCTTTGGGGTAAATACCCAGCAGTGCAATTGCTGGGTGTTAGGGCAGTTCTATTTTTAACTTTTTGAGGAACCTCCACACAGTTTTCCAGAGTAGCTACACCAGTTGACATTCCCACCAACAGTGTAAGAGGGTTCCCCTTTCTCCACATCCTCTCCAACGTTTGTTGTTTCCAGTCTTGTTAATTTTCACATTCTCACTGGTGTGAGGTGGTATCTCATTGTGGTTTGGATTTGTATTTCCCTGATGGCAAGTGATGCAGAGCATTTTCTCATGGCTTGTTGGCCATGTCTATGTCTTCCTCTGTGAGAATTCTGTTCATGTCTTTTGCCCATTTCATGATTGGATTGTTTGTTTCTTTGTGGTTGAGTTTAATAAGTTGTTTACAGATCTTGGATACCAGCCCTTTATCTGATATGTCATTTGCAAAAATCTTCTCCCATTCCGTAGGTTGCCTTTTAGTTTTGTTGACTGTTTCTTTTCCTGTGCAGAAGGTTTTTATCCTGAAGAAGTCCCAATAGTTCATTTTTACTTTTGTTTCCCTTGCCTTCGTGTATGTATCTTGCAAGAAGTTGCTGTGGCCAAGTTCAAAAAGGGTGTTGCCTGTGTTGTCCTCTAGGATTTTGATGGCTTCTTGTCTCACAATTAAATCTTTCATCTATTTTGAGTTTATCGTTGTGTATGGTGTAAGAGAATGGTCTAGTTTCAGTCTTCTGCATGTGGATGTCCAAATTTCCCAGCACCATTTATTGAAGACACTGTCCTTTTTCCAGTGGATAGTCTTTCCTGCTTTGTCGAATATTAGTTGACCATAGAACTGAGAACCCATTTCTGGACTCTCTATTCTGTTACATTTATCTATGTGTCTGTTTTTGTGCTAGTACCACAGTGGCTTGATGATCACAGCTTTGTAGTACAATCTGAAGTCTGGCATTGTGATGCCCCCAGCTCTGGTTTTCTTTTTCAGTATTCCCCTGGCTATTCAGGGTCTTTTCTGATTCCACACAAATCTTAAGATGATTTGTTCCAACTCTCTGAAGAAAGTCCATGGTACTTTGATAGGGACTGCATTGAATGTGTAAATTGCCCTGGGTAGGATTGACATTTTCAGAATATTACTTCTTCCAATCCATGAGCATGAAATATTTTTCCATCTCTTGATGTCTTTCTTAATTCCTTTCAGAAGTGTTCTGTAGTTTTTAGGGTATAGATCCTTTACCTCTTTGGTTAGGTTTATTCCTAGGTATCTTATGCTTTTGGGTGAAATTGTAAATGGGATTTACTCCTTAATTTCTCTTTCTTCAGTCTCAGTGTATAGAAATGCCACTGATTTCTGGGTATTGATTTGGTAGCCTGCCACACTGCCAAATTGCTGTATGAGTTCTAGCAATCTTGGGGTGGAGTCTTTTGGGTTTTCTACATACAGTATCATGTCATCTGCAAAGAGCGAGAGTGTGACTTCTTTGCCAATTTGAATGCCTTTTATTTCTTTTTGTTGCCTGATTGCTGAGGCTAGGACTTCTAGTACTATGTTGAATAGCAGTGGTGAGAGTGGACATCCCTGTTGTGGTCCTTATCTTAGGAGAAAGGCTCTCAGTGTTTCCCTATTGAAAATGATATTTGCTGTGGGCTTTTCATAGATGGCTTTTAAGATGCTGAGGAATATCCCCCCTAACCCTACCCTCTGAAGAATTTTGATCAGGAATGGATACCGTATTTTGTCAAATGCTATCTCTGCATCTATTGTGAGGATCGTATGATTCTTGTTTTTTCTCTTGTTGATATGATCTATCACATTGATTGCTTTATGAAGGTCGAACCAGCTCTGCATCCTGGAGATAAACCCCACTTGGTCATGGTGAATAATCTTCTTAATGTACTATTGGATCCTATTGGCTAATATCTTGTTTAGAATTTTTGCAACTGTGTTCATCAGGGATATTGGTCCATAATTCTCCTTTTCGGTGGGGTCTTTGTCTGGTTTTGGAATTAACGTGATGCTGGCCTCATAGAACTAGTTATGAAGTATTCCATCCCTTTCCAACTTTCAGAACAGCTTTAGTAGAATAGGTATTGTTTCTTCTTTAAAAGTTTGATAGGATTCCCCTGGAAGCCATCTGGCCCTGGACTTTTGTGTCTTGCGAAGTTTTTGATGACTGCTTCAATTTCCTCCCTGGTGATTGGCTTGTTCAGGTTTTCTATTTCTTCTCGTTCCAGTTTTGGTAGTTTGTGTTTTTCCTGAAATGTGTCCATTTTTTCTAGAGTGCCTAATGTATTGGTGTATAGCTGCTCATAATATGTTTTTAAAATCGTTTGTATTTCCTCTGTATTGGTGGTGATCTCTCCTTTTTCATTCATGATTTTATTAATTTGAGTCTTTTCTCTTTTGTTTTTAGTAAGGCTGGCTAATCATTTATCTTATTAATTCTTTCAACGAACCAACTCCTGGTTTTGTTGGTCTGTTCTACAGGTCTTCTGTTCTCTATTTTATTGCGTTCTGCTTGAATCTTTGTTAGCTCTCTTCCTCTGGATTGAGTAGGTTTTTATTTTTTAAGATTGATTTTATTTATTTATTTATTTATTTATTTATTTATTTATTTATTCACTTATTCATTCATCCATTCATTCATATATTCATTCATTCAGGAGATACACACAGAGAGAGGCAAAGACATAGGCAGATGTAGAACCAGGCTCCATGCAGGAAGCCTGATGTGGGTGTCCATCCCAGGATGCCGGTGTCTCACCCTGAGCCGAAGGCAGTCACTCAACCACTGAGACACCCAGGTGACGCTTGGTGGTTTAGGTTTTATTTGCCTTCTTTCTCTAGTTCCTTTAGGTGCAAGGTTAACTTGTGTATTTGAGTTTTTTCCAGTTTTTGAGGGATGCTTGTATTGTGGTATATTTCCTTCACATGACTGCTTTGGCCTTATCCCAAAGATTTTGAACCGTTGTATCTTCATTCTCTTTAGTTTCCATGAATCTTTTTAATTCTTCTCTAATTTCCTGGTTGGCCCTTTCATCTTTTAGCAGGATAGTCTGTAACCTCCTGGTCTGCCAGGTCTCTGTGTAGAGTTCGGCTCTTAATCTAATATATCTCCCCATATAAGTTAGGGATCTCTTGTCTCTTGCTGCTTTAAAGATCTTCTCTTTATCCTTTTAATTTACAAGTTTCACTATTAAATGTCGGGGTGTTAAACGGTTTTTATTGATTGTAGGCGTGGGTTATCTCTCTATCTCCTGGATCTGAACGCCAGTTTCCCTCCCCAAATTAGGGAAATTCTCAGCTATGATTTGCTCAAATATGCTTTCTGGTCCTCTGTCCCTTTCAGTGTGCTCTGGAACCCCAATTAAACGTAGATTTTTCCTTCTGAGGCTGCCATTTATTTCCCTTAACCTTTCCTCATGGTCTTTTAACTGTTTTTCTCTTTTTTTCCTCAGCTTCCTTCCTTGCCATCAACTTGTCTTCTATGTCACTCACTCCTTCTTCTACCTCATTAACCTTCATCTTTAGGTCCTCCAGTTTGGGTGCATCTCATTTAATTGATTTTTCATTTTGGTCTGATTAGATCTAAATTCTACAGTCATGAAGTCTCTTGAATCCTTTATGCTTTTTTCCAGAGCCATAAGTAGGTTTATAATTGTGCTTCTGAATTGGCTTTCTTACATCTAATTGTAATCCAAATTCTTTAACTCTGTGGCAGAGAATACTATTTCTCATTCTTTCTTTTATGAGGAGTTCTTTTTTCTAGTGATTTCTTCAGAGCAGAGTGGCTAAAAACAATTTGTATTGTAAAAAGGAAGAAAAAAAGAGAAAAAAGGTGAAAAATCAAAGAACAAACAAAGAAACAAAAACAAAGGACAAAAACAAAAACTAAAAACAAGGAGGGTGTCCTCTGGTTCTATACAGTGTAAATTCATCGACTTCCCCTGGAGCTTTTCAGTGCTTCTCTGTCAGGAACTTGCTCTCCCCTGTCCTTCCAGTGGTCTTCTGGGAAGGAGGGCCTGTTATGCTGATTCTCAGTTGTGTGCCTCTGGGAAGTTGCTCTGCCCCCCTGCCTGCTACACGAATCCATGTGAGAGCTGTTTATCCTGTGAGGCCCCTGTTCCCTGGTGGCCCTGATCCTCCCAGGCACAGGGTGACACCAGGAGGAACAACAACAGTGGTGTTGTTGACTACCACTGTTGTTGACTAGCTCCCTAGCCCTGGAGTTAACTCCCACAGTGACTACCACAGTCTCTCAGTCTGTAATGGTCTGGATGCTCCGGGGGTTGGGGACCCTGGTCTGCACAGTTTGGGGTGCCCAGCGGCAGGAGTGTCCTCGCTGTCCTGTGCCCTCCCAGCCTCTGCCTGTCCTGAGTGGAACACAGGATCCTGGGCTGTGTCCCCTAGCATCCTGGGTGCTGCTTAAATTGGGCTCCCAGGGCCACGCAGCCCCCTCTGCCCAGAGATGCCGACTTAGCTTCCCCTGAGGCACTGCTGAGAGAGTGTTCCAGCCCTTTCCTGTGCTTGTCCCATGGTGTGTCGTGTGCTCTCCCCTTGGGCGCACTTCATCTGTTAGTGACCCCGGGATCCTGGAGGCTCCACTGCCCCTCCTAGGATCCTATCCAAATTCTCTGGGAGCGACTTTCTGTCTGGGAGGATTTTAAAAGTTCCTGCTTCTGTGGACTGGGCTTTTCTGTCCTGGAGGCTCTGGGTGCTTAGCCTTAGCCTGGCTCCTCGGTGGGCCCCTGGTTTCCTTTCTATTTCTTTTTTTTTTTCCATTTTCCTACCTTGTTAGTTGCATGAACTCTTCTCTCTGTAGCATTCCATCTGTTCTGTCTTTAAATCTCAGGCCAAATTCGGAGGTTTTCAGGATGATTTGAAAGCTATCTAGGTAAGTTGGTGGGGACAGGTGACTTTGGGACCCTATTCCTCCACCATCTTGCCCCATCCCCTTGATGGGATGAGCACTGGGTGTTATGCTATATGTTGGCAAATTGAACTCCAATAAAAATAAATTTAAAATATAAAATAAAATGAAATAAAAACATAATTTGAGCAGCTATATGCCAATAAATTAGGTAATCTAGAAGAAATGGACAGATTTCTGGAAAACCACAAACTACCAAAATGGGAACAGGAAGAAATGGAAAACGTGAATAGGCCGATAAGCGGAGAGAATATTGAAGCAGTCATTAAAAACTTCCCAGGGCAATAAAATCCAGAGGCAGATGGCTTCCCAGGGGAATTCTATCAAACGTTTAAAGAGGAAATAATACCTATTCTCGTAAAGGTGTTCCGAAAGATAGAAAGGGATGGAATACTTCCCAACTCGTTTTGTGAGGCCAGCTTCATGTTAATTCCCCAAACTAGACAAAGACCCCACCAACAAGGAAAATTATAGATTAATATACCTGATGAACACAGTTGCAAAAATTGTCAACAAGATACTAGCCAATAGGATCCAACAATACATTAAGATTATTCACTATGACCATGTCGGATTTATCCCTGGAATGCAAGGCTTGTTCAACCTTTGTAGGACAATCAATGAGATTGTTCATATGGTCATATGAACAAAAGGAAAAACAAGAACCATATGATCCTCCCATTAGATGCAGAGAAAGCATTTGACAAAATATAGCATCCATTCCTGATCAAAACTCCTCAGAGTGTAGGGATAGAGGGAACATTCCTCAGCATCTTAAAAGCCATCAAGGAAAAGCCCACAGCAAATATCATTCTCAATGGGGAAGCACTGAGAGCCTTTCCCCTAAGATCAGGAACAAGACAGGGATGTCCACTCTCACCACTGCTATTCAACATAGTACTGGAAGTCTTAGCCTCAACAATCAGGCAACAAAAAGAAATAAAAGGCATTCAAATTGGCAGAGAAGTAGTCAAACTCTCCCTCCTTGTAGATGACATGATACTGTACATAGAAAACCCAAAACTCTCCACCCCGAGATTGCTAGAACTCATATGGCAATTTGGCAGTGTGGCAGGCTACAAAATCAATGCCCAGAAATCAGGGACACTCCTATACACTAACAATGAGACTACAGAAATAGAAATTAAGGAATCAGTCCCATTTACAAGTGCACCCAAAAGCATAAGATACCTAGGAATAACCCTAAGTAAAGAGGTAATGGATATCTACCCTATAAACTACAGTACATTTCTGAAAGAAATTGAGGAAGACACAAAGAGATGGAAAAATAGTCCATGCTCATGCATTGGAAGAATTAATATTGTGAAAATGTCAGTGCTACTTAGGGCAATTTACACATTCAATGCAATCCCTAACAAAATACCATGGACTTTCTTCAGAGAGTTGGAACAAATAATCTTAAGATTTGTGTGGAATCAGAAAAGACCCGAATATCAGGAGAATATTGAAAAAGAAAACCAGAACCATGGGCATCACAATACCGGATTTCAGTTTTAGTACAAAGGTGTGATCATCAAGACAGAGTGGTACTGGCACAAAAACAGACACATAGATCAATGGAACAGAATAGAGAACCCAGAAATGGGCCATCAGCTCTATGGTCAACTAATGTTCAACAAAGCAGGAAAGACTATCCACTGAAAAAAGGACAATGTCTTCATAAATAGTGCTGGGAAAATTGGACATCCACATGCAGAAGAATGAAACTAAACCATTCTCTTGCACCATACACAAAGATAAACTCAAAATGGATGAAAGATTTAAATGTGAGACAAGATTCCATCTAAATCCTAGGGGAGAACACAGGCAACACCCTTTTTGAACTTGGCCACAGCAACTTCTTGCAAGATATGTCTATGAGGGCAAGGGAAACAAAAACAAAAATGGACTATTGGCACTTCATCAGGATAAAAAGCTTCTACACAACAAAAGAACAGTCAACAAAACTCAAAGACAACCTACAGAATGGGAGAAAATATTTGCAAATGGCATATCAGATAAAGGGCTAGTATCCAAGATCTATAAAGAACTTACTAGACTCAACAGGAATGAAACAATCCAATCATGAAACAGGCAAAAGACATAAACAGAAATTTCACTAAAGAAAACATAGACATGGCCAACAAGCACATGAGAAAATGCTCTGCATCACTTGTCATCAGGGAAATACAAATCAAATCCATAATGGGATACCACCTCACACCAGTGAGAGTGGTGAAAATTAACAAGATAGGAAACAACAAATATTGGAGAGGATGTGGAGGAAAGGGAACCCTCTTGCACCTTTGGTAGGAATAGGAACTGGTACAGCCACTCTGGAAATCTGTGTGGAGGTTCCTCAAAGAGTTAAAAATAGAACTGCCCTATGACCCAGCAACTGAACTGCTGAGGATTTACCCTAAAAATACAGATGCGGTGAAACAGCAGGACACCTCGGTGTCCTTCGAAAGATGAATGGATAAAGAAGATGTGGTCTATATATACAATGGAATATTACTCAGCCATTGGAAATTACAAATTTCCACCATTTGTCTCAACGTGGATGGAATTGGAGGGTTTTATACTGAGTGAAGTAAGTCAATGGGAAAAGGTCAAATATGTTCTCATTCATTTGGAGAATATAAAAAAATAAAAAATAACGAAAGAGAATAAAGGGGGAGAGAAAATGAGTGGGGTATATCAGTGAGGGTGACAGAACATGAGAGTCACCTAACTCTGGGAAATGAACAAGGGGTGGTGGAAACAGAGGTAGGTGGGGTTTGGGGTGACTGGGTTTTGGGCACTGAGGGGCACTTGATACAATGAGCACTGGGTGTTATGCTATATGTTGGCATATAGAACTCCAAAAAATACATATATATATACAAAAAAGAATTGTTATTTATACAATAGTGAATTGTAAGAAGAAGAAACTGGCAAAATACTTGGAAAAAAGCTTCTAATTTGGGATCAGCTTTTTTTTTAATTAATAAACTTATTTAATCATTCACTCCCAAAACATATTTTGACTATCTCCAGGTGAACACTCGTAAGACTAGAATGAACCTGGATATTTTCTGCCTTTATGAAACTTGCAGACTTCTGAGAGATATAGATATTCCCATAAATAATTGCAAGAAGCTTTGCTGGGAGAAATTCCTGGCCTGGATAAAAGCATCTAGAAAAGATGGTATTAGAGCTGAGTTTAGCCATTTGAGCTGAGTTTAGCATTTTTAAGACACATTTCAAGACCTATAGAGTAATCTGGTATATAGGGGGATGATTTTGTGTTTCCAGGGACAGAGGAGGCTTGAGCTTGGTAGGTGAAATAAACAAACATTGTAGGCACACTTCACATTATCCCACAGCTGAGCATACTCTTGTTACTTGGGCCCTGGGCCCAGCCACTAAGGGCTGCACACCCAATCACTTTTAAGCATTTATTCATTTTCTGTCATGCTCACAGTCTTAGAGGTGGAAGAGAGATGTGAAGATAACTGGCATGTTGTCTATCAGCAGGTCCGTACATTGAGTCTGAAGGAAGAAGCCTGGATTGCCCTGGCCAGAACCAGAGACTCTTATAACACTCCAGTGGTGGGACCATAAAGTGCAGAAGGACCAGTGATAATCAAGTGCTCTGATGGGGTGAATCATGAGAAGAACTAGAAGTCCTTCTGTGAGGTCAGGTATGTAAAGTGAAGGCATGGATGGGCTGGATCTGTCTCAGGTGGAGCTCAGTGGGAACATGCACTTTGTTACGGTGGCAACAGTACCAGATAACCATAGTTCACAGAGGGCATGGATCCCTGCCTGTAGATGTGTTTTTCCTATTAAGCTATTCTGCAGAAATCATTTAAGGTATTTCCCAATGTTTATTAGAAGAAAAGTGCTGGTGGACAATTTTGTATTTGTCTCCTAGTGTGTATGAATAAGAGCTTTTGGGATCAGAGTGCCTTTCGAATAGCAAGTCTAGGCTTATTATTAGTGGGTCATAAAAACATGTAGTGGTCAAAGTCAGCATAACAAAGAAGGTGGCATGATAGAATACAAAATAAACAGTACTCACATGTGGAAAGGGTAAATTTTTTTCATGAAATACACATGCATATTTACATCATGCACACTTATGTGTTCTGTATTTTAGGTTATAACGTAAATAAAGTGGGTTTTCTACATGAATTCAGATAAAAACCATTTGGAAGCCCACATTCTGGTTATATACCTAAGAGTGATTTGCTGATCACATGGTAGGTGCATCTTTTACTATGCCTGATATTTCCTGATTCATCACCAAAGTGGTCATGTTAATTTTTATACATCTTGCCCATTTTTAAATCAATTTGTTGGTTAAGAAATTGTATCTCATTATGATTTTAATTTGCTTTTCCTGAATTAGTGGTCTAAGCTGAGCACTTCACCATATTTATTTCCTACTTAAGTTGCCTGCTCATCTTTTTTCCACTTGTTTATTGAGTTATTTGCTTTTTTTCTTTACGATTTGTTAGGCATATATATTTGACATAAATCCTTTTCCAGTTACATGTACAGTTAACCTTCTCTTTGTCTATCTTATCTTCTCACATTATTTAGTATGTCTTTTGTGTACGTTTGTATTTTAACATGTCAAAAATGATCTTTTCCTGTATGAATTGTTCTTTTTGAAACTTTTAGGGAAATCTCCTTATCTGGAGGTCAGAAAAATATTATCCTGTGTTTTCTATTGAAACATTCAAAGATCTAATTTACTCTGTTCCATCTATCAAATAGCCTATCCCTCTTTTACTGGTGTATTACATACTATGCATCCATGATTGTGTGTTTGGGTTTTCTGTTCTCACCCTGAGTCTACCTCTGCCTCTACATCAGCACCCCATTGTCTTAATTGCATTACCATCTGCCCTGACAGGGTCAGGCATCCACGTTCTTCTTCCTAAATACTGTCTTCATTGTTTCTGTCCCTTTGGCCCCTTTATAAAAATTATAGAATCATGTCAAGTCCCCTGAAAATTTTATGGCATTTTTATTATAATGTCATTGAATTTATAAATTTGAGAATAATTGACACTTTTATGATATTGAACCTTCAAATTTATGGATGTATTTCTCCATATACCCAGGTTTTCTTTGATGGCTTTCAGTCATGATTTTTAAGTTTTCCTACCACTGTCTTTCACATATTTATTCCTATAAGTATGAATAGTTTTTGTAACTATTTTTGCAAATATTTTTATTACATATTATAATTGGTAATTGTTGATTTGCAGAAGCATGATTTATTTTTGAATGTTGATCTTATATCTAGTCAGCATGTTATTCTCTCCTCTTAGTTATGATTTTATCTATACTTCCTTTTTTTAAAAGATTTATTTATTTATTTATTCATTTATTTATTTATTATAGACAGAGAGAGAGAGAGAGGCAGAGACACAGGAGGAGGGAGAAGCAGGCTCCATACCAGGAGCCTGACGTGGGACTCGATCCCGGGACTCCAGGATTGCGCCTGGGCCAAAGGCAGGCGCTAAACCGCTGAGCTACCCAGGGATCCTCTATACTTCCTTTTTTATTTTTATGTAGCCTATCATAATTTCAAAAAAGTATGATTTAATTACTTCCTTCACGTTTTTGATACTTTTTTTGTTTAATTTTTACACACATCTTTAATGAACATTTTTTTTTCAAATTTAAATGTCACACACACACTGATTAAAAGATTATCAACTACAGAAAAGTGGAATGAAGAAAATGAAGCCCATAATACTGTTAGCAGAGTGGACTATTGTTATTATTATTATTTTTTTTTACAATTTAAAAACTTCAAAATCTGTATACAGTAAAATTTATTGTTCTTTGAGTGCACTTTTGTGAATTTTGACAAATATATAGTCTTAAAACCATCACTACGTTCAGGATATTGAAGAGTTCCCTCATCCCCAAATTTTCCTTCTTGCTGCTCCTTTGCAAAAAAACTCCTGTCACCTCAATCTCTGGCAAACATTGACCTATTTTCTCTCCTTACAGCTTTACCTTTTCCAGAATGTCACGTAAAAGGAATCATATAGTACGTAAGCTTTTGCTTCTGACTTCTTTCACTTTCAATAATGTATTTTAGATTTATCTATTGATGTGTATATCAATCATTCATTTTTTGAATGCTGAGTAGTGTTGCATTATATGGAGGTATCACAATTTGTTTATCCATTCAACTACTGAAGGATTTGAATTGCTTCAGTTTTGGCAATTATGAACTGATGATGCTATAAACATCCAAATGGAGGTTTTTGAGTGAACGTAATTTTTTTTTTCACTTTTTAAGGCATATGATAAGTATATGTTTGAAATATTCTTTAAAACCTGAAAACCAAAAAAAAAAAACAAACAAAACAAAACAAAACAAAAAAACAGCGGAACTATTTTCCACAGCAGCTTTACTGTTTTGCAATCCTTCCAGCAATGTATGAGATTTCTAAATGTCTTGTATCCTTACCAGCACTTGGAGCTGCTTTTTTAAAAATCTGTACTCTTCTAATAGGTGAATATTGGTATCTCATTATGATTTTACTTTTAATTTTCTAAATGACTAATGATGTTTAGAATCCATTCATAAGCTTATTAATAGTAGCTTATTAATATTAGCTTATTATGGCCAATAAGCTTATTAGCCACCTGTCTTCTTCAGTGAAGTGTTTGTTCAAATCTTTTATCAATTATTTAATGGTTCTTTTTCTTTATTGTTGAGTTTTGAAAGTACTTTATAAATTCAGAACACAAGTCCTTTGTCACATTTTTTTATTTGAAAATATGTATTTTGGTTTCTAGTTTATTCTTCCATCTTTTGAGAATGTCTTCCATAAGGTGAAAGATTTTTTTAATTTTAATAAAGTCCAATTATTATTTTTTCTTTTGATTATTATGCCTTTGGTGATATATCTGAAAGTCTTCACTAATCCGAGGACACAAAGATTTTCCTCATTTTTTTCCCTAAGAATTTTATAGTTTTACCTATGAACTTTAAGTCTATGATCCATTTTAAAGTACTTTTGTATAAAGTGAGAAGTATAGGTCAAGTTTATTTTAAGGGATGCACAGCTATCCCAACATCATTTTGGAAAATACTTATTTTTACCCATTGAATTGCTTTTAATCTCTGTCAAAACCTCTTTGGCCATATTTGATGGCTCTATTTCTGGACTCCATTCTGTTCTGTTGATACCTGTGTCTGTCATTTCATCAGCACCACAGTCTTGGTTACTGAAGCTTTAAGCATTATCTTCCTTGATGATTACATTTCCAACGGGTAGTCCCCGGGTTCTTGAGGAAGACATTTCTTGAGTTGAACTAGCAAGACTCTGGGAGAAGATTTACATATGGATCAAAATGGACAGAGAGGGTACTTAAAATTACAAGTTTTCTAAAAATAATGATCTAAAGATTGAAAGGTCAGGGGACTACAGGCAGAAAGAAGACTAAGGCTTGGTCAAGCTAAGGGACCCTTGAAGGATGTCTTGGCCCCCCCTGTGAGAAACAATTTTATTAGTAAGAACTCAGTGCTTATGTGCAAGAATTTTTTTTGCCATTATAGATGTCACACATTTTCAAAATTATTTCAGTCAGGAACTTTCTCCACTCCCTTCATTAAAGTTGTTCTATATGTTTGTAATAGAGATAGATTTTTTTTTTTTTGACATTCTGCATTTCATGCTGGGATCCTTTGACCTTCTAAAAATAATTTGCATATATTAAAGTTTACTTTTTAGGTGGTGAAGTTCTGTGGGTTTTGAAGAAGACATATTATGTTTCCTATTATGTTTCCTAGGACTTTAAAGCACCACAGGATTGGAAGTTTAAACAACAGAAACTTATTTTCTCACAGTTCTGGAGGTTGGAAGTCCAAGAACAAAGTGTCAAAGATTGGGTTTCTGCTGAGTCCTCTCTCATTGGCTTGTAGACAGCCATCTTCTTCCTTCTGTGTTCCTCTGTGTCCTGGTTTCTTATGACACCATCATATTGGATTAGGGCCCACCCTAATGATCTCATTTTAACATAATTACTTCTTTACAATCCTGTCTCCAAATAGTCATTTTCTAAAGTATTGTGGGTTAGAACTTCAATATATGAATTTTATGGGGACACAACTCAGCCCATATCTACTATTAGAGTATTATGGAGAATAATTACATTGCCTTTATTTTATTTTTTTAAGGTTTTATTTACGTATTTGACAGAGAGAGAGAGAGAGAGGGAGAGAGAGAGAGAGAGAGAACACAAGCAGGGGAGCAGCAGGCAGAGGGAGAAGGAGAGACAAGCACCCTGCTGAGCAAGAAGCCTGATGTAGCGTGCAACTCCAGGACCCTGGGATCATGACCTGAGTCACAGGCAGATGCTTAACCAAATGACTGAGCCACCCAAGAGCCCCATTACACTGCCTTTAAAAATCTCATATGTTTCATTCATTCCATTGCCTCCCCAATCCAAACCCTAGCAACCACTGATTTTTTTTAATTGTCTCTGTAGTTTTGGCTTTCCTGGAATGTCATATAATAAAATCATGCTATATGTGGTAGCCTTTTCAGACTAAAATCATTCATTTAATGATATGTATTTAAGATTTAAAATAATATATTATTTTTTAGAGAGAGAGAAGAAGGGAGAGAGAGAGTAAGGGGAGGAGCAGAGGGAGAGGGACAAGCAGACTCCACATCAAGTGCAAAACCCAATGCAGGGCTTGATTTCAGGACCTTGAAAACATGACTTGAGCTGAAATCGAGTTGGGAACTCAACGAATTAAGCCACCCCAGGTGTCAATGTATTTAAGATTCATCTATGTCCTTCTATGACTTGATACCTCATTCCTTTTGGTTGCTGATTGTTTTATCTATTTGATGAATGCACCATAATTTACATACTCATCATTTACTGAAGATTATCTTTGTTGCTTTCAGTTTTCATCAAATATGAATAAAGATACCATAGACACACATGTGCAGGCTTTCATTTGGACATAATTTTTCAAATCAACTGGGTAAATACTCAAGGGGCACAATTTCTGGATTATATGGTAAAATAATATAGCTCTATAAGACACTGCCAAGGTGTCTTCAAGAGTAGCTATACAATTATTATTTTTTAAAATTTCTCCATCAATTAATGAGGGTTTTTGCTCCACCTCCTTGTTTGCATTTGGGATTGTTAGTTTTTGGATTTTAACCATTCTAGTAGGAATGTAATAGATCTCATTGTTTTAGTATGAAATCCCCAAATGCCAAATAATGTTGAGCATTTTTTTAATATGCTTATTTTCTCCCTAATCCATATGTACTTTGGTGGGATGTCTGTTCGTGTCTGTTGCTTGTTATTTATTTGTTTGATTATTTAATTATTCATTCATTCATTCATAAATTTGTTTTGCTAGTATTTTGTTGAGGATTTTTGCATCTATTTTAACAGTGATATTGGCTTATAGTTTTCTTTTTTAGTGGAGTCTTTATCTGGTTTTGATATCAGGATGATACTGGGTTCAAAAAATGAATTTAGATGTTTTCTTTCTTTTTCATTTTTTTGGAATAGTTTGAGAAGAAATGTTTGTAGAAATCCCCTGTGAAAATGTCTGGTTCTGGACTCTTGTTGGCAGATTTTTTACTGCTGATTCAAATTCTTTGCTGGTTATTGGGCTGTTCAAGTTTTCTATTTCTTCTTGCTTTAGTTTTGGTAGTTTATATGTTTCTAGAAACTTATCTATTTCTTCCATGCTGTCCAATTTGTTGACATTATAGTTTTTCATAATATTCTCTTACAATTATTTGTATGTATATGATGTTGATATTTCTCCTCTTTAATTGTGATTATGAATCTTTTTTTCTCTCTTTTTTTATGAGTCTGGCTAAAGATATATCAATTTTATTGATGTTTTCAAAGAGCCAGCTACTGGTTTCATTGATCTGGTTTATTGAAAATAATATGTATTCTGTTGCTTTAGGATGAAATGTTCTGAATATATATCTGTTATATCCATCTGTTCCAGTGTGTCACTGAAAACCAGTTTCTTTGTTGATTTTGTTTGAATGATCTGTCCATCTATGTAAGTGGGGTGTTAAAGTCCTCTACTATTATTATGTTATTATCAATAAATTCCTTTAGGTTTATTATTAACTATCTTATGTATTTGGGTGCTCCCATGTTGGATGCATAAATACTTACAATTGTTATTACTTCTTGTTGCATTGTTCCCTTTATTATGATATAGTGTCCTCTTTGTCTCTTGTGACAGTCTTTGTTTTAAGGTCTTTTCTCCCCTAATATAGGTATTGGTGGTCTGGCTTTCTTCTGGCATCCATTTGTATGATAAATGTTTCTCCATCCCTTACTTTCAATCTGTAGTTATCTTTAAGTCTAAATAAATCTTCTGTAGGAGGCATAAGGATGTGTCTTTTTTTTTTTAATGCACTCTGTTACTCTATGCCTTTTGAATGGAGTATTTAGTCCATTTGCATTCAAACTAATTTTTTATTGATATGTATTTATTGCCACTTGTTTTGTGATTATTTTTGTTTTTCTCTGATGCTTTCTTCTATTTCTCTCTATCAAAATTTACTGGTTTTAATGATTTACTTGAATTGCTTACTTTTATTTTTTGCATACCTATTACTGTTTTTTGATTTGTATTTACCCCGTGGTTTATATAAAACATCTGCATATAGAAGTCTATATTAAGCTGATGGTCAGTTAATGTTGAATTTATTCTTTATTCCTCGCCTCTCTACATTTCATATATTTGGTATCATGTTTTATATCCTTTTGTGATTCTCTTGACTGATTTTTACAGGTATGTTTATTTTATTTATTTGTTTATATTTTGCTTTTGTATTTCCTTTTTTTTTTCTTTTACTTTTGGTTTTTGTTTTCTAGTTGTAGGGTCCACCTTAATATTTCTTATAGGGCTGGTTTAATGGTCATGAATTCTTTTGACTTTTGTTTGTCTGGAAAACTCTTTATGTCTCCTTCTGTTCTGAATGACATCCTGGCTGGATAAAATATTTTTGGTTGCAGATTTTTCCCTTTTAGGGAGTGCCAATTTCTTCTGGCCTGCAGAGTTTCTGATGAAAAATCAGCTGATAGCCTTTCCTTTGTATGTAAAGTCTTTTTATTTTCTCTGGCACCTTTAAATTTCTTTCTTTATCATTATTTTGTTGTTGTTGTTGTTGTTGTTATTTTAATCACTATGTGTCTTAATGTGGACCTCCTTGGGTTGAATTTATTGGGCAATCTCTGTGTCTCCTAAATCTGGAGGTCTGTTTCCTTCCTCAGATTCAGGAAGATTTCAGCTATTATTTCTTCAAATACATTTTCTGCTCTCCTATCTCTCTTTTCTCCTTTTGAGATCCCTATAATGCAAATGTTATTACACTTGATGGGGTTATGGAGTTCTTTAAGTCTATTCTTATTGTATAGTATTTTTTTTTTTTTGTCTCTCACTTGTTCAGCTTGGTTTCTTTCCATTGCTCTATCCTCCAGGTCATTGATATATTTCTTTGCTTCCTGAAGCCTACTATTTAGTCCATCTATTGTATTTTTAATTTCACTTATTGAATGGCTTCATTTTTATTTTTTAGTAGAGACTTTATGAAAAGAGGTCCTGTGGTACCCTGCAGTTCAGTGTCCCCTGTTCACCAGAACCTGGCACTTCAGAGGAGTCTCCTGTGTGTATTGCTTGTCTCCTGTTATTATGTCTGAGTTACTTTATCTTTCAGTCTATATGTCTGCACTGACTCTGTCTGTTCTGAGCTATGATTCTCTCCTAGTGAGACTAAGGTATGCCAGTTCTGAGGGAGCATAACCAGAAGGCCTAGAGTAGGGTGGTGGTATTAGCAAAATTTGCACTGAGCCCCTAGTCCTAAGATGGATTCCCCAAACATAGTGGCTTCCAGGAAGCATGGCACTCAGCAGCCAGGGTACATTGTCTGTGCAGGTGGTAGTCTGGGTGGGACACACATAGTATTAACAAAATTGGTGCTAAGCCCAGGGCAGAGGCCATCAGGTTCGGAGTGTTCAGGTCCTTAAGAGAACTTGTGGGTGGGAAAAAAAAAAAAAAAAAAAAAAAAGAACTTGTGGGTGGGGCACATGGCTAGCAGTTTAGGTGGCAAAGTTCTGTGCAGTGTCTCCTTCCACAGGTTGTTTCCTATTTTTTAGTTTGTTTCTTTTGTTATTTTCAAATTTTAACAATTTTTGGTATATTTTGGATACATACCCTTTATTAAATTTATATTTTTCACATATTTTCTCTCATTCTGTGACTTGTTATTTCATGCTTTTAATATTATTTCCATAGTGCATAACTTTTAATTTTAATAAAGTTGCA
Source organism: Canis lupus dingo (assembly GCF_003254725.2). NCBI lineage: Eukaryota > Metazoa > Chordata > Mammalia > Carnivora > Canidae > Canis > Canis lupus. The sequence goes on along the minus strand of NC_064261.1, from coordinate 22,581,323 downwards.
TTTATCCATCTTTTGTTTTTCAAGGATCATTCTTTGTAGTTGCATGTAAAATCTCCACCCCAAATCCAGTCTGAGTTGAGTCCACAAACATTGTTCTCCTTATTCAGAATTGTGTTAATGATTCTAGGTCTGAAGAAGAGATCCTGTAGTGCCTTTCCACATACACTTCAAAATTTGTTGTTTATGGAAAAACTTGGCGCATAAAATTTCTAGGGACCCCAGGTATCCAAAACAATATTGAAAAAGGAGAACAAATTTAGGGCAGTCACACTTTCTGGTTTCAAAGTATACTACAATGTTACAATGATTAAAACAGTTTGGTACTGTTATAAGACTAGACATAGAGACCAGTGGACTAAACTGAGATTTCAGAAATTAATCTATTATACTTATGGTCAGTTGATCTTTAACAAGAGTGCCAAGATCATTTTCAATAGGGAAAAGTGTAGTCACTTGAATAACTAATGCTAGGATAACTGTTACGCATATTCAATACAATTAGTTTGGGCTTTTATATCACAACAAGTACAAAAATTGACTCAAAATACAACAAATACCAAATGTAAAAGATTGGACTATAAAACTCCTAGGAGAAAACATAGGAGCAATTATTGTTGATCTCAGATTTTGGCTATAGATTCTTAAATATGGAACCAAAAATACAAGGAACAGTAGCAAAAAATAAATACATTGGATTTCATTAAAGTTAAAAATGTTTGTTTATTAAAGGATGATATTAAAAATATCAAAAGTTAATCTATAGTATGGAAGAAATATTTGGAAATAATATATCTGACAATGGTGCAGTATTCAAAATATATTAACTCTTAGGCCTCAACAATGAAATTATAAACAGCCCAATTAAAATCTGGGCAAATAATTTAAATAGATATTTCTTTAAAGGAAATATACAAATGGCCACAAAGCACCTGAAAAGATGTTCAATATCATTAGTCTTTAGGAAAAGAAAAATAAAACCACAATGGGATAATACTGCACACCTACTAGGATAATTATAAGAATTTAAAAATAGAAAAAAAATATTGGTAAGGATGTGGAGTAATTGTAATTTTTGTACATTCCTGGTGGGGATGTAGAATGGTGCAGCTGCCATGGAAACAGTTTGCCAAATGCTCAAAAAATTAATGTAGAATTTTTTTTTGACTTAGAAATTCCACTCTTAGGAATATACCCCATGTTGTAAACATATATTCAAATAAATGAAATGCTGTGCACAAATGTTTATAGCAGCACTATACACAGTATCCAAAAGGTGGAAACAACTGAAATGCACGTCAATAGATGAATGGACAAACAAAATGTGGTATATTCATACAATGGAATATTACTCAGTCATAAGAAAAAACGAAGTACTGATACATGCAACAGTGAATGAGCCTCAAATAATGTGAATTGAAAAAAAGCCAGGCACAAATGGTCATATATTAAGATTCCGTTTGTATAAAATATCCAGAAAGATAAATCCACAGAGACAGAAAAAAAGTTAGAGGTTTCCCAGGAATGGGAAAGAGAGGGAATGAGAAGTAATTGCTTTAAGGGCAAAAGTAGTAACTGCTTTAAGGGTTTTGAGGTGATAGAAAAGTTCTGTAATTTCGGTATGAAAAAATGAAAAAGCTCTGGAGATAGATGATTATAACAGTCACACAATGTTGTGAATATACTAAATGCCACTGAAGTCACATACCTTAAAATGGTTAATTTTATGTTATTTTAATTTTATCGCAGTAAAAAATGGCGGAATTTTTATATTTATTACTTTTGAGATAATCTTTTCATCATTTCTAGTACATTTTCTATGGATTTTTCGTATTTAAATAAATTATGTAGATTTTTTAAAACATTTTTTAAAAATTTAAATTCAATTTGCCAATGTATAGTATAACACCCAGTGTTCATCCCATCAAGTGCCCTCCTCAGTGCCCATTACCCAGTCACCCCATCCCCCTGCCCATGTCCCCTTCCACAACCCCTTGCTTGTTTCCCAGAGTTGGGAGTCCCTCATGATTTATCTCCGTCTCTAATTTTTTCCACTCAGTTCCCTTCCTTTCCTTTATAATCCCTTTCACTATTTCTGGTATTCCATGTATGAGTGAAACCGTATGATGATTGTCCTCCAATTGACCTTATATAGATTCAATTATATCAATAGTTTTTCGTTTTTCCTATAATTCAGTTTTCAATTCTGAAGTCATTTTGTTTTTTATTTATTTTCTGAATTCTATGAATTTCCAACATTTTTCTATTTTCTATTTATTCTGTAAGATTTCTTTTTTGTTGTTAATACATTTCATCAGGTTCCTTCTTAACTGTATTTACTCATTAAAAAATATGTTGGAGGGGTACCTGAATGGCTCAGTGGTTGAGCCTCTGTCTTTGGCTCAGGTCTGATTCCAGGGTCCTGGGATCGAGTCTTGCGTCGGGCTCCCCACAGGGAGCCTACTTTTCCCTCTGCCTATGTCTCTGCGTCTCTCTGTGTGTCTCTCATGAAAAAATAAATAAAATATGGGATCCCTGGGTGGCACGGCGGTTTAGCACCTGCCTTTGGCCCAGGGCGCGATCCTGGAGACCCGGGATCAAATCCCACGTCAGGCTCCCGGTGCATGGAGCCTGCTTCTCTCTCTGCCTATGTCTGTGCCTCTCTCTCTCTCTATGTGACTATCAAAAATAAAATAAATAAATAAATAAAATATTTTTTAAAAATTAAAAAAAAAGTTGGAATGTTTTGTTTCTATTTTCCTCTTATTTGTGGCAGTGTTTTCTGGTTTTATTTTGCTTCTAACAATCTCTGAATTTCTATTTTTAAAAATTCTGTCTTTATGATAATGTGGCATTCTTTTGTATTAATAATTGAATGAGTTGACTTATCTTCGATCACTTATTACCAGAAAAACAATATTGTTGGGGGTATTTAAAGCCATTTCCCCCATTTCCCAAAGATCTCTTTTTTCTATTTTCCCAGGGAGGATTCTTTCTTTCAAATATAGCTATTTTTAAAATTTTCCTACACTTCTATTATCTCAACTCTTCTTTTTCTTTTGTTTACTCTACTGGTTCTTTTTTTTTTTTTTTAAGACTTTATTTATTTATTCATGAGACACAGAGAGAGAGAGGCAAAGACACAGGCAGAGGGAGAGGCAGGCTCCATTCAGGGAGCCCAATGTGGGACTCGATCCGGGGACCCTAGGATCACGACCTGGGCCGAAGGCAGGCGCTAAACCGCTGAGCCACCCAAGGATCCCCTCTATTGGTTCTTAAATGTATCTTCATAATTTCCTCACTGGTCGGGGAATTTGGAGATAAATGTAGCTAGATATTTTCTGGATACCACCTTCTATTGTGTATTGTGGTAAATAACACATATTAGTCATAGATGTATGGGATTTTTTCTGTATTCTTTCTTGATTCCATTCCATTGTTTTATATGTCTATACTTGTGTCAGTATCACACTGCATTGATTACTGTACCTTTGTAATAAAATTTGAAATTTGGAAGTGTGAGTCATCCAACTTTATTATACTTTTTCAATATATATTTTTCACCTACTTGGGATCCCTTTTAATTCCATATGAATTTTAAGTATTATCATATTCATTTCTTCAGAGAAGATCATTTGGATTTTTATAAGAATTGCATTGTATCAGTAGCTTCCTTTGGGTTTGGCATCTTAACATCAATTCATTCAATTTATGAACATGGGATATTTCTATTTACTTAGGTCTTCTTTATTTTGTTTCTTTTTTTAAGATTTTATTTATTTATTCATGAGAGACACACACACACACAGAGGAACAGACACAGGCGGAGGGAGAAGAAGGCTCCATGCAGGGAGCCTGACACAGGACTCGATCCGGGTCTCCAGAAATACACCCTGGGCCGAAGGCGGCACTAAACCGCTGAACCACCTGGGCTGCCCCATTCTTTATTTTATTTCAATAAAGTTTGGTGGTTTATAGTCTGGGCTTTCTTAAGTATGTTATTATTTTAAATGCTACAATAACTTAATTGTTATCTGAATTTTCAGATTTTTATTGCTAGTATATGAAAACACAACTGATTTTTGCATGTTCATCTTCTACCCTGAAATTGGGCTAAATTAATTAATTAATTAGTTCTAAAAATATTTTTTGGTGTATTATTTCATATTTTTTACATATAAGATCATGTTATCTGGAAATAGAGTTAGTTTTACTTCTTTCTTTACAGTTTGAATTTCTTCTTACCTGAGTTCTCTGGCTAGACTTTCTAATACAACGTTAAATAGAAGTATCAAAAGGGTTAACCATATCTATTAACCCTTTAACAGATATGTCATTTGCAAATATCCACTCCCATTCTGAAGGCTGTCTTTTAGTTTTATTGATTGTTTCCTTCACTGTGTAGAAGCTTTTTACATTGATGAAGTCCCAATAGTTTATTTTTGCTTTTGTTTCCCTTGCCTCAGGAGACCTATTTGGTAAGAAGTTGCTATGGCTGATGTCAAAGAGGTTATCGCCTAAATTATCTTCTGGGATTTTGATGGTTTCCTGTCTCACATTTAGGACTTTCATCCATTTTGAGTTTATTTTGTGTATGATGTAAGAAACTGGTCCAGTTTAATTCTTGCAGATAAAGGGATGGGGATGCAAACTGGAAAACAGTACAGAAGTTCTTCAAAAAGTTAAACACAGAACTATCTTATGATTCAGCAACTGCACAACTAGGTATTTACCTAAGTATACAAAAATACTGAATCAAAGGAATATATGCACCCTGATGTTTATAGCAGCATTATCAACAATAGCCAAATGATGGAAAGAGCCCAAATGTTCATCAACTGTTGAATGGATAAAGAAGAACTGGTACACACACACACACACACACAGTGGAATAGAATATTGCTCAGCCATGAAAAAGAATGAAATCTTGTCATTTGCAATGACATGGATGGAGCTAGAGAGTATTATGCTAAGCAAAATAAGTCAGTAAGATAAAGACCTTATGATTTCACTCATATGTGGAATTTAAGAAACAAAATAGGGACTAGAGGAGGCAAGAGAACAAACTGAGGCTTGCTGGAGGGGAGGTGGATGGGTTAAAAGGGATGATAGTAAGGAGGGCACTTGTGATGAGCATAGGCTGTTGTATGTAAGTGATGAATCACTAAATTCTATACCTGAAACTAGTGTTACACTGTATATTAACTAGTTGGAATTTAAAGAAAAACTTGAGAAAAAAATAAATATCAAAAGGTAGCACCTTCATCATGATCCAATCATGATCAACAACTACGACTAGTTTGTTGAGTGTTTTTGTTGAGAAAAGATGATGGATTTCTGAAATGCTTTTTCTGTACCAATTGAGATGATCATGTAGCTTTTTCCTTTATTTTATTAATGTCATATACTACATTGATTGATTTTCATGTACTGAACTACTCTTATATTCCTAGAAAACCTACTTTGTCAGAATGTATAATTGTTTTTAATGTGCTGCTATATTCATTTTGCTGGTATTTTGTTGAAGATTTTGAACTTATATTCATACAGATATTGACCTGCAGTTTTCTTTTCTTGTGATGTCTTTGTCTGTGTTTGGTACCAGGGTAATTCCGACTCCATAGAATGAGTTAAGAAATTTTATCTCCTGGGATCCCTGGGTGGCGCAGCGGTTTGGCACCTGCCTTTGGCCCAGGGTGCGATCCTGGAGACCCGGGATTGAATCCCACGTCGGGCTCCCGGTGCATGGAGCCTGCTTCTCCCTCTGCCTGTGTCTCTGCCTCTCTCTCTCTCTCTCTGTGACTATCATAAATAAATAAAAATTAAAAAAAAAGAAAAAGAAATTTTATCTCCTCTTCTATTTTTTAGAAGAGTTTGTAAAGCATTGGTATTAAGTCATATTTAAATATTTGATAGAATTCACCAGTGCAGTCATCTGGTAATAACTTTTAATTTTTGTAATGTTGTTGATTATTGGCTTAAAAATCTTTATTTCTTGGGACACCTGGGTGCTTGCTTCTCCCTCTGCCTATGTCTCTGAATGAATAAATAAATAAATAAATTTTTATGAGAGAGAGAGAGAATTTCCCTGCAAGGAGCCTGATGTGGGATCATGCCCTGAGCTGAAGGCAGACACTCAACCACTGAACCACCCAGGTGTCCCTAAATAAATAAAATCTTAAAAAAATAAATAAAATTTTACTTATATATTTATTCAGATACTCTCTTTTTCCTTTAGTCAATTTTGGTAGTTTTAGGTTTTTAGAAATATGTCCATTTCATGTAGGTTGTCTAATTTTTGGCATACAATTGTTTATGGTATTCTCTTAAAATGCCTCCTTTTTCTCTAAGGTAATAAATCCATTTTCATTTTGATTTTAGCAGTTTAAATTATTGCTCGTTTTTCTGATAAGTCTAGATAAAGGTTTGTCAATTTTGTTAATAGTTTAAAAGAACCAACTTTAAAAAAAAGATTTATTTATTTATTTGAAAGAGAGAGCAGGAGAAGGGGCAGGGGGAAGCAGACTCCCTGCTGAGGCTCAGTCTTCTGACTGGGAGATCATGACCTGAGTGGAAACCAAGAGTTGGATGCCTCACTGACTGAGCCACCCAGATGCCCCACCAACTTTTGGCTTTATTATTTTCTCTATTGTTTCTGTATGCTCCATTTTGTTTATATTTGATCTTTATTATTTGCTTCCTTCCTACCAGTTTTGACACCATTCTTTCTTTTTCTAATTTTCTAAGGTATAAAATTAGGTTTCTGATTTGAGATTTTTCTTTATATTTGGACACTTACAGCAAAACATTTCCCTTGAGCATTTGTTTCACTACTTCCCATTTGTTCTGATATGCTGTGATTTCACTTCATTCATCATGAAGTATTTTCTAATTACTCTTGTAATTTCTTCTTTGACCTCTTTACTAGGAGTGTGTTGCTTAATTTTCACATATTTGTGAATTTTCCATTTTCTCTTATTGATTTCTAGTTAAATCTATTGTAGTTGGAAAGATATTTTTTTATGATTTCAGTCCTTTTAAATTTATTGAATCTTGTTTTCAGGCCTGATGTATGTTCTATCCTAGGGAGTATTTTATGTGCACATGAAAATAATGTGCATTTTGTTGGTTTGGGTGAATTATTCTATCTATACCTGTTCGGTTTCATTGGTTTGCAGGGGTTTTTCAAGTCCTCTATTTTCTTGCTGTTGTCTGTAGGTGTTCTAACCTTATTGTAAGTAGGATATTCAAGTATCTGTTACTGTGGAACTATTTTTCTATTTATTTCTGTCACTGTGTGTTTCAGATATGTTGAAACTCTGTTGTTAGGCATCTATATGTTTATAATGGCTGTATCTTCTTCACCGATTAAATTATTCTTCAAAGTCCTTTAATTCTTATAAAAATATTTAACTTAAAGTCTATTTGTCTAATATTAGCATAGCTACTTCCAAATTCTTTTGTTACTATTAGCAAGAAATTCTTTAAAATTTATTTTACTTTTAACCTATTTGTGTCTTTGGATTTAAAATGAGACTATTGTAAACAACATGTGGATGGATTCTGTTATTTTATTCATAATTTCAATCTCTACCTTTCAGATAGAGGTTTTAATCAATGTACATACAAGTAACTACTGATAAAGACAGATTTATTTCTGAAATTTTTGTTTCTTTTCAGTTAAGATCTTAAACTTATAACAACTAATTTAAATAAATACCAATTCAGCTTTAATAGTATGCATAAAGTCAACTCTATTAATCTTTGTGCCTCCCTCTTTTGGTTGTTATTGTCACCAAATATATTTTTTTATATTGCCTGTGCATTGGTATAGATTTACAATGATTTGTTTTTGCATTGGTTTTTAAAAACTAATTCATTTCATTTTATTTAAAATCAATTAATTAACATAAGTGATTATTAGTTTCAGAGGCAGAGTTTAGTGATTTATCAGTTGCATATGACACCCAGGTCTCATTATATCAAGTGCCCTCTTTAATGCACATAGTTTAAATATGTATTGACCATTATATTTTTCTGTACATTGAAGAAAGTATTTATGCTCTTTCAGATTTTGTTGTTACTGCTTGTAAGTATATTGTTAGTCTAATTATAATTCCATTGAAGGTGATATGATTTTTTAAAAAAATTGTCAGCTTTTAAAATTTTACAGTCTTTGAAATTTTTCAATTTTTACTACAATGTACCTACCTACATATTATCTTCTTTTGGTTTAGTTGATGAAATTGTTTTTCCTGAATTTGAGAAAGTATATTTTTGATCAAAGATGAGAAATTTAAGCTGTTTTCCTTTCAAAATATTGCTACTCTACTATTGTACATTTCTCAAAATTTATGTAAGATATAAATTAGATCTTGTAAGTCTATCTTCCAAATCTTGTAACTTCTTTCTATATCTCTACAATGGCTTTAATTTCTGGGTTTTTTTAATTTCAGAAAATAATTTTCTCTGAGTGTTTTTGTCCTAGTTGTTTTGATTTCCTTTATGTGTTAATCATTTTATTTTATTTTTAAAAATATCTTATTTATTTATTCATGTGAGACACAGAGAGATGGGCAGAGACACAGGCAGAGGGAGAAGCAGGCTCCCTACTGGAAGCCCAATGTGGGACTCGATCCCAGGATCCCAGGGTCACGACCTGAGTCGAAGGTAGATGTTCAATCGCTGAGCCACCCAGGTGCCCCTAAAGATTTTATTTTTAAGTAACCTCTACACCCAACACGTGGCTCGTGTGATCAAGAGTCACACGCTCTACTAACTGAGCCATGCAGGCATCATTTTAAATGTACTGTTTGAATACTCTTTTATTATCTGAAAATCGGATAGCTATTGATTTTGATTCTGACCAAAGATCATGAAAGATTATTTTTCTCATGCATTGTATTACTTTGGATTATGAACTCATTTTATTTTTTTAAGTTTTATTTATTTAAGTAATCTTTACACCCAGTGTGGGCTCAGACTTATAACCATAAGATCAAGAGTATCATGCTTTTGGCTGAACCAGAAAGGCACCCTATGGAGTGATTGTGAGTTCATTTTTAAATGGATTCATTTTAAATAAATTCCTCCTCTGGGAGTCCTTCATATTCTGCACTGAGAACTTTCCTAACAGTAAGCGCTATAAGGTGCCCTAGAAGCATTACCAGACTAAGACCATTTTTTATGCTAATATTAAAACACAAACCATGAATTATTCCAGATTCTCCAGTAAATAGAACCCATAGGCTATCCATCTATCTTTCTATATATTATCTATGTATATTTCTACCTTTTACCATCTTTACTTATCTATCCATCTATTATATTCATCATATATAAAGAGACTGATTATAAGGAACTAGCTAATGCAATTATGGAAGTCAGCAAATTCAAAATCTACCGAGCCAATGTCCTAGGTTGAGTCTGAAGCCAGAAGATGCTATAGAACCAGGAAGAATTGATATCCTTAAACTTTGAGTTTAAGGCTAGGTTGCTGCTGTAGAACCAGGAATAGTTGCTGTTCCAGTTTGAAGGTACTCAGGCAGGAGAATTATCTTTTACTTTTTGTTCTACTCAGGATTTAAAGTGATTGGATGAGGCACACCTACATTATAGAAGGTAATTGCTTTACTCAGTCTACTTATTTAAATGTCAGTATCATCCAAAGCATATTCACCAAAATATTCAGAATAATATTTCACCAAATATCTGAAAACCTGTAGCTGGGTCAAGTTGACACATAAAACTAACCATCACAGACTCTATCTATCTATCTATCATCTATCTATCTATCTATCTATCTATCTATCTATCTATCTATCGGCCTTAGTTCCAATTTCCTAATACTCCTCTAGGACATAGTCTATTTTCTCCAACATGGTATTAAATCCCATTTATTTTTTTTAAGATTTATTTATTTATTTTAGAGGTGGGAGGGGTTAGACTCCCCATCAGCAGACTCCCCTCTGAGTGCAGAGCCCAATGCTGGTCAGATCTCAGAGTCATAAGATCATACCTGAGCTGAAATCCTGTTGAATTCTTAACTGACTGAATGAGCCATCCAGGTGTCCCTAAATTCCATTTCTTGAGTAGCAAAGACTGGCGATTTCCTCAGTCTGTCCATCTCCTGGCACTTGCTGCATGAATTCTTGTGGGTTTTGTTTGTTTGGTTTTGTTTGTTTGTTTTTTGGTCTTTATCTCTTTTCTCTTAGATTCAGGATTTTTTCATACTCATATTGTATTGTGCAAGCTGATTTCTTTATTTAATGTAATGTTTTTAAAATAATTTCCTAGCATTTCTAGGTGCTTGTCATAGGAAATTTTCAGCATATTTATTATCTATTATGTTAATACCAAGAAGGCAAATTGATTATTGTAATTTTGTGATTTGGGGAATAAATTTACACAAATGTAGTATTAGTATGTTATAAAGCTAGTGGAGTAGAACCGGTAGTTTCTGAAGCTACCTGAACCAAATGATGATCTCATTTAGTTTAATTCCTTTCTTTATTGTAAGATTTATGTATTCTGTCCTTTCAAACTTTTCATTTTTTTAAGCACTGTTTAATTGTAAAATTTTACATGGATAATTCGGCAAACATTCTTTCCCTTTGTTTATCCTCATAGTTATAAAATCATGATTAAAAGAAGAGATAAATATTTTTATTTTATTTTATTCAGAAAATTTTTATGTTTGATATTTTTATAATATTTAGTAGGAAACAAAAGTATAAGCTTTAATAAAACCTCTTGATATTTACTTGATGCACAGCAGCCTGTGTTTTAAAAGTCAATAGGATAAGTGAGCTTTTATTCCCAAGGATGATATATTATTCCCTATATGGTCACCCTGGACCCAGAATTATAAAATACTCTTTGCCTCAATTCTGCTGAGTCCCTTGTATGGAGACTTTTAATTAGATTCTGGTGTTGGTTTGATCTTCCACAGAGAGAAAGGATTGCTGAATGTGGTTATTCATTGCAGAGTTAGAGCTCAAAGCAGCTGGGAGATTCAACTGAAAAATTGTAAAAAATATGGATTCCAACATGGCATTTTCAGAGAAGGCCTAACAGGAATAGTCCAGAGTTACTTGGGCTACTCAGGAAATGAAAAGTAAGGCTACTTTTTAAACTTACAAAATAAGCTATTTTACAATGGATTTTTGGTTTACAAAAATGTTGCAATACAATACATAGATTTCTCTGATAACATAGATTCAACTTTACTTATTAATAATACTTACAATAGTAAGATAAAATTTCTCAATTAATGAACTACATCAATTAATGAATACATCATTATTACCTAAAGTTCATACTTTTATTTAGAATTTGTGCGTTCTACCTGTAATCTTCCAGGATCCCACATAGGATAACACATTACCATATATGTAGTCATCAAGCTGCTTTAGGCTCTTCTTGGCTGTGATAGATTTTCATACTTTCCTTGTTTTTTATGAAATTGAGTTCTTAGAAATACTGGCTAATTGGAGTTTGCCAGGTGTTTTTATCATGACTGAGATAGAATCATGAGTTTGGGGAAAGACTACAGATGTGAACTGCCATCTTTATCACATCATATCAAGAGTGCACACTGCCGACATGACATAACTATTGAAGTTAACCTTGATCATTATGCTAAAGTAGGGTTGCAAAGTTACTCTTTCTTCTTTTTTCAATACCATACTCTTTGGAGGGAAGTCACTATGCACAGTTTGGACATAAAAAGTGGGGAACTATACTCCACCTACTTGAACGTATAGTACCTGCATAAATTATTTAGTATTCTGCTTAAAATAATTGTTTATATTTCCCTTTTTATAGAATTAATCTTAATTTAATCGTTTGTTGTCAGTATAGACTTAGGGATATTTATATCATACATAGGGTTATAATTCAGAACTATGTTACTTGTTTTTTTGTTTTTGCAATTTATTTCCCGGTTTAAGCATTAAGAATCATTTCTATTGGCTATGTCCCTTGCACATATTCTTATCAGTGTGGTTAGTTTGTTTGAGAACTTCCTTATTTTTTGAATTCCCCACACTGATCTTGTGTATTTCCTAATCCAGTCTTAGAATCAACCATTTTTCCAAGGATCCATAGTTCCTTTTATTGGATAATGGTATCAGAAACCAGAATCTAGGCACTTGTTATGCTCATTGTCTCAGAGGTATCATGGTTTCAAGACTCTCTCAGCTGACAGAGAAATATGTATACGTGTGTGTGTGTGTATATATATATATATATACAATCAGTAAATCTATGTGTTTTTAAAATCTATGTAAAACATAAGTTTATACTGATGTCTCCAAATCCAATTCATTAGCTGTCCCACTTATCTGCAACCCTCCACTTCACAGTGAGAAATTATCTGCCACTATCTGCCATGCATATATTTAATTTTTCAATTATATCACACATGTATACTTTATAACATTGTTTAATTCATACCTCATGTGAAACTACTTTGTCATTTCTTACTATTATTATGTGCAGATTCTTTTTCCTTTAGTTTATAGACTCCACACTTCCAAAGTTACTTAAGTTAATAACTTTCCTCACATTCCTTTCCATAATGGAAGTTCGGTTATTATGTCACATTCTGGATTCTATCCTGAGGTCTGCTGACCTCCACATTTTTAAAACTTAGCATATATAAATATTCATACTTTCAGCTATAGAATTTGATGAGGTTTGACAAATGCTTAGTGTCATACATCCCTTATCAAAATACTGTCACCACTCTAATAAAAATATTCTATTAATCTCCTATTGAGTATTTCTCTCTCTGAACCAGAGGCAACCACTGATCAGTTTATCACCTTTTTAGTTTTCCATTTTCTATAATGCCATATAAATTGAGTCATCCACTATACAGCCTTTTCAAACTGATTTATTTCACTTAGAAATATTCATTTATTTATCATATCTTTAATTGATTGAATAGTTATTTTCAATGCTGCAGAGTATTGCATTGTATGGATGGATATACCACAATTTGTCAACTCCTTTAATGAATATTGGTGGCTTCTAGGTTTTGATGATTATGAATAGCTGCTACAAACATTACCTTGTGAGTTGTGTGTGAACAAAACTTTCAAATGAGTAAATGTGTAGGTGCACAATTACTGGATTATATGGTGTGGTAAGGTGAATAAAGACCCTCAAAGTAATCCAGGACCAAATACTTTTTATTTTTTTATTTTTTGGTAAAACTAGACTTTATTCCAGACTGCCATGCTCTTATCTAAAAATCCAGTCTCCATTACAATGGAAGGAGAGGAGAATGGATATTAGGAGAAAATGAACAGTTTCTGCTAAAGATATTGCTTTATCATTGCCCAAACCACCAGTCATGTCCTTTGGTTACCATAGTAATTCCCTTTCCCCTTTTTTGACCCTCATAAGTACTCTCTTCTTCCGGTACTACTTCTTCTTATTTTCTTTTTTTTAAATATTTTTAATTGAAGTTAGATTTGGCAACATATAGTATAACACCCAGTGCTGACCCCGGCAAGTGGCCCCCTCAGTGCCCGTCCCCCAGTCACCCCATTCCCTTGCCCACTTCCCCTTCTACTACCCTTTGTTCCTTGCCCAGAGTAAGGAGTCTCTCATGTTTTGTCACACCCCCTGATTTTTCCCACTTATTTTCTCTCTGATCCCCTAAATCCCTTTGACTATTTGATATATTCCGCACATGAGTGAAACCATATAATGATTGTCCTTCTCTGACTGACTTACTTCACTCAGCATAATAACTTCCAGTTCCGTCCACATCGATGCAAATGGTGGGTATTCATCATTTCTAATGGCTGAGTAATATTTCTTTGTATATATAGACCACACATTCTTTATCCATTCATCTTTCGATGGACACAAAGCTCCTTTCACAGTTTGGATATTGTGGACATTGCCACTATAAACATTGGGGTGCGGGTGTCTTGGCTTTTCACTGCATCTGTATATTTCAGGTAAATCCCCAGGATTTCAATTGCTGGGTCATAGGGTAACTATTTTTAACTCCTTGAGGAACCTCCACACAGTTTCCCAAAGTAGCTGTACCAGTTTGCATTCTCACCAGCAGTGCGAGAGGGTTCCCGTTTCTCCATATCCTCTCCAATATTTGTTGTTTCCTGTCTTGTTAATGTTCCCCATTCTCACTGGTGTGAAGTGGCATCTCATTGTGGTTTTGATTTGTATTTCCCTGATGGCAAGGGATGCAGAGAATTTTCTCATGTGCTTGTTGAACATGTCTGTGTCTTCCTCTGTGAGATTTCTGTTCATGTCTTCTGCCCATTTCATGAATGGATTGTTTGTTTCTTTGCTGTTGAGTTTAATAAGTTCTTTGTAGTTCTTGGATACTAGTCCTTTCTCTGATATGTCATTTGCAAATATCTTCTCCCATCCTATAGTTTGACTGTTACTTTTGCTGTGCAGAAGCTTTTTATATTGATGAAGTCCCAATAGTTCATTTTTGCTTTTGTTCCCCTTCATAGATGTATCCTGTAAGAAGTTGCTGTGGTCAATATCAAAAAGGATGTTCTTCTGTTCTCCTCTAGGATTTTGATGGATTCTTGTCTCACATTTAGATCTTTCATCCATTTTTGAGTTTATCTTTGTGTATGGAGCAAGAGAATGGTCTAGTTTCATTCTTCTACATGTGGCTGTCCAATTTTCCAGCACCATTTATTGAAGAGACCCTTTTTCGAGGGAATAGTCTTTCCTGCTTTGTCAAATATTAGTTGACCATAGAGTTGAGGGACCAATACTGAGTTCTCTATTCAGTTCCATTGATCTATGTGTCTGTTTTTGTGCCAGTACCACACTGTCTTGATAATCACAGCTTTGTAGTATAACTTGAAACCCAGAATTGTGATGCCTTGGCTCTGGTTTTCTTTTTCAATATTCTCCTAGCTATTTGGGGTCTCTTCTGATTCCATACAAATCTTAAGATGATTTGTTCCAACTCTCTGAAGAAAGTCCATGGTATTTTTATAGGGACTGCAATGAATGTGTAAATTGCCCTGGGTAGCATAGACATTTTCACAATACTAATTATACCAATCCATGAGCATGGAATATTTTTCTATCTCTTTGTGTCTTCCTCAACTTCTTTCAGAAGTGTTCTGTAGTTTTCCTTTACCTCTTTGGTTAGGTTTATTCCTAGGTATCTTATGCTTTGGGTGCAATTGTAAATGGATTGACTCCTTAATTTCTTTCTTTAGTCTCATTGTTGGTGGATAGAAATGTCACTGATTTCTGGGTGTTGATTTTGTATCCTGCCACAGTGCTGAATTGCTGTATGAGTTCTAGCAATCTTGGGGTGGAGTCTTTGGGTTTTCTATGTAGAGTATCATGTCATCTGCGAAGAGGGAGAGTTTGACTTCTTCTTTGCCAATTGGAATGCCTTCTATTTCTTTTTGTTGCCTGATTGCTGAGGCTAGGACTTCTAGCACTATGTTGACTAACAGTTGTGAGAGTGGACATCCCTGTCTTGTTCCTGATCTTAGGGGAAAGGCTCTCAAGTTTTTCCCTCATTGAGAATGATATTTGCTGTGGGCTTTTTCGACTTTTAAGATGCTGAGGAATGTTCCCTCTATCCCTACACTCTGAAGGGTTTTGATCAAGAATGGATGCTGTATTTTGTCAAATGCTTTCTTTGCATCTACCAAGAGGATCATATGGTTCTTGTATTTTCTCTTGATGCGATCTATCACATTGATTGTTTTATGAGTGTTGAACCAGGCTTGCATCCCTGGGATAAATCCCACTTGGTCATGGTGAATAATCTTAATGTACTGATGGATCCTATTGGCTAGTATCTTGTTGAGAATTTTTGCATCCATGTTCATCAGGGATATTGGTCTATAATTCTCCTTTTTGGTGTGGTCTTTGTCTGGTTTGGGAATTATCGTGATGCTGGCCTCATAGAATGAGTTTAGAAGTATTCCATCACTATCTTTCAGAACAGCTTTAGTAGAATAGGTATTGTTTCTTCTTTAAACGTTTGATAGAATTCCCTTGGAAAGCTATCTGGCCCTGGACTTTTGTGTCTTGGGAGGTTTTTGATGACTGCTTCAATTTCCTCCCTGGTTATTGGCCTGTTCAGGTTTTCTATTTCTTCCTGCTCCCATTTTGGTCATTTGTGGTTTTTCCAGAAGTGTATCCATTTCCTCTAGATTGCCTAATTTATTGGTGTATAGCTGCTCATCATACATTTTTAAAATCATTTGTATTTCCTTGGTATTGGTGGTGATCTCTCCTTTTTCATTCGTGATTTTATTAATTTGAGTCTTTTTGCTTTTTAATAAGGGTGGCTAATGGTTTATCTCTCTTATTAATTCTTTCAAAGAAACAATTTCTGATTTTGTTGTTCTGTTCTACAGTTCTTCTGGTCTCTATTTCATTGAGTTCTGATCGAATCTTTATTATCTCTCTTCTCCTGCTTGGTGTAGGTTTTATGTCCTACATAATAACCTTCTTTCTCCAGTTCCTTTAGGTGCAAGGTTAGCTTGTGTCTTTGAGGTTTTTCCAGTTTTTTTGAGGGATGCTTGTATTGCAATGTATTTCCTTCTTAGGACTGCTTTTGGTGTAACCCAAAGATTTTGAACAGCTGTATCTTCATTGTTATTTGTTTCCATGAATCTTTTTAATTCTTCTCTAATTTCCTGCTTGACCCTTTCATCTTTTAGCAGGATGCTCTTTAACCTCCATTTGTTAGAGTTTCTTCCAAATTTCTTCTTATGATTGAGTTCTAGTTTTAAAGTTTATAGTCTGAAACTATGCAGGGGATATACCAATGTTTTGGTATCGATTGAGACCTGATTTATGACCCAGCATGTGGTCTATTCTGGAGAAAGCTCCATGTGTCCTTGAGTAGAATGTGTATTCAGTTGGTTTCAGGTGAAAAGTTCTGTAAATATCTGTGAAATCCATCCGGTCTAGTGCATTATTTAAAGGCCTTGTTTCTTTGGTGATGTTGTTCTTAGAAGATCTGTCATTTGCCGAAAGTGCCATGTTGAGGTCTCCTATTATTAGTGTATTCCTATCTAAGTATGCTTTTACTTTGGTTATTAATTGATTGATAAAGTTGGCAGCTCCCACATTAGGGGTATAAATATTCATGATTGTTAGGTATTCTTATTGGATAGACTGTTTAAGTATGATATAGTGTCCTTCTTCATCTCATACTACACAGCCTTTGGGATCAACTTTAATTTATGTGATATGAGGATTGTTACCCCAGCTTTCTTTTGAGGACCATTTGAATGGTAAATGGTTCTCCAACCTTTCATTTTTAGGCTGGAGTTTTCCTTAGGTCTCAAATGAGTATCTTGTAGACGGCAAATAGATGGGTCTTGTTTTTTTATCCAGTCTGAAACCCTGCATGTTTTTTTGATGGGATCATTCACCCCATTCATGTTCGGAGTAACTATTTAAAGATATGAATTTAGTGTCATCGTAATACCTATGCAGCCCCTGCCTTATGGATTATTTCTTTGACCTTCCTCTTTCTATTACAGGGTCACCCTTAATATTTCTTGCAGAGCTGGTTTGGTGGTCACATATTCTTTCAGTTTCTGCCTATCTTGGAAGTTCTTTATTTCTTTTTTTTAAAGAAGATTTTATTTATTCATGAGAGATACAGAGAGAGAGAGAGAGGCAGAGACATAGGCAGAGGGAGAAACAGGCTCCATGTAGGGAGCCCAATGTGGGACTCGATCCCAGAACCCTGGGATCACGTCCTGAGCTGAAGGCAGACGCTCAACTACTCAGCCACCCAGGCATCACTTTATCTCTCCTATTCTGAATGACAGCCTTGCTGGATAAAGCATTCTTGGCTTCATGTTCTTCTCATTTAGGACCCTGAATATATCCTGCCAGCCCTTTCTGGCCTGCCAGGTCTCTGTGGAGCATTCTGATGTTTCTCTAATATTTTTCCCCATATAAATTTAGAATCTCTTGTCTCTTGCTGCTTTAAGGATTTTCTCTTTATCTTTGTAATTTGCAAGTTTCACTATTAAGTGTCCAGGTGTCCAGTGGTTTTTATAGATTTATTTGGGGGGGGGTAGGGACCTCTCTATCTTCTGGATCTGAATGCCTGTTTCCCTCCCCAAATTAGGGAATTTCTCAGCTATAATTTGTTGAAATATGCTTTCTGGCTCTCTGGCCCTCTTGGCGCTTTTTGTAACCCCACTCATATATAGATTCTTCCTTCTGAGGTTATCATTTATTTCCTCATGGTCTTTTCATTGTTTTTCTCTTTTTTCCTCTGTTTCCTTCAATGGCATCAATTTGTCTTCTATGTTGCTCACTCTTTCTTCCACCTCATTAACCCTCCTTGTTAGGACATTCAGTTTGGATTGCATCTCATTTAATTGATTTTTAATTTCAGCCTGATTAGTTGTAAATTCTGCAGTCATGAAGTCTCCTTTATGCTTTTTTCAAGAGCCACCAGTAGCTTTATAATTGTGTTTCTGAATTGGCTTTCTGACATTGAATTAAAATCCATATTCTGTAACTCTGTGACAGAGAGTACTGTTTCTGATCCTTTCTTTTGTGGTGAGTTCTTCCTTCTAGTCATTTTTCTCAGTGCAGAGTGGGTGTATGAGCAGGCTGAGTCAAGAATATCAACCATCATTCGTTTTGTTATATATAGTTAACTTTTTAAAAAAATATATGTTATTTATTTATTCATGAGAGACAGAGGCAGAGACATAGGCAGATGAAGAAGCAGGCTCCATGCAGGAAGCCTTAGGTGGGACTTGATCCCGGGACTCCAGGATCACGCCCTGAGCCAAAGGCTCAACCACTGAGCCACCCAGGCGTCCCTGTTACAGTTAACTTTTAAAAGTTTTTTTTTTGTATATATTTAGTACAAGTTACTTATGATGTATAGATTTTGCAAATATTTTCTTCCAGTCTATAATTTGTATGTCTATTCTCTTACCTGTGTGTTTCATAGTGCAAAGGTTTTTAATTATAATTAATTCTAATTTATCAATTTGTTCTTTCTTAGATTATGTTTTTGGTGTCATATCTAAAAAGTTACCATTAAAATAAAATCACCTAAATTTTCTTCTATTTTTTTTCTGTAAGTTTTAGAGCTTTGTACTTTCCAATTAATTTTATAATACATTTTGAGTTAACTTTTGCATGAGTTATAAGATGTTATATTGGATAATTTATTTTTGTATAATGTGGTAGAAATTTTGAATATTAGATTTAGTATTATGCATCGTGTTACATCTTATAAATTGAGAAGGCCTTGGATAGTCTAACTGCAAGTCTTCTTCCCCAAACTGTTCACATGGATATGGTTTCCAGCCAAAAAACACTTCATTATCATGGAAATAAGGCATAGTGCTTTGTTATTCCCAAGTAGTGGGCTTCAGTTCACTGCTAGCCTGAGGAATTATTCAAACAAAGCTTGATGGGATGAACACTGGGTCTTATACTATATGTTGGCAAATAAATTCCAATAAAAATATACAAAACAAAACAAATAAACAAAAAAAAGCAATCAAGTTTTCCAGAGGTGACCATGTGTCTTTCGTTTTGTTAATGCAAAGCCTGCCTCACAGCCCCTGCCTTTTCAAAAAAGTATAAATCCTTTGTGACACTGCAGGGCTCAGTAACCTTTTCTCCGGTCTCTGTTCATATATGACTGGTAAAGTGCTATCAATCTCATCTGTCTAGTGTCAGCTGTATTGTGTTTGGCTTTCCAAAGGAAGAGGAAGGGAATCCTTCACTCACCAATAGGTTGAAGATGATTCCAGTAACATTTGTTAAAAACGCTATGCTTTTCCCATTTGATTGCCTTCATTTTTCTGAAATATCAGTTGATTATATTGTTGTGGGTCTATTTATGAATTCTTTATTCTAATTCATGGATCTACATACCAATCTCATGCTTCACCAATACCACACTGTCTTAATTACTACGCTTTTGCAGGAAATCTTGAAATTATATAGAGTGCATTCTTCAATTTTCTTTTTGTCCTTCAGATTTTCATTCTAGGTCTTTTTCTTTTTTGTATAAATTTTAGAATTGGGGCACGTGGGTGGCTCAGTGATTGAGCATCTGCCTTTGGCTCAGGTTGTGATCCTGTGGTCCTGGGATCTGGGATCTAGTCCTGCATCAGGATCCTTGCAGGGAGCCTGCTTCTCCCTCTCCTGTGTCTCTGCCACTCTCTCTCTGTGTCTCTTACGAATAAATAAATAAAATCTTTTAAAAAATTGGGGAAGCCTTGAAAACTTAACAGTATTATGTCTTTCAATCCATGAACATGGATAATCTTTTCATTTATTTATATCTTTGGTTTAATTCCTCAGGGTTTTATAACTTTCTGCATTTAGATCCTATACATATTTTTGTTAGATTTATACCTAAATACTTCATTTTTAGAGTGCTAATATATAATTCATATTTTTAAAATTTCAAATTTCAATTGTTCATTGATGATACATAGGAAGCAATTTTTTTAATGTTGACTTTACATCTTTTTAAAAAATATTTTATTTATTTATTCATGAGAGATACAGAGAAAGAGAGAGAGAGGCAGAGACATAGGCAGAGGGAGAAGCAGGCTCCATGCAGGGAGCCTGACGCGGGACTCGATCCCGGGCCTCCAGGATCACGCCCCGGGCGGAAGGCGATGCTAAACGGTTGAGCCACCCGGCCTGCCCGACTTTACATCTTTTGAACTTGCTATACTTAATATTTGAAATTTTTTTCTTTCTTGTAGATTTTTAATGGTTTCCTATGTAGCTTATGTCCTTTATAGGCAAAAACAGTTTTGTGTGTTTTCTTTTAAATCTGCATACATTTTATTTCTTTTTCTTGCTTTGTTGTGCTGGGTAGGAATTCCAGAATGATTTTGAATAAATAGTTATGGTGAGAGGACATTCTTACCTTATTCCTGACCTTAGCATGAAAACATATCCCTTTACATGATTAAAGTATGACCTTACATGTCGTATTTTGGTGTGATTTTCTTTTTCAAGGTGACGAAGTTTACTTATATAGCTAGATATCTGAAATTTTTTTAGCCATAATTGGGCACTGCATTGCATCAATTTTCTATGTGTATCAGTAACATAATTATATATTTTTTCATATTTTAAAATATTTTTCCTTTTGGATTACATTGATTAAATTCCCTCCTTTGATTTTTTTGTTATAATTGATAAAATTGTATATATTTAAAGTATACAATGTGATGATTTGATATACATTGTGAAAGGAATACTAAAAATTAACACATCTATCATTTCACAGTAACATGTTGTGCCTTAGATCTTCAAAATTTATTCATCTTAAAACTTAAAGTTTGTACTCTTTGACCAACATTTCTCTATATCTTCTACTTACCAGCCCTTGACCATCACCATTCAATTCTATTTTTATGAGTTAGTTCTTTTTAAAAAAATAAGATTTCATGTAAAAGAGATATTACATAGTATTTGTCTGAGTTGTCTATTCTGTTTCATTGTTTATGTGTCTATTTTTATGCCAGTACCACACTGTGCTGATTGCTATATTTTGTGATATAATTTGAAATAAGGAAGTGTAGTATCTCCAGATTTGTTTTTTCAAGACTGGTTATTTGGGATATTTTGTGGTCCTATGCAAATTTTAGGATATTTTTTATTTATGTGAAAAAAATGCCATTGGAATTTTAATAGAGATTGCATTGAATCTGTCAATCACTTTGGTTGTATAAGGATTTTAACATTAATTTTTACAATCCAAGAACCTGAGATATCGTTCTTATTTGTGTCTTCTTCAATTTCTTTCAATGTTTTGTAGTTTTCGGTGTATATGTCTTTTGTCTCCTTGGTTAAATTTATTCCTAAGTATTTTATTTATTTTTAATGCTATTGTAATTGGGATTGCTTCTTTACTTTCTCTTTTAGATAGCTTATTGTTAGTGATAGAAGACTAACTGAGTTTTATTCATTGGTTTTGTATCCTGCAACTTTCATTTATTAGTTCTGATAATCTTTTGCTGAAGTCTTTGGGGTTTTCTCCATATAAAATTATACCATCTGAAAACAGATAATTTTACTTCCTCTTTATAATTTTGTTGTCCTTTATTTCTTTCTCTTGCCTAATTGCTGTGATTGGGAATTTTAGTACTATGTTGACCAGAAATGACAAGAGTGGAAATTCTTGTCTTGATCTTGATCCTAAAGGAAAAGCTTTTAGCTTTTCACCATTGAGATTAAGCTGCTAGTTGTTGGCTTGCAAAACGTAGCTTTTATTATGTTGAAGTATGCTTCTTATATATCTATTTTGTTGAGAGTTTTTTTCCTGAAAGAATGTTGAGTTTCTCAAGTGCTTTTTCTATATCTTTTGAGATTATAATATGATTTTTATTCTTTATTCTGTTAATGTAGTATATCACATTAACTGATTTGTATACACTGAACCAATCTTGATTTCCAGGGATAAATCCCAGTTGATCATGATGTATGATTCTTTTATTTTTTTTATTTTTTATTTTTGATTCTTTTATTTTTATTTTATTTATTTATTTTAAAGATTTTATATATTTATTTATTCATGAGAGAGAGAGAAAGAGAGAGAGAGAGAGAGAGACAGAGAGGCAGAAACACAGGCAGAGGGAAAAGCAGGCTCCATGCAGAAAGCCCAATGCAGGAATTGATCCTGGGACCTGGGATTATGCCATGAGCCAAAGGCAGACACTCAACTGCTGAGCCACCCAGGCATCCCATATGATTCTTTCAATATTCTATTGAATTCAGTTTGCTTCTAGTTTGTTGGGGATTTTTGCATATATGTTCATCAGGAATATTGTCTTGTAATTTTTGTTTCTTGTAGTCTGCATGTCTGGTTTTAGTATCAGGGTAATTGTGATCCTGCAAAATGAATTTGAAATTGTTCCTCTTAATTTTTTTGGAGAAAAAGCACTGGAGAAGTGTTGCCTTTAATTCTTCTTTGAATATTTGGTATAATTTACCAATGAAACTATTTTTTTCCAGGTGTTTTCTTTTTTGAGAGATTTTGACTACTGATTTAATTTTCTACTAGTTATTAGTCTTTTAAGATTTTATTTTTCATCATGATTCAATCTTGGTATGTTGTATGTTTTTAGGAATTTGTCCATTTCTTTTAGGTTATCCAATTTGTTAGTGTATAATTCTTCATAATACTTTCTTATAATCATTGTATTTCTGTGCTATCAGTTGTAATGTTTCCTTCTTCATCTCCGATTTTATTTACTGTCTTTTCTCTTTTATTCTTAATCTATTTAAAGGTTTGCCAATTTTTATGTTTTCAAAACGACAACTTCTCATTTCATTTATCTTTTCTATTGTGTTTCTATTCCTTATTTCACTTATTTCTGCTCTGATCCAATTTTGCCTACTTTAGGCTTCTTTTTCTTTTTATAGTTTCTTGAGGTTAAAAATTAGTCGGTTTATTTAAGATCTTTAATTCTGAATGTGGGCATATATCAATATAAGCATCCTTAGATGTACATCCTCAATTTAGGTATTATAATTCTCAGAACTGCTTTTTTTTTTTTTGCACCCATTAGTTTAGTATATTATATTTTACATATTTGTTTGTTGTAAGATATTTGCTGCTCATGATAATTTAAACTTCCACATATACGTCACTCTTCCAGTTATTTTCCTGTTATTAATTTCTAGTTTCATACCATTGTGATTAGAGAGGTTATGACAGAATCTCAGTCTTCTCAAATTTGTTAAGGCTTCTTTCATGACCTAACATAGAATTTACCCTGAAGAATATTCTCTGTTGTGCACTTGAGAAGAAAGTATAATCTGTTGCTATTGTGTGGAATGTTCTATTCCATATTTTGTCCAATATATTCAAGCCTAATATTTCCTCATTGATATCCTATCTAGATTATCTACTAATTGTCAAAAGTGGGGTATTGATTCCCTGCTATTGTGTTGTTTTCTTTTTTCCCTTTAATTGTTATTTGCTTAATATATTTAACTGCTGTGATGTTCAGTGCATACATACTTAGAATTGTTAAATTCTTCAATGATTTGATATCTTTATCATTATATCATAACTTTCTTTGTCTCTTGTTATTTTTTAATTTAAATTTTATTTTATCTAATATAAGTATAGCCACTTCCTGTTCTCTTTTGGTTTTCATTTGCATGGAATATTATTTTACATCCCTTCACCTTAGACCCTTAAAGCTGAAATGAATCTCTTGTAGGCAACATGTAATTGAAACTTTTTAAAATTTTTATCTTTTTAAGATTTTATTTATTTATTTATGAGAGACACAGAAAGAAGGCAGAGACATAGGCAGAGGGAGAAGCAGGCTCACTGCAAGGAGCTCAATGTGGGACTCAATCCCAGAATTCTGGGATCAGGCCCTGAGCCAAAGGCAGATGCTCAACCACTGAGCCACCCAGGTGACCCTGAATCTTTTTTTTTTTTTTTTTTCATTCATGCACACTATGTCTTTTGTTTGGCTAATTTAGTCTATTTAACAATGTAATTGTTGAGAGGTGAGGACTTACTCTTCCCATCTTAACTATTTCATAGTTCCTTGTTCCTTTCTTCCTCTTTTGCTGTCTTTCTTTGTGTTTGATGATTTCTACAGTAATATGCTTTGATTCCTTTTCTTAATCTTTTAACTTTCTACCACAGGTTTTTGCTTTGTTATTGCCATGTAGCTTACATAAAATGTCTTATGCTCATAACAATCCATTTTAAGTGGATAACTTCAACTGTAGATAAAAACTGCATCCTTTTATTCTCTCTCCATATTTTGTTTTTGATGTAAAAATTTACATCTTTTCGTATTGTCTAAGTATCAACAAATTGTTGTAGCTTTATTTATTTATTTACTTACTTACTTACTTACTTACTTACTTATTTTTGGAGGGTCACCTGTGTGGCTCAGTGGGTTAAGCATCTGCTTTTGCCTCAGGTCATGATCCCAGGGTTCTGGGATTGAGTCCCTTGTCAGACTCCCTGCTCAGTGGGGAATCTGCTTCTACCTCTCCCTCTGCAGCTCCCCCTGCTTGTTTGTTCTCTCTCTGTCAAATAAATGAATAAATAAAATATTTAAAAATTTGTTTTTTAACTTTTTTTTACTGGGGTTAAGTGATTTACACACTACCATTACATATTAGAGTATCTTGAATTTGACTATATACTTATCAATGAGTTTTATACTTTAATGTTTTCATGTTACTAATTAGTGTCGTTTTATTTCAGCCTGAAAAATTCCCTTTGGCTTTTCTGGTAAGACTGGTCAAATGGTGATGAATTCTCTTGGCTTTTGTTTGGGAACATATTTATCTTTTCTTCATTTTTGAAGGAGAGCTTTTTTGGGTAAAGTATTCTTGTTTGGCAGGGTTTTTTTCCCTTTCAGCATTTTGAATATACCAACCTACTCTCTTCTTGCCTGGAAATTTCTGTTTTTTTAAGATTTTATTTATTTATTCATGAGACAGAGTGAGAGGCAGAGACATAGACAGAGGGAGAAGCAGGCTCTTCACAGGGAGCCTGATGTAGGACTTGATCTCGGGGCCTCCAGGATCACACCCTGAGCCAAAGACATGCTCAGCCACTGAGCCACCCAGGTGTCCCTTGACTGGAAATTTCTGCTGAGAAACCCACTGATAGCTCTACAGAGTTCTCTTGTGTGAGATGATTTTTTCTCTTGCTAATTTGAAGACATTAAACATTAAACATTCAGTTTACTTTTTCCTTGTGTGTATTTATGGTCAGTTGTATCTTTTGAGAAGATACAAATTTTATTTTCCATTTTATTTAAATTATAAAAGTTGAAAGAAGTCATCCATAGCTTTCTTTTATTATTTGTTTTATTATTCTTTGTCAGTTTGATTATAATGTGTCTTGGTGAAGTATTTGGTTTGAATCTGTATGGAAACCTAGAAGTTTCATGTACCTGGAATCCATATCTCCTCCCAGATTTGGGAAGTTCGGACATTTCATTTTCTGTTTTACTTTATTTTGCTTTGTTTTGGAGGGATGGAGGGACAAAAGGAGAGAGGGAATCCAAGCAGGCTCCATGCCCAATGCAAAGCCTGATGCGGGGTCAATTTCACAATCCTGACATCATGACCTAAGCCAAAATCAAGAACTGGACACCCAACTGATTAAGACACCCAGGCATCCCACAGCCTGTCTTTCTTTCTTTCTTTCTTTCTTTCTTTCTTTCTTTCTTTCTTTCTTTCTCTTCTTTCTCTTCTTTCTTTCTTTCTTTCTTTCTTTCTTTCTTTCTTTCCTTCCTTCTTTCTTCTTTCAAGATTTTATTTATTTATTTGAAAGAGACAGAGTGAGTGAGAGAGAGCCTGAGTAAGGAGCAGGGGGAGAGGCAGAAAGAGAGGAAAAAGCAGGATCCACACTGAGAAGGGAGTCGAATGTGGGGCTCAATCCCACGACTCTTGGATCATGACTTGAGCCCAAGGCAGATGCTTAACTTACTGATCCACCCAGGATCCTTTGCCATTCTTTCTTTAAATAAGCTTTCTGCCACTTTGTCCTCCTTGACTTCTAGGACTCCCATAATTTAAATATTGTTTAATTGGACTGTACCCTATAATTCATGTAGGTTTTCTTTAGACTTTTAATGTTTTTTTTTTCTCCTCTGACTGGATAATTTCAAATTACTTGTGTTTGTGCTCACAGATTCTTTTTCTGCTCAATCAAGTATGATGTCAATACTCTCTATTATATTGTTCATTTCTTCCATTGTGTTCTTCAGTTATAAAATTGCTATTTTTTATTATTTTTATTTCTTAGTTGAACTTCTCATTTTGTTCATTTTTCTGATTTTGTTGAGTTCTTCTATCTGTTTTTCTTATAGCTTGCTTAGTTTCTTTAAAACAATTATTTTGAATTCTTTATCTGGCAACTCATAATCTATTTCTTTAGGTTTGTTACTTTGTTATTGTGTTACTTTGATGGTCTCCTGATTTCTTTTAGTTATTTTTTTTTTAAGATTTATTTATTTATTCGAGATAGATAGATAGATAGAGAGAGAGAGACAGGGGGAGAAGCAGGCTCCATGCAGGGAGCCCGATGTGAGACTCCATCCCAGTTCTCCAGGATCACACCCTGAGCTGAAGGTGGCGCTAAACTGCTGAGCCACCAGGGCTGCCCATGATTTTTGCGTTTCTTATATCCTTTCACTGATACCTGTGCATATGATGGAACAGACAACTCTTCCTGACTTTATAGTCTGACTTCTAGGAGGAAGGCTTTGTGGGTGGATGTGAGGGTAATGGCTGGGTGAAGTGTGGCAGTCACAGTTCCAATGAAGACTCAACATAGTCTCCATACCACTCCATAAACTGAAGTCAGCTTTGACAAAAATTTCAGGCATCCTCAATGGCCAGTGCTGCAAGTAGGCTATAGAGTTGGTAAGGGCTATTGTCATCTTCAGTGGCAAAGGCTCCCAGGATCCACCTCATCTCTTTGTCTACTATGGATATTGTGGCCAAGAAGATCCTTCTCATCACCTGACCCAGTTTGTGAGAGTCTTTATGCTTATGGTATTACTGGTGCCTGATATGTGGGGGCCTGGGGCACTGGCTAGCCTGCAGCAGTGTGGCTCCAAGCCTGTGTCATGGATACCCAGAATAGCCATGGAGGAGAGACTGGAATGTGGGCTCTGTGGAGTGACAGTGGCTCCAGGGTTTGAAGAACTGGCTAATTCATAGTGGAAGTGGCTCTGGTGTGTGTAATGAGGGTGCACACTGAGGAGTCAGGGGTAGCATTCAAAGTATTGTTACATATGGAGGGAGATGAGCTTTAGGATTTGGGACATTGGGCTAGCCTGCAGCAGCATCACTAGTAATACCCATGACACAGGTGTACATGGAGCAGCCATAGAGGCAGATATTGGAGCATGAGTAGGTATAGAAAAGCTGCAGAGCCAGCTCTGGTGTTTAGGCTGTTATTTACCAGTAGTGAAAGCTGCTGCTGTCTTCTGTGAAGCAAGCTGCTGGGATCCATACTGATTAACACAACCTGGTTTCCTACTGTGAAAGCTATGGATTCTCCACAGTAGTTTCGGGAGCTGTTGAGGTCCTTCTTGACAAAGACTGCCAGAGGTCTTCAAAGAGAAGCCCTCTGGTGGGTTGTCTTGGCACTTGCTGCATGCCTGATACAGATAATGCTCACATTTGTTCTTATCTGTCACCTTTAGACATCTCAGTTATGTTAATCTCCCTGTGATTCTTTCTTTGTGGTTATTCTCTCTTTTTTTTTTTTGCTCTACTATGTTGCTATATGTTCTTAATTGGACTCTTGGGCCTTCCCAGGACTAGTTTTGTTCATGGATTCTTTCTTTCTTTCTTTCTTTCTTTCTTTCTTTCTTTCTTCTTTCTTTCTTTCTTTCTTTCTTTCTTTTCTTTCTTCTTTCTTTCTTTCTTTCTTTCTTTCTCTTTCTTTCTTTCTTTCTTCTTTCTTTCTTTCTTTCTTTCTTCTTTCTTTCTTTCTTTCTTTCTTTCTTTCTTTCTTTCTTTCTTCTTTCTTTCTTTTTCTTTCTTTCTTTTGGGCAAAGGCTGGTATTTCTTATTCTGCCATCTTGCTGATAGCAATCAGCTTGCAGTGATTGATTTTTGAATGTTGAACCAGATTTACATTTCCATAATATATGTCATTTAGGTGAGTATAATTCTCTTTTACATTGTTGGATTCAATTCACTAATAATTTGTTGAAGGTTTTTACATGTGAGATACTGATTTGTAGCTTTCTTTCCTTGTATATTATCTTATTTCGGTATTAACATAATGTCAGCCCTATAGAATAAGTAGGAAATGTTTCCTCTGCTTCTGTTTTATGGACGTGATTGTCAGGATTTAGTATTATTTCTTAAATATTTCGCAGAATTCACTAGTGAAACCATCTTAGTTTGGTAATATAGTTTTTGAAGAGTAATTAATTCAATTTCTTTTATAGATGAAAGGCTATTTTTTTTCCTTGTGTGTATTATGGTCATTTGTATCTTTTGAGAAATTGTTCATTTTATTTATTATAAAAGTTGAAAGAAGAGTCATCCATAGCTTTCTTTTATTATTTTTTAAATGTTCAAGCCTTTAGTTATGATGATTCCTTTTCATTTCTGATATCGGAATTTTCTAATTCTTTCTCTTTTCTCTTGTTTAGCTTAACAGAAGGTTTATCATCTTTATTGATCTATTCAAATAATCATTCTGTTGATATTATCTATTGTCTTAGTTTCAATTTCATTGATTTATACTCTGATTTTTATTATGTATTTGTTTTTCTGCTTGCATTAACCTTAAATTGCTCTTATTTCTCTAGTTTCCTAAGGTGGAAGTTCATGTTATTGATTCTGGATTATTCTTCTTTTCCAATACATGTATTTAGTACTACAAATTCCCTAAAAGTATTGCTTTCACTACATACTACAAATTTGTATGAGTTATTTTTCATTTTTACTTAGTTAAAAATTCCAAAATTGTTTTGAGGATTATTATTTTATTTATGTATTATTAAGAAGTAATATTTAAGTTTTAGACATTTGGGGATATTTCAACTATCTGTTACTGATTTCTACATTAATCTCACTGTCATCTGAGAATATACCTTGTATGATTTCTATTCTTTTAAATTTGTTAAAATATGTTTTATGGCCCAGGTCTTGTTGAATGTTCCACTTGATTTTTATAAGAGTATGTGTTCTGCCATGGTTGGATAAAATATTTATATATGTCAGTTAGATCTAGTTGATTGATGGTGTCATTCAGCTCAACTACATTATTACTGATTTTCTGCCTGCCTTATCTATCAATTACTTTAAGAGGGATGGTGAACTCTATAATAGCTGAATTGTCTAGTTCTCCTTCAGATTTATCTTTTTTACCTCATGTGTTTTGATTCTTTTTTATTTTTATTTTTTAGGTACATATGCTTCAGATTCTTGTCTTTAGTAAATTAATTTACTAATTTGTCATTATGCAATATCTCTCTTTATCCCTGATAATATTCCTTGTTCTGAAGCTTGTTTTGTCTGAAATTAATTTAGCTATTCTACTTTTCTTTTGATTAGTGATATTTTTCACCATTTCTTTACTTTAACCCTATCTCAATCTTTATTTTAAAGTGGGGTCCTTGTAAATAGCCTATATTTGAGTCTTGTTTTCTTTTTTAATCAACTCTGACAATCTCTGTCTTTTCATTAATGTTACTAGACCATTCACATTTAAAATGATTATTGAATAGATTGATTGTCTATGTAAGTGTTTGCTATTGGTTGCATTTCTTCCTCTTGTTTTTCTCCTCTTTTCCTGTTTTATTTTATTGTAATTTGTTTTAAAGATTTGATTTATTTATTTGGGGGATATATAGGGAAAAAGCATGAACATAGGGAGGGGCAGAAAAAGAAGCAGACTCCCCACTGAGCAGGGAGCCCAATATGATGCTGAACACTGGGATCATGACCTAAGCTGAAGGCAGATGCTTAACCGAGCCACCCAGGCACCCCCTGCCTTTTCTTCTTTTATTTGAGCATTTTTTATAAAGCCATTCAATCTCTTTTCTCACCACATCACAAATTTTAAAAATGTAGTGGTTGCTTAGGGTCTACAATATACATTTTAAGCTAATAAAAGTCCACTTTTAAATAACAGTATAGCATTTCATATGTAGTGGAGATACCTTAGAGAAGTGTGTTATTTCTACCTCTAACCATTTTTTGGGTGTTACTGTCATTCATTTCACTTGTTCATAAGTTATAATCAAATACATTGTTACTACTGTTGCTTTACTCTTTTATTGAAGTATACTTCAATAAAACATTGTAACATTGCCACACAATGTTGCATTAGTTCCAGGTGTACAACAAAGTAATTCTACTACAACTTCATATACCATGCTATGCTCACCACAAGTGTAGTTACCATCAGTTACCTTGCAATACTATTATTACCACAGATTATATTCTCTATACTGTGCCTTTCATCCCTGTGACTTATTCATTCCATAACTGGAAGCGTGCATGTCCCACTTCCCTTCACCTATTCCCTATCCCCTTTCCCCTCTGGCAACTACCCTTTTGTTCTCTGTATTAATGAGTCTGTTTCTGTTTTTTGTTTGTTTGTTCATTTGTTTTTTAGGTTTCACATATGAAAGTGAAATCATATGACAGTTGTTTTTCTCTCTTTGACTTATTTCATTTAGCATAATTTCTTCTGTGTCCACCCATGTTGTCACAAATGGCAAGATCTCATTTTTTTATGGCTGAGTAATATTACATTGTATATATATTATATATGTATACATATATATGCTACATTATACATGTACATACATATGTTACATATATGTTTGCCCAGCAAAATCAAAACCAAAACCAAAAATTCTCAACAAATGAAAAGGCAATTTACAGAATGAGAGAAAATGTTTGCAAGTGATACATATGATGGGTAAACATCCAAAATATACAAATAACTTATACAACTCAACACCACAAAAATAAATAACCCACTTAAAACATGAAGAATAGGGCAGCCTGGGTGGCCCAGCAGCTTGGTGCCACCGGCCCAGAGCATGATCCTGGAGACCCGGGATCGAGTCCCACATCGGGCTCCCTTCATGGAGTCTGCTTCTCTCTCTGCCTGTGTCTCTGCCTCTCTCTGTCTGTCATGAATAAATAAATAAAAACTTATTTAAAAAAATGAAGAATATCTGATAGATATTTTTCCCAAATGGACATATAGATTGGCAACAGACACCTGAAAATATGTTCAACATCACTAATCTTCAGGAAAATGCAAATCAAAACCACAATGAGGTATCACCTTACATGTGTCAAAAAGACAAGTAACAATAAGTTTTAATTAGTATGTAGAGAAAAGGGAACTGTTGGTGGGAATGTAAATTGGTTCAACCACTGTGGAAAAAGTATGGAGGATTCTCAAAAAATTAAAAATAGAAATATCATACAATCCAGTAATACCAATAGTGGTTATTTATTCAAAGAAAAAAAAATGAATGCAAGATATACACACCCTTATGTTTATTGCAGCATTATTTGCAAATGCCAAGATATGGATGCAACTATTATTGCTTTAAACAAAGTTATCTTTTTGATCAACTAAGAATTTGAAAAGAAAAATAAAATATCTTGTAGTGATTTATCTATTTTATGAAGATCATCCTCACTTAATGTATGTTCTGATGGCTGATTTAGATTTTTCTCCTATCTGAAAATTATTTCATTCTTTCAGCACTTCTTGATGAGCAGCTCTGCTGTTGTCAAATTTTTTCCTCCCACCACCATTTTTTTTTTTTTTTTTGGCCAAGAAAACTTAATTTCTCTTTCACATCTTGAACATTGTTTTGCTCAATATAGAATTCTAGGCTATTTTTCCTCTATACTTTAGATATTTCATTCTAGTCTCCTTGTTTCATGGTTTCTGATGAGAAGTCCACTAAAATTCTTATTTTTCCTTTATATGTAATCCACTTCATCACTCCACAGTTCTGGCTGTTTTTTTCTTGTTTTTCCTCCCAATTTTAATATGTCTGTATTTGGAGAGACAGCAGTACTTATCCTGCTTGGTGTTTTCTAAGCTTCCTAGATCTATGGTTATTTCTTGTTTATTTTTACATTTTGGAAAGTTCTTGGCCATTATTACTTCAAGTATTTCTTCTGCTCCATTCAGTCATTTCTATTTTTCTGATATATTAATATCTCGTATACTGCATCTTTTGATATTATTCCACATTTTCTGAATAACTTGCTCAATTTTATTTGATGGTAATGATAATTACTATTATTAATTATTTTCTTGTTCTTTCCTTTGCACTTCAGTTTTGCAAATTTCTATAGTTTTGTCTTCAAGTTCACTCATTCTTTCCTTGGATTCAAATTTATTGTTGAGCCCATGAAGCAGGATTTTGCTTAATGTTCACTGAAGCTATGATACCAGGGCCATCAAATTCCTCTTATGTCCTTGTTTTTGCCTCCATGCGACCTTAGTGTTTTACTATGTACTCCTCCTCAGAGAGTGTGTGTCTTATAACTTTTTAACCTTTAATTTATGGCTATTACATTATGTTATAGTCTTACTGGTGTAATGATAAAGTGTGGATTAGGAGTAGCATTCTAGAATTCTTTTTTTCATTAAGTCTTAGTTTTGTTAATTTGTTTTTTTATTTTGGAATGTGACCTGTGAAAATATTTTTCCATTGGCCTAGCTTTTTGTTTTTCTGTTCTCTACCCTATTCCTTGACTGCAGTATTCACAATCTATTTTCTTAAAGCTCTGACTCCTTTTTATTATTTTTCCCCCTTAGATAAACCATGAAATGTGGAGGGGTATGGAGTGTGAGTAATTCCTTTTTTCATGTAGGATAAGTCTCTGGCAAAGTGCTTCTCCTTGGAGATTAGGCTTTTGTTATAGAGAGGTCTGTGGATTGATTTCATATAGGTTAATCTTACTGTCTCTCTGCTACAGCCCTGAGGACATCTTTCTAGATCTTCATCTGAGAATCTAGTAATTTTCCCAGAGATAAACCTCAGAAAATTCTAGTGTCCCCTAAGTTGTGGCCCGTAGAGAGGAGGGGCAAGATGGCGGAAGAGTAGGGTCCCCAAATCACCTGCCCCCAGCAAATTACTTAGATAACCTTCAAATCATCCTGAAAATCTATGAATTCGGCCTGAGATTTAAAGAGAGAACAGCTGGAATGCTACAGTGAGAAGAGTTCGCGCTTCTATCAAGGTAGGAAGACGGGAAAAAAGAAATAAAGAAACAAAAGGCCTCCAAGGGGGAGGGGCCCCGCGAGGAGCTGGGCTGAGGCCGGGGCGAGTGTCCCCAGGACAGGTGAGCCCCGTCCAGGAGAAGCAGGAGCTGCACCAACCTTCCCGGGTGGAAAGGGGCTCCAGGGAGTTGGAGCAGGACCCCAGGAGGGCGGGGATGCCCTCGGGCTCCGGGGACACTAACAGACACCTGCGCCCCGGGAGAGTGCGCCGAGCTCTCTAAGGGCTGCAGCGCGCACGGCGGGACCCGGAGCAGCTGGGGGGGCTCGGGGGCGGCTCCGTGGAGGGGGCTGAGGGGCGGGAGCAGATCGGGGGGGCGCTGCAGGGCAGGAGCAGCTCGGGGAGGGGCTCGGGGGCGGCTCCGCGGAGGGGGCTGCTGGGCGGGAGCGAGTCCAACAGCGCAGGCCCCGGAGCACAGGGCGCCGGGACACAGCCCAGGATCCGGCCTCCCCCGGGACAGGCAGAGGCCGGGAGGGCCCAGGACAGGGAGGACGCTCCTGCCCAGAGCTGAGCAGAGCAGCGGCCCCGCCCCGGAGCCTCCAAGTCCTGCAGACAGAGAGCTCAGGAGCTACTGCGGGAGCTGACTCCAGGCTCCAGAGCTGCCTCAGCCACTGGGGTTGTTCCTCCTGGGGCCGCACAGGGTAAACAACCCCCCTGAGCCCTGCACCAGGCAGGGGGCAGAGCAGCTCCCCCAAGTGCTAACACCTGAAAATCAGCACAATAGGCCCCTCCCCCAGAAGACCAGCTAGACGGACAAGATCCAGGGGAAGTCCAGGGACTTAAAGTATACAGAACCAGAAGATACGCCCCCGTGGTTTTTCTTTTTCTTTTTTTCTTCTTCTCTTTTTGTCTCTTTTTGATTTCTGATTGCTTCCCCGACCCTTTTTTTTTCACCTTTCTTTTTCTTTCTCTTTTTCTTCTCTTTTTTCCTTTTTTTCTTTTTCTCTTTTCTTTCCTTCTCTCTTTCTCCTTTTCCCAATACAACTTGTTTTTGGCCACTCTGCACTGAGCAAAATGACTAGAAGGAAAAACTCACCTCAAAAGAAAGAATCAGAAACAGTCCTCTCTCCCACAGAGTTACAAAATCTGGATTACAATTCAATGTCAGAAAGCCAATTCAGAAGAACTATTACACAGCTACTGGTGGCTCTAGAAAAAAAAGCATAAAGGACTCAAGAGACTTCATGACTGCACAATTTAGATGCAATCAGGCAGAAATTAAAAATCAATTGAATGAGATGCAATCCAAACTAGAAGTCTTAATCACGAGGGTTAACCAGGTGGAAGAATGAGTGAGTGACATAGAAGACAAGTTGATGGCAAAGAGAGAAACTGAGGAAAAAAGTGACAATTAAAAGACCATGAATGAAGATAGATTAAGGGAAATAAACGACAGCCTGAGGAAGAAAAACCTACGTTTAATTGGGGTTCCCGAGGGCGCCGAAAGAGACAGAGGGCCAGAATATGTATTTGAACAAATCCTAGCTGAAAACTTTCCTAATCTGAGAAGGGAAACAGGCATTCAGATCCAGGAAATAGAGAGATCCCCCCCTAAAATCAATAAAAACTGTTCAACACCTTGACATTTAATAGTGAAGCTTGCAAATTCCAAAGACAAAGAGAAGATCCTTAAAGCAGCAAGAGACAAGAAAGCCCTGACTTTTATGGGGAGGAGCATTAGGGTAAGAGCAGACCTCTCCACAGAGACCTGGCAGGCCAAAAGGGCTGGCAGGATATATTCAGGGTCCTAAATGAGAAGAACATGCAACCAAGAATACTTTATCCAGCAAGGCTCTCATTCAAAATGGAAGGAGAGATAAAGAGCTTCCAAACAGGCAGCAACTGAAAGAATATGTGACCTCCAAACCAGCTCTGCAAGAAATTTTAAGGGGGACTCTTAAAATTCCCCTTTAAGAAGAAGTTCAGTGCAACAATCCACAAAAACAAGGACTGAATAGATATCATGATGACACTAAACTCATATCTGTCAATAGTAACTCTGAACATGAACGGGCTTAATGACCCCATCAAAAGGCACAGGGTTTAAGACTGGATAAAAAAGCAGTACCCATCTATTTTCTGTCTACAACAGACTCATTTTAGACAGAAGGACACCTACAACCTGAAAATAAAAGGTTGGAGAACCATTTACCATTCAAATGGTCCTCAAAAGAAAGCAGGGGTAGCCATCCTTATATCAGATAAACTAAAATTTACCCCGAAGACTGTAGTGAGAGATGAAGAGGGACACTGTCTCATACTTAAAGGATCTATCCAACAAAAGGACTTAACAATCCTCAATATATATGCCCCGAATGTGGGAGCTGCCAAATATTTAAACCAATTAATAACCAAAGTGAAGAAACACTTAGATAAAAACACTTATACTTGGTGACTTCAATCTAGCTCTTTCTACCCTCGATAGGTCTTCTAAGCTCAACATCTCCAAAGAAACGAGAGCTTTAAATGATACACTGGACCAGATGGATTTCACAGATATCTACAGAACTTTACATCCAAACTCAACTGGATACACATTCTTCTCAAGTGCACATGGAACTTTCTCCAGAATAGACCACATACTGGGTCACAAATCAGGTCTGAACCGATACCAAAAGATTGGGATCGTCCCCTGCATATTCTCAGACCATAATGCCTTGAAATTAGAACTAAATCACAAGAAGAAGTTTGGAAGG
Organism: Canis lupus dingo; assembly: GCF_003254725.2. Lineage (NCBI taxonomy): Eukaryota > Metazoa > Chordata > Mammalia > Carnivora > Canidae > Canis > Canis lupus. The sequence goes on along the minus strand of NC_064261.1, from coordinate 22,544,842 downwards.
CCCTCAAACACGTGGAGGTTAAGGACCATCCTGCTAAAAGATGAAAGGGTCAACCAGGAAATTAAGGAAGAATTAAAAAGATTCATGGAAACTAATGAGAATGAAGATACAACCATTCAAAATCTTTGGGATGCAGCAAAAGCAGTCCTAAGGGGAAATACATCGCAATACAAGCATCCATTCAAAAACTGGAAAGAACTCAAATACAAAAGCTAATGTTACACATAACAGAGCTAGAGAAAAAACAGCAGATGGACCTCATGCCCAACAGAAGAAGAGAATTAATTAAAATTCGAGCAGAACTCAACCAAATTGAGACCAGAAGAACTGTGGAACAGATCAACAGAACCAGGAGTTGGTTCTTTGAAAGAATTAATAAGATAGATAAACCATTAGCCAACCTTATTAAAAAGAAGAGAGAGGAGACTCAAATTAATAAAATCATGAATGAGAAAGGAGAGATCACTACCAACACCAAGGAAATACAAACGATTTTAAAAACATATTATGAACAAGTATACGCCAATAAATTAGGCAATCTAGAAGATATGGACGCATTCCTGGAAAGCCACAAACTACCAAAACTGGAACAGAAGAAATAGAAAACCTGAACAGGCCAATAACCAGGGAGGAAATTGAAGCAGTCATCAAAAACCTCCCAAGACACAAGAGTCCATGGCCAGATGGCTTCCCAGGGGAATTCTATCAAACATTTAAAGAAGAAACCATACTTATTCTCCTAAAGCTGTTTCGAAAGATAGAAAGAGATGGAGTACTTCCAAATTTGTTCTATGAGGCCAGCATCACCTTAATTCCAAAACCAGACAAAGACCTCACCAAAAAGGAGAATTACAGCCAAATATCCCTGATGAACATGGATGCAAAAATTCTCAACAAGTTACTAGCCAATAGGATCCAACAACACATTAAGAAAATTATTCACCACAACCGAGTAGGATTTATCCCCGGGACACAAGGCTGGTTCAACACTCATAAAACAATCAGTGTGATTCATCATATCAGCAAGAGAAAAACCAAGAACCATATGATCCTCTCATTAGATGCAGAGAAAGCATTTGACAAAATACAGCATCCATTCCTGATCAAAACTCTTCAGAGTGTAAGGATAGAGGGAACTTTCCTCGACATCTTAAGCCATCTATTAAAAGCCCACAGCAAATATCATTCTCAATGGGGAAGCACTGGGAGCCTTTCCCCTAAGATCAGGAACAAGACAGGGATGTCCACTCTCACCACTGCTATTCAACATAGTACTGGAAGTCCTAGCCTCAGCAATCAGACAACAAAAAGACATTAAAGGCATTCAAATTGGCAAAGAAGAAGTCAAACTCTCCCTCTTCACCGATGACATGATACTCTACATAGAAAACCCCAAAGCCTCCACCCCAAGATTGATAGAACTCATACAGCAATTTGGTACCGTGGCAGGATACAAAATCAATGCCCAGAAAGTCAGTGGCATTTCTATACACTAACAATGAGACTGAAGAAAGAGAAATTAAGGAGTCAATCCCATTTACAATTGCACCCAAAAGCATAAGATTCCTAGGAATAAACCTCACCAAAGAGGTAAAGTATCTTTACCCTAAAAACTATAGAACACTTCTGAAAGAAATAGAGGAAGATACAAAGAGATGGAAAAATATTCCATGCTCATGGATTGGCAGAATTAATATTGTGAAAATGTCAATGTTACCCAGGGCAATTTACACATTTAATGCAATCCCTATCAAAATACCATGGACTTTCTTCAGAGAGTTAGAACAAATTATTTTAAGATTTGTGTGGAATCAGAAAAGACCCCAAATAGCCAGGAGAATTTTAAAAAAGAAAACCATAGCTGGGGGCATCACAATGCCAGATTTCAGGTTGTACTACAAAGCTGTGGTCATCAGGACAGTGTGGTACTGGCACAAAAACTGCCACATAGATCAATGGAACACAATACAGAACCCCGAAGTGGACCCTCAACTTTATGGTAAACTAATATTCGATGAAGGAGGAAAGACTATCCACTGGAGGAAAGACAGTCTCTTCAATAAATGGTGCTGGGAAAATGGACATCCACCTGCAGAGAATGAAACTAGACCACTCTCTTGCACCATACACAAAAATATAGTCAAAATGGATGAAAGATCTAAATGTGAGACAAGATTCCATCAAAATCCTAGCGGAGAACACAGGCAACACCCTTTTTGAACTTGGCTACAGTAACTTCTTGCAAGATACATCCACGAAGGCAAAAGAAACAAAAGCGAAAATGAACTATTGGGACTTCATCAAGATAAGAAGCTTTTGCACAGCAAAGGATACAGTCAACAAAACTCAAAGACAACCTACAGAATGGGAGAAGATATTTGCAAATGACATATCAGATAAAGGGCTAGTTTCCAAGATCTATAAAGAACTTATTAAACTCAACACAAAGAAACAAACAATCCAATCATGAAATAGGCAAAAGACATGAAGAGAAATCTCACAGAGGAAGACATAGACATGGCCAACATGCACATGAGAAAATGCTCTGCATCACTTGCCATCAGGGAAATACAAATCAAAACCACAATGAGATACCACCTCACACCAGTGAGAATGGGGAAAATTAACAAGGCAGGAAACCACAAATGTTGGAGAGGATGCGGAGAAAAGGGAACCCTCTTACACTGTTGGTGGGAATGTGAACTGGTGCAGCCACTCTGGAAAACTGTGTGGAGGTTCCTCAAAGAGTTAAAAATAGACCTGCTCTATGACCCAGCCATTGCACTGCTGGGGACTTACCCCAAAGATACAGATGCAATGAAACGCCGGGACACCTGCACCCCGATGTTTCTAGCAGCAATGTCCACAATAGCCAAATTGTGGAAGGAGCCTCTGTGTCCATCGAAAGATGAATGGATAAAGAAGATGTGGTTTATGTATACAATGGAATATTACTCAGCCATTCGAAACAACGAATACCCACCTTTTGCTTCAAAGTGGATGGAACTTGAAGTCAATCGGAGAAGGACAAACAGTGTATGTTCTCATTCATTTGGGGAATATAAATAATAGTGAAAGGGAATATAGGGGAAGGGAGAAAAATGTGTGGGAAATATCAGAATGGGAGACAGAACATAAAGACTCCTAACTCTGGGAAACGAACTGGGGGTGGTGGAAGGGGAGGAAGGCGGGGGGTGGGGGTAAGGTGGGGGGGACGGGCACTGAGGAGGACACTTGACCGGATGAGCACTGGGTGTTATTCTGTATGTTAGTAAATTGAACACCAATAAAAATTATTTTATTAAAAAAAAAAAAAGGCTTGGCAAAAAAACAAACAAACAAACAAACAAAAAAACAAAAAAAAAAAACGTGGCCCTTAGGAGCTTTTCAGTCTTAAACTAGTCTACACTTGACCTCTAGCAATTTGTCTAAATTAGTATTTACATATTTCTACTAGGCTTTGGTTCCAGCAACTTCTGCTCAAGGTAAGGAAATCTCCACTGTGTCTGACCCTACTGGTTTCTCCCCATTATGGGATGGCGATTTGTCCTGCAATATCAGTTCTCTGATGGGTCTAAGCAAAGTTGTTGGTTTTCAGTTTGACCTATTTTATCTTATAGTGACGATGGGCGTTACTATCCAAGCTCTTCTCATATTAGAACTGAAACTGGAAATTACAGATAAAAATTACAAATAAATTTTTATTTATTATTTTAAATAAAAATACTTAAAAATATTTTTAAATTTACTTTGGAATTTGGGTGTAGCTTCAGCCATTCTACTTGAAAGTGCCTGGGTCTGTTCATAGTTTTTTGTTTTGCATGTTTTTAACATTTTATTTATTACACATGAGCCTGAGGGCTTTTATTTTAGTCCAAAACAGCCACACAAAAAGAAGAAAAATGGAATTGAATGATCAAAAGTAGTGTTAGAATTGGGAAATAATCTTAAAGTTGTTATTTAAAAACAAACAAAGTATTGTATATTTAATAGTTGTGTGTTGATATTTTAATGCCTGAATCCACTTTGCCTCTCACTAAATCCTTTCCTTACCTCTGGATCCCCAGTGAGTAATACAGCAATAACATTAAACTACTGTTTTAAATTAATATCTGGGCAAATTTTTGTCACCTCAAAACCAGGTGCTAGTGAAAGTTAGACTGGAGAATTTGGTTTTGGTTAGCCTTCACCTTCTCCACATGTGTGTGAGGCTGAAACAACAGGTGAGAGACAGAACTAAGGGATGATGTTGAGTACTCTGAAGAACTCTGAAATAAAGGGATGTGTTTATAGACATCCCTTTGTGATTCCAAAATCTCAAGTGTCTATGGAAGGCAATAAAGTAGTCTTCCCAGTGGATCACTCACATACAGCAAATAACTTGAAGTGATGGAAAGCATCAACTTTTGAGTTAGGCAGACTGGGATCAGGTGACAGTACTGTCACTCTACTCTTATGGCAGCACTGCTCAGACCTCCCTGCAAACAGTGAAGTTAACTGACAGTCCTCAGATGTTAAAAATGCCAAGATCCAGTTTCAGCTTCCAAGCTGAGACTGCTCTCCCTGGATAGCTTCAGTCAATGGCTACACATGGCTATGATACCAGAGTCTGGCCATTCCTATCTAATAATGGAACTCCTGCATCAGACAGTCTTTTTCCTGAGCTCCCAGTTGGATTGGCTGATATTGTCAGATGTCTTTGAGATGTAAGACACACTTTGTTCCATCCTAATGTCTTAGTTTCATGTTTATTCCCAAGTGTTGGTCTTTTCCTTCTGAACTTCTTACATTCTTCATTCTTTCTCAGTGATGGCTTCTACAGAACATTCCAGAAACAGTATGTGATCTTGGGCAGCTTATATAACATTATAACTATAAATTAAAAAAAAAGATTATCATTACTTCAAAAGTTTGTTGTGAAAGAAACAATGAGATGTGGGGAAAGTATTAGGGAATCTCTGGTTCCAATCCTGTAGCTCTTTTACTTATATGTCACCTAACAAGTAGGGTATACCTCCCTTTATAGATATACAGATATATGCTGTGTATATACTCTATATTGTAAGATGAGTGTTTAAGCTAAATTGAAATGAAAATGGGAAGCAAAAGAAGAAATAGATCAGGAGGCAAAAATGGAAGGGGGGAAAGACGACTGATTCTGCAGATTAAACTTACCACTAAAATGCACTTATTAATGAATATTGGGTCTAGTTGTGGAATAACTAGGTATTTGTCCTGCTTTGCCCTGTAAGAGTCATCTGATTTAATAGGGTAATTTATTTTTGCTTTTTTAAACAACTCATTGTTAAGAGGGTTGGAAAAGAAAGTAGTTAGAAGCCCTGGGATTCAAGATAAACATCAGTGAATGAAATCTGAGGTCTGCAGAAAGTCCCCAGGTTGGGGTCATCAAAATAAAAAAGTGCATGTGGTATCTTAAATATTACAACAAAATTGTCTCAAAAATAGTTGCCAAAATATAATATAAATTGCTGATTGTCTTTACAAAAGTCTTTCAAATTAGATCATTTTCTCTATTTTTTAGAAGAGTAATATCAGGCCACGCCCCTTTCCCAAAGTTATACATGGGAAATGATTGTCCAAACTAAAAAGTAAAATCAATGGCATCTGCACCATCACCTTTATTTCTACATGATTCTCTTTAAAGCAAAACAGATTGTCTGTGCAACATCTGCTTGGAAGCCTTTATTTTCAACATAGTGGAGGAAGAATTTTATCTTTGAGTTAAGATTATTTACTAAATGAAGAAACCATGAACTTTTCCCATCAGAGAATCTGGCAAGTGATGTAGGTAAATCTTGGACCTTCCTTGGACTGGCAGGTCAAGAAAATTGATCAATAAACACAGTTCCAATAACCCTGTGTTATAGCCACTGCTGGTAGTGGGGTTTGTCAGCTGCAGCTCCAGGTGCCTAGTGCACTGCCAGTTCCTGTCCTGTTCTTGGAGATTCTCCACATGAACATTTAATTCATTTAGCCAGGCAAGAGTTTTACAAAATGTAAACTTATTTCCAAGTTAGTAAAACAATTATATAACACACCAATTTCTAATATCTAGCCTAAATCTGGTATACACTAAATGCTCAAATGCTTCTTTAAAGAATGAATACAATATTTAATATTAGGAGATTTCTTTCTTCCTACATAGCTTCCTAAAAAGGCAAATATTTGTTAATTAGTTATGGTTTTAATGAAGATTAAGCAAAATCATTAATATTTATCAAATGTTTGTACTCATGTTCTTCAAGTATATCATTTATACAATTTCATTTAATCCCCACAATTATCTTGAAAGCTGTTTTTTTTTATTTACAGGAAAGAAAAGGGATAATCAGATAAATTAAATGACATACCCAAGGTGATCTGCAAGTAAATGGCATTGAGAGAATTTGAATCCAGCACTGACTAACTTCAAAACCAAAACATGCATCCTATCATACTAGGGGTTTCTAGGTATGGACCTTGGCCAGCAAGATCAGCATCACTGAATTGGAAACTCTGGGGATAGGGCCAGTGTCTTTGTTTGGGCATTCAAGGAGATCTCGATGCAACAGAGCAGGAAAGCCATTAACTTTGTGTCCCAACTTCTCCATTACAATCTTCTGGCTTTTCACCATGTCTTTCCCCCATATTTATATACATTGTACCAAAAAAAGAATATCTTCTCTAGGTTTCAGGAAGTCGTCAGAGAATTTCTGCAATGAAAATGTTTTCCTCACATAAGAACTGAATTACATGGCATACTTCTGGGGATAATACATATCTTGGAAAACACAATTTTTAAATAGTCACAAAGATAACTGCTACCCTTTATAGTTTTATCACAAATCTTTTTTTTAGATTTTATTTATTTATTTAGTTATGAGAAGCACAGAGAGAGAGGCAGAGAGACACACACAGAGAGAAGCAGACTCCTTGCAGGAAGCTGGATGTGGGACTCAATCCCTGAACCAGGAAACCCTGAGCTGAAGGAAGACAATTAACCACTGGGCCACCCAGGCATCCCTTATCACAAGTCTTAATAGAGTTTTGTTTTACTTGTCAATTATTTCAGTCAATTAATCAGGAAAATGATTCTACAATACTGTAGTGATGCAGATGTACTGTGCAACATTTTCTAATAAAGATAAGAATGATCAAATAAGTAAACAAATCATTGATGTGGGATGTGTTCACCACCACTGCCAAATGATTCTTGTGCTTATAGGTATGAGCTGAAGTGATGCACACTCTGTGGGTAGTCTCTATCTTCCCTCACCCACCATAAAGCCAGAGTCAGCATTTCACTGCATGCATCATTGACTAACAAAAACAACGCAGCAGCAGAAGTCTTTTGGGTTTTCTATGTAGAGTATCATGTCATCGGCGAAGAGGGAGAGTTTGACTTCTTCTTTGCCAATTTAAATGCCTTTAATGTCTTTTTGTTGTCTGATTGCTGAGGCTAGGACTTCTAGTACTATGTTGAATAGCAGTGGTGAGAGTAGTACCTCCAGTTTGGATTACATTTGATTTAACTGATTTTTAATTTCGCCCTAATTAGATCTAAATTCTGCAGTCATGAAGTCTCTTGAATACTTTATGCTTTTTTCTAGAGCCACCAGTAGCTTTATAATTGTGCTTCTGAATTAGCTTTCTGACATTGAATTGTAATCCTAATTTTGTAACTCTGTGGGAGAGAGGACTGTTTCTGATTCTTTCTTTTGAGGTGAGTTTTTCCTTCTAGTTCTCAGTGCAGAGGCCAAAAACAAGTTGCACTGAAAAAAGGAGAAAAAGAGAGGAAAAAAAAAAAAAAACGGGGGATGGGAAACAAACAGAAAACAAAAAACAAGGGGGAGTATCCTCTGATTCTATAAACTGTAAATCCCTCGACTTCCCCTGGAATTTTCCAGTGCTGCTTGGTCAATAACTTGCTTTTCCCCTGTCCTTCTTGCTGGTCTTCTGGGGGAGGGGCCTTCTGTACTGATTCTCAGGTGTGTGCACCTGTGGGACCTGCCCAGCCACCTCCCAGGTACACGGCTCAGTGGGAGCTCTTTATCCTGTGAGGCCCCTGCTCAGTCCCAGGTACAAGGTGACACCAGGAGGAACAACAACAGTGGCAGCGGCCAGCTCTACAGCTTTGGAGTCAGCTCCCGCAGTAACTACCTCAGCTCTCAGTCCGCAGGGGCCTGGAAGCTCCGGGGGCGGGGTCACCAATCTGCACAGCTGGGGCCGCCCAGTGGCAGGAGCATCCTTGGTGTCCTGTGTCCTCCCAGCCTGTCCCGGGGGGAGCGCTGGATCCTGGTCTGTGTCTCCCAGTGCCCTGCCTGCACCGCTGGAATCGCGCTCCCGGCGCTGCGCAGCCCCCTCCGTGCGGAGCCGCTGCCGGAGCTGCTCCCGGGCCCCAGAGGCGTGGCACTGCAGCCCTTTAGGGAGCTTGGCCCGCTGTGTGTGGCGTGCTCTCCCCTGGGGCACAGTTCCTCTGTTAGTGTCCCTGGGAGCCTGAGGGCATCCCTGCCCCTCCTGGGGTCCTGCCCAGTTCCCTGCTAGCGCCTTTCCACCCGGGAAGATTGGTGAAGCTCCTGCTTCTCCTGGACGGGGCTTTTCTGTCCTGGGGGCACTCACTGCGTGGCCTTAGCCCGGCTCCTCATGGGGGATCCTCCCCCTTGGATGCTTTTTTATTTCTTTATTTTTTTTTCCATCTTCCCACCTTGATAGAAGCACAAACTCTTCTCACTGTAGCATTCCAGGTGTTCTTTAAATCTTTAAATCTCAGGCCAAAAAAAAAAAAAAAAATCTCAGACCAAATTCATAGGTTTTCAGGATGATTTGAAAGTTATCTAGGTAAGTTGGTGGGGACAGGTGACTTGGGGACCCTACTCTTCTGCCATCTTGCCCCGCCTCCCCTCCCTGACTTTCTAACACCACACACATTCTTCCAAACTCAGAAACTCTTCAAAAGACTCTAGCACGTATTTTGTCCTCATCTTGTTTTTTATTCCCAATTCTACTTTACAGAGGTTAAACAGTTTAGGAAGAAAGTCTCTCCCTCCTTGAATGGTGGGAGAAGGGAATAGGCTGAGCTCTGCTCAATAGGGAGAAAAGCAGAGGCTAGAGATTTTCATACAAAGATCTCCTTTATCCTGTAGTATGTAAGACAGGTAAAAGTGCATGTGGTCATTTTAACTAAAGAAATGGTAGAGAAGGGCAGGCCGGGTGGCTCAGTGGTTTAGTGCTGCCTTCTCCCCAGGGCATGATCCTGGAGACCTGGGATCGAGTCCCACATTGGACTCCCTGCCTGGAGCCTGCTTCTCCCTCTGCCTGCGTTTCTTACCTCTCTCTCTTTCTGTTTCTCCTGAATAAATAAATAAAATATTTTTAAAAAAGAAAAAGAAAAGGTAGAGGAGGGCCTTTTATCTTCAACCCACCATTAGTCTCTCTGTCTTTCCACTGGTCTCCCTCGAACTGCATGGACTTTGGGAGGTACTTTTGTAAGGAACCTAGCAATTAGCAGGGCACCAGTTTGAAAAACACTTCCAGGTATATAGATAATGCAAAAATGCAGCATTACAAATTGATGGAAGAGAGTATAGACTCCTCAGCCTGCAGGAAAATTGGCTTGCTTATGGTAAAACAAATAAAATTAGCTCACACTACACAAAATGTGTATTCTTTGTGGGATAAAGATTTAATGTTTTTAAAAAAGACAAAACAGCACAAAACATAAAGGAAAGGATAAGTTTGATGCATTAAAGTAATAAGATGGTTATGCTCTAAAAATTCAAAATAAGCAAATTTTTTTTTTAAAAAAAACTGCTAGGTAGGAGGAGATTTTGCCAAGCAAACTTATTATCATAGCCAGAATACATCAAAAACTCCTACAAATCAGAGTGTAAACAGCAATGCAACAAAATAAATGGACGATGATATGTGCAGGCAATTCATAGAAGAAAACCCCAGCTGGCACATCAACATTTATTAAGATGCAAACACTCCTTAGAAATCAGGAAAACTCAATAAAAGCAACTAAAGGATACCACTTCATTCTCATTATATTGGAAAAAAACAAAACAGAACAAGTCTGACAGTCCAAAGTGTTGGCAAGGATGCAGGCTTGGAGGCTCTGCTAGGAGAAAGGGAGACAGAACATAAAGACTCTTAACTCTGGGACACAAACTAGGGGTGGTGGAAGGGGAGGAGGGCGGGGGGTGGGGGTGAATGGGTGATGGGTACTGAGGGGGACACTTGACGGGATGAGCACTGGGTGTTATTCTGTATGTTGGCAAATTGAACACCAATAAAAAATTAATTTATTAAAAAAAAAAAGGAAAAGTGCACATTGGTATAACGGCCTCAGAAAGAAGTATGGGAATGTCTGCCCAAATGAAGATGCACATTCCTTAAGTCTAACCAATTGTACTTGCAGGTAAATGCTCTCCAGATATTCTTGCTTGTGTGCACAAGGAAGCATGTTAACGAAGTTCACTGGACACTTGTTTGCAATAGAGTGAAAAACAAAACAAAACATAAACACCAGCAAGAAAGTAGATAATTAAGTTTTAGTATATTAATACAATTAAATGTCATTCAGACTTAAATGTGTGATCTAGATCCACATGAATAAATCTAGGAACATAAAATCAAGTGAAGAAAGCTTATTATAGAAAAAGCATAGTATGCCGTTTTTTACTCAGAAAATGGGTACCAAAATACCCAGGAAGATATAAAATGCTGCTTGTGAATTTATATATATGAGGTACTAGTATAAAAAAATTAACTTCAGAATAGTGATTAGGGAAGGGAGAAGAGGAAGCATAGGGGATCTGGTAGAGGTGTTAAGGATGTTATAACAATTCAAAATGTTTTATTTGTAAAATAAAACATGAAGCAAATATGACAAACATATCAACACTTGTCTGCCATGCAACTTACTCTGCTTTTTGAATGTTTGAAATATTTACCAATAAATACAAGGAAAAAGAAAGGAAAGGAAGCAGGCTGCTGCAGGATGAAATCCAACTGCTATGGGCATTCCAAGTCCCAAGGACATGGCTCAGCCTTCCTGTTCAGCCTCATCTTTGTCCACATCCTGACTCAAATCACATTCATGCTTTTAATGTATGAACCTTCTGTGGAGGACTCCCATCCTCCCTCATACCTTCATCCTCCTGATCCTGCTGGGTCCTCAGTCTTTTCCTCTTTGAGAAGTTGACCTTCTTAGCTGGGCAGTAACTCCTCCCTAGGTCATGTTTTCAGATGACTCCATAACAGTCATTAAATGTCAGTCTCATGGATAGACTGAGAACATGCTGAGGGCTGAGCTTGTGTTTAAATCCTATCTAGACCCAAAATTCAGTCCAGAACCCAGTAGAGCTCAATGTTTGCTGAATTCAGTTGACTTGATCTTAGGCATGCAACTGACTGTCTTCTGGTCTATCAGCGGGAGCAGCCACAGAGCTCAGTGCTTCCTGGCCTGCCTCTGTTCCTGAGGGAGGATGACAATCATGTGCCTACAGGTGAGATACTACAAACAAAGCTAACCCTGTTTCCTCTCTTCTGGGGATTTTCCTAAAACTTTTTAAAATGACTTTTGTTTATGTTTCGACTTTCACATCTCATTAGAGGCTTACCTCTCACCCTCACCAGCCTGCTCACACCTTGGCTGCTTGCTTTCAGGGACTGGATTCATTTTTGATACTCTAATGATTGAGAAGCAACTTATTGCTGTAGGTCTTTGCTATCAAGCACTTTCCATAATTATATCATTTAATCTTCTGGCTAACTTGTTAAGTGTATAATCATTGTTTGCATTTCACAAATGAGTAAACAGAGATTCAGAGAGGCAAAATGACTCCTGCAGTCACACAGCAAGACCCAGGTCCAGAAATTCTTCCCTAGATTGTGTGATTCTGCAACCAGGGCCCTGCTATCTCCCTTCCATCCTGTTCCTCCCCTGCAATTCCCCACCCCTCATTTCTCCTGCCTCCTGGGGTCAGCAGCCCTCATTGTCAGTGGGATTGAACCAGCAGAATAGACATGACAATAGGATAGATGTGTCTAAGCCTGGGGGAAAACAGTTAATAATGGACAACCTTGTTCCTCTGGGGCAATTGCACACAATTAACAGATTTGCTAATTTCATATTTTTACCTTTCCAAAAAATATGCAGTTTCATCTAGGAAGTTGTTGTTCATTTATTAACATGAAATTGCTCTACTCTGAAGTATAAGTGAAAAAGCAATGGCTGAGCCATTTCCAGGTGTCACATGTGCAAGGGCAGAATGTGAACTCTTCATAGGCTTTATCAGTAAACTGGCATCTCTGAGGGCAGAACACTCTATGTAGATGGGATCATTAGCAAAATTACATAGCTAATGAAGGGAAAATTAATGAAACTCTGTAACATTTTATAAGCTTGTACAAACACCAACTTGTCATACATCACTGGGAAATAATTGCCAGAGAGTTGCTTGGAATGTACTCATTAAGTCTTAACAATACCAACTGGACAGTTTATCCCCCACGGAGCAGATCATTCAAATGCACTTCTCTTTTTTTTTTTTTTTTAAAGATTTTATTTATTTATTCATGATAGTCACAGAGAGAGAGAGAGGCAGAGACACAGGCAGAGGGAGAAGCAGGCTCCATGCACCGGGAGCCCGATGTGGGATTCGATCCCGGGTCTCCAGGATCGCGCCCTGGGCCAAAGGCAGGCGCCAAACCGCTGCGCCACCCAGGGATCCCTGCACTTCTCTTTTTATCTCAGGCTCTGAGAATTGGATTTCAGTTCTCAATCTCAAGTAGCCTCACTTCCCATAGTGGGATGGGCATATTTGAGGAAATCATCTTAAGAGCCAAAGGAGGAAGAGAAATATGTCCCACTCCCCACCAAAGGGCACCAAGACATCAAATGGCAAAAATGTTGTATGTGTTGTTATGAAACAATTCATTCTCTATTTTTGCTTTCTTATAAGTAAAAGACAGCAAACAACAAAGGAATGATAATAACCTGCTTAGATCAGTGAGCACTCCTGGCTGCATTTGGACAAGGTCCTGCAGCCCTGTGATATATCATGTGGTAATAATAATATTATAGCATAGCATGCACACAGATACATGTCTTAAAATAATTAGCATTCTTGCCATGCTCTCTCATTATGTTGGAATATAACTAGCTTAAAATTAAAAATTATTTTACAAATATTCATGAGGCCTCAAATTAAGACTGTTCTTTGTGGAGATGCTAGTGGAAACAAAATTGTAATAAGCCTAAAGTCCATATGTTGGTCTTGCTGTGCATGAGACCAGTGTGGATGGATGTGTGTAGTTAAATCACTGCGTCTGTCTTCTGGTGTCAGCCTGTTGCGGACCCTGTGGGCAGGTTAGTGTCATGGTTCTGTGGGATAGACAAGGATGCATGCAAGACATTCATGGTTACTGCATTAGGAGGAAGAAAAGAAAGAACAAAAAAAGGAAACACTGTGGGCACCTCGTTGTTAAGGTCTTGGAATCTATCTCCCACTTGAGGTCATCAGGAGAGCACCAAACAGGCTCTGCCTGAACATTGAAGTGGTCTGTGCAGTGACAGGTTCTGAATTGATGATTACAACTATTCCTTGCAGGATCAGAAGAAACAGAGGCCGTGTGGAAAGAGCCAAGATGTCCATCGACAGATGAATCGGTAAAGAAGAAGTGATATATGATAAGAAGGACATGGACACACACAGGGAAGTCCATGTGAAAATACAGGGAGGAGACAGCTATCTGCAAACCAGGGAGAGGCTTTAGGAGAACCAACCCTGCCTATACCTTGATCTTAAACTTACAACCTTCAGAAGTGTGAGAAGTACATTTCTGTTGCCTAAGGTTCTCATTCTGTGGCACAAACTAACACAGACTAACACAGTTGAGAAACTAAATATGACAGGTATGGTCTTGACTAAGTATTAATTAGGGTAAGACACCAACACCCTGAACTCCTTTGGTGTCACAGTCTTGGGGAAACATGAACAAGTGTACCTAAATGCCCCTGGGTTTTACACACCCCCATTTACCCAGCTCCTGTGCTTGTCACAAAGGACCCCAAGTGTCCCATGAACCACCCCACGGTTGCTGTAAACAAACCTGTGGAGAGAAGTATGCTCCTACACCCTCTGTGAAGGACCTTATATTGGCCAGCCTTTCTGTGGCCACTGCAGTCTGGGATTGTCGAGCCTGAGTTAAGCAGCAAGGTAGTGATGTGCACCTACAGAGGTAAAAAAAATGCCTTCTTCCAACTGTCCGTTTCCTAACAAGGATATTAAACACTAATGCTATATGCTTTTGCCCTGATGACTTAAAGTATTGAAGCTAAAATGGTTGTCCGGTTTTTACTGACAGTTTCCTGCCTTTCACACTTCTTTTTCATCCTCTCTGCTCCAGGGTCTCCTTTCCTAGGCAGTGCTAAGGGATGTTTGGATTAAGGAGAAATTGACTTCAGGGAGGAAAGGATTATTTCTGCTTCTAGTGGATCCTGAGTCAGTGCTTCTCAAACTTGAACTGCCTCAAAATCACCCGGGGAGCCTATTAATAAAGTCCAGATTCATAGGCCTCATGTCTAGAGTTTCTGATTTAGCAGGTATGGAGCAAGGCCTGGGCATGTGCATTTCTTAAGGCTCCTGGAGTGCTATTGCTTCCTGTCTGAGGACCACTGTTTATTTTTTACTTTTGAAGGTTTGTACACAGCACAGTTTTAATGAGTTTAGCATAAGTCTATGCCCACAGGCTTCTACACATAAATTTGCAAACACGTATCTTGTGTGTGTGTGTGTGTGTGTGTGTGTGTGTGTGATACTGTGATTTATTCTAATTATTTTGTAAGTTTTTATTTAAATTGCAGTTAGTTAAAAGATAGCAAAATATTAGTTTTAGGTACGCAATATAGTGAATTAACAATTCTGTACATCACCTGTGCTTATAACAAGTGCACTTTTTTTTTTTTAACAAGTGCACTTTTTAACCCCCATCACCTATTTAACCCATCCTCCCACCTACTTTCCCTCTGGTAATCATCAGTTTGTTCTACATAGTTAAGAGTATGTTTCTTGGTTTGCTTCCCTCTCTTTTTTTCCCCTTTCCTTGTTTGTTTTGCATCTTAAATTCCACATATGAGTGAAATCATATGGAATTTGTCTTTCTCTGACTCATTTCACTTAGCATAATACTCTGGTCTATCCACATGGCAAGATTTCATTCTTTTTTAAGGCTGAATAATATTCAATTTCATATATATGTATACCACATCTTCTTTATCTATTCAGTTGATGGACATTTGGGTTGTTTCCATAATATGGCTATTGTAGATAGTGCAACTATAAACATCAGGGTACATGTATCCCTTTGAATTAGTATTTTTGCATCCCTTGGATAAATACCTAGTCGTGCAATAGCTGGATCATAAGGTAGCTCTATTTTTAACTTTCTGAGGAACTTCCATATTGTTTTCCAGAGTGGCTGCACCAGTTTACATTCCCACCAACACTGTAAGAGAGTTCCCTTTTCTCCGCATCTCCACCAACACCTGTTGTTTTCCTGTTAGTTTAGCCATTCTCACAGGTGTGAGGTGATATTTCATTGTGGTTTTGATTTGCATTTCCCTGATGATCCATGGTGTTGAGCATCTCTTCCTGTGTCTGTTGGCCATCCAAATATCTTCTTTGGAGAAATATCTGTTCATTTATTCTGTCCATTTTTTTCTGTCCATTTTTAATTGCATTTTTCATTGTTGGGTGTCAAGAAGACTGTCTTTTAAATGGACTGTACTTTTTAGTGGTACAAAAATCTCGGACTTCCCTGACAGATGAATTGAGCAAGAGGAGCCAGGTCTTGATTACCCTTTGCTTCTTAAGAAATACACTGAAAAAAGAATCATGCTTCCTTGTGTAATTTGCTATAGAAAATATAAGAGGAAAAGGTGCTGTAGTGTAGAGGGGGACTTCTTTGAGTCAGGGCCTGAGTCATAATATTCCAAATCCTCATGACATTGAAAAGAAGTATTGCAAAATCATGCGGAAAACCTACGAATTCGGCTTGAGATTTAAGGAGAGACCAGCTGGAACGCTACAGTGAGAAGAGTTCGCGCTTCTATCGAGGTAGGAAGACGGGGAAAAAGAAATAAGGAAACAAAAGGCCTCCAAGGGGGAGGGGCCCCGCGAGGAGCCGGGCTGAGGCCGGGGCGAGTGTCCCCAGGACAGGAGAGCCCCGTCCCGGAGACGCAGGAGCTGCACCGACCTTCCCGGGCGGGAAGGGGCTCCAGGGAGGTGGAGCAGGACCCAGGAGGGCGGGGATGCCCTCGGGCTCCCGGGGACACTAACAGACACCTGCGCCCCGGGAGAGTGCGCCGAGCTCCCTAAGGGCTGCAGCGCGCACGGAGACCCGGAGCAGCTCGGGGGGCTCGGGGGCGGCTCCGCGGAGGGGGCTGCGGGGCGGGAGCAGCTCGGGGGCTCGGGCGGAGGAAGAGGCTCCGCAGAGCGGGCTGCGGGGCGGGAGCAGCTCGCGGGGCTCGGGGGTGCTCCGCGGAGGGGGCTGCGGGGCGGGAGCGAATCCAACAGCGCAGGCCCCGGAGCACAGGGCGCCGGGACACAGCCCAGGATCCGGCCTCCCCCGGGACAGGCAGAGGCCGGGAGGGCCCAGGACAGCGAGGATGCTCCTGCCCTGAGCTGAGCAGATCAGTGGCCCCGCCCCCGAAGAGGCCAGGCCCCTGTGGACTGAGAGCTCCATAGTTACTGCAGGAGCTGATTCCAGGCCTGGAGAGCAGCTATTGTTGTTGTTCCTCCTGGGGCCTCACAGGATAACCAACCCCCACTGATTCTCACAGTGACCTTACCGGATAAGCAGCTTAAACAACTTTCTCTGAGCCCTGCACCAGGCAAGGGGCTGAGCAGCTCCCCCAAGGGCTAACACCTGATTATCAGCACAGCAGGCCCCTCCCCCAGAAGACCAGCTAGACGGACAGGGGAAAAACAAATTATTGACCAAACAGCACTGGAAAGTTCCAGGGGAAGTAGAGGGATTTACAGTATACAGAATCAGAGAATACTCCCCTTCATTGTTTTTTTCTTTTTTAATTGTTTGCTTCCCCCATTTTTTTCTCTTCTCTTCTCTGTCTCTTTTTTTTTTTTTTTCTTTTCTTCTTTCTCTTCTCTCTTTTTCTCCTTTCCCCAATACAACTTGGTTTTGGCCACTCTGCACCGAGCAAAATGACTACAATGAAAAACTCACCTCAAAAGAAAGAATCAGAAACAGTCCTCGCTCCCACAGAGTTACAAAATTTGGATTACAATTCAACGTCAGAAAGCCAATTTTGACCTCATCAAAAGGCACAGGGTTTCAGACTGGATAAAAAAACAGGACCCATCTATTTGCTGTCTACAAGAGACTCATTTTAGACAGAAGGACCCCTACAGCCTGAAAATAAAAGGTTGGAGAACCATGTACCATTCAAATGGTCCTCAAAAGAAAGCAGGGGTAGCCATCCTTATATCAGATAAACTAAAGTTTATCTCGAAGACTGTAGTGAGAGATGAAGAGGGACACTATATCATATTTAAAGGATCTATCCAAGAAGAGGACTTAACAATCATCAATATATATGCCCCGAATGTGGGAGCTGCCAAGTATATCAATCAATTAATAACCAGAGTTGAGACATATTTAGATAATAATACACTTATACTTGGTGACTTCAATGTAGTGCTTTCTACAATCGAAAGGTCTTCTAAGCACCATATCTCCAAAAAACAAGAGCTTTAAATGATACACTGGACCTGATGGATTTCACAAATATGTACAGAACTTTACATCGAAACGCAACTGAATACACATTCTTCTCAAATGCACATGGAACTTTCTCCAGAATAGACCACATACTGGGTCACAAATCAGGTCTGAACTAATACCAGATGATTGGGATCATTCCCTGCATATTCTCAGACCAGAAAGCCTTGAAATTAGAACTAAATCACAACAAGAAGTTTGGAAGGACCTCAAGCACGTGGAGGTTAAGGACCATCCTGCTAAAAGATGAAAGGGTCACCAGGAAATTAAGGACGAATTAAAAAGATCATTGAAACTAATGAGAATGAAGATACAACCGCTCAAAATCTTTGGGATACAGCAAAAGCAGTCCTGAGGGGGAAGTAAATAGCAATACAAGCAGCCATCCAAAAACTGGAAATAACTCAAATACAAAAGCTAACCTTACACTTAAAGGAGCCTGAGAAAAAACAGCAAATAGATCCTACACCCAGCAGAAGAAGAGAGTTAATAAAGATTCAAGCAGAACTCAGTGATATAGAGACCAGAAGAACTGTGGAACAGATCAACAGAACCAGGAGTTGGTTCTTTGAAAGAATTAATAAGATAGATAAACCATTAGCCAGCCTTATTAAAAACAAGAGAGAAAATAGTCAAATTAATAAAATAATGAATGAGAAAGGAGAGATCACTACCAACACCAAGGAAATACAAACGATTTTAAAAACATATTATGAGCAGCTATACGTCAATAAATTAGGCAACCTAGAAGAAATGGACGCATTCCTGGAAAACCACAAACTACCAAAACTGGAACAGGAAGAAATAGAAAACCTGAACAGGCCAATAACCAGGGAGGAGATTGAATCAGTCATCAAAAACCTCCCAAGACACTAAAGTCCAGGGCCAGATAGCTTCCCTGGGGAATTCTATCAAACGTTTAAAGAAGAAACCATACCTATTCTACTAAAGATGTTCAGAAAGATAGAAAGAGATGGAGTACTTCCAAACTCATTCTATGAGGCCAGCATCACCTTAATTCCAAAACCAGACAAAGACCCCACCAACAAGGAGAATTATAGACCAGTATCTCTGATGAACATGGATGCAAATATTCTCAAAAAGTTACTAGCCAATAGGATCCAAAAATACATTAAGAAGATTATTCACCATGACAAAGTAGGATTTATCCCTTGGATGCAAAGCTGGTTCAACACTCGTAAAACAATCAATGTGATTCATCATATCAGCAAGAGAAAAAACAAGAACCATATGATCCTCTCAATAGATGCAGAGAAAGCATTTGACAAAATACAGCATCCATTCCTGATCAAAACTCCTCAGAGTGTAGGGATAGAGGGAACATTCCTCAGCATCTTAAAAGTCATCTACGAAAAGCCCACAGCAAATATCATTCTCAGTGGGGAAGCACTGGGAGCCTTTCCCCTAAGATCAGGAACAAGACAGGGATGTCCACTCTCACCACTGCTATTCATCATAGTACTAGAAGTCCTAGCCTCGGCTACCAGGCAACAAAAGGAAATAAAAGGCATTCAAATTGGCAAAGAAGAACTCAAACTCTCCCTCTTCACCAATGACATAATACTCTATATAGAAAACCCAAAAGACTCCACCCCAAGATTGCTAGAACTCACACAGCAATTCGGCAGTGTGGCAGGATACAAAATCAATGACCAGAAATCAGTGGCATTTCTATACACTAACAATGAGACTGAAGAAAAAGAAATGAAGGAGTTAATTCCATTTACAATTGCTCTCAAAAGCATGAGATACCTAGGAATAAACCTAACTAAAGAGGTAAAGGATCTATACCCTAAAACCTACAGAACACTTCTGAAACAAATTGAGGAAGACACAAAGAGATGGAAAAATATTCCATGCTCATGGATTGGCAGAATTAATATTGTGAAAATGTCAATGTTACCCAGGGCAATTTACACATTTAATGCAATCCCTATCAAAATGCCATGGACTTTCTTCAGAGAGTTGGAACAAATTATTTTAAGATTTCTGTGGAATCAGAAAAGACCCCGAATAGCCAGGGGAATTTTAAAAAAGAAAACCATATCTGGGGGCATCCCAATGCCTGGTTTCAGGGTGTACTACAAAGCTGTGGTCATCAAGACAGTGTGGTACTGGCAGAAAAACAGACACGTAGATCAATGGAACAGAATAGAGAATCCAGAAGTGGACCGTCAACTTTCTGGTCAACTAATATTTGACAAAGGAGGAAAGACTATCCACTGGAAGAAAGACAGTCTCTTAATAAATGACAGTCTCTTAAATAAATGAGGAGTAACCCTCTTGCACTGTTGGTGTTAATGTGAACTGGTACAGCTACTCTGGAAAACTCATACAGCAATTTGGCAGTGTGGCAAGATATGAAGTCAGTGGAGGTTCCTCAAAGAGTTAAAAATAGACCTGCCCTACGACCCAGCAATTGCACTGTTGGGGATTTACCCCAAAGATACAGATGCAATGAAACAGCATGACACCTGCACCCTGATGTTTCTAGCAGCAATTTCCACAACAGCCAAACTGTGGAAGGAGCCTCGGTGTCCATCGAAAGATGAATGGATAAAGAAGATGTGGTCTATGTATACAATGGAATATTCCTCAGCCATTAGAAACGACAAATACCCACCATTTGTTTCAATGTGGGTGGAACTGGAGGGTGTTATGCTGAGTGAAATAAGTCAATAGAAGAAGACAAACATTATATCTCATTCATTTGGGGAATGTAAAAAATAGTGACAGTGAATAGAGGGGAAAGGAGAAAAAATGAGTGGGAAGTATCAGAAAGGGAGACAGAACATGAGAGACTCCTAAATCGGGGAAACGAACTAGGGGTGGGGGAAGAGGAGGTGGGCAGGGGGTGGGGGTGACTGGGTGACGGACACTGATGGGGGCACTTGATGGGATGAGCACAGGGTGTTATTTTATATGTTGACAAATTGAACACCAATAAAAAATAAATTTATAAAAAAAAGGCAGAAGTGAAGTGGCTAAGGGTTGCCTTCGGATGGCTCATTGCTCTGCTGAACAGGTTGTGACATCACACTCAATGTGGAATTAGGGTACAAGAGCAGAAGGTAGGATGATAAATGTTAGTCTCATGTGGGTTCCTGGAAGAAGCTAATACTTTTGGCTGCAAACTTTCAGCACTTCATAGATTTTCTGACTGGTAAACAGCCTCCTGAAATATCTGGATTCTTAATGGAATTCCAGAACAGAAAAGTGAAGAGTGAAGCAGAACTCCTTACCATTTAACTGGATAAATTTATTTTTAAGAAACCTAATTACATACAGCCAGTGAAAATTTTCCTAAGGACATACAATAAATGGAGAACTA
Organism: Canis lupus dingo; assembly: GCF_003254725.2. Classification (NCBI taxonomy): domain Eukaryota; kingdom Metazoa; phylum Chordata; class Mammalia; order Carnivora; family Canidae; genus Canis; species Canis lupus. The sequence goes on along the minus strand of NC_064261.1, from coordinate 22,523,682 downwards.
TTTCATTAAACAATACCTACTGTATCTTGGTAAGAACAGACAGTGTGTGTGTGTGGCATTTAAGCCAATGCCAGCTCTCTAAATATTCCTCTCAGCTTTCTTATGGAAACTACCTTGAGCACTCCATACAGATGGATATAGCCAAGAAGATGGGGGTCCTTTTCTCCATCTCCCAGTCTGGAACTGTGTTTATGTTCAGGAAGGAGCAGGCTGGTGACATTTCTCATTTCTTCCAGTCCCATAATGTAGAAGCTCTATTTCGGGGGGTGGGGGGGCACTGTTGAGAAGAGTCTCTTCTCCACCCAGCCTCTACTCATAAGGTGCATGCTCTACTCCAGATGCAGAAGGCTAAGAGTACAAGAATTCCAGCCCCCCTCTTCCCACACTAAGAATAGCTTTTATGGGACAGAGGTTCTATATCAGGAGAGGCAAATCAAGAAGATGAGGGGCTAACATTCCCTACCCCCAGCGCCTGCTCACAAAGCAGGGGTGCCACTCTTCAATCCCCACATCAGGTCCTATGTAGTGCAGAATTTCTGCCAGAGAGGGGATGGGGAGGAAGGCCAGTGGGACTAAATGCAGTACAGCTGTGTCTTGGGGGCTGACTTTATTTGGAAGAGAGTACAGAACTGCATGATTAAAGATGCTGCCAAAAAAAAGAAAGGAGATCTTGGTAGAAAACAATTATGAGGACAGCTTTAGCTCCATAATTTTAGTAGCAACAGTCTACTAGCATCAGAGAAACTAGAGTTAATTAAGATAATCAGGAAGAAAAAAGCTAAGGCTGAGAAAAGCCCTCTGAGGATCATGGTAAACCCTGAGTGCTGAGAAGGCTGTGTAGAAATGCTGAGCTCCATCAATCAGAATAATGCAGAAAATGATGTAATGGGTAAGACTTGAAAACATTCCCAATGCCTGACATAGGTCAATCAGCAGAGGGTTGAAGCATTGTTTGTCCTAGGGGCTTGAAGTACAACCTCTGATCAAACACTGAACAATAAGCTGCTCTGATACAAGGTGACTCTTGGGAAGCAAGGTTTAAAAATAATATTACTGTCATTCCTCAGTCTGAAAGACTGTGTGTATGCCCAAAGCTACACTATCTCATTATTAATTAAATTAAAAATTCAAGTTATTAACAGTGAGCAAGAAAACACACACACACACTCTCACACAAACTTCTTGAAGTGTGACATCAGCCTGTAAGACACACATACATCCAATGGTAAATGGTAAAAATCTACCTTGGCAAAGGGAATTAAGTGCAACTTTTGACCAAAAAGAGCCTTATGCTGACCCAGGAGTGACCCTTAGATAGGTAGGCTAAGAAATAACAAAAAATTTTAAATATGAGCAGTTATCAGTGGCTGCACTCTTCAAGGTTAGTTCAGCCACATTACTACCCTGAAAAAGGTGTGACTAGGCATATAACAACATCAGCTCTGGGGGAGGTGATGACCAGTATTCAGAGCTGCTACAATATATTATCAAAGTTGTCTAGTTTTAACAAAAAAAAATGTACATGGAAAAAAACACTAAGATGTTATCCATACACAGGTAAAAATTCAGGCAAGAGAAAGTTTTGATGAGACTTAGCGAAGATTTCATTAACAAATATAAATATATTTAAAGAACTAAAGACAGCCACACACACACACACGCACACACAAACACACACAGAAAGAAGCTTTGTTTCTCTGGAGAACCTTGACTAATACAGTGAATTTTTAACAAATATATGTATAATAATAACATCCCAAATAGTAGGATAAGGATATAGTGCTATACAGAAGTAAAGTTTCTATGTGTTACTAGAATTAAGTTATTATAATTATGATGGGACGCCTGGGTGGCTCAGCGGTTGGGCGCCTGCCTTTGGCTCAGGTCGTGATCCCCGGATCGGGGATCGAGTCCCGCATCGGGCTCCCTGCGAGGAGCCTGCTTCTCCCTCTGCCTATGTCTCTGCCTCTCCTCTCAATCTGGGTCTCTCATGAATAAATAAATAAATCTTTAAAAAAAAGTTATTATAATTATGAAATGGATTTTTTTGAAATTAAGATGTACACAGTAAGCTCTAATTTGGCTACTAAAATAATAATTTTAAAATAGAATTAAATTAGTAAGACATTAAAATGTTACAGTAGAAAATACCCATTTAATCAAACAAAAATATAACGAGGGTGGAACAGAGGAACAAAAATGACATGACATACCTTATAAAAAGGAAAAATGACAACTATAAATCTAACCATATCAATAATAACATTAAATGTGAGTAGATTAAACAATCCAATCCAAAGACAATTTAGGATTGAATAGTAAAACAAGAGTCAACTCTATGTCACTTACAAGAGATATTGTTTATACACAAAGATACAAGAGTTGAAAGTAAAAGAATAGAAAAAGATGTATCATGTAAATAGCAGCATAAGAGAGTTTTAATGATTATTCCAAAATAAAGAAAAAAAATAGACTTTCCAATTAACAAACAAAAATTACTAAATATAAGGAGGAACATTTCAGAATGATAAGAAGTTTAATCCACAGAGAAGATATGACAATTTTACATTTTTATTTTTTATTTTTTTAATAATAAATTTATTTTTTATTGGTGTTCAGTTTGCCAACATACAGAATAACACCCAGTGCTCATCCCGTCAAGTGCCCCCCTCAGCGCCCGTCACCTATTCACCCCCAACCCCCACCCTCCTCCCCTTCCACCACCCCTAGTTCGTTTCCCAGAGTTAGGAGTCTTCATGTTCTGTCTCCCTTTCTGATATTTCCTACCCATTTCTTCTCCCTTCCCTTCTATTCCCTTTCACTATTATTTATATTCCCCAAATGAATAAGAACATATAATATTTGTCCTTCTCCAATTGACTTATTTCACTCAGCATAATACCGTCCAGTTCCATCCACGTCGAAGCAAATGGTGGGTATTTGTCGTTTCTAATGGCTGAGTAATATTCCATTTTATACATAAACCACATCTTCTTTATCCATTCATCTTTCGATGGACACCGAGGCTCCTTCCACAGTTTGGCTATTGTGGACATTGCTGCTATAAACATCGGGGTGCAGGTGTCCCAGCGTTTCACCGCATCTGTATCTTTGGGGTAAATCCCCATCAGTGCAATTGCTGGGTCGTAGGGTAGCTCTATTTTTAACTCTTTGAGGAACCTCCACACAGTTTTCCAGAGTGGCTGCACCAGTTCACATTCCCACCAACAGTGTAAGAGGGTTCCCCTTTCTCCACATCCTCTCCAACATTTGTGGTTTCCTGCCTTGTTAATTTTCCCAATTCTCAGTGGTGTGAGGTGGCATCTCATTGTGGTTTTGATCTGTATTTCCCTGATGGCCAGTGATGCAGAGCATTTTCTCATATGCATGTTGGCCATGTCTATGTCTTCCTCTTTGAGATTTCTGTTCATGTCTTTTGCCCATTTCATGATTGGATTATTTGTTTCTTTGTGGTTGAGTTTAATAAGTTCTTTATAGATCTTGGAAACTAACACTTTATCTGATACGTCATTTGCAAATATCTTCTCCCATTCTGTAGGTTGTCTTTGAGTTTTGTTGACTGTATCCTTTGCTGTGCAAAAGCTTCATTTATTGATGAAGTCCCAATAGTTCATTCTTGCTTTTGTTTCTCTTGCCTTCATGGATGTATCTTGCAAGAAGTTACTGTGGGTGAGTTCATAAAGCGTGTTGCCTGTGTTCTCCTCTAGGATTTTGAGGGAATCTTGTCTCACATTTAGATCTTTCATCCATTTTGACTATATTTTTGTTTATGGTGCAAGAGAGTGGTCTAGTTTCATTCTTCTGCAGGTGGATGTCCAATTTTCCCAGCACCATTTATTGAAGAGACTGTCTTTCTTCCAGTGGATTGTCTTTCCTCCTTTATCAAATATTAGTTAACCATAAAGTTGAGGGTCCACTTGATATGACAATTTTAAACACATATGCACATAGTAGCAGAGACCCCAAATATATGAAACAAAAATGGACAGAAGTGAAGGAAAAATAGACAATTTCACATTTTAATGGATAGAACCACTGGGACAAAGATCAACAATGAAACCGTGGACTTCAACAATGCTGCAAACAACAGACATCTCTAGAATACTGTCCAATGACAATAAAACACTCATTCTACTCAAGTGCAAATGGAATATTACCTAGGAAAGACCATAAGAGAAGTCTCAATAAAAATACAAATACTGAAAGCATACGGAATATGTTTTCTAATCACATGGAATTAGGTTAGAAATCACCAGAAGGGGGATCCCTGGGTGGCGCAGTGGTTTGGCGCCTGCCTTTGGCCCAGGGCGCGATCCTGGAGACCCGGGATCGAATCCCACGTTGGGCTCCTGGTGCATGGAGCCTGCTTCTCCCTCTGCCTATGTCTCTGCCTCTCTCTCTCTCTCTCTCTCTCTCTGTGACTATCATAAATAAATTTAAAAAAAATTAAAAAAAAAAAAAAAAAAAGAAATCACCAGAAGGAAATTAGGGAAATTCACATATATGTTATGATTAAACAGCACAGTCATAAACTGCCAAGGGCTCCAAAAAAGAAATCATAAGATAAATTAGAACATACTCAGAGATTGATGAAAATGAAGACACAACATATAAAAACTTATAGCATGCAACAAAAGCAATGCTGAGAGAAAAATTTATAGCTATATATGCATGTGGTGAAATAGAAGAACAATTTCAAATCAATAACAAAATTCTACCTTAAGAATCTAGAAAAAAGAGTGTATTAAATGCAACCAATCAGGAGAAAGGACATTAGAGTGGAAATAAATGAAATAGAGAATAGAAAAATAATAAAGAATATCAAGAAACCAAAAACTTGGAATGCCTGGATGGCTCAGGGGTTGAGACTTTGCCTTTGGCTCAGGGCATGATCCCAGAGTCCCAGGATCAAGTCCTATATTGGGATCCCTGCATGGAACCTGCTTTTCCCTCTGACTGTGTCTCTGCCACTCTCTCTCTCTCTGTCTCTCATGAATAAATAAATAAAATCTTAAAAAAAAAGAAAACAAAAACTTTGTCCTCAGTAAAATTGACAAATCTTAAGCTATATTATCTATAAAAAAAGAGAGAGGGATCAAGTCAGGAGTGAAAGAACAATTATAGGAGACTACTATGAACAACTGCATGCCAACAATTAGGTAATTCAGAAGGAATGGGAAAAAAAAAGAAATAAGTGGAAGAAATGGTCAAATAAATGCCTGGAAAGACAAAAACTACCAAACTGACTCAAGAAGAAATAGAAACTCTGAATAGATCTATGGCAAGTAAAGATATCTAATTAGTGATTTAAAAAATTATAAGAAAAAAAAAATGTCCCAGATGGCCTGAATTCTATACCAAATAGTTAAAGAATTAACACCAATCCTTCACCACTTTTCTCAAAAATAGAAGAGAAAAATAACACGTTGAATTCATTTTATGGGGCCAGTATTACCCTGATAACAAAACAAGACAAAAATATCAAAACACTATGGACCAATATTTCTCATGAATATAGAGAAAAAAGCCTCAACAAAAACTAGCAAACCAAATCCAGTGGTTTATAAATGTATTATTATATACACTGAACAAGTTGGATTTATCTAGGGAGTCTAGGGTTGGTTCAGGACACAAAAATCAATGTAATATCATGGTAATAGGATAAAGGGGAAAAAACCCACATGGTTATCTTAATAGATATGTATAAAAATTTAGTGAAATCTAATGCCATTTCATGATAAAAAACCTACTCAGCAAACTAAAAATAAAAGAGAATTTCCTTAATCCATTAAAGGACATCTATGAAAAATCCCCAGCTAACATCATACTTAATGATGAAAAACTGAATTCTTTTTCCCTGTGATGAGGAAGAAGATAAGGATATCCAATCTTGCCACTTCTATTCAACATTTCAGTGGAGGTTCCAGACAGAGGAATGAGGGAAAAAATGAAATAAAAAGAATTCATATTGGAAAAAAGAGAATTAAAACTTTTTCTATTCACAGATCACACAATCTGACATATAAAAAAATCTTAGGAAATCCACTAAAAACTTGCCAGAATAATAAAAAAAGTTCAGCAAGACTGTAGGATACAAGGTCACCACTACCAAAGCAGCCATACTTCTTAACAGCAAGTACATAGCTCTCTGAACCTGAATTCATACAGTAAATACATGGAAAGGGTCTGGGAAAGAGCTGCATCTGAAGGAGGCTGGCCAGTTCTCTTCACCTCTCATGTTGAGATACAGAAAAGTTTCTTTAAGCCAAATGCAAGAAGTTTTAGATTTGAATGGATGATATCAACTGTAGCCTGAGATGAGTAAACAAATCTGCCAGTTTATTCTCTTAAAATGACAAGTAAAACCACTGAGAAGATCAGTGTTTGTGTGGACATGGTTTCCCAATGGGAATTGAACATAGGATATCAGCACATCAGCATGATGCTTGAGGGAGCTGAAACAGAGTGAGATCAAGTTAACTCATCCAAATATGAGGCTGAAGAGGAAACAATTGTAATAGTGTTTAACTGATATTAGGTGGGAAGAAGTTGAGGGTGCAGAAAGAGCATGGGTTCCTGGAGGCTGAAACAAGAAGCAAGAAAGTGAGGGAGGCTGTCCCAGGCAAGAGGCTCTGAGAGAGAAAGCTGCCTGCTTTCAGTTAGAACAGAGGCTAGGACAAAGAAGTAAAATGGAAATGTTAGGAGACCTCATAGTGCCTGGTCATGGAGGCCCAGCAAGGGAGTTCAACATTGTCTCGAAAGCTGGGGAAGATGAATTATTTATCATGTTCCCTGCAGAGGAGGAGGCTTCAGACATCTGGCAGTGTGTGGTCTACAATGGAGGCTGGGTGGTATGATTGTAGGTTTATGGACTGAGTGTGCCTTGCCTGCAGTCGCTGTTCACCTGATCTCTGGGCCTGGGGTTAAATGTTGCAAATGCTCAATAATGTGAGTTAAATCTAAAGTTGAATTTCATACATTATCTGAAATATATGCACTTAAATGTCCCTTCCATGTATTCACTGATTCTGTTCTAGACTTATCTTCCCTCTGGTATAAGTAAAAAATCTCGACCCTTAGATAAACATAGGCCTCCCAGATTCAATTTTTTCTTTGCTATTTACTAGCTATGACTAGGCTAAGTTAATCTCTTGGATCCTCTGGTTTTCTCTCTGAAGATGGGAATATAATACACTGCCTATTTTTTTTTCTGTCCCCATTCATCCCTCTGCTTCTCTCATATAAAGGCACTTGTGATTAATTTGGGTTTACCTGGATAATTCAGAATAAATTCTCCATCTCAAGATTCTTAATGTAATCACATCTACAAAGTCCTTTTTGTGATATAACATATTCATAGGTCCCAGGGATTAGGATATGGGCATCTTTGGGGCACCATTCAGTTCATCACAGTCACTTCTTCCATAATTTCTTTCATAATTTCATAAAGGATATAAATAGTCTTTCATAATTTCTACAATCCAACTAGCATTTATTGAATGACCCCCTCTGTTCTAGGTCTGTTTTTGAAGCTGGGGACACAGCAGAAAAAGACAGCCTCTGCCATAGAGCTGTCACAGTTCTGAGGGGAACACAGTCAGATAATTCTAATTTGCAGAATGAGTCTGGGAAAGACTTCTGCAAGTGTCTGAGAGATGAAACAGATATGGTCCTTGCCTTCAGGGTGATGATAATCCTATGGGGGAGAAAACGTGAACAAGTGTAGCTGGTGTGATTAGGAGTGCCAGCCCTGCTCCTACATAGAGCATAGTTTCACTGCTTTCCAGTGACTACTTGTTAAACTCTCCTTTCATTGCAAAATAGCTATCTTAGCAGTATATCAAAGCGTTCAGAACTTTCCACTCACCAACCTTTGATTGATAAAGAGTCACATTATAGTTCTTCAAGATTCTATCATGTTCCTTTTAAAGCATCAGATTCACAAAATCCCCCCTTCCTTCCACTCAGTGCAGGCTGGGTGTGTGGCTCTGGCTTTGAGTGTGCTCAGGCTGTGGAGGAGAAATGGGCTATTCTCAGGCAACTCTCTCATTGTCTCATAGAGGGAGGGAGAACATATGCAGATGGCTCTGACTTACCTCCTCCTGCTCATGCATGGCAAGGTGTGAGGTCTACTGTTTTTCTCTTTGCCTTTGACTAACCATTGGGTCCTTTAGTGTGGGAGTATTTGCTTATTCTTTTGCAGACCATGGGACCCTCCCAATGGCTCAGGCTTGGCATCTTCCTCTTTGGTGAAGCCTCAGCAAAAGGCATTACCTTCACTCCAGCTTCTCATTGTCCAATGAGACAATGGTCTCTTTGTCCATTGGTAGCCTTCTGGGCTGGAATTCTGACAAGATGGCCAAAGTCCCTTTCCACGGGAAACAGTCTCTTCTCAGCTCTGCCATATTTCTCTTACCCTTTCATGTACCCTAGAAGTATCTGCTTCCCATTAGAGCAGGTCCTCAACTCTGAGTTAAGAGGTGATCTCCAGTTTAGACAGGTTCTTGTGCGTAGAGTGATGAGAGTCCTCAGAAACTGTCCTTGACACTTCCACCCTGGACTTACCTGAGGCAATAACTTCCTCCAAACCTAAACTGCCATTTGCACAGAAAACAGGTCTGAGGCCTAAGCACACTGTCTCTGGGTAGTGTCAAGTACTAGAGGTTCAGTTAGTAAGCCAAAGCAAGACAAACCTTCTTATTAGCCTCTCTCCAAAGGTATTAGGAGGAGTAAAAGCTACACATCAACAATACTTTCAATGTTCCCTTTTAAAATTCTCTATTTTATACTTTACCCTCTCCAGTGCTTTTTACTAACCATACCTACCCCCATATAAAACTGCCTCCTTGTTGTCCATAGCCAGGGCACCCTGCTTCCTTTCCTCCCCCCACCTTCCAGTTCTGACCATGAACACTGACATAGCTTCCCTCAGGGTAGCTTCCTGTCTGATCCCCTCCCTTAAGCTGACTTTCTCCATCTTCCAAGTCTGTGTGATCAAATTTACACAACAGGTATTGGAGAGCAAGAGTCATTTGAAAGACCAGAGAAGGAAAGAAGGAAGGGATATTGGACTGGCACTTCCAGTATTTTCACAGGGGTTTGGGGGAAGGGAAAGTGTTTACAACCCACAGTGCTCATTTCATCTGTCTTGTGAGCAATAAGATACCTGTGGTAGAGAAGGTATATAAGATGAAGATACAGGTTATAATACAAGTTATCTACATATTGAAAGTATTTCATTAATATTGGGGTACCTGGGTGGTGCAGTCAGTTAAGCAGCTGACTCTTGATTTCAGCCCAAGCCATAATCTCAGGATTGTGAGATTGAGCCCCAAGTCCCATGTCAGTCTCTGGGCTCAGTACAGAGTCTGTTTGTCCCTCTCTCTCCCCCTCTGCCACTACTTCCTCTTTTCTTCCCTCTCCCCCTTCCTTCTTCTTTCTAAAATAAATAAATAAATAAGTAGGGGGTGGGGAAAGATGGCAGAAGAGTAGGGTCCCCAAATCACCTGTCCCCACCAATTTACCTAGATAACTTTTAAATCATCCTGAAACCTATGAATTCTGAGATTTAAAGTAAGGACAACTGGAAGGCTTTGCACTTCTAACAAGGTAGGAAGATGGAAAAAATTAATAAATAAAAAAGGATCCAGTGGGGAAGGGGCACCCCATGAGGAGCCAGGCTAAGGCTGGGCAGTGAAAACCTCCAGGACATGAAAGCTCCGACCAGGAGAAGGAGGAACTTTTAAAAATCCCCACTGGATTCTTCCCAGAGGGAAAGGTGCTCGCAGGGAACTCCGGCAGAATCCCAGGAAGGGCAGTGGGGTCTCTAGGTTCCCGGGGTCACTAAGAGAGGAAGTGCCCCCCAGGGGAGAGTGCACCACAGACCCTGTTCTAGAGCAGTTAAGGGCTGGAGCATGCACACAGCGGGGGCTCGGGCAGAAGCTCAGGCAGCGGCTCCACGTGGAGGGGGCTGTACGGCCCGGGAGAGCAATTCCAACAGTGCAAGCCCCGGATCCCAGGGCGCCGGGGGACAGAGCCCCCAATCCTTTGCTCCTGCTGGGACAGGCAGAGGCTAAGAGGGCAAAGGACAGCAAGGACGCTCCTGCCACCAGGCTCCCCTGAGCTGTACAGATCAGTGCCTCTGCCACCAAGCACCCAGGCCAGTGTGGACTGGGAGACAGCAGTGGTTACTGTGGGAGCTGAGTCCAGGGCTGGAAAGCTGGCCACCACCAGTGTTGTTCCTCTTGGTGTCACCCTGTGCCTGGGACTGAGCAGGGCAGCCAGGGAACAGAGGCCTCACAGGAAAAACATCTCCCACTGAGCTGTGCACCTGGTGTGTGTGTGTGGGGGGGGGGGGGGCGGGGCATCTCCGCCAGGTGCACACACCTAAGAATCAGCACAGCAAGCCCCTCCCCCAGAAGACCAGCTGGAAGGACAGGGGAAGAGCAAGTTCTTGGCCGAGCAGCCCTTGAAAGCTCCAGGGGAAGTTGAGGGATTTACGGTACATAGAATGAGGATACTCCTTGATTTTTTCTTTGTTTGTTTCTTATGTTTTGTTTTGTTTTTCTTCCTTTTTCCAGTACAACTCGTTTTTAGCCACTCTGTACTGAGCAACATGACTAGAAAGAAGAACTCACCACAAAAGAAAGAATCAGAATTAGTACTCTCAGCCACAGAGTTACAGAATTTGGATTATAATTCAATGTCAGAAAGCAAATTCAGAAGCACAATTACAAAGCTACTGGTGCCTCTGGAAAAAAGCATAAAGGAATCAAGAGACTTCGTGACAGCAAAATTTAGATCTAATCAGGCCGAAATTAAAAATCAATTAAATGAGATGCAATCCAAACCAGAGATCCTAAGGATGAGGGCTAATGACATAGAAGAAAGAGTGAATGACATAGAAGACAAGTTGATGGCAAGGAGGGAAGCTGAGGAAAAAAGACAAAAACAATTAAAAGACCATGAGGAACGGTTAAGGGAAATAAATGACAGCTTCAAAAGGAAAAATCTACATTTCATTGGCGTTCGAGAGGACGCCGAAAGGGACAGAGAACCAGATAGTATAACTGAACAAATCATAGCTGAGAACTTCCCTAATTTGGGGAGGGAAACATGCATTCAGATCCAGGAGATAAAGTGATCCCCCTCACCACCTAAAATCAATAAAAACCGTTCAACACCTTGACATTTAATAGTGAAACCTGCAAAATCCAAAGATAAAGAGAAAATCCTTAAAGCAGCAAGAGACAAGAGATCCCTAATTTATATGGGAAGATATACTAGATTAACAGCCGACCTTTCCACAAAGACCTGGCAGGCCAGAAAGGGCTGGCAGGATCTATTCAGGGTCCTAAATGAGAAGAGCATACAGCCAAGAAAACTTTATCCAGCAAGGCTCTCATTCAGAATAGAAGGAGAGATAAAGAGCTTCCAAGATAGGCAGAAACTGAAAGAATATGTGACCCCCAAACCAGCTCTGCAAGAAATATTAAGGGGGGCTCTGTAAAAGAAAGAGGAATCCCAAAGAAACAATCCACACAAACAGGGACTGAATAGGTAGTATGTTGACACTAAATTCATATCTTTCAATAGTAACTCTGAATGTGAATGGGCTTAATGATCCCATCAAAAGACCCAGGGTTTCAGACTGGATAAAAAACCAAGACCCATCTATTTGCTGTCTATAAGAGACTCATTTTAGAATTAACTACTCCTATAGCCTGAAAATAAAAGGTTGGAGAACCATTTACAATTGAAATGGTCCTCAAAAGAAAGCAGGGATAGCAATCCTCATGTCAGATAAATTAAAGTTTATCCCAATGACTGTAGTAAGAGATGAAGAGGGACCTATATCATACTTAAAGGATCTATCCAACAGAAGACATAACAATCTTCAATATTTATGCCCCAAATGTGGGAGCTGCCAAGTATATCAATCAATTAATAACCAAAGTTAAGACATACTTAGATAGGAATAACTATAGTAGGAGATTTCAACACGGCACTTTCTGCAAATTACAGATATTCTAAGCACAATATCTCCAAAGAAAAAAGAGCTTTAAATGAAACTGGAACAGATGGATTTCACAGATATTTACAGAACTTAACATTGAAACACAACTGAATACACATTCTCCTCAAATGCACATGGAACTTTCCCCAGAATAGATCACATACTGGGTCACAAATCAGGACTCAACCAATACCAAAATATAGAGGATGTGGAGAAAGGGGAATCCTCTTGCTTGTTGGTGGGAATGTGAACAGGTGCAGCCACTCTGGAAAACTGTGTGGAGGTTCCTCAAAGAGTTAAAAATCCAACTGCTCTATGACCCAGCAATTGCCCTGCTGGGGATTTAGCCCAAAAATACAGATGCAGTGAAACGTTGGGACACCTGCACCCCAATGTTCATAGCGGCAATGTAAACAATAGCCAAACTGTGGAAGGAGCCTTGGTGTTCATCAAAAGATGAATTCTTCTGCACGTGGCTGTCCAATTTTCTTAGCATCTTTCATTGAACAGACGGTCCTTTTTCCAGTGGTTAGTCTTTTTTGCTTTGTTGAAATTTAGTTAGCATAGAGTTGAGGGCCCATTTCTGGGTTCTCTATTCTGTTCCATTGATCTATGTGTCTGTTTTTGAGCCAGTACCACACTGTCTTGCTGATCACAGCTTTGTAGTGTTCAAGGCAACTTGAAACCCAGAATTGTGATGTCCCGGCTCTAGTTTTCTTTTTCAATATTCGGGTTATTTGTTTTTTTTCTGATTCCACACAAATCTTAATATTATTTGTTCCAACTCTTTGAAGAAAGTCCATGGCATTTTGATAGGGATTGCATTAAATGTGTAAATTGCCCTGGGTTAGCATAGATGTTTTTACAATGTTAATTCTTCCAATCCATGAGCATGGAATATTTTTGCCTCTCTTTGTGTCTTCCTCAATTTCTTTCAGAAGTGTTCTGTAGTTTTTAGGATAGATGTCCTTTTCCTCTTTGGTTAGGTTTATTCCTAATTATCTTACATTTTGGAGTGCAATTGTAAATGAGATTGAGTCCTTCATTTCTATTTCTTCAGTCTCATTGTTAGTGTATAGAAATGTCACTGATTTCTGGGCGTTGTTTTTGTATCCTGCCACACTGCCGAATTGCTGTATGAGTTATAGCAATCTTGGGGTGGGGGCTTTTGGATTTTCTATATATAGTATCATGTGATCTGCGAAGAGGGAGAGATTGACTTCTTTTTTGCCAATTTGAGTGCTTTTTATTTCTTTTTGTTGCCTGATTGCTGAGGCTAGGACTTCTAGTACTATGTTGAATAGCAGTGGTGAGAGTGGACATCCCTGTCATGTTCTTGAGCATATGGGAAGGGTTCTCAGTTTTTTCCCCCATTGAGAATGATATTTGCTGTGGGCTTTTCATAGATGGCTTTTAAGATGCTGAGGAATGTTCTCTCCCTGCCTAAACTCTGAAGTTTTAATCAGGAATGGATGCTGTATTTTGTCAAATGCTTTCTCTGCATCTATTGAGAGGATCATATGGTTCTTGTTTTTTCTCTTGTTGATAGGATCTATCATGTTGAATGCTTTAGAGTGTTGAACCAACCTTGCATCCTGGGGATAAATCCCAGTTGGTCATGGTGAATAAACTTCTTAATGTAGTGATGGATCCTATTGGCTAGTATCTTGTTGAGAATGTTTGCACTGTGTACATCACGGATATTGGTCTATAACTCTCCCTTTTGGTGGGGTCTTTGTCTGGTTTTGGAATTAAGGTGATACCGGCCTCATAGAACAAGTTGGAAGTACTCTGTCTCTTCCCATCGTTCAGAACAGCTTTAGTAGAATAGGTATTATTTCTTCTTTAAACGTTTGATAGAATTCCTCTGGTCGCGGACTTTTGTGTCTTGGGAAATTTTTGATGACTGCTTCAATCTCCTCCCTGGTTTTGGCCTGTTCAGTTTTTCTATTTCTTCCTGTTCCAGTTTTGGTAATTTGTGGTTTTCCAGAAATGCGTCCATTTCTTTAGGTTGCCTAATTTATTGGGTGTATAGCTGCTCATACATATGCTCATATTTTTTTCCATTGAAAAGCTTTTATTAAAAACCCCCGGGGTGGCGGTGGGGTGATGGGGAGGCTCAGTCCAGTTGCTTGGTCCGGGAGGCCTCGGTTGGCCGGAGCGCAGCTCCCGGACCCGGTAGGGACGCTGCTGAAGAGCGGCCCCGCTGCTGTGGTGTCTGCGCCTGTCTTGGCTTCATTCCCCTTGGGGAGTCCTGTTGGCCGTGTGCCCCGAGGCGCGTCCGAGTGGGGCTGGGGTCCACGGGGTCTAACTTCGTCCTCCGGCCTGCCGCCTCCTAGCTCTGGGGCAGGGAGGCAGCTCCTCTCTGAGTTGATGGCGCCGCTCCCTGCTCTCTCCCCGGTCTGACCTGTCATACCCGCGGTCCCGGTCCCGGTCCCGGTCTCTCTCTCTGTCCACTTTGTCCTAACCACGTTCTCGATCTCTGTCGGACTCCCCGTGGCTCCGGCCTGATTTCTCGTGGCCACGCTCCAGCTTCTCCTCAGCATCTGCATTATTGCTCCTGAGTTTCTTGGCAGATTTGGTAAGGACGGAGTTGGGGTCATGCGGGGAGAGCCAGGACGCGAGGTCGGTGTCCACATTCCAGTAGAGGGGAGCCCGCAGGATGGGTCAAACACTGTAGCAGCGTGGTGGCAGGCCCTCCAAGCGGGTGGCCTCATAGTCCACAGGGTCATCATCGTGGTCCTCAGCAATAATCTCTTCCTCCGGTTCGGGCCCCAGATGTTTGAGGAGGCCTCTCTTGGCCAAGCAGGTCTGCAACGCAACAGGCAGCGGCATAGCGGATAACACGCAGACCTGCATCAATAGCTGGGTAGAGGAACCTACCAGGCAGGGGTGGGGCTACCAGAGGACACTGCCTTCCCCCATCTCTGCCCATTTGTCCCTCCCTCCCTTGTTTTCCTTTAGCACCTCTGGTTCTGTTTGCTCACTGGCCGCTGTGTTCATCCCAGGGGGTTCCCCTAGAAGTGGGGGCCTTTTTCTTCCATCCCTTGCAGCACAGGGTGGCTGTGCCCTGCCCCAGAGCACAGTCTCTGCCTGAGCCCACACACACAGGAGCCTGGCTAGGAGCACACCCTCGGCCCCTCCTTGTGTTGCCAATTTATTAACAACAAATAAACCGATTAAATGGAGACTATTAAAGAACTTTATTTAAAAAAAAACATAAAAAATACTTTTAAGAAATACTTTGTATTTCTTTGGTATTGGTTGTGATCTCCCCTTCTTCATTCATGATTTTATTCATTAGTCTTTAATCCTTTGTTTTTAATAAGGCTGGCTCATGGTTTATCTATCTTATTAATTCTTTCAAAGAACCAACTCCTGATTTTGTTGATCTGTTCCCCAGTTCTTCTGACCTCTATTTCATTGAGCTCTGATTGAATCTTTATTATCTCTCTTCTGCTGCTGGGTGTAGGTTTATTTGCTATTCTTTCTCCAGTTCCTTCAGATGCAAAGCTAGCTTGTGTATTTGAGTTTTTTTCCAATTTTTTTGAGGGATGCTTGAATTTTGATGTATTTCCCTCTTAGGACTGCTTTTGCTCTATCCCAAAGATTCTGAATAGTTGTATCTTCATTATCATTAGTTTCTATGAATTTTTAAAATTCTTCTTTAATTTCCTGGTTGGCCCATTCATCTTTTAGTAGGATGCTCTTTATCCTTCACATGTTTGAGTTTCTTCCAAATTTCTTCTTGTGATTGAGTTCTAGTTTCAAAGCATTGTGGTCTGAAAATAGGCAGGAAACAATCCCAATCTTTTGGTATCAGTGGAGACTTGATTTGTGACCCAGTATGTGGTCTATTATGGAGAAAATTCCATGTGCACTTGAGAAGAATGTGTATTCATTTGCCTTCAGATGGAAAGTTCTGTAAATATCTGTGAAGTGCATCTGGTCCAGTGTATCATTTTAAGCCCTTGTTTCTTTGGTGATGTTGTGCTTAGAAGATCTATCATTTGGAGAAAGCGCCATGTTGAAATCTCCCAATATTAGTTTATTATTATTTAAGTATGTCTTTACTTTGGTTAATAATTGATTGATATACTTGCAGCTCTCACATTAGGGGCATAAATATTCATGATTGTTAGGTCTTCTTAGTAGATAGATTCTTTAAGTATGATATAGTGTCCTTCTTCATCTCTTACTACAGTCTTTGGGATAAACTTCAATTTATCTGATATGAGGATTGCTACCCCAGCTTTCCTTTGAGGATTATTTGAATGGTAAATGGTGCTCCAGCCTTCCATTTTTAGGCTGGAGTCGTCCTTACATCTAAAATGAGTCTCTTGTAAATGGCAAATACATGGGTCTTACATGGGTCTTGTTTTTTTTTTCCAGTCTGAAAGCTGTGTCTTTTGATGGGATATTTTAGCCCATTCAAGTTCAGAGTTACTGTTGAAAGATATGAATTTAGTGTCATCATAATACCTATTTAGTCCCTGTTTTTGTGGATTATTTCTTTGTCTTACCTCTTTCTTTTACCGGATCCCCCTAAATATTTCTTGCAGAGCTGGTTTGGTGGTCATATATTCTTTCAATTTCTGCCTATTTTGGAATATCTTTATTTCTCCTTCTATTCTGAATGAGAGCATTGCTGGATATAGTATTCCAGGCTGCATGTTCTTCTCATTTAGGACCCTGAATATATCCTGCCAGTCCTTTCTGACCTGTCAGATCTTTGTGGAGAGGTCTGCTGTTAAACTAGTATTTCTCCCCATATAGTTTAATAATCTCTGTCTCTCGCTACTTCACGAATTTTCCATTTTTCTTGGAATTTGCAAGTTTCAATTCTAAATCTCAAGGTGTTGAATGTTTTTTATAGAATTTGGGAGGGAACCTCTCTATGTTCTGGATCCGAATGCCTGTTTCCCTCCCCAAATTAGGGAAGTTCTTAGCTATGATTTGTTCAAATATGCTTTCTGGCCCTCTGTCCCTCTTGGCACTTTCTGTAACCCCAATTATATGTAGATTCTTCCTCTGAGGCTATCATTTATTTCCCCTAACCTTTCCTCAGGGTCTTTTAATTGTTTTTCTCTTTTTTCCTCTGCTTCCTTCCTTGCCATCAATTTGTCTTCTACGTTGCTCACTCTTTCTTCCACCTCATTAACCCTCATTGTTAGGACATTCAGTTTGGATTGCATCTCATTTAATTGATTTTCAATTTTGGTCTGATTAAATCTGAATTCTGCAGTCATGACATCTCTTGAATCCTTTATGCTTTTTTCAAGAGCCACCAGTAGCTTTATAACTAACTGTGCTTATGAATTGGCTTTCTGACATCGAATTGCAATCCAAATTCTATAACTTTCTGGCAGAGAGTACTGTTTCTGATTTTTTCTTTTGTGATTAGTTCTTCCTTCTAGTCATTTTTCTCAGTGCAGAGTTGGTGTAGGAGTGATCTGAATCAAGAATATCAACCATGACCTAATTAAGTTTCACCCTAGATGAATCTGATGAGGTCAGAGACCAGAAATTGAAAAGAAAGCTCAGAAGAAAATAAAAAAGTACCACTAAATTGAAGAACAATTTTTAAAACAAAGTAGGGATCCCTGGGTGGTGCAGCGGTTCGGCGCCTGCCTTTGGCCCAGGGCGCAATCCTGGAGACCAGGGATCGAATCCCACGTCCGGCTCCTGGTGCATGGAGCCTGCTTCTCCCTCTGCCTGTGTCTCTGCCTCTCTCTCTCTCTCTCTCTCTCTCTGTGACTATCATAAATAAATAAAAAATTAAAAAAAAAAAACAAAGTAATAAGAACATAAAAGGCCAAGAATCCCAAAGAAGGAAAAAAAAAGAAAAAAGAAAAAAAAAAGAAGAGAAAAAGGCAAAAGTAAAGAGGAAAAAAAAAGAAAAAAGAAAAAAGAAAAAAAAAAGAGAAGAAAAAAGGGGAGGGGACTGGGAGATGGTGGTGAAGAAGCTGTAGTGGAGGGAGAATGTAATCTACATTAGGGGTCAGTGAGGGTGCTCCTCTTGCTTCTGAATGTATTAAGTTTTGTATGTTAGAAGATGCTGTGTCCCAAAATTTATATAAACCAGCAATACTTGTAGAAGGCCCCAACACTGACCACCAAAAGATAAATGAGATAAAATAATGCAGCTGAATGGGAATGAAGAGAGAATGTAATCTCACAGAATGAACCAGAATAGTATTCCCCTTTTTCTGGGTGCATTCTGGTCATGTTTTAGAAGGTATTAACTTCTGCTATTGTAGAACAAAATGAGGTAGAGAAAACAAAATCACAAAACAAAACAAAAAAACATATCTTGTATATCTCCCAAAATTAAATTATTTTTAAGGGAATCTGGAAATGGAAAATATATCTAAGATACGTAATTGTAGAAATATGAAAATCAAAAGGGAAGAGACTTAAAAATGAAGAGGTAGCATTGTATTTAAGGTGAGAGATGAGAAAAAATACTGGAAATTTTTAGTCTGATATAAAAATGAGTTGTACTGGAAAACACACACACACAAAAGGGGGGTGGGGTGAAACTTCTAGTTCTATATACTATAAATCTCTTGACTTCCCTTGGAGTTTTCCAATGCTGCTTGGTCAAGAACTTGCTCTTCCCCTGTTCTTCCAGCTGGTCTTCTGGGGGAGGGGTCTGCTGTGATGATTCTCAGGGGTCTGTGCCAGGGTGGAGATGCCCCACTCCCTGCCAGGTGCTGGGCTCAGTGGGAGCTGTTTATCCTGTGAGGTCTTTGTTCCCTGGCAGCCCCACCCCTCCCAGGCATAAGGTGAAACAAGGAGGAAAAGCAATAATGGCAGAGGCCAGATTTACAGCTCTGCAGTTGGCTCCCTACTAGTAACTAATGCAGTCTCCCAGTCCGCACTGGCCTAGATGCTCCTGGGACTAGCGTGGGTACACTGATCTGCACAGCTTGGGGGCGCCCAGAGGCAGGAGAGTCCTCACAGTCCTGTGCCCCCCAGCCTCTGCCTGTCCCAGAGGGAACACAGGATCATGGGTTTTGTCCATTCTGGCACCCTGGGAACTGGGGCCCTGTGCTGGTGGAATTGCCCTCCTGGGGTGCGCCACTCCTGAATGCAGCAGGGAACAGACACCTCCATCTGGAGCCAGCCTGCCTAACCAACTCTTTATAGTTTGTGGTGCGCATTCCTCTGGGCGCACTTCCTCTATTAGTGACTGGGGGAAGCTGGAGGCTTCACCACCGCTCCTGGGATTCTGCCTGATTTCCCTGCTTAGCACTTTTCCGTCTGGGAAGAACCCAGTGCATATTTTTAAAGTTCCCGCTTCTCCAGGGCTAGGCTTTCCCATCTGGGAGGCTTTTTGGGCCTGGCTTTAGTCTGGCTCCTTGGGGTGCCCCTCCCCCACTTGATTTTTGTATTTTATTTTATTTTATTTTATTTTTTTGCCTTCCTACCTTGCTAGAAGCGAAAACTCTTCTCTCTGTAGCATTCCAGCAGTTCTCTCTAAATCTCAGGTCAAATTTGTAGGTGTTCAGGATGATCTGGAAGTAATCTGGGTAAGTTGGTGGGGCCAGATGATTTGAGCACCGCTACTTTTCCGCCATCTTCTGATCTCTATAGATACCCTTCTTGTCATCCGTTCTGATCTCAATCTCTTCCCTTTTCCAGGTAACAGCTATCCTTATTTTTAACAAGGTGGATTAATTTTAATTTTTGTACACTTTATACATATGAAACAAATTCTAGACTCTGGCTCCTTTCTTCCAACCTTATATTGATAAGATATCTCAAAATAATTTTAATTAATTCATATTTATAATATTTAATAATTTATGTATTCATTCTGTATTCGATAGTCATTTGGGCTGTTTCCCAAAGGGTCATATTTGGAGGTGTTGGGAATAATGCTGCTATGATTGTGCTTGATATGTCTTTCAATATACATTTGCATTTCAATGAGTATGTACCTAGGAAGAGAGTCTATGTATATTCAACTTTAACAGATACTGCCAAACAGTTTTCCAAAGCTGTGCAGATTTATACTTCCAATAGACTTATTTATGAGCTCTGTTTCTGGGACACCTGGGTGGCTCAGTGGCTGAGTGTCTGCCTTTGGCTCAAGGCATGATCCTGGGGTCCTGGGATAGAGTCCTGTATCAGGTACCCTGTGGGGAGCCTGCTTCTCCCACTGCCCGTGTCTCTGCCTCTCTCTCTGTGTGTCCCTCATGAATAAATAAACAAAATCTTGAAAAAATAGCTCTGTTTGCAAAACTTGAGGTATTACAATCTCAGATTTCAAGATATACTACAAAGGTGTAGTAATAGCAACAGTATAGGACTGGCACAAAAAAAGACACAGGGATCAATGTAACAGTATAAAGAGTCTATAAGTAAACCCATGATTATATGGTCAATTAATCTTTGACGAAGGAAGAAAGAATAAACAATTGGGAAAAAATAGTCTCTTCAACAAATGGTGTTGGGAAAACTGGATAACTACATGTGAAAGAATGAAATTGGACCATTTTCTTATACCATACACAAAAATATATTTAAAAATGGATTAAAGATCTAAATATGACACCTAAAACCATAAAATATGCTGTATTGTATATTTGAAAGATGCTTAGAGGATAGATTTTAAAAGTTCTCATCACAAGGAAAAAAGTAACTGTGCTGATGGATGTTAACTAGACTTACTGTAGTCATGATTTTACACTATATATAAATATTGAATCATTACGTTGTGCACATGAAACTAATATAAGGTTATAAGTCAAGTATACCTCAATTAAAAAATCAACCAATCTAAACTACCATATAATTGGGCTAAAAAAGAAAATCACAGAATCATATCAACTAAGGGACTCCTAGGTGGCTCAGAGGTTGAGCGTCTGACTTTGGCTCAGGGTGTGATCCCAGGTCCGGGATGGAGTCCCACCTCAGGCTTCCTCCATGGAGCCTGCTTCTCCCTCTGCCTATGTCTCTGCCTCTCTCTCTCTCTCTCATGAATAAATAAATAATATCTTTTAAAAAATCATATCAATTGATATGGAAAAAGTGTTTGACAAAATTTGACATCCATTCATGATTGTAAAAGAAAAGAGAAAAAAGTTCTGCAAAGTAGGAATAAATAGGACTTCCTAAACTTGAGAAAAAGAATATAAAGAAAAGCTACAATTAACATCAAATTTAGCGGTAAAAGACTAAAAATTTTTTCCTCAGATTAGGAACAAGACAAAGATTTCCATTTTCTCTGTTTTAATCAACATGGTATTGGAAGTTCTATTTACTTTATTTATCTTTTCCTAATTAAGCTGCCTAGAACTTCCAATAGAAAATAGAATATATAGTGGAGGAAATAAACTCTCCTTGTTTTAATATGGCATGAATGCCTGCCTAGAAATCTCAGAAATTAAAAAAAAATTAAAAATAAAAAATTTATTTAATAAAATTTATTTATTCATGAGAGACACAGAAAGAAAGACAGAGACATAGGCAGAAGGAGAAGGCTCTATTTAGGGAGCCCTTCATGGGACTTGATCCAGGACCCTGAGATCAGGCCCTGAGCCAAAGGCAGACAGTTGCTCAACCACTGAGCCACCCAGGTGTCCCCAGGCAGAAGCTTTACATGTGGTAATGTGTGGGTCAGGTCTGCATTTTCCTTTTAGTCTCTCCTATAAGAATAAGCATCTTTTTCATAAGGGCTATTCCTTCACACTCATCCTTATGCTAATGAATAAGAAGTGTCTGTAGTTGTAAATCATTGAGATATTAACTTTGTAATGAGGAAAGGCAGGCAATAAAGTGAGCTTCCATCCTAGGGCACTGTCCTTCTATATTTAGTGTAGGTGTGCTGAGAACATAGTTTTAAAATTTTTGTTAATCTGAAAGCTTTAGTCCATGTTCACTTTTTTGCATTCTGTTTTGAAATATTACATTAAATTAGTAAATGCACAGACTGATGAATCTTCACAGAGTAAATGCCCTTTTGTAACCAGGACCCAGATCAAAAAGCATAGCACCATCAGCATTGCAGAAATACCCTTTTACAAATTAATGGCTATCCTGATTTTAAATACCATATATTAGTTTTCCCATTTTTGAACTTTATATAAAGAGATTCTTACAGTATATATATTTTATCTGATTTTTTTTGTTCATTAGTATTCCAATATTTGAAAAATATTCATAATATATAATTATATCAAGTTTTATACCTTTAATGTGTTAAACCTGTTTATTTCTCTCTCTTTTTTTTCCTCCTCACCCTTGTTAGGAGTATGCCACTTTTTTCAATGATAGATTATTTTGTTTGGTACTACTACTTCCATTACTGTGTGTCTCTTGTATGTCAGGCACTGTGCAGCCAGCGGGGTGCAGAGGACTGCACTGACACTGTCTCAGCTTTAGTAGGCTCACAATCTGAGGTGAATATAGATAATTAAGTAGTGTGATGACTTTCACAACTGGAGTAAGTACAGGATTCTTAATTATTATGTAATAAATGAATTAATGAAATAAAAAGTAGCTGTTTGCTACTTCTGTGGCAACCCTATGCAATTATTGAACACATATTTATTGAGCATCCTTATGTGTCTGGCACTGACACTGGTCTGCTGTATGTAAGATACAACAAAGATTATGATGTCTCAGTCCCATTGGGTTTAGCACACAATCTGAACAAATAAAACAATAAATGAATGATGACAAGCAGTGATGCCTACTTTAAGTTGAATACAGCAGAGTGCTCTGAGTAAGAGGACTGGGACAGAGCTTCCTTGGCAAGAAGTGCTAAAGTTCCAAAGTTGAAACAGTGTAGCTCAGTCAAGGACAGAAAGGTCAGTTGGCTGTGGCATCAGGATCAAGGGAGTGGTGAGTGGCATGATACGAGACTGATGAAACCAACAGCACCCAGCCATGGAAAACTTCAGAGGCCATGGTAGGGAGTTTGGTTTTTATCCTGGGAATGAAAGAAAGCCAATGCAGACTTTGAAGATGGAGGATGAGAAGCAAAGAGGAGAATGCTCAGGGTGCTTTGTAAAAAAAAAAAAAAAAAATAGAACTGATAATACTGTGACCCACCCAAGAACAATTAGATCTCCTCATCTTGCTCACATTTCAGGTATTAGAAGTAGAGGAGATGAGCCTGAAGAGACAAAACATGAAGTGCCTTAAGTGTCAGGCTGAGAGTCTGAAACTTTACCCAGAGGAAAGGAGAATTCACAGAAGGATTAAATCTAAGAAAGGGACATGAGCAAAGAGAGGTTTGGGTGTTGATCTGAGGGTGCTTTGCCCTCAGACTTTCCTGTTTCCAGGCCTGCTCTCTGATGATCCTTACAAATTTGGAAAATGTCACAAAGGTGAGGGTATAAAGTCTCAGGGGTGGTACCTGACTTAGCCTCCCCTGCTCTTCTCTAAGGCATTGGTTCTTGACCATCCTTGTCCCTCTAGAAGTAGGCAGTCCATGACTCTGCTTTGCCATGTTGTTCACTGAAGAGGCTCACTGATTACTGATGAGACCCAGAGGCTAAGTGAGGCTGTGGAATAGGGTAGAGATATGGGAGGCACTGCACTGATGGCTAAAAACCTAAGTGAGGAGGAGTCAGAATTAAACACAGTAGGAAGTCATTGGTGACTTCTGATCAGGAAAGGACATGGAAAAATGGATATTTAAGGAAAATTTGCTTGGCAGTGGTAGGCAAGATGTAGAATAAGAGCATCATTTTGATAACGGAGCTGGTAAAAAGCAGGATTTTTTGAAGTCATTACATATAAATGTAAGTCTCCATTCAAAAGGGATTGTATAGGTATCTGAATATTTATATTTTTAAATATCGAGAAAGCATAGTGCTTGGAGGGACATAATGACATTTTTGAGTTTTAGCCAGAAGGATATTATATGAATCTAAATTGTTTCAGCATATATTATGACTTTTTATTCCCATCACCCTTAAGAAGTGGGAAAGTATAGGGAGTAGTCTCATTTTCAGAGAGAGAAAAATAAGCCAGTATTTAAGCCTTTTCCCTGGTTGAGGCTGGTCATATAAGACAGACCCTGGGAGCTTAACAACAGGGATCAGTGGGGCTAAGTCTACCACATGGTATCTCCTTTCCATACCAAAGGCAAAAATCTAAAAGTTCTTAGCCCTGCTGTGTTTAATAGAACTTTATGCCAGAATGCAAATATTCTGTATTTCAGCTGCCAAACACAGTATCCACTAGCTTTTGTAGACTTGAAATATGGCTTATGTGAATGATAATTTTTTAAAAAAATTATTAAACTCTAGTTAACTGAAACTTAAATGCGAATGCCCACCTGTGACTAATGCCCATTGTTCCTTCTCTGAACTGTCTCCTTGGGCATTCTCATCTGTCAACTCTTGGGTTACTTTTCTCAAGCTATTGACCAGACAAACAGCCTTTTACTCAGGTGGGGGAGACAGCAGAATGCCAATTCAGAGTTCTTCAAGGTGTATTTAATAGGATAAAATGTTTCAATAGGTCTGGGGAATTGTGGTGTGAGCTGGTCTTGGTTAAACAAAGGTAGATGAGGTATTTACTGCAAAACTTGAGTCTTTTGAATCTTTTCTATGCTAATATCCCCTTAAGACCCCAAGAAAAAGAGATTCAGTAACTATAAGCCCATTTTTATGCAGTGTACTAGGGAGTATATTTTTGAAAACTGATTTCAGAAAAAGGAAAACGTGGCAGAGTCGCTTACTGGTTTTCTGATCCTGAATTAGTTCTTCAACTTACTTTTTTTCAGTACCTTCACTCACCAAATGCTAATAATATCTCCTAACTTAGAGGGTTGCCATGAGTATGTGCCTGGCAAGGTGGTTACTTAGGAATGACTCAGGCCTTGCTGTTAATCATAGAAAGTAACTATGCAGAGATGAGTAGTTCTGATAGAGGTGGCACAAAACTTGCTGTTGGGCAACAAACTTTCAAATATCTTCCCTCACCTTCATTTTCTGTCTCATCTAGAGTTTTGCAATTGCCTGAGTGGATTTGCATTTATACAGTGCTTTCTTGAGCAGTCAGCACCATCCTTCCTTATACATGTAGCCCTCCTGATATGGGTCTAACTATTCCTTGTCTGGTTTGCACAATCAGTTTTTAATGTATGGATGTTGGATAGTGCAGAAACAAGCAGCCTAGCTCCATACTCTCAATTACTAACAGAAATGAGTCCTGTTTTTGGAAATTTCAGTCACTGCAGTTTCATGTTTGGCCAATGTACTGAAGCCTGGAGGGCAGAGCATTAAGCCAATGAGGACTATTCTTGAGCTTTAAGACCCAATGGAAATGGCCTTTCTAGGTTTTGGACTTGCTTGAGACCAGTCACTCCTTCCTTCTTTCCTTCTTCTCCCTTTTGGAATGGAACTATCAATCCTGTGCCTGTCCCATCATTGCATTTTAGAAGTGTCTGGTTTCATAGTTCATACAACTAGAGAGGAATTTTGCCTTAGGATGGACTGCACCCAGAGTCTCACCTACACCTAATTTAGCTGATATTTATGTGATATTTTGGGCCTTGGACTTTAGGATTTCTACTAAGATGACATTTGGGGATTTTGTAATGGAATGGATGAGCTCTGCATACAAGAAGGACATGAATTTTGGAGGACAAGGGTGGAATGTAATGGACTGTGTTCCCTCAAAATTCATATATTGAAGCTCTAACCCCAACTATGATGGTATTTGGAGATGAGGTCTTGGGGAGGTAATTAGAATTAGAGTCATGAGGGAGGGGCTCTCATGGTGGATTAGTGTTCTTATAAGAAGAAACACCAGAAAACTTACTCTGCTTTGTGAGAGCACGGTGAGAGGGTAGTCATTTGCAAACAGGAAGAGGGCTCTCACCAGAACCTGCTTTGTGCTGGTGTCCTAGTCTCAAAGCCTCCAGGTTCCAGAACTGTGAGGTTTAAATTTCTGTTATTAAAGCTACCTAATCTATGGTATTGTATTATAGAAGCTCAAGCAGAATGAAATACTTACCTTAAATGATGAAATTCTTTCTTGGCTATAATTGCATCTGATATTCCTCAGACCAAACAAAGGATGGAGCCTGGCATATAATATTTGCTTCATTTGTGGAATTGAACTGTGGGGCAAGCCTGTTCATTTCAAGTAGCACAAGCTTTTTAATGGCCTGTGTACTTATATCATGGCAAAGCAACTAACTGGGAAATTATTGTTTTTGAGGGAAAGGGCAGAAAGAGAAGCCAGTGGGTTGGTTTTACCTGTAAAATACCCTTTCCTATGAAAGGTGAGAATGGAGGTGGGAACATGAGCAAAGAGATGAAGCCCCTGGTTGCAGAAAACAGGTCTGTGTCAACGTGACAAGGGATAATGGAGGATGAACTAGATACCCACGTTGCAGAGGTCTGATCTCAACCAATTCTAATCCCAGGGGTGATGTGTTAGGGCACAGTCCTGCCAGCTGCCCTTTACTTCTTCACCTGCTACCCCAGCCTATGAAGTTATTTCCCACATTTATTTTGCTTTCCCCTCACTCTGAAAGACACTGTATTGCCTGAGGGCAGCAACCTGGAGAATTGCTGGCCAACCTTGTCTGTGATACCAGGGATGTCAGGCTGGGCTTAGCTGGCAAAACCAGGCCTCCCACAGTAGCCCTGCATTGTGAGAAAGAAAGGAGCTGGCAGTGAAAGAGAGGGGCATGGGGTGACCATAAGGAAAGCAAATGCTCTAGGGGATACATAGTCTCCTTGGATATCTCCGAGGAATAAACCACTGGAGCAGAGTGTTCTTTAGGGTCTGTGTCTTAGTGAAACATGTTGAGATGACAGGCTAGCTTGCACTGCCCATAAAAACGAGAATTGGTGTTCTCACATCAGTCCATATCCCAGAGACACAAAGCAGTAGTGACTGTCGGTATCCCAGGTAATTAAGGCAGCTTCATTTCTACCCTGCCCCACACTGAGCCAAAATGAAAGGAGAGGGGAGAAACTGCAAAGGAAATCCTCTTCTTCGTGGGGAAAAAGCTTCTGAAACCTGTTCTGGGGGTTGCAAGGAGGAGAGAATTTTGTCATAACGGGTGTTGTGAGTCACCAGCCCATAGCCCAGAGTCATATAACTGCATGTAATGTTCCTTGGATTTTAGCATCAGTGAATTTTCTCTAGTTTTTCCATAGGTCCTAAGAGGTGAGGTGGGCTCTGCCTGTCTCATCTGATTGAGTTCTGCCATTATGACCAGGCAACGCTAGTTAGGTCAAGTTTAATAATGCTTACAAAACATGATCCTGGGGCTTTATCAGGAATTTCCAATAAAAGAAAAACAGATATATGTGAAGGAAGGTGGCATGGTAGTGGAAAGAGTCCATCTATCCTGTACTCTAAATCCAAATTCATTATTTAATGCAATGTGCAATATCTTCTGGAAGATATTCAACCCCTACAAGCCACAGCCTCCTTATCTGTAAAATGGGGCAGCAACTCCTGCCACACATTATTTCTGTACAAGTTAAATCACTCTAGAGTGAGGACATTCCTTTTGCCTATCATAATATTGGGTCATGCATTGAGCTAGAAAAATAACCCATTTATTTTGGGCAGTAATATTCAGATGCACAATATAATAAACACTTTCAAGTAGGATTTGGCAGTCAGTGTTTTTAGTGACATTTAAAAAAAACTCACGAAAGAAAGGGATTTTAGGCAAAAACCAGGATTAGTGAAATATCAGGTCCTTCTTACATGCATCTGATGAGTATGGCTCTTTTTTTTAAAGATTTTATTTATTTATTTATTCATAGAGACAGAGAGAGAGAGAGAGAGAGAGAGAGGCAGAGACACAGGCAGAGGGAGAAGCAGGCTCCATGCAGGGAGACCAACGTGGGACTCGATCCTGGGTCTCCAGGATCATACCCCCGGCTGCAAGCGGTGCTAAACCACTGAGCCACTAGGGTTGCCCAGTATGGCTCTTTTTGAGGCATTTTTAAAAGCATCATTTCCACCCAAACACTGCAAACTAGTAGCGGCTGAATTCAGAATCATAACTTCATTTTTTAAAATTGAGATATCATATAAGGAGGGTCACTATTTCTTTCAAATCAGAAAATACCTTTTTGGTATGTTAATGTACTAAACATCCCCTCCTCCCCACTCTCTCAATGAAACAGAATGACCATGCACAGAAGAGTCCATGATAAAGAAGCAGCCATGTCAGTGGAAACATCCTCATTGGAGTCAGGAAGTTCCATGATCAAACACTGGCTTCATCAGCTGCATGACTTTGGAAAGATTGCTCTTTCTGTGCTCTCAACTGTAAAATGAGGATAATAATGGCTCACAGGCCTATTGTGTTACATGATATAACAGATTAAAAATAGTTATTTTTAATAATAAATATGTTGGCATAATGCCTGGCATATAATGAGCACCCAAAGGTGATCTCACTTCACTAGTATAATTAGTGATATTGTTCTTTTTTTTTAAGATTTTATTTATTTATTTGAGAGAGAGAGGGAGAGAAAGGCAGAGACACAGGCAGAGGGAGAAGTAGGCTCCATGCAGGGACCCCAAAGTGGGACTCCATCCTGGGACTCCAGGATCACGGCCTGTACTGAAGGCGGTGCTAAACCCCTGAGCCACCCAGGCTGCTAGACATTGTTCTAAATATATTTGTGTGTGCCAAATTCAGATCCCAGTGGAGGAGATGAGCAGTCATCCCATTTACACATCCCTGGTCACAATTGCTTTTGTATTTACAGTTTCACTTTGCTGATTTATGCTCAGCGTGTGATGCTCTCTGACCCTGTCTGCTTTTTCAGCCATCTGCTATGTGAACAGGGGTATTCCCTATAGACTTACTAAATTTTCTTTGTTCAGTCCCACAAAGCTGAGTAATAAATAGTAGTATGTTGTTGGTGATATTTGCTGGCAGCTGTTGGAGAAATAATAACCCATGCACTCATGACACTGAAACTACTGAGTTCTGTCTTGGGAATGTTTCCCAACTTTTACTTTCCCCCCTTTTATGCCAGAAAGGGAATTTTGTGAAATAATAGGTTATAGTAACAAATGTCAGCTTTGTCTTGTTTTTAGTTTCCTTAAGCACAATCTATTATTTGTTTAGAATAGTAGCATTAGAGTGATAATAATAATAGCAGTTTGTATTTGTTGAACCCCAGGCACTGTGTACCCATTTGAGACGTTTATACCACACAGTACTCTGGACAGTAGCTATATCATTCCTGTTTTGCCAATGAAGAAACTAAGGCTCAGATGTGCTAAGTAGCTTATTCTAGGCTGGCTACTCAGCAAGTAAATGACAGAATTTAAAGTCAAATCTAAGTTAGTTCAATGCCAAAGTCCTGTGAACTTTCTACTGCATTCTATGGACCTCTCATTTTGATTTGGTATTTCTTGTGTCCCACACAGGGTTAGATCTTTTTTAAGTGTATGTGGAATGAGTGAATGAATGCATGAATGAATGAATACATAAGTAGTTTAATTCAAACTCCTTTTGTAACTATGATGCATTGAGAAACACATTTTTTTTTTCTGGCCAAATTAACACATTTTTCTTCCACTTGGTCATGTATCCCCTTGGGACAAATGACTCTGATGAGCTGACCCACTTTTTATGTTTTCCAGCAGCTCTTGCCAGGTGGAGAATTAGCTGTGTGCATTTCCACTTAGAAATAAGTCTTACTAGGACAGACAAACCCTGAAAAGAAGAGAGAAGAACAGGTACTACTATGCTGCTTACTTCTCTCACAATGTTTACAAGAAATGAGAGATTTATAGAGGTGGGGAAACTGGAGAAACAGAGAACTAAAAGCAGGTGTGATAATGGGAAAAGGCCCTGTGCCTGAGAGCAGTGTGAAGCAGCGTTAACCGCCTGTGCCTGCCTGAGGACTTTCCCTAACTCAGGGACCTTGGATATTGGCCTTCTCAAGGTTGCTATTTGTCAAAAACAGGAAACTAAGGCATACTTGAGCATGAATGCAGCTATCAATATAAGGGCTTCCTACCAAGGGAATTCGGCTACCTGGAGAGAATAGAAAGTCTACATGCAAAATACTCCATGTACATGGAGTCAGGATTTCATAAAGAATAGTTCTTATTATTGATCATCCAGTCACATTTAAACTCATGTTTTCCTCCCATCTCTGCCACTGAGATTCTGTTACTCCCCACAGCCCCAGGTTCCCACCCCAGTAACTTGCCTGAGATCACAAGATTAGGATGCACAGCCTGTGCTGGAACTCATAGCTTCTACCTCTTTGGTGCTTTCCAATACTGATCAAATGTTGCATTGTGCAATTGCTTTACTAAGCAATTTATACAGGTAATTTCATTTTGTGGCCATGACAGCCCTATTTTTATATCAATTTTATGTATGAAAAAACTCAGACTCAGACAGGTAAGAACACACCCCAGTTCACATATTTGGTAAATTGTGCCTTGAGCCATGTACCCTTATGTACCTGAACCTTTAGCCTTTAGTCATCATTTACCATGTTCATGTTGTGCCATGCTATCCTGTGGTGATGAGATCCCTACACTTACCTCCAGAGCTCCAGGGCACCAGCTGCTGGTACCCTCAGGTCCACAGTACTCTGGCAGGGAGTGGCCTCTACAGGGATTTTCTGTCTATGCAGCAAGTCTGTCCTGTGAGGTCCTTTTGGTTTTCTACCTGGTTTCAGAAAGATCACTACAGGGGCCTCTGTATGCCAAGTCTCTCAGAAATTCACAGGCACTTCTTGACTCTCCCTTAATTAAGAGACAGCACCACAGGCTACTGAAACACAAGCCATCCATCTTTTTTTTTTTTTTTAATTTGTGTCTACATTTTTATTGCTAACATAGAGTTAACCTATGCATAGGTTTTTTTTAATATAAATTTATTTTTCATTGGTGTTTAATTTGCAAACATATATAATAACACCCAGTGCTCATCCCATCCCCCCCTCAGTGCCCGTCACCCAGTCACCCCCACCCCCCACCCCCCTCCTCTTCCCCCACCCCTAGTTTGTTTGCCAGAGTTAGGAGTCTCTCATGTTCTGTCTCCCTTTCTGATATTTCCCACTCATTTTTTCTCCTTTCCCCTTTATTCTCTGTCACTATTTTTTATATTCCCCAAATGAATGAGACCATATAATGTTTGTCCTTCTCCGATTGACTTATTTCACTCAGCACAATACCCTCCAGTTCCATCCACATCGAAGCAAATGGTGGGTATTTGTCATTTCTAATGGCTGAGGAATATTCCATTGTATACATAAACCACATCTTCTTTATCCATTCATCTTTCGATGGACACCGAGGCTCCTTCCACAGTTTGGCTGTTGTGGACATTGCTGCTAGAAACATCGGGGTGCAGGTGTCCCGGCGTTTCATTGCATCTGTATCTTTGGGGTAAATCCCCAGCAGTGCAATTGCTGGGTTGTAGGGCAGGTCTATTTTTAACTCTTGAAGGGATGCCTGGGTGGCTTAGCGGTTAAGGCATCTGCCTTCAGCTCAGGGCGTGATCCTGGAATCCTGGGGTCGAGTCCCACATCGGGCTCCCTGCATGGAGCCTGCTTCTCCCTCTGCCTCTGCCTCTCTCTCTCTCTCTCTCTCTGTGTGTGTGTGTGTGTCTCATGAATACATAAATAAATAAAATTTAAAAAAAAAAGAATTTTTTTTAAACTCTTTGAGGAACCTCCACACTTTTCAGAGTGGCTGCACCAGTTCACATTCCCACCAACAGTGCAGGAGGGTTCCCCTTTCTCCACAAGCCACCCATCTTTTAGAAAAAGGTCAACAGCTGAAGGGACAAGGTAATAAATCACAGCATTTAGGATTTGGTCGGAGAATGTTTGCCTTCCACATGGAAAGTCATGCTTTTCCAGGATGGGGGAAACATGGCTGATGGGTGATTTTATATTGAGGAACATGTGCTGGGTTTTATAAACAGAAACATGCAGCATATCTTGTTCTTGTTTTGACAATGAATTCTAGAACAAAATCTATCTTCTCTTCTTTGTCTGCTTGCATGCTGTTTAGCAGAGAACTGGGCACAGAGGAAACATTCTTAGTAATGGCTTTATCATTAATTAAAAACAGGTTTGCTTTAGATCATTCGTTGATAAAATATTAACTTACCGTCTGCTATGTAACTGATAGTAAACTGAAAATTATGCTAAAACAAAATACTTTTTGTTCTTGTAGAATGCAGCCTTGTTGGGAGACAGCCAGTAATTAAAGATCATATTTGAGTGTAAAACTGAAGAAAAGTCTGCCCAGGTGTTTGGCCTAGTCAGGAGTCAAGAAAAGCTTGGTCAAGAACATGGCCCTTCAGTTAATATCTGACTTAATTAAATGAAGAGAGAAAGTGGCCATTCCAGAAAGAGGAAGCAGCATGTGCAAAGGCCCTGTGGCAGGTAGGAATATACTGATTGGGAGAGACTTAAAGATGGCTTGTAGGTATAACAGAAAGAGGAATGTTGCCCAAGAGGCTGAAGACATGGGGGAGGAGGTGACAGACCAGACAGAATCTGGGTACCATATTCAGGAAGTTGTTTTTTTCTCTTCTCTTCTCTTCTCTTCTCTTCTCTTCTCTTCTCTTCTCTTCTCTTCTCTTCTCTTCTCTTCTCTTCTCTTCTCTTCTCTTCTCTCTCTTCTCTTCTCTCTCTTCTCTTCTCTTCTCTCTTCTCTTCTCTTCTCGTCTACTCTTTCTTTCTGCCTTCTCTTCTCTGCTCTTCTAAAATCTCTTCCTCTTCTCTTCCCTTCATTCTCGTTCTCTTCTTTCCCCCTCTTTCTCTTCATCTTCTCCTCTCTCTCTCTCTCTCCTCTCTCTCCTCTCCTCCTCTCCTCTCCCTCTCCTCTCCTCTCCTCTCCTCTCCTCTCTCTCCTCTCCTCTCTCTCCTCTCTCTTCTCTCTCTTCTCTTCTCTCTCTCTCTCCTCTCTCCTCTCCTCTCCCTCTCCCTCTCTCCTCTCCTCTCCTCTCCTCTTCTCTTCTCTCTCTTCTCTTCTCTCTCCTCTCCTCTCCCCTCTTTCTCTCTCTCTTCTCTTCTCTTCTCTTCTCTTCTCTTCTCTTCTCTTCTCTTCTCTTCTCTTCTCTTCTCTTCTCTTCTCTTCTCTTCTCCTCTCCTCCCTCCTCCCTCCTCTCCTCTCCTCTCCTCTCCTCTCCTCTCCTCTCCTCTCCTCTCTCTTCTCTTCTCTTCTTCTCCTCTTCTTCTCTTCTCTTCTCTTCTCTTCTCTTCTCTTCTCTTCTCTTTCTCTTCTCTCTCTTCTCTTCCCTTTTCTCCTCTTCTCTTCTCCTCTTCTTTCTCTTCGCTTCCTTTGTTTCTTCATTTATCCATTCAAGGGTTTACAGTATAGCATTGGCATTATCACATGTGTTTGTTTGCTTATTTTAAGTGCTACTCTAGCTGTAGTTTGAAAAACTGATTACAAATGGTCAGGGAGAATTCAAGGAAACCAACTTAAAGAGAACTGCAGCAGTCTAGAATGAAAGAAAGGTGGCTTGGACCAGGTGGTGGTGGTAGCAGAGATTTGCAAAATGTTTAGGAGATAAAACCACATTACTTGTGCAAATAGGTCTTTGGCCTCAGCAGAACTGCCCTTGACCTTCTGAGCAGTTCTAAACCAGGGAAAGTGTCTGCTCACTCAATTCTGGCACCCAGGTAAGTCATCAAGCTCAGCCCCAATTCCTGTCTTCTGCATAGTTGGTAGTGAGGTGTTCCATCAGATAGATTCCTCATTGGAACAAAACTTTTCTTTTATTTCTAGGAAGTCAAGTTCCCTTCTTCTGAAGTCCTTCTCTTCTCCTCATTTTCTAAGGCCCTACTCAGGATCTTTCCTTCCAGGAATGTTCTGGAACCATCACAGCCCTAGATGCTGGCTTTTACTTCTAAACTATCTGAAAGCTTTAGGTTTTACTTATCTGCACCCCACTTGATCCCCAGTGAGTTAGAACAGGTTGGGTCCAGAGTGCAGCTTCCTGTCTGGGCCTCAGTTTCCTACTTTGTCAAATGAAGAAGGAGCCCCAGATGTTCTCCAGTGCTCCTTCTAGCTCTATAGCTGGCAATTCTTGTGACCCATGTGCATTTTGAAGACTCTTGTATCCTTGCCTCCTAATATTCAGTGTAGCTGTAGCCCCTTGTTCATCAGGCATGCATTTACACTCTTTTGCACACTTCACAGTGGGTGCACAATGATAATTTGCTGATTTAATTTGATTTGATTTAACTTGAACATTGTCTTCAAAGCCAAGATCAGAACAGGCAGACTGAGTTAAGCTCTCCAGTCTTGACTTGTGTTCTGGCCTGTCAGTCACTGTGGTCAGGATATGGTGTGAATGGTGTTAGCATGAAGAAAAGAGGTGAGGGCAGCCCAGGTGGCTCAGTGTCTTAGCGCCACCCTCAGCCCAGGGCCTGATCCTGGAGACCCTGGATTGAGTTCCGCATAGGGCTCCCTGCAAGAAGCCTGCTCCTCCCTCTGCCTGCGTCTCTGCCTCTGTGTGTGCATGTGTGTGTGTGTGTGTGTGTGTGTGTGTGTGTGTGATGAATAAATGAATAAAATCTTAAAAAAAAAAGAGGTGAATGGCAAGGCATGATGGGCAACTCTTAGCTTCAGACACATGTTGTTTGGGATCTGGCATTTTTTCTAAGAAATCATATTATCTGGGTTAACATTCTAACAGCTGAGGAGTAGCTTTTTTTCTTTTATTTTGGGGTCATGAAGCCAATATTGTGATACATGCATATACTCTGTTAACTGTTTGTACTTATTATAAAAATGATGCCAGAAATTATGGGATGGACCAATTCAACTTTGTAGTTGCTGAAGGAATGCCTTTCCTGGTTGAAGACAGTCTATGCTTTAGCTGCTGTAGGAATACTGATGCTCTCCAAATGTTAAAGAAATATCAGCATGAGAAAAAACAAAAACAAAAACAAAAAACACAAAGCATGAGCCATAAATCTGAGAAGACTTGGAAGTAGAACGTTGACATAAAATTCTTTGGACATTTTGTTTCTGGGAAGTTGCAAAATACATATTCTTCCCATATTCCCATATTCTTATTCCTAAATAAAACTAAAAATTCTGAATGCTCTGCAGAAGACAAACATAGACTGTGGAAAGTGGAGAAAAGGTAGACTGGCTAGGCAATTCAGGCCTGATTTAATTTGCTGATTTAAATCATTATAGAAGATTCACTGGATTTTCTTTTTACATCATATATCCTCGACTTGTGGAAATCTCAATGGGCAGACTTATGTCCTAGAGCATTAATAACCACATTAAATGTTAATGATATAAATATACCAGTAAAAAAATAGATATTAGAAGAGTGGATGGTAAAACATGACTCATCTATATCTTGTCTACAAGAAACTCAATTCAAATATGACAGGCAGGCTGATAGTGAAAGGATGATAAAAAGATATATCACAAAAATATTAATCAAAGAAAAATATGAATGGCTATCTTAGTATCAGATAAAGTACACTTCAGAGCAAGGAAAATTACCAGGGACAGAGAAGGACATTATATAATGATAAAATAATCATTCCACCAAGATGACCTAGCAATCTCTCATGTGTAGCAGCCAAGCAACACAGTTACAAAATGCATAAAGCAAGAACCAAAAGAACGAAAAGGAGACATAAATAAATTGCAATTATAGAGATATTAATATCCTTCTGTTGTCAACTGATACAACTAAACAGAAAAACAAAAATACAAAAAAATGCAACTACATGACCAACCAAGAAGATCTAATAAATGTTTAAGAATGGAAAAACATTTTTCTTCAACTGTACATGGATATACACTAAAATAGACAATATCTAGAGCCATAAAATATATTTCAACATTTTTTTAAATTGAATTTATATGAAGTGTGTTCTCTGACCACACTGGAAATCAGTAACAGAAATAATAGGATAGTTTTGAAACATATAGAAACTAACAACACACTTCTAAATAATCAGTAGGCAAAGTCTCACAGAGATTTTTAAAACACACACACACACTAAACTGAAAGAAAATGAAAATACAACATGTAGAAATTTGTAAGGCACAGCTAAAGCAATGATGATGGAAATCTTTAGCATTAAATGCATATGTTAGAAATTAGGAAATGTCACAAATCAATAATTTTCTCTAACATCAAAAACCTAGAAAACGAACAGTATGCATCCAAAGCAAGCAGAAGGAAGGAAGCAATAAAAAAGGAAGAAATTAATAAAATAAAAAAGGAGGAAAAAATGAGTGGGAAATATCAGAAAGGGAGACAGAAAATGAAAGACTCCTAACTCCGGGAAACAAACTAGGGTGGTGGAAGGGGAGGTGGGCGGGGGTGGGGGTGACAGGGTGATGGGCACTGAGGTGGGCACTTGATGAGATGAGCACTGGGTGTTATTCTATATGTTGACAAATTGAACACCAATAAAAAATAAATTTATAAAAATAATAAAATAATGAAACAATTCATTTTTTGGAAATATTTTTCAAAATGACAAATATATTCTAAGACTGAGTAACAAAAAAAGTGAGAAGATACAAACTTGAATGAAACAATATATTGTTACAGTTCTTTCAGATATCAAAGGGATAATGAAAGAATGTTACAAACAATTCTACACACATAAATGTACAAATTAGAGAATTCTCAAAATAATACAAACTACCACAACTCACTGTGTATGAAATGGCTAATGTGAATAGCTTTAAAATATCAAGGATATTTGATTCCTAATCTAAAAACTCCACTCAAAATTTCCAACTTCAAATAACATTATTGAGGAAGTCTTACAAACCATTTACAGAAATCTTAACTCTAATTCTAAATGATTTTTCACAGATTATGGAAGAAGAGGAAACACTACTCAATTCACTTTATGTAATTAGCAATTACCCTGATTGTAAAACCAGACAAAGACAGCTTAAAAACAAAACAAAATTATAGACCAATACCTCACATGAGTATAAATGCAAACATCCTTAAGAAATTTTAAAAGATAGAATTTAGTGATACGTAAAAAGAATTATATGCCATGACAAAGTGTTGTTTGTTCCAAGGATAGAAGGCTGGCTCAAAATTTGAAAATCAATGTAATCCATCATATTGAGAAGCTAAAGAGTAAAAATCACATGATCATATCAGTAATGCACAAAAATAATTTGATAAAATTCAACATCCATTCATGATTAAAAGAAATAAACTTCTCAATAAACTAGTAACAGATGAGAACTTCATCAAATTGGTAAGAACATCTACAAAAATTCCACAGTTGAGATTATTCTCACTTTTGAAAGATTGAATGCTTTCCCCTTAAGATTGGGAAAAAGGCAAATTGTCTGCTCCCACTACTGTCCCACCACTCTTGTTCAGATAGGTCCTGGATGTTCTAGATAGTGTGATAAGACAAGAAAAGGAAATTAAAATGCGTACAGATTGGAGAGAAAGAAAGAAAGAAAGAAAGAGAAAGAAAAGAAAAGAAAAGAAGAAGAAAGAAAGAAAGAAAGAAAGAAAGAAGAAAGAAAGAAAGAAAAAAAGAAAGAAAAAATTGTCCCTATATACGCATGACATAATTGCTTATGTAGAAAATCACAAGGAGTCTACAAATAGACACCAGGAAGTGAGTTCAGTAAAATTGTAGAAATCAAAATAAATATACAAAACAAAAGTGTATTTCTACATATTGCAATGAACACATGAACACCAAATTAACAATACAACCATTTAAACCTGTAAATCTAACAAAGCAATGAATTACTTAGTTGTACATTTAATGAACTATGTATCTAGCTTATATGCTGAAAGCTACAAAACATTGATGAAAGAAATCAAAGATCTAAATAATATCAAAGACATAATTTATGAATTAGAAGACTCAATATGGTAAGGATGCTAATTCTCCCCAAATTTATGTATAGGTTTATCCTAGGTCTTATCAAAATCCCGGCAAGATATTTTTGTAGCTATTGATAAGATTATTCAAAAATGTACATGGGAAGTCAGTGGAACCTGAATAGTTAAAGTGATTATCAAAAAAAAAGTAGAATAATCAGCCTGTCTAATTTCAGGATGAATTATATAGCTGCAGTAAAGACTGTGTAGTCTTGGAGGAGGAATAGACACACATGTGGAGCAGAATAGAGAACCCAGTAAATACTCATACAAATATATCCAACTGATTTTTGACAAAAGTTCAGCAGCAATTCAATGGAGGAGAGATAGCCTTTTCAACAAACACTGTTGGAACAAGTAGACATTCATAGGCAAAAAAAAGCAAAACAAAAACAAAATGACCCCCAAAGTCTCCATCGAAGTATTACGTCTTATACAAAAATTAACTTGAAATAGATCATGGGCATACATATGAAGTTTAAAACCATAAAACTTTAGGGAAATCACAGGGGAAAACATTCAGGAATTAGGGATAGTTAAAGAGTTCCTAGGCTTGACATCAAATTCTAAAAAAATTGATGAATTTGTCTTAATCAAGATTAAAAACTTTTTCTTTGTGAAAATCCTGTTAAGAGATATGAATGTATGGGATACCTGGGTGGTTCAGAGGTTGAGCGTCTGCCTTTTCCTCAGGGCATGATTCCGGGAGTCCGAGGATTGAGTCCCATGCTCCTGCATGGAGCCTGCTTCTCCCTTGCTATGTCTCTGCCTCTCTCTGTGTGTCTCTCATGAATAAATAAATAAATAAAATCTTTAAAAAAAGAGAGAGAGTGAGGAATGTAAAATGGGACAAGCACCCACTCTAGAAAGTGGTTTGTCATTTTCTTAAAATACTAAACATGCAACTATCATAAGACTCAGAAATTGCACTCCTAGGCATTTATTCCAGAGAAATGAACACTGGTGTTCACACAAACACTTATAAATAGACATTTATTTGTATTTGAATGGAACAAAGTATAGTATGTCCAGATCATGAAATACTACATAGAAATAAAAGAAATAGTAATGATCAATGCATCAGCTTGAATGAATCTTTTTTCCCCCCCCCACAGGTCTGAAATTTACTTTACTTTATTTTTTTTATAATAATAAATTTATTTTTTATTGGTGTTCAATTTGCCAACATACAGAATAACACCCAGTGCTCATCCCGTCAAGTGCCCCCCCTCAGTGCCCGTCACCCATTCACCCCCACCCCCCGCCCTCCTCCCTTTCCATCACCCCTAGTTCGTTTCCCAGAGTTAGGAGTCTTTCATGTTCTGTCTCCCTTTCTGATATTTCCTACCCATTTCTTCTCCCTTCCCTTCTATTCCCTTTCACTATTATTTATATTCCCCAAATGAATGAGAACATATAATGTTTGTTTCTCTGATTGACTTATTTCACTCAGTGAATCTACAGAAAATCATGTTGAATGAAATATCCAAACCTGAAAATGTTACACACCATATAATTCCATCAGTATAACATCCTTAAAATTAAGAATAAACTAGTAATGCCAATAGTTAAAGAGAGAGGGGGATAGGAGACAGGTGGGTAAGGTGTGGCTATAAAAGGGCAATCTGAAGGAGTCTTGTAGTGATGGAAATGTTCTGTATCTTGACTGCATCAATATTAATGTCTGGTTGTGATATTGTGTTACAGTTTTTAAAGTAATTACATCACTTGGGGAAACTGTGCAAAGGATATGCTGAACCTCTATTATTGGTGACAACTGCATGCCAATATACAATTACATATGAAAAATTTCTAATTAAAATATTCTCTGCACATTAGTTTGAGAGTAAAATTGAATTTTGGAGATTGATTTCCTTACACTTTATTTAAACTTTAATTTCTTCTGGGAACCACATAATAGAAGAGATTTTGTATTCAAACTTCGGACATCTATCAATATGTTGTTGACATTTTATGATCGAAGTATCTCTAGGTTTTTAATATCATTGTAAAATTTAGATGAACTATATTGGGCAGTATGGCTGGACACAATTTGGAAGGGGGAAATGGAAAAACAAATTCATTTTCAACCTTGAGTCCAGAGTGGCCTTGAAGTCAATTTCTATTTTTGAGTGTTCTGGAGGCAAAGTTCATACTGCCTGCCAGTGTCCACAAAAGAAAAGGGTTCTTATATATTAGAATCAGGACTGCCTTGAAAACCACATGACTAGCCAATGGTAGGATTAATGGTTATGCCTGCTATGCTAAAAAGACAAAAAATCTGGCAATTGGTGGGGATAGGGGGTGGTGTATGATGTAAAAGCAGCACCTATTGGAGGAAGAGGATTCTCTGATTGCAAGTTTGAGAGAAGGAGCTGAGTATACTTGACTTAATCCTTTCCTTTTCCCCTTTTGGGTCTTCCTGTAGAAATCTTATTCTCTGTTCCTCCACAGCGTGGATTCTATGGGGGCAGCCTGTAGTAGAGGCACATGGCAGAGGGTATGCTAGTAAGCACACCTGGCTAGCACCTCAACCACATTCTACTTTTCCTTCTATGACTATCTTCCAGTTCTTAATCTGGGTGTGGATAAAAAGAATTCTATGGGCAGCCCGGGTGGCTCAGTGGTTTAGCACTGCCTTCAGCCCAGGGCCTGATGCTGGAGACCTGGAATCGAGTTCCACATCAGGCTCCCTGCATGGAGCCTGTTTCTCCCTCTGCCTGTGTCTCTCTGTGTCTGTCATGAATAACTAAATAAGAAAGGTCTTTAAAAAAAAGAGTTCTAGGGCAGCCCCGGTGGCCCAGCAGTTTAGCGCCACCTTCAGCCTGGGGTGTGATCCTGGAGACCCGGGATTGAGTCCCATGTCAGGCTCCCTGAATAGAGCCTGCTTCCCCCTCTGCCTGTTTCTCTGCCTCTCTCTGTCTCTCTGTGTCTGTCATGAATAAATAAATAAAATCTTTAAAAAAAAAAAAAAGAGTTCTACGTATTGAGTTCCTGGAAATCTCAGCTGCTGCTAGCCAACAAAATTACTGAGCAACAACTCTGTGTTGATCATTTGTAAAAGGTGATGAGATTCATTTCTGTATGTAGGACTCCAAGCACCAGAGAGTCTCTGGATGAAAATTTTTGTAAGACAAAATGGTGAACCCCTATTGTTCTTTTTTTTTAAGATTTTATCTGTCTATTTGAGAAAAAAAGAGAGAGAGGGAGAGAAAAGGGGAGAGAGAGTCTCCAAGCAGGGGGAGGAGAAGAGGGGAAAGGAGAGGGACAAGCAGACTCTGCACTGAGTGCGGAGTTCCAGGTATGGCTCAGTGTGGAGTTCAACCCCATGACCCTGAAATCATGACCTGAGCTAAAACTAAGTCAGATGCTCAACAGAATGAGCCACCAGGTGCCCCTGGGCTCCTATATTTTCTCTACACATACTTAACTTGTCTCTGTAGTAATTTGCTTGCAAAAATGATCACAGCAGTTTCCTTTCCCTTATCTACCCTGGGGTAGTCTCTCTCATAACGACTTTGGCCTCAGCCATAAAACTCACTTCACTGATGGGTCATTAGGTCACAAACAGAAATTTGAAAAGAGTGCTCAGTGGGCCTGGATTTTTCTTGATACTTTTGGGAACCTGTATCCACTACCATATGGGCTTGGGCCTGCCTAATGGATGATGAGAGACACATGGAGGAGCCATTCCCATTGTTTTAAGTGACCTACATATGAATGAGACCATCCTAGACTACCCCGTGCCAGCCTAGCCAGCTCAGACCAGAAAAGCCACCCAGCTAACCACAGAATCATGAGTAATAATAAGTGAGCATTTGTTCTTTTAAATTACTATGTTATGCCATAAAAGGTAACCAATATCATTTTACATATGTATTTGTTCAAGGTATTATCGTTTATTGGAATCAGTTTGTGATTTTGCTCCAACATATCAGAAACCTTTAGAAATAACATTGATCTTCCATCCCAAAGGCAAAAAATAAGGGGTTTATATAAACTCTAATTGTTTTGTAGCCAACTATTATGGGGTTTTCATGTCAGTGGGGTTCTTCCATTCCCAATTGTAAAATCACCTCCAATAGAAAATGGGGATTTCTCACTCACACTTTCAAGTAAACTCTCTTCTTTCACAGTTATTAATAGCTAG
Source organism: Canis lupus dingo (assembly GCF_003254725.2). Lineage (NCBI taxonomy): Eukaryota > Metazoa > Chordata > Mammalia > Carnivora > Canidae > Canis > Canis lupus. Next base: position 22,481,637 of record NC_064261.1, on the reverse strand, counting down.
AACTGTCCCACTGAAAGTGATGAGATGCTTGCCCTCACCATGGTAATTCTGTTTCTATTGATTTTGTTATAGAGAGATTTTGGTCACAGCTCATGTTGTCCATAAAGCCTTTATGTCATCATTAATGCTGTAGCATCTTAGGACTCAACTTTATTTAGTTCTGTTTTATGTACTGAGTGAAGATATGGGCTGCCTGAGTCTCCTGAGGCAGTGCAGGGAATTAGGTTATTTCGTATCCCTTCATTGATTCTCCTTTCCTCCTACTTCTCTGAGACCAGCATCCACACCACATCTACCCTTCACCCCACTCTCTTTCTTATTCCTTTCATCTGTTATCTATCTTTTATGTATTTGTATTGCTGAACTTCTCCACTTAATTGTGAGTCTCTTGGGGACAGGTACTGTGTGGTGTTCACCTCTATCCTCCTTTTAGTGCAGGGTAAAAATTAAGTGATTTGAGGGTTGAGTTCAATTCAGTTTATTCATTTAATAGATGTATATTGAATTTCTACTGTATAATAAACACTGGGTACGTGCTCTGGATAGAATAGTGAATAAGATAGATATGGTACAATATCCTTGCACAAATAGATGTCTAATTATAAAGTGTAATGGTTTTCTTGATGAGAAAGTATGAAGAAAATAAAAAGGAGACCTGATTTATGTTGAAAGGTTGGAATAAACCTTTATGAAGAAGTGCATTTCAGATGATAATGAAAGCACATGGCAGTCTAGAAATGGTGTTCCCTGGAATAATGCAACCAAGTCACCTTGAGACATAACATGAAAGATTTTTCAGGAAGAAGGAACAATATATTCAATCATCCAGAGATAGGAAATTTCTAGGTTTGAAAGAAAATTGTGCATTGGGAGCATAGTAAAGTTCACCTCCTTCCAATAACTGTTTATTTCAAGCACCTGATGTTATATAAAGCAAGATTCTAGGCAAGGTTTCTTAAAGAGATGAACTATTGGATATGTGTGCTTGTAGCATAAAGAACAGCTCAGGGATGGAGATGGGGATGAGTAATATGTGGCCTATAAATGATAATTGAAGTGGGGTGGGTGGAGATAGAATCCATAACTGTGACATAAGAATGCCTTCAGAAGGGACAGAACCTTCAGGAGAACCAAAACATGCAAGGATTGACAGAAAGAGAGGGACTCAAGGGGAAGGTGGAAAGTGGTAGAAGAATGATGAAAAGAGTTTGGGAAAGAGTGCATGCAGACGGGGGAAGAAGCCAAATATTCTGGGCCAGTGGGACTCTCCCTGCAGAGTGGCCTCTTCTGCCTTCACAACACATGGAATGTGGCCCATCCACCACCTCTCATCTTGCAGTTACCTGCTTCAAGATCTGTTTTTTCAGGGCCCATGATTGGACCTGTATCTGTTTACTTCTGTTCCCAGACAAGGGCCTTCAGAATGCTAAGCATGCTTCAATTTCTGGCTAAGGAGTCACTCACTCCCATGGGCTGTCCTTGACTCCGATCAATTTCCTCTATCCCACTCATTGCCAGCTTGGATTCAAATGCCTCTGCTGCACTCTCCAAATGTATCCGGTATATCTCTGCTGCTGTCCCAAGTTTCATGTCTGTCTTATTGTGGATATCCCCTAAAAGACTTTGGATCAAAGCTTTAAGTACAAACAGTTTATTTGGGAAGTGTGAGGATTCTAGGAATGATAAGCATCCAATAAAAATGGATAGATGCATTTTTAAGTCAGAAAACACTGAACGATTGGGACTTACTCCCACAGGGTGATTGTGAGCTAATGTAATATACTCAGTTTTCACCCAAAGGAGGGAGTTGGAAGTATTTATGCACTTGACAACTAACATTCATTGAATGAGGGCTGTGTGTGTGTGTGTGTGTGTGTGTGTGTGTGTAGCTTTTCTCACTGTGGGCAGAGACCTTATGCAATTCTGGAAAAGAATTCTAGACAAAGGGATGCCTGAATGGCTCAGTTAGTTAAGTGTCTGCCTTTGGCTCAGGTCACGAATCTGGAGTCCCAAGATTGAGCCCCATGTCTGGCTCCCTGTTTGGAAGGAAGTCTGCTTCTCCTTCTCCCTCTGTTCCTTCCCCTCCTAGTGCTCTCTCTTGTGCTTGCTCACTCTCTCTTTCAAAAAAAAATAAAAAAACCTTTTTTAAAAAAGAATACTTGACACAGAGATATACCTATAGATTGTTGAACTCACTAGAAGTTCAGAGGCATGTGGGTGGGTCACTAAGAACATCTGCTTCAATTTATTAACACACACAGAATCCATCTATATCTATCATCATGTATCTATCTATCTACCTATCTATCTGTCTTTTGTCCATATATCTATCTAATCTACCTATCTGTTTATGGGTCTGCTTTTCTTAGACTTAGCCCAATGCCTGGCACAAAGAAAGAACACAATAAGTACATAATGAACAAATGAATGAATCTATGGGTAAAATAAGGCAAGGGTATCTGATGATTAATTTCATTTATTTTTCTCTCTGACAGATTATGAGCATTTGTAGGGCTTTTAGGAGAACAGAGTATGGCAATAAATTTGCTCCAAGTAATTTTCCCCATTTGGATTAAGAAAAGAAGAAGCATTTATCAAACTCATCTTTCTTGATTGATGTGGATATTAAAATATTGCCTTTAAAATGTTTATCATAGTAATATATTTAAAGAGTCAAATTGTTCTATAAAGTTTATTCAGAAAAGAGTAGCCCCTCCCCATATCCTTTCCCAATTTCCCTTTCTCCAGAGGTAACTGATTTATGTTCTTTTAACTGTTTTCTCTTTCTATTTTGCATCAGTATTTCCATGTCTTTAGATAAAATACTTTTATTTATGCTTCAGTTTCTCAATTTCAGGCATTATGCATTGAATTTTTCTTACATTAGATTAAACTTACCTCTTTCACCACCACCCTTCCAACCCTACTCTCTAGAGTTCATACTATAATAATTATGCAAGTGCTGTTGCCAGCTAAGCCATGATAATACACATGATTGCTTTTTCTTTCCAGCACTATTTTCTAACTTTCCTTGGAATATATATTTCCTTTATGTCTCCATTTTCTATCCATTTATCATAAATTTGGCCTCAAACTCTCTTGAACTATTAAGACAATTCAGCTATTTATCAATCTCCTCTTCATGAAACCTCCCCAGAGCCCTTTGGTATACCTCAGTCTATGTCAGCTGCCCTCCAGCCTGGTACACAGCTGCTGTTTCTGTAGTCTTTTGTCCCCATGACACATGGGATTTCCTTTCTATCCTGGTGTCTTCTACTCTTTTCTGCATCCATATGTTCCTCTTTCTCAGTTTACTCCCTCATTATGTGGAGCATCTTCCAGTAGCTCCCAGAGAGACAGGGCTTCACAATCAATTTTTGAACTGGTGCCTATGGAAAAATTATTTTGTTTACCCCACTTTTCTGAGTTTTAGTTTGCTAAGTGTAGACTTGCTTTAGAATTTAAAATGCATTGATTGATTGATTGTCTTCTATCTTCTAGGGAAGATTTTGAGAAACCAGAATACATTATATTTCCTGATTCTCTGTATTTAACCTTGTTTTTTAATTCTGCCCAGAATCTTACAGAATCTTTTCTTCAGCATCTGTGTTCTGAATTTCATTATTATGTGCTTTCTGAGTGTTTGATTTTATCCACTCTGTGGGCCTTTTCAAATTGAGCATTTGGGGGGGCAGAGCAAGATGGCAGAAGACTAGGGTCCCCAAGTCACCTGTCCCCACAAACTTACCTAGATAACTTTCAAATCATTCTGAAAACTTATGAATTCGACCTGAGATTTAAAGAGAGAACAGCTGGAACGCTACAAAGAGAAGAGTTTCCACTTCTAACAAGGTAGGAAGATAGAAAAATAAATAAGTAAAAAGAATCCAGTGAGGGAGGAGCCCCTGCGAGGAGCCAGGCTAAAACCAGGTGGCGAAAGCCTCGGGGACAGGAAAGCCCAGTCCTGGAGAAGCAGGAACCTTAAAAATTCACACCAGATTCTTACCAAAGGGAAAGGCACTCGCAGGGAACTCGGGCAGGATCCCAGGAGAGGCAGTGGAGCCTCCAGGTTCCTGGGGCACTCACAGGGGAAATGTGCCCATGGGAGAGCCGCCACAGACAATGGACAAGCTCCACAAAGGGCTGGAGCATGAGCCCGGTGGGGCCTCAGGAGAAGCTCCGGCAGCGGCTCTGGGCAGAAGAGGCTGTGTGGCCCAAGGATAATGATTCCAGTGGCGTAGGCCCTGGATCTCAGGGCACCGGGGGACACAGCCCAGGATCCTGCGCTCCCCCCAGGACACATGGAGGCTGGGAGGACCCAGGACAGCAAGGACACTCCTGCCATCAGGCGCTCCTGAGCTGTGCAAGTCAGCCCCCTGCCACCCCCAGGAGCATCTGCCAGTGCAGACTGGGAGCTGTGGTAGTTACTGTAGAAGCTGAGTGCAGAGCTTGAGAGCTGGCCGCCACCACTGTGGTTGTCCCTCCTGGTGTCACCCTGTGCCTGGGATGGAGCAGGCCCTCCAGGGAACAGAGGCCTCACAGAATAAACAGCTCCCATTGACCCATGCACCTGGCAAGCGGCAGGGCAGCTCCCGCAGGTGCATACAACTGAGAATCAGCATAGTAGGTCCCTCCCCCAGAAGACCAGCTGGAAGGACAGGGGAAGAGTGAGTCCTTGACCAAGCAGCGCTGGAAAGCTACAGGGGAATTGGAGGATTTACAGTATATTGAACCAGTGGATACCCTTCTGTGTTTGTTTTGTTTGTTTTTTCTTTTTTCCTTCCTTTATTTTTCTTTTAAGATTTTATTTATTCATGAGAGGCAGAGAGAGAGAGAGAGAGAGAGGCAGAGACACAGGCAGAAGGAGAAGCAGGATCCACACAGGAAGCCTGACATGGGACTCTGTCAGGGGACTCCAAGATCACGCCCCGAGCCAAACACAGACGCCCAACCACTGAGCCACCCAGGGCCCCTTTTTCTTCCTTTCTGCAGTACAACTCATTTTTAGCTACTCTGCACTGAGTAACATGACTATAAAGAACTCACCACAAAAGAAAGAATCAGAAACAGTGCCATCTCCCACAGAGTTACACAATTTGGATTACAATTGGATGTCAGAAAGCCAGTTCAGAAGCACAATTATAAAGCTACTGGTGACTCTGGAAAAGTGCATAAAGGAATCAAGAGACTTCATGACTGCAGAATTTAGATCTAATCAGGCTGAAATTAAAAATCCATTAAATGGGATGCAATCCAAACTGGAGGTCCTAATGATAAGAGTTAATGAGGTCGAAGAAAGAGTGAGTGACATAGAAGACAAGTTTATGGCAAGGAAGGAAGCTGAGGAAAAAAGAGAAAAACAATGAAAAGACCAAGAGTAAAGGTTAAGGGAAATAAATGACAGCCTCAGAAGGAAAAATCTACATTTAATTAGGGTTTGAGAGTTCACCGAAAGGGACAAAGGACCAGAAAGTATTTGAACAAATCATAGCTGAGAACTTCCCTAATTTGGGGAGGGAAACAGACATTCAGATACAGCAGATAGAGAGATCCCCCACTAAAATCAATAAAAATAGTTCAACACCTCGACATTTAATAGTGAAACTTGCAAATTCCAAAGATAAAGAGAAAATCCCTAAAGCAAGAGACAAGAGATCCCTAATTTATATGGGAAGAAATATTAGATTAACAGAAGACCTCCCAACAGAGGCCTGGCAGGCCAGAAAGGGCAGGCAGGATATATTCAGGGTCCTAAATGAGAAGAACATTCAGCCAAGAATACTTTATCCAGCAAGGCTCTCATTCAGAACAGAAGGAGAGATAAAGAGCTTCCAAAATAGGCAGAAACTGAAAGAATATGTGACCTCCAAACCAGCTTTGCAAGAAATATAAAAGGGGACTCTGTAAAAGAAAGAGGAAGTCCAAAGAAATAATCCACAAAAACAGGGACTGAATAGGTATTATGAAGACACTAAATTCATCAATATCTTTCAATAATAACTCTGAATGTGAATGGGCTTAATGACCCATTTAAAAGAGACAGATTTTCAGACTGGATAAAAAACCAAGACCCATCTATTTTCTGTCTACAAGAGACTCATTTTAGATGTAAGGACACCTACAGCCTGAAAATAAAAGGTTGGAGAACCATTTACATTTGGAATGGTCCTCAAAAGAAAGCAGGGATAGCAATCCTCATGTCAGATAAATTAAAGTTTGTCCCAAAGACTGTAATAAGAGATGAAGAGGGACCTATATCATACTTAAAGAATCTATCCAACAAGAGGACCTAACAATCATCAATATTTATGCCCCAAATGTGGGAGCTGCCAAGTATATCAATCAATTAATAACCAAAGTTAAGAAATACTGAGATAATAATACACTTATACTAGGAGACTTCAACACGGTGCTTTTTGCAAATGACAGATCTTCTAAGCACAACATCTCCAAAGAAACAAGAGCTTTAAATGAAACAGGGCCAGATGGATTTCACAGATATATACAGAACTTTGCATCTGATTGCAACTGAATACACATTTTTCTCAAGTGCACATGGAACTTTCTCCAGAATAGACAACGTCCTAGGTCACAAATCAGGTCTCAAACAATACCAAAAGATTGGGATTGTCTCCTGCATATTTTCAGAGCAGAATGCTTTGAAACTAGAACTCACAAGAAGAAATTTGGAAGATATTCAAACACGTGGAGGTTAAAAAGCATCCTGCTAAAAGATGAATGGGTCAACCAGGAAATTAGAGAACAATTAAAAGGATTCATGGAAACTAATGAAAATAAAGATACAACTGATCAAAATCTTTGGGATACAGCAAAATCAGTCCTGAGAGGGATATAATTCTCAATACAAGCATCCCTCAAAAAACTGGGAAAAACTCAAATACATAAGCTAACCTTGCATGTAAAGGAACTGGAGAAAGAATATCAAATAAAACCTACACCCAGCAGAAGAAGAGAGTTAATAAAGATTTGAGCAGAACTCAATGAAATAGAGGTCAGAAGAACTGTGTAACAGATCAACAAAACTAGGAGTTTGTTCTTTGAAAGAATTAATAAGATAGAGAAACTGCTAGCCAGCCTTATTAAAAACAAGAGAGAAAGACTGTAATTAATAAAATCTCAATGAAAAAGGAGAGATCACAACCAATACCAAGGAAATACAATTAATTAGGCAATTAATTAATTACCTATATGGTAATAAATTTGATCATATCAACAAAAGATAAAACAAGAACCATATGATCTTCTCAATAGATGCAGAGAAAGCATTGGACACAATACAGCATCCATTCCTGATCAAAACTCCTCAGAGTGTAGGGATAGAGGGAACATTCCTCAGCATCTTAAAAGCCATTTATGAAAAGCCCACAGCAAATATCATTCTCAATGGGGAAGCACTGGGACCCTTTCCCCTGAGAGGAACACGAGAGGGATGTCCACTCTCACCACTGCGATTCAACATAGTATCCACACACACACACCTCCCTTTCCACCACCCCTTGTTCATTTCCCAGAGTTAGGTGTCTCTCATGTTCTGTCACCCTCACTGATATTTCGCACTCATTTTCTTTCCTTTCCCCTTCATTCCCTTTCAATATTTTTCATATTCCCCAAATGAATGACACCATATAATGTTTGTCTTTCTCCAGTTTACTTACTTCACTCAGCATAATACCCAGCAGTTCCACCCACATTGAAGCAAATGGTGGGTATTTTTCGTTTCTAATGGCTGAGGAATATTCCATTGTATACATAGACCACATCTTCTTTATCCATTCATCTTTTGATGGACACGGAGGCTCCTTCCACAGTTTGGCTATTGTGGCCATTGCTCCTAGAAATATTGGGGTGCAGGTGTCCTGGCGTTTCATTGCATCTGTATCTTTGGGGTAAATCCCCCACAGTGCAATTGCTGGGTCGTAGGGCAGGTATATTTTTAACTCTTTGAGGAACCTCCACACAGTTTCCCAGAGTGGCTGCACCAGTTCACATTCCCACCAACAGTGTAAGAGGGTTCCCCTTTCTCCACATCCTCTCCAACATTTGTGGTTTCCTGCCTTGTTAATTTTCCCAATTCTCACTGGTGTGAGGTGGTATCTCATTGTGGTTTTGATTTGTATTTCCCTGATGGCAAGTGATGCAGAGCATTTTCTCATGTGCATGTTGGCCATGTCTATGTCTTCCTCTGTGAGATTTCTGTTCATGTCTTTTGCCCATTTCATGATTGGATTGTTTGCTTCTTTGCTGTTGAGTTTAATAAGTTCTTTATAGATCTTGGAAACTAGCCTTTATCTGATATGTCATTTGCAAATATCCTCTCCCATTCTGTAGGTTGTCTTTTAGCTTTGTTGACTGTTTCTTTTGCTGGACAGAAGCTTTTTATCTTGATGAAGGCCCAATAGTTCATTTTTGCTTTTGTTTCTCTTGCCTTCATGGATGTATCTTGCAAGAAGTTGCTGTGGCCAAGTTCAAAAAGGGTGTTGCCTGTGTTCTCCTCTAGGATTTTGATGGAATCTTGTCTCACATTTCGATCTTTCATCCATTTTGAGTTTAACTTTGTGTCTGGTGCAAGAGAGTGGTCTAGTTTCATTTTTCTGCATGTGGATGTCCAATTTTCCCAGCACCAATTATTGAAGAGACTGTCTTTTTCCCAGTGGATTGTCTTTCCTCCTTTGTAGAATATTAGTTGACCATAAAGTTGAGGGCCTAATTCTGGATCCTGCTTTATTTTTTAATCAATGTATTAGTTTTTCGCATCTGAAAATGTATTAAGCATGATTTGTATCATTGTCTACTTAATAATTCATCATGTTGGATATTTAGGTCACTTAAAAGTTGTCAATATTATAAATGATATTGCCAGGGACACCTGTGTACATCAACATTTGGCTACATCTATGATTTATTCCTAAGTATAGATTCCTGCAAGTGGAATTATTTTTTCAAAGATGAGAATTTGTAAAATTTTTATGCCTGCTTTTAAATTGAGTTTCAGAAAGATTGTACCAGTTTCTCCTGCACTGTAGAATACTATCAATATGCAACTATAAAGCACTTGCATCTTGGTGCTGGTAACAAGCTCCACCTCACTGGACAGCTGTAGACAGGAGAGTCTACATCAGAGTCAGGATATTTTCAATGCCTGGTCTGTTGCCAGAGCAGATTTTAAAGGGTTAATTTAAAGCATTTTTTGTTAAAAGATCTTGTGTTCCACATTCCATCATGTGTTTCTCCCCCTTCCTTGCCAAATAAACTAGCATATACAGCCTGTGCTTTGGGACAGAGGGACTCTGGAATAACCTCAGAAATAGACAAGGATCTTCTCTAAAAGGTCCTTCCCTCCTTCCATCCATCCACAAGCATAGGAATCACACTGAATACTGGGAATAAAGAAAACAAAAGTCCAGCCCTTACAAGCTCATACTCTATAAGGAAGGGCAGACACATCTAATTAGTTGCTTTACCATTTTCTACTATATGAGTAGATCATGAATTTTTATTGCCCTCTGTTAGTATAATCCTCTTTCACTGAATAACGGGGGCAGCAAATGAATGTTTTTTGAGGAGCTGAGCATCCAAGCTTGACACACTTATTTCACATCCTTATCCCAACCACAAATGAATGATATTATATTAGCATATCTATTCCATAGAGGGGAAACCAAAACTCAGAGTTTGTCTTTACCCACCAAAAAATCTCCTGATCTCTGCTCCTCTCTCTGTTGCATGTGGTGACCACCACAGCAGGGACATCCCATAAAGCTCAGTCAAAGCTACTTTTCCTCCAGATTAATTCATCTTCCTAAAATCAAATTATTAGCCATTCCTGGATTACATGTCCTAGAAATGTCAGGGCTGCACATGTGGGTACAGGGGCTGGTGTCTGTTTCCAAGGCAGTGGGCCTAGGGAGTAGGTTTCAGCTGGGTGAGGTGTATCCTATCTGTTTTTGGGACAGGAGTGTGAAAGTTACCCAAGGATCAAGTAGAGGCTTCAGAAGGTCTTGAATGTGCTTCCCCAATGCGCCCCAAGCTGCTGCACAGCTGAAAAGCCCACAAGGCTGTGTTGTAGAAGCTGAGAAGTGTTGTCAGAAGAGAGGCAGGGAATGAAGGAACTAGTTCAGGGGTCTCAACAAGCAGTCTCCGGACATTACCAGAGGACTACATTGAGGCAGTTGTATCAGCCACCATAACTCATAGCTTTCTCTTTGTCTTCCAACCTAGGTGTTGCAAAAGGGCAAAAAACCTGATCAGAGACCTGTGCTGTGGTTATGCTGCTTTCTTTGCTAAGAGTACTACTCAGAAGAATATGGGATTGAGGAACTAACTCAAATTACACTTTTTTTCCTCCACTTAATATTTGAGAGATATGAAGCTCAGCAAGATCAAGAAACGTGCCTGACTACCAAAATCCTGGTTAGTGGTATACTTAAGATATTTATCCTACACATTACATAATTTCTTAAGAAGAAAAGTAGTGTTCATTATTTATTTATTCAATTATTAATTTATTTAAAAATTAAGCACCAACTCTCTCAGGCATGACCTGGTCCTGGCAATATGCCAATGTATAAGATTAGTGTACAAACTCTGCTCCCAAAGAAGTCTATGACCAAATGGACACACCTTGGTGTTGATATAGAGCATTAACTGGTATTCTCTGAGATAATGAATACTACACATTTTTTAGAATAAGTTTTCATACTTTTATAATACTATGTGTGATTTGGTTCCAAGAAAATCACTATGTAATAATGAGGTGCTCACGCCCAAAATTTAGTTGTTAGTTATTCCACTCTTGTTTTATTTCTAGCCTTAAATATTAGGTTGGCCATATAAAGTTGCAGGCTAGATAGGTCAAGATGGTTAAATAGCAGCAGTCTCTAATGGTTAAGCCTAAATTGAACTAGCCCTGGAACATTCCTGGAGTGCCTCATCCCAGGACTGAATAGAAAACCTGGGCCCACAGCTCTGCATTACATCCAGACCTGTGAATATGGAGTTGCCCAAAGCTTAGATTTTCCCACATACTGCAGACAGAGGATGTCCCTCCTCAGGCATTTATGGAATGAAAGGAGGAACTGGGAGTTGGCTGGAAGTCTTGCCATCTTCCATCACTTTTATTAACAGAGAAGATTAGTAATCATGTGCAACCCCACATAACCATTCAATCTTCAGCCTTCACTGATTCCTCTGAGAGTTTTCTCCACATTTAGCCTATCCGTCAGTGGCTTTTTTATTTGTTTGTTTTTTGATAGCTCAAATTGGTATTTTTACCAAATTAAAAAGAATAACATTTACAGGATGAACCCAGCTCAGCTGAGTCCATGGAAATGACTTCACAGTCTTCCTGACCTGTTTCTGATTCAGCTTAACATGGGTTAAGATGCAGGCTTATCAGAGCATAGCTAAAGCACATTTACATGAAACACTACAGAGCACTCACAATAGGCATGTCAAATGGCTTCTCCCCATGAGCCTACAGGGCCAGATTACTCTGGTGGGACATAATCCCTGGGGTAAGTGTTATAGACTTGACTAACGCATGGGTTCATGGTCTCTTGTAGCTTCAGACTTACAGTCAACAGAGTTTAAAACATGTACATTTGATGCATGCTGCTGTCTACAATGTTACAGGTTCTCCTGCAGCAAGATTAAAATGATGTAACCTATTCATCATGCACTTTTTCCTCCAGAAAAAAAAGGGAAGAAAGAAGGAAAGAGAACTAACTGGGGATAGGGAGCACATGCTAATGAGTGCCCAGTGTAGGAGGGCTGTGTGGGCCTGCATAGATGTAGCATGGGAGCTGAGTGTCAAGAGGTTCCCAAACACATTGATATTTCAGTTGGAAGCCATGGTGTTCACAGCCTTTTGAGATGGTTTTATGTATGCCAGAGATTGCGAGGTCAAAGACAGAGTCAGATTTAGTTAGGATTTCCCTCTATGGGGTTTTCCCAAAAAGGACTGTGCCTGACCTAGGCATTCCAACACTCACCTATACCCAGTAGAGCCCCCATCAACTCTCTCCTGCTTCTCACTTCCTCAGGTCCATTGCACACATGCCCCTCCTGGCTTGCCCACTGATTTCTGCCAGCTGTCACAGCCTGCCACTGAGTCTTAGCTCCAGGAATCATCTCTAAATAACCTTTAACCAGCCATACCTCCCCCCCTATTCTCAGGAGACAGATAGTAAATGCACACCTGTGTAATATGCTATGTCAGCAAATGTTACCAAGAGAAGAAGGTGGGAGTAAGGGAGGAGGGAGTGACTGGAGAGTTTTTAATTTAGAAGTAGGGTTCAGATGAAAGCCCTTTCTGATGATGGGATATTAGGCAGATCCTGTATCAAGTGAGGGAGTTATCATGAGAGGGAGGCCAGGCAGAGCAAGAGCAAGTACAGACCCCTAAAGGAGGGGCAGGCATGGCAAACTCTAGGGATAGAAACAATGGGCCCAGAGCTTGGAGTGAGGGGAAAGTGGGTTCTGAGCCAGGGCCAGATGGTCTGGAAGTAGTTTGTGGCCACTAATTTAGAATTTTGTGAATGAGATGGGAAGATTTGAACAGAATGTTTTTTTAAAACAAAAGAATGAACTCTTTATTTAAAAACAGTGGTGAGAGTGGACATCCCTGTCTTGTTCCTGATCTTACCGGAAAGGGTCCCAATGTTTCCCCATTGAGAATGATATTTGCTGTGGGCTTTTCATATATCGCTTTTAAGATGCTGAGGAATGTTCCCTCTATCCCTACACTCTGAAGAGTTGTGATCAGGAATGGATGCTGTATTTTGTCAAATGCTTTCTCTGCATCTATTGAGAGGATCATATGGTTCTTATTTTTTTCTCTTGCTGATATGATGAATCACATTGATTGTTTTATGAGTGTTGAACCAGCCTTGCATCCCGGGGATAAATCCTACTTGGTCATGATGAATAATCTTCTTGATGTATTGTTGGATCCTATTGGCTAGTATCTTTTTGAGAATATTTGCATCCATGTTTATCAGAGGTATTGGTCTATAATTCTCCTTTTTGGTGGGGTCTTTGTCTGGTTTTGGAATTAAGGTGATGCTGGCCTCACTGAGTTTGGAAGTACTCCATCTGTTTCTATCTTTCTGAACAGCTTTAGTAGAATAGGTATGGTTTCTTCTTTAAATGTTTGATAGAATTCCCCAGAGAAGCCATCTGGCCCTGGACTTTAGTGTCTTGGGAGGTTTTTAATGACTGCTTCAATCTCCTCCTTGGTTATTGGCCTGTGCAGATTTTGTATTTCTTCCAGGTCCAGTTTTGGTAGTTTGTGGTTTTCCAGAAATGCGTCCATTTCTTCTAGGTTGCCTAATTTATTGGCATATAGCTGCCTATAATATGTTTTTAAAATCGTTTGTATTTCCTTGGTGTTGGTAGTTATCTCTCCTTTCTTATTCATGATTTTATTTTATTTTATTTTTTATTTATTTATGATAGTCACAGAGAGAGAGAGAGAGAGAGAGAGAGAGAGGCAGAGACATAGGCAGAGGGAGAAGCAGGCCCCATGCACTGGGAGCCTGACGTGGTATTCAGTCCCGGGTCTCCAGGATCACGCCCTGGGCCAAAGGCAGGCGCCAAACTGCTGCGCCACCCAGGGATCCCCATGATTTTATTAATTTGAGTCTTTTCTCTCTTCTTTTTAATGAGGCTGGCTAATGGTTTACCTATCTTATTAATTTTTTCAAAGAACCAACTCCTGGTTTTGTTGATCTGTTCCACAGTTCTTCTGGTCTCAATTTCGTTGAGTTCTGCTCGAATCTTTATTAACTCTCCTCTTCTGCTGGGTGTAGGATCTATTTGCTGTTCCTTCTCCAGCTCCTTTAGATTTAAGGTGAGCTTTTGTATTTGAGTTCTTTCCAGTTTTTGAATGGATGCTTGTATTGTGATGTATTTCCCCCTCAGGACTGCTTTTGCTGCATCCCAAAGATTTTGAATGGTTGTATCTTCATTCTCATTAGTTTCCATAAATCTTTTTAATTCTTCCCTAATTTGCTGGTTGACCCTTTCATCTTTAAGCAGGATGATCCTTAACCTCCACGTGCTTGAAATCCTTCCAAACTTCTTGTTGTGATTTAGTTCTAATTTCAAGGCATTATGGTCTGAGAATATGCAGGGGATGATCCCAATCATTTGGTATCAGTTCAGACCTGATTTGTGACCCAGTATGTTTTCTATTCTGGACCTCTAGTTTGGGTTGCATCTCATTTAATTGATTTTTAATTTCTGCCTGATTAGATCTAAATTCTAAATCCATCTGGTCCAGTGTATCATTTAAAGCTCTTGTTTCTTTGGAGATGTGGTGCTTAGAAGACCTATTGATTGTAGAAATCACTACATTGAAGTCACCAAGTATAAGTGTATTATTATCTAAGTATGTCTTAACTTTGGTTATTAATTGATTGATATATTTGGCAGCTCCCACATTCGGGGCATAAATATTGATGATTGTTCAGTCCTCTTGTTAGAAAGATCCTTTAAGTATGATATAGTGTTCCTCTTCATCTCTCACTACAATCTTTGGGATAAACTTTAGTTTATCTGATATAAGGATAGCTACCCCTGTTTTCTTTTGAGGATCGTTTGAATGGTACATGGTTCTCCAACCTTTTATTTACAGGCTGTAGGTGTCCTTATGTCTAAAATGGGTCTCTTGTAGATAGCAAATAGATGGGTCCTGCTTTTTTATCCAATTGAAAACCCTGCACCTTTTGATGGGGTCATTAAGCCCATTCATGCTCAGAGTTACTATTGAAAGATATGAGTTTAGTGTTATCATGATATTTATTCAGTCCCTGTTTTTGTGGATTGTTCCATTGGACTTCCTCTTTCTTTTACAGAGTTCCCCTTAAAATTTCTTGCAGAGCTGGTTTGGAGGTCACATATTCTTTCAGTTCCTGCCTATCTTGGAAGCTCTTTATCTCTCCTTCTATTCTGAATGAGAGCCTTGCTGGATAAAGTTTTCTTGGCTGCATGTTCTTGTCATTTAGGACCCTGAATATATCCTGCCAGCCCTTTCTGGCCTGCCATTTCTCTGTGAAGAGGTCTGCTTTTAATCTAATGTTTCTCCCCATAAAAGTTAGAGCTTTCTTGTCTCTTGCTGCTTTAAGGATCTTCTCTTTATCTTTGGAATTTGCAAACTTCACTATTAAATGTTGAGGTGTTGAACGGTTTTTATTGATTTTAGGGGGGGGATCTCTCTATTTCCTGGATCTGAATGCCTGTTTCCCTTCCAAGATTAGGAAAGTTCTCAGCTATGATTTGTTCAAATACATATTCTGGCCCTCTGGCCCTTTCAGCACCCTTGGGAACCTCAATTAAACATAGATTTTTCTTTCTGAAGCTGTCATTTAATTCTCTTAATCTATCCTTATGATCTTTTAATCATTTTTCTCTTTTTTCCTCAGTTTCCCTGTTTGCCATCAACTTGACATCTATGTCACTCACTCGTTCTTCTACCTTGTTAACCCTCATCGTTAGGACCACTAGTTTGGATTGCATCTCATTTAATTGATTTTTAATTTCTGTCTGATTAGATCTAAATTCTGTAGTCATTAAGTCTCTTGAGTCCTTTGTGCTTTTTTCTACAGCCACCAGGAGCTTTATAATAGTGCTTCTGAATTGGCTTTCTGACATTGAATTGTAATCCAAATTTTGTAACTGTGGGAGAGAGGACTGTTTCTGATTCTTTCTTTTGAGGTGAGTTTTTCCTTTTAGTCATTTTTCTCAGTGCAGAGTGGCCAAAAACAAGTTGTATTGGGAAAAGGAGAAAGAGAAGAGAAAGAAGAGAAAGAAAAAAAAGAAGGAAAAAATAGAGAGAGAAGAGAAGAGAAGAGAAGAGAAGAGAAGAGAAGAGAAGAGAAGAGAAGAGAAGAGAAGAGAAGAGAAGAAAAACAGGGGGGGAAGCAAACAGAAAACAAAACAAAAAACAAAAAACAATGGGGAGTATCCTGTGATTCTGTATACTGTAAATCCCTTGACTTCCCCTGGAACTTTCCAGGGCTGCTTGTTCAATAATTTGTTTTTCCCCTGTCCGTCTAGCTGGTCTTCTGGAGGAGGGGCCTGCTGTGCTGATTTTCAGGTCTTAGCACTTGGGGGAGCTGCTCAGCCCCCTGTCTGGTGCTAGGCTCAGTGAAAGTTTTTTAACCTGTTTATCCCGTGAGGCCACTTGTGAAGCTCAGTGGAGGTTGTTTATCCTGTGAGGCCCCAGGAGGAACAACAACAGTAGCAGTGGCCAGCCCTCCAGCTCTTGAGTCAGCTCCTGCAGTAACTACCGCAGCTCTCAGTCTGCAGGGGCATGGATGCTCTGGGGGCAGGGCCACTGATCTGCGCTGCTCCGGGGAGCCGCCCGGAACCTGGAGCGTCCTTGCTGCCCTTTGCCCTCCTGGCTTCTGCCTGTCCTGGGGGTAGCGCTGGATCTTCGGCTCTGTCCCCAGCGCCCTGGGCTCCTGGGCCTGCACTGTTGGAATCACGCTCCCAGCCACGCAGCTCCTTCTGCTCGGAGCCTCTGCCGGAGTCGCCTAGGTACTGCTCCCAGGTTCAGCCCTGTGCCCGCTGTGGGGTGTAGCACGCTCTCCCTGGGGAGGAGGTGCTCTGTAGTGCCCCTGGGAGCCTGAGGGCATCCCTGCCCCTCCTGGGATCCTGCTCCAACTCCCTGGGAGTGCCTTTCTGGTGGGTAAGATTGGTGAAGCCCCTGCTTCTCCAGGACAGGGTTTTCCTGGGGCTTTCCTGTCCCAGGGGCACTTGCCCCGGCCTTAGTCCGGCTCCTCGCGGGGCTCCTCCCCCTTGGATGCCTTTTGTTTCTTTATTTCTTTTTTTTCCCCATCTTCCTATCTTGATAGAAGCGTGACCTCTTCTCACTGTAGCATTGCAGCTGTTCTCTCTTTAAATCTTAGGCCAAATTTGTAGGTTTTCAGGATGATTTGAAGGTTATCTAGGTAATTTGGTGGAGACAGGTGACTTGGGGAACCCTACTCTTCCTCCATCTTGCCCCACCTCCCTCTTACTTTCTTTCTTGCATACACATTTGTTTATGTCAAACTGCTGGCATAACACTTTTGCCCAGAGCAGCTCTTCAAATGTGGTGGTATGATCACAAATTGGTAATCACTTAGTGGGCTGGACTAAGAACACATACGTAAACCCAGTGGCATTTGGTTCTGACCAAGAACCAGAGAAAAATATATAGCTCTATAAGTATGTATAATTCAGTATATATAATTCGAATTTACTTTATTTTAGTTTTGGCAAAACAGAGAAATAAGAAAAGCATTTTAAATTTCTCCTGAGTGCTTAACAGCCTATTGGTATTCACTTAGTGGCATAGGATGAGGGTAGAAGGTTAAGAAGGAGCAGTTATTGTGGGCTAAAGGAATCATGAAGTCTGGAGAACTTCGACTTTTGTATGGAAGTGAGGAGAATTGGCATGAATGTTTTCTAGTGCACCGACTTTTTAATAGAAATATTTTTATTGGTCCCAGTAAGAGAGGATTGCCCACTGATTGCCCTGAACAGAAGAATTGATGTAATCTGATTCAATTTCTTACAAAGATCTCCCTGGCTCCCATGATGGAATAGTGTGATGGGCCAATGGGACAAGCAGAGAAGTGGGTTAAGAGGCCTCTGAGAGTGAAAAACAAGGAATGAGGCTGGCCAAATGAAGCAGTGGTGGTGCCAGTGAGGAGATTCCCAAGGAAGAGGATTTTCAAGAGTGTGAGATCCAAGGGGGAACCAAGAACAGCTTTGAGGACAGCTGTGATAGAAGCAGGTGATGGCTAGAGGTGATCAGTAATCCAGCCCCAGGCACACTGAATCTAGAATGCCTGTCAGCCAGATAGGAAGGGCATTGACTAGAGGGTTGGATATGTTGATTTGGAGTTAGGAGCAGGACTGAGTCAAGGAATGAAGGTGAGGTGGGAGAAGGAGGCTGAGGACCAAGCCCAGGCAATACAACATTCACAGGTTGGGGAGGTAGGGGGATTCACAAGAAAATGGAGGCAGGAAAACAATCTCTCATCTAGACCTGCCTGCTCCCCACTTTAGCAGTTGGTAGCTTGATTTATGGATGTAACACAGCAATGAGTGCCTGCTATGTGTCAGGTCTGTATCCATGTTGGGGAACATGCTTCTGTGGAGGTCCTGTCAATGAGGAAGTTCAGTGGAGCAGACACATAGGGAAATGGATGGGTAATTCCATTAATGTGGGTTCTGGGTTAGATGAAGCCAGGCTTCAGTGAGTGCAGAGGCAGTGATGAAGCTTTCAGAAGGATGCTGGTCTTGAAATATGAACAGGCACTCACTAGGCCCATAGTGGGAGCCATGGGAAGGCAGGGATGACTGGGAGGATTTCCAGAAGGGAGAGTAGCACATGACATCCTACATGTATATGACTGTGCAAGGCATTCTCCAGCTTGTTATCCAGCAGGCCTCGGTGTCTCTGTATCCATGTGACACGCTTTTTTTCTTGCTATAGGCACAAAGTCCCAAATAACCATGTTCGCTCATTCATTCAGTGATTATTAAATCTCTACTTTGTTCCAGGCCTGGGCAATATCCATGCAGTAGACAGATGTCCTTTCTGCCTTTCAGGATTTGATTGGTGAGGAATGAGTAATAAACAAATAAACAAGGTAGCTATAAGTTCTATGAATCAAATAAAACACAGATGTATGTAAAAGGGCTGTGTGAATTTGGTATTCAGGGAAGATGTCATGGTGGCATTTGAGTCAGACAGTTTGCGTGTATCTATAGGGAGGAGTTGGGCCAGCCTGGAGTGATCCAAGGAACATGAGTAGGCACAAGTGAAGGACAATAGTACAGACTGAGTTAGAGCACTCAGGAGGGACAGAGCAGGTTGGAGTTTGCTTAAAACACTCGTTTTATTTGATGTGGGAGGTAAGGTCATTGATTAGAATATTTGTTTTACATTTTATTTATTTATTCATGAGATACACAGAGAGAGGAAGAGACATAGGCAGAGGGAGAAGCAGACTCCCCGTGGGGAGCCTGATGTGGGGCTTGATCCTGAACTCTGGGATCACTCCCTGAGCTGAAGGCAGATGCTCAACCAATGAATCACCCAGGTGTCTCTGATCAGAGCATTGAGCTGGGGAAGATATAATTTAGTCAAACTTTTAGAAAGCTGACTCTAGCCACTGGGGAAAGAACATTTTACAGAGAATGGTATGTAGCAGGAAGGTTCTTTCTGGTGGGTGAGAGGCAGTAGTTGCATTTGGGATGGTAAGAAATGGTTGGGTCCGAGCTATGATTTACAAGTACAGCCCCAAGCCTTGCTAAGCAGTTTCATATGGAAAGTAAGGGATAGAGCAAGATCAGGAAAGATTCCTAGGTTTTTGGAGTGAGTGGTTGAGTGATGTTCCACAGACATGGCAAAGACCCTCCTAAACCCATCACTCATGACTGCAGCTCTCAACATCAGATTCTGCCTAGAGGTCATTCAGCCTGGACCTTGCTAAGGATGTTGGCCTCCTTGATCACACTGACTCTTCTCAGATGTGTCCAGTGACAGGGGTGAGGATATCCCTCCAGGATTCTGCCCAGCCTGTTTGTCCTGGCAACCTGCTCTCCAAACAATAGGAGGCTAGGGAGAGTGGATGCCCAGTCACACTGCCAAATGAATTTACAGGAGTGAGGCCCCTCCAGGAACTGTTCCAAATTCACACTTCTTTACTTTTTGTCCTACT
The DNA here is from genome assembly GCF_003254725.2 of Canis lupus dingo. Lineage (NCBI taxonomy): Eukaryota > Metazoa > Chordata > Mammalia > Carnivora > Canidae > Canis > Canis lupus. The sequence goes on along the minus strand of NC_064261.1, from coordinate 22,461,898 downwards.
AATTCTGTCACAGAAGCCAGCAGAGGATCTAGCATACACGATGGAGTCTCCTTTGTAGCATCTCGTTCTCATTGTGTTTGAGAAGGTGACTGAACATACGGTGCTGCGTGTCAGCAAGGGTGCATATTTTCTTTCTGAATTAAAGCATTTTTCAGACAATGTCAGATCAAACACTCAAGTATGTCTCAGAGGTCTACTATGTACTTGGTGATGAGCTGAATTTAAAGTGTTGTTCTTTATATTCCCCGTATAAGTGAAGCCATATGATGATTGATAATGAAAGTGATTATAGGGGAAAGGAGAGAAAATGAATGGGAAAAATCAGAGAGGGTGACAAAACATGAGACTCCTAACTCTGAGACACGAACAAGAGGTAGTGGAAGGGAAGGTGGGTTGGGGGATGGGGTGACTGAGTGAGGGGCACTGAGGGGGGCACTTGATGGAATGAACACTGGATGTCATGCTTTATGTTGGCAAATTGAACTTCAGTAAAGATATATACATATAAAAAATAAAATGTTGTTCTTGCCTTATTAATTAGCTGTGTAATCTTGCCCAAGTTACCAAATCTCTTTGAATCTTTGTTTCCCCTTTTGTCAAAGACTACCTACATACTTGAAAAGGATTATGATTATCTCATAAGGTGGTTATTGCTATTGCTGTCCATAATTTTATTTTGTGAGGTAAATTAAAAGATTCACTGATGTGGCTAGTGTTATCATCAGGCATGTAGTAAATACCAAATCAGTTTTAGCTCTTCTCCGCTCTCTGTATGTGCTTGGTCAAGTGGCGGCAGACTGCTGTGCTTCTGTGATTTTACCTCATACTTTGGGGGAGGTCTTTGGGTTTTTTCTCCTCCCCACTCTGGCTGGGACACGGTGGTCTCACATGGTGTCTATGGAATCTCCTCTAGGCACTGACCCTACTTCTACTTAATTCTTATAATCCGTGTTCAGCCAGTGAATTAATGACACAGAAATAGCCTTGTTCCCTTTGTTAGAATTGGTGCCAAATAAGGCCAATGACACACAAAACAATGGTAAAAATAATATAACAATATGTTTTTATAGTTACTTTGAGAAGCTTAAAAAAGTGCATAGCATAGTACCTGGCACGTAACAAGTGTACAATTTAGAGACAGAGAGATAGAGATAGAGATAGATAGAGAGAGAGTGAGTGAGAGAGAGAAGAATTTAAATATGTGGGTTCATTGTGTTTTTAGAGATAGGGTAAAAGTATATCAATAACTTCTACTTCTTGAACAACAGGACTGGGTATTTTTCTCATTTCACTAAAAACCCATTAAATACTCTTTAGCAGATGAGGAAGCAGAGACTCAGTAAAATCAAGTACTTCACCAAAGGACCTAGAAGTGATCTGTGGCAGAGCTAGGATTGAGCTCCACTCTGACCCCAGAGTCCTTTTCATTTGCTCATTGTAGCCATTTGTGTTTGTTGCTCAAGAGAGGCATATCTGATGGGATCCAGCTTTGAAAGTCAGCACTGAGGCATATGAGGAGATACTCTGCCTGGAGGAGGAAAGCTGGTTTGGGGAAGAAACACAGGTTGGAATGGGCTTAGACTTTTCAAGCAGAGGCACTGGGCCATCCAGGGGGGATGTACACACAGATAAGGAACAGGATGCTACAGGGTGTGTGAATATAAGTGGAATGTAGCTGGGCATTCACCTCAAGCAGTTGTGTGACCTCAGAGAGAAATGTATTTAAGTTAGGATTCCTCTGAGGGTATTGTCAACATTCTTCTTTGCCAACTTCCCAGGAAGAACCCAGGAGCAGATACAGGAGAAAAGAACAGAGACTTTCAGTTGAATGAGTTAGATTTGAAATGTCTGTGAGGCATCCTGATGCATATGGCTGGGAATGAGGGATGGGATTTGAAGCTCCAGAGAAGGGCTGGGATGGTGGCCACTGGGAGTGTCAGCCTTGCAGTGGGTGAGGATGTGGGTCCTGGAGCCTCTGTTCTGACTCAAGTCTTCATCAGCACATGCCCTGGATGGGATGAGGTTGCCAAATTCTCAGGGTAAATCAGGGGCCATGATCTTGTGGAAATAAATGAATTTGTTCTTTTTAATCCTCACACATTTATTTATTTATTTTTATTTATTTATTTTTTAAAGGATTAAAAATGACTTTAATTTTAAAGCAGCAACACTATATAAATCTAAACAGAAATTCCAAATTTCCTGTCATTCTTCTGGGAGTTCAGAGCAAAAGTCGTTCTTTTTTTTCTTTTTATAAATTTATTATATATATATATTTTTTGGTGTTCAATTTGCCAACATATAGAATAACACTCAGTGCTCATCCCGTCAAGTGCCCACCTCAGTGCCCGTCACCCAGTCACCCCCACCCCCCGCCCACCTCCCCTTCCACCCTCCCCTAGCTCATTTCCCAGAGTTAGGAGTCTTTCACGTTCTGAAAAAAAAAAAAATCCTGGCACATTTACTGTGGAGTTAAGAGAGGCTAAATGTCTATGGGTGAACACTGAGCTCACAGATAATGTCATGTAAGTGGTCTCCAAAATTGGTAACATCTCATCTCTTCAGATATAATTAAACATAGCATTCATTCCAAACATGTTTTTGACTGGGACTTTCTGATTTAAACCAAATTGCAGTGTTTTGGGTGTATCTAGACACGGAATAATGTTCATATCCATGATGATGAAGAATGAGTTAGCTGAGTGGGTTGTAAGGGCCAGTCTGGAAATTGTTTCCTTTTTCTTGGTCAGGTGGTCATAAAATTTATAATGCCAGCGAAGATGAGTTTGAGAGTGAAAGAGAAGAGGGTGTCCCTGGGGGCACCTCTAGAAACATGGCCAATGGTTATGGGGAGGAACCTCACTCTGGGCAGGAGGTGTCCTGCCCCATAACCTTGGATAGCTTTGAGACACCTCCAAGTGCTATGGAGCATGTCAAGAGGTCAGCCCTGATCTGTTGGAGGTTACAGCCTCATCTCATACCCTCTCCTCTCCTGCTCTCTCTGCTCACTCAGTTAGTCACAGTCCATGACCCTAGATCTTGCCAGCGTCTCCATTTTCAAGCCTTGGCACTGTCTGCCTCTCTGCAGTGCCTTCTACCAGCAATGCTTGCTCCTCTTTGTCCTTCTGACCTCAGTTCAAATATGTTCCCTTCAGACTTCAACATCCAAAGGATGGTAGTACAAAAGGCAGTACATATTTTGTATTGCCCATCCTTTCCACCCTCACAAATTCCTGCATGGGTCTCATCACAGTTATTAGTGTGTTGTCTCTCTGCCCTACTTAAATGTAAGATCCACAAAAGCAGTGACTAGTTCTGCTCTGTCCTCACCCAGAATCATGTTGGAATACAGTTAGGTGGGCAGGGCTGATTTGAGCCTGTGGCTGTCATCTGCTTTGAAGCCTCACTGAATCTATTCTATCTACCCTATTATTTACTTAGAGATTTCATTTCTGTCTATCTGAGGTCAACGATCAGTTAAGGAAATGTGTGCACTTTCCATCAAAACCACTCACTGGGTGCCACCTAAAACTCCTGCCCTTCCTACTCTTGCTCCTAACTGTTTAGCCTCATCACTTGCTGATGCCATTTGGTACCAGGGTTCCTTTTTGTCCCTCCCACACTGCATCATATTTGCTTACTTCAGTGTAGGGCTGCCTCTCCTAGCAGCCAGGGCACTCATTAAGCTGAGAGGCAATGCCTGGCACAGAGCAGGGCCCAGTTTGCTCAATGGGTGTTTGAAGGATGGAGAGGGCTGCACATATGCACTGGTAGCCAAGGACACTGGAGACGGGCTTGTAGAGGAAGATTCTAACTCCACGGGACCATGCATTTGGGCTTCTATCAGTTGCAGATGCCAAATACTAATAGCAGAGGAAATTTATCCTGAATAAAAAGGTGGTTAACATTCTGCAAATATTTTCTATCTCAGACATGCACAGAGTAATTTTGATGAAATGTGTTGGTTTACAGTACCTTCGGTATTATGCACATTCACTGAAATGCATTTGGACTTGACTCTGCCTTGGAGAACTGTTGTGAAGGAATGTAATCAAATCACTTGTGAACTCAATATTGCTTTCCTATGGATTATTTGGATGTGGCTCTAATAAAAATGCTTGCTTTTTTCTCTCTCCAGTAAATCATTGCTGTGTGCAGCCATGAAATGTTGTCGCACTCCTATTTTTTTGCAGATTTAAATTACTTGGATTATTTTGTTGGACAGTGGTTCCCTGAAGCACAATGAATCAAAATCATTAATTACTTCTCGAGTGTGCGTGATCCATTGAAAAGCATTAAACTCCACTCAGGAGCTTGTTTGGTGATGATGGCTTCTGGGTCAGTTCTTCAGGCCTCGATCAGATGGAAACTTCCGGACAAGATGTTGCCATTTGTTCCTCTGGTTTTGAAAGTGGCAAACACTGTTTGACATCAACGGGCACCAGGCATCTTGGGCTTTCTGATCTTGGTAGAACAGGCACTCTTTCACACTCCATTCAACAGGCCTAGAATAAGCACTCATGGCACCTGCTTTTCTCTGTGATAGCCTCCTGTTCTGTACCCTATGTATTTTTTTTCAGACAACAGAGGAAGCAAGCCTTCTAAAGTGCAAATATAGCCACTCCTTTTCCCTTGACAAGAGCTTCAAGACCCTTCCATTGCCCTGCAAGGTAAATAAAGTCTCCATACCTGCAGTCCTACCCACTCTAGCCTTTCCTACATCTATAGCTTCATTCCCAGCTACTTCTACCATAGCCCCTTCCCTCCCAGCCCTATGCTACCAGCCAGACTGGCCTTCTCATGACTCCCTTGGGTTTCATGTCTATGTACAGTCCTGCAGACCTTTACCATTCTTCATGAGATGGACCTCAAACCATAGCACCTATATTCCGACCTCTGGCTGGGTGAGGGTGGCACCCCTGAGTTTATAGCACTCTGATTACCAGGATTAATCCCACCCTGAGTACATGGAAAATGGTAATGTGGACTAGGGCCTCCCTCCATGTTGTCAATGAGGTAGCTAGTCCCACCTTGTGGGGTCTTTAATGATCATAATTAAAGACCCCACAATCATGGGAAGGCACATAAAACTACAGATTTATTATAAACTCAGGTCCTAGAGGAGGAGGCTACATGGCAGGAAGTCCCAGGGACTGGGCTTAACCAAATAGGCAAGGAGGTGAGAGAGAAGGAGGATCTGTGGGCCAGTGCCTTTATTAGGGGTCAAGGTGGAGACCACAAGTGAAAGCTGAATTAAATTGGTATATTTGAATCTCACTGGGTCATCGTCAGAGGAGGGCAAGAAGGGCAACTTGTGGCAGGGACCAGCCTTATCACATGGGTGCACTTGGTCACCTGGGAAGGTACCCATAACCTGTTTGTGGGGATGTTGAGACAGCAGGAAAATACGAAGTTTTAAAATTTTAAATATATACTCACACACCCACAAGTGACAGAGGTGGCCTGTGTGAATGCTCTGGTTCTGAGGGGTAATGAGATTTGTAGGGTCTGAGAGAGAGTGCAAACCCAACAGTGTGGAGCTGCTATCACTTGCTGCAGGAAAAGTGATAGCACTTCCTGCCACACAGGAAGGCAGGCTCTGTGGGTTTAGACCCTTCAATGACCTGAAAGTCAAGAAATCTAGATTTCCTATGAAATGTTCTCGGATTTCTTCTAAACATTTTAATGTTGTAGCAAACATTAAGTTCTTTTGTGTGGTTTGCTTTATACATATACTTTTACATCCTGTTTATTCTGAAAAAAATGTGTCTGCCTGTCAGGTGTGGCCCCCAGGCCTCGTGTTTGTCTCCTTTGGTTTGGATGTAGACAGTATGTGAAGAAAGCTGACATAAATTGCTTTGTTTGTAGTAGTTAACCTCAGGAAGAGGCATGCATACTTCTCCATAGTGAATTCTGTCTTTGAGTTGGAACAGAAGCAGCAGAGACTACAGTGTGGCAGAGGCAGGTGACTCCCCACAACGTATGCATGTTCTCTTCCTCTTGCTGGGCATATATTCAGCTAGGTGATGTTTCCAGAGGTCCTTGTAGTTGGGTGGCCCATAGGACTGAATTTTGGCCAATGGAATAGGGTAGGAACAAATACCATAGAAACTTCTCAAAACATCATCTGTTCTCTTTTGCCCATCTGCTTCTTGGAGGATGATATGTTGGGTGACCTCAGAAGCCACAGGATTGAGAAGAAAGACTATCAGCCATGTCCCCCAAATAACTGGGTGAAGTAGAATCTCCCTCCCACACTCTACTCCTTACCAAGTATATTTTACATGAGCAAATATCAAGGTTCCATGTTCATAGCAACTCAAATTACTCTAACACAGCATGGCTTCCCCCACAGGTATGACTATACCCACAGGGAATCCTCCAGTCCTCTGGGGTGGATGAGGCCACCGAAGCCAGGGGGTTGAGACCACTTCAGCTTGACTCTCATGGGAACAGGGACAGAAAGGAGGAGTCCTTGGCTAGGCTCTACTTAGCACTCAGCCTTACTTCCCTTGATCCTGGTTTGTTCCTGGCTTTCCTGATGGACAAAGGAGGTACAGGAGGCTGGAACCCAGAGTGACGATGCCTGGAGATAGGTTCTATTAGGGTCCTAGGTCACAACTCAGGAGGCATTAATCTCCTCATCCTGCTCTAGCTCTACCCTTTATTCTAGCTGAGCCAATTCTGCATCACCCCTTAGGTGTGCTGCTCCCTAAGCCACACCTTCTACTTGCTCCCATGTCCTTTGAATTTACTCTCATCTATTTACTTTGACCTTCTGGCCCTGGCTCTGACTGTGACAGCCACCCTTGATTTTAGGCTTACTGAATATCCCAGGCCCATCTAGGTAGCTCACTTGGTGGCACACCCTTTCTGTGAAGGAGTGCACTGGCATGGTGCTGCATGGAACTCTGACTCTGCAGAGTCAGATTCCAATCCCCCATTCTTATCCACAGGAAAAGGTTCCCACTTGGCTAATGCTTAGACTTTGAGTTTGAAAAATAATGCTTATAAGATGAGGAAACCTCTGTCACAGTGAACGTGTCAACAGGTAGGATTTAGGACCCAAACCTTTGAGTCTGGATTCAGCTGGCCTTTGGCCACAGCTGCCCGTTTGTTGGGCTCAGACTCCTAGGATCTATCCCTTGCCTACATGGTACATATGTTTCATCCCCTGCAGAGACAAACTCTGAGAGCAGAGAATTTGTCTAATTAGCAGTCAGATACTATTTACCCAGCTCATCCAATTAAAATCTTCCATCTATCCAAGTTCTGAATAGAATAAAGATGGGTGGCCTCATGTCCTTGATTCAACCCAGGTGAGTAGGCCATTTTCTATTGAGGGTCATTGACACATGTATTCAAGGGCCATAGATGCAAAACTGAAACCTATATCTGAAATTAATTCACCTAAGAATTTTATGAACATTGTTGAGAATAAGTAAGCAAAGTTTTAAATTTTACTTTAAAAAATTAAAGCAAACTTTATCCAACAAATAAATCTCTTATTTTATTAATTTATAATATAATTTCTTATTCTGAATAGTTTGCAGAGCAGGCTGTATGAGTGTCTAGTGTGTTCTTTTTTATGTATGAGTCACTTGCTCTGCACAAACATGTACCCAGAAGGGAGGAAAGAGAGACTGAGGGTGAGTGAAACTCCAAGTAAGCCCTTTATTCTTTGAGAGTATTGTTTACTTTAAAAAAAAAAGAGCATGTATGCTGTTTTTAAAAATAAAAACTAGGGGGAAAGAAAAAAATGAAGAAACAAGAGAAAAGGAGAGTGAAAAGAGAAAACAGTGAGAGCCCTGGAGGGTGTTTTCTGCAAGGATAGTGGGGAAGGAGGGTGGAGAGCAGGAAGACTGAGCAGACTCCTGTGACAAGGGGGAAGCTCCTGCCCTCTGTAGTGCTGAACACCTGATTACAATGAACAGGGCAACTGCTGTATGTGTCAGTTTAACTGCTCTGCATTTTCAAGCCTTACTTTAAAGCCACAACCATAAGTGTTGAGGAAAGATGGCAGAAGAGTAGGGGTCCTCAACTCACCTGGTCCCACAAACTTGCCTAGATAGCTTTTAAAACATCCTGAATACCTGTGAATTTGACCTGAGATGTAAAGAGATAACAGCTGGAATGCTACAGAGAGAAAAGGTTTTGCTTCTGACAAGGCAGGAAGGAGGAAAATTTTTTAAAAAATAAAATAAATAAGTGGGGGAGGGGCACCACAACAAGCAGGGTGAATGTAAATCTGTGAAAGCCTCTGGAGCATGAATAGCCCAGCCCTGGACAAGCAGGAACTTTAAAAATCCACGCCTGAGTTTTCTCTTACTGAAAAGTGCAACAGGGAAATAGGGAAGAATCACAAGAGGGGCAGTGAAGCCTCAAGGTTCCAGGAGACACTATAAGAATAGGGGCACCTGAGAGAAAGTTCACCACAAACCACAGTCCAATCTCGCTAAAGGGCTGGAGCACTACAAGAGCATTTGGGAGAAACCATCTGGTTATGCCAGCCAGCTCTAGAGCTCCCATTACCCTAGAGCCTGGCAACAAACAGAGGGGGCTGTCCTTTATTCCCTTTGGGAGAGGCAATCCCCAGGAGCATGGGTCCAGTGGCACAGAGCCTCAATCAGAGGACGCTGAAGTGCACAAAACCGGCTATCCTCCATTCCCCCTGGGACAAGTGGAAGCAGGGAGGGCACAGGAAAGTGAGAACTCTCTTGCTGCTGGGTGCCCCCAAGCTGTGCAGATCAGTGCACCTGAGCCTGCCCCCAGGAGTATTTGGCCAGTGTGGACTGGGAGACTGGGGTTAAGTACTTGAGGGAAGCTCTTGGCTGTAGAGCTGGAGATCTGGTTGCTGCCATTTTTTTCCTCTTCATTTTGCCTTTCAACTGGGGGAGGTGGGGCCTCTAGGGAACAAAGGATAAACGGCTTACACTGAGCCAGGCCACTTGGCAAGGGGCGGGGCATCTCTGCCCAGGCACAGACACCTGAAAATCAGCACAGCAGACCCTTCCCCCAGAAAAACTGCTGGAAGAACAAGGGAAAAGCAAGTTTACTGAACAAGCAGCACTGGAAAGCTCTAGGACTGAGAGAAAACAGTATATAGAACTAGAGGGTTTTTTTTTTTCTTTCATTGCAACTCATTTGTATATCAGGTTAAAAATTTCCAATTTTTTTTCTCTTTTCCTTCCTTAACTACAATATTTTACCAACTCCTCGTTTTTAAGCTTTTACCTTTTTGACTTTCACATTTCTACAATTACATGTCTTAGATATATTCTTCACTTTTGGATTCCTTCAACATATTCAATTTAAATTTGGTAGATATGCAAGATATGGGTTTTGCTTTTAGTTTTTCCTGTCTCCTTTTGTTTTATGATGGTGGAAGTTAGTACCTTCTAACACACGGACCAAAATACACCCAGAACCAAGTGGAACACCAGGTTGGTTCATTCTGTCAGACTGTATTCTCTCTTTCTTCCCACTATGACCCCCTCTTTTATCTCGTTTATGTTTTGTGGTCCATGTTGGATCTTCATATAAATTTTGCTTGTTTTTATAAATTTGGAATGGGCATCTTCTAATATACAGAACAAAATACACTCAGAACCAAGATGACTGCCACCTAAGTCCCCTCAGGGAGACTATATTATTTTCTGTCCACCACCACTTGCTCACCACCACCACCCCTTTTTTTCTTCTTCTTTGTTTTTTTTTTGTTGTTGTTGTTGTTGTTGAGTTTTTATTTACACTATTTTAAAATTTTAAATTTTGTTTTTCACTTTAGTTCTCCTTTTGTTTTATTTTGTTCTGTTCTTTTTCTTTTATTTCCTAGCCTCTGACCTCTTCAGAATCATCTAGGGTGTATTTTACTTAGATTGTGGTTGATATTTCTGACTCAGCTTGCTCATACAATCACTCTTCACAGGACAAAATGAATAGAAGGAATTAACCACAAAAGAAAGAACCAGAAGCAATACACTCTGCCACAGAGTTACAGAATGTGGATTTAAATACGATGTGAGAAATTCAATTCAGAAGTAAATTATAAAGTTACTAGTGACTCTAGAAAAAAAGTATAAAGGACTCTAGAGACTTTGTTACTGCAGAATTGAGATCTACTCAGGCCAAATTAAAAATACTTTAACTGGGCAGCCCGGGTGGCTCAGTGGTTTAGTGCTGCCTTCAGCCCAGGGCCTAATCCTGGAGACCCAGGATTGAGTCCCATGTCAGGCTCCATGCATGGAGCCTGCTTCTCCCTCTGCCTGTGTCTCTGCCTCTCTCTCTTTCTGTGTCTCTCATGAATAAATAAATAAAATCTTAAAAAAATATTTTAACTGAGATATAGTCCAAACTGGATGCTCTAACTGCTAGGGTTAATGAGGTGGAAGAGAGAGTGAGTGACATAGAAGACAAGTTGATGGCAAGGAAGGAAAATAGCTGAGTAAAAAAGAGAAAAACAATTAAGAATCCATGAGGAAAGGCTTGGGGAAATAAATGATAGCTTGAGAAGGAAGAATATACGTCCAATTGGGATTCCAGAGGAGAATGACAAAGTGAGGACCACAAAGCATATTTGAACAAATCATAGCTGAGAAATTCCCTAATCTAGGGAAGGAAACAGGCTTTCAGATACAAGAGATAGAGAGCACTTCCCCCCAAATCAGTAAAAACCATTCAACATTCAACATTTAATAGTGAAAATTCCAAGTTCCAAACATAAAGAGAAAATTCTTAAAGCAGCTTGAGATAAGAGATTCCTAATTTACAAGGGGAGAAATATCCGATTAACAGTAGATCTCTATACAGAGACCCGGCAGGCCAGAAAGGGCTGACATGATATTAACAGGGTACAAAATGAGGAAAACATGCAGCGAACAATACTCTATCCAGCAAGGCTGTCATTCAGAATAGAAGGAGAGATAAAGAGCTTCCAGGATAGACAGAAACCGAAAGAATATATGACCACCAAACCAGCTCTGCAAGAAATATTAAAGGGGGGGGGCTGTGAAAGAAAGAGGGAGCCCAAAGAAACAATCCACAAAAACAGGGACTGAATAGGTAATATGATGACACTAAATTCATATCTTTCAACAGTTACTCTGAATGTGAATGGGTTAATGATCGCATAAAAAGACTCAGGATATTAGACTGGATAAAAAAGCAAGACCCATCTATATGCTGTCTACAAGAGACTCATTTTAGACCTCAGAACACCTGCAGACTGAAAACAAAGGGGTGGAGAACCATTTACCATTCAAATGGTCCTCAAAAGAAAGCTGGGGTAGCAATCCTCAGATCAGATAAATTAAAGATTAAACCAAAGACTGTAGTAAGAGATGAAGAGGGACACTATATCATACTTAAAGAGTTTATCCAACAAGAAGACCTAACAATTATGAATATTTATGCCCCTAATGTGGGAGCTGCCCAATATATCAATCAATTAATAACCAAAGTAAAGAGATACATAGATAATAATATACTAACAGTAGGAGACTTCAACATAGCACTCTCAGCAAAAGATAGATCTTTTAGGCAGAACATCAAAAAAGAAAAAAGGGCTTGAATTATACACTGGAACAAATTAGAGAAGAATTAATAAGATTCATGGGCTTTCCAACCTTCTGCCTCTTGTGGTTTGGAACTGGACTTTTTCTCCTACTGAATACACAAGCTCCTGTCTGGGAGCTTTCCCCTAAAAATCTCTGCAGGTTCTGGTTACACCTTCCTTCCCCCCTTCAGTGGTATGAACCAAATCCATGATATGGCCAAAGAATTCTGCATAAGGAAAACCTGCAATTCCTATTCAGAAGACCTGAGAAGCTGATGCCATAGGGAAGCTATTCAAGCCTCCTAGGTAACTTTCAAATCATCCTGAAAACCTATGAATTTGACCTGAGATTTAAAGAGAGAACAGCTGGAATGCTACAGAGAGAAGAGTGTGCACTTCTAACAAGGTAGGAAGGCAGGGAAAAAAAAAAAGAATCAAGTGGGGGAGGGACCCCGCGAGGAGCCAGGCTAAGGCCCACTGGCAAAAGCCTCGAGGACAGGAAATCACAGTCCTAGAGAAGCAGGAACTTTAAAAATCCACACCGGATTCTTCCTGGACGGAAAGGCGCTTAGCAGGGAAACTGGGCTGAACTGCAGGAGGGGCAGTGGAGTCTCCAGGTTCCCAGGGTCACTAACAGAGAAAGTGCACCCCTGGGAAGAGTGCACCACAGACTGTGGACCAAGATCTGTAAAGGGCTGGAGTGTGCACCGGCAGGGCCTTGGGAGAAGCTCAGGCAGCGGCTCCGGACAGAGGGGTCTACACCCTGCTGCCTTTGGAAGCGGCAGACCTGGGAGCATGATTCCAAGAGCACAGACCCCAGATCCCAGGGCGCCAAGCAGACACAGCCCAGGATCTGGTGTTTCCCCCAGGACAGGTGGAGGCAGGGAGGGCACAGGACAGCGAGGACTCTCTTGCTGCTGGGCAACCCCAAGCTGTGCAGATCAGTGCCCCTGACCCCCGGGAGCATCCAGGTCAATGTGGATTGGAGACTGCAGTATTTACTGCAGGAACTGACTCCATATCTTGAAGGCTGGCCGCTGCCAGTGGTGTTGTATTCCTGGTGTCACCCTGCACCTGGGATGGAGTGGGGCCACCAGGGAACAGGGGCCTCACAAGATAAACACCTCCCATGAGCCCTACACACACCTAAGAATCAGCACAACAGGTGCCTCCTGCAGAAGACCAGCTGGAAAGACAGGGAAAGAGCAAGCTCTTGGCCGAGAAGCACTGGAAAGCTCCAGGGGAAGTTGAAGGATTTACAGTATATAGAACCAGAGGATACCCCTCCTTGTTTTTGTGTTTGGTTTGGTTTGGTTTGGTTTGAGTTTTTTTGTTTTGAGAAGAACTCACCACAAAAGAAAGAATCAGAAACAGTACTCACTCCCAAAGAGTTCCAGAATTTGGATTACAATTCGATGTCAGAAAGCCAATTCAGAAGCACAATTATAAAGCTACTCGTGGCTCTGGAAAAAAGCATAAAGGAATCAAGAGACTTCGTGACTGCAGAATTTAGATCTAATCAGGCTGAAATTAAAAATCTATTAAATGAAATGCAATCCAAACTGGAGGTCCTCATGACGAGGGTTAATGAGGTAGAAGAAAGAGTGGGTAACATAGAAGACAAGTTGATGGCAAGGAAGGAAGCTGAGGAAAAAAAAGAAAAACAATTAAAAGACCCTGAGGAAATGTTAAGGGAAATAAATGATAGCCCCAGAAGGAAAAATCTAATCCAGAAAGCATATTTAACAAATCATAGCTGAGAACTTCCCTAATTTGGAGAGGGAAACAGGCATTCAGATCCAGGAGATAGAGAGATCCCCCTAACATCAATAAAAACCATTTAACACCTCGACATTTAATATTAAAACTTGCAAATTTCAAAGATAAAGAGAAAATCCTCAAAACAGTAAGAGACAAGAGATTCCTAACTTATATGGGGAGAAATATTAGATTAATGGCAGACCTCTCCACACAGGCCTGGCAGGCCAGAAAGGGCTGGCAGGATATATTCAGGGCCCAAATGAGAAGAACATGCAGCCAAGAATACTTTATCCAGCAAGGCTCTCATTCAGAATAGAAGGAGAGAGAAAGAGCTTCCATGATAGGCAGAAACTGAAAGAATATGTGACCACCAAAACAGCTCTGCAAGAAATATTAAGGGGGACTCTGTAAAAGAAATAGGATGTGCAAAGAAACAATCCACAAAAACAGGGACTGAAGAGGTATCATGTTGACACTAAATTCATATCTTTCAATAGTAACTCTGCACATGAATTGGCATAATGATCCCATCAAAAGATGCAGATTTTCAGACTGGATAAAAAAGTAATACCCATCTATTTGCCATCTACACGAGAATCATTTTAGACATAAGGACACCTAGAGCCTCAAAATGAATGTTTGGAGAACCATTTACCATTCAAATGGTCCTCAAAAGAAAGCAAGGGTAGCAATCCTCATATTAGATAAATTAAAGTTTATCCCAAAGAATGTGGTAAGAGATGAAGAGGGACACTTTATCACAATTAAAGGATCAACCCAACAAGAGGACTAACAATCATGAATATTTATGCCCCAAATGTGGGAGCTGCCAAGTATATCAATCAATTAATAACCAAAGTGAAGACATACTTAGATAATAATACACTAATACTGGGAGACTTCAACATCTCGCATTCTGCAGATGACAGATATTCTAAGCACAACATCTTCAAAGAAGCAAGAGCTTTAAATGATACACTGGACCTGATGGATTTCACAGATATTTACAGAATTTTACATCCAAATGCAACTACATACACAATCTTCTCAAGTGCACATGGAACTTTCTCCAGAATAGACCACATACTGGGTTACAAATCAGTCTCAACTGATACAAAAGCATTGGGATTGTACCCTGCATATTTTCAGACCATAATTCTTTGAATCTTGAACTCAATCACAAGAAGAAATTTGGAAGAAAGTCAAACACATGAAAATTAAAGAACATTTTGCTAAAAGATGAAAGGGTCAACCATGAAATTAGAGAAGAATTAAAATTATTCATGGAAACTAATGAAAATGAAGATACAACTGTTCAAAATCTTTGGGATATAGCAAAAGCAGTCATAAGAGGGAAATACATATCACAATACAAGCATCCATCAAAAAATTGGAAAAAACTCAAATACACAAGCTAACCTCACACCTAAAGGAACTGGAGAAAGAACATCAAATAAAACCTACACCAATCAGAAGAAGATAATTAATAAAGACTCAAGCAGAACTCAATGAAATAGAGACAAGAAGATATGGTTCCTCAAAGAGTTAAAAATAGAAATACCCTACGACCCACTAATTACACTACTGGGGATTTACCCCAAAGATACAGATGCAGTGAAATGGCAGGACACCAGCACCCCAATGTTTATAGTAGCAATTTCCACAATAGCCAAACTGTGGGAGGAGCCTCAGTGTCCATCGAAAGATGAATGGATAAAGAAGATGTGGTCTATGTATACAATGGAATATTACTCAGCCATTAGAAATGACAAATGCCCACCATTTGTTTCAGTGTGGATAGAACTGGAGAGTCTTATGCTGAGTGAAGTAAGTCAATTGGAGAAGGACTAACATATGGTCTCATTCATTTGGGGAATATAATAAATAGTGGAAGGGAATAAAGGGAAATGAGAGAAAATGGGTGGGAAACATCAGTGAGGGTCACAGAACATGAGAGACTCCTGACTCTGGGAAATGAACAAGGGGTAGTGGAACTGGAGGTGGGTGGGAGGTTGGGGTGACTGGGTGATGGGCACTGAGGGGAGCACTTGAAGGGATGAGCACTGGGTGTTATGCTATATGTTGGAAAATCGAACTCCAATAAAAAATATACAAAAATCCCTAAAACCAAATCAAAACAAAACAAAACAAAAAACAAACAAACACAAAATCCAAAGAAATAGAAATGGTTTTAAAACATATCATGAGAACTAAACACCAAAAAATTAGGCAATCTAGAAAAAATGGATGCATTTCTGGAAAACCACAAATTATCAAATCTGGAATAAGAAGAAATAGGAAACCTGAACAGGACAATAACCAGAGAACAAATTGAGCAGTCATCAAAAACCTCCCATGACACAAAAGTCCAGGACCAGATGGCTTCCGAGGGAAATTCAATCAAATGTTTAAAGAAGAAATAATACCTATTCTATGAAAGCTGTTTTGAAGGGTAGAAAAGGACGGAATACTTCCAAACTCGTTTTATGAGGCCAGCATTGCCTTGACCCCAAAACCAGACAAAGACCACACCAGAAAGGAGAATTATAAACCAATATCCCTGATGAACACAGATGTAAAAATTCTCAGCACGACACTAGCCAATAGGATCCATTAAGAAAATTATTCACCATGACCAAGTGGGATTTATTCCCAGGATGCAAGGCTGGTTCAACATTGGTTAAAAAAAAAAAAAAAGTGATTACATCGATAAGAGAAAAAACAAGAACCATGGGATCCTTACAATAGATGCAGAGAAAGCATTTGACAAAATACAGCATCCATTCCTTATTAAAACCCTTCAAAGTGTGGGGACAGAGGGAACATTCCTCAATATCATAAAAGCCATGTAGAAAAGCCCACAGTGAATATTATACTCAATGGGGAAAAACTGAGAGTCTTTCCCCTAACATCAGGAACACAATAGGGATGTCCACTCTCACCAAGGTTAGTCAAGTCCTAGAATCAGTAATCAGGCAACAAAAAAGAAATAAAAGGCATTCAAATTGGCAAGGAAAACGTCAAACTGTCCCTCTTCACAGATGATATGATACTGTATATAGAAAACCCAAAGACTCCAGCCCAAGATTGCTAGAACTCATACAGCAATTCGGCAATGTGGCAGGATAAAAAAATCAATGCCCAGAAATCAGTGGCATTTCTATACACTAGCATTGAGACTGAAGAAAGAGGAATTAAGGAGTCAATCCCATTTAAAATTGCACCCAAAAGCGTAAGATACCTAAGAATAAATCTAACCAAAGAGGTAAAGGATCTGCACTCTAAAAACTATAGAACACTTATGAAAGAAATCGAGGAAGATGTAAAGAGTTGGAAAAAAACATTCCATGCTCATGGATTGGAAGAATTAATATTGTGAAAATGTCTATGCTACCCAGGGCAATTATACGTTCAATGGAATCCCTATCAAAATACCATGGACTTTCTTCATAGAATTGGAACAAATCATCTTAAGATTTTTATGGAATCAGAAAAGATCCCAAATAGCCAGAGGCATATTGAAAATGAAAACCAATGCTGGGGGCATCACAATGCCAGATTTCAAGCTGTATTACAAAGCTGTGATCATCAACACAGTGTAGTACTGGCAAAAACCAGACACTTAGATCCATGGAATAGAATAGAGTACCTAGAAATGGGCCCTCAACTCTATGGTCAACTAATATTAGGCAAAGCAGGAAAGAATATCCACTGGAAAAAGGACAGTCTAGGGCAGCCCAGGTGGCTCGGAGGTTTAGCGCCGCCTTTGGCCCAGGTTGTGATCCTGGAGGCCCAGGATAGAGTCCCACGTCAGGCTCCCTGCATCGGGCCTGCTTATCCCTCTGCCTGTGTCTCTGCCTCTGTGTGTGTGTATGTGTCTCTCTCATGAATAAATAAAATATGAAAAAAGTACAGTCTATTCAATAAATGTGTTGGGAAAATTGGACAGCCACATTGAGAAGAATGAAACTGGATCATTCTCTTATACCATACACAAAAATAAACTCAAAATGGATGAAAGGTCTAAATGTGAGACAAGAATCCATCAGAATCCTAGAGAAGAACACAGGCAACACCCTTTTTGAACTTGGCCACAGCAACTTCTTGCAGGATACAGCTATGAAGACAAAGGAAACAAAAGCAATAGTAAACTATTGGGACTTAATCATGATAAAAAGCTTCTGCTCAGCGATAAAAACAGTTGACAAATCTAAGGGACAACCTACAGAATGGGAGAAGATATTTTCAATGATATAATTAGATAATGGGCTAATATCCAAGATCTGTAAAGAATTTCTCAAACTCAACACTCAAGAAACAAAAAATTCAGTAATGAAATGGGCAGAAGATATGAAAAGAAATTTCTCCAAAGAAGACATACACATGGCCAACAAGCACATGCGAAAATGCTCTGAATCACTTGCCATCAGGGAAACACAAATCAAAACTATGAGTTACAACTCACCAATGAGAATGGCCAAAATTAATAAGAAAGGAAACCACAAATGTTGGAGAGGACATGGAGAAAGAGGAACGCTCTTGCACCGTTGGTAGGAATGCAAACTGGTGCAGCCACTCTGGAACACAGTGTGGAGGTTCCTCAAGAAGTTAAAAATAGAGCTACTCTATGTTCCAGCAATTACACTACTGGGGATTTACCCCAAAGATACAGATGCAGTGAGACTCCTGGACTCCTGCACCCCGATGTTCATAGCAGCAATGTCCACAATAGCCAAACTTTGAAATGAGTTTGGTGTCCATCAACAGATGAATGGATAAAGAAGATGTGGCCGATATATAGAATAGAATAGAATATAGAGGACGAATACCCACCATTTGCTTCAATGTGGATAGAACTGGAAGGCATTATGCTGAGTCAAACAAGTCAATCGGAGAAGGACAATCATCATATGTTTTCACTCTTATGGGAAATATAAGAAGTAGTGAAAGTGATTATAAGGGAAAGGAGGGGAATTTATTGGGAAAAATTAGAGAGGGAGACAAACCATGAAAGACTCCTAATTCTGGGAAACTAAGGGTTGTGGAAGGAGATGTGGGTGCGGGCTGGGATAGCTGGGTCCCAGGCACTGAGGATTGCACTTGATAGGATGAGCAGTGGGTATTATACTATATGTTGGCAAATTTAATTCAAATAAATAAAAGAATAAAAAAATCACAGCCATCTTGATGTGAGAAGCTAATCTGTAGTTTGCATGGCAGGAACCATGGTACTTGGTGCTACAGTGGGGATTAGGGGCAGGGGAGTTGAGTTCAGAAACATAATATATTCCAACTATAGGTATAGCCCCAGCCCTTAAGCAAGAAAATCAATGGACTTTAAGACATTTTCCACATTCAAACCTTATGTTCACTTTTTGACAAAGCTATTTGACAGTGGACTAAACCACATTTCAAATATTCACAGGCTCCTCCCAACTGCCTCTGAGTAAGGAAAGCATTGCATTTACACGCAAGTAATGCTGCAGTCATCTGTGTGATACCTTCCCTGCCTGCCTTGGGGGCACATCTTTAAAAGTCAGCAACTGGTTGAGAGCTTTATCTTCCGTGTGTGAATTATTAAACTTGTTTTGAGGTAAATGAAGGAAGAAAGAAAAGACTTGATTGCTTGAGGAAATAAGGACAAAGTTCTCAGCAACTGACTTCCTCCCATTTCTTGATAAAGAAATAGCAGGGCATTCAAAGCAATCTCCTACAGAATTTCATCTTCAAATTTCTTTAAATTGTGTGTTGATTTCAAAGAAAATAGTAGAACTTGTTAGGAATGAAGTATTTTGTTTATAAGCAGCCTGGGTTGCCTGAGAGTGTGTTTGCCATTACCAAGTCACCTGTAGTTACTTTATAACAAAGCCTTACAGTTGTGTCCTCAGATGCCCTGTCTCTTTTTTAACTGCTAAACAAGATCACTGAAGATATAAGGGTGAGGCTGGACCATCCCCATTACAGTGCACCATCTTTAGTTTAAAATTGGTTTTATGGAAATTTTCAAATTAATTTAAAAAAGAAAGAATCTTATTATGAGTACTCATGTCTCTGCTTCAACATTATCAATCTGAAGCCAATCTCATCTCATCTATAACCAAAACCTGCCTCCTTTATTCTTTTCTTATTTTTTCCTTTTCTTTCGTTTTCTTTCTTTCTTTCTTTCTTTCTTTCTTTCTTTCTTTCTTTCTTTCTTTCTTTCTTTCTTCCTTTTTCTCTCTTTTCTTTCTTTCTTTCTTTCTTTCTTTCTTTCTTTCTTTCTTTCTTTCTTTCTTTCTTTTTTTCTTCTTTCTTTCTTCCTTTTTCTCTCTTCCTTTTCTTTCTTTCTTTCTTTCTTTCTCTTCCCCCTGAACAAGAAGGAGTCCTGGCCAGAAATAGAAGCTATACCTCAAAGGTTATCTGAGAGCTAATTAAAGGCTTACTTTTTGGGTGTGCAGAGGGTTATGGGAATAAACCAAGGCTACAGGAGATCTGAGGATCATCAAAAATGGGCCCTCCAGAAAGGGCAAGGGTGGAAGTTTGGTTGCCAACCTTGATGGCTCTGGAAGTTGAATCACCCATATGGATCTATGGATGAGAGAGAGGAACATATGTCCACCAAGAGTGTGGAAGGGATGGAGCCAGGGGAAAAATGCCACCTCTTTCTCAGTTCCTCTGAGAACCTTCCACTGGTGAGCCTAAATAGAAACCAAAAGTAAAAGAGCCTGAGCAGCAATATTTCACCAATAACCTCCTCAGAGGGGATGCAGAAATAGTTACTGCTTGTTTTCTTTCTTACCAAAATAATCACGAGGCTAGCATCACTCATGCCAAAATTAACATGGAAGCAAGCATTCAGACGATGAATTAAATTAATAGCATCTTGAGTTGGAAGCATTGAAATCTAATGGAGAAAATCCAATATCCAGACACAAAAGTCTAGTTTGCAACTTAACACGTGGCATTTTAGACAAAGGCCCTTAGTGCCCCCCTCTGAAAATTAAAAATAAATGCTGCTAGCGGTTTGGCGCCGCCTGCAGCCTGGGGTGTGGTCCTGGAGACCAGGATCGAGTCCCACGTCGGGCTCCCTGCATGGAGCCTGCTTCTCCCTCTGTGTTTCTGCCTCTCTCTCTGTGTCTATGAATAAATAAATAAAATCTTAAAAAAAAAGAAAGAAATGCTGCTTTACTATAATGGAGGATTAAATGATGTGATGGGTGAGGGGTGATTTCTTCCATCTCACCGGTTTTATTTAATTTTTTTTAAGATTTCATTTATTTATTATTTATTCATGAGATGTAGAGAGAGAGACAGAGACACAGGCAGAGGGAGAAGCATGATCCAGGCAGGGAGCCCAACATGGGACTGGATCCCAGGTCTCCAGGATCACGCCCTAGGCTGAAGGCGGCGCTAAATCTCTGAGCCACCCAGGCTTCCATAATTGTTGTTTTCTTATGATTTGGAAATGATAGTCTAGCAGAAGGCTTACTCTTGAATCTTAGGTTTTATAGTGTCTAATTTTACAAAAATAAAAATGAAAAGACATATGCAGTTTATTAACTATCACAAATCTTATTATCAATGGGTTTGTAAATTTGTTTAGCACTTATTCACCAGGTGTATTATGCATAAAGAAGTGTAAAATGGTTGATCTCTAAGACATCTTTCAGTCCTAAGTTATATGATTTTTAAATTATTATTCAGGTAGGTTATTTGCTTCTTTGTGTTTCAGTTTCTTCGTCATTTCAGATAGGTACAAGGCCTAAAGTAACCCAGACAATTGTGGAAGGTCACTATGTCATCTGAAAGATTGGACACTGCGTTATCTTCACTTACTTTCCACTTACTCTTAAGAATCCTATGATAATGGTAAAAATGGAGTTTGGAACTTCTTTTGTAGAAAAGGAAATTGAGGCTTTCGTAAATCTAATGATTTGTTTGGTGGCATGAAATAATATTAAAAATAAGTGCCATGTATTGAGAACCTACTGCATTCCAGTTGTTTAGTGTATGCAATTTCTTTCAGTCTTTATGCTGAGCTGGATGATGTTATCCATGGTTTGCAGATGAAAGAAATCGAGACAGAAAACTCAAATACAGTTAAAGCTGTGATTTATTGAGGGTAAAACTAAGCTTCAAACTATGACCACTCTGAGCTGTGTATCACAGTTTTGCTTCCCTGACCAGGTGAGGCTGGAATAAGGATGACAGGTAGGAAGGCACTGAGCTTTGGAGAACATACCCAGGGTGAGAGGCTACCATGAAATATGGAGTTGCAAACTTTCATTCCTTGATCCAGTCCTAACTGCATTCAAGGAATTCTAACTATACAAAATCTAGTACCCATTGTAATAACTAGTCATAGTATGATGACTTCCATGTGCTTAAGGGTGCTCTCTCTCTTCCCTTGGTCTGGTAAATGGGAGATGGGCCAGTATCTCTTCAGCCCTGCCCGGAGTCCCAGCAGGAGTTAGAATTAAATGACTACAGCATCCAGTGACCTTAATTAGCATGGTACAAATGGCCAATCTCCATTCTGAGTGTCCACTGGAGAGTGAGGATTCCATTCAGCCTGAGTCCCTACCAAGATCCTGTAAGAATGAAGTCTTTTAAGCCTCTCTCTGCAGTCCCAAGGTCCATGGGCAAGGCCATCATGTGTCTTGAGGCCAAATAAGAAATAATACTCTTTGTCTGTAATATCCACCAATCCATCCATCCATCCATCCATCCATCCATCCATCTATCTATCTACAGAGTATTCCTTGGACACCTGCATGTGCCACCTGTACCTGGCCTGAGAATAGACATGGAAAAAAAGGGAGATCCTTTTCTCAAGAGGCTTTCTGTCCAGACAAGGAGGTGTCTGAGGCATAACCAGAAGACTTCAGTATACCCTGGTGAGCACTGAGGTAGATGGACACATGGGCACTTCAGCACACAGCAGGGGCATTTGACCCTTTTTTTAGAACTCTGGACTAAATACTTCTTAGCACTGTCTGGTTGGTAACCAGCCCTCACCTACCCAGTCCTCTCAGGCCTGTGCCCATTTGTTTTTATAGACCAGATCTCAGTTGGGACATTGAATTAATTTGCCCTTCTCTACTCTAATTTCACCTTACTTGGCTCTCACCGACAAAAGATTTTACCCTCATTTCAGCTATTTTTTTCATCACACACCAGGGAATGACTCCCTGATTTTCAGTCTTTGCCTGGCTCTGAGCACACCCACTTACAGCAGGTCTAGAGTGCCATGTCAGACTACTTGTTGGAATCTTACTCTAAGCTCAAGATGGTCCCACACACCAATAAATAGGAATATTTCTATACAGGCCTTGTGGTGGAAACTAAAGAAACCAGGATTATTAATACATGCACTAGTTTGAGGAAATTACCATGTCAATCAAAGATAGGCAAAATGTACCACATATGCCCAATCCACTCATCACTTGATCAGGCCAGACATCACTAATCAACCACAGCAGACTTTTCTGCTGAGCTAGAACATGGATTTAAAAACCTTATTTTCAACCTTAGAAAAATGAAATGCATCTTTTCTTTCTGGCCTGGTGAGTAAGAGCAATTACCCTGTGAAGACTTCAATTGAAGACCAGCAGGTGGGAGAGATTGTGAGCTCAAGAATGTCCACCCTAGTTTTTACGCTACCTCTCCCAGTTCCCTGCATTGGAGGTATGTGCTATTTATAGAACCCTATCTGTGCTAGGTGCCATACTCATATTATCACATTAATCCTCACATTGTGATACACCCAGCTCTGGTTTTCTTTTTTAATATTCCCCTGGCTATTAGGGGTCTTTTCTGATTCCACACAAATCTTAAGATGATTTCTTCCAACTCTCTGAAGAAAGTCCATGGTATTTTGATTGAGATTGCATTAACTGTGTAAATTGCCCTGGGTAACATTGACATTTTCACAATATTAATTCTTGCAATCCATGAGCATGGAATATTTTTCCATCTTTTGGTGTCTTCCTCAATTTCTTTCAGAAGTGTTCTGTAGATTTTAGGGTATAGATCTTTTATCATTTTGGTTAGGTTTATTCCTAGGTATCCTTTGCTTTGGGTACAAATGTAAATGGGATTGATTCCTTAATATCTCTTTCTTCAGTCTCATTGTTAGTGAATAGAAATGCCACTGATTTGTAGGCATTGATTTTGTATCCTGCCAAACTGCCAAATTTCTGTATGAGTTGTAGCAATCTTGGGATGGAGTCCTTTGGGTTTTCTATGTACAGTATCATGTCATCTGCAAAGAGGGAGAGTTTGACTTCTTCTTTGCCAATTTGAATGACTTTTATTTCTTTTTATTACCTGATTTCTGAGGCTAGGACTTCTAGTACTATGCTGAGTAGTAGTGGTAAGAGTGGACATCCCTGTCTCATTCCTGATCTTAGGGGAAAGGCTCCCAGTGCTTCCCCATTGAGAATATTTGCTGTGGGCTTTTCATCAATGGCTTTTAAGATGCTGAGGAATGTTGCCTTTATCCCTACATTCTGAAGAGTTTTGATCAGGAATGGATGCTGTATTTTGTCAAATGCTTTCTCTGCATCTATTGAGAGGATCATATGGTTCTTATTTTTTTCTATTGCTGATATGATGAATCACATTGATTGCTTTATGAGTGTTGAACCAGCCTTGCATCCTGGGGATAAATCCCACTTAGTCATGGTGAATAATCTTAATGTATTGTTGGATCCTATTGGCTAGTATCTTGCTGAGAATTTCTGCATCCATGTTCATCAGAGATGTTGGTCTATAATTCTCCTTTTTGGTGGGGTCTTTGTCTGGTTCTGGAATTAAGGTGATGCTGGCCTCATAGAACGAATTTGGAAGTACTCCATCTCTTTCTATCTTTACAAACGGCTTCAGTAGAATACGTATGGTTTCTTCTTTAAACGTTTGATAGAATTCCCTTGGAAAACCATCTGGCCCTGGACTTTTGTGTCTTGGGAGGTTTTTGATGACTGCTTCAATTTCTTCCCTGGTTATTGGCCAGATTTCAGATTGTACTACAAAGCTGTGGTCATCAAGACAGTGTGGTACTGGCACAAAAACAGACACATAGATCACTGGAACAGAATAGAGAATCCAGAAATGGGCCCTCAACTCTATGGTCAACTAATATTCGACAAAGCAGGAAAGACTATCCACTGGAAAAAAGACAGTCTCTACAATAAATGGTGCTGGGAAAATTGGACATCCATATGCAGAAGAATGAAACTAGACCATTCTCTTACACCATACACAAAGGTAAACTCAAAATGGATGAAAGATTTAAATGTGAGACAAGAATCCATTAAAATCCTAGAGGAAAACACAGGCAACACCCTTTTTGAACTTGGTCACAGCAACTTCTTGCAGGATGCATCTATAAAGGCAAGGAAAACAAAAGCAAAAATGAACTACTGGGATTTCATCTAGATAAAAAGCTTGTGCACAGCAAAAGAAACAGTCAACAAAACTAAAAGACAACCTACAGAATGAGAGAAGATATTTTCAAAAGACATATCAGATAAAGGTCCAATATCGAAGATCTACAAAGAACTTATTAAACTCAACAGCAAAGAAACAAACAATCCAAACATGAAATGGGCAAAAGACATGAACGGAAATTTCACAGAGGAAGACATAGACATGGCCAACAAACACATGAGAAAATGCTCTGCATCACTGACCATCAGGGAAACACAAATCAAAACCACAATGAGATGCCACATCACAGCAGTGAGAATGGAGAAAATTAACAGGACAGTAAACAACAAATGTTGGAGAGGATGTGGAGAAAGGGGAACCCTCTTGCACTGTTGGTGGGAATGTCAACTGGTGCAGCCACTCTGGAAAAATGTATGGAGGTTCCTCAAAGAGTTAAAAATAGATCTGCCCTACCACCCAGCAATTGCACTGTTGGGGGTTTTCCCCAAAGATACAGATGCAGTGAAACGCTGGCACACCTGCACCCCGATGTTTCTAGCAGCAATGTCCACAATAGCCAAACTGAGGAAGGAGCCTCGGTGTCCATCAAAAGATGAATGGATAAAGAAGATGTGGTATATGTGTACAATGGAATATTACTCAGCCATGAGAAATGACAAATACCCACCATTTGCTTCGACGTGGATGGTCCTGGAGGGTATTATGCTGAGTGAAATAAGTCAATCTGAAAAGCACAACCATTATATGGTCTCATTCATTTGGGGAATATAAAAATTAGTGAAAGGGATTAAAGGGGAAAGGAGAGAAAATGAATGGAAAATATCAGTGCGGATGATAAAACATGAGTGACACCTAACTCTGGGAAATGAACAAGGGGTAGTGGAAGGGTAGGTGGGCGGGGGGTTTTGGGGACTGAGTGACGGGCACTGAGGGGGGCACTTGGCAGGATGAGCACTGGGTGTTATGCTATATGTTGGCAAATTGAACTCCCATAAAAAAAATAAAAAAAATAATTGATTTCAAGCTCTCAACACAATCTCACTGAATGTGGATTTGGAAAGAGATTTTTGCAGTCAGGTTTCATGATCCAGTACAAACTGGCTCAACTATATAATATATAATATATATGCATGTAAAAGGTATATAATAATTACATGCAATTATGATAATTATAATTATAAGTATCCTATAATTATAACATATACGTATATTAGGAATTATAATTCTTAATTCTGTTTTAGTTCTACAAACACTGATGCCCCTTGTTGTTCGTTCATTGAGAAGTATTAGTGCCCTACAGGTGACATTTTATACTTGGTAGTCTTTGCTACTGGTTCTTATGAGTAGCATTTTGCTACTACAGGATAGTGAAATTGACTCTCCAAGTCTAGATTGTGAGCCAAGTGGGGAAAAATGAACAGGTCTGTCTATAAGCCTTTCATTTAGCTGCAGTAGGTCTGCCAACAATTGGTCAATGCATAGTTTTCTGTTCACGTTAATAAGTGGGAATCCCCACTGAACAAATTCACTTTGCACTGACTATCCAACAACAGAAATTCTAGTAATAGGAGCATCTGGGTGGCTCAATGGTTGAGCATCTGCCTTTGGCTTAGGTTGTGATCCTGGGGTCCTGAGATCAAGTTCCGCATCAAGCTCCCTGCAGAGAGCCTGCTTCTCCCTCTGCTTATATCTCTGCCTCTCTCTGTGTCTCTCATGAATAAATAAATAAAATATTTTAAAAAATCATCATAGTAACCCCTGGCAGGCACCATTCTTCTGAGTTCAGAGGAGAGAACAACAGTCTCCAGGGATGGCAGCCCTTTGCCTAGGTTTGAGGAATGGGTAATTAAGAGGCCTAATTTTGAGTTCAGGGTCTGTCAGAGCTCCTAGAACCAGATGCATCCCATTACTTGAAGATGCCTGACTGAAACACAGTGCTTTTTCATGATTCATTCCTGATTCAAGGAAGGAAAGTAGTTTTATTATTCTAGGTAGGATTATGGTCAGTAATACAGAGATAGATCTGATAGGGCTGAGTCTTGTAAGTCTAGCCTTCTTTCTCCTAAACTGAGTTTTGCATGAAATGCAAATGGGAATACTTGTTAAAATATTGACAGTGCAAGTGTCTGAGGTGTCATTCACCTGATATTCTGCACCTACCAAGAAGAGTCCAGGAGGCTGGAAGAAATGACTCCTGAGATCAGTTCACTTCCATGTACATGTGTATATGGCTGAAAAGAGGAAAAAACATGCAAAGAATACTTAGCATTGACAGACAAGAAAGAAAAGGTGCAAAGTGGACTCTCTTTTTCCTTATTGGGTTAGAATCAATGCACCTGTCCTATTTTTGTTAAAACACATGCATAAGTGTAACCCCTAAACACAACAGAACAAAAGAAGCCAGCCTGAATAAATTAAGTTTTATTCCTCAGGACTGGTTTGCAGATGTGGCTAACAATAAATCTAAAAGGTTTCTTCCAGCTTCATAAACATTAATATAGTGTAATAATATATTACACATATAATATATGTGTAATTAATAGGCATAATGCAGATTTGTACTAGACTGAATATAAGAGATTTATGAAATTTTGTGAGTATAAAATAGGCCAGGTTGTTCGACCTCTTCCACATTGCTTCCCTAAAATTGATGTGCACCATGACATTTTTTTTTGAGAATTGCCATTTCACTTTTATCTGCCGACATATCAGTAGTGCTTGTAGTGAGGGGGAAGAGGCAGAAACAGGACCAGACATGCACATAGTCATTTCATTAGAAAAACAACTTACTGAAACTTGGAGGTGAACCTGTGTCCACTAGTGTGCCTGGATAGAGCTGGTCAATGATTTTTGGTGACATCCAAGCTGTACATGGTATAATTCCTTCCTGTCATGTAACCTGTCTGACTCTGTGAAGCAGCAGTCAATGAGAGAGGCATCAAACACCTGTGTTATGGTCATAGGAGTTCTGAATCATTTGTCATAAGCCCTCCTTTACCATTCCTCAAGCTTATCTCCAAGGAGGATATTATACTTCTCAAAAGAGCCAGTCTGCACAATAAATGGATATTGGAAATTAATTATTTACTCTAAAGCAGCATAAAACTCATTCATTGACTTGTATATTTAACCTTCCACTCCAGTCAGTCATTATCATTCTTTTGTCTATTTCAGAAGTCAAGCCTACTGTTTAAGACATAGTATTGCCTTTTTGCAGGGAAGATAGTAGTGAATTAAAAGCAGACACTTTGGGGTCAAACACATATAAATCTCAGGACTCTTGGGCATTGAAGATGGTGGATTTCAGGTTGGACACACTGGAAACAGTGTACCGTGGCTGTGTCTGGTAATCCATATTGTGTAATGAAAGGTTAGATTTCCAGGTCTAAAGTTGGGGAGCAGTAAGACCTTCAGCCATTTAAGTCTCTATGTTGTATTAATGTTTGTCAAATAAGAGTATACTCCTACCACCATACACACACATCATCATCCTGGAGTTGTATACATAGCCCTTGGTGCACTGTGATTTCTTAATTAAAAGTTGTTCCTATTTTTAGAGGACACAAAGTTGAGAAGGCAAAAAGGCAAAGCACAACAGTGTCTGATGGGTCTGTCTCCACCATGACAGGTTAGAAGCAGCTGGTAATACTTAGTGAAGGCATCTCTGTGACTGATAAAGGGTTAGATCTCATCAAAATCTAGAGAAGGAGGTCTAGACACTCTTGCAGAGTTGGGAGGTAAGAATGACATGGAACTGACTTTTATCTGGACTCAGGAAAAAATAGAACTGTAATAGTACCAGACTTCCCCAAGTGTGGCTGGCCTTTTGCTCCTTCTAGACACAGTAGTGCTAGGGACATTTGCAAGAATCTATCATGCACCTTTGGTAGTTGCAGAAGAAAATTGGTAAATGATAGCTAAGTTGATGAGCTGAAGATAGACAAGTAGAACACTTCATCTAACCCATCTCACTATGTGTGTGAGGGGGTAGCTCCCTGAAAAATGCAACCTCTATGGGAAAGCTATGGGAAAAAAGTACTAACTTTTATACAATAGCAGCGGCAATAAAAAATGGTGCCACCTTATGGAGAGCAATATTTAGGCAAAGGTAAAGGTGGAGATGTCATTGACTCTGCAGTACAACTCCTAAAACTTTATTCTACAAGTAATGCATGTGTGTGCCTAAAAGAACATAGTAACATGGTTATTAATAGAAACAGTTTATTGTAGCAAAAGATGAAAAACAACCCAAATATTCATCAGTATGAGACTGTGTATTTATATGATGGAATCTCTACAGCTACAAAAGAAATGGGATAGCTTTCCATGAAATGATATGAAAAGATTTCCAAGAGATAGTGATCAGATGAAAGGAGAGAGTGTCAGAATGGATTGCACGCTGTACCATATTTAATTAAATGGGGGAGGTACTAAGAAATACTATTAATATGCTTGTGTGTACACAAAGTATGAAGAAGTATATATAAGAAATAACTGGTTACTTGTAAGTGATCATGAGAACTAGAGAGCTAAGAAGAGCCTTTCCAAAGTATACTTTTACACTATTTGATTTATTTAACAAGATGAATGTATTTATCTATCAATAAACAAACAATTTTTAAACAATTTAAAGAGAGGGCACAGAGAAGCCTTTAGTCTTAAGCAGCTTTTGTGGTTTTTAACTCTAGAACCCATCATGCAGCTTTGAGCTTTTGTGGTTTTTCACTCTAGAACCCATCATGTTTTCAGGGAGATCTGAGAAGGAAACCCTGTGGCTCTGGCAGTGGGAGGGTAAGAGTAATCTTTGTGAAATATGCCTAGAACATTCTTCTCCAGGGAAAAAGAATTTACCACAGCTTCATTCTGACTAGGGAAAGGGAATTTTTTTCCTCTTCATCCTCTCCTATTCTTCCCAAGGGTGCAAAAAGTGAAAAAGCTAATACTTTGATAGATGTCATCCCAGAGACACAAATTCACTAGAAGACCAGGATTTAATCATAAGATTATAGAACACTTCCTCTCCCACACCTTTCCATCACACCAACAGAACTCCAGTATAATAAGAGAGGATTATAGCTCAAAGAGCCTACCTGATGCAAACTCTCTGTTGGGGGAAGTTTTTGGGAAAGCACGAAGTTAACAGTAGAGGAAAAAAAAAAAGAGAGAACACTACAAGAATTTGAAGTTTATAGCACCTATAAGTTATAGCAAACATTAAACATACCAGAACTGCTAGTCAGATCAACATAAACCCTCACACTAAAGGTCTATGTACCTGAGTTCTTGTTATTAGATATACCATATCCAGCTTTCATTTATTTTGTTCATGTCCAGCTTTTAATTAAAAAATCATATGCCATGCCAGAAGGCATTACAGAAAATGAAGGGCTTCATCACCAGCATATATACCCTACAAGAGATACTAAAATAAGCTCTTTGGGAAGAAGGAAATGATAAAGACCTTGAATAGCCAAAAAAAAATCTTAAAGAAGATCAGAGTGGGAAGAATCATGCTCTCTGATTTCAGATGAAACTATAGTAATCAAAACTATGGATTGGCATTAAAACAGACACATAGATCAATAGAACAAAATGCGGAACCTAGAAATAAACCCATGCAATAAATGGTCAATTAATTTATGACCAAGGAGCCAAGAATATACCACAGGGAAATGATAGTCTTTTCAATAAATGGTGTTGAAAAACTGGACAGCAACAAGAAAAAGAAGGAAACCAGACAACCATCGTACACCATACACAAAAAATAACTCAAATGGATTAGATTTAAATGTAAGCCCGGAAACCATGAAACTTCTAGAAGAAAATATAAGCAGTAAACTCCTTGGCATAGGTTGTGGCAATAGTTTCTTGGATTTGATACCAAAAGCAAAGGTAAAAAAAAGCAAAAATAAACAAGTGGAGCTACATCAAACTAAAAAGCTTCTTCACAGCAAAGGAAATCATCAACAAAATGAAAAGGCAATCTACCAAATGGGAAAAAAATGTTTGCCAACAATATATCCAATAAGAGATTAATATATAAAATATATAAAAAACTCATAGAACTCAAGAATAAAAGAAACAATCTGATTAAAACAAAGGCAGAGGAGCTAGACACTTTCTAATGTCCATACAAATGGCCAACATGTACTTGAAAAGGTCCTCAATATCACTAATCATCAGATAAATGCAAATCAAAACCATAAGGAAAATGGTGCTTGGATGGCCCTGTTGGTTAAGTGTCTGACTCTTGATTTGGGATCAGGTCATGATCTCAGGGCCCTGAGATAGAGCTGCACATGGGGCTCCCTGCTCAGTGAGTAGTCTACTTATATCCCTCTCCCTCTATTCCTCCCCCTGCTCATGCTCTCTCTCTCTCTCTCTCTGTCTCTGTCTCTTAATCAATAAATTATTGAAAGAAAAAACACAATCAAATATCACCTTACATTTGTTACAATGACTATTTCATAAAGACAAGAAATAATAAGTATGGTGAGGTTGTAGAGAAAAGGGAGTTCTTGTGTATTGTTAGTAGGAATGAAAGTAGGTGCAGCCACTGTAGAAAACAGTATGGAGTTTTTTCAAAAAATCAAAAATAGAACAACTATATGATCCAGAAATTCCACTTTTGGGTATTTATCCTGAGAAAACAAACACTAACCTGAAAAAAGATAGATGGCTTTGCATGCTAACCGCAACATTATTCACAATAACCAAGATATGGAAATAACCAATATCCAATGGTGGATGAATGGGTAAAGAAAATATGGTATATATATATATATATATATATATATATATATATATAGAGAGAGAGAGAGAGAGAGAGAGAGAGAGAGAAGGAATATTATCCAGCCATAAAAAGGAATGAAATCTAATCTTACCATTGCAACAACACAGATGGATCTTGAGGGCATTGTACTAAGTGAAATAAGTCAAAGACAAATACTATATGTTCCAACTCATATATGAAGTCTAAAAATAACAACAACAAAAAGCAAAACAAAACAAAAACCTTTTCATAAATAAAGAGAACAGTTTGGTGGTGGTCAGAGGCAGGGTGGGGGAATGAGTGAAATGAGTGAAGTGGTCTGACAGTAAAGCTTTCCAGTTATAAAATAAATAACTAAGGGGCATGTAATGTATAGCATGGTGACTATAGTTAATACTGTATTGCATATTTGAAAATTCCTTAGTTCTTAAAAGCTCTCATCACAAATAAAAATACTTTTGTAACTGCGTAAGGTGGCTGATAATAAGTAGACTTAATGTGGTGATCATTTAGCAAAATATACTATTGAATCACTATAAAACTAACATAATATATATGTCAATTATATCTCAATCAAAAATTCTCATATGAAAATTTTAACCTGCCACTTCAATAAAACAGGAAAATTAAAACACAAATAAATCCAGAAAAAAGAAATTAGTAGCCAGAAGTCAATGAAATTGAAAACTGAAAAAAATATTAATAAATCCAAAAGTTGGTTTTAGAAAAAGCAATAAAATTGATATGTATAGAAAGACTAATAAATAAAAAGGAGACATGACATAAGTATTGTTTAGACCTCAATAAATGGAGAGTTATACCATATTTATAGATTACACCCAACAATATAAATATGCCAATTTTCCCCAAATTGACTTATGGATTAAGTACAATCCCAATCAAAATCCTGGCAGGAATTTTATAGTTATAGATGATTTGATTAAAAAAATATGAAAAATCAAAGACTAGAATAGGCAAGATAAGTTTGAAAAAAAAAAAAGAGAAAAATTTGAGAAATCACATTACCTGATTCTCAGACTTACTCTAAAGCTATACAATGTATTCAGTGTAGCATTTCCAATGGAAAAACACACAAGTTGAAGGAACACAGTAGAAAGTTAACATAGACCCAATAAATTTATTTTGACAATACAGAAACAAAATGAAGACTTTTTTTCAACAAATGATGTTTGATCAATTGTATATACTTATGCAAAAAACCAGGAAGTTTGATTTTACCTTATAAAACTTTAACAAAAATTCATTTTAGATCGAAATATATAACTTAAAAGTAGAATTTTACTTTTAATTTTAGAATTTAGGACTAAATCTTCCTGACCTCGGGTCAAGAAACACTAAAAGCATAATTTATAAAAGAAAAGTTTTATCCTGCAAAATACACCATTAAGAGCATGAAAAGATAGATAATAGATTAGGAGAAAATATTTGCAAATCACATGTACAACAAAGGGCTTGTATCCAGAAAAAAACAGAGTACAAAAAGCCTCTTAAAACTCAAGAATAAGAAAATGACCCAAATAAAAAGTGGGCAACAGATCTAAACTTTTAAAACTTTATCAAAGAGTAGATACAGAGGGCAAATAAGTACAAGACAAGATGCTGAACCAAATATCTTGGCCCATTACAGAAATGCAAAATGAAACCACAATAAACTACATGTACACACCTATCAGAATGAATTTTTAAAAAATTGATCATCTTGAGTGCTGATGAGGATATGTAGCAAACAGATTACTGATAGACTGTTGGTGGAAATGTAAAATAACATAGCCACTCTGGAAGATAGGTTGGCAGTTTCTCATGAAGTTAAACATACACTTGTCAAATGATCCAACAATCAAACTCCTAGCTATCTACGCAAGTGAACTAACAATTGTCTAACAATTCACACAAATATCTGTACATAAATGTTTATAGTAGCTCTACGCATAATAACAACTGGAAAAAACACAAATGCCCTCCAGCTGGAGACTAGAGCAATAAGAAAGAAACTCTTAATACACAAAATAACTTGATTAAGTCACAGAGACATCATGATAAGTTTTTAAAACGTTACACACTGTATAGTTTTTTTATGTGACATTCTCTTTTTTATATTATATATATATTTTTTATTGGAGTTCGATTTGCCAACATATAGTATAACACCCAATGCTCATCCTGTCAAGTGCTCCCCTCAGTGCCTGCCACCCAGTCACACCATCTCCCCGCCCACCTCCCCTTCCACTATCCCTCAAAGAGACAAACTGTAGTGACAGAGAACAGACCTGTGGTTAGGGAGAGGAAGAAGGTGTGACTTCAAAGACATAGCACAAACAAGTTCTCTGGGGTGCTGGAACTGTTCTGCATCCTGATTATCATGTTTATTAAAAAAATCTATACATGTGTTAAACTTCACAAAATTTACAGCAATAAAAGTATGTTTTAGTGTGTGTTAATTTAAAAAGATCCCTAATCTGTTAGCACTTTAGTTCAATTTAGTAGCTCTTTAGCTCAATTTATTGAGCACCTACTATGTGTTAAGACTGTAGTTACGTAATCAGACTCAAATGTTCCTCTCTGCTTCCCCTGAGGAGCACTTGGTTTAAGAGATTTTTCTCTTTTCAAAGTGTGAATGCTGCACAAATCCTTCCAGAGGTCTTGTGAGGTGAGAGGCTGGCATATTTGTGGAGCTTTGAGAAGCTGATGGGGTTGTAGGAAGCTCCAGTAAGTGGCAGAGTCCCCCAGGGCCCAGGCTCTATCCTTCTAGCCCATTCTCCTTCCTGCCTGCAGAGAGGCTCCTTGCTGAGGCTACAGATTGTATTCAAGGAGCAGGTACAGCAAGCCTAGAGGCTTAGTATGTAAGATGATCTATTTGGTGTAATTATGGTAAGGAATCCTTAATTGGGTTATGGCTGAGTTATGAAGGACACAAAGATGCCTGTCAGGTTCCTGTCAGAAGGTATAATGTTGCATTTGACAGAGGTCAGCAGCAAAAATAGAGGAGACAGACTCTGTAATCAGTAAGAGCTGGTTTTAGTCTCAGCTTTGCTACTTAAAAGCTTATAACCTGCCACTAATGGAGTCCCTCTGTTAGTCAGAAAAAGGAGATAATAATATGTCATTGTAGGTTGTTGTGAAGATTAAATTAGATGAGATAATTTCTCTAAAACACATTACTAAGTACCTGGGGCTTTAGGGGGCTCACAATTAGTAACAGCCTCCTGTTTTTGCCTGAGAATACAATCATGAGATATTATTGCATGTTACCTTAGTGCTACTTTAATTACCCTTGTCATTAAGTGCATACATGTGATTAAGAATTTCTCCAAATCATTTCAATTATTTTTTGTAGTACCCATTTAAGAATAGTGATTGGCACCCAAGTATGGAAATACAAGTTGGGGTTGAGCCCTGGTCTTCATATGCCTGGGATTGGGGTCCTCTCAGTGAGTCTGTTAGCACTATGCACCAAGGTGGCTATCACAGCAGCTGATGTGCTGGACAATGACCCTGGGAGAGCCGAGGTGGCATGACCTTTTGTGTTTATAATAAACATGTTTAAACTTTCAAATGAAGCTGGACTGTTCTGAGATTTTCCAATTGTGGCTTGTGTGTGGGAGGGGGAGGAAATAGATATTTGTCGGTCCCTGACCATGCACTGAGTTTATTAATTTCACTAGCTTCTTTCAGTTTCTTGGCAGCTGCACAGGACATGGGTTATAATACCCTTTCTATCGTGGCATTTTTAGTTCTGAGTTACGTTTCTCTTTGGTAGTGCCTAAATGGAAGTATCCCCATGATCAAATCTTTCCTTACTCAAGCTTGCATAAATCATTTATCATTTGCCTCCTTTGTAGGAGATTTTAATTTATGCCCTTGGGCTTAGGATTTCTGATTCATTTCAGAGTCCCTTAGTGTTTCTCCCAATATACATTGCATGTTACCCACTCAGTGAATATTTGTCAGATAGATGAAACTGTTAATTTGATGAGGTGAAGGAAATCTGTAAGTGGGTAGAGCTATTATTTCAGTTCCGACTCACTGCAACCTGACATATGACACTGACAGTGTTAGGGCTACATCTCTGAAATTCTCCTCCAGGAGCCTGGTGCAGAAGAGCAAGCCTTTGTGCAATTGCTATGGCACTATAAATTGGAAAATTCAAAGAAGAGATACCTATACAGTTGTGCTTTAATTTGAGCAGGTTATACTTTTCCATTAGGTTGAGCATCCATTATTTTATGTGTTGTCATACTTTCATATTTTCTCACTGTAGCATGAAATAGTGTAGAGCTTTCCATCTGTTTTTTGTTAGTAGCTCTAATAAATTTGGTCCAAAATGAGAAATTCAGTATGACACATAGAAAATCATCTAAGTTATATTCCACCAATTCTAACACTAAAACACAATGACTCTCAGTGCACTCAATGATTTGTTTTTATTTGTCACATTGGTCACTGGATTTCTTGTTTGATGTTGACATTGAAAACATTAGTTGTTCTTATCCCTTTGCCATAAGAATTGGGGGAGCCATTTCTACCTCTTTCCTTTACTAGACTGGAACTCTCCAGAAATATTTAGTTTTATTAATAAATATTGACTAAAGAGAGAGTGCTGGGGCACCTGGGTAACTCAGTGGTTGAACATCTGCCTTTGACTCAGGTCCTGATCCTGGACGGTCCTGTAATTGAGTCCTGCCCCAGGCTCCCCACAGGGATCCTGCTTCTCCCTCTGCCTATATCTCTGCCTCTCTGTGTGTGTCTCTCATGAATAAATAAATAAAATATTTTTAAAAAATAGAGAGTGATACAATGGCAAGAGCACACACTTAGAACTTAGTGAGGCTGGAGGTGATAGGAGATATGACCCTTGTTGGATGTGTATGCCTTTGGAATAATAATTGTAATATTTCTGTGCTTCCATTTATACAAGCACAAAATGGGGGTATATTTGCTTATCTTTTCAGAGTTCTGAAATTAAAAATTTTAACTCATAAGATGATTATATTTGTTCTTCAAATATTAAATTCCTTTTACTCTCCCACCACCTAGAGGAATTTTACTTGTAGCGGTGGTGTATTTGCCTCTTAACTCAATATATACTCTGTGATAAACATGGAGTTTCACTAAGCATTTCTCCTCCACAGTGAATAAATCAACATTAAGCTTTTTAGTAGACGGTGCTGGTAGAACATTGCTAGAGGAAGACGTTCTCCAGCAGTTTCTAGTGTACACTGAGAGTTGGTGATATGGGTGGGTAAAAAAAAAAAAAAAGTCCATCCAGTTTGGAAAGGGAGAAGTAAAATTATCTTTACTTGCATATAGCATGATTTTATATATAGAAAATTCTAATGAATGCCACTAAAAATTTCATAAGACCAATAAACAAATTCAGAACACTTGCATGATACAAGATCAACATACCAAAATCAGTTGTATTTCTATATGTTAGCAATGAATAATCCAAAAATGAGATTAAGAATATAATCTTATTTATCACTGCATCAGAAAGGGTATTTAGGGATAAATGAAATGAAAGTATTACAAGACTTGCATGTTGGGGATCCCTGGGTGGCTCAGTGGTTTAGCACCTGTCTTCGGCCCAGGGCATGATCCTAGAGTCATGGTATGGAGTCCCACATCAGGCTCCCCGTGTGTAGCCTGCTTCTTCCTCTGCCTGTGTCTCTGCCTCTCTCTCTCTCTGTGTCTCTCATGAATGAATAAATAAAGTCTTTAAAAAAAAGACTTGCATGTTGAAAACTCCAAAATGCTGTTGAAAAAAATTAAAGAAGATCCAAATAAATTAAATGAAAAACATCCCATGTTCCTGGATCACAACATTTAATATTATTTAGATGGCAGTACTCCC
This sequence comes from Canis lupus dingo, assembly GCF_003254725.2. Lineage (NCBI taxonomy): Eukaryota > Metazoa > Chordata > Mammalia > Carnivora > Canidae > Canis > Canis lupus. The sequence continues at coordinate 22,424,509 of NC_064261.1, read as the reverse complement.
TGAATTAATCTATGGATTCTACTCATTTCCTAACAAAATCTCTGCCCGATTTTTTTAACAGAAATTGACAAAGTGTTTCTAAAATTCATACATAACTGTGAGGGGCACAGAATAAGAAAAAATTTCAAAAAAGAACACAAGAACACACACCTCCTAACTTCAGAATTTACTACAAAACTAGAGTAATGATGATAGTCTGGTGTGACATAAGAAAAAACATAAAGATTGACAAATTACATGAATAAATCCTTACATTTATGGTCAATAGATTTTTGACAAAGAGCACCAACAATTCAATGGGGAAAATGATAGTCTTTTCTACAAATGGTACTGAGGCAATTGGGTACCTAATTGTGAATTCAAAGGAATATAGTTGGAGCCCTTCTTCACACCTTACTTAAAAATCACCTAACTCTGGGAAATGAACAAGGGGTAGTGGAAGGGAAGTGGGTGGGGGGTTGGGGTGACTGGGTGATGGGCAATGAGGGGGGCACTTGGCGGGATGAGCACTGGGTATTATGCTATATGTTGGCAAATTGAACTCCATTAAAAAAAATTAAAAAAACAAAACAAAAAAGTTAGCTCATGGAACTAAATGTAGGAGCTAACAATAAAATTCTTAAAGAAATCATGAATAGATATTTGTCACCTTGGTTTAGGCAATGTATCTTTAGTCTGGATATCAAAAGCAGGAAGAAAAAGGGAAAAAATAGATAAATTGTACTTCATCAAAATTAAAACTTTTTGGATATTAAAGGACAGAAGTAAAGTGAAAAGACAATCTACAGAATGTGAGTATTTGATAAAAATTTAACATCCAGAATATATAACAAACTCTTATAACTCAACAATAGATGAAAACAACTCAATTTAAAAGTGGGCTTGAACAGACATTTCTCCATAAAAGATATACAAATGACCAGCAAGCACATGAAATGACATTCAACATCTTTGGCATTAAGAAAGTACTATTTGTCTCAGTCTGTTGAGTGGCTGCTTCTGGCTTGAGTCATGATCTCAGGGTTCTGGAATTGAGCCCCACATAGGACTCTCTGCTCAGCAGTGAGTCTGCTTCTCCCTCCTCCTCTGTCATCTCTCTTGCTTTCAAGTAAATAAATGAAATCTTTAAAAAATGCAAATCAAAACCACAATAAGATACTCCACATCCATCATTATGGCTATAATTTAAAATAAATGGAAAATAACAAGTGTTGGTAAAGGATGTGGAAAATCAGGTGGCTTTAGACATTCCTAGTGGGGATACAAAATGATGCAGTTACTGTGGAAAACAATTCGGCAGTTCTCCAAGAAGGTAAATAAAATTACCATGGGATCAACAATTTCCCAATATATTCAAGAGATATAAAAACCTTTGTTCATACACACACAAACACTCACACACACACACACACACACACACACACACACACAAAACTCTTGCATGGCTTTTCATGGCACCATTATTCATAACAGCCAGAATGTCAAAACAACCCAAATGTCCATCAACTGATAGATAAATAAAAATGCTATATCCCTACAATGGATTAATGAAGCTCTGACACCCAGATAAATACGGATGAACCTTGAGAACATTATGTTCAGTGGATGAAGCCAGTCACAAAGTACTACATACTATATGATTTTATAGACATGAGATGTTCAAAATAGGCCAGTCTATAGAGCCAGAAAGTACACTGCTTTTTGCCTAGGGATAGGGAAATTTGGAAGTGACTACCAATGGATTTCTTTTTGGAATGATGGAAATAAACTGTGGTGAGGTTGCACACCTCTGTAGATGCACTAAACACCACTGAAGTGTACATTTATCTAGGTGCATTGTATAGTATGTAAATTACAGATCAATGAAGCTGTTAGAAAGAAAAGGAAGGGAGAGGGGAAAAGAAGAGAAAGGGAAGGGAAAGGAGAGGGAGTGAAAACAAAGGGCTCTTGGGTTGATGCTTAGAAATGTACCCCAATGCCTACCTTTAACACCCCCTGTTGACTTGCAATGACCATTCCTCTTTGCCTTCTCACCACCTGAATAGATGGATATGTGAAGAAAATCAGAGTGCCCTTCATGTGCAAGAGCAACATTGGTGACATTACATTTCAGGACGCATTTGCAAAGCCATTAATTTAAGTCAGCCTGGTGCCCTCTGGGAGCCCCCCTGGGTTCCTAAAGGCAGCCCTGCTCTGATTTTCAACTCTCTCTAGTGCCTTAATATTTCCTCTCTCCTGATTGGCACACACCTAACCAAGCTCATCCCAGTCAGTGTTTAGTTTTTACTTTTACATTTTAGTAGCAAAGACATTTGTTATATTTTAACAAATCCCTGGGTGACACAATGTGGAACTTTACTGATGATGTTATAAATTTAAGTATATGAACTGTAGAAACAGGATGACTTTTCTCATAATAAAACATGTTTGATATTGAAAAAGACACGTTAATTTCATGGTTTAACTAGTACCTATTTCAGTAATGTTTTTGTGAAGGAAAATTATGTTGTTATGAGTGAAGCTATGTTACCAGCGAATACTAATTTTCCCAAATCCTGGTTTAATTAGGTAGCTTTATTATAATATCATTTTAGTCTTTCTGTCCTCATTTTACATACAATATTATTTACAGTACAGGCACACCAGCTTGCTAAAGAGACACTTTTCAGCTGTCTTTTGGAGGCAATTAGGGAATATCTTTGGGGCAATGGTCATGTTTAGTTACTCAATTATAATCCTTGCCAGTTTAAGCATTTTACCAAATGGTTTTTTAATGTTTTTGAAGTATTACTTTATTTTTTAAAAAATATTCTGACCATCAAATATAGAATGCTTCATCACAAATATAGAATGCTTCATCATACAGGATATTGTTGTTTTGAAAATGCTTTCACATTCATAGTTCATTTCATTCCTTGTTTGAGGGCCTCCAGGGTGGTGGCCGGGCATGGACTGGGCTCTCATACCTGGGCCCTTCTTTCCCTTGCCTCATCTGACTCTTCAGCCTGGCTGACCACTTGAGCTGCCTTCTCCCTACCATCCTGCTGGGCTATGGCTGAGAAGGACTCCAAACTGGGGAGCCACGTGAGCTAAGTCACTTTGAAGAAGACAGTAATTATAAAATAATTTGCAATATCCAATGCCTAAATTGGGACACTGACAATTTTATTTCCTTCCTTCTTTCCTCTCTTCCTCCCACCAACAAATACATTTTGAGCAGCTGTGCTGTGTTAGGCAGAGTGCTGTGTGCTGGGGAAATTGCCTGGCTCATCTGCTTTAGACTAGTCTCAGCTTTGGGGCAGGCACCCTGCCATAGGCCAGGTGCCAGCTCACTCAGCAAGAGCCTTGGCTCCTGTAGCTTCCCTCCAGTATAGGCTGTACAGCCACTTGTCCTGCTCTGTCCTAACCTTGGGGCTTGCTGTGAGCCTTGATTGTGACCTTTGATCCCTTCACTCATGGAATCCCTTACTTGGGCTTCAGCCCCACCTGCACCTCCAGCCATGCTTGGTACAACTATGGCCCTGTCTAGCCCCACTGTGGCCTCTCTGAGGGTGGTCCTTCCCTGACAATGCTTTCTGATCACCTGCATCACTTATTAAAATAGCATGTTCCTGGGCTCCAGGTCATACCTAAACAATCAAGACATCTCTAGGTGAAAACTATGAATCTACGTTTTTCGTAAGCTCAGCAGGTACATTACAGTTTCAGAACCACTGGCTTAGACAGGAAAGAAAAAATACAAAAACAAATAGGAAAACTACTTATAAGTCTGTTATAAGAAATATATGGCTTAGGGAACTATACTTTATATAGCACCTGTATATCCTGGTGCTTGAGAAATCTGCACTCATTTAATCCTCAAAGTATCCCTGGGAGGGGGGGGGAGATGGATTATACCTGCACACTGTTAAAATGTGTTGTACTGGAAGCCACTGTTAGCCATGGTTCCTAATAGGGGTTCAGGGTAGCCTACAAAACACTGAAGAAAGCAAAGATGATCCTGCAGGGCTACCACACTGCTGCCTGCCTGGGAGATAGGGGACCTGGCATGGTGAGCAGCTCAGCTTTGGGAGTCTCCATCCAGGGTTTCAGGTCTCTCCTGGCTACTGAAATTGCAAAACTGGGATAACATTAACAATGTTAATGCGCTGTAAAATTATGAGCCTGTAATGGCTGGCTTTTCATCTTCTTGCTGGATTTTATTATAGCAGTAACAAGAGCAATTCCATTTAAAAGACTCTCGTCAGGTAACAGTTACAGTAGGTTATAAGTCGGAATGGGAAACAATCTCTATTCTGTACACATTTGGAGTAGCCAGGGGAAGAAATGAGCATCAGGAAATAAAGCTCACTGGTATTGCACCCATGAAATAAAGGTGGATATGAACAGGGGAGCAGCTAACTAAGGAGGCAAATAACATGACTCTGTTGAGTCACCCGTCAGCAGAACACAAAATGGGCTTTTTAAAAAAAGCTTGTATTTATTTATTCATGAGAGACATACAGAAAGAGGCAGAGAAATAGGTAGAGGGAGAAGCAGGCTCCCTCTAGGGAGCCTGTTGCCGGGCTGGATCCCAGGACCCCAGGATCACAACGTGTGCCCAAGGCAGACGCTCAATCACTGAGCTACCCAGGTGCCCCCAAAATGAGCTTTTAAGAGGAATTTGGCATTGTAATTTTTGTTACACAAAAATTTCACCTAACACTGGAGCATAGCAGTTGCCAGGCCTGTTAGAAAAGCAAAATTGGCACTAGTAATTTTAAGTAGTCAGGATAGTACCCTTATCTTGAAAGGGGGAAAGGGATTTTCACCACCAAGCAAACAACGAAATAATTTTGTGGAGGTATCTTAGCAGGAGGGATGGTGTCATATTCCTGGAACTTTCTATTGCCTGGCTGATACATAATACCTGTATTCCTTGTGACATGCCATAGCTTTTCTTGATGGCAGTCAACAACCAGTGGCAGCAGCCCTGTGGCTACTTTTACCTTTTGCCTCATTTGCTAGGGACTGGAAGACTGGTTTTATCCTGTGATTACAGTGGGCCATAGCCAAACCTCAGTGAGTGGCAGTCTTGCATGCAAGAGCCATTCATAAGAGCCATATACAGATAACTTGGTCACAGTCTTTGGGGTCATGCTTATCTTTCAGAAGAGCCTGGGTCACTAATTTCCTTTCTCACCTGCCTGTAGAAGGTTGGTGTCAAGATCCACTGTGTTAGAAGATAATGCAGTATCTGAGACTGTGTCTGGGCTTAATTGAGATAATACTGGAATCGTAAAAAATGCCTGGTTTACGTGATAAACAACAAATTCTGAGTACTATTATTAGAGAGAAGCCATATCATAAAATCTCACCCAAACATTATAAAGAAATTAACTTCAACAGTAAAAACCAGGACAAATTTAGTCAGCAATGCAACCCAGGGAAATCATGCACTTCAAAGTTGTAGCAAGAAAGGAAATGGAAGATTCTGGCACAGTGTGGCTTTCTGTATAACCAAAGCTCTCCCAGGAATTATTGCTAGTGTTTTTCTTTTTAAGTGTTGAACATAGGGAAATATATAATTAAACTATACATCTGTTTAATTATCATGAGCAAGCCATTAATAATAATGTTTGCAAATAGTTTATAACAACATGAAAATGCTAAATTTAGTATGGGACTCAAAATTATATATGCAACATTATTCAAATTTTGATAAGTTAAAAACTATATATTAAAAACCCTGAGAGAAAATAGATTAAGATTATTTTTTAAAATAAACTTTCAAGAACATTTTAGAATAGTTTTAGATTCAGAAAAATGTGCAAAGATACTACACTTTCCATGTATCTCACCCAAATTCCATGGTACATTTGTCACAGCTAATGCATCTATATAACACTGTTTTTAAGTGGAGAAGATAACTCAAAATCTCTTGTGGCAGAGTAGTCTATTTTACTTTTGCATGAATTCCACAGGTCTGGTCTTCATTGTTTTGTCAAGTGTAGTTATGTGTCCCATTACAGGATGACTAAGCATCAAGTAGAAATGCAAAAGTTGCATTTTGGTAGTTGAAGGCCCTTCCTAAGGCACAAGAATTATCCTGTGTGCTGGGACCAGCTAAATAAACTTGGACCCCATAGAAAACTTTTTCAGACTCATAGAAGTTGGAGTAGAGTAAATTGGCAGGTTTGTCTTCCTCCCCACCCCCCCGCCCCGGATTGATTTCAGAGACGGGAAGAGCTCCAGCTTGCCCTTGCAGGAGCTAGGCACAAATGAGGCCAGACCCTCAGTCTAATGGTCCCAGGTGGCCTCAACTCCTGGCCATGTTCAAGATGGTCATTAGAGTGCTACTGCCTTTTAATCTGCTTTGCTAGAAAATGAGACTTTTAGTCTTGGCTTCACAGTAGACACAGATATAGAGGAGTACAGAAATGCCAAGGAGCTAGAATCAGGTGCCTTGAGTTGGTACAAGATAAGATAAGTATGAAGCTAATGAAATGAATAATGTTGGACTTGAAATTTATTTCATAGAACTGAGACAGAAAGAGTTTGCAATTTATTCTCTGGCTCACTCATCAAAATGTTTAATTAGGTACTATGTGCTTGGAACCACACAAGAATGGCTTTTAAAGTCAAATTAGCTATGGCCCTTCTCTTACATTGAATAATTTGGAAGTCTGTCCACATTTGATCAAATTTTTTAAAGTCTCACTTTCTTGGTGGAGATACATCCTAAAACTCCCCTTCTGATATATTTGGAATCTATCCTACAGACATGTTCTAAATAAAGGCTGAAATAGATAAAGGCCTTACACTATAGTAAGTAATCTAGGAGGCAGGGGTATTGTTTGAAGGAGTACCACCTTTCCAAGCCAAGTGTGGTAATAATCATGACCAGGAAAACCCATCTAGAAAAATAATGTCTTCTCTGTTTTTTCAACCTGACTTCTAAAGGCCAAATGTGGCCAAATGTGGCCTTTGCTTCATCCTTAATTTCTGGGCTGGCCATAGGAAATCTAAACAGGCCTGACAGTCTAGACTGCAGCTCAGGCTTTGTACCCAACAAATGCACAGTTAAGGGAAAGTCTAATTTGATGCTGACTCATGGATTTTGCCAGGAAAACTATGACTTAGCACCCCACGGGGTCCTCGCCTGCTGGGGACCTGCTGGGGACCTGAGGCATGATGCAGTGATGACTGATCTGCCCAAGGGAGGAGAGAGATGCAGAACATGGGTATTTAAAGAGTATAGAGGGACACCTGGGTGGCTGGTTGAGTGTCTGCCTTTGGCTCGGGGCCTGATCCTGGAGTCCTGGGATTGAGTCCCACCTTGGGCTCCCTGCATGGAGCCTGCTTCTCCCTCTGCCTACGTCTCTACCTATGTCTCTTATGAATAAATAAATAAACTCTTTAAAAGAAAATAAAGAAAGAGAGTTTAGGAATAAGTTTTGAAAAGTAGGTGAGATCACCAGAAATGATCATGGTTTTATAGAACAAAAATACCAATATGTTTTGCATAGACGTATTGAAATCTAGGAAGGATTGTTGGCCAGAGAAAAGTAAGAATGTAACATATTCATCTTAGTAGTGGTAATGATGGTCATCAACCAACCGTAGCCCACATGCCCCAAGTGCCTGGAATGAGCCAGGCTCATTGTTAGTGTTTCCCATGCATGCATTATCTTGTTGAATTGGTGCAGCTAGTCTGTGATATAGGAATTATAAGCTAGGTCTCCTGGTGGAGGCTGTGTGTTAAGCACACAGAGGTAAAAGTTGTCTTGCCCAAAGTCATCTGTCTTACTCCAAAGTCTCTGTTTCTGAACATTGCATTCATTCATCCATCCATCATTCATCTGTCATCTGTCATCTGTCCATCTACCATTTATCCATCCAGCCAGCCAGCCATCCATCCACATCCACATGTGGAAGGCTGGCAGTATCAGCTGAAAGTGAGCACTAGATGTTTCAGAGTCACTTCTGGGAGCCTCCTGCTTAGCTAGATGATGAAATGGGGCCCAGAAGACCATGATATGGGAAAAGCTTAAGTAGGAGATGAATTATTTCTTGAGATAAATATGAGACTATTTAGAACTTGTCACAGGATATGGGTAAAGGTTATTTCCTCTCTGTAAAGGATTTAAAACTAGATTTTCACCTCATTTGACTAAGTAATATTTTTATCCAACCAAGAGCAAAGAAATGAATGAAAGGAACATTTTATGTTCTGTCTCAGTGCTAAGATTCAGGTTTTTTTTTTTTTTTTTTTTCCTGAGAGTGGCTTAGAATATCTATAGGAGGTAATAGGAGGATTGTTTTTCCTATTTTATTCCTCATTTGGGGCAAAGGAGAAGATGGCTTAGAACAGTGAAACGGTGTAATCTAATGAACCAAATACATTTTAGGTATCACAAAATGCCATCACTTTTCAAATAACTACATCAAGACATCCAATTTAAAAATATGTATCTAAGCACAAGTTTCATTCCAAAAGAACTTTTTTTATAGCCAACTTATAAACTCCTGCAGCAGTGATACCTAATAAAACTGCCAGCAGACCTTTAACTATAGTGGCACAAATGTTGCCCCTGCAATAAAGTGAATGAAAGCATCGTCAAGTCTATCTTTTTACATATACTTTGATGTCCTCAGTCTGTAAGAGGACAGAGGACTTCTTATATTTGTGGAGTCCCTAGAGTTATAAAAACATTTACAAATATATGGCTGTGTACAGAGTATCCCAAATGAAATACTTTTACTCCACAATTCAGTCCTGGCTGGTAACAGAGAGATCAGGGCATACCAAGCCTCTGCATTATTTATTATGGATGTTGCTGCTCTTATAAAAGTGTTAACCATATTAGAAAGCATCTGAGTGGAAAAACTGATTATTTTGTTATTTTGTGCCTTTGTTACATGGCATTCTTCATGTTGGTTATCTGAGACATTTCATGCTGTTAGCAAAGACTATTTTTCCATGTTGACAAGACTTCTGTACAGCTAGATAGTAATCTTATTAAACATTATGAAGCTGGCTTCATTAAAAAGGGGGTAAGCATTCCATTAAACATCCATAGTGGCCTCCCTCATACTGGGTGTTCAGTCTCTGTACAGAATCACATTCTATCATGATAATAGATCAGGCAGATAAATATGAGGATCCAGAAGAAGAGGTGTGCAGTGAACTGATAGGGATGCCAAGAGGAGATGAAGTTGACAGGAAATTCTACCATGGCAAAAATTTGATAGTGGATTTTGTTCTCAGGGCTGGAAAAACCTAATATGTCTTGAGGTCTACCAGACCAGGAAGTAGGTTTGTTTATTCAGCCTAAACTAGAGGGTACATTTGAAGAAAGACTCCAAACTGTAATTAAGAAGGGTAGTTAAGTTCATACCTAGGAATGTTGGATCCTGCACCAGAGGAAGGCAAGGCAAGCCCCTGGACAGGATGTAGATCTTTGAACACCAAGAGCACCAGGCTGGGTGAGGTCCATCTTCAGAGCATTGGGGAAGATGTTCAGGATAAGTCCTGAGAAGAGGAAAAGGAGAATGAAGGCTAGCTCCAATGGGTGCTGATTTGAGGTGAATGTGGCCTGTAGTATACAGTTCATTGGAAACTCCTGCCTCTCCTCATAGTGCAACCTGCCCCACACGTGGGCTCAACTCCAGTAGAAGCTGAAGTGTGTACCTGAGGTCTAAGTAAGAATATCACTGCTGCCCTTGCCAGTGGGCATTCCTGCCCCCTGGACTGTGGTCACTTGGAAGGAAAGACTGTGCATTGCATGTCGGTTTCTCAGTAATTGAGCAAAGCATCTGTCACAGAGTAAGTACTCTTCAGTTGCTGAAACACTAAATAATAAAGTATCTAATGCTATAGAGGCTCAATTACTTCTTGATTTATCCTAAGTTCCTAAAGGGTAGGGATGTCCCTTCTCTTTTGTTCCTAGCATATCATCTAAACATATTTGTATTTGTATATACATGAATGAATACATTTATAAATTAATGAAACTTAAAATGTCTCCCAATGCACATTAAGCTCCTTGAAGCTTCCTTTATATTTGGCCCATTACCTAGCATAATGATGACCCACATATAAGGATTTAGTAAATATTGGCTGAGTGGAGGGAGGAGAAATACTGCATAAGTACTGCAAATACTGACAAATACTGCATAAGTTTATTTTCTGCATTAGGCCTTCTGTTTTTTAAGTTTTTATTTAAACTCCAGCTAGTTAACATACAGCAATATTAATAACTAATAAACTAATATTAATAACTAATAAACTAATATTAGTTTCAGGTGTACAATTTAGTGATTCAACACTTCCATGCAACACTCAGTGCTCATCATGACAAGTGCACTCCTCAATCCCCAACACCTGTTTAACCCATCTCCCCACCCCTCTACCCCTTTGGTAACTATTAGTTTGTTCTCTATAGTTAAGAATCTGTTTCTTGATTTGTCTCTCTCCTCCCTCTTTTTTTGTCCCCCTCTGATCATCTGTTTTGTTTCTTAAATCCCACATGGGGCAGCCCCGGTAGCTCAGCGGTTTGGTGCCACCTTCAGCCCAGGGTGTGATCCTGGGGACCCAGGATCGAGTCCCACGTCAGGCCCCCTGCATGGAGCCTGCTTCTCCCTCTGCCTGCGTCTCTGCCTTGCTCTCCCTCTCTCTGTATCTGTCACGAATAAATAAATAAAATCTTTTAAAAAATTCCACATGGGAGTGAAATCATAAAGTATTTGTCTCTGACTGGCTTATTTTGCTTAGCATAATATTCTCTAACGCCATACACATTGTTGCAAATATCAAGATTTTTTTTCCCCTGGCTGAGTAATATTCCATTGTGTGTGTGTCTGTGTGTGTTTGTGTGTGTGTACACACAATCACTTCTTCTTTATCCATTCATCAGTCAATGGACATTTAGGCTTTTTCTATAACTTGGCTATTGTAGGTAATGTTGCTGTGAACATCGGAATGCATGTATCTCTTTGAATTAGTATTTTTGTGTTTGGGTAAGTACCTAGTAATGCAATGGATGAATTATAGGGAAGTTCTATTTTTAACTTTTTGAGGAAACTCCATACTATTTTCCATAGTGGCTGTACCAATTTGCATTCCCACCAACAGGGCAAGAGGGTTCCCATTTCTCTACAGCCTTGACAACAACTGTTGTTTCTTGTATTGTTGAGTTTAGACATTCTAATGGGCGTGAGGTAATATGTCATTGTAGTTTTGATTTGTATATCCCTAATGGTAAATGATGTTGAGCATCTTTTCCTCTGCTGTTGGCCATCTGTCTTCTATGCCCTCTTTGAAATATGTCTATTCATGTCTTCTGCCAGTTTTAATTGGATTATTCACTTTAGGGGGTTTGAATTTTATAAGTTCTTTTTTATTATTATTTTAAATTGTTTTTATAAGTTCTTTATGTATTTCGAATACCAGCCCTTTATCAGATATATTCTTTGCAAATATATTCTCCCATTCCATAGATTGCCTTTTAGTTGTGTTGATCATTTCTTTTGCTGTACAGAAGAAGCTATTTATTTTGATGTAGTCCCAATAGCTTATTTTTGCTTTTGTTTCCCTTGTCTCAGGAGATGTATTTAGAAAGAAGTTCCTACAGCTGATGTAACAGAAATTACTGCCTATGTTGTTTTCTAGGATTTCTGAGATTTCAATTCTCACATTCGGTGTTTAACCCACTTTGAATTTGTTTTTGTGCGTGGTGTAAGACATTGATTTCTTTAAACCTGGTCAGTGACTTAGACCATTCATTTAACTTTCTGGATAAGGGTATAAAATAAGATCCTGGAGGAACCCAGAGCTTAAGAAGAGTATAGTAGAGCTTCTAAAATAAAAATGGGAAGACTCCAGGATTCATGTTGGGTGATGTCTTGTCTTCACACTGGTTAACATCCATCCCGAAGCCTTATACTTGACTGCGAGCATCGGGGTTTGATGCTTAGGACAATATCCACACCTCAGAGATATATATGGTTGAGAAATGGCAGCATATGTAAAAAGCCCAGGCCACAGAGCCAGGAGCCTGGGATTTGATCCTAGTCTCATGACCTCAGGTAAAGTCCTTTAACCCTGTGAGCCTTAGATTCCTCACATGAGAAATAGGATGGCAATTCTTACCTTGTTTGTGTATGAAAATTGGCAGTAACATATTCAATTCCTTACATGCAGTTGATATTCAATAATTGGTAACTAGAAAAGTTGATTTATGATTTTGTGAAGTTTTTATCTAGAGTAAATTATTTCTTTTTCATGATTTGCAGAAGGAAATTAGAAATGCATTATCATTTCAGAAGTTCAAAACATACACCAAAGTGTATGTTTCCTTCTCCACTACTCCAGTATGAATTTACCCTAAATGTGTCTAGATTGGCATTAATTACATAAATGCAATATGTGTGTGTGATTTATAAATAGGGTTGTTCTTCACGTATTGTTTTACCTATTTCTTATTTCAATCAAGAATCAGTTGGAAATCACTCTAAGACACATCTTTATAATGGTTGTGTGGTATTACCAGTATGGAATGATCATATTTCATAAACTACTGTCCAGTATTGAAGATAATTTAGGTTGTTTGTAGGATACTGAAGTGAACATCCTTGCACATGCCACTCTGAGCCTCTATGAAGACATTTCCCTAACAGATACAATGGCTTCCCAGTTTACTGGGTCCAAACATCTTCATGTCACAAGGGCAATCTGCCTCCTTAGCTTTGCTGTGCCTAGCTTCACGTAAGGGTTTATCCTCCATGCACAGTTCTTTCTTTATAAACAATGGAGTCAGCTGACATGAATTTTAGTACTAGTTGAACAATTTATGCACCCTTCCAGGCTTGGTTTTAATCATAGTCCATTTTTAATGGACTATGTCTTAAAGCAGTTTTCATTTTACCTCAAAATTAAGTGGAAGGTACAGAGATGTCCCATATACCTCTTCCCCCTATACATGCAGAGTCTTCCTGTTATCAATGCATTTCACCACAGTGAGACATCTGTTACAATTGATGACCTACATGAACACATCATTATCACTGACAGTCCATAGTTTATATTACAGTTCACTCTTGGTGTTGTACATTCTATTGATTTGGACAAATGTATCCAGCATGGCTTCAATTATTTTTAAAATGAGAGGCTCAATGGGAAATAAAAAAAGTGGATTGAAGTTTTTCTCCTTAGAGACACATTAACACCTTTCTGTTGACTCTGCTTCTGGTTTTCTGCTTAAAGGCAGTGCTGCAAAAGGAAATTTCAGGGGTATTTCTCAGAAGGATGCTCATGACAGGAATGAGCATGTCTTGGAGATGAATCTGTGCAGGTGTCTGTGTGGGCACTGAGTGGGCCACCAAGCAGGATGCTCTGCCTGGAAATGTGGCTGCTTTGGAAATTAAACGTAATGGACTCAATAGTCACTTTGCACCTACCATATGGCTGGCTTCATAGTAGGTTCTTGATGTATTATGAGAGCAGGAAACAAATACCTCAAAATCAAGAACTAGGATGTGTGAGTGTGTGTGTGTGTGTGTGTATTTATGTGTGTATGTGTGTATATGTGTGTGTTGGTGTATGAGTATATATATGTGTATGGACATGTGTGTGTATGTTTAGTTGCATATATGTATGTGCATATTAGTGTAAATATGTATACACCTGTATGTGTGGGCATATACACGTTAAGTGTGGGCATGTATATATGTCTATATCTAAGATGAATGTGGGTATGCATGATATCTGTATATGTGTGCCTGTGTATGTGTGTATGTGCATGTGAGTGTGTTTGGAGATTGACATCTGTCTCAAAGGCCACCATTACAGTAGTAGGTATCACCATGGAAGGAAGATTCTAGTGGAAGAGAGGAATGTTATCATGTGGGTTCCAGGGGTGATAAAAAAAAAAGGGTCCTGTTGGATGTTGGGCCTGGGGAGCCAGACAAGGGTGGGAACATAAGGCTTTCAGGTTGGGGAGGCAGTTGGGCACTCCTGTGGGAGGAATGGTGAAATGGGCACCCAGATCTGAGCTCCATAGAGTGACAGTGTCTCTTTAAGCCTGAGCTTTCCCTTAGGACAAATGAAATCACAAGATTATCTAGTATGAAACCAAATGATAAAAACACAAGTGTTTTGTGAACTGTAAAGTACTGTATAACATAGTTATTAGACAAATTCAAATGGAAGGCAGTGGGTTAGAGGTCAGGGCAGGGTGAGAGGAGAGTGGAATTGGGTTAAGCAAGGCATAGGATAGACTCTGATTCTAGACACAGTTGGCCTCAGGGGTCTGGTCTCGGTGGCCACCCTGGCTGATCAGCAAGCACCAGCCCTGGAGGTACAGGGATGAGTTAGATCTAGTGTGGAATACAGAGGTGAAAATACAACATCCATGTTGTAGGTCTCCACAGGGAAGCTGAGGAAAGGTATTGAGATCAAGCTGGGGCAGGTATGATTCCCTAGGGAAGGCTGTACTTCCACTAGGGCTTAAAGGGCAGCTAGATATAAATCCCCAGGCAAATTAGAGGGAGCGCCAGGGCTGGGGGTTGAGTAGCAGGAACAATCACATGATATCTGGCAAAGATGTGGGTAAACCCTGAGCCCCCTCAAGCAGCCATGGGCTTCCTGTATTCCCAGCTTCTGCACACCCAGCACCCAGCACAGCTTCTTCTGTATTAACATTCAGTGAGTATTGCCAGATATTCACATCTGCCAATGAGGGCTTAGAGATGAGCTCCGGCTGAGGTCTGTCATCCAAGTTCTCTTGTCAGCATCTAACCATGATTCTTTTGCATCCCTATTCTCTGCAGGTGTGGGAAAAGTATCAGTTAGGCTGCCAGGTACTCACAAGACAGAACAGTTGTAGCTTTGTCCTTGGAGGGCTGTGGTTCATTCTCTGCTCTTATGAGTCTCCATGATAGAAGTGTCAAGTTGGCAAAGAAAAAACAAAAATTATTGTTGCACTTATTCTTCAAAGAAGCAAATCTTCAAAACCCTGTCTGAAAAAAAAATGTTTGCTATGCCAATTTCCTTATTTATTTTTATTCCAGATAAAATGTTCCAAAAGAGCACATAGTTCAATTGATGATACTCAGTTGAAGACAGAACAGATTATATTTATTTTAATACATACAAAATGAGTTATATTTCATTTGTCAGTCATTTGCTATTTCCTTCTTTTTCAGATAATTTATTTTTGAGAATAATCACCATTGGTATCTAGTGACATTGATATAGCTGGTAAGATGAGTACACACACACACACACACACACACACATACCTTCCTAAGCAGCCAGCTGAAAGCTTACAAGTCAGTCAAAGATCTGAATGTATACCAAGATCTTGCATCTTTATTTATAGCTTAGATAGTTAGATAGATAGATAGATATAGATAGATAGATAGATAGAGTAGGGAGGGAGGGAGGGAGAGAGAGAGAATTTTAAGTTTCCACAGGTTTTTTTTTAAGATTTTATTTATTTATTCATGAGAGATGGGGAGAGAGAGAGACAGAGACAGAGAGGCAGATATAGGCAGATATAGGCAGAGGGAGAAGCAGGCTCCATTCAGGGACCCCAATGTGGGACTCGATCCCGGAACTCCAGGATCACAACCTGAGCCGACGTCTGATGCTCAACCGCTTAACCACCCAGGCGTCCCATTTTCCACAGGCTTTTAAAGCTATCCACATTCCAGTAAGGAATAGACTGATGAGTACACTTACCCTCCAGGCAGCCTTGACTCAGAGGCAGAGTACTCAATGCTTGACACCATCTGAGTTTGAATTCTGGCCCTGTCATTTGTTGGTTATGTCACCTTGGGCAAATTACTCTGAGTTTCCATTATCTCATGTGCAATTAAAAAAAATGGAAGAAGTTGCTTTCTAAGGTTGGCATGTACTAATGTCCATGTTCTGATTCATTCCAAATTTGTTATGTATCCTTGAGGAGACTTTTGTGTCTCTCTGATGACATACTCAATTTGTAAATATAGTACAAATATATGAGGGAATTTAAATTTGTAAAAAGGGTTAATCATTTATAGAAATTTAATCTGAAAACCCTATGAATGAATGCACAGTTAATGAATAAATATATTAATAAAAACAAAAAAATTACACAGTACGTTAGTCACTGCTTCCTTCATGTAACCTTCTCATTAGTCAATTCATCTGTAAAGAGCTCATTGTTGTTCAAATTTGAATAAAGTCATTGAGCACTGGTAAGAAATGCTTTCAATTACATAATTTCACATCATTCTCTCAACAGCCCAGGTCTGGTCACTGAGTAACTGCCTAAACTGTACACTGTGATATTTGGTCAAATAGGAGGTGTAGTTATCTAGGAATGAAACATATTTCCTTCAGTGTGTTTTAATTTGGCTTTGAGGGTATCCTGAAGGAATAAACCTACCTGTTGGTCAGTAACCTACCTGTTACCATCTTTCTTCCCTTTTGAACTCTAACCCAAGGGCAAGTCTGACATAGGAAAAGATGAGGTAGAGTCCCTAGGGGTCAGTAGGGGCTGACTACTGTCTGAAAGGGACTTTGGTGGGAAGATTGAAAGCCTCAGAACATTCTTCCTGGTATTATCACCCATGGTTTATTATGTGGCTCCATGTTGTGTCAGGAATTTAGAGATATTATCCAAAATAATTTTGATGTGAGCCTGCAATAAAGATACTGTCACCCCATGTGCCAGTGAAGAAAGACTGCCCAGAGTTTAGGTCACTTGGTCATTTGTTGGGCATGGTCAAGGAGGTGGCAGAGATCTGTGTCAGCATAGCTATCTCCAGAGCCTGGCTCCTCCTCCTCCTCCTCCTCCTCCTCCTCCTCCTCCTCTTCCTCCTCCACCTTCTTCTTCTTCTTCTTCTTCTTCTTCTTCTTCTTCTTCTTCTTCTTCTTCTTCTTCTTCTTCTTCTTCTTCAAGTGTGACATAACAATTTTATTTTAAAATGACAATATTTGGATCCCTGGGTGGCGCAGCAGTTTGGCACCTGCCTTTGGCTCAGGGCATGATCCTGGAGACCCGGGATCGAATCCCACGTCGGGCTCCCGGTGCATGGAGCCCGCTTCTCTCTCTGTCTGTGTCTCTGCCTCTCTCTCTCTCTCTGTGACTATCGTAAATAAATAAATAAAATTTAAAAAAAATATTAAAAAAATAAAAAAATAAAAAAATAAATAAATAAATAAATAAAATAAAATGACAATATTTGCAATGCATATGGAATTATATCTGTTGCAATTATTTAAACATAGAGTAAAAAAAAAATTCCCCTTCTCAATTGATAAAGACGAGTGATTGCAGTTTTTCAAAAATCTTTTAGGGAAAACCCAAACCAAAACTTTTGATGAGTATCTGTGAATCTTGCTTATATCTGCCCATAAGGGAAGGGCTGCTAAAAATTGTTTCAAAAGACAAAATTTTCATTTTCAAACATCAAGAATCTTGATTATACATTCAAATAGATTAATATCTCTTTGCTGAGTTTTTTTTTTTATTGGTGTTCAATTTGCCAACATATAGAATAACACCCAGTGCTCATCCCATCAAGTGCCCCCCTCAGTGCCTGTCATCCAGTCACCCCCACCCCCTGCCCTCCTCCCTTTCTACCACCCCTTGTTCGTTTCCCAGGGTTAGGAGTCTCTCATGTTCTAGCTCCCTTTCTGATATTTTCTTATTCCTTCTCCCTCCAGCTTACAGTGCTTTCATGTCTTCCACTGTTATGCCTCTGGCTTTTTACCCTTTGGGAATTTAGCTGAGCTCAGAGGCCTCACTTCCTGGTTGGCCTATACACTTCAGGAAGGCCCAAGGACAGACTGTCATTAGAATGAGTGTTCAGCTCCCCCACAGTACCATCTTTGGATGGAGCCCATGCATGTACACATGCTCAAGATGAGATGTATGAGAAACATATTACCCGTTCTGAAACATAATCACCTCACCCTTGGGTAGTCCTTGAGAGTTAGTAAAGCACTTGTGTGTATATTTCACATTTCATCCCTATCACTGCTCCAGAAGGTGGGCATTCTAATTCCATGTCCAGACTGAAGCAGTGCCAGACCTAGGGGGTCAGGCCACAGGAGTGGAGGGCACAGGAGTGGAGGCTCAACCATGTTATACATCTTTGAACCAGATGTCAAGCTCTTTCCTCCCACTAGGATTCCTTCTCCTGCCCCCAGTGTCATGAGGGGCACAGTGAACATTCATTCCAAGACCACAGAGTGAGTAAGGGGTAATGTCTCAGCTAAGGCCAAGTCTCCTGACACTTTATGTTAACTTTAAACCATAAATTCGAATATTACTAGAGATTGAGTTCTATGCCAGGCTGTACCACAGCCTGGGACACAGAGAAAGAGCCACAGGCAATGGCCAGAAGAGTGCTGAGGGTCGATGTTCTGGACTCTCAGGTCCCACACTCTGGCCATCTATTTAATATTTCAGGATCTCCACCTTCAAGGGGAGAGTGAAGCTGTTGTGATAAGCAATTGAGGTGATATATGTGAAGTGGCTGGTGGGGGGCCTGGGTCCAAGCAAGTCTTAGTACATTGCCTACTATTGTCCCTGCTCTGACTTGCCCTAGACTCCCTGAAAGGCCCTCCCTGCCATCAGCACATTCATGTTTTTTTCGGCCATGTGTGTTTTTTTGTAATTGCCTTTTTTATTATGAGGACACACTGTATTCACCTGGATTGGACATGGGTGTTCTGCAGTTCCCTGTATTCATCCACTGTCAGAGCATCTGTTAAGGTGGTGACCACCCAAGGGAGCTGAACAGGCCTCCTGAGGCCAGATTAGGAAGCTGAGAGTATGTGCACAGATGTAGTTGCAGCAATATTCGTGTGGTACCAAGGTTGTCTCCACACCATCCACAGGAGGTGGTGCTCTATGCTCCTCTGAAGAATCATCACAATGACACCCACAGTAAGGTCTTACAGGTGCTTAATTGCTGCAACAGTCTGGCATGGTTGCTAAACACCCTGGCAAGGACCCATATTTCTATTTTTCCTCTGAGCCCTTCTGATTTCTTGGTGCTTTAGTCCTTTGGTCTCTGTTTCCCTCTCAGATTTACAGACTATTTGCTGATTAGATGGATTCTCCTAGGCTCCGCAGATCATTAGTGATCCTGGAGGAAGCTTCCCTTCCCGTCCTCCAGCCTGTTTGGCCTGGCAGCTGTGGGTGCTGATTGAAAAACCATAATGGAATGTGTGGCTTATAATTTGGGATGCTGCAGTAAGAGAAAGACTTTTTGTCTGTTTTTAGGTTCATTACTCTTTCCTTTTATGATGGATATCTTTAACCCGTATGAGCAGCAAATATAAGTCTCCTGTTCAAAGTCACTATCCTCATGATAATCAGTTGTGCAAACTTCCTATGATTTTATACTTCTTTTTGTTTCCCTTTGACCTGAAAAAAAAATTCCCCAAATTTAATTAGACTTCAACTCTACTGCATCCATTATCAAGCAGTTTGTAATTTTCTGGATACTCACCTATTGCTCTTCCATAGATGATCCCCAAATCCTTGGGTCTGTTTCCAGTCTCTATTGAAATACAGATGCCAACAACTGTCCACTAACATCAATATATCACACTCACTGTATTCCAAACCAACTTGCTTCTGAGGCTCCCCATTCCTCCAGGAAGAATCCTCTTCTCCAGTAGAGGTTGCTGAGGCTCCTTCCATTCTTCCTCCCATGTCCAATAAGTTATCAATTCCAGGTTTATTTCTTCACAACCTCTTTTCCATCCCCATCACAGATATTCTGACTTTATATTTAGGTCACTGAAGTAGCCTAAGGAAGAATCTTGAGTCATACAAGCTCAAACCAGAGGTTTGTTGGCTTGCTGTTGGCCTTTTTGAACCCTCTCACAGCTTCCCTGAGGGTTATTTTCAAAATTCATTACACTTGTCATATCGTTCCCTTGCAAAATTCTTTCGTGGCTCTCTTTGGTTCATGGATTTAAATTCCAAACCCTCACTCTGGTATGCAAGACATATTACAATTTACTACAAACTCCTCCAACAATATTGTTCAAAGACTTCCAAAAGAATAGTCCATTCTACCTTTCCCAACATATCAACAGTTCTTCAGCTTTGCAACTTTCATGTATTCATCAAATAATTATCAGTCCAATGCTCACTCCCAAGAACTGTGTTAGGTCTTTTGTTTGTTTGTTTTATTTTGTTTTTGTTTTTATTTAAATTCAGTTACCCAACATATAGTTCATCATTAGTTTCAGATGTAGTTTTCAATAATTCATCAGTTGCCTATATATGTTAGGTCTTGCTGGTGACCCCACCTCCTCTCCCTGAGAAACTCATTCACTCACTTATGGTGTTTCTGCATCAGGGTGGCCTCCCCTCTCTTTTGTGGTACCCTTCTCTTGAAACTCTGCAGTGAGACAGGGTGTGCCTGACCCTGTGGAAAACATTTCCCAATATATACGGAGCACTTTGAAGATGCTTTTGCCCTTTCAGCAAGGGATCCCACATTTGGGTAATCTAAAGATGTCATTCAAACTTCAGAGAAATAGTGTTTTCTTAAAAAGTTAGTTTATTTATTTATTTATTTATTCATTCATTTATTATTTAATCTCATGCATACACAAGAGATAGAGAGCACATGACCAGGAGGATGGGCAGAGGGAGAGGGAAAAATAATCTCGAGCAGACTCTGCTGAGAATGGAGCCTGACACAGGGCTTGATCTCACAATTCTGAGATCATCACCTGAGTTGAAACCAAGAGTTTGATGCTCAATGGACTGAGCCACCCAGTTTCCCAAGAGGAATAGTTTTTGTGCAAAGATCCACATTGTTACCTTATTTACCAGCCTTATTCAAAATATTGAAAACATGGAAATAGAATAAATAATAGAAAAAGACGCATATGACTTAATAACTTGATGTCATCAATAACAGAAGATTTCATACACTTTGAAGAATATTGCACATCTGTTCAATTTCTAAGTATAAAAGTTTCTGATACTATAAAGAAATGCCTATCATAAATTATTTGAAAAAATCATACTGAAATCACATATATGTGTATTTATTCATAAAATTTGTGTTTATTTTGTATATACCATGCATTCTTAAAATTTATGTTTGCATTTAAAAAATTCTAAGTGTTTAACACATAATTTTTAAGTTATATATAGCAAATAAAGACTAAGAGTAAATACATTAAAATATTATCAGTGATTTTCTCTAAAATGTGGATTATGGATGATTTTTGTTCACTTTTTGTGTCTTCCAAAATTTCATTGGATATATATAGCAACCATGCATTATTTTCACAATGACTTGTAGTTTTTAGCCAAGTCTGTGTGTGCTTTAACATCCAGAAGAAGCTCCATCCTGGCCACACATCAGTGTTAGGTCACAACACAAATGTGTGTCTCTTCCTGTGAACCACAGTAACACTCATTACCTTTGTCATGAGCTGAGCCTACCTATGATATCATCTACTTTATTTGTTTGGTTGATGACTCTTCTCCCCAAGAAAGTTGTGAGTGAAGGAGAGCAGAATATGCAGACCCAAAATGTGCCACTAGGGCATATGGATTATTTTGAACTGAAGATAGTCAAGTCCCAAGAGACTCAGGAATAGGTTTTTATTTGTGTGTGTGTGTGTGTGTGTGTGTGTGTGTGTGTGTGTTTTGTGTGTGATTCCCTTACCTTCCCCTTAACTAGCTAAAATAATTTTATAGTGAGACTGTATCAGGAAAAGATTTATTATCAGAGGTATTTTTTTTACATCAGAGCAATTTCTCTGCATAGCAGGGCAAACATTTGTTTACCAGACATTTGCTCTCCTCATTTTCCAGTGAACTGTGGTCCTCCCCTTTGATGGCCAAGAACCCCACACCTTTCTCCCTTCTCCTCAGCTCAGAGTGGCAGATAAGCCTCAACTGTTTGATTGCCTGAGAGCCTCAGATCTTTGGAGCATAGAAAATTTTATTTGCTTTTTTTTCTCTTGTCAATTGGTCTTATGTCAATTTAATTATTAGACCAGCCAAAGAAGCTAGAAGCAAAGAAGGGAAAAGTTTTTCTCGCTTACATGAACAAACAAGGAGCATGGTTTAGATATCACAGTGCTTCTTGAACATCTAACCAATTGTCTTGTAGAAAAAAAAGTCTTGGGTAAATAAATTGTGTTAATAAACATTAATACCCTTTAGTATTACATTACATTACATTACATTACATTACAGTATAATGTATAATATAGAGTATAATAGCCTTATATTACATTACAAGAGCCACATGAATAGCAAGTCACTCTTCAATTTGAAATTAATAAATGATAACAAAGCAAGCTCTTATCAGGTGGCTGTTTACATAGATATATCTAGGAAGGGAAGGAAAACTATGGAGGAATAGTGTTGTTTAAGCACCTACTGTAGCAAGCATGCTGATGGCCACCTGATTTTTTGACTGTGTTGATTCTTCCCAACAGACCTATGGAGTAAGCCATTCTTTTCCCTGTTGAATAGGTGGGTAGATGGATGCTCAGAAGTGTAAGTTCACAATTAGTGAGTATCAGTGCTAGCTGGCTATTCAAGTTTAACTCACTCTCTTTCCATCAATTTTTCAGACAATAACATTGGGTTGCCACAGAAGCTTCCAGATACAGTAGGCTGTATTTCCTAACCCTTCTCCTTGTCCAGTCAGGCTTCTGGCCACTCAAGAGGATGCTAAGAATCAAGATGAGAAAATACAAGTTCTAGAGTGTACTAAGATCTCCTGTATTATTAACATTGTTGCTGTGGTTCTTTGAAACCATTGTTGAAAGTGAAGAAGACCACTCACAAGGGAACTGAATATTTATTCAGAGCTTGTAACAAAGCAAGGGAGTCAGCTTCCACCACTTGCAACTGGAAGAAACTCAATGACACTTTATAGCAGAAAGAGGGAAGGCTTCAAATGTCCTCTGACTAGAGACTGCTGCCATGAGGAAGATCAGGTGGGCTAACCAGAAGCAGGGCATCCTATGGGATTGGTTGGTCCTGAGCTTGAGGCGGGGCCAAAAAAATAGGGAAATTGTAAGTTACTAATCAAGTTCTGAGTGCTCTGAACTACTTACTGCAGAGGTTGTGTATTAGAGTTCTATTTTCAAATATGGTCTGGCTATTGTCCGTCGGTGTATGCAGTCTGCCATCACTAAAATCTATAAATTAATGAAAGAACATAAATTAGTGAAAGGATAAACAGAGACTTCTTTCAGAAAGTAGGACATGAAATAGATCTTGAAACATACCACATTCAGGATGAGTGAAATCCTAGGCATATGTTTAAATATGCAGAAACAATTTGTAGTTATTCGTACCAAAAGCAAAGAAAACTTTGTAAATCCTGAATATGAGCGTTTTGTAAGTGCTCTCACACTTGCAGAGAAAATTGAAAATGTGACTCCAAGCCTCTGGTATTACTACTTTCAGATAATGTTTGTATTTCTTTATATAATATACCAAGTCTCAAAGATTTGGTTTTCCTCTTCTGTGATTAGAACATCATACAATTTTGAAACTAAACAGACCTGTTTTTGAACACTTACTTCAGAACTTCTACCCAAAGAATCTTCAACAATTTAATTCATCTTTCTGAACAGGGACTTATTTTATTTTATTTAAAGATTTTATTTATTTATTCATGAGACACACACACACACACACACACACACACAGATAGAGAGAGAGAGGCAGAGACACCGGCAGAAGGAGAAGCAGGCTCCATGCAGGGAGCCCGACATGGGACTGGATCCCGAGACTCCAGGATCAGGCCCTGGGCTGAAGGTGGCGCTAAACTGCTGAGCCACCCAAGCTGCCCATGCACAGGGATTTAAATGTCTACCTTCTAGGCTAATGCTTGCAAAGATTAGGAAAAAAAACAAAAACAAAACAAAACAAAAACAAACAAAAAAGCACAAAAAATGTAGATGTTTACTGCAAAGCCAGTGCAGTGGCTTCTTTGTAGGTCCAAGATAACCAATGAGTTAAATTAGAAAAGAAAGTTATATAATTGCTACTGGTGCTTTTTGCCCTGAGCAGGGTGAAATTCATTGTCCTTTCCTACAAGCTGATAAATTCTATGTATGTCACCTCTTTTTCTGGCCCCATTCAGTATGGCTCCCTATTGCCAGTCCTCTAGCAGTGACACAAAATCACTAAGATCAATTAAGCAAATTCATGTCACACAGGTAAACACTGAGGCTGCACAGATTCAGTCATTTACCTTCCCAGAAGGAACCTTAGAAGGCTTAAAGTTGGTTCCTATTGCAGTGTGGCTGCACAATGAAATCATCAGGGCCTTTCCTAATCAGTTCAGGTTGCTTTGAGAGAATACCACAGACTGGGTAACTTAAACAACAAACATTTCTTTTTCACAGTTCTGGAGTTTGGGAGGTCCAAGATCAAGGTGTGGCAAATCCAGTATCCAGGGAGAGCCTGCTTTCATTTCAGGTCTGTCTGCTTGCTGTGTCTTTACAGAGCAGAGAAAGGAGAGAGAAAGAGAGAGAGGGAGAGAGAGAGAGAGAGAGAGAGAGAGAGAGAGAACCCTAAGGTATTTTCCTCTTCTTATAAGGATACTAGTTTCATTGTGATGGCTCTACCCTCATGACCTCATCTTAATCTAATTACCTCCCAACGGCCCCACTTCCTAATACCATCACATTGGGAGTTAGGGCTTCAACATTAGTTCTGGGGAACACAAACCTTCAGACATAGCAGGGCCCCAGTGCTAGACCAATTAAATCAGAACTTCTGGAGGTAGAGCCCAGGTTTCTGTACTTATTAACAGATCCTCTGGTGGTTCTAAGATGCAGTCTGGGTTGAGAACATCTACTTTATATGATAGGAGAAAGTATTCATTCCAACACGTGTCCAAACAGAAACAGTGCAAAACCAGAGAGGCAGCAATGGGTGCATAAACCAGAAGGCAGTAAACCCAGGGAAAGTCTTCAGGAGCAGAGAATGCAGCATGCACTGGAGGCAGAACATGTAACAGATACTAAGCAGAGGCTTTAGTTCATTATCCCAATCAACACTGTGAGACTTATCCAATTCTCTGACAGTTGAGACTAGCAGAAGTTACATGAAGCAGGTATGCTGGATCCATGACCTGAACTCGGGTCTGATTCTAAAACCTCCCTCTGAACAACCATGTCATCATACTTCAGGAAAAAAAAAAAAATCCATGAAGCCAGCTAGTAGATAGCAAATTCCTGCCACTTGCATACTTCCTCACTCCACCTCAAAGGGAACTTCAATTTTCAGACAAACTAGATCCTAATTGGGCACCTCTGGCTTGGTCTCCTCTCTGGAAAAATTCTGGGTGCTGAGCTTCATTTAGCGAAGGGAAGATACTTGACCATTTCCTCACCAAGAGATTCTATCCTTTCTGAATGACGACCTCATCTCTGTCCCTAGGAGATGAGAGTGGGTGGGAGAATATTTTACTCTCTTTCCATATGAAAGTGTCACCTAGGGAAACGAAGAACACCAATTAGTTTGACTTTTCGGGTTAGAGATGAAGAAACTGAAGCCCAGAAATTTGGGTGCCTTGTACAAGGCCACACAAGCAATGTAGGAGAAAGTCAGTCTTAACGTATGGTTTCCAACCTACACTGTAAGTTGAAGGATTCCAGGCAGTCATTCTAATATAGCTGAGCAGACATTTTTCTTTCTTTCAATGTCATTTGGCTTGACAAATGATGTACTTCCCTAGGTTGTGGGAACAGAGAGCTCACTGGGACAGCTTGTGTGAGTCTGCCTCACCTCTTTTTTTTTAAGATTATATTTATTTATTCATGAAAGAGAGAGACAGAGACATAGGCAGAGGGAGAAGCAGGCTCTCTGTGGGGAACCAGTGTGAGACTTGATACCCATACCTAGGATCACACCATGAGCTGAAGGCAGACTCTCAACCACTGAACCACCCAGGCATCCCTGCCTCACCTCTTTCAGACTGTCCTAAAACACATAACAAAAAGAGGAGAACAGTTCTGGATTTTATTTAACCTCTATGTTCCTGCTAGATCAAAGGTCTGGCAGGAGAAACAATCTCTGGAAACTTCAAATAAGGGGCCTTATTTTCTTCTTTAAGTGGAGATGAAGAAACAAAAAGAGTATGGGCTTTGAAATCATTCAGGGCTTAATGTAACCCTTTGCTTTGCTCTTTAAACGTTCTGTGACCTCTCACATATTACTTATCTCTTCATCTTGACCTTTTATCTGATGGATTCAATGACATAGATCTTTGTACAAACTGGTGCTTACTAAATCTTTGTTCCCACTAAAACAAATATCTTAGTACCAAGGGTGTTAAAGCTTCCATTTTTGGGGGGGGGGGGGGGTAGAAAGAGAGAGAGATGGGAGGAGGCATAGAGAAAGAGGGAGATAGAGACTCTTAAGCAGACAGCATGCCTATCATAGACCCCAATACAGAATTTGATCTCACAACCTTGAGATCATGACCT
Organism: Canis lupus dingo; assembly: GCF_003254725.2. Lineage (NCBI taxonomy): Eukaryota > Metazoa > Chordata > Mammalia > Carnivora > Canidae > Canis > Canis lupus. Next base: position 22,398,030 of record NC_064261.1, on the reverse strand, counting down.
GAGCCAAAATCAGGAGAATACTTAACCAGCTGAGTTGCCCAGGTGCACCAAAACTTCCATTTAAAAAATAAAATAAAATGGGCAGCCCCCATGGCGCAGCGGTTTAGCGCCACCTGCAGCCCAGGGTGTGATCCTGGAGACCCCGGATCCAGTTCTGCGTTGGGCTTCCTGCATGGAGCCCACTTTCTTTGCCTGTAACTCTCTCTCTCTCTCTCTCTCCCTGAATGAATAAATAAATAAATCTTTAAAAAAATAAAAATAAAATAAAATGACATTGACTACTCAGTAGAAAAGAAAATTGATGGGAGAATTTTTTTCCAAAAAATTACTGATTTATTATAAAAAGACATAACTCAGGAACAGCCAGATGGAAGACCGGGGAAAGGGCGGGAGCTTGCTTACTCTCTACAGGCCAGAAGGTTCATTACATAGGGACAATTGATTAAATCATTGGCCCTGGGTGCTTGATTCAACCTCTAGTTCTTCTATCCTCTGGAGATCCAGAGGTGGGACCCAAAGTTGTTGTTGGTGGTGGTGGTGTTGTTGTTTTCAGGATATTTCTTTTTTTTTTTACTTATTTTTTTTAACTGGAGTTCAATTTGCCAACATATAGCATAAAACCCAGTGCTCATCCCATCAAGTGCCCCCTCAGTGCCAGTCACCCAGTCACCCTCCCCTTTGGATGCCTTTTGTTTCTCTATTTCTTTTTTTCCCCAGTCCTCCTACCTTAATAGAAGCGTGAACTCTTCTCACTGTAGCATTCCAGCTGTTCTCTCTTTAAATCTCAGGCCGAATTCGTAGATTTTCAGGATGATTTGAAGGTTATCTAGGTAATTTGGTGGGGACAGGTGACTTGGGGACCCCACTTTTCCACCATCTTGCCCCACCTCCCAATGTTTCTAGCAGCAATGTCCACAATAGCCAAACTGTGGAAGGAACCTCGGTGTCAATCCAAAGATGAATGGATAAAGAAGATGTGGTTTATGTATACAATGGAATATTCCTCAGCCATTAGAAATGACAAATACCCACCATTTGCTTCAACGTGGATCGAACTGGAGGGTATTATGATGAGTGAAGTAAGTCAGTCGGAGAAGGACAAACATTATATGGTCTCATTCATTTGGGCAATATAAAAAATAGTGAAAGGGAATAAATAGGAAAGTAGAAAAATGAGTGGGAAATATCAGAGAGGGAGACAGAACATGAGAGACTCCTAACCCTGGGCAACGAACAAAGGGTGGTGCAAAGGGAGGTGGGCGGGGGGTGGGGTGACTCAGTGAGGGGCACTGAGGGGGGCACTTGACAGGATGAGCACTGGGTGTTATTCTATATGTTGGCAAATTGAACACCAAGAAAAATAAATTTATAAAAAAGAAAAGAAAAGACCTGAATAGTCAGGGGAATATTGAAAAAGAAAACCAGAGCTGGGGGCATCACAATGCCAGATTTCAAGTTGTACTACAAAGCTGTGATTATCAAGACAGTATCGTACTGCCACAAAAGCAGACACATAGATCAATGGAACAGAATAGAGAACCCAAAAATGGGCCCTCAACTTTATGGTCAACTAATATTCGACAAAGCAGGAAAGACTATCCATTGGAAAAAGGACAGTCTCTTCAATAAATGGTGCTGGGAAAATTGGACATCCACATGCAGAAGAATGAAACTAGACCATTCTCTTGCACCATACACAAAGATAAACTCAAAATGGATGAAAGATCTAAATGTGAGACAAGATTCTATCAAAATCCTAGAGGAGAACACAGGCAACACCCATTTTGAACTTGGCCACAGCAACTTCTTGCAAGATTCATCCATGACGGCAAGGGAAACAAAAGCAAAAATGAACTATTGGGACATTAATCAAGATAAAAAACTTCTGCACATGAAAACAAACAGTCAACAAAACTAAAAGACAACCTACAGAATGGGAGAAGATATTTGCAAGTGACCTGTCAGATAAAGGCCTAGTATCGAAGATCTACAAAGACCTTATTAAACTCAACACCAAAGAAACAAACAATCCAATCATGAAATGGGCAAAAGACATGAACAGAAATCTCACAGAGGAAGACATAGACATGGCCAACATGCACATGAGAAAATGCTCCGCATCACTGGCCATCAGGGAAATACAAATCAAAACCACAATGAGATACCACCTCGCACCAGTGAGAATGGGGAAAATTAACTAGACAGGAAACCACAAATGTTGGAGAGAATGTGGAGAAAGAGGAACCCTCCTGCACTGTTGGTGGGAATGTGAACTGGTGCAGCCACTCTGGAAAAATGTGTGGAGGTTCCTCAGAGTTAAAAATAGACCTGCCCTATGATCCAGCAATTGCACTGCTGGGGATTTACCCCAAAGATACAAATGCAATGAAACGCTGGGACACCTGCACCCCGATGTTTCTAGCAGCAATGTCCACAATAGCCAAACTGTGGAAGGAGCCTCGGTGTCCATCGAAAGATGAATGGATAAAGAAAATGTGGTCTATATATACAATGGAATATTACTCAGCCATTAGAATACCCACCATTTGCTTCAACATGGATAGAACTGGATGGTATTATGATGAGTGAAGTAAGTCAATTGGAGAAACATAGTCATTATATGGTCTCATTCATTCGGGGAATATAAAAAATATTGAAAGAGAATAAAGGGGAAAGGAGAGAAAATGAGTGCGAAATATCAGAGAGGTTGACAAAACATAAAAGACAACCTAACTCTGGGAAATAATTAAGGGATAATGGAAGGGGAGATGGGCAAGGGGATGGGGTGACTGGGTGCCGGGCACTGAGGGGGACACTTGATGGGATGAGCACTGGTGTCATGCTGTATGTTGGCAAATTGAACTCCAATAAAAAAAATATACAAAGGAAAAAAAAGTTATCCTTTAAAATCATGTATTTGATTTCAGTATGCTTAAATTGCACTGTAAAAGAAAACTCTAAGTAAAATACTATATTTTCAAAATCATTTTTGATAGCTCAGTATATTTGCAACTATGTCTGCTCATAGACACAGTTGCACAGTACATGGTCATCTGTCACCTGGATTATCGCTACAGAGATGCAGCAGTATTCATCTTTAGGGCTCGGATGTGAGACCTCAAGATTTGTTCTGATTTATCAGAGAAAAATCTAGCCTTTCTGTTTCTTTAATGACAATTTTTGTTATATGTATATGTGTTTATCTATAATATATGTAAGCAAGATAAATGTAACTTTTAAAATTTCCCAGTTATTATTTACATCTTGATATTAAAATACAATAAACACAAAGATCATCTTTACACTTTTCTTTTAAAAAGAAAATGTCACCAAATTTCTGAATTGTTGACAACTAATAACTAAATATCAATAGAAGAGCAGAGTAAAAATTTAAATGTTTATATTTTCTTCTATATGCAGAGAAACACCAAAGCTTTCTAGAGAATATTTAGTAAATTTAATATATATTTGATTCAAGACTGACCTTTTTATATTAAAGCTAAAGATAATCTTTGTTAGAAACAGGAAAACAATCTGTATATAAAATACATTTCTACCATGTAAATTCTAAAAAAAAAAAAGTCCTTTATTTTAATGTATTATTTATCAATCTTTTCCTTTGTGGTTAGGGATTTATTTTGTCCTGTTTAAGAAAATTTTTCTTGTTCCTTAAATATTTTCCCATATTTCCTTATATAATCTTTATGGATTTACCTGTCATATACAGGTATGTGACCCATCAGCAATTAACTTTTGTTCTTGATGTAAAGTAGGTAAACATTTGTTATTTTCCATTTGAATATTTAATGGATCCATCTGAAAGGATCATAATTCCCCACTGTCTTGCATTACTACCTTTGTCATTAATTGGGGTGATTATGTGTGACTACATCTGTTTTTGTACTCTTTCTGTATGTGTAGGTTTGCTCTGCTCATCTATGTGTTGTCATTGCACTAATACTGCATTGCTTTTATTACTGTAGATTACTAAAAGCCTTGGGATAATGCAGTGTAAGGCCTCTCATTTTGTTCTTCCTGAAAACTGTCTCTTTTTTATCAGTATTTTCATTTTTGTAATTTCATATAAATTTTGAATCAGATGACAGTTTGGCATTTCATTGACAAGTCTATAAAATAGTATGAATGAAAACTTACATTTTTTAATGTTGAGTTTTCTAATATATGAACATTGCTTATTACCCATGTATTTAGCTCTTCTTTACCTTTTTCTCTCAGTGTTTTTAGTTTTCTTTGTAGAGATCTCACACATCTTTCATTAAATTTATTCCTAAGAATTTGAGTTCTATGCTTTTATAAATGGTATCATCTTTTAAGTTGTCCTTTTTGAATTGTTCTCTGTTAGCATATAGAATTGCAATGGAATGTTACATATTGACATTGTATCCAACATCATTTTGTAATAATCTGCTACTCCAGAAGAATACTGCATTAAAAATCACCCCAAAGTTCATTGGCAACAGATAAATTGGCAAAGTTCTGCATGGAGTTGTGTGATTTACAATTAGCTGAGATTGGTCTTGGATAAGACCAATCTTATCTGCTTTTTGGATAAGAATCTGTAAATTGTTTGGAACAGCTCTCCTCTGTCTTATTGTGGGGCACACTTGTGTCTCCATGCTTGGATGGGGAGACACAACCTATTATGTGTTTTGTGTTTTTTTTCCTTAAGGAGGAAGAGGAAAACTCTTAGAAGGCTGAATAGAAACATGTGAAACCCTGAAAGCCTAAGCATAATCTCACTTCTGCCCATGTTCCATTATCCAAAGTAAGTTATAACTATGTTCAACATCAGTGAATCACGCTCTCCCAATGAGGTATGCAGAAGAAGCAAATATTTGCTAAATATGCCTAATTTATACAGGTGCTAAATTTGCTTATTAATTCAAGTAATCTACATACATATCTTTTTGGATTCTCTGTCTACACAACTGTATCATATTCAAATAATGATATTTATTTTCCTTTCCAATTCTTGCACCTTTTATTTGTCTTCCATTATTATACTGCCTAGGACAATACAGTTGTTGAATAGAAATGGACATTGTCTTGTGCCTTATATCAGGGGTAAATTTTTTAATATTTCATCCATAAGTATAATTTCTGTATTAGGTTTATTATTGTTCTTGTTAATTATAAATGGGTGTTGAATTTTATAAGATTCTTTTCTGTAGTCTTTAAAATGATCATATTTTTTTCTCCTTTTTTTCTATAAATGTGGTGAGCTACATTAACTATTTTCTTAATGTTAAGAAATGTGAATGTGAAGAAATGTGAATTATATATATTATAATATATATTATATATTTTTATGTTATTAGATTCAGCTTGTGCATATTCTAATATTTTTGCATCTCTGCTCATATATGTTAGTGAGAAGTTAATCTATAATTTGTCTTTCTAATGTCTTTGTCAGACTTTGATATTTAGGTTTTGATGACTGTATAAATTGAGTTTGGCTTCAAAAATCACCTCACAAAGTAGTTCATCCTTTTCCCTTTTCCCATAGAGTTTGTGTAAAACTGATATCTTTTCCTTAAGTATTCAGAAGAATTTACCATTTAGCCATCTGTGCTTAAATTTTCTTTATAGAATTTTTTTAAATTATTGATTTAATTTATTTAATGCATACAGAAATATTCACATTTTCTATTTCTTCTTGGCCACCATTGGTAAGCCTATTTTTAATGCATTTATCCACTTCATCTGAAGTTTTAAAGCTTTGGTGCAAATTTTTTCATAATGCCTTCTAACTGTTTTTTGTGTCTACAGAATCTCTAATGATGTTGTCATTATTAATTCCTAATTTTGGTCACTCTTTCTTCGTTATTTCTCTTTCACTTCCCTGTCTGTCTTTCTGTCTTTAGAAATTTACCTTGGGGCATCGGGGTGGTTAAGAATTTGCCCTTGGCTCAGGTCATGGTCCTGGGATCAAGTTCCATATCAGGCTTCATGCTCGTCAGGGAGTCTGCTTCTCCCTCTCCCTCTGCCCATCCTCTCTGCTCATGTTCTAGTTCTCTCTCAAATAAATAAATAAAATCTTAAAAAAAAATAAATTTAGCAGCTTTATTAGTTTTTTTTTTTCTTTTTTTTAGAAGTACCTTTATGCTTTTTTGGTCTTTTTGTTTGTTGGTTTTTTACTTGTTTTCCTTTTCATAAATTTCTTCTCTCATCTTTATTATTTTCTTTCTCCCATTTTATTTGCTTTTTTCTTTTTCTTTTGGTTTTTGAAATTATTGAAATGGGTACTTAGATCAGATTTGCTAGGGCCCTGACATCCTGGCTATGTTGGTAGCTCTGAACTCCAATTCATGGCTCTCTATCCCAGTCAGACTGTGGAAAGACATAGCAAATTGCTTTCTGTTTGGCTGAAAATTTGCAAATGACCTAGAGTAAAATAGGGGTAAATTTGAGGTGTTGATGTGTTTCCCTTCTCTTGGATATTGATTATTCACACCCTGGGTGCTTTTGTGGCTTTAAATGGATAGGCTTTTTTTTTTTTTTTCCTTAGCTTTTATCATTAAAATGAGGTTTAAAGTGGGTACTCTTGGGTGGCTCAGTGGTTGAGCTTTTGCCTTCAGCTGTCTTTGTGCAATCCAGTGTTTAATCCTGCTACCTATCAAGTTATATCCCAAACAGTAAAGACATTGATGAAAATTATCTTTTATTTTCTCTTTTTGATGTCCAGGCACATTTTTAAAAAGAGGTTTATTGAGATTCAATTTACAACATACAATTATCCATTTAAATGTATAACTCATTTTTTTAGTATATTCTTGGTATTATACAACCATTACCACAATCTAATTTTGGTGCTCTGTTTATAGAAGCACATATGTTAAAAGTTATTATGTCTTCATAGGCACCTGGGGTGGGGAACTCACTTGATTAAGCATCTGACTTGATTTCAGCTCAGGTCATGGTCTCAGGGTTAGGAGATGGAGCCCAATGCAGAGTGTGGAGCCTGCTTAAGACTTTCTCTCTCTCCGTATTCTCCTGCCCCATTCTTCTCCTAAGAAAATTATTATGTCTCCATGATGAATTAACACTTTTATGATTATAAGATCTCCTTCTCTGTTGACATTCACATTTTTTCCTAAAGTCATTTTTGTCTAACAGTAGTAGAGAGACTCCAACTTGTTTTGACTGTTGCTTGCCTGGTTTATATTTTTTCACCATTTTACTTGCAACCAACTTTTTTTAAAAAATAAAGTCAATTTCTTATAGATAGCATATATGTATGTTACATATACAACTGTAATATGTTTTTTAAAAATTAAAAATCGGACAACTTAGTCATTTACATTTAATACCGCTGTTGATAAACTGGCATTCAAGTCTGCATTTGGTTTTTGCTTTCTATATACCTGAGGTCTGTTTTTACCTCTATTACTGCCTTCTTATAACTTAAATAGATATTTTCTAGTATATCATTTAATTCCCTTGTCATTTATTTTACAATTTATTTTTACTTTCTTAGTTGCCCTGGGTATTGTAATTATTATATTAATTTCTAATAGTCTAGTTCAAGTCATTACCAGTTAGATGTCAATAATATACAAAAGTGCTTCTTCTGTACAGTTTCCTTCTCCCATTCTTTTCCATTATTGTTGCAAATTATAACTATACATTTTGTATCCATCAACTTAGATTTGTAATTATTATTTATGTGGTTAATCTTTAAATCATATGGGAAAAATAGTGTTGTCAGCAACAACAAAGTTTATAGTTTTTTTTTTTAATGTGGTTACCTTTGCCAATCCTCTTCATTCCCTTATATGAGCTACTATTTAGTCTTCTTTCATTTCATCCTGAAAAACTCCCATTAGTATTTCTTATAGGGCAGGTCTGCTAGAAAAAACTCAGTTTTTGTATTTATGGAAATGTCTTAATTTTTAACACTTTTTAGAATAGTTTTGCTGTATATAGAATTCCTGGTTGACAGGTTTTATTTTTTTTTTCAATACTTTAAATATACTATTTCACTCTCTTTTTGTCTCCATGCTTTCTGGTAGTATGTCAGCTATGAATCTTACTGAGGACTTCTTGTACCTAAATTCTTTCTCTCTTACTACTTCCAAGAGACTCTATCTTTGGATTTCTATTGTTTGATTATAATCATCCAGGTATGAATCTGAATTTATTATACTTAGAGTTCATTAAGCTTCTTGGTTGTGGAGATTAATTCTTTTTATGAACTTTAGGTAACTCTAAACATAATTTACCTAGATAGTGTTTTCTCTTTTCCCCTCCTCTAGTTGCTTGATTCTATCATATGTTGGTATGCTTGATGGTGTCCCACATATCTCTTTGGGTTTGTATGTATGTATGTATGTGTGTACATATGTATGTATTTTCTATTAATTAGACTGGATAATCTCAATTCACCTTTACTCAAATTTGCTGCTTCTTTCTTCTATCTGTTTTAATATGTTGTTGGACCCCTCAACTAAATTTTTCACTTCATGTATTGTCATTTTCAAATCCAGAATTCGGTTCCCTTTCATAATTCTCTTTATTGCTTAGTGAAATCTTATTCTAATTATTTTCTTTATTTCTTTAGACATGGTTTCATTGAGTTATCTGAACATATTTTCAGTAGATTATTTAAACTATTTGTGCAGTAAATCCAATATTTGATTTTCTTCAGGGATTGTCTCAGTTGATTGATTTTTGTTATACTTTTAAATTTCTTTTCATGTCCTGAAATTTTGTTGTTATTTAAGAGTGAAATTTCAAATAATATAACATGACAACTTTGGAAATAATATTCTCGGGCAGCCTGGGTGGCTCAGCGATTTAGTGCTGCCTTCAGCCCAGGGTGTGATTCTGGAGACCTAGGATCGAGTCCCATGTCAGGCTCCCTGCATGGAGCCTGCTTCTCCCTCTGCCTGTGTCTCTGCCTCTCTCTCTATCTGTGTCTCTCATGAATAAATAAATAAAATCTTTAAAAATAATAATAATATTCTCTTCCCTTCCCAGAGTTTGTTGTGTTGCTGCTTGTTATAGTTATTGGTATTTATCTAATGATTTCCTTAACTAATTCTGTATAGTCTGTATTTGTGTGTGTGTGTAGTCACTAAAGTGTCTACTTGGTTAGATTGGACAGAAATATCCTTACACGACTAAAGCCAGTATATCTCTGTGTCTTTTCCAGGACACTCAGTGTGTTTTGGGGGGTATACTTTTAACATCTGCACGTCTAAATCTTGTCTTAACTTTTACATCCTATATATGCAGAGCTTCAAGATCATCCAGAGGTGAGAAATTAAGGAATTTTCATGTTCTTGGACATATGTATGAGTCTACATGTGCATTCTACACTTCCAGGCATTTGTTGGAGTTTTTCAATGCCTTACATACATCTCAGACCTTAGCTTTTCTTTGTTGGTTGGATTTTTGTTTAGTCAATTGTTTACCTTGACTATTAGCCATTATTTCATTTAGCCATACCTAAAACTTTTGACAGTGAATATTTCAACAAATGTCACTGTCCCTCAGGAAAATGCTTTTAACATTGGATGACAAACAAAAATAAAGCTTTTCAAGTCAGATCTTCCAGAAAACCACTAGACAGATCAAAAAGCAAGACAGAAGGAAACAAGAAAGGAAAAGACAAGAAAAGACAAGACAAGACAAGAAAAGAAAAGAAAAAGAATTCTGTGAAAATAAAGTTCCTTCTGCTCCTTGTTGTACTAGGAATAAAGGTTGTAATTTCCAAGGTTACCACAGAGCTCGGAATGTGTAATAGGAATGGTGTACTTTAAAATGCTAGCAAGATGCAACTTCTTTTCTTATCCTACTTGGGTTGCTGTAAGTCTTTGGTTGACTTTCCAGAACTCTTGAAAATGTTTCTTTTAATCAGTTTTTTCCATCTTTTTCATTGCTTTTATAGAAGGGCAAATTTTTCAAGGTCCTTAAGCTTCTATTTTAAAACATTTCTCTATTTTTGTATATTTAAGTGTTATAAACTTTGTTATAATTAACATATATTTATATACACATAAATATGGTCATGTATGTTAATATATATAATAATATATATGTATGTCATTATCCTCATTATTTCCTACAAGACTCTTAAAACTAGAGTAAATAATTAGATTACAAAGTCAGCAATCATACTTTGAGAAACACCACTGTATAATTATACAGTACATGTGTGTATACGTATGTAGGTCTGCTCCCAGTTCCTGGCAGAGTTTCTGAAATCTTTGGGATTTTCTAAATGATTAGAGTTCCAAGCACATCTTTTGTTCTAACACTTGTTCTGTAATTCTAATTTCTGACAGAGATCTTGGATCTCTTGGAATTTCCTGAGTGATAGCAGTTTTGTCATCATCACTTTCTCCTCCCTCTTCCTCCTCCTCCTTCTCCTTCTCCTCTTTCCCTCTCCTCCTCTCCTCCTCCTCCTCCTCCTCCTCCTCCTCCTTCTTCTTCTTCTTCTTCTTCTTCTTCTTCTTCTTCTTCTTCTTCTTCTTCTTCTTCTTCTTCTTCTTCTTCTTCTTCTTCTTCTTCTTCTTCTTCTTCTTCTTCTTCTTCTTTCTTTTTCTTCACTTCTTCATTCTTTTCTCTTTTTAAAATGAGGTGATTTTTTTTAATGAGGTAGATTCCTGAATAGCTTCAGTTACCAGAAAGATCAAGCCATGGGTAGAAGTTTAGAAACTTCAACCCCACCTCCTCATCCTCTATGAAGGAGAGAGGAACAGAAGATTGAGTTAATGATTGATTATACCTGTGTGATGAAACTTCCATACAAATTCAAAAATACAGAGTTCATGGAGCTTCTGAGTTGCTGAACACATGGATGTGCTGCAAGATTGGCATGCCCAAAGGGGGCATAGAAGTTCTGTAGCCCTTTCCCATACCTTGTCCTGTGTATCTCTTTATCAGGCTGTTTATCTGTATCCTATATAATATCATGGGAAACTTGATTTACAGTTGGTCTGTCAGAAGTACTAAGGCTAGTTGGGATTTGTGATTGCCATCTGAAATAGGATGGAACTAAGCCTTTAATTTGTGAAATATAATGCTAATGCAGGGTAGATAGTATAATAACTGAATTGAATTGTAGGATATCCACTTTGTGTCAGAGAATTGGTTGATGTAGAAACAAACTGACACTAATAGTGTCAGAAGTGTTACAGGTGAGCAAAGGAAAGCAGTGAGTTTTTCCTACACAACTGCCTTAAACTAACAAGTAGGTTTGGGATTAGAAAGGAAAATGAATTCTACAATGAATATTTTCTAATTCTTCATTTTTCTTTAGACATGAAATAATTTTGTGTGGGACTCTGAACATCTAACATCTTTATCTAAAATAATGTCATTATCATTTCTTGGAGGAACTTGTGGGAGATTGGATACATCAGACACTGCATGGACTGCAATCCAGGACTCATAATACTCCAGTGATTTTGTGACCTGTTAGTAATTTCCTTGAACTCTCATTTTCCACAGCAATATAGAAAGAAGCTTTCCTTGCTCTAATGAAGTGTTAATTTTTAGAAAAATGAAATGCAGACCAAATTGTCCCCCTGGCTTGAGTTGAGCAAGAGCATAGATAGCATAGATCTATCACAGATGAACTTTGAAAGGTTAGGGGAGTTAGAATGCTGCAAATTTTATTAACAAAGCTCTGCTGGCTGCCATATGAATGCAAAAGTAGCCAGAGTGTCTTTCCTGGAGTACTTTCCTCTGGCTCTGTGTAGAACACTAACAGAGTAAGACAAGCAGAGATTACTCAGCTAATTGACTGGAGGCTGTGAATAGCTGATCAGGCCAAACAATCCTTTATGGTCTAACCAAGGCATGAATAATTGGAGGAGTCTGTGTTGAATGATGATTATCTTGTAGTTTATAGATAGATAGATAGATAGATAGATAGATAGATAGATAATGGTAATGTTTAGGAATCTGTCTTCCAATGACAGAAAAATAAATGTCTAGAATAATAATAAACAGCATATAATTTCAACAAAGTCAGGAATTCAAAAATTTAAGCTAAGCATTGCCTTCTCCAGATTTTATTTTTTAATATGCAAGCTATTTGGGGGAATTTCATATAAAGTTCCTAATATTTCAATATAAATGAAATGGGCTGGCTAGTGGAAGAGCAGGCCTTTTGGAATTAGACTGCCCTAAATTTGTTTCCAGACCTTTAATGTCTGTGTGAAGCTGGTTGACTTGGTTATAAAACTGGTTGGTGGGTGGGTATTTGTGAGCTCTGCAGTGAAGACTTCAAGATCTAGGGTGAATGTTCCTTGTATGCAGGCACTACCCAAAGTGCTGCCCGTCACTTCTGTTCCTGTCCAGATCTATCAAAGGTCATGGAGATTTGACACTTGCTTGCCCTCACATTTTCACAGCCTCCATTCACTCAATCTCTTCAAGGGTGAATGAACTCAGAACTCTTTTCTAATAATGGTTATAAAATTCCAGACACCCTGTCCTGTCTGGTGGTACCCATGATGAGCTGTGGTATAGGTGAAGCTATAAAACTTAGTACAGGGGATCCCTGGGTGGCGCAGTGGTTTAGCGCCTGCCTTTGGCCCAGGGCGCGATCCTGGACACCCGGGATCGAGTCCCACGTCGGGCTCCTGGTGCATGGAGCCTGCTTCTCCCTCTGCCTGTGCCTCTGCCTCTCTCTCTCTCTCTCTGTGACTATCATTAAAAAAAAAAAAAAAAAAAAAACTTAGTACAAACTGGATAAAATCAGGAAGTTGACCTCACAAACGCTGCTTTGCTGTACTTCCCACCTGCTGAAATGGAATGGTGTCTGGAGAACAGGGGCAGATTAAGAACTACTGAGTGGAATGATCCCAGAAGCTGAACCACAAGAGAAATCTTTTGATAGAGTGGAAGCATGATGGGTTTAAAACTTCCTAACTTTTTGGGATACCTTGGGCCACATTCTCTCTGAATAGAATTTTCTTATATATAAAATATACATATATATGTATATATATGATAATTTATTAATATTTCTTTTTTAAAAAGACTTTATTTATTTATTCATGAGAGACACACAGAGAAAGGCAGAGACATAGGCAGAGGGAGAAGGCTTCCTGCGGGAAGCTCGGTGTAGGACTAGATCTGAGGACCCTGGGATCACGCCCTGAGCCAAAGGCAGACACTCAACCACTGAACCATCCAGGTGCCCCTATGAAGATTTCTTTTTATTGAATGGTCTTAGGGTCTGTCTGATTCCTGATAAATATTAAATTGCCTGATAGTTGTGTTTTGGAGACTTTTCTCCATAATATTCTGTACTTTCTCAGCCTCCAGTTCTTCACAGAACTAGGAATCACATGTCTCTCAGCTTCTCCAGTACAAGTTCCATGTGAGTCTGGTCCACTGGCACTGAGTCATCAGCGTGTAGTGATGTGCCTGGAACACAGTAGTTCCTTGAACACTCCTGGGGCAAGGGAGTAAATGAGTGAAAATGATTGCATATGTGCCCTTTAGTTGTTATGAGATTCAGAAGCTGATCCTATATTGACTTTTTGCCTTCCCTAGCCATATCAGGTGGGTAAGAGAAAGAACTGGCAGCTTCACTCATTTTAAGTTTTTTTTAAAAAAGATTTTATTTATTTACTCATGAGAGACACAAAGAGAGAGGCAGAGACACAGGCAGAGGGAGAAACAGGCTCACTGCAGGGAGCCTGATGTGGGATTCAATCCCAGGACTCCTGGATCATGCCCTGAGCCAGAGGCAAACACTCAACTGCTGAGCCACCCAGGCGTCCCTTAATACTTTTTCTTAATATTTTGCACCCACCAAAAGCACACAGTTTTCCCCCCACAAATGCATTATGCAAACTATACCCAGTGCCTAATTTGCTCCTGTAGGTGGGGATGCGGTGGGGAAATGAACCCCTCATGTCTGGTCGATATGAGAAGCATGTTAAGATCAGGTATGGAGTTAAGCTCGAATCAGGGTTATCCTGAGTGGCCAGGAACAAGACACAAACCAGAGTGAGAGAGTCCTGAGAGGAGAGGTGGAACCAGAAAAGGAGAACTTTCAGGAGACAAGGTTGGTGTCTATTTCTGCTGTTTATATTGGCCTGGAACATTAGTGTGTGTCCACAGAGCAGGCCCAGCTGTGGCTTGATCCTTTTTTCTGTTGGCTACCATTTTCCTGCCCTGCTCTTTCCAATTTTATCTCCCTTCTTTCTAGTCAACCATGTCTTCTCCAGATTTCCTGCATTGATCCTCATCTATAGTTAGTTTATTCCAAATCCATTTGAAAAGCCCAAGGTACAGAAAACACTTAAAACAGGATTTCTCAGCCCTGACTGTACATAAGCATTACTGCCACAGCTTTGCAAAAATATCCGTCACTGAGCCACAAGCCAGATCAACTGAATCTTTGTCCTTTATAAGTAGAGCATAAGCATCAGGGTGTTTTTTTGTTTGGGTATTTTTGTTTTATGTTGTTTTGTTTTTGGTGGTGGTGGGGTTTTTTTAGCTCACTAGGTATGTCTAATTTGCAAACTAAGCCAAGGACTCCTACCTTAGAAATCAGTATTTTATTTTATTTTATTTTATTTTATTTTATTTTATTTTGATTGGAGAACAGCTAATTTTGCCTTATCATTGCTTGGCCTTACTCTCTACTGGCTTCTGTGAATTCTATACCCATTTTGTGCTTCAGTTCCTATTAACTCCACTATCTTTTTTTTCTCTTCCTTTGAGTGTAACAAAGATCAGTGTCCTGAGAGATTGGGAATAAGATGGTACGTTACTTTTTTAACATACTGTTGAACTGAGTCTGTTAGAATTTTATTGAGGATTTTTGCATCTATGTTCATCAGGGATATTGTACTGTAGTTCTCTTTTTGAGTGGAAGCTTTGTCTGATTTTGGAATCAGGGTAATTCTGGGCTCAGAATGGATTTGGAAATTTTTCTTCCTTTCCTATTTTTTGAAATAGTTTGAGAATAGGCATGAATTCTTCATTAAATGTTTTGTAGAATTCACCTATAAAGCTATCTGGTCCTGGACTATTGATTCTTGGGAGTTTTTTTTTTTTTTTTTTTATTGATTCAATTGCTTTACTGATTATCAGTCTGTTCCAATTTTTTATTTCTTCCTGTTTCAGTTTTGGTGGTTTATTTATTTTTTTAAGTTTTATTTATTTATTCATGAGAGACATGGAGAGAGAGGCAGAGACATAGACAGAGGGAGTAGCAGACTCTCTGTGAGGAGCCTGATGTGGGACTTGATCCCAGGACCCCCAGATCATGACCTGAGCCAAAAGCAGATGCTCAACCACTGAGCCACCCAGGTGCCCCAGTTTTGGTGGTTTATATGTTTCTGAGAATTTATCCATTTCTCCTACATTGTTCAGGTTGTTGGCATATAGTTTTTTTTTATAATTTTCACTTAAAATTGTTTGTTTTCCTATGGTGTCAGTTGTTATTTCTCATTTATTTATGGTTTTATTTATTTGTGTCCTTTCTCTTTTTTTTCCTTGATATATATGGCTAGAGGTTTATTAATTTTATTTATTTTTTCAAAGAACCAGTTCCTAGTTTCATGTCTGTTTGTTTTTTCAGTTTCTGTATTATTTATTTCTGCTCTAATCTTTCTTGTTTCCTCCCTTTTCATGGTTTTAGGCTTGCTTTACTGTTCTTTTTTCTAGGTGTTTTAGGTGTAAAGTTGGGTTATTTGAGATTTTTCTTGCTTCTTGAGTTGGGCCTATATTCCTATAAATTTTCCTCTTAGAACCCCATTTGGTACATTCCAGAGGATATGGATCATTGTGTTTCCATTTTCATTTATTTCCATGCATTCTCTTAAAGTTTTTATTTAAACTCCAATTAGTTAACATATAGTGTAGTATTAGTTTCAGGTGTACAATTTAGTGATTCAACACTTCGATACAACACCCAGTGCTCATCCTAATCCCCATCACCTAGTTAACCCATATCCCCACCCACCTCCCTTCTGATAACCCTTAGTTTAGAGTCTGTTTCCTGGTTTGCCTCTCCCTTTCAATCCCCATTATGTTCATTTGTTACATTTCTTAATTTATACATATAAGTGAGAGCATATTGTGTTTATCTTTCTCTGACTTATCTCACTTAATACAATACTCTCTGGCTCCATCTATGTCATTGCAAATGGCAAGATTTCATTCTTTTTTATGGCTGAGTAATATTCTGATATATATATATCACTTCTTTTATATATATATATATATATATCACTTCTTATATATATATCACTTCTTTTTTTAAAATATTTTATTTATTTATTCATGAGACACACACACACACACACACACAGAGGCAGAGACACAGACAGAGGGAGAAGCAGGCTCCCCTCAGGGCCCAATGTGGGACTTTGCTTGCCTTCTAGGAGCAGCACAGGGAAGTTTGGACTCTATTTCAGCTCCAAACTGTAGGGACCTGGTGTGGTGGGAATCTGCACTGATCTTTTGGGAGAGAGTCTTGCCATCCTGAGGTTGATGCAGGTTTGACTGAGAAGGGCTCAGAGATGTGGTATTTGGACAAAACATGCTAACAACCAGGGTCTGAATTAGCTGCCCCTCAGTAGATGTCTCTGAACCTATGCTAAAGGGCAGGTAAGGGAAATGGAGCTCGTTGGCTCTTTTGTCCCAAGAGAGACCTCTCTGCAAGTGACACCTCACATAGATGAACTCCAGGAAGAGTGAATAATGGTGCCCTGTGCACCTTAGGTGATCATAAGATGGTATCATCTGCCCTGGGATTGCTGGCCCATCTTGTCTCCAGGAGTAAGGCAATGACCTCAGAGCTCTATCCCAGCCAAGCCCACCAACCTCTAAAATTCTATTCTTTCAACACCACTGATTGCAAACACTGATAAAAATCAGCTCCTCTTGTTTCCCCAGCCAATGGCTTTAGGGAAGTGTTCTCTTGGTGTGTATCCCTGTGCACTCCACTCTCTCTTGCCCTTCTTGACCAGGGCTCCCTGCCTTCACAGCACCCATGATCCATTTCTCCCCAAAACCATGTCTCCACAATCTCTACCTTCCTCAATGTGGTTTCTTCTCTCCCTGCAGTTGTGCAGTTTGTTCTATCAGTCCTCAGATTGATTTGTTGCGTATTCAGAATGACTTGATAGTTAACTAGCTGTGTATGAGTGATTAAGTAAACCTACTATGCCACCATTTTAGCTTTCCCCCTCTTTCCATGTATTTTTATTTCTTCTTTTATTTCCTGGTTGATCCATTCATTGTTTAGTGGCATATTATTTAACATCCATGTATTTGTGTTCTTCACATATTTTCTTTTGTGGTTGACTTCTAGTTTAGTAACAATGTGGTCAGAATATATGCATGGCATAACTTTGATCTTGATTTTGCTGAAGCTTGTTTTGTGGGCTAATATGTGAACTATTCTAGAGATGTCCCATGAACACTTTAAAATAATGTGTGAACTGCTTTAGGATGAAATGTTCTGAAATATATTTGTTAAGTCCATTGGTTCAGTGCATCATTTAAAGCCATTCTTTCCTTGTTGATTTTCTGTTTAAATGATCTATCTGTTCACTGATACAAGTGGGGTGTTAAAGTTCCCTCCCTATTATTATTGTGTTTGTATCATTTAGTTCCCTTAAGTTTGATATTAACTATTTTATATATTTGGGTGCTTCTATGTTGGATGCATACATATTTACAATTGTTATATCTTCTGGTTGGATAGTCCCCTTTATTATTACCTAGTGTTCTTCTTTGTCTCTTATTACACTCTTTGTTTTAAAGTCTAATTTTGTTCAATATAAGCATTGCTACTTCACCTTTCTTTTGACATTCATTTGCATGATAGATGTTTCACCACTCCTTCACTTTTAATCTACAGGTGTCTTTAGGTCTGAAATAAGTCTCCTATAGGCAGCATATTGATGGATCTTATTTTTTTTATACATTCAGTCACCCTATGTCTTTTGATTTCAATATTTAGTTCATTTACATTCAAAGTAATTATTGATAAATCTATGTTGCATTTTATTATTTGTTTTATAGTTGTTTCTGAAGATTTTCTCTGATCCTTTCTTGTCATTCTTTCATGTTTTGCTGATCTTCTTTAGTGATACATTTGGATTTCTTTCTTTTCATTCTTTTCATGTTTTCTGGTGGTTTTTTATATATAGTTACCATTAGGTTTTTAGGTAACATCTTCTGCATAAAGCAGTCTATATCAAGTTGGTGGTTGTTTAAGTTTGAACCCATTCTTTACACCTCTCCTTCCCACATTTTAGATATATGTTATTATATTTTGCATTCTTTTATTTTGTGAATTAATTGATTGATATTTTGTGGAAATATCCATTTCTACTGCTTTTGTGTTTCCTAATTTTAAACTGTCACTTTTGTTCTCTCCTTTCCACTCAGAAGAGTCCCTTTTAAAATTTCTTGCAGAGATGGTTTAGGGGTGGTAAACTCCTTTAGTTTTTGCTTGTCTGGAAATTCTTTATCTCTCCTTCTATTCTGAATGTTAGCTTTGCTGGATAGAATATTCTTGGCTTCAGATTTTTTCCCATTCAGCACTTTAGGTATATCATGTCAATCCCTTTTGACTTGGAAAATTTTCACTTAAAAGTCTCCTGCTAGCCTTATGGGTTTCCCCCTGTAAGTTACATATCTCTTTTTTTCTTGCTGCTTTTAACTTTTTTTCTTTATCACTATATTTTACCTATTTAATTACAATATCTCTGTGTGTATCTGCTTTTTTATTTTGATGGGAGTTCTCTGTGCCTCCTGGATCTAGATATCTCTTAACTTCCCCAGATTAGGGAAGTTTTCAGCTATTGTATCTTCAGATAAATTTTCTACTCCCTTTTCTCTGTCTTCTTTTGGGACTCCTATCATATGAATGCTATTACATTTGTGGAGTTATTGAGCTTCTTATATCCATTCTCATTTGTGTAATTCTTTTCTCTCTCTTTTGTTCAGCTTAATTACTCTTCATTACTCTGTCTTATAGGTCATTAATTCATTCCTCTGCTTCTTCCAGCCTGCTGTTCACTTCACCATGTGTGTTTCTCATTTCATTTATTGTATCCTTTATCTCTGCTATGTAATTTCTTATCTCTGTTTTAGGGCTCTCAATCATATCTTCCTTCTTCTCAAGTCCAGTGATTATTCTTATGATTACTACATAACATTCTGTTTAGTCATGTTATTTATATCTATTTTGCTTAAATTTATGGCTATGAACTTGTCCTTATTCTTTGTTTTGGGATAAATTTCTCTGTCTTCTCATTTGTGTAAATCTCTTGCCTGTTTTTCTGTGTTAGAAAAGTCAGCTACATCTTATTTTTTTTTGAGGGTCAGGGCTTTAGGAAAAAGATGTCCTGTAGTGCCTTCTTGTGTGGTGTTCCCTGTCTCCCAGAGCCTGCACTTCCGGAAGTGTTTCCAATGTGTGCTGCATATGCTGTGCTGTTTTTTCCTGGCCTACTTATCCTTCAGACCAGTCATCTACAGAGACTGTCTTTCTCTACTGTGAGCAGTGTTTGGTCTCGGCCTAAATGCAGTGCATTTTATCTAGATGTGCTCTGGTGTGTTTGTGAAATGAGACCTATCACAACTGCTGCTAGAACCAAGATTCTGCAAAACTCCTATGTTGGGAAACCCAGTGTGAACAGGGGTTTGGGCCAAGCTTCTTAGGAAGGGGGCTTGCCATACTGGGACTCAGGCAAGGGTTACTGGAAGGGGTAGTTCCAGCAGAGCATGGGGAAGGTGGGAATTGGTGTAAGCAAGTCAAGTAGCAACTGTCTGAGCTATGCTGGTTCCCACAGCTGTCCTTCGTTTATGCTGAGGGGTGAAGGAGGGAAATAGTGCTAGCCAGTTCCTTCTCCATGAGTGCTGTCTCTCTGGGATGTGCTCAGAGATAAGCAGCTAACCTCATACTGTATGCCCCAGTTGCTCTTCAGATTCCTGTTTCCATGTGGTGTGTCCTTAGATTGTTTGCCTGCCTTCTCTCTAAGAGCAGCCCAGTGTCCTCTGGGATCTATCCCAGCAAAGCCCTCTGAACTGTAAAATTTCAGACCTTAAGTTTCTGTGGTTGCCACAAGTCAGGAAACTCCACCTCTCTTGTTTTACACGCTAATTGCTATGGGGATTTGTGTTCCTGTGCTCCCTTGTGTGTTAGTCTGTTTCTTCCTTTTCTCAGTAATTTCAACTCTTTCCTAGCTGCAGCAGCCACAATCTGTTTCTTCCCTAAACCACGTCTCTGTACTTCCTACCCTCTTTGATGTGGCCTCTCCTCTGTCTTTAGTAGTGGAGTTGGTTCTGCCAGTCTTCAGGTCAATTTCTGTGGTATTTATGATTATTTGATAGTTATCTAATTGTAGTCCTGGGATGAGGCAAGCCAAGGGTCTTTCTACTCTGCCACCATCTTCCAACTCCCCTATTTTGAAAATATTTTAAAATCTCTTTTTTACATTATGTCATTTCATTATTCTATTTTCAAGCTTTTTTTTTGGGGGGGGTTCACCTATTATCTACATTCTGCAGTTAAATCCACAATGATTTTTTTGGCATACTCTATATTATTCAGTTTGGGGATTATCATTTGGTTAATTTCTAAATTTTCCTTATGCCTACTGAGACATCAGTAGCATTCATGCATTGTGGGGCTAATATTCATTAATTATTTTTTTCCGAGACTTAATCATAATTTTCTGGTTTATTTCTTTGTTTTGTTGGTTAGTTTCTGTGTTTTAACTTAAAATATTTTTAATAAAATGTAAAGAGCCTATGTCAAGAAAATAATAGAAC
This sequence comes from Canis lupus dingo, assembly GCF_003254725.2. Lineage (NCBI taxonomy): Eukaryota > Metazoa > Chordata > Mammalia > Carnivora > Canidae > Canis > Canis lupus. Next base: position 22,377,243 of record NC_064261.1, on the reverse strand, counting down.
TTCACTAATGTATATATGTGAAGAAATCTTTATGGAAGGTAGTATTCAATATTACATACATTACAGTTTTCACTTCCAGAAGTGTTTCCAATGTGTGCTGCATATGCTGTGCTTTTTGCTCAGGGCACAATCCTGGGGTCTGGGGTTGAGTCTTTCATCAGGCTCCTTGTGGGGAGTCTGCTTCGTCCTCTGCCTATGTCTCTGCTGCCTCTCTCTGTGTGTCTCTCATGAATGAATGAATAAAAACTTATATATATATATATATGTATACACACCCAGAAATGAAAGTGTTGGATCATATGGTAGGTCTATTTTTAAATTTCTGAGGAACCTCCATAACATTTTTCATAGTGGTTGTACCAATTTACATTCCCACCAACAGTGCACAATGGTTCCCTTTTACAATCTCACCAACTCTTTTTCTTTCTTTCTTTCTTTCTTTCTTTCTTTCTTTCTTTCTTTCTTTCTTTCTTCTTTCTTTCTTTTCTTTCTTTTCTTTCTCTTCCTTCCTTCCTTCCTTCCTTCCTTCCTTCCTTCCTTCCTTCCTTCTTTCTTTCTTTCCATTCTGTCAAATGTGAATTGATGTCTTATTGTGGTTTTGATTTGCATTTCCATGAGGATTAGTGATACTGAGTATCTTTTTGTGTTCTGTTGGCCATTTGTATGTCTTCATTGAAAAATTGTCTATTCAGGTTCTCTGACCATTTTTTAATCAGATTGGTTTTTTTCTGGAATTGTATGAATTTTTTTATATATTTAGGATATTAACCCTTTATCAAATATATCATTGCAATCTTCTCCCATTCAGTATGTTGCCTTTTCATTTTTCTGATGGCTTTCTTAGTTGCGAAAAAACTTTTTATTTTGATGTAGTTCCAATAGTTTGTTTTTCCCTCACCTAAGGAGAAATACTTGAAAAAAAATACTGGTAAGCCTGATGTCAAAGAGTTCACTGCCTCTTTTTTTTTTTTTTTTTTCTTTTAGGAGTTTAGGGTTTTAAGTCCTACATTGAGATTGTTAATACATTTTGAGTTTATTTTTGTATATGGTGTAGTGAAGTCATCCACTTTCATTGTTTCTTAGTGTTGCTGTCAAGTTTTCCTGGCACCGTTTATTGAAAGGACTGCATTGTATATTCTTGCTTCTTTTGTTGTACATTCATTAACCATATAAAATTGGGTTTATTTCTGAGTTCTCCATTTTTTTCCATTGGTCTATACATCTCTTTTTGTAGCAGTAGCACATTGTTTTGATTATTATAGCACTGTAATATGGTATGAAATCTGGGAGCCTGATACCTCCAGCTTTGCTCTATTTCACAAGTTAATTTGGTTATTCTGGATCTTTTCTATTTCCATAAAAATTTTAGAAATATTTGTTCTAGTTATGTGAAAAATGCTATTAGCAACTTAGTAGTGATTGAATTTAATCTGTTTTGGATAACATGGACATTTTAACACTTTTATTTGTTTCAATCCCTAAGCATATCTTTTCACATATTTGTACCATCTTCAATTTCTTTCAACAATGAAAATAGTTTCTAGAGTATAGATATTTACCTTACTTGGTTAAATCTATTCCTAGGGATTTTATTTGTTTTAATGGAATTTTAAATAAGATTTTAAAAAATTTCTCCTTGTGGTATTTTGTTGTTAGTGTAGAAATACATGGATTTCCTTATATTAATTTTGTATCCTATAATTTTACTGAAATACATATTAGTTCTAATTTTTTGATAGATTATTTAGGATTATTTATATATCATATTATCTGAAAATAGTGAAAGTTTTCCTTATTTCTTACCAATTTAGGTGACATTTAATTTTTCTTGTCTGATTAGTATGTCTACAACTTCCAATACTATGTTAATACAAGTGGTGAGAGTGTTATTGACTTGTTATTGATCTTAAAGGAAAAGTTTTGGCCTTTCACCTTTCAGTATGCTGTTAGATGTGAGTTTGTCATATATGAACTTTATTATGTTGAGGTTATGTCCCTCTTTCCTCACATTGCTGAGATTTTATTATGAATGTATATTGAATTTTATCAAATTATTTTTCTGTATCTATTAAGATGATCATAACTTGTATTCTCATTTTGTAATGTGTTATATCACATTTGTTGATTTATGGATATTAAACAATCCCTGCATCCATGGAATAAAGGCCACTCTTTTGTTATGTATTTTCTGTTTTGGTGATCCATTCATTGATGTAAATGGTGTGTTAACATCCCCTATTGTTATTGTATAATTGTCAGTTTCTCCTTTTATATCTGATAATAAATGCTTTATGTCGCTAGATGCTCCTGTGTTGGGTGCATAGATATTTATAATTGTTATATACTTTGTTAGGGATTGATCTCTTTATCATTATGTAATCTTTATCTCTTACTATACTCTTTGTTTTAAAGTGCATTTTGTATCATGTAAATATTGCTACCCAGTTTTCACTTTAATTTTCATGGATTTTGTTTTAATCTTTCACATTCAGTCAATGTGTGTCTTTAGATTGTTTGTTTGTTTTGTTTGTTTGTTTTCTACATCCAGTCACCTTATGTCTTTTGATTGGAAAATTTAGTCCATTTATATTAAAGTAATTATTTACAGGTATGTAATTATTGCCGTTTCATTAATTGTTTCCTGATTATTTTTAAAATCTCTGTTCCTTTCTTCTTCTCTCTCTCTCTATCCTTTTATTCTGATGGTTTTCTTTAGTATTATGTTTGGATATTTTTCTCTATATTTTTTGTGTACCTATTGTATGTTTTATTTTGTGCTTCCCATGAGGTTAATTTATAATACACTATGCATATAGCAGTCTATATTAAGTTGCTAGCCATTCAAATTTGAACACATTTTAAAATTCCTAAATTTTTAGTCTCCCATTCACATTATTTATTATAGTTACATCTTCTCATTTTATTAGTTTCTTAGCTAATTATTATAGATATGATTGATTTTACCACTTTCATCTTTAACCTTCATACTAGCTTAATAAGTGACTGGTCTACTATATTACAGTTTACTTTTACTGATGAGATTTGTTCTTTCATAATTTTCTTACTTCTAGTTATGACCTTTTCTTTTCAGCTTAAAGAAGTTCCTTTAACATTTCTTGTAAGGTCAATTTAGTAATGATTAACACCTTTATTATTATTTTTTTATTTTTCTGGTAAGCTATATCTCATTCAATTTTGAATGATTAACTTTGCTGGGTATAATATTGGTTGTAGGATCTTTCTTTTCAGCATGTTGGTAATGCTGCTATCTTCTGGCTTACACAGTTTCTGCTGAAAAATAAACTGATATCCCTATGGAGTTTTCACCCCATAGTTTTTCTTACAGATACCTGACTCTCTCCCTCCTCTTTCTCCCCAGTGCCCACTAGATCTTGGGACCATCATCAGTATGCAGCCCATGCCACTGTGGCCATGTTTGTGCAAAAAACAAGATTAGACCCTTGCAGCTGACCTCCATCACTGCAAGTGCACCCCTGCATCTATATATCTTCATGCTACCAATCTCTACCTGCTTCGTGCATGCCCATAATGAGATCCTAAAGCTAGGAAAGTGCATGCTGAAAGCCAAGGTTCTCAGACCTACTTGTGGGCCTAGATCTGGCCTTATCTTCTATTATTAGTATGCATTGATGAGCTCTCTTACAAATAGTCTTTCTAACTCTGCACCTGAACATTTTCCACCTTACTTCCTTTGATGGTGTTTAAAGCTGTGTATATGACTGTGGTGATATCATGCAGCCACAGAAGTACAGACTGATGTTTAAAGTCCCAACAACTGCCATAAGTAGAATCCTAGAAGTAGAGAGAAAGAAGGGCAAAATGTGTATTAAATCAAATAATGGCCGAGAACTTCCCAAAATGTTGGGAAGAGATTTGGAGATACATGTTGAAGAAGCTAATTGAATGCCTAAAATTTCAAACTTCTCTAAGATACATAATAAAATCAGTGAAATCTGCAGTGGGTCTGGGATGGCTGTATTGAACTTTGGTTCCTTCAGTAGGCTTCTCTGCAGAGTAGTTCCCTGGTAACTGTAGTTACTCCCACTGTGCAGCTGAAAATGATAGCTTCTGCTCTTTTATTGTTCTTTGCTCTCTATACACCTCAGCTTTGGGTGTTTAGGTGAGATGAAACCAAAGCAATACCTTTATGTGGTGCCCCAAAAGGATGAGGAAACTAGTTGCTCACCCAATTCCCTTTTCTGGTGAGAAGAACTCTTTCTAATTGGGGATTCCCTCTTCATACTGAGCAAAGTTGGCCTGGAATAGGGAGTAATGCAGACAAAATGAGGTTGTCATTCCCTTTTTTGTGTGTGCAGTTATTCTCAGATTTTTTTTGTTTCTTTCACTGTGTTGCTAAAATTTGTGAAGTGGACTCCTGAATATTTACAAGCTGAATATTCATGGATAGTTGTCTTATTGCTAATCTTTGTCAGAGGATGGAGGCTGTGACCTCTGATGCTGCAATTTTGGCAATGATACATCCTATTCATCCCTAAACAAATTCTTGGGCTGCTTCCACATTTTAAGTATTATGAATAATGCTGCTGTGAACAGGGAGGTACCAATATCTCATTAAGACCCCGTTTTCAGTTTTTTTGAATACATATCCACGAATATGTACCCATATATCCATATCACATGGTAATTCCATTTTTTTAAAAAATCTTTATTGGAGTACAATTTGCCAATATGTAGCATAACACCCAGGGCTCATCCTGCCAAATGTCCCCCCATTGCCCATCACCCAGTCACCCCAACCCCCCACCCACCTCCCCTTCCACTACCCCTTGTTCATTTCCCAGAGTTAGGTGTTTCTCATGTTTTGTCACCCTCATTGATATTTTCACTCATTTTCTCTCCTTTCCCTTTATTCCCTTTCACTAATTTTTATATTGCACTGTTGGTGGGAATGTGAACTGGTGCAGCCACTCTGGAAAACTGTGTGGAGGTTCCTCAAAGAGTTAAAAATAGACCTGCCCTACGACCCAGCAATTGCACTGTTGGGGATTTACCCCAAAGATTCAGATGCAGTGAAACGCCGGGACACCTGCACCCCGATGTTTCTAGCAGCAATGGCCACAATAGCCAAACTGTGGAAGGAGCCTCGGTGTCCATCGAAAGATGAGTGGATAAAGAAGATGTGGTTTATGTATACAATGGAATATTACTCAGCCATTAGAAACGGCAAATACCCACCATTTGCTTCGACGCGGATGGAACTGGAGGTTATTATGCTGAGTGAAATAAGTCAATTGGAAAAGGACAAACTATATGGTAATTCCATTTTTAATTTTTTGAGAACCATACTGTTTTCTATAGCAGCTGTACCATTTTACACTCCCACCAACAGTGCACATGTTCCAATTTCCTCACATCTTCATCAAGAAGTGTTTTTTTGCTGTAATTGTTTTCATATTAACCATCCTAACAGTATGAAGTAAATTATATTGCAATTTTGATTTGTATTTCACTAATAATTAATCATATGGAGCATCTTTTCACGTGGTTATTGACTATTTGTATATCTTCTTTGGAGAAATTTCTATGCAAGTCCATCTATTTTTGAATTTAAATGTTTAAAATATTTTGTAGTTGACTTTTAAGACTTCTTCATGTATTCTGAATTTTGATCTCTTATCAGATATATGGTTTATGAATATTTTCTCCCATCCTATGCATCATCTTTTTACTCTGTTGATAGGGATTTTTGATGCAAATATTTTAAAACTTACATAAAGTCCAATGTGTCCATTTTATCTTTTGTTATCTTTTGTTGTCTGTGCATATCATTATCAGTAAATTATTGCCAAATCTAATATCATGAAGATTTTTTAAAAAGATTTTATTTATTTATTCATAGAGACACAGAGAGAGAGAGGGGCAGAGGCACAGGCAGAAGGAGAAGCAGGCTCCATGCAGGAAGCCTGACGTGGGACTCTATCCAGGGTCCCCAGGATCAAACCCCAGGCTGCAGGTGGCGCTAAACCGCTGCACCACTGGGGCTGCCCTTATCATGAAGATTTTGATTTTTGTTATCTCCTAACAGTTTTCTGGTTTTAAGTCTAACATTTAAGATCTTGACATATTTTTATTTAATTTCTTATGTAACATTAGGTAGTAGTCCAGTATCATTCTTTTACACGTGGATATAGATTCTCAGCACCGTTTGTTGAGAAGCCTGTCCTTTTAATTGAATTGTCTTGGTGACCTTGTCAAAAATCACTTGACCATACAGACAGGTGTTTATTTCTGCACTCTCTATTCAATTCCATTATCTATATGTCTGTCTTTATGCTAGTCCACACTATTTTTATTACAGTAGCTTTGCAATAAGTTTTGAAAAAAGGAAGTATGAATTCTTTAGGTTTTCTTTTTCAAGATTGTTTTGACTATTTGGAATGATGATATTCCCCATGAATTTTAAGATGAGTTTTCCTATTTCTGTAAATCAAATCGTTGATAAATTAATAATTATTGCATTAAATCTGTAGATCATTTTGTGTATATTGAGATATTAATATTAAGTCTTTCAATCTGTGAACATGAGATGTTTTCCCATTTATTTATGTCTTCTTTAATTTCTTCCTACAGTGTTTTCTAGTTTTCATTGTGCAAGACTTTCATCTCCTTGGCTAAGTCCTTAAGTATCTTACTCATTTTGTGGCTATTATAAATGAAATTGTTTTATTAATTTCACTTTGAGATTGTTCATTGTTAGTGTGAAGAAATTAAACAGATTTTCACGTGTTGATTTTTTTTAATAATAAATTTATTTTTTTATTGGTGTTCAATTTGCCAACATACAGAATAACACCCAGTGCTCATCCCGTCAAGTGTCACGTGTTGATTTTGTATTAAGCTACATTGATGAACTAACTTATCAGTTATAAAGGTTTTTGTGTGATAATTTTATGGTTTTCTATTATAAATTATATTATCTGTGAACAGAAATAATGTTAGTTCTTCCTTTCCTATTTGGATGCCTTTCTATTACTTTTCTTACCTGCTGTCTATGGCTAGGACTTCCAGTATGATATTAAATAAAAAAGGTGAATTTGAGCATATTTGATTTTTTTTTTTAGAAGAAAAGTTTTCAGTCTTTCACTGTTGAGGATGATGTTCACTGTGGAGTTTTCATATATGGATTTTAGTTTACTTCTACTCCTAGTTTGTTGAGTGTTTCGATTATGAAAGGGTGTTGAATTTTGTTAAAGGCTTTTTCTGCATCAATTGAGGTGATCATGTATTTTTAAACTTCAATTTGTGTATATTATGTTTTACAGTGATCAATTTTCCCATGTTGTGACATCTCTGAATTGCAGAAATTAATCCCACTTTCTTAAGATGTATAATCTTTTTAATATGCTGCTGAATTCAGTTTGCTGAATTCAGAATTTTTTTTGAGGACTTGTGAATTAATGTTTATGAGGAATATTGTTCTCTAGTTTCTGTTTCCTGTTGTGTCTTCCTGGTTTCAATATCAGTGTAATACTGGCCTCTGAATGAGTCAGAGCGTTCTCTCCTATACTTCTTTAAGGAAAAAGTTTTCAAATGCATTTGTGTTAGCCCAATGTGTTAGCTCTTTACATGTTTGGTAGAATTTACAGTGAAGCCATTGTTTCCAAAACTTTTTGTTAGGAAACTTTTCATCACTGACTCAGTCTGCACTATTTTTGTAGAACCTCTCTATAGAATTTCTCTTTTTGACCTGAAAATCTTGCTTCAAATATTTTTATTTTATATTATTAACTGTGTAAATGTTTATAAATGGTGCATCATCTTGCTCTATTGAAACTTGTTTATACCTTACTTTCTCTCATTTATTTTTTAATTTAAAGTCTATGTTATCTGATATTAGTATAGCCACCGTGCTGTTTTGGTTATATTTGCATGAAATATCTTTTTCTTTCTTTAACAGTCACCCAAATTTTCTCTGGATTTAAAGTTAGTCTTTTTTAGATGGCATATTTTATACAGCAGTTGGATCAAGTGTTTATTTGTTCTGCAGTTTCTGTCTTTTTATTGGATAGCTTAATTAATTTAAGGTTAAACTGATTACTGATAAGGAGGGACTTCTGTCATTTTGCTATTTGCTTTCTATATTTCTTATAGCTTTTTCTCCCTCACGTTTTGCATAACTGTCTTTTTTTGTGTTTAGTTGATTTTCTTTTTTAAATGAAACAAACTATTCTCATTTATTTTTGCATATATTATTTAGTTATCTTCTATGTAGTTACCATGGGGCTTATATTTAACATTCTAAAGTTATAGCATTCTATTTTGAATTTTTAGCAGATTGACTTCAATAACATAAAAAAGCTCTGCTCTTTTAACAGCTCTATTCAATCCCTTTAGTTGTTGATGTCACAAAATTACATAAATTGTGTTTCCCTAAGCATAAACTAATAATTTACTAAATGCACTGATCTCTTAAATAAAGTAGAAAATAAAATGTGTAGTTCCAAAAATACTAGCTTTTACACTAATATATATTATTAAAATGTTATTTTAAAATTTTATTTGTGTTTTTATATTTAATGTAGTTTTAATGAGCATAAGGATAGTCCCATGTGCTTCTACACATGTTTACAAACACTTATATTTTAATGAAAGAAGATGTTACTTAAATGGGATCATACAGTGTCATTTCAATGAGTTAAGCATATGGAAATTTCCATATGCTTCCACATATTACTTTACAAACACTTGCAACTTTTTAAAAATTTGTTTTTGTTTTAATTCCAGTTAGTTAACATATAGTGTTATGTTAGTTTCAGGTGTATAATATATTGATATATTGATGCAACAATTCCATACATCATCCAGTGTTCATCATAAGTGCACTCCTAATCCCTGTCACCTTTTTCACGCATCCCCTCACTCACCTTCCATCTAGTAACCATCAGATTGTTCTCTATAATTAAGAATATTTTTCTTTCTTTGACTCCCTCTATATATATATTCTCCCTTTGTTTTTTTGTTATTAAATTCCACATATGAGTGAAATAACATGGCATTCATCTTTCTCTGACTTATTTCTCTTAGCATTATATTCTGTAGCTCCATTCATGTCAGTGCAAATAGCAAAATTTCATTCTTTTTTATGCTGGAGTAATATTCCATTTTTATATATACCACATTTTCTTTATCTATTCATCAATTGATGGATATTTGGGCTGCTTCCAGATGTTGGGTATTGTAAACAATGTTGCTATAAACACAGGAGTGAACATTTGAATTAGTGGGTTTTTTTTGTATTTTTTTTTTGTATTCTTTGAGTAAATATCTACAAACTAGCATATTTTTTTAATGTATTAGTCTCTTCAGTGATGTGGGAAGGGTGAGTTCTATCCTGCCAGTTTTATAATTCTGCAAGTGCTCACTTCCTGTATCTGTCTAATTTTTTAGACATTTAGTGTGGAGTATAACTTTGCTGTTTATATTTTTCATGGCTTTATTGCTTCTTGATCTTAAAGAGTAGGGCACATTGGAAAGCCATGGACTCCTCTACTAGAGATTACACAATCAATGCATAAAATATTTTGTATCAATCATATTGGGACTGAGAAACAAGGAATGGATAGAGAGGCATCTTATTTCATACCAAGTCCTTGGAAAATTGAGCAAGTGATGATATAAAAGTGATAATCTCCCTCTTATGGCCCCCATCAACATTCTTAAGAAGAGGCAAAGATCTTAAAAGATCAGTAGAAAGACTTTTTTCTGTTTCTTTTTCATCATCCCAGCTCAAGATTAAGTACCCAGCTAGTTCCCAGTAAGGAGTTATGGATGTTCTGGAGCACCTCCATTTCATCTAAGGTAAAAGAAATCTTGTTTTATACCTGTAGTTACATATAAAGAATATGCCATGAGGCTTCCTTTTCATTCTAGTGGATTCATTAGGCAGAAAACACAGGTCAACCAGGACTTTATTTTTTTTTTAATTTTTATTTATTTATGATAGGCACACAGTGAGAGAGAGAGAGGCAGAGACACAGGCAGAGGGAGAAGCAGGCTCCATGCACGGGTCTCCAGGATCGCGCCCTGGGCCAAAGGCAGGCGCTAAACCGCTGCGCCACCCAGGGATCCCCTCAATTAGGCCTTTTCCTAAGTACATAAAGTAATACATTGACACTGTCGGTGAATTCCCAAATGTCCTCCTCTATCTTCCTTTTCCTGTACTACTCGTCAACTCCCCTCTTCCTTCCTCTTTTTTTTTTTTTTTTTATAATTGCTTACATCCCATTTCCCTTATTCTTTACCCCAACTGGGTCAGTCAATTGCTTTTAATATAGTATGTTTACTCTGTCTTGGACTATACTAATCAATGCAAGAGATAGAGCAGATTATAATAATATTTTACTATATTTGTTTAATACTAGATTTGGAGAAATTGGAGCCCATATGCACCGTTAGTGGGAATGTAAAATGGTACAGCTGCTATGGAAAATATTATGACAGTTCCTCAAAAAACTAAATATAGAATTACCATGTGACCCAATAATTCTACTCATTGATATATATGCAAAAGAGTTGAAAACAGGGTTTTACAGAGATATTTGTACATCTGTGCTAATGGCAGAATTATTCACAATCATGAAAACATCCCAGAAGTCCACTAATGGATGGATAGATAAGCAGAATATTATATATACATACGTTGATTTTATTAAAAAGACAAGGCTGTGAATAAAAAGATTGTGAGATAATTATTGCAGATTAAATGAGATTAGAGAGACATGACCACAAAGACAATGCAGAAACCTTAACTGGATCTTGGTTTGAAAGTAGACTACTATAAAAATCTGTATTTGAAAAATTGAGGAAATTTGGAAAAAGAGGAAGTTTTAGCTTATATTAGATAATGATTTTTTTAGGTATGATACTGGTATTTGGCTATAATAAGAGAATACTTTTATTTTCAGGAAATGCCTAATGAAGTATTTAGGGAAGAAGTGTCATATCTTTAATTTATGCCCACATGTGCACACATGCACATACACAAACATCATCATCACACATGAGAGGCCTTGAACATTCCAATCCACACCAGGATGGATTATTTCCTGATTTCTATACATACCACACTTTTAAGATCTAACCCTTTGTACATACTCCTCTATGTATATGAAATGCCAAAGGTGGCCCAATCCTTCTAAAAGATGCTCAATTATCTTTGAAGACAATGTCAAAGTCTCTCCTGTGAAGTTAGTCCTGCTTTCCACAGTGGATGCTGGTTGCACCTTCCTCTGCAATCCCAACATCTATTGAACTTATTTCTGTTGTAAAATTTACTTCACTTGAAATTTTTCTATCCGTCAACTCCTGCAAAATAAAGGCCATGTTCTATCTACCTGTATAGTCTATATCCTTGCAGAGTTTTCAACCTGCATTATATGCATGGTAATTGTAAATTGGTCAAATGATTCAATAAGTAAGTAAATTTCAAAATTAGAGTTCTGAATGTTCCATGACTTACCAGTAGCAGCATAGGAGGTTGATCGTAAGAAACTCAAACTCTGGGCTCATGGCAACTGTGGCCAATACAATGGGTTCAACATATGCTATTGTCTTTCAGACACAGGATGTATTCATTTCCCAGCCTCACTGTAATTATGCTAGAATTATTTAGCTGGATTGAAGTGATATAAGTCCCGTCTAAGCCTAGTTCTTAAAAAGATCTTCCATGATCCTCAGCTCTTTATATTCTTACTGTAGTGGTCTTGGGCCATGTTTCATGTGGAATGGCTTCAAAATAGAGGAGGACATCCTACATTAAGACTGGCTTGAATGAGATATAAACTGTATAATAGTATAAACTTATACTATTAAGCCACCGAGACTTAGGGGCTGGTTTGTTACTGTAACATTGTATATTTTATCCTAATTACTAACTACTCTGTAGGGCTCCTTTTAGTGAAGTCATTAGAAGACATTATCTAACCCTATCTGCCAAAATGAGGATGTGCAAATAGCTTCCTTTCTGGATAGTTACAGGATTTGTGAGTTCAGGAAAAAGAAACTGGTAATAGATGAGACAGTGGTATTTCATTAGAATTGGACAGAGAGATATAGAAAGTGGAAGTGGGAAGGTGCTAAAATCAAATTTTGTGGTTTCTTCTACTCATTCTTCTTCCAATTTCATTCATTTGATGTACTGAATAATTTCTTGTAATAAATGTAGAGTGTTCCAGGCATAGCACACAAGATCAGGGTACTGAGAGAGAGAGAGAGAGAGAGAGAGAGAGAGAGTCATTCTTGCAGGCTTTTTAGATGACAATGAGCAGTATTTGGCTGAAAACTCAGTGACTCCTTACCATTTTTCATGTGCCAAATCAAAGGATTAAGCTAACACAAAGTAAAATATTTAAAGGAAAAGAAGATATTACAAATTAACTCACATGATTTGTTGAAGGAAGTGCAATTGCCTTTTCTATTAAGCAAAATAAAATGTTTTATATAAAAGAAAATCTAAATGGAGCTAGAATTCCCACTCTCAGCCCTACATTATGTAATGATACATATGCAGTTACCATAAAAATGAAATATTTAAAAATTAACAAAATTTAAGTAAATGGTTGGTGGATGATAAGAACCAGGCATGTCACTGCTGATTGAGAATTTACAAGTAAACAATGAAAGGATGCTATAAAGACCTATATGATTAGAGTTGAAGACAATATAAACTCATGTTCAGCTTAATACAGATACAAATGGTTACATAGAGAATTATATATAAATATATGCATATAAACAGGTCAGTAGATTCACATGTATTTCCTGGCTCTTTTACTTAAAGGAGACTAGAAGGAATCACATACCAGTAGCAGAGAGCACATCTGGTGCTCAAATCTTTGTTTTTAATACCATTTTCCAAGAAAAAAACCTGGATTTTCCAATATATGTACTTTTTATTTGCTGTTTTTGCTTTATTCCACTAGCTAGGTGTTACATCCTGAATGTTTGTATACCCCCTTGTAATTCATAGATTGAAGCCCTGACCCAGTGTGGCTTTGTTTACAAATAGGGCTCCTATGGAAATAACTAAGGCTATACAATTAAGGTTAGTAGGGGCCCTAATCAATAGGATTACATATTCTTATAAGAATGAACACCAGAAAACTTCCTAGTTTGCTCTTTCTCTGCTATGGGAGGACACAGTGATAAGCTGCCATCTGCAAGCCAGGAAGAGGGCTCTCACCAGAATTTCACTACACTGGCACTCTGATCTTGGACTTTGAGCTTCCAGAACTATGAAAATAAATGTCTATTGATTTTTTAAGATTTTATTTATTTACTTGACACACACACACAGAGGGAGAACAAGCAGGGGGAGGTGCAGAGGGAGAGGGAAAAGCAGGTTCTCCTGAGCAGGGAGCCTAACACGAGGATTGATTCCAGAAACCTGGGATCATGACCTGAGCTCAAGGCAGATGCTTAGCCAACTGAGCCACTCAGGTGCCCTTGAATGTCCATTGTTTAAGCCACTCAGCCTGTGGTGTTTTCTGTGGTCTATTTTTTTTTTTAGCCCATAAAGTAATATACAGTGATTTTAAATATGACGTTGAGTAGAAGTAGTGAGAGGTTATGAGGATATCTCTATTTTACTCATGATCTTAGTGGGAAAGCTTCCATTTCCTTACCAACAAATATGAGGTTAACTTTATGGGTTTCAGTTTGTTTTGGGGGGGACTACTTTTTTTTATAGATATTCCTAATCAAACTGATAAAGTTCCCTTCTATTCCTAGTTTATGAGAGTTTTTATCATGAATGGTTTTAGGCTTGTATCAAATGTCTTTCTGCAATACTTGATTTGTTCATATGATTTTTATTCTCTAGTCTGTTGATAAGGTAGATTAAGTTGATTTTTCAGATAGTAAAATATCCTTGCATACCTGGAATAGATCCCACTTAGTCATGTTGTATATGTATTTTTACACTTTTTTGATATTGTTAGCTAACATTTTGTGAAGAATGTATGTTTACAAAATACATTAGTCTGTCCTTTCTTTTCTTAAAATGTCTTTCTCTTGTTTTGGTATTAGGGTCATAGTGGCATCATCAAATGAGTTAAAGGATATTCTTTCCACTTACATTTTGCGAAAGATATTTGGTAAAACTGGAGTTAATTCTTCCTTAAATATTTGGCAGAATTCAACAGTGACTCTATCTGGTCCCAGTACTTCCTTTTTGAAAATTTTATTAGCTATTGATGAAATTTCTTTAATAGAGATGGGTCTTTACCAATACCAATTATCTATTTCTCCCAGAGTGATTTTAAGTAACTGGTACATTTAATCTAATTTTTCAAACTTGTAGGTGTAGTGCTTCTTGTAGTTTTCCTTTATTAACAGTTTACCTTCCATGGGATGTGTGGTGGTGATCTGGCATTCATTTTTCATAATGATAATTTGCATCTTACTCTGTTTTTCTTGGTTAGTGTGTTTATTGGTTAATTAAGTTAATTGATCCTCTCAAAGAACCAGCTTTTGACTTCATTAATTTTCCTTTATGTTTTCAAGTTCATTGATTTATGCTTTAATTTTTTTCTTTTCTCCTTTTGCCTTATGCATAAATTTCTATAGTTTCCTAAGATGATCTTAGGATGCAGCCAATGCTATAATTTCCATATAAGCACTGCATTTGTTTCAATACTACAAATTTTGATAAATTGTATTTTCATTTTCATTAGTTCACAATACATTTTAAATTTCTTTTTTAAAAAAATATTTATTTATTTATGATAGACACAGAGAGAGAGAGAGAGAGAGAGAAAGAGAGAGGGAGAGGCAGAGACACAGGCAGAGGGAGAAGCAGGCTCCATGCACCGGGAGCCTGATGCGGGACTCGATCCCGGGTGTCCATGATCACGCCCTGGGCCAAAGGCAGGCGCCAAACCACTGCGCCACCCAGGGATCCCCAGTTCCTCTGGTTCTTTTGATAAGTCATGGCATGGTATATCTTTCTCCATTCCTTTATTGTAACCTATTTGAGTTGTTATATTTAATGTGGGTTTCTTGTCAACACACATAGTTATGTCATTTTTTAATCCACTCTAAGTGATTATTGGTAGAAATGGATTAATATCTACTCATTATTAACAACTTTGTTTTCTATTTGTTGTTTGTTCTTTATGTTTTTATGTTCCCCTTTTTTACCTTGCTTTTTAATTGACTGTTTTATATGATCCCGTTTTACCTCCCTGTTTAGCATACCAATTACACTTTTTAAAAAATGAGTAGTTGCTCCAGATTTTTAAGAATCCAAAATTCCTTTAAAATAACAAAGTATCATTCACATGTGTACAGTTACCTAAAACTGATTGCTCTGTTCCATCCTTAGGATACTGTTGCCATTCTTTCCACTTATTTATAGCTATAAATACCTAATGTACAATTACTATTATTACCTAAGGCAGTTATCTTTTAGATCAATTAAAAATAAGAAAAAATAAAGATTTTATTTCAATTGTATTTATTCTTTCTCAGACACTACTCTTTTTGTTATGTAGGTATTAGGTGCTTGAAGAATGATTAATACTTCCTGAAGAACATGTCTGCTGGCAATAAATTAAATTAGATTTGTCTGTGAAAGTATTTATTTCCCTTTCACTTTTGAAGGGTAATTTTGCTGAATAAAGAATTATTGGTGAGGAAGTTGTTTTTCAGGAGTGGGACCAGTGGTGGCCGCGACAGCCTCAGGTCTGGGGGAGTCATGGAGCTTTTTTTTTTTTTTTTTAATCTCATGGATATAGCAAATAGACATGTCTTCATGAGGCAGGGGTGGGAAGATGGGCAAAGTGGGTGAAGAGGGCCAAAAGGTGCAAGTTTCAAGTTATAAAAAGTCTCAAGTATGTAATGTACAGCATGGTGACTATAGTTAATGAGACTCTATTGCCTATTTGAAAGTAGCTAGGAGAGTGGATTTTAAAAGTGCTTATAAAAAAATGTATATCTAGGTTTGGTGACAGATGCTCACTGGAATATTGTGATGATCTTCTGTAATACATATAAATATTGACTTATGATGTTGTACTACTAAAACTAATGTTACAAGTCAATGATAACCTCACTTTTTAAATTTATTTTAAAATTTTTATTTATTAATTAAATTAATTTATATGAGAGAGAACAAGCAAGTGAGTGGGGGTAGAGTAGAAGAAGAGGGAGAGAATCTCAAACAGATTCTGCACTGAGTGTGGAGCCCAACAAGGGGCTTGATCCCAGGACCCTGAGATCATGACCTGAGCTGAAACCAAGAGTCAGATGCTTAACTGACTGAGCCACCCAGGTGTCAATGATATTCCATTTACAAAGAGAGGAAAAAAGAAAATTCTAGCCCGATGAGTCAGCCCCTGGCAAGTGTCTTGGGGATGTGGCGCCTTCAACCATGTGCTAGGAGGTCACATCTGGAACAGTGATGGTAACTGCAGCATCCCCAACTGCAGCCTGTAAAGAAGGTTCCGGGCTGTGGGTGTGGACACAATGAGGAGTCTCCTTTACTCATAAAACTGATCCAGAAGTGCAGCTGCTGTTCTGACACCCATATTGACATTCATGGCTTTTCCAGCATCTAGAGGCCACCTTTGTCACCTGGTTTGTGGCCTTTCTTACATCTTCAAAGTCAGCAGCGTGGCATTTTTTACTCTACTCTCTTTTTGTTTGAATGGCTTCTGACAAGAACTGTACTATAGTTGTTTTCCTTATTCCTCTGTGAGGTGTCAGCCCCCTCCCCTGGCCTCTCTAACTACTTAGATGTAGCTCCTCTTCGGAATTTACTCTTCCTGGTACTTCTCTGAGGTTCCTGGTTATCAGTCTGGATGCCATTAATTTTGGAAATTCTTGGCCCTTTTTGTTTTGAATATTTTTAATGTTTTGTTGTCTCTACTTCTGACATTCCAATTATACCTATGTTCCACACTTTGAAATGTCACACAGTTCTTGGATATCCTCTTCTATTTATTTGTTTTGCTTTGTTTTGGTTCTTTTCTCTCTCTCTCTTTGTATTTTATTCTGGCCAATGTCTTTTGCTCTATCTTTTAGCTCACTGACTCTTTTCTTGGGCTTAGTGATAAGCCCATCAAAGGCATTCTTTATTTATTTGGCAGTGTTTTTTATTTAGAACATTTCCTTTTAATTATTTTTTGTATTTTCACTTTTCACTTGCATTACTCATCCTTTATTTCACATTGTCTAATTTTTCCACTGGAGTTTTTATCAATTATACATATTTTCAATTCCCTATTTGATAATTCCAACAAAGGTATCATAGCTGAGTCCAGTTCTGATGCTTGCTTTGTGTCTTCAGATTGTGTATATATTTTTTTTTTCCTCATGGCATGCCTTATAATGTTATGTTGAAAGCTGGACATGTTGCATCAGGTACTAGAAACTGAGGTAAAAAGGACTTTAATGTGAGGACTGATGTTAATCTGACTATGAGTCAGGCTGTGTTTTGTCTTTAATACAGCTATAAGTGCCAAAAGCTGCAAAGTCCTTTTCTCTCTCTCTGTTTTTTAATGGTATACTATTTTGACTTTGGACTTTTCTAAATATTTCCTCTTCATGGAAATCTGCATCTGTCAGTTCTTTCAGCTGTAACTCTTTGCTATTATATTGGAGTCCAATTGGTGTGGTAGAAACATATGAAGGAGGGGAAGAATCCTATAATGATTATTGGGCTTATGTCTCTTGGCTACATATGTTCAGTTTTCTTCAGCTTATTTCTATCCTCTGAGGTGAAAACAGGAGGCTAGAAGGAACCAAAATAAAAGCAAAGCTCCTTCCCCAGCTTTGGGGATAATGCTCTGGCAATGCCATTTCCCCTGCATATCAGGCCTTCATTATGGAGAATATTCTGGGCATATTTCACAAGGCTTTTATTTTTTTATTTTTGTGTATATTCCAGATAGTTAATATACAGTGTAATATTAGTTTCAAGTGTATATAATGACTGAACATTTCCATACAACACCAGGCACTAATCACAACTGCACTCCTTAATCCCCATCACCTAGTTAACTCATCTCCCACCCACCTCTGCTCTGTTAACCATCAGCATGGTTAAGAGTCTGTTTCTTGGTCTCTCTCTCTCTCTCTCTTTTTTTTTTTTGCCTGTTTTGTTTCTTAAATTCCACATATAAGTGAATCCTGTTGTATTTATATTTTATTGACTGACTTATTTTGCTTAGCATTATACTCTTTAGCTTCATCCATGTTTTTTATTAATGGATTTTTTATTGAAGTTTGATTTGCCAACATATAGTATGACACCCAGTGCTCATCCCATCAAGTGCCCTCCTCAGTGCCCATCACCCAGTCACCCCACCCCCCTGCCCACCTCCCCTTCCACTACCCCTTGTTCATTTCCCAGAGTTAGGAGTATATATACTGGAATATTGGGGTATGTAAATATATATATCATTCATGCATTATATATATATATGTGTGTGTGTGTATATATATATATATATATATACACACACACACATGTATATACATTCATACTGCTTCTTTATCCATTCATCAGTTGATGGACACTTGGGCTACTTCCATATCTTGGCAATTATAAATAATGCTGCTATAAACATAGAGATTCAAATATCCCTCTGAATTACTGTTTTTATATTCTTTGCAAAACTACCCATGAGTACAATTGTTGGATGATAGGGTAGCTCTATTTTTAACTTTTTGAGGAACTTCTATACTGTTTCCCACAATGGCTGCACCAGTTTGCATTCTTACCAACAGTACATGAAAGTTCCTTTTTCTCCACATCCTAACCAACACCTGTTGTTTCTTGTGTTGTTGGTTATAGGCTTTTTTTTTTAAATTTTTATTTATTTACGATAGTCACACACACACAGAGAGAGAGAGAGAGAGAGGCAGAGACACAGGCAGAGGGAGAAGCAGGCTCCATGCACCGGGAGCCTGACGTGGGATTCGATCCCGGGTCTCCAGGATCGCGCCCTGGGCCAAAGGCAGGCGCTAAACCGCTGCGCCACCCAGGGATCCCTGGTTATAGGCTTTTTGACAGGTGTGAGGTGATATCTCATTGTAGTTTTGGTTTGCATTTCCCTGATGATGAATGATGTTGAGCATCTTTTCTTATGTCTGCTGGCCATCTGTATTCTTCTTTGGAGAAGTGCTTGTTCATTTCTTCTGCTCATTTTTAGTTGTGTTATTATTTTATTTTTGTTTTTTGGATGCTGAGTTGTGTAAGTTTTTCATATATTTTGGATACCTACCCTTTACTAAATATGTCATTTGCTAATATCTTCTCCCATTCAGTATGTTGCCTTTTAGTTTTGCTGATTGTTTCCTTTGCTGTGCAGAATATTTTTATTTTGATGTAATCCCAATAGTTTATTTTTGCTTTTATTTCCCTTGCCTCAGGAGACAGATCTAGAAAAAAAATTGCTCTGGCCATTGTTGAAGAAGATACAGTCTATGTTCTTTTCTATGATTTTGGTGGTTTCAGGTCTCATATTTAGGTATTTAGACCATGTTGAATTTATTTTTGTGTATGGTGTAGTAAAGTGGTTCAATTTCATACTTTTTAGCACATTGCTATCTATTTTCCCCAATACTGTTTGTTAAAGAGACTTTCCTTTTCCCATTGGATATTTATTACTGCTTTGTTGAAGATTAATTGACCATCTAGTTGTGGCTTCATTTCTGGGTTTTCTATTCTTTTTTTTTTTTTCAAAGATTCCATTTATTTATTTGAGAGAGAGAGAGAGAGAGAGAGAGAGAGGCAGACACAGGCAGAGGGAGAAGCAGGCTCCATGCAGGGAGCCTGACGTGGGACTCGATCCTGGATCTCCAGGATCAGGCCCTGGGCCAAAGGCAGTGCTAAACTGCTGAGCCACCCAGGCTGCCCTGGGTTTTCTGTTCTTTTCTATTGATCTATGTGTCTATTTTTGTTCCAGTCTCATACTGTTTTGATCACTGTGGTTTTGTAATATAATCTGAAGGCCAGAATTATGGTGCTTCCAGCTTTATTTTTCTTTTTCAATATTGCTTTGGCTATTCAAGGTCTTTTGTGGTTCCATACATATTTTGGAATTATTTGTTCTATTTCTGTGAAAAATGCTGATGGTATTTGGACAGGGATTGCATTGAATGTGTAGATTGCTATGGGTAGTATAGACATTTTAACATTTGTTCTTCCAATCCATTAGCATGGAATATTTTCCCATTCCTTTGTTTCCTCTTCAATTTCTTCTATTAGTTTCTTTTATAGTTTTCAAACTACAAGTCCTTTGCCTCTTTGGATAGGTTTATTCCTAGATATCTTATGGTTTTTTGTTTTTTTGAGGTAATTGTAAATGGGTTATTTTCTTAATTTCTCTTTCTGTTGCTTCACTTTTAGTGCATATAAATGCAACATATTTTGGTACATTGATTTTGTATCCTGTGACATTACTGAATTCCTTTATTAGTACTAGCAGTTTTTTAGTGGTATTTTTAGGGTTTTCTATACATAGTATCATGTCATCTGTGGATATTGAAAGTTTTGCTTCTTCCTTACTGGTTTGGGTGCCTTCATTTCCTTTTGTTCTCTTATTACTGTGGCTAGGATTTCCAATACTGTGTTCAATAAAAGTTATGAGAGTGAGTTTCCTTGTTTTGTCCCTGACCTAAGGGGAAAGCTATCAGTTTTTCCCCATTGAGGATGGTATTTGCTATTTTTCATTTATGATCTTTACTATTGAATTATGCTCCTTTTAAGCCTACATTGTCAAAGGCTTTTATCATGAATAGATGTTGTGCTTTGTTAAATGCTTTTTTTGTGTCTATTGAAATTATCATATGGTTCTTTCCCTTATTGATGTGATATATCATCTTGATTGATTTGGAAATACTGAACCACCCTCGAAACCAGAGAATAAATCCCACTTGATCGAAGTGTATGATTTTTTTTTAATGTATTGTTGAGTTCTGTTTGCTGGTATTTTGTTCAAGATTTTTGAATCTATGTTCAACAAGAATATTTGTCTGTAGTTCTCTTTTCTTCTGTGGTGTCTTTATCTGCTTTGGTATTAAATAATTCTGGCCTCAGAATAAATTTGAAAAATTTTCTTCCTTTCCTATTTTTTGAAATAGTTTGTGAAGACTGTATATTAACCCTTCTTTAAATTTTTGATAGAGGGGTATCTGAGTGGCTCAGTCAGTCAAGCATCCGACTCTTGATTTTGGCTCAGGTCATGATCTTGGTGTCCTGAGATTGAGCCCTGCACTGGGCTCCATGCTCATCACAGAGTTTACTTGGGATTCTCTCTCCCTCTGTGCCCCACTTCAACTTGAACTCTCTAAATAAATAAATAAAAATAATATTTTTTAAAAAAATGCTTTATTTATTTATTCATGAGAGAGAGGGGAGAGAGGCAGAGAAATAGGCAAAGGGAGAAGCAGACACCATGCAGGGAGCCCAAAGTAGGACTCAATTCCAGGACTCCAGGATCACGTGCTGAGACGAAGGCAGACACTCGACCACTGAGCCACCCAGGTGTTCCAATAAATAAAATTAAAAAAAATAAAATTTTGGCAGAATTCACCTGTGAAGCCATCTGGCCCTGGACTATTGTTTGTTGGGGAACTATTTTGTTTATTTCTTTGTTTATTATTGAGTCAATTCCTTTTCTGGTTATCAGTTTGTTCACATTTTCTATTTCTTCCTATTTTAGTTTTGGTAGTTTCTAGGACTTTATCCATTCCTTCTAGGTTGTCCAGTTTTTTGATATATAGTTTTTAAAATATTCTCTTATAATTGTTTGTATTTCTATGGTGTTGGTTATTATTTTCCCTCTATTTTTGTGATTTATTATTTATGAGTCCTTTCTCTTTCTTGATGTCTGGCTACAGGCTTATCAATTTTATAGATTATTTCAAAGAACTGGATCCTGGTTTTACTGATGTGTTCTGTTGTCTTTTTAGTTTCCATATCATTTATTCCTGTACCGATTTTCATTATTTCCTTCTTTCTTCTGGTTTTAGGCTTCTCTATTGTTCTTTACCTGGTTCCTTTAGGTATAAAGCTAGGTTGTCTATTTGAGGTTATTTTTTTCTTCTCAAAGTATTACTGTAAATTTCCATCTTAGAACCCCTTCTGCTGCATCCCAAACGTTTTGGACCTTTGTGTTTTCATTTCATTTGTTTCCATTATTGCTTACTTCTTTTATTTTCTGGTTGAACCATTCTTTTTTTACTTGAATGCTATTTGATTTTCATGTATTTGTGGATTTTTTCTTGTGGTTGAATTGTAATTTCATAGCATTGTGGCTAAAAAAGATGCATGGTATGACTTTGATCTTCTTGAATTTATTGAGGCTTGTTTTTTGGGCTAAAATGTGATATATTCTGGAGAATATTCCATGTGAACATGAAAAGAATATGTATTCTGCTGTTTTAGGATGAAATATTTTGAAAATATCTGTTAAATCCATCTGTTCCACTGTGTTATTTAGAGCCATTGTTTCCATGTTGATTTTCTGTTCGGATGATCTCTCCATTGATGTACATAGGGTGTCAAAGTTCCTTACTATTATTGTATTATTATTTATTAGTTCCTTTATGTTTGTTATTAACTGTTTTATGTATTTGAATGCTCCTATATTTGCAATTGTTATATCGTCTTGTTGAATTGTCCCTTTTATTATGATATAGAATCCTTCATCTCTTGTTGTAGTCTTTATTTTAAATTCTATGTTGTCTTATATAAGTATTGTTACCCTACCTTTGTTTTGACATCTATTTATGTGATTGATAGATCTTTCTCCATCCCCTAACTTTTAATCTGCATGTGTCTTTAGGTCCTAAATGAATCTCGTGTAGGCTGCACATACACGGGGCTTGTTTGTTTTCCATTCTGATGCCCTATGTCTTTTGATTTGAGCTTTCCATTTATATTCAAGGTAATTATTCACATATATATTTATTGTCATTTTATTGTTTGTATTGATTGTTCTGATGATTTTCTCTGATCCTTTCTTGTCATTCTCTCTTTCATCATTTACTGATTTTCTTTAGTGATAGATTATTTTTTCTCTTTATTATTTTCATGTTTTTTTTAGTGGTTTTTGAAATATGGTTACCATTAGGTTTGTATATGACCTCTTCTCCATAGTCATCCATATTGAGATGATGGTTATTTAAATTTGAACTCATTCTTTACTCCTCTCCTCCCATGTTTTAGATACATGTTGTCATATTAATTATCCTTTAATTTTGTGAGTTCTTTCACTGCTTTTTACTGTTTTTTTATTCATACCTTTAGACACCCTTTAACTTTGAGATGCAGCTTCTTCTCTATATTTCGCTGTAGAGTGTTCTGCCAGTCTTTGGATTGTTCTCTATTTACTTGGATGCAGATGATATCTAGTTATAATCATGGGATGGAGTGAGCTCAGAGTCCTCCTACACCACAATCTTCCCTTGCATCGACCTCAGCATTTTAAACATATCACCTGATTTGCTTCTAGCTTCATTGGTTTTATTGAGAAATCAGCTGTGAATCTTTTTACGGATACGTTGTACACAAAAAGTTGCTTTTCTCCTGCTGTTTTCTTGTCCCTGTTATCTGACAGTTTGATTATAATGCTTTTGGTGTGAATCTATTTTTTAAAATTTATTTTTATTGGAGTTCAATTTGCCAACATATAGCATAACACCCAGTGCTCATCCCGCCATGTGCTCCGCTCAGTGCCTGTCACCCAGTCACCGCCACCGCCACCAACCTCCCTTTCCACAACCCTTGTTAGTTTCCCAGAGTTAGAAATCTCTCATTTTCTGTCTCCCTCTCTGATATTTCCCACTCATTTTCTCTCCTTTCCCCATTATTCCCTTTCACTATATTTTATATTCCCCAAATGAATGAGACCATATAATGTTTGTCCTTCTCCGATTGACTTATTTCAATCAGCATAATAACCTCCAGTTCCACCCACGTCGAAGCAAATGGTGGGTATTTGTCATTTCTAATGGCTGAGTAATATTCCATTGTTTACATCTTCTTTATCCATTCATCTTTCGATGGACACCGAGGCTCCTTCCACAGTTTGGCTATTGTGGACATTGCTGCTATAAACACCAGGGTACAGGTGTCCCAGAATTTCACTGCATCTGTATGTTTGGGGTAAATCCCCAGCAGTGCAATTGCTGGATCGTAGGGCAGGTCTATTTTTAACTCTTTGAGGAACCTCCACACAGTTTTCCAGAGTGGCTGCACCAGTTCACATTCCCACCAACAGTGCAAGAGGGTTCCCCTTTCTCCACATCCTCTCCAACATTTGTTATTTCCTACCTTGTTAATTTTCCCCGATCTCACTGGTGGAGGTAGTATCTCATTGTGGTTTTGATTTGTATTTCCCTGATGGCCAGTGATGCAGAGCATTTTCTCATGTGCTGGTTGGCTATGTTGTGCTATGACTTCCACTGTGAGATTTCTGTTCACCTGTTTTCTCCATTTCATGATTGGATTGTTTGTTTCTTTGCTGTTTTGTTTAATAAGTTGTTTATAGATCAAGATCATGGATACTAGTCCTTTATCTGATAGGTCATTGGCAAATATGTTCTCCCAATCTGTAGGTTGTCTTTTAGTTTTGTTGACTGTTTCTTTTGCTATGCAGAAGTTTCTTATCTTGATGAAGTCCCAATAATTCATTTTTGCTTTTGTTTCTCTTCCCTTCAATGATGTATCTTGCAAGAAGTTACCGTGGCCAAGTTCAAAAGGGGTGTTGCCTGTGTTCTCCTCTAGGATTTTGATGGAATCTTGTCTCACATTAAGATCTTTCATCCCTTTTGAGTTTATCTTTGTGTATGGTGTAGGAGAATGGTCTAGATTAATTCTTCTGCATGTGGATGTCCAATTTTCCCAGCACTATTTTTGAAGAGACTGTCTTTTTTCCAGTGGATTGTCTTTCCTGCTTTGTTGAATATTAGTTGACCATAAAGTTGAGGGTCCACTTCTGGATAATCAGTTCTGTTCTACTGATCTATGCGTCTGTTTTTGTGCCAGTACCACACTGTCTTGATGACTACAGCTTTGTATTACAACCAGAAATCTGGCATTGTGATGCCCCCAGCTATGGTTTCCTTTTTTAATATTCCCCTGGCTATTCGGGGTCTTTTCGGATCCCACAGAAATCTTATGATGATTTGTTCCAACTCTCTGAAGAAAGTCCATGGTATTTTGATAGGGATTGCACTGAACATGTAAATTGCCCTGAATAGCATTGACATTTTCACAATATTAATTCTTGCAATCCATGAGCATGGACTATTTTTCCATCTCTTTGTGTCTTCCTCAATTTCTTTCAGAAGTGTTCTGTAGTTTTTAGGGTATAGATCCTTTACCTCTTTGGTTAGGTTTATTCCTAAGTATCTTATGCTTTTGGGTGCAATAGTAAATGGGGTTGACTCTTTTCTCTTTCGTCAGTCTCACAGTTATTGTATAGAAATGCCACTGATTTCTGGGTGTTTTTTATTCTGTCACATTGCTGAATTGCTGTATGAGTTCTAGCAATCTTGGGGTGGAGTCTTTTGGGTTTTCTAAGTACAGTATCATGTCATCTGGTAAGAGGGAGAGTTTGACTTCTTTGCCAATGTGAATGCATTTTATTTCTTTTTGTTGCCTGATTGCTGAGGCTAGGACTTCTAGTACTATCTTGAATACCAGTGGTGAGAGTGGACAACCCTATCCTATTCCTGATCTTAGGGGAAAGGCTCCCAGTGTTTCCCCACTGAGAATGACATTTGCTGTGGGTTTTTCGTAGATGGCTTTTAAGGTGTTGAGGAATATTCCATCTATCCCTACACTCTGAAGAGTTTTGATCAGGAATGGATGCTGTATTTTGTCAAATGCTTTCTCTGCATCTATTGAGAAAATCATATGGTTCTTGGGTTTTCTCTTGCTGATATGATCAGTAACATTGATTGCTTTTGAGTGTTGAACCAGCCTTATATCCCAGGGATAAATCCCACTTGGTCATGGTGAATAATCTTCTTAATGTATTGTTGGATCCTTTTGGCTAGTATCTTGTTGTTCATCAGGTATATTAGTCTATAAATCTCCTTTCTGGTGGGGTCTTTGTCTGGTTTTGGAATTAAGGTGATGCTGACTTTATAGAACGAGTTTCGATGTACTCCATCTCTTTCGATCTTTATGAACAGCTTTAGCATAATAGGTACGGTTTCTTCCTTAAACGTTTGAAAGAATTCCCCTGGGAAGCCATCTGGCCCTGGAATTTTGTGTCTTGGGAGGTTTTTGATCACTGCTTCAATTTCATCCCTGGTTATCAGCCTGTTCAGGTTTTCTATTTCTTCCTGTTCTAGTTTTGGTAATTTTTGGTTTTCCAGAAATGTGTCCATTTCTTCTAAATTGCCTAATTTATTGGCATAAAGCTGCTCATTATAAGTTTTTAAAATCATTTCTATTTCCTTGGTAGTGGTGGTGATCTCTCCTTTCTCATTCATGATTTTATTAATTTGAATCTTGTCTCTCTTCTTTTTAATAAAGCTAGATAATAGTTTATCTATCTTATTAATTCTTTTCAAGACACAACTCCTGGTTTTGTTAATCTGTTCCACAATTCTTCTGGTCTCTATTTCATTGAGTTCTGCTCGAATCTTTATTAACTCTCTTCTTCTGCTGGGTGTAGGTTCTATTTGCAGTTTTTTTCTCCAGCTCCTTTAGGTTTAAGGTGAGCTTTTGTATTTGAGTTCTTTCCAGTTTTTTGAGGGAAGCTTATATTGCTATGTATTTCCCCCTCAGGACTGCTTTTGCTGCATCCCAAAGATTTTGAAGGGTTGTATCTTCATTCTCATTAGTTTCCATGAATCTTTTAATTTGCTGGTTGACCCTTTCATCCTTTAGCAGGATGGTCATTAACCTCCACGTGTTTGAAAATCCTTCCAAACTTCTTCTTGTGATTTAGTTCTAATTTCAAAGCATTATGGTCTGAGAATATGCAGGGGATAATCCCAATCTTTTGGTATCAGTTTAGACCTGATTTGTGACCCAGTATATGGTGTATTCTGGAGAAACTTCCAAGTGCACCTGAGGAGAATGTGTATTCAGTTGCGTTTGGATGTAAAGTTCTGTAAATATCTGTGAAATCCATCTGGTCCAGTGTATCATTTACAGTTCTTGTTTCTTTGGAGATGTGGTGCTTAGAAGACCTATTGATTGTAGAAAGCACTACATTCAAGTCACCAAGTATAAGTGTATTATCTAAGTATGTCTTAACTTTGATTATTAATTGATTGATATATTTGGCAGCTCCCACATTGGGGGCATAGATATTGATGATTGTTAAGTCCTCTTGTTGGATAGATCCTTTAAGTATGATATAGTGTCCCTCTTCATCTCTTACTACAGTCTTTGGGATAAACTTTAATTTATCTGATATAAGTATGGCTACCCCTGCTTTCTTTTGAGGACCATTTGAATGGTACATGGTTCTCCAACCTTTTATTTTCAGGCTCTAGGTGTCCTTATGTCCAAAATGAGTCTGTTGTAGACAGCAAATAGATGGGTCCTGCTTTATTATCCAACCTGAAACCCTGCGCCTTTTGATGGGGTCATTAAGCCCATTCACGTTCAGAGTTACTATTGAAAGATATGAATTTAGTGTCAACATACTACCTATTCAGTCCCTGTTTTTGCGGATTTTTTCCTTGGACTTCCTCTTTCTTTTACAGAGTCCCCCTTAGTATTTCTTGCAGAGCTGGCTTGGTGGTCACATATTCTTTCAGTTTCTGCCTATCTTGGAAGCTCTCTATCTCTCCTTCTATTCTGAATGAGAGCCTTGCTGGATGAAGTTTTCTTGGCTGCATGTTCTTCTCATTTAGGGCCTTGAATATATCCTGCCAACCCTTTCTTGCCTGCCAGGTCTCTGTGGAGGGGTCTGCTGTTAATCTGATATTTCTCCCCATAAAGTTAGAGATTTCTTGTCTCTTGCTGCTCTAAGGATTTTCTCTTTATCTTTGGAATTTGCAAGCTTCACTATTAAATGTCGAGGTGTTGAGAAGTTTTTATTGATTTTAGGGGGAAATCTCTCTATCTCCTGGATCTGAATGCCTGTTTCCCTTCCCACATTAGGAGAGTTTTCAGCTGGGATTTGTTCAATACATATTCTGGACCTCTGTCCCTTTCAGTGCCCACAGGAACCCCAATTAAAGATAGATTTTTCCTTCTGAGGCTGTCACTTATTTCCCTTTATCTATCCTCATGATCTTTTAATTGTTCTTTTTTCCTCAGTTTCCCTCCTTGCCATCAACTTGTCTTCTATGTCACTCACCCGTTCTTCTACCTCATTAACCCTCATCATTAGGATCTCCTGTTTGGATTGCATCTCATTCAATTTATTTTTTAATTTCGGCCTGATTAGATCTAAATTCTGCAGTTATGAAGTCTCTTGAATCCTTTATGTTTTGTTCTAGAGCCACCAGTAGCTTTATATTTGTGCTTCTGAGTTGGCTCTCTGAAATTGGATTGTAATACAAATTTTGTAACTCTGTGGGAGTAAGGACTCTTTCTGATTCTTTTAAGATGAGTTTTTCCTTCTAGTCATTTTGCTCAGTGCAGAATGGCCAATAACAAGTTGTACTGGAAAAAGGAGAAAAAGAGAGAAAAAAAGTAAAAAAAAAAAAAAAAAAAGAAAAAAAAAGAAAGAACGAGGGTGGGAAGTAAACAGAAAACAAAAAACAAGGAGGAGTATCTTCTGATTCTATATACTGTAAATCCCTCGACTTCCCCTGAAACTTTCCAGTGCTGTTTGGCCAATAACTTGCTTTTCCCCATCCTTCTAGCTGGTCTTCTGGGGGAGGGGCCTGCTGTGCTGATTCTCTATTGTGTGCACCTGGGGGAGCTGCCCAGCCCCCTGCCAAGTGATGGCTCAGTGGGATTTGTTTATCCTGTGAGGCCCCTGCTCAGTCCCAGGTACAAGGTGACACCAGGAGGAACAACAAAAGTGGCCCCGGCCAGCTATCCAGCCTTAGAGTCAGCCCCTGCAGTAACTACCAGAGCTCTCATTCCCCAGGGGCCTGGATGCTCCGGGGGAGGGGCCTGCTTATCTGCTCAGCTCGGGGCCCACTGGCGGCAGGAGCGTCCTTGCTGTTCTGTATCCTCCCGGCCTCTATCTGTCCCGTGGGGAGCGCCGGATCTTGGGCTGTCCCCTGGCACCCGGGGCTCAGGGGCCTGCACCGCTGGAATCCCACTCCTATGGCGTGCAGCCCCTGCCTCCCCACCCCCCCACGTGGAGCCACTGCTGAGCTGCTCCTGGGGCCCTGCCAGCCGTGCACGCTCCAGGCCTTTAGGGAGCTTGGCCCCCTCATATGTGGCATGCTCTTCCCTGAGGCACAGGTGCTCTGTTAGTGTCCCTGGGAGCCTGAGGGCATCCCTGGCCCTCCTGGGATCCTGCTCCAACTCCCTGAGAGCAAGCGCCTTTCCCTTCGGGAAGACTGGTGAAGCTCCTGCTTCTCCAGGACTGGGCTTTCCTGTCCTGGAGGCACTCGCCCCACCTTTGCCTGCTCCTCGTGGGGACCCTCCCCCTTGGATGCTTTTTTATTTCTTTATTATTTTTTCCCATCTTCCTACCTTTTTTTAAAATTTTTATTTATTTATGATAGTCACACACACAGAGAGAGAGAGAGAGAGGCAGAGACACAGGCAGAGGGAGAAGCAGGCTCCATGCACCAGGAGCCCGATGTGGGATTCGATCCCGGGTCTCCAGGATCACGCCCTGGGCCAAAGGCAGGCGCCAAACCGCTGCGCCACCCAGGGATCCTGCCATCTTCCTACCTTGATAGAAGCGCAAACTCTTCTCACTGTAGCATTCCAGCTGTTCTCTCTTTAAGTCTCAGGCTGAATTCGTAGGTTTTCAGGATTATTTGAAAGTTACTTAGGTAAGTTGGTAGGGACAGGTGACTTGGGGACCCTACTCTTTCGCTATCTTGCCGAGAATCCTGGTGTGAATCTATTTAAGAGCATCTTAGAGTTTGTTGAGATATTTGATTTATAGATTTATGTTTTCATGGATCTTTGAAAATATTTACACATTATTTTTTCAAGGATTCTTTCTTCCTCTTTCTCTCTCTTCTCTCCATTTGTAATTCCTATAATTTTTGTATTAGTATATTTGACGGTTTTCCATAGGTCCTCAGGCTCTACTTGCTTTTGATTATTTTTCTATCTTCTAAGATTTCATAATTTCAATAGTCTTATCTTCAAGTTTGCTGGTTATTCTGCCAGCTCAAATCTACTATTGAACTACTCTAGTCAAATTTTCACTTCATTTATTTTTTTCGTTCTTTTTGAGGGGCTCCAGAATTTTTATGTAATTGTTTTATTTTTATGTGATTTAGAGTCTGAATCTAATAGGTCCAGTTTCTGGACTTCCTCAAAGTTTTTTTTTATGTAAATGGTCCATACTCTGATTCTTTGTATTTCTCATAAATTTGTTGTTGTTGGTATTGTTGAATATAATGTGCCAATTCTGGAAATTAAATTCTTCCCCTTTCCCAGAGTTTGCTATTGTGGTGTTTTTTTTATTGCTACAATTATCCATCTGTTCAGTGATTTTTCCAAAGAATATATTCTTTATATTGGCCATATCCCATCCGGTCAATAAGGTATCTTCTGTTATCTCAGTGATCAGCCAATGACATAACAATGGTCTCCTTAAATGGCTGAAGTCAACAATAGAAAAAACAAACAAACAAACAAACAAACAAACAATATTCCCTCAGTCTTTAAAGCTTGGATATGAGCTGGGTACTACTTTAATCATAAGCCAAGCCTCCAATGAATTTTCATGAGCTATTGATTCCCACTCACATGGAGTCAATAGATCTGCCAAGTGTAAGCATGAGGTCTTTAATATCTTTTCCAAGCATGTGTCTAGTCCTGTGCATAGGCATTGCACTCTTTGTTTGTGTGATAGGCCTTGTGAATCTTTATTCTCCCAGTAAACCTTCTCATTGGCTTCCTTGTTCAAGTCCTTTTGGGTTTGTATGCTGCTCATGCTATCCACCATCCTATGTCCCAGGGAGACATAGTGTGTGTATATTTAAACCATTCAAAAAACAGTACCTAGAAATTCACTCTATCCTAAGGGCAGTGGGCAAAATGAAGGCCACACTCTGTGCCACTCCATCAGAAAAGTAAAAGACAATTCAAAGTGCACAACCATAGTATTTTAAAAACATGGTCCATTTTAGCTCCCTGGAACTAGTGATTCACAGTAGGGATGTGTTGCACAATCCTCACAGTAACTAGAACGAAAGAATGGGGGATGATAGGTGGGCAAAAGTGCCACTATGCTCTATGTTGCCCTTTAATTCATTAAATAATCCCTGGTTTCTATTAATTTCAGATTAGATTTTAGAGATAAGGTATCTTCTGTTATCTCAGTGATAATAAGATAATTAGATTTTAGAGATTTTCCAAAAATGTTAATTCTGTTAGTTTTATTGATGTGAATCATAGGATTGAATTGCAGATACTGAGCCATCCTTGCATCTCTGGAATAAGTCCTACATGATCATTATAAAGGATCCTTTTAAAGCATTGTTAAATTTGGTTTCCAAATATTTTGTAGAAGAGTTTGCATGTATGTTTATCACAAATATTGGCCTGTGAGTTTCTTTTTTTGAATTAATTTGAAAGATATCAGTATTAAATCCTTTTTGAACGTTGGATGTTTGTCAGAAATCTTGGCCCATGAGTTTCTTTTTTTTTTTTTTTAAGAATTTGAGAGAGATCAGTATCAAATCGTCTTTTTTTATAATAAATTTATATTTTATTGGTGTTCAATTTGCAAATATACAGAATAACACCCAGTGCTCATCCCGTCAAATGCCCCCCTCAGTGCCCATCACACATTCACCCTCACCCCCTGCCCTCCTCTCCTTCAACCACCACTAGTTCGTTTCGAGAGTTAGGAGTCTTCATGTTCTGTCTCCCTTTCTGATATTTCTTACCCATTTCTTCTCCCTTCCCTTCTATTCGCTCTCATTATATATATTCCCTAAATAAATGAGACCATATAACGTTTGTCCTTCTCCGATTGACTCATTTCATTCAGCATAATACCCTCCAGTTCCATCCACATCTAAGCAAATGGTGGGTATTTGTCATTTCTAATGGCTGAGTAATATTCCATTGTATACATAGACCACAACTTCTTTATCCATTCATCTTTCGATGGACACTGAGGCTCCTTCCACAGTTTGGCTACTGTGGACATTGCTGCTAGAAACATCGGGTGCAGGTATCCCTGCGTTTCATTGTATCTGCATCATTGGAGTAAATCCCCAACAGTGCAATTGCTGGGTCATAGGGCAGGTCTATTTTTAACTGTTTGAGGAACCTCCACACAGTTTCCAGAGTGGCTGCACCAGTTCACATTCCCACCAACAGTGCAGGAGGGTTCCCCTTTCTCCTCATCGTCTCAAACATTTGTGGTTTCCTGCCTTGTTAATTTTCCCCATTCTCACTGGTGTGAGGTGGTATCTCATTGTGGTTTTGATTTGTATTTCCCTGGTTGCAGGTGATGCAGAGCATTTCCTCATGTGCATGTTGGCCATGTCTATGTCTTCCTCTGTGAGATTTCTCTTCATGTCTTTTAACCATTTCATGATTGGATTGTTTGTTTCTTTGCTGTTGAGTTTAAGAAGTTCTTTATAGATCTTGGAAACTAGCCTTTATCTGATACGTCATTTGCAAATATCTTCTCCCATTCTGTAGGTTGTCTTTTAGTTCTGTTGACTGTATCCTTTGCTGCGCAAAAGCTTCTTATCTTGATGAAGTCCCAATAGTTCATTTTTGCGTTTGTTTCTTTTGCCTTCGTGGATGTATCTTGCAAGAAGTTACTGTGGCCGAGTTCAAAAAGGGTGTTGCCTGGGTTCTCCTCTAGGATTTTGGTGGAATCTTGTCTCACATTTAGATCTTTCATCCATTTTGAGTTTATCTTTGTGTATCTTTGTGCAAGAGAGTGGTCCAGTTTCATTCTTCTACATGTGGATGTCCAATTTTTCCAGCACCATTTACTGAAGAGACTGTCTTTCTTCCAGTGGATAGTCTTTCCTCCTTTATCGATTATTATTTGACCATAAAGTTGAGGGTCCACTTCTGGATTCTCTATTCTCTTCTATTGATCTATGTGTCTGTTTTTGTGCCAGTACCACACTGGTGGTACTTGATGACCACAGCTTTGTAGTACAACCTGAAATCTGGCATTGTGATACCCCCAGCTATCGTTTTCTTTTTTAAAATTCCCCTGACTATTCGAGGTCTTTTCTGATTCCACACAAATCTTAAAAGAATTTGTTCTAACTCTCTGAAGAAAGTCCGTGGTATATTGATAGGTATTGCTTTGAATGTGTAAATTGCCCTGGGTAGCATTGACATTTTCACAATATTAATTCTGCCAATCCATGAGCATGGAATATTTTTTCATCTCTTTGTGTCTTCCTCAATTTCTTTCAGAAGTGTTCTATAGTTTTTAGGGTATAGATCATTTACCTCTTTAGTTAGGTTCATTCCTAGGTATCTTATGCTTTGGGGTGCAATTGTAAATGGGATTGACTCCTTAATTTCTCTTTCTTCAATTTCATTGTGAGTTTATAGAATGCCACTGATTTCTGGGCATTGATTTTGTATCCTGCCACACTTCCACATTGCTGTATGAGTTCTAGCAATCTTGGGGTGGAGTCTTTTGGATTTTGTATGTAGAGTATCATGTCATCGGTGAAGAGGGCGAGTCTCACTTCTTCTTTGCCAATTTGAATGCCTTTAATGTCTTTTTGTTGTCTGATTGCTGAGGCGAGGAATTCTAGTATTATGTTGAATGGCAGTGGTGAGAGTGGACATCCCTGTCTTGTTCCTGATCTTAAGGGAAAGGCTCCCAGTGCTTCCCCATTGATAATGATATTTGCTGTGGGTTTTTCGTAGATGGCTTTTAAGATGTTGAGGAATGTTCCCTCTATCCTTACACTCTGAAGAGTTTTGATCAGGAATGGATGCTGTAGGGATCCCTGGGTGGCGCAGCGGTTTAGCGCCTGCCTTTGGCCCAGGGCGCGATCCTGGAGACCCGGGATCAAATCCCACATCGGGCTCCCAGTGCATGGAGTCTGCTTCTCCCTCTGCCTGTGTCTCTGCCTCTCTCTCTTTGTGACTATCATAAATAAATAAATAAAAATTAAAAACAAAAAAGGAATGGATGCTGTATTTTGTCAAATGCTTTCTCTGCATCTAATGAGAGGATCATATGGTTCTTGAGATGCTGATATGGTGAATCACACTGATTGTTTTACAAGTGTTGAACCAGCCTTGTGTCCCGGGGATAAATCTTACTTGGTCATGGTGAATAATTTTTTTAATGTACTGTTCGATCCTATTGGCTATTATCTTGTTGAGAATTTTTGCATCCATTTTGATCAGGGATATTGATCTATAATTCTCCTTTTTGGTGGGGTCTTTGTCTGGTTTTGGAATTAAGGTGATGCTGGCCTCATAGAAGGAATTTGGAAGTACTCAATATCTTTCTGTCTTTCCAAACAGCTTTAATAGAATAGGTATGGTTTCTTCTTTAAATATTTGATAGAATTCCCCAGGGAAGCCATCTGGCCCTGGATTTTTGTGTCTTGGGAGGTTTTTGATGACTGCTTCAATTTCCTCCCTGGTTATTGGCCTGTTCAGGTTTTCTATTTTTTCCTGATCTAGTTTTAGTAATTTGTGGCTTTCCAGAAATGCGTCCATTTCTTCTAGATTGCCTAATTTATTGGGGTATAGCTGTTCATAATATGTTTTTAAAATAGTTTGTATATCCTTGGTGTTGGTAGTGATCTCTCCTTTCTCATTCATGATTTTACTAATTTGAGTCTTCTCTATCTTCTTTTTAATAAGGCTGGCTTATCTATCTTATTAATTTTTTCAAAGAACAAACTCCTGGTTTGTTGATCTGTTCCACAGTTCTTCTGGTCTCAATTCCATTGAGCTCTGCTCGAATCTTTATTAACTCTTCTTCTGCTGGGTGTAGGATCTATTTGCTGTTTTTTCTCTAGCTCCTTTATGTGTAAGGTTAGCTTTCGTATTTGAGTTCTTTCCAGTTTTTGGATGGATGCTTGTATTGCGATGGATTTCCCCCTCAGGACTGCTTTTGCTGTATCCCAAAGATTCTGTATGGTTGTATCTTCATTCTCATTAGTTTCCATGAATATTTTAATTCTTCCTTAATTTCCTGGTTGACCCTTTCATCTTTTAGCAGGATGGTCATTAACCTCCACGTGTTTGAAATCCTTCCATGCTTCTTATTGTGATTTAGTTCTAATTTCAAGGCATTATGGTCTGAGAATATGCAGGGGACGATCCCAATCTTTTGGTATCAGTTCAGACCCGATTTGTGACCCAGTATGTGGTCTATTCTGGAGAAAGTTCATGTGCACTTGATAAGAATGTGTATTCAGTTGAGTTTGGATATAAAGTTCTGTAGATATCTGTGAAATCCATCTGGTCCAGTTTATCATTTAAAGCTCTTGTTTCTTTGGAGATGTTGTGCTTAGAAGACCTATCACGTGTAGAAAGTGCTAGATTGAAGTCACCAAGTATAAGTGTATTATTATCTAAGTATGGCTTAACTTTGGTTATTAATTGACATATTTGGCAGCTCCCACATTCGGGGCATATATATTGAAGACTGTTAAGTCTCTTCTTGGATAAAT
This sequence comes from Canis lupus dingo, assembly GCF_003254725.2. NCBI lineage: Eukaryota > Metazoa > Chordata > Mammalia > Carnivora > Canidae > Canis > Canis lupus. The sequence goes on along the minus strand of NC_064261.1, from coordinate 22,341,498 downwards.
CCTTTAAGTATGATATAGGGCCCCTCTTCATCTCTCACTACAGTCTTCAGGGTAAATTTTAGTTTATCTGATATAAGGATTGCTACCCCTGCTTTCTTTCAGGGCCATTTGAATGGTAAATGGTTCTCCAAACTTTTATTTTCAGGCTCTTGGTGTCCTTCCGTCTAAAATGAGTCTCTTGTAGACAGCAAATAGATGGGTCCTGCTTTTTTATCCAGTGTGACACCCTGCGCCTTTTGATGGGGACATTAAGCCCATTCACGTTCAGAGTTACTATAGAAAGATATGAGTTTAGTGTCATCATGATATCTATTCAGTCCCTGGTTTTGTGGATTGTTCCATTGGACTTCTTAAAGGAGAATTTTAGGAGTCCCCCTTAAAATTTCTTGCAGAGCTGGTTTGTAGGTCACTTATTCTTTCAGTTCCTGCTTGTCTTGGAAGCTCTTTATCTCTCCTTCCATTCTGAATGAGAGCCTTGCTGGATAAAGTATTCTTGGTTGCATGTTTTTCTCATTTAAGACCCTGAATATATCCTGCCAACCCATTCTGGCCTGTCAGGTCTCTGTGGAGAGGTCTGCTGTTACCCTAATACTTCTCCCCATAAAACTCAGGGATTTCTTGTCCCTTGCTGCTTTAAGGATTTTCTCTTTATCTTTGCAATTTGAAAGTTTCACTATTAAATGTTGAAATATTGAACGGTTTTTATTGATTTTAGGGGGGAATCTCTCTATTTCCTGGATCTGAATGCCTGTTTCACTTCCCAGATTAGGAAAGTTTTTGCTATGATTTGTTCAAATACATATTCTGGCCCTCTGTCCCTTTCGGTGCCCTCGGGAACCCCAATTAAATGTAGGTTTTTCTTTCTCATCCAGTCTTTTATTTCCCTTAATCTATCCTCATGGTTTTTTAATTGTTTGTCTCTTTTTCCCTCAGTTTCCCTCTTTGCCATCAACTTGTCTTCTATGTCACTCACTCGTTCTTCCACCTCGTTAACCCTCGTCGTTAGGACTTCTAGTTTGGATTGCATCTCATTCAATTGATTTTTAATTTCTGCCTGATTAGATCTAAATTCTGCAGTTATGAAGTCTCTTGAGTCCTTTATGCTTTTTTCTAGATCCACCAGTAGCTGTATAATTGTGCTTCTGAATTGGCTTTCTGACATTGAATTGTAATCCAGATTTTGTAACTGTGTGGGAGAGAGGACTGTTCCTGATTCTTTTGAAGTGAGGTTTTCCTTCTAGTCATTTTGCTCAGTGCAGAGTGGCCAAAAACAAGTTGCACTGGAAAAAGGAGAAAAAGAGAGGAGAGAAAGAAGGAAAGAAAAGAGAAAAAGAAAAAAGAGAGAAGGAAAAAAAGAAAAAAAGGAGAAGAAATGAGAAGAAAAAGAAAGAAAGGAAAAAAAGGGGTGGGGGAAGCAAACAAATCAAAATGCAAAAAATAAAAAATAAAAAATAAAAAAAATAAAATAACAGGGGGAGTATCCTCTCTTTCTGTATACTGTAAGTCCCTTGACTTCCCCTGGAACTTTCCTGTGATGCTTGGTCAATAATTTGTTTTTCCCGTGTCCGTGTAGCTGGTCTTCTGGGGGAGGGGCCTGTTGTGCTGATTTTCAGGTGTTAGCACTTGGGGGAGCTGCTCTGCCCCCTGCCTGGTGCAGGGCTCAGTGAGTGATGTTTACCCTGTTTATCTTGTGAGGCCACTGTGAGGCTCAGTGGGGGTTGTTTACCCTGTGAGGCCGGCCCCAGGAGGAACAACCGCAGTGGCTGCGGCCAGCTCTGGAGCTCTGGAGTCAGCTCCCGCAGTAACTACAGAGCTCTCTCTCTGCAGGGCCTGGAGGCTTCAGGGCGGGGTGGCTGATCTGCTCAGCTTGGGGCAGGAGCGTCCTTGCTGTCCTGGGCCCTCCCAGCCTCTGCCTGTCCCAGGGGGAGGCCGGATCCTGGGCTGTGTCGCGGCGCCCATTGGTCCGGGGCCTGCGCTGTTGGATTTGCGCTCCCGCCCCGCAGCCCCCTCCGGAGCTGCCAACCGAGCCCCGGAGCTGCTCCTGGTCCAGCTGCCCGCACTGCAGCCCTTAGGGAGCTCGGCGCACTCCCCCGGGGGCGCAGGTGTCTGTTAGTGTCCCCGGGAGCCCGAGGGCACCCCCGCCCTCGTGGGTCCTGCTCTAACTCCCTGCGAGGCCTTTCCGCCTGGGAAGGTTGGTGCAGCTCCTGCTTCTCTGTCCTGGGGACGCTCGCCCCGGCCTCAGCCCAGCTCCTCGCAGGCCCCTCCCCCTTGGATGTCTTTTGTTTCTTTATTTCTTTTTCCCCGTCTTCCTACCTTGATAAAAGTGCGAACTCTTCTCACTGCAGCATTCCAGCTGTTCTCTCTTTAAATCTCAGGCCGAATTCTCAAATCGTCTTTGAATGTTGGGTAGAATGCACCAGTAAACAAGTTAAGCCATTTAGTCCTAGAGTTTTATTTATTGAGATTTTTTAAAAAGATTTTATTTATTTATTTATTTATTTATTTATTTATTTATTTATTCAAGAGGGACACAGATTGGGGGAGAGAGAGAGCGAGAGAGAGGCAGAGACACAGGCAGCGGAAGAAGCAGGCTCCATGCAGGAAGCCCGATGCAGGACTTGGTCCCGGTTCTCCAGGAGCAGGCCCTGGGCTGACGGTGGTGACAAACTGCTGAGCCACCCATGCTGCCCTATTGGGATAGTTTTGATTACTGATTCAATTTTCTTACTAGTAATGCTCTACTCAGTTTTTCTATTTATCCCTAACTCAGTCATGGGCGGTTGTATGTTTTAGGAATTTATCTATTCTTTTTTTGTCTACTTTGTAGGTGTTTTACTTTTCATAATAATCTGTTATCTTTTGTATTTATGTAGTATCAGTTGTATGTTCTTATTTTACTTGAGTCTTCTTTTTTCCTTTTTAGTCTCACTAAATGTTTATCAATATTGTTATCCTTTCAAGCAACAAGCTCTTAGTTTAATTTGATATTTTCTTTTTAGTCTATTTTTCATTTATTTCCACTAAGATTTTTATTATTTTCTTCCTTCTATTAATTTTGGGCTATTTGTTCTTTTATAGTTCTCCTAGGTGTAAAGTTTGGTTGTTTATTTGAGATTTTCCTTTTTTTCTGAGGTAGGCTTGTATTGCCATGAACTTCCTTCTTATAATTGATTTTGCTGTATTCCATAGATTTTGGTATTTCCATTTTCTTTTGTCTCAAGCTATTTTTTTGATTTTCCCTTTGATTTCTTCATTGACCTACTTGTTTGGTAGCATGCTGTTTAATCTCCATATATTTGTGGTTTTTTCACTTTCTTCCTATAATTGATTTCTAATTTCATGCCATGATGGTTGGAAAAAATGCTTGATATAATTTCAATCTTCTTAAATTTACTGAGACTTTTTTTTGTGGCCTAACATATCATCTATCCAGGTGAATGCTCCATGCCCACTTGAAAAGAATGTGTATTCTGATGCTTTTGGATGGAATGTTCTGAATATATCTATTAAGTCCACCTGATCTAATGTGTCAAGACCGCTATTTCTCTATTAATTTTCTGTCTGAATAATCTATCAATTGATGTAAGTGAGATGTTAGAGTCCCCTACTATTATTGTATTGCTGTTAATTTCTGTCTCTAGGTCTGTTAATATTTACTTTATATATTTAGGTGCTCCTTTGTTGAGTGTGTAAATATTCTTTTAAAAATATTTTTGTATTTATTCATGAGAGACACAGAGAGAAAGAGGCAGAAACATAGGCAGGGGGAGAAGCAGGCTCCCCACAAGGAGCCTGATGCAGACTCAATCTTGGATCCTGGGATCATACCCTAAGCGGAAGGCAGACACTCAACTCCAGAGCCACCCAGGCTTCCCAAGTGTGTAAATATTTATAAATGGTATATTCTTTTCTTGGATTACTCATTTATAATTATGTGTGTCTATCTTTTATAACAGTCTTTGTGATAAAGTCTATTTTGCCTGATATGAATATAGCTACCTCAGCTTTCTTTTCATTTTCATTTGCATGGAAAATCTTTTCCCATCCCATCACATTCAGTCTGTATTTTTGAAAGTGAAGTGAGTCTCTTGTAGGCAACATATAGATGAGTCTTATTTTTTTTGTGTGTTTTTTTTATCTGTTTAGCTATTTTTTTATTATAGAATTTAGCTCATTTACACTTAAAGTAATTTTTGGTAAGCATAAATATATTGACATTTTGTTCATTGTTTTCCGAATGTTTTTGTAGTTCCTCTTTATTATTCTCTTCTCTTGCTCTCTTCCTTGTGGTTTAATATTTTTTATTTGTTATGTGTAGATTCCTTTCTCATTATCTTTCGTGTATCTATCCTAGGCTTTTACTTTGTTTTTCCATGAAGCCCACATAAAACAGTCTTTCTATATATCAAATTACTTTAAGTTAGTCACAACTTAAATTTGAATACATCCTAAAAACTACACTTTTACTCTCCTCCCTGTATATTACTTTTTGTCATATTTACCTCATTTTAGTTTGTGTATCCCTTAAATAATTATTGTACTTATATTTAATTTTACTAATTTTGTTCATTCACAGGTGTCTTAAAAGGAGTATCTTAGATCCCCACAGTCCCTGGGTCTCCTGGATGTAAACTGCATTGGTTTCTAAAGCCAGATATTTTGAAGGCCATTACTCTCTTTTGCCTATCCCAAAGGTTGGAGTGCCTCACATGGGCACAAAACCTTCACTCTTAAGGGAGAGCCTAAGGGGCCTATGAAGTTCCTATATGTTGTATGACAGCACAATAGTGTGGGTTTTTGGTAAGACCTCATCTCTGCCTCTCCTACCCATCTCAAAATGGTCCTTCAATCTCTTATTATAGAGAAAGCTGTTTGGCTAGTTTTTATTTATTTTTAGTAGGAATTTTTCCAGATGAAGCTTTAAATTTGTAAATATGTTCATGGGAGGGAATGAGTTCAATATCTTCCTGCACTGCTATCTTGAACCACACCCTCCCTTTCTCTTCTGCTATTTTTTTCTCTTTCAACTTTATGTGATGACTTTTACTCTGATCTGTCTATAATATTATAATTTTTATCAATATTTTAAGAGTTAATCACAAATTTCTTGTCCAAGGAGTCATGTTTTATTCAGCTTTGAATATTGTTGCTTTACCTTTCTACATTGTCCCATTTCTGATATTCCTATTAGGTATATACTGGAAGATCTTGATATATCCTTCATGTTCTTTAATTTTCTTATCTTTCTCACAAGTGTTCTAATGAATCTCCCATAATTTATTTAACGTGTCCAAATTAGATGCTATTTTATCCATTAATATTTTAATAACTATATTTTTCAATATAAGATTTACTAATTTGCTTTGTCTGTCTTTTTTAACCAGTTGATAGACTATTTACTGATTACATTTATTATTGTGATTATTAAAAGGAGGTCTGGTACTTGTAAACATTGGAAAATACTGAAAAAGTATAAGGAAGAAAATTAAATATTAGGAACTCTATTTTCCAGGTACTCCTGGTTTCATTTGATTTATATTTTCCTGTCTTGATTCTGCATAGATGTGTGTAAAAATTTTGAAGTACTATTCATTATTAATATTAATATTTGGACATACTAAGTTTTATTTTGCATTTTGTTAATTTATGTAAAAATATTACTGCATTTATTGACAATTAACATATCCTCAAGTTGTACAACCTGATGTTCTTCCTTTGTGTCATTTCCTGAGGCAAATCCAAGTCTTGTTATGAATCTTCCAGGCCACTGGATAAAATTGCATGAGTTATGAAATGCACAAAACTAGAGGGCACAATTTATACTTTTTTTTTTTTGCATTATGCCAAATTCCTTAGTTAATGACTTCTTTAACATCTGGAAATGTACCATTGCTGCCAGCAGAATCTCCAAAGAAGAGGAAAAGCTTCTACTTATTGAAAATCTGACACTCTAAAAGATTTTAATTTAGATTACATTCAGAAAACCCCTACCTTGACATCCCACTATTTTAGAGTTTCTCTCCCTGGATAAAGACTGTACTTCTTGTGATATATCTGCTGAGAATCACTGGATTTTCCCATGCAAGCACTTTGGTCTCCCCATCTCCATTTCTGCCTCAAAATTTGCTTCAAGCCTGTGTGCTTCTGGGTGCCAGTATATTTCATAGCTAACTCCATGAAGAGAGCTCTGTTAGAGTAGGTAAGTAACATGGGAATGCACACAAATATAATCACTCTTCTTAACAGGACCTCCATGTGATCCTGTGGAATGGAGCTGGCCAGGGGAGATCTCCTTGGGGTATGGACCAAGAGCTGCTTCTGCAAGGGCAGGATATAGCACAGACAAGTCTAGGGCAGGATTTTTTTTAAGATTTTATTTATTTATTTATAGGCAGAGGGAGAAGCAGGCTCCTCACTGGGACCCTGATGTGGGACTCAATCCGGGATCTCTGGGATCACTACCTGAGACAAAGGCAGATGCTCAACCACTGACCCACACAGGTGCCCCTAGAGCAGGATTTAAACAAAAACAAAGGCTTTTTTTCTGTTTCTCCCCAAAGGTCAATGGGGATTCTCTCCCACACATCTTTGTGCTATTTCAAGTTCAGAATCATAGCTTTGCATACAAGGGCATTGACAGTTTATTTGTATCATTCTTCCCTCTGATGATAAGAGCAGCTTGCTTGCCTGGGGCTATTATCTGATTGGTCAGGGGTTGATCATCTCAGTGGGAAAAGTATAAATTTGTAGGGAACAGAAGCCTCTGTGCAATGTTGAGAGAAGCAAACCATTACAAATGTTATTTAGCAGAGAGAAAAAGTTACATTTATTTACTTTGAAAAAAAGATGTATATAAGCAGAAAAAAAAGGAAATTTTTCATTTCTAATACTAGTAAATTAGAGTAAATTTATGCATGCAGTTAATTGTTGATGGCCTCTTGCAGCCTCAACCTAAGTGGTCTGGGCAGTGCTAATAGTGAAATACTCATCAGGCTGCTTCAAACCATACTTTTCCAAAGTGAGCTCTTAAGTCTAGCATAGAATTCACAACTCACAAATTGAAAAGTTCCCCTTCATCCTTTGCTCTCTTGATGCCACACATCAGCCAATGGTGCTTCCACACACCATAGCCCTCCTCCTCTCCCTTCAGACCATCTGCAAAAGAGGCTTTGGAATCAGATAAACTATGGTCAACCTGCATTCTCAATTCTTGGGAGAAGTTAGTTTGCCTTTTTAATTCCCAGTTTCTCTTTTGTAAATATGGGGATTTCAATACCTCGAATATCTCTTGATACCATAGTTTAAGAGACAAACATAGAGCAGGGGCTGAATTAATGATATCCATTGATGAATTATTATTATTAATTATTATTATTATTTCAATAGCAAAATCCAACCTTTATTCCACTTCCTGCAGCATGTCTTCCCAGATCCTGTGATCCCTCATTATCTCAATCAGTCACAAAATGGAACCCTCATAAAAAGCCTGATTGTCCCAATAATTGCAGAGTGCTTTATTAGGAGCTCTGAGTGAGAGAACATGGTGGGGACGTAGTGTCCATCTCCATTCTGTTTGGGAAGATGAGCCAGATACAAATAGAGCACAAAACATACAAGATCCCATCATAGTACAGAACAAGTGGCCTGGAAGCTGGGCACTGCAGCTGGAAGGGGAGAGAGAGGATACTGAACGGCCAGCTTCTATAAAGTTGTGGCCCCAAAACTACTCTTGAGTTTCTCTGTTTTCACCTGCATTTTATGTTTCAGAGAAGAGGCCTAAGGCTGATTGAATTTGAATGTAGTTGTGACTGTTAATCTCTGGATGCTCATAAAATTTTTTACCCTCATAATTGCAATTCAAAAATGCATCTCATTTGATTTGTCTGCTCTGGCTCCCCTACAGCTCATTCTTGAATATTAGACAAGTGGGTCTCATTAAAATATAAATTACTTTGTTACCTATTTATAAACTTGCGATTATTCCCATGGCATTTAGAATCGAATCCATATTCCTCTCTGCATCTGGTAGGATGCCATGCACTTTGGCTTCTGATGGCTTTTCTGACTTCCTTTCCTGCCCTCCCTGACAACTCACTTTCTCTGACTTATGTCAACATAAGAATTAGTTTGTTCTGCTGGCTTTTTGCCACCATATAGTGCAGCACTACCTGTCCCCTCTGCTTAGACATCTCAACCCCAAGATCTCAGCCCCATCTCAACCCCAAGATCTCAACCCCATCTCGACCCCAAGATCTCAACCCCATCTCAACCTTTGCCAGGCCTGGTCCAAACTCCAATGCCACAATTTGGAGACCTCTGCCCAGCATCTTCATCCTCATTGCTACCCCTCTTTATTGAATACGGGCCATTTAACTAGAAATTTTTTTAAGCTAGAAAAGACATTTTAATGAGTCATGTCCCTGTTTATACCTTCTGTTATTTCTATGAACTACACATTTCTAAGGCTAAGTCTCCTTTTTTAGTCCTCAGCTTCTGGCATCTGTGGCATCTTTAATCTGTCTCTTCCTCTATTTCCGGAAATTACTTTCATCTTTGTTCTTGACTTATTTTAATTTTTCATAATGTCAATTATGCACTTTTCTGCCCCCAATGCATCTTTTAATTCTACTATTCAATGCTTAACTTCCTTGAATTCTTCCAGATAACTCTCTTCTTTCCTTTCTTTTTTTAAAATATTTTATTTATTTATTTATTCATGAGAGACAGACAGAGAGAGAGAGATAAGTAGAGACACAAGCAGAGGGAGAAGCAGGCTCCATGCAGGGAGCCTGACATGGGACTCGATCTCGGGACTCCAGGATCACACCCTGGGCCGAAGGCAGGCGCTAGACCACTGAGCCACCCAGGGATCCCCTCTTCTTTCCTTTCCTATTCAGCTTCTCCTGGCTACTTATCTTCTGGCTACATTTTTAAAGAAGCTATTTGCTTGCACTCTGTTGAGGACACCAAATGATAGTGTCTAAACTTTCTATTTCTCAGAGTGACTCATTTTAGGATATACCTTCATATAGCTTATTTTTCATGCTCTTCAGGTTTATTGATCTTGGATCTGTGAGTTTATAGATTTCATTAAATTTGGAAGTTTTTGAGCCATTATCCCTCCAAATATTTTTTTCTTCCCTTCGTCCCATCACATATCAGACATCACACAACACACACCTTCTCTCTTTTGTTGGCTCCAATGCTCTGTATATTAGGTTGCTTGAAACTGTTCCTTAGTTCACTGACTTTTTTTATTTTGTTTCTGTTTCATTTTGCAATTTATAGTACTAACTCTTCATTTTCAATAATCTTTGTGTGTGTGTGCCATATTTAATGCTGTTAATCTCATCCAATCTATTTTCCACTTTAAATATTGTAGTGTTAAACTCAGAAAGTACCTGCTCTCCTTTCTTTGTTGCTAGTACTCAGTTTCTCAGAGCTGGGGGTGGAGGAAAATTTATGCACACGATTATCAGTATGATTTCTAGTTTCCAGAAGACAGTCATATGGAGCCTTTCTTCTAGATGTAAATGCAACCTTTCCTTATTTCTATGTGTTGCTTCCCTAAACTCACGGAAAATGTAAAATATTTGCACTGCTTATAGCCAAACCTATGGCCCCCAGATATGAAGTCTCTGGAGTCCTTTATGATTTTTTCTAGAGCCACCAGTAGCTGTATAATAGTGCTTCTGAATTGGCTTTCTGAGATTGAATTGTAATCCAAATTTTCTAACTCTGTGGGAGAGAGGACTGTTTCTTATTCTTTCTTTTGAGGTGAGGTTTTCCTTCTAGTCATTTTGCTCAGTGCAGAGTGGCCAGAAAGAAGTTGTATTGGGAAAAGGAGAAAAAGAGAGGAGAGAAAGAAGGAAAGAAAAGAGAAAAAGAAAAAAGAAAAAAGGAAGAAAAAAGAAAAAAAAGAAAAGAAAAAGAGAAAGAAAAAGAAACAAAAGAAAAAAAAAGGTGGGGGAAGCAAACAGAAACCAAAAAGCAAAAAACAAACAAACAAACACGGGGGAGTATCCTCTGATTCTGTATAATTTAAGTCCCTTGACTTCCCCTGGAACTTGTCCGTCCTGCTGGTCTTCTGGGGGAGGGGCCTGTTGTGCTGGTTTTCAGGTGTTAGCACTTGGGGGAGCTGCTCTGCCCCTGCCTGGTGCAGGGCTCAGTGGGGGTTGTTCACCCCATGAGGCCCCAGGAGGAACAACCGCAGTGGCGGGGCCAGCTCTGGAGCCCTGGAGTCAGCTCCCGCAGTAGCTCCGGAGCTCTCCGTCTGCAGGGCCTGGAGGCGCCGGGGCGGGGCCGCTGATCTGCTCAGCTCCGGGGCAGGAGCGTCCTTGCGGTCCTGGGCCCTCCCGGCCTCTGCCTGTCCCGGGGGAGGCCGGATCCTGGGCTGTGTCCCGGTGCCCTGTGCTCCGGGGCCTGCGCTGTTGGATTCGCTCCTGCCCCGCAGCCCCCTCCGCGGAGCCGCCCCCGAGCCCCCCGAGCTGCTCCCGCCCCGCAGCCCCCTCCGCGGAGCCGCCCCCGAGCCCCCCGAGCTGCTCCCGCCCCGCAGCCCCCTCCGCGGAGCCGTCCCCGAGCCCCTCCGAGCTGCTCCGGGTCCGCCGGGCACGCTGCAGCCCTTAGGGAGCTCGGCGCACTCTCCCGGGGCGCAGGTGCCTGTTAGTGTCCCCGGGAGCCCGAGGGCATCCCCGCCCTCCTGGGTCCTGCTCCACCTCCCTGGAGCCCCTTTCCGCCCGGGAAGGTTGGTGCAGCTCCTGCTCCTCCGGGACGGGGCTCTCCTGTCCTGGGGACACTCGCCCCGGCCTCAGCCTGGCTCCTCGCGGGGCCCCTCCCCCTTGGAGGCCTTTTGTTTCTTTATTTCTTTTTCCCCGTCTTCCTACCTCGATAGAAGCGCGAACTCTTCTCACTGTAGCATTCCAGCTGGTCTCTCTTTAAATCTCTGGCCGAATTCGTAGGTTTTCAGGATGATTTGAAGGTTATCTAGGTAATTTGGTGGGGACAGGTGACTTGGGGACCCTACTCTTCCGCCCTCTTGCCCCTCCTCCCGGCCCCAGATATAGAGACTCTACCTCCTAGGATGCAATGCCCCAGAGTCCCACCCTTGCCCAAGTCTATAGTCCACATCTAGAGTCCCTAATAGATTCATTCATTTGGGGAATATAAATAATAGTGAAAGGGAATAGAAGGGAAGGGAGAAGAAATGTGTGGGAAATATCAGAAAGGGAGACAGAACATGAAGACTCCTAACTCTGGGAAACGAACTAGGGGTGGTGGAATGGGAGGAGGGCGGGGGTGGGGGTGAATGGGTGACAGGTTCTGAGGGGGGCACTTGACGGGATGAGCACTGGGTGTTATTCTGTATGTTGGCAAATTGAACACCAATAAAAAATAAGTTTATTATTAAAAAAAAGACTCTCACTGGGGATGAGGTGAAAGAAAGGACTGATTTTCAGTGTTGTAGTTTTTATTTTATTTTATTTATTTTACTTTATTTATTTATTCATGAGAGACACAGATAGAGGTGGGGGGCGCACAGACACAGGCAGAGGGAGAAGCAGGCTCCATTTCACGCAGGGAGCTTGACGTGGGACTCAATCCCGGGTCTCCAAGACCACACCCGGGACTGAAGGTGGCGCTAAGCCTCTGAGCCACCCAGCTTAATAGTGTTGTAGTTTCTGTATCATTCCTGTTCTTGAACTATCATTTAGAAGGAAGTTAGTAGAGGCAAGATCAAGAATGCAAATGTCATTCTAAATCGAAAAAAAATCGTGTTTTTTTTTTTGTTTGTTTTTGTTTTTTGCTAAGTTTCCTTTTTAAAAATTTTAGGCACAAGATACTCTTATTTTGATGTCTTTTCACCTTTGGCTACTGTATTTTCATTCTTCTTTCCCCTTATTACTATTTGTTGAAATGTCTATCTATACTTACATACTCCACTCCTTTTCCTCCCATATACACTCCTACTCACTGAAATACTTCCCAAAGGGGACTCTGGCTTTCTGTTTTTTTTTTTTATTTTTTTTTTTATTTTTTTTTTGAAGTTCAATTTGCCAACATATAGTATAGTATAACACCCAGTACTCATCCTGTCAAGTGCCCTCCTTATTGCCTGACACACAGTTACCCCATCCCCCTGCCCACTGCCCCTTCCACTACTTTGTATCTTTCCCAGAGTTAGAAGTCTCTCATGTTTTGTCACCCTCTCTAATTTTTCTCACCAATTTTCCCTCCTTTCCCTCATAATCCCTTTCACTATCTCTTATATTCCCCATATGAGTGAAATCATATGATGATTGTCCTTCTCCAATTGACTTACTTCACTCAGCATGATACCCTCCAGTTCCTGTTTGTTAATATGTGTCATGTCCTCTCCTCTGTCCTTAACCTACTTACTTTCATTCCATGTAAATGGGTCCTCATTTCTTCTTTACCTTCTTGACTCACCTCTTTGCACATCCCTCCACTGGCTGATCTTCAGCAATCATCCCCCAAAGATTGCTCCTACATTCTCATTTATGCACCTCCATACTCTCTCCTTGGAGAGAACACCAACACACCATTGCCTTTTTGTAGGTAGCTCTTCTACATTGAACTATTCCTCACCTACCTGCAGTGCTCATCCCTTCCCCAGTCTTCACTCCCTCCTGAGTTCACAGAGAGACACTTCCAGCCCTGTAGTGGTTAGATGGAACCATGTGACTAGTTCTGGGCAAAGTAATGTGAGCAAAAGTGACAGAGTTCACTATTGGGCCAAAGTATTTAAAATCCAAATTTTAAAAAATAAACTTTAAAAATTAAATAGTTTTAGATTTATAAACATTTGTGAAACTAGTACGGAGAGTTCCCGTATACTTCATATCTAGTTTCCCCTATTCTTAACATCATTCATTAGTATGGTACCTTTGTCACAGTTAATAAATCAATATTGACACATTATTATTAAGTAAAGCCCGTAGTTTATTCAGATTTTCTTAGTTTTTACCTAATGTCCTTTTTTCTGCTTCAGGAATTCATCCAGGATAAAATGTTAGATTTAGTCATGTTTCCTCAGATTCCTGTGGCTCTGACAGTTTCTCAGACTTTCCTTTAGTTTTCAATAATCTTGATAGTTTGAGAGGTACAAGTTACATATTTTGTAAAGAGTACCTCAATTAGGATTTATCTGATGATTTTCTCATGATGGAGTAGTATACTATGTCTGGGGAAGCGGATAGGATGGCATTTTCATCACACCATAACAAGAATACTTGCTATTAGCATCGCTCATAACTGTTGATGTTGGCCTTGGTCACCTGGTTGAGGTGGTGTCTCTCAGGTTTCCATCATTTTCCCTTCATTTCCATGCTGTACCCTTTGGGAGTAGGTCAGTATGTGCAGTCCATGTAAAGGAGTGGAGCATTATTCTTCACGTCCTTGAAGGCACACAGTCCAGTATTTTCCATGCTTTATTTTCCCCTGTTACTATGGGAAAGAAATTAAATTTTGTTGCACCATGACATTGAAGTTTATTTGTTATTACAGCAAATTTACTCAACCCTGATTAATACGCCAATTTTTCCGTCTGTCTGAATGGTTGTCCCAGTGGTACTTCCTACTCCCAACCTTCTGAAACAAATTTTGTCAAACTCTCCAGAAATTCTTCCAAACTTCCTTTTAAAAATAAATCACTATTATTCTGAATGTTCAGATTCAGAAGCTTAATATTTCTTTAGCCTACAGAAAATAGTCCAGAGTTTATAAAATAACTTCATGAATAATACATTTGTCTCATTCATATTCTGCATTAGTAGAAATTAGTTGTAACAAGCAACAGTAAATGTCTGTACAGATTAAGAAGAAAAGAAAGGCTGTTAGATAGCTCCTCACAAAGTCACCGGGAAAGATGGAGAACCAGGCTTCCAAAAGAAGCAGAAAATTAGGTGGGCTAGAAAACAGTGAACAAACTTAGGTTACAACTCTGAATAGAAGCCTGCCTGGACATTTGATGCCAACACTGGTGAATTTTGCAAACCTCCAGTGATACTCTGATGTCCATGCCACAGGCTCTGATAGATTCTTCACATCATGGTTGCCATGAGGAATGTTTTGGCTCTTCCAAACTTGCATCATTCCTGCAACCTTCAAAGACCCAGGTGAGAGCACTGGCAGAGCCAAGCCTGGGTCACATACCCACACTCAGTTTCTAGAGGATAGGCTGGGGATATATCTGTTTCTGCCATCAGCCAAGAGCCACACATTTGAAATTCTCTGCACTATAGAGAGGAATATAGGAAATGACACATATCTGTCTGTACAATATTCACTTAACTGCTGAGGTTCTTGGGAATCAGGAGCTGCATACCAGCTCAAAGCTACATGGTTACTGGTAGACTTGACCTGAGATCTTGGGAGTCCAGAGCTAAAGTATTTTTATTTCAACCTTGGTTCTTTTCCCAGCATTCTTACCTTCCTTCCCCTCCCCCACCTCGATAGCCAAGCTCAGTTTAGGGTTCTTCTTACCTTCTATCTAAGACAATTCTATCTAGTTCTAAAAAAATCAGTGATTTTCCAATTACATAGTTAATAGAGTCAAAACACCTCCTGATGTTCACTAAGGTTCACAACCTGGCCCCACCCTCCATTCGCCTTCATCTTACTTCATTTTTCACTCTTTTTAAAGTGCAATTCCTTTCACCATGTACTGCCCACTGGGGATTTTTTTTAGAAATACAGATTTATGACTGACTCCTGGTCTGGATCAGAATATATGGTAAAGGAGCCTGAGCCCTGTAATGACAGCAGCATCTTAGATGATTCTTACTAAAATTGGTGAATCTGGACTTAGCTTGTAGTCATACCTAAACCATCCCTGTTGCTGAATGCCTTAAACCTTTATATCTCTAAACATTTGCTGTAACCTTAATCCAGAACACAGAGTGAAATGTCTATTTTTTTTCATTGTCTTTGACTTGAAATCACACCCATCCTTCCGAGCATACTCTCCATGCCAGCTCTCCTGTGAAACCTGCGATGCCCAGGTGAACTGAAGTTCTCTGAAAGCTCTTATTTGCGGTGGTCAGTGGTCTTTTTACCACTCCCCACCCCTTGCTCCTCTAATATCCACGTGGAGAGAAACTTTTCTTATTTGTCAGATTAGCCTATAATAATTGCTCAAAATGTTTTCTTTTTTTGGGGGGGGGGGAGGAGCGGAAGTGAACTGTATTGAAGTAGCTAGTGATGAGAACAAGGAACAAGTGCAGAAAGGTCTCCATGCCAGAGTGAAGCATAGTCCCTGCTTGTTAGTCCCAGCTCTTCTAAGATCACAAAGAAGTTAAATCACATAGCTGCATTTCACAACGGATGTGCAGCCTGTAGTGCTATCAGATCCTCTCCTGTTTTACCAGGAAAGTGAATACCAACCCCCCAATCACACTCACATATATACACCATGAGGCAGAGGAAACTTGTGGACATGTTGTCACTCTCTGCTTTGATTAACTACTTCATTTATGTGAATCTGAAACTATTTTTATTTTAGGTTTACATTTGTCATGTCTCCACTCCACCCACTCTATAAATAACCTGCCAGGGAGAACTTCTGCATCAAAAGCCAGCCCACTGCAATCACTTCCAGAGTGCTTCATCCCACACTTCAAATGAAAGCACAGATCTGCTAGGGCCTCCTTTTATGGAGTAGAGCCCACGAAGCTGAGCTGAGAACCCAGCTCAGAGGCACCCATCAGTGATGCAGTCCATAACGCTGGAACATAGATGGTCAGCTTCCCAAATTAGCCAAACCAAATGCTACTACACTTGGCATGGAAAAAAGGAGTGCCAGAAGTTCTCTGGTAAGTGTCGATTCCATGATGCCATGGTCTGCAATAAATACACAAGGTGAAAAGGCCAGTTCTGGATCTTAGTGATCTCCCAAGAGACATGCAGCATGGAGGAAAGACAGGCTTTAAAAACAAGTAGACCAAGAGACTGTTGGCGTGAGCAAGTGACTTAGCCTCTCTGAGCCTCAATTCTTCATTTATAAAGTGTAGAAACTGTCATCTTCATGGACATTGTGAAATTTTTAATATTTAATAATACTTATTTTTATTACTACTTAACAGATGAAAACAGAAATGTTCTGCTTTTAATTTGAAAGTACCTAGAACTGGAGGGTCTTATGCTGAGTGAAATAAGTCAGAGAAAGACAATTATTTTATGGTTTCACTCATATGTGGAATATAAGAAACAGCCCAGAGGATCAGAAGGGAATATAAGAAACAGCACAAAGGATCAGAAGGGAAAACTGAATGGGAAGTCATCAGAGAGGGAGAAAAACCATGAACTCTTTATTTTATTTTATTTTATTTTATTTTATTTTATTTTATTTTATTATTTTATTTTATTTATTTTATTATTTTATTTATTTTATTTTTTAAGCTTTTTAATTTATTTTCATTATTTTTTAATAATAAATTTATTTTTTACTGGTGTTCA
This sequence comes from Canis lupus dingo, assembly GCF_003254725.2. NCBI lineage: Eukaryota > Metazoa > Chordata > Mammalia > Carnivora > Canidae > Canis > Canis lupus. The sequence continues at coordinate 22,325,025 of NC_064261.1, read as the reverse complement.
ATTTGCCAATATACAGAATAACACCCAGTGCTCATCCCGTCAAGTGCCCCCTCAGTGCCCCTCACCCAGTCACCCCCACCCCCCGCGCTCCTCCCCTTCCACCACCCCTAGTTCGTTTCCCAGAGTTAGGAGTCTTTATGTTCTGTCTCCCTTTTTGATATTTCCTACCCATTTCTTCTCCCTTCCCTTCTTAACTACAGAAAACAAACTGAGGGTTGGTGGAGGGGATGTTCGTAGGGGGATGAGGTAATTGGGTGATAGGTATTAAGGAGGCCATGTGATGTGATGAGCATTGAGTGTTATAGGTAACTGATAAATTATTGAACACTACATCTGAAACTAATGATGTACTATATGTTGGCTAATTTAAATTTAAATTGAATTTAAAATTTAAGATAATCTGGCAAAGATTTGAGAACCCCAGAGGACTTTTGATAGGCAGCCTCCAACTTCAAACACTTTTATATCCTTGTTTCCTCCTTTTCCATAGCTCTTCTTTTAGCTTCTGAAAATGATGAAGAAGTTGCTGTAATTATACACTTCGCTGAGGAATACTCTTGGCAATATACTGGCAGACATAATTCAAAGCCTCAAATATGAAAAGAGGAAGTAAATAGGTGGGAAAGGACTGCTAAGGATTGCCAGACATTGAGCTGAGCATATTAAGCAGCTATAGATGTGTGTGGCTCATGTAACAGTCCTAGCAGGTAATTTTTACCACCTTATTTCCAGATGAAGGCACTGAAGTCCCTTATGGCAACATTGTTGATAAATATTTTTTTCAAGTGTGTGCAAAGTATAGATGTATAAAAATCATAACTAGCACAAGAATAATATTGAAGGATGTGACAACTACTGGTGATGAGACCCTATATGAGATACTTTCAGTAAGGTTGTTGACCATAAGTGCTTCTGGATTCTGAGGGGAAGAGAAAACACTATGTACTTTGGAATCCAGAAGATACTCATGATGAGGGCTGATCTGAGCTGGCCTGAAGGCAGGTGCATATGGAGATAGGGCTTGATGGGGGTAGAGTGTGGAAATTCTGTGGTTCTATATCCCCTGCCTTATTTAATTTGATAGGTTCCCTGGAAGTAGAGCCAAAGATTTGGTTAGGCTTGGTTTGGAAGGTGGCCTCAGGAAGAGAGAATGCATGAGGAGAGAGGATATGAGGCTATTAGTGAGGTGGCTGCTAAGGGCTGCAGGAATGATTTTATTGGAAGCCCTGAGAAGCATACAGAATGCTTTCTGGAATCCACCACTTTGGAAGCCAAGACAAAAAGCACTAAAACCACTGGCCTGGTTCCCATTGAGTGAATGTAACCCTCAGTGTTAGTAGCCCCCTCCTTTGGACTCACTTCTCACCCTTCCAGAGAGCCCCTAAATCTTGAGAAGACTCTGGATACAAAGTGAAGGCAGTATAATTCAGGAAGTGAGTTTGAGCTCCCAGGGAGCCATTTACTACAGCTGTGTCTGAATTCAATGAGGCTCTGAGGCGTGTGACCGGGATACCACAGTGTCTGCCTAGTGATTTAACAGAAAAGTTAGCAATCCCTAAATAATTAAGATCAGCCTTCCACTTACTACTCAGTGCTTTCTATGGGGATGCCTGTCACACCCAGCAGAGCACCTGGAGAGTTGTTGACATTTGATAAATTGCTGTTGGACAAAGTCCTGTTGATGTCTCCCAGATTGTCATACAGAAAAAAAAAAGCAAAATATCCTTTATGATCCCAACAGACAGAACTAGGACAAATGAATTGTAGTTCCTCAAGGCAATTTTTTTCACCAAGAGATGGTTCAATGAAACAGCAAGTCCCATCTTTGCTGGGGAGGGACTCAAGCTGAGACTGTGTGACAGTCTGGCAAGGATGTTATGGGATAGCTTGCTGCAAAGAGGAAGGGGAAAGAGATGATTTATCAGGCCCCTCTGCCTATAAATATCTTAATTGTGAGTCAAAAGAACAAAAATCTTATAATGAAAGGCACATAATAAAATCAATAGTGGCTGGAACTCCATAGGAACAGCTGGTAAGCAAGCTCTGGTGATACAATAGCTATGGCAGATTGTGTGTTCTATTTTGAATTAACTATATTGCTCTCAGTTGAGGAATCTGCAGCTTTGTCCTACATCAAGAGAGGAAGATGAAGATGCTACTACTGCTAAGATGATGATGATGATGATGATGATGGTGGAAGGAAGGAAGGAAGGAAGGAAGGAAGGAAGGAAGGAAGGAAGGAAGGAAGGAAGGAAAGGAGGGAAAAGAGGCTCCTATACATGCACATGCCACAGCTTTGGGGGACCTCTGGGCTTTACATTACCCTAATACTTCTGCCTCAGTTTTTTCATCATGCTAATTCCAACTCCTTCCATGGTCAGCTCAAGTGTCACATCCTGGTGGCAGCCTCCGACAGTTATCCCTGAATGACTATACTCTTCTTTGGGCTCCTTTGTTCATTATATGCTGCTTGAAACCCACCACACACAATGTAGCTCAGACTACATTGCAGTATTTAGTAGATTTCTTGATTACCTACCTCATTCAGCTGTGAGCTTCCACAGATCAGAGACACAGCCTTATTTTTTCCTCTGTGTTCACAGGGCTTAAAAAAAGCCGTAAGACTCACTATTTGTAGAAAAAAATGAAAGAGTGGGGTAAACACTGCATTAAACTTCATGACCATTGAGCAGGAAAGGCACTCTTATCTCATTACATGCAGATGGGAAATTCTGCCCCAGAAGGTGAGCCCTCTCTACCCAGGTCCTATGGCTCTTCTATTGAGGTGGGGCTGTCTGCAGTCATCAGAAATTGTCTGGAACATCTGTCAGTGTCCTTGTAGGCAATCAACTCACAGAAAAACCAAGATGAGGGGAAGAGATTTTCCCTGAATATAGTCATCCCAGAGGCCTGTTAAGTTTCCATGCCCCATTCTATGGTAGAAGTTAATTGGTCCTTGCTAGCTCAGCCCATGGAGTGTGGCATGCACTGGCCATTGAGGGCAGCTGACTTTTGTCTGACAGAGCCAGACCCATCAGGGGACCATGGAGGCTAGTATCTGCATCAAAGACCTTACTGAGCATCCCTGTGTAGAGAAGCACCTGTGTTTCTCCTCCTCACCTGTGTAGCTCCTGTTGTTTCAGGCTAGAGGGGAGAAGAATGCTCCAGTCCATATAGAGGATATGTGCAGCCATGTCTTCCTTGATGACCCTGGACTCTGTCTTGGCATTCACTTGGAGACTATGGAAATTTGATTTAAATTTGATGCAGTATGTCACAGGGTGCAGAGTATCTAGAAAACTGTTTCCTCACAACTTAGGCAAACTAAGATAGGAAAGAAGACCTGGTTTCAAGCTTACATACCTGAGGTAAACCACCTCTCAACTCCTAAAACAAAGACACTATTCAACTTGTTAGGATCTGTTTTCTTAAGTGAGGACAACATTTACATCACAGAGTCAACCATAAGAATTAGAAATAATACACCAGTGCCTATCACACAGTAGATGCCAAATGAATGATAATTCCCGCTGTTACTTGGATATAGAACATAAACTTAAAAAAAAAAAGAACATAAACTTCATATGGGAGGTTAGCTGAAGTTATGTTCTATTGGCACATAAACATATACAAATTGCAATGTAGAAGTGGCACTTTGGGACTTCTGCCTCAAGCCAAGAAGAGTAACAGGGGCCAGTTTTATCCTTCCATGAAAAACAACAGCAACAAATGGACCAAATATACAAAGTAATGTTCAAGACCTAAGACACTAAGCAAAAGAGGACAGGAATCCATGGCAAATGCAAAACAAATGAGATAAGCCCTACAATCGTTCTAGTTTATTGCCTTGAAAGAGTTTCCAGGTGTGGGGGAGAAAGGAGGAAGGGAGATGGAGTGGAGAAATCTCCCTAAGATGAGGTGATATTTCTGTGAGTCCAGGGGGACCAAGCAGCTGGAGTTCATGGGGCAGTGTGTCATAGAAAGATATAACGATAGGTATGTGTTCCTGATTGCTTGATTATTCAGAAGGATGCTGATCCACATTTTCATGTGAGGAAACTAGTCAAGAACAGTGAAAGAAACACAAAGATGAGAGGACATAGTACCAGCAACCACCTAAGGAGTAATGTATGTTCCCACTGGCCAAATTAGAAATCATAATTCATCGGTCAGTGAGTAAGCACTCAAAAAGGTGGTGTCTTAGCCCTAGACAGCACTGCTCCAGTTCTGACAACTCTTAAAAACAGAGTAGATGGGCACTGAGGGGGGCACTTGATGGGATGAGCACTGGGTGTTAGTCTATATGTTAGCAAATTGAACACCAATAAAAAATAAATTTATAAAAAAAAACAGAGTAGAAAAGATCAAACTGTTTTCAAGTAACTTACACACACACACACGAACAGCAACAGTGACAGGAACACTAATAATTTTCACGTTTTTAGAATCCAAAAAAGTTAAATCTGTAATATCTGGTATCCAATAAAAAATTTCCCAGTATATAAACAATCAAGTAAATACAAACCTATAATAGTGACAAAAAAATTAATGAAGCAAAACTGACCTAGAACTAATACAGATATCAGAATTAACAGACAAGTTTACCAAGCAGTTATCATAATTGTATTTCATATGGTAAGAAGGTTAAGTATAGATATGGAAGATATTACAAATACCTAAATTAAATTTCTAGAAATTTCTAGTTTAAAAACTACAGTTAAAAATATGCCTACCCTATGACCCAGCAATTGCACTGCTGGGGATTTACCCTAAAGATACAAATGCAATGAAACGCCGGGACACCTGCACCCCGATGTTTATAGCAGCAATGGCCACGATACCCAAACTGTGGAAGGAGCCTCGATGTCCAACGAAAGATGAATGGATACAGAAGATGTGGTTTATGTATACAATGGAATATTACTCAGCTATTAGAAATGACAAATACCCACCATTTGCTTCAACGTGGATGCAACTGGAGGGTATTATGCTGAGTGAAGTAAGTCAGTCGGAGAAGGACAAACATTATATGTTCTCATTCATTTGGGGAATATAAATAATAGTGAAAGGGAATATAAGGGAAGGGAGAAGAAATGTGTGGGAAATATCAGAAAGGGAGACAGGACGTAAAGACTGCTAACTCTGGGAAACGAACGAGGGGTGGTAGAAGGGGAGGAGGGCGGGGGGTGGGAGTGAATGGGTGACGGGCATTGGGGGTTATTCTGTATGCTAGTAAATTGAACACCAGTAAAAAATAAATAAAAAAAAACTACAGTGTTTAAAATGAAAAATTGACTGAATGAGATTAATAGCATTAAATATGAAAGAAAAAAAGATTGTTGAACATGGAGAAATAATACTAGAAACTGCAAATTGAAACAAAATTTAAGAATATAAAAGATGAGCACCGTGTGTTATTCTGTATGTTGGTAAATTGAACACCAATAAAAAATAAATTTATTAAAAAAATAAAAATAAAATAGATCTTGAAAAAAATAAAAATAAATAAATCTAAAAAAAAAGAATATAAAAGATGTCAGTAATCTGGGAGACAGCTTCAAGCTCCCTAATATATGTGGAATTGAAGTCACTGAAAGAGAAAAGGTATGTAATGTGTGATTGGAAAAAGGAAGGGATACATATTTAAAGGGAGAATGGTTGAAATTTTTCCAAATTCGATAAACTATTTCAACCCTTATATCCAAGATCAATAAACCCCAAGAACATGAAAACTAAACTGCACGAAGGCACATCATAATTTGATTCCTTATAACCAGCAATGAAAAACAGCAACTGGTGGTGGGGGGTGGGGAAAGACACCTTATCAGCAGAGAAAAAAAATACTAAGGTTAGCAGTAGATTCCTCATTGAGAGTTATGCAATCAAGAAGACAGGTCTTTATCTTTTTTCTTTTTCATGTTTTTATTTAAACTCCAGTTAGTTAATGTACAGTAATATTAGTTTTAGATGTACAATATAGTGATTTATGACTTACATACAACACCCAGTGCTCGTCACAAATGTCCTCCTTAATTCGCATCTCCTATTTAACCCATCTTCCACCTATCTCCCCTCCAGAAACTTTAACTTTGTTCTCTATAGTTATTAATCTATTTTCTGCTTTGCCTTTATCTTCCCCCCACACTCATCTGCTTTATTAAATTCCACATGAGTGAAATCATGATATTTGTCTTTCTGTGACTTATTTCACTTAGTAACTCCATCTATCTCTTTGCCAGTGGCAAGATTTCATTCTTTTTAAAGACAGAGTAATAATCCATTTTATTTATATATCACATCTTCTTTATCCATTTATCTGTTTATCAGACAGTGAACATTTAGGCTCTTTTCATAGTTTGACTATTGTTGATAATGCATGTATTCCTTCAAATCAGTGTTTTAATATTTTTTGTGTAAAGAACTAGTAATATAATTTCTGAATCATGGAGTAGTTCTATTTTTAACTTTTTGAGGAAATCTCCATACTATTTTCCAGAGTGGCTGCACCAGTTTGCATTACCACCAAGAGTATGAGAGGATCCTCCTTTCTCTGCATTCTTGCCAACACCTGTTGATTCCTGTGTTGTTAATTTTAGCAATTCTGATTGGTGTGAGATGATATCTCATTATAGTTTCAATTTGATTTGTATTTCCCTTATCAATGATTTCTATGTGTCTGTTAGCCATATGTATTTATTCTTTGGAAGAATGATGTCTATTCATGTATTCTGCTTATTTTTTAACTGGATTATTTGTGGGTTTTGGGTGTTGAGTTTGTTAAGTTTTGTATAGATTTTGGATACTCTTTGTGAGACATGTCATTTGCAAATATCTCCTCCCACTCCATAGGTTGCCTTTTAGTGTATTTTTTCCTTCTCTGTACAGAAGCTTTTTTTCTTGATGTAGTTCCAATAGTTTGTTTTTTTCTTTTGTTTCCCTTGCCCCAGGAGACGTATCTAGTAAGAAGTTGCTATGGCTGATGTCAAAGAGGTTACTGGCTTGTTCTTCTCTAGGATTTTGATGATTTCCTATTTCACATTTTGGTCTTTCATCCATTTTTAATTTATTTTTATATATGGTATAAAAAAGTGGTCCAAGTTCATTCTCTTGAACGTTGTTTTCCAGCATTTCCAACACCATTTGTTGAAGAAAATGTCTTTTTTCCCTCAATGGATATTGTCTCCTGCTTTATCAAAGATTAGTTGACCATATAGTTATGGATTCATTTCTGAGTCTTCTGTTCCATTGTTCTGTGTGTCTGTTACTGTGTCAGTACCATATGATCTCGTTCACTACAGCTTTGTGATATAACTTGAAGTCTAGCTTTACTTTTCTTTTTCAAGATTGCTTTGACACTTCGGGGTCTTTTGTGGTCCCATATAAGTTTTAGGATTGTTTGTTCTAAAAGAAGATGTATCTTTAAATAATTAAGTGCTTAGCAAAGATATCTTGTAAAAATTAACATAAAATAAAAACTTTTTCAGATACATGCAGCCAAAAAGTATCCATTAGCAGTAGCTACTACATAGGAAATGTTCAGATAAGCCTTTCGGGTAGAAGGGAAACATACTAGAAAAGCGCATAACTCTCTACACAAAGATTAAGAACACTGGAAGTAGTAACTACATGAGTAAAAGTATGAGATTCTTTTCCTGCTTTTTAAATCTCTTTAAAAGATAACTGTTAAAATAAAAATAATATCCATGCATTTTGGGGTAAGCGATATATGTAAAAGTAAAATGCATCACAAAAGTAGCACAAAGTCCAGGTGAGAGGAATCAAGATGCACTCTTGGTTACCACACATGAAATGTTACAATATTACTTAATGGTAGACCATGATGGAGTGAAGATTTATACTATAATCCCTAAAACAACTGTTAAAGAACAGAATAAGGAATTATATATAGCTGATGAGCCAAAAAGCAAGATAATATGGAATCACAAAAATATTAAATCCAAAAGAAAGCAGAAAAAGAAGGAAAAGTGAGTCAAAAACAAAAATAGAAAATAAAAATAGATGTGGCAAAAATAAAAACAATGCAGCATGCTAGATTTAAAGCTAAACAAATCAGCAATCACATTAAATGGGGGTGTCCATGTACCCCAATTAAAAGGCAGAAGTGGGTATTGGAATTAAGACTCAACTACATGCTACTTATAGCTGACAGGAATAAGTCAAAAGAAATATATAAGCAAAGATATGATATGCTGATACCAAAAGGAATAAATCAGGAATGGCTCACTCTGGGTTTTGTATTAATATTCTTCATCCTGCTTCTTTGGTGGAATGCTGCCCAGCACTCCAGGCCCAGTTTCATGCTTCAAGAAACTTGTCCAAGAAAGTCGTCCTGAAGACTTAGATCATCCCATACTCCCCTTGTCCTGCTTGCCTACCCTTAGGTGTACACTTTTCAAGCTTTGCTGAAGTTGCCCCTACCATGATTTGTGTAGGTCCACAACAGTTTAAAATACTCCAGCCTGTAGCTGACATAACTCACCTTGATGTTTTATCCCATTCTAGAACCTCCAGGCCCCTACTTTGATCTTGCCACCATCACCAATTCACAATGGATCTCCATGCCAGGGCTTCATCTGCATTCATCATATGAAGTTCACTCCCTCTCCAATCATGCAGCCAAGATCTCTGTAGCTATGTTTTTCCTAGTTTCTACTAATTTGCAAGTTTCCATGTACTGTACCCATTTTCTGACCTAGCTCTGGCCCATGTCACTTATCAAAGTTAGTAGCTTGTTTGCATCTCCAAACCCTGGGACCTGGTGATCTTTGCCTGGACACATTGCTATCTCCTTTGGGGTATTAAATGTGCTTCACCCCAGGCACATACCAAATGGGGCCCTATTACTGTCTAGCCAAATAAAGGAAGATAAAATTACAGTCCTGAGAATAGTGCTCATATTGAACTATGATAGAAGACAAAGTAATTTATTATGGCTACTGCCCCAGGGCTTGTAAAAATATTCTCTCTGTGGGTGTGTTTCTGCCATTGTAGGTCTCTAAGGTGTGTGCAGGCAGAAAAGATAGTAAGTCCCAAGGGAAAAATTCATCAAAAGATATATATCCATATTGAAGGAAAATGCAGGAAACTGGTTCTCTTGTGTAGGAGAAAATTAGCATATAGATACAGAGTCTCAGGTATGAGCAATTTATCCCCCTAACACAGGCTAAATGCCACAGGTGAGGACCAGAGTAAGGCACAGTAAAGCAACCAGGCTTAAACCGACTTGAGGGGTAAGAGTGTAGGAATTGCTAGCTAGTGGAATATGCTTGCCAAGAATGGCCAAACCCAGGAATTGTCCTGCCCCTTCATGCTATCCTAAGATATTTGCTTGTGGACTTCCAATTAGGCCCCCATGTATATGGAGGAAGCTTCTCATATCCTGGAATTAGTGTTTTGGTACTGGTAGATACAAATAGAGCAGGTCCTGGTGCTGGTCATCAGTCACTCGGGAGTTTATTGAAAAAAAGATTCTGAGAATCAAAATCGTCATAGATGGGGGCAAGGAAAACTTCCTTTTCACAAGCCTCACACGTACATCTGATAACCACCAAACTGGCTGAGATTAGAGTTAGAAGCCATGGAGCCAATGTTATTTAAGTCAAATTCACATTCTTGTGCTGGTCCAGCTAGGGTAGACAAATAACTCTAATAATGAAGTATTTGATCATTTTCCTCTTACATGCAGATCACTGAGGTAAAAAGTCTACATGAAGCAGGAACATGATAGAGTTGAAGAAATAATTCCACTAGTCATCATCAATATCAGGATTATTCTGTCCAAATGCCATCTTTGATGAGTGTCCATTGGCCCTAGAAATAAGGCCCTGAGCTGTCATTGCCTGGACAGACAGAACCCAGGGTGCCAGTGAAGAGTTTCTTTAGGAGAATCTGGATCATAATAGAGCAAAAAATTCCAAGTGTCAGAGATAGGCAGGAAGAAATAACAGCATGCATTAGAATTAATTCATTTAGGGAGGAGGGGCAAGATGGCAGAAGAGTAGGGTCTCCAAAACACCTGTCCCCACCAAATTACCTAGAAAACCTGCAAATCATCCTGAAAATCTACAAATTCGGCCTGAGATTTAAAGAGAGAACACCTGGAATGCTACAGTGAGAAGAGTTTGCGCTTCTATCAAGGTAGGAAGACGGGGAAAAAGAAATAAAGAAACAAAAGGCCTCCAAGGGGGAGGGGCCCGCGAGGAGCCGGGCTGAGGCCGGGGCGAGTGTCCCCAGGACAGGAGATACCCGTCCCGGAGAAGCAGGAGCTGCACCGAACTTCCCGGGGGGAAAAGGGGCTCCAGGGAGGTGGAGCAGGACCCAGGAGGGCGGGGATGCCCTCGGGCTCCCGGGGACACTAACAGGCACCTGCGCCCCGGGAGAGTGCGCCGAGCTCCCTAAGGGCTGCAGCGCGCACGGGGGACCCGGAGCAGCTCGGGGGGCTCGGGGGCGGCTCCGCGGAGGGGGCTGCGGGGCGGGAGCAGCTTGGGGGGGCTCGGGGGCGGCTCCGCGGAGGGGGCTGCGGGGCGGGAGCGAATCCAACAGCTCAGGCGCCGGAGCACAGGGCGCGGGGACACAGTCCAGGATCCGGCCTCCCCCGGGACAGGCAGAGGCCGGGAGGGCCCAGATCAGCGAGGACGCTCCTGCCCCGAGCTGAGCAGATCAGCGGCCCCACCCCGGAGCCTCCAGGCCCTGCAGACGGAGAGCTCCGTGGTTACTGCGGGAGCTGACTCCAGGGCTTCAGAGCTGGCCCCGCCACTGCGGTTGTTCCTCCTGGGGCCTCACGGGGTAAACAACCCCCACTGAGCCTCACAGTGGCCTCACCAGATAAACAGGATAAACATCACTCATTGAGCCCTGGACCAGGCAGGGGCAGAGCAGCTCCCCCAAGTGCTAACACCTGAAAATCAGCACAACAGGCCCTTCCCCCAGAAGACCAACTAGATGGACAAGTTCCAAAAGGAAGTCAAGGGACTTAAGTATACAGAATCAGAAGATACTCCCCCGTGGTTTTTGTTTTGTTTTGTTTTGTTTTTGCTTTTTGATTTATTTGCTTCCCCCCTTTTTTCCTTTCTTTCTATTTCTTTCCCTTTTTCTTTTCTTTTTTCCTTTTTTTCTTCCTTTTTTCTTTTTCTCTTTTCTTTCCTTCTTTCTCTCCTCTCTTTTTCTCCTTTTCCCAATAGAACTTCTTTCTGGCCACTCTGCACTGAGCAAAATGACTAGAAGGAAAACCTCACCTCAAAAGAAAGAATCAGAAACAGTCCTCTCTCCCACAGAGTTACAAAATTTGGATTACAATTCAATGTCAGAAAGCCAATTCAGAAGCAATATTATACAGCTACTGCTGGCTCTAGAAAAAAGCATAAAGGAAACAAGAGACTTCATGACTGCAGAATTTAGATCCAATCAGGCATAAATTAAAAATCAATTGAATGAGATGCAATCCAATCTAGAAGTCCTAACGACGAGGGTTAAGGAGGTGGAAGAACGAGTGAGTGAGATAGAAGACAAGTTGATGGCAAAGAGGGAAACTGAGGAAAAAAGAGACAAACAATTAAAAGACCATGAAGATAGATTAAGGGAAATAAACGACAGCCTGAGGAAGAAAAACCTACGTTTCATTGGGGTTCCCAAGGGCACCGAAAGGGACAGAGGGCCAGAATATGTATTTGACCAAATCATAGCTGAAAACTTTCCTAATCTGAGAAGGGAAAAAGGCATTCAGATCCAGGAGATAGAGAGATTCCCCCCCTAAAATCAATAAAAACCGTTCAACACCTCAACATTTAATAGTTAAGCTTCCAAATTCCAAAGATAAAGAGAAGATCCTTAAAGCAGCAAGAGACAAGAAATCCCTGACTTTTATGGGGAGGAGAATTAGGGTAGCAGACCTCTCCACAGAGACCTGGCGGGCCAGAAAGGGCTGGCAGGATATATTCAGGGTCCTAATGAGAAGAACATGCAACCAACAATACTTTATCCAGCAAGGCTCTAATTCAAAATGGAAGGAGAGATAAACAAGTTCCAAGACAGGCAGGAACTGGCCTCCAAACCAGCTCTGAAGAAATTTTAAGGGGGACTCTTAAAATTCCCCTTTAAGAAGAAGTTCAGTGGAACAATCCACAAAACCAGGGACTGAATAGATATCCTGATGACACTAAACTCATACCTTTAAATACTAACTCTGAACGTGAACGGGTTTAATGACCCCATCAAAAGGCGCAGGGTTTTCAACTGGATAAAAAAGCAGGTCCCATCTATTTGCTGTCTACAAGAGACTCATTTTAGACAGAAGGACACCTACAGCCTGAAAATAAAAGGTTGGAAAACCATTTACCATTCAAATTGTCCTCAAAAGAAAGCAGGGGTAGCCATCCTTATATCAGATAAACTAAAATTTACCCCGAAGACTGTAGTGAGAGATGAACAGGGACACTATATCATACTTAAAGGATCTATCCAAGAAGAGGACTTAACAATCCTCAATATATATGTCCTGAATATGGGAGCTGCCAAATATATAAATCAATTAATAACCAAAGTGAAGAAATACTTAGATAATAATACACTTATACTTGGTGACTTCAATCTAGCTCTTTCTATACTCGATAGATCTAAGCACAACATCTCCAAAGAAACGAGAGCTTTAAATGATATACTGGACCAGATGGATTTCACAGATATCTACAGAAATTTACATCCAAACACAACTAAATAAACATTCTTCTCAAATGCACGTGGAACTTTCTCCAGAATAGGCCACATACTGGGTTACAAATCAGGTCTGAACCGATACCAAAAGGTTGGGATTGTCCCCTGCATATTCTCAAACCATAATGCCTTGAAATTAGAACTAAATCACAACAAGAAGTTTGGAAGGCCCTCAAACGCGTGGAGGTTAAGGACCATCCAGCTAAAAGATGAAAGGGTCAACCAGGAAATTAAGGAAGAATTTAAAAGTTTCATGGGAATTAATGAGAATGAAGATACAACCATTCAAAATCTTTGGGATAAAGGAAAAGCAGTCCTAAGGGGGAAATACATCACAATACAAACATCAAATCAAAAACTGGAAAGAACTCAAATACAAAAGCTAACCTTACACATAAAGGAGCTAGAGAAAAAACAGCAAATAGATCCTACACCCAGCAGAAGAAGAGAGTTAATAAAGATTCGAGCAGAACTTAACGAAAACGAGACCAGAAGAAATGTGGAACAGATCAACAGAACCAGGAGTTGGTTCCTTGAAAGAATTAATAAGATAGATAAACCATTAGCCAGCCTTATTATAAAGAAGAGAGAGAAGACTCAAATTAGTGAAATCATGAATGAGAAAGGAGAGATCACTACCAACACCAAGGAAATACAAACGATTTTAAAAACATATTATGAACAGCTATACACCAATAAATTAGGCAATCTAGAAGAAATGGACGCATTCCTGGAAAGCCACAAACTACCAAAACTGGAACAGGAAGAAATAGAAAACCTGAACAGGCCAATAACCAGGGAGGAAATTGAAGCAGTCATCAAAAACCTCCCAAGACACAAGAGTCCAGGGCCAGATGGCTTCCCAGGGGAATTCTATCAAACGTTTAAAGAAGAAATCATACCTATTCTACTAAAGCTGTTCTGAAAGATAGAAAGAGATGGAGTACTTCCAAATTCGTTCCATGAGGCCAGCATCACCTTAATTCCAAAACCAGACAAACCCCACCAAAAAGGAGAATTGCAGACCAATATCCCTGATGAACATGGATGCTCAACTTCTCAACAAGATACTAGCCAATAGGATCCAACAATACATTAAGAAAATTATTCACCATGACCAAGTAGGATTTATCCCCGGGATGCAAGGCTGGTTCGACACTCGTAAAACAATCAGTGTGATTCATCATATCAGCAAGAGAAAAACCAAGGACCATATGATCCTCTCATTAGATGCAGAGAAAGCATTTGACAAAATACAGCATCCATTCCTGATCAAAACTCTTCAGAGTGTAGGGATAGAGGGAACTTTCCTCAACATCTGAAAGCCATCTACGAAAAGCCCACAGCAAATATCATTCTCAATGGGGAAGCACTGGGAGTCTTTCCTCTAAGATCACAAACAAGACAGGGATGTCCACTCCCCACTGCTATTCAACATAATACTGGAAGTCCTAGCCTCAGCAATCAGACAACAAAAAGACATTAAAGGCATTCAAATTGGCAAAGAAGAAGTCAAACTCTCCCTCTTCACTGATGACATGATACTCTACATACAAAATCCGAAAGCCTCCACCCCAAGATTGCTAGAACTCAAACAGCAGTTTGGTAGCATGGCAGGATAAAAAATCAATGCCCAGAAATCAATGGCATTTCTGTACACTAACAATGAGACTGAAAAGAGAAATTAAGGAGTCAATCCCATTTACAATTGCACCCAAAAGCATAAGATACCTAGGAATAAACCTCCCCAAAGAGGTAAAGGATCTATACCCTAAAAACTATAGAACACTTCTGAAAGAAATTGAAGAAGACACAAAGAGATGGAAAAATATTATATGCTCATGGATTGGCAGAATTAATATTGTGAAAATGTCAATGTTATCCAGGGCAATTTACACATTTAATGCAATCCCTATCAAAATACCATGGACTTTCTTCAGAGAGTTAGAACAAATTGTTTTAAGATTTGTGTGGAATCAGAAAAGACCCCAAATAGCCAGGGGAATTTTAACAAAGAAACCATATCTGGGGGCATCACAATGCCAGATTTCAGGTTGTACTACAAAGCTGTGGTCATCAAGACAGTGTGGTACTGGCACAAAAACAGACACATAGATCACTGGAACAGAATAGAGAACGCAGAAGTGGACCCTGAACTTTATGGTCAACTAATATTCAATAAAGGAGGAAAGACTCTCCACTGGAAGAAAGAGAGGCTCTTCAGTAGATGGTGCTGGCAAAAATTGGACATCCACATGCAGAAGAATGAAACTAGACCACTCTCTTGCACCAGACACAAAGATAAACTCAAAATGGATGAAAGATCTCAATGTGAGACAAGATTCCATCAAAATCCTAGAGGAAAACACAGGCAACGCCCTTTTTGAACTCAGCCATAGTAACTTCTTGCAAGATACATCCACGAAGGCAAAAGAAACAAAAGCAAAAATGAACTACTGGGACTTCATCAATATAAGAAGCTTTTGCACAGCAAAGGATACAGTCAACAAAACTAAAAGACAACCTACAGAATGGGAGAAGATATTTGCAAATGACGCATCATATAAAGGGCTAGTTTCCAAGATCTATAATGAACTTATTAAACTCAACACCAAAGAAACAAACAATCCAATCATGAAATGGGCAGAAGACATGAAGAGAAACCTCACAGAGGAAGGTATAGACATGGCCAACATGCACATGAGAAAATGCTCCGCATCCCTTGCCATCAGGGAAATATAAATCAAAACCACAATGAGATACCACCTCACACCAGTGAGAATGGGGAAAATTAACAAGGCAGGAAACCACAAATGTTGGAGAGGATGTGGAGAAAAGGGAACCCTCTTACACTGTTGGTGGGATTATGAACTGGTGCAGCCACTCTGGAAAACTGTGTGGAGGTTCCTCAAAGAGTTAAAAATAGACCTGTCCTACGACCCAGCAATTGCACTGTTGGGGATTTACCCCAAAGATACAGATGCAAGGAAACGCCGGGACACCTGCACCCCGATGTTTATAGCAGTAATATCCAGAATAGCCAAACTGTGGAAGGAGCCTCGGTGTCCATCGAAAGATGAATGGATAAAGAAGATGTGGTCTATGTATACAATGGAATATTACTCAGCCATTAGAAACGACAAATACCCACCATTTGCTTCAACGTGGATGGAACTGGAGGGTATTATGCTGAGTGAAGTAAGTCAATCAGAGAAGGACAAACATTATATGTTCTCATTTATTTGGGGAATATAAATAATAGTGAAAGGGAATATAAGGGATGACAGAAGAAATGTTTGGGTAATATCAGAAAGGGAGACAGAACATAAAGACTCCTAACTCTGGGAAATGAACTAGGGGTGGTGGAAGGGGAGGAGGGCGTGGAATGTGGTGAATGGGTGAAGGGCACTGAGGTAGGCACTTGACAGGATGAGCACTGGGCATTATTCTGTATGTTGGTAAATTGAACACCAATAAAAATTTAATTGATTAAAAAAAAGAAATAGAAAAAAAGAATTAATTCATTTATTCATCATCTGCTCATCTGTCTATCAACTCATCCATTGAAACATTATTCACTTACTCAAGGATTCAACCAATAGAAGTCACTACAATTTGCTCAGTAGTAAGGTGCACAGTTAAATAAACCCTGATCTCTGCCTTCAATGAATGGTCTTATGTAGGAATGTTGAGTAAATATCAGAAAAGGCATCCTGCATCTGCCCTTGACCCTACAAATGTGCATTCTTTCCTTGAAGGATCCATATGCAGCCTGAGGATCCTTCAAAAACAAGCAGTAGGACAGCTGCCACCAATGGTTAGAGTTATAAGGCAAAGTGGAGTTGACTCCCATACTTAGTTCAGAGGAGAGAAGAAGGGGTATTGAACTTTATTGGGCATTGTACCCATTAAACACATATTATTTCACTTAATAATCAAAATAACCTTATCCATTCATCTTATTATCCCTATTTAGCTGGTAAAGAAAGTAAGGTTTGAAAGATTATGTTATTGATAGAGAATGATTTATTTGGGCTGAAACTGGGTTTGATACCAGACGTGTCTAGAGGCAGGGTGAGAGTTCCTTTTATCAGGCCAAGCTTTGCCCCATTATATGTCCAAAGTTGTCAGGACAGAGTTTGATGAATGTGACAGAAGGCTGCCATGCCAACATGGCATGTGGGTGGGAGAGCCTGCAGGCTGTGTCTGTAATGAGAGCAGGGGTGGGAAGCTGCTCAGTGGATCTGTGGAGCCTTCTTCCCTGCCGTGCGAGGTGTGGGAGCAAAAGCCCCTCTACTCACACTGCAGGCTTGAAATTAACAGATAACAGGTAAGGGTGAACTTTGGGCCAGAAAAGGAGTTCAACTGACATTAAGTTTATGTATGGATAGAAGTAATTAGAAATATCAAATAGCAACATAAGCAAGTCATTTTCCTGTACAAATAATATATGTCTTAGTTTTTTAACTTTCTGGATTCTCTAGGCTGCTACATTAAAACATTGGCTTAAGATGTACATGAAGCCATAGCACATAGATCCCCAAGACTAGAGCAATGACATTGGCAAAAATGAGAGTAATCTTAATGGAAAGGTTTAAGAAATCATGGCCTCTGCCAGGTGCTTCTACAAAGGAATGTGCTGGAATGGTGACAGATGGAACACCCAGGAGCCTGGTGATATTTTTCACTTTCCATGTGGATAATCTGGCAGCAAGGAGGAACAGCTGGTTTGGGCTAAGAGGCAACTTTAATTTTTCTTCCTTTTACTCCAAGATTTAGAGTTTGCTGGAAAGTTAGAGGTGCCTTGGTTGACTTCATTCTATAAACAGTGTATTATGATATTTGCCTATTCTCCAGAAGCAAAAGAAATGGGAAGTTCATCATGTGGGCTCATTATTCCTTTCCATTGTCACAGAAGTCTCATAGGTTTGGAAAATTTTTACCTCAGGAAAAATGTAGAATGGTATTTTCTTTTTTTAAAGATTTTATTTATTTATTTATTCATGAGAGACACGGAGAGAGATAGAGAGAGAGGAAGAGACACAGGCAGAGGGAGAAGCAGGCTCCATGCAGGAAGCCTGACATGGGACTTGATCCTGGATCTCCAGGATCAGGCCCTGGGCTGAAGGCAGCGCTAAATCGCTGAGCCACCTGGGCTGCCCTAGAATGGTATTTTCATAAGACTTTTTCCTTTGTATAAAATCTAGCTGGGCAAATAGTGGGTTTCCATTTTGTTCCAAGATTTGTAGATTAGCTTATTGAATTTTCACAATAATTCTGTGTTTAGGATTTATTATTCAAATCAAAGTACTTCCCTCCTTTCTTCCCTACTCAAACAAGAAGCTGAACAGACCAAAACCTAGAAAAATCAAGTCAAGTCAGCTTTCTTAGGAAAGAGAGATTTTACCCAAAGGTAGCTTTCAAGTTTGGGGGGAAAAGTGTGCTTTCTGGAGGCAGAACAATTATTTGATCTTTGCAGGTCCTATTTAGGCCCTCTTCTCCATTTGACTCCTCACACTTTTCACTTATAGGAAAGCTCCTTCACACTCTTGTCTTAGCTCAGCAGTCATGAAATCACTACACAGACCCAGGCCTAAGAGGTGACTGTTAGAACTTTAGGAGGCCTATATTCCCTCTGGTGGGCCAGACCCTTTGGAAAGGTGGCAGTGTGGTAGTAATACAGAAGTCATCGGGAGAGTGTTGTGTATACATGATGGGGGTGAACTGTTGTGGGGTGAGTGCTGGTGACTAGAGTGGGAAAAGTTGGAGTGATAGCAGAAGACGTTCCCCTTCTTCTATCAAACATGTAGTATAAACCTTGCTCCATAATAGATGCTTATAATAAATGAATCATCAATAAGTTTCTAAGTGCATGGATGATAAATGAGTGAATGAATGAACCTATTTTTATATTTCTATGTCACTTCCTGTCTTCCCAAAGTACATTTCTTTTTATTTTTCCTATTTGTTTTTGGAGGAAAGGCAGAAGTGTGGGTTTGAGTCTTGGTATCTGTCTTGGAGCGTATCAGAAATTGATCCCTTTAAAACTTGCTCCAACTGATCTCAATTTTCATGTTGTGTTTGAATGCCCATGATATATAATTCTGTGGGGGGAAAATCCCTCAACTTGAAACACACTGAGGCTGTCGTTGTTTTCTTTCTTTCTTTCTTTCTTTCTTTCTTTCTTTCTTTCTTTCTTTCTTTCTTTCTTTCTTTTCTTTCTTTCTTTCTTTCTTTCTTCTTTCTTTTTCTTCTTCTTCTTCTTCTTCTTCTTCTTCTTCTTCTTCTTCTTCTTCTTCTTCTTCTTCTTCTTTCTTCTTCTTCATCTTTACATAGTCAGAAAGTTAACATCCTAATCTCAAGAATTTTGGACCTACCGTATACCAGCTTGAGTAGTGATATGCATTCCAGTGGCGACATAGATGTGTGAAGCGCTATGAAAACATAGTATACTCTGTGAACTTCCTATAAGTATCTACCACAATATTTAAGTGAGGTTATTGTACTTAGGGTTAAAAATCCTTCTTGCAGACTTGTTTCTGCCAAGATAGAGTAACTGGGCTTGGATTTATTTCCCTTCCTGGAACATCTTTTAAAACTACAAGGAAAATATATGGAACAATTACTTTTAAGACAATGGACAATAAGGCATTGAAGGGCAGTGATTCCTGAGAAATGGGATGGGGGCAATATAATAACAACAATGCAAGCCCTAAGATTATCCCAGATTACTGGAGAAAAGGTTTAGACCAAAATGGAGGAAGGGGGAACCAAAACCAATCTGGTAGCCTCCCTAATTGATCAAACAGAACTAAGAGTCAAGAGTAGGTAAGGCAGCCTGAGTTCACAGGGCAATGTACCAAAGAAGAAACACATAAAGGGAAGTACAGAGATCTTTAGAGGCTATCTTCCAGTATTAAATTCAATAATGATCAGTGAATGCATGCATATGAAGAAACTAACCAGGGCCTGGGGAAAAAACATCTGAAAAGAGCAGTGAGAAGAGGACCTAGAGCTTAAACAATGTTCAATATAGCTTTTGTTCCAAAAACCAGTGTAAGAAAATATTGTGATTAATGGTGTATGAGTTAGAGTACTAAGAAGGTTCTTGCCTCAATAGTGATAAAAACTAGGTGCAGACAACACTATGTGGGAGCTAAAAACAAGCCAAAAAATAATCAGAATGTCTCCAGTTAATTTAACTGTGTCCCAGGGTAGTAGGAAGGGTGGAGAAAACTCAAGAATGCAAACATGTCCACTACTCAAAATGACAAAATTTGCAATGTTTGCCATCCAATAAAAAATTCTAGACTTGCAAAGAATCAGGAAATCACACCTCATAAAGAGAACAAAAACCAATCAATCAAAACTGACTTATAGTTTCTGGTTCCAGGACAAGATGGATTAGGCACAATTCTTCCTACTTCTTCCTTAAGAATAGCTAAAAATACCAGGCATTATAAATATGACAGATACTAAAAAGACTCAAAAGTGGAGAGAGGGAGACAGATTAGCTAAGTGGAGAGTTGCTTGGGTATTCTTTTGCTCAATATATTACAGGCTGTGTGCTGAGAAAACTGGTATCTGAGAAATGCCAAAGAGCACAAACAAAAATGCCTCCCTCCATTGGGATGATGCCTAAAAAGACAAGGCAGGTAGCTAGGACATCCATCCCCACCTGAGAGCACTAAGGGCCATCCCCCCACCATGACGTCAGTGTATACCAAATGAAAAGCAATAACAAGTTACTTTCTCCCAGCAAGTGTGGTATCAGCAGTGTTGCGCACGCTGCGGCAACATGATCAGGGTCCTGAGGATAAGGGGATGAGGAAAATAAAAGAACAGTAAAGAGATGGGAACAGGAGGGACACAGTGGATGATGTCCAAGCAGTGCCAGCTTTATTCAAGGTCTTACAACATTTTATAGCATGAGTAAAACAAAGCCAAGAAGGTGTTTATTTTTAGCAGGTTTGTGAAACTCTCCAAAGTTTCCCTTTCTCAGCATGTAAGACAGACTCACGGGTGCCAGAAGACCTTGGTAAATAGATAAGCTTGTTGCTCCAGATGTGCATACTTCAAAGGAATATTAGGTATGGTAAACAGACCAGCAAGGACAGACAGACCCTTATTTACATTTATGACCAAGTCAGAATAAGTTTTATTTATTGTGTTATGTGAGCGATCATGTACAAGCAAGCCCTGAGAACCACTGCTCAAGCCCTTTCTCAAGCGTCTACCAACTATTCACCCTTTAGGCTCTCGAGCCTTTTGAGTGAATGAGGGACGCAAGTCCGGGCCTGGTTTGGTTCAGTTCCTCTAGCTAGTTTGTGGCCGCCCACAAGCAGAGACCTAATGGGGAACCAGAACACTTAAATTTGTCCAGAAGTAATAAGAATCCTCTCTCTCCATCAAAGTTTAGAGTAGGCAAAGTAGAAAACCTAGAATTTCACCCTCACCTAAGCAGGACCCAGGTAATGCCCACGTTCCCCATTGGTATGGCATCAGAAGATGACTAAATCTATTTAAATAAAATCTAGGGTTCCATATAATATTATCCAAAGTCTGCAGGATTCAACTGAAATCACTTATAATCTCAAGAACCAGAAATATCTCAACTTGAGTGATAAAACAATCAACATATGCTAACACCAAGATGATACAGATGTCGAAATTGACAAAAATTTTATTTTTTATTTTTCATTTTTTTATTTTCTTATTTATTTGTTTATGTATTTATTTTTAATAATAAATTCATTTTTTATTGGTGTTCAATTTGCCAACATACAGAATAACTCCCAGTGTTCATCCTGTCAAGTGCCCCTGTCAGTGCCCGCCAACCAGTCACCCCCACCCCCCGCCCTCCTCCCCTTCCAACACCCCTAGTTCATTTCCCAGAGTTAGGAGTCTCCTATGTTCTGTCTCCCTTTTGATGTTTCCTACCCATTTCTTCTCCCTTGCCCTCTATTCCCTTTCACTATTATTTATATTCCCCAAATGAATGAGACCATATAATGTTTGTCCTTCTCCGATTGACTTATTTCACTCAGCATAATACCCTCCAGTTCCATCCACGTTGAAGCAAATGGTGGGTATTTGTCATTTCTAATGGCTGAGGAATATTCCATTGTATACATAAACCACATCTTCTTTATCCATTCATCTTTCGATGGACACTGAGGCTCCTTCCACAGTTTGGCTATTGTGGACATTGCTGCTATAAACATCGGGGTGCAGGTGTCCCAGCGTTTCATTGCATCTGTATGTTTGGGGTAAATCCCCAGTAGTGCAATTGCTGGGTCATAGGGAAGACCTATTTTTAACTCTTTGAGGTACCTCCACAGAGTTTTCAGAGTGGCTGCACCAGTTCACATTCCCACCAACAGTGTAGGAGGGTTCCCTTTTCTCTGCATCCTCTCCAACATTTGTGGTTTCCTGCCTTATTACTTTTCCCCATTCTCACTGGTGTGAGGTGGTATCTCATTGTGGTTTTGATTTGTATTTCCCTGATGGCAAGGGATGCGGAGCATTTTCTCATGTGCATGTTGGCCATGTCTATGTCTTCCTCTGTGAGATTTCTGTTCATGTCTTTTGCCCATTTCATGATTGGATTGTTTGTTTCTTTGCTGTTGAGTTTAATAAGTCATTTGCAAATATCTTCTCCTATTCTGTAGGTTGTCTTTTAGTTTTGTTGACTGTTTCCTTTGCTGTGCAAAAGCTTCTTATCTTGATGAAGTCCAATAGTTCATTTTTGCTTTTGTTTCTTTTGCCTTTGTGGATGTATCAAAATCAATGCCCAGAAGTCAGTGGCATTTCTATACACTAACAATGAGACTGAAGAAAGAGAGACTAAGGAGTCAATCCCATTTACAATTACACCCAAAAGCATAAGATACCTAGGAATAAACCTAACTAAAGAGGTAAAGGATCTATACCCTAAAAAGTATAGAACACTTCTGAAAGAAATTGAAGAAGACACAAAGAGATGGAAAAATATTCCATGCTCATGGGTTGCAAGAATTAATATTGTGAAAATGTCAATGTTATCCAGGGCAATTTACACGTTTAAGGCAGTCCCAATCCAAATACCATGGACTTTCTTCAGAGAGTTAGAACAAATTATTTTAAGATTTGTGTGGAATCAGAAAAGACCCTGAATAGTCAGGGGAATTTTTAAAAAGAAAACCATAGCTGGGGGCATCACAATGCCAGATTTCAGGTTGTACTACAAAGCTGTGGTCATCAAGACAGTGTGGTACTGGCACAAAAACAGACACATAGATCAATGGAACAGAATAGAGAACCAAGAAGTGGACCCTCAACTTTATAGTCAACTAATATTCGATAAAGGAGGAAAAACTATCCACTGGAAGAAAGACAGTCTCTTCTATAAATGGTGCTGGGAAAATGACATCCACATGCAGAAGAATGAAACTAAACCACTCTCTTTCACCATACACAAAGATAAACTCAAAATGGATAAAAGATCTTAATGTGAGACAAGAATCCATCAAAATCCTAGAGGAGAACACAGGCAACACCCTTTTTGAACTTGGCCATAGTAACCTCTTGCAAGATACATCCACAAAGGCAAAAGAAACAGAATTGACAAAAATTTTAAAGTAGTCATCGTAAAAATGCTTTAGCAAACAATTATGAACATGTTGATAACAAATAAAATAGAAGTCTCAGAAAAGAAAAAAGAGAAGATATAAAGCATTACAAAATGGAAATTTTAGAATTTAAAAACAAGCAGTCATAACAAAAAGGCTTAAGTGAGTTCAACAGGAGAACGAAGATGACCCAGAAAGAATCAGGGAATTTGAAGAGAGAAAAGTAGAAATTATAACCTGAACAAAAGAAGGAGAATAGTGTGACAAGTTAAGAGAAGTTCAAATACCTGTGAGATTATAACAAAAGACCTAATTCTTCATCATTAGTTCCATAGAAGGAGGAAGGAGAGGGAAAGAGTGTGGAGCTAGAAATAAACACAAAAACATAATTATTGCAATATTTCCAAATTTGCAAAAAAAATTGACCTAGTTATTCAAAAAGATAAGTAAAACTGAAATAGTTCAAACCCAAAGAAATTCACATTAAGAAACATCTAATCAAATATGTGAAAACTAAGCACATACATACACAGCATTTGCAGAGCAAGAGAGAAAACGTTGAATAGCGCTAGGTTTTTCATCAGAGAATCATGGAGGCCAAAGGAGGTAACACATATTTTTTCTCAAGTGCTGAAAGGAAGGAAAAAAAAACCTGTCAATCCAGAATACTTTTGAATTTCTGAAATCGCATTCAAGAATAAAGATTAAATCAATAAATTTGAAAACAGAAAAACATAAAATTAATCAATTATACAAAAGAATGAATAAAATTGAAAAATCTGTAACAAGACCATGTGTGTATGTGAAAGAAAGCATGAGGAGAAAGGAAAAAAAGGGAGCAAGAGGAAAAGAGAACACACATATTACTAAATTACCAATATCAAAAATGAGTCTTAAAATATGAATGTCACTAGGTTTGATGGAATCACTGTTTCCTAAGTCAATTCTCCTTTTATGTAATTATTTTCTCTCTTTGTTCAGCTTGACTACTTTTCATTACTCTATCTTCTAGGTCACTAATTCATTCCTCTGCCTCTTCCATCCAGCATGTTTCTCAGTTCGTTTATTGAGCCCATATGTCTGCTATCTTATTCTTTATATCTGTATTAATTGTCTCACTCGTGTCTTCCACTCTTTTCTCAAGTCAAGTGAATATTCTTATGATCATTGCTTTAAATTCTCTGTCAGGCATGTTATATACATCTGTTTTGCTTAGATCTCTGGCTATGGCCTTGTCCTGTTCTTGTATTTAGCTTACATTTCTCTGTCTCCTCATTGTGTCTGCCTCTCTGGGTCTGTTTCTGTGTTGTAAGAAAGTCAGGTGTGACTTCCGCTCTTGAAAGTAGTTTGTTGGATAGCCTGGGTGGCTCAGAAGTTCAGTGCCACCTTCAGTCCAGGGCCTGGTCCTGGAGATATGCGATCGAGTCCCTCATTGGGCTCCCTGCATGGAGCCTGATTCTCCCTCTGCCTGTGTCTCTGCCTCTCTCTCTCTCTCTCTCTCTCTCTCTCACACACACACACACAGACACACACACACTCTGTCTTTCATAAATAAGTAAATAAAATATTAAAAAAGAAAGTAATTTGTTTATGAAGAAAAGGTCCTAGATTGCCATGCAGTGCACTGCCTCTGTTCACGAGAAGATGGCACTTCAGCAGAGTATTCTCTGTGTGTTGCTCATGCCCTGAAATTGTGTCTTCCTTTATGGGCAGTCATCTGCACTAATTCTCTGCCTGTTGTGGGCAGTGCTTGGTCTCTGATGTGTTAGTGGGTGGGACTCAATCAGGTCAGCTCTGAGGGGCGAAACCTGCCTGGAAACATGGGAACAGGGTGGTGGAGTTAGCAAAATGTTCACTGGGCCCCTAGTCTTATGCTGGATTGCCTGAAGTGCTGCCGTGACTGGATGCTGCACACCAGAGTGACAAGGGCACATGGATGGGCATAGTGCTTGAGGGGAGATATGATTATGTGAGGGCAACACAGGAAATTCATCAGTTCTGTACCTTGACTGTTATTGTGCTTATAGGAATCTTCAAATATGACAAAATAGCATCGCATCAATGCCAAGCTTTAGGCCCTGATATTAAGTTATGATTATGTAAATTTCATAGCATATATAATTTATGAATGTTATTGGAGTCACATAAGAAGAGGGAAAATTGAGAGGAAAGATTATAGAACTTCTCTGCTATATATGTCACTTTCCGTGAATCTAAAATGATTTTAAAATAAAGTTTCAAAATGGCAGATAAAAAAACTGACAGGAATAACAATCATAAGAATTAAGTAAAAAAAAGAATTAAGTAAAAAGAACATGAAATCAATTGTGATAACTATAACATATATTTTTAAAAACTAGAGAATCTGGGAGGCGGGGCAAGAGGGCGGGAGAGTAGGGTCCCCAAGTCACCTGTCCCCACCAACTTACCTAGATAACCTTCAAATCATCCTGAGAATCTACGAATTCGGCCTGAGATTTAAGGAGAGACCAGCTGGAATGCTACAGTGAGAAGAGTTCGCGCTTCTATCAAGGTAGGAAGACGGGGAGAAAGAAATAGAGACACAAAAGGCCTCCAAGGGGAGGGGCCCAGGCGGAGCCGGGCTGAGGCCGGGGCGAGTGTCCCCAGGACAGGAGAGCCCCTTCCGGGAGAAGCAGGAGCTGCACCGACCTTCCCGGGCGGAAAGGGGCTCGCAGGGAGGTGGAGCAGGACCCAGGAGGGCGGGGATGCCCTCGGGCTCCCGGGGACACTAACAGACACCTGCGCCCCGGGAGAGTGCGCCGAGCTCCCTAAGGGCTGCAGCGCGCACGGGGGACCCGGAGCAGCTCGGGGGGGCTCGGGGGCGGCTCCGCGGAGGGGGCTGCGGGGCGGGAGCAGCTCGGGGGGCTCGGGGGCGGCTCCGCGGAGTGGGCTGAGGGGGGGGGAGCAGCTCGGGGGGCTCGGGGGCGGCTCCGGGGAGGGGGCGGCGGGGCGGGAGCAGCTCGGGGGGAGGCTCGGGCGCGGCTCCGCGGAGGGGGCTGCGGGGCGGGAGCAGCTCGGGGGGCTCGGGGGCGGCTCCGCGGAGGGGGCTGCGGGGCGGGAGCAGCTCGGGGGGCTCCGGGGCGGCTCCGGGGAGGGGGCGGGGGGCGGGAGCAGCTCGGGGGGAGGCTCAGGGGCGGCTCCCGGGAGGGGGCGGCGGGGCGGGAGCAGCTCGGGTGGAGGCTCGGGGGCGGCTCCGCGGAGGGGGCTGCGGGGCGGGAGCAGCTCGGGGGGGGTCTCGGGGGCGGCTCCGCGGAGGGGGCTGCGGGGCGGGAGCAGCTCGGGGGGAGGCTCAGGGGCGGCTCCCGGGAGGGGGCGGCGGGGCGGGAGCAGCTCGGGTGGAGGCTCGGGGGCGGCTCCGCGGAGGGGGCTGCGGGGCGGGAGCAGCTCGGGGGGGCTCGGGGGCGGCTCCGCGGAGGGGGCTGCGGGGCGGGAGCAGCTCGGGGGGGGTCTCGGGGGCGGCTCCGTGGAGGGGGCTGCGGGGAGGGAGCAGCTCGGGAGGGGCTCGGGGGCGGCTCCGCGGAGGGGGCTGCGGGGCGGGAGCGAATCCAACAGCGCAGGCCTCGGAGCACAGGGCGCCAGGACACAGCCCAGGATCCGGCCTCCCCCTGGACAGGCAGAGGCCGGGAGGGCCCAGGACAGCGAGGACGCTCCTGCCTCGAGCTGAGCAGATCAGCGGCCCCGCCCCGGAGCCTCCAGGTCCTGCAGCAACCACTGCGGTTGTTCCTCCTGGGGCCTCACGGTGTAAACAACCCCCCTGAGCCCTGCACCAGGCAGGGGGCAGAGCAGCTCCCCAAGTACTAACACATGAAAATCAGCACAGAAGGCCCCTCCCCCAGAAGACCAGCTGGACAGACAGGGGAAAAACAAATTATTGACCAAGCAGCACTGGAAACTTCCAGGGGAAGAAGAGGGATTTACAGAATACAGAATCAGAGGATACTCCCCTTTGTTTTTTGTTTTTTGATTTCTGTTCGCTCCCCCGTTTTTCTTTTTTTCTTTTCTTCTCTTTTTTATTCTCTCTCTTTTTTCTTTTTTTCTTTTTCTTTTCTTCTTTCTCTTCTCTCTTTTTCTCCTTTTCCCAATACAGCTTCTTTTTGGCCACTCAGCAATGAGCAAGATGACTAGAAGGAAAACCTCACCTCAAAAGAAAGAATCACAAACAGTCCTCTCTCCCAGAGAATTACAAAATTTGGATTACAATTCAATGTCAGAAAGCCAATTCAGAAGCACTATTCTAAAGCTACTAGTGGCTCTAGAAAAAAACAAAAAGGACTCAAGAAACTTCAGGACTGCAGAATTTAGATCTAATCAAGCAGAAATTAAGAATCAATTAAATGAGATGCAATCCAAACTAAAGGTCCTAACGACGAGGGTTAACGAGGTGGAAGAACCAGTGAGTGACATAGAAGACAAGTTGATGGCAAAGAGGGAAACTGAGGGAAAAAGAGACAAACAAAAGATCATGAGAATACGTTAAGGGAAATAATTGACAGTCTGAGGAAGAATAATCTCCATTTTTTTAAATTTATTTTTTATTGGTGTTCAATTTACTAACATACAGAATAACCCCCAGTGCCCGTCACCCATTCACCCCCACCCCCCGCCCTTCTCCCCTTCCACCACCCCTAGTTCGTTTCCCAGAGTTAGCAGTCTTTACGTTCTGTCTCCCTTTCTGATATTTCCCACACATTTCTTCTCCCTTCCCTTATATTCCCTTTCACTATTATTTATATTCCTCAAATGAACTTCATCAAGATAAGAAGCTTTTGCACAGCAAAGGATACAGTCAACAAAACTCAAAGAAAACCTACAGAATGGGAGAAGATATTTGCAAATGACGTATCAGATAAAGGGCTAGTTTCCAAGATCTATAAAGAACTTATTAAACTCAACAGCAAAGAAACAAACAATCCAATCATGAAATGGGCAAAAGACATGAACAGAAATCTCACAGAGGAAGACATAGACATGGCCAACATGCATATGAGAATAATCTCCATTTAACGGAGGTTCCCGATGGTGCCAAAAGGGCCAGAGGGCCAAAATATGTATTTGAACGAATCCTAGCTGAAAACTTTCCTAATCTGGGAAGGAAAACAGGCATTCAGATCCAGGAAATAGAGAGATCCCTCCCTAAAATCAATAAAAACCATTCAACACCTCCGCATTTAATAGTGAAGCTTGCAAATTCCAAAGATAAAGAGAAGATCCTTAAAGCAGCAAGAGACAAGAGATCCCTAATTTATATGGAGAGAAATATCAGATTAACAGCAGAACTCTCTACAAAGACATGGCAGGCCAGAAAGAGCTGGCAGGATATACTCAGGGTCCTAAATAAGAAGAACATGCAGCCAAGAATACTTTATCCAGCAAGGCTCTCATTCAGAATAGAAGGAGAGATAAAGAGCTTCCAAGACAGGCAGGAACTGAAAGAATATGTGACCACCAAGCCAGCTCTACAAGAAATTTTAAGGGGGACTCTTAATATTCCTCTTTAAGAAGAAGTCCAATGGAACAATCCACAAAAACAGGGACTGAATAGGTATTATGATGACACTAAACTCATATCTTTCAGTAGTAACTCTGAACGTGAATGGGCTTAATGACCCCATCAAAAGGCTCAGGGTTTCAGTCTGGATTAAAAAACAGGACCCATTTATTTGCTGTCTACAAGAGACTGATTTAAGACAGAAGGACACCTACAGCCTGAAAATAAAAGGTTGGAGAACCATTTATCATTCATATGGTCCCCAAAACAAAGCAGGGGTAGCCATCATTATATCAGATAAACTAAAATTTTTCCTGAAAACTGTAGTGAGAGATGAAGAGGGACACTAATCATACTTAAAGGATCTACCCAAGAAGAGGAGTTTTTAAAAATCATCTACATATATGCCCTGAACGTGGGAGCTGCAAAATATATCAATCAATTAATAAAAAAAGTTACGGCATACTTAGATAATAATACACTTATACTTGGTGACTTCAGTCTAGCACTTTTACTCTCCATAGGTCTTTTAAACACAACACCTCCAAAGAAACGAGAACTTTAAATGATACACTGGACCAGATGGATTTCACAGATATCTACAGAACTTTACGTCCAAACTCAACTGAATACACATTCTTCTCAAGTGCACATGGAACTTTCTCCAGAATAGACCACATACTGGGTCACAAATCAGGTCTGAACAGAAACCAAAAGATTGGGATCATCCCCTGCATATTCTCAGACCATAATGCCTTGAAATTAGAACTAAATCACAACAAGAAGTTTGGAAGGACTTCAAACACATGGAGGTTAATAACCATCCTGCTTAAAGATGAAAGGGTCAACCAGGAAATTAAGGAAGAATGAAAAATATTCTTGGAAACTAATGAGAATGAAGATACAACCGTTCAAAATCTTTGGGATACAGCAAAAGCAGTCCTGAGGGGGAAATCCATTGCAATACAAGCAGCCATCCAAAAACTGGAAAGAACTCAAATACAAAAGCTAACCTTACACCTAAAGGAGCTAGAGAAAAAACAGCAAATAGATCCTACACAAAGCAAAAGAAGAGAGTTAATAAAGATTTGAGCAGAACTCAATGAAATCGAGACCAGAAGAACTGTGGAACAGATCAAGAAAACCATGAGTTGGTTCCTTGAAAGAATTAATAAGATAGAAAAACCATTAGCCAGCCTTATTAAAAAGAAGAGAGAGATGACTCAAATTAATAAAATCATGAATGAGAAAGGAGAGATCACTACCAACACCAAGGAAATACAAACGATTTTAAAAACATATTATGAACAGCTATACACCCATAAATTAGGCAATCTAGAAGAAATGGACGCATTTCTGGAAAACCACAAACTCCCAAAACTGGAACTGAAAGAAACAGAAAACCTGAACAGGCCAATAACCAGGGAGGAAATTGAACCAGTCATCAAAAACCTCCCAAGACACAAGAGTCCAGGGCCAGATGGCTTCCCAGGGGAATTCTATCAAACGTTTAAAAAGAAACCATACCTATTCACCTAAAGCTTTTTGGAAAGATAGAACGAGAAGGAGTACTTCCAAATTCATTCTATGAGGCCAGCATCACCTTAATTTAAAAACCAGACAAAGACCCCACCAAAAAGGAGAATTATAGACCAATATTCCTGATGAACATGGATGCAAAACTTCTCAACAAGATACTTGCCAATAGGATCCAAGAATACATTAATTGTAAATGGGATTGACTCTTTAATTTCTCTTTCTTCAGTCTCATTGTTAGTGTATAGAAATGCCACTGACTTCTGGGCATTGATTTTGTATCCTGCCACGCTACCGAATTGCTGTATGAGTTCTAGCAATCTTGGGGTGGAGACTTTTGGGTTTTCTATGTAGAGTATCATGTCATCGGCGAAGAGGGAGAGTTTGACTTCTTCTTTGCCAATTTGAATGCCTTTAATGTCTTTTTGTTGTCTGATTGCTGAGGCTAGGACTTCCAGTACTATGTTGAACAGCAGTGGTGAGAGTGGACATCCCTGTCTTGTTCCTGATCTTAGGGGAAAGGCTCCCAGTGCTTCCCCATTGAGAATGATATTTGCTGTGGGCTTTTCATAGATGGCTTTTAAGATGTCGAGGAATGTTCCCTCTATCCCTACACTCTGAAGAGTTTTGATCAGGAATGGATGCTGTATTTTGTCAAATGCTTTCTCTGCATCCAATGAGAGGATCATATGGTTCTTGGTTTTTCTCTTGCTGATATGATGAATCACATTGATTGTTTTACGGGTGTTGAACCAGCCTTGTGTCCCAGGGATAAATCCTACTTGGTCATGGTGAATAATTTTTTTAATGTACTGTTGGATCCTATTGGCCAGTATCTTGTTGAGAATTTTTGCATCCATGTTCATCAGGGATATTGGTCTGTAATTCTCCTTTTTGGTGGGGTCTTTGTCTGGTTTTGGAATTAAGGTGTTGCTTCAATGTGGATGGAACTGGAGGGTATTATGCTGAGTGAAGTAAGTCAGTCGGAGAAAGACAAACATTATATGTTCTCATTCATTTGGGGAATATAAATAATAGTGAAAGGGAATATAAGGGAAGGGGGAAGAAATGTGTGGGAAATATCAGAAAGGGAGACAGAACGCAAAGACTGCTAACTCTGGGAAACGAACTAGGGGTGGTAGAAGGGGAGGAGGGCGGGGGGTGGGGGTGAATGGGTGACGGGCACTGGGGGTTATTCTGTATGTTAGTAAATTGAACACCAATAAAAAATAAATTAAAAAAAAAAGAAGATTATTCACCATGACAAGGTAGGATTTATCCCTGGGATGCAAGGCTTGTTCAACACCCGTAAAACAATCAATGTGATTCACCATATCAAGAGAAAAACCAAGAACCATATGATCCTCTCAATAGATGCAGAGAAAGCATTTGACAAAATACAGCATCCATTCCTGATCAAAACTCTTCAGAGTGTAGGGATAGAGGCAACATTCCTCAACATCTTAAAAAACATCTATGAAAAGCCCACAGCAAATATCATTCTCAATGGGGAAACAATGGGAGCCATTCCCCTAATATCAGGAATAAGACAGGGATGTCCAATCTCACCACTGCTATTCAACGTAGTACTAGAAGTCCTAGCCTCAGCAATCAGACAACAAAAAGAAATAAAAGGCATTCAAATTGGCAAAGAAGAATTCCATCTCTCCCTTTTTGCCAATGACATGATATTCTACATAGAAAACCCAAAAAACTCCACCCCAAGATTGCTAGAACTCATACAGCAATTTGGCAGTGTGGCAGGATACAAAATCAATGCCCAGAAGTCAGTGGCATTTCTATACACTAACAATGAGACTGAAGAAAGAGAAATTAAGGTGTCAATCCCATTTACAAGTGCACCCAAAAGCATAAGATACCTAGGAAAAAAGCTAACCAAAGAGGTAAAGGATCTATACCCTAAAAACTATAGAACACTTCTGAAAGAAATTGAGGAAGACACAAAGAGATGGAAAAATATTCCATGATCATGGATTGGTAGAATGAATATTGTGAAAATGTTACCTTTACCCAGGGCAATTTACACATTTAATGCAATCCCAATCAAAATACCATGGACTTTCTTCAGAGAAATGGAACAAATTATTTTAAGATTTCTGTGGAATCAGAAGAGACCCCAAATAGTCAGGGGAATACTAAAAAAGGAAACAATACCTGGGGGCATCACAATGCCAGGTTTCAGGTTGTACTACAAAGCTGTGGTCATCAAGACAGTGTGGTACTGGCACAAAAACAGACACATAGATCAGTGGAACAGAATCCAGAATCCAGAAATGGACCCTCAACTTTATGGTCAACTAATATTCAACAAAGGAGGAAACACTATCCACTGTATAAAACACAGTCTCTTCAATAAATGGTGCTGGGAAAATTGGACATCCACATGCAGAAGAATGAAACTAGACCACTCTCTTGCACCAGACACAAAGATAAACTCAAAATGGATGAAAGATCTAAATGTGAGACAAGATTCCATCAAAATCCTAGAGGAGAACTCAGGCAACACCCTTTTTGAACTCGGCCACAGTAACTTCTTGCAAGATACGTCCACGAAGGCAAAAGAAACAAAAGCAAAAATGAACTATTGGGACTTCATCAAGGTAAGAAGCTTTTGCGCAGCAAAGGATACAGTCAACAAAACTAAAAGACAACCTACAGAGTGGGAGAAGATATTTGCAAATGATGTATCAGATAAAGGGCTAGTTTCCAAGATCTATAAAGAACTTATTAAACTCAACAGCAAAGAAACAAACAATCCAATCATGAAATGGACAAAAGACATGAAGAGATATCTCACAGAGGAAGACATAGACATGGCCAACACGCACATGATAAAATGCTCTGCATCACTTGCCATCAGGGAAATACAAATCAAAACCACAATGAGATACCACCTCACACCAGTGAGAATGGGGAAAATTAACACGGCAGGAAACCACAAATGTTGGAGAGGATGTGGAGAAAGGGGATCTCTCATGCACTGTTGGTGGGAATGTGAACTGGTGCAGCCACTCTGGAAAACTCTGTGGAGGTTCCTCAAAGAGTTAAAAACAGATCTGCCCTATGACCCAGCAATTGCACTGCTGGGGATTTACCCCAAAGATACAGATGCAATGAAACGTCCGGACACCTGCACCCCGATGTTTCTAGCAGCAATGTCCACGATAGCCAAACTGTGGAAGGAGCCTCGGTGTCCATCGAAAGATGAATGGATAAAGAAGATGTGGTCTATGTATACAATGGAATATTCCTCAGCCATTTAAACGACAAATACCCACCATTTGCTTCAACGTGGATGGAACTGGAGGGTATTATGCTGAGTGAAATAATCCATCAGAGCATGACAAACATTACATTGTCTCATTCATTTGGGGAATATAAAAAATAGTGAAAGGGAATAAAGAGGAAAGGAGAGAAAAATAAGTGGAAAATATCAGAAAGGGATACAGAACATTAAAGACTTCTAACTGGGAAATGAACTAGGGTTGGTGGAATGGGTGGTGGGCGGGGGAATGGGGGTGAGTGGGTGACAGGCACTGAGGGGGGCACTTGACGGGATGAGCTCGAGTGTTATTCTGTATGTTGGGAAATAGAACACCAATAAAAAATAAATTTATTATTAAAAAAATAAATTAGAAAACCAAACCAAACAAAACTAAAATATATATATAACTTTAATTGTGCATACAGATTGTTTATACCCCCCACCTTAGTTTTACCAAGTAGAAGTATCTGAGATTTCTTAGACTCATCCATCATTCTTGCTTCCAAATGCATGTCCTAAGTATTTCGAATCTAAAGGACCTTTGAATTCTTATCGTTTCTACCCTCCATTACAACTGCCCTAGTTGGGCCTCCTCATCTCTCAGGTAGGCTAAGGTAAAAGTCAGATTACAGTTCTCCTGACCTTGCATGCTCGATTCTGCCTATGAGCATCACATAATCTCCTGCCCAGGCTTAAATATGCAATTGGTCCTGTGGTCTTCATGCTAAAAATTCCCAGCTCCACTCTTGGGTATAGAGTCTAGTATAAGGCCCTCTCTCCTGCTCTCTGAATCTGGGCAGCAGTGGGAAATGGTGGGCAGAGTGCTGAAAGCTGCAGAATACATAGCTCCAGGGATTGAAGTGAGCAGGCAGTACTCTAGGGAGTGCACACCCAGCCTGCCTCCAGTCTGCTTCTATGAAAACAGCAAAACATGAGAAAGGAAAATGCCTTTTGGTAATTTCCAAATCAAAGTTTAATTCATTTATACCCATTCACCTTTAGAAATAAAGAGCATAAAGCATCATTTGCTAATGCTCTGATATTTCTGGCACATTTAAAATGTAAAAATGAATGCCTTTATTGATTTTTCTTCATCACAAAATAAGCCATATAACACAAATAAATCAACCTTTCCAGGTGGAGCCCATTTTTAGTGGGAAAACATACTGGCTGACAGAACAAATCAATTATAGGTCCCTACTGGGCTCCAAGTTATTTCTGAACTTAGTAGAACTTATGGGCTGAAGGTTCTGATGCCGTGAGAGCCCTTCTTCAATTGTGATTCCATCTTTTGAGCTCTGTTTAAACTATAGTTCAGTTGTGGATAACAGCCCCTCCAGATACTGCAGCCTTGGAAGCTGACACTCTCAGGGAGTTCTCTGGAGAGGTGGACTTGTGTTCTGGATCAGAGCATGAAGTGAAATGTAAGAGACGATGTTATACAGTTCTTACCATAGAGATCCTTGGACAGCTGGGGCAATTGGTAGACATGACTATCCTGGGCCTAGATCTGATTAATTCCTCTTTTTTAATGCCTACATCCTCTACTCTTGACTAATTAAACAATTATCCATCCTGTATCAGACAGACTTCCATCTGAGAAGCAAAAAATACCACATGTGATATAAAATTTGGAATTTGTTATAAGGACTCGAGCAGGCTACTGCCTCAGTTAGTGAGCCTGAGGCTACCTGTCTATGGGTCAGACAGGCAGAGCAGTGGTAGAAAAACAAGAAACTGGATATAGACAAAGTCAAGGGTTAAGGAAAACTAATTCAGGAAGAACACATTGGAACACACGTCTGCCTCTACCACCTCCAATCTTAATGCTGTAGATTATCTGCAAAAGAACTTGGCTCCCTTTGCCATGGAATTGCCTCTTACCTGGACCATACCTTGGAGAAACTGAAGGAAGAGAGCCTCTAGGAACCAGATATATCATGTGGTCTCATGTGGGTCTCAGTGCTATCCCATGCCAACCAGGTGAGCCAAAGGATCAGTGACAGCATGCATACATTGCATACCCAGTCTCTATCTATAGAGCATAGAAGTGGGGGGTTCACTTCCAGCTTAGTTAAGTTGAGACAAATCACTCCCACCTCACATAACTCAGGTTATCAGGTTGTCCTTGTGCCTTTTCACCTCCATGCCTTTGTTTATGGCTGGAATGATCAGAAATAGTCATTAAAGTGATAGGAATTGATAAAAAGTTCTCCTTAACCATCTCCATATTGTCTGGTTTGAAATCTACCCCTAATTGATCACATATCCCCTTTCATAAATAATTTTCTCATGAGCACTGACCCTGCTATTTCCCTGCTATCCATAGTCCACCCATTAGGAAATCTAGAGGTGCTCAGGGTATAAAGATAGATATTTGTGAGTCTAGGTACACAACAGTAAAAGAAAATCACTCTGAGTTCTGAAACTCTTGCAACCAGAGACAAGGTAACCAGAGATTTTCAAAGGAAAAAAAAAGAGAAGGTGTGTTGCTAGTGCCCAGTGGTCAGGGTTACCTCAAGACCTAAGCTACTTCTGCCAAAGGCACTGCCCATGTAAGGTAGATAGAAGACACAGCCTCTTGTCTTCCTTTCCCTGGCTGTTTGTTCACTAGGGGCTGCCTACTCTAATAGACAGGAATCTGAAGAAAAGTAAACAAACAAACAAAAAAAAGATCTGAGGGCAAACAGGTACTGCCTGGCTTCTAATAGCATTCTACTCTGTGCTAAATGCAGCACTAACTGTATCCAGGAAGAGATGTCATGGCTTCTGCTCTCAAGAACCTTGAAAGTGTGAACACTAGTTTTTGAAGATAGGAGGCAAAGGAAAGGAAACATAGGGAGGTGTCTGTCTCAGTCTGGAAGAAGGCAGGGGCAGGGGTATCCCTAATCCCAGACTTCTTTATCAACTTGAGAAAACTGAACATCCCCCTATATCAGGAAATCTGACCTATGAATGCACCAAATAATACTTTATTGAGCAGTTAGTATGTGTCAAGTATCGTGTTCCTTATAATCATCCACCTGAGGCAAGTTATAATAATAGCTTGATTATTACGATGTTGGAAGTCCCCAAGAACATCATCAGGCCCCATAATTTTCTTAAATTTACAGAATTGAAGGATACCTGGGTGGCTCAGCGATTGAGCATCTGCCTTCAGCTCAGGGTGTGATCCTGGAGTCCAGGGATCGAGTCCCCCATCAGCCCCCACAGGGCTCCCTGTGAGGAGCTTGCTTTTCCCTCTGTCTGTATCTCTGCCTTTCTCTCTCTGTGTCTCTCATAAATAAATAAGTAAAATCTTTTAAAAATTACAAAACTGAGAAAACCATTATACCCATAATTTTTATTATTATTTTTTTTTACAGTGAAAGGAAACAGGTTAAAAATCCACAAAGAGGACATATACACGGGAAAAATCCAGGAGAAACCAAACACAAGGTTCTAGGCTTTCTCTCTCACTGGAGTCACACAAGGACATACTTAGTTACCCCAGCAATGATATGTGGGTGAGTTTTCCTGGTATTCCCAAAAAAGGAACCCCCCCCCCCCCCGGAGCCTTGGTGTTGAAGCTCCTGTTGGAGGTTAATTATATAGACATGTAGTGCTCCTAAGACTAACCTTGCTGACCTTAGCAATCTTCAGCTCCAGCAGAAGTAAATATATAGCATGGCCCAGGGCTTCAAGGATACAAAACACTCTTATCAGACAGCATATTCCAAGGGCTTAGAGGTTATCTCCCAGGAATGTCAAGCTAATCAAAGGACAATCCTGAATAGACCTTTTTTGGGATGTGCAGGGTTGGAACAATCATGCCTGTTGACCTAAGTCATTGGTGGATAATCAGGAATTCCCATTTTGGTTCAGTTCTCACCTGAGCTCTAATTATTGCTACATTCCCCTATGCTGGTCCACTCCTGATGGACTTGAGATTTGTATTTAGCTCCCCTCACTATAATCACAGAATTATGAGTCTCAAATCCAATGTATGATAACATCGTATTTAGGGACACTGCCTTGGACTGGAATCCATTTATTTACTCATTTGGTCATTATTGACTAAACACATAGGATGTACCAAGAATTATAAGCACCCTGGTTACAACAGTAAATTTAATAAACCCCTAGCAGAGAGCATGGTCTGGTGGAGCAGCACATGTGAATAAGGAAATATAATATAACTGATAGTGTACTGAGTTAAGTGCTATCATCACAATATTCATGTCTACTCAGAACCTAAGAATGTGATCTTATTTAGAAATAGAGTCTTTAGGGCCCACACTGATTTAGTGTGGGCTCTAATCTAATAACTGGCATCCTTATAAGAAAAAGGAAGTTTGAACACAGAAATGGACACAGAAGGAAGACAATGAAGACACAGTGAACTCCATGTGATAATGAAGGCAGATCGGAGTGATGTATCTATAGGTCATGGAATGCCATCAACCATCAGAACTTGAAAGAGACAAGAAAGAATCCTCTCCTCCCTAGAGGCTGCAGAAAGAGAATGGTCCAACCAACACCTTGATTTTGGACCTCTAGCCTCCAGAAATGTGAGAATAAATTTCTGTTGTTCCAAGTCACCAAGTTTGTAGTATTTTGTTACAGGAAACCTTGATAATGAAAACAGATAGCATAGAGTTAAAAGAAAGGGCATTTGAATCCACAGGAGAAATTCTGAAGATTCAAATCAGAAGACCAGAGATAAATTCCAGAGGGAGTGACAACTTCTAGAAGGAAGTTTACTGCTGTGGAGGTTGTATGGAAAAGTATACATGGAGAGAGTTCCAGGCACAGGAAAGAGTATGTGTTCAGGGCATAAAGGCGAGAGAAAGGGTGACTCACTAGAGGAACAGAAAGAAAATAAAGAGAATTATATCCTAAATTGTGAAACAAATAAGTGCATGGCAAGATTGGGAAGATTAGAACCTTACATGGGCAGTAGTTGATCTGTGCACACTATCCCATGTAAGCAGAAATTTCAAAATCAGGAATAAATCTCACACGTTTGCTGTCACTATTTATCTATGATTCACATTTTACCCCCACATCAGTGGAGAGTTGGCTAGTGAGGAAGGGCTTGGGAAGTCAATATAATTATCAGAAAATGCAATGACTTTCATACCTTTCTACAATGTTGGTACTCTATTGAAACCTAATTCCACTATGACCATATTGATTGCCATTCCAGTAGACAGCATTGTAGTGTTTCCAGGCTGGCACCAAAACCCTTTAAAATGTGAAAACTGTTAGTAACAGGTGGAAGAGCTTACCTTTTACCAAATGAACAATGTCAAACTGTATCAAAAAAAGAAATCTGCAGTGCTGCTCATGAACTCATCTCTCACTTTCCATTTCCTTTCCCATGTTGTCAATTTAGACTTGGGTTAGAATTTATGATTTGCTAATTCTATCATGATATTACTTTTGAACATTATTTTATTTTATTTTATTTTTTTAATAAAATAATTTTTTATTGGTGTTCAATTTACCAACATACAGAATAACAACCAGTGCTCATCCCCTCAAGTGCCCCCAGAGTGCCCGTCACCCACTCCCCCCACCCCCCGTCCTCCTCCACCCCTAGTTCGTTTCCCAGAGTTAGGAGTCTCTATGTTCTGTCTCCCTTTCTGATATTTCCCACACATTTCTTCTCCCTTCCCTTATATTCCCTTTCACTATTTTTTATATTCCCCAAATAAATGAGAACATACACTGTTTGTCCTTCTCCGATTGACTTACTTCACTCAGCATAATACCTTCCAGTTCCAACCACGTAGAAGTAAATGGTGGGTATTTGTCGTTTCTAATGGCTGAGTAATATTCCATTGTATAGATAAACCACATCTTCTTTATCCATTCATCTTTCGATGGACACCGAGGCTCTTTCCACAGTTTGGCTATTGTGGACATTCCTGCTATAAACATCGGGGTGCAGGTGTCCTGGCGTTTCATTACATCTGAATCTTTGGGGTAAATCCCCAACAGTGCAAT
Organism: Canis lupus dingo; assembly: GCF_003254725.2. Classification (NCBI taxonomy): domain Eukaryota; kingdom Metazoa; phylum Chordata; class Mammalia; order Carnivora; family Canidae; genus Canis; species Canis lupus. The sequence continues at coordinate 22,285,364 of NC_064261.1, read as the reverse complement.
TGCTGGGTCATAGGGCAGGTCTATTTTTAACTCTTTGAGGAACCTCCACACAGTTTTCCAGAGTGGCTGCACCAGTTCACATTCCCACCAACAGTGCAGGAGGGTTCCCTTTTCTCCGCATCCTCTCCAACATTTGTGGTTTCCTGCCTTGTTAATTTTCCCCATTCTCACTGGTGTGAGGTGGTATCTCATTGTGGTTTTGATTTGTATTTCCCTGATGGCAAGTGATGCAGAGCATTTTCTCATGTGCATGTTGGCCATGTCTATGTCTTCCTCTGTGAGATTTCTGTTCGTGTCTTTTGCCCATTTCATGATTGGATTGTTTGTTTCTTTGGTGTTGAGTTTAATAAGCTCTTTATAGATCTTGGAAACTAGCCCTTTATCTGATACATCATTTGCAAATATCTTCTCCCACTCTGTAGGTTGTCTTTTAGTTTTGTTGACTGTATCCTTTGCTGTGCAAAAGCTTCTTATATTGATGAAGTCCCAGTACTTCATTTTTGCTTTTGTTTCTTTTGCCTTTGTGGATGTATCTTGCAAGAAGTTACTGTGGCCAAGTTCAAAAAGGGTGTTGCCTGTGTTTTCCTCTAGGATCTTGATGGAATCTTGTCTCACATTTAGATCTTTTGCCCATTTTGAGTTTATCTTTGTGTCTGGTGCAAGAGAGTGGTCTAGTTTCATTCTTCTGCATGTGGATGTCCAATTTTCCCAGCACCATCTATTGAAGAGACTGTCTTTCTTCCAATGGATAGTCTTTCCTCCTTTATCGAATATTAGTTGACCATAAAGTTCAGGGTCCACTTCTGGGTTCTCTATTCTGTTCCATTGATCTATGCGTCTGTTTTTGTGCCAGTACCACACTGTCTTGATGACCACAGCTTTGTAGTACAACCTGAAATCTGGCATTGTGATGACCCCAGATATGCTTTTCTTTTTTAAAAATCCCCTGGCTCGGGAATCCCTGGGTGGCCCAGTGGTTTGGCTCCTGCCTTTGGCCCAGGGCGCGATCTTGGAGACCCGGGATCGGGTCCCACGTCGGGCTCCCGGTGCATGGAGCCTGCTTTTCCCTCTGCCTGTGTCTCTGCCTCTCTCTCTCTCTTTGTGACTATCATAAAAAAAAAATTTCCCCTGGCTATTCGGGGTCTTTTCTGATTCCACACAACTCTTAAAATAATTAGTTCTAACTCTCTGAAGAAAGTCCATGGAATTTTGATAGGGATTGCATTAAACGTGTAAATTGCTCTGGGTAACATTGACATTTTCACAATATTAATTCTTCCAATCCATGAGCATGGAATATTTTTCCACCTCTTTGTGTCTTCCTCAATTTCTTTCAGAAGTGTTCTATAGTTTTTAGGGTATAGATCCTTTACCTCTTTGGTTAGGTTTATTCCTAGGTATCTTATGTTTTTGGGTGCACTTGTAAATGGGATTGACACCTTAATCTCTCTTTCTTCAGTCTCATTGTTAGTGTACAGAAATGCCATTGATTTCTGGGCATTGATTTTGTATCCTGCCACCTCTTTGGTTAGGCTTATTCCTAGGTATCTTATGCTTTTGGGTGCAATTGTAAATGGGATTGACTCCTTAATCTCTCTTTCTTCAGTCTCATTGTTAGTGTACAGAAATGCCATTGATTTCTGGGCATTGATTTTGTATCCTGCCACCCTACCAAATTGTTCTATGAGTTCTAGCAATCTTGGGGTGGAGGCTGTTGGGTTTTCTAGGTAGAGTATCATGCCATCAGCGAAGAGGGAGAGTTTGACTTCTTCTTTGCCAATTTGAAGGTCTTTAATGCCTTTTTGTTGTCTGATTGCTGAGGCTAGGACTTCCAGTACTATGTTGAATAGCAGTGGTGAGAGTGGACATCCCTGTCTTGTTCCTGATCTTAGGCGAAAGGCTCCCAGTGCTTCCCCATTGAGAATGATATTTGCTGTGGGCTTTTCGTAGATGGCTTTTAAGATGTCGAGGAAAGTTCCCTCTATCCCTACACTCTGATTAGTTTTGATCAGGAATGGATGCTGTATTTTATCAAATGCCTTATCTGCATCTAATGAGAGGATCATATGGTTCTTGGTTTTTCTCTTGCTGATATGATGAATCACATTGATTGTTTTACAAGTGTTGAACTAGGCTTGCATCCTGGGGATAAATCCTACTTGGTCATGGTGAATAATTTTCTTAATGTGTTGTTGGATCCTATTGGCTACTACCTTGTTGAGAATTTTCGTAGCCATGTTCATCAGGAATATTGGTCTGTAATTCTCATTTTGGTGGGGTCTTTGTCTGGTTTTGGAATTAAGGTGATGCTGGCTTGTTTTTAGCTCCCACATAGTGTTGTCTGCACCTAGTTTTTATCACTATTAAGGCAAGAACCTTCTTAGTACTCTAACTCATACACCATTAATCACAATATTTTCTTACACTGGTTTTTTGGAACAAAAGCTATATTGAACATTGTTTAAGCTCTAGGTCCTCTTCTCACTGCTCTTTTCAGATGTTTTTTCCCCAGGCCCTGGTTAGTTTCTTCATATGCATGCATTCACTGATCATTATTGAATTTAATACTGGAAGATAGCCTCTAAAGATCTCTGTACTTCCCTTTATGTGTTTCTTCTTTGGTACATTGCCCTGTGAACTCAGGCTGCCTTACCTACTCTTGACTCTTAGTTCTGTTTGATCAATTAGGGAGGCTACCAGATTGGTTTTGGTTCCCCCTTCCTCCATTTTGGCCTAAACCTTTTCTCCAGTAATCTGGGATAATCTTAGGGCTTGCATTGTTGTTATTATATTGCCCCCATCCCATTTCTCAGGAATCACTGCCCTTCGATGCCTTATTGTCCATTGTCTTAAAAGTAATTGTTCCATATATTTTCCTTGTAGTTTTAAAAGATGTTCCAGGAAGGGAAATAAATCCAAGCCCAGTTACTCTATCTTGGCAGAAACAAGTCTGCAAGAAGGATTTTTAACCCTAAGTACAATAACCTCACTTAAATATTGTGGTAGATACTTATAGGAAGTTCACAGAGTATACTATGTTTTCATAGCGCTTCACACATCTATGTCGCCACTGGAATGCATATCACTACTCAAGCTGGTATACGGTAGGTCCAAAATTCTTGAGATTAGGATGTTAACTTTCTGACTATGTAAAGATGATGATGAAGAAGAAGAAGAAGAAGAAGAAGAAGAAGAAGAAGAAGAAGAAGAAGAAGAAGAAGAAAAAGAAAGAAAAGAAAGAAAGAAAGAAAGAAAGAAAGAAAGAAAGAAAGAAAGAAGAAAGAAAACAACGACAGCCTCAGTGTGTTTCAAGTTGAGGGATTTTCCCCCCACAGAATTATATATCATGGGCATTCAAACACAACATGAAAATTGAGATCAGTTGGAGCAAGTTTTAAAGGGATCAATTTCTGATATGCTGCAAGACAGATACCAAGACTCAAACCCACACTTCTGCCTTTCCTCCAAAAACAAATAGGAAAAATAAAAAGAAATGTACTTTGGGAAGACAGGAAGTGACATAGAAATATAAAAATAGGTTCATTCATTCACTCATTTATCATCCATGCACTTAGAAACTTATTGATGATTCATTTATTATAAGCATCTATTATGGAGCAAGGTTTATACTACATGTTTGATAGAAGAAGGGGAATGTCTTCTGCTATCACTCCAACTTTTCCCACTCTAGTCACCAGCACTCACCCCACCAACAGTTCACCCCCATCATGTATACACAACACTCTCCCGATGACTTCTGTATTACTACCACACTGCCACCTTTCCAAAGGGTCTGGCCCACCAGAGGGAATATAGGCCTCCTAAAGTTCTAACAGTCACCTCTTAGGCCTGGGTCTGTGTAGTGATTTCATGACTGCTGAGCTAAGACAAGAGTGTGAAGGAGCTTTCCTATAAGTGAAAAGTGTGAGGAGTCAAATGGAGAAGAGGGCCTAAATAGGACCTGCAAAGATCAAATAATTGTTCTGCCTCCAGAAAGCACACTTTTCCCCCCAAACTTGAAAGCTACCTTTGGGTAAAATCTCTCTTTCCTAAGAAAGCTGACTTGACTTGATTTTTCTAGGTTTTGGTCTGTTCAGCTTCTTGTTTGAGTAGGGAAGACAGGAGGGAAGTACTTTGATTTGAATAATAAATCCTAAACACAGAATTATTGTGGAAATTCAGTAAGCTAATCTACAAATCTTGGAACAAAATGGAAACCCACTATTTGCCCAGCTAGATTTTATACAAAGGAAAAAGTCTTATGAAAATACCATTCTAGGGCAGCCCAGGTGGCTCAGCGATTTAGCGCTGCCTTCAGCCCAGGGCCTGATCCTGGAGATCCAGGATCAAGTCTCATGTCAGGCTTCCTGCATGGAGCCTGCTTCTCCCTCTGCCTGTGTCTCTTCCTCTCTCTCTATCTCTCTCCGTGTCTCTCATGAATAAATAAATAAATAAAATCTTTAAAAAAAGAAAATACCATTCTACATTTTTCCTGAGGTAAAAATTTTCCAAACCTATGAGACTTCTGTGACAATGGAAAGTAATAATGAGCCCACATGATGAACTTCCCATTTCTTTTGCTTCTGGAGAATAGGCAAATATCATAATACATTGTTTATAGAATGAAGTCAACCAAGGCACCTCTAACTTTCCAGCAAACTCTAAATCTTGGAGTAAAAGGAAGAAAAATTAAAGTTGCCTCTTAGCCCAAACCAGCTGTTCCTCCTTGCTGCCAGATTATCCACATGGAAAGTGAAAAACATCACCAGGCTCCTGGGTGTTCCATCTATCACCATTCCAGCACATTCTTTTGTAGAAGCACCTGGCAGAGGCCATGATTTCTTAAACCTTTCCATTAAGATTACTCTCATTTTTGCCAATGTCATTGCTCTAGTCTTGGGGATCTATGTGCTATGGCTTCATGTACATCTTAAGCCAATGTTTTAATGTAGCAGCCTAGAGAATCCAGAAAGTTAAAAAACTAAGACATATATTATTTGTACAGGAAAATGACTTGCTTATGTTGCTATTTGATATTTCTAATTACTTCTATCCATACATAAACTTAATGTCAGTTGAACTCCTTTTCTGGCCCAAAGTTCACCCTTACCTGTTATCTGTTAATTTCAAGCCTGCAGTGTGAGTAGAGGGGCTTTTGCTCCCACACCTCGCACGGCAGGGAAGAAGGCTCCACAGATCCACTGAGCAGCTTCCCACCCCTGCTCTCATTACAGACACAGCCTGCAGGCTCTCCCACCCACATGCCATGTTGGCATGGCAGCCTTCTGTCACATTCATCAAACTCTGTCCTGACAACTTTGGACATATAATGGGGCAAAGCTTGGCCTGATAAAAGGAACTCTCACCCTGGCTCTAGACACGTCTGGTATCAAACCCAGTTTCAGCCCAAATAAATCATTCTCTATCAATAACATAATCTTTCAAACCTTACTTTCTTTACCAGCTAAATAGGGATAATAAGATGAATGGATAAGGTTATTTTGATTATTAAGTGAAATAATATGTGTTTAATGGGTACAATGCCCAATAAAGTTCAATTCCCCTTCTTCTCTCCTCTGAACTAAGTATGGGAGTCAACTCCACTTTGCCTTATAACTCTAACCATTGGTGGCAGCTGTCCTACTGCTTGTTTTTGAAGGATCCTCAGGCTGCATATGGATCCTTCAAGGAAAGAATGCACATTTGTAGGGTCAAGGGCAGATGCAGGATGCCTTTTCTGATATTTACTCAACATTCCTACATAAGACCATTCATTGAAGGCAGAGATCAGGGTTTATTTGACTGTGCACCTTACTACTGAGCAAATTGTAGTGACTTCTATTGGTTGAATCCTTGAGTAAGTGAATAATGTTTCAATGGATGAGTTGATAGACAGATGAGCAGATGATGGATAAATGAATTAATTCTTTTTTTCTATTTCTTTTTTTTAATAAATTTATTTTTTATTGGTGTTCAATTTACCAACATACAGAATAATGCCCAGTGCTCATCCTGTCAAGTGCCTACCTCAGTGCCCTTCACCCATTCACCCCATTCCATGCCCTCCTCCCCTTCCACCACCCCTAGTTCATTTCCCAGAGTAAGGAGTCTTTATGTTCTGTCTCCCTTTCTGATATTACCCAAACATTTCTTCTGTCATCCCTTATATTCCCTTTCACTATTATTTATATTCCCCAAATGAATGAGAACATATAATGTTTGTCCTTCTCTGATTGACTTACTTCACTCAGCATAATACCCTCCAGTTCCATCCACGTTGAAGCAAATGGTGAGTATTTGTCGTTTCTAATGGCTGAGTAATATTCCATTGTATACATAAACCATATCTTCTTTATCCATTCATCTTTCGATGGACACCGAGGCTCCTTCCACAGTTTGGCTATTCTGGATATTACTGCTATAAACATTGGGGTGCAGGTGTCCCGGCATTTCCTTGCATCTGTATCTTTGGGGTAAATCCCCAGCAGTGCAATTGCTGGGTCGTAGGGCAAGTCTATTTTTAACTCTTTGAGGAACCTCCACACAGTTTTCCAGAGTGGCTGCACCAGTTCATAATCCCACCAACAGTGTAAGAGGGTTCCCTTTTCTCCACATCCTCTCCAACATTTGTGGTTTCCTGCCTTGTTAATTTTCCCCATTCTCACTGGCGTGAGGTGGTATCTCATTGTGGTTTTGATTTGTATTTCCCCGATGGCAAGGGATGCGGAGCATTTTCTCATGTGCATGTTGGCCATGTCTATGTCTTCCTCTGTGAGATTTCTGTTCGTGTCTTTTGCCCATTTCATGATTGGATTGTTTGTTTCTTTGGTGTTTAGTTTAATAAGTTCATTATAGATCTTGGAAACTAGCCCTTTATATGATGCGTCATTTGCAAATATCTTCTCCCATTTTGTAGGTTGTCTTTTAGTTTTGTTGACTGCATTCTTTGCTGTGCAAAAGCTTCTTATCTTGTTGAAGTCCCAATAGTTCATTTTTGCTTTTGTTTCTTTTGCCTTCGTGGATGTATCTTGCAAGAAGTTACTATGGCTGAGTTCAAAAAGGGCGTTGCCTGTGTTTTCCTCTAGGATTGCCTCTCTTTCTTCCAGTGGAGAGTGTTTCCTCCTTTATTGAATATTAGTTGACCATAAAGTTCAGGGTCCACTTCTGGGTTCTCTATTCTGTTCCATTGATCTATGTGTCTGTTTTTGTGCCAGTACCACACTGTCTTGATGACCACAGCTTTGTAGTACAACCTGAAATCTGGCATTGTGATGCCCCCAGATATGGTTTCTTTGTTAAAATTCCCCTGGCTATTTGGGGTCTTTTCTGATTCCACACAAATCTTAAAACAATTTGTTCTAACTCTCTGAAGAAAGTCCATGGTGTTTTGATAGGGATTGCATTAAATGTGTAAATTGCCCTGGATAACATTGACATTTTCACAATATTAATTCTGCCAATCCATGAGCATGGAATATTTTTCCATCTCTTTGTGTCTTCTTCAATTTCTTTCAGAAGTGTTCTATAGTTTTTAGGGTATAGATCCTTTACCTCTTTGGTGAGGTTTATTCCTAGGTATCTTATGCTTTTGGGTGCAATTGTAAATGGGATTGACTCCTTAATTTCTCTTTCTCAGTCTCATTGTTAGTGTACAGAAATGCCATTGATTTCTGGGCATTGATTTTGTATCCTGCCACGCTACCAAACTGCTGTTTGAGTTCTAGCAATCTTGGGGTGGAGGCTTTTGGATTTTGTATGTAGAGTATCATGTCATCGGTGAAGAGGGAGAGTTTGACTTCTTCTTTGCCAATTTGAATGCCTTTAATGTCTTTTTGTTGTCTGATTGCTGAGGCTAGGACTTCCAGTACTATGTTGAATAGCAGTCGGGAGTGGACATCCCTGTCTTGTTTGTGATCTTAGAGGAAAGACTCCCAGTGCTTCCCCATTGAGAATGATATTTGCTATGGGCTTTTCGTAGATGGCTTTCAGATGTTGAGGAAAGTTCTCTCTATCCCTACACTCTGAAGAGTTTTGATCAGGAATGGATGCTGTATTTTGTCAAATGCTTTCTCTGCATCTAATGAGAGGATCACATGGTCCTTGGTTTTTCTCTTGCTGATATGATGAATCACATTGATTGTTTTACGAGTGTTGAACCAGCCTTGCATCCCGGGGATAAATCCTTCTTGGTCATGGTGAATAATTTTCTTTATGTATTGTTGGATCCTATTGGCTAGTATCTTGTTGAGAAGTTGAGCATCCATGTTCATCAGGGATATTGGTCTGTAATTCTCCTTTTGGTGGGGTCTTTGTCTGGTTTTGGAATTAAGGTGATGCTGGCCTCATGGAACGAATTTGGAAGTACTCCATCTCTTTCTATCTTTCAGAACAGCTTTAGTAGAATAGGTATGATTTCTTCTTTAAACGTTTGATAGAATTCCCCTGGGAAGCCATCTGGCCCTGGACTCTTGTGTCTTGGGAGGTTTTTGATGACTGCTTCAATTTCCTCCCTGGTTATTGGCCTGTTCAGGTTTTCTATTTCTTCCTGTTCCAGTTTTGGTAGTTTGTGGCTTTCCAGGAATGCATCCATTTCTTCTAGATTGCCTAATTTATTGGCGTATAGCTGTTCATAATATGTTTTTTAAATCGTTTGTATTTCCTTGGTGTTGGTAGTGATCTCTCCTTTCTCATTCATGATTTTATTAATTTGAGTCTCCTCTCTCTTCTTTTTAATAAGGCTGGCTAATGGTTTATCTATCTTATTAATTCTTTCAAAGAACCAACTCCTGGTTCTGTTGATCTGTTCCACAGTTCTTCTGGTCTCGATTTCGTTGAGTCCTGCTCGAATCTTTATTAACTCTCTTCTTCTGCTGGGTGTAGGATCTATTTGCTGTTTTTTCTCTAGCTCCTTTATGTGTAAGGTTAGCTTTTGTATTTGAGTTCTTTCCAGTTTTTGATTTGATGTTTGTATTGTGATGTATTTCCCCCTTAGGCCTGCTTTTGCTTTATCCCAAAGATTTTGAATGGTTGTATCTTCATTCTCATTAATTCCCATGAAACTTTTTAATTCTTCCTTAATTTCCTGGTTGACCCTTTCATCTTTTAGCTGGATGGTCCTTAACCTCCACGTGTTTGAGGGCCTTCCAAACTTCTTGTTGTGATTTAGTTCTAATTTCATGGCATTATGGTCTGAGAATATGCAGGGATGATCCCAATCTTTTGGTATCAGTTCAGACCCGATTTGTGACCCAGTATGTGGTCTATTCTGGAGAAAGTTCCACGTGCACTTGAGAAGAATGTGTATCCAGTTGCGTTTGGTTGTAAAGTTCTGTAGATATCTGTGAAATCCATCTGGTCCAGTATATCATTTAAAGCTCTCGTTTCTTTGGAGATGTTGTGGTTAAAAGACCTATCGAGTATAGAAAGAGCTAGACTGAAGTCCCCAAGTATAAGTGTATTATTATCTAAGTATTTCTTCACTTTGGTTATTAATTGGTTTAAATATTTGGCAGCTCCCACATTTGGGGCATATATATTGAGGATTGTTAAGTCCTCTTGTTCGATAGATCCTTTAAGTTTGAGACAGTGTCCCTCTTCATCCCTCACTACAGTCTTCGGGGTAAACTTTAGTTTATCTGATATAAGGATGGCTACCCTGCTTTCTTTTGAGGATCATTTGAATGGTCAATGGTTCTCCAACCTTTTATTTTCAGGTTGTATGTGTCCTACTGTCTAAAATGAGTATCTTGTTGACAGACAATAGATGGGTCCTGCTTTTTTATCCAGTCTGAAACCCTGCGCCTTTTGATGGGGTCATTAAGCCCATTCACGTTCAGAGTTACCATTGACAGATATGAGTTTAGTGTCATCATGATATCTATTCAGTCCTTGTTTTTGTGGATTCTTGCACTGAACTTCTTCTTAAAGGGGAATTTTAAGAGTCCCCCTTAAAATATCTTGCAGAGCTGGTTTGGAGGACACATATTCTTTCAGTTCCTGCCTGTCTTGGAAGCTCTTTATCTCTCCTTCCATTTTGAATGAGACCCTTGCTTGATAAAGTATTCTTGGCTGCATGTTCTTTTCATTTAGGACCCTGAATATATCCTGCCAGCCCTTTCTGGCCTGCCAGGTCTCTGTGGAGAGGTCTGCTGTTACCCTAATATTCCTCCCCATAAAAGTCAGGGATTTCTTGTCTCTTACTGCTTTAAGGATCTTCTCTTTATCTTTGGAATTTGCAAGCTTCACTATTAAATGTCGAGGTGTTGAACGGTTTTTATTGATTTTAGGGGGGGAATCTCTCTATTTCCTGGATCTGAATGCCTGTTTCCCTTCCCAGATTAGGAAAGTTTTCAGCTAGGATTTGTTCAAATACATATTTTGGCCCTCTGTCCCTTTTGGCGCCCTCGGGAACCCCAATTAAACATAGGTTTTTCTTCCTCAGGCTGTTGTTTATTTTCCTTAATCTAACCTCATGGTCTTTTAATTGTCTGTCTCTTTTTTCCTCAGTTTCCCTCTTTGCCATCAACTTGTCTTCTATGTCACTCGCTCATTCTTCCACCTCGTTAACCCTCGTCGTTAGGACTTCTCTTTTGGATTACATCTCATACAATTGATTTTTAATTTCTGCCTGATTGGATCTAAATTCTGCAGTCATGAAGTGTCTTGAGTCCTTTATGCTTTTTTCTAGAGCCACCAGGAGCTGTATAATAGTGCTTCTGAATAGGCTTTCTGACATTGAATTGTAATCCAGATTTTGTAACTCTGTGGGAGAGAAGACTGTTTCTGATTCTCTCTTTTGAAGTGAGGTTTTCCTTCTAGTCATTTTGCTCAGTGAAGAGTGGCCAAAAACATGTATTTGGAAAAGGAGAAAAAGAGAAAGAAGGAAAGAAAAGAGAAAAAGAAAAAAGAAAAAAGGAAGAAAAAAAGAGAAGAAAAAGAGAAAAAGAATGTTAGGGAAAAAGGGGTGGGGGAAGTAAACAGAAATCAAAAAAAAAAAAAAAAAAACCACGGGGGAGTATCCTCTGATTCTGTGTACTGTAAGTCCCTTGACTTCCCCTAGAACTTGTCCGTCTACTTGGTCTTCTGGGGGAGGGGCCTGTTGTGCTGATTTTCAGGTTTGAGCCCTTGGGGGAGCTGCACTGCCCCCGGCGTGGTGCAGGACTCAGTGGGGGTTGTTTACCCCGTGAGGCCCCAGGAGGCACAACCGCAGTGGTGGGGCCAGCTCTGCAGCCCTGGAGTCAGCTCCTGCAGTAACAACGGAGCTCTCGGTTTGCAGGGCCTGGAGGCTCCGGGGCGGGGCCGCTGATGTGCTCAGCTGGGGCAGGAGCGTCCTTGCTGTCCTGGGCCCTCCCGGCCTCTGCCTGTCCCGGGGGAGGCCGGATCCTGGGCTGTGTTCGGCGCCCTGTGCCCCGGGGCCTGCGCTGTTGGATTCGAGCTCCTGCCCCGCAGCCCCCTCCGCGGAGCTGCCCCCGAGCCCCCCCAGCCCCCCCCCCCGAGATGCTTCCGCCCCGCAGCCCCCTCCGCGGAGCCGCCCCCGAGCCCCCCCGAGCTGCTCCGGGTCCCCCATGCGCGCTGCAGCCCTTAGGGAGCTCGGCACACTCTCCCGGGGCGCAGGTGTCTGTTAGTGTCCCAGGGAGCCCGAGGGCATCCCCGCCCTCCTGGGTCCTGCTCCACCTCTCTGGAGCCCCTTTCCGCCCGGGAAGGTTGGTGCAGCTCCTGCTTCTCCGGGACGGGGCTCTCCTGTCCTGGGGACACTCGCCCTGGCCTCAGCCCGGCTCCTCGCGGGGCCCCTCCCCTTGGAAGCCTTTTGTTTCTTTATTTCTTTTTCCCCGTCTTCCTACCTTGATAGAAGCGCGAACTCTTCTCACTGTATCATTCCAGCTGGTCTCTCTTTAAATCTCAGGCCGAATTCGTAGATTTTCAGGATGATTTGCAGGTTATCTAGGTAATTTGGTGGAGACAGGTGACTTGGGGACCCTACTCTTCCACTATCTTGCCCTCCTCCTTGAACATTATTTTAAACGGACTCATCATTACTAGGGAGTCTTACTATTTAATGCACTTAATTAAAAAATGGACAAACACACAAACCAAAAAATGTTTGACGTACTACTGTGATTTGGCCAGTTGGGAAATCATGAAAAGGGATCGTGATTATAGACCTAGTTTGCTTCCATTTCTATGCTATCTAGTGTGATTTTTTTTCAGTGATACCATGTTTTTTATTTTTTCTTTTTTTAAACTATTTTGTTTCTTTATTGCTGATAGAGGGAGAGAGAGGAGAGAGAGAGAGAGAGAGAGAGAGAGAGAGAGAGAGAGAATGAAATAGGCAGAAGCAGGTTCCTGCAAGGAGACAGATGCAGGAAAGGATCCTGGACCTGCATAATCCGGCCTTGAGATGAAGGCAGATGCTTAACCGCTGAGAAACTTAGGCGTCCCAAATGAACATAGGGAATTTCATCCCAGGTCATGGGAACTTGTGAAATATTGGGGCTCGTCCTTATCTCTCTGACCTGTACTGTTCCTGATTTTTACCCGCGCCGGCCTTTGAACTCCTAAACTACAGTTTCTTTACAAACGAATGTTAGCAATATAGCATCCGGAGGTAGAAGAAACCTCTCCCACGTAGAACCCATAGGGACACGTAGATGTAGACATGATGCCAACAAAGTATAGCCTTGGTCTCACTCTGATTTGTGGAGAGGTCAAGAAAGACCTGATGTTCCAATCTCCCTGCTGGGTGACAACAACTCCAGTTGCCAGAGAGCATGACCACGTCTGGAGCCCATCCATCCTTTGGTTTCCATTTCGAAAGAGAAGAGGTAGGGGATCCCTGGGTGGCTCAGCGGTTTGGCGCATGCCTTTGGTCCAGGGTGCAATCCCAGAGTCTCGGGATCAAGTCCCACATCAGGCTCCCTGCATGGAGCCTGCTTCTCCCTCTGCCTGTGTCTCTGCCTCTCTCTCTCTCTCTCTTTCTTTCTCTCTATCATGAATAAATAAATATAATCTTAAAAGAAAGAGAAGAGGCTGGTTTCCTGCAAAGATATCAAAGCCGCAGCAACAACCCAACCCAAAGAGGACCAGAGCATCTCCCCAAGTGAGCCGAGCACTTGGTTCCTCCCCAAAAGTTGGGGCATTACTGATGGAACCAGAGGGATTCCTAGGTTCTAGTCCCTTGGCTGGCCTCATTGGCAGCTTTCTCTAATTGTGGAGAGCATTCAGGCATGAGCAAAGCACCCCATTCACCCAGTTTGGGCCCTCTGAGCCTCAGGTTCTCCTTCCACATGTCCCAGGTAAGTGAACACTTGCACGTAAGTATAGGTACCCTAAACATCCCAGGGGTAGCCTGCTGGAGTTTTCTGTGGTTGGCATGGGGGGTCATGTGCTCAACCTTCGATGCAGGGTTCTCTAGGGTCTGGTTCAGTTCACCCTGCTTTTCTGCGTGCATGTGTGTGTGCATGCTCCATAAGGAGCTGGGGCGTCCTCAGGAGGAGGGACACTGTAGAGAGTGGACAGTTTATTCTCTGTTTTTGGTATGTGCAAGGCTGTAGGACTTGAACTCTATGTTTTCTAGAGTAAACATGGCAACCAGACATGGGCCAGGATATGGAACACAGCATTGGGATACTCATGGGAGGGGTGGCACAGTGGAAGTCTCTAGGGAGACATTATAGTAGAGTTCAAAGAGCATCTCCTCAGGGATAGGAAGGGTTGGGGGTGAATTGTGGCCTAAGAACTTATTTGTGAGAATGAACAAGGGGAACCCACAGAAAAGAAATAATAGTATCCCCATAAGAGTAAAGGATTGGAAATTTTACGTATATATTACACAAATATGCATATGTACCTATATATATATAACCAATTTTGCACAAACTGCATTGCTTACATACATGTATTCACACTCATAAATAATATACCTACAAATTATAGATATGCAAATATATATGTATGCATTTATAAATTATATGTGTATATAAATCTGTTCAAACTTCTGCTCCAGATTGTGGTGTCAAGGGGCAGGGCAAGATGGCAGAGGAGTGGGGTCCTCAACTCACCTGGCCTCACCAACTTATCTAGATAACTGTCAACCATCCGGAACACCTATGAATCCAACCTGAGATTTAAAGAGAGAACAGCCAGAATGCTACAGAGAGAAGGGATTTCTATTCTAACAAGAATCATCTAGGGTGATATTTACTTAGGTTGTGGTTGATATTCTTGACTCAGCTAACTCATACAGCCACTCTCCACTGAGTAAAATGACTAGAAAGAGGAACTAACCACAAAAGAAAATCAGAAATACTACTCCCCTCCACAGAGTTACAGAATTTGGATTACAATTATATGTCAGAAAGCCAACTCAGAAGCACAATTATAAAGCTACTAGTGGCTCTGGAAAAAAGCATAAAGGATTCAAGAGACTTCATGACTGCAGAATTTAGATCTAATCAGGCCAAATTAAAAATCAATTAAATGAGATGCAATCAAAACTGGAGGTCCTAACCATAAAGGTTAATGAAGTGGAAGAAAGAGTGAGAGACAAAGAAGACAAGTTGATGGTAAAAAAGGAAACTGAGGCAAAAGAGAAAAACAAAAGACTATGAGGAAAGGTTAAGGGAAATAAATGATAGCCTCAAAAGGAAAAATCTATGTATAATTGTTTTTCCAGAGAACGCCAAGAGGGCCAGAGGGCTAGAAAGCATATTTGAAAATATCATAGCTGAAACTTCCCTAATTTGAGGCAGGAAACAGGCATTCAGATCCAGGAGATAGAAATGTCCACCCACAAAAACATAAATAAAAACTGTTCAGAAACTTTACATTTAATAGTGAAACCTGCAAATTCCTAAGATAAAGAGAAAATCCTTAAAGCAGCAAGAGACAAGAGATCCCTAACTTATATGGGAAGAAATGTTAGATTAAGAGCAGATCTCAAAAAAAAAAAAAAAAAAAAAAAAAAAAAAAAAGAGCAGATCTCTCAACAGACACCTGAAAGGCCAGAAAGGGCTGGCAGGATATATTCAGGATCCAAAATGAGAAGCACATGCAGCCAAGAATACTCTATCCCACAAGGCTCTCATTCAGAATAGAAGGAGAGATAAAGAGCTTCCAAGATAGGCAGAAACAATTGAAGCAGTCCTCAAAATCTCCCAAGATACAAAAGTTCAGGGTCAAATGGTTTCCCAGGGGAATTATATCAACGTTTAAAGAAGAAACCATACCTATTTTATTAAAGCTGTTCCAAAAGATAGAAAGAAATGGAGCACTTCCAAACTCGTGCCATGAGGCCAGCATCACCTTAATTCCAAAACCAGACAAAGACCCCACCAAAAAGGAGAATTACAGACCAATATCCCTGATGGACACAGATGCAAAAATTCTCAACAAGGTACTAGCCAATAGGATCCAACAGTACATTACGAAGAGTATTCACCATGACCAGGTGGGATTTATTCCTGGGATGTAAGGCTGGTTCAACACTGGTAAAACAATCCACCTGATAGTTCATATCAACAAGAGAAAAAGCAAGACCCATATGATCCTCTCAATAGATGCAGAGAAAGCATTTGACAAAATACAGCATCCATTCCTGATCAAAACTCTTCAGAGTATAGGGTTTGAGGGAACATTCCTCAGCATCTTAAAAGCTATCTACAAAAAGCCCACAGCAAATATCATTCTCAATGGGGGAACACTGGGAGCCTTTCCCCTAAGATCAGGAACAAGACAGGGATGTCTCTCTCACCACTGCTATTCAACACAGTATTAGAAGTTCTAGCCTCAGCAATCAGGCAACAAAAAGAAATAAAAGGCATTCAAAATGGCAAATAAGAAGTGAAACTCTCCCTCTTCACAGATGACATGATACTGTACATAGAAAACCCAAAAGACTCCACCCCAAGATTGCTAGAACTCATACAGCAATTTGGCAGTGTGGCAGGATACAAAATCAATACCTAGAAATCAGTGGCATTTCTATACACTGAGACTGAAGAAAGAGAAATTAAGGAATCAGTTCCATTACTATTGCACGCAAAGCATAAGATACCTAGGAATAAACCTAACCAAAGATGTAAAGGATCTATACCCTCAAAACTATAGAACACTTCTGAAAGAAATTGAGGAAGACACAAAGAGATGGAAAAATATTCCATGCTCATGGATTGGAAGAATTAATATTGGGAAAATGTCAATGTTACCCAGGGCAATTTACACATGTAATGCAATCCCTATCAAAATACCATGGACTTTCTTCAGAGAGTTGGAACACATCATCTTAATATTTGTGTGGAATCAGAAAAGACCCTGAGTAACCAGGGCAATATTGAAAAAGAAAACCAGAGCCAGGGGCATCATAATGCTGGATTTTAAGCTGTAGTACAAAGCTGTGATCATCAAAACAGTATGTACTGGCACCAGACACATAGATCAATGAAAAAGAATAGAGAACCCAGAAATGGGCCCTCACCTCTATAGTCAACTGATATTCAACAAAGCAGGAAAGACTATCCACTGGAAAAAGGACAGTCTATTCAATAAATGTTGCTGGAAAACTTGGACATCCACATGTAGAAGAATGAAACTGGACCATTCTCTTACGCCGTACACAAAGATAAACTCAAAATGGATGAAATATCTAAATGTGAGACAAGAATCCATCAAAATACTAGAGGAGAACACAGGCAACAGCCGTTTTGAACTTGGTCACAGCACCTTCTTGCAAGATATATCCATGAAGGCAAGGGAAACAAAAGCAAAAATGAATTATTAGGACTTCATCAAGATAAGAAGCTTCTGCACAGCAAAAGAAATAGTCATCAAAACTGAAAGACAACCTACAGAATGGGAGAAGATTTTTGCAATGATATATCAGATAAAGGGCTAGTTTCCAAGATCTATAAAGAACTTATTAAACTCAACAGCAAAGAAACAAACAATCCAATCATGAAATGGGCAAAGACATGAACAGAAATTTCACAGAGGAGGACATACACATGGCCAACATGCACATGAGAAAATGCCTCTTATGAAATGATTTTTTGAACACTGGTATAGAAACTAAAGGTAACTTAGGAAGGATTCCAGGTGGGGAACAAAGTCTGTGAGTCTTTATGTGCAAGCAGACATCAGAGGGGTTCACAGCCACTTTTCGGTCATGGGACAAGCCACTTTGTTTCTCTTTAATCTTCAGTTTACTTCTCTATAACTTGTACGTCCATGGTGAAAATTGTAGACAGTTGGGTCTACATTACCACATGCCACATACTAGGTGCTCTACAAATAAACACACTTGTTGAATTACACTTTGTAGGGAGACACCAACATACCTTACACTACCATCACATGTGATTTTCCTGAGCACTTTTTTTTTGTGCCATCAACTAATAGCAGTAAGTAGGAAGGACATTCAGAAACATAAATGTAGCAAGCTGTAGGGGACACATGCTCCATGGAGTAGCTTCTTTTTGAAATTCACCTTCTAGCTCAGTTTGGCCTTGTGCCTTGTCTTAGTTGTGCTTATAGTGCTCTAAAAATCCAACTGAAATCAATGAGTCACAGCCATCCACCTACCCCTGCATGGCTGCATGGTGTGCAAAGCCAGCAGCTGCTTTGCCACCTGAATCTCCTGATAAGGAGGATATCTTTTTGCCTTTACCTCCATTATACCACAGAGCCTTGGTTTACATCCCCTTTATATGTATAATTTTGCAGAACACAAGGTTTGTTTGTTTTTTGTTTTGTTTTTTTTTTAGAAATTATACAGTATGGTATGGAAAACTTACAATTTTTCACCATTCTCCATAATGTGGGGCATTAAGGTGGTTAGAAGCAGTAGTGTTGGCATTAGGATACCTGTATTACTTACTAGCTTTATCTTTATTCATTGGCTTAGGAAATTCTTCTGACCAGGTGCCACACAGCTGATTGCAAACCTTTCCCAATATCTTCATCTTCATTCTCACTTATCCTGTATTTTTGTATCCTTTATGACCATAGACTGAAAACTGTATTATTTCTTGTTGTGATTTTGTGTTTCCACAGAGATGTTATTTATCATATGCTTGGCCTGTTGCTTAAACTTTAATCCAAAAGACAATTATGTCACACATCTTCCAAGCCAAACATTTGGGATTAAGACCCCAGCTGAAGTGTTGGTGGTTTCTTTCCTTACTCTATTTTCATGGAATTAGAAAATCTTATGGCACAGTAATGGTCTTTCTTTTCTTTCTTTCTTTCTTCTTTCTTTCTTTCTTTCTTTCTTTCTTCTTTCTTTCTTTCATTTAAAGTGGTCTAAAGTTGGTAGTGTACATGTGCCCGGAAGAAACTAATGATGCAAAACTTCTTCAGAAGAACCCATGAAAAAAATCAGTCCTTAAAGAATAGCCACAATTAAAAATAATATTAAAAAATTAAAAGCAAGTATCCATAAAAATATATAAAATTTCAATAAAACTGATAAAACATATAAGAAAAAAAGGCACATGGCAAAACAAGCAAAAATAATGGGCATAAGAATCAGAAATGAGAGAATGCACATATTGCAATAAACCTAAAGATAATATTTAAAAGTAAGTTTAATAAGCTTTTTAAAATAAATGTAGTGGGGCAGCCTGGGTGGGTCAGCGGTTTAACGCCATCTTCAGCCCAGAGCCTGATCCTGGAGACCCAGGATCGAGTTCTGATCAAATCTTTATTAACTCTCTTCTTCTGCTGGGTGTAGGATCTATTTGCTGTTTTTTCTCTAGCTCCTTTAGGTGCAAGGTTAGCTTTTGTATTTGAGTTTTTTCCAGTTTTTGGATGGATGCTTGTATTTATTGCCATGTATTTCCCCCTCAGGACTGCTTTTGCTATATCCCAAAGATTTTGAACGGTTGTATCTTCATTCTCATTAGTTTCCATGAATCTTTTTAATTCTTCCTTAATTTCCTGGTTGACCCTTTCATCTTTTAGCAGGATGGTCCTTAACATCCATGTGCTTGAAATCCTTCCAAACCTCTTGTGATTTAGTTCTAATTTCAAGGCATTATGGTCTGAGAATATGCAGGGGATGATCCCAATCTTTTGGTATCGGTTCAGACCCGATTTGTGACCCAGTATGTGGTCTATTCTGGAGAAAGTTCCATGTGCACTTGAGAAGAATGTGTATTCAGTTGCATTTGGATGTAAAGTTCTGTAGATATCTGTGAAATCCATCTGTTCCAGTGTATCATTTAAAGTTCTCGTTTCTTTGGAGGTGTTGTGCTTAGAAGACCTATCGAGGGTAGAAAGTGCTAGATTGAAGTCACCAAGTATAAGTGTATTATTATCTAAGTATGTCTTAACTTTGGTTATTAATTGATTTATATATTTGGCAGCTCCCACATTCAGGGCATATATATTGATGATTGTTAAGTCCTCTTATTGGATAGATCCTTTAAGTATGATATAGTGTCCCTCTTCATCTCTCACTACAGTCTTCGGGATAAATTTTACTTTATCTGATATAAGAATGGCTACCCCTCCTTTCTTTTGAGGACCATTTGAATGGTAAATGGTTCTCCAACCTTTTATTTTCAGGCTGTAGGTGTCCTTATGTCTAAAATGAGTCTGTTGTAGACAGCAAATAGATGGGTCCTGCTTTTTTATCCAGTCTGAGACCCAGGATCGAGTTCTCCCTGTGTGGAGCCTGCCTCTCCCTTTGCCTGTGTCTCTGACTCTCTCTGTATATAACTTTCTTTCATGAATAAATAAATAAAAAATCTTTAAAAAATAAAATAAAATAAATGTAATGGAAGACTAAAATTATCAGTAAAAATAAGAAAATATAAAAATAAACTAGCATATGTGAAAAGAAAAATATTGAAGTAAGAAATGAGAAAACTGAAAAAATCAACAGAAATATTCAACAACATCAGACAGAAATAAAGAGTAATTTAGTTAACTGGAAGTTGAATGTGAAGAAATTATACAGAATAATGCATACAGGGACCAAGAAATAGGGAAAATGGAATAGAGTTTAAGAGAATGGTTGAAATTTAATATATGTCCAACAGAAGTTCTGGAAAGAAAGAAAAAATATCAGAGAAAATAAAAATCCAGCAGAATACATTTCTCATCATATTGAAAATATGATTCTACTATCTTCTGACTTTCCTTCCTGTTGAGTGTCTAATTGCTACCAATTTGAGGTAATTTGTAATTTGCTTTCCTCTCTGCCTCCTTTAAAATCTTTGGTTTTCTTTTCTACAGATTTAGCATACTGTATCAGGGGATTAGTTTGTATTCTGCTGCATATTTATTAAGCCTCTTCAATCTGAAGTGAGTTTGATACATTTCTCAGGTGAAAACAAATTTTAATTTGTCTATTTAAATATTTCACCACCATTCTTCTTTCCTTCTAGAATTCCCATTAGACACATATATTGGTTGCACTGAATACATTATCTTAAAAATTGCCAAAAGTAAATTATAAAGAGCAATATGAAAGCAGGAGAAGAGCAACTGTCACATACAAAAAAACCCATTCCCCTCCCCATTGATAAGACTACAGGAAGATTTTTTAACAGGAATTTTGCAGCCCAGAAGAAATGAGATAACAGGTTTAAAACATTAAAAGAATAATACTATCAATCAAGAATAACATACTGGAAAACTGAATAGGAAGTCATCAGAGAAGGAGAAACACCATAAGAGACTCTTACCTATAGGAAACTAACTGAGGGTTGCTGGAGGGGAGGTGGGTGAGGGGATGGGGTAACTGGGTGATGGGCATTAAGGAAGGCATATGATGTGATGATCATTGGGTGTTATATACAACTGATAAATTATTGAGCATTACAACTGAAACTAATGATGTACTATATGTTAGCTAATTGAATTTCAATTTTTAAAAAAGAATAACATGGTGGAAAAACTGTTCTTCAAAAATGAAGGTGAGAAAGATCTTCCTAAATAAAAAAGTTTCCTGAGTTCATCACAGCTAGATCTGCCTTAAAAAATGCTAAGGGTATTCTTCTCATGATAATGAAAGGATGATAACTAATAAAAAGACACATAATGTATGTCTATAAGTAATAAGTAATAGTAAATACTCAGAATCATATTAAAGTAATGGTGCATAATATTTAAAAATCTAGTTGAAACTTAAAAGAAACATCTTTACCAATTCATTTATTACTTGAGCTGTTTCCATAATTTGACTATAATAGACAAGGCTGCTACAAACATCAGGTTTCATGTATACCTTTGGATTAGTATTATTATTATACTTTGGGTAAATACCCAGTAGTGTAATTGATGGATAATATGATAGTTCTATTTTTAACTTTTTGAAAAACCTCTACACTTGTTTTAAAAATTTTAAAAAATACCAGAGTTGTTGCACCTATTTACATTCCCACCAATAGTGCAAGAAGGTTCCCCTTTCTCCACATCCTCTCCAACACCTATTTCTTCTTATATTGTTGATTTTATCCATTCTGACAGATTGAGGTGTAACATCTCATTGCAGGTTTGATTTGCACTTAGAAATTGATGTTGAGCCTCTTTTCATGTGTCTGTGATCATCTGTATGTCTTCTTTGGAAAATGTATTTTCTATATATTCTGCACTTCTAAAAATTGGATTATTCTTTTTTTTTGGTGGTTGAGTATTATAAGATTTTTGGATGTTTTGGATATTTTGGATACTAACCTCTTAGGTCATTGGAAATATCTTCTCCCATTCACTAGATTGCCTTTTAATTTTGTTGATTGTTTCCTTAACTGTGGAGAAGCTTTTTATTTTAATGAAGCCCCAATAGTTTATTTTCCCTTTTATTTTCTTGGCCACAGGAGACATATCTAGAAATAAATTGCTACAATCCATGTCAAAGGGGTAACTTCCTGTATTCTCTTCTAGGACTATTATGGTTCCCTGTTTTACTTTTAGGTCTTTAATCCATTTTTTTCTTTTTGTATATTTTTTATTGGAGTTTAATTTGCCAACATATAGCATAATACCCAGTGCTCATCCCATCAAGTGCCCCCGTCAGTGCCTATCACGCAGTCCCCCAAGCCCCGCACACCTCCTTTTCCACCATCCCTTGCTCGTTTCCCATACTTAGGTGTCTCTCATGTTCTGTCAACCTCACTGATATTTCCTACTCATTTTCTCTCATTTCTCCTTTATTCCCTTTACTATTTTATATATGACCCAAATGAATGAGACCATATAATGTTTGTCCTTCTCCGATTGAATTACTTCACTCAGGATAATACCTTCCAGTTCCATCCACGTTGAAGCAAAAGGTGGGTATTTGTCATTTCTAATGGCTGAGTAATATTCCATTGTATACATAGACCACATCTCCCTTATCCGTTCATCTTTTGATGGACACCGAGGCTCCTTCCACAGTTTGGCTACTGTGGACATTGCTGCTATAAACATTGGGGTGCAGGTGTCCTGGCGTTTCACTGCATCTGTATCTTTGGGGTAAATCCCCAGCAATGCAATTGCTGGATTGTAGGATAGTTCTATTATTAACTCTTTGAGGAACCTCCACACAGTTTTCCAGAGTGGCTGTATCATTTCACATTCCCACCAAAATTTCAAGAGAGTTCCCCCTTCCCCACATCCTCTCCAATATTTGTTGTTTCCAGCCCTGTTAATTTTCACCATTCTCACTAGTGTGAGATGATATCTCACTGTGTTTTTTTTTAAGATTTTATTTATTTATTCATGAGACACACAGAAAGAGAGAGAGAAAGAGAGAGAGAGAGAGGGAGAGAGAGAGAGAGAGAGAGAGAGAGAGGCTGAGACACAGGAAGAGGGAGAGGCAGAATCCATGCAGGGAGCCCGACATGGGATTCAATCCTGGGATTCCAAGATCATGCCCTGGGCTGAAGGCAGGTGCCAAACCGCTGAGCCACCCAAGGATTCCCCTCTCATTGTGGTTTTGATTTGTATTTCTGTGACACCAAGTGATGTGGAACATTTTCTCAGCTGCTTGTTGGCCATGTGTATGGCTTCCTCTGTGAAATTTCTGTTAATGCCTTTTGCCCATTTCGGGTTTGGATTGTTTGCTTCTTTGCTGTTGCATTTAATAAGTTCTTTATAAATCTTGGATACTAGCCTGTTATCTGATATACCATTTGCAAATATCTTCTCCCATTCTGTAGGTTGTCTTTTAGTTTGCTGTTTCTTTTGCTGTGCAGAAGCATTTTTATCTTGATGAAATCCCAATAATTCAATTGGGCTTTTGTTTTCCTTGCTTTCATAGATGTATCTTGCAAGAAGTTACTGTGGCCAAGTTCAAAAGGGGTGTTTTCCTCTAGTATTTTGATGGATCTTGTCTAACATTTCAATCTTTCACCCATTTTGAGTTTATCTTTGTGTATGGTGTAAGAGAATGGTCTAGTTGCATTCTCCCACACGTGGCTGTCCAATTTTCCCAGCACCAATTATTGAAGAGACTGGCCTTTTTCCAGGGGATAGTCTTTCCTGCTTTGTCAAATATTAGTTGACCATAGAGTTGAGGGCCAATTTCTGGGTTTTTTTATTCTGTTCCATTGATCTATGTGTCTCTTTTGTGCCAGTACACACTGTTTCAATGATCACAGCTTTGTAGTACAACCTGAAATCTGGCATTGTGATATCCCCAGCTCTGGTTTTCTTTTTTTAATATTCCCCTGGCTATTCAGGGTCTTTTCTGGTTCCACACAAATCTTAAGATGATGTGTTTCAACTCTCTGAAGAAAGTCCATGGTATTTTGATAGGGATTGCATTGAATATGTAAATTGCCCTGAGTAACATTGACATTTGAACAATATTACTTCTTCCAATCCATGAGCATGGAATATTTTTCCATCTCTTTGTGTCTTCCTCAATTTCTTTCAGAAGTTCTCTGTAGTTTTTCACGTATAGATCCTTTACCTCTTTGGTTAGGTTTATTCCTAGGTATCTTATGCTTTTGGGTGCAATTGTAAATGGGATTGATTCCTTAATTTCTCTTTCTTCAGTCTCATTGTTACTGTATAAAAATGCCTTTGATTTCTGGGCATTGACTTTCTATGCTGTCACACTGCCAAAAGCTGTATGAGTTCTAGCAATCTTGGGTGGAGTCTTTTGGGTTTTCTATGTACAGTATCATGTCATCTGTGATGATGGAGACTTTGCCTTCCTCTTTGCCAATTTGAAAGCCTTTTATTTCTTTTTGTTGCCTGATTGCTGAGGCAAGGACTTCTAATACTATGTTGCATAGCAGTGGTGAGAGTGGGCATCCCTAGTCTTGTTGCTGATCTTAGAGGAAGACTCTCAGTCTTTCCCCACTGAGAATGATATTTGCTGTGGGCTTTTTGTAGATGGCTTTTAAGATGTTGAAGAATGTTCCCTCTAACCCTACACTCTGAAGATTTGTGATCAGGAATGGATGCTGTTTTTTGTCAAATGCTTTCTCTGCATCTATTGAGAGGATCATATGGTTCTTGTTTTTTTTCTTTTGTTGATATGATCTATCACACTGATTGTTTTACGAGTGTTGAACCAGCCTTGCATACCAGGGATAAATACCACTTGGTTATGGTGAATAAACTTCTTAATTTACTGTTGGATGGTGGCAGAGCAAGATGGTGGAGGAGTAGGGTTCCCAAGTCACCTGTCTCCACCAATTTACCTAGATAACTTTCAAATCATCCTGAAAACCTTTCAATTCGGCCTGAGATTTTAAAGAGAGAACAGCTGGATTGCTACAGTGAGAAGAGTTCATGCTTCTATCAAGGTAGGAAGGCGCAAAAAAAATAAACAAAAGGCATCCAAGAGGTAGGAGCCCCCGCAAGGAGCCGGGCTAAGACCGGGCTGTGCGTGTGCCAAGGACAGGAAAACTCAGGCCTGGAGAAGTGGAAAATTTACCAATCTTCCTGGATGGAAAGGTGCATTGAATGTGTAAACTCCCAGGGAACTCGGGCAGGATCCCAGGAGGGGCAGTGATGTCCTCTGGCTCCCAGGGTCACTAACAGAGGAACTGTGCCCCAGGGGAGAGCAGGCCACACACTGCGGGCCGAGTTCCCTAAGGGGCTGGAAAGCACAACTGGTGGGGCCTGGGAGCAGCTCAGGTGGTGGCTCACACAAGGGCTCCACGCGGAGGGAGCTGCATGGCCCAGGATCACGATTCCAGCCGTGCAGGCCCCAGAGCTCCGGGCACTGGGGGACACAACCCAAGATCCCCCGCTACCCTCGGGAGAGGCAGAGGCCAGAGGGACACAGGGCAACAAGGACGCTCCTGCCGCCAGGTGACCCTAAGCTGTGCAGGTCAGCGCCCCCCACCCCCAGAGCATCCAGGCCCCTGCGGGATGGGAGCTTTCTTAGTTACTGCAGGAGCTGACTCCAGAGCTGGGAGGCTGGCAGCTGCCACTGTTGTTATTTCTCCTGGTGTCACCTTGTACCTGGGACTGAGCAGGGCCTCCGGGAACCAGGGCCTTACAGGATAAACAGCTCCCACTGAGCTGCACAACTGGCAGGGGACCACACAGCTCTCCCAGGTGCACACACCTGAGAGTCAGCACAGTAGGCCTGTATCTCAGAAGACCAGTTGGAAGGACAGGGAAAAAGTAAATTATTGTCCAAGCAGTGATGGAAAGTTCCAGGGGAAGGCTAGGGACATAGAGTATATAGAATCAGAGGATACCCGCCCCCTTGGTGTTTTGTTTTCTGTTTGTTTCCCCCCCACCTTTTTGCTCTGTTTTTCTCTTTTTCCAGTACAACTTCTCTTTAGCCACTCTTCACTGAGCAAAGTGACTAGAAGGAAAAACTCACCACAAAAGAGAGAATCAGAAATAGTACTCTCTCCCACAGTTACAAAATCTGAATTACAATTCAATGTCAGAAAGCCAATTAAGAAGCACAACTATAAAACTACTGGTGGCTCTGGAAAAAAAGCATAAAAGATTCAAGAGACTTCATGATTGCAGAATTTAGATCTATTCAGGCCGAAATTAAAAACCAATTAAATGAGATGCAATCAAAACAGGAGGTCCTAATGATGATGTTTAATGAGGCAGAAGAAAGAGTGAGTGATATAGAAGACAAGTTGATGGCAAGGAAGGAAACTGAGGAAAAAAAGAAGAAAACAGAAGATCATGAGGAAAGGTTAAGGGAAATAAATGACAGCCTCAGAAGGAAAAATCTACATTTAATTGGGGTTCCTGAAGGCGCCAAAAAGGACAGAGGAGCAGAAAGTGTATTTGAAAAAATCATAGCTGAGAACATCCCTAACTTGGGAGGTTAACAGGCATTCAGGTGCAGGAGATAGAGGGATCCCCCCCTAAAATCAATAAAAACTGCTCAACACCTTGACATTTAAGAGTGAAGCTTCCAAATTCAAAAGATAAAGAGAAGATCCTTAAAGCAGCAAGAAACAAGAAATCTCTAACTTTTATGGGGCGAAGCATTAGGTTAACAGCAGACCTCTCCACAGAGACCTGGCAGGCCAGAAAGGACTGGCAGGATATATTCAGGGTCCTAAATGAGAAGAACCTGCACCCAAGAATACATTATCTAGTGAGGTTCTCATTCAGAATAGAAGGAGAGATAAAGAACTTCCAAGATAGGCAGAAACTGAAAGAATATGTGAACACCAAATGAGCTCTGCCAGAAATATTAAGAGGGACACTAGACAATATAGAGGAAGCCCAAATAAATAATCCACAACAAGGACTGAATAGGTATCATGATGAAACTAAATTCATATCTTTCAAAAGTAACTCTGAATGTGAATGGGCTTAATGACCCCATCAAAAAGCTCAGGGTTTCAGACTGGATAAAAAAGCAAGACCCATCTATTTGCTGTCTATAGGAGACTCATTTTAGACCTAGGACACCTACAACCTGAAAATGAAAGTTTGGAGAACAATTTACCATTGAAATGGTCCTCAAAAGAAAGGAGGGGTAGCAATCCTCATATCATATATATTAAAGTTGATCCCAAAGACTGTAGTAAGAGGTGAAGAGGAACACTATATCATACATAAAGGATCTATACAACTAGAGGACCTCACAATCATGAATATTTATGCCCCGAATGTGGGAGCTGCCAAGTATATCAATCAATTAATAACCAAAGTTAAGACATACTTAGATAATAATATACTTCTACTTGTGACTTCAATATGGCACTTTCTACAATTGATACATTTTCTAAAAAAAAAAAAAAAAACATCTCCAAAGAAACAAGACCATTAAATTATACACTGGACAATATGGATTTCACAGATATTTGCAGAAATTTACATCCAAATGCAACTGAACACATTCTTCTGAAGCGCATATGGAACTTTCTCCAGAATAGACCACATACTGGGTCACAAAACAGGTCTTAACTGATACCAAAGGATTGGAATTGTCTCCTGCATATTTTCAGAGAATAATGCTTTGAAATTAGAACTAAAACACAAGAAAATGTTTGGAAGGATTTCAAACACATGGAGGTTAAGGACCATCCTGCTAAAAGATGAAAGGGTCAACCAGGAAATTAGGGAAAAATTAAAAAGATTCATGGAAACTAATGAGAATGAATATACAACCATTGAAAATCTTTGGGATACAGCAAAAGCAGTCCTGAGATGGAAATAATTCACAATACAAGCATCCATCCAATAACTGGAAATATCTCAAATACAAAAGCTAACCTTGCACCTAAAGGAGCTGGAGAAGGAACAGCAAATGAAACCTTAACCCAGCAGAAAAAGACAATTAATAAGCATTCGAGAAGAACTCAAAGAAAAAGAGACCAGAAGAACTGTGGAACAGATCAAGAAAACCAGGAGTTGGTTCTTTGAAATAATTAATAAGGTAGATAAACCACTAGCCAGTCTTATTAAAAAGAAGACAGAAAAGTCTAAAATTAATAAAATCATGAATGAGAAAGGAGAGATCACCACCAAAACCAAGGAAATACAAACGATTTAGAAACTTATTATGAGCAGCTTTATGCCAATAAATTAGGCAATCTTGAAAAATGGACGCATTTCTGGAAAACCACAAACTACCAAAACTGGAAAAGGAAGAAATAGAAACCTGAACAGGCCAATAACCAGGGTGGAAACTGAAGAAGTCATCAAAAAAATCTCCCAAGACACAAAAGCCCAGGGCCAGATGGCTTCCCAGGGCAATTCCATCAAAAGTTTAAAGAAGAAACAATACCTCTTCTATTAAAGCTGTTCCAAAGGATAGAAAGGAATGGAATACTTCCAACTCTTTTATGAGGCCAACATCACCTTAATTCCAAAGCCAGGCAAAGACTCCACCAAAAAGGAGAGTTATAGACCAATATCCCTGATGAACACTGATGCAAAATCTACTTAATCTACTTAAATCTACTTAATAGTAGATTATTACCATGTCCCATGGCATTTATCCCCAGTGTGTACGGCTGATTCAACACTGGTAAAACAGTCCACCTGATAGATCACATCAACAAGAGAAAAAACAAGAACGATATGATCCTTTCAATAGATGCAGAGAAAGCACTTGACAAAATACAGCATCCATTCCTGATCAAAACTCTTCAGAGTGTAGGGATAGAGAGAACATTCCTCAACATCTTAAAAGCCATCTACGAAAAGCCCACAGCAAATATTCTCAATGGGGAAACACTGGGAGCCTTTCCCCTAAGATCAGGAACACCACTGGGATACCACTCTCACCACTGCTATTCAACATAGTATTAGAAGTCCTAGCCTCAGCAATCAGGCAACAAAAAGAAATAAAAGGCATTCAAATGGGCGAAGAAGAAGTCCCTCTTGCAGATGAGATGATACTGTACATAGAAAACCCAAAAGACTCCACCCCAAGATTGCTAGAACTGATACAGCAATTTTCAATGTGGCAGGATACAAAATCAACGCCTCACAATCAGTGGCATTTCTCTACATTAACAATGAGACCAAAGAAAGAGAAATTAAGGAGTCAATCGCATTTACAATTACACCCAAAAGCACAGGAAAACTAGGAATAAACCTAACCAAAGAGGTTCAGAGAGTTGGAACAAATCACCTTAAGATTTGTTTCGAACCAGTAAAGACCCTGAATAGCCAGGAGAATATAAAAAAAAAACAGAGCTGGAAGCATCACAATGCCAGATTTCAGGTTGTACAAAATCGGACATAGATCAATGGAACAAAATAGAGAATACCAAAGTGGACCCTCAACTTCGGTCAACTAATATTTAACAAAGCAGGGAGAACTATCCACTGGAAAAAAGAGTCTCTTCAATAAAAGGTGCATGGGAAAATTGGACATCCACATGCAGAAGAATGAAACCAGACCATTCTCTTTCATCATACAAAAAGATAAACTCAAAATGAATGAATGATCTAAATGTGAGACAAGATTACATCAAAATCCTAGAGGCCTGAAGGCAACACCCTTTTGGAACTTGACCAGAGTAACTTCTTGCAAGATACATCCATGAAGGCAAGAGAAACAAAAGCAAAAATGAACTATTGGGATTTCATCAAGATAAGAAGCTTTTGCACAGCAAAGGATACAGTCAACAAAACTCAAAGACAACCTACAGAATGGGAGAAGATATTTGCAATGATGTATAGGATAAAGGGCTAGTATCCAAGATCTATAAACAACTTATTAAACTCAACAGCAAAGAAACAAACAATCCAGTCATGAAGTGGGTGAAAGGCATGAACAGAAATCTCATGGAGGAAGACATAGACATGGCCAACAAGCACATGAGAAAATTCTCCGCATCCCTTGCCATCAGGGAAATACAAATCAAAACCACAATGAGATACCACCTCACACCAGTGAGAATGAGGAAAATTACCAAGGCAGGAAACCACAAATGTTGGAGAGGATGTGGAAAAGGGGAACCTTCTTGTACTGTTGGTGGGGATGTGAAATGGTGCAGCCACTCTGGAAAACTGTGTAGAGGTTCTTCAAAGAGTTAAAAATAGACCTGCCCTACGACCCAGCAATTGCACTGCTGGGGATTTACCCCAAAGATAGATGCAGTGAAACACCGGGACACCTGCCCCCGATGTTTATAGCAGCAATGTCCACAATAGCCAAATGTGGAAGGAGCCTCGGTGTCCATCGAAAGATGAATGGATAAAGAAGATGTGGTCTATGTATACAATGGAATATTACTCAGCCATTAGAAATGACAAATACCCACTATTTGCTTCGGTGTGGATGGACCTGGAGGGTATTATGCTGAGTGAAATAAGTGAATCAGAGAAGGACAAACATTATATGATCTCATGCATTTGGAGAATATAAAAATATGTGGATGGGAGTAAAGGGAAAGTTGAGAAAATGAGTGAAAATATCAGTGAGGGTGAAAAACATGAGAGACACCTTACTCTGGGAAATGAACAAGGGGTAGTGGAAAGGGAGTAGGTTTGGGGTGACTAGGTGATGGGCACTAAGGTAGCTCCTGGGGGGATGAGCAATGCATGTTATGCTAAATGTTGGCAAACCCAACTCCAATAATAAAATAAAATAAAATAAAATAAAATAAAATAAAATAAAATAAAATAAGAAAAAAGAAAAAAATGTACTTTGTATCCTATTGGCTAGTATCTTGTTGAGAATTTTTGCTTCTGAGTTCATCAGGGATATTGGTCTGTAATATTCCTTTTTTGTTGTGGTGTTTGCATGGTTTTAGAATTAAGGTGATGCTCGCCTAGTAACACAAGTTTGTAAGTATTCCATCCCGTTGTATCTTTCAGAACAGGTTAGGTAGAATAGGTATTGTTTCTTCATTAAAAGTTTGGTAAAATTGCCCTGGGAAGGGATCCCTGGGTGGCGCAGCGGTTTGGCGCCTGCCTTTGGCCCAGGGCGCGATCCTGGAGACCCGGGATCGAATCCCACGTCAGGCTCCCGGTGCATGGAGCCTGCTTCTCCCTCTGCCTATGTCTCTGCTTCTCTCTCTCTCTCTGTGCGACTATCATAAATAAAATTTAAAAAAAAATTAAAAAAAAAAATTGCCCTGGGAAGCCATTTGGCCCTGGGCTTGTGTCTTTGGAGATTTTTGATGACTGGCACAATTTCCTCCTTTGTTATTGGCCTCTTGGGTGTTCTATTTCTTCCTTTTTCAGTTTTTAGTTTGTGGTTTTCCAGAAATGCATCCATTTTTTCTAGATTGCCTAATTTATTGGCGTATACCTGCTCATAATATGTTTTACAATCGTTTGTATTTCCTGGGTATTGGTTGTGATCTCTCCTTTTTCATTTATGATTTTATTAATTAGAGTCTTTTCTCTTTTGTTTTTAATAAGGCTGGCTAATAGTTTATCTATCTTATTAATTCTTTCAAAGAACCAACTCCTGGTTTTGTTTAACTGTTCTACAGGTTTTCTGGTCTCTATTTCATTTAGTTCTTCTCAAATGTTTAACTCTCTTGCTGGGTATAGGTTTTTACTAAGTGTCATCTTCACTGTGTGTAGGTTTTATTTGCTTTTCTTTCTCCAGTTCCTTTACATTCAAGGTTAGCATTTGTATTTGAGTTTTTCCAATTTTTTGAGGGATTCTTGAATTGTGATGTATTTCCCTCTTAGGACTGATTTTGCTGTATCACAAAGATTTTCAAAGGTTGTATCTTCATTCTCATTAGTTTCATGAATCTTTTTAAGTCTTCTCTAGTTTCCTGGTTGACCCACTCATCTTTTAGCTGGTTGCTCTTTAACCTCCACATGTTTGAATTCCTTCCAAATTTCTTCTTTGTTTGAGTTCTAGTTTCAAAGTATTGTGGTCTGAAAATATGTAGGGACAATCCCAATCTTTTGGTATCAGTTAAGGCCTGATTTGTGACCCAGTATGTGGTCTATTCTGGAGAAATTTCCATGTGCACTTGAGAAGAATGTGTATCCAGTTGCGTTTGGATGCAATGTTCTGTAAATATCTGTGAAATCCATGTGGTCCAGTGTATCATTTAATGTTCTTGTGTCTTTGGAGATGTTGTGCTTAGAAAATAGTCATTTACAGAAAGTGCCGTGTTAAAGTCTCCCAGTATTGGTGTATTATTATCTAAGTGTGGCTTAACTTTGGTTATTAGTTGATTGATATACTTGTCAGTTCCCACATTAGGAGCATAAATATTCATGATTTTGAGGTCCTCTAGTTGGATAGATCTTTTAAGTATGATATAGTGTCCCCCTTCACCTCTTACTACAGTCTTTGGACCAACTTTAATTTATATGATATGAGGATTGCTACCCCTGCTTTTTCTTGAGTTCCATTTGAATGGTAAATGGTTCTCCAAACTTTAATTTTCAGGCTGGAGGTGTCCTAGCTCTAAAATGAGTCTGTTATAGACAGCAAATAGATGAGTCTTGCTTTTTTATCCAGTCTGAAACCCTGCATCTTTTGATGGGATTATTAAGCCCATTCATGTTCAGAGTTACTATTGAAAGATATGAATCTAGTGTCATCATAATACCTATTCAGTCTCTGTTTTGTGGAGTATTTCTTTGGGCCTCCTCTTTATTTTACAGGGTCCCCATTAATATTTCTTGCAGATCTGTTTTGGTGGTCACATATTCTTTTGTTTTGTCTATCTTGGAAGCTCTTATCACTCCTTCTATTCTGAATGAGAGCCTTGCAGGATCGAGTATTCTTGGCTGCATGTTCTTTTCATTTAGGACCCTGAATATATCCTCCCAGCCCTTTCTGGATTGTCAGGTATCTGTGGAAAGGTCTGCTGTTAATCTAATATTTATCCCCCTATAGGTTAGAAATCTCTTGCCTCTTGTTTATTTAAGGATTTTCTCTTTATCTTTGGAATTTGAAAGTTCCACTATTAAATATTGAGGTGCTGAACATTTTTTATTGATTTTAGAGGGGGACCTCTCTTTCCCCTGCATCTGAATGCCTTTTTCCTCCCCAAATTAGGGAAGTTCTAACCTATGATTTGTTCAAATACGCCTTCTGGCCTTCTTTCCCTCTCGGCACTCTCTGGAACCCCAATTTAACGTAGTTTTTTCCTTCTGAGGCTGTCATTTTTCCCTTCACCTTTCCTCATGGTCTTTTAATTGTTTTTCTCTTTTTTCCTCAGTTTCCTTCCTTGCCATCAACTTGTCTTCTATGTCACTCACACTTTCTTCTACTTCATTAACCCTCATCATTACGACCTCCAGTTTGGACTGCATCTCATTTAATTGATTTTTAATTTCAGCCTGATTAGATCTAAATTCTGCAGTCATGAAATCTCTTGAATCCTTTATGCTTTTTTCCAGAGCCACCAGTAGCTTTATATTGTGCTTATGAATTGGCTTTATGACATCAAATTTTAATCCAAATTCTGTAACTCTGTGGAAGCGTACTGTTTCTGATTTTTTTGTGTGTGTGATGACTTCTTCTTTCCAAACATTTTGTTCCGTGAAGAGTTGCTAAAAACTAGTTGTATTGGAAAAGTAAGAAAGAAAAGAAAAAACCAAGAACAAGGAAAAATACAAAGAAGGTGGGGGTATCCTCTGGTTCTTTATACTGTAAATCCCTCGACTTCTCCCAGAGCTTTCCAGCGCTGCTAGGTCAAGAACTTGCTCTTCCCCTGTCCTTCCAGCTAGTCTTCTGGGGGAGGAGCCTACTGTGCTGATTTTCAAGTGTGTGCTCCTGGGGTGCTGCCCTGCCCCTGCCAGGTGCTCAGGTCAGTGCAAGCTGTTTATCTTGTGAGTCTCCTGGTCCACGGTGGCCCAGCTCCTTCCCAGGCACTGGGTGACCCTAGGAGGGACAACAACACTGGCGGTGGCCAGCTCTCCAGCTCTGTAGCCAGGTCCAGCAGTAACTACCGCAGTCTCCCAGTCCACAGTGGCCTGTATGCTCTGAGGGCGGTGGGTGCTGATCTACACAGCTTGGGGGCACCTGGCAGCAGGAGAATCCTCGCTGATCTGTGCCCTCCCCACCTCAGCCTGTCCACGGAGGAATGCAGAATCTGGGCTGTGTCAGCTTGGCGCCCTGGTATCCGGGGTCTGTGCTGCTGGAATTGCTGTGTCTATAGGAGGCTATAGACACAGCAATCAGACAAGAAAAAGGAAAAAAAATCCAAACTTGAAATAAATAAATAAATAAAATAATAGATAGATGATAGATAGATAGATGATAGTATTTCCATGTGAGATGATAGTATATAAACCTTAAAGACTACACCAAAAAACTATTAGAAATAATAAATAAGCTTAGTAAAACTGTAAAAAGACAGACATGCAGAAATCTGTTGGATTTTTATATTCTAATAACAAAACACCAGAAAGAGAAAACAATTAAATCCCATTTAAAATTGCATCAAAAAATATAAACTACTTAGGAGTAAATTTAACCAAGGAGGTGAAAGACCTGTATTATGAAAATTATAGGACATAAATGAAAGAAATTAAAGGTGACACAAATAAATGGAAACCATGTTTATGGATCACAAGAGTTAATATGTTTTAAATGCTCTATTACCCAAAGTAATGTACAGTTTTGATGCAATTTCTATCAAAATCCCTGTAGTATTTTTCATGGAACTAGAACAAATAATCACAAATTTTTTATGGAATTATTAGGACCCCTAATAACCAAAACAATCTTGAGAAAGAACAAAGATGAAAGTATTGTGATCACAGATTTTAAACTATCTTACAAATCTATACTAAGCAAAACAGCATATTGCCACAAAAAAAGGATACATCGATCAATAGAACAGAACTGAAGCCCATGAACAAAACTATACTTTTTTTTTAAATTTTCATTTATTTATGATAGTCACAGAGAGAGAGAGAGAGGCAGAGACACAGGCAGAGGGAGAAGCAGGCTCCATGCACCGGGAGCCCGATGTGGGATTCGATCCCGGGTGTCCAGGATCACGCCCTGGGCCAAAGGCAGGCGCCAAACCGCTGCGCCACCCAGGGATCCCCAAAACTATACTTATATAATTAATTCATCTATCACAAAAGAAGCAAGAATATAAAATGGAAAAATAATAGTCTCTTCAATAAATTGTGTTGGAAAAACTGGACAGCTACCTGTGAAAAATGAAACTGAGCCACTTTCTTATGCTTTACACAAATATAAAATCAAAATTGGTTAATATCTAAATATAAGATCTGAAACTGAAAACTCCTGAATGAAAACAAGCAGTAATTTATTGGAAATTGACTTTATTAATATGTTATGGGTCTATCTCCTCAGGTGAAAGAAACAAAAGGAAAAATAAATATTTGGGACTACATTAAACTAAAAAGATTATTCACAGTGAAATAAATTGTCAACAAAACAAAAAAGCAACCTATTTAATGGGTGAAGATATTGGCAAATGATATAACCAATAAAAGGTTACTATCCAAAATGCATGAAGAACTCCTACAGCTCAACAGCAAAACCTAAGAACTAAGTAATCCAATTAAAAATGGGCAGAAATCTTGAATAAGCATCTTTTCCCCCAAAGAAAACAAACAGATGGCCAACAGACACATGAAAAGATGCTCAACATCACTAACCATCAAGTAAATGCAAATCAAAATCACAGTGAGATATCACTTTTTACTTGTTAGAATGACTATTATCTAAAAGACAAGACAGCAATAGCTATGAAGGAGGTGGAAACAAGAGAACCCTTGCACACTGTTGATTTAAAAGTAATTGACCACCATTATTAAACACACTATGGGAGTTCATCAAAAATTAAAAATAGAACCTCCATATGATAGAGAAATTTCACTTCTGGATATATATTTGAAGGAATTAAGATCATTATCTCAAAGAGATATTGCAGCATTCTTTGCAATAACCAAGACATAGGAACAACCTAAGTGTCCATAAATGGATAATGAATAAAGATGACGTGATATAGAGAAAGAAAGAGAAAGAGAGAGATAATCAAAAGAGAGAGAAATAAATAAAAACAATATGATATGGCCACAAAATGGACACATAGATCAATAGGACAGAATTGAAAGCCCAGAAATAACACCATACTTATGTGATTAATTCACCTATAATAAAAGAGGCAAGAATATAAAACAGTAAAAAGATATAAAATGGGAAACTATGTGCATGGATATGTGTGTAATACACACAATGGGCTATTACTTAGCCATAGAAAAGATGGAAATCCTGTCACTTAGGACAACATAGGTCATCTTCTAGGGCATTATGCTAAGTCAAATAAGTCAGATAGAGAAAGACAAATACTATATGATCTTACTATATGTGGAATCTAAAACAAAGAAACAAATTAACAAAACCTAGTCATAGATAGAACAGATTGATGGTTACCAGAGATGAAGGATAAGGGATAGGCAAAATGAATGAAGCAGGGTCAAATATACAAATTGCCAGTTATAAATTCAATGTCATGAGACTATAATCTGCAACATAGTGACAATTGTTAAAAATACTGTATTGTATATCTGTTTTTTAAACTGATAACTTTTTTTCTTTTTTTCAGATTTATTTATTTATTTATTCATGATAGAGAGAGAGAGGCAGAGACAGAAGCAGGCTCTGTGCCATGAGCCCGACTCGGATCTCATCCAGGGACTCCAGGATCGCGCCCTGGGCCAAAGGCAGGAGCTAAACCACTGAGCCACCCAGGGATCCCTGTATTGTGTATTTGAAAATTGTTAAGAGAGCAGATCTTAAAAATTGTCCTCATAAGAAAAAAAAATCATTGTAACTATATGAGGTAATGATGTTATGTAAATTTAATGCAAAATCATTTACAACATATACATATATCAAATTGTTTTGTATAGATAAAACTTATACAATGTTATGTTTCAATTATATCTCAATCACCTGGAAAATAAGTAAGTAACTAAGTAAAAGTAAGTAACCCAGATATAAATACTTCTGTAAATTTTTAAAGTTTGATATGATAGATATTTCTGAATTTTGTACATCTTTCAAATAGACTAGTCTTTTAAGATGTGTAGGTAATTTATAGAAACTGATCACTTACTTATAAGCAAGCTTCAAAAATATTTATAAGACTGGTAACTTGCTGAGTAGATTGATTGCATTAATAACCTAGTACTTTAGCTCTTCCTCGATCTTTTGCTGTTCTTCTGAATAAAAAGGTGAACTCCAGTTCACTCACATGTTAACTTGGGCATTTAAATTTTGCCCTGCTTTGGTATGTTTCTATTTTCTCTCTTGTCCACTGATATCATCATAAGAACTTGTCAGAAGATGAAAAATATGTGGACTAGAGTTAGGCTAATCATCCAATCCACTCCAAATGAAGTTCGTTACAAATAAAATGATAACCAGCTACCCTCCAGAAATCTGAGAAATCTAGTCAAGACACACAAGCTAAATAAAAGCTTATTATTATAAGCCACTTAGTTTTGTAGAGATTTATTGTACAGCATTATTTTTCCATATATAACTCCTAAGAATTATAAGCATGCTCTAGGTCAAAATGAATGTCATAAGTACATGTTAAAAGTAGCTTTAAAATCACATACATTTGAGCACTGGGTTGTTATGCTATATGTCGGCAAATTGAACTCCAATAAAAAAATAAAAATAAAATAAAATAAAATCACATACATTTGGAAATTAAGAAATATACATTTAAAGAACTTATAAGTCAAGAGAAAATGATACTAAGAATTAAAAATCCTTAAGTGAGAGACAAAGAGGGACCCTATATCATACTTAAAGGGTCTATCCAAAAACAGTACCTCACGATCATGAATATTTAAGCCCCTAATGTGGGAGCTGCCAAGTATATCAATCAATTAACCAAAGTTAAGACATACTTAGGTAATAATACACTTATACTTGGTGACTTCAACAAGGCACTTTCTGCAAATGAAAGATCTTCTAAGCACCACATCTCCAAAGAAACAAGGGCTTTAAATGATACACTGGACCTGATGGATTTCACAGATATTTACAGAATATTATATCAAAACACAACTGAATACACATTCTTCTCAAGGGCACATGGAACTTTCTCCAGAATAGACCACATAGTGGTTCACAAATCAGGCCTTAACTGATACCAAAAGATGAGGACTGTCCCCTGCATATTTTCAGACCACAATGTTTTGAAGCTAGAACTCAATCACAAGAGGAAATTTGGAAGAAATTCAAACACTTGGAGGTTAAAGAACATCCTGTGAAAAGATGAAAGGGTCAATGAGGAAATTAGAGAAGAATTAAAAAGATTCATGGAAACTAATTAAAATGAAGATACAACCATTCAAAATCTTTGAGATACAGAAAAATCAGTCCTAAGAGGGAAATACATCGCAAAACAAGCATCCCTCAAAAAATTGGAGAAAAAAAATACACAAGCTAACCTCTCACCTCAAGGAACTGGAGAAACAACAGCAAATAAAACCTACACCAAACAGAAGTAGAGTTAACAGAGATTTGAGCAGAACTCAATGAAATAGAGACCAGAATAACTGTAGAACAAATCAAGAAAACCAGGAGTTGGTTCTTTGAAAGAATTAATAAGATAGATAAACCATTAGCCAGCCTTATTAAAAACTAAAGAGAAAAACTCAAATTAACAAAATCATGAATGAAAAAGGAGAGATCAGAACCAATACTCAGGAAATACAAACGATTTTAAAAACATTATGAGCAGCTATATGTCAATAAATTGGGCAATCTAGAAGAAATGGATGCATTTCTGGAAACCACAAATTGCCAACACTGGAACAGGAAGAAATAGAAAACCTGAACAGGTCAATAACCAGGGAGGAAATTTACTAGTCATCAAAAACCTTCAAAAACACAAAAGCCCAGGGCCAGATGGCTTCCCAGGGCAATTCGATCAAACATTTAACGAAGAAACAATACCTATTGTACTAAAGCTGTTCCTAAAGATAGAAAGGGATGGAATACTTCCAAACTCATTTTATGAGGCCAGCAACACCTTAATTCCAAAACCAGACAAAGAACCCACCAAAAAGGAGAATTAAAGAACAATATCCTTGATGAACACAGATGCAAAAATTCTCAACAGGATACTAGCCAATAGGATCCAATAGTACATTAAGAAAATTATTCACTATGACCAACTGGGATTTATCCCCGGGATGCAAGGCTGGTTCAACACTCATAAAGCAATCAACATGATAGATCATATCAACAAGAGAAAAAACAAGAACCATATGATCCTCTCAATAGATGCAGAGAAAGCATTTGACAAAATACAGGATCCATTCCTGTTCACAACTCTTCAGAGTGTAAGGTTAGAAGGAACATTCCTCAACATCTTAAAAGCCATCTACAAAAAAGCCCACAGCAAATATCATTCTCAGTGGGGAAACACTGGGAACCTTTCCCCTAAGATCAGGAACAAGACAGGGATGTACACTCTGAACACTGCTATTCAACACAATACTAGAAGCCCTAGCCTCAGCAATCAGGCAACAAAAAGAAATAAAAGGCATTCAAAATGGCAAAAAGAAGGCAAAGTCTCCATCTTCACAGATGACATGATACTGTACATAGAAAACCCAAAAGACTCCACCCCAAGATTGCTAGAACTCATACAGCAATTTGGTAGTGTGACAACATACAAAATCAATGCCCAGAAATCAGTGGCTTTTCTATACAGTTACAATGAGACTGAAGAAAAAGAAATTAAGGAATGGAATCAATCCCACTTACAATTGCACCCAAAAACATAAGATACCTAGGAATAAACCTAAGCAAAGAGGTAAAGGATCTATACCCTAAAAACTATAAGCACTTCTGAAAGAAATTGAGGAAGACACAAAGAGATGGAAAAAATATTCCATGCTCATGGATTGGAAGAATTAATATTGGGAAAATGTGTATGCTACCCAGGGCAATTTTCATGTTCAATACAATCTCTATCAAAACACCATGGACTTTCTTCAGAGAGTTGGAACACATCATCTTAAGATTTTTGTGGAATCAGAAAAGACCCAAATAGCCAGGGGAACACTGAAAAAGAAAACCAGAGCTGGGGGCTTCACAATGCTGGATTTCAATTTGTACTATGAAACTCTGATCATTGAAACAGTGTGGTATTGGCACAAAAGCAGACACATAGATCAATGGAACAGAATGGAGAACCCAGAAATGAGCCCTCACCTCTTTAATCAACCAATATTCAACAAAGCAGGAAAGAGTATCCACTGGTTAAAGGACAGTCTCTCCAATAATTGGTGCTGGGAAAATTGGATGGCTACGTGCAGAAGAATGAAACTGGACCATTCTCTTACACCATACACAAAGATAAACTCAAAATGAATGAAAGATCAAAATGTGAGAAAAGAATCCATCAAAATACTAGAGGAGAACATAGGCAACACCCTTTTTGAACTTGGCCACAGTAACTTCGTGCAAGATACATCTATGAAGGCAAGGGAAACACA
The DNA here is from genome assembly GCF_003254725.2 of Canis lupus dingo. Lineage (NCBI taxonomy): Eukaryota > Metazoa > Chordata > Mammalia > Carnivora > Canidae > Canis > Canis lupus. The sequence continues at coordinate 22,245,041 of NC_064261.1, read as the reverse complement.
GCAAAAATGAATTATTGGGACTTCATCAAGATAAAAAGCTTCTGAATAGCAAAAGAAACAGTCAACAAAACTCAAAGACAACCTACAGAATGGGAGAAGATATTTTCCAATGACACATCAGATAAAGGGCTAGAATCCAAGAACTATAAAGAACTTACTAAACTCAACAGCAAAGAAACAAATAATCCAATCATGAAATGGGCAAAAGCATGAACACAAATTTCACAGAGGAAGATATACACATGGCCAACAAGCACATGCAAAAATGCTCCTTATCACTTGCCATCAGGAAAATAAAAATCAATACCACAATGAGATGCCACCTCACATCAGTGAGAATGGTGAACATTAACAAGACAGGAAACAACAAATGTTGGAGATGATGTGGAGAAAGGGGAACCCTCTTGCACTGTCGGTGGGAATATGAACTGGTACTGTCACTCTGGAAAACTGTGTAAAGATTCCTCAAAGAGTTAAAAATGGAACTACCCTATGACCTAGCAATTTTACTACTGGGGATTTACCCCAAAGATACAGATACAGTGAAACCTGAGACACCTGCTCCACAATGTTTATAGCAGCAATGTCCACAATAGCCAAACTGTGGAAGGAGCCTCGCTGTCCATCGAAGGATAAATGGATAATGAAGATGTGGTCTATATATACAATGAAATATTGCTCAGCCATTAAAAATGTTGAATACTCACCATTTGCTTCAACATGGATAGAAGTGGATGGTATTATGCTGAGTGAAGTAAGTCAGTTGGATAAGGACAATCATTATATGGTTTCACTCATACAGGGAATATAAAAATAGTGAAAGGGATTAAAGGGAAAAGGAGAGAAAATGAGTGGAAAATATCTGAGAGGGTGATGGAATATGAAAGACTCCTGACTCTGGAAAATGAACAAGGTAGTGGAAGAGGAGTTGGGCGGGGGATGGGGTGACTGGTTGATGGGCACTGAGGTGGGTACTTGACAGAATGAATACTGGGTGTTATACTACATGTTGGCAAATCTAACTCCAGTTAGAAAAGTACAAAAAAAAAAAAAGAATTAGAAATACTTAGACATAAATTTTACAAAACATTGTTCAAATCTTGTGGTATATAGTTAAAGATGTTATTTTCAACTTAAATGTTTGTAGTATAAAAAGGAACACAGGTAACAATAAAATAGATGTCTAGTTTAAAGCTTAGAAAAATAACAAAAAGATACAAATTAGAAAGAAGAAAATATAAACAGTATGGCGTAAATTAATTATAGAAAAAGAGCCCTGCGCCCGCGGCCCCCGCCCGCCGCCGCCGCCGCCGCCCAGTCACCTCCACCCCCCGCCCACCTCCCCTTCCCCCACCCCTAGTTCGTTTCCCAGAGTTAGGAGTCTTTCATGTTCTGTCTCCCTTTCTGATATTTTCCACTTATTTTTTCTCCTTTCCCCAACTTCTTCAAGACGGTGGAGGGCTTCTTCGACCGCGGCGCCAGCATCGCGGAGGACAAGCTGGTGGAGGACCTGCGGACGCGCGAGACCGAGGAGCAGCGGCGGAACCGGGTGCGCGGCATCCTGCGCATCATCAAGCCCTGCAACCATGTGCTCAGCCTGTCATTCCCCATCCGCCGCGACGACGGCTCCTGGGAGGTCATCGAGGGCTACCGGGCCCAGCACAGCCAGCACCGCACGCCCTGCAAGGGAGGTATCCGTTACAGCACTGGTGTGAGTGTGGACGAAGTGAAAGCCCTGGCTTCTCTGATGACCTACAAGTGTGCAGTGGTTGATGTGCCATTTGGGGGTGCCAAGGCTGGTGTTAAGATCAATCCCCAAAACCACACTGATAATGAATTGGAAAAGATTACAAGGAGGTTTACTATGGAGCTGGCAAAGAAGGGCTTTATTGGTCCTGGCATTGATGTGCCTGCCCCAGACATGAGCACAGGTGAGCGGGAGATGTCCTGGATTGCTGACACCTACGCCAGCACCATAGGGCACTATGATATTACTGCCCATGCCTGTGTTACCGGTAAGCCCATCAGTCACGGTGGGATCCACGGGCGGATCTCTGCAACTGGCCGGGGAGTCTTCCATGGGATTGAAAATTTCATCAATGAAGCATCTTACATGAGTATTTTAGGAATGACACCAGGGTTTGGAGATAAAACGTTTGTTGTTCAGGGATTTGGTAACGTGGGCCTGCACTCTATGAGATACTTACATCCTTTTGGTGCTAAATGTGTTGGTGTTGGTGAATCTGATGGGAGCATATGGAATCCAGATGGTATTGACCCAAAGGAACTGGAAGACTTCAAATTGCAACATGGATCACTCCTGGGCTTCCCCAAGGCAAAGCCCTATGAAGGGAGCATCTTGGAAGCTGATTGTGACATCCTGATCCCCGCTGCCAGCGAGAAGCAGCTGACCAAGTCCAACGCACCCAGAGTCAAAGCCAAGATCATTGCTGAGGGTGCCAATGGACCAACAACCCCAGAGGCCGATAAGATCTTCCTGGAGAGGAACATCATGGTGATTCCAGACCTCTACTTGAATGCTGGAGGAGTGACCGTGTCTTACTTTGAGTGGCTGAAGAATCTGAATCACGTCAGCTATGGCCGTTTGACCTTCAAATATGAAAGGGATTCTAACTACCACTTGCTCATGTCTGTTCAAGAGAGCTTGGAAAGGAAATTTGGAAAGCATGGTGGAACTATTCCCGTTGTGCCCACAGCAGAATTCCAAGACAGGAGGACCTCGTGACAGGAGGCCTCCGAGAAGGACCTCGTGCACTCTGGCCTAGCTTACACCATGGAGCACTCCGCCCGGCAAATCATGCGCACGGCCATGAAGTACAACCTGGGCTTGGATCTGAGAACGGCCGCCTACGTCAACGCCATTGAGAAGGTCTTCAAGGTCTACAATGAAGCTGGGGTGACCTTCACATAGACACCTGGCTGACCTCTTCACCGCCCTCTTCCCCCCTTCGTCTGCAGACCCTTCACAAGTTTACATGTAGCCACAGAAATCTCTCGCGTGTGCTCTCTCGACTTACTAGATAAATGGACATCACGCTCAACACATCAGTCCAAATCCGCCCCTTTGAGAAAAAGAAATTAAGGTTAGGGGATCATGTACCGGCCAACGAATATGGAACTAGAAACGACCTGTGCCACAGAGCCATTTGGGTATTTTTGCCTTTAAATGGAAGGTCTCCAACGAAAGATGAATGGATAAAGAAGATGTGGTTTATGTATACAATGGAATATTACTCAGCTATTAGAAATGACAAATACCCACCATTTGCTTCAACGTGGATGGAACTGGAGGGTATTATGCTGAGTGAAGTAAGTCAGTCAGAGAAGGACAAACATTATATGTTCTCATTCATTTGGGGAATATAAATAATAGTGAAAGGGAAAATAAGGGAAGGGAGAAGAAATGTGTGGGAAATATCAGAAAGGGAGACAGAACGTAAAGACTGCTAACTCTGGGAAACGAACTAGGGGTGGTGGAAGGGGAGGAGGGCGGGGGGTGGGAGTGAATGGGTGACGGGCACTGGGTGTTATTCTGTATGTTAGTAAATTGAACACCAATAAAAAAATAAATAAATAAATAAATAAATAAATAAATAAATAAATAAATGGAAGGTCTCTTCCCTCCAGCTGTGCTGCCTTGCTCCTCGGCTGCTCTGGGAAGGTGGGACCCCCAGGGCAGATCCTGGGGCCGGGAATGCACCTGTTGCCCAGCAGCCGCCAGTGGCTCACTGCCTCGGCTCTGGACGAGTCTGAGACCCGCGGTAGCTCTGACGCCTCTGAGCAGCAGGTGTGGGGCATTTTCAGAGGGTGGCATGGTCCTCAAGTGACTTACTGGTATTTTACATCAGCAAAATAACTCAGTTTTACAGATTGCAACAAAGATAAAAGCTGTTTCTCTTTATGCATTTTATTCTCTTAGAATAAAGTAAGTACATGCTGCTGTAATAAAATTGCCTTTAATCACTTACCAAGCCTAACCTTGACTCCAGCAGTGAATGCCTATAAACATAATAAATGAAAAGAAGCTAGTATTTTTATAATATAAAACAGTATCATTTATAGCTTATCAGTCATGTATTGTTGTCCAGCAAAAAAATAAGTCCAATGGAGAATTAAGTTATCTTCACACCTGCCAATGGTGGAGGCTATTTTTGTTAAGACTGTCAGAATTTACTAACCGCAGTTACGACATAGAGTCCAAAGAGTGCAGTAACCTCCTTATCATGGTAATTAATTGTTCTCTTCTGAAGATCTGTGTTGTCTAATTGAACAATAATTCAAGTAGAGCGTCCCAGAAAAAACCACTTGGACTCCCGCTCTGGAGTCTAGCTGGCGGCTCCGAGCCCTGCCAGGGGCCCCGACTCCGCCTGGCTCGGCGTCCCCAGAGAGGCCTGAATTCTGCTCGCAGCTTCATTACCACTGGGCTGGAAACATCCTTGGGTTGAGTGTTTTGTTTGGGAGTTATTTCACGAGGGCCTTTTAAACAGTAGTGTCCCAATGAAGTACTAGATATTATTTATGTAAGAATGAGCTTTTTTTTTTTTTTAAACAATATCCTTTCAAAATTTCTAACTACTTTGTAACTGCATGACTTAACCTGGTGATAAAAGCAGTTATTAAAAGTCTACCTTTTCCAAAAAAAAAAAAAAAAAAAAAAAAAGAAAAAGAAAACATACAATAGAATAAACAGTGAAAAGTGTGTTCTATGAAAATAATCCAAAATATTGTTAAACCCATGATTTAACGTATGACCAAGGAAAAGGAAAACAGAACACATAAATGATAATAGCAATAAAAAAAGGAAATAAGTATAAGCAGTAAATATGTACAAAATCTAAGAAATGCTAGTTTAATTAATTTCATGTCATTGTATTTAACATTTAACTTAGATGAAATTGAGAAATTTCCAGAATATGTTACCAAATTGATGTAAGATGTAAAAAAGACCTAAAAATATCTATAACCAGTAGATAATTTTTCAATGAAAATATATTCAAAACATCTAAATAAACAGAACTGAACTAAATTCAGCAATGTATAAAAAAGGTAATACATGAAATTATAATTATTCCAGAAGTGCAATTTTAATTTTGTTCATATTAACAAATCAATTAATATAGCCTATTTCATTATCAAATTGAAGGAAAATTGATTATATAATCAAATCTAGTTAGATAGCCATAGAAAATTTTGATCAAATTTAAAATCTATTTATTATAAAAATTCCTAGGAAAAGGAAGGAAAATTCCTTCATCTAATTAAAGGAATCTATTTAAGATCTATAGAATGAGATTCAAGAATACATTTGAATTGAAAAATGGGCAAAAGATCTCAACAAATATCTCATCAAAGTTTTTAGATGATATTTATGCATATGTAAAATTGTTCAACATCATTTATAATTAGGGGATTGAATGTTAAAACAACAATGAAATACCACTACTCATTTATTAGAATGGTTAAAATACAAAAGGCAAATTGACTACTCATTGTTGGCAAGAGCGTACAACAACAGGAGCTCTCCCTCATTCCTGGCAGAAATGTAAAGTTGTGTAGACACTTAGGAAGCTAATTTGGCAATTTCTTAGACAGCTAAACATAGACTTACTATAGAATTTAGGAATTGTATTTTATCCATTATCTAATTTATATAAAACTTGTATTCACACAAATCCAGCAAGCGAAGGTTTATAGCAGTCTTATTTATAATTACCCAAACCTGGAAACAAGTAAGATGTCTTTCTTTCTTTTTTTATAAATTTATTTTTTATTGGTGTTCAATTTGCCAACATACAGAATAACACCCAGTGCTCATCCCATCAAGTGCCCCCTTCAGTGCCTGTCACCCAGTCACCGCCACCTCCTGCCCACCTCCCCTTCCACCACCCCTAGTTCATTTCCCAGAGTTAGGAGTCTTTCATGTTCTGTCTCCCTTTCTGATATTTCCCACTCATTTTTTCTCCTTTCCCCTTTATTCCTTGTCACTATTTTTTATATTCCCCAAATGAATGAGACCATATAATGTTTGTCCTTTTCCAATTGACTTATTTCACTCAGCATAATACCCTCCAGTTCCATCCACATTGAAGCAAATGGTGGGTATTTGTCGTTTCTAATGGCTGGAATAATATTCCATTGTATACATAAACCACATCTTCTTAATCCATTCATCTTTCGATGGACTCCGAGGCTCCTTCCACAGTTTGCTGTTGTGGACATTGCTGCTAGAAACATTGGGGTACAGGTGTCCTGGCATTTCATTGCATCTGTATCTTTGGGGTAAATCCCCAGCAGTGCAATTGCTGGGTCGTAGGGCAGGTCTATTTTTAATGTAAGATGTCTTTCAATAGGCAAATGAAACATCAATATGTGGTGTAATCATACAGCATACAGTGGAAAATTCCTCACATTTTTCTAAAGGAATAGGCCACCAGAATATTCAAGGGGAAATGGATTTTAAATCGGAAATGGACAAACCTTATATGGTCTCATTCATTTGGGGAATATAAAAATTAGTGAAAGGGAATAAAGGGAAAGGAGAAAAAAATGAGTGAAAATATCAGTGAGGGTGACAAAACATGAGAAACTCCTAACTCTGGAGTTAGAGAGATTTTCATTTGTGAGAGAGAGAGATCATGAGACAGCACTAGCAGTGGAGAGAGAGAAGCAGGCTGTCCATCTAGCAGGGAACCCAATGTGAGGCTCAATTCCAGAACCCTGGGATTATGATCTGAGCCAAAGGCAGCCACTCAACCAATTGAACCACCCAGGTGCCCCTCAAGAGATGTTTTGAAAGGTGAAACTATTTTGTGTGATATTGTAATGTGAGCATATACCACTACATTTGTCAAAACCCATAGGATTTTCTAGCACAACAAGTGAATGGAACTGGAGGGTATTATGGTGAGTGAAATAAGTCAATTGGAGAAGGACAAACATTATATGGTCTCATTCATTTGGGGAATATAAAAAATAGTGACAGGGAATAAAGGGGAAAGGAGAAAAAATGAGTGGGAAATATCAGAAAGGGAGACAGAACATGAGAGACTCCTAACTCTGGGAAACGAACAAGGGGTGGTGGAAAGGGAGGTGGGGGGGTGGGGGGGTGACTGAGTTACTGGCACTGAGGGGGGCACTTGTTGGGATGAGCACTGGGTGTTATGCTATATGTTGGCATATTGAACTCCAATCAAAATTTTTAAAAAAATTATATAGTAGGTTTTGGGAATCCAGGATAGAATGAAGAATGTAACAAGGCAATGGAACTTTATTACAAATAAATATATTATGAATGGATGAAACAAGTTCAATGAAGAGGGTGACAGGTAATGGTACAGAGTTAACTTTAGGAATGAGTAGAATCTTTAAGACCAAAAGCAAAATAAGCTTGCACAACTGTATATCTTTACTTGATAAAATTATTTCCTGCATAGGCATGGATTAAAAAATTCTAAAATTGCTCTATGAGATTGAAAAGTTATGAAAATGGATGGCAGGTGATGGGAGCCATGTTTCTTATTGCTTCGATGAGAAGTTACAAATAACCAAGGAGGGACTGAATAATCACAATAATAGAATGATTCAGGCGGTAATGAATAGAAGTTGGGGAAATCAGTATCAACTGACATTTGCCCATAGGTACAAATTTGGTATCTATGGCTATATATCACCCTATTTATAGATATAAATAAATATCCAAAAGTTTATGGACATGGGTTAATATATACTCATGACCTGCTCTGTCAGCTGAGGGCCTAGAAACAATGACACAACTCCACTATACAATGAGCACATCTACCATCCACATTTTGGTTTCTAATGACATTATCCAATAAAAGGAATCAAGACTCCTCCTTAACACAATTTAAAAAGTAGCTGTGGTTTCTAAGGAAGAATATAAAATATTCATGATTCTATATTGACATAAATAAATGATGTAATAAATAGGTGAAGGATAATAGAAAAATCAACTCTGCAGAAAAATTCCATCCAAATAATTTACATAAATATTCTTATCTCAAGGAAATGGAGCATATCTCCTCAGTTTCTGTGTGCAGCCTGTGCATAGAGACTTCCTTGCAAGGATTATAGCTTGGAAAAAGGTTGGAAAAGAGGAACTTCAGAGTGGAAAAGCTGGCCAAATACTACCTCAGCCAGGTTATCAAGGTTAATATCAACAGTGTTAAGTTCTGGTGAATGATTATATTAATAGTGCTCTTTACATGATGTGATGAGAGTAGCACTTTATCTCTGATTTTCCTTCCAAAAATCCTTACTCCCAGGCTAATTGTGAGAAAAATCATTAAGAAAATCCCAATTGAAGGACATTTTACAAAATATCTGACTAATCCTCCTCAAAAATGCCCAGATAATAAAAAACAAGGCCTGAAAAACTCATGTAGATGAAACTAATATAAGATGTTAACAATGGGAGAAACTGGGTTTAGAATATACATTGATTTTTGTGCTATCTTCACAATTATTTTCTGTAAGTATAAACTATTTTAAATCAAAATTTCATTTAAAACATATAATAAACATCTTACAGTAAAAGCGTAGAAGTTCTTTATGATCAGAAAGTAGGTTTTCACTATCACCGTTTTATTTTTTTTTAAGTTTACTAAATTTCCTAGCCATTGAGTGAAGTAAAAATAGATGAAAAATATTTTGATTAGAAAATTAACAAAATTTTCATTATATACCTATCTTAGGATTGTTCATATAGGAAACTCTTGATTATTCTAAAATAAAACTTTAGAATAGTTATTTTAGCTGTTGCTAGATATGAAATCAACATACAAAGTAAATTGCATCTCTACCCAAGCAAAAACAGGGATATAATACCTGGTTACAATAGCATCCAAAAAATACAGGCACAAAAGAAAGTAGTTTCAGCTCTAGTTACATAGAACTTCATAGATTTTGAGGATGAAAAGTATTCCTTGCAGTAAAAATGACACTGCATAGTGAAAAGAATCCAATTTACCAGGTAAAAAATCTAACAAAAATAATATAAGATGTTATGGAGAAAATTCTGAATAACAGGAATTTTACATTGTCTTCAAAGATAAGAAAATTTTGCTTCAAATAATGTTAATCATCCCTAAATTAACAAATAAATTCAAGATGACTCCAACAAACATGATGAAGTTGTGTGGGGTGTGCATGTGTGTTTGTGTGTGTGCACACACGTATTCCTTTAAAAGTTAGTTCTTAACAACTTTTCAAAAAATGTATAAAACTCTCCACCATAAAAGCAATTAAAACCCTTGCAAAAAATGTTGGAATCACCTTTTCTTTCAGGCTCTGGAAATTAACCAAAGGCTTATAGCAATCTATGGAGCATATATTACAGGAAAACAGCTGAACAGTAAGATCATCAAGATTTGCGGTGTTTTAAACTACTGAATTTTCGTACCTGCCTCCCTATCCCTGAGGTAGTCTGGAAAACCAATAGTCCACAGTCTCAGTGAAGAATGGCAGCCTGGAAGCCACATGAGGGGGACAGAATGGGCAAAAGCCCCATTCCCCGAGAACTGTCATTATTTGACCTATGTGGTGATTCACTAGAAAATTTCACTCATTGAAAATATCAGTGACAACACATGAGAGACACCTAACTCTGGGAAATGAACAAGGGTAGTGGAAGGGGAAGTGGGCAGGGGGTTGGGGGACTGGGTGATGGGCAATGAGGGGGGCACTTGGAGGGATGAGCACTGGGTGTTATGCTGTATGTTGGCAAATTGAACTCCAATAAAAAAAATTTAAATAAAATAAAATTTATTTAAAGACACAGAATTCCTTGCAGTAAAAATGACGCTGCATAGTGAAAAGAGTCCAATTTACCAGGTTAAAAAAATCTAACAAAAATAATATAAGATGTAATGGAGAAAATTCTGAATAAGGGGAATTTTACATTGTCTTCAAAGATAAGAAAACTTGGCTTGGAATTTTTTAAAAAACCATCAATAAAAAATGACAAGAACAAACAAATGACAAGGGCTTCAAGGTAGAAAGCCATTGCCCAATAATCAGAAACCCCATCAGTAAATGTAAATGTAAATGTAAATTAAAATCACAATGAGAACCTTTAATGCCCATCAGCTTAGAAACAAAATTGAAAAGTCTGACAATATCAAATATATATGGAACTCATATATTGCTGGTGGATTTATGAATTGCTCAGCCTATAAACTCTTACAGGTTGTCATAATCTGTTAGTGTTAACAATGTGTACTCTCTAGGAACCATCAATTTTACTTTCTTTTTTTTTTTTTAATTTTTATTTATTTACGATAGTCACACAGAGAGAGAGCTAGAGACATAGGCAGAAGGAGAAGCAGGCTCCAAGCACCGGGAGCCCAACGTGGGATTCAATCCCGGGACTCCAGGATCGCGCCCTGAGCCAAAGGCAGGCGCTAAACCGCTGCGCCACCCAGGGATCCCCAATTTTACTTTCTGAAGAAACTCTTTTGAATACATGTACCAGGAGACTTAAAGCGCGGTGCAGTTTCACCATTTGAAATAGTAAACAAGTGGGATTAAACCAAATATTGGCCAACATGTCACAATTAAATAGTGATATACATGGAATAGTGTTCAGCAGTGAAAATAAATGGATCCACTGACATACAACAGCACAAACAAATGTCAGGGACATTATATAACGTATTTTAATGCAAGTCAGACAAATTATTGTTCTGTGCAGTATGCTTTGATCTATGTAAATTTAAAACATGACTTGTGAAACAAAGCAATATATGATGTAGAGCATAAATATTTTTAATAAAATTATGAAAAAATAAGGAAAATATTTTGAGGATTTTATTTATTTATTTGAGAGACAAAGAGAATCTTAAGCCGACTCCACACTGAGCACAGAGACTGATGCAGGGCTCTCATACCCTGAGATCTTGACCTGAGCTGAAATCAAGATTCAGATGCTTAACCAACTTAGTGATCTACACACTCCAATAAGGAAAATTTATAAAATTTAGGACAAGGCTTACTTTAAAGGGTATGAGTAATAGGATGTCACTTCTGTAATTAGGTTACCTAGGTTACTGACTTCCTACACATACACTCACAACACATAATTCCTAGAAGTTCAACATTAAATAAAAACTTTTCTTTTTTTTCTTCTTAAAAATTACTTTAACAGCTTCATCAGACACTAAACAGGAAATAAGGAGGTTGAAATAGAATAGCAAATTAACTCCTATTCCCCCTATGTGATTACATTAAGCTATGGATTTCATTTCCTATGACTTTCTACAGGAATTGGATGTGGTTTTTAAATATTTCCTATAAGACATCCTCAATTTCTTTATCAGAAGAGAAAAGAAAAGGAAACACTAAGTGGTAACAATGAGTCAAACTCAATGATTGAGCAGCAGGGGCCACATTTTAGTCATTTTACAAAAACTGATTATCTTGAGCTTTAAAAAATCCCTCAGCTCTAAAAATGATAATTTGAAGCTTTTTGAGCTACTCAATCTATTGATGTGATATAGCACTTGAACAAGCTTCCTGAAATCATATAAATGGTTTCTACTGACATTTTCGATATTAGAAAGAGATATCTTTTTATCTCAATCTTCATTCTAAAAATTCATATAAACAACTTTCTGCCAGACAATCAGAATACTTTCATGTGAAAGAGCAGAATTTTATACTCCGTGCCCATTTCTTGAAAGAGGATGCTAAATAAAAAAATACATTTAGTGGAAGCAATGTTATGTATTCTCAAATTTAACTATTTTATTTATTACCAAATCAAAAGCTGGTAACATATATTGATTTTAAATATTAACTTCAAAACTGAGTTGCTTATACAAGGTATAAGTTTATTTTTCTCTGAAGTAGCAGTGGAGACAGCCCGAGGCAATGTGATGGATCAGTTAGGATGAATACCAAGCTCCTTCCACCTGGATCTCTGCCAATTCCAAGGTTCTATACTCATTCACAAAACCTGTGGTGGCTCAGAACCATATCCATATCCCAGCCACAGGAGAGTGCAGAATAGAAGAAGGAAAGGACAGGGATATTCTCACAGCTGAATAAAGCTGTGTTTGTGGCCATGCCATCTGCAAGGGCAGCCATGGGCTCAGGAAAATCCAGTTTTGTGGTGGATACTGATCAGTCCACATATTTGAACACACAGATATCCATGAGTACTCTTGTATGGGAATACTCATCCCCTCCTCAAAGAATATGACACAAATACCTAAAATAGTAAATAACTAACATGCAATAGTATTAGAGAAGCTGGAGGCCCAGGGAAGTAAGCATAGAATTTTGGCTTTCTTTTTCCCTGGGATATTTGTTCATTATAAAGAAGTGGCTTATAGAAGTTATTTTTATGGTCATCTAATATAAGGCCATGATAAACCTCATTCAGTTTGTGTTGGAACACCAATACTATGCCCCTTATCAATGAGGATGAACTAAAAGCAAGCGAGGATTTTGAAGCTCAGATTTAAGTAATCTCAAACCCCAAAATTGAATTGAAGTAAACCCATATAACTTGGAATATAAAAGATGTAGATCATCTTCTGTAATAATATAGCACCATCCTAGGCCTCAAATTCTTTTTGGAAATGAACTGACAAAATACACAGCACATGAGTAAAATAAGGAGACAAATAATATGAATAAATCAAATGGTATCTTTAAAATACACTTTATTTGTTCAAATAAGTAAATCAGCAGTGCTTGAAAATTTGAGCATAGAATTAGAAACTACAAAAAAGTACCAAATAGAAATTTGAGATATAAAAAATGGAATAACTGAAACAAAGAACAGAGTGGGTTGATTTAATAAATATTTAGACACAACTGAAGAAAGGAATAAAAAAGCATCTAAAATGAAGCACACAGAGAAAAAAAAAGTATTAAAAAATAAATTGTCAACAGCAGAAGATACAGGAAAAAATATAAAATATATATTTTTGGCTTTTCATAAGATGAATGAAGTGAAAGCAAAATTGAAGACATTCTGTATAAGGATGTTCCAAAACTGATGAATGACACAAACACATATATTTAAGAAGCCTTATGTCCTAAACATTAGGCCAAGTAGAAAGAAATGCACTTACAGAAATATTGCTGAAAACCAATGGAAAAGAGAATATTTCAATAACAACCAGGAATTTTCCAGTTTTGCTGTGACAGAGTAAACACACTGCAACCTGTCTCTGTTGCTCATTAGACTAAAATCTCAAGACAAGTTACATACTTGTAACCCATGCCTCCGCTGTGGGCCTCCTCTCCATCCACAAGGCACCTGAGGGAAGTCTGATCCATGCCCCTCGGTCCTCTCACGGTGCCTGGGTGGCTACGGTCCTCAGACTTCAGCTTGGGAGCAAGGCTGGCCAGCCCCCATTTCTTCCATCCCCGAACCACACCCACATCAGCCTAAGTGTAGCTGAGCTCTGAGGACTCAGAATAAATACTAAGTGACAGACATTTTGAGTGACTATGAATCCATTTGATGTGAAGCTTTAAGGGGCCCCAGAACCTTGCCCTCTTTCCTGTACCAGGCAGAACTCTACCCTAGGCCCCTCAGCAGGATGGACCCGGTGGTCCTGGCTGCTGACCTGTCCTTGCCCTGCCATGCAGCAAGCACCCTGTGGTCCTAGCCAAAGCCTTGCAGAGACTGTCTGTTCTCAGCAGGGTCCTTCCCTAGGGCAGCTGGCACCACATCCTCCTTAGGGCCCTTCCAGCATCAGAACACAGGCTGCCCTGCAGAGTGGGCACTTCTGACTGGGGTGGGCACTGGGGGAGAAAAAAAGCTACCTAAGAACTAATCAAAGTAAATTAAAGCAGGCAAAATGTGGAAGGGAATCACAACTTAGAGAAGTGACCTTCGTGGAGTTGAAGATGACATTTTCTCTCATAATTGGTTCAAGCTATTCCAGTCTTGAGGAACAGAGCACAGCATTATCTGTGCTCTGTGGAAATCCACCTAAGTCTCAGTGTCACCCCTGAACTACACATGCATAGTACAGACCAAATCAGCATAGTAAATGTTTTGAGAATTTTTATGATTTTAAATCATAATATAAATCAGACTGTACCCTCAGCGGTATGTGTATGGGACAGACTCACAGAAGCACAGCAAAAGCTTTGAAAACTAAACTCAGATCAGATAAAACACCTGTGGTCTGAATCTAACATCTAAAAGGAGAAAAAAAATACATCTCATCATTGGAGTGCCAATAGGATGGTGGTACAAGAAATCCCAGCCTCCAACTCCCCACAAAAGTCAACAATGAAATAGCTATCTACAAACAAAAGCAGCTCTAGGAGAGCTTTGCAGTCCATTTAAAGAGCTTCCACAACACAGTGGAGCAATAATAGAGAAAATACCTGCTCAAAAAGAGAAGGAAGACAGTTGCTTTTTGTCTGCACTATCCCAACTCCAAGCTGGAATTGCTTGGTGCCAATGGAAACTCCTCAGTTAGAAAGAAGTCTCCTCACCAGTAAGGGATGAGGGGAGCAAACAATGAGCTTCCCCAGGATTTTAAGGCACTATGTGAAGGTCTTACTTCAATTTCATTCCACCAGTACCAGCAAAGCTGAGATGTACAGAGATTGCTAGAAATAAGGAAGAATAGCAGAGGCTACCAATAGCAGTCACACAGCAGGAGCAATCATGGTTCGCAGTGACCTCATCCATACAAAGCTAGCAGATTTCACCACCAAAGAAGGAGCCAATAGATAGCACAGCTGTTGCAGATTCCCTGCAGATTTCACTGGTTATCGTTCCATAGGTATTTGTGTTCTGTGATGCCAACCACCTGAGTCCTCCCTTTTCCTATTTCATTCCACCCTTTATCAGAGCCTGGAACTGCACCAGATGCCAGCCTAGGCCTGTGTGACTGTGCAAGTGCAAAACATCAGCTTCAAGCTGCACAACTGACCTCTGTTTCCATATATACACTTGAAACTAGTCTCCCTAGCTGCATGCTACTGGCCTGACACTCTTAACCACCCTCTCACCTAGGAAGAGACTGTGCGACTTCAGGAGAGCACACCAGTGCTCATACAGCTACTTGTGGTCCCAGATAAGACCATCTTCTGTCATTGGCTAACATTACTATACTCATCAACAGCTGGCTCTTCCAGGTGTACACCTCTACTCCAAACCCCATCACCAGCCAACAGGGTCACATCCTAATGGGGAGACTCCGTACTCACAGGAGTACACGCTGACAGGCATGGTGAGTGTGCTTGCAGTTGGCCCTAGACCTTGTTGCCTGCCCTGGTCCCACCACTACATGTGTGTCAGCAACTGGCACTTGCTAATACACAAGCATCTGCAGCCAGCCCACGTAACTGAGCGTGTGTATAGCACTACCTCTGGCCTCCTAGGTGCTAGATCTGGAGATATGGCAGAGGATTCCCAGTAGCCTTTGCAGGCACTGTGGATTCACTACAGTGCTCAACAAGTACCACGAGGCATGCTGGACCCCAAGTCTAGTGGTGCCATGTGCCTCCTTCAGGGTTATACGGTAGCACTGGATCCAGAAGGGCATAATGTCTCCTTTGGTTTAGGTCATTGTGTCTATAGCATCAACAACTGTGAATGTGTGTGTCTTATGAATATATTATATAATGTAATACTATATATATGTATATATGTACACACATAGTAAAATATTATTTAGCCATAAAAAGAAGGAAATTCTGTCACATGGGACAATATGGAAAGACCTTCAGGGTATTATGCTAAGTGATATAAATCAAAGACAAATTCATGGAAATAGAGGATAGAATGGAACTGAGGAAAATTGGGAGATGTTTGTCAAAGATGAAAAATTTTCACCTATAAGATGGATATCTTCTGGGGATCTAACATGCAGCATGGTGATTTTAGTATAAGTATAATATAAGTGTAATAAGACATAAGTGTATTATACACTTTCTAAGTGTATTATATAATTAGAAGTTTCTAAGAGGGTAGATCTTACAAGTTCTCACTGCAAACAAAGGATGACAATTATATAATATGGTTTGCTAGTCAAAACTATGGTAGTAATCATCTTGCAATATAAAGTCAACACGTTGTATATACCTTTAAACTACACAATGTCAATTATATATTTATAAAGTTGGAAAATACATATAACATTCATAACAGAACCCAGAGTCTACAAAATGAAACATTAAAAATATCCACCATACAATTCAGAATTTTACAACATGTAAGCAACAAACAACCAAGGGATTTTGGTTAATTATCATGTGTAAAGACAGAGATACAAACCCTGAAATGCCCCAGATACTGAAATAAAGACAAAAAACAAGGTAGATATACTAATTTTACTTTATGTGGTAAAAGAAAAAAAAAATTGAAATTAACAGAAAAAGAAACCTTATCAGAAGAGAAACTATAAAAATGAATAAAAGAAATATCAGAGGTTGAAACTATACTATCTGAAAGAAAAATGCTAAATGGTTTCCAGAACAGAATGGACACACTGAGGAAATAAGCTTAAATAAAATTACCACATCTAAATAACAGAAAGAAAAAAATTATGAATAAAATAAATAGAGACTTGGAGATCTGTGGAGCAATTTGAAAAAAGTCTAATAAGCATGGCATTTAGTAAGCACAGAAGAGAAAGAAATGGGCCATAATAAAGGAAATAAAAGCAGGGAAGTCATTAAGAATTATTTGGGATACATCCAAGGATTCAGATAGAAGCACACAATGCCACCACACATTGATAAATGTGTATCAAAGCAAATTTTTTTTAAAGATTATATTTAGGCTGTAGCTCAGGCAGCAGCTCAATGTGGAGGGGGCTGCGTGGCCCCAGGAGCAGCTCAGGCGTGCAGGCCCCGGAGCCCAGGGCGCCTGGGGACACGGCCCAAGATCCTGCGCTTCCCCGGACAGGCGGATGCGGGGAGGACACAGGGCAACAAGGACGCTACTGCTGTGGGTGGGCCTGAGCTGTGCAGGTCGGTGTCCCCCCGCCAGAGCATCCAGGCCCCTGCAGTCTGGAGGACTAGTAGTTTCTACTGGAGCTGACTCCACAGCTGGAGAGCTGGCCGCCATCACTGTTGTCGTTCCTCTTGGTGTCACCTTGTACCTGGGACTGAGGAGCGCTGCCAGGGAGCAGGGCCCTCATAGGATAAACAGATCCCACTGAGCTGTGCACTTGGCAGGGGGTGGGCAGCGACCCCAGATGCAAACACCTGAGAATCAGCACAGCAGGCCCTTCCCGCAGAAGACAGTTGGAAGGACAGGGGAAGAGCAAGAACTTGACCAAGCAGCGCTGGAAAGTTCTAGGGGAGGTCTAGGGACTTACAGTATATAGAATCAGAGGCTACACCTCCTTGTTTTTGTTTTCTGTCCCCCCCCCCTTTTTCTCATTTTCTCCTTTTTCCAGTACAACTTGTTTTTAGCCACTCTGCGCTGAAAATAATGACCAGAAGGAAAAACTCACCACAAAAGAAAGAATCAGAAATACTACTCTTTCAAAAGGAGGGGCAAGATGGCTAAAGAGTAGGGACCCCAAGTCACCTGTCCCCACCAAATTAACTAGATAACCTTCAAATCACCCTGAAAATCTACGAATTCGGCAGGAGATTTAAAGAGAGACCAGCTGGAATGCTACAGTGAGAAGAGTTCGGCTTCTATCAAGGCAGGAAGACGGGGAAAAAGAAATAAAGACACAAAAGGCCTCCAAGGGGGAGGGGCCCCGCGAGGAGCCGGGCTGAGGCCAGGGCGAGTGTCCCCAGGACAGGAGAGCCCCGTCCCGGAGACGCAGGAGCTGCACCAACCTTCCCGGGCGGAAAGGGGCTCCAGGGAGGTGGAGGAGGACCCAGGAGGGCGGGGATGCCCTCGGGCTCCCAGGGACACTAACAGGCACCTGCGCCCCGCGAGAGTGCGCCGAGCTCCCTAAGGGCTGCAGCGCGCACTGGGGACCCGGAGCAGCTCGGGGGGGCTCGGGGGCGGCTCCCTGGAGGGGGCTGCGGGGCGGGAGCAGCTCGGGGGGCTCGGGGGCGGCTCCGCGAAGGGGGCTGCGGGGTGGGAGCGCAAATCCAACAGAGCAGGCCCCGGAGCACAGGGCGCCGGGACACAGCCCAGGATCCGGCCTCCCCCGGGACAGGCAGAGGCCGGGAGGGCCCAGGACAGTGAGGACGCTCCTGCCCCGAGCTGAGCAGATCAGCGGCCCCGCCCCGGAGCCTCCAGGCCCTGCAAACCGAGAGCTCCGTTGTTACTGCAGGAGCTGACTCCAGGGCTGCAGAGCTGGCTCCGCCACTGCGGTTGTGCCTCCTGGGGCCTCGCGGGGTAAACAACCCCCACTGAGCCCTGCACCAGGCAGGGGCAGAGCAGCTCCCCAAAGTGCTAACACCAGAATATCAGCACAACAGGCCCCTCCCCCAGAAGACCAGCTGGAAGGACAAGTTCCAGGGGAAGTCAAGGGACTTGAAGTAAACAGACTCAGAAGATACTCCCCCGTGTTTTTTGTTTTTTCTTTTTTGCTGTGTGCGTGTTTTTTTTGTTTGTTTTTTGTTTTTGTTTTTTTTTTTTTTTGCTGTTTGATTTCTGTTTGCTTACCCCACCCTTTTATTTTTCCTTTCTCTTTCTCTTTTTCTTCTCTATTTTTTTCTTTTTTTCCTTTTTTCTTTTTTCTCTTTCTCTTTTCTTTCCTTCTTTCTCTCCTGTCTTTTGCTCCTTTTCCCAATACAACTTATTTTTGGCCACTCTGCACTGAGCAAAATGACGAAGGAAAACCTCACCTCAAAAGGAAGAATCAGAAACAGTCCTCTCTCCCACAGAGTTACAAAATCTGGATCACAATTCAATGCCAGAAATCCAATTCAGAAGCACTATTATAAACTTACTGGTGGCTCTAGAAAAAAGCATAAAAGACTCAAGAGACTTCATGACTGCAGAATTTAGATCTAATCAGGCAAAAACTAAAAATCAATTGAATGAGATGCAATCCAAACTAGAAGTCCTAACGATGAGGGTTAACAAGGTGGAAGAACAGGTGAATGACATAGAAAACAAGTTGATGGCAAAGAGGGAAACTGAGGGAAAAAGAGACAAACAATTAAAAGACCATGAGGGTGGATTAAGGGAAATAAGTGACAGCCTGAGGAAGAAAAACCTACTTTTAATTGGGGCTCCCGAGGGCGCCAAAAGGGCCAGAGGGCCAGAATATGTATTTGAACAAATCAGCGCTGAAAACTTTCCTAATCTGGGAAGGGAAACAGGCATTCAGATCCAGGAAATATAGAGATCCCCCCTAAAATCAATAAAAACCATTCAACATTTAATAGTGAAGCTTGCAAATTCCAAAGATAAAGAGAAGATCCTTAAAGCAGCAAGAGACAAGAAATCCCTGACTTTTATGGGGAGGAGTATTAGGGTAACAGCAGACCTCTCCACAGAGACCTGGCAGGCCAGAAAGGACTGGCAGGATATATTCAGGGTCCTAAATGAGAAGAACATGCAACCAAGAATACTTTATCCAGCAAGGTCATCATTCAGAATGGAAGGAGGGATAAAAAACTTCCAAAACAGGCAGGAACTGAAAGAATATGTGACCTCCAAACCAGCTCTGCAAGAAATTTTATGGGGGACTCTTGAAATTCCCCTTTAAGAAGAAGTCCAGTGGAACAAACCACAAAAACAAGGACTGAATAGATATCATGATGACACTAAACTGATATCTCTCAATAGTAACTCTGAACGGGAACATGCTTATGACCCCATCAAAAGGCGCAGGGTTTCAGACTGGATAAAAAAGCAGGACCCATCTATTTGCTGTCTACAAGAGACTGATTTAAGACAGAAGGACACCTACAACCTGAAAATAAAAGGTTGGAGAACCATTTACCATTCAAATGGTCCTCAAAAGAAAGCAGGGGTAGCCATCCTTATATCAGATAAATTAAAATTTACCCCGAAGACTGTAGTGAGAGATGAAGAGGGGCACTATCTCATACTTAAAGGATCTATTCAACAAGAGGACTTAACAATCCTCAATATATATGCCCCGAATGTGGGAGCTGCCAAATATTTAAACTAATTAATAACCAAAGTGAAGAAATACTTAGATAATAATACACTTATAAACCAAAGTGAAGAAATACTTAGATAATAATACACTTATACTTGGTGACTTCAATCTAGCTCTTTCTACCCTCAATAGGTCTTCTAAGCACAATATCTCCAAAGAAATGAGAGCTTTAAATGATACACTGGACCAGATGGATTTCACAGATATCTACAGAACTTTACATCCAAATTCAACTGAATACACATTCTTCTCAAGTGCACATGGAACTTTCTCCAGAATAGACCACATATTGGGTCACAAATTGGGTCTGAACCGACACCAAAAGATTGGGATCGTCCCCTGCATATTCTCAGACAATAATGCCTTGATATTAGAACTAAATCACAACAAGAAGTTTGGAAGGACCTCAAACACGTGGAGGTGAAGGACCATCCTGCTAAAAGATGAAAGGGTCAACCAGGAAATTAAGAAAGAATTAAAAAGATTCATGGAAACTAATGAGAATGAAGATACAACTGTTTAAAATCTTTGCGATACAGCAAAAACAGCCATAAGGGGGAAATACATCGCAATACAAGCATCCATTCAAAAATTGGAAAGAACTCAAATACAAAAGCTAACCTTACACCTAAAGGAGCTAGAGAAAAAACAGCAAATGGACCCCACGCCCAGCAGAAGAAGAGAGTTAATTAATATTCGAGCAGAACTCAACGAAATCGAGACCAGAAGAACTGTGGAACAGATCAACAGAACCAGGAGTTGGTTCTTTGAAAGAATTAATAAGATAGATAAACCATTAGCCAACCTTATTAAAAAGAAGAGAGAGGAGACTCAAATTAATAAAATCATGAATGAGAAAGGCGAGATCACTACCAACACCAAGGAAATACAAACGATTTTAAAAACATATTATGAACAGCTATACGCCAATAAATTAGGCAATCTAGAAGAAATGGATGCATTCCTGGAAAGCCACAAACTACCAGAACTGGAACAGGAAGAAATAGAAAACCTGAACAGGCAAATAACCAGGGAGGAAATTGAAGCAGTCATCAAAAACCTCCCAAGACACAAGAGTCCAGGACCAGATGGCTTCCCAGGGGAATTCTATCAAACGTTTAAAGAAGAAAACATACCTATTCTACTAAAGCTGTTCTGAAAGATAGAAAGAGATGGAGTACTTCCAAATTCGTTCTATGAGGCTAGCATCACCTTAATTCCAAAACCAGACAAAATCCCACCAAAATGAGAATTATAGACCAATATCCCTGATGAACATGGATGCAAAAATTCTCAACAAGATACTAGCCAATAGGATCCACCAACACATTAAGAAAATTATTCACCATGACCAAGTAGGATTTATCCCCAGGATGCAAGGCTAGTTCAACACTCGTAAAACAATCAATGTGATTCATCATATCAGCAAGAGAAAAACCAAGAACCATATGATCCTCTCATTAGATGCAGATAAAGCATTTGATAAAATACAGCATCCATTCCTGATCAAAACTCTTCAGAGTGTAGGGATAGAGGGAACTTTCCTCGACATCTTAAAAGCCATCTATGAAAAGCCCACAGCAAATATCATTCTCAATGGGGAAGCACTGGGAGCCTTTCCCCTAAGATCAGGAAATGATCGGGATGCCACTCTCACCACTGCTATTCAACATAGTACTAGAAGTCCTAGTCTCAGCAATCAGGCAACAAAAAGAAATAAAAGGCATTCAAATTGACAAAGATGAAGGCATAGTCTCCATCTTCACAGATGAGATGATACTGTACATCAAAAACCCAAAAGACTCCACCCCAAGATTGCTAGAACTCATACAGCAATTCTGCAATGTGGCAGGATACAAAATCAATGCCCAGAAATCAGTGACATTTCTATACACTAAAAATGAGACTGAAGAAAGAGAAATTAAGGAGTCAATCCCATTTACAATTGCACCCAAAAGCATAAGATACCTAGGAGTAAACTTAATGAAATCGGTAAAAAATCTATACCCTAAAAACTGTGGAGCACCTCAGAAAGAAATGAGGAAGACACACAGAGATGGAAAAATAATCCATGCTCATGGATTGGAAGAATTAATATTGTGAAATTGTGAAAATGTCATGTGACCCAGAGAAATATATGCATGTAACGCAATCCCTATCAAAATACCATTGACTTTCTTCAGAGAGTTGGAACACATCATCTTAATATTTGCATGGAATCAGAAAAGACCCGGAATAGCCAGGGGAATATTGAAAAAGAAAACCATACCTGGGGGCATCACAATGCTGGATTTCTGGTTGTATTACAAAGCTGTGGTCATCAAGACCGTTTGGTACTGACACAAAAACAGACACATAGATCAACGAAAATGAATAGAGAACCCAGAAATAGGCCCTCAACTGAATGGTCATCTAATATTCGACAAAGCAGGAGACTATCCACTGGAAAAGGACAGTCTCTTCAATAAATAGTGCTGGGAAAATTGGACATCCACATGCAGAAGAATGAAACTAGACCATTCTCTTACACCATACACAAAGATAAACTCAAAATGGATGAAAGATCGAAATGTGAGACAATAATCCATCAAAATCCTAGAGGAGAACATAGGCAACACCCTTTTTTAACTTGGCCACAGCAACTTCTTGCAAGATACATCTATGAAGGCAAGATCAACAAAAGCAAAAATCAACTATTGGGACCTAATCAAGATAAAAGCTGCACAGCAAAAGAAATAGTCCAGAAAACTAAAAGGCAACCTACGGAATGGGAGAAGATATTTGCCAAGACCTATCAGATAAAGGGCTAGTATCCAAGATCTATAAAGGACTTATTAAACTCAACACCCAAGAAACAAACAATCCACTCATGAAATGGGCAAAAGACATGAAGAGAAATCTCACAGAGGAAGACATAGACATGGCCAACATGCACATGAGAAATTCCACTAAATAAGACATACTCTTGGCCAGCAAGTGCATGAGAAAATGCTCTGCATCACTTGCTATCAGGGAGATACAAATCAAACCACAATGAGATACCACCTCACGCAAATGAGAATGGTGATGTTTAACAAGACAGGGAACAACAAATGTTGAGGGTGTGGAGAAAGGGGAACCCTCTTGCACTGTTGGTGGGAATGTGTACTGGTACAGACACTCTGGAAAACTGTGTGGGGGTTCCTCAAAGAGTTAAAAATAGTACTGCCCTACAACCCTGTAATTGCACTACTGGGGATTTACCCCAAGGGTACAGATGTAGTGAAATGGCAGGACACCTGCACTCCAATTTTTAAAAAAGATTTATTTATTTATTCTTGAGAGACACACAGAGAGAGGCATAGACACAGGCAGTGTCAGAGGGAGAAGCAGGTTTCCTCTAGGGAGCCTAATGTGGGACTCGATCCCAGGACTCCAGGATCACGCCATGGGCTGAAGGCAGGCACTAAACCACTGAGCCACCCAGGGATCCCTGCACCCCAAATTTTATGGCAGCAGTGTGCACAATAGCCAAACTCTATGGGGTCTCAGTGTCCATCGAAAGATGAATGGATAAAGAAGATGTCTATATATCCAATGGAATATTGCTCAACCATTATAAATGACGAATACCCACCATTTGCTTCAATGTGGATATAACTGGAGGGTATTATGCTGAGTGAAGTAAGTCAATTGGAGAAGGACAAACACTATATGGTCTCATTCATTTGGGGAATATAAAAAATATTGAAAGGGAATAAAGGGGAAAGGAGAGAAAATGTGTGGGAAATATCAGTGAGGGTGAGAGAACATGAGAGACACCTAACTCTGGGAAACGAACAAGGGGTGGGGGAAAGGGAGATGGGCGCGGGGTTGGGGTGATTGGGTGACGGACACTGAGGGGGGCACTTGACATTATGAGCACTGAGTGTTATGCTATATGTTGGCAAATAGAACTCCAATGAAAATATACAAAAAAAAAAAAACAAAATAAAATGCAAGAAGGGGCCCAGAGGCAATGCTTAATTGGTGATTTTTGAAAGAGGGGGAAATACAATTCCTCCCCTGCAAAAGTCAAATGCATCCTACAGGTATTTCCCCACCATGAAGGCTTTTTGTTTTGGGCAGTTTCAAAATCTAGGAGTCAGAGTGAAAGGGAATCCCTCTAATTTCTTTTCATTTCTGCAGGTAATAACACTCCCGAATGAGTTACTCAGCTGCCTCCTATGAACACTCCTGCTGATAGCCTCTTTCATCTCTGGGAAGGAACTCTGGATGGACCAGGTGCCAGGCAAATAATGCTTCTCTCCACCGAAGAGCTACCACTGATATTACTTCTCCTCACCTTTAGTCTAAGGGATTATTTCTTAAAATGAAATAGGCTGTAAGAGAAGACCTCTCTGAGAAGGTGACAGAAAGGGCCTCATTCAATCTAGAGGGTGACAAAAGAAGAAATGTGATAAAATAACTGACTAAAAGGGCCAAGAGAGGTTAGACAAGGAAGACACTTCTTGTTCTCATTAAGAAATTGAAATGGACTCGTGAAGATTAGCTTTGGGTGAAGAGGCATGTTTTGAGATTAAATGTTAAAAGAAAGTGAAAAGGAGAACCCTTTGGATGGATGGACGGATGGATGGATGGATGGATGGATGGAGCATGGACAGATGGATGAAGACTGCATTTGAAATCTGATGGACAAATTATTGTGTTCAGGGGTGACAAAGAAAAAACTTAACAGTAAAATTGTTACAATTCTTCCTTTCAGTATTAGGGCCTTTAATGTAATCTGTCATGTTAATCTCATCCACTTCAATGAATATGATATTGAATACTTAATGATAATATCTATGTTTTTTGTTTTGTTTTGTTTTGGGCATATATGTCATCTTATGTTATCTTGTTTGGGTTTTTTTGTTTCTTATGGATTATGTGAGATAACTGTCATCTCTTCAACTTTATATATAAGGAAATTGGGGTTAGGATCCCCTATTTATTGCAGTTGAGACCAACAACTTTAGGGCATGCTTTTATTTTATAAATAAGATGCAAAAATCCTGATTATTGTAGTAGTAAGATGGATCCCAATTTTAAAAATGTCAAAAATAGGAAGATAGAGTATGTCTAAATGGATGAAATATTGTAGTTCAGGCAATGTAACTACAGTATTAGAGACAGGCAGGTTATGAAATGGGGTGTGTGTGACTCTAGAACCTACACCTGTACACTTGCAGCAGCCATCTGAACTGCTTCTGCCTCGTCTTACCTGCCTTGGCCAGTTTGGTTCCATATCCTCCCCAAAGCTTAACACTCTCAGGTTCCCAGTCCTACTATTGCCCTTGCACATGGCCTTTGAGACTTCCTCCAGCATCTGTGTGTAGTCTCTTCCCACTTCAAACCACTTCAGAACCCAACCCCCAAGGCTGGATGATTAAAATGGAATATCATATCCAAGTCCCCCAAAATATGGATGAGAAAGTAAAGAGCTTACTGGAAAGTTAGCATTGGATATGAAAAGTACTAAATATTCTCTCATACTCATGCACAGTAGGTCTTAAATACAAAAACCAGAATATGTTAGCTTCATATTGAGTTTGGACTACCCAAGTCTACATTTAACTATCCTGTCAATTTAAAATCCCATCTGTGGGTGGGGCAGAGGAATTATTTACATAAAGCCTCATGTGGATGCTCATGAATCATGCAACTGTTCAGGAGTCTAGCTCAAACACAAACATCTCCTTCAATAATTCTGGATAATCCAGTTATCGATTTGTTTAGAAAAATAGCTTAAATTTCTTAGTGGTTTCAAGCATTTGCTATTTTTAATATAGTAATTTTGACAGAATTATCAATTAATTCATAATTACCAATAGGAGCACTAAGATTTGGAACAAGCCTGCATCTTCCTTTTTTTATGTTCTGTGCAATTCTATGAACTTCTTTCTTCTTCCATCCTCATGGACTGAAGAATCTGAATGTATTGCTCAGGTACCCAAATCTCCTCCAATCAACTCTAAAGAAATATGGTGAGGTACTGGGAAGTTGGAAAGAAATTTAACAGACCCTTCCACTAACTGCCTTTGTCATTGGGAGCATATAAAGGGACTATCCAAACCCCAGAGTTACCACTTATAAAATCAGACTAATAATTCTTGCCTGGAAGAGCTGTTGTCATTACTTAATGGCACAAAGCATATAAGACATCTAGCATGTGGTAAGTGATCAATAATTGCCACTTACTGGAATTCCATTTCTTACGTGGGACTTGAACAAAAATTCCTAGGCATGGATGCTTCAGATTTGTATGAGACTAGAATTGCATTTCTTCATTGCAAAGTAATTTAAGAATGTGTCTTTCTTATAGAAAAACAATTTTGGTAATTGTTAAAGTCTGTCATCTGTGGAAATCATTTGAATACAGTATAGTGAGATCCAGTCTTTTTTTATGTTAGAAGTATTTGAACTAAGATATGATCTCCCTCCTGTCTCAAGCCACCACACACCTTTGTGCTCTCTTTTCAGGCAGGGGTTGAAGGGAGTTGCTCATACTCTTATCTACAACCTCAACACTCTTGCTGTATCCCGTTGTGTAATGAAGGACCTCCTGATTACCTTATCCCATTTCCCTAACAGACACTGGTGCTCTCTCTCTCTCTCTCTCTCTCTCTCTCTCATGGACTGATCTTTCTGAGTTCCAGAGTGAAAAAAACTTAGAGGTCTTTGACAAGTAGAGTTTTAGGAGAATTTATAGTCACTATGACATGGGGGTTGAGCAATGTTTTCTTACTTCAATATTTTATTAAGTGCCTACTATATGCTAGGCCATCTATTAGGCATATAGCATTCATTATCCACATCAGCTTGCAAGACAGTTCTTCACAGCCTTGTCGTTGCAGAGATTGTATCTCCAGAAGATGAAGAAAGTAAACTTTCAGGCTTTGCACTTTGTTCTGAGAAGCTCCTTTCTTCCTCTACTTTGGGAGAAAATGATGGTGATATTCATTTATGACACTACCAGCAGTGAGACCAGACTTCACAGGCTGAAGGCTCACTCCTCCCCAAGATTTCTCTCACCACAGACACTAACCTCAAGCTCACACTTCTAACTTGCTAAAAATGTGTGGTTCCTACCACCTCCTCAGGTTTAATAGTATGCTAGAATAAGTTGAAAAGCTGAGGAAAGTACTCTACTTACAATTGTGGTTTCATTACAATAAAGAGATACAAACCTGTACCAGCAAAAAGGAGAGATGCGCAGTGCAAGGTCTGGGAGGATCACAAACACAAAGATTCTATGTTCTAAGGATGTGTCATCCTCCTGACACTAATGTATTTCATCAGAGAAGCTCATCTGGGTCCTGGTGTCCACAATATTTATCAAGATTTTGTTACATAGGCATAATTGATTAAGTCATTGCCAAGAGGATTAAACTCAATCTCCAGCCCCCTCTTCTCCCAGGTGGGGATGATGATGTTAGTGACTCAAACACCCAACCCTTCAATCACATGGCTGGTCTTTCTGATGTGGCCAACTCCTATCCTTAAACTACCTAAAGGCCCACCAAGAACCATCCTATTAGCATAAATTCAGGTGTCCAGTGTCTGAGGGGACCATAATAAATAACAAAAACTCCTGTCATTCATGTATTTCCAAGGATTTAGAGATTACTTCTGAGGAGCTGAAGACAAAAGCCAAATTCCTTATTATAAAATGGGACACTTCTTTTCTCTCCCCATTCAGTAACTTTACCTCATTTCTTGATATTCCAAGTGGGCTATGATTATTCTGCCGGATATTTCAAGCCAAATCTAAAAAGAAGTTTAACTAAACATTAGATGGGTAGTGATGCATTTTTTAAAACTTTATTTTCCTTGATTCCATGAGACTGAAAACAACTCAAAGGAGTGTTTGTGGAATACAGATATTCATGTATAACTGAGAACAAAGAAATAAGAAAAGCATGCCAAAATGAAAAAAAAAAAAAGATGCATATGGTGCCATTGTGCTTTCAGGAGTATCAGATAGAAGTGGAAGAAGGTCTTGGATTTAAAATTTTGAGGTTCCATTCTTCTCATTTGTAAAAGATGCATGTTACAGGCCTGATGTAAAGACTCAATGAGATGGCATACATAGGACCCTGGTATATAGCCTGCCATACTGCAAAAACTCAGCAACAATAGCTGTTGTTACAACTATCATTACAGTACAAGGGATACAAGTGCAAGTTCTGGCCAAAACCACTGGTGTAACTCTAGCCTTCTTACTTCATAGATCTATACAAGGGCAAAAAATGAATACTTTTTAAATGTTAGTTATTTTTATTGTTTTCAAGTATCTTTCCTACATTTGGAATCTGGAGATCATTTCCAAACAAGGGCTTCATCTTAGCAGCCAAGGAATCTTGGATTCACCTTTCCCTACTATAAACCCTGGGTTCTGTGTCTGTTAACAGAAGCAGTTGATTTTATGGTTCAGAGCATTTCTAAAAGTCCTTTCACTTCCATTACAGAAAAAAAATAATATTACAACTGTTGAAAGAAATTATTCATGAGATTTATTAAACCACAATAAGGCAGACTTTATTCAAATGACACCATTGTGGTAGGTACAGGGACCATTGCAATGGGGTCTTACAGTGGGGGAGAGAGACTGGGTTCAACCCTGGAAACAACCTGGTCAAGTGGGGATTTATAACCTGGGATTAGGGTGGGGGTCAGTGGATGAAAATTCTTATAAGAAAACATTAGGGGTAGGGGGTGGTTTCTGGCTAAACCAATCTAATAGGATTTTTGCTGAAGATAGGCCACTCTGATAAGACCTCATCTGGGTGATGGTAGAGGATGAAGAACCTAATTAGACATTGAAGGTAATCAGATATGGGAGGATGGAGAACCCTAACTAAAACCAGTTTGACAAAGCAGAGATGAACACAGAAGGCCAAAAGTCAAGGCCTAGTTGAACAGTTCAGGGGGACCTGAGTGCATGTGGTCAAGGAGAAAATCATCATTGCTCATTGGTGTCTAGACCAGGCAGGTTTTGAGAGTAAGGGGTGGGTGCCTCCCTGGAAGCATGAATCCTGCCTGGTTACTATGCTGGGCCTGGCATTTTCTTAGTCATGTCAGTCAAAAGCATGGAGCTTGGCAGATCTACTTCTGCCCACCTCTCTCCTCTTCCTGCAACCTCCTACCCAAGTAGGAACACAAAATAATAAAATAAATAATAAATAAATTAAATAAATAAATAAAAATAAATAAAATAATAAATAAATAAATAAATAAATAAATAAAATAATAAAACAACAAAACAGCAGTTCATCATTCCTTATTGCTTCTAGTTCTACTTCCGTAGAAATGTTTTTCAAAAAAAAAAAAAACAAAACCTAAAAAGATACTGTGAGGAGAGTAGGACAGGGGCAAGAGTTATAAACAGGTTAAGAGCATGCATAAAGTCCTTAGCATTATTAAAAAGTACCACTCGAAGACTGAGTTGCTTTTTTATTAAGGTTCCCATTTTTTAGTTCTCTGGCCTCTTAGCTTGAGAATTGGCATGCTCAGCCCCCAGGGATGTAATTAAGGAAAGAAAGGCATTTATTCATTTGAGAGATAGACAGAGGGTTGGCAGCTCAGCCTTGGATGTTTTCACTGGATCTGAATCTCCCCAGAGGACGAAAAGTGCCAGCTGTTTTTACTGGGAACCCTTAGCTAGTAGCTTCTTTTGTGGAAAGCCTGTGTGTCAGTGGGGCTTGCATTGTCTCCTCTCAGGGGCAGTGCTGGGCACAAGTAACATAGATAGCTCCTACTTCCAAACCAAATCCCCAGCCACTCATTTAATTCACACAGGAAATCTGCAACTAAGCATTCAAGTCTTTTTTTTTTCCTATAGGTAAGTAAATCAAGATTCCAAAAAGTTAAGTTATCTGCTCAAAACATGTTTTCTTTTTCCCACTGAATTTTCTGTCTATAGTGTGCTCCTCTACCTTTCCCTCAATCCATCCCCTTTCCCCTCCATCCCTCATACCTTCTGCTTCTTTCTCTCTCTCTCTGTCTCACACACACACACACACACACACACACAGTACTGTTTATCAAGGACTCAGAAGAAGGAGGGGCAGTGATAACACAGCACAGAGATATTTACAGTCACTGTCCTGGAAAGTGGCTCCTCTTAACAGGGAGACCTCTGCCTCAGGAACCAGATTTAGGGTTAGGAAGTGAGGGAATGTCAAAAGTGGCAATGAGTCAGGGTATGTCCCTTTAGATTCCACACCTCCAGCCGTGACCTTTGGTTCTGTAGGGGTTATACAGCATATTATCTGTCAAAGCCCATTTAGCCACTTAGCACATTCTTGGCCCCGCCGTTTTCCTTGCCAAGGACACCAACGTTTTGGCCACTTCCTGTTGCTGTGCAACATATGGCAAATAGTTGATGACACACATTTCTTTTGCCTTATTAATGAGTAGGAAAGTGACCACACGTACCCTAACAGACCAGAGAGAGGGACAGTGGTCATGGTTAATGGAAGCCTTCCCATTCTGTAGAATCTTGTAGAAAACAGAGATCTGGTGATATCTGCAAGTCAGACTCTCTGAACCTGTGCATTCTGGGCAGCACAGCCCTACCCTTGGGCTGTTTTGTTATCCTTATGGAGGAAAAGTGTACAGGGCTTTATAAAAACTGCTGACTTTAAAAAAATAAAATAAATAAAAATAAAATAAAAACTTCTGACTTTAAACCACATCTTAGAATTATCTAACACATCCCCCTACATGAAGTGGAGTCTAGATCTCTTCCCTTGATTGTGGGCTGCTCTCAAGTGATTCACTTCAACTAAACAGAATTTGATGATGCTGGATGACATCTGATGCTGAGTCACAAGAGAAGGTATAACATCCACTTGGCTCTCTCTTTTTCAGTATTTGCTCGTGAAGTCTAGCTGCCACACTGTGAGAAAGAAAGCCCTTGCCACACAAAGAGGTCATGTGAAGATTTCTGGGCAATAGCATCTCCTTGAATCTCAGAATCATCTCCAGACATGTGAGTGAGTGAGCATTTAAGATGACTCCAGCCCAGAAACCAACTTATTCGATTTCAACTTATTCGATTATTTTAAATCTAAACCTGCATAAAATTATGCACAACCTCAAAGCACCCCCATAACGTGAACTGGAGACAAGCCCAGGTTTAGACCTCTGCCACTCACCATCAAGTCCAGTGGCCACAACAATCAGCCCTGTGACTTAATTTCTACCCAGTGGGGCTGTGACAGCCCCAGCTGCAAGTGCTTCTGAAGGGTGTTCTCTGAGAGATGGTGGGAAAGGGTGAGGGATCACTCAGGTTGGGGGCTTGCTTCTCTTGCAGCCTATGACCACCTGAGAGAGGACACCCGAGGGAACACATGGAAGGCTTATGGCCCCATGGGAGCTCTGGGGTAGAGACACCCAGTTCTTTCACCAAGTGATTCCGCACACTGTGCCTAGCCAGTTCTAGATAATTAGTAATTAGTTTTCCAAGCCACTAAATTTGGAGGACGGTATTAGAAAAAGGAGAGTCTGGGGTTCAGGTGGCTGAAGGTACTTGTATTAATATGTGCACTACTTGGATATAAGAGTTTTCTTTGAATAAATGAAGTAATTTATTTTTTTAAGATTTTTAAAATTTGATTTCTGATAGAGAGAGAGAGATTGAGGCAGAGACACAGGCAGAGGGAGAAGCAGGCTCCATGCTGGGACCCTGACGTGGGACTCGATCCTGGGACTCAATCCTGGGACTCCAGGGTCATGCCCTGGGCTGAAGGCAAGGTGCTAAACTGCTGAGCCACCCAGGGATCTCCAAATAAATGAAATAATTTAGCTATGGTTGAATGCAGTTGATTAGTATTGTTTGAACCTACCTGGTCAATTGGGGAAGAGTGCATCAGAACCCTGTCCGGGGACCTAACACCTTACCCTCTTGGACTGAATAGTGGCTTTTTTTTTTTTTTAGATTTATTTATTTATTTATTTATTTATTTATTTATTTATTTATTTATGAGAGAGATAGAGAGAGAGAAAGAGAGAGAGAGAGAGAGAGAGAGAGGCAGAGACACAGGAGGAGGGAGAAGCAGGCTCCACGCTGGGGAGCCTGACGTGGGACTCGATCCCTGGACTCCAGGATCACGCCCTGGACCAAAGGCAGGCGCCAAACCGCTGAGCCACCCAGGGATCCCCGGTGGCTTACTTTCGTTGGGTAAGAAATCTCTTCCAGTTGCACTGGGTGGTATGGGTGAAGCCCACTGCCTGGTGTTGTCTATGTATTCGGAATGGCATGCCACCAATGAGCTTCCTGGCTCAGATTACAGGGAACATTAGGTGTTCCCTCAATCTGAAAGTGCAGGGCTCTGACTCCAGCTGCTTCTAACTCTTTTTAGCAATGTCTGAGTGTCCTTGGGTGGTAGTCAGAGGAGGAATCTCATTTGATTACTTTGTGGTGGTATCTGTTTTCTCTTTACTGTCTGCAAATCTGCAGACATCTGGGGTAGATGCACCTTCTGCTGCCCAGACTGCCAGAATGAGTTGTCAGGTCTTCATGGATTAGGGTGGAAGTGAATCTAGCTCTCCACAGCACCATGGCCCCAGGATCAGAAAATGGTGTCACACTTTACACTCAATTGTGGGATCTTCATAGAGGCTGTCATGTCAAACACTTTTATGCTTCAGTGTTCCAGACCAGACGGCCTCTCCTATCTCCACCCCAAGCCTTAAGTAAACATATGTCCCAGTAAAATGTTGCATGGGGGCATGCTTATACTAAAAAGTGGTATTACTTATCTGAAATTCAAATATAACAGTTTTGTATTTTTATATGCTATATCTAGAAACTCTATTTTATCTGAAGAACATAAAAACATGCCCCCTCAAAAGCCCTCATACAAAATCTTCATGTTAACTTTTTCAAAATAGCACAAAAAATGGAAATAGCATAGATATCTATGAACGCAAATGTGGATAAATGAACAGGTATATTCATACAGTGAAATACTACTCAGAAATAAAAAGGAACAAGCTACTGATACATACAACAATATGAATTATTCTCAAAAACAGAGTGCTAAATTCAATAAGCCTTATATGGAAGGCTACATGCAGTGCAATCCTTTTATGGAAATTTTAGAGCACGCAAAACATTCTTTGTTCTGACGAAAATCAGAACAGTGTTTGCCTCTATGTGGATGGGGTGGAGAGGAATGTGATGGGCAAGAGAATGGAGTAATGTTCTAGATCTTGATGAGGACTCGCATTACATGACTGTGCATATCTGCAAAGACTTATGGAACAGTACCCTTAAAGTCCATGCATTCAACTCTATGTGAAGTTTAGCTATGAAAAAAGAACGATAACCCAGTATAGAGCCCTTGTTAATGATAAACACACTGAAGCTTTTGGGATGATCTATAATGATATCTGAACTTTGTAAAGAATTTTCAAAAAGATTGGAGTAGGACAAACATTATATGGTCTCATTCATTTGGGGAATATAAAAAATAGTGAAAGGGAATAAAGGGGAAAGGAGAAAAATGAATGGGAAATATCAGAAAGGGAGACAGAACATGAAAGACTCCTAACTCTGGGAAACGAACTAGGGGTGGTGGAAGGGGAGGTGGGAGGGGGGTGGGGGTGACTGGGTGACGGGCACTGAGCACTGGGTGTTATTCTATATGTTAGCAAATTGAGCACCAATAAAAAATAAATTTATAAAAAAACCAGAAAACATACCAACAATAGTATTTAATAGGTCCATTTATAGAAAAATACAAAAATTTGTATACAAAGAGACACCAATTTCAATATATTATCCCCTTCAATACCTACCCTCAGGAGAGAAAAAAATAAAACATGGGTACAGAGATAATTGAAAACATCTACAAAATATCTGGCAAAATCTTTAATAAAGAACAATCTTAAATCTTATGAAGATCAGAGTTGCTATTTTAATCTGTGGTTACATGGGTTTTATATTTCAAAGATTCAGGATTTTCCAGTTTGCATAAATAAAAAAGAATATAAGTAAGATTTCTAAAAAAAATTAAAAATTAAAAATAAAAAGATGGCTTGGTGAATGGATAGTTGGAAAGAAATTGATTAAAGTCAATAAAGTAAAATGTTAATTGTGGAATTTAGGTGATGAGTACACAAGTGTTCACTAAAGTTCTTTCAACATTTCCATGTTAAAATTTTTCTAATAAAATATTGGAAAATGGGGTGAGAAGGCATAACTTCAGCATTTTTCATTTTTTGATATTTTATTTTTATTTTTTAAATTATTTTTTATAAATTTATTTTTATTGGTTTTCAATTTGCCAACATATACAATAAAACCCAGTGCCCATCCCATCAAGTGCCCCCCTCAGTGCCTGTCACCCAGTGACCCCTACCCTCAGCCCAACTCCCTTTCTTTTTTAAAGTATTCTCTACACCCAATGTGGGGCTCCAACTTATGACCCTGATATCAAGAGTCATACACTCTATTGACTGAGCCAGCCAGGCACCCCTGGCATGTTTCCATTTCCCCTCTATCTGGTATAATTTGTGGAAATAAACACTTTAAAAGTATTTCCAAGAAGGGAAGTCATTTTCTGCATAACTGTTAGATTTCTGAGTCCCCTGTAAATTTTAAGTATGTATTTGGGTGTGGAGTAGGATGTGTGTTTTCTTTTTTGTGTATATAGCTTCATAATTAGACAAGTGGCATCTTTATCCACACACAGGTATTTGAAGCCAGTGGCTACACACTCAGCATCATGTCAATACCATGTCCTGCACCCTGCTCAGTAGCTACCAGAGCTCAGGGTCTCATTTCCAAACATCCTTAATGAGCCCGGTAAAAGATATGAAATCTTTAGAACACATATGCATTCTATGCCAGGGTGCTGATGAAGAATAAAGAAAAGCCATATTTTGAAATCAACAATGGCGGAGGAAAAGATTTTTCAGGAGGTTCTAATTGTGCCTTTGTGTAGGCTTATTTTGTAAACCAGTAAGCCGTGTTAATATGACAGAACCTAAATGGGGAAATCAGATGAAAATGCTTTGCAGAGATTTATTTTCATTATGCTCTAAACCAAATGTCTGTGCTCATTAAACAGACTTGTTGTGTGATAATTTATCTTAGGCTCTGCACACAGTCACTCCACCAGAACAACCAACCCGTGGTGTAACTGACTGTGGAAACAGGAACACGTTATTGCAGCCCTGAATCTCACTGAGTCTTGACCTGTCTCCAGAGAGGCTGGAGTGAAGCAGGGATCCCACACTGGGCTTTAATAGCCAGTCTACCTTTGTTTCCTATCCCCCCTCACTTCTGCTGCGATGTTCAGGAGTCTCCATGCAAGCTGGTCGAATCACAATGTATCACCCCTGTTGGGACCGGACCATCTCAATCACTTTCATCACACACTTGCAGTCCCAGGTGCAGCCTGCTCACTGGCAGCAGCTCTAACTCTAAGTTGGACTTGGATTCTAGTCACAGCTCTGCCATACGCTGTTGCTGTCATTTCTATTGGGTAGGGGTTACCTATCTCATGCCACTGCAGAGAAGGTCAAAGGGGGAGTGAATGCAAGTTTCTTAGCACATCTCCTGGGCCTACTAGACAACAACAATAAAAACCACTTCTATGGTTATTGAATCTTTATGTTGTTCTAATCACAATTTACTTGCTGCTGCTTCCTTGCACTGAGTTACAGATTAGCTCCTCTCTACCCTCCACTCTTGCTCTGCAAGGAAAGGAGAAATAAATTAACTTCAGGAGCAAAACCTGGGTGCATATGTCTCAATTATTGTCTCCTTCTTAAATTCTGGGATCTACCTACCCACAAGCATCCTCATTTGGCTCTGTCCCTTCATGTACAGGCTCCCAGGCATAGGTTCTGAGTCAAGAAGGGAGTCTTCCTTGTCTGTGACTGAGTGGGTTGTCCAGCTGGGGTGCCATGGGATGATGGTTATCACCACTGTGCATGGCTTCTCTCTAATTATGAGTCATCACCCCTTCCAGAGAAAACAAGTCTGAGGAACTCTGTACCAAAGGGCCAAGCACAATGGTGCTGTGGGCCCTGTCATAGCAAAGGTCTGGGACTGAACTGGCTTTGCCATAGTCCTTACAGCAGATGAGTGGAGAGCTAGTTGGGATGGAGCAGAGACCTTGGAGACTGGAGAAGGGAGAAGCTTGCAGGGCAAAAAATGATTTCTTAAAAAGAGTAGAACTTGGGTTGAACTTTGCTGAATGGTGAGTATATTATGTAATTCAATTATTCCAAGCCAGTCATGATGGAAGTAATTTTTTCCACATTGGCAACAGCTTTGCCAGGTACTTCAGTGCCATGTGAAATTCAGCCAGATGTGAAACCTTCACAGTGGTCTCCCAGTAAACACCAAGGGCAGATATCCTGGAGGTGTCCAGCCTGTCCACCCTGCTGCTTCCTCTTGCACCTCCAGACTCTTCAATGGATTTCCACTCAATAAAAGACTAAGATGTGCTCTCCAGGCTGCTGTGTCTGTTGCATCTGCAAGGCATGGTCATCAGTGACATGCTCAACAGGAGCTTCAATCCTAGAGTCAGGTGTTCCAGCAGGTTCTGCTTTAGAGGTTTTGAAAACAGAGCATTATTAGAGACTTTAGTATTTGTATTCTTATTCTTCCTCTTCATTGTTTTTTTTATTTTTTATTATAAAACATTGCAATCATACAAGAAATTGTAGAGAATGATATAATGAACATAATTTATTTACCATCAGCTTTGGCAAGTTTCACTCCGTTGCCTATTTTTAAGAAATGATCTCTAGGACATGCATATACCTCTTCTTGAGGTATGGTAACCTCTGTGAATTACTGTTTGTGTCAGACAGCAAAATACAACTTTCCTGCATATATTATTATCCTGAAAACATAAAGTACTAATTTTCACTTAATTTTTTTGTTTTCTTTGTAAATTTATTTTTTATTGGTGTTCAATTTGCCAACATATAGAATAACACCCAGTGCTCATCCCATCAAGTGCCCCCCTCAGTGCCCATCACCCAGTCACCCCCACCCCCCGCCCACCTCCCCTTCCACCACTCTTAGTTCATTTCCCAGAGTTAGGAGTCTCTCATGTTCTGTCTCCCTTTCTGATACTTCCCACTCATTTTTCTCCTTTCCCTTTTTATTCCCTTTCACTATTTTTTATATTCCGCAAATGATTTGTTTCTTTTTTTATGAATGAGATCAAGATCTATAAAGAACTTATTAAACAAAACAGCAAAGAAACAAACAATCCAATCATGAAATGGGCAAAAGACATGAAGAGAAATCTCACAGAGGAAGACATAGACATGGCCAACAAGCACATGAGAAAATGCTCCACATCACTTGCCATCAGGAAAATACAAATCAAAACCACAATGAGATACCACCTCACACCAGTGAGAATGGGGAAAATTAACAAGGCAGGAAACCACAAATGTTGGAGAGGATGCGGAGAAAGGGGAACCCTCCTGCACTGTTGGTGGGAATGTGAACTGGTGCAGCCACTCTGGAAAAGTGTGTGGAGGTTCCTCAAAGAGCTAAAAATAGACCTGACCTACGACCCAGCAATTGCACTGCTGGGGATTTACCCCAAAGATACAGATGCAATGAAACACCAGGACACCTGCACCCCGATGTTTCTAGCAGCAATGTCCACAATAGCC
Source organism: Canis lupus dingo (assembly GCF_003254725.2). Classification (NCBI taxonomy): domain Eukaryota; kingdom Metazoa; phylum Chordata; class Mammalia; order Carnivora; family Canidae; genus Canis; species Canis lupus. Next base: position 22,207,296 of record NC_064261.1, on the reverse strand, counting down.
AAACTGTGGAAGGAGCCTCGGTGTCCATCGAAAGATGAATGGATAAAGAAGATGTGGTCTATGTATACAATGGAATATTCCTCAGCCATTAGAAACGACAAATACCCACCATTTGCTTCCACGTGGATGGAACTGGAGGGTATTATGTTGAGTGAAATAAGTCAATCGGAGCAGTTAATTTTTTTATTGGAGTTCAATTTGCCAGCATATAGCATAACACCCAGTACTCATCCTGTCAAGTGCCCCCCTCAGCGCCTGTCACCCAGTCACCCCAACCCCTCACGCACCTCCCTTTCCACTACCTCTTGTTCGTTTCTCAGAGTTGGGAATCTTTCATGTTTAATCATCCTCAGTAATATTTTTACTCATTTTCTCTCTTTTCCCCTTTATTCCCTTTCACTATTTTTTATATTCCCCAAATGAATGAGACCATATAATAATGTTCATCCTTCTCTAACTGACTTATTTCACTCAGCATAATACCCTTCAGTTCCCCTGAACTTTATGGTCAACGAATATTCGACAAAGCAGGAAAGACTATTCACTGGAAAAAAGACAGTCTCTTTAATTTTTTCTTAAAATATAGTATGATACTCAATTGTTTACATTTACTTTTTACACTTAGAAGGATATTTTTGAATACATAATAATTTTAAATATATTCATAAACATATTACATTGAAATCTTTAAAGTCCCTGTGTCTGTAGGCTTAACATTATATTGGCATTTGCATATAGCTCAAATAGCTCTAGTTAATTAATTTTAAGTAACTTTATATTGTATTATATTTATATATGTATTGGTATATCATATCTTATTTACACATCTTAATGCTAAAGCACTTAGGGTATATCTTAATTATCTCCCATTCTGCTTTCATAACAACTTTTATATATATCACCTGGGAGACATTATACAAGATTATCCCAGAACTGTGCTATCCAATGCAGCATCACAGGCTTCATATGGTTAGTTAAATTAATTAAAATCAAATAAAACAAAAAATCCATATCCTTGGTCAGACTAACAGCCACATATAAAGTGCTCAATAACTCCATGTAGCTACTGGCTATCATAAGAGATAGCACAGGACATTTTCACATCGCAGAGGGTATTACTACTTAATAGTCCTTTTCAAAGAATCATCTTTTGTTTTTCTTGATCTCTCCATTCCAATCATCTCATGTCTTTTAACTTTTATTTCATTCCTTTCACTTTTTCCTCTTAGTTTAATCTGTTGCTTTTTATCACTTCTTGAATTTGAATATTTAGTTTAATAATATCCTTCATTGATAATATAGCATTTAAGACTATTTCATTCTAAATATTATTCAGCAATACCCCATACATTTTCATATAGCATTACTTAAAGTGTTTATTATTATTCATTATTTTACTCATTTAATAAATGTTAATTACGTGCCTACTATGAGATGCATGTCTTGCTCTGGGTGCTGAAGATTCAGGAGGGAAAGACAGACAAATTCCTGCTATCTAGAGCCTGTGTTCTACTGATCCAAGGACCTCCATATCTTCTGTTAAGTGATAAATATCATGGAGAAACAATGCAACAGAGCAAGGGTAATGGGAGCTCTGCATTCAGGAGATCAGAGTATGATTACCTGACATTTGGGCACAGACTTAAATGAAGTATGAAGGTGAGCCAAATATAGGGAAAGAGCATTCCAACCAGTAGGAACAGCAGGTGCTAAGGTCTGCCAAGTTGGTACTGTGTCTGCTACATTTGATCAGGGAGACCAAAGAGAGAATGGGAAAGAAGAGGTTCTTTAGAGTCTTGTGGCCCATTGTAAGGCTTTCAGTTTTTACTTTAAGCAAAATAAAGGACCATTGGAGATTTTGAGCAAAGGAGTAATGAGATTTAATTTTCAATGAAAATTGATTATAAAGGGTGGAAAATTAAAAGTAGCAAGACCAGGAACAGGCAGTCCAGTCAAGAAAGAGAGGTTGGTGGCTTAGACGAGTATAACAGCAGTCAACACAATGATAAAATTCTGGATTTTGAAATTTTGAAATTTTGAAAGAGTATCCAACAGACTTTCTGAAATTGGATATAGAATATGTGAGAAATATATTAATCCATAAAGATTTTGGGTTTAGAGCGTGAGCATCTAGGAGGTTATGGTTCTCATGAACTGAGATTGGAAGTCTATAGGTAGATGGGGGGTGGGGAATGATCAGAACTTGGTTTGTGGCAGGTTGAGCTTTACATACTTCTTAGACATCTACATGGAGCAGATCAGAGCCTGGGATCTGGGGTCTGATCCAACTGGAGACAGAATGTGGGAGTTATCAGATTGGAGGTCATATCTAAAGACATGCAAAGCATGAGATGACCAATTGGAGATAGGGAAGGGAAGCAGTTCAATGGCCACATTTTGAGGTGCCCCATGGTAAGAAATTAGAGTGAAGAGAAGAAAGAAACACAGGAGCATGAGTGGAGGGGGGTGAGAGTGAAAAAAAAAAAAGTGGTTGGGGCAGCCCAGGTGGCTCAGTGGTTTAGTGCCGCCTTTGGCCCAGGTAATGATCTTGGAGACCTGGGGTCGAGTCCCACGTCAGGTTCCCTGCATGGAGCCTGTTTCTCCTCTGCCTGTGTCTCTGCCATTCTCTCTCTCTCTTTCTCTCTCTCTCCCTCTCTCTCTCTCTCATGAGTAAATAAATAAAATCTTAAAAAAGGTGGTTGAAGGACAAGCATAGTTTTTCAGTGAGATGAGTGGTCCATCAGATGCTGCCAACAGCAAGTAAAAGGAGAATTGGGAATTGACCACTGGATTTAACTGTATGGAGGTGGCCTTGCAAGAATTCTGCTCTAATATTTTCTAATTTCTATCACCTCTTCTTTGACCCATGATTTATTGAGAGGTTATGTTTTGTGGGGTTTTTTGTCCGAACACATGAATCTTTTAAAGTTATTTTTAAATTGGTTCACTATATAATTTTTTCTTGGTCAAGAAAAATAAAATATGACAGAAAAAGAGAGGGAGAAAAACCATATAAGACCCTTAACTCTTAGAAACAAACCAAAAAGGTTGTTGAAGGTGAGGAGGATGGGGGATGGGGTAATTGAGTGATGGACATTAAGGAGGGCATTTGATGTAGTGAGTGCTGTGTGTTATATGCGGCTGATAAATCTCTAAATTCTAACTCTGAAACTAATAATACACTATATGTTAATTAAAATGAATTTAAATTAAAAAAATTAAAACTATATTGGTCAGAGGAAATGGTCTTATAAGAGTATCTTAATAAGATACTTTAAAATTGTTTAGTATTTTTAGGGACTTTGGGATCTAGTGTTATGGTTTAATGCAATCAGAGTTTGCTAAAAATATATGCTGCATTCTCACATTATTGAGGTAGAATGGTTTTGAAAAGCATTTTTTAAAAATTCTATAATTTTGCAACTGCTTTTTCATGAAGCAAGTCATGAGAGAGATTTAAATTAGAATTCACTATGATTTTGGATTTGTAATGTAAATTAATGAATACAAGTTCAGAATCATTATATCTTTATGAGTATTTATTTTTTCTTTTATCTTCTAGCAAGCATCTTTATCTTTAATGGTGTTTTTCCCTTAAAGTATATTTTGCTAATATTAGTATCACTATGCAATTATTGGTATTTTACTTGAATATTTTTGTCCATGTTTTTATTTTTAAAATTTGTCTTTATGTTCTAGGTATGTCTCTTATAACTAACACAAAGTTAGATTTTGTTTTAATATATAATTTAAGACATTGTTTTTAATTGGAAAGTTTATTCAATTTAATTTGTACCTATTCTTATGACAGTGTAACTTATTCTTACTCTGATATATTTTCCTTGAAGTTTCTGTTATTTTTTCTCCATCCCTCCTTTTTGGCCTACTTGATTAATGAATGTTTTATGTTATTTTATAACTACTTTGGTATTTATAAATGTCATATTTGTTTTATTGGTGGTCACACTTAAACTTTGAAGATGTATACTTCATTTCAAAATGTATAAAGCTGATCTGTAATTTCCACTTTCAATTAGAAAAATGCAAGAACTTTGAAACCTACTTCTTCCAATTGTTTATTCACTTCTTCTATTTCTCATGTTCTTAATTTTTTCCCATTTTACCTTGTTTCAATGGTTATATCTTATTAGATATGTCTTATTTGGTTTACTTCCTTTTTTCTCTATTTCCTTATTTATCTCCTTTTTATTTCAGGATTTAGTTTTTTTTTCATATATTCTATTAGTTCCTTTAGTATGTTGGTGATTAACTTTTAAGGAAAGGTCTTTAATTTTCAATTACTCATATTACTTTGTGGATACTATCTTCTGATTTCTGATGTAAGGGGAAGTCTGTTCATCAAGTTGTCATTTTGTTGTAGAGACTCTGTTTTCTTATTATTGTGTTTTAGCTTCCTTAGTGTTTCTTGGATGGGGTTTATTCTCACTCATCCCACTTGGGGATCAATGTAATTCCCACATGTACAGAGGGAAAGTCTGGGAGTGAGCTCCTGGGGAACCAGCACTATGATTGAAAACCTGGCCTCTGCTTCACACCTTGTGAACTCACTGTTGTATTCATTCACGTTCTACTTCATAAACCTCTTTTATCTTAAGATTGCAGTCCTTTCGTGCAACTACTCTGGAAAACAGTATAGAGGTTCCTCAAAAAGCTAAAAATAGAGCTGCCCTACAAACTAGCAATTGCACTACTAGGTATTTATCCAAAACATACAAAAATAGTAATTTGATGGAGCGCCTGCACCCCAATGTTTATAGCAGCACTGTCCACAATAGCCAAAATATGGAAAGAGCCTAGATGCCCATCAACAGATGAATGGGTCAAAAAGTGGTATGCATATACAATGGGATATTACACAGCCATCAAAAAGAAATCTTGTTATTTGCTATGACATTGGATGAAACTGGAGGGTATTATATTAAGCAAAAGTAGTCAGTCAGAAAGACAAATGCCATATGATTTCACTCACATTTGGAATTTAAGAAATATAAATGGGGATCCCTGGGTGGCGCAGCGGTTTGGCGCCTGCCTTTGGCCCAGGGCGCGATCCTGGAGACCCGGGATTGAATCCCACATCGGGCTCCCGGTGCATGGAGCCTGCTTCTCCCTCTGCCTGTGTCTCTGCCTCTCTCTCTCTGTGACTATCATAAATAAATAAATAAAAAATTAAAAAAAAAGAACCACTAGGTGGTTCTGCAAAAAAAAAAAAAAGAAAAAGAAAAAAAAAAGAAATATAAATGAACATAGGGGAAAAGAAGGAATAAAAAATAAGATAAAAATAGACAGGGAGGCAACCATAAGGGACTCTTAACTATAGGGAACAAACTGAGGTTGCTGGAGGGGAGATGAGTGGACAGATGGAGTAACAGGATGGTGTGCATAAAGGAGGGCACATGATGTAATGAGCACTGCATGTTATATGCAATTACCAATCACTAAATCCTACACTGAAACTAATAATACATTCCGTGTTAACTAAATTTAATTTAAATTAAAAATTTAAAAAATAAGATTGCAGTAATTATTTTTATCCACAAAGAGGAAACTGACCTGCAACTGACCTGAGCTGTATGGGGGGACAGAAAATCTTTTTAAGAGCTAAGATTGCATCTGTGGCATTCATGGGTCTGGGAAGAAGGGTCTGGTCCTGGGCTGCTTGGCAATCCTGAGACATGTCAAGACTTCAAATTAAGACCAGCTGCTCATTAATTCCTCTTAGACTGGACACACTCCACTCTACCTTGTTCAGGAAGAGCTGAAGGAAAAATAAATTTATGCTTGCTCAGTCAGAAACTCCCTTAATTGAGATCTTGGTTTCTTGAAAAAAAGTTGAAATAAGCTCATACTCACGCTTGACCAATATACACTTCTGACTCCTCTTATTTTAGAATAAAAGTACTTCCTGCCCCTGGCTGGCAGGACTGTTAATATTTCTGATCTTGACTCAGTTTGGGAGCTTAGGCTGTGCTTAATCTGAAGTACCTAATTTCCCTGATTGACCTGCTCTATATATTCACGAAAAAACCTGGAGTATATTTTGCAAACTTACTCTTATCAGCCAGCATGCCTCAGTTACGAGCGAATAACGATAGCAAATATTTATATATTTCTTTGCAATTATGCAAATACTTATAAATAAATAAATACAAATACATATATAAAAATAAATACATATATACATATACACACAAATACAATCTAAAAATCTCATTTTTTGATTAATGAGGCAAGATGGTGGAGGAGTAGGGGTCCTCAACTCACCTTATCCCACCAACTTACCTAGATAACTTTCAAATTATCCTGAACACCTATGAATTCGACCTGAGATTTAAAGAGAGAACAGCTGGAACACTACAGAGAGAAGGGTTTTCGCTTCTAACAAGGTAAGAAGGTATAAAAAAAAATAAAAAGAATCAAGTGGGGGGAGCACGAGGAGCAGGGATAAAACCTGGCAGTGAAAGCCTCAGGGACAGGAAAGCCCAGCCCCCGAGAAGCAGGAACTTTCAAACATCTGCACCGGATTCTTCCCGGATGGAAGGACGTTTAGCAGAGAAATTGGGCAGAATCGCAGGAGCAGCAGTGGAGCCTCCAGTCTCCCAAAGTCATTAATAGAGGAAGTAAGCCCAGGGGAAAGCAGGCCACAAACTGTGGGCCGATCTAGGTAAAGGGCTGGAGCACGCAGGCGGCAGGGCATCGGGAGAGGCTGATTGGTCAGGCCAGTGACTCCGGATGGTGGGGTCTATGCCCTGCTGCCCTTGGGAGCTGCAGACCCAAGAGCACGATTCCAGCAGCACAGGCCCCGGATCCCAGGGTGCCAAGTGGACACAGCCCATGAAATATCTGCATTCCACCTGGGACAGGCGAAGGCTGAGAAGGCACAGGATAGCAAGGACTCTCTGGGCACTGGGCACCCCCAAGCTGTGCAGATGAGCACACCTGCACCGGGAGTATCTAGGCCAGTGTGGACTGAGAGACTGCAGTAGTTACTGTGGGGAGCTGACTCCAGAGCTGGAGACCTGGCAGCCACCAGTGTTGTTGTTCCTCCTTGTTTTAAATGGGAAGAGATGGGGCAGCCACGGAACAGAGGCTTCACAGGGTAAACAGCTCCCAGTGAACTGGTACCCGGCAGGGGGCAGGGCATCACCGTCAGGTACACACACCTGAAAATCAGCCCAGCAGATGCCTCCCCGAGAAAACCAGCTGGAAAGACAGGGGAAGAGCAAGTTCTTGACCAAGCAGCACTGGAAAGCTCCAGGGGAAGTCGAGGGATTTACGGTATGTAAAACCAGAGGGTACCCCTCCTATTTTTTTTCTTCCTTTTTACAGTAAAACTCATTTTTATATCAGACTGTAAATTTCCAATTTTTTCTCTTTTCCTACCTTAACTACAATATTTTACCACCTCTTCATTTTTAAGATTCTTCCTTTATGACTTTCATATTTCTACAATTACAGATTCAAGATATATTTTCCACTTCTAGATTCCATTCAACATACTCAAGTTAATTTTGGGAGATATATTTAAAGAATTGGGGGAGATATATAAGATATGTTTTTTTTGTGTATTTTTTGTTTTCTCTGCCTTATTTTGTTATACAATGGCAGAAGTTAATACCTTCTAAAACATGACCAGCATGCACCCAGAACCAAGTGGTATACCATAATGGTTCATTCTGTGAGATTCCTCATTCCCATTCTGTCCCCATATTTTATCTCATTTATGTTTTGGTGGTCGATGTTGGGGCCTGCTACAATTATTTCTGGTTTATATGAATTTGGGACTGAGCGTCTTTTAACATACAGAACTTAATATACTCAGAACCAAGAGGATCACCCTCTAGAACCCCTCAGGTAGACTACATTCTCCCTCAAACAACTTCATCAACACCACCATCTCACAGTCCTCCCTGCTTTTTTTATTTTTTTATTTTTTTTCCACTTTAATTTTGCTTTATTTTCTTCTTTCTTTTTTTCTGTTTTCCTTTTCTTCTTCTTCTTCTTCTTTTGGATCCCTGACTTTTTATTTTTTACTACCTAGTTTTACAATTTGCTTTTAACGTTAATGGTCCTTTTGTTTTATTTCGTTCTGATCTTTGTTTTCAATTTCTGGTCTCTGACTTTGGCAGAATCATCTAGGGTGAAATTTACTTAAGTTGTGGTTGATATTCTTGACTCAGCCCGCTCATACAGCCACTCTGCACTGAGTAAAATGACTAGAAAGAAGAACTCACAACAAAAGAAAGAATCAGAAACTGAACTCCCTGCTACAGAGTTACAGATTTTAGATTACAATTAGATGTCAGAAAGCCAATTCAGAAGCACAATTATAATTCGCTCTGGAAAAAAAAAACCATAAAGAATCAAGAGACTTCATGACTGCAGAATTTAGATCTAATAAGACCGAAATTAAAAATCCATTAAATGAGACTCAGTCCAAACTGGAGGACCTAATGATGAGGGTTAATGAGGTAGAGGAAAGAGTGATTGACATAGAAGACAAGTTGATGGCAAGGAAGAAAACTGAGGAAAAAAGAGCAAAAAAATTATAAGACCATGAGGAAACCTTAAGGGAAATAAATGATAGCCTTAGAAGGAAAAAATCTACGTATAATTGGGGTTCCAGAAAGTGCCGAGAGGGACAGAGGGCCAGAAACCATATTTGAACAAATCATAGCTGAGAACTTCCCTAACTCGGGGAGGGAAACAGGCATTCAGATCCAGGACATACAGAGGTTCCCTCCCCAAAATCAGTAAAAACCATTCAACACCTTGACATTTAATACTGAAACTTGCAAATTCCAAAGATAAAGAGAAAATCCTTAAAGCAGCAAGAGACAAGAGATCCCTAACTTATATGGGAAGAAATATTAGATTAACAGCATACCACTCAACAGAGACCTGGCAGGCCAGAATGGGCTAGCAGGATATATTCAGGGTACTAAATGAGAAGAACATGCAACTAAGAATACTTTATCCAGCAAGGCTCTCATTCAGAATAGAAGGAGAGATACAGAGCATCCAAGATAGGCAGAAAAAAAAGAATATGTGACCACCAAAACAGTTCTGCAAGAAATATTAGGGGGGACCCTGTTAAAGAAAGTGGAAGCCCAAAGAAATGATTCACAAATTAGGTACTGAATATGATGACACTAAATTCATATCTTTCAATAACTACTCCAAACATGATTGGGTTTAATGATCTCATCAAAAGATGCAGAGTTTCACTCTGGATAAAAAAGCAAGACCCATCTATTTGCTGTCTACAAGAGACTCATTTTAGAACTAAGGATACCTCCAACGTGAAAATGAAAGGTTAGAGAACCATTTACCATTCAAATGGTCCTCAAAAGAAAGCATGGGTAGCAATTCTCATATCAGAAAAATTAAAGTTGATCCCAAAACCTGTAGTAAGAAGTGAATAGGGACACTATATCATACTTAAAGGGTCTTTCTAACAAGAAGACCTAACAATCACAAATATTTATGCCCCTAATGTGGGAGCTGCTAAGTATATCAATCTATTAATAACCAAAGTAAAGAAATACTTAGATAACAATACACTAATACTGGGAGACTTCAACACAGCACATTCCTCAAAAAAAAAAATCTTCTAAGCACAACATTACCAAAGAAACATGGGCTTTAAATTATACAATGGACCAGACGGGTTTCACAGATACATACAGAACTTTGCATCCAAACACAACTGAATACACATTCTTCTCAAGTGCACCTAGAACTTTCTCCAGAATAGATGACATACTGGGTCATAAATCAAGTCTCAACTGACACCAAAACAATGGGATTGTACCCTGCATATTTTCAGACCACAATGCTTTGAAACTAGAACTCAATCACAAGAAAAATTTGGAAGAAATTCAAACACATGGAGGTTGAAGAGCATCCTGCTAAAAGATGAATGGGCCAACCAGGAAATTAGAAAAGAATTAAAAAGATTCATGAAAACTAATGAAAATGAAGATACAACCATTCAAAATCTTTGGGATACAGCAAAAGGAGTCCTAAGAGGGAAATATATCGCAATACAAATAACCCTCAAGAAATTCAAAAAACCCTCAAATACACAAACTAACTTTGCACCTAAAGGAATTGGAGGGCTAACAGCAAATAAAACTTACACCAAGCAGAGAGAGTTAATAAAGCTTCGAGCAGAAATCATTGAAATATAGACCAGAAGAACTGTAGAACAGAACAAAACCAGGAGTTGGTTCTTTGAAAGAATTAATAAGATAGATAAACCATTATCCAGCCTTATTATAAAGAAAGGAGAAAAGACTCAAATTAATAAAATCACGAATGAAAAAAGGAGAGATCATAACCAATACCAAGGAAATGCAAACGATTTTAAAAACATGAGGAGCTATACACCAATAAATTAGGCAATCTAGAAGAAATTGATGCATTTCTGGAAAACCACGAACTATCAAAACTGGAACAGGAAGAAAGAGAAAATCTGAACAGGACAATAACCATAGAGGACATTGAAGCAGTCATCAAAAACCTCCCAAGACACAAAAGTCCAGGGCCAGATGGCTTCCCAGGGGAATTATATCAAACCTTTAAAGAAGAAACAATACCTACCTATTCTACTAAAGCTGCTCTGAAAGATAGAAAGGGATGGAATGGTTCCAAACTCTTTTTATGAGTCCAGCATTATGTTAATTCCAAAACCAGACAAAGACCCACCAAAAAGGAGATTTATAGACCAATATCCCTGATGAACACAGATGCAAAAATTCTTAACAAGTTACTAGCCAATAGGATCCAATAGTACATTAAGAAGATTATTCACCATGACCAAGTTGGATTTATCTGTTGGATGCCAGGTTTGTTCAACACTCATAAAACAATCAACGTGATAGATAATACCAATAAGGAAAAAGCAAGAGCCATACAATCCTCTCAATAGATGCAGGGAAAGCATTTGACAAAAGACAGCATCTATTCCTAATCAAAACTCTTCATGGTTTAGGGATAAAGGAAACATTCTTCAGCATCTTAAAAGCCATCTATGAAAATCCAATAGCAAATATCATTCTCTCTTTTTTTTTTCAAATATAATTCTCAATGAGGAACACTTAAAGCCTTTCCCCTAATATTAGGAATACGACAAAGATGTGACTCTCACCTCTGCTATTCAACATAGTACTAGAAGTCCTAGCCTCAGCAATCAGACAATAAAAAGAAATAAAAGGCATTCAAATTGGCAAAGAAGAAGTCAAACTCTCCCTCTTCGCTGATGACATGATACTCTACATAGAAAACCCAAAAGCCTCCACCCCAAGATTGCTAGAACTCATACAGCAATTTGGCAGTGTGGCAGGATACAAAATCAATGCCCAGAAGTCAGTGGCATTTCTATACACTAACAATGAGACTGAAGAAAGAGAAATTAAGGAGTCAATCCCATTTACAATTGCACCCAAAAGCATAAGATACCTAGGAATAAACCTAACCAAAGATGTAAAGGATCTATACCCTCAAAACTATAGAACACTTCTGAAAGAAATTGAGGAAGACACAAAGAGATGGAAAAATATTCCATGCTCATGGATTGGCAGAATTAATATTGTGAAAATGTCAATGTTACCCAGGGCAATATACACGTTTAATGCAATCCCTATCAAAATACCATGGACTTTCTTCAGAGAGTTAGAACAAATTATTTTAAGATTTGTGTGGAATCAGAAAAGACCCCGAATAGCCAGGGGAATTTTAAAAAAGAAAACCATATCTGGGGGCATCACAATGCCAGATTTCAGGTTGTACTACAAAGCTGTGGTCATCAAGACAGTGTGGTACTGGCACAAAAACAGACACATAGATCAGTGGAACAGAATAGAGAATCCAGAAGTGGACCCTGAACTTTATGGTCAACTAATATTCGATAAAGGAGGAAAGACTATCCATTGGAAGAAAGACAGTCTCTTCAATAAATGGTGCTGGGAAAATTGGACATCCACATGCAGAAGGATGAAACTAGACCACTCTCTTGCATCATACACAAAGATAAACTCAAAGTGGATGAAAGATCTAAATTTGAGACAAGATTCCATCAAAATCCTAGAGAAGAACACAGGCAACACCCTTTTTGAACTCGGCCATAGTAACTTCTTGCAAGATACATCCAGGAAGGCAAAAGAAACAAAAGCAAAAATGAAGTCTCGGGACTTCATCAAGATAAGAAGCTTTTGCACAGCAAAGGATACAGTCAACAAAACTAAAAGACAACCTATAGAATGGGAGAAGACATTTGCAAATGACATATCAGATAAAGGGCTAGTTTCCAAGATCTATAAAGAGCTTCTTAAACTCAACACCAAAGAAACAAACAATCCAATCATGAAATGGACAAAAGACATGAAGAGATATCTCACAGAGGAAGACATAGACGTGGCCAACATGCATATGAGAAAATGCTCTGCATCACTTGCCATCAGGGAAATACAAATCAAAACTACAATGAGATACCACCTCACACCAGTGAGAATGGGGCAAATTAACAAGGCAGGAAACAACAAATGTTGGAGAGGATGCGGAGAAAAGGGAACCCTCTTACACTGTTGGTGGTAATGTGAACTGGTGCAGCCACTCTGGAAAAGTGTGTGGAGGTTCCTCAAACAGTTAAAAATATACCTGCCCTACGACCCAGCAATTGCACTGTTGGGGATTTACCCCAAAGATACAAATGCAATGAAACGCCGGGACACCTGCACCCCGATGTTTCTAGCAGCAATGTCCACAATAGCCAAACTGTGGAAGGAGCCTCGGTGTTCAACGAAAGATGAATGGATAAAGAAGATGTGGTTTATGTATACAATGGAATATTACTCAGCTATTAGAAATGACAAATATCCACCATTTGCTTCAACGTGGATGGAACTGGAGGGTATTATGCTGAATGAAGTAAGTCAGTCGGAGAAGGACAAACATTATATGTTCTCATTCATGTGGGGAATATAAATAATAGTGAAAGGGAATATAAGGGAAGGGAGAAGAAATGTGTGGGAAATATCAGAAAGGGAGACAGAACGTAAAGACTGCTAACTCTGGGAAACGAACTAGGGGTGGTAGAAGGGGAGGAGGGCGGGGGGTGGGAGTGAATGGGTGACGGCACTGGGGGTTATTCTGTATGTTAGTAAATTGAACACCAATAAAAAATAAATTAAAAAAAATAAAAAAAAGAAAATAATCTGACCATCCTATAAAGTGGTCTTTATAAGAGGAACAATAAACTTCACTTTGCCTGTTTTTCTCTACAAAAAACAAACAAACAAACAAACAAGCAAACAAAAACACAGGACAATGGCTGGTGCTTGCTCTCATCTTGCAGCCTGTAAGTGGCAGAGTGCAGTTGGACTCACATCACTCTGGCTGATCAACCACCATGCCTGTCAGCTACCCTTTTCAGAGCTTCTTGAAGCATTGAAATGGGAAGTTAAGGAATCTGAGATAGGGCGGTGTATTTTTCATTTCCACAGTGTGACAGTGTCTCTCTCTATCCCTATGGCCTCTGCCCATAGCCAAGTTGCCATGGGGGCGGGGGTCTGTGGGCATGTTTTGGACCACATTTCAAACTATCAAACTCCTCACAAGGAAATTGCCCTCTGGTGTAGAGCCAAGCCCCGGGTTGCCTTCATGAGCTCTGCCTCTCTCCTGATGAACAGCTTCTGTTACAGTCACCTCTAGATTTTTTTTCCTTTTTCAAGAAATACACACAGTGTAATAACCATCTGGCATCTTTATTTCTCAATGGAGTTGTGTGTGTTCAGCAGTGACCTCACTGGCCTTGCTTTTGGCTGGAAGCTATCCTCTTATTAAATCAGAAACCAAAGAAGACCCCTGCCCTTTTCCCCTGACCCCAAGATAAGCCTAAGGCCAACCTCATCCTGACATCACCAGACTGTCTGGCATTTAAATGCCATCTCTCCATAAAGCTGTGATGAAGGTGGGAGGCTGTGCACAACCTTTTTATACTTCATTTCCCATTTACAGGAGGAAAAGAAAAGGGAAAATGTCAGAGAAAATGCAATTTTGACACACAAGGCAAAATTCTGGTCTGGCAGAGAGGGCAAGTATCAATGGGATGGGACTTCAGAAATCTCTGGAAAAAGCTGGAGTGCCTCCCATGTCCTCAAACTGCTGCCTGTAGTCTCACCCATGAAAGTGGCTGGTCTCTGCAGATAATCTGCTGTGTGCCAAGAACTGTGCTTGACCTTCAGTATGCCCTATCTCAATTCCTCAACTCTCATACCTATAAATCTGAGAACCAGGTGGTATAGCAAACTAAGAAAGATAGGCTTGGCAAGGTAGAGAGAAGGCCTGCTGCCCAACAGACATGTGGTCTTGACTTGGTGAATTTCCCACTGTTCAGAGCCTATTTATCAGCCTGAAGTTTCAGAACTTGAATCCAATGAGTGGAACATTCATTCATTCAACATTCATTCAACAAATGTTTGTTGAGTAACCCTATGGAAAGTTACTATCTAAGTTCTGAGGATTTACTAGTGAATAATGGAGTGTTGCCTTCATGGTGGAATTTCAGCAGTGAGTACAAAAATAAATTTAAAAAGGGCATTTCAGACATTTGTCATGAAGAAAATAGAATAGGTGAGAGAGAGATAGTGGGTAAGATGAGGAGGGTAGGTTTCGTTAATCAGCTAATAAACTATACAGAATAACAGCTGATAAATCTACCATGAAAACCAAGTGCAAATGGGCCTAGACCCTGCACTGTGACTAGTGCTTTTACTGTCAGACCATGGAATGCAAAACAGTGATGAGAACGTGCTTGGGCAGCTGGAATTCATAAAGACAAGTTCAGGATAGGAATAGTACACCCACAGTGGCATGAGCTGAGCCAGCCTAGAGACTATGTTACCAACTTGAAATATTTGGATTTCCTCAGGACCACACTGGCATGTGGACTTCCTGGTTTTGTGATTCCTTGACATTCATGCCCCCTAATAACTGACCCAGACTTTCTATAGGTATAGCTAACCCTTTAACAACATGGGTTTGAACTGCATGAGTCTATTTCTATGGATTCTTTCAGTAATTACAGTATAATACCATAAATGCATTTTCCTTATCATTTTCTTAATAACATCTTCTTCTATCTAACTTACTTTATTGTAAGAATACATACAGTATGTGATACATAAAAATATGTGTTAATTCTCTGTTTATATTATCAGTAAGGCTTTTCTGATCAACCATAGTTATTACCATAGTAATTAAATTTCTGGGGAATCAAAGGTTATAGGTGGATTTTCAACTGTGTAGGTATCAGCACTCCTGACCCTCACTTTGTTCAAGGGTCAGCTGTACTTTTGCCTATTTCCCTAGCTTGGTTTCTCAAGAAGGCAGGACTGTAAACACAGTTTTGCATGCAGGCAGGTTATTTAGGACATGATCCTAGAGGTCAGGAGTGGGAAAAGAGGAGGTAGGGGAATATCCAAGAGAAGAAAAAAAAAATAAATGCAAGAAAAGCTGGATACGAGATTGAATAATGACTAGAGCAGGATCCTAGGGAAATACTGCTTTTTCAGTTCTGACCCCTCTTGGTGAAGGGTAGCCCAAGGTGGCATCTCTGGTTTGTGCAAGCATCAAGGCTGAAATACACAAATGCTCTCAGAGGTGAATATGTGACACCAGAAAATCCCAAAGCAGGAAAGAAGTCCAAAATAAAGGTTTCATGTGAAGTGCTGTCATGTAGCATCTGTGTGGAGACGTCCTAAGCTGCACATACCTAGTCACTGCAGTACTGTGGTAGGATAGGGCTAGGATGACTTGAATGGTGCACAAGAGATCCTACACATGCTATTAAACGCTTCATTTTTAAAATCAAGATACTAAATTGTGATTTGACCAATATCCTACTTTACGCAGTTACTCTTGGAGTTTTATCTGCCTGATGATTGTTCTATTTTTTAAGGTTGATTTGTCCCATCTCTGCTCTTATACATACAGGCCTACTAGTTTATCCCCACTAGGGAAGCCAGGGTCTCCAATTTAGATATGCCCCATTGCAACAGATAAATACAATGAAGCTCAGAAGCATTAAGGAGTTGGCCTCAACACACTGAACCCATAGAGACTGAGCTCAAACCCAGAATTTATTATTTTTTCTACTATGTTACTCTGCCTCTTGGCCTATTAAACTCAGAATTTTATATATTTTTCATTTGGATTGAATAAAAAAAGCTTTCTATTTTCTTTTTCTTGATATCTTCAAAATTACCTTCTTATTAGCCTTACTAAGGCTTCTGGTGGCTCCTCATTGCCTGCAAGAGAGGCTACAAACACCTAACAATGGTTTTCACAGTTCTCCAAGATCTTCTTGCCAAACCATCTGCTTCCTGGTGAAAACTCCATTAAATGGCACAAGACATGCCCTTGGAAACTTTCAAGACCTTCACAATCCCCTACCTTTGCTATTCCTGATACTTGACTTTCTCTCTACTATATCTTTCAAAATTGTGGAAGTGGTTTTGAAATCAGACAGTGGGTAGAGGCTGGATGGATTTTGATAAGCATGATAGAAAAATCCTAAGTTATTTTGAATAGTGTTAAATATGGACACTACTGAAGTAAATGAGGATTTTTTTAAAGTCTTGCCTCTTCTTAGAAAAAGCCTAAATTACAGTCAACAGAGTGTTAGTAGAAATCTGTACTTGGAGGATACTACAGGTGAGGGCCCAGAAGAATGCAAGGGACATGTTATTGGAAACTGGAATAAGGGGAGTTCTTATTATGTAGTGGCAGAAATCTTAGTAACATTGTATCTTGCACAATTTCAGATTCAAAGAGTCAGACAACTGAGCTGGAGCTATTTGAAGATGTAGGGAATAATAGGATGGGGAATGCAGTTGGTCTTAAAGAGTTGAAAGAGAATCCCAGCTGACAACCGCAGGACCTGATGACCTCAGCTCTATAGCCTCAAGGGACTGAATTCTATGGACAGCTTAATAAATTTAGAAAAGAGCTCAGGCTGGCCAACATCTGGGTTTCAGCCTTGTGAGACTAAGCAGAAGAACCAGGTGAACCAACATAGAAATCAGAGTATAGAATTATGAGATGATAAATGTGAAATGTTTTAAATCACTTGTTTTGTGGTAATTTGTTACAGCGGCAGTAGGAAAATATTACAATGAAATTCATAGCACTTCTTAAATCTGTCATATTTTTCATCTGTTTTGGAAAATTCTCGCCCACCTCCTCATACCTTTATTCTATCCCATTCTTTCTATCCCCTCTCTCTGGCCCTTTGATTAGTTGCATATTAGATATTTTCACTGTGATCCTTAGGTTTCTTGTGTTTTCTTCTTAAAGGTATGTTCATATGGTATTTATTCTGCTTGCCTGTTTTCCAGTTCTTCAATCCTATCTTCAGCTTTGCCCAGTGTACTGAGTTCTTAATTTCATTTTTTATCTTTCAATTTTATAAATTCCATTTGCTTTGTTTTGACATAATTCAGTCCTCTAGTGAATTCCCCATCTTATCTATTTTCTTGGCTATATTATAAGAGTTAGGGCTAAGGTTATGTTTTTGTTACACTTTCCATTGCTATGTTCCCATTGTTGGTATTTTCTTGGTCTTTTTTTTGTTTTTGTTTGTTTGATTGATTTTTGGTCTCATAGTGTTCAAGTAAAAGCCATTTACTATGTATCAAAAATTTTAAAAACTGTAGAAGATGTCATCTCTTCTCAGGTATAGTTCAGCCTGTTCTCTGACAAGTGGTTAAAGTAGAAGCAGATCATTTCAATTCAGTAGGTGCCCGAACATTCGTGAGTCTGGCTTTCCGTCTGTAAAATGCCTGGTTTTCCAGTTTACCTTCACTGCTAGGCTAAATTCCACCAAGAGTTCCAACTGAGACTCTTCAATTTGTTCATTCTTCTGCTTTTCACTATTTTCTGCTAACCTTCTTAGCTTCCTATATTATAGATTAAGTATCAGTAAATTCCATAAGTGCAGCTCTGTACTTCCATGTTTTTGGGGGTCTTGGTTTCTTTGGCAAATCTTGGCTCTAATTTTTTGCCATTCTCAGAAGGTTCTTAAGAATCTTCTGAGTCACTGATTTTTGCTTGAATTTCTTCTGGACCACTTCTCCTTTCACTGAGTGCCACTTAAAGAACATAACCCCTAGGCTGTCAGAAATATCTTCAAGAGCTTGCCTTCCCTTCAGGATGTTGGACTCTGAACTCCAGATTCCCCTCACTGCATTGCCATATCAGTTTTGTACACTTAGGAAACTTTTATTCCACTGTGCTGCTAAAGAAACGGATCTTTAGTCAATATGAGAATTTAATGGGTCAAACCTAGAAGTACCCTATATCTCTTTTATTCATGATCCACTGGCTAAACTTCAGTCACATGATCCTTTCAACCACAAGAAAGGTGCATGATGTCATGGTCTAGATTTAATATGCATTGGTGATTTTAATAAGAATGGAAATGTGGTTGGGACACCTGGATGGCTCAGCGGTTCAGTGCCTGTCTTCATCCCAGGGTGTGATCCTGGAGTCCTGGGATTGAGTCCCACTTGGGCTCCCTGCATGGAGCCCGCTTCTTCCTCTGCCTGTGTCTCTGCCTCTGTCTCTCTCATGAATAAATAAATAAAATCTTAAAAAAAAAGAATGGAAACATGGAATATGAACCAAATGACCTCTGAAGGTAACTTCAGACCTATGATCTCTGTTCAGTTCCTGAATGTGGTTTATTTAAGAATCTCCTTTACTATGCTGATACACCAAAAATATAAGAAGACAAAGACATTCTGCTCATCCTTTTAGGAAGTAAATACTGCATTCATGATATAATTGAATTTTTTTGTCTGAAGTGCCAAGATAATCCTTATGACTTAGACTTTACAATGGACTCTCTTAAAAATATCATTCCTGCACAAATTAATTCAGTGAGTCCTCTGGATATTCAGCTTCAATGAGCTGGAATAAATGTTCACTGGATATTGGATAACTTGAAAGTTTCACCCAGCACAAGGCTAAAATGCCTTTGTATCCAAGGAGAATATGAGCTTATTTTGAATTTTCATTATTGTTAAATTGTGACTTAGGTCTTAATTCCATGCATTCAGCTCCTCAGGACTTTTAATAGGTATTTGGCAGGGAAGGGGCGTAAAGAAAAGCAAAATAAACATATCTTTCCTTAAAGGTATCTTACTCCAGCTAATGAAAATTGGGGAAAGAAAATGGTGATAGAATAATACAGTGGGAAAACATCAACATTTGGATCTGAATACAAGAATTATGAAATGAGGACTATTATTAGGACCATGATTTTAAAAAGTCATAGACTTTATTTTTCAGAGAAATTTGAAGTTTACAGCAAAAACTGAGCTGTTTTTTTGTTTTACTGAGCTCCTGTATATGTATCCTTTCCCAGTTTCCACTGTTATTAACATCTTATATTAGTAGAGTACATTAGTTAAAATTGATTAATAGAATAGTATATTATTATTACCTAAAGTCCATAGTTTACATTATGATTCACTCTTTGTGTTTTACTTTTTTTTAAGTTTTTATTTAAATTCCAGTTAGTTAACATACAGTGTTATATTAGTTTCAGGTGTACCATATAGTGATTCAACACTTCTGTACATAGCTGGTGCTCCATCACAAGTACCTCCTTAATCCCCATCACCTGTTTTATAGTTATACAGTTATAAGTTTTGACAAACATATAATGTCATGC
This sequence comes from Canis lupus dingo, assembly GCF_003254725.2. Taxonomy (NCBI): domain Eukaryota; kingdom Metazoa; phylum Chordata; class Mammalia; order Carnivora; family Canidae; genus Canis; species Canis lupus. The sequence goes on along the minus strand of NC_064261.1, from coordinate 22,187,540 downwards.
ATGCAACATTTATAGTGTCAAAACCCTAAAACCCCTAATCCCTAATCCCTAAAATGTTCTAAAAATCCTCTGTGCTAAGAGGATCCCCTCAGTGGTTTGGCATCTGCTTTGGCCCAGGGCATGATCCTAGAGTCCCAGGATCAAGTCCCACATCAGGCTCCTTGCATGGAGCCTGCTTCCCCTCTGTCTGTGTCTCTGCCTCTCTCTATCTGTGCCTCTCATGAATAAATAAATAAAATCTTTTAAAAAAAATCCTCTGTGTTCCACCTTCCCTTTTGCCCACTGAAACCCTGGTGATCACTAATTATTTTTTATTCTTATACTTTATCCTTTTCTCTATTGAATTGCTTTTTTTCCTTTGTCAAAGGTCAGTTGACTATAATCATGTGGGTCTATTTCTGGGTTCTCTTTTGTCTTCCATTGTCCTCTCTGTCTATGCTTCCATTTTTTTTTAATTTATTTTTTATTGGTGTTCAATTAACTAACATACAGAATAACACCCAGTGCCCGTCACCCATTCACTCCCACCCCCCGCCCTCCTCCCCTTCCACCACCCCTAGTTCGTTTCCCAGAGTTAGCAGTCTTTACGTTCTGTCTCCCTTTCTGATATTTCCCACACATTTCTTCTCCCTTCCCTTATATTCCCTTTCACTATTATTTATATTCCCCAAATGAATGAGAACATATAATGTTTGTCCTTCTCCGACTGACTTACTTCACTCAGCATAATACCCTCCAGTTCCATCCACGTTGAAGCAAATGGTGGGTATTTGTCATTTCTAATAGAATTTGTTCAAATACATATTCTGGCCCTCTGTCCCTTTCGGCACCCTCGGGAACACCAATTAAACGTAGGTTTTTCTTCCTCAGGCTGTCGTTTATTTCCCTTAATCTATCTTCCTGGTCTTTTAATTGTTTGTCTCTTTTTTCCTCAGTTTCCCTCTTTGCTATCAACTTGTCTTCTATGTCACTCACTTGTTCTTCCACCTCGTTAACCCTCGTCGTTAGGACTTCTAGTTTGGATTGCATCTCATTCAATTGATTTTTAATTTCGGCCTGATTAGCTCTAAATTCTGCAGTCATGAAGTCTCTTGAGTCCTTTATACTTTTTTCTAGAGCCACCAGTAGCTGTATAATAGTGCTTCTGAATTGGATTTCTGACATTGAATTGTAATCCAGATTTTGTAACTCTGTGGGAGAGAGGACTGTTTCTGATTCTTTCTTTTTAGGTGAGGTTTTTCTTCTAGTCATTTTGCTCAGTGCAGAGTGGCCAAAAGCAAGTTGTATTGGGAAAAGGAGAAAAAGAGAGGAGAGAAAGAAGGAAAGAAAAGAGAAAGAGTAAAAAAAAGGAAGAAAAAAAAACGAAAAAAAAGAAGAAAAAGAGAAAGAAAAAGAAAGAAAGGAGAAAAAAGGGGGGTGGGGGAAGGAAACAAATCAAAACCAAAAAAAAAAAAAAAAGAACCACGGGGGAGTATCTTCTGATTCTGTGTACTTTAAGTCCCTTGGCTTCCCCTGGAAGTTGTCAGTCCGTCTAGCTGGTCTTCTGGGGGAGGGGCCTGCTGTGCTGATTTTCAGGTGTTAGCAGTTGGGGGAGCTGCTGTGCCCCTGCCAGGTGCAGGGCTCAGTGGGGGTTGTTTACCCCGTGAGGCCCCAGGAGCAACAGCCCTAGTGGCGGCGGCCAGCTCTGCAGCCCTGGAGTCAGCCCCCGCAGTAGCTCCGGAGCTCTCGGTCTGCAGGGCCTGGAGGCTCCGGGGCAGGGCCGCTGATCTGCTCAGCTGGGGCAGGAGCGTCCTCACTGTCCTGGGCCCTCCCGGCCTCTGCCTGTCCCGGGGGAGGCCGGATCCTGGGCTGTGTCCCGGTGCCCTGTGCTCCGGGGCCTGCGCTGTTGGATTCGCTCCCGCCCCGCAGCCCCCTCCGCGGAGCCGCCCCCGAGCTTCCCGAGCTGCTCCTGGAACCGTGCAGCCCCCTCCGCACGGAGCCTCTTCCTCTGCCCGAGCCCCCCGAGCTGCTCCCGGGACCGCGTAGCCCCCTCCGGCGGAGCCGCCCCCAAGCCCCCCGAGCTGCTCCCGCCCCGCAGCCCCCTCCGCGGAGCCGCCCCCGAGCCCCCCAGAGCTTCTCCGGGTCCCGCCGTGCGCGCTGCAGCCCTTAGGGAGCTCGGCGCACTCTCCTGGGTGCGCAGTTGCTCTGTTACTGTCCCGGGGAGCCCGAGGGCATCCTCGCCCTCCTGGGTCCTGCTCCAACTCCCTGGAGCCCCTTTCCGCCCGGGAAGGTTGGTGCAGCTCCTGCGTCTCCAGGACGGGGCTCTCCTGTCCTGGGGACACTCGCCCCGGCCTTAGCCTGCTCCTCGCGGGGCCCCTCCCCCTTGGAGGCCTTTTGTGTCTTTTTTTCTTTTTCCCCGTCTTCCTACCTTGATAGAAGCGCAAACTCTTCTCACTGTAGCATTCCAGGTGTTCTCTCTTTAATTCTCAGGCCGAATTCATAGATTTTTCAGGATAATTTGAAGGTTTTCTAGGTAATTTGGTGGAGACAGGTGATTTGGGGACCCTACTCTTCCGCCATCTTGCTCCTCCTCCCATTGTCCTGTTTTTTCGGTACATACGGACTAGAACATTCATCCTCCAGTAACCAGGTTAAATGAGATATCTTACCTAAGCCACCTCTTGCCATTAGGTGTCCAGGAAACAGTGAGTCTCTCTTCCTTTAGAGTTGGAGTCCACTGAAGGGGCACTGGGCAGCCCTGAAGGACATTGTATCTTCCCCTACACAGAAGATTGATTACTCAGAAGTCCATAAACTAAGGTGTGTAAGCTATTTAAATGATGCTCCAATACTGTTCAATCTAATTTACTGTGAGCACATCCATCACCATGAGCTCATCCATCCTGACATGGCTCTCTTAAGGATAGGCATGGCATTGTCACTGTAATTCCATGTTAGTTAACTGGGCAGTTATTCCAAAGTGTTAATGACCAGAACTGTAATTCAATCAAGTAAATAACATTTCAAGCAGTTAATAAAAGCAATAAAATTTGTAACTGCCCATAAATGTGATTTCATAAATTTAGGACAAGCTTAAGCAATCAGTGGTCTGTCCTTGTCATGCAAGTGTCAGACAATCAGCATTGCTAATGTTGCATGGGAATCTGTTGAGTATTCTTCCCACCATATGTTTATTTCTTGTTTTTTGTTTTTTAACAAGTTGTGTTTCTTTTTGCCTCTTCTCCCACTCATTAACTTTCAAAATGTGTTTTTCTTAAGGCTCCACCTTTGGGGAAATAGCCATTCTTACCCACTGATGCTGCTTGTAAATTCAGTCTTATTATGAGCTGAGAATCCAAACACCACCCATCTTGTTATAACTCTTTTTAATGCCTTCAGTTTTCCAGTTACAATTTATTTTCCAAAACTGAAGGTAATTACAGTGCTAGGTCCCTGCAGGGTTTTCAGCATGTGGGTGAGAGCATTACATCAGGAGAGGTGGTTACTTTCTCCAGTGGATTTTGAGACTTTGGCAGGCTGCTTCCTTCAACCTCCATTTTACAGTTTCTATTTTCCTCCTCCACCAGCTCTGATCTGGGTCCACAGACTCACTCATGGCTTGGATGCCACCCTCTGATCTCAGAAAACTCGCATCCACTGTCATCACTGAACCCAGGGATATGTGTACACCTGCTCTCCTTTTGTGCCGCAATTGAGTGTGAAGGACACCTGCCAGACAGAGGATGCTTGCCACAATCCCAGGCCCTCTCCCTGCCCAGGCTGAGTTCTGGGATCCAGCAGGAGCTATTTTCCTTCCACCAGCCTTGCGTCTACAGAGGGCTGAAGGAACACCCTTAGATTTGCGTGTTGGTACCTTCTGCCTCCATATGAGCCTGTGGCACATGTTGGAGTAAAGTGAGGGACAATGAAGTGGGGAGTAACATAAGCCAGCATTCAGAAGGAGGGCTGGGGTAGCACAGGGTGCTGGGAAGACCATCTGGCAGGGAGGAGAGGGCTCAGGTTCCTGTCTGAATTCTGCAGCATTGCTCTTTCCTCCATTTCACTCTTTGCCCTCCCTATTCAGCCCACCATCACCCACCCCACTCACTCAGTCACTTCCCAGAGCACCCATGCAACATCCCCTGTTCGAGAACTTATCTATTCTTGCTCTATTTTTTTTTCAGGTTCATCTCTGTTTATTGTTTTCAAAACAAAACTAAAATCACCACTCAAAATGTTTGAGAAGAGTGCTCAGCTCCATCACAGTTAAAAGCTTTATGTAATTTGCAGCCAGAGCATCGAGGACTGGTGGTCACCAACGAGAGCTTCTTGCGAGGCCCGGACAGGGCCTGGGGCCTGGGATGGCCGCTCCCGCCCCGGGAGCCCTAGCTCGGTCCTCTGCATGTGCCATCCAGGGGCACCCACAGAGGACAAGGACAGCTTAGCCCCCACCGGGCTTGCCAGTGGCCCATCCGGCACCTCCCTCCAGAGGCCCCAAAACGGCCACAATCAAAGGCGGCAGGCAGGTGGAAGCCCAGGTGCTAGTGCTGTCAGGCTGAAGGCCAAACTGCAGCTGGGCCGCCTGTGTGTTCTCGAAGGGGGAGCTCCCGGCTCCGGGCTCAGAGGCCAAAGAAGAGATCTGGTGCCATCATCACTCATGCTTAATGTTGGCTCACTTTGCTCACTCATCCTTTTACCACTTGATTTCCTACACTCACACAGCATGAACTCCCACCACCCACCACCCTGCTAAACCACCCACACAGCTTGGCTCTAGCTGTCTCCTCTACCCCACCACACCAACCATCCACAGAGGCATATACCCACTCCTTCATTATGGAGCTGACCATCACCCTTGGCCTTCTCAGGAAAGGATGTTGACTGAGGACTCTGTAGGAGGCAGAGATTAACCAAACTTGGTGGCCCACTGAGAGGGGCTTCCGATAGGTGAGAGACAGGGCAGGTGGCAGCAGCACATTGTGAACAGGAGCAAAGAGCAGAGCAGGGGAAGACAAGAACTGAAGGAAGGCAAGAAAGGAACCTGAAGTGAGAGTTCAGTGCCCAGTGAGAAATGAGGGATAACAAGGCTAATAAAGTTCTAAGACCACAGCTGCAAGCAAAGGGAATGTGCCTTATCTGGGAGATGCTGAATTTAAAATGAATGGCATATAATGAACTTTACATCTGAAACTATGATGTACTTGTTATATATTGACTAATTGAATGTAAATAAAAAATAAAATAATAAATAAAATAAAATAATAAAAAAGAGTGGCAGAGGGATGGGAGGTGAAAGATGGTCTGGAACAACTGGCTGGAGCAGTCCTCCTGGCCTGAGAAGGCTGGAAGTAGGAGAAAGGGCTAAGACTCCACCTGGAGACAGCAGCAGGTGATCAGTGCCTTCTAGTTAGGAATGGCCCATCACAAATATGATGACTCCCATCAGGGCCTCCATTTCATTATCTACAAAATTAAAGGTCTAGAACGCAGTCTTTCAGACACTTCCAATGGACCAATTTTGGAAATCTCCAAGTTTGGTGGGAAAATGGGGCAGAAAAGGGGTTATTGGGTTATCTTCATTTTGCAGAAGACCACAGTGGTGTTCTGGAAGTCAGATGACTCTCTGAGATCTCCACCAAAAGAGAGACTCTCAGCTTCCTACTCCAAGACAGAGTGTGAGCATGTGGCTTCTGTGGTGTGCAAGTGAACCCTGCCTTGGTCTGCGACAATGACTATGATGCAGCTAGTTGGATGGCTACACAGCAATCTTAACTGGTACTGTTACTTAGTGAGGCAATACCAGAGAGCTTGAAACACAGACATGAAGATGAGAGTTGTGGCTGCTTATGCTTAGCAAGCCCAGTTCCTCCACAAAGGAGGCTCTGGCAGGAGAGGATACCAATACATTTAACCCTCCGCTAGGTGGAGAACTGTTGTCTTGTCACCTGTCCTTGCCACACCTTAGTGCAGGGCAGGCCACTTCTAGCGCAGTCTAGAAATCTCTGACTAGATCAAGTTTATCTAACTCCTTCATCTTGGGAACTTTCCTAGGTCTGAACACAGATCTAAAATCCAGCAGGGAATAAAACAATTCCTAAATTGATGAAAGTTTTCCTGCACAGCCCCAACCAGTTTCAGTTGCCCAGCAACAGCAGTAGGCCTAGCAGCCTCTTGGAGTGCATTTATCTAAACTCTTCCTGGCCGGATGCAAGGTTTGATGGGCATTCTCTTTCCTTGTTCCACAACATTGTATTGGTTATGCTTTCTTAGCAGGCATCTCATAATAATTTAGTTCAAAAAAATAAAATGAAAAAAAAATGAAAAAAAAAAAACCAAAAAAAATAAAATGAAATGAAAGTTTAGAAGAATGTTAATTATACATAGGTACTTGTACATAAACAATTTACACATAGGCACACAAACATGATGAAGGCTGTTAGAGCTCAAAAGTCTCATTCTCTTTCATGGAAGGTGTACCAGAGTTTCTCACTCCACAGACGTTTATTGAATTCCCACCATGTGGTAAGCCTTATGTCTGGTCCTGGGAAACACACAACTGTACATAACAGTCCTGCCTTCAAGGTATCTCCCTCAGTTGACTGAAGGAACAGGCATTGAAATCAGCTAAAATAAAACGTTGGTAAATCTATAACAGTGATTCACAAAAAAGATCACAGAGATGGAGCACCTGCCTCAGTGTGGGGCCACATTTAGTCTTTAGTGAGTGTTGATATGTGAGCTGGATTTTGAAGGATGAGACAAAGAATGGATGAGGGGTGCTTTAGAAAGTAGAGAAGGTTTGTGAAAAGGCATAGAGTTCTTCAAGTTGTTTTCATACCTACAGTTCATACCACATGCCCAGGCCTAAAGGGCTGGATGAGGTCTAGAGGAAAATGGGATTGGGTCATGAAAGAAATGTGATGGTAGACTAGTGAGCTACTCAAAGGAGTTTAAGAAGAAGCTTAAAGGCTATGGGGTTTCTCTAAAGGGTTTTGAGAAGTTGAAAGACAAGATAAGTTTTGCATTAAAATATATATTAACTGAAATAAATCAGACAGATAAAGACAAATTCCATTTGATTTCACTCATTGTGAAATTTAAGAAATAAAACAAACAAAATGAAGATCTAAATAAAAAAAAAAAAGCCAGGCTCTTAAATACAAAGAACAAACTGGTGGTTGCCAGAGGGGAGCTGGGTGGGAAGATGGATGAAATAGGTGATGGGGACTAAGAGCACACTTATCATGATGAGCACTGAGTAATGTACAGAATTATTGAACCACTATATTGTATTCCTGAAACTAATATAACACTGTATGTTAATTATATTTCAATTTTTAAAAATAGCAAAATACATTTGTTTTGCTGCAGAATAGGATAGATTAGAAAGAACATGAACAGAATAGGTACCATCTAACCAACAAATAATGAGGATTCATTACCAGTTAAGAACGGTAGATGTATACCAAAGGTCATAAGGGGTAGAACTGATAGGACTAATTTTCCTTGTAGGTGGGGACAGTAAGAGATGAGGAAAAGATCAACTCTTTCAGAATGCTGTAATGTGTATCACCAAGACTGGTTGTACAAGAGGAGAAGAAGTTACCCAGGGCCAGGACTGTGAACTGGGTTCAGGGTCAGTTAAGTCTGTGGTAGTTCTTGTACATCCATGTGGAGAACTGCAGAGGGCAGTAGACTCTCTGGATCAGAGCTCAGGTGTTAGATTTTTACTGAAGAACATATATACAAAATATAAATTAATATTTAAAAAATCTTAATTCAAATATAGACACTAGTAATATTTTGATGCATATTACCCAGATGTTTTCTCTGTGGATACCAGGAGTATGCATACCAGGAGTCTCTATGTATATCAGGAGTCCGTCTTCAAGTGTCCTCTGGTCTCCACAAGCCTCTCACCCTCAACAAAGATGGTTTGATCACTCAGACCATATGTTATGGGAAAACCAGCATTTCATTAAATAAAGAGATAAAAGCACTATTGGGATACCTTTGACCTTCACCCCAATTCCCTGCTTCTATCATACTCTTGATTCCATTCTATTTTCTCCCTGTAGTTTCTGTCCTATTTTTTCACGTTTTCCTGTTGTGGGCCTTATCCTATACCTTGATTATTCACATCATTATTCCAAAACTGTCATATGCAGCACATTTCCTAGAGGCATAAAGAAAGATTCCTCAATCAGCTGGCATAAGCATGTCATGTGAGCATCACTGTGAGCATATTTCGTCAGCAACAGGGAATCTGTGTCTGGCTCCTGGTCTGCTCTCTCAGCCTGTCTCCAAACGTGGCCCACTTCCACTACTTTGGTTTATCTCTGGAAAGCTTTCCCCTTCTTCCCATTGCTTGCAAGAAGCAATAAGAATATTCCTATTCTTTACTATGAAGATACATGTATGCCTTTGCCTCCAACTCCAAACAAAGCTCAGGTCTAAATATAATGCTGAACAACTAGGGCACATATGCACACATATAAACAAATGAGTGAAACACAGCAGAAACTTGGCAGTTTGAGGCTTTTCTTAATATTTTGGCAACAATGTTAACACAGAAGTATTTTCTCTGTGCCCCTTTGCCCATTGAATCACATATTCCTAATTATGCAAATTTTAATGGTTGTACAGCATTTCATTTTATAGCTGTACCAAAGTTAAATTTAGCATTAATTTATTGCACATAAAATTGTTTTCCATTTTTCCCCTTATTACTCTCATTATTTGATGAGAATCTTTTTTTTAGATTTTATTTATTTATTTATTCATGAGAGACACAGAGAGAGAGGGAAAGGCAGAGACACAGACAGAAGGAGAAGCAGGCTCCACACAGGGAGTGTCAAGTTATTCTAACACTACTTCCTCAGGTAAAAGGTTAAGTATCCTATATACATTAGAAAGACATTATAAGTTCTTATCACATGAAAAAAATTATACCTTTGTGTGGTGAAGGGTATTAACTAGAATGACTGTGGTTATCATCATGGAATATATACAAATAGCAAACTAGCTTGTTATACAACTGTAACTAATATGATGTTATAGGTCAGTTATATGCTAATTTAAAAGAAGATGTTACAGTTGAGAGCTTTTGAGTCTTGAGGAAAGCTATTGGGAGCCCTCGACTGGGCACTCCTTTCATTTGCCTGCAGGGCCCTCAGCTAAAGCAATAATCTGGTGGAACATTCTTATTCTTGGATATCCAGTGGCTATGAATTCTGGTGTATAAGGTTTCTGCACCGCAAGTAGCAAGGGCTAGTGTCTTACCACGGGACTATCCTTCTCTCCAGTCCTTTTCTGCTAGGTAGAAGTGGATATTATTGGAATTGTGAGGAATTCCCCCCCATCTAGATTCATAATGATTTATTCTTTCATATGGCACTTTGTTAACTGATTAACATTTCTCCCAAATCCAGCCCCATATCATGAAACTACTGGTATTTTTTTTTTGTATTTTTGGTATTTTTTTGGTTTTTTTTTTTTTATTGGAGTTCAATTTACCAACATATAGTATAACACCCAGTGCTCATCCCATCAAGTGCCCCCTCAGTGCCCGTCACCCAGTCACCCCATCCCCCCGCCCACCTCCCCTTCCACTACACCTTATTTGTTTCCCAGAGTTAGGAGTCTCTCATGCTTTGTCTCCCTCTCTGATATTTCCCACTCATTTTCTCTCCTTCCCCTATAATCCCCTTCACTATTTTTTATATTCCCCATATGAATGGAACCGTATAATGTTTGTCCTTCTCTGATTGACTTACTTCACTCAGCATAATACCCTCCAGTTCTATCCACATTGAGGCAAATGGTGGATATTTGTTGACATGAAACTATTCTTTGGAGATATGAGAATGTGGCCAAACTCTTCTGTGGTTTCTAGTGATGATGCAGAGATCCTCTTTTATTTATATATGTGTTTGGTGAGGCTAAGAGCTAAAATAAGATGTAGATAGGTTAATAATGTATGTATTTCAGCTGTCATCTTTGCTTAAATGTCCTCTATCACCAGTAACAGGGAACCGGGTTTGAACAGTTTGTGAATTAAGTGCAAGGGCAAACCTGCACGTCTGTGCTCACAGTGTCCAGTCATTTTGCCCTCCCCAGGCACACAGGTGCAGATGACAGTCAAAACACCTTACAGAGTGGGGGAGCCAGGGACTAGTTCTGGCCAGTGGCATGTGAACATTAGTCACAGGTGTCACTTCTGGGCAGATGCAGTAAAAACAGCCCTAGAGAGCTGCCTCCTTTCTAGAATGGACTTTGCTTGTGTAAGACATAAACTTTTGTTGTGCAAGTCTGAGGTCTGGTGTTGTTGCTTACCACAGCATAATCTAGGCTTTTCCAAGTTTATTCTCAAAGCTTTCATGTTTCCTGCTCTTCTCTTTGCTTTGAAATGAGGATAAAACAGGCAGGAGAACTGGAAATGAAGAGGTGGTCTATGCCTGAGAAATTATAATTAGCTAGTATTATATACCCTAAGAGGGAACAAAGGTAATACAATGTTTCCAAGTGGGGTTTCAGCAGCCACCAATCCCAAGCATCTGGAACCTGGCCCAGATTCCCTTTGTGGGGTGAAGTTAAAGTGTTTTAAAGCTGTTCTAACACTATGTTATATCTTGATACTAAAACTATGCTAACAATAATTAACTGTAGCTAGAAATTAGTTGGGAAGAGGACCTAATTTTAATTAGGTGTCTGAAGTCAGTTGGGTCTGTTTCAGGGAATCAGGCTTGTGGGATGGGGGTGAGATCTAAACCTGATCTAAGCCCACCAAAGTCCCTGGAGGAAAGCTCACCTCATCACTAGGCTGGATACTAGGAAGCACTAAGTAGATTTGAGGCTATTACTTTTCCAAAATCAGATCTTTGAGCTCTCTTCATGTATTAAACACTATAAGCCAAGGCTAGCAAGGTCACCTAATATTGGTGTCGGGGGTCACATGAAGGAGTAATAGAAGTTGCCCACGAGACCTGAATTACAGACCTGGTCTTACCAATAATCACCTTAGGAATTTGGGCAAACCTTAATTTTCCTGTTTCAGCTTCAGTGTTCTTGCTGAAAATCCATTTTAGCTGACAAACTCTAAGTATTCTGGGATGTGTTTCTCTGTAGTGACAGTTTAACTTGTAGCCACCACATACACACTGGAGTCCAACAGCAAACTCCCAGTTATGAACTTGGTTTCATGGCTATTTGTTTATTTAATTTATTTGCACATGGACTGTACAGCACAGCCTGAACAGCAACCTGGAAGGCAATGTACATGCCAAGTCAGGGAGGCAGCGTTTTCATGAAGAGAGGCTGATTGTTGTTGCCTGCAGCCTGCCAGGCCCACTCTGGCTGCATTGTGTCAGCTCTCTCTTTACACTCAATATATTCTTAGGTTTCCAGTTTTCAAGCCTGTAGTAATTTATCTTGTACACAGAAAGGGTATAAAATGGGAACTAATTAAACTAGAACTACTCAATTAATGAGAAGCTAATAGAGGAAACCACTGTAGTTTAGAGGTTTTACAGCCACTGCATCAATAAACACACTTCTTTTCTCACATGACCCACATTCAATGGGAATGAATGGGTTTCATTCCACTAATTATTTATTCCGTATGTAACCACTGCAGGCCAAAGAGAATGTTGCAGAATTTATACACCATGCTTTTTATCCTTAAACTGAAGGTCTGAGGATCCTTCCATTCAATGTGAGGGCTCATTCCAATTTTATTCAAATCTGGAGGCAGTTTTATAGTAAGGGAATAGTTACAAAAGGACTTGGTAGGGTAACAAGAGGTGGTCCTAACAGACATTTTTTTTAGGATTTGAAACTGAGGAATGAGATGTAGAATTTCCTTGAAAATCCCCAAAAGGACATTTTGAGGGTATTCTTTGAAAGATTTCTTTTCCAAATGTATGCCATATGAATAAAAAACATGCTAATTTGAGTAAAAGCACCACTGTGCCCATCTGAGATTGGCATTCTAGAAACTGCAGGCAAATACACAGACGCACTAACACAAATGGAAAATACACTGGCCAGTAACACAAGAGATGGAGGGCACAACACATAAGCAGAACTTGGGCCTCCAGAGCTGCGACAAAGCTTTGCTTCATTCAAACTCTGGCATTTACTTTCAAGATGCTATGAGTTGCTTGATTTCTCTGCATCTCAGTTTTTTCAACTCTAAAAAGGGGTGAATGATACATTTTTCCTAAGAGTTGTTATAAGGATTAAACAAATTGCTACGTGCACATGCCTGGCACATATACATGCTGTTTTGACCAGGGCAACTGTCTGAAGAAAGTCACCCAGTTGAGAGCAGGATATGATGGTCCATAAAAGTGGCCCACAAAAAATAGAGGAAAAATGGTATTTTTGCCATTTATTGAGTTATTTTATATTAGAAATAGCCACATGTGAAATCAACTCTTTGTCTTATTCCTTGGAAGGGTGTCACCGTGAGATCATTAACAGAAGAGGAGTTTGCATCTTACACAGTAAATTAGATTGGGAATGAGTGCCAAGAGGCATAAGGAACCTCTGCAGACCTTGCAAATATCTTTGCAGGTAAATGACCCAGAGATGCTCAGGTGTGAGGCCAGGAGGGAAGTTGGAGTCTTGGTGCCCCGAGGGACACAGGGAGTAAGAAAAGTTCAGAGGCCTGAACCCTAAAACTACCACAATGCTCAAGAGACAAAGAGAAGTTGACATTAGACCCATTCATTCCTTTTCCTTTTTGAATATAAAGAATCCAGCTTGGATCCAGGAGTGTGATGCCATTCTAATCTGATCTTCATTGGCTAAAGAATCTAAATGGAATAAGGAGCTTTAGAAAGTGGGCTTTCCAGGGGTGAGTCTCCACTGTTCTCATCAATGTTATCAAAGATATGGTCTTCAGCAGGATGAAATGACCTCTTATGGACATTGGTTCCTACCTCTACCGCTGTAGTTTAATGCCAACCAGAGAACATAAGCAGCCTTCATTAGAGAAGGCTTAACCAATATGGATCTCTGGTTGTCAGTCTTTTACTTTAGATACTGAGAAAAATTCATTCAATTTTTCCTTTACCCATCTCTCTTCTCTTCTCTCTTTATAGGAACTCTGCTGGACATAGAGATTACAGACATATTCTCTGTTCTTCAATATGCGACAGCTAACAGAGATGTACACAAAGAGTAGAACAAAGAGGAAAGTGGCAATGTCAGCAGCTAGTGTCAGTGATTACTTTCCACTAGAATGTAAGCTCTGATTACAGGGCACACACATCCTACATACCTCCATTACCAGTACTTAGCAGCCTGTCAGGCTCTGGCAGCAGTTCTTCCCTGCCTACCTCCCCCATCCCTCCCTTCCTTTCCCTTTCCCTTCCCTACAACTTACTCCTCTCTTTCCTTACCTGTCTCTTCCTCCTCCCTCCTCTTATTCTTCATGTTCCTCTCTCTTTTCTGCCTTTCTTTTCTTTGTGCCTCTCATATTTTGGTAAACAACCACTTACATTCAAATTTTCTACTCTCAGGAGCATTTTAAAAGAAATACTATTTTTTAAATTTTTTATTTAAATTAAACTTGCCAACATATAAGACCCAGTGCTCATCCCATCAAGTGTAATCCTTAGTGCCCATCACCCAGTTACCCAAACTCCCCACCCACCTCCCCTTCTGCAACCCCCCTTCTGTTTGTTTCCCAGAGTTAGTAGTCTCTCATGATTTGTCTCCCTCTCTAATTTTTCCCACTCAGTTTCCTTCCTTTCCCTTATAACCCCTTCCACTATTTCTTACATTTCACATTTGAGGGAAATCACATGGTGATTGTCCTTCTATTGACTTACTTCACTCAGGATAATACCTACCAGTCCCATCCATGTTGAATCAAATGGTGGATATTCATTCTTTCTGATGGCTGAGTAATATTCCATTGTAAATATGTATATATATTTATTTATTTATAAAGACTATGTGGATATACATATATATATATATACATGTGAAATCTCTCTATACACACACACACACACACACACACACACACACACCACATCTTTATAAATAAATGCTACTAAAGAAACATCTTGGATTTAGTAAGCAATTGCAGAGGTTTAGTCCTCTTTTCCTTCCTCCTCCCCCTCTCCCTCCTTCCCTCCTTCCTCCCTCCTTCCTCCCTCCTCTTCCTCCTTCTCCTCCTCCTCCTCCTTCTCCTTCTTCGCCTTCCCCTTCTTCTCTCTCTCTCTCTCTCTCTCTCTCTCTCTCTCAACCATTGGAACAAGGCTGACATTCTTGCTAACTTCCTTTAGCCAAGAACATTGTGATAACATTAGGCGTCTCTTTGGCATTAAGGTCCATCAGAGGTAAGCTGCCCACCAGCTTCCACAATGGCATAAAATCAAGTCCCCACTTGTAATATATTATTTATTTCACATCACTTCTAGTGGTTCTCCTTCTCAGGTTGAGCTTTGACTGGTGTCATTTATATCCATATACCTCTACAAAGAATCAGAGGGGTATTGCCAATAAAGAACTGTTTATTTACTGCAAAGTTTAAAATATATATAACGTATGTGAAGATCTAAACTGATGCCTAGTGTATAGTAAGTCCTCAATAACTGCAGCTACAGCTTTGTCATTAGGAACCTGGATTAAATCCTTCTAGGGGTTTTCACATGGACAGAAATACTTCATAGTTTTTGGAACCTGAAAGCAAGACTGAAGACTCTGCACAATTCCCATGATGAGGAGTTTAATTATGAACAATGGGAAGGATAATGCATCTGGGTTGTTTACAAATATCTAATGACCTAACATGCTAAATATACTCCCTAACTGAAAGTTCAGTCTGCCTTGGAAACAGATTGGAGCCCTCACTTATGGATGATGTTGATGAGAACAGCTGGAGCAAATGTTCTCCTCCTTGCCATGGAATGATAAATCACACCTGTCAATGAATAAAACATTCAGTCTCAGTAACGGAGTAATGGATTTTTAAGGAGCCTTCCCATTTATCAGTTTAGCTATTGATTACTTGTGAAAGGTCATTGCATCAGAAGGATAATAAATGGAATAATTGAGCTCCTTTGTAAGGTTGCCTCTAAGAACTTGATCAGATAAAATTGCCCCGAAGTATTAAAGGATATATAGATACAGATATCTCTATCTCTATCTCTATCTCTATCTCTATCTCTATCTCTGTCTCTGTCTGTATCTATATCTATATCTATATCTATATCTATATCTATATCTATATCTATCTATATCATCTATCTATCTATCATCTATCTATCTATCATCTATCACTTGCTATTGGATTCTGATGACCAGAACAGATGTATATAGCAAAAACAGACAAATATAATTAAAGGAACCAAGGTCATTGCCTACACTCAAGTATTCCCCAGAGTTCTAGGACACAAGATACTATTTTGCATGTTAATAATAAGCAGGTGAGCTCAGCAGTTATGAGTTCATATCTAGGGTGTCCCCTAAATCCAAGACCAACCTGATATCATTTTGCTCAAGTTCTCTTCCTCTTCTTTTTGTGTTTGAAAACATGATTTTATTCAAATGGCCTGCTCAAGAAGGAGTGTTCTAGTAAATGTTTAATAACAGGCTCTCAGAAAAAAAAAGAGCCCTTTCTTGTAGTGTTTTCCAATGTCTGTGGTGTCAATACTTTCACTACTGATGACTTCAAGCTGTCAGCGTGACACCACTGGACACAGAGTTGAGAAGAAATCCTAGTAATCAGTCCTGGTGAGTCATTATTAGCCAACCTTGAACACACCACAGTGTACAACCTAGAACCCACCAGTATACCATCTTGTCTGTGCTATCTCTATTCGTGTCCTGGAAGTTGTTCTTACCTCTAAATTAGAAAGTGAGTGACGTGGATTCCCACATTTCATGAACTTCACATTTATACCATACCTTCCACCAAGAGATCTTATTATATGTCTTACTTGAATCAGAGATTTAGAAAGCAACATCAAAATTAAATTTAAATAAATTAAAATTAAATTAATTGCCTAAGCGAAGAAAGTGTGAACTATGAAAATGCTGATGTACAAAACTTACCTAGGCATTCTAAGATCAAGTGAAATAATAGTAGTCAAAGGAGGTGTGTATGTTTGACAATGGTCAGTCATCCTTTTGTGTTCACATTATGATGACTTCTTTATTAACCAAAATCCAGATTACTCACATCTGTCTTCTCTGGAAATAGCAACCCAGGATTTCCATTTTTTCCATTGAGCATCTTAGAATGCTCTAAGATAGTGTTCTAACTTATCTCTATTATTTTTAATATAGAAATGAGTACTAATGTGCAGTAAATAAAGAAGTAATATAGCAAAGTAGTCATAAGTGTGGACTGTATGGTCAGACTTGAGTCTAAATAATAAACTCATTATCAGTTTTGGGGCAATTAGTTAATTTCCCCAATTTTCTTATCTATGAAATGGAGACTATTTTAGTAGTTGCATGTAGCAGATAATGTCTGTGAGCTAACCTGACATTCTAAATTCCTATTCTTCCTTATTACAACCAACCCCACTATATTCTATCATCTGAGAAAAAATGCATATTTTGCCAACCCTTCTCGCTGAAAGGGATAATCCTATAACACAGTTTTGGCTATAACCTGGATAGATGTGGATGTGGAAGTTTCTTGGTATTTTCTCAAAATGGTTTTACTTTGTCTAAAAAACAAAACAAAAAAACACAGATGTAGCAGATAACAGTTATTTCTTCCAGTCTTGGATCAACCATATTGCCTGGAGAAACACTAGCCATCATGTTACCATGGGATGACAAGACCAAAAGAAGCATAAAAACCCATGAAACCAAGGCCAGTAATACTCTCATCTTCCGATTTCCTGAGTAAAGAATGAAAAAATCTCTAATTTGTTAGGCTGTTCTGTATCAAAGTCTTCTCTTTCCTGATGCTAATAGCATTTCCAATAATAGACTATGTAGAAGGAGTGTTATGGAGATTATATTGAAATAATGCTTGTTGAGTGGTGTGCTCGTGCATTGCCTGGCCAATAGAAAACACTTCAAAATATGCATTATTATTATTATTATTATTATTATTATTTACTATGTGGGATTAATGCCTTCTGCTGCATCCCTGACATCATTTAGCATTGGCCAAATGCATCAAGGTTCCTAGATAAAGATCACCATTTGATGCTTCAATCCATGCCTTAGAGGAGCTTTTGAGGTTTTTTTTTTTTAAGATTTTACTTATTTATTAATGAGAGAGGGAGAGAGAGCACGGCAGAGGGAGAAGCAGGCTTCATGAAGGGAGCCCAACGTGGGACTCGATCCCAGGTCCCCAGGATCAGGCCCTGGGCTGAAGGTGGTGCTAAACCGCTGAGCTACCCAGGCTGCCCATCTTTCAGATTTTGTTTTGTTTGTTTTTAAATTTTTTTTTAGTTCAATTTAACAACATATAGCATAACACCCAGTGCTCATCCAGCCAAGTGCCCTCCTCAGTGCCCATCACCCAGTCACCCCAACCCCCCACCAACCTTCCTTTCCACTACACCTTGTTCATTTCCCAGAGTTAGGTGTCTCTCATGTTTTGTCACCCTCACTGATATTTTAACTCATTTTCTCTCCTTTCCCTTTATTCCCTTTCACTATATTTTATATTCTCCAAATGACCATATAATGTTTGTCCTTCTCTGATTGACTTATTTCACTCAGCATAATACCCTTCAGTTCCATCCACATCGAAGCAAATGGTTGGTATTTGTCATTTCTAATGGCTGAGTAATATTCCATTGTATACATAGACCACATCTTCTTTATCCATTCATCTTTCGATGGACACTGAGGCTCCTTCCACAGTTTGGCTATTGTAAACATTGCTGCTAGAAACATCGGGGTGCAGGCGTCCCAACATTTCACTGCATCTGCATCTTTGAGGTAAATCCACAGCAGTGCAATTGCTGGATCGTAGGGCAGATCTATTTTTTAACTCTTTGAGGAACCTCCACACAGTTTTCCAGAGTGGCTGCACCAGTTCACATTCCCACCAACAGTTCAAGAGGGTTTCCCTTACTCCACATCCTCTCCAACATTTGTGGTTTCCTGCCTTGTTAATTTTCCCCATTCTCACTGGTGTGAGGTGGGATCTCATTGTGGTTTTGATTTGTTTTTCCCTGATGGCCAGTGAAGTTTTAATAAGGATACAATTATATACATCTGAAAGTATTTGTAGGCAATTATTAAAAACAAAGATTTGGTTCAGAGAAGTACTATAGGATTTCTGAAAAAGAGAGGTACATGTGAGTTGGAGTAGTCTAGGGAAAGTCCATGAGGGAGGTTGGTCTTAAGATGGATGGGCTCTGAAGGATGATGATGGAGTGGGCTGTAGGCATTGAAAATATACACTAATTGGAAACGTTCATAGAACTGTAATGGTATATGCCTTAGGAGATGCTGTTGGATCCTGCTGATTCCCTTTCCCCTACTAATACTCCTATCCCCACTCTCCTGCCTGTTGGCTGTTAATAGCTCACAGCTGTCCTTTCTCTAGATCATCCCCTTTGGCTGATAGAAGCTGTGTGGTTGAGAGGTTAAGGCCCCTCCCCTATATATGGATCACAGCTAATCACTGTTAAAAGTCTGGCTCCTAGCCTAATTGGATTCTGTGGTACAATGCCTATACCAGAGCTCCTTATGAGATCAGGCTGACATTAAACTCTACCTGAGACCACATCTTTGTTTAACTCCTTGCCCTGCTCTATCCTTCTTCCTCCTGAGATCACTCAGTGTATCATTTGCATGCAAGTCTCTGCCTCAGGCTTTCCTTCTAGGGACACTTATCTAGTAGTTCATAATAGATATTAAAAAAAAAAGACATTGAGTAAGTTATTGATTGAGGCCATAGAAGCTTCACTTTCTCATTTGATTATTCACTTGTGTGTTTTTTCCTATTTTTAATAAACCCATGTTGAATATTTGTTGCAGGTGCACTGCACAGGCATATTTGATGTGGGGCAAAGACATGATCAATGTCTTCAACAGACACCATCAGATACAGATACTGCATGTTATGGAAAAACAGGATGGGACTAAAGGCATAGGAGCAGATGCACACAGACTTGGGATGTCTGGTTTATTGCTAGCAATGTTACCTTGAACAAGTCATTTAACTTCTTTGACCCTCTTTTTATTCCTCTGAAATATAGAACTAAACTTTTTGCTGGATGATTAATGGAATTAAATGAGAAAATGAATATAATTCCCCCAGGTCATAGTTGGGATCCAATATATGCTAGATGCTAGTGTCATTATGAGTACTAAGATCATGTCTTTACCTTAGGGCACAAGAGGAAGAAAGTTGTATACATTGGAAAGGGACAATAACTAGAAAAGATGTGTTTCTATTTATGCTTTTTCTTTTTAGAATGTTTTGAAGTTTACACCTCCAACAATGGATGTTATGGAAATTCAACCTGAATCTTTCTGTCCCTATTCAGTTTTTACCTCCATGCTAAATCTCCCAATGTAGATAGGTTTATAGGAAGAAGAAAGAAAGAAGGGAGATGAGTAGGGGCTCGGGGTGGGGGGGAGAGAAGAAACGAAAATGAAAGAGAAAGAGAATAAAGACAAATATTGTTATCTAACCCTGAGTCTGTGTCTGCTGATTTATCAAAATTTCCTGGCAAGAATGACTGTTTAGAACAGCCTCTGGAATCATTCCTCTTCTGTGGGAAATGGGGATTCAGTGAGCCCAGTAGCAGCTGCAGTACATAATAAAATGAGAAATTATCCTAACTAGCTTATTTGCTGGAAAAGTACAGATTTGGAGCCACCCCGTGTTACGTGAGATATTTTTCATCTACATCTTGGTTTCCAAATATCCTGGAAAGAATACAACAAGCTGGCTATGTGTCTTGGATATCTAGCACAGAGATTGGTGATCTAATCATTCTTGAACCTGAAATTTATCTAATGGGAAAATTGGTAACTTAGCCTTACAAAATGCTATTAGCTTTTCTCATAACTGCCAAAAACAATAGTATTTAATGCAAATAAAAAGGCCAGTTTTCTGGAATCACCTGAGAGTGTGCTTAATTTTTTGCAAGGTATTATATCACTTGTAGCAATTACCATGCCCGTTTGTGATCTGTCACAGAACCTGACAAAACATGGACATCCAGTGTGAGAGTCCCAGAATGCTAATTTGTAAACCTGTCAGATTTGTCACAGTGGTGAGAAATGGTGTTAAAATTGCCTTCAACATCTTAATTAGCGGTAGCCTTCCAGAGAAATGAAATACCTTCCGTTCACTTTTCTAAAAAAAAAAAAAAAATTCTTGATTTGTTTTTCAACAAGAAGATTATTAAAATTTAAATTATGGTGATCATGAGAAAACAGTGTACAATTTGAGAATTCTAATGCAAATGTGTCTGGGGCAGAGAGGAGTTTTCAGTTGGATGGGGAGGGGTCAATTTGTGTGCCTTATACTTACATCCAACCTTTGGGCCTTGGGCTGAGAATCCCCTCTGGAGGAACTGTGGAAGCTTCTGGTATGGTAAAGCACCTCTGACACAGTGTGGAAAACTATGTTCAGAGATGCCAGCATATAAAGAGACTCTGATAGTTACTGTTTACTGGGCACTAACTGTGCACCAGACTCTCTGCCATAATAGATTGCATCTCTTCTTGTCTAATCCTCCAATAACCCGACAAAATAGACACCATTAACATCCAGATGTTACAGAGAAAAGAACAGAGAGCATGACTAGATGTGTTCACACAGCCAAGAACTCATTCCATTGCTGAAGTGTGCACTGGCACCTGCTGCTTCATCTGACCCTTTGTGGAAAGGTTCTGCACATCTTCACCAGAAAAACAGACCATGACAGCAGAATTCCTTGTGTCATACAGACCATGGTCTTTTGACTCTGAGCCACAGGTGGCTGGCACCCACTTGCCTGGGCCCCTGACTCTCTGTGGGTGCCCCCATTATCTTGTTCAGGGGACTTGCAGCAGGTGCTCTCACAGATTCCCTTCCCCGCACCTGGTATTTCCCTTCAAAAATAAGCCCAGAACTTTCCTGGATTCTCCATACCTAGTGTATAGATATCTTTTAGGACCTCTATAACTTGCCTCTATGTTCTCTGTTGAACACATAAACCTTATTTCTCTATTCTTTTTCTTATCTTATCTCACAGAATTTTCTGAAGAGTTCATTGAGAAAGAAAGAAAAATAGTTTCAGTATTATTCACTTTCTCTCCCTGAGGTTGGAACATTGTACCATAATATATGTTTAATGAGGGAGGGATGTCTGAGGATCAGCTTTTTCTAAATTTCTGCCTAGCAGCTGCTTTTTCTCTGTAGTGTTCTCCCAATATAGAAGAAAAACACACAAGGAAAACAAACATTAAAAATAACTAGAAAAGAAGAGTCTCCTATAGCCCCTCTTTGGGACTAGAGTTAATTTATTCCTATGTTTGAAATAGTTCATCCCAAGAAATGATGCCAGAGGTGCTGAAGTTTCTGCTTACCATGAGACCCCTCTCCTTTTTTACCCTGTCCCCACCTCTCACTGCACAGTGCACACTCTGAGCCTGCATCCAGAAAGTGTGTTTCAGTGGTTTGAGTCAGGGTCCACGCGGCAGTTTTTAAAGGTCCTCCTCCCATGTGCAGCATTATCTACATATGTGCATTTTGGCTTTTAAATATTTTGTTAACTTTATAAGAGATAATTGGTTCATTATATTTCATCTGGGGTTGAAAAAGGTACCATCTAAATCTAGCGATTAAAAAGTTTTGAATACATGGTGTCAAACAGCTGCTTGCAGTGGTATTTCAAAGAACCATGACTCCAGAGACATAGGAAGTTAATGAGGTTATGTTCATAAACAATCTAGCAACAATCATTGTTTATTAATTTACATTTCCCAAAAGATTCATGGATTTTAGCACTATCTCACCAGTTTATGGCCCTTATCTTCTGTTGTTAAGTGCTTGTTTTAGTCTTCTACCCATTGGAGGTGTATAATATTTATTTTGGACAAATGCCTTTTGTTAGATATATCTGTTGTATATAGTCTCTGCTCTAAGCACTGACTCTTAACAATGTCTTCTAATAAATCTAAGTTATTAATTTTAATGTGCTCATAGTTAGCAACTCTTTCTTTAAAAAAAAACTTTCCTTCCCTATTTGAGAAATATTTGCCTACAGAATGTATATATATTTTATTTTATTCTTAAAGTTTTTTTATTTACATGAACAATCCATGAAATTGATTTTTTTGTGTAAACTGGGAAGTATAGTCAAAATTCATTATATTTTCCATATGATAACCAATTATTTCAATAAAATGTATTTATATTCTGCATCAGAGTATCACCTTTTCTATACAGTAGATGACTGTATGTGTGTGTCTCTGAACTCTCCATTTTCCCAACTAACTTGTTTGTCTATTCTTGCACTACTATGACAAAATATTATTTATTGTATTTTTATGTCTCAGTGTCTGCTATTGCAAGTCCTTCAGAAAAGTCTTCTGCCCTTGAATGCCATTCCGGTTATCCTTGGTTCTTTGAATGCCCCTAGACATTTTAGAATTAGTGTGTCTATTTCCTGAAAACCACCAGCTAGGATTTTGATTGAGATTGCGTTGCATAGAACAATGTTTGGGGGAAAAAATGGCATCTTTGCATTATCAAGTCCTTCAGACCACAAACATGTTATATCCCTCCATGTGTATCATTCATCTTCCCCCATGTATATTATTAATATTTAATTTATAGTTAATAATATTATATAGTCTTTAGTGTAGAGGTGTTGACATCTTTCATGACACTTATTCCTAATTATTTCATTTTTAATTGAAATTTTGAGATAATTGTAGAATTATGTGCAACTGCAAGAAATGATAATAAGAGTGATCCTGTCTGTAATTAATAAAATTCCCATCAAAAGTAACATTTTACAAAATTATTGTATCACAACTAAGATACAGTCTACTAATCTTATTAGTATTTCCCCAATTTTACTTGTACTCTTTGGTGTGGATGTGTGTACCGAGTTCTAAACAATTCTATCAAAGTTACGGGTTTATGTATCTACTACCAGAGTATATATCAGTTCCATCACCACAAGGATCCCTTGTGTTGCCTATTTATAAACAAATCCACCTTTCTTCATGACTATTTTCCTCCCTGTCCCTAATCCCTGGCATTAACAAAATCTGCTCTTCATTTCTAAAATAATGTCATTTCAAAATCTTGCCATTTGTGATGATGTGGATGGAGCTAGAGAGTATTATGCTAAGCAAAATAAGTCAGTCAGAGAAAACAAATACCATATGATTTCACTCGCATGTAGAATTTAATAAATAAAACAATCATAGGGAGGAAAGAAAGAGAGAGGCAAACCAAGAAACACGCTATTAACTATTGAGAACAAACTGATGATTACCAGAGGGGAGGTGGGTGGGGGATTAGTCAAATAAATGATGGAGATTAAAGAGGCACTTGTCATGAGCACCAAGTGTCATATGGAAGTGTTGAATAACTATATCATACACTTGAAACAAATTATTACACTGTGTGTTAACTAACTGAAATTTAAATAAAAACAAAAAGTTACTTGGCCATTAGTAACAATGAATACCCACCATTTGCTTTGACATGGATGGAACTAGAGAATATTATGCTCAGTGAAGTAAGTCAAATGGACAATCATTATATGATTTTACTCATACGGGAAAAATAAAAAATAGTGAAAAGAATTATGGGGGAAAGGAGAGAAAATGAGTGGGAAAAATCAGAGAGGGTGACAAAACATGAGAGACTCCTAACTTTGAGAAATGAACAAGAGGTAGTGGAAGGAGAGGTGGGTGGTGGGATGGGGTGACTGGGTAACAGGCACTGAGCGAGGCACTTGACGGGATGAGCACTGGGTGTTATACTATATATTGGCAAACCGAACTCCAATAAAAAATATACATATTAAAAATGTATTTTTTAAAAAAAATTTCCAATTTTGAAAATGGAATCACACAGTATACAACATTTTCAAATTAACCTTTTTTTTACCCAGCAAAATTCCCTGGAAGATCATCTAATTGTTGCCTCTATCAAGAGCCAACTCCTTTTTATTGCTGGGCAGTATTTAATGGTATGCATGTAACATATTTTGTTTAATTATTCAACCATTTTAAGACATCTTGATTGTTTGCAGTCATTGGCTATTATGGCTAAAACTCCTATGGATATTATTTTGTTTAAACTCATTTTCATTTCGGTTTATTGCATTTCTAAGGGTGCAACACAGGGTTACATGATGATTACATGTTTGATTTTATGAGAAATTGAGCAACACTTTTCTAGAATGACTGGGACATATTGTATCCCAATAGTAAGTGAGAGGAATTAGTTGCTTCCCATTCTCACCATTTTTTGGACACTGCCACAGTTTTTTTTTTATTTCTTTAAATATTTTACTTTATGTTTTACCATCATAATTTGACAAAGAGATGAATCAAATCACATAATATTTAGAATAAAATTATGGAGTACATCATTATGCCACATGACATGTGTAGAATATTGTACTTATGTTAATGGGAACCATCTTCTAAATAAGCCTTTCCTGACACATTTGAATCACATTTTTCTCATTGATGCATCTTTCAAAAACATGTCCAATAAGCTGTATTTAAACATATTTCTTCCACATGGGGATTTAGGATAAAATACAAAGAATAGTAATCGCGCAAACAAAACCAAATTATTAACATTGAAGACTGCATGGGACCACACAAGAAGAGTTTACAAACTGCATTCACCTAATGAAGAGCCAGGACTGGCTCTGTCTTCGAAGAGACAAGAAGGTCCTGTGTTGATGAAATAAACCACATTACTTAACACTATTTCATTTATACTGTAAATGTGGGTAGATAATGTAGACTAGAAACATTATTTCATCCATAGGGCATATGGTAATTATATCCACATTAAAGCACTTTTGCTAATCACACACGTACACATCTTTGTTGCTGATGGGGTACAGCTGACACCAAGGGATACCTCACGGATTTCAGGTCATCATCACATTTTTCTCTGTGTGTATCTCCTACCTAAGGGGCACTTCAGCTTTTCTCAAATATCTCCTCTTCCCTAGGATTTTGATGGAATCTTGTCTCATATTTAGATCTTTCAACCATTTTGAGTTTCTTTGTGTATGGTGCAAGAGAGTGGTCTAGTTTCATTCTTCTGCATGTGAATGTCCAATTTTCCCAGCACCATTTATTGAAGGGACTGTCTTTCTTCCAGTGGGTAGTCTTTCCTCCTTTATCGAATATTAGTTGACCATAAAGTTGAGGGTCCACTTCTGGATTCTCTATTCTGTTCTATTGATCTATGTGTCTGTTTTTGTGCCAGTACCACACTGTCTTGATGACCACAGCTTTGTAGTACAATCTGAAATCTGGCATTGTGATGCCCCCAGCTATGGTTTTCTTTTTTAAAATTCCCCTGGCTATTCGGGGTCTTTTCTGATTCCACACAAATCTTTTTTTAATAATAAATTTATTTTTTATTGGTGTTCAATTTGCCAACATACAGAATAACACCCAGTGCTTATCCCGTCAAGTGTCCCCCTCAGTGCCCGTCACCCACTCACCCCCAACCCCCGCCCTCCTTCCCTTCCACCACCCCTAATTCATTTCCCAGAGTTAGGAGTCTTCATGTTCTGTCTCCCTTTCTGATATTTCCCACACATTTCTTCTCCCTTCCCTTACATTCCCTTTCACTATTATTTATATTCCCCAAATGAATGAGACCATATAATGTTTGTCCTTCTCCGATTGACTTACTTCACTCAACATAATACCCTCCAGTTCCATCCACGTGGAAGCAAATGGTGGGTATTTGTCATTTCTAATGGCTGAGTAATATTCCATTGTATACATAGACCACATCTTCTTTATCCATTCATCTTTTGATGGACACCGAGGCTCCTTCCACAGTTTGGCTATTGTGGACATTGCTGCTAGAAACATCAGGGTGCAGGTGTCCCGGCATTTCATTGCATCTGTATCTTTGGGGTAAATCCCCAGCAGTGCAATTGCTGGGGCGTATATCCTATGTATTCTAAATTAATATAAATATAAATGACTTATTGTTAATTAAAATTATTCATTTTATTTTTCTCCAATAATTCTGAAACCTGAAAACACTTTACTTACATTTACCAGCCCCTATTTTCTGCTGTTGCTCTCAAGAATTTTAATTCGCGTGTATTATCAGCTCATGCTACATCACCATTGTTGTTTGCACAGCCAATATACCACAACACAATATCAATATACATCAGTATTTTCATATGTAGCTATAGATAGATATAGATACAGATATTCTTCTTCTATTGCTCTTTATATTTTTTTCCTGTAATTCTTGTGGGGTCATTACTCTTGTGCTTAAAAACAATCTTCATTTGAACTTGTTTCTTTTTTTTTTTTTTTGAACAGGTCTGTTAATGTGAAATTCTCTGTGTTTAATATATTTTAATTGATAGAATAGTTTTTCTCATAATGGAGCCAATTAATTTTTAGCTACCACTCTACTTTCAGCATGTATGTAAGAAATATTGGAATTAAAAGTTAGATTATTTTAGAAAATGAGTCAATTGGCCTAAATGAAATATTGTGCTTTACTGACTAACATGCAAACGTTCCTTCTTCAAATACAGTAGTTAATACATCATCTTTGAGTGTAGCCTTCTTAATATAACCATTAAATTTGAAATAGGTATTGATGCATCTTCTGTTGCCTTTGTCTTCTGTTTTTTATGTGGTCATTAATAATACTATGACCCTAATGATTGTTATGTCAGGACTTTGTGCATGTGTATTATCATTCTTGAGAAATTAATTTCACTACTTACTTTGTCATTAAACATTTTTTTAAATGTTTTGAGCTCATTGTTCCTGAAAGGGTTTTTGCTCCTAAATTCTTTTCTGAAAGTATTACCAAGCAATATAATTAGGAAGTAGATTTAGAAAATGCAAAAAAAAAAAAAAATAGTGAGTCTTCAGACCACTGTCTACATCCTCAATGGCAAGGCTCATCAGTGTCTATTATTTTTCATCATAGTAGAGTTGCATTCAATGTATTGTTACATCTGTTTCCACAGAGCCTACTGACTGGCAAATGTGGAGGTTTTTGCACTTCCCAGGATATTAAACACTGTGACACATCTAACAGACTGGATGAAGAAGCCCCTATAAATGCCTCTCCTACCACCATAGAGACTGAAAAAAAGTAACAGTCTCTTGCCAACTCAATTCATGTTGTCAGCAAGCTTTCTGCATACTGCCCTCAATAAAGGAGGTATTAGTTATGGCCTGGAAAGGGTGAACAAAACGGGCACAGGTTGTTGCCATTATTTTTAGTTTTAATCACATATTCTATTGGAAACTTTTACTGCATATAATTTGCATAAATACATTTCATAGATGTTCATATGAATGAAACCATGGCAGAAATAGTAATTACAAAGTTTAGATTTACTGAACAGCTATTTTAATGCAACCATTAATTAATAATAGGGGCTATTAAAATCTAAACTCTGTTAGAATATAAATTCTATCCAGATAAAATGCCAAGACAATGGCAGTGAACATTTGTGGTCACCAAGGACTCATAGAAGAGTTTCAGCAGAATGAGATAAATACATGGAATAGAATGCTCAGGTAGGTGTAAAGAGATAATTGTCATAGTGATAAGGTGATCAAGGATTACCACTGAATGTCAAGTGGAAGGAACTCTAAGTTTCTATTAATTACCCAAATGTCTGATACTTAGTTTGCTTCATATCACTATTTGAATTAACTGTACAATTGTTAATGTTTAAAAGGTTAAGTCATTATCAACAAATATTCTTAATCCAAGAGCCCATTTATCAGCTATTGTTATAAATAAGCACTTATGTATCTTTGATGATGAGCAGGATCAAAATCAGATGAGGACAACTGTCTATGGAGTGTTGAAACTTCAGGATCTGCTACATATTACATTAGCAAAGACAATGAGACAGGAATATTACATGTTTGGTCATAGATCACAGTTTTCATTTCTGAAGTAATAGAATATCTGAATAAAACAGATGATGGGGTATCAAGTTAGGAAGTTGAGTTAAGGGCAGCCTGGGTGGCTCAGTGGTTTAGCGCCGCCTTCAGCCCAGGGTGTGATCCTGAAGACCCAGGATCGAGTCCCACGTC
Organism: Canis lupus dingo; assembly: GCF_003254725.2. Taxonomy (NCBI): domain Eukaryota; kingdom Metazoa; phylum Chordata; class Mammalia; order Carnivora; family Canidae; genus Canis; species Canis lupus. Next base: position 22,159,310 of record NC_064261.1, on the reverse strand, counting down.
GGGCTCCCTGCATGGAGCCTACTTTGCCCTCTGCCTCTGTCTCTGCCTCTCTCTCTGTCTCTCATGAATAAATAAATAAAATCTTAAAAAAAAAAGAAAGAAAGTTGAGTTGACCAAATTAGAAGTGAAAAGATTAGAATATTGATCCTTAGGCACAGTGAGCTGTTGAAATATTGGGAGGGGGACACCTGAGGGGCTCAGCAGTTGAGGTCTGTCAGCTCAGGTTGTGATCCTGGAGTCCTGGGATGGAGTCCTGCATTCAAATTTGGAATGAGACACAAACTTACAGGTCAAAAACTTGAGCACACCCCAAGTGAGATAAACTCAGAGAAATTCATCACAATATACATCATATTTAAACTTCTGAAAACAAAAGAAATTATCCTAAAAGCTACCAGAAAGGAACAACATATTCCTTATAGGGGCACCAGTTCAAATAATGACAGACTTCACATCTGATAATACGGAAGACAAAAGAAAGTGGTTATCTCATTTTCCTCTGCTGAAGGACATGGCTCTTAAATGGTAATACCATATTTTTAAGACTTTTTGATGAAAATTTACTTTAGTTATATTCATTCTTATTTAATAGTAAGAGTATCCCTGGACTTGAATTATTTTGTAAATATAGCTTTGAATTTGATATATAATGATTCCTTTTTTTTACCATTATCTAAGTAGCCTACACCTTATGTTTTTTATTTGTTCTTCATCTAAAAGTCTTTAAAAATATCCTTAAATATGATTTAGTATTTAATTTATAGTCTTATTTTTATTTATTGTAGCTTACATTATTTTCAAGTCTACAATCAATTTCCTTGTAGTTGATACATTATTGAAAACTCTATATATATGGATAAGTAAAATTGATATATTCCTATAGTAAAATCCCTGTTAGATAATCAATTTGTGCTCTTTCAACTTATTTGGCTACCTCTGGAAGGATGAACCACTATAGAGAAATAGAATGTTATAGTAAGTAATGGTTCTCCTTGGTCTAAAGTACCAGGAATATTTGGAGTTGGTTGAACTCTATTATTAAGGAATTATTAAGTGCATTATGGCTCAAGAGGTTTCAGCTCTAAGATGTAAATATATACAAAAAAGCATATCACTTTTACTCTTACTACAAGAAACAAGCTGAAGAAAGTGTAAATTAATGACTTTTGCAGCAGAGAACTGAGTTCACAGGGCAGATAGTTAACCTAAGATCTACAAAGAGAGAGATAGTACTCTGCAAGGAGACAAAGTCAGATAACTTTCCTGGGACTGAAGCTGTAGAATGCTACACATGCCAGTAAGTGAAATAAGTGAATCAGAGAAAGTTATCATATGGTTTCACACATATGTGGAATATAAAAAATGGCACAGATGATCATAGGGGGAGGGAAAACTGAATGGGAAGTCATGAGAGAGGAAGACAAACCATGGGAGACTCTTTTTTTTTTAAGATTTTATTTATTCTTGAGAGACACACAGAGAGAAGCAGAGACACAAGCAGAGGGAGAAGCAGGCTCCATGCAGGGAGCCTGACGTGGGACTCGATTCGGGTCTCCAGGATCACACCCCAGGCCCAAGGCCACTGGGGCTGCCCGGGAGACTCTTAACTATAGGAAACAAACTGAGGGGTGCTGCAGGGTGGGTAGGTGAGGGTAATTTGGGGTAATTGGGTGATGAGCACTAAGGAGGGCATGTGATGTGATGAGCACTGGGTGTTATATGCACCTGAAGAATTATTGAATTCTACCTCTGAAACTAATGATGTATATATTTTCTATTGAATTTACATTAAAAAAAATAAAGGAAAATGAAGGTAGAAAAATTTAACCACTTTCTAAAGGCTAATTGTGGGCTAGTGTGAGTTTAAAAGACTCTAGGGCCTGAGATGACAGGGACTGTAATATCCTCTTGAGGGCTGTTTCTCCCGGAGCTCCTCAGGCTCCATCCAGCTGTGATGACTGTGAAGGCCCCAGAGAAGGCTTTCCCTGTGGTCTGGTTGAAGAAGGGGAATAGAAACCACAGTTAATTCTGCCCAAACCCATCACAACTATGGACAAAGAAGCTTAAACTTCAGTGGAAAAATAATCAAACTGTAGCCTAGGGATACTCACACCAACTCACTTCAACTGGGAAGGGTAAGGAGGCTAGGAGAAAGGAACAAAGCTCTTCCACTGGGCGAAGAGCAGGAGTGCATGCTGCCAGAATTAATTTGCTGAGGGAAAGATCACTTGTAAAGGCCACACCTCAAAACAAGATTACACTGCCTGCTTAAGACTGAGACTAAAGGAAATCATCAAAACATACATACTCGTTTACTCTCCACCAGCATGTTAACAAGTGCTGAGTTAAAATAACAATTAGAAAAGCTGAGAGAGGAAGGCAATGTGGGGAAATATAACAAAAGGACCCTATTCTAAGAAACAAATATGGGAAATCAAATGATTTGAAACTTCAGTGCACTAAGAGTAACAATAAACTTTAAACCCAGCCTCCCAACTGGCTTTAAGTTTGATTTACATACACATACACACCGAAGGCCTAACTGAAGAGAAGTTGCACTCATCAATAAGTAAAAATAAAATAAAATAAAATAAAAAATTACTTCAGTATATACTCTCCTGTACAAGTGTACAAGTCTGAATTTTAACAAAAAATGAGGAAGGATGCAAAGTAGCAATGATTGGAGCCAGACTCTGATATGACACAGATGCTCCAAGACAGGTATCTAAAGTAACTATGATTACGTCGAAAAGGTGGAAAACCTGCAAGATTAGGAAAGCAGTATCAGCAACAGATGGCAATTATGAAAATAACTTGGAAATGTGAGCAGTCAGAAGCACTGATGATTTCTATCTTTTTAAAATTATTTTTTATTTAAATTCAATTTAATTAACATATAGTGTACTATTAGTTTCAGAGGTAAAAATTATGATTCATCAGTTGCATATAACACCCACTGCTTATTACATAAAGTGCTATCCTTAATGTCCATCACCCAGTTACCGTATCCCTCCACCCTCCTCCCGCTCAAAAATCCTGTTTTTTTTTCCTATAGTTAAAAGTCTCGGGCAGCCTGGGTGGCTCAGTGGTTTAGCGAAGCCTTCGGCGGGGGCGTGATCCTGAAGACCCGGATAGAGTCCCCTTGTGGGGCTCCCTGCGTGGAGCCTGCTTCTCCCTCTGCCTGTGTCTCTGCCTCTCTCTGTGTCTCTCAAGAATAAATAAATAAAATCTTTAAAAAAAAGAGTCTCTTATGGTTTGCCTCCCTCTCTGTTTTTCTCTTATTTTAGTTTTCCTTCCCTTCCCCTATATTCATCTGTTTTGTTTCTTAAATTCCACATATGAGTGAAATCAGATGATATTTGTCTTTTTATGACTAATTTCACTTAGCATAATACTCTCTAGTTCCAACCACGCCATCACAAATGGCAAGATCTCATTCTCTTTGATGGCTGAGTAATATTCCATTGTATATGTATACCACATCTTCTTGATCAATTCATCTATTGATGAACATCTGGGCTCTTTCCATATTTTGGCTATTGTGTTCATTGCTGCTATAAACTTTGGGGTGCAGGTGCTCCTTCAATTCACTGTGTTTGTATCCTTTGGATAAATACATCATCATGCAATTGCTGGGTCTAAGGGTAATTCTATTTTCAACTTTTTGAAGAACTTCCATACTGTCTTCCACAGTGGCTGCAGCAGTTTGCATTCCCACCAACAAGGCAAGAGGGTTCTCCTTTCTCTGCATTCTTGTCAACATCTGTCATTTCCTGAGTTGTTAATTTTAGCCATTCTGACTGGTGTGAGATGGTATCTCATTGTGGTTTTGATTTGTATTTCCCTGATGCCAAGTGATGTTGCACATTTTTTCATCTATCTGTTGGCTATCTGTATGTCTTTTTTGGGGAAATGTCTGTTCACGTCTTCTGCCCACTTCTTGACTGGATTTTTTTATTTTGGGGGGGTTAAGCTCGATAAGTTCTTTTTAGATTTTAGATACCAGCCCTTAATCTGATAAGACATTTGCAAATATCTTCAACTGTATAGGTTACCTTTCAGTTTCTTTGACTGTTTCCTTTGCTGTGCAAAAGTGTTTTACCTTGACAAAGTCCCAATAGTTCATTTTTACTTTTGTTTCTCTTCTCTTTGAAGATGTGTCTAGCAAGAAGTTGCTGAAAGCCAAGGTCAAAGAGGTTGTTGCATGTGTACTCCTCTAGGATTTTGATAGATTCCTGTCTCATGTTTAGGTCTTCCATCCATTTTGTGTTTATTTTTGGGTATGGTGTAAGAAAGTAATCTAATTTCATTCTTCTGCATGAGACTGTCCAGTTTTCTTAAAACCATTTGTTGAGGAGACTGTTTTCAATTGGATATTCTTTCCTGCTTTGCTGAAGATTAATTGATTATACAGTTGAGAGTCCATTTATGGATTCTCTATTGTGTTCCATTGATCTATATCTGTTTTTGTGCCAGTACCATACTGTCTTGATGATCACAGCTTTGTAATATAGCTTGAAGTCTGGAATTGTAATGCTTCCAGCTTTGTTTGTTTTTAACATTCCTTTAGCTATTTGAGGTCTTCTCTGGTTCCATACAAATTTTAGGATTGTTTGTTCTAGCTCTATGAAAAATGATATAGGGATTACATTGAATTTGTAGATTGTGTAGCAGAGATATTTTAATAATATTTGTTCTTCCAATCCATGAACATAGAATATTTTTCCATTTCTTTACATCTCCTTCAATTTCTTTCATAAGTGTCTTATAGTTTTTGGAATACAGGTCCTCCACCTTTTTGGTTAGGTTATTCTCAGTATCTTATGGGTTTTGGTGCAATTGTAAATGGGATCAGTTCCCTGATTTCTCTTTCTTCTCCCTCATTGTTACTATAGAAATGCAGCTGATTTCTGTTCATTGATTTTATATCCTGTGACAATTAAATTCCTATATAAGTTCTTGTAATATTTTTGGATGGTCTTTTGGGTTTCCTACATAGAGTATAATGTCATTAGAAGCACAGATGAGGGATGCCTGGGTGGCTCAGCAGTTGAGCATCTGCATTTGGCTCTAGGATTGAGTCCCACATCAGGCTCCCTGCATGGAGCCTGCTTCTCCCTCTGCCTATGTCTCTGCCTCTGTGTGTGTGTGTGTGTGTGTGTGTGTGTGTGTCTCATGAATAAATAAATAGAATCTTTTAAAAAAAGAAGCATAGATGATTTCTATGAAGAATGTGTTCAGTGGTCTGACTCAGTAGGAGATTTGATATATTTTAAAAAGCAATCAGAGAACTTGAAGACAGTTGATGACAGGCCAGGCCAATAGAAATTGCCCAAATTGAAGTACAAAGAGGAAAACAGTGAAAAGAAAAGTGGGACAGAACACTCAAGAGCTGTAGGATTAATCAAATTGGTCTTACACAATTAGAATCCTCAAAAAAAAAGAGAATGAGTCTGAAGATATATTTGGGGAAAATGCTCTAAAATTAGTGACATACACTAAAGAATTGGTCCCTGAAGACCAGAAGTCAGAATTGATAAATAATTAAAAAAAAACTGATAAATAATTAAAACAAAAAACAAAAAACAAAAAAAAACACCTGACCACAGGAATAACATATTTAATACCTCTGAAAACCAAAGATGAAGGGGAACTTTGAAGGCATCCAGTGATTCAATAGGTAAATGTCAGAAGCCCCATTTCCCATTCTTACCAATACTTAGAATAACATTTGCAAAGGCCTTTATGTTTCAATAGTTGACAATTCTCTAGAAGGCATTCTAGGGGGTGAGGAATCTAGACAAAGGCTATTTAAAATCTTTAGAGAGGCTCCAGAGATCCAGGAAGAAGAGTTGTGTGTGACTTTGAGTCCACTGAGAAAGGATCTCTGAGTGCATCCTAGACACCTACTCTCTGAGATGTCTGAGACCACACATCCAACACTATCTTTTTTCTAATAAAACATTTAATATCCTTTGTACTTACTGTTTTTCATTTCCTTTCTTTTTTTGATACATATTCTTAACTTGGAATTTAATACCCAAGAAAATTGTGTAAGTTTTAAGGCTTATAGTACTATGTTCATAAAGTGAACACCCCCATTTAACCAATATAGAAAACAGTATCACTAGCATTCCAGAAGCCCTTTTCTTGCTACATCACTAACCCCTTCATCCTATCAATGGTAAACTCTGTCCTGATCAAACACCATATATTAGCTATCCTAATTTTGAATGTTATATATATGGCATAATCCAGTATTTACTCTTTTATGGTTTTTGCTTTCAAGGAATGTTGTCTGTGAAACTCTCCTGTATTATAGGAGGTAGTTTTATTTTGTTCATTTTCCTTAACAAATAGTATTCCATTGTATAAAAATATTACAATGTATTCCTTTTTCTAGGGTTGTTTATACTTTGGACACTTTTTAAAAGATTTTATTATTTATTTATTTATTTATTTATTTATTTATTTATTTATTTGAGGGAGAGAGATAAAGAACACAAGTAGGAAGGAGCAGAGGGAGAGGAAGAAGGAGAAGCAGACTCCCACTGAGCAGGGAGTCTGACTCAGGGCTCAGTCCCAGAACCCTGGGATCATGACCTGAGGTGAAGGTAGACACTTAACCCATTGAGCTACCCAGGAGCCCCAGCACATGTTTGAAAATATATTTTAGTGACAAAATTATACACTTCTGCCGAGTACATTTTAAGAGTGAAATTTCTGTGTCATATGGTATGCACTTAGCTTTAATGGAGAGTGCCAAACAGTTTTCCAAAGTGACTATATCATTTTTAGTTCCCATCAGCAATGAATACATTTTCCACTTTTTCTGAAAATATGACCCCTTTAAAAATTTTTAATTTCAGTCATTCTGATAGTTGTGCAGTGATGGTTCATGTGTTGTCATATTTTCCTGGTAACGAAAAGGTTGGAAAATTGTCCAGCATATGTGAAGGGTTTAAAGGATGTTTACCAAATGAATGATTAAAGAACATAATTGAATGAATTATAAGAAAAAGCATAGATTCTGTTAAAATTGTGCATTCACTGCATTGTGGCAGGAGAGTGTCTTCAATCATTGAGTCCCATGATCCCAGTGGCATGGAGATGGATTATTAATGGGGCTCAGCTCTGTCTGAACTCTCCATTAATCATTCAGAATCCCAACCATCAGTCTTCCTCCTTTCTGTGGGCGTGAGGACACCAGACCCCAGACTTCTTACATATTGTGAGTTCCTCATCTCTGTTCTGTGTTAGGCACTTGTTTGGTTGATTGATAATGAAACATGACATAGGAACTAACTCTTTCCCCATTTGTGCAATGCAGCATGTGGGTTCTGAGTGAGCATTCTCCTGGAGGTCTACTGTATAACACCATTAATGTCCAGTAGCGGCAACCAAGAGCAAAGAATGCCAGGGCCCAACTTAATAAACCAATATTTTAGCTGGAGAACTCAGTGTGACTATCAGTTTCAAAGGGAAACTGATATGAATATGGATAGTATGGAAGTCAACCATTCCAGGGATATTAGCACAACCATAGCCAGAGAACATTTGATACTGGGTGCAGGTGGGAAGACAAGGGAGGGGAGAAGACTCCTTTGTGCTGCTATCCTCAGCAGGGTCTCGCAATGGTGAGATTCATTGCCTCCCACTCATGGTCCCATTCACTGTATTTCATCTTTGTGCTCATGTCATCATGATAAGAGTGTCTTATGTGCCCCTCTTATTCTTGGTAAGGCTGATTATGAGTTCTATGATTTTCTTTGAGAAAGAAAAATTGTTTCTTCAGAAAATAATCACTAATATCAGAATAGTATAGGCAGTAACTAATCATTGTTGATATATATGTGTCACTACCTTACACCTAAATGTTGCATTTCTTTATTCTTGCTCTAAATAAGCATATTGTAGATATTCAGGTAACAGTTAATAATTTAGGTAATCTAAATTATACTTAAGTGAAAGAAAAATACTTATTTTTTAGTTTATAATTGTAATGACAACTACATGAAAGCCAGGATTCTCTTTAATTTCTTTTTTTCCTGTTTTTGTCCACACGAGACAGTTTAGTGATGGAAAAGATACAAACTCCAAAGTTAATTACACCTGGCCTAGAATATTTGCTCTGCTAACTACTAACTTTAGAATCTTGTTTAATTTAAGGCACCTATTAATTTCTTTATCTATTGATAGATATTATAATACCCATATTCTAATATTGAGGAATTAAATGAGATGTTAAAGCAACCAGCATAAAATTTAAAAGAGCACTTCTTTCTTCTCCTTTCTGCTTTGGGGCTTTATTTACATTTCCTGTTTTAGATTGAAAAATTCTTGATGAAACTTCTAAGTTAAAGAATGCACCCAGGATGAGGGCCCCAGGAGGAAATCCATCCAAAAAATTATAACTGTTCATATTTTCAATGTAGTTTCTACCTCCCAGGAAAACTCAGCACCTTAGCAGTGTAATACAATTGGCAGGTGAAAGCCTTTACCACTGAAAGGGCTGATGATCCAATAGTAAAATTGTAGACACTTGCAAAGAACTTCTGGAGTCTAATCTGTTCATATCAGATGAGCCCCAGTCTTCAGATTTTTATTCTATTACAAAACTCTTAGTCAGTAGTGAATTTTTTTTAAAATGCAAGGTAAATTCAGTATCAGAGAAAAAGCAACTCCTTATTTCTGTAGCCTCACTCTTGGACAATTGTTACAGCTTCCAATGCATGGCTCTCCTTCAGACTTTCCCTCCATCTTGCCCTCCATTCTGTCCTCACATCTCTACCATATTGATCATCCAATTTTACCGTTGTAGTTCCACTTCTTGGCTCCCAATATTTCTTTCTTTTTTTAATTAAAGATTTTATTTATTTATTCATGAGAGAGAGAGAGAGAGAGAGAGAGATTGAGAGAGGTAGAGACACAGGTAGAGGGAGAAGCAGGCTCCATGCAGGGAGCTCAATGGAGATGTTTTAAACCATTAGTTTTTCAAATATATTTTCAAACCTAATTCTTTCTCCACTCTTTTTGGTACCCTAAGATACAAATAATAGGTCTTTAGTTTCACAGATACCTGAAGCTGTTTCGGTGGTTGTGATGTTGCTCTTGTTCTTTGTAGTCAATGTGCTCTCTTTGGTTGAGATTGAGTACATACTATTATCTGTTTCAAGTTCATATATTCTGTATTCTGTCATATTCACTCTACTACTGAGTACTTCCAGAAAGTTCTTTATTTTGGTTATTGTACTTTTCAATTCTTTTTTTTAATAATAAATTTATTTTTTATTGATGTTCAATTTGCCAACATACAGAATAACACCCAGTGCTCACCCCATCAAGTGCCCATCACTCATTCACCCCCACCCCCCACCCGCCTCCCCTGTACTTTTCAGTTCTATATTTCTATTTGTCTCCTTTATCATAATTTCGGTCTTTGCTGAGCACCTTTGTTTGTTTGTTTGTTTGTTTGTTTTAATTTCTCCCAAGAAAATTTGTAATTACTTGTTTAAGTGATTTTTATGATGGCTGCTCTAATATCTTTGTTAAACAAATCCAACTTCCCCAGTTCACCTCAATGTAGTGTCTTTTGATTGTCTTTTACATTTTAGCCATGATTTTCATGTTCTTGATATGATTAGTGATTTTTAAAAAGATTTTACTTATTTATTCATGAGAGATGAGAGAGAGAGAGAGAGAGAGAGACAGACAGACACATAAGCAGAGGGAGAAGCAGGCTCCCCTGCAGGGAGCCTGATATGCAACTCGATCCCAAGACCCTGAAATGATGACCTGAGCTGAAGGCAGATGTTCAACCACTGAGACATCCAGGTGCCCCGATTAGTGATTTTTAAAATTACATTCTGAATATTTTACATATTATGAGTCTCTGGATCCTGTTTAAATCTTCTATTTTAGCAGACACTTTGTTTAAATTTAGTATGCAGGTTCTTGAGGCCCTCCCTTATTCTGCTGATTTCTCCCTTCAGAGCAGATCAGACCAGCTGCAACACATGGGTGGGAGGCTGGGAAAAGCTTGGTCTGCCAGCTTCTGCTGGAAATGGTCTTGTGGACATATTAGCTGCCACTACCCCTGGGGATGAGTTTTCCCACCACATTGCCACTGGGTTTTCCATTTGCTCGTCCCTTTGCTAAGAAATCAAGCTTTTCTTGTTGTCTTTTCTTTTTTATTGCCCTGTCCATGGCTAGTGATTCTGGGGTGTAGGATCTTCTGTCACCCAATGTGGCTTATATGAGAAATAAAATTAAAGCCCAGTTGACTCATTGCAATGCCATTCTTCAAATCCTTAAATTGTTGGCATTTGACTTTCCTCTTCTCACTTATAATATTCCTTTTGTAATTACATTATTGCAATTATTTCCAGCGTATTTGTCTTGAGAGGAGAGAAGCAGGGTCTATATCATTTTGTCCATGAACTAGAGCACCACCATCCTTTCTTCTCAACTGCAGACCTAGCTGATCAACTTTAGTGCCACACACAGACAACAGTAAAGACTTCACCAACACTGACAATGAGAAAAGTTTAATCCCTAACTGAATATTCCATTCATATAACTCATAGTCTTTCTGCCTCTTTGCTTTAAATCCTAACTGTAATAGAAATAAATTTCAGAGGATAGTAAAAAATTATGAATCTAATATAAACAATAATAAACTAATTCTTAAAACCTCAAATAACATTTTTAAAGAAAGAACATTTCTAAAATAATTAAGAAATATATTTTATATTCCATATTAAATGATTATCTTTTTAAAAATCTCATTTGATCATTAAAAAATAAAATAGATACATCCTATGATATGCAAACCATTCTTTGGCATACAAATCATTGAAAACCCCCACCACATTTTAATAACACAGCATAATAACCCAGACATCAAAACTTAAAAAAAATGATAGTCGAAAAATTTTGTAGGGGATCCCTGGGTGGTGCAGCGGTTTGGCGCCTGCCTTTGGCCCAGGGCGCGATCCTGGAGACCCGGGATCGAATCCCACGTTGGGTTCCCGGTGCATGGAGCCTGCTTCTCCCTCTGCCTGTGTCTCTGCCTCATTCTCTCTCTCTCTCTGTGACTATCACAAATAAATAAAAAAATTTAAAAAAAATTAAAAAAAAAGAAAAATTTTGTAGACTAATACCTCATATTAATAGGTAAGCATTACAAACATTGTGTTGCAAACACTGTTACAGTACTAAATGCCAATGAATCGTATATATATATGTATATATATATACACAAAATATATGTATTATATGTATCATATATAATCTTCCTTTATGTATACATAAAGAGATATATTTAAGGATTGGTTCACATGGTTATGGTGGCTGGCAAATCCCAAATCTGGAGAGTGGGCCAGCAGGCTGGAGAAGACAAATTGATGCTACAGTTCCAGTCTGAAAGCCTTTCATTATAGAACCAGAATAAACCAATACTTCAAATAAAATTGAAATCCAGTTCTGCCAGACAATTCTGTCTTGCTCAAGGGAGGTCTTTTTGTTCTATTCAGGCCTTCAACTAATTGGGTGAGCCCCACTCACATCTAAGGAGGGAAATCTGCCTCACTCAAAGTCTACCATTTTAAATGTTAATCTCATCCAAAAATGTCCTCACAAAAATTCCTAGAATAATGCTTGACCAGATCTCAGGCACCCAATAACCCAGCCAAGTTGGCACATAACCCCACAACTATCAATTCCAAAAATATTAGTAAAGAGACAAAGTAAAATGAATTTAAGAATATAAGCCTTAATAGCGTAGTTTTTTTTTTGTTTTTTGTTTTTTTTGTTTTTTGTTTTTTTGGCGGGGGAGGAGTAATTTAAATCTTTATTTATATTTCCAGGGCAGGATACCTTGAAGGGAAAATCTAGATGTGGAATACATTAAACACAAATTAAATTTCAAAGGCCATGGGTAACAGAATGTATTTCCTCCTTGAAAAAAGATGACTCAATTGCCAACAGCCCTTCTGGCATTTCCATCATGAGCACATCCCCACCAGGGATACAGGTTGTTTAGTGTTTTCAGCTTTGTATTGCTGCTTTTAAAAACTATAAAAGTTAGAATGTCACAAGGTGTTTGGAAAAGCAAGAATAAAATGTCCATAATCCCATAAAATGATCCAACTATAATTACAGTCTCTATTTATCTTTTGCTAGTTTTCATTGTTATATTTTATAAACTTCTATTCATATTGTATGTACAATATGGTGCCATGCATTGTTCACTTAAAACAAATATTTTGTTTCTTATCTTTTATAAATTATACCTTTAATGGCTGCATAATATTCAATCAAGTCATCATACCATACATAAACCATTCCTCTCTATATGGACATTTGTTTTATCCAGTTTTGACCCATTTTAAGATCATTGTGTTTCTGTTGAAATAACAGACCAAACACTGAAATTCTATAGTACTATACCAGATTCTATAGTACTAAGCAATACATATATTCATACAATTCCAAGTTTCTATTCAATACCTAATTATCACACTAGGCGCATTTAGGTTTGTTACCAGCCAAAATGTAATACTTGTTCTTGCTTCAATAGTTTTCAGCCATGTTAAACACAGGGTTCAGCTAAGATTTTTCATACTGAAATCCAAACATAAGGCCCTCTTGTGAGTGTTTCTCTGGACCTTCATGTGCCAGCAAATGTACTAAGAGCAGTTCCTGTTCTCAAAGAGATCACATCCCATTGAGAATTTAGCAAAGTTTCATGTCTTTGTTTACATATTCATTTTCTTTTGGTCCTCAATAGAATATAAGTTCCTTGAAGGCAGGAACTCAATCTTGTTCACTCTAATAACTCAGCCCCTAAACTATGCCTTGCACATAGTAAACATTCAATAAATATGTGTTCATTGACTCGGACTGGTGGTTTTTCCTCTTACATGACCTCTCTGGAACATTTGTCACTGATGAACATTCTCCTCTTGGTGCTCCCCTCCTGGCTCTTGAGATAGTACCATTCCTGTTCTGTCTCCTTTGCATAGTAAGTTTTTAAATATGTATGTAAATTAACCACAATGGTAACTGTAATGCTGTCAGCAACCAATGTCATCAGGATTCTGTTCCCATACTATATGTACACAGCACAGGGAGATGGATCAATGAAGTTGACCAACCTTTGTTTTCTAAGTTTTGACAATTCAAATGTGTTATCTATACAACAAAAACTAGAATAAAGATGATTTTAATCACACACACACAAAAAAAAAACTTCCAAAGTATAATTGAAGCTTATTTAATCATGCATATTTGATCAATTATTTTGAGAAAAAAGTAAAAGTCTCACTTCACGTATACCATCATAAAGTTTTAGTTCACTAGGGCGCCTAGGTGGCTCAGTTGGTTAAGCATCTGCCTTCAGCTCAGGTCATGATCCCAGGATCCTGGGATTAAGTCTCACATCAGGCTCCCTATTCAGTGGGAAGTCTGCTTCTCCCTCTTGCTTGTGATCTTCCTATTTTCACACTCAAATAAATAAAATCTTTTTAAAAAAGTTTTAGTAAATTAAAAAATTAAGTATAAAAAATGGAACTTATGGGATCCCTGGGTGGCGCAGCGGTTTGGCGCCTGCCTTTGGCCTAGGGCGCTATCCTGGAGACCCAGGATCGATTCCCACGTCGGGCTCCCGGTGCATGGAGCCTGCTTCTCTCTGCCTGTGTCTCTGCCTCTCTTTCTCTCTCTGTGACTATCATAAATAAATAAAAATTTTAAAAAATGGAACTTAGAAACTACAAGATATAGAGGCAAATTGCCATTCAATCCTGAGATGGAAAAATGACATTAGAAGCAGAAAAATAAGGAATTGTTAACAATCTAAACACTTGTACCTTTCATTCTCTCTTAACTCATTGTTTCCAGAAAATCTGGATTGGGCAAAGGTCCCTAGGCCTTTCCAAAGGATATTCATTTTGGGATAGTAGAGCAGGGGGAAGAGAGAAAAATGTTCTGGGATGCCCCTCACTACTTAGCCAAGCACTCTTTTATAGACTCCTCAGCTGTACAAAGGGGAAGGTGGAATGCTGCTCACAGATCTCATTCTTCCCAAGAGCCTGGTGCCTAGTTAGGTGAACATGATCTTTGATTACAAAATTTTGAAAAAAAAAAAAAAACACCTATAAATTCACTAGGGAATGGGTATAGATGGGGCACAAAATATTGAAAACCTGTAATAAACCCCAAAAATAATTACTTTAGACTTCTAAGACAGATGGATACAGGGAAAATGGATAGGGAAGAACAGAACTCATGATGTACTCCATCAGTGTGAGATTTGCAAAATGCTTTTTCTTCCAGTGGACTTCAGTTTTTTCAAGGGAAACTAATAATCACATCAATCTTCAGTTCAATTACAGTTAATAGACTGCACACCTGTTGTGTGTTGGCTGCAATACCAGGTGCTGAGGTTACCAATGAGGAATGAAATTTTCACTGTGTTCAACTCCTTAGTCAGAAGGATACATATGTAAGCAAATATGCTTTACAGGACAAGTGACTTCAGAAAGAGAGAAAGACAGGAAGGGAAGGAAGGAGGGAGGAAGAAAGCAAGCAAGCAAAAGGAAGGAAAGAAGGAAAAAGAAGGGAAATAAAATGTTTTAAAGAAAGAAACATTTTTTTCTCTCTTTCTTTTTTTTGTTTGCACTTTAAATTGTTGGGTACTTTGTTCACATAAAGAAGTCCAGAGTTGGCTGTCCAAGGCTGTGATACAGGCTCTAAGAAGTCACCAAAGACCCAGGCTCCTTCATTATTTATGCTTCAACATCTTGGTATGTACCTTCCTCAAGATTACAAGATGGTGGCTGGAGCTCTGACCTTATATTTGAGTTCCAGAAAAGAAGAAAGGGAAGATCAACAAGCAAAATGATAGTTTTTTAATGAGTACATTGACACTCTGTATAAAGCAGGAATTTGTTTCTAAGTGTGTCAATCAGCATTCAGTCATAGAAGAAAAATCACTATAGGAATTACAAAGATAAACTGGAACTCACAAGCATGATGTAATATCTGAGCAGTGACATCAGGCTTTTTCAACATCTATACTCTGCTATGCTTTCTAAGTTTCTTTGATTGGGTATTCTGGAAACAAACCCTGAAACCAAGTATTGCTTACAGAGGGTTCACTGGGGAAAGCTTTCAGGAGATACAACAATAAGAATATGAGAAAGGGAGGTCTGGCCAAAGGGAGAAGCTGAACACCAAACAGGTTCAACTAACGACTCAGTCCTACTGCAACTCTGGATCTGAGACACCCTTCAGAGTCATCCCAAATGGAGATATGTCTGTAACTTCACATCAGGCCATCATTGCCATTATTTTGCTACGGGGGTGGGGGGCGGTTAATTCTGGGCAGACTGGTTCCCTAATTCAAGGGAAATTTCCTACAAGAGATGGAGTTATGTCTTCAGCTCTTATTCTCAGTAACTGGAGGACAATGCGTGGAACCCTCAAGATGGGTTCCTGGTAGAAATCCTCAGAATTCATTATAGTGGGCAATGTTTTATCCTCATACATGTCATCTAATAGTCACAAGGTGGCTGCTGTGTTTCTTAGTCTCTTATCCTCTTCAAGCAAATTCTCAAGGTACAAATAGGTACAAATGGGTAGAGAAACATTTCTTAAACAAGGCTGGACTTTTTCATTCATGAATATACATGTGCCCTTCTAAGAGGTTTCTGCTGACGTTTTATTTGTTGGCATTTTCACATACCATAGGGGAAGTTGGGAATTCAAAGCTAAGGATGTAGCCAAAGAACATGTATGACCTTCAAATTCCTTTGTAAAAGAAGAGGGCAGTAAAGAACACCTATTTGGAAGCTAACTATGAGGTCTGACACACTGCTTTAATGACATTAAAAGGAATTGAGTAAACCGTGTCCCCAATCATCTTAAATTCAGGTGTCAATTGGCAAATGTTCTAGGAAAAAGGAACCATCATCTACTATCAGCGTGACGAAACACTGGAACACAACTTTGGAGGATAAGTTGTAACTATTAATGTTAAAAATGTGCATAATCTTCAGCCTAGAATTCCTCATTTAGGAATAAATTCTGGAGAACACTCTAGCACATGTGCAGGTAAAGGAGCCATATCTTTAAAACCTAAATGTCAAAGGTAGGGAAATTAATGAATAACATATGACAAGTTCATGAAATGCATGTATTCACTCCACAGATATTTCTTGAGATTCCATTAAATGTTAGTCCTTGGTCCTTTTTTTCAGGGGCCTGAGGGATTGCCCGAGAATTTTTACAATTACCCTTATTGTTTCTTCCTAGTTCTGCTTTTGCTCAACAAGACTCCTGCTTTTTCCTTTCTTAGCGTTGCACCAATATTTTGATTTGCCTCATTGCATCCTGTCCTGGAAGTGATTGCTAGTGGCATATATCACAAGATACAGCAGATAGAGTAAACAAAGCAGGTGTGGTCCTTAAAACATGGCTTCCCAATCATAGCTGGCAGACCCCTAGAGCTCACCTCAATACCTAGATCAGAGAGAGCACATTTCCAGCTCATTACAGTTAATTACTATTAACTATTAACTGGATTAATTGAAGCCAATTATTAGAACAATGAGAATGACTGAGGGGTCTTGTACCACGGACATAAAATGGAACAGAACTGACAATATAATTGTCTCAAATTCTGACAGAAGTAATTTAATTCATCAATTTTATTATTTGTAGGCTTTTAAACTCAAAATCATTTGTTTTTTTAAATGGCATTCTTGTGTATTTAAAATTATATAATCAACTTAATTATATCTGATTATAAATCACATGACATATTTATTCTATTATTTTTTATAAATAAATGTTCAATAATAAATAACATATTCTGTATAAACTGTGAGTGTCCTCCCTTGTGATTTGTGGTCTTTTAAAATTCAGTTCATCCACGTTGAGTTCTTATTAAATATAGGGTACTATACACTGAATGCCATCTCACAGCTTAGATATGAGCTGGCCTCCAACCAGAGACTGTAGGGGATAAGTGAGAATTGTCACAACCCCCCCCCCCTCCCCGGAGAAACACAAAACAAAACAAAACAAAACAAAACAAAACAAAACAAAACATCCACTGTGCAAAGAGACCTCATTTATCTCTGTACAAAGAAGTGAGTAGGGGCAGCCCCGGTGGCTCAGCAGTTTAGCCCCGCCTTCAGCCCAGTCTTGGAGACCCAGGATTGATTCCACATCAGGCTCCCTGCATGGAGCCTGCTTCTCCCTCTGCCTGCCTCTCTCTCTCTCTCTCTCTCTCTCTCTGTGTGTGTGTGTGTGTGTGTCTCATGAATAAATAAATAAAATCTTAGAAAAAAAAAGAAGTGAGTAAATGGAATAGGTAAAACTAGGCATCTGAGTCATCTATACCTGCTATTTATCCTGAAGAGGTGTTCAAGCCTATGTCAGACTCTCTGTAATCTTGTTTTAGAAATAAATCTAACTGGTTAGGGGAGGAGTTAACCGATGCCATTTATCTTTACCTGGTGGGTTCTCCTGAATGACTCACTTCACCATGTTTCCAACAGCTTTCTCATGACCTCAGGAGAAATGTTTTCTTCTTAAATATGTAAGTGAGGGCAAGGAGTTCATTCTCCATCTATCTGGCCAGGGGTCTTGAATCCACCTTCAGGTGGAGAGGGTCACACTGTGGGAGTGGGGAGTTCCTGAGTCCCTACACATACAGACTCTATGCTCCTACCCTGCTATTTCCAATTCATACTTCAAGAGAACCCTCTGTAGGAGGTTTTCATGAAGGTCCAGGTAGGTAAGATCTCCTTGTCCTCAGTGGAAGAACTATCCTTTTCCCTTAATGGCAGCAAAAAAAAAACCACGACCTTCATTTCATGTTCCCTCTCAAACAGGAAAGCCAAGACATCATGACTGGGTGTTTATGGAAGGAAAATATCAAAAACATTGTAAATGCTGGATTCCAAATGTTGTAACTTCAGTAGAATCCAATAGAGGGTAGTAAGCAGGACCAACTTTCTTGATCTTCAGATACACAGTGAGAAGTGGATTCTATCAAGATGGACAGAGAGTGAGAGAGAAGACACAGGACTTACAGTGAGCCTCACACATCAGCTCACTGGAAGATTTGCTCAGAGTCATAGCCTCTTGCCAGAAGAGGTCACGGTGATTGAGTTGAACTGGAACCAAAGGTGCCAGGCTTCTGTACATTTACAGGACAGAGAGTACAATGTCATTACAGCTGAATGAGTGGGTGGTCTTGTGCCTGAGTGTGCATATGTGTCTCTGTGTGCATGCACACAACTAGAGAGTCAGAAAGCAAAGACATGATCTTGTTGGAGAAACATGAAATTGCAAATTAGTTTTTCTGATATGATATTGCCTCATGAATAATCAGGACACTTCTTAACCCCAGGGTGTGATTTGAATTGGAACATGGCCATATGACATTATGCAGCAGTACCTCTATCAACGGTAGCTCTAGGAGTAGAATTATTTTCTAAAGAAGTCAACCATATTAAAGTTTGTTTGTTTGTTAAATCCAAAATACTGCTAGGTACATCCATGAGCTATGGCTCAATGGGATAAAATTCCTTGGTACAAACAGCATAGACTAGGAATTCCACTCAGTTAATGACAAATCACTTTTGCATTGGGTGACTTCTCACTTTTGCATTATTTTCCCTACCTTTTTTACTCACTTTTCACATGTTAATTGTTCTTCCATTCCTACCACCCCCTCCCAAGTTAGTGGAGAATTTTGCATGCATTAATGAATAAGACAATTAATTCCCACCTGTAATTCTGACTTGAGGTTTGTAGACCATCTAATCTGAACACAAGAGGGGATCCCTGGATGGCTCAGTGGTTTGGCACCTGCCTTTGGCCCAGGGCACCATCCTGGAGTCCCAGGATCGAGTCCGCATCAGGCCCCTTGAATGGAGCCTGCTTCTCCCTCTGCCTGTGTCTCTACCTCTCTCTCTCTCTCTCTCTCTCTCATGAATAAATAAATAAAACCTTTAAAAAATAATCTAAACACAAGAGCATGATTTTTCAGTCTGCAAGTATTTGGAAACACACACAGACAATAGTAATGAGGCCATCACCACCCCCAATTTGGCCATCCCTAGTTAGGTTTCTGTCCTGTAAGTATACATGGTCCTGGCACCCTTGATCCCAAGAGACCTTCCCAAATTTCCCTCAAGAGAGGAGTCCAAGGTTGTGAATTGAACATCTCAATCAAGAGTCTCTACTACCAAACAATGTGCAACCTGGGAAGGACACTTACATATTTGGAGCTTGATTCCTGATATTGTGTCAGCACCCCTTTCACTTTCACTTCTGTGAACAAATAGAATATTGCCCTTTTCACACTAGGTTATCTTGCATCTGGCTCATTTGTGTCCTATGAAACTCTCATAGGAGAGGCAGATACAAGATATTTGACTTTAAGGAGATGATGTGTTTATGCTTTGTATCCTTACCTTTCTTTTTGACACAGTCTGCTCCAACCCTCCTGAATCATTCATAGGGAGAGTGGGGTACTCTAGGGCATGAAATAATTCTCTTCCAATGATTCACTTATTTACTGAACACCAAAAAGAGATTGTATTGTCTCCAACACTGTAGCTACTCTCCCTCCTAGATTCTTCATCAAGGACGAAAATCCACTTCTTCTTCAATATGTTACACTTAAGTATCATTAACATACCTTGGAAACTACAGAAGCAAAATATATGTCATAACTAACCATTTTTTTGGCCAGACATTAATTTTATTGAAGTTGAATTTATATACAATAAAATTAGTGAGTTTTAAGTGTATAATTTCATGAATTTAAAAATGCATACTTCTGTCTAATCTATATCCTGACCAAGGTATAGGACTTTTTTATAACCCCCAGAAAATTCTTGCATGCTCTTTTACAAGCAGTTTCCCCACTAGTCAATCACTAATCTGATTTCTTTAATCATATCTCAGTTTTGCCAATTCTAGAGCATTGTATAAACTGTGTTCTACAGTATATGCTATTTCACTGAATTTAATGTTTTTGAGATTCATATGTGTTGGTACATGTCTCAATAATTCCTACATTTTCATTATGGAATACTGTTTTATTGTATGTATATACCAGAATTTGGTTATGCATTCACCTGTTGATTGGCAAATAGATGATGGGATTTTTGACTATTTTTTTAATGAAGCAAACTTAAATGCATGAAGTGATAGGACAACAACGTGTCAGTTTATTCAGAATTCAAATATGGTTTATTTAGAGCTCAAATACACACTACCAGCATAGTATGTTGGAAAGAATAAAGTATTTCAAGGAAAAGGGAGGGGGGAGTTTCCAGTGTCATTTCTGCAATTACTTGGAGATCTGGAAAAACTGACAATCTTTTTAATGTTGATCTTCTCCCATATCAAAAGATTATCAGCTTCTGAAAAGATAGAATATACACACATTTCCCTCCCACAAAGTACAAGTAAAAACTCTGGACATTTTATATAGAAATGAAACATAAGAAAATTTTGAAAAGTGGAGAGAATAATACAAATCAACTAGGAATTTTCAGGACCCAAGGAACAACACAACAACCCTGGGTTCTTTTTGCATTATATATCCCAAAGTTGGAGCTGAAGAAGCCAACAACCCAGAAATGCAAGGAGGTACAAATAAAAATAAATAAAACAAAAACCAATAAACAAACAAACAAAATGAACACATATACACACCCACAAACCTTGCTCACTCTACTCAAAGCACCAAGAAAGGGGTGCAGCCTAGCAAGAAAGAAAACTTTCATATCATAACTACTCTACTCAAGTCAAACACAAAAGAAAAAAGAAGTGACCCCACCTCAACTCAGGCTAGCAAAGGTCAAAGGAGACTCTAAATGTCCATCCTTGCCAGCTATACTGAGGCACCAGACAGCCTCTTCTGGTGCCATACTAGTATCAGACAAGACTATGTAGGGGGTCAAGATTTGGTCCCTATTGAACAGTGATGAGCCTTCTCCTCCTGCCATGAGAGCAGTGGAGAACAAGGCAGAGATTGGACTTCTATCACCACCCAGAAGCTAGGAGATTCTACTTCCCCACCATCACCTCTACTGGGTTAGTCAAAGGAGGCCTGAAAAAGAGTCAAGACTCTCACAATCACTCAATGGTAAGAAGGCCACACACCTTACCAGTGACACTGAGGGCAACATGAGGAAGAGTAAATCAGAATTTCTACCTCTGCTTGCCAAGGATATATCAATGGAGGCCTGCAGGAAGTCCAGACTCCCATCCTCTCTCACCTATAACCATGAGTCTTCCCACTTCAGGTGTCAGTGTGGACCAAGTGGAGACCCTGGACTTCTATTGCAAGCTGACAGTAATGAGATGACATACCCATATTTCCCCAGCACAGTGGTATCAGAGGAGACCAGCTAAAACAAAAGGCTTATATAAGATCCAGAGTCTTATAAATTATAGCCTAAAATGCTCAGATTTCAATCAAGAACCACTCATCATACCAAGAGCCAGAAAGATCTCAAAGTGAAAAGAGACTATCAATAAATAACATCAAGATAACAGAGATGTTAGAAATACCTGAAAAATATTTTAAAGAAACCATGATAAAAATGCTTCAAAGATATCTAAATATTTGGGAAACAAGTGAAAAAATAAAGGAAGCCAAAGAAATAAAGACTTTCAGTAAATATATCAAAACCATAAAGAGAAAAAAATGGAAGCTATAAAATGAAAAACATGATAACCCAGATAAAAACCTCATTGGATGAAATCAATAGCAGAATGGAGGGGACAAAAGAAAGAGTCAGTCAATTAGAAAACAGAACATTACAATCTGAACAATAGAGAGAAAAAGGGCTGAAAAATTAAGATCCTAAGGAACTTGTAGGAGTGTAACAAAACATCTAATCATTTCACAGGAGTTGCAGAAGGAGAGAGGAAGAGGGTAAGGTTGAAAAAATAAACACACTGAGAAGTGTGGTTTATTCTAGAGATATGAGACATACAGTATTTGACACTTAATCAATGTAATACACATATTAACATGCTAAAGAGAAAAACCAGATTACATTAATTGATGCAGAAAAAGCATTTGACAAAATTCATCAAAACTGATGATATTCTCAGAAAATAGGAATAGAAGGAAACTTCCTCAACTGATTAACAGCATGTACAGATAATCTATAGCTAACATCATTCTTAATGGTAAAAGACTGAAGGTTTTTCCAATTGGATCAGTAACAAGGCAAGGGTGTCCACTCTTATCATTCTTATTTAATATATTGCTTCATGTCAGTGCAATAAAGCAATAAATGAAAATAAACGGCCACCAGATTGCAAAGGCATACATAAAATCATCCCTACTTGCAATTGTCATGACTGTTTATGTAAAAAAATCCCAAAAAACCTGACAAAAAATATTTAGAATTAATAAGTAATTTGTGTGAAGTTGCAGTATACTGGTTAACAGAAAACAAAATATTATATATATAATATATATTATATTACAGAAACAAAATATTATATATATATATAATATACACAGCAACTTCTTGGAAGATAAATCTATGAAGGCAAGGGAAACAAAAGCAAAAATGAACTAATGAGACTTAAGATAAAAAGCTTCTTCACAGCAAAAGAAACAGTCAACAAAACTAAAAGACAACCTACAGAATGGGAGAAGATATTTGCAAATGACCTATCAGATAAAGGGCTAGTTTCCAAGATCTATAAAGAACTTATTAAACTCAACAGCAAAGAAACAAACAATCCAATCATGAAATGGACAAAAGACATGAAGAGAAATCTCACAGAGGAAGACATAGACATGGCCAACATGCATATGAGAAAATGCTCTGCATCACTTGCCATCAGGGAAATACAAATCAAAACCACAATGAGATACCACCTCACACCAGTGAGAATGGGGAAAATTAACAAGGCAGGAAACCACAAATGTTGGAGAGGATGCGGAGAAAAGGGAACCCTCTTGCACTGTTGGTGGGAATGTGAACTGGTGCAGCCACTCTGGAAAACTGTGTGGAGGTTCCTCAAAGAGTTAAAAATATACCTGCCCTACGACCCAGCAATTGCACTGTTGGGGATTTACCCCAAAGATACAAATGCAATGAAACGCCGGGACACCTGCACCCCGATGTTTATAGCAGCAATGGCCACGATAGCCAAACTGTGGAAGGAGCCTCGGTGTCCAACGAAAGATGAATGGATAAAGAAGATGTGGTTTATGTATACAATGGAATATTACTCAGCTATTAGAAATGACAAATACCCACCATTTGCTTCAACGTGGATGGAACTGGAGGGTATTATGCTGAGTGAAGTAAGTCAGTCGGAGAAGGACAAACATTATATGTTCTCATTCATTTGGGGAATATAAATAATAGTGAAAGGGAATATAAGGGAAGGGAGAAGAAATGTGTGGGAAATATCAGAAAGGGAGACAGAACGTAAAGACTGCTAACTCTGGGAAACAAACTAGGGGTGGTAGAAGGGGAGAAGGGCGGGGGGTGGGAGTGAATGGGTGACGGGCACTGGGGGTTATTCTGTATGTTAGTAAATTGAACACCAATAAAAAAATAAATTAAAAAAAAAAACTAATGTTGGCTTGTGGCATCTATATTCATATTTTTTGTTGTCTTTCACCTTTCCATGTTGCTGGAATTTTCACCCAAAGGATAAAGTCATTAATCTGTAAAACAAAGCAATAAGATAAACACAGTAAAAAAAAAAAAAAAAAAGGACAAGACAGGAATAATGCCAAATTATAAGAGAGCAAGTAAGAATTTTTTTAAACGTCATTTTAACAAAAGGAAGTGATGAAAGTAAGAAAAACAACTAAAATCATTGCATATGGTAGCAGTGAAATAAGCA
This sequence comes from Canis lupus dingo, assembly GCF_003254725.2. Taxonomy (NCBI): domain Eukaryota; kingdom Metazoa; phylum Chordata; class Mammalia; order Carnivora; family Canidae; genus Canis; species Canis lupus. The sequence goes on along the minus strand of NC_064261.1, from coordinate 22,135,394 downwards.
GAGGGGATACCTTAAATCATATAATTATAAAATAAAGCTTACTAATTGAACTGCCTTTACAAAGACATAGAAACTTGTATTAATTTCCAAAAAAAAATACAGTAAGAGTAGAACAAAGGAAAAGGATACAAGAATGTTTGTAAGAAAGTAACAAATTTATTGACAAATAGAAGCAAAAAGGCAGAATTTTTCAATATTACTATCAGAGAATGTGTTTAGAGCCAAATGTCACTAAGAAGATATAAGCCATTGATCTTATTACCTGAAAATGAAGTTCAAAACATTTATATTATAAACAAACTACTGGATATAAATATTGGAAAGATAAAGTACATGTAATTGCCTTTATATTTTAAAGTACAAACAAAAAACCTAAAGTCTATATAAAGCAAACATAAGAACACTCTGAGAAGTATGGAATAGAAGGACAATTTGTTAGGTACATCAAGATCTAAAGACTATCAGGGGGTGGTGCCAATGGAAACTGAGCAGAGAACTGGAATTTCTATCCCATATAACTATAACAAGGAAGCAACTCCTTCACCTGAAGGAGCTGTGTTAGAGGGACCTGCTAATATATAAGACTTAAAAAATATCCATGGACTTATACATCCAAAATGCAGATTATATTGAAAATCACTCATCATACCAAGAAACAAGATCTCAAACTGCATCAACAAATGCCAACGTTAAGAGAGCACAGCTGTTAGAATTATTTGACAAAAATAAGTACCCATTATAAAAAAAATGCTTGTTAGCAATTGAGAACATACATGGAACAAATAAAAAATATAAATCCTCAGAAATAAAATAGAAAACCTCAGTAAATAAATACAAGATATGAAGGAGAACCAAATTCAATCTGTAGAATTGAAATATGCTATAGATGAAATAAAATCTTACAGGAGGAGGGCACAGCAACAGATAAGAAAATACAAGAGAAACTTGTACAAAATAATAGAAATTACCCAATCTAAAGACCCACTTAAAAATAGCCTGTGTAAAATGAATAAAATTTCTGGGGCTTGTAAGGATATAACAAAATATCTTACTTTTTATCATTAGAGTCCCAGAAAGAAAGAACAAATAGAATAAGACTGAAAGGTATTTGAATAAATAATGGCTAAAGATGTTCTAAATTTGACAAAATATAATCGTACAAATTCAAGATTCTGAATACACTTCAAAGAAATCTCCACTAAGACACATTCTATTAAAACATCTGAAAACTGAAGACAAGAAAAAGTCTTGAAAGCAGAAAAAAAAAAAAAACCCACAAACATTCCCTGGAAAGGAAAACCAATTCAAGTGACAGTACATTTATCATTAGAAACCACAGAAAAAGTTTCATCTGGATGGCCCAGTAGTTGAGCATCTGCTTTTGGCTCAGGTTGTGGTCCCTGGGTCGTGGGATAGAGTCCTGCATCAGGCTCCCCATAGGGAGCCTGCCTATCCTTCTGCCTATGTCTCTGCCTCTCATAAATAAATAAAATCTTTAGAAAAAACACAGAAATGGCACATTTTTAAAGTACTAAAACAAAACTATCAGGGTTCCTGGGTGGCTCAGTTAGTTAAGCATCGATTTACCTTCAGCTCAGGTCATGATCCTGGAGTTCCAGGATTCATTCCCACATTGAGCTCCCTGCATAGCAGAAAGTCTGCTTCTCCCTCTCCCTCTACTCCTCTCCCAACTTGTGCTCTCTCTCTCATTCACTCTCTTTCTCTCAAATAAATAAAATCTTCAAAACAAGAAAGAAATTGTCAATCTAGATACCTATAGTCAGTAAAAATTTGCTTCAGGAATTAAAGGGAAATCAAGACATTATGAGATGAAGGGAAACTAAGAAAATTTTTCATAAAAAAACCTTCTTTAAAAGAAAGAATGGCTAAAGAAAGTTCTCTAAACATAAAGGAAGGAAGTAATTAAAACAAGAATTTGAGAATACCAAAAAGAAGATAGTAAGGATAAAGATAGGGATGAATACAATAGACTTTCTCTTTTTTTTTTCTTTTTCAATTTTCTTCTTAACTTTTGTAAAATGTGCTAGATGGTCAAAGAAAAATTTTAATATCATCTGATAGGGTTCTAAATATATGTACAGGGAATATTTAATATGTTTATATTATAATGAGGGAGGTTTAAAAGCAATATAAATTTCCTCTAATCCATTTGAGCTGGTAAAATGTCAATACTAGTGGACTCTGACAAGTTATGTATATATAATACAATATGAATATATATAAATTTATAAAAAAATAAATCTATAAGGACACACACTTAAACCTCTTAAAACCACAATATATATAAATAAAAATTGTATTTAAAATAATATTTTACTAAACTAGAAAAGCAAAAAAAGAAATAAAAGTGTCAATAAAAGAAAACAGAACAAAAATATTAACAAACAAAAGGAAAAAATGATATATGCCTTAAAATACCAAAAATTACAATAAATATAAATGGCCTACATATAGTAATTAAAAGACAGAGATTTCAAGAAGAACCAAAATATGTCTTATTTATATGTTATCTACAAGACATTCACTTCAAATTTAGTGATATCCATAGGTTGAAAGAATGGAAAACTTACCATACAAACATTAACCAAAGTAGGAGAGATAATATATAAATTTGATTTCAGAGCAAAAACAAAGAAAAAAACAAAAACAGAAACCATGCACAGAAAGTGACATCACCTACTGATGAAAATCAATACACTAAGAAGACATATATACCTAAAAGTGCATACAACAAACAATGAAGATGAAAATTTTGCAGAGAAAAATCTGAGAAGTAAAAAAAGAAATAGTCAAATTCACAATTACAATTTGAGACTTCAACATCTCCCTTTCAACAATTGAGAGAAAATCTACAAGCAAATAACTCAGTAACACCATCAACCAAAAGGAACTAATCAACATTTATTGAACATTATATCCCCAAAAGCAGAAAAAACTCTTTTAAATAATACACTATTTAATAAATATGTACTATATATTTGGCCATAAAACAAAACTCCATTGTATACAAATACCACATCTTCTTTATCCATTCATCTTTGAATGGACACCAAGTCTCCTTCCACAGTTTAGCTTATTGCGGACATTGCTACTATAAACATTGAGGTGGAATATTACTCAGCCATTAGAAACGACAAATACCCACCATTTTCTTCAATGTCGATGGCCTGGAGGGTATTATGCTGAGTGTAGTAAGTCAATCAGAGAAGGACAAACATTATATGGTGTCATTCATTTGGGGAATATAAAAAAGTATTGAAAGGGAATAAAGGGGAAAGGAGAGAAAATGAGTGGGAAATGTCAGTGAGGGTGACAGAACATGAGAGACACCTAACTCTGGGAAACGAACAAGGGGTGGTGGAAAGGGAGGTGGGCACGTTGGGGTGACTGGATGACAGGCACTGAGGGGGGAACTTGATGGGATGAGCACTGGGTATTATGCTATATGTTGGCAAATTGAACTCCAATAAAAAATTTTTAAAAAGACATGAATACACAAACTACATGTCAATACAAATCAATAAAAACTATCAATATCATTATGAAAAAAATAAAAATAAAACAAAACTGAATAAATCAAAAAAATTGAAATCATAGTTTTTAACCATAAATCTAGAAATCAATAATAGAATAATAACTGAAAAAATCTTCAAATAATTAAAAACTGAAAACCACACTTTTAGATAATTCATGGTTCATAGAGAGAATATCAAGAGAAATAAAAAATACATTGAGCTAAATGAAAACAAAAAGATAACATGAAAATTTGAAGATCACAGATAAAGCAGTGCTAAGAGAGAAACATATAGTGCTGAATCTTTACTTTTTGTTTTTTATATGCCAGCCCAAGGCTTGCCAGTGGCGTGATCAAATGGCCAGGCCATTAGCTGTAGTTAGTTGTAGCCCATGAGTCAGGTTTATACTAGTAGCAATTTCTGTTAATGCTTGGGAGTAGTCTAAGACAGGTACACATAGACAATACCACAATACCAGTGAATTCAGGAGCAGGGCCATAGAAGAGGTTTATAGGCACTAAATAACCTACTGATAATCAGGCTAGGTCAAAGGATTCTGGTTTTGGTGGCCTCAGACCAGAGATCTGTTTTCCCCTCACCATGGTGCAGGGGTTTGTGTTACATGAAGTGCAAATTTCCCATCCCCCCATGGACTTCTAACCTTGGCATATGATCTCTGGTGTCTCCTGAGGACAGAAGGACATCCACTTATCAACCACTAGTCTTGTTTATTTCTGAACACTGTGAGGTCCGAGCGAAAGAAAATGAGTCCTTCCAACCTATCTTCAGACCCACACAGAGAGACAGAGAACACAGTCTTTTATCAATCCTAGGGGCTGCCAAAGTATAAACTTCAGTAAGGTCACCTCATAGGATTTTGCCATGACTTTTCTGGGGTAGGGGTGGGAGCAGAGAGCCAGGCAGAGCACCAAGATGGATAGACAGCTGTTTTCTAGCCAGGACTCCAAGGGAAGGCAGAGGGTGTGCTTATTCAAGTAAAGCCTAGGATTCTCCACTCAGAAGACTATTGCAGCAACTGCCTGGGTGTTCTGTTTTCCTGACAGTGAGTACTGTCAGGGCAATCTGAAGGAGGCGTTTTTAGCAATGCATCCCCTAAGCTTTCCACTCTCCTTTACTAATTATCTCTGAAGAACATTTAACTAAGTCTCTAAGGTCTCCTCAGGGTAACTGGACAAACTGATCCTAAAAGGTTCTACATTTTTCTTCTAAAATTTCAACAATATGCTGTCTTTCAGGGAGCTAATTAGTGCCAGAGACCTGCTTAGAATTACTAGACCTATTTATTATATAGCCCATCAAGTATGTCTGGTCCCATCATCAGAGCGCTGCAAGCACTTGCTTCCCTAGTTTTCCCTGAACTCCTCTGTGGTATCTCTAAATCAGCCCACTGGGCGAATAGCCAGGGAACTGGGGATAAAGAGAAGTACCAAAATTCCGCTCAACACCAAATAACTTACATAACAGTCCCTTAGTATACTCCAAAAACATCCTGTGGCTTTTGCTGGAACTCCTCAAGATCCATTGGCATGACTAACAAAATAGTCCATAGGATCCTCTAGCACCTTCCATGACCTAGGGGAAAAATGCCCTTCAGGACCTTCAATACTCTTCAAATGATCTGTAAAGCACCCATCTGGAATGTCTCATGTTCTCTGCTAGCACCTCCTAAAGATGACTTATGGATTTTGAGGTGTTTTGCTCAAAGCTTGCAAGTGTTAAGATAATAAACCCAAATTAAAATAGTAGTCAAGTTTTTTTAAATGCTTACTGCAATACTATAAGTAAGAGACTAAGCCAGAGAAACCACTGGCTACTCCTTGTTTCATTTCCCACTATGGGACAGCACCCATGGGGGATCAGGGAGACCAGATGTAGGGATCGTTTCACTGCTAAGGGAATCCTGAACAAAAGGCTTCTGCATTTTACAAAACCAGAGGGCCTAGAGAGATTGAGGGAGACGTAGGGGTGGAAAAGTATTAAGTTCTCCAGAATGGAGAAATGTGCCTTCAAAATTATTTCTCTCCTTCCCCTGATAAAGAGGTTTCACTTGAGGAAGTGGTCTTTGAGGAAAACATTGGCTAAAGATCAAGAAGCCTCTGAGTGGAGGTGCCTGCACGGTAGGACTATTACTGTGTGTAACAGCACAGCCAGCTAGGGGTCCTGCAATTCGCTTTGGGACTGCATTGCACTGGCTGTGCAGCAAATCTGTTGTGGGTAGATCAGGTAAAGCCTTTTTAGTTACAGGTGGTTGGACAAATCACACATATTTTAGCAACAAAGAGCTGGTCTCCTTAGACACTAGAAAAAAAGAACAAAGCAAATCTAAAACAAGCAGAAAGGAAATGATAAAGATCACATCAATTAAAATTACAGCAGGCAAACAATAGGGAATCAATGGATTAAAGTTTGGTACTTTAAAAGGAACAATAAAAGACAAAATGCTAGCAAGGATAACAATTAAAAAAAGAGAGAATACACACAGATCACCAATATCAGGAATGAAACTGATGGTTGTTTCTTTCTAAACATTCTGAAGGGTGGGAGGGGCAAGATGGCAGAAGAGTAGGGTCCCCAAGTCACCTGTCTCCACCAAATTACCTAGAAATCCTTCAAATCATTCTGAAAATCTACGAATTCGGCCTGAGATTTAAAGAGAGACCAGCTGGAATGCTACAGTGAGAAGAGTTCGCGCTTCTATCAAGGTAGGAAGACGGGGAGAAAGAAATAGAGACACAAAAGGCCTCCAAGGGGAGGGGCCCAGGAGGAGCCGGGCTGAGGCCGGGGCGAGTGTCCCCAGGACAGGAGAGCCCCATCCCGGAGGAGCAGGAGCTGCACCAACCTTCCCGGGGGAAAGGGGCTCGCAGGGAGTTGGAACAGGACCCAAGAGGGCGGGGATGCCCTCGGGCTCCCGGGGACACTAACAGACACCTGTGCCCCGGGAGAGTGCGCCGAGCTCCCTAAGGGCTGCAGCGCGCACGGGGACCCGGAGCAGCTTGGGGGGGCGCTGGGGGCGGCAGGGGCTCGGGGGGGCTGCGGGGCGGCTCCGCAGAGGGGCTGCGGGGCGGGAGCAGCTCGGGGGGCTCAGGCGGAGGAAGAGGCTCCGCGGAGGGGGCTGCGGGGCGGGAGCAGCTCGGGGGGGCTCGGACGGCGGCTCTGCGGAGGGGGCTGCGGGGCGGGAGCGAATCTAACAGCGCAGGCCCCGGAGCACAGGGCGCCGGGACACAGCCCAGGATCCGGCCTCCCCCGGGACAGGCAGAGGCCGGGAGGGCCCAGGACAGCAAGGACGCTCCTGCCCCGAGCTGAGCAGATCAGCGGCCCCGCCCCGGAGCCTCCAGGCCCTGCAGACGGAGAGCTCCGTGGTTACTGCGAGGGCTGACTCCAGGGCTCCAGAGCTGGCCCCGCCACTGCGGTTGTTCCTCCTGGGGCCTCACGGGGTGAACAACCCCCACTGAGCCCTGCACCGGGCAGGGGCAGAGCAGCTCCCCCAAGTGCTAACACCTGAAAATAGCACAACAGGCCCCACCCCCAGAAGACCAAATAGAGGGACAAGGGAAAAACAAATTATTGACCATGCAGCATTGGAAAGTTCCAGGGGAAGTCAAGGGACTTACAGTATACAGAATCAGAGGATACTCCCCCGTGGGTTTTCTCTTTCCTTTTTTTTTTTTTTTTTTTTTTTTTTTTGGCTTTTTGATTTTTGATTTGTTTGCTTTCCCCCACTCTTTCTTTCTTTCTTTCTTTCTTTCTTTCTTTCTTTCTTTCTTTCTTTCTTTCTTTCTTTCTTTCTTTCTTTTCTTCTTTCTTTCTTTCTTTCTTTCTTTCTTTCTTTTTTTTCTCTTTTTTCGTTTTTTCTTCCTTTTTTTCTTTTTTTCTTTTTCTCTTTTCTTTCCTTCTTTCTCTCTTCTCTTTTTCTCCTTTTCCCAATACAACTTGTTTTTGGCCACTCTGCACTGAGCAAAATGACTAGAAGGAAAACCTCACCTCAAATGAAAGAATCAGAAACAGTCCTCTCTCCCACAGTTACAAAATTTGGATTACAATTCAATGTCAGAAAGCCAATTCAGAAGCACTCTTGTAAAACTACTGGTGGCTCTAGAAAAAGCATAAAGGACTCAAGAGAATTCACGACTGCAGAATTTAGATAAAATAAGGAAGAAATTAAAAATCAATTGAATGGGATGCAATCCAAACTATAAGTCCTAACAACGAGGGTTAACGAGGTGGAAGAACGAGTGACATAGAAGACAAGTTGACGGCAAAGAGGGAAACTGAGGAAAAAAGAGACAAACAATTAAAAGACCATGAGGATAGATTAAGGGAAATAAGTGACAGCCTGAGGAAGAAAAATCTAGGTTTAATTGGTGTTCCCGAGGGTGCCAAAAGGAACAGAGGTCCAGAATATGTATTTGAACAAATCATAGCTGAAAACTTTCCTAATCTGGAAAGGGAAACAAGCATTCAGATGTAGGACAAAGAGAGATCCCCACCCAAAAAATCAATAAAAACTGCTCAACACCTCGACATTTAATAGTGAAGCTTGCAAGTTCCAAAGATAAAGAGAAGATCCTTAAAGCAGCAAGAGACAAGAAATCCCTGACTTTTATGGGGAGGAATATTAGGGTAACAGCAGACCTCTCCACAGAGACCTGGCAGGCCAGAAAGGACTGGCAGGATATATTCAGGGTCCTAAATGAGAAGAACATGCAACCAAGAATACTTTATCCAGCAAGACTCTCATTCAGAATGGAAGGAGAGATAAAGAGCTTCCAAGACAAGAAGGAACTGAAAGAATATGTGACCTCCAAACCAGCTCTGCAAGAAATTTTAAGGGGGACTCTTAAAATTCCCCTTTAAGAAGAAGTTCAGTGCAACAATCCACAAAAAGAAGGACTGAATAGATATCATTATGACACTAAATTCATATCTTTCAATAGTAACTCTGAACGTGAACGGGCTTAATGACCCCAAAAAAGGTGCAGGGTTTCAGACTGGATAAAAAAGCAGGACCCATCTATTTGCTGTCCACAAGAGACTCATTTTAGACAGAAGGACCCCTACAACCTGAAAATAAAAGGTTGGAGAACCATTTACCATTCAAATGGCCCTGAAAGAAAGCAGGGGTAGCAATCCTTATATCAGACGAACTAATATTTATCCCGAAGACTGTAGTGACAGATGAAGAGGGACACTATATCACACTTAAAGGATCTAACCAAAAAGAGGACTTAACAATCATCAATATATATGCCCCGAATGTGGGAGCTGCCAAATATATTAATCAATTAATAACCAAAGTTAAGACATACTTAGATAATAATACACTTATACTTGGTGACTTCAATCTAGCTCTTTCTTTACTCGATAGGTCTTCTAAGCACAACATCTCCAAAGAAACGAGAGCTTTAAATGATACACTGGACCAGATGGATTTCACAGATATCTACAGAACTTTACATCCAAACTCAACTGAATACACATTCTTCTCAAGTGCACATGGAACTTTCTCCAGGATAGACCACATACTGGGTCACAAAAGGGGTCTGAACCGATACCAAAAGATTGGGATTGTCCCCTGCATATTCTCAGGCCATAATGCCTTGAAATTAGAACTAAATCACAAGAAGAAGTTTGGAAGGATTCAAACACGTGGAGGTTAAGGACCATCCTGCTAAAAGATGAAAGGGTCATCAAGTTAATCAGGAAAGAATTAAAAAGATTCAGGGAAACTAATGAGAATGAAGATACAACCATTCAAAATCTTTGGGATACAGCAAAAGCAGTCGTGAGAGGGAAATACATCACAATACAAGAATCCATCCAAAGACTGGAAACAACTCAAATACAAAAGCTAACCTTACACCTAAAGGAGCTAGAGAAAATACAGCAAAAAGATCCTACACCCAGCAGAAGAAGAGAGTTCATAAACATTCGAGCCAAACTCAATGAAATAGACACCAGAAGAACTGTGGAACAGATCAACAAAACCAGGAGTTGGTTTTTGAAAAAATTAATAAGAGAGAATAACCATTAGCCAGCCTTATTAAAAAGAAGAGAGAGAGACTCAAATTAGTAAAATTATGAATGATAAACGAGAGATCACTACCAACACCAAGGAAATACAAACAATTTTAAAAACATATTATGAACAGCTATACCCCAATAAATTAGGCAATCTAGAAAGAAATGGACGCATTTCTGGAAAACCACAAACTACCAAAACTGTATCAGGAAAAAATAGAAAACCTGAACAGGCCAATAACCAGGGAGGAAATGGAAGCAGTCATCAAAAACCTCCCAAGACACAAAAGTCCAGGGCCAGATGGCTTCCCTGGGGAATTCTATCAAACGTTTAAAGAAGAAATCATACCTATCCTAATAAAGCTGTTTGGAAAGATAGAAAGAGATGGAGTACTTCCAAATTTGTTCTATGAGGCCAGCATTACCTTAATTCCAAAACCAGACAAAGACCCCACCAAAAAGGAGAATTATAGACCAATATCCCTGATGAACATGGATGCAAAAATTCTCAACAAGATACTAACCAATAGGAATCAACAATACATTAAGAAGATTATTCACCATGAAAAAGTAGGATTTATCCCCGGGACACAAGGCTGGTTCAACACTCGTAAAACAATCAATGTGATTCATCATATCAGCAAGAGAAAAACCAAGAACCATATGATCCTCTCATTAGATGTAGAGAAAGCATTTGACAAAATACAGCATCCATTCCGGATCAAAACTTTCCAGAGTATAGGGATAGAGGGAACATTCCTCAACATCTAAAAGCCATCTATGAAAAGCCCACAGCAAATATCATTCTCAATGGGGAAGCACTGGGAGCCTTTCGCCTAAGATCAGGAACAAGACAGGGATGTCCACTCTCATCACTGCTATTCAACATAGTACTGGAAGTCCTAGCCTCAGCAATCAGACAACGAAAAGATATTAAAGGCATTCAAATTGGCAAAAAAGAAGTCAAACTCTCCCTCTTCGCCAATGACATGATACTCTGCATAGAAAACCCAAAGCCTCCACCCCAAGATTGCTAGAACTCATACAGCAATTTGGTAGCGTGGGAGGATAAAAATTAATGTCCCAGAAATCAATGGCATTTCTATACACTAACAATGAGACTGAAGAAAGAGAAATTAAGGAGTCAATCCCATTTACAATTGCACCCAAAAGCATAAGATACCTAGGAATAAACCTAACCAAAGAGGTAATGGATCTATACCCTCAAAACTATAGAACAATTCTGAAAGAAATTCAGGAAGACACAAAGAGATGGAAAAATATTTCATGCTCATGGATTGGAAGAATTAATATTGTGAAAATGTCAATGTTACCCAGGGCAATTTACACGTTTAAGGCAATCCCAATCAAAATACCATGGACTTTCTTCAGAGAGTTAGAACAAATTATTTTAAGATTTGTGTGGAATCAGAAACACCCCGAATAGCCATGGTAATATTAAAAAAGAAAACCATATCTGGGGGCATCACAATGCCGGATTTCAGGTTGTACTACAAAGCTGTGGTCATCAAGACAGTGTGGTACTGGCACAAAAACAGACACATAGATCAATGGAACAGAATAGAGAACCCAGAAGTGGACCCTGAACTTTATGGTCAACTAATATTCGCTAAAGGAGGAAAGATACCCATTGGAAGAAAGACAGTCTCTTCAATAAATGGTGCTGGAAAATTGGACATCCACATGCAGAAGAATGAAACTAGACCACTCTCTTTCACCATACACAAAGAAACTCAAAATGGTTGAAAGATCTAAATATGAGACAAGATTCCATCAAAATCCTAGAGGAGAACACAGGCAACACCCTTTTTGAACCTTTTAAAACCCAGTTGGTCACATGTATTATATTTCTCACACATGTAGGATTTGTTTTCTAATATTTTGTTGAGGAATTTTACAAAAGAGTTCAAGAAAATATTGGTGTATCTTTTTCTTATTGTAGTTTGTATGGTTTTGCTACCAGCAGAGTATGGTTTCAATAAAATAAGTCAGACCATTTATTACAGAGACTGTCTTTCTTCCAGTGGATAGTCTTTCCTCCTTTATCGAATATTAGTTGACCATAAAGTTGAGGGTCCACTTCTGGATTCTCTATTCTGTTCATTTGTTCTATGTGTCTGTGTTTGTGCCAGTACCACACTGTCTTGATGACCACAGCTTTGTAGTACAACCTGAAATCTGGCATTGTGATGCCCCCAGGTATGGTTTTCTTTTTTAAAATTCCCCTGGCTATTCAGGGTCTTTTCTGATTCCACATAAATCTTAAAAAAATTTGTTCCATCTCTCTGAAGAAAGTCTATGGTATTTTGATAGGGATTGCATTAAATGTGTAAATTGCCCTGGGTAGCATTGACATTTTCACAATATTAATCCTTCCAATTCATGACCATGGAATATTTTTCCATCTCTTTGTGTCTTCCTCAATTTCTTTCAGAAGTGTTCTATAATTTTTAGGGTATAGATCCCTTACCTCTTCAGTGCTGGGAAAATTGGACATCCACATGCAGAAGAATGAAACTAAACCACTCTCTTGCACCATACACAAAGGTAAACTCAAAATGGATGAAAGAGCTAAATGTGAGACAAGATTCCATCAAAATCCTAGAGGAGAACACAGGCAACACCCTTTTTGAACTCGGCCACAGTAACTTCTTGCAAGATATATCCACGAAGGCAAAAGAAACAAAAGCAAAAATGAACTATTGGGACTTCATCAAGATAAGAAGCTTTTGCACAGCAAAGGATACAGTCAACAAAACCTAAAGACAACCTACAGAATGGGAGAAGATATTTGCAAATGACGTATCAGATAAAGGGCTAGTTTCCAAGATCTATAAAGAACTTCTTTTTTTTAATTTTTTTTAATTTATTTATGATAGGCACGCAGTGAGAGAGAGAGAGAGAGAGAGGCAGAGACACAGGCAGAAGGAGAAGCAGGCTCCATGCACTGGGAGCCCGACGTGGGATTCGATCCCGGGTCTCCAGGATTGCACCCTGGGCCAAAGGCAGGCGCCAAACCGCTGCGCCACCCAGGGATCCCCTATAAAGAACTTCTTAAACTCAACACTGAAGAAACAAACAATCCAATCATGAAATGGGCAAAAGACATGAACAGAAATCTCACAGAGGAAGACATAGACATGGTCAACATGCACATGAGAAAATGCTCTGCATCACTTGCCATCAGGGAAATACAAATCAAAACCACAATGAGATACCACCTCACACCAGTGAGAATGGGGAAAATTAACAAGGCAGGAAACCACAAATGTTGGAGAGGATGCGGAGAAAAGGGAACCCTCCTACACTGTTGGTGGGAATGTGAACTGGTGCAGCCACTCTGGAAAACTGTGTGGAGGTTCCTCAAAGAGTTAAAAATATACCTGCCCTACGACCCAGCAATTGCACTCTTGGGGATTCACCCCAAAGATACAGATGCAATGAAACGCCGGGACATCTGCACCCCGATGTTTCTAGCAGCAATGTCCACAATAGCCAAACTGTGGAAGGAGCCTCGGTGTCCATCGAAAGATGAATGGGTAAAGAAGATGTGCTTTATGTATACAATGGAATATTTCTCAGCCATTAGAAACGACAAATACCCATCATTTGCTTCAACGCGATGGAACTGGAGGGTATTATGCTGAGTGAAATGAGTCAGTCGGAGAAGGACAAACATTATATGTTCTCATTCATTTGGGGAATATAAATAATAGTGAAAGGGAATAGAAGGGAAGGGAGAAGAAATGTGTGGGAAATATCAGAAAGGGAGACAGAGCATGAAGACTCCTAACTCTGGGAAACGAATTAGGGGTGGTGGAAGGGGAGGAGGGCGGGGGGTGGGGGAGAATGGGTGATGGGCACTTAAGGGGGCACTTTACGGGATGAGCACTGGGTGTTATTCTGTATGCTGGCAAATTGAACACTAATACAAAATAAATTTATCATTTTAAAAAAAAAGGAAGGAGCATAGGAAGAAAAAAAAAGAAAGTAAGCTTAGGAAAAAAGAGAAAAACAATTAAAAGACCATGATGAAAGGTTAAGGGAAATAAATGACAGCCTCAGAAGGAAAAATCTACATTTAATCGGGGTTCCAGAGAATGCTGAGAGGGACAGAGGTCCAGAAAGCATATTTGAACAAATCATAGCTGAAAACTTTCCTAATCTGGGAAGGGAAACAGACATTCAGATCCAGGAGATAGAGAGATCCCTCCCTAAAATCAATAAAAACCATTCAACATGTTGACATTTAATAGTGAAACTTGCTATTTCCAAAGATAAAGAGAAAATCCTAAAGCATCGAGAGGCAGGAGATTCCTAACTTATATGGGGAGAAATATTAGATTAACATCAGACCTCTCCACAGAGACCTGGCAGACCAGAAAGGGCTGGCAGGATATATTCAGGGTCCTAAATGAGAAAAAAGATCACAATGACATTTCAATAAACATCTATTAGAGCAGTTAAAATAAAACATAGGGGCGATAACCAATAGTGGTGAGGCTGTGAAGAAACTATTTCTCAAAACTTCCGGTTGGAGTGTGAAATTTTATAGCAACTCTGGAAGAGATTATGGTTAGCATCTTAAAAAAACTAAACATAAACACCTGACCTACTGGGCATTTATCCTAGAGATAGAAATATCCACACATGTTGTATACTAATGAGCCTGACTCTATGATGACAGCTTCCAAATGGTGCTGCTTCTTCACTTTTGCCTTCTGCCCTACATCTGATGAGAACTGGTGAGAAATCCTGGGGTTCCTCTCTTAGGTCCTGCTGGGAAAGTCAGAACCTGTAAGCTTTCTTAAAGGAATACCCAGGGGAAAACAAGAAGACCAAAAGTAAAATAACCAAAACACAATAGGAATTAATGAAAAATTTAAAAGTAAACAAGCATAATTTAATAAAGTAAAAAATAAATATTAGAAAAATAATACTATTTTATCAATAAAGCCAAAATCCGGTTCTGTGAAGATCAAGAAAATGAAATTAGAAATTGTGGTCCAATAAAAATTGAGAAGAAAGACTAAATTTAAAAATTGGTCTTGAGAAAGGAGGCAAAGAACATAAATAGAGGCAATAAATGACAGAGATATACAATATCAGATATGACTTTATATATATATTTGAAAACCTACAGAAAATGGATGTTCTCCCTGCAGGGGTGGCATGGGGTGGGGGAGAGAATGATTAAAAACAGCTCAAAGAGAAATAGAAAACTTGAAGAGACTAATGAAACTTTAAAGATATTGTAAAGATTGCTAAAACTAGTAAAACAGTTCAGCAAATTAAAAAGAGAAAATGGTCACTGACCACAGCGCTAGCTCTCCAGATTGCTGTTTTCATCACAAGCTGAGCCAGACCACATAGAAGCAACTATGTCTAAAGGACCCACAGTTGGCATTGATCTTGGCACCACCTACTCATGTGGGTGTTTTCCAGCACAGGAAAGTGAAAATATGCCAATAATTAGGAAAACTGAACCACCTCAAGTTATGTCTCCTTTAAGTGACACTGAACAATTGATAGGTTATGATGCGAAGAATAAGTTGCGATGAACCCCACCAACACAGTTTTTGATTCTGAATGCCTGATTGAATGTATATTGACAATTCTGTTGTCCAGTCTGATATGAAGCACTGATGCTTCACGGTGGTGAGTGATTATGGCAGGCCCAAGGTTCAAGTAGAATACAAGGAAGAAACAAGTCTCTATCCAGAGGAAGTGCCCTCTTTGGTTTTGACAAAGATGAAGGAAATTGCAGAAGCTTATCTGAGAAAGACTGTTACCAATGCAGTTGTCACAGTACATGCTTACTTTAATGATTCTCAGCATTAAGGTACCAAAGATGCTGGAATTATTGCTGTCTTAATATACTTAGAATCATTAATGAGCCAACTGCTGGTGCTATTGATTATGACTTAGACCGAAAGGTTGGAGCTGAAAGGAACCTGCTGACCTTTGACTTAGGAGGTGGCACTCTTGACGGGTCAATCTTCAATATTAAAGATGTGTTCTTTGAGGTGAAATCTACACCTGGAGACACCAACTTAGGTGAAGACTCTGATGACTTAATGGTCAACCATTTTATTGCAAGTTCAAATGCAACTTAAAAAAAGTACATTGGAGAGAGCAAGAAAGCAATCCATTACCTCCATACTGCTTGCAAACATGCTAAGCATACACTTTCTTCCAGAACCCAGGCAAGTATTGATATTGATTCTCTGTATGAAGGAATCAATTCCTTCATTATTCACGCCCAAATTGAAGAATTAAATGCTGACCTCTCCCATGGTACCCTGCACCCTATAGAGAAAGCCCTTTAGGATGCAAAGCTATACAACTGTCAGATCCACAATATTGTGCTGGTGGGTGGTCCTACTCATATTTTCATAAACTTCTATAAGACTTCTTCAGTGGAAAGGAACTGAATAAGAGCATCAACCCTGATGAGACTATTGCTAATGATGCAGTTATCCAGGCACCATCCTTTATGGAGACAAATCTGAAAATGTTTAAGATTTGCTGCTTTTGGATGTCACTCCTTTTTCTCTTGGCTTTGAAACTGCTGGAGGAGTTATGGCTGTCTTCAAGTACAATACTACCATTCCTACCAAACTGATGCAAACATTCACTACCTACTTTTACAATCAGCTTGGTGTGCTCATTCAGATTTATGAAAGTGAACATGCTATGACCAAGGATAACAACCTACTTGGCAAGGCATTCCTCAGATTGAAGTCAGTTTTTTATATTGATATTAATTGTATTCCAACGTCTCTGCTGCCAATAGGAGTACAGAAAAGGAGAACAAGATTACCATCACTAATGAGAAGGGCCATTTAAGTAAGGAAGACATTGAATGCATGTTGGAGGAAACTGAGAAATACAAAGCTGAAAATAAGAAGCAGCATAACAAGGTGTCTTCCAAGAATTCCCTTTAATCTTATGCATTCCACATGAAAACAAATGTTGAAAATGAAAAACTTCGGAGCAAAATCAATGATGAAGACAAACAAAATATTCCTTAAAAATTATTTTATTTATGTATTCATGAGAAACAGACAGGCAGAGATATAAGCAGAGGGATAAGTAAGCAGTCTCTCTGTGAGCTTTCCAATGTGGGACTTGATCTTAGGACTCTGGGATCACCACCGGAGCCAAAGGCAGACATTCAACCACTGAGCCACCCAAGTGCTCCCAAACAAAACATTCTTGACAAGTATAATGAAATAATAAACTATCTTGATAAGAATCAGACTCAGAGAAGGAAGAATTTGAACATAAGCAGAAAGAGCTGGAGAAAGTCTGCAGCTCCATCATTACCAAGCTCTACCAGCATACAGAAGGCATGTCAGGAGGAATGCCTCAAGCCTTCCCTGGTGGTGGATCTCCTCCATCTGGTGGTGCCTCCTCTGAGCTCACCATTGAAGAGGTTGCATAAGCCAACCTTGAAAGAGGTTTTGCATTCTTCCACACACAACATTTGAAGGACCCAAATTTGTAGCAAATTCCATGGCAGTCTTAAAGTCAAGCTGCTATAGTAAATAAACTGATATTCTTGATATTTTAATATAGAATATGTGCACAGGAAAGGGAAATAAACATTACATTTTATAGGCATTGTATTGTAAGTGGAAATGCAATGTCTTAAATAAAGCTGTATTAAGATTAAAAAAAAGAGAGAGAAAAAACACAGGCATGTGACAGAAGATGAAAATAACTACCAAAATTCAACCTGCATTTCAGGACAGGAAGAACAATAGATCTGAAAATACAGGTAAGCCAGGAACAAACTGATAAACATTTTCTCCAAGAAATCTAAGGAAACATGATAATTAGTGACAAAATACCAGGGCATCCCCATGAGACAGCTTTAAGATAAGAATTTGTTCTTCTACTCATTCATTCATTGCTACTAATTATTATTGTACTGAAAGGTCTTGCTAATGTTTCCAGCCAACTAACCAAAATTTAATATTAGAAAGGAAAAATAAAAACTGTCTTTTTTTGCAGAAAGTAAGGTAGTTTATTGTAAACATACAGAGTATTCAGTTGAAAAATTGATGAATGAGTCAATTAAAGAGGTTAAATCAAAATTAACAAAAACTAATAAAGATTGTCCTTCTCCAATTGACTTATTTCACTCTGCATAATACCCTCCAGTTCCATCCACATCAAAGCAAATGGTGGGTATTTGCCGTTTCTAATGGCTGAGGAATATTCCATTGTATACATAGACCACATCTTCTTTATCCATTCATCTTTCGATGGACACCGAGGCTCCTTCCACAGTTTGGTTATTGTGGACATTGCTGCTAGAAACATCGGGTGCAGGTGTCCAGGCATTTCACTGCATCTTTATCTTTGGGGTAAATCCCCAGCAGTGCAATTGTTGGGTCGTAGGGCAGATCTAATTTTAACTCTTTGAGGAACCTCCACACAGTTTTCCAGAGTGGCTGTACCAGTTCACATTCCCACCAACAGTGCAGGAGGGTTCCCTTTTCTCCGCATCCTCTCCAACATTTGTGGTTTCCTACTTTGCTAATTCTCCCCAATCTTACTGGTGTGAGGTGGTATCTCATTGTGGTTTTGATTTGTATTTCCCTGATGGCAAGTGATGCGGAGCATTTCCTCATGTGCATGTTGGCCATGTCTATGTCTTCCTCTGTGAGATTTCTCTTCATGTCTTTTGCCCATTTCATGATTAGATTGTTTGTTTCCTTGCTGTTCAGTTTAATAAGTTCTTTATAGATCTTGGAAACTAGCCCTTGATGTGATATGTCATTTGCTCTCTCAAATCTTTTAAAAATGAACATCGAAGACATTTGAGAAATATTTATAATCTCTGCAGAGGTGCTTTTATATGTGTAATGGGTGCATAAATGCACTTTTTTAAATTTTCATTTCTCTAGAATAAATTACCAGGAGTGCTACACTGAACCATGTGTTAATTGTATGCAAAATCTTATATGGTCTCATTCATTTGGGGAATATAAAAAATAGTGAAAGGGAATAAAGGGGAATGGAGAAAAAATGAGTGGGAAATATCGGAAAGGGAGACAGAACATGGAAGACTCCTAACTCTGGGAAACAAACTAGGGGTGGAAGAAGGGGAGGGGGGTCGGGGTGGGGGTGACCGGGTGACAGGCACTGAGGTGGGCACTTGACAGGATGAGCACTGGGTGTTACTCTGTATGTTGGCAAATTGAACACCAATAAAAAATCAATTTATTATTAAAAAAAACTAATAATGAAACTTCCTATGTAGCAGGATGAACCAATGATAAAATTCTCTAGAAAAAAATATTCTCCATTCACATTAGTGAAGACAAAGACATGTGAAAAACATCTCATACATATATCAAGATAATCAAAAAATTTTGAACCAAAGGTTAAAAAAATCTGAGCCAACAGAAAGCCATACTATACTTTTGACTGTGAAAGCCCTACATTATGAAAATATTGTTTCTTCTCCACTTAACTTCATTCAGAATGTCCCAATCAGACTTTTAGTTTCAAATAGTGGACTTAGCACATGCATTTATATATTCTCCCCCTCAAGATTTCATTTAAATGATACCAAAACAAGAAGATACAAGAAGACACTGACCAAAAAGAATTTAAGATCAAGACAGAGTGAAGATAGAAGAATATTCGTTCACTGTCCGGCGGAGACTTGGAACTGCTGAATGGTGCCAATCTGCCCTACCCAACCCTGAAGGATCTTGCATTTGGTGCCTATAGGGCTAATGGGGGGAAAACAGAGAATTAAGTTCTGTGTGTGGAGCAGAGGCTTTCATCACCACACCATTACTCACAAACAATAAAGACCCACAGGAGTCTCAGTAGCCAGATTTGTTCTCTCCAGGCAGAAAGGTGAGAAGTCATAAAGATTTTGAATAATCTGGGGGAGGGATGCCAGGGTGGCTCAGAGGTTAATCATCTGCCTTCAGCTCAGTGTGTGATACTGGAGTCCCAGGATCAAGTCCCACATCTGGCTCCCTGCTTGGAGCCTGCTTCTCCTTCTGCCTGTGTCTCTGCTTCTTTCTTTCTTTCTTTCTTTCTTTCTTTCTTTCTTTCTTTCTTTCTCCCTCTCTCTTTCTCTCTTTCTCATGAATAAATAAACAAAATCTTTTTAAAAAATCTGGAGGAGAACTAGACCGCTGTTAGGAGGCTAACAGGCTAAGGCTAAGGCTCCTAAGGCTGTTAGGAGGCTTGAGAAAAGCATGCAATGATATGTCCCTGCTCCCTCCTTCACTGAATAAAGCTGGCTAGACCCCAACCTGCCCATCTCAAAGTAAAGGCCTTCAGTGGACAATCCCTATCTACATGCACATGCCAATCAGGCTTACCTTTCTTCATTCTTAAATATGAAATGAAACATGACAACCAAGGAAACCAGGCATTTAAGGAAAGATCATTAATGTACACCAATGGGCATAAAATCATGATTACACACACAAAAAAAATGTTCAATGAATATTTGTGGAATAAGTGACTGGCCAAAAGAAAAGTAACAAACACTGACAGTGGAGGAAATGTAACTAAGGAAATGGAAAATAAATTAACATATAAAACAAGAAGTCTAGTATCTTTGGTGAAGTTTGGAATTATATTCCTCCCATAAAATAGCAACAGGCTATTAAATAAGTAAGACAGACAAAAAGAGGGAAGGAAGGAAGGAAGGAAGGAAGGAAGGAAGGAAGGAAGGAAGGAAGGAAGGAAAAAAAAGACTGATGGAAAGGAAGGGAGGAGAGTAAACTAGAGAGAAAGAAAGAGACAGACAGACAGACAGAGAGAAAGGCAGACAGAAAGAAAGTAGGGAGAAAGAGGAAGGAAGGGAGGGAAGGAAGGAAGAAATTCCTAAGATTTTTTTAAATGAAGTTCCCCCCCCCCCATAAAAAAGGTTGAAAGATAAAACAACGGAAAGTAAACAAAATGTTTTTAAAAATAAGAGATAAAATACATAAGAAAAGGTCAATTTTGAGGATGCATGGTGGGCACATAGCTAATTGTTCTAGAGTTCTGGAGCTATAGGGGAGTGTACTCTACAATATGCCCAGATCTAGAGAGTATATGTGTATATGAACACACAGCACATATGCACATACATGTATGCACGTTTGTATGTGCACATATGTACCCATACCCATATGCATGCATGCACAGACATATGTTGGCCCCCATGCACACATGCACTTGCATTGCTAACACCCCACCCCAGATGGATGTTTTCGTCTGTCCCTACTTTAGATGCATATACTCAGTACTCCATGATCCCAAATCCTACCTGGAAGGACAGATGGGGCAGAGTGTGTAGCAGTGCACCCTAATTTGGGAGCGGAGGCACCATGAGTGGGCAAGAGTAAGAACATGTAGATGTGCCCAGACACATGCTTCAAGTGGTTCCTAATATGGCACCAATGTTCTGCCAGTGTTTTAAAAATAATTTTGATTTCTACATCCACCATTTAGTTAAATTTAAGTGGATATTCTGATTGAAATTGAGATCTAGCACCCCCAAATTCACTCCCACTCTCCCTCTAAGCCCTTCTGTATTTCCACCATGCCCAAGGTCACCCAATCTGGCTAAATGGGCACCACAGAAATGACACATTTTTTAAGTACTAAAAGAAAACTGCTAGGACACCTGGATGGCACAGTCAGTGAAGCATCTCCTTTTGGCTCAGGTTATCCAGCTCCCTGCTCAGCAGGGCAGTATGCTTTTCCCTCTCCCTCTGCCCCTCCCCCCAACTTGAGCAAACTCTCTCAAATAAATAAAAAATCTTGAAGTAAAGAATACATAAAAATATACAACAATCAATGAAAACATACAACTGAATACAAAAATTAACAAAGAAATTAAACACTTCACATAAGGAAATATCTGTAAGGCTAGTAAACATATGATTAGATGTTCACATGAATGAATTATTAGAGAAAAGAAAAGAAAAAGAGCAAAACAAACAAACAAAAGCCCACATTGTGGTTTATCACTACACACTCACTGGAATGGCCAAAATTAAAAATACAGATAATCCAAATTTGGGGAATGGGTCAAATGAACCTCTCATACATTGCTTTTCAGGCTGTAAAATGTGTAATAACATTGGGAAACTGGCAGTTCTGAATAAAGATTAACCAATTCTCACCCTATGTTCCTACAATTCCACTTCTACTTGAATACCTATATTAGTTTTCTAGGGCTTCCAAAACAAAGTGTGATAAATTAGCAGAAACAGAAATGCATTGTTTCAGAGTCCCAGAGGGTAGAAGTCTCAGATCAAGCTATCACCAGGTCCAGCCTCCCTCTGAAGAGAGGAGAATGGAAGGATCTCTTCAGGCCTCTGTCCTAGTTTGTTTGTTTGTTTGTTTGTTTGTTTGTTTTTGGTAGATCCTAGGCTTGTAGCAGTTCTCCAGTCTTTTCATGTCATTATCCCTGTTTGCGTACCTATGGCCAACCCCTCTTTTTTTATAAGGACACTAGCTATACTGTGTCCAGTTATGGCCTATCTAAACAAATTATAAATGCAGCAACCTTATTTCCAAATAAGATCACATTCTGAAATACTAGGGGTTAGGACTTCAACAATGTGAATTTTGGAAAATATAATTCAAGACCTAACAATACCCAACAGAAGTGAAAACATATGTTCACCAAAAGTCACATATAAACCCATTCATAGCAGTTTTATCCATAATAGTCCAAAGTGAAAATAAACCAAATATCTAGGGATGCCTTGGTGGCTCAGCGGTTGAGCACCTGTCCCTGGCTCAGGGCATGATCCGCGGTCTCAGGGTCGAGTCCCACATCGACCCCAGGCTTCCTGCCTGGAGCCTGCTTCTCCCTCTGCCTACGTCTCTGCCTTTCTCTCTCTGTGTCTTTCATGGGTAGGAAATATCAGAAAGGGAGACAGAACGTGGAAGACTCCTAACTCTGGGAAATGAACTAGGGGTGGTGGAAGGGGAGGAGGGCGGGGGGTGGGGGTGACTGGTTGGCGGGCACTGAGAGGGGCACTTGATGGGATGAGCACTGGGTGTTATTCTGTATGTTGGCAAATTGAACACCAATAAAAAATAAATTTATTATTAAAAAAAGAAATAATTAGAATTAAGCCTATAAAAAATATAAATAAATAAATAAATAAATAAATAAATAAATAAATTCTTAAAAAAATAAACCAAATGTCTAATAATAGACCAATAATAATAATAGACCAATAAAATGTCATACATTTATACAATGGAATATCAAATGATGATTTAAAAAGCAAAACAAAATGATTATTATTACTTAACAACAGGGTAGACTCTCAGAGACATTATATGTAGCCCCCTTATCCATGGAGTAATTTTCCTAAGACAAAGACTTCCTATGGATGCCTGCAACTGCTGATAGTACCAAATCCTGTATATACCATATCTTTTCCTATATGCATACCTATTTTAAAGTTTAATTTATAGATTAGAAACTGTAATAAAAGTTACATGAATGTGGTCTCTCTCTGTGTGTGTCATAATATTTTATTGTCTTATAGTCACCCTTCTTCTTGTGATTATGTAAGATTATGTAAATGCCTGTGTAATGAGATGAAGTGAGGTGAATTACACAGACATTGTAATGTAGGGTGAAGCCACTATTGACCTTCTGACAACACATTAGAGAAGATCCTCTGCTTCTAGACCATGGTTGACCTCAGGTAACTAAAGTCATGGAAAGCAAAACCATGGATAAGTGGGGACTACTGTATAAAGAAAAATAAGCCAGACCCAAGAGGTGATACACATTGATTATTTTTATATAAAGTATGTATGAACTATAAACTTTTATATCAACAAGCATAGAGTGATAAAAGCTGGGAAGTAATAACCCATACCATGGAGGTAGTATGGCAGTGAGTAGGCATGAGGGAACTTTCTGGGAAGAGGAAGCATTCTGCCTTCATCTAGGAACCGATTAATCCCTCCAGAGCACATACAAAATTAATCAAGATGTGATTGAAATGTATTTTACTCCATATATCATATCTAGGAAATACTTTAAGAAAAAATAGCAAAAACTATACAGAAGGACAGGTATGCTTTTATTCAGTCTGCTATATTGATACAATTTTGCTAAATCATTGATTAAAAATAGTTTATTTGGAGAATGCCTAATAAAATCTATCTAGCAGGGGCCTCCAGGTCTAGACAACATAAACCTGGGAACACATACTCTTATGTGCCAATGTTGCTGGCTCTGAACCTCAAGAATCTAGTGATTGGATAATTGCGTCATTTCATGAGTGTCAACTTTTACTTCATGCTTCTGAATAGTATAAGTAAGAATAGGAGAGAGGGTGAAGAGGGAGAAGGTAAGGGGGAAGAAGAGGGAGGAAGGGGAAATTAAAAAGAAAGATATAGATGTAATTATTTTTCCAACATACTCTAGAAGACACATTGATGATAACATAAGAAATAGCCCACTGCCTGGAGAGGGAGGCAAGAAAGCAGAGAACTGGGTCACAGTAGTTGGTTTTTCAGGAAAGCAGTTTCAGGGCTTTTGCCTGAAACAAAACTACCTGCAGTATTTACAGAAGAGTGAAATAGTTAACCTTAATATTGATGATGCTTAAATCCCCAATCTTCTGTGTTTCTTGTTTGAGAAATGAATGTGGTTATATATCTTTAAAGAGTACTTTTGTGCCACACATAGAGACATTTTTCATAAGCAATTAAATGTAAAACAAAACACACAACCAGTGAAACCCATGGCTTGAGATGTGTATATGCTTTTCTACATGAATGATGCACAACTGCTCTCTGAAATGTGGAGGCAAATTAAAAAAAAAAAGGGCAGGGGTTACTTAATCTTTTTTTATTTTTTTTTATTTGCCTTTCCTCACTTCCAGACCCATTCTTCAACCCATGCTGCCTATCTACATCTCTGGAGGCTGATAATACAGAGACTTATATTATTATTATTATTATTATTATTATTATTATTAGCCTCTATAAAAGCATTTTCCTGATCTCTCCACTTGTTCAATGTCTTCCTTAATTTGAAGGTAGGCTTAATTTGAAGGTAGACATCTAACTCAATGTCTTCCTTAATTTGAAGGTAGGCTCCACATAACAAGGATTATGCTTATTTCATTTTGTACTATGTGTCCAAGACCTAGAACAGCAATGCATAGGATGCAGTAAAAACTCAACAATTTTTGAATAAATAAAAGAATGGGTAAATAAATGAGGGTGTAAGTGAATAAGGCAGGAAAATAAAGTTGGGGGTCAATTCTACTAGTGGCACAGGAAATAAATCTACTTCTTTATACTCGAATTATAGTTACATGAAAAGCTAATTAAAAAAGCAAGACACATAATAAATGCAAAAAGCAGTGAGGAAAATAGAAAATTACCATTAGAACAGCACAGTAATAATTTTTCCAGGCAATTGATGAATGCTAAAATTAGTGGGTGCTACATTAAGGAGAAACAAGAGTTAGCATAGCCTCAAAGGATCTCCTGCAAAATATTTAATTATTGTGCTGGCTTTCACATACATTTATAAATTCTTTGATACTACTCCCACAAGGTAAAATTCATTTCACTTCCTGTTGAGTATGGGCCAAAAGTAGTTTGTTGGTGCTAATGGGTAGAACAGGGTCTCTCAGCCTTCACTCTTCTCTGTTGCAGGGGCTACTCTGTACAAGATATTCAGAAGCATCTCTCACTTTTACCCACTAGATGCCAGTAGTACAGTCTTCTCCTCCATCTGTAACAACCAAATATGGTCTCCATATGTTACTGAGTATTTCTTGGGGCACGGAACCACTCCTGGTTGAAAACCATTGAAGTAGAGTATGGAAAGGGGAAAATCTGGCAAAAACCACTTGAACCCAGCAATCAACATTAATATCACTAGTGACAAATTGTGTTGACATCAGATATTCTCTGATATGATGAGAAAGGCAAACAGTCAAATATTACAAAGTATCAGAACAACCTAAATTGAGATAGCTTCTGCAAATGTATCTGACAAATACTCTTCAAAAGTGGCGAGGCCATGAAAAACAAGAAAGAATGAGGGCTAAAAATCACAGGTTGGAGGAAACTTAGGAGACATAATGATTAAATGTAACATGGTGCCTTAGATTGGTTTGCATAGCAGAAAAATATATATTAGTGTAAAAACCGATAAAATCTAAATAAGTCTGTAGTTCAGCTTATAGTGTTATACTGATATCAATTTATTAGTTTTGATGAACGTACCACAGTTACATAAGATGCTAATGTAAAGGAAGAAAGGGAATACAGGAACTGTATAAATTACCTTCACAAATCCAAAATTATTATAAAATAAGGTTAACAATGAAAAAAAGTAAGGTAGCGAGCACTAATTTCAAGTGAGTGATAAAGAAAGAACACTATTAGATCTTTCTTTCTCTCAATATGCTCTTTACCACAATATCTTTTCCCCAGCCCTATATTTCTGGCACCCTTTGCCAGTCCAAAATCATGATTCAGCTTATACTTTGAGGGGCTTCTGGGTTGTATATTTTATTCCAGTTCCATGACAACCTCACTCAGTAGGTAAACAAGATGATAAAATTTTCAGGCCTCAGGCTGAGACAAATAGCTTGGGCAAAGTTCCCTCTAACTCAAGTACAATTGATGGAAATCCCTTGGAAGCAAATTACTTACATTTATCCCAACTTCCACTGTCTTTCCAGATGCCTAGCTGATGTTGCAGGCACTCTTGAGAATGGGGTCTCATTTGGTAGAAAGGCTTACATTGCTCTGAATTTTTTCCTTAGTGATACCATTTTTGGACAGGCTGAACAATGACATCTTCTAAATTGTGAAAGGCACTAAGCTCGTCTAGCTGAAGAGCTATCTGTCCCATAATGGGAAGTTCAGGAAGTCTCACCAAGGCCAGGTAAGGGCTGGGGAAAAGCAATATAGCTTTAGTAAGGGCAATGGATTCAAGTACATCTTGATGGAAAAAATGCTAGTAATGATTCCAAATCCTCCACTTGGTTTCCCAAGAATTGTGCCCATAGGGGTGCCTTGACTGGTCTTCCCTAGTGCTCTGGATTGGACCATACCTACAGCCTATGGAACCTTAAATTCAACATCAAGTCTCTGATAGAGGAAGATTTGAATAATGTGTTCATAAATTGTCTGTGCTCCCTAGTACACAGTCCCCTGTCAGCAAGAGAAGAAAAGCATAGATATTTTTGTTCCACAGTTTATTATATCTCCTTGGAGATAACAATGCTTACCTGAGGTTAGGTAACCCCTGCCCTTTCTTGTAGGAGCCATGTGGAGGAAGGATAGGTGTATAACCAGCATTTTGTGCCTGGAAATCTTCAACAAAAAGGGCTCATGAAGTCATTAGTCCAATGGATGGGTGATTTATTGGTGTAAGAGATCTGTGATTTAAGTCCATTGAATCTGGGCTTGTGAATGTTTAAATTATGGATTTTTCTAGCTATAAAGTAATACTGACATTTTTTCAGAAAAGGAAAAGATAAAATTAAAATTAACTACAATCTCAAAAGTCTGAGCATGAAACAGACTTTCACCAGAAGCCACTGAGGAAAAAGGCTTTCACAATTATTTCATCAATATTTCACAAATATTAAGAATTTGGGTACTGTCAAAGGCATCACATAAATTGTTTAGCAACAACGTGGGGGAAATAGTGAAAATTTATGTGACGAACAAAGAATTAATATTCATAGTGTGTAGGGAGTCCCTATATATCAATGAAAAAAATTAATAGAAGATTTGGTAGTAAAAAAAAAAAAAAAAAAAAGATGTCGGGCTCCCGGCATGGAGCCTGCTTCTCCCTCCTTCTGTGTGTCTGCCTTTCTCTCTCTCTCTCTCTCTCTCTCTCTGTCTATCATAAATAAATAAATATTTAAAAAAGGGGAGGGATCCCTGGGTGGCTCAGCGGTTTAGCCTTTGGCCCAGGGCGCAATCCTGGAGTCCCAGATCCAGTCCCACGTCGGACTCCTGGCATCGAGCCTGCTACTCCCTCCTCTGTGTCTCTGCCTCTCTCTCTCTCTTTCTCTATGTCTATCATAAATAAATAAATAAATCTTTAAAAAAAAAGATTTGGTAATAGCTGTGAATGAGCAATTTACATATTAAAAATGCAAATGTTCAATAAACATTTTAAAATATACAACTTCATAAATAATCAAATAAAATTTAGGTAATATGAATATTTAAATAAAAATTTCAACTGCAATGGAAATTTTTTTCTTGACCCAAAAGACAAAAACTAAAATGAATACTGATATCAACTTAATATTGGCAGGAAAAAAAAATATTGGCAGGAAAATTGGAGCTATTACCTACTTTTGGAAGAAACACAGACCTGCTTAAATTTAAAGATATATACTCTGTACAAAAGTAAATTTGTGCAAATATCTTGAAGATGATTTGCCAAATTGATCAAAACTTAAAGTGTGCATGTCTTTTAAACTCAGCATTTTTACCTACACCAAGGACCCTTACAGATATATTTACACAAATATATACAAATGATAATAAAACCAACACCAAAGAAAGCCATGAGACTTAAATAAATATATATAATAGCTGATATTTTATAAACATACTTTGCAAATTACTATTTTTGTTTTTACAAAGATGTTAATTTTAGTGAGTATTATACTATTCAACAAAAATAAAATCTATTTTTCATAAGAGAATGGTTAAATCATACTATATCCATATTGACACCTGGTTGCTGATTTATATATAGGTATTTGTTGAACAAATGAGCATTTCTGGTTGTCTTTGGAGATTTGGCTTCATAGTGCGGTTTCATGCAAATGTTGGATGATTCTTGAATATCTGTTGGTCGTTGCATTAGAGCATCTTTGTTTACTTGCCAGTTCCCTCTGTCACATGTTATCTTAGGACATTGCTTGGGAGGCACATACAGTCTGCACATGGGCAGCCAGAAGTCCCATAATACCTCAGTGTTCTGTGGGGCAATTGTGGTGGTGCACCAATCCTCTACAGAAGATGCCAGTTACCAAGCTAGCCACTCTTAGGGTCGTGTGTCCTCCTCCTTCTCTTCCTTATATGGTATTGACTCTAAGACAAATCTCGATCATTTATGTGGCAGTTACTCAGTGTTCACATGTTCCTATGCATGCCATATATAGGATCCTATTTGTTTCCTACTTTTCATGTCTTGTTTGCCACAGCGAACAAGTTTGCCACTGATTCCAACTCCTGGGGAAAAAAAGGAAGGTAGGCTTTTTCTTAGGAATGGTTGAATAGCATCTGTGGAATGTAGGTCTGGCCTTTGGGCAGTTTCACATCTATTTATTATCCTATCCCTGGCGATATCTATTCATTATTAAAGTTTGGTCTAGGAAATATTAAGGTCCCCTGAATCCTTTCAATAGATCCATGAATTCAAAGTGATTTTTATGATAATTCCAAAGAGGTATTTTTAAATATGTATATATTTTTTACCGCCATTCTTTCACAACTGTACAGTACAGTCTTCTAGAGGCTATATGTCATGTGACATCACCATATATTGCATGCAGAACAAGTAAAATTCAGCTGTCTTCTAGTAAGCCATGCATTGAAGAGATCTGCAAAACAGTGAATCAGTACCAATTTTCTCACTACATTCTTTTGAAGAGATTTTAGTTAATTTTTATAAAACTTAGAATTTCTTTTACTATCAAATTGGTTTATTATTTTGAATAAATAATATGCTAATACATGTCAGGCATAATTTCTAATACAGAAAATATGGATAAACAAGATCTTCAGTGTGCTCAAGAATTTTGAAAGAGTGAAGGGAACCTGAGACTAAAGGTTTTAGAATTGCTTCTCTTGAGAATGGTTTTAATTCTTCCTTGAAAATGAGCTGGCAGTATTTGTTCCTAAGTGCAGAGAAGTTACCATTTACCCAGTCCAAGTACTGCATCCCACAACTTGGTTCTACCCTGTTAGCTTATGTCTGCCCACCATGTCCCACTGTCTGCGTGTCCTTGATTGACACAGTCTGCCTACCGCCTTACAGGCATGCTACACTAGCACATTGCTCTTCTCTGATTTACACTCCCTCTCCTTCCTGAGAATCTTTTTTCCCAGTGAAGCCTCTGTGGTTTTACTGCTTTGCTATTTATCTCTGCTTGGAGTGCAGAAAGGTCAATATAAAGCAGCCAACTACATAATTGATTTTAGGAATACTGTAAAGTCTCATGTCTACACACATTCCTTATATGTTATTATATCTTTTGATGATGCTTTTTAATTATTTTTCATAAAGAGTATTACATTATTTATAGTATATAAATAACCATGTATTTTAATTTAGAAATTATGGGATAATAAAATAATAATTTTGAAACAATACACACTTCTATAATTATAGATAATTTGTATAAAATCTTAGTCATTACTTTAAAAATACATTTAGTGGTTTTATTTCTTTTAAGATTTTATTTATATATTGATGATAGACATAGGGAGGGAGAGAGAGAGAGAGAGGCAGACACACAGGCAGAGGGAGAAGCAGGCTCTACGCAGGGAGCCCTACGCAGCACTCGATCCCGGGACTCCAGGATCACACACTGGGCCAAAGGCAGCCACTAAACCACTGAGCCATCCAGGAATCCCCCATTTAGTGGTTTTAATTTTATAAAACAAGTAACACATTTTCACAGTATGAAAAACATTTTTAGAAACATTTTTGTTTCATAATATATAATTTCAGAAGTTACATATTGGCTCTTAGTATGGACATTTTTATTGCTTCTATTGTTTTCCTATTATGAATCATGCTGTACTAAAAATCCTTGTATCTTAATCTTTTTTCAAAATAATTTCAAAAAATTATTATTTTCCAAGTATACATGCCTAGAAATTGAAATATTAGATGATAAAGCACAAAAAATGTTAAAGTTCAATTTATAAATGTGTAAATTCCCTGGGTAACATTGACATTTTCACAATATTATTCTTCTAATCCATGAGGGTGGAATATTTTTCCATCTTTGGTGTCTTCCTCAATTTCTTTCAGAAGTGTTCTGTAGGTTTTAGGATATAGGTCCTTTACCTCTTTGGTTAGGTATATTCCTAGGTATCTTATGCTTTTGGGTGCAATTGTAAATGGGATTGACCCTTTAATTTCTCTTTCTTCAGTCTCATTGTGTATAGAAATGCCACTGATTTCAGGGCATTGATTTTTTTTATTTTTATTTTTTTATTTTTATTTTTTTTTAATTTTTATTTATTTATGATAGTCACAGAGAGAGAGAGAGAGAGAGAGAGAGAGAGGCAGAGACACAGGCAGAGGGAGAAGCAGGCTCCATGCACCGGGAGCCCGACGTGAGACTCGATCCGGGGTCTCCAGGATCGCGCCCTGGGCCAAAGGCAGGCGCCAAACCGCTGCGCCACCCAGGGATCCCTGATTTTTTTTATAATAAATTTATTTTTTATTGGTGTTCAATTTGCCAACATACAGAATAACACTCAGTGCTCATCCTCGCAAGTGCCCCCATCAGTGCCCCTCACCCATTCATCCCCCCCTTCCCTCCTCCCCTTCCACCACACCTAATTCGTTTCCCAGAGTTAGGAGTCTTCATGTTCTGTCTCCCTTTCTGATATTTCCTACCCATTTCTTCTCCCTTCCCTTCTATTCCCTTTCACTATTATTTATATTCCCCAAATGAATGAGAACATATAATGTTTGTACTTCTCCAATTGACTCATTTCACTCAGCATAATACCCTCCAGTTCCATCCACATTGAAGCAAATGGTGGGTATTTGTCATTTCTAATGGATGAGTAATATTCCATTGTATACATAAACCACATCTTCTTTATCCATTCATCTTTCGATGGACACCGAGGCTCCTTCCACAGTTTGGCTATTGTGGACATTGCTGCTATAAACATCACTTTTTCTATCCTGCCACACTGCCAAATTGCTGTATGAGGCCTAGCAATCTTGGGGTGGAGTCTTGGGTTTTCTATGTAGAGTATCA
The DNA here is from genome assembly GCF_003254725.2 of Canis lupus dingo. Lineage (NCBI taxonomy): Eukaryota > Metazoa > Chordata > Mammalia > Carnivora > Canidae > Canis > Canis lupus. The sequence goes on along the minus strand of NC_064261.1, from coordinate 22,103,779 downwards.
TGTCATCAGCGAAGAGGGAGAGTTTGAATTCTTCTTTGCCAATTTGAATGCCTTTTATTTCTTTTTGTTGCCTGATTGCTGAGGCTAGGACTTCCAGTACTATGTTGAATAGCAGTGGTGAGAGTGGACATCCCTGTCGTGTTCCTGACCTTAGGGGAAAGGCTCCCAGTGTTTCCCCATTGAGAATGATAGTTGGTGTGGGCTTTTTGTAGATGGCTTTTAAGATGCTGAGGAATGTTCCCTCCATCCCTACACTGTGAAGAGTTTTGATCAGGAATAGATGCTGTGTTTTGTCAAATCATTTCTCTGCAACTATTGAGAGGATCATATGGGTCTTGTTTTTTCTCTTGCTGATATGATCTATCACATTGATTGCTTTACAAGTGTTGAACCAGCCTTGCATCCCAAGGATAAATCCCACGTGGTCATGGTGAATAATCTTCTTAATGTACTGTAGGATCGTATTGGCTAGTATCTTAATGAGATTTTTTGCATCTGTGTTCATCAGGGATATTGGTCTATAATTCTCCTTTTTGGTGGGGTCTTTGATTTTTGGAGTTAAGGTGATGCTGGCCTCATAGAATGAGTTTGGAAGTACTCCATCTCTTTCTATCTTTCCAAACAGCTTTAGTAGAATAGGTATGGTTTCTTCTTTAAAAGTTTGATAGAATTCCCCTGGGAAGCCATCCTGCCCTGGACTTTTGTGTCTTGCGAGGTTTTTGATGACTGCTTCAAATTCCTCCCTGATTATTGGGCTGTTCCGGTTTTCTATTTTTTCCAGTTCCAGTTTTGGTAGTTTGTGGTTTTCCAGAACTGCGTCCATTTCTTCTAGTTTGCCTAATTTATTGGCATATAGTTGCTCACAAGAAGTTTTTAAAATCGTTTGTATTTCCTTGCTATTGGTGGTGATCTCCCCTTTTTCATTCATGATTTTATTAATTTGAGTCTTTTCTCTTTTGTTTTTAATAAGGCTGGCTAATGGTTTATCTGTTTTATTAATTCTTTCAAAGAATCAGCTCCTGGTTTTGTTGATCTGCTCCACAGTTCTTCTGATCTCTAATTCATTGAGTTTATACATTTAATGCAATCCCTATCAAAATACAATGGACTTTCTTCAGACAGTTGGAACAAATCATCTTAAGATTTCTGTGGAATCAGGAAAAGACCCCGAATACCCAGGGGAATACTGAAAAAGAAAACCAGAGCTGGGGGCATCACAATGCCAGGTTTCATGTTGTACTACAAAGCTGTGGTAATTAAGACAGTGTGGTACTGGCATAAAAACACACATAGATCAATGGAACAGAATAGACAATCCAGAAGTGGACCCTCAACTCTATGGCCAACTAATATTTGACAAAGCAGGAAAGACTATCCACTGGAAAAAAAGACAGTCTCTTCAGTAAATGGTCCTGGAAAATTGGACAGCCACATGCAGAAGAATGAAACTAGACTATTCTCTTACACTGTATACAAAGATAAACTCAAAATGGATGAAAGATCTAAATGTGAGACAAGATTCCATCAAAATCCTAGAGGAGAACACAGCCAATATCCTTGTTGAGCTTGGCCACAGTAACTTCTTGCAAGATACATCTATGAAGGCAAGGGAAACAAAAGCAAAAATGAACTATTGGGACTTAATCAAGATAAAAAGCTTTTGCACAGCAAAGGATACCCTCCATAAAACCAAAAGACATCCTACAGAATGGGAGAAGATATTTGCAAATGACGTATCAGATAAAGGGCTAGTATCCAAGATCTATATAGAACTGATTAAACTCAACAGCAAAGAAACAAACAATCCACTCATGAATTGGGCAAAAGACTTGAACAGAGATTTTACAGAGGAAGACATAGACATGGCCAACACGCACATTAGGAAATACTCCACATCACTTACCATCAGGGAAATACAAATCAAAACCACAATGAGATACCACCTCACACCGGTGAGAATGGGGAAAATTAACAAGGCAGGAAACCACAAATGTTGGAGAGGATGTGGAGAAAGGGGAACCCTCCTGCACTGTTGGTGGGAATGTGAACTGGTGCAGCCACTCTGGAAAACTGTGTGGAGGTTCCTCAAAGAGTTAAAAATAGATCTGCCCTATGACCCAGCAATTGCACTGTTGGGGATTTACCCCAAAGATTCAGATGCAGTGAAGCGCCGGGACACCTGTGCCCCGATGTTTCTAGCAGCAATGTCCACAATAGTCAAACTGGAAGGAGCCTCAGTGTCCATCGAGAGATGAATGGATAAAGAAGATGTGGTAAATGTATACAATGGAATATTACTCAGCCATTAGAAACAACAAATAATGACCATTTGCTTCAACATGGATGGAACTGGAGGGTATTATGCTGAGTGAAATAAGTCAATCGGAGAAAGACAAACATTATATGGTCTCATTCATTTGGGGAATATAAAAAAATAGTTAAAGGGAATAAAGGGGAAAGGAGAAAAAATGAGTGGGAAATATCAGAGAGGGAGACAGAACATGAGACAGACCTGAAGATAGACATCTCCTTTGCTGGCCGAAGTGCAAACCTCTGCCTTCCAGTTAATAAAATGTCAGTTACTTTTAGTTTCTCACCACTTAATGTTGAGTGCAACATGTTAATTTATACAGTCCAACTGACTGTCTAATTTTTCTTAATACAAATGTTCAGTCTCCCAGCTCCTGAGTTTATAAGGCAGGGAACTTCTTCATCTTCATGGTGATATGAGGAAGGGGAGGGAATAAATGGTTTCTAGGTGATATGCCTTCATCTCCTGTTTCACTCTAATAAAGCCAGTTACCGCTGGGTGAACTTGTGGACCATATCCCTGCCAAGACAGTGCTTCTAGAGGGTATCCCTGGCTGTTTTGGCTCCATCTGGGAGTTCTCCGGCTATAGACTTCAACTTCTCACCAGCCCCTTCTTCCAGTTTGCTGCCTCAGTGAACTACTCTCTAGCTTCTGCTGCAGGGTCAATTCCTCAGCTTTACAGAATCCCAAAGCAAGACAAGGTTGTATCTCAAAAACAGATCTACAGCAAATTCAGAGGACACATGGTAAGGCCATGGTGCACTCCCTTTCTGTAGCTGTACCCCAGGTTTGCAAAGGGCAGCTAAAAGCATTTCAGAGCTTAAAGATTCATCCAAAATACTCTTCTCATGTTCTAACACACCTCATTCTCTCTAGGAACTAATTAGATTTTCAAGTATCAGGAGAGGGGGTATGCAGCTGACTACAACCTATGTGAATATTAGCAAAATGCTGTTTCTAATTCTCATTTATTAATATAGAATGAACCATGTAAAGCCTTTTTGACTTCCTCTGGTAGAGGCTGAAAGATCACAAATAAGGTTCTGTCCTGGATCTGGCTCCTTAGTTAGGAAGACTCAATAAAGGCTTAAGAATGAATAGAATATCTTCTACCAGATGTTCTTCGTTAGGGCCACCCCATGAGTTTTAGTGCTCCCCACCATATGAGATAGAGGAAAGATGGGATGAGATTAAGTTCCACACTGAGATGCAAACATCCAGAGATTGGTAATATTGGGTACAGGTCCACTGATGGAGGTATGAATAAGTTACTGGAGCAGGATTTGCTCCAAACCCACTTCCACCAAAGAAATGATATTTGTATATTGAAGCTGAATCTTCTTAAGTTCTTCTTTTAAAAAAAAAGTGTTACTTCATTGAAAGTTTTGGAAATATAATGTGCTAGATGGTCATCATTTCTTCCATTTTCAGACTCCATTATTGTGATAATCTATCCTGTTATCCTTGTAACCCCTTCCTTCTAATTCCAGTTTTCTCAATCCAGAAGAATATATTTAAACAGATTCTTGGTGATCTACCTACCTCCCATCATTATACAAGGTTTTACTTGGATATCCTGAGGCTAAAGTTAGGCATAGGGATTGAATAATCTTTCTAGATCTCAGAGAAAGAGGGACCAAGACAAGTTCCTGATTCTTAATTGACATTTGTCATCCTACCAAGCTGCCATTCTGACAATGTCTACCATGCTTCCATTCTGTGTCCCCTTTTTTAACAGCTTCTCCAGTAACTAGGGCATTCTTATATTATCATTTCCAGAATATTAATGTGCTTTCCATCAAAAGCTTTATGATAATTAAATTGAAGAAAGGGAAGAATGAATAAAGTTTGTCATTTAAAATAACGATCCAATGAATTGATTGTATCATGTAGACCAATTACAGCACTGCCAAAGATCAAAGTCACCTGAAATTACTGTTTCTACCTATTGGCAGTAATTTTTGCTTAAAGTAAACTTGATGTTAAAAACCAATATATTGGAATAATAGTTCAATAAAGATAAGTTATTATTGTGAAAAATAATTTAATGCAACAGTCACATGGAGTGTTATGGACAATAACACATGGAGATAAAACACTGTCTAATTTTGTAAGATGGAACAGTCCTCAAATCCTCAAAACCTCATGGCAGAAAGGCATCCAAATAGTAGTACAAAAACTCAGGGAAAACTGCCCCCCAGAGAGGCACCTTCTAGGCCAATAAAAATTAGGAAAGACAATCATTTAAAGCATGTGAAAATTGATCAAAGGGCTTACACCCAACTGAGAAACATCTATTCAAAAAAAACCCATGGCAACTAGGTCATAAAAATGGATGGTTGTGGCATTAGTGGTAAAGACTACATGCACCTCCTTCTCCAGCTCTTCCATGGCAATGAGTTGTGACAGTGGGCTTTGCAGACAAGTAGCAATTCTTTTCTGCCTCCCAGATTTCTAGATTCCAGTGAGCATCAAGAGATCATATTTTCCACAGCTCCATGCTGCAAAAGACCTACACTGAGTATATGGTAGCAGTTAGGTGGTAATGATCATTTATACACCCCCAAATCCCACTAAGTAGGGAGGATCTGGACAGGGCAATTTGTGAAGAATTCAGTCACTTTTCCATATAGCTTTATATTATGGAAAGACTTCTTTAGCTGAGTTGACAGAAAAATGGCAAATATCTTTGTCTCAGCTTCTTCAAATGAAAAAGCTATTCTGGATAGATTAGAAAGCTGAAGAACCACCAAATCTTATCCTCCAGGGTTCTGAATTGCAGAACATCCATAACGGGTAGTACTCAGTGCTGACACCTGTTTCCACCTCCCCTTGGCACACATACACTATAAATCTTTATTCATAAGGAGAATACAGGTGGGGCAGTCAGTGGAGGGCAACTCCCTCTACCAGTGCCTGCCCTATACAAGTTACACCTGAGGTTCTACTCAGAAAAATGTCAAGACTGTCAACAGCCCACTTCTATTAAGAGGCCTGACTTAATTGGATCAACTATGGAGCACACTGTATCCCAGGGTATTACTGAAGCCAGCTAGCAATTAGTGGAGCCTAAGAGCTACAGGCAATACCAATAGAGGTTTATCTGAGAGATCAGGGAAAGAGAGTCAGACAACCCCCAAATTACTCATGCCTGCTGGAAAAGGCTGTGCATATTCAAAGATCTTTCATCTAAGGAGTGGCTGAGAGGAAACTTTTGAGAAAAAACTCTCTAGGAGAATTTGTAGAAAACTCATAAACTCCTTCAACAATAGAATAAATCTTGAACTCAGTTGAAGATCTAACATTAAAGGGGGAAAAAAAAACCTTGCTAATTCAAGGGGTTTAAACAGAATCTCTGACAGATCAATGTCTGGCAACTAAACTGTATTAACCAAGTGACAGACCCTAGGACTCTAGGCTTAAAATTCAAAAAGGAGCAAAACTTTGAGCAGAACATCAGAATCAGTACACTTGAGAGAAAAATAGGCTTCACAGAACTACTATACCCAAATTATTACCATATAAGGAAGCACAATATATTAATAAGCTGGGGGGAAGAGATCAGTATCTAGACTTGCTATAGTATATGTCTTAAAAGTTTTGTTTTCTACAAAAACTTACAATACATTCAAAAGAAGAAGAAAATGTGGCCCCTACACAGGAAGAAAAAAAAAACTTGCTAGAGGATTTAAAAGTAGTGTAATTATACTCAGAGAATTAAAGAAAATAATGTATAATTAATTAAAGGAAATTATGACAGTGTCTTATCAAGTAAAGGATATCAATAGAGACAAATTATTAAAGAAAAAATAGAAATTCTGCAGTTGAGAAATATAATAACAAATAAGAATTTCACTAGAGAGTTTCAAAATTAGACTTAAGCTGGCAGAAAGAACTAAAATAAATGAACAGATACTCAGCAAAAAAATTGACATTAAGCATAACAATATACAAATAATGGACTACTAGCATACAAAAGAGAATTAAAAATGTTCAAAGAAATAATTTCTGAGAGCATGACAAATTCAATTAATGCATTCAAAAATTCAACACAAAGAAATCTATATAAGACACAGGAAAGAAAAAAAAAGACACAGAAAAGTCAGACATCTTGAAAGAAGCGAAAAAAAAAAGACTTATTATGAACAAAAAAATCCCAGTAAGATTAACAGTTAATTTCAAATCAGAAACAATGGAGGTCAGAAATAAGTATAATGATATATTCAAAGTGCAAAAAGCAAAATAAAGCAAAACACAGGCAACTTTCAACCAAAATTTTTATGCCCATGAAAACTACATTTTAAAATGATGTCAGGGGGCACCTGGGTGGTTCAGTGGTTGAGCACCTGCCTTTGGCTTGGATCGTGATCCCAGGGTCCTGGAATCAAGTCCATATCAGGCTCCCTCCAGGGAGCCTGCTTCTCCCTCTGCTTGTGTCTCTGCCTCTCTCTGTGTGTCTCTATGTATAAATGAATAAATAAAATCTTAAAAAATAAAAATCAATAAAATAAAATGATGTCAAAATAAAGACATTCCCAGATTCTATAACCTGAAAGTTTGTATTCTCTCAAAATTCATATGCTGAAGCCCCGCCCTCCTTTGAATGTATTTACAATACCATTTATGGAGATAATTAAGGTTAAATGAAGCCATAAGGGTTGGGCCCTAATTCTACAAGATTAGTGTCTTTATAAGACGCGACACCAGAGACATCTTTCTCTGCCATGTGAGAACATGAGGGACAATGTGACCATCTGCAAGCCAGAAAATTCTCACCAGAATCCAACACTGCTGGAATTTGATCCAGGACTTGTAGGCTACAGACAGGTAAGAAAATAAATTGCTATTGCTTTAGCCACCCAGTCTGTGGTATTTTGTTATGGCAGAGCAAGCTGGCTACTACCTTAGGTAAACAAATTCCAAGAGTATTTGTTGCTAGCATACCTGCCTTACAGGAAATAAAGAGAAAATTCTTCAGGCTGAAAGCAAGTGATACAAGGGAGTGATTTGAATCTACAGAAAACAAAAAAAAAAGAATGTCATTTAATATTATTATGAAGAAATACTTAAAATTCATTATAGTTGGGATCCCTGGGTGGCGCAGTGGTTTAACACCTGCCTTTGGACCAGGGCACAATCCTGGAAACCCGGGATCGAATCCAAAATCAGGCTCCAGGTGCATAGAGCCTGCTTCTCCCTCTGCATGTGTCTCTGCCTCTCTCTCTCTCTCTCTGTGACTATCATAAATAAAAATTTAAAAAATTCATTATAGTTTCATATTTCTCCTGTTTCTTAATATCTTTAAAAAAACTTTATAAAGCAATACGTATATTATTGTAGTATGTATCTACATCATATAGAAATACAATATATTAGATGATAACAACACAAAAGGGACCAAACATGTATTGGAGGAAGAAAAAGACAGGAGAAGGTAACACAAATCCTAGATAAGAAAAGAAAAGAAGAGGCGGGGCAAGATGGCAGAAGAGTAGGGTCCCCAAGTCACCTGTCCCCACCAACTTACCTAGATAACCTTCAAATGATCCTAAAAATCTACGAATTCGGCCTGAGATTTAAAGAGAGAACAGCTGAAACGCTACAGTGAGAAGAGTTCGCGCTTCTATCGAGGTAGGAAGACGGGGAAAAAGAAATAAAGAAACAAAGGCCTCCAAGGGGGAGGGGCCCCGCGAGGAGCCGGGCTGAGGCCGGGGCGAGTGTCCCCAGGACAGGAGAGCCCCGTCCCGGAGGAGCAGGAGCTGCACCAACCTTCCCGGGTGGAAAGGGGCTCCAGGGAGGTGGAGCAGGACCCAGGAGGGCGGGGATGCCCTCGGGCTCCCGGGGACACTAAGAGGCACCTGCGCCCCGGGAGAGTGCGCCGAGCTCCCTAAGGGCTGCAGCGCGCACGGCGGGACCCGGAGCAGCTCGGGGGGCTCGGGGGCGGCTCCGCGGAGGGGGCTGCGGGGCGGGAGCAGCTCGGGGGGCTCGGGGGCGGCTCCGTGCAGGGGGCTGCAGGGCGGGAGCGAATCCAACAGCGCAGGCCCCGGAGCACAGGGCGCCGGGACACAGCCCAGGATCCGGCCTCACCCCGGGACAGGCAGAGGCCGGGAGCGCCCAGGACAGCAAGGACGCTCCTGCCCCGAGCTGAGCAGATCAGCGGCCCCGCCCCGGAGCCTCCAGGCCCTGCAGACCTAGAGCTCTGGAGCTACTGCGGGGGCTGACTCCAGGGCTCCAGAGCTGGCCCCGCCACTGGGGTTGTTCCTCCTGGAGCCTCACGGGGTGAACAACCCCCACTGAGCCCTGCACCAAGCAGGGGCAGAGCAGCTCCCCCAAGGGCTCAAACCTGAAAATCAGCACAACAGGCCCCTCCCCCAGAAGACCAGCTAGACCGACAAGTTCCAGGGGAAGTCAAGGGACTTAAAGTATACAGAATCAGAAGATACCGCCCATGGTTTGTTTTGTTTTGGTTTGGTTTGGTTTTTTGTTTCTTTGTTTTTGCATTTTGATTTCTGTTTGCTTCCCCCACCCTTTTCTTTTTCCTTTCTTTCTTTGCCTTTCTCTTTTTCTTTTTTTTCCTTTTTTTTTTCTTTTTCTCTTTTCTTTCCTTCTTTCTCTCCTCTCTTTTTCTCCTTTTCCCAATACAACTTGTTTTTAGCCACTCTGCACTGAGCAAAATGACTAGAAGAAAAAACGCACCTCAAAAGAAAGAATCAGAAACACTCCTCTCTCCAGAATTACAAAATTTGGATTACAATTCAATGTCAGAAAGCCAATTCAGAAGCACTATTACACAGCTACTGGTGGCTCTAGAAAAAAGCATAAACGACTCAAAAGACTTCATGACTACAAAATTTATACCTAATCAGGCAGAAATTAAAAATCAATTGAATGAGATGCAATCCAAACTAGAAGTCCTAACGATGAGGGTTAACGAGGTGGAAGAACGAGTGAGTGACATAGAAGATAAGTTGATGGCAAAGAGGGAAACTGAGGGAAAAAGAGACAAACAATTAAAAGACCATAAGGATAGATTGAGGGAAATAAGTGACAGCCTGAGGAAGAAAAACCTACCTTTAATTGTGGCTCCCGAGGGCACCGAAAGGGCCAGAGGGCCAGAATATGTATTTGAACAAATCATAGCTGAAAACTTTCCTAATCTGGGAAGGGAAACAAGCATTCAGATCCAGGAAATAGAGAGATTCCCCCCCAAAAAAATCAATAAAAACCGTTCAACACCTCGACATTTAATAGTGAAGCTTGCAAATTCCAAAGATAAAGAGAAGATCCTTAAAGCAGCAAGAGACAAGAAATCCCTGACTTTTATGAGGAGGACTATTAGGGTAGCAGCAGACCTCTCCACAGAGACCTGGCAGGCCAAAAAGGGATGGCAGGATATATTCAGGGTCCTAAATGAGAAGAACATGCAATCTAGAATACTTTATCCAGCAAGGCTCTCATTCAGAATGGAAGGGGAGATAAAGAGCTTCCAAGACAGGCAGGAACTGAAAGAATATGTGTCCTCCAAACCAGCTCTGCAAGAAATTTTAAGGGGGACTCTTAAAATTCCCCTTTAAAAAAAGTCCAGTGGAACAATGCCCAAAAACAAGGACTGAATAGGTATCATGATGACACTAAACTCATACCTTTCAATAGTAACTCTGAACATGAACAGGCTTAATGACCCCATCAAAAGGCGCAGGGTTTCAGACTGGATAAAAAAGCAGGACCCATCTATTTGCTGTCTACGAGAGACTCATTTTAGACAGAAAGACACCTACAGCCTGAAAATAAAAGGTTGGAGAACCATGTACCATTCAAATGGTCCTCAAAAGAAAGCAGGGGTAGCCATCCTTATATCAAATAAACTAAAATTTACCCCGAAGACTGTAGTGAGAGATGAAGAGGGACACTATCTCATACTTAAAGGATCTATCCAACAAGAGGACTTAACAATCCTCATATATATGCCCCGAATGTGGGAGCTGCCAAATATATCAATCAATTAATGACCAAAGTTAAGACATACTTAGATAATAATACACTTGTACTTGGTGACTTCAATCTAGCGCTTCCTACACTCGATAGGTCTTCTAAGCACAACATCTCCAAAGAAACAAGAGCTTTAAATGATACACTGGACCAGATGGATTTCACAGATATCTACAGAACTTTACATCCAAACTCAACTGAATACACATTCTTCTCAAGTGCACATGGAACTTTCTCCAGAATAGACCACATACTGGGTCACAAATCAGGTCTGAACAGATACCAAAAGATTGGGATCATCCCCTGCGTATTCTCAGACCATAATGCCTTGAAATTAGAACTAAATCACAACAAGAAGTTTGGAAGGACTTCAAACACGTGGAGATTAAGGACCATCCTGCTAAAATATGAAAGGGTCATCAAGCAAATTAGGGAAGAATTAAAAAGATTCATGGAAACTAATGAAAATGAGGATACAACCGTTCAAAATCTTTGGGATGCAGCAAAAGCAGTCCTGAGGGAGAAATACATCGCAATACAAGCATCCATTCAAAAACTGGAAAGAACTCAAATACAAAAGCTAACCTTACACTTAAAGGACCTAGAGAAAAATATAGCAAATAGATCCTACACCCAGCAGAAGAAGAGAGTTAATAAAGATTTGAGCAGAACTCAATGAAATAGAGACCAGAGGAACTGTGGAACAGATTAACAAAACCAGGGGTTGGTTCTTTGAAACAATTAATAATATGGATAAACCATTAGCCAGCCTTATTAAAAGAAGAGAGAGAAGACTCAAATTAGTAAAATTATGAATGATAAAGGAGAGATCACTACCAACACCAAGGAAATACAAACGATTTTGAAAACATACTATAGGCAGCTATACGCCAATAAATTAGGCAATGTAGAAGAAATGGAACATTTCTGGAAAGCCACAAACTACCAAAACTGGAACCAGAAGAAATAGAAAACCTGAACAGGCCAATAGTCAGGGAGGAAATTGAAGCAGTCATCAAAAACCTCCCAAGACACAAGAGTCCAGGGCCAGATGGCTTCCCAGGGGAATTCTATCAAACGTTTAAAGAAGAAATCATACCTATCCTACTAAAGCTGTTTGGAAAGATAGAAAGAGATGGAGTACTTCCAAATTCGTTCTATGAGGCCAGCATCACCTTAATTCCAAAACCAGAAAAAGACCCCACCACCAAGGAGAATTACAGACCAATATCCCTGATGAACAGGGATGCAAAAATTCTCAACAAGATACTAGCCAATAGGATCCAACAACACATTAAGAAAATTATTCACCATGACCAAGTAAGATTTATCCCCGGGACACAAGGCTGGTTCAACACCGGTAAAACAATCAATGTGATTCATCATATCAGCAAGAGAAAAACCAAGAACCATATGATCCTCTCATTAGATGCAGAGAAAGCATTTGACAAAATACAGCATCCATTCCTGATCAAAACTCTTCAGAGTGTAGGGATAGAGGGAACATTCCTCAACATCTTAAAAGCCATCTATGAAAAGCCCACAGCAAATATCATTCTCAATGGGGAAGCACTGGGAGCCTTTCCCCTCAGATCAGGAACAAGACAGGGATGTCCACTCTCACCACTGCTATTCAACATAGTACTGGAAGTCCTAGCCTCAGCAATCAGACAACAAAAAGACATTAAAGGCATTCAAATTGGCAAAGAAGAAGTCAAACTCTCCCTCTTCGCTGATGACATGATACTCTACATAGAAAACCCAAAGCCTCCACCTCAAGATTGCTAGAACTCATACAGCAATTTGGCAGTGTGGCAGGATACAAAATCAATGCCCAGAAGTCAGTGGCATTTCTATACACTAACAATGAGACTGAAGAAAGAGAAATTAAGGAGTCAATCCCATTTACAATTGCACCCAAAAGCATAATAAGATACCTAGGAATAAACCTAACCAAAGAGGTAAACGACCTATATCCTAAACAGTACACAACACTTCTGAAAGAAATTGAGGAAGACAGAAAGTGATGGAAAAAGAATCCATGCGCATGGATTGGAAGAATTAATATTGTGAATATGTCTATGCTAACCCAGGGCAATTTACACATTTAATGCAATCCCTATCAAAATACCATGGACTTTCTTCAGAGAGTTGGAACAAATCATCTTAAGATTTGTGTTGATGCATAAAAGACACTGAGTAGCCAGGGGAATATTGAAAATGAAATCCAGGGCAGGGGCATCACAATGCCAGATTTCAGGTTATACTACAAAGCTGTGGTCATCAAGACAGTGTGGTACTGGCACAAAACCAGACACATAGATCAATGAAACAGAATAGAGAATCCAGAAGTGGACCCTCAAATTTATGGTCAACTCATATTCAACAAAGCAGGAAAGACTATCCCCTGGAAAACAATCTCTTCAATAAATGGTGCTGGGAAAATGGACATCCACATGCAGAAGAATGAAACTAGGCCATTCTCTTGCACCATACACAGAGATTAACTCAAAATAGATGAAATATCTAAATGTGAGGCAAGATTCCATCAAAATCCTAGAGGAGAACACAGGTAACACCCTTTATGAACTTGGCCAAAGCAACCTCTTGCAAGACACATCCATGAAAGTAAGGGAAACAAAATCAAAATGAATTATTGGGACTTAAGCAACATAAAAAGCTTCTGCACAGCAAAAGAAACAGTCAACAAAACTAAAAGACAACGTACAGAATGGGAGAGGATATTTGCAAATTACATATCAGATAAAGGGCTAGTATCCAAGATCTCTAAGGAACTGATTAAACTCAACAGCAAAGAAACAAACAATCAAATGGGCAAAAAATATGAACAGAAATCTCACAGAGGAAGACATAGACATGGGCAACAAGCACATGAGAAAATGCTCCACATCACTTGCCATCAGGGAAATACAAATCAAAACCACAGTGAGATACCACCTCACACCAGTGAGAAAGGGGAAAATTAACAAGACAGGAAACAACAAATGTTGCAGAGGATATGGAGAAAGGGGAACCCTCTTACGCTGTTGGTGGGAATGTGAACTGGTGCAGCCACTCTGGAAAACTGTGTGGAGGTTCCTCAGAGAGTTAAAAATAGACCTGCCCTACGACCCAGCAGTTGCAATGCTGGGGATTTACCCCAAAGATACAGATGCAATGAAGTGCCGGGACACCTGCACCCCGATGTTTCTAGCAGCAATGTCCACAATAGCCAAACTGTGGAAGGAGCCTTGGTGTCATCGAAAGATGAATGGATAGAGAAGATGTGGTTTATGTATACAATGGAATATTCCTCAGCCATTAGAAACGACAAATACATTCCATTTGCTTCGACGTGGATGGAACTGGAGGGTATTATGCCAAGTGAAATAAGTCAATCGGAGAAGGACAAACATTATATGGTCTCATTCATTTGGCGAATATAAAAAATAGTTAAAGGGATTAAGGGGAAAGAAGAGAAAATTAGTGTAAATACCAGTGAGGGTGACAAAACATGAGAGACACCTAACTCTGGGAAACAAACATGGGGTGGTGGAAGGGGAGGTGGGCAGAGTGTTGGGGTACTGGGTGACAGGCAGTGGGGGGGGCACATGGTTGGATGAGACGTGGGTGTTATGCTAAATGTTGGAAAATTTAGCTCCAATACAAAATAAATAAATAAATAAATAAATAAATAAATAAATAAATAAATAAATAATAAAATTAAATTAAATTAAATAATAAAATAAATAAAACAATACTTAATCATTATTTCAGCTGTGTGGGTTTTGTGAATCCAAGACATCTATATTTTTAATTAGTTCTTTCATAAATGTGATTTTGTGATGTCATGTGATCACTGTTGAAACCAACACCTTATCTTTGAAAGGATAGTGATTCAGTGTCCCCAGGCTTGGACAGTCACAGAAGAAAGTCCTGACAATTGCATTAACAGTGTTATCAAGAGGCCTCCAGATCCAAATGATATTCCTTTCTGTAAATTAAATAATTATATGAAAACAAATACACCAGTTTCAGCAAGGAAGTACAAGTGTTAACAGTGAGAATTTCCTGTCACAACATTTCAAATCCCTGTTATCAAAAAAACTACTTAATAGAGCCTGATAAAATAGTCACCCTCGAGAATAAGTCAAAAGGCATCCCAGAGTGTCTCCTGGTTTTGCCAGGATAAAAAGTACAAGATCCCATGGAAACAAAAGCTAAGTCTGAGGAGAGCGTGAAATGGTACAAACTTGGTTCTATGGAAGGCCTTTTGAAACCTCTGGCTTCTAAATTCTCATGGATAATGCATCATACCCCATGGTTAATGTAGTTAAATTTAAGTAGTTCTTGTTTTTTACCCTAGGGATTCATCATGAGAAAAAAAAAACACATTATGGTTTTGAGTATATGAAGAGAACTGATTATAAAAGTTTGAGTCTTCTCAGGGACTGGTCTGCACTGCCTCTTAGCCCTCTTCTTGTTGGTCATATGGGATCCAAGACCACCCATCAACAGCTCATAAACTAGTGATTGTGCCTTTAGCTCCTTGCAAGCCACACTATCTTGATGGGGAGAGAGAAGCATATTCTAGATACTGACTTCAGTGGTAAAGTCCATTCTTTTTCTTAAATGAGGGGTTTTCTTCTTTACCTTCTAATCATTATCCCTAATTGTTTCTAATTAATGATGATTAATAAGGAAAAGTCTGTGCAAACTGACATTAGGGGAAGTTTCCTCTTTTGGTCACCTTTCCATGTCAGAGTATGTAACTCATTATCAATGCTATTAAATCCCTCTTAACAGTGTTAGAAATGTTGCTAGAGACAATCAAATCTATTAAGGATTAGGAGTAATTTATCCACTTCCCCATATGAATTATGGGATGTGTTTAAAATTCAAGCATTAAAAGCACAACAGGAGATTTGTTTTTGAGAACTGATATATTTATTCTCAACAAACATTAAAAAATTTTTTTTTGGCTGTATGGTGGTGTAAAGTGCACATTTGTAAATCCTTAACAAAGATAAACCCAAAATTTACACCACAAATCCTAGTTATTATCTGCTGAATACAGCACATTTTGGCAAAATTGAAAGAGCTTTGGTGGCTTTCAAACAATCCCTTATTTGAAAAGCTGGCAGTGTATTTAAGAAACAAAGCCCGAGAAATTCTGAGACTCCCATAAGTGTTCCCAAATTTAAAAGGAAGTGTCTGGAGACATGAGAATGGGTTAGACAGTCAGAGGGCATGCATCTCTTAGCGGTCTTTGCCCCAGTCTATGAAGTCATCATGGCTTCATTACTGGGGTGGAAGGGCAGTCATTCTCAACAGATAGGGCAGGACAGCAGAACTGTACCTGAAGAGAAACATCCCCTCACTGGGGCCAGACCACGTCTAAGCAAAGGCTCCTGTTCTACCAATACCCGGGAAAGCATGTAATGACCACCCCTTTCCTGCAGACACCCAAAATGCAAGTTCTTCTGGTAGAATCTGGGTTTTATAGTATGAAGACTGTACTGAAGGTCAAAATAAGGCTTTCTTCATCTTCACTCCAAATCTAAAAGTTGCCTTAGCCAATCATCCCCTAATCAATCCCTGCCCTATTATGTAGAATCCCTGAGGGCAGGGAGGCCCTGCCACAGCTGAACATACTACACTGGAGCAAATCAAAGGTTTTTGAGAGCTCTCATCTAGAACTCATAGTCCCTTTTCACATTCATAAATCATGGTCCTGTGAATCCAATTCTCTACTCTTCAATACTTAGAAGTAGAGCTTGTAAGGAGGGCATAGCCAGAGGTGTAGCCACAGGAAAAGAAATACCTCCTCTGTTTTATCCTTCCAGGTCACAAGTTAAGTGGCAGTTGGAACTGTGGAAACAACCCTGCCTTAGCACACATCTTGGATTCCTTGTATTTATTCTGTTTCTCCTTCACAGTCAGGGGTTTTGTATGTTCATTTATTCATTCATTCATTTATTCATTCATTCATTCATTCATTCATCTTTCCATAGGGAACCAACATTCCTCCTTCAGAGGCCCCACCCTCCTTGCAAGACAATGAATCTTATGTCATGTGTTCATTGTAGGATAACCTGATCCCAAATAGCTGTAATTGTAAGAGCAAAATGTGTGTCATAGGGAGAAAGAGTGCATATATTTTATAAAATTAATGAATTCTATACAATCTTTACTCAAAACTCAGCCACTGATACCAACATTCCTCTTTTTAGGTAACTGATGAAATGTAATGTGAAACAAAAATATTCCTTAAAATTGAAACCTGATGGTGGTAGGGGTGGGTGGCTCAGTTGGTTAAGCATCTGCCTTCGGCTCAAGTCATGATTCCGGAGTCCAAGGATCAAGACTGGAATCTGGTTCCTGGGAGCCTTATGGGGATTCTGCTTCTCTGTCTCCTTCTGCGCCTCCCTTGGCTCATGCTCTTTCTCTTTCTCTCTCTCTCTTTCTCTCACTCACTCTCTCTCAAATAAATGAATAAAATCTTGAAATAGAAATAACAGGCCAATTTCATTTAAAATGCATGTTTTTTTTCAAGATGGCATCATAAAAGAATGACTTATTCACGTATACTTAATTTTTTTCATAAAAACAAATAGAAGTAAATGCATGGTAGAACCAACATTGCTTGGAAATAGTCATTCAGTGTCCACTTCCAGAATAATACAGTGGTAGAATTAACACTTGTCATCATTTATAGACTGCGTCTTTTTTTTCACTTTTCATTTTTGTGGCTACACATGTATAAGGCCTTTTCTTGTGAAACAATAAATAGTAGACATTATTCATACAATGTCTATAGAAAATCAGCTCCCCAAGTGATGAGGACGTGGCTACTGCCACAATTATGAATTTTTATTAAGAATCATTTTTAAATGACAGGGAGAACCAGAATGTGAGAGCTGTTCAAAACAAGGAGGAAGAAGAGAGACCAAATTAAAATAGATCTAGAGGGGCACCTAGGTGGCTCAGTCAGTTAAGCATCAGACTCTTGGTTTCGGCTCAGATGGTGATCTCAGGGTCCTGAGATCGGGAGCTCTGTGTCAGCTCTACAGTCAGCATGGAGTCTCTCTCCCTCTCTGTCTACCCCTCCCCTTCGTGCCCTATGTTTTTCTGTCCCTATCTCAGTCTGTCTAAAATAAATAAATATATCTTATAAAAAATAGATGTAGAACAAGAGTTGTTTTAAACAAGATGCTCGGGCAGCCCTGGTGGCACAGCAGTTTAGCTCTGCCTGCAGCCCAGGTATGATTCTGGAGACCCAGGATTGAGTCCCATATCAGGCTCCCTGAGTGGAGCTTGGTTCTCCCTCTGCCTCTCTCTCTCTCTCTCTCTCTCTCTCTGTCTCTCATGAATAAATAAATAGAATCTTTAAAATAAATAAATAAATAAAAAATAAACAAGATGCTCTATAGTAAGCAATAGTCTGTTAATGAATAAATAAATAAAATTAAAATAAATTAGTGTATCAACTCAATGATATAGTACATAACCTTTGAAATTAGCTCTTTTCAGTTAACATCATTCCTTCAAGTTCATGCAAGTAGTTGCATATCAATAATTTCTTTTTTGTGTGGCTGAGAAGCACCCCATGGTGTTGACTACTGCAATCTATTTCACCATGTATCCAATAATGGACTTCTACGTTGTTTACAGTTTTGGCTTCTGTAAACAAAGCTGTCATGTATTTTGTTTATCTTTTTCGGACTTTCTATTTGACCTAAGGGTTACTTAGAAAGAAGTATGCTATTTAAATTCCATGTGTTTGAAGATATCTCTCTTGTCTTTCTTCAATAGACTACCTGTTTGTTTCCATTCTGATTATAAAACATACTGTATATGATTTCCATTCTTTTAAATTAGTTAAGGTTCGTTTTATAACTCAAGATATATTATTAATAAACTTTATAAGAACATTTGTGTAAAGTTTTTATATGAAAATAAATTTTTCTTTTTCTGGGTACAATCTCATGATCTATAAGCACTTGAATAGAATGTACATTCTGCTACTGTTACTTAGAAGATTCTGTAAATATAGGTTAGACTCTTTTGTGCAATGTTGTTGCAATATTCTGATTTTTTCTAGTAGTTCTCCAGATTGCAGAGAGAGTAGCATTTAATTACCCATCTATGAGTGTGCATTAGTTAATTTCTTCTTTCAGCAGTTTTTGCTTTCATGTATTGTAGAGCCTTGTTGTTTGATGCATACACATTTATTGTTCTTCTAAGCCCTTTGACTACTCTGGTCTTATCCTGCTTTTTTGGCCAGAGAGAATAGATTTTTTTTAGTTGTTTGTTACACATGCTAGAATTCCAGCCTTCAAAATTAGCCAGGATAGATAGACCAGAACCAACAAATACTTATATTTAAACATATTTATTTCATGTTTGTTAATATTCAAAGCTAAGTATTACTACTTTTTTTTTACAAATAACATAACATAACATCCATAAATAAAATGAGAAAGTCAATATTTTGACTTCTTCCACTCCCCAAGGGAAGAGAAGGATATGCTTTTCCCCTCCCCAAATGGGTCAGGAGATTAGGAATGCCTGGAAGGCAGAGAAATGTGGGCTCTAATTCCTTCACTAGAGACTTGCTGAGAAGCAAGGACCTATTGTTTGCATTAGTCTTTTTGGTGGGGATGTTTTGTGGATACTGCAGGTCAGGAATGACATTGTAGGGAAGGTTGAGAAATAAGAACTATTACTATGTAAATTTAAAATCCTATCTCCAGGATTTATGTTCTGACCAGGTGGTGTCTATGTTTGGGTTGGTGTCACTGCACTCTATCATCCCCCATATAGTGATTTATGAATTTCCTTTTTGTCTTCAGACTACATATTCCTTGTGAATAGAGAGACAACTTAATGCATATATGTATCTCTAGACCAAGCACCATGCCTACATAGCACCACAGAGGGTCAGCTACATGTGATATAGCCTGTTGAATTGGAAATTTCTACTGAAACAGTATGAAAGAATAGATGAAAACATTCCAAAGGAGCTGCCAGAACATGTGCAGGATTTGTAAAGAAAGCTGGTTACATGACTCTTGAAACCACTCACCCACAGCTGGAATATAAATGGTTATGTGGTTGGGGATTAGAAGGAACTTTAGTATGGGATTTATTTGGAAAGAGTACTTGGAGCATGTGACTCTCATTCTCCATACAGATGAAGAAGCTACAAAGAGAATCAGGTCTTTTTTTTTTTTTTTTTTTGAGAATCAGGTCTTATTTGACTTTGTCTAATAGCATCACCTGGGAGCAGGGAAAACTAGGTCTCAATAAAAACACTTGAGATACACCTTAGTAAGAGCCTAGGATGAAGAAACAGATGAATGAAAACATTTGAATGTGGGTTATGCAGGGGGCGTCATATGGATCAAAGAAATCATAGGTAACAGACCTCAGCAGTTGGGATAGGAGTACAGTCAGGATGAAGTATCAGGGGAAGGAATTAGTTTAAATATCTTCTGAGCCAAGAGCATAAGGCTAATCTACACCATGAAAATTATAAAGGAACTTTTGTGTCTCCTTTAGCTCCCCTTCTGCTAAGGCCCCTTTCTTAGCAAGATGGTGGGTAGAGAGAAAAGTAGAAGGGGAGAGGAGCTAGACATAGATCAGACCACACCTCACCTTAGGAAGGGAGGATGACTACATACAACTGGCCCATATGGAGGGAATCAAGGAAAGGTCTTCTTTTGGAATGTGGTCAGAAGTTTTGATTACTACTACTACCTGATTATAACACTTTAATCACTGAAATATACAGTGTTGGGTAACTGAGAGTGGCCATAAGAAATCTCACTAACAAAGAGTGACAGGAAAATCTTTATCATCATAGCAGTGGAGGAAATAGCTCCACTGCATAAATATAAAGGGGAAGTAGGAGATAAAAATCATGTTATATTTTGATTACAACTCAAAGGTTTTGCTAAACCCCACATGTTCTGTCATGTCCTGAGGGCCTTCCATACACTAGATAGCATATTGGGAACTTTAGGTATAAAATGCCAATCCTCCTAGGAACCCCTGTCAGTGTTATTGTCCTCACTCATACAGGAGTCAACAAGCTCCACCATATGTAATTTGTCTAATATTTTATAGGTTGGAAGTGATGAAGTGATAGATTCAGGTCTGTCTCCAAAGCTTGTGATCTTTCTGTTGTGGTAAACAGTCATTTACTCAACAAGTAACTATTGGATATCTGCTATTTGCCATTTTATGTGCCAGAGAAACCACAATAAGCAGAATCCCACATCATCCATCTTTTTATGGAGCCTGTAGAATAGTGGAAGAGACATGAATAAAATACAAATACTCAAGACAAATAAGTGCCTGTTGACCAAGTAAAATAAGTGCTTTAAAGGAAATGAAGTTGTTTCTTCTAGGTAACCATCCTAATGGGAGGATAAGAAGATAACTGGATGGGAGAAGGAAAGGAAGGGAGTGCATTCCAGGCAGTGGAAATGCTACACATGACATTCCCAGGAGGGGAGGAAACTCAAGACCCTGCAGTTCAGGGACTGGAGTGGTGAGAAGGCCCAGGAGGCTGGAGCATAGCAAAGGAGGGGAAAGAGTGGGTTCATGAAAGGAAGCTGGAGAGTACTGCAGGGGCCATGCTTAGAGCCCTATTGTCCATGGCAAAAAGTTTAGTTTTCATCCTAAAAGCCATGTGCTTTCTTCCCATCCTGTAACTGAGACCTTAGATGTACTGCTCATTAGATTCTTTTTCTGGTAGGTGTGAGGTCAGAGCAGGGACCCTAAATTGTGCCAAACAGACCTGGCTATGCCATTTGTTAACCATGAGACTTTGGGCATATAGAATTATCTCTTGACCTTCAGCTCCCTAAATATGAGAACAATAATACCTAATAATAGACTTATTAGCTATGGTTCCTACATTGTCCTCAAGGAGGCCATGTCTTTTTGAGATGTTATACCCACAAGGGACTCTCCTCTCTTTTGGCTTCTGGGAAACTAATGTATGACTCTTTCAAACCACTGGGCGTGCAACAGTTAAATTTTGGGATAGGAAGAACCCTTTTTGCCTTACTAATCAGAGAATAAATTTCTGAGCACTTTCATCTGCCTCTATCCTCATTAGGTAAGACACAAACTTTCCTCTAGGCCATTCTGTCTCACAGCATAATGAGCACAAGAAAATAAAAGTAGGTTCATTAAGAACACATAGGGATGCCAAATCAGGAAAAAGATATACGTCCCCTTGTTCAGGATAAAAGCCCATGAACACCTGTGTCAAGAAATGGTTGGGAATAGATTAAGGAATGAAGTGACCTATTAACAAAAGGTAGAGAGCTGTAGTATTTTGTCACTGTGATATAGGTAAAAATGAGGAGATGTGTGAGGAGACTTTTTCAAAAAATTCTGAATATTAGGATTAAGACCAAAAGAGTAAAAGGAATTGGGGAGGACCAAGTTAGGGATAACATGAGAGTGAGATTTATGGGTATAATTACATTTTTCCAGGCAACTAGATTCACGAATATTATTGCTAAAACTTGCATCGATCAAGTCCCTGTTGTGTTTTAGGACCTGTGCTTTATGCTTTAGACTTCAATATATGACAGAAAGACAGACTTTTGTAGATCATGGAAATATCTTGTTTTTCACCTAAATGTTCACAAACACTCAAGAGAATGACATTGAAGTGGTCTTTAAATTTTTTGAGCATCAATTTTTTAGGTACATCAAAAATAATAATACCTAATAAGATTATTGTGGAAAGAAATAGATGGCCATCAGATCAGATTCCAATATTATATGAATGCAAACCCAATAGGCATTGGTTGGGCTGTCCTGGGTACCATGAGCATTGCTTAAAATAGGGCTAAGTAAAGATTCTGAAGATGATACCCAGGGCTACATAGAGCACCTTTCCTCAGCATGGTCATGCCCCTATCACTATGTCCCCCATACCAACCTGGAATGTCTGGATAACCTGTATCTTTTTCACATCAAGGACTGTGATGAATTCCTCAACCACCAGTATTGTCATATAGAGCACAGGATAAAGCATTTCTATCAAAATTAAATGCAGTCACCAATATGAAATTCCAGAGCCATTACTAGCGTCCTAGCCATGGCAACTGGAGATGATCTCAGACATTCACGACAACAGAAAAGTATCAAGGACAACCCAAGCATGGCTTTGGTAGCCAGTGGGAAACCACAGGTGGCAGTTATATCAGCAGATGTGTGCATGCTCTTTAGTTAATGCTACTTCCTTTAAACTGCTCATAGACTTCTACTTCTAGCCAGATGAAGTAACAGAGACTGGATTTACCCTCCTGCATAAAGAAATCTAACAAAAACAGTAAAAATAGACAAAGTATGAAATACTATCTTTAAGAAACCATATATCTGGCAATGAAACCTGGATCATACAGCAGATGCATATTTAAAATTTTAAGAAACTGCTAAACTATTTTCCATGATGATTGTACCATTTTCCTTCTTTCTTTTTTGTTTTGTTTTGTTTTGTTTTCTTACATTTCTATCAGTGGCATATTTGGATTCTAGTTCCTCTACATGCTCCCTAGCACTTGGTATAAACAGGCTTTTAAATTTAGTCATAATAATGGGTCTGTAGTAACTTCTAATTATGGTTTTGATTTTAATTTCCCTGATATATTGTGTTTTTGGTCTCATTACTAAAAAGTGCCTTGCCTAATCCAAGGTCACAATTTTTTTTTCTCCTTTGTTATCTTCTGAAAGTTTCATGGTGTAGGTATTACATTAGCTCTATGAACCACTTTGAGTTAAATTTTGTATAAAATGTGAGGTGTGGATTCTTTTACTATATTGTTGGGTCCCCTTTGATGAAACTTTGTTTGAAATTTTGACTGTATGAAAGAGATCAGTTTGTAGCATTCCTGTTTTCAAAGCAGAAATTTTTATTATGGTAGAAAAAAAGTCTCTTGGGGATCCCTGGATGGCTCAGTGGTTTAGTGCCGGCCTTCGGCCCAGGGCATGGCCCTGGAGTCTCGGGATCAAGTCCCACATCCAGCTCCCTGCATGGAGCCTGCTTCTCCCTCTGCCTGTGTCTCTGCCTCTCTCCCTCTCTGTCTGTCTCTCTCTCTCTCTCTCTGAATGAATAAATAAATAAAATCTTTAAAAAAAAGAAGTCTCTTTTCTTTTTTTTTAAATAATAAATTTATTTTTTATTGGTGTTCAATTTGCCAACATATAGAATAACACCCAGTGCTCATCCCATCAAGTGCCCCCCTCAGTGCCCGTCATCCATTCACCCCCACCCCCCGCCCTCCTCCCCTTCCACCACCCCTAGTTCGTTTCCCAGAATTAGGAGTCTTCATGTTCTGCCTCCCTTTCTGATATTTCCTACCCATTTCTTCTCCCTTCCCTTCTATTCCCTTTCACTATTTTTTATATTCCCCAAATGAATGAGACCATATAAAAAAAAAAACACTAAAAAAAAGAAGTCTCTTTTCTGTATCCAATTTCCTTTTATAGAATTTTATATATGATTTTTAAAATTAAGGTGTAGTTTGCATACAATATTATATTAGTTTCAGATATACAACAGAATGATTCAACATTTATGTACATTAAAAAGTAATCACCAGGGATCCCTGGGTGGCGCAGCGGTTTAGCGCCTGCCTTTGGCCCAGGGCGTGATCCTGGAGACCCGGGATCAAATCCCACGTCGGGCTTCCAGTGCATGGAGCCTGCTTCTCCCTCTGCCTGTGTCTCTGCCTCTCTCTCTCTTTCACTGTGTGCCTATCATAAATAAAATAAAAAAAAAAAAGTAATCACCAAAATCAATCTAGCTACCACCCATCACTACAGAATCGTTGCAATATCATTAATTATTTCTCTATGTTGTACATTGCATCTTTAGTCTTATTTATTTTATAATTGGAAGTTTGTACCTTTAATCCCTTTCCCTCTCTCACCTGTACTCCTACTACCTTCCCCTCTGGTAACTACCAGATTATTATTTATTTTTTTAAGATTTTACTTATTTATTCATGCGAGACACACACAGAGAGAGAGAGAGAGAGAGAGAGAGAGAGAGAGAGAAGCAGGTACACAGGCAGAGGGAGAAGCAGGTTCCACACAGGGAGCCTGATGTGGGACTCGATCTTGGGTCTCCAGGATCAGGCCCTGGGCCAAAGGCAGCGCTAAACCGCTGAGCCACCTGGCTGCCCCCAGATTATTTTGTGTAAATATAAGTCTGTTTTTGTTTTGTTTGCTTGCTTTTTTTTTTTTTGATTACACATATAAGTGAAATCATATGGTTTTTGCTTTCTCTGACTTATTTTATTTGGTATACTCCCCTCTAGGTCCATTCATGTCATTACAAATGGCAATATCTCATCCTTTTTAATGGCTGAATAATATTACATTGTATACATACTCCGTCTTCTTTATCCATTTATTTATAAATGGATACTTAGGCTACTTCCATATCTTGGCCATTGGAAATACTGGTAAAATAAACTTAGGTGTGTATGCATTACATTGAATTAGTATTTTCATTTTCTTTGAATAAATACCCAAGAGTGGAATTGCTGAATCATACAGTAGTTTCATTTTTAAATTTTCTGAGGAAACTCCACTGATGAGTAATAATGTTGCACATCTTCTCGTGTGACTCTTGGCCTCTTTGAAGAAATACCTATTCAGGACCTTTGCCCATTTTTTAATTGGATCTTTTAATATTGAGTTGTGTGAGTTCTTTATATGTTTTGGATATTAACCACTTATTAAATATATCTTTTGCAATTTCCTCTACCATTTAGTAGGGATCCTTTTCATTTATTGATCGTTTCCTTTGCTGTAAGAAAGCTTTTTAGTTTGATATAGTCCCATTTGTTTTGTTTTGTTTTGCTTTGGTTTGTTTTGCTTTTGTTGCTTTCACCTGAGAGGACAGATCCAAAATAATATTGCTAAGACTGATGTCCAAGAATTTACTGGCTGTTTTCTTCAAGGAGTTTTATGGATTCTAGTTTTACATGTAAGTCTTTACTCCACATTGAGTTTACTTTTGTATATGGTGTAATAAAGTGGTACAGTTCCTTTCTTCTGCCTGTAGTTCTCCAATGCATCCAGTTTCTTGAGTATAATAGTTTAAAATATAACCATTTGTCAATATACATGTATATGTATGTGTGTGTGTGTGTGTGTGTGTGTGTGTGTGTATAATAGATCTTTACCCTGGAAATAAGTAAATCAACCTTCCTTCCTTGAGAATAGCACGAAAAATGCCTTTGCTTTAGTGGAAACCTTGTAATAGCAGTCTTGGCTTTTCACCATCAGCAGATGTTTTATAAGCTAAGGTCTCAGACACAGATGAATTGATTATTTTTTTCTTACTTCAAAGCCTCACAAAAGATAGTGTTCCTGAGAATTCACTAGAAAAACAGGATTTATCATTGTTTCTATAGTTTTATTATTTAATGTCAAACAATTTAAAGCCATAGGTAATTGTTTTTTATGTTACATCGACTGCCTTTGATTACCATGCTAATTATATTGTAAACAGACTCCAAGATTCTCAGAAGTAGAAGTAAACTTTAATGTTATTTCAGGGTAAAGGATCTGTTCAGAGATCATCAGAACAGGACTCACTCCATTCTCCTATGCATGAAAAAGTAAAGCAAGCCTTCCAGGGAAACCCTCGCAAACAAATTTCAGTTTCACAATATATTATTGTGCATGCTTGCAACATTAGGAACCAGAGGGGTTCCATCTTTAGAGGGCCAAAGCAGGGAGTAGTGTGCTCACATGTGTGAGTAGGTGTGATGAGGGGAGGTGCCAGGTCTTGAGAGACTCCTCTGAAGGCTATGTGAGTCCATTTACTCCCACCTTGGAAGGCATATAGCAGAGTCCATGCTGCTGCCATACCCATAAGGACTCTCTTGGGCTCTTACAGCACTTCTAAGGTCTCACAAATGAGGCAAAGCAGGTCTCTAATTAGAAAAAAAGTCATGCTTCATTATGGAGATATCACAGGGTCCAACAAATCAGAAGATAAGAGAACAGCCCCTGACCTCTTATTCTCATTCTCAGGTTTGGGGGCTGGGTTTATATTTCATTACTGACTCTCTGCTCTATGATTTCATGTAACTGGTTTATTTTCATATTTGCTTTTTGTTGCTTCTTTCCTGATTCACTCCAAGAGAGAAAAAGCATGGAACTAGGCTGTTCTCAAAGGTATGCAGTGGCTTTTCATTCTTGTCATTCTTGTCAACTAGTCCCATGAAAACCAAGGTCATAAGTATGGAAAAGAGCATCTTTCTCTGCAGCTGGAGGCTTATAGTATAATAGAGTTCAGTTTTTTTTTCCTTTCTATAAGGTGAGCAGATATCACCCATATTTGTACCACAGGTCAATCTAAGGGATCCATAGAACTCTTTTTCCTTTGATCCTTGGTGGAATAGAGAGGATCTCAGGGCCTTGGAAACTGTGGCAGGGACAGAAAATATCCCAAGTATCATTGCCCCCCTCTAATGATAGGTAACTGTGGCAGGTCTGCCTGGCCAAGCACTGACCTCCCAACTGTCTGCACTAAGGTGCAATCATATCCTGGTTCTTACTGATGTAATGCCAGTAGAAATCCTGTGAATCATTCTCAGGCTGCAGTTGGTAAGTTTGAGTGAAAGATTCTCCATCCCATCCTGGTTTCCTCATTCAGCAGCTGGATGGTGCCAAGAGAACTGAAATCACAAAATGGCAAGTCCTCAGAGGAGGCAGTCTGAAGCAGGGCTTTTCTCTCTAGGAGCACTCACATAGGACTTTGCATGAGTGAGAAAGCAACTTTATTATATTAATAATGGAGATGTATAGGCTGCTAGTTATGACAGCTGTGTCGATAAAGGTGGTGAATACATAGACTGATCTGAATTGGAATCTAGATTCTTCCATATTATCTTTGATCCTAGGCAAGCTACTTACCACCTATGAGCCTATACAACCAGGATTACAATAAGTATTTGTGAACATAATATATAAGTAGACAAAGAATACACATTAATTAAATTTAGCTGAAAAGGGGAGGCATTGGTTCATAGAAGCATACACAAGAAAGCCAGCCATGAAAATAGCAGGGAGGGCTTTCCACTGGGAGACGATAAGCCCGAGGTCTCAGTGTAGGACCAATATTACTACATTCCAGTTGTGACTCTCCTCTTTGCTGTCTGTGGATGCCATCCTAATTATCATTCACTTGATATCACCTTTCTCCACATGGCCAAAAATATAAAAACAGAATTGCTAACAACACCTAGGTTGTATTTCACAACTTCCACTCAGGGAAGGATTGATCTGGCGTTCAGGTTCTCAAGTCCAAAGTGCCAAGACAGGGATCTGTTGTCAGGTACTTGTGTTTGAAGCAATTGGCTACAACAAGCAGGGTGTGGAGGCAAGTGGGCGTGGGGCAGCATGCAACAGGAAATGTCATAGAATCTCAGCTTTCATGGAATCCAGGTGCATAGGGTAAGAGCTAAGCTGTCAGTGTCCACCATGCAATACCAACCCCAAAGGGTATTATCAGCTACTCAAGGAAATGCGCACAAGCCTGAATAGCTCTGAAATAATTTCTACCATATCAATTCTTCAAATGCCTAACAAACTTCACTACAATCTGTTTGAAGTTGATTTTTGGTAGCTCTAACCTCACTTGGGAGAAGCCCCACTTCTCAGGCACCAAAGCTGAAAAACAGATGTAAGTATACCTTTCCCATCTCTAGTCGTCCCAGTCTTATTCTCAAGACTGTAAATACTCACAAAAGCCCCTGGAGTTTCCCTACAGGCTCAGCAGTGAGCCCTCTCTGGGCTCAGTTCAGGTCTTCTCCCCACCGAATGCCCATCCTGTACCCCTCCTCAACTCTCTCTCATTATCCTCTACAATCAGCTCAGCAAAAAGGCTCCAAGAAGCCATGGCTCTTCTAGGTGCCCTGGAGTCTGGCCCAATTTGCACCCATCTTATACATTAATCACACCTACCTGTCTACTTCTCCCACTAGACTGTTCCTCCCTAAAATTGACTGGACTATCATCTTATGTCTATATTTTATCATCAACATCTAGCACAGTACCTGGCATGTGGCTAATGACTTAAAAACATCTGTTAAGTTGAATTAAGTACTACACAAAGAATATATAATGCATCTAAAGCATCTGCTTTAGTGCCTCCTCCAAATGCTTCCTTTTAGCAATCCTGGTCAAAATAATTTTTGTGGCTCAGTCAAAATGATCCTCCCCACACAGCCTCTATGTTCTCCATACCCACAGGTACTTCACTTTCTGGATCCTGAGGCATTTAACTTTGTGGTTTCACTGATCTCTCTGGAATACACCTGGCTTAAGCATGTCCACACAGTACATAAAGGGCCTGGGAGTAGATGCAAACCAGACCTAATTTTCACCAGGTGAACTGAAAGTAACTTATTTGTACAAAAACAATTCTTATACTATACTCTATTACAACATAGTGTAATAGTAAAAAGCATGAGTTGAGAGGAATTTTTATCAGAAATCTTTCCCTTTTCAGCTGAGTGACTTTGAGGGAATCACTGGCCCAGTCTGACAGCAACGGTCACATCTGTCAGACAGAGCTAAGAATAGGATCTAGGGAGCTGTGAGATTAATTGGGATCATGACTAGGGATGCAGCACCAGAACCACAGCACAGAGCACCTCCACCGACTGCTACTTGTCATCATAATTTCCCCCAAAGTTATTTCTCTTAGTTAATAAGTAATACTAATTAATGTTCCATAGTAGATGAGCAGAGAGCCCAACTCAGGGTTTGATCCCAGGGCCCTGAGATCATGACCTGAGCCAAAAGCAGACACTCAACTGACTTAGCCATCCAGGTGCCCTGATTTTATAACATTTTATAACATGCAATTATAAAGAATAATACTAATAGCTAACACATATGCCAGATCCATTCTAAACACTACACATAAATTAAATAGCTTAATCCTCATAACAGTCCTAGAAGTAGGACTACTAGTATTTTTATCTACAAGGATAAAAAAACTGAGGCCTACAGAAATTAAGTGACTTACCCGCAGTGACCCAGCTTTGAGAGGCAGAGGTGGAATTCAAACCAAACCATGGAGCTCATGACTATGTTCTCCAAAGACTGTATTTTGTGTGACCCCCAAAATTCATTTGATGAAGGCTTAACCCCCAATATGGCTGTCTTTAGGCATTGGACTCTAAGGAATAATTAGGATGAGGTCATAAGGGTGGAGCCTTTGTTTCTTTATAAGAAGAGATACTAGAGATCCTGTTCTGTCTCGTTTCACCATTTGAGGATACAGTGAAAAGGATACTATCTGTAAGCCAAGAAGAAAGCACTCACCAGAAGCTGTCAGTATCTTGATCCTAGACTTCCCAGCCTACAGAACTAACAAACAAATTTCTGTTAAGTCACTTAGTCTATGGTATTTTGTTATAGCAGCCAGAGCTGACCAATACAAAGTGGAAGGCCAATAGTTACCCTTCTCATAAGCAGAAATAGCGATTATATCATTGAAAACTAGCAACAATTCATATCACAAAAAATAATTGTAGGTAAGGAAATAGTGCAAAGCTTCATGTCTAAGAAGAGAAGTATCATAAAGAGGGCAATGATGTCAGGTGCTAGCAGGAGGTTGGAGCTAGAAGAGAGGAGAACCCTAACTACCAGTCCATTCTAGCATTACACCCATCATGTGCCTGTCCCTCGGATGAGAGCTGGGTCAGATGTGCAGCAAGAAGTACATACTTCCACCACATATTTAGAAAGAAACTGAAAGGAGGTACATGTTCTGCAGCATTATGCTTCTTGGCAATGTGGACACCAAGGGTGTCCTTTGATGACCCTGACTTGGTGACAATACACTGGACTTCTGTGTGCTCTTCTCTTCTCGTGCAAGATGTAAGCATCTGTGTGCATCTGGTCTTTGGACTTCACTGTGCTTGTGGGGATTTACCCATTATACTACATATCATTCTGCTTATCTGCACCTGCTTTTAAGAAGCATGGTGCCATCTTTTATCCTTCTATCTACAAGTTGAGCAAAATTTACTTTCCCATTATATAGGCTAAATAAATCCTTCTTTGTCTCCACTTAACAGAAAATGTTTTCATATAATGTTAAGAGTTTAATGAAAATATGTCATCCACTCACACCTCCCTGGACCAAGTGTCTAGCTTTGCCTTACAAAACATAGGCAGAGTCCATAATCGGGTCACTGGAGTGTTATGGGAAAGAATGGAACTTCATAGTGGGCAAGCTCTGCCCCAACTTTGCTGTGTGACCTTTATTGGCTGGGTGACCATAGGCAAGCCATTTTGTGTTTTCGAATATCAGCCTTTTCAGTTCTAAAATAGAACTAGAATCACTTGCCCTATGAGTTGTTATAATAAATAATTGCAAATGTGTCACAGGCTTACCCCATATGTATAATCCCATACATATACACCAGTTTAGGCATCATCCTTGCACATTGCTTCAGTGTCTGCAGTGGAGAGCATAGAGTGCTGACAGGGCCATTGAGGTATGTTCACTCTCAGAAGACCACCTGAGGCTGTGAGGGGACCACCCATCAGGGCAGCACTGCTTCTTCAACATGCATGAAGAAACAGGTATTTGTTTACAAGGTGAGTGTAGCCCCTTGAGTGCAGAAGGAGGCACTGTGCTGCTGTGAATGATGGAAATATTCTCATTCAACCACACAAGTGGCGGAGTCTATTCTCAACCAGTTCTGAAGTTAACTGTTATGCTTTCCCCTGAGTCAATCATTCTTGATTTTTTTCCTCTGTGTTCTCACTCATCCACCCTTGCAGATGACTCAGACACTTGGAGGCAGATTAAAAGATGGGTGGGGTGAGATATGTGAGGACAGAGGCCTGGCTTCCCAAGGGTCTATTCAAACCTGCTACTCTCTTGGAATGCCTTCTTTGGCATGTAGGTTCGGGGAATAGCGGGATTTAAAAAATATTTCCCACAATCAGTAATCATTCTTCTGAGTGCACAGGCTTGGACCAGCTCACATCATGCCCCAAATCATTTTAACCGCCCACATGACTAGGGTTAGCATGAACAAGCTAACCCATACACAGACCCCAGAAGCAGAACTTGTGGTAAAGACTGCAATGTTATACTGTGGTTCTACTCTGTATTCTAATTTTTAGTTCAGAAAAAAAGTA
The DNA here is from genome assembly GCF_003254725.2 of Canis lupus dingo. Classification (NCBI taxonomy): domain Eukaryota; kingdom Metazoa; phylum Chordata; class Mammalia; order Carnivora; family Canidae; genus Canis; species Canis lupus. The sequence goes on along the minus strand of NC_064261.1, from coordinate 22,072,263 downwards.
GTAAGTGGTGCAGAGTATAGTAGGGGGTGTGATATCTCAGAGAAATAAACTTTATAAAATTTGCACATAGATGACACATAGCGTTACATTAGTTTCAGGCGTATAACAGTGATTTGGCAATTTATACATCATGCTATGTTCATCACAAGTGTAGCTACCATTTGTTCCATTATATTGCTATCATAATATTCATTGACTATATTCTTTATAAGCCTTTTATTCCTATGACTTATTCATTCCATAACTGGAAGCTTACAACTCCAACTCCCCTTCACCCATTTTGCCTAACCCCCTCCCCATCTAGCCACCATCAATTTTTTCTCTGTATTTACAGGTCTGATTCTGCTTTTCATTTGTTTATTCATTTGTGTTTTTTTTCAGATTCCACTTATAAGTGGAATCATATGATATTTGCCTTTCTCAGTCTGACTTAGTTCACTTAGCATAATACCCTCTAAGGGGTATGTCTCAAATGGCACCACTGTCTCAAATGGCACCACTTTTTAAAGTACTAGAATTTTTTAAACCTCCTGTTTACAACAGCAGCAGAGAAGGGATTAAATGTTCCCCACCAATGCTCTGAGCTTCACAGCTTGCACAACCAGCCTTCTGGAGACAGGGCTGTCTGTCCTGTCTGGCTCAGTGTTCCCTAGGGTATGCTGTACAGAGCACAAGAAGGTATCAGTTGTCAAGATGCTAGCTAGGTGGGTACCACCTAGTGCAGAGAACTGGCTGTCTGCAGAGAAAGCAGCCTAAACACAGAAAGGGACAACTCTGAGTGTTGATTTGGGGACAAAGAAAAAGGGGTATGGGCCTAAAGTTCTGACCCACTGAGAGAGCTCAAAAAGGTCTATAGCTGACACCACTCTCCTCCTCCCTGACAAAGAATCTTTTTTTTTTTTTTTCCTGACAAAGAATCTGAAGGCATTTTACAAACTGAAGCTTTCATTTGAGGAAAGGTGATCTTTGACATGACCCAAATGGGAGCTATTCTAAGAATATTATTGTGGGAAATATATTTTCATTATTAATTCATTCATTAATTTATTTATCTGCATTTTTCGGGCCTCTGTTCTGCGCCAGGTTCTATATTAGAAATGAGGATAAAATGAGAAGTCAGATGTGGTCTCCATGTAGAGTCTAGTAAGGGAGATAAAAGTACAAAGAATTGTGATATGATTGAATTTTATAGGAACTTTCATCACCACTGACAAGTTTTGCACCAGACCCTTGGCTACAAACACAAAGAGGGCCTAGTGGCTGCTTCCTCAGTAAGGCCTGGCCATGTCCTAGAGATTATATTGAGGGTGAATCCTGAAGGCTCTCAGAATTTGGGGAGGCAGCTGTCAAACTTAGAAAGGGGGCCATGGGCTCAGCTTGTTGAGGAAGCTGACATTTTTGCCAGATCTTAAAAAAAAAAAAAGAGTAGAAAGTTATAAACTGGAGGTATGGCAGGGAAGGGCATTTTTGACAGGAATATCCACTCTGCTAAGGTGCAGATGCATGCTTAAGGCATGCTGGGAAACTTGCCTGCCTTCCAGTAGGTCTGTGATGAGTTGGGTGCATTAACCCTTTCTCATCCTAGAGTCATTGGTTCCTAGACTCACCTGACCTGTCTCTGTAGGTAGGGCCTCAGGATGGTAGAGTTTCTTCTAAGACAAGTGGTAGAGAAGGTTCAGAAGGGATGATAGATCTGGACTCCCCACCCCCTATTCCAATGTCTCTCCTCTTCTGTGACATAACCAGGTGAGTACATCTGCATCTGCACTAGTTGCTGAGCCCCAGTAGAGATATATCCTATTCATCTTCAAATCCGGCTTTGTCAAAATGTCTGCTTCAGATTCTGAGCTTTGTAGAAGTTTGTTGATTATGAATTGAAAATAGGTCAACTTTCCATTCTCACTGAGGAACAGACTCTTTAACAACTTTTAAGTCACTTTAAGGGAACAAAATAAATTCCTGGAACAAAATTTCCCCATGCAAGTCAAATGTGTGGGGAAAGGCTGCCTGGAACTTAGACTCTGAGGATTCAGAAAAGACCTGGCTTGTGTTATCAGGGGTCTTTGTTCTAGCAATACTTGTTTGTTGAAAAGTTAAACATGGCAGAAAATGAAGCAAGATCTTCCAAATTTTCAGTCAGTTGAAGCCATTCTTCAAAGTCATCAAGTGGCTGACATTTCACTGCTGTGGAATTAAACAAATGTAATTTGTAGATGCAATACATGGTGCAGTAATGAAATGTAACTTTACAGTCTCCAGAAAGATCCCGCCATTTCTGCATAGACTAAATTATATAAAAGCATTTTAGATGTCTCAATTTTTATCTACTAGAGAGACAAAATTTCCTTTGAGGTGTCTGAAATAATTCAGTTAGTGCCATTTGCTTCTTGGCTGCCCCCTTGTGCATTCTAAGAGTAGGTTTTATTCTGCATTGTGTTTTAGATTGCTCAGATTTAATTTAAGATATGGATGTGTTTTAGACACATGAGACTATTATGTGCCACAGGGAAGTAAAACAAGAAATTAAATTTAACTAGGGTTCTATAGTCATACTGAAGTATAGGACTCAGGGGGAGGTGAGGCAAGTGGTCCTCCTCGGCTTCCCAACTTGTCAGTCACATTTCTAGTCCTTCACAGGCAGAATTTGGGTTCTGGCTAAATTTCAAAGGCCATCAATTACTTTGGCTCTCAACTACATAGTTGTTTATTCCAGAATGTATTTGGAGCATTATGTCTGGAGAAGCAGTGTGGTCTATCAAATTTAGATTTAGAGGTCCAGCAGGTTTCAGCTTCTCCTCCTGATAATTGTAGTTGATTAAATGGCCTCCTCATATCTACATGTTTATTCATATAACTTTATAGGCTTCTGATTAGAATTGGCATAATTGGTGACTTGCCTTTATAAAAGGATCAGTAACAAGACTGACGCAAGAAAAGTCTTGACAAAACATTTATGTATTTCATTTCTCTCTTATTTCTCTATCATTGCTTTTAAGCAAGCAAACAAACAAACAAAAACAATAACAAAATCCCACCCACGATAGCCTTATGAAAAGAGATGAGAGACATGTACATATGAGAGGCCTATGGAGATCCTAGTTGTACCAGTTGAGACCATTCTAGACCAGCCTGCAGTCAACTGATCCACAGATGCATGAGAAAGCCCAACCAAGAGTAGCAGAGCTGCAACTGAAAGCCCAACCTACAACTGAATGCACACCTGAGAGGCCAGAAGAATCACCCAGCCAATTTGTAAACCTGTGAGAAACTTACTATTTTATCTGAGTTTTGAGGTGGTTTATTATTCATTAGTAGATAATGATATGGTAACTCTGAGAATTTGAGCAAATTATATCACATCTCTGAGCTCCTACACACAGATACACACACACACACACACACACACACACACAGCACAGCACATCTCTTTGCATTGTTATGAGTGCTAAGATAACATATCTGGTATTGATTAGATAGAATAATTTAATTCTATTCAACAAATAGAATTCACTCCACCTGGCACCCTGCAGCTGCATATTTGTAGGTATTTCTTATCCTTCCCTATACAAAGTAATTGTCTATTTGCTATTTGATAAAGTTCATATGCACTTATGTGTGTCAAAAGATTCTGCCCCATATCTATTTCTCTGTTTTATTTCCTCTAAAGTTGTGAATTTTATTCCAAGAATATTGATCTCTGAAGGAGAGACTGTGACACTGGAATATATATGCATTTGAGCATGCATATATGGCACATATTCCAAGTATGGTTCTGGATGCTTTCAATATGTAATCTCGCTTAACCCATTCTCTGGATTGGTATGATCATGTCTCTTTGCAGGTAAATATACGGAGGCTTGATAAGATTAAGCAGTTCACTACCAAAATTACACAATTTATAGCTAAACTTGGGTGTGAGCTCACACTTGTCTGACATTAAAACCAATGTTTTCCTGATATTTCTAGTAACTCCTGAAGATTAGGTGCACTGGACCAAGTTAAAACACTGAGGAAGATGGTAGAAGAAATTTCAGTCAGGATCCTGTGGACAATGAAAGTGAAATATTAAGCAACTAAAAACACAATCCTCAAAACGTCAGAACTTACTGCTTGGAGATAGTGTGTCAAGGGGTTGGGTGGGGACATGTATAAAATTGATATTAAGGCAAGTATTTGAATATCACCTTATATTCTGAGGAATTTCATTAATTGAGAAGACAGGTGAAATAAGTGGATAAGGATCTGTGTCTTCTGACTTGGATCATGGGGATTCAAAAGGGAGAGTTTTAGCAGATAGGTTTAAAATGTGAGAGTAGATCAATGTTGGAGCTTTGCTCTACTCCTTGTGTTCTTATCCATTGTAATGAGGAACACAATACACAGACCTTTCTCTTGTAAATAATACAAGTTCCTCTACTATGAAACTATTTGAATTAGAGAGTGTATGAAAGTAGCCAAAGTTGAGAACTATTCACAGCAATTACTTTTTTCACTTTAAAAAATATATTTTTTAGTTTTGAAATAAGTATAGTTTTACAGGAAAGTGCAAAAGAATGTACAGAGAGACTTTGTGCAACCTTCACAGAGGCTCTCCCAAAATGACATCATACAAAAATATAGTAAAATATCAAACCAGGAAACTGATATTGGTACAATCCAGAGTTTATGCAGATTTGACCATATTCCTGTGTGTATGTGCGTGTGTCAATGTAATTTTATCACACATGTAGCCTTGTGTAATCACCACCACAGTCAACATCCTGAACTGCCAAGTCATGAAATATTACCTCATTCACCCTCTCTAGCCGCACACTTTCCTGCTCTATCCTTAACCGCTGACAATCACTATTGTGTTGTTCATATCTATAACAATGGTTATTCCACAAATGTCCTATATAAGAAATCCTGCAATATGTCTTATCTTGATTTTTTTTCTCACTTAACAGAACTTCTGTGAGATTTATTCACATAGTTTGTGTATTGATAGTTTATTCCTTTTAATTGATGAGGAGTATTTCATGGTACAAATGAGCCAGTTTATTTAATCATTCATCTACATTTCCAGTTTGGGGCTATTCTAAAGAGAGCTACTTTAAATATTTGTTCATAAGTTTCTTCCTGGAAATAACTTTTCATTTCTTTAGAATATATACCCAAGAAAGAAATTGCTGGGTTGTAAGAAAAGTTTATTTTTCCTTTCTAAATAAATTGTCAAAGTATTTTCCAGAATGGTTGTACTCATCCCCACAGCAATGTACGGGAGATCGAGTGTTTCTGTATCTTCAGTATTTAGGTGTGTAGTATCTCAAGTTGTAGTTTTAATTTGTATTTATCTAATAGCTAATGATATTGAACATCATTTCATTTATGTGACATTTATGTAACTCCTTCAGTACATTATCTATGCATTTCTTTGCCCAAATTCTTTTTATTTACTTGCATTTCACTGCTAGCTTTTGAGAGTTTTTTGCATATTTTATTTTTTGAAGATTTAATTTATTTATTCAAGAGAGACACAAAGAGATGCAGAGACACAGGCAGAGGGAGAAGTAGGCTCCTTGTGGGGAGCCCGTGTGGGACTCAGTCCTGGGACCCTGGGTTCATGACCTGAGCCAAAGGCAGATGCTCAACCACTGAGCCACCCAGGCATCCCTTTTCTTTGTATATTTTAGATGAGTCATTTGTTACATACATAATTGGCAAATACTTTCTGTGCCTGCAGTCTCTATTCTAATCCTATATTTTATATATAAGAATGATGATCCATTTTGAGTTAATTTTCATATGAGAAATGAGGTTTAGGTCAGAAATCAGTTTTTTTGTTTCAGGACCATTTATTGAAAAAGCTATTTCTCTTCAGTTGGGTTGCTTTTGCTCCTTTGGTGAAAATTAATGAGGTATATTTGTATGGGATCTATTTCTATTGATTTGTGTCTATCCTTCTGCCAATACCACAAAGTCTTGATTACTGTAGCTAGAGAGCAAGTTTTAACATAGGGAAGAGTGATTTCTTCCACTTAATACTTTTCAGCCTTGTCTTGGCTATTCTAGACTGGTTGCCTTTTCTCTAAATTTTACAACACATTTGTCTACATCTACAAAAACCTTGCTGAAATTTTGATAGGAATGTTATTAAATTTACATATCAATTTAGAAAGAATTTTTTTAAGTCTTCCAATTCTGGTATACTACCTTTCCTGAAGCATTTAGGTCTGCTCTGATTTTTTTTTCCATTAGCATTTTGCAATTTGCATCATACATGTCCTGCACATGTTTTATTATATTTATATATAAAAATTCATTTACTCAGCAATATTACATGTTTAGATGAGTTTCTACTTGTTCATCATTATCATGGAGACATAATTGATTTTTGCATGTTTATCCTACTATATCTTAGGACTTAACTCACTTAGTTCCACGAAGTTTTTGTTGTTGTTTCTATAAATGCCTTGGCATCTTCTAGGTAGATAGTCATATTGTCCTGCAAATAGAGGAAATTTTGTTTCTTTTGCATTTTGCATACTGTTTATTTCTCATGTCTAACTGTGGTTAGTAGAAACTTTCAGAAATTATTTAATGGAATGATGAGACAGGATACCCTTGCCTTCTTCCTAATACCAGAGGTAAGGTGGTCAGTCTTTCACTCTTCTGATGTTAGCTGTAAATTTCTAAAATTCCTCTGAGTTTGAAGAAAGTCCCTTTATTCCTACTATAATTAGAGTTTGAATAATAACAGGGTAATTCTGCACTTACAAAACAAGCTTCATAAGTCCCTTCTCTTTTCTGCAATAGGTTGTGTAAAATGTTAATTATTTTTCTTTTAAGATTTTATTTATTTTTTCATGAGAGACAGAGAGAGAGAGAGAGAGAGAGAGAGAGAGAGAGAGAGATACAGAGGGAGAAGCAAGCTCCATGCGGGGAGCCTGATGTGGGACTTGATCCCAGGACCCCAGGATCACATCCTGAGCCAAAGGCAGACCCTCAACCACTGAGCCACCCAGGAGTCCCGACCTCATCCATATTCTTGATATTATCATGCAGTTGCTGAGACTGCACACTGGACTATCACTCTATTTTATTAAGTCCTCTTGTTGGATAGATCCTTTAAGTATGATATAGTGTCCCTCTTCATCTCTCACTACAGTCTTCGGGGTCAATTTTAGTTTATCTGATATAAGGATGGCTACCCCTGCTTTCTTTTGAGGACCATTTGAATGGTAAATGGTTCTCCAACCTTTATTTTCAGGCTGTAGGTGTCCTTCTGTCTAAAATGAGTCTCTTTTAGACAGCAAATAGATGGGTCCTGCTTTTTTATCCAGTCTGAGACCCTGCGCCTTTTGATGGGGTCATTAAGCCCGTTCACGTTCAGAGTTACTATTGAAAGGTTTGAGTTTAGTGTCATCAGGATATCTATTCAGTCCTTCTTTTTGTGGATTGTTCCACTGAACTTCTTCTTAAGGGGGAATTTTAAGGGTCCTCCTTAAAATTTCTTGCAGAGCTAGTTTGGAGGTCACATATTCTTTCAGTTCCTGCCTGTCTTGGAAGCTCTTTATCTCTCCTTCCATTCTGAATGAGAGCCTTGCTGGATAAAGTATTCTTGGTTGCATGTTCTTCTCATTTAGGACCCTGAATATATCCTGCCAGCCCTTTCTGGCCTGCCAGGTCTCTGTGGAGAGGTCTGCTGTTACCCTAATAGTCCTCCCCATAAAAGTCAGGGATTTCTTGTCTCTTGCTGCTTTAAGGATCTTAAAGGATCTTAAATTTATCTTTGGAATTTGCAAAAGGGATTTCTTGTCTCTTGCTGCTTTAAGGATCTTAAAGGATCTTAAATTTATCTTAAATTTATCTTTGGAATTTGCAAGCTTCACTATTAAATGTCGAGGTGTTGAACGGTTTTTATTGATTTTAGGGGGGGGGGTGGAAATCTATTTCCTGGATCTGAATGCCTGTTTCCCTTCCCAGATTAGGAAAATTTTCAGCTGTGATTTGTTCAAATACATATTCTGGCCCTCTGGCCCTTTTGGCGCCCTCGGGAACCCCAATTAAACGTAGGTTTTTCTTCCTCAGGCTGTCATTTATTTCCCTTAATCTATCTTCCTGGTCTTTTAATTGTTTGTCTCCTTTTTCCTCAGTTTCCCTCTTTGCCATCAACTTGTCTTCTATCTCACTCACTCGTTCTTCCACCTCATTAACCCTCGTCGTTAGGACTTCTAGTTTGGATTGCATCTCATTCAATTGATTTTTAATTTCTGCCTGATTGGATCTAAATTCTGCAGTCATGACATCTCTTGAGTCCTTTATGCTTTTTTCTAGAGCCACCGGTAGCTGTATAATAGTGCTTCTGAATTGGCTTTCTGACATTGCATTGTAATCCAGATTTTGTAACACTGTGGGAGAGAGGACTGTTTCTGCTTCTTTCTTTTGAGGTGAGGTTTTCCTTCTAGTCATTTTGCTCAGTGCAGAGTGGCCAAAAACAGGTGTATTGGGAAAAGGAGAAAAAGAGAGGAGAGAAATAAGGAAAGAAAGGAGAAAAAGAAAAAGAAAAAAGGAAGAAAAAAAGAAAAAGAGAAAGAAAAAGAAATAAAGGGAAAAAAAGGTGGGGGAAGGAAACAGAAATCAAAAACCAAAAAAAAAAAAAAAAAAGTACGGAGGAGTATCTTCTGATTCTTTATACTTTAAGTCCCTTGACTTCCCCTGGATCTTGTCCGTGTAGCTGGTCTTCTGGGGGAGGGGCCAGTTGTGCTGATTTTCAGGTGTTAGCACTTGGGGGAGCTGCTCTGCCCCCGGCCTGGTGCTCAGGGGGGTTGTTTACCCCGTGAGGCACCAGGAGGAACAACTGCAGTGGCGGGACCAGCTCTGGAGCCCTGGAGTCAGCCCCTGCAGTAACCACAGAGCTCTCCGTCTGCAGGCCTGGAGGCTCCGGGGCGGGGCCGCTGATCTGCTCAGCTCCGGGCAGGAGCGTCCTCGCTGTCCTGGGCCCTCCCGGCCTCTGCCTGTCCCGGCGGAGGCCGGATCCTGGGCTGTGTCCCGGCGCCCTGTGCTCCGGGGCCTGCGCTGTTGGATTCGCTCCCGCCCCGCAGCCCCCTCCGCGGAGCCGCCCCCGAGCCCCCCGAGCTGCTCCGGGTCCCCCGTGCGTGCTGCAGCCCTTAGGGAGCTCGGCGCACTCTCCCGGGGCGCAGGTGCCTGTTAGTGTCCCCGGGAGCCCGAGGGCATCCCCGCCCTCCTGGGTCCTGCTCCACCTCCCTGGGAGCCCCTTTCCGCCCGGGAAGGTTGGTGCAGCTCCTGCTCCTCCAGGACGGGGCTCTCCTGTCCTGGGGACACTCGCCCCGGCCTCAGCCCGGCTCCTCACGGGGCCCCTCCCCCTTGGAGGCCTTTTGTGTCTTTATTTCTTTTTCCCCGTCTTCCTACCTTGATAGAAGCGCGAACTCTTCTCACTGTAGCGTTCCAGCTGGTCTCTCCTTAAATCTCAGGCCGAATTCGTAGGTTTTCAGGATGATTTGCAGGTTATCGAGGTAACTTGGTGGAGACAGGTGACTTGGGGACCCTACTCTTCTGCCATCTTGCCCCGCCTCCCCAATTCTTTTTCAATTATTTGATAAGATTATTCATTGAAGTTATCTGGACCTGATGACATAGAAAAAAGGATTTTAATTATAAATTAAATTTATTTGATGGTTATAGGGCTAGTCAGATTATCTTTTTACCTTGGCTCAGTTTAGGTAATTTGTGCAGGGTTTTTTTTATGTATTGGTCTGTTTCTTTTAGGTTGTTAAATTTATGAGTTTAAATTTGTTGATAGCATTCTCTTATTACCCTTTGAAAGTTTATAGAACATGTGGTATATATCTTGTTTTATTTTGATATGGTGATTTTTGTCTTCTCCATTATTATTCTTCTAAATATTGTTTTATATATATATTATAATTTTAGACAAAATTTTATCTCATCAATTTCTCCTCTTGTTTTCCTGCTTTCAATTGCATTCATTTCTGTTTGTCCTTATTACTTCCCTCCCCTTCCTTTGGGTGTATTTAGTTCTTCTTCTAATATTGAGACAGAAGCTTACATTGCTGTTTTGTGGCTCTACAAATGTTGATTCAGGCTTCATGATTCAGTCCTTCTGTATTGCTGGTGTTCTATCTAGAAGTTCTACAGTTGCTGACAGTGGAGTACTGAAGTGCCCAACTATGGGTGTGGATTTGCCCATGTCTCCTGAGGCTCTGTTGTTGGTACATATGCATTTAGCATTATTACATATTATTGGTGGATTGAACAGTTTTATTCTGCTGTAACACCCATCTTTCTCCCTAGCAACCTTTTTTCATCTTAAATCTTTATGAGATGTAAGTACAGCCACACCAGCTTTTAGATTAATATTTGCATTACATATCTTTTTCCATCCTTTTCCTTTCAAACTATCTATGGCATTGGTGTTAGAGTCTTAAATTTCTCATATACAGTGCGTAGTTGGGTCGTGTTTTATTAATCCAAGCTATTTAAATTGTTTTTAGATCATTTACACTTGAAGTAATTATTGATAATGTTAGACATACTCCTGACACTTTATTATTTTTGTTTAATCCTCCTTTGCTCATACCTCTGTTTTTATCCTTGCTTCTGTTACTTGCGCATTTTAAGAATTTTATTTTGAGTTATTTGCAATGATTCTGAGTATAGTGCTTTATATAGTTTTTAATGTTTGCTTTAGATATTACCGTATAGAAATGTACAATATCACAGTCTACTGGCATCCATGTTTTACCACTTTGTGTGAAGTGTAGAAACTTTGCTTATATTAGGTCCCCTATTTCACCACTTATTAAATATAATTTCCTTGTCTTTTCTCTTCATTGAGTACCCCATCAAGTGATGTTTCATTTTTTGCTTCAAACTTATATTAAAGAAACTCATAAGAATGAAGACAGTTTATTATGTTTACTTCTACTTTTACACATTTAATTATTCATGTTTTTCTTTGTGAATTCTCCAAGCTGCTACTTATATTGAGAAATCTTCCTTCCGTCAATCTTTAAGGATCAGTCAGCTATCAGCTTTTCTTCGTAGTGATTTTTCTTCATTCCTAAAGTCTATTTTATTGGTGTAGGATTCAAGAGTGATAGTTCTTTCTTTTAAACACTTGAAAAATGTTATGTTACTTTCTCTGAACTTCATGGTTTAAGATGAGAAATTTTCTATCATTTAAATTGTTCTCACCTATAATAAAAGCATTTGCTTTTAGAATATTTTTCTTTGTCTTCAGTTTGCAGAAATTTAAATATGATGGCATGATTTTTTTGAGTTTATCTTACTTTAAGTTCTCTCAGCATCTTGGATCTGTAGGTTTATGCTTGATGCCATATTTGGCTAAGAGAGCTTCCATCTTGAAAACTGCTTTTCAGGTTTAATATTGGCCCAAGTTGGCTGGGTTGTATTAAACTGAGTCTTCTATGGGCAAGACTATGGTTCACTTACCACACTCCAGACCATGCATGTACTACGCTCTAGAAATCACATTTTTCCTGAATATACTAACACTTTGTTTTCACCAAATAATCCTTGACACTCTTCCCTGAACACATAGTAGTTGGGCCAGATGCTGAGGAGTCTGTTGTATTTGCAGATGCTTTTGATACTGTTCAGTGATTATTTAATTAATGCTTTTTCAGCCATGAATTTTTATTCCTTCTCCAACTCTGATGATACAAATATTAGATACTATTACTATTATTGAATTATTTCACATGTTATTGGGGCTCTGTTCAATTTTTCTGGGTTGATTTTCTCTCTGTTGTTGAGATTAAATGGATATTATTTATCTAACTTCAAGCTTGCTGGTTTTTTGTGTGTTACTTTGACTGTAGTATTTTGTCTAGCAAATTTTTTATTTAGTCATTTTATTTTGAGTTTTAGAATTTCCATTTTTAATAAAATCTATATATTTGCTGAGTTTCTCTATTTTAATTGATGGTTGATTTCATGGTTAAACTGATGGTTTTAATTGATGGTTGAAGCATATTTATGATGGCATCTTTAAAATCCTTGCCAAAGAGGCACCTGGGTGGCTCAGTGGTTGAGTATCTGCCTTTGGCTCAGGACGTGATCCCAGGGTCCCAGGATCAAGTCCCACATCGGGCTCCCCATAGGGAGCCTACTTCTCCCTCTGCCTGTGTCTCCATCTCTCTCTGTCTCTCTCTCTCTCTCTCTCTCTCTCTCTCTCTGTGTGTGTGTTTCTCATGAATTAATAAAATCTTTTTTTCTTTTTTTAATAAAATCTTTTTTAAAAAATAAAATAAAATACTTGCCAGATAATTTCAATGTCTGATTCTTTTTGAGATTGGCACTATTTGATTATCCTTTCTCATTCCATTTGTGATTTCCCAGTTTTTTCTATGACATGTATTTTATTGTATTCTATATCTATTGTTTATTACATTACGAGAAACTTGATCCTATTTACATTTTCTATTTTAGTAGATAGCTGTCCAGTTTGTTCCTTTCTGCATCATTCTTCAACTGCTGCTGGTTCTCTACCCATTCCCTGCTAATACCATCTGCACTGGTGGAAGGCATGCACGTGGGCAACCTACTGTCACTGTGATATTCTGGGGAAAACAAAGGTCAGAAGCCACTGGACATGGGTTTCCTTATGCCCTCGAGTGTTGGATTTTCCTCATGCTGTCATTCTGGGTAGATTGATCCTCCTGCCAGTAAACTGGTTGTGTGGTATGGGCTGGGATGACCAGGACTTTGCTGATGCTGGTGTGGATTGGGACCTTGGGCCTAGGTTATCGAATGAGGGAAGATGACCAGGGAAGATCTGATTATGCACTGGTCCTCTTGTGAGCCAGGGGTGCAATTCCACATGTGATCCTGGTTGGGCTTCTCCTTCCCAAGCGCTGTGGGCAGAGAGAGCAGAGTTTTCATTTGTCCTTTCTTAAGGATAGGGGGGAATGCTGGATTTTAGGCCTCTATGATGCCCAATCCAAGGGCATGTGGGGATAAAAAAGGAAGCACTGGTAACTCACAGCACTATTGGTAGTAAAGCCCTAAAGCCCTAGTCTTTTACCATCTCTCTAGCCTTCAGAACCATCTCATTGCTTTTTGTATAATTCCCAAGGTATTTAGTTGTATTTGTAGGGAAGAACAGACAAGACCAGCTTTCAGAAAAAGTAAATCTGTACCATCTTGTTCTGGAACTGGGCAGGGATATCTTTTGTCTTTCATAATGTGAATAAAATGTGGCCTAAGGGAAGGAAATGACATTCCTATTTAGTCACTAGATTCAAATACAAACCCCATAAACTTTCTATTTCTTTATAAAAGGCAAGAGGAAGTTTACCTATTTATAATAATGACCAAAATCTTTCTTCAATCCCACCTTGCAATGTCTGAAATTAAATGATTTTTTTTTCCTTGAACTTATGTCTGGGTCTTTTAAGTTATCCTTCCCTGTGGTGAGACATGTTTTCAACTTTTAGTTATTAACACTGTGGTGAAGATAGTTTATTTAGCCATGATAGTCACTGCCAGCTGGAGTATGTGAGGTTTAATGAAAAGGGAAAAAGCTAGTACTTCATGAGACCCTACACTGCATGTTCCTGGGAAACAAGAAGAGGCAAAATGAGGCCAGAAGTGCTAGAATTTGTGGCATGGGAGAGGGAAGGGTGTTGGAAGAAGACAATTGAGTCTGATGTTACAAGTGTCAGATCCAGGCTGCTACAAAGGACTGTGCACACCAACCTAGAGAATACTCCACTCGCCACTCTCTCCACATAGCCCAGCTTTTACCTCCTTGGTGGTGGTTCTTGTTATCTGGCACATGAATTGGTTTAGGTGTCTTTGCTCTGCTTTCCCTATTGGCACATAAGCCATTTGAGTACAAGGCCCTTGTCGGCCTGCTGCATCGTTGCACACAGAAATGTGACCAAAGTTTGAGTTCACACTGGTTATCAATGGCAAAGCAAACTGCATACAAATCAACACTTAGCTGCCATGGGCAGCATCCAGGTTCAGCTAAAAATGCAAAACAGCGAGGAAAGATTTTCTCTCCTTTCCCCTTCATTACCTTTCACTAATTTTTATATTCCCCAAAAGAATGAGACCATATAATGTTTGTCTTCTCTGATTGATTTACTTCACTCAGCATAATACCCTCCAGGTCCATCCACGTTGAAGCAAATGGTGGGTATTTACCGTTTCTAATGGCTGAGTAATATGCCATTGTATACATAGACCACATCTTCTTTATCCATTCATCTTTCGTTGGACACCGAGGCTCCTTCCACAGTTTGGCTATTGTGGACATTGCTGCTGTAAACATCGGGGTGCAGGTGTTCCGATGTTTGAATGCATCTGTAGGGATCCCTGGGTGGCGCAGTGGTTTGGCGCCTGCCTTTGGCCCAGGGCGCGATCCTGGAGACCCGGGATCGAATCCCACGTAGGGCTCCCGGTGCATGGAGCCTGCTTCTCCCTCTGCCTGTCTCTCTCTCTCTCTCTCTCTCTCTCTCTATCTATCTCTCTCTGTGTGTGACTATCATAAATAAATTTAAAAAAAAAAAAGAAAAATGAATGCATCTGTATTGTTGGGACAAATCCCCAGCAGGGCTATTGCTAGGTCATACTGCAGATCTATTTTTAACTCTTTGAAGAAACTCCACACATGTTTCCAGAGTGGCTGCACCAGTTCACATTCCCACCAGCAGTGCAAGAGGGTTCCCCTTTCTCCGCATCCTCTCCAACATTTGTTGTTTCCTGCCTTGTTAATTTTCCCCATTCTCACTGGTGTGAGGTGATATCTCATTGTGCTTTTGATTTGTATTTCCCTGATGGCCAGTGATGCAGAGCATTATCTCATGTGCTTCTTGGTCATGTCTATGTCTTCCTCTGTGAAATTTCTGTTCATGTCTTTTGCCAATTCCATGAGTGGATTGTTTGTTTCTTTGCTGTTGAGTTTAATAAGTTCTTTGTAGATCTTGGATACTAACCCTTTATCTGATACGTCTTTTGCAAATATCTTCTCCCATTCTGTAGGTTGTCTTTTAGTTTTATTGACTGTTTCCTTTGCTGTGCAGAAGCTTTTTATCCTAAGTCCCAAAAATTGATTTTTGCTTTTGCTTCCCTTGCAATCATGGATGTATCTTGCAAGAAGTTGCTGTGGCCAAGTTCAAAAAGGGTGTTGCTTCTGTTCTCTAGGATTTTGATGGATTCTTGTCTCACATTTAGATCTTTCATCCATTTTGAGTTTATCTCTGTGTATGGTGTAAGAGAATGGTCTAGTTTCATTTTCTGCATGTGGATGTCCGATTTTCCCAGCACCATTTATTGAAGAGACTGTCTTTCTTCCAGTGGATAGTCTTTCCTGCATTGTTGAATATTAGTTGACCATAAACTTGAGGATCCACTTCTAGATTCTCTATTCTGTTCCATTGATCTATGTGTCTGTTTTTGTGCCAGTACCACACTGTCTTGATGACCACAGCTTTGTAGTACAACCTGGCACTGTGATGCCCCCAGCTCTGGTTTTCTTTTTTAATATTCCCCTGGATATTCAGGGTCTTTTCTGAATCCACACAAATCTTAAGATGATTTGTTCCAACTCTCTGAAGAAAGTCCATGGTATTTTGATTGGGATTGTATTGAATGTGTAAAGTGCCCTTGGTAACACTGACATTTTCACAGTATTAATTCTTCCAATCCATGAGCATGGAATATTTTTCCATCTCTTGGTGTCTTCCTCAACTTCTTACAGAAGTGTTCAGTAGTTTTTAGGGTATAGATCCTTTACATCTTTGGTTAGGTTTATTCCTAGGTATCTTATGCTTTTGGGTGCAATTGTAAATGGGATTGACTCCTGAATTTCTCTTTCTTCAGTCTCATTGTTAGTGTATAGAAATGCCACTGATTTCTGGGCATTGATTTTGTATCCTGCCATACTGCCAAATTGCTGTATGGGTTCTAGTAATCTTGGGATGGAGTCTTTTGGGTTTTCTATGTACAGTATCATGTCATCTGTCAAGAGGGAGAGTTTGAGTTCTTTGCCAATTTGAATGCCTTTTATTTCTTTTTGTTCTCTGATTGCTGAGACGAGCACTTCTTGTATTATGTTGAAAGCAGTGGTGAGAGTGGCATCCTGGTCCTGTTCCTGATCTTAGGGGAAAGGCTCTGAGTGTTTCCCCATTGAGATTGATATTTGCTGTGGGCTTTTTGTCGATGGCTTTTAATGCAGAGGAATGTTACCTTAATACCCAAACTCTGAAAAAAAAATACCCACACTCTGAAGAGTTTTGATTACGAATGGATGCTGTATTTTGTCAAATTCTTTCTCTGCATCTATTGAGAGGATCATATGGTTCTTGTTTTTTCTTTTGTTGATATGATCAATCACGTTGATTGCTTTACAAGTGTTGAACCAGCGTTGCATCCTGGGGATAAATCCCACTTGGTCATGGTGAATAATATTCTTAATGAACTGTTGGATCCTATTGGCTAGCATCTTGGTGAGAATTTTCGCATCTGTGTTCATCAGGGATATTGGTCTATATTCTCCTTTTTGGTGGGGTCTTTGTCTGGTTTTGGAATTAAGGTGATGCTGGCCTAATAGAAGTAGTTTGGAAGTATTCCATCTTTATCTTTCTGAACAGCTTTAGGAGAATAGGTATGGTTTCTTCTTTAAACATTTGATAGAATTCCCCTGGGAAGCCATCTGGTCCTGGACTTTTGTGTCTTGGGAGGTTTTTGATGACTGCTTCAATTACCTCCCTGGTTATATTTCATCCTGTTCCAGTTTGGTAGTTTGTGGTTTTCCATAACTGCATCCATTTCTTCTAGATTGGCTAATTTATTGGCATATAGCTGCTCATAAGAAGTTTTTAAAATCGATTGTATTTCCTTGGTATTGGTGGTGATCTCTCCTTTTCATTCATGATTTTATTAATTTGAGTCTTTTCTCTCTTGTTTTTAATGAGACTGGCTCATGGTTTATCTATCTTATTAATTCTTTCAAAGAACCAACTCCTGGTTTTGTTGATCTGTTCCACAGTTCTTCTGGTCTCTATTTTATTGAGTTCTGCTCCAATCTTTATTAACTCTCTTCTTCTGGGTGAAGTTTTCATTTGTTGCTCCTTCACCAGCTCCTTTAGGTGCAGTGTTAGCTTTTGTATTTAAGTTCTTTCCAGTTTTTGGATCGATGCTTGTATTACGAAGTATTTCTCTTCAGGACTGCTTTTGCTGTATCCCAAGAGTTTTTAATGCTTGTATCTTCATTCTCATTAGTTTCCAATAATATTTTTAATTCTTCTCTAATTTCCTGGTTGACCCTTTCATCTTTTAGCAGGATGATTTAACCTCTACTTGTTTGAAATCCTTCCAAATTTCTTCTTGTGATTTAGTTCTAGTTTCAAAGCATTACGGTCTGATAATATGCAGGGTACAATCCCAATCTTTTGGTATGGGTTAAGACCTGATTTGTGACCCAGTATGTGGTCTATTCTGGAGAAAGTTCCATGTGCACTTGAGAAGAATGTTTATTAAATTGCACTTGGATGTAAAGTTCTGTGAATATCTATGAAATCCATCTGGTCCAGTGTATTAGTTAAAGCTCTTCTTTCTTTGGAGATGTTGTGCTTAGGAGATCTATCAATAGCAGAAAGTGCTGTGTTCTAGTTTCTCAGTGTTAGTGTATTATTATCTAAGTATGTCTTCACTTTGGTATTAATTGATTGATATCCTTGGCAGCTCCCACATTAGGGGCATAAATATTCATGATTATTAAGTCCTCTTGTTGGATAGATCCTTTAAGTATGATATAATGTCCATCTTCATCTCTTACTACAGACTTTGGGATCAACTTTAATTTATCTGATATAAGGATGGCTACCCCTGCTTTCTTTTGAGGACCATTAGAATGGTAAATTGTTCTCCAACCTTTTATTTTCAGGCTGGAGATGTCCTTAGGTCTAAAATGAGTCTCTTTTAGACAGCAAATAGATGGGTCTTGCTTTTTTATCCAGTCTGAAACCCTACATCTTTTGGTGGGATCATTAATCCCATTCATGTTCAGAGTTACTACCGAAAGACATGCATTTAGTGTCACCATAATACCTATTCATTCCCTGTTTTTTGGATTGTTTCCTTGGACTTCCTATTTCTTTTACAGAGTCCTCCTTAATATTTCTTGCAGAGCTGGCTTGGTGGTCACACATTCTTTCAGTTTCTGCCTATCTTGGAAGCTCCTTATCTCTCCTTCAATTCTGAATGAGAGCCTTGCTGGATAATGTATTCTTGGCAGAATGTTCTTCTCATTTAGGACCCTGAATATATCCTGCCAGTCCTTTCTGGCCTACCATGTCTCTGTGGAGAGGTAGCTCTTAACCTAATACTTCTCCCCTTAATGGTTAGGGATTTCTTGTCTCTTTCTGCTTTAATGATCTTCTCTTTGTCTTTGGAATTTGCAAGGTTCACTATGAAATGTCGGGATGTTAAACGGTTTTTATTTGTTTTAGGAGGGTCTCTCTATCTCCTGGGTCTGAATGCCTGTTTCCCCCCCCAAGTTATGGAAGTTCTCTGCTATTATTTGTTCAAATATGGTTTCTGGCCCTCCGCCCCTCTCAGCATTCTCTGGAACGCCAATTAAATGTAGATTTTTCCTTCTGAAGCTGTCATTTATTTCCCTTAACCTTTCCTCGTGATCTTTTAGTTATTTTTTTCTTGTTTCCTCAGCTTCCTTCCTTGCCATTAACTTGTCTTCTATGTCACTCACTCTTTCTTTTACCTCGTTAACCCTCATCATTAGGACCTCCAGTTTGGATTGCATCTCATTTAATTGATTTTTAATTTCTACCTTATTAGATCTAAATTCTGCAGTCATGACGTCTCTTGAGTCCTTTAGGCTTTTTTCCAGAGCCAGCAGTAGATTTATAATTGTGCTTCTGAATTGGGTTTCTGACATCGATTTGTAATCCAGATTCTGTAATTCTGTGGGAGAGTACTGTTTCTGATTTTTTGTTTTGTGGTGAGTTCTTCCTTCTAGTCATTTTGCTCGGTGCAGAGTGGCTAAAAAAAACTTGTACTGGAAAAAGTAAGGAAAAAGGAAAGAAAAAAAGAGGGGAAACAAACAAACAAAAATCAAAAAACAAGGAGGGGTATCCTCTGATTCTATATACTGTAAGTCCCTTGACTTCCCCTGGAGCTTTCCAGTGCTGCTTGGTTAAGAACTGGCTCTTCCCCGTCCTTCCAGCTGGTCTTCTGGGGCAGGGGCCTGCTGTGCTAATTTTAAGGTGTGTGCACCTGTGGGAGCTTAACCTGCCAGGTGCATGGTTCTGTGGGAGCTGTTTATCCTGTGAGGCCCCTGTTCCCTGGTGGTCCTGCTCAATCCGAGGCACAAGGTGACACCAGGAGGAACAACAGTGGTGGCAGCCAGCTCTCTGGCCCTAGAGTCAGCTCCAGCAGTAACTACCCCAGTCTCCCAGTCCGCAGGGGCCTGGATGCTCCGGGGGTGGGGGGCACTGATCTGCACCGTTCAGTGCCGCCTGGCAGCAGGAGCGTCCTGGCTTTCCTGTGTCCTCCCGGCCTCTGCCTGTCCCAACAGGAGCACCGGATCCTGGGCTGTGTCCCCTTGCGCCTTGTGCCCTGGGGTCTGTGCTGCTGGAATCACACTCCTAGGACTGCGCAGCGCCGTCCATACAGAGCCACTGCCTGAGCTGCTCTCTGGGCCGTACAGCCCTCTCCGTGGGGAGCTCCCACCTGAGCTGCTCCCTTTTCAGAGCCCAACCCCTCAGTGTGTGGTGCACTCTCTCCTGGGGCACACTTCATCTGTTAGTGAACCCGGAACCTGGGTGCTCCACTGCCCTTCCTGGGATCCTGCCCAAAGTCCCTGCGAGCACCTTTCTGTCTGGGAAGATTGGTAAATTCCTGCTTCTCCAGGACTGGGCTTTCCTGTCCTAGAGGCACTCACCACCCAGTCTTAGCCCAACTCCTCATGGGGGCCTCTCCCCCTTGGATATTTATTTATTTATTTATTTTTCCATCTACCTACCTTGATAGAAGCACAAACTCCTCTCACTGTAGCATTCCAGCTGTTCTCTCTTTAAATCTCAGGCCAAATTCGTTGGTTTTCAGGATGATTTGAAAGTTATCTAGGTAAGTTGGTGGGGACAGGTGACTTGGGAATCCTACTCTTCTGCCATCTTGCCCTGCCTCTGAAAAAGGAAAGAAAGATTGATAATGATGCAGTCCGGTGTGACTGAGCACAAGGACATGACTGCTACAAGAGTGGAATCAGAGCCCAGGGGCAGTGGGAAAAGCACCAACCATCCCAGCATTTCCATCAGCACTCTCCGTGATGCTAAGAGGAGTACTTGAAGGAAGAGGTAAGGGCCTGGGGGCTGTATGGATCTATTTCTTAGAGTATTAGGTCATACTTGATAAGCTAGACAACATCAATATGAGAATAAACAGCATTAGCATGTCTAAAATAAGTATGCTAGACACTGAAGTAGACTTCCCATTGTCATGAAATTCTCAATTATTAATGTTACCATTTTAGGACTGAGACAACTATATTTTGGAGAGGCAAAGAAACTTCCCCAAGATCACTCCATCACCAAGAGGTGTTGACATGAGGATTTTGAACCAGGTCACCCTGATTTCAAAGTGGAGGCTCTGAGAACTAACTACACTTTCTCACCCTCCTTCCATTCACACCTCAGAACCTATGCTCAAGGAAGAGGTATAACAATATAATGAAATTTAAATATATTTAAAAGTATTACAGAAGATAAAAGAATAACTATAGACCATAAGGAAAGGACAGTGTTTATTAAACAGGAATATTTGAACAAAAACTAAATAAAACTTTTAAAAACTAAAATTTTCTTTTTTTGTCTTTTGTTTTAAATACATATACATTTTCATTGAATTCAAAAGACAATAGTGGGATTAAGTATGGTAGTACCAGAAAAATCTGAAGATACCAGCCAGAATTTAGGGCAGAGTAGCAAAGACAAAAAAACATTAAAAAGAAACAATGTTCATCTCTGACATGTAATGGGCTTGGAAATAAATAAATAAAATCAATCTTTAAAAAAAAAAGAAAAAAGAAATGGCATCAAATCACAGAAATAATAGTGAAGAATACCTTTTATAGGTTCATCAGCAGACTCAGCACAAAGAATCAGTAAATTTTAAAAAGTCAATAGCAACTTTCCAACTTAAACATGGTGATTAAAAAAAGAATAAAAAAATGAAAAACAAAAATAACCCTGAGAAATCCAAGAATTCTGGGATGATGTTAAAAGGTGTAACATTCATGTAATTGAAATACCAGATGGAGAAGAGAGGGGGGGCCATAAGAAACACTTGAAATAACAATGACTAAGAATTTTCCAAAATTTTGACAGGCACCAAAACACATGTTAAGGAGTTCGGAGAATACTAACAACACAGAGAAAATCTTGAATGAAACCTAAAAATATTTAAGAATACTTTTATAGAAACAAGGGTAAAAATTACATCAGACTTCTAATAAGAAACTGCACAAGCTAGAAGAGAGTGGAATAAAATATAAAGAAGGACACTTGTGATGAGCACAGGGTGATGTATGGAAGTGTTGAATGACTATATTGTATACCTGAAACTAATATTACACTATATGTTAACTAGCTGGAATTTAAATAAAACCCTTAAAATAAATAAATAAATAAAATGTAGGTGGCAAAATGCAATCCTAGAATTCCAGTGAAATTATATTTCAAAAGTGCAGAAGTAAAGATTTTCTCAGCAAATGATAACGGAAAAAAAAATCATAGCAGATGTTGTCTGAAAAAAATGTTAAAATAACTTTTTAGGCAAAAGAAAAAAATTATATAGGCCAGTTATTTGGATCTATATAAAACAAAGTAGAGAATAACAAAAGGAATAAAGGAGAGTGTCTGCATGGTTCAGTGGTTGATCGTCTGCCTTTGGCTTAAGGAATGATCCCTGGTCCTCTGGGATGGAGTCCTGCATGGGCCTCTCTGTGGGGAGCCTGCTTCTCCCTCTGCCTGCATCTCTGCCTCTCTCTGTGTGTCTATCATGAATAAATGAATAAAAATCTTTTTAAAAAATGAAATAATAAAAACTAGAAGGAATGTCAATACAGTTGGAACAGAAAAACAATAGAAAAAAAGCTGTCTTTAAAAAAAACAACAAATTTGAAAATCATCTTGCACATCTGACCAAGAGAAAATGACTTGAGATATAAGTTACTGATATCAGAATGAAAGAGAGTCAAAGACTATTGATCCTATAGACACAAAGGAGGTAAATGAATACTGTAACCAATTTTATACCTCCAAATTTGACAACATAGATGAAATGGACCAATTTCTGGAAAGAACAAAATGGCCAAAACTCCCTCCTAGAGAAATAAATAACTTGAATAACTCTATATCTATTAAATAAATGGAATTAATAATTAAAAACTTTCAAGGTCCTTTGAAGAATGCTACCAAGTAATAGAAGAAAACAGTGTCAATTCTCCACCATCTCTTTCAGATAATAAAAGGAGAGGGAACACATTCCAATTCTTTTTTTTTTTTTGAGAACAGAATTAATCCCAAAACAAACCAGCTAAACATGTTAAAAGAAAACAGCAGCTATTAATAAAATATTAGCAAATCAAAATACATCATAACTAAGTGGTTCATCCCAGGAATATAAATTTAGTTCAATACTTGTAAATCAGAAAACAGTCTAATCCATTATATTAGCAGACTGAATAAGACAGGAACATTTTATCATATTAATAAATGCAGGAAAAGCCTTCAACATAACTCAACATGCATTACTAATAATAATATACTCTCAAGGTTTAGAAGGGCTTTTCCTGAAACTGACAAAATGAATATATGAAAACATATAGCTAACATCATACTTAAAAATGAGCAACTGAACACTTTTCTTCTTGAGAAAGGGAAAAGGCAAGAAAGTCTTCTCTTGCCACACCAATTCAATCTTGTCTTAGAGGTCCTACATAGGTATAAGCCAAGAAAAAAAAATAAGGGGAAGACGGTTTGAAAAGGAAGAAATATCTGCATTTATTCCCTGATGACATCATCACCCATGTAGAAAACCACAAGGAATTTCAAAAAAAAAAAAAAAAAAAAAACTCCCAGAAGTAATAAAGTATAGAAAAATTGTAGGATATAAGGTCAATATACAAAATTTAATAACTTTCCCACCTTCCCACATACCAGTATTAAACAACTGGAATTTGAAATAAAGCAAACAGTATCTTTTACAATAATGCAAAAAAATGCTCAAGTATAAATCTAGTAAAATATGCATGGGATCTATATACAGAAAACTAGAAACACCAGTTAAATAAAAACTCTAAGAGCATGATCCATGAAATAATAAATAGATTGTACTTTATTAAAATTAAAACCTAATGCTCTGTAAAAAATGGTGCTGAAGAAAGACCAGAACTCCCTGGGAGAAAATACTTAGAAAACACATATATCTGCATAGCATCATTGTATGAAACCATACAATGCAATACTGTATGACTCTTCATGATACTGTCAAGATAATACGTGACAATATACAATTGCTAAAACCCAGAAAAGTTACGGCATAGAGATTGAGCCTTGATGTATACAAATTTTCAAAAATCATTTAGGAGGTTGGGGTGTCCCAGGACAGATTTCAGACAATGACTAGAGAATTTAACTCTATTATGAATCTGTGATATATTCTCACTGAAGGAAGTTTAGGAAAAGGTTATTGTGGCATAGCAACTTAGTAATAAATGGACACTGTAATATCATACATTAAAGGCACAGTACATAAAGCATTCTACTCTAGTTGATAAAGTTGATTCCCACTGGACTACAAGTTGACAATTCTGAAACCTCTAACCATGTGTGATATTGTGATTTATGATAAGGAACATATTTGGTCTTTATGCCCATTTTTGGAACCAGCCATGTGATTAGAGAGTTTTACCTGTCCCATGCCCAATCTCTCAGGAAGGGAGGGAAGTTGGAGATGGAGTTCGATCATTAAAGCCCAATGATTTAATCAATCATGCATAGGTAATGAAATCTCCATACAAACTCAAAGGATAGTATTTGTAGAGCTTCTGTGTTGGTGAACATGTGAAGATTTTTCGAGAGTGTTAACTGGAGAGGGCATGTAAGCTCCACATCTTCCCACATACCTTGCTCTAGGCATCTCATTTGCATGTTCCCCAATCATTCTTTTAAAATAAATCAGCCACCTAGTAAATACAATGTTTGAGTTCTGTGAGCTGCTGTAATAAATTAATCTAACCCAAGGAGGGGTTTGTTGGAACGTCCAATCAATAGCTGGTGGGTCAGAAGCACAAGTGACAACCTGGACTTGCATTTGGTATCTGAAGTCAAAGAAGGGATAGTCTTGTAGGACTGACCCCTTAACCTGTGGGATCAGATGCTATCTCTGGGCATATAAAATTAGGACTGAGATAAAATTAGGATACCTAGCTGGTGTCTACAGCATTCCTTAATAGTCTGGAGGAACACACACACACACACACACACACAGGAAATAGAAAGAAGAACCATTTTACTGTATGTACTAGAATCAATGTAAATGAGTGACAGAGGTGAGGGCCGGTTTTCTCATTGTTGGGGTGGAAGGTTACAAATAAGCTAGGAAGTAAAACGATCACTGTGGTACTTGACTGGAGTTGAATATTAGTATCAACCTATGTTTAGCTTGGTAAAGGTACATATGTGTACATATAGAAAAAATTGTAGATTTATGTATATTCATATACATGAAATAGTATATGCACATATATCCCTTTACTGTATCAACTGAGAGAGCTAGAAGTAGCCATACCCCATTAGTATGAGTACATTCAGTATTCATATATTTACTGTACTATTTTCCACTAAAAGAAACTGGGACTCTTCAGAGAAATGATTGATTTTAGGGCTTAAGCAGGGAATATACAAAATATGCCTGAAACAACTTGTAATGCCAGAAGTAAAAAAGTACTCAATAAACAAACAAACAAACAAACTCACATTGATGAGTATATGTCAAAAAGGCATCAGGACTCAACTGAAAGAACTCCCAATGGCCAAAGCTGGAATATTTGAGCAGCTCAATAAATAATGCAATTTAAGATTTTAGTCCAAAGTATAAAATAAATATCCATGAGTCCTTACCCATGTAAATAAGTTATTGAATAAATATGGAGGAGGAGAGAACAATATCCTGTGCAGAAAAATCCCAAAAAATTTGTGTGTAGATCTTCCTCCCCAAGTATGTGCAGTATCATTCTCTAGTGTGATTATGAGGAAAGCATCAGACAAATTCCAATTGAAGCCTTTCTAAAAAGTATCCTACCAGTATTCCTTTTGAATATGAATAGGAAACATTTTGACAACTCAGTTGATGTACCTGATATAACAGACATACGTAAAGCCCATGAAGTCAGAAAAACAGAAGGAAAGGAAAGCTAAAGTCACTGAAAAAAAATGGGTTCCCCAAAATAAGAAAAAATAAATAAAGGTAAAGACTTCATAAAAGATAGCTAGTTTAATAGTCAAGGACCCACTCTGTGCAGACATTATTCTGCACTGTAGAAACAGCACAGAGTAAAGCACACAAGTACCTGCCCTCAAAATGTTGGCACACAGGGTAGGAAGACATCACTAAGTCAATAATGTGGTGGATCCATTGATGATAAGTACTATGGAGAAGAAGAAAGAAGGCAATAGAAGAGGCAATGTTTCAAATTAAGTCTGCAGGGAAGGCCTCACTGAAATTAATATTTGAACAAAAGATAGGTAGGAGGATCATCAGAAGTAAAATCTTCGATTAAAAGTGTGCTTGCAGTCTTTGAAGAGCAGCCTGGAGGCCGGAAAAACAGTCTGCAAATAAAGGCACCACTGAGACTGGTGTGGGGGGTATGAGGGGGATCCACCTGTTTAGAATACATTCAGCTTTAAATGAGAGGGCTGGACTGCATCAGAAATGATGAATATGTAACATTCTCCTCATCCCAGCACCCTTTAGGGACAGTGCTAATTAATCACATTTCCTTTTCCAAATGTGCCCTCAAAATACCACTGGCATCAAGTGCTGCAACACACTGCGGCCCATTGGTCACATTGGTGACAGAGTTCTCTTCTAAAATGTGATGGGTTTTTCTAAAAGATTTTATTTATTTATTTATTCATCACACACACACACACACACACACACACACACACACACACACACACAGAGGCAGAGACATAGGCAGAAGGAGAAGCAGGCTCCCTGCAAGGAACCCGATGTGGGACTCCATCCCCAACCCTGGGATCATGCCCTGGGCCAAATACCTTTGGGTATCCCTGCTCAATGGCTGAGCCACTCAGGCATCTCAATGTGATGGTTTTCTTGAAGGAAGACAAAGACCTGTCATCCAGGAGCGCCTTGGGAAAATTGGAATTGGGGCTAAATTAGAATAGGGTGAGGGAGGAAGAATGCTGAGCGCCATGTATAACAGTCAGATGAGCAACTATGTGAGCAAAGTACCCCAACACACCCTGAGCCTTCCAAGGGTGACCTCTGGGATGTGAGAGGTTCCAGGAAAGCAGGTAGTGGATATCCTCTCCTCCAAATGTCTGCAAGCTCCAGGGCTAGAGCCACCCATTTAGCCTCCCATGTTGCCATGTCTTCCTTCTGTTTTTACCCTTCTTGCATTTTCTTTAAAGTAACCATAGACTTATTGCAAGGCACCACTTTTATTGAAGGAAAAACGTACTCTTCTTTTTTTGCATTCTGGACACTGACAAAATACAGTAATTATATCAACTGGTATCTTGAATGAGTCATATTTATAATTTCTGCCAGTTTGATTTGATCCAAGAATTAAAGAGATTGAAAATATTGTTCACAGTATAATTTGGCAACTTAATTGGTGGTAAAATAAAATTCAGCATTAGATATTAAAAGGCTTTTCTGTTGATGTTAAGTTGCTTTTTCCCAGGGAGGATAAACAGGTACTATTCAATACCTAGAGGGAAAAGTAAGTTCCCTTCTTTACATAGCACAAAGCAACAGCCTTTATACGCATATTTAAAGCAAAATTAAGTAAAATGTGCTGATTATGTCAAGGGCTAATGATAGTGGCCAAGGTTGGCTGGGGTAGTTCAAATCTAGGGACTGTAAATACACCAGTGACTCATTCCTCCTACCTTGATCTAAGGCTCAGCTCACCAAAGGACTTTGGAATTCAAAATATCTCTGGCTTACACCCTGGGGTTTGTTTTGTTTGTTTTTCACCTACACGGTAAATGTCTCTGATTGGTATTGGTCAGCATAGAGTGAAGGAGAGATGAACCATTTATTTAATCAATGTATATGCCTACCTTATATGTGCCTGTGACTACACTATGTGCCAGGTACAGGAAGGCAAATACAAAAGTGTGATTCCCTGCTTTGTAAATATTAAAGCCTAGGAGATACCACCTACGAGAGACCTGTTTCTGAGATTCAGGCCACAAGCATGATCATCCACCAGATGACACAAAACGGTGATCATGAGACAGACTCTGATTTCAAGTCATGATTTTTGGAGTCTTCTTGGGCTTTATTTTAAATTGAATTAAAATGCCAAAAATAGACAATTGATGTTTTTGATTGGCAGCTCTATTCATATGCCAAAAATTCTCCATTTTAAACTGTACATTTGGGCAGCCCGGTAGCTCAGTGGTTTAGCGCCGCCTTCAGCCCAGGGCGTGATCCTGGAGACCTGGGATCGAGTCCCATGTCGGTTCCCTGCTTGGAGCCTGCTTCTCCCTCTGCCTCTCTCTCTCTCTCTCTCTCTCTCTGTGTGTGTGTGTCTGTGTCTCTCATGAATAAATAAATAGAATATTAAAAATAAATAAATAAATTGTACATTTTTGTGGGTTTTAGCACACTGAGTTGTGCAGTGTCACCACTCTTTAATAGTGAAGATAATTAAAAGACTCATCACCTTTTGAGGTAATAGAAACTATGAACCTATCAGCAAATATCCTATAAATTCCTCTCTCTCTAATCCAGGAAAACCACTAATCTACTTTTTTCTTTATGGATTTGCCTATAATAGAAAATCCATGTTAACAAAATCATACAGTATGTGTTCTATGGAGACTGGCTTCTTTCACTTATCATAATGTTTTTAAGATTCATCCATGTTGTAGCATTGTGAGGATTGTATTCCTTTCCCTTGTCAGATAATATTTCATTGCATGTATAATATTGTGATTTATAATACAGAAACATATATTTGGCTTTTGTGCCCATTTCTGGCACAGAGCTCCTAATCCTTTGAATTTCCCAAGTTATGAGAGCAATGAAGATGTCTTTTATTGTGTTACTCAGGGGATGTTTGGAAAGCATCTCAGGATGGTTGCTGGGAGAACCAACCATGCAATTGGAGGACTGAAAGTTTGCCCCATCTCCCTGACCTCCAGGGAATGGAATAGGGCTAGAGAATAAGTAGGGCTGAAGTGGGGCTAGAGACTGAGTTAAACTGCCAATGATTTCATCAATCATGCCTATGTACTGAAGCCTCCATTTAAAAAAAACATTTAAAAGGATTGGATTCAGAGAGCTTCTAGGTTGGTAAGCACATGGACATTTAGGCAAAGTACTGCATTTAGAGAGACCATGGAAATTTCATGCCCTTTCCAAAAGCCTTGCTCTATGCATTCTCTTCCATCTGATTGCTTCTTAGTTATATACCTTTATAATAAAGGTAATAGTTTAGTAAGTAAAATGTTTCTCTGAATTCTGTGATCTGCTTTAGCAAATTAATTGAACCCAAGGAAGGGAACATTGAAATTTCCAATCTATAGCAGGTTGGTCAAAAGCACAGGTGACCATCTGAATTTGTAACTGGTATCTGAAGTGAAGGGCAGTCTTGTAGGACTAAGGCCTTTACCTGTAGGATCTTATGCTACTTCTAAAGTGTTAGAATTGAGTAGAGTGGTAGGACACCCAGCTGGTGTAGGAGCATTGCTTTATGGTGTGGAAAATGAAAACTTTTGGTATGGATATGCCACATTTTATTTATCCATTAATCAATGGATGGATTTTTTCCCCCATTTTGGGCTATAACAGTATTGCTATAAACACATGTGTAGATTTTTTGTGGGCATATGCTTTTATTTCCCTAGGGGAATATATATAGGAGTTGAGGGGTCATAAGGTAACTCAATCTAACATTTGGAGGAACTACAAACTGTGTTCCAAAATGAATGCACCATTTTAAATTCCCTAAAGCAATGCAATAGGGCTCCAATTTCTCCACATCTTTGTCAAAACTTGTTATAATCTGCCTTTTAGTTTTAGCCATCCTACCACATGTGAATAGAATCTCATTATGGTTTCAATTTGCATTTCTGTAGCAACTAATTATTATCTTTTCATATACTTATTGGCCATTTGTATAACTATTGTGGAGAAAGGTGTATTCAAATATTTGCCAAATTTTAAAATTTTTATATTTACAGCAAAATTAAATAAAAAGTGCTGATTATATATAAAAGGCTTAAGAAGTAGCCTACACTTGGCTGTGAAAACTCAAATCTAGGAAACATAAGTCCCTAAAAACTCACCTATGACTTACTCATCTTACCTTCATCTGAGCCATGCCAGGCTCACTGGAAGACTTGAGCACTCTCTGGCTTCCACTCCGTGGTTTCATTTCACTCCTTCATAGAATATGTCTTGGTTTGCTACTAATGATTAGCAGCAAATTATCATTGAATTATGTTTCAGAAGTCTTTTATCAGGTATCATTTGTTGGTATTTTGGTATTTTTTCCCATTCTTTTTATCTTTTTTTTTTTAATTTATTTTTTTATTGGTGTTCAATTTACTAACATACAGAATAACCCCCAGTGTATCCATTGAAGCATAACAGTTTTTAGTTCTGTTAAAATTTCATCTTATTTTTTATTTGCCTTTTGCTTTGATGTTAACACATAAATTTAAATGTCATACCCAACTTCATGGATATTTAATTCTATATGTTATTCTAAGAGTTTTGTAGTTTAAGCTGTTAACATTAGGTTTATGATTAATTTGTGGTTGATTGTTCGTTTTTAGTGTGAGGTAGGGGTTCAAATTCATTCTATACATGTGGATTTCCAGTTTTCCCAGCACCATTTGTTAAAAGACTATTCTTTCCCCTATTCAGGTATATTTTCATTCTTGTCGAAAATCAATTGACAAGGAGGGGGCAAGACGGCAGAAGAGTAGGGTCCCCAAGTCACCTGTCCCCACCAAATTACCTAGATAACCTTCAAATCATCCTGAAAACCTACGAATTCAGCCTGAGATTTAAAGAGAGACCAGCTGGAATGCCACAGTGAGAAGAGTTCGCCCTTCTATCAAGGTAGGAAGATGGGGGGAAAAAAAGAAATAAATAAAAAAAGCATCCAAGGAGGAGGGGCCCCGTGAGGAACCCGCCCACGGCTGCGTGGCCAGTGCCCCCAGGACAGGCAAGCCCCGTCCCGGAGAAGCAGGAGCTGCACCAACCTTCCCGAAGACAAGGCGCTCCCAGGGAGGTGGAGCAGGACCCCAGGAGGGCGGGGATGCCCTCGGGCTCCCGGGGGCACTAACTGAGGACCAGCGCCTGGGGGAGAGCGCGCCACACCCCGCGGCCGAGCTCCCTAAAGCCTGCAGCTCCCCCGGCTGGCCCGGGAGCAGCTCGGAGGCAGCTCTGCGCGGAGGGTCTGCGCTGCCCGAGCGCGATTGCAGCAGCCGGAGCCCCGGAGCCCACGGTGCCGGGGAACACAAGCAAAGATCCAGCGCTGCCCCGGGACAGGCAGAGGCTGGGAGGACACGGGACAGCGAGGACGCTCCTGCCACCCGT
The DNA here is from genome assembly GCF_003254725.2 of Canis lupus dingo. Classification (NCBI taxonomy): domain Eukaryota; kingdom Metazoa; phylum Chordata; class Mammalia; order Carnivora; family Canidae; genus Canis; species Canis lupus. Next base: position 22,041,378 of record NC_064261.1, on the reverse strand, counting down.
AGGCCCGAGCTGTGCAGATCGGCGGCCCCTGCTCCCGGAGCATCCAGGGCTCTGCGGACTGGGAGCTGTGGAAGTTACTACGGGAGCTGACTCCAGGGCTCCAGAGCTGGCCACTACACTGTTGTTCCTCCTGGGGCCTCGCAGGATAAACAACCCCCACTGAGCCTCTCAGTGGCCTCACCTGATAAACAGCTTAAACATCTTTCACTAAGCCCTGCAACAGGCAGGGGGCTGAGCAGCTCCCCCAGGTGCTCACACCTGAGAATCAGCACAGCAGGCCCCTCCCCGCAGAAGACCAGGTAGAAAGACATGGGAAAAGCAAGTTGTTGACCAAGCAGCACTGGAAAGTTCCAGGGGAAGCCGAGGGATTTACAGTATATAGAATCAGGATACTCCCCCTTCTTTTTGTTTTCTGTTTGCTTCCGCTGACTTTTTTTTTTTCTTTTCTTCTTCTTTTTTTCTTTTCCCTTTTTTTTTTCTTTTTTCTCTTCTCTCTTTTTCTCCTTTTTCCAATACAGCTTTTTTTTTTGGCCACTCTGCACTGAGCAAAATGACTAGAAGGAAAAACGCACCTCAAAAGAAAGAATCAAAAACAGTCCTCTCTCCCACAGAGTTACAAAATTTGGATTACAATTCAACGTTAGAAAGCCAATTCAGATGCACAATTATAAAGCTACTGGTGGCTCTAGAAAAAAGCACAAAGGATTTAAGAGACTTTATAACTGCAGAATTTAGATCTAATCAGGCAGAAATTAAAATCAATTAAATGAGACGCAATCCAGACTAGAGGTTCTAATAATGAGGGTTAATGAGGTAGAAGAACGAGTGACTGACATAGCAGACAAGTTGATGGCAAGGAGGGAAACTGAGGAAAACAGAGAAAAACCATTAAAAGATCATGAGGATAGGTTAAGGGAAATAAATAACAGATTCAGAAGGAAAAATCTACATTTAATTGGACTTCCCGAGGGCACCGAAAGGGACAGAGGTACAGAATATGTATTTGAACAAATCATAGCTGAGAACTTTCCTAACCTGGGAAGGGAAACAGGCATTCAGATCCAGGACATAGAGAGATCCCCGCCTAAAATCAATAAAAACTGCTCAACACATCGACATTTAATAGTGAAAATTGCAAATTCCAGAGATAAAGAGAAGATCCTTAAAGCAGCAAGAGACAAGGAATCCCTAACTTTTATGGAGAGAAGTATTAGGTTAATAGCAGACCTCTCCACAGAGACCTAGCAGGTCAGAAAGGGCTGGCAGGATATATTCAGCGTCCTAAATGAGAAGAACATGCAGCCAAGAATACTTTATCCAGCAAGGCTCTCATTCAGAATAGAAGGAGAGATAAAGAGCTTCCAAGATAGGCAGAAACTGAAAGAATATGTGACCACCAAGCCAGCTCTGCAAGAAATACTAAGGGGGATTCTGTAATAGAAAGAGGAGGTCCAAGGGAACAATCCACAAAAACAGGAACTGAATAGGTATCATGATGACACTAAATTCATATCTTTCAATAGTAACTCTGAATGTGAATGAGCTTAATGACCCCATCAAAAGGTACAGGGTTTCAGACTAAATAGAAAAGCAAGACCCATCTATTGGCTGCCTACAAGAGACTCATTTTACACATAAGGACACCTACAGCCTGAAAATAAAAGGTTGGAGAACCATTTACCATTCAAATGGTCCTCAAAAGAAAGCAGGGGTAGCTATCCTTATATCAGATAAACTAAAGTTTATTCTGAAGTCTGTAGTAAGAGATGAAGATGGACACTATATCATATTCAAAGGATCCATCCAACAAGAGGAACTAACAATCATCAATATTTATGCCCCGAATAGGATATCAATCAATTAATAACCAAAGTTAAGACACACTTAGATAGTAATACACTTATACTTGGTGACTTGAATGTAGCACTTTCTACAATCGACAGATCTTCTAAGCACAACATCTCCAAAGAAACAAGAGCTTTAAATGATACACTGGACCAGATGGATCTCACAGATATTTACAGAACTTTACATCCAAATGCAACTGAATACACATTCTTCTCAAGTACACATGGAACTGTCTCCAGAATAGATCACATACTGGGTCACAAATTAGGTCTTAATTATACCAAAAGATTGGGATTGTCCCCTGCATATTTTCAGACCATAATACTTTGAAACTAGAACTAAATCACAAGAAGTTTGGAAGGATTTCAAACACGTGGAGGTTAAGGACCATCATGTTAAAAGATGAAGGGGTTAACCAGGAAATGAGAGAAGAATTTTAAAAATTCATGGAAACAAATGAGAATGAAGATACAACCGTTCAAAATCTTTGGAATACAGCAAAAGCAACCCTGAGGGGGAAATACTTCACAATACAAGCATCCATCCAAAAACTGGAAAGAATTCAAATACAAAAGCTAACCTTGCACCTAAAGGAGCTGGAGAAAAAACATCAAAAGATCCTACACCCAGCAGAAGAAGAGAGTTAATAAAGATTAGAGCAGAACTCAATGAAATCGAGACCAGAAGAACTGGGGAACAGATTAACAAAACCAGGAGTTGGTTCTTTGAAAGAATTAATAAGAGAGATAAACCATTAGCCAGCCTTATTAAAAAGAAGAGAGAAAAGACTCAAATTAATAAAATCATGAATGAGAAAGGAGAGATCACTACCAACACCAAGGAAATACAAACGATTTTAAAAATATATTATGAGCAGCTATACGCCAATAAATTAGGCAATCTAGAAGAAATGGATTCATTTCTGGAAACCACAAACTATCAAAACTGGAACTGGAAGAAATAGAAAACCTAAACAGGCCGGTAACTAGGGAGGAAATTGAAGCAGTCATCAAAAACCTCCCAAGACACAAAAGTCCAGGGCCAGATGGCTTCCCTGGGGAATTCTATCAAACGTTTAAAGAAGAAACCATACCTATTCTACTAAAGCTGTTTGGAAAGACAGAAAGAGATGGAGTACTTGCAAACTTGTTCTATGAGGCCAGCATCACCTTAATTCCAAAACCAAAGACCCCATTGAAAAGGAGAATTACAGACCAATATCCCTGATGACCTGGATGCAAAAATTCTCAACAAAATACTAGCCAGTAGGATCCAAAAGTAAATTAAGAAGATTATTCACCATGACCAACTGGTATTTATCCCCGGGATGCAAGGTTGGTTCAACACTCGTAAAACAATCAGTGTTTTTGATCATATCAGGAAAAGAAAAAACAAGCACCATATGATCCTCTCAATAGATGCAGGGAAAGGAATTGACAAAATAGAGCATCCATTCCTGATCACAGCTCTTCAGAGTGTAGGGATAGAGGGAACATTCCTCAACATCTTAAAAGCCATCTGCAAAAAGCCCACAGCAAATATCATTCTCAATGGGGAAACACTGGGAGCCTTTCCCCTAAGATCAGGAACAATACAGGGATGTCCACTCTCACCACTGCTATTCAACATAGTACTGGAAGTCCTAGCCTCAGCAATCAGGCAACAAAAAGAAATAAAAGGCATTCAAATTGGCAAAGAAGAAGTCAAACTCTCCTTCTTCTCAAATGACATGAATCCCTTCCTAATCATACAATTTGCTTTTCTTTAATTTCCAATATGCTGTTTACTTCTGCAATCACTTTGTTTTTATATCTAATAACTACTTTTGAGATTGCTGCTTTTCATAACCATCTACTGATGCCCCACAAATTCTCCATGTTTTCCTGCTTCTCTCAAAATGAGTTAGAGTTTGGGTGGTTATTGTTGAAACAGTTTGTTTTTTCTTTTACAGTTCATTTCTCCTTCCTGAGGAAACTTTATTTGACAGGAAACCATTTGCTTGAAATGCTTACACTGGTGCTGTTCTTAGAGAACTGTAGTTTTCCTGTTATCTGTTTCTGTTATCTTGTTCTTTGCAATCATTCACATGCTTCATTCATACTGAGAGTTACAATGAGCTCTGTCAGAGATTTTATAGGTCAGTGTTCAATTTTTCATGGTTACTGACTGTGATATAGAATTTTGCCTTTTATATTAGTTGAGTTATTTTAGTGGGAAATTGGTAGAAGAAATTGTTTAAACATCATCACTTAGAATACCATCTTTATCCCGAAGGATCTCAGGTTTATTTCTTTTAAATATCATCTGAGAGGCAATTCTGTGTTGATGCACCTCTTATATAGTGGTAATAGTAAAAACTTTTATTTTACATATTGTTTTAAGAAAAGACAAACAGGAAAGCTGCAGTCTTCATGTGGATGCTTGAATGTAGAGGCTACATTCCTGAGGCACCTACACCTACTGCAGCCTGTTCCTACAAGATGGTCATCCATCTGGTAAGTAGAGACATCCACTATCCCCTGTTCTGATGAGCCTGAGGCAGAGGTTGCTCTAAAGCTGCCACAGGCCTTTTTATACATCAAAGGAGCTCACATCTGCGTATTCTGCCAAGTCCAGAATGGTCAAAGATTCTATATCTGAAAGACTTTCCCCAGCAGAGCTACTCATTGCTCCTGTGCAATATCTATATTCTCAACATCATCTCTAGAAATTTTACCAGACTTACTTCCATCTGCCTTTACCATTCAATTTCCATCATTTGTCATTTATTCCTTAGCTTCTCTACTATGTTCAGGCTTTAAAAGGAAGGCATACTATTGTGGTTTTCCCCATGAGTCTCTCTGACATCTTCATGTTACCTTCATTTGTTACAAATTTAGCCTCTTGAGGCTTGGCTCAGGGCCCATCCTTAGCCCCAACACACCTTCCAGGCCTCCCATGCTGGCCCAGTTCCCCTCGGATAGGGGAGAGGCTTTATAGGGTTTCCTCAGATTTGGTTCTAAAGGCTTCCAAGATGCTCCTGAGGCTCAGTGCAGAGACACCTGGGTTTTATCCTCTCCCTGTGCTGGCTGACCAAATAGCTCTCTACACAACAGTGAGTCTCACTGCTCTCAAACTCATTGCTAGTGAGCTTTAGTAGTTCTCTTACTTATTTTTTTTAGCAGTTCTCTTATACCTGCTCTTATCTTATTGTGCCACCATTCCATGCATATTCATTTTTGTCTCTTCAGTCAGAATGCAAATCCCTTGAGGTTGTCTTTCTTTCTTTTCTTTCTCTTTCTTTCTCTTTCTTTTCTTTCTTTCTTTCTTTCTTTCTTTCTTTCTTTCTTTCTTCTTTCTTTCTTCTTTCTTTCTTTTTTCTTTCTTTTTTCTTTCTTTCTTCCTTTCTTTCTTTCTTTCTTTCTTTCTTTCTTTCTTCATTTCTTTCTTCTTCCTTCCTTCCTTCCTTCCTTCCTTCCTTCCTTCCTTCCTTTCTTTCTTTCTTTCTTTTTTTCTTTCTTTCTTTCTTTCTTCTTTTTTCTTTCTTTCTTTCTTTCCCCTTCCTTCCTTTCTTCCTTCCTTCCTTTCATAAATTACAGATGGGTACACAGCTTGAGCTTACAATGATTTGGGTTTAAATGTATTCCATGTGCCCTTTTCTGTGATACCCAGGCAAGATACTCAACCTTGTCCAACCTCTAATTTTTTGGCTGTCAAATGATGATAATATTGATTAAGAAGGATTGTGTAACAACTAGAAATAATGCTTGTAAAATGTCTCAATATTCAGGAACAATTGTATTAAAACTTTTTTGTAGAATAAGACTATGCAAATAGGAGATGCTCTCTGTACTTACAATGAACAAACAAACCAGCCATTCTGCATGGAAGTAATGTTTAAAGTTTAAAGTAAGGAAGTAAGTTTAAAGATGTGCAACTCATAATTGGTCATTTTCACTTTCCCACCAAATTATTTTTGCTACATGGAATTCTCAAAGTGATATGTCTCCCACTGCTTTTAAAAGTACAAAATTATTTTTATGATTGGTTCCAAAATCCCTCTTCCCCCAAGTAAAAAGTAAAATGTTCTGTTATCAGAAGCCAACGATTTATAAAACTTCCTGTAGAGAACCAACTAGACTATGTAACTATTTAACAAGCACTACCAATCTTGTCTCTGAAACATTGTGGCCTATATGAGATGCTCTGCCTCCTTGTTGAGGTTCACACTCCTGAGGACCATTCCAGACACCCATGTCCCCACCCATCCCTGTTCTTCCCTTGACTTATTCTTCAGTGTTAATTTCTGACCACAGTTCCAGGACCCACAATTCCTTCCCTCTGGAACTCCAGCCTACCTATGCCCTCTAATCAGAGCTGACCCAGGACCATCCAGGAAGCAGGCTTGTCTTCAAAGATCTCATGGATCCATGAATCACAATATGTACAAACTTATGAATATATAAGAATAAGTGTACAAATAAGTGTCCACATGCATACTAAGATCAGACTATTTACTTTGGGTACAAGAGTTAACCAAAGCTTGGAGGATGATAATGAGTATAGGCAGGCCTGACCTGGACACAAAATGCCGCATGCTATTGTGTGCCCCCTTATGCACCCTCATTTGTTAAATGGGGTAATAATATCTACTTCTTCCTGTTGTTTTGAAGGGGAATTTGTAAGACAATTTTTACTTTATCCCACAAATAGTAGTCATTTAACTAGAATCACTATGCATTAAATCCTTGAAAATTCATTGAGGATGATCTAACTTATTCATTCATATAGTTGTCATTTCTCAGACACCTATCCTCTGCTGTTGGAAGGGAACACAGTGATGAGGGAATAAAGTGTCTTTATTCTAACAGATGAGACAAACGACATGAAAACACACATCCCACCAGGAGAATGTGACAGATTCTATAATTAGGTAATCAATGCCAAAGAAGAAGTAATTGTGAATTAAGGCACCTCCTTCTTTCACATCACCATTTGTAAAAGGTGGTAGCGGCAGATTTCTAGTCCTGCATCAATCTTTCATTCTGTAGTCCAAGGAAAGGTTCTGCTTCACAGGCCTAGATCCAATGCCAAGGTTATAATCAGCAACAATAAATTATAATGCAAAACTTAGCTACCTTCTGTGCCTGAACCTGACTATTAGCCAGGCACAGGAATGCAAGCAATACATAGTAAAGCATCCTTCTCTTCTTCCTTAGTCCTTCAGAACTGAAGAGGCTGATTTCAGGATCTTATTTACAGATCCCAGAACACTTTGCCTGATCTCCTTGGTCAGTGTAGCTCCACACCCAGCACAGAAACCTGGAAGAGCTGCATTTGTATCACATGTACTTTTACACTTTTTAATGCCTGCACAGATGTCATCCAACTCAGTCCTAAGTGAAACTGGGGATTAGAAGATGAAGAAGTGACACCTGCAGAGAGAATGTTCCAACTTTCCTGATGATATTGATAACTGGCCCCAATGGGAGCATCTTCATACTTTGATTTGTGGCTAAGTGCACTCTGATCAATGCATATCTCTTGAATCCTATTTTGGTGACTTCACACACTATGAAGGGAAACAAATTGCCAGAATAAAAGAAAACATAGCTTGAATTTGATTATGAGTCACAAGAAAACATTTAAGCATCAAAGAAACATTCTAAGTGCTAGAGAAAATGAGAAAACCAGACCTTAACCTTCTCCTCTGATCTCATAATCTGGGGCTACTGAGTGAGAGAAGCCAGAGCCAGAATTCAATGATAGGGCCCTGGCAAGAGATTCAGGGAAAGCTTCCCACAAAGGCCAAGGGCTGACCAGGCTTAAGAAATGGATAACAGTGAGATGTGCAAGAAGAAGACAGAGCTGGGATCCCTGGGTGGCGCAGCGGTTTGGCGCCTGCCTTTGGCCCAGGGCGCGATCCTGGAGACCCGGGATCGAATCCCACGTCGGGCTCCTGGTGCATGGAGCCTGCTTCTCCCTCTGCCTGTGTCTCTGCCTCTCTCTCTCTCTGTGACTATCATAAGTAAATAAAAAAAAAAAAACACACTTAAGATCTATTTAAAAAAAAAAAAAAAAAAGAAGAAGACAGAGCTGAGTTGGAGGGAGAGTCTCACATGGACCCACAGAAGCAGAAAGGGGATAAACAACCAATCTGTAATGAGGAGAGGGGCTGGAGATGAAGCTGAAAAGGTGGGCAGGGCCTGTGCTACTGGGACCTCAGGCACCAAAGTAAGGTTTGACGTGTGATGTCAGTATTCAGGTGTCATACACTGGGAAATGGCACCTTAGGGCCAAGACCCAGGATTTGTGTTCATGTAAAAACATCCCAAAAGCAGGAGGACCTATGGGGCAGAGGGCTGGTTCCCCAGACCCTTCTTGTCATAAAGCAATCCTAAGTATTGAGCTGCATCACCATACTACTGTATTGAAATCTTCCTGTGGCCAAAGGCCCTGTCCACCATCAGCTTCCCAGGACTCTGCTGAACCCTCCACCCTGCCTCCCAGGTGAGAGCTCTCCCTTTCAGCCCCATGGTTAGTCCTTGGCCTCTGCTTGTCCTTGATGCTTAGCAGATGATTTACATTGTCACCTCACTGTCAACCAGCTGGTGACATCACCCACAGCAGCCGCCAGCCCCAGAGGGAAGCCAGTCTCCTCTGGAATCAAATTCTGTCCAAATATATGCACCAAGAAGTCTGGCACTTTCCACTTGATTGATGCATGCAGAATTTCCTGTTACTAGATCTGATGGAATAAGTCTTTGCTCTAGTCTGCTTTCATTCCCATGGTTTAAAACACCTGCGCTCATCAACCGGATCCTCCTTTTATTTCTTCCAAGCCTTTCTACTTGTCTTTACTAGACTCTGAGGCAGTAGCTTACAAAATGAAAGCTATCTTCTCTGGGACTGTGATCTTGCCAGCATGGTTTAGAGTGAAAATGTGGCATACACATGTAGACCTATGACAGCCCAATCAAAGGCAAGCACTGTACACTCACAAGTGCCTAATGGCCAGTGCACTGCCTGCCTGTGTCACACTGCATGCCATGCTGTCCTCACATAACAGGACACAGATAGTTTGAGGGTGCTTTTTATTTTTTAGAATCTGGAATGAATAGTTCTACTGAATGGTGTCTGCTGGTGGATATGTGCAACTCGTGTGTGGAGCCCAGCCAGGCAGAGGAGCTGCTTCCTGGAATGACATATTCAGAGCAGAATTTGTACTATCACAAGGAAGTGTTTCTCCATATACATGCAAATGAAAATATGTTAGAGCTGTGGTTTTGATAACATGGATATAGCTCATGATGGTTACTGTCATGATTATAGACTATCCCAGACTTTTCTGTCCCTACTGAAGAAATAAAGCCATAAATGCTTTGGCCATTGTTGTAGCTCTTATACGATGGTGATGGACAGAGCTCAGTGAAGACCCCTGCCTTAATCCATTATTTCCAAATTCCAATTTTAACAGTAAAAGCTACTATTTTCACCAGGACAGTGCAAGCAGTGCTGTCTGTCGAGTCCGGTTTGATCATAGCTTAAGGACTCGGGAGACCTTTATCACAAGTATCCTGCTAGCTTGGATATTTATGTGCCAAGGATAGATGCCTCAAACATTAGTGGAACATCTGTTGAAGTTGTGTAATCAGAAATTACAAAAATAACATGGGAGCCAGAAGAAACCAGAGCTGCATCTGCAGGTTGTCATAAAATTGCATAAACCTTGCAACGCATCATAGTAGGTATCAGAGAAAGTCTCCTTCAAGTGGTTACTTGAATCATCTTGGCTACCAGCAACTCTCAGGATTTTAAGGAGATAGCAAAAAATAATGAACTCTTGTGATCCCCCCAAAGCATCAAAAAGATTTGCTACACATGAACTCAAGAAAGAATCAAAGGACAAGAGGTGGTTCATTTAGAATCAAAGATATGTTCTCTGTTTAAAGGAGTGCCTAATACTATCATCTTCATTTCCATATATTTACCAAAATGGATATCGCCTCCATGATTACAGGATGTTTTCTCTACTGGTGGAAGCACCACTAATGTCTTCGTTGGGCATGTTCCAAACCAGAGCCTCTCCCATGCTGGTGTGGTTCACTTGGTTTTGAGTGCTCTATATGCCTTATTATGGCCTTGGGCTTGTTAAAATTATCTGACATTGCAATCATTTATTAATTTCTTTGTCTGCAAGCAGGAATTTAGTTGATGGCTTTGGAAGTGGAGAGTTTATCAATTGCCTTAAGCACATGGCCCACACACCCAGCCCCTCAATGACTTGTGGTGCATGTGGAGCAAAAGCAGGAATGGCCCAAAAAGCTATATGTTTTCTCAGGCCACTGCCTGTTGGGTCTAGCAGGGATATCCACTCAGACCACACATTAAGACTACCTGAGGAGTGCTTTAAAAACACAGATGCTGGAATTGGGGCCATCATACATGAGCAGATGAGTAAGCTCCCTCGCTTTGACTTTTTACTCTTCTCAACAGCTGACCTGCTTTGCTAATGTCAACATGCTCCTTGCAAGTAGAATTTAAAGTCATACATGTCCAGTTAGGGCCATGTTGAAAGAATGCTTTTTTTCATCTGGTTTTATTCTAGGATCTACAATCCTTCTGCTCTAAGCAGAAAGCCTCCAGATGGCCCAGCCATACTCTCCATGATTCACTGTGGGTGTTAGGCCACAGCCCAAAGCAAGGGTTCATTTGTTAACAGTTGTTCCCATCTATATGGGACCTGATTGGTGGATATAGCTAGACCAGGAAAAAAAGTGAATGTTTGGGGACCCATGCCTCTGATAAAATGTGGTTGTTATCACAAGCCATCTACAGCAACAGGACCAAACCAAGGGTAGGTTGGTGGAGTACCCCACTGTGAGTATAGGCAATAGTCAATGCATTGTCAGTAGAGAACAATATAACATTTTAAAAATAGTGAAACAATGATAAAACTTACTCAAAGTTAATCTGCTTTTTATTATTACCAGTCTAAAGAATGTCAGTGATAATGTGCTTCTCCTCTAAAAATTCTTATGTTGGCATAAATTCTAAACAATTTCTGTGATTACTGTTGAGTTTTAACAAGATAAATATTAGCCTCAAATTAACACATTTTTATGACATACTTAAATAAAGGTTGTATTCTACATAGAAGGCAATTCAGAAAACTCCCTTTATACAATATGCTCCAACACACGTCAACTCAACCAACTCAGCTATCTGTGTTTATTCAGTCATAAAATGGGAATTATTCAAACTTTCATCAAAATTTCATCTCTTTGGGTGTAGTTTGCAACTCCATCCCTTAAAGCACTCATATTCTTGTATTTAAACAGTACATTCAAAGTCGTCAGTGATAGCATAAAAGCAAACACACAAAATTGGAGTCATTTCAACTCTGTAATTCTGTCTGACCCCATTGAGTTTTCATTTGTGTTGAAATTTTGAAACAGTGAAACAATAGAGATTACAAGGTATAATACCTCTTGTTTTGTAAGTGCAAAATTTATTTCATACATGAAATACTTGTAATTAATTTAATAATATATTTAAAATTGAACTTACTCAAGAAAAAATATCACTGGCTATGACAGGATCATTAATGACAGTAATTTTGTTGAGCAAGGGAAGGAGAGAAATAGCATACCTCATGTGCCAGCTGTGCTGGATGTGCCCCTTACAGCCCAGTGTTGACAGGTGGCAGTTCATCTTTGCCCTCGGTCTTTGGGATTGCTACAGCCCAGCCAAAAGCCCTGCCTTAGGCCCCATGTAGCCTTGGGTACTCATCTAAACTCTCGTGATGTTTTTTTGTTTGTTTTTTTGTTTGTTTTTTGTTTTTTTGTTTTCATCACCAAAGCAAATTCAGAGAGAAGAGCACATTACAGAATGGAGATCCAATGTTCATTCTGAAACATATGGTGCAGTCACTACTCTGAGGTACTTGCCACACAGATAAAAAGATGAAACATGCAATTCACAAGAAGTTAATTATATAAGATGTCAGCGCAAAATAAATCACAAAGGAGAAACTTGTAGATGAAAAGTAAATGGACCAAGCAATTCCTAGTCTTAGTCAGAGCCTGGAAGGAGCTGAGGACACATTCTAAACACAAGGGGTCTTGGGGCAGCTTCTGGAAGAGCTTTACCTAGTTTTATTTAATTTACAAGCCAAGTCTCATTTTGCTGGATCAATGCAGTCCTTTTGGGGCCAGGACCTTCAAGCCTCATTGACATAGTACAAGGCTGGAAGGAGCTCCTGGAGGCAGGCATAGCCTGCTCTGTATCTGCACCGAACCCTCAGGTCTCCATGGTCATGGTGCATTGAGCTTCTTTCTTAACAGATGAACCGGTTGTAAACCCCATTTCCCCAGACACTGACACATTTCTCTCAATAGTACAGAAATCCTGTGTATGCTTTCCCATTATCCTAGGACCTAGTTCTCAAGGGTTTTATCTCACCTTTACCTCCTAGGATCTAAGATTACCACCCACCCTGTGCTCAGGTAGAGCAGCAGGAAGTGGCTGGACAGCATTTGGCAGTGAAGAAAACTTTTGTGTTGGCCAAGAATGAGCATATGTCCTCAGAAATGCCGTGAATTTTCACACCAGAAAGCTGATTTGATTTTTTTTCTCTCTTATACCCTAGAAACCAGATTTCTTCACATTTGGATTTACACTGTTGCTGCCAATCAGGACATGTGTAACTGTCCTCACTGTAATTCCTCTGGTTTATTTATGAGGCTGCTTTCTGCATTCTTGCTTCTCCAGATTCTCTGTTCCCCTGGGGGCAAAGGGAAACTAGGCTTCCCCAGATTTATGGCAGTTCAGTGTTCTCTGAAATGCAATTAAAATGTTAAGGAAGATGGGACAATCAATATTTCATAATATACCCCAAAAATCCCTTTCCTTAATGGGCTGGTGTGGGTTGCAATAATGGGAATGAGTCCAAGGCTATGTCTGCAAAATGCCAAAGCAAGTAGTTGCAAGTGAATAATTTCTATCGCATTGTCAGTCTCCTCTACCCAGTTCCCATCTTGGCCCTCCTCCCCATAAGTGGTTAACAGGACAATTTGTTCTGACATTGTGGGGAAGGCAAGGCCATGAAACTGGAGACCAAGATGTGAAGCAGGAGTGAATGCTGCTGAACAGAGCCTTTCTGGGACTTGCCTTCACTCTTTCCAGAAGAACCACAAAACATCACCATTCTGTGATTTTACAAAGGTGTTATTCTAGAGGTAAATGAACATGTAGGGGCTAAGCACACATATTACCACTCCAAATTTCTCTATATCTCAAACTTGTCTCCAGAATCCTTTCCATGAACCACCCACACCCCCACCTGTCCATGACCACCTAGCAGCAGAACCTGAAGGGAAAAGGATTTTTTTTATCTGAAATTATCTTTTATTTGTTGATATGTTTATCTGTTTAATAGATAATTTATCACTAGATTGTAAGCTCAATGGCTGTGGGATCTGGTTGTGTTTCCTTATGCATCTCCAGTTGCTAGAAGATTACCTGGCACATCGCAAACGCTCAAAGAATATTGGCTGAATGAATGAATGAACAGTTTGTAAAAATCCACATCATTTCCCATGGTGTATCTTTTAGCAAAGTTGGTTTTGCAGTTGTCTACCCAAGAAAGAAAAAAAGAGTTGCCCATATGCTTTAAATTAACTCCTATTTTTCACTTAACAGTCATTAAACGGACATATACCAAGTATCAGTTATTGTACTGTGTTAAACCATGGAGAAGGGAGAATACAAAAGTGAATAAACTACAGTCTTTCCCCTCTGGTAGCACACTAGATAATGAAGAAGAAAGTCATGATTACTGTACACTATGATATATTCACAATAGATGGAAGTATGAGGTGTTGTGGCACCAAAATGCCCAGGTGAGTTCAGAGAACTTCCCTTCTGCCTATGAAGTCTTTCATAATCTGGGTCTTGAAGGATGAGCAGAAGATCCAGTAACGATGAGGCGGAATTTCATCTTGGCTGAAATCAACAGCTTGGCAGATAGCAGAAAGGCATTGAAGAAGGAAAAGGATTTGCTGTCAGGGGCTCAGTGCTTCTCTTATGTCATGTCATTACATCCCAACCCTGCCCTGGGACCCCAAAGAATAACAAAGCTCCCTATCATTTAAATATGGCAAATGGGGCACAGAGACTGCCTAACAGCTTGTCATGTTTCTAGCTAGGAAGAAAAAGAGTGAGTTTGTAGTCACTGTCTGCAAAGCCCCAGGCTCCTTCCACTGTCCAACATGCAGATCACTCACCAAGCATCATGTGAGCATTCACTGTGCTCCAAACACCATGTCAGACATCATGATATAAGTAAACCAAAGCAACCTTTCCTTTCAGAGCTCTCACACTGGGGATAATGGTTACCTCTGCTCATGAACAAGGTACTGTTCCTGCTTTGGGGTATAAGACAAGGCTTATACCTAAGGGAGTATGTTTTAAGCTTGGCATAGTCCCTGAGGTGAGGCTATAGGATGCCTATAAGATGTTGACTGGTCACCCCCTGTGGTCTGAGGTAACTGAGGGTGGATGCATGCATGGACATGCAAGTTGGTGCCTGAGGAGGTTTCAGATAGGAGACTAAGGCCGGCAGCCTAACAAACTAAAAAGCACAAAGCCAAGAAGTACCTGGAAGTGAGGTAGGGGATAGGGGAAGGGCACAGAGAGAGACTTTCTGTCAGGAAGTAAGAGGCCTCAGGGCTGTGGGGTGACCAGTCTGTGTGTGAGAGCTGTGTGCTGGCATTTTCACTGCCTCCAACTGTGTGAGAAGAGAAGCCTGACTATAAACTGAGTGCCAAGGAAGAAGACATGGTCTGGAGAGGTAAGAGACCCGCACAGGTCACACACATGCATGAAGCAAAGCAGGCATACCTACCCCAAAGCCTGTAGTCCCTACCCTAACACTGCAGGAGGAGGCTCAAGTGTCACGCCCTGAGAATCCAAACTGGACCTGTACTGTGCCTTACACATGAGAAGTGGGGAAGCTATGAAGATGGAGTTTGTAGTTTATTTATTTTTATTTTTTTATTATTTTTTAATAATAAATTTATTTTTTATTGGTGTTCTATCTGCCAACATACAGAATAACACCCAGCACTCATCCCGTCAAGTGCCCCCCTCAGTGCCCGCCACCCAGTCACCCTCACCCCCTGCCCTCCTCCCCTTCCACCACCCCTAGTTCATTTCCCAGACTTAGGCGTCTTCCATGTTGTCTCCCTTTCTGATATTTCCCACACATTTCTTCTCCCTTCCCCTCTATTCCCTTTCACTATTATTTATATTCCACTATTATTTATATTCCCCAAATGAATGAAAACATATAATGTTTGTCCTTCTCCGATTGACTTATTTCACTCAGCATAATACCCTCCAGTTCCATCCACGTCGAAGCAAATGGTGGGTATTTCTCATTTCTAATGGCTAATATTCCATTGTATACATAGACCACATCTTTATCCATTCATCTTTCGATGGACACCGAGGCTCCTTCCACAGTTTGGCTATTGTGGACATTGCTGCTAGAAACATCAGGGTGCAGGTGTCCCAGCGTTTCATTGCATCTGTATCTTTGGGGTAAATCCCCAGCAGTGCAATTGCTGGGTCATAGGGCAGGTCTATTTTTTCTATTTTTAACTCTTTGAGGAACCTCCACACAGTTTTCCAGAGTGGCTGCACCAGTTCACATTCCCACCAACAGTGTAAGAGGGTTCCCCTTTCTCTGCATCCTCTCCAACATTTGTGGTTTCCTGTCTTGTTAATTTTCCCCATTCTCACTGGTGTGAGGTGGTATCTCATTGTGGTTTTGATTTGTATTTCCCTGATGGCAAGTGATGAAGAGCATTTTCTCATGTGCTTGTTGGCCATGTCTATGTCTTCCTCTGTGAGATTTCTCTTCATGTCTTTTGCCCATTTCATGATTGGATTGTTTGTTTCTTGGGTGTTGAGTTTAAGAAGTTCTTTATAGATCTTGGAAACTAGCCCTTTATCTGATATGTCATCTGCAAATATCTTCTCCCATTCTGTAGGTTGCCTTTTAGTTTTGTTAAGTGTATCCTTTGCTGCGCAAAAGCTTCTTATCTTGATGAAGTCCCAATAGTTCATTTTTGCTTTTGTTTCTTTTGCCTTCGTGGATGTATCTTACAAGAAGTTACTGTGGCCGGATTCAAAAAGGGTGTTGCCTGTGTTCTCCTCTAGGATTTTGATGGAATCTTGTCTCACATTTAGATCTTTCATCCATTTTGAGTTTACCTTTGTGTATGGTGCAAGAGAGTGGTCTAGTTTCATTCTGCTGCATGTGGATGTCCAATTTTCCCAGCACCATTTATTGAAGAGACTGTCTTTCTTCCAGTGGATAGTCTTTCCTCCTTTGTCGAATATTAGTTGACCATAAAGTTGAGGGTCCACTTCTGGATTCTCTATTCTGTTCCATTGATCTATGTGTCTGTTTTTGTGCCAGTACCACACTGTCTTGATGACCACAGCTTTGTAGTACAACCTGAAATCTGGCATTGTGATGCCGCCAGCTATGGTTTTCCTTTTTAAAATCCCGTGGCTATTTGGGGTCTTTTCTGATTCCACACAAATCTTTAAAAAATTATAGACCAATATTTCTGATGAACACGAATGCAAAAATTCTCAACAAGATACTAGCCAATAGGATCCAAAAGTACATTAAGAAAATTATTCACCATGACCAAGAAGGATTTATCCCCGGGACACAAGGCTGGTTCAACACTCGTAAAACAATCAATGTGATTCATCATATCAGCAAGAGAAAAACCAAGAACCATATAATCCTCAATAGATGCAGAGAAAGCATTTGACAAAATACAGCATCCATTCCTGATCAAAACTCTTCAGAGTGTAGGGATAGAGGGAACATTCCTCAACATCTTAAAAGCCATCTACAAAAAGCTCACAGCAAATATAATTCTCAATGGGGAAGCACTGGGAGCCTTTCCCCTAAGATCAGGAACAAGACAGGGATGTCCACTCTCACCACTGCTATTCAACGTAGTACTAGAAGTCCTAGCCTCAGCAATCAGACAAAAAAAAAAAAAAAAAGACATTAAAAGCATTCAAATTGGCAAAGAAGAAGTCAAACTCTCCCTCTTCGCCGATGACATTATACTCTACATAGAAAACCCAGAAGACTCCACCCCAAGATTGCTAGAACTCATACAGCAATTTGGCAGTGTGGCAGGATACAAAATCAATGCCCTGAAGTCAGTGGCATTTCTATACACTAACAATGAGACTGAAGAAAGAGAAATTAAGGAGTCAATCCCATTTACAATTGCACCCCAAAGCATAAGATACCTAGGAATAAACCTAACCAATGAGGTAAAGGATCTATATCCTAAAAACTATAGAACACTTCTGAAAGAAATTGAGGAAGACACAAAGAGATGGAAAAATATTCCATGCTCATGGATTGGCAGATTTTTTTAAATAATAAGTTTATTTTTTATTGGTGTTCAATTTGCCAACATACAGAATAACACACAGTGCTCATCCTGTCAAGTGCCCCCCTCAGTGCCCGTCACCCATTCACCCCCACCCCCCGCCCTCCTCACCTTCCACCACCCCTAGGTTTCATTTCCCAGAGTTAAGAGTCTTCATGTTCTGTCTCCCTTTCTGATATTTCCTACCCATTTCTTCTCCCTTCTCTTCTATTCCCTTTCACTATTATTTATATTCCCCAAATGAATGAGACCATATAATGTTTGTCCTTCTCCGATTGACTTATTTCACCCAGCATAATACCCTCCAGTTCCATCCACGTTGAAGCAAATGATGGGTATTTGTCATTTCTAATGGCTGAGGAATATTCCATTGTGTACATAGACCACATCTTCTTTATCCATCATCTTTCGATGGACACTGAGGCTCCTTCCACAGTTTGGCTATTGTGGACATTGCTGCTAGAAACATCGGGGTGCAGGTGTCCTGGCGTTTCATTGCATCTGCGTCTTTGGGGTAAATCCCCAGCAGTGCAATTGCTGGGTCGTAGGGCAGGCCTATTTTTAAGTCTTTGACGAACCTCCACAGAGTTTTCCAGAGTGGCTGCACCAGTTCACATTCCCACCAACAGTGTAAGAGGGTTCCCTTTTCTCTGTATCCTTTGCAACATTTGTGGTTTCCTGCCTTAATCTTGTGAAAACGTCAATGTTAACCAGGGCAATTTACACATTTAATGCAATCCCTATCAAAATACCATGGACTTTCTTCAGAGAGTTAGAACAAATTATGTTGACTGTTTCTTCTGCTGTGCACAAGCTTCTTATCATGATGAAGTCCCAATAATTCATTTTTGCTTTTGTTTCTCTTGCCTTCATGGATGTATCTTGCAAGAAGTTACTGTGGCCAATTTCCAAAACGGTGATGCCTGTGTTCTCCTCCAGGATTTTGATGGAATCTTGTCTCACATTTAGATCTGGCCTTCCCTTTTCTGAATGCCCTCTAGTGTGACTCTTCTCCCACCATACTCCACGTCCTCCTCTTCCAGGGATCGGATAAAATTATTTCTCCTTAATGCAGTCCTCTTTACCTATACTCTGAGGTAGTGATCCTGCCTCTGTCTTTGATACTACTTGTGCTTCCAACTGCCTTGTTGTTCCTGTGTTTCTCCTATACTAATTGATTAGATCTGTTGAGAAACAATTGCTGACTTTGTCTCCTGGGAAAATGTAGGTGGTGAACAAATATGTGTTAAAATAAATTTAATTGAACTAAGCTTAGAGTAATTTATAAACGGGCAGTAGGGAAATAATTTAGTAAATTAATGTCTCTAGACAGGTATGGTCCTAGAGTATATAGTGGGTAGTCAGCGTTTAATGATTTGGTGCATCCTTTCAGATTGAGCTGTGCGTAAGCTTCATGAGCACTGTTTTTATTTATTTATTTATTTATTTATTTATTTATTTATTTATTCATGAGAGACATAGAGAGAGAGAGAGGCAGAGACACAGGCAGAGGGTGAAGCAGGCTCCATGCAGAGAGCCAGTTGTGGGACTTGATCCCCGGTCTCTAGGATCAGGCCTTGGATTGAAGGCGTTGCTAAACCGCTGAGCCACCTGGGCTGCCCATGAGTACTGTTGATGGCCTGAACAGCATTAATAATTCAGATGCTGGGGATCCCTGGGTTGCTCAGCAGTGTAGTGCCTGTCTTCGGCCCAGGGCATGATTCTGGAGTCCCAGGATCGAGTCCGACATTAGGCTCTCTGCATGGGGCCTGCTTCTCTCTCTGCCTGTGTCTCTGCCCCTTTCTCTGTCTCTCTCTTTCTGTCATGAATAAATAAATAAAATATTTAAAAAATAATAATAATTCAGATGCTAAAATTTGTGAGGCTTGTGTAGTGCCAGAGCTAGAGGAAAAGGCAAAATGATTCAAGCCAAGAGAGGAGGAAGGTAAAATGTAGCTCTAATTTTGACTACTATTAAGAAATCTTTAGCTCTCAATTTTATATGCAGAGCATGTCAGACTCACAAATGAACCAGGTGAAATTTCTTCAATAGCGACCAAGGAAAGGATACAATTTATGTGTGGGATTGCAAGTAAAACATGAAAAACATTACAATCCTTGATAAATAATTTGGAGAATTTTTTAAACATTTGAGACAGCAATTTTGAAGTGTGATTGGGTATATATTCATCCCTGAAGTGGTTTCCCCAAGGCTTTGTGTCCTCTTGGTGTAGAGAGAGCAGCATTTATGTGAAATGCCATAGTCATAATGAAGGCAGGGTGCCTTGGGAAAGAGAGCAGTTTATATGCAGAAATGGAGGAAAAGGAGAGGGAATGGATTGCACAAGCTTCTCAAATCAACAAATATTTGCTGTAGCCACACTCCTAGGTACAGGCTGCTAACCTGGGAGCTGAGAAAATATAATAAGACCCAAGGTTTTTCCTCTCTTTGCTCCCCAAAATCTCACTGTGTGAAGCAGAAGACAAGGCAAGAACCTATGAAAAGGTAGAGTGATTTAGTAACCCATAGGACACTGGTGAATGTGGAGAGGTTAAAAAGACTGTTCCCAATTTGAGCAGCTTACAGTATCCTTGGAAACCACAAAGGATTCACATACAATTCACAAAGCCACATACAATTACATAATAGAAGCTTGCTAGTGACAAAGGACAGTAAGAAAAGGCATAGTTTGGGTATTACAGGTAGTAGTCACTAGATGAGATAAGAGAATGAAACAAGTGCCTTAGATCATAGCAATAGAAAACTTTATCAGAGACATAGGATCTGAGCTAGAGAGTGAAGAGTTCATTGGTTGTAGACACAGAACAGAAGGGAAGTCTGAAAGAGATGTCTGTCTTTGGGAAAAAGAGTACATGATGGCAAGGTGGAACTTAAAGCTAGCACTAATCCTCACAAGAAATTCTTTTTCTCTTCCACAGTCTCCATTTCTCCACCCTTAAGATAGACTATTAGAGTTTCAGATGAAATTCCAGTTCAACATTCTATGAAGTAGGTGATTGAAGAGTTGAGGTTTGTCAGGGATGGGAGAAAATAGAACAGAGACTAAATAAAGAATTTGAAGGGAAGAGGAATAACTCCATTTGGCCATAGATATTCAGAGAATAAAGAAGTCAGCACTGTAATGGCTGTGATACTGTCAACCTGAACTAATTATGCTCAAATGTCTAGCATGGTGCCAAGGATTCTTGTTGATATATCAAAAGCTTTTTTTTTTTTTTTGAAAAGGTAGCAAGTAAAAAAATAAATATTTAAATACAGGTTTTGGCTAAATTATGATAGCCTTCCAATGTTCAACTCAAGAATCTGAGATTTTGGAATTTGCTGGGTGGCTCAGCGGTTAAGCGCCTGCCTTCAGCCCAGGGAGAAATCCCACGTCAGGCTCCCTGCATGAAGCCTGCTTCTCCCTCTGCCTGTGTCTCTGCCTCTCTCTCTCTCTCTCTCTCTCTCGAATAAATAAATAAAATCTAAAAAAAAAAGAATCTGAGATTTTTCCTAACCAAAATAATTTCTGAGCTGTGCTGGTGGCAGGGATGACAGGAGATATAATTGCCATAATGATACTGGAGTAAACATATGAGATGTTCATTATTTCACTCATAATATTTTAATCTTTAAACAATGTTAAAGTACAACTTGAATATATTAACTTAAGAGAAAGTAAAATGATGGGAAAATATATATGAGGAAAAAACATAAACTGAAAGAAAATGGCTTAACAAAACAGGTTTTAAAGCAAAAGGCAATTGTTATTGAGAAAAAAAATGAACTTGAATATTATTAAGAAAAACAAATTCACTAGAAATATAGAATTCCAGAACCTGTAAGCAACTAATAAAATAGATTTGAAATGCATAAAGATAAAAATGACAGAATTATAAGAAGAAATTGAAGAATATAAATATATAGATGGGATTTAACTCACCTCTCAAAATTTTAGAAAACAGTAATATAAAAAAATCAGTCAAAAAATGAATAAGGGACGCCTGGGTGGTTCAGTGATTGAGTGTCTGCCTTTGGCTCAGGGCATAATCCTGGGGTCCTGGGACCAAGTCCCACACTGGGCTCTCTGCAGGGAGCCTGCTTCTCCCTCTGCCTATGTCTCTGCCTCTCTCTCTGTCTCTCATGAATAAATAAATAAAATCTTAAAAAAATGAACAAAATGATGAGTGATAGAATAGTCATAAAGACAGCTGCAAACAATAATTAGAAATAGCTAGATTTTCAAAAATAGACCACATACAAAGCAAGGATAAATAGATGTCAAATTATATAGTATTTTTCTTGGTTATAATATATAAAACTAAAAAACAATAACAAAAAGGCAGCAAAAAGTACCTTTCATGTTTCTTTGGATATATATGAGATATCACCCATCAGA
The DNA here is from genome assembly GCF_003254725.2 of Canis lupus dingo. Taxonomy (NCBI): domain Eukaryota; kingdom Metazoa; phylum Chordata; class Mammalia; order Carnivora; family Canidae; genus Canis; species Canis lupus. Next base: position 22,019,654 of record NC_064261.1, on the reverse strand, counting down.
ATGGCTAAAGTCAACAACAAAAGACAAACAGGTGTTGGCAAGGATATGGAGAAAGAAGAATCCTCCCGCACTGTTTGTGGGAATGCACACTGCAGCAGCCACTCTAGGAAACAGTATGGAGTTTCCTCAAAAAGTGAAAAATATAATCACCCTACAATCCAGCAATTGCACTGCTAGGTATTTACACAAAGAATACAAAAACACTAATTTGAAGGGATACATGCACCCCATTTTTATAGCAGCATTATCTATAATAGCCAAATTATGGAAAGAGTCCAAGTGTCCTTTGACTGATGAATAATAGATAAGAAGATATAGTATATACACATACATTACTCAGCCATAAAAATGAATGAAATCTTAACATTTGTAAGATTTACATTTACAACATGGTTGGAGTTAGAGAGTATAATGTTAAGTGAAATAAATCAGTCAGAGAAAGACAAATAACATATGATTTCACTCATATGAGGAATTTAAGAAATGAGACAAATGAGCAAAGGGGGGAAAAAAAAGAGAAAGAGAGGCAAACCAAGAAACAGATTATTAGCTATAGAGAAAACATTGATGGTCACCAGAGGGGAGGTGGGTTCAGGATGGATGAATTAGGTGATGGGGTTTAAGAGAGCACTTGTTGCAATGAGCACTGGTATTGTATGGAACTATTGAATCACTATATGGTTCTAAACTAAACCAAACTAAAATTAGTATTATGTTAACTAATAGTATGTTAGCTAACTGGAATTTAAATAAAAACTTTAAAAACCCAGTTATTATAACTGTGTTGCATAAGTTCAAAAAATAAGTTGAGAGAAAAGATACAATAAAAACCAAAATTAAACTTTCTGAAATGAAATCTACACTATTGGGGAATGAATGAATGAATGAATAAATAAATAAATAAATAAATAAATAAATAAATAAATAAATAAATAAATAAATAATAGTGTGTCCCAGTTTCAGATCTGAAGTGAAAAGAACGTATAGGAACACCTGGATGGCTCAGCAGTTGAGCATCTGCCTTTGAGTCAGTGTGTGATCTGGAGTGCTGGGATCAAGTCTCACATCGGACTCCCTGCATGGAGACTGTTTCTCCTCTGCCTGTGTCTCTGCCTCTCTCTGTGTGTCTCTCATGAATAAATAAATAAATCTTTTTTTAAAAAAAGAAAAGAACTTATATTCTTACAACAAGAAAAAAAGTGGAACAAATTGAAAATCAGTGAATTTTCTTGGACCCATCAGAGAACCAATATCACAGAGTAAACCAACACCACAAAATCTGGAAAGACAGATGAATGGGGAAATTCAGAACTGAAATCAGCTTACACTACTGGAGTCACAAACTTGTAGGAACACTTAAATCAAAATTTTGACTAGTTTCTGTAGGCTGAGTGTGGACTAACATGAAAGCATAAAACTTGTGGAATCTATTGTCTTAAGGAGAACCCCATGGGATCCCTGGGTGGCGCAGCGGTTTGGCGCCTGCCTTTGGCCCAGGGCGCGATCCTGGAGACCCGGGATCGAATCCCACGTCGGGCTCCCAGTGCATGGAGCCTGCTTCTCCCTCTGCCTGTGTCTCTGCCTCTCTCTCTCTGTCTGTGACTATCATAAAAAAATAAAAATATATTGAAAGATCTTAAACATTTAAAAAAAAAAAAGGAGAACCCCACACTTTTACACCTAGTAACCCCATCAGGTTCTCACTGTGAAGTGTCAAGGAAATCTCTTCTGTGTTTAGTAGTGGGAGGGAAAAATCAATCATTTTTATATACTCTAGTGCATTCTTTATAACAGCCTTAACCTTTATGAAAAAGATTTTATTTGAGCCTTATTCAAATAGAATAAGTATTTACAGAACTTGAGCCCCTTCTTGCCTTCTTGCCTAACATAATGGAGGAAGGAAAAAAGAATTAAGAAACACTTGTGTAGGCATCAACCCAGAGACACAGACTTACTAAAAGATGGAGATTCAATCATAAATGTATTACAGAACACTTTCCCACCCCCACTTTTTATTACCATATTAGTAAGTTTCCAGTATAGTAATATTGGCTGACAGATGAAAAAATGTCTCAGATCCTATTTAAGAAAGAATTCTTAGGGAAACCCAAAAGCAACAGGAAAGACAAAAACAAAGACATTAAGATAATTTAAAGGCCTACAACGACAGCAAACATTAAGAACAGCCTAACTCCTAATAAGATTAACATAAACCCTCATAGTAATGGCCTGTTTGCCTCAAATCCTTTTATCCTATATATCATGTCTGACTTTCAACAAAAATTACAGGCATTCTAAAATTTAAATAACAAAAATCACAATCAGAAGATATATTTCAGACATCAGAACCAACTCAGATATGACATAGATTTAGGAATGATCAGACAGAAAATATAAAATGATTATGATAGGAAAAGGGCCATATTTAAAAACAGTAAATACACAAAAATGGATACTATAAACAGAGAGATAGCTCTAAGAATAAGAAACAAATATTAGGAATCAAAAACACTATAGTAGGACTGCCTTCAGCCCAGGGCATGATCCAGGGGTCCTGGGATCAAGTCCTGCAGTGGGATCCCTGCAGGGAGCCTGCTTCTCCTTCTGCTTATGTCTTTGCCTCTCTCTCTCTCTCTCTCTCTCTCTATGTCTCTCATAAATAAATAAATAAAATCTGTTTTAAAAAAAGCACTATAGTATAAACTGAAAAATGTCTTTGCTGTGCTAATTAATAGATTGGACTCAACCCAATAAAGAAGCAGTGCATTTGAAGAGATGGTATTATATGATTAGAAATTTCATGAACAAGTTCAAAGAGAGAGAAGAAGAAAAAGAAGGAGACAGAGCACTTTTAGAGGAGAAGGGGAGGAGGAGGAGGAAGAAGAGGAAAAGGAGGAGAAAGAGGAGAAGAAGAAGAATGGAATATACAAGAATTATAAGATAATGTCAAAAGATGTAATGTATGTATAACTTAATTACAAGAGATTAAAGAGAAGATAAAGGAGAAGAAATCTTTGATGTCAAAAGGACCAAGAACTGTGCTAAATTAATAGCAGATACCAAACCACAGATCCAGAAGCTCAGAGAATACCATGTAGGATAAATATTAAAAAACTTACACCTAAGTATATCCTATTCAAACTTGAGGTAGATCATGGTGAATAAGAGAGCCCATGGAGATGATTACCTATGGAGAATAACAGCTAAGAATTTCAATGAACTTGGGGTACCTGGATGGCTCAGTCAGTTAAGTGTCTGACTCTTGATCTCAGCCCAAGTCTTGATCTCAGGGTCCTGAGTTCAAGCTTTCAATGCTGGGCTGTGTGGCCTACTTAAAAATAAACAAAGAAACAAATACACAAGAAAAAAGAATGAATTACAGTGAACTTTTAAAACATAAACATAGATATTGAATATAAAGTTTAAAATATTTTTTAAAAACCTAGAATTCTATATTCAACAAAATCATTCTTCAAAAGCCAAGGAGAAATTAAAAATGCCCTCAAAAAAACAAAATTTAGAGAATTTCTCACTAGAAAATTAGACCTGCAAAAATGTTAAAATAAGTTCTTCAGGTGACAGGAAAATATATGTCATAATCTGCATAAGAAAGAAAAACTATCAGAGAGCAAATAACTAAGGACAAAATAAAATCTATTATTTTCTTTATACTTAATATTAGAGACACTGTAATTGCAATGTATTATCTGAGTATGATATGTATTACTTTCCTAAGCCTGCTATAATGAAGTACCACAAACTCTGAGGCTTAAACAACAGCAATGTATTTTCTTGCAGTTTTGGAAGCTGGAAGTCCAAAATCAAGATGTTGGCTGGCATCTTCCTCTGAAATCTGTAGGGAAATCTCCCTTCTAGCTTTTTTTGGTGGTTTGCCAGTCTTCGGTGATCTGCTTGCAGCTGCAACACTCTAGTCTCTGCCTTTATCATCATATGGCATTCTTCCTGTGTGTTTCTGTCTTCACAAGGTCATATTCGTATAAAAAAACACCAGTCATATTGGATTTAGGGTCTCCCCTAAGCCAATATGATTTCATCTTAACCAATTAAATCCACAATGACCTTATTTCCAAGTAAGGTCATATTGTGAGGCATTGGGAGTTAGGACTTCAACATATCTTTTTAGGGGAAACATAACTCATAACATTGCATATAGATAAATAAATACTAGAAATGTTGTAAGGGACAGGAGGGAAAAATTGAGAATAATTTAATATACCTACACTAACCATAAAACAGAATAATGTTATGGAAAGTAGACTTAGCTTAACTCTACATATATGTATTGCAAATTCTAAGGCAACCACTAAAACTATGTTTAAGAAATATAATTTATATGCTAAGAGAAAAAGGAATCATATAAAACACTTGATTAAAATCAGACAGGAAAGGAAAAGTTACAAACACAGTAGATATTAATCCAACCTAAATCAATATGTACTTTAAATATGAACATCTAACTATACAAATTGAAAGACAAAAATCGAAAGTCAGAGAAAATTTTTTAAACAACTATGTGTAGTCTACAAAAAGAAAACTGCTTTAGAAATAAAGACAGCATACACAAAGATAAACTCAAAATGGATGAAAGATCTAAATGTGAGACAAGATTCCATCAAAATCCTAGAGGAGAACACAGGCAACACCCTTTTTGAACCCGGCCACAGTAACTTCTTGCAAGATACATCCACGAAGGCAAAAGAAACAAAAGCAAAAATGAACTATTGGGACTTCATCAAGATAAGAAGCTTTTGCACAGCAAAGGATACAGTCAACAAAACTAAAAGACAACCTACGGAATGGGAGAAGACATTTGCAAAAGACGTATCAGATAAAGGGCTAGTTTCCAAGAACTATAAAGAACTTATTAACCTCAACAGCAAAGAAACAAACAATCCAATCATGAAATGGGCAGAAGACATGAAGAGAAATCTCACAGAGGAATACATAGACATGGCCAACATGCACATGAGAAAATGCTCTGCATCACTTGCCATCAGGGAAATACAAATCAAAACCACAATGAGATCCCACCTCACACCAGTCAGAATGGGGCAAATTAACAAGGCAGGAAACAACAAATGTTGGAGAGGATGCGAAGAAAAGGGAACCCTCTTACACTGTTGGTGGGAATGTGAACTGGTGCAGCCACTCTGGAAAACTGTGTGGAGGTTCCTCAAACAGTTAAAAAATAGACCTGCCCTAGGACCCAGCAATTGCACTGTTGGGGATTTACCCCAAAGATGCAGATGCAATGAAACGCCGGGACACCTGCACCCCGATGTTTCTAGCAGCAATGTCCACAATAGCCAAACTGGAAGGAGCCTCGGTGTCCATCGACAGATGAATGGATAAAGAAGATGTGGTTTATGTATACAATGGAATATTCCTCAGCCATTAGAAACGACAAATACCCACCATTTGCTTCAACGTGGATGGAACTGGAGGGTATTATGCTGAGTGAAGTAAGTCAATCGGAGAAGGACAAACATTATATGTTCTCATTCATGTGGGGAATATAAATAATAGTGAAAGGGAATATAAGGGAAGGGAGAAGAAATGTGTGGGAAATATCAGAAAGGGAGACAGAACGTAAAGACTGCTAACTCTGGGAAACGAACTAGGGGTGGTAGAAGGGGAGGAGGGCGGGGGGTGGGGGTGATTGGGTGACGGGCACTGGGGGTTATTCTGTATGTTAGTAAATTGAACACCAATAAAAAATAAATTAAAAAAAAGATTGTCTGAGATAAAGAATAGGAAGAGAATTTTCTGCTAGAAAAAAAATCCATTAAAAAATGACTAAAGGGTGGGGATCCCTGGGTGGCTCAGCAGTTTAGCGTCTGCCTTCAGCCCAGTGTGTGATCCTGGAGTCTCTGGATCTAGTCCCATGTCAAGCTCCCTGCATGGAGCCTGCTTCTCCCTCTGCCTGTGTCTTTGCCCCTCTCTCTGTGTGTGTCTCTCATGAATAAATAAATAAAATCTTTAAAAAAAATACATTGTTTTAAAGTCAGATTGATAGTGCATAGAAAGCATGACTCAAATATATTTTGTATACAATACAACTCACATCAAACATAAAATGATTAATAGACAAAATAGAAAATGGAAGAATAAATTATGCAAATATTAATAAAAATAGAGACCATATTAAAATAATATAAAATAGATTTCAGGGAAAAAATTACCAGAAACAAGAACATTCTATGATAGTTAAAGTATCAAACAAACAAACAAACAAACAAACAAACAAAAAGTAACCCTAAATATGTATACATCAGTAAACAGAGGTTCAAAGTATATGAAGCAAAAACCAATAGAACTGAAGGAAAATCCATGAGCAAGGAATATTTTTCTATCTCTTTAGGTCTTCCTCAACGTCTTTCAAAAGTATTCTGTAGTTTTTAGGGTATAGATCCTTTACCTCTTTGGTTAGGTTTATTCCTAGGTATCTTATGCTTTTGGGTACAATTGTAAATCGATTGCTTAATTTCCTTTCTGCAGTCTCATTGTCACTGTAGGGAAATGCCACTGCTTTCTTGGCATGGATTTTGTATCCTACCACACTGCTAAATTGCTATGAGTTCTAGGAATCTTGGGATGGAGTCTTTTGGGTTTTCTATGTACAGTATCATGTCATCTGCAAAAAGGGAGAGTTTGACTTCTTCTTTGCCAATTTCAATGCCTTTTATTTCTTTTTGTTCTCTGATTGATGAGGCTAGGACTTCCAGTACTATGTTGAATAGCAGTGGTGAGAGTGGACATCCCTGTCTTGTTCCTGATCTTAGCAGAAAGGCTATCAGTGTTTCTTCATTGACAATGATATTTGCTGTGGGCTTTTCATAGATGGCTTTTAAGATGCTGAGGAATGATCCCTCAATTCCTACACTCTGAAGAGTTTTGAACAGGAATGGATGCTGTATTTTGTCAAATGCTTTCTCTGCATCTCTTGAGAGGATCATATGGTTCTTATTTTTTCTCTTGTTGATTTATCACTTTAAATGCGTTATGAGTGTTGAACCAGCCTTGCATCCCAGGGATAAATTCCATTCAGTCATGGTGAATAATGTCTTAATGTACTGTTGGATCCTATTGGCTAGTATGTTGTTGAGAATTTTTGCATCTGTTGGTCTATAATTTTCCTTTTTGGTTTGGTCTTTGGTTTTGGAATTAAGGTGATGCTGGCTTCATAAAACGACTTTGAAAGTACTCCATCCCTTTCTATCTTTCAGAATAGGTTTAGTAGAATAGGTATTGTTTCTTCTTTAAACATTTGATAGAATTCCCCCTGGAAGCATCTGGCCCTGGACTTTTGTGTCTTGGGATGTTTTTGATGATTGCTTCAATTTCCTCCCTGATTATTGGCCTGATTATGTTTTCTATTTCTTCCTCTTCCAGTTTTGGTAGTCCTTGGTTTTACAGAAATGTGTCCATTTCTTCTAGATTGTCTAATTTATTGGCTTATAGCTGCTCATAATATGTTTTTAAATCATTTGTATCTCCTAGGTATTGATTGTGATCTCTCCTTTTTCATTCATGATTTATTAATTTGGATTGGAAGAATTAATATTGTGAATTTATCAATGCTACCCAGGGCAATTACAAACTCAAGACAATCCCTATCAAAATACCATGGACTTTCTTCAGAGAGTTGGAACATATCATCTTAAGATTTGTGTGGAATCAGAAAAGACCTTGAATAGCTGGGGGAGTACTGAAAAAGAAAACCAGAGCTGGGGGCATCACAATGCCGGATTTCAAGTTGTACTACAAAGCTGTGATCATCAAGACAGTATGGTACTGGCACAAAAACAGACACATATTATGCTGAGTGAAGTAAGTCAGTCGGAGAAGGACAAACATTATATGTTCTCATTCATTTGGGGAATATAATTAATAGTGAAAGGGAATATAAGGGAAGGGAGAAGAAATGTGTGGGAAATATAAGAAAGGGAGATAGAACATAAAGACTCCTAACTCTGGGAAACGAACTAGGGGTGATGGAAGGGGAGGAGGGCGGGGGGTGGGGGTGAATGGGTGACGGGCACTGAGGGGGGCACTTGACAGGATGAGCACTGGGTGTTATTCTGTATGTTGGCAAATTGAACACCAATAAAAAATAAATTTATTATAAAAAAACAGATATAGATCAATGGAACAGAGGAGAAAATCCAGAAATGGGTCCTCAATTCTATGTTCAACTAATATTCGACAAAGCAGGAAAGACTATACAGTGGGAAAAGGACAGTCTCTTCAATAAATGGTGCTGGGAAAATTGGACAGCCCCATACAGAAGAATGAAACTAGACCTTTCTCTTACACCATACACAAAGATAAACTCAGAAGGGATGAAAGATCTAAATGTAAGACAAGAATCTATCAAAATCCTAGAGGAGAACACAGGCAACAGCCTTTTTGAACTTAGGCACAGCAACTTCTTGCAAGATACATCTATGAAGACAAGGGAAACGAAAGCAAAAATGAACTATCAGGACTTAATCAAGGTAAAAAGCTTCTGCCCAGCAAAAGAAACTGTCAACAAATTAAAAAAGACAACCTACAGAATGGGAGAAGATATTTGCAAATTACATATCAGATAAAGGGCTAGTATCCAAGATCTCTAAGGAACTGATTAAACTCAACAGCAAAGAAACAAACAATCCAATCATGAAATGGGCAAAAGACATGAACAGAAATTTCACCAAAGAAGACATACACATGAGAAAGCACATGAGAAAATGCTCCACATCACCTGCCATTAGGGAAATACAAATCAAAACCACAATGAGAAAGCACCTCACACCAGTGAGAATGGGGAAAATTAACAAGACAGAAACAACAAATGTTGGAGAGGATGTGGAGAAAGGGGAACCCTCTTGCACTGTTGGTGGGAATGTGAACTGGTGCAGCCACTCTGGAAAACTGTGTGGAGGTTCCTCAAAGAGTTAAAAATAGAACTGCCCTATGACCCAGGAATTGCACTGTGGGGGATTTACCCCCAAGATACAGATGCAGTGAAATGGCAGGACACCTGCACCCTGATGTTTCTAGCAGCAATGTCCACAATAGCCAAACTGTGGAAGGAGCCTTGGTGCCCATCAAAAGATGAATGGATAAAGGAGATTTGGTCTATATATACAATGGAATATTACTCAGCCATTAGAAACGATGAATACCCACCATTTACTTCAAAGTGGATAGAACTGGAGGGGCTTATGCTGAGTGAAGTAAATCAATCAGAGAAGGGCAAACGTTATATGGTTTCATTCATTCGGGGAATATAAGAAATAGTGAAAGGGATTAAAGGGAAAGGAGAGAAAATGATTGGAAAATATCAGTGAGGGTGACAGAGCATTAGAGACTTCTAACTCTGGGAAAAGAACAAAGGGTAGTGGAAGGATAGGTGGGCGGGGGTTGGAGTGACTGGGTGACAGGCAATTGGGGGGGCACTTGACAGGAAGAGCACTGGGTGTTATAGTATATGTTGCAAATCAAACTCCAATAAAAAAATATACAAAAAAATAATAATACGTATAAAAACCTGAAAGGAAAAATAAAGAAAACCACAATTATTCTAAAAACATCAATGTCTCATCTTCATAAAATAATAAATCAACTTACTAAAAATTCAGCAAAGGTAAATAATGGAACAGCATCATCAGCAATAGTATCTAATTGATATTTATAGAAACATCATTCAGCAACAGTGCTGATTTTAGGCACCAAAGCAATATTCACCAAGATAAGCCATATTTTGTATCATAAAACAAGCCTCAAAAAACTTAAAATAATTGAAAATTATATTTTCTGAGCATAATGGAATCAAATTAAAATCAATAATGAAAAGATAATAGAAAATTTTATAAATACGTAAAAACTTAAAATACATAAAGTAATCACATGTGGATTGAAGAAGTCCAAAAATAAATTTTAAAATACATAGGACTCTAGAACTTGGGGTCTTGGGATTGAGTCTCACATCAGGCTCATTGCAGGGAGCCACCTCTCCCTCTGCCTATGTCTCTGCTTCTCTCTGTGTGTCTCTCATGAAAGATGAAAAAAATCTTAAATAAAATACATACAGCTAAGTGAAAATTAAAACATAACATAGTCAATTTGGAGGATTCTGTTAAAGCTATGCAAAAGGGAAGTTTATAATAGTAAATGTTAATAGTAGAAAATGGGAAAGGTCCAAATTGAGAATCTAAATTCTCATTTGAACAAATTAGAAAAGTAAAGCAAAATGAATCTATAATAAGTAGGAAGAATGGCATACAAGCAAAAGATACAAGCAAAAATCAAAAAAATTGAAAGGAAGAATAATAAAATAAAAGTTTTTAATGTTTAGAAAGGAAATAAGATCTATATAGCCTACATAAATGAAGAGATATACCATGTGTATGGATTAGAAAATCAACTTACTTTAGATGTCAGTTTTCAACAAGTTCACCTATAGATTTAACAAATCCCTATGAAATCTCACAGAAGTTTTTATAGACATACACAAGCTTATTATTATATGCATATGAAAAATCAAAGGACCTATGATAATTAAAACACTTTTTAGAAAGAAAAATAAAACTGGAGGAATTTTTCAACCCAATGTTAAAGTTTCCTATTTAGTGACAGTAATCAAGATAGCATGATATTGACATATATATATGAATCAAATAACAGAAATAGATTGTACAAATACACCTACATGATTTTTACAACATTTCAAATACAATTCAATAAAGAAAGAATATCTTTTACAGAAAATAATGCTAGAGAAATTGGACACACGTGGTGGAGGTGGGAATGGGGGCAGCATGTGATTAAACATAATACCTGAAACAATAATTCTTTTAGAACAAGAAAAGAGGAAATCTTTGAGACCTAAGGCTGGTTACAGTCATTAAATTTGACACTAAATAAAAATTGTTAAATTGGATCTCTTCAAAATTAAAAACATTTGGTCTGTAAATGGACTTGTAAGGTAATGAAAAACAAGCTACAGATTAGGAGAAAATATTTTCAAACCATATATTCTGGTCAAGATCTTGTATCTTGACAATTTAAAGAATTTCCAAAACCAAAGAGTAAAAAAATAAATCCAATTAGAAAAACTAAAAAATAAGCAAATAGTGAGATGAGACATCTCACTAAAGAGGATATACAGATGGCTAATAAGCACATGAAAAGATGTTCAGCATCATTATCCATTAGTGAAATGCAAATTAAAACCACAATGAGATATCTACTCATAACAATCATGGTATCTTAAAAGAAATGAGAGCACCAAATGCTGGTGAGCATGCAAAGAAACTGGACCACTCATACAGTGCTGGAGGGAATGCCAAATAGTACAGAAAATTGTTTTGCAGGATTTTAAAAAACCTAACATGTACCTGTCATGTAACTTTACTCCTTGGCATTTATCCCAGAAAAGTAAAAACATATTCACACAAAAACCTGTATATGAATATTCAGAATAGTGTTATTCACAATACCCAAAAATTGTTGACGATTCATATGTTCTTCAAGGGGTGGATGATTTACAAATTGTGATACATTTATACCATCATAAACTATTTCACAATAAAAATAAAATAAAATAATAAAGAGACAAACTATTTATTTAGACATAACTATATGGAAGAATCTCAAGGAAATTCCACTGAGGAAGAACAATCAATCTCAAAATGTCACATTCTGTATGATTCCACTTAGATAACAATCCCAGGATAACAAAATGCTGGAGACAGAGTAGAGGCTGTCACTGCTTAGGGATGGGGATTACTTGAGTGGGTGTGTCAATAACTAGGTAGCAGAAAGGAGCAGCTTGGTGATGTAACTGTCAGGTTTCCTGAATATGGAAGTGGCTTCACAGTTTTTGTGGCTACTGCCAAGGGAATACACCTTGATCATCTGACTCTGGTGTCCAGAAGTGTTTGCATTCCTGTATCCCATAGGACTGTAACAATTCAAGAGTCATTTTTGGCAGATTACCACCCCAGGGCACTGCATAGATAACAGACTAAAACATGCCCACAGTCTTTTTATGAGAGACATCTCTTTATTTGTCTAAGGGCAGCCCTGAAGGGCAGCCCTCTGGTTTGGCGTATATTTAGAGACATATGGAAGTGTTGTCAGGTAACAGAGGCTAGTGGAGATAATCTTTGTGTTCTCCCTCTGCTTCTAACCAGCCCACTGGTATCTCCCAGAAAACAGCTTCTAACCTTCTCTGGTGCCCTGATTTGTACAGCTATGGCTGGATCACATCTCTAAATTGCCTAGCCCTAGAGACCGGTGGAGCTTATGCTTATGGATCTTCTAGGACTGTAACCAATGGAGAAAGTGTTCTTTAGTGGCTACCTACCCAAGATGCAATAAACCCAGCAGGCCAATTTTACTGTGAAAAAGACCTATTAGCTTATCTTCATAGCTGCATCCTGAGAGGCAGGCTTCTAACTAAACACACATCTAAAAGCTGAGTATAATCATTTCCAGAGACCTGAGAAGTCAGGTACTGTCTTGTGCTCTCCCTCTGCCACATTCCAAAGCATCAGTATCTCCCATCAGTATCTCCTAGGGGGGAGCTTTTACATGTGTCTATTTCTTTATGTCTTATGCCCTAGTTTTGTGTGGATACTGCTGAGGGGAGACCCTCTTGATAATCCAACTGTTGTGGCCAAGAGTGCTTGTGTTCTTGGTTCCAATAGGGCCGTAACAATTCTTGGCCAGCTAACCATTCCCAGGGCATTGTGCAGACAGCAGACTGAACCACACATCCAGTTTTTTTCTGAAAGAGGCTTATTTTTGCTTGTCTTGGAACATTGGCCTGAGGAGCAAGCATCTGGTTTGGTACACATTCACAGGCCTACTGAAATGCACCCTGGGGATGGAAATGAGTGGATGTCATCTGTGTGCTCTCTTTATTCCTCACTCCATGCCATAGTATCTTCTAGGAAGAAAATTGTACCTATGTATGTGCCCTAATTTTGGTGACTGCCACTCCTAGGATATCCCTAGATTACCTGCCTCTGGCAGCCCAGGTGACTTACATTTATTGTCCCACAGAACTATATGTATTTGCACTCTTTTAAAGCTGCTGAGATCCTCACCTTTGGGACATTGATAGTTCTTGACACATCCTCAATTACAGGGAATCACTAGCAAAATAGACTGCTTGGACAATCACAGAGGTGTAAGAGACAGCCAGAGCTAGATAACAATTGGGCATTAGGATTCATCTCCTGCATAGATCAATCCTTCAAGACTGTGAGAGCTTGCTGTTTTATATAATACCGTAAACAACACACAGTCAAGCAAAATAAAGAAGCAGAGGAATATGTTCTAAAGAAAGAATAAAATAAAACCTCAGGGAATAAAGTCTTAATGAAACAGAGATAAGTGACTTATCAGATAAGAAGTTCAAAATAATGGTAATAAAATGTTCACCAAAGTAGTAAGAATGAATGAACACAGTGAAAACTTCAAGGAAGAGACAGAACATCTAAAAAAAATAAATAGAAGTCACAGAGTTAAAGAATACAATAACTGAACTGAAAAAATATACTAGAGAGACTCACAGATAAAAATATGTAAAATATGACATCGAAAATGTAAAACATGAGGATAGAATAAAAATGTAGACCCTTAAAATATATTTAAGCTTAAGTTGTTATCAACTTAAAAATATAAATCATTATATATGTAAGCCCCACAAAACAAAAATATATAGAAAATACACAAAAGACAACGAGACAGAATGTTAAGAATGCCACTAATGAAAGTCATCAAATGAATAAAGAAGAAGGTAAGAGAAGAAGAAAGGAATAGAGAAACCTCAAAACATCCAGAAAACAATCAACAAATGGCAATAATTACATACCAATAGCTACTTTAAGTGCAAATGTACTAAATTCTCCAAGCAAATGACATAGAGTGGCTGAATGGATTAAAAAAAAAAAACTCTTCTAAATGCTACCTAAAAAGATCACTTCAGAAACAAGGCCACACAGAGACTGAAAATGAAGAGATTTTTAAAATATATCCCCTGAGGTACCTGGGTAGCTCAGTTGGTTAAGCATCTGCCTTCAGCTCAGGTCAAGATCTCAGGGTCTTAGAATTGAGTCCCATATTAGGCTCCTTGCTCAATGGGGAGTCTGCTTCTCCTTTTCCCTAGGCCCCTCCCCTTGCTTCTGCTCCCTCTTTCTCTTTCTCAAAATAAATAAATAAAATCTCTTAAACAAAATTTTAAAAATTAAAAGATATTCCATACAAGAGGAAACTAAATAAAATATACTTTAAAATAATGAGACAAAGAAGAGCATTATATAATGATAAAGAGATCAATCCAACAAGAGTATATAACATTGTAAATATTTATGAACCCAACATAGGAGTACCTAAATATATAAAGCAAATATTAACAGACCTAAAACAAGAAATATACAGCAATACAATAATAGTAGGGGACTTTAATTCTCCACCTACATGTAATGATAGATCATCCAGACAGAAAAATCAAATAGAGAAACAACAGCCTCTTTAAAAAAGATTTTATTTATTTATTCATGAGAGACACACACAGCGAGAGAGAGAGAGAGAGAGAGAGAGAAAGAGAGAGAGGCAGAGACACAGGCAGAGGGAGAAGCAGGCTCCAAGCAGGGAGCCCAAAGTGGGACTTGATCCTGGGTCTCCAGGAACATGCCCTGGGCTGAAGGCAGCATTAAACCACTAAGCCACCCAGGCTACCTTTGGAAACATCAGTATTATATAACACATTAGACTAGATGAATTTAACAGATACATACAGAACAGTACAGCAAACAGCAATAGAATATATATTCTTCTCAAGTGCACATGAAACATTTTACAGGATTTATTGAACATGTGTTATGCTACAGAACAAGTCTTAATAAATTTAAGACTTAAATTATATCAAGCCTCTTTTCCTCCCATAATTAAAAAAAATCATTACAAGAAGAACATTGGAAACTTCACAAATATGTGGAGATTAAGCAATATGCTGCTGAATAATCAATGAGTCAAAGAAGAAATTAAAAGAGAAGTCAAAATTACCTTAAGACAAATGAAAATGGAAATACAACATGCCAAAACTTATGGGACGCACCAAAAAACAGTCTGAAAGAGGTTCATAGGGATAAATGCCTACTTCAAAAAACAAGTCTCAAATAAATTACCTAATCTTATGCCTCAAGGAACTAGAGAAAAAAAAAAAAAGAACAAACCCCGAAGTTTGGGAATAACAAAGATCAGAGCAGAAATAAGTGAAATAGACTAAAATAACAGAAAATATGAAACTAAGAGTTGGTTCTTTGAAAAGGTAAGTGAATGTGATAAACCTTTAGCTAAAGGAGAAGAGAGAGAAGAAGAGAGAATCAAGAAGAGAGAACTCATGTAAATTAAATCAGAAATTAAAGAGGAGACATTGGGCAGCCCAGGTGGCTCAGCGGTTTGGCACTGCCTTCAGTCCAGGGCCTGATCCTGGAGATCCAGGATTGAGTCCTGTGTCGGGCTCCCTGCATGGAGCCTGTTTCTCCCTCTGCCTGTGTCTCTGCCTTTCTCTCTCTCTCTCTCTCATGAATAAATAAATAAAAATCTTTAATTAAAAAAATAAAGAAGAGACATTACAACTATCACCACAGAAATAACAGAGTATGCTAAGAGACTGCTATAAACAATTATACACCAACAATGTAGGCAACGTAGAATAAATGGATAAATTCCTACAGACTGAATCATGAAGAAATAGAAAATCTGAATAAACCAACTACTAGTAAGGAGATTCAATTAGTAATCAAAAATCTCCCAACAAGCAAAAGTCCAGGACCAAATTATTTCATTGGCAATTTCTTCAAAACATTTAAGGAATTAATACCAATCCTTCTCAAACTTTTCCAAATATAAAGAGGAGGAAATATAGCCAAACTCATTTTGCAAGGCCAGCATTACCTTGATACAAGAAATCAGACAAGAACACCACAATATTCCTAATAAACACAGATAAATCTTCAACAAAACATATATGGATCTTGAGGGCATTATGCTAAATGAAATAAAAAGAAAGACAAATATATTATCTCACTTATATATAAGAGCTAAACAAACAAAACAAAGAACAAAAAACAAAAAACATGCTGATAGATTCAGAGAACAGATTGACAGTTGCCAGACACAGGAGTTGGGGATAAGTAAACTGGATGAAGGAGTCGAAGTTCATAAACTTCCAGCTGTGAAGTAAATAAATCATGAAGATATAATGGATACAACATGGTCACTATAGTTAATAATACTATATTATATATTTGAAAGTTACTTAAAGAGTAGATCCTTAAATTCTCATCATGAGAATAAAATTATAGTTCTATCTTATGATATATTAACTAGACATATTGTGATCATTTTGCAATATATACAAATATCTAATCATTATGTTGTACACTTGAACTAATACAATATTATACATCAAAATTTTAAAGATATTTATTTATTTTAATGAGAGAGAGAGAATGAGAGAGTGAGCACAGTGGGGAGGAGCAGAGGGAAAAAGGGAGAGAAACTCAAGCAGACTCCTCACTGAACATGGAGTCCCATGCAGGTCTCAATCTCAGGACCCTGAGATCATGACCTGAGCTAAAACCAAGAGTCAGATGTGTAACAGACTGAACCACCCTGGTGCCCATATTATACATCAATTTTACTTCAATAAAAAATAATAAAATGGAATAAAATAAGAGATGGCAGAAAAAGCAAAAATCATAGCCACTCTTATGAAATAAATACAAATATCCTAAATAAAATAATGTGGGTTTATATCAGAACTTTTAAATGTTTAAGCATTAGAAATCCTATTAATGCATCTCATTTAATATGAGATGTTATTTATTGCAACGCATCAAATTTAATATATTACTAAGAAAGAAAAACTTTGGGGATCCCTGGGTGGCTCAGGGTTTGGCGCCTGCCCTCGGCCCAGGGCGTGATCCTGGAGTTCCAGGATCGAGTTCTGTGTCAGGCTTCCTGCATAAAGCCTGCTTCTCCTCTATCTGTGTCTCTGCCTCTCTCTCTCTCTCTCTCTCTCTCTGTCTTTCATGAATAAATAAAATGTTAAAAAATAAAACCTTTTCCATTCTAGTACTTTCACAGACTATTAATTATAAAATTCAAATCTTTTTTTTAAATATTTTATTTATTTATTCATGAGAGACACAGAGAGAGAGGCAGAGACACAGGCAGAGGGAGAAGCAGGCTTGCTGCAAGGAGTTCAATGCAGGACTGGATCCCTGATTCCATGATCACACCCTGAGCCAAAGGCAGACACTCAACCACTGAGCCACCCAGGTGTCCCTATAAAATGCATTCTAATTTCAGAAATGTTAAAATATGAAAAATTTGTATCTTGAAATCTTTTGGTAGTAATTAAAATAAAGAAAAATCTATTAATATATTTACTTACGTTTGAATGGAAGAAAATATTTGTGTTATTCCAATGGAAACTGAAAAAGATTTAATTGAGAGTACCATGACTTATAAACAAACAATTCAAATAAGTCAGAAACAGGGATGCCTGGGTGGCTTAGTCTGTTAAGCATCTATCTTTGGCCTAGACCATGATTTTAGGGTCCTGGGATGGAACCCTGAGTGGGGCCCCCTGCTCAGCAAGGAGCCTGCTTCTTCCTCTCCCTCTGTCCCCCACCACCCATCTCACTCCACCCCAGGGCCCCTAGCTTGTGCTTTCTCCTCTCTCTCAAATAAATAAATAAAATCTTTAAAAAAATAAAATAAAATAAATGAGTCAGAAACAGAATAGAATTTCCTAACTTGATAAACATATCTACCAAAAACACTTAATATTAAAATTAATTATTAAAAACTTTTCATTTAATATATTCAGCATTATGTCAAGTAAAAACAAGGACAAAAGGCAGAAACATTATGATTACTTACTTAGGAAATCCAATAAAGTTTTTTTTTTTTTTTTGAAATCCAATAAAGTTTATAAAACTACTAGAACTACTAGATCTAAACAGCCAGGTATATAGAAATTAAAAATATTTCCAATAACCAATGAGAACGGACAATGAATTAGAAGATTCTAGTCACAATAGCAAAGAAAAATAATATAAAACTAATTTTAAATAAGTATGAGTGAGGCCTCTGTGTATAAAAACTGTAACTTAATTAAAAGGCATATGAAAGAGCTGAATAAATGGAGATACCCATCATGCTGATATCTGCCAAGACTCAATAGTTTAAACATGTCAGTTCTCCCAAAACTTATCTAAAAATTCAGTGTTTGACTATTGTGGCCATTGCTGCTATAAACATTGGGGTGCAGGTGTCCCGGCGTTACAATAGCCAAACTGTGGAAGGAGCCTCGGTGTCCATCGAAAGATGAATGGATAAAGAAGATGTGGTTTATGTATACAATGGAATATTACTCAGGCATTAGAAACGACAAATACCCACCATTTGCTTCAACGTGGATGGAACTGGAGGGTATTATGCTGAGTGAAGTAAGTCAATCGGAGAAGGACAAGCATTATATGTTCTCATTCATTTGGGGAATATAAATAATAGTGAAAGGGAATAGAAGGGAAGGGAGAAGAAATGTGTGGGAAATATAAGAAAGGGAGACAGAACATAAAGACTCCTAACTCTGGGAAATGAACTAGGGGTGGTGGAAGGGGAGGAGGACAGGGGGTGGGGGTGAGTGGGTGACGGGCACTGAGGGGGGCACTTGACAGGATGAGCACTGGGTGTTATTCTGTATGTTGGTAAATTGAACACCAATAAAAAATAAATTTATTTTTAAAAAAAGATACAGCATAGGGAATATAGTCAGAGGTATTGTAATAGCATTGTATGGTGACAGATGGTAGCTACATCTGTGGTGAGCATAACAAAACATATAGACTTGTTAAATCACTATGTTGTACACCTGAGACTATTGTAACACTGTATGTCAACTATACTCAAATACAAAATTTTTAAATAAAAAATAAATAAAAATTCAGTGTTAATCTAATCCAAATCCCCAATTTTTTTTCTTAAACTTGCCAACTGATCTTAATATTTATACAGAATTTTACAGGCCCAAGAATATCAAAGGGGATTTTCATGAAAGAATAAGATGCTATTGCATACCATATTAGATTCAAGATTTATTACAAGGCAATGGTCATTAAAACAACATATTATTGTAAGTGTTGGAAAAAACAACAGTAACATAAGATAGGCCAAAAATAGATTTGCACACATAAAAAAACTTGATATATGGCATTACAAATCTGTGATTACAAATCCATGGAAAGGAGTTGGGCCCAGCAGATGAAGCTAGGACAGTTGGCAAATGTCAGGCTTACATGGGGAAAATAAAACCTGAAGGTTTTGGGGTAAAAATATGGAAGGATATCTTTGGATAAACAAGTCACCAAAAGCAAAATACATGAAGGAAAAATCCGTGTTTGACTAGAGGGAAGCATAGATCATTTGCCTCTGTAAGTAAACTGAGGCAGGGCAAGGTTTGCACAAAGGGTCATTTGGGGAACATGATGACATCCTCATTTCACAGGAAGCATTTTAAGATATTAAGAAGAAATATGAAAGTGAGCTGTACACAGGATAAGCATAAGTATAAGCATATCCTCATCAGAGGGAAGGAGGTGAGTCAGTGAGGACACAGAGCTCCTTGTGGCTAACCCAGGGGTTTACCTTACCTGAGATTAGCATTTTAAAGAATCCATAAATATTTGCTGTATACCAAATGAATGAGCAAGAAAACCTCAGGGAGGGAGTGTCACTTCTTTACCACTCACCAGAAACCTAGCCAAGACCACCCTGGGAGTAGCCAGATTGTGACACCCACAAAGACAACCCACATTCACTCTGGTGAAGTTTAAGCTTGCTTTAGGATAATCATAAAAACCCACTAAATCGAGGTCAATATTTAAGAAAGAACAGATGCTTCTCAAAGCTAAGTGAGGCCATGTCTAAAGAGGATTGAGGAATTAGATGGGATGACTAGCCCAGTCCCGCTAAAATCAACTGGACAGTAAGACCTCTGATGTTGTGAGGATACACAAGGAGAAAAAGAAATGTATAAGTTCATTCAATTTAGCCTCTAGTACCATGATAGTAGACATGAAATAAATGTGTTGAATAATGGTTGAATGATATATGATATGGCACATGTATACAAATGCTATATACAAAGAAAGAATGTCTACACACCAGGAACTTTGTTATTATAACTCATTTAAAACTAAAAACATCTTTTAGAATGAGCACTGTTCTTCACATTTTAGAGATGGGGAAATGAGGTTAATTGATGCTGCCCAAGGTGGGTAGGTAAGGATGCTGGTACAAGACCTGCAGGCCCCTCTCTCTCTTCCCAAGTCAAATCTCCACGAAGAGGTAGGTGAAGCTGAAGAAAATTTAGAAAAGTCTAGACAAGTATGTGGAGGGTTTGAAGAGCCCAAAGGAGCATTGCAAATAGGCTTGAGAGCTGGGGCCTCAGAGGAGGACTTCTACTACTGGTGTGTGGGGAAGCAGGCAGATACTGGCCCAGCTGGAAAGAAGGAGTGAGCTCTCCTGGTTCAGTGACCCAGCCTCAGGCTAAATGCTGGAAGTACAGCTTCTCCCTAGGCAGAGGCATGCATTTGCAGCTGATGTTCATTTAGCTTGACACAGGTGCTATGTGATTCTCCCTCCCCAATTAAACTCTGCAGGTCTATCAGTCATGGAAATCACTTTGTCATGGCAAATATGCAATTAAGTTGCTATGCGTCTATGCTAGTTTGTAGTATATAAAAAGGATCGTTTATATTGGTAATTCTGGAAGGAAACTCTTCCCCCCAATAGAATTCTCTCTGCTCCTGGTTCAAGTCCTTATCTTATTTTTTGCACATTTTCTTGTTTCAAATATAATGTATCTAAACTGCCATCTTTCAGAGGGAATGAGTTTGAGTCATTAAAATGTTGTTCCCAAACAGTGTATCTGTGCCCTGGCTAGGTGGTCATTCACCCACCCCCAACCCCAGCCAATACACACACAAAACACCCTCGCCCTCTTCATCCATTCACCTGCAAGGCTCAACCCAGACTTCACCCATGAGTCAAGGTATATTGTCCTCACCTAGGACGGGCTTGCCAGACAGCTACAGGATCCCTCTTTGTAAACATGGGTGCACGCGCGTGCACATACACACACACACACACACACACACACACACACACCACTTGTTTCAAGCATTGGAGAGTCATATACAAATTGTTGAAGGTTCTGTGGAGGAGGAAGCTGAGGACCTTTCCCCACCAGCCATCAGGCCAATACCCTGTGGGTAATGAATTGTCTTCCATTACTTGGATTCTCCCAAGAATCCGATTCTCTTCAGCCTCCATGACGTGTTGGCAGGGAAACAGCTTCCGCCACCAGGGACAGAGCTCCAGCCTAACGCTGCCCTCCTCAGTGGGCTTACCAGAGGTGCTTTCTGGCTGGAATTCCCATGCCAGCTGCAGACAAGATTACTATCTATTTGTGACACTAGCCTGCAGTTGACTTTGCTTCCAATAAGCCTGATAAACACAGCAGCTGCAAACAAGATCCTGCAAGGATTCTGGAGTTTCAGAGTCACTCTGCAGAGCCAGAGTTGAATGGCCTGTAAAAATTGCTATGTGGGATTTAAGAAGAGTGTTCAGGAGACCTGCCCCAGATGTTTATAAATTACAGGCTAGTCACACAATCTAGAGGCTGCAGTTCCCTCCACTGCTAAGTAGGGATAATTAATAGCTGCCTGACACACACCGAAGGGTGAGGAGCAGAATATGTGATGGAATGGAAAGTAGACAATGACAAGGCGACCAGCAGGCCTTGGGGTTCACTATCACTCTCTGACCCATCTGACTCTCCTAGGATTTGTACCAACCACTGCCTCCTCTGGAAAGTGAAGCCCCCTTTACTCCCTTGACTATACCCCCTTCCACATCCCCCATCCATATTAGTCAGCTAAGGCTGCAGAATAAATACCACAGACTAGGCGGCTTAAACAACAGGAAGGTATTTCTCATAGTTCTGGAGGCTGGCACCAGATCAAGGTGGTCTCTCCTTAGGCCCCTCTCCCTGGCTTGCAGATCACCACCTTCTCCCTATGACTTTCATGTGGCCATCTCCTCTGTGCACATGTGTTCCAACCTCCTCTCCTTACCCCCTCTAGGGCTAGGGCCCATCCCCATGACTGCATTTAACCTTCATCACCTCTGTAAAGGCCCTGTCTCAAACACAGGCACACTCTGAGGTTAAAGCTTCAACATAGGAATCTGAGGGAACACAATCCAGCTTGTAACATCCTCTGTCCCCTCCTCTCCTCTGTTTCCTGTGTCCACTGCCCTCCTCTTCTTGGGCTCTGAATGTCAGAGTAATGGGGTGCTCTCTACATTTATTCCTTGTATCCCATGGCTTCCAATGCCATCTTGAGGCCTTATATTTGGCTAGTGAGTTGGGGAGTAGTGCCCTGAGAGGGAAGCTGGGGAAAGGCAGGTCACAGAGGGCAAGAGGAGATACCTGTGGCTGCGTGGGATAGAGTGGGCCAAGCTAAAGATCCCAGAGCGGGGCATGCAGTTGTTGCTGCTTCTGTCCCTGGACCTGTGTCTGGTGGCCGTCTTCTGGAAGATCAACAACCAGAGGTGGAACTGATGACCAAAGGCGAGGAAGAGCTAGGCCTCTGTTGTCATGTTACATACCATCTACCCACCATCTTTCAAGAGAAGGACATCTGCCTCTTTCATTACCAGACACTCCATGTGATCTAAATGATGACCCTTTCTTTCTGGGCCTCTGGGGGTGGTGCGTTCCACCAGAAGAAGCAATCTTCCAGTTATTCTATATGACTTCAACTGAGAAACAACAGTGAACATACCTTCCCCCAAACTATTTATTGTTGGAGAAGGAGAAGAAAAAGGCAAATGAGGAAATATTCCAACCCAGTTAGGGGTGACAAGTGCTAAAACTGAAGCAGGAAGGTACTCTGGAAGTACCAAGGAGGGGTTCCAACACACAAGGGCAGCCCCGCATTTTCCAGAAGCCTTGAAAGCTCAGTCGGGACCAAAAAATGAACAGAAGGAAGCTTACCTCAGAGCAAAGCCTGGGAGTGGGCAAACACCTGCATTCCAGGTACATAGCAGGGGGAGCAGGGGGAGCAGGCTGCAGACACTCAGGTAGGCAGGGTACAGTGTGCCTGTGAGGCCAGAGCGATCACAGGCAGGGAAGTGAGGAGATGCAACTAGGAAAGGGACAGACACCTGAACATTGTGCTTCAGAAATCCTGCCACTCTATTAAGGGCAGTGGGGGTCTTGGAAAGCTACTAAGCTTGAAAGTGACAGGATTAGATTAACACCTTCTGTTTAATGTCTTAGCATCTGTTTTATTTTGTCAGGAGGAATCTAAGCTAATGGAGAAGGCCTGGAGAAGGCTTCTAAGTATTTCCAAGAAGATATGTGAGGCCCTGGGCCAGCCTGGCTCTCCTACATTCAATTATGTGATGAAGATTGGCTCCCCGGCACAATAAGGCAGTGTCCTGAAACCACAGCTTGATCTGAGGGTCGATTCTTGCTGTAATAGCCATTTTGCATATGTGTCCAGCCTCTGTTCCCTCCCCATTACTACAGGGACCCAAGGACAGAGGAAGGGTAGAGGAGCCTGGCAGTGTTGCCCAGGCTTCACTGCAACAGAAGTCTGGTCAGCAACTAAAAGCCCCTTTTCCTCCTGCATTTTATTAATGGGGTTTCCGGATAAGAGTTGATTGAGAGCAGGATTAGCATTAGCCTACAGCTGTTTTTAGTTTCTGCACTAAGAAGTCTCCTAGCAATAGGATCTGTGGCAAAGGAATCTCTCACTTCCTTGTAGAGCTCATTGTGAGTTTAGGGGCAGATGTGCTCTCAGCTGGCAGGCAGTCCTTGGCATCCTGTCTGTGGTTCACAGAAAGTCAGAAAGAGCTCTGAGGACAGCGTGCCCACAGCACAGAGGCAGACAAGCCTCGGTGGAAAATCACACCTGTGCCTCTGCTGTGGCTTGGGGTCTTGGACCTCAACATCTACAAGCTCCCTGAGTTCTGCATGGCCTATAATTTACTCCTATACGTTGAACTCTGGGTATGAGGTGTACCCACTGCTGATATGCCTCCTGCCAGCAGCACCCTACTAGGCCCATCTGAAAATGCTGAAGAACCACGCCATGAACGTGGTTATGAGAACTCATCCCACCATCAACCAGGCATGAGAACCAAACAATTTCCACTAATCACTGCATGCCAGAAATGGTTCTGGTGTTCTGATATTTATTGTAATGAATATTCACACCACACCTGTGGAGCAGCATAAAGGTTAAGAAAACCTTTCTTAAGATAAAGTGCATAGACTTAGTACCCCGACCGGAGTTCTGACCAGGTTTCTGGCCCTAATTTAGTTTGGCTTTGGTTAGAGTTGCCAGATAAAATACAGGTTGCTTAATTATATTTAAATTTCAAATAAACAACTTTAAAAAAGAGAGAAACTGTGTGTTAGTTTCTTATTGCTACTATACCATATTACCACAGACTTAGTGGCTTAAACCAGTACATATGTATTCTCACACTTCTGGAGGTCAGAAGTCTGAAAAGGGCCTCGCTGGGCTATGGGGAAGGTGTCAGCAGGCATGCATCCTTTTCCAGAGGCCCCATTGCAGGATCCATTTTTCCTCCCTTCCAAATTTTAGATGCAGATCTAATCTTTGGCCTATGGCCTGTTCTGCATCTTCAAAGCAATGGCCAGTCTTTTTCCTCCTTCAAATTCTGATACTGATTATCCACCCTTCTTTTTCCACACCTGAAGTTCCTTGGGGTTCCAGTGGACTCACTCAAATAATCCAAATAATGCCCCTATCTTAGATTCATTGGTAGATTTAATTCCCCTTTGCCATGTAAGGTGACACATTCAGTTTCTGGGGATTAGGACATTCCCTTAGGAGGTTTATTCTACCTATCACGCATAATAAGTATGACCCAAATATTGCATGAAGCATAATTATGCCAGAATTTATCCATTGTTTATCTGAAATGCAAATTTAACTAGGCCTTCTATATTATACCTGTCCTGTCTAGCAGTCCCGCTCTGACCCAGGGTCCAGTTTCTGCCAGTTGTCTTCCAGGGAACACATGTGAGACTCACAGCTTCCTAGGTAACACCCATGTGTTCTGGGGTCTGTTGACTTAGCAACTTGGACTGCCAGCAACCCATAGTGGTGTTCATGTGCCCAGGCCATCTCTCAAGTGCCCTTCAGCTCTTCTGTCTGACCCCAGCCCCCTCCAAGGGAGGTCAGGAAGCAGGTGACACCAGCACTTCACCTTTCTTAGAGAAGAGATGTGCTCAGAATTGAGGTCCAGGTAAAACAGGGCAGAAAACGTCAGAAGGAGCTGACCTGGGAGGGGCAAGAGGTCAAGGCAAGTGGCATAGGTTCAAGCTGAGTCAGGAGGGCTGTGTGAGTTGATTGCAGTGGACCTGAAGAGAGTATCAGTGGGGAGAAAAATGCTGGAGCAAGGCACCCACTGCAGGATGGATGGGAAAGACATGTGAGGAGGAGAAGGAAAGAGACAGAGGAGGTGGAGAGGTTCAGAGGAGGTGGAGGAGGACAATTAACACAATCAAGAAAGAAGGGCTCAGGCAGAGGTAGATGCAGGAGACACATCCATATAAATATGTGGGGAAAGAGCAGCCTCCTGCATCCAGGGTCCCTCCCTACCACCTGTGGAAAATGCACTGAGGTCCTCTCCTGCTGGGACAGGGTCATCTTCTACAGGTACCTGTCCTTCCCTCTTTTTCTTTGGGGTCCTGAGACACCTGTAGGACTGTCCAAACATTTCAGTTGGAATTGCACATCCTCTCATTATCTAGGCCAATTATTCCCCCCCAAAAAAGTGCTGGCTTTTCCAGGAATGATGAGGAGACATCAAGAAGCATATCCATGCTCTCTTTAGAAACCAGAATCTCAGGCAGAACTGAACATGGATATGTGGGCAAAGGAAACACCACTCTGTGTCCCCATCCATCCCCATAAAGAGGGACACACCTGTGATTTACTGTCATTTCTTCCTCAACTGTTGTCTTTTGTTCTGGATTGGCTCTGTGCTTTTCCAGACCATGTCATTTGGGAAAAGACAGACATTTACTTTCATTTTCACTCTTTTGACTTCACCCATCAGCTGAGCCTTTTGTTCTTCCATTGTCCATCACTTCCGGACCTCTGTGGCTTTGCGAGACAAAACTCCTGGGCATTCCACACTTTGGAGTCCCTCCTGAAGGTTTTACTTTAAGGAAGAATTCTAGATGAACTTTGAAAAACCAGAATTGAATATATCCTGGAAATCTCAACTACCCGGAAAGGTTTTCTCTGCCCCATTTCAGGAGAAAGAAGCAAGTCACATTCATGCTCACACCATAGCAGGATCTTTTCAAGCAAAGCTGCAAAGGTAGCTCTAAGGAGCTTTTCCATCTCAAGGCCTCTTCATGGTAGAGGGCTAGGAATCTAAATTTTTAACGTGCTCTCAGGTGAGTCTTCAGGAAAGTTCAGGAAACACCAGACAAGTTCAGTAGGGAAAAGTCTGTTAGTTCCTCCTGGGCAGAGCTCCAGGTATTTTATACCATCGTTATGTCTTATCTCCATATCAAGTCAATAGATATTATTAGTCTGTCCTTTTGCTACAAAGAAATGGAAACACAGAGATTTTAAATAACTTGTCTAAGTTGGTAGTCAATGGTGGAGAATGAGGAATTTGAAGTCATTTTCCAAATGAAAATTTTTAATTCGAGTCTTAAGCTCTTGTGCTATGGTACTCATATATCTTGGAATACTCATCAATGGGAGATGAGAGCCAACGGACCCTTTGTGGTTCCCCCACAGGGACAGCTACAATGTACATTTACTCAGTAAACCCGCAGAGTTGACCCCAGGTTGATGGTGGCTATGGCTAAATTTATCGTGTTTCCTTATGTTGGCATTCCCCATTGCCTTCCCCTTGCTTCTTTCTCTTGCTGCGTGAATTCCCTTCCCAAATAAATTACCTGCATGCAGACTTTTGTTTCAGATTCTCCTTTTTAGAAACATAAGGTAAGATACTTATTTACTTCAATCTAAGTTTTATAGTCAAAACCAAACTTATATACATTAGATTAGAGAGCTGAAACATCTGGCTGACCACAGCATGGGCATATTTCCCTGGCTTTGCCTAACACAAATTTGGAATCATAGAACACTTGTGCCATTGTTGATATCAGCCTAATCCCTCAATGACTTGCATGGTTATGATTCTCTTTCTGAGGAGTAGTACTAGGGACTTTTCAATAGATTTCAAAGGACTCGAAGTACTTCATTGATTGATTCATGTTTCTAGGCCCTTCTATGTGTCAAACTCTGGGAATGTAATAGTGAATAGACTAAATTCTAGTCCTGAAGAAACCTGTATCTGTGTCCTAGAGGGAAATGCTAGGGTCTCACTTATGTTTGTGCTCTCTTCTGGATCTAAGACTCAACCATTAACATGCCAGCAACACCCCTAACTCATTCATTCAGAGCTCCTTAACTCTCTGGTGATGTCAGGACAGAAGAGGAGATTGGGTAGCAGCCTGCAGAGCACATGCTGCCACCAAACTTCATAGGCACCAGAGCCTCAGGCTTCCTTCCCTGATCTGGGCACTGCCACAGTGGCGATAGTCTAGGAGTAGCTTTCCATCCATATGATACTGGGTCAATTCTGGAACATTATTAAGAGATCCACCTTAGCTTTACTGTAGGTTATTGGAACTACAGCCTAAACTAGAACCTAATTATACAAAAGATTACTGGCCAGTTCATATATGAAAAGCAGCTATGAATGGCATGATTTAAAAAAAAAAAAGGAAAACACATAACTGCTGCCACCCTCTTGTCCTTGACAAACAGTGTGGCAGTTCAGTTATTGGAATTAGCAATTTTCATGCTGGTTTGAGGCATATCAACCTGCATCTATTATTCCTTAAAAAGTAAAAGGGAGGGCAATATGTCAGGTAGGTTCTTCCACTCTTAAGTCCTCTTAGAAAGGGTGACATTAATCAGCAAACTTTCCCAGGCAACCCTCCAAGTGCCTCTTGCTGAGCCCTGGGTCACAGAGAAGGCTAATACCCAGGCTGTGACTAGTTAGTGCCCTTGGGACAGAGTCCATGATGCTAGTCACTTTTGTATCATCCAGAGTGACAACTTCTTTTCCTATATGTAATAGATATTTTGTAATGTTTGTAGAATGAATGAATAGATGAATAAATAGATTTTATGCTCTAATAATTTAGCACATTGGACTTTTTTTTTATTTATTATTTATGATAGTCACACGGGGAGAGAGAGAGAGAGAGAGAGAGAGGCAGAGACACAGGCAGAGGGAGAAGCAGGCTCCATGCACCGGGAGCCCGACGTGGGACTCGATCCCGGGTCTCCAGGATCGCGCCCTGGGCCAAAGGCAGGCGCCAAACCGCTGCGCCACCCAGGGATCCCCACATTGGACATTTTTATAGTTTACCCCTGTGACCAAGAAAAATATGCACTCCCTAGGGGCAAAGTAAGGAGAATATTCATTTCTGCATCAGTTTCCCACATTTTATGCAACTCCATGTCATTTATGCGTTGAACTTAAGACTTCTCAAGGTTCTATGAATGGTGTCAGACTGGAAGCCCTATGGGCATCTCACTTTGGTGAAAAATCAAAACAAGATGAATAATCTGTCCTGAAAACCCAAATACAGGTGTTATCTTAAGGAAAGCCATGGTTATACATGCAGAAATTCAGACCAAGCATGCCTATAGAGACTGGAGCAGGAAGGGCTTACAGAAGTAAGGTGCCAGGAGAGCAGGTCTTGAGGATTAGCAAGTACCCTGTGATATCCAGAGACTGGAGCTCAGCCTTTTACAGGCAGGTAGAACAAGCATATCCAGAAGGTGCTCTATCAGGCCACCTTGTGGACCAGGGCACCAGGAAGCCACCCTAGGTTGAAGGAGCCAGCGTCCTCCTTTTGCAGTCGTGCCTCCCAATCTACTCCTTAAGTCCAGACTATGTGGATTGTCTATTTTACTTTCTTCACTTCTTGCTATTCCCTCTATTCACACTCTGGATTTCTTCTATCTCTGGCCTTTTCTACCCACTGTCTCCCAGTGTACACCTGCCTGCCATCCAGGCCTCTAGCCTTCTCCTTTCTAAATAGGTTCTCTCCTCTTCTCCAAATTCCTGTCACTTTCTTTTCACATTATGGGGTAGGCGTCTCCTAGCCTGGCCCAGATCCTCCCCACATACAAGCTCAGCCAGCCTCAAGTGTCCAGGATTAGCCCTGAAGCTGAGATGGAAGTTTATAGTGATATGTTCACACAGTCCCAAGAGACTAGACACCTTGGATTTACCCATGCATACCACCTCCCTCAAGAGTGGGAAGCCAAGAAACCATCACAGAAGGTGGACACATGCCATTTCTTCTTTTCAGAATGTGCAAGATTATCCAGAAATCTGCCGCGTCTTCTTTCACTTTCAAAAAGTTACACACTCACTGAATTTTTAAGACCACTCACATGACCATCAGGGAAATGTGCAGCCTACTCCATTACAGCAGCACAGCGCCAAGATTGGGGTTGGAAGCTCCAGGACTATAGAGAGGGCACCTTCTTTCAACATGCTCAAAGTGGTAGGCCAAAGCCTTGTTTTCTCATGGAGACTTTAATTTAATCTGCTAAAGACAGATTACTTTTGTCCTTTGGATCCTGGGATGACATTTCAACAGTGCCTGACTATTCACTTTGTGGGGAAAGCAGCTTTCCAGAGATAAACTGACATCTGTGCCATCGCTCGGCTGACATCAAAGGTTTTTTTTGTTTTTGTTTTTGTTTTTTTTTTTTAATTTTTTTTTTATTTATTTATGATAGCCACAGAGAGAGAGAGAGAGAGAGAGAGAGAGGCAGAGACATAGGCAGAGGGAGAAGCAGGCTCCATGCACCGGGAGCCCGATGTGGGATTCGATCCCGGGTCTCCAGGATCGCGCCCTGGGCCAAAGATAGGCGCCAAACCGCTGCGCCACCCAGGGATCCCGACATCAAAGGTTTTACAGCACTGTTCTAACAGCTACTCCTTCTGGCCACTTATTTCAATTACAAGACATACTTGACATAGGCCACACAGAATCTGGCTGAGCCTCCTTCTGGTCTGGGACAGACTCTGGGGCAAAAATGTGTGGACTTCTGTGAAGTCCATCTGGCTAGGGACATGCCCTAGAACAAGTGGGAAGAAAAGTGTTGCACTGGGTTCATCCTAGACATAAAATAAGGTATGTGCAATGCCCTCAGCCCTGGAGTTCAGACCAAGCCTGATAGATGGAGAAAGTTCATATGTCTTTGGAGCACTGGCTGATGCTGATACACCACCTGCCCCACTCCAATCTCTGTGGAGCTGGAGGCTTTTTCATGACTGCCAGTCCCAGGGCATGGTGTTTGCAAGGCCACCTGCGTGCTATTATGCATGACTTTTTCTATCACATCAGCACAGGGGTGACATCCAGCGGCCTCTTTGCTGCTTCCACCAAACACCATGAGTACACAAGGTATTAAAGCCAAATAGCTAGGCACCATGCAGGAGTTCAGGCTGAACACTGTACTTAACCTGCTTTGGGTCTGTTCCTCATGAGTCCCTGCAGTCAACCCACACAGGAATCTCCTCTCCTGACTTCCACCAAGCTGTGTCTCCTCCCTTGCCTGGACATTTGAGGCAACACTGCAGCGGAACTAAGAATAATCCCTCCCATTCTTAATCAGAGCACTGTTTGGCTTTTCTTGTCTTCCTCCCACATTGCACTCATCCCCCCCCCCCCCATAATTTTTATCTCCCTCACTAGACAGCCATTTCTACAACAGGTAGTCATTGCTGGGACTGGGACTGGTGTGACAAGGCACAGGCTCTCAATAAACATTTGCTGCACACATAGGGCAGATAAATACTCTCTAGTGTCCTAAGTGAGCCCACAACAAAATCTGACACATGTGGCTGGGTCACAGGAGGAACCTGTCCATCATACCAAGAAGGGTCCACAAAACATAATTGAGAAGGTGACCTTTTGCTTAACTTCCACTCATAGAAGCAGATATGCATCCAACAGATGGTGAGGTTGAAAAGGGGAAGGAGAAAAGAGACATTGAGAGAAAGAGATCATCTCAATGTTTGAGGATGTATACATAGAATGGCTCAGCAGGAACATGGGCACCTGGAGGACCCCTGGGATGGGGTAACCATAGGTGCTAAGTCTGCATCCTCTAGCACAGAGTGTAATTCCAGCTGCAGGTAGTGTAATTCAGTCCCAGTCTAAAGGTCAGAGATACAGGAGTTTTCCATGTCCAAGGGCAAGAGAAGATGGACATCAATAAGAGAGACAGGGAATTAGCATTTAGTTCTATTTGAGACCTCAATAGATTGGATGATGTCCAGCCATAATGGTAAGGGTGATTTTCTTTACTCAGTCTGATAATTCAAATGCTAATATCTTCCAGGAACACCCTCATAGACACACCCAGAAGTATGCAGGTAATCATTAAGGCCAGATGCAAGGCATACAGCCCCTTGCTCTATGGTTCTGAAAAGGGACTTTATTTCCATACTACCTTGAAAGCTCAGAGGTTTTTTCTTTAACATTTTTATTTATTTATTCATGAGAGACACAGAGAGAGGCAAAGACACAGGCAGAGGGAGAAGCAGGCTCCCTGTGGGGAGCACAATGTCGGACGGGATCCCAGGATCCAGGGAACATGCCCTGAGCCAAAGGCAAATGCTCAACCATTGAGCCATACAGGTATCCCAGCTCAGTAGTTTTTAATTTGATGTAGGCTGGGGTATCAGGCAACCAAAACTATCAGAATTAAAATGAAGCAAGAATAAATGTCTTGAGGAGGGATAAAGATATTCTCTAAATGGTGAGTAAAATACATGAAATTTTGGGGGGTTTTCTTGTATATATTTTTTATTGGAGTTTTATTTGCCAACATATACCGTAACACCCAGTGTTCATCCCGTCAAGTATCCCCCCTCAGTGCCCGTCACCCAGTCACCCCTTCCTCCAACCCACCATCCCAACCTCTACCCCTTGTTGGTTACCCAGAGTTAGGAGTCTCTCATATTCCGTAACCCTCACTTATATTTCCCACTTATTTTCTCTCCTTTCCCCTTTACTCCCTTTCACTATTTTTAATATTCCCCAAATGAATGAGAACATATAATGTTTGTCCTTCTCCGATTGACTTACTTCACTCAGCATAATACCCTCCAGTTCCATCCATGTTGAAGCAAATGGTGGGTATTTGTCGTTTCTAATGGCTGAGGAATATTCCATTGTATACATAAACCACATCTTCTTTATCCATTCATCTTTTGATGGACACCGAGGCTCCTTCCACAGTTTGGCTATTGTGGACATTGCTGCTAGAAACATCGGGGTGCAAGTATCCTGCCATTTCACTGCATCTGTATCTTTGGGGTAAATCCCCAGCAGTGCATTGCTGGGTCATAGGGCAGGTCTATTTTTAACTCTTTGAGGAACCTCGACACAGTTTTCCAGAGTGGCTGCACCAGTTCACATTCCCACCAACAGTGCAAGAGGTTTCCCCTTTCCCCACATCCTCTCCAATGCTTGTTTGTTTCTGTCTTGTTAATTTTCCCCATTCTCACTGGTGTGAGGTGGTATCTCATTGTGGTTTTGATTTGTATTTCCCTGATGGCAAGTGATGCAGAGCATTTTCTCATGTGCATGTTGGCCATGTCTATGTCTTCCTCTGTGAGATTTCTCTACATGTCTTTTTCCCATTTCATGAGTGGATTGTTTGTTTCTTTGCTGTTGAGTTTAATAAATCTTTTATAGATTTTGGATACTAGCTCTTTATCTGATAGGCCATTGGCAAATATCTTCTCCCATTCTGTAGGTTGTCTTTTAGTTTTGTTGACTGTTTCTTTGCTGTGCAGAAGCTTTTTATCTTGATTAAGTCCCAATAAATCATTTTTGCTTTTGTTTCCCTTGCTTTCATAGATTTATCATGCAAGTTGTTGCTGTGGCCAAGTCCCTTTTTGGTGTTGCCTGTGTTCTCCTCCAGGATGTTGATGGAATCTTGTCTCACATTTAGATCTTTCATCCATTTTGAGTTTATCTTTGTGTAGTGTAAGAGGTGGTCTAGTTTCATTCTTCTACATGGGGCTGTCCAATTTTCCCAGCACCATTTATTAAGGAGACTGTCCTTTTTCCAGTGGATAGTCTTTCCTTCTTTGTCAAATATTAGTTGACCATAGAGTTGAGGGCCCATTTCTAGGTTTTCTATTCTGTTCCATTGATCTATGTGTCTTTTTTTTGTGCCAGTACCACACTGTCTTGATGACCACAGCTTTGTAGTACAACTTGGAATCTGGCATTGTATGTCCCCAGCTCTGCTTTTCTTTTTCAATATTCCCCTGGCTATTCGGGGTGTTTTATGATTCAACACAAATCTTAAGATGATTTATTCTAACTCTCTGAAGAAAGTCCATGGTACTTTTATAGGGATTGCATTGAATGTGTAAATTGCCCTGGGTAACATTGACATTTTCACAATATTAATTCTTCCAATTCATGAACATGGAAAATTTTTCCATCTCTTTGTGTCTTCCTCAATTTCTTTCAGAAGTGTTCTGTAGTTTTTAGGATATAGATCCTTTACCTCTTTGGTTAGGTTTATTCCTAGGTATCTTATGCTTTTGGGTGCAATTGTAAATGAGATTGACTCCTTAATTTCTCTTTCTTCAGTCTCATTGTTAGTGTATAGAAATGCCACTGACTTCTGGGCATTGATTTTGTATCCTGCCACGCTACCAAATTGCTGTATGAGTTCTAGCAATCTCGAGGTGGAGTTTTTTGGATTTTCTATATACACTATGATCTCATCTGCAAAGAGGTAGAGGGTGACTTCTCCTTGGCCAATTTGAATGCCTTTTATTCAACTTGTCTTCTATGTCATTCATTCTTTCTTCTACCTCATTAACCCTCGTTGTTAGACCTCCAGTCTGTATTGCATCTCATTTAATTGATTTTTAATTTTGGCCTGATTAGATCTAAATTCTGCAGTCATGAAGTCTCTTGAATCCTTATGCTTTTTTCTAGAGCCACCAGTAGTTTATAATTGTGCTTCTGAATTGGCTTTCTGAGATCGAATTGTAATCCAAATTCTGTAACTCTGTGGCAGAGTACTGTTTCTGATTCTTTCTTTTGTGGTGAGTTCATCTTTCTAGTCATTTTGCTCACTGCAGAATGGCTAAAAACGAGTTGTACTTGTTAGAAGTGCAAACTCTTCTCTCTGTAGCTTTCCAGCTGTTCTCTCTTTAAATCTCAGGTCAAATTTGTAGGTTTTCAGAATGAGTTGAAAGTTATCTAGGTAAGTTGGCGGGGACAGGTGACTTGGGGACCCTACTCCTCTGCCATCTTGCCCCGCCCCATGAAATGCATTTTGTAATGCTTTTTCTGCTTAGATGTTTTGTTGTTGTTACTATTCTCATTTTCATTGTTTTCTAGAGAGCTGAGCAGATCGTGTGATATCTGAATGAGTATGATATTGTTACCCATTTGGGCCATAGGCAGACAGTTCCACAAAAGACCCCTAGGAAAACTTCTAATGAAGAAACACTCCATTTATTAAATTACCACAGTAGAGAAGAACATCAACCTGACAGAATTTAAATAGCATCTCAGAAAGGGGACCCTGAGAAAAGTAAATATAGGTTTTTAGGGTATAAGCCAGATCACTTTAAATCTGGCCTTGCAAAGAAAGGAACTGATATGGGGGTTTTTGCATAATGGATTAGGTATCAGTGGTCACAGACAGGCAAGGGTCTTAAAGTGAGTATTGCTGTATCAAGCAGTTAGTTTTAACAAGGGAGCTATTTTATGTGATCCTCAGTCTTATCTTCCAGGAGCAAGTGTTTTCCAAAGGTATGTTGGCTTGGTCCAATACACACAGCAAACAGGAAAGCTATTGATCACAGTTCTCAGAGACTATCTAAATTTTGGGGAACTTTGTTATGACAATTAAAACTAAATAGTAAATAAGAATATATTGGGAAGTAAATGTATTTTCCCAAGTAACACACCTGGATGAGGATGATGACGACGACAACGAGGACCACGACGAGGATGATGATGATAATGATTATCTGGTAAGGTCATTAACAACTCAATAGTAACACTGAGATGTTCAAATTTTAAGTCCACATTCTTTCCATGCCCTGCAGCCATTCACCACTTTGTGAATCATAATCTCTTGAATAGATCCCATTTTCACGAAATCAAGATGAGAGCTGTTGCGCACGCTGCGGCAACACGATCAGGGTCCTGAGGATAAGGGGATGAGGAAAATAAAAGAAAAGTAAAGAGATGGGGACAGGAGGGACACAGTGGATGATGTCCAAGCAGTGCCAGCTTTATTCAATGTTTTACAACATTTTATAGCATGAGCAAAACAAAGCCAAGAAGGTGTTTATTTTTAGCAGGTTTGTGAAACTCTCCAAAATTCCCTTTTCTCAGCATGCAAGACAGACTCACGGGTGCCAGAAGACCTTGGTAAATAGATAAGCTTGTTGCTCCAGATGTACATACTTCAAAGGAATATTAGGTATGGTAAACAGACTAGCAAGGACAGACAGACCCTTATTTACATTTATGCCCAGGTCAGAATAAGTTTTATCTATTGTGTTATGTGAGCGATCACGCACGAGCAAGCCCTGAGAACCACAGTTCAAGCCCTTTCTCAAGCGTCTACCAACTATTCACCCTTTAGGCTCTCGAGCCTTTTGAGTGAATGAGGGACGCAAGTCCGGGCCTGGTTTGGTTCAGTTACTCCAGCTAGTTCGTGGTCGCCCACATTTCTCCCTTTTTTGTTTTAAAATTGAGGAAATGTAATTGAGCATCCATGTTGAATCAGTGCTGTCTTGCTTTGGCCTGAACCACACACCATGCAAAGAATGAAATAATCACAATAGTAAATATGATCATAAACATCCAGAATGAATATCTTAATAAGTTGCCTGGATTAAATCCATGCAGGCCATCCAAGATATGAGCCACCATTTCAGCCGGGTTTGTCATACCTATCTCAGAATGACTGATAATGGAAATTTCCTTTTGCAACTTTAACAAATCAAGACTTATATTACTATGAAACCATATTCCTTGTAGATGTTTTTTAACTTGTCCCCATGTTACACTAGTGGCTTTCATAGGGGTGACACATATATGCTGAAACCCGCCATGGCAAACCAAGGACATCTGGGTTTTTAACAGGGATAGTTGATTCCCTAGAAATTCTACTGCCTCTTCAAGCCCATCAAGACGACTGAGAACCTTTTGATCTACACGCTCCTGAGTAGACAGCGCATAAGAGATGTTTTTTGCTAAGTGGTTAACCTATTGTGCTATTTGTATACTCTGGGATAAGGCCACAGAGGCTGCAGCAGCAGTAGCTATAAGAGGAACCAAGGCAGTAATACCGGCCATCAACAGCCCAAGGAAGCATTTCAATCTTTTCAATTGTAGCTGCATTTCCACAGCAAACTGATAACCATAATTAGCATACCAAGGGCCTTCAATCTCAACAGGTAATAGCAAAGAAGGCGGTTGCATAGTTAAAAAGACAGTGACAGGACCTGTTTGAGGTGAGGGCAAGTGCACAGGCAAACAATTGGTTAATACACAATTTTTACATTCTAGCTCAAATAACATATCAGCTCCATTATTTTGTATAAAGGAAAAATTTGTCATTCCATATCCCACCACCAATAGGAATGGCCTAGGCACACAGGCCCGTATAGTAAGATTAGAGTCCTTTGTGTTTGTGCAGCCATTCTTAGCCATCTGCATCTTGGCCGGTCCCATAGCGGTGACCAATTTCCAGAGTTCTGCGTGGTACATTTCTCCAACGGTGGAAAAAACTCCTCCGGGTATAGTCATATTATGCATTGGCCGACCAGGTGGATATGCAATGTAACGCAGAGGCTCCTTTCTTGTCATTCTCGACCAGTCCATGATAGAAAATTCAGGGATGCCGTGAGGAGAGATGACCAAAGGTGTCTTCTGAAGGCACTCCGTCCAAATAGGACTAAGTAGCATAGGTTAAATTTTGAGGACAATTGGGGTACCCGGGAGGGTACCTACCTTATTGAGGGTCACTGGGAGGGGTGTCACCAGTGACCTCACAAAAGATCCACCTTTCTAACATTATGTCAAGTTGGGATGGAGGGTTTTCATTCTTTTTCATTTCTGAGAGATATGTCACTATGTGAGGTACTGGCTGAACAACCAAGCAACCATTAACTGGTTTTTGGTTACATAGTGGCAATTGGAAACACATGGGTACCTGAGCTGCCAGGCCCATCCAATTGATAGAATGGTTTGCAACCTTCATGCCATCAGAACTACTCCCTCCAAAATATTCTGTCATATTGGTGTGTATTTGGGGAGTAGGATCAACCCAAGTAACCGGCCTTATAGTAGGTGAGTCAGGTACATAGGCCCGATATACAGCGGCTTCACCAACAGGAGGGGTTGTAATAGCTAATACAGTAAGAAGGATACTAAGTAAGGACTCATTAGGCTGTGTCTGTTCGGCCAGGCTTATCGCTTGATTAATCAGTTTCCTTATCCGGGCCCAACGGTACGACCGGAGACGTCTCTTCTTTTTTGTGGGTGAATTATCGTCAGGCTGGCTAGTCTCCAGTGTAGGGGCGAGGAGTCGACACCATCGTTCCAGGAGCCATCGCGGGGTGTCCTCATCCTGGGGGAAAATACAGACAAACCCACACCCCTTGCGAAGGACAGGGTCAGGGCCCTTCCAGATGCCAGTCAGTGGATCTTTCCACTTAGCGTAAGGGAGAGGAGAAAATCTGGATGCCAAAACCGTTCAGCTGCCATCCGTCCTATATCATCAACATTCAAAAAATTTAAAACATAAAGAGTTAGAGTTAAATGCATATGGGGAGAGTATTTCACTGTTCCCTGTAGTATCTCCCCCTCTTTTAATTTTTTAAGGTAAGATTTGAGAGTACTGTTAGCTCCTTCAACTATGGCTTGACCTTGTGAGTTGTAGGGAATTCCTGTAGAGTGCTTAATTTGAAAGGTAGCACAAAGGTTCTGGAAAGTTTTGGAGCTATAAGCCGAGCCATTATCAGTTTTTATGGCCTTAGGGGTTCCCGTTTGGGAGAAGGCTGAAAATAAATGATTTTGAACATCAGTAAAGGCTTCTCCAGAATGTGCAGTAGCGTGGATATACCCAGAGAAAGTATCGATAGAGACATGTATATATTTTAAGCGGACGAAAGCAGGAAAGAGGGTAATATCCATTTGCCAAAGATGATTAGGCAATTCAGTGGGATTAACTGAATAAGTAAGAACAGGATGGTGGATTGGACAGGCCGAACAGTTTTTTACTATTTGACGGGCCTCTTCTCTAGTGATGCGAAACTGTCTACGAAATGCTGAGGCATTTTGATGAAAACTAGCATGACTCTTTGTGGCCAATTGTTTGTTGTTTGCGTTTGTTATAGAAGTGTGAGTAATGGTGTCAGCAATGTGGTTGCCTTCAGAGAGGGGACCAGGCAAATTAGTATGAGCCTGTATATGAGATATAAAAATAGGAGCTTGCCTGCCCGTAATATTTGCTGAATACTAGAGAATAAGTGATATAGTTCCTCATCATTTGTGAGTATATAAGCGTGTGGCAAGGCTGGAACAGCTCGAGCCACATAGTGACTGTCAGTGAATAGATTGCAGGGTTCAGGAAACATTTGTAAAGCCAGTTGGACAGCCTTTAGTTCAGCTCTCTGTACTGACTTAGTGGGATAATGATTTTGATAAATTGTTTTAGTCTTAGATGATTCCTGGTAAATTCCAATGTGCCCTGTTTTATCAGCATCAACAAATATAGTGACAGCATCAGCCAGAGGTTCTGTTGCTATAATTGTAGAACTGAAGACAGACGTGGTAGAAAGAAACTGCAAAAGTCTGTCTGCGGGAAGATGATATTTAAGTTGTCCTGGATAACAGGACAAGGCTATTTGCCAATTTAAGCTTATGCTAAATAAAGTTTGTACCTTATCTGCGGTTAATTAGTTTGCCCGATGAGCCGATGTTCCAGCAGGAAATGGCTCTGCCCAGATGGTCTCCGTTTTCATGGTTACGGCTGCCCCCGTACACCTGACTCCTTTTTGGACAAAACTGCTGCTCTTATCAAGAGCAGACTAACAAATTAAGGAAACTTTTGAACAGAAAGTAGACTTTTAATCTTATACTCTCGTATTTTAAAATCCATTTACTTTAAGATATTAGTCTGTTTTAACCATATCTAAAATTCCTTTTCAAGGATTTCCCTTCACAACACTTTTACACCTTTTTTTGTATTTAGAATTTGTTTTAAGCTTTTTTTTTTTTTTTTTTTTTTTTTTTTTTTTTAGTCAGTCTCATTTGGGACAAAATTACTCTCTTCTTTTTTTTTATTTTGAACAAAAATAAATTCCCATTTTATAGCATGAGCAAAACAAAGCCAAGAAGGTGTTTATTTTTAGCAGGTTTGTGAAACTCTCCAAAGTTCCCTTTTCTCAGCATGCAAGACAGACTCACGGGTGCCAGAAGACCTTGGCAAATAGATAAGCTTGTTGCTCCAGATGTACATACTTCAAAGGAATATTAGGTATGGTAAACAGACTAGCAGGGACAGACAGACCCTTATTTACATTTATGCCCAGGTCAGAATAAGTTTTATCTATTGTGTTATGTGAGCGATCACGCACAAGCGAGCCCTGAGAACCACTGCTCAAGCCCTTTCTCAAGCGTCTACCAACTATTCACCCTTTAGGCTCTCGAGCCTTTTGGGTGAATGAGGGACGCAAGTCCGGGCCTGGTTTGGTTCAGTTACTCCAGCTAGTTTGTGGTTGCCCACAGAGAGCTTACTGCACTTCTTAGCACCAGGCATGATGCTATAGGCTTAGTGATAAAAGATGAAAAGAGATCATTGTTCTGTGCCTCAAGAAGCTAGTACTCTAGTGAGAGAAAAACAATTACAGTGAAATGTGGCATGTGCAACAACTGGTTCTTACAAGGTAGAGTGGTTGTGCACCTGAGATATTGTTTTTGTTTTGTGTGTTTCTCTTTTGGGGGGTGAAGTGGTGGCTGTGGAAGAGGGGAAGATAGGAGGAGTAGGAAAGCTTAACAGAGAATTTAGCTGAAGTGGACTCTGAAAAGAATGCCCACACTTTTCCAAGTAATGAAGGGAAGAGATGGCATTCCTTGCAAAAGCACTAGTGTTTGCATAGGTAGGGCACATAGACCTGTGCTCAGAGCTACAGGTCATCCAGGACTTGGCTCATGTGTGCAAATATGTTCCCTACTGAAGTCCCCACCTGTGCAGAGCAGCATGGTCCCATGAGCAGAGAAAGATTCCCTCCCAGAGTAGCAGCGGCACCGTGGATGAACTGGAGAGAGCCCCAGTGCTGTAGTACGCAGAGCAAAGTGAGCCTTGAAGATGACATTTACCAGGAATGTAGAGGGAGAACGTCAGCTTACAGCTTGAGAAGTTAGCACATTTCTGGTGAAAGAAAGGATTAAAATCTGAAGATCTGGGAAGCCTGGGTGGGTCAGTGCTTTAGTGCCACCTTTGGCCCAGGGTGTGATCCTGGAGACCCAGGGTTGAGTCCCACATCAGGCTCCCTGCATGGAGCCTGCTCCTCTCTGTGCCTGTCTCTCTCTCTCTCTCTTTCTTTCTCTCTCTCTCTCTCTCATATGAATAAATAAATACATAATCTTAAAAAAATAAATAAAATCTAAAGATCTGACACAGAGTGAGGGACAAATGGGCCAAGGATTTCAGTGCACTGACTATAGTGCTTGGAACAGAGGGGCTGCAGCCACATCCTGGACTCATGTCAGTAAGTTCTCAGACACCAGCATGAGGATCCTGACTCTTGCAAGGCACATGAATGTATAATACAACACAGAATCAAAATGACCTTCCCTCAAAATGCAAATGGTGCTTCAGGCATACTAAATGTTATAGTGAACCCCAGCATGTATAATTCATGTGTCATTTAGAGTACCCGGCATTCTTGAGTGGAATGGCATACCAATGAGGCTGCATGGAATGCTACTTGCCTCAGCTTAACGGATTTTGGAGAAGCTCAAGTGGAATTTGGAAACTCTTTAGAATGCTGTCATTCCCAATTGGATATAAAGAAAAGGAAATGCCGGAGGGGGAAATATATGAGCACACTCTAGAAAACTACTGGGAATTTTTTCTATGGAAGTTTTCCACCAGAAATATGAGACAGGAGGAGGCAGGAAGAAGAGACAAAGGAACAGGAAGAGGAAGAAATGGAGAAAGAGGGAAAAGTGGAATCAGTGTGATTTTTGTTTCATGACCAGCAAGAATGGAGGCTCAGACTGAATATCTACTCCAGGGTAATCAAACAACTACATCTAAGAACAGTACCAATGGTCATTTCCTGGGTTTCTAGCATGTGCCAAGTAGAACACCAAAGTAGATAGTAATTATTTTTTTCTAAAAGAAAAAAAAAAACATCTTATTTATTCATGAGAGACACAGAGGGAGAGAGAGAGGCAGAGACATAGACAAAGGGAGAAGCAGGCTCCATGCAGGGAGCCCGATGTGGGACTCAATCTCAGGACTCCAGGATCACGCCCTGAGCTGTAGGCAGACGCTCAACTGCTGAGCCACCCAGGCATCCTGTAATTATTCTTTCCATTTTATATGTGAGATTACAAATGCTATGAAAGATCAAATAACTTATCAATGTACCAACAGTCCACAAACAGGAATTCCAGGCTTTAAAACCAAGTATATTTTTCTACTGTCTTTTACAGGGAGTTTGAGTCCTTCTACTCACTGGTATTTTTTATGCCAATGCATCTGCACATGCTTGTCCTACTGCATTTCTCAAAGTCCAAGCTGATATGACAGATAGGTGTGAGAAGGACATCTGTTAGAAAGTCTGATGCAGATGCCCACCCTCTATCAGAAGTAGCAGAGGTTCCAATAGCAAGAGCAAGACCCACGGTTTTTAGATGTGGTTTTTCACTGGCTTATTGTCCCTAAAACATGCCTCAATCATCCTCCGTGTTTTCAGAAACTCCAGTATTGAATTTATTGATTTTTAAAATGCAAATTTTAGGGGCAGCCTTGGTGCCTCAGTGGTTTAGTGCCAACTTCAGCCCAGGACGTGATCCTGGAGACCCATGATCGAGACCCATGTCAGGCTTCCTGCATGGAGCAGGCTTCTTCTTCTGCCTGTGTCTCTGCCTCTCTCTCTCTCTCTCTCTCATAAATAAATAAATAAATAAATAAATAAATAAATAAATAAAACCTTTAAAAAATAAAAATAAATAAAATGCAAATTTTAAAACTTAGTTTCAAACAAAATAGATCCTACCTACTTTGTTTTAAATGCTTTGTGAATTCTAAGTGTTAAGATTATATATGTCTGGTAGGCCAGGAAATACTGCTTTTTATTAGAGAGAAAACCTCTTTACAATTATATTCTAGAAGACGACCTCCCAGAAGCATTGGATCATCCAGTGGTAGGGATCCTGGTAATAGCTATAAGTTCTTGGTTCTCAAAGTATGGTTCCTGGGCCAGCAACATTAGGATTACCTGACATCATTACTTGTTAGAAATGCAAATTCCCTGCCCCTGCTCCAGACCTGAGAATGTACTTTAACAAGTCCACTATGGGAGTCTGACGCTCCTCAAATATGAGAACCCAGTTCTTGACCCATTTTTACTTAGGAAAACTCCATCATCATTATCATAGTTATCACCACCATGTGAACCAGGCACCACACACCATTTTAAGTCCTCTCTATGAAGTATCTTATTTAATTAAAAAGAAAAAAAAATCCATGAGTAGGGAAGTTAAGGATTGTGCCCTTAGTGTACATAGGTATAAGATACAAGGTGCATAGGCTCATTTAAAGTCTGCATCTATACCACCTCCCTAAGGGTGAAATGTAAAGAGGTTCATTTCAAGGAGTGTTCCTTACTGGTGAAGTGGTACCTAAGGTCAAGGTTATCAACCCTGCTTTACTTGAGAATCACCTTAGGGTGAGAGGATTTCCCATCAATTTTTTGTCCAATATATGTAACACAAAATTTACTCTTTTAACTATTTACAATTCAGCAGCATTAAGTACATTCACAATGTTGTGCAACCATCTCTACCACTGTTTCCTGAACTCTTTCATCATCCTCTACAGAAACTGTACTCATAAATAGTAACTCTCCATTATCCCTCCTTCTAGACTCTTTTAACCTCTATATTACTTCCTATCTGTATGAATTTGCTTATTCTAGGTACCTCATATATGCAGAATCATATGTTGTCCTTTTATATTTTGCTGATTTTAGTTAGCATAATGTTTTCAAAGTTCTTCCAAAGTTCTTGTTATGTATCAGAAATGCACTTCATTTTAAGACTGAATAATATTCCATTGTATGTATATACTACCTTTGGTTTATCCATTCTCCTGTTGAAAGATATCTGGGTTGTTTCTACATTTTGGCTATTGGCCATTGTGAATAATGCTACTGTAAACATTGGTGTATAAGTATCTGATTGAAACCTTGTTTCCAGTTATCTCATGTATATATCTAGCAATGAAATCACTCATATTCTTATGGATAAATAAATAAAATATTTTAAAAATTTCTCCACATTTTCTAACTAATTAACTAGTTAATTAATTAAAGCCATGCTAATGAGTGTGAAGCAGTATATCACTGCAGTTTTGATTTGTTAAAATATACCAGCAAAGCCATCTTGTTCAGGGATTTTTGTTGTTTGTTTGTTTTTATAACCCTATCATTCTCCTTACTAGTTAACATTTTAGTCATATCTTCTACTTCTTCATGATTCAGTCTTGGTAGATTATGTGTTTCTGTGAATTTGTCCATTTCATAAAGGTTATCCAATTTTTTGGTGTACAGCTGTTCATAATACTCTCTTATAATCATTTTTGTTTCATAATATTGGTAGTAGTGTCCCAATTTTCATTTCAGATTTTAGTAATGTGAGTGCTCTCTTTATCTTGGTCAATGTAGCTAAATGTATGTCAACCTTGTGAAGCTTTGCTTTTTAATTTTATTGATTTTCTCTGTTTTTCTATTTCTATTTTATTTATCTCTCCTCTAATTTCTATTATTTCCTTCCTCCTGTTTCTTTTGTGTTCTAGTTTGCTCTTCTTTTTCTAGTTCCCTAAGATGGAAAGTTAGGTCATTGATTTAAGATCTTTTTTTTTATTTCTTTAAATTCAATTTGCCAAAATATAACGCCCAATACTCATCATATTACGTGCCTTCCTTGACGTCTGTCACCCAGTTTCATTTATTTTATTTGTTTTATTTTTGTGTTTTTACTCAAGTATAATTAATATACAGTGTTATATTGATTGGTTCCAGATGTACAATATAGTGATTCAACAATTTATGCATTACTCAGTTCTCTTCTCAATAAGTGTACTCTAGATGATCTTTCCTCTTTTTTAAGTGTATGTCTTTACAGCTGTAAAATTCCCTCTTAACACTGCTTGCACTATATCCCACAAGCTTTTATTATTTTCATTTGTCTCTAGGTATTTTCTAACTATCCTTGTGATTTCTTTTTTGATTTTTTGTTTGTTCGAAAGTGTGTTGTTTTAGAAGTAGAGAACAGAACAGTGGTTATCAAGGGTAGAGAAGTGGGAGAAATGGGAGATGTTGGTATAAGTGTACAAACTTGCAGTTATACAGAATGAATAAATCTAGGTAATGCAGAGCATGATGATTATAGTTAATAGTATAAT
This sequence comes from Canis lupus dingo, assembly GCF_003254725.2. Taxonomy (NCBI): domain Eukaryota; kingdom Metazoa; phylum Chordata; class Mammalia; order Carnivora; family Canidae; genus Canis; species Canis lupus. Next base: position 21,974,691 of record NC_064261.1, on the reverse strand, counting down.
GTAGAAATTTGCAAAGAAGAATAGATTTCAGGTGCTCTCATGACAAAAAACAAAAAAGAATAGTAACTATGTGAGGTGATGAATGTGTTAATTAACCTGACTAGAATAATCATTTCACCATGTATATGTATATCCAAACATGTTGTACATTTGAAATGTATACAATTTTTTATTTTTTTATTTCATGATTCATTTTACATTAAACACTTTTTATTTTTCAAACTTTTTATAATTAACATACAGTGTTATATTAGTTTCAGATGTACAATATAATGATGCAACAATTTTATATCTTTCTCAGTATTGACCATGATAAATGTACTCTTGATCCCTTTGATGTATTTCACCCATCCCCACACCCGCCTCCCCTCTGATAACCAGCAATGTTGTATTCTGTATTTAAGAGTCTAGGTTTTTTATTTTTATTTGTCTCTTTTTTTTCTCTGTTCATTTATTTGTATTTTTAAAATTTTATTTATTTTATTTTGTTTTTATTGTTTGTTTAATTTCCAGAAATTTTCCAGGTTCCTTCTGTGATTGACATCTAGTTTCATTCTATCTGATTGAAAATTTTGTTTGGGAATTTTTTTTAGGACAGTGATATTTATTATTTCTATTACTTCAATCTATTCAAATTTATGAAGACCTTTTTGTGATTTAACATGTGGTTTATCCTGGAGAACATTTCATGTGCAGTTCAGAAAAAAAATTTTAGTATTGTTCACTGATCTTAAAATTTGTTATTATTGTTTAAACTAGCAATATCAATTGCTGGTCAGGATACAAAGCAATAGAAATTCTTATTCATTACTGATATGGGAATACAAAATTTGCAAGCTTTTTTTTAAGATTTATTTATTTTAGAGACAGCATGTACACATGAGCAGGGGGAGAGTTGGAAAGAAATAAACTCAAGCAAAGTCCACACTGAGCACAGAGCCTGACAAGGGGCTCAATCCCACCACTCTGAGACCATGACCAGAACAGAAATCAAGAGATGGACGCTTAAGCAACTGAGCCACCCAGGTGCCCTCAAAATTTCCAAGCTTTAATAGAAGATTGTTTGGCACTTTTTTTTTTTTACAAAGAATACCTTACCATAAAATCCAGTAATCAAACTATGAAGTATTTGCCCAAATCATTTGAAAACTTATGTCCACACAAAAACCTATTTATAAATATTTACAGTAGCATCATTAATAATTCCCAAAACTCAAAGCACCACAATTCAACAGATGAATGAATAATCAAGTTGTAATATACATCTTTACATGTGATTCCATCTATAAATGAATAGTAGACTGCAATGAAAAAGAATGAATTATTGAAAGTTATACAAAGATATGGATATATGTTAAATATGTGCATGTTGTTAAGTGAAAGAAGCTAGTCTCTGAAAAGGCTACTTAGTTTATAAAGTTTATAGTTTATATAAATAGAATATAACATTCTGGAAAAAGCAAAACTATAGAAATGTAAAAGATAAGTAGTACGATGGTTTGGGAAGAAGAGAGGATTGATTAGTAGGTGAAGCACAGGGAATTTTTTTTTTAAGACTTTACTTTTTTGAGAAATAGAGAGAACATAAGCAAGGGGGAGGGGCAAAGGGAGAAGGACTAGCAGACTCCCCGCTGAACACATTGCCCAACAGGGGACTCCATCCCAGGACCCTGAGACTATGACCTAAGCCAAGCGGAAATCAGATGCTTAACTGAGCCATCAGGTGCCCCAAAGCACAGTGGAATTTTTTAGGGCAAACTATTTTGTATGATGCCAAATTGCTAAAAGTATACATATTTGTCAAAAACCTTAGAACTCTGCAGTTCTTGAACTAGAACTTACAGAACAAGAGTGAAACTTAATTCTGCAAAATTTTACAAAATCACTCAGGTCAGAGGATACCAGTATGGAATGTAGACTATGACCAAAAGAAGCTATTATAAGTGTATGAGATAACCTCACTAAAGGGGGTTAAGAAAAAAAGATTCTGACCTAAGTAACTTTGGAAATGAGTAGAGACTGTGAGGTTAAATGCAAAAGACACTGTGCATAAGCCCTATGCTCTTATTGATAACATGTTTCACATATGGATGTAGGTTAACAGGGTTATAGGTTAATACTTCTGAAATCTCTATGCTTACCTACTGGAATTAAACTATTATATAAATGGACTATGCATAGTGAGAGCTCAATTTGTTATTCTTGGTGTGGGAGTTTACAAGAAGAAAGCCCAAATGAACCACATGGTAATGAGACATGAATGTGATCACTGATTTAGCTTAGTGTAAAAACAAATTGATACATTTAGAAATATTTGCAGTTATGTATATAAATGGGTCAATATACATATATTTCCTTGCTTTGTCAACTGAAAAGGCCTAAAAGCAACTATGTACCAGTATCAACCTGCACACTTTGTGACTAGATCTTGATTTCTATCAGGACTTTTTGGAGAAGTAGCTGATTCTGAGACTGGAGTAGTAAGCCTAGGACCTCTTGACGTGGTAGAAAGTAAGTTCTAAAAAAACAAAACAAAACAAAACAAAACAAAAACCAATAAAGAATGAAAGAAACAATGATGGAAGTATGTCAAAGGTACCCATGAGTCAATTGAAAAAGCTCCCAATGGTCAAAGCTGGAACAGTTTGAGCAAAAATATATATAAAGCTGTACTAGGTTGTATCACAACATATAAAACAAAAAATCCAAGAATTCATGTAGATATAAAGAAATGATTGAATAAAGAAAGAACTGTGTGATAATTTACAAACCTCCCATTCAGAATAACTCCAAATAATTTATAAATATGCTCCTGCTCAAAACCATAGGCATTGATCCCAACCCCTTAAGTGTGGGTGCAGACAGTGACTTCAAGGAGTGGCAATATGCAAAAGGGGGAGTCATGTTGCTATAGTATTTACTCTTGATACGATATGATAAAAATTATAATTTACTTCTGTGATTCTTCTCAAAATGCATCACTCAGTTTAAACATGAAAAGAGTTTAGAAAAATCACATTTGAAGGACATTCCACAAAATATCTGACCAGTACTCCTCAAAACTTTTAAGATCATCAAAAATAAGGAAAAGATGAGAAATTTTCAGAGTAGCTAAGAAGATATCAGAACAAAATGTTACATCCTGAATGAGATTATGAAACAGAAAAAGGACATTAAATTAAAACTAGGGAAACTTGAATAAGATATGTACTTTTGTTGATAATAACATATCTGTATTGGTTCACTAATTGTGACTGAAGTCCCACTAATGTGCAATGATAATGAGGGAGTGTGGGTGCCGGGTTTATGGGAAATTTTTGCCACTTTTCTGTAAATCTAAAACTATCCTAAAGTAAAAGTTTTACTTAAACAAATACATCTCTGTGCAGTTTGGTTACATCCACGAAACATTCTAGATTTAAAGATGGAACTACATAAAAACTATCAGCAAATGTAAGAAACCAGAAATACATAGAATTTCCCAGGATTTTGGCCTCTCCTCTTTTTCCTTTGCAGTTCTGCCAGCAGAACCACCACATTCTGAAGCTCACTGTGCATTGTATGTCAAAACAGGCAGAGGGATTGGTAATAGTTTCTCCATCTTGTCTCATGCCACTGAAATATATAACTTTCATTTTAAATACATCATCCCAGAGCATCTCAAGTAATTTTTATTATAACTAAGGCATGGCATACTAATGACACAGGTGTGCTAGAGTTAGGTTCCCAGATGACATCCTGGCAACAACTGATCCCATAGCTTCTGAGGGTGACCTGTATCTGATCAACTGCAAAGGGGTAGAGGTTCAGGAGAAGTTTCTACCCCTTAAAGAGAAGTGAGGGATGGATATTGTCCTGGTCTCACAGTTTAATCTTTCTAGCTCCCCCAAATATGGGAGTACAGATACAGCTCACAGGAAAGCAACTGGGCACAGGATGCTCAGTGTTTCTTCTGAATTCAAATGAACCTTTTCCAAATGTAGCAATTCTGAGCTCAAGTGAAACCCCCAGGATAGACATAAGATGACATAATGTTGTCTTGTCTAAAATACAAATTATTTTCCATTCAATAATTTCTTGATCCTTAATAATGCAAAGGCACTAAGAAGGGATTTCTAAACATAAATGTTTCTTCATCAGAATTTTAGGATGACTATACCAGGTTCCAATTCCTTTGGTAGAATCTGCTAAAACTAAGAAATAGCTTCAACTCTTCCTCAGCTGTTCCCAGTACAATCTGCTCCTTCCCTCCCTACTTATTTATGTGTGCCTCTATTATAGCACAGTCTCATCAGACTGTGAATTTTAGTTTTCAGTTTCCTGAAGACTCTGATTTATTTACTTTTGCACTCTCATGCCAGGATCTCGGAGACTGGCTACTGACCGTGTGAAGGCAGCATGGAGGAAGTCGTCTACCTCTTAGGAGCTTGAGCCTGATGCTAAGGATTGAGAGTCCATTGATCATGACCTGTGGGTTGGCAGACAGCACTACAAGGCGCAAATAGCATTGCACCAGATTGTCTTCTTCAGTGCATCTGCTGTTTTGGCATCTCTGATACTGCAGCAGAGAATTCTACAGAGCATCTCATTCCAAGAGACATTGCTACAGGAAGAAGCCATATGAGGTTCCCAGGGAGAGAAGACCCCATCAAGCTACAGTCTGGCCATATAAAAAGTTCTTTCCCTTCCTAAGCCTGACAGTATTGCAGAGTTATTGCGAAAGAAAGTCATACATCAGAAGGCTGACATTCACCGTGTCAGCCTCTTGAGGAATATTTTCTACTCTGCAGCCAAAGAAATGATGCCATTAGCCTTTTCTTGGAGAAAAGACATTTTTAAGGATTTGCCCAAACTCACAGATGTGCCATTTTTGAAACTCCACCTTTTGATTGGCATACAATCCTCCATCCCATTTGGAACTCTTTTCTTCCGTGACTCATTAGGAGGGAAGGAGCCCTCAAGGTGCTTTTGAACCACACTTTCTATGTTATTACTCCCCCCCAAGGAGCAGTATTAGAACAGAAGATTGCCTTCCAAAGAAGGACATCACTCTTTTCCCAGTTTGAAAGTATAGGATAAGAAGAGAAGGTTTACTGCCATAAGTAGTATTAACTAGCATAATGGCTGGCACGTTTATCTTGTGTGCTTGTACATAATCAACTTATATTTATTAAATCAGATATAAAAGTTAATGACAATGCAAAGAGAACACTTTTTTTTTTCTTTTTTGGTTTTGGTTTGTTTTCAAGAGGCACAGACTTCTCCTGGCATCTCCTAATGGGAAAGAATGTTATCATAAGCCCAAGGGGGCTAATTTCAAAGTGGTGCTTGAAATTTAGCTGTGCCATTTCCATTAACAGCTATGACAGGCATGTAACTAAGCCCCCATGTGCTGTGCTGAAAATTTCCTGTGGAGCCTGCCGTGGAGATTAGAATTGAAGAGGGAGTCTGATGTTTATCATGCCTATGGAGCTGTGTCTAGGCATGGGGCCCAAAGCATTTGGAAGAATATTTGATATCATCATTTGGGGTTGCTGACCAGTGAGATGGAGCTTCCTCCTCTGACCCTTAGGGTTCCTCAATCAGGGTCATTCTCTGTCTCCCAAGGAATAAAAAAATGAAGAAGAAAGACCAATGCCTCAAGGCTCTCTGTCTGGGCTTCTTGGTGTACCCATTAAAGGAAACCTCAGAGAAGAGCAGCAAGGATGAGGGTCCCAAGAGGCCCATTCATCACAGTTAATGTTTGTGAGCATTAACTCACAGTTAAGTAGTGGAGCCTATCTTGAGGAGGACAGCAGGCTAAAACACTGAATTATTTTTTTTAATAATAAATTTTAAGATTTGTGTGGAATCAGAAAAGACCCTGAATAGCCAGGGGAATTTTAAAAAAAGAAAACCATAGCTGGGGGCATCACAATGCCAGATTTCAGGTTGTACTACAAAGCTGTGATCAACAAGACAGTGTGGTCCTGGCACAAAAACAGACACATAGATCAATGGAACAGAACAGAGAACCCAGAAGTGGACCCTGAACTTTATGGTCAACTAATATTCGATAAAGGAGGAAAGACTATCCACTGGAAGAAAAACAGTCTCTTCAATAAATGGTGCTGGGAAAATTGGACATCCACATGCAGAAGAATGAAACTAGACCACTCTCTTGCACCATACACAAAGATAAACTCAAAATGGATGAAAAATCTAAATGTGAGACAAGAATCCATCAAAATCCTGAAGGAGAACACAAGCAACACTCCTTTTGAAGTCGGCCACAGTAACTTCTTGCAAGATACATCCACGAAGGCAAAAGAAACAAAAGCAAAGATGAACTACTGGGACTTCATCAAGATAAGAAGCTTTTGCACAGCAAAGGATACAGTCAACAAAACTACAAGACAACTTACAGAATGGGAGAAGATATTTGCAAATGATGTATCAGATAAAAAGGGTTAGCATCCAAGATCTATAAAGAACTTCTTAAACTCAACACCAAAGAAACATACAATCCAATCATGAAATGGGCAAAAGACATGAAGAGAAACCTCACAGAGGAAGACATAGACATGGCCAACATGCACATGAGAAAATGCTCTGCATCACTTGCCATCAGGGAAATACAAATAAAACACTGAACTCTTAACAACTTTCTTACACTCACTGCTGGCCACTTAACCAGGCACATACACATCACAGATATTTTCTGGATCTCCTCAGATGGTCTTCATTCAATAGTGAGCCTTCATTCCTGCTTCGAGCCTGTGCTAAATAAAGAAGGCTCTGCATTTATAGTCAATCTTTCTCCTTTCCTCCAGACCTTGCTTGTAAATGCTTTCTCCTTATAAATTTGCAAAAAGCAGAGAAATAAATCCCAACTAGCTACTACTTTTACATGAGGGTAATTATCAATTCTAAAAGGACATGCGGGTCAACTAATATTCGATAAAGGAGGAAAGACTATCCATTGGAAGAAAGACAGTCTCTTCAATAAATGGTGCTGGGAAAATTGGACATCCACATGCAGAAGAATGAAACTAGACCACTCTCTTGCACCATACACAAAGATAAACTCAAAATGGATGAAAGATCTAAATGTGAGACAAGATTCCATCAAAATCCTAGAGAAGAACACAGGCAACACCCTTTTTGAACTCGGCCACAGTAACTTCTTGCAAGATACATCCACGAAGGCAAAAGAAACAAAAGCAAAAATGAACTATTGGGACTTCATCAAGATAAGAAGCTTTTGCACAGCAAAGGATACAGTCAACAAAACTCAAAGACAACCTACAGAATGGGAGAAGATATTTGCAAATGACATATCAGAAAAAGGGCTAGTTTCCAAGATCTATAAAGAACTTATTAAACTCAACACCAAAGAAACAAACAATCCAATCATGAAATGGGCAAAAGACATGAAGAGAAATTTCACAGAGGAAGACATAGACATGGCCAACATGCATATGAGAAAATGCTCTGCATCACTTGCCATCAGGGAAATACAAATCAAACCCACAATGAGATACCACCTCACACCAGTGAGAATGGGGCAAATTAACAAGGCAGGAAACAACAAATGTTGGAGGGGATGCGGAGAAAAGGGAACCCTCTTACACTGTTGGTGGGAATGTGAACTGGTGCAGCCACTCTGGAAAACTGTGTGGAGGTTCCTCAAAGAGTTAAAAATAGACCTGCCCTACGACCCAGCAATTGCACTATTGGGGATTTACCCCAAAGATACAGATGCAGTGAAACGCCGGGACACCTGCACCCCGATGTTTATAGCAGCAATGGCCACGATAGCCAAACTGTGGAAGGAGCCTCGGTGTCCAACGAAAGAGGAATGGATAAAGAAGATGTGGTTTATGTATACAATGGAATATTACTCAGCTATTAGAAATGACAAATACCCACCATTTGCTTCAACGTGGATGGAACTGGAGGGTATTATGCTGAGTGAAGTAAGTCAGTCGGAGAAGGACAAACATTATATGTTCTCATTCATTTGGGGAATATAAATAATACTGAAAGGGAATATAAGGGAAGGGAGAAGAAATGTGTGGGCAATATCAGAAAGGGAGATAGAACGTAAAGACTGCTAACTCTGGGAAACGAACTAGGGGTGGTAGAAGGGGAGGAGGGCGGGGGGTGGGAGTGAATGGGTGAGGGCACTGGGGGTTATTCTGTATGTTAGTAAATTGAACACCAATAAAAAATTTAAAAAATAAAAAAAAAATAAAAGGACATGCGTCACTGCCAAAATGCCCCCTATGTGTTCCAGGCTCTGAGATACATGGAGACTTTATATTGCAGGTATTTGTAGACAGTTCTTTCTAAACTTCAGGTGATATTTCCCTGGTTGTGGGGCTTCTCTGTAGACATTGCCACCATACTGGGTTTCTCTACTCACGTATCCCAATAATTGCTGAAGTTTTCTTATTTCACTTCTTGTCTCAGAGTCTCAACCTCTGATGGGGACAGAGTGCCCTTCTCAGAACCCCTCCACTCTCTTTTCTCTCCAGAAACCTCCCTCAGGCTAGAATATTTGCATCTTTTTGAGAGAGGCAACTCTCTCAGAAAGCATTTACTGAATGTTGTTAGGACAGACTTAATGTTCTGATTCTTAGAATTTTGGAAGTAAAATAACCCACCTCTTTCAAATCAAAGCCTTGCGTTTAAAAACAACTTATCTCTAGCTAGCCTGAGAGGCAGTCTTCCACCTCCAGTGCTGAGGCTCCTTCCATTTAATGCTGCTCAAGTAGAATAGGCAGATCATGGGTTCATAAGCACCTGAACTATTCATTCTGACCATGACTGAACAGTTGGGAACACAGGAGGTTGCCAGTAACTGAGCAGGTATTGAGCTCTTAGGGTCAAGGTTACTCCTTTGTTCTATGACTCACAGTCACTGTAATCTCTTCCCTTTGTCCAACCCAAGTCCTCCAGATGCCGCCTAAATTTTCTCCCAGGAGGATACAGTTTGACCAGACCTGTTTCTTTCCTATTATTGTTCATTTAATGTGACAGCTTCTCAGACAAACCCTTAGCTAGATTCACCCAGAAAGAAAGAGAGAGGATTCAAATAAATAAAATCAGAAATGAAAGAGGTGATGTGGGATCCCTGAGTGGCTCAGAAGTTTAGCGTCTGCCTTCAGCCCAGGGTATGATCCTGGGGTCCCAGGATCAAATCCCACATCGGACTCCCTGCATGGAGCCTGCTTCTCCCTCTGCCTGTGTCTCTGTCTCTGTCTCTCTCTCATGAACAAATAAATAAAATCTTAAAAAAAAAAGAGAAAGAGGTGATGTTACAACTGATACCACAAAAATACAAAATATCATAAGAGACTACTATGAACAATTATATACCAATTAGGCAACCTAGAAGAAATGAATGAATTCCTATAAACATAAAACCTACCAAGACTGAATCATGAAGAAATTTAAAATATGAATAGAACAACTACTAGTATGGAGACTAAGTCAGGAATCAAAAAACTTCCCAAGAAACAAAAGTCCAGGACAAGATGGCTTCACTGGTGAGTTCTACCAAACATTTCAAGAATGTTTAAAATTAATACCAATACTTCTCAAACTCTTCCAAAAAACAGAAGAGGGGGAAACACTTCCAAAGTCATTTTATAAGGTCAGCATTATTTTAATTCCAAACCAGGAAAGGGCACCACAAGAAAAGAATATTACAGTCCACTACCCATGGTGAACATACAGACAAAAAATTCCAAGTATCAAACCAAATTCAATGATATATTAAAAGGATTATACAGTATGATCAAGTGGGATTTATTCCAGGGCATTTAAAAAAAAGATTTTATTTATTTATTCATGAGAGACACAGAGAGAGAGAGGCAGAGACACAGACAGAGGGATAAGCAGGCTCCATGCAGGGAGCCTGACGTGGGACTCGATCCTGGATCTCCAGGATCAGGCCCTGGGCTAAAGGTGGTGCTAAACCACTGAGCCAACCAGGCAGCCCTATTCCAGGGCTTTAAGCATGGTTCAACATCCACAAATCAATGAGATATATCACATTAACAAAATGAGGGATAAAAATTATATGATCATTGAGGCACCTGGGTGGCTCAGTCAGTTAAGCCACCAACTCTTGTTTTTGGCTCAGGTCATGATCTCAGGGTTGTGAGATCAAGCCCCACATGGGCTTTGTACTAAGCATGGATCCTGCTTAAGATTCTCTCTCTTTCTCTCCCTCTGCCCCCCTGCAACACTCATGCTCTCTCTAAAAACTATTATATGATCATCTCAATGTATGGAAAAAAATATTTGACAAAATTCAATATCCACTTATAACAAAAGCTCTGAACAAAAATGTGTATAGAGGGAACATACCTCAACATGCCAGACCACCCTAAAATTATATAGTCCTGGAGGATGCTTCCACATGAAGCATTTGCTATTGCCTTCTGTCTACTAACTTCCCTTTGTAGTAAGGGTATCCCTTCAGGCCCTGGAAGGGGACCTCTCCGCCAAGCCCTAGGTCCTGTCCTCTTAGGGGCTTCTAGTGGCCTCAAGGGCAAGGCTATCATCACCAGGGGTATCAACTGAGAAACATGCTTCTTACCTTTCTTAGGTTACTCTTTGGCATGTCAGCAAAAGTCTTCTAGACTCAACAACCTAGGCCACGCTAATGACCTCAGGTGAAGATTGACAGCTGTTGTGAGAAGTGACATTCTTGGCCTACCCTTCTGCTGTACTTTAGTCATACTATTCTTTCCAGAATATAGTAACCTAGTTTTCACCGTGTGCTTTTGAGAAAACCATCCCTTCTGTCTTGTATGTTTTTCTTCCTCTTTTCTATTTTGAAAAGTCTTTCAAAATCTTGGTCAGTAATTCATTTTCTAATACTGTGCACCTTTTCTACGGCTTACATTTCTCGGACAATAGAGTATGGCCCCTCATAATCCCCACCACCTAGGAAGTGCACTCAGAACACACCTCTAAACTCTATTATCTCCCCACTATTAAAGGGAACCATGCTCCACTTTTACTATCTATATGTCACACACAATGCCTTGCATTGCAATGACTTATGATAGGCACCCCTGACCACAAGCTTGCTATGTTCAGGGTTCTTTGTGAAGTGGGCAAATTTTAGAATATAAGAACTTTCTGTCTTAAACTATACGGAGCATCTTCCTTATTTCTCTGTGAAAGCATACTGAAAACAAGCAAAAGTCACTGAGCTACTTGTTTCAGAAAATGCTGACTCCTGGAATAAGAATTTGGAGCTGGATAGAAAGATTACCAGTCTTGTCATCCAGGCTCTTACCAGCACTACAGAGTTACTGTATCATTCATTTTGCCTGCTCCTAGCCTTGCAAGGCCAAACCTAGACCCCCTCTAATCTTCCCCTTTCTGACACATTACTGAGACTCATGCAAGCTGGTGTTCTCCCTTATTGCAATAGGTTTAATAAACTTAGCTTTACCTGAACAGTAGGTTTTATGGTGGTCTTTTGAGAGGATGAAATTATTGAAAGGTTAAAAACCATGTCCATTGTCAAATAGCCATCAAGACGCAGAGCCTTATCAAGCCTAGATCTGTCTGAGGCAGCAGCAGCCTTTCTTTTAAATGGCTGTTTATCTTTTTTTTAAGATTTATTTATTTATTCATGTGAGAGAGAGAGAGGTTGAGACACAGGCAGAGAGAGAAGCAGGCTCCTTGTAGGGAGCCTAATGTGGGACTCGATCCCTGGACCCAGGATCACACCCTGAGCCAAAGCAGATGTTCAACCGCTGAGCCACTCAGGCACCCCAAATAAGCTGTTTATCAACATGAATGACTATTCATTATCTGATTGCACATGTACTTTGTCCACCAAACTGCAAGGCCCTTGAGGTTAGCCTCCCTGCAGCAAAGCTTCATTGCACTATGATCTCTATTAGTGTTTTTGAGAGGCAGGTAAATGCACATGTACCCCCATTTCTTCCTCTTGTACCACATTAAAAATACCTTTGACCTATTAGTTGTTAACACAATAAACCAATAAATATTCTTGATTTATTTTACTATAAGGTAGAGGAATTACCATGAACTTCCAAGAGTTACAGTAAGAGTTCATTGAGAGTTAACATATGAAAACAAAAAGAAAGGAAAAGCTGGAGAGAACTCAAGGCCAGGTATGTAGATGTCCTGATACCAGTTAATTATTCTGCACCCAATTCAAATGTGTGTGTTGGTGAGAGGCTTCTCACATGACTCTGGTGTCCTACAATTCAACTCAATTTCAACACTGTCTATCCTGGAGATAGCACCAGATTCCAGAGGTTAACAGCTCAGTACCATAAGACTGACCTCCCCACCATGTACTGTCAACCTAGACAAAGAGGTAGGCCAAGACAAGCTCAAACTGCCAGAAATTAAGTTTATTTGGGACTAGCAGAGGAATTGAAATTTGGGAAACACATACTGTAGCGAACTATAGGTAAATCCATTGAGAGTTTGGGGCAGGCTGTATTCATAGGCAAAAAGAACAAAGAAGGGGAAATCCAGCCAGATTCCAAGCAGTAAATTCATTGCCTTAAGGATAGAAATTTTTGGTGGATGTTCAATGGTCCAGAGATAAGTCTCAATCTTCTGTAAATCAGGCATTTATGGGAAATTAGTCTCTCAGTTATTAAGTTTTGTTCTCATGAGGGCACATGCATGAGATCTTCCATTTCATATCCTCCAGTTCCATTCTATATTGAAATCCTTTCAAAATACACATATTTCAAAAAAAAAAAAATACACATATTTCAAATGCCAATCACAAGCCTGGAGTATCACCTATACTTCTGACCAGCTGGCTATACACATTCCTACTACCTCTCCTTGGGTTTCGTTAATTTGCTACAATGGCTCACAGAACTCAGAGAAGCATTTACTTAGGTTACTGGTTTATTATAAAAGCATATAACTCAGGAACAGACAAATGGGAGGCATGCAGAAGATGCGGTATAGGAAGGGCTTTCATACCAACTCCAGGTACCATTTTCCCAATCTCCAACCTAAAACTCCCCCAAACCCCTTCTTTTGGGTTCTTATGGAAGCTTAGTTACATAAGCATAAATAATTAAATTACTGGCCATGGTGATTCAATCTCCAAACTCTTTTCTCTCCCAATATCAGGGGGTAGGATGAAAATTTCAAACCTCTATTCAAGGTTGGTTTCCCTGGCAACCAGCTCCCATCCCATAGGGGTTTTCCCAAAAGTCACCTCATTAACATAAGCCTAGTTGTGGTGGAAAAGGACTTGTTATGAATAACAAGATACTCATTTCACCTTCATGTCTCTAAAGCATTTCAGGAACTGAGGACAAGAAACCAGATATTAGAATAAAAGATGCTTCTATTGCTCTTGTCATTCAGGAAATTCCAAGGGTTTGGGAAGCTATGAGCAAAGAACTGTGGAGGAGGACCAGATATAAGTGGGAAATATATATTTCATCATTTGAACGACCAAATATATATTTCTTATACGTCACAATGTCACAGTAATTAAAAGTGTGGATCCACTTGAATCCTGGCCCCACTTTATATTAGCCATATAACTTCAGGTGATATTCTTTCACCTTTCTGAGACTTTGTTTTTCCTCCTACAATATGAGGGTGATGGTACAACATATCTTACAGGGTTGTTGTGGAAATGAAATTCAGTAATTGATGTAAAGTTCTCAGCATTGGGCATGAAACACAGTAAATGTGTATAGTGATACATGTGATAATCACAAAATTTATGTGACAAATATTAGATGGGAAAATTTTTTTAAAATAAGTTTGGGAATAAAGTTTTTCCAAGAAGTGTGTAGAAGAAGAAAAATAAATTTCCCCCTCAGGAACCACTTAAAAGCATAAAGTTGAACAAAAATAAAAATGGCTACACTAATGCTTCAGTGAAGCTGGATTTTAAAGTAACCTTTTTCCTCTCAACTGGAGACTTCCCTTCCTCCCTTCTTGGCCTTCTGTTTCAGGAACCTGGTATCACTCTGAAAACATGACTAATGAGACTGGCAGCACATACATAATTCATGTTAAAACCAGCTAGATCCTGTTATTTCCCCCCATAACCCCTCACTAAGCCCCTTCCTCCAGGCAGGTTTGCAGTTATTGAAGGCCATTGCTTGCTACAGCCTCCTTTGCCCTGCAAAGCAATAGAGGTATTGTTCCTTTTTATCCCAAACTCTATCTTCATATTGTTTTGGCTCCAAAGCATGGAGGTAGGTTTTTGACAACATATCCACCTTTCTAGGTTCTTTGCTGAGACCCCACCATCCTGTAATAAAAGATTAACAGGACAAAAACAAACAGAAGGCTAACAATATATATATCTCCTGTATCCATGGGAGAGACCCAGGGAAACTGAGCAACTCTCCAAAATGGCCTAAGCTATCTTCTAAATAGCACCTCTGCTAAAGGCAAAAGAAACAAGTTGGGGCAGTATGGGGAAAGCCAGTTATGAAAGGTTACCAGGAAAAGCACAAAAACAAAGTTGTATACAATGGAATATTCCTCAGCCATTAGAAACAACAAATACCCAACATTTGCTTCGACGTGGATGGAACTGGAGGGTATTATGCTGAGTGAAATAAGTCAATCAGAGAAGGACAAACATTATATGGTCTCATTCATTTGGGGAATATAAAAATAGTGAAAGGGAATAAAGGGGAAAAGAAAAAATGAGTGGGAAATATCAGAAAGGGAGAGACAGAACATGAGAGACTCCTAACTCTGGGAAAGGAACTAGGGGTGGGGGAAGGGGAGGTGGGCGGGGGGTGGGGGTGACTGGTGACAGGCTCTGAGGGGGGCACTTGATGGGATGAGCACTGGGTGTTATTCTATATGTTGGAAAATTGAACACCAACAAAAATAAATTTACAAAAAAAAAAAGGTGTAGTTCTCATTCAGATTTGAGACCTTGCCTTCTTCATTGGTCAGAGTTTCTAGAAATGTAGTCATCCTTGTCTTACTGTTTGAGTAGACAGTTAAGATCTAACAGGATACCTGGAGGTCAGCTATGAGGAAGTCATGACCAGGTATCAGGAAGTTCAGAGGCCTGTCCTGGCAGTACACCACAAGAAGCTGGATCCAACCAGACAGGCCCAAGATGGCAGGTGCCATGACAGGAGATCTGTGATCTTCTTAGGAAGAAAAAGGGGAAACCCTGCTTCCCTCCCCAAGTGATGAATATGCCCCCCGCCCTTCAACGAGTGAACAACTGTCAATAAAAGATAGAAACCCACCCCCAGGGTGTGAAGCTCTCTCTTGAGCTCACTGGTCTCATAACTTTGAGAGTGTATTTTTCACTTTAATAAACTTTCCCACCTCTGTTACTCATCCATTGTGCTGCATGCCTGTCCTTGAATTCCTTCTCATGGCAAGACCAAAAACATTCAGCACTTCTTCAGGTATGGCTGGGTCAAAGCCCCAGGGCCTAGGGTCTCCCCAGTTCACCTGGTAACATTCCTGGTACTGAGAGGGAAACACCCTTGCAAATGGAGATTTTCCTTATAAATGTAAGTTTCTCTTACAAAATGGTAAATTTTACTTGGTTTTTAGAGCTTGTCCAATATCTACTGTTTAAAAAATAATGAGCTCAAGATAATCCTTATGCCAAAAAGGCATATTTTGGGGTGGCATATTTTGCTCCCCTTCAAGTACTACCCAACTGTGCCTTTGTGTGTTTGATGTCCAATGAGCATGTATTTGTTAGACAAAGGACACAGATCTTCTATCTATAGCCAGAGCTCCTTTGGCAGAGGGTGAAGCTGATTACATGGAAAACTTTGAGCAACTGAGCCAGGTGTGTAAGGATGGACAGAGGAGATGGAGAGAAGGGAAATTTGAGGTCATTTGGGCATTGCAGAGGTGGTGAATAAGATGAAGAAAAGGGTGGAATAGAACACTAGGCAGCAGAAGTCCACACCATAACCACTTCATAACCACTTCAGTGAACTCTGCCAAATTCATGGGCTGTCCAGTAAGAGTGTGTGGGGCTCTGCTCTGCATTCTGGTTCATGCAGGGAGAAATGGTGATCACACTTTCCTAAACATAGGGGCTGGAAGCAAAGGGGTAGCCTGGAAATCAAGGCTCAAGGAAGTGTGTACATAAATATCCAAAGGCAGGAGGTTCTATGGGACATCTGTGTTACCAAGGATGTGTAGCTTTATCCCTTTCAAGCCAAGTCGGCCTGAGGTCATGCTTGCCTAAGTCAAGGGCCTTCTGGGAACTCAGGTTCTTTCATTTTTTTCCACCCAAAGTCATTTTTCCTCTCATGGTCATAGGCAAAGATTTAAGAGCTCCATTCTTTATTTATTATTCTTATAAGATAGAGAACAATAATCTCTGCCTTATGAACCTTGTAAGCCTTATTTCATGTAGTAAAAATAATGTATGGAGCATCTACATATAGCCAGAGCAGACTTGGCTGCTAAGACATATAGCAAACCAGGCAGTTGGGTGTAGGGACCTAAGAATTTAATATATGAAGAGCCTTTAAAGTGCATGATATAGAACCATTATTCTCTGAGGGGCAGTGGTTTGTGGTATAAATAGGGCTTGGGACAAGAACACAAGTGGAGGCCTATGAACTGTCTTTCCAAATACCTAGAAATCCTAAGTCAAGTTAATGATTTGTTGCTAAGTAACACATGGTCTACCTTTCTCTCTTGATAAGTATATCTTCATAGCAACCAGGAAGATGAGGCCCAAATTTAGAACTATTGGACCCTTTGGAGTGCTGAGCCAGAACATGGCAGGAGGGAGAGAACCAGCCCTAGATCCTTGCCAGTCTCAGGTCTCTGCTGGCCCCCTTTCTCCTCCCATGCCAACTCTACCTGCACTAGGTGGCCTGGCTTGTGCAGGTACAGGCACTTCAGTCTATATGTCCCAGGCTTTATCCAAACTCTCTGCATAAACCACCTTTTTTTCCACCTCTCAGGCACTGGGATGCACACTTACATGCCAAAAGCCACTCTCAGGAGGACAGTCTCAAGGAGGAGGATCACTCAGTCTAGGAAGAGGGTAAAAAGTTGTTTGGGCACAGAAATCTTGAGTCTACATCTACAAGAAAGAATGTACAAGTACCAAGTGGTCATATTAACTTGTAACCACTAAATCATAAACTGAAGCATGTCAAAATTTAAGAGTTTATTTGAGCAAAAATCAATCTATATTAGGCAGCATCCAATCTAGTAAATAGAAAAGAACTCTTAGGAGCTGTACAAAGTAAAAGATTTTTATAGGCAGAAAGGAGCAGGAACAAGGACATTATACTGGCAAAAAAAGTGGACTGGTTATTGCTGTTCTTTTTAAGAGAGGACAGGGATCTATTAGCAGATTATCTAATTAGTGATAATCAGATGATTCCTGATTGATTGGCTTTAAAATTCCATTTCTGGGATAGCTGAACTTGTAATTAAGTGAAGTCACAGCTTAGTCACAGCAAGTCAGCTTGTAATTAAGTGAAGTCACAAGGCTTAATACAAACAACTCCATTTGAGGCCTAATGTGTTATTTGTTTTTAACAGACTACAGGACCTTAGACCCAAAGGGAGGACACAACTGGAACAAAGCCAAAGTGGGAATCCCAAAGGAAGAGGGCAAGAGGGCAACCCATGTCCAGGTCTAAAGTCAAGATTATTCAAATCGGAAGGCGGGGCAAGAGGGCGGAAGAGTAGGGTCTCCAAATCACCTGTCCCCACCAAATTATCTAGATAACCTTCAAATCATCCTGAAAACCTACGAATTCGGCCTGAGATTTAAAGAGAGACCAGCTGGAATGCTACAGTGAGAAGAGTTCACGCCTCTATCAAGGTAGGAAGACGGGGAAAAAGAAATAAAGAAACAAAAGGCCTCCAAGGGGGAGGGGCCCCGCGAGGAGCCGGGCTGAGGCCGGGGCGAGTGTCCCCAGGACAGGAGAGCCCGGTCCTGGAGAAGCAGAAGCTGCACCGACCTTCCCGGGGGAAAGGGGCTCCAAGGAGGTGGAGCAGGACCCAGGAGAGCGGGGATGCCCTCGGGCTCCCGGGGACACTAAGAGGCACCTGCGCCCCGGGAGAGTGCGCTGAGCTCCCTAAGGGCTGCAGCGCGCATGGGGGACCCGGAGCAGCTCGGGGGGGCTCGGGGGCGGCTCCGCGGAGGAGGCTGCGGGGAGGGAGCAGCTGGGGGGCTCGGGGGCGGCTCCGCGGACAGGGGCTGCGGGGCGGGAGCAGCTCGGGGGGCTCGGGCGGAGGAAGAGGCTCCACAGGGGGCTGCGGGGCGGGAGCAGCTCGGGGGGCTCAGGGGCGGCTCCGGGGCGGCTCCGCGGAGGGGGCTGCGGGGCGGGAGCGCGAATCCAACAGCGCAGGCCCCGGAGCACAGGGCACCAGGACACAGCCCAGGATCCGGCCTCCCCCGGGAGGGGCAGAGGCCGGGAGGGCCCAGGACAGCGAGGACGCTCCTGCCCCGAGCTGAGCAGATCAGCGGCCCCGCCCCGGAGCCTCCAGGCCCTGCAGACGGAGAGCTCCGTGGTTACAGAGCTGCAGAGCTGGCCCCGCCACTGCGGTTGTTCCTCCTGGGGCCTCACGGGGTAAACAACCCCCCTGAGCCCTGCACCAGGCAGGGGCAGAGCAGCTCCCCCAAGTGCTAACACCTGAAAATCAGCGCAACAGGCCCCTCCCCCAGAAGACCAGCTACACGGACAAGATCCAGGGGAAGTCAAGGGACTTAAAGTATACAGAATCAGAGGATACTCCCCCTTGTTTTTTTTGTTTTGTTTTGTTTTGTTTTTGGAATTCTGTTTGCTTCCCCGCCCCCCTTTTTTTCTTTTTTTCCTTCTTTTTTTTTCTTTTTTCTTTTTCTTTTCTTCTTTCTCTTCTCTCTTTTTCTCCTTTTCCCAATACAAGTTGTTTTTGGCCACTCTGCACTGAGCAAAATGACTAGAAGGAAAACTTCACCTAAAAAGAAAGAATCAGAAACAGTCTTCTCTCCCACAGAGTTACAAAATCTGGATTACAATTCAATGTCAGAAAGCCAATTCAGAAGCACTATCATACAGCTACCAGTGGCTCTACAAAAAAGCATAAAGGACTCAAGAGACTTCATAACTGCAGAATTTAGATCTAATCAGGCAGAAATTAAAAATCAATTAAATGAGATGCAATCCAAACTAGAGGTCCTAACAACGAGGGTTAATGAGGTGGAAGAACAAGTGAGTGACATAGAAGACAACTTGATGGCAAAGAGGGAAACTGAGGAAACAAGAGACAAAAGATCATTAGGACATATTAAGGGAAATCTAGTGACAGCCTGAGGAAGAAAAATCAACACTTAACTAGAGTTCCTGAGGGCACCGAAAGGGTCAGAGGGCCAGAATATGTATTTGAACAAATCATAGCTGAAAACTTTCCTAATCTGGGAAGGGAAACAGGCATTCAGATCTAGGAAATAGAGAGATTCCCCCTAAAATCAATAAAAATTGCTCAATACCTCCACATTTAATAGTGAAGGTTGCAAATTCCAAAGACAAAGAGAAGATCCTTAAAGCAGCAAGAGACAAGAAATCTCTTTTATGGGGAGAAATATCAGATTAACAGCAGACCCCTCCACAGAGACCTGGCAGGCCAGAAAGGGCTGGCAGGATATATTCAGGGACCTAAATGAGAAGAAAATGCAACCAAGAATACTTTATCCAGCAAGGCTCTCATTCAGAATAGAAATAGAGATAAAGAGCTTCCAAGACAGGCAGGAACTGAAAGAATATGTGACCACAAAACTAGCTCTGCAAGAACATTATATGTTCTCATTCATTTGGGGAATATAAATAATAGTGAAAGGGAATATAAGGGAAGGGAGAAGAAGTGTGTGGGAAATATGAGAAAGGGAGACAAAACATAAAGACTCCTAACTCTGGGAAAGGAACTAGGGGTGGTGGAAGGGGAGGAGGGCGGGGGGTGGCGGTGAATGGGTGAAGGGCACTGAGGGGGGCACTTGACCAGATGAGCACTGGGTGTTATTCTGTATGTTGGCAAATTGAACACCAATAAAAAAATAAATTTATTATAAAAAAAAAGAAATTGTAAGGGGGACTCTTAAAATTCCTCTTTAAAAGGAAGTCTGATGGAACAATCCACAAAAACAAGGACTGAATAGGTATCATGATGACACGAAACTCATATCTTTCAATAGTAACTCTGAGCATGAATGGGCTTAATGACCCCATCAAAAGGCGCAGGGTGTCAGACTGGATAAAAAAGCAGGACCCATCTATTTGCTGTCTACAGGAGACTCATTTTAGACAGAAGGACACCTACAGCCTGAAAATAAAAGGTTGGAGAACCATTTACCATTCAAATGGTCCTCAAAAGAAAGCAGGGGTAGCCATCCTTATATCAGATAAACTAAAATTGACCCCGAAGACTGTAGTGAGAGATGAAGAGGGACACTATATCATACTTAAAGGATCTATCCAACAAGAGGACTTAACAATCCTCATATATATGCCCCGAATGTGGGAGCTGCCAAATATATCAATCAATTAATGACCAAAGTTAAGACATACTTAGATAATAATACACTTATACTTGGTGACGTCACTGTAGTGCTTTCTACAATCAATTGCTCTTCTAGGCACAACATCTCCAAAGAAACGAGAGCTATAAATGATACACTGGACCAGATGGATTTCACAGATATCTACAGAACTTTACACCCAAACGCATCTGAATACACATTCTTCTCAAGTGCACATGGAACTTTCTCCAAAAGAGACCACATAATGGGTCACATATCAGGTATTAACCAATACCAAAAGATTGGGATCGTCCCCTGCATATTCTCAGACCATACAGCCTTAAAATTAGAACTAAATCACAACAAGAAGTTTGGAAGGACCTCAAACACATGGAGGTTAAGGACCATCCTGCTAAAGGATGAAAGGGTCAACCAGGAAATTAAGAGACTCAAAAAGATTCATAGAAACTAATGAGAATGAAGATACAACCATTCAAAATTTTTGGGATGCAGCAAAAGCAGTCCTAAGGGGGAAATACATTGCAATACAAGCAGCCATCCAAAAACTGGAAATAACTAAAACATAAAAGCTAAACTTACACCTAAAGGAGCTAGAGAAAAAACAGCAAATAGATCCTACACCCAGCAGAAGAAGAGAGTTAATAAAGATTCGAGCAGAACTCAGTGAAATCGAGACCAGAACTGTGGAACAGATCAACAAAACCAGGAGTTCAATCTTTGAAAGAATTAATAAGATAAGTAAACCATTAGCCAGCCTTATTAAAAAGAAGAGTGAAAAGACTCAAATTAATAAAATCATGAATGAGAAAGGAGAGATCACTACCAACACCAAGGAAATACAAACGATTATAAAAATATATTATGATCAGCTATATGCCAATAAATTAGGTAATATAGAAGAAATGGACGCATTTCTGGAAAAACAAAAACTACCAAAACTGGATCTGGAAGAAATAGAAAACCCTAACAGGCCAATAGCCAGGGAGGAAATTGAAGCAGTCATCCAAAACCTCCCAAGTCACAAAAGTCCAGGGCCCGATGGCTTCCCTGGGGAATTCTACCAAACATTTAAAGAAGAAACCATACTTATTCGACTAAAGCTGTTTGGAAAGATAGAAAGAGATGGAGTACTTCCAAATTCGTTCTATGAGGCCAGCATCACCTTAATTCCAAAACCAAAGACCCCACCAAAAAGGAGAATTACAGAACAATATCCCTGATGAACATGGATGCAAAAATTCTCAACAAGATACTAGCCAATAGGATCCAACAATACATTAAGAAGATTATTCACCATGACCAAGTAGGATTTATCCCCAGGATGCAAGGCTGACTCAACACTCATAAAACAATCAATGTGATTCATCATATCAGCAAGAGAAAAACCAAGAACCATATGACCTCCTTTCAATAGATGCAGAGAAAGCATTTGACAAAATACAGCATCCATTCCTGATCACAGCTCTTCAGAGTGTAGGGATAGAGGGAACATTCCTCAACATCTTAAAAGCCATCTATGAAAAGCCCACAGCAAATATCATTCTCAATGGGGAAGCACTGGGAGCTTTTCCCCTAAGATCAGGAACAAGACAGAGATGTCCACTCTCACCACTGCTATTCAACATAGTACTAGATGTCCTAACCTCAGGAATAGACAACAAAAACTAATAAAAGGCATTCAAATTGGCAAAGAAGAAGTCAAACTCCCCCTCTTCACAGATGACATGATACTCTATATAGAAAACCCAGAAGACTCCACACCAAAATTGCTAGGACTCATACAGCAATTTGGCAGTGTGTGAAGATACAAAATCAATGCCCAGAAATCAGTGGCATTTCTATACACTATCAATGAGACTGAAGAAAGAGAAATTAAGGAGTCAATCCCATTTACAATTGTACCCAAAAGCATAAGATACCTAGGAATAAACCTAACCAAAGAGGTGAAGGATCTATGCCCTAAAAACTGCAGAACACTTCTGAAAGAAATTGAGGAAGACACAAAAAGATGGAAAAATATTCCATGCTTATGGATTGGCAGAATTAATATTGTGGAAATCTCAATGCTACCCAGGGCAATTTACACGTTTAATGCAATCCCTATCAAAATACCGTGGACTTTCTTCAGAGAGTTAGAACAAATTATTTTAAGATTTGAGTGGCATAGAAAAGACCCCGAATAGCCAAGGGAATTTTAAAAAAGAAAACCATAGCTGGGGGCATCACAATGCCAGATTTCAGGTTGTACTACAAAGCTGTGGTCATCAAGACAGTGTGGTACTGGCACAAAAACAGACACATAGATAAATGGAGCAGAATAGAGAATCCAGAAGTGGACCCTCAACTTTATGGTCAACTAATATGAGACTTAAGAGGAAAGACTAACCACTGGAAGAAAGACAGTCTCTTTAACAAATGGTGTTGGGAAATTTTGACATCCACATGCAGAAGAATGAAACTAGACCACTCTCTTGGACCTTACACAAGGATAAACTCAAAATGGATGAAAGATCTAAATGTGAGACAAGATTCCTTCAAAATCCTAGAGGAGAACACAGGCAACACCCTTTTTGAACTTGGCCACAGTGACTTCTTGCAAGATACGTCCACGAAGGCAAAAGAAACAAAAGCAAAAATGAACTATTGGGACTTCATCAAGATAAGAAGCTTTCACAGCAAAGGATACAGTCAACAAAACTCAAAGACAACCTACAGAATGGGAGAAGATATTTGCAAATGACGTATCAGATAAAGGGCTAGTTTCCAAGATCCATAAAGAACTTATTAAACTCAACAGCAAAGAAACAAACAATCCAATCATGAAATGGGCAAAAGACATGAAGAGAAATCTCACAGAGGAAGACATAGACATGGCCAACAAGCACTTTACTCCCTTTCACTATTTTTAATATTCCCCAAATGAATGAGAACATATAATGTTTGCCCTTCTCTGATTGATTTACTTCACTCAGCATAATCCCCTCCAGTTCTATCCACTTTGAAGTAAATGGTGGGTATTCATCGTTTCTAATGGCTGAGTAATATTCCATTGTATATATAGACCAAGTCTCCTTTATCCATTCATCTTTTGATGGGCACCAAGGCTCCTTCCACAGTTTGGCTATTGTGGACATTGCTGCTAGAAACATCAGGGTGCAGGTGTCCTACCATTTCACTGCATCTGTATCTTGGGGGTAAATCCCCCACAGTGCAATTCCTGGGTCATAGGGCAGTTCTATTTTTAACTCTTTGAGGAACCTCCACACAGTTTTCCAGAGTGGCTGTACCAGTTCACATTCCCAAGAGGAATGCAAGAGGGTTCCCCTTTCTCCACATCCTCTCCAACATTTGCTGTTGTTTCCTGTCTCAGTCATCTTAATAAATGGATAAAGTGTATTGGAAAAATTTCAATGTGTTCATGATAAAACTCTTAACAAATTAGGCATAGAAAGAACATATCACAATATAATAGAGCCTTATATGTCAAGTCCACATCTAACATTATATACTCAGTGATGAAAGAATAAAAACTTTTCCTCTAAGATCGGGAAAAAGACAAGGGTTCCCACTCTCACTACTCCTATTAAACAGAGAAAATATGGGGCACCTGGGTGTCTCAGTCTTCTGACTCTTCATTTCAGCCCAGGTCATGATCTTGGGGTCCTGGGATCTATCCCCACATCAGGCTCCCTCCTCAGTAGGAAGTCCACTTCTCCCTCTCCTGCTGCCCCTCCCCCCACTCATGCTCTCCCTCAAATAAATAAATAAAATCTTAAAAAAAAACATAGAAGATAGAACTACTGTATGATCCAGCAACTCCACTTCTAAGTATTTATCCAAAGGAAAGCATAACATTAACCAAAAAGAAATGTTCACCCACATATCACTACAGCATTATGTACAATAGCCAGATTTGAAAACAATCAGAAAGTCCACTAATAGATGAATGGATAAAAAAGTTGTGGTATATAAATAATGAAATATTATCCAGTGTTAATAAAAAACAAGGAAATCCTACAATTTGTGACATTTAATGGACCTTGAATGCATTATGCTAAGTGAAATACATCAGAGAAAGACAAATACTGAATCATCTCACTTACATATGGATTCTTGAAGAAGAGAAAACAACTCTTAGAAAAGGAGATCAGATTTTTGGCTACCATAGAAGAGTGTAAGGAAAGGAATAATTGGGGGGAAATGATTAAAAGTATAAACTTTCCGTTATAAGAGGAATAAGTACTATGAATATAATAGAAAACATGTTGACTACAGCAAACACTTCCCTATATAGAGAAGTTGGGAAGACAATGAATCCCAAAAGTTTTCATCATAAGGAGAAAACATTTTTCACCATTATTTTCTTTCATTTCTTTCTATCTAATCCATATGAGAATATGGATAGTTCAACCTATTGTAATTATTTCACAATGTATATAAATCAAATCATTATGCTCTGTGCCTCAAATTTATTCAGTAATGTATGTCAGTTATTTCTCAATAAAACAAGGGGGAAAATATTTGGGGGGAAAAATTCCTTGGAAAAATAATAAATCATTACCTATTTTATACTGAGTATGGATCATGAAGATGAAAAGTAGTTCATGACAAAATTTCACTCATTTTTATGGCTGAGCAATATTCCATTGTATATACATATCACATCTTCTTTATCCACTTATCAGTTGATGGATATGTGGGCCCTCTATAATTTGGCTATTGTTGATAATGCTGCTATAAAGATCAGGGTGCATGTGCCCTTCAAATCAGAATTTTTGTATTTTTTGGTTAAAAACCTAGTAGTACAATTGCAATGACACAGATGAAGCTAGAGAGAGCTTTGTGCTAAGCTAAATAACTGAGTCAGAAAAAGACAAGTACCATATGATTTCATTCATATGTGGAATTTAAGAAACAAGACAAATCAACACAGGGAGAAAAAAGAGAGAGGCAAACCAAGAAACAGACTCTTATGTATGGAGAACAAACTGATGGCTACTAGAGGAGAGGTGGGCAGGAGAAAGGGTTAAATAGAGGATTGGGATTAAAGAGTATACTTGTGATGAGTACTCCATGTTATATGTAAGTGATGAATCACTAAATTCTATATGAGAAGCTAATATTATACTGCATGTTAACTAACTGAAACTTAAATAAAAATTTTTTGGGAAAAAAAGAAGCATGGGGAAAGATTTAAGCTTACCTCATTAAAACTATACTGTGTCAAAATAAACTTCTTTCAAGCAATATCTTCATTAAAATATATGTGCTAGTTTAAAAAAAAGTAGCTCAAGAATAAAAGAAATGGAAATTCTAAAAAAAAAAAAAAAAGAAAAGAAATGAACCACTGGATAATCCTAATCAAATACTCTTGAGAGAAAAGACTTTGCGTAACCATGTATTTGATAGCTTAGAACATTTTTGTCAAATTAACAGGCATAATGAGATTGACGGGTTGCCCCTCACTGTACTAGATATAATTGAAAAAGAACAGTATGAGCTCAGGGATTCAAATTCCCAGCTGAAATACCACATAAATGGCCTGAAAGCTTCTATGTATGCCCTGAAAGAAACATCTCCTGCAGCTGCAGAGATGGCATTGCTGAAAACCAAACCAAAAGTCTCATCCTGCAAATGGCTAAATTATAACACAAGTTGATTTCTCAACTCTGGATTTCTGGTCTTAAAGTGAGTACATTGGGAAGGAATGGAATCCTGAGAGTTGAAATGAGGGCATGCAGGAAGACTGATAAAGCTAGAGACACAGTCTATAAATTCTAATGAGTCTTCCTTGCCAGTAAGAGGCCTCTCTATCCCTGTATAGGGAGATTAAGCCTGCTTTGCCTGAGGAAACTGTAATAACTCCCTTGAGATAGTTGGCTTATAAGACACTGATGGTTCTCCTCAGGACCTATCCACCTCCTCTCATTTTTGAGGATCAGACTTAAGTCCCAGCAGGCTCTAAAGGTGAGGTAAAAAAGTACAGTCAATGAGATACGGCACACTACAAAAGAATTACATGGTGTTCCCAAATTATACCAGCAGAAATATGGAGAATATGTGAGAATGACTACTAAAACTGTGGGTTAATGTAGTCCCAATAGTTTATTGTTTCCCTTAGGAGACATAGCTAGAAATTGTTGCTATGACTAATATATGAGAGATTACTGCCTATGTTTTCTGCTGGGATTTTCATTGCTTCATGTCTTACTTTAAGCCTTTAATCCATTTCTCTATACGGTGTTAGAAAGTTGCATTCTTTTGCATGTAGCTGTCCAGTTTTCTAAGTAGTATTTATTGAAGAGACTGTCTTTTCCTCATTGTATATTCTTGCCTCCTTTGTCATAAATTAATTGACCATGTTAGCATGTGTTTATTTCTGGACTCTATATTCTATACCATTTTTTAAATTTTATTTATTTATTCATGAGAGACACAGAGAGAGATGGGGAGGGAGAGAGAGAGAGAGACAGAGAGAGAGGCAGACACAGGCAGAGGGAGAAGCAGGCTCCTGCGTGGATGGAAGCCTGCTTCTCATGGGAGAAACAAAACAAATCAACACAGGGGAGAAAAAAGAGAGAGGCAAACCAAGAAACAGACTTCTACATATAGAGAACAAACTGGACCTTGGAGTTTCCTCCATGCAGGAAGCCTGGTGTGAGACTCCATCCTGGGACTCTAGGATCAAGCCCTGGGCCAAAGGCAGTGCTAAACCACTGAGCCACCCAGGCTGCCCCTCTATTCTATACTATTAATCTATGTGTCTATTTTGTGCCAGTCTCATATTGTTTTGATTACTACACTTTTGTAGTATATAATGAAATCTAGGATTGTGATACCTCCAGTTTGTTCTTCATTCTCAAGATTGCTTTGGCTATTCAGGGTATTTTGTGGTTCCATATAAATTTTAATATTAAAAACCTTTTGCAGCAGAGGGAACCATCAATAAAACAAAAAGGCAAACTACTAAATTAGAGAAGATATTTACGAGTGATATGTAAAATATGAGGTTAATAACCAAAATATTTAAAGAACTTACACAACTCAACACAAACACACACACACACACACACACACACACACACACATATCTAATTTACAAAATGGGTAGAGGATGTGAATAGAAATTTTTCCAAAGAAGACATACAAATGATCAATAGGCACATGAAAAGACACTCAACATCAGTTATCATCAGGGAAATGCAAATCAAAACCACAATGAGACATGACCTTACACCTGTTAGAATGGCTAAAATCACAAAAACAAGTAACAACAAGTGATGGTGAGGATGTGGGGGAAAGTAACTCTCATGCACTATTGGTGGAAATGTAAATTGGTACAGCCACTATGGAAAACAGTATGGAGGTTTCTCGAAAATGTAAATACTATATGATTGATTAATTACACTAATGGGCATTTACACAGAGAAAATGAAAAAACTAGTTCAAAAAGGTATAGACCTCCCCATGTTTATTGCAGCATTATTTACAATAGGTAAGATATGAAAGCAAACTAAATGTGATAGATAAATGGAAAAAGAAGAGTGTGTGTGTGTGTATGTGTGTGTGTGAGAGAGAGAGAGAGAGAGAGAGAGAGATGGAATAACACAGAAATAAAAAACGATGAGATCTTGCTATTTGCAAATGGATGGACCTAAAGGGTATTATGTTAACTGAAATAAGTTAGAGAAAGACAAATATCAAGTGAAATATATATACTTATATGTTAGAATCTAATACACAAACATAAAAGCAGAATCAGACTCATAAATACAGAGAACAATTGATGGTTTCCCAGAGGAAAGAGGGTGGGAGGACAGGCAAAATAGGTAAAGAGGAATGAGAGGTATAGGTTTTCAGATTTTTAATGAATAAGTCATAGAAATAAAATGAACAGCATAGTCAATGATGCTGTATGGTATTTTATGGTGACAAAAGGTCACCATACCTGTGGTGAGCATAACATAAGCATAGAAATGTTGAATTACTATGTTGTATAGCTTGTATATGTGAAATTAATGTATAAAGAAGACATTATGTGTTAATATACTTTTAAAAAACTTACAAAAAAGGAGTTTGGGGAAATGGTAGAAGGAACATAAAGTTAGATCAGGCCAAATTTCAATATATGAGCCCACTAAGCAGAGATTTTGGATTAATGGTGCAGTTTAGAAGGTTAGAAAATATCTAATCACTTGGTGGGTTGATGGAAACATGGAAAAAAGAAGGTTGCCTACCCTAAATGAAGTTGAAGTGGTGACTTGTCTTGGTATAAGGTAAAGAAAAGGACTCAAAGTCCTAGATAGTGGAATGGTAGAATTTATCTTTCAAGACATACTCATTCACCCCAAAGGGGGCAAGAAGATATACCTTTCACCTTGACTGTGACAAATAAATTTGTGAGGGGACTTCTAGAATCTCTGAAGTGTTCTGTGGTTATTCTTGTCCATATGCTAGAAATTGCAGTGAGAACTCCTGCTATTGAATGAGAAACCTAGACATAATGGAAATAATTGGATCCCAGGATGACAGAGGCCAAGTGATGGCACTTAAAGGAAAGATGGGCACAGTTACTATAATGGACAGCAGAGTTAAAACAGTACTCAAAATAGTCTGATCCACAGAGACTTATATGTATGGCATTGGCTAGATGATCAGTGTTCCTATGAGTAAAAATATTTACTTAATCCATATAAGTAGAAGAGTTTAGGTCAAGCAAACTGACATCTAACTTGCTTTATAAAAGCAGAGTCGTCACCTTTCAATCTATTCCCAGAATTGTGACAATTGCTGATTCAGAACCCCTTGAATAAAAGGAGGCTGGGTCCTCTTAAGGAAGAATCCTGGGATACTACTAGAAATTCATACTATTAATCTTTCTTCCAGCCTTTCCCCAATAGACTGGAAAGGTGACTGTGCATTGAGGGAAAGGAAATAACCATACTTTGCGGGTATTATAGGACACTGGCTCTGTACTGACACTAATTTTAGGAGACTCAAAATGTTACTGTGATCCACCGGTCAGAGTTTGGGTTTATAGAAGTCACATGATCAATGAAGTTCTAACTCAGGTCCATTTCTTATGGTCCAGAGGGTCCTCAAACCCATCCTGTGGTTATTTCCCCAATTCCAGAATGTCTGATTGGACCTGACATACTCAGCAACTGGCAAAATCCCTGTTTTGGTTCTAAAACCTGTGGAGTGAGGGCTATTAAGATAGTAATAATAATAATAATAATAATAATAATATAAACAAGTCAAGGCTGCTGGAACTTGTCTCTACCTAGAAGAATAAAATTAAAAAAAAAACAGCAATGCTGCATTTCTAGAGGGATTCAGAGATTAGTGCCACCATCAAATACTTAAAGGATGCAGGAATGTTAGCTCCCACAACATCCCCATTCAACTCACACATTCTGCATGTGTGACCCATGCAGAAAAACAAATAGATTAATTAAAGTGGATTATCATAAGCTTAATCAGGTGGTGAATACAATTGCAGCTGCTACACCAGGTGTGTATTCATTGCTACAGCAAATTAGTGTGTCCCCTGGTACCTGGTATGCAGCTATTATTTCTGACAAATGCTTTTTTTTCTCCATACATGTTAATAATATATGCCACCAGAAGCATTTTGCTCTTGTCTGCCAAAACTAGAAATACACCTTCACTATCTTATGTCAGGAGTCTATTGACTCTTTAGCCCTTTGCCATAATTTAGTCTGCAGGAATCTTGATTACCTTTCTCTTCCACAAGGTAACACACTTGTCCATTACATTAGTAACAATAACCTCAACAGACCTAGTGACCATAGCTAGTTCCCATTATCTTATTGGTAAGATAATCGTATGTCAGAGGGTGGGGAATAAATCTGTCAAAAATTGAGGGGTCTTCTATCTTAGTAAAATATCTAGAGGCCACACAAGCTCCAATTCTGTCCCCTTGATCTATTGATCTATTAGAGCATATGTAGCCCAACTATCAAAAGTGACCTTTGACATGCTCTAAAGGAGGTCTTTGTGATATGATATCACTATCACCTCAGGGTTCCAAGCCCTCACGATTTCTAGCAAAATCACCTGGAAAACTAGCATTTGTCAGTACAACTCTGGAGGTAATGTTGGTAAAGTGGTTAGAAGCCCTCATGCTCTGGCATCAGGAATATATGGGCTGAGATCCTGTCCTACTACTGAGCTTTGCGAATTTGTATAAGTTGTAATTTTTCAGTGACACAATTTCTACATTTTACAAACCAAAATAGGGCAGCCCCGGTGGCTCAGCAGTTTAGCACCGCCTTCAGCCCAGGGTCTGATCCTGGAGACTCGGAATCAAGTTCCACATCAGGCTCCCTGCATGGAGCCTGCTTTTCCCTCTGCCTGTGTCTCTGCCTCCCTCCCTCTCTCTCTCTGTATCTATCATTAATAAATAAATCTTTAAAAAAATCTTTAAAAACCAAAGTAATAGTCTTCACTACTAGAGCTGTTGGGCAGATTGAATGAGAAAATGCATAAGCAGCTCTTCCTGAGTTTCCAGGTTTAAAAAATGTTTATGCTGTTCCTACTCTCATTATGATATAGGAAAGATGTCAAGGTTTGAAGCTGGGGGATCCCTGGGTGGCTCAGCGGTTTAGTGCCTGCCTTTGGCCCAGGGCCCGATCCTGGAGTCCCGGGATCGAGTCCCGGGATTGAGTCCCACGTTGGGCTCCCGGCATGGAGTCTGCTTCTCCCTCCTCCTGTGTCTCTGCCTCTCTCTCTCTCTGTGTGTGTCTATCATGAATAAATAAATAAATCTTAGGAAAAAAAAAAAAGGTTTGAAGCTGATGGCCAAGAAAGAATTCTTAAGATGTCTTTGGTGCAAAAAGGTTGTTTTATTAAAATACAGGAACAAGACCCATGGGCAGAAAGTGCTGCACTGTGGTCATGAGGAGTGGCTCATTATATACCTTCAAGTTGGGAGGGTGTTAGGGATACCACCAGTTTCCAAGGAATTTGGAAGTAAGGCTTCTTGGCCCTGGAGGGGGTCAGCTCTTGCTAGGAAGAGGTCCTACATTACTATCTAATATAACCTTAGTCATAAGACCCTTCAGACGTATATCTGTGGGTCTATGCTTGGGGAATGATTGCCAACCGGTATCTTGGTGGGTAGAGATAAAGGAAGTTTCCAAAGGAATTTTTACATGTGAAAGTAGACTTTACAGGATCCTGGGGTTGACCTAAGATTGCCTTTTGCCCTTAGCAAAGTATTAATATTGAGGCAGCTGAATTCCTAGAGGAATGCTACTCTGCCATGTGAATGGGGTGTGAGTAGTAAGGAAATTTAATTTTTCTTTTTCTTTGTTTCCCATATCTATTATTTAAGACAACAGAAATGAACATAGGTCTCCCAACAAAGTGAAGCCAAGAAACTTCCTCCCATGATCTGACACATATGAAAGTGTAATTGCTGTTAAGTAAATCTAGATTTTATCTATTTTTAGCAATCACAGTACTCTACTAATTCACATTAGATTTTATAAATGCTAAGAATTCTTTTCTTTGCATGTCAATGATGCCAACCCATTTCCACACAGTACTTGAATCTCTAGTTTTTCCAATTAGAAATGTTAAGGTAATCCACGTATACAACAACAACAAAAATCAAATGTATAATGGAATTTAGTGCATTCCTATATAAGAATGATTTCCTATCCTTAAATCCCAATTCCCCTATTCTCTTCCATAAAAGGGACTAACATCACCAAGTTTTTATGTCTTCCATAGATAAATACTGGACTCTCTCTCTCATCCTTTTCCTTTTCGTACACTATTAGTTCCATGATAATCTCATTAATGTGCATTTTTATTTCATTATATATATCAGGAGATTGATACATAAAAGTTCACTTTATTCTTTTTAATATCTGCATGGTATTCTAAGAATATCTTATTTATTTTTGTTCCAATTTTTGCCACTAAACATTGTTAAATTAATACTTTATACATATATTTTCACACATATTGTACCTCTAGGAAAATTTTTAGAACTAACAATGTATATTCTTTTCTTAAATGAGTTATAAAAATCTTTATTATCACTAAAAATTTAAGGTATATGGATTTTCCTACTCTCTCATCATTATAATAAATAATCAAAATTTTTGAGTAATTAAATAGATGAAAATGGTATCTCAGTAAGTGAATTCATTAAAGTCTCAGTATACAAAGTCAATATACAGAAATCTGTTGCATTTCTGTATAGTAACAATGAAGCAGTAGGAAGAGAAATTAAGAAAATAATCCCATTTACAATTGCACCAAAATTATAAAGTACCCAGGAATAAACTTAACCAAAGAGGTTAAACATCTGTACTCTGAAAACTATAAAACATTGATGAAAGAAATTGAAAATGACAGATAAATGGAAAGACCTTACATCCTCATGCATTGGAAGAACAAATATTATTAAAATGTCTGTATTACCAAAAGCAACCTACAGATTCAATTCAATCCTTATCAAAATACCAACAGCATTTTCACATAACTAGAACAGAAAATCTTAAAATTTGTATGGAACCACAAAAGAAACAATCTGAAAACAAACAAAACAAATCTTCAAAACAATCTTGAAAAAGCAAAGCTGGAGACCTTCTAATTCCAGATTTCAAATTATAGTACAAGACAGTAGTAATCAAAATAGAATGGTACTGGCACAAAAATAGATACATAGATCAATAGAACTGAGTAGAAAACCTAGAAATAAACCCAAAATTAAATGGTAAATTAATTTTTGACAAAGCAGAAAAGAATATCACAAAGGCAGTCTCTTCAATAAACAGTGTTGGGAAAACTGTACAGCTACATGCAAAAGAATGAAACTAGAGCACTTTCTTATACCACATACAAAAATAAATTCAAAATGGATTATAGGCCTAAATGTGATACGTGAAACCATAAAAATCCTAGAAGAGAGCAGAGGCACTTATATTTATGACATTGGCTATAGCAACATTTTTCTAGATATGTCCCCTGAGGCAAGGGAAACAAAAGCAAAAACAAACTATTAAGAATACATCAAAACAAAAAGTTTCTGTACAGCAAAGGAAAAAAAATCAACAAAACTAAAAGGTAATCTACTGAATGGAAGAAGGTATTTGCAAATGACATATTCAATAAGAAGTCAGCATCCAAAATATATAAGAAACTTCTACAAGTCAACACCAAAAACAAACAAAAAGTCCAATTAAAAATGGGGCAGAATAATAAAACAGTCATTTCTACAAAGAAGACATGCAGATAATGAACAGACACATGAAATGATCATCAGGTAAATGCAAATCAAAACTACAATGAGATATCATTTGCACCTTGCACCAGAATTGCTAAAATTGAAAACACAAGAAACAGTAAGTGTTGGTGAGGATGTAGAGAAAAAGGAACCCTTGTGCACTGTTGGCGGGATTTCAAACCAGTGCAGCCACTGTGGAAAACAGTATGGAGGTTCCTCAAAAAGTTAAAAATAGACCTACTCTATGATGTAGTAATCACACTAGTGGATATTTATCCAAAAGACATTAATTCAAAGAGATACATGCACCCCTATGTTTATAGGAGTTTTATTTACAATAGCCAAATTATGGAAGCAGCCCAAGTGTCCATCGATAGATGAATGGTTCAAGAAATGGTATATATGCAAAATGGAATATTCTTCATCCATAAAAAAAGAATTAAATCTTGTCATTTGCAATGACATAGATGGAGCTAGAGAATATAATGCTAAGTTCAATAAGTCAGTTAGGGAAAGACAATATCATGACTTCACTCATATGTAGAATTTAAGAAACAAAACCAATGAGAAAGGGAAAAAGAGAAAGAAACCAAGAAACAGACTCTTAACTATTGAAACAAACTGGTGGTTACCAGAGGGGAGGGGGATGGATAAAAGGGTAAATTAGGTGATGGGGATTAAGGAGTTCATTTTTCATGATACACACTGGGTGTTGTATGGAAATGTTGAGTTACTATATTGTACACCTGAAACTAATATAACACTGTATGTTAACTACACTGAAATTAAAATTAATTAAATTAAGCTAAATTATATTAGCTAAACAAAATTGATAAACCTTTAGCTAGGCTAACCAAGTTAAAAAAAAAACTCAAATTCAATTAAATTCCAAATAAAAGAGGAGTTATTACAACTGATAACAGAAATACAAAAAGTTATGAGACTATAATGAAGAAAATATATATGCAAAGAAACTGGAGAATCTAAAAGAAATGAATGCATTCATAAACGTATAAACAACAAAAACTCAATCAAGAAGAAATAAAAAATCAGAACAGACCAGTAAGGAGTAAGAAGATTGAATCAGTAATGTATATGAATATATGTGTATAATAATATACATGTATATAATTAGAAAACAAGAAAAGAAAGAACAAAAGAAATAAAGAAACCTAATGATTTTACAGGTGAATTCCAACAAACATTTAAAGAATTAACACCCATTCTTTTTGAACTCTTCCAAAAATTGAAGAGGTTAAAACACTCCTAAAATCATTTTTACAAGTTCAGCATTATACTGATACCAAAAACAGATAAAGAAAAAGCAAGAAAAGTGCATTCTAATATTTCTGATGAATATAGATGCAGGAATCCTCAACAAAATACCAGCAAATCAAATTTGACAGCACATTAAAACAACTATATCCCATAATCAAGTGGGATTCATACTTGGGATGCAAAGATGGTTCAGCATTGACAAATCAATACATGTTATATACCAAATTAATAAAATGGAAGATAAAAACTACATAATGTTCTCCATAGATGCTGAAAATGCATTAACAGATTCAACATCACTTTATTATAAAAATCCTCAAGAAATTGGCTATAAAGAGAATGTACTTCAATATAATAAAAGTCATATACAAGCCCACACCTAATATTATATGCCATGATGAAAGGTTTAAAGCCTATCTTTTGAGACCAGAAACAAGGTAATACGCTCACTCTTGCAACTATTATTCAACATAGTACTGGAAGTCCTAGACACAGCAATCAAGCAAGAAAAAAAGATAAATCTTATTTAAATTGGAAAGGAAAAAGTAAAATTATCTCTGCTTATGACATGATCTTATAGCTAGAAAACTCCAAAGACTCCACTAAAAGAAAAATAAAGAAAATACCTGTTAGGAGGTAGCAGTTCAAGATGGCAATAAAGAAAGACCCTGATTTTACCTACTCCCACAGACACATCAAATCTGCAGCTTAATATAGTATAATCCTCTCTGAAAAAGAACTGAAAACTAGCTGAAGTCATCAACTCCTGAACTTCTCCACAATAGCCCCCCTTTGGTGTGTTAACCCACAAGCAGAAGGGACCTCACAATCACAGGGCGTATTTCTGAGGAACAGGGGGCCACGGCTAATGTCAAAGAGACACAAAGGGCTGTAGGAAACTGAAACTCCACTCTTAAAGAGCTCATGCACAAATTCACCCCAAGATTCAGCACAAAACAGTAGGTAGAAAAGAACTTAAGCCATATGCAAAAAAACAGACTTACTGGTTAGAGTTAAAGCATCTGCCGGAGGGGCCGGGGTCTGTTGAAAATCTCTCTGGGGATAGAGGAACTGGCAGGGGCCATTTTTTGCACTCTCTCTCTACCTTGCTTGTGTTTCAGGCCTCACCCCTACACTCCCTGTATAGACTCACCCCAACAAATCCAACAGGAGACTATGCCCCAGCCTAGAGCTCCCTGTCAGCCCCACCTCACCAGATCTTGTAGGCGGATGTTATGCAATTCAGTACTCCCCTGCAGCTATGTCCTGACTGAAAGCACCAGGTGGCCCCACAAAACTCAGTAGGTACATGTAGTCTACATAGGAGATATCTTTGAACATCTGGCACTGGTGGCTAAGAGGGCTTGTGTTTCTGAGCCCCATGGGACATAACAATTTAAGAGAGTTTGGGATGCCTGGGTGGCTCAGCAGTTGAACAGCTGCCTTCAGCCCAGGGTGTGATCCTGGGAACTGGGATTGAGTTCTGCACTGGGCCCCCTGTGAGGAGCCTGCTTCTCCCTCTGCTTATGTCTCTGCCTCTCTCCCTCTGTGTCTCTCATGAATAAATAAATATTTCTTTAAGAGAGAGAGAGAGAGAGAGAGTTCTTAACAGGTTACTACCCCAGGGCATTGTGGAGAGAGCAGACTGAAACACAATCTCAATCTTTTTCCTTCTTAAATTTGATTGATTTTTCAGTGAAGTATAATTAACAGTGTTAATTAGTTTCAGGTGTACGATATAATGATTGAACAATTCTATATATTACTCAGTGCTCATCATGATAACACCTTTCCTAATTCACTTCATCTATTTTACCCAACCTCCCATTCATCTTCCCTCTGGAACAAACCACCGGTTTGTTCTCTGTATTTAATGGTTTTTGGTTTGTCCTTTTTTTTTTCTTTATTTATTCATCCTTTTTTTTTTTTTTTACTTATTTTCTACAAATGACTGAAATTATGTGACATTTGTCTCTGACTTATTTTCTTAGCATTTTACCTTCTAGGTCCATCTAATTTGTTGCAAATGGCAAGATTTAATTCTTTTTTAGCCAAATAATATTTTATTGTATATATACACATTTTCTTTATTCATTCATCTATTGATAGAAACTTGGGTTGCTTCCATATCTTGGCTATTGTAAATAATGCTGGAGTAAATATAGAAATGCATATATTTTCTTGAATCAGTGTTTTTATATTCTTCAGGTAAGTAGTAGTAGAATTACTGAATTATATGCTAATCCTCTTTTTAATTTTTTGAGAACCTCTATACTGCTTTCTATGATGGCTGCACCAATATGCGTTCATACCAACAGTACACAGGGCTCCTTCTTTCTCTACAGCTTTGTCAACATTTATTTCTTGTCTTTGTAATTATAGTCATTCCAACAGGTGTAAAGTGATATTTCATTGTGTTTTGATTTGCATTTCCCAGATGATGAATGATGTTAAGCATCTTTTTATATGTCTATTAGCCATTTGTATGTCTTTTTTTGAGAAATGTGCATTGAGGTCCTCTGCTTATTTTAACCAGATTATTTGGGTGGGTGGTGGATTGAGTGTTGAGTTTCCTAAATTCTTCATATTTTGGATATAAGCTTATCAGATATGTCATTTGCAAATATCTTCTCCCATTTAATAAGTTGCCTTTTTGTTTCATTGCTGGTTTCCTTCTTTGCTGTGCAGAAGCTTTTTATTTTGGTGTAGTGTCAATAGTTTAATTTTGCTTTTATTCCTTCTCCTGGGGAGACATATCTAGAAAAATGTTACCACAACTGATGTCAGAGAGATTGCTACCTGTTTTCTTCTTGGGGTTTTATGATCTCAGGTCTCAAATTTAGGATTTTAGTCCATTTTGGGTTTATTTTTGTGCATGGCTGAAGAAAGTGGTCACTTCACTCTTTTGCATGTTGCTGTCCAGTTTTCTCAGGACCATTTGTTGAAGAGATTTTCTTTTCTCCATTGTATATTTTGCCTCCTTTGTCATAGAACAAAATTTTGTCATAGAACAAAATTCAATACATTAAAAAGAGCATACACCACAATCAAGTGGGATTTATTCAGTGAATGAAAGAATAGTTCAACATCAACAAATCAATTAATTTAACCACCACATTAACAAGATGAAGGATAAAAATTTTATGATCATCTCAATAAATGCAGGAAAAGAATTTACAAAATTTGACACCCATTTATGATAAAAACGCAAGAAATTGTGCATAGAAGGAACATATCTCAATATAATAAAAGTCATATATGACAAGCCCACAGCTAACACTGTACTTAAATGATGAAAAGCTGAAAACTTTTCCCTTAAGATCAGCTCTCACCAATTTCATTCATACATAATACTGGAAGTCCTAGCTGGAACAATTATTCAAGAAAAAGAAATAAGACATCCAAATTGGAAAGGAAGAAGTAAAACTGTCACTATTTATGAACAATATGATTTTAGATATTGAAAAATCCTAAGATTACACAAAAAACATGTTAGAATAAATTAATTCAAAGAGTGACAATACAAAATCAATATACAAAAATCTGTTTATTTTGTAGATAAAAAATGAACTCTCAGAAGGAAAAATTAAGAAAAAAATCTTTTTTTAAATTTATTTTTACTGGTGTTCAATTTACTAACATACAGAATAACCCCCAGTGCCCGTCACCCATTCACTCCCACCCCCCGCCCTCCTCCCCTTCTACCACCCCTAGTTCGTTTCCCAGAGTTAGGAGTCTTTACGTTCTGTCTCCCTTTCTGATATTTCCCACACATTTCTTCTCCCTTCCCTTATATTCCCTTTCACTATTATTTATATTCCCCAAATGAATGAGAACATATAATGTTTGTCCTTCTCTGATTGACTTATTTCACTCAGCATAATACCTTCCAGTTCCATCCACGTCGAAGCAAATGATGGGTATTTGTCGTTTCTAATGGCTGAGGAATATTCCATTGTATACATAGACCACATCTTCTTTATCCATTCATCTTTCGATGGACACCGAGGCTCCTTCCACAGTTTGGCTATTGTGGACATTGCTGCTAGAAACATCGGGGTGCAGGTGTCCCGGCGTTTCATTGCATCTGAATCTTTGGGGTAAATCCCCAACAGTGCAATTGCTGGGTCGTAGGGCAGGTCTATTTTTAACTCTTTGAGGAACCTCCACACAGTTTTCCAGAGTGGCTGCACCAGTTCACATTCCCACCAACAGTGTAAGAGGGTTCCCTTTTCTCTGCATCCTCTCCAACATTTGTGGTTTCCTGCCTTGTTAATTTGCCCCATTCTCACTGGTGTGAGGTGGTATCTCATTGTGGTTTTGATTTGTATTTCCCTGATGGCAAGTGATGCAGAGCATTTTCTCATGTGCATGTTGGCCATGTCTATGTCTTCCTCTGTGAGATTTCTCTTCATGTCTTTTGCCCATTTCATGATTGGATTGTTTGTTTCTTTGGTGTTGAGTTTAAGAAGTTCTTTATAGATCTTGGAAACTAGCCCTTTATCTGATACGTCATTTGCAAATATCTTCTCCCATTCTGTAGGTTGTCTTTTAGTTTTGTTAAGTGTATCCTTTGCTGTGCAAAAGCTTCTTATCTTGATGAAGTCCCAATAGTTCATTTTTGCTTTTGTTTCTTTTTTACAATTTCATCAAAAATAATAACACCTACATGTAAATTTAATCAAGTAGGTAAAAGACTTGTATACTGAAAATTACAAAACAACGATTAAAAAATTGAAGAAGACCAAATAAATGAAAATATAGTCCATATTCATGATTTAAAATATTAATATTGTTGAGATATCCATATTACCCTAAATAATATATAGATTAAATACAATCCTGATCAAAATTGCAGTGGCATTTCTCACAGAAACAGAAAAAAAAAATGATTACTAAATTCAGTGGAACCATGAAAAATCCCAAATTGGCAAAACAATCATAAGAAGAAAGAAAAAAGCTGGAGCATCATACTCCCCATTTCAAATTGTGTTTCAAATCTATAATAATTCAAACAGTATAGTACTGGCATAAAAACAGATACATAGATCAATGGGTTAGAGTAAAGAGCCCAGGAATAAACCCACACATATATGTTCAATTAATTTACAACAAAGGATGAAAATATATACAATGGAGAAAGGACAGTCTCTTTCATAAATGGTATCAGGAAAACTGGATATCACATGCAACATAATGAAAGTGGATCACTATCCTATGTCATACACAACAATTAACTCAAAATGAATATATGACCAGAAACCATAAAGCTCCTAGCAGAAAATACAGGTATGGAAAATATAGATAAGCTTCTTGACATCACTGTTGGTGATTTTTTTTTTCTGATCTGACTCCAAAGGCAATAGCAAAAAATCAAAAAACATAAACAAGTGGAACTACATCAAACTAAAAGGTTCTGCATAGCGAAGGAAACCATTAACAAAATAAAAAGACAATCTATTGAACCGGAGAAGATATTTGCAAATGACATATCTGATAAGGAGTTAATATTCAAAATGTATAAAGAATTTACACAGCTCAATAACAAAAAAACAAACAATTTGAGTGAAAACAGGGCAAAGGACCTGAATAGACATTTTTCCAAAGAAGACATACAGATGGCTAATAGGCACATGAAAAGACACTCAACATCAATAATCATCAGAGAAATGCTAAGCAAAGCTGCAATAAGGTATTATCTCACACCCGTTAGAATGGCTATTATCAAAAAGATAAGATACAGAAAGCATTGCTTATGGCATGGAGGAAGGGATGCCCTCATGCACTGTTGTTGGGAATGCAAATTGATGCAGCCACCAAAAACAAAACAAGACAAAACAAAACAAAACAAAACAAAAACCCACTATGGAGCTTCCTTAAAAAATTAAAAACAGAACTACTGTAAGATCTAGCAATTCCACTCCTGGGTATTGGCATTTATCTGAAGAAAATGAAAACACTAATTTAAAAAGATATGTGAGCCCGTATATTTATTGCAGCTTTATTTGCGATGGCAAAGATATGGAAACAGTCAAAATGTCCATCAATGGTTGACTGGATAAAGAAGTCAAGAAGTCATATGTATATGACTGATATGTCATATACATATAGACAATGGAATGCTATTCAGCCATAAGAAATAATAAAAGTTTTCCTTTTCTGACAAATGGTTGGACTTTGACTGCATTATGCTAATTGACATAAGTCATACAGAGAAAGACAAATATTGTATGATTTTATATATATATGTGGAATCTAAAAAGCACAAAACAGGAAAAAGAAGTGTAATTCATAGATGCAGAGAACAGATTGGTAGTTGCTAGAGGAGAGGGAGTTTAGGAGAATGGACAGAACAGGAAAGGGGAGTCAAGGTTACAAATATCCAGTCATAAAATAAGTTATGAGGATGTAATACACAGCATAGTGACAATAGGCAATATTTTTGTGCTGTATATTATGTAATTTTATGTAGCAACAGGAGGAAAACTAGGTATCATTTCAAAATGAACACAAATATCAAATCATTATATTGTACAACTAAACTAATAATATGTTGTATGTCAATCAATCAATAAATAAATTTCTACACAAATTGAAAAAAATTACAACTAATAAATTCAGTAAAGTTTCAGGATATAAAACCAACTTTTAAAAAACAATAGTGCAGGACACATGAGTGGCTCAGTGAGTTAAGTGTCTGCCTTCAGCTCTGGTTATGA
This sequence comes from Canis lupus dingo, assembly GCF_003254725.2. Lineage (NCBI taxonomy): Eukaryota > Metazoa > Chordata > Mammalia > Carnivora > Canidae > Canis > Canis lupus. The sequence goes on along the minus strand of NC_064261.1, from coordinate 21,932,912 downwards.
TCCCAGGGTCCTGGTATTAAGCCCCATGTCAGGATCCCTGCTCAGCAGGTAGCCTGCTTCTCCCTCTCCTTCTGCCTGTCCCCCTACTTGTTCTATCTGTCTTTCTCTCTGTCAAATAAATAAATAAAAATTTAAAAGCAATAATGAAAATTTAAAAATTGTGTTTTTATACACTAACAATGAAATATCTGGAAAAAAATAAAATAATCCCATTTACAATAACCAAAAGGTAAAATACCTAGGAATAAATCTAACCAAGAAGGTAACAGATGTGTACAATGAAAATTTTAAGAAAATCCACAAGGAAACCTCTAAGAAAATAACTCAAAAAATGTAGTAAAGATTGTTGATTGTTAGCCAAAAGAAAAATTTAGCCAAAGAAAAATTAATGAATAGAAGAAGGGGAATAATATGACATATAAAAATAAATAACAAAATGTCCACTTACCTTAATCGCCTTATCAGTAATAACTTTAAATGTATATGGATCAGACACATCAAAACAAAGATATTGGCAAAAACCTTGGCTTAATTATATGTCTATAGAGATGTATTTTAGACTAAAAGTCTCAAATAGATTGAAAGTAAAAGAATGGAAAAAGGATATGCCATTCAACTAAAAGAGAGATGGAGTGGCTAATAATAATACCAGGCAAAATATACTTTACACATAAATGTTACTAGGGACAGAAGAAGACATTTTATAATGAAAAAATGTGAATTCATCAAGAATACATAACAATTGTAAAGATAGGTACAATTGTAAAAATTGTAAAGAAAACAATACCTAAAATCCATAATAAATAAATTGATAAATAAAAAGATGATGATAATGATAGATAGACAGATGATAGATGATGGATAGATGATGATGATAGATGATAGATGATGATGATAAATGATAGATAGATAGATGATAGATAGATAGATAGATAGATGATAGATAGATAGATAGATAGATAGATAGATAGATAGATAGATAGAAATAGATACATAGACAGAATTTAATGGAGAAATACACCATTCAGAAATCATAGTTGGAGATAATACCTCACTTTCAACACAGAACTATACAGAAGATCATCAAGAAAATAAGACTTGAACAGCACATTACACCAACTAGACCTAACACAAATCTGTAAAACACTCCACATGACAAGAGCAGAATACACATTCTTCTCAAGGGCATCTGGAGAGACCAAATGTTAGTATATAAAACAAGTTCCATTAAATTTGAAAGAATTGAAATCACACAAAATATAATCTCTGACCACAGTAGATTGAAATTAAAAATCAATAAAAGGACATTTGTGAAAAACACAAATTTGTGGAAATTGGGCAATACACTCAAATAGGTAATGGACAAAGAAGAAAGTACTAGAAACATTAGGAAACAATTTGAAATGAATTAAAACAAAAATACAACATACCAATTACTATGAGATGTAGGTGGACCAGTGTTAAGGTTTTAGCCATAATTCCTATAATAAAAAGAAAGACCTCCAATTAATGACCTAATCATCTACCTTACTAAACTAGAAAAAGAAATACAAACTGAAACCAAAACGAGTAGAAAAGGGGAAAATAAGATTAATATCTAATAAAGATTAGAATGGAAATAATAGAATAGAATAGAGAAAATTGATTAAGTCAAAAGCTGTTTCTTTGGAAATATCAACCAACTTGATAAACCTTTAGCTAGACAAAGCAAGAAAAAAATACAAATTCCTAATATCAAGAAAGAAAGAAGAAATATTACTCTCGACCTGTTAGAGGTAAATTATAAGGGAATACTGTGAAGTACTGCATGCTAAAAGCTTAAACAATCTAGATGGGATGGACACATTCTAAGAAAGAAACAAACTTTCAAAACTAACTCAAAAAGAAATATAAATTCTGGACAGAACTCCAAGTTAAAAAAAAAATAGAAATAAAACTTTAATACTTTTTCACAAAGGAAAGTCCTAGCCCTGATGGCCTCACTAGTGAATTCTCCCAAACACTAAAAGAAGAGTTTATACCAACCTTTCACAAGTTCTTAAAAAAAAAAAAAAGAATAGGAAGGAATATTTCCCAATTCATTGTATGAAGCCAGTATATATTTAAATTAAACACAAAGAAATCATGAAACACATGTATACAAAAAATAGATGCAAAAAAAAAGTCCTTAACATAATTCTTAGAAACTGAATCCAGGAATATCTAAAAAAGATTATAAACCTAAACAAGTGAGATATTTGTCAGGGATGCAAGTTTGGTTTAACATTTAAAAAACAATCAGTGATAATTAGAAATAATAATAAAAGTTTATTTTAGCAGTCTGACATGAGCAAAATAGAGGACTCACCAAGTTGTTCATCCCCCACTGGAACATTCTTTAAAGAAAAAAATCACCAGAAGCTGTCCAAACTAACTTTTTAGATCTTGCAAACAAATAGAGATTTAAAGCACCCAAGGAAAGGTTTGATCAAGAAAAAGCCATTATCAAAATGGCAGAAAAGTTTTGTAGGGTTTTGCTCACCCTCACAACCCACACAGCATGCGCTCAGTCTTGGTCTTAAGTGTCAGCAACCTGGCTAACAGTAACCCCCTTGACTAGAGGGAGAAAGCAGAGCAGACTTTATTTGCAAATGACTGTGCACCTCTGTTTAAACATGACTGAGGGGCAGCCCCGGTGGCTCAGTGGTTTAGCACCACCTTTGGTCCTAGTCCAGGGCCTGATCCTGGAGACCGGGGATCGAGTCCCAGGTCAGGCTCCCTGCATGGAGCCTGCTTCTCCCTCTGCCTGTGTCTCTGCCTCTCTCTCTGTCTCTGTGTCTCTCATTAATAAATAAATAAATAAATTTTTAAAAAGCATGACTGAGAAGTATTTGAAGGACTGACTTATCTCTCACTTAACCAGTAATGCAGATAAGAAAAGCAGCTATTACTATTTATTAAGCAATGGATAACTACAAATCCATAGATGCAGAGGCAAAAGATTCCAGGTGGAGATATACAATAGACCATCTAAGGCCCAGAGGGAAAGCTAGGATGAAGCCCATTGGTAAGTTGGAACACTCAAAAGCAGCTAAATGTATGGAATACTTTAGAAAGCCATCAATGTTGCCCTCACACTGGAGTAAAATGCATGTTCAGAAACACCCTGAGAAGACCTGGTGCTATTACCTCAGGTGATGTCTAGGCCCAGAGCAAGTCTCGCTAATTAATGAAGATTTGACCCAGTACAAAGCCAATATGATTTGTCTCAGTTATCAGCTCCTGATATTGGAAGAGATTTCTGTGAAAACATTAGCCAAGAGACACCTGGGTGGCTCAGTTGGTCAGGTATCAGACTCTTGATTTCAGCTCAGGTCATGATCTCAGGGTTGTGAGATTGAGCCCTGCATCAGGCATCCATGCTGGGTGCAAAGCCTGCTTAAGATTCTCTCTCTACACTGCCCCCCTCCTACTCACCCTCTATTAAAAAAAAAAAAAAAAAAAAAAAGCCTTTCTGATTACAAATTGTAGAATGGAAATGCTTTTTTTTTTTTTTTTAAAGATGTTAGCTGAACATGTATCTAAAGGAACATAGATTTCAATGATCACACATGACAAGGAATAGCTTTTGTAAAAACAGTTTGGAAAGTTCCAACATAAATGAACTAGTATAACTGTCAACAATTTTTTTTTAATTCAGTAAATCCTGGTGTTATGAACTGAATGCTTGTATCCTCCACAACCAAATTTATGTTGAAGGTGATATTTGGAGATGGCATATTTGAGATGTAATTAGTGATTATATCATTATAGTGGGGACACTCATGATGAGATTAATGGCCTTAATCAGAAAGGAAGAGAGAGAGCTCTCTACCTCACATACCAAGTAAAGGCCATCTCACAATGAGAAGATAGCCGTCTGCAACCTTTGCAAAGAGAGCTCTGACCAGACCCTGACCCTGCTGGCATCTTAATCTTAGGCTTTCAAAAATGCGAGAAATAAATTCCTATGATTTAAGCTCCCAACTCTACAGTACTATTGTGACAGCCTGAGCTGACTAAGACATATGTGAAGGAGAGGATCAGATTTCCAGAATTGACACATTATAATATCCAAATGCCCAATTTTCAATAAAAATCCAAGGCATACAAATAAACAGTGACAAAACAGGAAAACATGGCTCACTCAACAAAATAAATTAACAGAAACTGTCCCATATGAAGTTTAAATATTGGACTTACTAGACAAAGACTTTAAAGGGAAACACAAGTATTCCCTCTGTTCCTCCAATATTTTTCTAAACTGCATGAGCTGGTGGATGCAAAAACTCTCAGTAAAAAACTAGCAAATTGAATCCAACAGTACATTAAAAAAAGCATTTGCCACAATCAAGCAGGATTTACTCCTGGGCTACAAGGGTGGTTCAATATTTGCAAATCAATTAACATGATATATCACAGTAAAAAGATAGAATAAGAACCATATGATCCTTCTGACAGATACAGAAAAAGCATGTTTTTTGTTGTTGCTGTTTTTAAATATCTTTTCTTTTAATTTATTCATGAGAGACACAGAGAGAGAGAGAGAGAGAGAGAGAGGCAGAGACACAGGCAGAGGGAGAAGCAGGCTCCATGCCGGGAGCCTGATGTGGGACTTGATCCGGGCCTCCAGGATCACACTCTGGGCTGAAGATGGCTCTAAACCACTGAGCCACCTGGGATGCCCCAGAAAAAGCATTTGACAAAGAACAACATCCATGCATGATAAGAACCCTCAAAAAAGTAGAGATAAAGGGAACATACCTCAAAATCATAAAGGCTATATATGAAATACCTATGGCTAATATCCTCATTGGAGAAAAATGGAGAGCTTTTCCCCTGAGATCAGGAACATAACACAGATGTCCACTCTCACCACTGTAGTTTAATTTAGTACTGGAAGTCCTAGCCTCAGCAATTAGATAACAAAAAGAAATAAAAGGCATCTAATTTGGCAAGGATGAAGTTAAACTTTCACTATCTGCAGATGACAATACTCAATATAGACAACACTAAAGACTCCATCAAAAAATTGCTAGAACTAATACACAAATTCAGTAAAGCCAGAGGAGAAAAAAATCAACATACAGAAATCTGCTGCATTTCTACACACCAATGAGGCAGCCAAAAGAGAAATCAAGGAATCAATCCTACTTACAATTGGACCAAAACCCTAAGTTACTCAAGAACAAACCTAATCAAGAGGTAAAAGAGCTGTGTATAAAGTATCTATACTCTGAAAACAATAGAACACTTGTGAACTAAATTGAAGAGGACACAAAGAAATGGAAAAACATTCCATAGTCATGGATTAGAAGAACAAATAGTATTACAATGTCTATAATACTCAAAGCAATCTACACATTCAATGCAATCCCTATCAAATACCATCAGCATTTTTCACAGAGCTGGAACAAACAATCCTCCAATTTGTATGGAAACTCAAAAGACCCCAAATAGCCAAAGCAATCCTGAAAAAGAAAAGCAAAGATGAAAGCATCACAATTCTGAATTTAAGCTGTATTGCAAAGCTTCAGTGATCACAAAAATAGACATATTCATCAATGGAACAGAATAGAGAACCCAGAAATTAATTCACAACTATATGGACAATTAATCTTTGACGAAGCAGGAAATAATATCCAAGGGAAAAAAGACAGTATCTTCAACAAATGTTGTTGGGAAACTGGACAGCAATATGCAGAAGAATGAAATTGGACCACTTTCTTACACTGCACACAAAAATAAATTGAAAATGGATGGAAGACCTAAATGTGAGACAGGAAACCATCAAAATCCAGAGGACAACACATGCAGTAACCTCTTTGACCCTGGCCACAGAAAATTCATACTAGATATGTCTCCTGAGGCAAGGGAAACAAAAGCAAATATGAACTATTGGGTGGGACTTCATGAAAATACAATTTTTCTGTACACTAAAGCAAACAATCAGCAAAACTAAAAGGCAAGATACAGAATGGGGGGAGATATTTGCAAATGACATATCTGATAAAGGGTTAGTACCCAAAATATATAAAGAAATTATACAACTCAAAAACCTAAAAAACAAATAGTCCAGTTAAAAATAGGTAGAAGACATGAATAGACATTTTCCAAAGAAGACATACAGATGGCCAATGCCATGAAAGATGCTCAACACAACCCATCATAAAGAAATACAAATCAAAACTATAATGACATATCACTTCACACAAGTCAGAATGATTAAAATTAGCAACACAGGAAACAACAGGGATTGATGAAGATACAGAGAAAGGGGAACACTCTTGCGCTGTTGGTGAGAATGCAAACTGGTACAGCCACTATGGAAAACTGTGTGGAGGTTCCTCAAGAGTTAAAAATATAAACACCCTCCAATCCCGTAACCATGAGTGTGTTCTCTAGAGTTGAGTTTGTTTCTAGGTTTGCCTCTTTTTTCTCCACCTATGTTCATTTGTTTTATTTCTTAAATTCCACATATGAGTGAAATCATGTGGTATTTGTCTTTCTCTGACTTAGTTTACTTAGCATAATACTCTCTAGCTCCATCAACATCTTTGTAAATGGCAGTATTTCACTCTTTATTGTAGCTGAGAATATTCCAATATATATACCACTTCTTTATCCATTCATCATATGATGGACATTTGGGCTCTTTCTATAATTTGGCTATTGCTGGTAATGCTGCTATAAACATTCAGATGCACATAATCCTTTGAATCTTGCAACCTTTGATTAAATCTCCAGTAGTGCAATTACTGGATGTAGGGGAGGTTAAATAGGATTAAGGGTGCATTTGTTGTGATGAGCACTAGGCTTTTTTTGGAAGTGATGAATCATTAAATTCTATACCTGGAGCTAAAATAATATTGTAGGTTAAATAACTGGAATCTAAATAAAAACTAGAAAAAAAAACAAAAATACAATTCAATACAATACAATATAATACAATGCACGTGCTGGTAATCATACAGCTGAAGACTCAAGGGGATCCTTTACAGCTTTCTCGAACACTTTTTTTTTTTTAAAGATTTTATTTATTTATTCATGAGAGACACAGAGAGAGAGAGGCAGAGACACAGGCAGAGGGAGAAGCAGGCTCCATGCAGGAAGCCCGATGTGGGACTCAATCCTGGGACTCCAGGATCATGCCCTGAGCCAAAGGCAGAAGCCCAACCACTGAGCCACCCAGGCATCCCTCTTGAACACTCTTGAACACTCTCTCCTTTTTGATTACCCTATCCTGGTAATCTAGCAATTTCAGACTCCCTGGACTCCCAGAGCTATTTTATTAATTCAGAATAGCTACTGGGCTTCACCTGGGTTTTCACTTCTAATTGCTAATATTGGCAATAGTATGGGAAAGTATTGCTTTTTCTATCTACTATGCTTATTATCCCTACATTCCTGACTCTTGTTGGATTGACCATGTTTTATTTGTCTTAACTTTCCCCCTATAATGCCTTTGTTTTGAAGGTCTGGGATATGTGCTCATGCTTCATCTTGAGTTTCCTTGCATCCTGTCTGTGAGGTGCCTCAGTGTAGTGACCTATGTTCCGGAAGGTTAATATGTGCCAGCAATGAGCGTCTGTAAGGCAACAGCTTGGGATCCCTGGGTGGCGCAGCGGTTTGGCGCCTGCCTTTGGCCCAGGGCGCGATCCTGGAGACCCGGGATCGAATCCCACGTCGGGCTCCCGGTGCATGGAGCCTGCTTCTCCCTCTGCCTGTGTCTCTGCGCCTCTCTCTCTCTCTCTGTGACTATCATAAATAAATAAAAATTTAAAAAAAAAAAAAATGTAAGGCAACAGCTTGAATCTGGGCAGGCCATGCATTGTTCCAGCTCCTGAAATGGGAGCCTTTAAGGATTCTGACTTGGCATGAGTGAGAGGAAAGTTGGGGAAAGATCACTCTCCAAGAGCAGCCCACCTTCGTGTTTTCCCCAGACCCCCTAACCCTTATACACCCATACATATCCTTGTTGACTCACCATTATCTTCCCCAGAGTGGCCATTCCAAAACCATCCACACACTTCAAGATTTCTAATTCCTCCCTTCCAAGCCACCTCTGAAGAATTGAACTCCCTTTGTAGCTGTGAATTTAATCCAGTTGGAAAGAAATTTCCATCAAGCTCTGCCAAATGAGTACTTTTCCTACTCCCAATCCTCATGGTGATCTCATGCTAGGTGTGAGACCTCCAGCCACCTGTCCAGTGGGATAACTCAGAAGACTTACCACTGGGTAGAGGGTTCTGCAGATATGAGGCATGTGAAAATACCCTCTCCTCATCTTTAAGTAAAACAACAATAATCATTCTGAGCAAAGTTTATAACAGTTTCAATAATTTTTTCTCAGCAATCCCCAATACTTCTTTCTGCTCAAAGATTCTATTTGATACTAATCCCCAAAACTGATATCTCTGCTCAGATACTTTCCTATTGGTGGCATTAACTGGAATTGGAAGACACTAATTTACCATCATCCATACAAAAAGCACTTGAAATCAGATAAAACCATTTTGAATATGTGAGTTGTGCTTATTGTGAAAGGATTTAAAAATATATGGAAGTATAAAGAAGAAAGAAAAATATCCCAAATTCTACCCCCACTTCCAGAATAACCGCTATTAACATTCTGGTGCGTTTCCATATATTTGTGTGCCTAGCTGTGCATGTGTGCAGTTCTACATGAATTAAATACTATTGTACAAGCTGTGCTTGCCTATTAAGTCAGCACTGTTCTCTGGACAGCACTGCACACCAGTACATGGAGATGCATGAATCACTTGGTAATAGAAAGCTTTTAAATCAACCACTGTGTCCTGCTATCTTCTATGCCTGTGGGTGTTTTATTTAATTCTTAGTTTGTTATGTTCCCTGTAGAAGTTATGGAAATACATTTTCAGCCCTAGTCCCAGGTTTGTTTTAAACGAGAAGATCCTGTGAACTGTGAGTTACCAATTAGGGGTATTTTGGGAAGCAGTAAGTGAAGATCTTACATCAGACACCACCTGCAACTGAAAGTAAAATCCATCTCTTTTTTTTCCATTTTGGCTTCTCAAGCTCAAAATGAGTGTGTGCAAGCAATACAGGAGAAAGAAGCGAGAAGATAAAGTAAGAGAGAGAGGGTATGAGTGTGAGCCCCCAAAAGACATTCTCCTAATTTACCAATTGTTCCATTTTTTGTCAAAAGGAGAGCTCTTGTTAGAAAATGGGACTAAAAGGAGGCAAGAGAGACACTAGCCTTAGGCAAAAATTTAAGGAAGTGCCAAAAATGTATGAATAATATTTCAACACAGAATTCAAAGTTAATGCAAAATATCTATGAAGAAAAGATCAATTTTTAAATTTTTTAAATTTTTATTTAATTTTAAAAATCTTTTTAAAAAATATAGGATCACTAATATACCCATGTCAAGCCACACTAAAGCCTGGGACAAAATGAAAAAATATTCCAAAAATTCCTGTAATTTTTATACTAATTCTGATTTTTTAAATTTAAATGAAATATAATTTATCTTGTTAGTTTTTCAGTGCCCTCTTAAATTTTGCATCCAAGTAAGAACCTCACTATCCTTGTCTAACGCACCCATTGTCTGTGATGTGGGTTAAAAGCATCAGCCTTCTCAGACACTGAGGATCTGTTTCCTCATCCTGGCTCAGAGCCCGACCTCCTGAGTGATCTGGAAAAGGTCTATGAGCAAAGGAGATGGGATGAACCAGGTGACAGCTACATATCCTTCCAACTCAAACACTGATGCTCTATACTAAAGAGAATGTTCTCCAAAACCACATCTGGAATCACCCAGACAAGGAGGAAAAGATGGTGGGTTTTTTTTGCATCATTAAGATAGATAGATAGATAGATAGATAGATAGATAGATAGATAGATAGCATGGTATTAACCTCTTATACAATAACTCTTCTCAGAAGAAATATATTTATTTTAAATGTTGGAAGTTAAAACTTTCTCTCCAATATAATTTGTTCTTGCTTTTGCTTAATGTTGAACACAATCCCAAAAATCTGGACATCTGGTGGTAGTAACAGCATATCATTTCATTGATAATTATTGATAATTATTCAATGTTCCCTTCACTGCATAAACAGATACTTTGACAACTCTTTGTAGTGTCTCAAGTATAGTAATAATGATGCCACAGCCACTCATTCTTTTAACAGCCTCTGGGAGGGTCCTGCCAACACCAGTACTGATCAGTTCAAGGTTCGTGGAGCATTATCATTATTCAGAGGTTCTCAGTGGCAAATTGTAGCACTCTTGTTTCCTGATGAACAGGTCTGTTGCAAATGCATTATTACTCATGAGACTAAAGTAATAAATAATTATAGAGTATAAGATTAAAGTTTGTCAAGAATTTGATTTTATTGCTTAAGATAAATTCAATGTTATTCCTGTAAAATAGATCTTACAAAACTAGTTCCCTTTTTTGTTAGCTGTGTTTTTCTGAGTAATGGCAAAGAAGAAGAGGCAATGTTGACACATAATCTTGAGATCCTATGAAGAGTGTGACTGATTCAGATTGCTATGAAACTTCCTTCCCTAAAAAGTGTTTCCCCATCTCTGGGAGTGCTGTGCATTTGAGCAACATATGTCATGTGATCCTGGCAGAAACAAAAAGCTTGAAATTGTCAAATTAAGGTATCATATGCATGCAGCTTGACCCAAATAGTCTGACCTGGCAATGAGTGGCAGAGTTTCTTTTCATCAAACCAGTGAAAAAAGAAGGCTATTGCCTGCTTGAGGATATGCCAAGGAGCAATCTTCTCTCCAGGGTTCATTATAAGCAGACACCTCTGAGGCAAAGATGCCAATCTTTTTTTTTTTTTTTGATACTGATCTTTAATATGACTAACAATCTACTCCCTTTAGGTCAGGGTCTGAGTATAATGTTTCATATCCCACAAATTTATATAATCTAATTCTGTGCCAAACACTGCAAGATGGTGGGAACAAAAATGGATGAGACTAGCCCTTGGGCTTCCCTTCTAGTGGGGATGCTTGCAGTAATCAGAGAGGATTGTGGGATTATGTAAGGAAAAGATAGTTTCATGGGCATCAGGTATGATTTCCATTAGGGAGGGTGCATGGAAGTGAAAGGTGAGAGGAAAGGCATCTAGGCAGAGCAAAGGCATCTAAACAGGATGGCCTCTTATTTTCCTCTGTATTTTCATGACGTGGAGAGCTATCTTGTACCTGGTAGATGTTCAATGAGTTTTACTGAATATATGAAACAAAACAGAAACATCACTGGTGGAACCCGAACTATCATCTTTGAAAGTTTTTTTTTTCTTTTTGAAAGGGAAATCAGAATCATTTTCCATATAGATTTAAAATGCTGCTAGGAACTGAAAAATGTGCTTTTACCTACTGAATCAGGCACCTTACTGGCAAGGATCTTTTCTCCTTGGGACTCACCTTCATTACTATTTTTTCCCACCATCTATCTGTCCACTGACCCTTCCTTATTTTGTTCGTTTCATTCTACAAAAGGAACAGCAGGGACAAAAACCCACTGGAATGAGACATCATGGGGACTGGGATCTATAATATCAAGGGCTTGGGTTAGTAAGGTAATCTCACTCGTGATTCACTGGATTATTTACTGAGCTACTACGAAAACTTGGATGTGAGCTGGATTATCAGATCAACTTTATAACTACTTGTCATAAGAAAAAAAAAATGAGGCAGGAAGGTTATGAACTAATCTCCAACTGTTGTGCCCAAGATTGTGAATCCAAGAAATCACCAAGGAGCTGACATCGATGCAAGTACATGAGGGTTTATTAACAAACTCGAGCTTGGGTCCAAGTATACCTGACACAGCGGAGCAGGGACCTGGACCCGGAGGTGGGTTACAGCTGGGTTTTTATGGGCTGGTCTAGGGGATTTTCAGAAGGGATGGAAGAATTTTTTCATTCCGATACGGGGGAAAGGGTGGGGGAGTTTCTTAAGATTTGTTTTCCTTCCAACACAGGACTTTCTGTCTCTGTCAAGGGTGTTTTGAGCTCTGTTTTCATTCTGATATGGGACTCTGTCAAGGGCACTCAGCATTTTTTCCTGTAAAGTTCAGCTCTTATTCACAGGGGCCTGAGATGGCTGTGCTTGTGCTAATGCTAAACTCTAGGTGGAATGGCCTTAATTTTCTCTGCCTCCACACAACCATGTCTTCCCTTCTTATAGGTACATTCCACTTCTCCTCCAAGAGGAAGAGTCCTGTTGTCCCCATTTTGCCCCAACATTTTATTATTGCCCAATATTAGAACCATGGGCAAAGAACTCCTCTGATCAATTGCTCTAAAGTTTATAAATGTTTACACTCTACTTCTGTATTTGTCTCATCCCAGAGCAGTGACCCCAGTTGGGGGAACAACAGTACTCTACAGACCATGTCAGAGAGCATTGCTCTCTACGGTGTCTGAATACTAGAATTAGGGGAACTAACTCTGAGTGCCTCACCTGAGGAGGGGAGCCACTACAGCATAACTGTCGAGTGAGTGAATACACCAAAGATAGTAGATATTGAGCATGACTGAAACTTGAACTCAAATATACAAACTCATTCCAAACTCCTTTCTGTCTGCCTCTCTGTTGAGAAAGATGTCTTATAGGTAAAGCATTTAAATACATTTTAATTTTAATTTTAATTATTTAAATAGCATTTAATAATAATAAATTTAAATAATAAATAATAAATAAATAATAAATTTAAATAATAAATTTAATAATAAATTTAAATAGCATTTAAATTGTTACATATACTGTTACAGCATTTTACATGCTTCTAAAAACACCCTGCTGTTTTAGAGTCAGAGTTTATATAGTTACAATTATGTGTCTTTCTTCTCTAGAATACCTTCCAATCACCTGGTATTTACTTATGAAGGGAAGAAGCCAATTAGTGTTTTTCAAGCATTCAAGTGGAAATGAACAATAGGTCATTTGCGAATATCTTCTCCCATTCTGTAGGTTGTCTTTTAGTTTTGTTGACTGGATCCTTTGCTGTGCAGAAGCTTTTTATCATGATGAAGTCCCAACAGTACATATTCGCTTTTGTTTCCCTTGCCTTCATAGATGTATCTTGCAAGAAGTTGCTGTGGCCAAGTTCAAAAAGGGTGTTGCCTGTGTTTTCCTCTGGGATTCTGATGTCTTGTCTCACATTTAGATCTTTCATCCATTTTGAGTTTATCTTTGTGTATGGTGCAAGAGAATGATCCAGTTTCATTCTTCAACACGTGGCTGTCCAATTTTCCCAGCACCATTTATTGAAGAGACTGTCCTTTTCCCAGTGGATAGTCTTTCCTGCTTTGTCAAATATTAGTTGACCATAGAGTTGAGGGCCCATTTCTGGGTTCTCTATTCTGTTCCATTGATCTATGTGTCTGTTTTTGTGCCAGTACCACGCTGTCTTGATGACCACAGCTTTGTAGTACAACTTGAAATCCAGCATTGTGATGCCCCTAGCTCTGGTTTTCTTTTTCAATATTCCCCTGGCTATTCGGGGTCTTTTCTGATTCCACACAAATCTTAAGATGATTTGTTCCAACTCTCTGAAGACCATGGTATTTTTATAGGGATTGCATTGAATGTGTAAATTGCCCTGGATAGCATTGACATTTTCACGATATTAATTCTACCAATCCATGGGCATGGAATATTTTTCCATCTCTTGGTGTCTTCCTCAATTTCTTTCAGAAGTGTTCTGTAGTTTTTAGGGTCTTGTACAGCCACTTTGGAAAACTATTCCTCAAAGAGTTAAAAATAGAGCTACCCTATGACCCAGCAATTGCACTGATGGCAATTTACCCCAAAAATACAGATGCAGTGAAACGGCAGGACACCTGCACCGCAATGTTTATAGCAGCAATGTCCACAATAGCCAAACTGTGGAAGGAGCCTCGGTGTCCATCGAAAGATGAATGGATAAAGAAGATGTGGTCTATATTTACAGAGGAATATTACTCAGCCATGAGAAATGACAAATACCCACCATTTGCTTCAATGTGGATGGAACTGGAGGGTATTATGCTGAGTGAAATAAGCCGGTCGGGGGATCCCTGGGTGGCACAGCGGCTTGGCGCCTGCCTTTGGCCCAGGGCGCGATCCTAGAGACCCGGGATCGAATCCCACATCGGGCTCCCGGTGCATGGAGCCTGCTTCTCCCTCTGCCTATGTCTCTGCCTCTCTCTCTTTCTCTCTCTGTGACTATCATAAATAAAATAAAATAAAAACTTAAAAAAAATAAGTCAATCGGAGAAGGACAAACATTATATGGTCTCATTCATTTGGAAAATATAAAAAATAGTGAAAGGGAATAAAGGGGAAAAGAGAGAAAATGAGTGGAAATATCAGAGAGGGAGACAGAACATGAGAGACTCCTAACTCTGAGAAACGAACAAGGGTAGTGGAAAGGAAGGTGGACAGGGGATTGGGGTGACTGGGTGACGGGCACTGAAGGCAGCACTTGGTGGGATGAGCACTGGGTGTTATACTATATGTTGGCTAATCGAACTCCAATAAAAAAATATACAAAAAATAAAAATTAATTTTTTTAAAAGCAGGTCTAGGGCTTGGACAGCAAAGAGGGTGATGAGGGCTTGACCAGCTGTCAAGGATAGAGGTATTCTCACTAAATTGATGGGATTTGGGTGCATCAAGGGCGCAAGCCAAGGCCTAGCCAAGCAGAGCAGTCAGAGGAGACTGACAAAAGTTTGATCAAGGACAGTCTTTATCAGTGATCCATAGGCCATAGTTTTATAAACTTTTCTCTAAGTGATGCTTACATTTACGATGTTTAAGAAAAAAGTTCTGAATTTCTTCCAAATATGGAAGAGCTTGCTTGTAATTCTTTTATAGTCACCATTTGTCTCTTCCTATCCCCTCCTGATCAGACTCTCTCTGATATATACACTCCATAGTTGGGCTTTGTATTTACATAGCATTTGCTCCTATTAGCAAATCTATATAGGAGTCATGGATCCTCCATCTTGTTTTATATTCTGCTTTGTACCTCTGTGACAGTTCGTTGAGACTCTCAGCCTCAGTTCCTGGATTCCTAGAGCCCAGCATGGCCATGTCTACCTCATTCTCTCCTCAAGTTACTCTTGCATTGTTTTGTTGCCAGAGGAAAGTACTAGAACAGATGTCTAGGTTGACCCCATTTGTCTATCTGCATCCCACCAAATTTAGATGACCTAGAACTAGTCACATTATCTAAGATCTACTTTGCTCAACTGTACAATGAGGATAATACCACGTATCTTCTAAGAAGTTTTAAGAATTGAAAAAATTAATAGATTTCAAAATGCTTTGAAAGCTGTAAAATTCTCTGCCTCCACCACCATGTTTTGTTGCTCTCTTCCTCCTAGATTCCTTTGTATCCTTCATCAATAATTCTACTTAGAATCTAATGAATACCATTTTAGTTATGCCTGCAGAGGAAGGAAGAGCTCACTTATTGACAGTCTATTGACTCATGATGGAAAAATAATTAAGTCATGTAAAAGTATGACTTATGATTGTTTAGCTCTATTATATATAGGAGACAGTTAAATTCTGCAGAAGGTAATCCAAAGAGCCTGAGCACTTGGCACCTGATAAGTTTACAGCTCCCCAAACACTCAGACACACACAGAGATACACACACACACACACACACACACACACACACACACATACACACCTTGTGACTCAGCCAATTTATATGCACTCTTTAAATTAAAACTCTTACCTTAAGGTTACCTCTTCTCTGTAGTCTTTCTGGGAGGGGGTCTACGTACTGTCTTTATTATGTCCCCTTGCTGTATCTGCAGCAACAAACTTCTCTCTGTGTTGGGCTTATTTCTTTGCATGCATATTTCTCCAGGAAATATGTCTTCTGAGCTGGCAATGAGTCTACATCAGGCTCTAATATAGATACAGGTGGCCCAGGACTACAATATGAGTCACAACCAAAGAGGACTGGTAGGAAACAGCACAGGTTTTCAAATTAAAGGGCAGGAGCATGCTTGATTGACAGTGGGGGTAGAGTAAATGACTGGTGATTTTTCAAATGCCAGAAGATCCCAGATGTAAAATAACTGCTGCTAGTATGGCCTACAGAAGACCTACTGGACCTCAGAATACAAGCACTGAATCCCCTAGTGGTTGCACTCTTAGAGGATTCCTATCTGTACAACCTCCACATCCCATAGTCTTCTTAGTTTTTTAATACTCTTTTTCCTGCAGATTAGAGTCAGCTTTGATTCACTTCCTTTACTTGTTCTAAGAAGTTCAGGTACTTCTGAAGAAATGCTGAGACAAAAATGAATGTGTGTGTTTGTATTTTTCAAGACTTTGCATTTTTGTGATGACTAATAAAGTTGCACATCTTTTCATATACGTATTGCCCATTTGTGTATTTTCCTTGGAGAAATCTCTATTCAGATCCTTTGTACATTATAGATTAAATAATTTGTCA
The DNA here is from genome assembly GCF_003254725.2 of Canis lupus dingo. Taxonomy (NCBI): domain Eukaryota; kingdom Metazoa; phylum Chordata; class Mammalia; order Carnivora; family Canidae; genus Canis; species Canis lupus. The sequence continues at coordinate 21,916,419 of NC_064261.1, read as the reverse complement.
TGAACAGGAGGAGGGGCAAAAGGGCGGAAGAGCAGGGTCCCCAAGTCACCTGTCCCCACCAAATTACCTAGATAACCTTCAAATCATCCTGAAAACCTACGAATTCGGCCTGAGATTTAAGGAGAGACCAGCTGGAATGCTACAGTGAGAAGAGTTCGCGCTTCTATCAGGTAGGAAGACGGGGAAAAAGAAATAAAGAAGCAAAAGGCCTCCAAGGGGGAGGGGCCCGCGAGGAGCCGGGCTGAGGCCGGGGCGAGTGTCCCCGGGACAGGAGAGCCCCGTCCCGGAGAAGCAGGAGCTGCACCAACCTTCCCGGGGGAAAGGGGCTCCAGGGAGGTGGAGCAGGACCCAGGAGGGCGGGGATGCCCTCGGGCTCCCGGGGACACTAAGAGGCACCTGCGCCCCGGGAGAGTGCGCCGAGCTCCCTAAGGGCTACAGCGCGCACCGGGGACCCGGAGCAGCTCGGGGGGCTCAGGGGCGGCTCCGCGGAGGGGGCTGCGGGGCGGGAGCAGCTCGGGGGCTCGGGCGGAGGAAGAGGCTCCGCAGAGCGGGCTGCGGGGCGGGAGCAGCTCGGGGGGCTCGGGGGGGGCTCCGCGGAGGGGGCTGCGGGGTGGGAGCGAATCCAACAGCACAGTCCCAGGAGCACAGGGCGCCGGGACACAGCCCAGGATCCGGCCTCCCTCGGGACAGGCAGAGGCCGGGAGGGCCCAGGACAGCAAGGACGCTCCTGCCCCGAGCTGAGCAGATCAGAGGGCCAGAATATGTATTTGAACAAATCACAGCTGAAAAATTTCCTAATCTGGGAAGGGAAACAAGCATTCAGATCCAGGAAATCGAGAGATCCCCCCCTAAAATCAATAAAAACCGTTCAACACCTCGACATTTAATAGTGAAGTTTGCAAATTCCAAAGATAAAGAGAAGATCCTTAAAGCAGCAAGAGACAAGAAATCCCTGACTTTTATGGGGAGGACTATTAGGGTAACAGCAGACCTCTCCACAGAGACCTGGCAGGCCAGAAAAGGCTGGCAGGATATATTCAGGGTCCTAAATGAGAAGAACATGCAGCCAAGAATACTTTATCCAGCAAGGCTCTCATTCAAAATGGAAGGAGAGATAAAGAGCTTCCAAGACAGGCAGCAACTAAAAGAATATGTGACCTCCAAACCAGCTCTGCAAGAAATTTTAAGGGGGACTCTTAAAATTCTCCTTTAAGAAGAAGTTCAGTGGAACAATCCACAAAAACAAGGACTGAATAGATATCATGATGACACTAAACTCATAGCTCTCAATAGTAACTATGAACGTGAACGGGCTTAATGACCCCATCAAAAGGCGCAGGGTTTCAGACTGGATAAAAAAGCAGGACCCATCTATTTGCTGTCTACAAGAGACTCGTTTTAGACAGAAGGACACGTACAGCCTGAAAATAAAAGGTTGGAGAACCATTTACCATTCGAATGGTCCTCAAAGGAAAGCAGGGGTAGCCATCCTTATATCAGATAAACTAAAATTTACCCCGAAGACTGTAGTGAGAGATGAAGCGGGACACTATATCATACTTAAAGGATCTATTCAACAAGAGGACTTAACAATCCTCAATATATATGCCCGGAATGTGGGAGCTGCCAAATATATAAATCAATTATTAACCAAAGTGAAGAAATATTTAGATAATAATACACTTATACTTGGTGACTTCAATCGAGCGCTTTCTATACTCGATAGGTCTTCTAAGCACAACATCTCCAAAGAAACGAGAGCTTTAAATGATACACTGGACCAAATGGATTTCACAGATATCTACAGAACTTTACATCCAAACTCAACTGAATACACATTCTTCTCAAGCGCACATGGAACTTTCTCCAGAATAGACCACATATTGGGTCACAAATCGGGTCTGAACTGATACCAAAAGATTGGGATAGTCCCCTGCATATTCTCAGACCATAATGCCTTGAAATTAGAACTAAATCACAACAAGAAGTTTGGAAGGACCTCAAATACATGGAGGTGATGGACCATCCTGCTAAAAGATGAAAGGGTCAACCAGGAAATTAAGGAAGAATTAAAAATATTCATGGAAACTAATGAGAATGAACATACAACCGTTCAAAATCTTTGGGGTGCAGCAAAAGCAGTCCTAAGGGGGAAATACATCGCAATACAAGCATCCATTCAAAAACTGGAAAGAACTCAAATACAAAAGCTAACCTTACACATAAAGGAGCTAGAGAAAAAACAGCAAATAGATCCTACACCCAGGAGAAGAAGGGAGTTAATAAAGATTAGAGCAGAACTCAACGAAATCGAGACCAGAAGAACTGTGGAACAGATCAACAGAACCAGGAGTTGGTTCTTTGAAAGAATTAATAAGATAGATAAACCATTAGCCAGCCATATTAAAAGGAAGAGAGAGGAGACTCAAATTAATAAAATCATGAATGAGAAAGGAGAGATCACTACCAACACCAAGGAAATACAAACGATTTTAAAAACATATTATGAACAGCTATACGCCAATAAATTAGGCAATCTAGAAGAAATGGACACATTCCTGGAAAGCCACAAACTACCAAAACTGGAACAGGAAGAAATAGAAAACCTGAACAGGCCAATAACCAGGGAGGAAATGGAAGCAGTCATCAAAAACCTCCCAAGACACAAGAGTCCAGGGCCAGATGGCTTCCCAGGGGAATTCTATCAAACGTTTAAAGAAGAAATCATACCTATCCTACTAAAGCTGTTTGGAAAGATAGAAAGAGATGGAGTACTTCCAAATTCGTTCTATGAGGCCAGCATCACCTTAACTCCAAAACCAGACAAAGACCCCACCAAAAAGGAGAATTACATACCAATATCCCTGATGAACATGGATGCAAAAATTCTCAACAAGATACTAGCCAATAGGATCCAACAGCACATTAAGAAAATTATTCAGTAGGATTTATCCCCGGGACACAAGGCTGGTTCAACACCCGTAAAACAATCAATGTGATTCATCATATCAGCAAGAGAAAAACCAAGAACCATATGATCCTCTCATTGGATGCAGAGAAAGCATTTGACAAAATACAGCATCCATTCCTGATCAAAACTCTTCAGAGGGATCCCTGGGTGGCGCAGCGGTTTGGCGCCTGCCTTTGGCCTAGGGCACAATCCTAGAGACCCAGGATCGATTCCCACGTCGGGCTCCAGGTGCATGGAGCCTGCTTCTCTCTGCCTGTGTCTCTGCCTCTCTTTCTCTCTCTGTGACTATCATAAATAATAAAAATTAAAAAAATATATTTAAAAAAAAACTCTTCAGAGTGTAGGGATAGAGGGAACATTTCTCAACATCTTAAAAGCCATCTATGAAAAGCCCACAGCAAATATCATTCTCTTTTTTTTTATTTATTTTTTATTGGTGTTCAATTTACTAACATACAGAATAACCCCCAGTGCCCGTCACCCATTCACTCCCACCCCCCGCCCTCCTCCCCTTCCACCACCCCTAGTTCGTTTCCCAGAGTTAGCCGTCTTTACGTTCTGTCTCCCTTTCTGAGCAAATATCATTCTCAATGGGGAAGCACTGGGAGCCTTTCCTCTAAGATCAGAAACAAGACAGGGATGTCCACTCTCACCACTGCTATTCAACATAGTACTGGAAGTCCTAGCCTCAGCAATCAGACAACAAAAAGACATTAAAGGCATTCAAATTGGCAAAGAAGAAGTCAAACTCTCCCTCTTCGCCGATGACATGATACTCTACATAGAAAACCCAAAAGTCTCCACCCCAAGATTGATAGAACTCATACAGCAATTCAGTAGCATGGCAGGATACAAAATCAATGCCCAGAAATCAGTGGCATTTCTATACACTAACAATGAGACTGAAGAAAGAGAAATTAAGGAGTCAATCCCATTTACAATTGCACCCAAAAGCATAAGATACCTAGGAATAAACCTAACCAAAGATGTAAAGGATCTATACCCTCAAAACTATAGAACACTTCTGAAAGAAATTGAGGAAGACAGAAAGACATGGAAAAATATTCCATGCTCATGGATTGGAAGAATTAATATTGTGAAAATGTCAATGTTACCCAGGGCAATATACACATTTAATGCAATCCCAATCAAAATACCATGGACTTTCTTCAGAGAGTTAGAACAAATTATTTTAAGATTTGTGTGGAATCAGAAAAGACCCCGAATAGCCAGGGGAATTTTAAAAAAGAAAACCATATCTGGGGGCATCACAATGCCAGATTTCAGGTTGTACTACAAAGCTGTGGTCATCAAGACAGTGTGGTACTGGCACAAAAACAGACACAGAGATCAATGGAACAGAATAGAGAATCCAGAAGTGGACCCTCAACTTTATGCCCAACTAATATTCGATAAAGGAGGAAAGACTATCCGTTGGAAGAAAGACAGTCTCTTCAATAAATGGTGCTGGGAAAATTGGACATCCACATGCAGAAGAATGAAACTAGACCACTCTCTTTCACCATACACAAAGATAAACTCAAAATGGATGAAAGATCTAAATGTGAGACAAGATTCCCTCAAAATCCTAGAGAAGAACACAGGCAAAACCCTTTTTGAACTCGGCCACAGTAACTTCTTGTAAGATACATCCACAAAGGCAAAAGAAACAAAAGCAAAAATGAACTATTGGGACTTCATCAAGATAAGAAGCTTCTGCACAGCAAAGGATACAGTCAACAAAACTAAAAGACAACCTACAGAATGGGAGATGATATTTACAAATGACGTATCAGAGAAAGGGCTAGTTTCCAAGATCTATAAAGAACTTCTTAAACTCAACACCAAAGAAACAATCCAATCATGAAATGGGCAAAAGACATGAACAGAAATCTCACAGAGGAAGACATAGACATGGCCAACAAGCCCATGAGAAAATGCTCTGCATCACTTGCCATCAGGGAAATACAAATCAAAACCACAATGAGATACCACCTCACACCAGTCAGAATGGGGGAAAATCAACAAGGCAGGAAACCACAAATGTTGGAGAGGATGCGGAGAAAAGGGAACCCTCTTGCACTGTTGGTGGGAATGTGAACTGGTGCAGCCACTCTGGAAAACTGTGTGGAGGTTCCTCAAAGAGTTAAAAATAGACCTGCCCTACGACCCAGCAATTGCAGTGTTGGGGATTTACCCCAAAGATACAAATGCAATGAAACGCCGGGACACCTGCACCCCGATGTTTCTAGCAGCAATGGCCACGATACCCAAACTGTGGAAGGAGCCTCGGTGTCCAACGAAAGATGAATGGATAAAGATGTAGTTTATATATACAATGGAATATTACTCAGCCATTTGAAATGACAAATACCCACCATTTGCTTCAACGTGGATGGAACTGGAGGGTATTATGCTGAGTGAAGTAAGTCAATCGGAGAAGGACAAACATTATATGTTCTCATTCATTTGGGGAATATAAATAATAGTGAAAGGGAATAGAAGGGAAGGGAGAAGAATTGTGTAGGAAATATCAGAAAGGGAGACAGAACGTAAAGACTCCTAACTCTGGGAAACGAACTAGGGTGGTAGAAGGGGATGAGGGCGGGGGGTGGGAGTGAATGGGTGACGGGCACTGGGGGTTATTCTGTATGTTAGTAAATTGAACACCAATAAAAAATAAATTAAAAAAAAAGAAAAAAAATAGAAAAAAAAATAAAAAAAAGAAGTGTTCCATTTTGTAAAAAAAAAAAAAAAAAAGAAGAAGAAGCTGAAATGAAGAAATGAAGAAAATGTACAGAAAGCCTAGAACTAGAAGCACATAAATAACAGCCACACCAAATCAGAAGATGCTTTGAAAATGGACTACTGTGCAATAGCAATCAGCCCAAATTTCCTGGAAGTAACTTATGGAAAGATAAGTGCTAGAATGGAGTGTGCAGTAAAGTTCCCTAAAATGAGATAATTCACAAGAAGTACTTAGAACATGCTTGGCACATAGTAATGCTCAATAAATGTTATTGTTGTTTTAAATATTAAAGTCATTTTTACACCCAGGAAGAATCCTATATTTCCCTATATGACACTATTCTCCTTTAGGGAGCAGTGAATGATATCTTTTTTGTTGTTTATATCTACTGTTTTTTTTTTTTCTTTTTTTAGGTTGGTGTGATATCACTAGCACACGTTTTAGAGTCAGGCATATCTGAGTTCAATCCTTGCCCTCCCACATGCCCACCCTCCAACCCTGAGGCAATCACTTAACCCCGATGAGCCTGTTTACTCCTAGGTAAAAGGAGATAAGTGCAGGTAATCCTTTCTCCAGAGCTGAGGTTGCTGTTCTCAATCTGCTTCTCTGTGTATGTGTGCTTCATTTTTCTCACTTCCAACCCATCTCCCCAACTTATCACTTGTTTGTTAGTGCTCCTTAATATGTCCAGCTTGGCCATGTTCTTAGCTCACCAACATAAACATTCTGTGCTTCTTATTCAAGAGGAATATTTTCTTTTTCCTCTCTGCACAAATTAGAGTATTTTGCCCTTGGATTATGTACTCACTTCAGTACCAGCTTGACATAACTCGTGGAGCAGGGGAGGAAGATGATGGCATTTGGCAAGGAATATGACTATCTGAGACAACTGGGGCTGTGGCCAGCAAAATAGAAAAACCATATCTATCCATTCTACACTCATATCCTCACTTCAACTGCTTCTTTGTTCACTTATGCTCTTTCCTGATTTTCTACCTTGGAAATTCCCACTTTTTCTTCAAAGATCAATTCCTATGTACTTTCCTTTTTTAAATCTGCCCTAAATCCCCCTATCCAGCTGGCTGAATGATTGCACCATTGTCTGTCATTCTAGAATCCCTTTCACAAGGCATATCTACTTTTCTCCCCTGTGGAGCTCTTTGTTGCATAATAGCAGAAGCCATGCAAGTGCCTGACACATAAATGGCACTCTATATCACTTGCCTGCTAGGTAGGAAGTAGAGGGCCCATTCTTGCTTCATATCCTATTCTCTTGAGAGTAATGGAGATTTTGGGTAAGAAAATATAAGCTCCAAAAATGACTAAACTTAAAGAAACTCAAAGAGTGGACAAGCAGGAAAATAGCATGAGGGTGTTGAGAATACAGAAGATACAGAGGTAAGGAAGAAATGCAAAAAAGGAAGAAATGATTAATACTAAATTAATTCAATTATCCAACAAATATTTAATGAATGCTAACTATAACCTAGATAATTTGCTAGGTAGAGATATTTTTAACAATTGCTTTATTCTGGAGATATACAAAACACTGAAATAAACTATGCCCTCAAAATTTTATAGTCTAATATCAAAGAATGAGAATAGGTTAGTCAAATGACCTAGGAGGGGCTATACTAGGTTCCCAACTCTTGGAACAAAGATCTCTAACTTGTGTCACTAATTTGGCCTCACTACCTCTACCTTTTTATTTTTCTTTTGTGATACTTATTTCACTTTAAGTAACATTGGATTTCTTATTATCATTGAGCCTTGCTCATTTACTTGGGTGATTGGCATATAATTAGACAGTGGGATAGGCTTCTTTGCCTTCTTGTTTAATGCTATGAAGGACTGATTTGATCTTGCTGTTTGTCTTGTCCCCTGATGCTGGCAATTGATGATGCTGGCCAGTCTCATCAAGCAGAATAGTCAGATCCAGAAGGAAGAATGGACCTGAGAAACCAGGCTGACTGCCTGGTGCTTCCCATCCTAACCCAATAGGGGCCACAAGACCACCCAATGAGAAACATTAGAGCAAACACACCTCATTTGCTGATATTTCCCCAACAATTAAGTGGCATGGGATGACATAGTGATGAACTGGACACACAGATACTCAGTTAAATGTGGACTTTAAAAAGTGCTATAGTATGAAAATACATTGATGGGATTCACAGTAATAAAATATAGCTTTCCTAAGCTGTCACATTACATATGCCATTAAGCATCATGAACTCAGTAGGTCTGGGAAGACTCTACAAACCAGAAAGGTCCCTGGTTTTCATGGCCATGACTTCTGAGATGGCTTCTGATGTCAGTAATAGTAAATGGCACAGAACATGACTCTAGGGCAGAGCATGCACAAAAGTCTGAGAGAACACAAAGTAGGTACCATCCAGCCAAGTAGAGGAGGGGACTGAAGAATCACACCTCAGGGGATAACATCTGACTTAGTCCAAAAGAAAGATTGATTGGGAATAATCCAGATAAGTCAAAAGTGGGCAAGTTGTTCTAGGAAGGCAGCAGAGCCTGTGAAAGGCTTTATAATAGGTTACTGCATGGTGAATTCAGGAATCTGTGAGGAAACTTTGTATGGTTGTTGCTTGTGTGGGTATGGGGTAATGAAGAGTGAATCTAAGGGAAAAATCCTAATGATGGAGAAGTGAGCTGGGTCTCAGAGGGCCTCACCTGCCATATCTAGGAATTCAGATTTCTTCAGAGACACTGGAGAGTCAGTGGGAGTGTTAAATACAATAAGTAACAATAATCAGTTTGCTTTTGGCAAAGATGGTCATTTTAGATGTTTCAACTGTAAGCAGTTAAAGTCCTGATTCATTTGGTTTAAGTATAAAGAAAGTATCTTACATATAACAGAAAGTCTTGAAATAGTGGTTGGTTAACTCACCAACTCAAAAATATCATCAACAACCCAGATTCTTTTTGTCCTTTCACTCTACATGTTGAGTTGTTCTCATGTGAGAATTCCTCATGGTTGCAAGGTGGCTGAAACATTTTTAGCCTTTGCACACTGTCCCCTAACATGCAATGCTATCATTTCTCATGGTGGGGACAAAATCTTTCTCAGCACACACACACCTGTAGACTCCCCCTTGTGTCTCCCGGCCAGATTTGCATCCCACTCTTATGCCTAAATGACTCATTGGCAAGGAATATTGTATTGATATGGTTGAGTTGTACTAATCCAGACACACTCCTTGAGGCTAGATAGACCATGGATTCATGGAAAAAGATGAATACCTTAAAAAGTGGAGTTTGATTCAAAAAGGAAAATGAGTGGGGTGGCTGTTAAGAAGACCATAACCTTGGTCTACCACAATCATTTGAGCTGCATCTGCGCTGGAGGCAAGAACACTTACCCCTTTTCTGTTTAAAGGATCCAAACAATATGTGATGAAGCATGTAGTGTGATAACAGGGGTAAAGAAAAAATGGATAATTAGGGAGGTTTACAGGGAAATTGAGGAAATCAAGCAACGTTGTGAGAGGATTTGTGCAAAGACACGCCACCAAGTAGCAGGTGCCTCCATCAAAATTAGTTTGGCACCCATCACTTTTACATATTTTTAGTAAACTTGGAAAAAGAGAGATATGACCAGAAGCTGCTTAGTATGAAAGCTCCTCAGCAGGAAACCAGAAGTTGCTCAGAAGGCTTAGAAGGACCTCAGCCTGAAGGATGCTAACTTGCTGTTTGTTTTATCTAGCAATTTTATAAGACAATCTTGGGAGAATCACTACTACATGATTTGCAGATAGAGTATATTCAGCCTCAAAGTCTGACTGTATCTATAATTACTGTATGCCATGTGAATGCAGGCAAACACTGTTTACATAAACACAATAAAGACAGAGTTATCACTGTATGCAATTTACATTAATGAATATAATTTTACTAATACTGTCACACTCTAACATTTACAAGTGTAAATAGCTTAACCGAGATCAGGTGCATCTGCATCCCAGTTGCTTAATTAAAGCAATATTTGGATTATTCAACTCTCAAACCTAAATCAAACCTCATTTAAAAAAAACCTTTTTATACAATTTTATTCATTTTCAATACCAGTTTTCTCCATTTCTCATTTTCATAGTTAAATATGTAAATATGACTGACTTTCCTCTTTTTTCCTGATTACCAGAGGCAGGGAGCATTGATTTCCCTGTTGGAGATACAAGAACCCGACTGTAAAACTGGCTATCAAAACCTACTAAAAACATCAGAAATCTTCTATAACGCATAGGGAAACCCAGTGTCCATGTGATGTGTGAACTCTACAGTTCCTAAGGTACATTTCAGTTTGGGGAAGAAATAAACCCAACTGACTCCAAGTATCTGGTGTAACATGGTAGCCACAATTAGTCCATGCAAGTTAAAATAACAGAAATTAAGAGATTTCAACTATAATTTCTTTCACTTTTATCTTCTCTTCAGTGGATACAAACCCATGCTTCTTGCAGGAACATTTTACTTAAAAATGCCACTTTGCTTGAAATATAAGTGAGACTTTTTTGTATGTGACTCCCCTTGCCTGGAGTCAGACACATATTCTGCTGCCATCTGTGAAGCCATTCTCAAAACATAATCTGCAGCCAGCCTAACAGCTATAAATAGCTCCTCTCCACTCTGGGTAGCAACATTGTGTTGGGACAATATGTTTCTCCATAATTTAATCAATTTCTTCAGCCACACTCAAATTCAGTTGTTAAATAGTTTGCTTTCAAAGTAGGCAATGGTTTATTTGTGGTGTTACTACTTGCTATGAAAAAAATACACATTAGGAATAATGCTTATTTTTGTAACATACCATCAAGAATGGCAACATTTTAGTCTAAATGATAAAGGGAAAAGGAGATCAAATTCACTCCATCAGGTGCATTTTGGGGTAATACCATAGAAAGATGCTGAGGCAGGGTTGGAGTGGGGACACTTCCAAGATCCAGACAAATGTGCTGGATGGCCACGTGTCTCGGAGCCCAATGCCAATTGCACACTACAGAAAGCTGAGTGCAGAGAGGCATTCCTTTGAGCACAGAGTGCAGATTCTCTGTTTCTCCTACAACCTGCAGTGCAGAGCACTAAAGGGAAAATAATCTCCAAAGCATGGGGACTGGTAGCAAGGAAATGATGACTACTCACCTCCCCTGGGTCTCCTGCAAATACCAGGAATTGCTAATTTATCCTTAGTGATGGTTCTGCTCTGCCTCCTCTGGAAGCTCCACAGCCTCAGGCAGGGATAGTGCATCATCTCCCTCAGCACAAACAGTACAAAACAAAGCCAGATCCCCCGTGTGTAAGCCCCCACTCTCACCTGACATACATCTGTGTTTCTGTGGAGAAGGTGACCCTCCACTTCCAGGTCATTTTCAATCTGGGGTCCCTTTCTATTCATTCCATTTATTACTCTAATTTCTTCTGTATATTCACTGCTTTTCAATTGCCTCTAATCCCTATCTGTAAACATGCTCAACTCTCTCCAACTAAAAAAATGAGATTCCTCTCTATTTGGGATTCCTTCAATTATACTATTTCACTCCTCATTAAACCCACGTTTTATTTATTCATTCATTTCTTTATTCAATAAATAGTTATTGAGCATCTCTGTGTTAGACATTTCTCCTAGATTTGGAGGACAGGAGCAAACATGCTGCCCTGTGGAAATTGCATTACAGAGGGGAAAGCAGACACCAGCCCACCTGTTCCCACTTACCTCCATTAGGACACCAGCTTGTTAGATAAGACACCCCAAAGCACAAATGAAAAAGAAAAAAATAGACAAGTTGGCCTTCTTCAAAATTAAAAAAACTTCTGTTTTCTGTTCTTCAAACACACACACACACACACACACACACACACACACAAAGGGAAAATATATTTCAAACATCTGGAAAAGGATTTGCATTAAGAATATATATGGGCAGCCTCAGTAGCCCAGCAGTTTAGTGCCGCCTTCAGCCCGGGGCATGATCCTAGAGACCTGGGATTGAGTCCCATGTGGGGCTTCCTGCATGGAGCCTGCTTCTCCCTCTGCTTGTGTCTCTGCATCTCTCTCTCTCTCTCTCTCTGTGCCTCTCATGAATAAATAAAATAAAATAATCTTTTAAAAAAAGAATATATAAAGAACTCTTACAACTTACTAACAAAATGACAACTCAATTTAAAAATAGGCAAAGGAGGGGGCAGGGCAAGATGGCAGAGGAGTAAGGTCCCCAAGTCACTTGTCCCCACCAACTTACCTAGATAACTTTAAAATCATCCTGAAAACCTGTGAATTCAACCTCTGAAGTAAGGAAAGAACAGCTAGAACGATACAGAGAGAAGCGTTTGCACTTCCAACAAGGTAGGAAGGCAGAAAAAAAAAATAATCAAGTTGGGGAGGAGCCCCCATGAGGAGCCGGAGCCGGGCCAGGTGACAAAAGCCTCAAGAACAGGAAAGCCCAGTCCTGGAGAAGCAGGAACTTTAAAAATACGCACTGGATTCTTCCCAAAGGGAAAGGCGCTTAGCAGGGAAACCGGGCAGAACTACAGGAGGGGCAGTAGAGCCTACAGGTTTCCGGGGTCACTAACAAAGGAAGTGCACCCCAGGGGAGAGTGCACCACAGACCATGGGCCTATCTCGGTAAAGTGCTGGAGCTGGCACCTGGCTGGGCCTCTAGAGAAGCTCAGACAGGGTGGCTCCTGGAGAGGGGGCTGCGCCCTGCTGCCTTCGGAGCCACAGCCCCAGGAATGTGATTCCAGCAACACAGGCCCCAGGTCCCAGGGTGCCAAGCAGACACAACCCAAGATCCTTTACTCCCCCTGAGACAGGCGGAGGCGGGGAGGGCACAGGACAGCAGGACTCTCCTGCCACAGGGGACCCAAAGCTATGCAGATCAGCGCCCCCCACCCCTAGAGCATCCAGGCCAGTGCTGACTGGGAGACTTCGGTAGTTACTGCGAGAGCTGACCTCAGGGCTGGAGAGCTGGCCACCACTAGTGTTGTTCCTCCTGGTGTCACCCTGTGCCTGGGATGGAGCTGGGCGACAAGGGAACAGGGGCCTCACAGGATAAACAGCTCCAACTGAGCCGTGTAACAGGTGGAGAACAGGGCAGCTCTCACAGGTGCACACACTGAGAATTAGCACAGCAAGACCCTTCCCCATAAGACCACCCAGAAGGACAAGGGAAAAACAAGTTCTTGGCTGAGCAGTGCTAGAGCTCCAGGGGAAGTCAAGGGATTTACAGTATATAGAACCAGAGGATACCCCTCCTTGTTTGTTTTGTTTTGTTTTTTCTTTTTTTTTCCTTCCTTTTTCTAGTACAACTCGTTTTTAGCCACTTTGCACTGAGCAAAATGACTAGAAAGAACAAAAGAAAGAATCAGAAATAGTACTCTCTGCCACAGAGTTACAGATTTTGGATTACAATTCTATGTCAGAAAGCCAAATCAGAAGCACTATTATAAAGCTACTTGTGGCTCTGGAAAAAAGCAAAAAGGAATCAAGAGACTTCATGATGGCAGAATTTAGATCTAATCAGGCTGGACTTAAAGATCAATTAAATGAGATGTAATCCAAACTGGAGGTCCTAATGACAAGGATTAATGAGGTAGAAGAAAGAGTGAGTGACATAGAAAAGTTGATGGCAAGGAAGGAAGCTGAGGAAGAAAGACAAAAACAAATAAAAGACCGTGAGGAAAGGTTAAAGAAAATAAATGACAACCTCAGAAGGAAAAATCTATGTTTAATTGGGGTTCCAGAGGGCGCCAAAAGGGACAGAGAACCAGAAAGCATATGTGAACAAATCATTGCTGAGAACTTCCCAAATTTGGGGAGGGAAACAGGCATTCAGATCCAGGAGATAGAAAGGTCCCCCACCCACCCAAATCAATAAACACCATTCAATACCTCGATATTTCATATTGAAACTTGCAAATTCCAAAAATAAAGAAAAAATCCTTAAAGCAGCAAGGGACAAGAGATCCCTAACTTATATGGGGAGAAATATGAGATTAATAGCAGACCACTCCACAGAGACCTGGCAGGCAAGAAAGGGTTGGCAGGAAAGATTCAGGGTCCTAAATGAAAAGAACATGCAGCTAAGAATACTTTATCCAACAAGGCTCTCATTCAGAATAGAAGGGGAGATAAAGAGCTTCCAAAATAGGCAGAAACTGAAAGAATACATGACCACCAAACCAGCTCTGCAAGAAATAGTAACAGGGACTGTGTAAAAGAAAGAGGATGCCCAAAGAAATAATCCACAAAAACAGGGACTGAATACGTATTATGATGACACTAAATGCATATCTTTCAATAGCTATGCCAAATGTGAATGGGCTTAATGATCCCAATCAAAAGATGCAGGGTTTCATACTGGATAAAAAGGCAAGACCCATCTATTTGCTGTCTAAAAGAGACTCATTTGAGACCTAAGAACACCTCCAGCCTGAAAATGAAAGGTTAGAGAACCATTTACCATTCAAATGGTCCTCAAAAGAAAATGGGGTAGCAATCCTATCAGATAAATTAAGGTTGATCCCAAACACTGTAAAAAGAGATGAAGAGGGACACTATATCACACCTAAAGGATATATACAACAAGAGGACCTAAGAGTCATGAACATTAATGCCCCTAAAGTGAGAGCTGCCAAGTATGCCAATTAATTAATAACCAAAGACATACTTAGATAATAATACACTAAGAGTAGGAGACTTCAACATGATGCTTTCTGTAAATTACAGATCTTCTAAGCACAACATCTCCAAAGAAATAAGAGATTTAAATGATACACTGGACCAGATGGACTTCACAGATATTTACAGAACTTTACATCCAAACACAACTGAATACACATTCTTCTCAAGTGCACATGGAACTTTCTCTAGAATAAACCACATACTGGGTCACAAATCATATCTAACCGATACCAAAAGATTGGGATCATTCCCTGCATATTTTCAGACCATAATGCTTTGAAATTTGAACTAAATCACAAGAAGAAATTTGGAAGAAATTCAAACATGTGGACGTTAAACACCATCCTGCTAAAAGATGAAAGGATCAACCAGGAAATTAGAGAAGAATTAAAATGATTCATGGAAACTAAAGAAAATGAATATACAACCATTCAAAATCTTTGGGATACAGCAAAAGCACTCCTGAGAGGGAAATACATCACAATACAAGCATCCCTCAAAAAATAGGAAATAACTCAAATACACAAGCTAACCTTGCACCTAAAGGAACTAGAGAAAGAACAGCAAATAAAACCTACACCAAGCAGAAAAAGAGAGTTAATAAAGTTTCAAACAGAACTCAATGAAACAGAGACCAGAAGAACTGTAGAACAGATCAACAAAACCAAGAGTTGGTTCTTTGAAAGAATTAATTAGATAAACCATGAGTCAGCCTTATTAAAAAGAAAAAAGACTGAAATTAATAAAATCATGAATGAAAAAGGAAAGATCACAACCAATACCAAGGAAACACAAACGATTTTAGAAACATATTATGAGCAGCTATACACCAATAAATAAGGCAATCTAGAAGAAATGGATGCATTTCTGGAAAACCACAAACTACAAAAACTGGAACAGGAAGCAATAGAAAGCCTGAAAAGGCCGATAACCAGGGAGGAAATTGAAATAGTCATCAAAAACCTCCCCAGACACAAAAGTCCAGGGCCAGATAGCTTACCAGGGGAATTCTATCAAACGTTTAAAGAAGAAACAATATCTATTCTACTAAAGCTGTTCCAAAAGATAGGAAGGGATGGAGTACTTCCAAATTCGTTCTATGAGGCCAGCATCACCTTAATTCCAAAACCAAAGACCCCACCAAAAAGGAGAATTATAGACCAATATCCCCGATGAACACAGATGCAAAAATTCTCAAGACACTAGCCAATAGGATCCATCAGTACATTAAGATTATTCACCATGAACAAGTGGGATTTATCCCCGGGATGCAAGGTAGATTCACCACTAATAAGGCAATCAACATGATAGATCATATCAACAAGAGAAAAAACAAGAACCATATGATCCTCTCAACAGATGCAGAGAAAGCATTTGACAAAATACAGCATCCATTCCCAATCAAAACTCTTCAGAGTGTAGGGATAGAGGGAACATTCCTCAGCATATTAAAGGCCATTACAAAAAGACCACAGCAAATATCATTCTCAATGGGGAAACAGTGGGAAACGTTCCCCTAAGATCAGGAACACGACAACAATGTCCACTCTCACCACTGCTATTCAACATAGTATTAGAAGTCCTATCCTCAGCAATCAGGCAACAAAGAAATAAAAGGCATTAAAATTGTCGAAGAAGAATTCAAACTCCCCCGCTTTGCAGATGACATATACTATACATAGTTAACCCAAAAGACTCCACCCCAAGATTGCTGGAACTCATACAGCAATTCAGCAGTGTGGCAGTATAAAAAAAAATCAATGCCCAGAAGTCAGTTGCATTTCTATACACTAACAATGAAACTGGAGAAGAGAAATTAAGGGGTCAATCCCATTTACAAAGGCACCCAAAAGCATAAGATATCTAGGGATAAACCTAACCAAAGAGGTAAAGGATCTATACCCTAAAAACTACAGAACACGTCTGAAAGAAATTGAGGAAGACACAAAGAGATGGAAAAATATCCCATGCTCATGGATTGGAAGAATTAATACTGTGAAAATGTCTATCTATGCTACCCAGGGCAATTTACATATTTAATGCAATCCCTATCAAAATACCATGAAAATTCTTCAGAGAATTGGAACAAATCATCTTAAGACTTGTGTGGAATCAGTAAAGACCCTGAATAGCCAGAAGATTATTGAAAAAGAAAACCAGAGCCGGCGGCATCACAATACCAGATTTCAGGTTGGACTACAGTGCTGTGGTCATCAACAAAGTATGGCACTGACACAAAAACAGACACATAGATTAATGGAACAGAATAGAGAATCCAGAAATGGGTCCTCAACCCTATGGTCAACTAATATTCGACAAAACAGGAAAGACTATCCACTGGAAAAAGGACAGTCTTTTCAATAATTGGTGCTGGGAAAATTGGACAGCCCCATGCAGAGGAATGAAACTAGACCACTCTTACACCATACACAAAGATAAACTCAAAATGGTTGAAAGATCTAAATGTGAGACAAGATTCCATCAAAATCCTAGAGGAGAACACAGGCAACACCCTTTTTGAACTTGGCCACAGCAACTTCTTGCAAGATACATCTATGAAGCCAAGGGAAACAAAAGCAAATGTGTTATTGGGACTTATTCAAGATAAAAAAGCTTCTGCACAGCAAAAGAAACAGTCAATAAAACTAAAAGACAACCTACAGAATGGGAGAAGATATTTGCCAATGACGTATCAGATAAAGGGCTAGTTTCCAAGATCTATAAAGAACTTATTAAACTCAACACCAAAGAAACAAACAATCCAATCATGAAATGGGCAAAAGACATGAACAGAAATCTCACAGAGGAAGACATAGACATGGCCAACATGCACATGAGAAAATACTCTGCATCACTTGCTATCAGGGAAATACAAATCAAAACCACAATGTGATATCACCTCACACCAGTGAGAATGGGGAAAATTAACAAGGCAGGAAACCACAAATGTTGGAGAGGATGTGGAGAAAAGGGAACCCTCTTACACTGTTGGTGGGAATGTGAACTGGTGCAGCCACTCTGGAAAACTGTGCATGTTCCTCAAATAGTTAAAAATAGAACTGCCCTATGACCCAGCAATGCACTGCTGGGGGCTTACCCCAAAGATGCAGATGCAGATGCAGTTAAACAGCAGGACACTTGCACCCCAATGTTTATAGCAGCAATGTCCACAATAGCTAAACTATTGGAAGGAGCCTCAGTGTCCATTGGAAGATGAATGGATAAAGATGTGGTCTATGTATACAATGGAATATTCAGCCATTAGAAACGACAAATACCCACCATTTGCTTCAATGTGGATGGAATTGGAGAGTATTTTGCTAAGTGAAGTAAGTCAACCAGAAGTGGACAAACATTATATGTCATTCATTTGGGGAATATAAAAAATAGTGAAAGGGAATAAAGGGGAAAGGAGAGAAAGTGAGTGGGAAATATCAGTGGGGGTGACAGAACATGAGAGACACCTAACTCTGGGCAATGAACAGGGGGTTGTGGAAAGGGAGGTCAGTGGGGCGATGGGGTGGCTGGGTGATGGGCACTGAGCGGCCACTTGATGGGATGATCACTGTGCGTTATGCTATATGTTGGCATATCGAACTGCAATAAAAATTATACAAAAATAAATAAATAAATAAATAAATAAATAAATAAATAAATAAATAAATGCAAAGGAGGGGCGTCTGGGTGGCTCAGTCAGTTAAGCATCTGCCTCCAGTTCAGGTGTTGATCTCAGAGTCCTGGTATATTGCCCCTGTCAGGCTCCCTGCTCAATGAAAAGCCTGCTTCTCCCTCTCCCTCAGCTACTCCCCTTGCTTGTGGTGTCTCCCACTCTGTCAATTAATAAATAAATATATATATATGTATATATATATATATATTGTTTTTAAATGGGGAAAGGGATAAAATAGAATGAGATCTTGCCATTTGCAGAAATATGGATGGATCTGGAGAGTATTATGCTGAGTGAAATAAGTCTGACAGAGAAAGACAAATACCATATGGTTTCACGTATATGTGGAATCTAAAAAAAAAAAAAAATGAATAAATAAACAAAAACCGGGATCAGACTTGTGGATACAAAGAACAAACCAATGATTTCCAGAGGGCAGGGCATGGGGAAGATGAGCAAAATGGGTGTGGGGGAGGGGAGTAACAGGCTTCCAGTTATATAATGAATAACATAGCATAGGGAATAAAGTCAATGGCATTGTAACACCATTGTATGGTGACAAATGGTAGCTATACTTGTGGTAGTCATGGTGTAACATATAAACTTATTAAATCAATATGTTGTACACCTGAAATTAATGAATCATTATGCATCAACTATACTAATTTTTTAACTTAAAATCAATAAAAAGAGTCAAAGAATTTGCATACGTATTTCTCCATAGAAAATCCACTAATGGCCATAAGCACAATAAAAAATTGCTTAGCATTATTAGTCATCAGGGAAATATAAAACAAAACCACAATGGGATATCACTTCACAGCCACTATAATGACAAAAATCAGAATGATATATAATAACAAGTATTGTCAAGGATGTGAAAAAATGGAACTTTCATGCATTGATAGTTGGAATGCAAAATGGTATAGTCACTTTGGAAAAAAAAAAACAGCAGTTCTTTAAAATTGTTAAATATAAAGTAATGAAATATCACCTGACACTTGTCAGAAAAGAGACTCTTGCCTCCATCTAGGTTATTTTCACAAGAACTTACACTGGGACAATGATAATTGAAAGGGAAAGAATGAGTCAATGACATGGAATAGTGCAGATATGGAGATGAAAGTATTCTGTGGTTGACTGGATATGAGAAGCTGGAAGTGAGAAATCTTGAGGTTTACAAGCCTTAGTGACAAAGAGAGCAAGGCAAACCCTAATGGAGATTTAAAAAAAAAAAAAACGCACACACAAGTAAGCCTCACAAAAAACAGCAAGAATACATATGAGGAAGAGGAGGCAGATGTTTTTGAGGTTTTAGAGTATATATTGGTAGCTTTTAGCACAGAAGTGGCAACAAATCATAGATATGAATGTAAGACCAAGAATAATAGAAAAGAGGATCAGGGGCTAGACTTGGAGAGGCTTCCACCCACTGGATGGCGAAAGGAAAGTTACTTGTGCAAATGGCTGGAAGGACAGGCAGATAATTTCATCAGAGCATAGAGCTAGGCAGTTGAAGAAAAAACAGGGTTTTATTAAAAAAAATGTTGTACCAATTGTAACATATGTCAAAAAGAAGTCTCACAAATTAGAGTTAAAATATGTCTTCTGCTGTTGGAAGCTGAGGATTAATTTTAGGCAAATTGTGAGGGGGGATAAAGAAATTTTTTGCAGATGAGGAAAAGCCAGAAAGGCAGAAGTGCCAAAGAGAAGCAGAGACAGAATTTTAGGAAGTGGTAGTTGCTCCAGAAGAGTCAAATGAGGTGTTCAGGTCATTGAAGATCTCATATTCTTCTTCTTATCTTGTCTCACCAAGGCCCCAAACAAGACAAAGGTCCAAAGTGGTCTTCTTTCCATGTTCCACTGCCTTTTCTGCCCCTGTAAACCTGAGTTATAGCACACTATTCTAATGCCAACACTCTATCCATGGCTGGCCTTCATCATGAGAAGATTCTGGACAAGAGAAGCCAATCATACTCCCATATTAATGTTTCTCCTCAGCTATCCTGCTGGATACTGCAGGGATCACATGATTCACTCAAACCTGTGTGATGGAGTCAGGCAATACCACTGCAGAATTCCAAAGAATCACATGCTGATTAAAGAAAAATTTAAAATGAAGGAGTGTTTTATTGCTGGTAATATCCCCAGGCAGGGACAGCAGCTTCCAATGTTCTGAACAGCTGGAGTAGCCCTTTTTTGAAGTTATCACAGAATATAGCTAAGACAAAAAGTAGAACACATTCAAACAACAAAACTCATAGGTGAATAATCTAATATAATATTCCTGGTCAAATTTCCATAAAGTGGACTGAAATTGGGTTTATTTTCAAATTACATAAGCTTGCCTGGTTTTGATTTAGTTCTGAGGTAGAACAGAGCTTTACAAACAGGAACATCTCAACATATTTACACATTGCACTGACTTAAACATAGGGACATTGTAGACTCAGAAATTAAGTAACATTACATGATAACTTTGAGATTAAAATAAGATTTGTTTAATATGGGGCACCTGGGTGGCTCAGTGGTTGAGTGTCTGTCTTTGGCTTAGGTCAGGATCCCTGGGTCCTGGGATTGAGTCCTACATCGGGCTCCCTGCAGGGAGTCTGCTTCTCCTTCTGCCTATGTCTCTGTCTCTCTCTCTCTGTCTCTCATGAATGAATAAATAAAATCTTTAAAAATATTTGTTTAGGGATCCCTGGGTGGCGCGGCGGTTAGGCGCCTGCCTTTGGCCCAGGGCGCGATCCTGGAGACCCAGGATCGAATCCCACATTGGGCTCCCGGTGCATGGAGCCTTCTTCTCCCTCTGCCTGTGTCTCTGCCTCTCTCTCTCTCTGTGTGACTATCATAAATAAATAAAAATTTTAAAAAATATATATATTTGTTTAATGTAATAACTTTGTACATACACATCATTTTTAAAATTAATTACAATGTGTAAGGTTATAAATTATACTCTCTGCATTTGTATAACAAATCACCAGACACCAGGGAAGTTGTGTGTACTTCAGTCAAAATACATGCAGTGGGAAAGAGGAGAAAGAGAGGTGGATAGGTATTTTCAGTTGTGCAGAACAGTGCTTAATTTGGACTCAGAGTGACCTACTCTGGATAGGGAGCTAAGGCAAGCCAGCAGATCAAGTGTCATGATGAGTCAGCCATGTGCAAGGTGGGCACCCAGGACAGTGAGCAGGGCAGTCAAAACAGAAAGCCTGATGACAGCAGCTAGCCAGATGTACACAGGTTATAGAGAACCTGTTCCCACATCCATGCCCAGAAGGGAAAATGTTCTTAGCTTAGACACATCTGAAAGGTCTTATAGTACAAAGGAGTAACCTTTGTACCTCTAGCTGGGCTGAAACCTGCGCATCAGATTCAAACACAATGAAAGCTGCAGGTAAGAGGAGCTTAACCCTAAGAGTGAGTGAAGGATGCTCAGCAGAAAACAGGTGAGAGAAACAAAGCCTCCCTAAATACCATGAGAAAGACAGGCTGAGAGGTTCAGTCCTAAGCAGAATGTTGAGAAATCATTCACACAACCTGGGAATTTTCTCCAAATTGTAATAATAAAAGCTTAATAACAAAACCCATGTCATTCTCATAAAGGACAAGAATTTACAAATCAGTAGGGGCTGATGGAAAGCCGGGGACTGCAGAAAGAAGAGAAATATCTGGAGCTGACCAGAGGTCATTCTCTGAACCCACCACTAGTTTCTGGTGAGA
The DNA here is from genome assembly GCF_003254725.2 of Canis lupus dingo. Taxonomy (NCBI): domain Eukaryota; kingdom Metazoa; phylum Chordata; class Mammalia; order Carnivora; family Canidae; genus Canis; species Canis lupus. Next base: position 21,894,611 of record NC_064261.1, on the reverse strand, counting down.
ATGATGAGGAATGTAATTGTGGCATCTTTGAACTCATTGTGTGCACTTTGTTATACAGAAAGAGTTCCCAGTGTCTTAGCTGTTAAGATAATTGTCAACTGAGTGGATTCTAGTGCCATGCCACTACCAGAAGGCTATCTGCACATCATCTCATTTTGTTGTGGAATTGATGTGTGCATACCACAAATACAAACCTGGCTCACAGTGAGATAGGGCATCTCATCACCTCAGAATCAAAGTGAGATTCATGTTCCTGTGTGTGTTCCCACATGCCTCACACAGAAGCTTCAGAAGACTGAGGAAGCACAGAAAGGTGGCCAGGGCTGGGCTGGCTGGGCCCTGCAGTGGTATAGTCTCTTTTTTTAACTAAATGTATGTAGGGGGAAAAATGTATGTGAAAAAAAAAAAAGAACATTTCCCATAAAATCTTTTAAAAACCTAAAGGTCTGGCTTATCTTGAAAGATTAGAAGTGTGGCAATGATGGTCTATATATTTCCATGTGGAAACAATCACCTGGATAAAAGTGAGGCAGTCCATTGGATAATTTTCTCTCTCCCTATTGTGTGGAATTTGGGGTTACCAGCCATGCCAGCTTTCCTACAAAATATTCCATGTCCTGAGAAATACCCTGACCCCAGGTAAAGTGGGATGTCTAGCCACTCCATGTTTCCTACCACTTCTTTTGTCATTAGCTTGCATGCTGAGTTTTTCTCCCCAGTGCCCTTCTTCTCCATTGTCCCTCCTCCTCCTGGTTCTTCTTCTAAGATAGAAAAATAATTATCTGTCTCTGAGACTATTTCAGAAGTGCTGGAGTGAACCAAGAGTAGTCAGATTCATTGACACACAAAATAGAATGGTGGCTGTCAGGGGCTGGGGAAGAAAGTAGCTTAGTGCTTCATGGGGACAAAGAGTCAGGAAGATAAAAGAGTTCTGGAGATGGAGGGTGGTGATACTTGAGAACAAAGTGAATATACTTTTTTTAGGGTGAATATATTTAATTTTGTTTAACTGTACACTTAAAATGGTTAAAATATAAAATTTTATGTTATGTGTATTTTACCACAATAAAAAATAGCATGAAAATAAAAGTTTTTCAGTGAAAGCTGAGGCCAGAAATACCTAGGGCCAGAAAAAATAGAAGAAAGGACATTTTCTTGTGGAAGTGAGGGCCTGCCTTACCTGTTTTCTCTTATTTCTTATATATAGCCCATATGACTGACTTAAGTTACTTATCTTGTTCCTGTGAGCATCTGCATTTAGATGTAGAAAAATTGAAATGATATCTGAGCAAGAGGCTATATTGTCAGCAAGCCTAAGGACTGGTACAGAGGGTCCTTTTACACTATGCAGGTCATTTATAGAATTAACACCTAAGAAATTAAAATGTATATCATAAATATTTATATGGGCCAAAAATTGACACATTGAAAACCATACCTGATTGTATTTTGCCAACTGTATGATATTCTAGAAAAGAAAGAAAATAGAGACAGTAAAAAGATCGGTGGTTGCCAGGTGTTGAGCAAGGAGAACAGAGGGTGTTTATTTAGCAGTGAAAATACTCTGTATGATACTCTAATGATGGATACATGTCACTATACATTTGTCCAAGTGAACTTTTAGGCAAACAATGAACTATGGGGGATTATGATGTCAATGTAGGTTTTTCAATTGTAGCAAATGTACCAGTCTGGAAGAGATGTTGATAATTTGTAATTCTATGTATGTGTGTGGACCAGTGGACATAAAGGAACTCCCTGTACTTTTCTCTCAATTTTACCATGAACTTAAAGTCTAAAATAAAGTTTTTATTACGAAAAAAAAGAAAGAAAACCCTTTTGGGAGGAGGTAAGGCCGAATTGGTTCAAAAGCAGTAAATCCAGATGCTGTGAAATCCTGCATGTAGATTTCTTGTGGTCAACCCTGTGCATGATTTCACTCTGACTTTCAGAGCCCAGGCATAGCTGCCCTCCATACAGCCGTGAGTTTCATTGTCTCAAATTTGCCCCACAGAGCAGTAAGAACAAGCTTTGTTTCCTTAGAGCAGGGTGTAGAATTCTGCATTTTTTGATTCCAGAGACACTGTAGAGTCTTTCCCAGGACAAGAATTAGGCTGAACTAAACATGGCTCCAGCAGAGAGAAAGGACTTTCCATTAAAAATAATGTCAACCCCCAATTCTTGTCAGCACTGGCTCACTTGGCATATTATGTATATTAATTGTTTTGCCAAAACTATGCTGTTATTTTTCTATTCCAACTATCCCTAAGCAATTTTAGCAAGTGCTCCTTGATTTGAGAAGAGCATGTCTGTTAAGTGGCCCCAAAGAGAATCTTTTATACCCTCCTCTCTCACAAGCCATTGCTTTGCCTTGGAGAACCACAGGACTGTATTCCATCTTGTCCTGGGGATGAAGAATGTAGCCATTAACCACATGGGCTCCATAGATTCTGGAGTCTAGGGAATATGCTGTGTTTTCCCCTCAGTAGTGAAAGTCTGGAGTCATAGATACTCCGGGACTAAGAAATACTCTGCCCAATGACTGTGCATCTCTTTATGTATTAAATAGAACTACACAATTAGCAATCTTTCTTTTGATAGTGTGACTTCTCCTTCCCTTGGTGGATACACAGGGTCAGTGGAATTTCAGCATCTACCTAATGGATGTCATCATAGGCCAAGGTTTCCATGATGCCAGACACCCAAAAGAGGAAGCTGAAGAGGAAATGGAATCTTCCATTTCCTCTTCAGGAAAATGGCAGTGGAAATCAGTGGAAATCCTCTTCAGGAAAATGGCAGAGGAAATGGCAGTGGAATCTTCCAGTGCCAAAGCATTGAGTTAACATGTGTCTTCTGGTCATACAGCTGAATGTCATCTGAATTGAGAGGTCAAGTATTGAGAAGGGCCTGGCCAGTGTGGAGGAATTAGGGAATATGAGCATGAAAGTAACAACTTTCTTTCTTATTTATGATCTAGTCAGCATGCCCCCTCTGCCACTTGGCTAGGGTATCTAAAACTACATTCCATTTTCCTTCCCAGCTAAGCAAATATCAGAGCATTGATTGAAAATGAAACAAAAAATACCTTTCAATATTCCATGGGTCAGAGTGTCTTTTGCTTTGTCTTGATTGATTTTTCCTTAGGACTAAAAGTCTATGGTTAGTGATATGGGATTTCCAACCTGGTAACAGGAGACAGATATTTTTCAATTGCTTTGTATCTGATTGAGGACCAGACATTCACCAAGTACTTTAATGAATGCCAGCTGGTGCTGGTTGAGTGGTGTTTTAGATAGCTGGCAAGGTTTCTGAGAAATGAAGCAAGGGAAGGAAATATCTCTAGCAACCCAGAACACCACTGATGTACTGAATACCTAGGCTTAGCTCACACCAAGCAATCTTACTGGGGCAAGGGCTTCAACAAAAGACTCAAAAACCATATGCAGTCTCAGTCCTGAGTGCTTTACTCAGTGTCTCTTTATATACATTTGCAGTTTCATGCAATATGGCCTTATTTGAACAAGGTTTTTATCAACATGGCCACTAAAGCAGGGAGCATGAAATGAGTATGCATGGGGTAAGAGGTTTTTGACAGTGGAATGTGATGAACATTCTACAGAACCCTGGAATTCCAGTAGGAAACAAATGCAGAACTTATATTATAAAATATATATCTTCCATGATCTTATGGTCAGGTTCAGGAGGAGAGACTATGGTCCTGGATACAGTGAGATGAAAGGTTTCCTCCTTTCTTCACTACTGTGTGGGTGGTAAAAGTAGAAGGATGCCCAGCACAGTGTCTCACCCCTGTGTGTGAAAAACAGATGATGGGCTGGGGGTACAGAGGTGTACCTGTGAGTAACAGGCATTGGTCTATACCATTCTGGCCCAATGCTATGGAGCTAGAACTTCCCTGAAATATGATGCTCTTACAGGATGAAGGGCAGGAGCCTGGAAATAATCAGCTGAAGCTAAGCCAGAGTAAGAGATGCAGCCTTATTAACAAGTTTCATTTCCTTTATATGAGATCGAATACGTAGAATGATTAGGATGTTGACTGGAACACAGTCAGACTAAAGACATTTAAGCCCTGGTTTTACATTCCCTATTTTACAGATGACTATCCTGAGGCTCAAAGTAAGAACTGAATGACACCTAGAAAATCAATGACTCAACCAGAGCGGCCTTATTCCAGGCTTTGTTTTTCCATGACTTCCTGCTTCCAAGAACAACACAACACATCTATAACTAATATGTTTGAAATCAGAAGTCATTTCCACTGGTTCAAAATATGTCAAGCTTATTTAGAATCATTGCTCTTACTCTTTGTTTTGTGTAGATGTGTCAGAATTAGCAACATTAAAGCAATTATCCATGAAATTATCCCCCCTTATTATCCCTTATAATAGCATGCCTGTAGAATAGTATTTTACATGTAAATTAATAGTAGGTGAGTTCAGCAGGACTGCCCTTAAAATGAGTCCCAAAGAATCCATAATGAGTGACTATTTATTTTAGCAATTCCAGAAACTATGCAAAGTGTAGATAATTACCAAACACATCTGAAGGGAAAAAAAAAAAATCTACCTTTAAGCAAGCTGCAAATAAGCCTTTGAAATTTATATAGTTTCAACTTCAGGAAAAAAAAATATTCCTCTTTATCTTTGTATCTTTGCATTTATTTTTATTACTTGCTATCTACACACAGTGAACATGAGTTGAAGCAACTCTTGTTAATCTAAAAAGTTGCTAGAAAATTCATCATCAAAAAAAGAAAAAAAGAAAATTAATCATCCTATCTGATTGTAAGAGTGATATACTGGTCATTTGGTATTAAATAGTGGGCAATGTAGAGAAAACATATAATTGGAACAAAATGGCCAGAAATTAGAGGCATTGGCCAACTAAAGTTTGCCTCTCTTTTGTTTACTAATGGAACACCTTAAACCAGGCAGGGTACTTTGGGTTGGGGAGAGGGGGAGGAGAATGGTAGAATCACTAACATTCTCCATAACATTTACATTGCCCTTTGTAATTCATATTAATTCTTACTTTGATCCTTACTATCAAGTGAACAAGGAGCATAGTCCCATTTCACATAACTAAACTGAGGCCCAGAAGTTAAATGACTAACTGCAAATCTCTCCCACATGATGGATGGAGTTGGGATTTGATCACAAATCTACTGATTCCATGTGCATCTATGTTTCCAGTTTAAAAGATCATAGAGCTTATTTATTCTAACTCCGTGTTTAATACATAAATCTGCTATATTGTAAATTGAGCATAATAAGAATTCAATAAATATTGGTTAGATAAAGAGTAAGAGAGACTATCTGATCTTGAAGAACTTAGTTCTGGCAGAGCAGACAAGAGGACAGAGACCAAGAGGATGACTTGGAGTGGGCTGCAGTGAGGGTGTAGCCCCCTTTGAAAGTGGAGAAGCAGAGGATGGAGTCACAGATATCTGAGCAAGAAGATGGCACCCCAAGTGTGCCCCCAAGAGAAAAAGGTAAACACTGGGCTGAGAAAGGGGAAGTGCATGTAGCAGAGGGAAGAGAAAATGGGAATCACAGAGGCAAGAAATGCCTGGCATGTTCAGGACAGTAACATGCCAGGGCACATGTACTCTGTTTTACAGCCAAGGGAGAATTCCAGGTCAATAATGCTATGCAGCAATAAGAGGACATGCATTTTCAGAATTCTTTTATAAAGTAAAAATCTTTAAGAAATCCCATAAGACTGATTCTCACTTACAATCTGATATTTGTCTTCAGAAAGAGAAAAACTAGGGAATTGTGTATAAGCTATACCTATTTTTTTTTTAACTTTTTTGTACTGCAGCCAGTAATGAACAATTGTTAATACCTACAGTTAGAAAATACTCAGAGAGCTGGTATAGACAATGGAGAACAATGAAAAACATGAGGGGTTTGATCATTAAGTACTGATGGTGTTAAGATGATGGGAGACCAAGGGACCCAGAATACCTTAATTCAGCCTCAAATCACAGCCCTTTATTCCATAATGCTCCCCATTAGGGAGCCAATCATCTCTATTTGCATGGAGCTAAGGGCTCTTACAGAATGCAAGTCTTTCAGTATTAAAACTGAGAAAGTCCCAGGTAACCTGAGATAAGCTAGTCACTCCATCCCCATATATGAGCAAAAGTCACTAGCAAACAGTAATCAATAATTTCTTTATCATTTGGGCATTGTTTGCTAAAACTTTACTCCTTTAGTATAAACAATGCAATAGAAGAAAAAATGAAGTCTACTTTCCTGTTCTGCTTACCAATGCACATAAACTTCCAGCCTGTGGTGAATCTTTCCACTGGTTGCTTTCCTCAAAATTGGGCCAATCATTTTAGTATTCCATCTTCTTGCAGAGAAAGGATGAGGGATCAGATAGGGCTTTTCATCATATAGAGTGGTAAGAGAAGTTCATACTATTAAGATATTTGGATAAAGGACTGAGTAGAAGTATTATGCTGAGCCACCTAGCTCTCTGGGGAAAAATTTTAGGCAGAGTTACAAATGTGAAGATGTGGAACTAGTGGTGATTTGTCCCAATCAGTGGGGAGGCCAGTGTGGCTAGAGAAAGTGGTGACAATTAGAGCAGAGTAAGGCCTGCAGGCCATGGTGGGAAGGATTTCAATTGTTTCTCTGGATGTCCACAGGAAGGGTGTGCCAGAGCTTGTCTGCTTTGCAGAGAAGTGCCTGCAAGTGGAAAAGGGAGAAGTAGAGACATCATTTCTCTCTAGATGAAGAAGGGTAGTAGTCATGAAGAGAGTGAGAAGTGGCTGGAGTTGGGATATTGTTTGAAGTTATAGCACACAGAATTTGCTGATCAAACTCATGTGAGGCATGAGAGAAGTATGGGCTTCACAGATGGCTGTAAGCTTCTGAACAGAAGGAAGGAATCACCATTAACTACAATGGTGAAGATTGTGGAAGGAGCAGACTGTGGGCTAAAAGAATTGGGGCTTGAGTTTTGGCTATTTTAACTGTGCAACATCTTTAAAAACATCCAAGTGGAGATGTAGAATAGGGAACTGGATATTCAAATCTGAGGTCAAAGGAAAGGGCCAGGGAAAGATGCAAATGGAAAGCCCTCAGTGCACAGATAGCAATGCAGAATTAAGAACACTGATGAGATTATTAAGAGACATCCAGGACTGAGCTTTAGGCATCCCAAGATTCAGAAAGTTGAGGAAGGTGTAGTGAAGGATCCCCAAATGAAATTGTTTATGAAGTAGTTCAGAAGGCTAAGGGAAAGGATTGACCAATTGCGCCAAATGCTTGAGAGGGAAGAAGGATGGGGACAGGCATCTGACTTGCCCCATGGAAGTTCAAAATGAAAAAAAAAAAAATGGAAGTAGACCAAACTCTTACAACAATCAGGTGGAAATGATATGGGAATAACATGCTTGGGACCCAACTGACTTTCTGGGACATCTTTTGGAATCCCTTCCCCAATCCTGGTGGTTGACGGACAAGCTTCTATCCAACTATACTCTCCTCACTTGCCCACAGAAATTGTTCTGGACAGTCTTTTCCACTGTAATTCTTGTATAAACCCCCTGTCTCAGAGCCTGTTTCCTTGTAATCCAAACTAAGACATCAGATGGACAAGATAGAGGATAGCAAGAGATCTAAGGGTGTATGCAAGACAGTGATTATAATGTTGATTCACAAAATATAAGCACATTAGGGGAAGAAGTAAGACCTTCAGGGTGGCAGAGGAATACTAGGTAGTAAGTCCAATGGGTTGCAAGTTTCTGGATGCCAGAGTCCCTGTGGTATAGCTGCTGGAGAGTGTGAATGGGGAAGTAACATGCAGAGTGCAGTGCTCAAAATTAAGTGATGGAGTCATTGATAATGATACAGTCTGAGGTTAGATGGTTGCAGGAAGTAGCTGAGATGAGGTGGAGGACAGAGTCATTGGTGGTAGGAAGGTCATGAGGCTGAGAGACCAGGGAGGCTATGAAATTGTCTAGAGACAATTGGTAGAGAGTACGCAAAGAGCTGCAAATCCTCATGGAATAAGGGAGAGTGGCCCAAGGACTAGCTGGTGGTAAGGTGTAGTGGTGTGGACTTCGATGGAATGAAGCTTTATTTTAGGGACTCAAACAAAGCGTAAGCCTTTGCTTTTTTATGCTAAGCTCCCTTGGGTGCATTCAGGTTTTGGTTCAGTTTCCAGGGCTTCCTTATTTCTTGCTTATTCTTTATTCAGATTCTGCCCTCTTTGCACCCTCAGATGAGTATGACATGGCCCCCTAAAACCACAGCTTTGTCTTCACAGAACTGGAGCTTCTCCTTGAAGCAACCTGTTCTGAATTACCAATTTTGCTACTCTTGGTGATAGATGCCTACAATGTGAAGGGAATTTTTAATGGACACTGAAACATACACATTTAAGTGAATTTATCACTTTCTTTTTTTTAATAAAATAATTTTATTGGTGTTCAACTTACCAACATACAGAATAACACCCAGTGCTCATCCCGTCAAGTGCCCCCCTCAGTGCCCGCCACCCAGTCACCCCCACGCCCCTCCCTCCTCCCCTTCCACCACCCCTAGTTCATTTCCCAGAGTTAGGAGTCTTCCATGTTCTGTCTCCCTTTCTGATATTTCCTATCCATTTCTTCTCCCTTCCCCTCTATTCCCTTTCACTATTATTTATATTCCCCAAATGAATGAGACCATATTAGAAAATGCAAAAACAGCTGGTGGAAGGAACAGCAAAATATAAAATTATAGTGTTTATGCCAGAACTTAAAAGGACTTGAGCGAGTTATCATTTGTCTCACTTGCCTCATTACACATGGGGAAATCCAAAGAACTGGGGGGTCATGTACTGGGACAAGATTACCTAGTATACTTGAGGAAATCCCACCTGAGTCTCAGCCTGTCACTACCCAGCACAGCACACTGTCCCCAGCATGGCTCATCAATTGACCTCTTCTGTGCTCCAAGCGTACTTTTCCTTTATGTTGACTACAATAAGTTCTCTGTGTTTACCTGTTGCTCTGGGATGACCATGACCATAGACCTCACCATCCTTTGCCCCTTGGAGCAGGCGTGTCCAGGTCTGACCCAGTGCACCTTGTGAGCCTGTACAAAGTTCTGCCTGTACAAATATAATTGCCTCCCTGTTTTGACCCAACGATCAGCATGATCTTGAGTAAGTCACCAAGGCCCCATCATCTGACTTGTACCTGCAACTTGCAAGAGAAGCCGGCCCCGTACCAACCTTTGGAGCATAAAGCTCATGGCTGCTACTTTAGCTACACCTTATAAATCTTCCACCAAATGTGTTCTGTGACTATGCTATCCTGGAACTACACAGGGTCAATGATCTGGGAAGTGTAGTTACAGCTCAGTTAAATAGACAGATGCAAGCTGCCACAGGAACCCTAGGAAAAGAAAGCAGTATCTTAGGAAAGAGAATGAGTTTGTTTTTGGATCATTGTACTTCAGTTGCCTCTAGGACCTGCTAGGAAGACAACTGGTATGCAGACAATAGTTCTGGAGCTCAAGAATAAATTTTGGAGATGTTACCATAAACATTGAGGTCATCAAAGGATTAAGATTGTTTTAGGTAAGAAGGACCCTGGAAAATCCTGATAATTCTGTCTCTATTAGTCACCTTTGCTGCCTAACAAGGAAGCCCACAGTCTTAGTGCCTTGCAAGAATACTTATTTGCTTACGTTATATGTTGGTGCTGAGGGTGGTTGTTGCTGTTTGGCTCTGTTCAGCTTTGCTCCCAATGTCTCCTACTTCCTGACTATGGGGCAGCTGCCATGATGGGGGGGGAGGGGGGAACGCATGTCATTTCTTGTGATAGGGAAGAGCAAGAAGGCAAGATATAATTATTTTTCAAGCTCAGGCTTGGACATGGTCTGTATAATGGGCACTTCCTCTCCATTTGTCAAAGCAGGTGCTGTGGACATGTACATTTATGTTATTGCATTAGCATGAGCCCTGTGAGAAAACCTCTCTAGGGATTAAGTGTGATTACTTAACTGAATATGAGTTCTAAATAATTGTTTTCTCCCTCAGACAATAACTTCCAAGAGAGTCCTTCTATTTTCTTATTAATGTGTGGATTAGATGAGGAATTGAATAATAATGCTGACTTATTCAGGGAAAACTTCAGCACTGCTTAGAAAGAACCATGCACATTCATAGCCTGGTCAAATGTGTGTTCACAGGCCACACAGCAAACATATAAAGTTAAAGGAAGTGTTCCTACAAAGAGTAGGCCTAGCCAATCCCATGTGCAGGACAGGAAGGGAAAGTTTGTGCAGAGAGTGGCAGAGAAGGGTCAGAATTCAAAAGGCCTGCTTCTGGGCCACAGATCCTATGTTCACTGGGAGATGCCAAGGGTGGTTGAAGGAGAATCTGTATGGTGAAACAGTCTACATCAGGGGTTGGCAAACTTCTGTAAAGGGGTAGTGAGTAAACACTTTAGGACTTTTGGGCTATGTTATCTCTGTCACAGGTAGTGCCGGTTGGGGATTGTCATGGGAAAGGCATGATTGCTGATTGATCTGACTGGACCAGGGCTCTCAGAGGCTTCTCACCCTCCTCTGTCCTTGGATTGTACTTGCCTTTCCTTCTCCCAGAGTCTGCTGCAAGGACACAGCCTTAAGGTAATGATGTGGTGTAGAGAACACCTATGTGGTATGGTATACTTCTCTGAATCTAGTTAAGGTCTCTTTGTTAACTTTTAAAATTTGGTAAGTGGGGGCAGGGATTAATTTTGCTGCCACCCAAGAAAAATCTTGTATGCAAGTTCCCTTTGCTTATTAAAATTGCTACCTATCAACCTGGAGTGGTCTACCTCTTTCTTTGGTTTCTCCCTGCCCTCTGAATTCAGGAATCAGTTTCAAATGATACCAGGAAGCTCTTGAGAATATTTCACACAAATGTGCCATACTGTTGATTTTGCTTATGTGTAGCCCAAAGGCAGCCATAAATGATACATAAATAAATGTCTATGACTGTGTTTCAATAAAACTTTATTTTTAAAACAAGTGGTGGCAAGGAAATACAAACGATTTTAAAAACATATTATGAAAAGCTATATGCCAATAAATTAGCAATCTAGAAGAAATGGATGCATTCCTGGAAAGCCACAAACTACCAAAACTGGAACAGGAAGAAATAGAAAATCTGAATAGGCCAATAACCAGGGAGGAAATTGAAGCAGTCATCAAAAACCTCCCAAGACACGAGTCCAGGGCCAGATGGCTTCCCAGGGGAATTCTATCAAATGTTTAAAGAAGAAATCATACCTATTCTACTAAAGCTGTTTGGAAAGATAGAAAGAGATGGAGTACTTCCAAATTCGTTCCATGAGGCCAGCATCACCTTAATTCCAAAACCAGACAAAGACCCCACCAAAAAGGAGAATTACAGACCAATATCCCTGATGAACATGGATGCAAAAATTCTCAACAAGATACTAACCAATAGGATCCAACAGCACATTAAGAAAATTATTCACCAAGACCAAGTAGGATTTCTCCCCGGGACACAAGGCTGGTTCAACACTCGTAAAAAAATCAATGTGATTCATCATATCAGCAAGAGAAAAACCAAGAACCATATGATCCTCTCATTAGATGCAGAGAAAGCATTTGACAAAATACAGCATCCACTCCTGATCAAAACTCTTCAGAGTGTAGGGATAGAGGGAACTTTCCTTAACATCTTAAAAGCCATCTACGAAAAGCCCACAGCAAATATCATTCTCAGTGGGGAAGCACTGGGAGCCTTTCCCCTAAGATCAGGAACAAGACAGGGATGTCCACTCTCACCACTGCTATTCAACATAGTATTGGAAGTCCTAGCCTCAGCAATCAGACAACAAAAAGACATTAAAGGCATTCAAATTGGCAAAGAAGAAGTCAAACTCTCCCTCTTCACCGATGACATGATACTCTACATAGAAAACCCAAAAGCCTCCACCCCAAGATTGCTAGAACTCATACAACAATTTGGTAGCGTGGCAGGATACAAAATCAATGTCCAGAAGTCAGTGGCATTTCTATACACTAACAATGAGACTGAAGAAAGAGAAATTAAGGAGTCAATCCCATTTACAATTGCACCCAAAAGCATAAGATTCCTAGGAATAAACCTCACCAAAGAGGTAAAGGATCTATACCCTCAAAACTATAGAACACTTCTGAAAGAAATTGAGGAAGACACAAAGAGATGGAAAAATATTCCATGCTCATGGATTGGCAGAATTAATATTGTGAAAATGTCAATGTTACCCAGGGCAATATACACGTTTAATGCAATCCCTATCAAAATACCATGGACTTTCTTCAGAAAGTTAGAACAAATTATTTTAAGAATTGTGTGAATCAGAAAAGACCCCGAATAGCCAGGGGAATTTTAGAAAAGAAAAGCATATCTGGGGGCATCACAATGCCAGATTTCAGGTTGTACTACAAAGCTGTGGTCATCAAGACAGTGTGGTACTGGCACAAAAACAGACACATAGATCAATGGAACAGAATAGAGAACCCAGAAGTGGACCCTCAACTTTATGGTCAACTAATATTCGATAAAGGAGGAAAGACTATCCATTGGAAGAAAGACAGTCTCTTCAATAAATGGTGCTGGGAAAATTGGACATCCACATGCAGAAGAATGAAACTAGACCACTCTCTTGCACCATACACAAAGATAAACTCAAAGTGGATGAAAGATCTAAATGTGAGGCAAGATTCCATCAAAATCCTAGAGGAGAACACAGGCAAAACCCTTTTTGAACTCGGCCACAGTCACTTCTTGCAAGATACATCCACGAAGTCAAAAGAAACAAAAGCAAAAATGAACTATTGGGACTTCATCAAGATAAGAAGCTTTTGCACAGCAAAGGGTACAGTCAACAAAACTCAAAGACAACCTACAGAATGGGAGAAGATATTTGCAAATGATGTATCAGAGAAAGGGCTAGTTTCCAAGATCTATAAAGAACTTATTAAACTCAACAGCAAAGAAACAAACAATCCAATCATGAAATGGGCAAAAGACATGAAGAGAAATCTCACAGAGGAAGACATAGACATGGCCAACATGCACATGAGAAAATGCTCTGCATCACTTGCCATCAGGGAAATACAAATCAAAACCACAATGAGATACCACCTCACACCAGTCAGAATGGGGGAAAATCAACAAGGCAGGAAACCACAAATGTTGGAGAGGATGCGGGGGAAAGGGAACCCTCTTACACTGTTGGTGGGAATGTGAACTGGTGCAGCCACTCTGGAAAACTGTGTGGAGGTTCCTCAAAGAGTTAAAAATAGACCTGCCCTACGACCCAGCAATTGCACTGCTGGAGATTTACCCCAAAGATACAGATGCAATGAAACGCCAGGACACCTGCACCCCGATGTTTATAGCAGCAATGTCCACAATAGCCAAACTGTGGAAGGAGCCTCGGTGTCCATCGAAAGATGAGTGGATAAAGAAGATGTGGTTTATGTATACAATGGAATATTCCTCAGCCATTAGAAACGACAAATACCCACCATTTGCTTCTACGTGGATGGAACTGGAGGGTATTATGCTGAGTGAAGTAAGTCAGTCGGAGAAGGACAAACAGTGCATGTTCTCATTCATTTGGGGAATGTAAATAAAAAAAAAAAAGAATGAAATCTTGCCATTTGCAACAATGTGGATGGAACTAGAGTATATTATGCTAAGCAAAATAAGTTAGAGAAAGACAAATACGATATGATTTAACTCAAATGTGAATTTAAGAAGCAGAATAGATGAATATAGAGGTAAGAAAGGACAAACAAAATAAATTAAAGAGACACCTCTGTGGCTAAATCAGTTGAGAATCTGACTCTTGGTTTGGGTTCAGGTCATGATCCTCGGGTCATGGTACTGGCACTGCATAGGGCTCTGCACTTAGCATGGAGTCTTCTTGTCTCTCTCCTCTTCCTTTTTGCCCCTCCCCCTGCTCCCACTCCCTCTCTGTCAAATAAATAAAATCTTAAAAAATAAATGAGACAAAAAACAGAGAGGGAAACAAACCATAAGAGATTTTTTTTTATTTATTTTTTATTGGTGTTCAATTTACTAACATACAGAATAACCCCCAGTGCCCATCACCCATTCACTCCCACCCCGCGCCCTCCTCCCCTTCTACCACCCCTAGTTCGTTTCCCAGAGTTAGCAGTCTTTACGTTCTGTCTCCCTTTCTGATATTTCCCACACGTTTCTTCTCCCTTCCCTTATATTCCCTTTCACTATTATTTATATTCCCCAAATGAATGAGAACATATAATGTTTGTCCTTCTCCGACTGACTTACTTCACTCAGCATAATACCCTCCATAAGAGATTCTATAAATACGAAGCTAACTGTTTGCTAGAGGGGAGCAGAGCAGGGGAGGGGTAAATGAGTGATGGGAATTAAGGAGGGCACTTGTAATGAGCCCGGTGTGTTATATGAAAATGATGAATCACTAAAGAATCAGTAAATTATACTCCTGAAACTAATACTACACTGTATGTTAACAAACTACAATTTAAATAAAATCTTTTTTTTTTAAATAAAATCTTGATCATGTCTCTTGCCCATTTCATGATTGGATTGTTTGTTTCTTTGGTGTTGAGTATACATACTTTATAGATCTTGGAAACTAGCCCTTTATCTGATACGTCATGTGCAAATATCTTCTCCCATTCTGTAGGTTGTCTTTAGTTTTGTTGACTGTATCCTTTGCTGTGCAAAAGCTTCTTATCTTGATGAAGTCCCAATAGTTCATTTTTGCTTTTGTTTCTTTTGCTTTCGTGGATGTATCTTGCAAGAAGTTACTGTGGCCGAGTTCAAAAAGGGTTTTGCCTGTGTTCTCCTCTAGGATTTTGATGGAATCTTGTCTCACATTTAGATCTTTCATCCATTTTGAGTTTATCTTTGTGTATGGTGCAAGGGAGTGGTCTAGTTTCATTCTTCTGCATGTGGATGTCCAATTTTCCCAGCACCAGTTATTGAAGACACTATCTTTCTTCCAGTGGATAGTCTTTCCTTGTTTATCGAATATTAGTTGACCATAAAGTTGAGGGTCCACTTCTGGATTCTCTATTCTGTTCCACTGATCTATGTGTCTGTTTTTGTGCCAGTACCACACTGTCTTGATGACCACAGCTTTGTAGTACAACCTGAAATCTGGCATTGTGATGCCCCCAGATATGGTTTTCTTTTTTAAAATTCCCCTGGCTATTCGGGGTCTTTTCTGATTCCACACAAATCTTAAAATAATTTGTTCTAACTCTCTGAAGAAAGTCTGTGGCATTTTGATAGGGATTGCATTAAACGTGTAAATTGCCCTGGGTAACATTGACATTTTCACGATATTAATTCTTCCAATCCATGAGCATGGAATATTTTTCTATATCTTTGTGTCTTCCTCAATTTCTTTCAGAAGCGTTCTATAGTTTTTAGGGTATAGATCCTTTATCTCTTTCATTGGGTTTATTTCTAGTTATCTTATGCTTTTGGGTGCAATTGTAAATGGGATTGACTCCTTAATTTCTCTTTCTTCAGTCTCATTGTTAGTGTATAGAAATGCCACTGACTTCTGGGCATTGATTTTGTATCCTGCCACGCTGCCAAATTGCTGTATGAGTTCTAGAAATCTCACAGAGGAAGACATAGACATGGCCAACATGCACATGAGAAAATGCTCTGCATAACTTGCCATCAGGTAAATACAAATCAAAACCACAATGAGATCCCACCTCACACCAGTGAGAATGGGGAATATTAATAAGGCAGGAAACCACAAATGTTGGAGAGCATGTGGTGGTGGGAATGTGAACTGGTGCAGCCACTCTGGAAAACTGTGTGGAGGTTCCTCCAAGAGTTAAAAATAGACCTGCCTTATGACCCAGCAATTGCACTGCTGGGGATTTACCCCAAAGATACAGATGCAATGAGACGCCGAAATGCAATGAAACCTGCACCCCGATGTTTCTAGCAGCAATGTCCACAATAGCCAAACTGTTTTGGAGCCTCAGTGTCCATCAAAAGATGAATGGATAAACAAGATGTGGTTTATGTATACAATGGAATATTACTCAGCCATTGGAAATGACAAATACCCACCATTTGCTTCGACGTGGATGGACCTGGAGGGTATTATGCTGAGTGAAGTAAGTCAGTCGGAGAAGGACAAACATTATATGTTCTCATTCATTTGGGGAATATAATTAATAGTGAAAGGGAATAGAAGGGAAGGGAGAAGAAATAGGTAGGAAATATCAGAAAGGGAGACAGAACATAAAGACTCCTAACTCTGGGAAACGAACTAGGGGTGGTGGAAGGGGAGGAGGGCGGGAGGTGGGGGTGAGTGGGTGATGGGCACTGAGGGGGGCACTTGACGGGATGGTCACTGGGTGTTATTCTGTATGTTGGTTAATTGAACACCAATAAAAATAAATTTATTATTAAAAAATAATAAATAAAATCTTGAAAGAAAAAAAGATATTAATTGGGGGAAAAATGAATACCTGAAAGCTATCTAAAGATTCAATAGATTTTTTGGAAGAATATACCAATCCTAAGAGTCACATGGCATTGCAAGAGAACCAAATAGTCAAATAAAATTGAAAAAGAAGAGCAAAGTCAGAGGACTCCCATATCTTAATTTCAAAACTTACAACATAGCTACAGTAATCAAAACAGAGTGCTTCTGCCGTAAGAATAGACATATAGAATAATGGATTAGACTTGAAAATCTAGAAATAAGCCTATATATTTGTGGCCAATTAGTTTTATCAATGGTCCCAAGACAATCATCCTATGGGAAAAGAATAGGCAAACAAATGGTGCTTGGACAACTAGACATCCATAAGCAAAAAAAAAAAATGAAATTGGACCTTTGTCTCATGCCACATACAAAAATCATTCAAAATTGATCAAAGATCTAAATATAGTAGCTAAGATATAAAACTCTGGGATAAAAACATAGAGTCAAATCTCTATACCTTGGATTGGCAATGTACTCTTCAGTATAACCTCAAAAACAGGAGCAACAAAAGAAAAATAGATAAACTGGATTTGTCTAAATCAAAAACTTGTGGATCAAAGAACATTATCAAGAAAATGAAAAGACAGAACACACTTTTTAGCTCATTCCATGAGACCAGCATTATCCTAATTCCAAACCAAGTTAAAGATATTATGAGAAAGAAAAACTACAAATTGATGCAATGTTGCTACAAAAATCTTCAACAAAACGTTAGCAAATTGAATCCCACAATGTATATAAAATTATATAATGCTACCCAGAGGGATTTATTCCATATATGCAAAGTTTATTCAACATTTGGAAATCAATTAGTGTAATTCACCACATCAACAGGCTGAAGAAGAAAATTCATATGATCATATCAAATGATACAGAAAAAAAAGCTTTGATAATATAAAGGAATGAAATACTGATTCATATAACAGCATGAATGAATCTCAAAAATACTATTCAGAGCAAAAGAAATCAGACACATAGGAATATATACTGTCAGATTCCATTTACATGAAACACTAAAGAAGATAAATCTAATCCATAGTGTTAGAAATCAAAACTGTTGCTACCTTGGTTTGGAGGGACTGACTGCATATGGACTTTAGCACTTTCTGGGGTGATATACATGATCTGTGTCATGATAAGGCTGTAAGTTATATGGGCATGTGCATTTATCAAACTCTACACTTAAGATCTGAGCATTTCACTAGGTAAAGAATGCTTCAATAAAATAAGTGTTTTATAAGCAAAAAAATGGGCACTTTATAAAGGAATGTTAATAAGTGATTGGCATTATTCTTAATATTTTTGTTTTTTAAAACCAAGAGATTCTTTTTTCAAAAAATATAGTGTATTTTAGAGTATCTAGGAAATAGAGGCTACCAATAATTATTTGTTCTTGGGCGAATGCCTGAGTGGGAATGTTCAAAGGTATACTTCAAATTATCTTCAGTTCTCTGAATTGCATTTACTAAACAATAATAATTTCTTTCCATGGTTATTCTGACAAGTATATAATATATTATACAAACTGCTCTATTAATGGTGGTGGTAGTGGTGGTGGTCAGAGCTGTGATTGAGATTGTGTTGCATGTTGTTGATGCTGTTGAAATCTAATCTCGCCCTCAATGGTGCCTCCATTTTTCTGGGGAAATAAAACTTTTGCCTCCATACCTCTTCTGTAAGTGGGTCCATATGTAAAAACCTGTGAAGACTAATGGGAAATGATTGTACTATTCTGAAAGTCCTATAAATATAGTTAACACTGAACTTTGGTCTCTCACCCCTCACAGTGACAGAAGACAAAGAGCCCTTAAATATTTATATGTTCTGTTTAGGGCTCCACTCTGACCGAGATGATTAACAATGTACCTTGATGTATACAAAATGTAAATTAATATGATATAGTCCGAGAAAAAGCAAATAAATTGTTGAAAATTAAATCCTATTTTAAATTCATTAAAGAATTGGATATTTATGAATAACCCTTCCTGTTTCTTTTAGAAAAGTTCTAATATTCACATATTAGGTTTGCTTAAAGACATGAACAATGTAAGTTTTCCTTAATTGCTTTATAACCTTCACAGCCCTGGGATGAGAAATAGAGAGTAACAGACAAGTGAAGGGCACAGACCTGACCCTACAGAGCCCCCAAGTAACCATCCTCAGTAGTTCTCAGTTTTCACTTGATATTTTTGTACTTTACAAAGACCCACCTCTTCCACCATTGAGGGAGGTTCCTAAGGGGTTGGTCCTAGAGGAAAAAGCCAGTAGCTTAGATATTCCTAAACCCAAGATGAGAATCTCATTTGTCTTTACTTATATTAGTTTTCTTGCAACTCACAAAAAAATTCCTTAGGGTATACAAATCCAGACTATTGGGATTATAATTATTATTATTACTATTTTATGAATGAGCAGAGAATGACAGATCTGAACCCAGAGCCAATTCTTCTAACTCCAAGGTGGGCTTCCTACCCACAGTTCTTGCCCCATCATACTCATACATCTCTAGATGTATGCTCTAGATGTCAGTTAGTTATACAACCATGTCACTCTGAAACATCAAAAATGTGATATCACCAAACATCCTGAATTATGGGGCAGGAATGTCTCTTTTCCTCCAGAGCCTTTAAGCAGGAACATTAGACAAAATAAACTAAAATTTTAAAGAATCATCAAATCAGTTCAATTAATAGTTCTGGAGCAATTAGTGCTAAGTACTGAAGTTAAAGTAATGCTTTGAGGAGCTCAGACTCAAGAAGGCGCAAAAGAACAAGTAAATTTCCCCTTGCGCCACATGCAATAGCCAAAGTATTCAACCTGCCACACAGGAGCAACACAGTATGAGGAGGTCCATGTTATCCATGACCTGGAGGCAGGGGGTATGGCATTCTTGTCAAAGTTAAGGGCAAACAGAAGTTGAACAGGATTGCAAGTGGGTGACTGGTGTCTGTCAATCTGAAGAGTCCCTGAAAGATGAATTCACTGGAAAGATCTGTGATTCTAATAACTACTCAACATGGCTGAGTTTGAAGCAAATGGCCTGTGGCTCCTTTCATCAGCCCTGCCTAGACAACATCTTGGAAACCACGGATGCCTTGACCCTGGAAGAAGGTCACCCCTTTGCTCTCCTGGAAGAACAGTGGTTCATGTAGAGGAGAAAGGGAAGCAGGAACCCATGCATGCTCCAGCCCCCAGGAAAAAGGGCTTTAGGCTGGTAGCAGAGCCTCACCATATCAATCCTGGAGGAGAGCTACCTTCCAAGCCTATAACCCAAGGCTGAGCCTACTGCCCGAGGGCTTATCAGTGCCCAGCACCATCTCAGACCCTTCCTGGGAGCCCACATCTTGGGAACTCACCTGTCCACATCCTCATCTCAGATGCCTCTTGAGCTCCATTCTTCCAGTCTAGATCCTTCCTAGGCAGTTCAGGAGGCACCAAGCTCTCTGGGTCACAGAGTGGCACAGCCCCAGAAAAGTATCTGTCTTCTCACCCTCCCTTGCACTGGTCTGCAGGGTTAGCTCAATGCTCACCTCCCCAGGAAGCCTCATCACAGATACCTGGCTTAACATATGTCAGAATCACTTGGCAGGCCCAAACCACCCACTGACATCCCATGTTAAGGGTATAATCTCCCAAATGAAACATTTGTGTCTTTCCACTAAATATTCTTCAAGACATTTATTCATCTTTCCCCATGGACTTTGTGCCAAGATGTTTTTTTGTTTGTTTGTTTGTTTGTTTTTGTTTTTGTTTTAGATTATGTTACAGCAGGAGACCTGATTAAATCACTCCTAGACCAGTGTTATTCAACTTTTCATCTCCAGTCTCATCATCATCATCACCATACCACCCCCAAGGAGAAAAATTAAGTTTGATTTTATGAGACAAATAAATGAGAACTGATAGAAAGGGAGTAAGGATAGGTGAAGCAGTTAACAGAGAAAAGAAATAATGTCTAGGGACTACTTTATGTCAAATATGCATTAATTTAATATAAGAAGAGAGAAATTAAATACTAAGGAGTAGGAGTTTCTCATAGAGTTGAGCTTTGGAGAACCATGAACAATTGTAATATTTAAGCTTTTTTGTCCCCCAAGAACCAATTTTTACTCCTTTGGGGATCATATCACTGTGCTAAGATTCATGGCACACAGAGAAATTTCTAAGTGAACACTTATGTTAAAATGAGGTCCTAGACCAGCTCTTTCCTCTAGCATGTGTCTCCTGAGATCTGCAGAGGTAGACTGCTCCTGTACCTCTTAGTACATCTCCAGAATCGATATTTGCAGGTGTCACCTTCTCCCAGCTCCAGCTGGGTGTTCCTCCCAGTGCTCTACCACTATTTCAAAACTGGTTTCTCCAAATTGCAAAACATCTCTGCACAGGCACTAAGAGGTATGCCTGCATCCCATATATTTGCTATCTATGTCAGGAAAGAATCCTGCTGTTCCCCAGGACCCCGCCCTGCCTAAGAAGCCACTGTAGTCACTTTGCACCTCTGATGTAGGACCCCTTCCCTACAGACAGGCCAGCCTGACCCCTATGGTGTGGGAGGGATTAACTGAACTGTGAAAGTAGGTAACAGCTCACTGTTTCACAGTCTTCTAATTACTTACTAATTAAAAAGAATCACAACTGTTTATTAAGGGGCTGAGTGTATGTTAAATGGTTATCAAGTCTATTTAGGTGATTTTTTTTGATGGGGAAACTAAATATTACTTGACACTTTACCACAGAGCTTTCTGACAGGGCTTTAAACATCAACCAATTATTTAAAGTATCACATATATTGACTTTTTTAATTAGAGAGCTCTCCAGAGTGGAGGGAGTATAAAGGAAGAAAGAATGAGGCCATCACAAAGAACACTCCATTTGTCGTAGAATTTGATCTATTTCCTTTCTGCTTGATTAAGACTTTTGCTTTGTTTTATGGGTCCTGTGGCCAGGTGTAAATTTGTTTCTAAGACATTGTGTTTGCTTATTTTTTTCTTAGGGCAGAAACCCCTTAATTGGCATTTCTTGATGCAGCCTTCAGTAGAGGGCATGCATTCTGAACAGTTTGATGTTGCTTTTGTAGAATGTAAGGCCTCTGGACACCCACTCTGGTTGTATTGGCAGTACCATATCAAGGAAGGGAGTAACAAAAGTGTACAAAGCCTTTTCCCAAGGGGAAAAAGTGGAACCACACATTTGAAAATAGAGTTACATTTATGGAATTCCCTATACATAAGATGCTGACATGAACAGAAATCTCACAGAGGAAGACATAGACATGGCCAACACGCACATGAGAAAATGCTCTGCATCACTTGCCATCAGGGAAATACAAATCAAAACCACGATGAGATACCACCTCACACCAGTGAGAATGGGGAAAATTAACAAGGCAGGAAACCACAAATGTTGGAGAAGATGCGGAGAAAAGGGAACCCTCTTGCACTGTTGGTGGGAATGTGAACTGGTGCAGCCACTCTGGAAACATGTGTGGAGGTTCCTCAAAGAGTTAAAACTAGACCTGCCCTACGACCCAGCAATTGCACTGCTGGGGATTTACCCCAAAGATTCAGATGCAATGAAACGCCAGGACACCTGCACCCCGATGTTTCTAGCAGCAATGTCCACAATAGCCAAACTGTGGAAGGAGCCTCGGTGTCCATCGAAAGATGAATGGATAAAGAAGATGTGGTCTATGTATACAATGGAATATTCCTCAGCCATTAGAAACGACAAATACCCACCATTTGCTTCCACGTGGATGGACCTGGAGGGTATTATGCTGAGTGAAGTAAGTCAGTCGGAGAAGGACAAACAGTGTATGTTCTCATTCATTTGGGGAATATAAATAATAGTGAAAGGGAATATAAGGGAAGGGAGAAGAAATGTGTGGGAAATATCAGAAAGGGAGACAGAACATAAAGACTTCTGACTCTGGGAAACGAACTAGGGGTGGTGGAAGGGGAGGAGGACGGGGGGTGGGGGTGATGGGTGACGGGCACTGAGGGGGGCACTTGACGGGATGAGCACTGGGTGTTATTCTGTATGTTGGTAAACTGAACACCAATAAAAAATAAATTTATTATTAAAAAGAAAAGATGCTGCTTTTTAAAACAGGAAATGGAAATATACAAGGGACAGTGTTCCTTCATTCCAGCACAAATCATTCTAGCAGGAAGTTTATTTATGAGCATTGAGCCTCATCCTGGGTACTACAAATACTGCAAGTAAGGCAGAATGGCTGCCATCAAAGAGCTTACAGTCTACCTGGTAAAGATACCAAATAGATATTTAAATAAATGAACAGAATAATTTCAGATATGGAGAAGCACAATGGAAAGGGTGAAAGATATGTAGTGACATACATAGTTGAGAGCAGCTCCTTATTTAGGATGGCCAAGGAGAGCCTTGCTGAGCTGGTGGCATTTGAGAGGAGACATGAGTAACAAGATAGGTGATTGTATGTGGATATAAAGAAAAAGCATCCCAAGGGGGAAGAACAGCAGGGACTAAGGCTCTTAGACACAGAAGAAATGAGCTCAGCATGTTTGAAAGAGAACAAGAAGGTCCATGTGGATGGGAATGAGGTCAGAGTGTAGGCAGGTCACAGTGAGAAGGCTGAAGGCTGTGCTCTCTCCTTAACGTAATGAGAAGATCCTAGAGGTGGCGTATGGCAGGGTCTCCTTTGTGCTTCAGAAAGAGAACCCTGTCTGCTAAACAATAATTGAGTCATCATGCACAAGAGAATATAAAAAGACTAGCCAAGAAACTATTGCTGCAGTCCAGGCAGAAAATGTGGTGGGCTTGACCATCTCTGCCCCCATCTTCTTGGAGATACCCTAGTACTGTTGGGGATGATATCTATGCAGGTACTTAGTCTGAGACTCCATTATGAGCAGAAATATTTTTGGCCAGGGCCAAGGAGGAGGTCTCCCCAGAATGCCCACTTTCTGGCTGGCCAGATCTGATGGCCAATATAGTCTAATGAGCATGGGCAATCTCCTCAATTCTTACTCACACTCCAACCTCAAAAATACCTTTAATCCTACTAGCCTTGCCATTCCCTCACTCATCCATCTATCCATTTGGAGCCAGGGCTCCAACGTAAATAATAAAGGGAATCAGATCAACTACACATCCTTAGGACATCCCTCTCTGGAAGGAGAGAAGGACATAAGTAGCACCATGTCATAGAGCAGTGTGTAACTGAATGCAAGAACATGGCACAGCAAACACACACTGCAAAGACTGCTGGAGACTGCCTGGGACAGTCAGGGAGGACTTCTTAGAGGTGCTTCTTTAGGTGAAGAAGCATGCCAGGCAGAAAAGAATGGGTAAGGGAAGACACATAGCTGTTTGTGTAAGGACCCAAGGGCATGAAGATCATCCCAGCAGGGAGTGGCAAGAGATAGGGTGGGGCTGCAGAAGTTGTGGTTTATCATGATATTCTTCTAAGTGACTTATTTCTTATAAATTTGCAGAGTATTAAAAGAGAAAATTACTTTAAAATTTGTGAAGTTACATCAAATGGAATATTAAACTGCTCTTAGACCTAAAAGGGGCCTCACAAACCATAGTGGACATTACAGCTACTAGAGGGCTTAAATGCAACCATGCTTCCCCTTTACTCCTTGCCAGCAGACTCCAATCTGTTCAGTTTTCCATCCTCCTCCATGCATTCATGTGCTCCAGAGAAAAAGACCCATTCCCAGAACTGAGAGTGGGAAATGCCTGCCAAGCATTTCTCATGCCAGTCATTGGTCTAGGCGTGGACCTGTGACGTAATTTTAGCCACTGAGACACCAGAGAAATTTTCTAAGTTTTTTGGAAAAGTTTTCCACATTGATTGGAAAAAAAAAAAAAGACCTAAGGGAAGAAACACTCCCTCTTTCATCACTGAAGTCTGGCATGTTAGCATGTGACACTTGGCACTGTGGCAACCATATTGGGACCCTGAGAATGATATCACTGACAGGCTGAGAACAACAGAGGGGGAATATGGACAGAGATATGAACCATCATTGTGAGACTGGATTCACCAAACCCAGAGCCACTCAACCTCAGGTGACAAGCCTGGAAGACTGCCCTCTGAAGCTCCAGAACACCTGACAGCCCAAGGATACCTGCCTGCCAAAACCCTCCACTTACACATAGGTATAGACTCTAAGCAATTTAATACCCCAACATGCAGTTTGTATGTGCCTTTCTATCTGACTCAGGACCAAAGTTCTAGGTTAAAGAGATGTAGCTCTGACTACATGTCTGGTCTTTAACTGGAAGGTCAGGGACATCCCCTGACTATCCAAGAGGGAACAGAATTTAGATTCGTGAACATCACAGCTGGGTGTTTCCAGAAAATGATCTGGCCTCAGAAAATGATCTAGTCCAGCGATCTGCTCCTCAGCTCACCCCTAGGGAAATAGATCCCACAGTCTGTGATGGAGCTGGGGCTGAGCCCAGAGTACAGGACCTCAGCCAGTGCTCCTACTCTCATACTGGTTCTAGAGAAAGAGACTTTGAAGTCAAGGACATGGCACTGGATCAAGGCCTCACACTGCAACCTACCTAGTACAGTGCCTCAGGCCTCCCCTGTGAACAACACCCGCACCTCAACAACCATCACAAGGATTGCAGTAAATCACATGTTGTAGAAAGGTAGCCAGTGCTTCCCCATCTTTCCTTCTCCTGGGGACACACTTCCCAGCTTCCCTGGAGTTTGGTTGGGTCAGAGGCAGCTGAACACAAGTGAGTACAGCACCTGCAGGCCGGGTCCATCCATGTGAGCCACTCTCGTTACTTTTCTCACTGACTGTTGGTGCACAGGATACAGAGCACCCAGTGAAGGATGCTGAGGAGGCTCTGGAAGACAGCAATCCTAATAAGTAGGAGCCTGGACTCATCGATCATCAAGTGAAAGTCCATCTTCTGAATCCCTGCTTAGGCTTTAATGTGAGCAAGAAATAAACCTCTATTAGGTTTTGGGTTGCTTGTTACAGCAGCTAGCATTAATAATCCTAATAATGAATGTCATATAAAACATAATGACAATAATAGGTACTCAAAAAAATTGTGATTTCCCTTTCTAACTTTCCCCTTTTCCTCACTTCCTAGAACACATTCTGCCCCTTTAAAATCAAGGAGCAAGCATTAGTGCAGAGAAGACTAGCAGTAGGCTCCTTTAAAACCCTGCCTGTGGGCTCTGCTCCCCTCAGCTCCTGCTGCTCTTCTCTGAAACCTACAGAAATTTGGGATCTGTACCATGTGGAGAAAATCTGCACTTCCAGGCACTTCCTCCAACTCCAATGATGACTCAGGACAGGTATTAGCTTGCCTGGGACCTGGAAAGCATGGCTTTCTTATGTCCTTTTATTGTGACCTCATTAATTCCCTGTCTCCAGAAGGCTGGGGGAAGCCTGTGCAATGTAAGTGAAGCTCAGTCTTCAAGACCAGCCCTGAGGATTCTGTTCCATGCCAGGGCCATGGGATTGAGCATGCCCAGAGGCCCATTTCTGAAAGGATGCTTTCACCCTGAACACCCACACACACAAAAAAAAGAGTAGTGTGTGGCCTCACACAGGATAGTATGATGATTCAGAATCTCTTTCTTTAATAGGAATAGGGAGGTCAAAAGTTTTTGTTTGTTTTAAACCTATCTTCTTAATTGTCATCAATCCATCCTTACCTACCCATCCAACTGTGTCCAGTTCTCTGACTCCTGCCTTCCCACTCACAGTCCATTTTATCTCAGAACCCAGCACCATTTCAAGGTCCTGGAAAGCATATCCAGACTCTGCATCCAGAAGTTGGCATGTATCCAAACTCTGCTCATAGACAAAGGACAGATAGACAGGAGGAGATTTAAATTGCATATCCCTTGGCCAAACACTTTTAAACTCTTGTTAGACATTGCAGTCTTCCTTAAAGCCAGCCCACCCGTGCCACACTGCCACTGCCCTCTAAACTCTTGGGCCCCTCCCCTTCCTCTGTTTTGCAGGGGACTAAGCACTTGCCAGCAGCTGGCCCCAAATCTGCATTATAAGCTCACAGTGAACTGTAGGACTAAGGTCTTGAGCTCCATGTATTCTCTGAGCTCCTGCAGGGAACCAGTACTCTGCCAGAGGAGGATCCTGCAGAACAAAGTGTGTCTCCTCCTTGCTGCAGATTGTTATCCATGCATTTCCCTCAGCCACCCTTTCTCATCTCCATGCAGCCAAGAGCTGTACTCACCTGGCCAGGCAGGTACAGTGAGAGCAGAGAGGCTGGACTGCATATTATCCTGAAATAACATATGGGCTAGCTGAGATAAAAGCAGACAGGTGAGAACTCATGTGATCTAAGAGGCAATCAATCATAAGGCAGGAAGGGAGAGGGCTACAGGTGGCTCTTGTCTTGCCACCTGACAGCTAAAGTCAAAGGAGGAAGCATCTCACCTGAGTTACAGTCAGGACAACCTACCGCTCATCTGGCATTCTTTCCCTATCACCCTGCTGATGGTTGGGGCTGTGGCCTCACACAGCCCAGTGGAGGCTGCAATAGAGGGAAGCCATGGGCTCATGGGG
Source organism: Canis lupus dingo (assembly GCF_003254725.2). Taxonomy (NCBI): domain Eukaryota; kingdom Metazoa; phylum Chordata; class Mammalia; order Carnivora; family Canidae; genus Canis; species Canis lupus. Next base: position 21,867,488 of record NC_064261.1, on the reverse strand, counting down.
ATAGGGAAGGGCAGGATGTGTTACTACAGGCCTTGGGCAGGTGCTAAGGGGAGCATACCCATGCACACATAGGGCACGAGTGCTCAGGCATCCTACACAGTCAGACTCCAGACCCATTTCCCAACTGGGTGCTCTCAAGACTTCCTTGGAGAACTTCAGACAGAAGCAGCAAAGACATTTGGTGGAGGGAACACACTCAGCCAGAAACCCAGGGAAGGCCAGTGTTGCTGGGGCACAGGGCCTGAGGATTGATACCCAGACATATCTGGGGAGGAGACCGGATGGTACAGGTTATTATAGACCAGAACAAGGATGTTTGTTTTAACTTAAAAAGAATAAATAGCCATTGAAGAATTTCTAGTCAGGCAGTGACTTTTGGTTCATAAAGATCTCTTAATGATAAATGAGGCAGAAAGCTGTTTGCATTAGCCCAAATGAGATATTATGGACAATTGGATTATGGTGTTGGCCACGGAGAGGTGCCTGCATTCAAAACATAATTAGGAGAAAGGGTCCATGGGAGTGAAGGAAAAGGCAATGTCCCAGAGGACCCTAAGACTGCTCCTGCTGAGATGGGTAATTGCAGGATAGGCCCAGCTGCATGGGGGAGACCAGCACCCAGGCCAGGGCAAAGCAGCTGGCAGTGCTTTCAGGACATCACAGAGGCAGCTGGATGTGCTGTCCAGAGCCCCAGGGGCAGTCTGGGTGGGTGACATGGGCATGACAGCAGGGTGATAACAAGCACACAGGCCTAGGAGACAGGAACTGTGGGCTTCCGTGGTCAGGGAGGTGTCCTGGCTGGGCATGACCACATGAAGGGCACCACAGCTAGTGACTGGCAGGGAGAACTGCCCCTTTGGGTTCCAGTAAAGAATATGCTTGCCACTTCTCCAGAGAAGACTTCTCCCTCATCAGCCTCACTCAGAGACTCTTTTAGATGAGGGAAGGTTGACACATGCCCCACCTGCAGATTGATCGATGGGACTAAAAGAAATGCCCAGCCTGTGGGCCACAGGACAAACTGTGGGCCACAGGACTTGGGCTTGAAACAGCTCCCTTGACACCAGCTGTAACCCTCATGAATCTTGAGCATTTTGTGCTCTTCAAGTTCTAATCTGCGAGTGGGGAGCTATCTTAGTTTTACCTCTGTGGAAAATTCAGAGAAATTACTTCAAGGCACATTATGAATGATGCATTTATACATGTCAGGATTTCTAACAATGGACATGAGACCTGAGGTTTGCTCAAAGAGGCCTGACCCTGGAAGAGTGCTCCCAGTGTGCTGGCTCTGACTACTCTGTGGTGTTTACTATGCAAGAGGACACCATTCAGGTGTGAGGAATAAATTTGAACTCCAGATCTCACTTTGTCTTCCAGAGGTGGGCCCCCGACCACTTCCACCTTCTCACAGTGTGGTAAATCAGGGAATCTTGTGCTTAAACCAGTCATCCCTCTTCACACTCAATGCACATACACCCCTGGATATGATGTTGCAAAGGCACCATTGGACTACCCAGCTATCAAGTGGAAGCTTTCACTTTGCCTTTTGAAACTTACCCAAGTGTTATGTTATGAGGTTCAAATTAGACCATGAAAAGCATGAACATACCTGAAAAGTGAATGGCATTAAAAACAATTAGCATATTCTGGGTCTGATTATGGAAAAATGAACAACTTAGGACCTCCTCCTCCCCAAAATTGACTTGAATAAAAGAAGTGACTCAATCTAGTAGTGTCAGTCAGGTCCATTAGACTATTATTCTCTGTGTACAATTCATCCTATATGCAATTAAACCAAGGAAATGTGCTGATTCTGACAATGCTGTCACAATGCAACTGTTCCACCAGACAAACACCCAACATGATATCAGCAGCTACCCGGATCCCTCCCTTTCTCAGTTATTTCTGTGCCCAAAGTTCTCCTTGAGAACCTTCTTGCCAACACATTTTACATCAGGTCTTCATTATGTCCTGAAAGATTATTCATGGGCATGCTAACCATTGATTTCTATATTCAGGAGAGAAACACTTTAATTAACAGAACAATAAGAACCTATTGAAATATTTTTCATGGCTCAAATCTGCTGAAGAAATGCAAAATGTTAATTTAGGAAAGTATCAATATGTTCTCTACAGATAATACACTGCCCATTACCTGGTACATTTCAAAGGGACTTGAGACAGACAGGAGGCATTTGCAGTTACGGCTCTTGTAAAATATAGATGCCACATCTTTTTGTTAATTAACCTGGACACCCAAATAGTATAAGCAAGTGATATAAAAGGAACTAACTATCACAGAGTAGTCTTTAGCAAGTAGATAATGCAGCATTTCTTCAGACAAACAGGTGGGGGAAGATTTTTTTTCTCCAGAAATGTCTTTACAGAAGGGATAGGTGTAGATAAGATCATCTTTTACATCTGCAGAAGACAGTCCCAAAGTTTGTCTTTCCTGGCACACTGATTAATGATAGTCCAGCTATCCCCATTTTCAATTTATTCCCCACTGTGTTATCTTTTTAAAGGACAGTGTGACTGAGTCACAACTTCAAACCTTCCATGCTTCAGTGGCCCCAAGATGCAGTCCAAACTCCTTGCCATGGCTCAAAAGTTTTGTACAATGTGGGCACGATGACCTTTCTGCTTCCACAACCTCCATTCTAGATCCAACAGAATCCCTCCTTGATTTGCTATGAGCAGCTCAGTTGCACTTCCCAGAATCTGCATTCTGGGGACACAGCCAGTATCACCTGTATTTGGTCCACAGTAGGCACTCAGAAATATCCGTTGAATAAATGAATAATCAAGTAAATTGAATACTTGACAGAAGCTAGCCCATGTCTCTGACCAGCTGCAACAGGTGCTGTGATGAGAAGCTGGCCTACAAGCACAAAGACAAAACAAGGTCTGGTTAGAACAGAAAGGAGAGCTACCAGTGGCTGATGTCCAGAGCCAGCCCTGGCCAGCCCCCAGGCTGCATCTGCAGAGCTACCTCACTCCACACTGCAGCTAACACACAGTTTGGATCAGCAGAGTGACTGAGCCTATGATGAGCCTGGGAAGGCAGATGACACACTTTCCGTTGTAAGAATGTGTTTCCTTCTGCTCTAGTGAGCAGATCAACGAGGCATGACTCTCCTCCTCCTGTGTGACCAGCACAGTTCATTGGAGAGATAAGGAGGAATAACTGTCCCAGAACATTAGCTGGAGGTGCTCCTGTGGCTCAAAGGTAACTGTCTTAAGGAAAGAGGACCAAAGCTTTCTGACCCCCAGCCAAGGCAGTTTTCCTGAGAGAAACAGGATCCTGGATGGTTCCAATGATGCCACACCAGAACTGGGCTGTTGAAGTGGGTTGGATGACAGCCTGCATAGCTCTACAGTGGAGAGGGCCTCTTCCAGGGAAAGCCCCCCCAGAAATAAGGTCCACTCTGCGGAGCAGTGAACCACAAACTGCACAGTATGATATTATGCTTCCCAAGGCTAGGAATTAAAGTTGATGTCCTCAAGGCCTTGGTCTGGGACTCTCTTTTCTTCTCCTTCTACATCCATTCCATAACTACAATCACTTCTTATATGCCCATGCCTCCCAAGTCTGGACTCCAACAGTTTTTTTCATCTGAGTCACAATTAAATACACCATGCCCTGGCCACACAAATGACCTACAGGAGCTTGACCTCAAAACTGAGCTCACATCTTTCTGTGTGCCTCCTTCCAATGAATTGGACTGGTAGTCACCCAGTTTCTCAAATCAAATGCTAGAAAATCATCCTTGACTTCTCCCTCACCCTCTCCCACCCCTATCATACCCAGTCCCCCAATATCGTTGACTTTACCTTTCAAAGAACTCACTTATTGATCCTGTGTCTGCAACCAGCTCTCAAAGTTTACCTTCAAAGCTACTGCAACAACTTTCTAAAAGTTTCCCATCTCAATTCTTGTTATTCCACCCACCTTGTGGACAACTAGGGTGTCCATGTCACTTTGCTACTTAAAATCTTAAGCCTTTCAGCCCCAAGTCCATCCTTCTCTACTCTAATCTGGGACAATAAGGATGGAAATCTCCAAACAACCATTCCCACTTTATTTAAATAGAGTTTTTACTTTGAAATGGTAGAAATGTTTTGCAACTAGAGTGAAGTTAGTACAACATAGTGAATGTTCTAAGGACCACTGAATTGTTCACTTCTAAATAGTTTTCTGTTATGTGAATTTCACAAATTTCTTAAATATTTAGAATGACCAGTGTGTACAGACTATATATGTAGCCAAAGCCCACAAGAGCCAAAGAAATTTACATGATCATCTCTAGGGGACAGGAGTCAGAGATCAGGATGGTGAGAAGTTGACTTCTGTATTTCTTATCTGACCCAGCAAATTATGAAATGCATCACTTTAATAAAATGAAGAACAAATTTTGCTGAAAAAGGAAGGTAGAAAATATCTTCCAACAGTTGAGTATTCAAGCAATACAATACCCATAAATCCCGGGGGGGGGGGGGGTTCATGGATTTTTTTAAATGTTTAATGTAATCCATGTAAATGGTTTTAAAAGTGAATGCTCAAAGTTCATAATAACATTTTCCCAACAAGACAACTGAGAAAAGTGAGTTCTTTACCCCTAGAATTCCTAAAATGTCTAGAGAATTTCCATCAAGGACAATTAGTCTTAGAGAAATTTAAAAATAGCTTGATACCCCCTGGAAAATCTACTGATAGGATTATTTAGATATGTCACAGCAAAAATGTAGCAATTTTGAGAAAGCACCTGCAGTCAGTTGACCTGATGAAGCAAAATTGCCTGTGTGCATGAGCTATTTCAGATAATTAAATATTATACACTAGCCTTGCCTGAAAGACATGGTAATGGCTGAGGAACAGGAATCATGCCTTCACAGCAGAAAATTCATGAAGTTATTTCAAGAAGGATTATGACTCCAGATTATGATTTAACTAACTGGAATATTCCTGAGACAACAGAGATAACTTTTACATAATATTTTCAATTTTAAAATGTACTTTATAACTTAATTTGTCTGATAGCCAACAATCTGAATCTTTCATTGTCTTGTGACTGTCCTTCCATCAGGCCATCACACACACACACTAACCCTCACATATTCATAACTCAGAAACACGTGGCCCAATTATGTTTAGCCAGATTAAGATGTAAATCTCTTTGCAGTCCCTAATCTCCTTTTAGATGTTTTAGCAGTGAAAGAGCTTGGCATTGATCAATTTAATATGCAGAGGATCTGGTTGTAACATGAGTGCCCTTGCTGTTCCCCATGAGCAGTTTAGTCAGCCTAAGGGTGGGATCAGGGAAGGTCCAGGGAGGTACATCCTTAGGAGAGCCTAGAAGAGGAAGAGGAAGCCCCCAGAGGGAGTCAGGTAAGAGTGATGTTATTTAATAGTGAAAGGGAATAGAAGGGAAAGGAGAAGAAACGGGTAGGAAACATCAGAAAGGGAGACAGAACATGAAGACTCCTAACTCTGGGAAATGAACTAGGGGTGGTAGAAGGGGAGGAGGACGGGGGTTGGGGGTGAATGGGAGACGGGCACTGAGGGGGGCACTTGACAAGATGAGCACTGGGTGTTATTCTGTATGTTGGCAAATTGAACACCAATAAAAAATAAATTTATTATTAAAAAAAAAAGAGTGATGTTATTTGAAAACTCTCAAAGGTCTCATGGCAGGGTCATGCCAACCATAGCCAAAAAGGAAGGTGAGCTGAGAACACTGAGGGAAGACAGACAGCATGTCTGGTCAAGAAGCAAGGTTCAGGTTTGTGGCCTGGGCATCAGAGCAGGAGTTTAGGGAGCTCATGAGAATGGCAGAAGGTAGGAGGCACCTGTAGGAGGGGAGTTGAATGGTGTATCATGCCACAGAGTGCACTGCAGCTCTTCTTTTACTCTTCCCAAGCCTACCTTCATCAGATTCAACCCACTTCCCTTCAGAGACCAGATAAGGAGACCCTCCCAGAGACCATTTGTGAGCTGCTCCATCAGTGGGTAAGCCCACTGTGGGGCTAGCTTTGGTCTGCTACTGCCAGACTTGATGGGAAGAGGCCATTTTCCAAGCCAACACAGAACACTCCCTTGCAGCATGTGTTGAAGACACAAAGTGCCCCTCCTTCTGTCTCTTCCCAGGAACCTCCTCACCAGCCCCTTCATGTTTGAAGCCAGTGGTTCTCATACTTCAGCCTGTATCAGAAATACCTAGGGCCATCAAAACACAGAATGCTGGCCACTCAGGTACAGACAATGATGCTAGCTCAGAAACCACATCTTGAATACCACTACTCTAAATGTTCTTCCCCATGCATTGAGTGAATTCTCTAGCCCTCAGGCTTGATAGCTGTGTGACCTCAGAGCAGTTCTTTAACGTCTTTTTGCTTCAGTTTCCTTACCTGTACGATAGAGGTAATAATTCCCTCCACCTCACAATATTGTTCAAAGGATTGAGTTAATGTACATAAAGATTTAGTACAGTGCCTGATACATATAAGCACTAAATATATGTTTGATGTTCTTATATCCTCCCAGTGTGACAATCCTTTGCACAGGATCAGGTATTTGATGTACTCATGGTGTCTGGTGAGAACCCTGCTAATTTTCTCATAAGAAATGAATCTGGTGCCATTGTTTCTGCCAATACCCTAGTTGACATTTCAATTTCAATGCCAGCTGTACACCTCTTTTCACAGGTGAGTAAATTAATCAGGCAACTCAAAGTCAGAACTTATCTTCCAAATGTTTTGTGCTGACATATGCTCTGTAACTCTCATAATTCTCCTCATATATTCTAAGGTTTGGACATTTAACTGAACTGTGCTCCTTTAATCCAATTTTTCAACTTCACACCAGGCTGGGGAGAACTCAAATGCTGTCCTATCCAGTCCAGGTGAATTTAAGGGTAATGATTATTTGATTTTTGTTTCATGATTTTATGTCTTTAAATAAACTATAAGTTCTTTATACACAGAAATCCCTTCTTTTACCCACTGTGCAGGCTAGAACTGAGATGGAGGCATGTTCTGAAATAGAAAGGTGTTTATGCCTGAATGAATCTATTTGCAGAATGAAAGGTCAGGTGGGCAGAGCAGACAGAGTGGTCTCAGAAAGACACAGCTGGTTTGAAAACCAGGAGGACATGGTCAAAGTACTGATGCTGCCATGCCCTGGTGGACATCCCCTCAACTCACTGGGACTCAGTTCCTTACCTGTAAAGTGGGGATGACATCACTTTCCCAGGCCTCTTAAATACAGGTGGGAGTAAGTGCATGACACGGGTACACTTGGTGCTCAATAAAAGTGGGGATCCTTCCAGCACCCAGTACATGCATCTCCCCAGATACCACAAAGTGGGGCCATGTTGCACCATGTCTGATCCCAGCATCTAGCACAGTACCTGACATGTGGGAGGGGCTCAGAAAGTATGTGTGGAATGAGAGGGAAGGGCTTGCAGTTGAATTCTGTGCAGGCACATCCTCCCTGCTGCTAGGGGAAGGAAAGTCAGTCATTCTCCTGCCATTCACTATCTGCATTGGCATATTGATTGCTCTCCCGGGCAATTATAAATTGATCATTTGATGATCTGTTCCAGCATCTTCTCAGTTTTCCTGTTAAGCAGATAGTTATCAAATGTCTAGGTTCATCCTTGCTGAGGGTGGTTGCTCTGTAACTGGAATTCCTTTGGGGGCCTCCAAAGAGGCAAAAAAAAAAAAAATCACTGAAAATTTATACTTTTTTGCTGTAAGCTGGGAAAAGTGCTTTCAGCAGACTTTTGATCTGATCCTCTTAAGGGGTAGTTCTCAAAGTGTGGTCCCCAGACCAGCAGCAGCAGCATCTGGAAATCTAGTATAAATGCAAATTCTCAAGATCCAGCCAAGATCTACTGAATCTGACACCTGGTGATGGAGCCCATCAATTTATGTCTCATGAGCCTTCTAGTGCCTTCTAAGGAATACTAAAGTTTGAGGGCCACTGCTCTGAGAACCTCAGAAAGAAGTAAGAATTGAGACAGCGACACCCTTATTGAAGGTGAAGAAACTCTAAGCCAAATACACATGATTTGTCCAAGATGAATCATTCATTTATTCATTCATTAATTTGTCAAATACTTACTAATTGTCTGCTTTGTTCGTGGCACTGGTCTAGGAATATAGACTACAAGCCCCATATTCAGGAATTCAGAATGTAGGGTCTCCCAGGATGGGTTGCCTTTGTATGAGATTATTTAGAGTTCAAAACAATCAAAGCCCAAAGATTCAGCAAAACCTTTGACCCTCCCCCTAACTACCTACAATAATTTAGATAAAGGACTTGCTACAGGAAGGGAACTATTACTATAGATAATTACATTATAGTATAACTAGGGAAGTAGACAGGGAGTTTAGCCAAGTCTGTTTATTAAAATTCCTCTCTGTGTCCCATTGTTTCTGAGGGTCCCAGCAAGCTTTTGTTTACCAAACATACTCTTTTTCACCTTCCTGTGAATTGTTTTCCTTCCCTTCAAAGTCCCAAACTCTACCCTCTTCTCTTTAGTTCAGGATGACACATATATCTCATTCTACTATCTTTGAAATCTCATGTTTATATGGATTCCCAGTATGTAGAAATATAAATTTTATTTTCTCCTGTTAATCTGTCCTATGTCAATTTAATTCTTAGGACAGCTAGAAGATTCTTGAACAGCAGAGTAAAATGTCTTCTCCACAACATTGTCTAGTGAGACAGAACTGCAAAAAAGAGAATTAAAATCTGCTGATGTATTCAGCAAATACTCTTGTAACCTGGAAAGGCTAGAAAGCTACCCCAGGACAGGATGGTGAACATAGTTACCACACATCCAGCCTTATAGAGGCTGTGGCTGAGGAGGGAGCCAGACTTCCAGAGAAATACTCATGCACACTCATAGAGTAGGCCAAGTGCTACAGAAGCATGCACAGGGCTATGTGGGCAGTGATGGGGCAGGTGGAATTGACCTGATCTGCAAGGTCTGCATGGCTGGCTGTGAGTATGAGGCTTGCACTGACAGATAGTGGATAGGTGGGAGTAGGAGGTGAAAAGAAGCATCCCACATATATTATATGAAACCTGGTGTGGCCAAGGGCCCTCTTGATCTCAAGAATACTGATTCCAGGTGTCTTGGGGGTCCAAGTGGAGGTGTGGAGATAGCAACTGGATATATGAATCTAGAGCTCCAGCTAGAGACCTGGCTGGAGCCAGGTATATGGTAGTCTTCATCCCTGGGGAATAGCTCATGAGACCACTCAGAGAGGGCTGAGGGAGAGGATGGCACTGGCAAAAGTAAGAAGTTCATCTGAGGATAGAATTCCAGCTGGATCCCCTTGTCTGCTTGGTTGGTTGTAGCTCTATAATAGGAGAGAGGAAAGAAGACAGGGTAATATTAAAGAGGTGTTAGTGAAGGGTTCGGCAATGGGGAAAACCCTCTGCTTCTTCTATCTGACAGACCCAGAGTAGGTCTCCCAGATACCTGTCTCCCAGCTGTGGAAGAGGACTGGAAGGCAGAAAGACATTTCAAAAAAATGTCTCTGCTCTGTGTGGGTCCAGGTATCAGACAGTGTTGGTTCAAACCAGCTCTGACCAGGATTTGATTGGTAGCCCCTGGGGGAGCCTAGGTGGCCTCTCACAGCCTTACCTTCCTAGTTGCAGAAGAACATCTAAACTATATCTATATCTAAAACTATATAACTAAAACATCTAAACTATATCTATATCTAAAACTATATAACTAAAACTAAAACTATAAACTTCCTAGTTGCAGAAGAGAGACAGTCACATAGTTTGCACTGAGGCTACTAATAACATCCTGCTATGTATACTGTGCTGGCCCACAAGGGTAATGCATGGTCAATAGTGACTAGACATAAAGCCATCTCATAGGCTCCTCATGTCAACCCACTGTGCAACCATGCAGGCTTTCACAAATGTGTTCAATGAACCACATACTGGGAGAGGACCTCAACTTAATCACCTTTTTCTTGCCCTAATCCAAAGTATCTTAACCATGAGCTGGAACAATGCTTGTCGCCCTTGGCTTTAAGTGGCTATTCCCTTTAAAAAGGAATCTCTGGATTTTCTAAGGTTCTGGGGTGAGCAAAGCTAGTTTCCCTAAAGAAGCTTACATGCACCTGGCCTGCCCATGCCCTAGTGAAGCCACATATGGATCCTTGCTCTGAGGCACATGCCAGCTGCACTGGCACTGGGGGAGTTCCCTTCTTCCTCCCCACTATTGCTATGCCTGGATCCATGAGAGGGAAGAAAAGGGCAACAGCCTGCATTTCAACAACCAAAAGACCAAAGATGCCAGTAGTGGCTAAATTCCAAAGAAAGCGACATTCAAAATCTGAGGCTGGTCTCAGGAAGAGAGGCTTCCCTCTCAGAATATCTCCATTAAGGAGTTCTGAAAACTGGCCTCCACAATTATTTCAAGGCTGGACTGTTATCAATCCTGAACATCTAGGGGCAGCCCTGGTGGCTCAGCGCTTTAATGCCTTCAGCCCAGGGCCTGATCCTGGAGACCCGGGATCGAGTCCCATGTAGGGCTCCCTGCCTAAAGCCTGCTTCTCCCTTTTCCTGTGCCTCTGCCTCTCTCTGTCTCTCATGAATAAATAATTAAATCTTTAAAAAAATCCTGAACATCTAAAACTATATAAATTATACTCTCATTAGGGTCTTAGTAGCTACAGGCTCTGTGCAAAACAGGCCCATTTAAATGTAAATTTTGACATTCAGCCCAAGACTAGAAAAGAAATAGTTTCCACACTAAGCACTGGGAAGGAGATTGAGAATTAAATATTAATTCTTTATGAAGGAAGACTTTTTAATCATGTTTACTTTTAGAACATCATGATTCTGGGTCTTTTTCCCTTCATGGAGAATACTGGATTTTTAATTACCTATCTGAAACTCAGAGCCAGCATCCACACACCTCTCAGATTCTCCTTTGTGGCCACAGGTAGTATGATTATGTGTAATTTTGTTAAAAGTGGAGCTTCCAGCACTGTTAATTGACAGGGTCCTGGAGACACTGAAGATAATAAAGCAGAAATGAAAACATGTAATTCTGCCTGCAAATGAAGAGAAAAGGCTGCCTTGTATAATAAAGTGTATGGTGATAGAGCAAACACTCTCTGTAAGACAATAGAAAAGCTTACATCCCTTATTCTTACATATTATGCTCTGTGGAAACAGTACTAGCAGAAATTTGGTCATTTTAGCTAAGGGCAGTGTGATTTTCATCTTATCTTTCAGAGCACGTAGCCTGGGCTCAAATCCCCACACTTCCCTAATTAGCTAGATGACATTCAGTGAGTGATTTAAAGCATCATAGCTACAGTTTGCTCTTCTGCAAAGTTGGATGAGAACACCCTGCTGGTATGATGCTGTGAAGGTTCAGCGTGATGGCCTAGGCCAAGGATGAGGTCCCTGAGTCCTCACAGAACCTTCTCCAGTTTGCTAGCTACCCACTGGCATGGCCACACAGAGCTCATAGCAGCATAGCAGAGTGCAGAAGGGACCACATTTTGGCTACATTCTGGCTTTTCTTATTAGTAGCTGTGAGACTCTGAGAACATCACACAACTTTCATCACCCCAGCATCCTTGTCTGAAAAATAGACAAACTATGGAAAGAGCTCAGATGTTCATCAATGGATGAATTGACAAGAAGACGTAGTACGTGTGAAATATTACTCAGCCATCAAAGAGAATGAAATTTTACCATCTGCAATGATGTGAATATGACTAGAGCATATTATGCTAAACAAAAGAGGTAAAAAAAAACTAATACCATATTATTTCACTCATATGTCGAATTAAGAAACAAAACAGATAAACATAGGGGAAAGGAAGGAAAAACAAAGTAAAATTTAAAAAATGAGGAGGCAACCCATAAGAGATGCTGAACTATAGGGAACAAACTGAGAGATGGTGGAGGGGGGTTGGTGGGGAGATGGTGTATTTGGGTGATTGGGTGATGGGCATTAAGGAAGGCACTTGATATAATGAGCACTGGGTATTATATACAACTGATGAACCACTAAATTCTACCTCTGAAACTAAAACAACAACAACAAACAAGCCTTACATTCCAGTGAAGAGCATGGTGGTCAACAGTCAAAAGAGCATCCCAGCACCAGCAAGCTCAGGGTAACAAAAGATCCTATTCTCCCAGAGTTTGGTACCTATGTGACTAGAGAAAGGTGGGGGTAGTGAGATAAGCAGGGGCTAAGATCCCAAGCAGAATCTGTATCCCTGGATAAGAAACTTAAACTTCATTAGGGGAGTGGCTCATCTGCTTGAATCTTGCTCCAGTGTAAGACAATGGACTGCAGCAGATGCAGTTGCAGCAAGTGGACCCTAGGGATATTTAACCACCACCACCCACCCCAATCTATGGCTTTTAACATGTAGAATGTTCTGGAATATGTTGGAGAGAGGATAAGAGACACCTTGAGAAATCTAATTACGGATCCTCTTAGTTTGCCAATACCTGTACAGGTAAGGTCTCTCTTAAAGAACCCTTACTATATGCCCTGCTTGCTACATACAGAGTGACAGTATGGTCAGGACAGGCTGGGCTATGCTGAGGTAACAGCCAGCTCCCAATTCCACTGTCTTAACAACAACAAGTGCACTTTCCATCAGTGCTATATGTCTGTCAGGAGCTGTTTGATGGAGGTGGGGGGTGCTATTCCATGTATTCCCTCAAAGAGCTAGCATGAAAGAGGCTCCACCTTTTAGTAGCTGAATTCTCTGAATCTGAACCATCTGGAGTTCCATGTTGTCTCAGAAGACAGAGAGCAGCTTCAACATGAGTACTGACTCTAATACTGTGATAGCTCCTATTCCCACAGCTAGTCACCTGCCCCAGCCTGACAGCAAGGGGCTAGGAAGTGTGTGGGAGCAGACAAGTGTTTGACAACCAGTCCTGACTCCTGCCTCTGCCACAGAGACATACTCTTCCTGGTTGAAAAACAAGAGGCTCAGAAAAGTTAAGTCCCTTGTCCAATATCACATAGAAAGTAATTGTCAGAAACAGGCTGTGTGGCCCCAGAATTCCTGCTTGTAACTGATACACTGTACTACCTCTCTCACTTTCTGGACCTTGATGTGAATTATTTGGATTCCTGACACACACATAAATCCATACTATAGGGAAAAGGATAGGGAGAGATAAGGAGACATTTCTACTAGGGACCAGGCAGGAGTCGGCATTACGAGCTTAGAGCTGGAGCATACCCAGGCCAGGACTGAAGGCTGAGATGGCCAGTGAAAGGGTGACAGGAAGTAGGATATATCCAGGAGAGGAGAGGCACCCACACACTAGTATGTGCCCCCTGTGGGCAGCTGAGAATCCCTATGGGAAGAGAGCAGAAACTGACAGTGTCCTCCTGAAGAACCCCTGAGCCTCTCACAGCACAGAGACCCATTATATGGAGCTCTGATGGTTCTGCAGCAGTCTGTAGCAGAATAGTTTATGTCTACCAGAGCCCTGACTGCAGGTTCACATGAATTGCATGGCTCCAGGGAGAAGGTCTCCCCAGAGAATGAACAGCAAAGTGTTGCTCAGGTGGCTCAGGAGGTCAGGGGCTTCTCCCTAGGACCCCCACAATGGTCTTCCTCAGAGCACTGAAAATGCCCTATGTGATTGACTTCAGTATCTCCAATACCCACCACAGGGCTTGGCATGACCAGTGCCAGTTACCATCGGATAAGGCATGATGGAAAGATGGGTGAATGGACACATGGGGATGCTTAGACAGCACCATCAGACCTCCTCTGTGCCTGTGCTGGTGTAGAGCCACAGAATGTGGTAGTGTAAGGGGCCCATAGAGCCTTGCACAGATACCAGTCTGCTCTTTGGACACAGGTGATTTCTGGAGTCTTCAAGATGTGTCCTGCTATTTTCAGAAAGGGAGACAGAACATGAAAGACTCCTAACTCTGGGAAACGAACTAGGGGTGGTGGAAGGGGAAGTGGGCGGGGGGTGGGGGTGACTGGGTGGTGGGCACTGAGATGGGTACTTGACGGGATGAGCACTGGGTGTTATTCTGTATGTTGGCAAATTGAACACCAATAAAAAATAAATTTATTAAAAAAAATAAAAATAAAAATAAAGAAAGCAGAGGGAAGCTCCAGCAGGCACTGTAAGGAAAATAAAACAGTCTGGAACAAGAATTCAAAAGAAGCAAGTTCTACTTTGCATATTTGTAGTAAAGGAAATTGCTCCCCATGAAATTATATGGACTCCTCTTTTTATAGGCCAGTGTGAGAGTGAGTTGTGAAATACTGGAATTTTCAAGATTTAATTAAAACCCAGTTCACTGCACTGAAGTGAACTTACAAAATATAGCAAAGATTAATGGGAGATATCAAACCAAACTATTTGTGCATGACTTGTTGGGTCATAATTTATGGGAACAAGAGGAAAAGAGCAAGATCATTGCCTTAAAATAAATTCACTGCTTCCTTGGCTAAGTAAAATGGAAATCATAAAAACCCTCGGGTCAGCTCAACCACACTAGGATGAAATAGCAGGCCAGCCAAATAGGTGACACTCAATCATCAGGTGTTTGTCAGGGTGTACTGGATGTTCTGCTGTACTTGCTGGGAGGGGCACTCAGGAGAGGGAAGGAGCCCCTTCCTGTTTTATTTATTCCTCACATGACTTCAATGGTGATTATCCACACTTTCTAGGTGAGCAGACTGAGGGTCAGAGGGACCAGTGATTTGCCCAAAGCCACTCTGCTAGGAGGTGGCAGAGCTGGCATTTGGACAAGGCCATCAGGCTCAGAATCCAGGCAGGGACACTTGACTCAGAGCTGGAGCAACTGGTCAGTGGGCCCCCAAAAGACTTTCATGTGCTGATCCATAGACCCCAAGAGTGTCACCCTACATGACAGTTAATTTTATGTGTCAACATAGCTGGGCTATAGTTTCAAGGTATTTGGTCAAACACTATTCTAGGTATTTCTGTGAAGGTATTTTTAGATAAGATTAACATTTAAATCAATGGGCTTAAGTAAGCAGATTACCCTCCATAATGTGAGTGGGCCTCATCCAATCAGTTGAAGGCCTTAAGAGCAAAGACTGAGACCCCCCCAAAGAAGAGAGAATGCTGTCAATAGGTAGCCTTAAGACCTGAGCTGCAACACCAACTCTGCCCTGGGCCTCCAGCCTGCCAGCCCACCCTGTAGATAGTAGGCTTTCCAGCTCCAGTTGAGTGAGCCATTTATTTAAAATAAATCCCTCTGGATAGGTGGGAAAGCAGATAGATGATAGATAGATAGATAGATAGATAGATAGATAGATAGATAGATGTGGATGGATAGCTTGGTTGATAGATACACAGATGATAGATAAAATCTACCATAAGGATGTATATCTATAGACATAATATATTACATTGTGTACATAGATTAATATAATATGGAGATCAGCATATGTGTATATATATATATATATATATATATATATATATGTTCTGCTTCTTTGGAGAACCCTGGCAATACTCATTATATGGCAAAAAAAGGATTTCACAGTTATGATTAAATTAAAAGCCTTGAGATGGGAGGATATAATCTTGGATTTTTCTCAGCCAGGCCCAGTGCAGGCAGAGAATGGAGTGTTGCAGTCATGAGTCTTCTGATGTAGTCACCAGAAGAGGCAAGGAACAGGTTCTCCCCTGGAGTCACTAGAGGGAACATGCTTCTGCTGATGCCTTGATTTTGGCCCAGAGATACTGATTTCAGATTTCCAACATCCAGAGCTATGAGAGAAAAATTTCTGTTGCTTTAAGCAAACCTGTTTGTGGCAGTTTGTTACAGCAGCCCCACTAACAGTACACATGTATAACTCTGTGTAACACAGTAACACAGTGGTCACTCTCAGAGAAGGGCAGGAAGCTTGGACAGCTCCTTGCAGGGAGTGGGAGAGGTGCTGTTAAGGTATGCTGCCCCTCCCACCTACCCCAAATCCCTATGAATATCCCCTCTGGAAAGCCTCACCTGAGGTCCCACTCTGTCCCCTTTCCTTTCCTGGACAGAGCCAGCCATGGCTACAGCACAGGGGAGCACCTGTGCAGCTCCCAGGCCCATTCTGTCCATCCCCCACCCCACAACAAGGACTGCTAAACTATGCTAGGGGCATGGGGATTTTTGCAGGTGAATTATAAGAGCTATGGAGACAGGTAGGTGGTGGTGATTTCAAAGTGACCCAGACTGGGAAGGGAAATGAAACCTTCTATATATGTTCATTTTAACAATTATGTCCCAGGTCCCAGGTTGCTAGATACTTGCTCTGCCTTCAATCAACTTTTAACAAAGATGAGTCCCAGATCCCTCTCACACCACCACAGAACTCTGTGACTCAAAAGCAGGACCATGGTGGCACCTCCACCCATTCTACCCTCAGTTCATACTTTGAGAAACTCAAGCTACAGCTGAGTCCAAGGTACAGCTGCTGTGGCCTGCTCAGGAAGCTGTCACCTGGACCTGTGCTAACTGCTCAGAACCCCTTCCTCAGTCCTAAGCAAGCCACTTAGGACCCCCATGGAACCCCAGGTGGGCACCACTCTGAGTGCTGGCTCTAAGAGTGCAAAGTGGACAGACGGGGAGAAATGAGGATGCAGGAGGAGAGACACTGTGGTTGATACACACCTATGCAGAGGATGGTAACAACAATGACCACCATCATGGTCTGTGGATAGATCGTCACAGACTCTATATCACTCCCCTCTTCCCCTACACTCTGGTGTAATTTGCCCAGTGTCAGTGTTAATGCATGTAAATATCTGTCCCTTGTGCTGCCTTGGTGCTCAGAAGACATATCTGGTGCTCAGCTCATGCCTTTTGACTACTGCAATTGTCCCAGGAAAGCCCCATTAAGATATTAGGAGAGGAATGTAACAGAAATAGGCCTGAGCTGTGTCCACCTGACTTCAGAGACATGATTCCAAAAGCCTCACTGCCTTCCCCCAGCATGTCCGATCTCATGTGGGCTTCAGAGAATTCTGTGACTTTAAGCGACTTTAAGCAAGAGCAAGTCACTTGATACACTGGATGCAAAGGTGAGCACAAACCAGAGGTAAGACCATATGAAGTCATGTGCCAAAGGCCTCCTAACAGAAATGGGAAGTCATATGTCAAATCAGATTACAGAGCTACAGTAATAAAAACAGTATGGTACTGGCACAACAGTGGAATAGAATGGAAAATGGAGAAATAAGCCCACAACTGTATGTCAATTAATCTTAGACAAAGTGGGAAACAATATCCAATGGGAAAATGTCTCTTCAACAAATGGTGTTGGAAAAACTGGACAGCAACATGCAAAAGAATGAAACTGGACCTCTTTCTTTCACCATAAACAAAAATAAGTTCAAAATTATTTAAGAACTTAAATGTGAGAGAGGAAACCATTAAAATCCTAAAGGAGAATACAACTAGTAATAACCGCTTTGACATCAGCCATGGCAACTTCTTTCTAGATGCATCTCCTGAGGCAAGGGAAATAAAAGTAAAAGTAAACTATTGGGACCACATCAAAATAAAAATCTTTTGCAGTGAAAGAAACAACCAACAAAACTAAAAGACAACCTACAGAATGGGAGAAGATTATTTGTAAGTGACATATCTGATAAAGGGTTAGTATCCAACATATAAACTTATAAAGCTCAACACCCCGAAATGAATAATTCAATTAAAAATGAACAGAAGACATACAGATGCCTAAGAGACATATAAAAAGATGTTCATCATCACTCATCATTAGGGAAATGCAAATCAAAACTACAATGAGATATCACCTCACATCTGTCAGAATGGCTAAAATCAACAATACAGGAAACAACAGGTGTTGGCAAGGATGTGGAGAAACGGAACCCTGTTAACAATATTAGTGGGAATTTAAACTGGTCCAATCACCATGGAAAACATTGTGTGCAGGTTCCTCAAAAAGTTAAAAATAGAACTACCCTATGATCCAGTAACCACACTACTGGGTATTTAACCAAAGAATACACAAACACTAATTCAAAAGGATACAGGCACGCCAATATTTATAACAGCACTATTTACAGTACCAACATACAGAAGCAGTTGAAGTATCCATCGATAGATAAATGATAAAGAGGATGTGGTATATTATGCAATGGAATATTAACAACCCTTTAAAAGAATGAAATCTTGCCATTTGCAATGGTGTGGATGAAGCTAGAGTATTATGCGAAGCAAAATAAATCGGAGAAAGACATATGATTTCACTCATATATGGACTTTAAGAAACAAAACAAATAAGCAAAGGTGGGGAGAGTAAGAGAGAGGCAAACCAAGAAACAGACTATTAATTACAGAAAACAAACCTGCAGTTACCAGAGGGGAGGTAAGTTGAAGGATGGGTGGAATAGGTTTTGGGGATTAAGGAATGCATTTGTTGAGGTGATGACTGGGTGATTGTATGAAAGAGCTGAATACTTTATTGTACACCTGAAACTAATATAATACTATGTTAACTAACTGTAATTAAAATAAAAAATGTACTGTTGGATCTTATTGGCTATCTTGTTGAGAATTTTTGCATCTGTGTTCATCAGGGATATTGGTCTATAATTCTCCTTTTTGGTGGGGTCTTTGTCTAGTTTTGGGAATAAGGTGATGCTGGCCTCATGGATCGAGTTTGGAAGTACTCCATCTATTTCGATCCTTTGAAACAGCTTTAGTAGAATAGGTATTGTTTCTTCTTTAAACGTTTGATAGAATTCCCCTGGAAAGCCATCTGGCCTTGGACTTTTGTGCCTTGGGAGGTTTTTGATGACTGCTTCAATTTCCTCCATGGTTATCGGCCTGTTCAGGTTTTCTATTTCTTCCTCTTCCAGTTTTGGTAGTTTGTGGTTTTCAGAAATGCATCCATTTCTTCTATATTGCCTAATTTATTGGCATTAGAAGCTCATAATATATTTTTTAAATTGTTTGTATTCCCTTGGTATTGGTTGTGATCTCTCCTTTTTTATTTGTGATTTTACTAATTTCAGTCTGCTCTCTTTTGTATTTAATAAAGCTGGCTACCTCATTAAATCTTTTAAGGAACCAACTTCTGGTTTTGTTCATCTGTTCCACAGTTCTTCTGGTCTCCGTTTCATTGAGTTCTCCTCAAATGTTCATTAATTCTCTTCTTCGGCGGTGATAGGTTTTATTTGCTGTTCATTCAACAGATCCTTTAGGTGCAAGGTTAGCTTTTGTATTTGAGTTTTTTCCAGTTTTTTGAGGGATGCTTGTATTGGGATACATTTCCCAATTATCCCCGGGACACAAGGCTGGTTCAACACTCCTAAAGCAATCAATGTGAGATCTTATCAACAAGAGAAAATAGAAGAACCATATGATCCTCTCAGTAGATGAAGAGAAAGCCTTTGACAACATACAGCATCCATTCCTGATAAAAACTATTGAGAATGTAGGGATAGAGGTAACAATCCTCAGCATCTTAAAAGCAATCTACGAAAAGCCCACAGCAAATATCATTCTCAATGGGGAAACATTGGGAGCCTTTCCCCTAAGATCAGGAACATGACAGGGATGTCCACTCTAACCACTGGTACTCAACATAGTACTAGAAGTCCTAACATCAGCAATCAGACAATGAAAAGAAATAAAAGGCATTAAAATTGGCAAAGAAGAAGTCAAAGTCTCCCTCTTCCCAGATGACATGATACTGTGTGTAGAAAACCCAAAAGGCTTCACCCCAAGATTGCTATAACTCACACAGTAATTCGGCAGTGTGGCAGGATACAAAATCAAAGCCCAGAAATTAATGGCATTTCCCTACAGTAACAAAGAGACTTCAAAAAGGGAAATTAAAGAGTCAATCGATTTACAATTGCACCCAAAAGCATAAGATACCTAGGAATAAACCTAACCAAAGGGGTAAAGAGTCTATACCCTAAAAACTACAGAACACTTCTGAAAGAAATTGAAGAAGACACGAGATGGAAAAATATTCCATGCTCATGGATTGGCAGAATTAATATTGTGAAAATGTCAATGTTACCCAGAGCAATTTACACGTTTAATGCAATCCTTATCAAAATACCATGGACTTTTGTCACAGAGGTAGAACAAATTATTTTAAGATTTGTGTGGAATCAGAAAAGACCCCGAATAGCCAGGGGAATTTTAAAAAAGAAAACCATAGCTGGGGGCTTCACAATGCCAGATTTCAGGTTGTACTACAAAGCTGTGGTCATGAAGACAGTGTGGTACTGGCACAAAAACAGACACTAAGATCAAGGGAACAGAAGAGAGAACCCAGAAATGGGCCCTCAACTCTATGGTCAACTAATATTCGACAAAGCAGGAAAGACTATCCATTGGAAAAAAAGTCTCTTTAATAAATGGTGCTGGGAAAATTGTACATCCACATGCAGAAGAATGAAACTAGACCACTCTCTTGCACCAGACACAAAGATAAACTCAAAATGGATGGAAAATCTAAATGTGAGCTAAGAAGCCATCAACATCCTAGAGGACAACACAGGTAACACCCTTTTTGAACCCGGCCACAGAAACTTCTTGCAAAATACATTCATGAAGGCAAGTGAAACAAAAACAAAAATGAACTGTTGGGACTTCATCAAGATAAAAAGCTTCTGCACTCAAGAGAATAGCCAAACAAAACTAAAAGACAACCTACAGAACGGGATAAGATAGTTGCAAATGACATGTCAGATAAAGGAGTAGTATCCAAGATCTATAAAGAACTTATGAAACTCAACAGCAAAAGACATGGACAAAAGACATGAACAGAAATCTCACAGAGGAAGACATAGACATGGCCAACAATCACATGAGAAAATGCTCCGCATCACTGACCATCAGGGAAATACAAATCAAAACCACAATGGGATACCACCTCACACCAGTGACAAAGGTAAACATTAACAAGACAGGAAACCACAAATGTTGGAGAGGATGCAGAGAAAGGGGAACAATCTTGCACTGTTGGTGGGAATGTGAACTGGTGCAGCCACTCTGGAAAACTGTGTAGAGGTTCCTCAAGAGTTATAAATAGACCTGCCCTACCACCCAGTAATTGCACTGCTGGGGATTTACCCCAAAGATTCAGATGCAATGAAACGCCGGGACACCTGCACCCCGATGTTTCTAGCAGCAGTGTCCACAATAGCCAAAGTGTGAAATGAGCCTCGGTGTCCAACAAAAGATGAATGGTTAAAGAAGATGTGTTTTATGTATACAATGGAATATTACTCAGCCATTAGAAAAGACAAAAACCCACCATTTGCTTCAATGTGGGTGGAACAGGAGGGTATTTTGCTGAGTGATATAAGACAATCGGAAAAGGACAAACATTATATGGTCTCATTCATTTGGGGAGTATAAAAAATAGTGAAAGGGAATAGAGGGGAAAGTAGAGAAAATGAGTGAAAATATCAGTCAGGATGACAAAACATGAGAGACACTTAACTCTGGGAAATGAACATCAGGTAGTGGAAAGGGAGGTTGGTGGGGGATCTGGGTGACTGGGTGACTGGGTGATGGGCACTTGGCGGGATGAGCACTGGGTATTATGCTATATGTTGGCAAATTGAACTCCAATAAAAAAAAAGAAATCAATAACAAAGATAAATATAAAATCCCCAATATTTGGAAATTAAGCAAAACACTTTTGAACGATAAATCAGTGTGTTAAAAAATTAATATGACATTTCAAAGTTTGTGGATATAAGTAGATTCAAAATTAGAATGACAAGATGGCTGAAGAGTAGGGTCCGCAAGTCACCTGTCCCCACCAAATTACCTAGATAACCTTCAAATCATCCTGAAAATCTACGAATTCGGCCTGAGATTTAAAGAGAGACCAGCTGGAATGTTACAGTGAGAAGAGTTCAAGCTTCTATCAGGTAGGAAGACGGGGAAAAAGAAATAAAGACACAAAAGGCCTCCAAGGGGGAGGGGCCCCGCGAGGAGCTGGGCTGAGGCCGGGGCGAGTGTCCCCAGGACAGGAGAGCCCCGTCCCGGAGACGCAGGAGCTGCACCGACCTTCCCGGGGGAAAGGGGCTCGCAGGGAGTTGGAGCAGGACCCAGGAGGGCGGGGATGCCCTCGGGCTCCCGGGGACACTAACAGGCACCTGCGCCCCGGGAGAGTGCGCCGAGCTCCCTAAGGGCTGCAGCGCACGGGGGACCCGGAGCAGCTCTGGGGGTCTCGGGGGCGGCTCCGCGGAGGGGGCTGCGGGGCGGGAGCAGCTCGGGGGGGCTCGGGGGCGGCTCCGCAGAGGGGGCTGCGGGGCGGGAGCGAGTCCAAGAGCGCAGGCCCGGGAGCACAGGGCGCCGGGACACAGCCCAGGATCCGGACTCCCCCCGGGACAGGCAGAGGCCGGGAGGGCCCAGGACAGCGAGGACGCTCCTGCCCCAGCTGAGCACATCAGCGGCCCCGCCCCGGAGCCTCCAGGCCCTGCAGACGGAGAGCTCTGGAGCTACTGCGGGAGCTGACTCCAGGGCTCCAGAGCTGGCCCCGCCACTGGGGTTGTTCCTCCTGGGGCCTCACGGGGTGAACAACCCCCACTGAGCCCTGCACCAGGCAGGGGCAGAGCAGCTCCCCCAAGTGCTAACACCTGAGAATCAGCACAACAGGCCCCTCCCCCAGAAGACCAGCTACACGGACAGGTTCCAGGGGACGTAAAGGGACTTAAAATAAACAGAATCAGAAGATACTCCCCCGTGGTATTTTTTTTCTTTCTTTCTTTTTGATTTTGAATTGCTTCCCCCACCCTTTTTTTTTCACCTTTCTTTCTTTTTCTTTCTCTTTTTCTTCTCTTTTTTCCTTTTCTTCTTTCTTTTTTCTTTTTTCTTTTTCTCTTTTCTTTCCTTCTTTCTCTCCTCTCTTTCTCTCCTTTTCCGAATACAACTTGTTTTTGGCCACTCTGCACTGAGTAAAATGACTAGAAGGAAAACCTCACCTCAAAAGAAAGAAGCAGAAACAGTCCTCTCTCCCACAGAGTTACAAAATCTGGATTACAATTCAATGTCAGAAAGCCAATTCAGAAGCACTATTACACAGATACTGCTGGCTCTAGAAAAAAGCATAAAGGCCTCAAGAGACTTCATGACTGCAGAATTTAGATCCAATCAAGCAGAAATTAAAAATCAATTGAATGAGATGCAATCCAAACTAGAAGTCCTAACGACGAGGGTTAACGAGGTGGAAGAAGGAGTGAGTGACATAGAAGACAAGTTGATGGCACAGAGGGAAACTGAGGAAAAAAGAGACAGACAATTAAAAGACCATGAAGACAGATTAAGGGAAATAAACGACAGCCTGAGGAAGAAAAACATACGTTTAATTGGGGTTCCCGAGGGCGCCGAAAGGGACAGAGGGCCAGAATATGTATTTGAACAAATCATAGCTGAAAACTTTCCTAATATGGGAAGGAAAACAAGCATTCAGACCCAGTAAATAGAGAGATCCCCCCCTAAAATCAATAAAAACCATTCAACACCTCAACATTTAATAGTGAAGCTTGCAAATTCCAAAGATAAAGAGAAGATCCTTAAAACAACAAGAGACAAGAAATCCCTGACTTTTATGGGGAGGACTATTAGGGTAACAGCAGACCTCTCCACGGAGACCTGGCAGGCCAGAAAGGGCTGGCAGAATATATTCAGGGTCCTAAATGAGAAGAACATGCAACCAAGAATACTTTATCCAGCAAGGTTCTCATTCAGAATGGAAGGAGAGATGAAGAGCTTCCAAGACAGGCAGGAACTGCAAGAATATGTGACCTCCAAACAGCTCTGCAAGAAATTTTAAGGGGGACTCTTAAAATTCCCCTTTAAGAAGAAGTTCAGTGGAACAATCCACAAAAACAAGGACTGAATGGATATCATGATGACACTAAACTCAGATCCCTCAATAGTAACTCTGAATGTGAATGGGCTTAATGACCCCATCAAAAGGTGCAGGGTCTCAGACTGGATAAAAAAGCAGGACCCATCTATTTGCTGTCTACAAGAGACTCATTTTAGACAGAAAGACACCAACAGCCTGAAAATAAAAGGTTGGAGAACCATTTACCATTCAAATGGTCCTCAAAAGAAAGCAGGGGTAGCCATCCTTATATCAGATAAACTAAAATTTACCCCGAAGACTGTAGTGAGAGATGAAGAGGGACACTATATCATACTTAAAGAATCTATCCAACAAGAGGACTTAACAATCCTCAATATATATGCCCCGAATGTGGGAGCTGCCAAATATTTAAATCAATTAATAACCAAAGTGAAGAAATATTTGGATAATAATACACTTATACTTGGTGACTTCAATCTAGCTCTTTCTACCCTCGATAGGTCTTCTAAGCACATCTCCAAAGAAACGAGAGCTTTAAATGATACACTGGACCAGATGGATTTCACAGATATCTACAGAACTTTACATCCAAACTCAACTGAATGCACATTCTTCTCAAGTGCACATGGAACTTTCTCCAGAATAGACCATATACTGGATCACAAATCGGGTCTGAACCCATACCAAAAGAACGAAATTGAGACCAGAAGAACTGTTGCACAGATCAACAAAACCAGGAGTTGGATCATTGAAAAAATTAATAAGAGAGATAAACCATTAGCCAGCCTTATTTAAAAAGAAGAGAGAGAACACTCAAATTAATAAAGTCATGAATGAGAAAGGAGAGATCACTACCAACACCAAGGAAATACAAACGATTTTAAAAACATGTTATGAACAGCTATATGCCAATAAATTAGGCAATCTAGAAGAAATGGACACATTCCTGGAAAGCCACAAACTACCAAAACTGGAACAGGAAGAAATAGAAAACCTGAACAGGCCAATAACCAGGGAGGAAATTGAAGCAGTCATCAAAAACCTCCCAAGACACAAGAGTCTAGGGCCAGATGGCTTCCCAGGGGAATTCTATCAAACCTTTAAAGAAGAAACCATACCTATTCTCCTAAAGCTGTTTGGAAAGATAGAAAGAGATGGAGTACTTCCAAATTCGTTCCATGAGGCCAGCATCACCTTAATTCCAAAACCAGACAAAGACCCCACCAAAAAGGAGAATTACAGACCAATATCCCTGATGAACATGGATGCAAAAATTCTCAACATGATACTAGCCAATAGGATCCAACAACACATTAAGAAAATTATTCACCATGACCAAGTAGGATTTATCCCCGGGACACATGGCTGGTTCAACACTTGTAAAAACAATCAATGTGATTCATCGTATCAGCAAGAGAAAAACCAAGAACCATATGATCCTCTCATTAGATGCAGAGAAACCATTTGACAAAATACAGCATCCATTTCTGATCAAAACTCTTCAGAGTGTAGGGAACATTCCTCAACATCTTAAAAGCCATGTACGAAAAACCCACAGCAAATGTAATTCTCAATCGGGAAGCACTGGGAGCCTTTCCCCTAAGATCAGGAACAAGACAGGGATGTCCACTCTCACCACTGCTATTCAACATAGTACTGGAAGTCCTAGCCTCAGCAATCAGACAACAAAAGACATTAGAGGCATTCAAATCGGCAAAGAAGAAGTCAAACTCTCCCTCTTCACCAATGACATGATACTCTACGTAGAAAACCCAAAAGCCTCCACCCCAAGATTGCTAGAACTCATACAGCAATTTGGTAGCGTGGCAGGATACAAAATCAATGCCCAGAAGTCAGTGGCATTTCTATACAATGAGACTGAAGAAAGAGAAATTAAGGAGTCAATTCCATTTACAATTGCACCCAAAAGCCTAAGATACCTAGGGATAAACCTAAGCAAAGAGGTATAGGATCTCTACCCTAAAAACTATAGAACACTTCTGAAAGAAATTGAGGAAGACACAAAGAGATGGAAAAATATTCCATGCTCATGGACTGACAGAATTAATAATGTGAAAATCTCAATGTTACCCAGGGCAATTTACACATTTAATTCAATCCCTATCAAAATACCATGGACTTTCTTCAGAGAGTTAGAACAAATTATTTTAAGATTTGTGTGGAATCAGAAAAGACCCCGAATAGCCAGGGGAATTTTAAAAAAGAAAACCATAGCTGGGGGCTTCACAATGCCAGATTTCAGGTTGTACTACAAAGCTGTGGTCATCAAGACAGTGTGGTACTGGCACAAAAACAGACACAGATCAATGGAACAGAATAGAGAATCCAGAAGTGGATCCTCAATTTTATGATCACCTAATATTCGATAAAGGAGGAAAGACTATCCACTGGAAGAAAAACAGTCTCTTCAATAAATGGTGCTGGGAAAATTGGACATCCACCTGCAGAAGAATGAAACTAGACCACTCTCTTGCACCAGACACAAAGAAACTCAAAATGGATGAAAGAGCTAAATGTGAGACAAGATTCCATCAAAATCCTAGAGGAGAACACAGGCAACACCCTTTTTGAATTCGGCCACAGTAACTTCTTGCAAGATACGTCCACGAAGGCAAAAGAAACAAAAGCAAAAATGAACTATTGGGACTTCATCAAGATAAGAAGCTTCTGCACAGCAAAGGATACAGTCAACAAAACTAAAAGGCAACCTACAGAAGGGGAGAAGATATTTGCAAATGACATTTCAGATAAAGGGCTAGTTTCCAAGATCTATGAAGAACTTATTAAACTCAACACCAAAGAAACAAACAAACCAATTATGAAATGGGCAAAAGACATGAAGAGAAATCTCACAGAGGAAGACATAGACATGGCCAACATGCACATGAGAAAATGCTCCGCATCACTTGCCATCAGGGTAATATAAATCAAAACCACAATGGGATACCACCTCACACCAGTGAGAATGTGGAAAATTAACAAGGCAGGAAACCACAAATGTTGGAGAGGATGCGGAGAAAAGGGAACCCTCTTGCACTGTTGGTGGGAATGTGAACTGGTGCAGCCACTCTGGAAACATGTGTGGAGGTTCCTCAAAGAGTTAAAATTAGACCTGCCCTATGACCCAGCAATTGAACTGCTGGGGATTTTCCCCAAAGATACAGATGCAGTGAAACGCTGGCACACCTGCAGCCCGATGTTTCTAGCAGCAATGTCCACAATAGCCAAACTGTGGAAGGAGCCTTGGTGTCCATCGAAAGATGAATGGATAAAGAAGATGTGGTCTATGTATACAATGGAATATTACTCAGCCATTAGAAACGACAAATACCCACCATTTGCTTCGATGTGGATGGACCTGGAGGGTATTATGCTGAGTGAAGTAAGTCAATCGGAGGACAAACATGATATGGTCTCATTCATTTGGGGAATATAAATAATAGTGAAAGGGAATAGAGGGGAAGGGAGAAGAAATGGGTAGGAAATATCAGAAAGGGAGACAGAACATGGAAGACTCCTAACTCTGGGAAACGAACTAGGGGTGGTGGAAGGGGAGGAGGGCGGGGGTTGGGGGTGACTGGGTGGCGGGCACTGAGGGGGGCACTTGACGGGATGAGCACTGGGTGTTATTCTGTATGTTGGCAAGTTGAACACCAATAAAAAATAAATTTATAAATAAAAGAAGAGATATTCAATAACACCCATCATCAGGGAAATACAAATCAAAACCTCAATGAAAATTCAGCAAATTCACCTCATGCTTGTCAGAATGTCTCAAATTAACAACACAAGAAACAACAGGTGTTGGCAAGGATGTGGAGAAAGGGCAACATTCTTACACTGTTGCAAACTGGTGAAGCCACTCTAAAGAACAGTATGGAGAGTGTTAAAAATGTTAAAAATAGAGCTACTTATGATCCAGCAATTACACTACTAGGTGTTTACCCAAAGGATACAAAAATACAGGTTCAAAGGGGTACATAAATCCCCAATTTGATAGCAACATTATGAACAATAGCCAAACTATTGAGAGAACCCAAATATCCATCAATAGGATGAATCTATAAAGACTATATATATATATATATATATATACACACACACACACACATACGTGATCTATATACAACACATACATATGACAAATCTTTATCCATATAGAATCATATATATACATATATATAGTCTTTATATATACACATATTCTTTATATATATACATCTTTATATATATACGTCTTCTTCATATATATACACACACATATATAATATATATAATGGAATATTAGTCATCAAAAAGAGTGAAATATTGCCATTTGCAACAATATGGATGAGTTAGGGTGCTTTATGCTAAGCAAAAATAAGTCAGCCTGGAAAAGACTAATACCATATTATTTCATTCATATATAGAATTTAAGAAACCTAACAGATGAACATATGGGAAGGAGGAAATAAAACAGAGTAGTAAACAAACCATAAGAAGCTCTTAACAATAGATAACAGAGGGTTGATGGAGGGAGGTGGATGGGGGATGGGCTAGAAGGGGGATGGGTATTAAGGAGGGCACTTTTGCTACAAGCACTGGGTGTTGTGTATAGTGATGAATCACTGAATTCTACTCCTGAAACCAATATTGCACTGTATGTTAACTAACTAGAATTTAAATAATTTTTTAAATGAGAGAGAAGTCACAATTAACTAATTTCAGAAAGAAAAAGAGAATATTGGGCAGCCCCGGTAGCTCAGCGGTTTAGCGCCGCCTACAACTCAGGGCGTGATCCTGGAAATCTGGGATCGAGTCCCAGGTCAGGCTCCCTGCATGGAGCCTGCTTCTCCCACTGCCTGTGTCTTTGCCTCTCTCTCTCTCCTCTCTGTGTATTCTCATGAATAAATAAATAAAATCTTTAAAAAAAAGAAAAAGAGAACATTATTTTAGCCTATACAGAAACGTTTTAAGTAGGAAAGGAATTTTATAAAAGCTATATCATTACATGTGAAAATATAAATGAAATGGGCAAATTTCTTGAAAACCGTAACTTGCCAAAAATGATACTAAAAGGAAATCTAAGTAGGTAGATAACTTTTTTAAAAAATTGAATCACTGGGGGCACCTGGGTGGCTCAATCAGTTAAGCCTCCAAGTCTTGGTTTCAGGTCAGATCATGATCTCAGGGTTGTAGGATCCAGCCTGAATTGAGCTCTGGGTTTATCATGGAGTCTGCTTTACCCTCTCCCTCTGGTCCTTTCCCTCTGCTCCTCCTCCTGCTCATTCTCTCTCTCTCTCTCTCTTTCTCTCAAAATAAAATTTTTAAAAAATATCTAAAAATTTGAATGATTAATTAAAATTCTTCCCACAAAGACATCTCCAGGACCAAATGGCTTTATCAGTAAATTATAGTAAGTATTTAAGAAGAAATCACAATTTTTACACAAATTCTTCCAGATAGTGGAGAAGAATGAAATATTCCCCAACTCATTTTAACCTTGCTACCACATGTTGGCAAGGGCATTACAGGAAAGGAAAATCACACCAGAGTCTCTCAGGAACTTGGACGCAAAAGTCATAAGGCAAATACAAGCAAAATAAGTCCAGTGATGTATTAAAAAAAACAATTTGAGTTTATTTTAGGAATGCAATATTGGTTTACAATTAAAATTCAAACAGTGTAATTCAACACAGTATTAGAACAGAGGAATAGGTTATACAAGCTTTTTATTAGATGCATAAAAGGCATTTGATAAAAATTTAACATATAATCAGGAAAAAACATACTTTAACAAACTAGGAATAGAAGATGACTTCCTGAATCTAATAAATAGCATCTACTAAAAATTCCTGCAGCAAATATCACACCTAAATGGTGAGATACTGAAACCTCTAAATCAGGCCCAAGAATCGGGACTGGTTACCACTTCTACTTAACATTTTATTGGAGATTCTAACAATGCCTAAGGCAGACAAAAAATAATAAAAGGTTTAAGAGTTGGAAAGGAATAAATAAAACTATAATGTATACCTCTATATTCCAGCAACAAAAAAATAGAAAATTAAATTTAACAAAGTATATCCACTTATAAAAATGACTAATAAAACCAAAATACCTAAGATTAAATCTAACAAAGGGTGGGCAAATCCTCTACACAGAAAAATCACAAAACACTATGGAAGGAAAATTTAAAGAGACATAAACAAATGAACAATTACACTCCTAGATTGGAACTCTCTATAATGTAAACATGGCAGTTCTCCCCAGATTACTGACAAACTCAGTGTCACTCAGTCAAGAGCCCAGTCAGTCCTGTCCCCAAGCTGAGCACAGGCCCACCAGCATTGCCAGCTCCATGCCTAGGAACTCCACCTGCCTCCTCACCATAGGCTCAGACTGACCTGTGGATTTGGAATTACCCATACTCCTAGTCAGTCCCCAATGTTATGAGTCCTCAAGTGTTAACCTCCAGTTAGCCTGCCTGGTATCATCTTCCATGAAATATCTTATACACTTCTTGGCCAGCTTCTTCACATCTCAAGCTTCCATTTCATGTTCTGAGGATGTCTGCTGCCTGCAGACAGCCACCCTCCTGGGAAAACATAGTGTCCAAGCCCACCTTCCTCCCCATGAAACATGCAGTCTGGAGTCAGACAGGATGGATTCCTGTCCCAGAGTGGGCAGCCACCAGCTACACAGCCTGTTTAAGCCATGACCTCCAAAGTTTCCATGCCCTCATACGTGACTCTGACATTGCAGGGCTGTAGTGAGGATTAAGTAATACAGAACACAAAGTTTTTGGGCAAATGAGTACTTGACGTATAGAAGGTGTTGCAACAAAGACAGATGGGAGATGGCAGGAAAACATGCTTTCCTAGGACCTTCACATTTTCCTTCTAGGGTGCTGAGTCTAAATGCAAACTCCTTAGGTTTTTTTACTGTCCCTCCCAAAATAAACCCAGCCTGATGTGCTTGTCCCCGCAGTCTCTCTCATATCTCCTGTATTCTAGACATCCTACTCCGGTGCAGCACACCATAACGTAAAGTGAAGTCTTCTTAGTACAAATTGATAGCAGGTCTTACTCAATTAAAATTAATTTTATGTGAAATCTAGGTGCCTAATAGTTCCTTTTGATGTTGTAACAGCTCTGAAATCTTTTTTTGTTCCTGACCCCCAGCCCTCATTTGGAAACAGGCAGGTTAGGTACAGTTTAAGTTTTCTAGTTAAATTATCATTATTGAGCATCTATGTGCTTTACATGCCTTATTTCCAAACTTCATAAGAACCTTATAAAATTAGATATTAGTGTCTCCAACTTTATGCATGAAGAGAAAGGAGTTGGCCCACCCAGAATTACACAGAAAACTACTGCTGGTACTGAGTCCACACACAGCTCTCCAACTCTCAATCATGCAGCATCCCAAAGCCAACAGCTGGGAATGAGTTTCTCAGCCCTCCTTCTACTGAATGCCAGGGATTCTGACACATCCCAGTTAATATTACTTGTCCATAGAAGCATTAGCTGGGTGGAATGGAGGTGCTTCCTTTGAACAAATTCAGGAGTCTAATTGGCCTTATGAAGACCAACAGACCAATACTCAACTTAATCTGGCGCACTATTGATTTTCCTAGTGATCAGTATATGGGGAGAGTCAAACCCAAAGAAGCTGCAGAAAGTGAAACTTTCAGATATTTCACTGCCAAGGTTCTAGGCACTTGGATAGAGAAAGAAGAGTCTCTTGAGCACACTTCACCCAGATGCCACAAAGAGAATTGCACTTCATCCTAGCTATGAGAAGCTCACATGTGAATTGAACATGTTAACCTTAAAAATGAAACTTCCAGGGGTGCCTGGGTGGCTCATTCAGTTAAGCAGTTGGCTCTTGATTTTGGCTCAGGTCATAATCTTAGTGTCCTGGGACAGAGCCCCAAGTTAACCTCCAAGCTCAGTGAAGGGTCTGTTTGAGGATTATCTCTCCCTCTCCCTTTGCCCCCTTCCTCACTCACACACTCTCTCTCTAAAATAAATAAATAAATCTTTATAAGTAAATAAGCAAACTGCCAGTTATTTTGCCATCAGAAATGAGTTTATTTAGGAATATCAATGATGACAAACCATGAGAGACTTCTAACTCTGGAAAACGAACAAAAGGTTGCAGTAGGAGAGGTGGGCAGGGGGATGGGGTAACTGAGTGATGGGCACTGAGGAGGGCACTTGATGGGTTGAGTGCTATGTGTTGGCAAATCAAACTTCAATAAAAACAAATAAAAAAGGAATAGCAATGATATGCAATCTGGAACAAGCTATGGCAAAATCATATGCAAGCTCACAGGACAGAGGAGAGGAACACTTTTATAGAGGAAAAGGAGAAGTTGGGAAGGCTGTTGTAAACACAAAGTTCATTGGAATAGACTGGAAGATGGGAGTATAGTGGCTTCTCATTGGCTGAATTGTAACCACACCCCATTGGCTGGGCTGTTGTCAGGGAGGGGGAAGCCTTTCTTTCCCCTTCTGGTGTATGAAGGTAGTATCCACAAGCATGACCCCTCTCTTCCTGGTGAGTCTGCAATTAATTCCCCTGCTGGCCTCCCAAGTCTATTTTAAAGGAAGTTTCCTTTTATTAATTCACCAATATTTAGCTAAATGACAAGGACGAAATAATATAAACAGAGCAGGCATACTATGAGTCAGGCATCAGGCTGGGTGCTATCCATACATATCTCATTATTGCCCCATTTTGCCAAGGAAAAAAATTGAGGTTTAAAGAATTTAAGTAATTAGTCTAAGACAGCATGCATAGCATACTGAGAAAAGTAGGAGGCTTGAATATTGGCTCCAGCATCTACCACTTGGGCAAGTTACTTGAAATCTTTGCATCTCAACTCTCAACCTGTAAAATGAGATAACAAGAGGTTCCTGTCCCCAGCCAAGATGGAGTGACAAGGAT
This sequence comes from Canis lupus dingo, assembly GCF_003254725.2. NCBI lineage: Eukaryota > Metazoa > Chordata > Mammalia > Carnivora > Canidae > Canis > Canis lupus. Next base: position 21,834,644 of record NC_064261.1, on the reverse strand, counting down.
GAGATTTACCCTCCTGCCTTAAGCAATCAAAAATACTATATATATATATATACACATATATATGTAAAAGTTTCAAGACACTGTATATCAAGCAACAAAAGATGAAGATCCTGAGAGTTGGTCAATAGGTAAGAAGAGCCTTACAATGGTCCTAGCTTACTACTCAGAAAAAATTCCAGACCATAGCCAAAAGAAGGGGCTCATCTATAGCCCATAGGCTCCTTGAATTAAGTGTCTGGAGAGACTAGCTAATCTACAGAACAAAGTACCAGGGAGGAGAGAGAATATCAGAGGCTTGTGGAGAGCCCTTCTGTATTCAGAAATCCTAATCAGAACATGCATACAAGGAAACTATGCAAGGCCAGTGAAGAACCCCCTAAAAAAACAAAAGGTAGCAGTTCCCAGAACTTATACAGCCCTGGAAATATTGCCTGTCCCCACCAGTCAGACTAGAAAATCTCATGGTTCATAGGCCTTTGGGTGGAGTACACACACAGAAGGGTCTTACCTCAGGAGTTGGAATAATTAACCTTTAGACTAAGTGCTTTTTCATTCCTGCCTAAATATCTTAAAATCCAAATGAGGGAAGCCTGGGTGGCTCAGCAGTTGGGCTCCTGCCTTTAGCTCAGGTCATGATCCCAGAATCCTGGATCAAGTCCCGCATTGGGCTCCCTGCAGAGAGCCTGCTTCTCCCTCTGCCTGTGTCTCTGCCTCTCTCTCTCAGTCTGTGTCTCTCATGAATAAATAAATAAATCTTTAAAAAAATCCAAATGAATAAATAACTTAAAATCCAAAAGGATTAAACTGTTTCTTAATAATTTAACTACATCCTACAACAAAGCTTAGGAATACTGATAGGAATTCAAACTATCTACAACCCAACAAGGTAAGCATACAATGTTTGTCATCCAACCAAAAATTACCAGGCAGATAAAGATGCAGAAAATATGATCCATAATAAAGATATCAATCAATGAATCAAACCCTATCCAGAACTGCTGGATAACTTCATGCTTACCCATCTCACTTTCTTCAACCATTTGTTCAAATATCACCTTCTACATGTAGGCTATCCTACCTACCACATGTGAAATTGCAACATGCCCATCCCGCTTTCCTGATTTCCCTCACCTGGTCCTTACATTTGTGCCTGATCCTTAATAGACACTGTTGAGTGGATTTGTTGAGTGAATGAAGAATGACTCAACTGTGGGAAATAATTTTCAAGATTTGGTGGAACTAGGAAAATGTAACTGCTTTGGGCATTGTAAGCTCCCTGTTTCTGACTGCAGTCTCTTAAGAACAAGATATTACCAACAGGAAAAGATGTTTCCATTTAACCTTGGGTTGTCTTTTCCCAAAACTTCATAAAAGAAACACTAAAAATGTTAATCTTCTTAGTGGATAATAGAAAAGAGATCATCTGGAATTTATAAAGTATCTTGGTTAATAGGTTCATTTTAATAATAGCTGATCTTTCCATCCACAGAGAGGCTGCTTTGCCAGCTCAGCAAGTTCTCTCAAAGACTTTCCAGGGTGTGCTTTTTGGCTAAGATACAATAAAAATACAGACAGCGGTTGCCATTCTTGGAGAACAATAACACCATGGCCTAGAATCTGACAAGGTATGTGATTCATCTAATAAACTATTTTTTATAAAGTTTCAGCCACTGCTGAGACAGAACTCCTCCACACAATTCCCAGTTCACAGAGGAAGGACTTGCCCGAGGTGTGGGCTCTTTCGGTGAAGAAATTACTGGCACTTGCAGATACAGGACCTGCCATAGGCCTTGCCCAGGAGGCTTGCATCCACCTGGATGGACCCAACCTGCTCCCAGACTGAAGTGGCTCAACCTCCTACTTGGCCAGCCAGATCTTGTAGCTTCTGCCTGCCTTGCCCACTATTGTAGGCACCCTGTGGTCTCTCTGTCTGGACCACAGCATGGGTCCAGCACATTTAGTTTACTGATTCCTGAAGTGCTTCCAAGTTGGAGCACCTGCAAGCCTATTTCTTGCCAGTCTTCTTATCCACTGCCCCTAAAACCAACACTCTTGACCCTGCTTGTTTTCTGACTCTTCCCAGCTGTTCCCACCTCTATGCCATTGTTCATGTGACACTTTCTCCCTGGAGTGCTGTCTCCCACTCTTCAGTTGTCCCAACTTCAGATGCAGAGATGAGCAGAAAGATGTCCTCCAACACTGAACAGAACCGTGGCCAGCAGACTAGAGGCTTCTTCCATCATACTCAAGTTTTGGGGAGGGCTTCTGAACAAGTGAATGACAGTCTCTTTTTAGGAAATATATCTTCAAAAAATAATTATTTTCATTCACAGTGGGTCAGAGTGCAAAGGCATAAAGTGCTTAGAAGATATAAAATACATACATAAACCACATCTTCTTTATCCATTCGTCTTTCGATGGACACCGGGGCTCCTTCCACAGTTTGGCTATTGTGGACATTGCTGCTAGAAACATTGAGGTGCAGGTGTCCCGGTGTTTCATTGCACCTGTATCTTTGGAGCCTCAGTGTCCATCGAAAGATGAATGGATAAAGAAGATGTGGTTTATGTATACAATGGAATATTACTCAGCCATTAGAAACGACAAATACCCACCATTTGCTTCGACGTGGATGGAACTGGAGGGTATTATGCTGAGTGAAATGAGTCAATCAGGGAAGGACAAACATTATATGTTCTCATTCATTTGGGGAATATAAATAATAGTGAAAGGGAATAGAAGGGAAGGGAGAAGAAATGGGTAGGAAATATCAGAAAGGGAGACAGAACATGAAGACTCCTAACTCTGGGAAACTAACTAGGGGTGGTGGAAGGGGAGGAGGGCAGGGGGTGGGGGTGAATGGGTGATGGACACTGAGGGGGGCACTTGACGGGATGAGCACTGGGTGTTATTCTGTATGTTGGCAAATTGAACACCAATAAAAAACAAATTTATGGGATCCCTGGGTGGCGCAGCGGTTTGGTGCCTGCCTTTGGCCCAGGGCGCGATCCTGGAGACCCCGGATCGAATCCCACGTCAGGCTCCCGGTGCATGGAGCCTGCTTCTCCCTCTGCCTATGTCTCTGCCTCTCTCTCTCTCTCTCTCTCTATGTGACTATCATAAATAAATAAAATTTTAAAAAAAATTAAAAAAAAAGATTTAAAAACAAATTTATTATTTAAAAAAAGATATAAAATAGTAAATAAATGTATTCCTCATTGGCCAAGTTTTGCTTTTCACAAAACAATGCAAGATGTCCCATGCCTCTGACAGACCCCTCGCATGAAGTAGCCGTTGGGTCCTGGCAACCCCAGACCACAGGGTTACACCCAACACACACCCAGCACTTCACTCTTTCCCAGACCCTGCTTCAAAGCATTTTATTAGGCTAGCTCTTCTAATCCTCACACAACAATCCTATGAAAGAGGTCTGTGGTTTCTCCCTTTTCAGGAGAGAAAACTGACATGCGGAGAGTTCTGGCAACCTTCCTTGGGAAGGTTGTGCCACAAAGAAGTGCAGGGTAAGAGGAGCCCAGGCAGTTGGCACCAGTGTTTGAGTGCCTTACCGCCGCACAACCTGCCCCTATAAATGCATTCCTTGAGCACAGTGGCAAGGACCAATTCTGCCAGAAGACATGCATTGAGCACACATTTAAATAGGTGTTGCTTTATCTCAGGTCCAGAAATGAGAAGATTCATGCAGGCTTCGAGACATCCACATCACAGAGTGGTCAGATGTGCAACAAGCAATTGGTGCCTCCACAGTTCATGAGTGGAATTTGGCTTATTTGTCTACACACATCAGATCTGATGGTTCCAATCAAGTCAACTCCCTTCTCCATGGTTCTATCAGGGCTGGGAAGCCTGTAATTCACTGTGACCACTGGTTAGCTGCCCCCACCCAGGTCAGGCCCTCCAGCCAGACAGAAAGCACCAAGCCTCAGGATGTCTCCAGCCCTGCCTGGCCTAATAATCTATGCTTATTACAGTTTATTGTTTGTTTTTTATTTTACTCCAAAAATGATAAGATCACTTCCTTAGTTGGTCTGCAAACAAGAGTTAAATACTTATTAAGTTGTAAAAAGGAGTATGTTATACAATGGATTCTAATAGGCTTCTTCCCTCAAAAAAGCAATTTAATGAATGCAGTTTGAATTCTGTTCCATTAATAATGTGCCCAATCACTCCTGCTTTGCAAGAAGTGACTATATGTAAATGATACTACTGTAGTACCCTATTTTTTTCTGTGCAATTAGCTGCTTACATTTCCTGACAGACTTATGTATTAATGCTTTCTAAAAGCAAAGGCATTTTGCATATAACTGTATTCCTTGTAATCCATCTGTTGAAAAATTTGTGTGCTTCTCTGTTTAATTTGCTAATGCCTTCCCTGCTCTGGGATGATCAGGCATAAAAGTCAAAATATTTTCTGGGCAAAATAAATATTAAATTAAAGGGTAATTAGAGGCCAGATATGTGACTGGTGGGAATGTCTCCACAAGGTGTGGTGAGTTCTCCACTTGAACCGTTTACTGCTGCTAAGTGGGAACTGAACAACATGATTAAAATTGCTACTTTGGATTTGCTTGTGTGCAAATCACCTTCTGTATCAGGCGGAGGTAATTACAAATTTGCTAAACTAGCCTGAGGAAACATCAAACCACAGTCCTTTTGATTTGGAACTCAGCTAACTTGGAACACACAGGATTCATCAGACTAGCCTGATACACAGACAGCTTTTGCAACCACCTCCAGGATGCAGCCAGAGCTTTTCTCTGTGAGACTTAGCCCATTACCTCGAAGAAGAATTAGCCCCTTCATATGTGGAAGGCTTTGAAATTGGATCACATTTTGATTTGCAATATTTCATTTGATCCTAATTTTAAGCCCATAAGCCAAAGGTCACCAGAAACACATTCAGAGTTTGGTGTTTACTTGCTACAGCAAGAGAGATTGCAGGGGATCATGACTTGAGCCAAAGGCAGACTCAACCACTGAGCCACCCAGGCATCCCCATTCTGAAAGCTTTATGCCAATACCTCAATAATCCTTCCAACAACTCTATGACACCAGTACCCATTTTACAGATGTGGAAACTAAGGCTCAGTGAGATGAAGTGACTGATCCATAAATAGCACATAATTAGGCACATAATTACACAATTAGACCTATAATTAACAGTAAGGCTGGGATTTGACCTGTGTCTAATTCCAAGTTATCTGGTTTTTCAATTACTCCATCTTGCTGGGGATAGCACCCATCGTGAAAGAACAGAGAACTGAGCCTTGGGTCACAAAGCTGGTAGGTTTCTGACACTGGGTGTGAAGGTGGAGGTCTGTTTGACTCTAGAGTCTGAGCTCATCTGTTCACCCCTACTGGCCCTGGGAGAGGGTAGAGGCCTAGCAGAGGCAGAGACACACATAGGAGCAAGGGTAGCAGAAGCCCAGGGTCCAGGGGGGTGGCGGTGCTGCTCCAAGCTCAGCTAGAACAGTTTCCTGAAAGAGATGTCCCTGAGCTGAAGGACAGGAAGAGAGCAGATGCCTGAGGGCAACATGATGCTTGGAGAATAGCATGTGGGCACTGCTGTTCCCGGTACACAGTGGAAAATCTGAGGTCAACAAGGGCACACAGTTAGGGTGTGATGCAGCTAACATTTGAAGTCAGACCCACCTCTCTCCAAAATGTTATGTATCTCACAATAGAGGGAACTGTACTCCATTTTGTGATGGTTTGCCTGTGTGCATCTAGTCCCCTCTGCATCCTGGGACATCTCCTTGAATGACCTTGATTTCCCCATGTCTGAAATGGCCTACATGAGTGCTTTCCACACTGTTCCTGAAGCCCTGTGACCTCACAGAAATGTCAACACCAGGGGGCTCAGCCACCAGCTTCAAATACCCCCATGCGCATCCCCCCTCCCAACTGGTTCCTATGTTGCCATGGACGTTAGGTTGTAGTTAGACAAAAGTTCAGTTCTGCTGCCATCTCTCCAGGACCTTTCTATTCAGATGGGATGCCTTTAAATTGGTCCCCTCAGTCCCCTTGGCTTTCCCCAAGTCCCTGAAGTCCCCAACCAAGGGAGCTCATTGAGCTGCATGCAGGGTCACCCAGGATCGTTCACAGCCATGGTGGGCATTAATGAAACTCATCTCTGGCATGCATTATCTTACCCTCCAGCCCTTCTGCCCACCTTTCTGCTACCCTCTATCCCTTTTTATTCCCTGTCCCACCCCACAGAGCCAGATGCCTTGGTGTTCCCTTCTTTCGGGGAAATTTGCATTGCATTGGAAAGATTGAGGACTTTGTGACCCAAATGAATGACCTTCTAGTTGTGGGACTCAGGCTTGGAGCTGTGAAGAAGAGGCCTCTCTGCATACACAGACAACCTCAACAGAAAGAGCCCTGGAGGCCCCCCAGCCTCGATCTGAGACCTTGGGTTTGTCTTTGGCCTGGAAATAAAAATCAACCTCACAGGGCTATTGGAGACTTGGGAACCAGCAGCCCCCTGACCTCTCAGACAGGGAAGCACCTCTTCCACCTGACCCCTGTCTCCTGAGAGGAAAATCCACCACCCTAACCTCTAGCCAGACCCCTGAGAAGGGCAGCACTCTTAAGTGGGCTCACTTGAACCACAAATGGATTCAGGAATCTGGGAATGGATTTAGGGAATATTCCTTCACAGAAACTGCAAACACCCAAACATTCTACTTGCTTATTTGAGACTTCCTATGACACCCAAATGAGGAATGCACCTTCATCCAGTAACACTAGTGTGTCCAACGTTGTTGGGCACTGATAGTTTTCCTCTAGCTCTGGCTATTGTTGGGACTGAATTTAATCTTGTAATTACATTTTCCGATAAACTGTTGAGGTCAAATTAGAATCTTATTCTGTCTCACTGAAAGTTGGTACACTGTGGTTTGTTTGTTTTTGCTTGTTTGCTTTGCTTTGTTTAGTTTGTTTTTGTTTTGAGCAAGTAAATTGCAACTTTGAGTAGCTGGTATCCATGCCCCAGAAGGGAAAGTATGCATGTATGAAAAAAAACTCCTTTGTTTTCTTTCCAAATGGCCAAAAGCATTAATCCGGTTGAGATAGTATCTAGCAGATACCATGACAGCAAAAGAAAAGGAAGTGAGCCCTAGGAGCAAAGTTCTAGTAGTCCCAGGACCTGAATTTACCAAATCATTCTGGTGAATTTACACTTGAGCTCCGACCCCACTGACACAATGCAGGGTCAGAGGAAGAGGAAAGCAATGCCCCTGGGAAGAAAAGAGCTGGCATGTGTCCACCAATTCCTGCACGGCAAGCAATTACACAATCTGCAAGGTCAGACTCCTGAGGCTTAACCACCAGACTTGTCTATTTTGCTTGCTCCACCCATAATGTGACCCCTCCCAACACAAGTAATTGGACCAATGGTGGAGACCTGGCCTAAACCAGGTTGTCCATTGGCTAGCCCACAATCAATTACCTTGTCTACCTCACATGTTTGAACTGAGAGACAGAGAAAGTACTACCAGTTGGTGAGAGAATTTTTCATTAGAGGAGTCATGAACGGGGTTGGGTGGACATATTGGTCAGGAGCATATAGAAGAAAAGAAAGACAGAGAGAGACAGAGAGTGCAAGCAAGCCCATTTATGGAGCAGAAAAGAAAGCTGCAAAAGGGAAAAAATGGATGAGAGATAACAGAGGAAGAGAGGAGGGTCCCAGTCCAACCTTGTGCATATGGCAGTCTTTCCAGGTTCTATGGGTCTCTTTCCGCAGCCTGTACAACCCTCACAGCAGTCTCATAGCAAAGATGAGGAAATGTAGGTACAGGATTTTAGGTAATTTATCCAAGACTATGCAAAGAATATCGGATCCCAGAGACATCATCATGTCTTCGTTTTTTAAATATGCAGTGGTCCAGCCTCAAAAGTGAAATTGGTCTTGTTCATCAAGTGCATCATTTTTTCTTTCACCCACTCATTTGTTCATCAATCTCTGAAAGCACCAATGTGCTCCAGGTGCCTCCTAGGCACCGGGACACTTTAAGCCCAGCTTTGCTCACACTCTTTCATGAGGAGTTTGTGTCCTGACAGCTAAGTCTTGCCAGAGCACTAAGCAGATATACATCAGCCAGCCCAATTCCTTCACCATCCTGGCCTGCCCATACCAAGTGAAGTATCACTTGGTACTCTTTTCTCTAGCTCGTTTTTTTCAATAAACTTAGATTGATCCCATGTACCACCCTTGTACACTTTGCATCCTCTCAGTCCTTGCTCCCTTGTTCACACACTCACTGACACCTGCCTGGACAGAACTAGGACATGTAACACACAAACCAGCATTCTGGAAAGGCACTGTCCTGTATTCCGGGTCTGGAAACCACAGATAGACAGTAACTATTGTGGATTGGAGGCAGTTTTCAACTAGCCTGATTCCATCTGGAGACAAGTATCAGGGGCCTACTCAGTGAAGGCCTTGATGTAGCTGACAGGAAAATGATGGGAAGAAGGCCATGCCCTCCATCCACCGCCCCCCACACACACACCCTCTGTAATGAGGTTCCACACAGATTAAGTGACTCCTCGCCTTCTGCCTGAAGATTTGGGGCAAGTTCTGCTACTCTACTAAGCTTCCATTTTCCCAATATAAGACAGGTAATAAGAGGAACTACCTCCTAAGACTAATGAAATGATGGGTGCTAAGCTTCTAGCATTCTGTCTGACATAGACTGCAATGCCTGTTATTGCTTATTAGGTGCAACCAAATTCAAAGTGGGATGATTCCATCTCCACTTCCTCCTCTGCAGGAACAGTGGCTAGGTGGCACTGCAGCTAATCTATAGACTTTTCTGTTGGGGTCCCCACACTTTTTCCTGCTCTGGCTCCTGGGAACATTCACAGCCTAGGCTTAAAGTCCAGAGTGCTCACCAGTGGGCAGGGTGCTACCTATTCTCTCCAGGGCCCTGGTGACAGTATGCCCTCACTGTCCTTCTCCTGGCCTCTCTGATGATGCCCTGGGCTGTCTCCTTCACAGCCTTCTGCTCCATACTGCTATGCAGAGGGCATTTCACTTTTTGTGGGGTGGAGCCTCCCTCCACACCCCTCAAGAGAGAAGCTGTGCACCACAAACCAAACAGCTGTAAGGCAACATAGCCTGGCACCGTCGTAGGGCTCAGAACTTACAACAATCCTTACCCTATGTTTGAGGGCTGGATATGTACACATCAAGTCCCAGAAGACCTCCTCACCCTGTGGCTCATAAAGGTGAGAAAGGTGTTCCAACTGTGAGTGTCAGCCTAGAGAACAGCGCTCATCTCACACAGGCAAACTAGCTTGTATAACACAGACTGATTTGCCTTTACTTTCCTCAGTCAATGAACAGAAGCATCACATGTTCTAATACACTTGGATGTGATATATTTTGTCACTGAGAGCAAATCAAGCCAATGGATCATAACTGCATTATTTTCAGACCACACACACACAAGCACCTTCACACTCAAGATTCAAGTGGAAAACCAGTTAGAAAACATTAAATACTTTTTACACAAAACCAAGGATGTTACAAAACTATTTGGGGGGGGAGAGTTGTTTTATTGAAGTTCGTTTGCCAACATATAGTATAACATCCAGTGGTCATATTACAAAATTAAAATGAGCATACTCACATGATATTCTCTTACTTTAAAAATAAAGTATTTAAAAAAATTAAAAATAAAGTATTGAGAAACAGGGATGTAGAATTATGGGATCAAATGTATCTTGACAAAAAAAATAATATAGTTTATCTCCCACTATCAAAAGTGAGAAGATGCTTGGTATGAATTTAACAAAACATATATGATTAATACGCTGGAGGAGGGAGGGGCAAGAGGGCGGAAGAGTAGGGTCCCCAAGTCACCTGTCCCCACCAAATTACCTAGATAACCTTCAAATCATCCTGAAAACCTACGAATTTGGCCTGAGATTTAAAGAGAGAACAGCTGGAATGCTACAGTGAGAAGAGTTTGCGCTTCTATCAAGGTAGGAAGACGGGGAAAAAGAAATAAAGACACAAAAGGCCTCCAAGGGGGAGGGGCCCCGCGAGGAGCCGGGCTGAGGCCGGGGCGAGTGTCCCCAGGACAGGAGAGCCCCGTTCCGGAGAAGCAGGAGCTGCACCAACCTTCCCGGGGGAAAGGGGCTCCAGGGAGGTGGAGCAGGACCCAGGAGGGCGGGGATGCCCTCGGGCTCCCGGGGACACTAACAGGCACCTGCGCCCCGGGAGAGTGCACCGAGCTCCCTAAGGGCTGCAGCGCGCACGGCGGGGCCCGGAGCAGCTCGGGGGCGACTCCGCGGAGGGGGCTGCGGGTCGGGAGGGGCTCGGGGTCTCGGGTGGAGGAAGAGGCTCCGCGGAGGGGGCTGAGGGGCGGGAGCGAATCCAACAGCGCAGGCCCCAGAGCACAGGGTGCCAGGACACAGCCCAGGATCCGGCCTCCCCCGGGACAGGCAGAGGCCGGGAGGGCCCAGGACAGCGAGGACGCTCCTGCCCCGAGCTGAGCACATCAGCGGCCCCGCCCCGGAGCCTCCAGGCCCTGCAGACCGAGAGCTCTGGAGCTACTGCGGGAGCTGACTCCTGGGCTGCAGAGCTGGCCCCGCCACTGCGGTTGTTCCTCCTGGGGCCTCACGGGGTAAACAACCCCCACTGAGCCCTGCACCAGGCAGGAGCAGCTCCCCCAAGTGCTAACACCTGAAAATCAGCACAGCAGGCCCCTCCCCCATAGACCAGCTACACTGACAAGTTCCAGGGGACGTCAAGGGACTTAAACAAAAAGAATCAGAAGATACTCCCACGTGTGTGTTTTTTTTTTCTTTTTTTCTTTTCTTTTCTTTTTTCTTTTTTTCTTTTTTTTTTTTTTTTGCTTTTTCATTTCTCTTTGCTTCCCCAACCCTTTTATTCCCTTCTTTCTTTTTCTTTCTCTTTTTTTCTTTTTTCCTTCCTTTTTTCTTTTTTCTTTTTCTCTTTTCGTTCCTTCTTTCTCTCCTCTCTTTTTCTCCTTTTCCCAGTACAACTTGTTTTTGGCCACTCTGCACTAAGCAAAATGAATAGAAGGAAAACCTCACCTCAAAAGAAAGAAGCAGAAACAGTCCTCTCTCCCACAGAGTTACAAAATCTGGATTACAATTCAATGTCAGAAAGCCAATTCAGAAGCACTATTATACAGCTACTGGTGGCTCTAGAAAAAAGCATAAAGGACTCAAGAGACTTCATGACTGCAGAATTTAGATGCAATCAGGCAGAAATTAAAAATCAATTGAATGAGATGAAATCCAAACTAGAAGTCCTAATGACGAGGGTTAACGAGGTGGAAGAATGAGTGAGTGACAGAGAAGACAAGCTGATGGCAAAGAGGGAAACTGAGGAAAAAAGAGACAAACATTAAAAGACCATGAGGATATTAAGGGAAATAAACGATAGCCTGAGGAAGAAAAACCTACATTTAATTGGGGTTCCCAAGGGCGCCGAAAGGGACAGAGGGCCAGAATATGTATTTGAACAAATCATAGCTGAAAACTTTCCTAATCTGGGAAGGGAAACAGGCATTCAGATCCAGGAAATAGAGAGATCCCCCCCTAAAATGAATAAAAACCGTTCAACATCTCAACATTTAGTAGTTAAGCTTGCAAATTCCAAGATAAAGAGAAGATCCTTAAAGCAGCAAGAGACAAGAAATCCATGACTTTTATGGGGAGGACTATTAGGGTAACAGCAGACCTCTCCACAGAGACCTGGCAGGCCAGAAAGTGCTGGCAGGATGTATTCAGGGTCCTAAATGAGAAGAACATGCAACCAAGAATACTTTATCCAGCAAGGCTCTCCTTCAAAATGGAACGAGAGATACAGAGCTTCCAAGACAGGCAGGAACTGAAAGAATATGTGACCTACAAACCAGATCTGCAAGAAATTTTAAGGGGAACTCTTAAAATTCCCCTTTAAGAAGAAGTCCAGGGGAACAATGCACAAAAACAAGGACTGAATAGATATCATGATGACACTAAACTCATATCTGTCAAAAGTAACTCTGAATGTGAACGGGCTTAATGACCCCATCAAAAGGCACAGGGTTTCAGACTGGATAAAAAAAGCAGGACCCATCTATTTGCTGTCTACGAGAGACTCATTTTAGACAGAAGGACACCTACAGCCTGAAAATAAAAGGTTGGAGAACCATTTACCATTCAAATGGTCCTCAAAAGAAAGCAGGGGTAGCCATCCTTATATCAGATAAACTAAAATTGACCCCGAAGACTGTAGTGAGAGATGAAGAGGGACCCTATATCATACTTAAAGGATCTATCCAACAAGAGAACTTAACAATCCTCAATATATATGCCCGAATGTGGGAGCTGCCAAATATATCAATCAATTAATAACCAAAGTTAAGACATCCTTAGATAATAATACACTTATACTTGGTGACATCAATCTAGCACTTTCTACACTCGATAGGTCTTCTAAGCACAACATCTCCAAAGAAACGAGAGCTTTAAATGATACACTGGACCAAATGGATTTCACAGATATCTACAGAACTTTACATCCAAACTCAACTGAATACACATGGAACTTTCCCCAGAATAGACCACTGGGTCACATTTCGGGTCTGAACCAATACCAAAAGATTGGGATTGTCCCCTGCGTATATTCAGACCATAATGCCTTGAAATTAGAACTAAATCCCAACAAGAAGTTTGGAAGGACCTCAAACACGTGGAGGTTAAGGACCATCGTGCTAAAAGATGAAAGGGTCAACCCGGAAATTAAGTAGAATTAAAAAGATTTATGGAAACTAATGAAAATAAAGATACAACCATTCAAAATCTTTGGGATGCAGCAAAAGCAGTCCTAAGGGGGAAATACATCGCAATACAAGCATCCATTCAAAAACTGGAAAGAACTCAAATATAAAAGCTAACCTTACACCTAAAGGAGCTAGAGAAAAAACAGCAAATAGATCCTACATCCAGAAGAAGAAGAGAGTTAATAAAGATTCGAGCAGAACTGAACGAAATCGAGACCAGAAGAACTGTGGAACAGATCAACAGAACCAGGAGTTGGTTCTTTGAAAGAATTAATAAGATAGATAAACCATTAGCCAGCCTTATTAAAAAGAAGAGAGAGAAGACTCAAATTAATAAAATCATGAATGAGAAAGGAGAGATCACTACCAACACCAAGGAAATACAAACGATTTTAAAAACATATTATGAACAGCTATAGGCCAATAAATTAGGCAATCTAGAAGAAATGGACGCATTCCTGGAAAGCCACAAACTACCAAAACTGGAACAGGAAGAAATAGAAAACCTGAACAGGCCAATAACCAGGGAGGAAATTGAAGCAGTCATCAAAAACCTCCCAAGACACAAGAGTCCAGGGCCAGATGGTTTCCCAGGGGAATTCTATCAAACGTTTAAAGAAGAAACCATACCCATTCTCCTAAAGCTGTTTGGAAAGATAGAAAGAGATGGAGTACTTCCAAATTCGTTCTATGAGGCCAGCATCACCTTAATTCCAAAACCAGACAAAGACCCCACCAAAAAGGAGAATTACAGACCAATATCCCTAATGAACCTGGATGCAAAAATTCTCAACAAGATACTAGCCAATAGGATCCAACAGTACATTAAGAGAATTATTCACCATGACGAAGTATCCCTAGGACACAAGGCTGATTCAGCCTTGTTTTGTTTTGTTTTTTTTGGTGGGGGTGTGTTGAGCTGTTTATTTACAAAGTGAGCATAGGCTCTTCAGGCACTGGTGGACCTAGGCCGCTGCTTTTTTCTCCATCTGGTTTAGAGAGCCCCTTGGGTCTGCTCCAAATCAGGGAGCATCCACTTGGCAGCTGCCTCCAAGGAGGCCCAAAGTTCATCTCTGTCTTCCGGTGGTGCCTTTTTGGCCTCTTGGGGCTCATCCTCCCAGTTATCCCTGCCTGACAGAAGAAGGCAGTTCAGTTGAGACTTGAGATAAACCTTATGCTCCAGGCCCTGTGGATTCTGGATCCTGTATATGTCCACTCTCACCACTGCTATTCAACATAGTATTGGAAGTCCTAGCCTCAGCAATCAGACAACAAAAAGACATTAAAGGCATTCAAATTGGCAAAGAAGAAGTCAAACTCTCCCTCTTCGCCGATGACATGATACTCTACATAGAAAACCCAAAAGCCTCCACCCCAAGATTGCTAGAACTCATACAGCAATTCGGTAGCATGGCAGGATACAAAATCAATGCCCAGAAGTCAGTGGCATTTCTATGCGCTAACAATGAGACTGAAGAAAGAGAAATTAAGGAGTCAATCCCATTTACAATTGCACCCAAAAGCATAAGATACCTAGGAATAAACCTAACCAAAGAGGTAAAGGATCTATACCCTCAAAACTATAGAACACTTCTGAAAGAAATTGAGGAAGACACAAAGAGATGGAAAAATATTCCATGCTCATGGGTTGGCAGAATTAATATTGTGAAAATGTCAATGTTACCCAGGGCACTTTACACGTTTCATGCAATCCCTATCAAAATACCGTGGACTTTCTTTAGAGAGTTAGAACAAATTATTTTAAGATTTGTGTGGAATCAGAAAAGACCCCGAATAGCCAGGGGAATTTTAAAAAAGAAAACCATAGCTGGGGGCATCACAATGCCAGATTTCAGGTTGTACTACAAAGCTGTGGTCATCAAGACAGTGTGTTACCGGCACAAAAACAGACACATAGATCAGTGGAACAGAATAGAGAACTCAGAAGTGGACCCTGAACTTTATGGTCAACTAATATTCGATAAAGGAGGAAAGACTATCCACTGGTAGAAAAACAGTCTCTTCAATAAATGGTGGCTGGGAAAATTGGACATCCACATGCAGAAGAATGAAACTAGACCACTCCCTTGCACCATACACAAAGATAAACTCAAAATGGATGAAAGATCTAAATGTGAGACAAGATTCCATCAAAATCCTAGAGGAGAACACAGGCAACACCCTTTTTGAACTCGGCCACAGTAACTTCTTGCAAGATACGTCCACGAAGACAAAAGAAACAAAAGCAAAAATGAACTAGTGGGACTTCATCAAGATAAGAAGCTTTCGCAGAGCAAAGGATACAGTCAACAAAACTCAAAGACAACCTACAGAATGGGAGAAGATATTTGCAAATGACATATCAGATAAAGGGCTAGTTTCCAAGATCTATAAAGAACTTAAACTCAACACCAAAGAAACAAACAATCCAATCATGAAATGGGCAAAAGACATGAAGAGAAATCTCACAGAGGAAGACATAGACATGGCCAACACGCACATGAGAAAATGCTCTGCATCCCTTGCCATCAGGGAAATACAAATCAAAACCACAATGAGATCCCACCTCACACCAGTGAGAATGGGGAAAATTAACAAGGCAGGAAACCACAAATGTTGGAGACGATGCAGAGAAAAGGGAACCCTCTTGCACTGTTGGTGGGAATGTGAACTGGTGCAGCCACTCTGGAAAACTGTGTGGAGGTTCCTCAAAGAGTTACAAATAGACTTGCCCTACGACCCAGCAATTGCACTGTTGGGTATTTACCCCAAAGATACAGATGCAATGATACGCCGAAATGCAATGAAACCTGCACCCCGATGTTTCTAGCAGCAATGTCCACAATAGTCAAAGTGTGGAAGGAGCCTCGGTGCGCAACGAAAATAAATGGATAAAGAAGATGTGGTCTATGTATACAATGGAATATTACTCAGCTATGGAAACGACAAATACCCACCATTTCCTTCGACGTGGATGGAACTAGAGGGTATTATGCCGAGTGAAGTAAGTCAATAGGAGAAGGGCAAACATTTTATGTTCTCATTCATTTGGGGAATATAAATAATAGTGAAAGGGAATAGAAGGGAAGGGAGAAGAATTGGGTAGGAAATATCAGAAAGGGAGACAGAACATAAAGACTCCTAACTCTGGGAAACGAACTAGGGGTGGTGGATGATCCGGAGGGCAGGGGGTGGGTGTGAATGGGTGACGGGCACTGAGAGGGGCACTTGACGGGATGAGCACTGGGTGTTATTCTGTATGTTGGCAAATTGAACACTAATAAAAAATAAATTTATTATTTAAAAAAAAGTTCTAGCCTCAGCAATCAGACAACAAAAAGACATAAAAGGCATTCAAATTGGCAAAGAAGTAGTCAAACTCTCCCTTTTGCCGATGACATGATACAAGACTCTTTCAATCTTCTGAAAACCCAGAAGACTCCACCCCGAGATTGCTAGAACTCATACAGCAATTTGGCAGTATGGCAGGATATAAAATCAATACCCAGAAGTCAGGTGTTTGCTCTATAAATCTCACCTTCTAAGAGACAGCTTCTTGAGTTCATTTAAACATGCATTTTGGGGCACGATAATTTTTTCACTTTATATACAGTAAATGCCTAGATTTTAAGTGTACAATTTTGACGAATGTACATATTCATGTAGCTGTGATCTGAATCAAGATATAGAGCATGACTTATATCCTGAAAATCCCTTCATGATCTCCCCCAGTCTACCTCTGGCCCTGCAAGGTGGTCACTGCTCTGTTTTCTACTATCAAAAATCATCTTTGCCTGTTCTTGAACTTCATATATGGGGAATGATAAAATTATTATCATTTGAGTCTGGTGTCTTTCACTCAGTATAATTCTTTGAAATTTATCCTTACTATTGCATGGATCAATAGTGCATTCTTTTTTATTGCTGAACAGAATTCCAAAGTATTGAGAGAATGTGATTTTGTTTACACATTCACCTGTTGGCAAATATTTAGGTTGTTTCCAGTTTTAAGCCATTATACATAAAGCTGCTATAAATAGTCTGACACAAGTCTTTGAGTGGACATCTACAGTGATTTCTCATGGGTGAGTACTTAAGAATGGAGTTGCTCTATTAGAAAAATACCCAAACCTCACCCATTGCCACACAGAGAACCACCTGAGCCAACAGAGCTCAGTCCTGTACAGACTTCCTGGATCCACTTTGCCATTGTCCACTTGTCCATCCTGCTCTCCATCTGGCAATTATAATCTTTCCCCCAGAGGTAAGCATCTTGCTCACTGCCTTGTCTCTTCTGTTTCAGCAGGAAACTTAGTCAAGGAGGACTAATGAAAATTATAGCTATTTATCCACCAAAGCTATAAAATCATACATTATGCCTCCCAGAGCCCCAGATCATTGTACTGTGACAAATAGAATTGTTTCCTTGAGTACCCAGGAGTGAAAACAGAAGTAAATGCATGTCAAACATTTTTCTTCCTTCTACTTGATTATCAGAAGATTAAGTTATGAATATTGCTTAGAATATTTTTAAAATATCAATCAGGTACTTGTTAGGAGTTTCAGAGAAAAGATGCCTCCACATAAACATATAGCCTCCCAAATTCAATACAGAATTCTAAAGTAAACAATTCTTCACAGTGAAGCCATGATGGAATGAAGGTCTGCAAAGCAGGAGACCCTAGGCAGTTTTTTTCAAGCTCCTAGGGCTCCCCCTACTGACATGTCTGGGAGCTGCCACAAGTACCCTGTCCCCTTTCTGTTTAACAATCCTGGGAGAGAGGCCCCACTGTGTGCAGGCCTTCAGGGGATGAAGAGACCAGAAAGCATTCATGGGCTCATGATCAGAGAATCAGGTGATGAAGGAACTTAACAGACAGGACACAGGATGGCCTGTTATGCTAGCTGTCCCAGAGGGTGCTTCCTGGAGAACCCAGCTTTTGAGCTAAGTTTTAGGACATGAGAACAGAGTGTTTTATGTCAATTATATTTTAATAAAGCTGGCGGGAGAAGAGATGAGAAAGAGATATTCTGGTAAAAAAAAAATAAAATGAAGAGTTTTCCATGTCAGAGGAGCACCTTGTACAGAACCATGAAACCCTGAGAGACACCAATTGTTCAGAAACTTCCCAAAGCTTAATTAGAGCACAGATGGAAAGAGGTGAAGGGGGGCAGAGAAAAGGCCAGCTAGGGATCTGTGAGCCTTGAAGACAAAGGGGGCCTGGTGGCAGAAGACCAGGGGAGACCCCTATAGAAGGACATGCCATGTGTATATGAGTATGTGCAAGAGTTTGTATGTGTGTGAATGTGAGTGCATGCTCCATTGTGTGTCACTGTGTGTCCATGAATCTGAATATATGTGAGAGCATATGTGTTTATGTGTCTGTATGTACAAGGTCTCACTCCTGCTCCCAGATGGAACTGGAGCCAGGCTGAACCCACTGAATCACTGGAGAGTCAGAGCTCATGAGGTTAAATTCCACTTTGTAGCATCATCTTCTAGAACAATGTAAACATTTCTCATTCGCCCTCACAGAACCTAGATATTTTCATTATCACTTTAGAGAAGAGGAAACTGAAGGCCAGAAACATTGCTCATAAGGGAAGGAGCTAACTCCAAGTCACTTCTGTTTAACCTCTGGTCTCTGGTCTCTGAGCTAGCACCACAGGCCACTGAGCCAAGTGGCCAGGACACCCCTTGAATGGGGACCTCAGTCGTCTCTAAAACTCCTGCCTAGAGAGAAGAGCCACCCAGGCACTGGCTGGCAAATGTGGTGCTGAAATGGGAAAGAAGCACAGAATGGAAGGGGAGACCAGCTTGCCTATTCCTGATTCCTCATTCCGAAATAGACACTAGGTCCAGAACATGCAGGGTGGGTTGGCCAATGCAGCTGACACTGAATGTAGGTAATTATATGATTCTAAAATGGTACAGCTTAGCTCTGCTGCAAGTAGAATGAGAGCACTGTGTACGCTTGGCCCTCTGGAGGTATGTTCCATTCACATCAGCCAAGAATAGACACCCTCTACTTTGTTGGGGGCTGAGTTGCTGGGATTTCTCATCTAGAAGCCCCACAGGGAAAATATGGACTCCCTATGTGAGAGAAAGTGGCATGCTGCTACCCAGACACGGAGAGAGACAGGACAAAAGGGCTTTCTCCTTAACATTCAACCCAGTCACCGTTTTCTGTTGCCTTCCTTTATACTTCATTTGCACTTTGGCAGTTTCCATTTCAGAATACATTTTAGCCATATTCTGGCCCAGTTTAATGCATTATTGAAAGGCTCCCTGATCACCAGAAGGAATGCATGTAGAGGAGGCTTGTCACCTTGTGATGATGTAGATTTTCTCTGGCCTCTGAAGTCCACTGTCAGCTTCCATGGAAGGACTCCTGTTTCTGTTGCTGCCATGCTGAAAACACTCCATGTAAGAGTGACAGACTGTGAACCCATCAAGGACCATGAGATAGAGATGATGAACATACAGCAGTGTGTGGCCCTCCCCAAAGACTGGAGGCTAAGGTGAAACCACTTGAAATCTGCTGGGGAAAAGAAGAAAAGAGATGCAATGGATCACACACACTCCTGAAACAAACAGCAATTATTAATCTGCCCGAGGCAGACCTGACAGCTATTTCATAAGGAACCAGAGCTCAGAAGACAGATCTCAGCCTCCTCACAGGGCAGGATGCACAGCCAGCTCCCTGTGCATCCTGTCTTTCAGTCTTTCAGATTCAGTTCAGCTAGTTGATTACCAACCAACCAAGGTTGCCAGCTCTGCACCAGGTGCGGAGAGGTGATGAAGGTACCCCCTTGCCTTCATCACCCAGTTCAACAGGAAGGTGACCAGAGACAAAAAGTTTCATTCGTGCCATTTGTCTGTGGACTTAATTTATTGAACCATTTACTGAGCATCTGCATAGCACCTGGTACTATCCTATCAACAGATGAACACTCTACCTTCATGGAGCTTATGTTTTAATAAGAGGAGACAAAGAATAAGCAAATAAATAAGAATAATAAGTGGCATGACCTGTACAAAGTATGAAGTACAAAGGTGAAGTATACCATGGGAAAGACAAAAGCAGGGAAGGCTAAGGACTGCCAGAGAGGGATGGGTATTACACACTTAAACACTTTATATGTGAGGATGAGGAAGTCTTCAGTTGATAAAGCAACACCTGCACAGACACCTGAGGAAGCAAGCTGAGTAGGTGTCCTGTTGAGGGAACAGCAAATGCAAGCCTGCCTACAGTGAGTGCTCTCAGCAAATCAGGGACTGGCAGAGAGGAGATGGAAAAGGGTAGAGGGACACCAGCAGTGGCTGTGCAGGACAGGGCCTCACCACTGGCTTCTTACTTGCTCTAGGGTTTTTCTGAAGTGTGCCTCTGCCTCAGCAGGATAGCAATGCCCCTAGGGAAGGGGACTGGAAATCTGCAGGGGCATGTTTTGGTTGTCTCAAAGATCAGGGACTTTGTTGCCCTTTGCTCCTGGAACAGGACTGCTGTTGAAGTCTTTGTGAAAGAAAACTCTAGCCCTAGAAAGATCTGCCATATCCCAGACCTCACAACATCCCTGCAGACAAGAGCAGTTTCCCACTTTACATGCAAACCAAGGTGAGTGCATGGTTTCAACATGCCAAGGATGTTTCAGGAGCACCATGTCACATAACCTGTTTGACCAAGGCTTCCTTGAGGTTTACTTACCATTTCAAAAATACCATAACCACATCAGCCCCTCGAGGCACTTCTGGTGCCAATACTGGGACCCCACATCAATCTGCAAGGTCACATCACATTCAGCCAGCCCCTGACCTTTCCTGTCAGCATGACATGCACATCTTCATGCTATTTCTCTTTTCTACCCCATAGACCATAAATACAGCTTTTGGAAAATGTCAGTGGAGGTAGTTGGGCTTTCTTAAGGACAGTAAAGGAGGATTACTGAGCACTGATGCGGTGAGACTCCCTGCCTTGGGTGTCAGAGAAGAGCAATGAGGTGCCACTTTTAGCTTGGGGTTGAGTGAGATTGCTGTAGGCTGTCTTGTGCTTTGGGGCACAGTCAGGAGCAACTAGACCAGTCAAGAAGCTAGTGTTAAATCCAGCTGACAGATGGTGGTGACTTGTGTCCTGAGAAGATGGACAAAAGTGGCCACATTCTGGTCATGTTTTAAAGGTAAAGCTTATAGATTTACTGATGGACCAAATGTGAATGTGAGAGAAAGAAGAGTTGAGGATAACTGCAAAGATTTTGGCTGAGTAACTGGAAGATCAGAGTTGTTGTGAGCTGAGATGGGGAAGATTACAGAGGCACAAGAAGGAAGGGGGATAGGGTCAGGAGTTCAGATTTGGACCATGAAGTTGGAGTTGCCTTTTCATGGAGATGCTAAATGGGCAGAGGAGGAGCCTGGGAGATCAGATGACTTTCTGGAGAAAGAGATGCCTAGGTGGGGGTTTTATGGGTCAGTAGGATTTTGCTAGAGAGTAAGACATTCCAAGCAGAGAAAATAGCATGACCAAAGAATGTGGCACAATGGCTGTATAGGACCTGCAAGCCATTCAGGTAGACAGGCTCTATGTGCCCTGGAAGTAAAGAGCTGGAACTGGAGGGCCACAAGAAGGCTGGGTGTCCCATAGGCAAGGGGAAGTCACTGAAGGGCTCAGACACAGGTTGGATTCTTCCATCTCTTCTTGGAAAACAACAGCACTGTTGTTTCCAAGTGCTGTTCCAGGCCCACTTCCTCACTTCTTAGCCAACCCCTTCTTGCACACTTAGGGCATTCTGTTTTGTTTCTTTTCAAACTAAACCATAAGATCCTTAGAAGGAGGATGCCAAGTTTCAAGGAGTTCAGGAAATGACAGCTGCACAGCACTTAGAGACCCCCATGCCATGAGTAGTGGTATAGGGCACAGCCCTCCAGATGAAGAAAGTGACCCAGAATTACAGTATGAGACAGTATTTCAAGCACCTGACACCCAGGGGTGCCCCAGAAACAGCATCAGCTGAAGCCCTATCAGACCACCTGTTTGGCTAAATGGAGTAAAGTTTGAGGGGTGGGGAAGGGGAGTGTTTGCAGAGCTAGGAACACCATCTGACTCCTGCTGTCCATGAAGCATGAGGGCTCCCATGTGTTGGCACCTGCTATCTTCCAAGCACTACTCTATTTAATTCTTCTAGCACCAGCAGGGGAAAGGACAGTGTCACGGATGGCCACTGAGCTCCCCAGAGAAGTAGTGAGAACACAGGTGACATCAGACACTAGTGGCTGGAAGCAGCCCATCCAGCTGCAAAGCCTGATCACAACCACTCGGTGGCACCACTTTCTTGGTAAGGGGGCAGCGAAGCCCAGGGCCTCAGGTGTGTGTGCTCAGGGAAGGGGAAAACCTGGTGGATGCAAGGTTCTCTGAGACCCCAGGACTTGCATCCCCGCAGCCTAGCCATCTGTGGGATGACCATAGTCCAGCATCTTGCTGCAAAGAAGGTTAATTTCTTGGCACAAGGGGACAACAAGGGTCTTGCCCCTACCCTAGGGAGCTGGCCCTCCAGTCACTACTAGCATGGCCTGTGCCCTTCCAGGTGACAGGAACTGAGGTGGGGTCAGCCTCATTGGTCTCACTTCCCAGTATAGCTGGCCTTGAAGCTGAACCTTGGAAGCTGAGCAGCAGTGATTTGGCTAGACAGGATTTTAGCGATTGCATGAGTGATCTGGGAGCGAGAGCAGGGGTCCAAGGACACAGTCCTTTCCTCACCCATTTACTGAACATGTTCCCATAGTCTTCCCAGCAGGTGAACAAGCCCTGCCCTGTGGTGCCCAACAGCAGGTTGCATACCTTGGTCATCTGTGGGGGGTACCTTTTCATGCATTGTTGTCCTAATTTATCCCCAGCCCCATTAAATTTGAAAATTGAATATGACTGCTTTCTGCTTATGTACTGTCTGTCTGTTGGTGCTTTGCACAAAAGAAAAGTACAAGCCCCAGCCTACAGTACGCAGCTTTCACCATAGGGAAGGCATCAATGCAGCTGAGAATGACAACTGGGTGCGACCTGTGTCCCTGGGAGTGCCGGAACAGCATAGGAAGCAAAGCACTGAGTTTCTGGGACAGACCCTTGGGTACAAAGGGGTTAAAAGCTTGTCCCTTGCCATGGGGAACTGGATGGAGGTGTGGGTAAAGGGAGGTTGGAAATGAGGCACATGTGAGACTGAGTGGGAGAATGGAAATGAAATTAGTAAGTCAGCTCCTGGAGGAGGCGGGGAAAGACGGTGGAGGAGTAGGATCCCCAAGTCACTTGTCCCCACCAACTTACCTAGATAACTTTCAAATAATCCTGAAAACTTATGAATCTGGCCTGAAATTTAAAGAGGGAACAGCCAGATTCCTACAGTGAGAAGAGTTCGAGCTTCTATAAAGTACAACTTCTTTTTTGCCACTCTGAACTGAGCAACATGACTAGAAGGAAGAACTCACCACAAAAAAAAAAAAAAAAAAAAAAGAATCAGAAACAGTCCTCTCTCCCACAGAGTTACAGAATTTGGATTACAATTCAATGTCAGAAAGCCAATTCAGAAGCAAAATTATAAAGCTACTGGAAGGAGCCTCGGTGTCCATCGAAAGATGAATGGATAAAGAAGTGGTTTATGTATACAATGGATTATTACTCAGCCATTAGAAATGACAAATACCCACCATTTTCTTCAATATGGATAGAACTGGAGGATATTATGCTGAGTGAAATAAGTCAATCAGAGAAGGAGAAACATTATATGGTCTCATTCATTTGGGGAATATAAATAATAGTGAAAGGGAATAGAAGGGAAGGGAGAAGAAATGGGTAGGAAATATCAGAAAGGGAGACAGAACATGAAGACTCCTAACTCTGGGAAACGAACTAAGGGTGGTGGAAGGGGAGGAGGGTGGGAGGTGGGGGTGAATGGGTGACGGGCACTGAGGGGGGCACTTGACGGGATGAGCACTGGGTGTTATTCTGTATGTTGGCAAATTGAACACCAATAAAAAATGAATTTATTATTTAAAAAAATGAAGCTACTGGTGGCTCTGGAAAAAAAGCATAAGGGATTCAAGAGACTTCATGACTCCAGAATTTAGATCTAATCAGGCCGAAATTAAAAATCAATTAAATGAGACGCAATTCAAACTGGACTTCCTAACAATGAGGGCTAATGAGGTAGAAGAAACAATGAGTGACATAGAAACAAATTGATGGCAAGGAAGGAAGCTGAGGAAAAAAGAGAAAAACAATTTAAGAATCATGGAGGAAAAGTTAAGGAAAATAAATGACAGACTCAGAATGAAAAAATCTATGTTTAATTGGGGTTGCAGAGGGTGCCAAAAGGGACAGAGGACCAGAAAGTGTATTTGAACAAATCATAGCTGAGAACTTCCCTAATTTGGGGAGGGAAACAGTCATTCAGATCCAGGACATAGAGAGATCCCCCCTAAAATCAATAAAAACCGTTCAACACCTTGACATTTCATAGTGAAACTTGTGAATTCCAAAGATTAAGA
This sequence comes from Canis lupus dingo, assembly GCF_003254725.2. Classification (NCBI taxonomy): domain Eukaryota; kingdom Metazoa; phylum Chordata; class Mammalia; order Carnivora; family Canidae; genus Canis; species Canis lupus. The sequence continues at coordinate 21,810,290 of NC_064261.1, read as the reverse complement.
GAATTTCCTTAAAGCAGCAAGAGACAAGAGTTCCCTAAACTTTATGGGGAGAAATATTAGATTAACAGCAGACCTCTCCACAGAGACCTGGCAGGCCAGAAAGGGCTGGCAGGAAATATTCAGGGTCCTCAATGAGAAGAACATGCAGCCAAGAATACTTTATCCAGCAAGGCTCTCATTCAGAATAGAAGGAGAGATAAAGAGCTTCCAAGATAGGCAGAAACTGAAAGAATATGTGACCACCAAACCAGTTCTCCAAGAAATATAAAGGGGGACTCTGTGAAAGAAAGAGGAAGTCCAAAGAAACAATCAACAAAAACAGGGACTGAATAAGTGTTATGATGACACTAAATTCATATCTTTAATAGTAATTCTAAACGTGAATGGGCTTAATGATCCCATCAAAAGGCACAGGGCTTCAGACTGGATAAAAAAGCAAGACCCATCTATTGGCTGCCTACAAGAGACTCATTTCAGATGTAAGGACACCTCCAGCGTGAAAATAAAAGGTTGGAGAACCAATTACCATTCAAATGGTCCTCAAAAGAAAGCAGGGGTAGCATTCCTTATATCACATAAATAAGTTTATCCCAAAGACTGTAGTAAGAGATGAAGAGGGACCCTATATCATACTTAAAGGATCTATCCAACAAGAGGACCTAACCTTCATAAATATTAATGCCCCAAATATGGGAGCTGCCACATATATCAATCAATTAATAACCAAAGTTAAGACATACTTAGATAATAATACACTTATACTGGGAGACTTGAACACTGCGCTTTCTGCTATTGATATCTTCTAAGCTATGTCCAAAGAAACAGGAGCTTTAAATGATAAACTGGACCAGATGGATTTCACAGATATTTACAGAACTTTACATCCAAAGGCAACTGAAAACACATTCTTCTCAAATGCACGTGGAACTTTCTCCAGAATAGATCACATACTGGGTCACAAATCAGGACTTAACTGATAAAAAAGACTGGGATTGTCCCCTGCATATTTTCAGACCCTAATGCTTTGAAACTAGAACTAAATCACAAGAAGAAATTTAGAAGGATTTCAAACACATGGAGGTTAAAGAGCATCCTGCTAAAAGATGAAAGGGTCAACCAGGAAATTAGAGAAGAATTAAAAAGATTCATGGAAATTAATAAGAATGAAGATAAAACCATTCCAGATCTTTGGGATACAGCAAAAGCAGTCGTGAAGGGGAAACACATCGCAATACAAGCATCCATCCAAAAACTGGAAAGAACTCAAATACAAAAGCTAACCTTTCATCTAAAGGAACTGGAGAAAAAAAACAGCAGACAGATCCTACACCCAGCAGAAGAAGAGAGTTAGTAAAGATTCAAGCAGAACTCAATGAAATAGAGACCAGAAGAACTATGGAACAGATCAACAAAACCAGGAGTTGGTTTCTTGAAAGAATTAATAAGATAGATAAACCATTAGCCAGCCTTATTAAAAAGAAGAGATAAAAGACTCAAATTAATAAAATCATGAATGAAAAAGGAGAGAACACCACCAGTACCAAGGAAATACAAACGATTTTAAAACTTATTATGAGCACCTATTTGCCAATAAATTAGGCAATCTAGAAGAAATGGACGCATTTCTGGAAAACCACAATCTACCAACACTGGAACAGGAAGAAATAGAAAATCTGAACAGGCCAATAACCAGGGAGGAAATTGAAGCAGTCATCAAAAACCTCCCAAGACACAAGAGTCCAGGGCCAGATGGCTTCCCAGGGGAATTTTATCAAACGTTTAAAGAAGAAATCATACCTATTCTCCTAAAGCTGTTTGGAAAGATAGAAAGAGATGGAATACTTCCAAACTCATCCTATGAGGCCAGCATCACCTTAATTCCAAAACCAAAGACCTCGCCAAAAAGGATAATTATAGACCAATATCCCCAATGAACAAGAATCTAAAATTTCTGTACAAGATACTAGCCAATAGGATCCAAAAGTACATTAAAAAGATTATTCATCATGACCAAGTGGGATTTATCCCTGGGATGCAAGGCTGATTCAACACTCGTAAAGCAACCAATATGATAAATCATATCAACAAGAGAAAAAACAAGAACCATATGATCCTCTCAATAGATGCAGAGAAAGATTTGACAAAATACAGCATCCATTCCTGATCAAAACTCTTCAGAGGGTAGGGATAGAGGCAACATTCCTCAGCATCTTAAAAGCCATCTATGAAAAGGCCACACCAAATATCATTCTTAATGGGGAAACACTTGGAGCCTTACCCTAAGATCAGGAATGAGACAGAGATTCCCACTCTTAACACTGCTTTTCAACATAGTACTGGAAGTCCTAGCCTCAGCAATCAGACAACAAAAAGACATTAAAGGCATTCAAATTGACAAAGAAGGAGTCAAACTTTCCCTCTTCACAGATGACATGATACTGTACATAAAAAAAAACAAAACACTGCACCCCACAATTACTAGAACCCATACAGCAATTCGGCAGTGTGGCAGGATACAAAATCAATGCCCAGAAGTCAGTGGCATTTCTATCCACTAACAATGAGACTGAAAAAAGAGAAATTAAAGAGTCAATCCCATTTACAATCGCTCTCAAAAGCATAAGATACCTAGGAATAAACCTAATCAAAGAGGTAAAGGATCTATACCCTAAAAACTACAGAACACTTCTGAAAGAAATTGAGGAAGACACCAAGAGATGGAAAATTGTCCATGCTCATGGATTGGAAGAATTAATAATGTGAAAATGTCAATGTTACCCAGGGAAATTTACACATTTAATGCAATCCCTATCAAAATACCATGGACTTTCTTCAGAGGCTTGAAACAAATCATCTTAAGATTTGTGTGGAATCCAAAAAGACCCCGAATAGCCAGGGGAATATTGAAAAAGAAAGCCATAGCTGGGGGCTTCACAATGCCAGATTTCAGGTTGTACTACAAAGCTGTGGTCCTCAAGACAGTGTGGTACTGGCACAAAAACAGACACAGAGATCAATGGAACAGAAAAGAGAATACAGAAGTGATCCCTCAACTCTATGGTCAACTAATATTCAACAAAGCAGGAAAAACTATCCACTGGAAAAAAGACAGTCTCTTCAATAAATGGTGGCTGGGAAAATTGGACATCCACATGCAGAAGAATGAAACTAGACCATTCTCTCACATCACATACAAAGATAAACTCAAAATGGATGAAAGATCTCAATGTGAGCCAGGATCCATCAACATCCTAGAGGAGAACACAGGCAACACCCTTTTTGAACTTGGCCACAGCAACTTCTTTCAAGATACATCCATGAAGGCAAGTGAAACAAAGACAAAAATGAATTATTGGGACTTAAGCAAGATAAAAAGCTTGTGCACAGCAAAAGAAACAGTCAACAAAACTAAAAGACAACCTAGAGAATGGGAGAAGATATTTGCAAATGTCCTATCAGAAAAAGGACTAGTTTCCAAGATCCATAAAGAACTTATTAAACTCAACAGCAAAGAAACAAACAATCCAATCATGAAATGGGCAAAAGACATGAACAGAGGGGATCCCTGGGTGGCTCAGTGGTTTAGGGCCTGGCTTTGGCCCAGCGCGTGATCCTGGAGTCCTGAGATGGAGTCCCGCGTTGGGTTCCCGGCATGGAGGCTGCATCTCCCTCTGCCTGTGTCTCTGCCTCTCTCTTTCTCTCTCTCTCTCTCTCTCTCTCTCTCATCACGAATAAATAAATAAATCTTTAAAAAAAAAAGAACATGAACAGAAATTTCAGAGAGGAAAACATAGACCATGGCCAACAAGCACATGAGAAAGTGCTCTGCGTCACTGGCCATCAGGGAAATACAAATCAAAACCACAATGAGATCCCACCTCACACCAGTGAGAATGGAGAAAATTAACAAAACAGGAATCAACAAATGTTGGAGAGGATGCGGAGAAAAGGGAACCCTCTTACACTGTTGGTGGGAATGTGAAATGGTGCAGCCACTCTGGAAAACTTTGTGGAGGTTCCTCAAAGAGTTAAAAATAGAAGTTCCCTATGACCTAGAAATTGCACTTCTGGGGATTTACCCCAAAGATACAGATGCAGTGAAACGCCGGGACACCTGCACCCCAATGTTTCTAGCAGCAATGTCCACAATAGCCAAACTGTGGAAGGAGCCTCGGTGTCCATCGAAAGATGAATGGATAAAGAAGATGTGGTCTATGTATACAATGGAATATTACTCACCCATGAGAAACGACAAATACCCACCATTTGCTTCGATGTGGATGGAACTGGAGGGTATCATGCTGAGTGAAATAAGTCAGTCAGAGAAGGACAAACATTATATGGTCTCATTCATTTGGGGAATATAAAAAAATAGTGACTGGGAATAAAGGGGAAAGGAGAGAAAATGAGTGGGAAATATCAGAGAGGGAGACAGAACATGAGAGACTCCTAACTCTGGGAAACAAACAAGGGGCGGTAGAAAGGGAGGTGGGCGGGAGATGGGGGTAACTGGATGACGGGCACATATGGAGGCACTTGATGGGATGAGCACTGGGTGTTATGCTATATGTTGGCAAATTGAACTCCAATAAAATAAAATATTTAAAGTAAAAAAAAAGAAATGACAAATACCCACCATTTGCTTCGACATGGATGGAACTGGTGGGTATTATGCTGAGTGAAATAATCGGAGAAGGACAAACATTATATGGCCTCATTCATTTGGGGAATATAAAAATTCATGAAAGGAAATAAAGAGAGAAAATGAGTGAAAATATCAGTGAGGGTGACAAAACTTGAGAGACACCTAATTCTGGGAAAGAAACTAGAGGTACTGGAAAGGGAGGTGGGCGGGGGGGTTGGAGTAATGAGTGATGGGCACTAAGGGGGCACTTGGCAGGATGAGCACTGGGTATTATACTATCTGTCGACAAATTGAACTCATATATATATATATATATATATATATATATATATATATACAAGTCAGCTCCCCTCACAGCTTGCCCGGTACCCTTTCCTCAATCCTGAATTCTGACAAAGGCTTTGGGAGTCAGGCATTCTGGCTGTTCTATGGAAGAAGGAACTGGTTCTCAAAGGGACCCAGTAACTGGCCCCATGGATGCTATTAGGGCTGAAACTTGGCTCAGGAGTCTAGACACTTGACTGCAAAGCTGCAGAACAGTCAGACTCCAGCCCTGGAGCACAGGGTCCTGTGTCCGGAGAGACAGTAAACAAATAAATCATATCCCCCTGAGCTCATGGCACAAGGAGAGGGTCAGATGATAGATGGCTCTACACACATTATGTCTGAACTTCCCTGGAAGGTGATGAGGATGCAGTACACAGGGGGAACAGAGCAGTAGCAGATTTCCAGGCCAGAGGTCGCTGGGGCTGCTGAGTGGGCATCTGGGGGACATCCAGCCCCTAGACAGCTTTTAGGAAGGAACACCACTGAGGCAGCAGTAGTCAGGGCCATTGCAACCAGGCCCAGAGGAGCAAGCCTGGAGTGAGGTCAGTATGTCCAGGCAACACTCTCAGGATACAGGCCTCATGGGATATGCTCTAGGTACAGGAGGAAATTCTCAGGGCCTCCCAGCAGTTCTATGATTCTGCAGTGACTCAGGAAACCAAGATTCATGCAGAGATGCTGGATCTCCCTTGGGGCTGTGTTCCCTTGGGCTGAGGAAACAGACCCATCTATCACTGATTACAAATGTCATGCAAAATTTAGCACATGCACAGGTAGGCTCACACCAGAGCAATAATCCACTGAAAGAAAAACCTCTGCATACTCCTCTTTGTCAAGCTGGCATATGTGCCTAGCAAATTAAGTTATACCTGATTTTCAGGGGCTTGCATACTTCACACTTATTAGAAATAAGAGTTTGATGTGACTCACAGGCTTGCAGTAAATACCAAAGAGATTGTCAGAGGGAGGCGCTTCTCCAGGGAGATCTAGCAGAACCCAGCTCTACTTCCAACCCCAGCTCTCTGCTGCATTCTATAACCTTGTTCTTGCCACCATTCTCTTTCGTGTTTTAAAATATTGTTTTAAAAGTGAAAGATGTAGCTCACAAGTCATTTTATATAATTCTGTGGCCTTTCTTCCAGCATATCTCAAATCTTGGTGTGGCTGGAGAGATAATGCCCAGGAGTGGGCATGATTCTTACATACCCGGTGGGTGTTCCCTTGGACTGGAAGTGACAGGGCTAATTTCATGAGAAAGAAAGTGTGTGCTCTGAGTGTGAGTGAGTGTGTGAGTATGTGTACATGTGAGCGTGCATGAACCCCTAAGAGGACATGTGTGTTTTCCTTTCCATGTTCATCTCTAATTCACAGATAATAATAACTCCACAGATTGTATAAGCATCACCCTCATCTAAGCACCTTGAATAACTCACAGTTGAAAAGAAGGATGAATGGACAGCAGAGCTCCTTCCACAGGTGCTGGAGGTAAGCAGCCAGTTGTAACACCCTGTGGGGTAGGATGGGCAGGGGCTCCATGCACAAGGCCTGTCCCCAGGTGTCCCTTCCCTGGCTTGTGCAGTGCCTTGAATTATAAACTGTGATAGCCACCACTTTCTTTTTCTTGTTTTTATTTAAATTCAGTTTGCTGTGCAGAAGCTTTTTATCGTAAGTCTCAATAGTTCATTTTTGCTTGTTTCCCTTCCCTTCATAGATATATCTTGCAAGAAGTTGCTGTGGTCAAGTTCAAAAAGGGTGTTGCCTGTGTTCCCCTCTAGGATTTTGATGGATTCTTGTCTCACATTTAGATCTTTCAAATGGAGGGTATTATGCTAAGTTAAATAAGTCAACGGGAGAAAGACAATCATCATAGGGTCTCATTAATATGTGTAATATAAGAAATAGTGAAAGGGATCATAAGGGAAAGGAGGAAAACTGAGTGGGAAAATTAGAAGGGGAATTTTAAGATTAGAAAGGGAGACAAACCATGAGAGAGTCCTGACTCCGGGAAACATACAAAGGGTTGCAGAAGGGGAGGTGGATGGGGGATGGGGTGACTGGGTGATGGGCACTGAGGAGAACACTTGATGGGATGAGCACTGGGTGTTGACTGTCTCTTGCTGTGCAGAAGCTTTTTATCCTGATGAAGTCCCAATAGTTCATTTTTGCCCTAGTTTCCCTTGCCTTCATAGATGTATCTTGCAAGAAGTTGCTGTGGCCAAGTTCAAAGGGTGTTGCCTGTGTTCTCCTCTAGGATGTTGATGGATTCTTGTCTCAAATTTAGATCTTTCAATCATTTTGAGAGAATATTTGTATATGGCGTAAGAGAATGGTCCAGTTTCATTCTTCTGCATGTGGCTGTTCAATTTTTCAAGCACCATTTATTGAAGATACTGTCCCTTTTCCAGTGGATATTCTTTTCTGCTTTGTAGAAATTTAGTGGACCATAGAGTTGAGGGCCCATTTCTGGGTTCTCTATCCTGTTCCATTGATCTATGTGTCTGTTTTTGTGCCAGTACCATACTGTCTTGATGATCACAGCTTTGTAATGCAACTTGAAACCCAGCATTGTGATGCTCCCAGAATTGGTTTTCTTTTTCAACATTCCTCTGGCCATTTGAGGTCTTTTCTGGTTCCATACAAATCTTAAGATTATTTCTTCCAGCTCTGTAAAGAAAACCTGATGTTTTGATGGGACTGCATTGAATGTGTAAATTGCCCTGGTTAGCATGGACATTTTCATAATATTTACTCTTCCAATTCATGAGCATGGAATATTTTTCCATCTCTTTGTATCTTCCTCAATTACTTTCAGAAGGGTTCTGTAGTTTTTAGAGTACAGATCCTTTACCTCTTTGGTTAGGTTTACTCCTAGGTATCTTACAGTTTTGGGTGCAATTGTAAATGAGATCGATTCCTTAATTTCTCTTTCTTCAGTCTCATTGTTAGTGTATAGAAATGCCACAAATTTCTGTGCATTGATTTTGTATCCTGCCACATTCCTAAAGTCCTGTATGAGTTCTAGCAATTTCAGAATGGAGTCTTTTGGGTTCTCCATATACATATCATGTCATTTGCAAAGAATGAGAGTTTGACTTCTTCTTTGCCAATTTGAATGGCTTTTGTTTCATTTTGTTGTCTGACTGCTGAGGCTAGGACTTCTAGTACTATATTGAACAACAGTGAGCCACAGCTTTCTGAACAGCAGAAAATACACCAGCAGCTACAGTGATAGCTCTCCTAATTGTGATAGGTCTCCTAATTTTCACAGCAACCCACGTAGTGGGAAGTGGAGTCTTGGGAGGTCATTACCTATGTGATTGTTGCTTTGTTTGTGCCAGGAAGGCTTCTCAAGTTCACTGCAAGGAAATACAAACTGAACTTAGGTGGGAAAAAAAGAGGCAACAAGAAAAGAAGGGTAAAATAGGGACATGGAGACAGGAGCACATGAGGAAACACTGAAGTCTTGCTGAGAGAGGACCACCAGGCAGAGCAGAGAGGTGAGCGCAGATGTGGCCTGCAACGCACATGGGGAGAAAGTGGGGCTGGCTCTCAAACCTTGCTCAAAGAAACTGTCAGTAGCAGCCAAGAGATGAAATAAATAATGTCCTCCATATGAGCTTCAGGAAACCCCTTCCTCTGTGCCTGCTGTCTGCACACATACCCCAGAGGATGCTCCAGGGAAGCCAACAGCCTTGGGAAGACTTGGGGTGGATCAGGAGTTTTCTGGGCAGGACAAATGACAAGCGGCAGCATATGGTCCTCACCATATGGCCCTGGTCTGATGGCCCTGGAAGCACTCCTTCCATTGGGAACTCATCGCATGAGCTTCCAAATGAAGGCAACCTGGGCTGCATCCTCACTCCAGTTCTGTCAGGGAAAAGGAACTTAGCCTGAGACCTCTGCTCCATGTTTCTAGCATGAGTCAGGGCCATCCCCACCTCCATGTGTTCCAGCAGCCCAAAAAATGGTTGCTTCCCTTTGCACTTCCTCGTACAAAAAGGCAGGATTCCAAGAAGGGGTGATATGTGGGACTAGGGGAATCTCATGTCTATTAGGAAATCCGTCTATGCTGGTCTCAAAACATCTTAGAGCAGATGGAATGTGTCCCTGGGGTTCCTTCAGGTCACCTGGGAATATCTTGCTCACTTTTTCCACCTCCCTGAAGCCAGTGATTCACTTCATTCACTCACTCACTCATTTCTCCAACAAAGATTTTGAGTGCCTACTCTGTGGAGAGTGCTAGGAACATGGCAGTGAAGAAGGCTGCAGGGTCCCTACACGCTAAGAGGTCAAGTCTAGTGTGTTATTCCGACTTAAGCCTCCCGTAACTGCAAATCTAAACATTACCTTTCCCTCAAGACTAACCTAAAATGGAGCTACTTCTATGCACAGCCTTTCCTGATGGTCCAGTTGGGAGGGAACTCACCTTGCTGACACTCAAAGATTTGTTCTGCCTCTATTTCATGGTTTTTAGAATTTTTGCTTCTTCTATTTTTTTAATTTAAAAAGTATGGCAGATTCTCCTATGATAGTACCCTGTAAAATCATTTGCCTTTTACATCTCTTGCCCTTACCTCACTCCTTCCCCACTTTGTAAACTGGTTTATCTGGTTCCAGAGGATTTCAGCATCAATCAAGAAGTATGCTATGAAGATAAGAAAAGGAAAAGCGCTTGTCTCAGTACACAGCATACAATGGCACACCTTACATTTTTGGCTGGAGAACAGATATATTACCACAGAAATAGCTTCCTTGAAGGAGTCCATTATAATGGAACATTCGTTTACAGACTTCAGATAATTGTAGTTAACTAATTATTGGTGCTAATTTTGTAAGATTTCAAAGATTCTCTTTTGGTGGTGGATGTACATCAGGGCAGAGTTGGGGAGCTAATATTCCACAATACACACCCTGTCTATGTCTATATTAGCATTTATTTATAGGTATGTCTAGTCAATATGCACTTAAGTATAGATGATAGAAAGATAGAGATATAGAGATATAGAGATAGCTCCTTTGCATTTCTTATTCCCACTTCCATTCCCCAGATACATTCAATGTATTTAATACATGTCCTTTAAAATGCATGTCTCTTTGTAAAATATATAGTGCTGCTTTGTATATATATTTATACTGTAAATTACATGAGTTATATTAGGCTTTAAATTTTCATTCTGTTTCTTCCTATATTTTCACTTGACCATGGCTTTTTATTTGTATCATTTTGCTCTATATGTATCTAGGTTATTGCTGCTCAGTGTTATTTAGTGTTATTCCACTGTTTGCTTCCACTTTATTTTATATCCAAGGTCAAATAATAGACACCAATTTGCCCCCACTTCATTCTGTCATAAGCCAAGAGACAGATCTCCTCCTTGTGCATGTCCTCTAGCAGGACTCATTAAGGATTTCTCTGAAACACTTAGCTGGACTTGGGTTGCTAGTCATGGAGTATGTACACTAGATTTCATGAAGTTCTCAGGATGGCCACACAGTGTACACTCCAGAGTTCCCGTCTACCCACGTCCTTATCAATACATGATGTTATCCTTTGTCTAATTATTGGCTTTTCTCTTGGATGGAAAGCAGTTGCTTGTTTTAATTTTAACTTGCATTGTGACACTGGCTCATCAATTAGTTGTCATTTGGGCTTCCAGTTCTATCAATTCCCTACTCATTTCCTATATCCACTTTCCTATTGGAATGTTCACTTCTTTTCCCTGCAGTGTGAAGGAACTCCTATTGGCTTTGCCTATTCTTATTACCCTTCACCACTATAACCTTCATTGAACAGAAACCCTTTATTCGGAGATAATATTCAACTACCTGCATTACGGTTATGATGTGACAGCTTTGTTTAATGATGTACTTAATCCCTGCTGTCCTTCACTGGACTTTAAGGATAGGAAACATGGCAGTATTATCGCCCCCGCCAAAGTCTACATCAGCATTTGTTATATTAGTTCATGAATCAATATTCAGGGAATGAATAAGACGTACTTGCCACGTTGTAAGTGCTCAGTAAATGGATGCTGTTATTTTTAATGAATGTGGTTTTTCCCAAGAGATGACTCTAAAGATATGTAATAAAGCAATCTTCTTCAGAGAGAAATACAAAATCAAAACTAAATAAATAGAAGCTGAAATACCAGTGAACCTCAGGAAACAAAAGATTCCTGGGTTTTCTTAAGAGATTTGAATGTTTTTCTTTAGTGCAGAAAGCCTCTTGAGGAATGGATTCAGATTTCCCATTTGCGAACAAATTGTCAAAGCAGGGTTTTTTTCATTTTCGTTTTTGTTGCTTTTGTTGTTGTTGTTTTGATTTAGTTTGGTTTTGAAATAGGAATGTTACATTTATGCATGGATAATGTGGAAATCCAGGATAATGTGCCATGTCTGAGTGATTCAGATACAATACAGGAAGACTCTTGTTGGAATCCATATAGAATCTAGAATCTTTGATTAACTCCTCTAATTCAAGAATAATGTTCTAGGGAGGGGCAAGACGGCTGAAGAGTAGGGTCCCCAAGTCACCTTTCCCCACCAAATTACCTAGATAACCTTCAAATCATCCTGAAAACCTACGAATTTGGCCTGAGATTTAAAGAGAGAATAGCTGGAATGCTACAGTGAGAAGAGTTCGCGCTTCTATCAAGGTAGGAAGACGGGGAGAAAGAAATAAAGACACAAAAGGCCTCCAAGGGGAGGGGCCCCGCGAGGAGCCGGGCTGAGGCCGGGGCGAGTGTCCCCAGGACAGGAGAGCCCCGTCCCGGAGACGCAGGAGCTGCACCAACCTTCCCGGGCGGAAAGGAGCTCCAGGGAGGTGGAGCAGGACCCAGGAGGGCGGGGATGCCCTCGGGCTCCCGGGGACACTAACAGGCACCTGCGCCCCGGGAGAGTGCGCCGAGCTCCCTAAGGGCTGCAGCGCGCACGGCGGGACCCGGAGCAGCTCGGAGGGGGGAGGGGGCGGCTCCGCGGAGGGGGCTGCGGGGCGGGAGCAGCTCGGGGGGCTCGGGGGCGGCTCCGCGGAGGGGGCTGCGGGGCGGGAGCGAATCCAACAGCGCAGGCCCCGGAGCACAGGGCGCCGGGACACAGCCCAGGATCCGGCCTCCCCCGGGACAGGCAGAGGCCAGGAGGGCCCAGGACAGCAAGGACGCTCCTGCCCCAGCTGAGCAGATCAGCGGCCCCGCCCCGGAGCCTCCAGGCCCTGCAGACGGAGAGCTCCGTGGTTACTGCGAGGGCTGACTCCAGGGCTGCAGAGCTGGCCCCGCCACTGGGGTTGTTCCTCCTGGGGCCTCACGGGGTGAACAACCCCCACTGAGCCCTGCACCAGGCAGAGGCAGAGCAGCTCCCCCAAGTGCTAACACCTGAGAATCAGCACAACACGCCCCTCCCCCAGAAGACCAGCTAGACGGACCAGTTCCAGGGGAAGTCAAGGGACTTAAAGTATACAGAATCAGAGGATACTCCCTCGTGGGTTTTTGTTTTGTTTTAATTTGGAATTTTGTTTGCTTCCCCGCCCCCTTTTTTTCTTTTTTTCCATCTTTTTTTTTTTTTTTTTTTTTGCTTTTTCTTTTCTTCTTTCTCTTCTCTCTTTTTCTCCTTTTCCCAATACAAGTTGTTTTTGGCCACTCTGCACTGAGCAAAATGACTAGAAGGAAAACTTCACCTAAAAAGAAAGAATCAGAAACATTACTCTCTCCCACAGAGTTACAAACTCTGGATTAAAATTCAATGTCAGAAAGCCAATTCAGAAACACTATTACACAGCTACTGGTGGCTCTAGAAAAAAAGCATAAAGAACTCAAGAGACTCCATAACTGCAGAATTTAGATCTAATCAGGTAGAAATGAAAGATCAATTAAATGAGATGAAATCCAAACTAGAGGTCCTAACAATGAGGGTTAATGAGGTGGAAGAACGAGTGAGTGACATAGAAGACAAGTTGATGGCAAAGAGGGAAACTGAGGAAAAAATAGACAAACAATTAAAAGATCATTAGGACATATTAAGGGAAATCTAGTGACAGCCTGAGGAAGAAAAATCAACACTTAACTGGGGTTCCTGAGGGCGCCGAAAGGGTCAGAGGTCCAGAATATGTATTTGAACAAATCATAGCTGAAAACTTTCCTAATCTGGGAAGGGAAACAAGCATTCAGATCCAGGAAATAGAGAGATCCTCCCTTAAAATCATAAAAACCGTTGAACATTTCCACATCTAATAGTTAAGCTTGCAAATTCCAAACATAAAGAGAAGATCCTTAAAGCAGCAAGAGACAAGAAATCCCTGACTTTTACGGGGAGGACTATTAGGGTAACAGCAGACCTCTCCACAGAGACCTGGCAGGCCGGAAAGGGCTGGCAGGATGTATTCAGGGTCCTAAATGAGAAGAACATGCAACCAAGAATACTTTATCCAGGGGTCCCTGGGTGGCGCAGCGGTTTGGCGCCTGCCTTTGGCCCAGGGCGCAATCCTGGAGATCCGGATTCGAATCCCACGTCAGGCTCCCAGTGCATGGAGCCTGCTTCTCCCTCTGCCTGTGTCTCTGCCTCTCTCTCTCTCTCACTGTGTGCCTATCATGAATAAATAAAAATTAAAAAAAAAAACAATGCAAATTATTAAAAAAAAAAAAAGGAATACTTTATCCAGCAAGGCTCTCATTCAAAATGGAAGGAGAGATAAAGAGCTTCCAAACAGGCAGGAACTGAAAAAATATGTGACCTCCACACCAGCTCTGCAAGAAATTTTAAGGGGGACTCTTAAAATTCCCCTTTAAGAAGAAGTCCAGGGAACAATCCACAAAAACAAGGACTGAATAGGTATCATGATGACACTAAACTCATATCTCTCAATAGTAACTATGAACATGAACGGGCTTAATGACCCCATCAAAAGGCGTAGGGTTTCAGACTGGATAAAAAAGCAGGACCCATCTATTTGCTGTCTACAAGAGACTCATTTTAGACAGAAGATAACCTACAGCCTGAAAATAAAAGGTTGGAGAACCATTTACCATCCAAATGGTCCTCAAGAGAAACCAGGGGTAGCCATCCTTGTATCAGATAAACTAAAATTTACTCCGAAGACTGTAGTGAGGGATGAAGAGGGACACTATCTCATACTTAAAGGATCTATCCAACAAGAGGACTTAACAATCCTCAATATATATGCCCCGAATGTGGGAGCTGCCAAATATTTAAACCAATTAATAACCAAAGTGAAGAAATACTTAGATAATAATACACTTATACTTGGTGACTTCAATCTAGTGCTTTCTACCCTCGATAGGTCTTCTAAGCACAACATCTCCAAAGAAACGAGAGCTTTAAATGATACACTGGACCAGATGGATTTCACAGATATCTACAGAACTTCACATCCAAACTCAACTGGATACACATTCTTCTCAAGTGCACATGGAACTTTCTCCAGAATAGACCACATACTGGGTCACAAATCGGGTTTGAACTGATACCAAAAGACTGGGATCGTCCGGTGCATATTCTCAGACCATAATGCCTTGAAATTAGAACTAAATCCCAACAAGAAGTTTGGAAGGACCTCAAACACGTGGAGGTTAAGGACCATCCTGCTAAAAGATGAAAGGGTCAACCAGGAAATTAAGGAAGAATTAAAAAGATTCATGGAAACTAATGAGAATGAAGATACAACCGTTCAAAATCTTTGGGATGCAACAAAAGCAGTCCTACGGGGGAAATACATCGCAATACAAGCATCCATTCAAAAACTGGAAAGAACTCAAATACAAAAGCTAACCTTACACATAAAGGAGCTAGAGAAAAAACAGCAAATAGATCTTACACCCAGCAGAAGAAGAGAGTTAATAAAGATTCGAGCAGAACTGAACGAAATCGAGACCAGAAGAACTGTGGAACAGATAAACAGAACCAGGAGTTGGTTCTTTGAAAGAATTAATAAGATAGTTAAACCATTAGCCAACCTTATGAAAAAGAAGAGAGAGGAGACTCAAATTAATAAAATCATGAATGAGAAGGGAGAGATCACTACCAACACCAAGGAAATACAAACGATTTTAAAAACATATTATGAACAGCTATAGGCCAATAAATTAGGCAATCTAGAAGAAATGGACGCATTCCTGGAAAGCCACAAACTACCAAAACTAGAACAGGAAGAAACAGAAAACCTGAACAGGCCAATACCAGGGAGGAAATTGAAGCAGTCATCAAAAACCTCCCAAGACACAAGAGTCCAGGGCCAGATGGCTTCCCAGGGGAATTCTATCAAACGTTTAAAGAAGAAACCATACTTATTCTCCTAAAGCTGTTTGGAAAGATAGAAAGAGATGGAGTACTTCCAAATTCGTTCTATGAGGCCAGCATCACCTTAATTCCAAAACCAGACAAAGACCCCACCAAAAAGGAGAATTATAGACCAATATCCCTGAAGAACATAGATGCAAAAATTCTCAACAAGATACTGGCCAATAGGATCCAACAGTACTTTAAGAAAATTATTCACCATGACCAAGTAGGATTTATCCCCGGGACACAAGGCTGGTTCAACACTCGTAAAACAATCAATGTGATTCATCATATCAGCAAGAGAAAAACCAAGAACCATATGATCCTCTGATTAGATTCAGAGAAAGCATTTGACAAAATACAGCATCCATTCCTGATCAAAACTCTTCAGAGTGTAGGGATAGAGGGAACATTCCTCGACGTCTTAAAAGCCATATACGAAAAGCCCACAGCAAATATCATTCTCAATGGGGAAGCACTGGGAGCCTTTCCACTAAGATCAGGAACAAGACAGGGATGTCCACTCTCACCACTGCTATTCAACATAGTACTGGAAGTCCTAGCCTCAGCAATCAGACAACAAAAAGATATTAAAGGCATTCAAATCGGCAAAGAAGAAGTCAAACTCTCCCTCTTACCAGATGACATGATACTGTACATAAAAAAACCAAAACACTGCACAAAGTCAATGCCCAGAAATCAGTGGCATTTCTATACACTAACAGTGAGTCTGAAGAAAGAGAAATTAAGGAGTCAATCCCATTTACAATTGCACCCAAAAACATAAGATACCTAGGAATAAACCTAACCAAAGAGGTAAAGGATCTATACCCTAAAAACTATAGAACACTTCTGAAAGAAATTGGGGAAGACACAAAGAGATGGAAATATTCCATGCTAATGGATTCGCGGAATTAATATTGTGAAAATGTCAATGTTATCCAGGGCAATTTACACGCTTAATGCAATCCCTAGTAAAATACCATGGACTTTCTTCAGAGAGTTAGAACAAATTATTTTAAGATTTGTGTGGAATCAGAAAGACCCCGAATAGCCAGGGGAATTTTAACAAAGAAAACCATATCTGGGGGCATCACAATGCCAGATTTCAGGTTGTACTACAAAGCTGTGGTCATCAAGACAGTGTGGTACTGGCACAAAAACTGACACACAGATCAGTGGAACAGAATAGAGAATCCAGACGTGGATCCTCAACTTTATTTTTTTTATTTTATTTTTTATTGGTGTTCAATTTGCCAACATATAGAATAACACCCAGTGCTCATGGCATCAAGTGCCCCCCTCAGTGCCCATCACCCAGTCACCCACACCCCCTGCCCACCTCCTCTTCCCCCACCCCTAGTTCATTTCCCAAAGTTAGGAGTCTCTCATGTTCCGTCTCCGTTTCTGATATTTCCCACTCATTGGTTCAACTAATACTCAACAAAGCAGGAAAGACTGCCCACTGGAAAAAAAGACAGTCTCTTAAATATATGGTGTTGGACATCCACATGCAGAAGAATGAAACTAGACCATTCTCTTACACCATACACAAATATAAACACAAAATGAATGAAAGATCTTGATGTGAGACAAGATTCCATCAAAATCCTGTGAGAACACAGGCAACACCCTTTTTGAACTTGGCCATAGTAACTTGCAAGAGACATCCATGAAAGCAAGAGAAACAAAAGCAAAAATGAACTATTGGGACTTCATCAAGATAAGAAGCTTTTGAACAGCAAAATTAACAGTCAACAAAGCTAATATACAACCTACAGAATGGGAGAAGATATTTGCAAATGACGTATCAGATAAAGGGCTAGCATCCAAGATTTATAAAGAACTTATTAAACTCAACACCAAAGAAACAAACAATCCAATCATGAAATGGGCAAAAGACATGAACCGAAATCTCACAGAGGAAGACATAGACATGGCCAACACGCACATGAGAAAATGCTCCACATCACTTGCCATCAGGGAAATACAAATCAAAACCACAATGAGATACCACCTCACACCAGTGAGAATGGGGAACATTAACAAGGCAGGAAACCACAAATGTTGGAGAGGATGCGGAGAAAAGGGAACCCTCTTGCACTGTTGGTGGGAATGTGAACTGGTGCAGCCACTCTGGGAAACTGTGTGGAGGTTCCTCAAAGAGTTAAAAATAGACCTGCCCTACGACCCAGCAATTGCACTGCTGGGGATTTACCCCAAAGATGCACATGGAATGAAATGCCGGGACACCTGCACCCCAATGTCCACAATAGCAGCAATGTCCACAGTAGCCAAACCGTGGAAGGACCTCGGTGTCCATCAAAAGATGAATGGATAAAGAAGATGTGGTTTATGTATACAATGGAATATTACTCAGCCTTTAGAAATGACAAATACCCACCGTTTGCTTCAACGTGGATGGAACTGGAGGGTATTATGCTGAGTGAAGTAAGTCAATCGGAGAAGAACAAACATTATATGGTCTCATTCATTTGGGGAATATAAATAATAGTGAAAGGGAATAGAAGGGAAGGGAGAAGAAATGGGTAGGAAATATCAGAAAGGAAGACAGAACATGGAAGACGCCTAACTCTGGGAAATGAACTAGGGGTGGTGGAAGTGGAGTTGGGCGGGTGGTGTGGGTGAATGGGTGACAGGCACTGAGGGGCTCTTGACGGGATGAGCACTGGGTGTTATTCTGTATGTTGGCAAATTGAACACCAATAAAAAATAAATTTATTTTTAAAAATAAAAAATAAAGTGTAAAAACGAACAATAAATAAATAAATACTAAAAAGTTTTTGCTCAGTGAGGGAAACCATCAACAAAACAAAAAGGCAACTGAATGGGAGAAGATATTTGCAAATGACATTTCAATTAGGATTAATATCCAAAATATATAAGGAACTTATACAACTCAACACCAAAGAAATAAATAATTCAATGAAAAAAATGGGCAGAAAACCTAAATTGTTTTTCCAGAGAGATCCAGAATGGCCAACAGATACATGAAAAGATGCCCAACATCACTCATTATCAGGGAAATGCAAATCAAAACTATAATGAGGTATCACCTCATACCTGTCAGATGGCTAAAATCAACAACACAAGAAACAACAACTGTTGGTGAGGGTGTGGAGAAAGCGGAACCTTCTTGCACTGTTGGTGGGACTACAAACTGGTACAGCCACTCTGGAAAACAGGCTGCCCCAGGCTGGGTGGTTTAGTGCCACCTTCAGCCCAAGGCATGATCCTGGACCCAGGATCAGGTCCCATGTCAGGCTCCCTGCATGGAGCCTGCTTCTCCCTCTGCCTGTGCCTCTGCCTCTCTCTGTGTGTGTCTCTCATGATTAAATAAATAAAATCTTAAAAAAAAAAAAAAAAGAGGGATCCCTGGGTGGCGCAGCGGTTTGGCGCCTGCCTTTGGCCCAGGGCGCGATCCTGGAGACCCGGGACCGAATCCCATGTCGGGCTCCCGGTGCATGGAGCCTGCTTCTCCCTCTGCCTATGTCTCTGCCTCTCTCTCTCTCTCTCTCTCTCTCTCTGTGACTATCATAAATAAATTTAAAAAAAAAGAATTCCTATAAATCAAAAAGAAAAAACTACCCGATAGAAAAATAAGCAAAAGACATAATAAGAATTTCATAACAAAAGAAACACAGAAGCCAAATAAACATATATAAAGAATTTCAACCTCTTTAATCATTAGGAACACAGAAATCAAGATCATATTGAGATATCATTTTACCCCCATTAGATTGGTAAAAAAAGTGAAGAAGTCTGATAATAATGTGTATTAGGGGGCACCTGGGTGGATCAGTGGTTGAGCCTCTCCCCTTAGCTCAGGTCATGATCCAAGGGTCCTGGGATCAAGTCCCACATCAGGCTCCCAGTAGGGAGCCTGCTTCTCCCTCTTCCTGTGTCTCTGTCTCTGTTTGTGTGTGTGTCTCTCATGAATAAATAAATAAAATCTTTTAAAAATACATACCTATATTCATACTGTGTGTTAGGTTACAGAGTGAGGAACTTCTGTGTTACTTCAGCCATTGGTAAACAATTTCGCACCATCTGATAATGCTGAGACCTCTTTATAGTACTCAATACTTTTAAAAAAGCAAAATTAAATGACATATTATTTAGGAATAATACATATTTAATACAATAATTTTAAACAAGGAAATAATAAACACAGATTTCAGGATGATGCCCCCTCTGGGTAGGCTGAGGGTTAAGAAGGGAAGCATGTAGCTTTAGGGTATTTCAGGACATGAGCTGTGAGGGACAGTCACAGGAAAGTATTATATTGTCATCATGCTCCATTGCATGTATATGTTTTATTTTGTATATTAAATATTACATGGTAAATCTGCCTTTTCTTTAAAAAGAAAAATAGCTGCGGAAGGGGATTAGATCCCATAAGGCAGAGGGACTTGAGACATGTCCAGTTTTCCAGAGCCCCAAAGTGGTGTCAAAAGTCCTATATGTTCCCAATGAAGCAAGAAAGGCAGTGGAGAGGTTGAGGCAAAGAGAAAGAGCCCAGAGAGCCCTTGCAATCAAGACAAGGCAGAGACACAAATGACCTGTGTGGAGAGATGACCACCACTAGGCAGGACAGATGACCACCACTAGGCAGCACATCCCAATAAAAACCAGTGTGGACACCAGTGTATGTCCACCCAATCTAACAGCATCCACATGATGATGATGATGATAGACAGATGATAGGTACAAATATGCATGATAGATGATTGATAGATGATGATGATAGATGATAGATAGATAGATAGATAGATAGGTAGATAGATAGATAGATAGATAGATAGATAGATAGATAGATAATGGGAGATAGAAAAAAGGAAACAAAACCTCCCCTACAGTTGGCCTGGCTTCTTGCCTCAGACTGCTCCTACCTCCTTGCTGTCCCCTCCCAACAATGGATGGTGCCCCTAGGATGTACTAAGGAGGCACCATTGCATTCACCCATCTGTGACAAACATGGTGGTTTCTAGAGCTCCCTTTTCTATTTTATGCAGTTCAGCAAATCTGGTGAGCATCAGCAACTTCCTCTCTGGGGGGTGATGCAGCAGTGTAGAACCAGGCAATGGAGCAGGAAGAGCCCAGGTTCCGGCCCACCAGATGATCGAGGTTTAAGTCTCACTTCTGCTACTGCTGGCATTGTCTGCTTGGCAAATGGAGAAAAACTCCATTTCTCTCTCTGGGCCTCAGTCTCTTCACTGTTAAATCAATAACGCCCTTGAAAAAGATTAAACAGGCGAAGTGTCTGTCCATAGGAGGTGCTCACTAAAAGGGCTCAAGAGCTGCCACTCCACAACCAGGTCAAAATATATAAGGGCCACAATATATAAGAATCAAAGTTCTCTCTCTGTAATGGCTGAGCCTTCTGTTTCCCCTTGGGAGAAAGTCCACCACATAAGAAGAAAGTTAGCTCTATATAACAAGTTATGTCCCCTCCCCTCCCTCTCCTTGTCCCTGTGGAGTTGAGGAGGGGGTCCCAGAAAGAAGAGCTCTAAAGAAGAAGCTGGTCAGAGTCACACATCCAGATGGATCCAGAGACAAAAGACTGTCTGAACCAAGTGTGGCCAAGTCCAAGATCCTGCAAGGGTGGGCCAAGAGGATGGCCAAGAGGATGGGGGGCCAGGTTGAGGCAACCCTCAAGTCAGCAGGAGACCTCTGCTTGTGCTGGGAGAAAAGAAGGGCCCCAAGAGATCACAGGAAGCTGCATTATTTGGGGTGAGGAGACATCCTAGTTCCCTTCAACCAGCCATCCATGTAACCAAAATCCCATTCCTCTTCTGGACACGTAGCAGGATTGCATCTCCAAGTCCCTGGCAGTTCAGCACAGCAGTGTGACCTGCTTCAGCTAACAGAATGTGGGTGGACATGATGAAGTGATGCTTTTGGCAGAGGCATTTGAAGGGTACAATCTCATCTGCATTTGCTTGATCTCATCCACCCCTGACATTGCAGACATGAGCCCAGAACTATGTGAGGACACCTGGGAGCAGCAGCCAGAAACACTATTGTAATTTTAAGCTTGATATTTTGAGGTTCTGTCACTGCAGTATAACATGGACTCTAGCTAACATCGCCTTCTCTCCATAAACATGGGGCAAGGCTTGATAGCATGCTTCCTCTTCAAGGATAGGATGCCTCCTCTAGGAGGGAAGGAAAATCAGAGCCCTAAGGTTTCTATAAAACAAGTTTAACATTCTTTAAACTCTCCCCGAACCTGAAATTAAAATATTTATTACGATGAACTAGTTGCTTTCAATTTCAAAAAACTCATAATACCTAATTTAAGACCCACACAGGTAACTATTTCTTGTGAACTGTGTGGATCTACCCTTAGCAGGGTCTGGGTTTAACCAATGACATAAGAACCTTTAGCAATCATATCAATAATTGTGATGCTGAGGTTACACCACTCAGGAAATGCCTTAGGCTTTTGCTCCTCTGCACCTGGCCTCCCTGCAGACCTTATGCCAGAGGAGCCATATGTCATACTAAATTTTGTTCAATCAGACACTGCAGAAACCTGTTTTGATATGTTGGAGTTGAGGGAAGAAATTGACATTCTAACAGAAGAGTGAGAATTTCTACACACCTTTGCCTACCTTTCTGTCACCTTGTGATGACCAATATGGCTAAAAAGTGAGACTTTTGAGACCACATTTCAAACCCTATTTGTATAAAATTGAATTTATGACTAATGAGGAAAATCTCCAAAAGGAAGAAAAAGGTTTCTCTGAGAAGAAATAACAAGTAAGCTTTCTCTTGAGCCATGAGATACAGACAAGAAAATAACTGGTCTCATCCCCATAGACAAGGCCCTGACACTCTTACGCGACTCCCTCAGCACCCACTCTTCTAGGGCACCTGTACCCTCCATACCCCCACCCTTGTGGGGTCTCAGATGCCTCCATACTCCCCCTTCTGGGGGCCCTGAATGCCCCCTGAGTCCCTGCAAAAGGTGATCTCCGGGCAAGGCCACCTCCCAAGCAGGGGGTTCCTCAGGACACAGCAGACCAGAGTCAACCAGTCAGCTCCTCCCACTCCACCTGCTGGCTCCTCTGGCACCTTCCCAAATGTAAAACACATTTTCTTTTCCTGCTGAAAGGCCTCCTCAGGTGGGGCAATGACAGAATTTTCCAGTGAAAACAAAGCTCTTAACTGTAGCACACCTGCATGTGCCCGGCAATCATCAATAAAGGGACCAAAGGATAGGGCATGGAGTCCTCAATGCTCACTTCACAGTGAGATGCTTGGAAATCAGACCCAAGACATGGGAAAGACAGTGTCCTGGTCACATTGCTTGAGTCCACAGAAACAGCCATGTCTGAGACTAGAAGCCACTCTGAAGCATTCCCGCTTATTTTCAAAACCAGTTTGAGTAAATGTTCCCTGGGATGTAGAGCCAAGAATGGTTAAGCATTTACCCAGCAAATCATTCATTGATATTGTCTCCACCCAGTGAACTGCCTACTAGCACAGCGTCCACACAGCGAACCACCAACCAGCACAGGGTCCACCTAGTAAACCACTGACTGACATAGAGTTCATCCAGAAAATCACCAAGCTGACTTATTTAGTTTCTAGCTTGTCAAGCACTGCTGTTCAGAACCACATTTCGTATATAAAAAACAGGGGCCCAAGGCAGAATAGAGCTGGTCCTTCCCTGTGACTGTGCTCCTTCCCTTGAAGGGCTCTTACCCCATCCCCCTACTGAACCAACATGACCAGGATCACTGATCTGAGGGATGGTGCCCCACACTCCTATTGCAGGATTGACATCTGGGCCCTCCCTGCTGCCCCCATATCCCCAGCCATGGCAACTCGTTCCTCTCCTCCTCTCTCTCCTCTTCCCATTTCACTTGCAGTTCCTCCTAGTCTCATTTCTAGAAAGAGAACTTGGGCCTCCTTCTTCCTCCTTCTTTCTGGTCACTTTGGGTTCTTTCTTGGTATCATCCAGCACCCTGGAAAGTAAACTGCCCCCTCGCTAAGAACTCAGAGGTGTGGTCAATCCAATCTGTGGCTCTACTCTGAACAAAACCCAGGTGTGCTACTGTCTGTTACCCACTCTGCCAGGAGCCAAAGGGCAAGGCCACCTCCCATCTCCAGAGCAGCCTGCCCTTTCCCATATCAACCACCACAGCTCCAGGCAGCCAGATGAGTGAGCACGGAGTGAGCTTTGACTCTCCCCTCCTCAGGCCCACATGCAGTCCAGAAGGGCATCCAGGTCTCTGCCTCCAAAGGGACACAGATTCCAAGCACTCATCACCACCCACCTTGCCAGCTCTTGGCCTCACCCCATCCCTCTCTGCATCCCTGCTCACCCACCACACCATTGCTTGTCAGGTTTTTTTCTTGGCTAGACACCCAGAGTGAGCTTAAATGAAAGTCAGCTCATAGATATCTTCTTCACTGTGCTGCCTCTGGACTTCCTATGTCACTAAAAGTAAGGGCTGAAGTCCTTGCAGTGTCCCAGGCCTGATTAATTCTGATCTTGCCCTCTATTACCCCCTTCAGGGCCTTTGCATGTGCTGCGCCCTCGGCCTGGAACCCTCCTCTCCAACTCGCTTCCTCTTTCACCTTCTTCAGGCTTCTGCTCAAGCAACTTCTCTGGTTGCCTATTTCTAGTTACAAATCTCCCATTTGACACCCCACCCTTCAACTTCTATTTTGCTTCTTAGTTACTGTGCCTCATGTCACCTATTCTACATTTTTTTATCTTGTTTGTTTCTCCCAGAATGTAGGCTCCTGGAGGGCAGAGGTTTCTGTTTTGATCATTGCTAAATTTCTAGTCCCTAGAACACTGAGGAGCACATGGTTGACCCTCAGTGTGTATTTGGGGGATGTGGAAAAACAGCCAGGTCCAGAGACCAGGTAGATGAGGTAACATCAGTACAAGCCCCACCAGTGTCCAAGGTAGACGGGCTATGGGTGGATCAAATGATGTAGCAGGGAGTGAGGAGAGGAAGAAGAAGGGGAGCAGCACTTCATGAAGCACTTTAAACATGTTATCTTAATCTTTACAACACTGCTAAAAAAGCAGAGGTCATAATCAGAATTGTACAAAGTGAAAAAAGCCAAGCCCAGCTCAGATAGCTCTCAGCCAGGTCACCTTACCCCCCCAAACTTTGCCTACAGCAGACTATAAAAATGCACTAATTTTATTCCACCTGCTCTTATTTAGAAAACTGGTCATCTGTGAAGGAATACTGAGTCTTTTTAAGTGATCATTATGCAGACCGTGACCCTGGTTCAAAACCAGGAAGCCTGTGCTGGAGACAGAATGCTGATGGGGCATAGTCACAGGGCTGGGGTCCAGCCAACCCAATCATTCCTGGCTCCCCTGCAAGACAAGGGGTGCCTATGTGCCTCCCAGGGCTGTCCCAGGACTCAATAGGAATGTGCCTGGAAAAGGAAATGAGGCCAGGCATTCCCCCCTCCTCACCTGTCACCCACAAGTCAGCACAAGAAGTCAGACTACAGGCACAACCTCACCTTGCAAGCTGAAATGTCCCTGCAAATTCACTGTCCAAAGCACTCCTTAGCAAAGGCCTCCATTCAGTCCATGATATCCTAGCCCAGATCCCCAAATGCATGTCCTTTGCATGCAAAATACAATTATTCCATCCCAACGGCCCCCCAAACTCTGAACTCATTCCAGCACCAATTTTGAACTCTAAAGTCCAAAGTCTCATCTAAACATCACCTATTGTAAATAATGCTGCAAACCCCTATGTTTATGGCAGCATCATGTACAATAGCCAAGTTATAGATGCAACCCAAATGTCCATGGAAAGGTGTGAATAGATAAAGAAAATGTAGTGTGTATACACAATGGAATATTACTCAGCCATAAAGAGAATGAAATCTTGCCATTTTTGACAAGGATGGAGCTCCTTGGATTTAGCTCCATGGATGGAGCTAGAGAGTATAAAGACTAAGTGAAATAAGTCAGCCAGAGAAAGAAAAACACCATATGATTTCATTTATATGTGGAATCTAAAAAACAAACCAAACAAAGAAGCAAAAAACAGACTCTTAAATGTGGAGAATAAACTGATAGTTGCCAGGGGGAAGAGAAATGGGGGAATGAGTGGCATAGATAAAACATCTTAAGAGGTACAAAATTCTAGTTATAAAATAAATAAGTCATAGAGATGAAAAGTATAGCATAGGGAATACAGTCAATAAGATGCTAATAATGTTATTTGGTGACAGATGGTGACTACACTTATCATGAGCACTGAGTAATGCATAGAATTGCTTAATCTTGTTATACACCCGAAACTAATATAACACTGTGTTAATTATACTTAAAAATACAAAGAAGGAAGGAAGAGAGAGAGAAGAAGGAAGGAAGAAAGAAGAAAGAAGAAAAGAAAAGAAAAGAAAAGAAAAGAAAAGAAAGAAAAGAAAAGAAAGAAAGAGAGAAAGAGAGAGAAAGAAAGAAAGAAAGAAAGAAAGAAAGAAAGAAAGAAAGAAAGGAAGGAAGGAAGAAGAAAGAAAGAAAGAAAGAAAGAAAGAAAGAAAGAAAGAAAGAAAGAAAAAGAAAGAAAGAAGAAAAGAAAGAAAGAAAGAAAGAAAGAAAGAAAGAAAGAAAGAAAGAAAGAAAGAAAGAAAAAGAAAGAGGAGGAAAGGAGGGGGGAGGAAGGAGGGAGGGAAGGAGGGAGGAAAGAAGGAAGGGAGGGATGGAAGAAAGAAGTGATTATCACCTAAATCATGTGTGGGTAAGACTCTGGATACAGACTATCCTGAGGCAAAACTCCTCTCTAGCTGTGTGAACTGTGAAACCAGACACATTACATACTTCCAAATGCAGTGGTAGGGCAGGCAGAGGATCCCCTCCTAAAAGGGAGAAACAGGAGATCCCAAACAAGTCCAAAATCTAGCAAGGCCAATTCCATCGCATCTTAAGGCATGAGAACAATCCTCTTTGGTTTGACACCCTGCCTCCAGACTCACTGAAGCAGCAGTGCCCTATGGCTGAAGCAGCCTCTTCCCAAGAGTCCACAGCAGTCCCAAGGCTTCAGTCAGAGACCACCTGACCTATTAGAACTAAAGAAATGGCCCTGATAGTCTCCAAAGTACCTTTGGCGCCTTTCCTTTTCTTGAAGGATGGCTCACATTGGCAGCCAAGTAGCAACCTGGTCAGGTCCTGTATGATCTAGGCCTTCTTTCATTCTGTCTCTATTTCTCTGTCCCCTCTAGCCCAAATGGGCAATGCCTCAGCTAGTATGATGCCATCTCCTTGTTTCTGCCATGATGATTGATTAAGCCTATGAGTAGCACCTGTCCCATGACCCATTTATCAGAAGGTTGTTCAGTCACAACCTCAGTGTCCTCTGAAGAACAAGCCTGCTTGTTGTTTGCAATATGGATAGACTGAGAAATTTCCAAATCTTCAAGTTCTGGTTCCATTTTGCTTCACAATCCCATCTTTAATTCTTCTTTCTCCTTTTACATTTTACTATAAGCAGTTGGGAGACACCAGGCCACACCTTTAACACTTTAGAAATCTGCTCAGCTACATATCCTATTTTATTACTCACTAGTTCTACCTTCCACAAAATGCTAGAAAATAGTGCAACCAATTTATTGGCAGCTTTATAATTAGGGTCACCTTTCCTCCAATTTCCAATAACATGCTCCTCATTTCCATCTGTGCATCACCCGAATCACCCTTGACATCCATATTTCTAGAATGCACCTCAAAACTCTTCCAGCCTCTATTCATCACCCCATCCCAAAACTACTTGCATGTGTTCTGGTGTTTGTTACAGTGGCACATCACTTCCCAGTACCAAAATCTATACTTTTCAGTTTGGACTGCTATAATAAAATGCTATAGACTGAGTGGCTTAAACAACAGAAAGTTGTTTTCTTAAAGCTCTGGAGGCTGGAAGTCTGAGATCAGGTTGCCAGCGTGGTTGAGTTCTGGTTAGTGCCCTCTTCCTGGCTGGCAGGCAGCACCTTCTCACTGTGTCCTCACATGGCAGAGAGAGACAGCAAGCTCTCTGGTGTCTTTTTATAAGGACACTAATCCCATCATGGAGGCTTCATCCTCATGACCTCATCTAACCCTAATGCCTGTCAAAGGTCCTACCTCCAAATACTATCACACTGAGGGTTAGAGCTTCAGCATATGACCCGCAGGGCGGGGGGCACAATTCGGCCTGACCTGGGAGTGGCCTGTGACACTGAAGTGACATTGGCCCTGGGCCCTGAAGCAAGTAATCCTTGATCCTTGGCATGGAGAAGGGTTGATGGCACCAGACCCTGTGTCCTCCTCTATGCCTATCCCCTCTCACTGTCAGTAGAGATGACAAGATGTGGGTACTCCAAGAACACACCAGTGGGAGCTCACTGCAGGAAACAGAGCCTTCCTTTAGACTAAAGTTGTCCAGAGGTGTGGCTCAGAGAAAAGCAGCAGCCCCCTGCCTTAAGCCCTCACTTCACCTTCAGATCCCACTGACAGCCCACTTAGCCCCAGCCCACTTAGCCCCACTTCACCTTCAGATCCCACTGACAGCCCACTTAGCCACTCACTTCACCTTCAGATCCCACTGACAGCCCACTTAGCCACTCACTTCACCTTCAGATCCCACTGACAGCCCACTTAGATTCACCTGGTGTTCCCAGGGAACACAGCCTCTCCCACTCTGCATCCCCAGCATTTTGTGTGGAATTAGGCAGACAGTGCAGGGGGCAATGGCCGCCCACAGGCTCCCATCCTCTCTCTCAGTGGGCACCAGTCCCATCAATGGGATGATGTGGGCTCTAACTGCAGCACCACCTGCTCTGTTTCTCTGAAGTTAGCCTCTAGGCCCTGTCCCAAAACTATTTTCTTTTCTCTCTGCTATTCCTTTATCTTCTCTGCCTCCTGGATAAGGGTCCCTTCATTTACACTACAGAAAGAAATAGGAGCAGGTCTTGCCCTCAGAGAGGATTCCTAGGGTATTTGGGGTCCATCCCAGGGCATTACTTCTATGGAGAGAAAATGGGAGAAAGGAAGGATGCATGGGCATGTAGGAGATGAGAAAGAGGTCCTAGAAAGGTAGGGAAAGAAGAATGGAGGCAAGGAGGACAGGGAGAGATGAGGAAGGACCAGCTCAGGAGGGCTTCAGCTTCAAGGAGAGGCAGGATATACAAGACAGTGGCCTGGACCTCCTATCCCCCAAGACCCACAGCAGGGGTAGAAGAAGCCTTGTGATCTAGCTGGAAGAGGCTCTGCAGACCCAAAGATATAGTTGGAAAGTCATGGGTCTCTAGAACACACTCTATCTAGTTCTGCAGAATAAGAGGGGGCCTGTTCTGGACCTGGGTCCTCTTAGATGTCATGGTGGACTCACTCTGGACTTGAAGCATAAATCCTGCACCAACCAGGAACAGGGACTGTGTGCAGCAAGGCACAGGACTGGAACAAAATCTCCAACCCCTTTGTCACAACAGGTACTCCAAAAATGTGCTGAATTAATGTATGAAGGAATAAATGAAGTAAAACAACTCAAGAAAACACATGGAAAATTTAACAATATTTGTTCTTTCAATCCATAAGCATGAATATTGTTAAAATGTCTATGCTACCCAGAGCAATCTATACATTTTAATGCAAGCCCTATCAAAATATCATCAACATTTTTCACAGAACTGGAACAAATAACCTTAAAATTTGCATGAAACCAAAAGACATCAAATAGCATGAAGAAAGATGAAAAAGAAAACGAAAGCTGGGGGCATCACAATTCTCGACTTCAAGCTGTATTACAGACCTGTAATCATCAAGATATTATGGCATTGGCAAAAAAACAGACACATAGATCAATGGAACAGAATAGAGAACCCAGAACTGGACCCTCAACTCTATGGTCAACTTATGTCCAACAAAGTGGGAAAGAATATCCAGTGGAAAGAAGACAGTCTCTTCAACAAATGGTGTTGGGAAAATTGGACACCCACATGCAGAAGAATGAAACTGAACCATTCTCTCACACCATACACAAAAATAAACTCAAAATGAATGAAACATCTAACTGTGAGACAGGAATCCAACAAAATCCTATAGGAGAACACAGGCAGCAACCTCTCTGACCTCAGCCACAGCAAGTTTTTGCTAGACACATCTCCAAAAGCAAGGGAAACAAAGGCAAAATGTTTCCTCATTCTTTTCCTCACCTTGACTTCCTCAAGATAAGCTCTTGCACAGCAAAGGAAACAGTCAACAAAACCAAAAGACAACCTACAGAATAGGAGAAGATATTTCCAAATGTCTTATCAGATAAAGGGCTAATATCCAACATCCAGAAAGAACTTCTCAAACTCAACACCCAAAAAACAACAAATCTGGTCAAGAAATGGGCAGAATATATGAACAGACATTTCCCCAAAGAAGACATACAAATGGCCAAAAGAAACATGAAAAAATATCCAATATCACTCAGCATTAGGGAAATTCAAATCAGAATCACAATGAGACCACCTCACACCAGTCAGAATGGCTGAAATCAACAACTCACGAAACAATGCAAGTTGGTACAACCACTCTGGAAAATAATATGAGAAAAGTTTAAAATAGGGCTATCCTATGGCCAAGAAATTGCACTACTAGGTATTTAGCCAAAGGATACAAAGGGGTACATGCACCCCAATGTTTATAGCAACAGCTACCACAATAGCCAAACTATGGAAAGAGCCTAGATGTCCATCAACAGATGAATTGATCAAGAAGATGTGGTATATATATATATAATGAAATACTACTCAGCCATAAAAAAGAATGAAATCTTGCCATTTGCAATGATGTGGATGGAACTTAGAGGGTGTTATACTAAGTGAAATAAGTCAATCAGAGAAAGACAAATATATGATTTCACTCATACATGAAAACAAAACAAAACAGAGGGAAATTGGGGAAAAGAGGGAAAAATAAAATAAGAAGAAAACAGGGAGAGAGACAAATCATAAGAGACTCTTAAGCATAGGAAGCAAACAGAGTTGCTGGAGGGGAAGTGGGTGGGGGGAAGGGGTAACTGGGTGATGGGCACTAAAGAGGGCATTTGATATAATGAGCACTGGGTGTTATATGCAACTGATGCATCTGATATATGCAACTGATGAATCACTGAACTCTACCTCTGAAACTAATAGTATACTGTATGTTAATTTAATAAAATAAAATATTTTTAAATCATGCAAAATATGAAGCACTGTACAGATATAATGAGATTTTTTTCTCCACCCCGCATAATTCTGTCTTCCTTTCATATTTCTGGAAGACAATCCTTAGCCCCAGTTTCCCACTCTTCAAGAAGTTGTCTCATGTCATGTTCAAATGGTCTTCTGCCCCTCTGGACTTGCTCCTCTTAGCTTTTATCTGTAATGTCAATTGTCAGGTGAAATTCCAGGAACCCGGATATCCAGATATCCACTACCAAACCCCACCAGAGGCCTCTGTGTGTGTTGCATTTACCAAGAAGCATCCACCGTGATAACATCAGATAGGTAATCAACTTATCCTTCTCAGGCTCTTACACTGGATTTGCTGAGAATTTTAGAGCACAGTCCTGCAGGGTGGTGATGATGTGCTGGGTAGGTTCTCCAGTTCCAGCCATGGTACTCTCAATCCCATGGCAAATTGTCCCCTATGGTAGGCAGAATGATGGCACCCCCAAAGATGCCAACGTCCTAATCCAGACAACCAGTGACCATGTTACCTTACACAGTAGAAAGCACTTTGCAGTTGTGATTATGTTTAGAATCTTGGGATGGGGGAAACTATCCTGGATTATCCAGGCAGGCCAGGTGCAAGCACAGGATTTTTATAAGATGGAGGTAGAAGAGCAGAACCAGAGGAGAGGTCATGTGATAGAGGCAGAGCTCAGAGAGACTGGCCACAAGTCAAGGAATGCAGGCAGCTTCCAGAAGCTAAGAAAGGCAGGGAAGCAACTTCTCCCACAGAGACTCCGGAGGGAATATACTGTTAACACCTGATTTTAGCCCATTTTAGACTTCAGGCCTCCAAAATAATAAGATTGTAAATCTATGGTGTTTTATGCTGCTAAAAATAATAGTAATTTGTACAGTAGCCTTAGGAAACAAATACACACCCCATGCTTTTGCTCATTTCGTCAACCAAAATTGTGTTGTCTCACACAAATAAGTGATTATTTGTACTGAGGTCTATTAGACAACTCTCAGAGGCTTACAGCAGGCCATTTTTTTTAATTACAGAGAAATAAATTAAGTCAGCCTCTCTCAAAGGTAATTAGTCATATTCCAGTGTGTTTCTATCTCTGTGAAATTTCATTATGCTGCAATGATACCACATGTTTTTGTATCGGCCTTTTCTCACTTACCACCAAAGCATAAGCATTTCCCTGCTATTCCAAACTCCAGCAAAGTCCATGACTGGTTATAGAGCTCTCATCAAATCTCTCCTTAGCCCTCCTGTGCAACTAACAGATGGTCTCTCCAGCTCTACAGTTCTGACAACACCAGGGGTTTCTGCTGTGAGTTTCTTACTGCTTCTTCAAATGGATTCCTAAAATCAGAATAAACAAATCAAAAATATATAAGTGTTAACCAAGTAAAAAAGTCCTTTCTGTAAACTAGGTCCTGATGTCCACCCTAACTAGGTGTGTCCCCTTTAAACTTGGTAGCATCGTAAAAAGGCCATTATCAAATCCTAGCTAATGGGACTATTTCCCCAAAATGGTATCATTTTTCTTTTATCTGCCTCCAGTAGCTGGGAGATGGAACCCTCAGATCATAGATGTTTTCCTTTAGTTCTGCTTATTTTCACAGCCACTTGTACATGCAAGCCATGAACCCCTAGTTCACAGAGACAAATGAACCACAGACCCGTCCTCAGGGAGCCTGTGATCCTCTCAGGAGACAAGACATGTACACATGGAGTGGGACACAAGGAACCATGCTTCATGTCATAGTCCACTCGGTCCATTTGCCCAATGTGTCCTTCCTGACACATGCAGGGAGCAAACTCCTCTGTAAAGACACCTGACCCCTGACAGAGGTGACCCCTCCTCTGACTTCCTGACCCCTGGCAGGACCAACATCTTCTCTGACTTTCTGCCCCCTGAAAGGGCTGACCCCTCCTCTGAGCCTCCATGGAATATTACTCAGCCATAAAAAAGGAAGTCTTGCCATTTGCAACAACATGGATGGAGCGAGAGTGTAAATAAGTGAAATAAGTCACACAGAGAAAGGCAAATACCATATGACTTCACTTACATGTGGAATTTAAGAAACAAAACAAATGAGCATAGGGAGGAATAAAAGAAAAGAAAACCAAGAAACACACTCATAACTACAGAGAACAAACTGATGGTTACCAGAGGGGAGGTGGGGTAGGGGTAGGTGATGAGTGATACAGGTGATGGAGATTAAGGCATGAACTTGTTATGAGCACCAAGTAATGTATAGAATTCTTAAATCACTCAGTTGTACATTTGAAACTAATATAATACTATATATTAGCCATACTAGAATTAAAAATTTTTTTAAAGCCTCTCTCAAAAAAAAATAAATAAAAGTTTTAAAAAGCCTCTCTCTCCTGTTCTGTCCAAGCTCTGGGCCCTCAGACCAGTAGCACTGGCTCCATCTTGGAGCTGGTGAAAAATGTCAAACCTGGGATCCCTACCCAGAATGGCTGAACCCACATATGCTCTTTGACAAAATCCCTGGGAGATGTGCCGGCACATTTGGTCTGAAGCCACACAGAATACAGTCATTCACAGCTAGCTCTGTAGGTCTCTTGGCTCCTTCACAGTGAAAGAGAAGTGGTTTCTGAAAATCCCAGGACCCTTCTCCCAAGGGTGGCTATAAATGTGGCTGTGCCCATCAAATCCTGCACTCACAAGACAGCCTCTTCTCAGGACATACTCATACAGAGGGAAGATAGCTTGATAGAAAGACTGGATTTCTAGCAACTCAAATGCAGGGGAAATTGACGTCAGAAGACAAAAAAGCTGTCAAGTTTCTTTGTTCCGATGTCTTTAAAAACGTGTTTCATAAAAACAGAGATAACTTAAATAAATTAACATTAGGGAGGAGAGGTTTTGGAAAGACTTAGCCATGTCTCCACAGGAAGGTTCAATGCAATGACAGGCTCCACTCCCAGGGAGGTACTGCTGGTGTTTATGAAACATTTAATTCCAGAGAAGTGAAGGCCAGAAATTTCTAACTTCATAACTATAGGAAATTTGAAGGAAGTCTATTTCTTTTTTTTATTAGTTTCAGAGGCAGAATTTAGTGATTCATCAGTTGCATATAACACCAACACCCAGTGCTCACTACATCAAGTGCCCTCCTTAGTATCCATCACCCAATTACCCCATCATCTCACCCACCTCCCCTCCAGCAACCCTAAATTTGTTTCCTATAGTTAAAAGTCTCTTATGGTTTGTCTCCCTCTCTGTTTTTATCATATTTAATTTTCCTTCTCTTCCCCTATGTTATTCTGTTTTGTTTCTTAAAATTCATATATAAGTAAAATCATATGGCATTTGTCTTTCTCTGATTTATTTCACTTAGTATAATACCCTCTAGTTCCTAGGGGAAAGGCTCCCAGTGCTTCCCCATTGAGAATGATATTTGCTGTGGGCTTTTTGTAGATGGCTTTTAAGATGTCAAGGAATGTTGCCTCTATCCCTACACTCTGAAGAGTTTTGATCAGGAATGGATGCTGTATTTAGTCAAATGGTTTCTCTGCATCTAATGAGAGGATCATATGGTTCTTGGTTTTTCTCTTGCTGATATGATGGTCATCAAGACAGGGTGGTACTGGCACGAAAACAGACACATAGATCAATGGAACAGAATAGAGAATCCAGAAGTGGACCCTCAACTTTATGGTCAACTAATATTCGACAAAGGAGGAAAGACTATCCACTGGAAAAAAGACAGTCTCTTCAATAAATGGTGCTGGGAAAATTGGACATCCACATGCAGCAGAATGAAACTAGACCACTCTCTTTCACCAGACACAAAGATAAACTCAAAATAGATGAAAGACCTAAATGTGAGACAAGATTCCATCAAAACCCTAGAGGAGAACACAGGCAACACCCCTTATGAACTCGGCCACAGTAACTTCTTGCAAGATACGTCCACGAAGGCAAAAGAAACAAAAGCAAAAATGAACTATTGGGACTTCATCAAGATAAGAAGCTTTTGCACAGCAAAGGGTACAGTCAACAAAACTCAAAGACAACCTACAGAATGGGAGAAGATATTTGCAAATGACGTATCAGATAAAGGGCTAGTTTCCAAGATCTATGAAGAACTTCTTAAACTCAACACCAAAGAAACAGACAATCCAATCATGAAATGGGCAAAAGACATGAACAGAAATCTCACAGAGGAAGACATAGACATGGCCAACATGCACATGAGAAAATGCTCGCATCACTTGCCATCAGGGAAATACAAATCAAAACCACAATGAGATACCACCTCGCACCAGTGAGAATGGGGAAAATTAACAAGTCAGGAAACCACAAATGTTGGAGAGGATGCAGAGAAAAGGGAACCCTCTTGCACTGTTAGTGGGAACATGAACTGGTACAGCCACTCTGGAAAACTGTGTGGAGGTTCTTCAAAGAGTTAAAACTAGACCTGCCCTACGACCCAGCAATTGCACTGCTGGGGATTTACCCCAAAGATACAGATGCAATGAAACGCCGGGACATCTGCACTCCGATGTTACTTTTTCATGTTTCTTTTGGCCATCTGTATGTTTTCTTTGGAGAAATGTCTGTTCATATCTTCTGCCCATTTCTTGTTGGTTTTGGGGTGTTGAGTTTGACAAGTTCTTCCTGGATGTTGGACATTAGCCCTTTATCTGATAAGACATTTGCAAATATCTTCTCCTATTCAATAAGCATGCAAATTGGCAAAGAATAAGTCAAACTTTCACTTTGCAGATGACATTATTTCTACGTAGAAAATCCAAAAGATTCTAATCCAGAAATTGCCAGACTCATAGGAATTAAGTGGCAGGATATAAAATCAATGCACAGAAGTCAGTTACATTTCTAAACACTGAGGTAGAAGAAAGAGAAATGAAAGAATCAACCCCATTTACAATTATACCAAAAACCACAAGATAGCTAGGAATAAACCTAGCCAAAGAGATAAAAGATCTGTACTCTGAAAACTATAGAACACTTATGAAAAAAACTGAGGAAGACACAAAGAAATGGGAAAACATTCCATGCTTATGGATTGGAAGAACAAATATTGTTAAAATGTCTATGCTACCCAAAGCAATCTACATATTCAACAAAAACCATGTCAAAATACCATCAGTATTTGTCACAGACCTGGAACAAGCAATTCTAAAATTTGTATGGAACCACAAAAAAAATAATAAATAACCAAAGAAATGTTGAAAAAGAAAACCAAAACTGGAGGCATCACAATTCTGGATTTCAAGCTGTATTGCAAAGCTGTAATCATCACGACAGTATGGTACTGGCAAAAAAAACAGACAAGAAATCAGTGGAACAGAATAGAGAACCCAGAAATGAACTCTCAACTCTATGGTCAACTAATCTTTGACAAAGCAGGAAAGAATATCCAGTGGAAAAAAGACAGTCTCTTCAACAAATGGTGCTGGGGAAATTGGAAAGCCACATGAAGAAGAATGAAACTGGACCATTTTCTGCAAAGGTAGACTTAAAATGGATTAAAGATGTAACTGTGAGACAGGAATCCATCAACGTCCTAGAGGAGAACACAGGCAGCACCCTTTTTTATCTCAACCATAGCAACTTCATGCTAGGTATGTCTCTAAAGGCAAGAGAAACAAAGGTAAAGATTAACTATTGGGACTTCATCGAGATAAAAAGGTTTTGCACAGCAAAGAAAACAGTCAAAAAAACTGGGAGAAGGTCTATTTCAAAAGATCAGTAGTCAGATTAAATTCGCCAAGAGAAATCATGATGTGATCATCTAGGAAAAAGAGTTTTAGGGAAGTCAGATTAAAACAGGCTTTTCCTCTGGGTCTGGCTGTGGCTATCACCTGGAAATTCTCACCTGGAAATCCTCAGTAATCCCACCGAGGCCATTTCTCATCATCATTCATTGAAGGGCACCTCAGACAGGAGGAGCCACAGCAGAGCAATTTAAGGGGTGGGACATGTTGGGTTTCAGTCTCTGTCTGTTAGCTCACACCAGATGCCACCTTTGGTTTCACTGCACATGTGTCATTGGATTTCCCTCTATTTTCTCATTTCATTTTTAAAGGTAGGCCTTTAGGATCTTCAGATATGTGCCTAGTATTCACAAAGACTGTAAAAATTATATGCCATGTGTCTTTTCCTCTGCCAAAAGAAAACTTGATTGTGAAAGCATTTACTCAGGTAGAGAGGCCTAACTGCATTTTCCACACTCAACCCTAGAATCATGGTTTTCAGAAGTAGGAAGTCTCCAGAACATCTAGTTCCTTACACAGAATTGGGAGACCTTAAATTCGGGGTTTGTGAAGACCACACCAGGATTTCTTGAAATGACTGAGTCCACATTCTGGAATAAAAACTATGTCGCACAGTGGATAGGGCAAACTTAAACCAATAAGATATAAAGATGCTTAGTGCAGACCTGGGGCCATCTCGTTTAGAGTGACTTCAACAGGGAGACACAGCAAACTGAAGGCACTGCTGACAGTAAGAATGCATGGTCTCTCATAACGAGGTGGCCATGGCTGGCTAGAGTGCAGCCTCCACATGTCCTTGGCTATACCCTCTGCTGATTGTGGTATCACTGTTGAGCTAGGAACAGGCCACATCCAGACATGGAAGCACCAACAATGAGAAAGACTGTCTTCCTCCTCGAGGCTTTTGCTTGGAGCTAAAGAACTTTCCCAGAGCCCCAGCATTTGCCTCCTCGCACCCCACTCCCCCACCCCTGCTCAGGCCTAAACCAGCAAGGTACAAGCCACACAGAGGAGGGTTAGGAAGGGGAAGAAGGGCAGCCCGGCATAGGTGCCATGGCCATGACAGTGACAGTAGGACTTAGGTTTCTACTCATTCAGGAAGGAGAGCAGAGGGGTAGGGAGGAGGGCCCACAGGCCCCTAGAGCTGGCAGCCACTAGGGTAGTTCAGTGCTGGAGAACAGAGAATCAGCAACTGGGCTGGTGCCACATGTTCCACTGACTTTGGGATCCTGTGGCTGCTTAGACTCCCTGATTTATTTCCTCATCAGTAAAATGAAGGTTTACAAGATAATGTAGGAAAAGTGCTGCTTTATGGTGGGCACTCATTAAAGCATGGTTTAATATCATTATTTTTGCTGCGATTTTGCAACTACCAAGAAGACCCCATTAAAAAAAAATCTTTGCCGTTACTCTGATGCTTTAATTAATTTCCTATCTGCTGGTTGGGGCCTCAAAGTTTTCCACAATCTAATCAGGCATGAGACTGGAAATAGAAATCCCTACAGAAGAGCATGCCGTGGCCAACACATGCCCAGAGGGAGATGACAATAAGCACAGGAGCCCAGCCCTTCTCCACCAACAAGCCTGCTTTTGTTCCTACACAGAATGGTATCAAACACTTGCCTGAACACAGATGTTAACCTGGGGGTTAGAGGTAAGACTAATCAGACACAGAGAAAGGAACACTCCAGGATCCTGAAAAGGAAGGATCCAGTGTCAGGGACACTGTCACTGAAGACAAGGTGGACATGTCCCTATCTCTGCTGTTTGTGTACTGGGTTGACCATCGGGCTTGCCCCTGCCCCAGGCTCTCCATCTCTAAGGCTGGACTTAGCCTGTCGTCAGCCCCCTGCACAAGTAATCACTCTTGCCTCTTCATTCTGACCTGTGGGATCCACCAGCTGCAGTCCAGGAATGTCCTGCCTTACCCTGGGCCCACCTGGAGCAGCTCTGAGCCAGGAACTGAGCCCTGGGCTCTTGCCAGGGGCCTTGTGTCTAGGGAGCTTCCTCTCAGCTCCTGTAGAATGACCAGTCCCATATCAGGGGCCACACAGTGACAGCAGAGAACAGGAGGATGGGACCAACCTACCAGCTCCCCAGCCAGCCATATGTCTAGGGCCCCACACCTGTATCTAAATCCTCTGTCAACTTCTACTTGTGTAAATAGAAACTGGCAGTCTCTTCCTGACAGAACCAGTATGAGATTTACATAAAATAGCAATAAAAATGAAGTTCAGCAATGCAAGACACAGTGCAGGAGGGGCCAGGCCCCAAATGGTGCCACCAGCACCAAAACCCTCTTGGGGGTAGGCTGTTCCTGACTCACCTTAAATGCCCTCGGCTCACCGGCATCCACCCACTGGTGCCTGCTTCTGGGCTCTGCCTGGAGGGCTGACACCTCCAGGCTGGTCTATATGGCTCCTGGGTGCTAATCCTTCTGCATTCAGGCTACCCTGCTGGACCTGCTCCCAACAGAGAAGTACCTTCAAACCCCAGGAGGTCACAACATCATGACAGCCTCTGGCTCAGTGGAAAGCACTGTCCTCTTACAGCCCCATTCCTCAGGAAAGGAAAAGCTCACTGAATTTCTATCAGTTCAGTGGGAGTAAAGCAGACTTTTCTCCAGGGCTTTTCAATAAGTCCAATCTTTGTATCCATTCTCACCAATTTATGACTGTGTGTTTCCCACCTGATCCTGCCTTCTCATTGGCTGGCTGACCAAACATTATTTCAGAGCTGGTCTGTGGAGTAGATAGACAGTGCAGTCAACATGCAGGCAGTGTGGTCTCTCTCAGCCCTCCCAGGACAGTAACAGCACCTTTTTTAAAAAAAGATTTTATTTATTCATGAGACACACAGAGGAGGCAGAGATGTAGGCAGAGAGAGGAGCAGGCTCCCTGCAGGGAGCTCGATGCTGGACTCAATTCCAGGATGCTGGGATCAGGACCTGAGACAAAGGCAGATGCTCAACCACTGAGCCACCTAGGTGCCCCAGCAACAGCACCTTGATGCCAAGGTGGGGTCTGCTTGGGTCACACCCCTCAGGACCTCCTCTCATTCTCCCTCAAAAGCCTAGCTACAGTGTGAGCCCATGCTCTACTTTCCATGAGAATCAGAACAGAAAAGAGAGAGATGGAGAATGCCAGAATCTGCTGCCGAGTCAGCCAGATGAATAGCCAATTTAGTTCTGCCAGGTTGCAGCAGGGGTCCCTTATCGGCCCACTGCAAAAATCAATCAACACAGACCAGGTCGTACAGAGACACGAGAGGAGGAAAGAGCCTTCAGGTCTGCTCCTTGTAAATCAGCATGTAGTTTTGCATCATTTCTTCTGATTGTAAATCTATATCCACCACAGAAAATTAGGAAATAGGGTAAGATGAAGAAATAAAGGCT
Organism: Canis lupus dingo; assembly: GCF_003254725.2. Taxonomy (NCBI): domain Eukaryota; kingdom Metazoa; phylum Chordata; class Mammalia; order Carnivora; family Canidae; genus Canis; species Canis lupus. Next base: position 21,770,651 of record NC_064261.1, on the reverse strand, counting down.
ATCTATAATTCTGCTGCCCAGAGAGACCCACTATTATTAGTTCAGTACATTTTTATCTGGTCTATATTTTTCAGAGGTGAAGTATTGAACATCCAGTTTGGTACCCGGCTTTTTTTCAGTTAATATTTTATACTATCATTTTCTTCCTTAAATACCCCCCAAAACATGACCTCTAGTAGCTGTGTGATGTCACACTGCACAGATATTTTTGCTAATTTCTCATTGCTAGATATCATGTTGGTCTCCAGGATTTTCGCTATTTTAAAAAGCAGTATAGTGATACTTCTTGGTCACAGATGGTTTCCACAGCTCTAAGGCATCCTTAGGTAACTGTGGCAGCCAGCAGCCAGCTGTCCTCCTGTACACACAGCTGGGCTGCATCCCATCCTCCTTGCAGATGGGAGTGCCTGTGCCTGAGCTCCACCCATGCATATCCCACTCGTGTTCCCATGGAAACCACATGTTCAAAATGGCAGAACCTTTATCAGTCTATGTCCCTGAATGACCACAGGGGGAAAGAGCTACCATAAGATCTGTTCCACAGCCCAGGTGAGTCCTGTGAATAGGAAATAAACTTTTGTTGTATTAAGCCATTACCTGTTTGGGTCTTGTCAAGAGTTTAGCCAAGCTACTCCATGGTACTGCTGCCTCAACATCCATTTCATTTGGCTAATAGGCCTATGGGGACCTTAAGTTGATACTAGCCCCTCATGCAAGTGCATGCCCTAGATAATGGCCCACAGAGTCACAAGTTAGTTCCTGAAAGGACTTTCCCAATAGCCATTGTGATCATCCTTCCCAGCCTTTCTCCTTGACACTCCTTAGCACCCATAGAGCTCCCAAAACTCCTTTCTCTTTGGTTTGAATTTACCAATCTGGCCTTAGCCCAGGAACCCAAAAGCACTCTACTCACAGAGTCTAATAAGTCCATGAGCCACATGTCCTATGGATCTCCCCGTCTGCACTCTGCCTTGACTTCTATGCTTGGTTTCCCATCACATGCCATGACCTTCCTTGCTCTAGGACTTGTTAGTAATAAACTGCTCTACTGTAATTTCTCTTGTGGTCTGTTATTGAATCATGGCTCACCATCCAACACCCTGTGCTCCACTGAACAGATGTTAATTTAACACTAGCATCACAAACAGGATGGTAGAGGCATGCTTGCTATCAACAAATGGGAATGCCTTTTAGCTGTGAATGGTGGGCTGGCTTTCCAGGAGGCTAATTCTATCTAGAGAGAGAGATCCACTGCTTGCTAGTGTTCATTCACACTCTTTGCTTGGCAGTATACTGTCTATGCAGAGTGCTGCTTCAATTTCCCATCCCAAAGTGAAAGTTGGGAAAGAAACAAACAGGATTATCCCAAACTTCAAAGTATCACTCATTGATGCTGTTTGAGGTACCCTGAATGTGTTGTCATTTGCCTGCTAACACACCACAGAGGATGAATTTCCCCAGCAGGTATTCAATTTTGGGTGTGTTTCTCAACTCTAAAGGTAGACCTAGCTGTCCACTGTTAGAATTGACTAAGATTTTTTAAAGGTTCTGTTGTGTTAGTTAATAGCCAGGACATGCTAATGGCAACCTCACCCAAGGATGGGCTTCCACAAAAAGGTGCCAGGCAATGACTTTGGGAGCAGGAAGAGATTCCACTGTTTGTAGGTGGCTCTGGAACACCAAGTCCTAACTAATATAATAGGGGCACCCTACCCTCACTCAGGAAGTTGTGGCTCCTCACAAAATCAGGTGCAGCAGAGGCGCTCAGTTCTTCTATTGCTGTGTGCCTTGCTGCTGTTACACCTAATCCCCCACCCCTATGGGATATTGTGGTTCCTACCCCTGGCACATGGTGGAATGAGATCTAATGGCTCGAGCACCTACTATCATCTAAAGTGCCCAGGGAGTTAGCAAGCTCCTCACTAAATGTAAAATGCCCGCAGAAGTGGCCGAGCCACTGCTCAGCACAAGGATACCAACATGCCAAAGCGCCGATCCTGCTCATCATGAAAATCCTTCTTAACCAGATATGTGCTCATCCCGTTTGGCCGACAAGACATCATAGATTGATTCAGATCAAGGTACACATTTCACCTCCTAAGTGGATCAGTTACAGGCTCTATAACTGGAATCTTAAGGAATTTCTGCCTAACTTGCCAGCTCCAAGCAGCTAGACATATCAAGAGGCACAATGGCCTATTCAAAGATGTACTCCTCAAGCTTTTAAACAAGTGGTTCTCCAGATGGACAGAAAATTTACCCCAACCTCCAATACTGCTTGATTCCTGACCCTCAGGTCTCCATGCCCACGCCACCAACTACCAGTTTTCTCCAAAGACCCCCTCCATAAAAGGAGGGGAACTTCTCCTTTGACATCAGGGAAGACGTCATGTTTACTAGATAAGTGCTCCTCTCACCATTGTGATCTTCCCCTTGTCTCACCATCTTCCACATGCTGACAACTTGAACAGTATGATCCCCTTTGTGTAAAAATCCAAAGGGAAAACCCCTACCAAATTGCTTAGAGATCATGATTCTACAGATTTCTGGGCCCAAATGATGGTCCAGTACCAGCCATGAATGAAGCTAAGGCCACCAGCTTTGCCTCACTATTCAGATTATAAAGGCTGGCTAATTAAACCAAATTCATCAGATTTTGTAGAAGATTGAAATTACAGCTTCAGGGAAAATAGCAGAACTGAGTGAATCTCAGAGGAAAAAAGGCCCTTCACCTCATAGATACCAGCCACATCAGGAAATGAAATCCAAGCAGAAACCCTAGGATCTGGTGGTCTCTATTAGCAGACCCCAGCCAGGCACTACCCAACCATAGAGAAAGAAGTAAAGGACCTCTTCCTCCAGAGTAGCCACATTGCCTTTGGTCAGCATCCAGATTGTTTGTCTCAAAGGAGGCCCCTGCAAGGTAGCCAAATACAAATGCCCCCCTTGGTTGTGACTATTATTCTTATTGTGTACAGCCTAGGTAATAGGGTTGCTAGTAGAGCCCTCAGGCTTAACCCCATCTCAGGAGATATGCTGAGACAAAATCAGTCAGGTGCAAATATACTGCAGGATGGCTAAGCACAAGTGCTGATGGGCCCTGGTAGAAGAGATTCAGGCAGCATGCCACCAGGCATGGATTCTGACCCAGAGCTTACCTCCTTCTAAATTAAATAGTACCAACAGAAGCAATGTTTTAAAGAGTCACTCCCTCTTTATACTATGGCCCTCTCAATGTAACCAAATCCTATCCACCTAGCTGGCAGATTTATGCTCTAATTATCTTAGTTTTAATGGGGCCTATCTCTGGATTATAAAAGTTTCATCCATAAAATGTCCCTACAACAAGCCTATCAAAGTACCCAGATTTCATACACATTGTGAATGGTGTCCCCACAAACCTCGGTCAGGGACATCACATGCTCTTCATGAGGTATGCTCCTGATGATCCAAGGGAGCCCACTGAGGTCAGCTTACCTAGCTAGCAGTAGAGCCCACACTTGTAGTTCCATTCTGAGCCAGCCTCTAGCCCATGTATTCAGAATGTAACACTGGCAGTCACTCCTACCCTTCACAGATCTCCCTTGGGATGGTCACTCCCCACCAGACTGGCTCCATCACCTTTAAGTATACCAACATCTCAGAGACACTGCCCCAGCTGAAGAGCTCATGGTTAGAGAAAACTGTGCTGCTAGTTCCTGGGATCCCTTCTCTCTGCTCCACATGCCTGTGTTTGGCTTCTTCCCTGGATGCATGGAAATTCCTCAGTTTTACAAAGAGTTGTTTTTCTGGGCACAATGTCTGACCCACCTGCGTTTCATCATCTTTAGCCAAAATTCTTCCCTGGCCTCCTCTTGGGCAGAGGTGAACAAGTGCTGCATCAGTGATCCATGTCAAGAGTTTTCCACTGAAACTCTCACACACACTGCCCGTAAAGGCCAGCCAGGTATTCCTGAACCAATGTTAGTGTTACTGTGATGCTGTGGGAAGCAGAGTGTAGCACTCCAACAAGCTCCGAATCCTCCCCAAACCACTGTTGTGGGACAGCCCTTAGCACTGCTATCTTTGCCAGACACTGAGGATTCTGGGGTTTCTCAGAGGTCTACCTCCCTATACATCAACCTACCCTTTCTTCTCCACTGGTGTTTGGGAGGCATTTAGACAGATTTCCATAGTCTGTGGTTGGCTCCAGAAGTGTCAATATTCCAGTAATTGTATTAACCTTTTTTTAAAGATTTATTTATTTATTTATTTATTATTATTTATTATTATTTATTTATTCATGATAGAGAGAGAGAGAGAGAGAGAGAGGCAGAGACACAGGCAGAGGGAGAAGCAGGCTCCATGCCAGGAGCCCGACACGGGACTTGATCCCGGGACTCCAGGATCGCGCCCTGCCAAAGGCAGGCGCCAAACCACTGAGCCACCCAGGGATCCCAATTGTATTAACTTTTAACATGCAGAGTGATTTTTGTCCTTTCATTCTAGTTATTTCCACCCCTATGTTTTCCATCAAGTAGAGAAGGAATTGTATCAACTCACCAAAATTTAGCTAAGAAACTTTTGGGAAGAAAACAAGGTGGACAAAAAAAGACTGTTCCTTAAAACTGTGATGTGCTCTGCAGATTGGGGGGGAGGGGGCAGGCACACGAAGTTAAGTCTGCAGGAAAGCAGGCTGTACATACTATAGGCCTGCAGGCTTCCTCCCCGATCCACCCTCCATGCATCATGCTACTCCACCCCATGGCTCTGGGGCCTGGCTGTGGGACTTGCTTTGACAAATGGGATGCTAACAGATGCAACACTCATGCTTACACAGTTGGATACCCTCTTGCATCCCTGCCAGCATGAGGGTATCTGCTGCCTCCCAGCCACCCACAGACATGAATGCAAGAAATAGATGCTGCTGGCTGTAAGAATTAGAGATGTTGTGAGCATATCTTGCAGAGCAAAAGCTGACTTATACAGAGAGCATTTTCTCTAGGCCCCCATTTTCTCTAAGATATAATAATCATATCCTGGAAATGATGCCACAAATCCCCACATGGCCTTAGGGCTCCCAGTTGTGGCCTTGGAAACTCTCACCTCTCCTCATGGTCAGAGGTGTGATACAGGACTCCCTGGAAGAAACTTATCACCATCAAGAGGACCACTTTCTAGCAATTTTTTTTCTCCAGCAATTTTTTAAAAATATTTTTAATATGTAAAATTTAATGTATAATACATTACTCCTAATATCAACGTGGAAATGTTTAAAAGACACAAAAGCCTTCAGGGTACCTGGGTGGCTTAGTTGGTTAAATGTCTGACTCTTGATTTCTGCTCAGGTCATGATCTCAGGGTAAGGGAATCAAGCCCCATGTCAGACTACATGCTCAGGGCAGATTCTGCTTAAGATCCTCTATCTCCCTCTCCCTCTGTTCCACTCCTTCTAAAATAAATCTGGGGATCCCTGTGTGGCTCAGTGGTTTAACGCCTGCCTTCAGCCCGGCGCGTGATCCTGGAGTCCCGGGATCAAGTCATCAAGTCCCACATCAGGCTCCCTGCATGGAGCCTGCTTCTTCCTCTGCCTGTGTCTCTGCCTCTCTCTCTCATGAATAAACAAATAAAATCTTTAAAATAAATAAATAAATAAATCTTAAATATATATACATATATATATGTATGTGTATATATATATATACCTATATATGTATATGTGTGTGTGTCTGTATATATATATATATATATATATATATATATATATAAATGTAGCTTTAAAAAACAGATACAATGGGATGCCTGGGTGGCTCAGCAGTTGAGTGTCTGCCTTCAGCTCAGGGTGTAATCCTGGGGTCCTGGGATCAAGTCCCACATCAGGCTTCCTGCACGGAGCCTGCTTCTCCCTCTCCATGTCTCTCATAAATAAATAAATAAATAAATAAATAAATAAATAAATAAATAAATAAATAAAATGTTTAAAAAAAAAAAACAGATACAAAAGCCTTATAGTGAAAATATCCCCTGCCTCCTTCCCTTCAACCCCTATGTCCTAGGCCTCCACCCAGACTTAAGGCCATGCACATTCCTGCTTGAATTTCACTCCACAGTGAACACACAGCACTCTCCTCATCTCACATTTTTCACTTTGGAAATCAATGCACATCAGCAGTTAGGGAGCTTCCCTTGCATTTTTAATTATATTCCATACCTGAATATATCAGAATATATTTAATTGGTGCCTTACTGATAGACAGTGAGGCTAATATATTGCAACTGCTAACAATATCGCTGTGCACATCCTGGGAAAAATGCCACTCCTATGAATGATTGTATGGCTGCAAGGTAATTTCTGTGCACTTTCTACGTTGACACAGTGCCTTCCATAGACACTAGATCAATTTGATATTCCCTTCACCAACATATGATAATGCCTATAACCCCACAGATTTGCCAACAAGGATCATGGACTCATGGGACTTTTAATTGTATTTCTCTCATCAGAAGTGAGAAGTGAGGTTGAACTTTTATTGGTGGTGGTGTTAGTTTAAGAGCTAGTTGCTTTTGTTTTCCTGCAGAGCTTTTCTGTGTGTCCTTACAGCCTTTGCCTCTTTTCTATGGGTTATTGTAGGAACTGTTCTAGTAAAGACATGAATGCTTTTTATGTAAATATTTACCTTCATCTGTGTTTGCTTCTTGACATTGTTTATATATTTCTAGGTATCAATGTGGAATCTTTTTTAACTGTCTTATAGTTGAATCCATGAATTTTCATTTATGATTTTGCAGTTTTACTAAAATAAGCTTTTAGCTTTCCCTAAAATAAGATTACCAAAAAAAAAAATTTTAACTCTCAAGTTTTTCCTAGTTATTTTTATGGTTTTATATTTAATTTTTAAAGCCTTGGTTTATCCAAAACTTACTTTGGTCTAAGGTAGGAGGTAGATAAATTCTCTTTTCCCCCAAATATCTATACAGTTTTGCCAACTCACTTCTCAAACGGTCCTATTTTTCTCATTGATTTCCACGGCTCTCCTCATCCAATACCAGCTTCCCATTAAGCCAAGTTCTGTCTCTGGAATCTAAATGAAGCAAGAAACATCTCTCCTAAAAAAATGAGTGGGAAATATCAGAAAGGGAGACAGAATATAAGAGACTCCTAACTCTGGGAAACGAACAAGAGGTGGTGGAAAGGGAGGTGGCGGGGGCTGGGGGTAACTGGGTGATGGGCACTGAGGGGGGCACTTGATGGGATGAGCACTGGGTGTTATGCTATGTGTTGGCAAATTGAACTCCAATAAAAATGAAAAGAAAGAAAGAAAGAAAGAAAGAAAGAAAGAAAGAAAGAAAGAAAGAAAGAAAGAAAGAAAGAAAGAAAGAGAAAGAAAGAAAAGAAAAAAAAGAAAGAAAAGAAAAAAAGAAAAGAAAAGAAAAGAAAAGAAAGAAAAGAAAAGAAAAAAAGAAAGAAAAGAAAAGAAAAGAAAAGAAAAGAAAAGAAAAGAAAAGAAAAGAAAAGAAAAGATCTCTCCTGACTGGCTCTACCACCAAAGTTGGCACAAATACAACCCAGAGCTTTCAGGGTAATCAATAAAGAGTGATTTCCTTTACTCTGGGAGATAAAACCATGCTTCATACTTCTCTAGGACTTCATTCTCCCTAGGACCTGTCAGAGTTCAGGAGGAAGGCAGATGATTCATCAGATACTTATGGGTACTACTGACTGCACTGCATCCACCTGACAAACACCTCAAAGGCCAGTGGCTGGAGCTCAATGTGTTCTACACCAGAAAGGGGAGAGCTTTCAGTCCCTGTCAGCCACAATAACTAGGTCAGCCACCATGTTCCAGGTCTGGCAGAGATCGCCAGGTTCCAGGTCTGGAGACCCGAGATTGAGTCCCACGTTGGGCTCCCTGTGTGGAGCCTGCTTCTCCCTCTGCCTGTCTCTGCCTCACTCTCTCTCTCTCTCATAAATAAATAAATAAAATCTTTTAAAAAAGTAATCTGAGTTATTGAAGAATTATATAAGTTTGAACAGTTTAAAGAAAGTCAAGAACAGAAATCTCACAGAGGAAGACATTCACATGGCCAACACGCACATGAGAAAATGCTCCGCATCACTTGCCATCAGGGAAATACAAACCAAAACCACAATGCGGAGGGAGGGGCAAGATGGCAGAAGAGTAGGGTCCCCAAGTCACCTGTCCCCACCAAATTACCTAGAAAACCTTCAAATCATCCTGAAAATCTACGAATTCGGCCTGAGATTTAAACAGAGACCAGCTGGAATGCTACAGTGAGAAGAGTTCACGCCTCTATCAAGGTAGGAAGACGGGGAAAAAGAAATAAAGAAACAAAAGGCCTCCAAGGGGGAGGGGCTCGGCGAGGAGCTGGGCTGAGGCCGGGGCGAGTGTCCCCAGGACAGGAGAGCCCCGTCCCGGAGGAGCAGGAGCTGCACCAACCTTCCCAGGGGGAAAGGGCTCCAGGGAGGTGGAGCAGGACCCAAGAGGGCGGGGATGCCCTCGGGCTCCCGGGGACACTAACAGACACCTGCGCCCCGGGAGAGTGTGCCGAGCTCCCTAAGGGCTGCAGCGCGCACGGCGGGACCCGGAGCAGCTCGGAGGGGGGAGGGGGCGGCTCCGCGGAGGGGGCTGCGGGGCGGGAGCAGCTCGGCGGGCTGGGGGGCGGCTCCACGGAGGGGGCTGCGGGGCGGGAGCACGAATCCAGCAGAGCAGGCCCCGGAGCACAGGGCGCCGGGACACAGACCAGGATCCGGCCTCCCCCGGGACAGGCAGAGGCCGGGAGGGCCCAGGACAGCGAGGACGCTCCTGCCCCGAGCTGAGCAGATCAGCGGCCCCGCCCGGAGCCTCCAGGCCCTGCAGACGGAGAGCTCTGTGGTTACTGCGGGGGATGAAGCCAGGGCTGCAGAGCTGGCCCCGCCACTGGGGTTGTTCCTCCTGCGGCCTCAGGCCCTGAACAACCCCCACTGAGCCCTGCACCAGGCAGGGGCAGAGCAGCTCCCCCAAGTGCTAACACCTGAAAATCAGCACAACAGGCCCCTCCCCCAGAAGACCGCTGGACGGACCAGTTCCAGGGGAAGTCAAGGGACTTAAAGTATACAGAATCAGAAGGTACTCCGCCGTGTTTTTTTTTTTTTTTTTTTTTTTTTCTGGTTGCTTCCACCACCTTTTTCTCCCACCTTTCTTTTTCTTTCTCTTTTTCTTCTCTTTTTTCCTTTTTTTCTTCCTTTTTTCTGTTTTCTTTTTCTCTTTTCTTTCCTTCTTTCTCTCCTCTCTTTTTCTCCTTTTCCCAATACAACTTGCTTTTGGCCACTCTGCACTGAGCAAAATGACTAGAAGGAAAAGTTCACCTCAAAAGAAAGAAGCATAAACAGTCCTCTCTCCCACAGAGTTACAAAATCTGGATTACAATTCAGTGTCAGAAAGTCAATTCACAAACGCTGTATAAAGCTACTGGTGGCTCTAGAAAAAAGCATAAAGGACTCAAGAGACTTCATGACTGCAGAATTTATATCCAATCAGGCAGAAAATAAAAATCAATTGAATGAGATGCAATCCAAACTAGAAATCCTAACGATGAGTGAGTGACATAGAAGACAACTTGATGGCAAAGAGGGAAACTGAAGAAAAAAGAGAGAGACAATTAAAAGACCATGAAGATAGATTGAGGGAAATAAACAACAGCCTGAGGAAGAAAAACATACATTTAATTGGGGTTCCCAAGGGCACCGAAAGGGACAGAGGTCCAGAATATGTATTTGAACAAATCACAGCTGAAAACTTTCCTAATCTGGGAAAGGAAACAGGCATTCAGATCCAGGAAATAGAGAGATCCCCCCCTAAAATCAATAAAAACCGTTCAACACCTAGACATTTAATAGTTAACCTTGCAAATTCCAAGATAAAGAGAAGATCCTTAAAGCAGCAAGAGACAAGAAATCCCTGACTTTTATGGGGAGGACTATTAGGGTAACAGCAAACCTCTCCAGGGACCTGGAAGGCCAGAAAGGGCTGGCAAGATGTATTCAGGGTCCTAAATGAGAAGAACATGCAACCAAGAATACTTTATCCAGCAAGGCTCTCATTCAAAATGGAAGGAGAGATAAAGAGCTTCCAAGACAGGCAGGAACTGAAAGAATATGTGACCTCCAAACCTGCTCTGCAAGAAATTTTAAGGGGGACTCTTAAAATTCCCCTTTAAGAAGAAGTCCAGTGGAACAATCCACAAAAACAGGGACTGAATAGATATCATGATGACACTAAACTCATATCTCTCAATAGTAACTCTGAACATGAACGGGCTTAATGAACCCATCAAAAGGCACAGGGTTTCAGACTGGATAAAAAAGCAGGACCCATCTATCTGCTGTCTATAAGAGACACATTTTAGACAGAAGGACACCTACAGCCTGAAAATAAAAGGTTGGAGAACCATTTCCATTCAAATGGTCCTCAAAAGAAAGCAGGGGTAGCCATCCTTATATCAGATAAACTAAAATTTACCCCGAAGACTGTAGTGAGGGATGAAGAGGGACACTATATCATACTTAAATGATTTTTCCAACAAGAGGACTTAACAGTCCTCAATATATATGCCCCGAATGTGGGAGCTGCCAAATATTTAAATCAATTAATAACCAAAGTGAAGAAATAGTTAGATAATAATACACCTATACTTGGTGACTTCAATCTAGCTCTTTCTTTACTCTATAGGTCTTCTAAGCACAACATCTCCAAAGAAACGAGAGCTTTAAATGATACACTGGACCAGATGGATTTCACAGATATCTACAGAACTTTACATCCAAACTCAACTGGATACACATTCTTCTAAGTGCACATGGAACTTTCTCCAGAATAGATCACATACTGGGTCACAAATCGGGTTTGAACCGATACCAAAAAACTGGGATCGTTCCTTGCATATTCTCAGACCATAATGCCTTGAAATTAGAACTAAATCACAACAAGAAGTTTGGAAGGACCTCAAAAATGTGGAGGTTAAGGACCATCCTGCTAAAAGATGAAAGGGTCAACCAGGAAATGAAGGAAGAATTAAAAAGATTCATGGAAACTAATGAGAATGAAGATACAACCGTTCAAAATCTTTGGGATGCAGCAAAAGCAGTCCTACGGGGGAAATACATCGCAATACAAGCATCCATTCAAAAACTGGAAAGAACTCAAATACAAAAGCTAACCTTACACCTAAAGGAGCTAGAGAAAAAACAGCAAATAGATCCTACATCCAGAAGAAGAAGAGAGTTAATAAAGATTCGAGCAGAACTGAACGAAATCGAGACCAGAAGAACTTTGGAACAGATCAACAGAACCAGGAGTTGGTTCTTTGAAAGAATTAATAAGATAGATAAACCATTAGCCAGCCTTATTAAAAAGAAGAGAGAGAAGACTCAAATTAATAAAATCATGAATGAGAAAGGAGAGATCACTATCAACACCAAGGAAATACAAACGATTTTAAAAACATATTATGAACAGGTATACGCCAATAAATTAGGCAATCTAGAAGAAATGGACACATTCCTGGAAAGCCACAAACTACCAAAACTGGAACAGGAAGAAATAGAAAACCTGAACAGGCCAATAACCAGGGAGGAAATTGAAGCAGTCATCAAAAAACTCCCAAGACACAAAAGTCCAGGGCCAGATGGCTTCCCAGGGAATTCCATCAAACGTATAAAGAAGAAACCATACCTATTCTACTAAAGCTGTTTGAAAAGATAGAAAGAGATGGAGTACTTCCAAATTCGTTCTATGAGGCCAGCATCACCTTAATTCCAAAACCAGACAAAGACTCCATCAAAAAGGAGAATTACAGACCAATATCCCTGATGAACATGGATGCAAAAATTCTCAACAAGATACTAACCAATAGGGTCCAACAACACATTAAGAAAATTATTCACCATGACCAAGTAGGATTTATCCCCGAGACACAAGGCTGGTTCAACACCCGTAAAACAATCAATGTGATTCATCATATCAGCAAGAGAAAAACCAGGAACCATATGATCCTCTCATTAGATGCAGAGAAAGCATTTGACAAAATACAGCATCCACTCCTGATCAAAACTCTTCAGAGTGTAGGGATAGAGGGAACATTCCTCAACATCTTAAAAGCCATCTACGAAAAGCCCACAGCAAATATCATTCTCAATGGGGAAGCACTGGGAGCCTTTCCCCTAAGATCAGGAACAAGACAGGGATGTCCACTCTCACCACTGCTATTCAACATAGTATTGGAAGTCCTAGTCTCAGCAATCAGACAACAAAAAGACATTAAAGGCATTCAAATCGACAAAGAAGAAGTCAAACTCTTCCTCTTCGCCGATGACATGATACTCTACCTAGAAAACCCAAAAGCCTCCAACCCAAGATTGCTAGAACTCATACAGCAATTTGGCAGCGTGGCAGGATACAAAATCAATACCCAGAAATCAATAGCATTTCTATACACTAACAATGAGGCTGAAGAAAGAGATATTAAGGAGTCAATCCCGTTTACAATTGCACCCAAAAGCATAAGATTCCTAGCAAAAAACCTAACCAAAGAGGTTAAGGATCTATACCCTAAAAACTATAGAACACTTCTGAAAGAAACTGAGGAAGACACAAATAGATGGAAAAATATTCCATGCTCATGGATTGGCAGAATTAATATTGTGAAAATGTCAATCTTACCCAGGGCAATTTACACATTTAATGCAATCCCTATCAAAATACCATGGACTTTCTTCAGAGAGTTAGAACAAATTATTTTAAGATTTGTGTGGAATCAGAAAAGACCCCGAATAACCACGGGAATTTTAAAAAAGAAAACCATAGCTGGGGGCATCACAATGCCAGATTTCAGGTTGTACTACAAAGCTCTGGTCATCAAGACAGTGTGGTACTGGCAGAAAAATAGACACATAGATCAATGGAACAGAATAGAGAATCCAGAAGTGGTCCCTGAACTTTATGGTCAACTAATATTCGATAAAGGAGGAAAGACTATCCATTGGAAGAAAGACAGTCTCTTCAATAAATGGTGCTGGGAAAATTGGACATCCACATGCAGCAGAATGAAACTAGACCACCCTCTTTCACCAGACACAAAGATAAACTCAAAATGGATGAAAGATCTAAATGTGAGACAAGATTCCATCAAAATCCTAGAGGAGAACACAGGCAACACCCTTTTTTAACTCGGCCACAGTAACTTCTTGCAAGATACGTCCACGAAGGCAAAAGAAACAAAAGCAAAAATGAACTATTGGGACTTCATCAAGATAAGAAGCTTTTGCAGAGCAAAGGATACAGTCAACAGAAATAAAAGACAACCTACAGAATGGGAGAAGATATTTGCAAATGACGTATCAGATAAAGGGCTAGTTTCCAAGATCTATAAAGAACTTCTTAAACTCAACACCAAAGAAACAAACAATCCAATCAGAAATGGGCAAAAGACATGAAGAGAAATCTCACAGAGGAAGACATAGACATGGCCAACATGCACATGTGAAAATGCTCTGCATCACTTGCCATCAGGGAAATGCAAATCAAAACCACAATGAGATACCACCTCACACCAGTGAGAATGGGGAAAATCAACAAGGCAGGAAACCACAAATGTTGGAGAGGATGCGGAGAAAAGGGAACCCTCTTACACTGTTGGTGGTAATGTGAAATGGTGCAGCCACTCTGGAAAATTGTGTGGAGGTTCCTCAAAGAGCTAAAAATGGACCTGCCCTATGACCCAGCAATTGCACTGTTGGGGATTTACCCCAAAGATTCAGATGCAATGAAATGCTGGAATACCTGCACCCCGATGTTTATAGCAGCAATGTCCACAGTAGCCAAACTGTGGAAGGAACCTCGGTGTCCATCAAAAGATGAATGTATAAAGAAGATGTGGTCTATGTATACAATGGAATATTCCTCAGCCATTAGAAATGACAAATACCCACCATTTGCTTCAACGTGGATGGAACTGGAGGGTATTATGCTGAGTGAAGTAAGTCAATCGGAGAAGGACAAACAGTGTATGTTCTCATTCATTTGGGGAATATAAATAATAGTGAAAGGGATTATAAAGGAAGGGAGAAGAAATGTGTGGGAAATATCAGAAAGGGAGACAGAACATAAAGACTCCTAACTCTGGGAAACGAACTAGGGGTGGTGGAAGGGGAGGAGGGCGGGGGGTGGCGATTATGGGTGACGGGCACTGAGGTGGGCACTTGACGGGATGAGCACTGGGTGTTATTCTGTATGTTGGTAAATTGAACACCAATAAAAAATTAATTTATTAAAAAAAAACCACAATGAGATACACCTCACACCTGTGAGAATGGGGAAAATTAACAAGGCAGGAAACAACAAATGTTGGAGAGGATGCTTAGAAAAGGGAACCCTCGGGATCCCTGGGTGGCACAGCGGTTTAATGCCTGCCTTTGGCCGGGGGCACGATCTTGGAGACTCGGGATCGAATCCCACGTCGGGCTCCCTGCATGGAGCCTGCTTCTCCCTCTGCCTGTGTCTCTGCCTCTCTCTCTCTCTCTCTCTCTCTCTCTCTCTCTGTGACTATCATGAATAAATAAATAAAATCTTTAAAAAAAAAAGAAAAAGAAAAGGGAACCCTCTTACACTGTTGGTGGGAATGTGAACTGGTGCAGCCACTCTGGAAAACTGTGTGGAGGTTCCTCAAAGAGTCACGAATAGACCTGCCCTACGACCCAGCAATTGCACTGTTGGGGATTTACCCCAAAGATACAGATGCAATGAAACGCCGGGACACCTGCACTCCGATGTTTATAGCAGCAATATCCACAATAGCCAAACTGTTGAAGGAGCCTCGGTGTCCATCGAATGAGGAATGGATAAAGAAGATGTGGTCTATGTATACAATGGAATATTACTCAGCCATTAGTAATGACAAATACCAACCATTTGTTTCAACGTGGATGGAACTGGAGGGTATTATGCTGAGTGAAGTAAGTCAATTGGAGAAGGACAAACATTATATGTTCTCATTCATTTGGGGAATAGAAAGGGAGAAGAAATGGGTAGGAAATATCAGAAAGGGAGACAGAAAATAAAGACTCCTAACTCTGGGAAACGAACTAGGGGTGGTGGAAGGGTTGAGGGTGGGGGGTGACTGGGTGATGGGCACTGAGGGGGGCACTTGACGGGATGAGCACTGTGTGTTATTCTGTATGTTGGCAAATTGAGCACCAATAAAAAATAAATTTATTATTAAAAAAAAGAAAGACAAGAGCACATAGATGTTATATTCCCATTTCTGCAGCTGCCTTAGAGTGCTTTTTAGAATAATAGTCAGTGTCTTTTAGAGAAGACCACAGACTGGAGTTTTTGCAATTTCTCCACAATTTAACTTTTGTTACTGCCCTAATCTCCAGACTTGCCACTTTTCTCATGGTGAACAGAAAAATCCTGTGGGCTCAACTTGGAGAGTCAACAGGGTTGCTGGGTGCTGGGGAAATGGTGTTCTCCTGAAAATTGGGCTTAGTGGGGCCCCAGTGGCAGAGTGAACAATGGGCAGACAATAGTCAAGACCAGGTAAACAGGGTCAAGACCAGGGTGTGAAACAAAAGGAGACATTTCTGTTAATACAATTAGAAATGAAATTAAGAGGAAAAAAGATACAAATATTTTTAAAAAGTAAAAAAGGTGCAATGTGAAATTGGAATTTAAGATATTAATTTAACGGTACCTAGGTGGTTCATTAGATTAAGCATCCAACTCCCGGTTTTGGCTCTGGTCATGATCTCAGGGTTGTGGGATCAAGCCCCACATTGGACTCCACATTCAGCACAGAGTCTGCTTGAGATTCATTTCCCCTTCTTCTCCCCTCCCGTCTGCATCTCCTCCGCACTGTGCTTGCTCTCTCTTACTCTCTCTTAAATAAATAAATAAAATCTTTTAAAAAATAAAAATACTTATACAAACTCATGATTTAAAAAATAAGTTTCCTACCTCTTACCCACTGAAAGGGCCAAGAAACTGATATCCCAGCAGGAATTATCACACTCAGAGTGCAGTTTTGGTTTCTAAATACCCCCTCACCAAAAGAAACCAGGGCTCCTTGAAGAAATGACTGGCTCTGGAGCTGAGCCAGGGAAAGAACAGATGATACTGGCATGCTTTGTTAGGCTGAAACCAAGGAAATGCTTCAGTCAAAAGGACTCAGAAGGCACCTTGAAAGGGCTGCAACTGGCTAAAATTGTAGTAATATGAGCATTAAAAGAATAATGATTATAATATATTATAAAACAAACAGGGGTGCCTGGGTGGCTCAGTCAGTTAAGTGTCTGCCTTCAGTTCAGGTCATAATCCTGGAGTTCTGGGATTAAGCCACACATTGTGCTCCCTGCTAAGCAGGGAGTCTGCTTCTCCCTCTCCCTTTGCCCATCCCCCTGCTCCTTTTCTCTCTTTCTCTTGCCAACTCTAGCTCTCTCTCAAATAAATAAATAATTTTAAAAAAAACAAACAATAATGAAAAATCTGAATCCGTAATGTGAGAGGCAGTGATGGAGACAGACATGGGGGAGGTAGGAGTAAATTGAGCTCTCTCTCAAATAAATAAATAATTTAAAAAAAACAAACAATAATGAAAAATCTGAATCCATAATGTGAGAGGCAGTGATGGAGACAGACATGGGGGAGGTAGGAGTAAATTGTCAAATACTCAGGCAAAAATAATTATTCTTAAGCAAAAGTGACAAAATGTTAACAATCGTTGAAGCCAGATGGTAGGTACATTTCTGTACACTTGAGAATATTCATTCTAAAAGAAGCTCCTGGGTACTCCCAATGTGCAGCTGCATCCCATACATGAGGAAGGAGAGAGCAGGTGGGCTTCCACCAATTAGTGAAAGGGGTTTTCCTCAGACAAGTGTGAGAGTGTGTGAGAGTGAGTGTGTGTGAATATGAGAGTTTAAGAGTATATGTGAGAGCTATAAACTCTTGGGACTTCATCAAAATAAAACGCTTTTGCACAGTAAAGAAAACAGTCAACAAACCTAAAAGGCAACCTACAGAATAGGAGAAGATATTTTCAAATGTCTTATCAGATAAAAGGCTAATATCCAACATCCAGAAAGAACTTATCAAACTCAACACCTAAAAAACAACAAATCCAGTCAAGAAATGGGCACATGATATGAACAGACATTTCTCCAAAGAAGACATGCAAATGGCCAAAAGACACATGAAAAAAAGCTCAACATCACTTGTCATCAGAGAAACATACCAATCAAAACCACAGTGAGATACTGCTTTACAACAGTGAGAATGGCTAAAATAAACAACTCAGGAAAAAGATGTTGGTGAGGATGCAGAGAAAGGGGAGCCCTCTTACACTATTGGTGGGAATGCAAACTGGTGCGGCCATTCCGGAAAACAGTGTGGAGGTTTATATCAAGAAGATAAAAATAGAGCTACCCTAAGACTCAGCAATTGCACTACTAGGTATTTATTCAAAGGATACAAACAATGATTCAAAGGGGCACATGCACCCCAGTGTTTATAGCAACAGTGTCCACAATAGCCAAACTGTGGAAGGAGCCTTGGTATCCATGAAGGATGAATGGATAAAGAAGATGTGGTCTATGTACACAATGGAATATTCCTCAGCCATTAGAAACGACAAATACTCATCATTTGCTTTGATGTGAATGGAACTGGAGGGTATTATGCTGAGTGAAGTAAGTCAATCAGAGAAGGACAAACATTATATGGTCTCATTCATTTGGGGAATATAAAAATTAGTGAAGGGGAATAAAGGGGAAAGGAGAGAAAATGAGTGAAAATATCAGTGAGGGTGACAAAACATGAGAGACACCTAACTCTGGGAAACATACAATGGGTGGTGGAAAGGGAGGTGGGCAGGGGGTTGGGGTGACTGGGTGACGGGCACTGAGGGGGGCACTTGGCAGGATGAGCACTGGGTGTTATGCCATATGTTGGCAAATTGAACTCCAATAAAAAAAAACATTTTTTTAAAAAGAACCCCGGGCAATAAAAAATATATAATATATAAAATATAAGCAAACAAACCCTGGGCACTCAGCAGACCCTAACAAAGGCCACTCCCTTCCATTCCTGCCTGCCCCCCTCAGGAGACTCAACCACCTGTGAGTCCAGACCACAAACACAAGGGCCTCCAGAGGTAGCCCAGTGCTGATGCCCAGGGTCACCTCCCCCAGACTGCTTAGCAGCTTGTAAGAGTCTGGGCAGGATGAGTCAGTGGGACGTCAATGGGCAATGGTCTTAGGAGTCAAATCTGTCTTTATATCTGCCACTTTGGCAGGCATATGGCATTGAGCGAATTATCCAACCCTCTGTGCCTGTTTCCTCGGCATAAAATGTGGTGCAATGAGAGAGATTTTCCAAAAATAACCTTAGGGCTCCCTTTAGGTTGCCCAAACAATGAACCAGGTAGGAGCAGGCGCCCTCCAATCTCAGTGGTAGAAGACTAGCCAAGCTCAGCTGTCTGTAGGACCACAGTGTCCAAGTGCTGGGCAGCTCCTATAAATAGCTGACACCCCAAACCCAGACCACTCAATGCCAAACACATCTGCTTATGCCCACTGGGAAGGCTGCTCTTACACATGCCCTACAGGAGGAAGATCCGCAGGGCAGGGCTCCCTCCACTGGAACAAATCAGCATCCTGGCTTCAGCACCCACTCCAGAAAGATAGGGCGATCAAGGAATTCATGCCTTCTCTTTTCTGGCTCCTCTTTTCTTCTCAGCCAACGTGATGCTCACAGCAAGACATATCCCATAATGCCTGTGGAGTGACATCATGAAATTGGCCTCACGCAGGCATGCAGGCTCTGTAGTGAGAGCAGAGTATGCTCAGCAGAACACAGCAGTGGACAGGGCAGGTTCCCGCACCGGGAGCTGGGCTCTGTCACTCAGTCAACAAACGCTCATGCAGTAGCGATAGATCATGTGCCAGATCTATCTAGGCCTAGTGATGAGGCAGGGCATGAAACAATCCCTTCGCCCTTGTGGGGCTTATATGCTAATGAGATGAGACAGGCAGTAAATGCACAGATTGAGCCTGTTAGATAGTCTTAAATTCTTAAGGGAAAAAACCCAATGGGTAATGCTAGCACAGCATATGTTAATCCTTATCTACCATCTACCACTGAAGTCCTTCTCAGTGAAATAATATTTTGGGGGCCCTGCATTTGCCACTGGCCTGCTTGTCCAGCTGGCCAGAGCACAGCCCTGTATAGCTTCAGGCCAACAGAACTAGGGAAAGTGGGACCTCACCCAATACAGATGGCCTGACTCCACAGTCAAACCCCAAAGAGTGAACTTTTCCGAGAAATCCTTTTACTTGGTAGCACATCGAAGCAATCTGATGTCCTAGTCATTCCCATTTATTTCTATTTGTAAATCAGCATGCTAAACAGTCCTGCTTTGGTGAGCTGGTGAAAAATGTGCTGAAAATGTATTCTCCCTCACACACATAATGTTGATTTACTGTTTCAATTAATCTCGATTCTTCCTCTTCCACAATTTAGGTGGTGGCTTTTCACACAAGTTGTCTTTGGAGCTTCAATGAGCACAAGCATAAACATCAGTTAATTTATCTGTTTTCACTGTAGACAATTTCATATGCCTGAACCATCTTTTTATCCTTTTTATGGGCTAGTGGAAGGGCTCCCAGCACCTGGGGGTGATAGTCCCTCATTGCACAGCCAATGAGGGCATCCATCGTTTGTATCTTGCCTTCTTTGAGAGGCCCTAACTTCAGATACCCAGGTAAAACAATAACAGGTATTTCTGCCACAGAAGGGAGTGTTGAGCCTGGGCAGTCACGACATGGGACAGAAAGAGGTAGAGTGAGCCTTACAGAGGAGTAGGGAGCCAGCAGCCCACAGCTGTGCCTGGTGTAATCATGCCCTACTCAGCAGAAAGGTTTATGTCCGCAGACAGAGCTGACCTGGCTCAGCACAAGGACTTGTTCCGTGCTCTTGAGGAAAGCATTTGAACCGCCCCCCCCCCCCCCAACACACACACACTGTAACCACTTTCTGGATCTTGGGGAAAATTTTGAGGCCAGACAGTCTATGTAGGTAATGAAGAGTCCCATGGCCCATTTTCCACTTGGTGGGGACAACTGGGAGGACACTGCAGAAAGGAAGAGAAACTGACCTGCCTGACAGGCCTACTGTGTGGAGGCACTTGATGAGTGAACTGAAGAAGATGTGTGCTCTATGGGCACCCACTCTTGAGTACAAGTCGAGACAATGCTCAGACACAGACCCACGGTCTCCTGGGACAGCTGCATCCTGGCCCCTTTTCACCTCCACTGTCTCTGGCTGGGATTATTGCAGTGGCCTCCTGGTTGGCCCCTCACCCTACACCAATAGCTTCTTGACCTTCTCTTCAGCCAATCTCACCCCTCTGTTACACCCTTCAATAGCTCCTAATCATCTCAAGATAAAGTCCAAATTTTTGATGGCTTTCAATGACCTTCCTGACTTTGCTTCTTGATATTTATTCCCCATATCTACCCTGAGATTCAGCCTCACTAAGATCACTGAGGGGCCTGCAGTTATCTGGACAGGCCAGGTCTCCAGGCAGCTGCAAGCCACGGCTCAGGTAAAAAAAAAAAAAAAACTCTCCCCTCAAACCCACACTCAAGGTCTCATCTCAGTCATGACATCTGGGGTGATCATACCCTGAAACCACCTTCTTCCAACTGTCTCCTTAAACTTAGTGCTCCCCCTGGGTGCTCAGCTCTCTTCTGGGCTTTCCAGTCCTGCACTGGCATCTAGTTACTTTTCTCTCTGACACCACAGTATGAACTCCTTTAGAACAGAGATAGTGCTTCCCTACTGCCACATCTCCAGCACTAACACAGCCAGGCACATGACCAGCATGCCACAAACACCTATTGAAGGCAATACTGGATGGATGGATGGATGGATGGATGGATGGATGGATGGATAATATATTATAAACCATGAATGCTTAAAGGGATTGGCCCAGTTACTCACTGTTGGGAAACTAAGCCTTTGAGTCTCAATGGCCCCAAAATTAAAACATTATTTTATGTATTATATAAGAGATATGAGTTCTTTTTTTAAAAAGATTTTATTTATTTACTCATGAGAGACACACAGAGAGAGAGGCAGAAACATAGGCAGAGGGAAAAGCAGGCCCCCTGCAAGGAGCCTGATGTGGGACTCGATCCTGGATCCTGGAATCATGCCCTGGGCCAAAGGCAGATGCTCAACCACTGACCCTCCCAGGTGTCCCAAGATATGAGTTCTTACTCAAGTTCTGCAATTGACTTGCTGGTTGATATTGGCCAAGTCATTTCCCTGTTATGGACACAGTTTCCTCAGACGAATATAATATACTGATTCCCAAGTCTTATAAGATGGTGGACTGAAATAACACTCAAACCCTTTCTACAACAAAATTCAAGAAGTACTACATTAAGAATAACAATTTTTATTTTTATTTTTTTTTAAGAATAACAATTTTTAAATGCATAACTGAGCTCATAAGAAATAAGACAGGTCTTTATATGCCAGAAACAAAAGAAAAGCTAAAGTCTATACCCTGAAGTATATAAGCTGATGCTGTGACTGCCCAGTTAGTGGGTTGAGGGGTTTTGAACCTAGTTAATTAGAGGCTTAAGTAGTAATATCTACAGAGTACCCAGGAACATAAAGATAACACAATTTTTTTAAGTACAGCGTTTTGAAAGAAACACAAATAGAACTTCCTAAAATGAAAACTATATTAATTTAAATTGAATATCCAAATGGATGGGTTCAGTAGTAAATTCGATAACTTGAAGAGAAAAATAGTAAACCAAAAGAAAGATCTGAGAAATATAATCAGAATGAAGATGGATATAAAAAGAAGGAGCTAAACTTACTGGACAATGATAGGTAAGAATGGATGGAGGTGATGGACGGTAAACATTTTAAGAATCCAGTGTCAGTGAGGAAGAAAATTTGACTTTATTAAGCCTGGTATGCAGACTTAAGAGCAAGCACTAGAATGTATAATTTCCAAGTCAGAGAAGGAAGAGGGTTAAAAAAAATTATTAATACAATAGAAAGAGCAAGAGATAAAAATACATATACATTTTTTTAAAAGGCAAGAAAATGGGTGAAGGTGAGTGTGACATACAGGCTTCCAGCTATGAAATGAGTAAATCATGGGGATGAGAAGTCTAGCATAGGAAATAGTCAATGATGTTGTAATAATACTGCACATGACTGATGGTAGCTACCCTTGTGGTGAGCACAGCATCATGTAGAGCTGTAAAATCACTGTTTTGTACATGGGAAACAAGTGTAACATAGCGTGTCAACTATACTCAAAAATTTTTTTAAATAGCCAAGATATGGAAGCAACCAAAGGGCCCCCCGATAGATGAATGGATAAGGAAGATGGAGTATTATTCAGACATGAAAAGGAATGAGAACTTGCCATTCACATGGATAGACCCAGGGGGTATGATACTGACTGAAATAAGTCTGAATGAGAAAGACAAATACCCTGTGATTTCACTTACATGTGGAATCCAAAATACAGAACAAACGAACAAACAGCAGAATTAGACCTATAAATAACAGAGAAAAAAACTGATGACTGCCAGAGGATGCACAAAATGTGTGCAGTGAGAGATAGAGGTTCTCCAGTTATGGAATGAATAGGTCACAGGAATAAAGATAGAGTGTATGGAATATAGTCAATGGTACTGTGATAACATTGTAGGGCGACAGGTGGCAGCTACACTTGTGGTGAGCACACTATAACATATAAAGAAGTTGAATCATTACACTGCACACCTGAAATTAATGTAACATCAAGTAACAAATATACTCAATATTTTAAAAAAATTTTAACAAAAAGACAAGAAAACTACCAGTCTGGACTAGATGGCACGGAGCCGTTTCTTCCTGCTTCTCCCCTCTGAATATAATTACAAACCCTGGAAGTAACAAAAAGCAACCAAGGAGAACTCTGAAAGATGGAAAGAGAAATGAAAACTAGCTTAGGAACCCAAACTAGGACTAGAACACAACATAGGGCATCTTATATCCCTCCTCCCAACAGAAGACAATGCAGGCCTGGCATTTCTTTCCCAACTCCCAACCTAGTATGACAAGATGGCACAGGAAGGCTCAGGCTTCCTCTAGTTGGAACAGGAATCCCTCCAACACCACTGAGCCAGCCCAGCACCACCAGCAAAGGAATCAATCAGGACTCCCAATGACAATAAATGGTTGGGACTCTCCAACTCTGAGATATACTGGGGTATCTTGGAGGCACCAGCATGAGTGGTCCAATTACAACAAGTAGCCCAGTCCAGAAAATCTCTTCATGCCTGGGAGCCTGAGACTATCCTCCACACTAGATGGCCCAGGGGCAGGGATGAGGGACAGGAAGTGCAAGCAAGGCTTCCACTACAACAAATGACCTAGGCAAAGAGGCCTCTTTGTGCCCTTGAGCCAGAGACTCCCCTCCTTGACTGGGAGAAACTGAGACCACTAGGGGGGAAACACTGCAAAAAGCAGGGACCCCAAAATCATCTTTGCACACATGGGCCTGAGATTCCTCTCCTCACCCCACCCACCTGCCAAGAGGCATGGAGGCAGCTGAGTAGCAGGAGCAAGA
Organism: Canis lupus dingo; assembly: GCF_003254725.2. Lineage (NCBI taxonomy): Eukaryota > Metazoa > Chordata > Mammalia > Carnivora > Canidae > Canis > Canis lupus. The sequence continues at coordinate 21,746,972 of NC_064261.1, read as the reverse complement.
AGCATTCTGCCACAGTGAGTGGTCTAGCCCTGAAAGCTTCTTTGCCTCCCTCAACAGACCTGAAATTCTACTTTCTGACCCAAAGACATCAGGTATTTGGGGGCATCCACAGGCACAGTAAGTGCACAGCTCAGGAGGTACACTCCAGCCCTGCACACAGATGGACCCCACCCAAAAAACACACTATCAGAGAAACTTCTCTGTCCTCAGGGACTTGAGTCTTCCAAACTCTCAATCTGGACAAACCCCTACCCCAACCCCACCCCCGCAAACAAAGTACCACTGTGGACCAGCAGGAGCCCCATCAGCACCAGATAAATCAATCAGAATAAAATATCACGTCCAAGGTTCTGAAAATTCGGCTGCCATTGAAACCACAACCAACAAAAAGTAGACAAGAATATGTGCACTAAACATAACTAGGAGATTTAATAGAACCCAGGGGTGGAGTTAAGATGGCAAAGGAGTAGGAAGACCCTAGCCTGCCTCCTCCGTCAAACACAGCTAGATAAATATCAAATCATTCTGAACACCCAAGAAATTGATCTGAGGACTGAAAGAGTAAAAATCCACAACTAGACTAAAAACACTGTTTTGGGAAGGTAGGAGCTGTGGAGAGTTGATTTGGGTAGAGAAGAGCTACGATGGGTGTTACGATGAGGAGGGAGCCCTGATGGCAGAGAGAGGAGCAAGGGAGAAAGGAAGAGAGAAAGAGCAGAAGTGCAGTGCAGGGAATTGCCCAAGAAAAACTGTCCCCCAAATCCACTGACTAGGAAAATGAGAAGGGTAAACTACCACAAGTTTTCATAAACAGCGGGGTACAGAGAATTTTCAGAGGTCTGTGACTCTACCAGGGTCACACCTGGTGAGCTCTGCAGTGCTCTGGTGGGGAAGGAGGACAGAGACGTGGGAGTGAGCAGTTTGGTCTGAGGGTCCCCTGGGTCACATGAGGAGAAGCAGCTCCATTGCTTGGAGTGCATTTGGGAGAGGGGATATGACCTTTCTGGGCAAAAGATTTGGCCAGAGCCACTGAGCTGCCCGTTCCCTAACAGAATCGGGGATGCTGTTTGAGGACAGAGAACCTTGCTGCTGGCTTTCTGCTGTGCTTCACCATAAACCTGAACTGCTGCGTGGTTATACAGATTTCTGGACAAACTGGCCAATGGCCACAGCATAGCAAGACCCTCCCCAAGAGGATCACACTGGTCGGCACTGCACAGATCTCTAAACTTTGGATTTTTGAAACCAAGCCACACACCTGAGATAAAACACAAAGTACTCTGTCACCTGGCAGGCAGGCAGCTCAGATACAGGCACAGTGAAGTTGGGGATCTGACAGAAACAGGAAACACAAGAGACATGACTATTGGCTTTTCTGTGAGGGCTTCCAGAAGAGTAGCAGGCAGGAAATCCCCACTCCAGGGCTCTCACCCTGCCATCAGTGCTGACCAACATCAGAGAGCAGCACAGCGCCATGTTGTGGAGTCTGGAGACATTGACATGGAGCTCAGCCCCACTGCACCCTGCAGGTGCATCTCCCCTGGGGCAAGTCCAACTCAGAATCAGTGCAACAGACCCCTCCCCCAGAGGACTAGCACAAACCCCTGGCTAGAACCAAGCCAACTGACCATAGAGTGCTTCGAAGCTTCAGCTCTAGGGGAAATAGGATCAACCTTCCCTTTTAACTTTATTATTACAATTTTTATTAGTTTTAATTTCATTTTATTTTTATTTTTTATTTAAAAATTGTTTTGTATCTAGCTTCTTTTGTTTAAGATTTTATTCATTTATTCATGGGAGACACACAAAGAAAGGCAGAGACATAGGCAGAGGGAGAAGTAGGGTCCATGTGGGGAGCCCAATATGGGACTCTATCCCAGGACCCTGGGATCACGACCTGAGCCAAAGGCAGATGCTCAAACACTGAGCCACCCAGGTGCCCCCTGGATCTAGCTTCTTTTAACAGACCAAAACACACCTAGGATCCACCTTTCTTTTTATTCTGGACAAAATGACAAGACAGAGAAATTCACCCCAAAAGAAAGAACATGAAGAAACAGCCAGAGATTTCATCAGTACAGAATAAGATGTCTGAAGTAGAATTTAAAGCATCAAGCAGGACAGAGGAGAGTTAAGATAGCAGAGAAGTAAGTTCATCTCATCTTTTGAATACAACTAGATAGCTATCAAATCATTCTGAACACCCGAGAAATCAACTGGATATCTAAGAAAGCAAATGCTGCAAGTTTACCAATACAAAAGTAACTATGGTTTCAAAGGTAGGAGGTGTGGAGACTTGAATCTGGTATGATAGAGCTAAGGGTATGGCGGAGAAGAGGGACCCTGCTGAAGGAGGCTGCCACAAAGCATTATAAGCAGTGGAGTGCAAAAGCAGAACTTTTAGGAGTCTGCTACAGCGGGGGATGTGCCTGGCATAAAGGTGCTCTTGTGGTGAAGTGGAGTGGAATATCAGGTGTCAAAAAATGACCTCAGGATCCCTGGCTCACAAGAACAGATGGTGCCTGAGTGCAGCAGAGTTCCCAGGCATAGGAGCTGGGAAGCCAGCTAAGAACAGCGAGTCTACGAGCTATCCTCTGTGTCCCCATAAACTGTGAACCACCGTGGGGTTGTATGATTACTCTCCTGGGAAAGGTCCAGCAAAAGGCAGAAGGATACAGAGCAAAACCCTTCAATGGGAGGAGTAGCATGTATCCACACAACAAGAGTCCCTAAAATTTGGAGTTTTGAATTTAGTTATACAAGCCTGAGATAAAAAAAGCTCAGTCACATCTATAAAGAACTTATTAAACGCAACACCAAAGAAACAAAAAATCCAGTCATGAAACGGGCAGAAGACATGAACAGAAATCTTACACAGGAACACATAGACATGGCCAATGGAATGTTTTTTATATTCCCCAAATGAATGAGACCATATAATGTTTGTTCTTCTCCAATTGACTAATTTCACTCAGCATAATACCCTCCAGTTCCTTCCATGTCGAAGCAAATGGTGGGTATTTGTCGTTTCTAATGGCTGAGGAATATTCCATTGTATACATAAACCACATCTTCTTTATCCATTCATCTTTCGTTGGACACCGAGGCTCCTTCCACAGTTTGGCTATTGTGGCCATTGCTGCTATAAACATCGGGGTGCAGGTGTCCCGGCGTTTCATTGCATCTGTATCTTTGGGGTAAATCCCAAACAGTGCAATTTCTGGGTCGCAGGGCAGGTCTATTTTTAACTCTTTGAGGAACCTCCACACAGTTTTCCAGAGTGGCTGCACCAGTTCACATTCCCACCAACAGCGCAAGAGGGTTCCCTTTTCTCCGCATCCTCTCCAACATTTGTGGTTTCCTATCTTGTTAATTTTCCCCATTCTCACTGGTGTGAGGTGGTATCTCATTGTGGTTTTGATTTGTATTTCCCTGATGGCAAGTGATGCGAGCATTTTCTCATGTGCATGTTGGCCATGTCTATGTCTTCCTCTGTGAGATTTCTCTTCATGTCTTTTGCCCATTTCATGATTGGATTGTTTGTTTCTTTGGTGTTGAGTTTAATAAGTTCTTTATAGATCTTGGAAACTAGCCCTTTCTCTGAAACGTCATTTGCAAGTATCTTCTCCCATTCTGTAGGTTGTCTTTGAGTTTTGTTGACTGTATCCTTTGCTGTGCAAAAGCTTCTTATCTTGATGAAGTCCCAATAGTTCATTTTTGCTTTTGTTTCTTTTGCCTTCGTGGATGTATCTTGCAAGAAGTTACTGTGGCCGAGTTCAAAAAGGGTGTTGCCTGTGTTCTCCTCTAGGATTTTGATGGAATCTTGTCTCATATTTAGATCTTTCATCCATTTTGAGTTTATCTTTGTGTATGGTGAAAGAGAGTGGTCTAGTTTCATTCTTCTGCATGTGGATGTCCAATTTTCCCAGCACCATTTATTGAAGAGACTGTCTTTTTTCCAGTGGATAGTCTTTCCTCATTTATCGAATATAGGTTGACCATAAAGTTCAGGGACCACTTCCGGGTTCTCTATTCTGTTCCATTGATCTATGTGTCTGTTTTTGTGCCAGTACCACACTGTCTTGATGACCACAGCTTTGTAGTACAACCTGAAATCTGGCATTGCGATGCCCCCAGATATGGTTTTCATTGTTAAAATTCCCCTGGCTATTCGGGGTCTTTTCTGATTCCACACAAATCTTAAAATAATTTGTTCTAACTCTCTGAAGAAAGTCCATGGTATTTTGATAGGGATTGCATTAAACGTGTAAATCGCCCTGGGTAACATTGACATTTTCACAATATTAATTCTGCCAATCCATGAGCATGGAATATTTTAACACCTCTTTGTGTCTTCCTCAATTTATTTCAGAAGTGTTCTATAGTTTTTAGGGTATAGATCCATTACCTCTTTGGTTAGGTTTATTCCTAGGTATCTTATGCTTTTGGGTGCAATTGTAAATGGGATTGACTCCTTAATTTCTCTTTCTTCAGCCTCATTGTTAGTGTATAGAAATGCCACTGATTTCTGGGCATTGACTTTGTATCCTGCCACACTGCCAAATTGCTGTGTGAGTTCTAGCAATCTTGGGATGCAGTCTTTTGGGTTTTCTATGTACAGTATCATGTCATCTGGTAAGAGGGAGAGTTTGACTTCTTCTTTGCCAATTTGAATGCCTTTAATGTCTTTTTGTTGTCTGATTGCTGAGGCTAGGACTTCCAATACTATGTTGAATAGCAGTGGTGAGAGTGGACATCCCTGTCTTGTTCTTGCTCCTGATTTTAGGGGAAAGGCTCCCAGTGCTTCCCCATTGAGAATGATATTTGCTGTGGGCTTTCCATAGATGGCTTTTAAGATGTTGAGGAATGTTCCCTCTATCCCTACACTCTGAAGAGTTTTGATCAGGAATGGATGCTGTATTTTGTCAAATGCTTTCTCTGCATCTAATGAGAGGATCCTATGGTTCTTGGGTTTTTCTCTTGCTGATATGATGAATCACATTGATTATTTTACGAGTGTTGAACCAGCCTTGTGTCCCAGGGATAAATCCTACTTGGTCATGATGAATAATTTTCTTAATGTATTGTTGGATCCTATTGGCTAGTATCTTGTTGAGAATTTTTGCATCCATGTTCATCAGGGATATTGGTCTGTAATTCTCCTTTTTGGTGGGGTCTTTGTCTGGTTTTGGCATTAGGTGATGCTGGCCTCATAGAACGAATTTGGAAGTACTCCATCTCTTTCTATCTTTTCAAACAGCTTTAGTAGAATAGGTATGGTTTCTTCTTTAAATGTTTGATAGAATTCCCCTGGGAAGCCATCTGGCCCTGGACTTTTGTGTCTTGGGAGTTTTTTGATGACTGCTTCAATTTCCTCCCTGGTTATTGGCCTGTTCAGGTTTTCTATTTCTTCCTGTTCCAGTTTTGGTAGTTTGTGGCTTCCCCAAAATGGTCCATTTCTTCCAGATTGCCTAATTTATTGGCATATAGTTGTTCATACTATGTTTTTAAAATTGTTTGTATTTCCTTGGTGTTGGTAGTGATCTCTCCTTTCTCATTCGTGATTTTATTAATTTGAGTCTTCTCTCTCTTCTTTTTAATAAGGTTGGCTAATGGTTTATCTATCTTATTAATTCTTTCAAAGAACCACCTCCTGGTTCTGTTGATCTGTTCCACAATTCTTCTGGTCTCGATTTCGTTGAGTTTGGCTCGAATCTTTATTAACTCTCTTCTTCTGCTGGGTGTAGGATCTGTCCGCTGTTTTTTCTCTAGCTCCTTTGGATGTAAGGTTAGCTTTTGTATTTGAGTTCTTCCTAGTTTTTGAATGGATATTTGTATTACAATGGATTTCCCCCTCAGGACTCCTTTTACTGCATCCCAAAGATTTTGAATGGTTGTATCTTTATTTTCATTAGTTTCCACGAATCTTTTTAATTCTTCCTTAATTTCCTGGTTGATCCTTTCAGCTTTTAGCAGGATGGTCCTTCACCTCCACGTGTTTGAGGTCCTTCCAAACTTCTTGTTGGGATTTAGTCCTAATTTCAAGGCATTATGGTCCGAGAATATGCAGGGAACGTTCCCAATCTTTTGGTACTGGTTCAGACCTGATTTGTGACCCAGTATGTGGTCTATTCTTGAGAAAATTCCATGTGCACTTGAGAAGAATGTGTATTCAGTTGAGTTTGGATGTAAAGTTCTGTAGATATCTGTGAAATCCATCTGGTCAAGTGTATCATTTAAAGCTCTCGTTTCTTTGCACATGTTGTGCTTAGAAAACCTATCGAGTATAGAAAGAGCTAGATTGAAGTCACCAAGTATAGGTGTATTATTATCTAAGTATTTCTTCACTTTGGTTATTAATTGATTGATGTATTAGGCAGCTCCCACATTTGAGGCATATATATTGAGGATTGTTAAGTCCTCTTGTTGGATAGATCCTTTAAGTATGAGATAGTGTCCCTCTTCATCTCTCACTACAGTCTTCGGGATAACTTTTAGTTTATCTGATACAAGGATGGCTACCCCTGCTTTCTTTTGAGGACATTTGAATGGAAATGGTTCTCCAACCTTTTATTTTCAGGCTGTAGGTGTCCTTCTGTCTAAAATGTGTCTCTTGTAGACAGCAAATAGATGGGTCCTGCTTTTCTATCCAGTCTGAAACCCTGCGCCTTTTGATGGAGTCATTAAGCCTGTTCATGTTCAGAGTAACTGTTGAAAGGTATGAGTTTAGTGTCATCATGATACCTATTCAGTCCTTGTTTTTGTGCATTGTCCCACTGGACTTTTTTTAAAGGGGAATTTTAAGAGTCCCCCTTAAAATTTCTTGCAGAGCTGGTTTGGAGGTCACATATTCTTTCAGTTCCTGCCTGTCTTGAAAGCTCTGTATCTCTCCTTCCATTTTGAATGAGAGCCTTGCTGGATAAAGTATTCTTGGTTGCATGTTCTTCTCATGTAGGACCCTGAATACATCCTGCCAGCTTTTTCTGGCCTGCCAGGTCTCTGTGGAGAGGTCTGCTGTTACCCTAATAGTCCTCTCCATAAAAGTCAGGGATTTCTTGTCTCTTGCTGCTTTAAGCTTCTTATCTTTATCTTTGGAATTTGCAAGCTTCACTATTAAATATTGAGATGTTGAACGGTTTTTATTGATTTTAGGGGGAGATCTCTCTATTTTCTGGATCTGAATGCCTGTTTCCTTTCCCAGGTTAGGAAAGTTTTCAGCTAGGATTTGTTCAAATACATATTCTGGCCCTCTGGCCCTTTCGCGACCCTTGGGAACCCGAATTAAATGTATGTTTTTCTTCCTCAGGCTGTCGTTTATTTCCTTCAATCTATATTCATGGTCTTTTAATTGTTTGTCTCTTTTTTCCTCACTTTCCCTCTTTGCCATTAACTTGTCTTCTATGTCACTCACTTGTTCTTCCACCTCGTTAACCCTCGTCATTAGGACTTCTAGTTTGGATTGCATCTCATTCAATTGATTTTTAATTTCTGCCTGATTGCATCTAAATTCTGCAGTCATGAAGTCTCTTGAGTCCTTTATGCTTTTATCCAGAGCCGCCAGTAGCTGTGTAATAGTGTTTCTGAATTGGCTTTCTGACATTGAATTGTAATCCAGATTTTGTAACTCTGTGGGAGAGAGGACTGTTTCTGATTCCTTCTTTTGAGGTGAGGTTTTCCTTCTAGTCATTTTGCTCAGTGCAGAGTGGCCAAAAACAAGTTGTATTGGGAAAAGGAGAAAAAGAGAGGCGAGAAAGAAGAAAAGAAGAGAGAAAAAGAAAAAAGAAAAAGGAAGAAAAAAAGAAGAAAAAGAGAAAGAAAAAGAAGGGGAAAAAAAGGGGTGGGGGAAGCAAACAAATCAAAAAGAAAAAGAAAAAAACCACGTGGGAGTATCTTCTGATTCTGTATACTTTAAGTCCCTTGACTTCCCCTGGAACTGGTCCATCCAGCTGGTCTTCTGGGGGAGGGGCCTGTTGTGCTGATTCTCAGGTGTTAGCACTTGGGGAGCTGCTCTGCCCCTGCCTGGTGCAGGGCTCAGGGGGGGTTGTTTACCCCGTGAGGCCCCAGGAGGAACAACCGCAGTGGCGGGGCCAGATCTGCAGCCCTGGAGTCAGCTCCCGCAGTAGCTCCGGAGCTCTCGGTCTGCAGGGCCTGGAGGCTCCGGGGCGGGGCCACTGATCTGCTCAGCTCGGGGCAGGAGCGTCCTCGCTGTCCTGGGCCCTCCCGGCCTCTGCCTGTCCCGGGGGAGGCCGGATCCTGGGCTGTGTCCTGGCGCCCTGTGCTCCGGGGCCTGCGCTGTTGGATTCGCGCTCCCGTCCCGCTGCCCCCTCCCCGGAGCCTCTTCCTCTGCCCGAGCCCCCCCCGAGCTGCTCCCGCCCCGCAGCCCCCTCCCCAGAGCCGCCCCCGAGCCCCCCCGAGCTGCTCCGGGTACCGCCGTGCGCTGCAGCCCTTAGGGAGCTCGGCGCACTCTCCCGGGGCGCAGGTGCCTGTTAGTGTCCCTGGGAGCCCGAGGGCATCCCCGCCTCCTGGGTCCTGCTCCACCTCCCTGGAGCCCCTTTCCGCCCGGGAAGGTTGGTACAGCTCCTGCTTCTCCGGGTCGGGGCTCTCCTGTCCTGGGGACACTCGCCCCGGCCTAAGCCCAGCTCCTCGCGGGGCCCCTCCCCCTTGGAGGCCTTTTGTGTCTTTATTTCTTTTTCCCCCGTCTTCCTACCTTGATAGAAGTGCGAACTCTTCTCACTGTAGCATTCCAGCTGGTCTCTGTTTAAATCTCAGGCCGAATTCGTAGATTTTCAGGATGATTTGAAGGTTATCTAGGTAATTTGGTGGGGACAGGTGATTTGGGGACCCTACTCTTCAGCCGTCTTGCCCCTCTCTATTCATTGTTTTATTATGCATATATTATTTCATTCTTTCTTATTTTGGGATCCAGTTTCTTTTAACAAGCAGACTAAAACACACAGGATCTAATGAGGTTTTTTGTTGAGAGTTTTTCCTGTTGTTGTTTTTCTTTCTTTCTCTTTTTCTTCTGAATAAAATGACAAAATGGAAAATTCACCCCAAAAGAAAGGAGATAGTAGTCACTGCCAGGGATGTAATCAATATGGATATAAGGAAGATGTCTGAACTAGAATTTAAAACAATCATTACAGGCGACTTGAGGGGCTAACTGCTTAAGCATCTGCATTTGGCTCACATCATGATCCCTGGGACCTAGGATCGAGTCCTGAATAAGGCTTCTCACAGAGAGCCTGCTTCTCCCTCTCCCTGTTTCTGCCTATGACTATACCCTGCCTCTAAATGATTATAAAAATAATCATTTTTACATAAAGATAATCACTAGCTAGGCTTGAAATAAGTATATAGGACAATAGAGAATCCCTTACTGTAGAAATAAAACACCCAAAATCTAGTCAGGCTGAAATTAAAACTGCTATTATTGAGATGTAGTCACAAGTGGAAGTCATAAAAACAAAGATGAACAAGTCAGAAGAATGAATCAGTGATATATAAGATAAAATAATAGAAAATAAGGAAGTTGGAGGGCAGGGCAAGACAGCAGAAGAGTAGGGGTCCTCAGCTCACCTGGTAAGTTAGTGAACTTACCTAGATAACTTTCAAAACATCCAGAACACCTAGAAATTCGACCTGAGATTTAAAGAGAGAACAGCCAGAACACTACAGAAAGGTTTTCGCTTCTAACAAGGTAGGAACGAGGAAAAAAATAAAATAAAAAAGAATCAAGTGGGGTAGGGGCACCGTGAGGAGCTGGGCTAAAGCCAGGCAGTTAAAGCCTCCGAGACAGGAAAGCCCAGCCCCAGAGAAGCAGGAACTTTAAAAATTTGCACCAGATTCTTCCCGGATGAAAAAGCACTTAGCAGAGAAATCAGGAAGAATCGCAGGAGGGGCAGTGAAGGCTCCAGTTTCCCGAAGTCACTAGTAGAGGAAGGGGCACCAATGGGAACGTGCACCACAAACTGTGGACCTATCTCAGTAAAGGGCAGGAGCAAGCAGCCGGCGGGGCATTTGGGAGAAGCCAGTAGGTTAGGAAGGCTGGCTCCAGACTGAGGTGTCTGTGCCCTGCTGCCTTCAGGAGCCACGTACCCAGGGAGCACGGTTCAAGCAGCAGAGGACCCCAGATCCCAGGGCCTTCAAGCAAAGCCCAGGATCCTGCACTTCCCCTGGGATAGGCGGAATCAGGGAGGGCAAAGGACAGTGAGAACTCTCCTGCTACTGGGCACCTCCAAGCTGTGCAGAACAGTACACCCCTGCCAGCTTGAGAGCATCTAGGCCAGTGTGGACTGGGAGACTGCATTAATAGTTACTAGCGGAGAGCTGACTCCAGAGCTGGAATTCTGGCCTCCACCATTATTGTATTTTCTCCTAGTTTTACCTTGTGCCTGGGAGACGCAGGGCCTCCAGGGAACAAAGGCTTCACAGGATAAACAGCTCACACTGATCCCGGCACCTGGAAGGGGGTGGGGCATCTCCCCCAGGCAGAGAATCAGCACAGCAGGCCCCTCCCCCCAGAAGACCAGCTGGAGGAACAGGGGAAGAGCAAGTACGTTTTTTTTTGTATATTTTTTTATTGGAGTTCAATTTGCCAACATATAGCATGGCACCCAGTGCTCATCCCAAGTGCCCCCCTCAGTGCCCATCACCCAGTCATGCCATCCCCCCCCCACTTCCCTTGTGGGAACGAACCCCTTGTTCATTTCCCACAGTTAGGAGTCTCTCATGTTCTGTCACCCTCACTGATATTTCCCACTAATTTTCTCTCCTTTCCCCTTTATTCCTTTTCACTATTTTTTATATTCCCCAAATGAATGAGACCATATAATGTTTGTCCTTCTCCCATTGACTTACTTCACTCAGCATAATACCCTCCAGTTCCATCTGCATTGAAGCAAATGGTCAGTATTTGTCATTTCTAATGGCTGAGTAATATTCTATGTATATATAAACCACATCTTCTTTATCAATTCATCTTTCAATGGACACCAAGTCTCCTTCCACAGTTTGGCTACTGTGGACATTCTTGATGAAACAGTGCTGGAAAGCTCCAGGGGAAGTCGAGGGATTTAGAGTATATAGAACTAGATGGTGTACCCCACCTTATTTTTCCCTTTTTTCACTACAAATGGTTTTAATATCAGACTAAAAATTTCCAATATTCTTTCTCTTTTCCCACCTTAATTACAATATTTTACCTCTTCATTTTTAAGTTTCTTCCTTTTTGACTTTCATATTTCTAAATTACAAGTCTTAGATATATTTTCCACTACTATATTCCCTTCAACATACTCAATTTAATTTTAGGAGATACATGAGGTGTTTTTTCGTTTTGTATTTTTGGTTTTCTCTGACTCATTTTGTTCTGCAATGGCAGAAATTAATACCTTCTAAAACATGACCAGTGTGCACCAGAACCAAGTGGTATATACCATGCTGGTTCATTCTGTGAGATTATATTCTCTCTTCATTCCCATTCTGCCCCCCTCTTTTATCTTGTTTATCTTTTGGTGGCCAATGTTAGGGATATCTACAAATATTGCTGGTTCATAAATTTGGGACTGAGCATCTTCTAACATACAGAACTTAATAAACTCAGAACTAAGATGACCACCCTTTAGGACCCGTCAGAGAGGCTACATTCTCCTGCCACTAAAACCCCTTCACCACCACCATCTCCTAATACCCCCCCTTGTTTCTCCTTTTTTTTCTTTTTTCTTTTTTTCCTCTTTACTTTTGCTTTTTCTCTTCTTATTTTCTTTCTTCTTCTTCTTTCTTCTTCTTTGGGATTCTTGGACTTTCATTTTGTATTATTTTGTTTTAAAATTTGTTTTCAATTTAGTGGTCCTTTTGTTTTCATTTGTTCTGATCTTTGTTTACATTTTCTGGTCTCTGACCTCATCAGAATCATCTAGGGTGAAACTTAAGTAGGTCATTATTGATATACTTGACTCAGCCCACTCATACAACAACTCTGCATTGAGTAAAATGACTAGAAGGAAAAAATCACCGTTAAAGAAAGGAGCAGAAATAATACTTTCTATCACAGAGTTACAGAATATGGATTACAACTCAATGTCACAAAGCCAATTCAGAAGCACAATTACAAAGCTACTGGTGACTGGAAAAAAAGCATGAATGATTCTACACACTTCATGACTGCAGAATTTAGATATAATCAGTACAAAATTAAAAATCAATTAGGAGAGAGGTGGGGCAAGGTGGCAGAAGAGTAGGGTCCCCAAGTCACCTGTCCCCAGCAAATTACCTAGATAACTTTCAAATCATCCTGAAAACCTATGAATTCGGCTTGAGATTTAAAGAGGGAACAGCTAGAATGTTACAGTGAGAAGAGTTCGGCTTCTACAAGGTAGGAAGATGGGGTGGGGTGGTTAGAAATAAAGAAACAAGGGATCCCTGGGTGGCGCAGCAGTTTAGCGCCTGCCTTTGGCCCGGGGCGTGATCCTGGAGACCCAGGATCGAATCCCACGTCGGGCTCCCGGTGCATGCAGCCTGCTTCTCCCTCTGCCTATGTCTCTGCCTCTCTCTCTCTCTCTCTCTCTCTCTCTCTGTGACTATCATAAATAAATAAAAATTAAAAAAAAAATAAAGAAACGAAAGGCATCCAAGGGGGAAGGGCCCTGTGAGGAGCCCAGCTAAGGTGACAGGGCTAGTGCCCCCAGGACAGGAGAGCCCAGCCCCGGAGAAGCAGGAGCTTCATCAATCTTCCCGGACAGGATGAGCACTGGGTGTTATTCTGTATGTTGGCAAATTGAACACCAATAAAAAATAAATTTATTATTAAAAAAAAAAATCTTCCCGGAGGGAAGGTGCTCACAGGGAGTTGGAGCAGAATCCCAGGAGGGCGGGGATGCCCTCAGGTTCCCAGGGGCACTAACAGACACCTGCACCCCAGGGAGAGTGCGCCACACCCCACAGCCCAGCTCCCTAAAGGGCTGCAGCGCGCACTGGGCTGGACCTGGGAGAAGCAGCTCCCAGGCGGCTTGGGCGGCGGCTCCGGGGGGAGGGAGCTGCGTGCCCCGGAGCACAATTCCACCAGCACAGGCCCAGAAGCCTAGGGCGCCGGGGGACACAGCCGAAGATCCGGCGCTCCCCCCAAGACAGGCAAAGGCCAGGAGGGCATAGGACAGCAAGGCGGCCTGAGCTGTGCAGATCAGTGGCCCCCACCCCCAGAGCATCCAGGCCCTGCAGACTAAGAGCTCCTTAGTTATTGCAGGAGCTAAATCCAGAGCTCCAGAACTGGCCGCCACCACTGTTGTTGTTCCTCCTGGGGCCCACAGGATAAACAACCCCCAACGAGCCTCTCAGTGGCCTCACTGGATAAACAGGTTAAATATCTTTCACTGAGCCCTGCACCAGGCAGGGGACTGAGCAGCTCCCCCAAGTGCTAACACCTGAAAAACAGCACAGCAGGCCCCTCCCCAAGAAGACCAGCTAGACCGACAAGGGAAATACAAATTATTGACCAAGCAACACTGGAAACTTCCAGAGGAAGTCAAGGGATTTACAGTATACAGAGGATACTCCCCCTTGTTTTTTGTTTTTTTATTTCTGTTGCTTCCCCCCCCCCCTTTTTCTTTCTTTCTTTTTTCTTTTCTTCTCTTTTTTTTTTTTCTTTTTTCTTTTTTTCTTTTTCTTTTCCTCTATCTCTTCTCCCCTTTTCTCCTTTTCCCAATACAACGTGTTTTTGGCCACTCTGTACTGAATAAAAGGAAAACCTCACCTCAAAAAAAAGAATCAGAAACAGTCCTCTCTCCCTCAGTTACAAAATTTGGATTACAATTCAATGTCAGAAAGCCAATTCAGAAGCACTATTATAAAGCTACCGGTGGCTCTAGAAAAAAGCATAAAGGACTCAAGACACTTCATGACTGCAGAATTTAGATCTAATCAGGCAGAAATTAAAATCAATTAAATGAGATGCAATCCAAAATAGATGTCCTAATGACGAGGGTTAACGAGGTAGAAGAACGAGTGAGTGACACAGAAGACAAGTAGATGGCAAAGAGGGAAACTGAGGAAAAAGAGACAAACAATTAAAAGATCATTAGGATAGATTAAGGGAAATTAGTGACAGCATAAGGAAGAAAAATCAACATTTAATTGGGATTCCCAAGGGCGCCGAAAAGGACAGAGGTTCAGAATATGTATTTGAACAAATCATAGCTGAAAACTTTCCTAATCTGGGAAAGGAAACAGGCATTCAGATCCAGGAAATAGAGAGATCCCCCCCTAAAATCAATAAAAACCGTTCAACACCTAGACATATAATAGTTAACCTTGCAAATTCCAAAGATAAAGAGAAGATCCTTAAAGCAGCAAGACACAAGAAAGACTTTTATGGGGAGGACTATTAGGGTAACAGCAAACCTCTCCAGGGACCTGGAAGGCCAGAAAGGGCTGGCAAGATGTATTCAGGGTCCTAAATGAGAAGAACATGCAACCAAGAATACTTTATCCAGCAAGGCTCTCATTCAAAATGGAACGAGAGATACAGAGCTTCCAAGACAGGAAGGAACTGAAAGAATATGTGACCTCCAAACCAGCTCTGCAAGAAATTTTAAGGGGGACTCTTAAAATTCCCCTTTAAGAAGAAGTCCAGGGAACAATCCACAAAAACAGGGACTGAATAGATATCATGATGACACTAAACTCATATCTGTCAATAGTAACTCTGAACATGAACGGGCTTAATGACCCCATCAAAAGGCGCAGGGTTTCAGACTGGATAAAAAAGCAGGACCCATCTATCTGCTGTCTATAAGAGACTCATTTTAGACAGAAGGACACCTACAGCCTGAAAATAAAAGGTTGGAGAATCATTGACCAATCAAATGGTCCTCAAAAGAAAGCAGGGGTAGCCATCCTTATATCAGATAAACTAAAATTTACCCCGAAGACTGTAGTGAGATTTGAAGCGGGACACTATATCATACTTAAAGGATCTATCCAACAAGAGGACTTAACAATCCTCAATATATATGCCCCGAATGTGGGAGCTGCAAATATATCAATCAATTAATAATCAAAGTGAAGAAATACTTAGATAATAATACACTTATACTTGGTGACTTCAATCTAGCTCTTTCTATACTCGATAGGTCTTCTAAGCACAACATCTCCAAAGAAACGAGAGCTTTAAATGATACACTGGACCAGATAGCTTTCACAGATATCTACAGAACTTTACATCCAAACTCAACTGGATACACATTCTTCTCAAGTGCACATGGAACTTTCTTCAGAATAGACCATATACTGGGTCACAAATCGGGTCTGAACCGAGACCAAAAGACTGGGATTGTCCCCTGCAGATTCTCACACCATAATGCCTTGAAATTAGAACTAAATCACAACAAGAAGTTTGGAAGGACTTCAAACACGTGGAGGTTAAGGACCATCCTGCTAAAAGATGAAAGGGTCAACCAGGAAATTAAGGAAGAATTAAAAACATTCATGGAAACTAATGAGAATGAAGATACAACCGTTCAAAATCTTTGGGATGCAGCAAAAGCAGTCCCAAGGGGGAAATACATCGCAATAAAAGCATCCATTCAAAAACTGGAAAGAACTCAAATACAGAAGCTAACCTTACACATAAAGGTCTAGAGAAAAAACAGCAAATAGATCCTACACCCAGCAGAAGAAGAGAGTTAATAAAGATTCGAGCAGAACTCAACGAAATCGAGACAAGAAGAACTGTGGAACAGATAAACAGAACCAGGAGTTGGTTCTTTGAAAGAATTAATAAGAGAGATAAACCATTAGCCAGCCTTATTTAAAAAGAAGAGAGAGAAGACTCAAATTAATAAAGTCATGAATGAGAAAGGAGAGATCACTACCAACACCAAGGAAATACAAACGATTTTAAAAACATATTATGAACAGCTATACGCCAATAAATTAGGCAATCTAGAACAAATGGACGCATTTCGGGAAAGCCACAAACTACCAAAACTGGAACAGGAAGAAATAGAAAACCTGAACAGGCCAATAACCAGGGAGGAAATTGAAGCAGTCATCAAAAACCTCCCAAGACACCAGAGTCCAGGGCCAGATGGCTTCCCAGGGGAATTCTATCAAATGTTTAAAGAAGAAACCACACCTATTCTACTAAAACTGTTTGGAAAGATAGAAAGAGATGGAGTACTTCCAAACTTGTTCTATGAGGCCACCATCACCTTAATTCCAAAACCAGACAAAGACCCCACCAAAAAGGAGAATTACAGACCAATATCCCTGATGAACGTGGATGCAAAAATTCTCAACAAGATACTAGCCAATAGGACCCAACAGTACATTAAGAAAATTATTCACCATTACCAAGTAGGATTTATCCTCGGGACACAAGGCTGGTTCAACACTCATAAAACAATCAATGTGATTCATCATATCAGCAAGAGAAAAACCAAGAACCATATGATCCTCTCATTAGATGCAGAGAAAGCATTTGACAAAATACAGCATCCACTCCTGATCAAAACTCTTCAGAGTGTAGGGTTAGAGGGAACATTCCTCAACATCTTAAAAGCCATCTACAAAGAGCCCACAGCAAATATCATTCTCAATGGGGACGCACTGGGAGCCTTTCCCCTAAGATCAGGAACAAGACAGGGATGTCCATTCTCACCACTGCTATTCAACATAGTACTGGAAGTCCTAGCCTCAGCAATCAGACAACAAAAAGACATTAAAGGCATTCAAATTGGCAAAGAAGAAGTCAAACTCTCCCTCTTCGACGATGACATGATACTCTACATAAAAAACCCAAAAGCCTCCACCCCACGATTGCTAGAACTCACACATCAATTTGGCAGCATGGCAGGATACAAAATCAATGCCCAGAAGTCAGTGGCCTTTCTATACGCTAACAATGAGACTGAAGAAAGAGAAATTAAGGAATCAATTCCATTTACAATTGCACCCAAAAGCATAAGATACCTAGGAATAAACCTAACCAAAGAGGTAATGGATCTATACCCTAAAAACTATAGAACACTTCTGAAAGAAATTGAGGAAGACACACAGTGATGGAAAAATGTTCCATTCTCATGGATTGGCCGAATTAAATTGTGAAAATGTCAATGTTACCCAGGGCAATTTACACGTTTAATGCAATCCCTATCAAATACCATGGACTTTCCTCAGAGAGTTAGAACAAATTATTTTAAGATTTGTGTGGAATCAGAAAGACCCGAATAGCCAGGAGAATTTTAAAAAAGAAAACCATTTCTGGGGGCATCACAATGCCAGATTTCAGGTTGTACTACAAAGCTGTGGTCATCAAGACAGTGTGGTACTGGCACAAAAACAGTCACATAGATCAATGGAACAGAATAGAGAACCCAGAAGTGGTCCCTTAACTTTATGGTCAACCAATGTCGATAAAGGAGGAAAGACTATCCACTGGAAGAAAGACAGTCTCTTCAATAAATGGTGCTGGGAAAATTGGACAGCAACATGGAGAAGAATGAAACTAGACCATTCTGTTGCTCCATACACAAAGATAAACTCAAAATGGATGAAAGATGTAAATGTGAGACAAGATTCCATCAAAATCCTAGAGGAGAACACAGGCAACACCCTTTTTGAACTCGGCCACAGTAACTTCTTGCAAGATACATCCACGAAGGCAAAAGAAACAAAAGCAAAAATGAACTATTGGGACTTCCTCAAGATAAGAAGCTTTTGCAGAGCAAAGGATACAGTCAACAAAACTAAAAGACAACTTACAGAATGGGAGAAGGAGAATTACAGACCAATATCCCTGATGAACTTGGATGCCAGAGTTTTCACCAAGATACTAGCCAAGAGGATCCAGCAATACATTAAGAGGAGTATTCACCATGACCAAGTGGGTTTTATTCCTGAGCTGCAGCAGTCGTTCAACATTCACAAATCAATGCGATATACCACATTAATAAAAGAGAATAAGAACCATATGATCCTCTCAATAGATGCAGAAAAAGCCTTTGATAATCCTACACATCCTTTCTTGATAAAAACCCTCCTCCATGTAGGGATCTAGAGAACACACCTTAACATCTAAAGACCATATACAAAAGAACTATAGTGAATATCATCCCCAACAAAGAAAAACTGAGAGCTTTTCCCCTGAGGTCAGGAACATGACAGAGATGTCCACTCTCACCATTGCTCTTAAACATAGTACTAGAAGTGCTAGCCTCAGCAATCAGAGAACAAAAGAAATAAAAGGCATCCAAATCAGCAAAGAAGAAGTCAAACTTTCACTCTTTGCAGATGACATGATACTCCATCTAGAAGACCCCAAGAACTTCACTCAAAAACTACTAGAACTTGCACAGGAATTCAGCAAAGTCACAAGATATAAAATTAATGCATATAAGTCAGTTATATTTCTATACACTAACAATGAGACAGAAGAATGAAAAATCAAGGAATCCATCCCATTTACAACTGCACCAAAAACCATAAAATACCTACGAATACACCTAGCCAAAGAGGTTAAGCAACTATACTGTGAAAAGTATAGAACACCTATGAGAGAAATTGAGGAAGACACAAAAAAGATGAAAAAATATCATATGCTCATGGATAGGAAGAATAAAGAATTTTTTAAATGCCTATGCTACCCAAAGCAATCTACACATCCAATGCAGTCCCTATCAAACATTTTTCACAGAGCTGAAACAAATAATCCTAAAATTTGTATGGAACCACAATATACACCCAAATAGCCAGAGGAATCCCCCCAAAAAAGAAAACTAAAGCTGGGGGTATCACAATGCCTGACTTCAAACAGTATTACAATGGTATAATCATCAAGACAGTGTGGTGCTGGCACAAAAACAGACACATAGATCACTGCAACAGAATGGAAAACCCAGAAATGTACTCTCAACTCTATGACCAAAGGAAAGAACATCCAATGGAAAAAGAGTCTCTTCAACAAATGGTGTTGGGAAAATTGGACAGCCACATGCAGAAGGAAACTGGACTATTTTGTCATACCATACACAAAAATAGGCTCAAAACAGATGAAAAACCTAAATGTGAGGCAAGAATCCATCAAAATCCTACAGAAGAACACAGGCAGCAACCTCTCTGACCTCAGCCACAGCAACTTCTTGTGAGACATGCCTCCTAAAACAAGGGAAACAAAGATAAAAATGAACTATTGGGACTTCATCAAGATAAAAAGCTGCACAGCAAAGGAAACTGTCAACAAAACTAAAAGACAACCTACAGAATGGGAGAAGATATTTGCAAATGACATATCAGATAAAGGGCTCACTCGTATCCAACATCCAGAAATAACTTATCAAACTCAACACCCAGAAAACAACAAATCCAGTCAAGAAATGGGCAGAATATATGAACAGACACTTCTCCAAAGAAAACATAGACATGGAAAACAAGCACATGAGAAAATGCTCTGCATTAACTGCCATCAGGGAAATACAAATAAAAACCACAATGAGATACCACCTCACACCAGTGAGAATGGGGAAAAGTAACAAGGCAGGAGACCACAAATGTTGGAGAGGATGCGGAGAAAGGGGAACCCTCTTGCACTGTTAGAGGGAATGTGAACTGGTACAGCCACTCTGGAAAACAGAGTGGAGGTTCCTCAAAAGGTTAAAAATGGAGCTACCCTTTGACCCAGCAATTGCACTACTAGGTATTTATACAAAGAATACAAACATAGGGATTTGAGGGGCCACATGCACCCCAGTGTTTAGAGCAGCACTATCCACAATAGCCAAACTGTGGTAAAAGCCCAGATGTCCACTGACAGATGAATGGATAAAGATGTAGTGTGTATATATGTATATATACACACACACACTACTCAACCATCAAAAAAGAATGAAATCTTGCCATTTGCAAAGTCATGGTTGGAGTATTGTTTGGCATTATGCTCCATGAAATAAGTCAGTCAGAGAGACAAATACCATATGATTTCACTCATATGTGGAATTTAAGAAACAAAACTAATAAACATAGAGGAAGGGAAGGAAAAATAAAATAAGATGAAAACAGAGAGTGATGCAAACCATAAGATACTCTTAACTATAGGAAACAAACTGAGAATTGTATGAATGGAGATGGGTGGGGGGAAGGGGTAATGGGTGATGGGCACTAAGGAGGGCACTTGATGTGAGGAGCACTGGGTGCCATATGCAACTGATGAATCACTAAATTCTACCCCTGAAACTAATAGTATACTATATTTGAACTAAGTTGAATTTAGATAAAAAATTTCTTTTAATTATAAGGATACTACTAGTTGGGCTTGAAAAACTGCCTAGAAGACACTAGAGAATCCCTTATGCATAAATAATATCACTAAAATCTAGTCAGGCCAAACTAAAAATCTCAAATAAACAATTCAACTTTACATCGAAAGCAACTGGAAGAAGAAAAATGATGTTTAAAGTTAGTAGAAGGAAAATAATAATAAAAATCAAAGTGGAAATCAATGAAATAGAGACTAACAATAGAAAAGGTCAATGAAACTAAGCAGTGGTTCTCTAAAAATATAAACAATATTGACAAACTGTTAGACTTACAAAAAAGAGAGAGAAGGCTCAGATAAAATCAGTAATAAAAGAGACACTACAATTTATGCCACAAGTCCAAAGTATCATAACAGACTACTGTGAACAATTATATGCCAACAAATTGGACAATCTAGAAACAATGGATAAATTCTTTAACAGTTACGATCTGGGGCACCTGGGTGGCTCAGTCAGTTAAGCATGCCGTTGGCTCAGATCATGATCTCAGTGTCCTGGGGTGGAGTTCCATGTCAGGCTTCCTGCTCAGTGGGGAGCTTACTTCTCTCTCTCTCTCCCCCATGCTTGTGCTCACTCTCTTTGCTCTCTCCCTCAAGTAAATAAACCTTTTTAAAAATTTTATGAAGGATGATCTGGGAGTAGTTATGTGCTGGGAGGATTCCAGAGTGGGGTGAGGAATGGAATGACACTGGGGCAGGGAGCAGTGTCCATGAGTGGGTGACAGCAAGTAAAAGAAGTAGGGGTGGGGGGACACTGAGGCAGGGAGCAATGTCCGTGGAGGGAGAGAGAACATTGAGTATGAAGGACCAGGGGCCAGAAGCACCAAGGTGAAATTAGGGGAGGCCCAGTCCAGTCCAGTCCTGGGCTGGGAGGGAGGTCAGCCTGAATCAAATGAGGAATGGAAAGCCTCTCCATGGTGCTAAGGACTTCTCAGCTACTTCACCAAGAGGCCTTTCCCAGCATGCAGCACTAGAGGTCTGCTACCTTCATAGTGTGATCTGGAAACCCTGACCATTTTGAACAGGCCAAGGCTTCAACCCAGGGTATTTGATGCCACTCCCTCACAGATGGCCCAACTCCATGATAGTTGAGCCCCTACCTCCATGCCAAGTGCTGAATGCATGCTGAGAACCCAGCTCTAAGAGAGGGTCCACTGCAGGAGCCCAGCAGTACCCTGTATGCTTTAGTGTCCTGGCCTGCAGGAATGACCTTAAGTGCAGCACATATGGTGCTCTGAGCTGGGCACATTTTAAGTGTGTCTTATATGTGTTAACTATACTATTGAGCACCCCTCTCAGGCAGCTCTGTCATGTCCTCATTTTAAGGATGAGATTGCTGAGGCTCAGGGATGATGGGAGTAGGAAGAGGAGACAGCTGGGTCCTTCTCTCTCTGGGCTATCCTTCCTGGTTGCCACTGTACAGGTGCTCACCTTCCTGCACTGGTGACCAGGCTTCCCTTGAAGACCCTGTGGCATAGGGGACTGCCACTCACAGAGCTGGGGTGACTTAGGCCAGATCTGTTACACACCTGAGATGATGATGGTGGTAACTATGGCAGGTACTGGATGCCAGGCACATCTGGAGGATGCTGTCTCTAGGGTGCACACAGGGTCCATGTGCATGTGCAGGCAGGTGCATGTGCAGCTTCCTGAGAGCAGAACCACACCTACCTGGGCCCCTCCCCTCCCCATGTGGCCACAGGCCCCCTTGCAAGGGTCCGTATGTCCAACTCTCTAAGGTGTTCAGCCCACGGCACCTGGTATGCTCAGAGGATTAGTCCCTAGAGAGGAAGAGGAGCTTCAGCACGAGCTGGCAGGCCCCTGCCATAAAGGCCTGAAGGAGGGAAAGTAGCCCAGATCCACTCCTGTCCTGCTTTCCACAGACATGTGTCAAAGCACTGATGACCTTCACTTGCCAAACCCAATGGCCACCCTCTATTTCCACCTCACCTGACCACATCACTGACTGCACCCTCTTCAGCCAAGGCTACTACTCCAACTCTCCATGACCTTTGGCCCTCTGCCTCCCTCGCATCTCAGTAGGTGTGTCCACGAGCATGCCACGGGCACCTGATCCAATCCCTGTACTCAGACCTCTGTCCTGCTCTCCAAATCTTCCCATCGGGACATTTGGGACAAACCTCACCCTTCACACAGCACACTCCTAAGTCTCAGTCTGAGGTGCCCAGAATGGGGCCTAGGAGCTTGGTCAGGAATCCCCCCTCCATCCTCCAGCCAAACCTCAGCAAGTCCTGCCAAGGCTTGCTTGACAACACATCTCCAATTATCCCAAGGTGTGCCTTCCCACCACACAGCTTCCAGCACTTCCCAACACTTCTCCAAGTTCTCTGTCCCCAGAGCCACCCTGCCTAGGGCCACTCGTGGCTCTGTCCCAGTCTGGAAACCCAACATAATCCCCCACCCTCCATCACAGCTCCTTCCACCGCTCTGCAGCACCCACTAATTGGGTGGTTGCTCCACTAGTAGCAAACTAGTCTGTGTATCCAGCCCCATGCCTGGCACTGAGTAGAGCCCAGTATGTGTTGAGTGCATGGATGGTGTACTCTGGTCTTAAATGGAGGAGAGTTTGAGTGGGTCAAACGCAGCAGGGACTGTGGGCAAAGCCTGGGGTGGGTGTTCAGGAGGAGACATGCTGCCCTTCCATGTGGAAGAAGGAGCAGCCACAAGGTTGGACAGGGCCTGAGACAGGCCACCTAGGGCCTACCATGACATCAGTATGGCAGGATGGGCAGAGAAGGGAGGCCTAACTATGTAGACTGGACATGTATAGAGGATTCCTCAGTGGCCTGGAAGGCCCAGGCCAGGGCTCACAGAAGGACTCAAAGCTAGTTTAGAGAAGCCCTGTGGAGGGAGCACCAGCATGGGAGATGCACTTCAGAAGTGAGGGATGGGTGTGAACCACACACCCCTCATGGCAGCCCACATGGTGCTAGGGCTACCCTGGTCTCCACCACACAGACGCTTGCAGATGTACCACCTCAGTGCACACATGGCTCACCCTGGGCAGTTAGGAATGACAGGGCAACAGCCTCTGCGCTGACAAAGTCTCAGGGTGGCCTTTCACAAGGCCCTTCCCCTCTTAGGACCTCTCCCTGAAGCCCCCTTCTCAGCCCCAAAACACTGCAAACAGAAGGCAGGGTAATATGGAACACTTGCCTCAGCCCAAGTCAGTGACCAAGGAGCAGAAGCATGGAGGCAGGGGCTTTGTGACTCTGCAATCAGACACACACCCTGATCCAAGCACATCCTCTCCTTCTGGGTTCAAAGTGGGAGCCCCAGGAGACAGGCAGGCCTGGGAGGGGTTTGACAGCAGAGACATTCTTGGGGCTGCTCTGACACCCAGTGGTGATTCTCAGAACCAACTGCTCCAAGGAGAAGTGCAGCTGCTCCCCTGCAGGGAAGTGGGGCAGTAGGCAGAGAAAGAGGGAGAAGGGGTAGGGTGGAAGAGAGGGAGGGACAGCGGGAGAGGGCAGGAGAGGGCAGGAGAGGGTGGGAGAGGGTGTAGGAGGAAGTCTCTAGGCCAGTGGTTCTTAAGACTGGAACTTGAAGTGGAATAAACTTGGCTGACTTGCTCATTCAGGTCTGGGCTGAGCCAGAGTGTATTTCTAATAGATTCCTGGGGATTGCTGGTGGTCTGGGACAACACTGAGAACCACTAGTCTAGGAAAGAAATGGGAGTCGAAAAGGAACATCTGTGCTAGTGCTGCCTACAGGCTGGTTCTGTCATTACCATGCTATATTCCCATAGTGCTGGCCCCAAAGTCCTTCCGTGGTCCTTCCCATACATCTGCTGAGCAAATGTAGCCTCCCCATTTGGGCATGAGAGGTGGCTCTTGAGAACTGGGATGAACACCTTCCACAAGGACTCAAAGGTTCAGCCTCCCATTGTGCCTGATACACTTATCCTGTGCCCATGAGATGCTCACTTGGCCTTTGACAGGTCACCAAAAGGGCTCTGCCTAAGGGGCTGCTCAGGAACACCCAAGGCTCACGGTCCATTGGGAGATAATCCTGCTTGAGAAATGTCATCCAGATGATTAGGGCTCAGGCAAGGTGCCACTGACCTGATTTATCACTGGCCAGGCAGAGGAACAGAGAGCTGTGTGAAGCCAGTGCCAAACACCTGCCTCCCACTGTATCTCTCCCCTCCTCACTGTTTTGAGCTGGCAGAGGAAGAAAGGCTCCCTAGGATGTCAGTAGGCAGAGCAAGGGTTGAAGGGAGGTGCTATTGGCAGAGTGGAGAGGAAAGCATAAGTGTTCCAGGCAGGCAGGGCTTGGAGAAGCTGGGACCAGGGGTGGTGAGGCTGGAAGGAATGCCCTGGGGACTGGTGAAAGCGCAAAGACTGCAGTCCACCCTGGACCCCTCTGACCTTCCTGAGCCCCAGGAATATGCACTTGTCATCAGCACCTGGACACTGCAACCTCACTGTGCTACACACTATACCTCAGGTTAAAACACAGAGGTCCATTCCTCCCATTGGCTGAGGAGACACAGCAAGTCACACAGAAACAGGCAAGAATGTAGAACTCTCAGTGAAGGGAGGAGAAGGAACAATCAGGGGCCATGATGTCATCTGCCACAACGCCCAGTAAATACTTGATGGGATGAATGAGTTTAACAGATGGATGAAATGACTACATTCATTGCCAGAAAGAGTGACTGTCCTTCTCTAGGTCCAAATCTGCCCATTAATTGGGGAGTAGGGAAAGAAATTACTGAACAACAACAAAAAATCTGTGACCAAATGACATTTGTATTGTGTGAACCAATCATTTATATGTAATTTGCAACTACCTAATGTACTGATCAGTGAATACCCTGCAAATAAGGGTTCACAGAAACTGATTTCCATTGAGTGTCTAGGATAGTTAGGCATTATTATCTGCTGTTTACTGTATGTTCATCAGCAACTGCAGTCAAGGTACTTCTTCCTGAGCTTGGATTACAAAGTGGCCAGGGTGACGTGACCACTGGGATGTAAAAATTTTGAGGCACCAGGCAGGGGCTCCAGATGGAGGGGTCTGCGCCCTGCTGCCTTCAGGAGCCGCGGCCCCGGGAGCACGATTCCAGCAGCACAGGCCCTGGATCCCAGGGCGCCAAGCAGACACAGCCCAGGATCCTACACTCCCCCCAGGACAGGCAGAGGCGGAGAGAGCACAGGACAGCAAGGACTCTCCTGCAACAGGGTACTCCAATGCTGTGCAGATCAGTGTACCCGCACCACCCTAGGAGCATCTAGGCTAAAGTGGACTGGGAGACTGCATTAGTTACTGCAGGGAGCTGATTCCAGAGCTGGAGACCTGGCCACTACCAGTGTTGTTGTTCCTCCTTGTTTCACCATGTGCCTGAGGAGAGGTGAGGCCACAGGGGAACACAGGTCTCACGGGATAAACAGCTCACACTGAGCCCGGCACCCGGCAGGGGGCAGGGCAGCTCCCCCAGGTACACACACCTGAGAATCAGCACAGTAGGCTCCTCTCCCAGAAGACCAGCTGGAAGGACAGGGGAAGAGCAAGTTCTTAACCAACCGGTGCTAGAAAGCTCTAGGGAAAGGCAAGGGATTTACACTATATAAAACCAGAGGAGACCACTTTGATTTTTTTTTCTTCCTCTATCCAGTACAACTGGTTTTTATAGCAGGCTATAAAATTCCAATCTTTTTTCTCTTTTCCCACCTGAAGTACAATATTTTACCACTTCGTTTTTAAGATTCTTCCTTGTTGACTTTCATATTTCTACAATTACATGTCCTAGATATGTTTTCAACTTCTAGATTCCCATCAACATAATCAAATTAATTTGGGAAATTTACAAGATATTTTTTTTTGTTTTCTGTTTTTTGTTTTCTCTGCCTCATTGTGTTCTACAATGGCAGAAGTTAATACCTTGTAAAACATGACCAGCATACACCCAGAACCAAGTGGAACACCATGCTAGTTATATTGTGAGATTATATTCTCTCTTCATTCGCATTGATGCCCCCCTCTATTATCTCATTTACGTTTTGGTGGTCAATGTTGGGGCCTTCTACAAGTATTTCTGGTTTATATAAATTTGGGACTGAGCATCTTCTAACATACAGACCTAAAAAAACTCAGAAACATGAGGATCGAGGTGGGGCAAGATGGCGGAAGAGTAGGGTCCCCAAGTCACCTGTCCCCACCAAATTACCTAGATAACCTTCAAATGATCCTGAAAACCTACAAATTTGGCTTGAGGTTTAAAGGGAGAACAGCTGAATGCTACAGTGAGAAGAATTCACACTTCTATCAAGGTAGGAAGGGGGCGGGATAAAGAAACAAAAGGCATCCAAGGGGTAGGGGACTCTGGAGGAGCCGGGCCTGGGCTAGTGCCCCCAGGACAGGAAAGCCCCATCCAGGAGAAGGAGGGGCTTCACCAATCTTCCAGAACAGAAAGGCACTGGCAGGGAGTTAGAGCAGGACCCCAGGAGGGGCGGGGATGCCCTCAGGCTCCCTGGGACACTAAGGAGGACCTGTGCCCCAAGGAGAGCACCCCACACTACTGCCCAGCTCCCTAAAGGGCTGCAGCCTGTGCAGCTCAGGCGGCGGCTCCACGCGGAGGGGGCTGCGGGACCCCAGGAGCAGCTCAGGAGCGGCTCCCGCAGAGGCACCTCAAGGAGGAGGCTGCACTGACAAGCCCGATTCCAACACCTCAGGCCCGGGAGCTCAGGGCCCCGGGGGACACAGCCCAAGATCCAGCGCTCCCCCCCAGGACTGGCAGAAACCAGGAGAGCCCAAAACAGCAAGGACACTCCTGCTGCCTGGCGGCCCAGAGCTAAGCAAATCAGCAGCCCAGCCCCAAAGCATCCAGGCCCCTGCAGACTGAGAGCTCCATAGTTACTGCAGGAGCTGACTCCAGCTGCCACTATTGTTGTTCCTCCTGGGGCCTCACAGGATAAACAACCCCCACGGAGCCTCACAGTGGCCACACCTGATAAACAGGTTAAATAACTTTCACTGAGCCCTGCACCAGGCTGGGGGCTGAGCAGTTCCCCCAAGTGCTAACACCTAAAAATCAGAACAGCAGGCCCCTCCCCCAGAAGACCAGCTAGACCAACAACGGAAAAACAAATTATTGACCAAGCAGCAGTGGAAAGTTCCAGTGAACTCGAGGGATTTACAGTATACAGAATCAGAGGATAATCCCCCGTTTTTTGTTTTTTAATTCTGTTTGCTTCCCCACGCCTCCTTTTTTTTTCTTTTCTTCTCTTTTTTTTTTTTTTCTTTTTCTTTTCTTCTTTCTCTTCTCTTTTTTCATTTTACCAATACAACTTGTTTTTGGCCACTCTGCACTGAGCAAAATGACTAGAAGAAAAACCTCACCTCAAAAGAATCAGAAACAGTCCTCTCTCCCACAGAGTTACAAAATCTGGATTACAATTCAATGTCAGAAAGCCAATTCAGAAGCACTGTTATACAGCTACTGGTGGTTCTAGAAAAAAGCATAAAGGACTCAAGAGACGTCATGACTGCAGAATTTAGATCCAATCAGGCAGAAATTAAAAATCAATTGAATGAGATGCAATCCAAACTAGAAGTCCTAACAACGAGGGTTAATGAGGTGGAAGAACGAGTGAGTGACATAGAAGACAAGTTGATGGCAAAGAGGGAAACTGAGGAAAAAAGAGACAATTAAAACACCATGAAGATAGATTAAGGGAAATAAATGACACCCTGAGGAAGAAAAACCTACATTTAATTGGGGTTTCCGAGGGCACCGAAAGGGCCAGAGCGCCAGAATATGTATTTGAACAAATCCTAGCTGAAAACTTTCCTAATCTGGAAAGGGAAACAGGCATTCAGATCCAGGAAATAGAGAGATCCCCCCCTAAAATCAATAAAACCGTTCAACACCTCGACATTTAATAGTGAAGCTTGCAAATTCCAAAGATAAAGAGAAGATCCTTAAAGCAGCAAGAGACAAGAAATCCCTGACTTTTATGGGGAGGAATATTAGGGTAACAGCAGACCCCTCCACAGAGACCTGGCAGGCCAGAAAGAGCTGGCAGGATATATTCAGGGTCCTAAATGAGAAAAACATGCAATCTAGAATACTTTATCCAGCAAGGCTCTCATTCAGAATGGAAGGAGAGATAAAGAGCTTCCAAGACAGGCAGCAACTAAAAGAATATGTGACCTCCAAACCAGCTCTGCAAGAAATTTTAAGGCGAACTGTTAAAATTCCCCTTTAAGAAGAAGTTCAGTGGAACAATCCACAAAAACAAGGACTGAATAGATATCATGATGACACTAAACTCATATCTCTCACTAGTAACTCTGAATGTGAACAGGCTTAATGACCCATCAAAAGGCGCAGGGTTTCAGACTGGATAAAAAAGCAGGACCCATCTATTTGCTGTCTACAAGAGACTCATTTTAGACAGAAAGACACCAACAGCCTGAAAATAAAAGGTTGGAGAACATTTAACCATCAAATGGTCCTCAAAAGAAAGCAGGGGTAGCCATCCTTATATCAGATAAACTAAAATTTACCCCGAAGACTGTAGTGAGAGATGAAGAGGGACACTATCTCATACTTAAAGGATCTATCCAACAAGAGGACTTAACAATCCTCAATATATATGCCCCGAATGTGGGAACTGCCAAATATTTAAATCAATTAATAACCAAAGTGAAGAAATACTTAGATAATAATACACTTATACTTGGTAACTTCAATCTAGCTCTTTCTATACTCGATACGTCTTCTAAGCACAACACCTCCAAAGAAACGAGAGCTTTAAATGATACACTGGACCAGATGGATTTCACAGATATCTACAGAACTTTACATCCAAACTCAACTGGATACACATTCTTTTCAAGTGCACATGGAACTTTCTCCAGAATAGACCACATACTGGGTCACAAATTGGGTCTGAACCGATACCAAATGATTGGGATCGTCCCCTGCATATTCTCAGACCAGAATGCCTTGAAATTAGAACTAAATCACAACAAGAAGTTTGGAAGGATTCAAACACGTGGAGGTTAAGGACCATCCTGCTAAAAGATGAAAGGGTCATCAAGTAAATCAGGGAAGAATTAAAAAGATTCATGGAAACTAATGAGAATGAAGATACAATCGTTCAAAATCTTTGGGATGCAGCAAAAGCAGTGTTGAGGGGGAAATACATCGCAATACAAGCATCCATTCAAAAACAGGAAAAAACTAAAATACAAAAGCTAACCTTACACATAAAGGAGCTAGAGAAAAAACAGCAAATAGATCCTACACCCAGCAGAAGAAGAGAGTTAATAAAGATTCGAGCAGAACTCAACGAAATCGAGACCAGAACTGTGGAACAGATCAACAGAACCAGGAGTTGGTTCTCTGAAAGAATTAATAAGATAGATAAACCATTAGCCAGCCTTATTAAAAAGAAGAGAGAGAAGACTCAAATTAATAAAATCATGAATGAGAAATGAGAGATCACTACCAACACCAAGGAAATACAAACGATTTTAAAAACATATTATGAACAACTATACGCTAACAAATTAGGCAATCTGGAAGAAATGGACACATTCCTGGAAAGCCACAAACTACCAAAACTGGAACAGGAAGAAATAGAAAACCTGAACAGGCCAATAACCAGGGAGGAAATTGAAGCAGTCATCAAAAACCTCCCAAGACACTAGAGTCCAGGGCCAGATGGCTTCCCAGGGGAATTCTATCAAATGTTTAAAGAAGAAACCATACCTATTCTACTAAAACTGTTTGGAAAGATAGAAAGAGATGGAGTACTTCCAAATTCGTTCTATGAGGCCAGCATCACCTTAATTCCAAAACCAGACAAAGACCCCACCAAAAAGGAGAATTACAGACCAATAGCCCTGATGAACATGGATGCAAAATCTCAACAAGATACTAGCCAATAGGACCCAACAATACATTAAGAAAATTATTCACCATGACCAAGTAGGATTTATCCCCGGGACACAAGGCTGGTTCAACACTCGTAAAACAATCAATGTGATTCATCATATCAGCAAGAGAAAAACCAAGAACCATATGATCCTCTCATTAGATGCAGAGAAAGCATTTGACAAAATACAGCATCCATTCCTGATCAAAACTCTTCAGAGTGTAGGGATAGAGGGAACATTCCTCGACAACTTAAAAGCCATCTATGAAAAGCCTACAGCAAATATCATTCTCAATGGGGAAGCACTGGGAGCCTTTCCCCTAAGATCAGGAACAAGACAGGGATGTCCACTCTCACCACTGCTATTCAACATAGTACTGGAATTCCTAGTCTCAGCAATCAGACAACAAAAAGACATTAAAGGCATTCAAATTGGCAAAGAAGAAGTCAAACTCTCCCTCTTCGACGATGACATGATAGTCTACATAGAAAACCCAAAAGCCTCCACCCCAAGATTGCTAGAACTCATACAGCAATTTGGCAGCATGGCAGGATACAAAATCAATGCCCAGAAATCAATGGCATTTCTATACACTAACAATGAGACTGAAGAAAGAGAAATTAAAGAGACAATTCCATTTACAATTGCACCCAAAAGCATAAGATACCTAGGAATAAACCTAACCAATGAGGTAAGGTATCTATACCCTAAAAACTATAGAACAGTTCTGAAAGAAATAGAGGAAGACAGAAAGACATGGAAAAATATTCCATGCTCATGGATTGGCAGAATTAATATTGTGAAAATGTCAATGTTACCCAGGGCAATTTACACATTTAATGCAATCCCTATCAAAGTACCATGGACTTTCTTCAGAGAGTTAGAACAAATTATTTTAAGATTTGTGTGGAATCAGAAAAGACCCCGAATAGCCAGGGGAATTTTAAAAAAGAAAACCACAGCTGGGGGCATCACAATGCCAGATTTCAGGTTGTACTACAAGGCTGTGGTCATCAAGACCGTGTGGTACTGGCACAAAAACAGACACATAGATCAATGGAACAGAATAGAGAACCCAGAAGTGGACCCTTAACTTTATGGTCAACTAATATTCGATAAAGGAGGAAAGACTATCCACTGGAAGAAAGACAGTCTCTTCAATAAATGGTGCTGGGAAAATTGGACATCCACATGCAGAAGAATGAAACTAGACCACTCTCTTGCACCATACACAAAGATAAACTCAAAATGGATGAAAGATCTAAATGTGAGACAAGATTCCATCAAAATCCTAGGGGACAACACAGGCAACCCCCTTTCTGAGCTTGTCCACAGCAACTTCTTGCAAGATACATCTATGACGGCAAGGGAAACAAAAGCAAAAATGAACTATTTTGACAAGATAAAAAGCTTCTGCACAGCAAAAGAAACCGTCAAAAAAACTGAAAGACAACCTACAGAATGGGAGAAGATATTTGCAAATGGCATGTCAGATAAAGGGCTAGTATCCAAGATCTATAAAGAACTTATTAAACTCAACAGCAAAGAAACAAACAATCCAATCATGAAATGGGCAAAAGATATAAAGAGAAATTTCACCAAAGAAGACATACACATGGCTAACAAGCACATAAGGAAATGCTCCACCCACTTGCCATCAGGGAAACACAAATCAAAACCACAATGAGATTATCACCTCACACCAGTAAGAATGGTGAAAATTGACAGGACAGGAAATAAATTTTGGAGAGGATGTAGAGAAAGGGGACCCCTCTTGCACTGTTGGTCAGAATGTGAACTGGTATATCCACTCTGGAAAACTGTGTGGAGATTCCTTAAAGAGTTAAAAATGGAGGTACCCTACGACACAGCAATTGCACTACTAGGAATTTACCCAAAGATAGGGATGCAGTGAAAAGCCAAAACACCTGCACCCCAATGTTTATAGCAGGAATGTCCACAATAGCCAAACTGTGGAAGGAGCCTCGGTGTCCACTGAAAGATGAATGGATAAAGAAGATGTGGTATATATATATATATATATATACCGGAATCTTAGCCATTATAAATGATGAATACCCACCATTTGCTTCAAAGTGGATAGAAGTGGAGAGTATCATGCTGAGTGAAGTAAGTCAATCAGAGAAGGACAATAATTATATGGTTTCACTCATACAGGGCATATAAAAAATAGTGGAAGGGATTATAGGGAAAAGGAGAGTAAATGAGTACTAAAAATCAGAGAGAGTGTCAAAACATGAGTCTCCTAACTCCAGGAAAAGAACAATTGGTAGTTGAAGGGGAGGTGGGGGGGATGGGGTGATTGGGTGATGGGTACTCTGGGGGGCACTTGACGGGATGAGCACTTGGTGTTATATGTTGGCAAATCGAACTCCAATAAAAATATAGAAAAAAAATTTTGAGCACCACTGCCAAGCTGAGGAATGGGTTATCTTCACCATCTTTGTCTTCCAGTTGGATGCAGAAGAATCCATGGAATACTCCTAGACAACTAGATAAGGCAGTGTGGTCCCCTATTAACAGCCTGGGGCATAAGTCTCCCCTTCCTATTCAAACCACGGGACAGGGATTTAAGACAGTAAGACCTTCTGTGGTCAGCTCCTGAGATCTAAAGTGGCCATCATAGCAGTCAGCCGTTACATCCAGTGATGTGACTCTCATTTCCACATGTTGGTATGATCCTGCAGGTGTAGACTACAGTAAGAACTTTGGATGGTTATGCTCCCGGGAAGCTTGTTATTCACTAGTTCCACAAAGTCAACAAGAACAGAACCCCTTCAAGAGCCCCACACTGGAATGAGTAACATTTGTACAATATCCTTCTTTATAGCATAATTAATAACCGCAAAAGTCAAATGGGTACTGGACTAAAGGGTAAATCAAATGAATGACAAAGTTCCTTATGGGCTGATATGGAAATACTCGACATGTTATATGAAAAAAAAAATAGGTATAGGACACCATACATCATACATCAGCAGTTTTCAAGATATGACCCAAGGACCCCTAAGGATGCCCGACATCCTTTCAGGGGGTCTGCTAGGTCCTCCCTTTCCAACTACATGTTGGAAACTACATATTTCACTACATGTTCCAACTACATATTTCCTTCTACACATCAACTAAAAACCATATCACAACAGAGTGAATGCAAAAGCAGATAGGACAAACCAGCTGTTTTGTTATACTGTACCTATACTAAAGAAAGGTTTTCAAATGTGAAAATGCTTTGCCTCACTGATTTTATTTTGGAAAATGCATTTTATAAATTATAGGCCTAAAACATCACTATATAATAGCTTTACCTTTTTAAAAATTTTTAAGTATCTTTATAATATTGGTATTGATAAATATAAGTCACATTTAAAAAACTCTTTGGAGGCCTCAAAAATTTAACAGTATGAAAGGATCCTGAATCTAAAACGTCTAAGTACCAGGGGTATATACACCACCCTTTGTGTAAAAAGGGAAGAAAAATATCTTTGTACTAGCTTATATATGCATGAAGGATCTCATGAAGAATAAACCAGTAGTGGTTAAGCAAAGAGAGGGTAGGAAACGGGCAGGTGGAAAACCCCTTACTCAAGCTCTCATTTAAAAAAAAAAATTCTGGAGCTATGAAAATGTATATAGCCTATTCAAAAAAAGTTTTAAGAGGAGATGGAGGCTGCAGGGGTCAGCCTGACAGGAGATGGGGACAAAGTCAGGCTGAAAAGGGGAAGGGGTGCAGTTTGTGTATGGAGTATCTATGTTCCTCACATCCAAAACCATCTCTGGGCAAAATTCTGAAGGATTCTTCTCTATAGAGATGAAACCAAGAGACCCAGAGCTAATGGTATGAAACTCTTCATCTTAAACTATACCATGTACCCACACATCACCATTTAATCAAAGTCTGCAATAGGTGAGGTAAACAGAAAAACTAGCCCAAAGAAAAGCGAGGTAATTCAGGATCTAAAGAAAATTTATAACAACAACAAAAACACAAAGTCATGCACCCAAAAATACTGGATAAGTTACTGAACCTACACTGCCAAGTGGATCTGACTGAGGAAAATGGTACAGTGTTCTAATAGTCATCTTAGAAGAATTATTATACATGCTAACCATATGTTCATGTAGAAATGGTACCTTTATATGCATATAGCAGAAATAAAAAGAATGTGCTTTAGTATCAGATACAAACCCATTTCATTTACTATATGTGTGCTCCTAAGAAATGTATTTAACTTCTGAGTCTATTTCATCCAACATAACCTGGATGATACCTGTCATACAGTTAATACAAGAATTTAATGAGTCACTGTTTTCTGATGTGATAACACATTCCCCAGCACTTAGGGAATTCTCAGTAAGTGCCACTCATATTCCTCATGATGCAGCAGAAATAGCTGACAGTGTGTTACTGTAAAATAATCTAAAATATATATATATATTAGTGGCTGTCAGAAGTTGGGGGTGGGAGAAATGGACAAGCTGGATTTTATTTTTTAGTTTAAATAAATTAAAAAAATAGAAGTCACCATGAAATATGCTTTAAGGTTAATCATTTAATGCATTAACATTTCACCTATAAACATACAATTTGCATATACAGGGAAAAACAGGTTCTGAGGACATAAGAGAATACCAGAGACAGGGAAGCAATCAGAAAATAGATCAATTCTAGGGGTGAAAAATGGAACTGCATTCCATGCCTGTGTCTACATAAACTTGGGAAGGAGAAAGAAAAATGAAACAGATCATAACTAATGTAGAAAATATACCTGGGCCATTTGTCTCAACCGTACAAACATCCTGGGGGTCCTGGTCTGGCCTGTTTCAGGATGATCATCTGAAACACAGCCACTGGTCTCTCCCTTCTCTTTACTAAGACTCTGAAGTGCACTCCAGGAATTAAAAGATCAGATTGGCATGTGTGCAAGGTCAGTGGCCAACTTCTTTCAGGTACATTATATAGAGGTATACATGACAGTGAAATGCCTACTCACACCTGAACAAGCTGCTTCCACCTCTTAACTTTTTTACTTAGGATTACCTAAATTGAGATCACAAAGTTAACATCTTTGGAAGCTGGACCAGGGAAATGAAGTATCTCAGCCCATCTTTATAACCACTATGCATTTCGTATCAGCATCAAGTCACTGGCAACAGTGAATTTCCAGGCTCAACTCTGTCTGCGCAGTCGGGCTGGCCAACAGGGTGCACACACAAATGCCTAAACTTCAGTTCACATCTTCCCCTTCTGTCAGTTGGGAACTCTGCTTCCTGGGCATTTCAGTGACCTAACTCAATAGTGTGTGGTTCCAGTAACTCTAAGTTCAAAATTAATACCCCAATTCAACATTAAAAACTGCTTAATATTTTGTTAGTAAAGCATACAGCTCTAGTAATGACTATAATCTGAATAAAGCCATTCTTACTATATAGGATGTAAAATCATAAAAGCAACATTTTTAACCAACAAAACTGGCGTTGTCACACATCATCTGGCAATTTTCCGCTGTATCAAATATCCAAAGAAATGACAATCAAGTGCACTTCCTTTCAGCTAGATACAGACTCTACAGTGGCCATAAGTTCACCAGAACTGTCCAGGAAACCAGGCCTGCCTGTGGTCACCATAAAGGTCATTTGTGGCAGATGCTTCCACGTGGAGATCTATTTAAATCTGCTCAGAGATGGAGTCAGTTGACCAGTAAGACACATGAGTTATGTATGTAACTGGCCACAGAAAATGAAAATAAAATTTGTGGTACTAGGAGTGTATTTTGTGGAAACGGGCCACAAGAGAGTGCGAGGACAGGCACTGTTACTGTGCTAACATTTTCTAAAGTATGCAGGACAGTAAAATGGACTAATCAGGGGCTTTATAAATTCACATAAATAACGGAAATGCAGTATTATGGGGTTTTCCAGGGCTTCAAACATTGCTGGGGCTCAAAATTAAATGTTTACACTTCTCTATGACACCTGAGTCAGGAATAAAAACAAAGCTGGTGTCCTAGTCAGGTTGAGTAATATCTTGACAACAGCAGGTCATTCATGTCCTTTGGCCTCATTTCCCATCTATAACCTGAGTCTCCCCCACAGCCATGGTCCCAAGAGCCCCAGTATGCTACCACCAGGGCTCCATGCACCTCAGTGCTTGGGGGACAGCTACAGGCCCCAATCCTGCACAATACAAGACACCTGCTCTTTAACAGCCTTCAGAAGGACAGAAAAGAGCATCCTCTACACAGTGCAATCCCTGGAAGCCTGACACAGTAACATCGTAGCTATGGCTCTCATTCCATTTTCCTCACCATTCTTTTAATAGCACTTTCTCAACAAGTAGAAAAATAAGCTATAAGTAGTCTGAGGTGGCAATAAAAATACTCAAAGCAGCCACTAAAAACATAATGTCTCTGAATAAAGTCAATCTACCTCCACATATTTGGAATTATTTTGCCTTCTTCAAATTTTAAAGGATAAAGCCCTAAAAAACTCTGAGGCTTATGTCAATTCCTAATGTGAGATATTTTCCAAGGATCAGTACCAAGAAAACAAAGACTAAAATGAAGCATTATTTTAAAGGGGAGGAGGAGGGAGGGCTGCCCCTCCCCCATCATCCTGAGCAGTCACTGGCCCTATAGATGGTGGGAATATCAACCCCACTGCCTCAGGGAAATTCCTGAGAGCTTAACAGCCCACGATTCCTGAAGTTACTTGCACCCAGTTTTGATCTAAGGCTTGTAAATTTGATGTTTAACAGAAACTGCAACTGCATCAACTCCTTTCCACAACACTCACTCATACATCACCATACTATTAACACAACAGTAAAGTACTTGTCCCTTAAGCACTAATACCTAACTCTGAAAAGAAAATGCCTTTCAAAACAGGTGTGTTCAAAATAAGATCTTCCAGGGAGTTCTACAAAGAAACTCCTGGAATGAACCAGTGCTCCAAAAAGTTCATGTTTTAGCTAAGCAGAAGTCAGAAGTCTTCTCTACAGTAAGTGTATGGATT
Organism: Canis lupus dingo; assembly: GCF_003254725.2. Taxonomy (NCBI): domain Eukaryota; kingdom Metazoa; phylum Chordata; class Mammalia; order Carnivora; family Canidae; genus Canis; species Canis lupus. The sequence continues at coordinate 21,709,720 of NC_064261.1, read as the reverse complement.
AAACTATGATGTCACCACTTTCAAAAGAACTATTCAAACTATTATTAAAAACATTTATCACCAACAGAAACACCCTGCAAATTATAGTATTGCACACAGGGCATCAGAAGCTATGCAAATCCAGATATGAAGGACTTTAGAAGACCCAGAACAGAGACCCTAAGGCCATGCCCGTGGCTGCTCCAGCCAGCATGCCCAGAGCCAGATCACTGTCATTGTCTCGATACCGCTCTTGAATGATGACTTGGTTGGCAGGCTGTTGTCCATAAAGTCCTAAAAAAAAGTAAAAAGCAGAACCTGTGAGAAGCAATTTGTGAAGTCCAACATTCCCTCAGAAAGACAGCATATCCTGAAAATGGTAGAGGCCACATCTCCCTGCATCTGTGTCCCTCCTCTCAGTGCCGTCTTCCTCTGGAGAGGTGTGGGGTGGCTGAGTGGGTGCTCCTCAGCTCTCCTCCACCAAAGGCTAAGGTAATGGTCTCTAAGACTGCACTAAGAGGAAATCAAGGTGCTCAACTTTCCAAAGTCCAAAGCCCCAACCACTGCAAACAGCAGGATCCTAATGAAGCTGTAAGCTTCAGTGTCTGCCTTTCACATTACACTCCCGAGGATGACAGGTAGATGGGGGACAGCGTGGGAGATACACAAAGCTGCAACAAGGCAAGAGCCAAGAATCTGCACCTAAAGGTAAATATGTAAAACCCATTTAAAAGCTAATTAGTCTCGTGATATTCATGCAAACCATTTTTAAATTATACCTTAAATCTGCTAATATAACTTGCTTTTAATTTTTAATCATGTCTTTATGGGGGAAAATACTTATATTAGCGGAAAAACTTCTAAAAAGCAAACTAAACAAGTTTAATATTAATTTGCATGATTAAAGTTTACAACTGGAATGTATCATTTGTTCTATACTTCACAGCTATGTTGTCTAATAGCTAATCAGCTTTAAAATTACTCGAATATAAACAGCGTTAACTTTCCTTCCTGACCCACTATTCACTTAAGAATTCAACCCTAGGGGAGGGATCTAGAAACTAATCCAATAGTAATGTATTCATGCAGATAAAAACCAACAGCAAAATAAAGGCTAACATTTAGAAGTGTTTATCACTCTAAGCATTTAGAGTACTACAAGCATTTACGTGTACTGACACTTAATCCTCACAACCTTGTAAAAGGAGTTTACTATTATCCTCATTTTACCAATGGGGAAAAGTGAGGCACACAGGGGGTTAAGTGCAGTTAAGACATGAAAACCCAGGCACTAGGGCTACAGTTGTAAGCTCAGGACCACTAATGCCTCAAATATAATGGAGGGGGAGAAGAGAGGAGAAAACCCTAAAGCTATATAGTAGAATGAGACCATTACAAACCTATGGGCTGATCAAGTACAGGTAACAGCACTGGAAACCAACAATCTTTTATGCAATGTTTAAATCTCAAAGTTAGGAAACTGTAAAAACTTACTTTCACAGCCTTAAAATTTTAAAGTTTTCAGTTAGGCAACTGTAACTATGAAATATAGGACAGTAAAAAATTGTAGGCTGATTTAATTAAAAAGATCCCTTGGACAATCTAAATCTGCATTTCCCACAGAAGGTCACACCAAGGGACTCCCATACCACATGACCAGGAGAGCCTTCTCCTGCAGCTCCTGCTTACCTCTGCTCCTACCAAGGAGTGAAGTCCTTACCCAAGTCAGCTGGAAACATTTCCAAGTTGTGCTTATTATAATTACCTAATTTAACTGAGTTTTCCATAAATGGCCAAAATGTGAATGTGAAACAGGCAGATATTGTTTCCCCAGGATTACTAAATCAGATACTTTAGGGAAAACTAAAGGCAGATAACATTTACAAATTACTATCAAAGCAAGGAACTGAGTAAATTATAGAAGAATCAGAAAATATGGACTTGTCATTTGTACTTGCCAAGGGAAAACTGCAGTGCAATAATGTCATCAGTACAATCTCTGTAAGACAGAAAACTCCAACCACAGAAGCCAACTTGAAGACCTAGAGCCCACATCAAAAGACAGCTGAACAACCATCCACTAATGTGGGTAAATTAAAACAGAACACTTACAGTGTGTACACAGCACCCTTTGTACTTTTTACATTGGCTGACTGACCACTGGCTCCAATCATATTACAGAGAAGGGCTTGGGGGTGTCTGGCTGGCTCAGACAGTAGAGAATGCAACTCTTGGTCTCGGGGCCCTATGTTTGAGTCCCACGTTGGGTGTGGAAATTAAAGTAAAATTTTTAAAGAGAGAGAGAGAGAGCACCTTTAACCTGCTCTATGCATGGACAAAAGGACAAAAGGCAACAGTATGTCATGAAGTTGGCAAAGCACTGGAGCATCCAGAAATGCTGAGAAGCTCCTGTCTGGTTATCAGCACAATGCTACTATGGGATGACCACAAACCAACTCGGCTCCTCTATAGCAAGTATACTTACTAGTTGGTCACAATGCTAATGTTGAATGCCCACCTACTTGACTCTGCCCTTTACAGCAAATATATTGAGGGTGTACATGAGAGTGCTTTTTGTATAAGACAAGTCAATGATAAAGACAGAATCTGATTTACAGAAATTCCCTTTATAAGCACTTGCACAAAACTTCTGCTCTTTCAAACAGTAAGAAACAGCTGAGATTATGCCAGTCTGGGAGCTGAATTAAGAGGCTGGCTCTCATGGCTTGGTCAGGCTAGGGCTTAAAAACCCATCACCAACTCCAAGATAAATGGGCAAAGAAATCAAATTTATAAATAATTATACCATGTTTATTTTCACCAGTCATCGCAGAAAAGTTAATTAAAACCACTTGACAGGATGCCTGGGTGACTCAGTGGTTGAGCGTCTGCCTTTGGCTCAGGGCATAATCCCAGGATCCAGGATCAGGTCCCACATCAGACTCCTTGGGAGGAGCCTGCTTCCCCCCTCTGCCTGTGTCTCTGCCTCTCTCTCTTTCTCTCTCTGTCTCTCATGAATAAATAAAATTAAAAAAAAAAAAAACACACTTGACAATCTGTTTAGACCTAACAAAGCTATCAAAACTTTTAGAGCTAACAACAATAAGCTATCTTTCAGGACGACTGAGAAACCAGTGTTTCATGAACTCCAAGTGGCGTCAGAAACTGGCACACTGTTCTGAGAATCAATTGGGTAAATGGTATCAAGATTTATTGTCAGGACAACTGGGTGGCTCAGTGGTTGAGCATCTGCCTTTGGCTCAGGGAGTGATTCCGGGATCCTGGGATTAAGTCCTGCAACAGGCTCCCCTCAGGGAGCCTGCTTCTCCCTCTGCCTATATCTCTTCCACTCTCTCTGTGTCTCTCATGAATAAATGAAATCTTAAAAAAAAAGAAAAAAGATTTATTGTCATACTGTCAGATAAAATGTTATAAAGTCCAGATTTCCCTCAAAACAATCCAGAGAGGGCAGCCCAGGTGGCTCAGCAGTTTAGTGCCTACCTTCAGCCCAGGGTATGATCCTGGAGACCCGGGATCAAATCCCATGTCAAGCTCCTTGCATGGAGCCTGCTTCTCCCTCTGCCTGTGTCTCTGCCTCTCTCTCTCTCCGCTCTGTGTTTCTCATGAATAAATAAAATAAAATCTTAAAAAAAAAAAAAAAAAAAAAAAAACAATCCAGAGAAGAGAAAAAGAGATAGAAGTGAAATAAAATTAGGCATGATGTGGTAGCTGAAGCTGATAATGGACAAATGACAGTTCATGACACTACTGTCATGTCTACTTTCACATGTTTGAGAACTTTTATACATTTCAATGTATCAAAAGAAGTATAAGTGTCTATGCTCTTTGACATATTAATATGCACAAATAAAAAATGTATCCTAAGATTTAACAGGAATAAAAAAGAAAATCAGAGATGTTTAAAGCAGTACCTATAATTGCAAACAAGAAAAAAGGAAGTAAACAGCGAATATGACAAAATATATACAATTTTAAAATGAGAAAAGAAATGCAAAAATACAAAATTGCAAAGATGAAAAATTTATTTTAATCTTTTTTTTTAATTTATTTATTTATGATAGTCACAGAGAGAGAGAGAGGCAGAGACACAGGCAGAGGGAGAAGCAGGCTCCATGCACCGGGAGCCCGACATGGGATTTGATCCCGGGTCTCCAGGATCGCGCCCTGGGCCAAAGGCAGGCGCCAAACCGCTGTGCCACCCAGGGATCCCTGAAAAATTTATTTTATATGAGGAAGGTAATTCACACCTTGTGCTAAGATCACAGGACTAACAAATACTTTGTTAAATAGTTGTGCTAAGATCACAGGACTAACAAATACTTCATTTTCTAGCATCATCATTTATTGGTTTTCAACTTGACATGAAAAAAAGTCAAGCAAGCAGAATCTCTCATAGTCCGTGCTAGTTGAGTGAACTGACTAAGTTCACTTAGTTCTGCTAAGATCACAGGACTAACAAATACTTCATTTTCTAGCATCATCATTTATTGGTTTTCAACTTGACATGAAAAAAAGTCAAGCAAGCAGAATCTCTCATAGTCCGTGCTAGTTGAGTGAACTGCATCAGACTGCAGGAACAGATGAGCGGAGAAACCCTCATGCGCTAAAAGTATGAGAAACCAAAGTAACCACCAATAATTAGAAGGACAAAGACACTTTGACTCGGGAGCCAGTGATCTCTGGCATTAGCATCAGTGCCCACTTAACCTTTCTGGTAACAGATTCTCCTTCCACTCCTTCCACTGCACTACATTTGCTCACAAACCCCTCAGATTTCCTATCTCTGTTGTTCTTGTTCTAGGCTATTCGCCAGCTCATTCTCTTATATGTGGATCTGACATGCCATGTCCACTGCAACTTGCTCCTGCCTGACTTCCTATGCTCTCCAGGCATCTGGGTGTGACCTTGATCTTCAGTACATCAGTCACATGGCTCTCAGCCCCCTCACCCTGACTGCAGGCTCTAGCCTCATAGCCAGCATTCTCTTACACCTCCCAGTGCCAAAAGTGCACCCAGGACTTGAGCTATCCTACCTACACAAGCCAGTTACTCACATCTATAATCTTTCTCAGGAAAGGTGAACAATGAAAGAAGTGCATCAAAAGCCCAGAATAAATACAAGTACCTTCCAAGTCTTTACTTCACCTGCAAAAGGGAGTATCACCTGAGTAGTGATAATTTTTGAAGGATGTTACCGGAAGAGAAAAACAGGAGACGGAGACTGTTACCCTTAAAACTGGCCTCTTAGTTTGGTTGCTTCTTAATATAAGTGAATACCAGTAAATACAAATCCTCTCCTCGGGAACAAATCTAAATACAATAGTGAAGTTTTGAAAAGCCTACTCTAACTTTCTAAGGGAGTGTAAAAATACATGGGTTTTTTTTTGTTTTTTTTTAAAAAAACATAGTACCAGAATGATTTGTGCTCTATAGTCAGAAACATAGCTCATTTATCCTTAAACTGAGAAATACATATCCTTCGGGACTCCTTGATCTACCCACTAAACGAAGAGAACTGAGGAATGGAAGGTGGGCATGAGTTACCTGCATATGGATACTGGTAGGGTACAGCATAAGCCTGCCCGTTTGCAGCATAGACAACTTGAGTTCCTGGTGGGTACGCACCACTGTATGGACCACAGCCATATGTCTGAAAAGAAATAGGCCCATCAGAAATAAAATTTTGAAATTCAGCATCAATTTGTAATAAAAATTCTCAACAAAGTGGGTGGGGAGGGAATGTACCTCAACATAATAAAGGCCATAGATGACAAGCCCACAGCTGACATCATATTCAGCAGTGAAAAGTTAAAAGCTTTCCTCTGAGATCAGGAAAAAGAGATGCCCACTCTTACCATTTTTATTCAACATCATAAAGTCCTGGCCAGAGCAATCAGGCAAGAAAAAGAAATGAAAGGCAAATAAATTGAGAAGGAAGTAAATTGTCACTATTTGCAGATGAAAGAAAACTGAGAAACTACAAAAAAAAAATAATAAACTAAAAAAAGGAATTCAGTACAGTTACAGGATACAAAATCAATATATATGAATCTATTGTTTCTTTTCTATCAGAATGACAAATTAAGAAACTCCATTTATGATTAATCAAAAACAACAACAAAACCCTAGAAATAAATTTAACCAAAGAAGTGAAAGACCTGTACCCTGAAAGCCACAAGACACTGAAGGAAAAAAAAAAAAAACCTGAAGGAAACACAAATAAATGAAAAAGCATTCTGTGCCCATGGATTATAAGAGTAGTTAAAAGGTCAAAACTATCCAAGGCAATCTATAGGTTCAATGGAATCACTATCAGAATTCCAATGGCATTTTTCCCCAGAAACAGAACAGTTATACAATTTTTATGGAACCACAAAAGATCCCAATTGCCAAAGCAAACCCCAAAAGACAAAGCAATCTTAAGGAAAAAAGCAACAAAGCAGGAAGCATCCACTCCCAAATTTCAAATTATACGACAAAGCCACAGTAATAACTGTATGATATTGATATAAATACAAACACACAGATCAATGGGACAAAATAGAGAGCCCAGAAATAAACCCACACACATATGGCCAATTAATCTATGATAAAGGAGCCAAGAATACACTATGGGGAAAGGACAGTCTCTCCAATGTTGTTTGAAAAACTGGACAGCCACATGTATAGAATAAAACTGAGCCATCATCTTACATCATATACAAAAATCAACTCAAAATGGATTAAAGGTTTGAACATAAGACTTGAAAGCAAAAAACTGTAATAGAAAACATAGGCAATAAGCCACCTGCCATATAAGTCTTGGCAATATTTTGATTTGATTTGACAACAAAACAAAAATAAACAATTGGGATTGCATCAAACTAAAAATCTTCTGGGAGTGCCTGGGTGGCCCAGTCAGTTAAATGGCCAACTCTTTTTTTTTTATATAATAAATTTACTTTTATTGGTGTTCAATTTGCCAACTTACAGAATAACACCCAGTGCTCATCCCATCAAGTGCCCCCCTCAGTGCCCATCACCCATTTACCCCCCACCCCCCGCCCCCTCCCCTCCCACCACCCCTAGTTCATTTCCCAGAGTTACGAGTCTTTATGTTCTGTCCTCCTTTCTGATATTTCCCACACATTTCTTCTCCCTTCCCTTATATTCCCTTTCACTATTATTTATATTCCCCAAATGAATGAGAACATGTAATGTTTGTCCTTCTCCAATTGACTTACTTCACTCAGCATAATACCCTCCAGTTCCATCCACGTTGAAGCAAATGGTGGGTATTTGTCATTTCTAATGGCTAATATTCCATTGTATACATAAACCACATCTTCTTTATCCATTCATCTTTTGATGGACACGGAGGCTCCTTCCAGAGTTTGGCTATTGTGGCTATTGCTGCTAGAAACATTGGGGTGCAGGTGTCCCGGCGTTTCATTGCATCTGTATCTTTGGGGTAAATACCCAACAGTGCAATTGCTGGGTCATAGGGCAGGTCTATTTTTAGCTCTTTGAGGAACCTCCACACAGTTTTCCAGAGTAGCTGCACCAGTTCACATTCCCACCAACAGTGTAAGAGGGTTCCCTTTTCTCCGCATCTTCTCCAATATTTGTGGTTTCCTGCCTTGTTAATTTTCCCCATTCTCACTGGTGTGAGGTGGTATCTCATTGTGGTTTTGATTTGTATTTCCCTGATGGCAAGTGATGCAGAGCATTTTCTCATGTGCATGTTGGCCATGTCTATGTCTTCCTCTGTGAGATTTCTGTTCATGTCTTTTGTAAATGGCCAACTCTTGATCTTGGCTCAGGTCATGAGATCAAGCCCCGCATCAGGCTTAGCACAGGGCACGGAGCCTTCTTAAGATTCTCTCTCCCTCTGCTCCTCCTCCTCCTAATTACTTAATAATAAAAAAATAAAAATTTTCTGCACAGCAAAGGAAACAGTCAATGAAATGAAAAGGCAACCTACTTAGGGGTGCCTGGGTGGCTCAGAGGTTAAGCATCTGCCTTTCGCTCAGGGCATGATCCTGAAGTTCCAGGATGAGTCCCACATCGGGCTCCCTGCCTGGAGCCTGCTTCTCCCTCTGCCTATGTCTCTGCCTCTCTCTGTGTGCCTCTCATGAATAAATAAATAAATAAATAAAATCTTAAAAAAAAAAAAAGGCAACCTATTAAATGGGAGAAAATATTTGCAAATCATTTATCTGATAAGGGATTAATATCCAAAACATATAAAAGAAAGTCATACAACTCATTAATAACAACAACAAAACTAAAATGGTCAGAGAATCTGAATAGACATTTTTCCACAGACAGCCAACAAATATAAGAATGTTTAACATCACTTATCATCAGAGAAATGAAAATCAAAAACACAATGAGAAATCACCTCATACTTGTTAGAATGGCTACTATCAAAAAACATAAACAAAAAACAAGTAACAAGTGGCAGTGAGAATGTGGAAAAATGGAAACTCTGTGCACTGTTGGCAGGAACATAAATTAGCGTAGCCACTATGGCAAATAGCATGGAGGTTCCTCAAATAATTAAAAACAGAACTACCATAAGATGCAACAATTCTACTTCTGGGTATAAAAATGGATAAAAATGAAAACATGACTCAAAAAGATATATAGTCATACCTTGTTTTATTGTGCCTTGCTTTACTACACTTTGTAGATGCTATAATTTTACACGTTGGAGGTTTGTGGCGACCCTGCATCAAGCAAGTGTACTGGCACCATTTTTCCAACAGCATTTGCTCATTTCATGTCTGTGTGTCAGATTTTGCAAATTCTCACAATATTTCAAACTTTTTAATTGTTATATTTGTTACACCAATCTGATCAGAGGTCTTTGTTTTGGTGTGCCACAAACCATGCACATAAAATGGGCAAACTTAATTGATAAATCTTGTGTGTTCTCACTGCTCCACTAACCACTAGTTCCTGCCTCTCCCCATTCAGGCCTTCCTATTTCCAAGACCTAACAATTCTGAAATGAGGCCAATTAATAACCCTGGGATGGTATTTAAGTGTTCAAGTGAAAGGAAGAGTCGCCTGTCTCTCACTTTAAATCAGAACCTAGGTATGATTAAACTTAGTGAGGAAGGCATATGGAAAGCCAAGACAGGCCAAAAGCTGGGCCTCCTTCACCAAGCAATTAGCCAAATTGCAAATGCAGGGGAAAAGTTCTTGAAGGAAATTAAAAGTGCTACTTGGGGGAGTGCCTGGGTAGCTCTGCTGGTTAGGCATCCAACTCTTCATCTTGGCTCAGGTCATCATCTCAGGGTCCTGAGATGGAGCTCTGCATCGGGCTGCATGCTCAATGCAGTCTGCTTGAGATTCTCTCTTTCTGTCCTTCCCCCTACTCATCTTCTTTCTCTCTCTGAAATAAATAATAAAATCTTTAAAAGTGCCACTCCAGTGAACATACAAATGGTAAGAAAATGAAACAGCCATATAGTTAATATGGAGAAAGTTTGAGTAGTCTGAATAGAAAATCAAACCAGTCCAACATTTCCTTAAGCCAAAGTCTAATCCCTAGCAAAGCTCTGACTCACTTCAATTCTGTGAAGGCTGAGGGAGGCGAGGAAGCCAGCCTAGCAGCAGAACCCCCTTCAGTAATTTTTAGCAGTTCCAGGAAGAAGAATATGAAGCACTAGGAAAGTTGCTGGGTAGGAAGACCCTGAGGTCTAAGAACTCAGCAGGTGACTGGGCAATCTTCCAGTAACAGACATCTATGAATGGGCATTGCCAGAAATGGGCAGTGGACCCAACTTTCACTGACCAAGTGAATGACTACTATATTCTGGGAAATCTGGAGACAAAAGGCCCAGCCTTCTTTATAAACTTGCAGGTGGGGGGAAGGGGAGGACAGACACGCGTACAGACAATTACAATTCCGGTTGTCATGTGACAAGTACTATATGACATAGGGAAGAATAGGTTGCTGCTGTCAGACAGATACCTACATGGTTTAAACCTGTTGTCTTATAAAAGCAGAGCACAGGAGTTAAGCTTCTGGAAGATGGCAAAAATGTAGATGTTCCCTATTCTTCCTGCTAAGTATAACTAACAATCCTGAACATAATATATAAAAGAAACATAAGGAGACTCTGAAAGGGACCTCAGGACCCTAAGAAGGACAGATGGTGAGCTCTCTGGGTTTCCTTTTTGGCTCCTACATCCTAGACTAGCTAAAGGAGAAGAGAGGAACCACTAAGTACAGACAAAAAGGCCTCAATAAAAGCCTGCTATCTACCCAAAATCCTTGGGAGGAAAGGTGCCATCTGGCAAGAGAGACCATTTTTAGGCAGTAACTGCTCTACTCCCATCCAGTACTACAGAAATAACTGTGGCCCCACCCCAACTTCCACCAGCAATACCAAGTACAGAAAGTAAACCTCCATTCTCTATACTTGGCTGCAATAAGGCAACCCCTGCCCCTGTTCCAAAGTAATATCAGAGAAGGTCAAGTAAGGAGCTGAGAATATCATCCCCACCGGATGTAAACAACACACACACCTCTAGTCTCATGCCATGGTGTTAGTGGAGAACATGTAAGGAGCCAGAACTCCCACCTTTTTCTGGCACAAACAATGCCCCTCCAGACTTGTGGGATACAATCAGCAGAGACCTAGTGGCAAACAAGTGCTCATCAGTAACCACAATATTAGTGGAGGCTAGTGGGGAGCAGTAAAGAGGACTCCTCCAATTCCCATACAGGCTGATATCAGCAGAGACCTGGAGGAGGGCCTAAATTCCCAACCCTCCTGACAAGAAGGTGACAAGAAACCCACCCCCTGGGAGTTTGGCTTAGTGGAGAACCTACACTTCCATCCCTACATGGCAGCAACACAGTAACTGTCTCTTCACCCATAACAGCATTGGGAGGAAGTGCACTGAAATACAAGATTTAAGTTAAGATTCAGTCTTATGATACTGAAAATGTCCAAGTTTTGATCAAGAATCATTCATCATATCAAGAATCAGGAAGATTTCAAAATGAATAAAACAAAAGAGATCAATATGACAAAGATGTTGGAATCATCTAGAAAGGTTCTTAAAGCAGCTATCATAAAAATATTTCAAGAAGCAATTATGAACATGTCTGAAATACATTTTAAAAAGTCTCCACGAAAACAGAAAATCTCAGGAAAAACTATGTAAAGATACATACACATATTTATATATTTTCAAAATATAAAAAATGAAACTTTTAGAAAAAAAATCTATAAAAAAATACAGTGAATGAGCTTAATAACAGAAATGACAGAGAAAAAGAATTAGTAAACATGAGTATAAATTGGTGAAAATAGATCAATAAAAAAAAATTAACAGAATCTGAGATATCTAACACCCATGTCATTATGTTCAAAAGAGAAAAGGGGTAGGACTGAAAAAACATTCCAGAAATAATGGCCTAAATTTTCCCAAATTTAGGGGAAAAAAATCTACATATTCAAGAAACTGAATACCAAACAAGATAAGCCCCTGCAAAATCCATACCAAAACACATTATAGTCAAATTCTCAAAACTAAGGACAAAGAAAGTAGCCAGAAACAATGCACTACCTACATGGGGGAAAAATTTTAATGATAGGAGATTTGTCCTCAGAAACTATGAAGGCCAAAGGAAATAGCACACACTTGCCAAATGTCCAAAGAAATGTCAGACTTCTATACTAGTGAAAATATCCCTCAGAAATAGAGAAGAAATCAAGACATTCTTGGGTAAAGGAAAACAGAATTTGCTACCAGCTGATCCTAAGAGAATGGCAAAAGGAAGTTCACCAAGCAAAAAGTAAACAATTGAAAAAAGGAATCTTGAAACATCAGGAGGTAAGAAAATATGGTCAGAGCAGAAATGCACGTAAATATAATAAACTTTTCTTCACAGCTTGACTTTTCTAACAAGTCTGACAGCTGAAACAAAATCTCTAATATCATCTAATGTGGTTCTCGTATATAAAAGAAATGTAAACACCTGATTTTGAAAAATACATATATATGAATGACATAATAACTAGAGCAACCACTAAAAAGGCAATAGAAAGAGATACACTCAAGAAACATTACAGATAAATTAAAATTCAATTTTTGGGGCAGCTGAGTGATTCAGTTAGTTAAATAAGCATCCAACTCTTTTTTTTTAATAATAAATTTATTTTTTATTGGTGTTCAATTTGCCAACATACAGAATAACACCCAGTGCTCATCCCGTCAAGTGCCCCCTCTTTGTTTGGGCTCAGGCCATGAGCTCAGGGCTGTGAGATAAAGCCCACGTCAGCTCTGTCAGCTTTGGATTCTTTCTCTCACTCTGCCCCTCCTCCCGCTCTCTTTCTCCCCACCCTAAAATAAATAAATCTTTTTAAAATATGCAATTTTAAAACATGTTCAAATAACTCACAAAAAGCGTAAGAGAACATAGAGAAATTTTAAAAAGAGAACCAAAGGAAAACAAAAAACAAGTGGCATACTTAAACCTAACATATCAAAAATTACATTAAATGTAAATCGCCTTAACATATCAATTACAAGATAATTTGTCATAAATACAAGGAGAGATGACCCAATTACATACTGCCTATGAGAAACTCACTTCAAATGTAATGATATATGTAGCTTGAAAGAAAAAAGATGGGAAGAGATAGCATGCAAACAATAAAAAGTACGCAGAAGTGGCTATATCAATATCAGAGCAGGCATCAGACAAAAGAAACAGAAAGGGTCATTACATTATAATACAGTTAATCCACCAAGAAAATATAAGTGCCTCTTGACCAAACAACAGAGTTGCACATGTAAATCAGACAACTTATATGCTAAGGACCAATTCCACAAAAAGTACAAATTACTACAACCCACTCAATATGAAACAGAGGATGAACAGTCCTATAATTATTAAGAAAATAGAATTTGTAATTAAAAATACCCCCCAAAAAAATCTTCAGGCCCAGACTATCTCACTGGAGATTTCTGCCAAACATTTAAATAAGAAACACCAACTCTATATAATCTCTCTAAGAAATAGAAGAGCAGGGAACACTTCTCAAAACTCATTCTATAAATCCAGTATTACCTGATACCAAAATAAGAGTACAAAAAAACCCCACTACAGATCAATATCCTTCATGAATATAAATGCAAACATTTTTAACAATATTAGCAAAGACAGAATTCAGCAAGAAATGAAAAGAATTATACACCCAACTAAGTGAGGTTTATTCCAGGGATGCAAGGCTGGTTCAGTATTTGAAAATCAATGATCATATTAGCAGGTTAAAAAAAAAAATCACATGGCCATATGAAATTATGTAGAAAAAGTATTTGACAAAATTCAACACCTATTCATGATTAAAAAACAACAAAACAAAACAAGAAAACAACCCTCTCAGAAAACTAGGAAAGAAGGGAACTTCCTCAACTTACTTAGAAATTCCAACCAGGGCAAGGAAATAGAAGGCACACAGATTGGAAAGGAAGAAGTAAAACTCTATTTGTAGATGACATGGTTGTCTATGTAGCATATCCCAAAGAAGTACAAAAGAATACTCCTAGAACCAGTAAGTGAGCTTAGTAAGTTCACAAGCTATAAGATCAACAAACAAAAATCAAAAACCTTGGGGAAATTGAAATTTAAAATAAAATATCATAGACAAGATTAAAAAAAAAAGAAATACTAAAGTATAAATCTAACAAAACGTACAAGATTTTTATATTGAAACTACAAAATGGTGAAAAAAAAAATCAAAGAGCATCTAAAAGTCCATTCATTGACTGGAAAACTCAACATAATAAAGATGTCAATTCTCCCCCCAAAAACCTGATACTTAGGTTTATTTTTTTTTTATTTTTTTTAAAAGATTTTATTTATTTATTCGTGAGAGACACAGAAAGAACAAGAGGCAGAGACACAGGCAGAGGGACAAGCAGGCTCCATGCAGGGAGCCCAACGCAGGACTCGATCCCAGGACCCCAGAATCACGCCTTGGGCCTAAGGCAGGCACCAAACCACTAGGCCAGGCAGGGATCCCCTGATACATAGGTTTAAAACAATTTCTATCAAAATCTATCAAGAAGATTTTATTGTAGATTTAGACTTTCATATGGAAAGGAAATGGAACCAGTATAGTTAAGGGAATTCTGAGAAGGAAGAATAAAGTAGGATATCAGTCTACCCAATCTCAACACTTTTTATACAGCTATAGTAATCAAGTCTGTGTGGTGTCAGAGGAAGAAAAACACACAGATCAATAGAACTGAACAGAGACCCCAGAAATGGACACACACAAATACAGCCAACTGATTTGTGACAGAAATGCAAAAGCAATTCCAAAAAGAACTAAAAGTCTTTCTAACAAATTGTAGTGGAACAATTAGACATCTATACTCCAAAAAAAAAAAAAAGAAGACTTTTAACTCTAACACATTACAAAAAAAATTAACTCACAATGGAAAACACTTAAATGAAAAAAAAAGAAAACACTTAAATGTAAGTCCTGAGACTATAAAACTTTCAAAAAATAACATAGGAGAAAACCTTAGGAAACCTGGTCTGGGTTAAGTGTGAAACGTGACAACAAAAGCACAAACCATAAAAAGTGATAAACTGGACTGCATGAAAATTAAAATTCTGTGAAAGGCATTATTAAGAGAATAAAAACACATGCTACAGAACACATATCTGACAGAGGGCTGCTATCTCAAACATATATAAGAATTCCAAAAGTCAACGTTAAAAAAAATAATAATTAGAAAACAAGCAAAAAACCTGAGGTGACATTTTACTGAACAGGATATATGATCGCAAGTAATAAAAAATGGCAACATCACTAGCTATTAGGGAAACGCAAATTAAGATCTGAATGTGTGGAACACCTGGCTGGCTCCATGGTTGAGTGTCTGCCTTTGGCTCAGGGCATGATCCCAGGGTCCCAGGATTGAGTCCCGTGTCAGGCTCCTTACATGGAGCCTGCTTCTCCTCCCTCTGCCCATGTCTCTGCCTCTCTCTCTTTCTCTCTGTGTCTCTCATGAATGAATAAATAAAATCTTTAAAAACAAAACAAAAAAAAAGATCAGAATGTGTAAGATCACTACAGGTGTTAAGACTTAAACACCTGTTAGAACAGCTAAAATAAAACAAACAGTGATACCACTTAATGCTGGGGAGGATGCAGAGAAACTAGAATACTCATAAGTGAAATGGTAAAGTCATTCTGGAAAGCAGTTTGTTAGCTTTTTAAAAAACTAACCACGTACTTACCATACCATCCAGCAATTCCATTTGGAGGCATTTTTTCCAGAGAAATCAACTTTATGTTTGTACAAAAACCTGTACATGATGAGTGTTCACAGTAGGTTTATTGGTAATAGCCAGAACTCTGTGACAAGTCCAACAGGTAAATATGCCCCCTCAATACTTAATGGGGTACACATGCAACAATCTGGATGGGTCTTAAGGGCACTGTGCTAAGTGGAAAATACTAAACTCAAAAAAAACTCATGTGATCACGTGCTGTATGACTCCATTTATGTAACACTGTGGAAATGACAAAATCATATAGACAGAGAACAAACCACAGAGTTAGGAAAGGGAAGGAGGTAGGACTATGTAAGGGTGTAGAAGGGAGATTTTGTGAAGTTTTAGATCTTGACCGAGGAGAGGAGCTGGTTACACAAATCTATACATATGATAAAGTGACACAAAACCAGACATAAATATTGTGCCCATTTCACATTCCTGGTTTTCATTTTATCTAACAAGTAACAACTGGGGAGCTGGGTGAAGAGTACATAGGATCTCTACATATTATTTTTGCAACTTCCTGTAAATCTATAATTATTTCAAAATTAAAAGTTAAAAAAACAAAACAGAAGTACCTTCCACAACAGACTTCTATATGTAGGACTAAGCATTTGGCAATTCTAACTAGGAGATACCCCCAAAGTATTTGGTATGTGATTTTTTAAGGTTTTGGGTTTGTTTTCTTTTTCAAAATTAAAGCAGTTTTTCAGATTATAAAGAGAATTCCAGTAAATCATTAAGTATAAACCATAAATCATCAATACCATATTATGAAAGCAACTACCATTAACATGAATCATTTTTAGATCTTTTAAAAATGTAAACATGAAGATTATAAATTTTATGAAAGAAAATAATCTCTTACTGGCTCAAGGAGTTCTTAAAAAATTTATTTCTTAAAATAAAAGGATAGTGGCACAGAGACCCCAACTTCCCTTCATTTGGATTCCAAAATGCCAAGATTCGCTCCCTACCTCAGGGGTTGGTGTGGCATAGGCTGTGTAAGGAGGTGGGGAAGAAGCCACAGTTGTTTCATCATACAGGACTTCTGAGCCAACATAAGCCTATGAGAAGAGACAAAGAATGAAAGAGGTTGTCACAAAGCAACCATAAGTTCTTAGGATTCTATGCATATATATTTTATTTAGCAAATTCTTAAAAATTAGAACAGCAAATACAACAGCTCTGTGAGAAGCAGTGAACAGAAGTATCTCCCCACCATTCCCTTTCAACCCTGAACTCTAGTAACCTTTGAATTCAGGAGGGGGGGGGGGGGCGTCTTCAGCCATCTGCAGGAGGCAAGAACAAAGCTCTCATGGCCCAAGGAGGCACAGAGTCTCCATTACCCAGGCCTTTTCAAAGATGTGTCACTCTCAACAACTCTTTTGTTGAATAAAAATCCTACAGTCTGAAATATAGCAGAGATTGTTCTACAGTCTGTTTTTTTATTTAAAAAAAAATTCTTCAAAAAAAATAAAAAAAATAAAAATAAATAAAAAAAAATTCTTCATTAAATTACTTCCCAGTGAAAAGAAAAATCTATGCACTATTTAAAAAAAAAAAAATCTATACCAAAAAAAAAAAAAAATTCCATACAAAGAATCATCTTGGAATCTTACCTCTAACTATATGGATCATTAATACTGATTTCAGCCATGAAGATTTTTTATCAAAGAAAAGGTAACTGGAGTTGCAGAACAGGCTTAGGAGGAACTATCTTGGACTAACAGGAGTAGGAAACAATGACATTTGGATATTAAGTCTTTTGTACTTTCTTTTTCCACCTGCACAAATTATCTTTCTTTTATAAGCTTCCTCTACTTTTTCTTCCTAGAGAGATAAAAGAAAAAAATCCCATCTGAAGAATAAAAATGTTGACCACAAAAGTTGCTTTGATTCTGACACACGCGAGCATGGCATTATAAGCCCCTACAAATGGGATTTACCTGTCTCAGTGACCTCAGAAGCAGAACTAGAGTCAAGTACAAGTTCCAAAAATGCTTGTTTCACAAGGCTGAGATGCTATGTGATAGAAAGGACTCTGCAGTCCTTTATGAGCCATCCCTGTAGATCACAGAACCCAAAGTGTTGCAAAAATTTCTAGATAACAGACATTTCTAGAAGCTAACACTTGAACCAGTGTTGCCTATATCCAGAGGGCTCCTCTTGCCTTTTTATTTTTTTTCCAGTTTCAAATTTTATTTCATTAACTAGACGTTGAAGAAAATGTGCATTTCGAATCTTTAATTAAACTCATTTATCTAAAACATGTTTACACACAGGACAGATACAGGATTTCAAGTAACTTATGGTAGAGTTCACTGTCCATTTAAAAATATGCTTCTTTCTTCCACAAAAACTGTGTTGAAAAGCAAACAAAATTTTCTTTTATACTGCGTAAGAGCTAGATGCAAAGTTCTGATGCAAATTTACTTCACTGTCAACTCTGATGCTGAAGCTGAGAGGCAGAGATGTCCATAGTTCGGTTAAATGATGCAAATAAAAAGCTTCTGTTTCTCTTGAATTAGAAGCCTTCGTTCATGGTCTCTCTCAGTAGTACCAGACGTGGCTCCCATACGCGGTCACTTCTTCTTTCCTTTTCCTTTTTTACTTCCCTCTCCTTGCTGAAGACTTTGGTCCCCACCTCCTGTTTTTTGTGTCCTTGTTTTTAGTTTAGGTATCATTTCTGCTGCATACATTACTGACTTACGTGATGGGAACTGTACGAAACAGAGGCTGCCGTCTTCCTGCTTGAGTTGGACCCAGACTCTGCCCCTGTACTGAACATCACAATTCCACTCTCTAGAGTACATTTTATTTTTCTCAAGGAATACATTAAGTCCGACTGCTGAGCACACATCTTGAATCTCAGTAGCTGTAGGATTTTCAACAGCCTTGCTGATGGGGATGCGCCGGCCCTCGGCGATGGTCTTCTTGTTGTTCAGGTACGTGGGGTAGATGCAGATGAACCTGTCCTGCTCAGCCAGGGACCGCACGGCGGCGCACGCCATCTCCGCCGGGGACCGGGGCGTGCAGGCCTCCTCTTGCCTTTTTAAAAGGTTTGGCAGAATCTAACTTGCTCTCATATCAGCAAAAGGTGCCCTGCCCAGCTATGACTATTCAGCCTTGGCTAGATGGCCAAGAGACCCATCCCCATTTTCCTTTCCTAATCCCTTAGGCTCTCATTTGTTACAGCAAGACTAAATGAAAACGTTTCTGGTGACTGCCTTTAGCAACTTACTGTGTTTATCCTGGAATCCTGGAGTGTAAATTTCCAGGCTCTAGAGAAAAGAAAAAGGAATGTTTTTATATAAAGCAATCCAACATCTAGTTCAATGATTCTCAAGCCTGTGTTGGTATCAAAATTTCTGAAAACACTTGTTTCAAGAACAGGTCTTCAGCCCTTACCTCAAGACTCATTCAAAGCATTTGAGACATGCACAAGAAATACATAATACACAAAAAATATATATCTGTGCTATATACACTATATAATATTTAAAGCATAATCTTATTACTATACAGTTTTTGCTTCACTCTTTAGTAAATAGAAAATGCACTCTGCTTACTATACTGCAACTTGCTTTATTCAGTTCAGGTCACACACACAGATCTACTGCATTTGTTTTTTAATGGCTACATAATGTTCCATGATATGAGATTTAGATTGTCAATTTTTTGGTAACTGAAAATAATGCTGGTATTTTTTTGGTTACCTTTAGAAACTGACATATAACATTTAAGTTTAAGGTATATAACATGATGATCTCATATATATATTGTGATAATCATTTTGTTTTATATATATATAAACTTATATACATATATATAAAACAAATATATACATATATATATATATACATATATATATATATATATAAAACAATAAGATTAATACCTTCATCCCCTCACATAATTGCTTTGTTTTTTTTTTTTCTGGTGATATTAGAAATCTACTCCCTTAACCTGTTCAAGTATATAATAAAGCATTTGTTCATTATAATCACCATACTATATTAGATGCCCAGAACTTATTCATCACATAGCTGAAAGTTTATACCCTTTGACCAACATCTGTCCATTTCCCCCAACCAACAGCCCTGGGAAACCACCAGTCATTCTACTATTTCTAGAAATTTGGCTTTTTTAGATTCTAAAAGTGAGAGAGAACATACAGTATGTCTTTAATTTATTTCACTTAGCACAATGTCCTCAAGGTTCATCCATGCTATTGCAAAAGGCAGAATTTCCTTCTTTTTTTCACGATTAAATATTGCACGCGTGTGTGTGTGTCACATTTTCTTTAACCATTTATCCATCAACAACTGCTGAGGCTGTTTCATGTCCTGGATAATGTGAATAATGCTGCATTGAACACGTGGGTGCAAGTATCTCTTCAAGATAATGATTTCGTTTCCTCTAAGACATATATCCAGAGGGAGACTGCTAGATCATATGGTAGTTTTTTGAGGAACCACCATAATACATCCATAGTGGCTTGTACCAATTTACATTCCTGCCAAGAGTGCCCAGAGTTCCCTTTTCTCTACATTCTCACAAACACTTATCTTTCATCTTTTTAATAACAGCCATTCTAGGAGACGTGAAGTAATCTCATTATGACTTTGATTTGCATTGCCCTGGTGATTAGTGATGCTGAGCATCTTTTCCTGTTGGCCATTTGTAGATCTTTGGAAAATTATTCAAGTCCTTTGCCCATTTTGAAATAAAACTGTGGGTTTCTGCTATGAAGCTGTACAAGTTCCTTATACATTTTGGATACTAAGCCCTTATTATGTAGATAGTTTACAAATACCTTCTACCATTCCATAGGATGTCTTTCCATTTTTCTGTCGTTTCTTTTGCTGTGCAGAAGCTTTACAATTTGCTGTAGTCCATGTTTACTTTTACCTTTGCTTCTATAGTTATACCAAAAAAAAAATCATTGCCAAGACCAATGTTAAAGAGCTTTCCCCCCAAAACTACTACTTTCTTACATGATACACAAAAATAAACTCAAAATGGATTAAGGACCTAAGAAGAGAATACAGGCAGTAACTTCTCTGACCCATCAGCCATAGGAACTTCTTGATATATCTCCTGAGGCAAGGAATACAAAAGTAAAAATAAACTATTGGGACTACATCAAGGTAAAAGCTTCCCCACAACAAAGGAAACAACCAACAAAACTAAAAGAAAACCTACCAAATGGGAAAAGATATTTGCAAATGGTAGATCTGATATAGGTTAGTATCCAAAAAATATAAAGAACTTCTAAAACTCAACACCCAAAAACCAAATAATCCAATTAAACAGAGCAGAAGACATGAAGACATTTCTCCAAAGAGACATCCAGATGGCCGAAAAGATGCTCAACATCACTCATCACTGGGGAAATGCAAATCAAAACCAAAATGAGATATCAGCTCCTAACTGCCAGAATAACTAAAATCAACACAAAAAATATGTGTTGGTGAAGATGTGAAAAAGGAGCCCTCTTGCACTGAAGGTGGGAATGCAAACTGGTGAAACCACCACAGAAAACAGTACAGAGGTTCCTCAAAAAATTAAAAATGGAACCTTATGATCCAGTAATTGCACTACTGAATATTTACCCAAGGAATATGAAAACACTTATTTGAAGAGGTATATGCCACCCCTATGTTTACTGCAGTATTATTTACAGGGCCAAATAGCAGTCCAAATGTCTATCAATAGATAAATGGATAAAGTAGTGTGTGTGTATGTATGTATGTCTAAACATGAATGTTACGTATATGCATATACAAATATGTATATGTATACACACGTATGTATATGACGTGTATACACACACAGGAATATTATTCAGCCATAAAGAATGGCATCTTGCATGCCATTTGCAACAGCATGGATGGAGCTAGAGAGTAGTATGCTAAGCAAAATAAGCCAGTCAGAGAAAGATAAATACCATATGATTTCACTCATTTGAGGAATTTGAGAAATAAAAGAAATGAACAAAGGAAAAAAGAGAGAGACAAATCAAAAAGCATAGTCTTAACCATGCAAATGGATGGTTGCTAGAGGGGAGGTGAGTGGGAGATATGGGTGACATGGTGAAGATAATTAAAAGTACAATTTATCACAATGAACACTACGTAATGTACAGAATTATTGGATCACTGTATTGTACACTTCAAAGTGATATAGCATTATATGTTAACTTACAAGAATTTAGAAAAGAAAAAGGGAGCTTTTTCCCTATGTTTTCTTCCAGTGGTTTAACAGTTTAGGCTCTTCTTATATTTAAGTTTTTAAATCATTCTGAACTAATCTGTGTGAGTGGTCTAAGTTAGCATTCCCATTTCATTCTTTTGCATGGGATTATCCAGTTTTCCCAGCATCATTTAATAGTTTATCCTTTCATCATTGAGTATCCTTGGCTCCCTCATCAAATACACCTAAACTGGCTCAGTCAGAAAAGCACACCACTCGATCTCAGGTCATGGGTTTGAGCCATATGCTGGGTGTAGAGATTACTTAAATAAATAATAAATAAAAATTTAAAAATATATATTGACTATATACGCATGGGTTTATTTCTGGACTCTTGATTCTGTTACAATGGCCTATGTGTCTATGTTTATGCCTATACCACACTGTTTTGATTACTATAGCTTTGTAATAAAGTTTGAAATCAGGAATTGTGAGGTCTCCAAATTTGTTCTTTTTCTAGCTATTCAAGGTCTTTTGTGGTTCCCCCTTGAATTTTAAGATTGTTCTATTTGAAAAATGGCATTTAAACTGATGGGAACTACACTGAATTTACAGATGGCTTGAGGAGTAGGAACATTCTAACAATATTAATTCTTCCAATCCATAAACACATATCTTTCCCATTTGTATCATCCTCAATTTCTTTCATCAATGTCTTGTAATTTTCAGTGTACAGAGCTTTCATCTCCTTGGTTAAATTTATTATTAAGTATTTTATTATTTTTAGTGCTATTACAAATGGGATTGTTTCTTTTTCAGACAGTTCCTTGTGAGTATACAGAAATGCAACTGATGTTTGTATGTTGGGTTTATTTTTTTTTTTTTTTTTTTTGTATGTTGGGTTTATATTCTGTAATTTTACTGAACTCATTTATTAGGTCTAGCAATTTTTTGGTGGAGTCTTTAGGGTTTTCTATATAGAGATCAAATCATCTATAAAAAGATCATTTTACTTCTTCCTTTCCAGTCTGGAGGTCTCTTATTTCTCTTTCTTGCCTAACTACTTTATCTAAGACTTCTGGTGTATTAAATAGAAGTGGTAAGAGTGGGCAATCTTTGTCTTATCCCTAATCTTGGTGGGAAACCTTCCAACCTGTCACCATTAAATATGTTAGCGGTGGACTGGTCATATATACTATTAATATTGACATTCTCATTACCTTTGCACCCTTATGTAAACATTTCTATAGGGCAAATGCCAATAAGTTACACTGCTGGGTCAAGAAATATAAACATATTTCAGTGGGTATTGCCAAATGACCCCGGGAAAAAGTTGTAACGAATTCTGTTCCTACTAACTGCCCATATACAATCACAAAAACTAGACCCTAAGTCTTAAATTTCACAAATTTCCGGTTCTCCCTCCATCCCTTTACCCTTCCCTTTCTTAATGACTCCCCATCCTTCTGCTCTCATCTATATCAGTTTCTTTTCTGTTTTTTTTTTTTTTAAGATTTTATTTATTTATTCATGAGACACAGAGGGAGAGGCACAGACAGGCAGAGGGAGAAGCAGCACTCAATCTCAGGATCATGAACTAAGCCAAAGGCAGATGCTTAACCACTAAGCCGCCCAACCTCTGAGCCACCCAGGTGCCTCCCTTTTCTGTTTTACTGTCATTTCACTACATCCTTGAGTTGAAAGCTTTGCTAAGTTATTTTCAAGGTGAGTTATTTTCAAACATTCTGGTTTTCTAATGAATGCAGTAAAGCTGCAAAATTCCGCAAAAGATTTACAAGCACTTTACTACTGTCATTTATTTCACTAAATAAAGGGTATCCTATTGGATTGTGAATATATTGTATCTGGATTTAATATTGTCTCTTATGGACTTTGGTCTGCAAATTCCCTTCTATTATTTCAGAAAATTTTTCTTGCACTGACTTTCTAACTACCTTCCTGGGTTCTGCACCTTCCAGACATCAATAATCTTCCTGATAAACTCTTGTTTAACTTGTTAACTTGTCTAACATAGTTCTGATCTTTTCTCTAAAGTCTTTAATCTTTTCCCCTTGCTGTCTCTGAGAGTATTCTCAAGCCCTTCCTTCATGCCAGTAATTCATTTTCTAGTTGGGCTTGTAACCCAAGGAAGGGAGCCAAGATTTGTGCCTTTACATTAGATTATAAAATGAATGGCAGATATACCCTATGATGGACCATCGTGGTTACCCAGATGCAAAAGGGCACCAAAAAAACATAAATTCTCTCTCTCATGAAGATTATGCTCTAATAAAAAGAGATAAACACGATAAACAAGCAGCTCGTTAGATGGTTAAGTGTGTGTGTGTGTGTGTGTGTGTGTGTGTGTGTGTGTGTGATGCAAGGGAGGGGGTTATATTTTTAAATTGGTAGCCAGGAAAGCATTCTTGGAAAATTCCATTGTCTCATGGGTTTTCTTTTCCCACAGATGAGGAGGCTCTTATATTTTCCTTCCTATTTTTCCTTTACAGTATAGTTGTCACACCATTTCTTTGTGTCTTGTGTTTAACAAGGGAAATGACACCTAAAACTTGGATTTGCTTTCATATACTATGTGTTATTTCTTCTTGACACCCTTCCTAATCTGACATCAACTGGTAGCTCCACCTCACTCCACCCCAACAATGTGACGACTAGATGTTACCCTCAATCACTTTTCTTTAATCAGAGGGAATAATAATGGGAGAGAATAAAATTTCTTGTGGCACTAAGTCCTTTCTGAAAAACCTGGCTTCTACACTCTTCCAAGCATATTCTCTTGAATATCTCATGCTAGGGCTCACTTCACCAGCCACAGAATTATCCTACTCCTGTGACCTTTGAACCCTTCCAGTGGCTCTGGAATGACAAACCCTGAGGGGAACCTTCCACTCTCCACTGAGGTCCTAAGGATATCCTATTCCCAAGGGTTTTTCCTTAGCTTTCCCAAAAAGCACCTTATTCTTTTAATTAACATCCCTCTCACAATTATTGAAAATTTACAAGACTTAACTCCTCCTTACTGCTTCTGAGAGTTGGGGATAAAAACAATGATACATCTCAATAAAATCTTCTATTTCTTTCTTTGGCCATCACTATTTGTACACGATGCTTAAAGCTGAACTTCTTTACTGCTGAAAGATTTCTCCTTCATTTTACCACTTCTACTCAAAGGTCTCAGTTATGAGTTGAACTCTGTCCTCTGCCAAAAAATGCACTGGTATCCAGTACCTTTGGCTTACTTAGAAATAAATTCTTGGGGTGTCTGGGTGGCTTAATCAATTAAGTGTTCAACTCTTGACTTCAGCTCAGGTCATGATTATAGGGTCATGAGATCCTGAGCCCATGTGAGCCCATGTCAGGCTCCACACTCAGCATGGAGTCTGCTTAGGACACTCTCTCCTTCTCCCAATGCCCCTTCCCAGGCGCATGTGCTTCCTTACGTACTCTCTCTCTCTCAAAAAAAATAAATAAATAAATAAATAAATCCTAAAAAAAGAAAGAAAGAAAGAAAAAAAAGTCTTTACAGAGGGACTCAATCAATTAATGAATTAATTATGGTTCCTTACTCTAATACAGTTGGTGTCCCTTTTAAGAGAACATCTGGACATAGACGCACACGGAGAATGCCATTACAAAAGAGGCAGAGATTGAACTGATGCAGTGGCAAGCCAAAGAATGTCAAGGATCACAAACCACAACCCAAACTAGGAAGGAGGATTCTATTCAGGAGTCTCTGCTGACACACTGAGCTTAGACTCTTAGCTTCCAAAACTGTGAGAGAATACATTTGTTGTTTTAAGGCACCCAATTTGTGACAGTCATGGGAAACTGTCTCCTGAAACTATTTTTACCTTTCTAAGTCATTTTATTTCAAGTGTGTAGCTTAACAGTCTATATAGTTAGACTTTGTATTTTTTACCCAATCTCAGATCTTATTTTTTAAGGATAATTTAATCAGTTCACATTTACTGAGATCATAAATATCATCAGACTAATTACTGCTAGTACCAGATATTTTTTCCACTATTTATAAAAAACATTCCATGTGACACCTCAGTGTATAGTACAACAAAGAGCTCTGGAGACAGGTTTAAATCCTGAATCTAGTCTACTAGCTCTAAAATCTTGGGAAGTGTGGTAGACAGGATAATGTCAGGATTCTAACCCTGAAAAGCTGTGAATGTTACCTGACAGGACAAAAGGGACTCTACAGCTGCAATGAAGGTTAAGGACCTTGAGATGGGGAGATTACCCTGGATTGTCCAGGTTGGTCCACACTACTCATTAAGTCTTTAAAAATATAACCTTCCCCAGCTGCAAAGAACCAAAGAGAGGACCACAAGAAAAGGGGTTGGCCCAGAAGCTAAGAAACTAGGAAGCCTCTAGAAGCTGGAAAGGGAAAGCCAACAGATTTTCCCCCAGAGCCTCAAAGGGATCAGAGACCATGGCCCTGACAACACTATAAGACCCAGTTTGGACTCCTGACCTCCAGAAATGCAATCACAAATTTGTATTGTTTGAAGCCACTAAGCTCAGGGTAATTTATTATAGGAGCATTAAAAAAGTGATATAGGAAGTTACTTAACCTCATTAAGCCTAAATTTTTTTTTTTTTAAGATTTTATTTATTCAGGGCAGCCCTGGTGGCTCAGCGGTTTAGCACCGCCTGCAGCCTGGGGTGTGATCCTGGAGACCCAGGATCGAGTACCATGTCGGGCTCCCTGCATGGAGCCTGCTTCTCCCTCTGCCTGTGTCTCTGCCTCTCTCTCTCTCTCTCTCTCTCTCCTCTCTGTGTATTCTCATGAATAAATAAATAAAATCTTTAAAAATATATTTTTAAAAAAAGATTTTATTTATTCATGAGAGACACAGAGAGAGAGGCAGAGATAGAAGGAGAAGCAGGCTCCATGCAGGGAGCCCAATGTGGGACTCAATCCCGGGACCATAGAATCACACCTTAAACTGAAGGCAGACACTCAACTGCTGAGCTACTCAGGCATCTCAAGGCCTAAATTTCTTATAACAAGAATAGCATATATAAGATATAGTGAGGGATCCCTAGGTGGCGCAGCGGTTTGGCGCCTGCCTTCGGCCTAGGGCGCGATCCTGGAGACCCGGGATCAAATCCCACATCGGGCTCCCAGTGCATGGAGCCTGCTTCTCCCTCTGCCTGTGTCTCTGCCTCTCTCTCTCTCTGTGACTATCATAAATAAATAAAAATTAAAAAAAAAAAAAAAAAGATATAGTGAAGATTAAAAAACATATATAAAGCAGTTAGCACAGTGCTTAGCGCCAAATAAGTGTTCAACATACGTATTTAAATTCTTAAGTAGTAATAATACAGGTCCAGTTTATTAAAAAGTGGCAAACTGACTTTACATGTGGTAATTTCTCCACCAGTCTATAGGAAAGGCTGTATGTCTTCCAGGAAGTACCATTTAAGATTCACCAGAAGACTGTAAAAAAACAGCTACATATGGGATTTAAAGTAAACTCTATTGAGTTCAGCATGAAATAAATGTTTATACTGAAGGTAAACATATATGTGAAATGTGGAGCAGGCACTCTGACAAACTGGTTTGGATTTTATGAAAATAGTCACCTACATATGAATATTTTAATATGAATGAATATTACAATAATCTGTTAGTCAATTATCACAAAACCCAGAGTTAACTCATGAGAGTGATATAGAGTGGTCAGAAAAAAAATTCTTTCCCTCAAATTTTTTTTTTTTTTTTTTTTGAGAGGAGGAAGAGCACGCATGTACTTGTGCTCCATCAGAGGAGGGTGAGGGAGAGAGAGAGGGAGAGAGGGAGGGAGAGAGAGAGAGACTTAAGCAGGCTCCACACCCAACTCAAGGCTTGATCTCACAACCCTGAGACGATGACCTGAGCCAAAATCAAGAGTCAGCCACTTAACCAACTGAGGCAGGTGCCCCCCACCCCCAAATCGTATTTAATCAGTGTTTTCAAGATTCTGATCCAACTTCACTGCCAATGTTATAACAGGCTGAGAACTGATAAACCTGGGTCTTCTTCCTTGTAACTCTTCATTCCTTCTTCAGAGATGGCAAATGGAGGAGGAGCCACCAAAGGAAGAAAAAGACTACATACACAGATGTTAGTATTTTTAAAAAGATATTTATAGGGATCCCTGGGTGGCGCAGCAGTTTGGCGCCTGCCTTTGGCCCAGGGCGCGATCCTGGAGACCCGGGATCGAATCCCACGTCGGGCTCCCGGTGCATGGAGCCTGCTTCTCCCCCTGCCTGTGTCTCTGCCTCACTCTCTCTCTCTCTGTGACTATCATAAATAAATAAAAAAAATTAAAAAAAAAATTAAAAAAATAAAAAGATATTTATATAAAAAGAACAAGATTTAAGAAGCCATTCAACTATGTCCATTACCCAATGTACGTATAATAATGAAAAAAGGTGGAAAGTTAGCTATATATAAAGACTTTGCCATTTACACTATAATGGGATCTGACCTGGACAGCTCTGGAGAGGCAGAAACTAGGACCAGGGTTATCAGGCATGGAGTAAGGCCCTATTACATTTCTTTCACACATCCTCTGAGTCACTTATTCTGCCTAAAGGAAAACTCCATTCTCATTCTTTTCCCTTCTGACAACTGGAAATTAAAACACAACACTTTTTGGGCCACCTGAATGGCTGAGGCCATTGGGAGTCTGCCTTTGGCCCAAGGCATGATCCCAGGATCCTGGGATCAAGCCCTCCATCAGGCTCCCTGCTCAGCAGGATGCCTATTTCTCCCTCTCCCTCTGCTGCTTCCCCTGCTTATGCTCTCTTGTGTCAAATAAATAAATAAAACCTTTAAACATAAAAAACAAAACAAAGAAAACTATTTAAATTAAACACATAAAACCCCAAAACTTACAAACAATCATCTGTGCTTTCTGCACAAAGACTGATAGTTTTCCCATCTCGGCAAACAATCTGCAGCATACATTCTTTTGGCTTCCCATCCGGAGGCTGAATATCTATGAAAAATAAGTAGAAAAAAGGAATATTTATATAGTTTTTTTTAAAGGATTTCTTACCTAATAGCTCATATAAGCAAAGGACCAGTAGTATTCAAAACATTCCAAAAACAAAACATCTCTGTCCTGCTCTGTAGAACCAAGCATATGAATCACAACTCTGTTCCAATTTAAACTTCCTGCAGGAAGAAAAAGCAGGCCTCTTCAAGAGACCTATCTCCACATACAGAGTTAGATGTATAGAACGGTCCAGATATTAGAAGAGTAAGTCCCAAACGATGAAAACTGTTACCAAGCATCAGATAAAATGCACTTTTATTCACAGGAACTACTAAACTGGATCACTACTTTAAAAGTGAAAATCATATTTTTAAAGTAGCTCTGTGTACCAAGAAATAAGGTCTATAATATTTGAGCCTGGTTTAGGTAGATACTTAAACAGCTAGCTAGTCCATGGACACTTGTGTTTCAAGAACTAACATGCAGGGATGCCCAGATGGCTCAAAGACTGAGCGTCGGCCTTTGGCTCAGGGTGTGATCCTGGAGTCCCATATTAGGCTCCCCACAGGAAGCCTGCTTCTCCCTCTGCCTATGACTCTGCCTCTCTCTGTGTGTCTCTTATGAATAAATAAATAAAATCTTTAAGAAAAAATGCAAGGGCAAGATGTTACAACACCAATGGTTATTACAAGCAGATATGCCATCTGTGACCCTTTAACTTAAATACTATTATTTAGAAACAAGATTTCAAACATTACTGTTTATTAAAACAGACTCTTTATTCCAAATAGACACAGAGCTAATAAACAGGGAAGTCTACATATGCCCTTGAATAGAAGTCCATACTTATTAAAAATCTATTCCTTTTAAAATGAATATAAGGAATAACTCCTGGAAACCAAGGCATCATGGATTTTTAAGTGACTGGTGGTGTTATCAATAAGATGCCCCTTTCTGAGTCACAAAACCTATAACTACCTAGGCTCATTCTATTTTTCTTGAGGATCTCAGCACTCTGGTTGTTCTCCACCACCTTCTCCAGGACAGAACAAGGAATGTGGACTGCTGGATCTGATTCAGATGAGAAAAGTAATCTGCCCTAACTGTATGATCTATGATCCAAGTGTCTGGGTGTCCACTGTATCACCTCCCATATGAAACCCTCCTTTGGTCTGTTAATAAAAGCAAAATGAGTAAGGAGGATGATTCAATTCCTACTAAGAATGAGGAAGGGTAGAGGACAGAAGCTGGCCATGAGAGACTCACCCCGACACTCGTGCCCGGTGCGGATATTAATGCAGTCTACTGGCATATGGACCTTATCCTCAATGCTCTGCCGAGTTTGGTCATCATAATAGATCAGGTGACCATCCGACCACAAGTCAAACCAATTCTTCTTCCAACGCTTCAAAATAGTACCTGAAAAAAATGGGAAAGGTTGGCTTTGAGCCAAAAAAGCAAGGCCTTTATCCTCTAGTTCACAGGTAACAGAAACAAAGAAAACTTTCCTCTGGCCCCGTAAGTATCATGCATACAATTGCCCAGAGCACTACATCAAAATGGAGATGAAAGCAGATTCCAAAGGCACAAACACCCATGCTGTACCAGGAAGGACTATATGCAGCTTACACTAAAGATACTAAAAATGCTGTCAACTTAATAGTCCCAATTTTTTTTTCCAAAAATTTTTTTAAAAGCTCAATAAAACCTTGATTTTGATAACAAGTGTTGGTGAGGATATAGAGAAAAGGAACCAAGTTGGTGAGAATGTAAATTGGTATAGCCACTGTGGAAAACAGTATGGATGTTCCCCTAAAAGTTAAAAATAGAAATACCATATGGTCCAATAGTTCCACTATTATTTACCCAAAGTAAACAAAAACACTAATTCAAAAAGATATATGCACCATGTTTATTGCAGTTTTACTTACAATAGCCAAGATATGGAAGCAACCTAAGTTGCTAAGTGTACATCAATAGACAAATGGATTAAGGAAGATGTGATGTTTATATACAATGAAATATTATGCAGTCATTAAAAAAGGATGAGATTGTGTCATTTGTGACGAGATGGACAAACTTAGAGGGTATTATGCTTAATGAAATAAGTCAGACTAAGAAAGACAAATACCATGATTCTACTCATGTGGAACCTAAAAAAAAAAAAAACCCACCCAAATGAATAAACAAACATTAAAGGCAGGAATAGGGGATCCCTGGGTGGCTCAGCGGTTTGGCGCCTGCCTTTGGCCCAGGGCGCAATCCTGGAGTCCCGGGATCGAGTCCTGCATCAAGCTCCTGGCATGGAGCCTGCTTTTCCCTCTGCCTGTGTCTCTGCCTCTCTCTCTCTCTCTCTCTCTCTCTCTCTCTGTCTATCATGAATAAATAAATAAAATCTTTCAAAAAAAAAAAAAGTCAGAAACAGACACATAAATACAGAGAACAAACTGATGGTTCCCAGAGGGGAAGGGGGCTGAGGGGATGGGCAAAAGAGAGGAAGGTGAATAGGAGATACAGGCTTCCAGTCACGAAATGAATAAGTCATGGGAATATAGGGCACTGCCTAAAGAATACAGTCAATGATAATGTAATAGTGATGTATGGAAACAGATGGTAGCTACACTTGTGGTGAGCACAGCATAGCAAAACAGAGTTGTACATCTGAAACCAAAGTAACATTGTGCCAATTATATTCAAAAAAATTTTTAAACTGGGGCAGCCTGGGTGGCTCAGCAGTTTAGCTCTGCCTTCAGCCCAGAGTGTGATCCTGGAGACCTGGGATGGAGTCCCACGTCAGGTTCCCTACATGGAGGGAACTGTGTCCCTCTGCCCGTGTCTCTACCTCTCTGTGCCTCTATGTCTCTCATGAATAAATAAATAAAATCTTCAATCAGAGAAGGACAAACATTATATGGTCTCACTCATTTGGGGAATATAAAAAATAGTGAAAGGAAATAAAGGGGAAAGGAGAGAAAATAAGTGGGAAATATCAGTGAGGGTGACAGAACATGAGAGACTCCTAACTCTGGGAAATGAACAAGGGGTAGTGGAAAGGGAGGTAGGCGGGGTTTGGGGTGACTGGGTGACAGGCACTGAGGAGGGCACTTGACAGGATGAGCACTGGGTGATATGCTATATGTTAGCAAATTGAACTCCAATTAAAAAAAATAAGTAAAAAACTGAACTCCAATAAAAAATAAATTAATTAAATAAAATAAATAAAATCTTTAAAAAATTTTAAACAACTCTGGGAAATGAACTACGGGTGGTGGAAGGGGAGGTGGGTAGGGGGTGGGGGTGACTGGGTGATGAGCACTGAGGTGGGCACTTGACGGGATGAACACTGGGTATTATTCTATATGTTGGCAAATTGAACAACAATAAAAAATTAATTTATTTTAAAAATCCTTCATTTTAAGATAATGAAACATGTAATATTTAATTTTCCAATGTAGTATACACTTTCCCAGGAGTATTTAACTTTGCTAGACTAATCAGAGAGTATTTTTTTTTTGCTAGACTAATCAGAGAGACTGTATAGTTTCTATATACAAATAACAATAATACTTTCCTCTTTTGGAAAAATACCATTTTGTTTTTGTTTTTTTTTTTTTTTTCAAAGGGTTTTCAGGTATATTCTTCTTAACATTCACCTTCCCTTAAAGCCAATACTATGGGAGGGTCTCCCTGCCTCAGACAGACGGAGAAACAATGTATCCACAGCCAGGACGCTGACTCCCACTCTGTGTGCATCTGTCCTGCTACCTTACACATCCTATCGTTGTGCATCTGTCCTGCTACCTTACACGTCCCTATCAGTTTAAGGAATTCATCCTATCGTTTTTAATTTTGAACAAGGCACTTAACTTTGTGAATCTCAATTTCCCTATCAGCCAAAAGGGAAAACTAAAAGGCCAAGTCAGTCACCCTTACCCCTTCCTCACACCAAGACACTGCCTACCTATATCCTTTGTTCCTATAGATTCCACTTTTCTTGGCCATCATGTACAAACCCCATTCCATGTACCTCTCCTTATGCTTCCATAGCCACCAGTGGGGTGTTAAAATATGTACCATATCAACCTTTCAAATTTCTTTTACTATTATCAGGCACCCTCCTTGCTAAGAGGGGCATCTACAGCACTGCCCCAAACTGATAAGTAACTCAGCATTCATTTGATTGGCAGCTCCTGAGCTATACACAAACTACCAAACAAAGCCACTCAAAAACAGACAGATGAAATCACCAGATTAGGGAGTTCCTGAGCTACACACAAACTACCAAACAAAGCCACTCAAAAACAGACAGATGAAATCACCAGATTAGGGAGTAAAGAGTAAATTAGGGATGAAATCACCAGATGAAATCACTTGCCACCAAAGCCCTGACTGTAGATTCCCAAATCAGACTGTCCTCCAGAGTCCTAAGTGTCTGTGTGGCAATGGCAATAAAAGGAATCCTCCAGACTACTTTGCATACATGTAACCATCTGTGTACCTCTGCTACCCAGTGAATATAATACATCTCATCTCATTTTATTGTGATTGACAGTTTTGATTTTCACAAAGGAAAATCAACTCATACACTGAAAGATGAAGAAATGGAGTAAGCCCTCTGAATATACACTCCAAGATTTCCATGGACCAGGACGTTAGAAAAGTCTGTACAACTTATCTAAAAGGTATCTATTTTGTGTATGTCACTATGCTAGGCATTGATTGGGAGCAATCAATTTTGAGAGCAAAAATAGTCGTCAAAATGGCCACTGCTCATTTATGTTGACAGAACATTTGCACTGAATTATAGTGGAGAAAAGAAAGCTTGCCTTCAAACAAGGGCACAGTAAAGCCTAAAGACAAAATCAGAAGACACTCAAAGGGCCAGGAAAGGAAGGTACATCCTCAAGGTCCAAGTAAGGCTCTCTGCATCCTCTGACAATTTGGGGAAGGATGGGACCACAAAACCCAAGAAAAGAAACTTACACAAAGATGGGGGTTAGGCTCCAATATACCAGGACCTTCTTTTTAAAGCCAACACTGTGGGGCACCTGGGTGGCTCAGTCAGTTAAATGTCTGCCTTCAGCTTGGGTCATGATACCAGGGTCCTGGGATGGAGCCCCGCATCAGGCTCCCTATTTATCAGACGCCTGCTTCTCCCCCTCCCATTCCTGCTCCCACTCCCCTTTGCTTGTGCTCTCCCTTCTCTGTCAAATAAATTAATTAAATCTCTTAAAAAATAAGTAAGCCAACATTGTAACAACTCTATTCTTAGAATACAAAACCTGTCACAGACGTTGAAAGGACACCTGGTTCAGCTCTGGGTCTGGGAATATAGAACTAGTGACAGGAAATAAACTGAAGGCTTGCCTCCTAGTAGAAAGTGTGTCAATGTTGAAATGACAGTCCTGAGTCTGAATACAGCTTTGCCACCCACAGTGTTAATAAGTTACCTAGTATCATTGAAAGTCAATTTCCTCAACTAGAAATCAAGATAATGCCACCTACCTCACAGAGTCCCTATGATAATTATGTAATATATGTAAAATCAGTATAACCAGATCACAACCAACCTTCACAAATAATAGTTTTTATAAATCATCCAAAGTATATATGTTGCCCATTCTTTACTGTTAGTCTCAATTTTAGCTAAGTTCTGAAGGTATCCCTCCAACAGAAATTTACATCTGAACAATAAACAGTATTAACTACAGCTAGTAATAAATGATATAGTGATCACTTTTCCCTAAACCCTGCTCTTTCTAAAAGGACAGCAGAATGATCTGTTTACTCTTTCCCCAATAAACTGAGTTGGTTCTTCCTGCTTTAGAACACACCAGGAGGGATCCCTGGGTGGTGCAGCGGTTTGGCTCCTGCCTTTGGCCCAGGGCGCGATCCTGGAGACCCGGGATCAAATCCCATGTCGGGCTCCCGGTGCATGGAGCCTGCTTCTCCCTCTGCCTGTGTCTCTGCCTCATTCTCTCTCTCTCTCTGTGTGACTATCACAAATAAATAAAAATTAAAAAAAAAAAGTTAGAACACACCAGGAATCCTACTACTGATAGCAGCCTCAGAAATAAGCAGACAGTATATGAAAGATAGTCACACACACAGGTGAATCTAAGAAGTGATCTCAATCCCATCAATAAAGAATTGATGGGGCACCTGGGTGGCTCAGTTGGTTAAGCATCTGTCTTCGGCTCAGGTCATGATGCCAGGGTCCTGGGTTTAAGTCCGACACCGGGCTTCCTGCTAACTGGGGAGTCTGCTTCTCCCTCTCCTCCTCACTCACACTGTCTTTATCTCTGTCACTATCTCAGACTCTCTCTCTCAAATAAACAAATAAAATCTTAAAAAAAAAAAAAAGAATTGATTCTATTTTGCAGTTATTTTGGAGAGCCAAAAGTCTAGTTTTAGATAAACTCATTCCCTCAAGTCAAATCTTCATCCCTATAATTAAAGTCTCTAGTATTTGAGAATCTTAATCACTGTTCAATCCCCAAATAAGACAGTATTTCCCACAAAGACAGCAGGACCTCCACGCTAATATATCAGAGCTCAGCTTAGTTAGATTCCAACAGGGACTCAGGTCAGCCATGACTAATAGAGCATGCTAGTGAGAAAAAGAGACCAGCAGGGATTATTACCACGATTCCCTGGTCTTTGTCAAGGTAGCAACCAAGAAGGAACTCTGTGTAAGCAGAAACACAGTTCATAGAGCTCTAAAAATTTCCCAGGGGAAATCCAGAGCAACATCATTAATAAGACTTTGCCATTTGTTTAAGTGTGATCTGTTTCAGCAAAAGAAATAAACACATACTCTAAAGCAACACTAATCCCAGACCCACGGACTCATGTCCTGTACTTACTCTGTCGCAGCAACCATCCACTCTTCACAAACGCCATCTTTCACCTATAAAAGAAACAGCCAGGTTCAAAGTTATACCCAGAAAAGAGAATGGCTCATACAAGTTGTTTTTCACCCACAACACTTCTGACACCAAACATGTGGGGTCTTTCCACACTAACAAAATTCTCCAAATCTCAGGACACCAACTGGATATCTACTGATTCAACTTGATTCTGACCTGAAATTAGCATCAGCCCTCACAGGTTAAGGGCTCAGTTCCACAAGAGTGCTCCCACTTTAGAAACAAGTCCAGAGCTATTTCTGACCTACAAATTGGGGATTCCCATAGCCTATCCTCAAATTTGATAATTTTGCTAGAATGGTTCACAGAACTCAAGAAAGCATTTTACTTACTATTTCCTGTTTCTTGTAAAAAGATACAACTCATGAGGAGCCAGATGCACAGAGTAAAGTATGAGTAAAACTACAGAAGGTTTTCATGCCTTCTGTAGGCACACCACCCCCTCTGAACACTTCTATGTGATCAATTAACCCAGAAGCTCTTAGAACCCTGGCATTTAAGGGTTTTAAGGGAGATTACATTAGGTAGGCATGATTGATTACATTACTGACCACTGGTGACTGAACTTTAATCCCCAGCCTCTCTCCATCCCGGCTGGTCTAGGTATGGGGCTGAAAGCTCTAGCCTTCTAATCGCAAGGTTGATTTCCCTGGCAATTAGCCCTATCCTAAAGTTATCTACGAACCTACCAAGAGCAATCTCATGTGCATAAACTTAGGTATGGTTGAAAAGGGTTTATTATGAATAACAAGATAATCTTAGCACCTCTATCAGGAAATTGCAGGGGTTTTAGAAGTTCACATATTTCTTGTTATATCACCAAATCACAGCCATCTGGTCTAACTCTCCATCCTGATCCCTTTCTGTGTCACCTGAAGGAGGGACCAAAGCCATTCTACCTCACCAGCCATCTGGCATTTACCTAATACCTCTTCAGTGGGACCAATACAACTCCTCACCCCACCTCCTCCCCACCACCGCCACCTCCCACTCCAGACTTTGGCCTCAATACTCTGCCCAGCTTACCAAATGTAAACGCCACTCAACAGAAATAACACAGGCCAGGAACACTAAGATTTAACTCTGTCAAGGATGTGTGGCTTCTCCTAACATGCCCAGCATCCTGCCTCAGCTTTATACCTGGGGTGCCCAGTGGACTTAACATAGCCCAGGCAGATACATGTGCACTGGTGTCAATAGGTAGAGTAGCCTAGTCAGAGTAGAATACCAGGAAGTAAAGAGAAACTGTGATAAATTTTACTCCAGGGACGCCTGGGTGGCTCAGTGGTTGAGCACCTGCCTTCAGCCCAGGGTGTGATCCTGGAGTCTCGGGATCGATTCCCATGTTGGGCTCCCTGCATGGAACCTGCTTCTTCCTCTGCCTGTGTCTCTGCCTCTCTCTCTCTCTCTCATGAATAAATAAAATATTTAAAAAAAAATTTAACTCCATAAAAATAAAAATCTGAGTGGCAAAAAAAGTCAAAAAGACAAAGACTAAGAAAAAACATTTACAACTATATGGCAGCAATGAGCTAATTCCCTTCATGTACAAAGCTCACAAACAAGAGAAATGACAATCATCTGGTAGTTCACAAGAAAAGAAACATGAACGGCCAATAAACTCATAAGATACTCAATTTCTCTTTCAATTCAAAAGACAAAATTCAAAACACAAGTTAACGATATTACCTATCACATGGGCACAAATGACAAAGACTTCGATACCCAGAAAGGAGTAAGCATAATGGCAGAAATGAAAACGGTTGCAAACTTCTAGTAAAAAGTTTTGACATTTATCAAAATTTCAAATGTTCATGAACTTTGACCCAGAGAATTTGTATATCCATGGCAACATCACTTAGACTGCCAAACAGTAGCCTCAACCAAAGTGATCCATATTGGAAGACAGTTCAAAGGGCACCTCCATACTTGATACATCAGTATGCAGATGTGAAAAAGGATGTAGAACAAAGCGTGCTGATACCCACAATCGTTCTGTGCAAGGAATCATAGAAACTGTTAATGACATGTATCTCTGGGCAAAGAAATGAGGCAACACTGTGTATGTATCACAAAAGAAGGTGACTAGGGGCACCTGGGTGGCACAGTTGGTTAGGCATCCAACTCTTGGTTTCAGCTCAGGTAGCAAGCTCAGGGTTGTGAGACTGAGCCCTGCGTCAGGCTCCACAATCAGTGCAGAGACTGCTTGATACTCTCTCTCCTTCTGCCTGTCACCCACCCTCATCGAGCATGTGTGCTCTAAAATAAATAAATTAAAAAAAAAAAAAAAAAGATGACCGGGCATTTGGGTGGCTCAGTGGTTGAGCTCTGCCTTGGGCTCAGGTCGTGATCCCAGGGTCCCAGGATCAAGTCCAGCATTGGGCTCCCCGCATGGAGCCTGCTTCTCCCTCTGCCTATGTCTCTGCCTCTCTCTCATGAATAAATAATAAAATCTTAAAAAAAAAAAAAAAGTGACTATTCAGTCCTATTACACCCTTCTGCTAATACTTAAATTTAACAATTTGCATGTGTTATATCCTTCTTCTTTAATCAACAGATTTTAGGGGCCCCTGGCTGGCTCAGTTGGTAGAACATGCAACACTTAATCTTGGGGTTGTAAATTCAAGCCCACATGTTGGGAATAGGAATTACTTTTAAAATTTTTTGAATTAAAAAAAATAGGGGCATCTGGGTGGCTCAGTCAGTTAAGTGTCTGACTTTGGCTCAGATTGAGATCTTGAGGTCCTGGGATGAAGCCTCAAGTCAGGGTCCCAACTCAGTGGGGAGTTGGCTTATCCCTCTCACTGTCTCTGCTCCTCCCCCTACTTGTGTTCACGGTCTCAAACAGGTAAATAAAATCTTATAAAAAAAAAGAAAAAAAAGATCTTGGGGCACCTAGGTGGCTCAGTTGTTGAGCCTCTGCCTTTGGCTCAGGTTGTGATCCTGGGGTCCTGGGATCGAGTCCTGTATCAGGCTCTCTGCAGGGAGCTTGCTTCTCCCTCTGCCAATGTCTCTGCCTATTCCTCTGTGACTCCCATAAATAAATAAGATCTTTAAAAAAAAATAGATCTTATTTGGAGATTTTATTTGGGCCAAACTGTTTTCTACTTAGCATTTTTAGGTATTCTCCTTAAGGGTTGGATAGCAAAATGGAAGAAAAGCCTTAAGCATGCACCTGAAAAAAACAAGTCTCCCCACAACCCTTTAATTTTTCCATTTCTAAGTATGACTAAATTATCACCTTTCTAATATTTTATTTATTAATGTAAGAGAGAGACAGAGAGAGAGAGAGAGAGAGAGAGAGAGAGGCAGGCAGAGACACAGGCAGAGGGAGAAGCAGGCTCCATTCAAGGAGCCTGACGCAGAACTCGATCCCAGGACTCCAGGATCATGCCCTGGGCCGAAGGCAGGCGCCAAACCGCGGAGCCACCCAGGG
Source organism: Canis lupus dingo (assembly GCF_003254725.2). Classification (NCBI taxonomy): domain Eukaryota; kingdom Metazoa; phylum Chordata; class Mammalia; order Carnivora; family Canidae; genus Canis; species Canis lupus. Next base: position 21,670,834 of record NC_064261.1, on the reverse strand, counting down.
ATCCCCAATTCTCACCTTTCTCCAAACCTTTACAAAAAGAGCTGTACAAGCTTGGTTCATCCTATACTCCAGCATTCCAAAATCTCATACTGTGAAGGTTCCTAATGTCCTTGTGATTTCTGCCAACTCATGCTGTCATCTCCAAGAAAGTCAGTGTTTTTCACCTTTCTTCATTTTTCTCCCAATTAGATGCTCAAACATACAGTCCCAAGTAAACCAGAAACAGAAAGGCAGTCTCTCCCCTATCTCCCAGTAGATCTGGATTCCACTCACTGCTGACTGGACAGGACTAGCCCAAAGGCAGCTGATTGTAGGGCTAATTCCACCTATCACTGACCAGGAAACCCATCCTAATCCAAGGCTCTCTGTTAGGCAAAAAGATAATTATTTAATGTGGGTTGAAATGGTTTCCTAAAAGTTGTAGCCAAACAAAAACAAAAACAAAAGAACACCTTGCAGCCTAAAACCTTCCAAACACACACCATCATATTTTTACCCAACAAATATTCCCTGAGTGCTAATATGAGCTCAGTCTTGTAGGCACTAAGGACACAGCAGTGACCAAGCCAAAGTCCCTGTTTTCATGTAGCTTACACTGTAGAAGTAACAGGTTAAACTTATAAATTAAAAAGATAGGTGATGCAATGTTATAGACAGCATTACATCTTTATGGTGGTGTTACACCTAATCTTTACATCTAATAAAACAGTATTCATACAAGCCAAATCCTGGATAATTATACTCAAATGCCCTACTATCATGAGGTGAATTCTCAATCTGTATTTCATGTGAAAAAGAAAATATATGGGAATAGGCCAAAAATTATTAGCAGCTATTGAGAGCTACCAAGTCACAATACAAATATAAAACCTGGCTGAAATGCTGTCATACAACTTCGCTGGTAGTGATCAGTTGGTGATTGTGTAAAAATGTGGAGCAATAAAAACGAGTTTCCTGAATTTTTGTGGTAATCTTTGCAAATCTCTTAAATGGACTCTCAACTCTATGGTCGGTCAATCCATCTTCAACAAAGCAAGAAGAACATGCAATGGAAAAAGGACAGTCTCTTCAACAAATGGTGCTGGGAAAATTGGACAGCCACATCCAGAAGAATGAAACTGGACCATTTTCTTACAGCATACACAAAAATAGAGTCCAAATAGATGGAAGATCTAATTGTGAGGCAGGAATCCACCAAAATCCTAGAGGAGAACATAGGCAACAACCTCTCTGACCTCAGCTGCAGCAACCTCTTGCTAAACATGCCTCCCAAGGCAAGGGAAACAAAAACAAAATGAACTATTGGGGGGCATTTGGGTAACTCAGTCGGCTAAGCATCTGACCCTTGGTTTCGGCTCAGGTCATGATCTTGAGTTTGTGGAATCGAGATGCACATCAGGCTTCACACTCAGTGCAGTCTGTTTCAAATTCTTTCTGCCTCTCCCTCTGCCCATCTCTGCTCATGCTGGCATGTGTATGTGCGCACTCTCTCTCAAATAAATAAAATCTAAAAACAAAAAAACAAAAAAACAAAAAAACTCGGGACTTCATCAGGATAAAAAGCTTTTGCACAGCAAAGGAAACATCAACAAAACTAAAAGGTAACCTATGGACTAGGAGAGACATTTGCAAATGGCGTATCAGATAAAAGGCTAGTATTCAAAATCTATAAAGAGGGCCGCCTGGATGGCTCAGCAGTTGAGCATCTGCCTTCCGCCTAGGGCATGATCCTGGAGTCCCAGGATCGAGTCCCGCATCAGGCTCCCTGCATGGAGCCTGCTTCTCCCTCTGCCTGTATCTCCGCCTCTCTTTCTCTCTCTGTCTCTCATGAATAAATAAATAAAATCTTTTTAAAAAATTTTTTAAAAATCTATAAAGAACTTATCTAAATCGACACTCAAAAACCAACAAATCCAATTCAAGAAATGGACAAATGGCATGAACAGACATGCTATGGAATGTGGTAGAGAAAACACAAGTTCCAATGTGAGTTCAGATTCCACACAACGGGACAGACTTAAAAAAAAAAAAAACTTGAAACACTGATTTGTAGAGTACCTTCTCCTCAGTACATAATGCAAATGGTTATTGTGGTAATAGGAAGAGATATTTGCTGTGTTCGCTAACATGCTACAATTTCTTTTTTAGCAAAAAGTCTGGACTTCTGAGTTAAGAACTCAAGTGTACAAAGCTTAGGCAGTAGAGAAGACTGGAGGAATAGATTTTGAAGCAGCCTAAAATTTACTATTAAAAAGAAGGACTTTCAGGAGAAAGCCTTGAATTCACACCCTCAGGAATACACTGAGTTTGGTTACTTGCACTTGCTGTGCAGGCATTTACAAGACAGTCTCCAGAAAAGTCAAAAGGAACCAAGAAAATATTAAAGTCTCATGACAATAAAAGCTTCCTGAAGCCCCTTGTGGGATCCTCACTCTAACTGGGCCCACCACAGCACATCTTCTTGGAAGACTGAGGCCAGGGCATTTTGTCAACTAACAGAAATGCAAGATGGGCACTCATCTGAATGCTGGAAAACAAGTTCTTTAACACCACTGAAGAGATCTGTGTCCTTTAACTGTGCCTACTAGCTTCTTCTGTCAAGGCATCATTTTGGTATCACCACCACCACAGAAAGCATATTATCTCATCAGCCTTAGTCTCAGCCTCCAAAGCCAGAGCATCCTAGCCTCTGGCTCCCAACCCATAAGCAATATGTAACACAATATAGACCCTCCACTTTGGGCACTACAAATAAGATACACCAAAGGCAACAAGTCCTTAAATAAGTAGCTGCTATCACCTGCTCCTTAAATGACTCACCTCACCTAAGCTAGACCACAGCTACATCTTTCTATCTAGAGTCTGTACCCTACCAAGCTCCTGAATCCTGACCACAAAGCAGAGAAGGAAGGGACATTATCCCTGAGCCTACCTGCCCCTCAGCCTTACAGAGCACTCAATGCCACTGCCTACAAGAAGTACGCTACTCATCAGCCTAGCCCAATTCCTGATCCCAGATCCTGCTAGCCTGCCCTGCCTTGAGATTACCTGGAAACAATGGGGGGGGGAGGACCACACGACTTTAAACGTCCATCTTTTCATTTTTCGCTCTGTGTTAAACGGATGTATTACATAGATATGTAAAAATCTGTATTTCTTGTCACTAAACACTGGAATTCACATGAGAGTTATTTTCAGAGAGAAAACACAATAGTAATCTTAAAATGGGAATCCAAGACAAAAGATATACCAGTAATGTCAAGATTACCCATGCCAGTGACTGCTTTGCTATTTTCAACATCAGTGATGGATTATAAGGAGCACAAACAGCTAACTCCACTCCCTCCTGAAATGCAACTAAAATGACTTAGGGGGAAAACAAGGCATAAATCACAAAGACACCAGCAGTAGAGACAAAAGTCAGGATTTGAACATGTGTTCAAGAAATATAGATTTTACACTTGTTCAAATCCTGACTCACTCACTTATAAATAACCTTGAACAAGAGGGGCAGGGGCTGGGAAATAATAAATAACCTTGGGCAAGTTACTTAACTTTTCCAAGCCTTAGTTTTTTTATCTGTACAATGAGAATACCAATACCTACTTAACAGACATTTGGACAATTGGGTAAAATAATATGTTTGGCATAATACCTGACATTTACAAAAACTCAAGAAATGGGAGCTGCTCACACAGCAATTATCACTTATATTTCCTCACTAGCCACCTGACTAAAATCTGCCCAAAACATTCCAGAAGACCGAAGAATATTAAGCTGTGAAGAATGACTTTGCAGACTTAATAAATTAAGATACCCTTGAAAGTCAAAATTTGAACACATATACACTAGAAGTGAACGCAAAAAACAAAAAACCTCCCAAGGAGCACCTGGGTGGCTCAGTCAGTTAATCGTCTGCCTTCAACTCAGGTCATCATCTTAGGGTCCTGGAATCAAACCCTGATCAGGCTCCCTGTCCAGTGGGGGGGTCTTCTTCTCCCTCTCCCTCTGCCCCCACCCACCCAAATGTGTTCTCTCTGCTGCTCTCAAATAAATGGAATCTTTTTAAGATTTTATTTATTCATTCATGAGAGGCATGGAGAAAGAGGCACAGACCTAGGCAGAAGGAGAAGCAGGCTCCCTGCAGGGAGCCCAATAAGGGACTCCACCCCAGGTCCCCGGGATCACGCCCCAAGCAGACACTCAACCACCGAGTCACCCAGGTGCCCCTGAAATTAAAAAAAAAAAAAAAAAAATTGTAAAAAAATTAAACCTCCCATTCTACATAACTAAATCCATCTTTTTCCCCCCCAAAGAGTTTCTTTATTTAAAAGAGAGAGAGAGAGAAAGGGAGCACAAGCAGGGGGAGGGGCAGAAGGAGAAGTAGACTCCTTGCTGAGTAGGCAGCCCAAAGCAAGGCTCAATCCTAGGCCCCTGGAATCATGACCTAAGCAAAGGCAGATGCTTAATCGACTGAGCCACCCAGGTGCCCCTCCAAATCCCTCTCTTGAGGAACAAGAATATTTCTTTGCCTTACCTTGCTATATTCCACATCACTTCGCAACTTATTTAAAATTTCACTATTTATGTCCTGGAGCAAGATCTATTGCATAAACTAAAACCCATCAGATAAAAGGCCTGCTCGTGGTCTCCAGAGAATAAAACACCAGCAAACTAGCTGCAAAATATCCACATTACTCACATGCCAGTAAATCTATAGGAAGTTTTTAAATACAAACCATATTCAACAATTCAAATTATTTTAAATGTGAACTGAAATTATCTTAAAAACACTGAATCCAGGGGTGCCTGGGTGGCTTAGTTGCTTTAGCATCCAACTCTTGGTTTCAGCTCGGGTTGTGATCTTGAGGTCATGAGATCAAGCCCCACATGGGGCTCTGCACTTAGCAGGGAGTCTGATTTTTCTCTCCCTCCCCCTCTGGCCCTTCCATACTTCATGCGTGCATGCATTCTCTAAAATAAAATAAATAGGGACACCTGGGTGGCTCAGTGGTTGAGCTTCTGCCTTCAGCTCTGGTTGTGATCCTAGGATCCAGGGATCGAGTCCCACAGAGGGAGCCTGCTTTTCCCTCTGCCTATGTCTCTGCCTCTGTGTCTCTCATGAATAAATTAAATCTTAAAACAAACAAACAAAATCTTTAAAACAAAACACTGAATCCAAAAGAGATCAATTTTTTTTTAAGATTTTACTTGACAGAAAGAGAATACAAGCACGGGGGTGGGGGGTGCAGCAGGAGAGAGAAAAACAGGCTCTCTGCTGAGCAGGGAGCCTGATGTGGGGCTTGATTCCAGGGTCCTAGGATCATGACCTGAGCTGTAGGCAGATGCTTAACAGACTGAGCCACCCAGGTGCATCCAAAAGAGATCAATTTAACAGAAAGATATTGCCTTTGGAATCTGGTAGTTCTGAGCTTTACCTTTTTACTAACATATGACTTTGAGCACAATACTAAACCTCCCAAGACCCACTTTTTTTTTTACCTATTCGACAGGACATTACTGTTATCTCATAAGGTTAGTGTGAGAATTAACTGAGATAATAAGCCCAAAGCGCCCCATAGGAGCTGCTCCAAAAGGAGAGATGGCTATAATTATTATTTTTCCTAAGAAGTGCAATTCAAGGGTGCCTGGGTGGCTCAGTCGGTTAAACGGTTGCCTCCAGGTCAGGTCATGATTCCAGGGTCCTGGGATTCAGTCCTGCATTGGGCTCCCTGCTCAGCTGGAAGCCTGCTTCTCCCTCTGCTTGTGTGCACTCTCTCCATCTCAAAAAAAGTAAATAGGGACACCCGGGTGGCTCAGCGGTTGAGCAGCTGCCTTTGGCTCAGGGTGTGGTCCCGGAGTCCGGGGATAGAGTCCCACATTGAGCTCTCTGCATGGAGCCTGCTTTATCCTCTGCCTGTGTCTGTCTCTCTGTCTCTCTCTCTCTCTCTCTCAGTGTCTCTCATGAATAGACGGATAAAACCTAGAAAGAAAAAGAAAAAGAAAAAGAGGATCTCTGGGTGGCGCAGCGGTTTAGCGCCTGCCTTTGGCCCAGGGCACGATCCTGGAGACCCTGGATTGAGTCCCACGTCGGGCTCCCGGTGCATGGAGCCTGCTTCTCCCTCTGCCTGTTGTCTCTGCCTCTCTCTCTCTCTCTGTGTGTGTGTGACTATCATAAATAAATTTAAAAAAAAAATTTTTTTTAAATCTTTAGGGGTGCCTGGACGCTTAGTCAGTTAAGTGACTTGAGTCTTGGTTTTGGCTCAGGTCATGATCTCATGAAGTGTGAGATCAAGTCCTGCGCTGGGCTCCACACTTAGTGTTAAGTTTGCTTAAAGATTCTCTCCCTCTGCCCTTTCCCATCATGTTTGCATCTGTGTGTGCACACTCTGTCTAGACACTCTCTCAAGTCTTTAAAATAAATGAAATCTTAAAAAAAAATAGGCAATAAGAATTCTCAAGCCTCTCTAAATACAGGGGACAAGCATTGGGTAACCCATCATTAGTGGTCAGTTCATTTGTAGCATTGGCCACTGACAGGTAGCAACCATTTCTTAATAGCAAGCTTCATACAAGCACTTATCAATGAGGAGACCCACTAGACAGGCAAGAAAGTTCAACTTTCTGTCCCCATGATCAAATTCAGATGCAAACATATGACCAATAAAACATGAATAGTCCACTTTTTGTAACGTTTAATAGTTTACTCTGCAGTTTTTCATACTTACAGACACTAATACTGTTCTTTAGACATCCAGTAAGAAAGAAAAAGACAGAAGTAAGGAGAAAGAAACCAATTATTAACAGGGTAGCAAGCTGGGAAGCATAGTAAAGCTTCTAGAAGGAGTAAAAAAAAAAAAAAAAAAGTCTATCCTTCAGGAAGTAACATGACTATCACAAGAAGATTGGTATCTATTCATTCTATACCACTACCAGTCATGAACAAATTTTACAAATTCAGTCCCTGAGATTATTAGGAATTTTACTTACAGGATGTGCTAACACCATTAAAAATATGCTAGTAAAGAGCCTCTGTCAGGTTCTGGGTTCTTCTCTGCAGCCTCCTTTAGTGAGCATGTACTTCACTGTGCTGTCTGCCAGGGAGATCCTGTGACATTTTGGATTCCTGTCCTCATAAATCAGTACGTTGGGGAGAGGGGAGGGGAGTCAAGTAAAAAAATCACTAACTCAAGAAGTAAAGCCCGGGCATGCTCACTCCCAAGTACAGGCTGGCATGAACAGACGGGATGCACAATCACATATACTCCGATACTGGAGTCCCCGGCCTGCTGGACACATAATGAAGGCCACAAGTAAGCTCTGGCCCGATCAGGAGACCCAGGTACTTCCCTCCCTTTCGACATAACGGCTCTGGGCTCGGGCAGGGGCTCCACCCTGTTCTAGTCAGAGGAGACACAAAAAAAAAAAAAAAAAAAAAAGGATTCTCCAGGAGCAATGGCGCTGGGAATGAACTACGTTCCTCTAGATTTTTTTTACAGGATGACCACATTCCCTCTACCCATCCTGAAAACCAGAAACTTACTTTCGTTCACGTTAATGAGGCCTGTTCTATGCAAATTACTCTACATATAAGGTAAAAACAAGACTCTGTGCGGACGCAAAATTAAAACCCCGAGCTCCGGAGTTCCCGATCTGGCTGAGTGAAAGGTTCAAATGGGGAAGAGATAACGTAATACCACAGCCCTAAGACTACCCACTCGCTGCAAAGCCAGGAGTAGGTAAAACCCGCCAGTGCACCGTTTCAACGGCGGTCCGGGTTCCTGAAGGAGAGGGCGTTCTCGGTGCGGGCGTGGAGCGCGGTGCCCGCAGAGAAGTGGCGGGGAGGAGCTGCGGGGAGCCGCACCTGCGGGGGGGGAGGAGCCGCACCTGCGGGGAGGAGCTGCGGGGAGCCGCACCTGCGGGGGGGGGGGGGGGAGGAGCCGCACCTGCGGGGAGCGGGGGCGGCAGCAGGAGAGCTCGGGCGCGGCTGCGCAGCTCTCGGGAAGGCTCCAGAGGCGCCGGCCCCAGAAAGCCGAGAGGGAACCCGAGCCGGGAGGAGTCCGGCGCGGCTCCAGGGAGGGGGGCGGCGAGGGCCGAGGACCGTCCCCTCTGGAGCGGCCCGTCGCTGGGCGGGTCTGGGCCCGGCCGCAGCCGAGGAATCCGCGGCCCTAGAGCAGGCTCTGGAGGGCCAGGCCCGGGGAGGCGGAGGCCGCGCGAAGCTGGACTGCCCTACCCGGGGCTCCTGGGCGGCCCACGCCGGGCAGGGAGGCGAGGTGGCGGGGGTCGCCTCAGGAGGGCGCTGGGTTGGCGGCGCTGGAGGGGGCGGGGATCCCCGCGGGGAGGGCGGGGCGGGCCCTGAGGGTGCTGCCGGGGGCGGGAGGACTGGAGTACCGCGGGCGGGGGCGGGTCTGGAGGGGCCCTGCCAGAGGGGTCCGGGCCGGGCAGCTCCAGGGGAGGCTCTAGAGGAGCCAACTCGGGGATGGGGAGCAGAGGGAAGCCTGGGGCGCCCCCGCGGGGCCGACACGTTTACCTGCGGACCGCAGCGGGCACCCACGCAGGCGCTGGGGAGCGCAGGACGCCGCGCGGGGGCCGCTCCGACCGCCTCGCGCCTGCTTCCTGGCCGCCGCCCGACGTCGCCCTTCTCCGCGCGCATGCGCCCTGCCCCGAGGGGCGGGCCCGGGGTGGGGGCGGGGGCGGGGCCGGGGCCGCGGCGGAGCCTGGGTGGCGGCGGAGGGAGGGGAGAGGGTGGAGGAGGGGTGGGGAGGGGAGAGGGTGGAGGGGCAAGGGGGGGTGGGGGGGAGCCGGAAGTGAGGGATGCACGAAAACTGCTCTGATCTCGGAGGCGTGTGGGAGGACGCCGGGACCGACTTCGCTAGGGAAGTCAGCACCAAAACGAAGTCTGTGGTACTAGGTCACAGCTTAGATGTAAAACAAGTATGTAAGGATCCATCCACGTGTAAGTAAGGTAATGGGGAGAAAACAGAAGTCTTCTCCACAGAAGAATTCTAATAGATCATACCCCATCCAGAGGGGCTATTAATCTCCAGCGACCCACCCCTAAATTTGCATAATTACTTCCTCCCAAAGAGTAGTGTGAGAGGGGAATGACTCCAGTGGAGAAATCTGACAAACGGCATCCAAACGTGATGAGGTTGACATCGGCCTGGTGAAGTCATGTTGATATGATGTGATGAAATGTCACTTTTCCTATGGTCTTCCTTCCAAAAATAGTATACTGCCAGTCTAACCATGAGAAAAAAAGTAGACAAATCCTAGTTGAGGGATATTCCACAAAATAGCTCATCATTACTCCGCAAAACCATCAAAGTCATGAAAAACAAGGGAACACTGAAAAGCTGTCAATGTGGGATGCAATGCGGAATCCTGGGTGGAATCCCGAAACAGAAAAAGGATGTTAGTGAAAACATTGGTAAATTCCAAATAAAGTCTTCATTTTAATTAATCATAATTACTTGTAATTTTTAGTTTTGATAATTGTACCGTGATTGTGTAAGATGTAAACATTGTTAGGGGAAACTGAGTGAAGAGCATACTAACTTTCCTGCAAATTTAAAATTATTCCAAAATAGGGGCACCTGGGCAGCCCCGTGGCCCAGCGGTTTCGCGCTGCCTTCGGCCTGGGATGTGATCCTGGAGACCCGGAATCGAGTCCCAACTCGGGCTCCCTGCATGGAGCCTGCTTCTCTCCTCTGCCTGTGTCTCTCTCTCTCTCTCTGTCTGTCGTGAATAAATAAATAAAATCTTTAAGAAAAAAAAAAAATAGGGGCACCTGGATTGCTCAGTCAGTTAAACATCTGCTTTTGGCCCAGGTCATGATCCCAGGTCTTGGGATGCAGCCCTGTGTCAGGCTCCCTGCTCAGCAGAAGCCTGCTTCTCCCTCTCCTTCTGCAGCTCCCCCTGCTTGTACTCACTCTCTTTCTCTCTCAAATAAATAAAATATTTAAAATATTAAAATAAATAAAATTATTCCAGTATAAAAAGTTTATTTAAATTTTAAAAAAATTTAAAAGACTATTTAAAAGTTTATTTAAAAAAAAAATTCCGGGATCCCTGGGTGGCGCAGTGGTTTGGTGCCTGCCTTTGGCCCAGGGCGCGATCCTGGAGACCCGGGATCGAATCCCACGTCGGGCTCCCGGTGCATGGAGCCTGCTTCTCCCTCTGCCTGTGTCTCTGCCTCTCTCTCTCTGTGTGACTATCATAAATAAATAAATAATAAAAATTTAAAAAAATAAAAAAAATAAAAAATAAAATAAAAAAAAATTCCTTTTTTTGGAGGGAAAAAGTAGAAACGTTAGTTATCTTTACTGCTAAACGTTTAAGATGCTCTTAAGACCCTGTGGGGCCTCTAGGATCAGGGTAGGTACCCTTTATGGGAAGTAGCCTGAGGGAACTTCTCACAACCCTATTCCTAAAAGGTGAATTTTTTAAACATTTATCAAGCTGTACAGTTCAGGTTTGTTTTCTTCTCTGTGGTGAATAGCAAACATTTAACTGAATAAATTGAGAGATTAATTGATTTTATTCAATGATTCACAAATCAGGCAGCATCACATCCATCAAATAGAAAGGAGCTCCAGTGAGCTGTAGAAAAGGAAAGGTTTTTCAAGGTGAAAAAAAGGATAGGAAAAGAAAATTATTAGCAAAGAATGCACTGTTTCAGGCAAGGTTGTCTGCCTAAGGAGATCAGTAAGGGTCTATCAAGAGGATTATCTCACTATGTTTACCAGGTAATTCCATGTTGTCTGGTTAAAGATTATTCCTGGGAGATTGAAACTACAATTAGGTTAGGTATTAAATCTTGGTTTGCTAGTGTGGAATTTAGCAAAAGTATCTCCATTTTGGGACTGCTTTCTCATTTTTAACATCTGCATGTAAACTTTTTTGCACTCTCTCTCTACACGCGCACACATACACACACTTTAAAAAAATCTATAGGAAAGGCCAGTAGTTAATGGTCTTCAAAACTCCAGACTCTGATGGCAAAAGTTCACGTCTTAACCCAGCTCCTCTCTGAAAAGTAATACAGGGTGGGGAATCCTGTGATGCCTTCCAATCTAATCTTTTGCAAAATAGTGTGACTTAGTCAACAAACAGTTCAAAGATTGGAATCATCTAGAATTCTTCCTGGTCCCACCACCCAAGCATGAGCTTGAGCAAATTGCCTGACATCACTGAAGTTCCTGACCTCTTTCAGTAAGTGGTAAAGCTAGCCCTATATTCTGTGTTAGTTTTAGGTATCTTTGAAGGCTTGGATTTGGAGTGTCCAAACATACACAAACATTGTCTTTGAGTGATGGGGCTATGGATGACTTATTTCTTCTTCATATTTTTCTGTATTTTCCAAATTTTCTTCAATTAATCACTTAACTTTAAAATCACTTAGACAATAGGAAAAAATTATATATATCTATATCTAGATATATCTATCTATATCTATACATATCTATATTTTTAAAATATTTATTTATTCATGAGGGATAGAGAGAGAGAGAGAGAGGCAGAGACACAGGCAGAGGAAGAAGCAGGCTCCATGAAGGGAGTCCGACTTGGGACTCAATCCCAGGATCACACCCTGGGCTGAAGGCGGCACTAAACCGCTGAGCCACCCGGGCTGCCCTATATCTATCTATCTTTAAGCTCACAACCCTTAGATCAAGGCCTGAGCTGAGTTCAAGAGGTAGCCACTTAACCAAGTGAGCCACCCAGGTGCCCCAGAAAAAAGTAATATTTGAACCCAGTTTGGTTTATGCAGATGTTCCAGGAGTTAGAGCAGGAAATGTCTCCTAGTAAGTTTCCTGGTTTAGTAAAATTAACTTTCTTTTCTTTCTTTTTTCTTTAATTCTTTAATCTCTTTAACCCAAATTCAGGTCAAAGTAGTTCTCTTAGGCTATTAATACAGTATTTCACCATAATTGGCAAAGTTCATAAGCACTCACCAGCACTATGACTTGTGCATAGCTACAAATACTATTCAATAAATATGAATTGAAAATCATAGTGCACTATCACCAGTGACGGCTGATACGAAGAACAGCAACATTCAGATCCTAAACATTCCGGACTCCTGGGATTCCATAAGTGGAAGCAGGAAGTAAACCAAAGTCTCCTCTGGAGTGTTCTGACATGCTCCCAAATCACCTAAGTCATTGTGTGTGTGTGTGTGTGTGTGTGTGTGTGTGTGTGTGTGTATTAAGATTTAACTTAGTTATTCATGAGAAATACAGAGAGAGGCAGAGACATAGGCAGAGGGAGAAGTAGGACTCAATCCCAGGAACCCAGGATCACAATCTGAGCCAAAGGCTCAACCACTGAGCCACCCAGGTGCCCCACCTAAGTCCTTCTGAGCCCAGCACAGCCAGCTTGCTGCCACTGGGCCTAGTGCTACATTTCCCAGGATGGTTGCAGAGCTCTCTCACAAGGAACAGTGCCCAGTAAAATTGGCTTTCTGACCAAATTTGCTGACAAGAAAAGTGCAGGAGGAAGAAGACCAACTGCAGGTAAGAACACCTAAATTCCAGCCCCACATCTGCCAATACTGAATATGTAGCCTCTGGTCTAGAATTGAAACAAGGCTTCAAGGAGCTACACTGGGACTCTGCAGTCCTCAGTTGCCTGGTTCCATGGCTCCATAGAATGTGTGGTTCAACATGTTCAAGCCAAATTATGTGTTGATTAGCCCCACTCCCTTTTTTGCCCCAATTACTAGTACTGAAATTGAAAAAAGAAAGTGTAAGTTTTTTGTGGTTAAAAAAGGAAATCTGAATAGTACATCTGGGTGTCTGGCTAGCTCAGTTGGTAGAGCATGTGACTGTTGATCTCTTGGTTGTGAGTTCAAGCCTCGTGTTGGGGGTGGAGATTACTAAAATAAATAAATAGGGGCACCTGGGTGGTTCAGGCAGTTGAGCATCTGCATTCAGATCAGGTTGTGATCCCAGAGTCCTGGAATCTAACCTCCATCCACATTCAGCTTCCTACTCAGCCAGGAGCATGCTTCTCCCTCTCCCTCTGCCTCTCCCATGCTTCCACTCTCTCTCTTAGATAAATAAATAAATCTTTTAATAAATCATTTAAAATAAATAAATCTTAAAAAATTAATAGAACATGAAATAATATATCATGTCTTTCCATGCCACACCCGACATCATTTGGAACCAGAATCCTAGTAAGAAACAGACTTGGCTCTTTGGTCAAGCCAAAGCCAAGTCTAGTCCAGGACTAGGAAGCCTTTCTACTCAGCTTGCTGTACTTTTGCTCTTCCTAGAAGGAAATTCTGAAACTTTCTTTAATGAGTTCTTGAGTGTTTAAATTTGACTTTATTTTGCTCTCAACATCTACTGAAAAGCATTAGTTTTATTCAGGTAGTTGAGCCCATTTCTTTTGAGGAGAGCACTTGTGTTTTTGCCCACTATAGACATGAAACTGTCCATGCATACAAGAATGGGGAAAAGAGACAGGGCACAGCTGTGGCACAGGCAGCCTTACTATTACTGTCTCTGTTTACAGGTGTATTTCTCACCACCCTTCCCCTCTCCTGCTCTGCTTCTTTAAACCATCCACATGAAGGTGAGGCCCTCTCCTCCCCCTACCCACTATGACTTCTACTACTGCTTTAGTTTGCTGTGTTGCTTATTATGTTTAAATACCTACTATCTATTTCATAAAGGTCTAAGGGGAGAATAGAAGGCCAAAGTGTGTTTGGTCTGCCATCTTGAGTCAGAAGCCTCCAACCCCAAATGCTTTCTATCATGCTCAACTGTCTCTTAATGTCTGGTTAATGATAATACCCTTAACTTGTTTTCCAGGACTATTCAGAATTGATTCTTTGAAAAATACTTTTTTTGGGGGGTGCCTAGGTGGCTCAGTCGGTTGAGCATCTGACTCTTGATCTCACCTCAGGTGTTGATCTTCGGGTCATGAGTTTGGGACTCCACATTGGGCTCTATGCTGGGCATGGAGTGGAGCCTACATAAAAAAAAAATAATAAAAATATTTTTTCTTTTAACTAAATAGGGTTTGGAAGAGGAGGGAAGTAGATCCCTATGTTCAATCCTATGTGCTGAACCAAACCATACCAAAAAATCTGCCCTTTCAAAAACTTTGCATCCAGCTAAATCATGAAGAGAAAACAATACTGCTTTCCTATTAACCCCTCAATTTTTATGTAGAAGGAACCCAAATAGATTAATAAGAAAAACACTAAGACAACTCCAGTACAAAAACAGGCAGAAATATATATGAGTAAGTCATTCACATAAGAGAAAAAGCAAATGCAACAAACATGTTTTTCTTTTTTTTTAGAGAGAGAGAGAAAATGAGAATGCAGAGGGGGGAGAGAAACAGAGAATTTTAAGCAGGCTCCACATCCAGGGGTAGAGCCTGACATAGACACATAGACACAAAGCTTGATCCCATGACCCTGAGATCATGACCTGAGCAGAAATCAAGAGTTGGGTATTTAACCAACTGACATATCCAGGTGCCCCTGCAACAAACATTTTAATTTAATTTTTTTTAATTTATTTTATTTTATGATAGTCACAGAGAGAGAGAGAGAGGCAGAGACACAGGCAGAGGGAGAAGCAGGCTCCATGCACCGGGAGCCTGATGTGGGATTCGATCCCGGGTCTCCAGGATCGTGCCCTGGGCCAAAGGCAGGCGCCAAACCGCTGTGCCACCCGGGGATCCCGCAACAAACATTTTTAAATGAATCTTGCCTGTACTCTAACAAATGCAAATTAAAACAAATGAAATAGTTTTTCAGTGATCAGTATATAATATATGTAAAAACATATATACAGAGTTTTACAAAACAATATTTAACCATACTTTTGTGCTAGCACTCTATTTTCTTATTTCTAGTTCAGTTCACTTTTTATTTTTATTTATTTATTTTTCTTGAAGTTCGATTTCCCAACATATAGTATAACACCCAGTGCTCATTCCATTCAGCTCACTTTTTAAAATGCACACAATAAATCATCAGATTGATTTCATGACCTGGGACTGTAGTTTAAGAGAAAGGGTTTCTCTGATTACTTACTGCTGCATACCAATTCACCCCCAAACTTAATGGCTTCAAACAATTTGCTATTACCATGCCGCATAGTACCCCAGGTTGATAATTCCCTTTGTGTTAACCAGTAAGATTTAAATGAAATAAGCTCGTTGGAACTTCAGTTGCTTGTCAGTGACATGAGACACTTCTTTGCTGTGTAAGATAATAATCTTTGGATATTAGAAGAATATGTCCTAAATTTTCTGTGATATTCATAATGTGACAGTTACAGACATCACACCCTTTTATGTTTAATCTACATTATTAATATTTTCTCCATTATCTTCTTAAGCCCAGAACATTAGCAAACAATAAATTAAGTCCTGATTAATATCACTGGACAAATTGCATGTGTAGGTATTCCTACCACTGTTGATTTCAGGCTACAGTGTGACCTCATAGAGGAGAGGCAAGAAAGGAAGCCCTGTAGCCTAGTGTTATAGAGCATTTCCACCAGACAGGTCCAATAGCTGCAAAGAGCCTCACAGAACAGGCAACAATAAAACCCAAGAATTAGGAAAGGATGTTTTTGAATATTTATTTCTTTTGTTTTTAACATCAAATTTCTATAATTAACAATGGCTGTGCTTGCCAAATGTCTTTCCAAATTCTTGAAAATGTATCCTTTGGCTTTTAGGAGCTAGTACAGGTTATTGTAAGCAGACCCCAGTCACCCTACTGAGCTTGTTCAGCTATCCTCCTGGTGATAGATGTGTATACTTTTTTCAATTTGGGGCCATTATCAACAAAACTGCTATGAAAATGTTTGTACAATTCCTTTGAATGGATGTATGTTTTCATCTCTCTTTGGCAGATACCTACCATGTATTAGGTGTTGGATAGGTGTGTGTAGTTTTTAAAGAAACAGCCAGATCTTTTCCCAAAATGATTATACCATTTTACGCTCCTTTAAAACATATTAGATTTTATTTATTTATAATTCAATTTTAGAAAATGTAATACATTCATATATTTCGAGAGAGAAACAAACCTTGAAAATTATTCTTCTCCCTCCCTCCTCCATTTGCTCAGGGTCAACTCTGTCCCTGGCCTCATGACAGGTATCATTCTTGGATTTTATTTTATTTTTATTTTATTTTTAAGATTTTATTTGTTTGAGAGAGAGTGCATGTGTGTGCACATCAGTAGAGGAGAGGGGCAGAGGAAGAAGCAGACTCCTCAATGAGCAGGAAGCCCAATGCAGGGCTCCATCCTAGGACCCTGAGATCATGATCTGAGCTGAAGGCAGTCGCTTAACCAACTAAGCCACATATGCACCCAGTCTCTTGGATTTTAGAAATTAAAGATTATATTTATTTTTACAGAGAGAGAGAGCACAAGTGGGAAGAGCAGAGGGAAAGGGAGAGAGAATTTCAAGCAGACTCCATGCTTGGAGCCTGACGAAGGTCTTGATCCCAGGACCCTGAGATCATGACCTTAACCAAAACCAAGAGTCAGATGCTTAACCAACTGCACCACCCAGGTGCTCCAGAAATTATTTCTGTTTTTATACACAAGTAAATACTAATATATATTTCATTTCCCTTTTTTACACGATGTTCTTTAACACAGTGGTATTAGTGGACTAGGACTGGCATAAAAATATCACAGTCAAGACAGCTTAGACGATGAAAATTTATGTTCTCCCAGTTATGGAGGCTGGAAGTCCAGGATTATGGCGCCAGCAGGGTTGGATTCTCCTGGGGTCTTTCTCCACGGTTTATAGATGACCACTTTCTCACTGTGTCCTCACATGGCCGTCCTGTCATCTATGTTGTCTGTGTCCTCATCTCTTCTTATAAAGATATCAGATTGGGTTAGGCCCACCCCACTGACCTCATTTTAACCTAAGTACTTCTTTAAAGGCCCTATCCGTAAATATAGTTACCTGAGAGGCACAGGGGGTTAGAGCTTTTACATATGGTAAGGGAACATAATTCAACCTATAAAAACAGTTCTATCCTTTGCTTTGTTCATTTAACAGTCTACCTAGATGATATTTCCATTTCAATATATCGAAAGGTTGCTCATTTGGATTTTGAATTGTAGAGTAATTTATTGTATGGATAGAACCAGTCAACCAGTCCCCTATTAATAGATAGCAGGGCTGTTTCTAATATTTTGCTACTCTCAACAATGCTGCAATGAATAAGCTTGCACCTATTTCATTTTACACACTACAGAGCATCTCTGTAGACAAATTACCAGAAGTGAAATTGTTGGGTGAAATGTTTTGTGTGTACTTGTAATCGTACATCACCAGTCCCTTTTGCAGACCAGCAATGTGCCTACTTCCCCACAGCCACATCAGTAGAGTGTACTATCATTTTTTTTTTTTTTTGGATATTTGCCAATCAAATAGAGGGAAAATGCTATCTCAAAGAGTTTTAGCTTGCATGTTTCTCTTAATGACTAACATTGGACTTTTTTTTCATATGATTAAGAGCCATGTACTTTCTTTCCTGTGAACTGTCCTTTTTGTTTTTTATTGGCTTGTAGGACTTCTTACTAACTTCTGAAATTCCTTTATGCAATGGAGATTAGCTCTTTGTCTATCACATGTTGGAACTATTTATTCCTTGTTAATCATCTGTCTTTTGACTACATTCATGATGTTTTTTGCCAAACCAATGCTTTTCATAGTCATGGCTTCTGGATTTTGAGCAGGAGTTTGAAAAGCCTTCTTTACTCCAAGGTTAAAAAGGATTTTTTCCCACGTTTTCTTCTTGTCCTTTTATGATTCCACTGTTACACATTCATATCTTTTTTTTTTAATATTTTATTTATTTATTCATGATAGACACAGAGAGAGAGAGGCAGAGACACAGGCAGAGGGAGAAGCAGGCTCCATGCACCAGGAACCCGACGTGGGATTCGATCCCAGGTCTCCGGGATCGCGCCCTGGGCCAAAGGCAGGCGCCAAACCGCTGCGCCACCCAGGGATCCCCATTCATATCTTTTTTGATTTGAGTTTCACTTTGGTATGGTGTAAGGTATGGACCCAATTTTATTTTATTTATTTTGGATGGCTGTATTTTTGTCTCAATACCATTTATTGAATAATCTATCTTTATCCCTGGTGATTTCCTAAAATTATTTGGGTATATTTTTTGATTTTCTGTTACGTATCATTGATCTGTCTATTCATGCATCAGTGACACATTGATTTATTGAGGCTTTATTATTTTTTAAAGATTTTATATATTTGAGAGAGAGAAAGAAAGGAAAGGAAAGGAAAGGAAAGGAAAGGAAAGGAAAGGAAAGGAAAGGAAAAGAAAAAAAGAAAAGAAAAGAAAAAAAGAAAAGAGAAAAGAAAAGGCACATGAGCAGGGCAGAGGGAGAAGCAGACTTCCTGCTGAGTAGGGAGCCTGAGGTGGGGCTTGATCCCAGGACACCAGGATCATGATCTGAACCAAAGGCAGATGCTTAACCAATTGAGCCACCCAGGTGCTCCTTTTGGAGGTTTAAAAAACATTTTTAGAGTAATCTCTGCACCCAATGTGAGGCTCAAACTTGTGACCCCAAGATCAAGAGTCAAGTGTTTTAGTGATTGAAGGGCAGCCAGGTGCCCTTCATTGAGTCTTTTATTTATTTTTACTTTTTAAAAGAGTGTATGTATCCATTTATTTGGGAGGGAGAGATAAAGCTAGAGTGAAGAGCACAGGAGCAGAGGGGAAGGGGCAGAGGGAGATGGAGAAGCGGACTCCCCTCTGAGCAGGGAGAACTCAGGGCTCAATCCCAGCACCCAGGGACCAGGACCTGATCTCAAGGGGCAGATGCTAAACTGACTGAGCCACCCCAGGCATCCCGTTGAGGCTTTTTAAAAAAGATTTTATTTATGAAAGAGAGAGAGTGGGGGGTGGGGAGGCAGGCCCCATGCAAGGAGCCCGACATGGGATTTGATTCCAGGTCTCTGGGATCACCCCCTGGGCTGGAGGCGGCGCTAAACCCCTAGGCGACCAGGGCTGCCCCCTATTGAGGCTTTTAAATACATTTTCTAATCTAGTAGCCAACCACCATCATATTACTCTTTATTTTCAAAGCTTTCCTGGCTGGTTCTTTCTTTTGATTATTCTTTTTTTTTCCTAAATGTAAATTAGAATTACTTCATTTAGTTAAAAATAATTACTGGCGTTTATAGGAATTTTATTTACATTTATAAATTAATTTAGGGGGATCCCTGGGTGGCGCAGCGGTTTGGCGCCTGCCTTTGGCCCAGGGCGCGATCCCGGAGACCCGGGATCGAATCCCACATCGGGCTCCCGGCGCATGGAGCCTGCTTCTCCCTCTGCCTGTGTCTCTGCCTCTCTCTCTCTCTCTCTGTAACTATCATAAATAAATAAAAATTAAAAAAAAATAAATTAATTTAGGGAGCATTGATATCTTTTTTTTTTTTTTTGCATTGATACCTTTTTGATGTTAAACCTTCTCATCTAAGAGTATGTGTATTTTCTCCATGTGCTTAGGTGTTCTTTTGTGCCATTCAGGGATTAAAGTTTAATACACAGATCTTCAATTCTCATAAAAGTTTATTGGTAGGAATTATTATATTTATATATTCTTTGTATAATATTTATCTTTTATATGATTTCATTGTATCTTCCAATTGTTTGTTATGTAGATGCATGGTAGCTACATACATTTTTTTCATTTTGATTACTGTTGCTGGATTCTCTTATTGTTGCTGAATTCTCCTATTGTTTTTCAGATGATCCCACCTGCTTTTGACCTGATTCATAAGTAAGAAATAAAGTTCTGTTGTGTGAAGACACTAAGATTTTGGGTTTGTTGTTACTGGAGTATTTCCTAGCTATCCTGACAGATATACATACTTTTTTTTAAAAAAAGGGTAATCAACACACAAGTGAAATTCTGCGGGGCAGTGAAATTGAAGCAGTCAAGGAGAAAACGGAATAATTACATTTTTTTTGTTATAGACCTTACTCATGTAAAAATTAAAATGGAAAGAGATGGGCATTGAATTGGCAGAGTGTTTATATTCTAGTGGACGTTTTAGAGAATGACATTTTATCTAAAACTGTTAACATTGAGCACCCTCACTGGCTCAGTTACTGGAGCCTGTGGCTCTTGATCTCGGGGTTGTAATTTCAGCCCCACTTTGGGTGTAGAGATTACTAAAAAATCCTCAGAGGCACCTGGGTGGCCCCATCTTTAGGCAGCCAACTCTTGATTTCAGCTCAGGTCATGATCTGGGGGTTCTGGACCCGGCCCACCTCAGCAGAGAGCGTGCTTGAGGCTCTCTCTTCCTCTCCTGCTCGGGCCCACCCCAAACAAATCTAAAAAAAAACTGTTGACATTTACAGACTGCCAGAAATCATGTCGTTTGCAACTATTTTAACCCACACTGAATTCTTACAGATGTACCAGGTAAAGAGTCTTGAGGAATTCTGTATACTCAGTCTCCCTCCATATCAGGTGGTCCTCTGCATCGCCGCCCCGGTAACCCCCCCCCCCCCCCCCCGTACTCTTTCCGCCGAGCACACGCCCACAGGCTTGCGCTGCCTTCCGCGGCCCTGCCAGAGGGCCCAGCCCAGCCCGCAGCCTGGGACTCCGGCCCGTGTCTTCAAGGCAGGCTCCCGGACTCCTAGCTCGGGCAGAGGACTGATCGCACCAGCAGCCAGAACTGTTCTGGGGAAACCAGCCTGCGGAGCTCCCCCTTTAGAGCACACAGTCTGGGAGCCAGATGTCGGGGTTGGAATCCTGGGGCCTCCTAGTAACGTTTCCTTGAAAGCTCGTCGGCGTCTTTGTGTCTTAGTTCCCTCCTGCGCAGGAGGACGGCCCGACGGATGCGCAACGCGGCGACGGGCGGGGCGAGCTCAGAGTCGGTGCCGCTCGCCGCGCGGCTCCGCGGTGTCGCGCTGGTGTCGTCGGGGGTGGCGGGGGGTGGCGGGCGCGGCGCTGCGGCCCCGGGGCTCCGCGCCGGCTCGGTCCTGGAGGCGCCGTCGTCGCCCCGGGTGTCTCCAGGGGGCCTCACGGCCTGGGCCGGGTCACACAGCACCACGAGCTTCTGCGCTGCGGCGGCCGTTTTGAAAACACGAAGTCGAAGACCAGTACGGCCCTACAGTCCCCGTGTTCTTCTCGCGTTGCCGTAGGCGGGCGGACGCGGCGTGCGGACACGCAGGCCACACGGTCCTCCTCCGGCGGGTCGGCTCCAGCCTCCGCGAGGCCGCCGCTCGCGCTGGGTCCACCGGGCCCCAAGCCCCCGGCACGCGGAGCCCCAGGCCCCGCCGCCCCCGCCGCCCCTCCATCCGGGGCCTTCCCCGCGCCGGCGGGAGCGCGCACGCCGCCCCCCCGCACCGCGCCGTCCGGTCACGTGCCCTGCGCGCCCTCGCCGCGGCGCGCGCCGGGCGGAAGTGAGGTCGGCGGCTCGGTGGCTGCGCAGCGTCGGCGGCAGCGCGGGCTGCGGAGAGGCGGGCCGGGCGGAGCGGAGCCGAGCGGCGGGGAGCGCGGGCCGGGGGGCGGCGGCGGGGGACAGCGCGCCTCCGCCCTTCCCTCGCAGCAGGCGTCCGCGGCGCTCGCCCGTGGCTGAGCCCACCGCCGAGCCCTCCCCGGGCCGGCGTGCGCTGGTCGCCGAGGTCCAGGCCGCCGCCCCCGCCGCGGCGCGGTGAGTGCGGACGGGCGCCCCGGCGGGGGCGGGCCGGGCCGGGCGGGCCGGGGGGACGCGGCGCCCTCTGTGCCCCGGGGCGGGCTGGCGGGCGGGCGCGGGCCGCGGCGGGGCCCGGCCGGAAGTGCGGCGCTTTGTGCGGCCGGGCTGGGGCGGCGCCAAGGTCGGGCCCGCGGCTCGGGGTCGCTGGTCGCCCGGGCGGGCACCGCCTGCTGGCGGCCACGGACCACCCGGGCTGCGCTTTGCCCTGAGGGGCGGGCGGGGCGGCGGGGGCCGGAGAGAGGTGGGGCCGAGGCGGGCAGGTGCCGTGTGGGCGGCGGCGGGGGGCGGCGGCGGCGGGGGCTGCAGCCGGGGGGCCGGGGGGGGGGCGCAGTCAGCGCTCGGGGACGGTCCCCGGGCCTTACTGAGGACCCGCCTGGAAGAAGACCGGCCAGGGCAGGCTGCTGTTTCTGTAACTTAGATCGAGAATTCTTGTGCTTGTGATCGCTTCCAGTGTGACTGCCCATAAAGTGGGAATTATTCTCTTTGCCTGGCAGAAGCCACGGTGCTCACTCACACTCCAGCTTGAAAGGCTTTGAATGATTTCTTAAGAAAAGACGTTTCGTGGCCCAATGCGAGTTAACTTTGAAAAAGAGGTGTGCCTTTGCAGCCTGTCAACAAGCAGGGTATTTTTCTTTTATAGTACATGTAAGTTTGCGTCTACTGGATTGTGGGAGTCCATGTTTCATTAAAGTCCTGCGTAAAGGTGTTTTGGAATGTTTATAGCGACAGGAAAAAATTTTAAGTGGGAAGATTTATCTTGTTGCCACAGCTTAAACTCTCAAGTCATCCTTGTGCAGTTTAAGATTTTCTGAAATATTACATGGAGAAGTTTAAGAGTTTTTGCTGTGGACAATCCTAGGGACGCATTTTGCAACTTTGGTAAGTAAAGAAGCAGTGGGCAATTTTTGCTTTGACGGCCAATTTGACAACTTAAGGCTTTTTTCCCCTACTGTCGAAGCTAGTGTGTCCACATTGTGAAGCTTTTTTTGGTTCCCTTCAGTTTTATGAAGCTGGCTGGCTTTGGTGGGAGTGCATGCCTGTTATTTATGTTTAGTTGTGTTTGTGACTAAATGGAAGCTGAGGCTTGATAGAGGCTTCCACAGGCCTTCTAAGTTGGAGACAGCTGGTGCCTGTGCGTTCTGCTGGGTGTTCTTGTGCAGCAGTCGCTAGAAATGCTGAGCAGGTAGCATCCCCTCTTCCTGGCTCCTGCCCCTGGAAATAGTGGGAAGATTGAGTTGTGTGTGTGAGGAAAGTGGTTGCAACTCTGGAGGAATCACCGTATACTGCTGTTGCCCCTGCCCATTTATCGGGTCCTCATATATATTAGGATATTGAGTTGTTATTTTGTTCTACATCTGCTTTTCAGCTTTTTTCCGTGTTATGGTTAGAATTGTCATGCCAAAATTATTTGAATTTTCGAACATCAGGACTGTGTTATAATGCCACAGAGGTAGAGGATTAGAATTGAAAAAAAAAAAAAAAAAGAAACGTTAACTTCACAGAAACATATTTTAACTTTTTTAGGTTCTGTAGTTTAAAACAAATTTTAAGTAGGCTCATACTGAGCTGAAGCTCCGGCATGGGGCTTGAACCCATGACCCTGAAATCAAGCTCCAGAGGCTTAACCGACTGAGCCATCAAGGCACCCTACAGGTTCTGAAGTTTAAAGGGAAATTTTTGTCTATCAAACTTGA
This sequence comes from Canis lupus dingo, assembly GCF_003254725.2. NCBI lineage: Eukaryota > Metazoa > Chordata > Mammalia > Carnivora > Canidae > Canis > Canis lupus. Next base: position 21,647,397 of record NC_064261.1, on the reverse strand, counting down.
CTCACTTAAACAATTTCTTTTCCTGGATCAATTAAAACACTTTTTTTTTTTCTCTCTGAAGATTTTATTTATTTGAGAGAGAGCATGACAAAGGGGTGGTATAGAGGGAAAAGGAGAAGCTGACTCCTGGACTCCGGACTCCTGGCTGAGCAGGGGCTCATGACCTGAACCTATTGAGCCACCCAGGCACCCGGTTGAAACACTTTTAAAATAGTTGTACACCAGTGTAATAGAGTCATAGTTACTTTTCTCATGTCTGTTCCATTTCTACATCTATGTCTGAGATCTGTCCTGTCCTGTGAGAAGTACATGAATTTCTTCCAATAGATTGCAAACCTAAGTAGTGAAGGTCGAGTTTGAGAGAGTTGAGAACTTTCTCCCTTATTTGGTCTTCTTGATAATATCAGACATTGCCGAGAATTTCCAGTGTTTGTGCTAAGGGGTATTTTATCTTGGATAGTGAGGTCTCTGAGAGAAATAAAATTTGAGCTTCTTGAAATTAGTTTTGTTGATATGAAACACTAATATAAAACGCTTTTAGAGTTTTATAATTATTGTGTATAGGAACTTTGTTTAGATCATGGTCTTTTTTGAAACTAGAGAAAGTAGTACAGTGATGGGTGTTAATATGTTTCTAATTATTACCGGATTTTCAAATTTAGAAACTTTTGCTATCATCTTTTTTAAAGGGAAATCTGAGAGTTGTTTATTCTGCTGCAGGTGTCAAACCACTTGTAGGTATTCTGGCAGTTGAATGATTCTAAATAGGAAACTTAAAAAAAAAAAAAAAGTGGTACTCTCTGGACCCAGTGTTGGAATCCGAGTCCTTGGTCTGTCTACACTAAATCAGATTTGGGAAATTGGTGGTTTCTGGGTAGCCAGTGGCACTAAGATCCCAGGTAGAATGGTGGTGATGGGTTTTTCCTTGGGTTTTTTTTTGTTGTTGTTGTTATGCTAACTTAAAAGGTGTAACAATACAATATACATCCCAACATTTCAGTGTAACAATTATTAGCATTTTACTGTAATTTCCCTTTTTTGTAAAAATACTTTGTTAAAGACATGTCATTTTTTAAAATCTTAATCTTCCATGCCTTAGCATGTACCTCTGAAAAATGGTGTCTTTACACAACCAAAATGTTATCACCACACTTAAAAAAATTAACAGTTGATGCCTTTTAATACTTAGCCCCATAATCAGTTGCGTCCCCAAATCATTAAGATCTTTTTAGTTTTTCAATCTAAAAATCCAAACAAAATCTACCTGGTGGTTTTTACATCTAAATCTATTTTAATCTAGAACTGTTCTCCAGCCTCCCCATCCTCACCATTTTTCAGACCATTGACTTACTGAAGAAACTGGGGTTATTTGTTCTCCAAGATGCCCTACCTTTTGGATTTATTGGGTTGCTTCATTGTGTTCATCTTATTCCTTCAATTTCTTTTTCTGTAAACTAGAAGTTGGGTGTAAAAGATCCATTAGATTCAGACTGTAATGTTCTTGTAGCAGTACACCTTAGGTGATGCAGAGTAATTCTATCATATAAGGATGTACATAATGATAAAGAGTTTGTCTTCTGGTGATGTTAAAACTGGCCAACTGGTTCAGGTTTTATAGCCACTAATCAAGAAACAGATGTATTTCAACTGTTCTGAGTTATATTTTAAATACTTTCTTTTTTATTCATTTGTGAGAGAGAGAGACAGCACAAGCGAGAGAGAGGCAGAGGGAGAGTAAAAAGCAGATTTTCCACTGAGCTGGGAGCACAATGTGTAGGGCTTGATCTCAGGACCTGGAGATCTTGACCTGAGCTGAAGGTAGATGCTTAACCATCTGAGATGCCACCCAGGCACCGCCCTGAGTTATATTTTAAATAAATGTCTCAACTTTTTTTTAAGTGAACTGTACACCCAATATGGGGCTTGAACTCAATTACCCTGAGATCAGGAGTCAGGCACCCCTGAACTTCATATTTATTCCTGTGAAAAATTATATATCCTTTTAGTTTTTCTATTCAAAAACATTCAGAAGATATACATAAGCTACTTATATGCCAAGCACTGGTGAGATACATGAAGAAGAGCTGAACAAAGTATTTTCCCTGTCCTTGAGGCTCAGAGTCTTGGGAGAATCTCATTATTTGAACAAGTGACCTAAGAAGGGTTTTGTTTTTTTTTGTTTGTTTTTGTTTGTTTGTTTGTTTTACACATTAGTTCACATAGTTTGTCTTTATATTAAGCCCTTTTATTGAATAGGAAGGGGAACTGACCGCAACATTTTCTTTTATCAATCTTATTATAGTTTCTTGCGTATAATTTTTAATTAAGATTTTTCAATCTCTTTAGGAAACATTCACCTTTGCTTTTAGGAAATATAACTTCTGGGTAGTTTGTAACTTATGGTATTGAGAATTCAGATACAGCTCTATATACTTTTTAGTGGCAAGCTTATAGTAAATTGTATTATTGGTTTGCACTGTGAGATCTTTATGGCAGGAGAACCTTGTGTTCAGTGCTTCATTTGAATTGTTTACAATATTTGGCTATTATGAATAATAAACATTTGTGTACAGATTTTTGTGTGGATGTATGTTTTCACTTCTCTTGGGTATTTACCAGTGAGTAGAATTACCAGATCCTCTGGTAACTCTTGTGTTAAACTGCTGTGCTCTTTATGAGTTGATGACATTTGCTCAGCCGACCACATTTAAGGGTCTCTACATGATGGTTTTAAGAATCTAATTTGTGTTTCCATAGTCATCTTTGCTGATTCCCTACAAGCCCAATTGCCCAATACTCCTATGTATGCATCTTCCATTTTTTTTTTTTTTTTACTTCTGTGGGCTTTTTGGGATACTTGTTCAGAGCTTATTGGAAATACCACCTCTGTAATCAAGTTCCTGGCCATTCTTCCCCTCGCCTGTTGAATTTTGCTCTCTTCACTCAACCTTCAGAGCACTTCATTCTTTTATGGTACTTAATGTGACTGTTAATATTAATACTCTTTGCCCTGTATCACCATTATTCATGTCTTTTATCTTATAGACCTGAGTTCTCTTAATACAATAGCCATTACTTGCATGTGACTGTGATAAGTTAAGCTAAAATGCAGTTCCTTAGTTGTGCTAGCTAGCCACACTGCAGGTGTTCAGTAGCCAACCATTAGTGGCTGCTTTACATGGAAAGTAGCCATACATTCTCAGTTTTGCAGAAGGTTTTATTGGATAGCAAGCACTTTCCTAGATTCCTGCTCAGAAGCAGGATTGTGACTTGCTTTTTTTGTTTTCTCTGTGGACTCTGCATAGTGCTTTGCTTATCTTGAATTCAACTGAGAATAAGATTCTTGCACAGCATAGAGAAACAATTTTAGGAAGTATGTACTTTCTCAACAGATCATAGTTGAAGCAGGGAGATAGATGGAATTCACAAGGCCTTCCACAATTCTTCTGTGGATGATCCACCAAGAATGGGTTAAAAATGCAGGATAATAGGGCTTGGTTGCCAATTTGTTTATTTTTTTTATTTTATTTTATTATTTTATTTTATTTTTATTTTTATTTTTATTTATTTATTTATTTTTAAGTAGGCTCCACGCTGGGCGTGGAACCCAAGGCAGGGCTTGAACTCAAGACCCTGAGATCAAGACCTGAGCTGAAATCAAAAGTCAGACACTTAACCAACTGAACCACTCATGTGCCCCCAGTTTGTTTATTCTTAAATTGTGTGGTAAGATACGTAATCGATTCTCCTGCTTTCTTTATATTCTTCCTATTCTTCTTTTCTCTCATCTGTGTTGTAAACACATGCTGTCCACTGTAGCCCCTAGACATCAATGACTATTTAAATTTAAGTTGAGGCTCAGTTGGAGGAGCCTGCAACTCTTGATTTCAGGGTCTTGAGTTCAAGCCCCACAATGAGTGTAGAGATCAGTTGAATAAATACATACATTAAGAAAATGAATATAAGTTGCAGTCCCATAAAATTGAAAAATCATATCCTGCACTAGCCACATATTTGGGTGTTACTTTCAGCTAATGGCTGCCATATTAGAAGGCACAGGGCATCTTCATTGCTGCAGAGTACTGTTGGCCAGCATTGATCTAGACTTATGTTTTAGCCGTAATTGTGGATGTCACAGTAAGTTTGACTTAGAAGTTAAAAAAAAAAAATTAGACAGTTATTTAGCAAGAACATTCCAATCACTGATGTTCTCGATTTTTTCCTAGTTTATTTTTTAAATTTTTTAAAATTTTATTTATTTATTTATTTATGATAGTCACAGAGAGAGAGAGAGAGAGAGAGAGGCAGAGACACAGGCAGGGGGGAAGCAGGCTCCATGCACCGGGAGCCCGACATGGGATTCGATCCCGGGTCTCCAGGATCGCGCCCTGGGCCAAAGGCAGGTGCTAAACCGCTGCGCCACCCAGGGATCCCCGATTTTTTTCCTAGTTTAGACTAGACCTTGTTACAAAGATGAAGGATGTGACTGGGTATATTTTTTATTGTGAATTTTATTTATTTATTTATTTATTTATTTATTTATTTATTTATTTATTTATTTATGGTGGGCAGCAATGCAAGGTTTATTGAGTGATAGTAAAGTGATAGAATAAAGTTCCTGGGGAGGGAGGGGACCTGAGAGGGTTGCTGTTGATTGTGAATATTTTAAATGAGTCAGGTAAGCTAAGAAGTGGTAAGTTTTTACAATATATCTTTGTATTGGAATTTAATACCTATATCATGTTCGAAGGTGCATATGTTTTTAGAAAGTCAGCAGGTACTTGCACCTGTATTGTTTCAGATACTGTTACTGGTGCTAGAGGTAACTGCAGTAAATAGGACCAAGTCTCTGTTCCTTGTCTGCATGGGGCTACTTTCTGATTGGGGATGTGGTAGGGGCAGACACTATTTAGTATATATGTGTATTTTTTATTTATTTTTTATTATTTTTAATTAATTATTTTAAAGTAGATTTTATGCTGTGTGTGGAGCCCAGTGTGGAGCTCAAACTGATGATTGTGAAATCAAGGCCTGAGCCACCCAGGTGCCCCTATATATTTTTAACTAGATTTTCTTTTTTTAAGATTTTATTTATTTATTCATGAGAGACAGAGGCAGAGACACAGGCAGAGGGAGAAGCAGGCCCCATGCAGGTAGCCTGATGTAGGACTCGATCCCGGGACTCCAGGATCACACCCTAGGCCAAAGGCAGGTGCCAAACTGCTGAGCCACCCAGGGATTTCTTAACTAGACTTTTTTTTTTTTTTTAATTTTTATTTATTTATGATAGTCACACAGAGAGAGAGAGAGAGGCAGAGACACAGGCAGAGGGAGAAGCAGGCTCCATGCACCGGGAGCCCGATGTGGGACTCGATCCCGGGTCTCCAGGATCGCGCCCTGGGCCAAAGGCAGGCGCCAAACCGCTGCACCACCCAGGGATCCCTTAACTAGACTTTTTAAAGGAGTTTTAGGTTCATAGCAAATTTGAGCAGAAAGTACAGAGTTCTCATAATACTTGTTGCCTGTTAGCTAGCTCCCTTTCCTGTGCTGTTTTGTTTTGTTTTTTTTTTTAAGATTTTATTTATTTATTTATTTGAAAGAGAGTGAGAGAGCATGAGTGAGTGGAGAGGCAGATGGAGAGGGAGAGAGGCAGACTTTCCCACTGAGCAGGGAGCCCAGCCTCGGGCTTGATCCCAGCACCCTGGGATCATGACCTGAGTCAACCAACTGAGCCACCCAGGCACCCTGCTGTTTTTATTTTAAACTTAAGATCCCCTTAATCCTTACTACCACATAAGTCAGTGAGTGACTTACTAGGTGAGGAATACAGAACAGTCTTTAAACTCACGCTTTCAGAATATACTGGGTGAAAGAATTCAGAGGAGCTTGCTGGCGATACTGATGAAAATCATTTCTGTTGGGTAAGGAGTAAAATCATGGTTATGGCTATGCAAGTTCTTGAACTTTTCAGGAAAAAAAGATTATGAAAAAAGCATTGAATGGGTTAATAGAGTTGCTAGGCTATAGCTGACTTGTATTTTTAAGAAAATATATGCATATTTAACAAAAGTTATTTAAGAAATAAAGTATAAAGGGCAGCCCAGGTGGTTCAGTGGTTTAGCGCCGCCTTTAGCCCAGGGCATGATCTTGGAAACCCGGGATTGAGTCCCACGTCAGGCTACCTGCATGGAGCCTGCTTCTCCCTCTGCCTGTGTCTCTGCCTCTCTCTCTCTCTCTCTGTCTCTGTCTCTCATTAATGAAGAAATAAAATCTTAAAAAAATAAAGAAAAAAGAAATAAAGTATAAAAAGAACACTAAACCCACCCCATCTAGAGACTGTCTCTGTTCACATTTTTATATTCTCCCAACCTTTTCTGTTTGTGCTGGAAGTGCACATGCCTGTACTATTTGTAGTTATTGCATGTAGGTGCAGGTTTTTTTATTATAACTGCATCCTGCAGCATTGTTATCTTTTTCCTCACTTAACATAGTATCAGTCATGTTTTTAAACACTTTAACAAGTATCTGTATAATATTTCATACACCGGATAGATCTGGTTTCCTTAACTATTTGTTAAAAGGACATTTAGAGGGGATCCCTGGGTGCCTCAGTTTGGCGCCTGCCTTTGGCCCAGGGCGTGATCCTGGGGTGCCGCAATCGAGTCCCATGTCGGGCTCCTGGCATGGAGCCTGTGTCTCTGCCCCTCTCTCTCTCTCTCTCTCTCTCTATCATGAATAAATGAGTAAAAATCTTTATAAAAAATAAAAGGACATTTAGATTATAAGAACGTATTTTCACTGTTTTAAGCAGGGACATAGAAAACAGTTTTTTCTTAGCTTTTGACGGACTGAAGAATTTGTAAAGGAAAGTTTACAATGTTTGGGTGGGCCTTCATCAGGACTTCTGTGTTGGTTGGCAGCAGCATGAAATGCCTTGTTTTTAGTAAACTAGAGAAGGGACTTCTTTTTTGACTGATACTGGAGAGAACTGGAGAATAAAAGTGCTTGGCTAAATCACTTTTCTTTCCTTTTTTAGTTCTGAAATCATGAATCCTGTTTATAGCCCTGGTTCTTCTGGGGTTCCCTATGCAAATGCCAAAGGAATTGGTTATCCAGGTAAGCAAAAGTAAAACTTTGTTTCATTATTGAACTTTGAACACTTGGGAAATTTCCATGTTGGTAAGAATGCTTTCAGTTGACAAATTTAGCTCAAAGTAATTTATACAAGGAGAAAATGTTTCAGCTCATGGAACAAAAAAAAATCAAGAGCTAGGACTGGCTTTGGTCAGAGCTTGATCTGGTTGCTCCAGGAGTAAGTACCAGGATCTAGTTCCTACCTTCGAACTCAGCTCACTTCCTCATGATTGGCTCAGTGTTGGTCCCAGGTTACACTTCTCTTTGTGGTCTCTGTGGTGTTCAGCAGTACCCTATGAGCCTCTTTATCTCTGTTCTATAGGAAACCCCAATGGGGCTTCTTTTTTTCTAATCAGACCAGTCCTGGGTGTGTTCTGATTGCACTCAGCTTCCGTCTCTGAGCCAGGGAGGGGATTCTACTGATTCATGAGAGACACAGAGAGGCAGAGATCTAGGCACGGGGAGAAGCAGGCTCCATGCAGGGAGCCTGATTGGGACTCAATCCTAGGACCCTGGGATCACACCATAAGCTGAAGGCAGAAGCTCAACCACTGAGCCACCCAGGCGTCCCACATTCCCCACTTATGGGAGTCAGCGAGTTGAACATGGGCTATGAGGGAAGTGGTAAAACAAAATTTGAGGGAATAGGAACTGGTTGTTTGAAAATAGCAAATGGTCATCCTAATTGGTGATATCCACGAGTGATTTTTTGTAATGGTACAATTTTATTACGCGTTTTGATAGTATGATGGAACAGATCATCTTCAAATCCTATTGCTAAAAAAGTGTAGAAAATTGGACATTTAAAAAATGTATAACTGATCTTGTAGGGTAGTAAACAAAATATCTGTGCTGAATATGAAAGTGACATAAAAACCAGTGCATTTGGCCATTGAGCTAATAATGATGTTCCTGTGCTGGGAACATTTGCTTTTTGTGGGTTTTGACAACCTACATGGGGACAGAAAGTGAGGCCTTTTGAGTTTGGGGTTTGGGGCTTGGAGAGTGATACTCCCAGGGAAGAGGTAGACTTAAAAAAAAAAAAGAAAAATTCCATTTACTGATTCCACAAGGGAATTTAGTGTCTGCTTGGGCTCTAGGAAGGGGAAATCTTTCTTAAGACTTTGTAACCAGTCAAGGATGTTGGAGTCTCTATTTTGTTATTACTTGTAAATACTGTGTGTGTGTGTGTGTGTGTGCGCGTGCCCTGCCGGCGGGCGCTCATAAATGACAAACTAACATGAAACATAGTCTGCAGCTTGCATTATCCCCAGCACCTGACAGCAGCAAAAGCAAAGCTCCTGTAGAGGCATATGTTTGTTATGTATTCCAGGTAGTGTGGGTTTCCCACAAAATTCTGCCTGTTAACAATGCAGAGTTATTATAAAACATGTGACTTCATCAAGAAAGAGTTACTAGTTATGATAGACTGCAGGAATAGAACCTCAAATAGATAACACATCGGGCAAGTTGAGAATAATTGAAGATCAAGAAAGAATCAGAATGTAAGAGGGGAATAACACATGGGAGGGACTAAAAGAACCAACTTGAACTTAAAGAAATGGCATTTGAGCAAAATTCAGGTTACATTGCAAGCATGACACTGCTAAATGGGAGACCCAGGATGCAAAATAAGGAAAGGGGTAGCTTTAGAAGACTAGTTAAGAAATCGAGATGTCTCAATGAGAAGATTTGGGATGAATTAAGAGCTCCAGAAGGGGTGAATAGAGAAGAAAAGTGACAGAATTTTCCAGAATTGGTAAAAGGTAATTTTAAATTATCAAGATAATTTAAATAATTCTGTTTAAACAGAATGCCAAATAGCTTCCTGAAATCCTGAGTGGATATAGATCAAGGGAAATAATAGGTAAAACCTGACGGCTTTAGCATTACCTGATAGTCTTTTTAATAAACCATTGATTGCCTGTCATGCTTCATAGGTATGTGTCTGGATGTTGTTTCTATTCTTTGGTTGGTCAAAAGCAGAGTTTGACAGACTTTATGTATGTTTCAGGCTTTATGAGGGATAGCCTCTCTGTTGTAACTCCTCAGCTCTGCCTTTCCAGAGTGTGTGTATTTCAGTAACACTGAAAACCGCCTCAGTAGGTTGATTTTTTTTTTTTCCAGGAATAGCAGTGAGTCTTCAAGTCTTTTTTTTCTGCTCTCCCTCTTCTCTTGGGATTCCATTTATAAGTATATTAGACCATTTCACTCTTTCTCACGTTTCTTGCATCCTTTTTGTATTTTGTTATTTTCTGTGAGTCTTAATGTGGATGTTTTATACTGATCTGCTTCCATTTTTCACTAGCCTGCAAATTCTTCTCTAATTTGCTATAGAACCTATTTATTGAGTTTAATTTTTTCATGTACTCCATTTTCTTTTTTCTCTAACATACTACTTACAGTTATATATTTTTTTATTGGAGTTCAGTTTGCTAACATATAGCATATCACTCAGTACTCATCCCGTCAAGTGCCCCCCTTAGTGCCTGTCACCCAGTCACCCCATCACCCCGCCCACCTGCCTTTCCACTACCCCTTGTTAGTTTCCCAGAGTTAGGAGTCTCTGATGTTCTGTCATCCTGACGGATATTTTCACTCATTTCCCTTTCATTCCTTTTCACTATTTTTTATGTTCCCCAGATAAATGAGACCATATAATGTTTGTCCTTCTCTGATTGACTTATTTCACTCAGCATGATACCTCCAGTTCCATCCACGTCGAAGCAAATGGTGGGTATTTGTCATTTCTAATGGATGAGTAATATTCCATTGTATATATATACCACGTCTTCTTTATCCACTCATCTTTTAATGGACACAAAGGCTCCTTCCACAGTTTGGCTACTGTGGACATTGCTGCTATAAACATTGGGGTGCAGTTGTCCCGGCTTTTCACTGCATCTGTATCTTTGGGTTAAATCCCCAGCAGTGCAATTGCTGGGTTGTAGGGCAGTTCTACTTTTAACTCTTTGAGGAACCACCACACAGTTTTCAAGAGTGGCTGTACCAGTTCACATTCCCACCAACAGTGCAAAGAAGGTTTCCCTTTCACCACATCCTTTCCAACATTTGTTGTGTCCTATCTTGTTAATTTTCCCCATTCTTACTGGTGTGAGGTGGTATCTCATTGTGGTTTTGATTTGTATTTTCCTGATGGCAAGTGATGCAGAGCATTTTCTCATGTGCTTATTGGCCATGTGTATGTCTTCTTTGGTGAAATTTCCTTTCATGCCTTTGCCCATTTCATGATTGGATTGTTTTTTTGCTGTTGAGTTTATTTTTTTATTTTTATTTTTTAAAGATTTTATTCATTTATTCATGAGAGACACACATGGAGAGAGGCAGAGACACAGGCAGAGGGAGAAGTAGGCTTCATTCAGGGAGCCCGATGTGGGACTTCATCCCAGGTCTCCAGGATCACACCCTGAGCTGAAGGAGGCACTAAACCACTAAGCCACCCGGGCTGCCCTGCTGTTGAGTTTATTTATTTTATTTTATTTTATTTTTAAATTTTTATTTATTTATGATAGTCACACAGAGAGAGAGAGAGAGAGGCAGAGACATAGGCAGAGGGAAAAGCAGGCTCCATGCCGGGAGCCCGACGTGGGATTCGATCCCGGGTCTCCAGGATCACGCCCTGGGCCAAAGGCAGGCGCCAAACCGCTGCGCCACCCAGGGATCCCCTGCTGTTGAGTTTAATAAGTTGTTTATAGATCTTGAATACTAGCCTTTTGTCTGACACGTTTTTTGCAAATATCTCCTCCCATTCTGTAGGTTGTCTTTTAGTTTGGATGACTGTTTCTTTTGCTGGGCAGAAGCTTTTTATCTTGATGAAGTCCCAATAATTCATTTTTGCTTTTGTTTCTTTTGTCTTTGTGGATGTATCTTGCAAGAAGTTACTGTGGCCAAGTTCAAAAAGGGTGTTGCCTGTGTTCTTCTCTAGGATTTTGATGGAATCTTGTCTCACATTTAGATCTTTCATCCATTTTGAGTTTATCCTTGTGTATGGTGTAAGACAGTGGTCAAGTTTAATTCTCCTGCATGTGGATGTCCAATTTTCCCAGCACCATTTATGAAGAGACTGTCTTTCTTCCAGTGGATAGTCTTTCCTGCTTTGTGGAATATTAGTTGAACATAAAGGTGTGGGTCCACTTCTGGGTTCTCTATTCTGTTCCATTGATCTATGTGTCTGTTTTTGTGCCAGTACCACACTGTCTTGATGACCACAGCTTTGTAGTACAACCTGAAATCTGGCATTGTGAAGTCCCCAGTTATGCTTTTCTTTTGTAAAATTCCCCTGGCTATTTGGGGTCTTTTCTGATTCCACACAAATCTTAAAATAATTTGTTCTAACTCTCTGAGGAAAGTCCATGGTATTTTGATAGGGATTGCATTAAACGTGTAAATTGCCCTGGGTAACATTGACATTTTCACAATATTAATTCTGCCAATCCATGAGCATGGAATATTTTTCCATCTCTTTGAGTCTTCCTCAATTTCTTTCAGAAGTGTTGTAGATCTAGCCTAGAGGAGGGGCAAGATGGCGGAAGAGTAGGGTCCCAAAATCACCTGTCCCCACCAAATGACCTAGATAACCTTCAAATCATCCTGAAAATCTACGAATTCGGCCTGATATTTAAAAAGAGAACAGCTGAAACACTACAGTGAGAAGAGTTCGTGCTTCTATCAAGGTAGGAAAACGGGGGAAAAAGAAATAAAGAAACAAAAGGCCTCCGAGGGGGAGGGGCCCCGCGAGGAGCCAGGCTGAGGCTGGGGCGAATGTCCCCAGGACAGGAGATACCCGTCCCGGAGAAGCAGGAGCTGCACCAACCTTCCTGGGCGGAAAGGCCTCGCAGGGAGTCAGAGCAGGACCCCAAGAGGCTGAGGATGCCCTCAAGCTCCCTGGGACACTAATAGACACCTGCGCCCCAGGGGAGTGCGCCGAACTCCCTAAGGGCTGCAGCGCGCACGGCGGGACCCGGAGCAGCTCGGAGGGGCTCCGGCAGCAGCTCCGTGGAGGGGGCTGCGGGTCGGAGCGCAAATCCAACAGCGCAGGCCCCGGGAGCACAGGGTGCCGGGACACAGCCCACGATCCGGCCTCCCCCCGGGACAGGCAGAGCCGGGAGGGCTCAGGAAAGCCAGGACGCTCCTGCCCCAAGCTGAGCACATCAGCGGCCCCGCCCGGGAGCCTCCAGGCCCTGCAGACAGAGTAGTTCGGGCAGGAGCTGAATCCAGGTTTCCAGAGCTGCAGCAGCCACTGGGGTTGTTCCTCCTTCGGCCTCACGGGGTAACAACCCCCCACTGAGCCCTGTACCAGGTAGGGGGCAGAGCAGATCCCCCAACTGCTAACACCTGAAAATCAGCACAACAGGCCCCTCCCCCCAGAAGACCAGCTAGATGGACAAGTTCCAAGGGAGGTCAAGGGACTTAAAGTATACAGAATCAGAAGATACTCCCCGTGTTTTTTATTTTGGTTTTGATTTCTGATTGCTTCCCCCACCCTATTTTTTTCCCCTTTCTTTCTTTTTCTTTCTCTTTTTCTTCTTTTTCCATTTTTTCTTCCTTTTTTCTTTTTCTCTTTTCTTTCCTTCTCTCTCTTTTTGTCCTTTTCCCAATACAACTTGTTTTTGGCCACTCTGCACTGAGCAAAATGAATAGAAGGAAAACCTCACCTCAAATGAAAGAATCAGAAACAGTCCTCTCTCCCACAGAGTTACAAAATCTGGATTACAATTCAATGTCAGAAAGCCAATTCAGAAGCACTATTATACAGCTACTGGTGGCTCTAGAAAAAAGCATAAAGGACTCAAGAGACTTCATGACTGCAGAATTTAGATCCAATCAGGCAGAAATTAAAAATCAATTGAATGAGATGCAATCCAAACTAGAAGTCCTAACGAGGTGGAAGAACGAGTGAGTGACATAGAAGACAAGTTGATGTCAAGGAGGGAAACTGAGGAAAAAAGAGACAGACAATTAAAAGACCATGAAGACAGATTAAGGGAAATAAACGTCGGCCTGAGAAAGAAAAACCTACGTTTAATTGGGGTTCCCGAGGGCACCGAAAGGGCCAGAGGGCCAGAATATATATTTGAACAAATCCTAGCTGAAAACTTTCCTAATCCGGGAAGTGAAACAGGCATTCAGATCCAGGAAAGAGAGAGATCCTACCCTTAAATCAATAAAAACCGTTCAACACCTCGACATTTAATAGTGAAGCTTGCAAGTTCCAAAGATAAAGAGAAGATCCTTAAAACAGCAAGAGACAAGAAATCCCTGACTTTTATGGGGAGGAATATTAGGGTAACAGCAGACCTCTCCACAGAGACCTGGCAGGCCAGAAAGGGCTGGCAGGATATATTCAGGGTCCTAAATGAGAAGAACATGCAACCAAGAATACTTTATCCAGCAAGGCTCTCATTCAAAATCGAAGGAGAGATAAAGAGCTTCCAAACAGGCAGGAACTGAAATAATATGTGTCCTCCAAACCAGCTCTGCAAGAAATTTTAAGGGGGACTCTTAAAATTCCCCTTTAAGAAGAAGTTCAGTGGAACAATCCCCAAAAACAAGGACTGAATAGATATCATGATGACACTAAACTCATATCTGTCAATAGTAACTCTGAATGTGAATGGGCTTAATGACCTCATCAAAAGGCGCAGGGTGTCAGACTGGATAAAAAAGCAGGACCCATCTATTTGCTGTCTACAAGAGACTCATTTTAGACAGAAGAACACCTACAGCCTGAAAATAAAAGGTTGGAAAACATTTACCATCCAAATGGTCCTCAAGAGAAACTAGGGGTAGCCATCCTTGTATCAGATAAACTAAAATTTACCCCGAAGACTGTAGTGAGGGATGAAGAGGGGCACTATCTCATACTTAAAGGATCTATCCAACAAGAGGACTTAACAGTCCTCAATATATATGCCCCGAATGTGGGAGCTGCCAAATATTTAAATCAATTAATAACCAAAGTGAAGAAATACTTAGATAATAATACACTTATACTTGGTGACTTCAATCTAGCTCTTTCTACCCTCGATAGGTCTTCTAAACACAACATCTCCAGAGAAACGAGAGCTTAAATGATACACTGGACCAGATGGATTTCACAGATATCTACAGAACTTTACATCCAAACTCAACTGAATACACATTCTTCTCAAGTGCACATGGAACTTTCTCCAGAATAGACCATATACTGGGTCACAAATTGGGTCTGAACCGAACCAAATGATTGGGATTGTCCCCTGCATATTCTCAGACCAGAATGCCTTGAAATTACAACTAAATCTCCAGAGGAATTTTGGAAGGACCTCAAACACGTGGAGGTTAAGGACCATCCTGCTAAAAGATGAAAGGGTCAACCAGGAAATTAAGGAAGAATTAAAAAGATTCATGGAAACTAATGAGAATGAAGATACAACCGTTCAAAATCTTTGGGATGCAGCAAAAGCAGTCCTAAGGGGGAAATACATCGCAATACAAGCATCCATTCAAAAACTGGAAAGAACTCAAATAAAAAAGCTAACCTTACACATAAAGGAGCCTGAGAAAAAACAGCAAATAGATCTTAAACCCAGCAGAAGAAGAGAGTTAATAAAGATTCGAGCAGAACTGAACGAAATCGAGACCAGAAGAACTGTGGAACAGATCATCAGAACCAGGAGTTGGTTCTTTGAAAGAATTATTAAGATAGATAAACCATTAGCCAGCCTTATTAAAAAGAAGAGAGAGAAGACTCAATAAAATCATGAATGAGAAAGGAGAGATCACTACCAACACCAAGGAAATACAAACGATATTAAAAACATGTTATGAACAGGTATACACCAATAAATTAGGCAATCTGGAAGAAATGGACGCATTCCTGGAAAGCCACTTACTACCAAAACTGGAACAGGAAGAAATAGAAAACCTGAACAGGCCAATAACCAGGGAGGAAATTGAAGCAGTCATCCAAAACCTCCCAAGACACAAGAGCCCAGGGCCAGATGGCTTCCCAGGGGAATTCTATCAAACGTTTAAAGAAGAAACCATACCTATCCTACTAAAGCTGTTTGGAAAGATAGAAAAAGATGGAGTACTTCCAAATTCGTTCTATGAGGCCAGCATCACCTTAATTCCAAAACCAGACAAAGACCCCACCAAAAAGGAGAATTACAGACCAATATCCCTGATGAACATGGATGCAAAAATTCTCAACAAGATACTAGCCAATAGGATCCAACAGCACATTAAGAAAACTATTCACCATGACCAAGTAGAATTTATTCCCGGGACACAAGGCTTGTTCAACACTCATAAAACAATAAATGTGATTCATCATATCAGCAAGAGAAAAACCAAGAACCATATGATCCTCTCATTAGATGCAGAGAAACCATTTGACTAAATACAGCATCCATTCCTGATCAAAACTCCTCAGAGTGTAGGGATAGAGGGAACTTTCTTCAACATCTTAAAAGCCATCTACGAAATGCCCACAGCAAATATCATTCTCAATGGGGAAGCACTGGGAGCCTTTCCCCTAAGATCAGGAACAAAACAGAGATGTCAGTCTCACCACTGCTATTCAACATAGTACTGGAAGTCCTAGCCTCAGCAATCAGGCAACAAAAAGACATTAAAGGCATTCAAATTGGCAAAGAAGAAGTCAAACTCTCCCTCTTTGCCGATGACATGATACTTTACCTAGAAAACCCAAAAGCCTCCACCCCAAGATTGCTAGAACTCATAAAGCAATTTGGTAGCGTGGCAGGATACAAAATCAATGCCCAGAAATCAATGGCATTTCTATACACTAACAATGAGACTGAAGAAAGAGAAACTAAGGAGTCAATCCCATTTACAATTGCAGCCAAAAGCATAAGATACCTAGGAATAAACCTAACTAAAGAGATAAAGGATCTATACCCTAAAAGCTATAGAACAGTTCTGAAAGAAATTGAGGAAGACGCAAAGAGATGTTAAAATATTCCATGCTCATGGATTGGCAGAATATTGTGAAAATGTCAATGTTACCCAGGGCAATTTACACGTTTAATGCAATCCCTATCAAAATACCATGGACTTTCTTCAGAGAGTTAGAACAAATTATTTTAAGATTTGTGTGGATTCAGAAAAGACCCCGAATAACCAGGGGAATTTTAAAAAAGAAAACCATATCTGGGGCCATCACAATGCCAGATTTCAGGTTGTACTACAAAGCTGTGGTCATCAAGATCGTGTGGTACTGGCACAAAAACAGACACATAGATCAGTGGAACAGAATAGAGAACCCAGAAGTGGACCCTGAACTTTATGGTCAACTAATAATTCGATAAAGGAGGAAAGACTATCCATTGGAAGAAAGAGAGTGTCTTTAATAAATGGTGCTGGGAAATTGGACATCCACATGCAGAAGAATGAAACTAGACCACTCTCTTTCACCATACACAAAGATAAACTCAAAATGGTTGAAAGATCTAAATGTGAGACAAGATTCTATCAAAATCCTAGAGGAGAACAGAGGCAACACCCTTTCTGAACTTGGCCACAGTAACTTCTTGCAAGATACGTCCACGAAAGCAAAAGATACAAAAGCAAAAATGAATTATTGGGACATCATCAAGATAAGAAGCTTTTGCAGAGCAAAGGATACAGTCAACAGAACTAAAAGACAACCTACAGAATGGGAGAAGATATTTGCAAATGACGTATCAGATAAAGGGCTAGTTTCCAAGATCTATAAAGAACTTCTTAAACTCAACACCAAAGAAACAAACAATCCAATCATGAAATGTGCAAAATACATGAACAGAAATCTCACAGAGGAAGACATAGACATGGCCAACAAGCCCATGAGAAAATGCTCTGCATCACTTGCCATCAGGGAAATACAAATCAAAACCACAATGAGATCCCACCTCACACCAGTGAGAATGGGGAAAATTAACAAGGCAGGAAACAACAAATGTTGGAGAGGATGCAGAGAAAAGGGAATCCTCTTACACTGTTGGTGGGAATGTGAACTGGTGCAGCCACTCTGGAAAACTGTGTGGAGGTTCCTCAAAAAGTTAAAATTAGACCTGCCCTATGACCCAGCCATTGCACTGCTGGGGATTTACCCCAAAGATTCAGATGCCATGATACGCCGGGACACCTGCACCCCGATGTTTCTAGCAGCAATGTCCACAATAGCCAAACTGTGGAAGGCGTCTTGGTGTCCCTTGAAAGATGAATGGATAAAGAAGATGTGGTTTATGTATACAATGGAATATTATTCAGCCATTAGAAACGACAAATACCCACCATTTGCTTCAACGTGGATGGAACTGGAGGGTATTATGCTGAGTGAAGTAAGTCAATCGGAGAAGGACAAACATTGTATGTTTTCATTCATTTGGGAAATATAAATAATAGTGAAAGGGAATATAAGGGAAGGGAGAAGAATTGTGTGGGAAATATCAGAAAGGGAGACAGAATATAAAGACTCCTAACTCTGGGAAACGAATTAGGGATGGTGGAAGGGGAGGAGGGCGGAGGTGGGGGTGAGTGGGTGATGGGCACTGAGAGGGACACTTGACGGGATGAGCACTGGGTGTAATTCTGTATGTTGGTAAATTGAACACCAATAAAGAATTATTTTATTAAAAAAGAAGTGTTGTATAGTTTTTAGGGTATAGATGCTTTACCTTTGGTTAGGTTTATTCCTAGGTGTCTTATGCTTTTGGGTGCAATTGTAAATGGGATTAACTCCTTAATTTCTCTTTGTTCAGTCTCATTGTTAGTGTATAGAAATGCCACTGACTTCTGGGCATTGATTTTCTATCCTGCCACACTGCCAAATTGCTGTATGAGTTCTTGCAATCTTGGGGTGGAGTCTTTTGGGTTTCCTATGTAGAGTATCATGTCATTGGCGAAGAGGGAGAGTTTGACTTGATTCTTTGCCAATTTGATTGCCTTTAATGTCTTTTGGTTGTCTGATTGCTGAGGACTTCTAGTACTATGTTGAATAGCAGTGGTGAGAATGACATCCCTGTCGTGTTCTTGATCTTAGGGTAAAGGCTCACAGTGTTTCCCCATTGAGAATGATATTTGTTGTGGGCTTTTTGTAGATGGCTTTTAAGATGCTGTGGGATGTTCCCTCTATCCCTACACTCTGAAGAATTTTGATCAGGAATGGGTGCTCTGTTTTGTCAAATGCTTTCTGCGCATCTTTTGAAAGGATCATATGGTTCTTGTTTCTCTGGCTGATATGATCTATCACATTGATTGCTTAGGAGTGTTGAACCAACCTTGCATCCCAGGGATAAATCCCACTTTGTCATGGTGAATAATCTTCCTAATGTACTGTTGGATCCTATTGGCTAATATCTTTTTGAGAATTTTTGCATCTGTGTTCATCAGGGATATTGGTCTATAATTCTCCTTTTTGGTGGGGTCTTTGTCTGGTTTTGGAATTAAGGTGATGCTGGCCTCATAGGATGAGTTTGGAAGTATTCCGTCTCTTTCTATCTTTTGGAACAGATTTAATAGAATAGGTATTGTTTCTTCTTCAAACGTTTAATAGAATTCTCCTGGGAAGCTATCTGTCCTTGGACTCTTGTGTCTTGTATTTCCTTGGTATTGATGGTGATCTCTCCTTTTTTATTCGTGATTTTATTAATTTGAGTCTTTTCTCTTTTGTTTTAATAAGGCTGGCTAGTGGTTTATCTATCCTTTTAATTCTTTCAAAGAACCAACTCTTTGTTTTGTTGATCTGTTCCACAGTTCTTCTGGTCTCTATTTCATTGAGTTCTGCTCAAATCTTTATTAACTCTCTTCTGCTTGGTATAGGTTTTTTTTTTTTTTTTAAAGACTTTATTTGTTTATACATGAGAGATACAGAGAGAGGGAGAAAGAGAGAGAGAGAAAGAGAGGTGCAGAGGGAGAAACAGGCTCCATGCAGGGAGCCTGACATGGGACTCGATCCCGGGTCTCCAGGATCAGGCCCTGGGCTGAAGGCTGTGCTAATCTTCTGAGCCACTGGGCTGCCCTGGGTGTAGGTTTTATTTGGTCTTCTTTTTCCAGTTCCTTTAGGAGCAAGGTTAGCTTTTGTATTTGAGTTCTTTCCAGTTTTTTGAGGGATGTTTGTATTGCGATATATTTCCCTCTCAGGACTGCTTTTGCTGTATCCCAAATATTTTGAATTGTTATAATTTCATTCTCATTAGATTCCATGAATCTTTATAAGTCTTCTCTAATTTCCTGTTTGACCCTTTCATCTTTTAGCAGGATGCTCTTTAACCTCCGGGTGTTTGAATTTCTTCCAAATTTCTTCTTGTGATTGATTTCTAGTTTGAAAGCATTATGGTCGGAAGATATGCAGGGGCCAATCCCAGTCTTTTGTTATTGGTTGACCCAGTATATGGTCTATTCTGGAGAAAGTTCCGTGTGCACTTGAGAAGAATGTGTATTCAGTTGCGTTTTGATGTGAAGTTCTGTAAATATCTTTGAACTCCATCTGGTCCAGTGTATCATTTAAAGCTCTTGTGTCTTTGGAGATGTTGGGCTTATAAGATCTGTCATTTACAGAACGTACTGTGTTAATGTCTCCCACTATTACTGTATTATTATCTAAGTATATCTTAACTGATTATTAATTGCTTGATATACTTTACAGCTCCCACATTAGGGGCATAAATATTCATGATTATTAGGTTCTTTTGTTGGATAGATCCTTTAAGTATGATAGAGTGTCCCTCTTCATCTCTTACTATAGTCTTTGAATAAAGTTTAATTTATCTGATATGAGTATTGTATCCCAGCTTTCTTTAGATGACCATTTGAATGGTCAATGGTTCTCCAGCCTTTTATTTTCATGCTGTAGGTGTCCTTAGGTCTAAAATGAGTCTCCTGTAGACAGCAAATAGATGGGTCTTGCTTTTTTATCCAGTCTGAAACTCTGCACTTTTTAATGGGATCATTAAGCCCATTCACGTTCAGAGTTACTATTGAAAGATATGAATTTAATGTCATTGTAATTTATATTCAGTCCCTGTTTTTGTGGATTGTTTCTTTGGACTTCTCTTTTACAGAGTTCCCCTTAGTATTTCTTGCAGAGCTGGTTTGATGGTCACATAGTCTTTCAGTTTCTGCCTATCTTGGAAGCTCTTTCTCTCTCCTGTTCTGAATGAGAGCCTTGCTGAATAAAGTATTCTTGGCTCCATGTTCTTTTCATTTAGGACCCTGAATATATCCTGCCAGCCCTTTCTGGACTGCCAGGTCTTTGTGCAGAGATCTGCTGTTAATCTAATATTTCTCCCCAATATTTCTCCCCATGTAAGTTAAGGATCTCTTGTCTCTCACTGCTTTAAGGATTTCCTCTTTATCTTTGGATATTGCAACTTTCACTATTAAGTGTTGAGGTGTTGAACAGTTTTTACTGATTTGGGGAGGGTATCTCTCTATCTTCTGGATCTGAATGCCTGTTTACTTCCCCAAAGTAGGGAAGTTCTCAGCTATGATTTGTTCAAATATACTGTCTCTCCCTCTGTCTCTCTCTGCATTTTCTGGAACCCCAGTTATACATAGATTCTTCCTTCTGAAGCTATCATTTATTTCCCTTAACCTTTCCTTATGGTCTCTTCATTGTCTTTCCCCTTTTTCTCAGCTTCCTTCCTTGCCATCAAGTTGTCTTCTGTGTCACTCATTCTTCTACCTCATAACCCTCATTGTTAGGACCTCTAGTTTGGATTGCATCTCATTTAATTGATTTTTAATTTCGGGCTGATTAGATCTAAATTCTGCAGTCATGAGGTCTCTTGAATCCTTTATGCTTTTTTCCAGAGCCGCCAGTATCTTTATAATCGTGCTTCTGAATTAGCTTTCTGACATCGAATTGTAATCCAAATTCCTTAACTCTGTGGGAGAGTACTATTTCTGATTTTTTCTTTTGTGGTGAGTTCTTCTTTCTAGTCATTTTGCTCAGTGCAGAGTGGCTAAAAATAAGTATTACTGGAAAAAGGAAGGAAAAAAGAGAAAAAAGGAAAACAAACAAAAGTAAAAACAAAACACAAAAACAAGGCGGTGTATCCTCTGATTCTATATACTGTAAATCCCTCAACTTCCCCTGGAGCTTTCCAGAGCTGCTCCGTCAAGAACTTGCTCTTCTTGCCCGCTGTGCTGATTCTCAGGTGTGTGTACCTGGGGTAGCTGCCCAGCCCCCTGCCAGGTGCATGGCTCAGTGGGAACTGTTTATCCTGTGAGGCCCCTGTTTCCTGGCGCCCTGCTCTGTCCCAGGCACAAGGTGATATAGGGAGGAACAACAAGACTGGCGGCGTCCAGGTTTCTAGCCCTGGAGTCAGCTCCCACAGTAACTCTCGCAGCTCCCAGTCCACACTGGCCTGGATGCTCCAGGGGTGGGGGATGCTGATCTGCACAGCTCAGGAGTGTCCTCACTTTCCTGTGTCCTCCTGGCCCCTGCCTGTCCCAAGGGGAGCGCCGGATCCTGGGCTGTGTCCCTCAGAGCCTTGGGCTCTGGGGCCTGCGCCACTGGAATTGTGTTCCCGTTGTGCGCAGGCCACTCCACCTGGAGCCACCGCCTGAGATGCTGCCTGAGCTTCTCCTGGGGCACAGCCCCCTCCACAGGGAGCCACTGCCTGAACTCCTGAGGCCCTGCGGGCGCACGTTCCAGCCCTTTAGGGAGCTCTGCAGGCAGTGTGTGGCACGCTCTCCCCTGGGTCGCGCTTCTCTGTTAGTGACCCTGGGAACCTGGGGGCTCTACTGCCCCTCCTGGGATCCTGCCCGAGTTCCTTGCGAGCACCTCACTGTCCTGGAAGATTGGTAAAGTTTCTGCTTCTCTGGGACTGGGCTTTCATGTCCTGGGGGCACTCCCCGCCTGGCCTTACTTAGCTTGGCTCCTCGCTGGGCCCCTTCCATTGATACATGATTGACAAGTAAAAATTGTAGATACTTAGGTTGTACATCATGTATTTTTTAGAGGTGTATGTAATGATTTAATGTATGTATTCACTGTGAAATGATTACCACAATTTAGTATCTTAAAATACTATTTTGTTTGAGGATTAGAATTTCAACATACAGAATATTACATACAGTAATATTCTAATTACTCTTTCATTATACAAAAGGTAGTGAACACTCAGATGAAATTAGGGGAAATAGGCATTTTTTTGGGGGGAACCTTCGTGAATGTTCTAATGAAGAAAGTACCTAATCAGGTAGGGAGAACCTGAGGACTGTGCTCCGTGTTAAGTTTTAGCCAGCTCATGGGGGAGCTGTGAGGGAAGGATTGGAGGTGAGAGGAGGCAGGCCCTCAGGAGGCACTGCTGCCAGAGGCTGTCAGCCCACGCAGTGTTCATGGCTGAACAGGGGCTTCTTTTCCAGAATAGAAATTCAGGTGGTGATGTTTGCTTTGCTTTGTCAACTCAGAACGTTCTAGAAATTATTCTACATCAGTTACAGAGGTTTGCTTTGTTCTCTTTTATATTTTGCATAGTACTGCTGTGTAAACATGCATCTTGTGGGATTGCCATAGCTAATTCAACCAGTTCTTTGGATAGATAGGTTGTTTGAAGTTTTTTGTTATTCCCATAATGCTGCAGCTTATGTTGATTGTGGGAATTATCTTCAGGATGGGCTCCTTAAGATAAAATTGCTGGGTGAGAGGGTAAATGCATTTGCAATTTTGAGGATGCTTCTGATTTCCCCTTCATAGAATTTTTACTGTTTTGTATCCCTACTGGAAGTGTGTGAGATGGTGGTTTCTCCACAGTCTTGCCAACAAGTGTGTTTTCAGCTTTTGGACTTTAGTGGTCTGATGTTAGAAATCACATCAGTGTACACGAAGTTGGCAGTTCTGTCCATGTCTTCTGTTGATTTATATTTTGATTATTGGGTCTTTGTTTTTTTAGTTTTAAGAAGTATTCATATATTAAGAGTATTAAGTTTTTGTCTATATAATTTGCAAGTATTTTTTTCTTCTTAGCTCATGGTATTTAAAGCTATTCTGAAGTTTTTATTTTCATGAAGTAATTAATTTCATAAAAATGAGTAGAATTTGAGATCACTTATAATCTCTTACAATAGAGGTATCTGGGCAGTGTAGTTTCTAGCTTTCCAATGTTTCTGTCCCAGAAGGGACGTAGACCTGATGTTGAAGGAAATAGTGTATAGTATTTGCTGTGAGTGCATTTTTAGGAAGACACTGTTGTGGTCAGAAAGATTGACAGGAATAGGAAGGAACAGTGCTTCTCAACTTTCTAGAAAAATCAAGAAACAGAAGATGTTACAACCAGGACCAGTTAAAACAGTGCTTGTGACGATCCAGGAAGGTAGTCATTTCAGGGATTTCCATGTGGAGGTTTTGTGTGGTCACAGTAGAAACCTCTGGACTAGAGTAAGTGGGGTCAACTCTTCTGGGGTTCTGGGTCAGGGTGGTAGTGTATGTGTGGGATCTGGTGGTATGTGATCTGTGTGCAAGGGAGGTGTACTTCTGTGCGTGGACATAGAAGTAGAGGATGTCCTATTGCTGGTGGTTAATTATGCTGTTTTAAATACTTGTTAATGTGGCTTTTCCTTATTTTAGAGCATGTTAACTCATTGTTAGAAAGTTAGGATAGGAAGGGCCAAGCAGACCATAATAGTAGTGTCCCAGGAACTCTCAGACACAAGGCAAGTACAGAAGCAGACAATGCCTCTGGAAGATTTATTGGTAGAGCTGAGGGCATTTGGATTTT
This sequence comes from Canis lupus dingo, assembly GCF_003254725.2. Classification (NCBI taxonomy): domain Eukaryota; kingdom Metazoa; phylum Chordata; class Mammalia; order Carnivora; family Canidae; genus Canis; species Canis lupus. The sequence goes on along the minus strand of NC_064261.1, from coordinate 21,623,533 downwards.
GAGGGAATTGTGCAGAAGTCTACCAGTTATGATCTAGGTCAGTAGTATTTTAAGCTTTGTTTTTAACAGTGTGACCTTAGAAAAGATTTGTAAGTATTTCCTTAGTTCTAGGATGAGTTAGAGCATCTCCCAGAGTGAATTGAAGGCAGGCTTCAGAGCCTGGTTGGCCTCTTGCTGCTCAGAGTTGAGGCTTCTAAGGAACTGCTTAGGCTTCATAGAACAGATTGAAAGCCACTGCTATATGTTGGCAAATTGAACTCCAATAAAAAATAAAATAAAATAAAAAAACCCACAAAGGTATTAGATATTCAAAACTAAAAAAGAAAGAAAGAAAGAAAGAGAGAGAGAGAGAGGGAGGGAGGGAGGGAGGCAGGCCACTTTCCTGGTCTTTTAAAAAATAGCCATTTTAGGTGTGTTTCAAGTTGAATCTGCCCTTAATATCCAAAATGAGTGAATCTGCTCAGCATTTCATCCCCTCACACTGTTTTCTAATTAATTGGTCAAGCGAGAAAATGATAATTTATGAAAGGAACTCAAAAAAGGTTTTGCTGAGGTAGAGGAGGATCAGTTTTGAGAAAGAAGAAGGTGACTCTGAAGCACAAGATTTGTATGTGAGGTGAGAACTGAGCATCTGCAAGTGGAGATTCCTTGGGAACAGTGCTACTGAACATTTCTGTACCTGCCTCTGAGGAGACCCATGGAACTTACAAGACCGCTATAGCAGGAGGTGCAGCAGAGCAAGGGCATCCTGCTGTGCTGGAGACTGCAGGGATTCCTGTAAGGCACTTTATCCAAAATCTTTACAAATGACATCCAGACTCACAAAGATTAGTTTTGAAATTTTACTGCGAACTCTACTTCTCTTTCTCCTTTATATTACCCTACTACCTTTCATTTTTTCACTTTGGTTACTCTTGACAACCACGGTACCTTAAATATCCCTAGGAGACGCTCCCTCTAAGTCTCCTCAATGGTGTCTTTTGAAGTCTGCCATTCCATTTCAATTTTATTTACCCGTGAAGGGAAAAATGGATAGACAACTTAACAGCTTTTCACAGCTAGTTTGTGACAGTAGTAAAGACTAGGGAATGTGGGTCATCTTCATTGGCTCTGTACCCATATAAGGAAGTAGATTCTAATGCTCCAGCTGTCACATGAATGGAACGTTTTGAACTGTGGACCAGATGGCTCAGGGGAAGTTCTGGGCATGGGCCTTACCAGAGGTCCCTAGGCTCTGAGGAGGCCAGGAGCCGGGTAACTGAGGCCTGCCCCTCTGCTGGTGGATGCCAAGAAGCCAGGATTTTGACTGTGGCACTTACTGTCTTACTTGATATTTTTGTTGTATTCACATGAATTAGTAGTAGTTATGGTTTAGTGTTATTAAGGATTCTTCATTTAAATGGATAAAGAAGATGTGGTCTATGTATACAATGGAATATTACTCAGCCATTAGAAATGACAAATACCCACCATTTGCTTCAACGTGGATGGAACTGGAGGGTATTATGCTGAGTGAAGTAAGTCTATCGGAGAAGGACAAACATTATATGGTCTCATTCATTTGAGGAATATAAATAATAGTAAAAGGAAATAGAAGGGAAGGGAGAAGAAATGGGTAGGAAATATCAGAAAGGGAAACAGAACATAAAGACTCCTAACTCTGGGAAACGAACTAGGGGTGATGAAAGGGGAGGAGGGCGAGGGGTGGGGGTGAATGGGTGACGGGCACTGAGGGTTGCACTTGACGGGATGAGCACTGGGTGTTACTCTGTATGTTGGCAAATTGAACACCAATAAAAAATAAATTTATTATTTAAAAAATTAAAAAAAGATTCTTCATTTATATTAATAAATATTAGGTTGCTTGCAAGTGGATTGTAAGACTGAATTTTTCCCATTTCCATGTGTCAGTGGTGCCAGTTAACAGCCCCTTCACCACATGATATCTTAGCATTCTTATTGTTGCTAAGTAATAAATTATTAGCAGTCTAGAATAAAGCTGCTAGAAGTGTTAGGAATTTCCCGACTTCAGCTTAGGTTTGTGTTCGTGTGTTATTTTTTGGCATTCTAACTCCGTTTTCTGCCAAAAATTTTTTTTAAAGATTTTATTTATTTATTCATGAAAGACAGAGAGAGAGAGAGAGAGGCGCAGAGACACAGGCAGAGAGAGAAGCAGGCCCTGTGCAGGGAGCCCGATGTGGGAGTCGATCCCAGGTCTCCAGGATCAGATGCCCTGGGCCGAAGACGGTGCCAAACCGCTAAGCAGCCAGGCTGCCCAAATTTTTTCAATTGTAGGAAGTTGTAAGCATTTACTGACAGGTTTAAAAAAGACTTGATTATATTTGTGACCCATTCCAATTCCTTCTTTAAAATTTAAATTCAAGTTAGATAACATATAGTGTATTTTAGTTTCAGAGGAGAGTTTAGTGATTCATTGGTTGCATATAACACCCATTACATCAAGTGCCCTCCTTAGTGTCCATCACCCAGTTACCACATTCCCTCACCCACTTCCCCATCAGCAGCCCCCAGTTTGTTCTCTATAGTTAAGTCTCTTATGGTTTGCCTTCCACTTTTTTTAATCTTTATTTTTCCTTTCTTTCCCCTTAATGTTCATCTATTTTGCTTCTTAAATTCCACATATGAGTGAAATCACATGGTATTTGTCTTTTTCTAGTTGAGTTATTTTGCTTAGCATAATACCCAGCAATGTTCTATGCACATTGTTGCAAGTGGGAAGATTTCATTCTTTTTATGGATGAGTAATATTCCATTGTATATATACACTACATCTCTGTTAACCATTCATCTGTTAATGGACATCTGTGATCCATCCCAATTCTGAGGAAAGGAAACAACTAGTAGTGACACTGCTTGGCATATGTAGTACTCTTGGGCTCCTTAAATCAATATGTGGAGTTTGATGAAGGGGATAAGAAGGATTGAGTCTTTGGGAGCCATGTTTGTAAAATTGTGTAACTCCTTCTGGTGGTGACATCACATTGTTCTGTTTTTTTCTCCAGCTGGTTTCCCCATGGGCTACGCAGCTGCAGCTCCTGCCTACTCCCCCAACATGTACCCTGGAGCGAATCCTACCTTCCAAACAGGTATGCAGCATATGTGTGCTGGCTGGCAGAAGTGCTTTATCCTCATGGCCGGGGGAAAGGAGAATGTAAAGTGGTTGGGTTTTGAGAAGTATGGGTATAGTATTAGGATTTGGGGTTGAACTGATTTCTTGGTTCATAAGTTTAGCCTTTATTTTAGTGAAATAAAAACTTTATTCTTACTGCACATAACACTTTAGACACTGCATTTCTGATGTTCTTCCACACATAGATCTGTATTCTAATCATACATTGTTTATAGGTAACTAGTACCAGATTACATATTTATGAAATAGTTTTGATTACTAGAAACTAAAGATCTTTTTCCCAAGTTAATAGATGGAATTTCCATGTTGCTAACAGTTTTAGAGATGACTGATTTCTCTATACTGTTTTGGCACTTCGATTATAGTTTTATTATTTTTTCTTTGAAGTGTAGTTGATAATGTTACATTAATTTCAGGTGTACAACACAGTGATTTCTACAAATCTGCTTTATGTTTTTCTTACACAAGTAGAGCTACTGTCACTGGACAACCCTATTACAGTTCCATTGATTCCATTGACTATATTCCCTATGCTGTGTCTTATATAGTTTTAAAACAAAGTCTTAATTTCAAATGCGTGAGAATATTTTTAGATTTTAGAAATCAGTGATACAGTTGAAAGTCCACTTGTTTTGGATCTGAACTTTGTAAAAGACAGTGGGACTTTGTGAGCTTATGCTCTAGTGTGGGCTCGTTCCAGGCTTTACTCACCTAGACTAGACTTTGTGATTCTGCTGCAGTAGTGATGGCCCACACTGACCTGAAGGCTTGGCCTCATGGATCTGCTGGGGTGCTTCACTTTTTTCACCTCGGAACCCCTAGCCACACAGTTAACTTTGACAGAAAAAGAGAGGCGTAGTATCCTTTCCCTGAATTCTATTTTGCTAATCATAAAATTCTTCCTTCTCTGACTCTTCTGTCCCTTTCTCCTTTTCTCTTCCTACTCTGACTGTATTTGTTCAGCCAATAGCTCACACCTAGACAAAGATCTTGGTTTGGTCTTCCTGCTCCCAAGCCTTTTCTCCTCTAGTTCATGTTTCCTGCTTGCTTACACCAGAGTAATGTTCCCCAATGAAGGTTTCCTGTGACTGAGGGGGAGATTCTCCTTTAATCTCTGGTTCTTTGACACATTGGCCTGTTCTTTCCAGAATAGTTTCTGTTTTGTGTTTTTGCCAGCTTTTACTTAACGTTCTTTCTCTCCCACCTCGCCTAGAGTACTTGTTTGTTGATTAAACCTACATCCCTCTTCCTTGTCTGGCCTCTGGGCAGGGTTACCCTCAAAGCATTTTTCCAGCCAAGTGTGCTGTCGTCTCTCCAGCCAACCTGGGGAGTAGGTTCTGGGTCTCCCATTAGTACCTGATCCTGGCAGTTCCATAAACCCTCACTTACTGCTTTTAAAATTGTATGAACGGTTCACTCGTGTAAAAAACAACTTTAAGACCCACCACCACATGGGCAATCACTCTGTGTCATGATGCAGTCTTGTCTGGTGTTTTTCTAAGTTGTATGTGTGTGGTCTTATAAAATTGGTGTCCCGCCTTATGTGTAGTTTTTTAATCCAGCTCTTTTCATTTAACAAGGGAACTTCTGTGTCATTAAATATTTTTTGAGAACATGAAAAGAAAAAAAGAGATCCTATAGAAATCCTTTTCCTGGGATTAGCAATATTATATTATTATTCACTGGTTTCTTGTTTTATTCTTCTTTTGTTTTTATTTTTTTTCTTCACTGGTTTCTTTAACAGCTAAATGTCACTGTCCATCTCCTTTTGTAAAACTTCTTACGTTGTTTAACGTTTTAAAAGTGGTTCTCTTAAAGGCGCCTGGGTGGCTCAGTTGGTTAAGTGACTGCCTTTGGCCCAGGTCATGATCCCAGGGTCCTGGGATGGAGTCTGGCATCTGGCTCCCTGCTCCGTGGGGAGACTGCTTCTCCCTCTGCCTGCCACTCCCCTTGCACGTGCTTGCTCTCTTTCTCTCTGTCAGATAAATAAATAAAGTAGTTCTCTTGAGGTATAGGTGACATACAGTAAATTGTACGTATTTGAAGTGTATAGTTTGGTAATTTTTGATGCTTTGTATATCGCCCTCACAGTTGGGAGTGAACATAGCTCTCATCTCTAAAAGCTTTCTCCTGCCCCTTTGTAATCTCCACCAGGATCCAGGAAATCACTGACCTGTTTTTTTCCCCTGTAGATTGTCTTATTCTCTAAAATTTTGTATAAATGAATCCTATGGAATGTAATTTTTTCTTTTCTTTTTTTTTTTTTTTGGACTGCTTTCATTCTCCATAATTACCATCCATGTCATAGTTCCTTTTTATTGTGGGTTTCTGTTGTATGGGAATACCACAATTTGCTTATGCATTTGCTAGTTGATGAACCTATGGATTATTTGCAGTTTGGGGCTGTTAAACATGCAACTGCTGTGAATATCTCTGTACAAGTCTGTGTAGATGTAATGCTTCATTTTTGAGTAGATACAAAGGAGGGGAGTGGTTGGTTTCATGGCAAGTGTATATTTAACTGTAAAAAATTGCCAAGCTGTTTTCCCAAAATGGTTATTCCATTTTACATTCTCATCTGCAGTGTATGAGAGTTCCAGTTCCTTTACCTTCTTGTCAACACTTGGTATGGTCATTCGGTTTAATTTTAGCCATTTTTTGGGGGGGGGGTGGTATGGTAATGTGTCATCCCAGTTTTAATTTGAACTTCCCTAAGGACTAATAATGTTGAGCGTCTTTTCATGAGCTTATTTGCCATTTGTAACATCTTTGGTTAAGTGTGTACATCTTTTACTGTATATCAGTTTTGAATTTCTTACTCAGTTTTACTTGTTTTACAGGTACATGATTTGCACATATTTTCCCCTGGTAGTGTTTGTTTCATTCTTTTAACAGTGTCTTTAAAAGAGCAAGAGTTTTATTTTTAATTTGTTCTGTGTGTGTGTGTTTTAAAGATTATTTGTAGGTAATCTCTACACCTAGTTTAGGGCTTGAACTTGTAACTCCAACATCAAGAGTCACACGCTCCATTGAGCCAGCCAGATACCCCAAGAGCAAGAGTTTTTAATAATTTTCAGATTATTGTTTTTTTCAGTTGTAGGTCATATGTTTGGTGTCATTTCTAAAAATGTTTGCCTAACCCAAATCACAAAGATGTTCTCATATTTCTTCTAGAAGGTTTATAGTTTTAAGTTTTACATTAAGTCTGTGTCCCATTTTGTTTACTTTTTATGTATGATGAGAAGAATAGATTGAAGTTTTTTTTTTTTTCTTAAGAATTTAGTTGTTTGTTACTGTATGTGATTATGCTGCAAACTACCATAAAATGTCACGTTCTAGAATTTTCCCTGGTAGCTTATTTGTACTCAGTTTCTCCTTGGAGTACAACAAGTTAATGTAAAAACGTACTAAAAGCGAAGTGCCTGCGTGGCACAGTTGGTTAAGTGTCTGACTCTTGGTTTTGGCCCATATTATGATCTTAGAGTCGTAGGATTGGAATCCATGCTCAGCAGCACAGGGTCTTCTTTTTTTTTTCTTTTTTTTTTTTTTTAAGATTTTATTTATTCATGAGAAAGAGAGGCAGAGACACAGGGAGAGAGAGAGAAGCAGGCTCCATGCAGGGAGCCTGACGTGGGACTTGATACCGAGTCTCCAGGATCACTCCCTGGGCCAAAGGCAGGAGCCAAACCACTGACCCACCCAGGCGCCCCAAGCACGGGGTCGTCTTAGGATTCTCTCTCTTCTCCTGCTGCCCTGCCCCCCTGTGCAGGCGCATGCATTCTCTATCTTTCTCAAGTAAATAAATCTTCAAACAAAAATGTGCTAAAAGCTTCCAACTCTTTTTTTATTTTTTTACAAAAAGAGCCTCAAGTTGTTTGAGGCTGTCAAAGCTTTTCTTGCCTGGAGAGTATAGTACTCCCCCAAGAGGAAGCTTGGTGTTTTTAGGTCTGGTTAGCTTCTTCCTTTGGGGTGCCTTGGGGCCAACCTGTAGAACATGTGTCCTCCATCTTCTCTTTGAGAGATGCGTCCTCTTCTTGCTGCTTTTCCAAAACTGTTCTCAAGTTGCTGTTGTAACCCCAGAAGCTGGAGGCAGGTAGGAGTAATGGGATTGTTGGGGATGGTGGTTGCCAGCAGTGCCTGCCGTATTCACAGGGACATCTGCTGACAGATACTAGAGAGTTGTCAGCTGCCAGACTGCTGGCCCAGTATTGTCAGACCCCTCTGATCGTTAGGGAAAGCTGTTAATAAAGATGTATGTGAAATTTGTAAATGACAAAATAAGTTGAGAATAAAAAATAAGCAGGAAGAGGCTGGGGATAAAGATGTATATGAAATTTGCAGATGTGAAAATGAAAGCACTTTGAAGGTCCCACCAGCGTTCCCCCAGTGCTTCAGGTACCTGATTTGAGTCTGGGCCACAGCAGTGCTCCTATCTTTTTCTGGCATCTGCTCAGTGTTTCATATTATCAATTTAAAATTTTTTCCTTTTCAGTGGGCCTTTCATCTTACATGATGAGCAAGCCAGAGTTGTCACAATAAAAAAGTTAAAAAGAAATTTTGTGTTCAGTTCTGCTGCTTTCTCAACTGCCTTCTGGTTGGTTCTCTCAGCATCAGATTTGTGGACAAAGCTGATGTATAGTACACAGGTGGTGTGTTTCTGGAGATTGGCTTTTGAAGCACTTTGGCAATCCTAAGACCACTTATTACTTCTTAACTCTTCTAAGTATGACATAGCAAGGGTTTAGAGAACCTTGTGATGAGATGTCATGTCTTTTGCTGAAAGATTCCATTACTCAGAGCCTGGAGATGGAGGTGTCATTCATTTCATCCTCATGGATAAGCGTAGTAGGCTGAGTACGCATGCAGCCACAGTGGGTTGTCTTTTTTTGGAATCAGAGCAATATATTGGAAAGAGTTTGGGGTTGGAGTGTGCTAGATGTGGCTCAGATTGTAGCTGTGTCACTTCTGGGAAAGTGATTTTATTTCATTTTTGGCATCTATATAATGAATTAACATATCCTCTCAGCTGTGTTATTTGAGGATTCTGGCAGGCAGTATGCACACCCTGAGGCTGCACATTCAGGCTTCTCTTCTCCCATTTACAGTTGTGAGTATCTGTAATTAATATTTGCAATGATCATCTGAAGTCTTCAAGAGAAGATTCAGTTCTTTACAGTAAACTCTGTTTAAGAAGTGATTTAAACACTACATTAGCACATGAGGGAGTATTTTTTTTCTTTCCAAGTTTTGAAATTCTAGTTAACATACACTGTAATATCAGTTTCAAGTATAGAATTTAGTGATTCATCTCTTAACATGCAATACCCAGTATTGAACACAATTGCCCTCCTTAATACCCATGAACTATTTAACCTATTCCCCTACCTACTAGTACACATTTTAAAGGGAGAAAAATGTTTCATCACTCTTAAGTGATGAAATAGTTTCCTTGGTCATGCCATGCAGGGCTGGATGGAGAATAAATTGGCGAAGATTTGAATTATGTTCATGAAGTAAGGCCCCAGGTTTGTTTAAGAAAAACTTCACTTATAGCAGCCACATAAAAGAGAAAAGCCTTAGAATGTTAGCAGGTCGTGGGGTCATGGAATCTGTTTCTTTCATTTTAATGAAGGGTTTACATGCACATAGTTTGAAGGTAACCTCATTCCTTCCCATCCCTGTTACTGTGACTGTGTGAGCATCCTTTGATGAATGTGTGCCTATTTTCTTCTGCAACTGCTTTATCTTCCCTGGTCCTGGTATCCCAGGTTAGGCCTTACCCTGGGGTCATTCTTCTCCAATATGTCAGGGATTTCTTCTCCCTTTCCCTTCTGGTCAGTTCCTTGTCTTAGTTTACCTTTTGGTTTTAGTGGAGGATCTCCTTTTGTAGTCTCCCAACAGTATGGAAGAGTCACATTTTTGTGATTTTTTTCATGTCTGAAAACATTTTGTTCTGCACTTATACTTTAATAGTTGGGTTATAGAATTCTAGGCTAGCAGTTATCTGCCCCCATCCCTCTGGCCCCCAGAATTTTGAGGACCTTGCTTAATTGTTTTCCAGCTTCCATTGTTGCTGCTGAGAATTGTGATACCTTGCTGATGCTTGATTGATTGGAATCTGGGTTTCTCTTTGGTAATCTTGTATTACTATTTTTGTCTCCAGTGTTTTGAAATTTCTTGATGTTGTGTTTTGGTGCAGGTCTTTCCTTCTCACATTTTATGATCAGGATTTTCTTTTTTCTTTTTTAATATTTTTTGAAGATTTTTTTTCTAATTTTTTAATTTATTTGAGTAATCTGTACACCCATCATGGGGCTTGCATGCTCCTCACACTGAGCCAGCCAGGTGTCCCTATTCTGAAGTTTCTAAATAAATGCCTTTTATGCTAAGAAAATTATATAAAATCTCTTGTGGTATACAGCAGTTTTGGAAGAAATGATCTATTTGAATGTAAAAAGCTTTTGGCACTTCACAGCAGAGTAAGAACAGTGGGCCTTTACATGAGTTTTTCCTTAAGAGGAAGTTAGCCAGCAATGACTCACTTATTTGGTAAAAGTGAAAGGAGAAAGATTCTAATCATTTTGTTGTCTGTGTTGCATTCATATGATGGTCTTTGTAGGAGAGGAGACTCTGGAAAGCTATTACTGTTTTTAAAGATTGTGTAGTGAATGTATTTGGTTTTGTATTGTGAATGGTTGACAAGGCTAAAAATTATTTTAGATAGGCCATGTCAGTTTTGGATACTATGAGAGGGGTGTGTGTATGTATTTTAAGCTTCCTGTTGAGATTCTGTGGATACATTGGAGCTAGTGTTGCATAAAACACAAAGTAGAATGCCTAGCACATACTCAGTTTTAACTGACTGGGAAATATATTTGTTTTCTTGAAACTGATTTGTCTTTAGTGTTGGATAGAAAGTACCTATATAAGAAAACAAAATATATTTTCTGGTTAGTATTAGGGCATAGCTCACAGTTATACAAATTTGCAATAAGATAACATATATTAAAAATCATTGCTGGAGCACCTGGATGGCAGAATCTGTTGAGTGTCTGACCTGATTTTGGCTTAGGTCATGATCTCAGGGTCCTGAGATGGAGCTCCGAGTTAGGTTCTGTGCTTGGGCAGTTCGTTTAAGATTCTCACTGCCTCTTCCTTTGCTCCTGTCTCCACTCCCTCTCTCTCTAAAATAAATCAGTCTTTTAAAAAAATCATTGCTGTCATTGATAGAAATAGTGGGTGACTATTTTTTCCAACATTTTTATTGTGAAAATTTTCAGTATACAGAGAAACTGAAAAAAGTTTCACAGTGAACATCTGCATGTAAACTGCCAAAATTCTATAATTAAACTTTTTTTTTTTTTTTTTTTTTTTTAAAGAGAGATCGTGCACAAAGAGTGTCAGGATGCGGGATTGGGAGAGCGAGAATCTTATGCAGGCTCTATGCCCAGTGCAGAGCCCCACACAAAGCTCAATCTCATGACCCTGAGCTCATGACCTGAGCTGAAATCAAGTCAGATGGTTAACCAACTGAACCACCCAGGCATCCCTAAATTAAACCTTTAAAAATCAACTTATTTTTTTAAAGTTTTATTTAAGTAATTTGTATCCCCCTGTGGGGTTTGAACTCTTGACCCTGAGCTCAAGAGTCATGGGCCCTGGGATCGAGTTCTGCATAGAGGCTCCCTGCTCGGTGGGAGTCTGTTTTTCCCTCTACCCCTCCTCCCTACTTGTGCGTGCACATGCTTGTTCTATCTCTCAAATAAGTAAAAATATAAATAAAATTAACAGTTTAGTTGTATCACTTATGTGTCCCTCCCTCTACCTGCAGTGCATCTTGTTTTTTTAATATGTTTCAAAGTAGGTTGTGGATGTTAATACACTTTACTCGTTTAGTTCAGTGTATATATCATTAACATTTGTTTGCAGTTCTGTTTTAGTTTTCTTTTTAGGTGAAATTTACATATGATGCACACATTTTAAGTGTACTATTTGGTTGCATTCTGACAGGTGTATGCACATAGTAGCTTCTTGGAATCATCTCATCCTCTTCTATAAGACACCTTCAGGTGATTAAGAGACCTAGGGCCAGCTGGAGGGATTTCTGCAGCAGTAGGCCTTGGGCCTCCATTAGAAGAATGAAAGGCATAGGTTGACCATTCATTGGTTGTGTGTGAAGGACTTCATCTTTTTTCAGTGGATGTGGTTGGTCAAAAGAGTGCTTCTGAGTCAGAGAATCTCTCTGTGAAGGGCTATATACCTGGATCTTCCTTGTTTTGATTTTATACTGTATTTGTGGAGGCTCATTCAGGTTGGCAACTTCCATTTTGTATCCAATCCGAGCTCCAAGCTCCTTCTGCATTTTGAATAGTGACAAAATGGTCTTAAACTTTCTTACTAGGAACAGTGGTAGGCTGGAACGCCTGGGTGGTTCAGTGGTTTTGGCTCAGGTCGTGATTCCAGGGTCCTGGGATTGAGTCCCACATCGGGCTGCCTGCATAGAGCCTGCTTCTCCCTCTGTCTATATATCTCTGCCTTTCTCTGAGTATCTCTCATGAATCAATAAATGAAATCTTAAAAAAAAAAAGGAATAGTGATAGACTTTTTAGAGACTCTATTTTCTTCACTTTTTTCATGAATTCATTGTGTGTTTTCACTTCCTCAAATAGCTGCTGCTTTTGCAGAATCAGTTTATCATATTGGGATCAATGAGATGCTGGCACATGGTGGGCAAACTTGTGGCCCAGTTATGGTGATGGAAGCATTCCACCTGAGCAAAGTAGCTGTTTGTTATTTTTACTTACAGTTGACATAGCAGTTAAAATGAATTTCAGAATAATACAGAAAAACCAGGGAGGGTCTTTTCAGTCTTCAAACAGAAGCTTTCTTCAAACAGCTTGGGAGTTGCCTGGTTTGGACAATGGAGTCAGGATTCATATCCAGATCTGGGGTTGTGCCCACTCTGCTACACAGGACTGTGTGACATTTTGGCCAGTAGTATCTTTATCAGCATCTTCATAATGAATGCCATGCAGGACATTTTGGGGAGTGAAACCGAGGCACACAAAGTACATGACAGTTCTAAGAAGGACCTCTGTGACTGACTTGATCCTTGTAAAAGGGAAATATCTTTGTGGCTCAAAAAAAAGCATCATTTAAAACTAGTGCATTTCAGGGTGCCTGGGTGCCTCACTTGGTTAAGTGCCTGACTCTTGATGTCGGCTCAAGTTATGATCTCAAGGTGGTGAGATTGAGCCCTGTGTGGTTGGGCTCCACTGCTCAGCGGGGAGCCTCCTTGACGTTCTTTCTCTACTCTGCCCCTTTCTCTAATAAATAAATTAAGAAAAACCAAACATTAATTTCCTGGGAGTTATTCATTCTCTTTCTCCCTTAAAAACAAAATATATGTACACTTCTAACCACAGTCCAATAATGTCATTTAAATTTTTCTAATTTTCTTAATACTCAGCTTTTTTGTTTTAAGATTTAATTATTTATTTGAGAGAGCGCATGTGAGCAGAAGGTGGAAGGCAGAGGGAGACGGACAGAGAGAATCTCAAACAGACTCCCCACTGAGTACAGAGCCCGACATAGGGCTCGATCCCAGGACCCTGAGATCCATGACCTGAGCCAAAATCAAGAGTCAGATGCTCACCTGAGCCACCCAAGTGGACTTGTTTTTAAACTCGAGGTGTAATTTATGCACAAACACTCATGTATTAAGTATTCAGTTAAGCGGATTTTGACTATTGTATAGACTCATGTGATTACCACCTGAATCAAAATCAAGCACTTTGATCATCCCAGACACTTTCCTTCCACCCTCACCAAACCACCCTCCCTTTTCTGCCTCCATAGGTATACTTACATGCTAGGTATTGAAAATGAGATTGTACAATGTGTGCTCTTTTATGTGTCTGGCATCTTTTAAAAGTTCAACATGGTTTGAGATTTATTCATGTTTTTTTCTTTTTTGATACTGAGTAGTGTATATTTGGATGTATTGTAATTTATCCATTCTCCTTTTAATGAACATTTGGATTATTTCCTATTTTTTGTCTATTATGAATAAATTTGGGTGAAGTGAACATTTTTCTTTTAAGTCTTATTGTGGATGTATGTTTTTATTCTTCTAGGGCAAATATCTAAGAGTGAATTCTGGGTCCTATAGAAAGTATTTCTCTAGCTTTATGAGAAGTTGTGCTGTTTGACATTCCCATGAACTAAGTGTGAGTGAGCCCTTGTAATAAATGAGAAGTAGTATCTCAGACACTTTAAAAAAAATTGTTTTTAAAGATTTATTCATTTTAGAGAGAGAGGTGCGGAGAGGGCCAGAGGGTAGGGAGAGAATCATCACACTCCCCCCTGAGTTTGTGTAGATCCTAAAGTGGGGCTTGATCTCATGACCCTAAGATCATGACCTGAGCTGAAACCGAGAGTTGACACTTAACTGTACCACCCAGGTGCCCCTTTCAGATACTTTTAGAAAGCAATTTTATTGAGGTGTAATTTACATATACTGAAAGTTATCTTTTAAAGCATATGGTGTGGTGTGTTTAGACAGAAGCATACAGTTGTGTAACACCACCACAGCCAAGTGACTTTCTTCTCTTGAAAAGTTCCTCATGCCCTTTGGCCCCTAAGCACCACTAATTGGTTTGCTATCATTGAAGATTAGGTTCATCTTTCCTAGAGTTTCTTATGTGAATTTAGCGTGTATATAAAATTTATATATATATATAAATTTGTTTAAATTTTATTAAGTAGGCTTCATGCTCAACATGGCGGTTTGACCTCAACCCTGAGATCGAGTAGCATGCTCCACCAACTGAGCCAGCCCAGCACCCTGAGCATGTGTTCTTATGTCTGACTTCTGCATCTTACAGTTTTTTTGAGACTTATCCTATGTTGTGTGTATCAGCAGTTGTATCTTTTTGGTTGCTGACTAGTGTTTTATTATATGGATATAGTAGTTTGCTGGTGGACATTTGGTCATTATGAATAAACCTGCTATGAACATAGCAGCTCAGAGACCATCTCTTGGCCTCCCTTGAGAATAAGCCTCTGTTCTGTGTTGGAATGGGGTGGGGAGGCAGGAAGGGGAGCTAGACGTCTTCTGCCTGTTCACCAAATAGACTCTAGGCACTCTTCCACTGTAGCCCTCTGTAAACTCCTGGAAGCAAGTGCTAACAGTTTCCAGGTGTTGAGGAAGGGGTGTTCCTGGTAGCTTCTCGGCTCTCTTCACTGTTGGCTGCGATGCAGCTATTTTGAGTCTGCCAACTCATTTTCCACTTTTGCCTTTTAGGTTCTAAAGTGGTGTCTTCTTTCCCATCCTTCATCCGTGTGACTTTACATCTTTTACTTATTAATCTGATTTATTGTCACTTTGGATGGCAAACGTATATGTTCAACTTGCTGTCTTAACTCAGATCTTTTTACTGTAGTAGCCTTAGTGTTTGACATGTTTGCCCCCTCCCCTTTTAATTTGCTGTAATAACCAACACTGTGATGAGCATTGTTATAGTTGTTGGTCTGTTCCAATCCATACTTTTAATGCCAGATGGTACCCCAGGAAAGTGTACTAATTTGTATTCCCACAGGACAGGTATTTCTTTATGTTGAGTATACTCTCAGTCGAACTTTCTCCTTTGTTTTTTCCTTCTCACCCAAATACCACCTACCTTTACTCCCCTCACATACATTCTTGCACATCAGGTCTAGAAATGAAGTCATATTTTTGTGGAGGTTAGACAAGGCCACCGTGGTGTCAGATTTTGACTGCAGTCAGGGCTGGAACATTGCCTTGTTCCTCACTGCACACTTGGTTCCTCCCAGTGCCAGGCCTGAAAGTGGGTTTGAATTAAGGCCTTTTTTCCTTTTCTTTTAAAATTTTACAATAGTTTCAGGTGTACAAACAGTGATTCAACATTTCTATGTGTTGCTCATTGCTTAGCACAGTAAGTCTGCTCACCGTCTTTCACCATGCAATGTTTTTACAGTATTCTTCATTATATTCCCTGTACTGTAGTTTTCATCTCCATGACAGACTTATTTTATAACTAGAAGTTTGTATCTCTTAATCCTCTTTCACCTATTTTACCCATCACCATTCCCCCTACCCCCAGCCTGGCATCCACTGCTTTGTTCTGTATTTATGAGTCCGTGGTTCTCATTTTGTTTTTTAGATTGTACGTGTATGTGAAATCATTGGATCATATGGTATTTGTCTTTCTCAATCTGACTTATTTCACCTAACATAATACCTTTTAGGTCTATCCATGTTGTTGCAAATGACAAGATCTCATTCGTTTTTTTATGGCTGAGTAATACTCCTGTGTGTGTGTGTTTGTGTGTGTATATTTGTACGTACGTACATACACACACAGACGTATATACAATATCTTCTTTATCCCTTCTGTCTTTGGATACTTGGGTAGCTTCCATAACTTGGCTATTGTAAATAATGCTACAATAAGCAGGAGTGTTGGGGGAAATGGGGCCAGGGACCACGATGACCCTTAGAAGACTTAGAAGACCTTAGAAGACTTAGAAGACCCTTAGAAGACCTTAGAAGCTGGGGGTGCAGCTGGGGACAGAGGCTGCTTGGAAGAGCCAAAAAGGGGGAAATCAGAACCTGCTTGTCCCCTCAGGACAGCACCAAACACACATTTTCTGGTAGGACTTCTGCACAAGCCCAGGCCGGAGAGGTACGTGAACTAGGCGGCCTACTTACGCCCCAGGAAAAGCAACACTGTTCTCTCTGCACTGTCAGGTCCTCCAGGAGAAATTTATAATGTGTGGTTGGTTTTGTGATAATTGTCAAAGCATATTATTTTTATTACTGTTGTGTTATTATTTATTATTGTAATTTCAGTTTGCTTCTGCTGGAGAATCTCAGCAGGAGCTGGCAACTTGACTGTCTCCTTCTCCACCAGGCTCTACCTCTGAAAGTGCTGGGAACCTCTTAGCACCTGCCAGGGACCCCCCTCACTGTTAAATATTTATTTATTGTTGACAATGGAGCTGGTTTCCTAGATGGGAATGATGTACTCAATCCTTGTTTGCCTGTATGTATACTGTTTTTATTTTCTTTGGTTAAATACCCAGTAGTGGAACTTTTGGATCATGTGATATGTCTATTTTTAACTTTTTGAGGATCCTCCATACTATTTTCTGTAGTGGCTGCACCAATTTTACATTCCCACCAACAGTGGACCAGGGTTCCCCTTTCTCCTCATCCTTGCCAACACTTAAAATTTCTTGTCTTTTTGATACTAGCTATTCTCACTGGTGCAGGGTAAGATCTCATTGTGGTTTTGATATGCTTTTCCCTGATGGTGAATGATGTGGATCATCTTTTCATGTGTCTGTGAGCCATCTGTATGTCTTCTTTGGAAAGATGTCTATTCAGGTCTTCTGTACATTTTTTAACTGGATTGTTTGTTTATTTGGTGTTACTTATGTATTTTGGATATTACCCCCTATCAGATTTTTCATTTGCAGTAACGAGGTTGTCTTTGTTTTGTCATGGTTTCCTTTTCTGTGCAGAAGCTTTTTATTTTTGTGGGTGTGTGTTTTTAAGATTTATTTCTTTTAGTGAGAGAAAGAACACAGGAGGGAGGGCAGAGGGAAAGGAGAAACCCAAGTAGATTCCTTTAGTGCAGAGCTGGGAGCTTGGCAGGGGGGCTCAATTCCATGACCTTAAGATTATGACTTGAGCCAAAACCAAGAGTTGGATGCTCAGTCGAGTACACCACCCAAGCACCCCTGTGCAAAAGCTTTTTGGTTTGATGTAGTCCTAATAGTTTGTTTTTGCTTTTGTTTCCCTTGCTTGAGAGATCCATAAATATGTTGCTAAGGCCAATGTCTAAGAGATTAATTACTACCTATGTTTTCTTTTAAGAGTTTTAAGATTACAGGTCTCATATTTAGGTCTTTAATCCATTTTATTTTTGTGTATGGTGTAAGAAAGTGGTTCAGTTTCATTCTTTTGCATGTAGCTGTCCAGTTTTCTCAACACCATTTATTTTAAAAACTGTCTTTTCCCCATTGTATATTGTCTCCTTTGTTGTAGATTAATTGGCCATAAAAGCATGAGTTTATTTCTGGGTTCTCTATTCTGTTCATTGATCTATGTGTCTATTTTTGTGCCAGTACCATAGTGTCTTGATCACTGTAGCTTTGTAATATGTCTTGAAATCTGAGATTATGATACTTCCAGCTTTGTTCTCATTTCTCAAGATTTCTTTGGCTATTTGAAGTCTTTTGTGGTTCTACACATAAATTTTAGGATTGTTTGTTCTAGTTCTGTGAAAAACGCTGTTGATATTTTGATAGGGATTGTGTTGAACCTGTAGATTGCTTTTGGTGTTAAGGACATTTTGATGATATTCTTCCAGTCCATGATTGTGGTGTATTTTTCCATTTGTTTGTGTTGCCTTCAGTTTTTTCCCCCAAGTCTTTCACCTCCTTGGTTAAATTTATTCCTGAGTATCTTATTCTTTTTGGTACAGTTGTAAATGGGCCTCCTTTCTTAATTTCTCTATTACCTTGTTATTAGTGTGTAGAAACACAACAGATTTATGTATATTTCATATACTACAATTTTACTGAATTCATTTATTCTAATTTTTGATGGAGTCTTTAGAGTTTTCTCTATATAGTGCCATGTCATCTGCATGACAGTTTTACTTTTTTCTTACCATTTTGGATGCCTTTTATTTCTTCTTGTCTGACTGCTGTGGTTAGAACTTCCAGTATTATGTTGAATAACAGTGATGAGAGTGGACATCCCTGTCTTGTTCTTGATCTTAACAGGAAAAGCTCTGGATTTCTCATGGCCATTGGCTTTTTTGTTTCAGGTTATACTCCTGGCACACCTTACAAAGTGTCCTGTTCCCCCACCAGCGGGGCAGTGCCACCATACTCCTCCTCCCCTAACCCCTACCAGACCGCTGTGTACCCTGTGCGAAGTGCCTACCCCCAGCAGAGCCCCTACGCGCAGGTAGGCCTGGGGTATGCTGTGGGTCTCTTAATGGTGCTCATGAGTATTGTGTGTATGGGAAGGATTGGTTCTCTCTGGGCTCTCTGATCCATGGGGCGTGGATCCCTGTGGCAGTTGTCTCTCCTCTTCTCCACAGCAAGGCACGTACTACACACAGCCCCTGTACGCAGCACCCCCTCACGTCATCCACCACACCACAGTGGTGCAGCCCAATGGCATGCCGGCGACAGTGTACCCTGCTCCCATCCCTCCACCTAGAGGCAACGGCGTCACCATGGGCATGGTGGCTGGGACCACTATGGCCATGTCAGCAGGTGAGTCCTTGACCCTGGGTCGCCTGTTTTATGATGGCATGAGAGCCAAGGGAAGGGAGAGCTCACTAATTCTCTGATCCTTAGTTTGATTTTTCATGGCTCGAATTGCATGGAAGGACATACGATTCAGGAAAGGAATAGCGTATGATCTTTTTTTTTTTCCCTTCCCTTCATTTCCTCCTCTTGTCCTTTCAGTTGAGAGGAGACTGAGTGTGGAGTTGAGAGTGACAAGCCAAGAACCAAGTACCCTCCCTGTAGGCACGAGTGGATAGTGATCTCTGTATTTGACGACTGAGCTGAGCCCTTGGCAGTAGGGCTGAGGAGTGGCTGGTCCCCCTGAGGAGCACACCAAACTTGAGCAGGAGGGGATTATTTTGATCTAGGTGGGCTGGCCCTTCTGGTACCTCCCTTAAGTGTGGGCTCCCTTTGCAAGGCAAGTTGTGTGAATGTTGGTGTTTACATAAATCTAAGAAAACTGGCTTTGTGTTAATATATGTAACAGCTACTTGGAGAAACCCTTTGGCATTGGTCGACTTTGTTTCCCAAGGCTTCCCTTGGTCAGAAAAATAAACCATGGAGAGATGAGTCTCCTGGGTAGGCTGAATACATCTTCTTGGAAATGTGGAGGCCCTGGGGGCTTGATGTAATGTCTAGGGACTAGGTAACCTCCACTAGGCATAGGAGGTCTTGTGGCAGGGCGGCCAGGTACAGAAGATGCACTTGCTTGCCTGTGGCTGTGGGGTTTTTTTTGTTTTTTTGTTTTTTTAAGTTCCCCTCCCTTTAAAAAAAAAAAAAAAAAAACTTCAAAGTAGGGAGATTGTGCTAGAGAAAAAGGTATGTTAGGATACTGTGTGTTTTTCTGCCCAGATCTCCATTGTATTTGGGTTTCCCATACCTACCCGTGAAGAGACAGAAACTGCATGTTTGAGGCATGTGGAGGAGGGAGGGTTGGCAGGCTGTGGGTCGGTTGTGGGCAGGGAGATGGAAGTGAAGAGAAGCAAGGTGAGGCTGTTAGGTTTGAGGTTATTCTTATCTACAAATGGGCTCAGAGAATTGCTGAGTTATGCAGTTATAGGAGAAATACATTTATCTTTGTATACTCAGAAGCTCATGTACTTTGAAATCTCCTTCCCTCCCTTCAATTTATTACCGTCTTAACCATTTTTTACTATATAGTTAAGTATATTCACATTTTTTTGTAAAACAGATCTCCAGAATTTTTTCACCTTGCAAAGCTGAAGGTCTGTGCTCATTAAATATAACAACTCACCTTATCCTATACAGGCCACACTCCGAGCCCAGCCTCTGGCCACCACCATTTACTTCCTGCCTATCAGTTTGACTACTTGACATACCTCGTGGAAGTGGAATCCTATTGGTTCTCTCTTTCTGTAACTGACTTATTTTACTTAGCACATCCTCAAGGTTCATCCATGTTATAGTATGTAACAAGTTTCCTTTTTTAAGGCTAAATAATAATTTTTTTATTTTGTCAGTGATCATCTGATTTATAAAAATCACGGAGTATTCTCATATGAAGGGGAGGCACAAAGCCTTCTACAGATATTATTATTCGAGCTTGCTTTGTACAACTTTGAGTTGTGTATGATCAGGGTTCTGATAGCACTGTAGGTCAAGATTACCCCTTTTTACTTTCAAAGCAGGCCAGCCCAGAGGCTCTTGCCAGGCAGCATGGAGCTGTTTGGTTACAGGCAGCCTGTGTGGGTGGTGCTGCCTGCCACTGACACAGCTGCTCTTTCTTCCAGGTACCCTGCTGACCGCCCACTCCCCAACTCCTGTTGCCCCCCACCCAGTCACTGTGCCCACATATCGGGCCCCAGGAACTCCCACCTACAGCTACGTGCCCCCTCAGTGGTGATCACCCTGCAAACGTAAGTGACCGGGAAGCCTGTGTCAGCTCTTGACTAAGGTGCATTTTTTCAGTACAGAATGGCACATCTACCATATTTTAAGCACTAATGAGAAAAATGCTACCTGTTAACCTAAAAGCAATGTGGTATTTAAATTTTTGTTCTTACTGACTCTACAAAGTAGAAGGAAGGAATCCATTGACTACTTGCTTTGTACCCTATAGACTTTATTATTTTCCTGTTCCATGCTCTAATCTCCCACTGCTTTCTGGAGGAAACAGGATTCTAATTGTAACTGGAAGTGTCTCTGAGGTCCATGGGAACTGGAAGCAATAGCCTTTCCTGCTACTGCCCTTTCTGGTTCTAATGGATTTTGTCTTCCTTGAGTTAATGAAACACCTCTATTTCTGGAGCAGCGGTGCCAGAGGCACTCTTTGTTGACTCCATGTCTCTCTCTTTCCCTTCCAGATTTGAGGATGGAGCTGTGCAGTCACATCATGGAGGTTCCACAGCTGGTGCTGCAGGCCTCGCGCCTCCAACCTGGACTTTCTTCTTAATGCTCTCGACACTTAGCTAAACACTACTATGGCCCGGCCCAGCAGGTCCAGTGCCATTAGTCTCCAACTAACTCTGTGGGTTGGTCTTAAAGTAAATCCTGTTTTGTGGGCTGCCTGGCAATTTTTTAGCTAACTGTAATGATAAAAAGGGGAGTATTAATCTATTCTGAATCATATCTAGTTGAATGCATGTTTAAAAAAACAAACACAAAAACAAAGCTTGCTCAATCTACCTGCAGTGACTGATGCAAAACCATCATATGCAAACCCAAAGGAATGGAAAAGCATTTTATAACATGTATCACTAATGCACTGTTGTAATGTATCCAGAGTCTTAAAGTTATAAGTGTTAAAGTGAATTTCTTCATAGAGTATCTGAAATCCCTTAGATGATTCTTCAGCCTTTGGGGTTGAGGTGGGTTGCCAGTTGATAACGTGGACTTTGACTTTTCAGCATTCTGTTTTTTTCACACTGACTGCACGGAATGGGGGAGAGTATGGGAAGGGCCACCACTGCCTGGGATGCAGCCAGTTTACTGGGCATCTCTTTCTTGCTGTGTAGTCTTGCCAGGGCATTGTGGTATGGACATTCTTAAAGATGATCCTAAAAGTGTAGAGTTGTGTGGCCAGTACAGTTAGGGGCAAGAAGTGGTGTCTGTATCAGCAAAGCACTTTTCTCTGCCATCTAAGTTTTCTTTATAAGCCTCTTACAGATAAGAGGTTTTCTGTATCTTTACTGGAAAAGTCCTATGTAGAACATAAATTATTTTTCTGGGATGGAAGGTACATGAAGGAGAAACAGCCACACTTGGAGGATGTATTGGCTTCTCCTTTATTTAGCTTAGAAAACCATTCCCCCCCCACACCTCCCCTGAAATGTTTCAGTCCATTGAAAACATATGTAGGCGTTGCTGTCGTCTCGTCTCCCCCCACCAAAGAAGGGCAAAGATTTCAGCTGTTATGAAGAAAGTTGTATATTTAAGAACTATTTTAAACGGGAACAAAACTTTATTTAAAGTTGTTTCTTTTAGAGAGGCAGGCCTGTGGCTGTGTTGGGGCCCATCCACCTGATGGAGACTTGTCATCTGAAACCATTTGGAGGTGGCTCCTGGAAATGGGTCTGTGGAGGTGTGAGGGAAGGGCTGGTACCTCGTCTGTGAGCCTTGTCTGCCATGTCTTGTAGCTGAGGGCTTTTAGCATAAAGCAGGTATGGACAACATAGGGCCAGGCAGAATCAGAATATATTTGCCTGCTGGGATTTATTTGGAAAGGACTTTGTGTTTAAGGTCTGAATATTGTATATAAGAAACAAAGAGGATTTATGCTCAGCTTGTCTTGAGGGAGTGTGTGTCTGTTCAAAGAAGGGGTGGGAGGGTGAGGGTTTTGTTCCCTTTCAGCAGTCTGTCAGGTGGGGGTGTGCTCCTGTTCACCCCATCATTGTTTCAAGTGTTGTGGGCTTTGGTTGGGGAGGGGACCCTACTCTTCTGTCTCTGGCAGCTAGGTCAGGGCTCTGGCACTGGTTTGGCATTTGGCCTCATTTGTTGAGTGGGACACCTGAACTCTGAGCCTTTGGTAACCTTATTTTTTTATGGTAAGTACCCCATAATTTTCTTTTTCACATTTTATTTTATAAGAAGTTTAGGAATATTTTTGCATGGATCATTGTAAACAGAAGATTCCTTATTCCTAATGTCTATTAATGTAGTGTGCTTACTGATAAGTTCTTTAAATTGCTCATTAGCACTTAACCCACATGTGTGTTTGAGAGAGAGCAAGTGAGATTGTATATGTGTGAACCATTTATTCCAGGCACATGGTTTGTGTCCAGTTCTTCAACTCTTTGTTGGTAATTCCATCTGTATAATAGATGGTTTGTAATAAATATCTGATAGGTTCTAAGGGATCCAGGGCTGAACTGACCAAGTAACAGAAAAGTCAGTTTCCCCAGTTTAGTGTAATAGATTAGGAGAAAATATGATTTTAGTGTATGCTTTAAAAAAAGCCCTAGCACCAGAATGGGAACACACACACACACACACACACACACACACACACACACAAAACTATATGTAAGGGATGGAATTATTTGAATTGAACAGAAAGAAGTTATATAGGATGCTTCATTGGGCTTGCTTAAGACATGGCACACACAGGGTGAGTGTTTTCACAAGCACTGAATTAATTGGTGTTTTTGAGAGCAAGGAGGGTGGGTTGCATTTTGCCCCCATTTACATCAGCTTCATAAACTTTCCCTTACGATTTTCTTAAATCTTTTTCCCTTTTGTGAAGGTGTGTTTGAAGACTTTATCAAATATTTTTGCATAATGGAATACATCTGGAAATCTTTTCAGTTTTGAACCTATCAGGGCATAGCTATCAAATATGATAATGAAAGGTAGATCTTGTCTAGCAGGTAAGAATTTGGACATATGAATAGTAGCAAAACTATCATAGGTTGTAATTTTAACAGCATTGAATTCCAGTAAAATTAACTAAGGAATAGATTTCTATTATAAAGTTCATAATTTGATATCTCAAGCATAATAGTGGAACATCCAGAGAAACTTAACTTTGGTCGGGGTCGGGGGGGGTGACATTCCTAATTTGAGAGTCTTTCAGCTGAATTATGGTTCTCTTAGAAGTGGAGATAGGCAAGCAAAGGACCTAATTTTTTTAAACAAGAATGGGTATTTAAAAAATTTTTTTGTTCTACAGCTTTTCTGCTAAGGTTTAGGAGGTCTGTTTTTCTGGTTATGGAGATTTTGTTTGGATCCGGGCTGGTGACTTGAGTGTTTAGTAATGAGCGATGGTCCCATTAGCTTGCTGCCTCTGAAAAGTGAGACTATCATCAGGGCCAGGTCCATTCATGTGATAGGCACAGAGGCGAGGTACTTCCAGAACCTTTTAGATCTCTTGTGTTAAATCTTTTTAGAACATTCTTGTTGGTATGGTTATTAGGCCTGCCAGTTGCTATTCTGTGAATCTGTGTCTTTTGAGTGCTATGCAAATGTAGTATTTACAGGAGATGAGAGAGGTCTTGAACCTTGGGCTGGGCACCTGGTTGGTGGACATCTTGCCCTTCCCATGCTGGGCATATAGTGCCTTGCTCCATCTGGTGGCACCATCACTTCTATAATGAGAGGAAGTACATTTTAAGGCACTTTGGATATGCTGATATCTGGCCCAGGGGTTGCTATGAGTGTGCCTGCCAGTTGGGTAGTAAAAAGTGGCAAACACCAGCCACATCTATATTGGGGCCTACTTCAAAATGGAAATCCAGACTTCTTCACCTGTTCTTGTAAACATTTGGAAACAATATTTCTCTGACTAATTGGGCCACCTTTTCCCCATCTGGCGGCTAATGGCTGGATATCCCAGTCATTGCCAACCTGAGTATTGCCCAGACAGGACAGGATGCCTGTCTGACCCCTCAGCAGGCTCGCAGTTTTAAGGGTGAATGGCTTGAGGGTGGGGGGCAGCTTCTGGTTCTTCTCTGGTGCTTTCTAAGGATGGATGGGGATATCTGTAGAGGAGTGTGGTTGGCTCAGGGGAAGAGCAGACTGCTTAGCTCTCTTCTCTCTAGCATGTCTCAAATGTTTGTGTGTGTTTTTTTCCCTGAGCTGCTTATTATTCAGCCTGAGCTTTCCTGAAGGTCCTTCAGACTTTTTTTGAACAGACTTGCAGATGACCTGCTACACAGGAGGGTCTGATCTTTTTGGGTAGAAAGTTGCAAAGTTGATCTTAACATGTTTCAGAGGATTTGTCCCCCCTCCTCAACCCCTATTCATTGGAAGAACAGAAAATCCTAGGGGTAACCTTATTTGAATCCCAAAGACTAAAGTCTGCTCACTTGGGACAGGGAGACAGAAGAGAGGCAGGCGTCTGTTCAGGGAACCTGCGGTGGTCTTCAGGAGCTCCCAGGGCTGGTGTTTTGGAGGTGAGCCTTGTCAGTATCCCCCTGGGTCTTTATGTAGACTAGTGGTCAGTAAAATAGTTGGGCTCTGCTTTGCTCCTGGCAGGGTTGCTGTGATGGAGGAGAGCCCCCAAGGAGCCACATGGATTCAGACTGACTAGGAAATGGTTCCTTTTTTTTTTTTTTTTTTTAATTTTTAAATATTGGGTTTTTTTTAGACCGTTCTCTTGGTACTTTTTTTAAGCTTAAGTCAGCATTGTCTTCCAGTGTTAAAGGCATCCCTCACCTCTGCATTGAACTTACGGTGTCAATCAATATAAAGGAATGGAACATCCATCTTGAGCCAGTTCCATTATGTGTAAATTCATACTATTTTAATTTTTTATGCAATCTGATGAGTAGATGAGCTCAGATTTAAAATTCTTAAAAGCACGTTTATTGTAACAAGAATTGTTATGTATTAATACTGCAGTTTTCAATAAAGATTGACTTGTGTTGCATATTGCGGTTTTTAAATTTTTTTTCCCCTGTAGGTTTTATTTTGAAGTGGCATGGCCTTGCTGGGAGGTGATGTAGCTTCTTTCAAGTTAGGAAATCCAGGGTTTGGGGGCAGAGGGCCTTGTGGTGCTCAGCCTCAGGGACCTTGTGTTGGGTGTAAGGGTGTGTGGAGGCAACAGGTTGTGGGGACTGTCTCCCCAAGAGGAAGGGAAGGAAAGCTGGCCCTCTTCCTCTTCTGGTCCTCTGGCCTGGGTCCTCCTGGGAGGACACATTCTCCATTTCACTGAGGATGCTAGGACCCAGAAAGACTGTAGACTGCCTGACCCTCAAATTCACATTTGCTAAACTTCAGCTAAACATTGACTCTGGGAGCAGTGAAGGAGGCAGTGGGCTTCTAGGCCTGAGTGGGTTGCAGGCGCTGAGCCAGGACAGCTCCCAGGCCATACACTGTTTTCCCAGCTCCTTCTGAGTCTCTGAAGTACTTCTCCCATCACCTCTGCTTCTTTCCACCAAAGCTCTGAGGGCATGGTCTGCAAATAAATGAGCTCCCACAGCACTGAGTGATGCTGTATCATCCTTTCTGTTGAAGGAAATGCCCAGGGCAGAGATAGGTAAGAGGTACAGGAAGGACAGGGAATGCAAAGGAGAAAATACACAGACAAAAATGGAAAAACAAGGGCTGGCAGCCAGGTAATTTTTCATAAGTTTTTTATGAAATTAAATGTGGTTTCTGGCTTGGAGAAGGTATAGTGCAAGAGTTGACTGTACATGCTGCTGAATCCCCGTGGGCAAGAGACAGCTCAGGTTCTGGTTGTACTATGGGTAACCCTTCTCATTGGGATGTGGGCTTCTCTTTAACTCACATGACCACCGGCCTCTGGGTTGGTGGGTCAATCCTGGGTGCTGGGCCACAGAATTCAGTCCTTATGGCTTCTCACACTCACTTAGGGTAAGGCAATCTTTCTGTGTCACTAATAACAATTCTTTTCCCCATTGTTAGAAAAACCACACAATCCAAACCAAAAAAAAAAGGACCAGGTTCTGGAGTCAACCCACAGCTATATGTGGACTGGTCACGAACCCTGACAGATGTATGCAGTGACTATGGTTTTGTTTTCTCTCCACTATAAACAAACACATCACGAGGAGGGTGTCCAGCAGCCAGGGGTGTCTAGAGGGGCTGGGAGGCAGAAATGAGTAGGCTCTGGGCTGGACATTTTTGTGCACAGAATTCTACTTCCCACCCTCCAGTGATGCAAGTTGCCTGGCACCAGCAGCTGGGGGACTGGGGGCCTGAGGGGCATTTGGAGGGCAGAGGTGTACAGAGCCCAATTTTGCAGAGGCTAAAGGCAGATGGTTTCCTGCCCAGAGAAAAGAGGAGGAGGGATGATTAAATGTCCAGAGAAGAGGGTTCAGAGCGGCCAGTCTTCTCACACACATTGCCCTGGCCGGGGGCTCTGCACTGTGCCTCCCAGGAGGCCCCATAGAAGTCCAGGGGGCAGTGGGAGGCTCACTGCTGTGGGCCCCTGCCCCTCCAGCTGGTGTCTTCTGTGCACCAGTAGTAGGGAAGAACCCACAAATGGGGGGCCAAGCAGCTCTCTCACTCAGTCTGTAGCTTCCAGTGTGCGTGAGGCAGAGGAGGCCACATGCGCTGGGCCTCAGGGGAAAAGGCTGGAGGCCCACTGCCGGGCCAGGTCCCAAGAGTGCTGCCAGATGGGAAGCTGGCTCACTTGCGGAAGGGTGCCAGCCGGCTGATGCTGTGCCAGAAAGTAGAAGGCTTCCGCTTGGGTTCTGCCAGTACTAAGACCTGTTGCTGGGGCAGGCTGGTGGGTAGTGCCGGGTGCTTCTGGCGTGTCAGGTAGTAGGGCCGGCTGAGGGCTAGGCAGAAGAAAGGGATCTTACGTAGGTGCCTAGGGAGCCGGGTGGCACAGGGCAGAGCAGCAGCCTTTGCTTGGTAGGGGAGTGGGATAAGGTCTGTCCCACAGGAGGGAACTTCCTATAAGGGCAACCACCTCCAGTGGCCTGGGCCACCCTCTGGCCTGCAGAGCAGATGGACAAGGGACCAGGGACAGTGTGGGTCCTGGAGCTACTCCGTAGCATAGGCCCCAGGCCAGGCATTTCACATCTCTGAAGAAATGGGGCTATGAGCTCCTTGGCAGGGGGGTATATGGAGGCATGCCAGAAATAGTGCTGCATGGGGAGCTGTGATATCACTAATAGTACTGCTTTGGGAGACCCACGGGAATCGAGAGCAAAATCAACTGCTCAGACTAAAGCTTTGTCACTGGTGGCCTCACCAATCCGGGAATAAATACCTACAGTGGGCAGTGGGCAGTAGATGGGCCCCAGGTGCTAGCTGGCTTTGCTCTGGGGGTCAGAGAAGAGTTTGATCATGGCTAGGGCTAGGCTGTTGTTAGAAGAGATAGGGTACCATCCACTTACCTTTGGGCTTCCCAGTGGCCTGCTGCTTGCTGGCATTCAGCATGGCTTGCTTTCTCTGCAGCTCGGTGATAGAGAAGCCTGAGAGGAAGAGCCACAAAAAGACCTCCACTTACTCTGAGGACTTGGCTGCCTTTCTACCTCCTCCCTCCTCCCCATCCAGTGTTCCTCTTGGCCAGTGCCTCCTGGTATCTGTGTGATCCTCTGGGTACTCTGCACCTCCCATAGGGCCTGGGGTCCCAACATGCTGCAGAAGCTCAGCATTCTGCTCAGACAGCCTGCCTTGGCCAACAAGGCAGAGAACATTACATGCTCAAGGGCCCTCCCCACATGGCTTTCCATGCTCCATCTCTCACCTTGACCCAATCCTTGATGTATCAAGCATCTAGTGTCCGTCCTTTCCACTATGGTAGAGACTCCTTTCCCAGACCAAGAGCAGCCAATCTGGTCACTCTGAACATGATGCCCAGGGACCCATCAAGAAGAGAGAAATGCAGTGGGAGGTGCCTTGCTTATGTTGGAGTGGAGGAGGCTTCTCAAAGCCAGTTCCCAAATCCTACTTGAATGGTTTGTGCTAGAAAAGGGCTTCGCTAGGTCTCTGCAGCTGAGCAGAGGGCCCCCACTTTATGGAGTGTGCATGCATATGTGTATATATGTGTGTTCTGGAAGCAAAGCCTAACAGACCAGGGGGCCCATGCCCCAGGGCTGAAACAAAGAGATGTCCTGGAACCTTGCTAAACCCTGAGGCCCTTGGGCTGTGGGACACACTGTTTCAAGGCTCTCCTGACCTCACATTCAGGAGTCAGGAGGGCCGGGTGGGCTCTCACAGTGGAGCAAGGCTGAGTAGGGTCTCGCACCTGTCTCCTGGTCCAGCTGCACTTGTTCCCTCTCCCTGGTGAAGGCCTTGAGCCAGCGCTGTTTCTGCTCAGGCTTCCTGGCACACAGCAGGTGACTCTCTCCTGTGGTGCCGCAGAGCAGCCGGAAAGCATTCTTGACACTCACGTGGAGGTCTCTGTCTTTCCCATCTTCCAGATCCACCACCTCCAGGCCATCCATGTCCACTCGGCCCTTATAGTACAGCACATCCCGGCGGAGAAGGTCCTGCCAGAGACTCCGTGAGCTCCTGACCTATCCTGCTTGTTGGGTCCCTCCCAGGCCTCTGAACCACTCTCCTCACCTCGCACCCTGCAATTGGGAGGGCCAGTGGGCAGCACACCCACTTTCCCAGCAGATGGTGAGCTCATGAGGGCAGAGTGAGTGTGATTTGGCCCACAACTCTGCTGAACCTATAATGGAGGAGCCTCGTTCCTTTGATGAACATTTACTGACTGGCCTGGAGGGTCTTTGAGGTATTCACAGTCTCATGGGGAGGGCCCATGTTGCATGATAAGAAGAGTACCAGGCTTACCAGGCTGGGCCCAGGGCCAGTGCCAGGCAGGTTACATGCCCAGGGCCCCTTGGGCCATGTGTTGAGAGAAGTAGAAGCTAATAGTAAAGCAGCAAAAGCAGAGGACTCCAGGGCTCAAGGGGAGCTGAGTTTTGCAGGGACAGGAGAGGTGGCTTTAGAAGCAAGTAGGGGCTAGATCAGGAAGGAGGGTATTCTCAACAGCACTGGGCCCTGGCCAGATTATAAGGGCCATCCCATGGTCCGTGGGCTACTTGGCTCCCTCTGCAGTCACCCTCATCTTGCCCCTACAGACCTGACCAGGGAAGAGCCTGCTCTACTAAAGGTGGGAAAGGAACCACCACTGTGTGGCTCCTTTTTTTTGGCAGTTACTCCCAGCCCTCAGCTTCACCCCTTCCATCCTGCTCTAAATGGCTCATCCCAGCAAGGCAGAGCAACTCTGGTACCTTCTTGCAGTAGATGAGCTGGTGGTCAAAGAGAAAAAACATCCTCTGCTGGCTCTTGGCTTGTGGCTGTGTAACACGAGTCAGCTCCCCCGAGTAGATGAGTTCTGAGCTCCTGACCAGGAGATCTTCCCCCTGGGAGACCCCAAGGAGAGCTGTGAGCTGAATGTACTCAACGCTGGAAGCCCCCTCCACTGGGTCCTGCCGCCTGCCTCCATCAAGAGTTGGGTAGGCTCCCCACTGGCCTGGCCTGCCTGTGGCCTCCACTGGCAAGTAGTAAGCAGCAGACCACCGAGGGAGGGGTTGCTCTTGAAGCCCAAGGAAGTGGTGGGGTTACTGGGGGTGGTGAGAAGGTCATTTGACCTATAAGTTGCTATCTCAGCAAAATGGGGCCCTGTGACAGCCAGTGGCATGTGTACTTGAAATGTGGCTAATCCCTGCTGAGATTATCATATTAGTAAAAGAATACCAATTTTGAAGACTATATAAAGAATGTGAAATATTTCACGAACGATTTTTTGTTGAGTACACTCTGAAATGATACTTTGGATATATTGAATTAAAACATTAAAAAATTTTAAAACATTAAAATTAATTTCACCCGCTTTCTTTCTGTTTTGAGATGGCTATTAGAACATATACAATTACCTATGTGGCTCCCATGATATTTTCATCAGATATGAAAGTGCTGTTCTCGAGAATAACTAGACCTAGCTAGAAGTCATCCATGAGCCTTGTCTCTTAGGGGCTAAGGAAGTTTTCCCAGCTAACTGTAGTTAGTACCTGAAGCCCCACGATCAGACTTCAAACTTTCAGGTTAAGCCCTTCCCCCTTCCGGTTCCTCCTGGGGAATACAAACCACATCCAGGAGTTCTTCACAGCCACTGAGTTTGAGCTAAGTGAATTTGTAGTGGTCTTTAGCCAGGGCTGGGGCTCAGAACCATTCACCAGGAAAATTAAAAACCCGGAACAAAACAAAGACCATATTGCTCTGCCCTACCACCAGAGATTCTAATTCCCTATTTCTAGGGTGGGGTCCAGGATCCAGTATTTTCATCACATTTTATGGCTGGTGAGTGGAGGTGAGAGAACAGGATAGGAAGACCTTTGGAGGACAGGAATGTTCCCATTAGGTCAAGCACACTGGGTGCTTTAGGAGACAAGACTGGCAGATATAAGGGGTATGTGCAAGCCAGAATGGAACCAGGAGGCTCTGACCCATGCTTTTGGTCATACTATGGCAGGTCTGAACCCTTCTGTGGGGAGTCCCAGGAGCTAACTAAAACTTGGGGTCTGGCCTGTCCCGCTGGGCTGGCTGGCCCCACTAGGAGCAACAACTATTTCACACATTTGCTCCTCTCTTGACCCTGAAAGGGGCCATCAGGCCTGTAGCTCAGTGCTCAGGTGGGTTGGATGGGGCAGAGGACCAGCTTTCCTGCCACTAGTTCCTATTTGCCAGCTCCCAAGAGCATGGCTTCCTGCTTAGGCTCCTTCCTAGATTTTTTTAGGGGCAGAGCCAGGGGCCATGCCCCATGGTATTTTCTGAGATGTGGGGCCTTCACCTCCCAGTCCTCTATGGAGCTCTGCCACTGAGCAATCTTGTCGATGTTTTCAAGCCTCCGTTTTCGTTCATTAATGAGCTGGGCCACATTCTTCATGGCATGTAAGGCTGCTTCCACATCCTTGAAATCCCTGGGGCGGAGCAAGATGGGAGAAGGCTGCACTACAGAGAGCAGAGAGGCCCCCCCACCCCCCCCGGAGCTACTTCCCTCTGGGGCTCTGTCCATGCACACCTGTCTGGACACAGAACTAAATACCCCACCTCTGTCCTCTTCCCTCATTACAACAGCGCATGACAGTGGGGGCTGTTTTACTGTGTGCCGCTGGCCAGTGCCTGTAGCAGTACCCCCACATTACCTGCACTCAACACACTGGCTGACCTAGGGTATGAAGAGCCTCAGGCGGGTCTCCCACCCCAGCGGCCTCCTACCTGTGCTGGGGGGGCGTGTACTTGAGTAGCTCGGCCAGCTGCAGAGGGTACTTGCAGATCTTCTGCACTGGTGTTAGCAAGAAGCCGTCCAGTGAGATGTCTATCATCTTCTGCAGCAGCCGGCAGGCCTCAAAGAAGTATACGTACTTGCTGAGCTTGGTGAGCCGGGACAGCTCCACACAGGCATTGGGGTGGTTGTTGCAGTACTCAGAGTAGATCTGGAAATCCGCTTGCTGGGGGCACACAGAGGTTAGGATGGTGACCTCCTGCTCTTTTGGGCCACCCAAGCAACCCAGCCACAGTGTTGAGAGGAAGCAGGAGCCTCTGCATTTCCTTCAGGAGCTGGGCTGAGAGGGCCCTGGCTCTGCCTACCTACTTCACTGGGCACACACTATATGGAATTAGGCACAGGGATGTGAGTGTTCTGGAAACTCGGGCTTGTGTGTGCCCTGTCACCACCTAGCTTTCTCAGCTGGGCCTTCAGCAGATATTTTGACTATATGTCTGGTTTTTTTATGAAATCAATGATGTTAATAAAGCAGCATTATCAAAGCCAAAAACCAGAGAAAGAGAAGGGAGAGAAAAAAGAGAGGAAAAGGAGAGAGAGAGGAGGAGAGAGGGAGAGAGAGCAAGAGGAGAGACGGAGAGGAGAGAGAGAGGAGAGGAGACGGGGGGGGGGGGGCGGGTAGGGAGAGAGAGAGGAGAGAAGAAACAGAGGGAGAGAGAGAGAAGAGAAAGAGATTAAGAGAGGTTAAATGGATGCCAGGGTCTATGGCTATGCCCCTGTAGTGTTTTCATCCTCAGCCTAGTGTCTGGCTTCTCCTTCACAAAGCTCTGATTTCATACCTGAATGGCTGCTCTGCTACTTTATTCAACACAACATGACAGGTGTGTCTACATTGTGTGTGTATCCTGCATGAGACTCACAGTGCCTCCCCCCACCCCTTTTTTAAAAATTCCATCTACCTGGAGCCAGAGGAAGGCCAGGTATTCCCTTTAGTGACTAGGACTTCATGGACTTAGGTGGGAAAGGATGGTGACAGCAGTGTGGCTCACTGGTGGCTTGCTGTGACAGTCACACTAGGTAATATGGATAAAGTGCCTGCCCCTCCCTCCACCACAGTTCTGTCTGCTGAGTAATTCGGTGCAAATCTCACACTCATTCAGGTGCTCTTATCCTCCGTTGGCTCCTGCTCAGGGAGTCTAAGGTCTCCCTGTCCAGTTCTCCTCCTGCCACTGGAGTGAGGTGCCAGGGCCTTTCCAACAGCAGAAAGGAACCCACACTGTCCTTGATGGGCTGGCTGTGGCATCCTCTGCTCCACCCCACATTTGACTGCCATAGGAGAGAGGTAGTAACATGTGCCTTCGTTACCAGGCAAAGCTAGAAGGAGTCCATGTGCCCAGACCAGTCCAATGAACCTTGGCTGAATGCCCACTGGCATTTAGATCAGAAGTAAGCCCTGAGTATTTCACAAATTCCAATTTTCCCACTGTGTGAGAAAGCCCAGAACCTGTTATGAACAGCTCTGAGGATGCTCAACAGGTGGCCCAGCCCAGCTCTGTCTTTTCCTCACTCTAGCCCAAGCACATATTTCCAGGCAGATGCCCAGACACCCTTGCTCCAAGGAGCTTCTCTCCCAAACAAGCAGAGACACTGCTAGAACAGCGGGAGGGTGAGGGCAGTTGGGCAATAGGATGTGGGGCCTGGAAGCTTCTGGAAAAGAGCAGCCAGTTGCTAGGGCTTTAGTCTGCAGGGTCGACTTCTGAGAGGAGGCAGGCATGGGAGAAAAGAGCAGAGGGAGGCTAAGGTGTGCTGGGGCCAGGATGTGTGTGTGTAGGGGAGTGGGGACCCCCCAGCAGAAACTGACGGGGCAGGGGGCCCGTCTAGTCGGGAGCAGGGTCCGGGCGGGCCTGCTCACGTGCTCCAGGAAGCAGGCGCCCAGCTCGCTCAGGTGTGGACGCTCCCGGTTGAACCTCTGCTCCAGTGCTTTCACGAAGGCCTTCTGGCAGCGGTAGATGTCCTCGATGTTCCCAAAGATGGTGCGCAGCTGCTCCTCACTGAACATGTCGGCGCGCTTGCGACACTGCCTGATGTAGCCCTGCGGCCGCGGCCCGTCAGGTGTCTCTCTGCGCCCCATCCCCCCCGGGCCTCTCCGCGCCCCATGCACCCCCAGGCCTCTCCGCGCCCCATCCCCCCCCAGGCCTCCCCGCGCCCCATCCCCCCCAGGCCTCTCCGCGCCCCATCCCCCCCAGGCCTCTCCGCGCCCCATCCCCCCCCAGGTCTCTCCGCGCCCCATCACCCTCCAGGCCTCTCCGCGCCCCATCCCCCCCAGGCCTCTCCGCGCCCCATGCCCCCCCAGGCCTCTCCGCGCCCCATCCCCCCCCAGGCCTCCCCGCGCCCCATCCCCCCCAGGCCTCTCCGCGCCCCATGCACCCCCAGGCCTCTCCGCGCCCCATCCCCCCCCAGGCCTCCCCGCGCCCCATCCCCCCCAGGCCTCTCCGCGCCCCATGCACCCCCAGGCCTCTCCGCGCCCCATCCCCCCCCAGGCCTCCCCGCGCCCCATCCCCCCCAGGCCTCTCCGCGCCCCATCCCCCCCAGGCCTCTCCGCGCCCCATCACCCTCCAGGCCTCTCCGCGCCCCATCCCCCCCAGGCCTCTCCGGGCCCCATCCCCCCCAGGCCTCTCCGCGCCCCATCCCCCCCAGGCCTCTCCGCGCCCCATCACCCCCCGCCGCGGCCCGTCGGGTCTCTCCCAGACCCTGCCTCCCGCCCCGCCCCTCACCTCGCAAATGTCCCGCAGGTGCTTGATGTAGTCCCGCTCGGTGCTGAGGATCTCGTTGATGACGTTGGTCCGCATCTGGTCCCTGCTGCTCTGCGCCTCGGCCCCTCTGTCCTCGGCCCCGCCGTCCCCGGCCCGCACAGCCGCGTCGTCCGCGGGCTCGTCCTGGTTCACCCTCAGCTGCAAGGCGGCGGCGCGCGGGGTCAGCGCCCCAGGGCCGACCCCCACCGAGGGTCAGCGCCCCGCGACCGGCACGCGGCGGCAGCGGGAAACTGAGGCGGGCAGACCCAGCAGCACCCACTGCCCCTCCCTCCCGCCCGCCCGCCTCCCCCTGCTCTGCTGGTCCTGGCCTCAGTGCGGGGAGTGGAGCAGATTCTTACTCCCATAGGGACTTTGGGAACCGATGCCCGCTGGCACCAGGCCAGCCCTCTAGAGGCTGTGACGGAGTGATGCGGGGTGCAGCCCTTCTGGCACCCCGGACCCGTGGGTAGGACAGGCTAGAGGATTATCCACAGGGTCTGGGGCAAGAGAAGCACTGCACCGCAAGGCCTGGGATATCTCCTCCCTTCTGCCCTCTGCCTGGTTTTTGAGATGGCGCCACGAGTTCTTCCTTGGAGACCAAAGGCTGCCAAACATAGGCTCCGGGCCCCCTTTCTGGGATCTCTTGTGCTAACGACTTAACTGGTGCATGCCTCAATTTTCTTGGGTGTAAGTGGCTGTTCCCAGCTCCCAGGGCATTGTGAAAATTAACATGGAGACGACCCTCCAAATTTTCTGCACAGTGTTTAGTAAATGCCTGGTATTCAGTTGTGTGTGGCGATGGAATTCTAACATGCAGATTCCCTGTGGAGGAATCCACACACCATCATTTCTGACTCTTTCCTTTCTGGACACTGAGGGCACCCTGGAGGGAGGCATGGGAGCAGGCAGGAGTTGGTGATGGCTTTGCAGGAGGAAGGCTGTGTCACAGCTCTGTGGCTGGCCTTCTTGACACCTCCCACCCTATCCCCAACCCACAGCCTTGCAGTCCAGGCACTGCCCTGAGGGTGGAGACAGGGAGGGGGAAGACCCCAGAGTAGTTTCAAGTTTGCAGTTCTGAGCAGAGCCAGTTGGCTCCTTATGGGCATAGGAGAAGCACAGGTGGGTGCCATACCCTCACAAAGCTGGCTGGAAACCAGCCCTCGCCGTCGGCAACACGACCCCACCACCACTCTCTGTTGGTGGCATCCATTACTTCGATGACATCCCCAGCTTTGAAGCCCAGTTCCTGGTCATCCATGGTGACATGGTCCCAGAGTGCTTCAGCACAGACCACACTGCCATCACTGATGAGCTGTGGAGAGAGCCACAGACAGGCAGATCAGTGACTAAAGCTGCCATCGACCTACTCATGGGACAGGGTGCTCCTGCCACCTGCCCTCTAACCCTGCAGAGGGGAGCCTGACTCATGTTACAGAGGAGTGAACGGAGGCTCCCTCTGAGCCAGTCATTCTTCAGGGGACAGGACTATGCCCTGGGCATGTCTACACTGGCAGGGCTCACGATGAAGGCTGAAGTGAACTTGACCACTAGAATCCTGGTGAGCCACAGAATCTGAGAGGCAAGCACGTTACTCCCCTGCACAGGGCACACCTTCCTCCCAACCTACTGGGCCAGTGATGAAATCATTGCTCTCAGTTTCATTTGCCATCTCTGCTCTGTGATGCTGTGACTGAGCTCAGAAAGCTGCATTTCTTCTGTGCAACCCCATTAGGTTCTCCTAATGTGGCACTGGAGGGGACCACAAGGCTGGAGGGAGAAGGGACTTACTCCCTCCCGCTGGCTTCTTGTGGACTTGCATTACCTGTGAGTTCATCTGGCAAGAACAGTGCCACTCCTCCAGGCACAGGGGTGGTGCCCAGCCATCACAGTAGCTGGATCTAGTTCGCAGTGGTTTTGAACACTTGCGGAACCAGTCTCATGGCCCTCCCCGCTGCCCCCACCAGCTCTATCTAGCTGAGCAGTACCTATCCTTCTATCCTAGGTCCCAAGCCCCACAGGATCCTTAGCTTTAATTATTCCAACTCCTTTCCTTTATTCCCTGGCTCTAGGTGAGGTAGGTACATCTTGCAGCTGCTACCTCTGTAACAGATACCTCAGGATTGTTCTTGTGACTTGGTTATGGAGTCAAGCACTTTATACCTGGCTCACAATTCTTTATATTAATTTCTTTCTGATGAAATAATTTGGTGTGTTTCCTTCCTCCCACACAGTAATGGACCTCCCATCAGGAGAGATGGTCCCCTGCCCCAAGGGGGACTCCCTCCCTCCCCCATGCCCCAAGCAGCCTTGTTCTTAGAGCTCCATTTCTTGTTGGGCTGATGCCTGCCTTCCTATAATGTGGGCTCAGTTTCTGCTCCATGAAGAACGAATGCCTCTGGGGCTTATGACAAGAGGAGGGCGTAGGTTGGGGGCTATACAAGAGGTGAGATCCCTGCCCTTCTCTGCTAGGACCAAGTGTTGGCTCTGGCCTCCACAGCCACAGGGTGGCTCTTTGGCAGTCAAGGCCTCAGAGCATCACCAGTCAGACCCTGTACACTATTTCCTCCTCTGAGCTGCTTGCTCCTGTCCCTACTCATGAGTGTGAATCCTCCCTTGGCTTCAGGTCCAGTGGAGCCTTCTCTGGGTGCTCCCAGGGTAGTGTGTGCGCTATTCCTCAGACCAAAATGGGACCAGAGCGGGGCTGTAGCAGGACTGTCTGGGTCTCCAGCTGAGAGTTCTAGTAGCTAGGAGGCCTCCCTGAGTCCCCAAATGGGCAGGGTGAGGGGTGGGGTAGGCTACTCGGGGACCAGAACCCACTCAGGCCTTCCTTCAGGGTAGGGCCTGAGTAAGCACATTCAGAAACCTCCAGTTCATGTTTTCTGGGGATTAAACCTGCTCTAAACCCTGATGAAACCACTCCTCAGAATGATCCACAGCCTATTGTACACGTACTCTCACATGCGACAGCCATTCAGGAGCTGCAGATTCCTGATGCCCACCCAGGGACCCTGGGCACCAAGCACTGGGTTATTTCTGGGGGACTGCATGCCTCTTGAAGGGACCGTGGCACTCATCCCTGCTAAAAAGATCTACTACAGGCATGGCCTCTCCTGCAGGAAGGCCTGGCCCCCCGGATCAAGACCTCCTGGCTGCAATATGAACAAGATGAGACAAGAGGACTCAGAGAGGCCACATGACAGTGGCTGCTGTACCTAGGGAGCAGGCACTAGACTAGGCAGCCCATAGCTGGCACTCTCCACACAAGCAGGCTACCACTACTAGCCTCCAGGGATCTTGCCTGAAGACAAGGAAGAAACAGAGTACTCAAGGGTGGTGTGGGTGGGCCAGTGAGAATATGGGATGCAGGTGAATGTCCAGGGACAGTGATCCCAGGTAAGCAGGTGCATCATAACAGAAGGTATGTGTGACCATGTGTGAGTGTGAGCATAAGGACAGAGGGTGTGTGTGACCTCAGGCAAGTGTGTCATCACAATGGAGGGAATGCGTGACTATAGGCTACTTGGGTAGTTTTGATCCTTGAGAGGTAGGTATTCTGAGACCCCCTCATCCTGCACACACACATGCACCTGCCAACACACATTTATACACTCACTAATGGCACGCTACACTTTGATCTCTCAAGAACAGTCTGCCATACTGCAGGTGAATGCTGTCCATCCTAAGTTCACACCAGCTGCACAGGCAGGTGTCCAGGACATCATGGAGGCTGCCCCTCACTGCCAGAGCTCAGGCAGGGAGGATGTAATGCAGACGTAGCCCATGCAGCCCAGCTTCCCACCATTTCCCATCCCAGCTTGGGCCCTACTAATATTAACCAGGTCAGGTGTCTCCTCCTAACCCCAGGTTCTCTCAGATGAGCCCTCTTGCGCGGCCCAGTGCCTCCTCCTGCTGCTTTCTCTGCCAGCCCTTGCAGAGAGGTACAGATCTTACCCAGGTGGTTTCCTATACAGCTGCAGAGGAAGGACTCTAGGTATGAGACAAAGAGGTAGGGCTCCCTAGAGAGACCAAAGTTCCGGGCACCTTTAGGGACAAGCCCTCACATCTGCCTTGTCCAGTCATCCATCCAGAAGCCCTTATTGGTGGTGGGGGCAGTCACCTTTGTCACTTCCTTGTTCCAGTACCTTGCTGTGCACAGGAGGTACGTGACAGAGACACAGCTGTGAGTAACTCCCTGTGCTTTGGTTCCGACTGATGCACAGTGACAATGTGCTCTCCCTGGGCCACACAGCTCCTTGATAGCTCCACAAATGGGAGCACTCCGTCAAGTAAGAGCAGTGACATGAATCATTTCTGTGATGTCACCAAGACAAAATATAGCTCCAAGAGGTCAGAGATGCATTCTACCTCCAGGACAGCCCAGAGGCCACCAGGGCCCTCACTGGATGAGTTTCTGGGCAGAAACTCTGATGCTCCTTGTCTGATGTGCAGCTGCATGGAAGCCCAGATTCAAGTCCAGCAGGCTGAGGGGCAGAATTTGCATGCTCTTTCTTGGCCGGGCAGCAGAAAGCACAAGCTGGCTGTGAGACAGGGGATGTTTAGGTGCAGGCAGGCAAGGAACTGCTCTGTGGTGGGGGGCAGGAGGCAGGGGGCAGGATCCACTGCTGTACCCTAGAGAATGTGACAGGTTCAGGAAGCCAGGCTTGGCCTCAAGGTCCCCCTGATGACTACCCACCACCTTGCCCACCCTGCCCCCACCTCCTCCTCTCTCTCACGCATGCTGGTGGAGGATTCCAGTCAGACAGTCTGGGAAGGAATGAGGCTCAGCTCCTTTGGGTCCCTGTACAGGAGGGGATAGGGACATCCAGCATGCCTACCTTGGAGGGGTGCAGAAGGGGCTCTGCCTGTGGTGGGGGCAGGCTGATGGAGACACCTAAGACTGAAAATGGGGAAAGCAGCTGCAGATGACATGTAAAGAGGAGCCGACTCATCTTCCCAGACATTTTCCACCCCAGTCCCTCTCCCACACAGTCACATGTACAGTTTCCAGACAAGCACGCAGCCGTGGCCACAACAGCCTCTGCTGCCTCAGGTGCACGGAGATGCACCATTTAGCCCTACACACACCGCACATGGCACGAAGGGCAGGTGGAAAGGCCTGCGGCACCCGTGTCACCATGCCCTGAGTCACCCGCAGGCCCGGCCTCAGTGCCCGGGGCCGGTGGGGGCGGCGTCCCAGGGTGGGTCCGGTGCGGGGCTCAGGGGGGCCGCACGGGCTGGGGCGCGCCGGCCCCTGGGAGGCCGAGGCCGAGGCCGAGGCCGGAGGGGCTGGTGCGCGGCGGCCGGAGGAGCGCAGCGCGGGCGCCACTCACCACTGCGCGGTTCCCCGCGGCGCCGCCCGGGCGGTCAGCGGAAGGCCAGCAGGAATGTCAGCACGACGTTGATGAGGACCAGGAGCGCCAGCACGGCGAAGACCACCGCGCGCTGGGCGCCGGGGGGCAGGTTGCAGCGCAGCAGGGCGCGCAGGGCGCTCCCGGGGGCCGCGGGGCGTCGCCGGGACTGCGGGACCCTGGCCATGGCGCCCGGGCTCCCGGCTCCGCGCGGCCCGGAGATCCCGCGGCGACAGGGCGGGAGCCGGGCGGCCGGACCCGGGGGGGGGGGGGGGGGGCGGGGGCGGAGCCGCGGCGCTCGCCGGCCCGGGGCTTCTCGGCTCGGCCGCGACGTGCGCGCGGCGTCGCCAGGCCCCGCAGCCCTGGCAACCGAGCCCGCCGCGGGGCGGGGTAGCCGGGGAGGAGGGGGAGGGGGAGGGGAGGGGAGGGGAGGGGGGGGAGGCCCGGGAGTCCGCGCGGCTCGGGGCGGCTCCGGGCGCCTCTGGTGGTGGGCGGTCGGGGGACGTCGACGCGCACGGGCGGTTCTGCCTACGGCCGCCGCGCTCAGGGGGCCGCGGTGATGCTCGCGGCGAGGGCGGGGGTCGCGGAGCCGCGCGGGGCCAGGGGATCTGCGCAGGAGTAAGCCCAGCGCTGAAAGATCAGGTCGCACAGGGATCCAGGGATGCTGGAGTCAGGACTTGAGCTCAGGACGCACGTAGGTCATCCACATGGAGGTGCTCCGAGAAGCTCCTCACTCAGGACCTCTCCATCACAGCCACATTTTGTTCCTTTGGAAAAGCAGCTGGCTTATCCCTGCCTCCTCCCAAATTTGTTAAGGTATGATGGACAAATAAAAATTGTGTATATTTAAAGTGTGCAACTTGAGATTTTGAAATAGGTATACGTCGTGAAATAATCACCACAATCAGGCTAATTACCATCTCTCTCACCTCACACAGTTACCAGTTGTGTGTCTGTGTGTGGTGACACTGCTTAAGATCTATCCTCTTGACACATTTCAAGTGCACAACAATGTATTGATAACTGTTGTCACCATGCTGCACATTAAATCTCCTGAACCTATTCATCTTGCAAAACAGACACCTTGTATTCTTTTGTCTGACATATTCCCATTGTTCCCTCCCCCAGCTCCAGGCAACCACCCTTCTCTCTGCTTCTGTGAGTTTGACTTTTAGATTACACATTTATAAGTAAGATCATGCATTTTTCATCTTTCTATGTCTGGCTTATTTCACTTAGCATAATAACCTCCAGGTTCATCCATGATATCACAAATAGTGGACTTTCCTTTTTTAAGGCTGAATAATAGTCCATGGTATATACATCACATTTTCCTTGTCCAGTCATCCCATCAAAGGGCACTTAGGTCACTTCAATGTCTTTGCTACTGTGAATAATACTGCAATGAAGATGGGAATGCAGATATCTTTTTGAGATCCTGATCTCATTTCTTTTGGAGCATCTGGATCAAATTATTCTTTTTACATTATTTGAGGAATTTCCATTATGTTTTCCAATCTACATTCCCACTAACAGTTTCTAAAGGTTCCCTTTTCTCCACATTGTCACCAACACTTATCTTCTGTCTTTTTAATAATAGGCATTGTAAGAGATGTGATACCTCATTGTAGTTTTGATTTACATTTCCCTGATGATTAATGATGTTGAACATCTGTCCATATATCTGTTGGCCACTTGTATATCTTCTTTTGAAAAATGTCTATTCAGGTCCTTTGTCCATTTAAAATGAGTTATCTGTTTTTTTCTGTTTTTTGTTTTTTTTTTTGTTACTGAGTTGTATGAGTTACTAATGTATTTTGGATATCAATCCTTTGTCAGATATATGGTTTGCAAATATATTATCCTATTCCACAGATCGCCCTTTCACTCTGTTGACAGTTTCCTTCACTGTACAGAAGTTTATAGTTTGGTGTAGTCTCACTTACCTATTTTTACTTTCATTACCTATGCTTTTGGTATCATATCCAAAAAACTATTACCCAGACCAGTGTTAAGAAGCCTTTCCCTGAAAAAAATAAAAAAATAAAAATAAAAAGATAAAAATAATAAAAAATTTTTAAAAAAGAAGCCTTTCTCTGTTTTATTCTAGTAGTTCTATGGTTTCAGGTTTTTGGTTTAAGTCTTTAATCCATTTTGAGTAGATTTTTGTGTATGTTGTGAGGTAAGGGCCCAGTTTCATTCTTTTGCATGTGGTTCAAGCAGCTTTTTTTTTTTTTTAATTTTATTTATTAATGAGAGACACAGAGAGACAGAGAAGCAGAGACACAGGCAGAGGGAGAAGCAGGCTCCATGCAGGGAGCCCAATGTGGAACTCGATCCTGGGACCCGGCGTCACACCCTGAGCCCAAGGCAGATGCTCAACCACCACCCAGGCATTCCCCAAGCAGCTTTAAAAACAAAAACACAAAAAACCCTATGGCAGGGGCACCTGGGTGGCTCAGTCGGTTAAGTGTCTGTGTTTGGCTCAAGTCATGATCCCGGGGTCTTCAGAACAAGTCCCAAGTAGAGCTCCCTGCTCAGTGAGGAGTCTGCTTCTCTTCCTCTTTCTGCTCCTTCCCACATTTATGCTCTCTCTCTCTTTCTCAAATAAATAAATAAAATCTTTTTAAAAAATTTAAAAACCCTATGTCAGCTATGCAGGAGTTTCCACTGTCTCTCTGACAGAGGCTGCAAACTTAATGCTGTAGGGCTCAAAGCTCATGTGCAGGTGTCTCAACAGTGAGCTCTGTCACAGTCACCATGCCCCTCTGATGGGTTAGAAGGCTGCAGTGGAGGGAGCCGAGGAGATTTAAAAGCAGGTAAGAAGTGAGTAGAGATTTCTAGGTTCCATGTTCAACACTGTGCCTCCT
This sequence comes from Canis lupus dingo, assembly GCF_003254725.2. Taxonomy (NCBI): domain Eukaryota; kingdom Metazoa; phylum Chordata; class Mammalia; order Carnivora; family Canidae; genus Canis; species Canis lupus. Next base: position 21,580,931 of record NC_064261.1, on the reverse strand, counting down.
TAGGCAGAAATCATGGAATATGTGCAGAGATGGGTGTTCACATGTGGGTGACTTTGTTTCTGTATGTTCAGGTTTCCATGTGTGGGTCAGTAACATGCCTGTAAGTGAGTATAGATGAGTGCACCTGTGGGCACCACCCTCCCATGCCAAGCAAATGCTGGGATGTATTTGTGTATGTGGGTACCTGTGTGTGTGCCAGGGGAGGGTCAGGATTATATCCAGACAACCTGGCTGCCTTCCTCAGATCTGAAGGTTCAGCCTGGTCCCATCTGTCTGGTTGTGAGAGGAAACTTTTCTCTCTGTTCCATCTCTTCAGTTTTTCAGGAAACAAGGCTCAAGATTTGCTCCCTTGAGCTCTCAGGGGAATGGTGAGGGAAGAAAAGGCATCCAAGGCTCCTTGCCACCCCAAATACCAGGACTCCTCTGGTAAGGCTGTGTGGCATGCATTCCGATAGGGTGTGGCTTGGAAGCCTTGACTTGGGGCCAGATGTTTTATTGTGCCCCTTGGTTTCAAAGCCATTAGATAACAAGGAGGAAGGGACAGAAGGAAGTTCTGGGGAACTTCCACTGGCCAGTGCAGTGCTGAGCACCGTGAGTCTGTAGCACTCTATCTGCTGCTGTACTGGCCTCCTGGGGTATGTTTAAGGCTTCATCCAAGGCCCAGTTCTGGGATAAGGCCTCTGTGTCTCCCCTGTAGCTGACCAACCTGGGGCAGAAGAACATCTGAACCTGGACTGGGATCAAGAACTCAGAGGTGCCCTCTGCCCTACCTGGAGGCACTCAGACTCTAACTTCTGATGAAATGGGTATATAGCAGGGAACACAGTGGAAACATCCTTTTTAAACGTGTTTCATGACTTGAAAGCAAAGCCTTAGGCCCTTGAGGGATTCAAGCTTGATAATTCCATACCAGGGAGGGGAGAGTAAGTGGAGGTGGCTGCAGGAAGTGGCCCACCCAGGCTGCCAAGGTAGCAGGACTAGCAGGGAGATGGAACAGGGACATAAGTGTCCTTGGGCTATGGGGGACTGTGTCTGGGAGAGGGAAGAGGAAGCTGCTCTGGGTATGCTGGCCACTGGACAACTTGCAGTCCTGGCCGTGGGAGTCTGCAAGCCGATGCTACCCCACCTTATGGAGAGTCAAATACAGTTGTTGACCAACAACAGGGCATGCATGCAAGAGGGATTTGGAGCACTGGCTGGTATCAGGCTCTTCTCTCGAGCTGGTGCAGGAAGGGGTATAAGAGCCAGGTCAGGCCTTAGGATGAATACCCAGGGTCACAGGTCCTGGGGAAGACAGAAATACCTGGAGAGAATGTCAGACTAGCTTCATGGATGGTGGTCACGAGCTGGTCTGGTGTCCTGCAATGTCCTTTTAGTGTTCCACAGAGAATTCCTGGGAGCTTGAGGATGGCAAGACTGTCTTCTATCCTTCTATCCTCGGGTGACCCTATGGCCTAGTGGGCCAGGACAGTCTCACTTCCCACCTGCTCTGCTGGCCTAATTATTGGTAGAGCTCCTTTTATGCTTTGAGCTCCAGGGTGGAGGACAAGATTTGTGTCTGTTTGCCCTCTAGTTCAAACTTCATCTCTTCTCAGTAAGAGGATCCAGGAATGGTCCCCAGTCCCCAGCTTGCCCTCCTGGACCAGGGACATCAGAACAGTGTTTGGAGTAGACCTGAACATGACAAGGCCCTCAGAGTCATGCAGGCGGTGGGCAGAATTGAGAGCAAGACCAGCTCCACACATGTGCCCTCCTGTAATGCAGCTGTGACCTGGCCCATCTGGGAGACACTGCCATCCACAGCACAATGGAGAGGGCATCAGAAGACCCCAGACTTCTGAGCCAGGAGCCATGTCCTCCCCTCCTCTGGTCCCAACTCATAACTGAGCAGACAGCAGGGGCTAGCTGGGTGGAAATGAAAAGAGAATAACATCTTCCAAAGACACCGCCTCCTTTCTGCCTACAACTCCAGAAAATATGCTTGGGCTAAGGATGCCCTCAGGCCTGACTGTAGGGAGCACAACCCAGCCTAGCAGGGCATACTCAGAGCTCTGAGAGGAAAGGAGAGGCTGGGAAGAGGGTGAGGAACCAGGCAGAATGGCCCAGGCCTGGGTCATGGGCATCTGGGCAAGGCACTGAGTGGGACAATGCTGAACAAGATGGGACACTTCTAGGCACTGAAGTTAACTCATGTAACAGGGGCTGGACTACCGTGAGGTGCAAGGCAGGAGTGAGATGCAGGGAATACAGAATGAACATGATACTGTGTCCCTGCTTGCTTCTGTCAGGGCACATCCATGAATGGCCTGCTCCCTACCACCACAGTCCTAAATCCCAGGGCCTGACACTCATGAGATACTCACTAGATACGTCACATACATACAACATACACAAACGCACATCACACTCATGATCTTCAGGTGCATGTGTTTGTGGGCACATGTACTCCTTTCTTCTGTACCCAGAATACCAGAGTGTGCCACTGTTCTCCCCTGCATCTACTGCTCTTTGGGCCAGAGGAGCTCCCTTCTGCTTGGAAATTGAGATGTGGTCTCTCCTTCTGAAGTCAATACAAACAAGAGAGTGTCACAGTTTAGAATATGATATTCACATGTATCTAAAAGTACAAGTGAATATGTGATATTAAAGCAAATAAATATTCTTTAGTATGGACTTCTCTTTGACATGTGTTGCTTCTATAATCTCTAAGTATGAAACTCACATTGACCTAGCAAGTCTTCTTGCCATATATGTGAAGCAGTGGTGAGTGTCAGAGGGTTCAGGGGATGTGCAGTGGGACTTCGCAGCTCTAGGAGGCCAAGGGAACTAGCGTGTTATTGGAGAATCACCTTTTATGTCTCTTCAGTTTCTGATAAAGTGGATCTATTTAATGCTGCCAACAAATCACAACAGGTGCTGCCTTTCCTGAGTATCTTACACACCTGGGCACAGTGACCCTCCTGCAGCTGCTGGTGGGACTCAGGTGCCACATCCACCCCACAAGAGGAAACTGAGGCCCTGAGGGAGGGTATCTAGCTAGTGGCAGGATGGGGGTAAGATATGGGGCTGGCAGCCTCCAAATCAGGCCTTGTCCTTTATGCTGTACTGGCCTGAAAGAGGACCTCGAAGTGCTGGTGTGTCTCATGAAGAAGAACAGCCTGGTGGCCACTGACCAAGTCAGGAGCCCAGTCTCCAACCTGCATTTGCTCACTGTGTCCCTGGAAAGGGACTCCTCAGTCTGACGTGGCTGCCCTGCTTGTGATGTGACACATCCTTCCCCACTGAGGCACGTCCAGGAGAGACCAGTACCCTGGGATCACTGAGTGCTCTAAACATAAGCAACAACATTACCACCTGGTCTATGAAGGAACCTCAAATACCAAGAGAGGCCTTAGAACCAAATAGGAAACAAATTCTAAGTAGCCCAAATAGGTGCTATCCCATTCATAATCTAAATTGCCTTCATTGCCCTCAGAAAGGTGCTGTTTGCCAGAGCCTTTTTGTTCTTTTAGAGTTCTGGCCCTGGGCTTCCCTCATTCAAAGCATAGGATGAAAACCTTGTCAAGGGCCTCAGAAGGCACCTCCTCACCAGCAGCAAAATGTGACAGACCAGAATTTCACCATCAGGTAAGAGACACGCAGCTAAGAAAAACAGACACCAGAACTCTAGCCATATAGCACCGACGGCCAATCAAGTAACACCAAAGCTCTTCATCGTCCCAAAAGCTGTGTGTGAATATTCCCTCTTTGTTATCATTCTCATTGCTGGAAATTTACTGGGAACCCACCACATGCCGGGTTATTTACGTAATTCAGTCAGTTCTCAGGTAACCTGATGGCTATCCTATTTTACAGTTAAGTAAACCAGTGTTCAGAGGGTTTACCTGCTCAGAGCTCCACACATGGTCCTGGGCAGGGAGGAACTCCCATTCAGGTCTGGGAGGCCCCAGGGCTCAGATTCTACCCCCTACACCATGCTGCCTACCACCAGGGCTGGGGCCCAACACTGAGGACAGCAGCCCAATACTTCAAGGAAAAAAAAAATAAACCATTATCTGTGCATTCAGGTTAAATAACATCATTTTAGAACATCTTTCATTCAAAATAGTCATCGAAGAGTACTATTGTATTGGAATACAATTGTATACTATTATATACTTATGTATTAGAAAAGTCAACTTCCTTGGATATGTGTTACTTAACACATCATGGATGCTGAATAAAGCATTTTTTAATGACTGTTTTAAATCATTATTCAGACCCAGACCTCGGAGAAGAGTTCATCCACCATTTACAGTTTGTACCCATCTGTTGAGTAGGTAATGAGGATAGCACACTCCTCAAGGGGTTCTGAGAAGCCCACCTGCCCTTCACTGATTCAGACTGTCTGTAAATCCATCCCTCCTGAGGTGCTGCAAGATCCTGGGGGTCAGATCCAGGTTTTGATGAGGCAGAAATACACGGTAACTCATGACCAGGAAGAGAATGTAGTATTATGGATGTGGGTTATTGACCACATTATGTTTAGTGGCATGCCCTGCCCCACCACTGAATTAAGTAAAAAAGAAGAGGACAAGAAAATAGGAGCACAAGTGAGAAAAAGAGAGGAGTGAAGGTCTCAAAATTTCTCTGTGCTTGGAGAATGCAAAAGGAACCAGTCTTGCCTAGATGAAGTTTGTCCCTAATTTCTTCTGTTTAGATAGGACCAGCAAACAAACAAACAAACTTGCACACGGTTGTCATAGCAACCACAATGGTTTTTGAGCTCTTGGAGTCAAAGAAAAATTAATTTTCACTTCCCTTGCTTCCCATCCTGCCCAGACAACTTCTTGGAGGGATGATGGGCTAAGCTGTGACCTCCATTCTACCAAGAAGAGTTTGCTTCATCCAGGATGGCTTACGGGGCTGTCATAGGGTAGGACAGACCAGCATTCTTTCATCATAGGTCTTGGGTCATGCCTGCCCTTCTGGGTTCTCTGTAGGCTCAGGAGGGCAGAGAGGCAGGTCCTGTATTTGGGTAAGTGAGAGCCATAGGCTGAAACTGTGCTGTGTGCATGTGGGAGCCACTGCCATCTGCTTGGAATACAGAGACTGTGGACAGCCTGTGTGAGCATGCTGGATTCACCTTGACATCCAGACCATCTGTCCCAGCCCCGTCCCTTCACCCATGCAGCCCTGACCCTACCTCATTGATGGCCAGCTGCTCACCACCCCCTCCGGGGTGGCTGTAGTGGTGACTGGAGCTGTGCATGTCTTCATACAGGTCCTCCTCACTCCCCGCCTCATCAGCACGGATGGCTGTGTCCAGAACTCCATCAGGGATAGCTGGAAGGAGAGATACCAGCTGGCAAATAGGAACTGAGGAAGGGGAACAGGTAGAGAAGGAGATGAACCTGTTCAGGATAAATGTACTACTTTGAGAGGAGGGAGAAGACCTGGGAACTAGTTTCTCAAACCATTTTTACTGCAAATCATGATCTGGTTGAAAGAATGCACAGGCCGACTTTTGCCCCATCACTGTTAATCACCTACCATTTCAATCTCCACTATCTCCCTAAACAAGGAAACAGAAATATCTGTAAGAGTAGGACACTCAAGAGTCCCCTCCAGCTGAATTCAATTCAAAACCATCTACCAATGTGCCAGGTATAGTAGATGGCCTATAAGAATAATGCTAACCATTTATTGTGAAATATATATGTATCCAAAGAAATATATAGTATGTACATTGAAGCATAGTTTGGAAATTAATAAAATGAACTCCCATAGTACTTATTCTGCTAAAGAAAAATACTCGAATCTTAGAATTCAACCACCTGCATGACCTACTCCAACTGTATTCCCCTCTCTTTCTTTTAGAGCTATCCAATATTTTTATAAATCACACCCATGGTGTGTTTTAGTATTTATTTCTGTTGAATCTTGCATAATTTGGCCTTATATAAATGGGACCATCTAGTAGGTTTTCTGCTTTGGCTGGATTTTTTGATTTTTACTTTTTTTTTTTTTTTTTTTACTCAACTGCTTATATAGTTGTGAATGATTCATTCTCACTGATGGACAGACTTGCATTTTATGAATATGTCAAATTTTACACATCCATTTCACTGCTGGAGAGCAGTGGGTGCTTTTCTGTCTTGCTGCTGGTATGAATAATGGTATTGCAAACATACCCACATACCTCCTAGGTACATGTTCCAGAGTTTCCCCTTAGACAGTGTTTCTCAACCTCTTTTTCATTATTACCCTCTAAAAAGCCTTTCATACATTGTTTTCCCAATTGTTCCCATGAAATATTAATACCACGAATATACTGTATATTTGTTATTTTCCATGGCTTTTGGAAGGCCACAAACCATTGTCACACCTTAGATTTTTGCCCCGTTTAGTGTGAATTTATGCTCTGGGGTGTAGGACTGAGGTGTGGCATCCCTGGGCCCTAGGTGTGCCAAATTGTTTTCCAAAGCTATTCTACCATGTAAGACTTCCAACAGTGGGGCTCCTGGGTGGCTCAGTTGGCTAAGCATCTGACTCTTCGGTTCAGCTCAGGTCCTGATCTCAGGGTCATGGGATGGAGCCCCACTTAGGCTCTGCAATCTGCGTGGTCTGCTAAGACTCTCTTTCCTCTCCTCCTGCCCTTGTCCCCTGCTCTTTCTCTAAAATAAATAAATCTTAAGAAAAACTTCTAACAGTATGTATGAATGTTCCCACTACACCACATCCTAGCCAGCTCTAAAGATTGGCATCCTCAGACATTGTTGACAAGCTGATGGATATGGAATGGAATCTTACTGTCATTTGAATTTACATTTCTCTGATGACTAATGATCACTAATGAAGTGAACACCTTGTCTATATTTGTGGGCCATTGGTATTTCCTTTAATGTGGAAAATATGTGTCTATTGAGCTGTTGCTCTTTAATGTAATCAATAATGTAAAAAAAATACATTTCTATGTATGTGTGTATATATATATATATGCACTGCCCCCATTCTGCATACTAAATCTTTGTCACCCACTTTATCACAAGTATCATCTCCTACTTTGTGGCCTGTCCCATCTCTTTAAGATGCTTTCGGTGAACAGAAGTTCTTAATTTTCATTAGACAAATTTATCAATCTTGTCCTGTATGGTTTATATTTTTTTGCCTTTAGGACATCCTTACCTCCAAGTTGCAAAGTTACTCTCCTATGTTATCCTTAAATGTTTTATAGCTTTTCTTTTGACATTAAATTTTTATTGCACTTGGGAATGATTTTTGTGTATTGTGTAGATAAAAATCTGTGCTACTGTGATTTATAAGAAATATATATTTTGTCTTTGACCCTTTCCTGGCACAGAGCTCATAAAGCTCTTGGAACGTCCCGTGATAAGAGTGATAAAAAGTTTCTTTTGTTATGTTAATGATTACTTTTGGGAAGCCCCTAGGTAACCCAGGGATAGGGCTGCCCCAACCCACTTCTAGGGAGGGGACAGGGGCTGGCTTAATAGCCAGTGGCCAATGATTTAGTCAGGCTTACATAATGAAGCCTCTGTAAAAACCCAAAGGACAGTGTTTAGAGAGCTTTTGGGCTGGTGAACACGTGGAGATTTGGGGAGAGTGGTGAGCCAGGACAGGGTATGGAAGCTCTGTGGTCCTTCCTGCATACCTTGCCTGTGCATCTCTTCCATCTGGTTGTTCCTGAGTTATATCCTTTTATAATAAATCGGTAATCTAGTCAGTAGAATGTTTCTCTGAGTTCTGAGACCCACTCTAGCAAATTGATTGAACCCAAGGCAGGAGTTTGTTGGAACCTCCAATCTATAGCCGGTTGACCAGAAGTACCTCTGGCTTGTGACTAGTGTCTGAAGTGGAAGAACAAGGGTACTCTTGTAGGACTGAGCCCTTGACCTGTGGGATCTGATGCTATCTCCAGGTGGAGAGCGTGAGGATTGCACTGAATTGTAGGACATGTTGCTGATATCTGAGAAATTGCTTGGTAATGAGAACATACCGGAGAATGGGATCCAGAACTTTTAGAATCCAATTTCTTTTTTTCTGTAAGGATAAGTAATTTTCTCAGCACCAGTTATGGGATAGACAGTCCTTTCCTAAGTGTCCACAATGTCTGCTCTGGCTTAAAATCAAGGTCTGGACTCTATTCTTGTGGGAGGCAGAGTAATGGCCTCCAAAAGACAACAAAGTCCTAATCCCCGAAACCCACAAATATGTTATTTTACATGACAAAGAGGAATTAAGATTGCAGGTGGAATAAGTATGCAAATCAGCTGATCTCAAATAGGGGGATTATCCTAGATTACCCAGGTGACCCTAACATAGGTGAAAATAACTTTGAAGACTCATCTCAAGCATTACAACCTCTGTGCAAGTCTTATGTGACACCATCACTGCAAGGACTGACATCCACTTCTGTCTCACTCCCAACGTGCTCTGTACGGACAATGGTCGTGGCATTTACTGTGGTCCCTTATACATTGTGTTGTCTGACTGTCTCCCCCAAAGGCAGCAACCATGCTTTATATAGACTTTAGTTAAGTGTTAAAGAAATGAATTAGTAAAGACATAGATGAGAGAATGGTGGACACAGTGCAGAGTCTGCCTGAGTCTGCCTGTCTTCCTCCTTCTGCTCTTCTCCCCATCTCTAAAATAAATAAATAACTCTTTTAAAAAACTTGTTTTAAAATTTTGAAATAACAAAAAAAAATAAAATAAAATAAAATAAAATTTTGAAATAACTATAGATCACAGAGAATTGTAACTGTAATGCAGAGGTCCTGTGTACCCTTTACCCAGTGGTTATAGCCTATGGAATTATAGTATAATATCACACCCAGGAAAATAACCTCGGTATAATGTGTATATATGATTCTACATCACTTTATCATATGTGTAGATTTGTGTAACCACTACAGCAACCAGTATGTAAGCTTTGGAGGATGGCTTTTTCACTTAGCCAAATGCCCTTGAGATCTATACCTCATTCATTTTATTGCTTACTAGTATCCCATGCAATGGATGTACAAGTTTGTTCAACCATTCGACCCACTGACAGATATCCAAGTGATTTCTAATTTTAGGCTGTTTTAAGTAAAGATGCTATGAACATCTATATACAGGTTTTAGGGTGGACCTAAATTTTCATTATTCTGGGACAAATGCAATTGCCCAGGGTTGTAACTGCTGGGTCATATGGCAGTTGAGTGTTCAGTTTTCTAAGAAACTGCTAAACTATTTTCCAGAGCAGTTGTACCATTTTACAATCTCACACTCAACAATGTGTGTTTTTCAGAATCTTTACCTGCATTTGGTATTGTCACAATTTTATATATTTTTAAAAGATTTATTTATTTATTTATTTATTTATTTATTTATTTATTTGAGAGAAAGAGAGAAAGTGAGCATGCAAGAGTGGGGCTATGTAGGGGTGGAGGGAGAGGAAGAGAGAGAATCTCAGGCAGACTCCTTGCTAAGCTCTGAGCTCCCAAAGCCAGGCTCGATCCCACGATCCTGAGATCATGATCTGAGCTGAAACCAAGAGTCACGCACTCGACTGACTGAACCACCCAGATGTCTCTGTCACAATTTTATATTTTAGACATTCTGATAGGTGTATAGTGATATTGGATCATGGTCTTAATTTGCATTTCCCAAAGGGCAGGTGCTTTGAACGTTTTTTCATGTGCTTATTTGTCATCCATATATCTTTTTTGCTGAAGTATTTCTTCATTTTTTTGGCCTCTTTTCCAGTTAGAATATTTATTGGCTTTGATGTTGAAATTTGAAAATTCTTAAAATTTTTTTTTTGTATTAAGTAAACTCTAAACTCTATCCCCAATGTGGGGCTCAAATTCATGAGATAAAGAGTTGCATGCTCTTTGAACTGAGCCAGTGAGGCATCCTGAAAATTCTTTTTTTTTTTAAGTTTTAAATTCTTAAAAAGATTTTTAAAGTAATTTCTATACCCAGTGTGGGACTCAAACTCATAACCCCAAGAACATGAGTCACATGCTCTACTAACTGAGCCAGCCAGGCACCTCTGAAAATTCTTTATATATTCTAGATAGGAGTTCTTTGTCAGATATGTGATTTGCAGATATTTTCTCTTAGTTTGGAGCTTAGTTTTTCATCCTCTTTCATGAGCAAAAAAATTAAAATTTTGATAAAGTTCAATTTATTGATTTTTCCTTCTAACAGGTAATGTCTTTGGAATCATGTCTAAGAACTCATCATCAAACCTTGGTTCCAAAAGATTTTCAGTTATGTTTTCTCCTAAAAGTCTTTTTTTTTATTTTTTGTTTTTTTTTTTAAATTTATTTTAGTTTTTTTATTGGTGTTCAATTTACCAACATACAGAATAACATCCATCCTAAAAGTCTTATAGTTTTAATTTTTACATGTAAATCTATGATCCATTTTGAGTCGTGGGTTTTTTCTTTCTTTTTTTGGTCAACTGTTGTACATCTAGATAAACTAGACGATATGGATAAATTCTTAGGAACACATATCTACCAAAACTGACTCAAGAAGAAACAAAAAATCTGAATATGCCTAAAATTAGTAAGGAGATTGAAACCATAGTCAGAAACTACCCAACAAAGTAAAGCCCAAGATTGGATGGCTTCACTAGTGAACTCACCAAACATGTGAATAAGAATTGGCATCAGTCTTTCTCAGTTTCTTCTAAAAACTGCAGAAGAGAGAATACTTCTTAACTCACTAAAGCCAGACAAAACACTAGAAGAAAACTGCAGACAAATATTCCTTATGAATACAGATGCAAAAATCCTCAGCAAAGGATTAGTAAGCTGAATTCAACAAGTAAACTAACTAGTAAACTGAATTCAATAGCATATCAAAAGGATTATATAGCTTTACCTACTAGGATTTATTTTTGGAATACAAGAATGGTTCAACAAATGAAAATTGTTCAATGCAATATACAACATTAATAGAATGAAGGGGAAAAACTGCATGATTATCTCAATTGATGCAGAGAAAGCATTGGCAAAATTCAAAGCCCTTTCATGATAAAAATACCCAACAAACTAGAAATAAAAGAGAATTTCCTCAACATGATAAAAGTCAGGTGTGAAAAAGCCATAGCTAATATACTCAATGGTGAAAAACTGAAAGCTTTTCCTCTAAGATCAGGAATAAAACAAGGACGCCCACTTTAATCACGTCTATTCAGTACAGTGTCGGAAGTCCTAGCCAGAGCAGTTAGGCAAGAAAGAGGGAAAAAAAGCATCTAAAATGGAAAGGAAGAAGTAAAGTTATTTCTATTCACCAATGACATGATCTTATGTATAGAAAAGCTGAAGAATCCACAATAAATCATTAAGGCTAATAAATTCAGCAGTACAAATCAATACATAAAAGTTAGTTTTATTTCTATATACTTGCAATGAACAATTTGAAAAGGAAAAAAATTAATTTAGTTATATTATAAATAATAAAACCACAAAAGACTCCTAACTCTGGGAAACAAACAAAGGGTTGAGGAAGGGGAGGGAGGATGGGGTAGCTGGGTGATGTGCACTGAGGAGGGCACTTGATGGGATGAACATTGAGTGTCATACTATATGTTGGCAAATTTAATTTAAATTTAAAAAAATGTGTAAAAGAAAGTAATAATAAAAATACTTAAAAATAGGTTTAACCAAGCAGGCAAAAAATGTGTATAGTGAAAATGATCAAACGTGCTGCAAGACATTAAAGAAAACTTAGTAAATGGAAAGACATTCCATGCTCATGAAATGGTAGAGTTAATACTGTTAAGATGACATTACTACTCAAAGCAATCTACAGATTCAATGTAACCCTTATCAAAATGCCAATGGCATTTTTACTGAAAAAAAAAAGTTATCCTAAAATTCATATGGAATCTAAAGGGACCCTGAATAGCCAAAACTATCTTGAAAAAAAAATTCCAAAATTAAGCTGGAGGACTCACATTTCCTGGTTTCAAAACTTAATACAAGGCCACAGTAATCAAAACAATGTGGTACTATCCTACAGATAGACATATAGATCAATAGAATAAAATAGAGATCCCAGAGATAAACTGCCATACATATGGCCATTTGATTTTTGACAAAGCCAGGACAATCAGTGGGAGAAAGACAGTCTTTCAACAAATTGTGTTGGAGGAGGGACGGTCAAGATGGCAGAAGAGTAGGGTCCCCAAGTCACCTGTCCCCACCAAATTATCTGGATAACCTTCAATCATCCTGAAAATCTACGAATTCGGCCTGAGATTTAAAGAGAGAATAGCTGGAATGCTACAGTGAGAAGAGTTCGCGCTTCTATCAAGGTAGGAAGACGGGGAAAAAGAAATAAAGAAGCAAAAGGCCTCTAAGGGGGAGGGGCCCCGCGAGGAGCCGGGCTGAGGCCGGGGCGAGTGTCCCCAGGACAGGAGAGCCCCGTCCCGGAGGAGCAGGAGCTGCACCAACCTTCCCGGGCGGGAAGGGGCTCCAGGGAGGTGGAGCAGGACCCAGGAGGGCGGGGATGCCCTCGGGCTCCCGGGGACACTAACAGACACCTGCGCCCCGGGAGAGTGTGCCGAGCTCCCTAAGGGCTGCAGCACGCACGGGGGACCGGGAGCAGCTCGGGGGGCTCGGGGGCGGCTCCGAGGAGGGGGCTGCGGGGCGGGAGCAGCTTGGGGGGGCTCGGGCAGAGGAAGAGGCTCCACGGAGGGGGTTGCGGGGCGGGAGCAGCTCGGGAGGCTCGGGGGGGGCTCCGGCGGAGGGGGCTGCAGGGCAGGAGCGAATCCAACAGCGCAGGCCTCGGAGCACAGGGCGCCGGGACACAGCCCAGGATCCGGCCTCCCCCGGGACAGGCAGAGGCCAGGAGGGCCCAGGACAGCGAGGACGCTCCTGCCCCAGCTGAGCAGATCAGCGGCCCCGCCCCGGAGCCTCCAGGCCCTGCAGACCGAGAGCTCTGGAGCTACTGCGGGAGCTGACTCCAGGCTCCAGAGCTGGCCCCGCCACTGCGGTTGTTCTTCCTGGGGCCTCACGGGGTAAACAACCCCCACTGAGCCCTGCACCAGGCAGGGGCAGAGCAGCTCCCCCAAGTGCTAACACCTGAAAATCAGCACAGCAGGCCCCTAGCCCAGAACACCAGCTAGACTGACAACTTCCAGGAGAAGCCAAGGGACTTAAAGTACACAGAATCAGAAGATACTCCTCCGTGGGTTTTTTTTTCTTTTCTTTTTCTTTTGCTTTTTGATTTGTTTGCTTCCCCCACCTCTTTTTTCCCCCTTTCTTTCTTTTTCTTTCTCTTTTTCTTCTCTTTTTCCCCTTTTTTCTTCCTTTTTTCTTTTTTCTTTTTCTCTTTTCTTTCTTTCTTTCTCTCCTCTCTTTTTCTCCTTTTCCCAATACAACTTGTTTTTGGCCACTCTGCACTGAGCAAAATGACTAGAAGGAAAACCTCACCTCAAAAGAAAGAACCAGAAACAGTCCTCTCTCCCACAGAGTTACAAAATCTGGATTACAATTCAATGTCAGAAGGCCAATTCAGAAGCACTATTATACAGCTACTGGTGGCTCTAGAAAAAAAGCATAAAGGACTCAAGAGACGTCATGACTGCAGAATTTAGATGCAATCAGGCAGAAATTAAAAATCAATTGAATGAGATGCAATCCAAACTAGAAGTCCTAACGACGAGGGTTAATGAGGTGGAAGAACGAGTGAGTGACATAGAAGACAAGTTGATGGCAAAGAGGGAAACTGAGGAAAAAAGAGACAGACAATTAAAAGACCATGAAGACACATAAAGGGAAATAAACGATGGCCTAAGGAAGAAAAACCTACGTTTAATTGGGGTTCCCAAAAGGGCCAGAGGGCCAGAATATGTATTTGAACAAATCCTAGCTGAAAACTTTCCTAATCTGGGAAGGGAAACAGGCATTGAGATCCAGGAAATCGAGAGATCCCCCCCTAAAATCAATAAAAACCGTTCAACACCTCAACATTTAATAGTAAAGGTTGCAAATTCCAAAGATAAAGAGAAGATCCTTAAAGCAGCAAGAGACAAGAAATCCCTGACTTTTATGGGGAGGAGTATTAGGGTAACAGCAGACCTCTCCACAGAGACCTGGCAGGCCAGAAAGGGCTGGCAGGATGTATTCAGGGTCCTAAATGAGAAGAACATGCAACCAAGAATACTTTATCCAGCAAGGCTCTCATTCAAAATCGAAGGAGAGATAAAGAGCTTCCAAGACAAGCAGGAACTGAAAGAATATGTGACCTCCAAACCAGCTCTGCAAGAAATTTTAAGGGGGACTCTTAAGATTCCCCTTTAAGAAGAAGTTCATTGGAACAATCCACAAAAAGAAGGACTGAATAGAATCCTGATGACACTAAACTCATACCTTTCAATAGTAACTCTGAACGTGAACAGGCTTAATGACCCCATCAAAAGGTGCAGGGTTTCAAACTGGATAAAAAAGCAGGAACCATCTATTTGCTGTCTACAAGAGACTCATTTTAGACAGAAGGACACCTACAACCTAAAAATAAAAGGTTGGAGAACCATTTACCATTCAAATGGTCCTCAAAAGAAAGCAGGGGTAGCCATCAGATACCTCTATCAGATAAACTAAAATTTACCCCGAAGACTGTAGTGAGGGATGAAGAGGGACACTATCTCATACTTAAAGGATCTATCCAACAAGAGGACTTAACAATCCTCAATATATATGCCCCGAATGTGGGAGCTGCCAAATATTTAAACCAATTAATAGCCAAAGTGAAGAAATACTTAGATAATAATACACTTATACTTGGTGACATCAATCTAGCACTTTCTACTCTCGATAGGTCTTCTAAGCACAACATCTCCAAAGAAACGAGAGCTTTAAGTGATACACTGGACCAGATGGATTTCACAGATATCTACAGAACTTTACATCCAAACGCAACTGAAGTACACTTTCTTCTCAAGTGCACATGGAACTTTCTCCAGAATAGACCACATATTGGGTCACAAATCGGGTCTGAACCGATACCAAAAGGTTGGGATAGTCCCCTGGATATTCTCAGACCATAATGCCTTGAAATTAGAACTAAATCACAACAAAAAGTTTGGAAGGACCTCAAACACGTGGAGGTTAAGGACCATCCTGCTAAAAGATGAAAGGGTCAACCAGGAAATTAAGGAAGAATTAAAAAGATTCATGGAAACTAATGAGAATGAAGATATAACCGTTCAAAATCTTTGGGATGCAGCAAAAGCAGTCCTAAGGGGGAAATACATCGCAATACAAGCATCCATCCAAAAACTGGAAAGAACTCAAATACAAAAGCTAAGTTTACACATAAAGGAGCTAGAGAGAAAACAGCAGATGGACCCCACGCCCAGCAGAAGAAGAGAGTTAATTAAAATTCGAGCAGAACTCAACGAAATCGAGACCAGAAGAACTGTGCAACAGATCAACAGAACCAGGAGTTGGTTCTTTGAAAGAATTAATAAGATAGATAAACCATTAGCCAGCCTTATTAAAAAGAAGAGAGAGGAGACTCAAATTAATAAAATCATGAATGAGAAAGGAGAGATCACTACCAACACTAAGGAAATACAAATGATTTTAAAAACGTATTATGAACAGCTATAGGCCAATAAATTAGGCAATCTAGAAGAAATGGACGCATTCCTGGAAAGCCACAAACTACCAAAACTGGAACAGGAAGAAATAGAAAACCTGAACAGGCCAATAACCAGGGAGGAAATTGAAGCAGTCATCAAAAACCTCCCAAGACACAAGAGCCCAGGGCCAGATGGCTTCCCAGGGGAATTCTATCAAACATTTAAAGAAGAAATACCTATCCTACTAAAGCTGTTTGGAAAGATAGAAAGAGATGGAGTACTTCCAAATTCGTTCTATGAGGCCGCATCACCTTAATTCCAAAACCAAAGACCCCACCAAAAAGGAGAATTACAGACCAATATCCATCAGAGATATTGATGCACATGGATGGATATTGATGAACATGGATGCAAAAATTCTCAACAAGATACTAGCCATTAGGATCCAACAACACATTAAGAAAATTATTCACCAAGACCAAGTAGGATTTATCCCCGGGACACAAGGCTGGTTCAACACTCGTAAAACAATCAATGTGATTCAACATATCAGCAAGAGAAAAACCAAGAACCATATGATCCTCTCATTAGATGCAGAGATAGCATTTGACAAAATACAGCATCCATTCCTGATCAAAACTCTTCAGAGTGTAGGGATGGAGGGAACTTTCCTCGACATCTTAAAAGCCATCTACGAAAAGCCCACAGCAAATATCATTCTCAATGGGGAAGCACTGGGAGCCTTTCCATTAAGATCAGGAACAAGACAGGGATGTCCACTCTCACCACTGCTATTCAACATAGTATTGGAAGTCCTAGCCTCAGCAATCAGGCAACAAAAAGACATTAAAGGCATTCAAATTGGCAAAGAAGAAGTCAAACTCTTCCTCTTTGCTGATGACATGATACTCTACCTAGAAAACCCAAAAGCCTCCACCCCAAGATTGCTACAACTCCTACAGCAATTTCGTAGGGTGGCAGGATACAAAGTCAATGCCCAGAAATCAATGGCATTTCTATACACTAACAATGAGACTGAAGAAAGAGAAATTAAGGAGTCAATCCCATTTACAATTTCACCGAAAAGCACAAGATACCTAGGAATAAACCTCACCAATGAGGTAAAGGATCTATACCCTAAAAACTATAGAACACTTCTGAAAGAAATTGAGGAAGACACAAAGAGATGGAAAAATATTCCATGCTCATGGATTGGCAGAATTAATATCGTGAAAATGTCAATGTTACCCAGGGCAATTTACACGTTTAATGCAATCCCTATCAAAATACCATGGACTTTCTTCAGAGAGTTAGAACAAATTATTTTAAGATTTGTGTGGAATCAGAAAGACTCCGAATAGCCAGGGGAATTTTAAAAAAGAAAACCATAGCTGGGGGCATCACAATGCCAGATTTCAGGTTGTACTACAAAGCTGTGGTCATCAAGACAGTGTGGTACTGGCACAAAAACAGACACAGAGATCAATGGAACAGAATCCAGAAGTGGACCCTCAACTTTATGGTCAACTAATATTCGATAAAGGAGGAAAGACTATCCATTGGAAAAAAGACAGTCTCTTCAATAAATGGTGCTGGAAAATTGGACATCCACCTGCAGAAGAATGAAACTAGACCACTCTCTTTCACCATACACAAAGATAAACTCAAAATGGATGAAAGATCTAAATGTGAGACAAGATTCCATCAAAATCCTAGAGGAGAACACAGGCAACACCCTTTTTGAACTCGGCCACAGTAACTTCTTGCAAGATACGTCCACGAAGGCAAAAGAAACAAAAGCAAAAATGAACTATTGGGACTTCATCAAGATAAGAAGCTTTTGCACAGCAAAGGATACAGTCAACAAAACTCAAAGACAACCTACAGAATGGGAGAAGACATTTGCAAATGACGTATCAGATAAAGGGCTAGTTTCCAAGATCTATAAAGAACTTCTTAAACTCAACACCAAAGAAACAAACAATCCAATCATGAAATGGGCAAAAGACATGAACAGAAATCTCACAGAGGAAGACATAGACATGGCCAACATGCACATGAGAAAATGCTCTGCATCACTTGCCATCAGGGAAATACAAATCAAAACCACAATGAGATACCACCTCACACCAGTGAGAATGGGGAAAATTAACAAGGTAGGAAACCACAAATGTTGGAGAGGATGCGGAGAAGAGGGAACCCTCTTACACTGTTGGTGGGAATGTGAACTGGTGCAGCCACTCTGGAATACTGTGTGGAGGTTCCTCAAAGAGTTAAAACTAGACCTGCCCTATGACCCAGCAATTGCACTGTTGGGGACTTACCCCAAAGATACAGATGCAATGAAATGCAGGGACACCCGCACCCTGATGTTTCTAGCAGCAATGTCCACAATAGCCAAACTGTGGAAGGAGCCTTGGGTCCATCGAAAGATGAATGGATAAAGAAGATGTGGGTTGTTTTATAGAAGTTTTTTTTTAATTTTTATATATTTGTGATAGTCACACACACACACACACAGAGAGAGAGAGAGAGAGAGAGAGAGAGAGAGAGAGGCGGAGACATAAGAAGAAGGAGAAGCAGGCTCCATGCACTGGGAGCCTGACGTGGGATTTGATCCCTGGTCTCCAGGATCGTACCCTGGGCCAAAGGCAGGTGCCAAATCGCTGTGCCACGCAGGGATCCCAAGAAGATGTGGTCTATGTATACAATGGAATATTAGTCAACCATTAGAAATGACAAATACCCACCATTTGCTTCAACATGGATGGTACTGGAGGGTATTATGCTGAGTGAAGTAAGTCAGTCGGAGAAGGACAAACATTATATGTTCTCATTCATTTGGGGAATATAAATAATAGTGAAAGGGAATATAAGGGAAGGGAGAAGAAATGTGTGGGAGATATCAGAAAGGGAGACAGAACATAAAGACTCCTAACTCTGGTGGTGGAAGGGGAGGGGTGTGGGGATGAATGGGTGACGGGCACTGAGGGGGGCACTTGACGGGATCAGCACTGGGTGTTATTCTGTATGTTGGTAAATTGAACACTAATAAAAAATAAATTTATTAAAAAAACAAATTGTGTTTGAAAACTCGATATCCATATTCAAAAGAATGAAGTTGGGTCCTTACCTTATATCATATACAAAAATTAACTCAAAATGGATCAAAGACCTAACATAAGAATGAAAACTGAAAACTGGAAGACTCTAAGAAGAAAACAGAGGAGAGGCTTTATTACATTGGGTGGGAAAATGGTTCCTTGCATATAACACCAAAAGTATGGGGAACAAAAGAAAAAATAAACTGGACTACATTAAAATTTGAAAGTATTGTGCATCAAAGGATAGTCTCAAGAGAGTGAAAAGGCAGCTCACAGATTAGGAGAAAATAATTGCAAATCATGTGTCTGATAAGAAATTAATATTCAGAATATGCAAAGAACTGTTGCAGTTTGAGGATAAAAAGAATAACAAATTGAATTAAAAGAGGCAAACGTCTTGAATAGATATTTCTTCACACATAAAAGGATGCTCAACATGACTGATGATTAGGGAAATGCAAATCAAAACCACAATGATATACCACTTTACATCCTTTAGGATAGGCTATTATTTAAAAAAAAAAAAAAAAACACCAAAGAATGAAAACATTGAAATAACAAGCATTGAGGAGGATTGGAGGGACTGGGTTCCTCAGGCACTATTGGTCAGAACATAAACAGTGCAGCTGCTTTGGAAAACAGTTTGGCAGTTCCTCGAAAAGCAAAACATAGAATTACCATATGATTTAGCAATTCCACTTCTAGATATGTATCCAAAAGAATTGAAATCAGGGAATCAAAAAGATCCTTGTACACCAATATTTATAGCAGCATTATTTACAATAGCCCCAAATTGGAAACAACTCAAAAGTCCATCAACAGATAAATGGATAAACAAAATACAGTATAACATACAATGGAATATTATTCAGTCATAAGAAGGAACAAAGTTCTATTTCATGCTACAACATGGATGAACCTTGAAAATACTATGCTAAGTGAAATGAGCCAGATACAGTAGGACACATATTGTATGATTCCATTTATATTAGGTACCTAGAATAGGCAAATTCTTAGTGACAGAAAATAGATTAGAGGTTATCAGGGTCTATAGAGATAGCGGAACAGGAGTTATAGCTTAATAGTTAGAGTTTCCATTTAGGGTGATAAAGCTTGGCAATATGTAGTGGTGATGGTTGCACACCTGAAAATAATTAATGTCACTGAATTACACAGTTAAAATGGCAATTTTTTAAATATATATTTTATTTTTATATATTACTAAAATTAATAATAGTAATATATAGCAAAAAACACAGAATTTTATACTTTAAGTGCATTGTATGGTATATGGCTTATATCTCAGTAAAGCTGTTGGAAACACTGGTTGGCTATACTTCCTTGGCACTATTTCTGAATTCTCTGTTCTGTTCCAATGATCTATTTGTTTATTCCTCCAATACCATATAGTCTGCACCACACAGTTTTCTGTAGCTACATAATAAGTTTTGAAATTTGGTACAGTGGTTCTTCCTACTTTATTCTTTTTCAGCATTATTTTAGCTATTCTTGTTGCTTTGCCTTTTATATACATTTTATTTTATTTTTAAAAGGATTTTATTTATTTCTTCATGAGAGATCCAGAGAGAGAGGCAGAGACATGGGGAGAGGCAGAAGCGGGCTCCCTGCAGGTACCGCAATGCAGGACTCAATCCCAGTACACCAGGATCACGACCTGAGCCAAGGCAGACATTCAACTACTGAGCCACCCAGGTGCTCTTTTTATATACATTTTAGGATAATCTTGTTTATAGTTACAAACTACAGTTATAGTTGCTGAGAGTTGACAGAACTTGCATTAAAACTGTGTATCAATTTGGAGATAACTGACATCTTTACAAAACTGTTAAGTCCTCCAGTCTGTGAATATGAAATATCTCTCCATAATTTAGATTTTTAAAAATTTCTTTCAGCACTGCCTTATTTTAAAGCAAATCCCAGACATTCTATAATTTAATCTATAAATACTATAGAATATGTCTTAAAAGATATGTCTCTCTCTCTCTCTCTCTCTCTCTCCCCCCCCCCCCCCCATCCTTCTTCTCTGAGGAATTTAAAAATCAGTGGTTTGGGGAGAAATAAAACAGATTCTGTGTAAGAATCACTCTTTTCTTGGCTTTTTTCTTAGCCAGTCCCAGCTGGGATTTCAGTAGCTCACAGAAGTATTACTCACCTATCAAACTCAGACCTGAGAGAAAAGAAAAGCACATTTCAAAATAATTTTCACTACAAAAAATTAAATACCAAATAAAATATCATGACTTTCATGGAAGATTATAACTGAGCCAGTTATTTTAAATTGATTGTATCTAAAAGGTGTCTCTGCATAAACATTTAAAGAAGAATTAATAGCAATCTTCTCAACTCTTCTGTTAGAGAGAGATGGAAGCTGAAGAGATGGAAACACTTCCAAACTGATGCCAAAGCCAAAGACATGACATGAAAAACTACAAAACAATAACCCTGTTGAACATTGATGCAAAATTCATCAACAAAATACTAGCAAATCAAATTCAACAGCACATTAGAAGAATCATATACCATGACCAAGTAGGATTTATCCCTGGGATGCAGGGGTGGTTCAACATATGATAATCAATGAATATGATACCACATTAACAAAAAAAAGGATGAAAATCACATGATCATTTCAATAGACACAAAAAAGTATTTGACAAAATTAAATCTCCTTTCATGCTAAAAAATTTCAACAGGGGATCCTTGGGTGGCTCAGTGGTTTAGCACCTGCCTTCGGCCCAGGGCGTGATCCTGGAGTCCCAGAATCGAGTGCTGCCTTGGGCTCCTTGCATGGAGCCTGCTTCTCCCTCTGCTTCTCTCTCTCTCTCTCTCTCTCTGTCTCTCATGAATAAATAAATAAAATCTTTTAAAAAATTTTTCAACAAGCTAGGGATAGAAGTACCTCCACATAATAAAGGCCATGTATAAAAACCCCACAGCTAACATTGTACTCAATGGTGAAAGCCTGAAAGCTTTTCCTCTAACATCAGGGATAAGGCAAGGATGACCACTCTCACCATTCAGTACAGTACTGGAAGTTCTAGCTGGAGTAATTAGGAAAAAAACTGCATTCAAATTAGAAAGGAAGTATAATTGTCTTTGTTTGCAGATGACGTGATCTTATATATAGAAAACCCTAAAGACTCTATTAAAAAAACTGTTAGAACTAATAAATGAAGTCAATAACGTTGAAGGACATACAAAATCAAGTACACAAATCAGTTGCACTTCTACACATTAACAAAAACTATTGAAAAGAAAAGGAAAACAATTCCATTTAAAATAGTAAAAAATAGTGAAATAAAGGGGAAAGGAGAAAAAATAAGTGGGAAATATCAGAAAGGGAGACAGAACATGAAAGACTCCTAACTCTGGGAAATGAACTAGGGGTGGTGGAAGGGGAGGTGGGCAGGGGGTGGGGGTGACTGGGTGGCGGGCACTGAGGTGGGCACTCGATGGGATGAGCACTGGGTGTTATTCTGTATGTTGACAAATTGAACAGCAATAAAAATAAATTTATTAAAAAAATAAAAAATAAAATAAAATAGTATCAAAAAGAATAAAATATTTAGAAATGAGCCTAAGAAGATGAAAGACTTGTCTATTGAAGACCACAAAATGCTGAAAAAAGAAGTTAAAGAAGACACTAAAAAGTGGAGAGATGTCCTGTGTTCATGGATTGGAACACTTAATATTATTGAAATGTTCATACTACCCAAAGTGATCTACAGATCAATGTAATGTCAATCAAAATCCAAAAGGCATTTTTTTAGAAATAGAAAAAAAATTGTATAATTTATATGGAAGCACAAAAGACCACAAATAGCCACATCAGTCCTGATAAAGAAGAACAAAGCTGGAAGCATCACACTTTCTGATTTTAAACTATGTTATAAAGCTTATAGTAATTAAAACAATATGGTACTGGCAAAAAGAGACATACAGACCAATGTAGCAGGAGAGGGAACCTCTCCTCATCTCTACCATGTATGGTCAATTAAACTTTGACAAGGATGCCAAGAATACACAATAATGAAAAGACAGTCTCCTCAACAGATGGGACTGGGAAAACTGGATAACTGGACCTTTATCTTATACCTTATACAAAAGTATAAGTATACTTAAGTATACTTAAATGTACTTAAATGTAAGACCTGAAACTGTAAAACTCCTAGAAGAAAACATAGGGGAAAAGCTTATGACATTTGTCTTGGCAATGATTTAATGAGTATGACACAAAAAGAATAGGCAACAGAAACAAACAAGTGGGACTACATCAAACTAAAAAGGTACCATGCAGCAAAGGAAACAATTAACAGAATAGAAAGGTAACCTATAGAATGGGAGAAAGTATTTGCAAACCATATATCTGATATGAGGTAATTCTCATCAAAATATACAAGGAACTCCTACAACTCCATAGCATAAAAACTATTAATCCAATTAAAAAATGGGCTGGGGTACCTGGGTGGTGCAGTAGGTTGAGTGTCCGACTCTTCGTTTCAGCTAGGGGTCATGATTCAGGGTCGTGAGATTGAGCCTTGTGTCAGGCTCCATGGTCAGCAGGGAATCTGATTGAGTTTCTCTCTCCTTCTGCCTCTCTTCACTGTGCTTACTCATGTTCTCTCTCTCTAAAATAAATACATCAATATCCAAAAACTGGGCTAAACACTTGAATAGACATTTTTCCAAGGAAGTTTTACAAATGGCCAGGAGGTAATAAAAAGATGCTCGTCATCACTAATCATCTGAGAAATGCAAATCAAAACCACCAGAGAGGTTACTTCACACCTATAAGGATGGCTAGTATCAAAAAAATGGAAAGACACATCTTGAAAGACACATGTAGAGAAATTGGAACCCACGTACATTTTTGTTGGAATGCAAAATGCTGCAGCCATTATGGAAAACAGAATGGAAGTTCCTCAAAAAATTAAAAATAGAATGATCATATGATCTAGCAATAGCAATCCCACTTCTGAGTATTTACCAAAAGAACTAAAATCAGGATCTCAAAAACATATCAGCATTCTCATGTTCATTTCAGCACTGTTCACAATAGCTAAAATGTGGAAACAATTTAAATATCCATCAATGGAAGAATGGATAAAGATGATGTGTATATACATAAAATGGAATACTATTCAATCTTAAAAAAAGAAGGAAATTTTGCAATATGCAACATGGATGAAACTTGAGCACATTATGCTAAGTCAAATAAGCCAGTCACAGAAAGATAAATATTGCATGATTCCACTTATTTGTAGAATAAAAAATAATCAGATTTATAGAATAAAAAAATGGAATGGTAGTTGCCAGTGGCTGAGAGGAGGGAAAATGATAGTTACTCATATATGGGCATAAAGTTTCAGTTAAGGAAGATCATATTGCTCTAGAGATTTGCTCTATAGCTTTTTACCTGTAGTCAACAATAATTTATTGTACACTAAAAAATTTGCTAAGGGGGTATGTCTCATGTTAAATGTTCTTACAAAGTAAAATAAAATTTTGTAAAATTGTCCTTAAACAAGGTGAGGCCATGCATGTAAGCTTTAATGTTCAGCCCACAGAGGCTGAGTGTGCCAATACTAGTTTCAGGTTGAGGTAACTTTTCAAATACTGCTATGTCTTCACATGCACAATGGAACCTTCAGTATAGCTGGGCTTTACCTTGATGGTCATTCTAGCTGACCTCTTTGGAAGATCTGCACTTTTTTTTGGTTTAAATCAAACATTCATACAGACTTTCTTTAGCCTATTTATTACAAAAAGAAGACCCTCCCTAACATAGAGTTAAACATTTTAAATAACAAATATAAATACATATATTGCTAGATTGGAGAGACCTAGAGGAACTTATGTTTTATACTAATCTTGATGAACATTTCTCTATAAATGCTTTTATGGGTATCTTTATGCTTTGGTCTTTTGAGGCTGATGATTTTTCAGTTTCACCATTTAATATTTGAAGATATTGTATTTGTCATTAGTTCCAGGAAATTGCTGAAGCGAATCCTTTTGCAGTGATTATTTGAATCAGACTTGTTTTTCTTGGATCTTGAAGATGCAGTTTGTGTGTAAGCCTCTCACATTCTACATGTAAATGAAATATTGGGAGACTTCATTTCCATTGTGTGTCCAAAGAGCAAACTGGAGAATGTACTTGCAATATGCTTTGACTCTTGCTGTATGAATAAGTAGTTTCACAATGGAAGTTGTTTTCCACGCTGTGCTCTGAAGTGTATGGCTATATAAGTGTCGGCATGAGCTATCTTTTGCTTGCCACCCTCACACTTGGTTTCACATTCAGATATTGGGCATTTTTGCACTGCTGTCATTGTAACAGTTTCTGGTGGGTGGTTTATTCCCCAGAATCCAACCATTTCTCATCGCTCTACCACTAACCTCTGGCGCAGATCACATCATTGTTCCCTCCTCCACTGAGTGACCCAAGAGCCTCCTCGCTATCTCCCTGTGTTTGAGCCTGTATCCTCTACAGCCAGAGTGTTCTTTGGTAAAATATAATCAGATCACACCACTCCTCTACCTAAAACTTGCAAATGCTCCCATTTACTTTCTAGTAAAAGTCAAAGTCTTTACCTTAGTGCCCATGGCCTGTGTCTTGTCTGGCCTCATTTCTTCTCTCTGCCCCTATCCCTCCACTCCAGCTCCTGTGGGCTCCTAACCAATCTGAGGAATAACTAGTTTTGATGCAAGCTACCAGGAAACCACTAATGTGGTTAATAATAGCATGTGGTTAATTAATAGCATGTATTTCTGGCCAAAGTAGCTGATACAGAGAGAGAGAGAGAGAGGCATATTTAACATCCTGACATTTGAGACTCAAATCGTAAATTTTGTTGGAATCATTCAGAGTTCCTAGAAATTTCCTTTTTCTTCTCTGCCACTATCTTTTTTCCTATTAATCCTGACACTGTCAATTCAAATCATCATATTCTTTCAGATAGATAAAACAAATCTGCTCAAGGCTACTTTTCTCTCATTGTAAAAATATTTCCCATAAAATCCCTGGTCATGGGTTTGAACACTGTGAAACAGAATAATCTGGAGGGTGGGGAAAAGGGATTAAAGTTGGGACAAAGAGAGCTAAAAGAACAGGTGTACTAACATGCTTGGACTGTTTTGTTTTACTATCAAGAAAGTCCAATCTAAACCTTTTAGATTCAGAGTTAGCAAATATTTATCTCTCTGTCATGTAAACTAAGTTATATGTCTTAATTTTACACAAGAGAAATGCTGTCGCCTGGAGAGTCTATCAGGTCATGGAAAAAGTGGCAGTAGAACTCACACACAGACTTGAGTCCTATGACTTCAAGACTGACACTCATACCTTTGCACTACCAATTTACCTAGATCTTGCTTTTTTCTTTTTCTGAAGACCTGTCAAGAATTAGCTTAAAGACAGTGTCCATTTTGGATCTTCTTTTATTATTGTTTTTTAAAGATTTACTTATTAATTTCAGAGAGAGAGAGTGAGAGCGAGCGAGCATGGGGAGGGGAGGGGAGGGCCAGAGGAAGAGGGAGAGAAACAGACTCCCTGCTGACCACAGAGCCTGATGCTTGGTGGGATCAATGTCATGACCCCCAAGATCATGACTTAAGATGAAATCAAGAGTCAGTTGCTTAACCAACTGAGCCACTCAGGTGCCCCTGGGTGCTTTTAAAACACAAACATGAATGAATTTGATTTCTGAAATGGGAAAGTCCCCTGAAATATTATGAAATGTGGGGCTCTGTAAGGATGCTAACTTCCATTTATTATATGCCAAGTATGCAAATAAATTAATCTCAGTTACAACACTAACACTGTGACTCAATCATCCTTAATTATTCTACTTAGAAATGGTTAAGGTCAAGCAAAACTTATTTTCCCATATCAGAGAATGTAAAAATATATCTCCCTCAACTACTCAATAAATGAGATATTTTTATTTAAAGGGCTTCCAGTTAATAGTGGAGTGACTTTTTTTTTAATTTTTTTTTTTTTTTTTTTTTTTTTTTAGTGGAGTAACTTCTATCAGAAAAACTCTCCCGTGGATAATTATACCAGTGGGAAAAAATGTGAAAGTCAACAATCTGATGGCCCTGGAGAATGACCCAAAGCAGGAAGAAATTAAGAGGTGAGAAAAACGGAACACTACCAGGTAAGTTTCCTGCTCTTAGTTTTTTGCCTTAGGGCAGACTCCAAGATCTAGCTAAAACTCAGCTAGAAACCTTGCATTCATAGTCTCACTGACAGAAGAATCAGAAAACATAATTCAGGGAGATCATAGAAGCTGGAACAAGGAAGATGATCCTAGAAAGGAGAGAGCTGCAAGGGGACAGCTACAAATAATTGCTGAGTGGAACTGCCCAAATTTCTGGCTGACTCCTGAACTGTGAAGGTATGGGGAAGACTACGAAATCTAGCTAAGGCAAAAAATAAATAAATAAATAAAAAAATAAAGAACGAGAATGTGAAGTTCTAACTCAATCACCTTAATTTCCTGCTAAAAATTCCTCCCCTTTCAATACTCTTTAGAGAAACAGATTATACTCTACAACTTATCATTCAATGACCAATATACAATCCAAATTTATTAGATATATGTAGAAAAGGACTGGTTCTCCAGAGAAGAGTTAATCAATGGAAACTAATACTTAAATGATCCAGATGTCAGAATTAGCAAATAAGTTATTGTGACAATGCTTAGAAATATACAGAAAAATATGTTTCTAATGAGTGAAGAAATAGAAATGGCAAAGAAATGGAAATTATAACAAGGAACCAAATAGAAATTCTAGAACTGGAAAATATAGTACCTTCAATAAAAATATGCACTGGATAGGCTTATTAGCACAAGGGAGATATCAGAAGAAAAAGTGAATTTGAAGGTGGACCAAAGAAATGATCCAATCTGAAAAAGAGATTTAAAAATAATGAAGAATAATAAATAGCACCTTTGTGATTTGTGGGACGATATCAAATAATATACATGAGGTCTAATATATCTGAGGAGAGAGTGAATGGGGCAGAAACAAATCTCAAGAAATAACAGCCAAATATTTCAAAAATTTGGTAAAAGACAAAATGTACAGGGACATCAGTGATCCCCAAGCAGTAGTAGAAACATGATTAGACAGACCCTGGTTGAATGACAGTTGACTTCTCATCATGAGAACAGAGATGTGTAACATATCTTTGAATTGCTGAGGGTAGTGAAAGCTGTCAACTCAGCTACATATTGCAAAAATATCTTTCAAAATAAAAAATAAGTGATAAAATTTAAAAGAAAAAAGGAATAAAAGTTATATAAAGACATCCTCAGAAAAATAAAAACTAAGAGAATTAGTGATGAGCAGATCATAAGTGCAAAAAATACTAAGTTCCTCAGGTTGAGGTGAAATAACAGATGAAAACTCTGATTTTCAAGGAGGAATGCCAAGCACCAGAGGTGATAAAATGTGGGCATACACAACACACTACTTAAAAAAAACCGACTTCTCTAAAATAAAGGCAAAATTTATAACAGTATATTATGGGGTTTATAGTGTATATAGATAAATGTATGCAGCAGCCTTATTATGAAAGATGAGAAGGAGATGAATAAGGCTGTATAATTGCAAAGTTCTTACATTTTACATGAAGTGGTATAATATTACTCTTGGTAGACTGTGAAAAGTTAAGGATATATCTAATAATCTCTAGAGCAACCATTACAAAACAATGCAAAGGAGGAGTGCCAAACTGATATTAAATAAAAATGGGATTTAATAAAAGGAATTGATTAAACCAAAAGAAGTGGAATGAGTAATACAGTAGGTATACACTTACTTTTTAAGAAACTGCCAAACTATTTTCCAAAGTAGTTGTACCTATTGACTGATTTTTGAAAATGTAATTAGGTTAGATGATCCTTTTTTCACACAATGCAGAATTTGATTTGTTAATTTCTTGTTTAGAGCTTTTGCTCCATTCTTCTAACTTCTTTAGTTACATACACATATCTTCGATGTAGTACTGTGATGGTCCAAGGAAGTATGGGTTCCATTGTTCTGGTGGAACATGTGTGGAATATTCTGTCTGGCTCTTGGCAACACACTTTCAAGAGGGACCCCCACAAATAATGAGCATGTGTCTGGTAGAAAGTAATTGGGACAAAGATATGTCTATAGATATCAGGAACAGTCATAAGAACTACTGATGATTATCTTGGCAAAGGGAAGACTTGGAGGCAGGAGCGATGAGAAAGGTTTTCAGACTTCTTAAGGTATGTCACATTTAAGAAAACTAAAACTTTATTTCAATTACTTTAAGGTATGAAGAAGAATGAAAAGCTACAGGAAGGCTGATTTTGACCCAGCATAAGGAGGAAGCTTTATCTAAAGCGGTAAAATTTTCCTAAATTAAAACTAATGTGTTCCATCAGGGCAGAAGGAATGATATCTGATGTAAGTAATAATGAAGGGGTTCTTGCTTATGGTTAATGATTAAACCAGAATGGACTTTGGCCATTTGTGATATTCTTCTTTTTGCAAAGATACAAGACGGGCCTTAGTTCCAGGCATTTGGTACCACTGCATGCTTGTCCCATGAGAAAACCACAGGCCCCAAATGGAGTCACCATATCAGCAAACTTAATATCTAACCCATCTGCAATTTCAGCTCCTCTTCCCTCCAAGAATGTAACCTTTAACCTTTAAATCAACATGAATTTCCTGGTCAGCACTGGGAAATTCACTGATAGACCCCTTCCATTTCCTGAGGAGGGCGACCTTGCTTAAAACAATGGATTCCTTCCTAATTTCCTTTTTTCTACTCTCTCCCTTTAAAAAGGTTTCTTTCTTTCTTTTTTCCTTTCCTTTTCTTTCTTTCTTTTTTTTTTTTTTAGATTTAGATTTATTTATTCATGAGAGACATACACAGAGAGGTGGAGACACAGGCAGAGGGAGAATCAGGCTCCTTGCAGGGAGCCTGATGCGGGACTCATCGTAGATCCTGGGATCAAGGCCCTGAACCAAAGGCAGGTGCTCAACCGCTGAGCCACCCTGGGATCCCCAAAACCTCCCCTTCTCTAGCTTTACAGCGCTCCTTTCAATTTGCTGAATGGGATGCTGCCCAATTCATAATGGTTTTATAAAGCCAGGTTGTTTGTTTGCTTGTTTATTTAACTTAAATTCAATTAGCAACATATAGAACCCATTCGCTTCAGCTGTAGTTTTCAGTAATTAATCAGTCAGTTCAATCTTTTAAATTCCTCAGCTGAGTTCTTGTTATTTAACAGTATAAATAAATATTAAACAGTGTTACTGAATAGAAGAGGAGAGCTCCAGACTGATTCTCACAGCCAGAGTATTTCCAGCAGAGCCCAGACCTATCCTCTTAGAAGGAAATGAGGAGACAAGGGGAGCACAAGCCAAGGTAGCCCCAGAACAGATTTTTTTTTAAATCACATTCTGTTCTCCTCCCATCCTGCCATGTCCCATTAACAGCCAGAACTCTAGGATACTTCATGAAAAAACAGTAACTCTTGCATATAAAATCATGATTGCAGGGGATCCCTGGGTGGTGCAGCGGTTTGGCGCCTGCCTTTGGCCCAGGGCGCGATCCTGGAGACCCAGGATCGAGTCCCACGTCGGGCTCCCGGTGCAAGGAGCCTGCTTCTCCCTCTGCCTGTGTCTCTGCCTCTCTCTCTCTCTCTCTGTATGACTATCATAAAAAAAAAAAAAAAAGAATTAAAATCATGATTGCAGGTGAATGGAAGAAGGAAAGTCTACAAAAGGATTCATCACAAGGTTCCTTTCAGTTGTGGAGAACCCACCTCCACCTCCAGTGCATTTACACAGTTGAGATTTCTTTCTTTTCTCTTTTTATGAAACAAGAAAGTTTTCATTGAAAAAAAATTAGGGCACCCTGGGTGGCTCAGTGGTAGAGCGTCTGCCTTTGGCCCAGGGCCTGATCCAGGGGTTCCGGGATAGAGTCCCACATCGGGCTCCCTGCATGGAGCCTGCCTCTCCCTCTGCCTGTGTCTCTGCCTCTCTCCTCTCTGTGTGTCTCTCATGAATAAATAAAATCTTTAAAAAAAGAAAAAGAAAAAGAAAAAATATTAAACAGTATCTAAATAGTGGAAGACTGCCCACCACACTCCCTGTATAAAATACTATCAATAATTTGACATATATTTTTCTTTTTTTGACATACTTTCTAGATCATATTCTGTACACATACATGAACATATATGTCAAGATTTAGCTTTTCAAAATTTAACTCATATACAAATACATATGTATATGATTCTTAACATTAATCCAAGGAAAAATGGAAACTCTGAGCATCGAATGCTAAAATAGCAGGCTTATGCCAGGAACTTTACATCATTTACTTGTTTTTTTTCCTTTATTTAGATTCAATTTGCTAACATATAGGATAACCCAGTGCTCATTCCATCAAGTGCCCTCCTTAGTGCCTGTCATCCAGTCACCCATTCCCCTCACCCACCTCCCCCTTCAGTGACCCTCCATTTGTTTTCAGCGTCAGGAGTCTCTCGTGGTTTGTCTTCCTCTCTGATTTTTCTTCACTCAGTTTCCCTCCTCCTCTTTTGGTCCTTTTCACTGTTTCCTATATTCCACATATGAGTACATCATTTATTTTAATTCTTATAACACCCAGAAAGTAGATTTTATCATCCCCATTTTAAAGCTAAGCAAGTGGAAGTGAAGAAAGATAAAGTGATTTTTCTACTAAGTGCCTAGGAACTTTAAACCCAGGACTGTCTTAATTAAATTCTCATGTACCCTTCACTGTTTGGACATCCTGTCTCTTGAAGGCTGCAAGAGGCATTGCTCCATTATTATGCCCTCACAACTAATCTGCTACTGATGAAGAAATTTGGTCCCTCAGAGAACTTTGAGTTATATAAACCAGACATGATCTAAACAGTCTCAACAAATGACAGCTTCTTAATGTTTTATTAGGCAGATCATATAACTCCTTTCTAATGCACATGACCATGACTTGTGAAATAGAACCTTTCAATCTTTCAAATGCTAACCTGCTAACATGTGGGGATACAGTTTTCTCTCCTCTTCAGTATCAAAGCTCCCCAACCCCGTCTCAGGTCACAAGTCTTCCAAATGCTTCTGACAAAGCAGTTCTCAAATGGGGCATGGGGTCTTAGGTGGTACCTGTATAGAAAGAGAACCTGGATTTCCCCCCACTTTTTATTTTGAAAATGGCAAACCTCAAAGGATACTGCTTCACCTAGATTCATCAACCGTTGACACTTGCCACATTTACTTTATCTAGTTTTTTAAAATTGAGATATAATTGACTCATAATATCAAGTTCCATTTAAAGCACACAACATGTTGATTTGATAATTTACATGTAGTAATATAATTACCACCCTATAGCAGCATTAGCTAACACCTATACTCAGACACAAAACTATTTCCTTTTTGTGGTGAGAACAATTAGACTTTAGTCTCTTAGCAACTTTTAGGTTTATAATACAGTATTGTTGACTATAATCGCTTTGCTGTGCATTAGATCTGCAGAACTTATATAGCTACTAGTTGGAGTTTGCACTCTTTTAAAAATTTTTAATTTTTAAAATTTATTTGAGAGAGAGATCATGAGAGGGAAAGGGAGGAGCAGAGGGAGAGGGAGAAGCCGACTCCCCGCCAAAGGGGGAGCCCAGCCAGGGGCGGGGCTGATGTGGGACTCGATTCCAGGACCTTAGGATCATGACCTGAGCTGAAAGCAGATGCTTAACCAACTGAGCCACCCAGGCACCCCGAAAGTTTGTATTCTTAAATTACACTTCTATAGGTCTTTCTTTTTCTCCATACATACATTTTCCTCCAACACATAAGTGATTTATGTCACGTACTTTGTTTTGTGTTTAAAAGTAAATTGTGGCCATGGCAACACTTCCCTTTCAAAGCATCAGTGTACATTTCCTATGAAAGACATTCCCTTACATGAGCACAATACTATTATCAAATATTAGAAAATTAACATTAGTTCAATAATATTGACTAGCCTAAAGCCACATTAAGGCTCCTAATTTTCCCCAAAAGAAGTTTTTATAACTGGTTTCTGTCTCCATTGTATCTCAGTGCCCAGGGCAATACCTTAATAACAATTTGATGAATGAATTAACCTAACACTTGGGGACAGGTGTGGTATCAGGTGTTAGATATCAGGAAAAGGTGACAGTGTTTACACTCTGTATTTGATTGCTATATCTCTTTGGTTTCTTCTAACTCAAAAAGATAGACCACTATGTTTGGAGCACCTACTTTTGTGTAATTAGCCTCACAATGTTCTAAACTTTTTCGTCATTCCACTTATTATAAACACCAGCACCCGGCTACCTCCAGAATCATGATAGATGCCATGGCCGACCTGTTTGTTGCTATAGTCTTAGTTCTAGCACAATGTCTGAGGGACAGAAAATGCTCAATATTTTTTGAATAAATGAGTGAACTAAACTAAGAATTTTTAGATTAATTTAGGAAAAAGATGATGTTTTACTTTATGATATTTAAAAAGAAGTTTTCTAATTTTCAAGTTTTGTCTCAGTACAATTTTTAAAAAAAATTTTTTAACTTTTATTTATTTATGATAGTCACACAGAGAGAGAGAGAGAGAGAGAGGCAGAGACATAGGCAGAGGGAGAAGCAGACCCATGCACCGGGAGCCCGACGTGGGATTCGATCCCGGGTCTCCAGGATCATGCCCTGGGCCAAAGGCAGGCGCCAAACCACTGTGCCACCCAGGGGTCCCGTCAGTAGAATTTTAAAAGCTTCTTCATATACCTCCATCACATTTCCTTTCAAGATACACAGATATTTTTTAATTTTGGTTAGAGATTTATGTGACATCTTTTCTTGGATTATTCTTGCTAATATATTAAAAAACTTGATTTTTTTTAAAGATATTTATTTATTTATTTATTTATTTATTTATTTAAAGATTTTATTTATTTATTCATGAGAGACACACACACACACAGAGAGAGAGAGAGGCAGAGACACAGGCAGAGAGAGAAGCAGGCCCCATGCAGGGAACCTGATGTGGGACTTGATCCCAGGCCTCCAGGATCACGCCCTGGGCCAAAGGCAGGCTCTAAACCACTGAGCCACCCAGGGATCCCCTTATCCATTTTTAGAGAGAGAGACAGATACAGCGACAGAGAGCACAGGAGGGAGAGGCAGAGGGAAAGGGAGAGTCCCAAGCAGACTCTGCACTGAGCTTGGACCCTGATGTGGGCTTAATCTCGTGACCCCGAGATCACCACTAATGCCAGAACCAAGAATTGGAGGCTCAACTGACTGAGCCACTCAGGTGTCCCCCCAAAATTGTTGGTTTTTAAATATATTACTAAGTTTGCCTTTTATGTTGGAAATATAATTCTATGCACTAATTTTGTGGCCAATTACATTACTGAATCTATTTACATCTAAAAGTTGATTCTCTTTGGTTTTCCAGGAATAAATAATAATCATCAAGTTATAATACCTTTGTCTCCTCCTTTCCAATTTTTATGACTTTGATTTATTTTCTTATTTTACTTGCATGTGTTAGTACCTCCAGAATAATAAAAAAAATTTTTTGAGTCTATGTATTAGAAACTCAGTTAGTGCTTTATTATAATCTCACTTAATCCAAACAAACCTCTTGGTGGGCACTATTATCTCAGTTTGTTTATTTGTTTAAAATATTTTATTTATTTATTCATGAGAAACACAGAGAGAGAGGCAGAGACCCAGGCAGAGGGAGAAGCAGGTTTCTTGCGAGGAGCCCAATGCAGGACCTGATCCCAGGACTCTGGGATCATGACCTGAGCCAAAGGCAGATGCCCAACTACTGAGCCCTATTATCTCAGTTTAAAGAAACTGAGGCACAGAGCATTTAGGTTAACCTGCCCAAGGTCACATAGCCAAAGAAATGGTGAAGCTGGGATTCAAATCCAGCCATTCTAGCTCCAAAACCTGACTTTAACCTGAATGTAAAATCCATGCTTTCAACCAAAACTACTCTAAGTAAATCTTTTCTATAGAATAAGCCTATTCATACTGTTTACAGCATAGCTTAGGACTAGATTGTATCTCTCAGAAAGGTAGAGTCCTCTCCATATTTTAGGAATGACTTTGCTCATGGCCGTGTCTCTCTGAGGATCCCTTGCATTTTATGGCCCCATCTGAGTCAGGAGGAAGTGAGGAGCACTCACTCCAGCCCAGCCCTATCTACAATTAGATCCTCAGCCACTACCCACTCTTTGCTCCAGCTATTCCACACATGCTGGGAATCTACCCTGCTCTCCCAGAGAACCCCCTTATGTGAGCAATGAAATTTTCCATAATCTCTTGGTCTGTATGTGGTGTCATCAGACTCAACATCTACCCCAGGTTTTGGGATGCTGAGCAGGGAGCTGATCCTGCCTCCATGGGGCAACCATAAAACAATATGCAAGCTACATGCCACCACTGGATTAAATTAAAAAATGAAGATGTTGTCACCAGAAGGTATCAGTTGAAATGTGTGCTCCCTGGATACAGATCATGTATGCTTCATTCTCACACTAGTACAGAGATCTAGGCCTGGACTCTGTAAGGATATGGGTGGGACACAGGACACTGCACATACCTAGGGGTTGGCTGAGGTGGCAGGTGCATGCGGCCCCAATATACATGCCAAAGAGGCAGGGTCTGGGACATGGCCTTGGAAGGACTATTGATACCAGCTCTGGGGGTATGTCTAGGAAGGCTTAGCTCTGCTACTGAGTAAGCTTCATCAACCTATTTCTGTCCCGGAGCCTTTCTTTTTGTTTTGAGGAGAAAAGACAATCACAGAATGGAAACATTTCAGAATGCATTTTAAAAACTAATGGATATCTTGAATCTAAAGATGTGCCCAGAATTCACACTACACTGGACCCAGGATCCACCATTCTTTGTCTCTCCCGGAGTCAGAGCAGACCACCAGGGGCACTGGGAGGCTCTGTGGGTGAAGCTCCTGTCATGGCCCCCCCAAGATGGCCCTTGGCTGTTGAAAGCTTTGGGCTTAAAAAAGTCCGACTTCAACAAAACTTCTTTCAAAGGATGCCTGCATAACAATTTCCAAATTATTATTGTCCAGTTAGCCTATGTAAGTTCTTTCCAATTAAACACATCAGTTTTACAAAAGTCTATTTTCCAAAAGACAGATCTGAAAACCACCAGCTGATGGACATATACTTGGTTAGGTTTAGATTTCTAGGCTAGGTGGTCAGATATTATTTTCTGCTCAATGTTTCTGCATTTTAGCAGCATTATAGCAAGTGCTGTCACATACTATCGAATGCAAGGCAGACTGCTGGATAACTGAAAGTTCAGAAAAGATTATCTCAATCTTAACATCAGCATCATTTGAGTCTCTGAGACAGGGCATACCCTTGTAAATGGTTGGGCTGTTGTCTTTCTCAGTGACTCAGTAAGTCTGGACAGATTGTCTTTTAGATTTTTTTCAGCCATCTGCCTACGGGCCACTTGTCTAGAGCTTTTGGGGACTCAATGAACCATACATTCCCATAAGACAGTGTTTACTGAGTGTCCTGCTTTGACTAGAAGTCTGCTCGGTGAAGAGAATTCTCTGCAGAGATTACTGGAGAAATTTTAAGAGAGAGTTCTCAAGCTCAAGAAGGAAGAACATAAAACTAACATTTATTGAGAGGATATCATGTACCAGAAAATTTCATATGTATTATTTCACTTACTACAAAGATGGTGAAACAAGAATCACCACTGTTTATAAACAAGGAACTGAGTGAGGCTCAGGCCAGCTGTGATTTGGAGTAAGTAGGAGGGTATGGATGTGAAGTCTAGCTATATCCAGAGCAAACTAATTTCCAGTGAGAAACCAAGGTGAACACAGACAATAGTAAACAACCAAATGTAGAGGAATTATTGGCATTCCCATGTATGACACAAAGGGAGATATGCTGGCTCGAGGAGATTTCTAAGAACAAGAGACACTGGAGCTGGATCTTACTTGTGGTTGGGATTTTGTATAGGCAGAAGATGGGGTAAGGCATTCAGTTGGGCAGAATCAGGAATCAGGAAGACTGTGAGGGGCCCTGCAGAAGAAAGATTTGTTTAGAGAACTTTGGAAAGATGAAGACAGAGAATGTTGCTAGAAGTATAAGTAGCTTCAAACCCCTGTGGAATTAGCTCTTTGGATGACAAATATTTTTGGCTCCAGGTTTCAATATGGAGTCACACAATTGTGTCCCAAGATAAAAGAGTCAGTAGAACTGGTAAGGTAATAATAGACAGGCATTCCTGAATTATAACCATGTGCCTAATACTCCTGCTATAAACTATGGAAATTGGGACAATCTGCCTAATTAAACTACAATGCATGACACACCATGAGGCAATAATGCAAATAACATCAACCAAGCTGGAAATAGAACAGGTAATGGCAATCTTGCCACTCTCTGTGATACACATCAATAATTGACCACAACAGTCTGTCTGAGAAGTTGTCTAGGCCTGGTAGGAATGTTACAGCTGATGATCTATGCTTATGATGGGGTAAATGAATAATCCAGAAAGGAGCTATGAAAGATAGATATGTGCTAGCATGGCCAGGGAAGGGTAGGTTTGAAGAGAGAGAGAGAGAGAGAGAGAGAGAGAGAGATGCGGACGGAACTCAAAATGCATGAGTACAGATACACAAACAGAAACAAGCATGGTGGTACTGTAGAGTCTATCTTAGAGCAGCAGATGTATGTAAGGAATCAGAGGAAGTGAACCCTTGTGGAAAGGTCCACTCAAACAGGGGAAAGCCATGGATGGCAGGCAGAAGTGCCTCTCAATCTTGTTCATCACCTGGCACACACAGAACTGGTAATGTATGTGCCTGTGCACCACCCAGGAAAAGAGATAGTGCTGCTACATATACACAGAATACA
Organism: Canis lupus dingo; assembly: GCF_003254725.2. Taxonomy (NCBI): domain Eukaryota; kingdom Metazoa; phylum Chordata; class Mammalia; order Carnivora; family Canidae; genus Canis; species Canis lupus. Next base: position 21,543,258 of record NC_064261.1, on the reverse strand, counting down.
GAAGAAGGAATGGCCACAGCAGAGTGAGCCTGGTCACACTTCTGAACACACTCTGGATTGCTCTGTCCTTCGAACATTGTAGTACACATATCTGCAATATCTTAGCAATGGTCTAACCAATCAATCCAAAATTGGATTTCAAATACCTCAGCCTAATGCTGGGAAGAATGTCTTAATTTGCTTGTTCTCTTCACCCTATCTCTGACTCCTTTAATTGTCAACTAAAGCCCTTCAGCAGCTTTTTTCCTATGGAGCCATGTCTCCCATATCCTGCCCTGTGTAGTGAAGTTTTTAAAATTTTAGCTCTTATATTTAGGCCTATGATACATTTTGAGCTAATTTTTTAATATGGTATGAGGTAGGGGCCCAGCTACATTGTTTTGCATGTGGATGTCCAGTTGTCTCAGCACTATTTGTGAAAGACCATTCTTTTATCCAGAGAATGGTCCTAGCACACTTGTTGAAAATTAATTTAGCATAGATGTATAGATGTATGTCTGGACCACCAAGCTGATTCTATTGACCTATATGTGTATCTTATGCCAGCACTATACTATGTCTTAGTTCCAAGAACTCTGTGTTATATTTTGAAATTGGGAAGTATGAGTTCTTTGACTTTGTTCTTCTTCAAGGTTGTTTGGTTATTCTGGTTCCCTTGCAATTCCATATCAATTAATTTAAAGATCATTTTTCAATTTCTGCAGAAACAGACAGTTGGGATTTTGATAGGGATGGCACTGAGTCTGTTGATCATGGAATGTCTTTCCATTTAGATAAGTCTTCTTTAATTTATTTCAGTTATGGTTTATAGTTTTCAGTGTATAAGTCTTAGACTGTTTGTTAAATTTATTCCTAAAACTTTTCTTTTTGATGCTATTATAAATGGAACTGATTTCTAAATTTCACCTTCAAATTGTACAGCACTAGAAGATGGAAATGAACTCATTTTTGTGTGTGACTATCCTGGAATCATTTTTAGCTTTAATTTTTGTGTGTGTGTGTATTCTTTCAAATTTTTATATAGAGAATCATGTCATCTGTGAATAGAGATAGTTGTACTTCTTCCTTTCCAATGTAGGTGCCTTTTATTTCCTTTTCTTGTCTACTTACTCTAGCTAGAACTTCCATTACAAGGCTGAATGGAAGTGGTGAATGCAAACATCTTTGCCTTGTTCCTGATCTTAGGGGGAAAGCTTTCAGTCTTTTACCATTAAGTAGGATGTTAGCTGTGGCTTTTTCATATGTCCCCGGGGACATCTGGGATTCCCTAGATTAGTGAGATTCCTTCTTCCTCGATGTCTACAGCACCTAGCCCTTCTGTCTACAGAAATACTAACATCACCTTCTGTAGTCATTCCTGGCAAATGTATGTTTCACTGCGTTTCTATTGGTCTGGGTTCTCTACTAGGGTAAACTTCCTGTAAAGACCAGGAACAACTTTTTGTTCCAACTGTATCCCACCACCTGGCACAAGGCCTGAAACACACTGGGTACCCATACAACTTGGGTGCAAATGTCTGACTCAGACCATTCCAACTACCAGACATGGGTCCCAGAGGGTCTCCTTTGGCAGCCATCCTCTAGGTCTGTGTTTTCATTTGAGGTTGTGAGGGGAAGGCCTGGATCGAACGCTTTGTTTTGGTTACATATGGCTGCCAATAGTGGTCTCTGCTTTTCTCTGGGCCATTCTCAAACACCATGTTCAGAAGTATAAATGAGACTGACCAGGTCCTCAAGAACAAGCCATCCACCCAACAAAAATCCAGAACTCAAGTCGTGGCCAAGGATAACAACATCTGGAGCATATGGGAGGAATGGAGTGAGGGAGCCCAAGGGCAATAGGTCCTCACTAGCTCTGGAACATGGCCTGTGGCAAGTCCTACAGAACTTTTAGAACCCCAATCTGATGCCTACTGTATATGACTCTTGTCAGTGTCTGTGCTAAGACAACTGTACCATGGCTCAGTCAGGATGCCACCAACCCCATAACTACTGCCAACTGTGAATACTGGTCCTTCATGGAGGAACTTTTCCCACTAATCTAGGTACACAGGGTTTGCATGGTCAGGCAGTGCTCCTTGTTTTCAGTCGTGGCCAAACTGGCAGGCCCATGGCATGCACAACACCTGTCATACCCACCCAGACCCTTGGCCCAGAAGCACAGGACAACTGTACTTGTTCCTTATTTACCTTCTCCCATGCTGTTCACACCCCAAAACACAGGTATTGGGGTTCTGCTCTTGGCCTTCTCTTGTTCTCTCTCTTCCTCCCCTTTGGCCCTTTTGTTCATGTTTGTTTCAAAATTCTGTTTCACCCTGTTTCAAAAATCTCCCACGATGCATGACTAGCTTGATACATGCCCTCCCTCCCCTGAGCACTCTGCTGCTCTGACATTTTCTGGGCAGGACCTGTGCCTCTACTCAGGCCATTCCCTCTGGTTGAAAAGGCTGTCAGCATGTACTTGCTCATCTTTTAGGGTCCTCCTTTATCATCCCTTTCTTTTCTTTTCTCTTCTTTTCTTCTGTCTTGTCTTGTTTTCTCTTCTTTTTTAGTAGGCTTCACACCCAGCTTGGAGCCCAATGTGAGGCTTGAACTCACAACTCTGAGATCAAGACCTGAGCTGAGATCAAGAGTCTGACACTTAGCTGATTGAGCCACTCAGGTGCCCCTTTACCATTCCTTTCTGATGCTTCAACCACTACTGACTTCCTAGTCTCTGGCTTCCTAATCTCTGGGTATAGAGTACTGGGCATGGCAGTCCTTGCATGATTGCTCTAATAACTTCAATCTTCCAGGTCTTTGGAGAATTGATGCAGGAGGTAGAACAGCAAACGGTCACAGCTGCTGTTACTAGTACTCATTACTACTACAAATACTATTGGACCTCTAGGGGCAGATCTCTGCTTGTTGCCCTCTTGTTGCTCCTGTTGTCCTGTATGCTAGTCTTGCACAAAGTAAGGGTACCCAAAATCTGTTCCATGAATACAGTAATTAGAAGGCATCCTTGTTTATTCATTAAAACAGTTCCTGTAAATGACTATTTGCAGCACTATAGACCTGAGGTGCTCATTCTATGACCTAAAAAGTATAAACCATAATGCTGAAAACCTTGTACAGAAGTCAGACCAATAGCTCATTTAGACTTTACATTCCATTTATGAAAAGGCTAATTTTATAAGGAGCAGTTAGCTTTCTTCCCCACGTTTTTTTTTCCTTTTAAATATTTTTAAGAGCAGGTTTAGGTTCACAGCAACAGCAAAACTTAGCAGAAAGTACAGTGAGTTCCTATATACCCCCTGCCCCCTGCAGCCTCCTCTGTCAATGTTCTGTACCAGAATGGCATGGCACGTTTGTTACCCACAGCTTTTTAAGTTCCTGATTCCAGGGATAAGGAGAATGAAGCTGAATAGATTTAGAAGTGTAATTAGAGTGTTAAAGAAGGAATAGCTCCCAAATGGGTCTTTTAAAAAATTATCTTAAGCATTAAAAATTTTTAATTCTGAAACTTTTTATTTTTTTAAATTCTGAAACATTTAAAACTCTGTAAACTCCATGAGCATTGGGCAACATGTGTACCATGTTCACTGCTCTATTATAAGCATCCAGAACAAAGCCTGACAGCTAGCAGGTGCTCAGTAAATATTTTTTGAATAAATGCAAACTAAATATACAGAAAAGCGTAGAAAGTAAAATGGAAAAATCTTCCATTAAACAAGTATTAACATTTTGCTGTATTCTCTGCTATCTCCCAAAATACTATGGGAGCATCTGAAGCCCCACCTTTCATGCTAATTCCTTATCTTCCTCTCCAGAGGTATATCTTTGTACTTAAAATTATCATTTATTCTCATGCACTTCCTATAATCTGACTAAATATGTGTATATCCAAAGGGAGTACTATATTACTAATACTAAATATATATATCCAAAGGTATACTATTATGGATTCTATTATTTCTGTTTTACACATTTACATAAATAGTATCATACTGCATGTATCCTAAAGCCTGCTTTTTCTATGTTCCTTGGTTAAAACCAAACCTTGAAATACCAATCAACACATAGCTGTCCCCTCATGCATGTACTGATGACTTTATCCAGTATACAGAAAAATTATCTTCAACTTTACTAGATATTAGCAAACCACTCTCTAAAGGACCTGTACAAATTTACACTACCACCAGCAGCTTATAAGAATTCCTGACCCTGTATATACTTACCAGTATTTGGCATTTGCACTTAAAGTGTCTGTCAATTTGAAGGGTGTGATGTGACTTGTATGTTGCTTCTTAGACTTTTGTAGTTCTTAAAAAAGATTTTATCTATGTATTTATTTTTGAGAGAGACAGAATACATGTGTATGCAGGTGTGTGGGAGGAGGGGTAGAGGGAAGGAGAGGGAGAGAGAATCTCAAACAGACTCTCCACTGGGGCCCAAATCAGGGCACTGAGATCATGACCCAGAGGAAACCAAGAGCTGGGTGCTGAACCAATTGAACTGCCAAGCGTCCCTTTCTCTATTTTAAGGCATATATCTTTCCCTTTAGGTTTTGCTGTAGTTTCAGTTTGTCGTTCAATTCTACATCTGAAAACCTAGATAAAATAAATTCTGAAAAAGTACATTAAATAGTAAAAATGTACATTAGTGGTAAAAGTGGCATAAAAGAAAACTTGAACCAACAAAAGTCTAAGAAATTAAAATGGGGGAAAAAAGAAATTAAAATGGGGTGTTCAGGCAAGATGGTGGAAGAGTAGGGTCCCCAAGTCACCTGTCCCCACCAATTTACCTAGATAACTTTCAAATTATCCTGAAAACCCACAAATTCAGCCTGAGATTTAAAGAGAGAACAGCCGGAGCGCTACAAAGAGAAGAGTTTGCGCTTCTAACAAGGTAGGAAGACGGAAAATAAATAAATAAGTAAATAATAAATAAATAATCAAGTGGGGGATGGCCCCGCGAAGAGCCAGGCAGAGGGGGTCAGCGAAAGCCTCCAGGACAGGAAAGTCCAGTCCCAGAGAAGCAAGAACTTTAAAAATCTGCACCGGTTTCTTCCCAGAGGGAAAGGCACTCACAAGGAACTTGGGAAGGAGAAGAAGGAGAAGTTCCCAAGAAGGGCAGTGGAACCTCCAGGTTCCCGGGGTCTCTAACAAAGGAAGTGTGCCCCGGGGGAGAGCATACCACACACGGCAGAAAGATCCATCAAGGGCTGGAGCACGCACCCGGCAGGGCCTTGGGAGAAGCTCAGGTGGCAGCTCCAGGTGGAGGGGGCTGCATGCCAGGGAACACAATTCCAGTGGTGTAGGCCCTGATTCCCAGGGCACTGGGGGACACATCCCAGGATCCTGCACTCCCCCTTGGGACAGGCAGAGGCTGGGAGGGCCCAGGAAAGCAAGGATGCTCCTGCCACCGGGTGCCCCAGAGCTGTGCAGATCAGTGCTCCCTGTCCCCCCTTCCAGTGTCTGCACTGGGAGCTGTGGTAGTTACTGTGGTAGCTGACTCCGGAGCTGGGGAGCTGGCCGCCGCCAGTGTGATTGTTCCTCCTGGTGACACCCTGTGCCCGGGACTGAGTGGGGGCCCAAGGAACAGAGGCCTCACGGGATAAACAGGTCCCACTGAGCTGTGCTCCTGGCAGGGGGTGGGACAGCTCCTCCAGGTGCACACACCTGAGAGTCAGCACAGCAGGACCCTCCCCAAGAAGATCAGCTGTAGGACAAGGGAAGAGCAAGTTCTTGACCAAACAGCGCTGGAAAGCTCAGGGGAAGTTGAGGGATTCACAGTATATAGAACCAGAGGATACAGCGCCTTTTGTTGTTGTTGTTGTTTGTTTGTTTTTACTTTTTTCCTATTATTTTCTTCTTTTTTCCAGTACAACTCGTTTTTAGCCACTCTGCACTGAACAAAATGACTACAAAGAAGAACTCACCACAAAAGAAAGAAGCAGAAACAGTCCTCTCTCCCACAGAGTTAAGGAATTTGGATTACAATTCGATGTCAGAAAGCCAATTCAGAAGCACAATTATAAAGCTACTGGTGGATCTGGAAAAAAGCATAAAGGATTTGAGAGAATTCATGACTGCAAAACTTAGATCTAATCAGGCCGAAATTAAAAATCAATTAAATGAGATGCAATCCAAATTGGAGGGCCTAACGACAAGGGTTAATGAGGTAGAAGAATGAGTGACATAGAAGACAAGTTGATGGCAAGGAAGGAGCTGAGGAAAAAAAAAAGAAAAGCAATTAAAAGATCATGAGGAAAGGTTAAGGGCAATAAATGACAGCCTCAGAAGGAAAAAACTACATTTAATTGGGGTTCCAGAGGGCGCTGAAAAGGACAGAGGACCAGAAAGCGTATTTGAACAAATCATAGCTGAGAACTTCCCTAACGTGGGAAGGGAAACAGGCATTCAGATCCAGGAGACAGAGAGATTCCCCCTAAAATCAATAAAAACAGTTCAACACCTAGACATTTAAAAGTGCTACTTGCAAAATCCAAAGATGAAGAAAAAAATCATTAAAGCAGCAAGGGACAAGAGATCCCTAACTTATATGGGAAGAAATATTAGATTGACAGCAGACCTCTCCACAGATACCTGGCAGGCCAGAAAGGGCTGGCAGGATATATTCAGGGTCCTAAATGAGAAGAACATGCAGTCACGAATACTTTATCCAGCAAGGCTCTCATTCAGAATAGAAGTAGAGATAAGGAACTTCCAAGATAGGCAGAAACTGAAAGACTATGTGACCACCAAACCAGCTCTGCAAAAAATATTAAGGGGAACTCTGTAAAAGAAAGAGGAAGCCCAAAGAAATAAACCACAAAAACAGAGACTGAATAGGTATTATGATGACACTAAATTCATGTCTTTCAATAGTAACTCTGAATGTGAATGGGCTTAATGAACCCATAAAAAGATGCAGGGTTTCAGACTGGATAAAAAAGGAAGACCCATCTATTGGCTGTCTACAAGAGACTCATTTGAAACCTAAGGACACCTACAGCCTAGAAATAAAATGTTGGAGAAACATTTACCATTCAAATGGTCCTCAAAAGAAAGCTGGGGTAGCACTCTTCATATCAGATAAATTAAAGTTTATTCCAAAGACGATAGTAAGAGATGAAGAGGCACACTAAATCATACTTGAGGATCTATCCAACAAGAGGACCTAACAATCATGAATATTTATGCCCCTAATGTAGGAGCTGCCAAGTATATCAATCAATTAATAACCAAAGTTAAGACATATTTAGATCATAATACATTTATACTGGGAGACTTCAACACAGCACTTGCTGAAAATGACAGATATTCTAAGTACAACATCTCCAAAGTAACAAGAGCTTTAAATGATACCCTGGACCTGATGGATTTCACAGATATTTACAGAACATTGCATCCAAATGCAACTGAATACACATTCTTCTCAAGTGTACATGGAACTTTCTCCAGAATAGACCACATACTGGGTCACAAATCAGGTCTTAACTGATACCAAAAGATTGGGATTTTTCCCTGCATATTTTCAGACCATAATGCTCTGAAACTAGAGCTCAATCACAAGAAGAAATTTGGAAGAAATTCAAGTACATGGAGGTTAAAGAGCATCCTGCTAAAAGATGAAGTGTCAACCGGGAAATTAGGGAATTAAAAAGATTCATGGATAGTAATGAGAAAGAAGATACAACTGTTCAAAATTTTTGGGATACAGCAAAAGCAGTCCTGAGAGGGAAATACAAGCATCCCTCAAAAAAATTGGAAAAAACTCAAATACACAAGCCAACCTTTCACCTAAAGGAACTGGAGAAAGAACAGCAAATAAAACCTACACCCAGCAGAAGAAGAGAGTTTATAAAGATCCAAGCAGAACTAAATGAAATAGAGACCAGAAGAACTGTAGAACAGATTAAGAAAACCAGGAGTTGGTTCTTTGAAAGAATTAATAAGATAGCTAAACTATTAGCCAGCTTTATTAAAAACAAAAAAGACTCTAATTAATAAATCACGAATGAAGAAGGAGAGATCACAACCAATACCAAGGAAATACAAATTATTTTAAAAACATATTATGAGCAGCTATAAGCCAATAGTTTAGGCAATGTAGAAGAAATGGACACATTTCTGGAAAACCACAAATTACCAAAACTGGTAGAGGAAGAAAGAGAAAACCTGAAAAGGCCGATAACCAGGGAGGAAATTGAAGCAGTCATCAAAAACCTCCCAAGACACAAAATCCAGGGCCACATGGCTTCCCAGGGGAATTCTAAAAACGTTTATACAAGAAACAATACCTATTCTTTTTTTTTTCCTTAACAATACCTATTATTTTTTAAATAAATTTATTTTTTATTGGTGTTCAATTTACCAACATACAGAATAACACCCAGTGCTCATCCCATCAAGTGCCCCCCTCAGTGCCCGTCACCCATTCACTCCCACCCCCTAACTAGTGCCTAGTTAGCTTGTGTATTTTAGTTTTTTCCAATTTTTTGAGGGAGGCTTGTATTGCAATGTATTTCCCTCTTAGAACTGCTTGTGCTGTATCCCAAAGATTTTGAACATTGTATCTTCATTTTGATTAGTTTCCATGAATCTTTTTAATTCTTCTCTAATTTCCTGGTTGACCCTTTCATCTTTTAGCAGGATGTTCTTTAACCTCCATGTATGTGAATTTCTTCCAAATTTCTTCTTGTGACTTCTAGTTTCAAAGCATTGTGGTCTGAAAATATGTAGGGGACATTCCCTATCTTTTGGTATTGTTGAGATCTGAATTGTGACCCAGTATGTGGTCTATTCTGGAGTGTATCATTTAAAGCCCTTGTTTCTTTGGTGACGTTCTGCTTAGAATGTCTGTCTTTTGCAGTAAGTGCTGTGTTGAAATTTCCTACTATTAGTGTATTATTATCTAAGTATGTCTTTACTTTAGTTATTAATTGATTGATATCCTTGGCAGCTCCCACATTAGGGAAATAAATATTCATGTTTGTAGGTACTCTTGTTGGATAAAGCCTTTAAGTTTGATATAGTGTCCCTCTTCATTTCCTACTACAGTCTTTGGAATGAACTTTAATTTATCTGATTGAAGATTGCTATCCCAGCTTTCTTTTGAGGACCAATTGAATGGTAAATGGTTCTCCAACCTTTCATGTTCAGGCTGGATGTGTCTTTAGGTCTAAAATGAATCTCTTGTAGACAGCAAATAGATGGGTCTTGCTTTTTTATCCAGTCTGAAACCCTGTGTCTTTTGATGGGATCATTTAGCCCATTCACATTCAGAGTACCTATTGAAAGATATGAGTTTTGTGTCCTTGTAATATCTATTCAGTCCCTGTTTCTGTGGATTATTTCTTTGGGCTTCCTCTTTCTTTTACAGAGTCCCCCTTACTATTTCTTGCAGAGTGGGTTTGACGGTCACATAGTCTTTCAGTTTCTGCCTATCTTGGAAGCTCTTTCTCTCTCCTTCTATTCTGAATGAAAGCCTTGCTGGATAAAGTATTCTTGGCTGTAGGTTCTTCCCATTTGGGACCCTGAATATATCATGCCAGCCCTTTCTGACCTGCCAGGTCTCTGTGGAGAGGTCTGCTGTTAATCTGATATTTCTCCCTGTATAAATTAAGAATCTCTTTTCTCTCACTGCTTTAAGGATTTTCTTTTTATCTTTGGAATTTGCAAGTTTCACCATTCACAATCATGAATATTTGTTCAAATATGCTTTGTGGCCCTCTGTCCCTCTTGACATTTTCTGGAATTCCAATTATACGTAGATTCTTCCTTCTGAGGCTATCATTTATTTCCCTAAGCCTTTCCTCATGGTCTCTTAATTTTTTTTCTCTTTTGTCCTCAGCTTCCTTTCTTGCCATCAACTTGTCTTCCTTGTCACTCATTCTTTCTTCCATCTTATTAACCCTAGTGTTTAGGACATTCAGTTTGGATTGCATCTCATTTAAGTTGTTTTTAATTTCGACCAAATTAGATCTAAATTCTGCAGTAACAAAGTCTCTAGAGTCTTTTATGCTTTTTTCCAGAGCCACCAGTAGCTTTATACTTGTGCTTCTGAATTGAATTTCTGACATCGAATTGTAATCTATATTCTGTAACTCTGTGGCAGAGAGTACTATTTCTGCTTCTTTCTTTTGTGGTGAATTCTTCATTCTAGTCATTCTAGTCATTTTGCTCAGTGCAGTGTGGCTGTATGAGCAGGCTGAGTCAATAATATCAACCACGACCTTAGTAAATTTCACCTTAGATGATTCTTGCTATAAGGTAAAACCCTTCTCTCTGTAGCGTTATGGCTGTTCTCTCTTTAAATCTCAGGTCAAATGCATAGGTGTTTAGGATGTTTTGAAAGTTATTTAGGTATGTTGGTGGGACAAGTTGAGTTTAGGACCCCTACTCTTCCACCATCTTGCTCTGCCCTAAATATTTCAATTAAAAGAGAGCCTTTCATATTGCATTTTAAAACTCTCTTAACTTGCTATTTATAAGAGTTATGTTTAAACTAATAGAAACATTACATTTAAAAGAATGGAAGCTTTAATGTCATACAAACACTACCAAAAGGAAGCTAATGCTGCTCTCTTTATACCAAGGTAGATGTTAAGGCAAAAAACATTATTGGAGATAAAGAAGAACTTTTAATATTAGCAAAAAGTTCATTTTTAAGGATGATATAATCCAAATCAAATTTGTATGTTCCTAATAACATAGCTCCTAAATATTTAAAGCAATTAGAAACATTAAAAATCCTGATTGAAAAATCTAAGCATACTTTCTCAGCATCTGATAGAATAAGTAGACAAATAAATATAGTAAGACTTGACTTACTGACTTATTTGCATTAAGACATAGAAACGAATTTGCATGATTTCAATCCTTCTTAATTTGTTAAAACATGATTGATTTTCAGTGTTTTTTATGTACTTGAAAATAATGTGTATTCTATCTTTGTTGAAGGCAATAAGTCAGAAATTAAGGACAAAAATCTAATTAGAAAATCCACATATATTTAGACTAATAATACACTTCTGAATAACCCATGGGCCAAAGAAGATATTTAGATATAAATTAGAAAAAATTTTGAACTGAATGGTAATGCAAATAATAGAAACGTCTCTAATGCAACTTAATCTGGTTGAAGGAAAAAATATAGCCTTAAGCTTGCAATAGAAAAGATGAAGGGCCTTCATATATTTATTTTAACTTCACTCTTGAATGATACTTTATTTGGATAAGGCATTATTATTAGCACTTTGAAGTACTTTGAAGTTATTAGTGAAGTTATTATTTTGTTACTGCTAAGAAGTAGGCTTTTACTCTAGTAGTGTTCTAGAGTTCTCTCTGCTTGGTTGCTTTTAATATCTCCTACTTGCCTTTGGTATACTGGAGTTTCATTATGATGAACAGCTAATTGTGATTGTTGAATTAAACATTCATATCTTTATCTATTTTAGAAAATTTGTAGCCATGAATGCTTCAAATATCATTTCTTACTCTACTTATTTTCCTTTTGGAATACCTTTAGATATATGAATGTTTCTCAAATACCCTGTGTTACCACTAAATAGGACTGATTTTTAGATGATTTCCCAATTTGTAGGTTCTCAGACTGCATGAGTTGATGTAAAAATGAACCCTATATCCATGTAATGTATAGGCCCAAGATTTTAAATTCTCAAAGAGTCTATTTTTTTTTTTTTACTAATACAGACCCAGAACCCAGAGAGCAAGAGTTGAATGGAATTAAAAAAAAAATCCACCCTCCTACTGATAGTTCAAGCTCTTACAGGGCCTCGGTTTTGAGTAAGAGTTTTAGTCCTATCTCATGCCTTGTATAGGTGAAAGGCCTGATCCTCTGTTCCCAAGTGGATAACAACAACTCTAGCCACTATGATTTCAGGCAAATACCCCCCTTTTCCTCATCAACTATAGTGTCAGAGTGTATTATTGTCTATTGTCATCTTCAGAGCCTCCCGATGCTGGCAGTTGGAAGCTCTCTTCTACTGCTATGCAGTTCAGGTAAATTTTTGAAACATATACAGCAAATAAGTTTTAAGGTTATCTCAGCTTACGAGCTGGAAGAACTGGAAGATATAATTTTATTTTTACATAAAACATTAGCTGAATTGCAGCTTCTAAGACTTTAAACTCATCAAGAAGCTAATAAGAAATTAAATCTCAAGAGAAATCATGGAAAATACCAGATTGATGAATGTTTAAAAAAAATCTTTTTTTTTTTTACCAACACCCAAAACACTTCTACCCAAGGATGTTTTATATACCTCTTAACACTGTTAATAAACATACTTTCCCCCTAGCCGCAAGAAGAAAAAGAAACAATTGAGCTGCATAGAGAGAAACCTAAATTTTGGATATAGTCAATTTTCAGCAGAAAATAAATAAAGACAGGGTTCCTGGATGGCTCAGTCAGTTAAGCACCTAGCTCTCGATTTTGGTCCAGGTTATGGTCTCAGGGTTGTGAGATCAAGCCCTGTATCACACTCTATGCACTGTGGGGAGTCTGCTTGAGACTCTTTCTCTCTCCCTCTCTCTCTGCCCTTTCACCCACTTGTGCATGCTCTCTCTCTCTTTCTCTCTAAAATAAAAAAGTCTTTAACAAAAAATGAAAACAAAACTAACTGCTATTAAGGATTTGTTAAAAAATGTAACCTATTAAGATCATTATTTATGTGCTAATTTCCTATGCCTTTTCTCCCATGGTTCTTGGCCACAGTGCTGATATCTGGGATGTTAACTTCAGTCGTAGATCATAACCATTGGTGATGGTGTTAGGGAAAGCAGAAGAAAATATTAAGCACTGATTAAGCATCTACTATATGCCAAATACTGTGTTAGGAACTTTGCATTCAATATTTCAACCAATGGAGTATCGTTAGTCCTATTCTAGAGATGAGAAAATTCAGGCACCAGATTAAATAACCTGCCCCAGGCCAAGCAGTTCACCAAGGCTGGAGCCAGGGCTTAATCTCAGCTGGGTCTGACCTTGAAGCCCATGCTAGGTCTACTTTATTACAAAAACTGTTACAATATCTGCTGACACTTAATTATAAAGAAAAAATATATCAAAGTCTCTAGGCTCATTTATAGAAAGGGGAAATAAATGCACTCAAATTTAGGATAAAAATGCAAAAATATTCAAGCAGAAAGAATTTACTATGTAGTCCTTGGCCATTCAGAATATTTTTTTTTTCAATAGAATTAGCAATTTGCTCATCTTCAGAAGGCTGAGCTGTGTTTGCATAACAATTCATTTAATGTATAAAATATTTTTCTGGAATGTGCCAAACCCTAAAAGCTTATGTGAAACCAAAAAGAGGTTCTAAACCTCTCTACGTTCCAAAGCTGCAAATTTGAATGGATCCCAACACAGCAGGGGTTAGGAAGCTCCCAGTAAAGTAGTGTGGAAGTGTGTAGGGGAAATGATCACTGTGTTTGCTGACAGAAGTGCAAAGGGATTTGTGTATAGGGAACTGCTTTTCTCCTGACTTCTGAGAAGCAGCAATGTAAGATAATCCTGGAAGGGCAGAGGCTCTGAGGCTTAACTACATGGCAGTAATTCCCCACCCATATGGTCACAAGACTGATTTTACCTTTGCTTTTCCTGACTCTCAAATCTGTTCAGAGAAGGTCTATATAGAGCATCTGCTTGGTGTTTGTGACAGTGCTATGCAATGTTGGGCCATAAGGAGGGATAAAACATATGCCCTGTCATCAAAAACCTGATGGAGAAGGCCAAGCGCACTTTACTACACACAAATCATACCAGCAGAAGTACCAAATGAAGGGTATAGAATGATCTCAGTTCTGTTTAAATGAATAGAAAAAAAATATGGAAGGAAAATACTAAAATGTTAAGAATAAATCTAATTGGGAAAAGGGATTACAGGTAATTTTGTCCTATTTATGCTTTTTCATTCTTAGATTTTTTTATCATAGTCATTCTCATTGCTAACAATATAATGTGCTTCTATTAAATGTTTTATAAAACATCTTATTTATGATGTAGTGTAGTTTCATAACAAATTTATTGGCTTTAATATATTATTGAAAATATAGAATATAATCCTGTTCTAGAGATTTGTAGCAAGGTAAATAAGATTGCAATCAAAGTTTAATTCGAATTATCAGAAACCTTAAATTTTAGATACATTTTGACTCAGCAAATCTATTTCTAGAAGTTTGGCTTAAGAAAATAATCATGGGGGATCCCTGGGTGGTGCAGCGGTTTGGCGCCTGCCTTTGGCCCAGGGCGCGATCCTGGAGACCCAGGATCAAATCCCACGTCGGGCTCCTGGTGCATGGACCTGCTTCTCCCTCTGCCTGTGTCTCTGCCTCTCTTTCTCTCTGTGTGACTATCATAAATAAATAATATATAAAAAAAAGAAAGAAAATAATCATGGAAGAATACAAAGATATATGTGGAGGACACCCATTAAGGTGCTGTTTAAAACACTAAAAAATTGTAAATAAGACCTAAATGTTTAATAATAGAATATAAACTAAAACTATTATGATATGTCCATAAAATGTAGCCATGAAAATAATAGGAATATTTAATGACATCCAGAGAAGCCACAATATATTAAGTGGAGGGAAAAAAATACATGCTGAAACAAAACATACAGTAGGAGCTCTATTTTGTTAATAAAAAATTTTATAGGGATCCCTGGGTGGTGCAGCGGTTTGGCGCCTGCCTTTGGCCCAGGGCGCGATCCTGAAGACCCATGATCGAATCCCACATCGGGCTCCCAGTGCATGGAGCCTGCTTCTCCCTCTGCCTGTGTCTCTGTCTCTCTCTTTTTCTCTCTCTGTGACTATCATAAATAAATAAAAATTAAAAAAATAAATAAATAAAAAATTTTATAGATGGAATAACAGTTGGCCAAATATACACTAAAATGTTAATAGCAATGATTTCTAGGTTAGGAGATTATGAGTGGTTTTTCAAACAAAATTCTATAACAAACATACATTGCTTTTGTAATAATAGTTGATGAAAAGTAAAACATCAGAGGAGGGGTACCTGGGCGGCTCAGTTGGTTAAGCGTCTGCCTTCAGCTCTGGTCATGACCCTCGGGTCCTGGGATTAAACCTCACATCAGGCTCCCTGATCCGTGAGAAGTCTCCTTCTCCCTCTCCCTCTGCCTTTCCTCCTGGCTTATACTTACTCTCTCTCAAAAAAATAAATAAAATCTTTTTTAAAAATCAAAAGATGAAATTTTATCTTGACACATAGAACATTAATCCACATCTTTTGCCACATTCACAAGCTGCTTCTCCATTAAAATCCACACCTAATGTGGCCTTGACATAGTTCATAACATCCACTGTTGAAGGTCTGCAGGCTCTCTGCCTAGGACCCCCCAAAAGAACGGGGAAATTATTCTACGTAATAAGAATCACCATCGTGTTTGGATCTTGAACAGCAAGAAAGCTGGCTGCCTTCTGGCCTCATGGAGCTGTCTCCCTGTGGCCCTGCATAGATGCATCCAGAGTCAGAATGGTGCAGTACATCCTTGGGCTGCACTCTGTGCCTTGGGCTGTGTCCTGGCCCCATGTTCATGGGCTAGCATGAGCCGCACAGCGCAAGGTCAGTGCCCCTACACTGTCTGCCTGTGCACACTGGCTGCACTCTTGTCATTGGTCATGGGGCTGCTACAGCACCATGGCAGACATGCTTAAAGAAAGCCTTATTGGAAGTACAGAAGAGTGGGTCTACTCGAGATGTGGGTGAGATGCAACAGTACCCTGAAGGGGTCTCATTCTCCCTGTTGCTGCTTCAAGGCCAGGGAAGTGCTCTTCCTGACTTCACCCCTCCATTAATGCAGACCACCTGGGGCAGTGCACCCCAAGGCACTACAGACAGTGTTGAGGGAGGGAGGTGGAGAAGACTGTTTTAAAACCTGCTAAATTGCCTGAAGCAGGAGAAAGGAGAAGCCAGATGAAGGGGTAATCTGGGAGAGCAGGTACTTGCGAACAATTATTAGGCACTTACTTGCCAATTATTTTCCCAAAATTTCACCTGTCTCTCACATCAGTTAGTGCCTTTAAAATCCTTTTCTCTTGGGGCAGATGGCTGCAATCTGAAAGGAGGCAGAGGCACTGATGAAATGAAGCATATCCAAAGGAGAGCTCTTTTTACTGGGCTCCAAACCAGTCTGCCCATGAGTTTGGTAGTGGAGGTCCTGAGCTCTATCCTGCAGTCCCCTGCCAGCTCCCTTCTGCCTCCGGTGTACAGACCTGCTGCACTTCCACATTCCTCAGGCTCAAACCCCTCAAAGTCAACCTCTCCAGCCTACACAGGATCCTCTCTCCCTTCAGCCTCCTTAGCAGGGGTGTCTGAGCTATGCTTTCTAGCAACAGTGTCTCCATTGCTTTTTGTGTATAAATAGCAGCTTTTTAATGAGACTAGGAACTCCCTGCTGTACATACCTCTTGGAATGTCTGTCTGGCTCACATAGGCAATTATGACTGTGCTGGCTTCAGATGATTACACACGCTAAGGTAATCAGGATCCTCCTCAAAGGATCTCTAACTCTAACTGGGAATGAGAGACGCTTGACTTCTCTATGAGAACAGACTGTAACATTTGACCTTGGACACTGTGGGCTGCTTCAGGAAACCTGCAGAAGGTACTACTTTCTTTTCTAAACAGACTAAGAAGGAAGCTGATGCAGAGAAAAGCAGCATAAGACACCACACACACACACACACACACACACACACATGCACGCACAGACACACACACACAAGACACATAAGCACCTACCAGATTCCTAGACTGCATTCTGGCTTTCTTATATCATATCCCTTCTTTTGCCTAAACTAGTATCTCTTATTTTAAATCACTTGCCTCTAGTCTATGGGAGCCCATCCTTTCTTCTTCAGTGGATCTTAACATATGTCAGGTTTTCAGTTAAGACTTTTAGATTCAGGGATCCCTGGGTGGTGCAGCGGTTTGGCGCCTGCCTTTGGCCCAGGGCGCGATCCTGGAGACCCGGGATCGAATCCCACGTCGGGCTCCCGGTGCATGGAGCCTGCTTCTCCTTCTGCCTATGTCTCTGCCTCTCTGTCTCTCTCTCTCTGTGTGTGACTATCATAAATAAATAAAAAAAAAATTAAAAAAAAAAGACTTTTAGATTCATTGAGAACTGTCTATATGATTTTCTGAAATTTCCTGGAGGAAGAGTTTCCACCTTCATTTTTACTCTGCCCATCAAAGTCAGTTAGTTGCTGGCACTATTACCAGCTGATTCTAGTGAGCATAATTCAGAAGTTCCTTTATAACTTCTCACCCTACAGCCTAACCTCAGAGTCTAGGAATGGCTTACGGCACCCCACGGGGCAGATGCAGGCAAGAAACTGAACAGTGAAGTCAGCATTTCTCCTGTGTTCCTCAGACATACACATACATGTGCACACATACACACATGCACACACATAAGAATTATGAAATAAAAAAGCACTACATAAAAATTAGAAAATTATGGTTCTGAGACACTGTAACCTGCATTTTCCAAACTGATTTGATCTATGGATTTCTCTTTCACTGAACATTGATCAAGACTGGTGCTCCAGGCCACATACTCTGGGATATATGTTTCGAGCTTCACTTTCATACGAATGGCCTTGGACAAGCTCCCCATGCATCAATTTCCTTATTTTTCAAAGACCAAACAGAAGCCCCAGATTAGAGACAGCTAGAATGGAACAAACATGGAAATCTGATAGACCTGAGGTCAACTCGAAAATAATTAGTCAGCTGTGTAATGTTATCACTGTAAGTTAGTTAAACTCTGTGAGCTCCCACTTCTCTTATTTATGAAATAGGATGGTTGTGGGGACAACATAGAAAAATCCTTAATGTGCCATTTCTTCTTTCTCTTCCTCATTTGTACAGTGTTCTTTCAACTATTGACTGCAGAGGGTGGGTGGAGAGGTGTCTAACCCTCAGGTCTGGATCACCTAAATTAGTGTGTTAAAATGTCCGGATTTGTTTTCATCAGATACAGTAAGACACGTGGACAAGGAAATGACTGTCATGAAGGCATAAGTTAATACAGTTTCCTACACATAGGAAAGATGATCTGCCACACAGGGCTACATGTGGGAAGCACCAATGTTAGGTAGCACAGAGTAGGGGAAACATGGGTGGTTTCAGTGGGGAAAGCAAGGTGACATGGAGTAACCAGGCTTAGACTTAACTAGTTTGAATAATTTCAGCAGATGCTGGGGTCTAGAGATTGCCTCCAGTTGCCTGGTCTCTGAGCCTGGGATGATTAAGGCTGGAGGACAGCGGTGCTGAGTGTAAGAGCCCCAAAAAGGAGGTGGTTGGGAGAGTGAGCTCTGGATTGGTTAGCCTGCATTTAAAGAGAATGACTCTTGATGGAGTCCCAATAGTTCATTTTTGCTTTTGTTTCTTCTGCCTTCGTGGATGTATCTTGCAAGAAGTTACTGTGGCCAAGTTCAAAAAGGGTGTTGCCTGTGTTCTCCTCTAGGATTTTGATGGAATCTTGTCTCACATTTAGATCTTGCATCCATTTTGAGTTTATCTTTGTGTCTGGTGCAAGCGAGTGGTCTAGTTTCATTCTTCTGCATGTGGAAGGAGCCTCGGTGTCCATCGAAAGATGAATGGATAAAGAAGATGTGGTCTATGTATACAATGGAATATTACTCAGCCATTAGAAATGACAAATACCCACCATTTGCTTCAACATGGATGGACTGGAGGGTATTATGCTGAGTGAAATGAGTCAATCGGAGAAGGACAAACATTATATGTTCTCATTCATTTGGGGAATATAAATAATAGTGAAAGGGAAGAGAAGGGAAGGAAGAAGAAATGGGTAGGAAATATCAGAAAGGGAGACAGAACATAAAGACTCCTAACTGTGGGAAACGAACTAGGGGTGGTGGAAGGGGAGGAGGGCGGGGGGTGGGAGTGAATGGGTGACGGGCACTGAGGGGGGCACTTGACGGGATGAGCACTGGGTGTTATTCTGTAGGTTAGCAAATTGAACACCAATAAAAAATAAATTTATTATTAAAAAAAAATAAACCACTGAGCCACCCGGGCTGCCCCATAAAAATAAATAAATAAATAAATAAATAAATAAATAAATAAATAAATAAAAAAGAGAATGGCTCAGGGCAGCCCCAGTGGCCCAGTGGTTTAGCGCCACCTTCGGCCTGGGGTGTGATCCTGGAGACCCAGAATTGAGTCCTGCATTGGGCTCCTTGCATGGAGCCGGCTTCTCCCTCCGCCTGTGTCTCTGCCTCTCTCTCTGTGTTTGTCATGAATAGATGGATAAAATCTTTAAAAAAAATAAAGAAAGAAAGAAAATGGCTCAGATGAGTGTTTGTTCCCAGGAAAGAGGCAGCCTGGGAGTGGCTTTCTCTCCAGTGTTGGCAAGGCCCCAAGATGTCAAAGCACTCGCAAATAAAAGCATGACAAATGCAATTCTTTGTACACTCAGAAGAAGGGGATCTGATCCCCGCTGTTTATTGATTCCCAAGTTGTCAACATGTTCAGAACTTAGGTCAGCATCTTCCTTCCCTAAACCTGTTTGTCCTGGACTACTTATCTTAGAGAGAGTATCTCCATCTACCCAGGCATCCAAGTCAAACACCTTTGTCATAGACAAAGGACTTCCTGCCCAATGCTGGAAAGTGATGGTAGCCTTCAGTGACAGTCCCTGTAGGGACTGTCATAGCCTTAGGGAGCCACCTTATTCAGGGCTTTGCTGCTCTATCCAGTGGTCCGTCAGTCTATGTGGAAGGATAGAGGTCTAGCCATCTTGGCCCAAATCAAGACCACTCTGAATGTCCTTCCTCTCATTTCATAGATATTGATTGTGTCTGAGTCTGTTTCTCAGGTAACCCAACCCATGACACCAATCTATTACCAAGTTTTGGCAACATCTCCTACTCTACATCTGTGAGGTCTGCTTTCAAGTCTTCCCCTACTATTAGTGTTTAGTTCATGGCCACTGTCATGTGTTGCTTAGATAACCACAAGAGACTCTAGGGAGTCTGCCTTCTGGCCAGAAATCTATATTGGAACTTTCAGGTCTGATCACAGGCAATTACACCTGCAGTCTCTGAAGGGAGTTGTAGTCAGGGCTCAGGCATCTTGGCCAGCCATGCTTCCACATATACTTGCATTCCTAGCCTAGGTGCCTCTGGACATCTCTTTATTTGGGGCCTTCAGGCAAGGCCTTACTCAGGTGCTTCTACAGACACTTCCTTATAATAGTAGTGAGGAGAGAAACGTTGAAGACTCTTTTCTTCACTTTGACTCAGGACCTAGCACTTCTGCTCCCAACCCTGGCCCCCTGTCCATACCAAGTCAGGAGTCTTTTGTTCTATCCTCTCTCAGCGCTGAGACATTCTCCCCACCAGCTCTGATACTTGGGGAAATGAAACACTGGGGGAGCCAGTGCTTTGTCGTCTTGCTTATATATCATAGTGAGTGATCAAAGGCTTGAGTGATGCTTCATTTTGGCTGGTGTTAATTAGTTACTCCAATATGTGGGAACTTCAGCCCAGTGCAGTTCAGGATGGACTCCTAATTTTTCTCCTTATATAAAAATGAAAACGATCTTTTAAGACATTAACCAAGATAGACCATACTCTGTGCCATAAAATCAAGCTTTAAAAATTTTAAAGGAAATAAGTCATAGAAAATATGTTCTCTATTGAACATATTTGAATTAAATTATTTGAACATAATTGAATTAAAGTAGAAATCAATAAAAGATATTTGGAAGAATCCCTAAGTATTTGGAAATTTTAAAAAAATCAACGTAATTTACAGATAAAAGAAGTCACAAAGGAAACTAAGAAATATTTTAAATTAAATAAAAATATAACATCAAAATTTGTGAGATATAGCTAACGCAGTGCTTAAGAGGGAGACTCAAGTTTAAATGCTTCTGTGAGAAAAGATGAAAGGTTTCAAATTAACTATTTACACTTATACCTTTAAGAAATTAGGAAAAAACAGCAAAAAAACCAAAGAAAGCAGAAGACAGGGAATAATAATGGTAAGAGAAGAAATCAATGAGATTAAAAACAGAAAAACAGAAAAAAAGTGAATGAAGCCAAAAGTTGGTTCTTTGGAAAGTCAATAAAATTGACAAACCTCTAGTTAGATCGACTGAAAAAAAAAAAAAAAAAAAAAAAAAAGACCACAACAGCAAGTTTCCCCAGGCCTAGATAATTCTACTGTTGAATTCCATTAAACACTTCAGGAAAAATAATCCCAAATCTACATAATCTCCTCTCGACATAGAAAAGAACAATTCAACAATGTTGAATGTTAGCTGAGCCCTGTTTCCCAGAAAACAGAAAAACCTCCCTCCTTTTGTGATCCTTCTGTATTCTGAGAATACAAAGGACCACCCTTATCTCCCATATCTTGAGATAAGACCACTTCTGTCCTTCTGCAAGACTCCCTTGTTTAATAAAACCGCAAATTTTCTCTCTTTTCTCTGCGACTTTTCTCCCTATTGCAATGGCTTAAATCAAACCATCTCAATTGCCCAGTGCACTTCATCTTTAGTGGTTTTAGTGCTGTGATTTGTGCCGTCCCAGAGCCAGCCTTCAGATCCCAATTTGGTCCCCCCAGGTGATGGTGATGAGTCTCTCCTTCCTGATTGGTGATTCAGAAACAATAGTGTGTCAGGCTTATGGTCCTGAGCTCCGGACTTGTGTCCAGCAGGAGCATGGTAAGGATTTGATTTCGATTCCTTTTGAGTGCTCACTTAATTTCTGGTGCTGACTTCTTTTGGTTTCATGGTCTGACCATTTGGTGATCTCTGAAAACTGTTGAGTGAAGATGGCAGAGAATCTGGTTTGTTAGTCTTCTGCTTGTCTGTTTGTCTATCTTAAGCTCAAGTCAATTAAGAATTCCATGCCCACCAGGAGGTGGTATCTGGACTGGTGAGTTTTATATGCATGTAAAATGGCTGAAATTTTATAAATGAAGCTTATAAACTTTCTCTGTATGTTCACCTGACTGTAATTCAGAAAGGACTTTGCTTCTCATTGTGCAAATATATAATATTTTCCTAACTTCAGGCAGTATTACCAAATTAGATTATAAATTCTCTTAAAGGAGCTCTTTTCTGATCAGCTTAAAAATAATCATTTGTAGTAACTGAATATTCCTAATATTATAAGAAGTTAAAGAAATTGAACCTCAAATATTTTCTTTTCTTTTTTTAAGATTTTATTTATTTATTTGAGAGCCAGAGTGAGAGAGGGCATGAGTGGGGGGGAAGGGGTAGAGGGAGAAGCAGGCTCTCTGCTGAACAGGGATCATGACCTGAGCCGATGGCTGATACTTAATCGACTGAGCCACCCAGGTGCCAGAACATCAAATATCTTCAATGTGAAAAAAATATGACTCAGAAACAGTTTTAACTATTCAAGTTCAGATAATTTAGGTGAATCTTTGACAGGCAATACTAGTTTAATATTTGACTTAATAAACGAAACTATGTCTTCTCTATGTTAAATAATTACCAATGCCAAATAATATATGTGTAGGTTTTTATTCTACTTGGGTATGTTCTTCCTAAACTTATAAGGGCTTACTGATTGTATAAGCTAGCATTACTTTTACTAAATGTTTACCATTATGAAAAATGTACATGTATTTAACAAAACTGAGTCATTATTCTGACAAACTCTCTTTCAACACTAGGTATGTTAGCATGAAGATAGTTTCTAAGATTTTTGTGTCACTCAACCTTGCAGTTAACTAGTGGATATTCAATAGATATTTAGATTATTTCAATATGATAGAATACTGAATCGTTTATTGATTACTAAACATAATTTAAATTTAAGTGTTCTTATTTTTTATTGCTACAGAGAGACTACAAACATATAATTGGGCCTGTTAAAAACTGTGTTTCCTTTTCCCATCTTGAGAAGTGTAACATAAGGGATATACACAGAACTAGAAGATTGTAAGGGAAGAATTCAACTTGCTACGGTCAAAACTGATGAAGAGTTGGTAGGTTTTATAAGACTTGCAAAAGGAGCTGTAGTATTGAATATTATACTGATGTAAAAAAGATTTGGTTTTCTTTGTTAAAATGACAAAATTTTCTTGGATTATTGATTTGCTCTTAATAAGAAGTTGGAGAAGGTTATTTGTTGCTTTCTGTGTCATCTGCCTAGACAGCAGAGATTCGATATATTATGAAAATCATTCTTTGTGTTTTCTGTTGACTTTGCCATGTCTCTGATTACCTCAGATCAAAAGTTTCTTAGTTAGAAAAGAGCTAAGATTCCTTACAATTGTGTTTATTTTAGAAATATTTTGTTACTTTGGTTAAACATCTAGTCAAGTATTCTTCAGTAATGCATGATCTTATCTTAATCAGCGTTCAAATCTCTTGACAACTTTTGATATTTTGCCCTTCCAAAATTAAATCCTTAGAACCTGAAACTGCCTTTGATATTTCCTACAGGGTCCTTGGAAAATCATAAAGCATTTGTTCTTTCATCTTGTGAAAAAGACAAGTGCTAGAAATGTTTAGCTTTATTTGATGTGTTATCACAGATGAGTTGAATGGGAAGAGATGCCAAATTAGAGAGATGCCTGACGTTCCTAGGTTAAAAATGAATGGATAAGGCAGCCCCAGTGGCCCAGCGGTTTAGCACCGCCTTCAGCCCAGGGTGTGATCCTGGAGACCCAGGATCGAGTCCCATGTCAGGCTCCCTGCATGGAGCCTGCTTCTCCCTCTGCCTGTGTCTCTGTCTCTCTCTCTCTGTGCCTCTCATGAATAAATAAATAAAATCTTAAAAAAAATAATGGATAAAATGTTAACATAAATACTTCAGAAATTGTATGCTTTATGGAAACCTCCTAGAGAATTACCAATGCCCTTGCATCAGAGTACTGGTGCTACTTTGCCTATATGACAATAATATAATGTTATAAGTGATGATTTCATTTATTTTTAAATGTTAAATTGGTTGCTTTACTTCTTTAATTTGAATCTAGCAATTTAGAGGCCAGTAATTTTCAACTGGGGATTGAAATAATGTAACCTATGCAATTATATTAATATACAGATGTTTAGGATCTGCTCCAGACTTATTTAACCTCTTTATAGATATTCTTGGTATTCTAACTACATGGTTGGTCTATTCATAATAAGCTTGTCAGGATTATTACATATTATTTTTTAAAAGATTTTATTTATTTATTCATGATAGACACAGAGAGAGAGAGAGAGACAGAGAGAGAGAGAGAGAGAGAGGCAGAGACACAGGCAGGGGGAGAAGCAGGCTCCATGCCAGGAGCCTGACGTGGGACTCGATCCCGGGACTCCAGGATCATGCCCTGGACCAAAGGCAGGACCCCTGAGCCACCCAGGGAACTCCCGGATTATTACATATTATATCTGAAGTTTTTTCTGTAGAGATTATGCTCATTCATTTTAATAAATTAGCTGTAATATTAACTATCTTCTTTCAGTTTTAAAATTATTAGTAGTAATTTAATCATAGCCACCTTAAGTTTTCCACAGATAGTTTTTTATTGTATTCTGATGCTATAGCTATTGGCCTGAGAGTTTCCTCTTCCATAAAGAACTGTCTCAGTACCCCCATGAAAGGGACTATGCCAGGTACTTTTGGGTGTAGAGTTCTGATGATATTACATAATCAACTTTGACATTCCAACAGTGGATTTCTAAAACTCTAGCAGAGAAGCAGGTGGATTTAAGAGATCACAAATCCAGGTGTAATTAACTACATTAAACTGAATGAATTGACGAAGGATGATTGTGGATTTTATTTGTAACATTGTTAATATTTTAATGTTCTAGTTTCTTGATACATAAGGAACCCCTTATTTTTTCTCTTAAGTTATCCTTAATTGATAAATAGCCATTTATAGCTGTAAATAGCCAGACTATGTTTTTATCAAATGAAACATTTGTTAATTATGCCTTTTTCTCCCTGCCTGACCCCTCTAGAATTTGGATACTCTGAGTACTCTTATTTTCATAGCAATATAATTGTTCCCATAGGTTTAATAAGAATCTGTCCTCCTTGTTAACAGAAGGAATATCTGGAAACTTGGTTATATGACCAAGGCCTTGAATAGAATGTCATATTTAAGAATATGAATTTAATAACATACACCTAGACACTTTTAAGAAGCTAAAGTTGACTTATGCAGCCAATGCTTACAAAGCCATCTTAAAAAACTGGTCTGATTTGGGGCTTATAGAGTTCCCAGCTTTATAGGTCAGTGAGGAAGGTCACTATCTGGCAGGTCTAGAAACATTAGGATATTTTGGAAACTTTTAGAAGGGAGGAATTCATCCAAATCTATATGTACTGTAGGTGACTGGTGCGTGGTCCATGGCTTAGCTTCCTAGCCTCCAATGTACAATGTTGATAAATTGGAAGACTCCATATTGTCAAGATTTCAATTATCCCCAAGTTTATTTAC
Source organism: Canis lupus dingo (assembly GCF_003254725.2). Classification (NCBI taxonomy): domain Eukaryota; kingdom Metazoa; phylum Chordata; class Mammalia; order Carnivora; family Canidae; genus Canis; species Canis lupus. Next base: position 21,517,764 of record NC_064261.1, on the reverse strand, counting down.
AGTTTCGTTATAATCTGTATCAAGGAGGACATTTGTAGATATTGACAAATTGATTCTAAAATGCAAATGGAAAGCAAGAAAAAATAGAATAATTACAGTAATACTGAAAAAGAAGAATAAAATAGGAAGTTCACATACTTTTCTCAAGACATACTATAAAGCTACGGTAATTAAGACAAATGGTATGGACAAAAAGATAAGACCCTTAAATCAGTGGAACAGAACAGAAAATCCAGAAATAGATCACAAATATAGAAAGCTGAGTTTTGACAAAAGTGCAAAGGCTATTCAGTGGAGAAATGATAGTCTTTTTAATGAATGGTGCTGCAAAACTAGTATGCAAAACGGTATGTAAAGGTATGCAAAAAAATGAACTTTGACCCTCATCTTAAACTATATAAAAACTGACTCACAATGGATTAAAGATCCGAGTATAAAATGTAAAACTATAAAACCATCTAGAAGAAAATGCAGGAAACTCTGTGTCTTCAGGTTCAATAAAGGAGTTCCAGTATACAACACTAGAAGTATAATCCATAAAAGAAAAATTATAAATTGGATTCCACTGAAATTATAAGCCTTTGCTCTGCAAAAGATACTGATAAATAATTAAAATACAGGGCACAGACTGGAAAAAATATTTGCAAATTTGCACTTTGCAAATACAAGTGCTGATAAAGCACTTGTACTTAGAATAAATGAAGAACTCTCAAAATGCAGTAGTAAGAAAATAAACAATCCAATAAAAAACGGGCAAAAGATTCAGGCACTTCACTAAAGAAGATACCCATACAATCAATAAACATACAAAAAAATGTTCAACATGAGTAGTCACCAGGGATATACAAATTAAAACCAAATGAGTTATCACACACCTAACAGGATGGCTTGAAACACTGGCAGTACTAAGTACTAAAGAAAATCCAGAGCAATGGGAACCATCATGTTTTGATGGTGAGAGTGAAAATGGTAGCTACCTTGAAAAAGAGTTTGTTGATTTCCTATAGTTAAACACTTACTTAGAAAATGACCGCACAATTTAGTCCTAAGTGTTTAACCAAGAGAAATGTAAACTTATGTCCATACAAAGAATCGTACACTAATGTTCACAGTAGCTTTATTTATAATAGACAAAAACTGGAAACAAACCCACATGCCCCTCAATCAGTGAACTATTAGGCAAACTGTGGTATATCCATTCCGGAATACTATTCAACAAATAAAAGGAAAAGACAACTATCTATACATGCAAAAACACAGATAAACCTCAAATGCATCATGCTGGGTGAAAGAAGTCAGCCTCAAAAGGCAATATGATATGAGTCCATGGATATGACACTCTGAAGTAGTCAAATCATAGAGATGGAGTAAAGGCTGGGTGTGGGGGGAGGTGTTGACTACAAAGGGGCAGCATTCAGTTTTTAGAGTAATAGAACTCTTCTGTATTTAGATGATGGTGGTAGTTACATGACTGTATACAAGTGTCAGAACTATATACCAAAAAGAGTAATTTTACATGATGGTAGTGGTTACATGACTGTATACAAATGTTAGAACTATACACCAAAAAGAGTAATTTTTACTGTGTATAACTTTAAAAATAAGAAGAGAAAGTATGCAAACATTTGGCCACATTAATGTCCTGTTTAATACCTTTCCATGGCTTCAAGAGCTAATAGTACACAGTTCTTAGCATGGAGCCACAGCGTGGTCTTCCAAATTTTCTCTTCCTATGCTCCTCATTCCGTATTATTTGCAATTCTTGAATATTTAAAACACCTGACACAGAACCTAGCACAGGTGCTCAGTAAACACAGGCTCCCTTCCTTTATATATCTTTCTGCATTTATGTTGGCTCTTCCTCACAAAGGCTCTTTCTACTCCTTCCCACACAGCTAACTTGCAGTCAGTAAGACTCAGGCAGTACCTTCTCCTGAAAGGTTTCTCTGACTTCTTCCTCCCCATCTCTGTCCCTCACAATCAGTGTAGTCTGGTGCCTCTCTTCTGAGCTTCCTCATCTGAGCGGTAAAGGCTTGGGAATGTTTCAACCTTACACATTATGAAGAAAGGGCTGGCCTTCAGCTGGTTCTGGGGAGATTGACTCTAAGTCCCTGGAATATCCTCCCTGCTAACAGTGACTTTGTATACCTCAGGTCTTTAGCCAACCCAGACCTTGGAACTAAGGATATTAAATGCCTCTGCTGGTATTCTCATTATACTTTTCCCAAAGGTCAAAATCAGAAGCTGAACTTCCAAAGAGAGGAAATAAAAGTTCAGCTTAAAAGTAAAACAAGGAAACAAAAAAACCACACTTTGTGTGTGTGTGTGTGTGTGTATATATATATATATATGATTTATGATTTATGATTTATGATGGGAGCCCTGGGCTATACTGTATCAATGTGAACTCTGGAGAACCTGGAGACTAAGTAATGAAGGTCAGTCTTGTGGACACTACATTCCTAAGTAACTGACCTCCAATAAAAACCCTGAGCACCAAGGCTTTGGTGAACTCTCCCAGCTTTGGGGAGAGCTAAGCAAGGTCCAAGTGACCATGGGAGGGAACATCTGGAGGTATGCACCTGGTTTCTCTTATACTCTGCCCTATTCATCTTTTTGCCTTGGTTGATATTAATCTGTATGCTTCTGCTGTAATAAACTGGAACCATGGGTGTAACAGCTTTTCTGAGCTCTTTGAGTCTTCTAGAGACTCATCCACTAAAAGTGGCTTGGGCACCCCTGAAGTATCATCTCACTGGGTTTATTTCTCTCAGGGCCCTTATAATGAACTGTCACTGTCTGTCTCACTCTGATGTCATTTATTTAAGGCCAAGAACCTTGTATGATTTGCCTACCATCTTTAGTGCCTAGTGCTATGGCTGGAACATTATAAGTGTTAAATAAACATTTGACTGCAAGAGAAGCCTAGCCTTCTGATAAGTCTGATTCCTATCTGAGTCAGAAAATTGCCTCAGGGACTTGCAGAAGAATGTAGAAGTAGCAAGCACTCTCTCCAAGAAGTCATATGGCATTAACCATGCAAAAGCACAGGTAGTGAAAACTGTCAACCCCAGAAACCTGAACTGAGAAATAATCCTGTCAGACAAGACATCCAGAACAGAAATGTAAAAAGCCTTAGCCCCGTAGCAGAAGTGTGGTAAACATAGCTGAGGGCTGTGGAGACTATAGGCACCTGCTTAGGGGGAGATGAGAACAGTGTGGCAGAAAGAAGGGTTGTAGAAATTCCACCTTGTCAACTATGTTTAATTTTTAGATTCTGCCTTTAAGGAAAGCCCTCTCCACACCAGGAAATGTGAAATTTCAGTGGAAAATGCCAAGATTGGACATTTAAAATTCAAGAAGTCTTTTGGAAATAAAGGAGAATCTACAGTTCTCTGCTAGATTCCCTAGCTGATGTTCTGCCCTGTGGGTTAAGTTGCGATTCCAGCTTCAAGTACTAGCCTTTCTGGTTTTTGCTGACAACTACAAAAATGTTTAACAAAAATCACAAAAATAATAACTAAGTTTGCTAAGGATCTTTTACTGGTAATTTCTAATCTTTCTTAATAGAGAAATACAGTTCAATTAAACACACATGTGCTTCGTCTTAGAGCCATAGACCAAACAGAAATACAATATATAGCAAATGCCAACTCATGGAGGGTATCCATCCCAAATCAGTAGCTCTGACTAGAATTATGGAATTTTATAGTTGATTAGAGAAGAAGTCAGATCTTTGATTTCAATGTCTTCATTCTGAAAATGGGTTAATTGGGATCTAGAAAAAAAGCCGCGACTGTCGAGTAAAGATAACAGCATGCAAGTAGCCAAGACATGATTACAATATGTCCCTCCATCCTTTCTCTCTGCCCCAACACAATCTTTTCTCTCTGGATCTGGCCCTTCATTGGAGCCTCCACTCCAAACTTGGTAAAGAGCCCTTATCAAATCATACCGATCCAGGCCTGAAGCTCTAGTTAGACATGGCCTAGTTAGATTACTGCATCTCTCTGACCCTGTTTTTGTACCTGAGTTGTAGGATATGCTTACCTCACTGGATTTTTATGTGGTAAAGCAGGTAACATGGTGCATGATGTTCAATAAATTACTTTCCCTTTGTTCTTCCCATCAAAACCCCTCCATGGCAGCCTATCCAACCAGATCTCCTCATCTAAACCACAAATCCAAAGAGCATTACGTAAATGCCTATTTTCTCAATTCCTCTCAAGGATGGCAAATAGCTAGTATCATTCTAGTAAAAGGGAAGAAAATTCCTCCATTGCATATAGTAGAAGTCTTAGGAAATTAGGGCTGGGCTTAATTCTCCCCAGGAACCCAGCTGAGATGGCTTCATGGACTCACAAAACTCTACAGGGTTCGTGGCAGCACCATTACAAATCTAGTATTGAATACAACTGATACAGAGTCCCCAGAAAAAGGCAGGTAGTAGAGGGCTGAGGTATGGGATTGAGGGCAGAGGATGAAGAAGTGATTTAAAATACCTTCAAGTCCTGAGTCTCTGTGGTTGGTTACTGACCAGAACTCCCTGAGCAAGGGCAGTGTGCTGTCCATATACCTCACAATACCTGTGTTTTGGCAGAGGTATGGCATCTGCTTCTGGGTCTCTCACATCAACTCTCCCAGTATCATGTTGCTTTAAACCCTGTCCTCCCATTGTAGGAACATTTCTGAACCCCTCAAAGTTCTGGACTTTAGGTGACCTTGCTTCACCTCTCAACAGACATATACACACCACCCCACACCTTCATATACATATGGCTATTATCTCTGAAACTCATCTGGTGGCCTCAGTACCCCTGGTGTGGTCTGGGGAGTCCCTAAATCTCAGGGTCACCTAATAAACCTGGGTCTCTGCCATTTCCATCTGCTTCACCCCTGCCCTGGGGCAAAGGAATTCTTGGGGGCACCAGGGCCACCTCTCTGAGCCTGTTTGCCAATTGCTGAGGTGGAGCAGGTATGCCTTCTCACGCTGGATGTGGAATTCCTTCCACAATTTGTACCATTTGGGCACAGAGAAAAAAGGGTACTTTGTCAGTTTCCTTACAGTCTCACTTAGGGTATTATCTTATTTGGTTTTCTCAAGTTGGGTTATATTTAAACACCCCAGGGAGGGAGGAAAAGGAGAGTTTCAAGGAATTGGGATGGGAAGGAGTCAGAGATGCAGAATTCTAAAAAACTTTTATTTGGAGGAGACCCCAACTTTTCTGAGTTTCAGTGTTTGTTTTGGGACAGAGCAGATGAGAATCACAGAGTGCTCAATATAAGGGTCTGGGCATCCTTCACTTGCCTTTTGCAAACCCATTGACTTTAGAGCAGAGTCCCAACCCTGCATCTGCCCGTAAGGGTACTCTCACACCCCTGGGAGACAAGCTTTAACTGCACTCCCCCAAATGGCCTGTGCTCCACTCTTGGGGGTAGGGGGAATTGCTCTGTGTATGGGCCCCTGCCCCTCTCTGGCTTTGCTGCTCTGACCAGGGCACATATAGAGCCTCACCTCCACCACCTCGGTGGGACCATGCAGCTCTCACCAGCTGCACCCCCTACCCCATGTATAAGCATAACTTAAGCATTATCTCCCCCCCTATTCCATTTCAGATTATTGGGCAGCACCTATCTTCCTTTATAGCTCCTATGGCATGACTTGTTGAATGTTTGGAAGAAGTAAAATATAAATAATCCAGTTTGTCAATTAGCCAAGGGCAGGGGATCACCATTTATAAAATCACTCTGAACTTCCTTAATTAATATTTAGGGTCAAAGTCTTCCTCTCACTTTGTACCCAGAATTCGGTCCTCCGAATAGGAAGGAGAGCGCTAAGGGGAGCACATGGTCCTTGTGGACCTCAGAACAATCCCATCTCAGAGAAACTGCACTGCTTATTTCAGAAGGTCCAAGACCATTCTCCTCCTCTGGGGGGTGGGGGGGTGCTGACCTGAAGCCAGGACAAATCCACTGAATCCGGTCCACCATTGGCCAGCGAGCCCTCTCCTCCCTTCTGTTTTACAGAGGTCAAAAAGCTGCAGCTCAGAAAGCCAGACACGTGCCATTGGTCACGAACCGTTTGGGGAAGGGTAACAGCGCATCAAGGACCAAATTCTAATCTCACCTTAAGCACTCAGTTTCCCGTTGACGACGCGCCCTGCTGGGGAGGGAAGGGGCAGACAAGGTCCCAGATGTAACAGGTAGCCCACTGGTAAAAGTGGGTGCAAGAAGGGACAGGGATGGTGGGAGGTGGTGGTGGTGGCAAATCAGAAGAAAACCAGGGAAAAGAAAAGGAATCCGGAGGGCGAGGCAATGGGAAGCAAGGAGCCAGAAGATGGAAACGAAAAACAGGAAAAGTGAAGCAGGAGAGGAAAGGCCCGACCTCTTCGAGGCGGAGGAGAGAAGCAGGAGGGCCGCTCCGGGGAGGACTGGCTCGCGGAGCGGCAGGGGCGCGGGCGGCGCCCTTACCGGCGGTGGCCGAGCGCAGGCTCTCCAGGCTCCAGGAGCGGGGCAGGGCGCCGCGCATGCCCCCGGCGCCCCCGCGGCCGCCGCACACCACGCCGCTGCTGTCCGAGTCGGAGCCCGGGGACAGCCCGGCGCTACTGCCCGCGCGGCTGCTGCTGCTGCTGCTGCTGCTGCCGCCGAGGTCGCCGCTCGTCTGCCCGCTCGACTCGCTCGGGCACTGCTGCGCCCCGGTGCAGGCGGGCCTGAGCTCCAGCCACAGGCTGGGGGGCGGCTGGGCCGCGGGCGGCGGCGCGGGCCCGGGGCTGCCGGGAGACAGGGCGAGGGGGCCGGGGCCCGGGCCCGGGCCGGGGCCGGCGGCGCCGTCGGAGGGCGAGGGGCGTGCAGCGGCCGGCGCGGCGTCCTCGGCCCCATCCCCGCTGCCGCACGGCCGCGGCTCCGGTTCGGCTGACATCATGGGGCTCCGCTAAGGAGGCTCCCGGCCGGCCGCCGCCTGCTCGGGCTCTGCGGCCGCGGCGCGGGGTCCTCTCAGGGCCGGGGCTCGCGCGGCTCCGGTGCAGGCCAGGCGCCCACCCGGCAGGGCGCAGCGCCCGGGCTCGCCGCCCGGCCCCGGCCAGCCTGGCTGCGCACCGCGGCGGCGGCGGCGGCGGCCGGGCTGCGGGTGGCGGCGGCGGCGGCGGCGGCCCGGCTGCGGGTGGCGGGCCCGTGGGCACGCGCTCACGCAGGCGCGCACGCCGACCTGGAGCGGCGGCGAGCGCGGGCGCCGCGCGCGGGGGCACCGGGCCACCCTCCGTGCCACAGGGCCGCGCCCGGCCGCCCGCGCTCGCACGCGTGTGTGAGGTCAGGGTCGTTCTCCGCGAGGGACACGCGGAGGCCACCGTGACGAGGAGAGCCGGTGGGCGCTGGCCTTTGCTTTGCAAGGACCCAGCTCCGACTGCGGGCGGCGCCTCCCTGCCCAACCGGGGCGGGAGCTCCGGCGGGTGAGCGGCTCGGCCCGGGTCTGAGACCGAGCCCAGCCCTGCGGCGGGGAGCCCCCCCGGGAGCGCGCCTGGCCGGGACACGCCCCGCGCCCTGCCGCGCGCCCCCACGACGCTTCCGCGGGGCAGCCGGGGGTCGCCGTCCAGGTGCTCCGCGCCGGCTGGGAGACCATGCGAAGTAGAGTCATCGGCCCGAACGGTTTTATACAGCGTCCGGAACAGCCCAGTGACAGGCACAAATGAAAATGGGAGCCCCAAAGCACAAGACAGAGAACCAGAGATTACAGGGGGTTGTTTTTTGGCAGAGGGATAGGCACTATTAGGAAAGAATGTTGCTGTTTCCTTTGATCCTTCCAGACACTTGTGAACGTTTTGTGGGTTCGTGGAGTGGGCTTAAAAGGTGAGGTACCTCCAATGTTCCAAATAAGAATGGTAAATCAAGAAGTACTCACATGAAATACAAAATCTGGGAAGTGAAAACAGTAGGAGACTTGGTCATGGAGGTGACATGTGAGAGGGTAAGTCCTGATATGGATTGATATGGCCTGGTCAGGGTTGCTGACCCTCCCTCCCAGCCTCCTACCCTTCCAGTCCCCTACCCCCAGCATTGTTCCTCCTCCAACTCCTCCACGTCCTAGGGAGCTAGTTGTAAAGTGGCTGAAGTATTATCGATAATGAGGATAAAATGAGAGGTACTTGCCACACACCAGCTAGTATAGGGCAGATGGTGGTAAAGGTCATTTTTCTCCCCTTCCCTGCATTTGGGGTCCATTTCCTGTGGCCCATCTCTTTCACTAAGCTATATGTGCTCCCAGCTCTGTACCGTAAGGGACCCTGCATCTTTATAGATTTCTAACTCCTCTTCTTGTAGGGCCTCTGTTGTCTTGTCTATCAAATGAGTATATTAATATCTGCTGGTATTAATAGAGTCAGGGGCTGGGGACATTGGCATGCCAACATTTGTGTAAAGTACAAAGCTCTATACAAGCAGAAGGCAATAATGGTGTTGTTGGGTGTTTAATTGATGGGCACTGGAGGGTGACTCAGCCAATCTGCATCTTGAAGACCCCTCCCTCAATTTATTTTACTTGTCTGGGAAAACTGTGTACTTTCCCCCATACCTGGAATGCACACCTCCTACCATCCTTTCCTGCCCCTTGGAAGAACAACTCTTCCCTTCCCATGTTCCTGATTGTGGGCAGTACTGCAAGGAGGGTCCCCCCTATGTCCATTCATGTGTGGCTGTCTGGTTGAGGACTCTGAGATAAACTCTGGTGGGTGGGAAGAACTGCTCAGGAAGGAGGTGGTCATTGTCAGTGTGAGGCACAGATCAAGAGACACCTCTCCCAACTCATTAGCAAATCTGGGTTCTGCCTCCAGAGTAAGTGTCAAAGTTGTCCATGTCTTTACTGCTACCACTATCACACTGTGCTTGGAAGACATCTTTGTTTTTTGTTTTTTGGTTTTTTTTTTTGGTTTTTGTTTTGTTTTGTTTTGTTTTTACTTATTCCAGAGAGCAGCCTGTGGGAACTCTAAAATATAAATCATACTATTTCATGCTCCTCCTTCAAGCCCTCTAGAAGCATCTCTTCACAATTTGCCAGACCTGCAAGAAAGACCCTCTGTGTTCTGACCTGACCTATTTCTGCAACTCTTATTATCTCCCCTATCCCTTGCTCTCTGCATTCCAGCCACTGTAGCCACCTTGCTGTTTCTCCTTCTAGCCTCAGGGTCTTTGCACTGACTGTTCCATTTACCTGGAATGCTATTCTTTTTGTTTTTTAAGGTACTGGCTCCTTCTCAATATTCAGATCTTAGCAACTGTTTTTTTAATAATAAATTTATTTTTTATTGGTGTTCAATTTGCCAACATACAGAATAACATCCAGTGCTCATCCCGTCAAGTGCCCATTTCTTTTTTAAATCTTCATAAGACTTTAGTAAACTCTTAATTGAACCAGCTATCCTGGTTTCAGCTGTATTGCTGAATGTCTTCATTTGAGCTATGCTGTGAAAAAGGGATCTACGTTTTTTAAGACCACAGTCATGATGGCAGCTAAAATTAAATATTTAAAAAAATTATTTATTTATTCTAGAGAGAGAAAGGGAGAGAACGAGTTGGGGAGGGGGAGAGGGAAAGAATCATAAACAGACTACCTGCTGAGCATGGAGCCGATGCAAGGCTCAAGGCTCAATCCCACAATCCTGAGATCATGACCTGAGCCAAAACCAAGAGTTGGATGCTCAACCAACTGAACCACTCAGGTGCCCCGGCATCCAAAATTAATACTTATTTCCCAAGCTTAAGGGAATTCTTGAGGGATACAAGTTGATGCAGTGAGACTTAGCTGCCTCCCTACAATGGGAGGCCCATCAAACTCATCTATTTCTGATATTATTAAGGGAGAAAGGAGATTTTGGTTCTCTTAACATCACATGATAGGTTTATAATTATAAGTAATTACCTCTCTCTCTGTCTCTGAATTAACAGTAACACAGTGCTTTTATCAGAAAGGTCAGCACAAAAGAATTACTGTTTTTTTTTTTTTAAGATTTTATTTATTTATTGATGAGAGAGACACACACACAGAGGTAGAGACAGGCAGAGGGAGAAGCAGGCTCCATACAGGGAGCCCGACATGGGACTTGATCCCGGGACTCCAGGATCACGCCCTACGCCGAAAGCAGGTGCTAAATTGCTGAGCCACCCAGGGATCCCCAAGAATTACTGTTTGAGGCTGGCTCAATGATGTGAAAAAAGAAGCTGCAATTGAACTGTACATGTAGGAAACAGACACAGAATGGGATTGAAATTTGTCTAAGCTTAGTGATTGGCTTCTGTCCTGTCATTCCTGACTAACCCGTATTTTGATTTCTACAACAATGTTAAATGGAAAGAAGCTTTAAAGCCAGAGAGATCTGGGTTCAAATTCTGGTTTTCTCTTACTATTTGTGACTGGGCAAATTATTTAAACTTCTTAAGTCTTTCTCCCTACACCCATCAAATAATGATACTAACAACTATTTTTGCAGGATTATTGTAAGTATTAAATGAAGTGATACATACATATACAACAGTGTCTAGAAATGTCTGAAATCTTAGCTGCTATTTATTAAGTATATACTAAATGTTAAGTATTTGCATATATTTTTAAAATTCCACAACAACTTCAAATGATAGGTACTATTATCAGCCTAATTTTTCAGTTGAAACTAACAAGCTCAGAATGATCCAAGGCTACACATCCAGGAAATGGTAGAATTGGTTCCAATGCTCACCAGCTATGCTTTTAACCACTATGAAATTGTTAATTCCTTTCCTCCTGATTTTGAGGATTCTCTTCTTTTCTTTTTAAGATTTTATTTATTTATTCATGAGAGACATACAGAGAGAGAGGCAGAGACATAGGCAGAGGGAGAAGCAGGTTCCCCCCAAGGAGCCTGATGTGGGACTCGATCCCAGATCCCGGGATCACACCCTGAGCCAGAGGCAGACGCTGAACTGCTGAGCCACTAAGCCATCCCTTGAGGATTCTTTAGACCGTTTTTTTTTAAAAGATTTTATTTATTTATTTGACAGAGAGAAAGAGGGAGAGTACAAGCCAGGGGCAGGTAGGTATAGGGAGAGGGAGAAGCAAACTTCCTGCTGAGCAGAGACCCTGACGCCGGCTTCCATCCCTGGACTCTGGGACCATGACCATGACCTGAGCCAATGGCAGATGCTCAACCGACTGCCCACCCAGGCACCCCTCTGTAGATAGTTCTTGCTGGCATATTATCAGTATCATTGGCAAGAGCCACTGTGAGCCTACTTAGTACAGAGCATAATGCTAGCTGTTAGGAATATAATGAAGTTTAAGCAATGGATCTTGATATTGAGTAAGTACGACTTGAGCTCAGTCATCTAACTTCTCTACTTTAAGACTCTAACTGAAATGACTAATAGGTTATAAAAATAGGGGAAATTGAGATTGACGTCATGCAGGCAGGAAAATGACAAGGTCTACTGACCCACTTTCCAGGAAACTAGTGAAAATCACTTAAAAATAACCACTTAAAACCTCTGGATATGGCTTTAGGGGCAAACAGCAAATAAAGAAACATCTGTTCAAGAAAATCAATGAAAGTTTACAAAGAAGGGTGAGAGTCTATGGTATTTGAAGCAAGTCCATTCCTTCTTCTCTTCTTTCTGGCTTAGTGAGTTGGAGATTCTGGATACTCCAGAATACTCTGGATGACTAAAGCCAAGAACATAGGGCCCCCTCTTTCACCATCTCCCAGCTGGAGAGCTTACTTCCCTAGAGGAGCAGTGTTTTTCACCCTGTCCCCAACTACCTGTTGTTGAGGCTAAGTCCTGTACAAGAGGGCTGAGCAGTGGAGCCTCCCTTCTTCTGCATACCAAGAATACTGGAGCTCTGATAGTTTTTCCCTCTGCTTGGGAGGCTGTGATTCCATGCCAGGCAAGCCCAGGTAACCATATGTGAATGTATCCTCCTTCTGTGATTGTCTCTCAGAGAGAAGCCTGCCATTATCTCTATCTCCAGCTCCAGGCTTTTGCTCAAATATGTTGCCTGGGGAGAGAATTTTGACCCTGGGAAGGCTGTAAAACAGATAGCTGCTAATCTCTTCCCAAAAGAACTGACCTCATTTGTATTGGAGCATGGGGAAGTTTAAACCTAAAGGTGGTCCCAAGAGCAATGGAGCTTCTGGTAGAAGGCATTGGGAAACATATTCATGGATCTAATAAAGATACAGCCTAGGTTGTAAGCCTATTAGTTTGCAAGAAAGAACCAGGAGTAAGACATTTGGGGGGATTCATTCTGGGATCAGAACAAACTCCAAACACACATCTCTGAAACTATTTCTTCAAAGGAGCCAGAATTTGATTGAATTAGTTTGTAGAGCAACTTATACCCAAGGCATGGCTGTAAACAGTAGAGCAATCAGCTGCCAATCAGTGGAGTTTAAGAGCTGGGTTTAGCAAGAAAAGGGTCAATTCATCAGGAAGATATAAAAATTAAAACATATATAGGCCTAATAACAGAGCATCAAAATATATAAAGCAAAAATGACAGAAATGAAGGGAAAATAGATAATTCAACAATAGTTAGAGGTTTAAATATCCAACTTTCAGTAATGGATAAAACAACTGCACAGAAGATCAAGCAAATAAATACTTGAACAACATTACAAACCAACTAAACCTCTTAGACATCTTAGAACATACCACTCAACAACAGAGTATACATTCTCCTCAAGAATACATGGGACATTTTCTAGACTAGACCCTATGTTAGTCCATAAAACAAACTTCAGTAAATTTAAAAGGATAAAAATAATACAAAGCATGTTCTTTGACCACATGGAATAAAATTAGAAATCAGTAACAGGAATTTAGGAAACTTACAAATATGTGGAAATTAAACAACACATTCCTAAGTAACCAATAGGTCAAAGAGTAGATGAGAAGAAAAATCAGAAAATACTTTGAGATAAGTGAAAATAAAGACAAAATTTGCCAAAATCTATGGGACACAGCTAAAGCATGCTTATAGGGAAATTTATAACTACAAATGCCTGTATTAAAGAAAGAAGAAAGATCTCAAGTCAACAACCAAATTTGCACCTCATGATACCAGAAAAAGAAGTGCAAAACCTAAAGCAAGAAGAAGAAAGGAAATAATAAAAGTTAGAGTAGAAATAATTTTTTAAAAATAGTCTTTTCAAGAAGTAGTGCTGGGACAACTGGATACCCACATGCAAATGAACTCAAATCAAAAATGTAAGAGCTAAAAGTATAAAAGTCTCAGGAAAAAAAAAAACAAACATAGAGCCAAATATTCATGACCTTGGGTTGGCAAAGGATTCTTAGACATGAGATAAAAATCACAGACAACAAAAGAAAAAGGAAGATAAAGTGGGCATCACCAGATTTTTAAAACTTCTGCGTTTCAAAGGATACCAACAAGAAAATGAAAAGACAAATCACAGAATAGGATAAAGAAAATGTCTGTAAATAATTTAATTGATAATGGATGTGTATCCAGGATGTAAAGGACACTTACAACTCAATAAAAAAAAATCCCCAAATATCCCATTAAAACACAAAATGATGTTTATCAGAGGGTTTGTAGGTGGGGGGATGTAGGAAATAGGTGATTGGGATTAAGGAGGCACTTGTGATGAGCACTAGGTATTGTACAGAAGTATTAAATCACTAAATTGTATACCTGTAACTAACATTACATTGTATGTTAACTAACTGTAATTTAAATAACTGCTTTAAAAAATGAGCAAAAGATTTATTTTTTTATTGGAGTTCAATTTGCCAACATATAGCATAACACCCAGTGCTCATCCTGCCAAGTGCCACCCTCAGTGCCCAGTCACCCCAACCCCCTGCCCACCTCCCTTTTCATTATGCCTTGTTCGTTTCCCACAGTTAGGTGTCTCTCATGTTTTGTCACCCTCACTGATATTTTCACTCATTTTTTCTCCCTTCCCCTTTATTCTCTTCCACTAATTTTTATATTCCGCAAATGAATGAGACCATATAATGTTTGTCCTTCTCTGATTGACTTATTTCATTCAGCTTAATACCCTCCAGTTCCATCCACGTTGAAGCAAATGGTGGGTATTTGTCATTTCTAATGGCTGAGGAATATTCCATTGTATACATAGACCACATCTTCTTTATCCATTCATCCTTCGATGGACACTGAGGTTCCATCCACAGTTTGGCTATTGTGGACATTGCTGCTATAAACATCAGGGTGCAGGGGTCCCGGTGTTTCACTGCATCTGTATCTTTGGGGTAAATCTCCAGCAGTGCAATTCCTGGGTCGTAGGGCAGTTCCATTTTTAACTCTTTGAGGAACCTCCACACAGTTTTCCAGAGTGGCTGCACCAATTCACATTCCCACCAACAGTGCAAGAGGGTTCCCCTTTCTCTGCATCCTCTCCAACATTTGCTGTTTTCTGTCTTGTTAATGTTCACCATTCTTACTGGGGTGAGGTGGTATCTCATTGTTGGTTTGATTTGTATTTCCCTGATGGCGAGTGATGCAGAGCATTTTCTCATGTGCTTGTTGGCCATGTCTATGTCTTCCTCTGTGAGATTTCTGTTCATGTCTTTTGCCCATTTCATGATTGGATTGTTTGTTTCTTTGCTGCTGAGTAATCAGTTCTTTATAGATCTTGGATACTAGCCCTTTATCTGACATGTCATTTGCAAATATCTTCTCCCATTCTGTAGGTTGTCTTTTAGTTTTGTTGAGTGTTTCTTTTGCTGTGCAGAAGCTTTTTATGTTGCTTAAGTCCCAATAATTCATTTTTGCTTTTGTTTCTCTTGCCTTTATGGATGTATCTTGCAAGAAGTTGCTGTGGCCAAGTTCAAAAAGGGTGTTGCCTGTGTTCTCCTCTAGGATTTTGATGGCTTCTTGTCTCACAATTAAATCTTTCATCTATTTTGAGTTTATCGTTGTGTATGGTGTAAGAGAATGGTCTAGTTTCAGTCTTCTGCACGTGGCTGTTCAATTTTCCCAGCATCATTTATTGAAGAGACTGTCTTTTTTCCAGTGGATAGTCTTTCCTGCTTTGTCAAATATTAGTTGACCATAGATTTGAGGGTCCACTTCTGGGTTCTCTATTCTGTTCCATTGATCTATGTGTCTGTTTTTTTTTTTTATTTTTTTTTTTTATTGGTGTTCAATTTACTAACATACAGAATAACACCCAGTGCCCGTCACCCATTCACTCCCACCCCCCGCCCTCCTCCCCTTCTACCACCCCTAGTTCGTTTCCCAGAGTTAGCAGTCTTTACGTTCTGTCTCCCTTTCTGATATTTCCCACACATTTCTTCTCCCTTCCCTTATTTTCCCTTTCACTATTATTTATATTCCCCAAATGAATGAGAACATATAATGTTTGTCCTTCTCCGACTGACTTACTTCACTCAGCATAATACCCTCCAGTTCCATCCACGTTGAAGCAAATGGTGGGTATTTGTCATTTCTAATAGCTGAGTAATATTCCATTGTATACATAAACCACATCTTCTTTATCCATTCATCTTTCGTTGGACACCGAGGCTCCTTCCACAGTTTGGCTATCGTGGCCATTGCTGCTATAAACATCGGGGTGCAGGTGTCCTGGCGTTTCATTGCATTTGTATCTTTGGGGTAAATCCCCAACAGTGCAATTGCTGGGTCGTAGGGCAGGTCTATTTTTAACTGTTTGAGGAACCTCCACACAGTTTTCCAGAGTGGCTGCACCAGTTCACATTCCCACCAACAGTGTAAGAGGGTTCCCTTTTCTCCGCATCCTCTCCAACATTTGTTGTTTCCTGCCTTGTTAATTTTCCCCATTCTCACTGGTGTGAGGTGGTATCTCATTGTAGTTTTGATTTGTATTTCCCTGATGGCAAGTGATGCAGAGCATTTTCTCATATGCATGTTGGCCATGTCTATGTCTTCCTCTGTGAGATTTCTGTTCATGTCTTTTGCCCATTTCATGATTGGATTGTTTGTTTCTTTGGTGTTGAGTTTAATAAGTTCTTTATAGATCTTGGAAACTAGCCCTTTATCTGATATGTCATTTGCAAATATCTTCTCCCATTCTGTAGGTTGTCTTTGAGTTTTGTTGACTGTATCCTTTGCTGTGCAAAAGCTTCTTATCTTGATGAAGTCCCAATAGTTCATTTTTGCTTTTGTTTCTTTTGCCTTTGTGGATGTATCTTGCAAGAAGTTACTATGGCCGAGTTCAAAAAGGGTGTTGCCTGTGTTCTTCTCTAGGATTTTGATGGAATCTTGTCTCACATTTAGATCTTTCATCCATTTTGAGTTTATCTTTGTGTATGGTGAAAGAGAGTGGTCTAGTTTCATTCTTCTGCATGTGGATGTCCAATTTTCCCAGCACCATTTATTGAAGAGACTGTCTTTCTTCCAATGGATAGTCTTTCCTCCTTTATCGAATATTAGTTGCCCATAAAGTTCAGGGTCCACTTCTGGATTCTCTATTCTGTTCCACTGATCTATGTGTCTGTTTTTGTGCCAGTACCACACTGTCTTGATGACCACAGCTTTGTAGTACAACCTGAAATCTGGCATTGTGATGCCCCCAGATATGGTTTTCTTTTTTAAAATTCCCCTGGCTATTCGGGGTCTTTTCTGATTCCACACAAATCTTAAAATAATTTGTTCTAACTCTCTGAAGAAAGTCCATGGTATTTTGATAGGGATTGCATTAAACGTGTATATTGCCCTGGGTAACATTGACATTTTCACAATATTAATTCTGCCAATCCATGAGCATGGAATATTTTTCCATCTCTTTGTGTCTTCCTCAATTTCTTTCAGAAGTGTTCTATAGTTTTGAGGGTATAGATCCTTTACATCTTTGGTGAGGTTTATTCCTAGGTATCTTATGCTTTTGGGTGCAATTGTAAATGGGATTGACTCCTTAATTTCTCTTTCTTCAGTCTCATTGTTAGTGTATAGAAATGCCACTGACTTCTGGGCATTGATTTTGTATCCTGCCACGCTACCGAATTGCTGTATGAGTTCTAGCAATCTTGGGGTGGAGACTTTTGGGTTTTCTATGTAGAGTATCATGTCATCGGCGAAGAGAGAGAGTTTGACTTCTTCTTTGCCAATTTGAATGCCTTTAATGTCTTTTTGTTGTCTGATTGCTGAGGCTAGGACTTCCAGTACTATGTTGAATAGCAGTGGTGAGAGTGGACATCCCTGTCTTGTTCCTGATCTTAGGGGAAAGGCTCCCAGTGCTTCCCCATTGAGAATGATATTTGCTGTGGGCTTTTCATAGATGGCTTTTAAGATGTCGAGGAATGTTCCCTCTATCCCTACACTCTGAAGAGTTTTAATCAGGAATGGATGCTGTATTTTGTCAAATGCTTTCTCTGCATCCAATGAGAGGATCGTATGGTTCTTGGTTTTTCTCTTGCTGATATGATGAATCACATTGATTGTTTTACGGGTGTTGAACCAGCCTTGTGTCCCAGGGATAAATCCTACTTGGTCATGGTGAATAATTTTCTTAATGTACTGTTGGATCCTATTGGCCAGGATCTTGTTGAGAATTTTTGCATCCATGTTCATCAGGGATATTGGTCTGTAATTCTCCTTTTTGGCGGGGTCTTTGTCTGGCTTTGGAATTAAGGTGATGCTGGCTTCATAGAACGAATTTGGAAGTACTCCATCTCTTTCTATCTTTCCAAACAGCTTTAGGAGAATAGGTATGATTTCTTCTTTAAACGTTTGATAAAATTCTCCTGGGAAGCCATCTGGCCCTGGACTCTTGTGTCTTGGGAGGTTTTTGATGACTGCTTCAATTTCCTCCCTGGTTATTGGCCTGTTCAGGTTTTCTATTTCTTCCTGTTCCAGTTTTGGTAGTTTGTGGCTTTCCAGGAATGCGTCCATTTCTTCTAGATTGCCTAATTTATTGGCGTATAGCTGTTCATAATATGTTTTTAAAATCGTTTGTATTTCCTTGGTGTTGGTAGTGATCTCTCCTTTCTCATTCATGATTTTATTAATTTGAGTCTTCTCTCTCTTCTTTTTAATAAGGCTGGCTAATGGTTTATCTATCTTATTAATTCTTTCAAAGAACCAACTCCTGGTTCTGTTGATCTGTTCCACAGTTCTTCTGGTCTCGATTTCGTTGAGTTCTGCTCGAATCTTTATTAACTCCCTTCTTCTCTTGGGTGTAGGATCTATTTGCTGTTTTTTCTCTAGCTCCTTTATGTGTAAGGTTAGCTTTTGTATTTGAGTTCTTTCCAGTTTTTGAATGGATGCTTGTATTGCGATGTATTTCCCCCTTAGGACTGCTTTTGCTGCATCCAAAGATTTTGAACGGTTGTATCTTCATTCTCATTAGTTTCCATGAATCTTTTTAATTCTTCCTTAATTTCCTGGTTGACCCTTTTATCTTTTAGCAGGATGGTCCTTAACCTCCATGTGTTTGAGGTCCTTCCAAACTTCTTGTTGTGATTTAGTTCTAATTTCAAGGCATTATGGTCCGAGAATATGCAGGGGACAATCCCAATCTTTTGGTCTCGGTTCAGACCCGATTTGTGACCCAATATGTGGTCTATTCTGGAGAAAGTTCCATGTGCGCTTGAGAAGAATGTGTATTCAGTTGAGTTTGGATGTAAAGTTCTGTAGATATCTGTGAGATCCATCTGGTCCAGTGTATCATTTAAAGCTCTCGTTTCTTTGGAGATGTTTTGCTTAGAAGACCTATCGAGTATAGAAAGAGCTAGATTGAAGTCACCAAGTATAAGTGTATTATTATCTAAGTATTTCTTCACTTTGGTTAATAATTGATTTATATATTTGGCAGCTCCCACATTCGGAGCATATATATTGAGGATTGTTAAGTCCTCTTGTTGAATAGATCCTTTAAGTATGATATAGTGTCCCTCTTCATCTCTCACTAAAGTCTTCGGGGTAAATTTTAGTTTATCTGATATAAGGATGGCTACCCCTGCTTTCTTTTGAGGACCATTCGAATGGTAAATGGTTCTCCAACCTTTTATTTTCAGGCTGTAGGTGTCCTTCTGTCTAAAATGAGTCTCTTGTAGACAGCAAATAGATGGGTCCTGCTTTTTTATCCAGTCTGAAACCCTGCGCCTTTTGATGGGGTCATTAAGCCCGTTCACATTCAGAGTTACTATTGAGAGATATGAGTTTAGGGTCATCATGATATCTATTCAGTCTTTGTTTTTGTGGACTGTTCCACTGAACTTCTTCTTAAAGGGGAATTTTAAGAGGCCCCCTTAAAATTTCTTGCAGAGCTGGTTTGGAGGTCACATATTCTTTTAGTTGCTGCCTGTCTTGGAAGCTCTTTATCTCTCCTTCCATTTTGAATGAGAGCCTTGCTGGAGAAAGTATTCTTGGTTGCATGTTCTTCTCATTTAGGACCCTGAATATATCCTGCCAGCCCTTTCTGGCCTGCCAGGTCTCTGTGGAGAGGTCTGCTGTTACCCTAATACTCCTCCCCATAAAAGTCAGGGATTTCTTGTCTCTTGCTGCTTTAAGGATCTTCTCCTTATCTTTGGAATTTGCAAGCTTCACAATTAAATGTCGAGGTGTTGAACGGTTTTTATTGATTTTAGGGGGGGATCTCTCTATTTCCTGGATCTGAATGCCTGTTTCCCTTCCCAGATTAGGAAAGTTTTCAGCTAGAATTTGTTCAAATACATATTCTGGCCCTCTGTCCCTTTCGGCGCCCTCGGGAACCCCAATTAAACGTAGGTTTTTCTTCCTCAGGCTGTCGTTTATTTCCCTTAATCTATCTTCATGGTCTTTTAATTGTTTGTCTCTTTTTTCCTCAGTTTCCCTCTTTGCTATCAACTTGTCTTCTAGGTCACTCACTCGTTCTTCCACCTCGTTAACCCTCGTCGTTAGGACTTCTAGTTTGGATTGCATCTCATTCAATTGATTTTTAATTTCTGCCTGATTGGATCTAAATTCCTCAGTCATGAAGTGTCTTGAGTCCTTTATGCTTTTTTCTAGAACCACCAGTAGCTGTATGATAGTGCTTCTGAATTGGCTTTCTGACATTGAATTGTAATCCAGATTTTGTAACTCTGTGGGAGAGAGGACTGTTTCTGATTCTTTCTTTTGAGGTGAGGTTTTCCTTCTAGTCATTTTGCTCAGTGCAGAGTGGCCAAAAGCAAGTTGTATTGGGAAAAAGAGAAAAAGAGAGGAGAGAAAGAAGGAAAGAAAAGAGAAAGAGAAAAAAAAAGGGAAGAAAAAGGAAAAAAAAAAACGAAAAAAAAAAAAAAAAAAGAAGAAAAAGAGAAAGAAAAAGAAAGAAAAAAAAAAGGGGGGTGGGGGAAGGAAACAAATCAAAAAGCAAAACAAAACAAAAACAAAAACAAAAACAAAAACAAACAAACAAAAAAAGAACCACCGGGGAGTATCTTCTGATTCTGTGTACTTTAAGTCCCTTGGCTTCTCCTGGAAGTTGTCCGTCTAGCTGGTGTTCTGGGGGAGGGGCCTGTTGTGCTGATTTTCAGGTGTTAGCAGTTGGGGGAGCTGCTGTGCCCCTGCCTGGTGCAGGGCTCGGTGGGGGTTGTTTACCCCGTGAGGCCGCAGGAGGAACAGCCCCAGTGGCGGGGCAGCTCTGGAAACCTGGATTCAGCTCCGGCAGGAACTCCGTCTGCAGGGCCTGGAGGCTCCGGGGCGGGGCCGCTGATGTGCTCAGCTGGGGCAGGAGCGTCCTCGCTGTCCTGGGCCCTCCCGGCCTCTGCCTGTCCCGGGGGAGGCGGGATCCTGGGCTGTGTCCCGGCGCCCTGTGCTCCGGGGCCTGCGCTGTTGGATTCGCGCTCCCGGGCCGCGCAGCCCCCTCCGCGGAGCCGCCGCCCGAGCCCCTCCGAGCTGCTCCTGGAACCGCGCAGCCCCCTCCGCACGGAGCCTCTTCCTCTGCCCGAGCCCCTCCGAGCTGCTCCCGGGGCCGCGCAGCCCCCTCCGCGGAGCCGCCCCCGAGCCCCTCCGAGCTGCTCCGGGTTCCCCCGTGCGCGCTGCAGCCCTTAGGGAGCTCGGCGCACTCTCCTGGGCGCGCAGTTGCTGTTACTGTCCCCGGGAGCCCGAGGGCATCCCCTCCCTCCTGGGGTCCTGCTCCAACTCCCTGCGAGCCCCTTTCCACCAGGGAAGATTGGTGCAGCTCCTGCGTCTCCGGGACGGGGCTCTCCTGTCCTGGGGACACTCGCCCCGGCCTCAGCCCGGCTCCTCGCGGCCCCTCCCCCTTGGAGGCCTTTGTTTCTTTACTTCTTTTTCCCGGTCTTCCTACCTTGATAGAAGCGCGAACTCTTCTCACTGTAGCATTCCAGCTGGTCTCTCTTTAAATCTCAGGCCGAATTCATAGATTTTCAGGATAATTTGAAGGTTTTCTAGGTAGTTTGGTGGAGACAGGTGATTTGGGGACCCTACTCTTCCGCCATCTTGCTCCTCCCCCTGTCTATGTGTCTGTTTTTGTGCCAGTACCACACTGTCTTGATGACCACAGCTTTGTAATACAACCTGAAATCTGGCATTGTGATGCTCCCAGCTATGGTTTTCTTTTTTAATATTTCCCTGGCTATTCAGGGTCTTTTTTGATTCCACACAAATCTTAATGAGCAAAAGATTTAAATAGACATTTCACCAAAGAAGATATATAAATGGCTGATAAAGACATAAAAAGGGAAATGCAAATCAAAACCACAGTGAGATACTACTTTATATCCACTAGTTTGAATAGAATAAAAAAGTCAGATAACTAGTGTGGTTAGGATGTGGATATTGGAGTAGTTACACTGGTGGTGGGAGTATAAAGTGGTACAGCTGCTTTAGAACATGGTTTAGCAATTCTTCAAATGATTCAACATAAAGTCAACATCTGACTTTATGGATGAAGTTCTACTCCTATGTATATGGATGAAACCATCTGTCTTCACTAAAACTTGTCTAAGAATTTTTAAAGCAGCATTATTCATAATAGCCAAAAGTTGGAAACAATCCAAATGTCCACCAGCAGATGAATGAATAAACAAATTGTGGTATATCTGTACAATGGAATATTATTTAGTCATCAAAAAGAATGATACATGTGACAAAATGGATGAACCTTGAAAACATTATTCTAAGTGAATAAAGCCAGTCACAAAAGACCAGGTCCTATATGATTCCATCAATGTGAAATTCCAGAATAGGGAAATTTGTGATGATTGCACATGTATGTGAATAGACTAAAATTTTTGAATTTTACAGTTTAAATGGATGAATTGTATGGTATATGAACGATATCTCAATAAAGCAGTTTAAAAAATAGAGAAATTTAGCCACAAGATACAATAAAGATATTACTGGCCTGAAGAAAGAAATGACCCATATCTTTGAAATAGCAATGCACCCAGAACCAAGTAGGAAAATGCCTGGTGGAACCCTGCCAACCCTTCTTCAGTCATAGGCATGGGCTCTGGAGGTGTCAAGGGCTTTATGTGATGTGTGCATCTGCTGTACTGGCGACTTGAAGAGTTGTATCTTGCTCTGCTGGCTCCACCAAGAGAGGAGTGGGTGTGGTGCAATTTATCCTGGGCACCAACTTGTGGGGCAGAGTGTGGCATGCTTTCACATTAGGGTAATTCTTGGCTACTCCTCCAAACATAGTAAAGAAGTACTGGCAAGAGGCAAAGCTTTCAGCTGGAACTGCTTACAGCTCCTTTCAAGGTGACTGAACTTGTGATATATGTTACAGGGAAGTTTAACTTTTCATATCCTGCTTCAGCCATGTTTAAATGATTTTTATTTTTTTTAAATTATTTTTTAAAAGGATTTTTAACAGGAATCTATAGCAGTCTCTGACAGGGTGCTGTCTCCAATGCTACATGATAACAAGCCCTTGCTGGGGAAGGATTGATATCTGTAAGGATAAGCCAATAGAGAAATTTCCCCTACAGAAAAACTACTAGTCAAAAGAAATGCAGGTGTTTTTGGAAATGAATTGATAAAACATGAATAGGAGACAATTTTTACAAAATTCTCTATTTTCTGTTTTTAACAAGCTTCTAGAGGGTATTGGAAAGATTTATTGTAGATTAAAAGTGTGATCACTGAACCACAAATTCCAATGAAGGCAATGAACAGGTAGATAAAATCAGAAAACCAACACAGAAAATTAAACTAAGAACTTCTCCCAGAACGTAGAGGGAAAAGGAGTAAAAAATGAAAATGATGAGAGAGGTTCCAAGGATAGAAACTGTAAATAGAATCTGTAGAAAAGAGAAATCTCAGAAGTTTGGAACAGAACAGTTGGAGTGGAAGTGATAAAGAAAAGCAGGCTTTCCTGAGTTAAATCCAGAGACTCTACCCATGTTAACTTGACCCTCATATTAACCAATGAAATGGGAAAGCAAAAATTATTACTTATTTTTTTGAATAATAAAGTAATCTGAAATACAGAGAAACAGAGGGATGTGCCCAATTTCTTATCCTCATATCAGTGCAGCTAGAACCAGAGCCCTAAACTCTGACATTCAGACCAGTATTCTTGATATGCAAACATCCCAGGACATATGTGTCACTGTGAGGTTTTTAAATTGTTTATCCTGAAATAAAGTCACCTGTTAATTAATACAAATGAACTTATGAAATAATAAGACTATGTGATTGTTAAGCTTTGGCTTTGTAAGAAAGTTCTAACTTCAAGGGCCAAAATCAGCCTTGACAACTATTGCTAGAAAAAACACTACTGGAACCCATCATGGCCCCTTCCATGAGTCTCTAAATAATCCCATGATTTAATGAAAAGCTATGTTAGAAATATCTTTCTTTCCCTTGAAAAGATTCTTTCAGCAGTTGTCAAATACCTTTCATGACTTTTCTTGTTGTGAATTTAAGATCACAACCACACTTGGAAAAGAATAAAGGTCCACTGCAAAATGCAGCATAAGTACATACATTTGTTAATGGAAAACAATCATGTCCACCAGCTAATCAGTTCTCCCAGGACCAGCAGTTAGTATGCACTAAGTTGGATTCGGGCTCAGGACTTAGGTCTACATCAGAGTTGACCTTTCTCAGGATGGCATATGCCACACTCTGATGCTCAGAGCCTGGCCACAATGCTCCTATCATCTTTTGTCCTCAATGCCAGTCCTGTTCCCACTCCCCAAGTCTGGACACAGTACATGTTTGACATGGGGAGCTAGTTTGCCTTTTTATCCCTGTCTAGGACTTTACCATTCTTTATCCTTCATAAACGGCATAGGCCCTCCACCCCCGCCCACCCCACCAGCTAGCTTTTAGACAGTAAGGTTACTATCTAATATAATCTGCACTGCTCAAGACCTAACACCTGTCCTTCCATCAGGAGCCCTTGAGCATTTTCAGCATATCCAGGCATTTCTGGGTTAGGTCTAGGACAGGGGGTAGCTTTGCATGAGGATGCCCTATCTTGGTTCTCACTGGGGCCCAGCTTCCTTCTGGAACAAAGACCAGCCCTTTTATGGCCAAATATGTGATGCGAAGCTGTTTGGTATAGATTTGGGAAATAGACTCATAGAAGTTGCCATAAAACTGGAGGAAGAGGCTTGTCCCTCAGAAGGGGAAAACACTCAAGTTCCATTCAAATTAGAGACAAATCTCTGTGATTATTTCTTCTGCAAATTATATTCTATTACAAGACCCAAGAGGTGGTCATTAGTTCTGCTTAAAATAAACAAAGGGAAACAGGTTTGGGGATTCAATAATGAATTCTTCCCCAAGCCAAGAATTCCCTTTCTCTGGGAGCTAGGGACCTCTTATCCTGAAAGGATAAGAAACACTGGTTTATCTATCTCACTTACTTTAAGTTTCTTCTTCCAGACAAGTAAACATAGCAGTCAACAACATTCTCTCACTTCTTGTCCTTCTTTCCAGGACATCAGAGTATAAAGCAGAAGAGAGAGGTTCATAACTCACCAGTGTCAGGTATGTACTGTGGCCAGCCCATGCAGTTCAATCCTGTTGGGGCACTCTGGGAGAATGGATGGCTTCTTCTAGCGAGACTCAGAGACTCTGGAGAGGTAATAGTCACCTTCCTCCAACACTGGGAGAGGAGGAAAGACATAGAGAGTAAATGAAGAAAAAAGATGACAAGCTGTCATTGTCATTTCATACTTTTTTCATTGTCTGGGATCTTTGTTGTAGTAGGGTACACAGCCAAAATGTACACAGCTTCAGGAGGTGCCATTCACATCAAAATCCATGAGAAAAAAAACCCCGCAAAACTTATCCTGGAGTCTACATCCTGTGTGGCCATATGTTGTAGTTGTGGCAGGATAGGTTGTCATTCAACAATGTAAAATGAGGACTCTTGAGAAGGTCTCCAAACCCTTAAGTCTCCCCCAGCTGCTGAGTAACAAAGCCTGACATCTTTCCAAAAGCATAACTGTTTAATTAAAATTAATTTAATTAGGGGATCCCTGGGTGGCTCAGCGGTTTGGCGCCTGCCTTCGGCCCAGGGCGCAATCCTGAAGTCCCCGGATCAAGTCCCCGGATCGAGTCCCCTGTCAGGCTCCCTGCATGGAGCCTGCTTCTCCTTCTGCCTGTGTCTCTGCTTCTCTCTCTCTCTCTCTCTCTCTGTCTATCATGAATAAATAAATAAAATCTTTAAAAAAAATGAATTTAATTAAAATGCAACTCGTAAAGCCCCTGACATGTCATAATTATGAGGCAGACCTTACCTTTCAAACTGCAAGGACCAGTGTTGTATAGAGTCTTGGGAAGAAAATGGATACTGTCCCTTTCTTTATCATCCCATCATCTAGAGACAAAATTAGCCCCTTCCAGTTTTGTCTACTTTGTAAAGTTATTGTATTAACTTAAAATTTTTGATATGTATTCAAATAAATGTTCAATTTCCTTTTCTTATGTATTCCTCACACAATTAAGCAAGTATGCTTGAAAAATTCTTTTGTTCCTGTGATATCCTGTGGTCTGAACTCGGCGGCAGCTTGAAATTGCATATGGATAAAAAGGAATCCAAAAGAAGCCCTCTCTGGTCTGAAGGGAAAGGGGCCCCTAGAGACTATGAACAAATGGGGGAAATATTCTCTGTTGTTCCCCTCCTGTACTGGATTCCCAGGAAATCCCATTATAGGATGGCAACAATAGCCAGACAGGCACCTAAAACTCTGAGGAAGGGGAATCTTTTATGACCTGAGGAACTGTGGACCCAAAAGCATGGGATAGGTGGAGAATCCTGTTTCATTTTTCTCTCTCTCCTACTGCCACTTGGTCCCAGAGGCAGACAGGATGGCAGGAAGTATGTGGCAAAATTGGAAAACAAAAGCCAGCAATCTTGCAAAAAACCAGGAATGTAAGTGCTCCTGGAATCAGGAAGTGTCTGAAAGAATGCAGAGAGGAAGGAGCTCAAGAAACTGATCCTCAAAAGTTGTTCATAAGCTACTGGACTTACCCCCAAACTGTGCATGGGGGGATCTGATCCTAAACAGAATACTTAAGTCTTTGAGAACTGAACTATGGAACAGAACATTTTACAGGTCCTAAACTGGCCACTGAGTAATCCACATTATCCAAATAGTACTGAAAACACCTTGAAAACTGAACTGACATAAGAAACATAGCCTCTGAAGGTTAGTAAGAACTTTTAGTCTAAATTGGATTCAATTGCCTGAAAAAATGTAATGAAAAATTGTTCTCCATAGCAATTAAACAAGGCCCAGAGTCTCATAACATAGTATTCAAAATGTCCAGGATATTGTTCAAAATTGCTTAATATACAAACAACTATGAAACTCTCAATAAAGTATAAGGGAAAGGACAACTGACAGATCTCAACACCAAGATGACATGGTCATTGAAATGATCAAAGATTTTAAAGCAGCTCATATAAACATGCTCCAAGAAGTAAGGGTGACTACTCTTGAAATGAATGGAAAATAACATCAGGGAAATATAGCTAACATTTGAACAACATGGGTTTCAAATGCACAGGTGTACTTGTGGATTAAAAAAAAATAACTATAGTACTGTAAATGTATTTTTCTTATGATTCTCTTAGTAATGTTTTCTTTTCTCTAGCTTACTTTGTTGTAAGCATAAAGTATATAATATATATGACATAAACAATATGTGTTAATTGATTGCTTATCTTATCAGTAGACTATTAGTAACTTTTGGGGGAATCAAAAGTTATGTGGATTTTTGACTGTTTTGGGGGGGGGGGGGTTGGCATCCCTAACCCCTGCATTGCTCAAGGGTTAAATAGATGGAAAAACGAATGCAATGGAAATATTAGAACTGACAGATATAATAACTGAAATAAAAAATTTACTGGTATAGTATAGTTACAAAGTAAGATGGTTGAGGAAACAGTCAGTAAACTAAATAGCTCAAAAGAAATTATCTGAAGAACAGAGAAGAAAAAATATTGGAAAAAAAAACAAGAGCTTCAGGGACCTGTAGAACAACAAACATTTAACATTCTGCCATCAGAGACCCTGAAGGAGAAGAAAAAGTGTGGTGCTGAACAATATCAAAAAATTTCTGAAAAGATTCTAAATGTGGTGAAAAACCTTAACATATAGTACAAGAAGCTCATCAAACTTCAAACAGGATAACCCAAGAAAATGCCCAACACAGCATAATCGAACTACCAAAGATTAGAGACAATGAAAAAATCTTAGAAGCAGCCAGAAACTAACAACAAATCAACAAATTCCTTATATAGGGAGCAATCATTCAAATGACTATAGATTTCTCATGGAGGCCAGAGAGAAGTGGAACAGTATTTTTTAAATGCAGCCCCAACTGTCAACCCAGAATTCTATATCCAACAACAACAACAAAATGCTTTAGGGAAGTTGAAATAAATACATTCTTACATGAAGAAAGCAAAGAAAATTCATAGCTAGCAAACCTGCTCTAAATACACTTTGAGGGGGGGATCCCTGGGTGCCTTGGCGGTTTGGTTCCTGCCTTTGGCCCAGGGTGTGATCCCGGAGTCCCGGGATGGAGTCCCACATCAGGCTCCCTGCATAGAGCCTGCTTCTCTCTCTGCCTGTGTCTCTGCCTCTCTCTTTCTCTCTCTGTGTCTCTCATGAATAAATTCATCTTTAAAAGAAAAAAATAAATACACTTTGAGGAATATGTTCATATAAAGAAAAATGGTATTAGAGGGATGCTTCAAAATTCAGGAACTGAAGGAAGAGCAATAGAAATCGTAAATATATAGGTAAGTGTAACAGGCTATTTTTCTCCTCTAAGTTCTTTAAACTATGTTTGATAGTTAAAAGCAAAAATTACATTGTCTGATGAGGTTTTCAATGTACACAGATGACACATGACAACTACAGCGTTAAGGAGAGATTAAAGAGATTTATATGGTGGGAGGTTTCATATGTTCTACTTCAAGTAATAAAATAACCAATTGTAAAAAGTGGACTGTGATTAGTTAAAAGATGTATTTTAACCCCCACAATGACAATTAAGAAAAAAACCCACATAAAAATAGTGTAAAAAACTCAATAGGTAAGTTAAAATGAAAACTAAAAATTATCCAAATAATCCAAAAGACAGTAAAAGGAAACAGAGCAGTGAATCAGAGGAGCAAGCAGAGAACATGGTAGATCTAAATCCAAACACATCAGTAATTACATTAAATTGAAATACTAAGAACACATAATTAAACAGATTTTCAAAATGGATTAAAGAAAAAAAACCCTCACAATATGCTATCATAAGAAATCCACTTTCAAAATAATGATGAGGGTGAAAAGTAAAAGGTAAAAAGTAAAAGGTTGGAAAACATATGCCACACAAACACTGATCAAAAGAAAACTTGAAAGGTTGCACTAATATCAGACACAACAGACTTCAGAGTAAAGAAAATGACCAGGGATACAGGAGGACTTTACAAACATAACAAGAGGGTAGATTCATCAAGAAGACAGGACACCATCTAACCACTGACCTTCAAAATATATGAAGCAAAACCTGATACAATGTATACTTGATCTTAGCCAAAAGGCTGAGAAGCGCTAAAACCTGATACAATTTAAAGGAGAAATAGAAATGCCACAATTATGGTTGGATACTTTAACACTTCTACCACACTAATCAATAGAAAAAAGAAACATAGATAGCAAGGGGACAGGTGAAGGAACAGCATCATCCACCAAATGGAACTGACAATTACAGAATAGTCCACCCAACAATCACAAAATATGCACATGGAATATGCATATTACCTGAGAGACTATATCCTTGATAAGCATGATAATAGTAACAGTAACAACAACAATTTAAGTTTAAAAGGACTAAAATCATACAGAATATGCTTCTTTAACCATAATGGAATTACTCTAGAAATCAGTGATAGAAAGGTAACTGGAGAGTCTTCACCTACTTAGAAATTAAGCAACACATTTCAAAATAATCCACGGTAGTAAAGTGACTACACTTTGAGAACTGTGATCCAGCATTCCAATTTCTTCAATATAGTCTCTCTCTTTTTTTTTTAATTCCCAGTGTTCTGATTTTTTTTAAGTACACTGTATTATTCTTCATCATACTCTTTTGATAATCATACCTATAATGTATCTTTTTGTGTTTACTTGTAGAAACTATCAGAGCATTATATGACTCAACTAGTATATAATTCCCACTTCCTACTAAATTCTCAGAATTCTTTTTTAGGCCCCCAAACCTGTTAAAATCATAGAATCTCAGACTTAGAGTTCTCTAGAAATCTACTTTAATCCTGGTTGAGGGGAAATGGACCCTGTAAATGTTTTCATGGAGGCCAGATTATGTCTGATTTTTAAAAACAGTCATGTCAGTTGGTGACTATATCATTTTCATAAAACTTTTTATCAAGCCATCTTTCACATGGATTACTAAAACATCCTCCTAAATCCTCTCTCCTTGCTCCACACCAGATTCATCATGCCACTCCGCTACTAAAGCCCTAAAAGACTGCCATTTCTTATAGGATCAAGTCAAGATTGACTGACATGGGGCCAAGTTTTTCACATTCTGTCTTCTAGCCATTACAACAACCCCTGTTTCCTGCCTCTGTAAGGCACCAAGGACCTACCACGTACTATCCCCGATACTCCATGAATTCCATACTAGCACACCCTTAAAAAATTATAGAGGTATTATTGGCATATGACATAATCTTAATGATTGAGGTATAAAATAATATTTGATATCTATATACATTACAAAGTGATTACCACAGAAGTTTAGTTACCATCAGTCCTCATACAAAGATAATTTTAGGATTTACTCTTTTGGCAAACTTCAAGTATTTTCTATAACATTATTGGCTGTAGTCACCATGCTATATATTAGATTCCTATGACTTATTTATTTTATAACTGGAAGTTTGTACCTGTTGGCTGCCTTCACCTATTTTACCCACTTTCCACTCCTTCCCCTCTGCATCCACCAATTCTGTTCTCTGTATCTATGAGTTTTGTTTTCTAGATTCCACATATAAGTGAAATCATACAGTATTTATCTTTCTCTGTCTGACTTATTTCAATTAGCATAATCCCCTTAAGTTCTATCCATGTTGTCACAAATGGCAAGATGTCACTTTCTTTTATGGCTGAGTAATATTCTACTGTGTATTGATATCTAGTTTTGTTCTTTCTCAGGATAGGTTTGGCTATTCTTTTGTAGTTCCATACAGATTATTTATTTATTTATTTATTTATTTATTTATTTATTTAAAGATTTTAATTATTTATTCATGAGAGACACAGAAGGAGAGAGAAAGGCAGAGACACAGGCAGAGGGAGAAGCAGGCTCCATGCAGGGAGCCCGACATGAGACCATCCTGGGACTCCAGGATTGTGCCCTGGGCCGAAGGCAGCTGCCAAACCACTGAGCCACCCAGGCTGCCCCCATATAGATTTTAGGAATTTTTGGTCCTAGTTTTGTGAAGAATACCCTATGTTTATTGCAGTGTTACTTATAATAGCCAAGAAATGGAAAAACCCACGTGTCCATTGATAGATAAATGGATAAAGAAGAAATTGTATACAATGGAATTGAATACAATGGAATATTATTCAGCCACAAAAAGAATGAAATCCTGCCATTCATGACAATATGGATGAATTATGGTATCATGTTATGTGAAATAAATCAAACAGAGAAAAACAGATATATGATTTCACTTACATATGGAACCTAAAAAATAAAACAAAAAAGAGAAACAGACTCATAGGAAAAAAACTATTGGTTGCCAGAGGGGAAGAGGGTGGGGAAATAGATGAAATAAAAGAAGGGGATTAAGAGGCATGGCTTCTAGTTATAAAATAAATAAGTCACAGGGATGAAAAGTACAACAAAGGGAATACAGTCAATAAAACTGTAATAACCTTATGTGGTGCCAGATGGTAAATAACTTATTGTGGTATGCATTTTATAATATATCTAATTGTCAAATCATTCTGTTGTCCACCTGAAATGAATATTATATTTTATGTCAACTGTACCTCAGTTAAAAAAAAAACAGTATAGCACTGGCATAAAAACAGACACATATCAATGGAATAGAATAGAGAGCCCAGAAATAATCCCATGCATATACAGTCAATTTATGACACAGCAAGCAAGAATATACAATAGGAAAAGGAAAAGGATGGTTTCTTCACTAAATGGTGCTGGGAAAACAGCCATGGACCGCCACATGGAAAAAGAAACTATGCTACTATCTTATACCATACCCCAAAATTAACTAAAAAAGGATTAAAGACCTATATGTAAGACATGAAACCAAATAAACTGCTAAAAGAAAACACGGGCAGTAATCTCTTGGATGTCAACCTTAGCAATATTTTTCTGATATGTCTCCCAGGCAAGAGAAACAAAAGCAAAAATAAACAATTGGGACTACATCAAACTATCAACCTTTTGCACAGTGAAGGAAACCATTAATAAAATGAAAAGGCAACCAAAGGAAGAAAATATTTGCAAACAGTATATCCAATCAAAGTTAATATACAAAATATAAAGAACTCATACAACTCAACACCAAATAAATAATTAATCTAATTAAAAACGGGCAGAGGAATGGATATTTTTCTAGAGTACGAACAGACAACAGACACATGAAAAGATGTTCAACATCACTGATCATCAGAGAAATGCAAATCAAAACCACAATGAGATATTACCTCACACCAGTCAGAATGGTTGGTATCAAAAGACAAAAAATAAAAGGTTTTGGCAAGTTTGTGGAGAAAAGGGAAGCCTGGTAGGTGGTTGATGGGAATTTAAATTGTTGCAGCCACTATGGAAAGGATTATGGAGGTTCCTCAAAAAACTAAACATACCATACTAGTTTGATTACTATAGCTTTGTAATATAGTTTGAAATCAGGGAGCATGATACCTCCAGCTTTGTTCTTCCTTCTCAAGATTGCTTTTGCTATTTGGGATATTTTGTGGTTCCATACAAATTTCAGGATTGTTTGTTCTGTTTTTGTGAAAAAATGCCATTGGAATTTTGAGAGTACCTGCATTGAACGTGTAGATTGCCTTTGATAATATGGACATTTTAACAATATTAATTCTTCCAATCCATGAGCATAGTATAACTTTCCATTTATTTGTGTCTTTTCAATTTCCTTCATTGATGTTGTATAATTTAGTGTACAGGTCTTTCTCTTTGACTAAATTATTCCCTGGGATTTTGTTATTTTTGATGCAATTGTAAATGGGATTGTTTTCTTAATTTCTCTTTCTGATAGTTTGTTTTAAGTATATAGAATGCAACCATTTTTTTTGTATATTGATTTTGTGCTCTGCAACTTTAGTGAATTTGTTTATTCTAACAGTTTTTTGGTTGAGTCTTTAGGGCTTTCTATATATGTAATATCATGTTGCCTGCAAATAGTGACAGTTTTATTTTTTCCTTTCTGATTTATATATATTCTATTTCTTTCTCTTGCCTAATTCTTCTGGCTAGGACTTCCAGTACTATGGTGAAGAAAAGTAGTGACAGTGGGTATACTAGTCTTGTTGCTGATCTTGGAAGGAAAGCTTTCAGCCTTTCACCATTGAGTATGTTAGGACATTCAAACAAACAAACAACCCAATCCACTCTCCCCTGCTCCATGACATCAGGTGTAGCATGTGACTCCTTCAATTTTTACTAAAATCTACTGTAGGATTCACTGGCCAAGTACCTTATGATTGTGAACCTTAAAGATAAAGCTGCCCATAGATAAATATCACATGGTTTTACTCATACATAGAACATAAGAAACAGTGCAGAGGCTCATAGAGGAAGAGAGGAAAAACTGAAAGGGAGAAATCAGAGAGGGGACAAACCATGAGAGACACTTAACTACAGGAAACAAACAGGGGTGTTGGAGAAGAGGTGGGTGGGGGGCTCGGGTAACTGCATGATGGGCATTAAAGAGGGCACCTGATGTGATGAGCACTGGGTGTTATATGCAAGTGAGGAATCACTGACCTCTACATCTGAAACTAATGGTGTAATATATGTTGGCTAATTGAATTTAAATAAAAAATAATAAAACTAAACTAAAATAAAATTAAAATTAAAAAATTAAAAAATAAATTAAAAAAAGAGTATGATGTTAGCACTGAGCTTGTCCTATATGGCCTCTATTATAGTTATGGCGAGGCAAGTTCCTTCTATGCCCACTTTGTTGAGAGTTCTATCATGAATGGATATTGAATTCTGTCAAATTATTTTTCTACATTTATTAGGATGATCATATGATTTTATCCATTTTGTTGACATGGTGTACTGCAATGGTGCAGCTTTTGAACCATTCTCACAGTGTTGGAATAAATCTCACTTGATCATAGTGTATGATCCTTATAATGTATTGTGATATTTGGATTGCTTCAGTACTTTATTGAAAAAAATTTACATTTTTGTTCATTAGGGATATTGTAATGTAATTTTTTGTGGTGTTTTTCGTTTTGGGATCAGGGTAATGTTGGCTTTGTAAAGTGAGTTCAGAAATGTTCCTTTCTCTTTAATTTTTTGGAAGATTTTGAGAAGGATAAATATTAAATCTTTGAATGTTTGATATATAGCTCCAGTGAAGCTGTCTGGTCTTGAATTCTTGTTTGTTGGAAGGGTTTTGGTTACTGTTCAATTTCCTTAATAATAATCAGTCTATTCAAATTTTATATTTCTTCATTATTTAGTCTTGGAGTACTGCATGTTTCCAGGAATTTATCCATCTTTCCTAGGTTGTCCTATTTGTTGGTGGATAAAAGTTCATAGTAGTCTCCTATGAGCATTTGTATTTCTGTGGTATCAGTTGCAATGTCATTTATTACATGTATTTGTTTGAGCCCTCTTTTTTTCCTTGGTGTCTGGCTAAAGGTTTGTCAGTTTTGTTTATTTAGAGAATCAACCCTTAGTTTCATTGATCTTTTGTACTGTCTTTTAGTCCCTATTTTTGCTCTGATCTTTATTATTTCTTCTCTCCTAATAATTTTGTACTTCATTTGTTCTTTTCCTAATTCCTTCAGGTATATGTTTTGATTATTCACTTGAGACTATTCTTGGTTTTTGAAGTAGACCTGTATTGCTATGAAGTTCCATCTTAGAACTACTTTTCCTGTATCTCATAGATTTTTGGAATGTTGTGTTTCCATTTTTATTTGTCTTGAATTTCCCTTTTGATTTCTTTATAGTCTCATTGGTTTTCCAGTAGTGTTTTGTTTAGTCACTGATTATTTGTAATTTTTCCAGTTTCTTCTATGAATTGATCTCTAGTTTCCTACTATTGTGGTTAGAAAAGAAGCTTGAAATTATTTCATTCTTCTTAAACTTATTGATACTTGTTTTGTGGCATAACCTATGGCCTCCTGAATGGTCTATGTACACTGTAGCCTAACCTATGGCCTAACCTGTGATGTCTCCTGGAGGATGTTCTATGTACACTTGTGAAAAATGTGTATTCTGCTGCTTTTGGATGGAATGTTCTGTATATATTGTTAAGTCCATCATGTCCAATCTGCTGTTAGAGACCAATGGTTCCAACAGTGTAAGAGAGTTCCCTTTTCTCCACATTCTCTCCAACATTTGTAGTTTCCTGCCTTGTTAATTTTCCCCATTCTCACTGGTGTGAGGTGGTATCTCATTGCGGTTTTGATTTGTATTTCCCTCACATCTTCTTTATCCATTCATCTTTCGATGGACACCGAGGCTCCTTCTACAGTTTGGCTATTGTGGACATTGCTGCTAGAAACATCAGGGTACAGGTGTCCCGGCGTTTCACTGCATCTGTATCTTTGGGGTAAATCCCCAGCAGTGCAATTGCTGGGTCCTATGGCAGATATATTTTTAACTCTTTGAGCAACCTCCACACAGTTTTCCAGAGTGGCTGCACCAGTTCCCATTCCCACCAACAGTGAAAGAGGGTTCCCTTTCTTCCACATCCTTCCAACATTTGTGGTTTCCTGCCTTGTTAATTTTCCCCATTCTCACTGGTGAGGTGGGATCTCATTGTGGTTTTGATTTGTATTTCCCTGATGGCAAGTGATGCAGAGCATTTTCTCATGTGCGTGTTGGCCATGTCTATGTCTTCTTCTGTGAGATTTCTCTTCATGTCTTTTGCCCATTTCATAATTGGATTGTTTGTTTCCTTGGTGTTGAGTTTAAGAAGTTCTTTATAGATCTTGGAAACTAGCCCTTTATCTGATACGTCATTTGCAAATATCTTCTCCCATTCTGTAGGTTGTCTTTTAGTTTTGTTGACTGTATCCTTTGCTGTGCAAAAGCTTCTTATCTTGATGAAGTCCCAATAGTTCATTTTTCCTTTTGTTTCTTTTGGCTTCGCGGACGTATCTTGCAAGAAGTTACTGTGGCCAACTTCAAAAAGGGTGTTGCCTGTATTCTCCTCTAGGGTTTTGATGGAATCTTGTCTCACATTTAAATCTTTCATCCATTTTGAGTTTATCTTTGTGTATGGTGAAAGAGAGTGGTCTGGCTTCATTATTCTGCATGTGGATGTCCAATTTTCCCAGCACCATTTATTGAAGAGACTCTCTTTCTTCCAATGGATAGTCTTTCCTCCTTTATTGAATATTAGTTGCCCATAAAGTTCAGGGTCCACTTCTGGATTCTCTATTCTGTTCCACTGATCTATGTGTCTGTTTTTGTGCCAGTACCACACTGTCTTGATGACCACAGCTTTGTAGTACAACCTGAAATCTGGCATTGTAATGCCCCCAGCTATGGTTTTCTTTTTTCTTTTTTCTTTCTATTTTATTTTTTTGTCTTTAAAATATTTTATTTCTCAGTCTTCACTGGAATTGCTTACAATGAGAAGGTCTTATTAAAGTTTTTTAATCTGCATAAGACACTTTTTTTGACTTATACAAATTAAAAAATCACAACTTAAAATGTAAAAGACATTAAATCAATATGACACCTTTAAGGACCCAGTATGTCTAACTTCCTGGGTTAATGTCACATTTGAAAATGTTACTTCCTCAATTTTTCTGTGTGAATGACTTTTCCTTCAGAACCAAAGAAATCAATTCTCCCTAGAGAACATTTGCAAATTTTTTCATAATGAAAAAAAAATCAACTTCAAATTCTTGATTTGCAAACGAATTATCCATCATGAAGTAAGGAAGAAATAGTCTTAAAAAATCAAGTTCTAAAATGGACCCACTGTAGTGAACAGTCAGAGCTAAGGGCTACTCTTATGTTTACCAAAGAAACAAACAATCCAATCATGAAATGGGCAAAAGACATGAAGAGAAATCTCACAGAGGAAGACATAGACATGGCCAACACGCACATGAGAAAATGCTCTGCATCACTTGCCATCAGGGAAATACAAATCAAAACCACAATGAGGTACCACCTCACACCAGTGAGAATGGGGAAAATTAACAAGGCAGGAAACCACAAATGTTGGAAGGATGTGGAAGAAAGGGAACCCTCTTTCACTGTTGGTGGGAATGGGAACTGGTGCAGCCACTCTGGAAAACTGTGTGGAGGTTGCTCAAAGAGTTAAAAATATATCTGCCGTAGGACCCAGCAATTGCACTGCTGGGGATTTACCCCAAAGATTCAGATGCAATGAAACGCCGGGACACCTGCACCCCGATGTTTCTAGCAGCAATGTCCACAATAGCCAAACTGTGGAAGGAGCCTCGGTGTCTATCGAAAGATGAATGGATAAAGAAGATGTGGTTTATGTATACAATGGAATATTACTCAGCCATTGGAAACGACAAATACCCACCATTTGCTTCAAAGTGGATGGAACCGGAGGGTATTATGCTGAGTGAAGTAAGTCAATCGGAGAAGGACAAACAGTGTATGTTCTCATTCATTTGGGAAATATAAATAATAGTGAAAGGGAATATAAGGGAAGGGAGAAGAAATGTGTGGGAAATATCAGAAAGGGAGACAGAACATAGAGACTCCTAACTCTGGGAAATGAACTGGGGGTGGTGGAAGGGGAGGAGGGCGGGGGGTGGGGGTGAGTGGGTGACGGGCGCTGAGGGGGACACTTGACGGGATGAGCAGTGGGTGTTATTCTGTATGTTGGTAAACTGAACACCAATAAAAATTATTTTATTACAAAAAAAACAAAACAAAAAAAACAAAATACCAAAAGTGGCTGTCTTAGGGTATTAGAATAAAAGAACCCTTGCTCCTTAAATGAGCTGTGGAAGGAAGAAATGGGAATGCCCACTGAATTCCTTGCTAATTACTCTTACATCACTGCCTGCTTTCCCACCAACAGCCACAGGAGGGAGCCTTCATATCTCCAGGTTGAGTTTCATGTTCTGTGATTGCTCTGGGCTTCCGCTAGAGAGCAAATTTCCAAGTTTTTCTCCCATTCCCAATCCTGTGTTCACTTATCTACTTATGCTACTTTCTTGTCTTCCTACATGTTCTGATGTGCAAGCACACTAGGTCTTCCCCCTCCTCCAGGTGTAGTATAAGGAAGGAGCAGCTGTGGTAGGCCTCAGGCAAACATCTGGAAGGTGCCTAAGAAAGGGCCAGGCATGAAGTAGGTGACCACTGTTAGCAGGAAAACAAAAGAGCAGCAGATACATGAACGCAAGGGAAGTGCGTGAGAGACCCACAGGAGTACCTGGATGGCTGACATGCAGAGGAGGGAGAGCACAGACCCAGAGCAGCACGACTGGCCTCTGGAAGATGGCTCCCTCAGGGAAGGGGCTCAGCAGGAACCAGGGGCAGTCAGGCCAGCACTGACTGGCTCTGCCTGGAGACTAACACTGAACTTGAGGTCCTTGCACATCAACACAGTGCTCAACACAGGTGAGACACCATACCATTTATCTAAAGAAGCGAAGGGGTAAAGGGTACACAGATGCAGAGTTGGGCAGGACATAGAGAGGTTTTCTTTCACAGTCCCAAGGGTATTCTTTCTGGAATTTCAAGAAAGCTACCTCCTTCTCAGGGCAGTGACTCATGAGAAAACTCAAGCTTGTATACCCTTTCCTGTTCCTGACCCAGCACCACAGTTACCCTGTTCTGGGTAGATGCCGTTGCTTTGGGAGAGAGACCATTTTATTTACTAATTCAGAAGCACCAACAACTATCTCTTTACTGAAATA
Organism: Canis lupus dingo; assembly: GCF_003254725.2. Classification (NCBI taxonomy): domain Eukaryota; kingdom Metazoa; phylum Chordata; class Mammalia; order Carnivora; family Canidae; genus Canis; species Canis lupus. The sequence continues at coordinate 21,479,202 of NC_064261.1, read as the reverse complement.
AGTTCAACTGTATCAGAACTAAATTTAAAAAATAAACAGATTAAAAAGAGTAGAAGACAAAATAGGGAGATTTCTTTTTTAAAAGTTTCACAGTGGGGAAGGGCGCAGGTGACACGAAAAAGCCTGCATCAACCACCTGATAGAAGATGGGCAAAGACTATGAATAGGCAGTTGACAGAAAAGGGGATTCAAATAGCAAGGAAAAAAAAAAAGTCAAAAAATTATAGTGAAAGGCCGATTCCTACTTGTTTAGCAAATTCCCAGAAGTTGGTCATACATTGTATTGATCAGAGTTGGGACACTCTAGGAGTGTTAGATGGTACAGTCTCTCTCCACGGAAGGCAAATTGGCCTTCCTGCTTCACCTCTCCCCTCACTTAGGAAAATTTCCCATATGGTTCCCTCCTCTTGTATTTAGAAGTAAATAAACAGGTTGGTGTGAGCCACAGGTAACTCACCTCACTCCCAGGAAGGTCCCTGAGTGAGGGTGTGATGCTCAGGCCATGGTGATTCCAGCATCTCTTCCTGCTCTCCTCTTTCTGGTCATCCTGGTCTAGTGTCTGCAGAGAAAGTAGGAGGCTTGCTCGGGTCTTGAGGGTCTTGGGCCTTTCAGAAGCCTCTGAGTTGTTAACCACATCAATGTAGCTTCCAAGAGAAACCATGGAGACAGCACTGCTCCTGCCTGAGTACTGGAGATCAGCCCGATGAACACCAGGTCTGGGGCTCCGGGGCTTGGGACTCATGGGTTTGCAGGGCATGCCTTGGCTTCCATATGCCAAGCAACAGGCAGACCTAGAGGGAAGGGTGCAGCTGATCCCAGCCTGCTGGGTATGAGGGCTGGTGGGTGACATCAGCCAGGACTTTTCAGGAAAGATACCTAAAGTTAGGTACCTGCCACTTTCCTGGGGGCTTGTGCATTTGATGTTTGGCTCACTTTTTCTCCTGTTATGTGGAGAGACCAAATTGCTGGATGTCAAAGGTGTGGGGAGATGTGGAAGTGACCAGTGATCTTCAAAAACACAGCCTTCCTGGTCTTGTACCTGTTCCTCACAGTGACTGTTGGGCCCTGGTGGAGAAGGTCTGAATGGATTCAAGATTTCCTGTCCTGGAACCAGACTAACTAAGGGCCTTTTTGTGCCTTCTGCATCTTTGCTTTTCAGAAATGCACACCAGGAACTCTGCCATGGCCTACTCTTCTCCTTCCGGCCCTTGAGAAAACCTAGAGAACATTCATCAGTATTCTCTTTTTCTAAAACCTTTGACTCAAAAAAATTTGCAAAGGTCTTATGAGCTAAGGCCAACTGTGCTCTGAACCTTTTCTCTGGAGTTTTGAGTCTCTTGGCATCACAGCTTTCTGAGGACAGTGTTCTGCTACCAAGGTCCCCTGGTGTCTCCACATTGTCCCCTTCTCTCAACCCTGCTCCCTGGCGGATGACCTTCTGAGAGGCGCTTGTACCCACTTGGTGTGTAGGAGGTATGTCCCAGCCAGCTGCATTCTGCCAGCAGGCCATAGGGTCATGACTGTCCACAGCCAGCTCCTGGAGGCCCGAAGAACCTATGGTTGGGGCAGGGGTGCTGGGTCCCTGTGCACCGGCGTCCCTTCCTGGGCTCTTGGTAACCATAGGCTTGCTTTTTCTGAGGGAAGTCACCTTAGGAAATGTCAGGCACTTCCCAGGCTCCTGCGAAGTCTTGCAGGGGCAGAAGGATGGGCCTGGTGGTGGGAGAGCTTGGGCGGGGGCAGAGGCCGGGGTGCCAGATTCCTTCTCTGTGTCCTCTGCTCCCCCAACCCCTCTCCCGGCCTTGGGGCTCTGTGCTCTTTGGCTCCCAGTGTGATGAAGGCCCTGGTCTCTGTGTGTATCTTCAGGATAGGGGCCAGGCACACTAGCAGCTTGTTCCCTGTCTGCCTTAGTGCCAGGAGTCTGGCTTGCCCCAGGCAGTTTCTCTTCTGCAGTATCCCCTGTGCTTAGACTGCCCTGGGTCAGCTCCTGGGGAAAAGTCTCTTTGCCCAAGGGCCTCTCCTGGGGGGCAGCCGAGGGCAGCAGAACTGGCGTAAGTTCTGTGGCCTGGGCCCTCTGCCAAAGACTCCCATCGTCACCTCCTAGGCCGCTGCACGCAGACAGCTTGCACTCATTGCCACAGGTTTGTGGTTTCCCAGCCCTGGAAGATTCAGAGGGTGTCACTTCAGCACTACAAGGAGATTGTGGTCTTTTCTCCAGAAACTCAGACTGTGTTTCTGAAAGAGGACCCGCTCTCGTCCTGGTGGCCTGCAGACCTTTCTGCTCAACAGTTATAATGAAGAGTGTACACCTGCCCCTAGGTGTGTCTGCTGTGGGCTCTAGCTTCAGGCCCTCAGAAGAGGGCTGCACACCAGCCTCCAGCCCCTGCTCACACTCATCCCCACCGCTGCAATGAAGCACAGTGGCTGCTGTCATTTCTGAAAACTCTGGTAAGGCACTTTTGGTGCAGTTGGAGTCTAGTACCATCACGTCTTCCACTTCCTGCGAAGTGTCTATGGCACTTGATATCAGGGTGGTCTCTGGAGCAACTGAACAATTACCCACTTTACAGCAACCCATCCAGTCTCTGTTCCACACCTGCAACCTGCTATTGCTAGAATGAAGTGGGAACTTGGCCCTGACAGGTGGCTTTCTTTTCTCACTGAGAATGGACTTTGATCTGTAATTACTGGTTTGGTTTCCGGCCTCAACAGAAATGTCCTGAAGATGTTTTTGTCTGTCACTCACATCAGCAATGTTTGGTGCAGGGCCAGTGCCTCGGGGCTCCTCTTGCAGGCTTTCTGGTCTGTGTTCCGACTTGCACTCTGTGGGCGCTGGTGCTTCCTCTGTGTTAAGGCTCACAGACTTTGCAGTAAGGCATGAAGAGACTGGGCAGGATCTAAAATCCTGTCCCAACTGGTTTTCCAAGCAGAGATATTCACAAGGTGTGTCCTGAAAGGCCTTCTTCCAGCTAAGAGCCCTGAGTTTATACTGATCCTGTAAGTAAGGGGCCTTCCTTTGGGAAGCAGAAGGCAAAGGAGACAGTTGGGTGGGAACAGGGTGAAGAGGGTTTTGTGCTCTTGGATCTTGTTCTGATTTGGTTCCTTCCTTCAAATGAGTCCCAAATTTCACAAAGTTCTGCTTAGGAGGATTCTCAGGGTAACCTATAGGAAACACTGCTAGGGAATGGGCCCTGGTCAGTGTCCCCATGTGCTGACAGCAGTACTCTGGGGATGTCCTGTCCTTGTCATTAATATTTTCTGGGGCACTATGGTGAAGCTTGGCATGTGGAAGGCAAGATGTCCCTAAAGGAAGCTGGCAAGGGGCGTCGGAGTAGGGCTGGGGGCAGAGCAAGTCTGTGTTCTCAGGACCTAGAGTACTTCCCTTCTTTGTCCTGGCTCCCAGAGGGGCTGTGCTATGTAGTGGACCTCTGTAAGGCAGCCCTGGTCCCCTGGCCCAGGTGTGGATATATGGCCAGCTCTGGCCCAGTTCACAACACCAGTGAAGGAAGGGCCAGGCCACTGGGATGCCCAGACAACTTTCAGACCTGGATTTCTGAAGAGAAAAAATAGAGAATCCCCTAAGGTCTTGTGCAGTCACCACCTTTGCTGGCTGGAGACTGTAGCTGCCTGTGGTACCCTGTGAGCAGTTCGCTGTGTGGTGAGGAGACCCTGCCAGCCAAGACTCTTGCTCTAGGCTGGGAACACCATTGTCATGGAGGTGTTCTGTCTTCTCTTCTCCAGGTTCTACAGCAAAGTCTTGGAACCCACTTTTGTAGGACTCTTCCTTGAAGTCAAGGGACAAGTCTAGTTTCTCCTTTGGGTCAAGCCCAGGGACACCAGTTGAATGCTGCTCCTGAGGAGGTCTGGGTGCTGGGATGTCAGGGCATTGCCAGTGTCCTTCTCTGTCCACAGAGGTACCACTTAGAGGAAGGCAGATTCCCCCAGCGAGGTCACCAAGCAGGGACTCTGTGTCGGAAGCACTTTCAAAGGGGTCAGTTTTTGTGTCTGAATGACTTTCACTCTGGTGGGACAGTGTCTCAAAGTCATTGTGGTCTGTTTCCTGGTTCCATGCCTGTTTCTCTGGTTCTGCAGGAGAAGTGGGGAGCTGCTTATCTTCAATTTTGTCTTCACCTGGCAGGTGTACACCTGGCTCTGGAGTCTGCAAGGGCAAGAAGAAAGGAGTCAGACAAGGCCTCAGGACATTTGCACTCATGTTACATTGCACCAGCCTTTGTCAGAAGGAGGAAGGCTCAGAAACATCTTATTAGTTCCCCATGTGTGCCTAGGAAAAGAGAGGTAAATATGAAGAGCTACCTTTTATTAACACAGAAAACAAGCGATGAAGCCAAACCCAAACAGTACGGAGAAAATGTAGCACATAGTTAAAGCAATTCTATTAAAAAATCAGAATAGGACAAATGAGCATGTGCAGTTTAAGTAAGTATAAATATGTTGTGTGAGTCATGGTGAAAAGCATATCTCTGCCTAATGTTTGCAGCAGTAAATATCAAATTAATATATGTTTGTTTTGTGTTGTTTATTCTTACATAACCAACTGGATTAAAGTCAAGACTCTTACACTTAGAAATGTTTTCTGAGTTAGGTTTGCTGGAGTAATTAAAAAAAAGAATTATTGAATTTTAAACACATTTCATGATATTATAAGTGCCTAAGACAGCTTTGAGAATAGGAAGAAAAAATGGAGAATTGTTCAAGTATTTGCAAATTTTCCTTTTGACATTACACATTTCTTTTTTTTAAAAAAAAATTATTTATTTGAGAGAGAGAGAGAGTGAACAGAGGGAGGGGCAGAAGGAGAGGGAGAGAATCCCAAGCAGACTGCCTGCTAAGCACAGACCTGACCCGGGGCTCAATACCACAACCCTGAGATCATGACCTGAGCTGAAATCAAGAGTCAGATGCCAAACCAACTGAGCCACTCAGGTACCCCTGTCTTACACATCTCTTAATCAACTTGTTGAGATATAAATTTATATGCATCTGTTTAAAATAGATGGACCTATGTATTTTGACAAATGTGGACACCCATGTAACTACTATCAATAAAAACCTAGAGTATTTCTATTTCTCAAAGAAAAGCCCCTGCCTCTTCCTAGTCATTCTCTACCTCTGTCCTTCTTACTTCGCAATGACGTGTTTTCTACCATACAGTCTAGATCTCTGTTTTCTGGAGTTTCAAATGATCAGAATATGCAGTTTGTATTCTTCAGGGTCTGGCTTCTTGCTTTCAGCATAGTATTTGAGTTTCATTCACGTATCATGGTTGTAGCATGTGTTGGACAGACAATGCCTTGAATGAGGTGATAATGCTACACCCTTCTTTCAATCACCAAACTCCCCAAAGACTCCTTAGACCAGAGTGGAACAAGCAATTGGCTCCATTTTTAGCTAAGGCTCCTCCACATTAAGTTTTGTACAAAAGCCGTTCATTCAGCCAGCCATTCCTAAGCACGTTTCTTAGGACTTGTCATAAGAGATTTCATTACTCCTTAACTGAGAGGAGAAAAATGGACAAACACCAAAGCATGCAATATGAAGCTTTTTAAGACACAAGATAGATTCAGAACATCAGGAATAATATGATAGTATAGTTTCAAATTTGTTGCAAGGCAGGTAGGAGTCAGTCCGGAATATGAAAGGAAACATTAAAAATCAAAACATTTGGAAAGGAGTGCTGTGTGCTTGCTGTGTGGTATTTGGGGGAGATATCCAGCTAGGAAGCCAGGGTTTCCCAAGTTCCCCAGCAGGAACACAGGGGCAAACTCTGGTCACTCCCAGGTCACCCACAGCCCTGTGAGGATGAGCAAGATGTGGATGTGAACATGCCTTGGCAAGCACAGAGGCCTGTTGCCGGGAAGGAGAGAAAATGAAGGCCACCTACAGCTATTGTTCAGTGAGTGCTGCTTTTGGAGCATGTCCACTCCCTCATCTTGCCAACTGAGTTATGAAATCAGGAACTGACACCCCAATGATAGAACATGTGAGCAGTCCTTTTAGCCAGACATAGCTCGACATAAACTTATAGACCCATAGTGGCATCAATACTCACATGCTTCAAGCCCAGAGAGTTCCAAAACCCAAGTTCCAAAAGGCCAATGCTCTGGACAATGACTATCCCAAAATTCCTGTGCTTACCTCTGTTCAGTATCACCTCCCAGAACACTGCCCATAAGGGGATGGACTAACGCCAAGGTACTGGACTCCCTGGCTGGGTCTTCTTAATGATCAAGCCTTTCTTTAAATTCCAGGTTATTCGGGCAAGAGGTCTCACTCTGTTTCAATGAAAATAAAAGAAAATTGCAGAAAAATACAAAAAATAATTTTTCCAGATTGCAAAATTGGTGTTGTCTCTGCAAGTGCACTGGTATAGCAGGTTTAAAATTCCTTAAAAGTGTACAAATGCTGAAATATGAAGAGCACATATCTTTTTAAAAAAGCATTTGATTTGGTTGAATATTAGGTTCTAAATCTTCTAAAGAAAGAATCTTTTCCTCCTGACTTGGCATAGGAGTAATCCTCAAGTAATTTCTCAGCATGAATCCATGTAATTCCATGGTTACCCTGGAGGGATGGCCTAGGGATTAAATCTAGAAGCAAAAGTATTCTTTTTGTTTAAATTTTTAAAAATATTTTATTTATTTACTCATGAGAGCCAGAGAGAGAGAGAGAGAAAGGCAGAGACACAGGCAGAGGGAGAAGCAGGCTCCATGCCGAGAGCCCGATGTGGAACTTGATCCGGGGACTCCAGGATCACACCATAGGCCAAAGGCACACGCCAAACCTCTGAGCCACCCAGGGATCCCTGTTTAAATTTTTTGTGAGAGTGAGCGGTGGGTCAAATTTGAATGTTCTTAAGCAGAGAAACTATTTTTGTCACAGTCCTGGCACTTCCTAATTGTCATGTTTTTGTAACTATATGAAGCTTCAAACGCTAGGGCAAGGTGTTTGGACTTTCTCCTGTATTTTTTTTTTTTTTTTCTAAAAGCCATTATGATTTGCTCTTTGACCCATGATTGACTGATTGATTGATTAAGATTCTATTTATTTATTCATGAGAGACACAGAGAGAGAGAGAGAGAGAGAGAGAGGCAGAGACACAGGCAGAGGGAGAAGCAGGCTCCATGCAGGGAGCCCGATGTGGGACTCGATCCCTGGTCTCTAGGATCATGCCCTGGGCTGAAGGCGGCGCTAAACTGCTGAGTCACCTGGGCTGCCCCCATGATTTGTGTGTTTGAAAAGAATATGTATTCTCTAATAAGATCATGCAGGGTTTGATAAGTGTTCATTAGCTCAAGCTTGTTAACTGCTAAATCCTAATTAATACTGTTAATCCTCAGTAATTTGACCAGTTTTTCATCTGCTATTAAGAGAAGGGTGATTTTAACATTTAATGTAACCACAAAGGTGGTGCACTTGTCAATTTATTCTTAACTCTGTCACCTTTTGATTGACATATCTCAGCATTATGTTAGTAGGTGCATAAACAAGTTTATGATGGTATACCTTCCTGGTGAGTGGCTCTCTTGCTACATAGTAACCTTTTTTATCCCTAATAAAGGTCTTTGCTTTCAAAGCCATCTTCTCTAATATGGGTTAATTTGGGTTATTATTTTCCTAGTTTTTCCATTCCTTTATTTTCAATCTATGCTCCTTAAGTATATTGTTCATAAACCACATGTAGCTGGGCTTTCAAAATCCCATCTATTTCAGTCACTTTTATTTAGTTTTTAAAAAGATTTTATTTATTTATGAGAGAGAGAGAGAAAGAGTGGGAGCATGAGTGGGGGAGGGGCAGAAGGAGAAGCAGACTCCTCCACTGAGCAGGGAGCTCAATGGTATGCAGGGCTCGATTCCAGGACCCTGGGATCATGACCTGAGCAGAAGGCAGATGCTTAACTGACTGAGCCACCCAGATGCCCCTTTCATTAACTTTTAACTACAAAGTTTAATCAGTGAGCATTTATTGTGATCACTGGTATATTATGGTTTCAGTCTACCACCATATTTCATTCTTTTGGGGTTTCTCCTTTTTTTCCTGGGAATTTCTCTTTTTTGTGTGTAGATTCAGCAATGGTTTGCTTAAGAGCATAAATATACGCATCATTTCTGTGTATTTTTGTTGCAGTGAGCATTTTGGGCAATACACAATCTGCAAAAATTCTAGAAACAGAAATTCACTCTGCTCACTGTAGTCTGACTGGCTATCTGTTCATTCACCCAAATCACTCTGGCAGAAGCCCCTAGTGACCTCTGCACTACCAAACCCAGGACTCTGGTTTTCTGTCTTGATTGCTCCTTGTTGTTGTTGTTGACTATTTAATTTTTTACAACTTTGTTGAGGTATAATTGACATAAAATAAAATGTACATATTGCAAGTGTACAATTAAAGTTTTTACATACATCTGGGAAGCCATGACCACAGTCAAGATAATGAACACTTCTCTTGCTTCCAAAAGTTACCTTATGCTTTTTTGCTTCCTCTCATCTCCTTCTCACCTCTCCCTGGCCACCCTCCTCCATACCCAGGCGATCTTTACTTGCTTTCTGGTTCTACAGATTAATTTGCATTTTCTAGAATTCCATAAAATGGAATCATACTGTATATATTTTTGGTTTGGCTTTTTTTTTTCACTCAGAACAATTATTCTGAGAGTCATCCATGTCTCATGTGTCAATAATTTGTTTTATTGCTGAGTAACATTCCCTTGTATAGAGATTGCACAGTTTATTTATCCATTCACCTACTGATGGACATTTGAGTTGCCCCCAGTTTTTGGCTTTTCAAATAAAGCTGCAATGAACATTCGTGTACAAGTCTTTGTATAGATGTGTGCTTTCATTTATCTTGAGTAAATATTTAGAAATGGAATGACTAGATCATATGGAAGGGCTATATGTTTAATTTCTTAGGGAATGGCAAATGGCTTTCCTTTCCATTCCATTCCATTCCATTCCATTCTATTCTATTTTATTTCATTTTATTATTTTATTTTATTTTATTTTATTTTAATTTTATTTTTTTCTTTAAAACAAGCTCTGACCAGTTTTATTAAAGAAAAATTTTGTGTGATTTACTTTTCACCAGTCTGTTCTGGCAGGCTTCTAATGATATCAGAATCACCTGGATCAATGATAGCCAGTGTGCATACTCTGTAGTATTTCCCACATGCTGTGCCCAATTCAATATTATTGCCACTGTAGTGATGGACACCAGTTTTGGCCAACATGGCCTAGTATTCTATTTCAGATTTCCTCAAAGCCGGGCAATTGTTGGCCAGGATGACCAGTTTCGCTTTGCCGTGTCTGATCATTTTCAGGGTCTGCTTGTACCCCAGCACATACTTTCCACTTTTCATAACCAGTTGGAGCCTAGAGTCGATCGACTCCAGCGACTTTTTCGTCTTCTTTGCGGCCACCATCTTCCTGCCTTAGACGCGGGACGGCCCCAACCAACAGCAACCGCCAAAAAATCCCCATTCCCTTTTATACTGCTCCAGCAATATATGACAGTGAGCTGCTCCATATCCCCCCCCACCCCTACCCTCCCCGCCCTGCCCAATCTGGTATGGTATCCTTTGTTCATTACAGCCATCCCAGTAGGTGTGAAGTGGTCTTAATTTGCATTTTCCTAATGACATATGATGTAAACATCTTTTCATATGCTTTTTCAATCTGTACATCTTTGTGAAATAGCATTTCAATTTTCAGTTTTTTGCCTATTAAAAAAATTGGGTTGTATTATTATTATTGAGTTGTAAGACTACTTTACAGATCCTAGATATAAGTCTTTTGTTTGATATATCTTTTGCAACATTTCTTCCAGTCTATGACTTGCCTTTTCATTTTATTGATAATTATTTTTAATTTGCAGAGTGAAAAGTTTTTATTTTGATGAAGCCTAATTTATTCGTTTTTGTAGGTCATGTAGGTCATGTGTTGAATTTTAAAGACTCATTCCAACTTAAGATCACAAAGATTTTTCCTATCATTTCTTCTAGAGTATGGTGGACAGGATAATGTCCATCTCTCCCAAAAGATATCCATATCTTAATCCCTGAAAGCTGTCAAAGTTACCTTTTATGGCAAAGGGGATTTTACAGATGTGGTTATGTTAAATATCTTGAGAAGATTATGCTGAATTATTGGGGTGGGCCTGATGTAATCATGAGGATCCTTTTAGGGGAAAAATAAGAGGCAGGAGAGTCAGAGAAGGAGGTGTGATAATGGCAGCAGAAACAGAGTGATTCAGGGAGGGCCATAAGCCAAGGAATGTGGGCAGCCTTCAGAAGCTGGAGAAAGCAAGTAAATGATTCTTCCTAGAGCCTCTGGAAGGGAACACAGTCCTGCTGACCCCTTGGTTTTAGCCCACATGAGAGTTTTCCATGTTGTCTACCAGTAGGCATGTGTAGCACAACACTGGCAAGGAACACAAGCACTGTGTCACATATAACGATGTTGCTTTCCAGAGAAAGCTCATGGTCTTTTTAGTGTAGTAGAGTCTGGGTTATAGGCCTATTTTTCTCAGTTGTCTGAGTTCACATTTCTGTCAGTGGCTGCCATAAGGCTGAGTGCACTTATCTTACTGGATTTGAAGAAAGACGAAGGAAGGAAATTAGAGCCCTCCAAAAATTCTAAATATTCTTCTGCCACTCTAAGTTATATTGATTTCTCTATGATACATGTGGAATATAAATTCTATCAGTTCTTTTCACAACTAACTGGTCACAAAAACTTTGGGGACATAAATTGTGTCATACACACATCATCTCCTGCTGCATCTGTTCCGGGGGTACAGAGTAAACACAAAGTAAGTATTTGAGGGATACAGAATCACACAGGATCACCATGCAATGGATGGCTGTTTCAATTCTGTGGCTAAAGATCTGAAAATCTTATGATTTTATTTTCACAGATCATTTCCCCCAAGCATAATATTCAAAGGTACATCCAGATTTACACACACATTTCCTGCTTATTGTATATATTAGACTTGTGCCAGCAGAGGCAGAGCATCTTATTTTTTCAGTTTTCCAATTTGGAATGTATTTTACTATAGAAATGAAATATTTTACTACTCTACTTGAGTAAAGAAACATTGTGTGTGTGTGTGTGTGTTTTAACAAAAGGAAACTCTTATTCAAATAATTGGAGTTAGACTGCAGTTCACAGAGGCCTCAGACAAGAGGGAGGGTGAGTCCCACTGCAGTCTATCCTCTGGTTGCTCAAGGAGCACCTGATGACTCCTCAGTCACAGCTCAGGGTGTGGCACACAGTTGGGCAAGGTTTTCCAGTAAATGTTTGTCAGGTGAATTAATGAACAGAATGCAGTGACAGTTATTTAGTGGGGGTGTAGAGAGACAGACAGAAAAAGAAGAAAGTTGGGGAGGTCTGAGGAGCCCTAGAAGCTCCCTCAGTTTTAAAGCAAGCTGCCCTATTACCTATGGACAGAGCCGCTCACTTACTCAACCTCATTCCCTACCCCTCCGTGATGTTTGGACCTGATCTGATCATATTTACCTTTTTTACTCTCTAAAAGCATGGGATTTTAGGTCAGTTGTTCCCACTGATGAAGTTATAAGGCAAATGTATTCTCTACACTGCCCAAGGATTCAAGCAATTTCTACCTCACTGTACCTACATGCACTACATGCACTTAGTTTTTACTCATTTGTTAGGTGACAAGATTTCTTCTATCTGGAAAGTCCTTTTAGGCAATCAATGGGAGTTAAATATGATCTTGGAAGTATTACTATTATGTTTACTTAAAAATATTCTAGAATCTTGGGGTGCGTGGCTCAGTCAGGTGGAGTGTGTGACTTTTGATCTCAGGGTTATGGGTTGAAGCCCCGTTGTTGGGTGTAGAGATTACTTAAAAATGAGATCTTTTAAAAAAAAGAATATTCTAGAATCCTAAATGGCCTTTTCCTTTAATTAGCCCTCATTCTATATGCTCAGCCTGAATTTCCACATAAATCAGACACTTTTTATTTTCAAAGGCCCTATAGCAATCTACTGCTTTGTCTGATTTTTCTGGGAAAGTACAGATGCATTTGCCAAAATTCTGGATTCAGAGCCACTTAAGAAGTTGCCATTTAATAAAAAAGATGTGATTATATATATATATATATATATATATATATATATATATATATATATATATAGCTGTGACTGTGATACACACACACACACACATATACCTAGAGTGGAATATTACTCAGCCATCAAAAATGAAATCTTGCCTTTTACGGTCACGTGGTTGGAGGTAGAGTGTATTATGCTAAGTGAAATAAGTCAGACAGAGAAAGACAAATACCATATGATTTCACTCATACATGGAATTTAAGAAAGAAAATAGATGAACACATGGGAAGGGGGAAAAGAGCAAAAGGAGAGAGGGAAACAAACCATAAGACACTCTAGAAGAAGTTGCCATTTACTAGAACTGTTATGTACCAGAGATGGTTTGAAATAAAAGACACACAAAACAAAGCCCCTTCTACCAGAGGAGTTCTTTTTAAAAAAAAAAAATATTTTATTTATTCAAGAGAGAGAGGCAAGCCAGCTCCATGCAGGGAGCCCGATGTGGGACTTGATCCTGGGACTCCAGGATCACACCCCAAGTTGAAGGCAGGTGCTAAACTGCTGAGCCACTCAGGGATCCTCTATCAGAGGAGTTCTAAACTAACAAAGGAACAAGCAGCTAGGCAACTAGCAAGTGTGAAATGTGCTGCATGCTCTACCAACAGTATAAACAAAAACTATACACACACATGAAAATGAATGATTTTAGAGGGAAGAAGTTCTCACGGGGGCTTCCCTTTGAACTGTGTTATGAGAGATGAAGTTTCATAAGTGCCAGGGGGAGAAGTGTAAAAGTAGGCCATTACTGATGGCAAGTAAGGTCCCTGAGGGGCTTGGTAGCAAGATGGGTCCTTAGCACTCTTCATTTCTTCTTCTATGTCAGATGAGGGCATATTTACCTACTCTGTACCCACCAGAAGGTGTACATCTCCACCTTCTCACATAACACATAATGCTGCAATCATCAGTATTATTCAACAATACCAAAATCTGGAGGTATACAGGTGAATCAAGTAGACCTTGCCATTGCCCCCAAAGACACACAAACAGCAAACAAGGACATGTGTGTGCATAATTAAAAATTCAGATGAAGGTTGTAAAGGGATAAAAGCCAAGGGGCAATGAATGATTAGGGAAAGTGTTTACTCTGAGACCTGAAAGCTGAACAGGAACCATCTGTGGAAAGGGTTAGGGAGGAGAGCATTCTAGGTCAAGGAAAAAGCATAACTCACAGGTCTAGACACTTTGGCTCAAGTGATCCAATAGGACAGGCCACTGTGACCTCATGGGGGAAGGCAAAAGGAGGTAAAGGCCAGATACTGTGGGGACTTGTAGGTGTGTTGGAGATTTGGATCTCATTCTTAGTTGAGAGGAAGCCAATAAAGAGTTTAAGACGTGATGTGGTTTATCTTTAGAGTCACTTGGGCCAGTCAGAAAACTACTGTAGTTTTTTACTTGTCTTCTCTATTAGACTCTAATGTCTCACTGCTGGGCACCTACTAAAGGCACCCTATTATCTGGCTGCATGCCCTCACATTGGCCTCTGAAACCTTTTCTCCTTCCCCATGGACTACTCTAAATGGTGAACTGAATCACCTGAGAAACTAGTCTAGAATCCCTTTCCAATGGGAAATAGGCATTTAACCACAGCTTAGAGAGGTAAAAAGTAAGTGACTCTCATTGTGATGAGAATTTGACTTATATGCAACTCACTTCCCTTTTCTGTACCTCAGCATCCTCATTTGTAAATGAAGGCATATGACTGGATTAGCATATTCCAAGACAGCATTCTAACTGCAGCTTCTGCCTTGTGATACAAATGAGCTCAAAGGAGCATCACTCTTACTCTTAAAATGAAAAAGCAATAGTTTCAAATTCACAACTTTTTTTGGAGCCATCTGAGAGCTGAGGTTGCAGAGCAAAGTACTGGCCCAAAATATGAGAGACGGGCATCTGCAGGGATATAGGAAACTCAAACTTCCAAGACTAATACCAAATGATCTAACACATGTCATGATTAGAATCCTAGAAGGAGAGGAGAGAGAGAACAAGGCAGAAAAAAATATTTGAAACAAGAAGTCCAAGAATTTCCTCAAATAAGTGACCATATTAAGCTACAAATTCATAAAGTTCAAGTAAGATAAATATAAAAGAAAAAAGTTCACATGTATGAATATCATACTTAATCTGCAGAAAACCAAAGACAGAGAAAATCTTCAAAGCAGATAAAGAGACACAATAATAGAGACAAACGAGGATAAGAATTAGAGCAAAAATCTTATCAGAAATCATGGAAACTAGTATGCAGTGGAGTGACCTCTTTAAAGAGCTGAAAGAAAAAAAATATCCAGCAAAAGAATCTTTCAAACATGAAGGAAAAACAAAGATTTTCCTAGCAAAAATTGAAGAATTAATTTCCAGCAGGCCTACTGTATAAGAAATGTTAAAACTTCTTCAGGCAGAAGGAACATGATAGCAGGCTGAATCTTGGGTCTACACACAGAAATGAAGAGTGCAAACAGCGGAAGAAATGTTCTGGACTTGATAAATGTAATCTATAAAAAATCCTAAGGCTAAATCCATACTTAATAGGAAAAATTGAATGCTTTCTCCCTAAGTCTTTAACAAGACCAGGGTGTTTTCTCTTATCACTCTTACTCAATACTGAACTCTGTAGTCCTAGCCAGTGTAATAAGACAATAGAAAGAAATAAAAGGAATACAGATTAAAATGGAAGAAATGGAAGAAACTAAATAGTCTATGTGCGATTTTCTACATAGAAAATTCCAAAGGGGGGAATCCCTGGGTGGCTCAGCAGTTTAAGCGCCTGCCTTCGGCCCAGGGCATGATCCCGGAGTCTCAGGATCGAGTCCCGCATCCGGCTCCCTGCATGGAGTCTCCCTGTGTCTCTGCCCCCCTCTCTCTCTCTCTGTCTCTCTTTCTGTGTGTGTGTATGTGTGTGTCTCATGAATAAGTAAAATCTTAAAAAAAAAAAAGAACATACCAAAGGAAATTAAAAAAAAAACCCTCCTAGAATTAACAGGAGGTTTTAATAGGTTTCAAGACGATAAGGTCAAGAAACAAAATAAGTTGTATTTCTATATACTAGGGATGAACAATTAGAATTTGAAATAAAAAATAGCATTTTTTGAATTATAAAAATCGTAGCCAAAAATTATATCCCTACGTATAAATCTAAGGAAAAAATTTAGGACCTATATGCTATATTTCATCAGCATGGCTTTTTAATCAGTACTAATCAAAGAAATCAAAGTAGACATAAATATATAAAGCAAGTGTGCTTTTCATGTATTTAAGGACTTAATACTGCTTTATACTACTATTACTTAATATTACTAAGCCAATTCTCCCCATTTTGGAATCATTTAAGTAACAAGATAACCATATTATTGAATTATAACCCAAAGAGAGAATAATTATCCATAAGCCTATACTGATAGGAATAAATGACTGAATAAATATTAAAAAGGGGATAAATAAGGGCACATGGGTGGCTTAGTGGCTGAGTGTCTGCCTTCAGCTCAGGACATGATCCCAGGGTCCTGCAGGGACCTGCTTCTCTCTCTGCCTATGTCTCTGCCTCTCTGTGTCTCACATGAATAAGGGGGAAATATAATTAATAAATAAGAGAAATAGTTGCCATTGTCATAGTAAGAGTTCTCTAGCTGAGTAAATATATAAAAATTTATATGTATATATATATGTAAATATATATATAAAATGTCATCCATTTTCATTTGTTTCCATTTACTTTATTATTTCTTCTTTGATATTCTGGTTGACCCTTTCATTATTTAGTAGCATGTTATATAGCCTCCATGTATTTGTGGTCTTCCCAGATTTTTTCTTATGGTTGACTTCTAGTTTCATACCATGTAGTTGAAATAGATGCATGGTATGACTTTGATATTTTTAATTTGTTGAGACTTGTTTTGTGGCCTAACGTGATCTATTCTGGAGAATATTCCATGTACACTTGAAATGAATGTGTATTTTGCTGTTTTAGGGTAGAATGTTCTGAATATATCTGTTAAATCCATTTGTATAAGTGTATCACTCAAAGTCACTGTCTCCTTACTAATTTTCTGTTCAGAAGATCTGCCCATTAATGTAAGTGGGATGTTAAAGTCCCCTACTATTATTGTATTATTATCAATTGGTTCCTTTATGTTTGCTATTAAGTGTTTGTGCATTTGGGTGCTTATATCTTGGGTGCATAAATAATTACAATTGTTATATCTTCTTGTTGGATTGTTTCCTTTATTATGATATAATGTCCTTTGTCTCTTGTTACAGTGTTTGTTCTAAAGTCTATTTTATCTGACATAAGTATTGCTACTCCAGCTTTCTTTTGACATCCATTTGCATGATAGGTTTTTTTTTTTATCTCCTCACTTTCAATCTGCAGGTGTCTTTAGGTCTAAAATGAGTCTCTTGTAGGCAGCATATAGATAGGACTTATTTTTTTTTAATCCATTCTGTCACCCTATGTCTTTTGTTTGGAACATTTAGTCTATTTACATCCAAAGTAATTATTGATAGATATGTATGTATTGCCACTTTATTACTTATTTTGTGGCTTTCTGAAGATTTTCTCTGATCCTTTCTTGTAAAAAAGACATATTTTTATAAACACAACATCAAATACCTTAGTACATAAGAATATATATAAATATATGTCCATAATCTTCATGGAAAAAAATTTTTACTTTAAATGCAAAATTTCAGTTTCAATTTAAAAGTTTCTTGGAAGACATTAAAGGACTTCTGGTTCTGCCAAAGATGGAGCAGCCTCATTGCTCCCACATCCTCCCCCTTACAACTAAATAACTGTAGGCACAAGACAACAAGACAGTAAGTCTCTGAAGAGTGGGAAGAAGAAGGTGGCTGTTTAGGACCTTCTAGACTTAAGGAATGACATGAGTCCACTGGCTTTCTTATTGCTTACATGTATATTGAAGAACCTGTAAACCTAAGCTCACAATAGGCTCAAACAAAAACTGCCCTAATGAAAGGTCCGGGACAAGGGTAGCCTCACAAAAGAATACCTTTTTGGCAACACCTTCCCTGTTCCAGCCAAACACCAGTGAAAACCACATTGTCTCATCTCACTCTGGTTTCAGCAGGGTGAGTGCTCAGAGATACTCCACCTGTTCCCAGGAAGGAGGTGATGCTCCAGTTTTCTCATCTGTGGGTATTGCCCCTAGTGGGCAATGTCAGTGACCCCAGCAGAAGGCAGATATCCTGTTCAGTGGAAGCAGGTGGTATTCTGACTCCTTTGCCATCAGAGTGCCAGCAGGGTGCTGAACCTCAATCCCAAACCAATAACAATCAGACTTAACAAGGCAGAATGAGAAGGAGGTAATTACCACCATGTTTCACTACTACCT
The DNA here is from genome assembly GCF_003254725.2 of Canis lupus dingo. NCBI lineage: Eukaryota > Metazoa > Chordata > Mammalia > Carnivora > Canidae > Canis > Canis lupus. Next base: position 21,461,691 of record NC_064261.1, on the reverse strand, counting down.
CCTATCCCCCAGCGAAGACTCTACCCCAACCCAGCATCACATAGGTGGAAAGGCTGGTGAAAGGCTGGCTTGCTTATCCCTCCTCATGCCTCCCTTCCCATTTCTTCTCTGGTGCCATCACCCCTAAGCTTCCACCCCTCCCTGAAGCAACAGTGTGGTATGAGTCAGCCCTCTGCTTCCCCTTCCTGTACAGAAAGAGGCAATGTCAGTCAGTGCTCCATTTTTATTGGGCTGTTATTGTCAAGGCCCAGTATGAAGTTTAACATTACACATCCACCATGCCCTAGCAGTACATCTCAACTGGGTATTGCCTACTACTAAAGGAAGATTAAATAGGATCCAGAGTGTTATAATATCCAAATGTCTTAGATACAACTGAAAATCACTGGTCTTACCAAGAACCAGGAAAATCCCTACATGAATGAGAAAAGACAATCTACAGATACCAACACCAAAATGAATCAAATGTCAGTCATTTTTTTTAATATATTTTTTTAAGATTTTATTTTTTTAAAATTTTTTTAAAAATTTATTTATGATAGTCACAGAGAGAGAGAGAGAGAGAGAGAGAGAGAGAGAGGCAGAGACACAGGCAGAGGGAGAAGCAGGCTCCATGCACCGGGAGCCCGACGTGGGATTCGATCCCGGGTCTCCAGGATCGCACCCTGGGCCAAAGGCAGGCGCCAAACCGCTGCGCCACCCAGGGATCCCAAATGTCAGTTATTTGACAAAATTTTAAAGCAGCCATCATAAAAATGCTTCAATAAGCAATTATGAATTTTCTGGAAACTAATAAAAACAAGAAAACAGGAAAAAAAATAGGGAATAGTTTTCTTTTTAATGAAAAAGAATCAAATGGAAATTATAGAACTGAAGAATATAATAAGAGAAAGAAAAATCTGGGTTGTCTGAGTGGCTCAGTCGGTTGGGTGTCTCTCTTTGGCTCAGGTCATGATCCCAGGGTCCTGGAATTAAGCCCCAAGTTAGGTTCCTTGCTCAGCAGGGAGCCTACTTCTCCCTCCCCTCTGTCTCTGTCTCTCTGTCTCTGTCTCTTTCTCTGTCAAATAAATAAAGTCTTAAAAAAAGAAAAAAATATGCTGGCTAGGCACAGAAGCAGAGGGGAGATGATACAGGATAGAATCAATAAACTTGAAGAAAGATCAATAGAACTTTCCCAATCTGAACAACAGAGAGAAAAGAGACTGTAGCAATATTAATAGTCTCAGGGATATGTGACATCATAATAAATAAGCTCATATTTGTATCATCAGAGTCTCATAAGGAGAGGAGAGAGAGTATAGCACTGCAAAACTATTTGAAGAAATGATGGCTAAAAATTTCTCAGATATGGCAAAAGATACAAATTTACAAAGACTCAGAAAGCTGAGCAAACTCCAAGTAGAATAAATAGAAAGAATTCCATGCCAAGAACAGCATAATTGAACTTATGAAGACTAAAGACAAAGAAAAAATCCTGAAAGCAGCCAGAGAGAAATGACATACTCTTGTAGCAAACACATTTTGAATGACAGTTGATTTTGCATCTAAAACTATGGCAGTGGAAGAAAGTGGGTATTTTTTAAGAGCTTACAGGAAATAACTTGCCAACTAAAAATTCTGTAGACAGGGAAAATATCTTTCAATAATGAAGAAAAAATAAGGACACTAGAGAAGACACGTAAGTGGAGAGATATGCTATACTTCCGAATCTTAACAATTGGCCATGCCTGGAGAGCCTTGCTTCATGATCTTCAATGTGATAAATTAGTAATGCTGTGAGCCATCTACCCAAACCTGTGAATTACAGGATTCCAGATGATCACTAAAGATAAGGAATAAATAATGTGTCTTGCATTTATACTTTAAAATTTCTTAAAAATCTGTTTTTATCGCCCTAACGAAAATCTTTTCATTTGCCCCAGGCCAAGGCCCACCTTGTTAAGTGTGCACTCAGGAAGATGTAGTGGGAACAACAAGCCCCTTGTGGCTCCTCAGACATGGGTGCTTACTGTTGCTCTGCAATTCTTCCAGTAATTACTCTCTCATTCTCCACAAGGCTACTTCAGACCTTCCTGCCACCCAATTCTCCTGCTCCACATCTTTTACTTGTCTCTTCCAGGTGATCTGATCACCTCCTTAATGGAGACAACATTGTCACTCAAGAGTACCCTCAAATTTTGTCTCCTCCTTTACATTCCCTTAAGTGTCATTCATCTCTTCCTCCTTTCAAGTACACTTTCAGTCCCATTCCCTTTCTCCTGTATGTGTTCCCAGTCACACCTTCTCCTGCTGATGTGAGCCCTCCAAACTCCAATGACAATCTTGTCTTTTCTGTAAGTTCAACTTTCCACTGGCTTTCTCCCAATAGCACTTAAGCATAATTTTCATTCTCTCATTTAAAGTAAAGTCCTCCTCCCAACTTTTTTATTATATATATTATATATATATATTATAATTATATATATTATATTTATATTATGATTATATATATATGAAATTAAAGTTCAATTTGCCAACATATAGCATAACACCCAGTGCTTATCCCATCAAGTGCCCTGCCCAGTGCCTGTCACTCAGTCACCCCATCCCCCCACCCACCTCCCCTTCCACTACCCCATGTTCATTTCCCAGAGTTAGGAGTCTCTCATGTTTTGTCACCCTCTCTAATTTTTCCCACTCATTTTCTCTCCTTTCTCCTATAATCCCTTTCACTATTTTTTATATTCCCCGTATGAGTGAAACCATATAATGATTTTTCTTCTCTGATTGACTTACTTCACTCAGCATAATACCCTCCAGTTCCATCCACATCGAAACAAATGGTGGGTATTTGTTGTTTCTAATGGCTGAGTAATATTCCATTATGTATATATATATATATATCACATCTTGGGCAGCCTGAGTGGCTCAGCGGTTTAGCACTGCCTTCAGCCCAGGGCATGATCCTGGAGACCCGGGATGGAATCCCATTTTGGGCTCCCTGCATGAAGCCTGCTTCTCCCTCTGCCTGTGTCTCTGCCTCTCTCTCTGGGTCTCTCATGAATAAATAAATCTAAAAAAAAAACAAAGAAAAATTATATACCACATCTTCTTTATTCATCTTTCAATGGACACTGAGGCTCCTTCTACAGTTTGGCTATTGTGGACATTGCTGCTATAAACATTAGGGTGCAGGCATCCTGGCTTTTCACTGCATCTGTATCTTTGGGGTAAATCCCCAGTAGTGCAATTGCTGAGTCGTAGGGTAGCTCTATTTTTAACTCTTTGAGGAACTTCCACACAGTTTTCCAGAGTGGCTGCACCAGTTCACATTCCCACCAACAGTGCAAGAGGGTTCCCCTTTCTCCACATCCTCTCCAACATTTGTTGTTTCCTGTCTTGTTAATTTTTGCCGTTCTCACTGGTGTGAGGTGGTATCTCATTGTGGTTTTGCGGACCATTTTCTCCTGTGCTTATTGGCCGTGTCTACGTCTTCTTTGGTGAAATTTCTGTTCCTGTCTTTTATCCATTTCATGATTAGATTGTTTGTTTCTTTGGTGTTGAGTTTAATAAGTTCTTTATAGATCTTGGAAACTAGCCCTTTATCTGATACGTCATTTGCAAATATCTTCTCCCATTCTATAGGTTGTCTTTCAGTTTTGTTGACTGTTTGTTTTGCTGTGCAGAGGCTTTTTATCTTGATTAAGTCTCTTTCTTTCTTTTTTTTTTTAGTATTTTTTTTTAATTTTTTTTATTTATTTATGATAGTCACAGAGAGAGAGAGAGAGAGAGAGGGGCAGAGACACAGGCAGAGGGAGAAGCAGGCTCCATGCACCGGGAGCCCGACGTGGGATTCGATCCCGGGTCTCCAGGATCGCGCCCTGGGCCAAAGACAGGCACTAAACCGCTGTGCCACCCAGGGATCCCTTGATTAAGTCTCAATAGTTCATTTTTGCTTATGTTTCCCTTGCCTTCATACATGTATCTTGCAAGAAGTTGCTGTGGCCAAGTTTAAAAAAGATGTTGCCTAGGTCCTCTAGGAATTTGATGGATTCTTGTCTCACATTTAGATCTTTCATCCATTTTGAGTTTATCTTTGTGTCTGGTGTAAGAGAATGGTCTAGTTTCATTCTTCTGCATGTGGCTGTCCAATTTTCATAGAATCGTTTATTGAAGAGACTGCCTTTTTTCCAGTGGATATTCTTTCTTCCTTTGCTGAATATTAGTTGACCATAGAGTTAAGGACCCATTTCTGGGTTCTCTGTTCTGTTCCATTGATCTATGTGTCTGTTTTTGTGCCAGAACCACACTATCTTGATGACCACAGCTTTGTAGTACAACCTGAAATCTGGCTTTGTGATGCCCCTGGCTCTGGTTTTCTTTTTCAATATTCCTCTGTCCTCCCAACTTTCTTGACATTAGTTCCCTCCAGCTACTCGCTACTCTCCTTATCTTACCTTCTATGTCACTTTTTAAAAAAGATTTTATTTATTTATGAGAGAGAGAGAGAGAGCCCAACAAGGGGAGCAAGAGAGGGAGAGGGAGAAGCAGACTCTCCTCTGAGCAGGACCCTGGAATCATAACCTGATCTGAAGACAGCCACTTAACTGACTGAGTCATCCCTTATGTGTCGCTCTTTAATGCAATACCACCTGATCCTGCCCACCATCTATGGGAATTACTCTAATAGATCACCAGTGTGACCTTGCTGGTGCTAAATCCAGTGCACATTTTGGTCTTCATTTAACCTGACCTCTCAAGAGCACCTGACCTCAACTTCTTTCTTGAAACTCTATTCTTTGGCTTTGAGCCACCATACCCACCTGGGTTTCCTTCTTCTATACCTGCTGCTTCTTCCTCCTTCTCTGGCTCCTCTTCCTCCCTTCCACATCAAGAAACATCAAGAATGTTTCCAGTCATTCACTGATGACCTCCAAACCTTATCACTATCTTAGAGCTATCCATGGAACATCACCTCTCATTGTCATAGCCACTTCAAATGATTAAATATCTCTAAAACTGAACTCATGCTTTCCACTGTTCTGTCTCTCTTCTAGTCTCTGTGAAATGGTGCCATTTTGCATCTAGTCAGCCAAGCTAGGAACTCAGGGATCACTCATAACTTGGTACTTTCTCATGCTCAATCCCACATTGTATCACATTCACCTCTCTCCCTCACACTGGTATTTCTACTTTTCAAGCCATCATCATCTTGCTTGGATTACCGCAACAGTCTCATTAGTTTGCCAGCCTCCTCTTTAAATACAGTTCTGTCCATTCCCATAGTACTATCAGACAACCTTTCTAAAATGAAAATCTGATCATCTCAGCTCCTTGCTTAGAGCCTTTGGCAGCTCTCTTACCTGTCCTTTCACTGCCCTGTATCTCAGGCTCCCTGAAGTGAATTCCATAGGCCAACAACAATGAGCCACTGTGCAGCAGAATAGCATTATTCTTTCTGCTTGGGACTTTCCCACCCTTGCTAAATTCTATCCATCACATCAGATATTCTTCCTCCAGGAAGCTGCCCCTGCTTCAAATAGACTTCCTAAGTACACCACAGCACTGTGTTTATTCTTCTTGTAGCAATAATTAGACTGTATCTTAACTCCCTGTTATCAATTCTGATCCCCCCTTTTGAGTTGGAGGCAAGAGCGTGCAGAAGGCAAAATTTTTGCCCCCAGTATCACGTTCATACATAAATTACATGACACAAATGATTTTGCAGATATTGAGATTAATAATCAGTTAAAATTAAGATAAAGAGATTACCCTGGATTACTTTGGCAAGCCCAAAGTAGTCATATGCTTCAAAGCAGAAGAGGAAGGCAGTGAGCTGGGGCAGAAGTCAGAAAGATTCCAAATGTGGCAAAGCTCGGACACTCCTTCACTGGCTCTGAGCTATAGGGGGTTATGTGCAAGATGTAGCTATGGTAAAGAATTCTATGAATCGGGGAAAAATTGTGAATATGAGATATATGTATATTTTTGAGATTGAGAGGAAATTTTCTGGCACACCCTCACATCAAACTGAACCCATGCTCTGTTGTAGCCTGGCAGTCCAATATAGTGCTCTTAGTAGCTAACATCTGTCCTATCACTTAAACCTGGCTCCACCAGGAGTGTGTTTGTGTGAGCTGCAGAACCCTTCTGCCTTAGTACATAAAAAGGAGCAGCTTCAGTCTGCAGCTTTTTATTGCCTATCATTTCCCTGTTTTTCACACACTCCTTCTTGTCACGGGTGTGTTCTGGCTCCCTATGAGGCCTTGAAGCATCTGCCCAATCAGAGTCCTATCATTTCCACCTGAGAATCCAGGTCTCTCTCTTCTCTCTGACCAACTCATCAATCTACTCAGTGCTGCCATCTCATGAACTCTCCCAGACCCAAATCCACAATCTTGTATTCCTTCCTTCATTTTTAATTCTTTCATTGGCCATCTTGTGTTAAGTCTCTGTTCCATGCCAGGCTCTGGGCTTGGCACAAGGGACATACAGACAAATATAGGGTTGACTCACTCCTCCACTATTAGTTTCCTGATCTGGGAAAGTGATAATTTTCTTTCATCCTGGGCTGATACCCGTGGAAGGCCTCCTTCCCAGGCCTGCAGAAGGACTTGAAAAAGTGCATGTTTACTTGCAGCACACTGCCCTGTGCTCGAATGGGCTTTAGCTCCAGTGGCCCTGCTGCACAGGACTTGGCTACATGTATGTCTTATATTCATATCCAGGACTGTATTCAAAAGATCTGTCCATGCTCCTGGCCCACCCAGGGCTCTTATCTGGAGGCATAATAGCATTTTTATGTCCATGGTACAGGAGAAAAATGTGGATAATATGAAACAACCATACTACAAACAAAATGCAGTTTTTCCTACTTACATATTTAAATATTAATCTTAGCATGCACATGTATAGCCCTCTATTCTGCCTGGACTTCTATATTTCTTCTGGCATGTTTACTGTACAGTTAATATAAAGGTTCATTTAGTTACTTAAACATAAAAAAATACAGCTAAAATAGGTCCATTGTACTTGACAGCATGCAAACTTTGCATTCATTAACTCATTTGTTCTTCACAATTTGTGTACTATTATGACAATTTTGAATTAGTAGCAGCATGGTGTCTCAGAAAAATTAAAAGATCCTGTTGTTAGAAAGAACTACCACTTAGCCTTATGTCTGTGGGTAAAGGTATCAGACTTGCCTGAACTTCAGTTTCCTTATCGGTAAGATTTAAGGAAAAAATGCTATATCATGTATGTATGTTTGTGCTCAAATGAAAAAAATAGGTGTAAAATGCCCAGCAAATAGTAGATATTCAACAAATACTGGGTCTTTTCCTCTTTAATTTTAAAATTAACACAACTGAAGCTAGGGAAAAATTAAACAATGTGGCAATGTTTATGCCTCCTGCTTCTGGGTGGAGTGACCTTCACACCTGCTCACCCTGACCTGCGGCCTTTCAGGTCCCATACATCCATAATGGAAAGCAAGATCTTCTGTGGCAGGAGGCTAACATTCCTAGACTCACAGTTAGCAGCTTCAGCTCACTTAGTAACCAGCTATCACTTATGCAAACACTGCATGTCTTTTGTTTCATAGAAGCAAATGGTATATACATTTTCCTGCGTGTGCTGTGGTTTAAAAAACAGAGCCATGTTCAATGATGGGCTGGAAGTGCACTGTCACAGAAATATTTTCATCCGGTAGCATTAGAGGATGGGAGCTAGCATTTCTAGAGCTCACTGTGTCTTATATTCTTCCTTTCATTGAAATTCTATAGGAACTACATTCCTCTGTCCTCCCCTAGCCTGGTGATCAGGGCCAACAGGCTAATGCTAATTCATTCCTACCAAATGATAGAAATTTTACCTGTGCTATCTTATTCAATTTTCATCACCCTAGAGGATGATTGCCACTATTTCCATGCAGACTTAAATTCCACTGAACCAGTGGCCAGTCCCTGGCATGAGTGGCCGGCCACCAGTATGGATCCATATGGAGCTGGGGACCATTCATTCTGGCTGCTGTTGATGCAGACATCTACCTCATTGTCTCTGGTCTGTAACTTGGACTTCAGAGGCTCCTACCCTTTTACCCTGAGGCCTGAGTTCTCTTTGTTTGCCAAATATACCTTCATTTGGTAAGTGATAGTTCGTTCTAAAATATCATAAATGTGGGGACTCCTGGGTGGCTCAGTTGGCTAAGTGCCTGCTTTTGGCTCAGGTCATGATTCCAGGGTTGTGGGATTGAGCCTGATGTCAGGTTCCCTGCTCCCTCAAGGAGCCTGCTTTTCTCTCTCCCTCTGCTGGTCCCCCTGCTTGTGCTCTCTCTCTCTCTCTCTCTCTCTCTCAAATAAATGGATAAATGAATAAATAAGTATTTTTAAAATATCATTAATATGGTGGTTAATTTTATGTGTCAACTTGACTGGGCTAAGGAATTCCCAGATAACTAGTGAAACATTATTTATAGACGTATCTATGAAGGTGTCTCTGGAAGAGATTATTAGCATTTAAATGGGAAGACTAAGGAAAGAAGACTGGCCTCACCAATGCAAGTGGGTATCATTCAATCTATTGGGGACCCAAATAGAACAAAAAAGTGGAGGAAGGGAGGATTCACTCTCTTTGGTAGAGCTGAGACATCCACCTTCTCCTGCCCTTGGGGATCAGTGCTCCCTGCTCTCAGTTATTTGGAACCAGGCCAAGACTTACACCATCAGCCCTCTAATTCTTTGAACTTTAGACTCAAACTGAATTATACTACTGGCTCCCTCGGTTCTCCATCTTGCAGATGGCAGATCATGGGACTTCTCAGCCTTCATAACCACAGAAGCCAATTCCTATAATAAATCTCCTCTTATATACATCTCTATATACTCTATTGATTCTCCTTCTATGGAGAACACACACACAGTTAATATAGTAAAATATGAAAATTGCCAGTACTGGTGAAGGCAGTATAACAGAAAGAAAAAAAAGTTCCAAGCTCTGAAATGTTTACTGTGGGTCAGTTAACCATCCTTTCTGAGCCTCATATTTACCATCTGCAAAATGAGATAGCTATTCTCACCTCATACTGTTGTAAGGGTTAAATTAGGTACCTGAAATATAGTATGTGCTCAATGAACATCAGTTGCCTTCCCATATACACACGCCATCCCTGCATAATTAAGTATTGTAATGTTCCTGAGTCACTGCTGCTAGAATAATGGTTTCTGCTTGGACTACAACAAATAAGAAGCTCTCCCTGTCTACTTTACATAAAATCTCTCCTATTTGCCAGCACAAATGGCTCTGTACACACAAGGGATTATAAGACTGCTATTTCAAGTATTCCAGAAAAAGAGAAAGAACAAAAGGTCATTTGTTAACATATATATGAGGTACTATATTTTTATAATGTTTTAGATTAATAACAAATCAAAAAAGACTATATAAAAACCAAACCCTAGGGGCACCTGGGTGGCTCAATTGGCTAAGCAACTGCCTTTGGCTCAAGTCATGGTCACAGGGTCCTGGGATGGAGCCGACATCGGGCTCCCTGCTCATCGAGGAGTCTGGCTCTCCCTGTGCCCCTCCCCATTGCCTGTACTCTCTCTCTCTCTCTCTCTCTCAAATAGATAAAATCTTTAAAAAAAACCAAACCCTAGAATACTAGTCTTTTTAACAAATGGTACTAGAACTATAATCATATGCAAAAATGCAAAATAAAAAAACCCTCTACCTTATACCATACATACAATTAATTCAATATAGATCATATACCTAAGTGTTAGAACTAACCCATAACACTCTTGAAAATCTTTATGATCTTGGATTAAAAAGCTTGTACAACATGCAAAAGAAGTGAAAATCAAACTTTGCTCAAATTTAAAAATTTTACTGCTTAAAAGTCACTGTTAAAAAAATGGAAAGGTAAGCCACAGACTGGAAGGAAATATTTGAAAAATATACATCTGATCAGCACTATATCCAGACTATATAAAGCACCCTTATAGCTCAGTAGTAAGACAAACAACCCAATAAAAAAAATGGGCAAAAAATATGAACATACACTTCACCAAGAAGATTAGGCAGATGGCAAATGAACTCATGAAACAGTGCCCAACATTCTTAGTCCTTAAGGAAATGTAAATTAAAACCACAGCTCTCACATACTGCTGATGGGAGTATAAAACAGTATAGCCACTGGGAAAGAGCTTGGTAGTGTCTTATAAAGTTACACACTTGCCATGAGATTGGTGGTTCTACTCTTATATTTTATTTTTTAAGATTTTATTTATTTACGAGAGAGAGAGAGAGAGAGAGAAAGAGAGAGAGAGAAGGGGTATAAGCATGCAGAGGGCAAGAGATAAGCAGGTTCCTCACTGAGCAGGGAGCAGGACCACAGGGCTCAATCCCAGGACCCTGAGATTGTGACCTGAGCTGAAGGCAGACACTTAACAAAGTGAACCACCCAGGCACTCCTCTACTCTTATGTTTTTACTGAAAAAAAGTGAAGCACATGTTCACACAAAGATTTTTAAGCAAATGCTCCAATAGATGTATTCATAATTCATAATATTCAAGCTGTCAACCATCCAAATGTCCACTAACTGGTGCATAATCACACAGTGACATCATGGAACACTACATAGCCACAATAAGGGAATGGACTTCTCACACTCAGAACAACATGGTTGAATCTCAAAAGCATTTTACTAAGTGAAAGAAGCCCAACACCAAAGGCCACCTAAGCTGCCATTTCATTTATGTGAGACTCTAGAAGAAAAGGACACCTGAAGTAGCAGAAAACACACCCATGTTTACTGGGGTCATGGGAAGGGGATTTACTAGGTAGGGGCAGAGGGGAACATTTTCAGGGAATAGAAATGTTCTATATGATGATTGTATAATGATTGTAGGGATAATTATGCAATTGAACACATTTGTCAAAACTCATCAAATTACACTTAAAAGTGGTGAATTCTATTATATACAAATTATACCTCAATAAAGCTAGTTTTAGAAATCCATATTGTAATCTCTAGGTTGGCCAGAAAAAGAATCACAAAGGGAGCTAATGGAAGATACCTTAAACAACTGCATACACAGAGATTGAGGTTAATCTGCCCAAAAGGCTGTGAATTGGCTAACCTGACACCATGCAACAGGGGGGCCATGCAGGGAACCACAGAATAGGACCTTTGAAGAAGCAAAACCTGGACTGGATGAAATTGTTAAGGATTCTCACCAGTTTTTCCTCTCCAGAAGAGAGTGTTTTTTTTCCTAAAAATTAGAAAAGCAATAGATGGTTCATTGTGCAAACAAAGCAATGAACCAGAAGGATATGAATGACAATAGAATCTCCTCTCTGTCCCAGGACTCCCAGCCCTGGTCTCAGAAGTGCCCTCTGGTGCCCTCTGGGGGCAGGACCACGCCCCTCATATTGTCCTCCTGTTTCCCCTACAGGTAGTTCCTCAGTGGTTCTTTAATGAAAAAGGACTGAAAGCCACACTTAGATTTAGTTTGCAATTTAGGGGTTCAGATTTCATTAAACAGATTTCCTCATAAAATCTCAAATCTCACTTCTGCAGGGATCATATCTGGAGTGCATAAGCCCTGCCTGATCACTATACATGTAGAAATCAAGCAACTGTTCTGGGTGGGCAGTGGGTAAAATAAAGAGCAGGAATAAGCATGTAGATAACACCATTACAGTAATTTCTGTGTAACTAAGTTAAAGTTCAGTTTAGTTTAATAAATAGCTTTTACAGAAAACAATCACATCCATAGCAAATTGACATGTATACCCAGTTTGTAACACACAGTTTAAAATTCTGAAAATATATCCAATGATCAAGTATACTTATACAGGATCTGTTTGCGCCCTGCCATGACCTCAATGGGTTGTGGGTTGGCACATCCTTCATATCCAGGCACAGCAGGGCATGGCAGGGCAGGCTGAACAGTAACAGGACCATCTAAACTCTGAATTTACTCTCCCATCCAAATCTCATCAAAAAGTCTCTTCCTAGACACAAGAGTAGTCTCCCTTCTTAGAAGCACATGTGGCCTTTCTTACCTCTTAGGTCCAGCTGTCCTGGAACACAAGTAAACCAAGGTGTGGCCTTCTCCAACAGAGTGCCTTCTGCAGAGAACTGGGGAACATGCCTGGACTGGGCAGGGAGGGAGGCTTTGTGAAGTTTGGAGAGTGCCTCTGGGTATTTGCAACACCAACACGTGCTTTACTAAGCCCATTCTGGTTGGGCTGATTCACCAGGTGGGGCCACAACACCTGACAGATGAAAAAATGGAAGCACCGGCTTTCCTTCCTGAACTCCACCCTCTGGCTCCACAGGACTGAGTCCTGGAGGAAAAGCAGGGAGGAGATTATGTCTCCCCACCCTGCTGAGGCTACACTGACTGGCATGGAAGACAGTGCAGCTCAGCCCAATTCAGCACTTTAGCTCCTGAGGCCATGCTCTGTTTCTAGCACTGTGCCAGACTGGAAGACCAGCCCCCACAGAACAGAAGAGAGACAAAGGTAGCACAAGATGAATTAAAAAAACAGTGCAGGACAGTTTGTAACCAGATAGAATATATCCATTCTCCATAATTCAAAAATTTATTCAAACATTTATTTGTTGGGTCTTTATGCCAGATTCTATGCTAGGTAATAAATAAAAGACTCTGTGCTGACCCTTCGGGAGGTCAGACAGAAGTTGAAGCAAATAAGAAGGCAGAAAATTATAAGGCCAAGTGATGAGTACTAGATTACTGAATGTGAAAGTTTGGTGGGACCTCCCAGGTAAATATGCCAAGGCAGACAGGAGAAACTTTCTAGAGAAAGAATGCATGAGCTAAGCTGGAAACAGGAGTAGAAGTTCAGCATGTAGAAAGAGGGGATGAAACTGAGTCACTTAGCACAGTTGGAACACTTACTGGAATGGCTAGAAAGAGTGATAAGGTTCAACTTTATTAGGCAGGAGCCAGGGTGCAAAGGGTTATATACACTATGCTCAGGGCTCTGGCCTTAATCTACAAGACACAGCCTTTAAATAAGAAAGTAAATCAACATATTTCTGGGTGAAAAACATCCACTTTGGGAGCCATGTAGAACATAGACATTAAGACACTGAGAATGAAGGCAAGGGGTATAGCACTGAGAATGAAGGCAAGGGGTATAGCACCTATGTATAGATGGGTCTCAGAGGCAGACCTGGCAGCTGCAGAACACCTCCTGAGGAGATGGGTCCTGGGTGGGCTGTGAATGCAGGCAATCTGCACAGGCTGCACAAGGAGAGTAGAAGTCTAGGGGAGGAATCTGTGGAGAGATGTGCATTGCAGGGTAGGGGTGACCTGACTGCTGGAATGGGATTTGTCCTGGCTCTAGTTCTCAATCTGCCACCAAGAGCTGTTGCTACTGGGCAAAGTTTAGAGGTACTTAGCTTCAGTTTTCTTCTGAGATGAATGGTATAGAAGAGGCCATAGTTAATAGCCTGGAGCACAGGATTGGTAAAGCCTAAAAGAGTGATTTGCTTAATAACATGCAGCTAATAGTGCAAAAGTTGTACGTAAACACAACTGTTCATTGACCCACTATATCCCATTGACTTTATTCCTGTGTCCCATCCACTCACTCCTCCCACACCCATATAGGGGTCAGATGCCAAGGCAGTGCCCAGTGAATGCCTGCTGGGTGACAGCCTCCTGTCATAGTGTACTGGAGTCGCCTATAGGGAGCCACTCACCAGATCATTCATACCACCATCCTCTCAGAAATGCTTTCCCAGTAACAGGGTTGGCCAGGCCTCCTGTGTAAGAATCGTCATCGCATCCTAGTGAGGCAGTTCTTAGGCTCCCCCATCCACTAGCATGGGCCCAGGTTGTCACTCAAACCAGCATTAGTTTCATGTGTCTTGTAGATTAAGGCCAGCATTAGCATTAGCAAGAAACCCACCAGAATGCCAAAATCAAGAAAGGAAGACCTAACTCTCAGAGTGAGAAGTCCTGAGGCCGATCTTGCTACTTCTCCTTCTTTGTCCATCCAAAAAGCTTTTCACCCCAAAGACTCATTTCTCCTTATAAATCCCAAGTCCTCCTAGGTCTTACTGACTTGTTAGATTTAGCAGGTCCACACCTATTGCATAGAACAGAGAAGCAACCAAGAAAGATCCATTCACTCATGTGAGATGCCTGATTATTGGCAGCTCCCAAAGAGCAATTTTGAATAGAAATGAGTAAAAGAGTCTTGTGAAAGAGGCACTGCCAAGGATTTAGGGGCTTTCTTCAATGATGCTATAATTTTAGCCTGAGTCATATCTTAGCATGCATCAGGAAGGGTCGGGGTTTTCTCTGTCTTAATCACATCTGTATCTCTAGCACATAGAACTCTGTCTTACACACAGAAGATGTTAAAAATACATATTTGAATGAATGAATGCATGAATAGAATGATTCAGGCTGTTTCACTTTCATACATCACACCAACTGCAATTTAAACTCAAGTTTTATATCTTATTCTATAAAAAATTAAAGATAGGGCAATGAAATAAAACTCATTCAGGACCTATTTACTATCTTTCATCACTTAGGTGCTTCTGATAAATTAGGCTCCTCTCAAGGGAAAGCTAAGGTCAGGATACCTATTTGGTCAGTGGGGCAAAGCATCTGACCCTGGCTTTGCCCCAGATGCTATACTTTTCCTGCTGAGGCTCAAGAGCCACTAGAGCCAAGAATGAGCACCCTAAAGAAATATGATTTCAAATAAGTTTTGTCACATTTACAGGTAATCATCTTTATATATCTAGAAAAGGAATTGGCAAACTGCAGTCCATAAGTCAAATCAGTTTGCTACTTGTTTCTGTAAATAAGGTTTTAATTAGGGACACCTGGGTGGCTAACTTGGTTAAGCATCCAACTCTCAGTTTTGACTCAGGTCACGATCTCACGAACCTGAGATTGAGCCCTGTGTTTTGGCTCTGTGCTCTGCATGGAGTTTGCCTGAGATTCTCTCCCTCTCCCTCCGCCCCCCCCCCACTCTCTTTCCCTCTAAAATAAATAAATAAGGTCTTTAAAAGTAAGATTTTATTAGAACACAGCCTTACCCATTTATGTGTTGCTTAGGGCAGCTTTAGGCTCTGTTATGAACAATATTGTGTCCTCCTACCAAATTCATATGTTGAAGCCCTCAAACCCCCAAAGTATTATGAGGTAGAACCTTTAAGGAGTTAGTTAAGGTTAAAGAAGGTCATAAGGTGGCATCTGTCTGATAGCACTGATGTCCTTATAAGAAGAAATCTCTCTCTCCCTCTCTGCACACATATGAGGACCACATGAGGACACAGCAAGTAGGTAGCCATTTGAAAGCTAGGAATAGTTCTCATCAGAAACCAACCCTGATGGCATGCTGATCTTGGACTTCTAGGTTCCAAAATTGTGTGAAAATATTGGAACCTAGAAGTGTCTCTCAGGCATTTTCTTGTTTTTGACAGCCCTATCAGACTACTACAGGCTATAGAGACTAATACAGGCTACAATGCTAGAGCTGAGTAGATGTGAAATAGACCATACAGTCAACAAAGTCTAAGATGCTTATTATTTTCCTCTTTATAGAAAAAGTTTGCCAAGCTCCAATCTAGATGCTCATAACCAGTTATTAATAAATGTTTAAGAAATAGTTCTCAAGTTAGTTTGTTTTAATTGTATTATTTTAGTTATTAATTAATTCACTTCTATAGTTGTATTTGCATCCCGGCTATGTGCCCAGAACACTGAATAATGCAATCACAAAATATTTACTAAGTCTTGTCCTAAGAACTATAGTCATAGGGATGCATCAAACACAGTCCCTGCCCTCAGGGAGCTCACAGTGAATCACGGAAATATAAGTCTTAGCTCCATAAAACGTATTCCATGCTCAATGACATCATCTCTATTGTATAATTTTGGGGGAGGCTCCAGTGGGCAGACACTCCTCTCTGTCTTGGAGCAATTTCTCAGAGTTTCAACTTCTAGCTAAAGGTAGATGATAGAAAAGGAATTAATGGACCTTGAGACAAGTGTCTTGGTGCTTTTTTCTCTATGATAGGCATAATGATTCTTCACAGCTGGGTCCTGAGGACCAAAGGAGACAACAAATGCAAAGTGCCTGAAGCTAAAACAAGTATGTTTCCTATGTTCAAAGAAACAGAGACAAGTACACACAGGAAACAGGAAACTAGATATTAACTTATAGAAATCAAAACCTTTTAAAACTAAACTAAAATAAAAGGATTAAAAACTTAACAGCTTTAACAGCGAATTAGATACAGCTAAAAAGAGAATTAGTGAATCACAGGATGGGACAAAAGAAATTTATAAAATAGCACAGAGGACAGAAAGGATGAAAATTATGGAAGAGAGGTTTAGGAGACATGAGGAATAAAGTGTGGAAATGTACCAAGTTTAAAATGGAGTTCCAAAGGGAGGGGGAAAGAAGATGGCAAAGATGCAATATTTGAAGAATTAATGGCTGAGCATATTGTAGAACTGATAAGATACCTATCCATGCATTTAGGAACTCTGACAAATCTCAAGTTCAATAAATAAAAAGAGAAATCTACTCATAGACAAATTAAAGTAAAACTGAAAACTCCGTTTAGGAAAGGAACATCTTAAAAGTAGCAAGAGGGGGAAGGAGGGACAAGATGGCGGAAGAGTAGGGTCCCCAAGTCACCTGTCCCCACCAAAATACCTAGATAACCTTTAAATCATCCTGAAAATCTACGAATTTGGCCTGAGATTTAAAGAGAGAACAGCTGTAATGCTACAGTGAGAAGAGTTCGCACTTCTATCGAGGTAGGAAGACGGGGAAAAAGAAATAAAGAAGCAAAAGGCCTCCAAGGGGGAGGGGCCCCGCGAGGAGCCGGGCTGAGGCCGGGGCGAGTGTCCCCAGGACAGGAGAGCCCCGTCCCGGAGGAGCAGGAGCTGCACCGACCTTCCCGGGGGAAAGGGGCTCGCAGGGAGTTGGAGCAGGACCCAGGAGGGCGGGGATGCCCTCGGGCTCCCGGGGACACTAACAGACACCTGCGCCCCGGGAGAGTGCGCCGAGCTCCCTAAGGGCTGCAGCACGCACTGGGGACCCGGAGCAGCTCGGGGGGGCTCGGGGGGGCTCGGGGGCGGCTCCGCGGAGGGGGCTGCGGGGCGGGAGCAGCTCGGGGGGGCTCGGGGTGGCTCCGCAGAGGGGGTTGCGGGGCAGGAGGGCGAATCCAACAGCGCAGGCCCGGGAGCACTGGGCGCCGGGACACAGCCCAGGATCCAGCCTCGCCCCGGGACAGGCAGAGGATGGGAGGGCCCAGGACAGCGAGGACGCTCCTGCCCAGAGCTGAGCAGATCAGCGGCCCCGCCCCGGAGCCTCCAGGCCCTGCAGACGGAGAGCTCTGGAGTTACTGCAGGAGCTGACTCCAGGGCTCCAGAGCTGGCCGCCGCCACTGTGCTTGTTCCTCCTGGGCCTCACGGGGTAAACAATCCCCACTGAGCCCTGCACCAGGCAGGGGGCAAAGCAGCTCCCCCAAGTGCTAACACCTGAAAATAAGCACAACAGTCCCCTCCCCCAGAAGACCAGCTGGACGGACAAGTTCCAGGGGAAGTCAAGGGACTTAAAGTATAAAGAATCAAAAGATACTCCCCCTTGTTTTTTTTTTTTCCTTTTTTATTTCTGTTTGTTTCCCCCACCTTTTTTACCTTGGTTTCTTTTTCTTCTCTTTTTTCTTTTTTTCTTCCTTTTTTCTTTTTCTCTCTTCTTTCCTTCTTTCTATCCTCTCTTTATCTCCTTTTCCCAATACAACTTGTTTTTGGCCACTCTGCACTGAGCAAAGTGACTAGAATGAAAACCTCACCTCAGAAGAAAGAGTCAGAAACAGTACTCTCTCCCACAGAGATACAAAATCTGGATTACAATTCAATATCAGAAAGCCAATTCAGAAGCACTATTATAAAGCTACTGGTGGCTCTAGAGAAAAGCATAAAGGACTCAAGAGACTTCTTGACTGCAGAACTTAGATCCAATCAGGCAGAAATTAAAAATCAATTGAATGAGATGCAATCCAAACTAGAAGTCCTAATGACGAGGGTTAATGAGGTGGAAGAACGAGTGAGTGACATAGAAGACAAGTTGATGGCAAAGAGGGAATCTGAGGAAAAAAGAGACAAACAATTAAAAGACCATGAGGATAGATTAAGGGAAATAAACGACAGCCTGAGGAAGAAAAACCTACATTTAATTGGGGTTCCCGAGGGCGCCTAAAGGGCCAGAGGGCCAGAATATGTGTTTGAACAAATCCTAGCTGAAAACTTTCCTAATCTGGGAGGGGAAACAGGCATTCAGATCCAGGAAATAGAGAGATCCCCCCCTAAAATCAATAAAAACCATTCAACACCTCGACATCTAATAGTTAAGCTTGCAAATTCCAAAGATAAAGAGAAGATCCTAAAAGCAGCAAGAGACAATAAATCCCTGACCTTTATAGGGAGGAGTATGAGGGTAACAGCAGACCTCTCCACAGAGACCTGGCAGGCCAGAAAGGGCTGGCAAGATATATTCAGGGTCCTAAATAAGAAGAACATGCAACCAAGAATACTTTATCCAGCAAGGCTTCCAAGAAAGGCAGGAACTTAAAGAATATGTGACCTCCAAACCAGCTCTGCAAGAAATTTTAAGGGGGACTCTTAAAATTCCCCTTTAAGAAGAAGTCCAGTGGAACAATCCACAAAAACAAAGACTGAATAGATATCATGATGACACTAAACTCATATCTTTCAATAGTAACTCTGAACGTGAACGGGCTTAATGACCCCATCAAAAGGCGCAGGGTTTCAGACTGGATAAAAAAGCAGGACCCATCTATTTGCTGTCTACAAGAGACTCATTTTAGACAGAAAGACACAAACAGCCTGAAAATAAAAGGTTGGAGAACATTTTACCATCAAATGGTCCTCAAAAGAAAGCAGGGGTAGCCATCTTTATATCAGATAAACTAAAATTTACCCCGAAGACTGTAGTGAGAGATGAAGAGGGACATTATCTCATACTTAAAGGATCTATCCAACAAGAGGACTTAACAATCCTCAATATATATGCTCCGAATGTGGGAGCTGCCAAATATATCAATTAATAACCAAAGTTAAGATATACTTAGATAATAATACACTTATACTTCGTGACTTCAATCTAGTACTTTCTACACTCGATAGGTCTTCTAAACACAACATCTCCAAAGAAACGAGAGCTTTAAACTATACACTGGACCAGATGGATTTCACAGATATCTACAGAACTTTACATCCAAACTCAACTGGATACACATTCTTCTCAAGTGCACATGGAACTTTCTCTAGAATAGACCACATACTGGGTAACAAATTGGGTCTGAACCGATACCAAAAGATTGGGATCATCCCCTGCATATTCTCAGACCATAATGCCTTGAAAGTAGAACTAAATCACAACAAGAAGTTTGGAAGGACCTCAAACACGTGGAGGTGAAGGACCATCCTGCTAAAAGATGAAAGGGTCAACCAGGAAATGAAGGAAGAATTAAAAAGATTCATGGAAACTAATGAGAATGACGATACAACCGTTCAAAATCTTTGGGGTGCAGCAAAAGCAGTCCTGAGGGGGAAATCCATCGCAATACAAGCATCCATTCAAAAACTGGAAAGAACTCAAATACAAAAGCTAACCTTACACCTAAAGGAGCTAGAGAAAAAGCAGCAAATAGATCCTACACCCAGCAGAAGAAGAGAGTTAATAAAGATTCAAGCAGAACTCAACGAAATTGAGACCAGAAGAACTGTGGAACAAATCAACAAAACCAAGAGTTGGTTCTCTGAAATTAATAAGATAGATAAACCATTAGCCAGCCTTATTAAAAAGAAGAGAGAGAAGACTCAAAATAGTAAAATCATGAATGAGAAAGGAGAGATCACTACCAACACCAAGGAAATACAAACGATTTTAAAAACATATTATGAACTGCTATACGCCAATAAATTAGGCAATCTAGAAGAAATGGACGCATTCCTGGAAAGCCACAAACTACCAAAACTGGAACAGGAAAAAATAGAAAACCTGAACAGGCCAATAACCAGGGAGGAAATTGAAGCAGTCATCAAAAACCTCCCAAGAAACAAAAGTCCAGGGCCAGATGGCTTCCCAGGGGAATTCTATCAAAAGTTTAAAGAAGAAACCATACCTATTCTACGAAAGCTGTTTGGAAAGATAGAAAGAAATGGAGTACTTCCAAATTCATTCTATGAGGCCAGCATCACCTTAATTCCAAAACCAAAGACCCCAGCAAAAAGGAGAATTATAGACCAATATCCCTGATGAACATGGATGCAAAAATTCTCAACAAGATACTAGCCAATAGGATCCAACAATACATTAAGAAAATTATTCACCATGACCAAGTAGGATTTATTCCCGGGACACAAGGCTGGTTCAACACCCGTAAAACAATCAGTGTGATTCATCATATCAGCAAGAGAAAAACCAAGGACCATATGATCCTCTCATTAGATGCAGAGAAAGCATTTGACAAAATACAGCATCCATTTCTGATCAAAGCTCTTCAGAGTGTAGGGATAGAGGGAACATTCCTCAACATCTTAAAAGCCATCTACGAAAGCCCACAGCAAATATCATTCTCAATGGGGAAGCACTGGGAGCCTTTCCCCTAAGATCAGGAACAAGACAGGGATGTCCACTCTCACCACTGCTGTTCAACATAGTACTGGAAGTCCTAGCCTCAGCAATCAGACAACAAAAAGACATTAAAGGCATTCAAATTGGCAAAGAAGAAGTCAAACTCTCCCTCTTCGCCAATGACATGATACTCTACATAGAAAACCCAAAAGCCTCCACCCCAAGATTGCTAGAACTCATACAGCAATTTGACAGCATGGCAGGATACAGAATCAATGTCCAGAAGTCAGTGGCATTTCTATACACTAACAATGAGACTGAAGAAAGAGAAACTAAGGAGTCAATCCCATTTACAATTGCACCCAAAAGCATAAGATACTTAGGAATATACCTCACCAAAGAGGTAAAGGATCTATACCCTAAAAACTATAGAACACTTCTGAAAGAAATTGAGGAAGACACAAAGAGATGGAAAAATATTCCATGCTCATGGATTGGCAGAATTAATATTGTGAAAATATCAATGTTACCCAGGGCACTTTACATGTTTAATACAGTCCCTATCAAAATACCATGGACTTTCTTCAGAGAGTTAGAACAAATTATTTTAAGATTTGTGTGGAATCAGAAAGACCCCGAATAGCCAGGGGAATTTTATTTTATTTATTTATTTTTTCAGGGGAATTTTAAGAAAGAAAACCATATCTGGGGGCATCACAATGCCAGATTTCAGGTTGTACTACAAAGCTGTGGTCATCAAGACAGTGTGGTACTGGCACAAAAACAGTCACATAGTTCAATGGAACAGAATAGAGAACTCCGAAGTGGACCCTCAACTTTATGGTCAACTAATATTCGATAAAGGAGGAAAGACTATCCACTCGAAGAAAGACAGTCTCTTCAATAAATGGTGCTGGGAAAATTGGACATCCACATGCAGAAGAATGAAACTAGACCACTCTCTTTCACCATACACAAAGATAAACTCAAAATGGATGGAAGATCTAAATATGAGACAGAATCCATCAAAATCCCAGAGGAGAACACAGGCAACCCCCTTTTTGAACTTGGCCACAGCAACTTCTTGCAAGATACATCTATGAAGGCAAAAGAAACAAAAGCAAAAATGAACTATTGGGACTTCATCAAGATAAGAAGCTTTTGCACAGCAAAGGATACAGTCAACAAAACTAAAGACAACCTACAGAATGGGAGAAGATATTTGCAAATGATGTATCAGAGAAAGGGCTAGTTTCCAAGATCTATAAAGAACTTCTTAAACTCAACACCAAAGAAACAAACAATCCAATCATGAAATAGGCAAAAGACATGAAGAGAAATCTCACAGAGGAAGACATAGACATGGCCAACATGCACATGAGAAAATGCTCTGCATCACTTGCCATCAGGGAAATACAAATCAAGTCCACAATGAGATCCCACCTCACATCAGTGAGAATGGGGAAAATTAACAAGGCAGGAAACCACAAATGTTGGAGAGGATGCGGAGAAAAGGGAACCCTCCTACACTGTTGGTGGGAATGTGAACTGGTGCAGCCACTCTGGAAAACTGTGTAGAGGTTCCTCAAAGAGTTAAAACTAGACCTGCCCTACGACCCAGCAATTGCACTGCTGGGGATTTACCCCAAAGATACAAATGCAATGAACCCCCGGGACACCTGCTCCCCGTTTTTTCTAGCAGCAATGTCCACAATAGCCAAACTGTGGAAGGAGCCTCGGTGGCCATCGAAAGATCAATGGATAAAGAAGATGTGGTTTATGTATACAATGGAATATTAGCCATTAGAAACGACAAATACCCACCATTTGCTTCAACGTGGATGGAACCGGAGGGTATTATGCTGAGTGAAGTAAGTCAATCGGAGAAGGACAAACATTATATGGTCTCATTCATTTGGGGAATATAAATAATAGTGAAAGGGAATATAAGGGAAGGGAGAAGAAATGTGTGGGAAATATCAGAAAGGGAGACAGAACATAGAGACTCCTAACTCTGGGAAATGAACTGGGGGTGGTGGAAGGGGAGGAGGGCGGGGGGTGGGGGTGAGTGGGTGACGGGCGCTGAAGGGGACACTTGACGGGATGAGCAGTGGGTGTTATTCTGTATGTTGGCAAATTGAACACCAATAAAATTTAAATTTATTATTAAAAATAGTAGCAAGAGGGGGAAAATTCTAATTGTACAATATTAGACTTATAAGAGCAAAAACAGAAGTCAGAATAGAATGGAAGATCTTCAATATGCTGAAAGAAAATAGCTGCCCAACTAGAATGATATGTTTCCAGTGAAAACACATTTTAAAAATAAGTCCAATTTAAGCAAACAAAAGGCTGAGAAAAATTCACTCCTAGTAGACTCTCATTAAGGAACATCTAAATGATGAGTATCTGACAGAAGGAGAGTAATTCCAGATAGACAAAAAAAAAAATGAAGGTAAAGAAGTAGTACATAAGTAGGCAAATAAAAATGCACATGGACTATATAAAATAATAATATCTTAGAGTTAGAAAACAGACATAAATTACAGAACAATATTAAAGAAATTATTAAAATTATAATGTTAAGGTGTTTTGAGATCATTATATTATCCATGAGGAAGATAAAGGAATTGATTCACTATAATTTGGTTAAGTTAAAAATACATATTATAAGTTCTGGGCAAATATTAAGAGAAATGCAAACAGAATGTGCAACTTCTAAAAAAAGTAGAGAAAAATAACACAATTCAAAAGACTGAAATAATTCTGTGGATTTCAAGTAGAAATCAGCAAAGGCACATCTCCATATATTTAGAAATTAAGTAACAATATACAATACCCATGCATTGGAGATGAAATATGGTTGGAAATCAGAGGTATTTTGAACTGGATGATTTTTAAAATACCCTCAATGAAACTTGTGGGATACTGCTAAAGCATTACTTAGGGGAACAATTTATAGTCCTAAATTCTGGAAAGAAAACCAAATACTAGAAAAGGAAGCCCTGTCATTAATAAATTAAGCATTTCATTTAAGAAGTTAGAAAGTGAACAGAAAAATAAAGCCAAATTAAGTATAAGGAAGAATATAAAAGGCGAAGAGCAACAATTAAGAAAATACAGTGAAGCAATTAATAAAATAACAGAGAAAACCAGTAAAGGAAGAGTTTTTTTTTTTTTTAAGTTTAAGACTAATAAAAATCTTTATAGATTATACGGGATAGCTATAGAAACCTATTCTTCTTTCTGGGCACACCCCTCCATAACATTTCCCAATGCCTCTAAATGGTTGTGGCTGTGTAACAGTTCTAGTTGTGGAACATGAGCAACAGTGACACACACCATTCTCACCCTGCCTGTTGAGCCCTCCAACATGTGGCCTTCCATACACTTTCCTAGCATGGTATAGGCAAGCAAGTCAGCCTTGGAAACCTCATTGTGAAGATGACAGAGCCAAAGATAGAAAAGGTCTAGCATCCTTGAGTCATCACTTAGAGGACAGCCACTGCTGACTAAGAGCACCTATTTGGAGAAATAAACTTCTGAAATATCACATTGTTGGTTGTTGTTAGAGAAACCAGGAATACCTTAATGCAGCCACAAACTTTTGAAAAGACTGGTTAAGGGAGAAGTGGAGACGCACATAATAAATATGAGGAATGAAAAAGATGGTACCATTATATATGTTGCAGGCCTTTAAAAACATTACTAAGAAGGTTGATGGAGAAAAAGCCAATTACTTTGAACAGTTAAATGAAACTGCACATTCTCAGAAAATATAATTTAACAAAACTGGACTCAACATTGTTAAGGTGTCAATTTTTCCTAAATTGTTCTGTATGGTAAATGTAGTTCCAGTCAGGATTCTAGCAGGCTTTTTGTAGAAACTATAATGTGATTCTGAAATTTACACAGAAATGCAATTTTCTGGAATAGCTAAAACAATCTTGAAAACAGGAAACAAAACTAGGGTACTATACAGGCTGATTTCCAGACTTTCAAGACTAAAGCTACAGTAAGCAAGACAATCAGTGTAAGAATGCTAGATTGATGAGACCAAATAGAGACAAGGAATTAAACAATATGTACCCACAAAGAGATCATTTTGTTGGTGCCTTTTCATTGGGAAAAGGATAGTCTTTTCAACAAAGAATGTTGGGCACATTATAGATCCACATAGAAAAAAATAACAGCAAAAAATAACTTAGCAAAAAAAAGTAGAAATTGTGAATAGCTCAATAACCATTAAAGGAATTGAATCAGTGCTAAAATATTTTTTCTAAAAAGGAAGCTTCCTAGCAATTTTTACCAAATAGTCAAGAAATGAGTAATAAAAATTTTATACAATCTTTTTCAGAATTTTAAAAAAAATGTATTACCTGTCAGTTCATTTTATAGGGTTAATACATCTTTGATATCAAAACCTAAAACATTAATGAGCTTGAAAAATTACCTACCAGTCTCATATATGAATAAAAATGCAAAAATCTAAAACAAACTATCATTATACCAAATCCAGCAATATAGGAAGAAACAAAACCATAATTACCAGGTTTGGTCAATACAAAGTTTGTACTTTCAGAAATATAGTACCTCATTTTATTTTCCTCTCTAGTGCTGTAAGATGATGGATTTTGTCCTCATATTACTGATAAAACTGAAGAGGGCCTAGAAAGGCCAAGGATTTTCCCGGTCAGGACAGATCCTGGGGACAGTCCTCAGTCTGCAATCAAATGCTGCTCTATAGGAGGCAGCAGGGCTTGGTTTTGAGAACCCCTAGCCACTTCCAGTTGGTCCTGGAAAAACAGGTATACACATCCTAGTTCATCAAGAATATTTCTTGAATCTCTCTACCACCATGGGCATTTTGAGACATTGCCTGGTATTACGGTTACCTGTTCTCTCTAGCTAAATGGTTTGTATCTTCCAACAATGGACAGCTCAGAAAAGATAAGCAATCTGCCTTTTACTCCTTGAAGTAACAAAATTCATGCCAAATACCGCATATTAGGTGCATTGTTAATAATGTCAGCTAATACTTTTGACTGCTTTTATGTGCTTTTGATCATAATCACCTTTCAGGTAGGTATTATAAACATCCCCATTTTACAAAGAAATCCACTGAGGCACAGAGAATTTGAGTAATTTACATGATGTTATGTAGCTAGTAAATGGCAAAACCAGTAATCTAACAATTGTAGTCAGGTTCCAGAGTGTGCTCTTTAACCATTAACTAAATTAAACTGAGTTTCTCTGAATGCTCTTCTGTCTATTCATTTGCCACTACTTACATTTCTCCACGCTCAGCTCATTTCCTGTCTCCTTCAAAAAGCCTTTCTAAACTATTTAGTGAAAACATTTCCAAAACATTTTCAAAATTCTTACACCACTTTTTGCCTTCACAATATAAAATAACATTGTAATATGTCAGTATAAGGGGACATAATGATGACAATGATGATGATGATGGTGATAATGAACCTTAGTATTTGTTGAACACTTATTTATGTGCTACCCACTATTCTATGGATTTTACATGAATTAACTCATTTAATTCTCATGAATATCCTGGAAACATACACTATTATTCCATATTTTGTGGAATATGGATATATATAATATGAGGGGTCTGAGACTCAGAAGGTTAAACAATTACCCAAAGCCACATGGTTAGCGGCAGAACCATTGCTAGCCCACACCCTCTGCCTGCAGAGAACTAGGATGTTGAGGCCTTTCAGAAAACCAAACTGCCCACTCTTTCAGACACCTCAGAGAAGAAGCCCCAGATACACAGTCATTTCACAGCATGCTGCCTCTGCCTGGCTCATCCCTGTCTCCCATAGTTACACATGAGTGCTACCATCAGCTCTGTGACTGGGTTAGAGCCAGGAGAGTAACACTTGCCTCTGGTTTCCCCAGGTCTGAACAACTGAGATAACTCAATAACCATTAAAGGAACTGAATCAGTGGAATTGAATCAACCCACGCAGAAAATTTAGAAAAGTTAACAATATAGTATTTTCGATGAGAGAGAAGAAGAAAAGAGGCATTTGAAAAATCCATGATATCTTGGAGTTGGACATTTTTTTTCCCATAAGAAAAAAGATTTGTTTAATTTTAAGTGACTGCCTACCATTCTGCTCCAGCATTCCAAAGAATAGAAGAGGAAGTTCTGGCATCCCTAAAGACTTCAGGGCACTTTCATAATTCAGGGAGTGCCTACTCACCTGAATGTGTTTTGAATCAACAGGAAAACAGAGAAAACACAGGGAGCCCCTAGCCCCAAGTCCCATAAGCCTCCTTCTTAAGCCCCGTATCTACCTCATTTCAGTGCAACAAATATTAGCTGTCTAGGCATTGGCAACACAAAAATGAATGAGATTTCTGAAATCTCAAATCAGTTCAATCCTGAAATCTCACTCAAATCTTATAGGGAAGACAGACATGCACCAGACAATTCTGAGGCATGAACACAGGCAGCCATCAGGGAAAGCATAAAGGTTCTAGCATCTTGCTCTTGAAAAATCTTAATTTCTCAATAGTATCCTGGAAAAATGACTCTTAGAGTTGGAGGTAGAGAAGAAATAAAAGAAGTGTTTACCACCTTGTGGGGTGAGAGGCAGTTAGGTAATGAAACCTTGGGCTAAAGAGGGAAGTCAAGTCTTTTAAAGCAAGCCCAAAATAAATTAAAATAAAACATAAACTAAAATATAGAAAAACAAAAGTCCCAGGTAGAATGTCTAGCCCTATTTAAGACCTCCCCCAACCCCACCGTGGGGACCGTGGCAAATAATGTGGGTGGAGGAGGAGCTTCTCCATGCAGTGCAACCTGAGAAATCAGGACAATTGCTCCCTATGCTCCTAAGGAACATGGCCCTCTTGGTTGCGCCAGCAGAAATTTAATTTTCTATCCAATTTCTTTTAAAATGTGAACACCTGTGGGAGAGCATGCATGTGAGATATCATTCCCTTGTTCTGTATTAGTGGCATTTTGTCTTGGAATTGGAAGCCTCCGGAGCAGGCTGCAGATCTAAGGACAAGAAGCAATAAGAGGACTGAGGATGAGGGGACAACCCTCTCTTCCTAAGGCCTGGCCTGACCACTTACTACCTCTGCCCATTCTGTCATGAATTATCTCCTCTTTCGGCTGGGCAGTGAGCTTTCCTTCTCACTGGCCATTCTCTATATTCAACTCATAATGCTATCTTTGACCCCTCCACCCTAGTCACTCTTGACTCCCATGGATCCTACCTGTGTACCAGCTACCTGGACAAACCAGAGAAGAGGGTGTTTCTTTTGCCGGCTAGCTTAGCCTTGGCCTCAAACCAACCCCTTTTGGCCCAGGAAGCTCTCTTACAGCACACCTGCTCCAAGCAAACTCTCCCCATGCAGACTCTCACCGCTTGTACTCCGCATCACTTTTTCCTCCTTATCTCCAACCCACCTCCACTCAAGGGCCACCCTCCAAGTGTAGAGACTCTGACCCATAATTACCTCTTCCTCTTCAGAATCTCTGTAGCATTCACTATGGCAAAAGCCTTGGAAAAGAGGATACCTTCCAAAGACAACTCATGCACAACTGTAGTCTCTGTTTGATGAATTCCAAACCAGTAAAGCAAAAGCCCAATCTCTTAAGTCACTTAACCTTGAATATCATATATCTGGACTGTGCTGCCCACAACTACTTTTACTGAAGCAATATACGTCTATTTTACATGCCCTTATTCCTTCAAGATTTTGGTTCCTAACTTACCACTAACTCTCCCCAATGCCAATTGTGTCCTAATTCTTGGCAATTTCAATATACTTCTAGAAAATTCTTTGTGTCAAGCCCTGTGTTTAGTGTTTTACAAATACTATGTTATTTTATCTTCACAACTCATTTATCAAAGGAGGAAAATGAGAATTGGAGCAAGTAAGCAATCTGCCTAATTCCCCACAACTATTTAGTGAAGGTGAGCAGCTCATATCATAAAGCCTATGGTCTTGACTGTTATGCTGTGTTGCCTTCCACTGGTAGAACATGTACCTTTTCTTGGAAGGAGTTGAGAATAGGTAACTCAAATAGAAGAGGGAGTTTGGGGTTTTCTTTTACTTCTATCACTGTTCCTGGTCTGCTTTCATATCTCCAATGCAAGCTATTGCCTTCTATTGTTAGTTAATTCCTGGATGCTTGTATTGCGATGTATTTCCCCCTTAGGACTGCTTTTGCTGCATCCCAAAGATTTTGGATGGTTGTATCTTCATTCTCATTAGTTTCCATGAATCTTTTTAATTCTTCCTTAATTTCCTGGTTGACCCTTTCATCTTTTAGCAGGATGGTCCTTAACCTCCACGTGTTTGAGGTCCTTCCAAACTTCTTCTTGTGATTTAGTTCTAATTTCAAGGCATCATGGTCTGAGAATATGCAGGGGATGATCCCAGTCTTTTGGTATCAGTTCAGACCCGATTTGTGACCCAATATGTGGTCTATTCTGGAGAAAGTTCCATGTGCACTTGAGAAGAATGTGTATTCAGTTGAGTTTGGATGTAAAGTTCTGTAGATATCTGTGAAATCCATCTGGTCCAGTGTATCATTTAAAGCTCTCGTTTCTTTGGAGATGTTGTGCTTAGAAGACCTATCGAGTATAGAAAGCGCTAGATTGAAGTCACCAAGTATAAGTGTATTATTATCTAAGTATTTCTTCACTTCGGTTAATAATTGATTTATATATTTGGCAGCTCCCACATTCGGAGCATATATATTGAGGATTGTTAAGTCCTCTTGTTGAATAGATCCTTTAAGTATGGTATAGTGTCCCTCTTCATCTCTCACTACAGTCTTTGGGGTAAATTTTAGTTTATCTGATATAAGGATGGCTACCCCTGCTTTCTTTTGAGGACCATTCGAATGGTAAATGGTTCTCCAACCTTTTATTTTCAGGCTGTAGGTGTCCTTCTGTCTAAAATGAGTCTCTTGTAGACAGCAAATAGATGGGTCCTGCTTTTTTATCCAGTCTGAAACCCTGCACCTTTTGATGGGGTCATTAAGCCCGTTCACATTCAGAGTTACTATTGAGAGATATGAGTTTAGTGTCATCATGATATCTATTCAGTCCTTGTTTTTGTGGACTGTTCCACTGAACTTCTTCTTAAAGGGGAATTTTAAGAGTCCCCCTTAAAATTTCTTGCAGAGCTGGTTTGGAGGTCACATATTCTTTTAGTTGCTGCCTGTCTTGGAAGCTCTTTATCTCTCCTTCCATTTTGAATGAGAGCCTTGCTGGATAAAGTATTCTTGGTTGCATGTTCTTCTCATTAGGGCCCTGAATATATCCTGCCAGCCCTTTCTGGCCTACCAGGTCTCTGTGGAGAGGTCTGCTGTTACCCTCATACTCCTCCCCATAAAAGTCAGGGATTTCTTGTCTCTTGTTGCTTTAAGGATCTTCTCTTTATCTTTGGAATTTGCAAGCTTCACTATTAAATGTCGAGGTGTTGAACGGTTTTTATTGATTTTAGGGGGGGATCTCTCTATTTCCTGGATCTGAATGCCTGTTTCCCTTCCCAGATTAGGAAAGTTTTCAGCTAGAATTTGTTCAAATACATATTCTGGCCCTCTGTCACTTTCGGCGCCCTCGGGAACACCAATTAAACGTAAGTTTTTCTTCCTCAGGCTGTCGTTTATTTCCCTTAATCTATCTTCATGGTCCTTTAATTGTTTGTCTCTTTTTTCCTCAGTTTCCCTCTTTGCTATCAACTTGTCTTCTAGGTCACTCACTCGTTCTTCCACCTCGTTAACCCTCGTCGTTAGGACTTCTAGTTTGGATTGCATCTCATTCAATTGATTTTTAATTTCTGCCTGGTTAGCTCTAAATTCTGCAGTCATGAAGTCTCTTGAGTCCTTTATGCTTTTTTCTAGAGCCACCAGTAGCTGTATAATAATGCTTCTGAATTGGCTTTCTGACATTGAATTGTAATCCAGATTTTGTAACTCTGTGGGAGAGAGGACTGTTTCTGATTCTTTCTTTTGAGGTGAGGTTTTCCTTCTAGTCATTTTGCTCAGTGCAGAGTGGCCAAAAGCAAGTTGTATTGGGAAAAGGAGAAAAAGAGAGGAGAGAAAGAAGGAAAGAAAAGAGAAAGAGAAAAAAAAGGAAGAAATAAAACGAAAAAAAAGAAGAAAAAGAGAAAGAAAAAGAAAGAAAGGAGAAAAAAGGGGGGTGGGGCAAGGAAACAAATGAAAAAGCAAAACAAAACAAAACAAAACAAAACAAAACAACAACCAAAAAATACCCCACGGGGTAGTATCTTCTGATTCTTTATACTTTAAGTCCCTTGGCTTCCCCTGGAACTGGTCCGTCTAGATGGTCTTCTGGGGGAGGGGCCTGTTGTGGGGATTTTCAGGTGTTAGCAGTTGGGGGAGCTGCTGTGCCCCTTGCCTGGTGCAGGGCTCAGTGGGGGTTGTTTACCCCGTGAGGCCCGAGGAGCAACAGCCCTAGTGGCGGGGCCAGCTCTGCAGCCCTGGAGTCAGCTCTGGCAGGAACTCCGGAGCTCTCTGTCTACAGGGCCTGGAGGCTCCGGGGCGGGGCCGCTGATCTGCTCAGCTCGGGCCAGGAGCGTCCTCGCTGTCCTGGGCCCTCCCGGCCTCTGCCTGTCCCGGGGGAGGCCGGATCCTGGGCTGTGTCCCGGCGCCCTGTGCTCCGGAACCTGCGCTGTTGGATTCGCGCTCCCTCCGAAGCCCCCTCCGCGGAGTCCCCCCACCCCGAGCCCCCTGAGCTGCTCCGGGTCCCGCCGTGCGCGCTGCAGCCCTTAGGGAGCTCGGCGCACTCTCCCGGGGCGCAGGTGCCTGTTAGTGTCCCCGGGAGCCCGAGGGCATCCCCGCCCTCCTGGGGTCCTGCTCTAACTCCCTGCGAGCCCTTTCCGCCCGGGAAGGTCGGTGCAGCTCCTGCGTCTCCGGGACGGGGCTCTCCTGTCCTGGGGACACTCGCCCCGGCCTCAGCCCGGCTCCTCGCGGGGCCCCTCCCCCTTGGAGGCCTTTTGTTTCTTTATTTCTTTTTTCCCCGTCTTCCTACCTTGATAGAAGCGCAAACTCTTCTCACTGGAGCATTCCAGGTGTTCTCTCTTTAATTCTCAGGCCGAATTCATAGATTTTCAGGATAATTTGAAGGTTTTCTAGGTAATTTGGTGGAGACAGGTGATTTGGAGACCCTACTCTTCTGCCATCTTGCCCCTCCTCCCTCTGAATCTATAAATCTTAAAAGCTCAGTAAACTCCAAGTAGTTTAAACATAAAGAGACCCACACTAAGACAAACTATAATCAAATTGTTGAAAGTCAAATATAAAGTATCTTGAAAGCAGCAAGGGAGAAGTGATTTATCATGTACCAAAGACTTCTAATAAGATTATCAGCCATTTACAGAGACTCTGGACCAGAGATAGTATATTTAAAGTGTTGAAAGAAAGACACTATAAATGAATAATTTTATATATGGCAAAGTTGAATTTCACAATTGAGGGAGAAATTAGGCATGCTTATATAAAAAAATTGATGGACTTCAATACTGCTAGACATATCTTACAGAAATAATTAACAGAGTGCTCAGGTTAAAATAAGAGGAAACTATGCATTAACCCAAAATCACATGAAGAGGGACACCTGGGTGGCTCAGCGGTTGAGCGTCTGCCTTTGGCTCAGGGCATGATCCTGGAGTCCTGGATCGAGTTCTGCATCCGGCTCCCTGCACGGAGCCTGCTTCTCCCTCTGCCTATGTCTCTGCCTCTCTCTCTATGTCTCTCATGAATAAATAAATGAAATCTTTAAAAAAAACCACACACACAAGAAGATATAAAGATCTCCAATAAAGGTAAACATATGAGTGTAACAGTATTATTGTAATCCTAGTTTGTAATTTGTATTTTAATTTTCTACGAGTTTAAAAGACAAAAGCATAAAAATAGTTAAAATCAATATTACCAGACACACAATGTATAAATATGTAATTTGTGACACCAAAACATAAAGAGGGTAGAGAGAGCACTACTGGAATCAGTCCAAATTAGATAAATATAACTATAGGGTATTATAGGTAATCTCCATTTAGCCATACAGAAAATATCCATAGAGTAGCCACAAATGGAAATGAGAAGGGAATCAAAATGTGTCACTATAAAAAAAGCAATTAAACACAAAAAAAGTAATGAAGGAAATGAAAAACAAAAAGGTTACAAGACATACAGAAAATAAACATCAAAATGGCAAAAGTAAGACTCTCCTTGTCAGAAATTTAATGTAATGGCTTAGACTTTTCAATCAAGAGGCACTTGAATGGCAAAATTGGTTAAAAAACAACAATAACTCCATAATCCAACTGTATGATGTCTACAAGAGACTCACTTAAGACTGAAAGTCACAAATAGGGTGAGTGTGAAAGGATGGAAAAATGTTTTCCATGCAAATACTAACCAAAGGAGAGCTAACGTGACTACTAATTTAGATAAAATAGACTTTAAGTAAAGAACTGCTACAAAAACAAAAATATTAGAGATTGATAAAAGGATCAATCCACCAAGAAAATATAACAATTTTAACATATATGCATCAAGTATCAGGACCCTAAATCTATGAAGCAGACATTATAGATTTGAAGGGAGAAATGGGGACATTGAATAATGAAGACTTCAAAACATCATTTTTAATATGGTAGAACCAATGGGAGATCAATAAGGAAATAGAGGACTTGAACAAAACCATAGACTAATTAAACATAACAGAAATATACTGAACATCCAAGAACAGCAGAATACGTATTTTCTCAGTGCACATAGAAAATTCTCCAAGAGGGACCGTATGTTATATCACAAAATGAGTCAATACATTTTAAAAGTTTTCAATCATAAAAAATATTCATGTCTATCACAGTAGATAAAAATCAATAACAACAACTAGATTTACAAATATGGGGAAATTAAACAACACATTCTTTTTTCTTTTTAGATTTTATTTATTAATATTATTTATATTGTTTATTTATATTATTTATTTGAGAGAGATAGAGAGCATGAGCATAGTGATGGAGAAGCAGGGGCTTGATCCCAGGACCCCTAGATCATGACCTGAGCTAAAGACCAATGCTTAACTAACTGAGCCACCAGTTGCCCCTAAACAACACATTCTTTTTCTTTTTTTTTTTTTTTTCAAAAACAACACATTCTTAACCAATGGGTCAAAGAAGAAATCAGAAGGGAAATTAGAGAACACAAGCAGTCTCCACTTATAGTGGTTCAACTTACAATTTTTCAAGTGTATCATGATGCAAAAGTGATATGCAGTCAGTAGAAACCATACTTTGATGTTTGAATTTTGATCTTTTCTTGAGCTCATTATATATGATACTATTAATACTCTTGTGATGCTGGAGAGTGGCACCCAGTCACAGCTCCCAGTCAGCCCTGTGATCATGAGGGTAAACAACCAATATAATTACAAACATTCTGTACCCATACAACTATGGTTTTCATTTTCAGTTAAGTGATCAAGAAATTATATGAGATATTCGACACTTTGTTATAAAAGAGACTTTATGTTAGATGATTTTGCCTAAATGTACACTAATGTAAGTGTTCTAAGCATATTTAAGGTAGTCTAGGCTAAGCTACAATGCTCAGTAGGTTAGGTATATTAAATGTCTTTTTGAATTATGGTACTTCCTTTGTTTTTTAAAAGTTTTAATTTTAATTCCAGTTAGTTAACATATAGTATTTTATTACTTTCAGGTGTACAATTCAATACTTCCATACATCACCCTGTGTGCTCATCATGACAAGTGCACTCCTTAATCTTCATCACTTATTTAACCCATCCCCCTACGTCTCCCCTCTGGTAACTATCAGTTTGTTCTCTATAATTAAAGGTCTGTTTCTTGATTTCTCTCTCTCTCTCTCTTAAATTTTCCTTCTCACTTTTTTTTCTCAAATTCCACATTTGAGTGAAATCATATGGTATTTATCTTTCTTTGACTTATTTTGCTTAGCAGTATACTCTCTAACTTCATCCATGTTGTTGCAAATGGTAAGATTTCATTCGTTTTTATGGCTGAATACTTTTCCAGTGTGTATGTGTGCGTGTATATATGTGTGTGTGTATATATATGTATACATGTATATATCACAACATCTTTATCCATTCATCAATCAATGGGCACTTGGGCTGCTTCTATATCTTAGCTATTGTAAATAATGTTGGTATAAACATAGGGATGTATGTATCCTTTGAGTGTTCTTGTATTCTTTGGGTAAACACCCAGTAGTGTAATTTCTGGATCATAAGGTAGTTCTATTTTTAATGTTTGAGGAACCTCCATACTGTTTTCCACAGTGGGTGCACAAGTTTGTATTCCCACCAACAGGGCAAGAGCATTCTCCTTTCTCCTTGCCAATACCTGTTGTTTCTTGTGTTGTTAATTTTAAGCCATTCTGACAGATGTGAAGAGATATCTCATTGTAGTTCTGATTTGCATTTCCCTGATGATAAGTGATGTTGAGCATCTTCTCATGTATCTGTGATCATCTGTATGTCTTCTTTAGAAAAGTGTCTGTTCATGTCTTCTTCCCATTTTTCAATTGGATTATTTGGGTTTTGGGTATTGAATTTTATAAGCTCTTCATGTATTTTGGATACTAACCCTTTGTTGAATATGTCATTCACAAAAATCTTCTTCCATTTAAATTATGATACTTTCAGCTTATGATGGGTTTATTGGGATATAACCCTATTTTAAGTTGAGAACGATCTGTGTACATTGAGACAAATGAAAGCAAAAACACAAAATACCAAAATCTATGAGATATAGAGAAAGCAATGATATGAAGGGAATTTATAGCTATAAATGTACACATGAAAAAAAGTATTAAGTCAATAACCTAATTTCATGTCTTAAGAAAAAGAAAAGCAAATTAAACCCAAAACTGGCAGAGGGATTAAGATTCATATTACTAAAATCAGAAATAAAAACAAAACACTACTACTGAGGTTACAGAAATAAAAAGAATGTGATTTTTTATATTAACATATTAAACTAAATGAAGCAAATTCCTAAAAACACACAATGCACCAAAACTGAATCAAGAAAAGAAAAACATCTGAGTAGACTTATAACTAGTAAAGAGATTAAATCAATAGACACAACCTTCTAACAACAACAAAAAGCTAAAACAAAATGGCTTTACTAGTGAAGAGTACCAAACATTTCAAGAAGAATAAACACAAATCCTTTTCAAACTTTTCAAAATACTGAAGAGGAGGAAACACATCCTAACTCATTCTATGAAGCCAGGAGTACCTTGACACTCAAACCAGACAGACAATACAAGAGAACTACAGACCAATATTCCTTATAAATGTTGTAAAAACCTTCAATAAAATACTAGCCAAGTGAATTCAGCAGCATATTAAAAAGACTGTGTATCGTGACCAAATGAAATTTATCCCCAGAATATAATAATGATTCAAGTGAAAACTGATTCAGGAAAATCAATTATTAGAATGAAGGGGAAAGAACATATGATCATCTCAACCAATGCAGAAAGAGTATTTGACAAAATTCAATATCCCTTCTTCACAAAAAAATAAAACAAACTCAATAAACCAGGAATATAAGGAAACTTCCTAAAGATGATGTGAAAAACCCAGATGTAAC
This sequence comes from Canis lupus dingo, assembly GCF_003254725.2. Lineage (NCBI taxonomy): Eukaryota > Metazoa > Chordata > Mammalia > Carnivora > Canidae > Canis > Canis lupus. Next base: position 21,425,369 of record NC_064261.1, on the reverse strand, counting down.
ATCATACTCAGTGGTCAAAGATTAAAATTATTTCCCCCAAGATAGAAACAAAATAGAGATTCCCATTTTCTACATCTTCTATTCAACATAGTCCTGGAAATCCCTGCAAGAGCAAATTGGCAAGAAGAAAAAATAAAAGGGATTAATATTGAAAAGGGAGAAATAAAATTATCTTTGTTTACACATAATACGACTTTATATATTCCAAATACACATGCACACACACACAACCATTAACATTAATAAACAAATTAGCAATTCAACAAAAAATAAACCAATATTGTGGGATACAAAATTAACACAAAAAACTCAATTGCATTTCTATGCACTAATAACGAAAGATCCAAAACAAAACTAAGGAAACAATTCTATTTAAAATATCAAGAAAAAGATTAAAATACTTAGGAATAAGCTTGACCAATGGAATGAAAGGTTAATACAGTGAAAACTATATAACACTGCTGAAAGAAATTAAAGAAGGTGCCAATAAATGACATCTTATGTTCATAGACTAGAAGACTGAATATTCTTAAGATGACAAAACTACCTAAAATGATCTCCAGATACATTTAAAACCCAATCCTATCCTGATTGGGTTTTCCTATCAAAACCCAATGACTTCTTTTTGAAGAAATAGAAAAAACTATTTTAAAATTTTTATGAATTATCAAGGGACTCCAAATAGCCAAACAATCTTGAAAAAAAAAAAAGAACAAAGTTGGAGGTTTAATCAGGCTGAAATGTTATTACTGAGATGCAAAAAAAATGGAGGCTCTAACAAGGATAAACAAGGCAGAAAAGTGAACGATACATAGAAAACAAAATGATGGAGAATAAAGAAGATGAGAAAAAGAAAATCAACTACTTGATCATGAAAGGAGACTTCAAGAAAATGATATCATAAAGTGAGATAATATTCAAATAGGTGTCCCAGAAGATGAAGAGAGGGAAAGACAGGGGCAGAGGTTTATTTGAACATATTATAGCAGAGAACTTCCCTACCCTGGGGAAGGAAACAGGCATTCAAATCTAGGAGGCACAGAGAACAAAATCAATAAAAATAGGCCAACACCACAAAATGTAATAGTGAAACTGCCACATTTCAAAGATAAAGAGAAAATCCTGAAAGCAGCTGGGGACAAGGGGTCCTTAACCTACATGGGTAGACACCTAAGGCTAGTAGCACACCTGTCTACAGAGACTTGGTAGGACAGAAAGGACTGGCATGATATATTCAATGTATCAAATGGGAAAATATGCAGCCAAGAATACTTTATCCAGCAAGGCTGTCATTCAGAATATAGAAGGAGAGATGAAGAGTCTCCAAGATAAGCAAAAACAAAAGGAATTTGTGAATGGTAAACCAGCCCCTGCAAGAAATATTAAAGAGGATCTTTTGAGTGAAGAGAGAGCCCAAAAGTAACAAAGACCAGAAAAGAACAGAGATAATCTATAGAAATAGTAAATTTACAGGTAATACAATGGCACTAAATTCATATCTTTCAATAGTTACTCTGAATGGAAATGGACTAAATACACCAAATAAAAGACACAGGGTATCAGATTGGATTTAAAAATGAGATCTATCAATATGCTGTCTAAAAGAGACTGATTTTAGATCCAAAGACACCTTCAGCCTGAAAGTGAGGGTGTGGAGAACTATGTATCATGCTAATGGACATCAAAAGAAAGCTGGAGTAGCCATCCTTATATCAGACAAACTAGATTTTAAACCAAAGACTGTAATAAGGGGTGAAGGATACTATATCATAAGAGGGTATATCCAACAAGAAAATCTAACAATTGGGGTACCTGGGTGACTCAGTGGTTGAGTGTCGGTCTTTGGCTCAGGTCATGTGATTCTGGGGATCTTGGAATTAAGTCCTGCATCAGGCTCCCTGCTGGGAACCTGCTCGTCCCTCTGCCTGTGTCTCTGCCTCTCTGTGTGTCTCTCATCAATAAATAAATAAAATCTTTAAAAAAAGAAAATCTAACAAATGTAACTATTTATGCCCCCAACTTGAGACAGCCAAATATATAAGCCAATTAATAACAACAGTAAAGAAACTTATTGATAACAATACAATAACAGTAGGGGACTTAAACACCCCATTCCCAGCAATGCACAGATCATGTAAGCAAAAGATTAACAAGGAAACAAGGGTTTTGAAAGACACACTGAACCAAATGGACTTCATAGATATATTCAGAATATTTCATCCTAAAGTAACAGAATACACATTCTTCTCAAGTGCACATGGAACATTGTCCAGAACAGATCCCATACTGGATCACAAATCAGGTCAGAACCAAAAAAGACAGAGATCATACCATGTATATTTTCAGACCACAATGCTTTAAAACTTGAAATTAACCAGAAGAAAATGTTGGAAGGACCAGAAATACATGGAGGTAAAAGAGCATCCTACCAAAGAATGAATGGGTCAGTCAGGAAATTAAAGAAGAATTAAAAAATAAATGGAAGAAAAAAATACACGGAAGCAAATGAAAATGAAAACACGAAAGTTCAAAACCTTTGGAATGCAGCAAAGGTAGTCTTAAAAGGGAAGTATATAGCAATACAGGCCTTTATCATGAAACAAGAAAGGTTTCAACCACACAACGTCATCTTACACCTAAAGGAGATGGAAAAAGAACAGCAAAGAAGCCTAAATCCAGCAGGAGAAAAGAAATAATAAAGATTAGAACAGAAATCAGTGACATAGAAGTAAAAAAGACCCAGAAGAACAGATCAATGCAACTAGGAGCTGGTTCTTCGAAAGAATTAATAAGGTCAATAAACCCCTAGCCAGACTTATCAACAAGATAAGATGAAGGACCCAAATAAATAAAATCATGAATGAAAGAAGAGAGATCACAACCAACACTGAAGAAACACAAACAATTATAAGAAAATACTATGAGCAATTATATGCCAACAATTTGGCAATCTGGAAGAAACAGATGCATGTAAACGTGTAAAGTACCAAATGGAAACAGGAAGGAATAGAACACCTGAAAAGACTCATAACCAGCAATCAAATTGAAGCAGTAATCAAAAATCTCCCAACAAACAAGACTCCAGGGCTGGATGGCTTCCCAAGGGAATTCAACCAAACATTTATTTTTTTTAAAGATTTTTATTTATTTATTCACAAGAGATACAGAGAGAGAGAGAGAGAGAGAGAGAGAGTGCAAGAGAGAGAGCAGAGACACAGGCAGAGGGAGAAGTAGGGTCCATGCAGGGAGCCTGATGTGGGACTCGATCTCGGGACTCCAGGATCACCTCTGGGCTGAAGGCAGGCTTTAAACCATTGAGCCACCCAGGGATCCCTCAACCAAACATTTAAAGAAGAATTAATATCTATTCTTCTGAAAATGTTCCAAAAAAAAAATAGAAATGGAAGAAAGACTCCCGAATTCATTCTATGAGGCCAACATTACCTTGATCCCAAAAACAGACAAAGACCCCACCAAAAGGGAGAATTACAGACCAATATCCCTGATGAACATGGATACAAAAGTTCTCACTAAGATACTAGCCAATAGGATCCAACAATACATTAAGGGGATTATTCAACATGACCAAGGAAGATTTATTCCTGGGCTTCAAGAGTTGTTTAATATCCATAAAACAATCAATGTGACACATCACATTAGTAAAAGAAAGGACAAGAACCATATGATCCTCTCAATAGATGCAGAAAAAAGCATTTGACAAAATACAGCATCCTTTCTTCATAAAAACTCTGCAGGGATCCCTGGGTGGTGCAGCGGTTTAGCACCTGCCTTTGGCCGAGGGCGCGATCCTGGAGACCTGGGATCGAATCCCACATCGGGCTCCCTGCATGGAGCCTGCTTCTCCCTCTGCCTGTGTCTCTGCCTCTCTCTCTCTCTCTCTCTGTGACTATCATAAATAAAAAATTTAAAAAAAACTCTCTGCAGTGTAGAGATAGAGGGAATTTACCTCAATATAATAAAAAACATATATGAAAAACTCACAGTGAATATTATCCTCAAAAAGGAAATAAATAAGAGCTTTTCCCCTAAGATCAGGAACATGACAGGGATGCCCACTCTCACCACTGTTGTTCAGCATAGTACCAGAAGTCCTAGCCTCAGCGATCAGAGAACAAAAAGAAATAAAAGGCATTCACATTGGCAAAGAAGTCAAACTCTCCCTTTTCAAAGATGACATGATACTGTATATAGAAAACCCAAAAGACTCCACCCCAAGATTGCTAGAACTCATACAGCAATTCAGTAAAGTGGCAGTATACAAAAATCACTGCCCAGAAATCAGTTGCATTTCTATACACTGAGACTGAAGAAAGAGAAATTAAGGAATCAATCCCATTTACAGTTACACCAAAACCCATAAGATAGCTAGGAATAAACCTAACCAAAGTGGTAACAGATCTGTATTCTGAAAACTATAGAACACTCATAATAAACAATCCTAAAATTTGTATTGTACCTTTAAAGAACCCAAATAGCCAAAGTAATACTGATAAAGAAAACCAAAGCAGGAGGCATCACAATGCCAGACTTTAGGCTATATTACAAAGTTGTGATCATCAAGACAGTATGGTACCGGCATTAAAACAGACACATAGATCAATGGAACAGAATAGAGAACCCAGAAATTGGCCCTCAATTCTTTGTTCATCTAATTTTTGACAAAGCAGGGAAGAATATCCACTGGAAAAAGACAGTCACTTCAACAATGGAATATTGCTCAGCCATCAAAAAAGAATGATATCTTGCCACTTGCAAGGATGTGGATAGAACTAGGGGGTATTGTGCCAAGCAAAATAAGTTAGAGAAAGACAAATATCTCATGGTTTCATTCATATGTGGAAGTTAAGGAACAAAACAGATGAACAGGAGAAAGCAAGGAAAAATAAAATAATATGAAAATAGAGGGGGAGGCAAATCATAAGAGATACTTAATTATAGGAAACAAACTGAAAGTTACTGGAGGGGTGGTGGGTGGGGCAAGGAGGTAATTGAGTGATGGACATTAAGAAGGGCACTTGATGTACTGAGCACTGGGTGTTATGTGCAACTGCTGAATCATTAAATTCTACCCCTGAAACTAATAATACAGTATATATTAACTAAATTGAAGTTAAATAAACAATTTAAAAAATAATTTAAGAAAAATAATAGGACAATCCAAACACTTGAAAAACAAAACAACACATGTCTAAATAATCCAAGGCCAAAGAGGAAGTTTCAAGGAAAAAGTAAAAAAAAAAAAAATAACCAAATGAAGATGCAGCATATAATAGATTGTGGGACACAGCTAAAGTCATGCTGCGAGGGAAATTTATAGCATTAAATGAACATATTAGGAAAAAAGAAAGTCTCAATTTATTACCTACATTACATATCAAGAACTTAAAGAATAGCAAAATAAGTTTAAAGTAAGTAGGTAAATAAATAGTAATGAGCAGTAATCAATGAAGTAGAAAACAAAAACAAAGAAAATCAATGAAATAAAGAGCTGATCAAAAAGTCAATATAATTGACCAAGCTCTAACTGGACTGACAAAGAAAAATGAGGAAGATACAGATTATTGATATCAGGAATGAAACAGGGGATCCTGCAGGTATTAAAAAGATAAGAATACTACCAATAATTCTATACATATAAATTTGAGAACTTAGATGAAATGGATCCATTGATTAAAAGACACTACTATACAACCTAGCAATTGCACTTTTGGGCCTTTTTTCCAGAGAAATGAAAATTTACATTTACACAAAAACCTGTAAATTAATGCTCATAGCAACTTTATTCACAATAGTTCAAAATCAAAATAACTTAACATTCAGAGTAGATCAAAACTGGAAATGGCCTGGATTTCCTTGAACAAGTAAATAGTAAGACAAACCAGTACATCCATCCAATGAAATACCAGCCATTGCACACACAGCTTGGGTGCATTTGCAGAGAATTATGCTAAGTGAAAAAATCCAAACCTAAAGTATTACATACTGTATGAATCTACTTGTATAATATTCTTGGTTATTTTTTAAAGGTTTTTATCCAAGTTCCAATTAGTTAACATACAGTGTAATATTAGTTTCAGGAGTACAATATAGTGACTCGACACTTCCATACAACACCCAGTGCTCATCACAAGTGCTTCCTTAACTCCCATCACCTATTTCACCCATCCCTCCACCCAACTCCCCTCTGATAACCATCAGTGTGTTTTTTATAATTAGGAGTCTGTTTCTTGGTTTGCCTTTCTCTTTTTTCCTTTTATTCATTTGGTTTCTTAAATTCCTCATATGAGTGAAATCATATGGCATTTGTCTTTCTGTGACTTAGTTCACTTAGCATAATACTCTCTAGCTCTAACCATGTTACTGCAAATAGCAAGATATACAACATTCTTTTTAAAAAAATATGGAACACTTCAGGAATTTATGTGTCATTTTTGCACATGCTAATCTCTGTATCATTCCAATTTTAATAGATGTGCTGCTGAAGTAAGCACTATAATATTCTTAAAATGACAAAATTATAGAGATGGAGAACAGATTAGTGCTTATCAGTAGTTAAAGATGGGGGCATGAATGTAGCTATAAAGAAGCAACATGAGAGATCCTTATGGTGACAGAAGTATTGGGTGTCCTGATGGTATAAATGTCAACATCCTGGTTGTGATATTGTGCTATAGTTTTACAAAATGCTGTCACTGGGGGAAAGTGGGTGAAAGGCACATGGTAGCCCTCTGTATTATGTCTTCTAAGTTTTATGTGTATCCATGATAGCCTCACCCTCAAATTTAACTTAATTATAAAAATAAATCTTAATCCTACCCACTAGCTAATCTGAATTCTTAGGGTGCCCTTTAAGGAAGTTTCAGCGAATTTTGTCTCTATTTTCCATATAAGAAGGAGAAGGCACACATACATGTGAATTATGCTGAGGTCTCAGGTATGAGTGCTGAGGCTGGCCATGTTGGAAACACAACATGCAGATAGAATAACTTTTAGCTTTGCTCTGAGTCAACCTGCACATACCACAATTCCTCTGACCTACTCTTCCATCGCTTGGGGAGAAAACAGGATGACAAACTCTTGTAGTGCCCCCTTGTGGTTTGTCTGCTGAAAATAAGAATGAATGACTGGAATAGATCCTGTTCTCTGAGTGGAACTGAAATGCTGATTTTACAGATGGAACATCCCCAAGAGGCTGGTAACTTACTGGGGTCAAGCAGTTAGTAAGCTATTTATTAATTTATAAAGGGACAAAACCGAGAACTAATTTAGGCTGTTGGTCCAGAGGTGCCTGGAAGGCTAAAACCGAGAAACAAAAAGTTCAAAATTCTTCATTAATTTAGAGAGCCAATTTCAAAATAGCCTCTCACTTTGATCTCTTAGGGAAAGAGCCTCATAGGGATCTGTTACCACCAGGGAACAGTAAGGAATCCAAAATAGTCCTTTCTTGGCAAGATCGGTCTGTAGAAAGAACCTGGGTGTATCTCCTGGAAATCCCATTTTGGCCCTGGGTATCCCTGAGCCAAAGTCCACATCCAGGAGCACTCTTAACCCACCTGCTACCACACATACACACTGCCCAGTGTTGCTATATATGGTTTCTGATCTCCTATCAGTCTGGATTAATTTCTCTGACCATGAACAACAGCTGGCATATAAAAGAGGACTATGACTATATCAGATATATATCCTAGTTAGTTCTGCCACTTACTCAGTAAAAAGTAACCAGTACTGATATCTGAGTCTTAATTTCTCCTCTCATAAAATGGGAGAAATGACAATAAATTTATTGAACCTTATAGGAGTCTCATGACTGCCATATGAGGTAGGCACTATATCCTAGGAGATGAAAATAGGGCACAGAGAAATCAAGTAACTTGGTCATGGTCACACCTGCTAGGAAGTAGTGAATCAGGATTTAAACCCAGGCCGTTTGGCTCCAAGCCTTTGTGTCCATTCCTCTGAAGATTAAGAAAAGTGACAAAATAAAGTTAGTGCCCACAGTTAGCCCCGTATTAGTCATCTGACTTAGAGCTTTGCAGCCGTAGGAGTCTTTAAAAGCATGCTCTGCAAGCTAATACTGAGTGTGAGCATGTGTGGTCACAGGTGGGCATGTGGACCAGATGCAAGCTGGGAGGTACTCCAGGTAGCCTTATAGAGGCGGCCCCCATTCTTCAAAGGTGGGCTACCATGGAGGCCTGACCCCATCCCATCAAATTGTACCTCAGCCCTGTGAGGTGCTGGTGCTCCTGTCTTACACATATGGCGTTCGTATCCCAGCCCATTCTTTCTCCTCTATTCCTTTGTATCTCCTTGCAACCCATAATCCCCAAACAACAGGGAAATTCTTCCCTCTCATAAGGAGCTAGCAGAAAGAGTCTCTTTTCTGAGTGACTCCATTAGAAATCCCATTAAGAACCTTGCATACATTAGGCAAAAGAACTTGCCATCAGTAAGATTTGAAATTGTATCCAGTGGTCATGGGGAAGGGACACACAACTGGTATAATTCAGCTCAAAGCAGCTCAAAGAAGAAAGCTGGGAAATAGGAGCCAAGCTCTAAAGTAAGGTCTGCTGACAAGAGGCCTGGTTGGAGGAACTAGAAATGGTTTTGCTTTAGGACTGAACAGTCTGTGGGTACAGAATCCAACAGGGCCAGGTTTCCCAAGACAATCTCAATTTCAAAATTTCATCTGCCATCAATCACATACTCCTAGTTTTAGTACAAAAGCCATGGCTTCTTCTAGGGCAGGTTCTAGACTGGAGAAATCTTTTAAAGCAAGGCTTACATACTGGGGTGTGCTTGGTACAAGGCTAGCAGAGGAAGACCCATTAACTCTAACAACAAGGTGAACAACTTGAAATAGGCTTGAAGCCATTTTTAGAAAGCTAAGCTTATTCCCTGCAGAGAAAGGAATAGCAGTACCCTTCCTTTCAGCTAGGTGCATTGCCTCTTCTTATGTAAACTGCAGAGCAGCCTTGCAAGGCACCATGGCTCCATTTTTCATATTTCATATATGCAGTTTGTGTTCTGCCAGGTTAAGTACTCATCTAAGGTGACACAGCTGACAGGTGATGCACCAAGATCTGGAAACATTTCACCATTTCCTACGACCACCTTGTTTTGAGGATTTTCAGAAGGAGGAATTAACATCAACCCAGGAAGTCAAGGTCTCTCCCTTTTTATTGCCCCAGTGTTGACAGAACCATAAGGGAGTGAGTCAAGTTGATTTTTTAACAAAGAGTTGGAGGGTCTTTCCAGGATCTGGAGGAGTTGAGTTTCCCAGATTGCTGGCATGAAGCATTTTCTGAAGCAGGGTTCACATGATTTGGAAGAGAAATGATGAGCCTGACAATCAGATAATTTTGGAAAATGCCGTGAGTTAAATTGATTTTTTTCCTTATAGACTTCTCAAAGCATCTGTACATTAATGGGCATTTCAAAGATCCAAGTGTAGGCAGCTGAGGTTTAGACCTCCCCTCCAGACAGCTTTGATGCTCTTTGTAATTCTAGAGACAGCCCCTGGGTCATCTGGTCTACTGTGGTTTCAAGTGCTGCCTGTGTGCTCAGCACACCAATAGCTGTCACCACCTTCCTCTGTAGACCTAACTGCCTATTAGGCAGGGCTCATTGTTTATCTCATAGATACCCCAAAGTCAGGTTCCTGACAAAACCAGTAATCTCTCTCTGCCTCTCCTGTACTCCCTATTGATCAACCCAACTGATGAGCACAGAAACCCTGAGCCCTTCTAGACCTCCTTTCTCATTCATCCCACATCCTAACTGGCTACAAATCTTGTGGGTTATACCTCCTGAGTGCTCTACATAAATCCTCTCCTCTGTCCCTTTGCCACTGATACAGATCAGTATCCACTGATATTGGAAGCTTCCAAAGTACTTTCTAGGCTTCCAGCCTTACTCTTCCCACTCTGTTGCCAGACAGATCTGAATTATACAGTTTATCACATCATCCCCCCCCCCAATCAAACTCTGTGAAATACCTTCTGTGTAGGGTGAATAATAATTCCCACAGTGTTCATGTCCTAATATCCAGGACCTATGAATGTCACCTTTTATGGCAAAAGGGGCTTTGCAGATAAGTTTATGTTCAGGATGTTGTAATGGAGAGTTCACCCTGGATCATCCAAGTGGACCCAATGTAATCACCCAATCAGTCTCTAGTAGGCTGAAAAAAGCAAGGAAATGGATTCTGGAATAAAAGTATCAGAGATCAGAATAATGAAGCTCTAGGAGGAGAGATTTTAGAGGAGTTATCAATATTATTATATTGAGTACCATGTAAATGGTCACATCTTACTTTATTTAAAAGACTGGTCCTAGGTGGAATGAAGCCTGGTCCTGGTGTTAGTAGGTTCAAACCTCATCCAGACCCTACAGCAGACTTGGTGTTTTTATTCAACTCTAAAAGGATTCCCTTATTCAGGTCCTGGACCTTACTCGGCAAAAATTTTAATCCATAAAGGAATGTGGCTGCCCAAAGAGCTAATGCCATCTTAGGATCCATCAACTGACAAACATTGTACAGAAGAAGAATGAGATCAAGTCCTACACTCCTCAGCTAGTCAGACCACAGTAGCCTGCTCAGTTCTGAGGCCCATGCTTCAGTAAAATACTGACAGATTTGATCAAAGAATGGTGCTTAAGATGGGAAAGAACCTCAAAATCATCCTGAATGAAGAATGATTTAGCAATGGATTTTGTTTAACCCTAAGGGAGGAAAAGATGCGTTAAAAGGCATAAAAAATTAAAGATCTTCACTTTTATTAACTATCATATGTATGGAAATTAGACATGTCCTGTGTGGATTAGAGGAAAGAAAGGACATCCACTAATGACAGTACTGCAGGGGCACATGAGGATGAGTTCTGGGGCTGCAATTGTAGGCAGGTCATGTACACACCTATGGGCCAGAATTTTTTCATCAGGAAAATAATAATGAGGAGGAGGATGCACCATCTATCTCATGTGGAAAGAATTACTTGAGACACTATTTCTGAGACAGTTCTGTCAATAATAACTGCATCATAAATGTTAAGAGTATTATCAACAGGAGAGTCTATTTAATACAAGGAATAATTTTCCAACGATTAGAGCTGCCCAATAGCTTATGGGCAGAAGGCACCTGAGAGGGTTGTACAAGCATAGAGCACTTGAAAACAATTCTCTAAGCCTTCACCATCTACTTAAAGTCCACCTATTTTTAAAGGCCCAGTACAAACGTTTCCCTCTTTTAAGATGCCTCTTATGACTCCTCAAATCCTTAAAAATCTTAAATTGTGGTTGTAAATTTCCTCATCAAACCCTTGCTTAAATAACAAGCTCCTCCTGTGAGGACAGGGAACACAACCTAAATATTTTACAGCATTGTAGGAGTTCCGTATGTGACAGAGATATTTGAGAAATGTTGGCCAGTTGACTAGTACTACTCCCAGAACACAAAGCCATATCATGTCTCTGCCATCAAAGGAAAGGAGTCACCTGATGTCACTTATATCTCCTCAACTTTCTAAAGATTTATTGAGTTATAATTTACAACCATACAAATTACCCATTTAAAATAGACAATTGGATAGAGGGGGAAGACAAACTATAAGAGACTCCTGACTCTGGGAAACAAAGGGTTGAGGAAGGGGAGGTGGTTGGGGGGATGGGGTAACTGGGTGATGGGCATTAAGGAGGGCACGTGATGTGATGGGCACTAGGTGTTATACTACATGTCAGCAAATTGAATTAAAATAAAAGATAAGGTAGACAATTGGATTTTCAAAAATAAACTCAGTTCTACAACCATCACCACAATCTACTTTGAGAATGTTCCCTCCCTCACTCTGCCAAAAGAAATCCTATTAGCATTCCCTCCCTATTACACATCCCAACACACACATCTCAACCCCACCCTACTTTCTGTCTCTATAAACTTGCCTATTCTGGATATTTCCTATGAGTACAATCGTACATTACATCATCCTTGTGACTGGCTCTTGTCACTAGCCTTAATTATTTTGAGATTCATCTATGTTCTATATCTATGTTCTATATGTGTCAATAACTCATCCCATTGTTGCTAAGCAGTATTCCATTGTATAGCTATGTCACAGTTTATCTTCCCAACTGCTGATGAACATTTGAGTTTTTCATACTTTGAGATTATTATAAATGAAGTTACTTTGAGTATTCCTGTACAAGTCTTTGTGTGGATGTATGCTTTAATTTCTCTTGGATAAATGCAGAGTGCAGGGAGGGAGGAGCAAGATGGCGGAAGAGTAGGGTCCCCAAATCACCTGTCTCCACCAAACTACCTAGAAAACCTTCAAATTATCCTGAAAATCTATGAATTCGGCCTGAGATTTAAAGAGAGACCAGCTGGAATGCTACAGTGAGAAGAGTTCGCGCATCTATCAAGGTAGGAAGACGGGGAAAAAGAAATAAAGGAACAAAGGCCTCCAAGGGGGAGGGGCCCCGCGAGGAGCGGGGCTGAGGCCGGGGCGAGTGTCCCCAGGACAGGAGAGCCCCGTCCCGGAGGAGCAGGAGCTGCACCGACCTTCCCGGGGGAAAGGGGCTCGCAGGGGGTTGGAGCAGGAACCAGGAGGGCGAGGATGCCCTCGGGCTCCCGGGGACAGTAACAGCAACTGCGCACCCAGGAGAGTGCGCCGAGCTCCCTAAGGGCTGCAGCTGCACGGCGGGACCCGGCGGGACCCGGAGCAGCTGAAGGGGCTCGGGCGGCGGCTCCGCGGAGGGGGCTGCGCGGCCCGGGAGCGCGAATCCAAAAGCGCAGGCCCCGGAGCACAGGGCGCCGGGACACAGCCCAGGATCCCGCCTCCCCCGGGACAGGCAGAGGCCGGGAGGGCCCAGGACAGCGAGGACGCTCCTGCCCCAGCTGAGCACATCAGCGGCCCCGCCCCGGAGCCTCCAGGCCCTGCAGACGGAGTTCCTGCCGGAGCTGAATCCAGGGCTCCAGAGCTGCCCCGCCACTGGGGCTGTTCCTCCTGCGGCCTCACGGGGTAAACAAGCCCCACTGAGCCCTGCACCAGGCAGGGGCACAGCAGCTCCCCCAAGTGCTCACACCTGAAAATCAGCACAGCAGGCCCCTCCCCCAGAACACCAGGTAGACGGACAACTTCCAGGAGAAGCCAAGGGACTTAAAGTACACAGAATCAGAAGATACTCCCCAGGTGGTTCTTTTTTTGGTTTGTTTGTTTTTGTTTTTGTTTTGTTTTGCTTTTTGATTTGTTTCCTTCCCCCACCCCCTTTTTCTCCTTTCTTTTTCTTTCTCTTTTTCTTCTTTTTTTTCGTTTTTTTTTTCTTTTTCTTCCCTTTTTTTTCTCTTTCTCTTTTCTTTCCTTCTTTCTCTCCTCTCTTTTTCTCTTTTTCCCAATACAACTTGCTTTTGGCCACTCTGCACTGAGCAAAATGACTAGAAGGAAAACCTCACCTCAAAAGAAAGAATCAGAAACAGTCCTCTCTCCCACAGAGTTACAAAATCTGGATTACAATTCAATGTCAGAAAGCCAATTCAGAAGCACTATTATACAGCTACTGGTGGCTCTAGAAAAAAGTATAAAGGACTCAAGAGACTTCATGACTGCAGAATTTAGAGCTAATCAGGCAGAAATTAAAAATCAATTGAATGAGATGCAATCCAAACTAGAAGTCCTAACGACGAGGGTTAACGAGGTGGAAGAACGAGTGAGTGACCTAGAAGACAAGTTGATAGCAAAGAGGGAAACTGAGGAAAAAAGAGACAAACAATTAAAAGACCATGAAGATAGATTAAGGGAAATAAACGACAGCCTGAGGAAGAAAAACCTACGTTTAATTGGGGTTCCCGAGGGCGCCGAAAGGGACAGAGGGCCAGAATATGTATTTGAACAAATTCTAGCTGAAAACTTTCCTAATCTGGGAAGGGAAACAGGCATTCAGATCCAGGAAATAGAGAGATCCCCCCCTAAAATCAATAAAAACCGTTCAACACCTCGACATTTAATTGTGAAGCTTGCAAATTCCAAAGATAAAGAGAAGATCCTTAAAGCAGCAAGAGACAAGAAATCCCTGACTTTTATGGGGAGGAGTATTAGGGTAACAGCAGACCTCTCCACAGAGACCTGGCAGGCCAGAAAGGGCTGGCAGGATATATTCAGCGTCCTAAATGAGAAGAACATGCAGCCAAGAATACTTTATCCAGCAAGGCTCTCATTCAAAATGGAAGGAGAGATAAAGAGCTTCCAAGACAGGCAGCAACTAAAAGAATATGTGACCTCCAAACCAGCTCTGCAAGAAATTTTAAGGGGGACTCTTAAAATTCCCCTTTAAGAAGAAGTTCAGTGGAACAGTCCACAAAAACAAAGACTGAATAGATATCATGATGACACTAAACTCATATCTCTCAATAGTAACTCTGAATGTGAACGGGCTTAATGACCCCATCAAAAGGCACAGGGTTTCAGACTGGATAAAAAAGCAGGACCCATCTATTTGCTGTCTACAAGAGACTCATTTTAGACAGAAGGTACACCTACAGCCTGAAAATAAAAGGTTGGAGAACCATTTACCATTCGAATGGTCCTCAAAAGAAAGCAGGGGTAGCCATCCTTATATCAGATAAACTAAAATTTACCCCAAAGACTGTAGTGAGAGATGAAGAGGGACACTATATCATACTTAAAGGATCTATTCAACAAGAGGACTTAACAATCCTCAATATATATGCTCCGAATGTGGGAGCTGCCAAATATATAAATCAATTATTAACCAAAGTGAAGAAATACTTAGATAATAATACACTTATACTTGGTGACTTCAATCTAGCTCTTTCTATACTCGATAGGTCTTCTAAGCAAAACATCTCCAAAGAAACGAGAGCTTTAAATGATACACTGGACCAGATGGATTTCACAGATATCTACAGAACTTTACATCCAAACTCAACTGAATACACATTCTTCTCAAGCGCACATGGAACTTTCTCCAGAATAGACCACATATTGGGTCACAAATCGGGTCTGAACCGATACCAAAAGATTGGGATTGTCCCCTGCATATTCTCGGACCATAATGCCTTGAAATTAGAACTAAATCACAACAAGAAGTTTGGAAGGACCTCAAACACATGGAGGTTAAGGACCATCCTGCTAAAAGATAAAAGGGTCAACCAGGAAATGAAGGAAGAATTAAAAAGATTCATGGAAACTAATGAGAATGAAGATACAACCGTTCAAAATCTTTGGGATGCAGCAAAAGCAGTCCTAAGGGGGAAATACATCGCAATACAAGCATCCATTCAAAAACTGGAAAGAACTCAAATACAAAAGCTAACCTTACACATAAAGGAGCTAGAGAAAAAACAGCAAATAGATCCTACACCCAGGAGAAGAAGGGAGTTAATAAAGATTCGAGCAGAACTCAACGAAATCGAGACCAGAAGAACTGTGGAACAGATCAACAGAACCAGGAGTTGGTTCTTTGAAAGAATTAATAAGATAGATAAACCATTAGCCAGCCTTATTAAAAAGAAGAGAGAGAAGACTCAAATTAATAAAATCATGAATGAGAAAGGAGAGATCACTGCCAACACCAAGGAAATACAAACGATTTTAAAAACATATTATGAACAGCTATACGCCAATAAATTAGGCAATCTAGAAGAAATGGACGCATTCCTGGAAAGCCACAAACTACCAAAACTGGAACAGGAAGAAATAGAAAACATGAACAGGCCAATAACCAGGGAGGAAATTGAAGCAGTCATCAAAAACCTCCCAAGACACAAGAGTCCAGGGCCAGATGGCTTCCCAGGAGAATTTTATCAAACGTTTAAAGAAGAAATCATACCTATTCTCCTAAAGCTGTTTGGAAAGATAGAAAGAGATGGAGTACTTCCAAATTCGTTCTATGAAGCCAGCATCACCTTAATTCCAAAGCCAGACAAAGACCCCGCCAAAAAGGAGAATTACAGACCAATATCCCTGATGAACATGGATGCAAAAATTCTCAACAAGATACTGGCCAATAGGATCCAACAGTACATTAAGAAAATTATTCACCATGACCAAGTAGGATTTATCCCTGGGACACAAGGCTGGTTCAACACCCGTAAAACAATCAATGTGATTCATCATATCAGCAAGAGAAAAACCAAGAACCATATGATCCTCTCATTGGATGCAGAGAAAGCATTTGACAAAATACAGCATCCATTCCTGATCAAAACTCTTCAGAGTGTAGGGATAGAGGGAACATTCCTCGACATCTTAAAAGCCATCTATGAAAAGCCCACAGCAAATATCATTCTCAATGGGGAAGCACTGGGAGCCTTTCCCCTAAGATCAGGAACAAGACAGGGATGTCCACTCTCACCACTGCTATTCAACATAGTACTGGAAGTCCTAGCCTCAGCAATCAGACAACAAAAAGACATTAAAGGCATTCAAATTGGCAAAGAAGAAGTCAAACTCTCCCTCTTCGCCGATGACATGATACTCTACATAGAAAACCCAAAAGTCTCCACCCCAAGATTGCTAGAACTCATACAGCAATTCGGTAGCGTGGCAGGATACAAAATCAATGCCCAGAAGTCAGTGGCATTTCTATACACAAACAATGAGACTGAAGAAAGAGAAATTAAGGAGTCAATCCCATTTACAATTGCACCCAAAAGCATAAGATACCTAGGAATAAACCTCACCAAAGATGTAAAGGATCTATACCCTCAAAACTATAGAACACTTCTGAAAGAAATTGAGGAAGACACAAAGAGATGGAAAAATATTCCATGCTCATGAATTGGCAGAATTAATATTGTGAAAATGTCAATGTTACCCAGGGCAATATACACGTTTAATGCAATCCCTATCAAAATACCATGGACTTTCTTCAGAGAGTTAGAACAAATTATTTTAAGATTTGTGTGGAATCAGAAAAGACCCCGAATAGCCAGGGGAATTTTAAAAAAGAAAACCATAGCTGGGGGCATCACAATGCCAGATTTCAGGTTGTACTACAAAGCTGTGGTCATCAAGACAGTGTGGTACTGGCACAAAAACAGACACATTGATCAGTGGAACAGAATAGAGAATCCAGAAGTGGACCCTGAACTTTATGGGCAACTAATATTCGATAAAGGAGGAAAGACTATCCATTGGAAGAAAGACAGTCTCTTCAATAAATGGTGCTGGGAAAATTGGACATCCACATGCAGAAGAATGAAACTAGATCACTCTCTTGCACCATACACAAAGATAAACTCAAAATGGATGAAAGATCTAAATGTGAGACAAGATTCCATCAAAATCCTAGAGAAGAACACAGGCAACACCCTTTTTGAACTCGGCCATAGTAACTTCTTGCAAGATACATCCACGAAGGCAAAAGAAATAAAAGCAAAAATGAACTATTGGGACTTCATCAAGATAAGAAGCTTTTGCACAGCAAAGGATACAGTCAACAAAACTCAAAGACAACCTACAGAATGGGAGAAGATATTTGCAAATGACATATCAGATAAAGGGCTAGTTTCCAAGATCTATAAAGAACTTATTAAACTTAACACCAAAGAAACAAACAATCCAATCATGAAATGGGCAAAAGACATGAACAGAAATCTCACAGAGGAAGACATAGACATGGCCAACACTGCATATGAGAAAATGCTCTGCATCACTTGCCATCAGGGAAATACAAATCAAAACTACAATGAGATACCACCTCACACCAGTGAGAATGGGGAAAATTAACAAGGCAGGAAACAACAAATGTTGGAGAGGATGCGGAGAAAAGGGAACCCTCTTACACTGTTGGTGGGAATGTGAACTGGTGCAGCCACTCTGGAAAACTGTGTGGAGGTTCCTCAAACAGTTAAAACTAGACCTGCCCTACGACCCAGCAATTGCACTGTTGGGGATTTACCCCAAAGATACAAATGCAATGAAACGCCGGGACACCTGCACCCTGATGTTTCTAGCAGCAATGGCCACTATAGCCAAACTGTGGAAGGAGCCTCGGTGTCCAACGAAAGATGAATGGATAAAGAAGATGTGGTTTATGTATACAATGGAATATTACTCAGCTATTAGAAATGACAAATACCCACCATTTGCTTCAACGTGGATGGAACTGGAGGGTATTATGCTGAGTGAAGTAAGTCAGTCGGAGAAGGACAAACATTATATGTTCTCATTCATTTGGGGAATATAAATAATAGTGAAAGGGAAAATAAGGGAAGGGAGAAGAAATGTGTGGGAAATATCAGAAAGGGAGACAGAACGTAAAGACTGCTAACTCTGGGAAACGAACTAGGGGTGGTAGAAGGGGAGGAGGGCGGGGGGTGGGAGTGAATGGGTGACGGGCACTGGGTGTTATTCTGTATGTTAGTAAATTGAACACCAATATGTAAAAAAAAAATAAAAAGTTGAAACGTTAAAAAAAAAAAAATAAATGCAGAGTGCAATTCCTGGGTCATGTGATAGCTCTATGTTTAACATTTTGAAAAACTGCCAAACTGCTTTCAAAGTGACTGGACCATTTTACGGTTCTACCAGGAATGTATGTATGAGAGTTCCAACTTCTCCAGATCCTCACCAAAATTTTCTATATTTTTTATTACAGCCATGGAGTGCATGTGAAGTGGTATCTCTGTGATTTGCATTTTCCTAATGATTAGTGATGCTGAGCAAATTTGTATGTTTTATTGGCCCCCTGTACAGCCTCCCTAGAGAAATATCTATTCGAATCCTTTGCCTACTTTATATTTGGGTTGTTTTCTTCTTATTGAGTTGTAAGGCTTGTTTATATAAATCCTGGGTATAAATGTCTTACCAGAATATCATTTACATGTATTTTCTCCATTTTGTGTACTTTTAACTTTCTGGATGCCATTTTTTGTTTGTAGCATAAAAGTTTTTCACTGGATTAAGACTTTTATGTTTCTTTGTCATTTCTCAAATATCCTTCAGTTATTGCTTTCCAAGTTAATTCAATTTTAGTTCAAGAATATACTTTCTTTGATTTCAATCCTTTTACTTTTTTTTTTAAAGATTTATTTATTTAATTATGATAGACACGCACACACACAGAGAGAGAGAGAGAGGCAGAGACACAGGCAGAGGGAGAAGCAGGCCCCATGCCGGGAGCCTGATGCAGGACTCGATCCTGGGACTCCAAGACTGCGCCTTGGGCCAAAGGCAGGCGCCAAACTGCTGAGCCACCCAGGGATCCCCTCCTTTTACTTTTTTGATGATTGTTTTATGGTCTATTCTGGAGAATGGTCCATACACACTTCAGAAGAATGTGTATTCCACTTCTGTTTGAGGTAATGTTCTATCGATGTCTATTAGTTCTAAATAGCTCACAGTGTTGTTCAAGTCTTCTGTATACTTGTTGATATTTTGCCTAGTTGGTTTATCATTAATTAAAGTCTGATATTGAAGTCTCCAACTATTGTTATTAATTGTTTATTTCTTCCTTCAATTCTGCCTATTTCTGCTTCCTGGACTTTGGGACTCTTAGTAAGTACATATGTATTTATGATTATTTTATCATCTAAATGGATCAAGCTTTTTATCATTATAAAGTGTCCCTCTCTATCTGTAATAAATTTTTTGTTTTAAAGTCTGTTTGGGCTGATACACGTATAATCACTCCTGTTCCTGTTGCTTTTATGGTATATTTTTCCACTCTTGAGTTCCAACATATTTGTGTAATTGAATCTAAAGTGTCTTCTATAAAGAGCATATACAGATTGTCCTTGACTTACAGTGGGATTACATCATAATAAACCCATAATAAGTTGAAAATAAGTCAAAATGCATTTAATATGGCTAACCTACCAAACATCATAGCCTCACTCACCTTATGTTCACATACTTATATTAGCCTATGGTTGGGCAATATCATCTAACAAAAAACCTATTTTATCATAAAGTGTTAAATATCTCATGTGATTTATTGAATGCTCTACTGAAAGTGAAAAACAGATGGTTTTAAGTGTATCAGTTGCTCACCTTCATGGTTTCATGGTTGATTGGGAGCTGTGCTCCTGCCCCTGCCCAGCCTCACCAGAAAGTATTCTTACCACATATTGCTCACTTGGGAAAAGGTCAAAATTCAAAATTCAAAGCCCAATTTTTACTGAATGTGTATAGCTTTTGCACCATCATAAAGTGAAATTAGCAAGTGGAACCATCGCAAGACAAAAACTACCTCCAGTTGGATGTAGTTTTTTTATATATATTTTTATATCCATTTGGACAATATCTGCTTTAGATGAGATCCGTCACCCAGTGCCATCCTATCAAGTGCCCTCCTCAGTGCCTGTCACCCAGTTATCCCAACCCCCCGCCCACCTTCCCTCCCAATACCCCTTGTTCATTTCCCAGAGTTAGGAGGCACTCATGGTTTGTCTCCCTCTAATTTTTCCCACACAATTCCCTGCCTTTGCCTTATAATCCCTTTCACTATTTCTTATATTCTCCATATGAGTGAAACCATATGATGATTGTACTTCTCTGATTGACTTACTTCATTCAGTATAATATGCTCCAGGTCCATCCACATCCAAGCAAACGGTGGGTATTCATCCTTTCTGATGGCTGAGTAATATTTCATTGCATATATAGACCACATCTTTATCCATTCATTTGTCGAAGGACATCGTGATTCCTTCCACAGTTTGGCTATTGTGGACATTGTCGCTAAGAACATTGAGGTGCAGGTGTCCTGGTGTTTCACTACATCTGTATCTGTGGGGTAAACACCCAGTAGTGCAATTGCTGGGTCATAGGGTAGCTCTATTTTTACCTCTTAAGGAACTTTCACACTGTTTTCCAGAGTGGCTGCACCAGTTTTCATTCCCACCAACAGTGCAAGAGGGTTCCTTTTTTTCCACATCCTCATCCATTTGTTGTTTCCTGTCTTGTTAATTTTTGCCATTCTCACAGATGTGAGGTGATATCTCATTGTGGTTTTGATTTGTGCTCCCCAGATGGCAAGTGATGCAGAGCATTTTCTCATGTGCTTGTTGGCCATGTCTATGTCTCCTTTGGAGAAATATCTGTTCATGTCTTCTGCCCATTTCATGATTGGATTGTTTGTTTCCTGGATGTGGAGTTTAATATGTTCTTTAGAGATCTTGGATACTAGCCCTTTATCTGATTTGTCATTAGCAAATATCTTCTTCCATTCTGTAGATTGTCTTTTAGTTTTGTTGACTGTTTCTTTTGCTGTGCAGAAGCTGTTATCCTGATTAAGTCCCAATAGTTCACTTTTCTTTTTCCCTGGCCTTCATAAATGTGTCTTCAAGAAGTTACTGTGATCAAGTTTAAAAAGGGTGTTGCCTGTGTTCTCCACTAGGAATTTGATGGATTCTTGTCTCACATTTAGATCTTTCATCGTCCATTTGAGTTTATCTTTGTGTATGGTGTAAGAGAATGGCCTTTCATTCTTCTGCATGTGGCTGTCCAATTTTTGTAGCATCATTTATTAAAGAGACTGTCCTTTTCCCAGAGGATAACCTTTCCTGCTTTGTCGAATATTAGTTGACCATAGAGTTGAGGGGCCATTTCTGGGTTCTCTATTCTGTTCCATTGATCTATCTGTCTGTTTTTGTGCCAGTACCATACTGTCTTGCTGATCACAGCTTTGTAATACAGCTTGAAATCCGGCATTGTGATGCCCTCGCTCTGGTTTTCTTTTTCAATATTCCTCTGGCTATTTGGGGTCTTTTCTGATTCCACACAAATCTTAAGATAATTTGTTCCAACTCTGTGAAGAAAGTCCATGGTATTTTGATAGGGATTGCATTGAACGTGTAAATTGCCCTGGGTACAACAGACATTTTCCCAATATTTATTCTTCTGATCCGTGAACATGGAATGTTTTTCCATCTCGTTACATCTTCCTCAATTTCTTTCATAAGTATTCGGTAGTTTTTAGGGTATAGATCCTTTACCTCTTTGGTTAGGTTTATTCCTAGGTATCTTATGCTTTTGGGTGCAATTGTAAATGGGATTGACTCCTTAATTTCTTTTTCTTCAGTCTCATTGTTAGTGTATAGAAATGCAACTGATTTCTGTGCATTGATTTTGTATCCTGCCACATGGCTAAATTGCTGTATGAGTTCTACAATCTTGGGATGGAGTCTTTTGGGTTTTCTATGTACAGTATCATGTCATCTGTGTAGAGGGAGAGTTTGACTTCTTCTTTGCCAAGTGAATGCCTTTTATTTCTTTTTGTTGTCTGATTGCTGAGGCTAGGACTTCTAGTGCTACGTTGAATAACAATGGTGAGAGTGGACATACCTGTCGTGTTCATGATCTTTGGGGAAAGGCTCTCAGCTTTTCCCCATTGAGGATGATATTCACTGTGGGCTTTTCATAAATGCCTTTTAAGATGCTGAAGAATATTCCTTCTATCCCTACTCTCTGAAGAGTTTTGATCAGGAATGGATGCTGTATTTTGTCAAATGTTTTCTCTGCATCTATTGAGAGGATCATATGGTTCTTGTTTTTCTTTTCTCTTGTTAATGTGATCTATCATGTTGATTGTTTTATGAGTGTTGAACCAGCCTTGCATCCCAGAGATAAATCCCACTTGGTCATGGTGAATAATCCTTTTAATGTACTGTTAGATCCTATTGGCTAGTATCTTGTTGAGAATTTTTGCATTTTTGTTCATCAAGGATATTGGTCTATAATTCTGCTTTTTGGTGAGGTCTTTGTCTGGTTTTGGAGTCAAGTTAATGTCAATTTAATGCTCATAAAAAGAGTTTGGAAGAATTCCATCCTTTTCTATCTTTTGGAATAGCTTTGGTAGAGTAGGTATTGTTTCTTCTTTAAACATTTGATAGAATTCCCCTGGGAAGCCATCTGGCCCTGGACTTTTTGTGTCTTGGGAGGTTTGTGATGACTGCTTCAATTTCTTTCTTTCTTTCTTTTTTTTTTTTTTTGACTGCTTCAATTTCTTCCCTGGTTATTGGCCTGTTAAGGTTTTCTATTCCTTCCTGTTCCAGTTTTGGTAATTTGTGATTTTCCAGAAATGCATGCATGTCTTCTAGATTGTCTAATTTGTTGGAGTATGCCTGCTTGTAATACTTTAAAAAAAATCATTTGTATTTCTTTGGTATTAGTTGTGATCTCTCCTCTTTCATTCATGATTTTATTGATTTGAGTCTTTTCTCTTTTGTTTTTAATAAGGCTGGCTAGGGGTTTATCTATTTTATTAATTCTTTCAAAGAACCAACTCTTGGTTTTGTTGATCTGTTCTACAGTTTTTCTGGACTCTATTTCATTGAGTTCTCCTCAAATCTTTATTATCTTCTTCTTCTTGGTGTAGGCTTTACTTGCTGTTCTTTCTCCAGTT
Organism: Canis lupus dingo; assembly: GCF_003254725.2. Classification (NCBI taxonomy): domain Eukaryota; kingdom Metazoa; phylum Chordata; class Mammalia; order Carnivora; family Canidae; genus Canis; species Canis lupus. Next base: position 21,401,981 of record NC_064261.1, on the reverse strand, counting down.
CTTTTAGATGAGAAATTAGCTTGTGTATTTGAGTTTCTTCCATTTTTTTAAAGATTTCATTTATTTTTTTCATGAATGGCAGAGGGAGAGGCAGAGACATAGGCAGAGGGAGAAGCAGGTTCCTTGAGGGAGCCTGATGTGGGACTTGATCCTAGGACAAGGCCAGGATCACAACCTGAGCCAAAGGTAGATGCTCAACCACTGAGCCACCCACGTGCCTGGTTTTATACAATTTTTTGAGGGAGGCTTGTATTGTGATGTATTTCCCTCTTAGAACGACTTTTTGCTGTATCGCAAGGATTTGAATGGTTGTATCTTCATTTTCATTCCATGAATTTTTTTAATTCTTCTCTAATTTCCTGGATGACCCATTCATCTTTTAGCAGGATTCTCTTTAACCTCTATGTGTTTGAGTTTCTTCCAAATTTCTTCTTGTGATTGAGTTCTAGTTTAAAACATTGTAGTCTGAAAATATGCAGGGGACAATCCCAATCTTTTGGTATTGGTTGAGACCTGATTTGTGACCCATATGTGGTCCATTCTGAAGAAAGTTCCATATGCACTTGAGGAGAATGTGGATTCAGTTGTATTAGGATGGAAAGTTCTATATATATCTGTGAAGTCTGTTTGGTCCAGTGTATCATTCAAGACCCTGGCTTATTTGGTGATGTTCTGCTTAGAAAATCTGTTATTTCCTGAAAGTGCTGTGTTGAGGTCTCCTACTATTAGTGTATTATTATCTAAGTATCTCTTTACTTTGGTTATTAATTGATTGATATACTTGGTGGCTCCCACATGAGGGGCATAAATACTCATTATTGTTGGGTCTTCTTGTGGTATAGACCCTTTAAGTATGATATAGTGTCCCTCTTCATCTCTTACTACAGTCTTTGGGATAAACTCTAGTTGATCTGATATGAGGATTGCCACTCCAGCTTTCTTTTCAGGACCATTTGAATGGTAAATGGTTCTCCAACCCCTCATTTTCAAGCTGGAGGTGTCCTTAGGTCTTAGGTGTCCTTAGGTGCTCTAAAATGAGTCTCTTATAAAGAGCATATCGATGGTCTTGCTTTTTTATCCAGTCCGATACCCTGTGTCTTTTGATGGGATTATTTAGCCCATTCACATTCAGAGTAATTATTGAAAGATATGAATTTAGTGTCATCATATTACCTATCCAGTCCCTGTTTTGGTAGATTGTTTTTTGGGCTCCCCCTTTCTTTTACAGAGTCCCCCTTAATATTTCTTGCAGAGCTGGTTTGGTGGTAATATATTGTTTCAGTCTGCCTATCCTGGAAGCTCTTTGTCTCTTCTATTCTGAATGAGAGTCTTGCTGGATAACGTATTCTTGGCTGCATGTTCTTCTAATTTAGCATCCTGTATATATCCTGCCAGCCCTTTCTGGCCTGCCAGGTCTCTGTAGAGAGGTCTACTCTTAATCTGATATTTCTCCCCATATAAATTAAGAATCTCTTGTCTCTCACTGCTTTGAGAATTTTCTCTTTATCTTTGAAATTTGCAAGTTTCACCATTTAATGTCCAGGTGTTGAACAGTTTTTATTTAATTTTTTGGCGGGTCCTCTTTATCTCCTGGATCTGAATGCCTGTTTCCTTCCCCAGATTTGGGAAGTTCTCAGCTATGATTTGTTCAAATATACTTTGTGGTCCTTTCTCTTTCTCAGCCTCTTCTGGAATCCCAATTAGACATATATTCTTTTTTTTTTAAGGTATCATTTATGTCCCTAAGTCTTTCCTTGTGGGTTCTTAATTATTTTTCTCTTTTTTCCTCCGTTTCCTTCCTTACCATCAACTTGTTTTCTATGTCACTCACTCTCTCTTCCACCTCATTAACCCTGCAGTTAGAACATCCAGTGGGGGGATCCCTGGGTTGCTTGGTGGTTTGGCTCCTGCCTTTGGCCCAACGCGCGATCCTGGAGTCCCGGGATGGAGTCCCACATCGGGCTCCTGTCTCTCTTTCTCTCTCCCTCTCTCAAATAAATAAATAAATAAATCTTTTAAAAATCTTTAAAAAAAAGAACATCCAATGGATTGCATCTCATTTAACCTATTTTTATTTTCAGCCTGATTAGGTCTCATTTCTGCAGTAAAATAGTCTCCAGAGTCCTTTACACTTTTTTCCCAGAGCCACCAGTAGCTTTATAATTGTACTTCTGAATTAAATTTCTGACATCGTATTTAAAATCAAATTCTGTAATTCTGTGGCAGAGAGTATTGTTTCTGGTTCTTTCTTCTGTGGTGAATTCTTCCTTCTAGTCATTTTGTTCAGTGCAGAGCAGCTGTATGAGTGGGCTGAGTGAAAAATATCAACCATGTCCTTAGTAAAATACACTCTTGTTAGAAGCAAAAACCTTTCTCTCTGTAGCATTCCATCTGTTCTCTCTTTAAATCTCAGGTCTAATTTGTAGGTGTTCAGGATGTTTTGGAAACTATCTAGGTAAGTTTGTGGGGCTATGTGAGTTGAGGATCCCTACTCTTCCGTGTGTCATGTCTTTTTTTGTGTTCCTCCTTTATTGATTCTTCTTTGTGTTTAGAATATCTTCTAGTGTGACATTTTAATTTCCCTAAAGCTTTTTTTAACCATGCTTTTTAGTTATTTTCTTAGCATTACAATATTCATCTTTTCTTAACAAGATATGCTTCAGATTTATATGAACTTAATTCCAATGAAATATAAAAACTTTACTTTTATATAGCTCTACTTTCTTCTTTTTTTGGTGCTATATATTTTGTACACATTGTGTCTATAGATGTTACAAACCCATCAACACACTGCTATAATTATTACTTTATGCAAATATATATATGTATTAAACATTTTATTTACTTATTTTAGAGAGAGAACGAGTGTGAGTGGGGAGGGGTGAGGGGAGGTTAGAAAGAATCTCAAGTAGACTCCGCAGTGAGCATGCAGTCTGGTGTGGGGCTCTAACCCACGACTGTGAGATCATGACCTGAGCCAAAACCAAGAGTTGGATGCTCAATCTATGGAGCCACCCAGGTGCCCCCAATTTTATATATTTTTAAAAAGCTGAGAAAAGTATGTATTTATAGAGTTTGTTAATATTAACCTTCTTATTTACCATTTTTGATTCTCTTCCCTTTCTTCTATAGATTTGAGTTATCATCTTATAGGGTCTAATACAGCTTCATTTATGCTGTACACAACCCACATCTGATATCATCACTCCTACTCTCCACCACCCTCAGAAAATGTCTCTGCTAAGGCCCATCCTGGCCCTACTCTGCTACCAGGACTATGCCTTCCATATCCCAGCATATACCCTGTGCTTCTCCTGAGATTCCCATGCTTGCAACATACACCCTCACTGATTCTTTGCCTTTTGCATATTGTCCTTTCCTGCTTCATCAGGCTCCCTCCAATTCACTCTTCAGAATCTCCCTCAAGAACTACCTTAGTCGTGCAGCCTTTTTTGAGGTTCTGTAGGCAGCAGGCACCCCTGACACCAGTGCTTCCCACACTCCTGAATAATGGCCTGTTTACTTCTCAGTCTCCCTGGTTCCCCAGGAGTCTCCCCTGCCTCCCCAGACAGGGTTGAGTGCTTCTTTTCCTGGGTGCCCTAATTCTGACTGCTTTTTGGTTCAATCCCTTGCTGCACAGGCATTGCTGTTTTGTTGCTATCAATGCTGTTGCTTTTGCTGCTGCTGTCAGCCAATCTGTGTCCCCCACTAGATTTCCAGGCTCTGCTGAGGGGACAGCATGGCTCAGCCCTTCTAGAACTCCAGTTTCCAGCATAGGGTTCACACAGAGAAGCTGCTCAGCAACACTCTTGAGTGAAAATTGTGAAGTTGGAGAAATCTGTCTCTCCTCTTATAAAAAATAACATTTATAATAACAAAATAGTTAAGTACGAAGTGCTCACCATATGTCTTGTACCTTTTATACATTTTAATCCTATAATGATGCAGGTGGTATTGTCTTTATTCTACAGACATCTTTATGAATCTCAGAACAACAACCTGCCCAAGCTACTTGCACAAGTTACTATCTGGTGGCGTTTAAATCTGTATGAGGTATTTCTGACTCCCAATCTCTGTGTATACAAACATTAACTTGTGATATCTCATGAACGTTATAGAATCCTCCGGACAGCTGCACAGTGAGTCTTCATTTCCTCACATCTCCTGCTGTCCATGTCCACAGAGGCCCTGTGAGGGTCTGTGACTTGTTCTAGATCACAGAAGAGCTGATAATGGGAGCCATAAGGAGGATTATAGTAGCTGTGTGTCCATGTTTGTGATGTTACTCTGTTTCTCCATGTGACCCACAAAATGCCAGACTCTGGCCTGCAGCTTCACAGGTACACTGTACACAGGTACACAGGTATGGTAGGCCCTTAGCCTACCATACTCCAGTCTCTTGGACCAGAGATAGTGTGCAGCTGTCCATCCAAACCATGGCAGCAGCTCCTGCTCCTGGCAGGGTGAGGGTAGCCTGCCCTCCTCAGATCTAGCAGAAAAGGTTTCCCCAAGATGAAGGAACTGCTCCTGGTGCTGGCTGGCTTGCCCACATGTCCTAGCTGTCTATATCATGGGGAAGAGTGTCACCTTTGTTTTTCTGAAAAGACCTAGATGCCCAAGAAACAACCCTGCACAATCTACTAATGCCACCTAGAGCTGGGTGAGGAGCCTGCACAGGCTCTTCTCCCAACAAATGAAATAATGAGCCACATACCAGCTGGGCCTCACCCAGCACATGTCTGTCACCATCTATGGACATGTCCTGATTTGTGTCCTCTCTGCCCTATCTTTCCTGGATCAGAACTCCCTCTTCACCCCACCACAGGCAAAGGTAAGGCATATGCTGACATCTGGTCATGGAGAAACTGTCTCATCCCAGCTACAGTCAGTACTAGTCCTCCAAGTGCAAACACATCTGCACCTCAGTAGTCATCAGGACTCCTGACTTCCAATCAGTGTCCTATACAGTGCACAAATCTGGAGAACCTCACATCCCATTTGACCTTTCCACAGTCCTGAATGGGAGTACTCTAGTTTTGCCCCAGATGGGTACTCTAGTTTTGCCCCAGAACAGACCTACTCAGAAGAACTGAGTGAACTGCTTATAGTGGATCTGTAGGCATGGCAGCCCCAGGTCCCAGGCTAGGCCATTCTATAGGCTGCATGGGGGCCCACAGCACATCATGCCCTGCATAGAGATAGTCTTCTTCCCCCAAGACAGAAGCACATGTGTAACAGAGGCCTGGATGGCCCCAGGATGTCATCAGAAAGGGTCTCACTGGAAAGCTTCAACTGCAAGGGGGGCCCAGTGTGCAGAAAAGTGGGGGTTTTGACGTTGACTCTTGTTCCATTACTTCCTTGTGATCTTGCCGCCACTGTGCTCACCACCAGAAAGAGTTTTAATTCTTTCATCTATGAAAGCCTGTGTTAAGAGATACACTTGCCTACCTACTGCAGCTTCACCCCTGCTAGAGGCTTTGCCATTTCTACAGTCTGTCTTCATTGCCCACTGGTGGTGTGCTTTATTTATAGTGTGGCCCTGTTGTATTAGGATAAGTACAACTGGACCAGAGGGGAGTCTGTGTGTCCTGAGAGAGGCATTGGGCCAATTTGGGGGATTTGATATTGGGAGTTGTGGACGACAGACAAGTTGAAGGGGTCCTAGGACCTGCCTCACTGGAGGAGCATAGAGCTAGTTCCCAGAGAAAAGCAATCTTTGAACCTGGTGGCTCAGCCACTGCCTGTGTCAATAACTCTGTGGGAAAACTCCAGACCATGGGGGTCATCAGAAGTGTCTGCTCCCGAAGTTCCCTGCGAAGTGATTCCATCCATCTGCAGGAAGGAAGATACAGCACACACTTAGCCAACATGGCTCTTACTTTGTCCATCAGACAAAAACCAGGTTGATTACACACACTTCTATTAAGATGTACTATAGGTGGCTTTAGGGACTGGGGCTGGATCCTCTGTGGAAATTTGGGGAAATCTGTGCCTTCCTCTTGGGGAGTCTTACCCCACTATCTTTGTGTGCCACTTTGAGGATACTCTGGAAGTGTGCACTCCAGTCTCTTTCAAGAAACCTCAATGAATCAGACTGGCCTGATTTAGTAGTTATACGCCTCCAGGTGGTGGTGGTAGGACTGTTAATTGGGGTCTCCTGGGGATGTCACACACTATGTTTCCTGATCATATATGAGGTTTACAACTATTCTATTTCCTCAATGCAAAGATGTCATGAAGTTAATGATAGCTTTTAAGGGAGAAGAATAAATCACTTTTAAGTGTACACATCATTTATAAGTGCATCTTGATTTTTAAAATATTAGGCTGTTTTTTTAAAAGTGTATCTTAGACTCCAGCAGGTAAACTGTGCCCATTTTATAAAGGAACAAACATGCTTCAAGATCCTGCTTTGCTAAAGGCCACACCAAGTGGAGCCATAAGAGCCAGAATCTAGGCCACTGAACTTCTGGACTGGAGTTGCAGACCTCACATGCTATCTTCTCCTCCTTTGGCCTGTGGCCTGTCTCTCTCTGCTTACCTCTCTGGCTTGGCACCAGCTCTCCTCCACTGACTGGCTGGGATAGAGGATCAGAGTTGTCTAGAGCCCACTCACCTTCTCCAAGGCATAGCCCTTTGGCCTCCACACAGCATCCCTGGCTAGGTCTGTCAGCCTGTGAATGGCCACTTCCCCTTCAGGCTCACTGTCTTTCCAGTGCCTAATTCCCAGGAACCCCAACCCTTCCAAACTCCCCCTCACTGTAGCCCCACTGCAACTCATCTCCCATGGATAGTGCCTGACTCTTTGTCACACTGACAAGGACAACCCACCCTTCCCCTACAACTCAGGTCTCAGTGACCTGGAATAAAGGGCCATGTTACCAGTCACCTCACTGAAACAGGCACAGAGCCTCCACTTCACTCAAAGCTCAGTGCTGGGCACTTGAAGGTGGGAAAGAGAAACAGTGGCCCTGGTCCTTAGGAATTCACAATCCAGAGCAGGGATCTTAACTTGCCTTCCACAGGTTTTGTGGGCCTCTGAAACTGGAAGCAGAAGGTACATGCACACAAAGCAGGGAGAGTTTTCAGCATGAGGGTTCACATCCTCTACTGAATACTCAAAAGGTTACTGGCCCTATAACCCAGGAGTGCTCAGAATGACTTATCAGGGGCTTGTGACTGGACAGGCTGTGTCTTGCTTATGGTTTGGTCTCCTTAGCACAGTGCTTAGGATCAAATAAACCTCAGCAAATTCTATGTGTTAAAATGAATGAACTGAACTTCAAGGTTTGAATCAGTGTACAGGCTAGAGCATAGGATGCATTAGATTAGATCCTGGCCTGAGGAAGCCACTGTAGAGGGCAGCCATAAAATACAGCAATGGTCAGAGGGGCACATTTGCCCCCAGAGAACATAGTATCATGCAAATACTATCACACTGCAAATATAGCCCTACTCTGATGTGGGAGACTGGGGCCTTCAGTGCCTCCTCCCCACCTGTCCCCAGTGTCCTGCATTCAGGTCTCCTTTCCCTTCTTGTTAAGGAGTTCCTGTTCCCCATGGGGCCTCTCCCACATCTGTGGTCTGTATGTGGAAAGTCAGCATCAAACAGAGGTGACCTGCCACACATGTCTGCCCACAGAACTCCCTGTCCAGAGGAGATAGGGCTGGGGGAGGGCGTGTGGGGAGGGTGAAAGGCTAGTCTGGGGAGGTGGAGCCAGGAAAGGGCACCAGGCTGCACAGAGGGGTGGGGCCACATTGGCTGTCCTTTCAGAGCTTCCTCCACACTGTCTGCCTTCTCCACATCTTACTCATTGCCCTCCAGCTGGAGGCCACACCTTCTCTAAGCCAGTGTTTTTATTCCAATGAACCCTCACCTGACGTTTTATAAAGCCCAGAACCCACAGACAGAGAAGGGACTGGGGAAGACCCAGGAGGGGATAGAATATCAACGTGTTCCTGCCTTGGAGTCTAGTCCTCAGGAACACTCAGGGTCTCCAGGCCAGGTATTTTACAAATGTGAGCATACTGACTTTCACAACCATCTTACAGAGACATCATTAGCTCATTTTACAGATACAAAGACTGAGTATTTTGGATAACTAAGTCATACCAATATGCAGTTAGGATTTCATGGTGCCCCTAAGTCTACTATGGTGACTGACACCAACTCTGTCTTAAAGTTTCTGCCCCCCCCCAAAAAAATAAAGTTTCTGCCCAGTCAGCTGTGAGGTCTCACACTTTCCCTAAAGATTAATTAGTGCTGTCTGGAATTTGTAAGCATGTAGCATGTGGCTTCTCTTACTCAGCCTAACTCTCTGGAGATTGACCTAGGCTGTCATATGTACCAGCAGCTCATCCCCTCTGCTGCTACATGGTAGTCTATGGTGTGGATGGACCACCATTTAGCTGTTTCTCATTCTCTCAAAAGCCTCAATGTCCACATGGAGGTAAATGCTCCCAGGACCATGGCTTCTCCCATTGGTTGTGCGAACCACTCTGAGATGAGTTGCTAAGAGCCAGTGCTCTCCTGCTGAACATGGACTTTGTCTCTACATAAGGAACTGCAGCCAACAGTATCAATGTAAGCAGTACCCTCGTGGCCCTGTATTAGGACATGGGTTTCCATTCACTTCCACTGATTTTAAGAAAAAAACATTTGTTTTGGGGAAGAAAGGCACAAGGAGATAACAGTTGTTGAGTGCTCACTCTGTGCTGAGGAAGTCCCAAGTTTCCCATGCTTTTACTATCCCAGCTAGCTTCCACAACACCCCTGACATGAACAGATTTGCATGAAGGAACACTGAGCAATGAGGGAGAGCTGGTCCACACTGGGGCCCCATGGGCCCACTGCCTACAAAAAGAGACCTGGGAGGCGGGGTAGGTGCCATGGAAGGTGGCTTCCAGACCCAGACCTTGCTCCAAGAAGATCCCTTCTCAAGCTCATAGGCAAAAAGTTGTCAAAGAGAGATCAATCAGCCTACTCGTACAGATATGGATGATGCTCACGGCATATCAAGCAGGCCTGCATGGGATGGGTCTGTAGTGGTATACTGATAAGATTCATCTATATTCATTACAGTCAACAGGGTGCTGTTGCCTGGGCAGGGAGGTATATGCTCCCTACCTTGGTTATCACAAGGTGTGAAGGTTGGAGGGCAATGTGTGGTCTGACTTTAGCGTCTCTTGGCCCTGCTCTGATGGACTGTGCAGGCAGCTTCAGAGTCTACGGTATAGGAATTCTCAGCTAGGCTGCACACTGGAGTCACCCTGGAGCCTAGATGCCAGTGCTTCCACCCCTGTCCTGAATCTGACCCACTTGGTCTGGGTGTAGCCAGTGGTTCTGACATGTAACTGTGGCTGAGGAGGGCTACAGCTTCAGGTAGCCAGGCTTGCTTTTGTTAGTGCTTATGGCATGTCATACATCAGAGTAAGATGTAAAAGAGGAAATTATAATGTGTGGTCATGGGGTCTTCTAAGAATAGTAAGAAACAGAAATAGCAATAAGGAGACCCTTAATAAAGGTAACATCTAATGAATGTGTGAGAGGGGCACCTGGGTGGCTTTAGTCAGTTATGCATCTGACTCAATCTCAGCTCAGGTCTTGATCTCGGGGTTGTGAGTTCAAGCCCTGCATTGTGTGTGTGTGTGTGTGTGTGTGTGTGTGTGTGTGTGTTTGTGGGAGTGAGAAACAACTATGTCACTATGCTCCTATGACTGAAGGAAGCTAAGTTGCAGCACAGAGAAGGGGCCAGAAGAGGGTAGGGAGGCACCAAGGAAGATTTCCTGGAGGTAACACTGCATTCTGAAATAGAAATGGGGCAAGGCACCTTGTGAGCAAAGGGGTAGCCCCCAACCTAATGGCCTGTGTACATGGGTCACCAGATGAGGGGCTGCAGGGTCTTATAGACAGTACACCCATACTCTAAGAGGTTCAGACTAGGTACCTCAGGAGGGTTCAGAAGCCAGGCTTGGGGGGCCAAAACAAGCAACATCACTTAATCTCACAGCCTTACAACCAGCAAGAGGGAGACTGCCCATTGCAGAGAGGAGGAAACCATGAAAGGATTCCCTAAAGACAGAGCACCCCTCATGAGCCATGGAGCCAGAGTGCAGGCAAGCTGCCCAATTTCACCAGGCAGGAGAAGCAAACAAAACATCAAGAGTCAGCAAGCCCTACGTGAGACCAAGAGTAAATTCAAACCCAGCACTTCCCTGGGATTATAAACAGTAGCTGGAGTCTCAGGGTGGCACATCATGAGCAGAGTCTATAGCAGGTAGACTGCTATAGCAGACAACAGCCCCCAGTTAAGGGGAGGCCAAGTTATCCAGAATGGGGGAGGCTGGGCCACGCCAAGTCTGAAGAGCAGGGCTAGGCTTGTTTGAGTTTGGAGAGAAGGTTTTAAGAGTCTCCAGAACCATCCACCCTAGGCCTGCCTGCTCAGGCCCTCTGGATTAAATGGCCCCCTCAGAGCTCTGACTTGGCTAAGGTTTTCTGTTGTTAATTCATTCATAGGCTCCACTTGCACTTCTCAAGACATACTATGCTCCAAGCCCCAGGCCTGTCCTCTCAGATTCTAAGGTGTAGGAGGAGAAAAAAGGACCCATAATATGGAAGTACTCAAGGAGGCTGGGTGGAGGCAATCTTGTCAGTTGCCTCCCAAATTGGCAGAGGGAGTAGAGTGAGAGACTAGGACAAAAGGTGGGGACCATGCCCTGGGACCTCTGGCTTATGGACACAGTTAAGACTTATGAAGGGCAGTATGGGAGAGCAGGCCCTAGGGAAGGAAGCAGCCCTGGGCCTCTGAGGAGTGACAGGGAGACAGCAGCCCTGAGGAGGTATTGAGAGCCTCTGGTAGATAGCTGGTCCCATGCCTGGTCTGTCCTGCCCATCCACACTCTCCCTTCTTCCATCCAGTGGGACCAAGGTATTTAAGACTCAAAGGGACAGCCTCTCTATGTCCTCTAATAGAACAGTTTTTAGGGTCTCTGTGGCCTCAGGTACCTGATATGACCTTTACACAGAATAGTTCAAACATGTGGGTGTCTCCCTAGCAAATGTCCCAAGGGACCTGGGGCTTACAGTTTCCCACCCCCAAAGTTGGAAGTTTGAGTGAGTCCTGGTGAGACTTTTCCTTAATTGCATACTATGAAGGGGTATTTGCTGCTTTTCTGCCCAGCATTTGAACAGAAGTCCTGATTGGGGGTATGGAGGTTGGGGGGGTGGGATCCCAGAGAATTGAGAAACTGTGGCCCATCCATCTCAGAAATAGAAAGGGAGCAGATGTGCTGTCTTCCCATTTTCAAAATGGCAGCTCAGCTAAGCTCCAGCCAGGACCTTGGATCTTGAGGACAAACCTAAATGTCTATAAAAGGGAGATAGAAAATATTCTTGGAGATTAAAGAATCTGGCAGAGAGTAGGGTCCCCAAGTCACCTGTCCCCACCAACTTACCTAGATAACTTTCAAATCATCCTGAAAACCTACAAATTTGACCTGAGATTTAAAGAGAGAACAGCTGGAACACTACAGAGAGAAGAGTTTGCACTTCTAACAAGGTAGGAAGACAGAATAAAATAAATAAATAAATAAATAAATAAATAAAATAAAATAAAATAAAATAAAATAAAATAAAATAAAATAAAAAAGAATCAAGTGGGGAGGGGCCCCTGCAAGGACTGGGGCTAAAGCCGGGTGACAAAAGCCTCCAGGACAGGAAAGCCCAGTCCCAGAGAAGCAGGAACTTTCAAAATCCACACTGGATTCTTCCCAGACTGAGGCACTTAGCAGGGAAATCGGGCAAACCACAGGAGGGGCAGTGGAACCTCCAGGTTCCCGGGGTCACTAACAAAGGAAGTATGCCCAGGGGAGAGCGTGCCACACACCACAGGCCAAGCTCCATAAAGGGCTGGAGCACATGCTCAGCAGGGCCTTGGGAGAAGCTCAGGGAGCTGTGCCCTGCTGCCTTCGGGAGCCGCGGCCCCGGGAGTGCAATTCCAGCACCACAGGCCCTCGATCCCAGGGCACCAGGGGACACAGCCCAGGATCCTGGCTCTCCCCCAAGACAAGTGGAGGTGGAGAGGTCACAGGATGGCGAGGATGCTCCTGCCGCCAGGAGCCCCCGAGCTGTGCAGATCAGCACCCCTGCCCCCGGAGCATCCAGGCCAGTGCAGACTGGGAGACTGCAGTATTTACTGAGGGAGCTGACTCCAGAGCTGGAGATCTGGCCACCGCCAGTGTGGTTGTTCCTATTTGTGTCACCCTGTGCCTGGTAGAGAGCAGGACTGCCAGGGAAAATGGGCCTCACAGGATAAACAGTTCCAACTGAGCCCTGCACCTGACAGGGGGTGGGGCAGCGCCCCCAGGTGCACACACCTGAGAGTCGCACAGCAGGCTCTTCCCCCAGAAGACCAGCTGGAAGGACAGGGGAAGAGCAAGTTCTTCACGGAGCTGCTCTGGAAAGCTCCAGGGGAAGTCAAGGGATTTACACTATATAGAACCAGAGGATACCCCTCCTTGTTTTTTTGTTTTGCTTTGTTTTGTTTTGCTTTCACTTTTTTCTTCCCTTTTCCAGTACAACTCGTTTTTAGCAACTCTGCACTGAGCAGAATGACTAGAAAGAAGAACTGACCACAAAAGAAAGAATCAGAAACAGTACTCTCTCCCAGAGTTACAGAATTTGGATTACAATTCAATATCAGAAAGCCAATTCAGAAGCACTATTATAAAGCTACTGGTGGCTCTGGAAAAAAGCATAAGGGATTCAAGAGACTTCATGACAGCAGAATTTAGATCTAATCAGGCCGAAATTAAAAATCAATTAAATGAAGTGCAATCCAAACTGGAGGTCCTAATGATGATGGTTAATGAGGCAAAAGAAAGAGTGAGTGATATAGAAGACAAGTTGATGGCAAGGAAGGAAGCTGAGGAAAAAAGAGAAAAACAATTAAAAGACCATGAGGAAAGGTAAAAGAAAATAAATGACAGCCTCAGAAGGAAAAATCTACACACAATTGGGGTTCCAGAGGGCGCCAAAAGGGAGAGAAGGCCAGAAAGCATATTTGAACAAATCATAGGTGAGAACTTCCCTAATTTGGAGAGGGAAACAGGCATTCAGATCTAGGAGATAGAGAGGTCCCCAAATAAAATCCAATAAAATAAAAGCCATTCAACACCTAGACATTGAATAGTGAAACTTGCAAATTCCAAAGATAAAGAGAAAATCCTTAAAGCAGCAAGAGACAAGATATTCCTAACTTATATGGGGGAAAAATGTTAGATTAACAGCAGACCTCTCCACAGAGACCTGGCAGGCCAGAAAGGGCTGGCAGGATATATTCAGGGTCCTAAATGAGAAGAACATGCAGCCAAGAATACATTACCCAGCAAGGCTCTCATTCAGAAGAGAAGGAGAGAGAAAGAGCTTCCAAGATAGGCAGAAACTGAAAGGATATGTGACTACCAAACCAGCTCTGCAAGAAATAGTATGAAGAACTCTGCAAAAGAAAGAGGAAGCCCAAAGAAATAAGCCACAGGACTTATTGATGGAACAGGTATTATGATGACACTAAATTCATATCTTCCAATAGTAACTCTGAATGTGAATAGGCTAAATGATCCCGTCAAAGGATGCAGGGTTTCAACTGGATAAAAAAGAAAGACCCATCTATTGGCTGTCTAAAAGAGACTCATTTTAAACCTATGGACACCTACAGCCTGAAAATGAAAGGCTGGAGAATGATTTACCATTCAAATCATCCACAAAGAAAGCTGGGGTAGCAATCCTCATATCAGATAAATTAAATTTCATCACAGAGAGTGTAGTAAGAGATGAAGAAGGACACTATATCATACTTAAATGGTCTACCCAACAAGAAGACCTAACAATCATGAATATTTATGCCCCTAATGTGGGAGCTGCCAAGGATATCAATTAATAACCAAAGTAAAGACATACTTAGATAATAATACACTTATACTGGGAGACTTCAACAAGGTACTTTCTGCAAATGACCGATTTCTAAGCACAACATTTCCAAAGAAACAAGAGCTTTAAATGATATGTTGGACCAGATGGGTTTCACAGATATATACAGAACTTTGCATCCAAACACAACTGAATATACATTCTTCTCATGTGTACATGGAACTTTCTCCAGAATAGACCACATACTGGGTCACAAATCAGATCTTAACTGATACTAAAAGATTGGGATTGTCCCCCACATATTTTCAGACCATATGCTTTGAAACTTGAACTCAATTACAAGAAGAAATTTAGAAGAAATTCAAACATGTGGAAGTTAAAGACCATCTTACTAAAAGATGAAAGGGTCAACCAGGAAATTAGAGAAGACTTATAAAGATTCATGGAAACTAATGAAAATGAAGATACAACCGTTCAAAATCTTTGGGATAAGCAAAAGGAGACCTGAGAGGGAAACACATCACAATACAAGCATCCCTCAAAAAACTGGAAAGAACTCAAATACAAGCGCTAACCTTGCACCAAAGCAACTGGAGAAAGAAGAGCAAATAAAACCTACACCCAGCAGAAGAAAAGATTTAATAAAGATTTGAGCAGGACTCAATGAAATAGAGACTAGAAGAACTGTAGAACAAATCAACAAAACCAGGAATTGGTTCTTTGAAAGAATTAATTAGATAAACCATTTAGCCAGCCTTATTAAAAACAAAAAAGACTCAAATTAATAAAATCACAAATGAAAAAAGAGAGATCACAAGCAATACCAAGGAAATACAGACGATTTTAAAAACATAATTTGAGCAGCTACATGCCAATAAATTAGGCAATCTAGAAGAAATGGTCCCATTTCTGGAAAACCACAAATTACCAAAAGTGGAACAGGAAGAAATAGAAAACCGGAACAGGCCAATAACCAGGGAGGAAATTGAAGCAGTCTCCAAAAACCTCCCAAGACACAAAAGTCCAGGGCCAGATGGCTTCCCTGGGGAATTCTATCAAATGTTTAAAGAAGAAACCATACCTATTCTACTAAAGCTGTTCTGAAAGATAGAAAGGGATGGAATACTTCCAAACTCGTTTTTGAGGCCAGCATCACCTTAATTCCAAAACCAGACAAAGACCCCACCAAAAAGGGGAATTATAGACCAATATCCCTCATGAACACAGATGAAAAAATTCTCAACAAGATACCTGACAATAGGATCCAACAATACATTAAGAAGATTATTCACCATGACCAAGTGGGATTCATCCCCGGGATGCAAGGCTGGTTCAACACTCGTAAAGCAATCAATGTGATATATCATATCAACCAGAGAAATAACAAGAACCATATGATCCTCTCAATAGATGCAGAGAAAGCATATGACAAAATACAGCATCCATTCCTGATCAAAACTCTTCAGAGTGTAGGGATAGAGGGAACATTCCTCAGAATCTTAAAAGCCATCTATGAAAAGCCCACAGCAAATATCATTCTCAATGGGGAAGCACTGGGAGCCTTTCCCCTAAGATCAGGAACAAGACAGGGATGTCCACTCTCACCACTGCTATTCAACATAGTACTGGAAGTCCTAGCCTCAGCAATCAGGCAACAAAAAGAAATAAAGCTTTGGGAGGGAGAAGTCAAACTCTCCCTCTTTGCAGATGACATGATACTGTACATAGAAAACCCAAAAGATGTCACCCCAAGATTGGTAGAACTCATACAACAATTCAGCAGTATGGCAGGATACAGAATCAATAGCATTTCTATACACTAACAATGAGACTAAAGGAAGAGAAATTAAGGAGTCAAAACCATTTACAATTGCACCCAATAGCATAAAATACCTAGGAATAAACCTAACCAAAGAGGTAAAGATTACAGAACACTTTTTTTTTTTTTACTACAGAACACTTCTGAAAGAAATTGAGGAAGACACAAAGAGATGGAAAAATACTCCATGCTCATGGATTGGCAGAATTAATATTGTGAAAATGTCAATGTTACCCAGGGCAATTTACACGTTTAATGCAATCCCTATCAAAATACCATGGACTTTCTTCAGAGAGTTGGAAAATATCATCTTAATATTTGTGTGGAATCAGAAAAGACCCCGAATAGCTGGGGGAATATTAATAAAGAAAACCAGAGCTGGGGGCATCACCATGCCAGATTTCAGGTTGTACTACAAAACTGTGGTCATCAAGACAATGTGGTACTGGCACAAAAACAGACACAGAGATCAATGGAACAGAATAGAGAAACCAGAAATGGGCCCTCAACTCTATGGTCAACTAATATTCGACAAAGCAGGAAAGACTACCCACTGGTAAAAGGACAGTCTCTTCAATAAATGGTGCTGGGAAAATTGGACAGCCACGTGCAGAAGAATGAAACTAGACCATTCTCTTACACCACACACAAAGATAAATTCAAAATGGATGAAAGATCTAAATGTGAGACAGGATTCAATCAAAATCCTAGAGGAGAACAACAGGCAACACCCTTTTTGCACTTGGTCACAGTAACTTCTTGCAAGATACATCCATGAAGGCAAGAGAAAAAAAAGCAAAAATGAATTATTGGGACTTCATCAATATAAAAAGCTTCTGCACAGCAAGAAACAGTCAACAAAACTCAAAGACAACCTACAGAATGGGAGAAGTTATTTGCAAATAACCTATCAGATAAAGGCTAGTTTCCAAGATCTATAAAGAACTTATTAAATTCAACAGCAAAGAAACAAATAATGCAATCATGAAGTGGGCAAAAGACATGAAGAGAAATCTCCCAGAGGAAGACATAGACATGGCCAACACGTACATGAGAAAATGCTCCACATCCCCTGCCATCAGGGAAATACAAATCAAACCAACAATGAGATACCACCTCACACCAGTGAGAATGGGGAAAATTAACAAGGCAGGAAACAACAAATGTTGGAGAGGATGTGGAGAAAAGGGAACCCTCTTACACTGCTTGTGGGAATGTGAACTGGTGCAGCCACTCTGGAAAGCTGTTTGGAAGTTCCTCAAAGAGTTAAAAATAGAACTTCCCTATGACCCAGCAATTGCACTGCTGGGGATTTACCCCAAAGATATAGATGCAGTGAAACGCCGGGACACCTGCACCCCGATGTTTCTAGCAGCAATGGCCACAATAGCCAAACCGTAGAAGGAGCCTCGGTGTCCATCGATGGATGAATGGATAAAGAAGATGTGCATAGGTATACAATGGAATATTACTCAGCCATTAGAAATGACAAATACCCACCATTTGTTTCAATGTGGATGGAACTGGAGGGTATTTTTCTGAGTGAAGTAAGCAATGGGAGAAGGACAAACGTTACATGGTCTCATTCATTTTGGGAATATAAAAAATAGTGAATGGGAATAAAGGGGAAAGGAGAGAAAATGAGTGGGAAATATCAGTGAGGGTGACTGACCATGAGAGACTCCTAAGTCTGGGAAACGAACAAGGGGTGGTAGAAAGTGAGGTGGGCAGGAGGTTGGGGTGGCTGGGTGACGGGCACTGAGGGGGGCACTAGACGGGATGAGCAGAGGGTGTTATGCTATATGTTGGCAAATTGAACTCCAATAAAAAAAATACAAAAAACTGTTTGTTTTTTGTTACAAAAGAAAGTATTCTCAGTGAGGAGTAGTAGAGCTGAGTGTCCCCGAGGAGCATCCTAAGCAGCTGGCCCACCTAGAAGGATTTACTGCGCTTTTCTTCTCTGGATCGCTGCCCAAGCTGGGTCCTTTGAGCTACCCTGTAACTTGCCAACTTACTTTTTCACTTGACTGGAGTCTGTTTCTGTCTTTTGCAGCAAAGAGCCTTCACTAGCAAAGAAATTGGTATAGGATGATTTCAGATAACAGACCCACCAGGAAAGGGGAGGGGAGTGTCTCAGATTCGTTATTCACCTGATTAAGGCCAATGGCAGTGAAAATATATTGGCAATTATGTTATGAGAGTCTAGTATGCCATAGCATGCATGGCAAACCCCTAATCAAATCAGCTGTGGCCAAGTCCCCTAGGGGCTTTTAGGGAAAAGTGACTCTTACAACAAAACCTGACAAAAAGGAAAAGAAGAATTCAAGTAGTATAAGGTGGGCTTATTTTTTCTAACTGCTCTGGCCAGCTTAAAGGGAGAGTAACAAAGTAAAATCCCTGAGCTTCCAGGGACTCACTATGACTATAAATGGAGAGTCTCTTCTCTCTTGCAGCCACAGGCCTGAGACATCCCTAAACCAAAAGCAACATGATTCCATCCATCTGTGGGCTGATGAATTATAAAGCCAGCTGAATGGATTGCTTTCCTGCTCCCCTAGTGAAAGTTAGAGCATCATTTAGGAAACAGTGGGACTCTCTGTTCCTAGGAATGGGGCTCTGTTAGGGGATTCACAAACCTAATGAGTCCTTACTCCTCTCTCTGGCTGCTTCAAAAGCCTGTTTGCATCTGTTCTGTAAAGTGAGACCAGCTCTCCTCATGCCCACCCCTGCCCCCTTCCCTGCCCCCAGAACAAAGTAGAGTTAGATCTCAACACAGCCATGGGAGCCAATTACAAAATCAAACTATAGGAAAAAAAGGCTCATGTTTCAGAAAATTATGACTTTGCTAACATGTGCTGGCAAGAAGCTGAGGAGACCGGTGGAAACGGATTCTGAGAGTATTTGACCAAGGAGGGAAGAACATCATCTGGGTCAGGATGAATGTGTAGATATGGGTGTACTCACCCATTCTGGACTCATTGTACTAGCTTCAAGAGCCAGGATGTGTTCCAGCAGGTGATGTGTTGGTTGATTAGAACCTCAGCTTGATATTGGCCTCCCCATGAAATGAAACAGAAAAGCCATAAATTCCTTGAAGGAATCCAAATATCTGAAGGAATAGAGTGTTGGGATAGATTTATCAAGAGTAACCTGCTCACCAGCCCCTACCTATGTCCTCTAGAGGACCAAAAAGATGCACTCTTGGCAAGGAGAATGTCAACATCTTGGAAAAATGTTCTCTACCAGCTGGCAATGCTGAAGAAAGATGCCACCTTTGGGGGAAATTTTACAGGTGGGATGGCAGGAGCTGGCATGACAAGGAGGAGAAGCAGTATTTAAGTGCCAGAAGCCAAAGTAATATCAGAATGTTCGGAATGTTTTGATGCCAGGGTTTTTTTTGGCATTGACTAATTAATCATGGGGTTGCCAGGACTGAAATGAATGGGCAACATCAATTAAGTCCAACTGTACTTGTGTAACATCGATAAAAATGTACAAAAAATTTAAAATAAGTCTGGTAACAGGGCGCCTTGAGTGCTGGGAACAGTGTCTGGCAGATAGTAGATGTTCAATAAATGTTCATTGATTAAACTCCACTGCCCCTTGCCTAATTCCCAAACTTGAGTCAATAGATGCAAAGTTCCTTCAGTGAAGGAGCATCTTAAGTACATACTGTAAATCTTCTGAAGGCTTCTATAGAGAAATACCTAGACCTTTCAGAGATTATTGAACACTAACTCAGAGCTAACATTAATTCCTGGGGGCTCAGGATGGCATGACAGCTCACTACCAGGAGTGAGCCTATAGGAGGTGGGAGGCATGTCAGGTCTCGAACGGAGCCTTACTATACATCCAACCTCATAGCAGTGCCCTTGGATCCTGATTCTGTCCTATGGTGATTTCCCCAGCTCCTAGGTGTTCAGTTGGCAGAGACCTGCTCAGTTCCTGGTAGAAACTCCACTCCAGCTCCTTCATCCACGACACAGTATGAAAGGCTTTGTGATATGAAAGGCTTACCAGAAACCTCTAGAACACCCTCTCCCCTTCAAAATAGAGCATAAGCAATACTTAATCTCTGGTGAGTAGGAAATCACCACCAGGAGTGGAGAGCCTTTCTGCATCCCTATTCAATTTCCCAGTTTGGTTTATGGAGAATATGTGAGACCTGGAAGAATGCCAGTTAACTGTTTCAGGTTTAATTGCAACTATTCTGTCCCACATATTATCTTCTTAAATGGAATAGATCCATTATGTTCCTTGGCCAATGATTTGGTGAAAACTATGCCTGCGGGTGCCGGTGTGTGCCTGTGTGCATGTGTGCGTGTTTCCTGTCTTAACATTCAGGGATCAACAGAAATGGGTTGCTTTACCCAAGACAGGGACATCAACATAATTTCACCATCCTTCCTCAGAGTTTCAATCGCTCACTGATTTTGTGCCACCATTTAGTTACCAGAGACCCTGACCTTCTTACCTCAAAGGACCTCATGCTGGTCTATTGCTTTGTACTGAGGACTTGGAGAACAGCTAGTGACAAGGGACCCTTCCACTTCAGTGAAGGCTCCAGGCAGGTAGCAGAGGCATCCAGTTATATGAAACTTTTTGGGACAATCCTTTGAAA
This sequence comes from Canis lupus dingo, assembly GCF_003254725.2. NCBI lineage: Eukaryota > Metazoa > Chordata > Mammalia > Carnivora > Canidae > Canis > Canis lupus. The sequence goes on along the minus strand of NC_064261.1, from coordinate 21,381,614 downwards.
GCAAAGGACATGTTGCTGGACATTAGCTCCCTACTATAAATGAAGATGCACAATGCTTGTTGGGCCTTCAGACTTTTTAAAAAGATTTTATTTATTTATTCATGAGAGACACACAGAGAGGCAGAGATATAGGCAGAGTGAGAAGGCTCCCTGCAGGGAGCCTGATATGAGACTTGATCCCAGGACCCCAGGATCACGACCTACACTGAAGGCAAATGCTCAGCCACTGAGCTACCCAAATGCCCTGGGCATCTAGATTTTTAAAACAACATATTTCCTCCTTGGGTATGCTATTCCTACTCATTTACTGGGTGATCCTAAAGGCAGTGAACTTCATGTGGGACCCATGCAAGCACAAGGTTTCTGGTCCACTTGCACTGTGGACCTCACCGGATGAAAGTGCCCATGGTAGAACTAGACTGTGTAGAGACTGCAGCAAGTCCCAACAGAAGTCTTGGCAGGACCTGGGGTTTGAGGAGCTGCTCTTGGCCTGGGCCTTGGTGGAGACTGACTGTATCTCTCCTACCAGACTCTGACTGTGGGATCCAAGGATCTGAGTTTCTTAGAACAAAGCAGTGTTCTTGATCAACCACTAGGTCAGGTTCCTATCAAGTGGTCAATACAGGCCCAGGCCTAGGCAGGGCCAGGAAATGGTTTGAGCAGGACATGCTTCCCTTCACCTCCCACACCTGTGGCCTCATGGAGCATTCTTCATGACCAGTGTCTGAGGAAGAACATGTGTGAACTGTGTTTATAGGTGGCTCTGCAAGATATACCTGCACAGCCAGATGTAGACTATGGTATTAAGGGCCCTCCCAAGGGTGGCTCTGAAGGACAGCAGAAAGGGAGATCCTCTGAGAGGTACTTCTGATCACCCCATATGTGCAGAGAGAGAGGCCTGAGGTCTCAGGACCAGCACTGAGATCTGGGCACAAGAAAGGGTAGAATGGCCTCCCAGAACAGGAAGTGACACAGAGATAGTGTGTCACTTGAGAATATCTTCCCAAAGATCCCCTTTCTAAGGAGGCTCCCAGTCAGCAGGTGGGCAAAGTGCTTGCGCTGAGATATCCAATGACCTCTTCCCCAGCTATACCTGCCTGTTTCTTGAGCTTCCGCTGGGCATCTCTTATTCTGCCTGGCCAACCTCCCTCATCCAGTTGACCTGCTGCTGCCACTACCATGGATGGGGAAGGAACAGGGTCTCAGACACCTCTTTATAAAAACATGACATTTTATAATAAGATCCTCTCACCCACCTTAGAAGGTGGGAAACTATCATCCACATTTTTGAAAGAGGAAAACAAGACCAACGTGGTTAAGTGATTGTCCCAAGATTGTATATCTTTTTAGTGACAGATTAGAATTCAAAAGGCTCTGATACCAGCCAGGCTCCTGTGTTCTTCAAAGGCATGTCCTACACTAGCATAAATGAATATCCTACAAGCCTTCATGAAAGACTCCATCCTTCTCTGCTGATGTTGGTAAACAAGTATTTATCCCTGAAGGTGTGAGCATCCACAGGCTGCTCTTCCACACTGGCTGAAGAATGGGCTGAGGGCAGCAGGGTGCAGGTCCAGCTCTAGGTCATCTAGCTTCTTGCCACTTTCCCAGAGCTCTCAAAGCCTCAACTCTTGAGTTCAGTCTGCACCTCCAGGAGAAGGCGGCCTCCCAGCTAAGCAGAGCTGGACCTCCCACCATGGACAGCCTTGCTGTCTGGCCTGGCCCCACTCACAGCTATCCATTCCTCTGGCTGCACTCTGGCAGTTCTTCCCTATTTCTTTTGTATGCAGTTGCTTTGGCAGTCAGAGGCATCCCCATCCTGCCTCCCTCCTACCCACCTCTCACTTTGCTCACTTGGAAGGTGGAGCTTGGCAAACTGCAGAGGGTCACCCCTCTGATAGTGCCCTGGTGCCTACCGCTCACCTTGGGAGCCCCTTTGGGGGCAGAGGAGGTAGAGGTACCCCAAATGAACAGGTCCCCATGGACAGTGGTCAAGTCAGGAACTTAGGGCCAGGAGAGAGTATACTTTGGGCGGAAGCATAAAGCTCTCTCAGGTTCCTGTTCCCCTCCTCCTGCTTAGACGCAGCTTCCCCAAAATGGTGCCCAACCTTCTTGGTACACTCCCTTGGTACCTTTGGGTACCGTCAGCGGAGGTAACAATAATATCAACCGCCTCTGGTCACCTATCGGGGCAGGCAAAGCCGTCCTTCCCAGAAGTGGCGGCCCTGCAGGGGCGTAGGCTGCCGAGCGCCCTGCTCCCGGCTCGGCTCGCGGAGGGCCCGGTGCCCGCCGTCCGCTGACGCTGGCCTGCCGGGGCCTCCGACGCCGCGCCTCTCCCTGCCCGCGGCTCGGGCGGCCCGCTCTCGCCTCCCGGGCAGCACATCTGAAAACCGGGGGCGGTTAGGAGCGCCCAGGGTGCCCGACCCACCCAGTGTCCAGCAGCGGGCCCAGGGCGCGGCGGGGCACGCCAGCTCCCCCACGGCGGGGCCGCGGACGCCTCCTCTCACCTGGAAGAAGCTCGGGAAGAAGCGCGCGGCGGCGAGCACGGTGGCCCCGCGGCGCTCCGGGAACGCCAGCCCTCGGGGGCCCCCGCGCCCGCGCCCGCGCCCGCGCCCCGCGCCCACGCCCCGCGCTCGGCCGCCCGGCGCACGTTTGGGTCTCGGGGGACGCGCCCAGGCGCCCGGGCGTCCCGCTCCCGGCTCCGCACTTGGGTCGCTCGCAGACCGGGAACGCGGGGCCATCCGGACGCGGCCTCAGGACCCCAGAGAGCAGCACCCGCACCCCGGCGAAGGTCCTGCTGGGACTGGGAGCCTAAGTGTTTCCTAGAAAGAACAATTGAACTCGCGCCTTCACAGCTACACCGACAAGGCGGAGGTGCGCGCCTCGCGGAGTCCCTGGGCGCGTCCGCCGAACCTTGACCGCCTGAGTCGCCTGCTTCGTCTCCGCCCCCACGCCGGGGAAGGGGCGGCCGCTCGTTCTGCAGGACACCTTTGTTTTTCAATGGATCATTTGCCTAACGTTCTCCTTTACCACGAGAGGGACTGAGTCTCAGAGAGGCTCAGCGACATGCCTGAGATCACACATCTGGTGGGAAGTAAATGCAGACTAGAATCCCTGGGATCTAATTCTTGGTCCAGAACTCGCATTTGCTCCTCTCCCGACCCTTCCAGGTATGGTCCTGCAATAGGATGTAAGTGGACAATCATCCCTCAAGTACGGCACAGCTGTTATCTGCTAAGGGGCCAAGGGAAGTCCTAGCTGTTTCCTCTGTGCCATTTAAGGACGTGAGGCCTATCCAGGAGACACACTCTCACTGTCCTCTAGGACCACAATATTTTTATGAGCCAACTAAAATGTTTTAATTTGAATTGCTTTTAAAAACAAAAAAAGAATCTCAGTAAAGTTATAATGTAAAAATACCAGCCTGGATTATATTCATCTTTACACATAGCTGTAAATGATAATTTTAAATAAATATATATATTTAATAATAAATTTATTTCTTATTGGTGTTCAATTTACCAACATACGGAATAACACCCAGTGCTCATCCCGTCAAGTGCCCCCCTCAGTTCCCGTCACCCACTCGCCCCCACCCCCCGCCCTCCTCCCCTTCCACCACCCCTAGTTCGTTTCCCAGAGTTAGGAGTCTTTATGTTCTGTCTCCCTTTCTGATATTGCCCACACATTTCTTCTCCCTTCCCTTATATTCCCTTTCAGTATTATTTATATTCCCCAAATGAATGAGACCATATAATGTTTGTCCTTCTCCGATTGACTTACTTCACTCAGCATAATACCCTCCGGTTCCATCCACGTTGAAGCAAATGGTGGGTATTTGTCGTTTCTATTGGCTGAGGAATATTCCATTGTATACATAGACCACATCTTCTTTATCCATTCATCTTTCGATGGCCACCGAGGCTCCTTCCACAGTTTGGCTATTGTGGACATTGCTGCTAGAAACATCGGGGTGCAGCTGTCCCGGCGTTTCATTGCATCTGCATCTTTGGGGTAAATCCCCAGCAGTGCAATTGCTGGGTCGTAGGGCAGGTCTATTTTTAACTCTTTGAGGAACCTCCACACAGTTTTCCAGAGTGGCTGCACCAGTTCACATTCCCACCAACAGTGCAAGAGGGTTCCCTTTTCTCCGCATCCTCTCCAACATTTGTGGTTTCCTGCCTTGTTCATTTTCCCCATTCTCACTGGTGTGAGGTGGGATCTCATTGTGGTTTTGATTTGTATTTCCCTGATGGCAAGTGATGCAGAGCATTTTCTCATGTGCTCATTGGCCATGTCTGTGTCTTCCTCTGTGAGATTTCTGTTCATGTCTTTTGCCCATTTCATGATTGGATTGTTTGTCTCTTTGGTGTTGAGTTTAATAAGTTCTTTATAGATCTTGGAAACTAGCCCTTTAACTGATACGTCATTTGCAAATATCTTCTCCCATTCTGTAGGTTGTCTTTTAGTTTTGTTGACTGTTTATTTTGCTGTGCAAAAAAGCTTCTTCTCTTGATGAAGTCTCAATAATTCATTTTTGCTTTTGTTTCCCTTGCAAGAAGTTACTGTGGCCAAGTTCAAAAAAGGTGTTGCCTGTGTTCTCCTCTAGGATTTTGATGGAATCCTGTCTCACATTTAGATATTTCATCCATTTTGAGTTTATCTTTGTGTATGGTGAAAGAGAGTGGTCTAGTTTCATTCTTCTGCAGGTGGATGTCCAATTTTCCCAGCACCATTTATTGAAGAGACTGTCTTTCTTCCAATGGATAGTCTTTCCTCCTTTATCGAATATTAGTTGACCATAAAGTTAAGGGTCCACTTCTGGATTCTCTATTCTGTTCCATTGATCTATGTGTCTGTTTTTGTGCCAGTACCACACTGTCTTGATGACCACAGCTTTGTAGTACAACCTGAAATCTGGCATATATATTTTTTAATGCCAGAAGGGACTCATGAAAGAAACTCATGCCAGGGGCCCATGGGTGTCATACTGCTGTCCTGCTCCAAGCCTACCATGTCTGGTATCCAGAGACTCATGGATGCTTATAGCATCTAACCAGACTGGCTTTACATAAACCTACCCATGTCTGCGCCCCTTCTCAATTCCTGGACCTCCTGAATGCTATTCCTGATTAGCAGCACATGTCCAGTATTACCTGGCAGAGTAGTTTTTCCCCAACTCTCAACTTACCTCTGCTTCTTCCCAAACCCTCAAAGCAGCCAGACCAGAGCAGAGAGCCTGAGACATAAATGCTCAGAGTTTGTGGGGTCTGCAAGCAGAGGGGTTGGCCATGAGGTCATTTGAAAGTTCTGAGTCCCCAACCCTATTCTCTATTACCCAGAGTCTAGAGTCTATGGACCTTTCTTGTCCTTGCTTACGTGTCCCTGAGGCCCCTGGTGGTACGAGGAAAGGTATGGGATTTGCACTTGGATGCCTGTCTGTGCTATACACAAATTGTGTGATCTTGATCTCCCTTGTAAACCTGTTTCTTTCTTTCTCTTACTCTTTTTTTTTTCTTTTAAGACTGATTTATTTATTTGAGAGAGAGAAAGATCTTGCATGGGGAGAGGGGCAGAACGTGAGAGAAAATCTTCAAGCAGGCTCCTGGATGAGCACAGAACCTCGACACAGAGCCCAATCCCAGGACCCTGAGATCATGACCTGAACCAAAATCAAGAGTTGGCGACTTAACCAATTGAACCACCCAGGTCTCCCTGTAAACCTGGTTCTTTAACCTGGAGTGGAAGACCTGCCTGATGGGGTTATTATGGAGATTAAAAAGAAATTAAACCTCATGAGTACTCAGCAAATGTTAATTCCCTCTCTTTTGAAGCCTTAAAGTGCTAAGGTGGGGGGCAGAGGGAGGTTCAATGAAAATACACAAACCCCTGGCCACAGGGGAAGTCCTGTGACTTCCCTGACTGTCCCAGAGTTATCTGGACTTCCTCTCTGACCAGTGGAGGAAGCCCTGGATCACAGATTCTCAGACTTTAACAGGTATCAGAACCACCCTAAAGGCCAACCCTAGAGTTTCCTGGATAGTAGTCGAGGGGGGGTAGGGGTGAAGATTTACATTTTAAAAGTTCCCAAGTGACACTGCTCCTGCTGATCTTGGGACTGCATTCAGAGAATCCCTGGACCACGAACTGGTGCCTGGGCCAACCTCAGAATTTAGCAGAGGAACAGACCCTAGGTCAGATAATAACCATCCTAACAGTTCCATTTACAAACACCTAGTGTGTCTCAGCCCTGGATTAGGCCGTTGACATATTTTCTGTCTTTTAATCCCTCAGCAGTCCTTGGGGGAAATTATAACACTGGATGTTCAAGGGGAAGTAAGTCAAATGTAGTCTTATGTCTGAATTTTCCTTCTATAGAACATGATTTTGAGAGAATTGACTGTATTGTGGAGCTAAAGGGTCATTTAAAAACCTGCTCTCTTTTGTTATTAAAAGATAAGAGGAAAAAGATCAGCATTTGCCAAGAGTTAGACACAAGGGAGGAATGAATAGGCAGAGCACAAGGGATTCTAGGACAGTGAAAATATTCTGCATGGCAGTACAATGGTGAGTATCCGTCATTATATGTTAGTCAAAACTCATAGAATGTATAACACCAAGCATGAACCCTAATTAATATGAACTTTAGATGATAATGACATATCATTGTAGGTTCCTCAATTATGAGAAATGTCCCACTGTGGTGGGGATGTCAATAATGAAGAAGCTGTGCATGTGTGGGAGAGGGTGCATATGAGAAATCTCTGTACCTTCCTCTCACTTTTGTTGTGAACCTAAAAATACTCTAAAAGTAGTGTATTAAATAAAAAAACGGGCCTCTTTGGTTTGCAGAAGAATTTACACAACATGGTTTCTAATTAGCCAAGTGCACAGTGTTTAAATTCTATTATTCCAATTTTGAATCTGTCATATACAGCACTGAAGCAGGTTTAGCAAGTCCGGGGGTGAGTCAAGTGGTCAGAGACAAAACATTGCACCAGATGCCAAGAGGCACTGGGGTAGCAGGAAGAGCATAGGCTCTGGCAGAAAGGGCTCAGGAGTGCTCAGTGCTTCCCTGACTGGTGACCTTCCCTCCCTTGCTGTACATCTTTGTTCCAAGTCCCCAAGTACACATATAGATGGGCCTACACCACCAAACAGGGCCTGGGTCCCAAAATACAGCTGCCCCCTACAGCTAATCTCGCAGAATGGGGTTTTTGGAAGACTGTGGAGTAGGTCACAAATCCATAGTCAAGTGGAGGGATACTGACTCAAGGAAGAGGCAGAAAGCAGGAGAAGCTGCCCTGGCAGCTGGCAGCTACAGCCACAATTCTGCAAGAGAAACTGCTGTTTTGGAGAGGCTAGTGCTGGGTCCTCTCCCTGGACATGCTGCAGCCCCAAACACTTGCACTTTGTTCTTAGCCTCTGGCCTGCCTCAGCCTGTGCCAGTGACCCCTCCATCCCTAGACCTGGATTGGCTTCCAAGATGTAAAAGTCCAGGATTGCTGGAGTTTCTGGTTAGGTGCCTGCTATAGGGAGCAAAGGTAGGTAGAGGATGACCCTTTAGTGTCCTTGCCTGCACTGCTGTCACCAAATGGGCAACAAATCATAGACATATTGGAAACAGAATTTAAGGGCACCTGGGTGGCTCAGTGGTTGAGTGTCTACCTTTGGCTCAGGGCATGGTCTTGGGGTCCCGGGATGGAGTACCGCACCAGGCTCCCCACAGGGAGCCTGCTTCTCCCTCTGCCTGTGTCTCTGCCTCTCTCTGTATTTCTCATGAATAAATAAATAAAATTAAAAAAAAATAAAATAAAAGCTCCTGAGGCTAGAAAGCCAGGCTGACACCAAAAGATACCGTTCTCTGGGGTGATTGTGAAGTGCTGAACGGAGACCAAATGAACACTGACAAAAGGGCAGGTGTGCAGAGAGCCAGTTCAGATAGCCACGTAGGCACGTAGCCCTGCTGGTGGTTAGCCAGCAGACAGATGTGGCGGCATTGGTGTCCACTCTTGGCTGGTCCAGGAGGCAGTGTCCAAGAGAGGGGCTTTCCTGCCCCCACCACCCTGGCTCTGTCGTGCCCAACTCTATAAGTTAGATTTTCATGAGGACTTGGGACAACCTGTCAGGGACTTCCAAACTGAATTGGTATTCTGAAATAGTGGTATGTGGAAAGGGCAGTAAAGAATTAGGGAAGGCTCAGGGGGAGCCCATGCTGGTTTTCTCCAAGGGCCATCAGGAGAAGTAGGCAGATGTACTCTGCTTAGGGCTTAGAGCTAGGGTAGGAGCCAGGATGGACCTTGATGTAAAGGACTTTGTGACAGTGACTGATATAGGACAATTGGCTGAGAGCAGAGTCAAGCAGAGGCTGACACACTTGTGAGGAGCTCAGCAAAGCACATGAGCCTGAGCCTCCAAGTTTCCAGGAGAACTGTCTGTGCAAGGAAAAGGGCAAGGGCACCCACAAGCTGAGCCATTGCAAAGGATTCACCCTGCCACCCACCATTCCTAACCCCTTTTGCTTTCCCCAGGTGCTGCAACTGCAAGGTAAGAAGCTCCTCTGTTCTCAGCAGCTCACCTACCTCTGGGCCTCAGCCCCACTCACTGGTGAGGAAGCTGCTCACCTGTGACTTGGGTGCTCAAATGGTCCTACCCTGTGCCCACCCCTTGGCACCCTCCCTGTCCTCATTTCCCATCCTCTTTTTGGACCCTCTTTTTCTGTGTCCCCCAGAGGAGCCAGGACTGGGCTGATTGCAATGCAGGCAACACTGGGGTATTTTGAACCTAGGAAAGTGGAAGACTGGGCACTACTATGACCAGCTCAGTGCACTAACAAACTATTCCCCATCTCTGCTCCCAAGTCTGAAAAAACTCAAGTGAGCCTCTGTTCAGCTCCCTGAGGTCATGACTCATGAGGCATATTCTGAGTAAGGCAAAGAAATGTCCACAGAGTCTCTGGCCAATACCATGGATGGTTTATTACAAAGTGAAAGGAAAGAAAAAGAAATGTAAAGGAAGAAAGGAAAGAAGAAAGAACCAGCAGAGTTTTTGTTTGAGAACAATAGGCACCTTCTTCTTCTGTCTTTGCTGTTGGAACCTCAAGCTAGGAGCTGAGTGGGCATGTCTCACAGAGTCTCAGGACCTCCTTTGAACCTCAGGTCCTGCCTGCAGCGCCTCCCCCCGCCCCCACACACACGCAGTGCCTCTCCACCCCTAGGGAAACCACTGGAGATCAGGACCATGGAGGAGAGGCCACAAGAGAACAAGCCCTGGGTGGGGAGAGTCCCAGAGGAACTAGGGCTCTGGGGACTGAGCTGGGATGTGAAGAGAGTACTGTGCGTCCTCACAGTACACTCTCCAAACAAACGCAGGATGTGGGGAGATGAAGTCTATTGAAAGCTGGGCATGTGGAAGCCTCAGAAATAGGATCAGGACTCTGACCTGTAGCCCCTCCTCTCACACCACACCTTCTTTTGCACTTTCATGTCCTCCTGCCCTGTACCTCACATGCCAAGATGAATTCTGTCCTGGTATGGGACTACCCTCTGCTTACCTCCACCTTACCCCCCTCAACTCTGGAGCAGGAATGGTGTGCTGCTGCTGCAGGATACTTGTGCTCCAGCTGGGTACCACTCTTCTCAGTTTAAGGGCACAGCTGCCTTTTAGCAAGGAGGCAAGGTGCAGGAGAAGGAGCATGCCATTGAGCCAAGGCCTATAGGTGACAAGGAGCCAGTGACTTCAGGATTCTGAAGCAGACCCTGACTGGGGATACTCTATTTGGAGTTCCTCAGTTGTGGGGTACCTCGGCTGTGTAGATAAGCTGCCTACCCTGGATGCTGTGTCTGAGGTAGCCTGGGGACCTACATAAACAGCTGGGAGCATGGGCTCTGGGCACCACCAAAGACAAAAGACTTGATTCTTCTGTTCTTCTGTGCCTTCTTTACTTAAGTGTAAAAAAGGGGCAGACTTTGCACCTGCCCCCCCACCAGGGCTACTGTTAGCCCAACTGGACAAGTGTGTGTGGATACGTCAGACAAAGCCTTATTCCACTCATCTGGAACCCACCTCCCAGATCCTGGCTGAGGGAGTGGGGTAAAGAAAGAAGGAATGACTGACGAAATTGCTTTGATATCCAAACTGTTGGCAGCAGTCACCTCTGTGGCTAGGCTTTTCCCTTTAAATACTTTGCATGGCTTGAATTCATTTTATTATTATGGCTCTAATGATAAATGACACCAACAAGAAGAAGTGGGGTCTTGTGTGTGCAAAGTAGGCACCACCTACCAGCTCAGCTCACTGGGCCTGGGCCCCTCTTATACCAGCCCTCTTCCACTTCTTCCTCCCCACATAGAGCCTCCCAGCAGAGTCCTGTCAATCCCCAGAACCATGAGAGGTCATGACAAAAGATTGCGTGGAATCCTTAAATTTGGGATGCCCACTGCCTCCTCTTGTTGAAGTGAGGCCCAGAGTCAATACAGGGAGCAGCAGCCAGCATCTGGCACATGTCAGCGTCCAAGTTACTGTGTCTGCTTTTATTTATTTTTATTTATTTTTAAATTTTTATTTATTTATGATAGTCACAGAGAGAGAGAGAGAGGCAGAGACACAGGCAGAGGGAGAAGCAGGCTCCATGCACCAGGAGCCCGATGTGGGATTCGATCCCGGGTCTCCAGGATCACGCCCTGAGCCAAAGGCAGGCGCCAAACCGCTGCGTCACCCAGGGATCCCTGTGTCTGCTTTTAGTACTGAATTGTGACTCACCACCTCTGAGTGAATGATGCTCCAAGAAGGGTGACATGCACCTGTGGCCCATGTACTGGGCTCTGGAAGCCTTGAAGTACTGGCCTGAGGGGCAAGCACAGGGCAATGGCAGCAAAGGGAGTAGTCCCCATCTGGGGGCTAAGAGAGCCCTGGGGAGAACAGGAAGCCTGTCAGATACCTGGCTTCCAGAAGAGGAAGAAGAGCAGCTGAAATGGGGGCAGCAGGCAGGATCTTGTGGCTTGAGAGCTTACTTGGGGCCCAACAGCTGGGCAGAGGGGGGGACAGATGGGTTGGGCCGGAAGGCGCCAGTCTCCGGGGTGACGCTGCCACTGCCTGGTCTCAAAAAGAGAGGCCAAAATGGGCTTTTGTGTGCAGCAGAAGGGGGTGTGTGTTCCCAGGCCTGATGGGGATAGAAAGGATGGAGGGAGGAGATGACTGCAGGAAAAAAAGGGGGCTGTAAAACATGGTGAAGATGCCCACCTAGTACCCTTACTAGGCAACAAATAGCTTTTATTCTTGACCCAGAAGGCCAGGGGCCTGCATGCTTTGAATAAGGGCCTTACCAGGAGCTTTGGGGCCTGAAAGAAGCACTCCATTCAGGATGAGAATGTTCAGCTTTTGCCTGTCTGGATGTAACAAGGCAGTGGGCATGTTTGCAGGCTGAGCAGTGTTGTTCCCATGGCAGAGACTTCTCCCTCTTGCATGAAGGCCAAGAGGCCACCCGGCTTTAGTTGGAGGAAACATAAATCAAAGCCAGAAGCCTAAATTCTCTGAGCTGCATCCTCATGTCCCATAGTAGGTCTGCATAGGCTGTGAATTCTGTCTCCCATCTCAGAAGCAGGCCTGGTCCTGAGGGGAGTATCAGTCATATGGAAGTGATCCCTGGGCATAGCCCCATCTTTGTGCCTGCCCCTAGCTTCATAGCACCGGTGGGAAAGGCTGTCCAGGAATGGGCAAGGCTCCCATTTTATGGGTGGACAGGGTGAGACTAGGTTTTTCTTTGAGGAAGACCCTGGCGCTGGAGAGCCCATGCATTCTGGCTCCCTACCCACACAGGCCTACTTTTGGAAAGGATGGGCTGAGGAGCCTGGGAAGGGGGAATTCCCTCAGAAATCTCCAGGATTTTACTCATACTTGAGTGAAGGGCTTGTGCTATGCTGTACTGTGTAGCTGTCGCAGTCCTGCCTCTCCTATAGACTAGGCCAATTCTGACCTCAAGCTAAACGCTTCCTTGCAAACAGGGGCCCCTGCCCTGAAGGCCAGTCCTGGATGCCAATGGACAGGGGATGGCTAGGACAGGGACCAGAGCCAGGGTGACCCTGCATCACTGCCCACTCATCACTACTTCACTTTCCTTATTGCACTGCCACTACACAGTAGGACCTGAACACCTTCCTTCACTCTGTCCCCATGGCCCATGCCAGCAGCAGAACAGACATTGGGTCTCTGTGCCTGGGAGCCAGGCCAAGCCTTCTCTCAGCAACAGGGCGCACAGGGAGAAATCTGCTCATAATTCAGGCTGTGCCTGGCTGCTGGCCACTGCGATTGTGCACTTGTGTGAGACTCCTTTATAGAAGGGGAATGTGTGTGTGTGTATGTGAATCATTCCTGCTTACACATAAGACAGCTGAGCTCAAGCAGAACAAAAAGATTGAATGAGGGCCCATCACCCTCATTCACCATCAAGGGGCTGTTTGAGAGTCTTAGTGACTCATGCTTCCATGCAAAGCAGAAAACAGAAGAGATTTGGAAGTTTCAGGGCTAGGTATTTGTGAATCAATTCTCTCACACAGGAAACAATCATAACTTTCAAAAAAGAAAGCAGTATAGCAGCAGTTTCAAATGTCCTCACAAGAACATTTTGGTTTCCTACAAAGAAATGATCCAGGTGTTATGCCATGGGCTGCTCAGGATATCCTGTTTGTGTGGGTGTGTGCAGGCCCCAGGTGGCTGCCCTGGGGAGCTGGGCCAGCTCTGTTGGCCTTCTAACAGCTGCTCACTGTTATACCCACAAAGAAGGTGCTTCACCTACATCAGTAGCCCATTTCACGGATGAGGAAACAGAGTCTCAGAAGTCATGATTTCCCAAAGTTATCTGCTCCAGTGAGGGAGTGGCAGAGTCAAATTTGATCCCAGGTCTGACTGACTTTCTACTGCATGAAGAGGGGATGGGAGGTATGTCCAGAACTCACTGGGTTCATGAGGGGATCACTGGGGATGCAGCCAAATCTCTTGGACATGGCAGGTCTTCAGTGTTCATGGGGTGGGGGAGGAGGAGCTGGGGCTGAGCTCTCAGAAGAAAAGCCCAAAGCAGGGCCCTTTACTCTTAGCCCTGGGAATGATAGCCAGCTGGAACAGAGAGGTGGCAGGGCTGGGGCCTTGAGAAAAAGTTCCAGCTTCTAAAGGCATCAGGTTTCTCACCTGGAACCTGGAGGTTACAGGCCTCCCATGTGGCCTCAGAAAATCCATCTGTGGGGAGGGGGCTTGTATGAATGCATGAGGGAATGCTGGGCTGCTTGGCTTAATCACTGCCCCATTACATTGCCTCGCTTGTCCAGGGGGTGATGGCTAGCCAGATGTTCAAGTCCACTCAGCCAGAAAATATGAGGGACAACCTCAGCCAGAGGCAGGCAGACATGGAACAGAACTAGGGTGTGCTACTATGGCTTCACCCACAGACGGTCATCTCCTGGAAAAAAGATGACAGCAATGGGCTCCATTCCTTGGGAGTACTATTGGCCCTGCACAGACAGACTACAGAGATGGACACAAGTATTTTTCTCTGGTCCCTCAACAGCCAGAACCCAGCTTCTTCTGAAGCAGCATGGCCCATGAAAAGCTCCAGGCTAATTGAAATTCTGCTAAAGTGTCAGCAAGTAACCTCAAGTCTCCCACTCCTACCTACCTCCTCCTACCCCCATCAGCAGCTGTATTCTGCTGGGACCAGTCTCCATATCTTTCCAGGCATGCAGATTCCAGCAGGACTAGCTCAATGCAGGACCTGGCCTGGCCATCAATTCCTACTTTCTCCTGTTCCCTGACTCTACAGAGTCAATTGTTTCCTTGATCCCACCCCCAAAGTAAAAGTACCTGCCCTGGAGCCATCTATGAATCAGCAATGCCACAGGCTTACAAAACACAGGAAGTGTGCGTGGGGGTGGACCCTACACCGACGGACTCTCAAGGACACTGATCTAGCCTAGGAGGATGTCATAAGGGTGCTGCACCAGCTGTTCCCCCTCAGAAAGGATAGGGGATTTCCTTGATATAGGATGGGCAGGGGAGAAGGCAGCCAGCAGGATTGCAGTGGCCCAGATGAAACACATGGATCTCCATCTGCATTGAGCTGGGCACTCCCCCAGGGCAGCTTGGCCTAGCACAGAGAAGATGCCCATCTCCCTTCCCGAGGGAGTGGATTCTGGGTGAGGTGGTCAGCTCTAAGCAACCTTCCCTTTCCCAGTAGGGTGAGAGAGGGTAGTGGGGTACCCTTTCAGCTGGGCTGGGACCCTTCAGTGTAAATTGGATTCCTCTAGCTAGAGTCTTTGAGTGGACTGGTCAGAGCCATAGCCTGCTGAAGGAGCAAAGCAGGGCTGAACATGAAGGCCCTCAGATGAGCATGCCTTAAAGAATGCGCACCCCAAAAAAGGATGCTTTGGAAATAAAAGGAGCACTGTCAGTTGTTACACTGGGACTAAAACATCAACCAGGAGTATGCTGGGGAAACAGGGCATGTGGTCCATTGTTACAAACACTCACTTAACAGATATGAACTCTTAGTTAATCATCTCAGCAGTGATCTATGACATTTAGCTTTTTAACAAAAGCAGTATTCTTCCCCCTCTCGTCCCTCCATAAGGCCCTCTGCTCTCCTCCCCTCCCTCACTACAGGCAACTGCTCCCAGGTTTTGGAGTGTGTTCTTGGAATCAGGTGTCTTGTTTTTCATGTGAATGTATTTTGAAAATACACAGACACTACTGTGCTATAGTTGTTGTGTTTCTTGGTTTCCACCTTCAGTGATATGCTTTGGGCAGAGCCAAGTGGCCATGGGTGCCCCATGGAGTAGTATCTAGGAAAACCGCTCCTGTGCTTTCCCTCACTCATACACTCAACAATACGTGGACACCAGATATGTGAGGTTTATGCCACCAGCTGGTGTCCTACAGTTTAAACCAATTCTGACAGAATCTACCCAGCACTCTATCCCATCAGTCCCATAAGACTCCCTCTCCCACCTGGGAGGACAATGGAAAGCTCAAGTTTGTCTCCATTCCTTCTGACCCACTGGCTATGAATCAGGGTTCCTGCAGCTGCCTCCTTGCATTGGATAATTTTCTAGAATGGCTCATGGAATTCAGAAAAACACTGTGTTTACAGGTTTATTGCAAAGGATATAATAAAGAATACAGATGAACAGCCAGATGAAATGGTACATAGGATGATGTCTGGGGAAGAGGTGCAGAGCTTCCATGCTCTCTGAGTACATTGCCTTTATGTGTTCACCAATCCACAAGCTCTAAATCCTGTACTTTTGGGATTTGTATTGAGGCATGACTGCTTATTAAGTCTTTCCAGCTCCTGTCCTCTCTCCAGAGAAAAGGGAATGAATGGAACTGAAATTTCCAAGCTTCTAGTCATGGCTTGGTCTTTCTGGTGACTGAGACCAAGAAGAGAGCTGCCTCACTAGAACAAAAACTATTCCTACCACCCAGGAAATTCCAAGGGATTTGGGAGCTCTATGTCAGACACTCCTATCAGGAAATTACAAAGGTCTTAGGAGCTCTGGGTCAGGAACCCAGGGCAGAGACCAAAAGTATGTCTCTGACACCTCCTCATCCTGGCCCCAGGAATGAGCTTCAGGAAAACCAGCCTCTTCCAAAGTGAAGGAGGTTGGCTGTTCTTGCTAGTTTTTGTCACTAGCAATCCCCCTTTGGCAACATGGGTCATGGTGAAGTCTCTTAACTGCCATCACTTCTGTGTCTACACACTGGGGACAGAGATGCCCTTTCCACAACTGCTATGTTCCTTCAAGAGATGGTGCATCTGGTGTAGAGCTTGGCAGAGCCTTTTGGCTACCTTCCCAACCTCTCCCTTGTCTGCCTCTCCTTGGTACAGGAGCCAAGGCTGTGTGGTGGAAGCAAGGGCACCAGAGCTCTGCCCTCAGTGATGCTCTAGAATCTGATTCAGTCACTAGGAGCTGCTGATGGGGTCAGCCTCTGCCACCTTGGACTATCTAGCCATTTGATGGTAACCACCCTTCTAGGAGCCAAGCCAGAGGGGTGGGAACCCCTCTCTACCAGCGCAAAGCTGGTTACTTCCATGTGAGCATTCCTGAGAGCTGAGATGCACAGAGGCCCTCCGATTGTGGCTAAAGTCATAAAGGGGACACTTGGGTGGCTCAGTCAGTTAAGTGTCTGCCTTCAGCTCAGGTCATGATCTCATGGTCCTGGGGTGAAGCCCTTTGTGGGGCTCCCTGCTCAGTGGGGAATCTGCTTCTCCCTCTCTCTCTGCCCCCTCCCTGTTGTCTCTGTCTCAAATAAATAAAATCTTTAAAAATAAAAAAGTCAGGGCAAATTGCTGGTGCTTGGGAAGAGATGCCAGGGAGAAAAGGAGCAAGGGCTCTCAACTTTGTAACTGTCACAAGAGACTATGTGTGGAAGGTTTGGGAAGCAAAGCAGGGCCATGTTCTCACTCGGGTTGGTGAAAGGTTTCACAGTGCTCCCTGGCTGGCTTACCTTGTTGGTGTGAATAGCAGCCTGGCCACAGCTCTGCTAGTCCCTGCTAGGTTCTCCCTCACCTTCGCCCATAAGCATGTTCAGCTCCTGGAGAAGGGTAGCAGCTTTACCCGTAGGACTCTCATCTTCTAGTTGGAGGCTTAGGTTCCAGCTGGTCCTGGGGATTCCAGTGGGTCCCTTCCCTTCCTGCATTCCTCTTGCACATCTATGTCCTCCTTCCCCACTGACTTCAAGCATCAGTCCAATGGGCAAAGACAAGAGCCTCACACATGCTGATTACCCACCTCCACAACCATACAGGATCAAATGCCTAAGACAAAGCTCTAATCATATGACACCCTAAGAGGTCTGCTTAGTCTACTTTGGGTAGGTAACATCTATTAGTTAATGAGCTCACTCAACCACTCCCCCACAGAAACCCGCAACAGGCTCCAATTTCAGAGGTCCAGAGATCTCAGTCCTGCCCTCTCAAATGAGCTGGACTTAGCTGGCCCCATACCCTCCCCCAGGGCTGCCCTGTCTTGGTTTGCAAGCAGTGCAGGTGTATGCATACCCACTCTCCTCTCCTAGCCGTCCTCTTGCATCCTGCCCAGACCCTTCAGCCTCTGGACATACATGAGTTCCCTCCATCCCTCTCACTGATTGAACTGGTAGCTGCCAGAATGGAGCCCAGCTCCTTGGGAACAAATGGTGCAGGGGACTGCCTGCCTTGAGCAGAAATCACAGACCTATAGCATGCCCCCTCTGGGCAGTGTCTCCAGCCACTAAGGCAGATGTTGTGAACCCAAACTTGGGGAGCTCACACTTTCCCTGCTGCACTTTACCTTGTAGGTCAAGCCTCATGTTCCAGACCATCTCAGCACAGAGATCAACACTCTGAAATCCACAGAGCATTTAGTAATCCATTCTGGGGTGTGATCAGGAACCTACTTCAGATTCAGACTTCAGCTGAATCAAGAGTCAGCTCAATTAAGACTGACTAGCAGGAATATTTCCTCCTGGTACAGTCATGAGGTCCTTAAGAGCCAGGCATTTAATTTCTCTCCATTTGTTTAATTTCATTTCATTTCACTAGTCAGTAGTAAGAGCCTGGACTAGAACTAAGCTGCCCAATAAACCCCAGCTCTGATGCATATTTACTTTGTGATCTGGAGCAAGTTGCTAAATTTCTCTGTGCTTCAATTTCCTTATGTGTGAAATAGAACAAAGACAATATCTCTCTTACAAGGGCTGTTGGGAAGATTAAAATCAACAAAAGCACAAGTTTCATGTATGTTAGCTACACTGTCATTTAATTCATCAGATCCAATGATCTTTTCCTGATTACCCAATGGTGCTGGGCATTGCATCTTTGAAGAGGGTCCCTGAAGTTGCTCACAAGGCAGTCACTAAGGGCCTGGGGTTGATAACCACCTCCAGTCTAAGAACATCCATGTGAAGGAGCCTCCCTCCCTGTGCCCACTGTCTCTTGGAGAGCACCTTTTCTGACACTTGGAGGTAAATGCCTCCCCACCCCGCCCCAGCTTCTGGAAAACTCCATTACTGGAAGCTTCAGGCTGAAAGCACTTTGTTTTATGACTGTGGGAGCAAATTTGTCATCAGAAGCAGTGGCTCCAAGCCAGATTCCTTTCCTGCTAAGGAAAGTTGGCGCCCAGCTGGGGGGTGTTTCCTTTACTTCTCAGAACAGCCTGTTCACTGCACAGATCTCCAGGAAGAACATCATTTTCCCACACTGGGCATGCTTTTTTGTGAGTATACAGGGCTGCCAGCTGCTGAGCAGAGAGAGAAAAGTGCAATCATGACTTTACTTCTCTAGTATATTTGTGATTAAAAGGTTTTCCGAACATTTCAACCAACAGAGGATGGAGGGCCAGATTTAGATGCTTCCTGCAGACAAGAGTTGGCAGCAACCTGATGTGCTGGGTGAGGAACAGCGGACATTGCTTATTTCACATGGTATGTATGTATTTACAGGCATACGTCATTTTACTGCACTTTGTAGATATTGTGCTTTCTGCACACATGTACTTATGCTTTTTGCTGTGTTGAGCAAGCCTCCCAGTAAAATTTTTCCAGCAGCATTTGATTGTGTCTCTATGTCAATAAAGTATTTTTAAATTATGGTATATATATATTATTTTTTAGATAACACTATTGCACACTTAATAGGCTACAATGTAGTGTAAATGTAACTTTTATACGTAGTATGAAACCAAACAATTCATTGGACTCACTTTATTGCATTAGTTTGCTTTATTGTGATGATCTGGAACCAAAACCACAGCATCTCCAAGGTATGCCTATATTCCATACATTTATTGTCCATGGATTATTTTCATATATTTTGCAATAACTGAAATATTCCACTTACTTTTTAGATATTATTTAATGTATTTTTAATGTGTTGTTACATAATATTTTTATTTATCTATTTTTAGATATCATTTATTTATTCATGAGATACAGAAAGAGAGACAGAGACATAGGCAGAGGGAGAAGCAAGCTCCCTGCAGGGAGCTGGATGGGGGACTTGATCCCAGGACCCTGGGATCACTACCTGAGCTAAAGGCAGACGCTCAACTGCTGAGCCACCAGGTGTCCCAATATTTTTATGTTTCAAGATGTTTATTCCGTATATTTTTGCCTTCACTCCTACATATAGAGGTAATGCAGAGCAGGTGAAGGAAAGGTTAATTTTGTTTTTCTCCACATAGGAGGTGAGAGTGAGTCATGAAGATCCTCGGAGGAAGAACATTCCAGGCTGAGGGATAGCTTTGAGAATGCCTAGCATGGCCAGTTTGCCGATAGTGAAGTGAGTCAGGTGAATAATATGAGAAGTCAGAGAAATAGGTGTGACAGGTGGTGTGAGGAATTATAGGCATTGTGATGCTTCAGTCTTTACCCTGAGTGAGACTTAGAGGGTTTGAAAAGAGCAGTGACATGGTCCATACAAACATACACATGCTTGTGTATATATATTTTATTGTGTATGTGTGTATATATTATTGAGTTTATTGAGCTACAATTCACATCCATACAATTTGCTTTTTAAAAGTATACAATTCAGGGCAGCCCGGGTGGCTCAGCGGTTTAGCGCCACCTTCAGCCCAGGGCCTGATCCTGGAGACCTGGGATGGAGTCCCATGTCAGGCTCCCTGCATGGAGCCTGCTTCTCCCTCTGCCTGTGTCTCTGCCTCTCTCTCTCTCTGTGTCTCTCATGAATAAATAAATAAAATCTTTTAAAAAATAAATAAAAGTATACAATTCAGTATTTTAGTATATTTATACAACTGTACAACCATCACTACTGATGGTAGCATGTGTTAGAATTTTAGTTTTTTTATTGCTGAATAATATTACAATGTTTGGATACACCACATATTTTTTCTTGCAATGGTTTGAGTTGATTTTGCTATTTTTAATCATCAATCCATGCCTAAAACAGTAGCTAGCAGCCAACTGAGCTATATGTGCAGGTGTGTGAGTCCACATCTGAGTGGATGAGTGC
Source organism: Canis lupus dingo (assembly GCF_003254725.2). Taxonomy (NCBI): domain Eukaryota; kingdom Metazoa; phylum Chordata; class Mammalia; order Carnivora; family Canidae; genus Canis; species Canis lupus. Next base: position 21,361,612 of record NC_064261.1, on the reverse strand, counting down.
AAGGCTGCTATATGTATGAGTGTGAGTCTGACAGTATATGCTCTTAGCAGTGGCTCATGTATGTGTGTTGGGGCTTGTCCAGGTATGGGAGTAGGCCTGGGGACTGGGAGGTGGGGAAGGGGGACTTTCTTTGTGTCAACCTGAGTCCCAGGGCCGGGGAAGTGTTCCCAAGGGACTCGTCCTCATCCCTTGAGCACTGCCAGTCTCCACCACTATAGTCATAGATTCTCCGTGGCCATGAACCTGTACTGGTTAAGGCTGGTGTGTCTGGGTGTAGTCAAAGTCTGGTTTAATGCTCTGCCTTTTGGTTCCTTCCCTGAGAGCCTGATGAGACCTATCCTCTCAGAGGTTTTCTCTTTCCTTCTACCCACTTTTAAGATTCAAATAATGCTTTCAGTGCCTCTGCTTGGTCTCCCTGAGAAACACCTAGTGAGATGTGGTTCATGGTGGGGGAACTACTGCTCCAAAAAATCTCCCTGCACTACCATTACCAACCAGTGCCTAGAATTCCACTCAGAGATTTTAATACATTGAACCTTGAAGACTTAGAGGTCTTCAAGAAATTAAAGGGGAGTGGAAAGCTCTGGAGCAGGGAGATCTGGCCTTGGACAAGTCACTTAAGCTCTCTTGATCTGTAAAATGAAGTGAGTTGTCATCTTACATGGCTTACTGTGTTAAATGAGGGAAATAGGTGAAACATTTAGCAAGGTGTTTAGCACGGTAGACACTTGATGAATAGATATTCCCTTCCCATTGGAATGCCAGGCCCCCAAGAAAGGATCTCTTCTTGGAATCAGTGAAGAGGATTTGGGCAAGAGAGGCCACCACACACTGGAGGAAATAAAGGAGAATTTAAGAGACATCAGTTTGTTCATTTATTCATGGATTCCTTCCTGTAATTAATCAGTAGTACTTGAGTACCTACAACCTGCCAGACACTGTTCTATGTGTGGGGATCTTGAGAATCACTGGGTCTCCCTGGGAGTTACAGTCAGCACGTGCATATGTAACTCCTAAAGCATGTGCAAGTAATGTAGACAGACTTTTCTGAAGTTTTTATGAGGAACAGAAAAGCAGGTTATAAAAAGCAAACTTTGTAAACATCACTTTTAATAAATTGCATTCTCTCTCTGGCACTTGCTATGCTATCCCCGTCTCTTCTCTCTCTTCACAGCCCTCTCTCTTCCCCTGTTTCTTTTCCAATGGCTTCCACTTCCTGGGTCATACTATTCACACCCTGCCCCTTTTTAAACAGCTTGATTGTGATATAATTAATATACTATACAACATGACATACCTTGAACATAACATACCTTAAAAAAAATCAGTCGATACATCCATCCATTCTATCTACCTATTATCTATCTATCATCTATCATCATCATCATCTATCGTTCTATCACCTGTATCTATCTATCATCTATCTACCTATCATCTTCTGTCAGTCACCTATTATCTATCTATCATCTATCATCATCATCTATCATCTATCACCTATCTCTATCATCTACCTACCTATCATCATCTGTCAATCATCTATCTATCAATCATCTATCATCTATTATCATCTATCTACTATCTATCATCTATCTATCTTCATCTATCTATCTATCATCTATCATCTATTATCATCTATCTATCGATCATCTATCTATCTTCATCTATCTATCTAGCATCTATCTATCTATCTATCTATCTATCTATCTATCTATCTATCCTCCTCATCATCATCTATCTACTGCTAAGGCGTGTCTTTCTGCCTAGGGCTAGTTTCAGGAGGCCTCCTTGGCCCTGACATCCTGTTTCTGACCATGTTGGACAGGTCCTGTTCTCCACGGGATGTGGAGGTGGGTGAGTGGAGGTTGGACAATTCACTTTTTTAATGCACAATTCAATTATTTTTAGTATATTCACAGAGTTGTGCAACAATCACCATAATCTAATTTTAGAATATTTTCATCCTCCTTCACCTAAAAACCTCCATTCTCCTTAGTAGCCACTCCAAATCCTGCCTTCCTTTGCCCTAGGAAACCACCAATCTACCTTCTATCTCTATGGATTTGTCTAGTCTTGACATTTTATATAAATGGAATCATCCAATATGTGGTCTTTAAAAATTTTTTAATTGTGGTTTTAAAAAACCCATAAAATGACCATCCTAACTATATTTAAGTGTACAGTTAGCATTAACTACATTCACAATTGTTGTGAACAGATTCCTAGAACATTTTCATCTTGACAAATGGAATTCTATACTCATGAAACAACTTCTCATTTCCCCTCCTCCCTGGCCCCTTGGCACCACCATTGTACTTTCTATGAGGCTACTCTAGGTGCCTCATATAGTGTTGTCTTTTTGTCACTGGCTTATTTCATTTAACATAATGTCCTAAAATGTCATTCATGTTGTTGTGTTTGATTTCCTTCTTTTTTAAAGATTGAATAATATTCCATTATATATATCATGATTTTTTTTATCCATTTATATATTGATGGGCTTTGAGTTGCTTCTGCCTCTTGGCTACTGTGGGTAATGCTGTAATGAACATGGGTGTGCAAATATCTCTTGAAGATCCTACTTTCAAATTTTTTGGACTTATACCCAGAAGTGGGATTGCTGGGCCATGTGATAATTCTGTTTTTAATTTTTTGAGGAACCTCCATACAGCTTTCTATAGTGGCTATATCACTTTACATCCCACCAACAGTGTGTAAAAGTTCCAATTTCTTTATATCCTCACCAATACTCATGATTCCCACCCTCTCCTTTTATTCTGATAATAGCCATCCTAATGGGTGTGTGGTGGTATCTCATTGTGGTTTTGATTTGCATTTCCCTGATGATCAGTTATATTGACCACTTTCTCATTACCAATTACACATCTTCTTCATAAAAATGTCTTTTCAGTTCTGCTGTCCATTTTTCATTCATATGTGGGTTTTTTTGTCTATTGAGTTATATGAGTTCTCTACATATTTTGTATTTTGACCCCTTATCAAATTATAATCTGCAAATATTTTCTTCCATTCTGTAGGAAGAAAATTTCCTTTCACTCTTTGTATTATTTCCTTCCATGCAAAGAAGTGTTAAAGTTAATGTAGTTTCATTTGTCTGTTTTTCTTTTTGTTGCCTGTGCTTTTGATGTCATGTCCAAGAAATCACTGTCAAATTTTATGTCATGAGGGTTTCCCCCTGTTTTCTTCTAGGAGCTTTATAGTTTCAGGGTCTTATATTTGATATCTGATCCATTTTGAGTTAAATTATGTATATGGTGGGATGCCTGGGTGGCTCGGTGGTTGAGCATCTGCCTTTGGCTCAGGTCATGATCCTGGGGTCCTGGGATCGAGTCCCGCATAAGACTCCCCACAGGGAGCCTGCTTTTCCCTCTGCCTGTGGCTCTGCCTCTCCCTGTGACTCTCATGAATAAATACATAAAATCTTTTTTAAAAATTGTGTATATGGTACTAAAAATTTTGTATAAGGTACTAAGGTCCATGTGTATATCCAGTTGTTCCATTACCATTTGTTGAAGAGATTTTCTTCATGGGAACTCTTGTCAAAGATCACTTGACTATGTATGTGAGGATTTATCTCTAGGTTTTCTGTTCAGTTCCACTGATCCATACAACTGTCTGTATTCCCGTACCACATTGTTTTGATTACTGCAGCTTTATAACATGCTTTGAAATGAAGAAATTTAAGGTCTCCAAATTTATTTTTCTTTTTAAAAGAGTGTTTTGGAAAAAAAAAAAAAAGAGTGCTTTGGCTATTACGGGATCATTGGGATTCCATGAGTTTTTAGGATTTTTTTCTATTTCTGCAAAAATATAATTGAGATTTTGAAAAGATACATTGTATCTGCAGTTCACTTTGGATAGCAAGGACAATTTAACAATATTAATTTCTTTCAAATCATAAACATGATGTCTTCCCATTTATTTTTGTCCTTTAAAATTTTTTGTGAATGTTTTGTACTTTTCAGTGCCCACACATTTCATCCCATTGATTACATTTATTCCTGATTATTTTATTCTTTTTGATGCTGTTATAAATAAGATTGTTTTATTAATTACATTTTATTTTTTTAATTTCTTTTTATTGGAGTTCAATTTGCCGACATATGGAAATAACACCCAGTGCTCCTCCCATCAAGTGCCCCCATCAGTGCCTGTCACCCAGTCACACCAAACCCCCGCCCACCTCCCTTTCCAACACCCCTTGTTCGTTTCCCAGTTAGGAGTCTCTCATGTTCTGTCACCCTCTCCGATATTTCCCACTCAATTTCTCTCCTTTCCCCTTTATTCCCTTTCACTATTTTTTAAATTCCCCAAATGAATGAGAACATATAATGTTTGTCCTTCTCCGATTGACTTACTTCACTCAGCTTCACTCCAGCTCCATCCACGTGGAAGAAAATGGTGGGTATTTGTCGTTTCTAATGGCTGAGGAATATTCCATTGTATACATAGACCACATCTTGTTTATCCATTCATCTTTCGATGGCCACCGAGGCTCCTTCCACAGTTTGGCTAAGGTGGACATTGCTGCTATAAACATCGGGGTGCAGGTGTCCCGGCGTTTCACTGCATCTGTATCTTTGGGGTAAATCCCCAGAAGTGCAATTCCTAGGTCGTAGGGCAGATCTATTTTTAACTCTTTGAGGAACCTCCACACAGTTTTCCAGAGTGGCTGCACCAGTTCACATTCCCAACAGTGCAAGAGTGTTGCCCTTTTCTCCGCATCCTCTCCAACATTTGTTGTTTCCTGTCTTGTTAGTTTTCCCCATTCTCATTGGTGTGAGGTGGTATCTCATTGTTGTTTTGATTTGTATTTCCCTGATGGCCAGTGATGAGGAACATTTTCTCATGTGCTTGTCGGCCATGTCTATGTCTTCCTCTCTGAAATTTCTGTTCATGTCTTTTGTCCATTTCCTGATTGGATTGTTTGTTTCTTTGGTGTTGAGTTTAAGAACTTCTTTATAGATCTTGGAAACTAGCCTTTATCTGATACGTCATTTGCAAATATCTTCTCCCATTCTGTAGGTTGTCTTTTAGTTTTGTTGACTGTTTCTTTTGTGGTGCAGAAGCTTTTTATCTTGATGAAGTCCCAATAATTCATTTTTGCTTTTGTTTCTTTTGCCTTCATGGATGTATCTTGCAAGAAGTTACTGTGACCAAGTTCAAAAAGGGTGTTCCCTGTGTTCTTCTCTAGGATTTTGATGGAGTCTTGTCTCACATTTAGATCTTTCATCAATTTTGAGTTTATCTTTGTGTATAGTGTAAGAGAGTGGTCTAGTTTCATTCTTCTGCATGTGGATGTCCAATTTTCCCAGCACCATTTTTTTTTAAAGACACATTTATTCAGCGTCATGATCAGACTATTACATTTAGCAATCAACAGCATGGGTACAAAAAAAATCTACATTAAAACCCTTTGTTGGAATGCTTTACACTTTCCACAGAACAGAAACTAAAATAACCTGTTATACAATTAGTCACAAATACAGTCCTCGAGTTTTTTGCCCATACACGAGTATTGTCTAAAACATGTCTTCTTTGTAGCAGCTAGGCCCTGCCACCACTGTGCTTGGCTGAGTTCACAAATCTGTTGTAACCTGTAGCTTCCCTGTCACTTCTCTGGCTCTCCTCTCCTGCTAAGCTTTGTTTCCTGGCAGTAATTAAAACCTTCTGCCACTGCCATAGCTGCTGCTGGAGCCACCATAGCCACCTTGGTTTTGTGGTTTGGCAAAGTATTGGCCTCTACCACCATAGGGGGCCAGAGCTTCTGCCTCCAAAATTTCCTCCTTTCATGGGTCCAAAATTTGAGGATTGATTGTTGTAATTGCCAGAATTGTCATAGCTTCCGCCACCTCCAAAGTTCTTCCGTCATTACCAAATCCGTTTTAGCCATCCCCACTGCCACTGTATCCACCACCACCTCGACTGCCACCGAAGCCACCTCGACCACTGAAGTTCCCTCCATGACCAAAGTTGTAATTCCCACCAAAACCACCTCCACGAACACCACCAAAGTTTCCAGAACCACTTTGGCCTCTTTGGCTGGACGAAGCTCTAACCATCTCTTGCTTCGATAGGGCTTTCCTTACTTCACAGTTGTGGCCATTCACAGGATGGTATTTTTGAATGACAATCTTGTCTACAGAGTCGTGGTCGTCAAAGGTCACAAAAGCGAAACCTCTCTTTTTGCCACTGCCTCTGTCAGTCATGATCTCAATCACTTCAATTTTCCCATACTGTTCAAAATAATCTCTTAGATGATGTTCTTCAGTGTCTTCTTTAATGCCAACAAAAATCTTTTTCACAGTTAAGTGGGCACCAGGTCTTGGAGAATCTTCTCGGGAGACAGCCCTCTTTGGGTCCACAACTCTTCCATCCACCTTGTGCTGCCAAGTGTTCATGGCTGCGTCCACCTCTTCCATGGTGGAGGACTTTGGTGAACCCAAAGCCAGCCTCTGGAGCGCTTGGTGTTAGAGTCTCTCATTACCACACAGTCCGTAAGTATCCCCCATTGCTCAAAATGGCTCCTCAGACTCTCATCGGTTGTTTCGAAGCTCAAACCTCCGATGAAGAGCTTCCACAGCTGCTCGGGCTCTTTGGGAGACTCCGACTTAGACATGACGCTGATGGGACCCCTCCCAGTCTCCCCGACTTTAACGATGCTTACTCGGCGGCGTCCAGGGGCAGAAAGCCCCAGCACCATTTATTGAAGAGACTGTCTTTTTTCCAATGGAAAGTCTTTCCTGCTTTCTCGAATATTAGTTGACCATAAAGTTGAGGGTCCACTCCTGGATTCTCTATTCTTTCCATTGATCTATTTGTCTGTTTTTGTGCCAGTACCACACTGTCTTGATGACCACAGCTTTGTAGTACAACCTGAAATCTGGCATTGTGATGCCCCCAGATATGGTTTTCTTCTTTAAGAAGAAAGAACCATTGGCTATGCAGGGTCTTTTCTGATTCCACACAAATATTAAGATGATATGTTCTAACTCTCTGAAGAAAGTCCATGGTATTTTGATAGGGATTGCATTAAACATGTAAATTGCCCTGGGTAACATTGACATTTTCACAATATTAATTTTTCCAATTAATGAGCGTGGAATATTTTTCCATCTCTGTGTCTTCCTCAATTTCTTTCAGAGCTGTTCTGTAGTTTTTAGGGTATAGAGCCTTTACCTCTTTGGTTAGGTTTATTCTTAGGTATCTTATGCTTTTGGGTGCAATTGTAAATGGGATTGACTCCTTAATTTCTCTTCCTTCAGTCTCATTGTTAGCGATATGATGAATCACATTGATTGTTTTACGAGTGTTGAACCAGCCTTGTGTCCCAGGAATAAATCCCACTTGGTCATGGTGAATAATCTTCTTAATGTATTGTTAGATCCTATTGGCTAGTATCTTGTTCAGAATTTTTGCATCCATGTAAATCAGGGATATTGGTCTATAATTTTATTTTTTGGTGGGATTTTTGTCTGGTTTTGGAATAGGGTGAAGCTGGCCTCATATAACAAGTTTGGAAGTATTTCATCTCTTTCTATCTTTCTAAACAGCTTTCGTAGAATAGGTATGTTTTCTTCTTTAAACGTTTGATAGAATTCCCCTGGGAAGCCATCTGGCCCTGGACTTTTATGTCTTGGGAGGTTTTTGATGACTGCTTCAATTTCCTCCCTGGTTATCAGCTTGTTCAGGTTTTCTATTTCTTCCTGTTCCAGTTTTGGTAGTTTGTAGTTTTCCAGAAATGCGTCCATTTCTTCTAGATTGCCTAATTTATTGGTGTAAAGCTGCTCATAAAAAGTTTTTAAGATCCTTTGTATTTCCTTAGTATTGCTGGTGATCTCTCCTTTCTCATTCATGATTTTATTAATTTGAGTCTTCTCTCTCTTCTTTTTAATAATGCTGGCTAATGGTTTATCTATCTTATTAATTCATTCAAAGAATTAACTCCTGGTTTTGTTGATCTGTTCCACAGTTCTTCTGGTCTCTATTTCCTTGAGTTCTGCTTGAATCTTTATTAACTCTCTTCCTTTGTTGGGTGTAGGTTTGATTTGTTGTTTTCTCTCCAGCTCCTTTAGGTGCAAGGTTAAATTTGTATTTGAGTTCTTTCCAGTCCTTGGATGGATTCTTGTATTGCGATGTATTTCCCCCTCAGGACTGCTTTTGCTGTATCCCAAAGATTTTGAATGGTTGTATCTTCATTCTCATTATTTTCCATGAATCTTTTGAAATCTTCCCTAATTTCCTGGTTGACCCTCTCATCTTTTAGCAGGATGGTCCTTAACCTCCATGTGTTTGAAGTCCTTCCAAACTTCTTCTTGTGATTTAGTTCTAATTTCAAAGCATTATGGTCTGAAAATATGCAGGGGACAATCCCAATCTTTACGTATTGGTTAAGACCTGATTTGTGACCCAGTATGTGGTCTATTCTAGAGGAAGTTCCATGTGCACTTGAGAAGAATGTGTATTCAGTTGCGTTTGGATGTAAAGTTCTATAAATATCTGTGAAATCCATCTGGTCCAGTGTATCATTTAAAGCTCTTGTTTCTTTGGAGATGTTGTTGTGCTTAGAAGATCGGTCGATTGTAGAAAGCACTACATTCAAGTCACCAAGTATAAGTGTATTATTATCCAAGTATGTCTTAATTTTGGTTATTAATTGATTGATATACTTGGCAGCTCCCACTTTCAGGGCATCAATATTCATGTTTGTTAGGTCCTCTTGTTGGATAGATCCTTTAAGTGTGATATACTGTCCCTCTTCATTTGTTACTACAGTCTTTGGGATAAACTTTAGTTTATCTGATATAAGGATGGCTACCCCTGCTTTCTTTTGAGGACCACTTGAATGGTAAATGGTTCTCCACCCTTTTATTTTCAGGCTGTAGTGTCCTTACATCTAAAATGAGTCTCTAGTAGACAGCAAATAGATGGGTCTTGCTTTTTTATCCAGTCTGAATCTCTGCACCTTTTGATGGAGTCATTAAGCCCATTCACATTCAGAGTTACTATTGAAAGATATGAATTTAATGTCATCATGATACCTATTCAGTTCCTGTTTTTGTGGTTTGTTTCCTTGGGCTTCCTCTTTCTTTTGCATAGTCCCCCTTACTATTTCTTGCAGTGTTGGCTTGGTGGTCACATAGTCTTTCAGTTTCTGCCTATCATGGAAGCTCTTTATCTCTCCTTCTATTCTGAATGAGAGCCTTGCTGGATAAAGTATTCTTGGCTGCATGTTCTTCTCATTTAGGACCCTGAGTATATCCTGCCAGCCCTTTCTGGCCTATCAGGTCTCTGTGGAGAGGTCTGCTGTTAATCTAATATTTCTCCCCATAAAAGTTAGAGATTTCTTGTCTCTTGCTGCCTTAAGGATTTTCTCTTTATCTTTGGAATCTGCAAGTTTCACTATTAAATGTTGAGGTGTTGAGCAGTTTTTATTTATTTTAGGTTGGATCTCTCTATGTCTTGGATCTGAATGTATGTTTCCCTTCCCAAGGTAGGGATGTTCTCAGCTATGTTTGTTCAAATACATATTCTGGACCTTTGTCCCTTTTGGCGCCCTCAGGAACCCCAATTAAATGTAGATTTTTCCTTCTGAGGCTGTCATTTATTTCCCTTAATCTCTCCTCATGATCTTTTAATTGTTTTCCTCTTTTTTCCTCAGTTTCCCTCCTTGCCATCAACTTGTCTTCTATGTCACTCACTCATTCTTCTCCCTCATTAACCCTCATCGTTAGGATCTCCAGTTTGGATTGCATCTACCTTAATTGATTTTTAATTTCAGCCTGATCAGATCTAAATTCTGTAGTCATGAAGTCTCTTGAATCCTTTATGCTTTTTTCTAGAGCCACCAGTAGCTTTATAATTGTGCTTCTGAATTGGCGTTCTGACATTGAATTGTAATCCAAATTTTGTAACTCTGTGGGAGAGATGAGTATTTCTGATTCTTTCTTTTGGAGTTAGTTTTTCCTTCTAGTCATTTTGCTCAATGCAGAGTGGCCAAAAACAAGTTGTACTGGAAAAAGGAGAAAAAGAGAGATAAAAGAAGAAGAAGAAGAAGAAGAAGAAGAAGAAGAAGAAGAAGAAGAAGAAGAAGAGGAGGAGGAAGAAGAGGAAGAAGAAGAAGAAGAAGAAACAAAATGGGAGGGATGAACAAACAAAATAAAAAACAAGGGGGAGTATCCTCTGAGGAAGTTCCATGTGCACTTGAGAAGAATGTGTATTCAGTTGCGTTTGGATGTAAAGTTCTGTAACTTTATTCTGTTTATTTATTCTATATACTGTAAATCCCTCAACCTCCCCTGGAACTTTCCAGTGCTGCTTGGTCAATAACTTGCTTTTCCCCTGTCCTTTTAGCTGGTCTTCTGGGGGAGGGGCCTGTGTGCTGATTCTCAGGTGTCTGCACCTGGGGGATCTGCCCAGCCCCCTGCCAGGTGCACGGCTCAGTGGGAGCTGTTTATCCTGTGAGGCCCCAGCTCAGTCCCAGGTACAAGGTGACACCAGGAGGAACAACAGTGGCGGCAGCCAGCTGTCCACCTCTGGAGTTAGCTCCCACAGTAACTATCACAGCTCTCAGTCTGCAGGGGCCTGGATGCTCCGGGGGTGGGGGCCGCTGATCTGCACTGCTCGCCCCCCCCCCCCGGCTGCAGGAGCGTCCTCGCTGTCCTGGGCCCTCCAGGCCTCTGCCTGTGCGAGCGGGGATGGAGGGGAGCGCCGGATCTTGGGCTGTGTCCCCCACCGCCCTGGGCTCTGGGGCCTGCGCCACTGGAATCTCGCTCCCGGGACTTGCAGCCCCCTCTGTGCGGAGCCGCCTCCGAGTTGCTCCTGAGGCCCAGCCAGGCACGCGCTGCAGCCCTTTAGGGAGCTCTGCCGCGGTGTGTGGTGCACTCTCACCTAGGGCGCAGTTCCCCTGTTAGTGCCCCTGGGAGCCTGAGGGCATCCCTGCCCCTCCTGGGATCTTGCTTGAACTCCTTGGGAGCGCCTTTCTGTCCGGGAAGGTTGGTGCAGCTCCTGCTTCTCTGGGACTGGGCTTTCCTGTCCTGGGGACACTCGCCCCGGCCTTAGCACGGCTCCTCGGGGGACCCCTCCCCATTGGATGCTTTTTTCTCTATTTTTTTTTCCATTTTCCTACCTTGATAAACGCACAAACTCTTCTCACTTTAGCATTCAGCTGTTCTCTCTTTAAGTCTCGGACCGAATTCGTAGGTTTTCAGAATGATTTGAAAGTTATCTAGGTAAGTTGGTGGGGGCAGGTGACTTGGGGATCCTACTCTTCTGCCATCTTGCCCCGCCCCCCTTAATTACATTTTAAATTATTTATTGTTACTGCCTAGAGATGCAGCTGATTTGGGGGGTATTATATAGCTTGCAACTTTGCTGAATTTTTGCTTTTATTTCCCTTGCCTCCAGATACACCTCTAGTAAGAAGTTGTTCTGGCTGAGGTCAAAGACATTGCTGCTGGTATTCTTTTCTAGGATTTTGATGGATTCTTTGTCTCACATTTAGGTCTTTCATCCATTTTGAATTTATTTTTGTGTACAGTATAAGGAAGTGGTCCAGTTTCATTCTTCTACATGTAGCTGTCCAGTTTTTCTTTCTTTTTTTTTTTAGACCAAATGATGAATAAATTTTTATTGATCTGGTTAGTATTTGTCCTGATCCCAGGATACAGATACAATAATAAGTTGTGGGTTAGAGTTTTTAAATTTACTCATTAATCCACTCAAATATATTCTCTGAGCACCTCTTCTGTGTCAGGCACTGTGCTTGGCATAGAGGATATTAGCAAACAAGATAGACAGAAAAAAAAAAAGATAGACGGAGGTAGACATCAAACAGTGACAGGTGTGGAGCATCTGAGTGGCTCAGTTGGTTAAGCATCTGACTTTTTTAAAGATTTTATTTATTTATTCATGAGAGACACAGAGAGAGAGCCAGAGACACAGGCAGAAGGAGAAGCAGGCTCCATGCAGGGAGCCCGACATGGGACCCAATCCCGGCACTCCGGGATCACACCCTGAGCCAAAGGTAGATGATCAACCACTGAGCCACCCAGGCATCCCAAGCATCTGACTCTTGATTTTGGCTCAGGTCATGATCACAGCCTCCCAGCTCAGAGGAGATCTGCTTGACCAGTTTAGCGCCTGTCTTCAGCCAGGGTGTGATCCTGGAGCCCAGGATCGAGTCCCACATCCAGCTCCCCGCATGGAGCCCGCCCCTTCCCCTGCCCATGTCCCTGCCCCTCCCTCTGCGTCTCTCATGAACAAACAAATAAAATCCCCCCAAAAAGAAATATCTTCAAGTCAAAGGGAAAAAACCTGGTTGCTAGGTAAAGAATACATTGGGGCAGGAGGGTCAAGGGATGAAGCAGAGCGATCCATTAGAAGGCTACTGTTATTGTCCAAGTGAGAGATGATACTGGCTCAAATCAGGTAGTGGTAAGAAGGGGTCAGATTCTGGATGCATTTTGAAGGTTGTCCAGTTTTTCTAACACCGTTCATTGAAGATGCTGTCTTCTTTCTATTGGATATTCTTTCCTGCTTTGTTGAAGGTTAATAGACCATAGAGTTGAGAATCCATTTCTGTGTTCTCTAATCTGTTCCACCGATCCATGTGTCTGTTTTTGTGCCAGTACCATACTGTCTTGATGATCACAGCTTTGTAATAGAGCTTGAAGTCTGGAATTGTGATGCCTTCTGCTTTCTCTTTTCTTTTCTCTCCTTTTTTTGGATTGCTTTGGGTATTTGGGGTCTTTTGTGGTTCCATACAAATTTTATAATTGTGTGTTCTAGTTCTGTGAAAAATGCTAATGGTATTTTGACAGGGATTGCATTGATTGTGTAGATTGCTTTGGGTAGTATAGACATTTTAACAATGTTTTTTCTTCCAACCCAAGAACATGGAATGTTCTTCCATTTCTTTGTGCCCTATTCAGTTTCTTTTGTAAGTGTTCTATGGTTTTCAGAGTACAGATGGTTGTTTATTTCTAGGTATATTTTGTGCAGTTGTAAACGGAATAGATTTCCTTGATTTATTTTTTTGACTGCTTCGTTATTGGTATATAGAAATGCAACAGATTTCTGTACATTGATTTTGTATCCTGTAACTTTGCTGAATTCATGTATGAGCTCTAGCAATTTGTTTGGTGGAATCCTTTAGGTTTTCTAAATAGAGTATCATGTCATCTGCAAAAAGTGAAAATATGACTTCTTCCTTGCCAATTTGGATTCCTTGTATTTCTTTTTTATTGTCTTATTGCTGAAGCTAAGACTTACAATACTATGTTAAGTAGTAATGGTGAGAGAGATCATCCCTGTCTGGTTCTTGACTAGGTGAAAAGCTCTCAGTTTTTCCCCATTGAGGATGATATTAGCTCTGGGTCTTTCATATAGGGCCTTCATGATATTAAGATATGCTCCATCTCTACCGACTTTGTTGAGGGTTTTTTTTTTTTTAATCAAGAATGGATGCTGTATTTAGTCAAATGCTTTTCCTGCATCTATTAAGGGGATCTTATGGCTCTTATCCTTTATTTTACTAATGTGGTGTATTATTGATTAATTTGTGAATATTAAACAATCCCTGCAGCCCAGGAATTAATCCTATATGATCGTGGTGAATGATTCTTTTAATGTACTGTTAAATTTGATTTGCTAGTATTTTGTTGAGAATTTTTGCATCCGTGTTCATCAGGGATATTGGTCTGTGTTTCTCCTTTTGAGTGGGGCCTTTATCTGTGTTTAGAATCAAAGTAATGCTGGCATTGTAGAAAGAGTTTGAAGTTTTCATTCCATTTTTACTTTTTAGAACAGTTTGAGAAGAATAGGTAATAATTCTTTAAATGTCTGGTAGAATTTCCCCGGGAAGAAATCTGACCCTGGACACTTGTTTATTGGGAGATTTTTGATTACTGATTCAATGTTTTGCTGGTTATGGGTTTGTTCAGGTTTTCTATTTCTTCTTGTTCTAGTTTTGGTAGTTTGTATTTTTCTAGTAATTTATCTATTTCTTCCAGATTGCCCAGTCTGTTGGCATACAGTTTTTCATAATATTCTCTTATAATTGTTTGTATCTCTGTGGTGTTGGTTGTGATCTCTCCTCTTTCATTCATAATTTTATTTATTTGGCTCCTTTCAATTTTCTTTTTGATAGGTCTTGCTGAGGGCTTATCAGTTTCATTAATTCTTTCAAAGAACCAGCTCTTAGTTTCATTTCACTCTTGTTGTCATTGCATCCAGTAGGTTTTGCATCTCAGTTATAGCATTTTTATTTCAGCCTTACTAGATTTTAGCTTTTATCTGTGTAGTAAGGAATTCCCTAGTGTCTTTGATGCTTTTCTCAAGCCCAACTAGTATCCTTAAGAATGTTTTTTGGGATCCCTGGGTGGCACAGCGGTTTGGCGCCTGCCTTTGGCCCGGGGCGCGATCCTGGAGGCCTGGGATCGAATCCCACGTCGGGCTCCCTGCATGGAGCCTGCTTCTCCCTCTGCCTGTGTCTCTGCCTCTCTGTCTCTCTCTGTGTAACTATCATGAAAAAATAAATAAAATCTTTAAAAAAAAAAAAAGAATGTTTTTTTAAGTTTTTAGTTATACCTGTTTTGATTAAATTCCTGGTTTTACTTCTGTTTTTTTCTTTTTCGGGTGAATTCCTCTGTCTTGTCATTTTGTCTAAGTCCCTGGTTTTTGTTTGTATGTTAGGAAAGCTATTACATTCCTGCTCCTGAGCGTAATGGCTATATTTAGAAGAGGTCCTACACTACCTTGGGCCTGGTGCTTCAGGAGGTATTCAGAGCATATATTCTGCTGTTGTGTTTTGGCTGCTTCTTCTTTCAGGTCAGTCCTCAGCAGAGTTTCTCCTTGCCTGCAGTGAGGGTGTTTGGACCTTATCCACTGTGTGGCAAGCTTTAACTAGGTGTGTTTTGGTCTTTGTGTTAAAAGAAGCTTGATCCTATTTCCCCTTGAGCTGAAGCTTTGTAGTGCTCTATCATCTGCACACTTGGTGCATGTCAGGTGTGTGTAGTGGTCTTCTGGGGCAAACTTGCTGCTGATTCTCAGGCAGACTTGCTCTAGTGGAGATACACCTTCAGTGGGCCGGGGCGGGGGGTGAGGTTTGGTATAAGTGGCTCCAGCCTTCACTGGGGGATGTTGTGTTCCTCACTGAAGTTGCTTAGTACTTAAGGGGGTGGAGGAATAGCATTGCCTCACACTCTTGGTCCAAAAGCAGGGAGTTTAAACCTGCCATTCCTCAGGAAGCCCTCACAGAAGGGCAAACAATCTCCCTTCTTGTGTACCTGGCTACCATAACATTCCTGCCTTCATCCTGTCTGTGTCTGAGTTGTCTGCCTGCCAGATGAAACAGCACTCCTGTGTTTTATCTCAGGTGTGTAGCTTGGTTTTCAAAACTTCAAATTTGAGGAAACCATAAATCCTTGCTGATCCTCTGGGGGAAGGTCTTGCAGCACTGTGGCCAGTGTTGGTTTGTCCCAGAAAAACAGTCTCACAACCACACAGCAGTTTGGAGTTTATAGTAAAATGCAGCAAAATGGCACCACCAAGGATTTTTGCCCTCATCAGGCATTTCTGTTCCTATGCTAGTGAACAAGGCAGCACCTTGTGGCCCACCAGCTATTTGTACTCAGAGAGGCTGTACCACCACTTCCAAATGCACTCCAAGAAGGGGAACTATCTCTCCCAGTGAGACCCAGAGGACCCTCAGACCATGCTGCCTTCTCCAGGGCCTCAGCCTTCCTTCTCCACAAGGAGTACCACTAAGCCCACCAGGCTTGATTCCAGCTATGATGTGAACTTCTAAAACTTCAGACTTTGAGCTCTGCTGCTTATAAAAAGTTGTGGTAGTCCACCCCTCTCCCTTTCCCAGTAAGTGGTTTTGGGAAAGAGTTTTTCTTGTGCAATCCCCTGCTTGCTTTCTCTCTTTCTCCCTGTCTTTCCTTCTGTCTCTCTCTCTCTCCCTGTCTCTCCTGTCTCTCTCTCTCCCCTCTCTCCAAGTCTCTCCCTCTGACTCCCTGTCTCTTTCTCTCCCTGTCTCTCTCTATCCCTTTCTCTCCTTCTCTCTCTCTCTCTCTTCCCGTCTCTTTCTCTCCCCCCCTTTCCTTCTCTCTGTCTCTCTCCCCGCTCCTACTCTCTCTCTCTCCTTCTCCCCTGACCTCATGATCATGGCTAGCTCCACTCCACATCATCCACAATTCTTTTCTCTCTCAAATCCACTCTCTGCAGCTCTTTCCTTCCACGATGTGGCCATTTTCCTACATCTAGATTTGCAGTTTTTTTTTTTCTCAGCCCTCAAATTGATTTCTTGGGTGTTCAGAATGATTTGATATTCATCTA
This sequence comes from Canis lupus dingo, assembly GCF_003254725.2. Taxonomy (NCBI): domain Eukaryota; kingdom Metazoa; phylum Chordata; class Mammalia; order Carnivora; family Canidae; genus Canis; species Canis lupus. Next base: position 21,345,253 of record NC_064261.1, on the reverse strand, counting down.
GCTGTGTTTGAGGGAGGAGGCAGGCTAGGGTCCACCTACTTCTTTGTCATCTTAACTGAGGTGATCATGTTTTTTGTCTCTCATCGTGCTAATATCATGTGTTTCGTTGATTTTTATATGTTGAACAATCCTTGCTCCCAAGAATAAATCCAAATTGATGGTATATATTCTTTTTAAGGTGCTGTTGAATTCAGTTTGCTTGTATTTTATGGAGGATTTTGCATCTATGTTCATTGGGGATATTGGTCTATAGTTTCTTTTCTTGTAGTATCTTTGTCTGGATTTGATACTAATGAATGTTGACCTCATAGAGTGAGTTTGGAAGTGTTCCTTCTTCTTCAATTTTGGGAAGAGTTTGAGGAAGATCGGTGTTAATTTTCCTTTCAGTGTTTGACAGAATCCTCCAGTGAAAGCATCTGGTCCTAAGCTTTTCTTTTTTGGGAGATTTTTGGTTACTGATTCAATCTCCTTACTAGTTATATATCTGTTCAGATTTTCTATTTCTTCATGATTCAGTCTTAGATTCTGTTTCTAGGAATTTATTCATTTCTCCTAAGTTATCCAATTTGTTGGCATATAATTATCCATAGTAGTCTCTTAAGAACCTTTTTATTTCTGTGGTATTGCTCTTTCATTTCTGAGTTTGTTATTTGAGTCTTCTCTCTTTTTCCCTTGGTATTTAAGGGTTGATCAATTTTGTTAATCTTAAAAACAAAACAAAACAAAGCAAAACAACCACCCACTGTCAGTTTTGTTGATTTTTTTCTATTATTCTTCTCTTCTCTATTTCATTTATTTCTAATATTTATTATTTCCTTCATTCTCCTTTTTTTCTTTTTTCAGGTCATTGAGTTGTAAAGTTAGATTGCAGATCTGAGATTTCTTTTTAATCTAAGTATTTACCACTACATCTGTCCTTCTTAGTACTGCTTTTGTTGCATCCTCATAAGTTTTGGTATGATATAGTTTTGTTTTCATTTGGCTCAAGATATTTTCTAAGTTCTCTTGGGATTTTTTTTCTTTGACTCATGGGTTGTTTAATTTCTACATATTTGTGAATTTTCCAGTTTTCTTTCTGCTGTTCATTTCTACTTCCATTGCATTATGATCAGAGAAGATACTTATATGATTTAAGTCTTCTTTTTTTTAAAAATTTATTTATTAGTCACACAGAGAGAAAGAGAGAGGCAAAGACACAGGCAGAGGGAGAAGCAGGCTCCACGCACCGGGAGCCCGATGTGGGATTCGATCCCGGGTCTCCAGGATCGCGCCCTGGGCCAAAGGCAGGCGCCAAACCGCTGCACCACCCAGGGATCCCTTAAGTCTTCTTAAATTAAGATTTGTTTTGTGCTATAACATGTAGCCTATTTTGGTTAAAATTCCAGGTATGCTTGAGAAGAGTTCGTATCTTGTGGTAGCATTCTGTATCTATTAGGTCTATTGGTCTAGAGTGTTGTTCAAGTCCTCTTTCCTTAGTGATGTGGCTGTTCTATACACTATTGGAAGGAGAGTATTGAAATCCCTTCCTATTATTGTAGTGTTTTCCATTATTGAAAGTGGGGTGTTTCTTAAATTCCACATATGAGTAAAATCATATAGTATTTTGTTGGAGGGAAGAAAGAGAAAGAGAATTCGTAAGGGACTCTTAGAGAACATATTGAGGGTTGATGGGAGGGAGGTCGGTGAAGGATGCGTGAAGGGTATTAAAGGAGGGCACTTGTTATGATAAATGCTGGGAGTTGTATGTAAGTGGTAAATCCCTGAACTCTACTCCTAAAACCAATATTTCGCTGTATGATAACTAGCTAGAATTTAAATAAAAATTTGAAAGGAAAAAAAAAAGAAAATGGAGTCTTGAAGCCTCTGACTATTATTGTGTTGCCATTTCTCCCTTCATTTTTGTCAATATTTGCTTTGTATCTTTGGGGTCTCTGATGTTTGGTGTCTATGTAGTTATAATTGCTGTATCTTCCTGTAGAATTGACCCTTTTATCATGTATAATGTCCTTCTTCTCTTACTACTGTTTTTTTTTCTTCTTACTACTGTTTTTGATTTAAAGTCTATTTTGTGTGACAAGAGTATGGCTTCCCCTGCTCTCTTTACATTATTATTTGCATGGAAGATCTTTTTCATCCTTTGCTTTTCAGGCTAGGTGTGCCTTTACATCTCAAGTGAGTCTCTTAGCAAATGATCTTTTGTTTTATTTAATCCATTCTGCCAGTTAGGTCTTTTTGTTGGGGACTTTAACTTACTCACATTTAAGTTAATTACTTAATTACATTAAGTTAATTTAAGTTAATAAGAAAGGACTCACTATTGCTGTTGTTGATTGTTTTCTATATGTCTTACAAGTATTTGGTACCTCATTTCCCCTCTGGTTCCCTTCCTTTGTGTTTCATTGATTTTGTGGTGACGTGCTTTGATTCCTTTCTCATTATCTCTTGTGTATCATCTATAGGTATTTTGTGGTTAAAAATACATAAAATGTCTTTCCTATCTCTGCTGTGGTAGGGCCAATTTAAAATAAAGAATCTGAACAATCATTACCATTGTCCTAATCTGTGCCCAGCGCTGAACCATCAGTTGATCCATGTGGACAGTCTTGTCCGTCAGTGACAATCCCAACAGGATGACCCTTTCTGCCTGCACCAACTTCCCAACCTCATGACCATGCACACAGGGTTGGGGAGAGTGGGATTCTCGTACATGGATTCCAGAATTACTGGTTTCTAGGAGACATGACTATCAGCCTGGCAGACTTACTTCCAGAGGGGGCTGTTAAAATCCACACAACTTCCAGAAAGCCGTAAATTCCTGTTTTCTCCAGTAAAGTCCTCCCCATTCCTAAGGCCAGAAAGGAAGGGGACGAGAAATCACCAGGGACAGTGACAAAGGGCCTCATTTGGTTTCCACTCCACCCTGAAATCCCTCCTTACTCAAATGATAAAGGAAATCCCTTTCACTTCTACTGGGTCACACTCCCCTCTTGAGGCTCTGAAGGGAATAGCACATTGTCTCCCCTGACTGGCTGTTTTCCTCATGCTCCTTCCAGGGGTGACCTGAGAGGGCAGATTGTGCGAGACATGTCTGGGGAGGCCATATAATTGGACTCACAGTCAGTGTTTATTGTCTGCCAGGCTGAAGGCACTCAGACCACCTTGGAGTGATCCTATGTTGGGATCCTATGGACAATTGGACACATTCCATGCTGAGGGGCTTTATTGGCTCCTATACCTGTGAGGAACCTTCAAAGGAAGCAGGTCTATGATAGTAAGTAGTGGATTGAGCTATCCTGGGTCCCCAGAAGACAGGCTAATAAACTAAAATCCACCTTTCTGAGCCCAGTTGGGCCAGCTACTTCTTCACCACATGTGATTCCCTCCCACAGAGGATACAGTGTGCAGAACTCAGGAATGTATGGTGGGGGGTGGAGGCACACACTACAAAGGCAAATGGAGGAGGCTTCTCTGAAGGACAGGTTTTGAGGCAGACCTCAGGTTGAATTGTTTAAAACACAGCCTGCAGGTATGGCAGGTACTTGCAGCATCCTGGGTGGCTGGGCTGTTGGAGGTCTTGCTCCTGCCTAGGGTCTTCCCCATGGCTCTGGGTGCTTGTGCTGCAATACCCACTGCCCTGGGGCATCTGTTCCAGCATTCCAGCAAGACCCTTCATCCTGATTGGTTCCCTCAGCACCATAAAGTGCATAGAGTTGGCGCAACAAGAGAGGACTTGGGTCAGAGAAGGTGGGAATGTCTTTAACTATAGAGGCAGCAGTGGCCTGGGAAGGAAGCCATTACACTGTGGCCTGGCCAGCCCTTTGGGCACTTTGGTCTGAAACAGTAGAAGGCTGCTTCAAGAGAAGTATAGCTGCCCCTTGCCAATGGTCCCACTTCCCATGCACGTGTGGCTACCTTAGGGGCCAGGAGGATTGGGACCCCTTTCTGAGTCTGAGTATGCTGTAGCGCTGAGTGCTGTGACAGAGACTGGTTACCTTTCTGTGGGACAGGCACATGCAGGGGGTCTTCAGGGAAGACAACTTGACACTCTGAGGCAGCCTGAAGGAGGTAGTTGGTAGTAGAGGGTGTCATCAGACCTCAACTACTTCTGCAGCTTTTAGAACTGTGAAAAAATTCTTGTGAGGGGACCGTGGAGGCTAGAGAAGGAGCATGAGCACCTGCTGCCTCCACACTGGCTGCGAACAGAGCCAGGTGAAAGCTGGGCCTTGGGTGAGCCAGAGGTGGTAGTCCTATAGCTGTTAGAGGTAGTACTGCCTTTCCTGGAGCCATAATGTTCTCTTCTTCCTCAGGCCTTGGGCTTTCAAGCTCAGTCAGTCTCCCATCTTCCCTCCTTCCTCTACAGACAGGATCATCCATTAAAGTTGCCTAAAAACAAGGCTCCTATAGGGAGCCTTTGGCATAACCCAAACTCAGGTTTGTTTTTGCCTATTTTTATTTATTTCTTTTAAGACCACCTCCTTACAATCTCCAGAGAGAAAGTACAAAACAAGAAACAGACTTGATTTTTTCAATTTTAGTTTTATTTATTCATGAGAGACACAGAGAGAGGGGCAGAGACACAGGCAGAGGGAAAAGCAGACTCCATGCAGGGAGCCCAATGTGGGACTTGATCTCGGGACTCCAGGATCACACCCTGGACTGAAGGCAGGGACTCAACCATTGAGCCATCCAGGATCCTCAGACTTGATTTTACATACATAAACAGTGTGCTGGACTTTAAAGCACTACTGATAACATTACAGAAGAACTTCACCTTACTCCAGGGCACTTCAATATTTCAGAAGAGTAGGTAAAGCATGTTCTCTTTATTCTCCTACTGGATGTTCTCAGGTGTAAGTCACTGCTCCTGCTTTTTGACATATATTCCATGTAGAAGATATGGAGCCTAGAAATCACACTGACAGTTGCAGTAGGCCATAGGATGCCTAGATACCCCAGGATACCCAACATACAAAAACTGCCCCCTGTGGGTTGGCCCCAGCCATACTGACCTTATCATGGCCCAGTTCTGAGGGAGTATTTGTGGTGAGCCTGTCATGTGAAGGCACTGGGCTATCCATACTCACCACGTGTAATCCTCACTGACTATGAGGCAGGACCACCATGATCTAGGTGAGATGTGGTGCCAGGAGACTGTTCTGAGGGCCAAGGTCAACATGTAGTGGCCTAAGCCGTTGGGCCTAGGCAGTCTACCTCTCTTCAAATTCCAGGGCAGGGTCAACAATGGTGCTATAACAAGGAAATTTTGCCCAACTGATAGTCAGGTTGTCATTAAGCTGTAATAATTATGACAGGATGGTGTTGGTACAGAGAAGTATAAATGGGCCATGCAGTGTAATAGCACATCCAGCAGCAGAACTTACTATAGATGGAAATCCAGTTTATAATAAAGCTTGCAGATCAGTGGGCAAATTGTGGGCTGAGAAATCAATTTGCCAGAGCAATTTGTTATCCATATGGAAAATGAAATAAAATTGGATGTTTGTTTTAAACCATAAATAAAAATAAATTGCCAATGGGCTAAAGACCTAAAAGTGAAAATTAAACATTTAAAACTGTTAGAAAAATTTGCAGGAGACTATATTTATGAGTTTTCTGTAAGGATTCCATAAACAAGACACAAAGTGTAAATCATATAAGAATTTGACATCATAAAAAACAGCAACAAAAACAAAAAGCCCATTAACAGGGAGAAAATAGTAGGTTAGTGTACAGAATGCATAATGAAGTTGCATAAATCAATAAGAAAAATATATAAAAATTTATGGGTAAGTAACATGAAAAGGCATTTCCCAGAAGAGAAAGTGTGGGCTGCCCAGAAGAATGTGAAAAGACACTATGTCTCATTAATCAGCAACATGCCACATAAAATCACAGTGAAATACTATTTTACACCCACTAGACAGCCCTGAACAAAAGTTTCTGACAATACGGAAGTCCTGTTCACTGTTGGAAGCAGGTCCATCACTGTCAAGAGGAGGGTAGTTTGGCAGAAGAAGTGGAGGGATGCACCCCTCACACCCAGCAGTTCCAGTCCAATGAATAGAAATGTAGAGAATAGAGAATAAGGCACTCCACTGACCATGAACTTAATTCAAAGGGTCAAGGCCAACATCCAAAAATAGAATAGAATTGAAAATATCAACAGTGCACTAAAGGTAGTTAGAGCACACATTATTTCAAGGAATTCTTGTAAACCTATATGTATTGAGTTAAAATAAAGAACTGTTTTTCCTCTGCAGATCACAGTAAAAAAACTGATTGAAAGCCTCTATTTTGAAGGAATGGCTGTCTGTACATCAGGAACAGCCAAGTTGTTTACTGTAGCACTTGAAAGAACAAAGAACTGTAAGCAAATGAAAGGACTGGCAATCAGAGAACAGATTGTGGGACACTCTAAAAGTGGGGTATTACAGAGGAGAAATACATGCACCAGAATTGTGCCTAGCCATAGATGAGCATCAGAGACTTTTTAAAAGATTTTATTTATTTATTCATGAAAGACACAGAATGAAGGCAGAGTCATAGGGAGAGGAAGAAGCAGGCTCCTCGCAGGGAGCCTGATGTGGGACTTGATCTCGGAACTCTGGGATCATGCATGCCCTGAGCCAAAAGCAGAGGCTCAAGTGCTGAGCCACCCAGGTGTCCCAAGCTTCAGAGACTTAAAGCTGAGTAAGAAAAGAAAATTACACAGGACTTTCTTCAGAATGATGCCATATATACAACATATAAAAATTACAAGCCACAAGGACAGTATATAGTTTAAGAATTAACCTATATTGAATGAAAGTATAAAGGGATGCATGGGGCTAACAATAAATACCAAATTCAGGACAGTGGTTACTCTGGATGGAAGGAAGTAGAGGCAACTGGGGAAAGTATATGAGAACAGTGTTTTATTTCCTAAGCTAGTGGTGGGTACATGGGTATCTACTATGCAATTTTTATATGTTTTGGTATCTTTTAAATAGTACCAAATTAAAAAATTATCTTTTAAAAAACTGTCTTCTGGGAACTTTATCAGTTCCTTACACCGGTCAGTCCTATCCACCCCAAGATGAGGTTTCAGGGAAGATGTGGGCACCACCCCCTCAGGAAAACAGGAAGGAGGTTCTTTATTGAGGCATAGAAAATGGGACCCTCCCACCTCACTGTTTGCTCTTGTGCACAGGGCCCTATCTCCTCTGCACTAAGCAACTTGTATCTCCTTAACCCAACTGTACATGCATGCCCATCTCCACGCTTTGGCTCAGGACCTGACATCCCTGGGCCTGCATCCAGTGTCATTATCCTTATCCTTCAAGATGTAGCTTGGGGCCTCCTTGAAACTTCTCCTGAAGAGTATCACTGACCCGTGCCCTTCTGGGGGTCAAGCACCCCTGTGAGCATCACTCCAACAAATCAGTTTCCTCCCTGGGTATCACTGCCTGTGTGGTGATCTTCCTAGTGGGCCTCAGCTCCCAGAGGGCAGGGACTATTTAGAAGTTATTTGCCATATCATCAGCTCTTAGCATAGATAAGACACTTAGTATACACCAGATGATGAAGGAATGGAATTAAAATGTTCTTTAAAAAAAAAAATCAAACAATTATTTGCATCTCCTGTCTTGATAGTTAAGATGATGAACCATATGGTGGAGGACACAGAAAACTGACCCCTCATTCCCTGAAAAAATGTTGAATGATGAGAACAGGATGGTGGCACAGACAACCTGGATTCCAACCACGTTGGTTGGAATCCAACCTATGGTTGGTTAGCATCATGAAACTCCAATGACAGTAGTAAAAATGAATCTCCTCTCATTTCCTCCCTTCTTTTATATTTTAGATTTTGGAGAATCATTTTGTCTCTATATGTTTCCTTTCCTTAAAAATTACCTGCCTCACATCAAAAAGAAAATATTCAGGGATAAATTTAACAACAACAAAAAAGCACAAGACTAGTGCACTGACAACTACAAAATATTGTTGAAAAGAATTACAGACCTAAATAAATGGAAAGACAACCATGATCATGAATTAAAACATTTAATATTATTAAGATGTCCATACTCTCCCAAATGATCCCTAGATTCAACACAATCCCTATCAAAACCTCAGGGGGGGCCTCGGTGGCTCAGTAAGTTAAGCATCTGACTCTTGATTTTGGCTTAGGTCATGGTCTCAGGGTCATGAGATCAAGGCCCATGTATCAAGCCCCATGTCAGTCTCCTCAATATGTGAGGATCCTGCTTGGGATTATTTCTATCGCTCCCTCTGCCCTTTCCCCTGACTCTCTCTCTCTTTCTCTATCTTTCTCTCTCTCTCTCCAGAATAAATATTATTTTAAAAAATCCCAGCTAAGGGCACCTGGGTGGCTCAGTTGGTTAAGCATCTGCCTTCAGCCCAGGTCATGATTCTGGGGTCCTGGGATCCAGCCCACATTGGCCTCTGTACTCAGCATGGAGTCTACTTTTCCCTCTTCCTCTGCTTCTCTCCCTGCTCTCTCTCTCTTAAATAAATAAGTAAATAGAATCTTTAGAGCTTCCATGAAGCTATATTAATCAAGCTAGCATGGTACTGGCATTAAGTAGAGATATATAGATACATGGAATAAAAAAGAAGCCAGAAATAAACTCTTAATTCACGGTCAATTGATTTTTGGCAAGCATGCCAAAATAATTCAATGGGGGAAAATCTCTTCAACAAATGGTACTGTGACAACTGGATATTCAAATGTGAAAGAATGAAGCTGGAGCCCTAACTCATGTCATATATAAAAATTAACTCTAAACAGATGATAAACATAAGTGCATAAAACAACAAAACTCTTAGGAGAAAGCAGAGTAGTAAATCTCTACGAACTTGGGTTAGGCAATGGTTTCTTATATATTATGACAAAAGCACAATCATAAATAAATTGGATGTCATCAAAATGAAAAACTTTTGTACTTAAAAGAACACAATCAAAAGTGAAAGGACAACCTTCAGAATGAGAGTAATTATTTGCAAAATATATATCTGACAAAGGTCTAGTATCCAAAATATACAAAGAAGTATAACAACAGTAAAAAGACAAAATCCAAACTTAAAAAGGACAAAGATTTTAGTAGACATTTCTCCAAGTGATCAATAAGTACACGAAAAGATGCTCAACATCATTAGACATCAGGAAAATGCATCAAAATTACAGAGATATCATTTTTATCCACTAGGATGGCTATAATAAAAAGTGTTGGAAAGGATGTGCAGAAACTGGAACCTTCATAAATCATTAGTAAGACTGTATGAGGGTGCAACTGTTGAAAAAGTTTGGCAGTTCCTCAAAATGTTAAACATCGAGTTGCCATATGGCCTAGAAATTCCACTCCTAGGTATATACCTTAAAAAAAGCCATACATCCAAAAAAAATTGTACTTGAATATTTATAGCAACATTATTCATAGTAGTCAAAAAATAAAAGCAAAAGCTACTCAGATGTCTACCAGCTTATTAATGAATAAATAAAATGTAGTATGACTACAGAGTAGAATATTATTCAGCCATATGATACACGTGACACCATAGATGAATCTGAAAACATTACATTGCCTAACGGAAGCTGATCCAAAAAGACCACGTATTATGATTCTATTTATATGAAATGTCCAGAATAGGAAAATCTGTAGAGACAGAAAATAGAGGAAAGAGGACACTAGCAAATATAGGGTTTTTATTTTTTTTTAAGATATCATTTATTTATTCATGAGAGACACAGAGAAAGAGAGAGAGAGGCAGAGACACAGGCAGAGGGAGAAGCAGGCTCCATGCAGGGATCCTGACATGGACTCGATCCCAGGTCTCCAGGATCAGGCCCTGGGCTGAAGGCAGCTCTAAACCGCTGAGCCAATATAGGGTTTTTAAAAGAAAGGACAAAACTATTTTAAAATCAGAACTATGTGAAGGTTGTACAATTCTGTGAATACACTAAAAATCCATAGAACTTTCCATTTTAAAAGGGTAAATTTTATGGTATATAAATCATATTTCAATACAGCTCTTATAAAAGAAATTACCTGCCAGAGCAGCAGCCCATGAGGGTGTGGGGGCCGGCCTTAAGTATTTCACAAAGTCTGACAGACCCAGCTGCTGAGTCTTGCTGAGGCAGCCCAGATGTCAGCAGGTACATCTCAGGCCAACAAGACAATTAGGTTATTAATACCTCCTTACCAACAGAGCATGTTTGCCTTTACTTTACAACCCTATTTAAGTAAATAGGCTCATTTGGTTGAAGGTGACTGTTGAGTGTTAAATGGCAGTAAACAGACATTACTGCTCACTCTATGGCTTGGGGAATTCCCCAACAGAAACCTTGACTTGACTGTTGGTTTGAGCCTGTCATTCAGCAGGGACTGCCCATGGACCCGGTTTGTGATTTCACCATCCAAGCACTGTCTGTTGGCTTACCACCATGAAGGGACAAGTGTCACTTGCCTTCATGGTGACATGTGTCACCTCAGGCAATGGTGTTTGGCATTTAGGATAGCCCAAGCTTCCTAAGGCCTATTGTTTCCCCTTTTGAGCCCTAAAGGAAGCTATGAGGAGCCAGCACACCACAGACTTACCTCCTCAGTGCTTCCAGATGGCGTAAGGACCTTTTCCCCCTGGCTTACCTAAACTCAGGCATAGTTGGGTCCAGGCCCACCTGATTCCCATGGTACTGGGGCTGAACCACCATTGCTGGGTCACCAGTGGGTGTGTTCCTTGGTTGAAGGAAGGGTCAGGTGTTAAGGTATGTCTCTAACCTGAATCACTCAACCTCTCTGGGCTCAAAATAGAAATAAGTACAGCTATTTTGCAGGGGTGTTGTTAAAGGAAGGCAAACACACACTTTGGGCCAGACAGATGGTTAGTGCTCAATACATCATCTGGTTATTCTTAGGCCAGAGTTTCCATAAAACTTAGTCTTTAGTCTTCTTAGTCTTTTCAACCTTTACTCTCAAATTCCACCTCCTTTGCCCTCAAAACCCAAGCAGAATGTGTGGACGAAATTGAAGAAGGCTGGCCCTGCTTCATGGCTTCAAGTTGACTGTGAACCATGAAGCCTTTTGTTTCTGCATTTCCAGTTTAAAAACACCTACCTCAGAACTCTTTGGAGCTCTCTGCCCTCTCTCAGCACTGCTACTTTCCATTTTATCTCTGTCTGACCTTGACCATTTGCCCCTAGATTGTGATCTCTTCTTTAGTAGTAGGTGTGGGTGATCAGCCTTTAATTAACCACATTTGTGCTGTACCCCAAAAGCTCAAGGGACCTATGTGGAAGGACAGATAGCAACAATGTGATGAATTACTTTCTCTGTCTTCTTCCTTTTCACCCCAGCCCTAAGTCCCCACCACTGCTATCATTATCTAGCAGCCTAAGAATTAAGGAATTGGAAGAGACCTCTTAAGGTAGCCTGGGGCCCCTAGAACGATAGTGAAATTCATTCCCATCTCATTGATGGAAGAAAAAGATGTGTGAGTAAAGCGCCAAGAATCTTCCCTAAGGATCGGGCAGGTGTCTTCTGGTTGTACTTCTGATGGCTGTACTTCAGGAACTGAAGTTTGGAATTTTCTAATACCATCCATTCATGCATCCAACCATTCATCCATCTATCTATCCCTCTATCCATTCAGACATCCACCCAGACATTCTGGGCACTATCTTAGCTTGGTACTATATACCAGAAACTTTATAATACTTTAACTTTTCCTTAGGGAGCTCATAGATATGTACACACAATAACACATAAAAATCACATTAAGTCAGAATCTCACTAGCTACAAACAGCAATAAACAAAATGCTGCAGCTAAGGGTGCATTTGCGTTGGAAAAAACCAGGAAGTCTTAGTGAAGAAGAAGGTTTTCAATGGATAAGAAATGGAGTGAAGCTGGGATTTCATGATGAATGGAGATGATTAAGGGAGAGAATGGCTGGGGCAAGGGATGCTGCTGGCGTGGGGTTGACTCAGCATCCTGACTGGGAATCCCAGTGCGGCTCAATAGTTTTATATGTAATCTCAATTAAAATATAGGAGTTTGGACTTCAAAGTCTTCCAGGTCAGATGTAAGAAAGCTTTTTCTGTAAAAAGCCAAATAGTAAATATTTTAGGCTTTTTAGGCTATATTATTTACTGTTGCAAATACTCAACACTGTTGTAACAAAAGTAGCTATAAATATTATGTCAATAAATGGGTGTGACTGTGTCCAAAAAATTTTATCATGGACTTTAATCAAATTTTATATAATTCCATGTGTCATGGAAAGATTCTTTTCCTTTTTTATCCATTTAAAAAATATATATCAAACGACATATGTGACTTCACCTTCTGTCCTCCCACAAAGATCAATAATTAGACAGATAGCCACTAACATAAACAACTTTGGGAGAGCTCTGGAGTCCACTTAAGAAACTTTAGCAACAAAGTAGGATAAAAGCATAAAAATAACTGTAAGAGAAGGAAAACAGCTTCATTTTGCCTACATCATCCCAAGTCAGCATTGCTCAGCACCAACAGAGAATTTCCTTACTAGAAAGAAGTCCTATCACTAGGAAAATTTTATCCAATCTAGATGGGTCTTACTTTGGTTCTATTCAACCCAAATTGGCAAAGCTTAGATGTATAGGAACAGCTAGAAACAAGGGAAGAAAATGAAGAAGCTACCAGTAGCTAAGTATAAGAAAGAAAAGCAGAGGCTACCAGTGACAGCCATGCTGCAGGAGCAGTTACAGCTCACAGTGACTTGCTCTGTGATAAACTCAGCAGATTTTCTTACTGAAAAAACAGTCAGCATAGCCACCCTGGGCCCTTGGCAGATTTCACCACCTTTCTCCCAACAGTTTTTTATGTCTGCTGACACTTAAGTCCTACCCTACTTCCTCCACTCCCTACCTCTACAGCCTAAGAACTACAATGGCAGATAGACCAGGACTTTGTGGCTTCACAGTACAAGACACCAGCTTAGACCCCTAGAGCTAACCATCCTCCCCACTATGCATGTACTCAGAGCAAACCCCTCCAGCTGTGCACCTGCATGCCTGCAACCTAACTTCCATCACCAGCCTCTATTACTGTATACATGCCAGTAAGGGTGGGGGAGACATTGAGCAGCCAAGGAGATCATGTTGATAACCAGGGTAACTACAGCTGCCAGTGAGCCTATATAGTTTGGCTCTGGCCCTTTCTTCCTGCCTTGGCACACCCACTAGTTTCTGCAATTAGCCCTTGCCACTACACAGACACCAACAGTTGATCCCTGCAGCCAAGTGTATGTACATCATCGTCTCCAGCCATCACACTTGGAACCCTGAACCACTAGACCCAGGGATACAGTATGTTCCATTTTCCTCACCTGCAGGCAAAAGTCCTCCTTTACTGAAGCCATTTCATAAAGTCTGGAAGAGAGGAGGGAAGGCAAGATGGCAGAGGAGTAGGGATCCTTAACTCACGTGGCTCCATCAACTTACCGAGATTACTTTCAACTCATCCTGAAAACCTATGAATTCAACCTGAGATTTAAAGAGAGAATAGCGGGAGGGACAAGATGGCAGAAGAGTAGGGTCCCCAAGTCACCTGTCCCCACCAAATTACCTAGATAACCTTCAAATCATCCTGAAAATCTACGAATTTGGCCTGAGATTTAAAGAGAGACCAGCTGGAATGCTACAGTGAGAAGAGTTCGCGCTTCTATCAGGTAGGAAGACGGGGAAAAAGAAATAAAGGAACAAAGGCCTCCAAGGGGGAGGGGCCCCGCGAGGAGCCGGGCTGAGGCCGGGGCGAGTGTCCCCAGGACAGGAGAGCCCCGTCCCGGAGGAGCAGAGGCTGCACCAACCTTCCTGGGGGGAAAGGGGCTCCAGGGAGGTGGAGCAGGACCCAGGAGGGCGGGGATGCCCTCGGGCTCCCGGGGACACTAACAGGCACCTGCGCCCCGGGAGAGTGCGCCGAGCTCCCTAAGGGCTGCAGCGCGCACGGCGGGACCCGGAGCAGCTCGGGGTGGGGCTCGGGGGGGGGCTCGGCGGAGAGGGCTGCGGGGCGGGAGCAGCTCGGGGGGCTCGGGGACGGCTCCGCGGAGGGGGCTGCGGGGCGGGAGGGGCTCGGGTGGGCTCGGGGGTGGCTCCGCGGAGGGGGCTGCGGGGCGGGAGCGGCTCGGGTGGGCTCGGGGGCGGCTCCGCGGAGGGGGCTGCGGGGCGGGAGCGAATCCAACAGCGCAGGCTCCGGAGCACAGGACGCCGGGACTCAGCCCAGGATCCGGCCTCCCCCGGGACAGGCAGAGGCCGGGAGGGCCCAGGACAGCGAGGACGCTCCTGCCCCAGCTGAGCAGATCAGCGGCCCCGCCCCGGAGCCTCCAGGCCCTGCAGACCGAGAGCTCCGGAGCTACTGCGGGGGCTGACTCCAGGGCTCCAGAGCTGGCCCCACCACTGCGGTTGCTCCTCCTGGGGCCTCACAGGGTAAACAACCACCCCTGAGCCCTGCACCAGGCAGGGGGCAGAGCAGCTCCCCCAAGTGCTAACACCTAAAAATAGCACAACAGGCCCCTCCCCCAGAAGACCAAATACAGGGACAGGGGAAAAACAAATTATTGACCACGCAGCACTGGAAAGTTCCAGGGGAAGTCAAGGGACTTACAATATACAGAATCAGAAGATACTCCCCCGTGGGTTTTTTTTCTTTCTTTCTTTCTTTCTTCTTTCTTTCTTTCTTTCTTTCTTCTTTCTTTTTTTTTTTTTTTTTCTTTTTGCTTTTTGATTTGTTTGCTCCTTTTCCCAATACAAATTGTTTTTGGCCACTCTGCACTGAGAAAAATGACTAGAAGGAAAACCTCACCTCAAAGGAAAGAATCAGAAACAGCCCTCTCTCCCACAGAGTTACAAAATTTGGATTACAATTCAATGTCAGAAAGCCAATTCAGAAGCACTCTTATAAACCTACTGGTGGCGCTAGAAAAAAGCATAAAGGACTCAAGAGACTTCACGACTGCAGAATTTAGATCCAATCAGGCAGAAATTAAAAATCAATTGAAGGGATGCAATCCCAACTATAAGTCCTAACGATGAGGGTTAACGAGGTGGAAGAACCAGTGACATAGAAGACAAGTTGATGGCAAAGAGGGAAACTGAGGAAAAAGACAAACAATTAAAAGACCATGAGGATAGATTAAGGGAAATAAAGGACAGCCTGAGGAAGAAAAACCTATGTTTAATTGGGGTTCCCAAGGGCGCCAAAAGGGACAGAGGTCCAGAATATGTATTTGGACAAATCATAGCTGAAAACTTTCCTAATCTGGGAAGGGAAACAGGCATTCAGATCCAGGAAATAGAGAGATTCCCACCCCCAAAATCAATAAAAACCGTTCAACACCTCCACATTTAATAGTGAAACTTGCAAATTCCAAAGATAAAGAGAAGATCCTTAAAGCAGCAAGAGACAAGAAATCCCTGACTTTTATGGGGACTAGTATTAGGGTAACAGCAGACCTCTCCACGGAGACCTGGCAGGCCAGAAAGGGCTGGCAGGATATATTCAGGGTCCTACATGAGAAAAACATGCAACCTAGAATACTTTATCCAGCAAGGCTCTAATTCAGTATGGAAAGAGAGATGAAGAGCTTCCAAGACAGGCAGGAACTGAAAGTATCTGTGACCTCCAAACCAGCTCTGCAAGAAATTTTAAGGGGGACTCTTAAATTCCCCTTTAATAAGTCCAGTGGAACAATCCACAAAAACAAGGACTGAATAGATATCATGATGACACTGAACTCATATCTTTCGATAGTAACTCTGAACGTAAACGGGCTTAATGACCCCATCAAAAGGCGCAGGGTTTCAGACTGGATAAAAAAGCAGGACCCATCTATTTTCTGTCTACAAGAGACTCATTTTAGAAGGACACCTAATCCTTGAAAATAAAAGGTTGGAGAACCATTTACCACTCAAATGGTCCTCAAAAGAAAGCAGGGGTAGGCATCCTTATATCAGATAAACTAAAATTTACCCCAAAGACTGTAGTGAGAGATGAAGAGGGACCCTATATCATACTTAAAGGATCTATCCAAGAAGAGGACTTGACAATCATCAATATATATGCCCCAAATGTGGGAGCTGCCAAATATATCAATCAATTAATAACCAAAGTGAAGAAATACTCAGATAATAATACACTTATACTTGGTGACTTCAATCTAGCACTTTCTTAACTTGATAGGTCTTCTAAACACAACACCTCCAAAGAAACCAGAGCTTTAAATGATACACTGGACCAGATGGATTTCACAGATATCCACAGAACTTTACATCCAAACTCAACTGAATACACATTCTTCTCAAGTGCACATGGAACTTTCTCCAGAATAGACCACATATTGAGTCACAAATCGGGTCTGAACTGATACCAAAAGATTGGGATAGTCCCTTGCAGATTCTCAGACCATAATTCCTTGAAAGTAGAACTAAATCACAACAAGAAGTTTGGAGGACCTCAAACACATGGAGGTTAAAGACCATCATGCTAAAAGATGAAAGGGTCAACCAGGAAATTAAGGAAGAATTAAAAAGATTCATGGAAACTAATGAGAATGAAGATACAACTATTCAAAATCTTCGGGGTGCAGCAAAGCAGTCCTGAGGGGGAAATCCATCCCAATACAAGCATCCATTCAAAAACTGGAAAGAACTTAAATACAAAAGCTAACCTTACACATAAAGGAGCTAGAGAAAAAGCGGCAAATAGATCCTACACCCAGCAGAAGAAGAGAGGTGATAAAGATTTGAGTAGAACTCAACGAATCGAGACCAGAAGAACTGTGGAACAGATCAACAAAACCAGGAGTTGGTTCTCTGAAAGAATTAATAAGATAGATAAACCATTAGCCAACCTTATTAAAAAGAAGAGAGAGAAGACTCAAAATAATAAAATCATGAATGAGAAAGGAGAGATCACTACCAACACCAAGGAAATACAAACGATTTTAAAAACATATTATGAATAGCTATATGCCAATAAATTAGGCAATCTAGAAGAAATGGACGCATTCCTGGAAAGCCACAAACTACCAAAACTGGAACAGGAAGAAATAGAAAACATGAACAGGCCAATAACCAGGGAGGAAATTGAAGCAGTCATCAAAAACCTCCCAAGACACAAAAGTCCAGGGCCAGATGGCTTCCCAGGGGAATTCTATCAAACGTTTAAAGAAGAAACCATACCTATTCTACGAAAGCTGTTCGAAAAGATAGAAAGAGATGGAGTACTTCCAAATTCATTCTATGAGGCCGGCATCACCTTAATTCCAAAACCAGACAAAGACCCCACCAAAAAGGAGAATTACAGACCAATATCCCTGATGAACATGGATGCAAAAATTCTCAACAAGATACTAGCCAATAGGATCCAACAATACATTAAGAAAATTATTCACCATGACCAAGTAGGATTTATCCCCAGGACACAAGGCTGGTTCAACACTCGTAAAACTATCAATGTGATTCATCATATCAGCAAGAGAAAAACCAAGAACCATATGATCCTCTCATTAGATGCAGAGAAAGCATTTGACAAAATACAGCATCCATTCCTGATAAAAACTCTTCAGAGTGTAGGGATAGAGGGAACATTCCGCAGAATCTTAAAAGCCATCTTGAAAAGTCCACAGCAAATATCATTCTCAATGGGGAAGCACTGGGAGCCTTTCCCCTCAGATCAGGAACAAGACAGGGATGTCAACTCTTACCACTGCTATTCAACATAGTACTGGAAGTCCTAGCCTCAGCAATCAGACAACAAAAAGACATTAAAGGCATTCAAATTGGCAAAGAAGAAGTCAAACTCTCCCTCTTCACCAATGACATGATACTCTACATAGAAAACCCAAAAGCCTCCACCCGAAGATTGCTAGAACTCATACAGCAATTTGGCAGGGTGGCAGGATACAAAATCAATGCCCAGAAGTCAGTGGCATTTCTATACACTAACAATGAGACTGAAGAAAGAGAAATTAAGGGGTCAATTCCATTTACAATTGCACCCAAAAGCATAAGATACCTAGGAATATACCTCACCAAAGAGGTAAAGGATCTATACCCTAAAAACTATAGAATGCTTCTGAAAGAAATTGCGGAAGACACAAAGAGATGGAAAAATATTCCATGCTCATGGATTGGCAGAATTAATATTGTGAAAATGTCAATGTTACCCAGTTCAATTTACACGTTTAGTACAATCCCTATCAAAATACCATGGACTTTCTTAGAGAGTTAGAACAGATTATTTTAAGATTTGTGTGGAATCAGAAAAGACCCCGAATAGCCAGGGGAATTTTAAAAAAGAAAACCATAGATGGGGGCATCACGATGCCAGATTTCAGGTTGTACTACAAAGCTGTGGTCATCAAGACAGTGTGGTACTGGCACCAAAACTGACACATAGATCAATGGAACAGAATAGAGAACCCAGAAGTGGACCCTCAACTTTATGGTCAACTAATATTCAATGAAGGAGGACAGACTATCCACTGGAGGAAAGACAGTCTCTTCAATAAATGGTGCTGGGAAAATTGGACATCCACATGCAGAAGAATGAAACTAGACCATTCTCTTACACCATACACAAAGATAAACTCAAAGTGGATGAAAGATCTAAATGTGAGACAAGATTCCATCAAAATCCTAGAGGAGAACACAGGCAATACCCTTTTTGAACTTGGCCACAGTAGCTTCTTGCAAGATACATCCATGAAGGCAAAAGAAACAAAAGGAAAAATGAACTATTGGGACTTCATCAAGATAAGAAGCTTTTGCACAGCAAAGGATACAGTCAACAAAACTAAAGACAACCTACAGAATGGGAGAAGATATTTGCACATGACGTATCAGATAAAGGGCTAGTTTCCAAGATCTATAAAGAACTTATTAAACTTAACACCAAAGAAACAAACAATCCAATCATGAAATGGGCAAAAGACATGAACAGAAATCTCACAGAGGAAAACATAGACATGGCCAACAAGCACATGAGAAAATGCTCTGCATCCCTTGCCATCAGGGAAATACAAATCAAACCCACAATGAGATACCACCTCACACCAGTGAGAATGGGGAAAATTAACAAGGCAGGAAACCACAAATGTTGGAGAGGATGCGGTGCATGGTGCAGCCACTCTGGAAAACTGTGTGGAGATTCCTCAAAGAGTTAAAAATAGACCTGCCCTACGACCCAGCAATTGTACTGCTGGGGATTTACCCCAAAGATGCAGATGCAATGAAACGCCGGGACACCTGCACCCTGATGTTTATAGCAGCAATGTCCACAGTAGCCAAACTGTGGAAGGAGCCTCGGTGTCCATCGAAAGATGAATGGATAAAGAAGATGTGGTTTATGAATACAATGGAATATTCCTCAGCCATTAGAAATGACAAATACCCACCATTTGCTTCGACGTGGATAGAACCGGAGGGTATTATGCTGAGTGAAGTAAGTCAATCGGAGAAGGACAAACATTATATGTTCTCATTCATTTGGGGAATATAAATAATAGTGAAATGGAATAGAAGGGAAGGGAGAAGAAATGGGTAGGAAATATCAGAAAGGGAGACAAAACATAAAGACTCCTAACTCTGGGAAGCAAACTAGGGGTGGTGGAAGGGGAGGAGGGCGGGGGTGGGGGTGAATGGGTGACAGGTTCTGAGGGGGGCACTTGACGGGATGAGCACTGGGTGTTATTCTGTATGTTGGCAAATTGAACACCAATAAAAAATAAATTTATTATTAAAAAAAGTTTAAAAAAGGAAATAATAGGAAAAAATAAAATAAAGAGAGAATAGCTGGAACACTACAGAGAGAAGGCTTTTCACTTTTAACAAGGTAGGAAGGCAGAAAAAATAATAATCCAGTGGGGGAGGCGCCCTGCGGGAAGCCGGGCTAAAGCCAGGGGCGAGAGCCTTGGGGAGGGGAAAGCCAGCATTGAAAAATCCGCACCAGATTTTTCTCGGACTGAAAGGTGCTTAACAGGAAAATCAGGCAGAACTGCAGGAGGGGCAGTGGAGCCTCCAGTTTCCCGGAGTTACTAATAGAGGAAGTGTGACCAGGGGGCAGCGCGCCACACAGTGACTGATCTCCATAAAGGGCTGGAGTGCCCACCTGTGGGGCCTCGGGAGAAGCCAGTTGGTCAGGCGGCGGTTCTGGACCGAGGGGGCTGCGCCCTGTTGCCTTCAGGAGTCTCGTCCGGGGAGCGCGATTCCAGCAGCACAGGCCCCAGATCCAAGGGCACCAAGCAGACATAGCCCCCATCTTGCAATCCCCCTGGGACAGGTGGAGGCGAGGATGGCACAGGACAGCAAGGCCGCTCCTGCCGCTGGGCGCCCCGAGCTGTGCTGATCAGCGCCTCCGCGCCTCCCCAGGAGCATCCAGGCCAGTGCGGACTGGGAGCTGCGGTAGTTACTGCGAGAAGCTGAATCCAGAGCTGGGGACCTGGCTGCTGCTAGTGTTGTTCCTCCTTGTGTGACCCTGTGCCTGAGAGAGGTGGGGCCGCCAGGGGACTGGGGCCTCATGGGCTCAACAGCTCCCACTGCGCCTGGCACCCGATGGGGGTCGGGACAGCTCCCCCAAGTACACACACCTAAGAATTAGCACAGCAGGCCCCTCCCCCAGAGACCAGTTGGGAGGACAGGAGAAGAGCAAGTTCTTGACCAAGCAGTGCTGGAGAGCTCCAGGGGAAGTCGAGGGATTTACTATATATAGAACCAGAGGGTACCCCTCCTTTTTCTCCCCACTCCTTTTAAAAAAAAAAATCTTCTTCCTTTTTCCAGTACAACTCGTTTTTAGATCAGACTGTTAATTTCCATTTTTTCCCCTCTTTTCCCACCTTAACTATAATATTTCACCTCCTCTTCATTTTTAAGATTCTTCCTTTTTGACTTTCATATTTCTACTATTACAGGTCCTAGATATATTTTCCACTTCTAGATTCCCTTCAACATACTCAGTTTAATTTTGGGAGATATACACGATATGGGGTTTTTTGTTTGTTTTGTGTTTTTTTGTTTTCTCTGCCTCATTTTGTTCTACAATGGGGGAAGTTAATACCTTCTAAAATATGACCAGCATGCACCCAGAACCAAGTGGTATACCATGCTAGTTCATTCTGTGAGATTCCTCATTCCCATTCTGCCCCCTTCTTTTATCTCATTTATGTTTTGGTGGTCAATGTTGGGGCTCTCTACAAGTATTTCTGGTTTATATAAATTTGTGACTGAGCATCTTCTAACATACAGAACTTAATATACTCAGAACCAAGGGGATCACCCTTTTGAACCCCTCAGGTAGACTACATACTCCCTCCACTACAACCTCTTCAGCACCACCATCTCCCAGTCGCTCCCCCATCTTTTCTTCTCCTTTTTTTTTCTTTTTCTTTCCTTTTTTCTTTTCTTCTCTTTTCTTCTTTAAGTTTCCTGGCCTTTTATTTTTTTACTACTTTGTTTTAAAACTTGTTTTTCACTGTAGTGGTCCTTTTGTTTTATTTCATTCTGGTCTTTGTTTTCAATTTCTGGTCTCTGACCATGGCAGAATCATCTAGGGTGAAATTTATTTAGTTCGTGGTTGATATTATTGACTCAGCCCACTCATACAACCACTCTGCACTGAGAAAAATGACTAGAAACAAAGAACTCAACACAAAAGAAAGAATCAGAAACAGTACTCTCTCCCACAGAGTTACAGACTTTGTTATAATTCGATGTCAGAAATCCAATTCCGAAGCACAATTATAAAGCTACTCGTGGCTCTGGAAAAAAGCATAAAGGAATCAAGAGACTTCATGACTGCAGAATTTAGATCTAATCAGGCAGAAATTAAAAATCAATTAGGTGAGATGCAATCCAAACTGGAGGTACTAACGATGAGGGTTAATGAGGTAGAAGAGTGAGTGACATAGAAGACATGTTGATGGCAAGGAAGGAAGCTGAGGAAAAAAGAGAAAAACAATTAAAAGACCATGAGGAAAGGTTAAAGGAAATAAATGACAGCCTCAGAAGGAAAAATCTACTTATAATTGGAGTTCCAGTGGGTGCCAAGAGCACAGAGGGCCAGAAAGCATATTTGAACAAATCATAGCTGAAAACCTCCTAATTTGGGAAGGGAAACAGGCATTCATATCCAGGAGATAGAGAGATCACCCCCCAAAATCAATAAAAACCATTCAACACCTCGACATTTAATAGTGAAACTTGCAAATTCCAAAGATAAAGAGAAAATCCTTAAAGCAGCAAGAGACAAGAGATCCCTACTTATATGAGGAGAAATATTAGATTAACAGCAGACCTCTCCATGAGACCTGGCAGGCCAGAAAGGGCTGGAAGGATATATTCAGGGTCCTAAATGAGAAGAACATGCAGCCAAGAATATTTTATCCAGCAAGAATCTCATTCAGAATAGAAGGAGAGATAAAGATCTTCCGAGATAGGCAGAAACTGAAAGACTATGTGACCATCAAGCCAGCACTGCAAGAAATAGTAAGGGGGATTCTGCAAAAGAAAGAGGAAGCCCAAGGAAACAATCTGCAAAAACAGGGACTGAATAGGTATTACGATGACACTAAATTCATATCTTTCAATAGTAACTCTGAATGTGAATAGGCTAAATGATCCCATCAGAAGACGCAGGGTTTCAGACTGGATAAAAAAGAAAGAGCCATCTATTGGATGTCTACAAGAGACTCATTTTAGACATAAGGACACCTACAGCCTGAAAATGACAGGTTGAAGAACCATTTACCATTCAAATGGTCTCAAAAGAAACCTGGGGTAGCAATCCTCATATCAGATAAATTAAAGTATATCCCCAAGACTGTAGTAAGAGATGAAGAGGGACACTATATCATACTTAAACAGTCTATCCAACAAGAAGACCTAAATCATGAATATTTATGCCCCTAATGTGGGAGCTGCCAAGTATATCAATCAATTAAGAACAAAAGTAAAGACATACTTAGATAATAATACACTAATCCTGGGAGACTTCAACATGGCACTTTCTGCAAATGACAGATCTTCCAAGAACAACATCTCCAAAGGAACAAGATACACTGGACCAGATGGATTTCAGATATTTACAGAACTTTACATCCAAATGCAACTGAATACACATTCTTGATACACTGGACCAGATGGATTTCAGATATTTACAGAACTTTACATCCGAACGCAACTGAATACACATTCTTCTCAAATGCACATGGAACTTTCTCCAGAATAGACCACATACTGGGTCACAAATCAGGTCTCAACTGACACCAAAAGATTGGGATTGTCCTGTGCATATTTTCAGACCATAATGCCTTGAAACTTGAACAAGTTTCTTTACAAGAAGAAATTTGGGAGAAACCCAAACACGTGGAGGTTAAAGAGCATCCTGCTAAAAAATGAAAGGGTCAACCATGAAATGAGAGAAGAATTAAAAAGATTCATGGAAACTAATGACAATGAAGATACAACCGTTCAAAATCTTGGATACAGCAAAAGCGGTCCTAAGAAGGAAATACATCATAATACAAGCATCCCTCAAAAACTTGGAAAAAACCCAAATACACAAGCTAACATCGCACTGGATGTTATGCTATATTTGGCAAACTGATTTCCAATGAAAAAATATACAAAAAATGTCTAGAAGAGGTGACTCTTTCTTCAAATGTACAGATAACTATACAAATCTACAGAGGTAATGAAGAATCGGGGTAACAGGCACCAATGCAATACAGTAAACCTCCTGTAACTAGCACCAAAGAAATGGAGATCCAGAAATTGCCCAACAAAGAATTCAAAATAAAGTTTCTAAAGATGCTCAGAGAGCTACAGGTGATATAAATAAACAATTTAATGATATCAAGCAAAGAGTATGAGAACAAAATGAGAAGTTGAATAAAGAGATTAAAAACATAACAAAGAACCAAAAAGAAATTTGGAGCTGAAGAATACAATGACTGAAGAATTCAACATAGAGGTTCAACAGCAATTAGGCCAAACAGAAGAAAGGATTAGAGAGCTAGAAGACAAGAACAATTGAAATTATCCAATAAGAGGAGTAAAAAGAAAAAAAAAGGAATGAAAAGGAACGAAGGAAGCTTACAGTACTAATGGGACACCATTAAGAGAAATAATGTACTTATCACTGGAGTCCCAGAAAGAGAAGAGAGGAAAAAGGGAGTAGAAATAAAGCCTAAGATGTTCCCATACATGGAAATAGATTTGAATATCCAGGCTTATGAAGCTAAAAGGTCACCCAAAAATTTCAATGCAAAACAATCTTCTCTAAGACATGTTGTAATCACACTGTCTAAAAGGAAAGACAGAATTTTAACAGAGAGGGTCAAAAAGAAAAAACAATTCTCTCATTCAAAAGAAAATAAATAAGTTCTGGAGATCTAATGTGCAGCATGATGATTACAGTTAATAATACTGTATTATATACTTCTAAGTTGCTAAGAGATTAGATATTAAGTATTCTCACCACAAAAAATAAATAATTATGTGAAGTGATAGAGGTGTTAACTAGCTAACACTGCTAACACTATGGTAGTAGTTATTTGCCATTTATAAGTGTATCAAACCAATGTACTTTACTCTTTAAGTTACACAATGTAATATGTCAACTATATTTCCATATAATTGGAAAAAATTATCAGTAGCAAATAAAAAATAAAAAAATAAAATATAAAAACCATTCTTAGTTTGTGGACCATATGGAATGTGGTCTGAAAGACAGATTCTTCTGAGCAGTTTGTTAAGTCAAAAACTATCTGAGTTTTCTACCTAAAGTTCTAACCAGGAGGCCCAGATGAGGCTGAGGCATCTTGACTCCTAATTATTTCCCCAAGATTCTAGTACAGCTGGCCCAAAACTGAGTATTCAAAATTACTGTGGCTGGTGGGAGAGTCTTTGATAGTTTCTATTCAGGGGTGTAATGTTGTTGATAAATCTCCTGAGTTGAAATATAGAGGATGGACTGAATGAGTTGGAACTAAAGTCAGAAAGCCCTACTAAAGGGCTCTGACCTGGGTCCAGGGACAGCACAAGAGTCTTGAAGCACAGCAGTGCTGGAAAGACCAACAGAGGCAGAGGATGGGTTAAAGATAAATGCTTGAGAGAAAGAATAGAAGAACTGATAGAACTTGTCTGGATATAACAAATTGGACAAACATAGAAGGTTTAGAATGCCTTATGAAGCTGGGGAGATGGGAACAGTGAAAACTACAGATTTTAAATGAAAATGCTGAGATCAGGTTGGAATGTGTGATGCATGGAGGTGTCTGTGGGATAGCCTGTGATCTTGAGAACCATGATGATAACTGAGATTGACTACAGGGGTAATAGGTATCTACTGAAAGTCTTTAATCTAGAAGTGCAACATGGAGGATTTAGAACTTAAGGAAGGTTGCATTGGTGTGGAAATTGCAGTGTAGATGGGGTACATAGGAGAGAGATCAACCACTTAGGAGGTGATGGTGCTTGTCCAGGTGAGAGATGGTGGGGACTCAAGCTGGGAAATGCAAGGGTGCTACTAAGTGCTCTCTCTAAGGAAGAGTATTAATAAGATTTGTGAGCTCCTTTTGATGGAAATAAAGTAGCTATTAATTCATCTGGATTATAAATCCCCTCGTTCATACTTGGAATCTTCTTAAAGTGGGGCCACTGTATGCCTGTCTAGGACAGGGAAGTCATGTGGGAGAAGGCCCACTGGTTCCTTTTTGCATCTCCTAGAAGCTGTCTGAGAGACTGCTTATCTCCTGGCAGGTTCAACACTTCTTTGCTTTTTGCTTAATAGTCCTACTCTTACCCTGGCTTCCCAATTGTGCTTTCTTAGGAATGATGGCCACAAGGAGCCAGAGCCTCACCTGCTTTGTGCTCAGGACTGGACTAGTTGATAGTGCATATTAGTTCTTCATGCTTAATGGGTCATGTCTATCCTTTCCCCCAATGGCTGCCATATTAGAGAACAAGCCAGGTTCACATGTCTGCTCATTGTAGGCTCCACACTGTGGCCTAGTCTGAGGAAACCTCTCCCAATCCTCTTTGTTAATGAGATAAATAAAAAATCAACAAGGTATAGGCTTTTTAAAAAAAAAGATTTTATTTATTTATTCATGAGAGACACACACACTTTCCTTTCTTTCCCCCATGTTCATTTGTTTTGTTTCTTAAATTCCACAAAGAGTGAAATCATGTGGTATTTGTCTTTCTCTGACTAACTTGTTTCGCTTAGCATAATACCCTCTAGTTCCATCCACCTTATTGCAAATCGAAGATTTCATTCTTTTTGATGGCTGAGTAATATTCCATTGTATGTATATACCACTTCTTTATCCATTCTTCTGTCGATGCACATCTGGGCTTTTCCCGTAGTTTGACTATCATGGACATTACTGCTATAAACATTGAGGTGCGAGTGCCTCTTTGAATCACTATGTTTGTATCCTTTGGATAAATACTTAGTATACAGTGCTGGGTTGTTGGGTAATTCTATTTTTAACTTTTTGGGGACCCTCCATACTGTTTTCCAGAATGGCTGTTCCAGTTTGCATTCCCACCAACAGTGTAAGAGGGTTCCCCTCTCTGCATCCTTACCAATGTCTGCTGCTCACTGAGTTGATCATTTTAGCCATTCCTACTGATATAATGTGGTAACTCATTGTTGTTTTGATTTGTTTTTCTCTGATGATGAGTGATGTGAGCATTTTTTCATGTATCTGTTAGCCATTTGCATGTCTACTTTGGAGAAATGTCTGTTCATGTCTTCTGGCCATTTCTTAACTAGATTATTGGGGTTTTGGGTGTTAAGTTTGATAGTTCTTTATAGATGTCGGATACTAGCCCTTTATCTGATCATTCATTTGCAAATATTTTCCCCTATTCTGTAAGTTGTATTTTAGTTTTGTTGACTGTTTTCTTTACTGTGCAAAAGCTTTTTATCTTGAGATCCCAATAGTTCAATTTTGCTTTGTTTCTCTTGCCTTTGGAGATGTGTTTAGCAAGAAGTTGATGTGGCTGAGGTCAAAGAGGTTGCTCATCATGGCTCTCAGGATCACAGGCTATCCCATAGATACCTCTCCTCTAGGATTTTGATGGATTCCTGTCTTACATTTAGGTCTTCTAGCCATTTTGAGTTTAGTTTTGAGTTGGGTGTAAGAAAGTGGTCCAGTTTCATTCTTCTGTATGTGGCTGTCCAATTTTCCCACCATTTGTTGAAGAGACTCTTTTCCCATTGGAAATGCTTTCCTGCATTGTTGAATATTAGTTGACCATAGAGTTGAGGGTCCATTTCTGGGTTCTCTATTCTGTTCCATTGATCTATGTGTCTATTTTTGTGTTAGTACCATACTGTCCTGACGATTATAGCTTTGTAATACAGCTTGAAGTCTGGGATTGTGATGCCTTCAGTTTTGGTTTTCTTTTTCAACATCCTTTGGCTGTCCAGGGTCTTTCCTGATTGCACACAAACTTTAGAATTGTTTGTTCCAGCTCTGTGAAAAATACTGGTGATATTTTTATAGAGATTACATTGAATGTGTAGATTGCTTTGGGTAGCACAGACATTTTAACAATATTTGTTCTTATAATCCATGAGCATGGAATGTTTTTCCATTTCTTTGTGTCTTCCTCAATTTCTTTCATAAGTGTTCTATAGTCTTCAGAGTAAATATTTTTTTATCTATTTGGTTAGGTTTATTCCTAGGTATCTTATGGTTTTTGCTGCAATTGTAAATGGGATTCCTTGATTTCTCTTTCTGCAAGCCTCATTATTGGTGTATGGAAATGCAACAGATTTCTGTACATTGATTTTATATCTTGTGATTTTGCTGAATTTCTGTATCAGTTCTAGAAATGTTTTGGTGAAGTGTTTCAGGCTTTCTACATAGAGTATAACATTATCTGTGAAGAATGAAAGTTTGACTTCTTCCTTGACAATTTGGATGCCTTTTAATTCTTTTTTGTTGTCTGATTGCTGAGGCTAGGGCTTCCAGAGCTATGTTGAACAACAGTGGTGAGAGTGGACATCTCTGTCATATTCCTGACTTTAGGGGAAAAGCTCTCAGTTTTTGCCCATTGAGGATGATACTAGCTGTGAGTCTTTCATATGTGGCCTTTATGATGTTGAAGTTTGTTCCTTCTCGTCTATTTTCATTTCCAATTTTAGTACTTTGAGTCCTCTTTTTATTTCCAATCTAGTTAGAGATTTGTCAATTTGGTTGGTTGAGCTTTTCAAAGAGCCAACTTCGTGTTTTTTAACTTTTTCTAATATTTTTCTATTCTCCATTTTATTTATATCCACTTTAAACTTTCTTATTTCCTTCTTTCCACTGACTTAGTTTGTTTTTCTTTTTCTAATTTCTGATGGGGCAAAATCAGGTTATTGATTTGATATCTTTCTTATTTTGATTTTTTTAATATTTATTTATTTATTTATTTATTTGAGAGAGAGAGAGAGAGAGAGACAGAGAGGGAGAGGCAGGCAGAGGGAGAAGCAGGCTCCATGCAGGGAGCCTGATGTGGGACTCAATCCCAGGTCTCTAGGATCAGGCCTGAGCTGAAGGCAGGCGCTAAACCGCTGAGCCACCCGGGCTGCCCTCTTTCTGATTTTTAAATGTGTGGATTGTAGATATTAATTTCTCTCTTGTACTGATTTCTCTGTATCTCATAAATTTTGGTATGTGGAGTTCCATTTTTACTTGTATCAAGATGCTTTCTAATAAAGCTTTCTGATTGTTTACTCAGCCTCATTGAATCTGCAGATGAGTCCCTTCCAAGGAATTCTTTATTTTGTTAACAGTATTTTTGATTTATCACAAATTCTTTTGATTCCTTCCTTAGAAGTCTTTAGTTTATATTACCACAGATATTACATATTGCCTACTTTTTCTCATTAGAGCTCTTAACATATTAATAATACTTATTTTATAATACTTACCTGATAATTCCAATATGTTTGAATCTAGTTCTGATGATAGCTTTGTCCTTCAGACTTTGTTTCTTCTTGACTTTAGCCAGCTTTATAAATTTTTATTGAAAACTGGACATATTATATAGGGTAATAGGTAGTGAGGCAAATAGGCTTTTAGTGTATGCATTTACATTAATCTGGCTGTTAGTCTGGTTTAATATTTGTCATAACTAAAGGTACCAGAGGCTTCATATTACTCTAGTGAACTTATTTTTCCTCCCTCCTACACTTTTTTCCCCTTCTTCCTCCTCACACTCGCCCTCCTCCCCTTCCTCCTTCCTGTCCTTCTCCATTGTCACTGCCTTCTTCTCTTTATCCTCCTCTTTTTTTCTTTTTCTCCTTTTCCTCCTCCTCCTCCTTTTTCTTCTACTCTTCCTTCTTTTTCTTGTTCTTCTTCTTCTTCCTCCTCTTTTCCTTATCCATCTTCTCCTTCTTTTTCCCCCCCTTTCCTTCTTCTTCTTCTGGTTTCCCTTGTTCTGGTCCTTAGATGGAATCTTTATCTTGCAGCTCTTTTAGCTGTAACCCACTGTTGTTATTACTAGATCCTTATTAATGTGGTGGTAGGGTGAGTGGGTAGAGTAGGAAGGGAAGGGATGTTCCTTTATCTCCTAAGCTTTGAAGTAGGTCTCAGCTCTTTGTGGGCTTGTGCCTCAGGGGTGGGGTTAAATCTTCAGAAGACTTAGTCCCTTCATTCCTACTGTTTCCAGTCTATTTTCTTGAAATCCTCTCCCAATTCACTACACCTTACTTTATGTAATTATATACATATTTACTTACTTGTTTATTCTTACGCAGGACAGAAAGGTTGGAGAGGACCGTAGTGAGGTGAAGTTCCTTCCCTTCAGCTTGGAAAATTTTCAGAATAGCCCTCTGGAGAAGTCCTTTCCCTGTGAGGTAGACCTGCTCAGAGAAGGGTCTGGAGGGTTCCACAGTAGCTACTTTTCCATTCCCTCTGCCATGTCCATGAGGGGATTTTTCTCTATCCTCACCCTGAAAACTTAATGTGGTTTCTAGAGAAAGGGCTATGAAAGCATATGCCCCCTCTTTTTATCGTCCAGCCCCCCATCTTCCTCCTTGTCCTGCAAGAATTTGTCAAAATTACTTTTTAACTCTTCCCACCAGTTTTTGTCATTTCGTAGCTTCTGCTGCAGTTCTTTGTTGCTGTATTTCTCTGTATCCACTATTTCTCCATGTTTCAAGAAGTTACTTGCCCTGTTCTCTGATGGGTCAAGAAAAGTTATTCAGTTTGTCCAGCTTTCTCTTGTTGTAAGGATGAGAATGACAATTTTCAAGGTCTTACATGTAATAAAAAAAAAAAAAAACACCTTTCCCCTCCCAAATATCGGTGTGTGTGATACTTCCATATCACCATGGAGCCTAGGCATTAACATCAGGGCCTCAGGACAGCTGGGCCTTGGTGTGGATACAGGAAACAAGATAGGATGTGTGATTCATTTTTAAAATGCATCTTTTTATTGTTAAGCATCATTTTTATAGTTTTTAAGAGGACTTTAATAAATAAGATTTAGGAGAATAAAGAAGTGAGCACAGCATTATTTCTAACAGCAAAAATCAAAATAACTTGAATATCCATCAATAGGATAATGTTTAAATTAATTGCTACCTATAGGAGACTGCCATGGAGCTGTTCAAGAGAATGGAGAAACTGCTTGCTGCTGGTACCTGCCAAGAAGATGTCTGACAGAAAGAGAGAAGGGCACCTGGGTGGTTTAGTCAGTTAAAGTGTCCTTGGTTAACGGGTTAACCATCAGCCTTTGGCTCAGGTCACAAACCCAGGGTTTTGGGATTGAGCCTGCCTCAGGCTCTTCACTCAGCAGGGAGCCTCCTTCTCCCTTTCCCTCTGCCTGCCACTCTACCTACCTGTGCATTCCCTCTCTCTCTTTGTGTCAAATAAATAAATAATTTTTTTAAAAAAAGAAGAGAGAGAAAGAGAGAGAGAGCAGGCATGAGCAGAGACAGAGAGGGGCAGAGGGAGGAGATGCAGACTCTCTGCTGAACAGGGAGCAGAAGCAGGGCTTCATCCCAGGACCCCAGGGTCATGACCTGAGCTGAAGGCAGATGCTTAAGTGAAATAAGTCAGTCAGAAAAAGACAAATACCATATGATTTCACTCATATGTAGAATTTAATAAACAAAATAGATGAACACAGGGGCACCTGTGTGGCTCAGCAGTTGAGCATCTGCCTTCAGCTCAGGTCGTGATCCCGCAGTCCCAGGATCGAGTCCCACATCGGACTCCCTGTATGGAGCCTGCTTCTCCCTCTGCCTCTGTCTCTGCTTGTCTCTCTCTGTGTATCTCATGAATAAATAAATAAAATCTTTTAAAAAATAGATGAACACAGGAGAAGGGAAGGAAAAAGAAAATAAGACAAAGTCAGAGAGGGAGACAAACCATAGACTCTTAACTCTAGGAAACAAACTGAGGGTTGCTGGGAGGGAGGGGATGGAGGATGGGGTAACTGTATGATGGGAATTAAGGAGGGCAAGTGATGTAATGGGCACTAAACTCTACCTCTGAAACCAATAATACACTATATGTTAAATAAAATAGAAGATATCTGTGATATACTGTTCAGTAAAAAAGATTGAAGTTTATGTGTGTTTACGTATGGGTATAAAAAGGGTCTGAGGACACATTCAGTGTTTGAGAAGGTCAGGGAAGTGGACGCTCAGCACTTCACATTGTTTGGTTTGGTTTTAGTAAATGGGAATTAGTTTTATAATCAAAACAACAGAAGGGTAAAAGAAGAAAGGAGACTCACTTTTTATTGTTTTCTGTCTTTTGAGTTTTGAATCTTATATTTATTCCATAAAAAGTAAAATAAAATAAGAAACCAGGAAAGGAAAGAGGTACCCCCTGATGTAGTTCACTGAATCTTCCTCAGCATATGCTGGCCTTTACCCATTTCCAGCACTTCCCTGCTGATCTCTGTCCTGCCCTCCT
The DNA here is from genome assembly GCF_003254725.2 of Canis lupus dingo. Lineage (NCBI taxonomy): Eukaryota > Metazoa > Chordata > Mammalia > Carnivora > Canidae > Canis > Canis lupus. The sequence continues at coordinate 21,313,286 of NC_064261.1, read as the reverse complement.
GGTGCACCCCAGGCCACGCTGCTGTAGGCCCAGGCCACCCCCACCACTGGGAGACTGCCTGGCCCCTTCCCCAACACTTCCCAGTACCCAGTACAACCTCGGAATCCTGGAAGGTTGAAAGGCACAGTGCAGCCAGGGTGAACCCCAGCCCTCTGCTTGCCACTGTGTGGCCCTGGGGAGTCACTCAGGCTCTGTGGGACATCTGTGAGCTGGACTTTTACTTTATATGGGAGAAAAAAATCTCCTATAACCTCTACAGCCATGCATGAATGAGAGAGTAGAAATGGCCAGAATAAAAATGTCCTTCAGGCCTATGCTATTCCTAACACTGGATAGGCACTCATCTCAGGAGCTGGCTCAGTAGTTCCATTCTTTCGTCTCAGTGAGTCACCTGGACAATATGCTTGAGACCTGGAGAATCCCATCAAACTGGTGCTGTCTGTACCCATCTCGCAGAGGAGGGCAGCCTAGGAGGTGGGATATAGAGAGAGATGGTCTGAGGTTTTCTCAGACCCACTGGACCTAAGAGGAAGGGAAGGCTCTCCTTCATTCTCTCAGCAAGGTGCCTAGCAGGCCACTGCTGTGATCTCCCAATCCAGAGAATGAGAATTTCTAGGGTGTCAGGATTGCCCAAGATGCTTCCCAGAGTGAGAGTCACTGGGCTGGTGACTCTTTGGTAGGCATGGCCTCAGTTCCTTATCTCTGCTGCTCTGTTGCTGGGTCACTGCAGACCACCCTCACTACAACTTCTGTGCTCTGAACCTCCTTTGTCCTTGCCTTTCCCAACACTCTTGGGATTGACTGGATTCACCCCATCACCAGTAGTCATCATGTCACAACAAGGAAACACTCCCTCAGAATCCTGCAAGGTAAAATCTTAACTCTGCTACTCTCTAGACACAGGCTTACATTCAATAAGAAATCAGAAAACCATGAGCAACCTTTTGATATTTCATTCTTTTAACAAGTAAACATGTTCTGAGCACTTGCTCTACTCAGGTGCAGTACAAAGAGATAAGGGCCTTGATTCAATAAGGGATGTCCCCTGTCCCCAAGTGCTCAGGCTGCTGACAGAGAGACACACAGCTGGCACCCAGAGGGTGCCTGGAAGAAGGGAGGAGTGAAGGTTTTGAAAGAGTTCACAGCAGGAGCTCAGCAAGAGAAATTCTAGAGCCTCATGAAGAGCTGGGCCTTAGGAGCCAATATGTGGGACTCAAACCCTATTGGCCCCACACACTAGCTGTGTGCATCCATGGGCAAGTCACATCAGCTCTCTGCACCTTGGTATCGTATCTGAAAAATGAAGACAACATCTGCATTTAGGCTGATGCAGGGATGAGGTAAACTATTCCATGTGTAACCTGCTCCCAGCACAGCTCAATAATGCTAATCATTTGTGGAGGTCCTGGGAGGAGGAATCACCTGTGGTTTTCTAGGAAGTCTGGTCTGATCTTCCTCAGTGTCACAGGGATGGGCCTGGTCAGGAGCCTACAAAAGTTCACAGTAGGCCCCAGTAAGCCCTTGTTAATGAGGGCCACAGAACATTTTCTAGTCTGAAGTGAAGCCTCAGGCAATCAGGAGAGGCAGCAGCCTGTGGTCAGCTGTCAGACTGCATCCCTTTGGCTGGAATTTCTCCCCCACCACCTGACCTACCTCTTTCTATGATGACCTTTCCTCTAGAAACAGTTGCATGTCTGTGGCATCCCATTCTTTGCATCTCATTGCAGCATGTCAGGTGAGATAGGAGGGCCTTGATACAGGGTCTATCACTGTACCTGATGTTCTGGCACCTGCCTTTTCTGAGGATGTGGGCCATCTTTTCCCTCCATGATTCTGAACATCTGGTGCTGTGCATGTTGTGACTTTCAGGAAGATGAGAGTTACCGCTGCATTCCAAGGTAAGTTTTCCTGAATGGGGAGGCAAAGATGCTGAGAGTGTGGAATGGTGAGAATGGTAGAGTTATGGACAATCAAGCAGCTCCTTTCCTAAGAACATTGCCATACTTGGCTTCATTTAGAGGGGTTGGGGAAAATTATTGGTCTGATTTTTTTTTTTATTGGTCTGATTTTTAATAGAGAATTCACCAACACCCGACTAGGGTCTATAGGGTCTAGCCTTGGCAAGGTTGCACAGTCTGCTGATTCAAGGCTCTTAGTGAGATGAGGCTGGTCCTGCTTCTTATTCCACAAGAAGTCCTTCAGGGCTCTAGTGCACTATGGCTGCCTGTTCTGGGGGTAGAGAACAGGCTGGTGTGGGGCTGGTGGGCATTACTGAGCTCATCCACAGCCCCCCAACTTGCCTATCTCCCATTCTACATCCCACCTCTAAGCCTTCGACCATACACTTATTTTTTTTCAACTCCTATGTAGATTTCTTGGCTCCCTCTACTTCCCATTTATAAGACGTACTGCTATCTTCCCACCAGGTTCAAGCCTGAGCTCTTCTCTCTAACATGCTGTATAAGGAAAAGCCAGGTTTGGCCACTTCACAGCCGGTTGGGATTGGAGTCTTCATTTCTTTGTGGAGAAATCAGTGAAGCACACTTTGAAAGCAATGGCAGTTGTGCAGCTGTCCTTGGCCTTGGGCTGGCCTGGCTGAGCTGGTTGAGGCATGGATGCCTCCACATTAAAATGCTCTGCTCCACTTGCCTGTGTCCTGCTACCTCAACCCCCCAACAGTCCTTACATCAGGGACAAAGGATGGAGATTTGGGTGTTAGGTTTTGTTGAACGTGGCCACAAAGACACAGTTTTTGGTGAGTGAGGGCCCATGCTACAGATGAGGCTCAGCCATGGCTGGCCTAGGGGCCCCTGCTTCTGGCTGGTTGCAAAGGAGGCCCTCATGGGCCAGGAAACTGTACTAACTTTCTGGGGCACTTGCAGAGGGGGGATCACTTGCACTGGCTGTTGGAAGTGAGGTCCAAAATTCCTGGCAGTTGGCCCCTAGGGCTCAGCTGTGTAGCAAGGCCAAGCAGGGCTATGAGTCCAGCTGATTCCTATGTGCCACCTGATTCACAGCCCTTGAACTGAGCTGCAGGGGCTGATCCTCCGTAGAGGCACGATGAGCCTGGGTATCCATCCTTGTGGGCTCAACCCTGAGCCGGCTAAGTTCTAGGATGTGGCCTAGGCACCTCTGGTCCTGTGAACTATGGAGTGGACTAGCCAGGGAGGGCAGGCCACACACAACTGACATGTTAGGGAAGCTGTTAGGTTGTTTCTGCTGGAGAATTTCAGGGCTCCTGGCCTGAGGCTGCCTACAGAGCCCACTGCTTGTGTCCTGCCTTGGGGGCTGTGTAGTAGGGGACTGGCAGTCTGAGTGGATCTGCAGGGCTGCAACCTGGGCCACACAGCCTGTCAGGGAAGGCTCTACATTAAAGGTGCTTCCTCCAGGACCTGACCTCCAAGGACCTTGGAAACACTCCAGATTCCCAGGTGGCCTGGACTCCTGGAAGCCAGGCCAAGGGTTTGGGAGCTTGTTTTTGCGGTAAGTGTCTGTTGCTGCAGAGGCTGCAGACCCCACAGAGAACAAACTTTCATGGCAGCCTTGTGTCCCTCCTTCCCCAGAGACCTGTACACATTCCAGAGATGGGTCCCTGGACAGACTGCTGGTTCCTTGTTTGGGTCCTGCTAGGCCCTTGCTCTCTCTAGCAAGTGGGCCCTTGGTACCCGAATGTGCCCACAGCTCCTGCCTGCTGGGTGCTAAACCCACAGTGGTTCTATTTGCATCTGAAACCCCAACCCCCCTGCTCTCCTGCTTCCCTGGATCTGAGCCCTTTTTCTCAGAGCCAGCTCCTAGCTTCTCTGCAGTTTCCCCAGGGGCTGAGGCAGGTGGGGTACGGAGCTCAGGGCCACGGCGAAGCCAGTTGATAATGCCCATGGTGATGGCAAGCTCAGTGTCACAGAGCTTTAGCAGACACTCCTTGCCCTTCCAGGAACTTTGCAAAAAGCTCTGGCTGAGCACGTCTGGGCCTGGTGCTGGGGCCAAGTTCTCCTCCGCCCCCACATGGAAGCTGCACATGGACAGTGGTGCTCCTAGTGCTGGCCCTGACAGACTCTCAGACACACATAGGTCATCATCCAGGCTTGGGCCAACAGGGCCCTCACTGGGGTCATAGAAGAGTTCATAGAGGGCGTCTCCGCTGTAGCTGTCCCGGGGGAAGACAGCTGAACGTGTGCCTGGGCTCAAAGCCTCCTTCTTGTCTTCCTCAAGGCCAGGTGAGAAGGAGTCATAGTAGCCCTCATCACTTGTGGACACAGATTCCGGCTGTTCACTCTTAGGGGTGCCTGTGTCTATGGAGCTGGCTTTTGAGCCACTGTAGGGGTCTCTGCAGGGACACAGGGGGAGCTCAGCAAGCCCAGCAGCATCTAGCCTGGGCCGATCTGTGTCTGTCCCCAGCCGTGGGCCCAGTAGGGCATGGTGCTGCTGCCTCACAGAGTGATTCACACTGTCCCAGAACTTGGCAAAGTCAGACATCTCATTTTGGGCAGGTGATGCCAGCTGTTCCACGCTGCCCTGGAAGGGACCCCTCAGAACCTTGTTTTCAAGGGCCTGTGATACTTGGGCTGGGCTCTCCAGGCCCTCATTCAGCTCCAGGGATGGTACTGAGCTTTCATCTGCAAAGATCTCCCCACAGCCTGTGAGAGAGTCAAAGCTCTTAAGAGAGGCCACATCCTCACACAGGGCCCTGCAGAGGTCAAAGGAAGAATCAGGCAGGAGGAGCTCACTGTCAGATAGGTCCTGACACAGGCTGTCTGACCCCAGCCCCTCACCTAAGGGGAAGAAGGCTTTGCCTGGCTGCCCCCCATTCTCTGATGGGCCCCTAGAGGAGGACAGGCTCTCCCCCTTGGTCACCAGTGAGGCCAAGTTCTCAGTCTTGTTTCTGCGAATGTGGAATAGGTTCCGAAAGCACTTCTTAGGTCGTTTCAGGGAGATCCTCTTCCTTGGGATGCTCTTGGCCACGGCTGGCACAAAGGGCATCTGGGGCACAAAGTGGCGGTAATCAATCATGCGCTGGCTGCTGGAGGGCCCTGGGAAGCTTGTGCTGCCCACCAGCTGCCCTGTAGCCGTGCTCGCCCTGCCAGCCCCAGGCACACTCTCATGAGTCTTGCTCTTTCGCACCAGTTTGAAGGTGGCCCCACAGAAGGCTGCAGCCCCCACCTCAGGTTCTGGTTCTGCTCCCTTACTGGGGTATCTGTCATACCCTTGGGTGCTGGGACTAACCTGTGGGGCCCTCTCACTCTGGGGCTGCTGTTGCCCTCCTGGTGAGACTGACCGGGGACCTGCATCCTCCATGGTCAGAGCAGTAGCTGCTGGGTCTGAGGGTTTCTCGTGGGAAATCTGCAGGCTGGATTTAATAAAGGTCTTTCCTCTCTTCAGTTCCATGCTGCCAGTGCTCCAAGCTGCTGTGAAGGAAAGCAGGAGGCACTTAGTATCCAAGATGAAGGCCTATATGGCTCTAAATGACCTCTGCCTACCTCTGCTTATACAGTGGCTTTGGAGTCAAGTTCTGACATCTAAACTTGGATCCTCCATGGAGATAGGGATAGGGAGATAAGAATGGCCCCATCCATGCTCACTGCTCCAGGGCTGTTCGTTGCTCCATAGAAAGCTGATACCAGAGAAGTTAAGTCACCTGCTTAAAGTCACATAGTAGGAGCCAAATTAGAGTAGGTTGGGGGTCTGGTGCTCTTGTAGTCTGATCTCTCAACTCAACTCAGCATCCTCTCAGAGCTTATCTGTCCAAGTCAGATTCCCATTTCCAGGCCCAGGCACTCTACAAATAGCATCCTTACAAGGGAAGTGTCACAGACTTTCTAAGTGGTGGAGTAGAGAATTCAATAAATAAATTTCTGCTTTTATTTAAGAGACAAAGCTCAAAGGGAAACCCAAGCCTGCCTTCTGGGATGGACACAGGTGCTTATCAGCTGGAAAAGAAGATATATATTCTGCCTTCCAGGGATATTGCATCCATCTGAGAAGGCAAGACTCAGTCTACACAAAGGTCATCAGGGCAAGCACAGCCAAGCATCTAATGGTGCATGCTGAGTTTGAGCACTGAGAAGAGAGATGGCACCGTGGTAAAGGAAAAGTGAGGAGTCAGGCATAATGCCAGGGCCAGGCAGGTTGGATAGACACAACACATGATGGGCTGGAGAGCAAGCAGGTATCACCTTCTGTGTAATTCCTGAGAGGTATCGATGCCTAGAGTGCCATCCAGAGTGCCACCCAGACGGATGCCCAGTCTTAGTCCAATAGGAAGGGATGTTGGGATTGATTACTGATGTCTGTCCTGGTTGTGGGATGGAGAAGCCCGTAAGAGTGTTATCTTGACCATTTTTGCATAGCTGGTGAGTGTGGCCTTTCTCTGAGGCCAATGAAGAACTATAAAATCTTCTGAGTGAGTGGGTGGGTAGAAACAGTGGCATAATAAAGTTGGTGGTCTAAGACCATTTCTCTGACATCTGAGTGGAGGACAGAATAAATTAGGAGAGAAGCTTTGAGCAGAAAAGATTCATAAAAGGCAACTAAAGTGGGCTGAGTATTTGGGGATAAGCTCCAGATAGAAGCTGCAGTCATAAGTCACAGAAAAGAGAGGAGAAATTATAGGGCCTTCAAAGGCAGAAACACTAGGATCCAGCAACTGAATAAAGAGAAAGAAGTTATCAACACTCAGGAAGCAGTAAATATTGACCCACAAGTGGGAAAACATAAGGAAGTGGAAGCTGAGTAAAGGTGAGGAAGGAGCCTATGCTAAGAGCTTATTTGAGAGAGACAAACAAGACTCTATAGTTTTAAAATGTTGCCTTTGAAGTAAGTTTAAAGACCCATAAGAGAGGAAGAAAGAAGGTGATGCCTAAGAGCACCATTTGAGAACTTCCCTGGACTCCCTTATTGTCTCTTCACAGGCACCCAGCTCACAGCTCAGCCTGTTCCAGCAGGTCCTCCTCTCTTTTGGTGGTGAGCAACCTACCAATCAGTCCTGTCAGTTTGGCCAGGGAAAGATTTGGGGAGAGAGTATGGGGTTTCTTTGATTCTCCATAAGAACTTGCTTCATAGGGAGCACTTGAATTCACTCCCCCACAGTTTGCAGTCTGCGAGGAAGGGATGCAGCAGGTGTAAAGGCAAGTGGCTCTGTCAGCCTACATGTCACTCAGATCCACTGCCCACAGAGCTTTGCAGCTAACTTCAGAAAGCTGCTTGATAGCTATGAGCTATTCAGGGTCAGCTCCAGAGTCTCTCAAATGCTTAGCCATGAGGACCTGGAGGTGAGCAGAGTGGCTGCCTCACAGCCCAGTTGACATTAAAGCTGAAGATGAGAAGGGGTTACAAGGCTACCATTGCAGAGGTTCACAGAGGCAAGCTGATCAGCCTCCACCCATTGGCAGTGCTTCCTCCCCTGCAGAGGACACCTGGGACTTTAGGCTGGAGGACAGGAGACAGAGCAGGCACCGTGCCAGAGAAACCCACAGAACCTCAACTTGGTTCTGGTGGCAGTTCATCTCTTGATGGAAGCACCCTGGACAATGCAACAGTGCTTCTAGCCACCTTTCTGCCTCCTGTGAGGTTGCATGTGCCCATACCTTTCCTACCCTATACCTACAGATCCTATTTTCACCCCTCACCCTTTGTGGCCTAGATAAGTCATTCCCTAGCTCTGTTGGGTTTTATTATACACAGCATAGTGGTTACTATCTGGACTCTGGAGTTGGAGAACACAGATTTGCATCTATCTAACCAGGTGAGTGCTTGGCCTATAACCTTATAAGAGACATACTATAGTAACCTTCATTTTATAAAGGAGAAATTAAGGTCCAGTAAAGTCAATAGATTGGTCCAGGTCACACATGTGGTAAGTGACAGAAGTAAGATTTGAAATCGAGCCTGTTTGATTCTGATCGTGTGCTCTTAACCACAACAGACATTCTATGAACCAACAGTCCAAACTCCTCTTCATAAGAAATTTAAGAATCAAATAACAAATGTGTTTTTATGAAGAGTTTTGGAAATCACAACAAAAATGACAATTCAAATAAAAAGTACAGCTCACACAAATTTAGAAAAATTGTAACTGAAGATAGTATAATTTCTATGACAAGAAATTTTAGAGATATTTATTATGAGATCTCTATTCTATGTTTTAGAAAAGTCTTTTTATTACCATAGTCTTGGAAATAACTTCAAGTAAGCACGATAAAGATCATTTCACTATGTGCAGAAGTTGCAACTACAAGAACTAAGATGGTTTATCTGATATTGACCTCTATAAATAAAACTACTGATTTCTTAATTCTTAATTCAGTTAACTGATTTAAAATCCTCCAAAACTGGAAATTTCACCACATTCTGAACTTGGAAAATGACCTCCCAAAATAGCAGTCATTGCTACAGATGGATGGACTCAGTGTCACTAATGTTGCCAACTCTGTTTCCTGAGTTCGTTTAACACTTTGGCGCATTGATAGGGCAATGAGCACTAAGATTCAGAATAATGAATGAGAGACTTACAAAATACTGGAGCAATCATGTGAAATCCAGTGTATATTCAGTCCAGCTTCCACTTTAAAATATTGCATCAGAGCCTGACTCTTTAGAAATGTGGAGCCCATATGTGACATGGGTGGGAACTCTGAGGGGTCAGAAAGCCCATTGCCTAATGGGAGAAAGAGCAGTTACCTTCTGTGACAGTTCTCAGGGACAGAGTGGAATTTATCTGGACAGCCAGATGCTGGCACTGATGTTGCCTGAGGCCAAAGAGATATAGGTTCTCAGCTGCAAAAATGCACATTCTGCTTTGTAACTTTTTAGCTAAAGGCCCCTTCACTGAGCCCCTGAGAGGGAATCCTTTACCATGTGCCACATCCTTCTCCAAAGGACAAAGTAGCCCTGTCCCTTCCTGGTTTGGCCCTTTCTTATTGTAGCACTCAGTGATCACTGGCTGCTTATTCTGGTGCTTATTTGGTCTTTATACTCCCCAGTGAGGTTGAAAAATTCTCAAAGATTCAGGACTCCAACTGTGGTTGAAAGTGAGCTACTACTTATTTAAGTGAAGTATTTATGTTTTGGAGACATTTTAGCCATATATTTACATCTAAGTTTCCTAGAAAGGATGCTGAGTCTGGAGTTTTTAATTCTACAGTTTGTGCTCACTCTCTAAGATGGGTCTCAGTGACACCAAGACCCTGGACCAAGTCTTGCATCTCTAAAATGAACTTGCAAATTCCATGAGTACAGGGACCACACCGTGTACTTATTTAATCAACTCTGATTCACAGATGTGGTATTTAAACCAAGATCTAAAAGACAGCCAAAGACAACCAGGTAAAAGATGTGGGAAGCATATTTCAGGCAGAGAGCACATCCCTCAGAAAAGCCTTGTGGAGCAAAGGATGATTTAAAAGCTCTGAAAACAGGCCCAGGTGGCCAGAGCAGCAAGCCAGTGGGATGGGGCTGGGAGATGAGCAGGGAAAACTGTACCAGGCCTGAGGTCACGAGAGGATCTTGGCTTTTATTCTATACCCCATGGAGAGCCAGCCATCAAGGGTATCAGGGGTCAATTTTCAGTTTTAACATATTAGTTGTAAATGAGAATGAAAAGTAGGCTCAAGGAGTGGAGGCAAGAAGGCTGATTAGGAGCCAGAGCAGGGCCTAGTGGAGAGTAAGTAGTGAGAGACTTTCCTTCTATGAAACCTTTCCTCTCAGTGTCTTACACAGAGTATACACTTGGATATGGATTTATTGCAAATTGAGAAAATGAAGTAATTCTACTGTCTGTTTTTCTACAAGATGGATAACTTTAGTTCACCCACCTAGGGATTTTCTTTTCCCTTTGAGAAGGTAATTCTGTGAGCTTCATTCCCTTTTTTCTTTTTTTTATTGGAGTTCAATTTGCCAACATATAGCACAACACCCAGTGCTCATCCCATCAAGTGCCTCCCTCAATTCCCCATTTTCGACGAGATCAGGCACACTCAGGGTGGTATGGCCGTAGACAATTCCCTTTTTAACATGAAAGTGATTGGGTATATCATGGAGCAATATAAAAACCTCGCAGGTACACATATGTAATAAAAATGGTTTGGAGACAAAATTTTTTCTTAATAGTTTTGGCATTTGCCATGCTTTTCCCTGCTCCACCCCCAACATCCAGTAAAATCACAAGCCTTGAAATACAAACAGGTGAATGGTGATAAGAAAGCAGAGGCCTCAGAGGGGAGACCAGCCCTGAGGGACTTCCTGGACATTGGCGTCAGAGTGGCAGGCTATGTATGGGGCAATAGTTTATCTGTGCAGAGGGTGCCTTGTCTAAGCCAAAACCTTCAGGATGGATGGAGTGAAGGCTATTGTGGAGAGAGAAAGCCTCTGTTATGGGGTGGGTGGGGGGTGGAGAATGAAGCAGAAATAGAATCTGCAGTGAGAACATTACCAATTCACCCACCCCCCACGTTGGAGAGACAAAAGGCCTTTTGGGGAGTGAAGGTTCCGGCCCACCAGTCTCTAGGTGTTCCCGGGTTTCCTGGCTGAAAGAAAATGGGTCTCCAGTTTTATCTGTACTTTCCCAGCCTCTGCATCCGTGCACAGGGATTGTCTCCCCTTCCTTAGCCCGGGCCTAAAAGGGTCATCGCCGTCCCCCCGCCCAGGTCCCAGATTCCGCATCATCTACGCGGGACACTGTGGGGTGGAGAGAGAGCCAGAGAACCCCTGGTTCCTCCACTCAGCCCTCCCATCACGCGAAAGAACCCATAAAAATTCCCAAATCATCCTCTTTCTCCCCAAGCCTAAATCCTAGGGCCTTTAGCGACTTACCTTTGGTTGCCGAGAGTGTCGCAGTACGAGGCCTTGGCAGGGCCGGGAGCCGCGCCCGAGCCCCGGCCGCGCGCCCAGCTCAGCACCACGGTCAGCTCCCGGCGCCGCGCGTCCCCGCGGGTGGGGAAAGAGCAGGGCCCGCGCCGGCTGCCGCGGATGGGGCGGCGGGGGCGGCGGGGGCGGCGGGGGCGGCCGGGCAGCCGGCGCGGGCTGGCGCTTCTGACGCGGCGGTAGGGCAGCCGGGGGCGGGGCCAGCTGGGGGCGAGCTGAGTGCGCCCGGCCGGGGTGGGGCTGTTCCCGGAGAAGTGTGGCCTCGGTGAGCCGCCGCCGCCCGGGCCTCGGTCTGTCTCGCTTTGTTAGCTTCTCTGTGTCCCCGCAAGGCTGTGGTTTGCATCTCTCAGCCCAGCTGCGGCTGCTGCCGGCACGTACCGCAGCTCAGTGGTCTCCTCTGACTCCCGACCGCATGCCTGCGAAGTGGTCCGAAACGCTAGAGCGCACAGCTGTGGGTGCCCTGGTCTCCGCAACCCACAGCATCCAGGCGGATTGAACCCTGCCTGTCGCGGAAGGGCTCCGTCACACGGGGCCCAGTGGCGATTCCTACGCAGGATTCGGAGCTGGCTTGGAAGAAAGGGGCATGCAGCATGACAACAGATGTCCCCTCTCCCGGCGTTGGTGGTGTGATCCTGACCTTCCCTGGCAGTTTCTGGCCATTGGAGCTCGCTTAGTCAATTCTTCCCCTATTAGGTAGAAACAAAGGTGGATCTATATTTCATTTCCACCTATACCCTGAAAGAAGAATAGAATTCCCACAGATTCCATAGTCCTTCCTGGTTGAAGTTAATAAACATTAGTTTCTTCTATTCTGGCCTTCGCTCTTCTGCATTACAAGGACTTTATATTTTTCTTCAGCTTTTCCTTTTTTGAGGACAATTATGGGTTTAACTTCATCCAATGAGTAATAATTGCTCTTTTCCATTCCAACTTGTCACCCTTTGGCCAATGAGAGCTATTCTAAGCCATCCACTTTCGTCCTTTCAGAGAGTTTTAAAACATACATAACTTTTAGGTAACAAAACAAATTAAATATATAATTTATAATATATAATTTTTTTATCTTCCCCCAAGATATGGGATCAGGTCTTCTCCACGGACCCCTGGAAAGATCTTTCACCAATATTTCCAGTTCAGGTATTCCTGAATCATTTTTAACAGTGTTCTGTTGTAAACTTGCTTTCTGTTATTTTTATAATACACTTCGTTTTCTCATCAGGACTCACATTTCTGGACTGTAGCTCTAATGCTTTTCTTTTCTCTTGTCTGGCCTTGCTCCCTGGTTATTTGATTGACCAGTGGGTCTCAGACCTTCTGGCCATAACTTTTGCTTTCTGACAGATTCAAAGGATCTCACCTGGGCAGCCCTGGTGGCTCAGCGGTTTAGCGCCGCCTGCAACCCGGGGTGTGATCCTGGAGACCCGAGATCGAGTCCTGCGTCGTACTCCCTGCTTGGAGCCTGCTTCTCCCCCTACCTGTGTCTGTGCCTCTTTCTCTCTCTCTCTCTCTCTCTCTCCCTCTGTCTCTATGAATAAATAAATAAAAATCTTTAAAAAAAAAAAAGGATCTCACCTGACTATGAGCACAAATATGACAGTAGCCTGTTAACTGCGTTAGTCAGAGTGCAAAAATTCCAGATTTGAAGATTAGACTCAGTACAGTCTTGTGGGTCCCACATCAGAGAAGACTGGGACATAAGGCAGTGGGATCCTATGCCTCCAAGGAAGGATAAGAGGGCTGGGACTGTCAACTTGGAGAAAAAAAAGGTCAAGAGCCACAATTTGGAGTAGATGGCTGCATGGGGAAGAGGGATGATGGCTCGAAGGATGGGCATGGCAAGAGGCACCCTAGTACTCATGCTAGTTCCCCTGAAGAGAGATGTCCTTCACAATTTCAAACAAACTAACATTAGGGAATACATTCACATGATGTGGCCTACTGTGATGACTGGGTGTTTGCTTATTCTTTCAAAAGTATCTGTATTTTGTTTTATTTTTAAAAATTTAGTTTTAAAAATATGGAACACTTTATGAATTTGCATGTCATCCTTGCATAGGGACAATGCTAATCTTTGTATCATTCCAATTGTAGTATATGTCTTGCAGAAGTGAGCACAAATTACCTATATTTTAAAAGTTTAAACTTAAAAAAATGAACACAGCTTGTTTCTTTTTTTAAAAAAAGTCTCATAAAATATATATAACATTGAATTTCCCATTCCAATACTTTTTAAGTGTATGATTCAGTATCATTGGGTACAGTCACATAGTTGTATATCGTTATCTTGATCTATTTCCAGATATTTTTATCACCCCAACAAAACTCTACCAATTAAACAAAAATTCCTCATTTGTCTCTCCCTCTAGATGCTGGTAACCTCTATTCTACTTTATTTCTATATGAATTTGACTGTTCATATAGATGGAATAATACTATACTTGTCCTTTTCTATCTGGTTTATTTCCCTTACCATAAGCTTTTTTTTTTTAATATTATATTTATTCATGAGAGATAGAGAGAGGCAGAGACATAGGCAGAGGGAGAAGCTGGCTCCCTGCAGGGAGCCTGATTTGAGACTTGATCCCAGGACCCCAGGATCACAACCTGAGCCAAAGACAGACACTCAACCACTAAGCCACCCAGGCGCTCCAAAGCACAAGGTTTTCAAGGTTCATCTATGTTGTATTATGTATTAAAATTTGACTCTTTTTTAAGGCTGAATAATACTACACTGTATGTATATACTACATTTCTTTATCCATTTTTCCGTTGATAGACATTTTAGTTGTTTCCACCTTTTGTCTGTTGAGAATAATGCTGCAATAAACAATGGTGAATAAATATCTGTTCAAGTTTCAACTTTCATATCTTTTGAGTATAGGCCTGGAGGTGGAATGGTTAAATCATAATAGTAATTCTTTGAGAGAACATTGTACTTTTTTCTACAACACTTTATGTTCCTACCAGCAATGCCAAAGAACTCCAATTTCTTTACATCCTTATCAATACTTTCTGCTTTTTTTAACAATAGTCATCCTAATGAGCATGAAGTGGTATCTCATTATGGTTTTGATTTGCATTTCCCTATGGAACTAGTGATATTAAGGAATTTTTCATGTAACTAGAAGTGATATTTATATATATTTTTGGAGATATGTCTTTTAAAGTCCTTTAGATTTTAAAATTGTACCATATTTCTTCATAGCTGTATTGAGATATTATTTTTTTTTTAATTTTATTTATTTATGATAGTCACATAGAGAGAAAGAGAGAGGCAGAGACACAGGCAGAGGGAGAAGCAGGCTCCACGCACCGGGAGCCCGACGTGGGATTCGATCCCGGGTCTCCAGGATCGCGCCCCGGGCCAAAGGCAGGCGCCAAACCGCTGCGCCACCCAGGGATCCCCATATTATTGACATATCCATATGGAAGTTTAGGGTATATAATCTGATTATTTGATACATGTATATATGGTAAAACATCCCCCCACAATATGAGGGTGTGAGAGTAACAATTTAAGGTTTACTCTCTTAACAACTTTCTTTTTCGTCTTTCAAAATTTTATTTAGGGCAGTCCCAGTGGCTCAGCAGTTTAGCACCGCCTTCAGCCCGGGCATGATCCTGGAGTCCTGGGATAGAGTCCCACGTGAGGCTCCCTGCATGGAGCCTGCTCCTCCCTCTGCCTGTGTCTCTGCCTGTCTCTCTGTGTGTGTCTCTCATGAATAAATAAATAAAATCTTTAAAAAAAACTACCTTAAAAACAAAACAAAACAAAATGTTATTTAAATTCAAATTAGTTAACATATAGTATAGTATTAGTTCCAGGGGTAGAAATTAGTTGCATAACAGTTGCATATAACACCCAGTACTCATCTCATCAATTGCCCTTCTTAATGCCCATCACCCAATTATCCCTTACCCCCCAAACCACCTTCCCTCCAGCAACCCTCAGTTTGTTCCCTAGAGTTGAGAGTCTCTTATGATTTGCCTCCCTCTATTTTTTTTAAATATCTGATGCTGAATTTTTTATTTTTTTATTGGAGTTCGATTTGCCAACATATAGTAAAACACCCAGTGCTTATCCCGTCAAGAGCCCCACTCAGTGCCCGTCACCCAGTCACCCCATCCCTCTGCCCACCTCCCTTTCTACCACCCCTTGTTCGTTTCCCAGAGTTAGGAGTCTCTTATGTTCTGTCTCCCTTTCTGATATCTCCCACTCATTTTTCTCCTTTCCCCTTTATTCCCTTTCACTACTTTTTATATTCCCCCAATGAATGAGACCATATAATGTTTGTCCTTCTCTGATTGACTAATTTCACTCAGCAAAATACCCTCCAGTTCCATCCACGTCAACGCAAATGGTGGGTATTTGTCATTTCTAATGGCTGAGTAATATTCCATTGTATAAATATACCACATCTTCTTTATCCATTCATCTATCTTTTTTTAATAATAAATTTATTTTTTATTGGTGTTCAATTTGCCAACATACAGAATAACACCCAGTGCTCATCCCGTCAAGTGCCCCCCTCAGTGCCCGTCACCCATTCACCCTGACCCCCCGCCCTCCTCCCCTTCCACCACCCCTAGTTTGTTTCCCAGAGTTAGGAGTCTTTATGTTCTGTCTCCCTTTCTGATATTTCCTACTCATTTCTTCTCCCTTCCCTTCTATTCCCTTTCACTATTATTTATATTCCCCAAATGAATGAGAACATATAATGTTTGCCCTTCTCCTATTGACTTATTTCACTCAGCATAATACCTTCCAGTTCCATCCACATTGAAGCAAATGGCGGGTATTTGTCATTCTAATGGCTGAGTAATATTCCATTGTATACATAAACCACATCTTCTTTATCCATTCATCTTTCGATGGACACCGAGGCTCCTTCCACAGTTTGGCTATTGTGGACATTGCTGCTAGAAACATCGGGGTGCAGGTGTCCCGGTATTTCACTGCATCTGTATCTTTGGGGTAAATCCCCAGCAGTGCAATTGCTGGGTCGTAGGGCAGATCTATTTTTTTTAATAAAATAATTTTTATTGGTGTTCAATTTACCAACATACAGAATAACACCCAGTGCTCATCCCGTCAAGTGTCCCCCTCAGGAGCAATTCTATTTTTAACTATTTGAAGAACCCCCACACAGTTTTCCAGAGTAGCTGCACCAGTTCACATTCCCACCAACAGTGCAGGAGGGTTCCCCTTTCTCTGCATCCTCTCCAACATTTGTTGTTTCCTTTCTTATTAATTTTCCCCATTCTCACTGGTGTGAGGTGGTATCTCACTGTTGTGATTTGTATTTCCCTGATGGCCAGTGATGAGGAGCATTTTCTCATGTGCTTGTTGGCCATGTCTATGTCTTCCTCTTTGAAATTTCTGTTCATGTCTTTTGCCCATTTCATGATTGGATTGTTTGTTTCTTTGCTATTGAGTTTAATCAGTTCTTTATGGATCTTGGATACTAGTCCTTTATCTGATACGTCATTTGCAAATATCTTCTCCCATTCTGTAGGTTGTCTTTAGTTTTGTTAACTGTTTCTTTTGCTGTGTGGAAGCTTTTTATCTTGATTAAGTCCCAATAATTCATTTTTGCTTTTGTTTCTCTTGCCTTCATGGATGTATCTTGCAAGAAGTTACTGTGGCCAAGTTCAAAAAGCGTGTTGCCTGTGTTTTCCCCTAGGATTTTGATGGAATCCTGTCTCACATTTAGATCTTTCATTCATTTTGAGTTTATCTTTGTGTATGGTGTAAGAGAATGGTCTAGTTTCATTCTTCTGCATGTGGATGTCCAATTTTCCCAGCATCTTTTATTGAAGAGACTGTCCTTTTTCCAGTGAATAGTCTTTCCTGCTTTGTCAAATATTATTTGACCATAAAGTTGAGGGTCCACTTCTGGATTCTCTATTCTGTTCCATTGATCTGTGTCTGTTTTTGTGCCAGTACCACACTGTCTTGATGACCACAGCTTTGTAGTACAACCTGAGATCTGGCATTGTGATGCCCCCAGCTATGGTTTTCTTTTTTAATATTCCCCTGGCTACTTGGGGTCTTTTCTGATTCCACACAAACCAGGTTTTTTTTAAAAAAAAAACAGTTTCAGAAGAATAGGTATTAATTCTTCTTAAATGTTTGGTAGAATTCCACTGGAAGGCCATCTGACCCTGGACTCTTGTTTGTTGGAAGCTGTTTTTAAGATTTTATTTACTTATTCATGAGAGACACACAGAGAGAGGCATGGACATAGAGGGAGAAGCAGGCTCCCTATGGGAGGACCCTGGGATCCTGACCTAGTCAAAGGCAGACACTCAACCACTGAGCTACCCAGGTGCCCCTGATTTGTATATAATATATTCTGGAAAATAATCCATGTGCACTTGAGAAGACTGTGTATTCTGTTGCTTTAGGATGAAATGCTCTGAATATATCCGTGAAGTCCATCTGGTCCAGTGTGCCATTCAACGACCTTGTTTCCTTGTTGATCTTCTGCTTAGTTGATCTGCCCATTGCTTGGAGTGGGGTGTTAAAGTCCCCTACTATTATTGTAGTATTATCAACGTGTTTCTTTAATGTTATTATTAATTGGGTTATATAATTGGATGCCCCCAAGTTAGAGGCATAAATATTTGCAATCATTAGATCTTCTTGTTGGATAGACACTTTTATTATAATATAGTGTCTTTCTTCATCTCTTATTACATTTTTTTGGCTTAAAATCTAGTTTGTCTGATGTAAAAATCACTACTCCATTTTTCTTTTGATGCCTATTAGAATGATATATGGTTCTCTACCCCCACACTTTCAATTTGGAGGTGTCTTTGGGGCTAAAATTAGTCTCTTCTGGACAGATATCAATGAGTCCTGTTTTTTGGTTTTTTAAAGATTTTATTTATTTATTCATGAGAGACAGAGAGAGAGAGAGGCAGAGACGCAGGCAGAGGGAGAAGTAGGCTCCATGCATGGAGGCCGACATGGGACTCGATCCCAGGTCTCCAGGATCACGCCTTTGTCCGAAGGCAGGCACTGAACTGCTGAGCCACCCGGGCTGCCTGAGTCTTATTTTTTTTAATCCAGTCTAATATCCTGTATCTTTTGATTGGAGGATTTATTCCATTTACATTCAGAGTGAGTATTGAAAGATATGGATTTAATGCCATTGTATTACCTATAAAGTCACTGTTTCTGTAGATTTCTCTGTTCCTTTCTGGCCTTTGTTACTTTTGGGCTGTCTCTTCACTCACAGGAGCCCCGTTAATACTTCTTGCAGGGCTCTTTTAGTGTTCATAAATTCCTTTAATTTTTGTTTGTCTTGAAACTATTTGTACATCTTCTGTTCTGAATGACTGTCTTCCTGAATAAAATATTCTTGGCTGTGTATTATTCCATTTAGCACATTGAATATATCATATCAGTCCTTTCTGGCTGCTAGGTCTCTGTGGGCAGATATGCTGCCAGCCTTATGTGTCTGTCCTTATAGCTCTTGGCCCCAGCTGCTTTTAGGATTTTATCTTTATCTTTGAAAGTTGCCAGTTTCACTATTATGTCACAGTGTTGATCTATTTTTATTGATTTCTCTGTGTCTCCTGGACTTGAATGCCTGTTTCTTCTCCCAGATTAGGGAAGTTTTCACTATAATTTGATGAAATAAAACTTCTGTCCCTCTCTCTTGCTCTTTATGGTCTGAGACTCCTACCATCCAGATATTATTTCACTGTATGGAGTTGATAAGTTCTCGAAGTCTCCCTTCAGGATTCAGGAGTTGTCTTTCTTCTTTTCAGCTTCCTTATTCTCCATCATTCTGTCTTTTTTTTTTTAATTTTTATTTATTTATGATAGTCACAGAGAGAGAGAGAGAGGCAGAGACATAGGGAGAGGGAGAAGCAGGCTCCATGCACCGGGAGCCCAACGTGGGATTCGATCCCGGTCTCCAGGATCGCGCCCTGGGCCAAAGGCAGGTGCTAAACCGCTGCACCACCCAGGGATCCCCATCATTCTGTCTTATATGTCACTGAATCTCCTGCCTGATTTTTCTCTCTGTTAAAGCATCCATTTGTTACTACACATCAGTAATTGCATTTTTAAGTTTGGCCTGGTTAGGTATCAGTTCTTTTATATTTACAGTGATTCCTTAGTGTCTTCTATATTTTTTTCAATCCCAGTTAGTATCTTTATAATCATTTTTAAAAATTCAAGTTCAGGGCAGCCCAGGTGGCTCAGCAGTTTAGCGCCACCTTCAGCCCAGGGCCTGATCCTGGAGACCCGGGATAGAGTCCCACATCGGGTTCCCTACATGGAGCCTGCTTCTCCTTCTGCCTGTGTCTCTGCCTCTCTCTCTGTGTGTGTCTCTCATAAATAAATAAAATCTTTTTTTAAAAAAAAGAAAAGGAGCTAATAAAAAATAGCAAAAACAACACAGCAGTAACAATGACAACAACAACAACTTCAGAAAGTTTCTGGTGTGTGCTGTGTACACTCTGCTTTGTGTTTTGGCAGCTCTTTTCCAGTGATCCTTCCCCTACAGAGCTTCCTCATTACTTGCAGTGGAGAGTGTTTGGAACTTTATGTAGGTGTGCTTTGATTTGTTTGCCAAGAAGTCTGTAAAAGAAAAAAAAAAGAAAAATTAACAAAACCCAAAAAACTTAATCCAAGACAAGAGAATGGAAATGGAATAAAATGGAAACAAACAGAGAAGCAATAAATTATAAGTCCGATTCTAAAAAATAAGAAAGGTGAAAGGAAAAAAGAGTGAGGAAAGAAGAAAAGAGAAAAAAATAGAAGGCTTATCTGAAAAATATGAGAAGGAAACAAATGACCAACAAATTAACAGAAGTATTAGCCTGATACCAAAAAAAAGATAGAAAAGAAAAAATGTATATAAATTAAAGGATAGAGAATAGAAAATAAGAGATAGAAAAATAAAAAATAGATAAAAATTAAGAAAAGGGTAAGAAAAAAGCAGAGAAACAAGCCTGGTCTTATTTCCACTGGATGTTGGTGTTTTGGATCTCTCTTTAATCAGTAGACTTGGTAGATGTAGGGGGCCTTTGTTAAACTTCTGAAGGAAAGACCTGCTGGGCTGGCTCACAAGCTAACTTGCCCTTGTAAAGATGCCCCTGCCAGGCATAGGGGGGTGGGGTATATTGTAGAGGACTCCAAGCCTCTACTGGAAGCGCTATGTTTCTCTCTGAAATATGATTGTGCTGGTGGGCATGGGCAAGAGGTAGGGATGGTGGAGGAGGAGGAAGAATATGGCACTCCCCTTCCCCACTGGCCCTGCCCTCATCTCTGGGGGTTGGGCCTCACAGCCATTGCAGTTCCAGAGGCCATCTTAGAGAAACAATCTGGGTCCCGTGCTTTCATTAGTTCCTTGCCTTTAACCTGCCTGTGCCCAGGCCATGGGCATGCCTGGAGCCACAGATCTCCTGTATTTTATCTTTGCTAGCACTTCTGACTCAAAACTCCAAGGTTTTTGTTTGTTTGTTTGTGGGTTTTAAAGATGTTAATTATTCATGAGAGACATGGAGAGATGCAGAGACATAGGCAGAGGGAGAAGCAGCTCCCCATGTGGAGCTATATTTGGGGCTCGATTCTGGGACCCAGGGATCATGCTCTGAGCCAAAGGCAGGTGCTCAACCACTGAGCCACTGAAGCATCCCAAAACTCCAAATTTTAAAGGGTGTGGCAAGGTGTTGGCCCACTCCTGTTCCCCAGAGGAGAGGCTCGAGACATGTCTAGCACTGTCTTACACCCAAAAATCAGTCACTCAGTGCACTTTCAGAGGCTAGAATTTATTGTAATGCTCAGTGGAAAGTTGTAACTTGGTTATTGGCAGTTTGCACTCAACTCAGTCCTCTACTTCTTTCTGCCCCAGAAAAGCTATCAGAGGCTTAAATCTATTGCAGCAGACAGCAAAAAGCAGTGGCTGGGTTATCTGCAATTTGCTTCTCTCTGTTCTCTGCTCAGTATTGCCACAAAAAAATATCTGCTTGGCTGGCATACAGAGGTTTAAGCCTATTGTGGCTCACAGTAAGAAGTAGTTTAAGAGGTTTTCTGCCCCCTGTGTGTACCCTCTGACCCTGCTGTTGAACACCACTCAAAGGCTCCCAGTTGGCCTTTGTCCTTGGAGATGGAAAATATACTCTTCCAGATGCCCTCCCAGAAGGGGAGCTATTTCTCCCTGTACAACCCAGAGTATCTTCTTACCATGGCTTATTGTACTGTCCCTAACTGCTGGACTCTCTTCCACTTTCTCCCTCTCCCAGATTTTGCTCCATGAAAAGGATTCCCTCCCCTTCATGGCTGTGCAGCTTTCTTCTCCCCCAGTTCAAGGCTTCCAATTTCACATCTGCCATGTTCTCTCCCTCCAACTGCGCAGATTCCTTAATCCTCAGATCATCTTCCTAGTTGTTCAAAATAGTTGAATGTTGTCCTTTCTGCCCCTGGACACTGCCAAGTAAGCATCGTTAAAGTCTCTCCCCTCCCACCACTGTCATGTCTATGTCAGAGTCTCCCAAAGAGCCTGAGCAGCTGTGGAAGCTCTTCATCGGAGGTTTGAGCTTCGAAACAACCAATGAAGTCTGAGGAGCCATTTTGAGCAATGGGGGACGCTTATGGACTGTGTGGTAATAAGAGACCCCAACACCAAGCGCTCCAGAGGCTTTGGGTTAGTCACCTACGCCACCATGGAAGAGGTGGACGCAGCCATGAACGCTTGGCCGCACAAGGTGGATGGAAGAGTTGTGGACCCAAAGAGGGCTGTCTCCCAAGAAGATTCTCAAAAACCTGGTGCCCACTTAACTGTGAAAAAGATTTTTGTTGGTGGCATTAAAGAAGACACTGAAGAACATCATCTAAGAGATTATTTTGAACAGTATGGGAAAATTGAAGTGATTGAGATCATGACTGACAGAGGCAGTGGCAAAAAGAGAGGTTTTGCTTTTGTGACCTTTGATGACCATGACCCTGTAGACAAGATTGTCATTCAAAAATACCATCCTGTGAATGGCCACAACTGTGAAGTAAGGAAAGCCCTATCGAAGCAAGAGATGGTTAGTGCTTCGTCCAGCCAAAGAGGCCAAAGTGGTTCTGGAAACTTTGGTGGTGTTCGTGGAGGTGGTTTTGGTGGGAATTACAACTTTGGTCGTGGAGGGAACTTCAGTGGTCGAGGTGGCTTCGGTGGCAGTCGAGGTGGTGGTGGATACAGTGGCAGTGGGGATGGCTAAAACGGATTTGGTAATGACGGAAGAACTTTGGAGGTGGCGGAAGCTATAACAATTCTGGCAATTACAACAATCAATCCTCAAATTTTGGACCCATGAAAGGAGGAAATTTTGGAGGCAGAAGCTCTGGCCCCCTATGGTGGTAGAGGCCAATACTTTGCCAAACCACAAAACCAAGGTGGCTATGGTGGCTCCAGCAGCAGCTATGGCAGTGGCAGAAGGTTTTAATTACTGCCAGGAAACAAAGCTTAGCAGGAGAGGAGAGCCAGAGAAGTGACAGGGAAGCTACAGGTTACAACAGATTTGTGAACTCAGCCAAGCACAGTGGTGGCAGGGCCTAGCTGCTACAAAGAAGACATGTTTTAGACAATACTCGTGTATGGGCAAAAAACTCAAGGACTGTATTTGTGATTAATTGTATAACAGGTTATTTTAGTGTCTGTTCTGTGGAAAGTGTAAAGCATTCCAACAAAGGGTTTTAATGTAGATTTTTTCTTTTGCACCCATGCTATTGATTGCTAAATGTAATAGTCTGATCATGATGCTGAATAAATATGTCTTTTTTTTTAAATGTGCTGTGTAAAGTTAGTCTACTCTGAAGCCATCTTGGTAAACTACCCCAACAGTGTGAAGTTAGAATTCCATCAGGGTGATGCCAGGTTCCAATTGAAATTTATTTGCAACCTGCTTGGGCACAGAAACCATTGTTTCCACAAACCTTGGTGTGGTTGAACTGACAGTTAATGTGTTGTGACCTTGAGTTCACCGTTAAAAGGGTCATCCAAGCAAAGTCCTGGAGTTTATTTGGTTATTATGATTGTTGGCACATCCTATGCAATATATCTAAATTGAATTATGGTATCAGATAAAATTATAGATGGGATTAAAGCTTGTGTATCGTCCTTATCATGTGTAATCAATAAACGATTTAATATTAAAAAAATAAAAACCCAAATTGTTGAATGTTGATCTAGCTGTATTCGAATACAAAGCAAGGTCAGGGTCCCCCTACTACTCTGCCATCTTAACTCTATCCCCTATGCACATGGTTTTCAATATTTATTTCTCACTATTTTTCCCCATGCACTTCAAATCTTGTATCTGGAATAATTTTCCTTCTGCCAGAAATATATCCTTTAAAATTTCTTTACTGTATCTTATTAGGAATATTGTCTCTTGTGTTTTGTGTTAATGATTTCTATTTTTGCTTTGTGAAGATTGTTTTCCCATAGGTAGAATTCCAGGTCAAAAGTTATTTTCTCTCATCACATTAACAATATTATTTCAGTTACATCAGACTTATACTTTTTTTTCTTTTTCTTTTTTTTTAATTTTTTAAAAATTTTTATTTATTTATGATAGTCACAGAGAGAGAGAGGCAGAGACACAGGCAGAGGGAGAAGCAGGCTCCATGCACCGGGAGCCTGATGTGGGATTCGATTCCGGGTCTCCAGGATCGCGCCCTGGGCCAAAGGCAGGCGCCAAACCGCTGCGCCACCCAGGGATCCCCTTTTTTTTCTTTTAGAAATCAGAAGTCAGTTAAATTGTTCTTTTATCTCTTATCTCTGCCTGCTTTAAATATCTTGTCTTTGTATTTGGTTTCCTGCAGTTTCACATCCACTTAAGGTGGATTATTTGTCACTCATCTTATTTTCAATTGGTTAGAATTCTTGAGTCTGAGGTTTGATATCTTTCAATAAACCTGAAAAATTGTCAGCTATTATCCCTTTAAGTGTTTTCCTTTCCACATTTTCTCTATTGTATTCTCTAATTGGACGTCAGTCTTTCTATTCTAAAATCAATATTTCTTAATATCTCTTTTATATTTTTTGCCTTTTTATCACTCTAGACACTTTAGATCATTTATTTAAACCTATCTTCCAGTTTACCAAATCCCTCTTCAGTTATCTCTAATATACTTTTTACCCCATATTAAATATAACCCATCTTTTGCAATTCTGGTTATTTTACATTTTTTATTTCTAGGAGTTTTATTTAATTCTTTTCCTAATTTGAATAGTTATTTTAAAAATGTATTCCTTCTCATTCCTATTTCCATCTCATTTTTCATGTCTTAAAACATTGAACATTTTTGTATTAGCCAAGTGTCTGACAATTTAAGGAGGCGGATGGAGTATACTGATGCTATCTTGTTTCTTCTTATTTTCATTCATGGTGTCGTGTGTGTGTATGTGTGTGTGTGTTTTGTGAATTTTGACTATGTGCAACTCATTTTCTTTGAGATTCTTTTACCACAGAAATTCTTTGAAACCTGAGCTAATGCTCTAATCTTCCAGAAGAGCCACACCAACCACAGAATGAGGTCTATTAACCACAAAAATAGTTTAAAACCTAGTTCTAATCCTGTCTACAGGGTGGCTTCTCCCCAAGAGTAATTGAGGAATTTTCTTCCTTTTCTGCACAGCACCAATATCAAGGAAGAAAAGTCGCCCTGCTATTCTGTTGGTTGTCATTTATCTTTGTTCTGAAACTATAATCTTTTGGGGTTCCAGCTTCATAAATGTCTTCACAACACCCCTCAGTATACATGGGTCCTACATTGTTCTCCTCCTTCCCATATACTGAGGAGCTTCCAAAATGGAGGCTCATGGTTCCAGATTCAGCAGATCTGCTTGCTCACTTTCCAGGTTCAAGCTTTCAGTAACATTTTGGTTTCTGTGTGTTTGTCAGCAACAGTGCTTTGCCAGTGGTGATAGAGGGTATGGTGGAAGCCATTGGAAAAACACAGCTCAGGGCCTCACCCCACTTTGATCAGAGTTCTGCTGAATCACTTTTATTTGCTTCCATTTTCAAGTAGAAAATCTTCACTTCAGTGAGCTTTCTCTACTTAAAAACTTTTGAAATGTAAAAAAAAAAAAAACCTTTTGAAATGTTGAAAACCATCAGTTGAGATAATCTTAGAGGTTCTGTTGTACAAGTATATGGCAATTTCTCTGGAATTGGCAATAATTGGATGTTGAAGCATCTGATGTATAATTTTTAACCTCAGCTTGCCAGACTGTGAAGACTGTAGCTCTGAGAAATAGTGAAGATGTCACTGTGCCTCTTGGATGAGAAGTGGCCCCAGACCATCTCCAGTAGCTTCCAGTAATGAAGTGTGTACAGATATGGAAGTTGGGCACAAGGAGGCATCATGAACACCTCGTTCTTCACTGCCATGAGCCACACATGAGTTCTGGCATCAGTGTGGTGGTACTTGATTAGCATGATGTCCAGGGAAAATACCACAACTGAGCTAACATACAGTATGATTAGCACTGTGTGGATAAGCAGGATACCCCTGGATCAGGAACAGCCTTGTACCCAGATACCTGAAGTCCTGGTCTCTGCATAGATCCTCCAGAAGCAGTAGGTGTTGAGAGGTGTGCATAGAAAGAGAATGCATAAAATTCAGGTGTGGGTGACAGTGACCAGTGGGCCACAACCTGACTCAGTGCCCAGAATTAGCTGCAGGATACATTAGGCCCCTTGCTCCTCTAACCTGGCATTTTGCTGCTTGCTAAGCCAAATGAGACATCTGAGAAGAAGCAGGCCACCAGCCAGATGAGGGCCACCACTTTCTGGGCAGCCTCATAGGACATGAAGGAGAAATAGCACAGAGGATAAGCAACTGCCAGGTAGGTGTGTAGCACAGTGGCCATGAAGGCAAGATGGTGCTGATATAGGCAGTGAAGATGGCATCTGTGAGAATACCACAAGCAATGAGGCCCAGGGACCAGCTGCCCAGGTTGCTAGGGGAAATAAGCATGTGGAAGACAAGATAGGCCAGATCCGAGAGCAGGATGTTAGCCAGTAGTAGATAGTGGGACTCTTGCCACAGTCTCTGCCCCTGCAGGATGGTTACCAGCAGCAGAGGGCTCAAAGTCAGTATAGCTACAGCCAGCATATTTCAGGGGAAGAATAGCCAGTGCAGCAGGGAAACAGCCACCTTGAGGTCTCCAAAGCTCAGAGAGGTGTTGTTGGATAACTGAGGCATGCAGGAAGGCTCACGTATGAGCTGGTCAGAGGCTGGCCAGGCTGTTTGTGTCCAGGGGGAAAGGTGTCAACTGATCCCCTATGCTTCCTGATAGGAATGGCAGGTTTTCTCACAGGTGGTTGGTTCTGTACCCACCCAAGGTATGGATCTCCCCTGCAAGGATCCTGATGGTGCTACTCCTCTACAGAAATGCTATGCTTAAAAAAAAAAAAAAGAAATACTATGCTTGAGCAGGTCATAGGAATAACTATTTAACAAAAATAAAACAACAAAGCAAAATTCTATTCACACACGGCTTCCTACATTCATGCACATCTGCCAGCTATCCTGACTTTATATATATGGGCACACCTAAATGGGACAGTCAATTGCCATGATTCATTGGTCACTGATCTCTCAAGAAGTGTCCCCCATCTGGTTTAGGTGAGCAGGCTTTATGCCTTTGAGATCCTGGCTCTGAGACTTTGGGAAGCTTTGTTCATCTCTCCACATTTATTTCCTAATATGTGAAATGTCAATGCTGCCCATGCAGACCTCATGGGAAAAAAATCCAGAGGTAACATACTTAGTGCAATACATAGCCTTGGGTAAATGCTCAATACATGTTATGTTTTACCTTATCACACTCTCCAGAGGTTAGGGTGCTCTCTGCTCCATAGACTCTCTTGTCCACGCTACAGAAGGAGTGTGCTAGGTGCTTCATGCCCTCTGGGATATAGATAGATAGATAAATAAACCATTAGCCAGACTTTTTAAAAAGAAGAGAGAACAGGCTCAAATTAATAAAACCATGAATGAAAGAGGAGAGATCACAACCAATACCAAGGAAATACAATTTTAAAAATGTATTATGAACAGCTATATCAACAAATTAGGCAATCTGGAAGAAATGGATGCATTTCTGGAAAACCACAACTTACCAAAACTGGAACGGGATGTAATAGAAAACCTGAACAGTCCAATAACCAGGGAGGATATTGAAGCAGTCATCAAAAACCTCCCAAGACACAAAAGTCCAGGGCCAGATGGCTTCCCAGGGGAATTTTATCAAATGTTTAAAGAAACATCAATACCTATTCTACTAAAGCTGTTTGGAAATATAGAAAGAGATGGAGTACTTCCAAATTCGTTCTATGAGGCCAGCATCACCTTAATTCCAAAACCAGACAAAGACCCCACCAAAAAGGAGAATTACAGACCAATATCCCTGATGAACATGGATGCAAAAATTCTCAACAAGATACTAGCCAACAGGATCCAACAATACATCCAACAATACAATACAATACAACAAAGAAAATTATTCACCATGACCGAGTAGGATTTATCCCCGGGACACAAGGCTGGTTCAACACTTGTAAAACAATCAATGTGATTCATCATATCAGCAAGAGAAAAACCAAGAACCATATGATCCTCTCATTAGATGCAGAGAAAGCATTTGACAAAATACAGCACCCATTCCTGATAAAAACTCTTCAGAATGTGAGGATAGAGGGAACATTCCTCAACATCTTAAAAGCCATCTACGAAAAGCCCACAGCAAATATCATTCTCAATGGGGAAGCACTGGGAGCCTTTCCCCTAAGATCAAGAACAAGACACGGATGTCCACTCTCACGACTGCTATTCAACACAGTACTGGAAGTCCCAGCCTCAGCAATGAGACAACAAAAAGACATTAAAGGCATTCAAATTGGCAAAGAAGAAGTCAAACTCTCCCTCTTTGCCAATGACATGATACTCTACATAGAAAACCCAAAAGACTCCACCCCAGGATTGCTAAACTCATACAGCAATTTGGTAGTGCGGCAGGATACAAAATCAATGCCCAGAAGTCAGTGGCATTTCTATACACTAACAATGAGACTGAAGAAAGAGAAATTAAGGAGTCAATCCCATTTACCTAGGAATAAACCTAACCAAAGAGGTAAAGGATCTATACCCTAAAAACGATAGAACACTTCTGAAAGAAATTGAGGAAGACCCAAAGAGATGGAAAAATATTCCATGCTCATGGATTGGCAGAATTAATATTGTGAAAATGTCACTGTTACCCAGGGCAATTTACATGTTTAATGCAATCCCTATCAAAATACCATGGACTTTCTTCAGAGAGTTAGAACAAATTATTTTAAGATTTGTGTGGAATCAGAAAAGACCCCGAATAGCCAGGGGAATTTTAAAAAAGAAAACCATAGCTGGGGGCATCACAATGCCAGATTTCAGGTTGTACTACAAAGCTGTGGTCATCAAGACAGTGTGGTACTGGCACAAAAACAGACACATAGATCAATGGAACAGAATAGAGAATCCAGAAGTGGACCCTTAACTTTATGGTCAACTAATATTCGATAAAGGAGGAAAGACTATCCATTGGAAGAAAGACAGTCTCTTCAATAAATGGTGCTGGGAAAATTGGACATCCACCTGCAGAAGAATGAAACTAGACCACTCTCTTTCACCATACACGAAGATAAACTCAAAATGGATGAAATATCTAAATGTGAGACAGGATTCCATCAAAATCCTAGAGGAGAACACAGGCAATACCCTTTTTGAACTCAGCCACAGTAACTTCTTGCAAGATACATCCACGAAGGCAAAAGAAACAAAAGGAAAAATGAACTACTGGGACTTCATCAAGATAAGAAGCTTTTGCACAGCAAAGGATACAGTCAACAAAACTCAAAGACAACCTACAGAATGGGAGAAGATATTTGCAAATGACGTATCAGTTAAAGGGCTAGTTTCCAAGATCTATAAAGAACTTATTAAACTCAACACCAAAGAGACAAACAATCCAATCATGAAATGGGCAAAAGACATGAACAGAAATCTCATAGAGGAAGACATAGACATGGCCAACATGCACATGAGAAAATGATCTGCATCACTTGCCATCAGGGAAATACAAATCAAAACCACAATGAGATCCCACCTCACTCCAGTGAGAATGGGGAAAATAAACAAGGCAGGAAGCCACAAATGTTGGAGAGGATGCGGAGAAAAGGGAACCCTCTTACACTGTTGGTGGGAATGTGAACTGGTGCAGCCACTCTGGAAAACTGTGTGGAGGTTCCTCAAAGAGTTAAAAATAGACCTGCCCTATGACCCAGCAATTGCACTGTTGAGGATTTACCCCAAATATTCAGATGCAATGAAACGCCGAGACACCTGCACCCCGATGTTTATAGCAGCAATGTCCACAATAGCCAAACTATGGAAGGAGCCTCGGTGTCATCGAAAGATGAATGGATAAAGAAGATGTGGTTTATGTATACAATGGAATATTACTCAGCCATTAGAAATGACAAATACCCACCATTTGCTTCAACGTGGATGGAACTGGAGGGTATTATGCTAAGTGAAATAAGTCAATCGGAGAAGGACAAACATTATATGTTCTCATTCATTTGGGGAATATAAATAATAGTGAAAGGGAATAGAAGGGAAGGGAGAAGAAATGAGTGGGAAATACTGAAAGGGAGACAGAACATAAAGACTCCTAACTCTGGGAAACAAACCAGGGGTGAAAAAAAAAAAAAAAACAAACCAGGGGTGGTGGAAGGGGAGGAGGGTGGGGGGTGGGGGTGAATGGGTGACGGGCACTGAGGGGGGCACTTGACGGGATGAGCACTGGAGCACTGGGTGTTATTCTGTATGTTGGTACATTGAACACCAATAAAAAATAATTTTATTAAAAAATTCTCAACAAGATACTAGCCAATAGGATCTAACAATACATTAACAAGATTATTCACAATGACCAAGTGGGATTCATCCCCAGGATGCAAGGCTGGTTCAACACTCATAAAGCAATCAACATGATAGATCATATCAACAAGAGAAAAAACAAGAACCGTATGATCCTCTCACTAGATGCAGAGAAAGCATTTGAAAAAATACAGCACCCATTCCTGATAAAAACTCTTGAGAGTGTAAGGATAGAGGGAACATTCCTCAGCATCTTAAAAACCATCTACGAAAGCCCACAGCAATATCATTCTCAATGGGTAAACACTTGGAGCCTTTCCCCTAAGATCAGGAACACAACAGGGATATCCACTCTCACCACTGCTATTCAACATAGTATTAGAAGTCCTAGTCTCAGCAATCAGGCAACAAACAGAAATGAAAGGCATTCAAATTGGCAAAGAAGAAGTCAAACTCTCCCTCTTTGCAGATGACATGACACTGCACATAGAAAACCCAAAAGACTCCACACCAAGATTGCTAGAACTCATACAGCAATTCGGTAGTGTGGCAGGATACAAATCAATGCCCAGAAATCAGTGGCATTTCTATACACTAAAAATGAGACCGAAGAAAGAGAAATTAAGGAGTAAATCCCATTTACAATTGCACCCAAAAGCATAAGATACCTAAGAATAAATCTAACCAAAGAGGTAAAGAATCTATACCCTAAAAACTACAGAAGACTTCTGAAAGAAACTGAGGAAGACAGAAAGAGATGGAAAAATATTCCATGCAGGATCCCTGGGTGGTGCAGTGGTTTGGCACCTGCCTTTGGCCCAGGGCGCGATCCTGGAGATCCGGGATCGAATCCCACGTCAGGCTCCCGGTGCATGGAGCCTGCTTCTCCCTCTGACTGTGTCTCTGCCTCTCTCTCTCTCTCTCTCTGACTATCATAAATAAATAAATTAAAAAAAGAAAAAAAGAAAAAAAAAAGAAAAATATTCCATGCTCATGGAATCGAAGAATATTGTGAAAATGTCTATGCTACCCAGGACAATTTACATGTTCAATGCAATCCCTATCAGAATACCATGGACTTTCTTCAGAGAGTTGGAACAAATCATCCGAAGACTTTTTTGGAATCAGAAAAGACCTTGAATAGGCAGGGGCATTTTGAAAAAGAAAACCATAGCTGGGGGCATCACAATGCCAGATTTCAAGTTGTACTACAAAGCTGTGGTCATCAAGACAGTGTGGTCCTGGCACAAAAACAGACACATAGATCAATGGAACAGAATAGAAAATCCAGAAATGAGCTCTCAATTCTATGGTCAACTAATATTTGACAAAGCAGGAAAGACTATCCTCTGGTTAAAGGACAGTCTCTTCAATAATTGATGCTATGAAAATTGGACATCCACATGCAGAAGAATGAAACTAGACCATTCTCTTACACCATACACAAAGATAAACTCAAAATGGATGAAATATCTAAATGTGAGACAAGATTCCATCAAAATCCTAGAGGAGAACACAGGCAACACCTTTTTTGAACTTGGCCACAGTAACTTCTTGCAAGGGAAACAAAAGCAAAAATGAATTATTGAGACTTCATCAAGATAAGAAGCTTTTGCACAGCAAAATAAACAGTCAACAAAACTAAAAGACAACCTACAGAATGGGAGAAGATTTTGCAAACGATATATCAGGTAAAGGGCTAATATCCAAGATGTATAAAGAACTGACTAAACTCAACAGCAAAGAAACAAGCAATCCAATCATGAAATGGGCAAAAGACATGAACAGAAATTTCACCGAGGGAGGCATACACATAGCCAATAAGCATATAAGAAAATGCTCCGCATCACTTGCCATCAGGAAAATACAAATCAAAACCACAATGAGATACCACCTCACACCAGTGAGAATAGTGAAAATTAACAAGACAGGAAACAACAAATGTTGGAGAGGATGTGGAGAAAGGAGAACCCTCTTGCACTGTGTGGAGAAAGGGGAACACTTTTGCACTGTTGGTGGGAATGTGAACTGGTACAGTCATTCTGGAAAACTGTTTGGAAGTTCCTCAAAGAGTTAAAAATTGAGCCACCTTATGACCCAGCAATTTCACTACTGGGGATTTACCCCAAAGATACAGATGCAGTGAACGACTGAGACACGTGCGCCACAATGTTTAAATTTTTTTTTAAATTTTTATTTATTTATGATAGTCACAGAGAGAGAAATAGAGAGAGGCAGAGACACAGGCAGAGGGAGAAGCAGGCTCCATGCACCGGGAGCCCGATGTGGGATTCGATCCCGGGTCTCCAGGATCACGCCCTGGCCAAAGGCAGGCGCCAAACCGCTGCGCCACCCAGGGATCCCCGCACCACAATGTTTAGAGCAGCAATGTACAATAGCCAACTGTGGAAAGAGCCTCGTTGTCCATTGAAAGATGAATCAATAAAGAAGATGTGGTCTATATATACAATGAAATATTGCTCAGCCATTACAAATGACGAATACCTACCATTTGCTTCAACGTGGATGGAACTGGAGGGTATTATGCTAAGTGAAGTAAGTCAGTCGGAGAAGCACAATCATTATATGGTTTCATTCATACGGGGAATGTAAAAAATAGTGAAAGGGATTATAGGGGAATGGAGGGATGATGATTGAGAAAAATTAGAGAGGGTGACACACCATGAGAGACTCCTAACTGGGAAATGAACAAGGGATAGTGGAAGGGGAGGTGGGCGGGGGAATTGGGTGACTGGGTGATGAGCACTGTGTGGGGCACTTGATGGGATGAGCACTGGGTGTTTTACTATATGTTGGCAAATTGAATTAAATAAATAAATAAATAAATAAATAAATAAATAAATAAATAAATAAACATATATAAACAAATAACAAATAAATAAATAAAATTTCAAAAACCCAGATTTTTTAAATAATTAAATAATACATATTAGTGAAAGATAAATTAAAATCCTGATAGCTCTCATAGCCCTTACTACTCTCCCTATCTCCTGTGTTTAGTTGGTGACATGGCTCTCTACCACACTGAGCTCCTTGAGTGCAGGACTGGAGCTTGTGTATACCCATGCACCTTCTCCCTTCAGGTGGTATTGACAGCTCAGCCCTCCTACCTGCTAATTTCTGGGATAATAAATAAATGGATGGTAGCACTGGGATCCTGTGCAGGGTTTCTGGGACAGGCAGACCGTAATGTTTGGCCCTCATTGTCTGTATGCAAACTTGAGTGCCTCATGCTCCTCAGGGCCAACCCACAATTCACCTTCTGCACACACCAAGGTGTCTATCACCCTTTCTCTGCATGGTAGTCAGAGGAACTTTTTTATTCATACCTTCCCTGAGGCCTTAAAGTTTATTTTATTGGATTTTAGCATACCGGGGATATCTTTGAAAAGCCTCTTTAATTCTGCCTATAGTTAAAGGCCCCAAAAGTCCCCATAAAGCCTGGAAAGTCATTCTTGTTCTGTCCCAGCTGAAGAAACCCTATGACTATCCCTCCCTACATGGCAGCTACCCATAACTCTCTCTGCCCAGTCTGTTCCCACTAAGTCCTCTGCCTGGCACGCTCCTCAGCCATTCTCTTCAGTTGTTCCTTTAATCTGGAGGCTGCTCCTTCCCATCTTCTGTAGACTCAGTTCCTCTCCATTACATCACCCCGCTGCTTCCGGTACTACCTAGATCACACTTGGGATTTATTTTGCCTACTTATTTAATTCTAAAAGTTAATATATATGACACCCTGTTCTTTTACAATCATTGTAAACTATTTTAAATATATTGAAAAATACAGAGAAGAATTTACAAATGCTCATGGACCTACTATCCAGAATTAACAAATGTTCATTTTTTGCCATATTTGCTTCCAATAATTTTATATATCATTTTATTTTATTTTATATGCAAATAAATGTATAAAATATTGTATGTTTTATATGTGATACATATCACATATAAATATAACAAAATATTTCACATATAATTTATAGCCCCTTTTGTCACTATCCTCTGGCCTTTCTCTTTCCTTCCTACCCAGAGATTACATCCACTCATAGAATTTGATCTATATTTCTTCTGCCCATGTGTTTGAACTTTCACTGTAAATATATGATTCCCAAAGCATATATGGTATTGATGTTCATGTTTGGTATTGCACTGTGATTTAATTATGCTATTGCATTTTTTACTCAGTATTATACCTTGTAGGCCAGTGTTTTCCCCACACAAGTCTAGTCTATTCTACAAAAATGTCCTACAGCATTTCATTCTCTAAACATACCATCGCTCTTTATCCTTCACCTATTGCTGACATGTATGCTATGTAATGTATTACAAGCAGAGCGGTGATGAAAATGCTAGATCAAGTCTTTGAAGTACATATATGATGTTTCTCTAGAAGTACTTTTGCTTGACCACTAGGAATCACACATTCATCAGAATTTTCCTCCTGTAAGCAACATGCAGGTAGGATGGAGTACCCTTCATTTAGGAAATGGATAGTCCCACTGTGCACAGTCATGTCTAAGGCCTGAGCACCTGTGATGAACTGAAGACATCCAGAGACCTCTGGAAGGGAAAATGCACCCAGGATGCTGGTGGAACAGGCTCTTCCTGGCCCTGCTCTCCTGGGGCTTCAGGTACCCCAGCTGCATATCATCACTCCACAAAGAGGCTGTGTCACACACAAAAGAAAGCAGCCTCTGCCTCAAAGGAGCTTGTGCTGCAGCAGGAGGGTGGGAAAGGGGGGCAGTGCACCCACAGGACGGAACAGAGGAAGATAATGTTTTTAAAACTCCCCACACGCTTGATGGGATGAGCACTGGGTGTTGTTCTATATGTTGGCAAATTGAACACCAATAAAAAATAAATTTATATAAAAAATAAATATATAAGAAAAATACATTAACAATATACAGTGAAATGTTAAAAATTTATTCTATATTTGATGGCATGTGGTATTTTAACAATAAATTTAATAATAAAAATAAATAAATAAATAAAACTCCCCACAACATACTAAGGGGATTTCCAGAGGCAGTGAGCTTCCATTTGGTGGGGGAGAATAGAGGGGGAGCCATTAGGGGGTCAGGTATGGTGCAGATGGTGGGAAGGTTAGAGGGATAAGGGTACACTGAACTAGGGATGGTGGACAGAGTAGCTACCAGAGAACCAGTGTACCTGAAGATGAATGCCATGATTTTAGGTCCTACGTCTGGGGATACAAGCTGGTTAAAGCAATCTCAAACAGTTTAATGCTGCCACCTGGTGGCAAGCCTCAGAGCAACCTATTACTGAAGGAAGGAGAAAGTGGAAAAACCCAACTGGGCATGAAAATGCTAGAGGGGAAAGATGCTGTCCTGTCCCATCATTTGTAGGTGGTCGCTGCAGTGCAGACTGTAGAGAGGCTGTATGGAACAGTGGCTACCATCATGGGTTCTAGAGCCTACTAGTGGGGCCCAGTCCTGGTACTGACCATGCCTGTATGCCACTTTCCCTTCCTACATGTGAGGTAGGAATTAGGACAGTCCATCCCCCCAGGTGACTGTGTGACCTCACAGTGTTGCTCCTCTGCAGATGCTTGTCCAGTGCCCTGCCACTGCTCATAGCGTGCCCTTCACTTCTCCAGACCCACCCAGCGCCTGATGGTGGCAGGCCTGCTCTAAGCCTATCTCTGCATTCCCTTGGAAATAGCATAGAGTTGGGCAAACGAGGAACACGTTAGGGCTCTGACTGACTATAAACAGGACATAGGAGGGCATCAGCAGACCTGGGGTTGAGTCCTGGCCTTCTGTTCCTTGTGTAATGGTTGGTTTTCTTTGGATTCAGTTTCCTCACCTGCAAATTGCCAATGTACGTAGTTGTGGAGATGACATGTGGGAGGCATGGAAGGCATATGTTGCAATGCCAGACATGTCCTTCCCTCCCGCTGAGCACTCCAGAGGCAGCCCAGATGGTGAGCAGCAAATCTCCAGTACGTCATCCTCTCCAAATTCCCCTTCATCCTCCCACATTCCCTGAAAACAGTTTTCCAGTGGCTTCTTATTGGGAGGCTGCCTTTGTCCTCACATCCACTTGCCTGGTGTGCCCTGGCTCCTGCCCAGTTGTCACTCCTACCTTCTGAAATGCCTCCATCCTCCCCACTCCTGTTGCTTCCTTTGAGGCCTGGTCATCATGCTTCCCCACTCTCCTCACTCTGTTCATTTCTTCCAGTTTCCCTTCAAAACTCTCAGTCTTGTCCTCTATGTCTCTGAATATATTAGGGAGAGGTATAGTACTTTTTATTCTTCAGCTTTTGTGTGTGGTAGGGGGTGGAGGGTATATACATAACTTCTCAAGAGAAAGCCAATTTAGAGAGGGAATTATCTCAAAAATATGTGTGGATGTGGATTTGCCTAAGAGAGTGAAAACAATGAAATCCACGTAAAGACCACAAGGTTCCTGAGTTTACGTCACAAGTAGTACTGTGGTCTGGTACTGACAGGAAAAGAAAAAGTACAAAATGAAAGTTTGGGCCCTCAGATCTCAACCAGGGGGAAGCAAGCTGGCAGATCTTGCAATAGGTGCCATTGCACCTATTCAGGTGCAATTTTGTGCAACCATGTGCTACTTCCCCCCAAAAAAGGGCATGGTGTTTGCAATTATTATTTTCTTTGTGATTTTTACAGTGAGTGCCCATTATTTTAAATGAATTTAGAGAAATATTTTAAAGTTCTTTAAAATATAGTCATTGAGATTAGGGCTATAATTTGTGAAAATATCAATTAATGACTACAGAATGCATACAGAAAAATTTAGAACTTCATTCATAAAAATCTCTAAAATACTATAAATGCTGTTTTATAGATTTTGAAGATTTCCTGTTAAGTTTAAGGAAATATTAAAGGGCAAGAAAAAGTATGGAAGAGGGAAAGCAAAACAAAACAGTTCAGAGAGTATAAAAGGAGCAAAATTAAATATAAAAAAAAAAAAGGAAAGATGGCCAAGAGTCCAAAGGGCAGAGCCAAGAGTCACAGAATTTTTTCTAAGGCCTTGAGACCTTGCCCAGTAGAATATATAAACAAGTAACTCCTTTTAACTTTTCATCTCCCCTCTTCTTCCCTTCGAATGGCAATGTCTGAGATTGTCATCCTAGGCCTGTCCCACTATTGTAAGTTGGGAATGTTGGGTTGGTGGTTTCTTTAGTTTTATGGGTCCACAAATGGAGGAAGAATTGTGCTTAAGAACTATGCCTAATGGATTAAAGCTAGAAGCCTCATCATCACTTAATTTAGAGTACTTCAATAATGAGATTCTGGACTTTGGGCTGATGAGATACTGATGTTTTCATTTAGATAAGGTTGGCTTACAAACTGGCCCCAGCATGGATGGCAAGGAGAGACTAGAGAAAGAGGCTGCTGCAGATTGGTAGGTGGCAGATTTAATTTGCAAGGGAATGTAAGCATGAGGCTTGTTTTGGTGGGCCACAGAATGAGTGGATCTCTAAACGGGCAGTTTATTTATTTTATTTATTTTTTATTTATTTTTTATTGGTGTTCAATGTGCAAACATATAGAATAACACCCAGTGCTCATCCCATCAGGTGCCCCCCTCAGTGCCCATCACACAGTCACCCCCACCCCCCACCCACCTCCCTTTCCACCACCCCTTGTTCGTTTCCCAGAGTTAGGAGTCTTTATGTTCTGTCTCCCTTTCTGGTATTTCCCACTCATTTTTTTTCTCCTTTCCCCTTTATTCCCTTTCACTATTATTTATATTCCCCAAATGAATGAGAGCATACAATGTTTGTCCTTCTCCGATTGACTTATTTCACTCAGCATAATACCCTCCAGTTCCATCCACGTAAAGCAAATGGTGGGTATTTGTCGTTTCTATTGGCTGAGGAATATTCCATTGTATACATAAACCACATCTTCTTTATCCATTCATCTTTCGATGGACACCAAGGCTCCTTCCACAGTTTGGCTATTGTGGACATTGCTGCTAGAAACATCGGGGTGCAGGTGTCCTGGCGTTTCATTGCATCTGAATCTTTGCGGTAAATCCCCAATAGTGCAATTGCTGGGTCATAGGGCAGGTCTATTTTTAACTCTTTGAGGAACCTCCACACAGTTTTCCAGAGTGGCTGCACCAGTTCACATTCCCACCAACAGAGCAAGAGGGATCCCCTTTCTCCACATCCTCACCAACATTTGTTGTTTACTGTCTTATTAATTTTCCCCATTCTCACTGGTGTGAGGTGGTATCTCATTGTGGTTTTGATTTGTATTTCCCTGATGGCAAGTGATGCAGAGCATTTTCTCGTGTGCTTGTTGGCCATGTGTATGTCTTCCTCTCTGAAATTTCTGTTCATGTCTTTTGCCTATTTCATGATTGGATTGTTTTTTTCTCTGCAGTTGAGTTTAATAAGTTCTTTATAAATCTTGGATAATGGCCCTTTATCTGATAGGTCATTTGCATATATCATCTCCCATTCTCTAGGTTGTCTTTTAGTTTTGTTGACTGTATCCTTTGCTGTGCAAAAGCTTCTTATCTTGATGAAGTCCCAATAATTCATTTTTTGCTTTTGTTTCTCTTGCCTTCATGGATGTATCTTGCAAGAAGTTACTGTGGCCAACTTCAAAAAGGGTTTTGCCTGTGTTCTCCTCTAGGATTTTGATGGAATCTTGTCTCACATTTAGATCTTTCATCCATTTTGAGTTTATCTTTGTGTATGGTGAAAGAGAGTGGTCTAGTTTCATTCTTCTGCAGGTGGATGTCCAATTTTCCCAGCACCATTTATTGAAGAGACTGTCTTTCTTCCAGTGGATAGTCTTTCCTCCATTATCGAATATTAGTTGCCCATAAAGTTAAGGTTCCACTTCTGGATTCTCTATTCTGTTCCACTGATCTATGTGTCTGTTTTTGTGCCAGCACCACACTGCCTTGATGACCACAGCTTTGTAGTACAACCTGAAATCTGGCATTGCGATTCCTCCAGCTATGGTTTTCTTTTTTAATATTCCCCTGGCTATTTGGGATCTTCTTTGATTACACACAAATCTTAAGATGATTTGTTCAAACTCTATGAAGAAAGTCCATGGTAAAATGATAGGGATTGCATTAAATGTG
The DNA here is from genome assembly GCF_003254725.2 of Canis lupus dingo. Classification (NCBI taxonomy): domain Eukaryota; kingdom Metazoa; phylum Chordata; class Mammalia; order Carnivora; family Canidae; genus Canis; species Canis lupus. The sequence continues at coordinate 21,274,375 of NC_064261.1, read as the reverse complement.
TAAATTGCCCTGGGTAGCATTGACATTTTCACAATATTAATTCTTCCAACCCATGAGCATGGGATATTTTTCCATTTCTTTGTGTCTTCCGCAATTTCTTTCAGAAGTGTTCTGTAGTTTTTAGGGTATAGATACTTTACCTCTTTGGTTTGGTTTATTCCTAGGCATCTTATACTTTTGGGTGAAATTGTAAATAGGATTGACTCCTTAATTTCTGTTTCTTCAGTCTTCATATTAATGTATAGAAATGCCACTGATTTCTGGGCATTGATTTTGTATCCTACCACACTACCGAATTGTTATATGAGTTCTAGCAATCTTGTGGTGGAGTCTTTTGGGTTTTCTATGTGCAGTGTCATGTCACCTGCAAAGAGGGAGAGTTTGACTTCTTCTTTGCCAATTTGAATGCCTTTCATCTCTGTTTGTTGCCTGATTGCTGAGACTAGGACTTCTAGTACTATGTTGAATAACAGTGGTGAGAGTGGATATCCCTGTTGTGTTCCTGATCTTAGGGGAAAGGCTCCCAGTGTTTTCCCATTGAGAATGATATTTGCTGTGGGCTTTTCATAGATGGCTTTTAAGATACTGAGGAATGTTCCTCTATCCCTACACTCTGAACTTTTGTGTCTTGGGAGGTTTTTGATGACTGCTTCAATTTCCTCCCTGGTTTTTGGCCTGTTCAGGTTTTCTATTTCATCCTCTTGCAGTTTTGGTAATTTGTGGTTTTCCAGAAATGCGTCCATTTCTTCCAGATTGCCTAATTTATTGGCGTAAAGCTGCTCATAATAATTTTTTAAGATCGTTTTTATTTCCTTGGCATTGGTGGTGATCTCTCCTTTCTCATTCATGATTTTATTAATTTGAGTCTTCTCTCTCTTCTTTTTAATAAGGCTGGCTAATGGTTTATCTATCTTATTAGTTCTTTCAAAGAATCAACTCCTGGTTTTGTTGACCTGTTCCACAGTTCTTCTGGTCTAGATTTCGTTGAGTTCTGCTTGAATCTTTATTAACTCTCTTCTTCTTCTTGGTGTAGGATCTGTTTGCTGGTTTTTCTCCAGCTCCTTTAGGTGCAAGGTTAGCTTTTGTATTCTATAATTCTTTCCAGTTTTTGGATGGACGCTTGTATTGCAATGTGTTTCCCCCTCAGGACTGCTTTTGCTGTTTCCCAAAGATTTTGAAGGGTTGTATCTTCATTCTCATTAGTTTCCATGAATCTTTTTAATTCTTCCTTAATTTCCTGGTTGATCCTTTCATCTTTTAGCAGGATGGTCCTTAACCTCCACGTGTCTGAAATCCTTCCAACTTCTTCTTGTGATTTAATTCTAGTTTCAAAGCATTATGGTCTGAAAATATACAGGGGATGATCCCAATCTTTTGGTATCAGTTGAGACCTGATTTGTGACCCAGTATGTGATCTATTCTGGAGGAAGTTCCTTGTGCACTTGAGAAGACTGTGTATTCAGTTGTGTTTGGATATAAAGTTCTGTAAATATCTGTGAAATCCATCTGGTCCAGTGTATCATTTAAAGCTCTTGTTTCTTTGTAGATCTTGTCCTTAGAAGATCTGTCAATTGTAGAAGTGCTACATTCAAGTCCCCAAGTATAAGTGTATTATTATCTAAGTATGTCTTAACTTTGTTTATTAATTGATTGATATCCTTGGCAGCTCCCACATTCAGGGCATAAATATTCATCATTGTTAGGTCCTATGTTGGATAGATCCTTTAAGTATGATATAGTGTCCCTCTTCATCTCTTACTACAGTCTTTGGGATAAACTTTAATTTATCGGATATAAGGATGGCTACCCCTGCTTTCTTTTGAAGACCATTTGAATGGTAAATGGTTCTCCAACCTTTTCTTTTACAGGCTGTAGGTGTCCTATGTCCTAAATGAGTCTCTTATAGACAGCAAATAGATGGGTCTTCCTTTTTTATCCAGTCTGAAACCCTGCATCTTTTGATGAGGTCATTAAGCCCATTCATGTTCAGAGTTACTATTGAAATTTTGAATTTAGTGTCATCATGATACCTATTCAGTCCCTGTTTTTGTGGATTGTTCCCTTTAGACTTCCTCTTTCTATTACAGAATTCCCCTTAGTATTTCTTGCAGAGCTGGCTTGGTGGTCACATATTCTTTCAGTTTCTGCCTATCTTGGAAGCTCTTTCTCTCTCCTTCTATTCTGAATGAAAGCCTTGCTGGATAAAGTATTCTTAGCTGCATGTTCTTCTCATTTAGGACCCTGAATATATCCTGCCAGCTCTTTCTGGCCTGCCAGGTCTCTGTGAAGACGTCTGCTGTTAATCTAATAGTTCTCCCCATATAAGTTAGGGATCTCTTATCTCTTGCTGGTTGAAGGATCATCTCTTTATCTTTGGAATTTGCAAGTTTCACTATTAAATGTCTAAGTGTTGAGCAGTTTTTATTGATTTACGGAGGGATCTCTCTATCTCCTGGATCTGAATGCCTGTTTCCCTTTCCAGATTAAGGAAAGTTCTCAGCTATGTTTTGTTCAAATACATTTTCTGGACCTCTGTCTCTTTCGGCGCCCTCGGGAACCCCAATTAAACGTAGATATTTCCGTCTGAGGCTGTCATTTATTTCCCTTAACCTATCCTCATGATCTTTGTTTTTCTCTTTTTTCCTCAGTTTCCCTTCTTGCCATCTACTTGTCATCTATGTCACTCACTCATTCTTCTACCTCATTAGCCCTTGTCATTAGGACTCTAGTTTGGATTGTATCTCATTTAATTGATTTTTAATTTCTGCCTGATTAGATTCTGCAGTCATCAAGTCTCTTGGATCCTTTATGCTTTCTTCTAGAGCCACCAGTAGCTTTATAACTGTGCTTCTGAATTGGCTTTCTGACTTTGAAGTGTAATCCAAATTTTGTACCTCTGTGGGAGAGAGGACTGTTTCTGATTCTTTCTTTTGAGGTGAGTTTTTCCTTCTAGTCATTTTGCTCAGTGTAGAGTGGCCCAAAACAAGTTGTACTTGATACAAGCGCAAACTATTCTCACTCTAGCATTCCAGCTGTTCTCTCTTTAAATCTCAGACCAAATTCGTAGGTTTTCAGGATGATTTCAAAGTTATCTAGGTAATTTGGTGGGGACACGTGACTTGAGGACCCTATTCTTCCTCCATCTTCCCCCCTCCTACCCTTGAGATTTTGACTGAAGAGGTCTGCAGTGGAACTCTGTGTCTGAACTTTTCAAATCCTTCAGGTGATTCTGATGAGAACAACTCACGGCATCACCTTGACATGAGGTTTCCTAATATCCACTCCGTGAAGGACAAGGGCACTGTCTTCACACTGCCTAAACCATGTGTGTCCCCTTCTATCTTGGTCCCCCTACTCCTACTGTTTCTTTCCTCAGGGAGATTCTGGGGGCCCCTTGGTCTGCAAGCTGAGCAGTAGTACTTGGTTTCTGATGGGGCTATCTAGCTGGAGCCTGGCCTGACACTACCCTATAAGCTTCAGCATCTTCACCAGGGTCACCTACTTCTTCATGTGGATCAATGAGAAGTGGAGTGCCTCACCCAATCCTGATCCTTCTTTTGCTCTCCTCAGGACACACCTCCTATTTTGAATGACTTTTCTTCTCTTGGCTCAGTGTATAAGCCCAGAACTGTATAAGCTTTGTGTCTTCACAGACCTTCCTTCTGCTGCTGATTTCCCTAAGGACTCTGTGACAGACCCCATGGTCTCCCCTCTACAAACTTTTCTGCATTAGTGCTAACTGGCTTACTTTCTTCTTAAATGTGTCAATCTCTGAGCTCTCCCATCCATCTGAGGCCTACTCCAGGCCTGACAAATAAAAATAATTAAAGAAGCTTCCCACTTCCTGTTTCTGACCTGTCAGAGATGCTTTCCACTCCCACCCCCACTGTTCTTCAAGCTCCTCAGCACAAGAAGCTCTCTTTCCTCCCTGGACTGGGGGTGGGGAAGGACAGGGACACTCAGGGGATTCTTGGCCATCCAGAGCTGAGTCACTAGCTTGGGGAGTCTTCCAGGAGAGCTATCATGGCTTAAGGGCCAAAGTCTCACCCCTTGGAGAAAGTGACATGCCCTAGGTACCACAGACCACTAACGGCCAGTGCAATGGGGACAGGTCCTCATACAGGTGGATGATTTGCCATGAGTTGGGCATGAATAAGAATATACCAAGTCCACAGGTCACAGAGCCTCTGTTTGAAAGGCTGTATTTGAAATAGACTATGATGGGCCTTGGCCACAAAGCTAAGGTCTAAAGTCTCAGGTCAGCTGCCCTCAGAGCTCTACTTTAGGATTAGCTCTTAGTCTATTCCCCTAGTACCCACAGCTCTAACCTCCTCCACTTAAACATGTCTGGATCACAGAACCTTAACTATTTAGCAAAATGCTCAGAAAGGTTTCACAACCCTTGCCCCCAACCCAAATACTTGGTGATCAGGAAACAGTCCCCAACCATTGCAGCAACCATTTGTATACATTGGTTTACTGTATCCAAAATGCTGTTTACTGCATCCAAAATCCAATCAGGTGTTCTGTGCAAACTCTTTCCAATCTTGTCCCTCAAGATTGGTGACTGTATTGGATTTCTCTCACACAGTGACTTTTGTTTTGTTCATCAATTTCTGTGTGGAGCATGGAATGGTGTGACTATTTACTCCTCCATGAAGTGTCTTGGGCCCCACTCAGTAGATGCAAATTCATTTCCAGTTCACTGTGCAGATCTGCCAAATCACAGCTCCACTACAGCCTACTCTCCTGTTATCCACAGCCAGACTCAATACTCAGTATTATTATCCATGTTCGATCTCTTTTTACAGATCTGGACCTGAGGCCTAGCATGGTTAAGTAACTTCTCTAAGGTCATGTGGGTAGCAAATAGTAGAACAGAAGGTCTACTATTTTAAAGGAGGTCTTTTAAAGGAGGTCAGAGGGTCTTCCTTCTAATGCAAACCATTCTCAGGTACCTCAACGCCCTGTGTGACTTCCTTTCTCAGGCTACGTTTGACTTGCCATCAGGAACCCCCAGTGGACTGCTGGCTCACACCCCCAAATCAACCCTTGATGAGCAAGGGGAGGTGAGAGGAAAATGTAGAATCAATGAGAAAACCTGAAAAAACTAAAGATTATCCTGAAGTGATCTGTAGCTGGGAGAAGAGGATAGGGCAATGAGAGGATAGCCTTGAAGAATGCTTTTTACATGTTCCATTCTTTTCCCATCCCATATCCTGTGACAAATGCTGCCTAATCTTTCTCAAGTGCCAGTATATTGGAGGGTGGCCATGACAACTAGTGTGTATGTAGGTCCTGACAGCCACCTTCAGTACATGCCCTACATGCCCCTATTTCTTTCCCCAAGTGCAGGGGGAGAAACTACCTGAGGAGACTTGGTCCTTCCTCTATGATTTCTTGTATGGGCTTTAAAGTTGAAGCGCTGGCTGTAGGAGTTGCCTAGCAAGTGGCAGTATGGAGGAGAGGCTTAGACTGGCTTTTTGGTGCCTGGGGCCCTCTGCTCTGGGATTACCTTCACTTTTCCTTGAACTCATCAGGACTTCTGTCATTCTCTGGTGCACATTACCAAACAGTGACAGAGTAGCTGCTAACCCATGGGGAATATGAGCACACATGCAAAAATAACTATACACCTGAGAAATATGACTGCCACATAAGAATTACAACAGACTGAATATTATGTATTATTTGAAATAGAATTATTAGAAGAGATAGATTCTGAAAAACTAATAAACACAATAAATATCCCTATATATATAGGAAATATTGTTAGCAATAAGACCGAAGACAAACCACAAGAAAGAACCAAGTCAAAATATTGCATATGAAAAATATAATGGTTGAATTAGAGGGCAAAATAGATTGGGTGAATAATAGGATGAACACAGATAAAAGGGATGTGCAATCACTACTTTGTGTGGACATTAGAAAGTATGGACTTTGAAGCTGGCACACTTATGGTAGGATAATTTGTGTAGTTTCTTTAAAAAGAACTAATTACCAAGATATGATTGGGGTATAAGAAGAAGAGGCCTGGCATAAGCAGCAGCAACAGAGCTTTTGTCACTACCCCATCCTCTTTACCACCTTCCTTAGTGTCCCCACCACCCCCACTACTGCCAGCCCTAAGGGGCAGTGGAGGGAGAATGAGGAGCAGAGACCTACAGCTGAAGGACATAGCTAACTGAGGAAACCTCACAAATAGCATTTTCAGGGAAATAAACTCTGTGATCACTTTAGTCCCTTACTCAGATCTTCAGCTGAGGCTCCCCACTGGCTGAATCCATGCAGCAAGAGAGCATAGGAGACTGTCAGGCCTTTCCACTTTCTACTTCCTCCCCACAGAAGGAATGGGACAGGGTGGAGAGTTTGCAAGGAGGGACAGACAGGAGATAACTGCTATAGGGGTTTAGATTACTAGATTCCATTCAAATGCTTAGAAAAAGAAATGTAAAGTTTTCATTAATTCATTAAAAAAAATCTTCTTGGGGCACCTAGCTGGCTCAGTTTGGTGGAGTATACAATTCTTGATCTTGGGGTTGTGAGTATGAGCTCCACATTAGGTGTAGAGATTACTTAAAAAAATAAAATCTTATATAGAGAGGCAAACCTAGAAGCCAACTTTTAATTATAGAAGACAAGATTATAGAGAACAAGCAAACCATTATAGATAGTTACCAGAGGAGAGGTGGGTCATGGGTTAAATAGATAATGGGGATTAAAGAGGGCATTTGTGATGAGCATAGGATGTTGTGTTGAAGTGCTGAAACACTATATGGTACACCTGAAACTAATATTACACTGTATGTTGACTAAGATTTCAATAAAAATGCACAAAAAAATAAAATCTTTTTAAAAATCATCATAAAGTCATTGAAGAGGTAGAAAGAGAGCAAAGATCTGCCAGGCCAAATTCTGAGAGAAAGCCTGCAATCAGAGTATAATCAGAATATCTGATAACCAAAGTTGTTTTTGACGCAAGGATGTTCTTTGAGCTCATTAACTGGGCTTCAGCAGACATCTGCAAAGGCCGCAGGAAGGAAGCTGTATTAGAGTTCTCCAGAGAACCAATTGGATATCCGTGGGTAAATATATATGTCTGTATCTATCTATATATCTACAGAGAAGGGGCAGGGGGGAGATTTATTTTAAGGAATTGTCTTGTGATTATGGAGAGTAGCAATACAAAATCTGTAGGGTGGGCTGGCAGGCTCAAACCCAGGAAAAGCTGATATTGCAATTTAAGGCTATATTAACCAATACTTTATGTATTTTATGGTGACTTGACATCTTAGTGGGGGTTGGCCAGGGAGAAGCTGTTCCATTCTTGGAGATAATAACTAAATGTGAACATACCTTTTGCATATGAAAGGGGCCCCCAACCATATGCAAACCAAGCAGTCCCAAGTCTGTACACCTCCTTTACCTCACTCTCACACACCAAACCAATATTTCTGCCATTCTAAATCACTGCAAAGCTAGATGCCAGACAATTAGAAACCATCTTTATAGCCTAGAACCTGTTGACATTATTCAAGCTGGTCAGTCCTAAACTGTTTCCCCTGCTCTGATTTGCTTTGTCCATGGAAACCACAGAAAAGGCTCTGGGCTATACTTTCACCTCACCTCTGCTTCTGTCTCCTGATCAAATTGACGTTTCATCATGTGGTCCTGTGTGAAGTAGCATTCCCCCTCTTCTTGGGAAATGTAAATTTCCCAATGGCATTTGCCTCTTTGGGTCAGTACATAATCACCTCCATAAGTTAAAACCTCACAGGTATTTTAACACAAAGTCCAAAGGTTGTCAGGCTGGAGATGCAAGAAGAGAAAATGTTGCAGTTCAAGTTTGGAGTGGTCTACTGGCATAATAGCCTTCTTCTTCTGGGACAGTTAGTCTTTTGTTCTAGTTAGGCTTTTGACTGATTAGGTGAGGCCCACCTACATTATGGAAGTACATGTGCTTTACTCAAAGTCCCCTGATTTAAGTACTAATCACATCCAAGAAAAAGTCTCTTACAGAAATATCTAAAATAATGTTGGACCAAATACCTGGACACTGTGAGCCAACCAATTTGACATATAAAATTATCCATCCCAAGACTTTTCTGGGAAATGCTCCCCCTATTATACTTGGGTCCTAACAGGATAAGATACACCGGTCTCCTCAAGCCCAGAAACCTGCAGGGAAGGCCACATTGGCACTAAGTTGAAAGGATAAAGCAAAGGAATGGGTAGATGTGCCCTTGTAGTTTGACTAGCTAGGGGTCTGTCAACCCACATCAAGCTGTGAATGTGGTTTGAGGTGGTCTGTGATCAATAGGGCTCCAGCCTCCTGGCCGAAACAAATGCTGAGCTGCTCTAAAGGAGGGTACATTCATTCTTGGTATAAGAAAATCACTATAATTAGTTTTCCAAGAATAAAAAGCAGCATATGGTCAAACAAAACCAACCATGAAAGGAAACACAACTCATTATGTAAGAACCAGAAGATATAAGAGAAAGCAAAAATGGACTAAGATTTCAGACTTTGTAAATGTCAAACATTACATATACCTCTACTCATTTCCTTGTGTCTGTTAGCTTTTAAATATCTCTACTCATATCCCTGTATCTATTATTATTTCCTGAACAACAGATGACCACAAAACTACCATCTAAAAGTACCACTTCCAGCATGGCTCTCTAGACCAATTCTGAAAAGTGAAAGTGATAAAGATTATTTTTTAAAAATTAAAGTGTCCAGAAATGGTCCTATGGACATCTAGCAAATGAAAGAAAATTCAAGAAAACCTGCAAAAACTTAGTAAGACTAATAAAAGTCTGTGACATTTGAATCACAACCTACTTCCTCCCTTTCCCATTCCCAGCTCAGCATGAAACAAAGTCTACTTCAGATAGCTGCAGCCAAGGACACAGAGCTCCCTGTCCCCAGTTAGAGGGTTACTGCATCCTCTTGGGAGAGGCAGGATACCAGGCTTTCTCATCCTGACCTCAGCTACCTGTTGGAGAGGTAAAATTCCTGGCAAGTGTGGCTAAGAGACTGGGCCCTTTCTACCATCCAGCCTACTCTGGAAGACAGACTCATCAAAGACAAAGACAGGCAGAATTATTAGAGATAAAAGTTAAACTGAAGGCCAGATGGTTTACTGGAGAGAACCAGGGCAAGAAAAAAAGCTAAGAAAAGCCCTCCTGGGTGAGATCAAATCTCAAACATTGACTTCAAAAACCATCCCCCCAAAGGAGCTTGAATCTAATTGGATCAGGCCAACTACTCCTTTGCACACTTCCCATGGCCTGCCAGGTGTCCACCTGGAGCACCTCTTCTCCTGTCCCTGTGCACATACTGTGTTACAAAACACAAGTTCAAAGATAAAAATTACTGTGCCACATGCCCATGAAGCTGGGCCTGCCCACTTGCTGTCTTCCTTGATGATCAGGGAAAGACTAATCCCATAGTCAATGGACTGCACATTTGACAGCGAATTCTGTACCACAGTCCTTCTCCTGCTACTTTGCAAGACTCTACCTGGGTGAAAATCTGGCCATCATTACTCCTCCCCTGACACATGCTACCTGATGCCTTGGCTACGAATCCCCTGTTTTTCTCTCTTTTCCTACATTCTCTCTCCAAAGAAAAGTCAAGGATTTGATACCCTTGTCTCTGATTACACCTACTCTTGAGGCAATCAAGGCCCTCTGCCCACCATCTGAAAAGCAAGTGTAGGACAAGCCCAGAGCTTAATTATGTGAATTCCCATTAGCCTATAAGTGACTTAGACCAAGGCGAATGATATGCTTACAGTTGCCCATGAGACATAGTCACCCTGGTCCAGCACTCAGCTACATGTCACATGCTCTGTCATCCATGAATCCAGGCAACCTTTATTGAAAGATTCTGGGACAGGGCTTCTGTGGAGATCAAGTTTTGCAGGGGCCTTGTATGATGTAGCTCTCATCCTTTAATAAAGAGAGATGTCTTAAGAAGGTGTTTCAAATATAGCTGTGGCTCTGCTTCAAGGACTTCTAGCACTGATAGTCTGCTGGCAGTGAGCAGCAAACCACCCTTGCGCAGTCTGTGAGTACATTTCTCAACTCCTGGAACAAGAGCTCATTCATATGTAGAAGGCTAACATTTTTGTCTGTGACCCACATAATTAGCTTGCATGTCTGTTTTCAAGATGCTGACTAATTAGATTTATGGCATTATGTGGTTGACTTTTTTATGTGCATTCACATTGTTAAAAATAAGTAAAAATTAAAAGAGTTCTTTCATTTTAGAGGTTTTTCCCAAAACAATGTTTTTTTATGTGGTATGGACTAGTGTTTAAGATAATACTTGGAGGCTCTGTGACATACACAAGATCCAAAGGGGAGCCTGGCACGTGTGCCTGATACTCAAAAAAGCCATTTGCTGATGAAGTACATGATTCTGAACCTACATGACTAGGAATCTAGAGAACTAGAATTAAAAAAAAAAAAAAAAAAAAGCTAGCTACTTAAGCACTAAAAATAAATTGCCATAATAAAAATAAAAACCATATCCTTCTAAAATAGACAACTAAAAAATAATGAAATGGTAACACTCAGGCTTTGCACATGCATCAAATGTCCTTCCCTTTCTTCTCTTTTGGAGAGTCTAGTATTACCTTTTACATGAAATCTTCATCAGTTTCATCAGGAAGTGTCATCTTAATAGAACTCCATTTGTATACTTTTAACATTTTAAGAGTTTGCCTAAGATTGCAAGCTTCTTTGAGCTGGGATCCTCCCCCCATACCCAAAAAAAAACCTAGCACAGAAGATTGCTAAATAAGTTAATCTATTCTGATTTTTAAAATAAAATAAATGAAATGAAGTGAAAATTGACAACTTTATTATCAAAAGACTCAAATATAAATAACAAAAATAAAAGAAAATCAATGACTAAAATAAATAAAAAACTAAAAAATAATAATTATAAGAATAAAATACTTATTATTAAAAATAAGTTTAAAAGTAATTCTAAAATGAAATAATTCAAAAACATGCGTATAATTGAAAATAACTTTAAAGTCAAATGAATCTGAAAATAGGTAACTATGTAAAGAAGTGGCTATAAATTTCAGGAAGACAAAGGCAGTTGTCCCTTCTAAGTTGTACAAACTGCTTGCTACAGTAAATAGAGAAGGACGGTTGCAATAGAAGTAGCAAGAAAGCAGAACCCTTACAAACAAGGGGTAGGGGAACACAGCTAGAAAATCTCCAGAAGCAAGTTGCCATGGTTTTGAGCATTTCACAGCAACAATAGGAGAACAAAAATAGCTTTGTGAGGCTGGAAAGTCTATTTAAGTCATACTGCTTTCTATATATCCAAGAAAACAAATTTAGTGACAGTGTTGAATCCCATACAATCCCATGGACTGTAGGAGAAAAGGGAAATAACTTCAGAATAATGCCACTACACAAAACGAAAACATTTTTTTTTGTTGACATACTTCATCAACTGTAATGTGGTTTTTTTTAATGAAGTAAAAGGCATTAAGAAAATGATACAAATATTAAATGACATCATAAATTAGACTTAGAAAACTCAGTAATGAAAGGACAGACCTCAGGGAAGAAGAAGCATATTGAAAAATCAACATCATAAATGAAATGTAAAGTAGTAAGAGCAAGGTGGCAAACACTGCTGTATGAGAAATAGAAGACAAGAAAAGGAAAATGCTAAAAAAGAAACTAAGCAAGAGATTACAAGATTTGAGGGAAAACATCAAAATGTGAGGATAAGCAGAGAAGATAAATAACTGGAGTGCTTACAAGAAAACCAAAGCAAAAACACAAAAAAGTTAAAAGTTATAATTGAGAAATTTTCCTGGAAATAAAGAAATGCTTTTCAAACTGTATATTAACAGAACATACTGGGCACTGATTCAGAACAACAAATGGCAAGACATAGTCTAGCAAAATCATTGGAAAGAAAAATTAAATTCAAATTAAAATGTAAAAATGAAAATTTAAAGAAAAAGGAGATCCTAGGGTATCTAGAAAAAAGAGCAAATGACAAAGGAAAGGAAATTAGAATTTCATCAACATTTCTGAGTGCCATATTTTGTGTCAGAAAAAAATTAAGTAATGTAGTTAAAGACACTGAGGGAAGAAACTGTGAGCCACAGATACTTATAGCTAGAAAAATTGATTTACATAGATTAAAAATCTTGGCATTCAAGTCATCATGCAAGACCTCAGGGAATATTGTTCTCATGACACTTTGAAGAGGAATGACCAAACTTAGGATAATGAAATGCCTACAAAGAATGTAAGGACAGATGGTAAGCACCAAATCTATAATGACTTTGCATGACTAAGAGTATGAGAGGGAGAATGATCTTAGTAGCAGTCATTAGGGTAATTGCCTCATAATAATTTAACTTTCTTGGTTTGGGATGCTTTTTATTTTATGTATACATATTTTTAAAACAGCTGGTAGTAAATATTATTTGCTTATAAGTGAATAAAAATTAAAACTGCTTAATATATACACTATGTGTTAATTAATTGATGTTAAATTTTAAAAAATATAAAAGAGTTTAAAACTAATATAAAAAATATAAAAGAGTATTCGCCAAAACTAATTCTAAGTCCACACAATTCAGGAACTAAATAACTGGCAATACATAAGCTGACTTGGGAGAGAGGAGTGTTCAAGGAGTCAAGGAGTGGCTGATGGAAGCCCCCCCAGCAGTGGGCAAGCTCCAGCCCCTCTGAAGGTCAGGCTGAGGACTCTGGTCACCAGTTCCAGATTCTATAGCACAAACAGGAATCCACAGGGGTCACAGAGATGGATAGAAGAGGGTCTCACCAGTGTGGATATATGAGTGTGTTTTAAGCCCTGGGAACATAACCTTGACCCCTAAAATCCCCAGAGGTCAGATGCACAATGGAGGTCTGTTGGCTGCTCTGTGCACAGAGCCATTTAACCTACGTGATGGGCAGAGCAGTTTTCAAGGGTCAGGTCCCCTGGGCAGTGAAATAATGCAAAGGAAAGGGGAAGGCTATAGATCTCCAGGGATGAAAGTCTGAGTCCCACAGACCTGGGCCAGTTAAGTAGCCGGTTGTCTCAGGTCTCTCTGGAACTAGAATGGAAAGGTTTCCATTTCTTTCAGACCTTTTCTTCCCCACCTCCTCCACTCAAGACAGTCCCATTATGAGATCTACACTTCAAAAGTCGGCAGCTTCCTGGAGTGCTTCCCTTTGCCCTAATAAGGATTTTTTCTTTCTAGCACAACCATCAGACTTTGCCTGTGCCTTTTGATTTAAAAAAAATTCTTATGCAGTGCTAATAAAAACATACAAAAGCATAAAAGTTTGTGAACTTATTTGCTTTCTCTGCTTCATCTCACCTGTTCCACATGCACATTTCTCCTACTTTATCATGTCCTTTACTTCCTCAATCCCTTCTCTTGAGTCCATGACAAGAGAATCTCTGGAACCAGACTCCTGCTGGAACAGAATTGACAACTGGAAGAAAGAAAAACAATCATGCATGTCCAAGGCAGAAAATTTCCTGTGTAGGGAGTGTCCAGGGAACAGGCAGCACTATTGTGGCCACTCCAGCAGGGTGGGCCCAGGTCTTCTGACTCACAGCCCCACTACCTTGGCATTCAGGGTTGCTCAACACATCAGGGCACAGCTTGGCATTCAGAAACCAGGGCAGTGCTAAGAAACTGGGCAGGGGTTAGGGGCTGCAGGCAGATTTTATAGGCACAGAAGATCCAATGACTTCAACTGACTAGATGAGCCCAGGTCCTTCAGGTTGAAAATCTTGAAAGAGGGAATGGGGAAGGACTACAAAGAAGAGCTTATGACTAAAAGAGAGAATTCAAAAGAGACAGAAAGAAGAAGTAAATCACATGCCAGTTGCTACTCTCTGTTTCTGAAACTTTGGATTGGATGAAGTATAAGGCCAGTGACCCTATGCTGGACTCAAAGCAGCTGCCCAAGATAGCCTCTGTGAAGGTGGATATATTCCCTCTGCACTGTCCAACATGGTGGCTGCTGGCACAGAGAATTGATGGATACTTGAAATAGGGCTCATTGAAATATAAGCAGGCTCATCTGGCAAGTGGCTACCATGCTGAATAGTGCAGCTCTAGAGTTCCAGTGATGAAGAAGATCCCCTGGTTTTCCTTGTAGAGTGGTTCACTGGCTTAGGCACATACACAGGTGCCATGGGAACACTGAAAGAGTTAGATCAATATTCAGGTCCTGGAATAGTTCCCAGCAGAGGGTCACTTGAAAACAGAGGTGAAGAGCATGGTCTTACAGAGACTGTACTAGACACAATCAAAGCAGAAAAATCCTCCACTGACTTCAGAAGCCCACCCTTGATGAGAGTATGGGCAGACACCTGCTTCATCTGGAACCCAACAGGCCTGAACAAGTTGAGAAGGGATTCTTTTCACACCTGAATGGGATCGCAGTCCAGGAGTGTATTCACCTGACTTTGTCCAGGGCTGAGCACTGGTGATGAGATTGGCATGGTTTCTGCCCTTGTAGGACTTGCTCATAGCCAGGGTTCCTGTCCCTGTGAGTGGGATGACACACAAAGGGAGAGTCTGGGCCTGAGAATTCCAAAGGCCTTTTAGAGAAACTCCAACAGATGCCCTGCAGGCCATAAAGGAAGCAGCAAGAACCACCTGAGCCCTAGGATGTGCTCCCATCTCTGCTGGGCTTACCCTGCACTGAAGTCAGTGCCCTCACCACTTCCACTGTACTAGAACATGCTATAAGCACCTCCCCTAGCCCTTTAAATTGCCCTTCAGTGTAAATGTTTCTGGGCCAATCATTGTAGACCTGACTTCACTTGGCCTCTCACCAACTTCTGTCAGTGAGACTGCTAGTCAGGAAAGTCCCATGTCACACAGGTAGTTGGACAAGACAAGAGAACAGAAGGAAGCTCTACAGAAGTCTTGTGGGGAGACCTCCATATGGTGCTCATGACAGCCACAGAAACATATCTTGCCTCATCCCTACTCAGAGGAGCACAAATATTGGTGAACAGATGGTCCATCAGTCATAGCTGGGTTCAGAAGATGGTGCTCTCCTGATTCTTCTGATCTTGAAATGCTGGACCCTTCATCTATCTCATGGTCTGATGTGCCTAGTCGTCTTCCTTCTACCCTCAGAAATCTTTTTCCTCATAAGGCCCAGCCCTAGGCACTGAGTGGGGCACTCACCCACGGAGCCCACCAGGTAGCTGTCTCTTAATCCTGAGGTCCTCCCTGTTGATGTCATGGAAACTATACTGTGGAAATTATGGATTTCTAGGACTTTCTGAGGTGAGTGTCATTTTTAAATGAAGCAGTCTCAGCTTTTTATTTTGTGGGAAAAAAAATAATGGCACTGATGGGGCGAACAAAGTCCATTCAAATGTAACATATTTCATACATATACATGATCTAAAAGGAAAGTTCAAACCATAATTTGTCTCATTTTATATTTATATTTATTCAAAATGACAACCTAGGTTTGTTTCTTTCCAAAGGTCCACATAAGAGAGCAAGAGCCTATTTGAACTGGTCAATTCGACAGGAACCTAGGTGGTTCCTTCTCTCTCTCCCATTGCTAAGCTTTTCCTCCTCCACTTTGTAATACATGGCCTATTCTTTTACCCTCTTGGGAAGGAAGCCAGGTGCCCATCTTAATGCTCTGCCCCTGAAGAAGATCTTTTGCTTCTTTTTAATATTCTAGTGTCTTTTGCTTATCACACAGAAACCATGGCTGGCACAAGTGAGGAAGACAGATTTTCCACAAGGGAATGGCATTTTCATTTTTGACAACATTATCTGAAGTGAAATATTAGATCCCAATGGGTGAAATTTGGAGTGAAGTTCCCCTAGCTCCATCTGAAGTCTCCTCCTTTCTCAGATTCCCACCAGAGCTGTTCCAAGGACCTGACTACAACAGGAAGGAGCCCTGCTCCAGAACTCCAAACTTTTAAGATTGTGGGAGGATTAACTCTGAAACTGCCTGTAATCGAAAGAGTTTGGGAGTGAGGAAAGGGAAAGGAGTGAAGCGTCAATGAGAAAAACACCCATTTGATGCTAAAAGTACTTGAATGGGCAAGGACTGGGTTACTGATGCCTTGGGCCTGGCAGGCACTCCACACAGGAAGTCCAAGAGCAAGGACTAAAGTCACAGTTGATGCCAAACTCATAGCAGAAATTTATAATCCCTTCCAGGGAGTAGAGATGTAAGAGAAAGTGCATGGGCTCTGGAATCAAGCACCACAACTTCAGTGCCCAGTTTCTCATATGCTGGCCGTGTCCCTGCTGAGTCCTCAAGCCTCCGTTCCCTCACGTCACACACAGAGACAGTTAGGGTGGCTTTTCTTTTATCAGGATTAATCAAATGCCATGAGGGAAATGTAGAAGCCAAGGTGAGGTTTATTATCAGATGAAGTTTTTATTGACTCAGTAACAGAGATTCTAAAATAATGGTTTTCATGCATTTTCTTTAGTGGTGATGACATGCCCCCCCACCCCTAGGTTCACTGAAGTATCCCTCAGTATATAATAAACTCCAGAGTCCCAAGCAGCACCAGGCTTCCCTAAAGACAATGCCTGGGGTCCAAGTGGATGCTCATTCCTAACCAGCCTTGTCTTGACCTTTGGGCCATACCTGTAGGACTGGCCTTTGTGGAAGTTCAGCCAACACATCAGCATATGTAGGAGCTTTCACAGTGATGACCCAATGCCAATGCTTAAGCAGTTCTTCAGTCCATTATAGTTCTAATGTATGAATAGCTCTTCCCTAGTGTCTTAAAATGCAGCTCTATTATTATTTAGGTATGGCAAGGCCATTGAAAAGATAGTTTGTTGTACTCACAAGTCTCCAGAGGACAGGGCACACCATGCCTATGTGGGAAAACACAGGGTCAGTTAGGAGGCAGAGGAGGCAATGGAAAAATGTCCCAGAAAACTGGACCAGGACAGC
The DNA here is from genome assembly GCF_003254725.2 of Canis lupus dingo. Taxonomy (NCBI): domain Eukaryota; kingdom Metazoa; phylum Chordata; class Mammalia; order Carnivora; family Canidae; genus Canis; species Canis lupus. The sequence goes on along the minus strand of NC_064261.1, from coordinate 21,257,398 downwards.
CTCTAAACCCAAGAGTCTCCTGAAATTATTCAAACTAGCCAATCCTAACCCTTCTTACCTTGCCTTGCTCATTCCTTTCCTTGCAAACCACATTTAAGACTTCTGCCTACACTTTTCCCTTGCTCCATCTAGATGTCTTCTGAATGACATTGGTGCTTCCCTGTGTGGCTCTGTGTGGTGTTTCATGCCTCCTATTTCTAGGGATCTGCAAACATAAACTTCTTTGTTTGTGACAGTCCTGTGTGTCTGTCTGTATGTCTTACCATGCTGAAGTAAAACAAATCCCAACCACACTTTAAAACAGCAAAGAAATCACTCATGTCAACAAGCAAGTGAAGCTCTCATGTAGTACCAAAGTTCAAAGAGGCTTCAGTTAATTAACATCATTTGTATGAGCATTAGAAATAGTTTCACAGGGGATCCCTGGGTGGCGCAGCAGTTTGGCGCCTGCCTTTGGCCCAGGGCGTGATCCTGGAGACCCAGGATCGAGTCCCACATCAGGCTCCCTGCATGGAGCCTGCTTCTCCCTCTGCCTATGTCTCTGCCTCTCTTTCTCTGTGACTATCATAAATAAATAAAAATTTAAAAAAAAAAGAAATAGTTTCACAGTAGATCACAATCAGATATAATGACAATAAATTTATTGGAGAAAGAGTGAACTAGGATGCAGCACCATTTGTCAAATTATGGTTGAATCACAACCATATGCTGCATACAGATGCAAAATTTGGTAAAAAAATCAATAAAAGCTAATTGGCTACATGGAACTTACAAGAGAATATTATATGTATTATTATTTTTATGTATAAATTCTGAGTTATCTATATTTTATATATAACAAACTCTTATCTATCTTACTTATGATAAACTGATAGATATGTTCATTTATAATATATAACAGATTTGTAAAAATATAAAATAAATATTATAAAGAGCAATATATGTATATATTTGTAGATAGATTTCTTTCTGGAGGGCAGGTTATTGAACATTTACCTGCATGCCAGTATATAAATACCAGTGGAAGTGCTGCAGACATTTCCAAGCATACTCTCATTCAGCTTGGCAATATAAGCTGCTGGGACTCAGCCATCTCTATGGCTACAAATTTTCATAATCTAGTTGGGGTCCAGTTGCTGGTCAGAAGATCAGTGGAGTGCCCAGCAGTTCTAAGTGGAGCAGATACTGCTCCTTGTTTTCCTTTCCAATAGTAGACAGCCCAGGTGAAATGACAAAAGTCTGTGTATATAAAGCTTATAGAATTTAATTTTAAATATTCAAAGATAAATTTAATAGAAAGGCCAGTCACAGGACCAATAAATATATTGCCTGTGTGATATAAAGCTACTTGTGCCAGAGTGACTTTTGCAGACCTCAAAAATTGGAAATACATTCAGAGCTGCTTTTATATGCTCCCAGCCAAGAAATCAATTGATTCCAGGCTGGTGTGAAGGGATTATGATGTGGCTGAAAGGTACAAGAGGGCTCAGGCCTGGCAGGCATTCACTTTGGCTCTGAAGTAAACTCTAATGCAGGAATGGCTTAAAAGCTCTGAAAGGTCAGGAAATTGAAACTGTATGACTGGTATAAATCCTTGTGGCTTTCCCTGTTCCTTTTCTCAATATCCTCAAGTGGCTCCCTCAGCAAGAGTCCACATGGCCTTGTGGTAACAGATCCTACCTTTCTAGGATATGCCAGGGTACACTGAGTTAGAAGGAAGGCTGGCAAGGAAAGAATATCTTCTATAAACAATCCAGCGTGGTGAGAGCTTGTTATTGCTTTTTCCAAGACGAGGTCTCCTCATGGGCTGTAGGGTGAGCAAAACCAGGAGTGTGAAAAGGCTCATCCCTGGGATGGGGCAGCTCTGAGATACTGGTCTAGGAAGGCTATCTCTATGTGCCTTACTCAATGCAGGGTACAGATAAGACATGGGACACATTTATGTGAAGTTTCCAACCATGAGCCCAGAATCCTCTTTTGTGTCCTGGGAAGTATCTGTTTTTTAATGATCTCTCTGGATACCTGGAGAGCTATTTACAAGGAAAATACCTTTTATCCTCAAATTCTCAACTACAAAAGTTGCACTACAAAAGTTGCACTATAAAAGTTGGTGGCTTACTTTTCACAATTACTGGATGATAATTTATGTTCTTTTCAAAGTTAGGTAGGTATAGGTTTCTTAGGGAGGGAGGGAGGGAAGGAGGGAGGGAGGGAAGGAGACAAAATGGTTAATTTGGTTTATTTATTTATTTATTTTAAACTTTTTATTTATTTAGTCATGAGAGCTGCAAAGAGAGAGGCAGAGACATAGGCAGAGAAAGAAGCAGTCTCCCTGAAAGGAGTCTAATGTGGGACTCAATCCTGGATCCCAGGAACCAGCCCTGAGCTAGAGGCAGACACTCAACTGCTGACTCACTCAGGCATCCCTGGTTTTCTTATTTATAATCAGGAATCATTCTATTAGTAGGATCCAATTTTCTACTTAAAATGCAAATGAGTGTTTATATCTTACATATTCATACCAATAATGAACACATTTTGCTTTTCCTTTTTACCACAATTAGACTCTCTCAAATGTGGGACAGTCCTCTCAGTTCAATTTCCTAAATGAGGCCATTGAAAATAAGACAATGTGTCTTTTTGTCTGCCTATGTTTTTCAGCATACTTCCTATTGGTGTAAAAGGGTAAAAAATATAAAAAGCATTTTATAAATATTCTACACATAGTATAAACATATTCATCAAGTTCTGAGGATAAGTTTTCAAAGTTCATCACTTGTTTCTGTAATAACTGAGGTGCAATAGAAGGTACTGCTCAGGGCAGCCCCAGTGGCGCAGCGGTTTAGCGCCGCCTGCAGACCAGAGCGTGATCCTGGAGACCCTGAATCGAGTCCCACGTCAGGCTCTCTGTATGATGCCTGCTTCTTCCTCGGCCTGTGTCTCTGCCTCTCCCTCTCTCTGTCTCTATGAATAAATAAATAAAATCTTAAAAAAAAAAATAGAAGGTACTGCTCAGAATGTACTTGAAACTATTTAAACACAACTTTGCTATCAAAAATCACAATTGCATAGAAATATTTATTTCTCATAACTTTTTTTTTAACTAATTCTTTTTTTAAGATTTTATTTATTTATTTGAGAGAGAGAGAGAGAGTATTAGTGGAGGCAGGGAGGGGCAGAAGGAGAGGGAGGAGCTGACTCCCTGCTGAGCAGAGAACCCCATGCATTGGGGGGCTCAGTCCCAGAACCCCGGGATCAGACCTGGGCCAATAGGAGATGCTTAGCTGACAGCCACCCAGGCACCTCTGTCTCAAAACTTCAGTATTTACTTTTTCGTGAACCATAGTGCAAATCAACCTTTTTACTGACCTGAAACTGACATTTTCCCAAAGAAGACATACAAATGATCCACAGGTATATGAATATGGACTCAATGTTACTAATCATGAGGGAAATGTAAATCAAAACCACAATGACATATCCAACCTGTTAGGATGGCTATTATGCCAAAGACAAGAGATAGATAACAAGTATTCATGAGGATTTGAAGAAAGGGGAATACTTGTATACTGTTGGTACAACCATCATGGAAAACACTAGGGAAGTTCCTCAAAAAATTAAAAATGAAACTACCTGGGATGCCTGGGTAGCTCAGTGGATGAGTGCCTGCCTTCAGCTCAAGGTGTGATCCTGGAGTCCCAGGGTGGAATCCCATATTGGGTTCTCCTCAGGGAGCCTGCCTCTTCCTCTGCTTGTGTCTCTGCCTCTCTCTGTGTGTCTCTCATGAATAAATAAATAAATAATTTTTAAAAAATGAAACTACCTTATGAGCTAGGAATTCTACTTCTGAGTATACATGTGAAGGAAATAAAAACAGTGTCTTGAAGAGATACCAGCAATCCCTTGATCATTGTAACATTATCCACAATGGACAGGATGTGGAAACAATCTATGTATCTGTCAATAAATGAATGGATATATATATATATGAATATGTATGGATATATATGAATATGTATTAATATATATTCTCAGATATATTTATATATCTCATATGCACATATATAAGTACACATATATACAGCAGAACATTATTCAGTGTTAAAATTAAGGAAATGCTGCCATCTTGGACCATATGGATGAACCTAGAGGATATTATGCTAAGTGAAATAAACCAGGCACAGAACAGAAACTCTGCATAATTTCACTTATATGGTGAATCTAAATTAGTTGAACTTAAAGAAAAGAGTAGAAATGTGGTTGTCAGCCAAGGGTGGTGGGCATATGAAATGGAAATATGTTAGTCAAAGGGTCTACACTTTCAGTTATGAGAAGTTCTGGGATCAAATGTACAGCATGGTGACCACAGTTACAAACACCTTATTGTGTACCTGAAATTTGCTAAGAGCTCTTACTGTTCTTATCTAGAAAAAAGATAACTATGTGGGATGATAGATGTGTTAACTAACTTGATACATCACATTGTATGCCTTAAATATAAACAATTTATATTTTTAAAAAATAAAAAGATCCGAGATAGGAGGACAAATCAACATTTTTCTGAACTCTACTGTCTTAACATTCATTTGAATATTGCGTTTAACTCATATTTTCATAGCCAATGGTTGAAAATGCCAATAAACTATACTATAAATTTTTGAATTAATTGTATTACATAGGCTTATGAAATAAAGTGGATTTAAAAAGCTGAAAAAGTCAATAGAAATACCATCTATTTGAAGTGGGTGCTTTCAAAGTGAACCTTCCGGACATGCTTCTATGGTCTGGTTCCCAGTGTGCCCTTCCCCCATCCTGATGGACTTCTGTAGTTACTGGGAAACTTTGTATTGTTTCACTTCTCTCTGGCATTTCCTGCTTGAAGGGCTGGGCCAAGGAGAACAGGTTATAGTGGACCTCAAAAGATTTTCTTGAATTGTTACATTTGAGTGTTTGTGTGTATGCTATGAATAGCACTAAAGTAGTAGCCTATTTAATTCAGCATGACTTCTCATTTCAGTGCTCACAACAAGAACTCTCCATTCACATAGAGGTGCTGTGTCAATTATCTAGGCAGAGTCTAAACCATCCTTCATGGAGCATTTGACAGTTGAGCACTGTGGCAATGGTCTCAGAGCACTTTTCTGTCCACAAACGTACTCCAGTACATCCAGCTTTATAAACATCATCACATGGGCACATGATGTAATAGGATGGCTTTTCCATTGAATTCAGCAATGAACATTTTATTTTTTTTATTTTTTTGTATATTTTTTAATTGGAGTTTGATTTACCAACATATAGCATAACACCCAGTGCTCATCCCATCAAGTACCCCCCTCAGTGCCCATCACCCAGTCACCCCATTCCTCCACTCACCTCCCTTTCCACTACCTCTTGTTCCTTTTCCAGAGTTAGGTGTCTGTCATGTTCTGTCACCCTCACTGATATTTCCCACTCATTTTCTTTCCTTTCCCCTTTATTCCGTTTCACTATTTTTATATCCCATGAATGAATGAGACCATATAATGTTTGTCCTTCTTCAATTGACTTACTTCACTCAGCATAATACTCTCCAGTTATATCCACATTAACACAAATGGTGGGTATTTGTCATTTCTAATGGCTGAGTAATATTCTATTATATACAATACCACATCTTCTTTATCCATTCGTCTTTCAATGGACACTGAGGCTTCTCCCACAGTTTGGCTATTGTGGACATTGCTGCTATAAACATTGGGGTGCAGGTGTCCTGCCATTTCACTGCATCTGTATCTTTGGGGTATATCCCTAGCACTGCAATTGCTGGGTGGTAGAGTAGTTCTATTTTTAACTCTTTGAGGAACCTTCACACAGTTTTCCAGAGTGGCTGCACCAGTTCCCATTCCCAGCAACAGTGCAAGAGGGTTCCCCTTTCTCCACATACTTGCCAACATTTGTTGTTTCCTGTATTGTTAATTTTCACCATTCTCACTGCTGTGAGGTGGCATCTCATTGTGGTTTTGATTTGTATTTCACTGATGGCCAGTGATGAGGAGCATTTTCTCACCTGCTGGTGGTCCATGTCTATATCTTCCTCTGTGAAATTTCTGTTCATGTTGTTTGCCAATTTCATGATTGGATTTTTTGTTTCTCTGCTGTTACGTTTAATCAGTTCATTATATATCTTGGATACTAGCCCTTTACCTGATATGTCATTTGCAAATATTTTCTCCCATTCTGTAGGTTGTCTTTTAGTTTTGTTGACTGTTTCTTTTGCTGTGTGGAAGCTTTTTATCTTGATGAAATCCCAAAAGTTCATTTTTGCTTTTGTTTCCCTTGCTTTCATAGATGTACCTTGCAAGAAGTTATTGTGACCAGGTACAAAAAGGGTGTTGCCTGTGTTCTCCTCTAGGATTTTGATGGATTCTTGTCTCAAATTTAGATCTTTCATCCATTTTGAGTTTATCTCTGTGTATGGTGTAAGAAAGTGGTCTAGTTTCATTCTTCTATACGTAGCTGTCCAATTTTCCCAGCACCATTTATTGAAGAGACTGTCCTTTTTCCAGTGGATACTCGTTCCTGCTTTGTCAAACATTAGTTGACCATAGAAATGAGGGCCCATTTCTGGGTTCTCTATCCTGTTCCATTGATCTCTGTGGTTGTTTCTCGGACAGTACCACATTGTCTTGATGACCACAGCTTTGTAGTACAACTTGAAACCTGGCATGGTGATGCCCCTGGTTGTGGTTTTCTTTTTCAATATTCCCCTGGCTATTCAGGGTCTTTTATGATTCCACAAAAAATCTTCTTTTTTAATAAATTAATTTTTTATTGGTGTTCAATTTACCAAAATACAGAATAACACCCAGTGCTCATCCCGTCAAGTGTCCCCCTCAGTGCCCGCCACCAATTCACCCCCACCCCCGCCCTCCTCCCCTTCCACCACCCCTAGTTCATTTCCCAGAGTTAGGAGTCTTCCATGTTCTGTCTCCCTTTCTGATACTTGCCACACATTTCTTCTCCCTTCCCTTATATTCCCTTTCACTATTATTTATATTCCCCAAATGAATGAAAACATACACTGTTTGTCCTTCTCCGATTGACTTACTTCACTCAGCATAATACCCTCCTGTTCCATCCACGTTGAAGCAAATGGTGGGTATTTGCCGTTTCTATTGGCTGAGTAATATTCCATTGTATACATAAACCACATCTTCTTTATCCATTCATCTTTCAATGGACACCGAGCCTCCTTCCACAGTTTGGCTATTGTGGACATTGCTGCTAGAAACATCGGGTGCAGGTGTCCCAGCGTTTCATTGCATCTGAATCTTTGGGGTAAATCCCCAACAGTGCAATTGCTGGGTCATAGGGCAGGTCTATTTTTTCTATTTTTAACTCTTTGAGGAACCTCCACACAGTTTTCCAGAGTGGCTGCAACAGTTCACATTCCCACCAACAGTGTAAGAGGGTTCCCTTTTCTCCTCATCCTCTCCAACATTTGTGGTTTCCTGCCTTGTTAATTTTCCCCATTCTCACTGGTGTGAGGTGGTATCTCATTGTGGTTTTGATTTGTATTTCCCTGAAGGTAAGTCACGCAGAGCATTTTCTCATGTGCTTGTTGGCCATGTCTATGTCTTCCTCTGTGAGATTTCTGTTCATGTCTTTTGCCCATTTCATGATTGGATTGTTTGTTTCTTTCCTGTTGAGTTTAACAAGTTCTTTATAGATCTTGGAAACTAGCCATTTATCTGATATGTCATTTGCAACTAACTTCTCCCATTCTGTTTGTTGACTGTATCCTTTGCTATGCAAAAGCTTCTTATCTTGATGAAGTCCCAATAGTTCATTTTTCCTTTTGTTTCTTTTGCCTTCGTGGAGGTATCTTGCAAGAAGTTACTGTGGCCAAGTTCAAAATGGGTGTTGCCTGTGTTCTCCTCTAGGATTTTGATGGAATCTTGTCTCACATTTAGATCTTTCATCCATTTTGAGTTTATCTTTCTGTATGGTGCAAGAGACTGGTTTAGTTTCATTCTTCTGCATGTGGATGTCAAATTTTCCCAGCACCATTTATTGAAGACACTCTCTTTCTTCCATTGGATAGTCTTTCCTCCTTTATCGAATATTAGTTGACCATAAAGTTCAGGGTACCACTTCTGGGTTCTCTACTCTGTTCCATTGATCTATGTGTCTGTTTTTGTGCCAGTACCACACTGTCTTGATGACCACAGCTTTGTAGTACAACTTGAAATCTGGCATGGTGATACCCCTGGCTGTGGTTTTCTTTTTCAATATTCCCCTGGGTATTCAGGGTCTTTTATGATTCCACAAAAAATCTTAAGATGATTTGTTCCAACTCTAAGAAGAAACTCCATGGTATTTTGATAGGGATTGCATTAAACGTGTAAATTGCCCTGGGTAACATTGACATTTTCACAATATTAAGTCTTCCAATCCATGAGCATGGAATATTTTTCCATCTCTTTGTGTCTTCCTCAATTTCTTTCAGAAGTCTTCTGTAGTTTTTAGGGTATAGGTCCTTTAACTCTTTGGTTAGGTTTACTCCTAGGTATCTTATGCTTTTGGGTACAATTGTAAATGGGATTGACTCCTTAATTTCTCTTTCTTCAGTCTCATTGTTAGTGTATAGAAATGCCACTGATTTCTGGACATTGATTGATTTTATTTCTCTTTGTTGCCTGATTGCTGACGGTAGGACTTCTAGTACTATGTGGAATAGCAGTGGTGAGAGTGGACATCCCTGTCGTGTTCCTGAGCTTAGGGGAAAGGCTCCCAGTGTTTCCCCACTAAGAATGATATTTACTGTGGGCTTTTTCATAGATGGCTTTTAGATGCTGAAGAATGTTCCCTCTGTCCCTACACTCTGAAGAGTTTTGATTAGGAATGGATGCTGTATTTTGTCAAATGCTTTCTCTGCATCTATTGAGAGGATCATACAGTTCTTGTTTTTTCTCTTGCTGATATGATCAGTCACATTGATTGCTTTATGAGTGTTGAACCAGCCTTGCATCTCGGGGATAAATCCCACTTGGTCATGGTGAATAATCTTCTTAATGTATTGTTGGATCCTAATTGGCTAGTATCTTGTTGAGAATTTTTCATCTGTGTTCATCAGGAACATTGGTCTATAATCCTCCTTTTTCATGGGGTCTTTCTCTAGTTTGGGAATTAAGGTGATGCTGGCCTCATAAGAAGAGTTTGGAAGTATTCCATCCCTTTCTATCTTTCAGAACAGCTTTAGTAGAATAGGTATGTTTCTTTAAACATTTGATAGAATTCCCCTGGGAAGCCATCTGGCCCTGGAATTTTGTGTCTTGGGAGGTTTTTGGTGAGTGCTTAATTTTCTTCCATGGTTATTGGCCTGTTAAGGTTTTCTATTTTTTCCTGTTCCAGTTTTGGTAATTTGTGGTTTTCCAGAAATGTGTCCATTTCTTCTAGATTTCCTAATTTATTGGCGTATAGCTGCTCCTACTATGTGTTTAAAATCATTGTATTTCCTTGGTATTGATTGTGATCTCTCCTTTTTCATTCATGATTTTCTTAATTTGAGTAGTTCTCTATTGTTTTTAATAAGGCTGGCTAATGGTTTATCTATCTTATTAATTCTTTAAAGAACCAACTCCTGGCTTTATTTAATTTGTTCTACAGTTCTTCTGGTCCCTATTTCATTTATTTCTGCTCAAATCTTTATTACTTCTGTTCTTCTGCTGGGTGTGGGTTTTATTTGCTCTTCCTTCTCCAGTTCTTTTAGGTGCAAGGTTAGCTTGTGTATTTGAGTTTTTTCCAATTGTTTGTATTGCAAAGTATTTCCCTCTCAGGACTGCTTTTGCTGTATCCCAAAGATTTGAATGATTGTACCATCATTCTCATTAGTTTCCTTGAATCTTTTTAATCTTCTCTAATTTCCTGGTTGACCTATTCATCTTTTAGGAGGATGGTCTTTAACCTCCGCATGTTTTAGTTTCTTCCAAATTTCTTCTTGTGATTGAGTTCAAGCTTCAAAGCATTATGGTCTGAATATATGCAGAGTACGATCCCAATCTTTTGGTATCCATCAAAACCTGATTTGTGACCCAGTATGTGGTCTATTCTGGAGAAAGTTCCATGTGCTCTTGAGAAAAATGTGTATTCAGTTGCGTTTGGATGTAAAGTTCTGTAAATATCTGTAAAATCCATCTAGTCCACTGTATCATTTAAATCTCTTGTTTGTCGCCAGGACACTTGCACCCGATGTTTATAGCAGCAATGTCCACAATAGCCAAATTGTGGAAGGAGCCTCGGTGTCCATCCAAAGATGAATGGATAAAGAAAATGTGGTTTATGTATACAATGGAATATTACTCAGCCATTAGAAATGACAAATACCCACCATTTGCTTCAACGTGGATGGAACTGGATGGTATTATGCTGAGTGAAATAAGTCAATCAGAGAAGGACAAACATTATATGGTCTCATTCATTTGGGGAATATAAATAATAGTGAAAAGGAATAGAAGGGAAGGAAGAAGAAATGGGTAGGAAATATCAGAAAGGGAGACAGAACATAAAGACTCCTAACTCTGGGAAATGAACTAGGGGTGGTGGAAGGGGAGGAGGGCAGGGGGTGGGGGTGAATGTGTGACGGGCACTGAGGGGGGCACTTGACGGGATGAGCACTGGGTGTTATTCTGTATGTTGGCAAATTGAACACCAATAAAAAATAAATTATTACTTAAAAAAATAATAATAAATAAATCTCTTGTTTCTTTTGGGATATTGTGCTTAGATCTGTCATTTGCAGAAAGTGCCATGTTGTAGTCTCCCAGTATTAGTGCAGTATTATCTAAGTATATCTTTACTTTGGTTCTTAATTGATTGATATACTTGGCAGTTCCCCCATTAGGGGCATAAATATTCATGATTGTTAGGTCTTCTTGTTGGATAGATCCTTTAAGTATGATATATTGTCTCTCTTCATCTCTTACTACAGTCTTTGGGATAAACTTAATTTATTTTATATGAGGATTGCTACCCTAGCTTTCTTTTGAGGACCATTTGAATAGTAAATGGTTCTCCAACCTGTCAATTTCAGGCTGTAGATGTCCTTAGATCTACAATGAGTCTCTTGTAGACAGCAAATAGATGGGTCTTGCTTTTTTATCCAGTCTGAAACCCTGCGTCTTTTTATGGGATCATTAAGCCCATTCAAGTTCAGAGTTACTATTGAATGATATGAATTTAGTGTCATCATAATACCTAATCAGTCCCTGTTTTTGTGGATTATTTCTTTGGGCTTCCTCTTTCTTTTACAGAGTCCCCTTCACTATTTCTTGCAGAGCTCGTTTGGTGGTCATATATTCTTTCACTTTCTGCCTATCTTGGAAGCTCTTTATCTCTCCTTCTATTCTGAATGAGAGCCTTGCTGGATAAAGCATTCTTGACTGCATGTCTTCTCTTTTAGGGCCCTGAGTATATCCTGCCAGCCCTTTCTGGCCTACCTGGTCTCATGGAGAGGTCTGCTATTAATCTAGTATTTCTCCCCATATAGGTTAGGAATCTGTTGTGTCTTACTGTTTTAAGGAATTTCTCTTCATCTTTGGAATTTTCAAGTTTCACTATTAAATGTCGAGGTGTTGAACAGTTTTTATTGATTTTATTTGGGGACCTCTCTACCTCCTGGATCTGAATGCCTGTTTCCATCCCCAAATTAAGGAAGTTCTCAGCTATGATTTATTCAAATATGCTTTCTGGTCCTCTGTCCCTTTTGGGGTCCTCTGGAAGCCTAATTGTATGTAGATTTGTCCTTCTGAGGTTATCATTTATTTCCCTTAACCTTTCCTCATGGTCTTTTAATTGTTTTTCTCTTTTTTCCTCAGCTTCCTTCCTTGCCACCAACTTGTCTTCTATGTCACTCACTCTTTCTTCTACGTCATTAACCCCCGTTTTTAGGCCCTTCAGTTTGGATTGCTCTCATATAATTGATTTTTAATTTTGGCCTTATTAGATCTAAATTCTGCAGTCTGAAGTCTCTTGAATCCCTTATGCTTTTTTCCAGATCCACCAGTAGCTTTATAATTGTGCTTCTGAATTGGCTTTCTGAGGTTGAATTGTAATCCAAATTCTGTAACTCTGTGGGAGAGAGTAGTTTCTGATTCTTTCTTTTGTGTGAGTTCTTTTTTCCAGTCATTTTCCTCAGGGGAAAGTGGCTAAAAACGAGTTGTACTGGGAAAAGGGAGGGGGGAAAAAAAAGAAAAAGAAAGAAAAAGAAAGTTCAGAAAAAAAAAAAAAGAGGTGTATCCTCTGGTTCTATATACTGTAAATCCCTTGACTTCCCCTGGAGCTTTCCAGCACTGCTGGGTTAAGAACTTGTTCTTCCCCGGTCTTTCCAGCTGGTCTTCTGAGGGAGTGGCCTGCTGTGCTGATTCTCAGGTGTGCATACATGGGGGAGCTGCCCCGCCCCGCCAGGTGCCATGCTCAGTGGGAGCAATTTATCCTGTAGGCCCCTGTTCCCTGGCGGCTGCACTCCATCCCAAGCACAGGGTGACACCAGTAGGAACAACCACACTGGCAGTGGCCAGCTCTCCAGCTCTGGAGTCAGCTCCCGCAGTAACTATCACAGTCCACACTGACCTGGATGCTCCGGGGGCTTGGGGTGCTGATCTGTACAGCTTGGGGGCACCGGGTGGCAGGAGGGTCTTCACAGTCCTGTGCCCTCCCTGCCTCTGCTTGTCCCAGAGGTAGCACAGGATCACAAGCTGTGTCCCCTTGTGTCCTGGGATCCGGGCCCTGTGCAGCTGGAATTGCGCTCCCGAGGCCTCGGCTCCCAAAGGCAGCAGGGGCAGATCCTTCAGGCCGGCAGAGCCACCGCCTGAGCTTCTCCTGTGGCCCTGTCAGGTGCCTGCTGTAGCCCTTTACCAAGCTCTCCCCTGGGGCACGCTTCCTCTGTTTGTGACTCCTGGAGACTGGAGGCTCCACCCACCCTCCTGTGGTTCTGCCTGAGTTCCCTGCTAAGCCCCTTTCCCTCTGGGAAGAATCTGGTGCCGATTTTTTAAATTCCTGCTTCTCTGGGACAGGGCTTTCCTGTCCAGGAGGCTTGCATGGCCGGCCTTATCCCATCTCTTCTGGGGTCCCTCCCCCACTTGATTCATTTTTATTTTGATTTTTTTTTCAACCTTCCTACCTTGTTAGAAGCATAAACTCCTCTCTGTAGCGTACCAAATGTTCTCTCTTTATTTTTTTAATAATAAATTTATTTTTATGGGTGTTCAATTTGCCAACATAAAGAATAACACCCAGTACTCATCCTGTCAAGTGCCCCCCTCAGTGCCGTACACCCAGTCACCCCTACCCCCCGCCCCCCTCCCTTCTACCACCCCTAGTTCGTTTCCCAGAGTTAGGAGTCTTCCATGTTCTGTCTCCCTTTCTGATATTTCCTACCCATTTCTTCTCCCATCCCCTCTATTCCCTTTCACTATTATCTATAATCCCCAAATGAATGAGACCATATAATATTTGTCCTTCTCCAATTGACTTATTTCACTCAGCATAATACCATCCAGTTCCATCCACGTCGAAGCAAATGCTGGGTATTTGTCATTTCTAATGGCTGAGAAATATTCCATTTTATACATAAACCACATCTTCTTTATCCATTCATCTTTCGGTGAACACCAAGGCTCCTTCCACAATTTGGCTATTGTGGACATTGCTGCTAGAAACATCGGGGTACAGGTGTCCCAGCGTTTCATTGCATCTGTATCTTTGGGGTAAATCCCCAACAGTGCAATGGCTGGGTCGTAGGGCAGGTCTATATTTAACTCTTTGAGGAACCTCCACACAGTTTTCCAGAGTGGCTGTAGCAGTTCACATTCCCACCAACAGTGTAAGAGGGTTCCCTTTTCTCCTCATCCTCTCCAACATTTGTGGTTTCTTACCTTGTTAATTTTCTCCATTCTCACTGGTGTAAGGTGGTATCTCATTGTGGTTTTGATTTGTATTTCCCTGAAGGTAAGTCACGCAGAGCATTTTCTCATGTGCTTGTTGGCCATGTCTATGTCTTCCTCTGTGAGATTTCTGTTCATGTCTTTTGCCCATTTCATGATTGGATTGTTTGTTTCTTTCCTCTTGAGTTTAACAAGTTCTTTATAGATGTTGGATACTAGCCCTTTATCTGATACGTCATTTGCAAATATCTTCTCCCATTCTGTAGGTTGACTTTGAGTTTTGTTGACTGTAACCTTTGCTGTGCAAAAGCTTCTTATCTTGATGAAGTCCCAATAGTTCATTTTTGCTTTTGTTTCTTTTGCCTTTGTGGATGTATCTTACAAGAAGTTACTGTGGCCGAGTTCAAAAAGGGTGTTGCCTGTGTTCTCCTCTAGGATTTTGATGGAATCTTGTCTCACATTTAGATCTTTCATCCATTTTGAGTTTATCTTTGTGTATGGTGCAAGAGAGTGGTCTAGTTTCATTCTTCTGCAGATGGATGTCCAATTTTCCCAGCACCATTTATTGAAGAGACTGTCTTTCTTCCAATGGATAGTCTTTCCTCCTTTATCGAATATTAGTTGACCATAAAGTTCAGGGTCCACTTCTGAGTTCTCTACTCTGTTCCATTGATCTCTGTGTCTGTTTTTGTGCCAGTACCACACTGTCTTGATGACCACAGCTTTGTAGTACAACCTGAAATCTGGCATTGTGATGCCCCCAGATATGGTTTTCTTTTTTAAAATTCCCCTGGCTATTCGGGGTCTTTTCTGATTCCACACAAATCTTAAAATAATCTGTTCTAACTCTCTGAAGAAAGTCCATGCTATTTTGACAGGGATTGCATTAAATGTGAAAATGCCCTGGATAACATTGACATTTTCACAATATTAATTCTGCCAATCCATGAGCATGGAATATTTTTCCATCTCTTTGTGTCTTCCTCAATTTCTTTCAGAAGTGTTCTATAGTTTTTAGGGTATTGACCCTTTACCTCCTCGGTTAGGTTTACTCCTAGGTATCTTATGCTTTTGGGTGCAACTGTAAATGGGATTGACTCCTTAATTTCTCTTTCTTCAGTCTCATTGTTAAGTGTATAGAAATGCCACAGACTTCTGGGCATTGATTTTGTATCCTGCCACGCTGCCAAATTGCTGTAGGAGTTCTAGCAATCTTGGGGTGGAGGCTTTTGGGTTTTCTATGTAGAGTATCATGTCATTGGTGAAGAGGGAGAGTTTGACTTCTTCTTTGCCAATTTGAATGCCTGTGATGTCTTTTTGTTGTCTGATTGCTGAGGCTAGACTTCTAGTACTATGTTGAATAGCAGTGGTAAGAGTGGATATCCCTGTCGTGTTCCTGATCTTAGGGGAAAGGCTCCCAGTGTTTCCCCACTGAGAATGATATTTACTGTGGGATTTTCATAGATGGCTTTTAACATGTTGAGAAATGTTCCCTCTGTCCCTATACTCTGAAGAGTTTTGATTAGGAATGGATGCTGTATTTTGTCAAATGCTTTCTCTGCATCTATTGAGAGGATCATACGGTTCTTGTTTTTTTCTCTTGCTGATATGATCAGTCACATTGATTGCTTTATGAGTGTTGAACCAGCCTTGCATCCCGGGGATGAATCCCACTTGGTCATAGTGAATAAGCTTCTTAATGTATTGTTGGATCCTATTGGCTAGTACCTTGTTGAGAATTTTTGCATCCATGTTCATCAGGGATATTGGTCTATAATTCTTTTTGGTGGGGTCTTTGTCTGGTTTTGTAATTAAGGTGATGCTGGCCTCATAGAATGAATTTGGAAGTACTCCATCTCTTTCTATCTTTCCAAACAGCTTTAGTAAAATAGGTATGTTTTCTTCTTTAAACGTTTGATAGAATTCCCCAGGGAAGCCATCTGGCCCTGGACTTTTGTGTCTTGGGAGGTTTTTGATGACTGCTTCAATTTCCTCCCTGGTTATTGGCCTGTTCAGGTTTCCTATTTCTTCCTGTTCCAGTTTTGGTAGTTTGTGCTTTTCCAGAAATGCATCCGTTTCTTCTAGATTGCGTAATTTATTCATTTGTATTTCCTTGGTGTTGGTAGTGATCTCTCATTTCTCATTCATGATTTTATTAATTTGAGTCTTCTCTCTCTTCTTTTTAATCAGGTTGGCTAATGGTTTATCTATCTTATTAATTCTTTCAAAGAATCAACTCCTGGTTTTGTTGATCTGTTCCACAGTTCTTCTGGTCTCGATTTTGTTGAGTTTTGCTCAAATCTTTATTAACTTTCTTCTTCTGCTGGGTGTAGGATCTATTTGCTGCTTTTTCTGTAGCTCCTTTAGGTGTAAGGTTACCTTTGTATTTGAGTTCTTTACAGTTTTTGGATGGATGCTTGTATTGAGATGTGTTTCCCCCTCAGGACTGCTTTGGTGTATCCCAAAGATTTTGAAGGGTTGTATCTTCATTCTCATCAGTTTCCATGAATCTTTTTAATTCTTCCTTAATTTCCTGGTTGACCTTTTCATCTTGTGGCAGGATGGTCCTTAACCTCCACGTGTTTGAGGTCCTTCCAAACTTCTTGTTGTGATTTAGTTCTACTTTCAAGGCATTATGGTCTGAGAATATGCAGGGGACGATCCCAATCTTTTGGTATCGGTTCAGACCCGATTTGTGACCCAGTATGTGGTCTATCCATGGAGAAAGTTCCATGTGCACTTGAGAGAATGTGTATTCAGTTGAGTTTGGATGTAAAGTTCTGTAGATATCTGTGAAACCCATCTGGTCCAGTGTATCATTTAAAGCTCTTGTTTCTTTGGAGATGTTGTGTTTAGAAAACTTATAGAGGGATCCCTGGGTGGCGCAGCAGTTTAGCGCCTGCCTTTGGCCCAAGGCACGATCCTGGAGACCCGGGATCGAATCCCATATCGGGCTCCTGGTGCATGGAGCCTACTTCTCCCTCTGCCTATGTCTCTGCCTCTCTGTCTCTCTCTCTGTGTGACTATCATAAATAAATAAAAATTAAAAAAAAAAGAAAACTTATCGACTGTAGAAAGCGGTAGATTTAAGTCCCCAAGTATAAGTGTATCATTATCTAAGTATGTCTTTATTTTGGTTATTAATTTGTTTAAATATTTGGCAGCTCCCACATTCGGGACATATATATTGAGGATTGCTAAGTCCTCTTGTTGGATAGATCCTTTAAGTATGATATAGTGTCCCTCTTCATCTCTCACTACAGTCTTTGCGGTAAATTTTAGTTTATCTGATATAAGGATGGCTACCCCTGCTTTCTTTTGAGGAACATTTGAATGGTAAATGGTTCTCCAACCTTTTATTTTCAGGCTGTAGGTTCCTTCTGTCTTAGATGAGTCTCTTGTAGACAGCAAATAGATGGGTCCTGCTTTTTTATCCAGTCTGACACCCTGTACCTTTTGATGGGGTCATTAAGCCCGTTCACATTCAGAGTTACTATTGAAAGATATCAGTTTAGTGTCATCATGATATCTATTCAGTCCCTATTTTGTGGATTGTTCCATTGGACTTCTTCTTAAACGGGAATTTTAGGACTCCCCCTTAAAATTTCTTGCAGAGCTGGTTTGGAGGTCACATATTCTTTCAGTTCCTGCCTCCCTTGGAAGGTCTTTATCTCTCCTTTCATTCTGAATGAGAGCCTTGCTGGATAAAATATTCTTGGTTGCATGTTTTTCTCATTTTGGATCCTGAATATATCCTGCCAGCCCTTTCTGGCCTGCCAGGTCTCTGTAGAGAGGTCTGCTGTTTCCCTAATACTCCTCCCCATAAAAGTTAGGGATTTCTTGTCTCTTGCTGCTTTAAGGATCTTCTCTTTATCTTTGGAATTTGTAAGCTTAACTATTAAATGTCGAGGTGTTGAACAGTTTGTAATGATTTTAGGGGGGTATCTCTGTATTTCCTGGATCTGAATGCCTGTTTCCCTTCCCAGATTAGGAAAGTTTTCAGCTATGATTTGTCCAAATACATATTCTGGACCTCTGTCCATTTTGGCGCCCTCGGGAACCCCAATTAAACATAGGTTTTTCTTCCTGAGGCTGTCGTTTATTTCCCTTAATCTATCCTCATGGTCTTTTAATTGTCTGTCTCTTTTTTCCTCAGTTTCCTCTTTTCCATCAACTTGTCTTCTATGTCACTCGTTCTTCCACCTCATTATCCCTCGTCGTTAGGACTTCTAGTTTGGATTGCATCTCATTCAATTGATTTTTAATTTCTGCCTGATTAGATCTAAATTCTGCAATCATGAAGTCTCTTGAGTCCTTTATGCTTTTTTCTAGCGCCACCAGTAGGTTTATAATAGTGCTTCTGAATTGGCTTTCTGACATTGAATTGTAATCCAAATTTTGTAACTCTGTGGGATAGAGCACTGTTTCTGATTCTTTCTTTTGAGGTGATGTTTTCCTTCTAGTCATTTTGCTCAGTGCAGAGTGGCCAAAAACAAGTTGTATTCGGAAAAGGAGAAAAAGAGAGAAGAGAAAGAAGGAAAGAATAACAAATAAAGAAAAAAGGAATAAAAAAATAAAAAAGAATAAAAGAAAAGAAAAAAAGGGTGGGGGAAGCAAACGAAAATTAAAAAAAAAAAAAAGAAAAAAAAAACAAGGGGGAGTATCCTCTGATTCTGTATAATATAAGTCCCTTGACTTCCCCTGGTACTTTCCAGTGCTGCTTGGTCAATAATTTGTTTTTCCCCTGTCCCTCTAGCTGGTCTTCTGGGGGAGCGGCCTGTTGTGCTGATTTTCAGGTGTTAGCACTTGGGGGAGCTGCTCAGCCCCTGCCTGGTGCAGGGCTCAGTGAGTAATGTTTAAGCTGCTTATCTGGTGAGGCCACTGTGAGGTTCAGTGGGGGTTGTTTATCCTGTGAGGCCACAAGAGGAACAACCGCAGTGGCGGGGCCAGCTCTGGAGCCCTGGAGTCAGCTCCTGCAGTAACTACAGAGGTCTCAGTCTGCAGGGGCCTGGATGCTCTGGGGTCAGGGCCGCTGATCTCCTCAGTTTGGGCAGGAGCATCCTTGCTGTCCTGGGCTCTCCTGGCCTCTGCCTGTCCAGGGAGGAGCCCGGATCCTGGGCTGTGTCCCAGCGCCCTGTGCTCTGGAGCCTGCGCTGTTGGATTCATGCTCCCGCCCCGCAGCCCCCTCCGGAGCCTCTTCCTCCGCCCGAGCCCCTCCGAGCTGCTCCGGGTACCACCACGCGTTGCAGCCCTTAGGGAGCTTGGAGCACTCCCCTGGGGCGCAGGTGTCTGTTAGTGTCCCAGGGAGCTTGAGGGCATCCTCGGCCTCTTGGGGTCCTGCTCTAACTCCCTGCGAGCCCCTTTCCGCCCGGGAAGGTTGGTGCAGCTCCTGCGTCTCCGGGACGGGGCTCTCCTGTCCTGGGGACACTCGCCCTGGCCTCAGCCCGGCTCCTCGCGGCCCCCCCTCTTGGAGGCCTTTTGTTTCTTTATTTCTTTTTCCCCGTCTTTCTAACTCGATAGAAGCGTGAACTATTCTCACTGTAGCATTCCAGCTGTTCTCTCTTTAAATCTCAGGCCGAATTCGTAGATTTTCAGGATGATTTGAAGGTTATCTAGGTAATTTGGTGGGGACAGGTGACTTGGGGACCCTACTCTTCAGCCATCTTGCCCCTCCCCTTTCTGTTCTCTCTTTAAATTAGGTGAAATTCAAAAGTTTTCAGGATGATTTGAAAGTTATCTAGATAAGTTGGTGGGGACAGGTGACTTGGGGGCCCTACTCCTCCTCCGTCTTGCCCCACCCCCAGGTGTGAACATTTTAAATGAAATCCATAAGTCTTATAAAGTATCAATATCTTGATCAATTAATATTTTAATACAGACTGTTTTATCTATTCCAGAGTCCTTTTCTTGCTTCAATTTTATTCTTGTTTATTTACCTGAATAATGTAATATTCTTGTTTTCACTCATCTGAGTTCTAGTTGAAGTAACTGCTCAAACAGGGCTGTGATTATTAGATAGCTAATGTAGTGGACAGATCCAGCTTAGTAATGCCTGACTCCCAAGTGCTATGCAACTGATTCAAGACGGGCCCTTCAGTCCCTTTATTTTTTCACAAATTTCAGCTTGGGGTTCAGATTGAGGCTGGATGCTTGCTGGACCTGTTTTGAAAGCATAAGCAGTACCATAATTGTATGAATTACCTTATTAACTTAGCTTTATGTCGTTTTCTGTTATGTTCCTTACTTATGTTTTAATCTCCTCTCAGCCCCATGTATGATTAATCATTAACTACCTTTTCCACCCTCTATTCCTTGTTTACACATTGATTATAGAAACTTAATGGAGACTAGATGGTAACGTCTGTCTTGATCTAAACTGATATATCCCATCATACCAGATTCTGGATGGCATCTCATTGTTCAGAAGAATACATCCCTTGGGGTTGTTTCAAAGCTCCCCCAGCCAAGGCTTCAAGAAACCTATCACCCTCCTCTCATGTGTTCATCTCCCTACGCAATCACTATATGTAAACTGTTCCCAGGCTCAACAGAGCAAGGCAGATTTGGGGACAAAAAGAAAGGCACAGCATGTGCAAGTTTGAGTAAGTAACAAGATTTGGTGGCTGGACTATTGCAGGTAAGCTGTGCTTGCCTGGCTGGCTGTCAGATGACTGGACTCCAAGAGAGGAGGGCTAGCCTAGAACCTGAGCAAATGTAACCCTTTTTGCTAAATTCTCTCTCTGCCTTGCCTTTAGAATGGGTTCTGCTCTGTAAAATCTTCCCCTTTTAAGTAGATTGGTAATAATCCCAGTAAGTGCTAATTGCCCTGGAAAGCATGTCACAAAGGAGCTGGTTAGTAGAGGAAGCTACAGAAAAGGAGGTGGGTTGACAGGCTGTCAGACTCAAGTCTTGGCTCCCACCTTCTCACCCTCCCTCCCCTTTCTTGTCTTCCTTATCAATGAAGCATTTTTTAGGCTGCAGCTCTTTGCCAGACCCAGAGTACACCACATGTGGTGCTATGTCTGCCTCCCAAGGACTTAGAGAGTAGTGGGGGAGTCGAACAGTGAAGCATTGCCCTATCCATGGTTTATCCATGTGTGTGGAGGATGAAGGGGTGCTCAAGGAATAGTTGTCATTTGGGAGGGGCCACATGCTCAGTTTACTCCAAAATCAGAGATAATTTAGAGTTGAATAGGCCCCAGCACAAGTGTTTACTCACAAGGCGTCTAAGTGGCAGACCCTTGAAATAAGACTTAGAGAATCAAGAAAATCTCTTTCATGAGGATATTTATTGAACAATAAAAATATTCATCTCATGCTTCAGTTTATAGGAAATGTAGGAAATCTATTACCTACAACAGAAAATGAGATGATGCACAAGTCCTGGTTTTCCCATAGAGGACCATGCTTACTCAAGCTGTGCTGGTGACGCCAAGGTTCTGCCAGTGTGGAACTGCAGATTAAGTCCTCTACGGTTTAGTTAGCAGTCTCCCCCTTCACTCAGGATAGTTTGTAAGAGCAAGCAGGGAAGGAGGAAGAGAACACTCAGCATGCGTTGTGAGCTTAGTTGTGCGCTTAGTCCATCAGAGCGTGCAGCAAGAAGATCTTCCAGGTCTGAAAAAAAATCCCAAGTGTGTAAGACACATTGTTACAGACTGTCTTTAAGAAACTGAAATAGAGATGTCTGCACCTGCTCTGATAAAGGCCCTATTCTGCTGGAACCTCCTCATTAGACTTTGCTGCTGGGGCTCTGCTGCAGAGCCCTTCCAAAGCACAGCCCCACCATGCCAACAGTGGGCTCACCTGGCAGCAGAAGGAAGCTCCACTGTGGGAGTGGCTGTTCAAGGAAGCTGTGCCTTCCTTTAGCTTTTATATGGGATTTTTGTGGAACTTAGAGAACTGAAAGAGAATTTATTGTTTTTAGGGCTTAAGAAAGAAACAGCCCTTCAGCTCTCTCATTTACTTGTGAGCTGACCAAAGGTGATTTTTCAGAGAATTCCACACCAAGTCATTTAGCAATCAGGGGCAAATAGATCTGATTTGAAATACAATAAAATAAAACAACTTGCATCTATGTGTTGCAAAGAAGGTCCAACTTTTCCCCAAATTAGTCCTTATACCATTTCCTTGATTAGGGACTACCTATTAAACAGGAGGAAAGCACCCATCCCTAAAGCAATGGCTACTACTTCTACAGAGGAAGTTACAAAAATGAACAGCTTCATAGCATTCTGGGGGTTGGTGCAGCACCCCAAGGTGCTCACTTTCTTTGCTGCCACAGTGTGGTTCCTCAACAGTAGGGTCTCACTCTAGTCCTAAGGGTCTGTGAGTCCAGCTTTCTGTATGGTTGGGACTCCACCCCAAAGGTGTTGGCTGGGAGTCCCTGGGGTAGCAGAACCCAGGCTCTCAGCTAAAGTCCCTCCTGAATAATGACTATGTGAAGCTGCCAAGCCCCACGGGCAAGGGTGCCAACTCCACTAAAGCATTCTCACAAGCAAATCTGGGCCTATGTGTGGGGTTGGCTTGGCAGGTAAGCATGCAGATGAGAAAAGGCACTACGGAGAACTTCTCTCTAGGACTGCCTGGCAGAGGCCAACCTGGTGTACTTCCCACCTTCTTCCCCCTGACCCCACCCCAGACTGGACTGCCTGGTCCTGCCCTCTACAATACCTTCAGGAGATGTCCTCTGAATGTGAGAACCTATGGTGAGCATGAAACAGTGGAAGTTAACAAGTAATGATGACAAGCAACTGCAACAGGTACCCATTCTATACCTGTTCACAGGTGGGCTATGGTGGGACCATCCAAGAGACTAGATTCAGGATAAGACTGAGGTCTGGCCTACTCTAGGCCTGGGTACCACTTTTACATACCACCTTACCTTGGGAAAGGGTTGTTCCAGAGTGCCAAAACCTCAGAAAACAGGAAACTTAACTTCTGGGCTCAGAGAATGTTCCAGAAAAGCTGATGCTAAATAAAACAGGTGCTCACAGCATAAGAAGCTATTCAAGTGAGAAAGGCATCAGCCCATACTGAGCTTCTGTGTTGACTCTCCCCTAGTGGAAGGAAATAGGCTGCCTACAGGAAAGGATTAAGACCCTGTTGGCAGTTATTTCTTGTATAGAAATTCAAAGGCCTTTGTTTTAGTCAGCTTTGTGAATTTGGCTAGACCAAGTCAGTCCTGCAAGCAGGGTTCACCAAATTGGGGCTGTGAGCACCATGTGATGTCCCTCTCACGAGGCCCCAGGTCATCCACTGAGCTTAGAGAGAAAATACTAGAACTATATATTTATAGGAAAATTTAAAACTAAGCTTTACTAATATTTACTGTACTTATTAGAATCTACTGAATCAACTGTTCTATAGCCATTATTTCACATCATACCAAGAGGGAAACTCTGCTATCTGTGGATGACTGACTATAATCTAGGATTTTTATTATATACTTATCAAAAGGCCTTTTTTAGACTTGGTTAGACATAGCAAAGATTTCTATCATGTGTATTAATCCTGTGCATATGTGAAAAAGAAGATATAAGTAAATTCAAGTTTGTACATGCTCAGCATGGCAACTGTCTCACTACCACTGAATGGGGAATATACTCAAGTATTTTTACTGGAGTGGAGTGGGAAATTAAAAAAAAAAGTCTGGAGACCACCCTGAATGAGGCTAATGTCATATTTGAATTGAGGTCCAGATCCAGCACTCCTAAAATTTGCAATTTGCAGATACCTCTGGGAGCCAGATGGCTTCCTCTCCTGCCATGACACCCAGAGAATCTTACCCATTGAAATGGCAATGGGAGAATGTCCCCAGAAGGCAGAACAAAGGGTCTCTCTTTCCAACACTGCACACTTGGAGCTGACCCGGGGCCAGGACCCTGGAGGGCCATCTCTCCCATTGGCCTTCAGGATGGTTCTGGCCCTAAAATGTTTGTTTGCTTGTTTGGGTTGGTTGGTGCCAGAAATGTACTTTTTAAAAACTGAGTTCAAAGCATGAGAAGAGGCTTGATCTGACCCCAACCTGACATTCACATTATCTGTTTACCCCTGAAGGTACTTGAGTTTGCTACTTCACTGTGTCAGAACTTAAACCTAAAATTTTAGAGCACCAAACTGGTTCTTGAGGCTAATGAAGTAATTCGTTGGGGCTATGTGTGGGAAGAATTACCCTCTTAATATAATGAGTTTTTGGCCCAGCTCAACACTAAGCAAAGACCCTGCTAGATGGAAGCTTGTTTTTTTTTTTTTTAAACCCTTATTTACTTAATGCCCCTAAATTAGTGAATGTTGTTCACAACCTGAAAAACACACATCAGTATATAAATGATAGATCAAAAAACAATTTTTAAAATCTCATTATATTGACTTGAATACTGTTGATGGTGATAATAATAAAGTAAGAATTTATTATGTGCATAATATGTAACAGGTACAGTGCCTTTTCATCTTAAATCAATGGGGTAAATATTCAGCTCTAATTTTGCAGTTGCAGAGACTGAAACACAAATTATTCAACATTTCATAAAGATCATAAATATTATAAAAAGTATATTTTGGGATTTGAACACGTATTTTGGAGGGATCTTCATGATTTTTCCATTATGCTACACTGTCTCTTTAAATGCAAAATTAACAAATGTAAATGAAGAAAATGGTAGAGATAATGACAGTTGCCTGCCTCAAGCAAATTGGTTTTAGAATACTAAAAATGGTTTCTTTTAATTGCAATATAATAACAGATAATTGCTTATATGGAGCAATTTCTTCTTTGGAGCTGTATTTGGAATTAATTGGTCAAAGAAAAAAATAACAAAAAATAAAATAAAAATAAAATAAAATAAAATAAAATAATTGGTCAAAAATCATCCATTCAATATTCAGAATTATTATTCACAAAACATTATTTTAGGTCATGGAGCAGAAAAATGGCAAAATAGCTCACACTAACAAGATTATTTTATCCTTCAACATCTATGTGAGGATAGAGCATAGGTTATCCTCATTTTACAAAAGAAAACTGGGAAACTTGCAGTGTTCTTCTGAGTAAGAATGGAAAAACAGGCCCTTGAAAAGACATTATATTTGGGATTATGAAAACCTGTCATTCTTGGACCCAAAGAACATCAGAGCAAGAAGAGCCCTTGGAGATCTTTTGGCCCTCAGGTCCCTGGAGGTGCCAAGAGGGTCATGATTTTGTAATGTGTTGTTATCTATTTGTGATTCTTCCATCCAGATGTATCGTTTTACATCATTATAATTATATTATAAACATAATTTTCCATATGTTCTTCAAAATCCTCATAACATCCTATTAAAGGATTTAAAACATTCAATTACCTATTACTTTGCTGTTAGATTTAGAATATGGCCATATTTAGGACACCTGGGTGGCTCAGCAGTTGAGCGTCTGCCTTCATGCTCAGGGCAGGATCCTGGAGTCCCGAGATCAAGTCCTGCATCGGGTTCCCTGCATGGAGCCTGCTTCTCCCTCTGCCTGTGTCTCTCTCTGTCTCTGTCTCTCTCTGTCTCTGTGTCTCTCATGAATAAATAAGTAAAATCTTAATAAAAAATAATATGGCTATATTTTCAATATTCTAAATAACACTGTCAAAATTATCTTCTTTAGTTTATATTGATAATTATTCTTATAGGAAGAGTAGAGAAATGGCACAGTAGTTAAGATTCACATCATGAACCCTCTGCACTGCTGGGTGGGAATGTAAATTGGTACAGCCATTATGGAAACCGGTATGGAGGTTCTTTAAAAAATTAAAAATAGAGCTCCATATGATCCAGCAATTCCACCTCTGGGGATTTTTCAAAAGGAAACAACCATATTAACTCAAAAATATATAGGTACTTTTGTTTTCATTGCATATTTACAATAGCCAAAATATGGAAGCAATCTAAGTGTATGCTGATGGACAGAGAAAATATGATGTAAATATGTATAAATATGATGATATAAATATGATATAAATGTAGATAAAAGAAAATATATGACATGTAGATAACACAAACACACACAATGGAATATTTTTCAGCCATATAAAAGAAGGAAATCTTGCTATTTGTGACAACATGGATGGACCTTGAGGGTGTTATGTTAAATAAATCAGAGAAAGACAAATACCATATGCTCTTACTTCTATGTGGAATCTTAAAAAAAAAACAACTCATAGATACAAGAAATTTGGTGATTGCCAATCTAGGCTGGTAGGTGGGCAAAGTGGGTGAGGATCAAAGATCAAAAGGTACAGATTTCCAGTTGTAAAATTACTTATGGGGATGTAATGTATAGTAGTCACTATAGTTAATAAAATTATATTTGAAAGTTGTTAAGAGAGTAGATCTTAAAGTTCTCATCACAAGAAAATAACAACTATGTGAGGTGATGGATGTTAACTAGACTTAGTGTGGTGATCATTTCACAATATACACAAGTAACAAATCACTATGTTATACACCTGAAACTAATATAATGTTATCTGCAAATTATATCTCAATACGGTAGCAGTTTTATTCATAGATTAATATTGTTAATATTCATAGAATAATATTAATTATATAAATATGCTATGGTATGTTTATTTACAGTATTTCTAAATAATTAATGTTACAAAATATATTATTTCTAAATTAACAATTAGCCTTTTGTGATTATCTCTTAAGAAAAAAATATCAGGGACACCTGGGTGGCTCAGCGGTTGAGCATCTGCCTTTGGCTCGGGTCATGATCCCACAGTCCTGGGATCGAGTCCTACATTGCATTCCCCATGGGGAGCCTGCTTCTCCCTCTGCCTATGTTTCTGCCTCTCTCTGTGTCTCTCTTGAATAAATAAATAAAATCTTAAAAAAAAAAAGAAAAAATATCAGACCCTGTTTATTAGCTATTAGGAATTAACTCCTCTAAGCCTCAGTTTCCTCAAATATAAAAAGTATAATAATACCTATTTTATGGGCTTAAGAGAATTAAATGGAATAAAGTGTATAAAGTGCCTGAAATATACTGAGAGCCATCATCATTATCTTCATCATCTCTCATGTCATCATAACCACTGTCAGCACGGCCACTGCAGTCATGCCCTGAGGAAGGATCAATGGATCAAACAGTACAAAAGTGTTACTGTCCTTTTGGCACCTGAAAAATTACTCTGAAATGACTATTTTGTTCAACTGTGATGAGCAGAAGCTACATTTAGGAGCCATTGTCACTGTCCTTGGAAGATAGCATTCCCAGACTTGAATGTTTCCAAGGATATAAAAATAATAAGCAGGTAGTCTGGAATCTAGTCTCTGCCCTGCTGCTTCTGAACCCAAGCTGGACTTGCATAGGAGACTGGACATGATCACAGATGGCCCTTTCCCCACATTACAGCTGGGAGCACCAATGGCATGAGGAAATGACTTCACCTGTAGGACCACACAAGTCCCACTTGAAATCCCAATACCTGTTCCCTAATTTGCATCCTCCTTTCTCTGGGGCACAAAAGGAGCAGCTAGTGAATCAGGGGCATAAGCCCAGCAAATGGAAGGAGAGGGAAAGATTTGGGAAATGTGGTAGGCAGAAAGACAAAAAGATGCAACATTTTGCAATACTGTACTATAATCACACTCTCCCTACTGGCATTGCCCACACCACGCCCAGCTAGATGAGAGGGAGGGGCTGGAAGCGAGGTTAATGGGCTTTACCTTCATTAAGGATCCTTTGATAGCTAATCTTACCCAAGGCTGCAGAAGAGGGAGCAGGAGGAGGATTGGAAGCTTAGCATTCATTAAGTGTGCTCCTCACTGGAGTCTGGTTGGAGCATGCTGAAGAGGTGAGAGGAGGCAGGAAGTGGGATTGAAATGCTGTGCCTTGTTTCCCTGTGCCCCTAGGCCTGTCCAAGGTCAACAGCAGAGTGTTTTATCTGTTTTCTGACCCAGGCAATTCCTTACTGAGTTTTACAAGTGAAACATTTGCACTGAGTTTGCTCACTGCTCAGAATTCTTACAAAGGAGTGTTTTACCTGGTAGATTCCTCACACCCTCCTGGCTTTTAATATGCGTGGCAGACCTGGGCTGTGGTTACAAGGTATCTTCCTTCTCTGGAGCAATGTCTGTTTGGCTCTAATGGCGCCTGGCCATCCATGCCTGTTCCTGTCCTGCTCCAGTGTCCTCCTTATTTCACAGTTAAGGAGATGGTGTTGGTGTGGTGTAGGGACATCAACTGGAGATTTCATCGGGTAAACTGTCTGGCAGGCTTGGCTCTGCTTACCAGCTTGTGTGCTCCCCCAAATTCTGCTTACTGAAAGGGCAGTGTTCGGAAATCAGATTTAAACCAAGCAATTAGGGCAGAGTAAACTTAGGAATATTTTTAAATAATAATGACAATATGCCATGTGATTCACAACGAATGTGACTTTTCTAAGTTTGCTCATTTCTGTGTCGCCTGGCACAGCTAGATCTCTACAAATTGGTAGATACAAAGGAGCAATAGCCCGCGTGCGTGGACTGTGTGCACAGGACGTGGGTCTCCTTACCGCAGCTGCCAGGTGTCTGGCGAGGGAGGCAGTGCAGGGCTGCGAAGACACACCTGCAGAGGCGGCAGCCGCGGAACGTCCAGGCTCCGTGCATTAGTGCGCCGCATTCGCTGATGAGACAGACGCGTCGTCAGCGCTGCCCTCGCGCGTGCGCTCCCCACGCCCATTCAGCTCCACGCCCCGCGCCTCCTGTCCCCCGTGCGCTCCGTCCCTCCCCCGCCCGTGCGCCTCCTGTCCCTCCTGTCCCCCGTGCGCTCCGCTCCGTGCGCTCCCCCCCCCCCCCCCCCCCCCCCCCCGGCCATGCAGTCAGCTGGTGCAAGCGCCCACCTGTGCCTCTGGTCGTGCTCGCAGTAGCGGCCGGTGAAGGGGTCGGGGCATACGCAGAAGCTGCCCAGCACGCAGGTGCCGCCGTTCCTGCAGCAGCGCGGCGGCGAGGAGGCACCTACTGCGGGGGGACACCTGGGCATCAGTGTCCGCCGACCGTCTGGCCCTCAGCGTTAGTGTATCCCCGGGAGGGCCTCACGAGATTGCCTCGGAGAGGCAATAAAATTTAACCCCCTGCCAAGTATGTTTGCTCAGGTAAACCCTACTTCTTAATTTAAGGATTAAAAACAAACTGCCAGGGGTACCAGAGGGTCAGGAACCAGTTCGAGGTCCCCGGCGAGAAACCCTGCCCCGACTGTAAGTATGATTTTCTCTTTCCCTTCCCTTCACATGTTAAAGTCAAGCTGCGAGTTGCCCTGACAATGATTAAAAACAGGCCTCCAGGGCGGGGACCACCCACGGGTTCGATGGCTATAGAAAACCCCCAACCCCTCCTTCCCGCCAGAGGGACTCCTCCCCGCGCCAGGGACTGGGGTCTGGAGCCTGAGAGTCTGCAATAAGCCAAGCAAAAGTCTGCTATTATCTTGAGATGGAGTAGTTGTTTTGAATATATCTAATCACAGTTCGCTAGACATGAGCAAATGCAACATTTTACCAATGAAATAGTAAAACCTGTTTCAGAGCAAAAGAACACCTCACTAGGAAATATTTTCCACTTTATAGTGCATCATCTGAATATGATAAAATGTGCTGTGTTGGATTTCTCATTTTATCCTTAGTTTACTCCAGGTTTTTCTCAGATCTAGACTGAGAAGCCACTGATGGAGATGACCACAAAGGTATTCTGGGCGATATCACGGCTTACGATCTTGGAAAGCATGGAAGTAGGGACGTGTATCCTGGGGCCTCCAGCCATCTCCGTTCCCATTCACCTCCCCCAAATTATTCAGGGTCCAGTTGAGTGTTTTCTGCTGGAGCTTCTGGGTTGTAGCATTGTTGATTTCTTCTCTGTGACCTTTTAAAAACATTGAAAATATGAGACTTAATGATTAAGAAATAAATATGTGATAAAAAGACAGTATAAATAAAATGCTTCTTACTGTTGTTTCCCAAGTGTATGTTCCATAATGCCAAACTGACAAAAAACAGAAGCCTAGAATATTTAAAGAAAATTATTGAAGTTTAAAATATTAAAAGCATAGGTAGAAAATTACGTGTTTAAAATGTAAAGCAATCATATAATCATATAAATGTAAGTATATGCAGTATTTAATGTATAATATTATGTCATCATTTTGCAACTTGTAGATATGTTAATGTTAACATGTCAATGTTGTCATGACTTAGAAAGATTTTGAGACCAACGAAGTCTTTGTGTCCCTTAATGGGATGGAACAATTGTGCATGCATTGCAGCTTATTCTAGAAGCTTTTAAATGCCCCCTCTTGACTCTCAGATCTGGATGATCTGTGTTCTTACCTGACAGGGTAGCTCCAGGTCATTTTCACACTGGCAAGTCTGGTGTGAGAAGCTCCTTCTCTAATCAATACATTAGCTGAGACCAGTTTCCAAGGAAGTCCAGTCTTACTGGGTTTTGTGTTTAAAAGTATCTTTACTCCAGGTCCTGGAATAACTGTATTAAGACATAAGATGGATAAGGAAAGAAGATACAGATATTTCCTACCTGTTCCCTAGGCTGTGAGAAATAGCAGTGAGATCTCTGGGTTCTGCTGTGGAAGCCCATTAGGCAGTGACCTGCTGTGACAGGCAGGCCCATGCTGAGCCTCCAGGCTGTCCTCTCAATGGGACCTGGGGGGGGAGGGGCTGGAGACTAGGCCTGATTCTCTCAGTAGTGTTAACCGTGCTGAAAGCAGCAGGAGTGGTCAACCCTGATGTCAAACATTGGTGGCTAAGGCAACAAGTCTTTTCCTCACTGGAAAAAAAAAAAAAACCCAAAATTAAAATCCCAGCATGAAAAAATGTTCACAGGAAAATGGAAATTTTATATTTCATACCTTTGTGCTTGATGGTAAGGGCCCAGATAGAGAAGGGAGGGAGCCATCGTGTGGAACATAACCAGCAGGCATGGGTCCCAAAAGTCTTGACTGGGAATCATGAATATAAAGGGAGACATTTCAACACCTGCTTTCTGAGGATGTATTGATACCTCCACAGACTAAGCCTTTTCTCTGTGTCCAGCACGGTGGTGAATATACCATCTACATTACCCATTTACTACAGCATGCCTCTGGGAAAGTGTTTTATTATCCCCTATGTAAAAGGAGAGGCAACAGAGGCTTAGTCTAAGTCTCTTGGGGCAGTTACATCTTCAATATGTAATGAACAGATTTTATGAGAAGTCTACAATGTGCTTAGTTTGTGAAGACCACTGAATGCAGAGGTGACTGCCCCATTGGTGGTCTGATGTTAAGCTCTAAATCCAAGAAGGGAGTGATTGCCAAAATAAGGACTGGGACCCTTTTATAATCGTTGAAGAGGATACTTTAAACTCTGGGGCAAAATAAATAAATAAATAAAAATAAGCTCTGGGGTAAATCGTTGTGATTTTAGTATAAAAATGGCTTTCTAAAAATAACATGCTTCCTCCAAGGATGAAATCGTCTTTGATACTGATTAATTTTTAGACCTTTAAATGTGAGGTTTATTAAAAAGGCTATTATATAAAGCAACAGGAAATTAGTGAGCTTCCCAAGGACTATTTGTGTGAGCTGCCAGGACCACGTCAGAACCAGCAGACCTGGCTGGGGGAACTATGTGGAAGAAGACACCTCACACCTTCATGGAAACATGTGTAACTGGAGTCATGACAAATATACTTTTAAACTTAATTGTTATTACTTAGTAACTACATAATTGAGTTATATGTAAAAGTAAGAATAATTTATTACTTTAAATCAATGGAAACTTTTTGGGCAAAATAGCTTGTACACTAAAATAAAACTATAATCTAAGGGATTATATTTGAATAAGAAGATTTAAAACATGAGTTTATATGATAACAAATCCAAACCTTTCTGAAACATTAAAATTATAAGAGTAGTATCTAAAATCTAATTTTCCCCCATAGCTTCTTTCATTAAATTTTGTATTGTGGGCATTTTTTGAACATACACCAAAGCCAGGATAATGATTCAGTAAACTGGGGTTCATCGATTAAACATCAACCTTTGCCAGTCTTATTTATTCTGTATCCCACCCCCATTTTTTTTTCTGGAGTTTTTGAAAGCAACTCTCAGAAATCATATTTTCTATGTCAAATAAGATTTTGAAAATAAGCACTTTATAAGGAAACTGTAGGAAAAGGAAAGGAAATGTCTTGCCGGCAAGATGGGACTTACTGTCTAGAAATAAGAATGAAATGCCCATATTAGGAATGAAATGCCCCATATTTGCTTAGGACCTAAAGTCAGCTCCAGGGGGAAAGGGCTGATGGCCTACCGGTAGAAAGCTGCTGATAGCTATTTCTCAGCTTCCTGTCACTTACTCTTATTTACTTACAGGTATTATTAAAATGAGTTTTGCATTTCACGGCAGAGGAGCCCGGGATGCTTGATTAATAAGGCCCAGCTGGAAGAGGCTGCCTGGGAACAGCTGAAAGCCTAGTGAGGGGCAGCACATCATTAGCTCTGGGTAAGACTCCTTCTTGTTATCAGTTGTAAATTGATGAGATTGGAGCCAACCCAGCCAGCAGACCTCCAGTGGAACTTCTGACTCACTTTGAGCTGACATAAAGTGTGTGGGAATTGGGACACCCTGTCCCAGGATTGGAGACCACCCCACCTCTGTGTCCTCAGTACATCAAACAATCTCTGAGAGAAATGTCCTGCAGCAAATTAGGTGTGAAGAAATTCTCTGAGAGTGACTAAAGCAGCAGTTGTAGATGTGTACTACTTACTGGGGTCGACGGGGAAGCTCTGAACCTATGCTAAAGCCAGACCTCAAGACCTCCTCTCAGAATTCCTGGGCAGAGCCCAGCATCAGGATTTTTTAATCTTCTCAGGGGACTTCAATATGTAGCCAGGACTATGATTCTGCTGTCTGTTTTCTAGGTGGCTATGTGCCCCCGGTGATGGAAGTGCTCCTTTCTTGTCTCTGCATTCCTACCTTTCAACACAGTGCCTAATGTAGCTACCACACAATCTGGTGTTGTTCATATGAATAAACGAATAAATGGATTATCATACTTACACCCATTTTCAGTGAGGAAACTGAGATCTATGAAGTTAAGAAACTGGCTTGGGGGTACGTGACTAACAAACAGCTGTGTGGAGAGGCTTGAACCCAGGCTCATCTGATCTAAACTCTTGTTTGATTCAAGTTGCTTTAAAATTATTGTTTAATGTAGGCCAAGCATACTATTCCCACTGAGTTACGCAGATTGTTTTATTTTGTTGTCATCTATTCTTATGACATAGACATTAATTTCTCCATTTTATTGGCGAGAAAAGTGAGGTTTCAAGAGTTGAGTACTTGTACCAGGCTGTGAAAGCTAAGCTACTGCTTGCAGCCATGACAGAATGCTGCTGCCCCAGACAGGGCCTGAGGCCTTCTGATTGGGCACAGTGGAAAAAACTAGGTGAAGAATCACTGCCCTAGTTGTGCAGGTAACAGAGGGGTTTAGAAAGCAGAAAGTACCCACACAGGACAGTTACCGGACAGCTACAGGACATGGGCTTTGTGGGGGGCAGTGTTGAGCGCACAGACTGCTAGAGTGAGGGAGGTCTCATGGGAATGACAACAGAGAACACCAGAGTCTTTAGGAGGGGTGGAAGGGCAGGAGGAGGAGCTGTGGGTGCAGGAGGAACTACAACATAGAAAGGCCAGACAATGTGGAACCTATTGGATGCTCATGCAGGAAGTATGAAGACCTAGAATACAGATTAAGTGGGAATTAAGAGAAAAGAATAAATTCTAAATATATTAAACAACCAATATCATTTCTCTCTAAAAAACTATTCTGATGTTAGTGTTAAAGTGGGTGACATGGGCACAAAAAAATTGCACAAAGAGTAAAGCTACAAGCAGGACAGAGTTTATTTACTCTCCAAGGTGGGGGAGGAGCCAGGCATCAGGAGAAATGTCAGCCTTGAGTTTTGTCTGGCTGGGCCTTTTAGGAGATTTTTAAGGATGTGAGAGGGTTGCAGCTGCACCCATGGGGTGAAGGGAGAGGGTTGATTCTTGGCCAGATAGAGCAGGAAGTGGCAGGTTTTTCAAGGGACTCTGTCCTGGATGTGGGTTATGGTCAGGCTAGAGAAGAATATGTTTTGTAGTTTGGGTCTACTTTCTGAGAATGCAGGGCACCGTGACCTAGAAAAAAAAGTTAGGGCCAAGTCCAGACACTTGTGAGTTTTGTCTAAGTGTGGCTGGGGTCGGGGTGGGGGAGTGGCTTCGAATAGATTTCTTTCAGTCAGTCAATTTAAGAACTACAAGAAAACATGAAAGAAAATTAAAATCACTCATATTGTCATTGTTCAGAAATAATGACTATTAGCTTTTTCATTCAAGTCTTTTATTATCCCCATGTAATGTATGAGGCAACTGAGCTTTACAGCTTGTGGCAGTTCAATCTTTGGAAAATATACAGGTATTATGGGAAGAAGGCTGCAGGGTGCATGTGCAGTATATGAAGATTGCTGAGCATGGGATAACTGCCATTTTTAAAGATTAATCTTAAGTGGTTTATATATTTTAATATCATTGTAAATGGTATTTTTTGTTATTTAATTCCTCTCTTTGATGCTTGTATTTAGGAATACAATTGATTTTGTTGTGGTAAAATGTGTATAACATGAAATGTCTTAGCTCAGGCTGCTATAACAAAATACAACAGACTGAGTGGCTTAAACAACAGACGTTTATTTCTCAGAGTTCTGGAGGCTGAGAGGTCCAATATCAAGGTGCTGGCAGAATTGGTTCCTGGTTATGTTTCTCTTCCTGGCTTGCAAGCAGCTGCCATCTCACCGTGTCCTCCCATGGCAGAAAAGTGGGGCAGGAAGCAAGCTCTTTGGTCTGGAAGCAAGGTCTCTTCCTTGATTAGGGCACTAATCCCATCTTGAGGGCCCAGCCCTCATTCTCTGATCTAAACCTCCCAAAAGCTATCTCCCAAATACCATCACATGGGGTGTTACAGTTCCAACATATGAATGGAGGGGGCACAATTCAGTCTATAGCAAAAATTGCCATTTTACCATACCTAAGTGTATGATTCAGTGGTATTAATTTTAGCAACAATACTGTCTTTGAATCACTACTACTTCAAAGCATTTTCATTACCCCAGAAGAAACTCTGTACCCATTAAGCAATAACTCCCCACTGATTGCCTACCTAGCCCCAGATAACCTCTAATCTACCTTGTCTCTATTATTTTGCAAATTCTAAATATTTCATATGAGTAGAATCACACAATATTTGACCCTTTATTTCTGGATAATTAACATATTCAGGTTCATCCATGTTGTAGCATGTATCAGAACTTCACTTCTTTTCATAACTGAAAGTTATTTCATATTGTTTGCATATATGCCACATTTTACTTAACCATTCTCCTGTTGATGGACACTTGGGTTGATTTTGGCTACTGTGAATACTATAGTAATGAACACTGGTATATAAATATCTCACTTTGGTCCTTATTTTTAATTCTTCTAAGAATATACCTATGAATGAAATTGTTGGGATGTGTGGTAGGTAATTCTATTTTTAACTTTTAGAGGAATTGCCAAACCACTCTCCACAGCAGTAGATGAACTTTCCCTCACTGCACCACAAGTGCAGTGCAAGTAAGTAACCCCTCACTCCAGAAAGATGCCTGCTGAGCTGGGGCAGCCTCTGTAAACAGCAGCTTAGAAGTCCACGGTGCCTGAGGGTAGGAAGTGCATGCATAGCAATGTGCATATGTTGGGCAATCTGAAGGGGCAGCCAGGCTCCTGGGTTTGGTCCATGAATCAGGACATGGAAGCATAATTTGGGCCACAGGTGGGGACTGCTGGGTACACACAGGGCTAAAAGGGCCCATCTAAAAGGGCTCTAAAACAGAGTAGCTAATTCCTCTGATGCCAGATCTCTTGGGATCTTGATTAATACTCCACACCTAACCAGGGCTACAAGAGATGGGAGACAATTTGAAATCATGATTGTCAGAAAGGCCCTTAGGTCTAGAATCTAGGAAGTCTAAGGGCAGAAGTTGCACAGGGCAGGACTTGCCCATGCATAGGCCCATCAGAAATGGAAGACAGCCTCCATGGTCTTGGCCCCTAGGTCAGAGCCATGCAGGCATAATTTGGGCAATGGGTGGGGACTGGTGGGATACAAAAAGGCCCAAAGTGTCCATCATGCTCCAAAGCAGGTCTGAGGGTCTCCTGGGATCACACAACCAGATCTTCTGGGATCTTGATAGCCAGGCATGACCAGGGCTATGTGGGATGGACACACCTTGGAATCATGAAAACCAAACAAGTAAGTCCTTAGTCCAATAAGGGACCCTATGGGTTATGAGGGTAACCACCATTCAAGTCTCTTCCTCAATGCAGAGAAACACTGCCCTGGGAAGATGGCATGGTGAGAAAGCCCAGGCCTTTTCTAACAGGACAAATGGAAGTTCACTGATGAGAGATACCTGGGGGACCTCACTCTCATGTGACTTAAGTATCCTCTGACACCTTGAGTATCCCTTGAGTGCCAGGGATCTCATTCAAACATCTTTCCACTTTCTGCATCAGGAGTGCAGTGCTGGTAACACCAGCTACAGGAAGATATCCAGTTGAGATGAAATAGAGCCTATTTCTCTGGGACTAGAGGTCCTGGAAATCTGATGACAGGAAGTACACAGGGAACAAAGTGAGCATGCACTGGCCCTTCTCACCTGCAGCCAGGCTCCCTGATACAGTTCCCCATCAGAAATATGTAGGGATATTCCAGCCTACAAGCCTGAGCTTGTGGGGACACATGAGGCTGCTAGAGGTCATCCTACTCTAAAACAGGATAGCTAATTCCCTTGATGCCAGATCTCTTGAGATTTCAGATGAATTTCCAGGGTCACTAGAGCCCAGTGGGATTGGAAACACCTAGACATCATGATTATAGGCTCCCAGACAGGGTAAAGACAGCAAGGTCTATTGGGGGTTTAACGTGAATAATCATCATTCGAACTCTTTCATCAATGGCACAGTATAGGGAAAGCCTGTACCAGGAAGATGTCCTGGTAGATGAGGGCAGGCTTATTCTAATAGGCTATTTGTGCAAAATGCTTGTGGCAGATTCCCAGGAGCAGACTGGGAATGCCTAAGCCTTACTGATTCTTTGTTCAGACACCCTGGGATGGGTCCCCAGGTCTGAGACTAGTCCCTATTAGGGACTTCTGGGGGACTCAGTGGTGGCAATGTGTGCTTTGTTCCAAAACACAGTTCCTTGTTCCCTGAAGTCAGGTCTCATGGAACTGCTTAGCTTTGCCATCTCAAGTATGGCCATATTGACCACTCATAAGAGACACATGTGAGACCTGACCTCCCCCAGAATCCCTGATTATCCCACTGGCACGAGGCTACAAGTGGTCTAAATAAAAAAAAGTTTCCATTCTCCCACTGCAGCACAGTGCACAGAACCCCTAGATCCAGGAAGAATACCTGCTTTATGGAGAATTCTGAAACATCTAAAGGCCCAAAGTACTTAGGTAACAAAGTGCACAGGCATTGACTAATCCAAAGGAAATGTCAAGCTCTCCAGGCTCAACCCCCAGGTAAATGCCATGTATGTTAATTTGGGCCAGATACAGGGTCCAGCAGGGTACACATAGGGCAAAGGTCCATACACCCAAAACAGTATAGTTAATAACTGGTGCAGATCTCATGGGATCTGAATAGCCATTCTGGGTCTGAACATGTTTCCTGGGATGGGAGACAGCTTGGGGTTGATTGCTAAACAAACAGTCCAATAAGGATAAGACATCCTATAGGGTATGACTGTAAATAGCATTCAAACCTCTTAATCACTGGATTAATGTAGAGAAACACTGCCCCAGGAAGGTGGTGTGGCAAGCAATTGCCAGTCTTATGTAACAGGCCAACTAGGCCTGATGCCTGGGGGTAAGTGGGCAGGAACCAACTAAGCATGCTTGAGATGCTATCACTCAGTATCTGTTCCCAGTGCTTTGTGGAGACAGGGCCTCTAATGAGGACTTCTATGAATCTCACAGGGATGCCAAATTGCAACCCGCTGTAAAAGGAAATTGCCTGTTCCTCTGAAGCCAGATCTCATAGGAAATTGTCAGTCTTTCTAACCTGAAAGCATCCAGGAAATTTCTAATGAGAGACACCTAGGGGACTTCACTCCTACAGGTGCTTTGAGTATTACCTGGCACCAGGTCGCAAGGGCTCTCACTGAAATAATCTTCCCATCACTGCATCAGTAGAATAGTGCTGGTAGCCTCTAGCTAAAGAAACACATCCTGCTGAGCTGGGGAAAATCCTATTTCAAAGGGACTAGAGGTTCTGAAAACCTGAGGGCTGGAGGTTGGTAGGAAGCAAAGTACACTAAAGCTAGCCTGTCTGACTGTAGAGTCTAGACCATGTAGGGATGGTTGGGGCCAAAAGCAGAGACCTGTGGAGGACACAAGGGGGCAGCTACTATGATCAAAGCCCCCAAACAAAACAGCTAACTCACCTAACGTCAGACCTAATGAAATCAAGGCAGATTTCAGAACCAACCCACTGCCTTCTCATTGGGCTGCCCTTCTGATAATAAAGCTTTCTCTGCTTCAAACCCAGTGATTCAGAGACTGACTTCTTGCACATACATGAATCTGATTTTAGGGTTTGGTAGCAATCATGCGAGCCAGCCAGGAAGATTTATTCTATGGCAGAAAGGCCCTGAGCAATGGTGTGACTTGGGGGGTTCCCTGTGGCTGTTTGGGCTGCAGATTGAATCCAAGGGAGTTCTCTCAGCTGTCTCTCTGCCCAGGATTTGCCACCTTCAAAGTCAAGCCACCACTAGGCAGAGAAACCTCTGGCCACTGCGAGGAATTCTGCAGCTGAAGAGTAAGCTTCTAGTGTGCATACCAGCAACTGTGTTTTCCTCTCATTTTGCTTTTAGTCCTTTCAGGGAATTTTCCTGATAGACTGTTTGTAAGAGGGACTCTCACATTTTACGAAATGGATAAAGTTGTACAACTATCCTTATTTGATTTCTTTCCTCTCACAGGGCCCTAATTGTCTTTGTGTGTTACTGTGCATTTGTCTTGTTTGTGCCATGAGAAATGCTGATTTGATTCCAGATTGTAGCCTGTTGGGCTGCTTACTCCAAAATTGGTCTACTTTTAGTTATGAGTCTATGAAAAAGAAAAATATGATATATTTTTGTAATGTGGGTCAGCTGCAATATGCATTGAATGACAGAAAAGTGACTGACAAATGGAACATGAAATTATAATCCTGTTTTATAAGAACAGAAAATGAGATGAAATACTTTATGTACAAGATTTTGTGTAAAATGAACCTGCCCAGAAATCATGTAAGCTTATAGTATAACAGTCCATAAAGATTCGACCTATCCTCCCTGATTCTGACAAAGGGGATAATGCAAAAATAATTATTGATATGATAACCGCCCCCATCCAGGGAACTAGAAAATAGTGCAGAAGCTAATACTCCACTGCTAGCTCCTCCACCTGCTCCCCCCACCCAAGATGGAACAAATCCATCCTGTATAGGAAACAAGGGACTCTAACCAGGGACCCTCAGAAGAAAGCTCAGGAATGATCTCCCTTTTGCATACTCATCAGTGTCCCCCTTTTGGTGTGGGTTTGCAACCTTGCTTGCCAATATTGCAATATCCTTTGTGCCAATACGTTATTGGAGGATTAACTGCTAATGGCAAATCTATAGGAATGGTTTGAGTCCATTCTCGACTCACCACATGAGATCTATTTAATGGGAAAAAAGTCTCATGAACCACTCAGCATGGAAGGCTTATTTCCTTGATAGTTGCTACTAACCATCCCACTCAGGCAGATATCCAAACCTTACTAAATGTCCTTCTGACAGTAGAAGAATGTTGTATGGCTTTGAATGAAGCATGGGAGGAACCTCCACCTGCTGGAGGCCAGACTGGAGACCCTAAAAGTGGTACCAAGATGTAACCCCAAATGAGATGTTAATGAAAGTGGGCTTCCTAGGTTCCAGACCTACCAAGAATGCATTTTAGGGGTGTCTGGCTGGCTCAGTCGGTAAAGCATGTAACTCTTAATCTTGGTTTGATTGTTTCAAGCCCAATGTTGGGTGTAGAGATTAGATAAAAATAAAATCTTAAAAAAGAATACATTTTACAGGCACCTGACTCAGTTGGTTAAACATCTGACTTGTTTCAGCTCTGGTAATGATCTCATGTGTTGTGAGATTGAAGCCCTGAGATATGCTCCTCACATGGTGGGGAATCTACTTGGGAATTCTCTCACTCTGATCTGCCTCCCATTTGCTCTCACATGAGTGCTAGCTATTTAAAATTAAATAAATAAATCTTTTTAAAAAGGAATGCATTTTAGTAGAATTAAAAACAGGGATTCCAAAACAGAAAATTTTGAGTAAAGTTCAAGAAGATTTCAAATGCCTCAGGAGGGAAAACTATGCAGCAAAGAATACTTTATCCAGCAACACTGTAAAAATGAAAAGAGATAAAAAGCTTCCAGGTCAAACAGACACTAAAAGAATTTGTGATCACTCAACCAGCCCTACAAGAAAAATTAAAGGGATCCTTTAAGCAAAGAGAGAGCCCAAAAGTAACATAAATCATAAAGGAAAAGAAAATATACAGAAACAGTTACTTTACAGGTAATATAATGGCACTGAATTCATAAATTTCAATACTTACTGTGAATGTAAATGGGCTAAATCAAAATGCACAGGATATCATATTCGATAAAAAAGCAAGACCCATCCATTTTTCATCTATAAGAGACTCATTTTATATCCAAATCACCTCCAGATTGAACGTGTGGGGATGGAGAACCATGTATCATGCTAATGGACATCAAAAGAAAGCTAAGATTTGGAAGCACAATTATAAAGCTACTGGTGGCTCTGGAAAAAAAGCATAAAGGATTCAAGAGACTTCATGACTGCAGAATTTAGATCTACTCTGGCTGAAATTAAAAATCAATTAAATGAGATTTAATCCAACTGGAGGTCCTAACGACGAGGGTTAATGAGGTAGAAGAAAGAGTGAGTGACATAGAAGACAAGTTGGAGACAAGGAAGGAAGCTGAGGAAAAAGAGAAAAACAATGAAAAGACCAAGAGGAAAGGTTAAGGGAAATAAATGACAGCCTCAGAAGGAAAAATCTACATACAATTGGCATTCCAGAGGATGCCAAGATGGACAGAGGGCCAGAAAGAATATTTGAAGAAATCATAGTTGAAAACTTCCCTAATTTGGAGATGGAAACAGGCATTCAGATCCAGGAGACAGAGAAGTCCCCCGTAAATTCAATAAAAAACATTCAACGTCTCAACATTTAATAGTGAAACTTGCAAATTCTAAAGATGAAGAGAAAATCCTTAAAGCAGCAAGAGACAAGAGATCCCTAACTTATATGGGGAGAAATATTAAATTAACAGCAGACCTCTCATGAGACCAGGCAGGCCGAAGGGCTGGAAGGATATTTTCAGGGTCCTAAATGAGAAGAACGTGCAGCCAAGAATATCCAGCAAAGTTCTCATTCAGAATAGAAGGAGAGAGGAAGAGCTTCCAAGATAGGCAGAAACTGAAAGAATATATGACCACCAAGGCAGCTCTGCAAGAAATATTAAGGGAGACTCTGTAAAAGAAAGAGGAAGTCCAAGAAAACAATCTACAAAAACAGGGACTAAATAGGTATGATGACACTAAATTCATATCTTTCAATAGTAACTCTGAACTTTAGGGGCTTAATGACCCCATCAAAAGGTGCAGAGTTTCAGACTGGATAAAAAATCAAGACCCATCTATTTACTGTCTACAAGAGACTCATTTCAGACGTAAGGACACTTACAGCCTGAAAATAAAAGGTTGGAGAACCATTTACTATTCAAATGGTCCTCAAAAGAAAGCAGGGGTAGACATCCTTATATCAGAAAGTTTATCCCAAAGACTGTAGTAAGAGATGAAGAGGGACACTATATCATACTTAAAGGATCTATCCAACAAGAGGACCTAACAATCATGAATATTTATGCCCTGAGTGTGGGAGCTGCCAAGTGTATCAATCAATTAATAACCAAAGTTAAGACATACTTAGATAATAATACGCTTATACTTGGATACTTGAATGTAGCACTTTCTACAATTGACAGATTTTCTAAGCACAATATCTCCAAATAAACAAGAGCTTTAAATGATACACTGGACCTGATGGATTTCACAGATATCTACAGAACTTTACATCCAAACACAACTGAATACACATTCTTCTCAAGTGCACGTGGAACTTTCTCCAGAATAGACCACATACTGGGTCACAAATCAGGTCTTAGCCCATACTAAAAGATTGGGATCAACCCCTGCATATTTTCAGACCATAATGCTTTGAAACTAGAAGTAAATCACAAGAAGAAGTTTGGAAGGACCTCAAACACGTGGAGGTTAAGGACCATCCTGCTAAAAGATGAAAGGGTCAACCAGGAAATTAGGGAAGAATTAAAAAGTTTCATGGAAGCTAATGAGAATGAAGATACAACCCTTCAAAATCTTTGGGATACAGCAAAAGCAGTCCTGAGGGGGAAATACTTCACAATGCAAGCATCCATTCAAAACCTGGAAAGAACTCAAATACAAAAGCTAACCTTGCACCTAAAGGAGCTGGAGAAAAACCAGCAAACAGATCCTACACCAAGAATAAGAAGAAAAGTAAAAGATTCGAGCAAAACTCAACGAAATCGAGACCAGAAGAACTGTGGAACAGATCAACAAAACCAGGAGTTGATTCTTTGAAAGAATTAATAAGAT
This sequence comes from Canis lupus dingo, assembly GCF_003254725.2. NCBI lineage: Eukaryota > Metazoa > Chordata > Mammalia > Carnivora > Canidae > Canis > Canis lupus. The sequence goes on along the minus strand of NC_064261.1, from coordinate 21,214,632 downwards.
AGATAAACCATTAGCCAGCCTTATGAAAAAGGAGAGAAGACTCAAATTAATAAAATCATGAATGAGAAAGGAGAGATCACCACCAATGCCAAGGAAATAAAAACGATCTTAAAAACTTATATGAGCAGCTTTACACCAATAAATTAGGCAATCTAGAAGAAATGGACGCATTTCTGGAAAACTACAAACTACCAAAACTGGAACAGGATGAAATAGAAAACCTGAACAGGCCAAAAACCAGGGAGGAAATTGAAGCAGTCATCAAAAACCTCCCAAGACACAAAAGTCCAGGGCCAGATGGCTTCCCAGGGGAATTCTATCAAATGTTTAAAGAAGAAACCATACCTATTCTACTAAAGCTGTTTGGAAAGGTAGAAACAGATGGAGTACTTCCAAACTCATTCTATGAGGCCAGCATCACCTTGATTCCAAAACCAGACAAAGACCCCACCAAAAAGGAGAATTATAGACCAATATTCCTGATGAACAGAGATGCAAAAATTCTCAACAAGATACTAGCCAATAGGATCCAACAATACATTAAGAAGATTATTCACCTATGACCAAGTGGGATTTATCCCTGAGATGCAAGGCTGGTTCAACACTCATAAAGCAATCAATGTGACTGATCATATCAGCAAGAGAAAAAACAAGAACCATATGATCCTCTCAATAGATGCAGAGAAGCATTTGACAAAATACAGCATCCATTCCTGATCAAAACTCTTCAGAGTGTAGGGACAGAGAGAACATTCTTCAGCATCTAAAAGCCATCTATGAAAAGCCCACAGTAAATATCATTCTCAGTGGGGAAACACTGGGAGCCTTTCCCCTAAGATCAGGAACAAGACAGGGATATCCACTCTCACCACTGCTATTCAACATAATACTAGAAGTCCGAGCCTCAGCAATCAGGCAACAAAGAGAAATAAAAGGTATTCAAATTGGCAAAGGAGAAGTCAATCTCTCCCTGTTTGCAGATGACATGACACTGTACATAGAAAACCCAAAAGCCTCCACACCAAGATTGCTAGAACTCATAAAGCAATTGGGAAGTGTGTCAGGCTACAAAATCAATGCCCAGAAATCAGTGGCATTTCTATACATTAACAATGAGACTGAAGAAAGAGAAATTAAGGAGTCAATCCCATTTACAATTGTACCCAAAAGCATAAGATACCTAGGAGTAAACCTAACCAAAGAGGTAAAGGACCTATACCCTAAAAACTATAGAACACTTCTGAAAGAAATTGAGGAAGACACAAAGAGATGGAAAAATATTCCATGCTAATGGACTGGAAGAATTAATATTGTGAAAATGTCAATGCTACCTAGGGCAATTTACACATTTAATGCAATCCCTATCAAAATACCATGAACTTTCTTCAGAGAGTTGGAACAAATAATCTTTAGGTTTTTGTGGAATCAGAAAAGATGCCGAATAGCCAGGGGAATATTAAAAAAGGAAACAATAGCTGGGGGCATCACAGTGCCAAATTTCAGGTTGTACTACAAAGCTGTGGTCATCAAGACAGTGTGGTACTGGCACAAAAACAGACACATAGATAAATGGAAGAGAATAGAGAATCCAGAAGTGGACCCTCAACTTTAGGAGCCTCGGTATCCATCGAAAGATGAATGGATAAAGAAGATGTGGTTTATGTATACAATGGAATATTACTCAGTCTTTAGAAATGACAAATACCCACCATTTGCTTCAACGTGGATGGAACTGGAGGGTATTATGCTGAGTGAAATAAGTCAATCGGAGAAGGGCAAACATTATTTGATCTCATTCATTTGGGGATATAAAAAATAGTGAAAGGGAATAAAGGGGAAAGGAGAAAAAATGAGTGGGAAATACCAGAAAGGGAGACAGAACATGAGAGACTCCTAACTCTGGGAAACGAACTAGGGGTGGTGGAAGGGGATGTGGGCAGGGGGTGTGGGTGACTGGGTGACGGGCACTGAGGGGGGCACTTGATGGGATGAGTACTGGGTGTTATTCTATATGTTGGCAAATTGAACACCAATAAAAAATAAATTTATTTTAAAATTTTAAAAACTAAAAGAAAGAAAGATGAATGGTTAAAGATGTGGTCTATGTATACAATGGAATATTACTCAGCCATTAGAAATGACAAATACAAAAAAAAAAAAAAGAAATGACAAATACCCACCTTTTGCTTCGATGTGGATGGAAATGGAGGGTATTATGCTGAGAGAAATAAGTCAATTGGAAAAGGCCAAACATTATATGGTCTCATTCATTTGGGGAATATAAAAATTAGGGAAAGGGAAATAAGGGAAAGGAGAGATAATGAGTGAAAATATCACTGAGGGTGACAAAACATGAGAGACTCCTAACTCTGGGAAATCAACAAGGGGTAGTGGTAGGGGAGGTGGGTGGGGGGGTGGGGTGGGGGTGACTGGGTGATTGGCCTGACGGGGGCACTTGGCGGAATGAGCACTGGGTGTTATGCTATATTTTGGCAAATTGAACTCCAATAACAAAAATAAAAGAAACAAATTCTAAACAAAAAAAATTATTCATTCGTTTACGAGAGGGGCAGAAGGGGCAGAGGGAGGAAGAGAAGCAGATTCACCATTGAGCAGGGAGCCTGATGTGGGGCTGGATTCTATGACCATAAAATCATGATGCAAGTGGAAGGCAGATGCTTTACTGACTGAGCGACCTAGGTACCCCTGAAAACTCTAATTTTGAACAGTCTAATGTGCATACCCTCTTGTCCCCAGACGGGGAGGCTCAAGGTGTGCCCAGCACCATCTCATCCCCCAAAAAGCCTTTCTGCAGTGCATGCACAGAAGCTAGAGTTTATTGTAATGCTCACTGAAAAGCTGGAGCGAGGCTATCAGCCATCTGCAGTTGATTTAGTCCCCTAATCTGCTTTGTCCCAGAAAAGTCATCACAGAGGCTTGAATCTTGTGACAGACAGCAAAAAGTGGTGTCTATCAATCATATCAGTGATATGCTCTAGTCTTTGCAATGACCTAGCCAGCTGAGAAAAGTGACTGCTTGACACATGCACAGAATTCAAGCCTATTGTGGCTCAGAGCAAAAAGCAGGGTCAGGTTACCAGCGATACACTGGAGTCTCTGTGCTGGGCTCAGCCAGTCCCAGAAAAGTAGCTGCTTGGAACACTCACAGAGGTTTAATCCTGTTGTGGCTCACACTGAAAAATGGTTTTCTCCCCTCTGCCTGCACCTCTGACCCTACTGCCCTGTGTGTAGTTTGATCTGTTTGTTAAAGGAAATTAGATCCCAAAGTAAGAAAGGAAGAAAAACACACACATATATGTATTATATATATACACATAATATATATTTATTATATTATATATATATACATATTCTATATATAATATACAATGAAAGGAAACCAAAAATTTTAAATATATATAATGAAAATATAAAAATTAAAATTAAAAAAGAATGAAAAATAAGAAAATAGCTGGGAAAAAACCCTGAAAGACTAAATAATAATAATAGTAAAAAAAAAAAAAAAAAAAAAGAATACTACATACTGTTTTCCCCAAGAGCTGGAATTTTAAATTCTCTATAATCAGTGAACTTGATGCTAGCTGGTTGTTCCTGCTGGTCTCCTGGGGTGGGGGTGGGGGTTGTTGCCCTGATTCTCATGAGGCCTTGCCCAGCTATCATTGCACCCCCACCCCCTTGCCAGGGCTTAGTGTCAGTGGCTCCAGCTTACACTATGTGGAGCTATTTTGCTACCTGAATACTTTCAACACCAGTGACAGGGGAAGAGGGGAATGAAAGTGATGGTACCCAGATCTCTAGCCCCAGAGCTGAAAGTTTGCACCCTCTACTCTTCAGTGAGCCACAGAAAAGCAATCAATCACTCTTGTCTCCTTGGTTTCCATCCTAACTCTGTGTTTACCCAGCCTGTGACCAAGCATTTTTATCTCAGGCACATGACCTAGTTTCAAGGTTCCAAACTTTATGGACTCTTGCCTAGTGGCCCAGAGCCCTTCCTCCTAGGGGAGGGAGGTGGCTCTTGCTGTACTTCTGCATTTTGCTGAGCCTGGTGAATCACTGCATGACCATGCAGTGTTTTCTGGTTTATGGCAACATTGAGCAGAAAGCTAATATCTACACTCACTGTTTTCAGCCAGCTTCTCTTCTCTGATGCTTGGGAACTCTGCCACACTCAGGCACCACTGTTCTTTCTGTGACCCCTAGGATCCTAAGACAATGTTGTCCCACGTGGGATTCCTCCCCACATCACCACCTGAGCACCTTTATGCCAGGGATGTCCCTAACTGTAGAAGTCTTCTCCTCCTCCTCCTCCTCCTCCTCCTCCTCCTCTTCTTCTTCTTTTTTACTTTTCTTTTTTTAGATTTATTTATTTGACTGAAAGAATGTGCACAAGCAGGGGGAGCAGCAGGCAGAGGGAGAAGGAGAAGCAGGCTCCCCACTGATTAAGGAGTCCCATGTGAGAATTCATCCCAGGACCCTGGGATCATGACCTGAGTCAAAGGCAGACACTTAATTGACTGAGCCACTCAGGTGCCCTGTAGCAAAGTTCTAAAAGTTTTGATTTTGTGCTCCACCTGCTTATAATACTTTCCTGTAGTCAGGTTAAAGAAGCTCCTCACCTTTTTAGCTTATTTTTTTATATATTGCCCTGGATTCTCCTCTCCGTACCTCCTAATTTGCAAACAGTGGTCACTTTTCTACTTGTGGAATTTCAGAAATTCTTTTCTCAGATCTCTGATAGATTTTTCAGGTATTCAGAATGATTTGATAACTATTTAGCTGAAACCCAGGGACCAGACAAAATTAGGGACCCCATAGTCCCTCCACCATCTTAATTCTGATTCAAATGATCAGCTCTTAATCTTTATGTTATTCAGAAAATGATGTCATACGGAAGTGTAGTATTGGTCTTGGGAGTCGATGTTTTTTCAGTTGTAATTTATTTTTTTTATTTTTATTTTTTTTAAAATAAACTCTAGACCTCTTTTTTTAAATTTTTATTTATTTATGATAGTCACACAGAGAGAGAGAGAGAGGCAGAGACATAGGTAGAGCAGGCTCCATGCACCTGGAGCCCAATGTGGGATTCGATCCCAGGTCTCCAGGATTGTGCCCTGGGCCAAAGGCAGGCGCTAAACCGCTGCGCCACCCAGGGATCCCTTCAGTTGTAATTTAAGTGCTAACATTAAAACAACTCTTTTTTTATACAAGTGTTTTCATAGGAAAATTAGTGCTTTTAATTTAAGAGCTTAAGAAGCAGCTGCAGCTACCATTTAAGTTATGCTTAATGACTTAATCCCATTGAATCAAGTATTTTTATTTTTACCAAAAAAATCACTTTTTAAAATATACTCCATTTAATAATGTTCAACTAACTTACAAACAGTGCCTATCATGTATTATTCATGGAGTCTGGGCATACTAGAATCTGATTATAATAGATGCTGTGCTGTCACTTTATCTGTATTTTCCTTTATTTCCTTAAACCCTGGGAGGTTTAATGTTATTATCTCCATTTTATTTTTTTATTTATTTTAATTTTTTTATCTTTTTTTTTTACCTCCATTTTATAGAGCAAGTAAGTAATATACCTGAGGTCTTATTCTTAGAAAGAAGTATCTCTGGGGTTGAAGCCTAAGTCCGTCCCACCTAGAGCCTTATCTACCAAGCTTTACTGAACTTCAGTGTTAGCATTAATGCAGCAAAGCAAAAGTTCTGGGGTTTAATGTCATGTGGAATCTAACTCAGGAAGAGATGAAATTTCCTTCAAGGGCCTCTTCATGTACAAGCACATTACTAAGTGATATGCCTAGATACTGTGCACACGTGGGTTTAGTTTCCATGTATAATTTTAGAGTTCAAAAATTGAGAACTTTCAAATGACATTTTAACATAAAAGTGGCTGAAAATTTAGATGCTAGACAATTGCATTTGTACTTTTAGTATCAGAACACAAATGCCCTAAGTCCAGTATATTTCCTTTTTAAAAAAAGATTTATATATTTATTTATATAGAGAGAGTACATGAGAGCACATGAGCAGAGGGGCAGAGGGAGAGAATTTTCAAGCAGACTCCCAGCTGAAAATTGAATATTCAATGGAATGCTGAATATATACATTAAGGCATTTCTATCTTTATCAAGATTCATTTTGATGACTGAGTAGTTCAACTCTGTTAGAAAATAAAGTTACTGCTGCATGGAGCCCTTATGACAGAGGCATGTGTGTGTGTGTGTGTGCATGTCTTTTACTAACCATATTTGAAGGATTATATGAGCTTTTACATCCCTCTGTATGTCAATACATTTTGCATATCCTTTTTAATACTTCTAGATAGTAGGCATTTGGATGAAGGTGTGACTTGTCTAAATTAGTAGAAAATCTGTAGAACACAGACTATAAATTAGTTATTTTTTCTTGTGACAGGTTTATCATAATCTTGAATGCAAATAAGAAATTGGAAAAGGTGGAAGTTTCAATTTCTAACAGAGCATGTGCCATACAGTGACATCTCATGTTTTCAATCAATCTTACTAATCGATATTTTTACAAAGTAGAAGATAAAGTACCCCCAATATAAAAAACCTAAACCTATTTAAATATCAATAGAAAAGATATTACTAACTTGGCACCATTAATCAAGACAGCTGTTACTTAAACAACTGGCCTTGAGAAAAGAAGTTCAAAAAGAAGGAAGAAAAGGCTCAAAGAAAGGTATTGAGCTGTCAGACTACGGAAAGTCTGGATCCTCATTTCAGCTGAGCCTGTTACTGGCTAATTATGCAAGTCAAGTCTCTTAACCTTCTTGTGTTTTCCTTTTGAAGTGTAAAACAAGGGTAACAATAGCTGCTACAGCATAAAACTGTTATGTGGATAAAAGACATTAAAGTATTTTGAAATTGTAAAAAAAAATTAAATCATTAACTTGGTTCAGTCCGTCATTTAAAAAATTTTAATATGTATCAGTCTATCACTTTAAGAATGATATACTTCATCTTACTTGAATATGAGCACGCAGGATCCTGCTATGTTTGTCATTTTGATGAAATAAACTCTGTTACAATAGTTGTAAAAAAAAAACCTGACAATTCATCTTCTAAGCTTCTTACTCCTTAGAATTCCTTTTATCCTTTTTACTATTCAGGAGTGAACCTATTCATCCTTCTGCATATTACTAAAGATGCAAAATGTCCACCACTGGAAATGTCCAGCTCAGCCTTTTCCTGCATCTACTGCTGGAACCTGGCTGCCTGGGCTTTTGCATGCCTGAACTCATTTATTTGTAGAGCGCTCCACCTATGTTGTAACACTGCTTTGAAGAGTGCAGTGCAGGTGGTATTAGAGAAGCCTGGTGAAATAAAAATGTGCTGAACATTATTCTTCACGACACTGATTTTTATAGCAAATCTTCATTGCATGATCAGTTTGAGCTGCAAGAGTCTTCCCTAAGGTAGAATATTAAAAGGATAAACTTTTTTTTAAAGGGTAAACTTCTGATTCAATTCATTTGTCTAAATGATTTGAGATAGAATATTGGTGTCTCGTTTATGTCAAACTGGCAAGATTTTGGCAACTGCCATTTAGCTTTATTTCCTGCTGTTTAACTGATATCAGTCTTTTGGGGTCTCTGCTGCTCAGCGTGGGAAAAGGTTCCTTAGGGGAGCCTGAGCAGCATCTATGATATGAGATTGAAACCCCAGATGGCATTATCATTTGTATTTACTGAGAGGAATAACACCCAACATTGGTTTCAACCCTCCAGGTTTTCTCCAGCAATTTTAAGGTAAATTATAAAAGCTAAAAAAATACACATGCACAAATTATATTCAAATTACCCACTCAAAAAGGTATATAATACAAGTAATTTATGAGGTGAGATATTTTTTGTGTAATAAAATACAGAAGGAAATCAGTGACTGGAAAATAATAAAACAGAGTTTGTTAAGGAGAGAGGGAACGATTTGGATGGGATGTTAAACATCATGGTCTTGTCATTCATTATAAATTCTTGGCACCACTTTTTTTTAAGATTTTATTTATTTATTCATGAGAGATACAGGGAGATAGGCAGAGACACAGGCAGAGGGAGAAGTAGGCTCCCTGCTGGGAGCCCAATGTGGGTCTGGATCCCAGAACTCCAGGATCATGACCTGAGCTAAGGCAGATGCTCAACCACTGAGCCACCCAAGCAGCTGCCGGCACCAATTTTCACTGCATTTCTCTTGGCCATAGTTTTATTTCAAGTGCTGTCTAGGAGCTCTTAGCTTTCTCAACAGCCTTATATAGTTAAATCAACTCAAAGACTTCAGGAGAGCTCTGCTTGGGGCTGCTAAAAAGATTGCAGAGTAGTTACAAGGACAAGCTTATACATGAAAGCCCAGTTACTAAGTTCTGTGCTTGTGGCAAAGGATGAAACACCTTTGTGGAGCTTGTGTTCCTTTCTTTCCTTTTGCTTAGATGGCTGGGATGTAACTTATGCAAGAGTTATGACATTACCCTTATTTTGAGTGGAGATGAGACAGGGAAATCAAATGAACCCTGGGAGAAAAGAAGCATTATTTTGCCTTTGCTTCTTTTCCTGCTTCTGTTCTTGCCAGGACCTGCACCACCATCCCACTTTACATATGCCTTGTAATGCAAGTAGCCTGTGTTTTCCTAATAATGGACAAGCAGTTAATGATTCTGTAGAATAAATAACATCTAAGGAAGTACTAGGTGAGAATGACCAGAGGAAGCTATCATATACATATTCCAGAAAAGAGGAGCTAGATATCTGGAGGCCAAGGCCCCTTGGCTCCAAGAAATAACACATGGGCCTATGCCTTTGTTCTAATTGGTTCTTGCTTGCCTGAGAAGACACATTTCAGACTACTGTCCTCAATAAAAACTCCAGACCCTGTACAAAGACGACACTCTTGGTCTTTTCCTTTCTGAGTCTCCTGGTCATTCAGCTGTCTATTACCTGCTCTCTATTTTCAATAAACTGCTTTCACCTCCTGCTGGCTCACTTTTGATTTCCATCCTGTGTGAAGCCAGAAATAACTCTCTTGGCTGGTTCTGCAAGACTCCTTCGGCGTCCTTGGACCTGGCCTGTGGGCATCAGGGGGACTTCATGAAGCATTCTGCAGTGTCTGCTTTGGCCTAGGCCTTTGAGTCCTGGGTGCATGTATCCAGCCTTTTTCCAGATCCCATTAACTCATCAGCCTATGGGCTTGTACTCTGGGAGCACCTTTCCCCCCTTATCCTTGCCCTGTCCTCATTGTAAAATTGTATGTAGAAATGAACAGTCATTGCTCCTTACCCCAGACCTACATCTCCATCTCTGTTGGAATGAAAATTAAGGATATAGATCAGAAAATCTTAGAGCTTTCAAATGCTTTCACATGCAATTTCTAATTTGATTTATATCAGTCCTGTGTAGTGAGATCTTTCTCTTATTTAACAAAAGAGGAAGCTGAGGGGCAAACAGATCTTAAGTGAATTCACAGATCTTAAGTGAATTTGCTATCACCTGGCCTGTGAAGAAAGTAGTGGGGGCTTGATGATCTATCCATTCAACTGGCTTTTTTTTTTTTTTTTTTTTTTTTTTTTACAACTGAAAAGCTTGAACTCCAGAGAAGTTGTAATGGGTTCAGAATCATGTCTGTATAGTCTTGTAGCTGGACCTAAAATTAGCTCCTGATTACCAGTTTGGTATTCTTGACTTTAAACCCTGCTGAAAACAGCACCTTGCACTCCTAAGGAATTCAGAACAGGTGATAGTTCCCCTGTTTTAGAGAGGATGAAATTGAAACTCAAAGGAAGAAAATTGTTTGGCTCTGTTCACACCACCCATTAGTAGTAAATGCTAAGATTAGATTAGTTTTAGGGCTTGTGGCTGAAACATAGCCTCTGGGTGCTTTCTACTCCCACAATTTTAGCAATGAGTAATCTCCCTTCTGATGAAAAGAACAAAGGCAAGAGAACTGTAGATAAAATTAAATTTCCTTATAACCGGCAGCCCACCTGAGACTTGCAGAATGTGACCCTTCCTCATGTACCTCACAGCTGCCTTAATGTTGCAATGCTTTGCTAGAGACAAAAACCAACCTCATCTTGACAATAGCCAGAACTCCAGCATCCTGTAAGTCTTCTTTGACAAACAGAAACCCCTTTAGAGACTTCTGTTATCTCTACCTTGCTTCAACTTAAAAATATATAATCAGTCACACCTCACAATCACAGTGCAGGTCTGTCTGTCCACAGGTCCTGTCCACCCTGCTACAATAAAAGCACCTTTTGCACCATGAAACATCTCAGGAATTCTTTCTTAACGATTGTGCTTGGGACATCTGGGTAGCTCAGTGTTTGAGCGTCTGCTTCAGCTCATGGTGTGATCCTGGAGTTCCAGGATAGAGTCCCAGATTGGGTTCCCTGCACGGAGCCTTCTTCTCCCTCTGCCTATGTCTCTGCCTCTGTGTGTGTGTGTGTGTGTGTGTGTGTATCTCTAATGAATAAATAAATAAAATCTTTAAAAAAAAAAAAACCCCAACCATTTAGCTCAATCATCCTGCATCACTTTTTTAAGTAGAGTGTAATTTGTTTGTTCTCTTGTATATTGTAATATTGTATATTATTAAATATACAGTGTGATTTTTAGCGTAAAATGAAAGAATCTGATTTAAGAAAGAATTTTACATTACAAATTATTCATCTGAGAGCTTTCAAAAGGTTCAATTTTTATGCATAGGATTGCAGTATAGTAGTCCTTTGTGTTTTTTTGATGATAACTTTAGTATTGGTGATTAGAGAGCTGGAATTCATTAGTATGCTGCCAGAGAACCTACCTTTTCTTTGTTGTCTGTTTGCCAACAATTTCAATTAGGGAAAAAGAATACAGAATTGTTGTGCCCAAGATTACGTAACCGAGAAACCACCAAGGAACCGACACTGATGCAAACACACAAGGGTTTATTTACAAGCTCGAGCTTGGGTCCAAGAATACCTGACACAGCGGAGCAGGGACTTGGACCCCGAGGTGGGTTTCAGCTTAGTTTTAAGGGCTGGTCTAGGGGAACTCCAGAAGGGGTGGAGGAATTTCTCAAGTTCTGTTTAGATTCTGATATGGGGCTTTCAAGGGCATTGAGCTCTGTTCTCATTCTAATATGGGACTTTCTGCCATGGGCGTTAAGCTCTGTTCTCATTCTAATATAGGGCTTCTTGCCACTGGCTTGGGCTCTGTTCTCATTCTAATATGGGGCTTTCTAGGGCATTAAGCTGTAAACTGTTTTTTGGGGTTTTTTTTTCCTGTAACTGAAGTAATGTAAATTTCAGCTCTTATTCACAGAGGCCTGGGATGGCTGTACTTCTGCTAACAATAAACTTAAAGTGGAATGGCCTTAATTTTCTCGGCCTCCAAAAGAACGACAAGGGGGCCAGATGAAATATAGGACAGCCAGTTAAAATTGAATTTCAGATGCTACTTATACTAAGAAATTTCCATTGGTAGTGGATGTGACTGCCTCCTGGGGTTGTAGAGCCTTCCTGGACCCCATCCCCTTTTGATCTGAACCTTGGGCAGTTCTAAAGGAGGAAGCAGCCTTGAAGACCTGCCTTTTTTTAATGTCCCAGAGCAGGGTCCCCCTGGCAACATGGGGTACCTCTGGGGCAAGGTCACACCTGGCCCTTTGGCAATCATGGCACCCCTATTTGTCACAACCACTTTGCTAACCTCTCCCTTCCCCAATAGTAAGTATAGTCACTTTTGTTTGCCTTTTTGTGCTCACTCCATTTACTCTTGGCAGAGAGGGAAGATAAGAAGTTGGGCAGTACCTTTGGGTGGGGGAGGACACCTGTGGTTTTTAATGGGAAATACCTCTCATACCTCTCCTATGGGCTAGGAGCAGTGCTGCATATTTAAAAATAGTTATTCCCTAAGGCATACTCGGGTCCAGGTTTGTATACTTGTGGACAATTTCTACTAAAGCAACTTTGAAATAGAGCAGGATTTTCATCAGTTCTTTCCTGAATTTTGTTAAAATGTATAGGTTTAGTAAAGCCTTATTTCATTCCATGTATCAGGCAGGTAATCATATGATCTCGTTTCTTTCTTCCCTATCCTCCTGATAGTTACAATGTGGTTCAGTATTTGGGACAACAGCACCCCCCTCCACATAATGTTCTATGTCCTTGTTGACAATTCATCATCAAACTCTTGGGCACCAAGAGTTTGGGCACTGACCCAGATACAGTTTCTTTCCTCAGAGGTGCAGCAGTGAGTTAGTATGATATATATCAAACAAACACAATGGATCAAACATCATCAAACTTAATGGATATTTGTTGAAAACTCTCAATAAATTGAGAAGGGTTTTCAGAATGTAATCCTAATTGTTGTTTTATTTGACCCAAGTCTGACATGGAGAACAGGGCATGGACTTGAATAGTGCCCATTTCTCCCTTAGCCACCTCTCTAAGAGAATATAATCCTAATATAGGAGGAGTTCCAAGGATATAAGGAGTCCTGCTCCTAGAGTACCCAGCTGAGCTGGGCATATAAGGGCCTTCAGGCTTAGAAGGAGAAGTGACAGAATAAGTGTCCTCTTCATTTGAAGAGGCTTGTTATTCCTTTGACAACTTAGATTCACTAGGATGAAACCTGTTTAGATGATCATTATCCAATATATCAGGAGGAGGTTGGTTGGTCTGATTAGTGGCCAAACTCAAGAGGCCCTTAGGTCAGGGTCTGGATCTAGAACCCAGAAGCCTGAACATGGGGTTTCTGTCCATTACCTTATTTCTTTCAATAGAGATCTTATAAGTCCTATTGAAAGTGAGTGTCTCATTAGTGGGCCAGTTTTTCTCATCTCCTAGAGTACTGAGGCCATGCAGTATTACAGATTATTTTCTTTTTCCGTAAACCTTGCAATGCAAATTGTTTCTGATGGGTTAAAAGACATCCCAAGGGAATGTCTTTCAATCCTTGGGGATTGAAAAAGAAGCTCTGATGCATTACCAAGAAAATCAGCCCCACCCCTTGACTCCCAGGTGCCATCCCTTGTGCATGATATGTCAGAGTGGTGTCACAGTGACCTGAGGCATCCCTCAAATGAAATTGCTATGATCACCACTTTCTGTAAAGGCCCTATAGGAGGGAGGTCTGCCCTCCTCTCACTTCCCAAATGCATTCTATACTATGATGCATGCCGACATATGGACCAAGTTTACCCTGCTGTGAAGGCCCCACTGCACCTTGGCTTGCCTTCTAGTGAAGGCTGTACCATGAAGGCCATGAAGAACCCACTGTTTATAACTCATGGAAAACATTTGAAAAGTTTTACAAGAGGAAAGTGCCCAATTTTGTAACTTAAGAGGACATGTCCTTAGTAGAGGACATTGACCAACAGTAAAGATAAAAATCCATCGTGATCTAAGTGATATTCCAATATCTGTGGTCTTTACACCCAGATTCCTTAGGAAATGTTCCCTGGTTGGGTTTTAACTCAACTGAGTACTGGTTTTGGCCAGCTCCCACTGGATGTCTCAAGGCCAGAAGCAGCAAGAACAGAGATGTGGAGGGGATCACATTAGACAAATGAGGAGGAAATCTCAAACAGCAGTCTCAAGATTGGCAGCCATGGTAGTTAGGCAGCTGTCTTATGCCCAAGACAGACAGCTTTGTATAAGGACAGGAATAAAGAGAGGGTTTCAGGTTTCTGGGTCTTATTACCATTCCAGCCAGAGTACTACCAGTCAGAAGACAGGCATTTTTCTCCTCAAAGAGTAGTCATGGGCTAGAGGATGGCAGCCTGAGCAATTGGCATGCAATAAGACTACTCTTTGAAAAGCCCCTGGAATGAAAGTAATGAGGAGAGGTAAGAAAGTACTCACCAGTTTTCACCATGGCTTAGAGTCCAGAAGAAAAGAGTTAAAGCTCCACCCTGGATGCCAAATGATGTAGTTTTTGGAATGGTGTTGTTGGTGTTCAGAGCTGAAGGTCAGGAAATAATTCTTCAAATATCTTCATTGCAAAAATTTGGTTTTTTTAAAGCACAGGCACAGGACACCTGTGCAGAAAAAGCTGAATTGGGGTTGTGACTTTCAAGTTGGGAGGAAGTTAGGAACAGTACAAGCCTCTAAGGTATTTTGGAAACAAGGTTTGCAGGATCCTCGGGGACCTAGCTATTTTTAGGGAAAGGTCATTTATTACCGTTTAGTAAAAACTCAGTCATGAGACTTTCAGATGTTTATCAGTGGGCCATATGCTTGGAGGGTGATTGCTAACACATATCTAGGTGGGGAGTAGAGATAAAGGAAGTTTCCAAAGGAATTTTTATGTTAAAGAAGACTTATACGATCCTGGAGGCTGGGGTAATGTTAAGCTAAGATTGCCTTAAAAAAAAAAAAAAAAAAAAAAAGCTAAGATTGCCTTTTGCCCTTAACATATTAACATTGAGGCAGCTTAGTTCCTAGAGGAATGTCACCTTGCCTATTTCAAGGACTTGCCAATGGGTTGTAAGTAGTAAGGAAATTTAATTCTTTCTTTGCCTTGTTTTCCACATTACTAATAACTGGGCAAGTCCTCACTTACTGGGGCTGCTTTTAGCAAAGACCTCTGTGATATCACTGCTTCAAGGAACTATAATTCAAAAAGGGGATGATATTTTAATTTGTAGTCCTACAAAGAAAACATCTGATAAAAATTCTAAGACCTTAGCTTAATTTCTTGGCAGACAGAGGGTATCATGTCTTCCCTAAAAAGACACCAATATCTAACCAGGAAGTACACTATTTGGGATATTAACTAACAAAAGGTCACCATTCTCTATATACTGATAGGAAAAGGCTATCTTGAGCCTCCAACTACTAAGAAACAATTCCACACTTTCCTAGTCATGGCAGGCTTCTGCCCTCTATGAATTCCAGGAATTGGGCTCTTAGCCAAGCTACTGTATGATTCAATTAAACCTCTTAATGAAGAGCCTTTACTCAGGACTAAGCCCCCAGAAGACCTCCAGAACATTAAAATATAAGTTCCTATCAGTTCCAGATGTGGCTCTACCAAATTTTGGAAAACCTTTTACTTTATGTGTAGCAGAGGAACACGGCCAAGAGCTGGGACTTCTTACCCAAAAATTAGGAAATAAAACAAGATCAGTGGGCTATATTTCTAAGCCAATTGATAGTGTAGCACAACGGTGACCACTTACCTGCAATCAGTGGCTGTGATTGCCCTTCTGCTAGAGGAAGCTTCAAAACTTACTATGGAGCAGTCCTGAACTGTGATGACCTCATACCAGGTCCAAAGTGTTACAGAAACTAAAGGTTAAAAATAAAAAAAAAAAAAAGAAACTAAAGGTTAGGAATGCCTGAGTGGCTCAGTAGTTGAGCATCTGCCTTCAGCTCATGGTGTGAGCCCAGGGTCTTGAGATCAAGTCCCACATCAGGCTCCCTGAATGAAGCCTGCTTCTCCCTCTGCCTGCATCTCTGCCTCTCTCTGTGTCTTTCATGAATAAATAAATAAAATCTAAAAAAAAAAAAACAACAAAAAAACCAAACATCTAAAGTTTATCAATGAATAACAGAGGGCTGACTTACTAAATACCAGGCTATGCTTTTAGGCATACCTAAAGTGGTCCTTAAGACCTGTCAGACTTTAAATTCAGCTACTCATATGCCTGGACCTGACTATTGTACTTCAATAGAACATAGCTGATCAGAGGTTATTGGTTTTGTTTTTTCTAGCTGATCAGACTGAAAAGATTCTCCTATTGATAATGCAGATAACAGTTGGTTTGCTGGTGGCAATAGTTTTGTAGGAAAGGCGATAAGAAAATCTTGGTACATGAGGTGCTTGGGTGCCTCAGTTAAGTGTCTGACCCTTGATTTCTGCTCAGGTCATGATCTCAGGGTCCTTAGATTGAGCTCTGTGCTCAGCATGGAATCTGCTTGTCCCTCTCTCTCTGCACCCAAATAAATACATAAATAAATAAATAAGAAAAAAAAAGAAAAGCTGGGTATGCAAATCAGTCTAACTCAGACTATTGAGGCCAAAGTTCTTCCAGGAAATACATCTACCCAAAAAGCATAGTTAATGACACTCATTCATGCTTTTTAGTTGGCAGAGGGCTTCAGAATCAATATCTATACTGACTCTACATATGCCTTCCAGGTTCCACACATGCATGAGGCAATCTGGAAAGAGAGGGGGCTGTTATCAAGTCATAACTCTCCCATTAAATATGGACCTGAAATA
Source organism: Canis lupus dingo (assembly GCF_003254725.2). Classification (NCBI taxonomy): domain Eukaryota; kingdom Metazoa; phylum Chordata; class Mammalia; order Carnivora; family Canidae; genus Canis; species Canis lupus. The sequence continues at coordinate 21,198,380 of NC_064261.1, read as the reverse complement.
ATAGCTCTCTTAGAAGCTGTTAACAAACCCAGAGAGTTGGCTATAATTCACCTCAGGGAACATCCAAAGGATGACACCATGGAATCTAAAGGGAATAACAGCCAAGGAGGCTGCTCAAAGCCTGTAAATACTGAGTCTCATAGCAGTCCTGTCACCAAGAAAAGATATATGTCCAGTTTATTCAGATCAAGAAACCTGAGTAATCCAGGAACAGTGATTTTCAAAAAGAAATGTGCAGGACTAGCTTATAAATGATAGAGGAAAAGTCTTTATACCCAGAGTCAACCAATGGAAACTAGTTCAGGGATACATCAGGGTACTCATTTGGGTTAAAAAGGCCCTGGAACAAATGGCTAAAAACACCTATGATGGGATTAACTTAACCACTACCATAAAACAGTTCTGTCAGTCATGCGCTATTATTCATTGAGCACACCAAATCTAGAAGGTGCTACTCGTCCCACTCTTCCCTCTTGGCCCCCCTCTTGCTCTTTTAAGGGCAATCCAAAGGCAGGGGACATATCCTAGGGAGGGCTGGCAATTAGATTTCATGCAAATGCAATCATGTAAAGGATGTAAGTAAATACTTATGAAAACACTTCTACTGGTTCCCTTGTAAAACAGTAAAAGCTACTGAGGTGACAAAAACATTGCTAAGGGAAATTGTCGCTAGATTTGGACTCTCTTGGTTTCTACAAAATGATAACAGACCTTCTTTTATTGCACAAATAACTCACCAAATAGGTTGGGCCTTAAAAGTTACCCTTTACATTAGGTCTGGTATCCACAATCCTCTGGAAAGGTGGAAAACGTTAACCACACCTTAAAGTGGCATCTGCCCAAACTAGAGATTGAGACTCAAGAAAACTGGATTACTCTTTTGCTAATAGGGCTTCTCAGAATGAGGATTGCCCCAAAACAACCAATAAGGTTAAGCTCCTTTGAGTTACTAAATGGAAAAAGTTTAAACTCCTTTTTCAAATTGTAGACCTATCAATAGATGGAGACTATAGTGGTCTTTATTTTTTTCATTTTTTATTTTTTATTCTCATCTTATAGTGCTCTTTAAATTAATCACTTGAGGCCATATTAATTAACAAATCTCTAAATGAATATGCAAACCATATCCCTCCTAACCCTGATCTGACGGTCTCTAGCAACCCACCCTATATGAACCCCAGAGACATGGTTTATTTAAAAGATGGTAAGTCTAATGCACCAGGGAATTTAACTCCAAAACAGAAACAGCCCCTACCGGGTCATTTTATGTACTCCCACTGCAATAAATATAAAGGGGCACTCTTCATGGGCTCTTATATCTAGAAGAAAACCTGTTATCTCCTTCACAGGAAATCAATATGGAAACTCACATGTCTTTCTATTCCTGTGAACCTGTGGGAAGACCTCAACTTTCACCTCAAAGGACAATAAAGAACTGAAGGAAAATTTTAGTTAACTATCAAAGATCTTTTTATTTAGTCTTCTCTTTCTTTTTTTAAATAAATTAATTTTTTATTGGTGTTCAATTTACCAACATACAGAATAACACCCAGTGCTCATCCCGTCAAGTGCCCCCCTCAGTGCCCATCACCCATTCACCCCCACCCCCCGCCCTCCTCCCCTTCCACCACCCCTAGTTCGTTTCCCAGAGTTAGGAGTCTTTTTCTTCTCCCTTCCCTTATATTCCCTTTCACTATTATTTATATTCCCCAAATGAATGAGAACATAGACTGTCCTTCTCCGATTGACTTACTTCACTCAGCATAATACCCTCCAGTTCCATCCACGTTGAAGCAAATGGTGGGTATTTGTCGTTTCTAATGGCTGAGTAATATTCCATTGTATACATAGACCACATCTTCTTTATCCATTCATCTTTCGATGGACACCGAGGCTCCTTCCACAGTTTGGCTATTGTGGACATTGCTGCTAGAAACATCGGGGTGCAGGTGTCCCGGCGTTTCATTGCATCTGAATCTTTGGGGTAAATCCCCAACAGTGCAATTGCTGGGTCGTAGGGCAGGTCTATTTTTAACTCTTTGAGGAACCTCCACACAGTTTTCCAGAGTGGCTGCACCAGTTCACATTCCCACCAAGAGTGTAAGAGGGTTCCCTTTTCTCCGCATCCTCTCCAACATGTGTGGTTTCCTGCCTTGTTAATTTTCCCCATTCTCACTGGTGTGAGGTGGTATCTCATTGTGGTTTTGATTTGTATTTCCCTAATGACAGGGGATGTGGAGCATTTTCTCATGGCATGTTGGCCATGTCTATGTCTTCCTCTGTGAGATTTCTGTTCATGTCTTTTGCCCATTTCATGATTAGATTGTTTGTCTCTTTGGTGTTGAGTTTAATAAGTTCTTTATAGATCTTGGAAACTAGCCCTTTATCTGATATGTCATTTGCAAATATCTTCTCCCATTCTGTAGGTTGTCTTTGAGTTTTGTTGACTGTATCCTTTGCTGTGCAAAAGCTTCTTATCTTGATGAAGTCCCAATAGTTCATTTTTGCTTTTGTTTCTTTTGCCTTCGTGGATGTATCTTGCAAGAAGTTACTGTGGCCGAGTTCAAAAAGGGTGTTGACTGTGTTCTCCTCTAGGATTTTGATGGAATCTTGTCTCATATTTAGATCTTTCATCCATTTTGAGTTTATCTTTGTGTATGGTGCAAGAGAGTGGTCTAGTTTCATTCTTCTGCATGTGGATGTCCAATTTTCCCAGCACCATTTATTGAAGTAGTCTTCTCTTTCTTATCATAATACTAACCTTCTTTTGTTGTCTTTTTTGTGTCTCCCTGTTGTGCCCAAGATTGTGAATCTGAGAAACCACCAAGGAGCTGACACCAATGCAAGTACATGAGGGTTTATTAACAAGCTCAAGCTTGGGTCCAAGTATACCCGACACAGCGGAGCAGGGACTTGGACCCCAGGTGGGTTTCAGTTGGGTTTTTATGGGCTGGTCTAGGGGATTTCCAGAAGGAGTGGAGGAATTTCTTAAGCTCTGTTCTCATTCTGATATGGGGCTTCCTGCCGTGGGCATTAAGCACAGGGGTCTGAGATGGCTGTACTTGTGCTAACGCTGAACTTGAGGTGGAATGGCCTTAATTTTCTCAGCCTCCACATCCCTACCTGGTACCAAGACTCCTCACTGCCATAACTTCTAGTTATAGATGATCCTTTCTTACTCAAAGAGATTCATATATGTTGTTTCCCTTGGATTGGATGCCTCTGCCTTTTGTGACTCATATATATAAATTCCTCAACTGACCAATGTTGACCAGTACATAGGGACATCTCTACCCCCCTATTCAGCAGGAAGAAGTTACAGAAGGTGAGACCTCCCACCTTCAGTAACCTTAAAGATTTAAGGGGAAAATTGAAAAAAAAATTGTTCAGGGGAAAGGATGTGGGATACAAAGGCAGAAGTAAATGTAGATAATATTTAATGTTCTTATAATGTGTAGCCCATTGACAAATACTTGGGGGAGGCAAAGTATATAGCCTTTCCCCAGGAAGCTCACAAATATCTTAATGTTAATGCTTTGAGAGAGGGAAAAACAACCTTAGTTTGAAACTAGTGAAAGGGAATAAAGGGGAAAGGAGAGAAAATGAGTGGGAAATATCAGAGAAGGTGACAGAACATGAGACTCCTAACTCTGGGAAACGAACAAGGGTGGTGGAAAGGGAGGTGGGTGGGGGGGTGGGGTACTGGGTGACAGGCACTGAGGGGGGCACTTGATGGGATGAGCACAGGGTGTTAAGCTATATGTTGGCAAATAAAAAGAAGTTAAAAAAAAAAAAAGAAAGAAAGAAACGAGCAAGGCCTCCAGGATCCTGTGAGTCTTCTTTAACATATGAAAATCCTTTTGAAACTTCCCTTATTTTTACTTCCCTCAACCACAAAGTACATAATCAGTTGCTCCAACAGCAGGGCAGGATGTGTTGGGAGAAGAAAATGCCCAGGTCTGGGATTCTGAGAACTCACAGGCATTTTTCCTGGGAGATTGCCAAGGCTTTTGATACTTTAAGGCTATCTATATCCTGCCTCCAGAGAGAACAGCCACCTCTTTCCTGAGGCCAGGTCTCCAGTGATCTAGTGGAAAATCTTGCCAGATCTAAGTCCAAACTTCACAATGCCTGTTGCTCTGTATGTCTCTCAAATAAATAAACAAAATCTTAAAACAAACAAACAAAACAAAACAAAAAATAACTGCATTGCTGAATGACCTAGAAAGGTCCAAACACTGTTTAAAAGAACAAAGTTGGAAAATCACATAACTTGATTTCAAGATCTGTAAAAAAACAATAGCAATCAAGGTAGCGTGGTGGAAATGGCTTCAGAATTAATACAAAGAACAGAGTAGAGTCCAGAAATAGATCCACAATTTACCCCACTGTTTTCCTGACCAAACGCAAAGATAATCCAACGGCAAGAGGGGAAATTACACTTTAGCTACTATTCAGTGTCTCATTTTTTCCAAATAACATGGTATTCTTGAGATCTATCAATTTTATCACTTTGATGAAACTTTGATTCTTTTGCTGCTGAGTAGTATCCTTTCTTAAAGATAACTACTTGTGTATGCTTAGCCATTCTCCTCCTGATGGATATCTGAATTGTTTCCAGTATGAAACTGCTATGAAAAAGTAGTTAAAAACATTTTGATAAAACTCTGCTTATGGACACTTGTTTTATTTCTCTTGAGTAAGTACTGAGGGGTGGAGTTACTGGCTTAAAGGACAGTGTTAATTTACTTTTATGAGATAATGTCAGCGAGTGTACCATGTTACACTCCCACAAGTAACTTATGAGTCTTTTGGTTGTGTCAGATCCTTTCTGACCCATTGTGGATGTCTTTTTCAAATTTCAGCCCTTTAGGTTTGTGTATCTGCCCCTTATTGTAGTTTTGCTTTGTGTTTCCCTGACAACTAATCATGTTGAGCGCTATGCCTCTGTTTACTGATGTGGTTTGGAGTGCTGGGGTTCTGACCTTATGGCCAAGGAGCTGTCTTTGTTGCAAAAAGGTGGTTTTATTAAAGCAGGGGGACAGGACCCTTGGGCAGCAAGAACTTCCCTGGGGTTATGAGGAATGGCTGGTATAGACTTTGGAATTGGGGGAGGTAAAGACAAAGGGAAGCTTACAAAAGGACTGTCATATACTAAAGAAGACTCTCAGAATCCTGGAAGCCTTGCTATTTTCAAGCTAAAGTTGTTCTACCTTTAAGCAATGCATTAACATTAAGACAGTTGGGAGTTTTCTCAAGAATGTTACAGTCAGCCTGTCTCAAGTATTTGTCAATAGCCTGTAGGTCATAAGAAAATGTAATTTTATCTACATTTCCTTTTTGCTTGTGTTCCCCACACCATTTACTACCATTTGTACATTTTCTTCTATGAAGGACAATGCATATTCTTTGCTTATTTTATTTTTTATTTTGCACTGCAAGGTGAATTTAAGTGACTGCCTGCCCTTTAGGAAAGGAGGTCACATTACATACTTTCAGAGACACCCCCATTGTTGTCTGTCACTTTGGTATAGAAAGCCATTTCTTGCTTTCTTAGGAGACTGAAAGGCACATAAGCTTTGTGGCTTAATCCTTTTGTACTGAGCTGGAGCAAAAGGTAGACAGGGTGGTGGTCTGGGCAGATTGGCAGAGCAAGTGTTTGCGCTAAAGTTCTCACTGTCAGAGATAGTTTGGCCTGGTTGGATGTTCTGGTGTCCCTCCTCTGTCCAGTCCACCAGCTCACTGCTCTGGATCCACAGCTGGGTCTCCCTCAGGTGCCTCCATGGAGTCAGTGGCACTGCTTACGTTCCTGCTGATGTCTCCTTGGCTAGTGCTGGAGATATAACCTCAGCCTAGCAGGTATGTCCTGTCCTGGCTGGTGAGGTGCAGACCACAATGGGACCTTCCCAGCCATGGCCACCATGGGGCTGGAGCTTGTTTTGCTGGTGGTGACTGAGCAGAAGGACTTCCTCTGCAAATCATGGTGATTTGCAGCAAGCATAATTTTGAGCACCTACAGAATCTTCATCCTTACCAGCTTCAAGCTGCTTCTCTCAAAGAACTGGATCACATCCCCAAAGAGCCACCAAGCCACTGCTGCACCTCATCTGGTTTTACCACTACTGGGGGCTGATCCTGAGTCTGGGAGGTTCCTCCCCTCCTAGAGCAAATAAGCAGTCTTGCCTTCTTAGCTGCCCATGCTGCTGGGCCTGCTGACCACAGACAGAGTGCAGGGCTCACTTGCTCATTTTCATGTCACGTTGTTTTTGTTGTTTTAAATATTTTATTTATTTATTTCAGAGAGAGAGAGAGAGAGAGAGAGAGAGAGAGCAGGAGTAGGGGGAAGGGGAGCAGCAGAGGCAAAAGGAGAAGTAGGCTCCTTGCTGCACAGGGAGCCCAATGAAGGGCTCAATCCCAGGACCCTTGTGATACTAGAGAATTTGGTTCTTGTCTCACAGAGTTGAAGAATGAATCTCGTGGACACAGGAAAATGAGTAAAGCAGTAGAAGTTTATTAAGCAAGGATACAGAGAAAGCTCTCAGAAGTGAGAGGGGTCCTGACAGGGTTGCCACTGAGGGCTTTTTGGCTGGCCTTTTATTGGAAACCTAACCAGAGAGCCCAAGGCCTTGGGATTTCTTTACGCTGTCTCAGTGATTGAGATTAGTGAATCTCTGGGATTGTCTGGTAGCCATCAAAGGGAGATACTCTGTAACACTTCAAAGTTAGGGAGTTTAGCACTGTGAGAGAACTATGTTTACTTCTTTCTCTGTTTTTACTGTCTTATCTCTGTTTCCTTGGGATGGGTAGGAACCTAACTCTGGACCATTTGGTGTCCTTGGGATTTATGGGAGCCCAACTCTGGGCCTTTCCCTTATCTTTCCCTGTCTAACCACACCTGCCCCTAACTCATTCTTACATCACTGGGATCATGACCTGAGCTGAAGGCAGATGCCTAACTGACTGAGCCCCCTAGGCACCACTTTTTTTTATTTTTAAGTAAGCTCAATGCCCAACATGGATCTTGAACTCTTGACCCCAAGGTCAAGATTGGCATGCTCTACTAAGCCAGCCAGGTGTCCCACCAGGATGTTTGTTTTAATTAGGGAGGTTTAGGAAATCTCTCTCTCTTTTGATTTGTAGTAGATTTAACAAAAATATACATACTATAAGTGATATGTAAATATGTATATTATTTAAATATGAAACATTGATATGCATTTTATTGATGTATATGAAAATTCCCATACACTTGATTTATAAATAGATACTAGTATATATAATATCTCCTTTATGTAATGTATTAAACAAATTCATCAAATATATACTTGATATTGAATACAGCAAACAGAATAGATATCAAATGTATATAACATATATTATAAGATGATGTCCAATTTCCTCCTAAAAGTTTACAATTTTTCTGTTCCTATTTGGATGTATGACCAACATTAAGTTAAAGTTGGGATGTGGTGTGTTTCATGGAGATTCTTTATTTTGTCAGGAAAGAAATTCCAAAATTCTAGAGACTTTTGTAATTCCCTTTTCAGTAACAACTGCCCTAATCAAGACATAGAACATTTCCATCACTCCAGAAATATCCCTTTTGCTTCTTCACAATCAATTACTTTTACCCACTTTTGTAGAGCATTGATAATTGTTACTTTTACGTAAGACAGAAAGATCAAATCCCAGACTGCAGTTCAATATGAAATGTGTTGACAAAGTGTATCAGTCAGGGTCTACTCAGGATGCAGACCCCACCAGTGACTGGAACAGGGCCTATTTTTGATTAATTTATTTGTTTATTTAATTTACATTTTACCTAGTGAGTATACAGTAAACAACTGGTTTCTGGAGTAGAATTCAATGATTCATCACTTACATACAACAGCCAGTGTTTATCACAATAAGTGTCCACCTCAACATCTTTCACCCATCTAGCCTATCCCCCCACCCACCTCTGTCCATCAGCCCTCTATTCTTTATGGTTAAGAGCCTCTTGTGTTTTATTTCCCTCTCCCCTTCTCCCCCACCCATATGTTCATATATTTTGATTCTTAAATTCCAAAAATATGTAAAATCAGTAGGTATTGTTCTCTGACTATATACTCTCTGACTTATTTAACTTAGCATTATATACTCTACCTCCATCCGTGTAGTTGCAAATGGCATTATTTCTTTCTTTTTGATAGCTGAGTAGTAAGTAATCTGTTGTGTGTGTGTATGTGTGTGTATATTATACCTTCTCACTCCATCAGTCAATGGGCATTTGGGTTCTCTCTTTAGATGGGCTATAGTTGATAATGCTACTATATATATTGAGGTGTATGGACCACTTTAAATCTATTTCTGTATCCTTTGTGTAATTACATAGTTGTGCAACTGCTGGATCTTAGGGTACTTCTATTTTTAACGTTTTGAGGAACCTCCATACTGTTTTCCAGAATGGCTGCACCAGTTTGCATTGCCACCAATTGTGTAAGAGGTTCTGCTTTCTCCACATCTCTCCAACACCTCTTGTTTCTGTGTTATTCATTTGAGCCATTCTTTTCTTTTTTTTTTTTCATTTGAACCATTCTGACAGGTGCGAGGTGGTATCTCTTCGTGGCTTTGATTTTATTCCCCTGATGATGAGTGATGTTGAGTGTTTTTTCCATGACATCTTTTTTGGATGTTGTCTTTGCAAAAGTATCTATTCATGTCTTCTGCCCATTTCTGACTGGATTGTTCTTCTGAGTGTTGAGTTTGTTAAGTTCTTTATAGATTTTGGATACTAAATGTTTATTCAATATATCATTTACGACTATCTTCTCCCATTCCACATGCTGCCTGTTAGTTCTCTTGATTGTTTCCTTCACTGTGCAGAAGATTTTTATCTTGATGAAGTCCCAATAGTTCATTTTTGCTTTTGATTACCTTGCCTCCCACAATGTATCTAGTAAGAAGTTGCTGCAGTTTGCACAAAGATATTTCTCTGTTCTCCTCTAGGATTCTGATGGTTTCCTGTCTCAAATTTAGGTCTTTCATTTATTTTGAGTTTATTATTGTGTAGGGTATAAAAAAGTAGTCCAGGTTAATTTTTTTCCATGTGGCTGTCCAATTTTTATAATACCATTTGTTGAAGTGACTGTCTTCTTTCCATTGGATATTCTTTTCTGCTTTATCAAGATTAGTTGACCATTTCATTGAGTGTTCATTTCTGGGTTCTGTATTCTGTTCCATTGATCTACATGTCTGATTTTGTGCCAGTACCATACTGTCTTGATAGTCACAGCTCTGTAATCCAGCTTGAAGTTCATAATTGTGATGCCTCCAGCTTTGCTTTTCTCTTTCAACATTATGTTCATCATTTAGGATCTCTTCTGGTTCCACAAAAATTTTAGGATTATTTTTACCAGGTCTGTAAAAATGCCCGTGCTATTTTGATAGGGATTGCATTGAATGTATAGATTGCTTTGGGTAGTATAAGCATTTTAATGATGTTTGTTTTTCCAATCCATGAGCATGCAATATCCTTCCATTTCTTTGTGTCTTCCTTGTCTCTTCCAAAAGTGTTCTATAGTTTTCAGAGTACAGATCTTTTATCAACTTGGTTGGTTTTATTCCTACGAATCCTATTTTTTTATATAATTGCAAATGGGATCAAATCCTTGATTTCTTTTTTGATGTTCATTATTGGTGATAGAAATGCAACAGATTTTAATACATTGATTTTATATCCTGCAACTTTACTGGTTTCATATATTAGTAGTAACTGGTTTTGGTGGAGTCTTTCAGGTTTTATATGGAGTACTAAGTTCTCTGCGAATAGTGAGATTTTGACTACTTCCTCGACATTTTAGATGCCTTTGATTTCTTTGTGTTGTCTGACTGCTGAGGCTGGGACTTCCAATACTGTGTTCAGTAGTAATTGTGAGACTGGACATCCCTGACTTTTCTTGACCATAGGAGAAAGACTCTCGATTTTTCCCCATTGAAGGCAATATTAGTTGTGGGTCTTCTATATATGGCCTTTCTAAAGTTGAGGTATGTTCCATCTATCCCTCTTTGTTGAGGTTTTTTTTAATCAAGTAATGCTACTATATTCTGTTAAATGCTTTTTGTGAGAGGGTCATATGCTTCTTATCCTTTCTTTTAATAATGTAATATATTATATTGTTTGATTTGTGAATATTGAACCATTTCTGTAAGAGACAGGGCCAATTTACTAGGATGAATTATTACCTGAAAAAGAAAGGTGCTTTGCTATCACAAGGATAAAAGAGAACTCTAAAGAATACAGAATTACAGCAGAGGCACAAGCTCCACCAGGCAGATCTGCCTGATGGAATTTCAGTGGAGAATAAGCTACTTAAGGAAGGAAGCTCCTCACTTTTCTGGTAAAAGTGGGCGCATGCATCTGGGTTTTGGAAGCATCAAAGTGGCCAGAACAGGTTCCTGACAGAAGTGTTCAAGGCTGGAGTGGCAGTGGCAGTGACGTCTGGATATGTTTTGCCATCTGGTGGCCAAAAGGGAAAGGCCAGGGGAATCCCTAAGAAGCAACACCAGACACACTGAGTGAGGTAGCTGCTTTCTACCGTGCAGTTGTACGTGATGCTGACAATCTGGGCAGAGCTTCCTGTCCCAGCACTTCATAGGTCTCTATCATTATATTTCCAGTGCTTACCATTTCTGTTGCCGAATCTTATTTTTTTTTATCACATTAATCTAAGTTTATCAGACCACCAACTTTTAGCTTTACTGATTTTCTCTAGCATGCATCTGCTTTCTTTTAATGAAGTTCTGCTTTAATATTTGTACTGTAGTTGCTTCTACTTTCTTTTGTTCTATTTACTATTTATTTATTTATTTATTTAAGAGGGGGAGAGTGTGTGTGATACAGAGAGAGAGAGAGCATAAGCTGAGGGAAAGGCAGAGAGAGAGGGAGAAGCAGGCCCCCCTGCTGAGCAGAGACCCTGATGCAGAACTCAATCCCAGGACCCAAGGATCATGACCTGAGCCAAAGGCAGATGCTCAACTATCTGAGCCCCCCAGGTGCCCAATTACTATTCTTCTCTGGCTTCTTATAGGAGAAGCTTCCTTAATTGATTTTCAGCATTTCTTCTTTTCTAATATAGACACATGAAACTTTCTTTATCCATCTAACCTACATCCCATGCAAAATTCTATTTTTATTACTAGTCAGTCCAGAATTCTTTCTGAAATTTTCTGTGATGTGTGTTTTGACCCATGGCTCATGTAGAAGTGTGTTGCTTCAGTCCAAGTAGGAAAGGGAATCTCAGTTCTCTCCATGTCATTGATTTCACATTGAAATCCACACTTTTCAGAGGGCACAGTCAGTGTGAGTTCAGTCTTTACTATTTGTTGACACTTGGTTCCTCATCCACCATACAGTCTATTCTGGTGATCATTTTGTCTGAAATGCCATGGGATGTATATTCTGAGTTGTGTGTACTGTTGGATATATTTGTTCTGTTTGGTAGTCATGTTGTTCTAGTCTCCTGTATTGCGACTGGGTTTTCCTTCTTATTCTAGCAGTTAAAGAGTTATGTGTATAACTCCAGTATGGGATTTGTCTGTTTCTTCCTTTTATTTTGAGGTCATGTTTATATGTGCATATAAATATAGGATTTTTGTATTATCTCGCTGCCCTGACCCTCTTAATTAATAAATATTCCACTTTGTCTCAGGTAGTAATTCTTCACTTGGAGTCAGCTTTGTCTTATAGTAATAGAGCACCACTGCTTTCTTTGGTTTGTCTCTGCAAGGTGTTCATTTTTCCAACCTTTTATTTTCAACTTTTTATTTTCAGTCTGCATGTGCTACTTGTCAACAGCATGGAATTCCATCTTTCATTTTATTTCAGTCTGCCTTATTTGCTGAAATTTGCTTTTTTTTTAGTCTACTTATATTTCATGAATCATTGGTGCATAATCATAATTCAACTCTTGCTGTTTTGTGTCAGCATTCTTCTATTTGTTACTTTATCACTCTTTGTGCTTTTGTTCTCATGAATTATTTTTAATTATTCCATTCTCTTCTCTGTTGTCTTTAGTGATATCTAGATCATATTGTTTGATGACTATACCTTTTAGATTTAGCTTTATTTCTTTTTTTTTGATGAAATATTTTTAATGTTTTACTTCTCCTGTGCTAACATATATAGTTACACATATATGTAGAAATTTATATCTATTTCTAGGTTAGTGTACACAGATTATACATATTTTTTTCAATTTAATTGGCAGTCAAGCTACAGATTCAATACATATACCCTCTACTTAGAGTTGTGTGGCTGATAGCAGTTTTCATACTTCTAACCTCTCAGTCTTAAGACTCACGAGATTGATTTGTCACTCTGCCTTATTATTATTACCCTCATATGTTTTAATTCTACATGTCTGCAACCACACTAATTTTTATTTTTAAAAGTCAATTTTCATTTACCCTTTTAATGTTTATATATATTTATATTCATTTATATATCTATATTCAAAAATGCATAAATAGTTAGCATGTATATTACACACACATATACACACAAACATTTTTACTTTTATTTCCTACATACAGACTGTACTTCAAGTAGAAAATTTTCCTTCAGTGTGAGAAATTACCTTTTGTATTTTTTGTGGAGCAGATTTAGGGATGTGTATTGTGAGATATAATTTCTCATAGACCACTACTTACAAATCCTTGCTTAAAACAAAGAATGAGGGGGGAGGGGCAAGAGGGCGGAAGAGTAGGGTCTCCAAATCACCTGTCTCCACCAAATTACCTAGAAAACCTTCAAATTATCCTGAAAATCTATGAATTCGGCCTGAGAATTAAAGAGAGAACACCTGGAATGCTACAGTGAGAAGAGTTCGCGCTTCTATCAAGGTAAGAAGACGGGGAAAAAGAAATAAAGAAACAAAAGGCCTCCAAGGGGGAGGGGCCCCACGAGGAGCCGGGCTGAGGCCAGGGCGAGTGTCCCCAGGACAGGAGAGCCCCGTCCCGGAGAAGCAGGAGCTGCACCAACCTTCCCGGGCGGAAAGGGGCTCGTAGGGAGTTGGAGCAGGACCCAGAATGGCTAGGATGCCCTCGGGCTCCCGGGGACACTAACAGGCACCTGCGCCCCGGGAGAGTGCGCCGAGCTCCCTAAGGGCTGCAGCACGCACGGCGGGACCCCGAGCAGCTCGGGGGGGCTCGGGGGGGGGGCTCGGCGGAGGGGGCTGCGGGGCGGGAGCAGCTTGGGGGGCTCGGGGGCGGCTCCGTGGAGGGGGCTGCGGGGCGGGAGCAGCTCGGGGGGCTTGGGGGCGGCTCCGCGGAGGGGGCTGCGGGGCGGGAGCAGCTCAGAGGGGCTCGGGCGGCTGCTACCACAAAGGGGGCTGCGCGGTCCCGGGAGCAGCTCGGAGGGGCTCGGACAGAGGAAGAGGCTCCGTGCGGAGGGGGCTGCGCGGTTCCAGGAGCAGCTCGGAGGGACTTGGGCGGCGGCTCCGCGGAGGGGGCTGCGCGGCCGGGAGCGCGAATCCAACAGCGTGGGCGCCCGGACACAGCCCAGGATCCGGCCTCCCCCCGGGACAGGCAGAGGCCGGGAGGGCCCAGGACAGCGAGGACGCTCCTGCCCCGAGCTGAGCAGAGCAGCGGCCCCGCCCCGGAGCCTCCAGGCCCTGCAGACCGAGAGCTCCGGAGTTCCTGTGGGGGCTGAATCCAGGTTTCCAGAGCTGGCCCCGCCACTAGGGCTGTTGCCCCTGGGGCCTCACGGGGTAAAAAACCCCCACTGAGCCCTGCACCAGGCAGGGGGCACAGCAGCCCCCCCAACTGCTAACACCTGAAAATCAGCACAGCAGGCCCCTCCCCCAGAAGACCAGCTAGACGGACTGACAACTTCCAGGGGAAGCCAAGGGACTTAAAGTACGCAGAATCAGAAGATACTCCCCCGTGGTTCTTTTTTTTTTTTTTTTTTTTTTTGCTTTTTGATTTGTTTCCTTCCCCCACCCCCCTTTTTTCTTCTTTCTTTCTTTCTTTTTCTTTCTCTTTTTCTTTTTTTTTCGTTTTTCTTTTCTTCCTTTTTTTTCTCTTTCTCTTTTCTTTCCTTCTTTCTCTCCTATCTTTTTCTCCTTTTCCCAATACAACTTGCTTTTGGCCACTCTGCACTGAGCAAAATGACTAGAAGGAAAACCTCACCTCAAAAGAAAGAATCAGAAACAGTCCTCTCTCCCACAGAGTTACAAAATCTGGATTACAATTCAATGTCAGAAAGCCAATTCAGAAGCACTATTATACAGCTACTGGTGGCTCTAGAAAAAAGCATAAAGGACTCAAGAGACCTCATGACTGCAGAATTTAGAGCTAATCAGGCAGAAATTAAAAATCAATTGAATGAGATGCAATCCAAACTAGAAGTCCTAACGACGAGGGTTAACGAGGTGGAAGAACAAGTGAGTGACATAGAAGACAAGTTGATAGCAAAGAGGGAAACTGAGGAAAAAATAGACAAACAATTAAAAGACCATGAAGATAGATTAAGGGAAATAAACGACAGCCTGAGGAAGAAAAACCTACGTTTAATTGGGGTTCCCGAGGGTGCCGAAAGGGACAGAGGGCCAGAATATGTATTTGAACAAATTCTAGCTGAAAACTTTCCTAATCTGGGAAGGGAAACAGGCATTCAGATCCAGGAAATAGAGAGATCCACCCCAAAATAAATAAAAACCGTTCAACACCTCGACATTTAATAGTGAAGCTTGCAAATTCCAAAGATAAAGAGAAGATCCTTAAAGCAGCAAGAGACAAGAAATCCCTGACTTTTATGGGGAGGAGTATTAGGGTAACAGCAGACCTCTCCACAGAGACCTGGCAGGCCAGAAAGGGCTGGCAGGATATATTCAGGGTCCTAAATGAGAAGAACATGCAACCAAGAATACTTTATCCAGCAAGGCTCTCATTCAGAATAGAAGGAGAGATAAAGAGCTTCCAAGACAGGCAGCAACTAAAAGAATATGTGACCTCCAAACCAGCTCTGCAAGAAATTTTAAGGGGGACTCTAAAATTCCCCTTTAAGAAGAAGTTCAGTGGAACATTCCACAAAAACAAGGACTGAATAGTTATCATGATGACACTAAACTCATATCTGTCAATAGTAACTCTGAACGTGAATGGGCTTAATGACCCCATCAAAAGGCGCAGGCTTTCAGACTGGATAAAAAAGCAGGACCCATCTATTTGCTGTCTACAAGAGACTCATTTTAGACAGAAGGACACCTACAGCCTGAAAATAAAAGGTTGGAGAACCATTTACCATTCGAATGGTCCTCAAAAGAAAGCAGGGGTAGGTATCCTTATATCAGATAAACTAAAATTTACCCCAAAGACTGTAGTGAGAGATGAAGAGGGACACTATATCATACTTAAAGGATCTATTCAGCAAGAGGACTTAACAATCCTCAATATATATGCCCCGAATGTGGGAGCTGCCAAATATATCAATCAATTATTAACCAAAGTGAAGAAATACTTAGATAATAATACACTTATACTTGGTGACTTCTTCTAGCTCTTTCTATACTCGATAGGTCTTCTAAGCACAACATCTCCAAAGAAACGAGAGCTTTAAATGATACACTGGACCAGATGGATTTCACAGATATCTACAGAACTTTACATCCAAACTCAACTGAATACACATTCTTCTCAAGTGCACATGGAACTTTCTCCAGAATAGACCACATATTGGGTCACAAATTGGGTCTGAACCGATACCAAAAGATTGGGATTGTCCCCTGCATATTCTCAGACCATAATGCCTTGAAATTAGAACTAAATCACAACAAGAAGTTTGGAAGGACCTCAAACACGTGGAGGTTAAGGACCATCCTGCTAAAAGATGAAAGGGTCAACCAGGAAATTAAGGAAGAATTAAAAAGATTCATGGAAACTAATGAGAATGAAGATACAACCATCCAAAATCTTTGGGATGCAGCAAAAGCAGTCCTAAGGGGGAAATACATCGCAATAAAAGCATCCATTCAAAAACTGGAAAGAACTCAAATACAAAAGCTAACCTTACACATAAAGGAGCTAGAGAAAAAACAGCAAATAGATCCTACACCCAAGAGAAGAAGGGAGTTAATAAAGATTCGAGCAGAACTCAATGAAATCGAGACCAGAAGAACTGTGGAACAGATCAACAGAAACAGGAGTTGGTTCTTTGAAAGAATTAATAAGATAGATAAACCATTAGCCAGCCTTATTAAAAAGAAGAGAGAGAAGACTCAAATTAATAAAATCATGAATGAGAAAGGAGAGATCACTACCAACACCAAGGAAATACAAACGATTTTAAAAACATATTATGAATAGCTATATGCCAATAAATTAGACAATATAGAAGAAATGGACGCATTCCTGGAAAGCCACAAACTACCAAAACTGGAACAGGAAGAAATAGAAAACCTGAACAGGCCAATAACCAGGGAGGAAATTGAAGCAGTCATCAAAAACCTCCCAAGACACAAGAGTCCAGGGCCAGATGGCTTCCCAGGGGAATTTTATCAAACGTTTAAAGAAGAAACCATACCTATTCTACTAAAGCTGTTTGGAAAGATAGAAAGAGATGGAGTACTTCCAAATTCATTCTATGAGGCCAGCATCACCTTAATTCCAAAACCAGACAAAGACCCCACCAAAAAGGAGAATTACAGACCAATATCCCTGATGAACATGGATGCAAAAATTCTCAACAAGATACTGGCCAATAGGATCCAACAGTACATTAAGAAAATTATTCACCATGACCAAGTAGGATTTATCCCCGGGACACAAGGCTGGTTCAACACCCGTAAAACAATCAACGTGATTCATCATATCAGCAAGAGAAAAACCAAGAACCATATGATCCTCTCATTAGATGCAGAGAAAGCATCGGACAAAATACAGCATCCATTCCTGATCAAAACTCTTCAGAGTGTAGGGATAGAGGGAACATTCCTCGACATCTTAAAAGCCATCTATGAAAAGCCCACAGCAAATATCATTCTCAATGGGGAAGCACTGGGAGCCTTTCCCCTAAGATCAGGAACAAGACAGGGATGTCAACTCTCACCACTGCTATTCAACATAGTACTGGAAGTCCTAGCCTCAGCAATCAGACAACAAAAAGACATTAAAGGCATTCAAATTGGCAAAGAAGAAGTCAAACTCTCCCTCTTCGCTGATGACATGATACTCTACATAGAAAACCCAAAAGTCTCCACCCCAAGATTGCTAGAACTCATACAGCAATTCGGTAGCGTGGCAGGATACAAAATCAATGCCCAGAAATCAGTGGCATTTCTATACACTAACAATGAGACTGAAGAAATAGAAATTAAGGAGTCAATCCCATTTACAATTGCACCCAAAAGCATAAGAGACCTAGGAATAAACCTAACCAAAGATGTAAAGGATCTATACCCTCAAAACTATAGAACACTTCTGAAAGAAATTGAGGAAGACACAAGGAGATGGAAAAATATTCCATGCTCATGGATTGGCAGAATTAATATTGTGAAAATGTCAATGTTACCCAGGGCAATATACACGTTTAATGCAATCCCTATCAAAATACCATGGACTTTCTTAGAGAGTTAGAACAAATTATTTTAAGATTTGTGTGGAATCAGAAAAGACCCCGAATAGCCAGGGGAATTTTAAAAAAGAAAACCATATCTAGGGGGCATCACAATGCCAGATTTCAGGTTGTACTACAAAGCTGTGGTCATCAAGACAGTGTGGTACTGGCACAAAAACAGACACATAGATCAGTGGAACAGAATAGAGAATCCAGAAGTGGACCCTGAACTTTATGGGCAACTAATATTCGATAAAGGAGGAAAGACTATCCATTGGAAGAAAGACAGTCTCTTCAATAAATGGTGCTGGGAAAATTGGACAGCCACATGCAGAAGAATGAAACTAGACCACTCTCTTGCACCATACACAAAGACAAACTCAGAATGGATGAAAGATCTAAATGTGAGACAAGATTCCATCAAAATCCTAGAGGAGAACACAGGCAACACCCTTTTTGAACTCGGCCATAGTAACTTCTTGCAAGATACATCCACGAAGGCAAAAGAAACAAAAGCAAAAATGAACTATTGGGACTTCATCAAGATAAGAAGCTTTTGCACAGCAAAGGATACAGTCAACAAAACTCAAAGACAACCTACAGAATGGGAGAAGATATTTGCAAATGACATATAAGATAAAGGGCTAGTTTCCAAGATCTATAAAGAACTTATTAAACTCAACACCAAAGAAATAAACAATCCAATCATGAAATGGGCAAAAGACATGAACAGAAATCTCACAGAGGAAGACATAGACATGGCCAACATGCACATGAGAAAATGCTCTGCATCACTTGCCATCAGGGAAATACAAATCAAAACCACAATGAGATCCCACCTCACACCAGTGAGAATGGGGAAAATTAACAAGGCAGGAAACCACAAATGTTGGAGAGGATGCGGAGAAAAGGGAACCCTCATACACTGTTGGTGGGAATGTGAACTGGCGCAGCCACTCTGGAAAACTGTGTGGAGGTTCCTCAAACAGTTAAAAATATACCTGCCCTACGACCCAGCAATTGCCCTGTTGGGGATTTACCCCAAAGATACAAATGCAATGAAACGCCGGGACACCTGCACCCCGATGTTTATAGCAGCAATGGCCACAATAGCCAAACTGTGGAAGGAGCCTCGGTGTCCAACGAAAGATGAATGGATAAAGAAGATGTGGTTTATGTATACAATGGAATATTACTCAGCCATTAGAAATGACAAATACCCACCATTTGCTTCAACGTGGATGGAACTGGAGGGTATTATGCTGAGTGAAGTAAGTCAGTCGGAGAAGGACAAACATTATATGTTCTCATTCATTTGGGGAATATAAATAATAGTGAAAGGGAATATAAGGGAAGGGAGAAGAAATGTGTGGGAAATATCAGAAAGGGAGACAGAACGTAAAGACTGCTAACTCTGGGAAATGAACTAGGGGTGGTAGAAGGGGAGGAGGGCGGGGGTGGGAGTGAATGGGTGACGGGCACTGGGGGTTATTCTGTATGTTAGTAAATTGAACACCAATAAAAAATAAATTTAAAAAAATAAAAAATAAAAAATAAAATAAAATAATATGTTAAAAAATAAAAAAATACAAAAATAAAATTCCCCTAGCTATTCGGGGTCTTTTTTGGTTCCACACAAATCTTAAAATAATTTGTTCTAACTCTCTGAAGAAAGTCCATGGTATTTTGATAGGGATTGCATTAACCGTGTAAATTGCCCTGGATAACATTGACATTTTCACAATATTAATTCTGCCAATCCATGAGCATAGAATATTTTTCCATCTCTGTGTCTTCCTCAATTTCTTTCTGAAGTGTTTTATAGTTTTTAGGGTATAGATCCTTTACCTCTTTGGTTAGGTTTATTGCTAGGTATTTTATGCTTTTGGTTGCAATTGTAAATGGGATTGACTCCTTAATTTCTCTTTCTTCACTCTCATTGTTAATGTACAGAAATGCCACAGATTTCTGGGCATTGATTTTGTAACCTGCCACACTACCAAATTGCTGTTATGAGTTCTATCAATCTTGGGGTGGAGGCTTTTGGGTTTTCTATGTAGAGTATTATGTCATCGGCGAAGAGGGTGAGTTTGACTTCTTCTTTGCCAATTTGAATGCTTTTAATATCTTTTTGTTGCCTGATTGCTGAGGGTAGGACTTCCAATACTATGTTGAACAGCAGTGGTGAGAGTGGACATCCCTGTCTTGTTCCTGATCTTAGGGGAAAGGCTCCCAGTGCTTCCTCATTGAGAATGATATTTGCTGTGGGCTTTATGTAGATGGCTTTTAAGATGTCGAGGAAAGTTCCCTCTATCTTTGATCAAGAATGGATGCTGTATTTTGTCAAATACTTTCTCTGCATCTAATGAGAGGATCCTATGGTTCTTCGTTTTTCTCTTGCTTTTATGATGAATCACATTGAGTGTTTTACGAGTGTTTAACCAGCCTTGTGTCCCAGGGATAAATCCTACCTGGTCTTGGTGAATAATTTTCTTAATGTACTGTTGGATCCTATTGGCTAGTATGTTGTTGAGAATTTTCGCGTCCATGTTCATCAGGGATATTGGTCTGTAATTCTCCTTTTTGGTGGGGTCTTTGTCTGGTTTTGGAATTAAGGTGATGCTAGTCTCATAGAACGAATTTGGAAGTACTCCATCTCTTTCTATCTTTCCAAACAGCTTTAGTAGAATAGGTATGATTTCTTCTTTAAACACTGTATAGAATTCCCCTGGGAAGCCATCTGGCCCTGGACTCTTGTGTCTTGGGAGGTTTTTGATGACTGCTTCAATTTCCTCCCTGGTTACTGGCCTCTTCATGTTTTCTATTTCTTCCTGTTCGAATTTTGGTAGTTTGTGGCTTTCCAGGAATGCCTCCATTTCTTCTAGATTGCCTAATTTACAGGCGTATAGCTGTTCATAATAGGTTTTTAAAATCCTTTGTATCCTTGGTGTTGGTAGTGATCTCTCCTTTCTCATTCATGATTTTATTAATATGAGTCTTCTCTCTCTTCTTTTTAATAAGGTTGGCTAATGGTTTATCTGTCTTGTTAATTCTTTCAAAGAACGAACTCCTGGTTCTGTTGATCTGTTCCACAGTTCTCCTGGTCTTGATTTCATTGAGTTCTGCTTGAATTTTAATTAACTCTCTTCTTCTACTGGATGTAAGATCCATCTACTGTTTTTTCTCTAGCTCCTTTATGTGTAAGGTTAGCTTTTGTATTTGAGTTTTTTCCAGTTTTAGAATGGATGCTTTTATTGCGATTATTTCCGCCTTAGGACTGCTTTGGTTGTATCCCAAAGATTTGGAACGGTTGTATCTTCATTCTCATTAGTTTCCATGAATCTTTTTAATTCTTCCTTAATTTCCTGGTTGACCATTTCATCTTTTAGCAGGATGGTCCTTAACCTCCACGTGTTTGAGGTCCTTCCAAACTTCTTGTTGTGATTTAGTTCTTTTTTTTAAATTTTTTTTTAAAATTTTTATTTATTTATGATAGTTACAGAGAGAGAGAGAGAGAGGCAGAGACACAGGCAGAGGGAGAAGCAGGCTCCATGCGCCGGGAGCCGATGTGGGATTCGATCCCGGGTCTCCAGGATCGCGCCCTGGGCCAAAGGCAGGCGCCAAACCGCTGCGCCACCCAGGGATCCCGTTGTGATTTAGTTCTAATTTCAAGGCATTATGGTCTGAGAATATGCAGGGGACGATCCCAATGTTTTGGTATCTGTTCAGACCCAATTTGTTCCCCATTATGTGTTCTATTCTGGAAAATATTCCGTGTGCACTGGAGAATAATGTGTATTCAGTTGAGTTTGGATGTAAAGTTCTGTAGATATATGTGAAATCCATCTGGTCCAGTGTATCATTTAAAGCTCTCGTTTCTTTGGAGATGTTATGCTTAGAAGACCTATAGAAGGTAGAAAGAGCTAGATTGAAGTCACCAATATAAGTGTATTATTATCTCAGTATTTCTTCACTTTGGTTATTAATTGGTTTAAATATTTGGCAGCTCCCACATTCGGCGCATATATGTTGAGAATTATAAGTCCTCTTGTTGGATAGATCCTTTAAGTATGAGATACTGTTCCTCTTCATCTGTCACTACAGTCTTTGGGGTAAATTTTAGTTTATCTGATATAAGGATGGCTACCCCTGCTTTCTTTTGAGGACCATTTGAATAGTAAATTGTTCTTCAACCTTTTATTTTCAGGCTGTAGGTGTCCTTCTGTCTAAAATGAGTCTCTTGTAGACAGCAAATAGATGGGTCCTGCTTTTTTATCCAGTCTGAAAGCCTGCGCCTTTTGATGGGGTCATTAAGCCCATTCACGTTCAGAGTTACTATTGACAGATATGAGTTTAGTGTCATCATGATATCTATTCAGTCCGTGTTTTTGTGGATTGTTCCACTGAACTTCTTCTTTAAGGGGAATTTTAAGAGTCCCCCTTAAAATTTCTTGCAGAGCTGGTTTGGAGGTCACATATTCTTTTAGTTGCTGCCTGTCTTGGAAGCTCTTTATCTCTCCTTCCATTTTGAATGAGAGCCTTGCTGGATAAAGGATTCTTGGTTGCATGTTCTTCTCATTTAGGACCCTGAATATATCCTGCCAGCCCTTTCTGGCCTGCCAGATCTCTGTGGATAGGTCTGCTGTTACCCTAATACTCCTCCCCATAAAAGTGAGGGATTTTTTGTGTCTTGCTGCTTTAAGGATCTTCTCTTTATCTTTGGCATTTGCAAACTTCACTATTAGATGTTGAGGTGTTGAACGTTTTTTATTGATTTTATGGGGGATCTCTCTATTTCCTGCATCTGAATGCCTGTTTTCCTTCCCAGATTAGGAAAGTTTTCAGCTATGATTTATTTAAATACTTATTTCGGCCCTCTGTCCCTTTTGGCGCTGTCGGCAACCCCAATTAAATGTAGGTTTTTCTTCCTCAGGCTGTTGTTTATTTCCCTTAATCTAACCTTATGGTCTTTTAATTGTCTGTCTCTTTTTCCCTCAGTTTCCCTCTTTGCCATCAACTTGTCTTCTATGTCACTCACTGATTTTTCCACCTCGTTAACCCTCATCGTTAGGACTTCTAGTTTGGATTGCATCTCATTCAATTGATTTTTAATTTCTGCCTGATTGGATCTAAATTCCTCAGTCATGAAGTGTCTTGAGTCCTTTATGCTTTTTTCTAGAGCCACCAGTAGCTGTATGATAGTGCTTCTGAATTGGCTTTCTGACATTGAATTGTAATCCAGATTTTGTAACTGAGTGTGAGAGAGGACTGTTTCTGATTCTTTCGTTTGAGGTGAGGTTTTCCTTCTAGTCATTTTGCTCAATGCAGAATGGCCAAAAAACAAGTTGTATTGGGAAAAGGAGAAAAAGAGAAAAAAGGATAGAAAAGAAAAATGGAAAAAGAAAAAAGAAAATAAGAGAAGAAAAAGAGAAAGAAAAAGAATGAAAGGAATAAAAGCATGGGAGAAGCAAACAGAAATCAAAAAGCGAGAAAAAAAAACATGGGGGAGTATCTTCTAATTCTGTACACTTTAAGTCCCTTGACTTCCCCTGGAACTTGTCCGTCTAGATGGTCTTCTGAGGTAGGGGCCTGTTGTGATGATTTTCAGGTGTCAGCACTTGGGGGAGCTGCTCTTCCCTCTGTCTGGTGCAGGGCTCAGTAGGTGTTGTTTACTCTGTGAGGCCCTAGGAGAAACAACCATGGTGGCAGCGGCAGCTCTGGAAACCTGGATTCAGCCCCCACAGGAACTCTGAAGCACTCCACCTGCAGCACCTGGAGGCTCCGGGGAGCGGGGCCTCTGCTCTGCTCAGCTTGGGGCAGAAGCGTCCTTGCTGTCCTGGGCCCTTCCAGCCTCTGCCTGTTGTGGGGATGACGGATCCCAGTTTTTGTCCCCGGCGCCCTGGGCTCCCCGGCCTGTGCTGTTGGATTCGTGCTCCGGCCATGCAGCCCCCTCCACGGAACTGCCACCCGAGCCCCTCTGAGCTGCTCCTGGAGCGATGCAGGCCCCTCCTCATGGAGCCTCTTCCTCTGCCGGAACGCCTCCGAGCTGCTCCAGGCCACACAGCCCCGTCTGCGCAGAGCCGCCGCCCTTGCCCCTCCGAGCTGCTCCTGGAGCTGCGCAGCTCCCACCGCATGGAGCCTCTTCCTTTGGAGGAGCCGCCTCCGAGCTGCTCCCGGCCTCACAGCCCCTTTCCGCAGAGCCACCGCCAGAGCCCCTCTGAGCTGCTCCCGGGTCCCACCGTGCATGCTGCAGTCTTTTAGGGAGCTCGGCCTTGGGGTATGGTGCACCCTCCTGGGCGCACAGGTGTCTGTTAGTGTCCCAGGGAGCCCGAGGGCATCCCCGCCCTCCCCGTTCCTGCTCTAACTCCCTGCGGGCGCCTTTCTGCCCCAGAAGGCTGGTGCAGCTCCTGCTTCTCCAGGATGGGGCTTTCCTGTCCTGGGGACACTCACCCCGGCCTTAGCCCAGCTCCTAGCAGGGCCCCTCCCCCTTGAATGCCTTTTGTTTCTTTATTTCTTTTTCCCTGTGTTCCTACCTTGATAGAAGCGTGAACTCTTCTCACTGTAGCGTTCCAGCTGGTCTATCTTTAAATCTCAGGTCGAATTTGTAGATTTTTCAGGATGATTTGAAAGTTTTCTAGTTTATTTGGTGGAGACAGGTGATTTGGGGACCCTACTCTTCCGCCATCTTGCTTATTTATTTATTTATTTATTTATTTATTTATTTATTTATTTAACAGACACACAGAGAAACAGAGACACAGGGAGAGGGAGAAGCAGGCTCCCTGCAAGGAGCCCGAAATGGGACTTGATCCCCAGACCCTGAATCATGCCCCAATTCAAAGGAAGAGGCTCAACCGCTGAGTCACCCAGGCTTCTTCCCATGATCCATTCTTAAAGAAAGTGTTTATCAAGAACATCGCAGAAGAAGATTTGATAAATATTGTCAAAGTGAGCTTGAGTATTTTTGACCAAGGAATGAATGTCGCTTTCTTGGTTGCTTTGCACACAGATTCTGATGAAAATCAGTCAATGTCTATTTGGGAAGAGTGCTGAGTGGTTGTCTCTTACCAAGAATAACCTTATTTAAGAGGATGTTTGCCATTGGAGACAGCGAAGCTTGTTACAGATTGTGATGGGGTACTTTCTCTCAACAACATTTACTCCTGCTTTGTTGAGGAATGTTGTAGTAACCATCCTGAGTGGACTGGAGAGACACATCCTTAGGGACAAACAATTTCCTCCAGATGTCCTTTCACTGACTTTGTGAGACATTATCTCAAACACTATGTTCCATCTGGCTTTCTAAAATCATTAATAGTAGTAAAGATCACTTTTATTCTAGGTAATAAATCTATTGATTAAAATATCATCAATTGATTAAAACATCTATTGATGTTTTACAGTAGGTTTACATCCAAATAATAAATTCACAATAAGTACTATTAATGATGATCATATTTGATTTGTAGGTTACTAGTGGAAACACTTAATTGAACTCCTTGGGGACAGGGCATGATCCCATGTTCAGGATTTGCTCCATGTTGTGCTCCCTCTTCATGGGTAGTCTACTTCTCCTTCTAACTCTCCCCCCAGCTATGTTCTCTCTCTCTTTCCATCCCTTTCCATTCTCTCCCTCAAATAAATAAATAGATAATAAATAAACAAACAAATAAATACATAAATAAATAAAATCCATTCTGAAACTTACTGAACTTTATTTGTAAATGAATAAAATTAAGAAAGGAAGTAAATATTAAAGATCTTGAACAATAGAAAGAGTTTCCACCTGGTTTCACACAAAATCAAGTCAATGGAAAACTCTTTACAAAACTCTTTTTTTTTAATTTATTTTTTATTGGTGTTCAATTTACTAACATACAGAATAACCCCCAGTGCCCGTCACCCATTCACTCCCACCCCCCGCCCTCCTCCCCTTCTACCACCCCTAGTTCGTTTCCCAGAGTTAGCAGTCTTTACGTTCTGTCTCCATTGAAAAACTAATTAATGACTGACCTTCCTACAGAGTATTAAAATTTAATCAGTTCACAAAGAAAACTAAAAATATTCAGATTATGGATATTACTGACAGAAGTTCAGTATCTGTCCCACATATGACAACAATCTCAAAAAGTTAGATAGTGTCACCACTGAGGACATGTGACACATCCCTTTCTAAACTATGGCTAAGAAAGAACCAATTTCACTCTTTTCTGTTAGAAGGAAGACTGATGTCTATTTTACTTGTTGAATAGAACATATTAGAGAGATGCCTGGGTGGCTCAGAGGTTGGGCATCTGCTTTTGGGTTAAGGGCATGATCCCAAATCCAGGATCAAATTCAACATCAGGAGCCCTGCGAGGAGCCTCCTTCTCCCTCTGCCGGTGTCTCTGCCTCTCTCTCTCTCTGTGTGTCTCTCATAAATAAATAAATAAACAAACAAACAAACAAATAAATAAATAAATAAATGAATAAATATTTCTTTTTGAAAAAGGATTATATTAGAAAAAGCACTCCCGTGGGGTGCTTAGGTAGGTTAAACATCTGACTCTTGATTTCTGCTCAGGTCATGATCTCAGGGTCATTGTTGAAGCCCTATGTTAGGCTTTGTGTTAGGAGGGAGTCTGCTTGTTCCCCTCCCTCCCCCTCTTCTGCTCCCTAACACCTCCCAGACACTGCTCGTTCTCTGTTAAATGAAACATTTATGTCCTATGGAGAAGTGATCAAAGACCATGCCAGCAAAATAAGTAAATAAGAAATTCAGGAAGAGGTGGTACACAGATGGAAGTCAATACCAAAAATGTTATTTTCTGAGTTTTGTGATGCCATCAATATTTCAAAGTTTTCTTAATTCTGCAGATTGCCACTTTAGAAGCAAAACTTGTTTTTGAAGTTTATATTTTTTCCTTAAAGCAGTCTAAAAAATTGGGGAATATTCAGACCCTAAAAAATGAGGATTGGTACTTGGCAGCCAGGCATTATCTCATCGTGGGGGGGCCACCCCATGTCTCAGCCAAACATGTGATCTTGTTCACCCCGCAGGCCCAGGGGACCCACAGTGCTCCATATATATGTGCCCAATGAATGACTAAACTTTTTGTTATTATTAGCTGTTATTATTGTTATTAGCAGCAAAAAGGAGAGGAAGAGGTTTCTGACAATCTGCTGAGGGAGTTAGGATGAGGGTTGCTTTGAACTTGTAACAGACAACAGCTGAGTTTGCATGGCTGTAGGATATACTCTGGAGCAGAAGCACTAAGGAACCTTACTAGGAGTCATCCTGCTTATCTTGGATAAGCCTGTTACAGTAGACTCTAATTGAGACGCCAGGAGGGAGAAAAGCCCAGGCACCCCCAGGGAGGTGGGAATCTACAGAAGCCCCATAGCCCAGTCTGAAGCTGTGGTCTGAGAGCCCAGGGGTTACTCCTACTTCCCTGAGTGGCCTCCTAACTCACCTGGATGCTGCAGCTGTCCCCTGTGGTCCCCAGCACCTGGTGTGATGCATAGCACATGGCAGCAATTTATGACTTTTCTGATTGAATAACCCTCCCCCTCCCATTAGGAAGTGATTCTGTTGGTTTGAGAGGTCTTCAGCCTCCAAGAATCCTCTGCAGCACAGACACTTAATTTCAGGTTTAGGAAGGCTTGGAAACTGGATGCAAAAGGTAGGTGTAAATGTATTTTTCAGGGGAAGGCATCTAGACAACTTAACATATTCTGCACAAGGTTTAAGGTGCCAAATAAACCTAGGAACATGGAGAAAATGAATAAGCATGTGCCACTGGAAAAAATCATCCTAAACCACCATTTTATATAGAGTAATACTCCAGGACCAGAAGGGACCATTGGGATGGCACAGTGGGGTTCAGCCAACCGCCCAAAAGAAAGGACTCAAAAAGATGCCTGGATAGGAGAAATATGAGGTCCCAGGACATCCTCTGTGTTCTACAATCTCGGGTATGAACCACAGAAAATCTGATAGGGTTGTCTGAGTACCTCACTGGTTGAGCATCTAGCTCCAGCTCAGGTCATGATCCTGGGAGTCTTGGGATCCAGTCCCACATCCGGCTTCCCTCAGGATGACTGCTTCTCCCTCTGTCTCTTTCTGTGTGTCTTGCATGAATAAATAAATAAAATCTTATTAAAAATAAAAAAGTCTCTGACATAAGTGCAAATCATTTTTTCCATAGTAACTGAGGCCTTACTCTGTTCCAAGCTGTGTGCTAGATCCTGGAGAGAAATGAGGACAGGTTTCCCAGGAGAGTGGACACAGCACAAACCATTTAGAGTGTGAGTCTGTCTTATTTATCTCTGTATTCTCCAGCACATCATAGAAACACAATAATTAGCAACTGCCTTAGGCAGTGGGTCAGGAGAGTTGTTAAGCCTGTGACATTTGGAATCTGGGGACCTCAATTCGAATCACAGCTTCTCTACCTATATGCTGTGTGACTCTGGAGAGGTCACGTCATCTCTCGGAGATTCTATTTCTCAGCATGTAGGGTGAGAACAAACTTCAAGAATCCTGGGGTCAGTTAAGAGACTAATTCATGAAGGAGTGCCTGGGTGCTTCTGCTGGTTGATTGTTGAACTCTTGGTTTCAGCTTAGGTCAGGATCTCAGGGTACTGAAATTGCACCCTGAGTCAGACTCTCTGGTCACCAAGGAGTCAGCTGGAAATTCTTTCCCTCTCCCCCTCCATCCATCTCTGCCTTTACCTCCCCACAGAGCCTACACTTGTGCACACAATCTTCTCTCTGAAGTAAATAAATAAAATCTTTTTAAAAGAGAGAGAAAAGCTACTTGGCAAAAGGAGCCTGACACACGCGGAGTGTTCCACAAGCTATAGCTGCTTAATACTGTCACCTCAATGTCAAAGGGCCCAGGTAAACACTCGGATCCCCATTTGCCTTCTGGAGATTGAGGAGGGCTCACCAGATCTTCTCTCTTCCTTGTCCACACTGGGACTGAGGAATCAGAAATGCGGGTTGTTGCAGTGGCTGTAGAGCAGCATCTAGTGGAAGGAAAGAATAAGTGACAGCGTCACAGGGACATTTGGTATAGAAAGTTCTAAACACAGGGACAAATGTTGGCAGAGATGTCAGGGAAGTGACCCATATGTGCATGGGAGGTCAGGCATGATCCCCTTGATGGGATCCAGGACTCAGTGCCAATGGAGGAGTGACATTCTCCCTCCTCTCTGGCCTCATTGAAGCTGGGTCTCCTGCTCCATGGGCTCAGATGCCCATCCTTCATGTTCTGCTCCATCTGTGCTGTGTCCAGCTAAGGACACTGCCTCCACCACAGCCCCCAAGTCTTCACAATCACGTTACCAATGAAGTAGTGGCCTCAATACAACACACAACCAGGGCATCTCCAGGCTCCAGGCAACTCATCCGCAGCTAGGCCTGTGTCCCCCTGACTCCAGGTCCTTGGGTTTCTGGCTCTGCAGGATACTCATCATACTGTCACTTCCATCTTTCCCCATTGTCCTGCCTTCCCTGGTGCCCCTGTGCACAGCCCCACCCCCTCCACCTTTGGGTGAAATAATCCAGAACAAACCAGTTTTCTCCGCTGTCCTTGACTGCCACCAAGGGCAGGGATTCAGGCACACCACCACCCCCAGGTTCTGATGGGTGAGTGAGAGTTGTGGAAAGCATGAAGCATATGTACATACACACAAGGGGTATTCCAGAAGCAGAAGCAAGTACTGCATCTTCAGATCATCATCAGTGAGAGAAGAGCATCCGCATTTTCATGTAAATTCCTTTCTGACAGCACTTCCAGTGCACTTCAAGGATCTTGTGGATATAAACAGTACTATAATTAAAATATGCTAAGCTTACAAAGTAGATTATTAAAGGATTGGTACCATATACTCCAGACTTCTTAATACCCCAATATATGCTAATCCCAAATCTAAGTCCAGCTTCCAGTGCTGTAACAAAAAATACTTTTCCATCAAGTAGGTATAGATTTTGTCGCTAGTCTTAATAATATAAACCTTTAGTAAAATCAAATGTGTACCATGATATTTATTCATTTAGATGCAATGATATATTTACATTGCATATCATGTAAAATACAGTTATTGCTGTTATACTTTTCACATTTAGAAAATGATTCTTCTTACTCAAATTCTTTACAGATATCACTAATATCAAGTTATTTTAATAAAACCCACAAAGGCATTTCTAAAATCTTTTAAACAGGGATCCCTGGGTGGCGCAGCAGTTTGGCGCCTGCCTTTGGCCCAGGGCATGATCCTGGAACCCGGGATCGAATCCCACGTTGATGCATGAAACCTGCTTCTCCCTCTGCCTGTGTCTCTGCCTCTCTCTCTCTCTCTCTCTCTCTGTGTGTGTGTGTGACTGTGATTATCATAAATAAATAAAAATTAAAAAAAAATAAAAAAATTAACATCTTTTAAACATTGGATGCCTGGGTGGATCAGTAGAATGGTGCCTGCCTTCAGCCCAGGGCATGATCCTGGACCTGGGTTGAGTCCCACTTCAGGCTCCCTGCATGGAGCCTGCTTCTCCCACTGCCTGTGTCTCTGCCTCTCTCTTTCTCTGTGCGTGTGTGTGTGTCTCATGAATGGTTATAAAATGTTTAAAAATAAATAATTAAAAAAATAAAATATTTAAACCAGTTTTCCTGGGCCAGTCACATTTCCATCTATGTGGCAAGATTACAGGAATTTTGACTGAAGGAGTTCCAACAAATAGCAATGAAGCATTGGTGTGGAATTAAGACATTTACAAAATTAATTGGATATGTATCAGTGACCTCCATAATATCACTATAGGAATATTCCTTCAAATAGCTGGAAACACACTAGTGTATACCACCCATGTGTATGAGCAGCAGTCCATCTTCCAAAAAATAACTACTCACAAAGTTTAATTTCTTTACTTTTTTTCTGATTGCACCAAGTCACCTCTTTAAGTCTCCAAAACTTAACACTGAGCTATTTTCAGGACAATGTATCTTCTCCCAAACTGTCCTTTGCTTTTCTCAATCCAGTTGTTGAGAGAACCCTTTGAGCTCCAGAATGCTTAAGGACTCTCTCCCTAATGGTTTAATGGTATGGAGAAGCGGGAACACACCTAAAAATAAGCCATGGGGAAGTACACCAGATGTCACCAGTATGGATTCTTGGAGAGGAGACTATTGATTTGGGGTGGCTCTTGTTTTCTCTGTTTGGCAGATCTGCCCCAGATGTGAGCTGTGCCTTTGGAGCACTGTGCATTAGAGCAGAGAAGGGTAGGGTCATGAGCACTATACATGGCCTCCAGGAGGCTTGGGTCTGAACACCCGGGACCCTCTCACCCAAGCGCCTGCATGGCGACCAGAGGACCCAGTGTTAACTAACAATAACTTTGTGTTTGGAGGTCTCAGGGCCCTTACCTTAAGTCAGAATCCTGGAGGCCTATCTGGGGAGAGTCCCATTATTGGGGAGTAGAGGACCCAGTGCCATCAAAGGCAAGGCTGAGCTTATGCACTACTATGTCCCTGCGTCTAGCCTAGCAGTTGTGCATCCACACTGAACACCATGAGGAAGAGCCTAGCTAGCTGTCAGGGTCTCTCCCCAACCACCTGCCCAGGCCTAGGCTGGACATAGAAATATCCATCAATAAGCTCACTTCCTTCAGGTTCCAGATCTATAACACTGGGGATTTTGCTGGGAAGCAAATCTGACCTGAAAGGGCAGCTGGTGGTATGTCTGGGTGGCTAGTGACACATATACTTTCCATTCAGGGGGTGCTCCTGGGGTCCTGGGATTGAGTCCTGCAGCGGGCTCCCCAGTGGAGCCTACTTCTCCCTCTGCTTATGTTTCTGTCTCTCTCTGTATCTCTCATGGGTATATTATGAAATTAAATAAGGAAAGGGCAGGTTGCTTGAAAGATAGCTGTTGCCCAGGTTTCTGCAGCTTGTACCCCACTCATGCTTCTAGCACCACTCATCTCCCATGTCTGCATTTCTTCAGAATATTGGAGAACCAAGCCTCTGAGGGACAGGGAGGAGGGGGAGGCAAATGAGCCAGATAGAAGTCCACCCTTTGCAGTGTGAATTCCACCACAGAGCCTGAAGAGCGATGCTTCTGTATTTCCAACCTGGCCTATCCTGCCATGTTCATCCTCACTGCCATGGGAACCAGTCAGAGCATCATATCCTGGTTGTCACTGGAGACCATCCTGGCCTGAAATCAGGAGGGAAAACATTCTTGTCCTTGCATCATTGTAAGGAGGACATGAGCCTGTCTTAACTTCTGCCTTGCTTGACCTCATATAGAGAAAGTCTCCTTCCTCTGTGCCCCATCCCTTGGCCTTCTTCCTCAGGTTCAGGTGTATGTTGCTCACCAGGTCCTCGATGGAATATCTGGGGAGATGCCCAAAATCCAGCCTAGCCCTGGGAACTCTGCTTGGGGATCCCAGGGTGCTGCTACAATAGACCCACTCCTCCCACCACATATGGTCAGACACACAGCATTCCACTCACACTGCCTTCCCTGAGGTTTTGCCCCAGGTTTGGCGAGTGTGAGAACCCATGGATCTAATGTAACTTGAGAAGGAGGCTCTGGGCCCATTTCTCTGCAAACCTGGAACAGGTGGATTCCCCCTGACACCTACGGTTCTTCTGCTTCCCCCTTGTTTTCCTCCTGTAACCCTCGTCTGTCTTCTGCGTGTTTTATAAACAAAGCCTCTGTTCTTTTTCTTTCACATAATTCACAAGAATGCCCTTGCATATAATCCAGCGTGGAGAGAGTGGATGTGGTAGAGTGTCCAAGACCAATCATCAAGGACATATGGGGCTCAAACGGATCCCTGGAAAGAAATATTTTTCTCATGTGCTCTCTTGGCCTCCGTAGGGAGACACCAGGAGCTATGGACTCATTCCAGGGAGACTCCCTCCATCAGTCTTGGGAACAGCAATGACCATAGAAGCAAGTAACCTCTGCCCTCTGGCTGCAGTTTATTGGAGCAGATGTAGTCAGGTGACCCAGCACAGCCTCAACTCAATGGTTGTGCTAGGCCATTCAGAATTGGGGGGTCCACATTCTAGAGGCTCCTATTTCTGGAGCATTTTCTAAATTTTGGGAATGACACCAAGTAACTTGGTGTCCATCTCATCCTCACAACAGGTTAGTGTGATCATTGTTATCCCCATTTATATACAAGCAAAAAGGCCAGGAATTATAAGGGTCAAGATGAAGGTTACACAGTGAGGAAGTAGCAGGGATGAGGTTCAGTTATGTGTATGTCTGACCAGAGACTGTGATCTTAACCACCACGTGGTGCTGCCTTTCTTACTGGGCTCCACATCTCCCTAGACCACCCCAGTACCCCATACCCCAATATTCAAGTCTTTCCACAACAACATGCAATTCTCCAAATGCATCATGCTGGTGGTCGCATCTGAGCTCCTTGTGTGTTTTTCCTTCTGCTTTTGTGTCCTCCCTGGCTCTGTAACCTCAGATATGTCAGTCCTTACTCCATTTCATGGACCTAAGTTTCCTTGTGTGCAGAATGGGAAACACACGGATTGTCACACACAAAACACACTTTGTGGACCTCACAAAGTCCACATCAGGTGCAATTGATGACTGTGAGAGCAGTTGGTAGACTTTCCATTCTGGTAGCACATCAGTGAGTGCAGTACAAAACTGGACAACTAAAAAAAAAAAAAACTGGACAACTGAGGTCCCAGACAAGAAAGATAAAATGGGCTGCTGTGTTGAACTAGTAGCACGGTACTTACCTGTAGTGTAGTGTCAGAAATAAGCTTTATAAAACTAAAAAAAAAAAAAAAGAGCAAGGGATGCCGGGGTTGCTCAGCAGTTGAGCATCTATCTTTGATTCAGGGTGTGATCCTGGAGTCCCAGTATCGAATGCCCCATAGGGAAATTTTTTTCTGTTCTATTTAGTCTATTAGTCTATTGTATTTATTCTCTAATCTATTGTTACAAAATCATCCAGTATGTGAGAGATTTAAAAACTGAATTTATATAATTTACAAATAGTCATAGTTGTGAAGAAGAGTACAGGGGACAGACTTCCACGTCCATTAAAAAAGAGAGAGGGTGAAAGGAATATGATCAGTGGAATGGTAATAGTGCTCTATGGGGACACATGGTATCTATGTTTGGGGTGAGTGCATTTTCAATAAACATAAGTGACAATTACAGGAGGTACACCTAAAACTAATGTAACCTAGTGGGTCATCTTCACCTGAATTAAAATCAGTAATATGTGGTCAGGAGGGTGGCTCCTTTGGATCAGCAACTACCTTTGGCTCAGGTCATGTTCCCAGGATCCTGAGTTACATACTACTATGCATGTGTCAAAACATTCCCTAATGCAGAGCAGTCCTTAATATGAGTGGTCAATGTTGATAATATCTTTACACCAGTTTGTTAAATGTGATAAATGCTCCACACAGGTGTAGGTGTGAATAATTGTGGAGATTATGTGCCAAGGCATAGGGTGATAGGGTTATTTTAATATTATATGCTGCATTATGACATCACCCTAACCGCAATGTCAGTAACACGGTCTATTTATTAAAATACAATAAGAGGTTTATTTGCAAACATTTAACACGGATTAAGTATGCAAATGTTAGCTTCACAACACCTACCATTATGTCTGACCAACATAGAGTTCTTTACTATTTTGGGTATAAACTAATGACTGACCATTTAAATTAAGATTTTCAAACAAAAAATATAAAGAATATGGCTTGGTATATTTGTCTTTATAATAGCACCCTGAGCAAAATTGCATAATGGTTCTTTTTTTCTGTAAAGAAAGCAAAAGAGAAAGTGTAAGGAGGAGAGGGGCAGAGGGAAAGGAAGAGAGAATACCAAGCAGGCTCCATGCTGAATATGGGTTAATATGATGACCTTGAGATCATGACCAGAGGTGAAAACCAGGAGGAGGAAATTTAACTGACATAAACACCTAGATGCCCCAATGACAATATTTCTTGAGTCAATTTAATGAATGAATTTTCATTGTATCTTCCATTGATGTCTTTTATGGGTGAATTTTTCTGTTTCTGAAAACTTGAAATATTTTTGCTTACTTCTCAGTTCAGATGTATCCAGCTGGTTTCATAAATAGTTTTGGGTTTTGGTTTTTAACTCTAGATCCTGGGAAATGGATGACCATAGTAAGAGCTGTTGATATCTTTATGTGAGAAGACCATCCAAAAAGAGTGATAAGATTATCAAAATTCAAAATTTGATTCCAATACTGGTCATTTGCCTTGCAGAGAAACCTGAGTCACAGTGGGGTGCAGAAAATCTTCAGAGAAGCCATAGTCTTAAAGTATCCAACTGAGAGTCTAAACAGATAAAGTAAAAAATAATAATAATAAAAAAATAAACAGATAAAGCCACGATGAAAAAACATGGAGTCCCCCCTCTAATATTTAAAAAGATCTGTTATATAATCTAGTAATCTGAGTTTTGGCAAATATGTCTCAAAGAGTTGAAATCTGACTGTCACAGAGTTATCTGCACATGATCTGCAACATCATTCACAACACCCAAGAAAAAAAGAAAGGATTTCACTTCCATTGATGAACAAAAGGATAAAAAAATTAGTCTATCTCCACAAGGAAATATTATTTCTTATCACACTTTCCCACTAAAGTGGTAAATATTATCCCACTTTAAAAGGAAGGAAATCACAATAATAATGATAACATGGATGGGCCTGGAGGCCCTTATATTAAGAGGAATAAGCAGGTAGTGTGAGACAAATACTGAATGATACTTATGTTCCTAACCTAGGAAAGCCAATACACGGCATAAGAGAAAAGAGTAGGAGCCTGAAGGAGGGACAAAGGGGGAAATGTTGCAGGTAGGGTCCAAAGTTTCAGTGATACAAATTCAATGTGTTCTGAAATTCCATCTGCAGACAAGGGCCTGTGATAAGCAACACTGTATTATATGTTTGAAAATCATGAAGAGATTAGATGATATCAAATGCACTTAATGTCAGAAAACAAGAAAATAGCTAGCAGACACTATGTGGGGACATACCTTTCTTTAGGTGAGACAATATAGAAAGACAGAACAACACAGTCTTTGAGAGCACAAGACATGATGTTGATTATGCCAAGAGTTACATAACTGATGAATAAGGGGACTGAGACATGACGTGAGTTGGATCGCAGTGGAGAGAGGTCTGTGAATTGCCTAAGGTCCCAAAGATCATGCTCTGCACGCCTGAACCAAGGGCTGCCTCAGTCTCTTTCTCAAATCCTCCTGCCCTAAGTTCTCTGTGCATGACATTTCATAACATGGAGATGGCCTGAGCGAATAGTAAAGTACAAATCCTATCTAAATCATCCAATCCTGGTTTCAATCCCTGACCAAAAACACAAAGCAGTTGTCCCCAAGTCAAGCTCTGGAATGGCAATGGGAACCCAAAATGTGGTCAACCTCCTCAAGCATTCATACTGCCAGTTGTCTCAAGTGGAGCCTTCCTGGACACCAGGGGACTAGCCCCAATTACAAGTGGACTGCTCACAAGGTGATTCAGAACCCGGGAGCTTCCAAGCATACTGTCCCATGAGGGCTCTGCCAAGACGCAGCTTCCCTTAAACTAACCAGCCATGATGAACAGTTATTGTTAATTCATGTCATTCAGGCATGTTTTAGGTCTCAGGTTGAATGTATTTTCAGACATATTACCATATGTGTCCGATACTGTTTTTTTTCTTAATAAGGCACCATGCCCAACATAGACAAGGGCACATGACTCTAGATCAAGAGTCGCATTCTTCATCAATGAGCCATCCAGGCACTCGCCATTCTGATTCCAATTCTTAGTATTTTTGGGCCACATCCTGAAGTCAGACCGTGCCATGACACTGATTGGCCAGGCATTGATCAGCATTGTATCTCACCTGTACAAGTGAATGGCAAAGGTGTGATGATAGCAAGCTAACCATAAACTGGCCCTTTTGTCTATCTTTCATTGTCCCAGGAGTAGGCTTACAGGATTTCAGCATTACTAGCCTCACCATACAGACAAAGCCATCATGAAAGAAACTCCTCAATTCTGAGCAGATTGAGGTCATGTGCTGAGGGACAGCTCAACAATGACAGACTTCTCTTCCTGACCAGGGTTTCTAATGGTGCCTCCAAACCCTCAGAATCTGCAAACCAAACCATGGCTTGAATTGACACTATCATAGCTTTAAACGGACCATAATAATGCTTTGAACTGACCAGATCTGTGACTTAGGACTGACCAGGCTTCTGTGCACGTTCCTATTAGTGACTATGGAAAGATCTCTCCCACTACAGCTCAAGAGCTTCCCTGAGCTATATAACTACTGAAATGACCTCATAATGGTGAAAATTTTGGGATTTCCCTTGGCACAGGTTGTTCCTGATATACACACAGAAGCTAAAGCTCCTTTACACAGTAACCAATAATCCTATGACTGAGTAATCACTGCAATGTAATTCAATAATAAAAGTATGAGATTTCACACTACAAGCTTGGATTCATATCCTAGCTCCTGAATTCAGAGTTCATGAAACTCATTACTGTGCCTCTATTTATCCACCTGAGGAGGATGGAGTCAACAAAACATTACATATGTGTTTGATGAGCATTGAATGAATAAATGTATGGATAGTGATCACGAAGTCTAAGTAGAAGCTAAATATCATGTCTGAGATCTCACATTTCACAACTTCCAGAGCTGGATTAAAATCTAAGAATATGACTTCCCAGACTATTGTCTTTTACGCAAAGTGGCTTTGCCTAAATACAAGTATTTTACCTTAAAACAATGTATTATTGACAGAATTAAGGTCTCAAAAAATAAAGAAAGGGAAATTGTTTGCTACCTCCCCAAATATACTCTTGGGACCCTTGATCAAAATATACATGACTATCCTGTAGAACGTTCCAATTCTTGAGTCATGATCAGCACATCAAATGTGATGAATAGTAGTTGCAGGAAAGTAGACTCACTAGTATCAAGTCCTGTGTTTTAAAACCTATGAAACAATGTCATTATGCATTATTTATTCCTCACTCACATATACGTGCTTCAAAACTGTGCCTGAGACCTTGACATGTCCTAGAATAAACCATAGCTTAGCTTTGGACAGAGTTCTGGAGGGCAGTTCAGGAGAACTGCGTAATACTTTACATAAAAACCACTCTAATGAACTCTCCTGTTTTCTACTGGCCTTCCAAATGTAAATACTTGCCATTCTCCACTTCTGTAAGATGTCCTTTCTCTACTCATATGTGTACATCACCTATTTTTTAGTATGACTAATAAATGTTTACATGTTTATCTCTTAATTAATCATTAATTTATTAACCAATTATCCAATCTTCAGTGCAAATAGAAAGACTGACTATTTGCAGCATAATCGAGAAAACTATCACTATACTCTCACCATGCTTACACCTGAAGAGGGGAGGAATTATTTGATTAGGGTTAGGATAAAATTGATATCTCTATAAAGTCTTATTTTGGATAATGCCCAAAGTGTAAAAGGAAATGTGTATTAGAGGACATACATTGAAACATAGACACACATATTCACAGAGTGACTTTTGGGCAACCATTCAGATGAAGGTAGCAACATGTCCCTGCAAATACAGAATTTGATCCCCAATTTGGGAGAAACAGTAAGGAAGACATTGTGAACCATTGATAAAACAATGACAAATATCCTCCATATCAACCTTTCTGGATTCACACTGAATTATTAAAATGAATAAATTGAATATATAAATTTGGACACTAACAAATCCTGAAAATAAACATAACCATATTTCCCCCTGTGAGGATCTTTGTAGTGACAAATGAGGGATGCAAGATATAATAGTGAGTAAGACATTTTTTTTTAAATGGAGGCCAAATTTTCAAGGCAACTAGTTTGGTAGAATAATCAAAAATAGAAATGAGGGACTAGAACAAATGAAAACACATAGGTAAAGTCCCCATGACAATACAGGGAGAGGAAACTTCAAACAATGAGAAAAAAAGTTTGAGAAACAGTTAAGTATCCAGTTAGTAACAAAGAGCATTCAGAAGATCTTTATGAACATACCTTCACAGCAGTAACAATTGAGTTTGCCCATTTTCAAATAAGTTAGGTAGAGAGCGGAGAACTCCCTCAATATCAACTTTGATCTACTAAGCTCAAGGGTGTCATTTGGAAAGAGAGGCACAGGTATATTTCTTGTCACCTTGGCAATGTGTGACATCATAGTCCTTTCATAGTGAATGCAGCTGCACAGCAACCAACTTCTGCTGTCTAGACGGGGGTGTATCTGGGGAGACAAGGGAGGTATTTCAGAGCAATTACTTTGTATCAGAAGCTTTTGTAGGACCCTCCAAACTATTTTCCAGAGTGGCTGTTTCAAGTTTCATTCCCATCAGTGTCATCCTTGTCATCGTTAGCTGTAAATTTAGCCATTCTCACCAGTGTGATTTGGTGCCTCATTGTGTTTTTTTTTTTTAAGATTTTATTTATTTATTTATTTATTTATTTATTTATTATCATTTGTTTGTTTTTGTTTGTTTATGAGAGACACAAGAGAGATCGGGAGAGCACAGACACAGGCAGAGGGAGAAGGAGGCTCCACAGAGGGAGCCCAACATGAGACTGTATCCTGAGTCTCCAGAATCACACACCCTGAGCTGAAGGCAGTGCTAAACTGCTGAGCCACAGGCGCTGCCCTCATGGTGGTTTTGATTTTTATTTTACTGTTTACAAGTGAGGGAGGACATTGTTTCACATGCCTTTTGACCACATATCGTCCTCTTCCAAAAAATGCCTGCTCGTATGCTCTGCTTATTTCTCAGGTGATATTAAAATATGTCATTAAAGTTTTAAAAAGAAGAGTTGATAAAACAAGAAAATAGGTGAGATTGTAATAAACTAAAAAATAAAGGACAATTTTATCTTGAAAAAACAAACAAACAAACAAACAAACAAACAAACAATAAACAAACGAATCAAGAATGGAAAACCTTGAGTTGCTATGCAATGTTCCCCCTGGCTGGAGTTTTCTGTTATTTCCATCAGGAAATGTTCTGGTCACCTGTTCTTCCAAATGATGCCCCAAGGAAGGTCCTGCTGCACAGATTCTCAAGGGTCTCTGCCTGGGTGGTGTTGCCCTAACCTTGTCAGGAGGCCAGGCACATTATAAGCTGTTTGTTCCTTAAAACCCCTTATGCCTTTTTTCGGTCTGAGTGGAAAGAAGGCCACACCTCCATCTCCAGGCCTGGAGATGTGTGATGTGGTGATTAACAAACCTGCAGTCTCCGATGGTGCCTGCCTACCCCAATTGTCCCCTAGGGTATCTGGCGGGGGGGACACTGAAATGAGCAATGTTTAGGTTTCCTCAGAGTCTTAGCCACTCTTCTCACCTCCTCTTCCTGGATGAAGGGAAGTTTTGTCCCTTTCTGTGCTTGCTGGGCACCGTAAGTGAACATTCAATCAGCCCAATGGATACCTGCTCTGCCTAAGAGGAAGATGTAGGCTGTGTTCCAGTCCCTTGTATGGACCCAACATGGACTGCAGTTCAGGCCCAGCCTGGGAACCTGGTTGACGGCACCACAAGCTAAGCATGCTCCAACTCTTGCTGATCTAAACCAATTGCCCTGAACCAATACATGGGAACTCTGTTGGCTCAGGCACCCAGTCCTTCTGGCCTCCAGGAAATTGAGACCCCACTCAATTACCTGTGGTTCCTTTCCTTTTTACCAATGAGCTCTTTCAGCCAGGGAAGTCTATTGAGGAGCAGATTTCTAAAGTTCCATATTTTGAACTTCAGTGTTCTTTAACTATCCTGCAGCTGGCTAACACATGAACCCACCCCCAACCTGCCCATTATTCTCCCATATATCACTTATGTTTTATTTCTCCATACTCCACCATGCATGTTTTCAACTTTTTATTTGCAGAGACAGCCGTTCTTGCTTATATCTCAGCTTGAATTCAATGTTGTTTGGGATGGCTTATGTTATGTAGGTAAATTTAGGGGACAAGCTGACAGGAATTATACTCCACAATCTTACATCCCTTTGAAAATTAGATTTTTAATGGACCTAATCCAAACTGATTCAGGAGGTTAGCCTATGAAACTGGCTTTCTTTCATTTTTTTTTTAAAAAATATTTATTTATTTATATTTATGAAAGACTCCCAGGGAGAGAGAAAGAGGCAGA
The DNA here is from genome assembly GCF_003254725.2 of Canis lupus dingo. Lineage (NCBI taxonomy): Eukaryota > Metazoa > Chordata > Mammalia > Carnivora > Canidae > Canis > Canis lupus. The sequence continues at coordinate 21,157,566 of NC_064261.1, read as the reverse complement.
GACACAGGAGGAGGGAGAAGCAGGCTCCATTCTGGGGGCCTGATGTGGGACTTGATCCCGGGACTCCAGGTTCATGCCCTGGGCCAAAGGCAGGAGCCAAACTGCTGAGCCACCCAGGGATCCCCTGAAACTGGCTTTCCCCCAAGGTATTCCAGTATGTTTTGCAAATAAATTCAGCTTTATTTAGGATTACTGAAACTAGAGACAGCTAAGCAGTCACTCTTAAAGGAATGAAAAAGAAACTTCAATTTAAACCATACAAAGAAATACTATTCTGTAATAAAAAGCAATTAAGCTCCTAGAGAGCCTATGTGTTTCAGTGTGTTAAGCTTCTGACTCTTGATTATGCCTCAGGTTCATGACCTCTGGTTCATGAGATCAGGCTTCGTGACAGCCATGTGCTGTGCCTGGAGGCTGCTTAAGATCCTCTCTCTCTCTTCCTCTGCTTTCCCCATACATTGCAGTCTATCCCTCTAAAAATATTAATATAAAAATATTTGACCTATTAAGCCACAAAAAGACATGGATGAATGTTAAATAATAGATAAAATTGAAAAATGTAGGGACTTCAAAAACAACAACACTTTTTATGGCTCCATTTCTGAAAAAAGATCTATATGGATGACAAAAGCTAAATGGTTGCTAAGATTTCTACAGAAAGTGCAACAGCATGAATAGTTGAATAATGGGAATTAAGGCAGTGAAACTACAATGCACATGGTGCATGAATGATATTCATTTGTCAAACCCTGCACTATTGGCACAATACAGAGCTGACCTTCATAGAAATGGTAGGCTTCAATGAAAAACAAAATCACTCCACTGATTTCTTCTTCATGACAAATGTTCCACAATGATGCAAGTTTTAATAATTGTGGCAAATCTGTGCCAGGGAATAGGGATATAGGGATACAGTTTATACTACTTGTTCAAGTATTCTGAGTTATTCTAAATAATAAATTATATTCACTAGAAAGTAATGGCCTCAATTTTTGCTAAGATTTAACAACCAACTAATACTCAAATGGTGGCTGCAAAATATCTATCATGGAATGAGATCAAATATGAGTTGGAAATTAAATTTTACTAGTGTGGTTATAAACTAATGAATCGTCATAAAATTAAAATATACACACATGAAACAAAAATAAGATGCCTTGTTCTGTTGCTCTTAATTATGCCATACTGAGTAAACTAGGATAATAATTCATTTTATTATGTTTAAGACAGGAAGAGAGAGAAGGAAAAGAGGAAGGGCAGAAGGAAAAAGAGAACATCTTAGCAGCTGCCATAGCCAATACGGAGTCCGACATAGGACTGGATTTCAAGACCCGTAGATCATGACCTGAGTAAAAATCAATAAACACTTAACTGACAAAGCCATCCAGGTACCCCTTGAATAATTAATCTTGAATCAACTAACTGAATGAATCTCCACGGAATCTTCAATTGAATCATTTGTATAGTATGTCCTTTGTTATCGCAAGATACAGAATTCCTTGGCCCACATCCCCAAGGAGATAACAGATCTCTTTGAACTTTAGGAATGTTGTCCCAAAAAGTGGAGTTTCACTTACAATCTGTCAAGTATCCTGTGGGGTCTTAAGTAGCTAACTGAGTACAGAGCATGATACATCCTAAGTGTATTAGGACTCTGGACTTGCAGTTGTCACCAAATTTCAAACAGCTCTGGTAAATATTGTGTTCTACATACACAGTCTGGAAAATTTGGGACTGACCAGATCGCTTCTCTGTCTCATCCACACTAGGAACCTAAATAGCAAAAATGGTGTTTGACCTTCTTATCATCCATCTCTTGCTCTCCCTCCCTCTCCTTCCACCACTCACCCCAATTCCAAATCGTCTTTTTTCTTAATGCCTCATCTTTTCAGGCCCTCTCCCCTGTATCATGGGAGTATGGTGCCACTTCTCAGCTCCCCAGTGTAAAATTTCTTGTACACCCTTCCTTCAGGGCATCCCATGTCACAGGTTGGGCTATTTTAATGGTGGTTGTTTGTTGTCAAGATAGAACAGTCAAGGACTGTCTAAGGGACAAATAATACTCTGACTAGGAAAATAATGAGAGGAATTATTGGTTGCCTCTTTAGGATGCTTGCTCAAGGTACTGTTATGAATTTCTACTAGTAGGAAAATCTAGATTATCTGCTGGTATCCTTGGAGGGTTGCTGATAACTTCACAACAGAGTCCAAGTTTATCTGTAGTCAGTCCATTGCCAATTTGTGACTTCCATTCACAGTCCCTGATGGTCCTTTTCTCACTTGCGAGGGGTTGACATATTCAGAGAAAACAAGAGATCCCATGCTTTGCTGCTGCACATGGTCTAGTCATCTTCATATTCAACTGAAGTATAAGATCTTCTTGACCATTCATGTCATGTGAGAACATCTCTATTAAAACTGTTAAGTCTCCATATAGAAGACAAAGGATCAGGGCTATGACCATTATGAAATTAAACAAACAAAAAGAAAAGTTAAGAATGAAAAAAATTTACCTCATACTGGGGAACTGCATTTTCTCAACCTAGACCAATATATTTGTTCCTGGAAGCCATGAAAATCAGCCTGAAAAAAAATCAACCTGAAAGCTAGACAGGTTATTCCTATGGCACTGCACATCCTGTTCTGCCCTGTGATTTTATTGGTCCCAGAAGAGAAGGTGTTAACAATGATAGATATGACACTACGCACCCATTAAGAAATCTAGGGCAATGTGACAGTCCGTCACTATTCATGACAATAGGATTTGATGGATCCATATTCCATGTCGGACATATATTGTATCATCAGTAACATGTGACCAATTACCAAAATTGGAGGTCGCTGGTATACAGGCTTTCCGATTTGTGCAATCTTCACACATGGGAATATTTTTCCAATCTTTGGCATAATGGGTAATTCCCCTGAGTACTGTGCCTTAAAAAAAAATTGTGGTCTTATTTGGGAACTCACATATAAGTTGGAAATTCCAGCGTTGGTGATTCATTTCATTAGATGAAATCCACACTTCCCTGAGGGATTTACCACGAGTTTCCCTAGTGGATGACATGTCCAGCAGTCAGAAAGACAGGGAGTCATGGCACCTGTTTGGCTATGTTCTGACCTAACAATGATTATAATTAGCATAAAAAGTATAAGAGAAGATAAGGAGTGAAAGGGGAGATCTGGGTGAAGGGCCAAAAGGGATCTGTGGAAAGAGAAGAATTATTTTTACTGAGTGGATAGAAAACGGAGAAAGATTTAGATAAGAATCTTGGACATTATCTTGGGTGGAAGCTGCCCACTATCTATCATCATTTGCCTATCTTAGAAGTCTTGTATCAACTGCCTTTTCCAAAGACTGACTGTTTCAAAAGATCTCTGAGGAGGTTGAGAGCCTTATTATTTTGTCTAATTCTGAAATTTTTTTTAATTTATTTTTTATTGGTGTTCAATTTACTAACATACAGAATAACCCCCAGTGCCCGTCACCCATTCACTCCCACCCCCCGCCCTCCTCCCCTTCTACCACCCCTAGTTCGTTTCCCAGAGTTAGCAGTCTTTACGTTCTGTCTCCCTTTCTGATATTTCCCACACATTTCTTCCCCCTTCCCTTATATTCCCTTTCACTATTATTTATATTCCCCAAATGAATGAGAACATATAATGTTTGTCCTTCTTCGACTGACTTACTTCACTCAGCATAATACCCTCCAGTTCCATCCACGTTGAAGCAAATGGTGGGTATTTGTCATTTCTAATAGCTGAGTAATATTCCATTGTATACATAAACCACATCTTCTTTATCCATTCATCTTTCGTTGGACACCGAGGCTCCTTCCACAGTTTGGCTATCGTGGCCATTGCTGCTATAAACATCGGGGTGCAGGGGTCCCGGCGTTTCATTGCATTTGTATCATTGGGGTAAATCCCCAACAGTGCAATTGCTGGGTCGTAGGGCAGGTCTATTTTTAACTGTTTGAGGAACCTCCACACAGTTTTCCAGAGTGGCTGCACCAGTTCACATTCCCACCAACAGTGTATGAGGGTTCCCTTTTCTCCGCATCCTCTCCAACATTTGTGGTTTCCTGCCTTGTTAATTTTCCCCATTCTCACTGGTGTGAGGTGGTATCTCATGGTGGTTTTGATTTGTATTTCCCTGATGGCAAGTGATGCAGAGCATTTTCTCATGTGCATGTTGGCCATGTCTATGTCTTCCTCTGTGAGATTTCTGTTCATGTCTTTTGCCCATTTCATGATTGGATTGTTTGTTTCTTTGGTGTTGAGTTTGATAAGTTCTTTATAGATCTTGGAAACCAGCTCTTTATCTGATACGTCATTTGCAAATATCTTCTCCCATTCTGTAGGTTGTCTTTGAGTTTTGTTGACTGTATCCTTTGCTGTGCAAAAGCTTCTTATCTTGATGAAGTCCCAATAGTTCATTTTTGCTTTTGTTTCTTTTGCCTTCGTGGATGTATCTTGCAAGAAGTTACTGTGGCCGAGCTCAAAAAGGGTGTTGCCTGTGTTCTTCTCTAGGATTTTGATGGAATCTTGTCTCACATTTAGATATTTCATCCATTTTGAGTTTATCTTTGTGTATGGTGCAAGAGAGTGGTCTAGTTTCATTCTTCTGCATGTGGATGTCCAATTTTCCCAGCACCATTTATTGAAGAGACTGTCTTTCTTCCAATGGATAGTCTTTCCTCCTTTATCGAATATTAGTTGCCCATAAAGTTCAGGGTCCACTTCTGGATTCTCTATTCTGTTCCACTGATCTATGTGTCTGTTTTTGTGCCAGTACCACACTGTCTTGATGACCACAGCTTTGTAGTACAACCTGAAATCTGGCATTGTGATGCCCCCAGAAATGGTTTTCTTTTTTAAAATTCCCCTGGCTATTCGGGGTCTTTTCTGATTCCACACAAATCTTAAAATAATTTGTTCTAACTCTCTGAAGAAAGTCCATGGTATTTTGATAGGGATTGGATTAAACGTGTATATTGCCCTGGGTAACATTGACATTTTCACAATATTAATTCTGCCAATCCATGAGCATGGAATATTTTTCCATCTCTTTGTGTCTTCCTCAATTTTTTTCAGAAGTGTTCTATAGTTTTGAGGGTATAGATCCTTTACATCTTTGGTTAGGTTTATTCCTAGGTATCTTATGCTTTTGGGTGCAATTGTAAATGGGATTGACTCCTTAATTTCTCTTTCTTCAGTCTCATTGTTAGTGTATAGAAATGCCACTGACTTCTGGGCATTGATTTTGTATCCTGCCACGCTACCGAATTGCTGTATGAGTTCTAGCAATCTTGGGGTGGAGACTTTTGGGTTTTCTATGTAGAGTATCATGTCATCAGCGAAGAGGGAGAGTTTGACTTCTTCTTTGCCAATTTGAATGCCTTTAATGTCTTTTTGTTGTCTGATTGCTGAGGCTAGGACTTCCAGTACTATGTTGAACAGCAGTGGTGAGAGTGGACATCCCTGTCTTGTTCCTGATCTTAGGGGAAAGGCTCCCAGTGCTTCCCCATTGAGAATGATATTTGCTGTGGGCTTTTCATAGATGGCTTTTAAGATGTCGAGGAATGTTCCCTCTATCCCTACACTCTGAAGAGTTTTGATCAGGAATGGATGCTGTATTTTGTCAAATGCTTTCTCTGCATCCAATGAGAGGATCATATGGTTCTTGGTTTTTCTCTTGCTGATATGATGAATCACATTGATTGTTTTACGGGTGTTGAACCAGCCTTGTGTCCCAGGGATAAATCCTACTTGGTCATGGTGAATAATTTTCTTAATGTACTGTTGGATCCTATTGGCCAGTATCTTGTTGAGAATTTTTGCATCCATGTTCCTCAGGTATATTGGTCTGTAATTCTCCTTTTTGGTGGGGTCTTTGTCTGGTTTCAGAATTAAGGTGATGCTGGCCTCATAGAACGAATTTGGAAGTACTCCATCTCTTTCTATCTTTCCAAACAGCTTTAGGAGAATAGGTATGGTTTCTTCTTTAAACGTTTGATAAAATTCCCCTGGGAAGCCATCTGGCCCTGGACTCTTGTGTCTTGGGAGGTTTTTGATGACTGCTTCAATTTCCTCCCTGGTTATTGGCCTGTTCAGGTTTTCTATTTCTTCCTGTTCCAGTTTTGGTAGTTTGTGGCTTTCCAGGAATGCGTCCATTTCTTCTAGATTGCCTAATTTATTGGCGTATAGCTGTTCATAATATGTTTTTAAAATCGTTTGTATTTCCTTGGTGTTGGTAGTGATCTCTCCTTTCTCATTCATGATTTTATTAATTTGAGTCTTCTCTCTCTTCTTTTTAATAAGGCTGGCTAATGGTTTATCTATCTTATTAATTCTTTCAAAGAACCAACTCCTGGTTCTGTTGATCTGTTCCACAGTTCTTCTGGTCTCGATTTGGTTGAGTTCTGCTCTAATCTTTATTAACTCCCTTCTTCTCCTGGGTGTAGGATCTATTTGCTGTTTTTTCTCTAGCTCCTTTATGTGTAAGGTTAGCTTTTGTATTTGAGTTCTTTCCAGTTTTTGAATGGATGCTTGTATTGCGATGTATTTCCCCCTTAGGACTGCTTTTGCTGCATCCCAAAGATTTTGAACGGTTGTATCTTCATTCTCATTAGTTTCCATGAATCTTTTTAATTCTTCCTTAATTTCCTGGTTGACCCTTTTATCTTTTAGCAGGATGGTCCTTAACCTCCACGTGTTTGAGGTCCTTCCAAACTTCTTGTTGTGATTTAGTTCTAATTTCAAGGCATTATGGTCTGAGAATATGCAGGGGACGATCCCAATCTTTTGGTATCGGTTCAGACCCGATTTGTGACCCAATATGTGGTCTATTCTGGAGAAAGTTCCATGTGCACTTGAGAAGAATGTGTATTCAGTTGAGTTTGGATGTAAAGTTCTGTAGATATCTGTGAAATCCATCTGGTCCAGTGTATCATTTAAAGCTCTCGTTTCTTTGGAGATGTTGTGCTTAGAAGACCTATTGAGTATAGAAAGAGCTAGATTGAAGTCACCAAGTATAAGTGTATTATTATCTAAGTATTTCTTCACTTTGGTTAATAATTGATTGATATATTTGGCAGCTCCCACATTCGGGGCATATATATTGAGGATTGTTAAGTCCTCTTGTTGAATAGATCCTTTAAGTATGATATAGTGTCCCTCTTCATCTCTCACTACAGTCTTTGGGGTAAATTTTAGTTTATCTGATATAAGGATGGCTACCCCTGCTTTCTTTTGAGGACCATTCGAATGGTAAATGGTTCTCCAACCTTTTATTTTCAGGCTGTAGGTGTCCTTCTGTCTAAAATGAGTCTCTTGTAGACAGCAAATAGATGGGTCCTGCTTTTTTATCCAGTCTGAAACCCTGCGCCTTTTGATGGGGTCATTAAGCCCGTTCACATTCAGAGTTACTATTGAGAGATATGAGTTTAGTGTCATCATGATATCTATTCAGTCCTTGTTTTTGTGGACTGTTCCACTGAACTTCTTCTTAAAGGGGAATTTTAAGAGTCCCCCTTAAAATTTCTTGCAGAGCTGGTTTGGAGGTCACATATTCTTTTAGTTGCTGCCTGTCTTGGAAGCTCTTTATCTCTCCTTCCATTTTGAATGAGAGCCTTGCTGGATAAAGGATTCTTGGTTGCATGTTCTTCTCATTTAGGACCCTGAATATATCCTGCCAGCCCTTTCTGGCCTGCCAGGTCTCTGTGGAGAGGTCAGCTGTTACCCTAATACTCCTCCCCATAAAAGTCAGGGATTTCTTGTCTCTTGCTGCTTTAAGGATCTTCTCCTTATCTTTGGAATTTGCAAGCTTCACTATTAAATGTCGAGGTGTTGAACGGTTTTTATTGATTTTAGGGGGGGATCTCTCTATTTCCTGGATCTGAATGCCTGTTTCCCTTCCCAGATTAGGAAAGTTTTCAGCTAGAATTTGTTCAAATACATATTCTGGCCCTCTGTCCCTTTCGGCACCCTCGGGAACACCAATTAAACGTAGGTTTTTCTTCCTCAGGCTGTCGTTTATTTCCCTTATTCTATCCTCATGGTCTTTTAATTGTTTGTCTCTTTTTTCCTCAGTTTCCCTCTTTGCTATCAACTTGTCTTCTATGTCACTCACTCGTTCTTCCACCTCGTTAACCCTCGTCGTTAGGACTTCTAGTTTGGATTGCATCTCATTCAATTGATTTTTAATTTCTGCCTGATTAGCTCTAAATTCTGCAGTCATGAAGTCTCTTGAGTCCTTTATACTTTTTTCTAGAGCCACCAGTAGCTGTATAATAGTGCTTCTGAATTGGCTTTCTGACATTGAATTGTAATCCAGATTTTGTAACTCTGTGGGAGAGAGGACTGTTTCTGATTCTTTCTTTTGAGGTGAGGTTTTCCTTCTAGTCATTTTGCTCAGTGCAGAGTGGCCAAAAGCAAGTTGTATTGGGAAAAAGAGAATAGAGAGGAGAGAAAGAAGGAAAGAAAAGAGAAAGAGAAAAAAAGGGGAAGAAAAAAAAACGGAAAAAAAAAGAAGAAAAAGAGAAAGAAAAAGAAAGGAGAAAAAAAAGGGGGTGGGGGAAGGAAACAAATCAAAAAGCAAAACGAAACAAAACAAAACAAAAACAAAAACAAAAACAAAAAAAAAAAGGAACCACCGGGGAGTATCTTCTGATCCTTAAAAGTCCCTTGGCTTCTCCTGGAAGTTGTCAGTCTAGCTGGTGTTCTGGGGGAGGAGCCTGCTGTGCTGATTTTCAGGTGTGAGCACTTGGGGGAGCTGCTGTGCCCCTGCCTGGTGCAGGGCTCAGTGGGGGTTGTTTACCCCGTGAGGCCGCAGGAGGATCAGCCCCAGTGGCGGGGCAGCTCTGGAAACCTGGATTCAGCTCCGGCAGGAACTCCGTCTGCAGGGCCTGGAGGCTCCGGGGCGGGGCCGCTGATCTGCTCAGCTCGGGGCAGGAGCGTCCTCGCTGTCCTGGGCCCTCCCGGCCTCTGCCTGTCCCGGGGGAGGCGGGATCCTGGGCTGTGTCCCGGCGCCCTGTGCTCCGGGGCCTGCGCTGTTGGATTCGCGCTCCCGGGCCACGCAACCCCCTCCGCGGAGCTGCCGCCCGAGCCCCCCCGAGCTGCTCCTGGAACCGCGCAGCCCCCTCCGCACGGAGCCTCTTCCTCTGCCTGAGCCCCTCCGAGCTGCTCCCGGGGCCCCGCAGCCCCCTCCGCGGAGCCGCCCCCGAGCCCCTCCAAGCTGCTCCGGTCCCGCCGGGTCCCGCCGTGCGCGCTGCAGCCCTTAGGGAGCTCGGCGCACTCTCCTGGGCGCGCAGTTGCTCTGTTACTGTCTCAGGGAACCCGAGGGCATCCTCGCCCTCCTGGGTCCTGCTCCACCTCCCCGGGAGCCCCCTTCCGCCCGGGAAGGTTGGTGCAGCTCCTGCTCCTCCGGGATGGGGCTCTCCTGTCCTGGGGACACTCGCCCCGGCCTCAGCCCGGCTCCTCGCGGGGCCCCTCCCCCTTGGAGGCCTTTGTTTCTTTACTTCTTTTTCCCCGTCTTCCTACCTTGATAGAAGCGTGAACTCTTCTCACTGTTGCATTCCAGGTGTTCTCTCTTTAATTCTCAGGCCGAATTCATAGATTTTCAGGATGATTGGAAGGTTTTCTAGGTAATTTGGTGGAGACAGGTGATTTGGGGACCCTACTCTTCCGCCATCTTGCCCCTTCCCTAATTCTGAATTTTTTAAAAATGTAATTAAAGGTGGAATTTCCAAGAATTTTATTGCTTTGTTTTAAATAGGCATGACAAGTTCCCTTTCAGTGATGTGTCAGGGTAGTTTTTGATATTTGTCTCTTCCTTCAGAAACATCTCCTGTTGAGGAGTAGGGAGAGGCTGCTGGGACTATTTGCAGAACATTTGCCTTAACTTGGTGGTGAAAAATGTGGGTAATATCCTAAGAGTTCTTTAAAATGATACCATATTTGCATGTAGTAAGGTAGTGTCTTCAAGTCTGAGTGCTGAAATTCCTAGACTTATGTATCTTCCAACTCCTAATTTACAATAAAAGAACCACTATGGGACAGCTCAGGTGGCTCAGCGGGTTAGTGCTGCCTTCAGTCCAGGGTGTAATCCTGGACACCTGGGATACCTGAGTCTCGCATTGGGCTCCCGGCATGGAGCCCACTACTCCCACTGCCTGTGTTTCTGGCTGTCTCTCTCTCTCTCTCTCACCCTGTGACTGTCATAATAAAAAAAATAAACTCTTTTAGAAAAAGAATCAGTATGTACTGAAGTGAATGTACTGGATAGCCGTCCTTGCTACTGTCAGTTTGCACGAAGGGAACTCACAAGTTTTTGAAATTTTGCCTATTTTAATGGGTCTAAAAATAATTTCCTCTCTTTAAATAAGTTATGTCACGATTAATGAGTTATTTAGCAAAACTGTAATTTCCTTTGAATGTCTATATTTCTTTCTGTGTTGTTTGGGAGCAAATATGTGGATCCTTATTACTTTTTTTTTTCTTGTTCTCTGGACAAAGCAGATGAAGGTCCACTTATTGTATAAGAAAAGAATGACAGGATTGCCTGGGTGGCTCAGTAGTTCACTGGTTGAGCATCTGCCTTTAGCTTAGTTCATGATCACGGGATCCCACATTAGGCTACCTAGAGGGACCCAGCCTCTCCTTTTGCCTATGTCAATGTCTCTGTCTCTCTCATGGATAAATAAATAAGATCTTTAAACATGAAAACAACTGAATTACAAGGGAACCTTAAATTATTTTAAGTCTTGACTAGGCCCAGGGGAAAACCAAAGGGGCCTTCGGTAAACTCCTAGGCCATGATTGTCCAGGAACACCTTTGTGCTGTTCTGGAGAGAGGGAAATGGATTAACCCTCTGATCCAAAGACAAATGGAGAAACGAGACCAAATATTCAGTATAGCGAAGCAAGTAGCTTTGGAAGAATTGATAACAGTTCAGCATCCTGGTGAGGACCTACCAGGAAGAAAAAGTAAATTGTTGATGATCCTGAGGTCTTGAACAAATCACTATCTTTCTTCATTTGGTGCCTTTCCTAACAATACAAAAATGGTACTAGCACAAGTGGAAGGTATATGAAATCTTATTTAAAAGGCTTTTAATTACAAGTCTGATCCTTATTTTCCACATCATAAGTTATTGGGGAAGTTTAGGTAATTGTTATGTTGGATGGCTCTTATCATTTCTATGTTGTGCTTTGTGCTCTGATTCTTTTACTTATGTAGATGTGATTTGTAGCCTGGGAATGTCAGGTACACTGCCAAATCCTTGTGAAAGTTATGTGTTCCCTTCAATGGAGGAGGCAAAATCATATGCAGAGCAGATATATATCAGTTATGAATAGACCCATGGGACCTCAAGTCATTGTCCTCGTGGTGTACATTCAATAATACAATTAAATTTGCAAAGTCTCTCCAAAGTAAATCTGCAGGGCAGGAGACACACAGAATCATAGAATAGTTGTTTCAGTTCAGGGGTCACAGGGTATGGTGACACAGGGGTGATTCAAGGAAAATCTGTGTGCTATTTGATACCTACAACTTACAGGATATATCTACTCCAAAGATGAGCATGAGAAACACGGATAGCATTCAGAAACAACTAGGAGTACCAGGATTTACCAGAAATTGGATGGGAATGACTGTTTATTTCTAGATAATTTATCTTAAATCCATAAGCCAACAGAGGAATCTGAGTGCTTCCTCTTTCCTTGTAACACCTTCATTTCTTTGAAATGGAGGATTTTTCTAAGTGTTGGTGTTCTTTTGCCAGGAAGACGTATCTTTTCTTCAGTATTTATTTTGTTTTCACTGTTTACAGATGACCTGGGTACTTCAATTGGGGTGTGGTACACCAAGATGTGTCACCTGCAGGCCCTTCCAATGCTCCTCTTGTCTCCTTTTTGTAATAAAGACCTTTGCAAATGTTCTATGAGTGTCTTGTGGTCCACGTAAGGGCTCCATTTCCATTTTTATATATGTTTATAAGTAAAGTCTGCAGTTTTGATTTTAGCTCAGTTGACTGCAGGAGATGAAAGAATTGCTATTTCAAGAGCACCTCTCTTTACTCATGAATGAAATGGAAAGCCATTTCCTAGTCTGCCTAGAATTTTTATGCCTGATTATTTAATTAGTTTGCTTTGTATTTTTTTAATTTTGCATGACTGTAGTAAGATACTGCCTTTTTGGAAGTAGTGCATTTTCAGGATATATCCACGTATAAATTAAAAAGGTGGTTTTATAATCTAATGGAGTTTATAAGAAATTCTGACCCCTTCCTCTATGACTTCTTCTTCCTTTATATAAGATCCTAATTTTGTTTTAGGAAAGCAATGTGGTCACCTGAAATATGAACTGACACATGAGTACATTTACTAAGTGCCATGGTTTATTTGGTCTTTAGATGATGGCAAGGGGGAATTCTTTGCTTGGGTTTGCGAGCTGCTTAAATATGGCCCAATATGAGTGGGCACTTCTATTCCTAATCGTGTGTGGGTCCAATACAGGACTGGATTCCAGAACCTGAGTTGATGTACTGAGACAGAGTCAGATGTTAAATTTCCTGAGACACACAGACCTCCAGGAAGGGTCCTGTTCAAAGAATTGGACTTAAAACCCTGACACAGTAGGGTCAAAAGAAGGATGAGAAGTCTGTAGAGGCTGGAATAGGAGAGAAAAGGAAGGAACATGAAAGGGGCCCACTTAGAGCAAGCTCAGCCAATGGCCACTACCTGGCAGTCCTTATTCTTAGCTGCTTATGAAGATACTGAGACCCACAGACAGTGGAACCTTGTGTGGCTTATATTTTATCCATTAAACCACCTAATCTACAGCCAAGTAACCACTTTCCTAATTAATTTATAGTAAGTGCTCATCAAGGGTTCTTCAGTTGAAGGGAAGCCATCTGCAGGCAGAGCTGCCATGTGACAGATGGTTTGGAATGTCATGGATTCTGAATCAGTCTGGAAGATGGGCAGACCACTCACTGGTCTTGGTCACTGAGAGTTGTCAGCTGGTCCCCAGAAGAACTCTATGGGAGAGAGCTGGTAGTGTGAATGCTGGGGAGGCTGGCAACAGGCTGGCAACAGTTGTGAATGCTGGGGAGGCTGGCAACAGCTTGTCTGGCCATTCTAAGAGGTTTTATTTGGGTAGGTGCATGGTGGTTTTGGTCAGCATGTGAGGTGGAACCTGAGTTAGATTTCACCTTCTTTTTGCTCACAGACCTCCCCCAGGATATTGATATCTCCCACAGTGAACCTAGTGCAGGAGGATTTGATGGAGAGACCGACAGAGATCAAGGCTCAGGGGTATTTGGTGTGAACTCAGGTGCCTCAGGGACATGTCAGGTGTTATGAGAACCTTCTTCAAACCGAAACACTTCCATTCTTCCTCTGGGACCCACCAGCCATCAGTTTGTTAACACTTGGTAAGTCACCCACATCATGCTCTTAATGAATCTGTTTTTCCATCATTCTCTATTTTTCAGCTAATAGAAGGTTTTGCTCACACAGTTTCTGCTAGAGCTGCTCTTGTTCAATTTAGGCACCACACCTTTGGAAATATTATCCCAATGACTTTCAGAAATAGTGTGAGCCCTTGTTTAATCAAGAGATCTATGTGGTAAAGAGGCCTTCCTGAACATGTTTAATTTCCTATCCCCAACTTTTTCTCTATATTTCTTTCCCCAAGGGACTGTTTGAATTTCTCCTTCTTTGTCTTTGAGTATTTGAGATTCCAAATACACATGACACCATGCAGTATTTGTCATACAACTCCTGGTTTATTTCATTTAACATAATGGCTTCCAGGGCCATCCATGTTGTCAACAATGTTAAGATTTCCTTCCATGAAGCAGAATAATATCCCACTGCATGCATAGACTCCATTTTCTTTATCCATTTGATCATTAGTAGACATGAGTTTCTTTCTGTAATATTACCTTTTGTGATTAGCACAGAGGAACATGCACAGATATCTGTCTAAAGTTCAGATTTCAATTTTGGGACGTGTTTACCAAAAGTCATTATATTGATGTATACAGAAGTTGATTTTTTAATTTTTTTGAGGGAATTCCATATTTTATGTCCTAGTAACTGCATCAATTTACATTCTCTCTTGGATATTTTAGGTATAGAGCAATTCTGTGTCCTATGTAAAGCCCCAGTGAATCAGATTCCCTGAATCAGGTGGCTCTGCTAGGAAAACAATTAGGAATGGGATCAAACTTTTGAGCTCAGTAAGGTTATCAGTCCTTCTTTTGGTGTTCTGACATTAAGCTGTCAACATATCATTCTATTTCAGTCCATTTCAATGAGTCTATATTCCAGAGCCTCCAAAAGAAACACATAGCCAAAGCTGTAAATCTATGTACCTACTCAGGTGAGCCAGAATATTTCATCTGGGAAAGCAAAAAGACATCGAATAAATGGCCCAATTGAAGGTATTATGGAAAGTCAATCATGGATTCAAATATCACTCTTCTAGGGACACCTGGTTGATTCAGTCATTCAAGTGTCCAACTCTTGATTTTGCACTAGATCATATTCTCATTTCCATGAGAGGTAGCTTTGGCCATAGATTTGTATTGCATATGGAATCTGTAAAGATTCTCTTCCCCCTTTCCTCTCCACCTCCAGTTATCACGCTCTCTCTTTCTCCGTGGCTCAAAAAAAAAAAAAAAAAAGAAGCATTACTCAAGTTTACTCAGTTTCTCATTCTTAGAAGAAAATTATTAAGCCATATTCATTTTGTTTTACATGTGAAAATTCAAATTAACTACTGAGACATTGTCTATAATGAGAATAGTCCATTTGCATTCTCAAATCAAGGTCAGTAAATTTTGTAAGGAATGATTTATTTATTTATTCATTTATCTATTTATTTAAGGGAGAGAAAAGAAAAGGGATGGAAAGAGAGAGGCATGAGAAGGGAGAAGGTTAGAAGGAGAAATAGGCTACCCAAGAGGAAGGAGTACAAAATGGAGCGAATCCTAAACATGGGATCATGCCTTGTCCCCATGGTGTACAAATAAGTGACTGTCTCCACTAATACTTCACAATGTGATTCATCATATCAGCAGAGAAAAAACAAGAAACATATGCTTCTCTCAATAGTTGAAGAGAAAGCATTTGACAAAATACAGCATCCATTCCTGGTCAAAATTATTCAGAGTGTAGGAATAGAGGGAACATTCCTCAACATATTAAAAGCCATCTATGGAAAGCCCACAGCAAATATCATTCTCAATGGGGAAGCACTGGGAGCCTTTCCCCTAAAATCAGGAGCAAGAACAAGACAGGGATGTCCACTCTCACCACTGCTATTCAACATAGTACTGGAAGTCCTAGCCTCAGCAATCAGACAACAAAAAGAAATAAAAGGCAATCAAATTGTCAAAGAAGAAGTCAAACTCTCCCTCTTCACCAATGACATGATACTCTACTTAAAAAACCAAAAAGACTCCACCCCAAGATTGCTAGAACTCCTACAGCAATTTGGCAGTGTGGCAGGATAGAAAATCAACAACCAGAAGTCAGTGGCATTTCTATACACTAACAATGAAACAGAAGAAAGAGAAGTTAAAGAGTCAATCCCATTTACAATTGCACCCAAAAGCATAAGATACCTAGGAATAAATATAACCAAAGAGTTAAACGATCTATACCCTAAAAACTACAGAACACTTTGGAAAGAAATTGAAGAAGGCACAAAGGGATGGAAAAATATTCCATGCTCATGGGTTGGAAGAATTAATATTGTGAAAATGTCACTGTTACCCATGTCAATTTATGGGTTTAATGCAATCCCTATCAAAATACCATGGACTTTCTTCAGAGAGTTGGAACAAATTATTTTAAGATTTGTGTGAAATCAGAAAAGACCCCGAATAGTCAAGGGAATTTTAAAAGAGAAAACCATAGCTGAGGGCATCACAATGCCAGATTTCAGGTTGTACTATAAAGCTGTGGTCATCAAGACAGTGTGGTACTGGCACAAAAACAGACACATAGATCAATGGAACAGAATAGAGAATCCAGGAGTGGACCCTCAACTTTATGGTCAACTAATATTTGACAAAGGAGGAAAGAGTATCCAGTGGAAAAAAGACAGTCTCTTCAAATGGTGATGGGAAAATTGGTCATCCACATGAAGAAGAATGAAACCACTCTCTTTCACCATACACAAAGATAAACTCAAAATGGATGAAAGATCTAAATGTGAGGCAAGATTCCATCAAAATCCTAGAGGAGAACACTGGCAACACCCTTTTTGAACTCGGTCACAGTAACTTCTTGCTAGATACATGCACAAAAGCAAAAGAAACAAAAGCAAAAATGAACTATTGGGACTTCATCAAGATAAGATGTTTTTGCACAGCAAAGGATACAGTCAACAAAACTAGAAGACAACCTACAGAATGGGAGAAGATATTTGCAAATGATGTATCAGATAAAGGGCGAGTTTCCAAGATCTATAAAGAACTTATTAAACTCAACAGCAAAGAAACAAACAGTCCAGTCATTAAATGGGCAAAAAACATGAACAGAAATCTCACAGAGGAAGACAGACGTGGCGAACAAACACGTGAAAAACTGCTCCGCATCACTTGCCATCAGGGAAATACAAATCAAATCACAATGAGGTACCACCTCACACAGGTGAGAATAGGGAAAATTAACAGCAGGAAACCACAAATGTTGGAGCAGATGTAGAGAAAGGGGAACACTCCTGCTCTCTTGGTGGGTATGTGAACTGGTGCAGCCACTCTGGAAAACTGTGTGGAGGTTTCCAAAGAATTTAAAATAGATCTGCTCTACCACCCAGCAATTGCACTGTTGGGGATTTACTCCAAAGATACAGATGCAATGAAATGCCTGGACACCTGCACCCTGATGATTGTAGCAGCAATGTACACAATAGCCAAACTGTGGAAGGAGCCTCGGTGTCCATTGAAAGATGAATGGATAAAGAAGACGTGGTTTATGTGTATTATTGAATATTACACAGCCATTAGGAAAGACAAATACCCACCATTTGCTTAGACGTGGATGGAACTGGAGGTTATGCTGAGTGAGATAAGTCAATCAGAGAAGGACAAACATTATTAGGTCTCATTCATTTGGGGAATATTAAAAATAGTGAAAAGAAATAAAGGGGAAATGAAAAAGAATGAGTGGGAACTATCAGGGAGGGAGACAGAACATGAGAGATTCCTAACTGGGAAATGAACTTGGGGTGGTGAAAGGGGAGGTGGTTGGGGGTTGGGGGTGACTGGGTGTCAGACACTGAGGGGGGCACTTGATGGGATGAGCACTGGGTGTTATTCTATATGTTGGCAAATTGAACACCAATAAAAAGTAAACATAATAAAAAATACCTTAAAAATGAAATGTGATCATTAAAAATAGTTATTTTTAAACTAATATTTGGATGTTAATCTAGGTAAAACACTAGCAAATATAAGTCTCTTACTGTTTTTAATCAATAGTTGGTACCACCTAGAATAAAAGTGATCTTTACTATTCTGAATGACTTTAGGAAGCCAGATGAAATGCAGTGTCTGAGATAATGATGCCAAAGTATGTGAAAGGACACCTGGAGGAAGTTGTTTGTCCCGAAGGATGTGTCTCTCCAGTCCATTCAGGATGATGACTACAACATTCCTCAAACAAGCAGGAGAAACTGCTGTTTAGAGAAAGTAACCCATCACACTCTTTATAACCAGCTTCGGTGTTGCCAAAGGGAGCATCCTCTCAAATATGTTAATTGTTGGCAAGAGGCAAACAGCCCTCCTCCCAGCAGGACTATGTTGTATTTCACCTCAAAAGGACAGTGTCTGAATTTCATCAGAATTTGTGTGGAAAGGAAGCAAGAAAGCAACACTTGTTTCAGTCAAAGATACTCAAGCTCCCTTTGACATTATATATTTGATCTTCTGTGTTGTTCTTGATGAACACTTACATTCAGAAAGGATCATAGGGTGCTTTTGAAAGGACGCAGAGTACCCATCAGTACGTTGGTCATGCTGCTCAGTAATAACTCAGATGGGGGTGCCTGAGCTTGTCAGTCAGTTTAGAGTCTGCCTTTGTTTTAGATCAGGCTGTCTGGGACCTGAAATATAGCCTACCAAGGATTTCCTTTCTCAGTGAGTGTTTTTTTTTTCCTGTCCAACTATCCTTCTTACCTCTCCTGCTCACTGCCCGCTTACCTCTCCAGCTCACTGTCTCTCAAATACATAAAGAAGTATTTTAATAAAATTAAAGAATAATCTGGGGCTGTGAATCACTATGAATAGAGGGCTACTGAACATGATGCATTTGCTTACCAAGCATGGGCTAAACTGCCACAGTTGGAACACTCATCATGTTAGGACTATAAAACATCCTGTACTATGAGATTTTGTATTTTTGAAACCCGAGTTACATCTCTCAAGTTCACTGAATGAGCAACACGAATACCTTAACTCAAGAAGGAATAAATGCATGTGAGAAAAAATTCCACTACCACACAGCTTATAATCTCCCCTTCAAACCCCCATGAAAATGGTCCACACACCTATGAAATACATTGTTCCTTATCATATCTGAATTCCCTCCAAAAGGGAAAAGAAGTCCAATTTCTAATTCAGGAAAACAGGCAAACATTCCATAGAAGAAATTGGAGACTCCTTCATTGATTTCATGAGGGAAATTCTTGCACCAAACACTTGGCAATATTTAGGAGGATGCAGATTACTTGTCAATGCATTGGATGTGGTGTTCAGGAATTACTGAGATATCACTGTTTATATGGATAAATAATAAGACTGTATTGTAGTGAGTTACTAATAAGCATCATATGAGGGTGTGGGGGGCCATCCTTCTTGGTGGATAAAATACCTTCAGTTCAGGCCAAGGTCCCAGTGTTCCAGGATCCATCCCATATTTGGGGACCTGCTCAGCTCGAAATGTGCTTCACCCTTACCCTCTGCCCTTCTCTTTTCTTATGATCTCCCTGTCTCAAATAATTAAATAAAATTTTCCATAAAAGTTAATGACAACTTCAAGGAGACTGGCATACTGCATGAATAGAACTGATCTGCACATCCATTCCATTGATGAGTTCCCATAACTCATGCAGCTTATTGTGAAACCCAACTAAAAGTTCCTACCCTCTGGACATCTGGCAAAATCATTTCTGTGTCTGTAGATCCACATATACTTTCCTGTCTTTTGTAATTTTTTTCACTTGAATTTACCCATAATCTTGGTAGGTTTGTTTCAGTGCTAGAAATTATTCTTTTGTTCTATTTAGTATAGTACTCTACTGTATTTATTCACTAATCAGGTTTTTTTTTAAAAAGATTTTATTTATTTATTCATGAGAGGCACACAGAGAGAGGCAAAGAATAAGAAGAGGGTGAAGCAGGCTACCTTCAGGAACACTGTTGCAAGACATAATCCTAGGACCATGGTATCATGACCCGAGCCAAAGGCAGAGACACTCAACCACTGAGACACCCAGGTGCACCACTATTGAATTTGGATGAAAATACTCCATCTGGGAGAAATTCAGCTACTGGAACCTTACCATTTGCCAATAGCTATAGCAGTGAAAATGTTTGGGAGGGACAGGCTTCCCATTATCCATTAAAGATGTCATAGAAATCAAAAGTACTGCATAGGGATTATGATCAATCGAATTGTAATAGTGCTCTATAGGGAAATATGGTATAAACACTTGTGGTGTGCACAGTAAAGTATATAATACCACACAGTATTATGGTATTATATAGGTTATATATAATATATGTAGTACACATGAAAATAATGTAACCTTGTGTGTCATCTCAATTTCAATTAAAAGTAGTAATAATGTGGACATCTGGCTGGTTCCTTTGGGCATCTACTTTGGGCTCTTGTCCTGATCTAGGGTCCATTATGTATCCAGTGTCTTTGGGTACATAATGGCATGAATTTGTCAAAACACACATGAATGCATAACACGGAGCAGTCATTAATATATGTGGTCAACTTCAGTGATAATGTCTCTACCCTGGCTTGTTCTTTGCGATAAAATTTCCACAATAAATTAGGTGTGTATGATCATAGGAGTTGTGTATCAAGGGATAGGTTGATATGGAAATTTTTAAATGATATCTGGCATTATGATATCAATTTAACCGTAATCTCAGTAATAACACTCTTTATTAAAATATAATCAGAGATCTTACTTTGTTAGTATTTTACACAAACTAGGGTCAAATATTAGCTGCACAAAACCTCCCTTATAATCTGATCAAATTTGGGTGGTAAAATCAGATTTACCCTTTTGGGTATACACTAATGACTGATCATTTAAGTTAAGAATTTCACATGTGAAACAAATAATACAGCTTAGTATAATTCTTTGCACTATGGTGTCCTGATCACAGTAGAAGAATGATTCCTTTATCTTTTTGTAAAGAGAGTAAAAGAGAAAGTTAAGTAGGAGGGAGGTAGAGGAAAAGGAAGAGAGAATATTAGGGAAGCTCCACCATCAGCATGTAGCCCAACCTAGGATAATCTGATAACCTGAGGTCATGACCTGAGATGAATCCAGGAGACAGACACATATCTGAATGATCCAACTCTGTGCCCTGGAATAAGTTTTCTTGATTCAACTTAAGGAATGAATTTCCATGTTACTTTCTTTTTTTTTTCCACATTACTTTCAATTGACTCTTACTGGTTGTATTTTGGTTTTACCCCAAGCATTAAGTCGTTTGGTTCAGGGTTGTGTCCCCATAGATCCACTTTGTTTACACAGCATGGAGTTAGGACAGGAACACGCAGTTGTTGTAAAAGAAGTTATGGGGGCAAATGCCTGAAAATTTCATGAGTCTGTGATTCAGATCTACAAAACTGGGAAAACACTCACCCTGTAATAAATCTGCTATGAAAGGGGAAGAAAAATCTTGAAAGTAGAGGAAAAGGAGACATTAACCATAATAGAATATGAGTTCCAAGGACCATGAGTTCTCAGAGAAGAGAGGTCAAAAGACACAGCAATGGTGACACATAGTGTAGAAAGAAAACATCTCTAAACCAAGGTCATTATGTTCAGGTAAGATAGCATTAAAGAATGCAGCCAAAAGGAAAATGAGAATTAAAACAACAAGTCAGCAGACAAGCAGGTGTAAAAACTGGAAGAATCAATCACTGGTAATGTATATATTTAATTATTTCATTTTTAAAAAGTAGATATTTTTATCGACATTCATATTTATTATTTTTATTTTATATTTATATATTTATTTTTAATGGTGTTCAATTTGCCTACATATAGAATATCAACCGGTGCCCACCCCATCAAGTGTCCCGCTCAGTGCACATCACCCAGTCATCCCCACCCCGGCCCACCTCCCTTCCAACACCGCTAGTTCATTTCCCAGATTTAGGAGACTCTCATGTTCTGTGTCCCTTTCTGATATTTACCACTCTATTTTTCTCATTTCCCCTTTATTCCTTTCACTATTTTTTATATTCCCCAAGTGAATCAGACCTTATAATATTTGTTCTTCTCCTATTGACTTATTTCACTCAGCATAACACATTCCAGTTTCTTCCATGTCGAAACAAATGGTGGGTATTTGTCGATTCCAATGGCTGAGTATTATTCCATTGAATACATAAACCACATCTTCTTTATCAATTTATCTTTCGATGGACACCGAGTCTTCTTCCACAGTCTGGATATTCTGGACATTGCTGCTATAAACATTGGGGTGCTGGTGTCCTGGTGTTTCATTGCATCTGTACCTTTGGGGTAAATCCCAAAGTGCAATTGTTGGGTCATAGGACAGATCTACTTTTAACACTTTGAGGACCCTCCACACAGTTTTCCAGAGTGGTTGCACCAGTTCACATTCCCACCAACAGAACAAGAGGGTTCTCCTTTCTCCACATCCTCTCCAACATTTGTTGTTTGGTGCCTTGGTAATTTTCTCCATTCCACTGGTGTGAGGTGGTATCTCATTAAGGTTTTGATTTGTATTTAACTGATGGCAAGTGATGCAGAGCATTTTCTATGAGCTTATTGGCCATGTCTATGTCTTCCTCTGTGAGATTACTGTTCCTGTCTTTTGCCCATTTCAAGATTGGATTGTTTGCTTCTTTGCTGTTCAGTATAATAAGTTCTTTATAGATCTTGAATACTAGTCCTTTACTGATACGTCATTTGCAAATATCTTCTCCCATTCTGTAGGTTGTCTTTTAGTTTTGTTGACTGTATCCTATGCTGTGCAAAAGCTTCTTATCTTGACAAAGTCCAAATAGTTCATTTTTGTTTCTTTTGCCTTCGTGGATGTATCTTGCAAGAAGTTACTGTGGATGAGTTCAAAAAGGGTGTTGCCCATGTTCTCCTCTAGGATTTTGATGGAATCTTGTCTCCCATTTAGATCTTTCATCAGTTTTGAGTTTATCTTTGTGTATGGTGAAAGAGAGTGGTCTAGTTTCATTCTTCTGCATGTGGATGTCCAATTTTCCCAGCACCATTTATTGAAGAGACTGTCTTTCTTCTAGTGGATAGTCTTTCCTCCTTTAACGAATATTAGTTGACCATAAAGTTGAGGGTCCACTTCTGGATTCTTTATTCTGTTCCATTGATCTATGTGTCTGTTTTTGTGCCAGTACCACACTGTCTTTTTTTAGGGTAGATCCTTTCCTTCTTTGGTTGGGTTTATTCCTAGGTATCTTATGCTTTTGGGTGCAATATCACCCAAAATTGTAAATGGGATTCACTCCTTAATTCCTCTTTCTTCAGTCTAATTGTTAGTGTATAGAAATGCCACTGACTTCTCACCATTGATTTTGTATCCTGCCACGTGACCAAATTGCTGTCTGAGTTCTAGCAATCTTGGTGTGGAGGCTTTTGGGTTTTCTAAGTAGAGTATCATGTCATTAGTGAAGAGGGAGAGTTTGACTTCTTTCCCAGTTTGAATGCCTTTAATGTCTTTTTGTTGTCTGATTGCTGAGGCAATCACTTCCAGTAATATGTTGAATAGCAGTGGTGAGAGTGGACATCCCTGTCTTGTTCCTGATCTTAGGGGAAAGGCTCCCAGTGCTTCCCCATTGAGAATGATATTTGCTGTGGGCTCTTCGCAGATGGCTTTTATTATGTTGAGGAATGTTCCCTCTAACCCTACACTCTGAAGAGTTTTGGTCAGGAATGGACGCTGTATTTTGTCAAATGCTTTCTCTGCATCTATTGAGAGGATCATATGGTTCTTGGTTTTTCTCTTGATGATATGATGAATCACATTGATTGTTTCACGACTGTTGAACCAGCCTTGTGTTCTGGGAATAAATCTTACTTGGTCATGGTGAATAATTTTCTTAATGTACTGTTGGATCCTATTGACTAGTATCTTGTAGAGAATTTTTGCATCCATGTTCATCAGGGATATTGGTCTGTAATTCTCCATTTTTGGTGGGGTCTTTTCTGGGTTTGGAATTAAGGTGATGCTGCCTAATAGAACAATTTTGGAAGTATTCCATCTCTTTCTATCTTTCCAAACACCGTTAGTAGAAAAGGTATGGTTTCTTCTTTAAATGTTTGATAGAATTCCCCTAGGAAGCCATCTGACCCTGGACTTTTGTGCCTTGGGAAGTTTTTGATGACTGCTTCAATTCCCCCCCCCGCCCCCCCGGTTATTGACCTGTTCAGGTTTTTTATTTCATCCTGTTCCAGTTTGGGTTTTGTAGCTTTCCAGAAATGTGTCCATTTCTTCTAGATTGCCTAATTTATTGGCTTGAGGTTGTTCATAATATGTTTTTAAAACCATTTGTATTTCCTTGCTGTTGGTAGTGATCTTTCCTTTCTCATTCATGAAATTATTAATTTGAGTCATCTCTCTCTTCTTTTTAATAAGGCTGGCTAATGTTTTATCTATCTAATTAATTCTTTCAAAGAACCAAACCCTGGCTTTGTTGATCTGTTCCACAGTTCTTCTGGTTCCGATTTTGTTGAGTTCTGCTCGAATCTTTATTTACTCTCTTCTTCTGCTGGGTGTAGGATCTATTTGCTGTTTTTTCTCTAGCTCCTTTATGTGTAAGGTTAGCTTTTGCATTTGAGTTCTTTCCAGTTTTTGAAACGATGATTGTATTGCAATGTATTTCTCCCTTTGGACTACTTTTGCTGCATCCCAAGTATTTTAAATGGTTGTATCTTCATTCTCATTAGTTTCCATGAATCTTTTTAATTCTTCCTTAATTTCCTGGTTGACCCTTTCATCTTTTAGCAGGATGGTCCTTAACCTCCACGTGTTTGAGGTCCTTCCAAGTTTCTTGTTGTGATTTAGTTCTAATTTCAAGGCATTATGGTATGAGAATATGCAGGGAATGATCCCAGTCTTTCGGTATCAGTTCAGACCTGTTTTGTGACCCAGTGTGTGGTCTATTCTGGAAAAAGTTCCATGTGCACTTTAAAAGAATGTGTATTCAGTTGAGTTTGGATGTACAGTTCGGTAGATATCTGTGTAATCCATCTGGTCCAGTGTATCATTTAAAGCTCTCATTTCTTTGGAGATGTTGTGCTTAGAAGACCTATTGAGTATAGAAAGAGCTAGATTGAAGTCACCAAGTATAAGTGTATTATTATCTAAGTATTTCTTCACTTTGGTTAATAATTGATTTATATATTTGGCAGCTCCCACAATTGAGGCATGTATATTGAGGATTGTTAAGTCCTCTTGTTGGATAGATCCTTTAATATGACATAGTGTCCCTCTTCATCTCTCTCTACAGTCTTCGGGGTAAAGTTTAGATTTTCTGATATAAGGATGGCTACCCCTGCTTTCTTTTGAGGACTATTTGAATGGCAAATGGTTCTCTAACCTTTTATTTTCAGGCTGTAGGTGTCCTTCTGTGTAATTGAGTCTCTTGTAGACAGCAAATAGATGGGTCTTGCTTTTTTATCCAGTCTGAAACACTGCACCTTCTGATGGGGTCATTAAGCCCGTTCACGTTCAGAGTTACTACTGACAGATATGAGTTTATTCTCATCATGATATCTATTCAGTCCTTGTTTTTGTGGATTGTTCCACTGAACTTCTTCTTAAAGGGGAATTTTAAGAGTCCCCTTAAAATTTCTTGCAGAGCTTGTTTGGAGGTCACATATTCTTTCAGTTCCTGCCTGTCTTGGAAGCTCTTTATCTGTCCTTCTATACTGAATGAGAGCCTTGCTGGATAAAGTATTCTTGGTTGCATGTTTTTCTCATTTAGGACCCTGAATATATCCTGCCTGCCCATTTCTGGCCTGCAGGTCTCTGTGGAGAGGTCTACTGTTACCTTATCTCCTCCCCATAAAACTCAGGGATTTCTTGTCTCTTGCTGGTTTAAGGATCTTCCCTTTATCTTTGGAATTTGCAAGCTTAACTATTAAATGTCAACATGTTGAACGGTTTTCGTTGATTTTAGGGGGGGATCTCTCTATTTCCTGGGTCTGAATGCCTGTTTCCCTTCCCAGATTAGGAAAGTTTTCAGCTATGATTTGTCCAAATACGTATTCTGGACTTCTCTCCCTTTCGGTGCCCTCGGGAACCCCAATTAAACGTAGGTTTTTCTTCCTGAAGCTGTCGTTTATTTCCCTTAATCTATCTTCATGATCTTTTAATTGTTTGTCTCTTTTTTCCTCAGTTTCCCTCTTTGCCATCAGCTTGTCTTCTATATCACTCACTCATTCTTCCACCTTGTTAACCCTCATCGTTAGGACTTCTAGTTTGGATTGCATCTCATTCAATTGATTTTAATTTCTGCCTGATTAGATCTAAATTCTGCAGTCATGAAGTCTCTTGAGTCCTTTATGCTTTTTTCTAGAGCCACCAGTAACTGTATGATAATGCTTCTGGTTTGGCTTTCTGACATTGAATTGTATTCCAGATTTTGTAACTGTGTGGGAGAGAGGACTGTTTCTGATTCTTTCGTTTGAGGTGAGGTTTTCCTTCTAGTCTATTTGCTGAGTGCCATGTGGCTGAAAACACGTTGAATTTCTCTCAATAAAAAGAGAGAAAATAAATGAGGAATGAAAAATGAAAACAGAAAGAATAAAGGAAGAAAAAAGGAGGAAAAAGGATAAAAAGAGAGAAGAAAAAGAAAAAAATTGAAAAAAGGGGGGAGCAAACAGAAATCAAAAACCAAAAAAACAAAACAAAACAAAAAAAACGAGGGGGAGTATCCTCTGATATCCTCTGGTTTTGTATCCTGTAAGTCACCTGAATTCCCCTGGAACTTTCCATTGCTGCTTGGTCAATAATTTGTTTTTTCCCTGTTCATCTAGCTTGTCTTCTGGAGGTGTGGCCTGCTGTGGTGATATTTAGGTGTTAGCACTTTGGGGAGCTGCTCAGCTCCATGCCTTTTGCCGGGCTCAGTGAATGATATTTAAGCTGTTTATGCGGTGAGGCCATACTGAGCCTCTGTGGGGGTTGTTTTTCTTGTGAGGCCCCAGGAGGAACAAGCACAGTGGCGGCAGGCAGCTCAGGAGCCCTGGATTCAGCTCCTGAGTAACTATGGAGCCCTCAGTCTGCAGAGGCCTGGATGGTCCAGGAGCGCAGCCGCTGATCTGTTCAACTTGGGGCAAGAGTGTCCTTGCTGTCCTGTGCCCTCTGGGCCTCTGCCTTTCCCAGGGGGTAGCGCCAGATCATGGGCTGTGTAGCTGGTGCCCTGTGCCCTGGGGCCTGTGCTGTTGGAGTCACGCTCTCAGCTGCGCAGCCCCCTCCCCACAGAGTCTCTGCTGGAGCTGCCTCTGAGCTGTTCCTGGGTCGCACAGCCCCCTCCCCGCTGAGCCGCCACCTGAGCCACCTCCAACCTGCTCCCAGGTCCAGCCAGGCACATGCTGCAGCCCTTTAGGGAGCTCAACCATGGGTTGTGGTGCACTCTACCCAGGGCGTAGGTACTCTATTAGTGCCCCTGAGAGCCTGAGGGCATCCCTGCCCCTCTTGGGATCCTGCTCCAACTTCCGGGGAGTGCCTTTCCATCTGGAAAGATTGGTAAACTCCTGCTTCCACAGGCAGGGCTTTCCTCTCCTGGGGACACTTGCCCCGGCCATAGCCTGGCTCCTCATGGGCCCCTCCCACTTGGATGCCTTTTGATTCTTTATTTCTTTTTTTCCCTTCTTCCTACCTTGATAGAAACGTGAACTCTTCTCACTGACCTCAGCTGTTCTCTCTTTAAATCTCAGGCCGAATTCATAGGTTTTCAGGATGATTTGAAGGCTTTCTAGGTAATTTGGTGGGGACAGGTGACTTGGGGACCCTACTCTTTCACCATCTTGCCCTCACTCTCTAATTTTTCCAATTCTGCAGTATGGGAGTACCAGGAGACCTCTTTGCTTTTTTTATGAGCCCCCTTTAGATTTAAAATTGGGTCTCTGAATTTTAATTCTGACATGTACTGTAATAAATATTCCTTAGGTTTGTGGCGGAGAGTTTTACTTCTGGTTCTTTTTGCTTTTGTCAATTCTTTTTCTCCTCTTTTTGTGTAGTGCAGAATGGGTATATGAGTGAGCAGAGTCAAAAATATCAACCAGGACCTATGTAAAGAACACCCAGATAGGGGAGGCCTGGTGGCACAGTGGTTTAGCACTGCCTGTAGCCTAGGGTGTGATCCTGGAGACCCCGGATCGAGTCCCACATTGGGCTCTCTGTATGGTGCCTCCTTCTCCCTCTGCCTGTGTCTCTGCCTCTCTCTATATATCTCTATGAATAAATAAATAAAATCTTAAAAAAAAGAACACCCAGATAATTCCGAAGATGTCTAGGACTGGAAAATAATGGAAAAGAGAAACAAAGCCAAAGGAAACAGAAAGACCACAAAAGTGAAAAACAAATTTAAACAATAGTATATCTTAAAAAACAAATGGTGGGGAGGCCATGGTGCATGGGAGAGAATTTAATCTCACAGAGTGGACCTAGAGGTTGATCTTTTCCATTTTGAGTATATGTTGTTTTATATTATAGTAGGTGTTAAATCCATATTTATATAAATCAGCAAAACTTAAATAGAGAATTAACAGCAACCAGAAAGGCAGAACCAAGATAAATAGAGGGGTGGAATTGAAAGTTAGAGAGAAGGTCAACCCATAGAATAAAAAACACAGGACTCCACATGGCTCTGAGTGTATTTTGGTAGGTATGTTAGAAGGTGCTAACTTATACAAATAATAAATGATCAAGACACCCAAACCCATAACTCATATATCTACAAAAATCAATTAGGTACATTGATCATAATTCGAAGATGGGTACTTGTAGAAATATGAAATACAGAAAGGAAAATCTTAAAACAAAGATTTGTTGTAATATTATAGTTAAGGCAGGAAGAGAGAAAAAATATTGGAGAGTTTTAATCTGAGAGGAATTGAATTATAACGACACATCTTTGAGGTCTCTGTACTATATTCCCTCAGCCCTGGAGTTTTCCAGTGCTATTCAGTAAACTTGCTCTTCCCCTGTTCTTCCAGCTGTCCATCTGGGGAGGGGCCTACTGCAGTGATTCTCATGTGCCTGTGCCTAGGGGCAGATGCCCAGTCCGTTGCCAGGTGGCAGGTTCACCATAGAGCTGTTTGTCCTCTGCCTGTTTCTCTAGCTCTTGTTCGAAGGATTCCTTCATTCCTGAGAGGCTGCAACTCTCAAAGATGAAAGAAAAAAAGAAAAGAATGGCTGTGGCTGGCCACATTTCCAACCCTCAAGCTAGGAGTGCTCCCTGTGTACTGAACTGAAGGCTCCAAGTGCACACTGGCTTAGACCTTCTAGAGTCCAGCATGGGGGCACCGATTTTTCAAACTGAAGGGTGCCTAGCAGCAGGAGAGCTTTCACTGCCTTGAGCCTTCCAGCTTCCACTTGTCCCAGAGGGAAGGGAGGATAGCCTACCTCTGTCTGCTCTGGTGCCCTGTGAGCAACCCCTATCTCCTCAGAGTGAACAAAACCAACAGTGTCTTTTTCCAATCCCCGGACTGGATGGTTTCCTTAGGAGTCAAATGTATATGGATCTTATACAGCCACCTGTGATTGTTCTGTAGAGAGATGTGGGTAATGTATGGGCCCAAACATTCCCTTCCACTCTGTAGCCTTCCAAGCTGAGGACACAGCCCCTAAATGAGTCACTCTCACATCCCATTTTAAAAAATGTATTCTTTTGCCTTCGAAGGCAAAAGAAACAAAAGCAAAAATGAACTATTGGGACTTCATCAAGATAAGAAGCTTTTGCACAGCAAAGGATACAGTCAACAAAACTCAAAGACAACCTACAGAATGGGAGAAGATATTTGCAAATGACATATCAGATAAAGGGCTAGTTTCCAAGATCTATAAAGAACCTATTAAACTCAACACCAAAGAAACAAACAATCCAATCATGAAATGGGCAAAAGACATGAACAGAAATCTCACAGAGGAAGACATAGACATGGCCAACACGCACATGAGAAAATGCTCTGCATCACTTGCCATCAGGGAAATACAAATCAAAACCACAATGAGATACCACCTCACACCAGTGAGAATGGGGAAAATTAACAAGGCAGGAAACAACAAATGTTGGAGAGGATGCGGAGAAAAGGGAACCCTCTTACACTGTTGGTGGGAATGTGAACTGGTGCAGCCACTCTGGAAAACTGTGTGGCTCAGTTAAAAATATACCTGCCCTACGACACAGCAATTGCACTGTTGGGGATTTACCCCAAAGATACAAATGCAATGAAACGCCGGGACCCTTGCACCCCGATGTTTATAGCAGCAATGGCCACGATAGCCAAACTGTGGAAGGAGCCTCGGTGTCCAACGAAAGATGAATGGATAAAGAAGATGTGGTTTATGTATACAATGGAATATTACTCAGCTATTAGAAATGACAAATACCCACCATTTGCTTCAACGTGGATGGAACTGGAGGGTATTATGCTGAGTGAAGTAAGTCAGTCGGAGAAGGACAAACATTATATGTTCTCATTCATTTGGGGAATATAAATAATAGTGAAAGGGAATATAAGGGAAGGGAGAAGAAATGTGTGGGAAATATGAGAAAGGGAGACAGAACGTAAAGACTGCTAACTCTGGGAAACGAACTAGGGGTGGTAGAAGGGGAGAAGGGCGGGGGTGGGAGTGAATGGGTGACGGGCACTGGGGGTTATTCTGTATGTTAGTAAATTGAACACCAATAAAAAATAAATATGCTATTTAGAGTAAAAAAAAATAAATTAAAAAAAATAAATAAAAAAATAAAAAAAATAAAAAATGTATTCTTGAAACTGATGATGCCCATGCTTAAAATGCAACATCTTCATCACACACTACCTCCTCCTTTCAGTAATTTCTTGGTTTGGTCATCACCCCAAATTGGAATGCCTTGAGCAGCCCAGGTCTCAGAGCTGCTCTGTGTTGTCCAAATTTATTATTTCCTTTAGAGGGAAGTCTGAGCTTAGTTTGACCTTGAAATCTGACACATCACCCTGGGTCCTTTTAGATACTAGCGATAATTATGAGCAAGGGATTGCATACATACTATTTCCTTATTATTCAACCTTTCTTACACTTTTCCACTAGCCCAGCTCTGTAGGATTTGGTCCCATCACTCCAAATTCTTTTACTCTACTTTTCATTTTAACTTTGGATGTATGCAAATGACTGAGACACAGCCACTTGTCAGTACCATCTAAGACATTCAGACCACCCAGGAATCAAATATATGTCATACCCACAATCTCATCCCTACTTCTCCTAAACCCATGCGTCAGTGAGCCAGTCCTTGAGCATCCCCGATTTCTGACATGAAGTATTCTGCTGTCTCCCTCTATCTTGACATTCTCATCTAGTTTCTTATTTTGAACACTGTGTTAGCATGAGACTCCAGATGATAAGGGCAAAGGCCCCAGAATATGGTCCTGATAACAGGCATCTGATGCATTGTGGGGATGCCACCCACAGTCTCTGACAGGTTGGCTATATATTCATGGGTTCCTCAAGTTCAGTTCTTCCTAGAACTAATTTATGGAACTAAGGAAAATGCTCTATTTATACTGTCAATGGTATTACAAAGACACATCCAGGTGTGCCCTTGGAGGGTTTCCAACCCTTCTTCTCTCTACAGGACAGTTAGGCTCATGTTACAAGCACCTCTTCCTATACTTGTTCTTTCCCTTACTAGGGGCCCAGGACAAGACACCTCACTGGCATTGAATGGGCAGATTGATCACTTAGGAGACCCATAGGTTTTTGAATCAATGTGCAAGGAACCAAAGGGAGAGACAAAAAAGAATCTGCACTATACTACAGGCATATATGTCAAAATTCATCGAGTTATAAACCTTAATTAAGTGCATTATACTGTCTACCATGTCCACCCCAGAAATCCTAGGAATAGAATACTGTCACATCTCAGAGATATGCACAGTGTTCAAAATGGACAAACTGGAATTTCACTATCCTTTTCCAATGCGGAAGAACGGATTATTTTACCATGAAAATGGGTAGAGTCGGCACTGGCAGAGGACTTGCAACTAGGAACAGGGAAACTATAACAACCCATGGGCAAGCGGGAAGAAAAGAAAAGAGGATCTCTCCCTTAAGGAGGAACTGGGTGTAGGGTGTAGGCAGGCTGTTGGAAATCAAAACCCATTGGATTGACTTGGGAGTTTCAGGTGTAGTGGCCTTTCATTCGCTCAGTCGTCATAATGGATCATTGTCTAGACTGTTGACATGGTAGGAAAACATTTTTCTTCCTGCTGATAGACTTCTTTTTCTTCCTTCTGGGTCTTCAAAAGGGTGAAAGGAGAGGTTCTTCTCTGGCCCACTAATTCCAACTCAAGTGTGGTTTCCTTTTGTCAGATACCCATATTCTTACCATTTCACTAAGCACTCCTTGGGATAATAAAATTCCAGGTTAAATCAGTCTGTATTTTCCCCCCAGTGCAGTATAGTTGATTACATCACAACAAAGACACGGGCTGTATTTATTGGACTTATGTGAAAACCAAGCCTGTGAGTGGTTACAAATAATGCCAAGGTGCTCGACCAGCAGAAGGAGAGTCAGTCTGTGGGATGAGGACATTTAACCACAATTGGAGGCACAACTTCCACATCTCTACACTCTGCTGGGAGACCCTAATTTTCTACATTGGTCTTGGTATCAGGAATAATCTTTTTTTTTGGTATTTTTTTAAATTGTAGTTCAATTTGCCAACATATAACACCCAGTGTTCATCCTGTCACAATCCCCCCTCCATGCACTTCACCCGGTCTCCGCATCTCACCCGCCTACTTCCCCTTCCACTACTCCTTGTTCCTTTCCCAAACTTATAAGCCTCTCATGCTTTATCACCCTCTCAGATTCTTCCCAATGCTTTTCTCTTCTCTCACCTTGATAACTTTCATTATTTTTTTATATTCCTCATATGAGTGAAACCATATGATGATTATCCTTCTTTGATTGACAAAATTCACTCAGCATAATACCCTCTGGTTCCATCCACGTTGAAGAAAATGTTTGTATTCATCCTTTCTGATGGCTGAGTAATATTGATTGTATACATAGACCACATCTTCTTTATCCATTCATCTTTCAATGGACACCTACGCTTCTTCCACAGTTTGGTTCATGTGGATATTGCTGCTGGACACATTGGAATTCAGGTGTCTTGCCATTTCACTTCACCTGTTTAGTTGGGTAAATCCTCAGCAGTGCAATTGCTGGGTCATAGGGCAGCTCTATTTTTAACTATGAAGAAACTCCACACATTTTCCCAGAGTGGCTGCCCCAGTTCACATTCCCACCAACAGTGCAAGAGGGTTCCCCTTTCTCCACATCCTCCCCATGTTATTGGTATTTCCTGTCCTTTTATTTTTCATTGTTCTCACTAGTTTGAGGTAGTATCTCATTGTGGTTTGGATTTGAATTTCCCTGATGACCAGTAATGAGGAGCAGTATCTCATGTGCTTGTTGGCCATGTCTATGCCTTCCTCTGTGATATTTCTGTTCATGTGTCTTGCCCATTTCATGATTGGATTGTTTGTATCTTGAGTGTTGAGTTTAACAAGTTCTTTATAGATCTTGAATACTAGCCTCTTATTTCATATGCCATTGGCAAATATCTCCTTCCATTCTGTAGGTTATCTTTTAGTTTTGTTGACTGTTTCTTTTGCAGTGCAGAAGCTTCTTACCTTGATGAAGTCCAAGTAGTTCATTTTAGCTTTTGATTCCTTTGCCTTCATAGATGTATCTTGCAAGAAGTTTCTGTGGCCAAGTTCAAAAGAGTTTTGCTTGTGTTGTCCAAAGGATTCTGATTGATTGTTTCACTTTTAGATCACATGTCCATTTTGAGTTTATCTTTCCATAACGTGTAAGAGAATGGTCTAGTTTCATTCTTCAGCACGTGGCTCTCCAATTTTTCCAGCACCATTTGTGGAAGAGACTGTCTTTACCAGTCTCTTCCAAAGAAAGACAGTCTTTCTTGCCTTGTCGGATATTAGTGACCCATCGAATACAAGGAACATTTCTGGGTTCTCTATTCTGCTCCCTTGATTTCTTTGTCTACATTTTTGCCAGTATCACCCTGTCTTAATGATCACAGCTTTGTAGTAAAGCTGGAAATCCGGCAGTCCGATGTCCTCCAGCTCTGGTTTTCTTTCAATATTGCCCTGGCTATTCGGTGTGTTTTCTGATTCTACACAAATCTTAAGATTATATGTTCCAAGTCTATGAAGAAAATCCATGGTATTTTGAATGCGATTGCATTGAATATGTACAATGCCATAGGTAGCAAAGTCATTTTTAAAATATTAATTATTACAATTCATGAACGTGGAATATTTTTCCATCTCTTTGTATCTTCCTGCATTTCCTTCAGAATGGTCTGTAGTGTTTAGGGTGTAGAATTTTACTTCATTGCTGAGGTCTATACCTAGGTGCCTTAGGCTTTTAGGTACAATTGCAAATGGGATTGACTCCTTAATTTCTCTTTCTTCGGTCTCATTGTTAGTGTACAAAAATGCTACTGATTTCTGGACATTGATTTTGTATCCTGCCACAGTGCCGAATTGCTGCATGATATCTAGCAATCTTGGGGTGGAGTCTTTTGGGGTTTCTGTGTACAGTACCATGTCATTTGTAAAGAGAGAGAGTTTGACTTCTTCTTTGCCACTTTGTATGCCATATATTTCTGTTTGCTGAGGATTGCTGAGGCTAGGACTTCTAGTACTATGCTGAATAGAGTGGTAAGAGTGGACATCATGGTCCTGTTCCTAATCTTAGGTAGAGCCTCCAAGTGTTTCCCCATTGAGAATGATATTTGCTGTGGGATTTTCATATATGGCTTTTAAGATGCTGAGGAATGTTCCCTAAATCCCTATACCCTGAAGAGTATAGATCAGGAATGATGTACATTGTCAAATGTTTTTCACAAATTATTGACAGGATCATGTCATTCTTGTTTTTTCTCTTGTTGATATGATCTATCACGTTGATAGTTTTACGAGTGTTGATCCAGCCTTGCATACAGGGGATAAATCTCACTTGGTCATGGTGAACAATCTTCATAATGTACTGTTGGATCCTATTAGCTAGTATCTTGCTGAGAATTTTTGTATCTTTCTTCATCAGGGATATTGGTCTAGAATTCTTTTGGGTGGAGTCTTTGTCTAGTTTTGGAATTAAGGTGATGCAAACTTCATAGAACGATTGTGGAAGTATTCCATCTCTTTCTATCTTTCCGAACAGCTTTAGTAGAATAGGTATTGTTTCTTCTTTAAACGTTTGATAGAATTCTCTTGGGATGCTATCCGCCCCTGGACTATTGTGTCTTGGGAGGTTTTTTTATTATTGCCTCAGTAATAATGCCTTCGCTGGTTATTGTTCTGTCCAGGTTTTCTATTGCTTCCTGTTCCATTTTTGTGCTTCTCCATAAATGCATCCAATACTACTAGATTGCCTAATTTATTGGCATATAGCTGCTCATAATATCGTTAAAATAATTTGTTTTCCCTTGGTATTGTTTGTGATCTCTCTTTCATTCATGATTTTATTAATTTGAGTCTTTTCTCCTTTCTTTTTTAATAATGCTAGTTAATGGTTCATGTATTTATTATCTTTCAAAAACAAACTCCTCAGTTTGTTTATCTGTTCTACAAGACTTCTGGTCTCTATTTCATTGAGTTCTACTCAAATCTTTATTATATGTCATCTTCTGCTTTGTATGGGTTTTATTTGCTGTTCTTTCTCCAGTTCCTTTAGGTGCGAGGTTAATTTGTGTACTTAAATTTTTCCAGGTTTTTTTGAGGGATGATTGTATTGCAATGCATTTCCCTCTTAGGACTGCTTTTGCTGTATCCCAAAGATTTGAACAGTTGTATCTTTATTTTCATTAGTTTCCATGAATATTTTTAATTCATCTCTTATTTCCTGATTGTTCCTTTCATCTTTTAGTAGGATGCTCTTTCACCTCCACGTGTTTGAGTTTCATCTAAAATTTTCCTTGTTGTTGAGTTCTAGTTCCAAAGCACTGTGGTCTGAAAATAGTCAGGGGACAATGCAAATCTTTTGATAGCATTTGAAACGTGATTTGTGAGCCAGTATGTGGTCTATTCTGGAGAAAGCTCCATGTGCACTTAGGAAGAATATGTATTCAGTTGCATTTGGATGGAGAGATCTCATTTATATATGTGATCCTTTGTATCATTTAAAGCTCTTTTTTCTTTTGTGATGTTGTGCATAGAAGTTCTATCATTTGCAGAAAAGTGTCGAGTTGAAGTCCCCTACTTATAGCATGTTATTATATAAGTATGATTTTACTTTGGCTATTAATTGATTGAAATATTTGGCACCTCGCACTTTAGGGGCATACATATTCAACATGTTAGGTGTTTGTGTTGGCTATACCCTTTAAGTATGATACAGTGTCCCTCTTCATTGCTTTTCTACAGTCTATTGGATAATCTTTAATTTATCAAATGTTGGGATTGCTACACCAACTTTCATTTGAATGGCAAATTGTTTTCCACCCTTTCATTTTCAGGATGGAGGTGTCCTTAGGTCTCAAATAAATCTTTTGTAGACAGAAAATAGATGGCTACTGCGTTTTCATCCTGTCTGAAAACCTGTGTATTTGATGGGATCTGTTAGCCAATTCATGCTCAGAGTAACTATTGTAACATATGAATTTAGAGTAATTTTAATACCTCTACAGTCCCTGTTTTGTGGCTTATTTCTTTGGGCTTCCTCTTTCTTTGTATGGTCCACCTTAATATTTCTTACAGAGATCATTTGGTGGTCACATATCCTTTCAGTTTCTGCCTATCTTGGAAGCTCTTTATCTCTCCTTCTATTTGAAATAAGAACCTTGCTGGATAGAGTATTTTGGGCTGCATGTTCTTCTCATTTAGGATGCTGAACATATCCTGCCAGCCCTTTCTGGCCAGCCAGGCTTTGTGGAGAGATCTTCTGTTAATACAATATTTCTCCCCATATAATAGGGATCTCTTGTCTCTTGCTACTTTAAGGATTTTCTCTATTTCTTTGGAAATTGGAAGTTTCCCTATTAAAAGTCAAGATGTAGAACGTTTTTTATTTATTTCAGAAGGGGACCTCTCTATCTCCTGAATCTGAATTCCTGATTCCCTCCTCATGTTAGGGAAGTTCTCAGCTATGAATTGTTTAACTATGCTTTCTGGTCCTCTGTCCCTCTCAGCACTCTCTGGAACCTCAGTTATATGTAATTCTTCCCTCTGAGTATACCATTTCTTTCCCTTAATATTTCCTCATGGTCTTTAATTGTTTTTCTCTTTCTAACTTACTTTGATGCTTGCCATTATCTTATCTTCTATGTCACTCACTCTTTCTTCTACCCCATTAACCCTCATCATTAGGACCTCCAGTTTGGTTTGCATCTTATTTAATTGATTTTTAATTTCAGCCTAATTGGATTAAATTCTGCATTCATAATGTCTCTTGAATCCTTTATGCTTTTTTCCAGTGCCACATTTATCATTTTAATTCAGAATTGGCTTTCTGACAATGAATTATAACCCAAATTCTATAAGTCTATGACAGAGTACTGGTTCAGATTCTTTGTTTTATGGTGAGTTCTTTCTTCTAGTCATTTTTCTGAATGAAAAGTGGCTGTTTGGGAGGGCTGAGTCAAGAATATCAACCATAACCTAAGTAAATTTCACCCTAGATAATTCTGACAAGGTCAGAGACCAGAATTTGAAAACAAAGGTGAGAATGAAATAAAAGAAAAGGACCACTAAAATGGAAAACAAATTTTAAAACAAAGTAGTGGAAAGTAAAGGCCAGGAATCCCAGAGAAGAAGAGGGGGAAAAAAGATGAAAGACAAAAAAGCAAAAGAAAGATGAAAATAAAGAAAAAAGAAAACAAATAGAAGAAATCAAAAAGGAGGTGTGACTCGGAGATGGTGGTGGTGATGAAGTAGCATTTCAGGGAGAATATAGCATCCCTGAGGGGTCCGAGAGTTTGATCCTCTTTGTTCAGTGTATATTTCGTTCTGTATGTTAGAAGATACTCAGTCCCAAATTTAGTAATTGAGATATACTTGTATAGGGCCTCAACATTGACCACCAAAACATAAATGGGATGAAAAGAGGGGAGCAGAATGGGCATCAGG
The DNA here is from genome assembly GCF_003254725.2 of Canis lupus dingo. Lineage (NCBI taxonomy): Eukaryota > Metazoa > Chordata > Mammalia > Carnivora > Canidae > Canis > Canis lupus. The sequence continues at coordinate 21,119,923 of NC_064261.1, read as the reverse complement.
AATCTCACAGAATGAACCAGCACAGTATACCCCTTGGTTCTGGGTGCTGCTGGTTATGATTTAGAAGGTTGGGATCCCTGGGTGGCGCAGCGGTTTGGCGCCTGCCTTTGGCCCAGGGTGCGATCCTGGAGACCCGGGATCGAATCCCATGTCAGGCTCCCGGTGCATGGAGCCTGCTTCTCCCTCGGCCTATGTCTCTGCCTCTCTCTCTCTCTCTCTCTCTCTCGCTGTGACTATCATAAAAAAAATAAAAAATAAAAAATAAAAAAAATAAAATCTGTCAAAATGTCGGTGTCAGAGGCTTAACCGACTAAAACATACAGGCTCCCCAAGAGCTCAAACGCTTCTCATTACAGAATAGTATTTCTTTGAATGGATTGAATTGAAGGTGGTTTTTATTTATTTTTTTTCATTCGTATAAAGATGGACAGCCTAGTTGTCTCTAGCTTGAGTGTTCCTAAATAATGCTGAATATATTTTGAAAATGAACTTGAATTTCTTTAGGAAATACGGGTCTCTTGGACTAACCATCTGAGTCAGATTTGTTTTAAAAAACAAATTTCACATGGATGGAAGATCATGCAGTAGTGGTCCTTGTGTCAGCTGGTCCCCTAAATTTAGCTACATAACTATCAAGCCATCCTGAATACCAGTGAATTCAAGCTGAAATCTCACCAAGAATGGCTAACTCTACAAATAGAAAAATGAAAAATATTTGCCTGGTGGTGTGTGGAGTAGTAAAATGGAATGGATTTATCAGAGGATGTTGGGTGTTGAGGTGGTGGGATATGTGTAAGCCAGCTGCAGAAAAGTGAAAGAGCCCTGAAGTTCAAAAACTGGACCTTTAGAAGTTGGCTCCTCCAGAAACTTCCCTGCCTGAAAGGGATTCATTGGTGAAAGGGTGCAGAACCACAGGAAAGTGAGTGTGGTCTAAATATTCCTGGAGGCCAGAAAGTACCCATGTGCCTGAGTCAGCAGAGTTCCCAAGTATTGGCTCAGGGAAATGGGTTTAAATCAGCAAGCCAGGGAGAATGTTAAGCTTGAGATACCATCAATCTCAATCTCTGCCAGGCCAGGAAACTGGTCTATGTTGGGTCCATAAAGGGGACTGGATTACAGCTTCCACCTTCCTCTGGGACAGGCAGATTGGATGACCATTGACCAGGTTGAATGTTCTCCTTGTGGGGGACCAGCAACCACAGAAAGGAATAAACCTGTACTTCCTACAGGAGTAGGAGGTGGTAGCATGTGTGGCGAAGACTCTTCCTGAGGAAACTTAAACATTGCACATTTCAGCATCCCCCCACATCTGCTAAGGGAGAATTGGAGTCACAGGCAACATTGGAGTCTGCAGATTTGTCGATCACCACTTCCCTCATCTCCCGGGCTGGAGATTGCAGTGTGATCTATTTTCCTTTCACCCCCAAACGAGGTATGAAAGGTTTCAGGGAACCAAATGCTCACAATGCAAACATCTTGCAATGAGCCTGGCCTCCTGACAAGGTGCAGTGCAACACCACGCAGGCAGAGACCCCTGAGAATCTGTGCAGCGGGCCCATCTGGAAGGATCACCTGGAAGAACAGGAGACCATATACATTTCCTGGCCAAACAGAACTGGAGCCACCCACCCTGGGAGGGAAGTAGCATAGCCACTCAAGGTTTTCCTTTTATGATTTGTTTTTCTTTCAAGATAAAATTGTACTCTATTTTGTCATTTAGCCCATCTCCCCTGGTTTCTTGTATTATCAACTTTTTTGAAATCTTTCCTCTTAAACTTTTATATTTTAATGACATATTTTAATATCACTTAAGGACTGGGCACATCATAGGAGCAAATATTTCTCTAAAATTGACATACACGTGGACAAAGGGGACGTGAAAAAATGCTCCCCATCACTTGTAAACATGAAAATACAAATCAAAACAAAAACGAGATACACATTACACTGGTGAAAATGGCTAAATTTAACAATGAATGATGACAATGATGTGGAGAAAGGGGGACCCTCTGAAATTGATAATGGGAATGAGTCATTGAACTGCCATTCTGGAAAACAGGTTGCAGGGCCTTATGGATGATTAAAATAGATTTTCTGATACAAAGTATTTCCTCTCTGTTTTAAAAACATTTTATTTATTTATTTATGAGGGACTCACACACATAGTGACAGAGAGAGAGAGAGAGAGAGAGAGAGAGGCAGAGACACAGGCAGAGGGAGAAGCAGGCTCCATGCAGAGAGCCCAACATGGGACTCCATCCCGGGACTCCATGATCATGCCCTGTGACAAAGACAGTGCTAAACTGCTGAGCCAATCAGGCTTCCCATGTGTTTCCTCTCAAATACCACCCTTATCTCCCCATATACACCCCTATCCAGACAGCAGAAGTTGGTTGCTGTGCAGCTGCATTCACTTTGAAAGCACTATGATGTCACACATTGCCAAGGTGACGAGAAGTATATACCTCTGCCTCTCTTCCCAACTGCAGCTCTGAGCTGAGCAGTTCCAATTTGATATTCCATGACTTCTCAGCTCTCAACCTAGCATCTTTGACGATGGGCAAACTCAATTGCTGCTACTGTGAATGTATGTTCCTAAACATCTTCTGAATGCTCTTTGCTACCAACTGAATAGATAACTCTTTCTCAAACTATTTTTCTCATTGTTTAAAGTTTCCTCTCCCCAAATTGTCATGCAGAGTTATACCTATGTGGTTTTTTTTGTTGTTCTAGTCCTCCATTGTTTTTTTTTTTTTTTTGATTATTCTACCAAACTAGGTACCTTGAATATTGTGCCTCCATTTTGAAAAAATGTCTTATTTCCTACTATATCCTGCACCCCTCATTTGTCACCACAAAGTCTTCACAGGGAGAAATATGGTCACATATATTTTCAAGTTGTGGTACTGTCCTAAATTATATATTCACGTTATTAATTTCAGAAATAAGTGTGAATCCAGAAAGGTTGATATGGAGGATATTTGTTATTGGTTTTCAATGGTTTATAATATCTTCCTTACTGTGTCTTCCAAAATGGGTTTCAAGTTCTGTATTTGTGGGGACATGTTGTTATCTTCCTCTGAATGGTTGCCCAAAGTAACCTTGTGAATATGAGTGTCTATGTTTCAATTATTGTCCCAAACACACATTTCTTTTTACACTCTGGGCATTTTCCCTATTTACTCATTATAGAGATATCAATTTTATCCTAACTCTCATCTCATTCCTCCCCCCTAAGCTGTCAGCTGGAGAAAATATGATATTTTTGTCATTTTTGCAACAAATAGCCAGTCTTTCTACTTGCATTGAAACATGGATAATTAAGTATTTGCTTTAATGACTGAGAGATAAGCATGTAAGCACTTATTGGGCATATTAAAAAAAAGGTGATGTACACACATGAGAGACAGTACATTTTATAGAAGTGGAGAATGGCATGCATTTGCACCTAGCAATGTCACTTGAAAAGAGAAAGAGAATTCATTAGAGTGATTTTCATATAACATGTCTCTCAGTTCTTCTGACCTGCCCTTTAGAGCTCTTTCCAAAGGTAATGCATGGTTGTTTCTATGACATACCAAGTTCTCAGACACTGTTTTGAGGCATGTATGTGTGCGTGAGGAATAAATAATGCACAATGACATTGTTTAACACGTTTTAACACAAGATTTGATTTTAGTGAATCTACTTTCTTGCACGCCACTATTGATCTCATTTGATGTGCTGATCATGACCCAGGGAGTGGAAGGTTGTACAGGACAGTCATGTATATTTTTGATTAAGGGTCCTAAGAGTATTTTGGGGTGAAAACAATAGGTTTTTTTTCTGACACCCTTAATTCTGTCAAAACTAAATTTTCTTAAGGTAAAATATTGTGTTTAGGCAAACCTCTTACATGTTGGAGAGTAATGGTCTAGGAACTCAGACTGCCAGATTTCAATCAATCTCTGGAACTTGTAAAATGTGAGATCTCAGACAGGATATTTAGTTTCTATTTAACTTTCCTGATCATTATCCCTACATTTATTCCTTCAATGTTCAACAAACGTGTATTTGATGTTTTGTTGATTCTCCCTCCTCTTCGGGTAGAGAAAGGCACAGTGTTGAGGGTCATGAATTCCATATTAAGGATCCAGGATATGATTCGAAGCTTGTAGTCCCAGAGCTCATACTCTAATTAGAGAACTAAACTGCAGTGATTAGTCAGGCTTGGGAACATTGGTTACTGTGCAGAGGAGGAGCTTTAGCATCTGAGTCTAATGACCCCATCAAAAAGTGCAGGGTGTGAGACTGGATAAAAAATCAAGACCCATCAATTTGATGTCTTCGAGAGACTCATTTGAGACCTAAGGACACCACAGCCTGAAAATAAAGGGTTGTAGAACCATTTACCATTCAAATGGTCATCAAAAGAAAGCAGGAATGGGCATCTTTATATCAGATCAGTAAAAGTTTATCCCAAAGACTATAGTGAGATGTGAACAGGGACACTATATCAAGTGAGATGTGAACAGGGACACTATATCATACGTAAAGGATCTATCCAACAAGAGGATCTAACAATCAGGAATATTTATGCCCCAAATGTGGGAGCTGCCAAGTATGTCAGTCAATTAATAACCAAAGTTAAGACATACTTAGATAATAATACACTTATACTTGGTAACTTGAATATACTGCTTTCTACAATCAACAGATCTTCTAAGCATAACATCTCCAAGGACACAGCTTAAATATTACACTGGACCAGATGGATTTCGCAGATATTGATAAAGCTTTATATCCAAACGCTAGTGAATACATAGTCTTCTCACGTGTACATGGAACTTTCTCCACAATAGACCACATACTGGGCCACAAATCAGGGCTTAACCTATATCAAAATATTGGGATGGTCCCCTGTATATTTTCAGACCATAATGCTTGAAATTGGAACTAAATCACAAGAAGAAGTTTGGTAGGATTTCAAATACGTGGAGGTTAAGGTCCATCCTGATAAAAGATGAAAGGGTCAACCAGGAAATAAGAAAAGAATTAAAAAGATTCATGAAAACTAAGAAGAATGATGATACAACAATTCAAAATCTTGGGATACAGCAAAAGCAGTCCTGAGGGGGGAACTACATCGCAATACAAGCATCCAACCAAAAAATGAAAAGAACTCAAATACAAAAGCTAACCTTGCACCTAAAGGAGCTGGAGAATAAAACTGAAAATAGGACCTACATCCAGCAGAAGAAGAGCGTTAATAAAGTTTCCAGCAGAACTCAATGAATTAGAGACCAGAACTGTGGAACAGATCAACACAACAAGGAGTTGGTTATTTGAAAGAATAAGATAGATAAACCTTTAGCCAGTCATTAAAAAGAAGAGAGAAAAGACTCAAATTAATAAAATCATGAATGAGAAATGAGAGACCACCACCAATACCAAGGAAATACAAACGATTTTAAAAACATATTATGAGCAATTATACGGCAATAAATTAGGATATCTAGAAGAATTGGACACATTTCTGGAAAACCACAAACTACCAAAACTGGAACAGGAAGAAGTAGGAGGCTTGAACAGGCCAATAGCCATGGAGGAAATTGAAGCAGTCATAAAAAACCTCGCAAAGCACAAAAATCCAGGGACAGATGGCTTCCCAGGGGAATTCTATCAAACATTTTAAGAAGAAACCATACCTATTCTACTAAAGCTGTTTTGACAGATAGAAAGAAATAGAATACTTCCAAAATCCCATTCTATATGACCAGCATCACATTAATTCCAAAATCAGACAAAGATCCCACTAAAAGGAGAATTGTATGCCAATATACATGAAGAAGCTGGATGCAAAAATTCTCAACAAGATGCTAGCCAATAGTATCCAACAATACTAAGAAGATTATTCATCATGACCTACTGGAATTGATCCCCGGGGTAAATCATGGTGTCTTTTCCTGTACCTGCAGGCGGCCTCCTGAACTTGTGAAAGCAGTACATATTCTGGAACCAGGTTTTTCCTGTATTTAGTCAGGAGCAACAATCTGAGTTTGGGTTCCCACAGGAATGAGGATCATAGGTGTAGAGAGAAAAACAAAAAAAATGAGTAGGAGACATCACAGACGAATGCAAAACATGAGAGACTCCTATGCTTGGAAAAAATTGGGGGTACTGGAAGGGGAGTTGGTGGTAGGATGGGGTGACTGGGTGATAGGCATTGAGGGGTGCACTTGATGGGATGAGCTCTGGGTGCTATATCATATGTTGGCAAATCAAACTCCAATATAAATATATAGAAAAATGTAACCACTAGAAAAGCAATCTTCCAGGTGTAGACCCATGTTCATCTTTTTTTCAAGCAAGGATGTATGATTTAGATAATGAGTTTGTGTCCATAGAGATTAGAGGAAGTGGAGGGACATGGACTCCAGTGCTCAGTGAGTTCAACCAGTGGATGGAGGCTGATTACAGAGTCAAGGAGCTCTTTGCTGTTCCCTTTTATGGCCCACTGGACAGCAGTTTGAGCATTTCCCTGAAGTGGTCTTAGATTGTTCAGGTCCAAATTCTGTGCTCTCATACTCAAGGTGACAGAAGCACTGATTCCAATTTGTCACTGCAATGTCATCAGCAAAACCTCCCTCATTTCTTGTCCCCATGCTATTTAGCATTAAGAAGCCCCTGTTCTAAAACCCCTGGGCAGGGATTCAGTTCCAGGTTGCAAAGTACGTGCTTACCTTGTCTGGGTGTTGGGCCCCACACTAAACTAGGTACCTACCCAGGCTCTAGCCTGTATCAGGAAGGAAAGAGCGAGCTTCTGAAGAGGGTGATGTGTCCCCTCTCTGATTCATTCATCTGAATACGACCAGCACAGCTGTGTGGGGTCATTGTGTTGTCCATGCCCACAAGAAGCACGTGCTGGAATTTCTCTAGGACGTGACAGTGGACCATCTTTTCTAAGTGTTGCCAGGACCTCACGTTGTGCCTGCCTGATGTATAGGAGGCCAGAGACCAACAGAAATAAACAGTCATATAAGACTAGCAAATTCCACTTCATGAAATCCGAGGTCACAGAGGTCATAGCTTCCAAAATTTTGGATATACCTGAGCTATCCAAGGAGGCAGTTGATAGCCAGATTTGCCTGCATATGTTGAAATTACTTAAAATCATTGAAGTTACACATTCCATCCTTTATCATACAACCACATTTCCAGTGCCCAGTAGAGTATTTGTAAACACAGATTATTTCGATCATCACAGATGGCTCTCCTGGGCAGCAGCTCTGAGTCTGACACAGTGGCTCTCATGGACTCCGTCTAACCTGGTGTGTGGCCATCACCCATCACAGGTGGATCTCAGGTGGATCCATGTCCAAGTGAGAGCTCTCGTGATCTTCTGGAAATGGGGAAATGCCAGGTGTAGGAGGTTTGTTCCCTCAAGGAAGGATGCAACTGTGGTCGATGTCTTTTTGAAGAGCTCTAACTCCAAAAGCCCAGGGAAGGTCTGAGGATCTGGAGGAAAACAGGTGTTGAGAGTGCTCCCAAAGAGGCCTTAGCTGGAGTAGCAGGAATACGGGGTCCCACTCTCTAATCACTTCCTCATGCTGGTGTCCCTAAAGATTGAGTGGTGGAGAATATCGAGAACATAATTACTTGCAGATGAAGAATCCTTAGGTAGGGAACTACAATGAGGCCGGAATAAATGGAGAGGGTCCCTGGGAGCAGGATTAAATATGCTATTTGTAGACTGAGGTTGGGTGGGATGATATCATAAAGATTAATTATAGTTATTCAATTGTATTTATTTAATATTTATTTACTTGTTTATTTATTTATTTATTTTTTAATTTTTTAAATTTATTTATGATAGTCACACAGAGAGAGAGAGAGAGGCAGAGACACAGGCAGAGGGAGAAGCAGGCTCCATGCACCGGGAGCCCGACGTGGGATTTGATCCCGGGTCTCCAGGATCGCGCCCTGGGCCAAAGGCAGGCGCTAAACTGCTGCGCCACCCAGGGATCCCTATTTATTTATTTATTTAACTATGAGAGAGAGAAGTCAGAGGGAGAGGGAAATTCAGACTTCGCACTGACCAGTGAGTCTAACACAGTCCTCCTCTTAAGATTTTGGGATAATGATCTAAGCTGTAGTCAGACAATTAACTTACTGAGCCACGAAGGTGCTCTTCTTTGGCCTATTGTATCATAAATAGGGTTACTTGGGTAAAATGAGAAGAAACATTCTGTCCTGGGATAGGGTTATGCAGTTGGTCATATTCTTCTTCTTTTTATTTAACTATTATTCCTGAAGACAAGTTCCTGCTCCCTTTGTCACTGGGAAGCATTAAAGCCCTACCTTATGTTTGGTTAGAATTTCTTAGGAAAACAGCAGGAGAGGTTTTGTTTCAGGTTATTGCCTTTTGTCTTGGATGGAGCCAATCTCATGAGATGCACACTGCCATGCAGATCTGAACTTGCACAAAGAGTGCTTCTGTTGGTGCCAAGTGCTGTTAGAGCTGGGGACCCACTCCCTATGCATTTATGTGTCACACCGTAGTAGTGTGGTGCTACCCTCAGTTCTGGCCAGGGTGTAAGGGCACTCTATGGATGGGCATCCTAGAAATAGTCCCTCACAGCACATGCCTCTGGTTCCAGCAGAAGTGAGGTGGGAGGTATGGCCAGAATCGCAGTTCCCCCCTCCCCTCCTTCCACAATCCTCAGTCCTGGGACAAGAACAAAATCTGTACTTGCCTGCCTGTGAGAGAGGCTGGAGTGCAGCCACCCTAGGACTTTGCTGGGTGCACAGAATCTAGAGGACTGTGTGAAAGCCGCTGGGCTGCTGGCACACACTTGTGCTAAAGGTCCAGCAGAGTGAGACACAGGCTCTAGGCAGGGTGGCCAGTGATTCTGTTCCTGTCTGATTTCACTACTGTAACTACAGAGTGCTGAGCCTGCTCCCCATACCAGGGTCTTGGCCCAGCCTCAGACTTTCCCTCATGCCTGCCTGGAGCCCATGGCCCATTCCTTCCAGAATCAGGGCAAATTCTGGCTCAAGCTAGTATGGATGTGGCCTCACCTACTTTAGAAAACCCATTGTCCAAGATTTAGACTAAAGGATATTGCAGAAGATATTTTACCTCTAGTATCACATTCATTTCCTCTATGGGCTACGATATGTATGAGCTGTTCTAAAGATTCAGTGTGTTCCAGATTCTGTGTGAACACAGATGCAGTGTGTTCTCTCAAGGTTTGTGTCACTCTTTAATTTTTCCCACTCAATTCCACTCCTTTCCCTCATAATTCCTTTCACTATTTCTTATATGTCAGGAGGGTATTTGATGGTATGAGCATTGGATACTATACTATACGTTGGCAAATTGAATTTACACAACACTAAATAAATAAACATTTAAAAATATATAAAAAGGTTAAGTTTGTGTCAAATACCTAAGAGCACCCAAAGCACAAAGCAGTCAATATAGCCCAGTGGATGTCACCCTCATGGACACACCCAACCCCTGTGCATAGGCCCGCAGGCCAATTGCAACTACTCCAGAGTTGCCTGGCTTGGCTCTTTGATCAACTGATTAAGGAGGGTCGCATAAAAAGCTGATCATTCCCTGAGCATTCCCATGCCATAGAATATAATTTCTGTTGTAAGTGAATGAGGAGCGAAATGAGCAATTAACGTTTAGGAGAAGGAAGATGTAGTGAAGCAGGAGTGAGCAGAAAGAGGGAGCAAAACGTGGGAAGAGAAATTCATAGAAAATTTGGTGGCTTCTTTGAAGAATGGGATGACAGGCCTTGTTTCCAGGTTCAGGATATGGAACCTGAGACCAGGGAAAACACTCGAGGCCATTCCCATTATAGAGTTGAAAGGGTGCTGTTGCTAGGGGTGTTTAGGTAAGAAGACTAGAGCAGAAGGCAAAATTGAGTTCCGGGGTCGAAGACATAGATCCTATGAGCTGTGATTCATCCTCTTGTCTGCTTAACTGTACCCTATTCTTTCCTCAGGCCACCCATCACCATTCCTATGCTGATCCACAAGGAAGATTATTTTCGTGACTTTGAAGACTCATAACCTTAAATCAACATCATATGTAATTTATTCCTCTCATGGTTTTTAAACTAATTTTTTGTATGTAGTTTGTATGCAGTTTTTACTACATTTTGAGAGGGAGAGTCTCTGTGGGGGGAGGCACAGAAGGTGAGAGAGAATCCCACGAAGATTGCATGCAAATCCTGCTATGAAGCTTAGACCAACACTCTGAGTTCAGGACCTGAGTCAACCCCTTGAATAAGACACTGAACCTACTGAATCACCAGGCACCAACATCCTCTCTCTTAATGATATGCTCCTATTGATGATCCTAATCTTGCAGCGTTTGCTCTCATCCAGGCACTTGACAACTTGGGATCTTTAAATGTATAATCTCTCTCTTTTTCCCTGCCCAACAACTTCCCTAGTATTTCCTGGTAGGTGGTCCCAAGTCTACTTGAAAAATTGAAAGTATAGATCATAGCCAGATAGTTCATTCAGAGAGATTTCTGACCCACAGCCAATCCTTGAGCCCATTATCTTGTAGGCAGTCAAGGGAAAAGGCCTTGGCTATAAAGATTGTATGATGTTTGGAGGTTGTATCCAGCATCTGGTGCATGGTTTACATCATAACCATTGGAGCAACTGTCTCAGCCTTTTATCCCAGAACCCATATACCACTCTCGCCACAGGCTCAGGATTCTTCACCATAACACCTGTCCCACCTAGACCTATGTATGTTATATTTTCTAACACTTGTTTCTAACACTTGTCCCAATTTCCTACCTAGGACCCAGCAATCAGAAAGAATCACCATTCACAATCACATAGGGTGCCTCACTTCTGGACAGCTCACCATAGCCTCTTCATACAATAGCTTCTCATCAAGGCATAATTGAAGCCTTTGTCTAGAATGGGTTTGCAACCTTCCTTCTGATGCTGGGGCTCTGCTCAACCAAAATAATAGCGGCTGATTTCCTTGCTCTAACAAGAACTGAGTCAATATTCTTTGTTATTTTTATTTGGTTGGCCATTGATCATTGTACAGGCAATCACACGGTGTCCACAGGACATCTTCAGAGCCTCCTGTTGTTTGAGCAAGGGTAGTGCTCATAGAGGCCCCCTGTGCCCTGCTCCTGGCAGCTATTGAGTCCATAGGAGGGGCCCTCCCATGAAGAGAGAGCCCGTGATCTGAAATGTGTTCTCTGAGGCAGTTCTAAGGTAGTTTGTACTCAGTATGGCACCTGAATCTTGTTTTGGTTCCCACTTCTTTGGATTCTAATGGAATCAGACTATTCCTTTAGGTCCCCTTATGCTGTCTTTTTCAGTTACCATTTTGTGCTTTGCTGTGCTGTGTAAAACTGGTGTGTGTCATAAGAAGACGTATCTGAGCATAGAAGCAGGAATAGTGCCCTGTGAGTCTTCACTGATCCATCTTCACAGAGCAGTGAGTGTGAAGATCTCACAGGACTAGAGTCCACCCTGAAGAAAAACTTTGCTGAGGGTCAGCAATCCCATCGGTTGAGTTTCTCCAACTGTCTCAGTTTTGTGTCCTGAGAGTATTCACTCTGAGGTTGTGACTGCTGGTGTGGACAGATCATTGGCTGTTTTTTTTCTGCGGTGTCCAGTTGTCATTCTTGGGTACTCATGGCATGAGGTACACAAATGTGATATTTCCATCAAATGTCACCAGCTGTATTGGGATAGTATAAACCTGAACCTTCTCTACCTGAAATCATGTCTATTTCTCCTATGTCTGGTTCTCACAAGACATGGTCAAGTTTTCAACTGTATACTGTTTCAATTCTTGATCTGATATTAATTCTTGATCCGCACCAGCTCACCAATGATGTTTTGGGTCTTCAAGGCCAACTCTGTATTAATGGAACTGAACAAATTCATTCTCTAGGGAATCTCTTAGAAAAGAAGGAAGATGAATGGGCAGTATTGTTGGCTGATACACTGAGGCCTCACAAAGGAATTTGGCCTCAAATTTATTTCATTAACCATTTGGCAAAAGCTAAAGAACAATTTGACAATGCTAGGCAAGAATAAACTAGTAATGTTTAGTAAATGTTCCCACACGCCTTCCTCTAGCTGTTTGTCTCCACTTCTATTCTTATTGCCCTTTGTCTCTTTCTCCTTCACCTCCTTCCCACTCCTCCCTTCTCCAGATACCACATTTTCTATGACAATTCACCTGAAGCACCAAAGTGCTACTTGCCTCTAAAAATCGACCCCTCCCATAGCCAGGTGTGAGGAAACAGCATACAGTTAAAAAGTTGAATCTGAGCTTAATGAAGAGATGCACTTGAAATTTTTTCTAACCCTCTCAAAAAGCAAAGGCATATTCCTATGCAATTTAGAATTCTTTTAGTTGCAGGAATGACCTGCTGCTATCTGTCCATTACCTGCTTATACAAACTCATGGTTAGGACATTCAGATGATGTATTTTGAATGGAAAAGCTGTTTGGACTGATCTGGAAAGTTACCTACAAGATCCTCTTTTCTACAGTAAATTAACAGTCAATGAGATATACAGAGAATGGGGGGAGTGCCAGGCCTTTGACTTTTCCTTGGGTCATGATCTCAGGCTCCTGAGATCAAGTCCCTCCTCAGGCTCCATGCTGAGCAATCCTACTAAGACATTCCCTTCATCCTCATCTAACCATACCCTCATCCAGACATACACTCTTTCCCTCTTTCAAGAGGAAAATAATAAAACAAGAATGAAATAATAATGGACCTTTCAAGCCATTCAAAATACCTCAATGAATGCTATGTGTATTCATCAAAATGAAAGAGGTTAGTCTGAGAAAGCAATATGGTTCATGATTCAAAGTAATGGCATGCAAAAAAAGAAAGATGTAGAATGTGAAATGTAATCATGTATTTGCTCGCAATCTTCACAATAAGTAATATAGAGTTCAAAAGATATTAAAATTTTGCTGGAACACAGTTCATTATTTAAGATATAACCTATTTAAAGAGAGGAAAATATTTTCAGCTATCCATTTAAGTAGGAAACACTTTCAGAATCCTGTGAGTTCCTTGGTGCAAGTACACACTAGCAAGAATGTTAATCCAGTCCATTCCCTTTGGTAATACTGGTTCTTTCACTGTAAATTATGGGCTGAAATACCCATAAATCTAGGAATTTTAGCACCCAGACTAGAAGGCACTAGTTTAGTACATGCAGAGATGGTAACATCTTAAAACACTTAGGTATTACCCAAATTTTTCACCAACAAGGTAAGGCAAATGTTTCTCAAATATTCCTAGCAGCCATGTCTTACTAATCAACTGGACATGTTTCTGAAGGAATAGAGACATGTGTAAATCTGCCCTGACACATCACTAAATGGGACCTTATGAGGTCAATGTAAAAAGAGCAATGAAACTCTAGGAGGTTCAAACTTAAATAACTTTTAAAAAATTCAGAATTGGACATAATAATAAAGGTATTCAAACAGACGCCTTTTTCCAGGAAAATAGTATATTTTTGTCCTTTAAAATCCAAGTTGAGTATGTCATAAAGTAGCATTTATTATTTATTTTTTTGTTGGAGTTCAATTTGCCAACATATATCACAACACCCAGTACTCATCCTGCCAAGTGCTCCCCTCAGTGCCCATAATCCAGTCACCCCAATCCTTCACCCAACTCCTTTCCCCTACCCCTTGTTCACTTCCCAGAATTAGGTATCTCTCATGTTTTGTCAGGAGGGAGAGAGAATCCTAAGCAGGCTCCAGACACAGCAAGTGTCTGTCATGTGGGTTCATCTCAAGAATCTTAGGTCATGATCTGTGGCAAAAATCAAGAGTCACAATCTTAACCAACTGAGACATAGAGGCTCTCCAAGGCTTAATCACTTTTTATTACAGAATAACAATTCCTTGTACGGATTGATTTGAAGATTCATTTTCATTCACTTAAAGAGTGACAGCTTTGTAGTTTCTAGTTTGGATGATACTAAATAAAGCTGAATTTATTTGCAAAAGAACCTTGAATTTCTTGAAAAGAGACAGGTTTCATGGACTAACCATCTGAATTAGTTTGGATTAAGACCTCAAAAATTATTTTCAAAAGAATGATAGATGGTGGAGCAGAGGTCCTCATGTCAGCTACTCCCCTAAACTTAGCTACATAACTATCAAGCCATCCTGAACACTAGTGAATTCAAGCTGAAATCTAAGGAAGTATGGCCGACACTAAAAATAGGAAAGTGAAAAATTTTTGCCCAGGAGATATGGAAAAGCAAAATGGAAGGGATTAATCAGAGGATAATGGGTGGGGTGAGAGGTAGCTTGTGTGAGTCAGTTGCTTGAAAGTGAAAGAGCCCTGAAGTTCAAAATCTGGACCTTTAGATGTGCTCTTCCAGAGACTTCCCTGTCCTGCCATAGGTGAAAGGGCACAGAATCACAGGTAAGTGAGTGGGTCTCAATATTCCTGGAGTCCAGAGAGTACCCAAACACCTGAACCAGCAGAGTCCCATGTATTGGTTCAGGGAAATGGGCTAGATCATCAAACCTGGGAGAATGTTCAGCTTGAGGTGCCATCATCCATGGATTCAGGCTTGGCCAGGAGACCATGTTCCATGTTGAGTCCATACAAGGGACTGGAACACATCCTCTCCTTTCCTCTGGGAGGCATATTATGTGACCAATGGACAGGTTGAACGTTCTCCTTCTTGGGGACCAGCCACCACAGAATGGGACAATCTTCCCTCTCATCCAGGAAAAGGGGATGACAGCAAGAGCAGCAAAGATGCTCCCTGAGGAAACCTAAGCAAATTGCACATTTCGGTGTTCCCCCACATCTGCTAGGGGAGAATTGGAGGAGGCAGGCACCACTGGAGTCTGTAGATTTGTCAATCACCACTTCATTCATCTCCTGGGCTGGAGATCGAAGCGTTGTCTTTTTCCCTCTCACCCTGAAAAGGGGTATGAAAGGTTTCAGGAAATAAAATGCTCACAGAGCAATCAGCTTATATTGATTCTCTGACAAGGTCGGTGCAACACCACCCAGGCACAGACATCTGAGAATCTGTACAGCAGGCCTTTCCTAGGAGGATCACGTGGAAGAACGGGTGACCAGCACATTTCCTGATGAAACAGAACTGGAACTTCCAGCACTGGAGGAACATAGCAAAGCAACTCATCGTTTTCCTTTTAGGATGTTTTTCTTTCAAGATAAAATTGTCCTCTTTTTTTTTGTTTATTCATATCTAACCTAGTTTCTTGTTTTATCACCTCTTCTTTTTGAAATCTATATTTTTAACTACTATAATTTAAAGTCATATTAACATGAATTAGTTCCTATAATCTTATCTTTTGTGTTTACTGCAGAATATGCACTGATGTCTCTCTGAAGTTCAGCTTTCAATCTTTGAGATTTGTTTCTGAAAGTCATTATACTGCTGCATATCTCAGTTTTTAAAAATATTTTTGAGGGATTTCTGTATTATTGGTCATAGTGACTGCATCATTTTACATTCTCTCTTGGATATTTTAAGTATACAGTAATTACATGTCCTATTTAAAGCCCCAGTGAATCAGATCTTCTGAATCAGGTGGCTCTTCTAGGCAAACAATGAAGAATGGGATCAAAGTTTTGAACTGTGAAAAGATTATCAGTCATTCCTCATGGTCTTCTGAAAGTAAGATATTAACATTTCATTCTATTTCATTACATTTCAAAGGGTCTAAGTTCAAGAGCCTCCAAAAATAATACATAGCAAGGGGTGAAAATCTGTGTGCTTCCTCAAGTGAGTCAGAACATTCATCTGTTGAGAAAACAAAGGATCATATAAATGGCCCATTTGAAGTTACCATGGAAATTCCATCATGGATTTAAATATAACTATGCTAATGACACCTGGTTGACTCAGTTATGTAAGTGTCCAACTGTGATTTTGCCCTAGATCATATTCTCGTGCTCATGAGATGTAGCTTTGGAAGTCGCTCTGTGCTGCATATGGAATCTGTTAAGAATCCCTTCATCTTTTCCTCTTCCCTCCAGTGCTCACCCTATCTCTATCACACTGTTGCTCAAAAAAAAAAAAAAAAAGAGAATCATTATTCTAGTTTGTTCATTGTCCCATTCTTAACAGAAAAGTACTAAGCCACATTCTTTTGGTTTTACATGACAATAAATCCGATATTCTGGTAAGAGGTTACTCTATAACCAGAATAGTCAACAGGCATTTTCAAAACATGTTCAGTTTTCTTTACTTAGGATATATTAATTAATTAATTTACTGGACAGAAAGACGAAAGTATGGGAATAGACAGAGAATATGAGTCAGGACACGTTAAGAAGGAGAATTTGGCTACCCAGAAGGGAGGAACACAACATTCAGCTGAATCCTTAACATGGGATCATGTACTGTCCCCTGGGAGGAGAATTAATTGATTGTTTCCACTAGCACCCTACAACTCAAATGTGATTGTCATTAATGGTACTTATTTGAATCTAATATTTGGACATTAATCTAGTGTAAAACATTAGCAAATATAAGTCTTTTATTATTTTTAATCAATAGATGGTATTACATAGAATAAATCTGATCTTTACTACTATGAATGACTTTAGGAAGCCAGGTGGAACATAGTGTTTGAGATAATGCACCAAAGAAAGTGAAAGGACACCTGGAGGAAGTTGTTTGTCCCAAAGAATGTGTCTCTCCAGTCAACTCAGGATGTTGACTACAACATTTCTCAACCAAGCAAGAGAAACACTTGTTGAGGGAAAATATGCCATCACACACTTTATAATCAGCTTCAGTGTTGCCAAAGGTAAGCATCCTCTCAAATAAGGTAATGCTTGGCAAGAGACGACTCAGCACTCTTCCCTCCAGGAAGATTATGTATTTCATCTCATATGGAAAGTGTCTGATTTTCATCAGAATTTCTGTGGCTAACAACCAAGAATGAGACATTGGATCATTGGTCCAAGATACTCAAGCTCACGTTGACAATATTTATTTGATCTTCTTCTATGAAATTCTAGATGAACACTCCCATTCAGAAGGGATCATAGGGTGCTTCTAGCAGGACGCATTGTATTCATGAGCACATTGGTCATCGTGCACAGGAATAACTCTGGTAGTGGTGCCTGAGTCAGTCAGTTAAGAGTCTTCCTTTGATTCAAATCAGGCTGTCTGGGATCTGAAATCAGCCTAGTGTGGGTCTCCTATATCAGTAACATGTTTGTCTTGATCTGTCCAGCTATCCCTCTCCCTTCTCCTGCTCACTTTTTCTCTTAGATACATAAGGAAGAATTTTACTAAACTAAAAGAACAATTCTCAGATAGTGGTTCACTATGGATAGAAGCCTACTGAACATGATGGCTTTGGTTATGAAGCTTGCAATGAACTGCCACTATTGGGCCACTAATGATGTTAGGGCTGTAAAATATGCTGTTATGGGATTTTTTATTTTTTTGAGAATGATGAGAGAGGCCATCGTGCAGTGTCATTGGGTCATATGTCCTGGAGAAGTCTCTTATTCTTTCTCCTTCTCTGTTTCTCTGGATTTCAGTGTCTATATCTGTGTCTCATTCTCTCAATTAAGTGTCTCTGTCACACATGCACCCTCATACACAACTCTATTGCACTGCACAGTGTTAAACAAGTCACTCAAGCCTAAGCTTCATGCACTCACAACCACACCAAATAATGAATATAGTAGCTTCCAAGAATTTTAGAATCATAGACATATTTTCTGACCTGGAAAAGCTTCCTATCTCATACACTCCCAAGCTCCAGGAATATGGAACATGGTGGCTGTCCTGAGAACAGCAATGTTGGCCCACGTGCCTTATTATTTAGAGGTTTCATCATCAAGAGACTGATTCCAGAATACAAACTACTTTTGTTGCTTTCTGAGATGATCTGCACTTACAAAAAAGGGAATACCATGAGGAACAGGAATGTGTGTACTTTATCATTGGTTCTCCTGGTGAGTCTTCAACAGCACATGAGCAACAGTAGTAAGGCAAAAGACCTCCAAAGGAAGCACAGGTTTTACCCATGAGAAAGAATGAGATATTCCTGGTGGATAGATCTCTCCAGTTCACTGAGGGATCAAGATTAAATTCTTAACTCAAGAAGGAAAAACTATATGAAAAACAAGTCCCCTTCTACACTGTTTATAACTACCTCATGTAAATGGTCCTTACAACTAAAGAAATACACTATTCCTTGTCATATCTGAATTCACTCCAAAGAAGAAAAAAGCCCCATTTCTACTTCAGGAGAACAGGCAAGCATTCCATAGAAGAAACTGGAGATTCCTTCTTTGACTTCATGTGGAAAAATTCCTGCACCACACACTTAGTGATATTTAGAAGGACACAGAATAACTGTCAATGCATTGGCTGTGGTGATCAAGAATTACTGAGAGATCACTGTTTTTATATGGATACGGGGCAAGACTGTATTGTAGTTAGTGATTAATAAGCATCATATGAGGGTCTGAGGGCCATTCTTCTTGGTGGATGAGGAAAAGCCTTCAGCTCAGGGCAAGGTCACAGTGTCCTGGAATCCATCCCCTATTTGGGGCTTTGCTCAGCTTGAAATGTGCTTCTCCCTTTCCCTCTGCCCTTCTCTTTTCTTATGCTCTGTCAGATAAATAATTAAAATTTTCAAAAAAGTCAGTGGCAACCTCAAATAGCCTGACATACTCAATGCACAAAGAGAACCGATCTGCACATCGATTCCAGTGATGAATTCCCATGGCTCATGTAGCTTGTTGTGAAATGCAACTAAAAGCTCCTATCTTCTGAACATCTGAATAACCATTTCTGTCTCTGTAGATCCACATACTCTCTTGACTTTTGTAACTTTTTTCACTTGATTATGCCCATAATCTTATTATGTTTGATTAAGTTCTATCAATTATTCTATTTTTTTCTATTTACTCTAGTGGTCTCTTGCATTTATTCACTAATCAGGTTTTATTTAAAGATTTTTTCACTTATTTATATGAGAGAGAGAAAGAGGGAGAGAGAGAGAGAAAGAGACAGAGAGAGGCAGAGACACAGGCAGAGCATAAGTAGGTTCCATGCTGGGAGCCCAACACAGGACTCAATCCTGGGACTTGGGCCAAAGGCAGGCACTAAACAACTGAGCCCCCCAAGGGTCCCCTAATCAGTTTTTTTAAAATAGATTTTATTTATTTATTCATGAGAGCCACACAGATAGATGTTGAGATGTGGGCAAGGTGAAGCAGGCAAAATGTGGGAAGCCTGATGTGGGACTTGATAGCAGGCCCATGAGACCATGACCTGAGCTAAAGGCAGATGATCGACCCCTGAGCCATCCAAGTGTACCACCATTCAGATACGAAGAAAATATTCCTCCAGATTTAAATACTGGAAGTATACCATTTACCAACAGCAATAACAATGAAATAGAATAGGAAGGCCAGGCTCCCCATTATCCATTAAAGAAGTTACAGAGATAAAAAATACAGCATGGGAATATGATAAATGGAATTGTAATAGTGCTCCATGGAGACACATATATCTACACTCATGGTGAGCACAGTATTAACCTATAAAAGTATCGAATCCCTATTTGGTGCACCTGAAACTAATGTATCCCTGTGTGCCATCTTGACTTCAATTAAAAAACAGTAATAATGTGAGCACCAGGCTGGTTGCTTTGGTTGGGTGTCTACTTTGGGTTCATATCATGAACCCAGGGTCCTTTGATACATAATATTATGCGTTTGTCAAAACACACACGAATTCATAACACAGAGTAGCCCTTATTATATGCAGTCAACTTCATTGATAATAATGTTTCCACACTGGTTTGTTCTTTGTGCTAAAATTTGCACACTAGAGGAGGCATGTATGATCATGGGAAATGTGTACCAAGGAATAGGGTGATGAGGAAATTTAAATTATAAGCTGCATTATGACATCACTTTAACCCTAATCTCAGTATTAAGTTCTGTTTTTAAAAACATAATCTGGGATCCCTGGGTGGCGCAGCGGTTTAGCGCCTGCCTTTGGCCCAGGGCGCGATCCTGGAGACCCGGGATCGAATCCCACGTCAGGCTCCCGGTGCATGGAGCCTGCTTCTCCCTCTGCCTATGTCTCTGCCCCTCTCTCTCTCTCTCTCTCTGTGTGACTATCATAAATAAATGAAAAAAATAAAAAATAAAAAAAAATAAATAAAAACATAATCAGAGATTTTCTGTTGTTAATATCTACACAGACTAGTGTACAAATATTATCTTCACAACACCTGTCTTTTAATCTGACCAATTTTGAGTGGTAAAAGCAGTTTTACCCTTTTGGCTATAAACTAATGACTGGCCATTTAAATTACAAATTTCACATATGAAACATAAATAATATGGCTTTCATTTTCGTCTTCATTAAGGTAGAAGAAAAATGATTCTTCTTTCTTCTTCTTCATTATTATTATGATTATTATTATTTATTTTTATTCTTATTTTTATTCATATTCTTCTTTTAAAGAAAGCAAAAGAGAAAGTGTAAGGAGGAGAGAAGTAGAGGAAAAGGGAAATAGAATATTAAGAAGGCTTCACCTGCAGCATATAGCCCAAACTAGGATAATCTGATGACCTGAGATCATGACCGGAGATTAATCCGGATACCAGACATATACCTGAATAAACTAACTTGATGTTCCTGGAATACCTTTTCTTGAATCAACTTAAGGAATGAATATCCTAGTTACTCTCAATTGTCTCATTTACGGGTTGAATTTTGGTTTTTCCCCAAGCATGAAATATCATGGTCCAGGTTTGTTTCCCCAGAGACCCAATCATTTGTTGCCTTAGCATTTTGGTTGTAAACATGGGAAACTCATTACTGTAGAAAGAGCTCTGGTCATCTTCCTGTCAGAAGACCAAATGCAAATTTTAAAACTTGACACGCACTATCCAGGTTGAAAATTCACCGGATTAGGCACAGAAATATGATGAAGAAACAAAGTCGACAGTGGACATGAAAACAGATCAGGAGATATTGTACTATCACAAGAGGAATAGGAAAACAAAAGATGAATAAAAATTGATAGAACTTGAACCTGCATACATAGGGTACATTAAAAGTTCTAAGTTCCACAGCATGGAGTTCTTGCAGGAACAAGCAGTTGGTGTAAAAGAAGGTATGGGGGCAAAATTGCTGAAGTTTTAACAACTATGTGTCAGCAGATGGGGATTCAGTCTCTGGGACAAGGCCATTTAAACACAATCCAATGCACCTTGTCCACATTTCTATGTGTGTGGGGAACCTCTAAATTTATTCCTTATGTTTAGTAACAGTAGTAATACATTTAAGCCTTGTTCCTGATCCTCCACATGTGGGACTCTGAACTGGAAACTACTCTGATCCTAGGACCCTTGCTTCATCAGTTCCTTCAGAATGAAAGTGATATTTCTCCACTGATAGTTCCCTCCTGCCTCCAGTTGTTCCCAAACCCATTTGATTAAAGGATTCTGAGAAAGAATCCTCTCCCTTACCCAGAGGGCTGCTGTGCAGGCACAGTTGCAGCTTCGTTCCAAGCCCTTCCCTGGAGGAATCTGAAGAGGTGGAGGGCTATATAGACAGATTTGGAGTAATTCTGTCCACATTTCACCCACTACAGTCTAATAGTTTGCCTCAGAAAATGCTGCCAAAAGTCAGAAATGGCTTCCCTTGAGGAAAGGCTGCCTGCTATCACCAAGCCAGTCATAGTTTCTGGGTGATTTGAGAAGGGATTTTTTGGCAAAAGGGATCATGTATGCCATTATTTATTATATTGTGAACCCAATTATTGTTAGCTCCCTAGGTTGCTTCCCCAAGATACTGTTCTGACTTCCTCTAAGTATGAAAGCCTAGAGAATTGGTTGGTTTTCTTGACACGTGTTGATGAATTCAAGCTAGTGTTCAATATTATCTATGCTCATGCCACTGCCCATTTGTGTCTTCTTTTTGTAGCCCCGCATTTTGGAGATGCAGGAGGGAGAGTGACCAGGGCAACAAGAACAGAAGTGGAGATAGAATAACAGCTGAGGAAGGGAAGAGGGAGCATTTACTAAAGAGGTGGGTCTAGTTTATTGTTGCCTTGCCTTATCAAATTGTTCTTTAGCTTTGGCCACAAATGGTTAATGAAACAACTTTTGATGCTGAAATCGTTTGTGAGGCCTCAGTGTATTAACCAACCATCTTGCCCATTCATCTTATTCTTTTCTAAGAGATTTCTCTAGAGAGATTCCATTGAGTTCCAGTGATCTATAGTTGGCCTTGAAAACCCAAAACATCATTGGTGATGTGGTGAGGATCAAAAATTAAGATGTGAGAAGCAGACATTGGAGGAACATACACTTTTTCAGGTAGAGAAGAGGGTTCAGGTTTAGATGATCTTAATATACCTGTTGACATTTGATGGAAATATCACATTTGTGTACCTCAGGCCATGAGTATGCAAAATGACAACTGGACACCACAGAACAAATCGCCAATGATCTGTCCACCCCAGCAGTCCCAACCTCAGAATGAATACTCTCAGTACACAAAACTTAAATAGTCAGAGAACCTCAACTAATAGGATTCCTGATCCTCAGCAAAGTTCTTCTTCAGGGTGGATGCCAGTCCTGTGAGATCCTCACACTCATTGCTCTGTGAGGCTGGCTCAGAGAAGACTCACAGGGCATGATTCCTGCCTTTATGCTCAGATTTTACTTCTTATGACAGAAACCAGTTTTACACAGCAAAGCACAAAGTGGTAACCAAACAACACAGCATGAGGAGACCTATAGGCATAGTCTGATTCCACTAAAGAGTCCAAAGAAATGGGAACAAAAACAAGTCCCAGATGCCAGACTCATTACAATCTGCCTAGGAACTGCCTCAGAGAACAAATTTCCAATCCAGGGCCCCCTCTTCATATCATCATGGACTCAATAGCTTCAAGGAGCAAGGCACAGGGAGGCTCTTTGAGCACTACCCTTGCTCAAAGCAACAGGAGGCTCTGAAGAAATCTTATGGATCCCTTGTGATTGCCTGTACAATGAACAATGGCCAACCAAATGAAAATAAAGAATATTGACTCGGTTCTTGTTATAGCAGGGAGTCATTCAGTATTATTTGTGTTGAGCAGAGCCCCAGCATCAGAAGGATGGTTGCACACTCACTCAAGGGGGTAAAAGGAAGGCTTAAGTTATGCCTTGATGAGAAGCTATTGTATGGAGAGGCTATAGTGAGCTGTCCAGAAGTGAGGCACCCTATGTGATGGTAAATGGTGATTCTTTCTGATTGGTGGGTCCTAGGTAGGAAATTTGGACAAGTGTTAGGAAAGCTCTCAGTTATACAGGGTTCTAAGTGAGCAGTGGTTATGATGTAAAATCCTGAGCCTATTACAAGAATGATCTAAGAGTTATTCTAGAAGCTTGAACCAGTTGGACTGAAGGTTCTGGTGTAAACCATGCACAGGTGCTGGATACAGTCACCAAAAGTCATATCCTCTAACTTTTATAGACAATTCCTTCTCTCTTGACTGACTGTAAGATAATGGCCTGGTTCCTTGCTTGGCTGTGGGTCATAAATCTCTCTGAATGAACTATCTGGCTATGATTTATACTTTCAAATTTCCTAGTAGACTTGGGACCACCTACCTGGAGAAGGCTGGGGAAGTTGTTGAGCATGGATGAAAAGAGATTATACATTTAAAGATCCAAAGTTTTCAAGTGCTGGATGAGAGCAAATGTGCAAGATGAAGATACTACCAAGGAGCATATCATGAAGGGAGAGGTCAGTGGTGCCTGGTGACTCAGTAGGTTAGATGTCTTATTCAAGACTTTGACACAGGTCCTGAACTCAGGGTGCTGGTTTGAACTCAATAACAGGATTTGCAGGCAATCTTCGTTGCATTATCTCTCACCTTCTGCCCCTCCACCCAAAGAGTCTCTCTCTCTATCAAAATATAATAAATAACTACTTAAATAACAAAATAGTGTAAAAGGAATAAGAGGAAATACATTACATATGATGTTGATTTATGGATCTGAGTTTTTGCAGTCACCATCTTCCTTGCACAACAGCATAGGAATGGGGTGTGGGTGGCCTGGGAACAAAAGAGGGGACAGTAAAGGGGAGAAGATGATGTTAGTCACAGCTCCTAGGATCGATATCCTCTCCCCAAACTAAATTTTGCTTCTGCTCTACTCTCCTCACCTATACAACTCTGGATTCGCGATCCTTTCAACTTTATGGGAGGAATGGCCTCCAGTGTCTCTGTGCCTTCTCTGGTCTCAGATTCCATATCCTCAACCGGGAAAGAAGGCTTGTCATTCCATCCTTCAAAGAAGCTACCATGGGGGATCCCTGGGTGGCTCAGCGGTTTAGCGCCTGCCTTTGGCCCAGGGCGCAATCCTGGAGACCTGGGATCAAATCCCACGTCGGGCTCCCGGTGCATGGAGCCTGCTTCTCCCTCTGCCTATGTCTCTGCCTCTCTCTCTCTCTCTGTGCGACTATCATAAATAAATAAAAATAAAAAAATAAAATAAAAAAAACCAAAGAAGCTACC
Source organism: Canis lupus dingo (assembly GCF_003254725.2). Lineage (NCBI taxonomy): Eukaryota > Metazoa > Chordata > Mammalia > Carnivora > Canidae > Canis > Canis lupus. The sequence continues at coordinate 21,095,350 of NC_064261.1, read as the reverse complement.
ATGGGCATCCAGGGTGGCTCAGCGCTTTAGTGTCGCCTTCATCCTAGGGCCTGATTCTGGAGACCCAAGTCTAATCCCACATCAACCTCCCTGCATGGAGCCTGCTTCTCCCTCTGCCTGTCTCTCTGCCTCTCTCTCTCTCTCTCTCTTTTTGTGTCTCTCATTAATATAAAAATAAAATCTTTTGAAAAAAGAAGCCACAAAATTGCCTATGCCTTTCTCTTCCCACATTTTCCTCCCTCTTTCTGCTCACTCCTGCTTCACTCTCTTCTATTTCACAAACATTAATTGCTCAAAATTGCTCAACCATTATATTTTGTGGCATGGGAATGCTTGGGGAATGATCTGCTTATTACATGACCCTCCTTAATCAGTTAGTCAAGGAGCCAATCCAAGCAGCACTGGATTAGTTGCAAGGGGCCTGTGGGCTTAGGAGCTGGGGCTGTGTGTGGCCATGGGGGCGACATCCCCCTGAGTTATCATGAGTGCTTTGTGCTTGGGGTTCTCTTAGGTTTTGACACAAACTTAACCTTTATTTTTTAAATGTTTATTTATTTAGTGTTATGTAAATTCAATATGCCAACATATAGTGTACCAACCAGTGCTCCTCCCATCAAATGCCCTTCTCCTGGAATATAAGAAATAGTGAATTGGATTATGAGGGAAAGGAGTGGGATTGAGTGGGAAAAATTAGAGAGTGACACAAACCATGAGAGACTCCTAAATCTGGGACACTCTGAATCTCTAGAACAGCCCATACATATCATAGCCCATAGACAAGATGAATGTGATGCCAGAGGTAAGGAATCTTGCCCAGTTTCCTTTAGTCTAAATCTGGGGTGATAGGTTTGATAAAGCTGGTGAGGCATCATCATTATCACCTCAAGCCAGAATTTGCCCTGGTCCCAAGAATGGCTAGGCCATTGACTCCAGGCAGGCATGAGGGAAAATCTGAGGCTGGGCCCAGACCCTGGTATGGGGAGCAGGCCCTGTACTCTGTAGTTATAGTAGTGTCAACAGACAGGAACAGAAACGCTGGCCACCCTGCTTAAAGCCTGTGTCCTGGGCCTGGTTAGACCATGAGAATAGCTCTAGAGGACCTTTAGCACAAGTGTGTGTCACCAGCCCAGCAGATTTCACACTGTTCCTCTAGATTCCCTGCACCCAGCCAAGGCCTAGGATGGCTGAACTCAAGCCTCTCTCACAGGAAGGGAAGTACAGGTTTTATTCTTTTCCCATCACTAAAGATTATGCAAGAAGAGGAGGAGGGAACTGTGCTTCGGGCTGTCCCTCCCACCTCACTTCTGCTGGAAGAAGAGGCATGTGTTGTGAGGATCCATTTCTGTGATGCCCATCCTTAGAGCTCCCTTACATGCCTGGGCAGAACAAGGGTAGCCCAGCACTAGTGCTGTGTAATATATAGGTGCAGAGTGAGTCCCTGGCTGTGCCAGCACCTGACTCCAACAGATGCAATATTTGTGCAAGTTCTGATGTGTGTCAGACCTATATTTCATGAGATTGGCTCCATCCATGACCAAAGGTCATAACCTGAAACAAAACCTCTCCTGCTCTATTACCAAGAGATACTATCCAAATATAAGGAAGGATGTTCGTGTTTCCCAGTGGTAAAGGGAGCAGGAACTGGTCTTCAGGAATGATAATTAAATAAAAATAAAAAAGAATATGACCAACTGCATAACAGAATCCCAGGTCTGAATGTTTATTACTATTTAATCCAAATAAACCTACTATTAATGATAGAATAGACAAAAGAAGAACACCTTTTGACTGTCTGTCTGCAGCTTGAATCATTTATCCCAAGATCCTAAGTGTAGGCCTATGTCAGGCTCCCTGTTCAGTGTGGGTTGTGAATATCCCTCTCTCTATCCCTCTGCTCTTCTCTATCTCTTTCCCTCTCTCTGTCTGTCTCTCATAATTTATTTTAATAAAAGAAAAAAAGGGACTCCCATCCAAGTACCCAACAGGCCCGACCCTGCTTAGCTTCCGAGATCAGATGAGATCCGGTGTGTTCAGGGTAGTATGGTGCCTTATGACCCAGAAATTGCACTGCTGGGGATTTACCTCAAAGATACAGATGCAATGAAATGCCGGGACAACTTCACCCCGATGTTTATAGCAGCAATGTCCACAATATCCAAACTGTGGAAGGAGACTTGGTGTCCATTGAAAGAAAATGGATAAAGAAGATGTGGTTTATGTATACAATGGAATATTACTGAGGCATTAGAAACGACAGATAACCACCATTTGATTCAACATGATGGAACTGGAGGGGAATTATGCTGAGTGAAATAAGTCAATTGGAGAAGGACATACATTATATGGTCTCATTCATTTGGGGAAGATAAATAATAGTGAAAGGGAATAGAGGGGAAGGGAGTAGAAATGGGTAGGAAATATCAGAAGGGAGACAGAACATGAAGGCTCGTAAATCTGGGAAATGAACTAGGGGTGGTGGAAGGGGATAGGAGGTGGGTAGGGGTGAATGGGTGACAGGTACTTAGGGGGGCACTTGATGGGATGAGCACTGAGTGTTATTCTGTATGTTGGCAAGTTGAACACCAATAAAATATAAATTTATTATTAAATAAAAGAAAAAAGGGAGAAACAATTGTATTCCAATGCTTCATCTTGATATCACCCTGCCCACCCTCATTCTACAAATAACAGGTATAATCCCACTGCTCCCAGGGACCCTACCCTTTGATTCATGCCTCACTCTAGTACCCTACCAAAGGATTCTTCATCTTTAGTAATTGCATCCTCAGTATTCTCCATGTGATTAGAGAGTGGAGGCCCATATTCCTGCTACTCCAGCTAAGGCCTCTTCAGGAAGCCATCTCAACACCTGTTCCTTCTTGAGATCTTCAGACTTCTGTGGGCTTTGGGAGTTAGAGCCCTTCAACAAGACTTTGGCCACAGTTGCAAAGTTTTCTTGAGAGAAAAGACCCCCCTCACATGGCATTTCCTCATTTCCACAAGATCACCATAGGTCTCATTTTGACATGGATTCACCTGAGATCCGCCCATGATAGGTGATGGCCAAACACCAGGTTAGAGGGAGTCCACAAGAGTCACTGTGTCAGACAGAGAACAGCTGCCCAGGAGAGCCATTCGTGAAAATGGAAAAAATCTGTTTTTTAAAAATACTGTACTGGACACCAGACGTGCGGTTGTATGATAAAGAATGGAGGGAATCCCTGGTGGCTCAGCGGTTTGGCACCACCTTCGGCCCAGGGTGTGATCATGGTGACCCAGGATCGAGTCCCATGTTGGGCTACCTGCATGGAGCCTGCTTCTCCCTCTGCCTGTGTCTCTGCCTCTCTATGTCTGTCATGAATAAATAATAATAAATAAATAAAATCTTAAAAAAAAGAATGGAGCTTCACTGACTCTATGTAATTTCAACATATGCAGGCACGTCTGGGTATTAGCTTCCTCCTTGGATAGCTCAGGTCTAGGATCTATAAAGGAGGAAGCTGTGACCTTCGTGCCCTGGGGTTCTTGCAGTGGAATTTGCTGGCCTGACGTGACTGTTCATTTCCGTTGGTCTCTGGGCTCCTATCCATGAGGCAGGCACTACATGATATCCTGGCAGTACTCAGACAGGAAGGTCCACATTCATGTCCTACAGGAATCCCAGCAGAGGCCTCTTGTAGAGGAGAGGACTAGGGCCCCAGGCACATGTGCTGCTTCATAGTCAGATGAATGAGGCAGAGGGGGGACACCTCACACTCTTCAGGAGCTCACTCTTTCCTTTCTGATGCAAGCTAGAGCCTGGGTGTGTACCTAGTTGAGTTTGGAGACCAAGACTCCAGACAAGCTGATCAGGATCCTTTCCAACCTGGGGCTTGATCTCTACCCAGGGGTTTTAGAACATGGGCTTCTCAGGGCTAAATACTTTGGGGAAAAGGAATGAGAGAGGCTTTGCTGATGACTTTGCAGTGACCACCAGGGGTTAGTCCTCCTGTCACCTTTATTATGAATACACAGATACAGTTTGGGACTGAGGAACCTAAGATCATCAGGGAAAACCTCAAATTGATGTCCTGTGGACCATAAAATGGAGCTGCACAGAGCACCTTACCTCTGGAATCAGCCTCCATCCCTTGGCTGAACTCACTGAGCACTAGAGTCTATGTCTGTCCACTTCCTCCTATGTCCATGGATACAAACTCCTTACCTGAATTCTATGTGTTTACTTGTAAAAGCATAACCATGTGTCTTCACCTGGAAGACCTGTTTTCTGGTGGTTAATTTCTGTATTTTTTTAATTGTTTGATTTGCCAACATATAGTATAAAACCCAGTTCACATCCCATCAAGTGCCACTCTCAGTGCCTTTCAAATAGACACCCTATTCTACCACCAAACTCCTCTTCACTACCCTCTGTTTGTTTCCCATGGCAGGAATCTCTTATTTTGTCACTCTCTGTGACTTTTCCTACTTAATTTTTCTTCTACGGCTCTGATCCTAATTCCAGTGAGAACTCAGATTCAGGTTGTTGCTCCTGATTATAAACAGGAACAGCCTGGTTCCAGAATATGTACTGCTATCACTAGTTTCTTACGTCACTTGCAGGTACAGAAAAGAAAACATTTGGCTCAGCTCCCATTATATTGTCTGTCTGCATTCATTTTAAAGCTCTCAATGATTTGAGGAAGCCAGATGGAACATAATTTTTGAGATTCTGGTGCCCAAAAGCATCAGAGTATGACTGGAGGAAGTTGCTTTTCCTGAAGGATGTGTCTCTCCAGCCCAGTAGGGATGGTAACTACAACATATTGAAGCAAGCAGGAGAAACTGTTTTTGAAGGAAAGTGCCCTGTCATGCTGTTTATTTCCAGCTTTGGTATGGCCAACCATAAAAATCCTCTCAAAAAATGTAATGCTTGGCTAGAGGCAACCACTCAGCACACTTCCCAGGAGGAAGATTTTTTATTTCACCTCAAATGAACACTATCTGATTTTCATCGGAATTGGTGTGAAAAGCAACCAAGAAAGCAACATTTATTCCTTGGTTAAGGATATTCAAAGTCCGGGATCCCTGGGTGGCTCAGTGGTTTGGCTCCTGCCTTTGGTCCAGGGCATGATCCTGGATTCCCTGGATTGAGTCCTGCATTGGGCTCCCAGCATGGAGCCTGCTTCTCTCCCTGCCTCTCTCTCAATGCCCCCCCTCTCATGAATAAATAAAGTTTAAAAATCATTTGAAAAAAAGATATTCAAGGTCTCCTTGAAAACATTAATTTTCACTTCCACTCTGATCATCTGAGAGAGTGTAATGACCAAAGGATCAGAGGGTGCATCTAGAAAGACACAGAGTACCCCTCAGTACATTTTCATGCCACTGAAGAATAACTCAGGCACGGGTGCCTGAGTTGTTCAGGCATTTAAGAGTCTGCCGTCAGCGAAGGTCAGGCTTTCTGTGACCTGGAATCAAGCCTAGTGTTGGGTTCCCTGCTCAGCAAAGGGTGTGTTTTTCTCTCTCCTTCTGCCCTTATCAACCTCTCCTGCTCTCTTTCTCTCAAATAATAAATTAGATCTTGAAGAAAATTAGGGACAAATATTGGGACTTTTGCACATTATCATGGAGGGCCAGAGAATATGGAGGCATTTGGTTATAAAGCATGGGTTGATCTGTACTGTTGGGCCACCCATGGTCTCAGGACTCTGAAATGTGCTGTTAATGAGGTGTTTTGTTTTGTTTTGTTTTGTTTTGTTTTGTTTTGTTTTGTTTTGTTTTGAGAGTGTTTACTGAGGCTATCGTGATTTGTCAGTACCTCTGTCTCTTTCATTCTCCCTTTCCTGTATTTCTCTGTGTCTCTTTATTTTCTCTCTATGCCTCAATCTCCTTGTCTCTCTCTCTCTTTCTCACACACACATACACACTCACAATCACACTCTTACACACGACATAGAGTCAACAAGTCACCTTCCCCAAACCTTTGCACTCATACACACTCCACTGAAAGAGAATACATTGGTTTCCTAGGAGTGTAGGACCATGGACCTATTTTCTCAAGTGGGAAAGCTGCTTATCTCACACACTCTGAAGCTTCAGCAAGATGGAATCTGGGTGTCTGTCCAGACTCAGTGTAGCAAGGATGCATCATCTGCCCTAATATTTACAGATTTTCCCAAGCAACAGACTGATTCCAGAATACATATCAGTTTGGATGATTTTGGACATGACCTACAGTTACAAAAGTCGGATAAATGGCTGTCAGTTCATGTGAGTACTTTGTCATTGGTTCCTCTGGAAAGTATTGACATGAAATGAGCAACAGTAGTAGTGCCAAAGGCCCCCAAAGGAAAACAGATTGCACCCATGGAGAAAGCATGAGCTTTTCCTGGGGGATAGATGTCTCAAGGTGACTGAAGCAGCAATTCCAAATACAGAATTCAAGGGGGTGAGAAAGTGCTCCTGAGCAAATGTCCCTTACTGCACAGTTAACATGCTCCCCTTCCAACAACGCACCAAATTGGTACTTACTCTGAAAACTATATTGTTCCTTATCATATGTTTATTCACTTCATAAAGAGAAGAACTAAGAGAGGAGCCTTTCTTATTCTGGCAAATGGGGCAGGCTTATAATACAAGTGGGTGGAGAATCATTCACTTAGATTTGATGAAAATATCCAGAACCACAGACTTTGTAACATCTAGAAGGGCAAAGTATAACTATCAGTGCATTGTTGGTGGTGCTCAGATATTTGTGAGATCACTCTTTATATGGATCCAGGAGAAGACTGAATGGTAATGACTGTGTAATAAGCATAATGGAAACACTGCTTAGCCATCGTCATTGGTGGATGAGGAAAAACCTTCAGCTCAGGCCAAGGTCCATGGGCCTGTGATCCCTCTCCTCTTTGGGCACCCTGCTCAGTGGGTTTGTGCTTCTATCTTTTCTCTACCTCACCTAGCATATACTCTCTCTTGCTTTCACTCTGTCTCTCTCTCTCTCATCTCAAATAAACAAAAACTTTATAAAAGGAAATGGCAACTTAAGCAACATGAAATAATCAATGTAAAATAGAACTGGTGTGTACATCGAATCCAAAAATCGGTTCCCTTCACTCATAGACATTGTTGTGAATCCCAACTGAATGTTTCTAACGTCTTATGTCTTCCAAACCTATTTCTACTTCTGTAGATCCACATATGCTTTCATCTCTTTTGGTCGGTTTTGCACTTGATTTCAACCATCTTTGAATTTGATTTCAATCCTTTACAATGTAAGTCAATTTTTATCTTCTGTTTCTTTGAGTCTTTTACTCTATTGTATTTATCCAGGAATCTGTTGTTATAAAAATCATCCAGTATGGGAAAGATTTAAATACTGAATGCATATCATTTACAAATAGCCCTAGTTCTGAAAAGGGGTGGAGGGGACAGGCTTCCACATATTCATTGAGAGTCACAGCGTGAAAGGTACAGCATAAGGTATATGATGAGTGGAATGGCAATAATGCACATACATGTGTACATAGACACATGGTATCTATGCTTGGTGTGAGTGCAGTTTCAATAAACTTAACTGTCAAACATGTGTGGTACACATAAGTTAATGTAAACTAGGGGTCATCTTGACCCAAATGTAAAAACAGTAATAACATGGGCACCATAGTGGTTCCTTTGGTTGAGCTTCTCCATTTGGCTCGGGTCATGATCCAGGGTCCTGGGATACATAATATTATGCATACACCAAAATACACACTAATGCATAACACAGAACCGTCCTTAATAGCAGTGTTCGACGACAATGACAATAATATGTCTACACCAGTTCGTTCTTTGTGATGAATATTTCAAATTGATGTAGGTGTGAATATTTGTGGAAATTGTGTGCCAAAGGATAGGATGATAGGGAAAATTTTATATAATATGTTGCATTGTGACATCAGCCTAACTCTAATATCAGTATTAAGGTCTATTTATTAAATCATAATAGTAGTTTTATTTGCTAATATTTAAGATGAACTAATATATCCAGATGTTAGCTTCTCAACAGCTACCATTTAATCTGACTATATTAGATTTCTCAGTGCAAAACTAAAAGACAACCTACAGAATGGAAGAATATATTTGCAAATGATGTATCAGATAATGGGCTAGTCACCAAGATCTATAAAGAACTTATTAAATTCAACACCAAAGAAACAATCCAATCATGAAATGGGTAAAAGACATGAACAGAAATCTCACAGTGGAAGACATAGACATGGCCAACACGCACATGAGAAAATGCTCTGCATCACTTGCCATCAGGGAAATACAAATCAAAACCACAATGAGATACCACCTCACACGAGTTAGAATGGGGAAAATTAACCAGGCAGGAAACTACAAATGTTGGAGAGGATGTGGAGAAAAGGGAACCCTCTTACACTGCTATTGGAAATATAAACTGGTGCAGCCACTCTGGAAAACTGTGTGGAGGTTCCTCAAAGAGTTAAAAATAGACCTGCCTTATGACCCAGTAATTGCACTGCTGTTGAGCCAGCCTTTCAACCAGAGGATAAATCCCACTCTGTCATGGTGAATAATCTTCTTAATGCATTGATCAATGCTATACGCTAGTATCTTGTTGAGAATTTTTGCATCCATGTTCATCAGGAATATTGGTCTGTAATAATCCTTTTTGGTGGGGTCTTTGTCTGGTTTTGGAATTAAGGTGTTGCTGGCATCAGAGAATCAGTTTGGAAGTATCCATCTCTTTCTATCTTTCCAAACAGCTTTAGTAGAATAGGTATGATTTCTTCTTTAAAAGTTTGATAGAATTCCCCAGGGAATCCATCTGTCCCTGGACTTTTGTGTCTTAGGATGTTTTTGATGACTGCTTCAATTTCCTCCCTGGTTATTGGTCTGTTCATGTTTTCTATTTCTCCCTTGTCCAGTTTTGGTAGTTTGCGTTTTTCCAGAATTGCGTTCATTTCTTGTAGATTACCTAATTGATTGGCGTATAGCTGCCCATAATATGCTTTTAAAATCATTTGTATTGGGGATCCCTGGGTGGCACAGTGGTTTGGCGCCTGCCTTTGGCCCAGGGTGTGATCCTGGAGACCTGGGATCGAATCCTACATTGGGCTCCTAGTGCATGGAGCCTGCTTCTCCCTCTGCCGGTGTCTGCCTCTCTCTCTCTCTCTCGGTGACTATCATAAATAAATAAATTAAAAAAATAAAATAAAATCATTTGTATTTCCTTGATAGTGATCTCTCCTTTTCCATGCATGATTTAATAATTAGAGTCTTTTTTTCTTTTGGTTTTAATAAGGGTGGCTAATGGTTTATCAATGTCATTAATTCTTTCAAGGAACCAACTCCTGTTGTGGTTTATATGTTCGACAGTTCTGGTCTCTATTTCATTGATTTCTTCTCGAAACTTTATTATCTCCTTCTGCTGGGTGTATGTTTTATTTGTTGTTTTTTTCTGCAGTTCCTTTAGGTGCAAATTTAACTTCTGTATTTCAGTTTCTTCGAACTTTTTGTGGGATACTTGTTGCAGTGTATTTCCCCCTCAGGACAGCTTCAGTAATAAGGTCTATTCCATAGATTAGATTCCATAGATTCCATAGATTTTGAACGGTTGTATTTTCATTCTCATTGAAATTCTGATTCATTTTCATACTCATTTTCAGTCTCATTTCATTCTAAATTGTTTACATGAATATCTTAATTCTTCTTGAATTTCCTGGGAGACAGAACATAAAGACTCCTAACTCTGGGAAAGGAACTAGGGTTGATGGAAGGGGAGGAGGGCGGGGGGTGGGGGTGAGTGGGTGACGGGCACTGAGGGGGACACTTGACGGATGAGCACTGGGTGTTATTCTGTATGTTGGTAAATTGAACACCAATAAAAAATTATTTTATTTTAAAAAAAAGTTAAAAAAAAGAAACGGTGATCTCACATAAATACCATCAGTGAACAGACACATTGATTGTAGATGTGCTTAAGACACATTTCAGTTATAAATCCTATTTTAATTAAAAAAAAACATTATATGGTCTCATTCATTTGGGGAATATAAAAATTAGTGAAAGGGAATAAAGGAGAAGGAGAAAAAAATGACTGAAAATATCAGTGAGGATGACATAAAATGAGTGACCTAACTCCAGGCAATAAAAAATGGGTAGTGGATGGGGAGGATGGGGGGTTTTGGGGTGAATGGGTGATCGGCACTGAGGGGGCACTTGGTGGGATAAGCACTGGGTGCTATGTTATGTGTTGGCAAATTGAACTCCAATAAAAAATAAATCTCTTGTTGCTTGGAGATGGTGATGGAGATGGTGAGGTCTGTCATTACCATAAACATCATGTTGAAGTCTGCCAGTGTTAGTATATGATTATGTAAGTATGTTTTTATTTGTTTGCTAATTGATTGATATACTTGGCAGTTCCCACATTAGGGACATAAATATTCATGATTTTTAAGTCCTCTGTTGGATAGACCCTTTCAGTATGATATAGTGTCCCTCTTCATCTCTTACGACAGACAGTCTTTAGAATAAAATTTAATTTATCTGATGTGAGGATTGCTACCCTTGCTTTGTTATTAGGACCATGTTAATGGTGAATGGTTCTGCAACATTTTATTTTCAGGCTGTAGCTGTCCTTGGGCCTCAAATGAGTCTCTTGTAGACAGCAAATAGATGGGTTTTGCTTTTTTATCCAGTCTGAAACCCTGAGCCTTTTGATGGTGTCGTTAAGCCCATTCATGTTAAGAGTTACTTTTGAAAGATATGAATTTAGTGTCATCATAATACCTATTCAATCTCTGTTTCTCTAAATTGTTTCCTTAGACATCCTATTTCTTTTATAGAGTCCCCCTTAATATTTTTTGCAGAGCTGGTTTGGCGGTCATATATCTTTCAGTTCCTGCCTATCTTGGAAGCTCTTGATCTCTTCTTCTATTCTGAATGAGAGCCTTGCTATATAAAGTATTCTTGGCTGCATGGTCTTCTCATTTAGGACCCTGAATATATCCTGCCATCCCTTTCTGGCCTGCCTGGTCTCTGTGGAGAGTCTGCTGTTAATCTAATATTTCTTCCCATAAAAGTTAGAAATTTCTTGTCACTTGCTGCTTTAAGGATCTTCTCTTTATCTTTGGAATTTACAAGTTTCACTATTAAGTATCGAGGCATTGAGCAGTTTGCATTCATTTTAGGGGGGGATCTCTCTATGCCCTGGATCTGAATGTCTGTGTCCTTTCCCAAGTTAGGGAAGTTCTCAGCTATGATTTGTTCAAATACACTTTCCAAACCTCTGTCCCTTTTGGCGCCCTCTGGAACCCAATAAAACATAGATTTTTCCTTCTGAGGCTGTCATTTCTTTCCCTTAATGTATCCTCATGATCTTTTAATTGTTTTTTTTTTTCCTCAGTTTACTTCCTTGCCATCAATGTGTGTTCTGTGTCAGTCACTTGTTCTTCTCCCTTGTTAACCCTCCTCATTATGACCTCCAGTTTGGATTGCATCTCATTCAATTGATTTTTAATTCCGTCCTGATTGTATCTAAATTCTGCAGTCATGAAATCTCGAAATATTTATGCTTTTTTCTACAGCCACCTGTATATTTATAATTGTGCTTCTGAATTGGCTTTCTGACATTGAATTGTAATAAAACATTTGTAACTCTATGGGAGAGAGTACTGTTCTTGATTCTTTCTTTTGTGGTGAGTTTTTACATCTAGTTATTTTGCTTAATGCAGAGTGGCCAAAAACAAGTTGTCCTGGAAAGGGGAGAAAAAGAGAGAGTAAAAAAGGGGGGACCAGCAGAAACAAAAAACAAGGAGTATCCTCTGATTCTATATACTGTAAATCCCTCGACTTCCCCTGGAACTTTCCAGTGCTGCTTGTTCAATAACCTGCTTTTCCTTTGTCCTTCTAAGTGGTTGTCTGGTGGAGGTGTCTGTTGTGCTGATTGCCATGTGTGTGCACCTGACAGATTGCCCATTCCCCTGCCAGGTGCACGTCTCATAGGAAACTTTTTATCCTGTGAGGCTCCTGTTCAGTCCCAGGTACAAGGTGACACCAAGAAGAATAACAACAGTGGAGGCGGCCAGCCTCCAACTCTGGATTCAGATCTCACAGCAACTACTGAAGCACCCAGTCTGCAGGGGTCTGGATACTCTGGGGGTGGGGTGTGCCTATCTGCACAGCTCAGGTTCACCCAGTGGAGGAGCATCCTTTTTGTCCTGTGTCTTCTCATCCTCTGCCTCTCCCTGAGGTGGGGGGGGGGGGAAGCACCGGATCTTGGGCTTTGTCCCTTGGTGCCCTGAACTCTGGGGACTGCGCTGCTGGAATTGCAATCCCAGGGCCACCGCCTGAGCCGCACCCAAACAGTTCCGAGGGCCCCACAGGTCTGTTTGTGTAGCGACCACCCAAGCTGTCACCTGAGCTGCTCCATGGGCCACACAGCCCCCTCCACATTGAGCCTCTATGGAGCCACCACCTCTGCTGCTCTGGAGGCCCCACTGGGTGCATAAAGGGCTGAAGCTCGGCCCTAGATGTGTGGCGTGCTCCACCCCCCTGGGACGCAGTTCCTCTGTTAGTGTCCCTGGGAGCCTGAGGACATCTCTGCCCCTCCAGGGATCCTGCCTGAGCTCCCTGTGAATGCCTTTCCATCCGGGAAGATTGGTAAAGCTCCTGCTTCTCTGGCGTTGGGCTTCCCTGTCCTGGGGGACTCAATGCAGTTCCTCGCAGTGGCCCCTCCCACTTGGATGCTTTTTTATTTCTTTATTTTTCCCCATCTTCCTACCTTGATAAAAGTGTAAACTCTTCTCACTGTAGAATTCCAGCTCTTCTCTCTTTAAATTTCAGACAGAATTAATAGGTTTCCAGATTATTTGAAATTTATCTTTCAAAGGGTACAGATGACTTGGGGACACTAAACTTCCACAATCTTGCCCCTCTTAATTCTGTGACTTATTTAATGAATAATGGGGAGCCTGTCCCTGCCACTCTATTTCACTGATATCACTATTGGTAAATGGCATACTTCCAGTATTTAAATGTCTCCCTGATGGAATATTTCCATCAAATCCAAATAGCGATATACCTGATGGCTCAGTGGTTGAGTCTCTTTCTTTTGCTCAGGTCATGGTCTTATGGGCCTGAGATCGAATCCCACATCAGCCTCCCCACACAGAGCCTGCTTCACCCTCTGCCTATGTCTCAGCCTCTCTCTGTGTGTCTTTCATTAATAAATAAATAAAATCTTAAAAAACATGATTAGTGAATAAATACAATGGACTACGAGACAAAATAGAAAAAAAGAGAATAATTGCTAGTACTGAATCAAACCTACGAAGATTATGGGTAAAATCAAGGGAAAAAAGTTACAGTAGACAGGAGAGGACCTGTTTATATAGAGACAGAAATGATTTTGCCAGATGTCCAGGAGGTAGGAGCTTTTAGCTGGGTTTCACAACAAGCTACGTGAGCGATGGAATCTCATTATTGGATTCAATGTGCAGATCGGTTCTATTCATGCATTGAGTATGTCAGGCTATTTGAGGTGGTCACTGACATTTTTGAAGATTGTATTTATTTATTTGAGAGAGCATAAGAAAAGAGAAGGGCAGAGTGTAAGGGAGAAAGACATTTCAAGCTGAGCAATACCCAACTACTGTATGGATTCCAGGACACTGGGACCTTGACCTGAGCTGAAGGCTTTCCCTCATGCACCAAAAAGGTTACCCCCCAGACCCTCATATGATTCTTATTTATCAATGACTACAATACAGTCATGCCCTGTATCCATATAAACAGTGATCTCTCAGTAATTCCTGAGAACCACACTCAATGCATTGGCAGTTACTCTGTGTCCTTCTAAATATTGCTAAGTGTGTGGTACAGGAATTTTTCCATGAGAAGTCAATGAAGGAATCTCCAGTTTCTTCTATAGAATGCTTTCCTGTTCTCCCTGAATTAGAAATGGGACTTTTTTGCTCTTTGGAGTGAATTCAGATATGACAAATATACCTGCCCTACGACCCAGCAATTGCACTGTTGGGGATTTACCCCAAAGAGACAAATGCAATGAAACGCCGGGACACCTGCACCCCGATGTTTATAGCAGCAATGGCCACGATAGCCAAACTGTGGAAGGAGCCTCGGTGTCCAACGAAAGATGAATGGATAAAGAAGATGTGGTTTATGTATACAATGGAATATTACTCAGCTATTAGAAATGACAAATACCCACCATTTGCTTCAACGTGGATGGAACTGGAGGGTATTATGCTGAGTGAAGTAAGCCAGTCGGAGAAGGACAAACATTATATGTTCTCATTCATTTGGGGAATATAAATAATAGTGAAAGGGAATATAAGGGAAGGGAGAAGAAATGTGTGGGAAATATCAGAAAGGGAGACAGAACGTAAAGACTGCTAACTCTGGGAAACGAACTAGGGGTGGTGGAAGGGGAGGAGGGCGGGGGGTGGGAGTGAATGGGTGACGGGCACTGGGGGTTATTCTGTATGTTAGTAAATTGAACACCAATAAAAAATAAATTAAAAAAATTTAAAAAAAAGATATGACAAAGAACAGTGTATTTTTTTAGAAGGACCATTTTCATGGGGTGATGGAAGGGGAGGTTATAAAGAGCGTAGACAGAGACCTGTTTCTCATATACATTTTTTCCATCTTGAGTTAAGAATTTCATGTTGCTCCTTTAGTGAACTGGAGAGATCAATCCCCAAGGAATAGCTCATTCTTTTTCAAGGGTGCAAACTGTGCTTCATTTGAAAGTCTTTTGCCTTACTCTTGTTCATCATATGCTATTAAATACTCATCAGGAGAACCAATGACAAAGTACACACATGACCATTTCCTCATGGTATCCTCTTTTTGTGTAAGTGCAGGTCATCTCAGAAACCAGCAAAAGTGGTTTGTATTCTGGAATCCATCTCTTGCATATGAAAACCTCTAAATAATAAGGCAGATGGGGGCAACCTTGCTTTTTTCAGGACAGCCAACTTGTTCCATGTTCCTGGGGCTTGTCAGTGTATGAGATAGGCAGATTTTCTAGGTCAGAAAATATGTCCATGATTCTACAATACTAGGAAGCTATTATAGTCACTCTGTGGTTTGGTTGTGAGTGCATGAAGCTTAGGGTTCAGAGACTCGTTTAACACTGTGCAATGCAACAGAGTTGTGTATCCGAGTGTGTGTGTGACACAGAGACAGTGAATTGAGAGAATGAGACACAGATATAGACACAGAAATCCAGAGAAAGGGAGGAGAGAGAAAGAATAAGAGAGTTCTTCAGGATGTATGTGCCACTGACACTGAACGATGGCCTCTCTCATTCTCAAAAACAAAAAAATCCAGGCAGCACCAGTGGCCCAGTGGTTTAACGCCACCTTCATCCAATGGTGAGATCATGGAGACCTGGGATAAAGTCCCACGTCAGGTTCCCTGCACAGAGTCTGCAAATCCCTCTGCGCTCCCTCCCTCCCTCTGTCATAAATAAATAAATAAAAATAAATAAAAATAAAAATAAAAATAAAAAATACCATAGCACAGCATATTTCACAATCCTAACACCGTTAGTGTCCCAACAGTGACAGTTCATCACAAGCTTCATAAACAAAGCCATCATGTTCAGTACCCCTCTATCTATAGTGATCCACCATCCGAGAATTGTTTTTTTTTTAGTTTATTAAAATTCTTCTTTATGTATCTTAGAGAAAGAGTGAGCAGGAGAAGTGAGAGGGGTAGTTGGACAGAGAAAGACAGACATGTTACTGATAAAGGAGACCCACGCTAAGCTTATTTCAGGTCCCAGACAGCCTGATCTGAATCAAAGGAAAACTCTTAACTAACTGACTCAGGCATCCCTACCTGTGTTATTCCTGAGCAGTATGACCAATGTGCTGATGGGTATTATATGTCCTGCTAGAAGCACCATATGATCCCTTCTGAATGAGAGTGTTCATCTAGAACTTCATAGAAGATCAAATAAATATTGTCAAAATGAGCATGAGTATCTTTGACCAAGGATCGAATGTCGCATACTTGGTTGCTTTCCACAGAAATTCCGATGAAAACCAGACACCTTCCATATGAGATGAAATACATAATTCCTGGTGGGAGGAGGGCTGAGTCATTGTCTATTCTCAAGCGTTACCTTATTTGAGAGGATGCTTACCATTGGCGACACCGAAGCTGGTGATAAAGTGTGTGATGGGGTATATTCCCTCAACAACAGTTTCTCCTGCTTGTTTGAGAAATGTTTTAATCCCCATCCTGAGTGGACTGGAGCGACACACCCTTCAGGAGAAACAACTTCCTCCAGGTATCCTTTCACTTACTTTAGTGTCATTATTTCAAACACTATGTTCCACCTGGCTTCCTAAAGTCATTCATAGTTAAAGATCAGTTATATTCTATGTAATACCATCTATTGATTAAAAACAATAATGGACTTTCATTTGCTAATGTTTTACACTATATTAATATCCAAATATTAGATTCAAAATAAGTACCATTAACGATGATCACATTTGAGTTGTAGGGTGCTAGTGGAAACCGTCACTTAATTGTCCACCCTTGGGATAATGCATGATCCCTTGTTCAGGATTCAGCTCCATGTTGTTCTACCCCATAACGGGTAGCTAAATTCTCTGTCTAAGCGTGTCCCAACTCATATTCTCTATTTCCATCCTTTTAATATTATCTCCAATAAATTATTTACGTAATAAATCATAAGTAAAAATGACAACCTAACTATAAAGTACATTTTGACTATTCTGATTATAGAGTAATGTCTCACCAGGATATCTCAATTATTCACAGGCAAAACAAAAACAATGTGGTTTAGTACTTTTCTCTTAAGAATGGGACAATGAGCAAACTAAAGTAATGATTTTTTTTTGAGCAACAGAGTGATATAGTGTGAGCACTGGAGGGAGGTGGAAAAGACTAAGGGATTCTTAGCAGATTCTATACGCAGCACAGAGCTACTCCCAAAGCTACATCTCATGAGCATGAGAATATGATCTAGGGCAAAATCAAGAGTTGGACACTTACATGACTGAGTCAACCAGGTGTCCCTAGCATAGCTATATTTAAATCCATGATTGAATTTCCATGGTAACTGCAAGTGAGCCATTTATATCATGTCCGTTGTTTTTTCATGAGATGGAATGTTCTGTCTCTCTTGAGGAGGCACACAGGCTTACAATCCTTGCTATGTATTATTTTTGGAGGCTCTTGAATTTAGACCCTTCAGAATGTGCTTTCAGAAGACCATAAGGAGGGGCTGATAACCTTTTCAGAGTTCAAAACTTTAATCCCATTCTTTATTGTTTGCCTAGAAGAGCCACCTGATTCAGAGGTTCTGATTCACTGGGGCTTTAATATGACATGTAATTGCTCTATACTTAAAAGACCCAATAGAGAATGTAAAATGATGCAGTCATTATGACAAACAATATGGAAATCCTGTAAAAAAATTAAAACTACAATATACAGGAGCATAATGACTTTCAGAAACACATCTTAAAGACTGAAAGCTGAACTTCAGAGAGATATCTGTGCATGCTCTGCACTAAACACAACAGATATGATTATAAAAACAATTTCATGTCCTCTGATAAGCAAATGGATAAAGAAAATGGAGTCCATCCATGAAATGGGATATTACTCTATTTCATGGAAGGAAATCTTAACATTGTTGACAACATGGATGGCCCTGGAAGCCATTATGTTGTGTGAAATGAGTCAGGATTTGTAAGACAAATATTGCATGATGTCATGTATATTTGGAATCTCAAATAGTCAAAGACAAAGAAGAAGAAAGTAAAATAGTGGCTGGGAGAAAGAACAAAAGAGGAAAAGGAGGTGATAGGAAATAAATATATTCAGCAAGGGCTCTTTACAACATAGAGCCCTTGATTAAGCAAGTTGTATAACATTTGCGAAAGTTACTGCAATGATATTTCCAAAGGCAGAGCCTAAACTAATGAAAAAGATGAGCTCTAGTAGATACTGTGTGGGCAAATTCTTCTATATACACAAAGAGAATGAAGGAACAACACATTCATTGGGGGCATGATGTTTGTGACTTACCAAGAGCTATCAAACTGATAGGCAGTGGGTCCAGAAGAAAAATGGAGTTGCTTCGGTTTAGAGAAGTTTCTCTAACATCTGAAATGTCCCTCAGGTACTTGAGTTCATGGAAAATACCCCAGAACCTGGATCTCTGTCAGTCTCCTCCTCAATTTCTCCTATACCAGGTTTACTGCGGGTGATACTACATACCCTGGGGGAGGTCCTAGAGCAAAGAATAAAGTGCAAATACAAATCAGCCTCCCACCTCCCAACCTGACCCCAAACACAATGCACTTCCCTAGGATAACCTCTTAAAATGGCTAGAGAAGCCCAAATGTGGCCATCCTCCTCAGCATTGACACCACCAGCTGTGTCATTAGAGGTCTCTCAGGGACCAGCTGACCACCCTCAGTGACCAGTGAGTGGCCTGTCCATCTCCCAAACTAACTCAGAATCCATGACATTCTAAATGACTGTCAAATGACAACTCTGACTGAAGTTGGATTTCTGTCAATGGAACAAACCTTGATGAGCACCTATTATGAATTCACAAAGAAAGTGGTTACTTAGGCTATAGACAGGTGGCTTAATGGATGACATCTAAGCCACACAAGGTTCCACTGACGGTTGGTCTCAGTAACATTATGATCAGCTAGGGATAAGGAATGACAGGCAGTGGGCTTTGACTGCACTAGTTCTGTGTGGGCCTCTTTCCTTCTCCTTCTTTGTTCCCTTTGTTCCTTCCCTTTGTTCCCTCTCCACTCTCTACAGACTACTCATCCTTCTGTAGCTCCTACTCTATCTACAAGGGTACTAAGTCCCATTCTTTTGTGCAGAACCCTTTCTGGAGGCTTGGGTGTCTCAGATAATTAAGCATCTGACTCTGTCTCAGTACATCAACTCAGGTTCTGGGATCCAGTCCTGTATTGGACCCACACACAATTAAAAATATATGAGCCCACTCATATTGGGACATGTTTAAGCAGAGGGAAAACCCAAGCAAAATGTTCAGTCTTGGCATCATCAAAAGACTAAATTAACCATGGCACTTAGAAAATGTACTCATTTGTCAGTTGGTATTTTAGGTGACCACAATACTTTCCTTTTTTTTTTTTTTTTCCACAATACTTTCCTAAAACAAAAATAGGATCTTATATAAAGGAAGAAGAAGATATAGAGGATGGGGTCAAAATTCATTATCACTCCATCATTATATTATAAAACCACCCCTTTTTTTTCTACCGATGGGGATATCCTGAAAATGCCCTACCATTCGTGAAATAAATACAAAGCAAACTAATTAAATAATGAGGCAGTTAAAAGTTCCAGGTAGAGTAGGCAATGACTTTCAATTTCATTCATGGATTGAAAGAAGTGCTGTTGGAATAGTAACTCTTTCATTTCCTGCTGTCAACTGAGCTAAACTAAAAACTGGAGACCTCCCTCACAAACATACATGAAAAGGGACACGAAGCCCTTACGTGTACCACAACACACTGGCAAGTCTTTTGCAAAGGGCTTTACTACAAAAAGGAGATAAGAGAAGCAGTTGGAGGGCCTGTAGGTGACACAACTTGGCGTAACACACCCTAATTGAAGCACCCAGGATATCTGGAAACAGTCTAAACAAATTAACAGGGTGGAAAAGATAGGTCTTCCTGGAAAACAAAGACCAAGACTTAGAAAAATGCTCCAGTTCAAATAATGAAGATATTGCAAGGAAAGAGGAAGCACTAAGATTCCTCTCTTGGATTTTGGATTCAATATGAATTATCTAGGTATATACACGGTCATTCTCATCAATTCCTGGTGGATTAGAAATGTTTTAATTTCACCCTGGTGCTCCTAGTTGTTTCTTAAATGCTCCTGCTCATTCTTGGAGGAGATATAACCTGTATGCTGTAAGTATCAAATAGCACACATATTTTTCTTCACTCCCCACTTAAGGGTCACCACCTGTGTCCCGTTAACTGAAAACACTAGTTTTTGCTTCTGTATGATTCCAGCCCTGCAGATTTACTTGGGAGAGAATTTGCAAATTTAATTGTACTATTGAATGTATACCGCAAGGTCAATGACTTGAGGTGGACAAAATCTGGCACCACAGTCTTGGGAACATCTAGGAGGACAAAAAATATCAGTGCATTTTTAGTTGTGCTCCAGTATTTGTGAGTGTTTATATAGATACAGGGGAAACTGGAAGCTAATGCCTGGGTAATAAGCATAAAGGGAGTTACTACGAGGCCATCCTCTTTGGTGGATGAGGAAAAACCTTCAGCTCAGGCCAAGGTCCAAGGGCCTGGGTTCCATCTCCTCTTTGGGCACCTTGCTCAGTGAGGTTAGGTTTCTCCACATTCCCTTTCCCTTTCCTTGCACACACTCTCTCTTGCTGTCTCTCTCCCTCTCTCAAATAAATAAAAACTTTTAAAAAGGCATAAGCAACTTTATTTAACAGGAAATAATTAATGTAAAATAGAACTGATGTGCCCATCAAATCCAAAGATAGTTTCCTTTCTCTCATAGTGTTGTTGTGAAGCTGAGCTAAATGTTCCAACCTTCTCAACATCTTCCAAAGCCATTTCTACCTTTGTAGATCAACATATGCTGTCAGCTGTTTTGTACAATTTTGCACTTGATTTCAACCATTTTTGAGGGCTTTTTCAATGTTAGGCAATCGTTATCATCAGTATTTATTTATTTATTTATTTATTTATTTATTTATTTTAATCTGTATTTATTTATGATTGTCACAGAGAGAGAGAGAGAGAGAGAGAGTGACAAAGACATAGGCAGAGGGAAAAGCAGGCTCCATGCACCAGGAGCCCGACGTGGGATTCGATCCCGGGTCTCCAGGATTGCGCCCTGGGCCAAAGACAGGCGCTAAACCACTGCACCACCCAGGGCTCCCTCATCTGTTCTATTTAGCCTATTACTTGATTGTATTTATTCACAAATCTGTTTTTATAAAAATCATCCATTATGGGAAGACATAAACACTGCATATATACCGTTTAAAAATAGCCATAATTATGAGAGCAGACTGGACAGGCTTCCACAGATTAATTTAAAAAGGCAGGGTGAAAGGTACAACATAGGGAATATGAGCAATGGAATGGTAACAATTCTCTGTGGGGTCACATGGTATCAATGCTCGGGGTGAGTGCAGTTTCAATAAACATAAGTGCCAATCATAGGTGGTACACTTCAAACTAATGTATCGTTGTGGGTCTTCTTCACCGAATTTAAATGCAGGAATAACTTAGTAACTAGAGTGGTTCCTTTGTTTAAGTATCTACCTTTGACTCGGGCCCTGAACCCAGGTTCCTGTTTGATTATGCCAAACACACACTATTAAATAACACAGAGCATTCTTTAATATAAGTGCTCAATGTCAATAACAGTAATATGCCTACATTGCTTCGTAATTTGTGATAAATGTTCCACACTGATACAGGTGTGAATAATTGTGAAAATTATATGCCAAAAGATAGAGTGATAAGGAAATTTTTATATTATATGCTACATTGTGAAGTCAGCCTAATTCTCATGTCAATAATAAGATCAAATTTATTAAAAAATAATAAGAATTTTATTTGCTGCAGATCAGAGACCCCACCCCAGAGCATCCAGGTCCCTGCAGACTGAGAGCTCTCTAGATAGTGTCGAAGCTGAATCCAGGGATCCAGAGCTTGCCAACACCACTGTGGTTGTTCCTCCTGGGACCTCACAGGGTAAAAAACCCCAACTGAGCCTCAGTGACCTCAGCGGATAAGCAGCTTAAACATCAGTCCCTGAGATCTGCACCAGGGAGGGGGCTGAGCAGCATCCAGAAGTGCTAACACCTGAAAATCAGCACAACAAGCCCTCCCCAGAAGACCAGCTAGACAGACAGGGGAAAAACAAATTATTGACCAAGCAGCACTGGAAAGTTCCAGGGGAAGTCAAGGGACCTACAGTATGCAGAATCAAAGGATACTCCACCTTGTTTTGGATTTTTTTTTTTTTTTTTTTGCTTTTTGCTTTCTGTTTCCTTCCTCCCCTTTTTTCTTTCTTTTTTTTTCTCTTTTTATCCCTTTCTTTTTTCTTTTTTCTTTTTTCTTTTTTCTTCTTTTTTCTTTTTTCTTTTTTCTTTATATTTTCTTCTTTCTCTTCTCTCTTTTTCTCGTTTCCCCAGTACAACTGGTTTTTGGCCACTCTGCACTAAGCAAAATGACTAGATAGAAAACCTCACCTCAAAAGAAAGAATCAGAAAAGTCTTCTCTCCCAAAGAGTCACAAAATTTGGATTACAATTCAATGTCAGAAAGCCAATACAGAAGCACTATTATAAAGTTACTGTTGGCTCTTGAAAAAAAGCATAAAGAACTCAAGAGACTTCATGACTGCGGAATTTAGATCTAATTAGGCAGAAATTAAAAATCAATTGAATGAGATACAATCCAACCAAGAAGTCCTAACGACGAGGTGGAAGAATGAGTGAGTGACATAGAAGACAAGTTGATGGCAAAGAGGGAAACAGGTAAAAAGAGACAAACAATTAAAAGATCATGAGAATAGATTAAGGGGATTAAGTGACAGCCTGAGAAAGAAAAAATCTACGTTTTTGGGGGGTTCCCGTGGGCGCCAAAAGGGACAGAGGTCCAGAATATGTATTTGAACATATCATAGATGAAAAATTTCCTAATCTGGGAAGGGAAACAGGCTTTCAGATCCAGGAAATACAGAGATCCCCCACTAAAATCAATAAAAACCTTTCAACACCTCGACATTTAATAGTTAAGCTTGCAAATTCCAAACATAAAGAGAAGGTCCTTAAAGTAGCAGGAGACAAGAAATCCATAACTTATATGGGGAGGAGTATTAGGTTAACAGAAGACCTCTCCACAGAGACCTGACAGGCCAGACTTGCAGGATATATTCAGGGTGTTTAATGAGAAGAACATGCAGCCAAGAATACTTTATCCAGCAAGGCTCTCATTAAGAATTTAATAAGAGATAAAGAGATTCCAAGACAGGCAATAACTGAAAGAATATGTGACCTCCAAGCCAGCTCTGCAAGAAATTTTAAGGGCGACTCTTAAAATTCCCCTTTAAGAAGAAGTACAATGGAACAATCCACAAAAACAGGGACTGAATAGATATCATGATGACAGTAAACTCATGTTTCAATAGTAATTCTGAACGTGAATGGGCATAAAGACCCTATCAAAAGGTGCAGGGTTTCAGACTGGATAAAAAAGCAGGACCCATCTATTTGCTGTCTACAAGAGACTCATTTTAGACATAAGGACATCTACAGCCTGAAAATAAAAGGTTCGAGAAACATTTACCATTCAAATGGTCCCCAAAAGAAAGCTAGAGTAGCCATCCTTATATCAGATGACCTAAATTTACCCCGAAGACTGTACTGAGAGAAAAAGACAGACACTATATCACAATTAAAGGATCTATTAAAGAAGAGGACATAACAAACATCAATATATATGCACCGAATGTGGGAGCTGCCAAATATATCAATCAATTAAGAACCAAAATTAAGACATACTTAGATAATAATACACTTATACTTGGTGACTTCAATCTAGCACTTTCTACACTCGATAGGTCTTCTAAGCACAACCTCTCCAGAGAAATGAGAGCTTTCAATGATACACTGGACCAGATGGATTTCACAGATATCTACGAACTTTACATCCAAACTCAACTGAATACAAATTCTTCTCAAGTGCGCATGGAACTTTCTCCAGAATAGACCACATACTGGATAATAAATCAGGTCTGAACCGATACCCACAGATTGGGATTGTCCCCTGCATATTCCAAGACCATAATGCCTTGAAATTAGAACTAAATCACAAGAAGAAGTTTGGAAGGACCTCAAACACGTGGAGGTTAAGGACCATCCTGCTAAAAGAAGAAAGCGTCAACTAGGTAATTAAGTAAGAATTTAAAAGATTCATGGAAACTAATGAGAATGAAGATGCAACTGTTCAAAATCTTGGGATACAGAAAAAACAGTCCTGAGGGGGAAATACATAGCAATACAAGCATCCATCCAAAAACTGGAAAGAACACAAATACAAACGCTAGCCTTACACCTAAAGGAGCTAGAGAAAAACAGCAAATAGATGCTACACCCAGCAGAAGATAGTTAATAAAGATTTGAGCAGAACTCAACGAAATGGAGAGCAGAAAACTGTGGAACAGATCCACAAAACCAGGAGTTCGTTCTTTGAAAGATTAATAAGATAGATAAACCATTAGCCATCCTTATTAAAAGGAAGAGTGAAATTAGTAAAATCATGAATGAGAAAGGAGAGACCACTACCAACACCAAGGAAATACAAATGATTTTAAAAATATATTATGAACAGCTATATGCCAATACATTTGGCCATCTAGAAGTAATGGATGCATTTCTGGAAAGCCACAAAATAGCAAAACTGGAACAGGAAAAATAGGAAACCTGAACTGGCCAATAACCAGGGAGGAAATTGAAGCAGTCATCAAAAACCTCCCAATGGGATCCCTGGGTGGCACAGTGGTTTAGTGCCTGCCTTTGGCCCGGGGCGCGATCCTGGAGGCCCGGGATCGAATCCCACGTCGGGCTCCCGGTGCATGGAGCCTGCTTCTCCCTCGGCCTATGTCTCTGCCTTTCTCTCTCTCTCTCTCTCTCTCTGTGACTATCATAAATAAATAAACATTAAAAAAAAAGATTTATTTAAAAAAAAAAAAAAACCTCCCAATACACAAAAGTTCAGGGCCAAATGGCTTCCCTGGGGAATTCTATCAAAAAATTAAGGAAGACATCATACCTATTCTACTAAAGCTGTTTGGAAAGATAGAAAGAGATGGAGTCCTTCCAAATTAATTCTATGAGGCCAGCATCACCTTAAATCTAAAACCAAAGACCACACCAAAAAGGAGAATTATAAACCAATATCCCTGATGAACATGGATACAAAAATTCTCAACAAGACACTAGCCAGTAGGATCCAACAGTACATTAAGAAAATTATTCACTATGAGCAAGTAGGATTTATTCCCAGGACACAAGGTGGTTCAACACTCATAAAACAAACAATGTGATTCCTCACATCAGCAAGAGAAAAACCAAGGACCATATGATATTCTCAATAGATTCAGAGAAAGCATTTGACAAAATACACTTCCATTCCTGATCAAAACTCTTCAGAGTGTAGGGATAGAGGGAACATTTCTCAACATCTTAAAGGCTATCTACGAAAAGCCCACAGCAAATGTCATTCTCAATGGGGAAGCACTGGAAGCCTTTCCCCTAAGATAAGGAAAAAGACAGGGATGTCCACTCTCAGCACTGCTATTCAATATAGTACTAGAAGTCCTAGTCTCAGCAATCAGACAACAAAAAGATATTAAAGGCATTCAAAATGGCAGAGAAGAAGTCAAACTCTCCCTATTTGCTGACGACATGATACTCTACATAGAAATCCCAAAAGACTCCACCCCAAGATTGCTGGAACACATACAGCAATTTTGCACTGTGGAAAGATATAAAATCAATGCCCAGAAGTCAGTGGCATTTCTACACACTAACAATGAGACTGAAGAAAGATAAATTAAGGAGTCAATTTCATTTACAATTGCACCCAAAAACATAAGATACCTAGAAATAATCTTAACCAAATAGGTAAAGGATCTATACCCTTAAACCAAAGAACACTTTTGAAAGAAATTGAGGAAGACACAAAGAGATGGTAAATATATGATGCTCATGGATTGGCAGAATTAATATTGTGAAAATGTCAATGTTACCCACGGCAGTTTACACGTTTAATGCAATACCTATCAAAATACCATGGACTTTCTTCAGAGAGTTAGAATAAATAATTTTAAGATTTGTGTGGAATCAGAAAAGACCCTGAATAGCCAGGGGATTTTTAGAAAAGAAACCAGAGCTGGGGGCATCACAATGCCAGGTTTCAGGTTGTACTACAAAGCTCTGGTCATCAAGACAGTGTGGTACTGGCACAAAAATCAGATACATAGATCAATGGAACAGAATAGAGAATGCAGAAGTGGACCCTCAACTTTATGGTCAACTAATATTCAATAAAGGAGGAAAGACTATCCACTGGAAGAAAGACAGTCTCTTTAATCAATGGTGCTGGGAAACTTGGAAATCCACATGCAGACGAGGGAAACTAGACCACTCACTTGCACCATACACGAAGATAAACTCAAAATGGATGAAAGATCAAGATGTGAGTAAGATTCCATCAAAATCCGGAGAAGAACACAGGCAACACCGTTTTTGAACATGGCCACAGTAACTTCTTGCAAGATTCATCCATGAAGACAAGAGAAACAAAAGCAAAAATGAACTATTGGGACTTCATCAAGATAAGAAGCTTTTGCACAGCAAAGGATACAGTCAACAAAATTAGAATCCAACCTACAGAATGGGAGAAGATATTTGCAAATGACGTATCAGATAAAGGGCTAGTTTCCAAGATCTATAAAGAACTTATTCACCTCAACAGCAAAGAAACAAAGAATCCAATCATGAAATGGGCAAAGGACATGAAGAGACATCTCACAGAGGAAGACATCAACATGTCCATCAAGCACATGAGAAAGTGCTCCGCATCACTTACCATCAGGGAAATACAAATCAAAACCACAATGAGATACCACCTCACACCAGTGAGAATGGGGAAAATTAACAAGGCAGTAAACCACAAAAGTTGGAGAGGATGCAGAGAAAAGGGTACCCTCTTTCACTGTTGGTGGGTATGTGAACTGGTGCAGCCACTCTAGAAAATTGTGTGGAGGTTCCTCAAATCATTCAAAATAGATCTGCCCTATGACCCAGCAATTGCACTGCTGGGGATTTACCCCAAAGATACAGATGCAATGAAATGCTGGGACACCTGCAACTCGATGTTTATAGCAGCAATGTCCAAAATAGCCAAACTATGGAAGGAGCCTCAGTGTCCATCAAAAGATGAATGGATAAAGAAGATGTTTAAAAAAAAGAAGATGTTGTTTATGTATAGAATGTAATATTACTCAGCCATTATAAATGACAAGTACCCACCCCTTTTTTTGATGTGGATGGAACTGGAGGTAATTAGTCAATTTCAGGACAAACATTATATGATCTCATTCATTTGGGAATATAAATATAGTGAAAAAGTATAGAGGGGAAGAGAGGAGAAATGGGTAGGAAACATCAGAAAAGTAGACAGAACATGGAAGAGCCTTAACTCTTGGAAACGAACTAGGGGATTTTGAACAGGAGGAGGGCGGGGGGTGGGTGTGACTGGGTGGTGGGCACTGAGTTGGTCACTTGATGGGATGAGCACAGGGTTTTATTCTGTATGTTGGCAAATGAACATCAATAAAAAATAATTTTATTCTTGCAAAAAAGAATTTTATTTGCTAATAGTAAACATGGACTAATATTTCCAAAAGTTAGCGTTTCAACCGCTACCATTTAATCAGACCAATTGAAAGTTCTCAATGCGTTTTACTATTTTGGGTATGAACTAATGACTGACCACTTAAATTCACATTTTTCACACATGAAACAGAATATGGGTTAGTGTGTTTGTTTTTAGCATGGCACACTGAGCAAAATTTAATATTTTTTTGGAGAGAGAGAGAGAGAGAGAGCAAAAGAGAATGTGTAAGATGGAGATGGACAGAAGGAAAGAAGAGACAATACCAAGCAGATTCCATGCTAAATATGGGCGAATCTGAGGACCTTGTGGTAATGACCAGAGTTGGAACAAGGAGCCAGAAACTTACCTGACAGAAATATTCAGTTACCCCCTAGATCAATATTTCTTGAGTGAATTTAATGAATGAATTTTCGTGTCACTTTCCATTGACTCCTTTGATGGGTGAATTCACACTTTCTGCAAATGTGAAATATTGTCACCCACTTTTCAGTCCAGGTGTTCCCAGTTGTTTTCATAAATAGTTTTTATTTTGGATTTTTAACTGTAGATCCTGGGAAATGGATGACCATAGAAAGAGCTGTTGACATCTTGCTGTTAGAAGACCATCAAAAATAAGTGCTAACATTATCACGTCAAGTTCAAACTTTTGATTCCATTCCACATCACTTTGAGGCAGAGTGTGCTCAAGAAAGGTGATATTCTTAAAGTAGCAGTTGTGTATTCTTAATCTAGGCAGCAGAGAAAATAAACTGAAAAAGTCACAATGAAAAACAACTTGGAGTCCCCCATCCGATATTTAAAGACACCTTTCATATAGTCTAGCAATATGTTTTGGCAAATAGGTTACAAAATGTTGAAATCTGAATTTCACAGATATCTGTGCATGATCTACATCCACATTCAGAACACCCAAACAATAAGAAAGGACTTCACGTCATTGAGAAGGATAAAAAAAGTAGTCTATCTGTACAATGAAATATTATCCCACATTAAGAGGAAGCACATCTCAATAATTATGATGACATTCATGCCTATGGAGGAGTTTATGTTAAGAGAAATTAGCAGGCAGTGTAACATAAATAATGCATGATGGCACTTATATGGGGAACCTTGAATAGTCAATACACAACATCAGAGAATAGAGTAGGTGCTAGAAGGAGGAACAAAAGGGAAATGTTGCAAGTAGTGTTCCAGCTTCAATGATATGAATTCAGTATGTTCTGGAATTCTATCTGCAATCAAGGGCCTGTGATAAACAACACTGTAGTATATACTTGAAAATCATGAAGAGGGATCCCTGGGTTGTGCAGCGGTTTAGCGCCTGCGTTTGGCCCAGAGCGCAATCCTGGAGACCCAGGATCAAATCCCACGTCGGCATCCTGGTGCATGGAACCTGCTTCTCCTTCTGCCTGTCTCTGCCTCTCTCTCTCTCTCTCTCTCTCTCTCTCTCTGTGTGTGTGTGTGTGTGTGAGTATCATAAATAAATAAAAACTAAAAAAAAAAGAAAAGAAAATCATGAAGAGATAAGATGATATCAAATCACTTAATGTCAAAAAAGGATGAGAAAATCATTAGTAGCAGTGTGTGTGGAGACATACCTTTCTTTAGGTGAGAAAATATACAAACACAGAAACAGTCATTGAGAGCTGAAAGCATGGTGTTAACGACTTGCCAAGAGTTACAATATGATGAGGAAGGGGTCCAGGACACGACTGGAGTTGGATACCTGTGGAGAGAGGTCCCTGAATACCGGAGACCTTCCAAGGGTCGCAGAGATCATGCTCTGAAACCCTGAACCAAGGGCCGCCTCAGTCTCTCTCTCAAATCCTCTTGCTCTTTGTTCCCTGTTGAAGACATTTCATAATCTGGAGGGCTGCCTGGGCCAAGAGTAAGGTTCACATCCTAACTCAGACATCCACCTCCTGGTTTCAATACCTGACCCAAAACACAAAGGAGTTGCCCCCAAATCAAAATCTGTAATGGCAACTGTACCCCAACTGTGGTCATCCTCCCCCAGCATTCATACTGCCAACCATCTCACATGAAGCCTTCTTGATTACCGGTGGACCATACTCAATTACAAGTGAACACTTGGCAGCCCTTGGTTCAGGGGTGCACAGCATGATATCTGGGACTCTTGGAATATCTCAGGTGTTCAGGGACCTCTCCCCACAGGGATCCAACACAGACCCTGTTCCAGAACCCATCGTCATTATATTGTAACTCTTGACATGTCATCAACACTATGCCTTAGCTCTCAAAGATGCTGTTGTTCTGTATTTCTATATTGTCTCTCCTAAATAAAGGTATGTCCCCACACAGGGTCTGCTAGCAATTCTCTTGTTGTTCTTTGACAATAGTGCATTTGATATCATATAACCTCTTCCTGACTTTCAAGTGAATAATACAGTGTTGTTTATCATAGCTTGTTGGTTGCAGATAGAAATCCAGAACACAATGAATTTGTATCACTGAAGCTTTGTACTCTATCTGCAACATTTCCCTCTTTGTCACTCCTTCTGGCTCCTACTCTATTCTCTGATGCTGTGTACTGACTATTCTAGGTTCCCCCTATAAGTGTTGTCATGCAG
The DNA here is from genome assembly GCF_003254725.2 of Canis lupus dingo. Taxonomy (NCBI): domain Eukaryota; kingdom Metazoa; phylum Chordata; class Mammalia; order Carnivora; family Canidae; genus Canis; species Canis lupus. The sequence continues at coordinate 21,065,236 of NC_064261.1, read as the reverse complement.
CATTTGTCATACACTGCCTGGCATATTTCTCTTAACATAATGGCCTCCCAGATCATCCATGACATCACAATTACTGAGATTTCTTTTCATTGTAGAGATTCACTAATTTTTTTATCCTTTTGTTCATCGATGCACAGGAAGTCATTTTTTCTTGCGTTTTGTAAATGGTGTTGCAGAACATGTGTAGATATCTCTGTGAAATTCAGATTTTAATTCTTTGTGACCTATTTGCCCAAACTCAGATTGCTAGATTATATGACAGATCTTTTTAGATATTGAGGAGGAGGTACTTCGTGTTGTTTTCATTGTGACTTTATTAGCATATATTCTTGGTTGGCTACTTAAGGCTACTGCTACCCCAAGGTCTTTGTACAGACCATTCTGAGTCAGGTGGCTCTGCAAGGGAATGAAGTGTAATGGGATCAAAAGTTTGAACTCTCATAATGTTATCAATCATTTTGGATTGTCTTCTAACATAAAGATGTCAACAGCTCTTCCTATGCTCATCCATTTCCCAGGATGTAAAATTAAAAACCCAAAACAAATAGTTTCACAAACAATTTATGAAATAAACTGTGTACAACTGGACTGAAAAGTGGGCTAAAAATTTTACAGTTGCAGAAACAAAAATTCACAATGGAAGGTACGATAAAAATTCTTTCATTAAAGTGACTCAAGAACTATTGTTCTAGGGGCTGCTGGGTGTTTCTGTCAGCTAAGTTTCTGCCTCCTGGTTTCAGTTCTGGTCATGACCTCAAGATCATCAGATTCACCCATTTTCAACAGGGAGCCTGCTTAGTATTCTCTCTTCCTTTCCCTCTGCACCTCTGCTCCTTAGACTTTCTTTTTTGCTCTCTGAAAAAAATCAGTATTCAATTTTGCTCAGGGTGTAATGCTAATGAGAAATATCCTAAGATATATATATTAAGTGATATTCTTTATGTTTCATGTGTGAAATCTTAATTTAAATGGTCAGTCAGGGATCCCTGGGTGGCGCAGCGGTTTAGCACCTGCCTTTGGCCCAGGGCGCGATCCTGGAGACCCGGGATCGAATCCCACGTCAGGCTCCCGGTGCATGGAGCCTGCTTCTCCTTCTGCCTGTGTCTCTGCCTCTCTCTCTCTCTGTGACTATCATATCATAAATATGTCACAATGCAGCATATAATATAAAAATTTCACTACTATGCTATCCTTTGGCATATAATTTCCACAATTATGGACAAATATACATCAGTATGGAACATTTATCACAAAGAACGACCCAGTGTAGACATATTACTATCACTGACATCAATCATTTATATTAAGGACTGCATTAGTGTGTGTCTTGACATATGCATATTATGTATCTCAGGACCCTGGGATCATGACCCAAGCCAAATGGGGATACTCAACCAAAGGAACCACCCTGGTGACCATGCTGTTACTGCTTTTACATTCGGGTGAAGATGACCACCAAGGGTACATTGGTTTAAGGTGTACCACATATGATTGACAATTATGTTTATTGAAACTGCGCTCACCCCAAGCATAGATACCATGTATTTCCATAAGGAACTATTACCATTCCATTGGTCAGATGGACTTGAGTGTGTACCTTCCTGTCTGGTGTTGCCAGGGTCTCATGTAGTGCCTGAATCATGATAGGAGCCCAGAGTCCAATGGAAATGAACAGTCATGTCAAGGCAGCAAATTCCACTGCAGAATCCCCAGGACAGAGTCACAGTTTCCTCGTTTTGGGATCATAGACCTATGCTATCCAAGGAGGTAGCCAATAGCCAGACATGCCTGCATATGTTGAAGTAACAAACTCAGTGAAGTTACACATTCTGTCCTTCATCATACAACCGCATTTCCAGGCCAAGTAGAGTATTTTTAAAGGACAGATCATTTCCATCATCATGGATGGCTCTCCTGGGCAGTTGCTCTGAGTCAGGCACAGTGGCTGCACATGGACCCCATCGATCCCAGTGTGTGTCCATCAGCAATCACAGGGGGTCTCAGGTAGAACTGTGTTCAAGTGACAGCTATCGTGATCTTGTGCATATAGGGGAAATGCCCGGTAAGTGGGATCCTTTCTATCAAGGAAGGTTTGTAACTGTGGCCAATGTCTTTTTGAAGGGTTCTAACTCCCAAGAGCCCAGGGAAGGTCTGAGTCTCTGGAGGAAGAGCAGGTGTTGACTGGTGCTTCCAAAGTGACCTCAGCTGGAATAGCAGGAAACAGCACCCCACTCTCTAATCTCCTCATCCTCATGCTTATGTCTCTAAAGATTGGGCAGTGCAGAATATTGAGAATGCAATTACTGAAGATGAACAACCCTTAGGTAGGGAACTATAATAAGGTGGGAATCAACTGGGGAGTGGCCCTGGGAGCAGTTGAAATATACCTGCTATTTGTAGTTTGAGGTTGGGCGGGATGATATCAAAAAAAGATTAACTACTGGAATGCAATTGCTTTCTTTCATTTTCTTGTATTTAAATTATTTATTTATTCATTCATTTATTTATTCATTCATTCATTCATTCATTGAAGAGAGAGAGAAGGGCAGAGGGAGAGGGATATTCAGATCCCGCACTGAACAGGGAGCCTGACACATGCCTACTGCTAGGATCCTGGGATAAAGATCCAAGCTAAAGCCAGACACAACCTACTGAGGCACGAAATTGCTCTTCTGTGGCCTATTCTATCATAAATATAGCGTTCTTTGGATAAAATAGTAAGAAACAACATAAATAGTGAGAAACACTCTGTGCTGGTTTTGGGTGGTGCAGTTTGTCATATTCTTCTTTTATTTTTATTTAACTATCATTCCTGAAGACCATTTCCTTTTCCTTTGTCACTGGCAAGCATCATAGCCCTTCTTTTGTTTAGTTAGAATCTCTTGAGAATAGAGCAGGAGAGGTTTTTCTTTCAAGTTATTGCATGTGGTCTTTCATGGAGCCAATCTCTTGAGATCTGCCATGCATAAAACTTACAGAAAGAGTGCATCTGTTGGATTCAGGTGCTGGCACAGCTGGGGACACACTTCCTTTGCCCCTGTGTGTCACACAGTAGTAATGCTGGGCTACCCTCAGTTCTGTCTGGGCCTGTAAGGGCACTATAGGAATGGGCATCACAGAAATGGTAACTTGAAGCACATGCCTCTGGTTTCAATAGAAGTGAGGTGGGAGGGATGGCCAGAAGACAACTTCTGCCACATCTCCTTTCACAATTCTCAGTCCTGGGACAAGAATAAAATCTGCAGTTGCCTCCCTAAGAGAGAGGCTCAAGTGCAGCCACCCAATACCATCGCTAGGTACAGGGAATCTAGAGGAATATGTGAAAGTTGTTGGGTTGGTGGTACACATTTGCGCTTAAGGTACTGCAGAGCTAGTCTCCTGGTCTGACCAGGCCAAGGACACAGGCTCTAAGCAGGGTGGCCAGTGTTTCTGCTCATGTCTGATATCACTATTACAAGCACACAGTGCTGGGCCTGCTCGCCAGCCAGGGTCCTGACCCAGCCTAAGACTTCCCCCCTCATGCCTGCCTGCAGCCCATGGCCCAGCCCTTCCAGGATTCAGGGCAAATGCTGGCCTGAGCTAGTATTGATTAGGCCTTACCCACTTTAGAAAACCCATCATCTCATTTTTACACTAAAGGAAATTTGGCAAGATACTTTACGTCTAGCATAGCATTCATCTCCTCTATGTACTACAGTATGTATGGGCTGTTCAAAAGATTCAGTGTGTCCCAATTTAGGAGTCTCTCATGGTTTGTCTCACTCTCTAATTTTTCCCAGTCAATTCTTCTCCTTTCCCTCATAATCCCTTTCACTATTTCTTGTATTCCAGGAGAAGGGTATTTGATGGGATGAGCCCTGGGTGTTACAGTATATGTTGGCAAATTGAATTTACATACAACTAAATAAAGATTTTAAAAATGAATGAAGTTTAAGTTTGTCTCAAGTACCTAAGATCACTGAAAGCACAAGGGAGTCACATGATAATCCCAGTGGGATGTCACTCTCATGGTCACATACAATTCCAGCCACTGGGCCCCCACCCCATTGCAACTACTCTGGCATTGCCTGGATTGGCTTTTGATCAACTTGTTAAGGTGGTTCACATAAAAAGCTGATCATTACTCCACCATTCCCACATCGTAAAATAAAATGGTTGTTGGAAGTGAAGGAGAAGGGAAATGAGCAATTGATTAAGAGGAAGAAGACGGAGTGAAACATGAGTGATCAGAAAAAGGGACCCAAACATGGGAACAGAAAGTCATAGGTAATTTGGGGGCCTCTTGGAGGAATTGGATGAGACACCTTGTTTCCTGGTTCCAGATATAGAATTTGAGACCGGGGAAGGCACAGATACTCTGGAGGCCATTCACCACATAGAATTGAAGAGATCATGGTTAAAGGGGTGTGAAGGTGAGCGGACTAGAGCAGAGGGCAAAATTAAGTTCCCAGTTTGAAGACATAGGTCCTAGGAGCTGTGACTCATATCCTCCTGTCCCCTAAACTGTTCCCTATTCTTTCCCCAGGCCAACACATTCCTGTTTTTATGCTGCTGCACAAGTAAGGTTATTTTGGTGACTGTGAAGACTCAGATCCTTAAATCAACATTGTATGTAATTTATTTCCTCTCATGATTTTCACACTATATTGTTTAATAATTACTTATTATATTTTGAGAGAGAGACTCTGTGGGTTGAGGGGTGAAAAGTGAGAGAGAATTCCATGTAGATTGCCTACAAATCCTACTATTGAACTCAAACCAGCACTCTGAGACAAGGACCTGAGCCAAAATCTTGAATAGGATACTTACATACTGGGTCACCAAGCACCACTATTCTCTCTCTTAATGCCATGCTCCTTTGTAGGACCGTCATCCTGCAGCATTTGCTTTCATCCAGGCACTTGTCACTTTGAGATGTTTATTTTTTTAAGATATTTAATTTTTTTTTTAATTTATGATAGTCACACACACACACACAGAGAGAGAGAGAGAGAGAGAGAGAGAGAGAGATAGGCAGAGGGAGAAGCAGGCTCCATGCACTGGGAGCCCAACGTGGGATTTGATCCCGGGTCTCCAGGATCGCGCCCTGGGCCAAAGGCAGGTGCTAAACCGCTGCACCACACAGAGATCCCTACTTTGAGATCTTTAAATGTATCATCTCACTCTTGAGCCCAGGGAAACAACTTCCCTAGCATTTCCCTGGTGGGTGATTCCAAGTCTACCTGGAAAATTGAAAGTATAGATCATAGTCATACCGTTCATTCAGAGATTTCCTCCCACAGCCAATCCAGGAACCAACCAATTATCTTGCTGTCAGCCAAACGAGAAGTCCTCATCTATATAATATAGAGAGTAGGACATTTGGCGGTGTACACCAGAACCTGTGGGAAAACTGGTTCAAGTTGCTACAGAATAGCCCTTATACGTCTCAAGCTACAGGCTTAGGATTCTACACCATACCCACTCTCCCACCTAGACCTATGTATAACTGAGAGCTTTCATAACACTAGTCCCAATTTCCTCCCTAGGACCCACCAATCAGAAAAAAATCAGCCTTGACAATCACATAGGATGACTCACTTCTGGACAACTCACTCTAGTCTCTCCATAAAATACCTGCCCATCGTGGCATAACTGAAGTCTTCCATTTACCCCACTAGAGTCAGTTTGCAGCCTTCTGTCTGAAGTTGGGGCCCTGCTCAACACTAATAACAGTGGCTGATTCCCTTGCTCTAACAAAAACTTAGTCAATTTTCTTTGCTATTGTCATTTGGTTGGCCGTTGTTCATTATACAGGCAATCACAAGGGGTCCACAACACCTTCACAGCCTCCTGTTGCTTTGAGCAAGGGTTGTGCTCACAGAGTCCTCCTGTGCCTGGATCCTGGCAGCTATAGAGTCCATGGTGACATAGAGAGGAAGCCCTGGATTTGCAATGTGTTCTCTGAGACAGTTCCTAGGCGGTTTGTACTGAGTCGGGCACCTGAGATTTGTTTTTGTTCCCATTTCTTTGGACTATTTTGTGGAATCAGACTATTCTTATAGGTCTCCTTATGCTGTGTGGTTTTGTTACCATTTTCTGCTGTGCTGTGTTAAACTGGTGTGTGTAATAAGAAGAAATATCTGAGCATAGAAGCATAAATAATGCCCAGTGAGTCTTCTCTGAGCTATCCTCCCAGAGCAGTGAGCTTCAGGATCTCACAGGACTGGCATCCACCCTGAAGAACTTTGCTAAGGTTCACCAATCCCATCAGTAGAGCTTCTCTATCTACTTTTGTGTCCTGAGAGTATTCACTCTGAGGTTGTGCCTGCTGGGGTGGACAGATCATTGGCTGTTTGTTCTGCAGTGTCCAGTTGTCCTTTTGGGCACTCACAGCATGAGGTACACAAATGTGATATTTCTATCAACTGTCACCAGCTGTCTTGGGATCATCTAAAACTGAACCCTCCCCTCTACCTGAAAAAGTGTGTTTTGCTTTTACGCCTGCTTCTCAAAATCATAATTCCTGATCCCCACCACTTCACCAATGCTGTTTTGGGTCTTCAAGGCCATCTCTCAATGACCAGAACTGAAAAAATTATTCCCTAGAGAAATCTCTTATAAAAAGGAAGATGAATGGGCAGCACCATTGATTGATACACTGAGGCCCCACAAAGGATTTCGGCATCAAAAGTTGTTTCATTAACCGTTTGTATGGCCAAAGCTAAAGAACAATTTGACAACGCTAGGCAAGAATAAAATAGAGGCACATTTTTAGTAAATGCTCCCCTCTCCCATTCCTCCAGCTATTTGCCTGTCTCCACTTCTATTCTTAGTATCCCGGTTTCTCTCCCACCTGCACCTCCTTCTCACTACCCCCTTCTCCAGATACCTCATTTTTCCTGACAATTCACATGAAGCACCAAAGTGCTATTTGCATAAAATAGCCAGGTGTGCAGGAAAGAACAGATAATTGAAACCTTGAACTTAAGGTTAAAGAAGAGATATACTTACAGATTTTTCTACCCCAAGGAGAGCCAGGACAAATTCCTATACTATTTAGAATTCTATGAGGTGTATATTTGACCTTGTATTATCTGACCAATGTCAGCTCATACACACACACACACACATACACACACACATGGTTTGGTCCCTCAGATCCATTTTGAATGGCAAAGCTGATTGGACTGATCTGGAAAGACACCTACATGGTCACCTTTTCTGCAGTAAATGAAAAGTCAAGAAACAAACAGGAGTTTAGAGGAGTGGCCAGGACATTTTTTTTTGGCTTAGGTCATGAACTCAGGCTCCTGAGTTAAAGTCTTACCTCAGGCTCCATGGATGAAAATCCTGCTTAAGATTCCTTTCCTCATCATCTACCTGCACCCCATCTGGACTTACATTCTTTCCCTCTCTCAAGAAGACAATAATAAAACAAGAATGAAATAAAAAATAATTGAGCTTTCAAGCTATTGAAAAATCCACAATGAATAGTTTCTGTATTCAACAAAATGAAAGAAGTGAGTCTGAAAAACAATATGGTTCATGATTCCAAATATATAACATATTCAAAAAAGAAAGCTGTAGAATGTGAATTGGATCCATGTATTTGTTCCCAATCTTCACAAGAAGTAATATAGAGTTCAAAGAAAATTACAATTTTGCTAGAACACAGTTCACTGTTTAAGATGTAACCTATTTAACAGGGGAAAATATTTTCAGCACTCCATTTAAATAAGAAAAACTTTCATAATCCTGTGAGTTCCCTGGAGTAAGTAGACACTAGCAAGGATGGTTATCCAGTCCATTCCCTTCATTACATACTGGTTCTACCATTGTAAATTAGGATCTGGAAGATACGAAAGCCTTTCAGTATGGAGACTAGAGGGCAGTACCTTACTACATGCAGAGATGGTAAAATGTTAAAGAACTCAGGAAATTACCAAAGTGTTTCACCACTAAGGTAAAGAAAATGTCCCTCAAATTTTCCTAGCAGCATTTTCCTGCTCTTCAACTGGAGATGTTTCTGAAGTAAGGGACAAATGTGAAAAAAAATGCCCATCACTGAAAGTGACCTTATCAGGTCTATGTAAAAAATGAGCAATGACAGTCTAAGATGTTCAAACTTTAACTTTAAAAAAATTCAGAATTGGACAAACTAAGAAAGCTACTCAAACTGCCTCCTCAGACATTTTTTGAAGCAGTCATTGGAAAGGTGCATTGACCCAAGACTTTCAGAATAGGCAAATGATGATAGATATTGGGCAGCTTCCTCCCAAGATAATGGGCCAAGATGCTCATCCAATTCATTTCCATTCCCTTTCCCTCCTCAGGGAAAGCTCAGTTAAAATAATTATTTTCACTTTGCACAAACCACTTGTGGCCCTTCATCCAGAATAACTCATTGCCCCCACCTTTACTTTTTATTATACTTGCTATACTAATTATAATCATAGTTATGTTAGGACATAGCAAAAAGAAGCCATAATTCTCCCTTTCTGACTGCTGGATATGCCATCCATCACTGAAGTTCATGATAAATCCTTCTGGGAAATGTGGATTTCATCCAATGAAATGAATCACCGAAGCTGAAATTTACACCTCATATGTGAGTTCCCACTTAAGATCACTTTTGTTAGTTCAGACAAATTACTTGGAGAAGTTCCTATTCAGGCCAAATATTAGAAAAATGTTGCCATGGGTGGATATTGCACAAATTAATAAGCCGGAAAAACATTGATCTCTAATTTTGGCAAATGTTCTGATCATAAAATATATGAACCAAAAAACAAAATGTATTACCCAGATGGAATATGGATCAGTGGAATCCTATAGGGATGAATAGTGATGGATGGTCACATTGCCCTAGATTTCTTGTTGGCTGGTGTGGGGGCATTGGTGTCATTGTTAACAACATCTATACTTGGCTGAACAATCAAGTTGTGTAGGCCGAACAAATGTGAGGTCCTTAGGGAAGAATCTGCTTGGCTTTCAGGTTGATTCTCTTGGCTTTCAGGATTTGTTCCTTGGTCTGGTTTAGGCAGATTGGATTCTTTGTTTTGAGGCACTTTTTATGGACTCTTAACTTGTTCTTTGTACATTTGTTTGTTTTCATAGTGGTCATAGCCCTGGTCCATTGCATTCTATCTGGAGCCTCACGAATGGTCAAGAAGACCTTCCAATTCATATTAATATGAAGGTGGCTAGACCATATGCAGCAGCATATGTGGGATCTCTGTTTTCTCTGAGTGGGTCAACCTCCCCCAAGTGAGATAAGGATCAAAATGGGAGACTGCAAATAGGAGACCCAAACGGGCTGTGGCGTGACCACAGATACACTTGAACACTGCTGTGAATTTGTCAGCAACCCTCTAAGGAAACCAACCAATTCTCTAGGCTTTCCCACTTACAGTAAGTCAAAACAATATCTTGGGTAAGAAGCCCAGGGAGCTAAACAATAACCCTTGTCATAATTGCAAGGGATGCCCTGCAATAGGACTCTGAACCATGCTCCCTGCACCACTCATGGCTGATCAGCGACATTCAGTGTTTGAAACCCAGGTCAGGAGTCAGAGTGACACCAATAGATTAGGTAAGGTGATCAGTGTCAGATATTCTATAGAAACTGGAGATGCCAGGCGCAAAGCGTCAGGTTGAGACCGTGTCCTCCATCCAGAATGTTAATCTTCGATGAGAAACACAGAGAGATAGACAGATATACAGGCAGATGCAGAAAAATGCTCCATGCAAGGTGCTAAATGTGGGACTTGATTACAGCTCCTAAGATCATGCCCTGAGATGAAGGAAGACGCTCCACTGCTGAGACAATCAGGTGTCCCCAGAAAGATAATCATCCAAATGTACGATGGGTTAGAGGCACAGAGGTAAATTATGGTTAAGCAAGAAATAGAAAAAATGGAATGCTAGAAGACAGATATGTCAAATGCATATGGCTGGGGCCTGTGTCCTAATCCTCAATCCTATGTGTTCTCCAGAATGATAGTAATCCATGAAAGACAGAGAGGCAGAGACACAGGCAGATGGAGATGCGTGCTCCATGCAAATAGCCCAATGTGGGACGCAATCAGGGGTCTTAGGATGATACCTTGAGAAGAAATCAGGTGCTCTGCTCCTGAGCCACTCAGGTGTCCCGAGAATTACAATCATCCAACTGTAGGATGGGGTAGAGGCACAGAGGGAACTTATGGTTAAGCAAGAAATATAAAAAGTAGGTGCTGGAATCCAGATGTAAGTGTCATGCAGATGGCTGGGGTCTGTGTCCTAATCCTTAGGATCTGAAAGTCAGGATTGCTATGTACATTGTGGAAATGACAGAGACAGGTTGGCATTGAGAATGAGAGAAGAGCACAGGTGTTGAACCAACTTGCAGAATTGTCCCAAAGTTTGTATCCCCAAACCTAAGCACCACTCTGTCCTCAGCACTGCATCCACCAGCGACCAGGATCTGTTTCCCAGGAGAGGATCCATATCTCAGGATGATTTTCTCTCTCAGATTTCATTAGTGAGGCCAACCAGCAGTCTCTGAACCGCCCTGTCCCTCCAAGAATCAGTCACTGTCCCCATGACATTATGTTGGTTATATTGACTGCCTCCCTGCTCAACCCACCCCTCCACTAACACATTCCTGTCACCTGATCCCTGTCCATTTCTCTCCTCTTATTTGGCCTATACATTAGTGTTTCTCTCCAGTATCAAAAAAGAAGAGAGGAGTGGTCATGGATATGTTGCTATACTCCCTTAAAATCAATCTATTAATGAAAACGAATCCTTTCAAATTGAAGGACACCTTCATGATTTGCAAGACTCCTTGGAGAATGAAAACAACTCTGCACAACTTGTAAACAGCCTGTCCATTCTTTGACCTTAGCGTCTTGGGAGACAAGGAGCTTCACCCACCCCTTCCTCTTATGACAACTCTGGCCTTGTAGAGAGGTGAATATGACATTAGAAGTAATCTATCTTGTTCAATGTCCCCAGTCTACAGGTGAGGTGAGAGAAATGCACAGGCTTTCTCCTACCCTTGAGAGGGCTACCAGGCTTTGATCCCAGCATTGAAAGAACTGGAGATACCCCTAGCAGGTGGAAGAACCCAGCATGGGGCCATGACCCTGATGTTGCGAACAGACCTATCACTCAGTAGCTAGTATAGCAAAGTCACACAGGAGTAGAGAACCTGGCCCTTTGGCCCAGAGCCCTCAGTCCTCAATGTTGTATTTAGGAAACCAGCTCTATGGGAACATGAAATGGAGAGCTTGTGGCTACTTTAGCAGGGTCACACAGACCTCTAGAATTCCCAGGCCAGGGAGGATCTCGAGAGGCTAGACGTAGGTCTGTCTAGAAAGCAGAATATAAAGCTACTTCATACTTACCAGGATACAGTGTAGTGCAAATGTAAATCTATGCATTGGAAACAAACCAAAAACTCATTTGACCCACTGTATGGAGACATTTGATGTATTATGTTAGTCTCAACAGAACCTACCCACTCTCAGACATGTGCCTGTATCATAATACAGATGACCATGGATGGTCTTGATTCAAGATGTTATACTCTTGGCCTGACCTTAAAACCTTGGAATTGTTCCCCCTCTACCCTCATGTTGCCTGTTTTCTCTCTTTGGCATCCTTTTGCCTCTCTGTTTCTCCTGTCTTAATGTACAGCCCATGGCCTGAATTCCTTGGTCACCCATGGAATCCATGGGGGACCTGTCTCTGGACCCTAGACCCTCACACTTGGTATCACTCATCAAAAACATTCACCCCTGGGCATGACATGTAGCTGCATCTGGGGCTGCACCTGCCACAACCCTCTGGCTAGGGGAGAGGATTCTTTCTCAGGCACTTTTAGTCAAAATGGTTTTGAAACAAGAGTAGGGGCAGGAGGGGAGCATCAATGGAGAAATATCCCTTTCAATCTCAAGGAAATGATGTGGAAAGGATTCTGGGATCAATGTGGTCTCCAGTCTGCAGAGTCTCACATGTGGAAGATCAGAAACAAGAATTAGATGTGTTACTGATACTGGAATTCCACTGAGATTTAAAGAGAGATCAGCTGGAATGCTACAGATAAGATTTTTTTTTGCTTCTAACAACTTAGGAAGGCAGAAAAAAGAGGAATCAAGCAGGGGAGGGACACTGCCAAGAGCAGAGCTACATCCTGATGGGAAATCCTCAGGGACATGAAGCCCAGCCCCAGAAAAACAGATATTTTATAAATCCTCCCTGGATTCTTCCCAGACACAATGGCACTGAGCAGTGAACTTGGGCAGTATGGCAGGAGGGGCAGTGGAGCCTCCAGGGTCCCAGAGTCACTAACAGAGGAGGTGTGCCCAGGGGACAGTGCTATGCACACTGTGGGCTGACCTTGGCAAAGCACTGGAGTGTGCACCTGGCTGGGTCTCGGGGAGAAGCTGGTCAGTCAGCATGGGGTCAAGACAAATGGGTCTGCACCCTGCTGCCTTTGGGAGCTGTGGCCCTAGAAGCATGATTTGAACAGCTCAGGCCCCGAATCCCACGGAACTGGGGACACAACCCAGGATCACCCACCTGCCCTGGGATAAGCAGAGGTGACGGGAAACAGGACTGCAAGGACACTCATGCCACTGGGTGCCCCCAGGCTGTACTGATCATGGCCCACTGCCCTCCAGAACATCCAGGTCAGTTTAGACTGGGAGACTGTCGCAGTTACTGTGGGGAGCTGACTGCAGACCTGGAGAGCTGCCTGCAGCCAGTCTTCTTGTCCCTCCTAGTGTCACCTTGTGCCTGGGAGAGGCAGGGCCACCATGGACAGAGGCCTCACAGGACAAACAGATCCCACTGAGCCCTGCACCTGGTGGTGGTGGGCCATTTCCTCAAGTACACACATCTGCGAATCAGCACAGCAGGCCCTCTTCCAGAATACCAGCTGATAGGACAGGGGAAGAGCAAGTTATGGACCAAGCAGTGCTGGAAAGCTCCAGGGGATTTCGAGGGATTTACAGTATATAGAACTAGAGGGTACCCCTTTTTCTACCTTTTGCCGTGCAACTCTTTTTTATATCAGACTAAAATTTACTAATTTTTTTCTCTTTCCCACCTTAACTACAATATTTTACTGCCTCTTCATTTTTAAGTTTCTTTCTTTTTGACTCTCATATTTCTAAAATCACATGTTCTAGATAGATTATCCACTTCTAGATTCCCTTCAACATACTCAATTTAATTTTGGGAGATAAAGGAGATTTTTTTGGGGGGGTGTAATTTTTGCTTCCTCTGCTTCATTCTGTTATACAATTGTGGAAGTTAATACTTTCTAAAACATGACTAGCATGCACCCACAATCAAGTGGTATACCATGCTGGTTCATTCTGTAAGATTATATTCTCATTCTGCTGCCCTCACTTATCTCGTTTAAGTTTTGGTGGTCAATGTTGTCGTTTCTTCAAGTATTGCTGGTGTATATAAATTTTGGAATGCGTGTCTTCTAACATACAGAAATAAATGCACTCAGAACCAAAAGGATCTAGGACTGTCTAGGACAACTTAGGTGGAGCAGATTTCTCTCCACTACAATTTCTTCACCATCACCTTTCCCTGTCACCCTCCTGTTTTCCTTTCTTCTCCTTTTTTCTTTTTTTCTCATAACTTTTGCTTTTTCTCTTCATTTTTCTTCTTTCTTTCTTTTCATCTTCTTTGGGATCCTTAGCCTTGTATTATTTTACTACTTTGTATTAAATTAGTTTTTCACTTTAGTGGTCTCTTCGTTTTATTTTGTTCTGATCACTGTTTTCATTTTCTGGTCTCGGACCATGTCAGAGTCGCCTAGAGGTGAAATTTACTTAAGTCGTGGTTGATATTCTTGACTCACTGTTCTCAAACAGCAACTGCACACTGAGCAAAATGACTATAAAGAACACCTCACTAAAAAAGAATGAGTTAGAAACAGTAATCTTGAGCACAGTATTACAGAATTTGGATTACAACTGGATGTCAGAAAGCCAATTCAGAAGCCCAATTATATAGTTACAGGTGGCTCTGGAAAAACGCATAAAGGATTCAAGAGACTTCATGACTGCAGGATTTAGATCTAATCAGGCCAAAATTAAAAATCAATTAAATGACATGCAATCCTATCAAGGAGGGTTAAAGACATAGAAAATAATGAGTGACATAGAAGACAATTTGATGCCAAGGAAGGAAGCTGAGGCAAAAAGGGAAAAATAATTTAAAGAACATGATGAAAGGTTAAGAGAAATAAATAACAGCCTCAGGAGGAATAATTTATGTTTAATTGGGGTTCTAGGGGGCACCAAGAGGGACAGAGGACCAGAAGCATACTTGAAAAAATCATAGCTCAGAACTTGCCTAATTTGGGGAGGGAAGCAGGTTTTCAGATTCAGGAGATAGAGAAGTTCCTCAAAAAAAAAAAAAAAAAAAAAAAAAGATCAACACCTCGACATTTCATAGTGAAACTTGCAAATTCCAAAAATAAAGAGAAAATCCTTAAAACAGAAATAGCCAAGAGATGCCTAACTTATATGGGGGGGAATATTATAATAACAGCAGACTTCTCTACAGAGCCCCGGCAGGCCAGAAAGGACTGGTTGGATATATTCAGGGTGCTTAATGAGAAGAACATGGAGCCAAGAATACTTTATTCAACAAGGCTCTCATTCAGAATAGAAGGAGATATCAAGAGCTTCCAAGATAGGCAGAAACTGAAAGAATATGTGACCACCAAACCAGCTCTGCAGAAATATTAAGGAGGACTCTGTAAAAGAGAGAAAGTCCAAGGAAACAAACCAAAAAACAGGGACTGAATAGGTATTATGATGACACAAAATTCATATCTTTTAATAGTAACTCTGAACATGAATGGGCTTAATGATTCCATTAAAAGACACAGGGTTTAAGACTGGATAAAAAAGTAAGACCCATCTATTTGCTGTCTTCATGAGACTCATTTGAGACCTAAGGACACCAACAACCTAATGATAAAAGGTTGCAGAAAAATTTATCATTTAAATGGTCCTAATAGGGATCCCTGGGTGGTGCAGTGGTTTGGCGTCCGCCTTTGGCCTAGGGCACAATCCTGGAGACCCGGGATCAAATCCCACGTTGGGCTCCCAGTGCATGGAGCCTGCTTCTCCTTCTGCCTGTGTCTCTGCCTCTCTCACTCTCTCTCTCTCTCTCTGTGAATATCATAAATAAATAAAAATTAAAAAAATAAACAAACAAAACAAATAAATAAATAGTCCTAATAATAAAGCAAGGGTAGCTATCCTCATATCAGATATATTAAAGTTTATCCCAAAGACTGTAGTAAGAGATGAAGAGGGACACTATATCGTACTGAAAGGGTCTATCCAACAAGAATACCTAACAATCACGACTGTTTATGCCCCTAATGTGAGAGCTGCCAAGAATATCAATCAATTATCAAACAAATAAACACATATTTAGATAATCATACACTAATACTGGGAGACTTCAACACGATGCTTACTGCAAATGACAGATCTTCTAAGTACACCACCTCCAAGAAACAAGAGCTTTATCATTTTTATTTTTTATTGGAGATCAATTTTCCAACACATGCATAGCACCAGCGCTCTTCATACCAAGTGCCCCCTCAGTGCCCATCATCCAGTCACCCCAACACCTGCCAACCTCACCTTCCACTACCCCTTCTTCATTTCCCAGAGTTAGGTATCACTCATGTTTTGTCACCTTCACTGATATTTTCACTCATTTTTCTCCTTTTCCTTTATTCTCTTCACTAATTTTTATATTCCCCAAATGAATGAGACCATATAATGTTTGTCCTACTCCGATTGACTTATTTCACTCAGCATACTACCCTCCAGGTCCATCCAGTCAAAGCCAATGGTGGGTATTTGTCATTTCTAATGGCTGAGTAATATTAAATGAAACAACAACTTTAAATAATACACTGGAACACATGGATTTCACAGATATTTTCAGAAGTTTACAACAAAACGCAACTGGATACACATATTCTCAAATGCACATAAAACTTTCCCCAGAATAGAAAATGTACTGGGTCACAAATCAGGTCTGAAGTGATATTAAAAATTAGGGATTGTCCCCTGTCTATTTTCAGATCATAATGTCTTGAAACATGAACTCAATTACAGGAAGAAATTTGGAAGATATTCAAAAACTGGAGGTTAAAGACCATCTTGACAAAGGATGAAAGGGTCAACCAGTAAATTCAAGAAGAGTTAAAAAGCTACACATCTATAGATAGAGACATGATAAATAGCCCTCACGCATCCCAGAGAGAAGTGGCAGAATGCTGTCTGACCTTTTTTTATCAAGTCCCCCCATGTGGGAGGGAGGGGCAAGATGGCAGAAGAGTAGGGTTCCCGTCACCTGTCTCCACCAAATTACCTAAATAACCTTCAAATCACCCTGAAAATGTACAAATTTGGCCTGAGATTTAAAGAGAGAACAGCTGGAATGCTACAGTGAGAAGAATTCACGCTTCTGTCAAGGTAGGAAGACAGGGAAAAAAGAAATAAAGAAACAAAAGGCATCCAAGGGGGAGGGGCTCCGTGAGGAGACAGACTAAGGCCGGGGCGAGTTCCGCCAGGACAGGAAAGCACTGTCCCGGAGAAGCAGGATCTTCACCAATCTTCCCAGACAGAAAAGGGCTCTCAGGGAGTTAGAGCAAGACCCCAGGAGTGCAGGGATGCCCTCAGGCTCCCTGGGACACTAACAGATCACCTGTGCCCCAGGAAGAGTGCGTCCAGCTCCTTAAAGGGTGGCAGCACACATGCGGCTTGACCCGGGATCAGCTCAGAGGGGCTCAGGCAGAGGCTCTGCTTGGAGGGGGCTGAACGGCTCTGGGAGCAACATGGAGGGGCTCTGGTGGGGGCTCTGCAGAGAGGGGGCTGTCAGCACTGGGAGCAGCTCTGAGGGGCTCAGGCGGTGGATCTGCGGAGAGGGGGCTGCACATGCTGGGAGCACAAATCCAACAGCACAGCCACGGGTGCACAATGTGCCGGGGGCAAAGCCAAGTATCTGACCATCCCCCAGACAGGCAGAGGCTAGGAGGGCCCAGGACAGCAAGGACACTCCTGCACAAGCTGAGAAATCAGCGGCCACACCCTTGGAGAATCCAGGCCCCTGCAGACTGAAAGCTCCATAGTTACTGAGGGAGCTGAATTCAGGGCTCCAGGGCTGGCCACTGCCACTGTGCTCGTTCTTCCTGGGGCCTCACGGGATAAACAACACCCACTGAGCCCAGCACCAGGCAAGGGGAAGAACAGCTCTCCAAGTGCTACCACCAGAAAATCAGCACAACAGGCCCCTCCCCCAGAAGATCAGGTAGAGTTAACAGAAGTTCCAGGTGAAGTCAAGGGACTTAAATTATACAGAAACAGAAGACACTCCCCCATGTTTTTTTGTTTGTTTTGTGTTGTTTTGTTTGCTTTTTGATTTCTGTTTGCTTCCCCCACCTATTCTTTCCTTTCTTTCTTTTTCTTTCTCTATTTCTTCTCCTTCTTTCTTTTGTTCTTCCTTTTTTGTTTTTCTTATTCTCTTTTCTTTCCTTCTTTCTCTCCTTTCTTTTTCTCCTTTTCCTAATACAACTTGTTTTTGGCCACTCTGCACTGAGCAAAATGACTAGAAGGAAAACCTCATCTCAAAAGAAAGAATCAGAAACAGTTTTTTCTCCCACAGAGTTACAATATTTGTATTACAATACAATGTCAGAAAGCCAATTCAGAAGCACTATTATACAGCTACTGGTGGCTCTAGAAAAAAGCATAAAGGACTCAAGAGACTTCATGATTGCAGAATTTAGATCTAATCAGGAAGAAATTAAAAATCAATTGAATGAGATGCAATCCAAACGAGAAGTCCTAATGATGAGGGTTAATGATGTGGAAGTACAAGGGAGTGACATAGAAGACAAGTTGATGGGAAAGAGAGAAACTGAGGAAAAAGACAAACAATTAAAAGGCCATGAGGATAGATTAAGGGAAATAAATGACAGCCTGAGAAAGAAAAATCTATGTTTAAGTGAGGTTCCTGAGGGCGGCGAAAGGGACAGAGGTCCAGAATATGTATGTGAACAAATCATAGCTGAAAACTTTCCTACTCTGGGAAGGGAAACAGGCAGTCAGAAACAGGAAATAGAGAGGTCCCCCCAAAAATCAATAAAAACCATCCAACAGCTTGACATTTAATAGTTAAGCTTGCAAATTCCAAAGATAAAGAGAAGATCCTTAAAGCAGCAAGAGACAAGGAATCACTGAATTTTATGGGGAAGAGTATTAGGGTAACAGCAGACCTCTCCACAGAGAGCTGGCAGGCCAGAAAGGGATGTCAGGATATATTCAGGGTCCTAAATGAGAAAAACATGCAACCGAGAATACTTTATCCAGCAAGGCTATCATTCAAAATGGAAGGAGAGATAAAGAGCTTCCAAGACAGGTAAGAACTGAAAGAATATGTGACCTCCAAACCAGCTCTGCAAGAAATTTTAAGGGGGATTCTTAAAATTCCCCTTGAAGAAGAAGTCTTCTAAACACAACATCTCAAAAGAAACAAGACTTTAAATGATACACTGAACTAGATGGATTTCACAGATATCTACAGAACTTTACATCCAAACTCAAGTGATTAAACTTTCTTCTCAAGGGCACAAGGAACTTTCTTCAGAATGGACCACATACTGGGTCACAAATCGAGTCTGAAATGATACCGAAAGATTGGGATAGTCCCCTGCTTATTCTCAGACCATAATGCCTTGAAATTAGAACTAAATCACAAGAAGTTTGGAAGGACTTCAAACATGTGGACGTTAAGGACCATCCTGCTAAACGATAAAAAGTCCTAAATGGATATTAAGGAAGAATTTAAAAAGATTCATGGAAACTAATGAGAATGAAGATACAACCATTCAAAATCTGTGGGATTCAGCAAAAGCAGTCCTGAGAAGGAAATACATTGCAATAAAGCATCCATTCAAAAACTGTAAAGAACTCAAATACAAAAGCTAAACTTACCACTAAAGGGCTAGAGAAAAAACAACAAATAGATCCTACACCTAGCAGAAGAAGAGAGTTAATTAAGATTTGAGCAGAACTCAAAGAAATTGAGACCAGAAAAACTGTGGAACAGATCAACAAAATGAGGAGTTGGTTCTTTGAAAGAATGAATAAGATAGATAAACCATTAGCCAGCCTTATTAAAAAGAAGAAAGAGAAGACTCAAATTTATAAAGAGAGATCGCCATCAACACCAAGGAAATACAAATGATTTTAAAAACATGTTATAAACAGCTATACACCAATAAATTAGGCAATCTAGAAGAAATGGACACATTCCTTGAAAGGCACAAACTACCAAAACTGGAACAGGAAGAAATAGAAAATCTGAACAGACCAATAACCAGGGAGGATATTGAAGCAGTCATCAAAAACCTCCCAAGACACAAAAGTCCAGGGCTAGATGGATTCCCATGGGAATTCTATGAAAAGTTTAAAGAAGAAACCACCTATTCTACTAAAACTGTTTGGAAAGATAGAAAGAGATGGAGTACTTCCAGATTCATTCTATGAGGCCAGCATCACCTTAATTCCAAAACCAGACAAAGATCCCACCAAAAAGGAGAATTATAGACCAATATTCCTGATGAACATGGATGCAAAAATTCTCAACAAGATACTAGCCAATAGGATCCAACAATACATTAAAAACATTATTCACCATGACGAAGTAGGATTTATCCTCGGGACACAAGGCTGGTTCAACACTCGTAAAACAATCAATGTGATTCATCATATCAGCAAGAAAAAAAAAAACAAGAACCATATGATCCTCTCATTAGATGCAGAGAAAAACATTTGACAAAATACACATCCATTTCTGAACAAAACTCTTCAGAGTGAAGGGATAGATGGAACATTCCTCAACATCTTAAAAGCCATCTATGAAAAGCCCACAGTAAATATCATTCTCAATGGGGAAGCACTGGGAGCCTTTCCCTTAAGATTACGAAAAGACAGAGATGTCCTCTTTCACCACTGCTATTCAACATAGTACTGGAAGTCCTAGCTTCAGCAATCAGACAAAAAAAGATATTAAAGGCATTCAAATTGACAAAGAAGAAATTAAACTCTCCCTCTTCACAGATGACATGATACTCTACATAGAAAACCCAAAAGACACCACCCAAAGATTGGTAGAACTCATACAGCAATTTGGCAGTGTGGTAGGATACAAAATTAATGCCCAGAAGTCAGTGTCATTCCTATAAACTAACAATGAGAGTGAAGAAAGAGAAATTAAGGAGTCAGGCCCATTTACAATTGCACCCAAAAGCATAAGATACCTAGGAATAAACCTAACCAAAGATGTAAAGTATCTATACCCTAAAGCTACAGAAAACTTCTGAAAGAAATTGAGGAAGACACAAAGAGATGGAAAAATATTCCATGCTCATGGATTGGCAGAATAAATATTGTGAAAATGTCAATGTTACCCAGAGCAATTTACACGTTTAATGCAATCCCTATCAAAAAATCATGGACTTTCTTTGGAGAGATAGCAAATTATTTTAAGATTTGTGTGGAATCAGGAAAGACCCCGAATATCCAGGGGAATTTTAAGAAAATAAAACCATGCTGGGGGCATCACAATGCCAGATTTCAGGTTGTACTACAAAGCTGCGGTCATCAAGACAGTGTGGTACTGTAACAAAAACAGACACATAGATCAATGGAACAGAATAGAGAATCCAGAAGTGGACCTTCAGGTTTATGATCAACTAATATTCGATAAAGGAGGAAACAATATCCACAGGAAGAAAGACAGTCTCTTCAGTAAATGGTGCTGGGAAAATTGGACATCCACATGCAGAAGAATGAAACTAGACCACTCTCTTGCACCATACTCAAAGATAAACTCAAAAATGGATGGAAGATCTAAATGTGAGACAAGATTCCATCTAAATCCTAGAGGAGAACACAGGCAACACAGTTTTTTAACTCGGCCATAGGAACTTCTGATAAGATCCATCCATGAAGGCAAAAGAAACAAAAGCAAAAATGAACTATTGGGACTTCAAGAAGATAAGAAGCTTTTGCACGCAAAGGATACAGTCAACAAAACTAAAAGACAACCTACAGAATGGGAGAAAATATTTGCAAATGACGTATAGATAAAGGGCTAGTTACCAAGATCTATAATGAGCTTATTAAACTCAACACCAAAGAAACAAACAGTCCAGTCACGAAATGGGCAAAAGATATGAACAGAAATCTCACAGAGGAAGACATAGACATGGCCAACATGCACATGAGAAAATGCTCTGCATCACTTGCCATCAGGGAAATGCAAATCAAAACCACAATGAGATACCACCACACACCAGTGAGAATGGGGAAAATTAACAAGACAGGAAGCCACAAATGTTGGAGAGGATGCGGAGAAAAGGGAAACCTCTTGTACTGTTGGTGGGAATGTGAACTGGTGCAGCCACTCTGGAAAACTGTGTGGAGGCTCCTCAAAGAGTTAAAAATAGACCTGTACTATGACCCAGCAATTGCACTGCTGGGCATTTATCCCAAAGATGCAGATGCAATGAATCCCTGGGACACCTGCACCCCGATGTTTATAGCAGCAATGTCCACAATAGCCAAACTGTGGAAGGAGCCTCGGTGTCCATCGAAAGATGAATGGATAAAGACGATGTGGTTTATGTATACAATGGAATATTAGTCATAAGTAATGACAAATACCATTTGCTTCAATATGGATGGAACTGGAGGGTATTATGCTGAGTGAAATAAGTCAATCGGAGAAGGACAAAAATTATATGGTCTCCTTCATTTAGGGAATAGAAATAATAGTGAAAGGGAATAGAAGGGAAGGGAGAAGAACTGGGTAGGAAATATCAGAAAGGGAGACAGAACATAAAGACTCCTAACTCTGGCAAACGAACTAGGGGTGGTGGAAGGGGAGGTTGGTGGGGGGTGAATGTGTGATGGGCATTGAGGCAGTCACTTGATGGGATGAGCACTGGGTGTTATTCTATATGTTGGCAAATTGAACATCAATAAAAAATAAATTTATTATTTAAAAAAATCTTCCCATGTGTTGGCATCCACTTCACGGACTCAGATCGAGTGACTTTTCTCTCCCTAGAGACTTGATTATTACCTTCTGTAGCTTCCCGTTAGAAGTTTCACCACTTCTTCAGTAAATGAAGAATCCTACCCACTCACATGGGTATATACCAGGAATCCTACACAGGATGCCAGTAGATGCCCATCCTTACATGTGCACCAGAAGACATATCAGTGGAATTACCATGGCTCCCCTTTTGCAGATGTGAACCCAAGGCATGGATTTAGGCTAGGAAGGCTTTTCAGAGGGCCATGACTACAGAACAGAAATGAGGAGCACATCAGGAAGGACACCTGGGCTCATACGGATCCCCTAGAAGAAATGTTTTTCTCACTCATCCTCTACTTAAGCACACACCTGGAGCTCTGGACTCATGCCTTGAGACTTCCCTCCGTCATTACTGGGAACAGCAATGGTCACAGAAGCACGTAACTTCTGCCCTCTGGCTGCAGGTCTTTGGAGCAGATGTGGTCATGTGACCCAGGGTAGCCTAAACTCATTGGCTGTGCTAGGGCATTTGAAATTGTGAGTTCTGCAACCTAGAGGCTCTTATTTTTGGAACATTTTCTAAGTTTTGGGAATGACGCCAAGTAACTAATTGTCCATCTCCTCCTTACAGCACCTTATATTGATCATTCTTGTCCCCATCTTATAGGTGATCAACAAGGCCAGGAAGGTTAAAGGTCAAGATGTATACAGTGAGGAAGTAGCAGGGATGAGGTTCAGTTATTTGTATGTTATACTAGAGACTGTGGTCTTAACTGCCACATGGTGCTGCCTTTCTTAGTGGACCCCACATCTCCATAGGCCACCCAGTACTCACACGTCAAAATTCAAGTCTTTTCTCAATAACATGCAGTTCCCCAAATGCATCATGCTGGTGGTCGCCTCTGAGCTCCTCGTGTGTTCTTCCCCCTGCTTTTGTGTCCTCCCTGGCTTTGCGACCCCAGAGTGGTCTGTCCTTACTCCATATCATGGACCTCAGTTTCCTTCTTTGCAGAATGGGAAATATGCTGATTGTCATGCTTACCTCACAAGGTCCATGTTAGGCACAAGTGATTACTGTGAGAGCAGTTTGTAGACTTTCAAGTCTTGTAGCACATCAGAAAGTACAATATGAAAGTGGACAACTGAGTACCCATACAGGAAAGATAGAGAGGGATATTGTGTGGGGCGGTACTAATCTATAGTGTAGCTTCAGAACAAAGCTATACAGAGCAAGAGATGCCTGCATTGCTCACAGTTTGAGTGTCTGACTCAGGGTGTGATCCTGGAGTCCAGGTATTGCCCACATCAGGCAATTGTTATCTTCTGTTCCATTTACTCTATTACTCTATTGTATTTAGTCTCTAATCTGTTGTTACAAAATCATCCAGTATGGGAGATATTTAAAAATGGAATATATACAATTTACAAATAGCTATGGTTGTAAGAAGAGCAGAGGGGATAGGCTTCTACATATCCATTATAAATGTCAGAGGGTGAAAGGTAAAGCATAGAGAATATGATCAATAAAATGGTAATAGTGCTCTATGGGGACACATGATATCTAGGTTTTGGGTGAGTGCAGTTTCAATAAGCATAAGTGACAATCATAGGTGGTACACCTGAAACTAATGCAACCTTGTGGTTCATCTTGACCTGAATTAAAATCAGTAAAATGTGGTCACTAGTGTGGATCCTTTGGATCAGCAACTCCCTTTGACTCAGGTTATGTTCCCAGATCCTGAGTTACATACTATTATGCATATGTCAAAACAATCCCTAAAGGAGATCAGTCCTTACTATGGTCAACGTCAATATTGATAAAATCTTTACGCCATTTTGTTCTTTGTGATAAATGTTCCACACTGATGTAGGTGTGAATAATTGTGGAGATTGTATGTCAAGGGATACGGGGAAAGGAGAATTTTTATATTATGTGCTGCATTATGACATCAACCTAACTCCAATGTCAGTAACATGATCTATTTTTAAAAACATAGTAGGAGTTTTATTTGCTAATATTAACATGGACTAATATGTCCAAATGTTAGCTTCACAATGCCTACCATTAAGTTTGACCAACATAGAGATCTGAATGCTATTTTACTCTTTTGGGTATAAACTAATGCCTGACTATGTAAATTAAGATTTTCAAACATCAAATATAAAGGATATGGCTTAGTATATTTGACTTTGGAATGGAACCCTGAGAAAAATTGAATGGTTCTTTTTTTGTAGAGAGAGCAAAAGAGAAAGTGTAAGGAGAAGAGGGGCAGAGGGAAAGGAAGAGAGAATACTAAGCTGGCTCCACGCTGAATACAAGTGAATCTGATGACCTTGAGATCATGACCAGAGCTGAAATCCAGGTAGTAGAAACAGCTGACAGAAACACGCAGGTGCCCCTACAACATTATTTCTTGAGTCAATTTAAAGAATGAATTTTCATGTTACAGTCCATTGACTCCTTTGATAGGTGACTTTTTATGTTTCTGAAAAGTTAAAATATTTTCGCTCAATTTTCAGTCCAGGTGTACTCAGCTGGTTTCATAATTAGTTTTTGTTTTGAGATTTTGATTGAATATCCTGGGAAATGGATGACCATAGAAAGACGTGTTGACATCTTTATGTTAGAAGACCATCCAAAGGGATCCCTGGGTGGCGCAGTGGTTTGGCGCCTGCCTTTGGCCCAGGGCGCGATCCTGGAGTCCCGGGATCGAATCCCACATCGGGCTCCCGGTGCATGGAGCCTGCTTCTCCCTCTGCCTGTGTCTCTGCCTCTCTCTCTCTCTCTCTCTGTGTGACTATCATAAATAAATAAAAATTTTAAAAAAAATTAAAAAAAAGAAGACCATCCAAAATGAGTGATAAGATTATTAGAGTTCAAAATTTGATCCCATTAATGGTCATTTGCTTTGTAGAGAAACCTGAGCCAGAGTGTGGTGCAGAAAGGCGTTCGAGAAGCCATATTCATAAAGTACTCAACTGAAAATCTAAACTGATAAACATGGAATGGAAAACAACCTGCAGAGCCCCACCCTTAATATTTGAAAAGGTCTGTCATAAAATCTAGCAATCAGATTTTGGGCAAATAGGGCACAAGGAGTTGAAATCTGAATTTCACAGAGATATCTGCATGATCTGCAGCACCACTCTCAACACTCAAGAAAAAAAGAAAGGACTTCACATCCATTGATGAACAAAAGGATAAAAACTTAGTCTATTTTACAATGAAATATCCCACGTAGAGGAAGGAAATCACAATAACAGTGATGACATGCATGGGCCTAGAGGCCCTTATGTTAAGAGAAATAGGCAGGCAGTGTAAGACAAATACTGCATGATGATACTTATGTGTGGAACGGAGAAAAATCAATACACAGCATCAGAGAATAGAATAGGAGAAGGAGGGACAAAGCAGGAAATGTTGCAGGTAGGGTACACAGTTTCTATGATACAATTCAATCTGTTCTGGAATTCTTTGTGCAGCCAAGGGCCTGTGATAAGCAACACTGCATTATATGTTTGAAAATCATGAAGAGATTATATAATATCAAATTTATTTACTGTCAGAGAACAAGAGAATAGCTAGCAGACACTTTGTGGGGACATACCTTTATTTAGGTGAGACAATATAGAAAGACAGAACAGGACATTGTGTTGATGACTTGCCAAGAGTTACAAAACTTATGAGGAAGGGGGGAAGAGGACTGAGACACAATCTGAGTTGGATCCCAGTGGTGAGAGGTCTGTGAACACCTGTGAATTGCATACTGTTCCAGAGATCATGCTCTGCACCCCTGAACCAAGGGATACCTCATGTCTTTCTTAAATTCTCCTGCCCTGTGTTCCCTGTGCATGACATTTCATAACCTGGAGACTGCCTGTACACATCTTATGTAAACCATCCAATCCTGGTTTCAATCCCTGACCCAAAACACAAAGCAGTTGCCCCCAAGTAAAGCGATGGTATGGCAATGGGAACCCCAACTGTGGTCAACGCTCCCCAGGGTTCACACTGCCATCTGTCTCAAGTGGAGCCTTCCTGGGCACTGGACCAGCCTCAAATACAAGTGGACTGCTCCCAAGGTGATTCAAAACCCAGGATCTTCCAAGCATACTGTCCCATGAGTGCCCTGCCAAGAAGTTGCTTCCCTTAAACTGACCAACCATGATGTACAGTTAATGTGAATTCATGACATTCAAGCATGTTTTAGGCCTCAGGATGAATGTGTATTCAGACATATCACCACATATGTCCAATACTATTTTTTTTTCTTAAGAAGTCTCTATGCCCAACATAGACTAGGGCACATGACTCTAGATCAAGAGTCGCATTCTCCATCAATAAGCCATCTGGGTACCAGCTGCTCTGCTTCCAATTAGTACTTTTGTGCCATGTCCTGAAGTCAGACCATGTTATGACACTGATTGGTCAGGCATTGATCACGTCTGTATCTCAGCTGTACAAGTGAATAGCAGTGGGGCATGGATACCAAGCTAATCATAAACTGGCCACGGTTTCTGATCTTTCATTGTCCCAGGGGTAGGTCACAGGATTTCAGCATTACTATCGCTCACTGTAGAGACAAAGCCATCATGAAAGAAATGTCTCAAGTATGAACAGATTGAGGTCACATGCTGAGGAACTGAACACTGACAGACTTCAATAAGATTAGCCAATGGTGCCACTAAACCCTTAAAATATACAAACCGACCACAACCATGGCTTGAACTGACCACTATCATAACTTTAAGCTGACCATACTTTGAATTAACCAGATCTAAGACTTAGGACTCCTCAGGCTTTTTGTCTGTTCCTATTAGTGACTATGACAAGATCCCTCCCACTAAGGCTCAAGAGCATCCCTGGTAATGTAACCACTTAGGTGACCTCATAGTGGTAGAAAATGTTGGGACTTCCCTAGGCACAGGTCATTCCTGACACACAGAGAAGCTAAAGCTCCTTTATACAATAACCAATGATCCAATGCCTGAGTAATTACAGCAGCATAATTCAATAATAAGAGTATGAGATTTCAGACTCCAAGCTTGGATTCATATCAGAGCTCCTGAATTCAGAGTTCATGAGCCTCTTCACTGTGCCTCTATTTCTCCACCTGAGGAGGATGGAGAGTCAATGAGCATTAAATGAATAAATGTATGAATAGTGATCAGGGAGTTTAAGTAGAAGCAAAATATCGTGTCTGAGATCTCACATTTCACAAGTTCTAGAGCTTGATTGAAACCTAGGAATATAGGGGACTGCATGGTCCCAGGAGCATCTCAGAAGTGGCTATGGTAGGGGCCCAACCCAGAAGGGGCTGTGCCCCCAGCAACGTGATTCCAACAGCACAGGCCTGGGAGCACAGGGCGCTGGGGACACAGCCCAAGATCTGGTGCTCACCCTGGGACAGGCATAGGCTGGGAGGGCACAAGACAGCAAGGACACTCCTGAGGATGGGTGGCCCCAAGCTGAGCATACCAGCAGCCAAGCACCTGGAGTATCCAGGCCCCTGAAGACAGAGAATCCATAATTACTGTGGGAGCTGAATCCAGGGCTCCAGAGGTGGCCACCACCACTGTTGTTGTTCCTCCTGGGGCCTCACAGGATAAACAACCCCCAAAGAGAATCACAGTGGCCTCACAGGATAAACAGCTTAAACATCTTTCACTGAGCCCTGCACCAGGCACGGGGCTGAGCAGCTCCTCCAAGTCCTAACACCAGAAATTCAGCACAACAGGCCCCTCATACAGAAGATGTGCTAGACAGACAGGGGAAAAACAAATTATTAACCAAGCAGCACTGGAAAGTTCCAGAGGAAGTCAAGGGATTTACAGTATACAGAATCACAGGATACTTCCCCTTGTTCTTTGATTTCTGTTTGCTTCCCTCATTTCTTCTTTTTTCTTTTCCTCTCTTTCTTTCCTATTTTTTCCTTTTTTCCTTTATTATTTTTCTTTTCTTCTTTCTCTTCTCTCTTTTTCCTCTTTTCCCATTACAACTTGTTTTGGCCACTCTGCATTGACCAAATTGAGTAAAAGAAAAACTCACAGAGGGAGGGGCAAGATGGTGGAGGAGTAGGGTCCCCAAATCACCTGTCCCCACCAAATTACCTAGATAACCTTCAAATCATCTTCAAAATCTATGAATTCGGCCTGAGATTTAAAGAGAGAACAGCTGGAATGCTACAGTGAGAAGAGTTCACGCTTCTATCAAGGTAGGAAGATGGGGGGAAAAGAAATAAAGAAACAAAAGGCATACAAGGGGGAGGGGCCCCACGAGGAACCGGGCTAAAGCCAGGGCGAGTGATCCCAGGACAGGAAAGCTCCGTCATGGAGAAGCAGGAGCTTCACCAATCTTCCTGGGCAGAAAGGCCTTGCAGGGAGTTAGAGCAGGATCCCAGGAGGGTGGGGATGCTCTCAGGCTCCCTGGGACACTAACAGACACCTGCATGCCCAGGAGAGCATGCCGAGCTCCCTAAACAGCTGCAGAGTGCAAGGCTGGACCAGGAACAGCTGGGAGGGGCTCAGGCAGCGGCTTTGCATGGAGGGGGCTGCGAGGCCCCGGAAGCAGCTCGGAGGCGGCTCCTGCAGAGGAAGAGGCTCGGTACGGAGGGGGCTACGCGGCTCTAGGAGCAGCTCGGAGGGGCTCCTGCAGTAGCTCCACGGAGGGGGCTGCCGGCCGGAACGCGAATCCAACAGCACAGGCCTGGGAGCCCAGGGTGCAGGGGACACAGCCCAGGATCCAGCCTCCCCCTGAGGCAGAGGGCTGGGAGGGCACAGGACAGCAAGTACGCTCTTGCCCTGAGCTAAGCAGAGCAGTGGTCCCACCCCCAGAACATCCAGGCCCCTCGGATGGAGATCTCTGTAGTTACTGCGGGGGCTGAAGCCAGGGCTCTAAAGCTGGCCCTGCCACTGCGGTTGTTCCTCCTGGGGCCTCAAGGGGTAAACCCCCACTGAGCCCTGCACCAGGCAGGGGGCACAGCATCTCCCCCAAGTGATAACACCTGAAAATCAGCACAACAGGCCCCTCCCCCAGAAGACCAGCAAGACGGACAAGTTGCAAGGGAAGACAAGGGACTTAAAGTATACAGAATCAGAAGATACATCCGGGTGTTTTTTGTTTGTTTGTTTGTTTGTTTGTTTGTTTGTTTTTGCTTTTAGATTTCTGTTTGCTTCCCCCACCGTTTTGACATTTCTTTCTTTTTCTCTCTCTTTTTCTTCTCTTTTTGCTTTTTTTCTTCCTTTTTTCTTTTTTCTTTTTCTCTTTCTTTCCTTCTTTCTCTCATTTCTTTTTCTCCTTTTCCCAATACAACTTGTTTTTGATGACTCTGCACTAAGAGAATGACTAGAAGGAAAACCTCACCTCAAAAGAAAGAATCAGAAACAGTCCCCTCTCCCACAGAGTTACAAAATCTGGATTACAATTCAATGTCAGAAAGCCAATTCAGAAGCACTACTATAAAGCTACTGGTAGCTGTAGAAAAAAGCATAAAGGACTCAAGAGACTTCATGACTGCAGAATTTAGATCTAATCAGGCAGAAATTAAAAATCAATTGAATGAGATACAATCCAAACTAGAAGTCCTAAAGACGAGGGTTAAGAGGTGGAAGAATGAGTGAGTGACATAGAAGACAAGTAGATGGCAAAGGGGGAAACTGAGGAAAAAAGAGACAAACAATTAAAAGACCATGAGGATAGATTAAGGGGAATAAACGACAGCCTGAGACAGAAATACCTACGTTTAATAGGGGATCCTGAGGGCGCTGAAAGGGACAAAGGGCCAGAATAATTATTTGAACAAATCATAGCTGAAAACTATCCTAATCTGGGAAGGGAAACAGGTATTCAGATCCAGGAAATAGAGAGATCCCCCCCTAAAATCAATAAAAGCCATTCAACACCTCGACATTTAATAGTGAAGCTTGTAAATTCCAAAGATAAAGAGAAGATCCTTAAAGCAGCAAGAGACAAGGAATCCCTGACTTTTATGGGGAGGAGTATGAGGGTAACAGCAGACCTCTCCACAGAGACCTGGCAGGTCAGAAAGGGATGGCAGGATATATTAAGGGTCCTAAATGAGAAAAAAATGCAACCAAGATACTTTATCCAGCAAGGTTCTCATTCAAAATGGAAGGAGAGATAAAGAGCTTCCAAGACAGGCAGGAACTGAAAGAATATGTGACCTCAAAACCAGCTCTGCAAGAAATTTTAAGGGGACTCTTAATATTCCCCTTTAAGAAGTTCAGTGGAACAATCCACAAAAACAAGGACTGAAGAGATATCATGATGACACTAAAGTCATATCTTTCAATAGTAACTCTGAACATGAACGGGCTTAATGACCCCATCAAAAGGCGCAGGGTTTCAGACTGGACAAAAAAGCAGGACCCATCTATTTGCTGTCTACAAGAGACTGATTTGAGACAGAAGGACACCTCCAGCCTGAAAATAAAAGGTTGGAGAAAAATTTACCACTCAAAGGGACCTCAAAAGAAAGAGGGGTAGCCATCCTTATATCACATAAACTAAAATTTACCCCAAAGACTGTAGTGAGAGATGAAGAGGGACACTATATCACACTTAAAGGATCTATCCAAAAAGAGGACTTCACAATCCTCAATATATATGCCCCAAATGTGGGAGCTCACAAATATTTAAATCAATTAATAACCAAAGTGAAGAAGTACTTAGATGATAATAAACTTATACTTGGTGACTTCAATATAGCTCTTTCTATACTAGAGAGGTCTTCTAAGCATAACATATCCAAAGAAACGAGAGCTTTAAATGATACACTAGACCAGATGGATTTCACAGATATCTACAGAACTTTACCTCCAAACTCAACTGAATACACATTCTTCTCAAGTGTACATGGAACTTTTTCCAGAATAGACAACATACTGGGCCACAATTCAGGTCTGAACTGATGCCAAAAGATTGGGAACATCCCCTGCATATTCTTAGACCATAATGCCTTGAAATTAGAACTGAATCACAAGAAGTTTGGAAGGACCTCAAACAGGTGGAGGTTAAGGACCATCCTGCTAAAAGATGAAAGCATCAACCAGGAAATTAAGGAAGAATTAAAAAGATTCATGGAAACTAATGAGAATGAAGATACAACCGTTCAAAATCTTTGGGATGCAGCAAAAGCAGTCCTAAGGGGGAAATACATTGCAATACAAGCATCCATTCAAAAACTGGAAAGAACTCAAATACAAAAGCATACCTTACACATAAAGGAGCTAGAGACAAAACAGCAAAAAGATACTCCACCCAGCAGAAGAAGAGAGTTAATAAAGATTCGAGCAGAACTCAATGAAATCAAGACCAGAAGAACTGTGGAACAGATCACCAAAACCAGGAGTTGGTTCTTTGAAAGAATTAATACGATAGATAAACCATTAGCCAGCCTTATTAAAAAGAAGAAAGAGAAGACTCAAATTTATAAAATAATGAATGAGAAAGGAGAGATCACTACCAACACCAAGGAAATACAAACGATTTTAAAAACATATTATTAACAGCTATATGCCAATAAATTAGGCAATCTAGAAGAAATGGACACATTCATTGAAAGCCACAAACTACCAAAACTGGAACAAGAAGAAATAGAAAACCTGAACAGGCCAATAACCAGGGAGGATATTGAAGCAGTCATCAAAAACCTCCCAAGACACAAAAGTCCAGGGCCAGATGGCTTCCCAGGGGTATTCTATCAAACGTTTAAAGAAGAAACCATACCTATTCTACTAAAGCTGTTTGGTAAGATAGAAAGAGATGGAGTACTTCCAAATTCGTTCTATGAGGCCAGCATCACCTTAATTCTGAAACCAGACAAAGACCCCACCATAAAGGAGAATTAGAGACCAATATCCCTGATGAACCTGGATGCAGAGATTCTCAACAAGATACTAGCCAATAGGATCCAACAATACATTAAAAAAATTATTCACTATGACCAAGTAGGTTTTATCCCCAGGACACAAGGCTGGTTCAGCACTTGTAAAATAATCAATGTGATTCATCATATCAGCAAGAGAAAATCCAAGAACCATATGATCCTCTCGTTAGATGCAGAGAAAGTATTTGACAAAATACAGCATCCATTCCTGATCAAAACTCTTCAGAGTGTAGGGATAGAGGGAACTTTCCTCAACATCTTAAAAGCCATCTACCAAAAGCCCACAGCAAATATCATTCTCAATGGGGAAGCACTGGGAGCCTTTCCCCTAAGATCAGGAACAAGACAGGGATGTTCACTCTCACCACTGCTATTCAACATAGTACTGGAAGTCCTAGCCTCAGCAATCAGACAACAAAAATACATTAAAGGCATTCAACTTGGCAAAGAAGTCAAACTTTCCCTCTTTGCCGATGACATGATACTCTACATAGAAAACCCAAAACCCTCCACCCCAAGATTGTTAGAACTCATACAGCAATTTGGTCATTTGGCAGGATACAAAAATCAATGCCCAGAAATCAATGGCATTTCTATACACTAACAATGAGACTGAAATAACAGAATTAAGGAGTCAATCCCATTTACAATTGCACCCAAAAGCATAAGGTACCTAGGAATCAACCTAATCAAAGAGATAAAAGATCTATACCCTAAAAACTATAGAACACTTCTGAATGAAATTGAAGAAGACAAAAAGAGATTCAAAAATATTCCATGCTCATGGATTGGCAGAATTAATATTGTGAAAATGTCAATGTTGCCCAGGGCAATTTACATGTTTAATGCAATTCCTATCAAAATTCCATGGACTTTTTTAGAGAGTTAGAACAAATTATTTTAACATTTGTGTGGTATCAGAAAAGACCCCGAATAGCCAGGGGAATTTTAAAAATGAAAACCATAGCTGAGGGCATCACAATGCCAGATTTCAGGTTGTACTACAAAGCTGTGGTCATCAAGACAGTGTGGTACTGGCACAAAAACAGACACATAGATCAATGGAACAGAATAAAGAACCCAGAAGTGGGCCCTGAACTTATGGTCAACTAATATTCGATAGAGGAAAGACTATCCACTGGAAGAAAGACAGTCTCCTCAATAAATGGTGCTGGTAAAATTGGACATCCACATGCTGAAGAATGAAACTAGACCACTCTCTTGCACCATACTCAAAGATAAACTCAAAATGGATGAAAGATCTAAATGTGAGACAAGATTCTATCAAAATCCTAGAGGAGAACACAGTCAACACCCTTTTTGAATTCAGCCACAGTAACTTCTTGCAAGATACTAAGGCAAAAGAAACAAAAGAAAAATGAACTATTGGGACTTCAAGAAGATAAGAAGTTTTTGCACAGCAAAGGATACAGTCAACAAAACTAAAAGACAACCTACAGAATGGGAGATGATATTTACAAATGACGTATCAGATAAAGGTCTAGTTTCCAATATCTATAAAGAACTTATTAAACTCAACAGCAAAGAAACAAACAATCCAATCATGAAATGGGCAAAAGACATGAACAGAAATCTCATAGACGAACACGTAGACATGGCCAACGTGCACATGAGAAAATGCTCTGCATCACTTGCCATCAGGGAAATACAAATCCAAACCACAATGAGATACCACCTCACACCGGTGAGAATGGGGCAAATTAACAAGTCAGGAAACCACAAATGTTGGAGAGGATGCGGAGAAAAGGGAACCCTCTTACACTATTGGTGGAATGTGAACTGGTGCAGCTACTCTGGAAAACTGTGTAGAGGTTCCTCAAAGAGTTAAAAATAGACCTGCCCTACGACCCAGCAATTGCACCATTGGGGATTTATCTCAAAGATTCAGATGCAATGGAATGCCGGGACACCTGCCCCCTGATGTTTATAGCAGTAATGTCCACAATAGCCAAACTGTGGAAGGAGCCTCAGTGTCCATCAAAAGATGAATGGATACAGAAGATGTGGTTTATGTATACAATGGAATATTACTCAGCCATTAGAAATGACAAATACCCACCATTTGCTTCAACATGGATGAAACTGGAAGGTATTTTGCTGAGTGAAGTAAGTCAATCGGAGAAGGACAAACATTGTATGTTCTCCTGTTTTGGGGGAATATAAATAATATTGAAAGGGAATATAAGGGAAGGGAGAAGAAATGTGTGGGAAATATCAGAAAGGTAGACAGAACATAAAGACTCCTAACTCTGGGAAATGAACTAGGGGTGATGGAATGGTAGGAGGGTGGGGTGGTGGTGAATGGGTGGCAGGCACTGACTGGGGCACTTGATGGGATGAGCACTGAGTATTACTTTGTATGTTGGTAAATTGAACACCAATAAAAAATAAATTTATTATTAAAAAACTCACAAAAAGAAAGTATCAGAAACAGTCCTCTCTCCCTCAGAGTTACAAAATTTGAATTACAATTCAATGTCAAAAAGCCAAATCAGAAGGATGATTATAAAGCTACCCGTGACGCTACAAAAAAGCATAAAGGACTCAAAAGACTTCAGGACTGCAGAATTTACATCTAATCAGGCAGAAATTAAAAATCAATTGAATGAGATGCAATCCAAACTAGAAGTCCTAATAATGAGGGTTAATGAGGTGGAAGAACAAGTGAGTGACATAGAAGACTAGTTGATTGCAAAGAAATAAACAGAGGGAAAAAAAGACAAACAAATAAAAGATCATGAGGCTAGATTAAGAGAAATAAATGACAGTGAGGAAGAAAAAAATCTAATTGCGGATCCTCAGGGTGCTGAAAGGGACGGATTTCCAGAATATGTATTTGAACAAATCTGTGCCAGGGAATAGGAATATAGGGAAACTGTTTATACTACATGTTCAATTATTCTGAGGTATTCTAAATAATAAATTGTGTTCACAAGAAAGTAATGAGCTTCATTTTTGCTAAGATTTAAAAACAAACTAATACCCAAGTAGTGGCTGCAAATTATCTACTATGGAATTAGATCAAATTTGACTTAGAAATTAAATTTTACTATTGTGGTTCAAACTAATGTCTCATCAGAAAATTAAAATCTACACACATGAAACAAAAATAATATGCCTTTAGTATGTTGTCCTTAGGTATGTCATACTGAGTAAACTATAATAATGATTCATTATATTATGTTTATGATAGGAAAAGAGAGCAGGAAGAGAGGAAGGGCAGAGGGAAAAAGTACATCTTGAGCATCCATAGCCAATGTGGAGCTCAACATGGTACTAGATTTCAGGACCCAGAAATCATGACCTAAGTAAAAATCAAGAGTTAGACACTTAACTGACAAAGCCACCCAAGTGCCGCTAGAATAATTATCTTCAGTCAAATCAGTGAATGAATCTCTATGGTATCTTCAATTGAATCATGTGTATTGTGTGTCCTTTGTTATCTTCAAGATACAGGGTTTGATGACCCACATCCCAAAGGAGATAACAGATCTATTTGAACTTCAGGAATGTTGTTGTCCCCAAAAGTGGAGTTTCACTTACAATCTGTCCAATATCCTGGAGGGTTTTAAGTAGCTAATCTGTGAACAGAGCATGGTGCATGCCAAGTGTTTATTTTTTACCTTTTGGACTTTGTCACCATATTTCAAACATCTCTGGTAAATATTCTATTCTACATAAGTGGTCTGGAAAATTTGGGACTGAACAGATCACTTCTCTGTCTCATCCACACTAGTAGTCTAAATAGCAAAAATGGTGGTTGACCTTCTTATCCTTCATCTCTTGCTCTCCCTCCCTTTTCTTCCACCATGCTCTCCAATTCCAACTCATCTATCTTATTAATGCCTTATCTTTTCAGGCCCTCTCCCCTGTATCATGGGAGGAAGGTGTCATCTCTCAGTTCCCTAGTGTAAAAATTCTTGTCCACCCTTCCTTCAGGGCATCCTCTATCATAGTTTGAGCTCTTTTAACTGGTAGAAGTTTGTTGCCAAGGTAGAACAATCAAGGAATGTTGCAGTGACAAATCATGCCCCGACTAGGACAATCATGAGAGGAGTAATTGGTTGCCTCTCTGGGATGCTTGCTCAAGATACTGTTCTGAATTTCTATAAATAGGAAACTCTAGAGTATCTATTGGTATGCTTGGTGGGTTACTTCACACTAGAGTCCAAGTTTATCTGTCATCAGTCCACTGCCAATTTATATCTTCCATTCACACTCCCCGAATTTGGTCATTTTCTCACTTGTGAGGGAGTGACGCATTCAGAGAAAACTGGAGATCTCACGCTTTGCTGCTGCACATGTTCTAGTCATCTTCATATTCACCTGAAGTATAAGATCTTCTTGACCATTCACATCTTGAGAGAACATCTCTGTAGAAGCTGCTCTAGATAGAAGGCAAAGTACCAGGACTATGACCACAATGAAAGCAAGCAAACAAACAATGAACAAGTTATGATTCAAGAAATTGTACCTCAAACTGAAGGAACCGCATTTGGCAAGCCCAGACCAAAACATTAATTCCTGGAAGTCATGAGATTCAACCTAAAAGCCAGACAAGTTCTTCCAAACAGCACCTCACATCCTGTTCTGCCCTTTGATTTTATTGGTCCCAGCACAGAAGGTGTTAACAATGATAGACGTGACACTACACCCACCCATTGAGAAATCTAGCGCAATGTGACAGTCGCTCACTGTTCATGACAATATGATTTGATGGATCCATATTCCATGTTGGACATACATTGTATCATCAGGAACATGTGACCAATTACCAAAATTGGAGGTCACTGTTATACCGGCTTCCTGATGTGCAATCTCCACTGAAGGGAACATTTTTCTAATCTTTGGCATAAAGTGTAATTCCTCCAAGTACTGTGCCTGAACAAATTAAAGCGGTCCTATTTGGGAACTCACATATAAGTTAGAAATTCCAGCCTTGGTGATTCATTTCATTGGATGAAATCCACTTTTCCCTGAGGGTTTCCTACGAGCTTCATTAATGAATGGCCATATCCAAAAATCAGAAAGACAGGGAGCCATGGCACCTGTTTGGCTATGTTATGACCTAACAATGACTATAATTACTATAAAAAGCATAATAAGAAGAAAAGGGGTTAAAGGGGTCATTCTGGGTGAAGGGCAACAAGGGTTCTGTGGAAAGTAAAAATAATTATTTTTACTGACAGAAAATGGAGAAAGATTTCAATGAGAATCTTGGTCCATTATCTTGGGTGGAAGCTGCCCACTATCTATTATCATTTAACTATTTTATAACTTTTGTATCACCTACGTTTTCCTAAGACTGACTGCTTCCCAAAGACCTCTGAGGAGCCTGTCTGAGAGCCTTCTTATTTGTCAAATTCTGAATTTTTTAGAAAATGTAATTAAATGTTGTATTTCCTAGAATTTAATTGCGTTTTTTAAATAGGCATAAGTTCCCTTTCAGTGATGTGTCAGGGTAGTTTTTCATATTTGTCTCTTCCTTCAGAAACATCTCCTGTTGAAAGGCAGGAATAGGCTACTAGGACTATTTGCAGAACATTTGCCTTAACTTAGTGGTGAAAAACATGGGTAATATCCTAAGAGTTCTTTAAGATTATAACATCTACATGTAGTAAAGTAGTGCCGTCTAATCTGGGTGCTGAAATTACTAAACTTATGTATCTTCCACCTCCTAATTTACAGTGAAAGAACCAGTATGTGGCAGCCCAGGTGGCTCAGCAGTTGAGCGCCGCCTTCATCCCAGGACATAATCCTGGAGACCTGGGATCGACTCTCGCATTGGGCTCCATGAATGGAGCCTGCGTCTTTCACTGCCTGTGTCTCTGCCTCTCTCTCTTTCACTCTTCGACTCTCATAAATAAAAAAAAAATAAATCTTAAAAAAAAAAATACGTACCGAAGGGAATTTAATGAATAGCTATTCTTGCTAGTGTCTATTTGCACCAAGATAACTCTCAGTTATCTGAAAGTTTTGCCTATTTTAATGGGCCAATGAAAATAATTTCCCCTCCTAAATAATATCATGAATAATGAATTATTTAGCAAAATTGTAATTTCTTTTGAATGCCTATATTTCTTTCTGTGATGTTTGGGAGCAAATATGTGGATTCTTTTTACTTTTTTTTCTTATTCTCTGTACAAAACTGTTGATCATCCACTTATTATATATGAGAATTACAGGAACATCTGGGTGGTTCAATAGCTCAGTGGTTGATCATCTCCCCTTGGCTCAGTTCATGATCACAGGATCCTACATCAGGCTCCCTACAGAGACCCAGCCTCTGCTTTTGCCTATGTTTATGTCTCTGTCTCTCTCATGGATAAATAAACAAAGCCTTTAGAAAATGAAAAGAACTGAATTACAAGGGAGCCTTAGATTATTTAAGCTTTGATTAGGCGGGGAAAGTCAAAGGACAATTTGGTGAACTCCTATGGATGATTGTCCAGGAATACCAATGTACTCTTCTGGAGAGAGGGAAATGTATTAACCCTCTGATCTATAGGCACACTGAGAAAGGAGACCAAATACTCAGTACAGCACAGGAAGTACCTTTGAAGAATTGACAACTTTTCAGCATCCGGGCGAGGTCCTACCTACCAGGAGGAAGAAAAAAAAATTTTTTGTTTTTTTGAGGTCTTGAACAAATCAGTATCTTTATTCATTTGGAGCTTTTCCTGGCAGTACAAGGATGGTACTACCACAAGTGGAAGGTATATGAAGACTTATTTAAAGGCTTTTATTTTATTTATTTTTATTTATTTGTGATAGTCACAGAGAGAGAGAGAGAATGAGGCAGAGACACAGGCAGAGGGAGAAGCAGGCTCCATGCACCGGGAGCCCGACGTGGGATTCGATCCCGGGTCTCCAGGATCGCGCCCTGGGCCAAAGGCAGGCGCCAAACTGCTGCGCCACCCAGGGATCCTAAAGGCTTTTAATTACAGGTTTGATCCTTACTTTCCACCTCATGTTATTGGGAAGTTTAGGTAATGGTTTTGTTGGCTCCTCTAATCATTCCTAGGTTGTGCTTTGAGCTCTGATTCTTTTACCTATGTCCAGGTGATTTGTATCCTGGGAATGTCATGTACACAACCAAATCCTTGTAAAGGTATGTGTTCCATACAACAGAGGAGCCAAAATCCTATCCAGAGCAGATGCATATGTTATGAATAGAACCATGGGACCTCAAGTCATGTCCTTGTGGTGTACATTCAATACTACAATTAAATTTGCAAAGTCTCTCCCAAGTAATTCTGCAGGGCTGGAATCACACAGAAGCATAGAATAGTGGTTTCATTTAAGGGGTCACGGGTTATGGTGATCCTTCGGTGGGGATTCAAGGAAAATCTGTGTGCCAATCTACTCCAAAGATAAGCAGGAGCAACACAGGTAGCATTAAGAAACAACTAGGAGCACCAGGGTTCACCAATAATTGATGAGAATGACTTTGTATATTTTTAGATAATTCATCTTAAATCCATAAGCCAACAGAAAGATCTGAGTGCTTCCTCTTTCGTTGCAACACCTTTATTCCTTTGAACTGGAGGAATTTTCTACATCTTGTTCTTTTGCCAGGAAAACATATCTTTTCTTCAGTGTTGATTTTGTTTACAATGTTTACATATGTCCTGGGTGCTTCCATTAAGTTGTGGTACACCAAGGTATGTCAACTGTTTGTCCTCCCACTGCTCCTCTTGTCTCCTCTTTGTATGAAAGCCCCTTGCAAATGTTCTATGAGTGTGTTTTTGTCCACGTAAGGGCTTCATTTCTGTTTTCATGTATATTTATGAGTAAGGTCTGCAGTTTTCAGTTTAGCTCAGTTGACTACAGGAGATGAAAGAATTACTATTTCAAAAGCAACTCCCTTTCCTCAGGAATGAAAGGGAAAGTCATTTCCTCGTATACCTAGAACTTTTATGCCTGGTGATTTAGTTAGTTTGCTTTGTAATTATTTCATTTTGCATGACTGTATTATGATACTGCCTTTCTGTAAGGAGTGCATTTTCAGGATATCTCCACGTGTAAGTAAAAAGGTGGTTTTATAGTTTAATGGTGGAGTTTATAACCAATTCTTACCCCTTCCTCTATATCTTTTTCTTCCTTTATATGAGATCCTAATTTTGTTTTAGGAAAGCAATGTGGTTACCTAAAATACCGACCAACACATGAGTACATTTACTAAGTGCCATGTTAGTTTAGTTTTTAGATGATGTAAATAGTGAATACTTTGTTTGGGTTTGCCCTCTGCTTAAACATGTCCCAATATGAGTGGGCAGTTCTATTCCTTTTTTTAAAGATTTTATTTATTTTTTCATCAGAGACACAGAGGGGGGAGAGAGAGAG
Source organism: Canis lupus dingo (assembly GCF_003254725.2). Lineage (NCBI taxonomy): Eukaryota > Metazoa > Chordata > Mammalia > Carnivora > Canidae > Canis > Canis lupus. Next base: position 21,024,830 of record NC_064261.1, on the reverse strand, counting down.
AAAGAGAGAGAGAGAGAGAGAAAGAGAGAGGCAGAGATACAGGCAGAGGGAGTAGCAGGCTCCATGCAGGGTGCCCAACATGGGATTTGATCCCAGGTCTTTAGAATCAGGTCCTGGGCTGAAGGCGGCGCTAAATTGCTGTGCCACCGGGACTGCCTAGTACTTCTATTCCTAATTTTGTGTGACTCCAATACAGGCCTGGATCACAGAACCTGAGTTGACGTATGAGACAGTGTTGGATTTTTTTTTTTTTTGGATGTTTAATTTACTGATACAACCAGGCCTCCAGGATGGGTCCTGTGCAAAGGAATGGGACTTAGTACCCTGCCACAGTAGGGTATACAGAAGGAGGGGAAGTCTGTAGAGACTGGAATTGGGGAAACAAGGAAGGAGCAGGAAAGGGTCCCACTCAGAGCAAGGGCAGCCAATGCCCACTGCCTAGCAGACCTTATTCTCAGCTGCTCACACAGATACTGAGACCCGCAGTCTCAGTGTGCAGAACCTTTTTTGCTTAGATTTCATCCAATATGCTACCCGATATACAGCCCAAATAATCACTTTCCTAGTTAATTTATAATCAGTGCTCATCAAAGTTTGTCAGTTGAAAGGAAGCCAACTGCAGGCAGAGCTGCCATGTGACAGACGGTTTGAAATGTCATGGATTCTGAGTCAGGCTGGGAGATGGGCAGACCACTCATGGGTCACTGAGAATGGTCAGCTGGTCCCTGTGAGAGCTGTAAGGGAGACAGCTGGTAGTGAGAAACCTGGGGAGTCTGGCCACATTTGGGCTTCTCTGGCCATTCTAACAGGCTTTACCTGGGGAAGTGCATTGTTGTTGGGGTCAGCATGGGACGTGGGAGCCTGAGTTAGATTTGCCCTTCATTTTTGCTCAGGGACCTCCCCCAGGGTATTGAATTTGTCCCGCAGTGAACCTAGTGCAGGAAGATTTGAGGGAGAGACTGACAGAGCTCAAGGCTCAGGGGTAGTTGGTGTGAACTCAGGTGCCTTAGAAACATCTGAGGTGTTAAGAATAACTTTAAAACCGATACACCTCCATTCTTCCTCTGGACCCACCACTCATCAGTTTGTTAACTCTTGGTAAGTCACCAACATCATGCTCTTAATGAATGTGTTGTTCCAGCATTCTCTATTGTGTCACCTAATAGAAGGATTTTCCCACACAGTATCTGCTATAGCTCCACTTCTTCTTCAATTTAGGCACCACACCTTTGGAAATATTTTTTTATTTTTTTATTTTTTTTAAATTTTTTATTTATCTATGATAGTCATACAGAGAGAGAGAGAGAGAGAGAGAGAGAGAGGCAGAGACACAGGCAGAGGGAGAAGCAGGCTCCATGCACTGGGAGCCCGATGTGGGATTCGATCCCGGGTCTCCAGGATCGCGCCCTGGGCCAAAGGCAGGCGCCAAACCGCTGCGCCACCCAGGGATCCCACCTTTGGAAATATTATCCCAATGACTTTCAGAAATAGTGTGAGCCCTTGTTTAATCAAGGGCTGAACATATTTAATATCCTATCACCAAATGTTTCTTTCCCTAAGGGATTATTTGACTTTCTCCTTCTTTGTCTTTGGCTATTTGAGATTCCAGGTGTATGTGACATCATGCAGTATTTGTCATAAAACTCCTGGTTTATTACACTTTACATAAAGGCTTCCAGGGCTACCCATTTGTCAACGTTAAGATTTTCTTCTGGGACAGAATAATATCTCATGGATAGACTCCATTTTCTTTTTTTCTTTTTTATTAGAATGTAAGTAAAAATTTTTAATCGAAGATACCTTTCTGCAAGATAAAATAGGAAAAATTCAACGTAGAGTTAATGTAGAGCTTTAAAGTGTTGTTAGATTATTACTAAAGAAATGTTAATTTTCCTTTAATCAATAATTGTATGGCACTTTAACATTTAACAATTGAGCATTTTAGCTTTTGTTTGGCAATTATTATTATTTATTTTATAAACGGGGATCCCTGGGTGGCTCAGCGGTTTGGCACCTGCCTTTGGCCCAGGGCAGGATCCTGGAGACCCGGGATCAAATCCCACCTCGGGCTCCCTGCATGGAGCCTGCTTCCCCTCTGCCTGTGTCTCTGCCTCTCTCTCTCTCTCTCTCTCTCTCTCTCTTTCACTCTCTGTGTGTGTGTGACTATCATGAATAAATAAAATCTTAAAAAAATATTTTGTATTGGTGTTCAATTTGCCAACCTATACAATAACTCCCAGTGTTCATCCCATCAAGTGACTCCCTCAGGGCCTGCAAAAAAGTCATGCCACCACCCACCGACCTCCCTTTCCAACACCCCTAATTCAATTCCCAGAGTTAGGAGTCTCTCATGTTCTGACTCCCTTTCTGATATTTCCCACTCATTTTTCTCCTTTCCCCTTTAATTCCTTTCACATTTTTATATTTCCTAAAGGAGTGAGACCATTTAATATTTGTCCTTCTCTGATTGACTTATTTCACTCAGCATAATAGCCAACAGTTCCATCTAAGTGGAAGGAAATGGTGGGTATTTGTCGTTTCTAATGGCTAAGTAATAGTCCATTGTACACATCTACCACAGCTTCTTAATCCATTCATGTTTCAATAGACAACAAGGCTCCTTCCACAGTTTGGCTCTTTTGGACATTGCGACTATAAACTTTGGGGTGCAGGTGTCCCAGTGTTTCACTGTATCTGTAAGTTTGGGATAAATTCCCAGCAGTGTAATTGCTGGGTCTTAGGGCAGATCTATTTTTAAATCTTTGAGGAACCTCCACAGTTTTCCAGAGTGGCTGCACCAGTTCACATTATGACCAACAGAGCAAGAAGGTTTCACTTTCTCCACATCCTCTCCAACATTTGTTGTTTCCTGCCTTGATAATTTTCCTCATTCTCCCTGGTGTGAAGTGATATCTCATTGTGGTTTTGATTTGTATTTCCCTGATGGCAAGGGATGTGGGGCATTTTCTCATGTGCTTTTTGGCCATGTCTATGTCTTCCTCTGTGAGATTTCTGTTCATGTGTTTTGCACATTTCATACCTAGATTGTTTATTTCTTTGCTGTTGAGTTTAATAGTACTTTATAGATCTTGGATACTACACCTTTATGTGATACGTCATTTGCAAATATCTTCTCCCATTCTATAGGTAGTCTTTAGTTTGTTTACTGTTTCTTTTGCTGTGCAAAAGCTTCTTATCTTGACGAAGTCCCAATAGTTCATTTTTGCTTTTGTTTTCTTGCCTTCATGGATGTATCTTGCAAGAAGTTACTGTGGCCAAGTTCAAAAAGGGTGTTGCCTGTGTTTTCCTCTAGGATTTTGATGGAATCTTGTCACACATTTAGATCTTTCATCCATTTTGAGTTTATCTTCGTGTATGGTGCAAGAGAGTGGTCTAGTTTCATTCTTCTGCATGTGGATGTTCAATTTTCCCAGCACCATTTTTTCAAGAGATTGTCTTTTTTCCAGTGGATTGTCTTTCCTGGTTGTCAAATATTAGTTGACCATAAAGTTGAGAGTTCACTTCTGGGTTCTCTATTCTGTTCCATTGATCTATGTGTCTGTTTTTGTGCCAGTACCACACTGTCTTGATGACCACAGCTTTGTAGTACAACCTAAAATCTGGCATTGTGATGCCCCCAGCTATGGTTTTCTTTTCTAAAATTCCCCTGGCTATTCGGGGTCTTTTCTGATTCCACACAAATCTTAAAATAATTAGGTCCAGCTATCTGAAGAAAGTCCCTGGTATTTTGATAGAGATTGCATTAAACGTGTAAATTGCCCTGGGTAACATTGACATTTTCACAATAATCACAATAATCATTCTTCCAATCCATGAGCATGGAATATTTTTCCATCTCTTTCTTTCTTCCTCAATTTCTTTCAGAAGTGTTTTCTGTAGTTTTTAGGGTATAGATCCTTTACCTCTTTGCTGAGGTTTATTCCTAGGTATCTTAGGCTTTGGGATGCAGTTGTAAATGGGACTGACTCTAATTTCTCTTTCTTCAGACTCCTTGTTAATGTATAGAAATACCAATGACTTCTGGGCATTGAATTTGTATCCTGCCACACCAATGAATTACTGTGTGAGTTCTAGCAATCTTGGGTTGGAGGCTTTTGGGTTTTCTATGTAGAGTATCATGTCATCTGTGAAAAGGGAGATTTTGACTTCTTTGCCAATTTGAATGCCTTTTATTTATTTTTGTTACCTGATTCTTGAGGCTAGGATTTCTAATACTATGTTGTATACCAGTGGTGAGAGTGAACATCCCTGTCTTGTTCCTGATCTTAGGAGAAAGGCTCCCAGTTCTTCCCCATTGAGAATTATATTGGTTGTGGGCTTTTCATAGATGGCTTTTAAGATGTTGAAGAATGTTCCCTCTATCCCTACACTCTGAAGTGTTTTGATCAGGAATGGATGCTGTATTTTTTTTTCAAATGGTTTCTCTGCATCTATTGAGAGGATCATATAGTTCATGTTTTTTCTATTACTGATATGACGAATCACATTGATTTTTTTAATGAGTGTTGAACAATTCTTCAATCCTGGACAAAATCTCACTTGGTCATGGTGAATAATCTTTTTTTAAGATTTTATTTATTTATGATAGACATAGAGAGAGGCAAAGACACAGGCAGAGGGAGAGGGAGAAGCAGGCTCCATGCCGGGAGTCCAACGTGAGACTCGATCCTGGGACTCCAGGATCGTGCCCTGGGCCAAAGGCAGGCACCAAACCACTGAGCCACCCAGGGATCCCTGTGAATAATCTTTTTAATTTGTTGTTGTATCCTATTGTCTAGTAGTCTGTGGAGAACTTTTACATCCATGTTCATCAGGGATATGGTGTATATTCCTTTTTGGTGGGGTCTTTGTCTGGTTTTGGAATTAAGGTAATGCTGGCCTCATTGAACAAGTTTGGAAGTACTCCATCTCTTTCTATCTTCTGAAAAGATTTCATAGAATAGGTATGGTTTCTTCTTTGAACGTTTGATAGAATTCCCCAGGGAAGCCATCTGGCCCTGGACTTTTGTGTCTTGGGAGTTTTTTGATGACTGCTTCAATTGCCTCCCTGGTTATTGGCCATGTTCTGGTTTTCGATTTCTTCCAAGTCCAGGTTTGGTAGTTTGTGGTTCTCCAGAAATGTGTCGATTTCTTCTAGATTGCCTAAATTATTGGCGTGCAATTGCTCATAATATGTTTTTAAAATTGTTTGTATTTCCTTGGTGTTGGTAGTGATATCTCCTTTGTCATTCATGATTTTATTAATTTCAGTTTTTCTCTCTTCATTTCTTTTTTTTAATTTTTTTATTTATTTATGATAGTCACAGAGAGAGAGAGAGAGAGAGAGGCAGAGACATAGGCAGAGGGAGAAGCAGGCTCCATGCACTGGGGGCCCCATGTGGGATTCGATCCGGGGTCTCCAGGATCGCACCCTGGGCCAAAGGCAGGCGCCAAACCACTGCGCCACCCAGGGATCCCTCTCTCTTCATTTCAATAAGGCTGGCTATTGGTTTATCTTATTAATTCTTTCAAAGAACCAACTCCTGGTTTTGTTGATCTGTTCCACAGTTCTTCTGTTCTCTATTTCATTGAGTTCTACTCGAATTTTTATTAACTCTCTTCTTCTGCTGAGTGTAGGATCTATTTGATGTTTATTTCTCCACCTCTTTTAGGTTCAAAGTTAGCTTTTGTATTTGAGTTCTTTCCAGTTTTTGAATGGATGCTTGTATTGTGATGTATTTCCCCCTCAGGACTGCTTTTGCTGTATCCCACAGATTTTGAATGGTTGTATCTTCATTCTCCTTAGTTTCCATAAATCTATTTAATACTTCCTTAATTTCCTGATTGACCCTTTCATCTTTTAGCAGGATGGTCCTTAACCTCCACGTGTTTGAAATCCTTCCAAACTTCTTGTTGTGATTTAGTTCTAATTTCAAAGCATTATGGTCTGAGAATATGCAGGAGACCATCCCAATCTTTTGCTATCAGTTCAGACCTGATTTTTGACTCAGCATGTGGTCTATTCCTGAAGTAGTTCAATGTGCACTTGAGAAGAATGTCTATTCAGTTGCATTTGGATGTAAAGTTCTGTTGATATCTGTGAAATCTATCTGGTCCTTTGTATCATTTAAAGCTTTTGTTTCTTTGGAAATGTTGTGCTTAAAAGACCTATCAGTTATAGAAACACTACATCAAAATCGCCAAGGATTAGTGTATTATTATCTAAGTAAATATTAAATTTGGTTATTAATTATTTGTTATACTTAGGAGCTCCCACATTCGTGGTATATATATTAATGACTGTTAAGTCCTCTTGCTGGATAGATTTTTAAGTATGTTTTAGGATCCCTCTTCATCTCTCACTACAGGCTTTGAGTTTAACATTAGTTTATCTAATCTACCTCTCTCTCTCTCTCTGTGTGTGTGACTATCATAAATAAATAAAAATTAAAAAAATAAAGCTCTCGTTTCTTTGGAGATGTTGTGCTTAGAAGACCTATCTAGTGTAGAAATGCTAGATTGAAGTCACCAAGTATAAGTGTATTATTATCTAAGTATTTCTTCACTTTGGTTATTAATTGATTTAAATATTTGGGAGCTCCCACATTCGGGGCATATATATTGAGGACTGTTAAGTCCTCTTGTTGGATAGATCCTTTAAGTATGAGATAGTGTCCCTCTTCATCCCTCACTACAGTCTTCGGGGTAAATTTTAGTTGATCTGATATAAGGATGGCTACCCCTGCTTTCATTTGCAGACCATTTGAAGGGTACATGGTTCTCCAACATTTTATTTTCAGGCTGTAGGTGTCCTTGTGTTGAAAACGATTCTTGTATATAGCAAATAGATGGGTCCTGCTTTTTATCCAATCTGAACCTCTGTGCCTTTCAATGGGTCATTAAGCCCATTCACATTCAGAGTTACTATTGAAATATATGAGTTTAGTGTCATCATGATACCTATTAAGTCCCTGTTTTTGTGGATTGTTTCCTTGGACTTCCTCTTTCTTGTACAGGGTCCCCTTTAATATTTCTTGCAGAGCCGTTTTGGTGGTCGTATATTCTTTCAGTTTCTGCCTATATTGGAAGATATTTATCTCTCCTTCTGTTCTGAATGAGAGCCTTGCTAGATAAAGTATTTGTGGTTGCATGTTTAGGACCCTGAATATATCCTGCCAGCCCTTTCTGGCCTGTCAGGTCTCTGTGGAGAGGTATGGTGCTAATCTAATATTTCTCCCCATAAATTTAGAGACTTCTTGTCTCTTGCTGCTTTAAGGATCCTCTTTACCTTTGGAATTTGCAAGCTTCACTATTAAATGTCAAGTTGTTGAGTGGGTTTTATTGATTTTAAGGTGGGAGGAATCTCTCTATTTCCTGGATCTGAATGCCTGTTTCCCTTCCCAGATGAGGAAAGCTTTTAGGTATGATTTGTTGAAATACATATTCTGGACCTCTGTCCCTTTTGGTGTCCTCAGGAACCCCAATTAAATGTAGACTTTTCTTCCTCACGCTGTCATTTATTTCCCTTAATCTATCCTCATGATCTTTTAATTGTTCTTCTCTTTTTCCTTTGGTTTCCCTCTTTGCCATCAACTTGCCTTCTATGTCACTCACTCCTTCTTTTACTACATTAACCCTCTTCATTAGGATCTCCAGCTTGGATTGTATCTCATTTAATTGATTTTTAAAATTTCCTGATTCAATCTAAATTCTGCAGTCATGAAGTCTCTTGAGTCCTTTACGTTTTTTTTCTAGATCCAGCAGTAGCTTTATAATAGTGTTTCTGCATTGGCTTTCTGACATTGAATTGTAATCCAAATTTTGTGACTCTGTGGGAGAGAGGACAATTTCTGATTCTTTCTTTTAAGGTGAGTTTTTCCTTCTAGTCATTTTGCTCAGTGCAGAGTGGCCAAAAACAAATTGTTTTGGGAAAATCGGAAAAGATAGAAGAGAAAGAAGAAAAGGAAAAGGAAAAAGGAAAAAGGAAAAAAGACAAGTAAAGAAAAAAGGGGGAAGCAAACAGAAAAAAAAACAAGGGGGAATATCCTCTAATTCTGTATACTGTAAATCCCTCACCTTCCCCTGGAACTTTCCAGTGCTGCTTGGTCAATAATTTGTTTTTCCTCTATCCCTCTAGCTGGTCTTCTGGGGGAGGGCCCTGCTCTGCTGATTCTCAGGTGTCAGCACTTGGGGGAGCTGCTCATTCCCCTGTCTGGTGCTCAGCCAGTGAAAGTTGTTAAACCTGAGGCCACTGTGAAGCTCAGTGGGGGTTGTTTATCTTGTGAGGCCCCAGGAGGAACAACAACAGTGGTAGCGACCAGCTCTCCAGCCCTGGTGTCAGCTACTGCAGTAACTACTGGAGCTCTCAATCTGCAGGGACCTGGATGCTCTGGGGGTGGGGGCTGTTTATCTGTACAGCATGGGGCTGCCCCCCCCAGCAGGAGTGTCCTTTCTGTCCTCTGCCCTCTTGGCTTCTGCCTGTCCCAAGGGGAGTACCGCATCTTGGGTTGTGACCCCAGCATCCTGTGCTCCCAGGCTTGTGCTGTTGGCATCACGCTTCCCACCATGCAGCTCCCCAGCATGGAGCCTCTGCCAGAGCTGGCTCCAAGCTGCTCCTGGGTCCAGCCAGACACATGCTGCGGCCCTATAAGGAGCTCGGCCGTGGGGTGTGGTACACTCTACCTGGGACACAGGTGCTCTGCTAGTGTCCCAGGTAGCATGAGGGCATCCCCTCCCCTCCTGGGATCCTGCTCCAACTCCCTGTGAGTGCCTTTCCATCTGGAAAGATGGGTGATGGTCCTGCTTCTCCTGGATGGGGCTTTCCTGTCCTGGGGGCACTCGTCCCAGTCTTATCCTGGCTCCTCACGGGGCCCTCCCCCTTGGATGCGTTTTGTTTCTTTATTTCTTTTTTCCCCATCTTCCTACCTTGATAGAAGCATGAGATCTTCTCACTGTACCATTCCAGCTATTCTCTCTTCAAATCCCAAGGTGAATCTGTAGGTTTTCAGGATGATTTGAAAGTTATCTATGTGATTTGGTGGGGACAGGTGACTTGTGGACCCTATTTTTCCACCATCTTGTCCCACCCTCCGTGTCTAGGCTCCATTTTCTTTATCCATTTTATTTGGATAGACCTTAGTTTGTTTCTATAATCTTGACTTTTGTGATTAGTGCAGAAGAACATGCACAGATATCTGTCTGAAGTTCAGATTTCAAACTTTGAAATGTGTTTACCAAAAGTTATATTGATGTATATTGAAGTTCATTTTTTTTTTATTTTTTGAGGTAATCCCATATTGTTTGTCTTAGTGACTGCATCATTTTAAATTCTCTCCTGGGTCTTTTAAGTATAGAGCAATTCCATAATCTATGTAAAGCCGTAGTGAATCAAATTCCCTGAATCAGGTGGCTCTGCTAGGCAAACAATTAGGAATTGGATCAAAATTTTGAGCTCTGGAAAGTTACCAGTCATTCTTTTTGGGTTCTGTCAGTAAGATATCAACATATAATTGTATTTCAGTGCATTTCAAAATCTCTATATTCAAGAGCCTCCAAAAGAAACACATAGCATGGGCTATAAATCTGTGTACTTGCTCGAATGACCTAGACCATTTTATCTGGAGAAAGTACAAAGACATCATATAAATGGCCCAATTGAAGTTAGTATGGAAAATCATTCATGGATATAAATATCACTATTCTATTCTAGGGACACCTGGTTGACTGTGTCATGTAAGTGTTCAACTCTTTATTTTGCCCTAGGTCATATTCTAATGTTCATGAGAGTAGCTTTGGGTGTAGCTCTGTGTTACGTATGGAATCTCTTAAGATCTCTTCCCCTTCTCTCCTTCTCCAGTTCTCACTCACTCTCTCTCTCTCTGTCACTCAGAAAAAAAGAAGCATTATTTTATTATAGGCAGTGTCTCTTTCTTAGGAGAAAAGTAGTACATCATACTCTTTTTGTTTTACATGTAAATAATTCAAATTACCTGGTGAGAGATTTTTCTATAACCAGAATAGTCAACTTGTTATCAAAGCTTAAATAAGGGGCAGCCTGGGAGGCTCAGCAGTTTAGCACCTCCTTCAACCAGGGCCTGATCCTGGGGACCCTGGATCAAATCCCACATAAGGCTCTCTGCATGGAGCCTGATTCTCCTCTGCCTGTATCTCTGCTTCTCTCTGTGTGTGTCTCCATGAATAAATAAATAAAATGTTTAAGAAAAGTTTAACTAGTCACTTTCTTTTTTTTAATAATAAATTTAGGGATCCCTGGGTGGTGCAGCAGTTTAGTGCCTGCCTTTGGCCCAGGGCACGATCCTGGAGACCCGGGATCGATCCCACGTCAGACTCCCAGTGCATGGAGCCTGCTTCTCCCTCTGCCTGTATCTCTGCCTCTCTCTCTCTCTCTCTCTCTCTCGCTCTGACTATCATAAATAAATAATAATAATAATAATTAATAATAATGACTGATTGATTGATTGATTGATTGATTTTGGTGTTCAATTTGTCCACATACAGAATAACACCCAGTGTTCATCCCATCAAGTGCCCCACTCAGTGCATGTCACCCAGTCACCCCCACCCCAGGCCTCCCTCCTCTTCCAACATCCCTAGTTCATTTCCCAGAGTTAGGAGTCTTCCATGTTCTGTCTCCCTTTCTGATATTTCCTACCCATTTTTCTCCTTTCCCCTCTATTCCCTTTCATTATTATTTCTATTCCCCAAATGAATGAGAACATACACTGTTTGTCCTTCTCTGATTGACTTATTTCACTCAGCATAATACCCTCCAGTTCCATCCACATTGAAGCAAATGGTGGGTATTTGTCATTTCTAATAGCTGAATAATATTACATTGTATACATAAACCACATCTTCTTTATCCATTCATCTTTCAATGGACACCGAGGCTCCTACCAGAGTTTGGCTATAGTGGACATTGTTGTTATAAACATCGGGGTGCAGGTGTCCCGGCGTTTCACTGCATTTGTATCTTATGGGTAAATCACCAGCAGTGAAATTGCTGGGTCGTAGGGCAGATCTATTTTGAACTCTTTGAGGAACCTCCACAGTTTTCCAGAGTGGCTGCACCATTTCACATTCCCACCAATTGTATGAGAGGGTTCCCCTTTCTCCACATCCTCTCCAAAATTTGTAGTTTCCTGCCTTGTATTTTCCCCATTCTCACTGGTGTGAGGTGGTATCTCATTATGGTTTTGATTTGTATTTCCCTGATGGCAAGTGATGCAGCACATTTTCTCATGTGCATGTTGGCCATGTCTATATCTTCCTCTGTGAGATTTCTGTTCATGTCTTTTGCCCATTTCATGATTGGATTGTTTGTTTCTTTGCTGTAGAGTTTAATAAGTTCTTTATAGATCTTGGAAACTAACCCTTTATCTGATATGTCATTTGCAAATATCTTCTCCCATTCTGTAGGTTGTCTTTGAGTTTTGTTGACTGTATCCTTTGCTGTGCAAAAACTTCTTATCTTGATGAAGTCCCAATACTTCATTTTTGCTTTTGTTTCTCTTGCCTTCATGGATGTATTTTGCAAGAAGTTAGTGTGGCCGAGTTCAAAAAGGGTGTTACCTTTGATGTCCTCTAGGATTTTGATGGAATCTTGTCTCACATTAAGATCTTTCATCCATTTAGAGTTTATCTTTGTGTATGGTGTAAGAGAATGGTCCAGTTTCATTCTTCTGCATGTGAATGTCTAATTTTCCCTAAACCACTTATTGAACTGTCTTTTTTCCAGTGGATAGTCTTTCCTGGTTTATTATTAGTTGCCCATAAAGTTGAGGGTCCACTTCTGGATCCTCTATTCTGTTCCATTGATCTACGTGTTTGTTTTTGTGCCAGTACCACACTGTCCTGATGAGCACAGCTTTGTAGTATAACCTGAAATCTGGCATGGTGATGCCTCCAGCTATGGTTTTCTTTTTTAATATTCCCCCAGGTCTTCAGGGTCTTTTTTGATTCCACACAAATTTAAGATGATTTGCTCTAACTCTCTGAAGAAAGTTCATGGAATTTTGTAGGGATTTTATTACATGTGTAAATTTCCCTATTGTGACATTTTCACAATACTAATTCTTCAATCCATGAGCATGGAATATTTCCTATCTCTTTGTGTCTTCCTCAATTTCTTTTAGAAATTTTCCATAGTTTCTATTTTTTATTTTTAAAAAATTTTAAAAATTATTTATTTATTTATTTATTTATTTATTTATTTATTTATTTATGATAGAGAGAGAGAGAGAGAGAGAGGCAGAGACACAGTAGGAAAAAGAAGCAGGCTCCATGTCAGGAGCCCGATGTGGGACTCGATCCCGGGTCTCCAGTATTGTGCCCTGGGCCAAAGGCAGGCACTAAACCACTGAGCCACCCAGGGATCCCCTATTTCATAGTTTTTAGAGTACATGTCCTTTACATCTTTGGTTTGATTTATTTATAGGTGTCTTATGTTTTTGGGTGCAATTGAAAATGGGATTGACTCCTTTATTTCTCTTTCTTCAGTCTCATTGTTATTGTATAGATATGTCACTGATTTCTGGGCATTTATTTTGTATCCTTCCACACTGCTGAAATGCGGTATGAGTTCTAGCAATCTTATGGTGGAGTCTTTTTGGTTTTTGATGTACTGTATCATGTCATCTGCGAAGGGAGAGAGTCTGAATTCTTCTTTGCCAATTTTAATACTTTTTATTTCTTATTGTTGTCTGATTGCTGAGGCTAGGACGTCTATTTCTATGTTGAATACCAGTGGTAGTAGTGGACATCCTTGTCTTGTTCCTGATCTTAGGGGGAAGGCTCCTAGTGTTTCTCCATTGAGAATGATATTTGCTGTGGGCTTTTGGAATATGGCTTTTAAGATGCTGAGGAATGTTCCCTCTATCCCTACACTCTGAAGAGTTTTGATCAGGAATGGATGCTGTATTTTGTCAAATGCTTTCTCTGCATCTATTGAGGATCATATGATTCTTGTTTTTTCTCTTGCCGACATGATCAATCATATATTCCTGATATATGATGGTATTCTATTCCTTGGATTTCTGGGGTGGACTTGGTAGACAGTATAGTACACTTAATTGTTGCATAACTTGATGAAATTTGACGTATATGCCTGTAGTATAATGGGGATTCTTTTTTGCCTCTCCCTTTAGTTACTTACATACTGATTCAAAGCCTATTGGTCTCTTAAGTGATCAATCTGCTCATTTCATGCCAGTGAGGTGTCTGTTCCTGGGCCCCTACTAAGGCAAAAACCAAGTGTAGGAAGATGTGCTTGTAACATGAGCCCAAATGACCTGTAGAGAGAAGAGGGGCTAGAAACCCTCTCAAGGCACACCTGCGTGTGTCTTTGTAATACAATTGACAATGTAAATAGAGCACGTTCCTTATTTCTGGGCAATACTGAAATGGAGGACCTCGTGATTATATAGCCAACATGTCGGAGACTGGGGTGGCATCCCCACAACACATCTGGTGCTGGTTATAAGGACCATCTTTGGGGGCATTTGCCCTTCTCTTCTGGGGTCTCATTCTAACACAGTGTTCAGCATCAGAATATACTGGAGTATGCCAAGATGGGGAGAAACAACAGAATACTTCATGTCAGAAATTGGGGATGCTCGAGGACTGGTTCACTGACACATGTGGATTAGGAGAAGTAGGGATGAGACTATCGGTAGAAGATACCTTTGATTTCTGTGTGGTCTGAATGTCTTAAATGGTACTGTCAAGAGGCGGTGTCTCAGTCATTTGCATACATCCAAAGTTAAAATGAAAACTAGAGTAAAAGAATTTGTAAATGATGAGTCTAACTCATAGATAGGTGGGATAAGGGAAAGATGTAAGAAAGATTGAATAATAAGGAAATAATAAGTATGCAATCTGTTGCTCCTGATTATCACTAGTAGCTAAAATGACCCAGAGTGCTTAGATCTCAAGGTCAGATGAAGCTCAGACTTCCCTCATTCTCAAACCTTCCCCTCAAGGAAATAATGAACTTGGACAACAGGGATCAACTCTCAGACCCCTGGGCTGCAAAAGGAATTCCAGTTTGGGGGATGACCAAATTAAGAAATCACTGAAAGTAGGAGGTAGGGTGTGATGAAGATGTTGCATTTTAAACATGAGAATCATCAGGTCCCTGGAAACATTTATTAAAATGGATGTGAGAGTAAGTCATTTGGGGGCTGTGTCCTTAGCTTGGAAGGCTACAGAGTGGAAGGGAATGTTTGGGTCTATATATTACACACATCTCATTGCAGAACAATCATAGGTGGCTGTACAAGATCCATACACAGGTTACTCCTAAGTAAGCCATCCAGATTGGAGACAGGACAAAAGGTACTGTTGGTTTTGTGTACTCTGAGGAGATGGGTGCTGCTCTCAGGGCACCAGAGCAGAAAAATTGATCTATTTTCCCTTCCCTCTGGGAAAGGTGGAAGCTGGAAGGGCTCAAAGCAGTGAAAGTTCTCCTGCTGCTAGGCACCCTTCAGTTTGAAAAATCATAGCCTCCACACTGGACACCAGAATATCTAAACCAGTATGCACTTGGAACCTACAGTTCAGTACACATGCAGTGCACCTGGCTTGAGGGTTGGAAATGTGGCCACAGCTATTTTTTGCTCTTCTACTCACATCTGGGAGAGTACAAAGGTGTCACAGAACAAACACCTAGGAACAAAGGTGTCACAGAACAAACACCTCTATGTGGAACCTGCCACCTGGGAAAAGACTGGACATCTCCCCCCAGGCACGGACACATGAGAATCACTGCAACAGACCCCACCCTAAATAGACAGCTGGAAGAACAGGGGAACTGCAAGATTAGTGAGCAGCACTGGAAAACTCCAGGGCTGAGAGAAAATAGTATAGAGACCTCAAAAATTTCTGCTTACAATTCAATTACCTGTCAGATTAAATCTTTCTAATATTGTTTATCTTTTACAACCTTAACTATAATATAATAACAAATATTTGTTTTAATATTTTCCTTTTTGTGTTTCATATTTCTACAAGTACCTCTCTTAGTTTTATTCTTCAGTTTCTAATTCATTTCAATGTACCTAATTGATTTTTGTAGATATATGAGTAATGGGTTTGGGTGGGTTACCTTGTTTCATTTCATAATTGTGGAAGTTAGTAACTTCTACCATACATATTAAAATACACTCAGAGCCATGTGGAGCCCCGTGTTTGTTATTCTTCTGGTTTATCTTCTCTCTTCCTTTCGATTCCACCCTTCTTTTTTATCTTGGTTCTGCCTTTGTAGTTGCTGTTGTGTCTCTATGTACGTTTTGCTGATTAATATGTTTGCATTTAGCACCTACTGTAATACAGAACGACATACACTAAAAATGGAAAATATGGGAATACCAGCAGTCCTCTTGGCTTTTCTGAAGAGCCACCATTAGGTTTAACATTGTATACCTGAATTTTACCTCTAACATGTTACTGAAATAGATATTCATTAGGTTGTGGCAGAGAATTTTACTTCTGGTTCTTTCTGGTTTGGTCTATTATTTTTCTCTTCCTTTAGTGTAGTGCAGAATGGCTATATGAGTGATAAGGTCAAAAATATCAACCAGGACCTAAATAAAATACACCCAGATAATTCCAAAGTGTCTAGGACTGGAAAATAATGGAAAAAGAGAAACAAAACCAAATAAAACAGAAAGACCACAAAAGGGAAAAACAAATTTCAAGGATAGTATAAATTAAAAAAAAAAAGTGGGGAGGCTGTTCTATATTATAGCAGGTGCTAAATCCAAATTTAACACCTACTATAATACAGAAGAACATACACTGAAAATGGAAAAGATCAACCTCTAGGCCCACTCTGTGAGATTATTTTCTCTCCCACGCACCACAGACTCCCCACCCTTCCTTTTTTAATTTATACTAGTCTTGAAATTTGTTTTTCCCTTTTGTGGTTTTTCCATTTTCTTTGGTTTTGTTTCTCTTTTTCCATTATTTTCCAGTCCTAAATATCCTTGGAATTATCTGTGTATATTTTACTTAGGTCCTGGTTGATATTTTTGACTCTGCTCACTCCTATAGCCATTCTGCACTACACAAAAGGAGGAGAAGAATTGACAAAAACAGAAGGAACCAGAAGTAAAACTCTGTGCCACAAACCTAAGGAATATGTATTTCAGTAATATGTCACTGGTAAAATTCAGAGATACTATGTTAAATCTAATGGTGGCTCTAGTAAAAAGCAGAGGACTCATGGTATTCCCATACTGCATAATTGGGAAAATCAGGCTGAAATTAAAAGTACATCTATGACTTACAGTTTAAACTGGATGCTACCACTTAGGCATAAAGAGGTAGCAGGGCCACTGAGTGATGTGGAAGACAACTTCGTGGAAACAAAGGAAGCTGGAAGAAAGAGAAAGAAAATTCAGAATTAACAATGGCATATATCAGGATCTAAGTCATATTTGGAGAAGGAATAATATTCATCTTAGTAAGATTCCAGAAGTTTTAGAGCGAGAGATAGAGAAGAACATAAACCATATTGGAACAAACCATAGCTGAAAACTTTTCTGAACAGGTATTCATATCTAAGAGACAAAGAAGAATCCCCCCAAATTACACAAATGTGATCAACACCTGACATATAATATTGGAGCTTGAAATTTCAAAGATCAATAGAAAGCTCTAAAAAAAGGTGGAGGGATCCCTGGGTGGCACAGCGGTTTGGCGCCTGCCTTTGGCCCAGGGTGTGATCCTGGAGACCCGGGATAGAATCCCACATTGGGCTCCCAGTGCATGGAGCCTGCTTCTCCCTCTGCCTATGTCTCTGCCTCTCTCTCTCTCTCTATCATTAAAAAAAAATTAAAAAATAATAAATAAATAAATAAGGAGACAAGTGATTATAAACTTCTATGGATAGAAATGTTGATTAAAAGCACACCTAATCAAAGAGATCTGGCTTCCCAGAAAAGGCCAGTGAGTTATATTTGGGTAGTAAATGAGAAAAACATGCAACCAGGAATCCTTTATCTCACAAGTCCGGAATTGGGCAGAAGACATGAACAGACGTTTCAGTGAACAAGACTTACTGTTAGCTGACAAACAAATGACAAAATTCTCCACAACCATTGCCATTAAGTAGATACAAATATAAACCACAAGGACATACCAGCTCTCACCCCTGAGAATGGTATCATTCACAAGACAGGAAACCATGCTGGCGAGGATGCAGAGAAAGGGGACCGCTTTTGCACTTCTGGTGGGAATATAGGCAGGTGCAATATCATATATATATCTTCTATCCTATTTCAGTAACATGTTAGAGGTAAAATTCAGAGACGCAATGTTAAATCTAATGGTGGCTCTTCAAAAAAGGAAAGAGGACTGCTGGTATTCCCATCTTTTCCACTTTCAGTGTATGTCATTCTGTATTATAATAGGTGCTAAATGCAAAGTTATATTAATCAGCAAAATGTACATAGAGACACAACAGCAACCACAAAGGCAGAACCAATATATATGCCACACACACATATGGGGCTGAGATTGTGCATCGCTGAATGTAGGAGCTTCACTCCTAAAATGGAGAAAGCAGTGCCTTGTCCTTTCACCCAACACACCCTGTATGATCCAGCCTTCATTGTTTCTCAATAGATAGATAGATAGATAGATAGATAGATAGATAGATAGATGATATAGATATAGATATAGATACAGATATAGATATAGATTAGATATAGATATAGATATAGAAGATATAGATATAGATGATATATAGATATATAGATATATAAATAGATAGATAGATGATAGATTAGATAGATAGATAGATAGATAGATAGATAGATAGATGATAGATAGATATAGATATAGGTATAGGTATAGGTATATAGATATAGATGATATAGATATAGATATAGAAATAGATATAGATAGATATATATCTATCTAGATATAGATAGATATATAGATAGATAGAGATATAGATGATAGATATAGATGATATATATAGATGATATATATAGATATAGATATAGATGATATAGATATAGATATAGATATAGATAGATATAGATATGCCATACACACACTAACATCTTATTATTACTCAGGCCTCAGAAACTATGTATACCTGTCATATGCTTGACATTAAAGATGAGGAGAGTATTCTGCTGAGTGAAATAAGTCAATCAGAAAAAAGACAATCATTGTGGGGAGCCTGGCCTAGGACTCAATCCCCAGACATACAATCATGCCCTGTGGTGAGAAAATTCCTCAACTGCTGAGCCACCCAGATGTCCCAAAAAAGACAGAACATAAGTACTCTTTTATTCAGTTATGTCAGATTAGGGATTGGTGAAAATGACAGATAGAAATGGAAGGTACATCTGATATATTTATCCAGCTCAGACAGACAAAGAAATGGAATATGTAAATAAAGTAGTTAAACAACATGAAACCTGAATTAGAAGGTTGAAAGATTTAACTTTGCTCCAAAAAGAAAACATGGAGAATGAAACAATTAAAGCATATCAAGACAGAAGAGTGGAATATTTCCTTTTTTTCACAACCATGTATGTTTTCTCAGGATTATGGGACATTTTTTGGATGAACATTTTGAAAACTTATACTAGGAAAAGCCTAGTGAATAAGAAAACACGATCAAGGCATTTAAATATGTAGTAAGCCAGATATACATGGAGTCATAGGCCGTCTTCTGTCTTTAGAATTTCAATACCCTATAATAGTTTGTCTGCATAAAGGGAAGAATTCTAATTCTCACTTCCAAGAACAACTGGTTGCCTGGACTCAGACAAATCACTTGCCTTCTCTGGACGTTATTTTCTACATCTCTCACTGGGAATAATAACACCACCTATCACTTGGTATGGTGAAGCCCAAAGAGATTCAATATATGAAGTCCCCTAGCAATTCCACCATAATGATGGGTCATGTGAATTGACATGAGATCTTCTGGGATACTGGTCACCAGCACTTTACTCTGTGCCAGGAGGAAGTAGGTCCTCAGATTGCTGAAGGCAACAAATCCATTCCTATTGGGGTCTGGGTCCAGGGAGCTGAAGCGTCTACCAGAAATCCAGCCCTATCTGGGCCAGCTATGGGGTGTTTATCCATTCCACTTCCTGAATAGGTGAAAATGGTGCCATGACCCTGTCATAGCCTCTGTACTGAGCCTCAAGGAGGTGGGCTAGTTACTGCTCCTCCTCCTCTCCAGGGAGACTAAAAAGGAAGTAGGGAAATTTGAGTAGGAGTGGAAGTACCTCAAGTGTGAGGACTGTTATTCAAAGGAAGGAATCTACAGAGGGGAGATTGAGCTCAGGATAGCATCAGTATACCTTGGTTTGTGTTTGTGAACATGTCACTCCAACTCTCTGAGCAGTGGTTCCAGGACCAGGGGCTCTCTATTGTACTGGTGCCCATGAAATGGTTGAGAAGCAATGAAGGCTGGATCATACAGTGTGTTGGATGAATAGACAAGGCACTGCTTTCTCCATTTTAGGAGTGAAGCTCCTACATTCAGCGATGCACAATCTCAGCCTCAAAGAGGTCATTGACATGTCCAAATTCTCACAGGATGTATCTTGCTGGATCCATGTGTGGCCTTAGCTATTCATGCTGCTCTGCACTGAAACAACCAGCAGGGCTGGGCTTCTGGGAAGACCAGGCAGGAGTCTCCTAGGCCTGAGGTGCAGCTTGGGAGGGGTGAGGATGAGCAATAGTTATAGGCCTTTACCCTGCCTTGTTTTCTTATTAAATCCTAAGAACACCAAGTGAGTGCTATTATCCCCCATTTAACAGCAGAGGGACCCTGGGCTCAGAAAGGTGACTCTCACTTACCAAGAATACAGTGGAGAAGGGAAATTCATATCCTCATCTCCAGCGGGCACTTTCCCACAGCCCCACATAAGTTTTTGGAAGCATGTAATGAGGGTACAATACAGAGACATACAGTGAGTTTTTGGCCTCAAGAGATCAGCGGGCCTTCCTCCATCTGGAGATGATAAGAGGTTAAAATGCCCACATCTCTTGGCCTGGGGAGTCCTTACAAGACTCAAAGCTCCAGAGGGAAAAGCCTCATGCCACCCACCCAACCAAGAACACTCTTGTTGACAGAAGCCTTCCGTGCCTTCATTCAGGTGGAGCACATTGGCTTCAGGATACCACAGGAGTTCCAGAGGCAGGTTTGTGTTGCACAGCCTTTCTTACATCTGCTCTACAAGGCAGCACATACAACACCTGTCTTTTTCCAGGGGCCTACCAGGTGGGCTCCTGCAATCCAAAGAGGGACCTAGAGCTTTAGAAGTCCATGTGGTCTTGGAGGGTCCTCTCCTCCCTTCCTGGAGGAGAGTGTGTCTCTCACTGGTGTCTCACAGTGGTGAGAGTGGACATCTATGTCTTGTTCCTGATCTTAGGGAAAGGCTCCCAGTGTTCCCCCATTGAGAATGATATTTACTGTGGGCTTTTTGGAGATGGCGTTTAAGATGCTGAGGAATGTTCCCTCTATCCCTACACTCTGAAGAGTTTTGATCAGGGATTGTGATACTGTATTTTGTCAAATGTTTTCTCTGCATCTATTGAAATGATCATACGGTTCTTTTTTTTTTTTCTCTTGTTGTTATGATCTATCACATTGTTTGCTTTATAGTGTTGAACCAGCCTTGCATCCCGGGGATAAATCCCACTTGGTCATTGTGAATAATCTTCTTAATGTTCTGTTGGATCCTATTGGCTAGTATCTTGTTGAGTATATTTGCATCTGTGTTCAGCAGATAGATTGGTATATAATTTTTTTTTTGTTGGGGTCTTTGTCTGGTTTTGGAATTAAGGTGACACTGGCCTCATAAAACGAGTTTGGAAGTACTCCATTTCTTTCTATCTTCTGAAAAGATTTAGTAGAATAGGTATTGTTTCTTTAAACATTTGATAGAATTCCCCTGGAAAGCCATCTGACTTGGACTTTTGTATCTTGGAAGGTTTTTGATGATTCCTTCGATATCCACCCTGCTTATTGTTGTGTTCAGATTTTCTATTTCTTCCTGTTCCTGTTTTGGTGTTTTTGGTTTTCCAGAAATGGGTCCATTTCTTCTAGATTTCCTACTTTTTTTTGGTGTATACCTGCTTATAATATGTTTTTAAGATCATTTGTTTTTCCTTGATTGTTATCTCTCATTTGCCATTTGTGATTTAATAATTAAAATCTTTTGTTTTTAATAAGGGTGGCTAATGGTGTATCAATCTTATTAATTCTTTCAAAGAACCAACTCCTGGTTTTGTTGATATGTTCAACAGTACTTCTGGTCTTTATTTCATAGAGTTATGCTTGAAAATTTATTAACTCTCTCTTTCTGCTGGGAGTAGGTTTTATTTGCTATTCTTTCTCCAGCTCCCTTAGTTGCAATTTTATCTTTGTGTATCTGAGTTTCTTCCAATTTTTTGAGGGATACTTGTATTGCAGGGTATTTCCATCTCAGGACTGCTTTTGCTGTACTCCAAAGATTTTGAATGATTGTATTTTCATTCTCACCATAATTCTCATTCATTTTCATTCTCATTTCATTCTAATTTGTTTTTATGAATATTTTAATTCTTCTTGAATTCCCTGGTTGACCCTTTCATCTTTTTGCAGGATAGTCTTTAACCTCCAGATTTCTGAATTTCTTCCAAAATTTTTTTTTGTGATTTTTCAGACATTGTCTGAAAATAGACAGGGACCATCCTAAACTTTTGGTATTGTTTAAGACCTGATTTGTGACCCAGTATGTGTTTTATTCTGGGGAAAGTTCCATGTGCAATTGACAATATATGTATTCAGTTGCATTTGGATGTAAACTTCTGCAAATATCTGAGAAATCCATGTGGTCTAGTGTATCATTTAAAACTGTTGTTTCATGGAGTTTTACTCAGCCATTGGAAACGGCAAATACCCAACATTGGCTTTGACAGGGATGGATTTGGAGGGTATTATGCTGAGTGAAATAAATTAATCGAAGAAGGACAAACATTATATGAACATTATATGGTCTCATTAATTTGGAGAACATAAGAAATAGTGAAAGGGAATAAAGGAAAAGGAGATAAAATAAGTTAAAATATCAGTGAGGGTGACATAACATGAGTGATACCTAACTCTGAGAAATGAAAAGGGGTTAATGGAAGGGGAGGTGGGCTGGGGGTTTGGGTGACTGGATGATGGGCACTGAGGGGGCACTTGGCGTGATGGGCACTGGGTGCTATACTATGTGTTGGCAAATTGAACTCAAAGAAAAAATTAAAGAAATAAAAATCTTGATTCTTGGAAACTGTGTACTTAGAATATCTGTCATTTGCAGTAAGCATCATGTTGATGTCTCCCAGTATTAGTGTATTATTATCAAAGTATGTCTTTGGTTGCTAATTGATTTATATACTTTGCAGCTCCCACATTAGGAGCATAAATATTCATGATTAAGTCCTCTTGTTGGATAGACCCTTTCAGTATGATATAGTGTCCCTCTTCATCACTTACTATAGTCTTTAGGATAAAATTTAATTTATCTGATGTGAGGATTGCTACCCTTCTTTGTTATTAGGATCATTTTAGGGCAACCCTGGTGGCACAGCGGTTTCATGCCACCTGCAGTTCAGGGTGAGATCCTGGAGACCTGGAATCGATTCCCACATCAGACTCCCTGCATGGGTCCTGCTTCTCCCTCAGCCTGTGTCTCTGCCTCTCTCTCTCGCTCTGTATTTCTCATGAATAACTAAAAAAATTTAAAAAATCTAAAACAAACAAACAAACAAACAAACAAAAACCAGGACCATTTTAATGGTAAGTGGTTCTGCAACATTTTATTTTCAGGCTGTAGATGTCCCTGGGCCTCAAATGAGTCACTTTTAGACAGAAAATAGATGGGTCTTGCTTTTTTATCCAGTCTGAAGCCCTGAGCCTTTTGATGGGGTCATTAAGCCCATTCATGTTAAGCGTTACTTTTGAAAGATATGAATTTAGTGTCATCATAATATGTATTCAATCGCTGTTTTTGTAAATAGTTTCCTTGGCCTTCCTATGTCTTTTACAGAGTCCCCCTTAATATTTCTTACAGAGCTGGTTTGGTGTCGCATATTCTTTCAGTTTCTACCTATCTTGGAAGCTCTTGTTCTCTCCTTCTATTCTGAATGAGAGCCTTGCTGTATAAGGTATTCTTGGCTGCATGTTCTTCTCATTAAGCACCCTGAATATATCCTGCCAGCAATTTCTGGCCTGCCAGGGCTCTATAGAGAGGACTGCTGTTACTATAATATTTCCCCCCATATAAGTTAGGGATCAATTGTCTACCCCTGCATTAAGAATTTTCTCTTTATTTTTGGAATTTGCAAGTTTCACTATGAAATGTAGAGGTGTTGAATAGTTATTTTTTTTTTTTTTTATTTAGGGGAACCTCTCTATCTTCTGGATCTGAATGCCTGTTGCCCTCCCCAAATTAGGGAAATTCTCAGCTATGATTTGTTTAAGTATGCTTCCGGTTCTCTGTCCCCCTTGGTGCCCTCTAGAACCCTAAATAAACATAGATTTTTCCTTCTAAGGTTATTTACTTACCTCAACCTTTTGTCATGGTCTTTAAATTTTTCCTCTTTTGCCTCAGTTTTTTTTTTTGCCATCAACTTGTCTTCTATGTCACTCATTCTTCTTCTACATTTTTAACCCTCATTGATAGGATTGCATCTCATTCAATTGATTTTTAATTTTGGCCTGATTAGATCTAAATCCTGCAGTCATGAAGTCTCTTGACTCCTTTATGCTTTTTTCCAGAGCCACCAGTAATTTTATAATTGTGCTTTTGAATTGGCTTTCTGACATCGAATTGTGATCCAAATTCTGTAATTCTGTGCTAGAGATTACTGTTTCCAACTCACTTTTTGTGGTTAGTTGTTCTTTCTGCTCATTTTTCTCAGTGTAGAGTGGCTGTTTGAGCAGGGTGAATCAAGAATGTCAACCACGACTTAAGTAAATTACACCTCTAGGCGACTCTGACATTGTCAGAGCCCAGAAAATGAAAACAGTGATCAGAACAAAATAAAACAAAAAGAACAGTAAAGTGGAAAACTAATTTTAATACAAAGCACTGAAATAATACAAGGCCAAGGATCCCAAAGCATATGAAAGGAAAGTAAGAAGAAAAAGGAAGAGAAAAAAAGCAAAAGTAAAGAGGAAAATAGAGAAAAGAAAAAAAGGGAGAAAAAGGTAAAAGGGGGAGGGTGACAGGGAAAAGGTGGTGGTGAAGAATTTGTAGTGGAGGTAGAACCTAGTCCACCTAGGTTGTCCTAGATGGTGATCCTTTTGGTTCTGAGTGCTTTAAATTCCGTATGTAGGAAGATGCTCAGTCCCAAATTTATATAAACCAGAAACCCCAAACATTGACCATCATTTATCTCAAACATAAATGAGATAAGTGATGGGGGGCAGAATGAAAATGAAGAGAGAATATAATCCTACAGAATTATTCAGCATGGTATACCACTTGCTTGTGGGTGCATGGTGGTCATGTTTTAAAAAGTATTAACTTCCACCATTGTATAACAAAATGGAAAGGAAAGAAAAATCACAATGGTCTTCCCCATAAAATCTCATTTATCTCCCCAAATTAAATTGAGTGTGTTGAAGGAAATCTAGATTTGGATAATATATCTAGGACATGTGATTGTAGAAATATGAGAGTCAAAAAGGAAGAAACTTAAAAATGAAAAGGTGGCAAAATATTGTGGTTAAGGTGAGAAAGAGAAAAAATTGGAAAATTTGAGTCTGATATAAAAAAGAGTTGCATGGCAAAAAAGGGAAGAAAAAGGGGATACCCTCTTGTTCTATATACTGTAAATACCTCAACTTGCCCTGGAGTTTTCCAGCACTGCTTGATCCATAACTTGATCTTCCCCTGTCCTTCCAGCTGGTCTTCTGGAGGAGAGGCTGCTGCGCTGATTTGCAAGCGTGTGTACCTGGGGAAGATGGCTCACTGCCACCAGGTGCAGGGCTCAGTGGGATCTGTTTGTCCTGTGAGGCTTATGTTCGTTGGTGGCTCTGCCTCTTCCAGGAACAGGGTGACAGTAGGAAGGACAACAACACTGGTGGTGGCCAGCTCTCCAGGTCTGAAGTTAGCTCCCTGCAGTAACTACCACAGTCTCCCAGTCCACACTGGCCTGGATGCTCTGGGGGCCATGGGCCCTGATTGGCACAGCCTGGGGACATCCAGCAGCAGGAATGCCCTCACTGACCTGTTTCCTCTCGCCTCTGCCTATCCTGGGGCAAATGGGTGATCCTGGGCTGTGTCACACAGTGTCATGGGATCCAGGGCCTGAGCTGCTCAAATTGTGCTCTTGGGGCTGTGACTTCAAAGGCAGTATGGTGCAGACCCATCTATCCTGACCCCATGCCTGACTGACCAGCTTCTCCCTGTGGCCCCCAGGGTGCACACTCCAGCCCTTTACCAAGATCAGCCCGCAGTGTGCGTTGCACTCTCCCCTGGGCACACCTCCTCTGTTAGTGATTCTAGGGCCCTGGAGGCTCCACTGCTCCTCCTGCCATACTGACCAAGTTCACTGCTCAGTGCCATTGTGTCTGGGAAGAATCCAGAGTGGATTTATAAATTTCCATCTTCTCTGGGCTGAGCTTCATCTCCCTGAGGATTTACCACCAGGCTTTAGCACTGCTCTGGCTGTGTCTCTCCCCCTACTTGATTCCTTTTCTTCCTGCCTTCCTACCCTGTTAGAAGCAAAAAATCTTCTCTGTAGCATTCCAGCTGATCTCCCTTTAAATCTCAGGTGGTATTCCAGTATCAGTAATACTTTTAATTCTTGTTCCTGATCCTCCACATGTGAGACCTGCAGATGGGTGACCACATTGATCTCAGAATCCTTTCTACATCATTTTCATCATATTGAAAGGGATATTTCTCCATTGATGCTCCCCTCCTGCATCTCCTCTGTTCACAAACCCTTTTGATTATAGGTGCTTGAGAACGAATCTTCTCCCTTAGCCAGAGGGCTGTGGCAGGTACATCCCCAGGTGCAGCTATATGCCACGCCCAAGGGTGCTTTATGGGGACCCAGGCTGCATGTGATTGCTAAAATAAGTGATACCAAAGGTGAGGGCTCTAGGGTCCCGAGACAGGTCCCCGTGGATTCCATGGGTGACCAAGGAGTTCAGGGTCATGGGCTGAACCTTAAGAAATAGAGAGGCAAAAGGATGCCAAAGAGAGCAAGCAGGCCACATGAGGGTAGAGGGTGAACAATTCAAGGGTTTTAAGGTCAGACCAAGTGTATAATATCTTCAATCAAGACCATCCATGGTCATCTGTATTATGATACAGGCACGTGTCTGAGAGTGTGTAGGTTCTGTTGAGACTAACATAATAAACCAAATGTCCCCATACAGTGGGTCAAATGAGTTTTGGGGTTTTTCCAGTGCATAGAAGATTTACATTTGTACTACACTGTATCCTGTTGAGTATGAAGTAGGTTAATATCCTGATTTCTAGACATACCTATGTATAGCCTCTCAAGATCCTCCCTGGGCTGGGAATTCTAGAGGCCTGTGTGACCCTGCTCATGTAGTCAGTAGCTCTCCATATCATGTTACCACAGAGCTGGTTTCCTAAATCCCACATTGAGGACTGAAACTCTGGGATGAAGGGCCAGGTTCTCTACTCCTGTGTGATTTTTCCATACTAGCTACTGAGTGATAGGTCTGTTCTAAACATCAGGGTCATGGACTCATGTTGGGGTCTTTCTTCCACCTGTGAGGGTTATCTCCAATTCTTTCGATGCTGGGATCAAAGGCTGGAAGCCCTTAAGTGTAGGAAAAAGCCTCTGCATTTCTCTCATTTCACCTATAGACTGGGGACTTTGAACAAGATAGATTATTTCTAATGTCATAATCAACTCTTTACATGGCTAGAGTTGTCATAAGAAGGAAGTGGTGGGTTAAGCTCCTAGTCTCCCAGGACACTCAGGTGAGAGAATGGACAAGCTAGTTACAGATTGTGAAGAGTTGTTTTCATTTTCAAGGAATCTTGCAAACCATGAATTTGCCTCTGCATTGGGAAGAATTCCTTCATTAATTGATAGGTAAGAGACTGTGGTAACATACCCAGGACATGATATTGGAGAAAAACACTAATGTATAGGCCAACTCGAGGGATTTACAGTATACAGAATCAGAGGATAATCCCCCTTGTTCTTTTTTATTTCTGGTTGCTCCCCCCCCTTTTTTCTTCTCTCTCTTTTTTCCTTTTTTTCTTTTTATTCTTTTTTCTTTTTTTAAAATCTTTCTCTTATCTCTTTTTCTCCTTTTCCCAATACAACCTGTTTTTGACCACTCTGCACTGGTAAAATGACTAAAACTAAAACCTCACCTCAAAAGAAAGAATCAGAAACGGTCCTCTCTCTCACAGAGTTACAAAATTGGGATTACAATTCAATGTCACAAAACCAATTCAGAAGCTACTGGTGGCTCTAGAAAAAAGCATAAAAAGACTCAAGAGACTTCATGATGGCAGAATTTAGATCTAATTTGGCAGAAATTAAAAATCAATTAAATGAGATGTAATCCAAACTAGAGGTCCTAACGACAATGTTTAATGAGGTAGAAGAATGAGTGTGTGGAATAGAAGACAAGTTGATGGCAAAGAGGGAAATTGAGGAAAAAAGAGACAAACAATTAAAAGATCATGAGGATAGATTAAGGGAAATAAATGACAGCATGAGGAAGAAAAATCTATGCTTAATTGGGGTTCCAAAGGGCACTGAAATGGACAGAGGCCAGAATACAAATTTGAAAAAATCATAGCTGAAAACTTTCCTAATCTGAGTAGGGAAACAGGCATTCAGATCCAAGAAGTAGAGAGAACCCCCCTAAAATCAATAAAAACCTCTCAACACCTCGATATTTAATAGTGAAGCTTGGCAATTCCAAAGATAAAGAGAAGATCTTTAAAGCAGCAAGAAACAAGAAATCTCTAACTTTTATCGGGAGAAATATTAGATTAACAGCAGACCTCTCCACAGAGACCTGTCAGGCCAGAAAAGGCTGGCAGGATATATCCAGGGTCCTAAATGAGAAGAACATGCAGCCAAAAATACTTTATCCAGGAAGGCTCTCATTCAGAATAGGAGAGATAAAGAGCTTCCAAGATAGGCAGAAACTCAAAGAATATGAGACCTCCAAAATGACTCTGCAAAAAATATTAAAGGGGATACTGTAAGAGAAAGAAGAAGTCCAAGAAAACAATGTACAAAAACAGGGACTAAATAGGTATCATGATGACACTAAATTCATATCTTCCAATTGCAGGTCTGAA
The DNA here is from genome assembly GCF_003254725.2 of Canis lupus dingo. NCBI lineage: Eukaryota > Metazoa > Chordata > Mammalia > Carnivora > Canidae > Canis > Canis lupus. The sequence goes on along the minus strand of NC_064261.1, from coordinate 20,996,487 downwards.
AGTGAATGGGCTTAATCACCCCATCAAGAGGTGCAGGGTTTCAGACTGGATAAAAAAGCAGGACCTATCCATTTGCTGTCTACAAGAGACTCATTTTAGACATAAGGATACCTACAGCCTGAAAATAAAAGGTTGCAGAACTATGGACCATGCAAATAGTCCTTAAAAGAAAGCAGAGATTGCCACCCTAAATATCAACTTAACTAAAGTTTATCCCAAAGTCTGTAATGAGAGATGAAGAGGGACACTATATCATACTTAAGGGATCTATCCAACAAGAGGACTTAACAATCCTCAATATACATGCCCCGAATGTGGGAGCTGCCAAATATATCAATCAATGAATAACCAAAGTTAAGACATACTTAGATAATAAAAAACTTATACTAGGTGACTTCAAAGTAGCGCTTTCTACACTCGATAGGTCTTCTAAGCACAACATCTCCAAACAAAGAAGAGCTTTAAATGATACACTGGACCAGATGGATTTCATAGATATTTACAGAACTATACATCCAACCTTAATGGAAAACACATTCTTCTCAAGCGTACCTGGAATTTGCTCCAGAATAGACCACATACTTATCACAAATCAGGTCTTAACCAATACCAAAAGATTGGGATGATCCCTTACATATTTTTAGACCATAATGTCTTGAAATTAGAACTAAATCATAATAAGTTTGGAATGATTTCGAACACATTTAGAAAGGGTCAAACAGAAAATTAGGGAAGAATTAAAAAGATTTGTGGAAACTACTAAGAATGAAGGTACAACTATTCAAAATCTTTGGGATACAACGAAGGCAGTCATGATGGGGAAAAACTTGCAATACAAGCATCCATCCAAAAACTGGAAAGAATTCAAATACAAAAGCTCAACTTGCACCTAAGGAGCTGGAGAAAAAACAGCAAAAATAACAAACACCCAGCAGAAGAAGAAAGTTAATAAAGATTCAAGCAGAACTCCATGAAATAGAGACAAGAAGAACTGTAGAACAGATCAATCAAAACAGGGTTTGTTTCTTTGATACAATTAATAAGATAGATAAACCATTAGCCAGCCTTATTAAAAAGAAGAGTGAAAAGACACAAATTAATAAAATCATGAATGAGAAAGGAGAGATCGCTACCAACACGAAGGAAATAAAAACGATTTTAACAACATTTTATGAGCAGCTATATGCCAATGAATTAGGACATCTAGAATAAATGGATGCATTTCTGGAAAACCAAAAAATACAAAACCTGGAACAGGATGAAATAGAAAACCTTAACAGGGCAATAACCAGGGAGGAAATTGAAGTAGTCATCAAAAATTCCCAAGATACAAAAGTCCAGGGACAGATGGCTTCCCTGGGGAATTCTATCAAATATTTAAAGAAGAAAACAAACGTTTTCTACTAAAGCTGTTCAGAAAGATAGAAAGAGATGGATACTTCCAAACTCATCCTATGAGGCCAGCATCACCTTAATTCCAAAACCAGACAAAGACCCCACCAAAAAGAGGAATTATAGACCAATATCCCTGGTGAACATCGATGCAAAAATTCTCAACATGATACTAGCCAATAGGATACTACACTACATTAAAAAGATTATTCCATGACCAACAGGGATTTATCCTCGGGATGCAAGGCTGGTTTAACACTCATAAAACAGTCAATGTGATTGATCATATAAACAAGAGTAAAAGAAGAACCATATGATCCTCTCAAAAGATGCATAAAAAACATTTGACAAAATACAGCATCCATTCATGATTAAAACTCTTCAGAATGTAGGGAGAGAGGGAACATTCCTCAGCATCTTAAAAGCCACCTATGAGAAGCATACAGCAAATATCATTCTTAATGGGAAAACACTGGGAGACTTTCCTTTAAGATCAGGAACAAGACAGGGATGTCCACTCTCACCACTGCTATTCAACATAGTACCAGGATTCCTAGCCTCAGCAATCAGACAACAAAAAGAAATTAAAGGCATTCAAGTGGAAAATAAGGTGACACTATATATAGAAAACCAAAAACACTCCACCCCAGTATTGCTAGAAGTCACACAGCAATTCGGCAGTGTAGCAGGATACAAAATAAATGTCCAGATATCAGTGGAATTTCTATACACTAAGACTGAATAAAGGGAAATTAAGGAGTCAATCCAATTTACAATTGCACCCAAAAGCATAAGATACCAAGGAAGAAATGTAACCAAAGAGGTAAAGGATCTAGACCCTAAAAACTACAGAAAATTTTTGAAAGAAATTGAAGAAGACACAGAGATGGAAAAATGTCCCATGCTCATAGATTGGAAGAAATAATATTGAGAAAATGTCAATGTTACCCAGGGCAATTTACACGTTTAATGCAATCCCTATCAAAATACCATGGACTTTCTTCAGAAAGTTAGAACAAATAATTTTAAGATTTGTGTGGAATCAGAAAAGACCCCGAATAGCCAGGGAAATTTTAAAAAAGAAAACCATAGCTGGGGGCATCACAATGCCAGATTTCAGGTTGGACTATAAAGCTGTGGTCATCAAGACAGTGTGGTACTGGAATAAAAAAAGAGACACATAGATCAAGGGAACAGAATAGAGAATCCATAATTGGACCCTCAATTTTATGGTCAACTAATATTCAACAATGGAGGAAAGACTATCCATTGGAAAAAAGACAGTCTCTTCAATAAATGGTACTGGGAAAATTAGACATCCACATGCCGAAGAATGAAACTAAACCATTCTCTTACACCACACACAAAGAAACTCAAAATGGATGAAAGATATTAATGTGAGGCAAGATTCCATCAAAACCAGGCAGCCCTGGTGGTGCAGCGGTTTAGTGCCGCCTGCAGCCCAGGGTGTGATCCTGGAGACCCTGGATCGAGTCCTCATCAGGCTCTCTGTATGATGCCTGCTTCTTCCTCTGCCTGTGTCTCTATCTCTGTCTCTCTCTCTCTCCCTCTGTCTCTCCTTCTCTCTGAATAAGTAAATAAAATCTTTAAAAAAAAGATTCCCTCAATACCTAGAGGGAAACACAGGCAACACCTTTTTAGAATTGGCCATAGTAACTTCTTGCAAGATATATCCATGAAGGCAAGAGAAACAAATGCAAAAAAAAATTATTGGGACTTTCTCAAGATAAAAAGCCTTTGCACAGCAAAGAAACAGTCAACAAAACTAAAAGACAACGTACAGAATGGTAGAAAATATTTGCAAATGACGTATCAGATAAAGGACAAGTATCCAAGATCTATAAAAACGTATTAAGCTCAGCAGCAAAGAGACAAACAATCCAATCATGAAATGGGCAAAAAACATGAACAGAAATATCACAGAAGACATAGTCATGGCCAACAAGCATGTGAGAAAATGCTCCTCATCACTGGCCTTCAGGAAAATACAAATCAAAACCACAATGAGATACCACCTCACACGAGTGAGGATGAGGAAAATTAAAAAGGCAGGAAACCACAAATGTTGAACAGGATGTGTAGAAATGGGAACCCTCTTGCACTTTTGGTGGAATGTGAACTAGTGCAGCCACTCTGGAAAACTGTGTGGAGCTTCTTCAAAGAGTTAAAAATACATCTGCCCTATGACCAGCAATTGGCAGGAGTTAGAAGGGGGGGGTCGGTGGGGTGTTGGGGTGACTGGGTGATGGGCACTGAGGGGTGCACTTGATGCAATGAGCAGTGAGTGTTATTCTATATGTTGGCAAATTGAATACCTGTAAAAATAAATTAAAAAAAGAAAGATGAATGGATAAAGAAGATGTGGTATATGTATACAATGGAATATTACTCAGCCATTAGAAATGATGAATATCGACCCTTTGTTTCAACATGGATGGAACTGGAAGTTATTATGCTAAGTGAAATAAGTCAATTGGAGAAAGACATACATTATATGGTTGAATTAATTTGGGGATTATAAAAATATTGAAAGGCAATAAAATGGAAAGGAGAGAAAATGAGTGGAAAATATAAGTGAGGTTGACAAAACAAGAGAGATACCTAACTCTGGGAATTGAAGAAGGGTTAGTGGTAAGGGGAGGTGGGCTAGGGCTTGGGGTCACTGGGTGATGGGCACTAAGGAGGGCACTTGGTGGTATGAGCACTGGGTGTGATGCGATATTTTGGCAAATCGAACTTCAATTAAATATGTACAAAAAATAAACAATTTAAAAAAGAAAAAAAACAAACCTAATACATGGTTTATTCTATGGAATGCCAATTTCTCAGACACTGCTTTTGTGGTACGTATATGTGCATGAGGAATAAATAATGCACAATGACATTGATTCACACATTTTAACACAAGATTTGATTCTAGTGATTCTACTTTCCTGCACATTACTATTCATCTCATTTGATGTGCTGATCATGACTCGGGAATTGGAAGGTTGTACAGGACAGTCATGTATGTTTTTGATAAAAGGTCCCAAGAAAAATTTCAGGAAGTAAGCAATAGCTTTCTTTTCTTTCTCTCTCTCTAGGCTCTTAAATCTGTCAATACTAAATTGTCTTAACATAAAATACTTGTATTTAAGCAAACCTCTTTCATGTTAGAGTAAGGATCTGGGATTTCAGACTGCAACATTTCAATCCAGCTCTGGAACTTGTGAAATTGTGAGATCTCAGAAAAGATATTAGCTTTTTCTTAAGCTTCCTGATCACTATCCATACATTTATTCATTCAATGCCCATCAAACACATATTTGATGTTTTGTTGACTCTACCTCTTCCTCAGGTGAAGAAACAGAAGCAGGTAAATGAGGTTCAAGAATTCTGAATTAAGGATCTAAGATATGAATTGAAGCTTGTAGTTCCAAAGCTCATACTCTATTTAATTAAGTAAACTGCAGTGATTACTCAGGCATGGGATCATTGGTTACTGTGCAAAGGAGGTTTAGCGTCTGATTCTATATCAGAAACCACCTGTGCCAAGGGAAATCCCAATATTGTCTACCATTATGAGATCATCTCACTGGTTACATAGTACACGGAAGCTCATAGTGGTACAGATCCTGCCATAGTCACTAAAAGGAAAAGAACATAGAAACATGGTCAATCCAGAGTCATACTTCTGGCCAGTTTAAACCATGATTATGTTCAGCTTAAAGCTGTAACAGTGGCCAATTCAAAGTCATGGTTGTGGTATATTTGCAGATTCTGAGGGTTTGGTGTCACCATTAGATAACCTGATCAAAGTCTGTCAGTGCTGAGCTGTTCCTCAGCACATTACCTCAATCTGCTCAGAATCAAGGAGTTTCTTTCATGGTATTTGATAGCTTTTTATGTATGATGAGTGCTAGTAATGCTGAAATCCTGTGATCCTACCCCTGGGACAAGGAAAGATCAGACTCAAGGGCCAGTTTATGGTTAGCTTGGTATCCACTACCCACATTGATTTCTCTTGTACAGTTGAGATGCACAGCTGATCAAAGCCTGGTCTATCAGCATCATGGTGTCGTCTGACTTCAGGACATAGCACAGATATAATAAGAATTGGAAGCAGAGTTGAATGTCCAGCTGGCTCATTAGTGGAGAATGCGACTCTTGATCTAGTCATGTGTATAGTGTCCATGTATGACATGGAGCCTTCATAAGGAAAAAAAAATTATGAAACACATGTGGTAGTATGTCTGATAACAGCATCACCCTGAGGCCTAAAATATGCTTGAATGTCATGAATTCACAATATATGTTCATCATTGTCAGGCAGTTAAAGGGAAGCTACTTATTGAAAGAGCTGTCATGAGACAGTATTCTTGGAAGGTCCTGGGTTCTGAGTCAGCTTGGGAGCAGTACACTTGTAATTGAAGGTGGTCCACTGTTGCCAGGAAGACTCCATCTGAGGCACCTGGCTGTGTGAACCTTGGGGGAGGATAATCACCATTGGGTGACAGTCGCTATACTTGGGGGCAACTGCTTTGTGTTTTGGGTCAGGGATTGAAACCAGGAGGTGGATGATTGAGCTAGCATGCAAACTTTACTCTTTGCTCAGGCTGTCCTCCAAGTTGTGAAATGTCTTGCACAGGGATCAGGGCAGCATGATTTGAGAAAGAGTATGAGGCAGCCCAAGGTTCTGGAGTGCAGAGCATGAACTCTAGGAGTCTAGACAGGTCTCAGATATTCAGGGATTTATCTCCACAGGGAACTAACTCCAGTCCTCTCCTGAAACCCTTCCTCATGATTTTGTAACTCTTGGCAATTCATCAACATCATGCTTTCAGCTTGTAAAGACATTGTTCTGTATTTCTATATTGCCTCACCTAAAGAAAGGTATGTCTCCACACAGTGTCAGCTAGCGATTTTCTTGTTGTTCTTTGACAGTAAGTGCATTTGGCATCATGTAACTTATTCCTGATTTTCCAACGTATAATAAAGGGTTGTTTATCATAGGTCCTGGATGCAGATAGAATTTCAGAAAACACTGAGTTTGTGTCATTGAAGTTTGTACCATACCTGAACTCTGATAATGTTATCACTCATTTGGATTATCTCCTAACATAAAGATGTCAACATTTCTTTCTATAATCATCCATTTCCCAGTATGTACAATGAAAAACCCAAAACAAATCTATTTATTAAACCAACTTTGTACTCCTGGCTAAAAATTTGTGTGAAAATATTTCAGGTTACCAAAACAGAAAAATTCACCCATCAAAGGAGTCAATGGTAGGTACAATAAAAATTCATTAATTAAATTGACTCCAGAAATATTGTTCTCGTGGCTACTGGATGTTTCTGTCAGCTAAGATTCTGCCTCCTGGTTTCAGGTCTGTTAGTGACCTCAAGGCCCTCAGATTCATCAATTTTCAGCATGGAGCCTGCTTAGTATTCTCACATCCTTTCCATCTGTCACTCTCCTCCTTTCACTTTGTCTTTTCCTCTCTCTGAAAAAAAATCATTATTCAGTGAAAATATCAGGAAGGTGACAAAACTTGAGAGACACCTAACACTGGGAAATGAACAAGGGGTAGTGGAAAAGGAGGTGGGCGGGGGTTGGAGTGACTGGGTAACAAGCACTGAGGGGGGCACTTGACAGGATGAGCACTGTGTATTGTGCTATATGTTGGCAAATTGAACTCCAATAAAAATTTTTTAATATTTTAAAAATCATTATTCAATTTTGTTCAGGGTACCATTCTAAAGACAAATATATTAAGCCATATATACAAAGCCATATTATGTTCCATGTGTGAAAATCTTAATTTAAATGGCCAGGCATTAGTTTATATCCAAAATAGTAAAATGCACTGAGAAATCTAATATGGTCAAATTAAAAGGTTGCTGTTGAGAAGCTAACATCTGGATATATTAGTTCATCTTAAATATTAGCAAATAAAACTCCTATTATGATTTAATAAATAGACCTTATTACTGATATTAGAGTTAGGCTGATGTAACAATGCAACATATAATATAAAATTTTCCCTATCACCCTATCCTTTGGCACACAATTTCCACAAATACTCACACCCACATCAGTTTGGAATATTCATCACAAAGAACCACCCGGTGTAGACATATTATTATCATTGTCATCAAACACTGCTATTAAGGACTGTTCTATGTTATGCATTAGTGTGTGTTTTGATGTATGCATAATATTATGTATCCCAGGACCCTGGGACCATGACCTGAGCCAAACGGAGATGCTCAACCAAATGAACCACTAAGGTGCCCATGTTATTACTGTTTTACATTTGGGTCAAGATGACCCCAGTTTACATTAATTTAAGTGTACCACACATGTTTGACACTTAAATTTATTGAAACTGCTCTTACCCCAAGCATATATATCATGTGTCCCCATAGAGCACTATTACCATTCCATTCATCATATTCCTTATGCTGTACCTTTCACCCTGTGACTCAATGAATATGTGGAAGCCTCTCCCCTCCACTCCTTTTCACAACTATGGCTATTTGTAAATGATATGCATTCAGTATTAAATCTTTCCCATACTGGATGATTTTAATAACAACAGATTCACGAATAAATACAATAGAGTAAAAGACTCAAAGGAAGGAACAGAAGATAAAAATTGACTAACATTGTAAAGGCCCACCAAAGCTGTTTGAAATCAAGTGCAAAACTGACCAAAAGAGATGACAGCATATGTGGATCTACAGAAGTAGAAATGGTTTTGGAAGACATTAGAAACATTCAACTAGGTTTCACAAAAATCTCTATGAGCAAAGGAAACCTATCTTTGGATTCGATGTGCACAACAGTTCTATTTTACATTGATTATTTCATGTTACTTAAGTTGCCATTACCTTTTATAAAGTTTTTGTTTATTTGAGATGAGAGAGAGAGACAGAGTGAAAGCAAGAGAGAGTATATGCTAGGTGAGATAGAAAAAAGGTAGAAGCACAAACCTGCTGAGCTGAGTTCCCAAAGAGGAGAGGGATCACAGGTCCATGGACCTTGGCCTGAGCTGAAGGTTTTTCCTCATCCACCAATGACGATGGCCTAGCAGTGCTTCCATTATGCTTATTACCCAGTCATTACCATTCAGTCTTCTCCTGGATCCATATAAAGAGTGATCTCACAAATACCTGAGCACCACCAACAATGAACTGATAGTTATTCTGTGCCCTCCTAGATGTTGCCAATGCTGTGGTGCTGGATATTTTCATAAAATCTAAGTGAATGATTCTCCATCCACTTGTATTATAAGCCTGCCCCATTTGCCAGAATAAGAAAGGCTCCTCTCTTAGTTCTTCTCTTTATGAAGTGAATAAACCTATGATAAGGAACAATATAGTTTTCAGAGTAAGGACCATTTTGGTGGGTTGTTGGAAGGGGAGCATATTAACTGTGCAGTAAGGGACATTTGCTCAGAAGCACTTTCTCCCCCCCTTGAATTCTGTATTTGGAATTGCTGCTTCAGTTACCTTGAGACATCTATCCCCCAGGAAAAGCTCATGCTTTCTCCATGGGTGCAATCTGTCTGCCTTTGGGGGCCTTTGGCACTACTACTGTTGCTCATTTCATGTCAATACTTCCCAGAGGAACCAATGACAAAGTACTCACATGAACTGACACCCATTTATCCGACTTTTGTAACTGCAGGTCATGTCCAAAATCATCCAAACTGATATGTATTCTGGAATCAGTCTGTTGCTTGGGAAAATAGTAAGGCAGATGATGCATCCTTGCTATACTGAGTCTGGACAGACACCCAGATTCCATCTTGCTGAAGCCTCAGAGTGTGTGAGATAGGGAGCATTCCCTTTTGAGAAAATAGGTCCATGGTTCTACACTCCTAGGAAACCAATGTATTCTCTTTCAGTGGAGTGGGTATGAGTGCAAAGGTTTGGGGAAGGTGACTTGTTGACTCTATGCTGTGTGTAAGAGTGTGATTGTGAGTGTGTATGTGTGTGTGAGAAAGAGAGAGAGAGAGAGAAGGAGATTGAGGCATAGAGAGAAAATAAACGCAGATAGAGACACAGAGAAATACAGGAAAGGGAGAATGATAAAGAAAGACAGAGGTACTGACACCACACGATAGCCTCAGTACACATTCTCAAAAAAACAAAACAAAACAAAAAACCTCATTAACAGCACATTTCAGAGTCCTGAGACCATGGGTGGCCCAACAGTGCAGATCCGTTTTCTCTGGCCCTCCATGAAAATGAGCAAAAGTCCCAAAATTTGTCCCTAATTTTCTTCAAGATCTAATTTATTATATGAGAGAAAGATATCAGAAGAGGTTGAGAAGGGCAGAAGGAGAGAGAAAAACACATCCTTTGCTGAGCAGGGAACCCAACACTAGGCTTGATTCCAGGTCACAGAAAGCCTGACCTTCGCTGACAGCAGACTGTTAAATGCCTGAGCAACTCAGGCACCGGTACCTGAGTTATTTTTGAGTGGCATGAAAATGTACTGATAGGTACTCTGTGTCCTTCTAGATGCACCCTATGAACTTTTGGTCATTACACTGTTCCAGATGATCAGAGTGGAAGTGAAAATTAATGTTTTCAAGGAGATCTTGAGTATCTTTTTTAAAATGATTTTTTAACTTTATTTATTCGTGTGTGTGTGTGTGTGAGAGAGAGAGAGAGAGAGAGAGAGAGAGATAGAGATAGAGAGAGAGAGGCAGAGAGAGAAGCAGGCTCCACACTGGGAGCCCGATACAGGACTCGATCCCAGGAATCCACAATCATGCCCTGGACCAAAGGCAGGAGGCAAACCGCTGAGCCACCCAGGGATCCCCAACTTTGAGTATCTTTAACTGATGAATGAATGTTGCTTTCTTGGTTGCTTTCCACACCACTTCCGATGGAAATCACATAGTGTTCATTTGAGGTAAAATACAAAATCTTCCTTTTGAGAAGTGTGCTGAGTGGTTGCCTCTAGCCAAGCATTACATTTTTTTAGAGGATTTTTACGGTTGGCGATACCAAAGCTGGAAATAAACTGCATGATGGGGCACTTTCCCTCAAAAACAGTTTCTCCTGCTTGCTTCAGATTTGTTGTAGTCACCATTTTGAATGGGCTGGAGAAACACATCCTTCAGGAAGCAACTTCCTCCAGTCATCCTGTGATTTTTTTGGGGTACCAGAATCTCAAAAATGATGTTCCATCTGGCTTCCTCAAGTCATTGAGAGCTTTTTTTTTTCATTGAGAGCTTTAAAATGAATGCAGACCGACAGGATAATGGGAGCTGAGCCAAATGTCCTCTTTTCTGTACCTGCAAGTGTCATAAGAAACTAGTGATAGTGGTACATATTCTGGAACCAGGCTCTTCCTATCTATAGTCAGGAGAAGCAACCTGAATCTGGGTTCTCACTGGAATTAGAATCAAAGCTGTAGAGGAAAAATTGAGTAGGAAAAGTCACAGAGAGTGACAAAATAAGAGACTCCTGTCATAGGAAACAAACAGAGGGTACTGAAGGGGAGGTTGGTGGTAGGATACGGTGTCTATGTGAAAGGCACTGAGGTTGGCACTTGATGGGATATGCACTGAGTGTTATACTATATGTTGGCAAATCAAACACCAATGAAAAATATACAAAAATTAACCACCAGAAAACAGGTCTTCGAGGCGAAGAGCCATGGTCATGCTTTCACAAGCAAACACACAGAATTCAGGTAAGGAGTTTGTGTCCATGGAGATAGGAGGAAGTGGACAGACATAGACTCTAGTGCTCAGTGAGTTCAGCTAAGGGATGGAGGCTGATTCCAGAGGTAACGTGCTCTGCGCAGCTCCATTTTATGGTCCACAGGACATCAATTTGAGGTTTTCCCTGATTATCTTAGGTTCCTCAGTCCCAAACTGTATCTGTGTATTCATAATAAAGGTCACAGGAGGACTGACCCCTGGTGGTCACTGCGAAGTCATCAGCATAACCTCTCTCATTCCTTTTCCCCAAAGTATTTAGCCCTGAGAAGCCCCTGTTCTAAAACCCCTGGGTAGGGATCAAGCTCCAGGTTGGAAAGGATCCTGATCATCTTGTCTGGGGTCTTGGTCCCCAAACTCATCTACATACACACCCAGGCTCTAGCTTGCATCAGAAAGGAAAGAATGAGCTCCTGGAATGTGAGGTGTCCCCCCTCTGCCTCATTCAACTGACTATGAAACAACACATGTGTCTGTGGTCCTAGTCTCCTCTTCTGCCTACAAGAGGCCTCTGCTGGGATTCCTGTAGGACCTGAATGTGGACCTTCCTGTCTGAGCATTGCCAGGACCTCATGTAGTGCCTGCCTCATGGATAGGAGCACAGAGACCAACAGAAGTGTCAGGCCAACAGTCATGTCAGACCAGCAAATTCCACTGCAAGAATACCCAGGGCATGGAGGTCACAGCTTCCTCCTTTTTGGATCCTAGATCTGAGCTATCCAAGAAGGAAGCTGATACCCAGACATGCCTGCATATGTTGAAGTTACATAAAGTCAGTGAAGTTCCATTCTTCATCATACAACCACATTTCTGGTGCCCAGTAGAGTATTTTTAGAAAACAGATTTTTTCCATTTTCACGAATGGCTCTCCTGGGCAGCTGCTCTCTGTCTGACACAGTGGCTCTCATGGACGCCCTCTAACCCGGTATGTGGGCATCATCCATCACAGGTGGATCTCAGGTGGATCCATGTCAAAATGAGAGCTATGGTGATCTTGTGGAAATGGGGAAATGCCAGGTGAAGGGTGCCCTTTCTCTCAAGAAAAGTTTGCATCTGTGGCCAATGTCTTATTGAAGAGCTCTAACTCCCATAGCCCACAGAAGGTCTGAGGATCTCGAGGAAGAACAAATGTTCAGATGGCTTCCTGAAGAGGCCTTAGCTGGAGTAGCAGGAATATGGGGCTCCACTCTCTAATCACATCATCCTCATGCTTGTGTCTCTAAAGATTGGGCAGTGGAGAATACTGAGGGTGCATTTACTGAAGATGAAGAATCCTTAGGTATGGTACCAGAGTGAGGCGTGAATCAAAGGATAGGGTCCCTGGGAGCAGTGGGATTATATCTGTTATTTGTAGAATGAGGGTGGGCAGGGTGATATCAAGAAGATGAAGTGTAGGAATACAATTGTTTCTCCCTTTGTTCTTTTATTACAATTAATTATGAGAGAGAGACAAAGAGAGTGAGAGAGACAGAAAGTGCTGAGGGATAGGGAGAGGGATATTCACAATCCACACTGAACAGGGAGCCTGACACAGGCCTACACTTAGGATCTTGTGATAAGGGATCCCTGGGTGGCGTAGCGGTTTGGCACCTGCCTTTGGCCCAGGGCACGATCCTGGAGATCCGGGATCGAATCCCACATCGGGCTCCCTGCATGGAGCCTGCTTCTCCCTCTGCCTATGTCTCTGCCTCTCTCTCTCTCACTGTGTGCCTATCATAAATAAATTAAAAAAAATTAAAAAAAAAAGGATCTTGTGATAATGATTCAAGCTGCAGTCAGATAGTCAGAAGATGTTCTTCTTTGGTCTATTCTATCATAAATATTTGGGGTACTTGGATTAATAGTAATAAACATTCAGACCTGGGATTGTGTTATGCAGTTGGTCATTTTTCTTTTTCATTATTATATATCATTCCTGAAGACCAGTTCCTGCTCCCTTTGCCACTGGGAAACACTAACATCCTTCCTTATATTTGGATAGAATCTCTTGATAAGAGAGCAGGAGAGGTTCTGTTTCAGGTTATTGCCTTTGCTCATGGATGGAGCCAATCTCATGAAATATAGGTCTGCCACGCACATCTGAACTTGCACAAAGAGTGCATATGTTGAAGTCAGGTGCTGGCACAGCCAGGGACCCACTTTCTCTGCACCTATATATCACACAGTACTAGTACTGGGCTACCCTTGTTCTCTCCGGGCGTGTAAGGGTGCTCTAGGATGGGCATCACAGAAATGGACCCTTGCAACACGTGCTTCTTGTTCCAGCAGAAGTGAGGCTGGAGGGATGGCCAGAAGCACAGTTCCCTCCTCCTCTTCTTGCATAATCTTCAGGTCTGGGAAAAGAATAAAACCTGTACTTCCCTGCCTGTGAGAGAGGCTCAAGTGCAGCCACCCTAGGCCTTGGCTGAATGCAGGGAATCTAGAGGAACAGTGTGAAAGCTGCAGGGCTGGTGGCACACACTTGTGCTAAAGGTCCTGTAGAGCTAGTCTCATGGTCTGACCAGGCCCAGGACACAGACCCTAAACAGGGTGGCCAGCGTGTTCCTGTCTTATGTCACTACTATAACTACAGAGTACAGGGTCTGCTCCCCATACCAGGGTCTGGGCCCAGCCTCAGACTTTCCCGCATGCTTACCTGGAGCCAATGGCCTAACCCTTCTTGGGACCAGACAAATTCTGGCTCGTGGTGATAATGATGATGCCTCACTGGCTTTATTAAACCTATCACTCCAGATTTAGACTAAAGGAAATTGGGCAAGATTCCTTACCTCTAGCATCACATTCATCTCCTCCATGAGCTATGATATATATGGGATGTTCTAAAGATTCATTGTGTCCCAGATTTAGGAGTCTCTCATGGTTTGTGTCACTCTCTAATTTTTCCCACTCAATTCCACTCCTTTCCCTCATAATCCCATTCACTATTTCTCATATTACAGGATAAGGGCATTTGATGGGAGGAACACTGGTTGGTACACTATATGTTGGCAAATTGAAATTACATAACACTGAATAAATAAACATTTAAAAAATAAATAAAGGTTAAGTTTGTGTCAAAAACCTAAGAGAACCCCAAGCACAAAGCACTCATGATAACTCAGGAGGATGTCACCCTCATAGGCACATGCAGCCCCATCCCCTAAGCCTGCAGGCCCATTGCAACTATTCCAGCACTGCCTGGTTTGGCTCTTTGATCAACTGATTAAGAAGGGTCACATAATAAGCTGATCATTCCCTGAGCATTCCCATGCCATAGAATATAATGGTTGGGCAATTTTGAGCAAGTAATGTTTGGGAAATAGGAGAGTGAAGCAGGAGTGAGCAGAAAGAGGGAGCAAACCATGGGAAGAGAAAGGCATAGGCAATTTTGCAGCTTCTTTATTCAAAACATTTTATTTTTATATTAATGAGAGATACAAACACAGAGAGAGAGAGAGAGAGAGAGAGGCAGAGACACAGGCAGAGGGGAAGCAGGCTCCATGCAGGGAGCCTGATGTGAGACTAGACCTGTGTCTTCCATATCAGGCCCCAGGCTGAAGGCGGCACTAAACCGCTGAGCCATCCTGGATGCCCATGGTCACTTCTTTGAAGGATGGAATGACAAGCCTTCTTTCCTGGTTGAAGATATGGAATCTGAGACTCTGGAGGCCATTCCTCACATAAAGTTGAAAGGATCATTGAATTCAGGGTTGTATACCTGAGGATACTAGAGCAGAAGGCAAAATTTAGTTCGGGGGGAGGGATATCAATCCTAGAAACTGTGACTAATATCCTCTCCCCTTAACTGTCCCCTCTTTTTTCCCCAGGCCACCCCAACCCCATTCCTATGCTGCTGCACAAGGAAGATGGTGACTGTGAAGACTCAGATCCTTAAATCAACATCATATGTAATTTATTTTCTCTCATGCGTTTTACACTATTTTGTTATTTATGTAGTTATTTATTATATTTTGAGAGAGAGAGAGAGACTCTGTTTGTGGGTGGAGGGACAGAAGGTGAGAGAGAATCCCATGAAGATTTCCTGCATATCCTGCTATTGAGCTCAAACCAGCACCCTGAGTTCAGGACCTGTGCCAAAATCTTTAATAAGACACCCAACCTACTGAGTCACCAGGCACCACTATACTCTCCCTTAATGATATGCTCCTTGGTAGTATCTTCATCGTGAAGCGTTTGTTCTCATCCAGCACTTGAAAACGTTGGATCTTCAAATGTATAATCTCTTTTCAGCTATGCTCAACTTCCCTAGCCTTCTCCAGGTAGGTGGTCCCAAGTATACTAGGAAAATTGAAAGTATAAATCATAGTCACTTCATTCAGAGAGATTTATGACCCAAAGCCAATCAAGGAACCAGCCCATTATCTTACAATCAGCCAAGGGAGAAGGAATTGTCTATAAAAGTTAGAGGGTAGGAGTTTTGGTGGCTGTACCCTGCACCTGTGCATGGTTTACACCAGAACCTTCAGTCCAACTGGTTCAAGCTTCTACCGAATAACACTTAGACCACTGTTGCCATAGGCTCAGGATTCTACATCATAACCATTGTCCCACTAGGACCTATGTATAACTGAGAGCTTTCCTAACACTTGTCCCAATTTCTTACCTAGGGCCCATCTATCAGAAAGAATCACCATTCACAATCGTATAGGGTACCTCACTTCTGGACAGCTCACTCTAGTCTCTCCATACAATAGCTTTCGTCAAGGCATAAATTAAGCCTTCCTTTTACCCCCTTGAGTGAGTTTGCAACCTTCTTTCTGATGCTGGGGCTCTGCTCAACACAAATAATACTGAATGACTCCCTGCTCTAACAAGAGCTGAGTAAATATTCTTTGCTTATTTTCATTTGATTAGCCATTGTTCATTGTACAGGCAATCACAAAGGATCCACAGGATTTCTTCAGAGCCTCCTGTTGCTTTGAGCAAGGGTAGTGCTCAGAGAGGCTCCCTATGTCTTTCTCCCAGCAGCTATGGAGTCCCTGATGACATGAAGAGGGAGCCCTGGATCTGAAATGTGTTCACTGAGGCAGTTCCTAGTCAGATTGTAATGAGTCTGGCACCTGGGACTTATTTTTGTTCCCATTTCTTTGGACTCTTTAGTGGAATAGACTATTACTATAGGTCTCTTTCTGTTGTGTTGCTTTGTTACCACTTTGTCCTGTGCTGTGTAAAACTGGTTTCTGTCATAAGAAGTATAATCTGAGCATAGAAGCAGGAATCCTGCCCTGTGAGTTTTCTCTGAGCCAGCCTCACAGAGCAATGAGTGTGAGGATCTCACAGGACTGGCACCCACCCTGAAGAAGAGCTTTGCTGAGGGTCCAGAATCCTATCAGTTGAGGTTGTCTATCTGAATTTTGTGTCCTGAGAGTATTCACTGTGAGGTTGTGACTGCTGGGGTGGACAACAGCATTGGCTATTTGTTCTTTGGTGTCCAGTTGGCATTTTGGGTAATGGCCTGAGGTACACAAATGTGATATTTCCATCAAATGTCACCAGCTATATTGAGATCATCTAAACCTGAACCCTCCCCTCTACCTGAAAAATTGTATGTTCCTCCAATGTCTGCTTCTCACGTCTTAATTCTTGATCCTCACCACATCACCAATGATGTTTTGTGTTTTCAAGACCAACTATAGATCACCGGAATGGAATGGAATCTCTCTAGAGAAATCTCTTAGAAAAGAAGTAAGATGAATGGGCAGCATGGTTGGTTAATACACTGAGGTCTCACAAATGATATCAGCATCAAAAGTTTTCATTAACCATTTGTTGGCCAAAGCTAAAGAACAATTTGACAAGGTGAGGCAACAATAAACTAGACCCACCTCTTTAATAAATGCTCCCTCTCCCCTTCTTCCTGTTGTTATTCTATCTCCACTTCTGTTCTTGATGTACTGGTCACTCTCCCCCCTGAATCTCCAAAATGGGGGACTGCAAAATGAAAACACAAACAGGCAGTTGCATGACCAAAGATAATATTGAACTCTGGCTTGAACTCATCAGCAAGCCGCCAAGAAAACCAACTGATTCTCTAGGCTTTCCTACTTAGAGGAAGTCAGAACAGTACTTGGGTTAGTAGCCCAGGGAGCTAACAAATAACCCTTGTCATAATTGGTTTCACAATATATTAAATAATGGCATACAAGATCCCTTATGCCAAAAAAATCCATTTTCAAATCACCCAGAAAGCACGACTGGCTTACTAGCTTGGTGATAGCAGGCAGCCTTTCCTCAAGGGAAGCTATTTCTGACTTTTTGCAGCATTTTCTGAGGAAAAATATTAGACTGTAGGGGTGAAATGTGGACAAAATTACTCCAAATCTGTCTAGATAGCCCTCTGCCTCTTCAGATCCCTCTAGGGATGGGCTTGGAACGAAGCTGCAACTGTGCCTGCACAGCAGCCCTCTGGGTAAGGGAGAGGATTCTTTCTCAGAATCCTTTAATCAAATGAGTTTGGGAACAACAGGAAGCAGGAGGGAACTATCAGTGGAGAAATATCACTTTCATTATGAAGGAACTGATGAAGCAAGGATCCTAGGATCAGAGTAGTTTCCAGTTCAGAATCCCACATGTGGAGGATCAGGAACAAGGTTTAAATGGATTACTACTGTTACTAAACATAAAGAATAAATTTAGAGTTTTCCCACACACATAGAGATGTGGATAAGGTGCATTGGATTGTGTTTAAATGGCCTTGTCCCAGAGACTGAATCCCCATTTGCTGAAACATAGTTGTTAAGTTTTCAGCAATTTTGCCCCCATGCCTTCTTTTACACCAACTGTTTGTTCCTATAAGAACTCCATGCTGTTGGGGGGGGGGGGACGAGCAAGATGGCGGAAGAGTAGGGTCTCCAAATCACCTGTCTCCACCAAATTACCTAGAAAACCTTCCAATCATCCTGAAAATCTATGAATTCGGCCTGAGAATTAAAGAGAGACCAGCTGGAATGCTACAGTGAGAAGAGTTCGCGCTTCTATCAAGGTAGGAAGATGGGGAGAAAGAAGTAAAGAAACAAAGGCCTCCAAGGGGGAGGGGCCCAGGAGGAGCCGGGCTGAGGCCGGGGCGAGTGTCCCCAGGACAGGAGAGCCCCGTCCCGGAGACGCAGGAGCTGCACCGACCTTCCCGGGCGGAAAGGGGGTCCAGGGAGGTGGAGCAGGACCCAGGAGGGCGGGGATGCCCTCGGGCTCCCGGGGACAGTAACAGCAACTGCGCGCCCAGGAGAGTGCGCCGAGCTCCCTAAGGGCTGCAGCGCGCACGGCGGGACCCGGAGCAGCTCGGAGGGGCTCGGGCGGCGGCTCCGCGGAGGGGGTTGCGCGGCCCGGGAGCGCGAATCCACCAGCGCAGGCTCCGGAGCACAGGGCGCCGGGACACAGCCCAGGATCCCGCCTCCCCCGGGACAGGCAGAGGCCGGGAGGGCCCAGGACAGCAAGGATGCTCCTGCCCCAGCTGAGCAGATCAGCGGCCCCGCCCCGGAGCCTCCAGGCCCTGCAGACGGAGAGCTCTGGAGTTCCTGCCGGAGCTGAACCCAGGTTTCCAGAGCTGGCCCCGCCACTGGGGCTGTTCCTCCTGCGGCCTCAAGGGGTAAACAACCCCCACTGAGCCCTGCACCAGGCAGGGGCAAAGCAGCTCCCCCAACTGCTAACACCTGAAAATCAGCACAACAGGCCCCTCCCCCAGAACACCAGCTAGACTGACAACTTCCAGGAGAAGCCAAGGGACTTAAAAGTACACAGAATCAGAAGATACTGCCCCGTGGTTCTTTTTTGTTTGTTTGTTTTTGTTTTGCTTTTTGATTTGTTTGCTTCCTCCACCCCCTTTTTTTCTCCTTTCTTTTTCTTTCTCTTTTTCTTCTTTTTTTTTCTTTTTTTTTCCGTTTTTTTTTCTTCCCTTTTTATTCTCTTTCTCTTTTCTTTCCTTCTTTCTCTCCTATCTTTTTCTCTTTTTCCCAATACAACTTGCTTTTGGCCATTCTGCACTGAGCAAAATGACTAGAAGGAAAACCTCACCTCAAAAGAAAGAATCAGAAACAGTCCTCTCTCCCACAGAGTTACAAAATCTGGATTACAATTCAATGTCAGAAAGCCAATTCAGAAGCACTATTATACAGCTACTGGTGGCTCTAGAAAAAAGTATAAAGGACTCAAGAGACTTCATGACTGCAGAATTTAGAGCTAATCAGGCAGAAATTAAAAATCAATTGAATGAGATGCAATCCAAACTAGAAGTCCTAACGACGAGGGTTAACGAGGTGGAAGAACGAGTGAGTGACATAGAAGACAAGTTGATAGCAAAGAGGGAAACTGAGGAAAAAAGAGACAAACAATTAAAAGACCATGAGGATAGATTAAGGGAAATAAACGACAGCCTGAGAAAAAAAAACCTACGTTTAATTGGGGTTCCCGAGGGTGCCGAAAGGGACAGAGGGCCAGAATATGTATTTGAACAAATTCTAGCTGAAAACTTTCCTAATCTGGGAAAGGAAACAGGCATTCAGAACCAGGAAATAGAGAGATCCCCCCCAAAATCAATAAAAACCGTTCAACACCTCGACATTTAATAGTGAAGCTTGCAAATTCCAAAGATAAAGAGATGATCCTTAAAGCAGCAAGAGACAAGAAATCCCTGACTTTTATGGGGAGGAGTATTAGGGTAACAGCAGACCTCTCCACAGAGACCTGGCAGGCCAGAAAGGGCTGGCAGGATATATTCAGGGTCCTAAATGAAAAGAACATGCAACCAAGAATACTTTATCCAGCAAGGCTCTCATTCAAAATGGAAGGAGAGATAAAGAGCTTCCAAGACAGGCAGCAACTAAAAGAATATGTGACCTCCAAAGCAGCTCTGCAAGAAATTTTAAGGGGGACTCTGAAAATTCCCCTTTAAGAAGAAGTTCAGTGGAACAGTCCACAAAAACAAGGACTGAATAGATAACATGATGACACTAAACTCATATCTCTCAATAGTAACTCTGAATGTGAACGGGCTTAATGACCCCATCAAAGGCGCAGGGTTTCAGACTGGATAAAAAAGCAGGACCCATCTATTTGCTGTCTACAAGAGACTCATTTTAGACAGAAGGACACCTACAGCCTGAAAATAAAAGGTTGGAGATCCATTTACCATTTGAATGGTCCTCAAAAGAAAGCAGGGGTAGCCATCCTTATATCAGATAAACTAAAATTTACCCCAAAGACTGTAGTGAGAGATGAAGAGGGACACTATCTCATACTTAAAGGATCTATTCAACAAGAGGACTTAACAATCCTCAATATATATGCCCCGAATGTGGGAGCTGCCAAATATATCAATCAATTATTAACCAAAGTGAAGAAATACTTAGATAATAATACACTTATACTTGGTGACTTCAATCTAGCTCTTTCTATACTCGATAGGTCTTCTAAGCACAACATCTCCAAAGAAACGAGAGCTTTAAATGATACACTGGACCAGATGGATTTCACAGATATCTACAGAACTTTACATCCAAACTCAACTGAATACACATTCTTCTCAAGCGCACATGGAACTTTCTCCAGAATAGACCACATATTGGGTCACAAATCGGGTCTGAACCGATACCAAAAGATTGGGATTGTCCCCTGCATATTCTCGGACCATAATGCCTTGAAATTAGAACTAAATCACAACAAGAAGTTTGGAAGGACCTCAAAAACATGGAGGTTTAGGACCATCCTGCTAAAAGATAAAAGGGTCAACCAGGAAATTAAGGAAGAATTAAAAAGATTCATGGAAACTAATGAGAATGAACATACAACCGTTCAAAATCTTTGGGATGCAGCAAAAGCAGTCCTAAGGGGGAAATACATCGCAATACAAGCATCCATTCAAAAACTGGAAAGAACTCAAATACAAAAGCTAACCTTACACATAAAGGAGCTAGAGAAAAAACAGCAAATAGATCCTACACCCAAGAGAAGAAGGGAGTTAATAAAGATTCGAGCAGAACTCAACGAAATCGAGACAAGAAGAACTGTGGAACAGATCAACAGAACCAGGAGTTGGTTCTTTGAAAGAATTAATAAGATAGATAAACCATTAGCCAGCCTTATTAAAAAGAAGAGAGAGAAGACCCAAATTAATAAAATCATGAATGAGAAAGGAGAGATCACTACCAACACCAAGGAAATACAAACGATTTTAAAAACATATTATGAACAGCTATACGCCAATAAATTAGGCAATCTAGAAGAAATGGATGAATTGCTGGAAAGCCACAAACTACCAAAACTGGAACAGGAAGAAATAGAAAACCTGAACAGGCCAATAACCAGGGAGGAAATTGAAGCAGTCATCAAAAACCTCCCAAGACACAAGAGTCCAGGGCCAGATGGCTTCCCAGGGGAATTCTATCAAACGTTTAAAGAAGAAATCATACCTATTCTCCTAAAGCTGTTTGGAAAGATAGAAAGAGATGGAGTACTTCCAAATTCGTTCTATGAGGCCAGCATCACCTTAATTCCAAAACCAGACAAAGACCCCACCAAAAAGGAGAATTAGAGACCAATATCCCTGATGAACCTGGATGCAGAGATTCTCAACAAGATACTGGCCAATAGGATCCAACAGTACATTAAAAAAATTATTCACCATGACCAAGTAGGATTTATCCCTGGGACACAAGGCTGGTTCAACACCCGTAAAACAATCAATGTGATTCATCATATCAGCAAGAGAAAAACCAAGAACCATATGATCCTCTCATTGGATGCAGAGAAAGCATTTGACAAAATACAGCATCCATTCCTGATCAAAACTCTTCAGAGTGTAGGGATAGAGGGAACATTCCTCGACATCTTAAAAGCCATCTATGAAAAGCCCACAGCAAATATCATTCTCAATGGGGAAGCACTGGGAGCCTTTCCCCTAAGATCAGGAACAAGACAGGGATGTCCACTCTCACCACTGCTGTTCAACATAGTACTGGAAGTCCTAGCCTCAGCAATCAGACAACAAAAAGACATTAAAGGCATTCAAATTGGCAAAGAAGTAGTCAAACTCTCCCTCTTCGCCGATGACATGATACTCTACATAGAAAACCCAAAAGTCTCCACCCCAAGATTGCTAGAACTCATACAGCAATTCGGTAGCGTGGCAGGATACAAAATCAATGCCCAGAAGTCAGTGGCATTTCTATACACTAACAATGAGACTGAAGAAAGAGAAATTAAGGAGTCAATCCCATTTACAATTGCACCCAAAAGCATAAGATACCTAGGAATAAACCTAACCAAAGATGTGAAGGATCTATACCCTCAAAACTATAGAACACTTCTGAAAGAAATTGAGGAAGACACAAAGAGATGGAAAAATATTCCATGCTCATGGATTGGCAGAATTAATATTGTGAAAATGTCAATGTTACCCAGGGCAATATACACGTTTAATGCAATCCCTATCAAAATACCATGGACTTTCTTCAGAGAGTTAGAACAAATTATTTTAAGATTTGTGTGGAATCAGAAAAGACCCCGAATAGCCAGGGGAATTTTAAAAAAGAAAACCATATCTGGGGGCATCACAATGCCAGATTTCAGGTTGTACTACAAAGCTGTGGTCATCAAGACAGTGTGGTACTGGCACAAAAACAGACACATAGATCAGTGGAACAGAATAGAGAATCCAGAAGTGGACCCTGAACTTTATGGGCAACTAATATTCGATAAAGGAGGAAAGACTATCCATTGGAAGAAAGACAGTCTCTTCAATAAATGGTGCTGGGAAAATTGGACATCCACATGCAGAAGAATGAAACTAGACCACTCTCTTTCACCATACACAAAGATAAACTCAAAATGGATGAAAGATCTAAATGTGAGACAAGATTCCATCAAAATCCTAGAGAAGAACACAGGCAACACCCTTTTTGAACTCGGCCATAGTAACTTCTTGCAAGATACATCCACGAAGGCAAAAGAAACAAAAGCAAAAATGAATTATTGGGACTTCATCAAGATAAGAAGCTTTTGCACAGCAAAGGATACACTTAACAAAACTCAAAGACAACCTACAGAATGGGAGAAGATATTTGCAAATGACAGTATCAGATAAAGGGCTAGTTTCCAAGATCTATAAAGAACTTCTTAAACTCAACACCAAAGAAACAAACAATCCAATCATGAAATGGGCAAAAGACATGAACAGATATCTCACAGAGGAAGACATAGACATGGCCAACATGCACATGAGAAAATGCTCTGCATCACTTGCCATCAGGGAAATACAAATCAAAACCACAATGAGATACCACCTCACACCAGTGAGACTGGGGAAAATTAACAAGGCAGGAAACAACAAATGTTGGAGAGGATGTGGAGAAAAGGGAACCCTCATACACTGTTGGTGGGAATGTGAACTGGTGCAGCCACTCTGGAAAACTGTGTGGAGGTTCCTCAAAGAGTTAAAAATAGACCTGCCCTACGACCCACCAATTGCACTGCTGGGGATTTACCCCAAAGATACAGATGCAGTGAAACGCCGGGACACCTGCACCCCGATGTTTATAGCAGCAATGGCCACGATAGCCAAACTGTGGAAGGAGCCTCGGTGTCCAACGAAAGATGAATGGATAAAGAAGATGTGGTTTATGTATACAATGGAATATTACTCAGCTATTAGAAATGACAAATACCCACCATTTGCTTCAACGTGGATGGAACTGGAGGGTATTATGCTGAGTGAAGTAAGCCAGTCGGAGAAGGACAAACATTATATGTTCTCATTCATTTGGGGAATATAAATAATAGTGAAAGGGAATATAAGGGAAGGGGGAAGAAATGTGTGGGAAATATCAGAAAGGGAGACAGAACGTAAAGACTGCTAACTCTGGGAAATGAACTAGGGGTGTTGGAAGGGGAGGAGGGCGGGGGGTGGGAGTGAATGGGTGACGGGCACTGGGGGTTATTCTGTATGTTAGTAAATTGAGCACCAATAAAAAATAAAAAAAAATAAAAATAAAAATAAAATAAATAAATAAATAAATAAATAAATAAATAAATAAATAAAAATAAAAAAAATAAAAAAAAGAACTCCATGCTGTGGAACTTAGAACTTTTAATGTACCCTATGTATGCATGTTCAAGTTGCTATCATTTACTGTTCATCTTTTGTTTTCCTATTCCTCTTGTGATAGTACAATATCTCCTGATCTGTTTTCATGTCCACTGCCGCCTTTGTTTCTTCATCATATTTCTGTGCCTAATCTGGTGAATTTTCAACCTGGATAGTGCGTGTCAAGTTTTAAAATTTGCATTTGGTCTTCTGACAGGAAGATGACCAGAGCTCTTTCTACGGTAATGAGTTTCCCATGTTTACAACCAAAATGCTAAGGCAACAAATGATTGGGTCTCTGTGGATACAAACCTGGACCATGATATTTCATGCTTGGGGAAAAACCAAAATTCAACCCGTAAATGAGACAATTGAGAGTAACTAGGATATTCATTCCTTAAGTTGATTCAAGAAAAGGTATTCCAGGGGCATCAAGTTAGTTTATTCAGGTATATGTCTGCCATCTGGATTAATCTCAGGTCATGACCTCAGGTCATCAGATTATCCTAGTTTGGGCTATATGCTGCGGGTGAAGCCTCCTTAATATTCTATTTCCTTTTTCCTCTACTTCTCTCCTCCTTACACTTACTCTTTTGCTCTCTTTAAAAGAAGAATAAGAATAAGTAAGAATAAGAATAAGTAAGAAGAAGAAGAAGAGGAAGAAGAAGAAGGAGAAGGAGAAGGAGAAGGAGAAGGAGAAGAAGAAGAAGAAGAAATCATTTTTCTTCTGGGCTGAAAATAACATAATGAAGACAAAAAATTCAAAGCCATGTTATTTATGTTTCATATGTGAAACTTGTAATTTAAGTAGCCAGTGACTAGTTTATAGCCTAAAGGGGAAAACTGCTTTTACCACTCAAAATCAGTCAGATTAAAAGGCAGGTGTTTTGAAGCTAATATTTGTACACTAGTCTGTGTAGAATATTAACAACAGAATATCTCTGATTATGTTTCAAAAACAGATGTTGATACTGAGATTAGGGTTAAAGTGATGTCATAATGCAGCATATAATTTATAAATTTCCATATCACCCTATCCCTTGGTACACAATCCCTATGATCATACATGCCTCCTCTAGTGTGGAAAGTTTATCACAAAGAACAAACCAGTGTGGAGACATTATTATCAATGAAGTTGCCCACACATATTAAGGCTGCTTTGTGTTATGAATTCGTGTGTGTTTTGACAAATGCAAAATATTATGTATCCAAGGACCCTGGGATCATGATATGAGCCCAAAGTAGACACCCAACCAAAGGAACCAGCCTGATTCCCACATTATTACTGTTTTTAAATTTAAGTTGAGATGGCACACAAGGATACATCAGTTTCAGGTGTATCAAATAGAGATTCAATACTTATATAGGTTAATATTGTGCTCACCATGGGTGTAGATATATGTGTCTCTACAATACCATTGATCATATTCCAATGCTGTATTTTTTATCTCTGTAACTTCTTTAGTGGATAACGGGGAGCCTGTCCTTCCCACTCTATTTCACTACTATTGCTATTGGTAAATGGTATACTTCCAGTATTTAAATCTCTCCAGGATGGAATATTTTCATCTATCTGAATAGCGGTACACTTGGGTGGCTCAGGGGTTGATCGTCTGCTTTTAGCTCACTCAGGTCATGGTCTCATGGACCTGTGATCAAGTCCCACATCAGGCTTCCCACAGTTTGCCTGCTTCACCTCTGCCTACATCTCAACCTCTCCCTGTGTGTCTCTCGTGAATAAATAAATAAAATCTATTTTTAAAAAACTGATTAGGGGGACCCCTGGGTGGCTCAATGGTTTAGTGCCTGCCTTTGATCCAAGGTGCAATTCTGGAGTCCCAGGATCTCGTCCTGCATTGGGCTCCCAGCATGGAGCCTGCTTATCCTTCTGTCTGTGTCTCTGCCTCTCTGTCTCTCTTTCTCTCTCTCTCATAAAAAAATGAAAAAATCTTTTTAAAAAGGCTGATTAACGAATAAATGCAAGAGACTAATAGAGTAGATAGAAAAAAAATAGAATAATTGATAGCACTGAATCAAACGTACAAAGATTATGGGTAAAATCAGGTGAAAAAACTTACAAAAGTCAAGAGAGTATGTGGATCTACAGAGACAGAAATGGTTTTTTCAGATGTCCAGAAGGTAGGAACTTTTAGTTGCATTTCACAACAAGCTACATGAACCATAGGAGCTCATTATTGGAATCAATGTGCATATCAGTTCTATTCATGCATTGACTATGTCAGGCTATTTGAGGTTGCCACTGACTTTTTTGAAGATTTTAATTATTTATCTGAGAGAGCATAAGAAAAGAGAAGGGCAGAGGGAAAGGGAGAAGCTCATTTAAAGCTGAGCAAGGCCCCAAATAGGGTATGGATCCCAGGACACTGGGACCTTGGCCTGAGCTGAAGGCTTTTCCTCATCCACCAAGAAGAATGGCCCTCAGACCCTTATGATGCTTATTAATCATTGACTACAATACAGTCTTGCCCTGTATCCATATAAATAGTGATTTCTCAGTAATTCTTGAGCACCACAGCCAATGAATTGACAGTTATTCTATGTCCTTCTAAATATCGCTAAGTGTGTAGTGAAGGAATTTTTCCACATGAAGTCAAAGAAGGAATCTCTCCAGTTTCTTCTATGGAATGCTTGCCTGTTCTCCTGAACTAGAAATGGGGATTTTTTGCTCTTTGGAGTAAATTCAGATATGACAAAGAACAGTGTATTTTTTTTAGTTAGAAGGACCATTTTCATGGGGTGATGGAAGGGGAGGTTATAAACCATGTAGACGGGGACCTGTTTCTCATGTATATTTTTTCCATCTTGAGTTAAGAATTTCAGGTTGCTCCTTAAGTAAACTGGAGAGGTCAATCCCCAAGGAATAGCTCATTCTTTTTCAAGGGTACAAACTGTGCTTCCTTTGGAGGTCTTTTGCCTTACTACTGTTGCTCATGTGCTGTTGAAGACTCACCAGGAGAACCAATGATAAAGTACACACATGACCTGTTCCTCATGGTATCCTCTTTTGTATAAGTGCACGTCATCTCAGAAAGCAGTGAAAGTAGTTTGTATTCTGGAATCAGTCTCTTGACAAAACCTCTAAATAATAAGGCAGGTGGGGCAACAATTGCTGTTCTCAGGACAGCCACCATGTTCCATATTCCCGGAACTTGGGAATGTATGAGATAGGCAGCTTTCCCAGGTCAGTAAATATGTCTATGATTCTACAATTCTTGGAAGCTACTATATTCACTATTTGGTGTGATTGTGAGTGCATGAAGCTTAGAGTTGAACGACTTGTTTAACACTGTGCAGTGCAATAGAGTTGTGTATGATGATGCATGTGTGACACAGAGACATGTAATTGAGAGACTGAGACACAGATATAGACACTGAAATCCAGAGAAACAGAGAAGGAGAGAGAAAAGAATAAGAGATTTCTCCAGGACCTATGTCCCACTGACACTGCACGACACCCTCTCTCATCATTCTCAAAAAATAAAAAATCCCATAACAGCATATTTTACAGCCCTAACATCATTAGTGGCCCAACAGTGGCAGTTCATTGCAAGCTTCATAACCAAAGCCATCTTGTTCAGTAGCCTTCTATCCATAGTGAACCACTATCTGAGAATTATTATTTTAGTTTAGTAAAATTCTCCTTCATGTGTGTGAGAGATATGGGTAGTTGGACAGATAAAGACAAACACGTTACTGATAAAGGAGACCCACGCTAGGTTGAGTTCAGATCCCAGACTGCCTGACCTGAATCAAAGGAAGACTCTTAACTGACTGACTCAGGCACCCCTACCAGAATTATTCTTGTGCACGATGACCAACATGCTGTTGGGTACCATGTGTCCTGCTAGAAGCACTCTATGATCCCTTCTGAATGAGAGTGTTCATCTAGAATTTCATAGAAGAAGATCAAATAAATATTGTCAAAGTGAGCTTGAGTATCTTTGACCAAGGATCAAATATCGCATTCTTGGTTGCTTTTCACAGAAATTCCGATGAAAATCAGACACTTTCCATATGAGATGAAATACATATCTTCCTGGAGGGAAAAGTGTTGAGTTGTCTCTTGACAAGTATTACCCTATTTGAGAGGATGCTTACCATTGGCAACACCGAATCTGATTATAAAGTGTGTGATGGGGTATTTTCCCTCAACAAGTGTTTCTCTTGCTTGGTTGAGAAATGTTGTAGTCACCATCTTGAGTTGACTGCAGAGACACATTCTTCAGGACAAACAAATTCATCCAGGTATCCTTTCACTTACTTTGGAGCATTATCTCAAACACTATGTTCCATCTGGCTTCCTAAAGTCATTCATAGTAGTAAAGATAACTTTTATTTTATATAATACCATCTATTGATTAAAAACAATGAGACTTACATTTGCCAATGTTTTACACTAGACGAATGTCCAAATATTGGATTCAAAATAAGTGCCATTAATGATGATCACATTTGAGTTGTAGGGTGCTAGTGGAAACAATCTCTTAATTCCCCTCCCTGGGGACAGTACATGATCTCATGTTCAGGATTCAGCTGAATGTTGTGTTCTTCCCTTATGGGTAGACAAATTCTCCTTCTAAATGTGTCCCAACTCATATTCTCTGTCTATTTCCATCCTTTTGTTTTTCTCTCCAGTAAATTAATTAATTAATAAATCCTAAGTAAAGATAACTGAACATGTTTTGAAAATGCCTATTGACTACTCTGGTTATAGAATAACATCTCACCAGAATATTGGATTTATTGTCATGTAAAAGAAAAAGAATGTGGCTTAGTACTTTTAAGAATTGGACAATAAGCAAACTAGAATAATGATTCTATTTTTATTTTTGCACAACACAGTGATAGAGATAGTGTGAGCACTGGAGAGGAGAGGAAAAGACTAAGGGATCCTTTACAGATGCCATACACAGCACAGAGCTACTCCCAAAGCTACGTCTCATGAGCATGAGAATATGATCTAGGGCAAAATCAAGAGTTGGACACTTACATGACTGAGTCAGTCAGGTGTCCCTAGTAGAGTTCAAATCCATAATTGAATTTCCATGGTAACTTCAAATAAGCCACTTATATGATGTCCCTTGTTTTCTCAGCAGATGAATGTTCTGACTCAATTGAGGAGACACACAGATTTACAACCCCTGCTATGTATTATTTTTGGAAGCTGTTGAACTTAGACCCTTCAAAATGTAATGAAATAGAATGAAATGTTAATATCTTACTTTCAGAAGACCATAAGGAGTGACTGATAACCTTTACAGAGTTCAAAAATTTGATCCATTCGTCATTGTTTGCCTAAAAGGATCAGAGGATCTGATTCACTTTGGCTTTAAATAGGACATGTAATTACTGTATACTTAAAAGACCCAAGAGAGAATGTAAAATGATGCAGTCGCTATGACCAATAATACGGAAATCCCTCAAAAATGTTTTTAAAACCTGTGATATGCAGCAGCATAATCACTTTCAGAAACAAATCTCAAAGATTGAAAGCTGAACTTCAGAGAGATATGTGTGCATATTCTGCACTAATCACAACAGAGGAGATCACAGGAACAAGATAGAGGAGGGGCAAGATGGCAGAAGAGTAGGGTTCCCAAATCACCTGTCCCCACCAAATTACATAGATAACCTTCAAATCATCCTGAAAATCTACAAATTCAGCCTGAGATTTAAAGAGAGACCAGCTGGAATGCTACAGTGAGAAGAGTTCGTGCTTCTATCAAGGTAGGAAGATGGGGGAAAAAGAATTAAAGAAACAAAAGGAATCCAAGGCGGAGGGGCCCTGGGAGTAGCTAGGCTAAGGCTGGGGTGAGTGCCCCCAGGACAGAAAAGCTCCATCCTGGAGAAGCAGGAGCTTCACCAATCTTCCCGGGCGGAAAGTTGCTTGCAGGGAGTTATAGCAGGACCCCAGGAGGTGGGGGGGGATGCCCTTAGGCTCCTGGGACACTAACACATCAACTGCGCACCAGGGAGAGTGTGCCGAGCTCCCTAAAGGGCTGAAGCATGTGCATGCATTGACCCCGGAGCAGCTCCGAGGAGCTCAGGCAGGTGGCTCTGTGCAGGGGGGCTGGCTGTCCCAGGAGCAGCTAGGAGGCAGCTCTAGCACAGGAAAAGGCTCCTTGCAGAGGGGGCTGTGGGGTTGCGGAAGCAGCTCGGAGGGACTTGGGTGGCAGCTCCGCAGAGGGGGCTGCTTGGGAGCACAAATGCAACAGCACAAGCCCAGAAGCACTGGGCACCGGGACACAGCCCAGGATCTGGCCTCCCCCTGGGACAGGCAGAGGCCAGGAGGGCCCAGGACAGCAAGGACACTCCTGCCTTGAGCCAAGCAGATCACGGCCCCATCCCCAGAGCCTCCAGGCCCCTGCAGACTGAGAGCTCCATTGTTGCTGTAGTGAGAGATGAAAAGGGACACTATATCATACTTAAAGGATCTATCCAACAAGAGGACTTAACAATCCTCAATATATATACACCGAATGTAGGAGCTGCCAAATATATAAACCAATTAATAACCAAAGTGAAGAAATACTTAGATAATAATACACTTATACTTGGTGACTTCAATTTAGTGCTTTCTACACTTGATAGGTCTTGTAAACACAACATCTCCAAAGAAACAAGAGCTTTAAATAAAACACTGGACCAGATAGATTTCACAGATAACGACAGAACTTGACATGCAAACTCAACTGAATACAAATTCCTCTCAAGTGTGCATGGGACTTTCTCCAGAATAGACCACATAGTGGGTCACAAATCAGTTTTAAACCAATACCAAAAGATTGGGATCATTCCCTATATAATCTCAGATCATAATGCCTTGAAATTAGAAATAAATCACAACAAGACATTTGGAAGGACCTCAAACACATGGAGGCTAAGGACCATCCTGAAAAAAGATGGTAGGGTCAACCAGGAAATTAGGGAATAATTAAAAAGATTCATGGAAACTAATGAAAATGAAGATACAACTGTTCAAAATCTTTGGTATGCAGCAAAAGCAGTCCGAAGGGGGAAATACATCGCAATGCCAGCAACCATTCAAAAACCGGAAAGAACTCAAATACAAAAACTAACCTTACACATAAAGGAGCTAGAGAAAAAAAATCAAATAGATCCTACACCCAGCAGAAGAAGAGAGTTATGAAAAATTCGAGCAGAACTCAATGAAATCGAGACCAGAAGAACTGTGGAACAGATCAACAAACCAGGAGTTGGTTCTTTGAAACAATTAATAAGAGAGATAAATCATTTGCCAGCCTTATTAAAAAGAGGAGAGAGAAGACTCAAAATAATAAAATCATGAATGAGATAGGAAAGATCACTACCAACACCAAGGAAATACAAAGGATTTTAAAAACATATTATGAACAGCTATTCACCAATAAATTAGGCAATCTAGAAGAAATGGATGAATTGCTGGAAAGCCACAAACTACCAAAACTGGAACAGGAAGAAATAGAAAATCTGAACAGGCCAATAACCAGAGAGGAAATTGAAGCAGTCATCAAAAACCTCACAAAACACAAAAGTCCAGGGCCAGATGGCTTCCCAGGGGAATTCTATCAAACATTTAAAG
Organism: Canis lupus dingo; assembly: GCF_003254725.2. Taxonomy (NCBI): domain Eukaryota; kingdom Metazoa; phylum Chordata; class Mammalia; order Carnivora; family Canidae; genus Canis; species Canis lupus. The sequence goes on along the minus strand of NC_064261.1, from coordinate 20,964,674 downwards.
AAGAAATACCTATCCTACTAAAGCTGTTTGGAATGATAAAAAGAGATGGAGTACTTCCAGATTTGTTCTATGAGGCCAGCATCACCTTATTTCCAAAACCAGACAAAGACCCCATCAAAAAGGAGAATTACAGACCAAAATCCCTGATGAACATGGATGCAAATATTCTCAACAAGATAATAGCCAATAGGATCCAAGAGTACATTAAGAAGATCATTCACCATGACCAAATAGGATTTATCCTGGGGACACAAGGCTGGTTCAACATTCATAAAACAATCAAAGTGATTCATCATATCAGCAAGAGACATGATGAGAAAAAACAAGAATCATATGATCCTCTCATTAGATACAGAGAAAAAGATTTGACAAAATACAGCATCCATTCCTGATCCAAACTCTTCAGACTGTAGGGATAGAGGGATCATTCCTCATCATCTTAAAACCCATCTATGTAAATCCTACAGCAAATATCATTCTCAATGGGGAAGCACTGGGATCCTTTCCCCTAGGATCAGGAACAAGACAGGGATGTCCACTCTCAGCACTGCTATTCAACATAGTATTGGAAATCCTCGCCTCAGCAATCAGACAACAAAAAGACATTAAAGGAATTCAAATTGGCAAAGAAGAAGTCAAACTCTCCCTCTTCACCGATGACATGATACTTTACACAGAAAACCTAAAAGCCTCCACCCCAAGATTGCTAGAACTCATACAGCAATTTGCTAGTGTTGCAGGATACAAAATCAATGCCCAGAAATCAATGGCATTTCTAGAAACTAACAATCAGACTGAAGAAAGAGTAATTAAGGAGTCAATCCCATTTACAATTGCACCCAAAAGCATAAGATACCTAGGAATAAACTGAACCAAAGAGGTATAGGATCTATACCGCAAAAACTATAGAATACTTCTGAAAGAAATTGAGGAAGACACAAAGAGATGGAAAAATATCCCATGCTCATGGATTGGCAGAATTAATATTGTGAAAACATCAATGTTACCTAGAGCAATTTACATGTTTAATGCAATACCTATCAAAATACCATGGACTTTCTTCAGAGAGTTAGAACAAATTATTTTAAGATTTGTGTGGCATCAGAAAAGATCCCGAATAGCCAGGGGAATTTGTTTATTTTATTTTATTTTATTTTATTTTATTTTATTTTATTTTATTTTATTTTATATTTTATTATTTTATTTTATTTATTTTATTTTATTATTTTATTTTATTTTATTATTTTATTTTATTTATTTTATATTATTATTTTATTTTATTTTATTTATTTTTTATTTATTTATGATAGTTACACACAGAGAGAGAGAGAGGCAGAGACAGAGGCAGAGGGAGAAGCAGGCTCCATGCACCAGGGGCCCAACGTGGGATTTGATCCTGGGTCTCCAGGATCGCGCCCTGGGCCAAAGGCAGGCACCAAACTGCTGTGCCACTCAGAGTTCCCACTTGGGGAATTTTATTTTATTTTATTATTTTTTTAATTTATTTTTTATTGGTGTTCAATTTACTAACATACAGAATAACCCCAAGTGCCCGTCACCCATTCACTCCCACCCCCCGCCCTCCTCCCCTTCTACCACCCCTAGTTCATTTCCCAGAGTTAGCAGTCTTTACGTTCTGTCTCCCTTTCTGATATTTCCTGCTTGGGGAATTTTAAAAAAGAAAACCATATCTGGGGGCATTACATGCCAGATTTCAGGTTGTACTACAACCTGTGCTATAGTCATCAAGACAGTGTGGTACTGGCACAAAAACAGACACAGAGATCAATGGAACAGAATAGAGAACCCAGAAGTGGACCCTGAACTTTATGGTCAACAAATATTTGATAAAGCAGGAAAGACTATCCATTGGAAGAAAAACAGTCTCTTCAATAAATGGTTCTGGGAAAATTAGACAGCCACATGCAGAAGAATGAAACTAGACCACTCTCTTGCACCATACACAAAGATAAACTCAAAATGGATGAAAGATCTAAATGTGAGACAAGATCCCATCAAAATCCTAGAGGAGAACACAGGCAACATCCTTTTTGAACTTGGCCACAACAACTTCTTGCAAATTTCATCCATGAAGGCAAGAGAAACAAAAGCAAAAATGAACTATTGGGACTTCATCAAGATAAGAAGCTTTTGCACAGCAAAGGATGCCATCAACAAAACTAAAAGACAACCTACAGAATGGGAGAAGATATTTACTAATGATGTATCAGATAAAGGGCTAGTTTCCAAGATCTATAAGGAACTTATTAAACTCAACACCAAAGAAACAAACAACCCAATCATGAAATGGGAAAAAGACAAGAAGAGAAATCTCACAGAGGAAGACATAGACATGACCACCATGCACATGAGAAAATGCTCTGCATCACTTGCCATCAGGGAAATACAAATCAAAACCACAATGAGATAGCACCTCACACCAGTGAGAATGGGGGAAATTAACAAGGCAGGAAACCACAAATTTTGGAGAGGATGCGGAGAAAAGGGAACCCTCTTACACTGTTGGTGGGAATGTGAACTGGTGCAGCCACTCTGGAAAACTGTGTGGAGGTTCCTCAAAGAGTTAAAAATAGGCCTTCCCTACGACCCAGTAATTGCACTGTTGGGGATTTACCCCAAAGATACAGATGCAATGAAACGCTGGTACACCTGCACCCTGATGTTTATAGCAGCAATGTCCACAATTGCCAAACTGTGGAAGGAGCCTCAGTGTCCAAGAAAAGATGAATGAATACAGAAGATGTGGTCTGTGTATACAATGGAATATTACTCAGCCATTAGAAATGACAAATACCCAGCATTTGCTTCAACATGGATGGAACTGGAGGGTATTATGCTGAGTGAAGTGCATCAATCAGAGAAGGACAAACATTATATGCTCTCATTCATTTGGGGAATATAAATAATAGTGAAAGGGGAAATAAGGGAAGGGAGAAGAAATATGTGGGAAATATAAGAAAGGGAGACAAACATAAAGACTCCTAACGCTGGGAAATGAACTAGGGGTGGTGGAAGGGGGAAAGGCCAGGAGGGGGGGGAATGGGTGATGGGTTCTGAGGGGGGCATGTGACAGGATGAGCACTGGGTGTTATTCTGTATGTTGGTAAATTGAACACCAATAAATAGTAAATTTATTGGTAAAAAAACATAATAGGAATAAATTCATGTCAACATGGCTTTAAAATATAGTAAAAAGATATAGATTTAAAAAAGAAGAGGTGATAAACCAGAAACTAGTTTAGATAAGAATAAACAAAAAGAAGAAGACAATTTTATCTTGAAAGAAAAACATCCTAAAAGGAAAACCTTGAGTTGCTTTCCTATGTTCCCCCAGTGCTGGAAGTTCCAGTTCTGTTTGGTCAGGAAATGTGCTGGTCACCTCTTCTTCCAGGTGATCCTCTAGGAAATGCCTGCTGTACAGATTCTCAGATGTCTGTGCCTGGGTGCTGTTCCACCGACCTTGTCATGGAGTCAGGCTCACTATAAGCTGCTCTGTGAGCATTTTGTTCCCTGAAACCTTTCATACCCCTTCTTGGGGTGAGAGGAAAAAAGACAACGCTTCGATCTCCAGCCCGGGAGATGAATGAAGTGGTGATTGACAAATCTATAGATTCCAGTCATGCCTGCCTCCTCCAAGTCTCCCCTAGCAGATGTGGGGAAACACTGAAATGTACAATGTTTAGGTTTCCTCAGGAAGCATCTTTGCTTCTCTTGCTGTCACCCCCTTTTCCTGGATGAAAGGTAAGATTTTTTTCTGCGGTGGCTGGACCCTACGTGGAGAACGTTCAACCCCACATGTGAACGTTATGTTCACATAATCTGCCTTCCAGAGAAAAAAGGAGGATGTGTTCAAGTCCCTTGTATGGACCCAACATGGACCATGGTCTCCTGGCCAAGCCTGAAAGCATGGATGTTGGCGCCTCAAGCTGAACATTCTCCCAGGCTCAATGATCTAGCCCATTTCCCTGAACCAATACATGGGGACTCTGCTGGCTCAAGTGCTCGGGTACTTTCTGGACTCCAGGAATATTGAGACCCCACTCACTTCCTGTGATTCTGCGCCCTTTAACCTATGGCAGGACAGGGAAGTCTCTGGAAGAGCACATCTAAAGATCCAGATTTTGAACTTCAGGGCTCTTTCACTTTCAAGCAACTGGCTCACACATGCTACCTCCCACCCCGCCCATTATCCTCTGATAAATCCCTTCCATTTTGCTTTTCCATATCCACCCTGCTTAATTTTTCACTTTTCTATTTGTAGAGTCACCCATTCTTGCTTAGATTTCAGCTTGAATTCACTAGTGTTCAGAATGGCTTGATAGTTATATAGCTAAGTTTAGGGGACTACCTGACATGAGGACCTCTGCTCCACCAAACATCATTCTTTTGAAAATAATTTTTAAGGGCTTAATCCAAACTAATTCAGATGGTTATTCCATGAAACCTGTCTCTTTACAAGAAATTCAAGTTTCCTTTGCAAATAAATTCAGCTTTATTTAGTGTCATCCAAACTAGAAACTACGAAGCTGTCACTCTTTAAGTGAATGAAAATGAATCTTCAAATCAATCCGTACAAGGAATTGTTATTCTGTAATAAAAAGTGATTAAGCCTTGTGGAGCCTCTATGTCTCAGTTGGTTAACGTTGCTGACTCTTGATTTTTGCCACAGATCATGACCTAAGATTCTTGAGATGAACCCATGTGACAGACACTTGCTGTGCCTGGAGCTTGCTTAAGATTTTCTCTCCCTCCTGACAAAACATGAGAGATACCTATCTCTGGGAAGTGAACAAGAGGTAGGGGGAAGTAGTTGGACGAGGGATTGGGGTGACTGGATGATGGGCACTGAGGGGAGCACTTGGCAGGAAGACCACTGGGTATTATGCTGTATGTTGGCAAATTGAACTCCAACAAAAAAATAAATAATAAATGCTACTTTACAACATACTCAACTTGGATGTTAAAGGAAAAAAATATATACTTTCCTGGAAAAAATGTCTGTTTGAGTAGCTTTCTTATTATGTCCAATTCTGAATTTTTTTTGTTAGTTATGTTTGAACCTCCTAAATTTTCATTGCTCTTTTTACATAGACCTCATAAAGACCCTTTTAGAGATGTGTCAGGGTAGGTTTACACATTTATCTATTCCTTTAGAAACATCTCCAGTTGATGAGCAGGACAGCCATGCTAGGAATATTTGAGGAACATTGGCTTACCTTGGTGGTGAAAAATTTGGGTAATACCCTAAGTGTTTTAAGATGTGGCCATCTCTGAAGGTAGTAGAGTAGTCCCTTCTAGTCTGGGTGCTGAAATTCCTAGATTTATGGGTATTCCAGCCCATAATTTACAGTGAAAGATCCAGTATTGCCAAAGGGAATGGACTGGATTAACATCCTTGCTACTCTGTACTTGCACCAAGGGAACTCACAGGATTGAAAGTGTTTCCTACTTAAATGAATAGCTAAAAATATTTTCTGCTCTTTAAATAGGTTATATCTTAAATAATGAACTGTGTTCCAGCAAAATTTTACTTTCTTTTGAACTCTATATTACTTCTTGTGAAGATTGCAAGCAAATACATGGATACATTTCACATTCTACATTTTTCTTTTTTTGAATGTCATTACTTTGAATCATGAACCATTTTGCTTTCTCAGACTCACCTCTTTCATTTTGATGAATATACATAGCATTCATTAAGGTCTTTTGGATGGCTTGAAAGGTCCATTATTTTTTATTTCATTCTTGTTTTATTATTTTCCTCTTGAAAGAGGGAAAGAGTGTATGTCTTGATGGGGGTATGGGTAGATGTGGATGAAGGGAATGTCTTAGGATCCTTGCTGAGCATGGAGCCTGAGGAATGGTTTGATCTCAGGAGCCTGAGATCATGACCCAAGGAAAAATCAAAGGCCTGGCACTACCCCCATTATCTGTATATGTTGTTGATCATTAATTTACTGTAGAAAAGGGGACCTTGTAGGTAACTTTCCAGATCAGTCCAACGAGCTTTGCTATTCAAAATGGATCATCTGAATGTCCAAATCATGAATTTGTATAAGCAGGTAGCACCAGGTCATACCTGTAACTAAAAGAATTCTAAATTGCATAGGAATATGCCTTGCCTTTTTGGGAGTGTTAGAAAAAATTTCAAATGCATCTCTTCATTAAGCTCAGGTTCTTTTCAACTGTATACTGTTTCCTCACACCTGGCTATGGGACGGGTTGATTTTTAGAGGCAAGTGGCACTTCGGTGCTTCTGGTGAATTGTCATAGAAAATATGATATCTGGAGAAGGGAAGGAGTGGGAAGGAGGGGAAGGAGAAAGAGGACAATATGAATAGAAGTGGAGACAAAGAGCTAGAGGAAGGCGTGTGGGAGCATTTACTAAAGAGGTGCTTCTAGTTTATTCTTGCCTAGCATTGTCAAATTGTTCTTTAGCTTTCGCCAAATGGTTAATGAAAAAAATTTGATGCTGAATTCCTTTGTGAGGCCTCAGTGTATCAATCAAAGGTGCTGCCCATTCATCTTCCTTCTTTTCTAAGATATTTCTCTAGAGAATGAATTTGTTCAGTTCCATTGATCCAAAGTTGGCCTTGAAGACCCAAAACATCATTGGTGAGGTGGTGTGGATCAAGAATTAAAATTGTGAGAACCAGACATAGGAGAAACAGACATGATTTCAGGTAGAGGAGAAGGTTCAGGCTTATACTATCCCAATACAGCTGGTGACATTTGATGGAAATATCACATTTGTGTACCTCATGCCATGAGTACCCAAGAATGACAACTGGACACCATGGAAAAAACAGCCTATGATCTGTCCTCACCAGAAGTCACAACCTCCGAGTGAATACTCTCAGGATACAAAACTGAGACAGTCAGAGAAACTCAACTGATGGGATTGCTGATCCTCAGCAAAGTTCTTCTTCAGGGTGGACTCCAGTCCTGTGAGATCTTCACACTCACTGCTCTGTGAAGAAGGATCAGTGAAGACTCACAGGGCACTATTCCTGCTTCTGTGCTCAGATACTTCTACTTATGACACACAACAGTTTCACACAGCACAGCAAAGCACAAAATGGTAACCAAAAAAGACAGCATAAGGGTACCTAAAGGAATAGTCTGATTCCATAAGAATGCAAAAAAGTGGGAACCAAAACAAGATCCAGGTGCCATACTGAGTACAAACTGCCTTGGAACTACCTCAGAGAACACACTTCAGATCAAGGGCTCTCTCTTCATGGGAGGGCCACTCCCATGGACTCAATAGCTGCCAGGAGCAAGGCACAGTGGGCTTCTCTGAACGCTACCCTTTCTCAAAGTAACAGGAGGCTCTGAAGATGTCCTGTGGACTCCTTGTGATTGCCTGTACAATGAACAATGGCCAACCAAATGAAAATAATACCACTAAACCTAACTCTAACCCTAACACAACCCTAACTCAAACTCTAACTGTTATGGGAACACAAACCCTAACCCAATCCTACCCTTACCCGATCCTGAACCTGAAACGGAAACCGAACCCTAACCCTAAGTCTGAACCCTAAGCCCTAACCCTAACACTCACCCTAAATGCTAACCCTAACCCTAACTGTAAAGCTAACAATAAATCACAATCCTAACCCTAACCCTAAACCTAAACCTAAGCATAGTAGCAATTGGAACTTAGATGTGACATGCCATTGTTTTGGCTGTATGTTTATATTTCATTATATTATATTTCATTAAAATATAATTTCATTATATTTCAACAGTTGAAGTGTCCTTATCTTGACAATAGCCAAATCTTCAAGTTCCTATAAGACCCTGCTTTCAACATGAATAAATTCCTTAGAAACCTACATAATGTCTACCACCGTGTCCTCGACAACACTTAAAATATGGTATCAGCCACCTGTCACACTTGCAGGTGCAGCTCTTTCTTCCTCAAGGATCTTGTCACTGTTGTATAATAAAATCACCTTTTGCACACACAAAAAATTCTCAGGAATTATTTATTAGTCATTTGCTCCTTGACCCAAAACTTCAAATCATATCATTTATATCCCTCATCCCCAGGGAACAAAAGTAAAAGATTAAAAAAGAAAAGATTGCATGTAATTATTTGAGAGCAAAATTAAAGCGTAAAGAAGGGGAGAGGCAGAGTGAGAGGGAGAAGCAGACTGCCTGCTGAGGAAGGAGCTCCAAATAGGGCTCAAGATTCCAGGACCTGGGGATCATGACCTGAGCGAAGGGACAGGCAGACCCTTAACTGACTGAACCAGCCAGGGGCCCCCAAAGTAAAAGGGTTTTACAGACAAAGGAAAAAAAGGAATTCTACATACTTTATTTACTAAGAATTCAGATACAAAGATTGGTGTTGGTAGCAGAGAACTAATCTTGGCTGCACATACCTGGTTTCAAAGTCTATCACTAACCAAACTGTCTTACTATAGCAAGTTAGCAAGTTCCAGGTGTTTGGGCTGAGTCCCTGGAATATTTGCAGTTTGGCCCAGTTCAGACAATCATGGTTCTCCTACCTGTAAGGATGTATATGAGGCCGGTCTCCTGACTGGCCTCCTGTTCCATTTTAAAACAACTTGACATAAGTAATCATTTCACCAATGATAGTGTAATAAGTTGGAAAAGATAATATTAATAAGAAGACAAAAATAAAGCTTGGCCTCATGTCCATGTTATGTTACAGCTACCAAGGTCCCAGTAAAACTTCAAAGAGGAAAGTAAAAAGGATGGATATGCACTGATGCTATCACCTGTACCTTATAGTGTAAATATACATGATTTATAAGTGAAGCACTTGTTCCCACCAGCTCATGGCTGGATGATGGCAAGACCATATAGTGTCCAGCTGAATTACCCATCATTATCAGGAGCACTTGAGATTGTCTGAACCCACCTGTGTAATAAATATTAAATAGTTTTGTATCCCAAGAGATCGGGGGAAAACCTCAGGTCCAATTCAAAAGCTATGGGTGTGTTGGCAACTAAAACACACTCAGACTGGAGTTTCTGAGACAATTCAGTGCAGCTCCCTAAGATGACAGCTGAATTTTTGGATTAGAATACTTCCTGATTCCAGGGCTGAATGTGACCTCTTAGGCATACATGTTATCGGCATAAAGGACCTCAGGTTATAGAGAAGCATCAAGGAACAATTAGGCCTTGAGTGGCATTGAAAAGTCATTCTAGAAAGATGTATGTGACAAAATTACCCTATCAAACGACATATTGCTAAGAGTGGTGGTATTTCTGGAAGAATGCAAGCAGATCAAGTCTCTTCCTCAAGGACTGGTAGTAGAACAACCTGAGGACCTACCTCCATTGTAGAGCCTAATGTTCTAGACCTTGTATCTTTCTCATACTGAAGCAAAGCAACACACTTAGCTCTGAGGGAGTTGTCATATGGTAGGATGTCATCTCAAGTTTCGCTATTTGCTCTGTGGATGGTAGGACTAGTTGATGTACATAAGATAAATCTGTGCAATGGGTAAGGTAAAGAGCAGTATATATGGTAGTAAAGGAAGAACACGGTTCTCCCAAAAAGGGTAACATTTTGGTAATCAAAGATTCCTCAGCCCATTAAGGACCATACCACATGGTCAAACAACCTATAGATAAATGTAGCTAAAAAATTTCTCTGGGGCAGCCTGGGTGGCTCAGCAGTTTAGTGCTGCCTTTGGCTCAGGGTGTGATTCTGGAGACCTGGGATCAAGTCCCATGTTGGTTTCTCTGCATGGACCCTGCTTCTCCCTTTGCCTGAGACTCTGCCTCTCTCTCTCTGTCCCTCTCTCTGTCGCTGTCTCCCTGACTCTCATGAATAAATAAATAAAACCTTAAAAAATACTCTTGTGTAGGGACACTTGCGTGGGTCAGCAGTTGAGTGTCTGACTTCTGTGCAGGATGTGACCCCCTAGTCCTGGGATCAAGTTCAACATTATGCTTCCTGCATAGAGCTTGCTTCTCCCTCTACCTATGTCTCTGTCTCTCTGTGTGTCCTGTGTGTCTCTCAGAAATAAATAAATAAAATCTTTTAAAAATACTCTTTTGTGGTGTGGGGAAATCAATTTGAAACCCCATAAAGCTTCTGAAAAGATGAATGTGGGCCACATAATTGTCCACCATAATAATAGGCATTAAAAGGTGACATCCTTTGAAAAATGACATTATGAGTTGCCTGTGATTGGGACTCCATTGTTTGGGCATTCCTTGTTCTAGGCACCCAGTAACATCTCTTATTTTTTTATTAAAGATTTTATTTACTTATTCATGAGAGACGCACAGAGAGAAGCAGAGACACACAGGGAAGGCAGAGACACAGGCAAAGAGAGAGAAGCAGGCTCTGGGCAGGGAAAATGATGTGAGACTCAATCCCAGGACCCCAGGATCACACCTTGGGCTGAAGGCAGATGATCAAACCCTGAACCCCCAGGTGTCCCAACATCTGTTAATTGAATGATACACATGTGACACATAATTACCTTCTCTTCTTCCAGTTCTAGGGCCCTTTGTTAGCATTCTATTCTGCCACTTGAATTCTGGCTTTCATGATGTGACTACAGAAGTTTCACCATGGCTGGTGGAAGTGAACCAAATTGCAAAGTCTGGGCCATCCCTCCTCCTGGCATTGACGTCCTACAGTCTCAGAATCTGATTCTGAGGAGGAGGCTCACCTGAGGGGTGTCCTTCATCTCCAATCAACTGAACTCTGTGCAAACACTGTAAAAATTAGCCTAAGAGCCTCCTCCCCATGAGGTCATGTGACCACAGACCTTGGCTCTTTAGGCATCTTGAGCAGTGATGTCCCAAGACAAAACACACAGGGAACATTGTCTAATGTATGGAAGTGTTGAATCACTATGCTGTATACCCAGAACCACTACAACATTGTATGTTGACTATACTTCAGTTTAAAATAATAATTAGGAGGGTGGGGAAGATGGCAGAAGTATAGGGTCCCCAAGTCACCTGTCCCCAACAAATTACCTAGAAAAATTTCAAATGATTCTCAAAATCTACAAATTTGGCTTGAGATTTAAAGAGAGAAGAGCTGGAATGCTAAAGTGAGAAGAGTTCACGCTTCTATCCACATAGGAAGATGGAAAAAAAGATAGAAACAAAAGGCATCCAAGAAGGAGGGGCTCCAGGAGGAGCTGAGCTAAGGTCAGATGGCGAGTGCCCCCAGGACAGGAAAGCCCCCTCTCGGAGAAGCAGGAGCTTCACCAATCTTCCTGGATGGTAATGTGCTGGCAGGGAGCTTGGGCAGGATCCCAAGAGGGGTGGGGATGACCTCAGGCTCTCAAGGACAATAACAAAGGAGGGGCGCCCCAGGTGACCAGGCCACACCCCGCAGCTGAGCTCCCTCAGGGGTGCAGCACGTGCCTGTCTGGACCCAGGAGCAGGTCAGAGGCGGCTCCAGCAAAGGATCCACGGGGAGGGAGCTGGTGGCTGGGAATGCGATTCTAGTAGCACAGGCCCATGAGCACTGAGAGCCAGGGACACAGCCCAATATCCCGCGCCTCCCCCAGGACAGGCAGAAGCCAGGAGGGCACAGGACAACAAGGACACTCCTGCCTCCCAGTGGCTCTGAGCTGTGCAGATCAGTGGCCCCTGCCCCCAGAGCATCCAGGACCCTGCAGACTGAGAGTTCCAGTACTTACTATAGGAGCTTAATCCAGGGCTGGAGAGCTGGCTGCTGCCACTGTTGTTGTTCCTCCTGGGGCCTCACACAATAAAAAACCCCAGTGGGCTTCACAGAGGCCTTACAGGATAAACAGGTTAAAGAACTTTCATGAGCCATGCACGAAGCAGGGGCTAAGCAGTTCCCTCAAGTGCTCACACCTGAGAATCAGCACAGAAGGCCCCTCCACAGAAGACTGGCTAGAAGGACAGGGGAAAAGCAGGTTATTGACCAAGCAGCATGGGAAAGTTCCAAGAGGAGTTGAGGGATTTACAGTATACAGAATCAGAGAATATCCTTGTTTTCCTGTTTTATAGTTTTCTGTTTGCTTCCCCCCTCTTTTTTTCTCCCTTCTTCTCTTATTATTTTTCCTTCTTCTTTTTTCTTTTTCTTTTCTTCTTTCTCTTCTCTCTTTTTCTCCTTTTCCCAACACAATTTGTTTTTGTCAAATGCACTGAGCAAAATGACTAGAAGTAAAACATCGCCTCAAAAGAAAGAATCAGGGGAGTCCTGGTGGCACAGTGGTTTAGCGCCACCTACAGCCCAGGCATGATCCTGGAGACCCTGGATAGAGTCTCACATTGGGCTCTCTCCATGGAGCCTGCTTCTCCCTCTGCCTGTGTCGCTGCCTCACTCTCTCTCTCTCTCTCTGTCTCTATGAATAAATAAATAAAGTCTATAAAAAAGAGAGAATCAGAAACAATCCTCTCACCCACAGAGTTACAAAATTGGGATTACAATTCAATGTCAGAAATTCAATTTAGACGCACAATTATAAAGCTACTGGTGGCTCTAGAAAAAAAAGCATAAAGGACTCAAGAGACTTCATGACTGCAGAATATAGATCTAATCATGCAGAAATTAAAAATCAATTAAATGAGATGCAATCCAAACTAGAGGTTCCAATGGTGAGGGTTAACGAGGTAGAAGAACGAGTGAGTTACATAAGGATAAATTGATGGCTAAGAGGGAAACAAGAAAAAGGAGACAAACAATTAAAAGATCATGAGCATAGATTAAGGGAATTAAATGACAGCTTCTGAAAGAAAAGCCTACATTTAATTGGTGGTCCCAAGGGCGCTGAAAGGTCCAGAGGTCCAGAATATGTATTTGAACAAATAATAGCTGAAAACTGTCATAATTAGGGATGGAAAACAGGAATTCAGATCCCAGAAAGAGAGAGATCTCCCCTAAAATCAAAACCCCTAAACACCTCGACATTTAATAGTGAAGTTTGCAAATTCCAAAGATAAAGAGAAGATCCTTAAAGCAGCAAGAGACAAGAAATCTCTAATTTCTATGGGGAGAAATATTAGAGTAATAGCAGACTTTCCCAGATACCAGACCAGCCAGAAAGTTCTGGCATGATACATCAGGGACTTAAATGAGAAGAACATCCAACAAAGCTCTCCTTCAGAATAGAAGGAGAGATAAAGAGCTTCCAAGATAGGCAGAAACTGAAAAAATATGTGACCACCAAACAAGCTCTGCAAGGAATTTTAAGGGGGACTCTGTAAGAGAATGAGGAAGACAAATAGAACAATGCACAAAACAGGGACTGAAGAGGTATCATGATGACAATAAACTCATATCTTTCAATAGTAACTCTGAACATGAATGGCCTAAATGACCCCTCAAAAGGCAGAGAGTTTCAGATTGTATAAAAAACCAGGACCCATCTATTTCCTGTCTCCAAGAGACTCATTTTAGACAGAAGGACACCTACAGCATGAAAACAAAAGTTTGGAGAAACATGTAGCATTCAAATGGTCCTCAAAATAAAGCAGGGTAGCCATCCTTAGATCAGATAAACTAAAGTTTATCCCGAAGACTGTACTGAGAGATTAAGAGGGACACTATATCACACTTAAAGGATTCATCCGAGAAGAGAACTTACCAATCATCAATATATATGCCCCGAATCTGAGAACTGCCAAGTATATCAATCAATTGATAACCAAAGTTAAGACATACTTAGATAATAAACACTTCTACTTCGGGACTCAATGAAGTGCTTTCTACAATTGATAGGTCTTCTAAGCACAACATCTCCAAAGAAACAAGACCTTTAAATGACACACTGGACCAGATGGATTTCACAGATATTTACAGAACTTTACATCCCAACGCAACTGAATACACATTCTTCTCAAGTTCACATAGATCTCCAGAATGGACCAAATACTGTGTCACAAATCAGGTCTTAACTGATACCAAAAGATTGGGATTGTCCCCTGCGTATTTTCATATGAAAATGCTTTGAAATTAGAATTAAATCACAACAAGAATATTGGAAGTATTTCAAACACGTGGAAGTTAAGGACCATCCTGATAAAACATGAAAGGGTCAACAGGAAATTAGAGAAGAATTAATAAGATTCATGGAAACTAATGAGAATGAAAATGCAACCATTAAAATCTTTGGGATAGAGCAAAAGCAGTCCTGAGGGGGAAATACATGACAATACAAGTATCCGTCCAATAACTGGAAAGAACTCAAATACAAAAGCTAACCTTGCACCTAAAGGAGCTGGAGAGAAAAAAAAGCAACTAGATCCTACACCCAGCAGAAGAAGAGAGTCAATAAAGATTCGAGCAAAACTCCATGAAATAGAGACCAGAAGAACTGTGGAACAGATCAACAAAACGAAGAGTTGGTTCTTTGAAAGAATTAATGAGAGATAAACAATTATCCACCCTTATTGAAAAAAAGAGAGAAAAGACTAAAATTAATAAAATCATGAATGAGAAAGGAGAGAGCACTACCAATACCCAAGAAATACAAACAATTTTTAAAACATATTATGAGCAGCTTTACGTGCATAAATTAGGCAATCTAAAGAAATGGATGCATTTCTGGAAAACCAAAAACTACCAAAACTGGACCTGCAGGAAATAGAAAGCCTGAACAGGCCAATAACGAAGTAAGAATTTGAGGCACTCATCAAAAACCTCCCAAGACACAAAAGTCCAGGGCCAGATGGCTTCTCTCAGGATTCTATCAAACAATTAAAGAAGAAACGTATTACTTGGCCATTAGAAATGACAAATACCTACCACTTGCATCGACATGGGTGGAACTGGAGGGTATAATGCTGAGTGAAATAAGTCAATTGGAGAAGGACAAACATTATATGGAGTCACTCATTGGGGAATATAAACAATAGTGAAAGGGAATAGAGGGGAAGGGAGAAGAAATGGGTAGGAAATATCAGAAAGGGAGACAGAACATGGAAGACTCCTAACTCTGGGAAATGAACTAGGGGTGGTAGAAGGGGAGGAGGGTGGGGGCTGGGGGTGACTGGGTGATGGGAACTAAGGGGGGCACTTGACAGGATGAGCACTGGGTGTTATTCTGTATGTTGGCAAATTGAAAACAAATAAAAAATAAATTTATTATTAAAAAGAAGAAGAAGAAGAAGAAGAGGAAGAAGAAGAAGAAGAAGAAGAAGAAGAAGAAGAAGAAGAAGAAGAAGAAGAAGAAGAAGAAGAAGAAGAAGAAGAAGAAACCATACCTATTCTACTAAAGCTCTTTGGAAATATAGAAAGAAATAGAATACTTCCAAACTCATTCTATGAGGCCAGTATCATCTTAATTCCAAAAGCAGACAAAGACCCCACCAAAAAGGAGAATTATAGACCAATATCCTTGATGAACATGGATGCAAAAAATTCTCAACAAGATACTAGCCAATAGGATACAACAATACATTAGGAAGAGTATTCACCATAACCAAGTGTGACTTCTCCCTGAGATGCAAGGCTGATTCAGCACTCGTAAAAAAAATCAATGTGATTCATCACATCAGCAAGAGAAAAAACAAGAACCATAGGATCCTCTCATGGAGGATGCAGAGGAAGCCTTTGACAAAATACAGCAAGATTCCTGATCAAATCTCTTCAGAGTGTAGGAAACATTCCTCAACATCTTAAAAGTCCAGAGCAAAATTCATTCTCAATGGGAAACACTGGCAGCCTTTCTCCTAAGATCAGGAACAAGACAGGGATTTTCACCACTTTCACCACTGCTATTCAACATAGTACTAGAAGTTTAGCTTTAACAATTAGACAACAAAAAGAAATAAAAGGCATTCAAATTGGCAAAGAAGAAGTCAAACTCTCCTTCTTCATCAATGACATGATACTGTACATAGAAAATGCAACTGACTCCACCCCAAGATTGCTAGAACTCACACAGCAATTTGGCAGTGTGGCAGGAGACAAATTCAATGCCCAGAAGTGAGGGGCATTTCTATACACTAACAGTGAGACTGAAGAAAGACAAATTAAGGAGTCAATCCCATTTACAATTGCTCCCAAAAGAATAAGATACCTAGGAATAAACCTCACCAAAGAGGTAAAGGATCTAAAAACTACAGAACACTTCCGAAAGAAATTGAGGAAGACAAAAACGGATGGAGAAATATTCCATGCTCATGGATTTGAAGAATTAATATTGTGAAGATATCAGTCCTACCCAGGGCAATTTACAAGTTTACAGCAATCCCTATAAAAATACTACGGACTTTCTTCAGAGAGTTTAAACAAAATACTTTAAGATATGTGTAGAATCAGAAAAGACCCGAGTAGCCAGGGGAATTTTATTTATTTATTTTTAACAATACATTTATTTTTATTGGTGTTCAATTTGCCAACATACAGCATGAAACCCAGTGCTCAAGCGGTCAAGTGCCCCCTCAGTGCCCATCACCCAGTCACCCCCATCCCCCCCTTCCACCACCCCTAGTTCACTTCCCAGAGTTAGGAGTTTTTATGTTCTGTCTCCCTTTCTGATATTTCTTACCAGTTTCTTCATCCTTCCCTTCTATTCCCTTTCTTTTTTTTTCCTTCTATTCCCTTTCACTATTATTTATATTCCCCAATGAATGAGAACATATAATGTTTGTCCTTTGATTGATTCATTTCACTCAGCATAATACCCTCCAGTTCCATCCACGTTGAAGCAAATGCTGGGTATTTGTCATTTCTAATGCCTGAGTAATATTCCATTGTATACAGAAACCACATCTTTATCCATTCATCTTTCGATGGACATTGAGGCTCCTTCCACAGTTTGCCTATTGTGGACATTGCTGCTATAAACATTGGGGTGCAGGTGTCCCAGTGTTTCATTGCATCTGTATCTCTGGGGTAAATCCCTAAGAGTGCAATTGCTGGGTCATTAGGCAGGTCTATTTTTAACACTTGAGAAACCTCCTCACAGTTCTCCAGAGTGGCTGCACTAATTCACATTCTCACCAACAGTGTAAGAGGGTTCCCTTTTCTCCCCATCTTCTCCAACATTTTTTGTTTCATGCCTTGTTAATTTTCCCCATTCTCACTGGTGTGAGATGGTATCTCATTGTGGTTTTGATTGTATTTCCCTGATAGCAAGTGATGCAGAGAATTTTCTCATGTGCGTGTTGGCCATGTCTATGTCTTCCTCTGTGAGATTTCTGTTCATGTCTTTTGCCCATTTCATGATTGGATTGTTTGTTTCTATGGTGTTGAGTTTATTAAGTTCTTTATAGATCTTGGAAACTAGCCCCTTATCTGATATGTCATTTGCAAATATCTTCTCCCATTCTGTAGGTTTTCTTTTAGTTTTGTTGACTGTATCCTTTGCGGACCATACAACCCTGAATGCACCCGATCTCGTCAGATCTTGGGAGCTAACCAAGGTAGGGTCTGGTTAGTATTTGAATGGCAGCCAGCATAATTTTAAAAAGAAAACCATAGCTGGGAGCATCACAATGCCAGATTTCAGGTTGTACTACAAAGCTGTGGTCATCAAGACAGTGTGATACTGGCACAAAAACAGACATATAGATCAATGGAACAGAATAGAGAATCCAGACGTGGCCCCTCAAATTTATGGTCAACTAATATTCACCAAAGGAGTAAAGACTATCCACTGGGAAAAAAACACAATACCTTCCATCAATGATGCTGGGAAAAATAGACATCCACATGCGGAAGAATGAAACTACACTACTCTCTTGCACCATACACAAAGATAAACTCAAAATGGATGAAAGATCTAAATGTGAGACAAGATTCCATCAAAATCCTAGAGGAGAACACAGGCAACACCCTTTTGGAATTTGGCCAGTAACTTTTTGCAAGATACATCCATGAAGTCAAGAGAAACAAAAACAAAAATGAACTATTGGGACTTCATCGAGGTAAGAAACTTTTGCACAGCAAGCTATACAGTCGAAAACACTAAAAGACAACCTACAGAATGGGAGAAGATATTTGCAGATGACGTGTCAGATAAAGGGCTATATCCAAGATCTATAAAGAACTTATTAAACTCAAGAATAAAGAAACAAACATGAACAGAAATCTCACAGAGAAAGACATAGACATGGCCAGCAAGCACATGAGCAAATGTTCCACATCACTGGCCATCAGGGAAATACAAATCAATACAAAACAATGAGGTACTATCTCACACCAGTGAGAATGGGGAAAATTTGCAAAGCAAGAAACCATATATTATTTTGGAGAGGATGTGGAGAAAGGGGAACCCTCTTGAACTCTTGGCGGGAATGTGAACTTGTGCAGCCACTCTAGAAATCTGTGTTTAGGTTCCTCAAAGAGTTAAAAATAAATCTGCCATATGACCCAGCAATTGCACTGCTGTGGATTTACCCCAAAGACACAGATGCAATGAAAGGCCCAGACACCTGCACCCCAATGTTTATCGAAGCAATGTCCACAATAGCCAAACTGCGGAAAGAGCCTCAGTGTCCATCAAAAGATGAGTGGATCAAGAAGATGTGGTATATGTATACAGTGGAATATTACTCAGCCATTAGAAAGGACAAATATCCACCTTTTGCTTTGACGTGGATGGATCTGAAGGGTATTATGCTGAGTGAAATAAGTCAGTTGGAGAAGGACAAACATTATATGGTCTCATTCATTGGGGGAATATAAAAATAATGAAAGGGAGTAAAGGGAAATGGAGAAAAATTAGTGGGAAATATCAGAATGAGAGACAGAACATGAAAGACTCCTAACTCTGGGAAATGAACTAAGTGTTGTGGAAGGGGAGGTGGATGGGGGTTGGGGTGACTGGGTGATGTGCACTGAGTTAGGCACTTGATGGGATGATCCCTGGATGTTATATTATATGTTGGCAAAATGAACACCAAAAACATATATTCATATAAAAAAAAGAAACAGGGGATCCCTGGGTGGCGCAGCAGTTTGGCGCCTGCCTTTGGCCCAGGGCGCGATCCTGGAGACCAGGGATCGAGTCCCACATCAGGCTTCTGGTGCATAGAGCCTGCTTCTCCCTCTGCCTGTGTCTCTGCCTCTCTCTCCCTCTCTCTCTGTATGACTATCATAAATAAATAACTAAAAAAATTTTTTTAAAAAGAAACAAACAATCCAGTCATGAATTTGGCAAAAGACATGAAGTGAAATCTCACAGAGGAAGACATAGACATGGCCAGAAAGCACATGAGAAAATGCTCTGCATCATTAGCCATCAGGCTAATACAAATCAAAACCACAATGAGATACCACCTCACATCAGGGAGAATGGGGAAAATTAACAAGGCAGGAAACCACAAATATTGGAGAGTATGTGGAGAAAGGGGAACTCTCTTGCACTCATGGTGGGAATGTCAACTGGTGCAGCCATTCTGGAAAACTGTGTGGGGGTTCTTCAAAGAGTTAAAGATAGATCTGCCCTATGAACCAGCAACTGTTTTGTTTCTCAAGTAGTTGTTTACTATATTTTGGAGATATAGAGAGATTCTGTGGAGGGAGGAGCAGGAGGTGAGAGAGAATCCACGAAGATTTCCTGCAAATCCTGCTATTGAGCTCAAACCAGTTCCCTGAGTTCAGGAGCTGAGCCAAAATCTTGAATAAGACACTTAACATACCGAGCAACCAGGGACCACTATCCTCACCGTTAATGATATGCTCCTTTGAAGGATTCTCACCTTGCAGCATTTGCCCTCATTCAGGCACTTGACAACTTGGGATTTTTAAGTGTATAATCTCTTTCTTCAGCCCTGCCCAATATTTCTTCATCCTTCTCTTGGTAGGTAGTCCCGTCTACATGGTAAATTTAAAGTATAGATCATAGCCATGTAGTTCATTCAGGGAGATTTCTGACCCACAGCCAATCCTTGAACCAGCCCATTGTCTTGCAGTCAGTCCAGGGAGAAGGCCTGGTCTGTATAAGATAGAGGGTAGGATATTTGGCAACTGTATGTAGCACCTGGTGCTTGGTTTACACCAGAACCATCGGTCCAACTGGTTCAAGCTTCTACTGAATGACCCTTATAAACTCTAGCTACAGGCTCAGGATTCTACCCCATAATTACTGTCCCACCTACACCTCTCTATAACTGAGAGCTTTCCTAACACTTGTCTCACTTTCCTAATTCGGACCCACCAATCAGAAGGATCACCATTCAGAATCACATAGGTTGCCTCACTTCCGGACAGCTCACTATAGCCTCTCCATACAATAGCTTCTCCTCAAGGCATAATTAAAGCTTTCCATTTACCCCTTAGCATGAGTTTGTACCCTTCTGTCTGATGCTGGGGCTCTGCACAACAAAAATAATAGTGGCTGACTCCCTTTCCCTAAGAAGAACTGATGAATATTCTTTGCTATTTTTATTTGGTTGGCCGTTGTTCATTTTACATGCAATCACAAGGGGTCCACAGGACATCTTCAGAGTTTCCTGTTGCATTGAACAAGGGTAGTGGTCAGAGAGGTCCCTGTGCCTTGTTCCTGGCAGCTATGGAGTCCATAGGAGGGAGCCCTCCCATGAAGAGGGAGCCCTGGATCTAAAATGTGTTCTCTGAGGCAGTTTCTAGACACTTTGTACTGAGTCAGGCACCTAGGTCTTGTTTTTCTTCCCATTTCTTTGGACTGTTATGGAATCAGCCCATTCCTTTAGGTCCCCTTATGCTGTCTTTTTTGGTTCCCATTTTGTGCTGTGCTGTGCTGTGTAAAACTGGTGTGTGTCATAAGAATAAGTATCTGAGCATAGAAACAGGAATAGTGCCCTGTGACTCTTCTCTTAGCCAGTCTCACAGAACAGTGAGTGTGAGGATCTCACAGGACTGACATCCACCCTGAAGAACTGAGCTGACCTCACCAATCCCATTAGTTGAGTTTCTCCGACTATCTCAGTTTTTTGTCCTGAGAGTATTCACTCTGAGTTTTTGCCTGCTGTGGTGGACACATCATTGGCTGTTTGTTCAATGGTGTCCAGCTGTCATTTTTGGGACTCACAGTATGAGGTACACAAATGTGATATTTCCATCAAATGTCACCAGCTATATTGGGATAATAGAAACCTGAACCCTATCCTCTACCTGAAAAAGTGTAGGTTTCACCTATGTCTGCTTATCACGATTTTATTCCTGATCCCACCACTTCATCAATGATGTTTTGGTTCTTCAAGGCCAACTGTGGATTAATGGAACTGAACAAATTCATTCCTAGAGGAATCTCTTAGAAAAGAAGGAAGATGAATGGCCAGCACTGTTGGTTGATACACTGAATCAAAAAGGAATTCAACTTTGAAAGTTGTTTCATTAACCATTTGCTTGGCCAAAGCTAAAGAACAATTTGACAATGCTAAGCAAGAATAAACTAGAGGCACCTCTTTAGAAAATTCTCCCCTCGCCTTTCTCCAGCTGTTTGTCTGTCTCTACTTCTATTATTATTTTCCTGTGTCTCTTCCTACTGAACATCCTTCCCACTCCTCCCCAACTCGCGATACCTCATTTTCCCCGAAAATTCACCTGAAGCACCAAAGTGCCATTTGACTCTAAAATTGACCCCACACATAGCCAGGTGTGAGGAAACAGTATACAGCTGAAATTTGAATCTGAGCCTAATGAAGAGATGTACTTAAATTTTTTCCTAACCCCTCCAAAAAGCCAAGAGATATCCCTATGCCATTTAGAATTCTTTAAGATGAAGGTATGATCTGGTGTTACGTGACCAATATCAGCTTATACACACTCGTGGTTTGGATATTCAGGTGATCCATTTTGAATGGCAAAGCTTATTGGACTGTTCTGGAAAGTTACCTACAAGATCCCTTATTCTACAGTAAACTAGTGGTCATAGATGTATACAGAGAATGAGGGGAGTGGCTAGATTTTTGATTTTGCCTTGTGTCATGATCTCAGACTCCTGAGTTCAAGCCCCTCCTCATGCTCCATGCTGAGCAAGGATCTGGCTAAAGATTCCCTTCCTCCTCCTCTATCCACACCCCTATCCAGACTTACACTCCTTCCCTCTATCAAGAAGAAAATAATAAAACAAGAATGAAATAAAACATAATTGAGCTAAAAAAATAATTGTGCTTTCAAGGCATTAAAAAGACCTCAATAGATGCTATGTGTATTCATCAAAATAAAAGAGGTGAGTCTGAAAAGGCAATATGGTTCATGATTCAAAGTATATAACATATTCAAAAAAAGAAAGCTATAGAATGTGAAATATATCCATGTATTTGCTCTGAATCTTCACAAGAAGTAATATAGAGTTCAAAAGAAATTATAATTTTGCTAGAACACAGTTAATAGTTCATCTTATAAATAAGATATAACCTATTTAAGGATGGGAAAATGTGTTCAGTTTTCCATTAAATAGAAGAAACTTTCAGAATCCTGTGAATTCCCTTGTTGCAAGTAGACACTAGTAAGGATGGTTATCCAGTCCATTTCCTTTGGTAATACTTGTTCTTTCACTGTAAATTCAGAGCTGGAATATTCATAAATGTAGGAAATTCAGCACCCAGACTAGAGGGCACTACTTTACTACATGCAGAGATGGTAACATCTTAAAGAACCCAGGATATTACCCAAGTTTTTCACCACCAAGGTAAGGTAAATGCTCCTCAAATTTTCATAGCAGCCTTGTCCTGCTCTTCAAATGTATCTGAAGGAAGAGACAAATGTGAAAAACTTCCCTGACACATCACTGAAAGTGGTCTTATGAGGTCTATGTAAGAAGAGCAATGAAACTCTAGGAGGTTCAAACTTTTAATTAACTTTTAAAAAATTCAGAAGTGGACAAAATAAGAAAGCTACTGAAACAGGCACCTCAACCATCTTCTGGAAGTAGTCAATCATTGGAAAAAGGCATTGACCCAAGACTTTCAGCACAGGCAAATGATGATAGATATTGGGCAGCTTCCACCCAAGATAATGGGACAAGATTGTCATCTAATTCATTTCAATTTTCTCTTAGCTCAGTTAAAATAATTCTTCTCTCTTTCCTCAGACCTTTTGTGGCCCTTCATCCAGAATGACCCATTGCCCCCATTTTCTTCTTATTATACTTGCTATACTAATAATAATCATTGCCAGATGAGAACATAGCTAAACAGGGTCCATGACTCCCTGTTTTTCTGACTGCTGGATATGGCATTCATCACTGAACCTCATGGTAAATCCCTCTGGGAAATGTGTATTTCATCCAATGAAATGAATCACCAAGGCTGGAATTTCCAACTTATGTGTGTATTTCCAAATAAGGCCACTTTTGTTTGTTCAGGCACAAGACATGGAGGAATTACTATTTATGCGAATATTAGAAAACTGTTCCCATAGGAGGAAATTGCACCAATCAGGAAGCCAGAAAAGGAGCGATCTCTAATTATGGCAAATGCTACTGGTAATACAATGTATATCCCAGATGGAATACGGATCAGCTGAATCCATATTGGGATTCAATAGAGATGGGATTAATAGAGAATGACGATCACATTGCCCTAGATATCCTGTTGGCTGGGTTTGGAGGAATCAGTGTTATTGTTAACAACTTCTGTACTTGGACCAATAAAGTCGTGTAGGCCAAACAAGCTGTGAGGTACATTAAGGAAGGATCTGTCTAGCTTTCAGGTTAATTCTTATGGCTTCCAGGATTTTTTCTCTTGATCTGGTTTGGGCAAATGTCATTCCTCATTTTGAAGCACTTTTTTATGTACTCTTAACTTGTTTATTGTTCGTTAGTTTGCTTTCATCGTAGACATAGCCATGGTCTATTGCATTCTATCTGGAGCCTTAACGGCTTCTATCCAGATGATCTAGCATGACATGAATAGTCAAGAAGATCTTCCAATTCAGCTGAATATGAAGATGACTAGACCATATGCAGCAGCACATGTGGGTCTCTGTTTTCTCTGAGTGAGTCAGCCTCTCCCAAGTGAGACAAGGACCAAAATGGGAACTGCAAATAGAAAATACACACAGGCATTGCTGAACAAAGGTAAATTTGAACACTGGCATGAACTCATCAGTAACACGTCAAGGAAACCAACCAATTCACTAGGCTTTCCTACTTACAGGAAGTCAGAACAGTATCTTGTGTAAGCAGCCCAGGGAGATAACCAATAGCCCTTGTCATAATTGATCACATTATTTGTCTGTGAGATAGTCCCTGATTATTCTCCCTTGGCAACAATCCACCAGCAGAAGATCCCAAACCATGACAATGGAAGCCCTGCCATCAGATTCCCAACCCTGTTCCCTGCATACCACGCATGACTGTTCAGTTGCATTCAATGGTCCAAACCCAGCTCAGAATTCAGGGGGACACCAGTAGGTTAGGTGAGGTGATCAGCACCAGGTATACTATAGAAACAGAGATGCCAGGCGCAAAGCATCAGGTTGGGACCGTGTCCTCCAGAGTGATAATCATCCATGAGAGACACACAGAGAGAAGCAGATGGAGAAGCATGCTCCATGCAAGGTGTTCAAAGTGGGACTCGATCATGGCTCCTAAGATTGTGCCCTGAGATGAAGGAAAATACTCTACTGCTGAGCCACTCAGGTGTCCCTAGAATGGTAATCATCCAAATGTAGAATGGAATAGAGGCACAGAGGTAAATTAGGGTTAAGTAAGAAATAGAAAAAAGGAATGCTCAATGACAGATGTAAGTGTCATGCATATGGCTGGGGTCTGTGTCCTAATCCTCAGGATTTGTAAGACAGACTTTTGTGTACATTGGGCCAGTAACAGACACAGGATGCCCTTGGGAAAGAGATAATGGAGTCACAGCTGATGAGTGAACTTGGATCACTGCTCCTAGGATTGTGTCTCTGAACCTGGAGTACTACTCTGTCCTCGCCACTGCATTCCTCCAGGGACCAGGATCTGTTTCCCAGGAGGAGAGGAGAAGATCTATATCTCAGGATGATTTTCTGTCTCTGATTTTATAAGTGAGGCCAACAAGCAGCCTCTGAACCACCCTGTCCCTCCAAGAAACAGTCACTGTCCCCAAGACATTATGTTGGGCATATTGACTGCCTCCATGCTCAACCCTCGCTCCACGAACTCATTCCTGTCACATTATTCCTGCCCTTTTCTCTTCTCTGAGTTGGCCTTCACCTTGGTGTTTCTCTATAATATCAAAAAAGCAGAGAGGAGTGGTCATGGGTATGTTGACACACTCCCTTAGCAAACAATCAATCAGTTAATAAATCTTGCCAAATCCGGGACACCTTCATGGTTTGAATGCTGCTTGGAGAATGAATACAACTCTGCACAACCTGTCACTAGCCTGTGCCTTCTCTTTCCTCCATGTCTTGGAAGACAAGGAGCTTCACCCAACCCTTCCTGCCCATGGCACCTTTGGCCACAGAGAGAGATGAATATATTAGCAGTAATATATCTCGTTCAAAATCCCCCAGTCTGCAGGTGAAGGTAGGGAAAAGTCAAACCTTGTCTCCTGCCCCTGGGAAGGGTACCAGCCCTTGATGTCCTTTTGGTCCTCTGTTTCTTTTTCCTCTTAATGTGTAGTCCACAGCTCTGCACTCCTTGGTCAGCGATGGAATCCATGGGGCATCTGTCTCTAGATCCCTAGAACCCTCAATCTTTGTATCACTCATTTTAAAAATCACATGCTGCCTAGCTTTCCAGAAATCACCACTGGGGGAAACCACGATGTAGATATTAAGGATCTCCAGTAACAAGAAATATGATTCTGAGGAAAATAATTGGTGTTTTCAATGAGGCAGAATATCTCTCTCTCTCCATGGGGGAAATATCAACATCTGTAGTGCAATCCAGTTCAATTTAAAGAGTATGTGTTGCATACAGGAGTCATATTGCAAAAGGATCCTCAAATCATGATTGAGAAAATTAATTGATATTATTGTTAATTCAACTAAAACAACTACCCTGAATTGTTTCCTTGTAATGGTCTCCACAATAAGCCAAGAATCCAATTCAAATTGTAGGCCTTCCAGGATGTGAATGGCTATCCTGCTATCACGTACTGAATGTCTGAGTCTTACGCCATGCCACCTTCCATCTGCCCTCCTAGGTGGGAACCCAAATACCTACCATAACAGTAATACCATGGACAAGACCTTGTGCTTCTCTTCATCTGTTTCTTGTCCCATCAGAGACCACAACTGGCTTGGTGATAGCAAGCTGCCTTTCCTTAAGGGAAGCCTTTTTCTGACTTTTGGCTGCACTTTCTAAAGGAAAATATTAGACCATGGTGGGTGAAATCTGGACGGAGATTGCTCCAACTCTGTCTAAATAGCCTTTCTCCTCTTCGGTTCACTCCAGAGATGGGCATGGAATGTAGCTGCAACTGGAGCTGCATGTAAAAGCCCTCTGAAAAAGGGAGAGGATTCTTTCTCAAGATCCTTTAGTCAAAAGGTTTGGGAACAAGAGGAGGGAAAGGACTGAAGTATCAGTGGGGAAATATCCCTTTCATCCTGAAGGAACTGATGAAGCAATTATCCTGGGATCAGTGTAGTTTCCAGTGTGCAGAGTCCCACATGTGGAGGATCAGGAACAAGGCTTAAAAGTATTACTGATACCAAATATAAGGTGGAAGTTTAGAGTATCCCCCACAGAACATAGAGATGTGGACAAGATGCATTGGATAGTGTGTAAATGGTTTCGTGCCAAAGACTGACTCCCCATCTGCTGGCACATAGAAGTGAAATTGTCAACATCCTTGTGGATTTGGGCTAGCAAAACCCATATTTTGGAGATAACCAAGTATATACTATACAAATGATTCAATGGAAGATACCATGGAGATTCATTCACTGAGTTGATTGAGGATTAAATATTCTAGCGGCACCTGGGTGGCTTTGTCACTTAACTGTCAATGGCCTGGGTTCCAGCAACATAATATCACAATGGTCACTTTCCCTCTGGTCTCATTTTAATGGGGGCACCACGATGAGGTGGAAATGCTCAAAGATGCAGACATGGTCATCTTCTGTAGTAAAACTGGCCGATTGTTTCCTGTTATATTTAGAAGAGACATAGTTGCCTCATTCTGGCCTCTGAGGGCTGCTGCCTTCACAATGGATCCCAGCAATCCTGACCTGTAGCATAAGTATCCCTGTGTAACCCTGAGGTGCTTAGTGACTGGCTCCTGACCAATGCGATATGGCCAAACAATGGCATGTCACGTCTAAGTTCCAATTGGAATTATGCTTATGGTTAGGTTTAGGGTTAGGGTTCGGGTTAGGATTACGATTTAGGGTTAGGATTAGGATTAGGCTTTGGGATAGGGTTAGGGTTTAGGATGAGGGTTATTGTTAGTGTATAGGGTTTAGGGTTATGATAAGGGTTAAGGTTTAGGGTTAAATTTAGGGTTGGGATTAGGTTTCAGGTTCAGTTTCCGGCTCTGGTTTGGGATGGTTTAGGGTCAGGTTAGGGTTCGTGTTTGTTTTAGGGTTAGAGTTGTGGTCAGGTTTCTGTTTCGGGTTCCAGTTAGGTCTTACGGTTTGGGTAATGGCTCATGTTCAGTTTAGGGTTAGTGTTCGGTTTCATGTTAGGGTTAGGTTTTGGGTTCTGGTTAGTGTTAGCATTCATCTTATGTTTGGGGTTAAGTTTCGGTTTCGGGTTCAGGATTGGGTTTGCGTTAGGACTCAGGTTAGGGTTAGCATTAGGTTTAGGGATGTTAGGGTTTGGGCTTGGGTTAAGGTCAGGATTAAGCTTCAGGTTATGGAATAGGGTCTGTTTAAGAATAGGGTTCGAGTTAAGATTAAGGACCCCATCTGCTGCTGTATATGACTCATTCGTCTCTTCACAGGAAGCCCCTAAAATGATGCCGTCCCAATGGAAATCAAGAGACCTATGAGATCCAGGGCTCTGAGAGTCGCTCCCCAGTAACAACCACAGGAGTCTCACAATGTGCTCTGTGGAGGCATCAAGGTTCTCCTTCTGGATCCAAAGACTTATCCGAGTTTTACTTGATATTTTAAAATCATTTTTAAGGGAATTTATGAAATTCTAAGAGAGAGAGACAGGATAAACAGGTTGAGCTGCAGAGTGAGCAGGAGAAGCAGGCTCCCAACTGAGCAGGGCTCAAAGCCACGAGCCTGGGATCATGACCTGACCTGAAGGTATAGGTCTTACTGACTGATCCACCCAGTGCCCTTAATATCATTGTCCACCCTAACGGTCCAAATGTGGGTGGATCCAGTATTCCCATGAGGCAGACATGAAGATGTCACATCTAAATAACTGGACATGCATGCCTATGATGGGTAGAGTGATTGACTCCCTGACACTCGATTAGACTTGAGACTGAGTCATGTTATCTATTTAGTGACTTCAATAATCTTAGTGACTGGAAATCTGTCTAATCATAGGTGCTTAAACTATATTCTTGGATGAAGGATTCCCAACCTTCATCCCAACCCCAGCATTTTCACTATATTGAATGCACCTTGAGCTGTTCTGCCTTCCCCCAGTCCTCTCCTCTGGGCAGATAAAGGACAAGAAACAGGACAAGTTAGATGGAGTCCCAGAAGTCCTTTGCAAACAGGAAAACTGCCTGCTTTCCACAGGCTCCTGAGGGTTGATGTGGGAGCTTTCATGCTGGGCAGAGACAACTGCTACACATTAATATGCCCAGCATCCCTTTTTACAGGGCCAGACACCACATAAGTATACACCATGTTTTCTCCTAGGATTTCCCACAGTACCCCCATGAGGTTCATCCTCTTAGCACAGCACTTTTCAGAGGAGGAAAAGGAAGCTCAGAGAGATGCAGTGACAGTCCCAAAATATACTGGTAGTAGAGATGACCCTCAGCCCCTGTGCTGTGTATGGTGTGGTGACTCACCAATGGATCTGCTGGCCTAGGACACACTGTGGTGAATACCTGGTAGATACAGGAAATTTTTCTGTTGATTGTGAGGTTTCCATACTGGAAGGATGGCACCAGGGACTGTATAAAAGTATTCATTCTGCCTTCCTTGAGCATCAGTGTGGTCCAGGCCTCAACAAGCTAAGATCTAATGATTTCTTTTCACTTCTTACAACGAGGGGCATTGTAGTTAACTTCCAAATCATGAAAAAGTGGGAAGATCAGGGTCTGTCGCTCAGGAAGGGCATGTTACTCTTTATGCACTCTACACAAGCACACACACATGCATACACACACAAACACACACACAATGAGGAGTAAAGAAGTGTGAGTTGCCTCACCTGAGATCACAGTGTGTTCTGCTCTGCAGTGGGCTGCCCCAAGTTGCCTTTTGCTACCTGTTGAGGTCTCCAGACACAACCAGCAGCATTGGAGATAAAGGATGAGCTGACGTCAACAGTAAGATGAACATTTCTCTGTCAGGACTCTCCTGAGCCCAGAGATCCTGAATGTAGGACAACAGCAACAAAACATCATGTTCTCTTGACCATCTCCAGTTATGTGAGCTGGGAAGCGGGAATTTCTAGAATGCAGTGTCCTGGTTACCAGAGTTCCAAAACAGTTGTCGGCCTATCACCAAGGAAGTGAAGTCACTTCTTCAAGATTCCAACCTCTGGGCCCCTTCCTTCAGTCAGCCCTATCCATGACCCCTTCTGGTCAGATGACTGCTTACCATTGTCATCGCCTTCACTGACATCATGAGCCAAAAATGCCATAGCCACAACTCTCTCTCCTAGTTTTTGGAGATGGAGCTGAATTTGGAACTTTATTTTTCTACTTGCTTTCCTGGTTCTGTGTCCTGTCTAACCCACGGTGTCTCTCACATATTCCCCACTTTCCCAACCTGCATGGTGGGAGAATCAGGCTATAGTCTACTTCTTAGAGAAATCATCAGGGGTCTATTGATATTTATTTCGCATATGAGCTGGCATCCTGTGTATCTGAGGTGCAGATTTAAGGATAGAAAATTGAAAAGAAGCACTGGGATGTGGCCTGGAGTGCCACTAGAATGTGCCCTGGGTTCCAACAATGTAATATCACAATGGTCACTTTCCCTCTGGCCTCATTTCAATGGGGTCACCACGATGGGATTGTATAGCTGCCCATAATACGTTTTTAAAATTGTTTTTATTTCCTTGATGTTGGTGGCGATCTCTCCTTTCTCATTCATGATTTTATTAATTTGAGTCTTCTCTCACTTTTTTTAATAAGGCTTACTAATGGTTTATCTATCTTATTAATTCTTTGAAAGAACCAACTCCTAGTTTTGATGACTTGTTCCACAGTTCTTCTGTTCTCTATTTCATTGAGATATGCTCGAATATTTATTACCTTTCTTCTGCTGCTGGGTGTAAGATATATTTGCTGTTTTTTCTCCAGCTCCTTTAGGTGTAAGTTTTGCTTTTGTATTTGAGTTCTTTCCAGTTTTTGGATGGATGCTTTTATTGCAATGTATTTCCCCCTCAGGACTGATTTTGCTGAATCCCAAAGAATTTGAATGGTTGTATCTTCATTCTCATTAGCTTCATGAATCTCTTAAATTCATCTCTAATTTCCTGGTTGACCCTTTCATCTTTTAGCAGGATGGTCCTTAACCTCCAAGTGAGTGAAAACCGTACAACTTCTTGTGATTTAGTTCTAATTTCAAAGCATGTGGTATGAAAATATGTAGGGGACCATCCCAATCTTTTGGTACCAGTTAAGACCTGATTTGTGGCCCAGTATGTGGTCTTTGCTGTAGAAAGTTCCGTGTACACTTGAGTAGAATGTGTATTCAGTTGCATTTGGATGTAAAGTTCTGTAAATATCTGTGAAATCCATCTGGTCCAGTGTATCATTTAAAGCTCTGGTTTCATTGGAGAAGTTGTACTTAGAAGATCTGTCAATTGTAGAAAGCGCCACATTCAAGTCACCAAGTATAAGTGTATTATTATAATAGTATTTCTTTTTTTTTAAGATTTTATTTATTTATTCATGATAGTCACAGAGAGAGAGAGAGAGGCAGAGACACAGGCAGAGGGAGAAGCAGGCTCCATGCACTGGGAGACTGACGTGGGATTCAATCCTGGGTCTCCAGGATCGTGCCCTGGGCCAAAGGCAGGCGCCAAACCGCTGCACCACCCAGGGATACCTATAATAGTATATCTTATCTTTGGTTAATAATTGATGACATACTTGGCAGCTCCCACATTCAGGGCATAAATATTGATGGTTGCTAAGTCCTCTTGTTGGATCGGTCCTTTATATATGATATAGTGTCCCTCTTCATCTCTCACTATAGTCTTCGGGATAAACTTTAGATTAACTGGTATAAAGAAGGCTATCTCTGCTTTCTTCTGAGGACAATTTGTTTTTTTTTTTTTTTTAAATTTATTTATGGTAGTCACACAGAATGAGAGAGAGAGGCAGAGACATAGGCAGAGGGAGAAGCAGGCTCCATGCACCAGGAGCCCGACGTGGGATTCGATCCTGGGTCTCCAGAATCGTGCCCTGGGCCAAAGGCAGGCGCCAAACCACTGCGCCACCCAGGGATCCGGACAATTTGAATGGTACATGTTTCTCCAACATTTATTTTCAGGATGTAGGTGTCCTTATGTCGGAAATGAGTCTCTTGTAGACAGAAAATAGATGTGTCTTGCTTTTTTATCTAGGCTGAAACTCTGTGCCTTTTGATGGGGTCATTAAGCCCATTCACGTTCAGAGTTACTATTGAAAGATATGAATTTATTGTCATCATGGACCAATCCAATCCCTGTTTCTGTGGATTTTTTCCTTGCACTTCTTCTATTACAGAATCCCCCTTAGTATTTCTTGCAGAACTGGTTTGGTGGTCACATATTATTTCAGTTTTTGCCTCTCTTGGAAGCTTTTTATCTCTCCTTCTATTTTTAATGAGAGCCTTGCTGGATAAAGTATTTTTGGCTGCATATTCTTTTCATGAGGATCCTGAATATATCCTGCCACCCCCTCTGGCCTGCCAGGTCTCTGGGGAGATGTCTGCTGTTAATCTAATAATTCTCCCCAGTAAATTTTGGGATTTCTTGTCTCTTGCTGCTTCAAGGATATTCTCCTTATCTTTGGAACTTGCCAGCTTCACTATGAAATGTCAAGATTTTGAGTGGTTTTTATTGATTTTAGGGTGGGGTCTCTATTTTCTGGATCTGAATGCCTGTTTCCCTTCCCAGATTAGGAAAGTTTTCAGTTATGATTTGTTCAAATACATATTCTCATCCTCTGACCCTTTTGGCATCCTTGGGAACCCCAATTAAACAGAGATTTTTCTTTCTGAGGCTGTCATTTTTTTTTCCCTTAAAGGATCCTCATGATCTTTCAATTGATTTCTCTTTGCCATCAACTTGTCTTTTATGTCACTCACTTGTTCTTCTACTTCATTAACTTTTGTCGTTAGGACCTCTAGTTTAGATTGTATTTCATTTAATTGATTTTTAATTTGTGCCTTATTAGATCTAAATTTGCAGTCATGAAGTCTCCTGATTCTTTCATGCTTTTGTCTAGAGCCACCATAGCTTTATAATAGTGCTTCTGAATTGGCTTTCTGACATTGAAGTATAATCCAAATTTTGTAACTCTGTAAGTGAGAGGACTGTTTCTGATTCTTTCCTTTGAGATGAGTTTTTCCATCTAGTCATTTTGCACCATGCAGAGTGGCCAAAAACAAGTTGTATTGGGAAAAGGAGAAAAAGAGAGAAGAACAAAAGAAAGACAATAAAAAGATTAAAAAAAAGGAAAGGAAAAAAGATAATAGAAGAAAAGAAGAAAAAAAGGGGGGGGGGGAAGCAAACAAAACAAAAAACAAGGCATGGTATCCCATGATTCTATATA
Organism: Canis lupus dingo; assembly: GCF_003254725.2. Classification (NCBI taxonomy): domain Eukaryota; kingdom Metazoa; phylum Chordata; class Mammalia; order Carnivora; family Canidae; genus Canis; species Canis lupus. The sequence continues at coordinate 20,931,947 of NC_064261.1, read as the reverse complement.
CTGTAAAACTTCAAAATCTCCTAGAACTTTCCAGTGCTGCTTGGTCAATAACTTTCTTTTCCCCTACCCATGTAGCTGGTCTTCTGGGGGATGGTCCTGCTGTGATGATTCTCAGGTGTGAATACTGGGGGGAGCTGTGCCCCCTGCCTGGTGTACTTCTCAGTAAAAGTTTTTTATCCTGTTTATCCTGTGAGGTCACTGTGAGACTAAGTGGGAGTCATTTATCCGTGAGGCCCCAGGAGGAACAACAACAGTGCAGCGGCCAGTTCTCCAGCCCTTGAGTCAGTTCCTGCAGTAAATACTACAGATCTTATTCTGCAGGAGCCTGGATGCTCCGGGGGTGGGGTCGCCGATCTGAACACCTCAGGGCCACCCAGTGGCAGGAGCGTCCTTGCTGTCCTGTGCCTCCCGGTCTCTGCCTGTCCACCAGGAGTGATGGATCCTGGGCTGTGTCCCCCGGGACCCTGGGCTCTGGGGCCTCCACTGCTGGAATCAAGCTCCAGGTGCTGTACAGCCCCCTCCATGTGGAGTCGCCTGAGAGTTGCTCCCATGCCCAGCAGCCCGCATGCTGCAGCATTTTAGGGAGCCTGGCCATGGTGTGTGATGTACTTTCCCCCAGGGCGCATGTCCTCCATTAGTTCCCCTGGGAGCCTGAGGGCATCCCCGCCCCTCCTGTGATCCTGTTACAGATCCCTGTGAGTGTTTTTCCTTCCAGAAGATTAGTGAAGCTCCTGCTTCTCTGGGATGGGGCTTTCTTGTCCTGGGAGAAATTGACTTGTGGCCTTAGCCCAGCTTCTCACTGGGCCCCTTCCCCTTGGATGCCTTTTATTTCTTAATTTTTTTTCCTGTCTTCCTACCTTAATAGAAGTGTGAACTCTTCTCAATGTGGCATTCCAGCTGTTCTCTCCTTAAATCTCAGGCCGAATTCATAGATTCTCAGGATGGTTTGAAGGTTATCTAGGTAATTTGGTGGGGACAGGTGACTTGGGGACCCTACTCTTCCGCCTTCTTGCCCCCTCCCTCCAATATGTATTATTGGATGAAGGAATCCCAACCAACACTTTCTATATACTTAGTGGAGCTTGAGCAGCTTAGTGGAGCTTGAGCAGCTCTGCCTTTCCACAAAGACCTCTCCTCTGGGCATATAAAGCAAAAAAGCAGCACTGGTTAGATGGAATCCCAGAAGTCCTTTCCAAACAGGAAAACAGCCTGCTTTCCACGTGCTTCTCTAAACCCACAGTGCCATGGGCTCATGAGAATTGATGTGGAGAGCTTCTTCACTGGGGAGAGAATTGCTACACATGAAGATGCCCAGCAGCCCTTTCTAGCTAGGCACAGATATGTCTATGCAATGTTTTCTCCAAGGATTTCCCACAGCAGCCCCATGGGTTTCATCCTCTCCACAGCACTTTAAAGAGGAGCAAAAGGAAGCTCAGAGATGTGAAGTGACAGACCCAAAATATACCATTAGTAGAGGTGAACCTCAAACCCAGTGCTGTGTATAGGGTGGTCACTCACCTGTGGAACTGCTTGTGCGGGACCTATTGGGCTCTGGTGAACACCTCGTAGAAACAGGAAATGATTGTGTTCTTTGAAAGGGGTCTCCCCTGGAAGCATGGCAACAGGGACTGCATAAAATTATCCATTCTGCCTTCCTTGAGCATCCGCATGTTCCAGGCCTCACCCAGAGACAGAGTTGATGATTCCTTTTCACACCAGAGGCACAGGAGGGGCACTGTAGTCAGCTTCCAAACCACAAAACACTGAGACTATCAGGGTCTGGCGTTCAGAAAAAAGACAACCATCCCTTCGGGAAGTTGTACAGGACAAAGGACTTCAGTGCCAACACAGGAAAAGGTTCTAGGCTTCCAAGTAACATTGGTTTGAGGGGATACATGGAAAAAAAGTGGTAACTTCAACACATTCTGTTATCTGAGTAACAGCATTTCTCTCAACTAAGAGCTTTTACAAAGACCAATATACCATGGAGTCATCTGTAAACATCCCTACTACAGATAGAATACAGAGGGTTAGAACCTCAAATGCTGCTGAAGATCACATATGTTGGGACTGAGAAGAGACCAAAGCATGGGACACATGGCATTTCCCCTAAGCTGAAGTAGCTTGGTCTGTTCCTGACATAGAGAGAAAGGGTCAGGGGAGAACCACCTTCTTTGCAGGCCCCAGGAGAGTCAACTGTTTCTAGGCTGGGTGTTTGGCTTGACCTGATCAAATGGGTCCTGACCTTGACTATGAATGTGACCTGTTTTCAGCCCAGATCCACAACTGATTTAGTTGGTGAGCTGATTCACTTGTGTTTGTCAGTGTGAGATGAAGTAATCTATCCCTTGGAGCAAATCATTGAAGATTTCTTGTGTGGATTCCTACAAAAAAGACAGAGCCAGCTACTTGGGTCAGGAGTTATCAGAGGCCTTCCACTGAATCTGAAGTTCCAGGATATGGTGGATATAGCAATATAACACTCAGGGGGGACACATCAGCTCTTCCTTGCAGCACTGCAGAAATGAAAGAGAATGGCATTGGTAAAGTGCCAAGGACCTTGCAAGGCTGAGTCACTTTGGCAGACTGCCCATTGATGGAGTACTATACAGATCTATAAGGGCATAACTCATGACCTGCAGAGCCTACAAAGATCTGATGTGTTCTGACAGACAACAAAGACAACAAAAGATAGAAAATATATTGAATGGCTTAATCTTACCAGTCCTTTAGTGTTAAATCACTCTCATTAGTGTGATGTTTTGTTAAGGCTGAAGATGTTCTACAAGGACTGTAGAGCTGTGTTCTACACGGGATATCTGGGACGCATAGGTGAAATAATAAAAATAGTAGTAAAACACAAAGATATGGTCTTTGTGTCTTTACACATATGGTCTTTACAATCACTCTACCCATCGGGGACACCCATGTCCCCAGTTTGTTCTATGTGACATTTTCATGGCCGCCTCATGGAATGAGTGGAACACACATATTTGTACCATAAGGATGGACGAAAAGATCTAGTAAGGGCAATTGGGGAGATGGAGCTTAATTGAGATCATTATTTCTCTGCTTGGTTTCCCAGTTCTGTGTCCTATCTAACCCACGGTGTCTCTCACATAGTCCCCAGTTTGCCAATCTGCATGGTGGGAGAAGGCTAGAATGTACTTCCTAGGGACACCATCAAGAGTCTATGAATAATATTTATAATGCATGTGAGTTGGTATCCTGTGTATCTGAGGAGCAAATTTAAGGATGGAAGTTTGAGGGATTCCTGGGTGGCACAGCAGTCTGGCGCCTGCCTTTGGCCCAGGGCGCGATCTTGGAGACCCGGGATCAAATCCCACTTCGGGCTCTCAGTGCATGGAGCCTGCTTCTCCCTCTGCCTATGTCTCTGCCTCTCTCTCTCTCTCTCTCTCTCTCTCTCTGTGTGTGTGACTATCATAAATAAAAATTAAAAAAAAGGATGGAAGTTTGAGAAGAAGGGGTGGATGTGGCATGGAGTATCACTTGATGGTGGCCTGGGTTCCAACAACTTATTATCACAATGGTCACTTTTCCTCTGGCGTCAATTCAATGGGGGCATCAAGATTAGGTGGAAATGCTCCAAGATGCAAGCATGGTCATCTTCTGTAGTATACAGTCCAGTTGTTTTTCTGTTACATTTAGGATGAGACCCAATTGCCTCGTTTTGGCTTCCGAGGGCATCAGCCTTCACAATGGCTCTCAGCAATCCTGACCTGTGGCATAAGTATCCCTGTGTAACCCCGAGGTACTTAGTGACTGGCTCCTGAACAATAAAATACAGCCAACACAATGGCTTGTCACTTCTAAGTTCCAATTGCTACTATGCTTAGGTTTAGGGTTAGGGTTAGTGTTAGGATTGTGATTTATGGTTAGCTTTATAGTTAGGGTTAGGGTTTAGGGTGAGTGTTAGGGTTAGGGCTTAGGGTTAGGGTTTAGGGTTAAGACTTAGGGTTAGGGTTAGGGTTCAGTTTCTGGTTCGGGTTCAGGATCGAGTAAGGTTAGGATCGGGTTAGGATTTGTGTTCCCATAACAGTTAAAGTTCAGGTTAGGGTTGTGTTAGGGTTAGAGTTAGGTATAGTGTTAGGGTTGTGTTCTGGGTGTGGATTAAAGTTAGGGTTAGGTTTCAGGTTAGGGAATAGGATATGTTTAGTGTTAGGGTCCGTGTTCAGATTAGGGAACCCATCTACTGCTATCTTTGACTCATTTGTCTTTTCATAGGAAGCCCCCAGAAATGGAAATCAAGAGACCTATGAGATCCAGGGCTCTGGGAGTTGCTCCCCAGCAACAACCCCTGTAGTCTCCCAATGCGTTCTGTGGAGGCATCAAGGTTTTCCTTCTGGATCCAAAACCAATCCAAGTTTTACTTGATTTATTTGTGTTACTGCACCTCTCTAAGCTTTCTTTTCCTCCTCTGAATGTCACTGACCTCTCTAATCTTTCTTTTCCTCCTCTCATTGTCACTGTACCTCTCTAAACTTTCTTTTCCTCCTCTGAAAAGTTTTGTGCTAAGAGGATGAACCTCATGGGGCCACTGTGGGAAATTCTGGGAGAAAACCTGGGACAATCTTATCTGGAGCCTGGCTCTGTAGAAAGGGCTGCTGGACATATTCATCTGCAGAAGTTATCCTGTCCCAGGGAAGAAACTCTCCACATCAACCCTCATGTGCCTGAGGCACTCTGGGTTTACAGAAGCACATGGAAATCAGGCCATTTTCCTCTTTGCAAAGGTGTTCTTGGATTCCATCTAGCTGGTCCTGCTACTTGTCTTTTATGTGCCCAGAGTAGAGGTCCCTGGGGGAAGGCAGAGAAGCTCTGGTCCACTCAGTATATGAAAAGGGCTGGTTGGGATTCCGTCATCCAAGAAAATTAAGCACCTAGGATTTCAGTTACATTTCTAGTCACTAAGGTCTAATAAATAATGGAATAAAGTAGATACAGTGTCTCAGTCTCAAGACTAATCAGAGTGTCAGACAATCACTCTACCCATCAGGGGCACCCATGTCCCCAGTTTGTTCTATGCGGACATTTTCATGGCCGCCTCATGGAATGAGTGGAACACGCATATTTGTACCATCAGGATGGACGAAAAGATCTAGTAAGGGCATTCTGTGGCTCAGTCAGTGAGGCCTCTGCCTTCAGGTCAAGTCATGATCCCAGAGTCCTGAGTTTAAGCGCTACACTGGGCTCCCTGCTCAGTGGGGAGCCTGCATCTCCCACTTCCATTGCAGCTCACACAACTTATTCTCTCTCTTTCTCCAATAAATTAGTAAATTTCCTTGACAATTTTTGGAAAATATTAAGTAAAACTTAGACTTGTCTTTGGATCCAGAAGGGGAACCTTGATGTTTCCATAGAGCACATTGGGAGACTACGGTAGTTGTTGCCAGGGAGCAACTCTCAGAGACCTGGATGCTATTGATTTCTTTTTTTTTAATTTTTTAAAAATTTTTATTTATTTATGATAGTCACAGAGAGAGAGAGAGGCAGAGACACAGGCAGAGGGAGAAGCATGCTCCATGCACCAGGAGCCCGACGTGGGACTCGATCCTGGGTCTCCAGGATCGCACCCTGGGCCAAAGGCAGGCTAAACCGCTGCACCACCAGGGTTCCCTGATTTCTTGATTTCCATTGGGAGGGCTTCAGTTTGGGGCTTCCTGTGACAAGCCAAATGAGCCAAATGAGCAGCATATGGGGTCCCTAACCCAAACCCAAACACTCACCCTCAACAAACCCTATTCTCTAACATGAAACTTAACCTTAACCTCAACCCAAACCCAAACCCTAACCCTACACCTAAATCTAACACTACACCTAACCTGATCCCTATTGGAACACAAACCCTAACCAGAACACGAACCATAACCTTACCCTTTCAGGTCCCAAACCCGAATCCAATCCCTATCCCGAACCCTAACTCTCACCCTAACCCTAACCCCAACCCAAACCTTAACCCTAAACCCTAACCATAAACCCTAATCCCTAACCCTACACACACCCTAAACACTAACACTAATGCTAAACCTAAACCTAAACCGTAATCCTAACCCTAACCCTAAACCTAAAACAAACACTAACCTCATCCCTAAACCTAATGCTAACCCTAACCTTAACAGTTACAGGAACAACCCATCCCAGCTGGTCCCATAACACAACACAAAACCAATCTGTAACCCAAACCCGAAACCTAACCCTAAAATGAACCCTAACCCCCACCGGAATGCGAAACCTAACCCGACCTTAACCTGTCCAGGTTAAGGTCCTGTTCGTCCAGAACACGAACAGAAACCCAAACCCTAACCCTAAACCTATCCCTAAAAAATAACCCTAAACCCTATCTTGAAACCATAAACCCTACCCTTAATACTCAACCTAAACCCTAACCCTCACTCTACCCCTAACACTAAACTGTAATCCAAACCCTAAACCTAACCCTAGCCAAAACTCTAACACTAACCCTAAGCAGAGTTCCAATTGGAATTTAGATGTGACATGCCATTCTGTTGGCTGTATCGTACTGGTCAAGAGTCATTCGCTAAGCACCCCGGTGTTACCCAGGGATTCTTATGCCACAGGTCAGGAATGCTGGGAGCCCTTGTGAAGCCTACAGTCCTCAGAGGCCAGAACAAGGCAACTGGGTATCATTCTAAATACAACAGGAAACAATTGGACAGTTTGACTACAGAAGATGACCATGTCTGCATCTTGGAGCATTTCCACACCATCGTGGTGACCCCATTGAAAGGAAGCCAGTGGGAAAGTGACCATTGTGATATTATGTTGCTAGAACAAAGGCCACATTCAAGTGGTACTCTGTGCCACATCCAACCCCTTCTTGTCAAAATTCCATCCTTAAATTTGCGCCTCAGATACATAGGACACCAGCTCACATGCATTATAAATGTCATCCATAGACAGGGATGATGTCCCTAGGAAGTAGAATCTAGTTGATTCTCCCTCCACGCAGGTTGGCAAACTGGGGACTATATGAGAGACACAGTGGGTTAGTTAGGACACAGAACTGAGAAACCAAGCAGAGAAATAATAGTCTCAATACAGCTCTATGTCCTAAAAGGTAGAACTTACTTGCATTTTCAGATTTGGGACTATGGCATTTTTGCCTCAGGATGTACAGTTAAGGAAATGACATGGTGTAAGCAGTCATCTACCAAGAAGGGACCCTGGATAGGTCTGACTGAAGGAAGGTGTCCAGGGGCTGGAATCTTGTAAAAGTGACTTCACTTCCTAGGTGAGAGGCCCACAACTGATTTATAACTGTGGTAACCAGGAAGCTGCATTCTAGAACTTCCCACTTTCCAGCTCACTTAACTGGAGATGGTCAAGAGAACAAGATGTTCTGTTGATGTTGTCCTACTTTCAGGCACTCTGGGCACAGCAGAGTCCAGACAGAGAGATGTTCATGTCAGTGTCGATGGCAGCTTGGCCCTCTTCTTCGAAGGTTCTGGTTATGTGTCAGGAGACCTCAACTGGTACCACAAGGCACCTTGGGGCAGCCCACTGGAGAGCCGACCATACGGTGATCTCAGCTGAGCCGGCTCACACTTCTTTACCTAGCATGTGTGTTTATCTGTGTGTGTATGTGTGAGAGTGTGTGTGTGTGTGCACGCACATGTGTGTGTTTGCCTGTGAATGTGTAGAGGGGGTAGAGGGGAGGAACACACCCTTCCTGGATAGAAACCTTCTGCAAGGTTTGGAAGCCTGACACATCTTTGGGATTCAGACCCCAGGTCATAGCATGCAAGTAGAGAAGTTGAGTGCTGAGTACCAAGCTCAACTATGAATATGTTAGTCTTGAGGAAGAGTCTCTTTCACTTAGTTCTTCCATGCCACATGTCTCTTCAGGTGCCCTTGTGGTCTGAACTAGATAACATGATTACTAGTGTGGGTGTCCCCTTGGTGTGATATTGAGGGAGGACACTTATGTCTCTTGGCCCTGTATATATGGGACACTGCATTTACAGAGCTGCACCCAGGAGATCGCGGAGGAGATGGTCTGTGGCTTCAATTATTCTAACTCCCTTGATAATTCTTGGGTGCAAGAGGAAAACAAGGATCAGTGCTGTTCTGAGGTGAGAATGGAATGAGGGTTCTCCACACAAATACGGCCCCCACACAAACATGGAGACCTGAGGCCTTCCCATAGTGTTTTCACATGAGTGCCCCACAGGCCCAACCTCAAAGAGGTCTGAACCTCCACTCCTAACTTCCAGCTATGTATGAGGTGGGAAGACACTCTTCACATATGTTGGCATTGTCCAGAATATATTTTATGTTTTTTAAGGAGTGGGGATTGTTTGTTTCACTCAGAGCAATGAGTATCTTTGTATTTTACAAACATTTTTTAAAATTTCACCCACGCTTCCCAGATATCCTCTGTAGAACACAGCTACACTGTCCCTGCAGAACGTCTCCAAGACCTTACAAATTATCACAATAAAGAGGGTGAATTAACACAAAAGTAGGGGTGGGAGGAAGCCATTCTGTATGTTTATCTAGCAGGTGTCATTTGTCAACAAACATCAGATAATTGTAGGTCCAACAGGACATGAGCTATGTCCTTATAGACCTTCATAGCACTCCATCAATGGGGACGTCTGCCACAGTGATTCAGCCTTTCAAGACCCTTGGCACTTGACCTGATACCATTGTCTTGCTATTTCTGCAGTGCTGCAAGGAACATTTTACGTGTCCCAACATAAAATGCTAGATCTGCCATACCTGGAACCCCACATTAGGTGGAAGGCCTCTGATGCCTCCTGACCCAACTAGCTGGCTCTGTCTTTTTTGTAGGAATCCACACAGGAAATCTGGGATGAGTTGCTCTAAGGGTTCAAATAGTCCATCTAACCCTGACAAGCACAGGTGCATCGGGACACAAGTAATATCAATTGCCAGTCTGGGCTGAGAACGGGTCACTTTCATGGTCAAAGTCAGGACATTGAGGTGATCACGGCAAGCCAAAACCCAGACTAGAAACAATTGACTCCCCTGGGGCCTGCAGAAGAAGGTGGTCCTTCCCTGACCCTTCCTCCCTATGTCAGGAACAATCCAAGCTACATCAGCTTAAGGGAAATGCCATGCAGCCCATGCTTTGGTCTCTTCTCAGGCCTTACATATGTGATCTTCAGCAACATTTGAAGTTCTAACCCTCTGTGTTCTATCTGCTGTGGGGATGTTTATGGATGACTCCATGACGTACTGGTCTTCATCAAACTCTTAGTTGAGAGAAATGCTGTTGTTGCTGCTAAAGAATGTGTTGAAGCTATCAATGGTTTACCATGTTTCTCTTAAAACCAATGTTACTTGGAAGCCTAGAACCTTTTTCTGTGTCGGCACTGAAGTCCTTTGTCCTGTACAACCTCACGAGGGGATGGGTGTCTCTGGTTTGAAAGCCAGACCCTGAACATCCCATTGGTTCATTGTTTGAAGATGACTACAGTGCCCCTCCCTGTTTCTCTGGTGTGAAAAGGAATCATCAACCATGTCCCTGGGTGAGGCCGGGACCATGCTGATGCTCAAGGAAGACAGAATGGATTCTTTTGTACAGTCCCTGGTGCCATCCCTCCAGGATAGAAGCCTCTCAAAGAACCCAATCATTTCCTGTCTCTATGAGGTGTTCATCACAGCCCAACATGGCCTGAGCCAGCAGTTCCACAGGTGAGTGACCACCCCATACAGAGCACAGGGGTTGAGACTCGCCTCTACTACCGGTATGCTTGGGGAATGTCACTGCACCTCTCTGAACTTTCTTTTCCTCCTTTGAAAATTGCTGTGCTAAGAGGATGAACCTCATGGAGGTACTGTAGGAAATCCTGGGAGAAAACATGGCATAGACTTATCTGGTGGCTGGCCCTGTAGAAAGGGCTGCTAGGCATATTCCTGTGTAGCAGTTGTCTCTCACCAGTGAAGAAGCTTCCACATCAACCCTCATGGGCCATTGGTGCTCTAGGCTTACAGAACACGTGGAAATCAGGCTATTTTCCTGTTTGCAAAGGACTTCTTAGAGTCCATCTAACTGTTCCCGCTACTTGTCCTTTATGTGCCCACAGTAGAGTTCACTGGGGGAAGGCAGAGCAGCTCAAGGTCCACTCAGTATACTTAAAGTGCCGGTTGGGATTTCTTCAACCCAGAATATAGATTAATCATATAGGATTGCAGACACATTTTTAGTCACTAATGTCTTTGAAGGAATACAGTAGATACAGTGTCTCAGTCTGAAAGCTAATCAGAGTGACAGTCAATCACTCTACCCATTGTAGGCATGCCATGTCCATAGTTGGTTTCATGTGACATCTTCATGTCCACCTCATGGGATGAATGGATCCACCCACATTAGAACCATTACGTGGACAATAAGATCAAATAAGGACATTGGGTGGCTCAGGTAGTGAGGCCTCTGCCTTTAGGTCAGGTCCTGATGCCAGGGTCCTGACTTTGAGCCCTTCATTGGGCTCCCAGCTCAGTGGGGAGCCTGCTTCTCCTGCTCCCTCTGCAGCTCACCTGCTTATTCTCTCTCTCTTCAAGAAATTATTAAATTTCCTGAAAACTTCTTGTAAAATACCAAATAAAACTTGGATTGGTCTTTGGATCCAGAAGGGGAACCTTGAGGCCTTGACAGAGCACGTGTTTCAGACACTATAGGGTTTGTAGCTGGGGAGCGAATCTCAGAGCCCAGGATCTCATAGATATCTTGATTACCATTGGGAGGGCCTCATTTTGTGGCTTCCTGGGAAGAGAAAAATGAGCCCAAGGGAGCAGCAGAAAGGGTACCTAACCTGAACCCAAACATTAAACCTAAACAGACCCTATTCCCTAACCCTAAACAGAACTGGGTCCCGAAGGATAACACGAACCCTATCCCTACCCTGAATACGAATCCTAACTCGACCCTGAGCTTCTGAACCTGAACACGAACCCAAACCAGAACCCTAATTCTTACCATAAACCCTAAACTTAACCCTAACCCTAACCCTAATGTAAACCCTAAACTGTGATCCTGAAACCAAACCCAAACTCTAACCCTTAGCATAGATAAAGTTGGAACTTAGATGTGATGTGCCATTGTGTTGGCTGTATTGTATTGGTTAGGAGCCAGGAACTAAGCACCTTGCAGTTATACAGGGATCCTTATGCCACAGGTCAGGATCGCTGGGAGCTATTGTGAAGGCTGCAGTCCTCGGAGTCCAGAACATGCAACTGGGTCTCATTCTAAGTATAACAGGAAACATTTGGACAGTTTGACTACAGAAGATGACCATGTCTGCATTTTGGAGCATTTTGAATGCATTGTGGTGCCCCATTGAAATGAGACCAGAGGGAAAGTGACCATTGTGATATTCCCTTGCTGGAACTCAGGCCACCTTCAATTGGTAATCCATGGCACATCCCACCCCTTCTTCTTAATCTTACTTATTTAAATTTGCACTTGGTTCACAGAATACCATATCACATGCAATAAATATCATCCATAGACCCCTGATGATGTCCCTAGGAAGTAGATTGTAACATGATTCTTCCACCTGCAGGTTGTGAAACTGGGACTATGTGAGAGACACTGTGGGTTAGATAGGACACATACTGGGAAAGGAAACAAAGAAATAAAGGTCTGAATTAAACTCTATCTCCTCAAAAGTAGGACCTTACTTGCATTTCAGTGTTGTGGCTATGTAATTTTTGGCTCAGGATGTTTAGTTAAGGAGGTGACATGGGGTAAAAGGTCACCTTCCAAAAAGATACTTGGAAATCTTTGACTGAAGTAAGGTGCCCAAGGACGGGAATATTGAAAAAGTAATTTCACTTCCTTGGTGACAAGCCCATAACTGATTGAGAGCTCTGGTAATGAGGAAGGGGCGTTCTAGAACTTCACTCTATCCAGCTGACCTAAGTGGACACAGTCAAGAGAACAAGATGCTCTGTTGCTGCTGTCCTACTTTCAGGCACTATGGGCTCAGGAGAGTCCAGACGGAGATATTTTCATTTTGTTGTTGATGTCAGCTCAGACCTCTCCTCTGAAGCTTCTGATTATGAGTCGGGAGAAATCAATGGGTACCACAAGGAAATTTGGGGCAGCCAACTGGATAAGAGACCACACAGTAATCTCAGCTTAGTGGGTTTGCACGTCTTTACCCTCATTGTGTGTGTCTTTGTGTGTGACTGTGTGTCTGTGAGTGTGTGTGTGTGTGTGTGTGTGTGTGTGTAGAGGGGACAGAGGAGAGGAACATGTCCTTCCTAGGCAGAAACAAGCTGCCAGGTGTTGGGAGCCTGACACATTTTTGGTGTTCAGACCCCAGATCATAGCAGGCAAGAAGAGAAGGTGAGTGATGAGGACCAAACTCAATATCGAATATGTTAGTCATGAACTCAAGAGTCTCTTTCATCTGGTTTCCTCCATGCCAGATGTCTCTTCAGTTGCCCCTGTGATCTGAACTGGAGAACATGATTTCTAATGGCCATGTCCCCTTGGGGTGATGTCAAGGGAGGATCCTAATGTCTCTTGGTCCTGTATTGTGGGGCACTGTATTTATAGAGCTGCACCCAAGAGATCTTAGAGATGGTCTGTGGCTTCAACTATTCTACTCCCTAGACAATCATCGGGTGCACCAGGAAACAAAAACAGTGCTGATCTAAGGTGAGAATGCGATGAGGGTTCTCCACACAAATATGGCCCCCACACAAACATGGCAATAAACCTGGGACACTCCTGTAGTGTTTCCACATGAGTGGCCAACAGGCTCAACTGCAAAGAGATCTGAAGCTCCACTCCTAACCTCCAGCTAGGTATGAGGTGGGAAGACACTCTTTATGTATGTTGGAATTGTGCAGAATATATTTCATGTTACTGTGGAGAGGTGGTGATTTGTTTGTTTCACTCAGAGCAATGCGTTTTACTTTGCATTTTACTACCAGTTTTATTATTTCACCTACATGTCCCAGATATCCTGTATAGAACACAGCTCCACTGTCCTTGAAGAATGTCTCCAAGCCCTCACAAATCATCCCACAAAAGAGGGTGATTTATCACAAAAGGAGGTGTGGATGATGCCATTATGTATGTTTGTCTATAGTGTGTCATCTGTCAGAACACATCATGGTCATGAACTGTGTCCTTATATATCATTGTAGTACTCCATCATTGGGGTGTCTACCACAGTGATTCAGCCATTCAAGGCCCTTGGCTCTTTACTTGATGCCATTCTCTTTCCATTTATGAAGTGCTGCTAGAAACATTTTATGTGTCCCCACAGAATGCTTTAGTTGCTAGATCTGCATTGCCTGGAAGATTAGGTTCAAGACCTCTGATGCCTCCTGACCTAAGTAGCTGGCTCTCTCTTTTTGTAGAGATTGACACTCTCCCCATGACAAGCACAGGTGCATCAGGCGACCAAATACATCAATTGCCGGTCTGGGCTGAGAACCCGTCACTTTCATGGTCAAAGTCAGGACCCTGAGGTGATTAGGGCAAGCCAAAAACAGAGACTAAAAACAATTGGCTCCCCTGGGACCTGCAGAAGAAGGTGTTTCTCCCCAGGCCCTTCCCCCTATGTCAGGAACACCAAATTACATCAGTTTAGGGGAAAAACCATGCAGCCTATGCTTTGGTCTCTTATCAGGCTCAACATATGTGATCTTGAGCAGCATTTGAGGTTCTAACACTCTGTGTTCTTCTGCAGTGGGGTTGTTTATAGATGTCTCTATGGTACACCTGTCTTTGCCAGAGTTCTGAGTTGAGAGAAATGCTGTTGTTGTTCAGCGAACAGAATGTGTTAAAGTTACCAATGGTTTACCATGTCTCCCCTCAAACCAATGGTACTTTGAAGCCTAGAACCTTTTTCTTTGTAGGCACTGAAGTCCTTTGTCCTGTAAAACTTCCCGAGGTGATGGCTGTTTTTGGTCTGAGCGCCAGACCCTGAATTTCCCATTGGTTCATTGTTTGGAAGCTGACTACAGTGTCCCTTCTGTGTCTCTGGTTTGAAAAGGAACCATCAACCCTGTCCCTGGGTGAGGCCAGGAACATGCTGATGCTCGAGGAAGGCAGAATGGATATATTTGTACAGTTCCTGCTGCTATCCTTCCATGATAGAAGCCTCTCAATCAACCCAATCATTTCCTGTCTCTACCAGGTGGTCACCACAGCCCAACAGGTCCTGGGACAGCAGTTACACAGGTGAGTGACCAACCCATACACAGCACAGGGCCTGAGGCTCCTCTCTACCACCGTGTGTTTGGGGAGAGTCACCGCACCTCTCTGAGTTTCCTTTTCCTCCTCTGAATAGTGCTGTGCTAAGAGGATGAACCTCATGGGGTTGCTGTGGGAAATCCTTTGAGAAAACATGGCATAGATTTATCTGGTGTCTGGCCCTGTAGAAAGGGCTGCTGTGCATCTTCATGTGTAGCAGTATTCTCTCCCAAGCGAATAAATTCTCCACATCAACATTCATGACCTTGTGGCGCTCTTGGTTTACACAAGCACATGGAAAGCCGGCGGTTTTCCTGCTTACCAAGTACTTTTGGGATTCAATCTAACTGGTCCTTTATTTGTCCTTTATGTACCCAGAGTAGAGGTCACTGGGGGAAGCCAGTGCAGCTTATGGTACACTCAGTATAAGGAAAGTGATGGTTGGGATTCCTTCATCCCAGAAAATAGATTAAGCGCCTAGGATTGCAGACACATTCCTAGTCACTAAGATCATTGATGGAATACAGTAGATATATTGTTTTGGTCTCAAGTGTAATCAGACTGTCAGATGGTCATCAATCTCCCCAGCATAGGCACGCATGTACATACTTGGTTAGAAGTGATATCTTCATGGCTGCCTCATGGGATTAATGTATCCACCCACATTCTGACCATTGGGATGGGCAATAAGATCAAGTAAGTGCACTGAGTTGCTCAGTCAGTGAGGCCTCTGCCTTCAGGTCAGGTCATGATCCAAGGGTCCTCGCTATGCGCCGTACAATGGCCTTGATGCTCAGGGAGGGGGGGGTCTGCTCTGCTGCTCCCTTCTAGGCTCATTCTGCTTATTCTCACTCTCCCTCTCTAAGAAATTAATAAAATTCCTTAATTTTTTTTTGTAAAATATCAAGTAAACTTGGATTGGTTTCCATATCCAGATAGAGAACTTTGATGCCTCCACAGAGCACATTGGGTGACTACAGGGGTTGTGGCTGGGAAGCGACTCAGAGCCCAGGATCTCATTGGTTTCTTGATTTCCACTGGAAGGGCCTCATTTTGGGCGCTTCCTTCTAAGAGACAAATGAGTCAACTGGAGCAGTAGAGGGGGTCCCTAACCCAAACCCAAACCCTAAACAAACCCTATTCCTTAACTGGAAACAGCCCTAACCATAACCGGAACCCTAAAACTAACTGGACACGAAACCTAACCTGACTCTAACTTGTCCCGAACTTCACCAGAAGCTGAACATGGATCCTCACCTTAACACTAACCCTAAACCATAACATGAAACCATAACCCTAAACCCTAAAACCTAATCTATCGCTCAAACTAAAACATAACCCTAACCATATTCAAAAGGCTAACCCTAAAAGGTAATCGTAACCCTAACCTTAACCTGAAGCCCAACCCTAACACTAACCCTAAGAATACCTCCAACTGGAACTTAGATGTGACATGTATTGTGTGGGCTGTATCATATTGGTCAGGAGCCAGTCACTAAGCACCTCAGGGTTACACAGGAGTACTTATGCCACAGGTCAGGACCACTGGCAGCCATTATGAAGGCTGTGGCCCTCAGAGGCCAGAATGAGACAATTGAGTCTCACTCTAAATAGAACAGAATACAATTGGACAGTTTCACTACAGAAAATGACCATGTCTGCATCTTGAGCATTTTCACCCCATCGTGGTGACCCCAATGAAATGAGGACAGAGGGAAAATGACTATTGTGATACTACATTGCTAGAACAAAGATCACTTTCAAATCATTCTCCATGCACATCCCACCCCTTCTTGTCAATATTTCATCCTTAAATTTGTGCCTCATATACACAGGATACCAGCTCACATGCATTATAAATTATTATTTATAGACCCCTGATGGTGTCCCTAGAAGTACATTCTAGCCTGATTCTCCCACTGTGCAGTTTGGCAAACGGGGGACTTTGTGAGAGGCACCATGGGTTAGATCGGACACACAACTTGGAATGCAAGCAGAGAAATAAAGGTCTGAATTCAGCTTCATCTCCTCAAAGTCAGGACCTTACTTGCATTTTCAGAGAGTTGTGTCTATGGCAGTTTTGGCCCCTGATGTACAGTTAAGCAGATGGCATAGGGTAAGCAGTAGTCTGCCAAGAAGGGGCTCTGGGTAGGTCTGACTGAAGGAAGGGGTCCAGGGGCAGGGACCTTGAAAAAAGTGACTTCACTTCCTTGGTGACAGGCCCACAACTCATTCAGAACTCTGGTAACCAGGGAGCTGCATTCTGGAACTTCTTGCTTTCCAGCTCACTTAACTGGAGACAGTCAATAGAACAAGATGTTCTGTTGCTGTTGTCCTACTTTCAGGTGCTCTGGGCTCAGGAGAATCCAGATGGAGAGATGTTCACATCGCTGTCGACATCAGCTCGGCCCTCTCTCCAGTGCTCCTGGTTATTTGTCAAGAGACCTCAACAGGTACCACAAGGCAACTTGGGCCCACCCACTGGAGAGCAGAACACACTGTGATCTCAGTGGAGCAGGCTCGCACTTCTTTACCCCACATTGTGTCTGTGTATGTGTGAGTGTGTGTGTGTGTGTGTGTGTGTGTGTGTGTGTGTGTGTGTGTGTGTGTATGGGACAGAGGAGAGGAATATGCCCCTCCTGGGCAGAAACCAATTGCCAGGTGTTGGAAGCCTGACACATCTTTGGTGTTCAGACCCAAAGACATAGCAGACAAAATGAGATGTTGAGTGCTGAGGACCAAGCTCAATTTTGAATGTTTGTCATGAGCCCAAGTGTCTTTTTCATCTGGCTTCCTCCTTGCCACATATCTCTTCAGCTACCTTTGTGATCTGAACTCGAGAACACAATTTCTAATGGTGGTGTCCATTGGGGTGATGTCTAGGGAGGACCCTAACGTCTCTTGGCCCTGTATTTACAGGAAACTGCATTTGAAGAGCTGTGCCCAGGAGATCTTGGAGGAGATGGTCTGTGGCTTCAAATATTCTAACTCCCTAGACAATGATCGGGTGCACCAGGCAAACAAGGATCAGTGCTATTCTGAAGTGAGAATGGGAAGAGGATTCTCCACACAAATATGGCCCTCACAGAAATATGGTGAGAAACCTTGGGCCCTCCTGTCATGTTTCCACATGACTGTCCCTCATGCCCAACCACAAAGAGATCTGAACCTCCAGCTATGCTACGAATGAGGTGAAAGGCACTCTTCACCTACGTTGGAATGGTGCAGAATATAATTCATTTTTTTGAGGAGTCACAGTGTTTTGTTTGTTTCACTCAGAGCAATGAGTATCTTTGCATTTTACTACTATTTTGATTATTTCCCATATCCTTCTCAGATATCCTGTATAGAACACAGCTCCACTATCTTTGCAGAGCATCTCCCAACCCTTAGATATAATCACACTAAAAAGCGTGATTTACTACAAAAAGAAGGATGGGATGAAGCCATTCTATATGTTTATCTATAAGGTGTCTGTCAGATCACATCAGATCATTGTAGGCCCAACATGTCAAGAGCTGTGTCCTTATAGATATTCATATTACTTTATCAGTAAGGTAAACTGTTTATATTACTCATTCAGCTATTCCAACTTATTCTAAGTAATAAAGTATATTCATTAAAAGTAATGAGATCAATTTTTGATGTTTAACAACAAACTAATACTCAAACGCTAGCTTCATAATATCTACCATGGAATGAGATCAAACTTGAGTTGAAAATTTTATTTTCTACTCTGGTTATAAACTAAAATCTCACCAAAAATTTAAAGTGTACACTTGAAACAAAAATAACATGCCTTTATATGTTTGCCTCAGTACACCACACTGAGTAAACTAGAATAATCATACCTATTATTTTTTAATGCAGAAAGAGAAAGTACAAGGATAGGAGGGGCAGAGGGAAAAAGAAAACATCTTCAGCAGGCTATATAGCCAACATAGAGCCCAAAATGAGGCTCAATTTTAGGACCTGGAGATCATGACCTGAGTCAAGAAATAGACACTTACCTGACAAAGCCACCCAGGTATCGCTAGAATAATGAATTTGAATCAACTTAGTGATTGAATCTCCATGGTATCTTCCATTGAATCATTTGCATAGTATATACTTGGTTATTTCCAAAATATGGGTTTTGCTGGCCCACATCGACAAGGATACTGAACATTTCACAACTCTGTACCAGCAGATGGGGAGTCCGTTTCTGGGATGAGACCATTTACACACAATCCAATGTACCTTGTCCACATTCCTGCATTCCATGGGGGAGACAGTTTCTTTTGCTGTGCAGAAGCTTTTTATCTTGATTAAGTCTCAATAATTCATTTTTGCTTTTGTTTCTCTTGCCTTCATGGATGAATCTTGCAAGAAGTTACTGTGGCCAAGTTAAAAAAGGGTGTTGCCTGTGTTCTCCTCTAGGATTTTGATGGAATCTTGTCTCACATTTAGATCTTTCATCCATTTTGAGTTTATCTTTGTGTATGGTGAAAGAGAGTGGTCTAGTTTCATTCTTCTGCATGTGGAGGTTCCTTAAAGAGTTACAAATAGACCTGCCCTATGACCCAGCAGTTGCACTGTTGGGGATTTACACCAAAGATACAGATGCAATGAAACACCAGGACACCTGCACCCCGATGTTTAGAGCAGCAATGTCCACAATAGCCAAACTGTGGAAGGAGCCTTGATGTCCACCAAAAAGTGAATGGATAAAAAAAGATGTGGGTAATGTATACAATGGAATATTACTGAGCCATTAGAAATGACAAATACCCACCATTTACTTCATTTTGGATGGAACTGTAGGGTATAATGCTGAGTGAAATAAGTCAATCGGAGAAGGACAAACATTATATGTTCTCATTCATTTGGGGAATATAAATAATAGTGAAAGGGAATATAAGGGGGGGAGAAGAAATGTGTGGGAAATATCAGAAAGGGAGACAGAACATAAAGACTCCTAACACTGGGAAATGAACTAAGGGTGGTGGAAGGGGAGGAGGGCAGGGAGGTTGGGGTGACCGGTTGGCGGGCACTGAGGGGGGGCACTTGATGGGATGAGCACTGGGTGTTATTCTGTATGTTGTCAAATTGAACACCAATAAAAAATAAATTTATTATTATTATTAAAAAAAACTTCATAAACTATCCACTTTTATGCATGTAACAACATGTTTGTAATATTGGTGCCCAAATAAATGACAGGACATCTGGAGCAAGTTGCTTTTCCTGAAGGACGTGTGTCTTCAGACCATTCAGGATGGTGATTACAACAAATCTGAGCTGAGCAGGAGAAAATGTTGCTGAGGGAAAGTACCCCATCATGCTGTTTATTTCCCACTTTGCTGTTGCCAAAGGTAAACATCCTCTCAAATAAGGTAATCCTTGGCTACAGGCAACCACTCAGCACTCTTCCCACCAAGAAGATTATGTATTTCATCAAAATGAACAAATTCCATTACAATAGAATTTGTGTGTAAAGCAACCCAGAAAGCGACATTCATTCCTTGGTTGAAGACACTTAAGCGCACCCTGACAACATTAATTTTCACTTCCACTCTGATCATCTGGAAGAGTGTAATGACCAAAGTACCATAGGGTGCATCTAGAAGGACACAGAATACCCGTCAGTACATTTTCATACCACTCAAGAATAACTCAGGTAGGGGTGCTTGAGTTGCTCAGGCATTTAAGAGTCTGTCTTCAGTTCAGGTCAGGCTGTCTGTGACCTGAAATCAAGCCTAGGGTGTGGCTCCATACTCAGGAAATGGTGTGTTTCTCTCTCCCTCTGTACCTCTCAACCTCTTCTGATCTCTTTCTATCAAATACATAAATTAGACCTTGAGGAAAATTAGAGAGTGATTTGGAGCTACTACTCATTATAAATGGAGGCCTAGAGAATATTGGGGCAATTGGTTATGACACATGGACTGATATGCACTGTTGGGCCACCCATCCATGATCTCAGGATTCTAAAATGTGCTGTGTAATGAGGTTTTTATTTTGTTTTGTTATGTTTTGTTTATTTTGGAATATTTACTCATCGTATGGTGTCAGTGGGACATATCTACTAGAGAATCTACCTCACTCTTTCCCTCTACATCTCCCATTCCTTGTATTTCTCTGTGTCCCTATCTGGCTATATTTTCTCTCTCTGTCTCAATCTCCTCTCTCTCTCTCTCTCTCTCTCTCTCTCTCTCTCTCGCTCTCACACTCTCTCTCTCTCACACACACACAACACACACACACACACTCACATGCTCTCACACACTGCATAGAGTCAACAGGTCACCTTCCCAAGCCTGTTGCACTCACACCTACTCCACGCACAGAGAATACATTGGCTTTCTAGGAGTGTAGAAACATAGACCTATTTTCTCACCTGGAAAATCTGCCTATCTCACACAGTCCCAAGCTTCAAGACCATGGAAACTGGGTGTCTACCCAGATTGAGTACAGCAAGGCTGCCCCATCTGACTTACTATTTAGATATTTTCCCAAGAAAGAGACTGGTTCCAGAAAACAGAACAGTTTGGATGGTTTCTGAGATGACCTGCAGTTACACAAAAGAGGATAAGATAGGCATCACTTCATGTGTGTACTTTGTCATTGATTCCCCTGGTAAGTAGTGAACACCAAATGAGCAACAATAGTGTCAAAGGCCCCCAAAGGAAGCACAGATTTCACCCATGGAGAAAGCATGAGCCTTTCCTGAGGATAGATATCTCAAGTTGACTGAAGCAGCGATTCCAAATACAGAATTCCAGGTGGAGAAAGTGCTTCTGAGCAAATGTCCCCCACTGAACACTTAACATCCTCCTCTTCCAACACCCCACCAAAATGGTCTTTACTCCAAAAAATACACTGTTTCTTATCACATGTGTATTCACTTTGTAAAGAGGAAAACCAAGAGAGCAGCATTTCTCATTCAGGCGAAATGGGGCAGACTTATCATACAAGTGTTAGGAGAGTCATTCTACGAGTTTTGGTGGACAAAATGCAGCACCACAGCCATGTCAACATCTAGGAGGGGACAGAATGACTATCAGTGCATTGGTGGTGGTGCCCAGGTATTACTGAGATCAGTGTTTATATGTATCCAAGGGAAGACTGGATGATAATAACTGGGTAATAAGCATAAAGGGAGCTACTGCTAGGTCATTGGTGGATGAGGAAAAACTTTCACCTCAGGCCAAGGTCCATGAGCCTGGGATCACTCTCCTTTTTGGGAAAGCTGCTCAACGGGGTTGTGCTTCTACCTTTCCCTCTACTCTCCCTTAGCATATGCTCTCTCTTGCTGTCTCTCTGTCTCTCTCTCTCCAAAAAATAAAAACTTCAAGAAAGGCAATGGCAACTTTAAGTAACATGAAATAATCAATGTAAAATAGAACTGATGTGCACATTGAATACAAATATAGGTTCCCTTCACTTATAGAGCTTGTTGTGAAGCCCAGCTGAATGTTCCTGCCTTCTTGACGTCTTCCAAAACCATTTCTGCCTCTGTAGATCCACATACACTGTCATCTCTTTTGGATGATTTTGCCCTTGATTTCAACAATTTTTGGGTGGGCTTTTTCCATGTTAGGCAGTTGTTGTCATCTGTTCTATTGAGTCTATTACTCTATTGTATTTATGCCAAATCTGTTGTAATAAAAATCATCCACTATGGGAGAGATTAAATACTGAATGTTTATCATTTACAAGTAGCCATAGTTGTGAAAAAGAGTGGAGGGGTCAGGCTTCCACATATTCATTAATAGAGTCACAAGTGAAATGTACAGCATAGGGAATATGACCAATGGAATGCTAATAGTACTCTTAGTATATTTTTCTTTAGTATGGCACTCTGAGCAAAATTTAATAATAATCTTTTTTTTTTCAGAGAGAGCAAAATAGAAAGTGTAAGGAGCAGAGGAGCAGATGGAATGGAAGAGAGAATACTAAGCAGGCTTCATGCTGAATATGGGTGAATTTGATGACTTGAGGTCATGACCAGAGCTGAAAACCAGGAGGCAGAAACTTAGTGGACAGAAACACCCAGTAGCCCCTAGAATATTTCTTGAGTCAATTTAATGAATTAATTTTTATTGTACCTTCTATTGACTCCTTTGATGGGTGAATTTTTCTGTTTCTGTTTCTGTTTCTGTAATCTTGAAATATTTTCACCCACTTTTCAGGCTAGTTGTACCCAATCGATTTCATAAATAGTTTTTGTTTGTGTTTTTAATTGTACATCCTGGGAAATGGAGAAGCATAGAGAGAGCTGTTGACATCTTTATGCTAGAAGACAGTCAACATGATTGATAACATAATCAGAGTTCAAACTTTTGATCCCATTACACATCATTGCTTTGCAGAGCCACCTGATTCAGTGAGCTGTACAAAGGCCTTGGAATTGCAGTATTCTTAAAGTAGCCAACCAAGAATATAAACTGATAAAGTCATGATAAAAAACAACATTGAGTGGTCCCCCAATAATTAAAAAGATCTGTCATATATCTAGCCATCTAGTTTTGGCAAATAGGTCACAAAGTGTTGAAATCTGAATTACACAGAGTATCTGCACATGTTCTGGAGCACCATTTACAACACCGAAGAAAAAAAGAAATGACTTCATGACCACTGATGAACAAAAGGTTAAAAAAAATTAGTCTATCTGTAGAATGAAATATTTTTCCATGTTAAGAGGAAGGAAATCTCAACAATTGTGATGACATGCATGGCTATGGAGGCCATTATGTTAAGAGAAATAATTAGGCAGTGCAAGACAAATACTGCATGATGGCACCTATATGGGGAATCTAGAATATTCAATACACAGCATCAGAGAATAAAATAGGAGTGAGAAGGAGGGACAAAGTGGAAAATGTTGCAGGTAGGGTTGAAATTTCAATAATACAAATTCAGTATGTTCTGAAATTCTGCATGAAACCAAGGGCATGTAATAAGCAACACTGTATCATACGCTTGAAAATCATGAAGAGATGAGATGATATCAAATGCACTTACTGTCAAGAAAGGACAAACAAATTGCTAGCAGACACCATGTGGGGACATACCTTTCTTTAGGTAAGGTAATATAGAATACAGAACAACACAGTCATTGAGAGCTGAAAGTGTGGTGTTGATGACTTGCCAAGAGTTAGAATATGATGAGGAAGGGGTCCAGGACTGGACTGGAGTTGGTTCCCTGTGGAGAGAGGACCTGAATACCTGAGACCTTCCAAGGGTCACGGATATTATGCTCTGCACCCCTGAACCAAGGGCTGCCTCAATCTCTTTCTCAAATCATCTTGCCCTTTGTTCCCTGTGCAAGATATTTTATAACCTGGAGGGCTGCCTGACCCAAGAGTAAGGTTCACATTGTAACTCAGCCATCCACCTCCTGATTTCAATCCCTGACCCAAAACACAAAGCTGTTGCCCCCAAGTCAAGATCTGGAATGGCAATGGTAGCCCAACTGTGGTCATCCTCCTTAGTGTTCACACTGCCATCTGTCTCACAAGGAGCCATCCTGGGCACCAGTGGACAACCCTAAATGAGAAGTGGACTGCTCCCAAGCTGACTCAGAACCCAGGACCTTCCAAGCATAATGTCTGATGAGAACTCTTCAAAGAAGTAGCTTCCCTTCTAGTGACCGACCATGATGAACAGTTATTGTGAATTCGTGACATTCAAGAATGTTTTAGGCCTCAAGGTGATGCTGTCATCACACATACTACCACATGTTTCTCATAATTGTTTTCCTTATGGAGGCTCCACGTCAATCATAGAAACTAGACACATGACTCTAGACCAAGAGTCACACTCACCAACAATGAGCCAGCTGGCCAATCGCCACTCTGCTACAAAATTCTGAATATTTTTATGATATGTCCTGAAGTCATACCATGCCATGACACTGATTTGTCAGGCATTGATCAGCTCTGTATCTCAGCTGTAAAAGAGAAATCAATGAGGGTGGTGGATACCAAGCTAACCATAAACTGGACCTTGAGTCTGATATTTCATTGCCCTAGGGGTAGAGTCACAGGATTTCAGCTTTACTAGCACTCCCCATACATAAAATGCAATCAAATACCATGAAAGAAACTCCTTGATTCTGAGCAGATCGAGGTTACGTGCTGAAGAACAGCTCAGCACTGACAGGCTTCGACCAGGTTATCTAATGGTGCGACCAAACGCTCAGAACCTTCAAACTGACCACAACCATGGATTTGAATTGACCACTATTGTAGATTTAAGCTAAACATAGTCATGCTCTGAACTCACAAGAGCTATGGCCCAAAAGTGATCAGTCTTCTTTGTCCTTTTCCTCTTAGTGACTATGGAAGGATCTGTACCACCATGGCTCAAGAGCTCCCCTGTGCTATGTAACAACTGAGATGACATCATAATTATAGACAGTGTTGGGATTTCCCTTGGAAAAGGTGGTTCCTGACATAGACTCAGACGCGATAGCTCCTTTGCAAAATAACCAACGATCCCATGCCTGACTAATCACTGCAGTTTATTTCAGTAACTGGAGTCTGAGATTTGGGGCTACAAGCCTCAATTCATATCCTGGCTTCTTAATACAGAGTTCATGAATCTCATTACTGTGCCTCTGGTTCTCCAGTCAAGGAGTAAGAGTCAACAAAACCTCACATATGTGTTTGTTGAGCATTGAATGAATAAATGTACGGATAGTGATCAGAAAGCTTAAGTAGAAGCTAAATATCCTATCTGAGATCTCACATTTCAGAACATCCATAGCTGTGTTGAAACCTGGATGTTTGAGTTCCCAGACCATTACTCTCTAACACGAAGGAGGTATGCCTAAATACAAGTATTTTACCTTAACACAAATTAGTTTTGACAGAATTAAGCATGTTGAAAAAAAAAAGCTATTGATTTCTCCCCAAATATACTCTTGGGACCCTTGAACAAAAGTATACATGACTCTCCTGTACAGCCTTCCACTCCCTGAGTCATGATCAGCACATCAAATGAGATGAATAGTAGTGCACAGGAAAGTAGAGTCACTAGAATCAAATCTGTTAAAACGTGTGAAAAAATTTTCATTGTGCATTATTTATTCCTCACACACATATACATGCCTGAAAACAGTGCCAGAGAACTTGGTATGTCATAGAAAAAAAACATGCATTAGTTTTGAAAAGAGCTCTGGAGTGCAGTTCAGGAGAACTGAGAAACAGGTAATATGAAACCACTCGAATGAATTCTAATTCTGTTCTCAATCGACATTTGTAGGTTCAAATGCTTGCCATTATCCACTTCTGTAAAAAAAATTACTTTGTCTACTCGTGTGTACATCAGCATTTTTTTGTATGACTAATAAGTCTTACATGGTTATCTCTCAGTCATTAAATCAATTAATTAACTAATTATCCATGTTTGAATGCAAGTATAAAGACTGGCTATTTGTTGCAAAAATGATAAAAATGTCATATGTTCACAAGCTTGTACCTTACATGGGGAGGAATGGGATGACGGTTAGCATAAAATTGATATCTCAATAAAGTGTAATTAGGGAAAATGCCCAAAATGTAAAAGGAAATGTGTGTTGGGACATTAATTGAAAAATAGACACTGATTCCTTTTTTTAACATTAAGTCAACCTTTATTCTTGGAGAGGGGCACACACAATTTTCAAGATGAGGAAGAATAGCTAAGAGATGTTTCATAAACCATTTTACCTAACTCAAAAGACACTTGGCCCCAGTTCCCAAGCACTCATGGAGTAAGACAGGAGGCCTACAGAGTTTCAGAAAGTTTATGTTGGGACATTGAGAACCTCAGATTCTTTTTTTTCTGCTTTTGATTTTTTAATTGGGAAAGGATAGTTTTATTTATTTATTTTTATTTTTTTATAAATTTATTTTTTACTGGTGTTCAATTTTCCAAGATATAGAATAACATGCAGTGCTCATCCCATCAAGTGCCTCCCTCAGTGCCCATCACCCAGTCACCCCACCCCCTGCCCACCTCCTTTTCTACCACCTCTAATTCTTTGCCCAGTTAGGAGTCTCTCATGTTCTGTCTCTCTATCTGATATTTGCCACTCATTTATTATCCTTTCCCTTTCATTCCCTTTCAATACTTTTTATGTTCCCCAACTGAATGAGACCATATAATGTTTGTCCTTCTCTGCTGGACTTCTTTCACTCAGCATAATAATCTCCAGTTCCATCCAAGTTGAAGTAAATGGTGGGTATTTGTCGTTTCTAATGGCTGAGCAATATTCCATTGTATACATATACCACATTTTCTTTATCCATTCATCTTTCAATGGACACCAAGCTTCCTTCCACAGTTTGCCTATTGTGGACATTGATGCTATAAATATTGGGGTGCAGGTGTCCCAGCATTTCAATGCATCTGTATCTTTGTTGTAAATCCCAAGCAGTGCAATTGCTGGGTCGTAGGGCAGATCTATTTTTAACTCTTTGAGGAATCTCTACACAGTTTTCCAGAGTGGCTGCACCATTTCACATTCACATCAACAGTGCAGGAGGCTTCCCCTTTCTCCACATCCTCTTCAACATTTGTGGTTTCCTGCTTTGTTAATTTACCCCATTCTCACTGGTGTGAGATGGTACCTCATTGTGGTTTTGATTTGTATTTCCCTGATGGCAAGTGATGCGGAGCATTTCCTCAAGTGCTTGTTGGCCATTTCTATGTCTTCCTCTGTGAGGTTTCTGTTCATGTCTTTTGCCCTTTTCATGATTGGATTGTTTGTTTCTTTGCTGTTGAGTTTAATAAGTTGTTTATAGATCTTGGAAACTAGCCCTTTATCTGATATGTCATTTGCAAATACCTTCTCCCATTCTGTAGGTTGTCTTTGAGTTTTTTTGACGGTATCTTTGGCTTTCCAAAGGCTTATTATCTGGATGAAGTCCCAATAGTTCATTTTTGCTTTTGTTTCTCTTGCGTTAATGGATGAATCTTGCAAGAAGTTACTGTGGCCAAGTTCAAAAAGGGTGTTCACCTGTGTTCTCCTCTAGGATTTTGATAGAATCTTAATCTCCCATTAAGATCTTTAATCTCCCCCCCCAAAAAAAGATCTTTCATCCCCTTTGAGTTTATCTTTTGTATGGCGCAAGAGAGTGGTCTAGTTTCATTCTTCTACATGTGGATGTCCAATTTTGCCAGCACCATTGCTTGAAGAGACTGTCTCTTTTCCAGTGGATAATCTTTCCTCCTTTATCAAATATTAGTTGACCCTAAAGTTGAGAGTTCACTTCTGGATTCTCTATTCTGTCCCATTGATATATGTGTCTGTTTCTGTGCCAATGCCACACTGTCTTGATGACCACAGTTTTGTAGTACAACCTGAAATCGGGCATTGTGAGGACCCAGCTATGGTTTTCTTTTTATAAATTCCCTGGCTATTTGGGGTTTTTATGATTCCACACAAATCTTATAATTTTTTCCAACTCTCTGAAGAAAGTCCATGGTATTTTGATAGGGATTGCATTAAAAGTGTAAATTGCCCTGGATAACATTGAAATTTTCACATTAATTCTTCTAATCCATGAGCATGAAATATTTTTCCATCTCTGTGTCTTCCTCAATTTCTTTCAGAAGTGTTCCATAGTTTTAGGGCGTAGATCCTTTACCTCTTTGGTTAGGTTTCTTCCTAGGTATCTTATGTTTTCGGGTGCAATTGTAAATGAGATTGGCCCCTTAATTTCTCTTTTTTCAGTCTAATTGTACGTGTATAGAAATGCTACTGACTTCCGGGCATTGATTTTGTATCCTGCCACACTGCCTAATTGCTCTATGAGTTCTAGCAACCTTGGGGTGGAGTCCTTTGATTTTCTCTCTAGAGTATCATGCTATCTGGGAAGAGGGAGAGTTTGACTTCTTCTTTGCCAATTTGAATGCCCTTTATTTCTTTTTGTTGCCTTATTGCTGAGGCTAGGACTTCTAGTACTGTTTTCAATATCAGGGTTGAGAGTGGGCATCCATGTCCTCTCCTGATCCTAGGGGAAAGGCTCCCAGTGCTTCCCCATTGAGAATAATATTTGCTGTGGGCTTTTTGTAGATGGCTTTTAAGATGTTGAGGAATGTTCTCTGTATCCCTATACTCTGAAGAGTTTTGATCAGGAATGGATGCTGTATTTTGTCAAATGCTTTCTCTGCATCTAATGAGAGGATCATATGGTCCTTTTTTTTCTCTTGCTGATATGACGACACATTGATTGTTTTACGAGTGTTGAACCAGCCTTGTGTCCCGGGGATAAATCCTAATTGGTCATGGTGAATAATTTTCTTAATGTGTTGTTGGATCCTATTGGCTAGTATCTTGTTGAGAATTTTTGCATCCATGTTCATCAGGGATATTGGTCTGTAATTCTTCTTTTTGGTGGGGTCTTTGGTTTTGGAATTAAGGTGATGCTGGCCTCATAGAACGAGTTTGGAAGTACTCCATCTCTTTTTATCTTTCCAAACAGCTTTACTAGAATAGGTATGGTTTCTTCTCTAAACATTTAATAGAATTCCCCAGGGAAGCCATATAGCCCTGGACATTCGTGTCTTGGGCGGTATTTGATGACTACTTCAATTTCCTCACTGGTTATTGGCCTGTTCAGGTTTTCTATTTCTTCCTGTTCCAGTTTCGGTAGTTTCTGGCTTTTCAGAAATGCGTCCATTTCTTCTAGATTGCCTAATTTATTGGTGTATAGCAGTTCATAATATGTTTTTAAAATCATTTTTATTTCCTTGGTGTTGGTAGTGATCTCTCCTTTCTCATTCATGATTTTATTAATTTGAGTCTTATCTCTCTTCTTTTTAATAAAGCTGGCTAAAGGTTTATCTATCTTATTAATTCTTTCAAAGAACCAAACCCTGGGTTTGTTGATCTGTTCCACAGTTCTGGTCTCGATTTTGTCAAGTTCTGCTCGAATCTTTATTAACTCTCTTCTTCTGCTTGGTGTAGGATCTATTTGCTGTTTGTTCTCTAGCTTCTTTAGGTGTAAGGTTAGTTTTGTATTTGAGTTCTTTCCAGTTTTTTGATGGATGCTTGTATTGAGATATATTTCCTCCTCAGGACTGCTTTTGCTGTATTCCAAAGATTTTGATTGGTTGTGTCTTCATTCTCATTAGTTTCCATGAATCTTTTTAATTCTTCCTTTTTTCCCTGGTTGATCCTTTCATCTATTAGCAAGATGGTCCTTAACCTCCACGTGTTTGCTTAGAAGACCTATCTAGTATAGAAAGTGCTAGGTTGAAATCACCAGGTATAAGTGTATTATTACCTAAGTATGTTTTAGTTTTGGTTATTAATTGATTGATATATTTGTCAGCTCCCACCTTCGGTGCATATATATTTTGATTGTCAAGTCTTCTTCTTGAATAGATCCTTTAAGCATGATATAGTGTCCCTCTTCATCTCTCACTACAGGTGTTGGGAGAAATTTTAGTTTATCTGATATAAGGATGGCTAACCTGGGTTTCTTTTGAGGTTTGAGGACTATTTGAATGGTAAATGGTTCTCCAACCTTTTTTTTTCAAGCTGTAGGTGTCCTTATGTCTTAAATGTGTCTCCTGTAAACAGCAAATATGTGGGTCCTGCTTTTTTGGCAGTCTGACACCCTGCGCCTTTTGATGGGGTCATTAAGCCCATTCATGTTCAGAGTTAATATTGAAAGATATGAATTTAGTGTCATCATGATAACTATTCAATCCCTGTTTTTGTTGATTGTTCCATTGGAGTTCTTAAAGAAGAATTTTAAGAGTCCCCCTTCATGACTCTTCTTGGGGTGAAAGTTAGAAAGACTACACTTCAGTCTTCAGCCCTGGAGATGAGGGAAGTTGTGTTTGACAAATCTGCAGAGTACAATGGTGTCTGGATACTCCAATTCTCCCCTAGCAGACATTGGGGGGCATTGAAATGTGGAATGTTTAGGTTTCCTCAGGAAGTCTTAGACACCCTTGCTCTCAAGTTCTCTTCCTATAGGAAGTGGAGGTTTCTCCTTTTCTGTGGTTGCTGGTCCCCGGCAAGGAGAACATTCAATCTGTTCAATGGTCACCCAATCTGCCTTTCCCATAGGAAGGTGGAAGCTGTGTTCCAGTCCCTTGTATGGACTCAACATGGACCCCAGTTTCCTGGTCTGGCTGAGATCGTGGCTGATGGCACCTCAATCTTAATATTCTCCCAGGATCGCTAATTTAATCCATTTCCCTGAACCAATATGTGGGCACTCTACTGGCTCAGGCACATGGGTAATTTCTGCATTCCAGGAATATTGAGACTTCTCTCACCTCTGTTCCTGCAACCTTTCACTAATGAACCCCTTTTAGGCAGAGAAGTCTCTGGAGGAGCAGATTTCTAAAGGTCCAGTTTTTGAACTTCAGGGCTCTTTCACTTTCCTGCAGCTGGCTTATAGATACTCCCACCTCACACCACCCATGATCCTCTGATAAATCCATTCCATTATACTACTCCACACACCACTGTGCAAATATTTTTCACTTTTACATTTGTAGAGTCAGCCATTCTGGCTTATAATTCAGCTTGAATTCACTGGTATTCAGGATGGCTTGATAGTTATGTAGCTAAAATTAGGGGACGAGCTGACATAAGGACCTCTACTGCATGAACTTCAATCCATCTGAAATTTGTTTTTTAATCAGCCTAATCCAAACTGAATCATAGTTAGTCTATGAAACCAGTCTTTTCCCAAGAAGTTCAAGTTTCTTTTCAGTAAAATTCAGCTTTATTTAGGTTTACTGAAGCTAGAGACAACTAGGCTGTCCATCTTTATATGAATGAAAAAAAACTTCCATTCAATCCATTCAAGGAAATATTATTCTGTAATGAAAAGCAATTGAGCTCTTGGGGAGCCTGGTTTTCTTAGATGGTTAAGCGTCTGACTATTAATTTTGCTAGATTTTGCCTCAGATTCTTGAGATCAAGCCACATGATAGCCACATGGTCTGTCTGGAACCTGCTTAAGATTCCCCCCAATAAAATATCCTCTCTCCCTCTTCCTCTGCCATTTCTCCCTACACTTGCACTCTTTCTCTCTAAATAAATATTAGCAATAGAAATAACTGATTTATCAAACCACAAAAAAGTCATGGATGAACATTAACTGAATAATTAAAAGTGAAAAAATTAAGGAAATCCCAAACATTGACACGTTTTATGTCTCTAATTTGCCAAAAGGAGAGCCATACAGATGACAAATCTCAATGATTAAGAAGATTTCTATGCAAAGTGCAAAAGCATGAATAGTTGAATCCTGGGAATTAAAGACAGTCTCCAGAGCCAACATGGAGCCAAACATGAAGCTCAATTTCAGGACCTGGAGATCACCACCTGAGTAAAAATCACAAGCTAGACACTTAAACAACAAATCTGATGAAGTGCTGCTAGAATAATTAATCTTGAATCAACTCAGTGAATGAATTTCCATGGTATCTTCAAATGAATCATTTGTATAGTACATATTTTGTTATCTCCAAGATACAGGTTTCACTGGCCCACATCCCCAAGGAGATAGCAGACTGATTTGACCTGTTAGGAATATTGTCCCATGTACTTGAATAAGACACTGAAAAATACATTGAAATACAATGGACTGTTGTCACCTTGCTGTCAAAACCATACAACACCACAAAAATAAAACCATACAACAATGAGTGATACTTTTCTCAAAGTTCAAATATTTGATGCCATTACTCATCATTTACCTTGCAGAGCCACCTGTGTGAGAGTATGTTTTAGAAAGGTCTTGGAGTTGACACAGATTTAACCTACCCAACACATAATGTAACTGCTGACTTTAGTACGAAAACCAAAAGGGAATCTTCAAAGGCCTATAAAAAGCACTACCATTTGATCCAGTAATCCCAATTTTGGGAAATATATCCCAAAGTCTCTGGGATATATCTCTGACATACAGACTTCAGAGAGATATCTATGTTCAAAAGCATTGTTCAAAAATAGCACCTGGTCCCAACAACTTTCAAACCATCCTGAAAACCTACAAATTTGACCTGATATTTAAAGAAAGAACAGCTGGAAGGCTACAGAGAGAAGGGTTTTCGCTTCTAACAAGGTAGGAAGGCAGAAAAATAAAATAAAACATAAAAGAATCAAGTGGGGGAGGGGCAACACAAGAAGCCACGCTAAAGTCTGTGGAGAAAGCCTCCAAGACAGGAAAGCCCATCCTGGGAGATGCAGGAATGTTAAAAAATCTATACCATATTTTTCCCAGATGGAAAAGTGCTCAGCAGGGAACTCCAGCAGAACCGCAGGAGGGGCAGTGTAGCCCTCAGTTTTCCCAAGCCACTAACAGAGGAGTTGCATCTGGGGGAAATCGCACCACATACCAATGGCCAATTTTGGTATAGGGTTGGAGGGGGCATCCGGCAGGGCCTTGGGAGAAGCCGATCATTCAGGTGGAGGCTCAGGATGGATGGGTCTGGTACAGATGCAGTGAAATGCTGGATCACCTGCACCCCAATGTTTATAGCAGCAATGTCCACTATATCCAAACTGTGGAAGGAGCCTCATTGTCCATCGATAGATGAATGGATAAAGAATATGTGAGATATATATAAGGAATATTAATCAGCCATTAGAAAGAATGAATACCCACCATTTACTTTGTGGTAGATGGAACTGGAAGGTATTATGCTGAGCGAATTTTGTCAATGAGAGAAGGATAATTATAATATGGCTCACTCATACAGGGGATATAAAAAATAATGAAAGGTATCAAGGGGAATAATAGAAAAAGAGTGGGAGGGATCCCTGTGTGGTGCAGTGGTTTGGCGCCTGCCTTTGGCCCAGAGCATGATCCTGGAGACCTGGGATTGAATCCCACATTGGGCTCCTGGTGCATGGAGCCTGCTTCTCCCTCTGCCTGTGTCTCTGCCTCTCTCTCTCTCTCTCTCTCTGTGTGTGACTATCATAAATAAATTTAATTTTTTTTTAAAAAAGAAAAGGAGTGGGAATAATCTGAGAGTGTGACAAGGCATGACAGGCTTCTAAGTCTGGGAAACTAACAAAGGGGAGTGGAAGGAGAGGTAGGCAGATGGTTGGGGAGACTGGGTGACGTGCACTGAGGGGGGACCTTGACAGAATGAGCACTGGGTGTTATATGTTGGCAAATTGAACTAAAATAAAAAAAATACCAAAAAAAGTATTATTGATACCAAAACCATTGTAGAAAGTTAGGGTCTACCCAGCAGAAAGTAGAGACATGGAAAGGTGCATTGCATAGTGGTTAAATACCCTTATACTAGAGACTGACTCCCCATCAGCTGATTGAGCACTTCTGTATGATTTGCCACCATTTGCGAACCTGATTTTCTCATAAGTCTGAAAAATACAGCCTGTGTCTTTGTTGTAATGTAATCAACAAAAATGTCCCATGGCGACCATAAAGGCTGATTCATCCTTGAGTTTTATTATCTCAAGGAGTGCTTATGACACAGTAAGAACTTGGATATATGACAAAAGGAAATCTCACTTGAGATGTAATTGGTAAGCCATAGGAGAAAACATGTGGCCAAGAAGCCTTTATCCAGCAAGGCTGCAATTGGGCAGAAGATATGAACAGAGATTTCAGTGAAGAAGACTTACTGTTGGCTCACAAGCACATGACTAAATGCTGCACAACCATTGCCATCAGGTTCACATACATCTAAACCACAATGACATACCAGCTCTCACCCCTGAGAATGGTATCATTCACAAGACAGGAAACAACTAATGCTGGCGAGGATGTGGAGAAAGGGGACCACTTTTGCACTTTTGGTGGGAATACAAGCAGGTGCAACACTCTGGAAAACAGTGGAGTTTCATCAGGAAGATAAAAATAGAGCTAGTCTATGACCCAGAAATTGCACTACTGGGTATTTATCCCAAAGATACAAATGTGGTGAAACAACTGGACACCTGCCTCCCAATGTTTATTTTATTTTCTTTTTATTTTCTTTTATTTCTCTTTACCGGCAGCACTAGGATTTATTAAATGGTCTTATTAAAGGCGCTGAGGTTTGCTCATGGTGCTCTTGATGTACAAAGCCTGGACGTTCTGCCAATTCTTCTTGAGCATGGACACCAGGAATTTGACAGTTAAGTGAATATGTTACACGAGCTCATCGTCTGCCATCTCTATGTGGCCAACAGCCACTGCTAGACATAGCATATTCTTCATCTGGAATTTGATGGTGGACTTCACTTCATCCACTTTGGCCACCATGTTCTCATTGTGGGTCAGGAAGGAAGGGAATTTGCCAGCTTTATTCAGGCCTGGACCCAGGATTTGTGAGATTTGCTTGATCAGAGATTTGAAGCCTAAAAGGCATCATACTTGTTGGCCAACTTCTTAGCTAGGTTTTTATTCTTGTTGAATTTATTCAGTGACTCAATGTCCATGTGGGGAATATCCACTGCCTTGGCCTCATCACAGTGCTGCTAGTCCCCCAAAACACACAGGGAGAACTTGGGGCAGGGAGGGACTAAAGCCTGATGGTGTCCGTGAAGCATTTGTCCTTCTGAGGGTCATAGTTCCTCCATATCATCTGCAGCTCCAGTCACCAGAAACTTCCAGCGCTGTGCTGGTTCCTGTGCAGGGCCTCCCACATAGCCTTATACAGGGTGTTACGGGAGACTTTGCTGCTCATGGTAGCTCATGCCCAGTAACCGGAAAAGAGAACCCAATGTTTGTTTTATAGCACAAATGTGTACAACAGCCAAACCATGGAAGGAACCATCATGTCCTTCAACAGATGAAGGAATAAATAAGATGTGGTCCTGTAACACAGAGTGACAACTGATTATTTCTTGTGCGTGGAAACAAAGTATACATATCATTTGCTCGATATGAAAGGATCTGGAGAGTATTCTGCTGAGTGAAATAAGTAAATCAGAAAAAAGGCGATCATTGTGGGGATCCTGGATCAGGATTCAATCTCCAGGCTTGAAATCATGTCTTGTGCTAGGTTATCACTCAACTGCTGAGCCACCCAGTTGTCCCAAGAAAGACAGAATATAAGAACTTCTTTATTCAGTTACATCAGATTAGGGATAGGTGAAAATGACAGACAAAAACGCACGGTACACCTGATATATTTACACAGTTCAGATAGAAAAAGAAATGGAATATGTAGGGCAGACTGGGTAGCTCAGCTGTTTAGCGCCTCCTTCAGCCCAGGCTGTGATCCTGGAGACCAGGATTGAGTCCCCTGTCGAGCTCCCTGCATGGATCCTGCTTCCCCCTCTGCCTGTGTTTTTGCCTGTCTCTCCCTCTGTGTCTCTCATGAATAAATCAATCAAGTGTTTTTTAAAAAGTAATGGAATATGTAAATAAAGTAGGGAAATAATGTGAAGCCTTAACTAGAAAGTCAAATGATCTAAATTTGCTCCAAGAAGAAAATATGGAGAAAAGAAAAGAGAAAGAATTTGAAGACAGAACAGTGGAGCATTTCCCTGATCAAAATCATGTCTGTTTTCTCAGGATTATAGACATTTTTTGGACGAACATTTTGGAAACCTATATGAGGAAAAGCCTAGTGAAAAAGAAACACAACTGAGGCATTTAAATATATAGTAATCCAGATATATATGGAGTCCTAAGCCATCTTCTGTCTTTAGAACTTCAATGCCACATAATAGTTGGTCCGCATAAAGGGAAGGATTTTGATTCTCACCTCCACCAGCAACTGGATGTGTGGATTCAGACAAATCACTTGCATTATCTGGACCTTATTTTCCAGATCTATCATTGGGAATAATAACACCACTTTTCACTTGGTATGTCCAAATGTTAGCTTCACAACACCTTCCTTTTAATCTGACCAAATTTGAGTGGTAAAAGCAGTTTTATTATTTTGGGTATTAACTCATGACTGACAATTTAAGTTATGAATTTCACAACTGAAAAATAATATGGCTTAGGGTGATGTTTTTCAGTATGGTATCCTGATTATAGTAGAAGAATGATTTTTTTTTTGTTATGATAGCAAAAGAAAAAGTGTAAGGAGAGGCGTAGAGGAAAATGGAAAGAGAATATTAAGGAGGCTCCACCCTCAACATGTAGCCCAACCTACCAACGTGTTTTTTACTCATTGTATTTTGTTTCTCCAAGCATAAAGTCGTTTGGTCGAGGTTTGTATCCACATAGATCCACTTCCTGCCCACAGCATGGAGTTCTTACAGGAACAAACAGTCAGTGTAGAAGAAGGTACTGGGGCAAAATGACTGAAAATTTCAAGTATGTGACTGAGTTTGAGCTTTATGGGTGGAAGGTGAAAGTCCAATCACCCATGGCAGAGTTAAAGAAACCGAGGGTCTGAGAGGGTCAGGAGGCTACTGGATGTCAGAGAACACATGAGCAGTAAGAATGAAAATGAATTTTCCACCAAAAAACATTACTTGGAATCTGTTGTTCCAATGAAGAGGTGGATATTCCTGTTGGATCTTGGGAATAGGGGACCTCCCTGGGGAAATGGGGGTTTAAGAGCCTCCCAGTGTCCCCTTGGGGGCACAATGGAGACACTACACTTAGAGGGTGGCAGGCACACAGGCCCCAAAGACTAAACCCTCACCCTGGAGCCACTGGGCACAGGAGGCACAAAGAAGGGAGAGACACACTCTCCATCGGGCAGGGAGGAGAGGAACCTTAAAGACCACATGGGCTGCTAAGTCTCTACATCCCTGTGTGGATGGCTGGAGCTGACCTGGTAGCCTGTGGGAGAAAGCCTGGTGAGTCTCTATGTGCTGCCTTGTGGAGTGGGTGGAAGAAAGGTCGTGCAGGTTCAACCTGCCCCTGGAACTCTTGTGCCATCCTGAAGCCAATGTACTCCTCCTGAAGAAAGGCATGGAAGGATTTTGTCAACCAGAGGTGGTTTGGTTGGGTGGGTGGCATGAGGCTTGCCCCTCTGGAGCTTTGAGTCTTGTAAGGACTTCCAGGGCCTAGAGATGCTGGCATTTTGACCTCTTATCTTCTCCAGATTGAGGAAGGCCTATTGATCTCCTGAAGCCTAAGGACTCACTGTATGTCCCTGTATTGTACTCTCTCACTTCATTCTTCCAAAAACTTACTTGATGCTGTGGGCAAGGGCCTCCTGGGGCAGGGAGTATGAACTTCCCTTCTCCAATGTATTGTTGGTAAGTGAGAGTCACCTTTCTGAGCCCAGGGTCCCTCCGCTGCTAAATGGGGACAATAGCACTCATTGAAGTTCTTAGGATTTAATGAGAAAACAAGGCCCTGGGTAATGGCCTATAAATATTGCTTTCCCCACCCCTCCCAAGTGCCTCCTCAGGCTTAGGAGACCCCTATCTGGTGTAACCAGAAGGCCAGCCCTGCTGGTTGTTTTGGGGCAGAGCAACGAGAATAGCTATGGTCACATGTGGATCCAGCAAGATTCATCCTGTGAGAAATTGGACATATCCCTGGCCTCCCTGAGGCTGAACTTGTGCATCTATAAAAGTAGGAGCTTCACTGCCAAAATGGAGAAAGCAGTGCTTGGTCTATTCATCCAGCGCAACCTGTATGATACAGCTTTCATTGTCTTCTCAACAATTTCAGGGGCACCAGTGCTATAGAAAGGCCCTGATCCAAGAACCACTGCTCAGAGAGGTGGAGTGACGTGTCCGCAGGCACAAAGTGAGGAATAGTGATGCTATCCTGAGCTTCACTCTCCTCTCTGTGTAGCTCCCTTCCATTGGATAACAGTTCTCACACTGAAGGTACTTCCACTCCCACTCAAATTTCCCTACTTCCTTTCTAGGCCCTTGGGAAAGATGATCCCTGGAGGTGAGGTTACTGGCCCATCTTCTAAAGCTCAACACAGAGGCTGTGATAGAGTCATGGCTTCATTTGCACCTACTTGAGAAGTGTAATGGAGAAAAACCCTAGAGCCAGCCCAGGTAGGTATGGAATTCTGGGAGATGCTCCAGCTCCCTGGGTCCAGAGCCCAACAGAAATGGATTTGGTGCCTTCAGCAATCTGAGCACCTACTTCCTCCTGGCACAGAGCAATGCACTGGTGTCACGTAGCAGGGGGAGAAAGCATGTCATTTAACATAACCCGTTATTATGGTGGACTTGCTACAAGGGCTTCCTATGTGGACTCTCCTTTATGTCTCACCCATATACCACATCTTCTTTTTTTTAATTTATTTTTATTTATTTTTTATTATTTTCCTTAAAATAATAAATTTATTTTTTATTGGTGTTCAACTTGCCAACATACAGAATAACACCCAGTGCTCATCCCATCAAGTGCCACCCTCAGTGCCCATCACCTATTCACTCCCAACCCCACCCTCCTCCCCTTCCAACACCCCTAGTTTGGTTCCCAGAGTTAGGAAGCTTTATGTTCTGTCTCAATTTTTGATATTTCCTACCCATTTCTTCTCCCTTCCCTTCTATGCCCTTTCACCATTATTTACATTCCCCAAATGAATGAGAACATATGTTTGTCCTTCTCTGATTGACTTATTTCACTCAGCATAATACCCTCCAGTTTAATCCACGTCGAAGCGAATGGTGGGTATTTGTCATTTCTAATGGCTGAGTAATATTCCAATGTATACATAAACCACATCTTCTTTATCCATTCATCTTTCGATGGACACCAAGGCTCCTTCCACAGTTTGGCTATTGTGGACATTGCTGCCAGAAACATTGGGGTGCAGGTGTCCCGGAGTTTCATTGTATCTGTATCTTTGGGTAAATCCCCAACAGTGCAATTCCTGGGTCATAGGGCAGGTCTATTTTTAACTCTTTGAGGAATCTCCACGCAGTTTTCCAGAGTGGCTGCACCATTTCACATTCCCACCAACAGTGTAAGAGGGTGCCCTTTTCTCCGCATCCTCTCCAACATTTGTAGTTTCCTGCTTTGTTAATTTTCCCCAATCTCACTGCTGTGAGGTGGTACTCATTGTGGTTTTGATTTGTATTTCCATGATGGCAAGTGATGCGGAGCATTTTCTCATGTGCACGTTGGCCATGTCTATGTCTTCCTCTGTGAGATTTCTGTTCATATCTTTGCCTATTTCATAATTGGATTCTTTGTTTCTTAGCTTTGAGTTTAATACTTTTTTTTTTTAGATCTTTGATTCTAGTCCTTTATCAGATACGGCATTTGAAAATATCTTCTCCCTTTCTGTATGATGTCTTTTAGTTTGTTGACTCTTGCTTTTGCTGTGCAAAGGCTTGTTATCTTGATGAAGTCCATATAGTTCATTTTTGCTTTTGTTTGTCTTGCCTTAACCGATGTATCTTGCAAGAAGTTATTGTGCCGAAGCTCAAAAAGGGTGTTGCCTGAGTTCTCATCTAGAATTTGATGGAATAGTGTCTCACATTTAGTTCTTTCATCCATTTTGAGTTTATATTTGTTTATGCTATAAGAGAAGGGTCCAGTTTCATTCCTCTGCATGTGGATGTCCAATTTCCCAGCACCATTTATTGAAGAGACTGTCTTTTGTCCAGTGGATAGTCTTTCCTCCTTTGTCAAATATTAGTTGACCATAAAGTTGAGGGTCCACTTCTGGATTCTCGATTCTGTTCCATTGATCTATGTGTCTGTTTTTGTGTCAGTACCATACTGTCCTGATGACCACAGCTTTGTAGTACACCCTGAAATCTGGCATTGTGACTCCCCCAGCTATCTTTTTTTTTTAATATTCCACTGGGTATTTGAGGGTTTTCTGTTTCCACAAAACACTTAAGAAAATTTATTCTGACTCTCTGAAGCATGTCCATGATATTTTGATAAGGATTGCATTAAATGTGTAAATTGCCCTGGGCAGCATTAACATTTTCACAATACTAATTCTTCCAATTCCTGAGCGTGAAATATTTTTCCATCTCTTTGTATGTTCCTCAATTTCTTTCCGAAGTGTTCTGTAGTTTTTAGGGTATAGATCCTTTACCTCTTTGGTTAGGATTATTCCTAGGTATCTTATGCTCTGTCCCTTTTGGCGCCCTCGGGAACCCCAATTAAATGTAGATTTCTCCTTCTGTGCCTGTTATTTATTTCCCTTAACCTATCCTCATGATGTTTTAATTGTTTTTCTCTTTTTTTCCTAAGTTTCCCTCCTTGCCATCAATTTGTCTTCTATGTCACTCACTCATTCTTCCACCTTGTTAACCCTTGTTGTTAGGACTTCTAGTTTGGATTGCATCTCATTTAATCGATTTTTAATTTCTGCCTGATTAGATCTAAATTCTGCAGTCATGAAGTCTCTTGAGTCCTTTATGCTTTTTTTATGATAGTCACACACACACACACACACACACACACACACACACACACAGGCAGAGACGCAGGCAGAGGGAGAAGGAGGCTCCATGTACTGGTAGCCCGACGTAAGACTCGATCCTGGGTCTCCAGGATTGTGCCCTGGGCAAAAGGCAGGCGCCAAACTGCTGCATCACCCAGGGATCCCCCTCCTTTATGCTTTTTTCTAGAGCCACCAATAGCTTTATAATAGTGCTTCTGAATTGGCTTTCTGACATTGAATTGTAATCCAAATTTTGTAACTTTGTGGGAGAGAGACTATTTCTGATTCTTCCTTTTGAAGTGAGTTTTTCATTTTGCTCTGTGCATAGTGGCCAAAAACAAGTTTTTATGGAGAAAGGGGAAAAAGAGAGAAGGGAAAAAAAAGAGAAAAAAAGGTTAGGGTAGCATCAGAAATCAAAAAACAAGGGGGAGTATCTTCTGATTCTATATACTGTAAATCCCTTGGATTCCCCTGGAACTTTCCAGTGCTGTTTGGTCAATAACTTGCTTTTCCCATGTCCATCAAGCTGGTCTTCTGGGAGAGCTGTCTTCTGTGCTGATCTTAGATGTGAGCACCTGGGTGAGCTGCTCAGGCCCCTGCCTGGGGAATGGCTCAAGAGAGATGTTTATCCTGTTTATCCTGTGAGGCCAATGTGAGGCTCAGTGGCTGTTTTTTATCCTATGAGGCCCCAGGAGGAACAACGGTCATGGAGACCAGCTCTGCAGACCTGGAGTCAGCTACCACAGTAACTACCACAGCTCTCAGGCTGCAGGGGCCTAGATGCTCTGGGGCAGGGGCAACTGATCTGCACACCTCAGGGGCCCTCCAGTGGCAGGAGCATTCTGGCTGTCCTGGGCCCTCCTGGCCTCAAGGAAAACCTTGAGTTGCTTTGCTATGTTCCCCCAATGCTGGAGGTTCCAGTTCTGTTTGGTCAAGAAATGTGCTGGTCACCTGTTCTTCCAGGTGATCCTCCCAGGAAGGGCCTTCTGCACAGATTTTCATGGGTCTGTGCCTGGGTGGTGTTGTGCCGACCTTGTCAGGGTCCAGGCTCACTGTAAGCTCTTTGCTCTGTGAGCGATTTGTTCCCTGAAACTTTTCATACTCATTTTCCGGGTGAGAGGAAAATAGACCACACCTTAATCTCCAGCCTTGGAGATGAGTGAAGTGATAATTGACAAATCTGCAGACTCCAGTGCAGACTCTACAATTCTCCCCTAGCAGACATGGAGGGACACTGAAATATGCAATGTTTATGTTTCCCCAGGGAGAGTCTTTGCCACTCTTGCTCTTACCCCCTCTTCCTGGAGGAAAGGGAAGTTTGTCCCTTTCTGTGGTGGCTGGTCCCCCACAAAGAGAACATTCAACCTGTCCAATGGTCACATAATCTACCTCCCAGAGGAAGGGAGAGGATGTGTTCCAATCCCTTGTATGGACCCACCATGGTCTCCTGGCCAAGCCTACGACAGTGGGTGATTGCACCTCAAGTTGAATATTCTCTCATACGTGCTGATCTAAACCCACTTCCCTGAACCAATACATGGGAACTCTGCTGGCTCAGGTGCTTGGGTACTTTCTGGCTTCCAGGAATATTGAGATCCTACTCACTTACCTGTGGTTCTGGGCCCTTTCACCTATGGGAGGGTAGGGAAGTCTCTTGAGGAGCACATTTCTAAAGGTCCAGATTTTGAACATCGGGGCTCTTTTACTTTCAAGCAACTAGCTTACACATGCTACCTCCATGCTGCCCATTATCCTCTGATAAATCCCTTCGTTTTGTTTTTTTATATCCACCAGGCAAAAATTTTTCACTTTTCTATTTGTAGAGTCAGTCAATCTTGCTTAGATTGCAGCTTGAATTCACTGGTGTTCAGGATGGCTTTATAGTTATGTAGCTAAATTTAGGGGCCTAGCTGACATGAGGACCTCTGCTCAACCATCTTCTATCCATCTGATAAAAAATTTTAAGGGCTTCACCTAAACGGATTCAGATGGTTAGTTCAAGAAATATGTCCTTTCCCAAGAAATTCAAGTTTCTTTTGCAAATAAATTCACCTTTATTTAGTATCATTCAACTAGAGACCATGAAGCTGTCCCTTTTTAAGTGAATGAAAAAGATTCTTCAGATCAATCCATACAAGGAATTGTTATTCTGTAAGAAAAAGCGATTGAGCATTGGGAGGCCTCTGTGTCTCAGTTGGTTAAGCTTGTGACTCTGGATTTTTGCCACAGATCATGACCTCAGGTTCTTGAGATAAAGCCACATGACAGCCACTTGCTATGCCTGGAGCCTGCTTAAGATTCTCTCTCCCTGGGATCCCTGGGTGGTGCAGCGGTTTGGCGCCTGACTTTGGCCCAGGGCATGATCCTGGAGACCCGGGATCGAATCCCACATTGGGCTCCTGGTGCATGGAGCCTGCTTCTCCCTCTGCCTCTGTCTCTGCCTCTCTCTCTCACTGTGTGCCTATCATAAATAAAAAAAAAGAAAAAAAAGATTCTCTCTCCCTCTTGAAAAAGACATAAGAGACACCTTTCTCTGGTAAATGAACTAAGGGAACTGGAAATGGAGTTGGGTGAGGGATTGGGATGATTAGGTGATAGGCACTAGAGGGGCACGTGATGGGATAGCTCTGGGTGTGATGCTATATGTTGGTAAATTGAACTCCAACAATAACAACAAATAAATAAATGCTACTTTATGAGATACTCAACTTGGATAATAAAGAACCAAAATAGCAATTTTCCTGAAGAAAAAAAGAGATGCCTGTTTGAGTAGCTTTTTATTATGTCCAATTCTGAATTTTTTTAAAGTTAAAGTTTGAACCTCTTGGAGTTCCATTGTTCTTTTTACATAGACCTTATAAGGTCCCTTTTAGCGATGTATCAGGGAAGTTTTTCACATTTCTCTCTTACTTCAGAAACATCTCCAGTTGAAGATCAGGACAAGGCTGCGAGGAACATTTAAGGAACATTTGAGGAACATTTGCCTTACCTTAGTGGTGAAAAACTTCAATAATATCCTAGCTGTTCTTTAAGATGTTTCCATCTCTGCATGTAGTATAGTAGTGTCTTCCAGTCTGGGTGCTGAAATTCCTAGATTTATGGATATTCCAGCTCCTAATTTACAGTGAAAGAACGAGTATTACTGAAGGGAATGGACTGGGAAACCATCTTTGCTTCTGTGTACTTGCACCAAGGGAACTCACAGGATTCTGAAAGTTTTTCCTATTTAAATGGACAGCTGAAAATATTTTCCTCTCTTTAAATAGGTTATATCTTAATGAACTGTGTTCCAGGGATCCCTGGGTGGTGCAGTGGTTTAGCGCCTGCCTTTGGCCCAGGGCGCAATCCTGGAGACCCGGAATCGAATCCCACATCAGGCTCCCGGTGCATGGAGTCTGCTTCTCCCTCTGCCTGTGTCTCTGCTTCTCTCTCTCTCTCTCTCACTGTGTGCCTATCATAAATAAATAAAATTTTTAAAAAATGAACTGTGTTCCAGCAAAATTGTAATTTCTTTGAACTCTATATTACTTCCTGTGAAGACTGATCGAAAATACATGGATACATTTCACATTCTACAGCTTTATTGTTTTGAATATGTCATATACTTTGAGTCATGAACCATATTGATTTCTCAGACTCACCTTCATTTTGATGAATACACATAGCATTCATTGAGATCTTTTGGATGGCTTGAAAGCTGAATTAATTTTATTTCATTCTTGTTTTATTATTTTCTTCTTGAAAGAGGGAAAGAGTGTGTCTAGATAGGGGTATAGATAGATGAGGAAGAAGGGAATCTCTTAGCAGGATCCTTGCTCAGCATGGAACCTGAGGATGGCTTGATCTCAGGAGACTGAGATCATGACCCAAGAGAAAATCAAGGGTCTGGTCACTCCCCTGTTCTCTGTATATGTCATTGACAATTAATTTACCATAGAAAAGAAGATCTTGTAGGTAACTTTCCAGGTCAGTCCAAACAGCTTTGTTATTCAAAATGGGTCATCTGAATATCCAAACCATGAGTGTGTGTATAAGCTGATAATGGATAGGTAACACCAGGTCATACCTGCATCTAAAGAATTCTATTAGCATAGAAATATGCCTTGGCTTTTTTGGAGGGTTAGAAAAAAATTCAAGTGCATGTTTTCATTAAGCTCAGTTCAATATTTCAACCATATACTGTTTCCTCACACCTGGCTATGGGAGGGTTAAATTTTTAGAATCAAGTGGCAGTTTCCTGCTTATGGTGAATTGTGGAAAATGAGGTATCTGGAGAAGGGGAGGAGTGGGAAGGAGGTGCATGAGGAAGCGACACAGGACAACAACAATAAGTGGAGACAAACAACTAGAGGAAGGCGAGTAGGATCATTTACTAAAGAGGTGCTTCTACTTTATTCTTGCCTAGCATTGTCAAATTTTTCTTTAGCTTGGCCAAACAAA
The DNA here is from genome assembly GCF_003254725.2 of Canis lupus dingo. Classification (NCBI taxonomy): domain Eukaryota; kingdom Metazoa; phylum Chordata; class Mammalia; order Carnivora; family Canidae; genus Canis; species Canis lupus. Next base: position 20,887,033 of record NC_064261.1, on the reverse strand, counting down.
TGGTTAATGAAACTAATTTGATACTGAATTCCTTTGTGAGGCCTCAGTGTATCAACCAATGGTGCTGCCCATTCATTTTCCTTCTTTTCTAAGAGATTTCCCTAGGGAATGAATTTGTTCAGTTCCATTGATCCAGAGGTGGCCTTGAAGACCCAAAACATTGGTGAAGTGGTGTGGATCAAGAATTAAAATCGTGAGAAGCAGACATAGGAGAAACAAACACGATTTCAGGTAGAGGAGAGGGTTCATGTTTAGATGATCCCAAGACAGCTGGTGACAATATGGAAATATCACATTTGTGTACCTCATGCCATGAGACCCCCAAAATTACAAATAATCACCGCAGAACAACAGCCAATGATGTGTCCATCACAGCAGGCACAACCTCAGAGTGAATACCCTCAGGACACAAAACTGACATAGTCAGAGAAACTCAACTGATGGGATTGCTGAGCCTCAGCAAAGTTCTTCTTCAGGGTGAACCCCAGTCCTATGAGATCTTCACACTCACTTCTCTGTGATGCTGACACAGTGAAGACTCATAGGGCACTATTCATGCTTCTATGGTCAGATACTTCTTTTTATGACACACACCAGTTTTACACTGCACAACACAGCACAAAATGGTAACCAAAAGACAGAATAAGGGGACCTAAAAATAGTCTGATTCCATAATAGTCCCAAGATGTGGGAACAAAAACAAGATCCAGGTGCCATACTGAGTACAAACTGCTTAGGAACTGCCTCAGAGAACTCATTTCAGATTGAGGGCTCCCTCTTCATGGGAGGGCTCCTCCCATGGACTTGATAGCTGCCAAGAGCAAGGCACAGGGGGCCTCTGTGAACACTACTCTTGCTCAAAGCAACAGGAGGATCTGAAGATGTTCTGTGGACCCCTTGTGATTGCGTGTACAGTGAACAATGGCCAACTAAATGAAAGTAATTAAAGATTATTGACTCAGATCATGTTAGAGCAAGGGAGTCAGCCACTATTATTTGTGTTGAGCAGAGCCCCAGCATCAGACTGCAGGGTGCAAACTCACTCTAGTGTTTAAATGGAAGGCTTCAGTTATGCCTTGATGAGAAGTTATTGTATGGGGAGTCTATAGAGAGCTGTCCAGAAGTGAGGCACCCTATGTGATTGTGAATGAATCGGTGGTCCTAGATAGGAAATTGAGACAAGTGTTAGGAAAGCTCTGTTTTCCATAGGTTTTGGTGGGACAATGGTTATGGTTAGAATCCTGAGCCTGTGCTAGAGTGGTATAAGGTTATTCGGTAGAATATTGAACCAGTTCGACCAAAGATTTTGGTGTAAAAAAAGCACCAGGGTACAGCTGCAAAACATCTTACACTCTATCTGATATAGACTAGGCCTTCTCCCTTGAATAACTACAAGATAATGGGCTGGTTCCCTGATTGGCTGTGGGTCAGAAATCTCTCTGAATGAACTATCTGGCTGTGATCTATACTTTAAATTTTCCAAGTACACTGGGGACCACCTACTAGGAGAAGGCTAGGGAAGTTATGGGGCATGGCAGAAGATATTATACATTGAAAGATCCCAACTTGTCAAGTGCTGGATGACAGCAACTGCTGCAAGATGAGGATCCTCCATAGGAGCATTTCATTAAGAGAGAGGATGGTGGTGCCTGGTGACTTAGTAGGTTCAGTATCTTATTGAAGGGTTGGCTCTTGTACTGAATTCAGGGTGCTGGTTTGAGCTCGATAGCAGGATTTGCAGGCAATATTCATGGGATTCTCTCTCACTTTCTGCCTCTCCTACCCAAAGACTCTCTCTCTTCTCTCTCTCTCTCTCTCTACCTCACAATGAAGTAAATAACTACTTACAAAACAAAAGAGAGTGAAATGAATGACAGGAAATAAATTACTATGTTGATTTAAGAATCTGAGTCTCCACAGTCACCAAAATAATATTCCTTGTGCAGCAGCATACAAACGGTGATGGATGGTCTGAGGAAAGAATAGGAGACAGTTAAGCACACAGGAGGATGAGTCACAGATCCTAGGATCTATGTCCTCAACCCAGGAACTCAATTTTGCCTTCTGTTCTAGTCTTCTCAACTACACACCCCTAGAAACAACATCTTTTCAAATCTATGACGGGAATGGCCTTGAGTCTCTGCACTTTCCCCGGTCTCAGATTCCATATCCCGAACAAGGAAACAAGGTCTGACATCTGATTCTTCAAAGAAACCACCAAATTTTCTATGACTTTCTTGTCCCATGTTTTGCTCCCTCTTTCTGCTCACTCCTGCTTCACTCCCTCTTCTTTCTCTTAACCATTAATTGCTCATTTCACTTCTCGATCACCTACAACACCCATTATAGTCTATGGCATGGGAATGCTCAGATTGATCATTTTTTTATGTGACCCTCCTTAGTCAGTAGATAAAAGATCCAATCCGGGAAACTCTGGATTAGTTGCAATGGGCTGCGGGTCTATGGGCAGCGGTTGTGTGGCATGTGCAATGGGCCATGTGGGTGGCATCCCACTGGGCTATATTGACTGCTTTGTGCTTGGGGTGCTCTTAGGTACTTGAAACAAACATTTATATATTTTTAAAAGCTTATTTATTTAGTTTTATGTAAATTCAATTTGCCAATATATTGTAACACCCAGTGCTCTTCCCATCAAATGCCCTCCTCCTGGCATTTAGGAAATAGAGAAAGGAATTATGAGGAAAAGGAGTGGAATTAAGTGGGAAAAATTAGAGAGTGACACAAACTATGAGAGACTCCTATATCTGGAACACACTGAATCTTCAGAACAACCCATACATATTGTAGTCCACAGAGGAGATGAATGTGATGGTAGAGATAAAGTATCTTCCCAATATCCTTTAGTCTAAATATGGGATTTGGGTTTTTCTAAAGCAGATGAGGCTGCATCAATACCAGATCAAGCCAGAATTTGCCCTGCTTCTGGAAGACTGGGCCATGGGTTCCAGGCAGGCATGAGGGAAAGTCTGAGGCTGGTCCAAGATCCTGGTAAGGGGAGCAGGCCCGGTACTGTGTGGTTATAGTAGTGAAATCAGACAGGAACAGAAACCCTGTTTGCCCTGTCTAGAGCTTGTCCTGGGCTTGGTCAGACCACGAGACTTACTCTGCAGGGCCTTGATCACATGTATGTGCCACCAGACCAGCAGCTTTCAAACATTCCTCTAGATTCCGTCCACCCAGTGATGGCCTAAGGTAGCTGAAGTTGAACCTCTCTCACAGGCAGGGAAGTACAGATTTTATTTTTTTTATTTTTTTTCAGATTTTATTTTTGTCTCAGGACTGAGGATTGTGCAAGGAGGGATGGAGGGAACTGTGCTACTGACCATCCCTCCCACCTCAATTCTGCTGGAACCAGAGGCATGTGCTGCGAGGGATGTCTTCTATGCTGCCCATCTCTAGAGCACACTTACACCCCCAGCCAAAACTGAGGGTAGCCAAGCATTGCTGTGGTGTGACATATTGGTGCAATGAGAGTGGGTCCCAGGCTCTACCAGCACTTGGCAGCAACAGAATCATCCTTTGTACAACATCAGATCTCCACAGCAGTGTGTATCTCAAGAGATTGGCTCCATCGAAGACCAAAGGCCTCTCCTGCTCTATTCCTAAGATATTCTAACCAAACATAAGGTAGGACTTTAACGCTTCCCAGTGACAATGGGAATAGGAGCTGGTCCTCAGAAATGATTAATAATAATAAAAATATGACCAACTGCATAAACCCCAACATCTAATAGAGCATAGCACACAGTGAGATCACATTTGATATGGGCTGGATAAATGCATCTGCATGTACCCTTGGTTGCTTTACTGTTTTCATCCTGAACTCTTCACTTTTCTTCTTCTAGGTCATTTTTTCTCTAACCTGGTTTTTCTGCACCTTCTCTTGAATGTGTATAGGGGACTTCTTCATTCTTGAAATGAATAGAAGAATGAGGCATTTCAGAAACCACCAGAGAAGGATAACCCTCATTTGGAGAGATCTGAGCAGAGCCTGACTTTAGGGGACACCCCATGTGGAGGGGTGGTTACATGTGCCCTTCTGACTCCCAGACCTCCACCCTGCCTACCATTCATGGCAGAGCAGCGACATTCAGTGATCCAAACCCGGAGGTCAGGGAGGTCAGGAGTCAGGGTGATGCCAGTAGATGAGGTGAGGTGAGCAGGGTCAGATACAATATAGAAAATGGAGACACGATGCACCAGCAGCAGTTTGGGACCATGTTCTCAAGAATGATAATCATTTATGAAAGATGCAGAGAGAGAGGGAGGCAGAGATACAGGCAGAGGGAGAATCAGGTGCAAGGAGCCCGATGGGGGACTCTATCCCAAGTCCTACGATCAACCCCTGAGAGGAAAGCACTCAACCACTGAGCCACTCAGGCATTCCCAGAATGATAATTATCTAACTGTAAGACAAGGTAAAGTCACAGAGGGAATTTCTTGTTAATCAAGAAATAGAGGATAGAGGTGCTAGAAGCCAGATGTATGTGTCATGCATATAGCTGATGTCCATGTCCTACTCAGAATTTGTAAGACAGGCTTTTGTGTACATTGGAGCAATGACAAAGACAGGAAGGCCTTGGCGGAGAGAGAATGGAGTCACAGGTGATGAGAGAAATTGTGTCACTGTTCCTGGGGTTGTGTCCCTGAACCTGGAGCACCACTCTGCCCTCAGCACGCATTCCTCCAGGGACCTGGATCCCTTCTCCGGGGATGGGGAGGATAAGATCCATATCTCTGGACCCTTTCACTCTCAAATTTAATAACTGAAGTCATCAAGAAGCTGCTGAGCATCCCTGTCCCTCTGAGAGGAAGTCACTCTCCTCGTGCCATTGTTTTGGGCACATTGATGGCCTCCCTGTGCCCCACCCCCCACCCTGGGCAACTGATTCCTCTATCTTGATTCCTGCCTGTTTCTCTTCTATGAATTTGCCAACACCTTTGTGTTTCCAATATCAGAAGAGCAGAGAGGAGTGGTCATGGGTATGTTGTTGACACACCCCCTTACCAAACAATCGATCAATGAATGAATCCTGAAAAATCTAGGGTACCTTCATGGTTTGCAGGGCTCCTTGGAGAAGGAAAACAACTCTGCACAACCTATCACCAGCCTGTGCCCTCTCTGAACTCAGAATATTGGGAGACAAAGGATTTTCCCAAACCCCTTCCACCTTATGGCACCTTTGGCCACTTAGAGAGGTGAACACGACATTAGAAGTAATCTATTTTGCTCAAAGTCCCCCAGTCTATAAGTGAAGTGAATGAAATGCACAGCCTTTTCTCTTATCCCTTGTCGAAGTCTACCAAACTTTAACTCCAGCCTTAGTAGGATTGGAGAAACTCCTAGCAGACCATAGGGAAGGTTTAAGAGTGGGATAATGTCCCTGATGTTGGAAACAGACCTATTACTCACTAGTTAGATTAGCAGAATCACATGGGAGCAGAGAATCTGGCTCTGGGCTGAAGAGCCTCTGGGCCTCTGTGTGGTTGATCCTAGGAAACAAGCTCTGTGGGAAGATGAGGGGGAGAGCTGTGGCTACATAAACAGGGTCAGTCAGGCCTTTAAAATTCCCAGCCCAGGGAGCATCCCAAGAGCCTACACTCGGGTCTGCCCAGAAAACAAGTTGTAAAACTACTGCATCCTTAACAGGCTACAGTGTACTGCAAATGTAACTCTTCTATCCACTGGAAACAAATGAAAAACTCATTTGACACCCTTTATCGGGACATTGGTTTATTATGTCAGTCTCAACAGAAACCACCCTCCCTCAGACCTGCACCTCTATCATTGCATAGACCCCCATGGCTGGCCTTGAGTGAGAATGCTGTCTTCTTGACCTTAGAACCTTGAAATTGGTCACCCTCTATCCTCAGGTGGCCTGTTTCCTCTCTTCAGCATCTTTTGATCTCCTGTGTCTGTTTCATCTTAAAGTTCAGCCCATGACTGAACTCCTTGGTCTCCCATGGAATCCATGGGGAAGCTATCTCTGGATCCCAAGAACCCTTGTTCTTGGTATCACTCATTTTAGCAATCACATGCAGCCTAGGTCCCCATAAAGCACCCCAGGGCATGGCATGTAGCTGCACCTGGGGTTGCATCTGCCACAGCCCTCTGGCTAAGGGAGAGGATTCTTTCTCAGGAAAATTTAGTCACAAGGGTTTGGGAACAAGAGGAGGGGTAGGAGGGGAGACTCAGTGGAGAAATATCCCTTTCAATACGAAGGAAATGAGCTAGAAAGGATTCTGGGATCAATGTGCAGTCTGCAGAGAGTCTCACATGTGGAGGATCAGGAACAAGAATTAAAAGTGTTACTGAAAAAATAAATAAATAAAAGTGTTACTGATACTGGAATTCCACTGAGTTTTAAAGAGAGATCAGCTGGAATGCTACAGAGAGATATTTTGCTTCTAACAAGGTAGGGAGGCAGAAAAAAAGCAATCAAGTGGGGGAGGGGCACTGTGAGAAGCAGTGTGAAAGCCTGGTGGGAAATCCTCAGGGACATGAAGCACAGCCCCAGAGAAGCGATAATTTTATAAATCCACCCTGGATTCTTCCCAGACAAAATGGCACTGAGCAGTGAACTCAGGCAGTATGGCAGGAGGAGCAATGGAGCCTCAAGGGCCCCAGAGTTCACTAATAGAGGAGGTGTGCCCAGGGGAGAGTGCAATGCACACAGCAGGCTGATCTCGGTATCGGGCTGGAGCATGCACCCAGTGGGGCCTCGGGGAGAAGCTGGTCATTCAGGCATGGGGTCAGGACAGATGGGCCTCCGCCCTGCTGCTTCCCTGAGCTGCAGCCCCAAGAGCATGACTCGAGTAGCTCAGGCCCTGGATCCCAGGGCACCAGGGGACACAGCCCAGGATACTTCACTTCCCCTGGGATAGGCTGAGGCGAGGGGAAACAGAAAAGCGAGGACACTCCTGCTGCCAGGGGCACCCAGGCTGTGCAGATCAGAGCCCATTGACCCCCAGAGCATCCAGGCCAAGGCAGACTGGGAGACTGTGGTAGTTACTGCTGGGAGCTGACTCCAGACCTGGAGAGCTGGCCGCCGCCAGTATTGTTGTCCCTCCTGGTCTCACCCTGTGCCTGGGAGATGCGGGACCACCAGGGGACAGAGGCCTCAAAGGAAAAACAGCTCCCACTGAGCCTTGCACCTGGTGGCGGTGGGCCATCTTCCCCAAGTACACACACCTGCGAATCAGCACAGTAGCCCTTCCTCCAGAAGACCAGGTGGAAGCACAGGGGAAGAGCAAGTTATGGAACAAGAAGTGCTGGAAAGCTCCAGGGCAAGTCGAGGGATTTACAGTATAAAGAACTAGATGATACCTTTTTCTACCCTTTTTTGCCATGCAGTTCTTTTTTATATCATACTAAAACTTTCCATTTTGTTCTCTTTTTGCACCTTAACTACAATATTTTACCACCTCTTCATTTTTGTTTCTTCCTTTTTGACTCTCATATTTCTTTCTTTTTTACTTTTTTTTATTTATTTATTCATGAGAGACACACACAGAAAGAGGCTGAGACACAAGTAGAGGGAGACTCTCATATTTCTACAATCACATGTCCTAGATATTTATCCACTTCTAGATTCCCTTCAACATACTCAGTTTAATTTTGGAAGTTATGTGGCATTTTTTTGGGGGGGAGGAGGAGTTAAGATTTTTGTTTCCTCTGCTTCATTTTGTCATACAATAGTAGAAGTTAAAAATTTCTTTTTTTTCAGCCCATATGTATTTTTATTATTTATTTATTTATTTTTAATGTATTTTTATTGGAGTTCGATAACATATAGCATAACACCCAGTGCTCATCCCGTCAAGTGCTCCCTTTCTAAAACATGACCAGCATGCACCCACACCAAGTGGTATACTGTGCTGGTTCATTCTGTAAGATTATATTCTCTCTTCATTTTCATTCTGCACCCCCTCACTTATCTTGTTTATGTTTTGGTGGTCAATGTTGGGGTTTTCTTCAAGTATTGCTGGATTATATAAATTTGGGACTGAGCATCTTCTAACATACTGAACTTAATGCACTCAGAACCTAAAGGATCACCATCTAGGACAACTTAGATTCTCCCTCCACTACAAATTCTTCACCACCTCCATTCCCTGTCATCCCCTTTTTCTTTTCTTCTCCTTTTTTTTCTTTATTTCTCTTTATTTTGCTTTTTTCTCTTCCTTTCCCTTGTTACTTTCTTTTCATCTTCTTTGGGATCCTTGGCCTTGTATTATTTTACTACTTTGTTTTAAAATTAGTTTTTCGCTTTACTGGTATTTTTGTTTTATTTTGTTCTAATCACTGTTTTTACTTTCTGGTCTCAGACCATGTCAGAGTCACCTAGAGGTGAAATTTACTTAAGTCGTGGTTGATATTCTTGACTCACCCTACTCAAACAACCACTCTACACTGAGGAAATGACTAGAAAGTACAACACACCAAAAAGGAAGGAGTTAGAAATTTTATCTCTAGCACAGAATTACAGAATTTGGATTACAATTAGATGTCAGAAAGCCAAATTAGAAGCATAATTATAAAGTTACTTGTGGGGGATCCTGGGTGGTGCAGCGGTTTGGTGCCTGCCTTTGGCCCAGGGCGTGATCCTGGAGACCCGGGATCGAATCCCACATCAGGCTCCCCATGCATGGAGCCTGCTTCTCCCTCTGCCTGTGTCTCTGCCTCTCTCTCTCTCTCTGTGACTATCATAAATAAATAAATAAATAAATAAATAAATAAATAAATAAAAATTTAAAAAAATAAAGTTACTTGTGGCTAGGGGAAAAAAAGCATAAAGGATTCAATAAACCATGACAGCAGAACTTAGATCTATTCAGGCCAAAATTAAAAATCAATTAAAGGAGATGCAATGCTATCAGTGAGGGTTAAAACATAGAGGAACGAAGAGTGACATAGGACACAAGTTGATGGCAAGGAAGGAAGAAGAGGCAAAAAGGGGGAAAGAATTATAGTCCATGTGGTATGGTTAAGGGAAATAAATAAACTTGGAAGGAAAAATCTATGTTTATGTTATTTATTAATTGATTTTATTATAAATTTATTTTTTATTGGTATTCAATTTGCCAACATAAACAATAACACCCAGTGCTCCTCTCATCAAATGACCTCCTTAGTGCCCATCCATGAATAACCCTGACCCCCCAACCACTTCCCATTCTACCATCCTTAGTTCATTCCCAGAGTTAGGAGTCTCTCATGTTCTGTCTCCCTTTCTGATATTTCCCATTCATTTTTTCTCCTTTCCCCTTCATTCCCTTTCACTATTTTTATATTCCCCAAATGGAGACCATATAACGTTTGTCCTTCTCCAACTGACTTATTTCATTAAGCATAATACCCTCCAGTTCCAACCACGATGAAGCAAATGGTGGGTATTTTTCATTTCTAATGACTAAATAATATTCCACTGTATACAGAAACCATATATTCTTTATCCATTCATCTTTCGATGGACACCGAGGCTCCTTCCACAGTTTGGCTATTGTGGACATTGCTGCTATAAACATTGGGGTGCAAGTGTCCCGGCGTTTCATTGCATCTGTATCGTTGGGGTAAATCCCCAACAGTGCAATTGCTGGGTCATAGGGAAGATCTATATTTAACTCTTTGAGGAACCTCCACACAGTTTTCCAGAGTGGCTGCACCAGTTCACATTCCCACCAACAGTGCAGGAGGGTTCCCCTTTCTCCACATCCTCTCCAAATTTTGTTGTTTCCTGCCTTGCTCATTTTCCCCCATTCTCACTGGTGTGAGGTCCTATCTCATTGTGGTTTTGATTTGCATTTCCCTGAGGGCCAGTGATGCAGAGCATTTTCTCGTGTGCTTGTTGGCCACGTCTATGTCTTCATCTGTGATATTTCTGTTCATGTCTTTTGCCCATTTCATGATTGGATTGTTTCATTGCTGTTGAGATTAATAGGTTCTTTATAGATCTTGGAAACTAGCCCTTTATCTGATATATCATTTGCAAATATTTTCTCCCATTCTGTAGGTTGTCTTTTAGTTTTGTTGACTGTATCTTTTGCTGTGCAAAAGCTTCTTGTCTTGATGAAGTCCCAATAGTTCATTTTTGCTTTTGTTTCTCTTGCCTTCATGGATGAAATTTGCAAGAAGTTGCTGTGGCCAAGTTCAAAAAGGATGTTGCCTGTGTTATCCTCTAGGATTTTGATGGGATCTTGTCTCACATTTAGATCTTTCATCCATTTTGAGTTTATTTTGTGTGTGGTGCAAGCAAGTGGTCTTGTTTCATTCTTCTGCATGTGGATGTTCAATTTTCCCAGTAACATTGATTGAAGAGACTTTTTTCCAGTGGATAGTCTTTCCTCCTTTGTCGAATAAGAGTTCACCATAAAATAGAAGGTCCACTTCTGGATTCTCTATTCTGTTCCATTAATCTATGTGTCTGTTTTTTGTGCCAGTACCACACTGCCTTGATGACCACAGATTTGTAGTACACCCTGAAATCTGGCATTGTGATGCCCCAAGCTATGGTTTTCTTTTTAAAATTTCCCTGGCTATTCGGGGTCTTTTTGGATTCCACACATACCTTAAGATGATTAGTCCCAAATCGCTGAAGAAAGTCCATGGTATTTTGATAGGGATTGCATTAAAGGTTTAAATTGCCCTGGGTAACTGACATTTTCACAATATTAATTCTTCCAAACCATGAGCATGGAATATTTTTCCATATCTTTGTGTTTTCCTCAATTTCTTTCAGAAGTGTTCTATAGTTTTTAGGGTATAGATCTTTTACCTCTTTGGATAGGTTTATTCATAGGTGTCTCAGGCTTTTGGGTGCAATTGTAAATGGGATTGACTCCCTAATTTCTCTTTCTTCAGTCTCATTGTTAGTGAATAGAAATGCCACTGACTTCTGGGCATTGATTTTTTTTTATGCCACAGTGTCAAATTGCTGTATGATTTCTGAACAATCTTGAGGTGGAGTCTTTTGGGTTTTCTATGTAGAGTATCATGTCATCTGTGAAGAGGGAGAGTTTGATTTCTTCTTTGCCAATTTGAATGCCTTTATGTCTTTTTGTTGTCTGATTGCTGAGACTAGGACTTCTAGTACTACATTGAATAGCAGTGGTGAGTGTGGACATCCGTATCTTGTTCCTGATCTTAGGGGAAAGGCTCCCAGTGCTTCCCCATTGAGAATGATATTTGCTATGGGCTTTTCATAGATGGCTTTTAAGATTATGAAGAATGTTCTTTCAATCCTTACACTCTGAAGAGTTTTGATCAGGAATGGATGCTGTATTTTGTCAAATGCTGTATCTGCATCTACTGAGAGGATCATATGGTTCTTGATTTTTCTCTTGCTGACACGATGAATCACATTGTTTTTCAAGTGTTGAACCAGGCTTGCATTCCAGGGATAAAACACACTTGGTCATGGTGAATAATCTTCTTACTATACTGTTGTATCCTATTGGCTAGTATCTTGTTGAGATTTGGCATCCATATTCATCTGGGATATTGGTCTATACTTCTCCTATTTGGTGGGGTCTTTGTATGGTTTTGGAATTAAGGTGATTTTGGCTTCATAGAACAAGTTTGGAAGTATTCCATCTCTTTCTATCTTTCTCTATAACTTTAGTAGAATAGGTACATGTTCTTCTTTAAACGTTTGATAGAATTCCCCAGGGAAGCCATCTGGCCCTGCACTTTTGTGTCTTTGGGACATTTTTGATGACTCCTTCAATTTCCTCCATGGTTATTGGCCTGTTCAGGTTTTCTATTTATTCTAGTTCCAGTTTTGGTAGTTTTTGGCTTTCCAGAAAAGAGTCCCTTTCTTCTATATTGCCTAATTTATTGGCATATTGCTGCTCATAATATGTTTTTAAATCATTTGTATTTCCTTGGTGTTGCTAGTGATCTCTCCTTTCTCATTCATGATTTTATTAATTTGAGTCTTCTCTCTCCTTTTTAATAAGGCTGGCTAATGGTTTATCTATCTTATTAATTCTTTCAAAGAACCAACTCCTGGTTTTGTTGATCTGTTTCACAGTTGTTCTCTTCTCTAAATCATTGAGTTTTGCTCGAATCATTATTAACTCTCTTCTTCTTCTGGGTGTAGGATCTATTTGCTGTTTCTTCTCTACCTCCTTTACGTGTAAGGTTAGATTTGTATTTGAGTTATTTCCAGTTTTTGGATGGCTGATCATATTCCGATGTATTTCCCCCTCAGGACTGCTTTTTCTGCATCCCAAAGATTCTGAATGGTTGTATATTCAAACTCATTAGTTTCCATGAATCTTTTTAATTCTTCCTTAATTTCCTGGTTAACTCATTCATCTTTTAGCAGGATGGTCCTTAACCTCCACGTGTTTGAAACAATTCCAAATATCTTCTTGTGATTTGTTTATAATTTCAAGACATTATGGTCTTAGAAAGCACAGGGGATGATCCCAATCTTTTGGTGTTGGATAAGACCTGATTTGTGACCCAGTATGTGGTCTATTCTGGATAAATTTCCATGTGCACTTGAGAAGTATGTGTATTCAGTTGAGTTTGGATCTAAAGTTCTGTAGATATCTGTGAAATCCATCGGTCCAGTGTGTCATTTAATGCTCTTGTTTCTTTGGAGATTTTGTGCCTAGAAGACCTATTGAGTGTAGAATGCACTAGATGGAACTCACCAAGTATACGTGTATTATTATCTAAGTATGTCTTAACTTTGGGTATTAATTGATTGATATATTTGGCTGTTCCCACATTTGGGGCATATATATTGAGGATTGTTAAGTCCTCTTCTTGGATAGATCCTTTAAGTATGATATAGTGTCCTTCTTGACCTCTCACTACAGTCTTCGGGATAAACTTTAGTTTATCTGATCTAAGGATGGCTACCCCTGCTTTCTTTTGAGGACCATTTGAATGGTAAATGGTTCTCCAACCTTTTATTTTCAGGCTGTAGGTGTCCTTCTGTCTAAAGTGAGTCTCTTGTAGACAGCAAATAGATGGGTCCTGCTTTTTTATCCAGTCTGAAACCCTGTGCCTTTTGATGGGGTCATTGAGCCCATTCACATTCAGAGTTACTATTGAAAGATATGAATTTAGTGTCATCATGATACCTACTCAGTCCCTGTTTTTGTAGATTATTCCATTGGACTTTCTCTTATAGAGGAATTTTAAGAGTCCCTCTTAAATTTTCTTGCACAGCTGGGTTGGTGGTCACATATTCTTTCAGTTCCTGCCTGTCTTGGAAGCTCTTAATCTCTCATTCCATTCTGAATTAGAGCCTTCTTGGATATAGTATTCTTGGCTGCATGTTCTTTTCATTTAGGCCCCTGAATATATCCTGCCAGCCCTTTCTGGCCTGCCAGGTCTCTGTGGAGAGGTCTGCTGTTAATCTAATATTTCTCCCTATAAAAGTTAGAGATTTTTGTCTCTTGCTGCTTTAAGGATCATCTCTTTATCTTTCGATTTTGCAAGCTTCACTATTAAATGTTGAGGAGTTGAACTTTTTTATTGTTTTTTGGGGGGGTCTCTCTATTTCCTGGATCTGAATGTCTGTTTCACTTCCCAGATTAGGAAACTTCTTAGCTGTGATTTGTTCAAATACATATTCTGGACCTCTGTCCCTTTCAGTGCCCTCGGAAACCCCAATTAATTGTAGATTTTTGTCTTCCTCAGGTTGTCACTTATTTCCGTTAACCTATCCTCATGTTCTTTTAATTGTTTTTCTATTTTATCCTCAGTTTCCCACTTTGCCATCAATTTCTCTTCTATGTCACTCACTCTTTTTGTACCTCATTAACTGTCATCATTAGGATCTCGAGTTTGGTGCATCTCATTTAATCAATTTTTAATTTCTGCCTGATTAGCTCTAAATTCTGCAGTCATGAAGTCTCTTGAGTCCTTTTTGCTTTTTTCTAGAGCCACCAGTAGCTGTATAATAGTGCTTCTGAATTGGCTTTCTGACATTGAATTGTAATCCCAATTTTATAACTCTATGGGAGAGAAGACTATTTCTGATTCTTTATTTGAAGTGAGTTTTTCCTTCTAGTCATTTTGCTCAGTGCAGAGTGGCCAAAAACAAGTTGCATTGGGAAAAGGAGAAAAAGAGAGAAGAGAAAGATGAAAAGAAAAAGAAAAAAAAGGAAGGAAAAAAGAGAAGAGAATAAAAATTGGGGGGAAGCAAACAGAAATCCAAAAACAAAAAACAAGGGGGAGTATCCTCTGATTTTGTATACTGTAAATGCCTCGATTTCCCCTGGAATTTTCCAGTGCTGCTTGCTCAATAATTTATTTTTCCCCTGTGCCTCCAGCTTGTCTTCTGGGAGGCTGGCCACTGGCCAGCTGTGCTGATTTTCAGGTGTTAGCACTTGGGGGATCTGCTCAGACCCCTGCCTGTTGGAGGGTTCAGTGAAAGATGTTTAACTTGTTTATCCAGTGAGGCCAACTTTGAGGCTTAGTGGGGTTTGTTTATCTTGTGATGGCCCAGGAGGAACATTAACAGTGGTGGCGGCCATCTCTGGAGCCCTGGATTCACTCCCGCAGTAGCCTTGGAGCTCTCAGTCTGCAGAAGCTTGGATGCTCCTGGGGCAGGGGCCACTGATCTGCACAACTTGGGGATCTCCAGTGGCAGGAGTGTCCTTGCTCTCCTGTGCCCTCCTGGCTTCTGCCTGTCCTGGGGTTAGCACTGGATCTTGGGCTGTGTCCCTGGAACCCTGTGCTCCCAGGTCTGAGCTGTTGGAATCATGCTCTGGGCCTCACAGGTCCCTCTGCACAGAGCCTCCACCCAAGCCGCCTCTGAGCTCCTCCTGGTGCTGCGCAGCCCCCTCCATGCGGAGCCTTGGCAGGAGCCGGTCTGAGCTTCTCCTGGGTCGTACATTTCCCTCCGTGTGGAGCCACCCCCTAATCCACCTCCAAGGTGCTCCAGGGCTGCACAGCCCCCTCCTCGTGCAGTCTCTGCCGGAGCCACTTCCCAGCTGCTCCCAGTGCTGTGAAGCCCCCTCAGCCTGGAACTTCCACCAGAGCCACCTCTGAGCTTCTCCCAGGTCCAGTCGGATGCATGCTGCAGCCTTTTAGGGAGCTCAGGCACAGGGTGTGGCAAGCTCTTCCTTGAGCACAGGTGTTTGTTAGTGTCTCAGGGAGCCAAAGGTTATCACTGCCCCTCCTGGGATCTGGCTCCAACTCCCTGCCAGCGCCTTTCCACTGGGAAAGGTTGGAGAAACTCTTGCTTCTCTAGAACTGGGCTTTCCTGTCTTGGGGACACTCACCCCAGCCTTTGCCTGGCTCCTCGCGGGGCCCCTCCACCTTGGATGCCTTTTGTTTCTTTATTTCTTTTTTACCCCGTCTTCCTACCTTAATAGAAGCATGAACTCTTCTCACTGTAGCATTCTAGCTGCTCTCTCTCTTCAAATCTCATGCTGAATTCATAGGTTTTCAGGATGATTTGAAGATTATCTAGGTAATTTGGTGGGGACAGGTGACTTGGGGACCCAACTCTTCTGCCACCTTGCCCCGCCTCTCAAAAATGTTTCTTTTTTTTATAAATTTATTTTTTATTCATGTTAAATTTGCCAACATATAGAATAACACCCAGTGCTCACCCCTTCAAGTGCCCACCGCAGTGCCCATCACCCAGTCACCCCCACACCCTGTCCACCTCCTCTTCCACCACTCCTAGTTCATTTCCCAGACTCTCATTAGGGGTCTCTCATATTCTGCTCTCTTTCTGATATTTCCCACTCATTTTTCTCCTGTCCCCTTTATTCACTTTTAATATTTTTTATATTCCCCGTTATATTCCCCATATAATGTTTGTCCTTCTCCGTTGACTTATTTCATTCAGCATAATACCCTCCAGTTCCATCCACGTTGAAGCAAATGGTGGGTATATTGAAAGATGAATAGATAAAGATGTGGTATATATATACAATGGCATATTACTCAGCCATTAGAAATGACAGATACCCACCAAATATCTATGTTTAATTGGTGTTCCAGAGGGTGTCAAGAGGGACCTAAGACCAGAAGCATGCTTGAACAAATCATAGGTGAGAACCTCCCTAATTTGAGGAGGGAAACAGGCATTCAGTTCCAGGAGATAGGCAGGTTCCCCTAAAAAAAAGTTCAACACCATTATATTTCATAGAGAAACTTAGAAATTCCAAAAATAAGAAAATCATTAAAGCAGAAATAGACAAGACATCCTTAAATTATATGGGGGGAAATATTATAGCAACAGCAGACCTCTCTACAGAGCCCTGGCAGGCCAGAAAGGATGCTTAATGAGAATATCATGCAGCCAAGAATCCTTCATAAAACAAGGTTCACATTAAGAATAGAAGGCCAGATATAGAGCTTCCACGATAGGCAGAATCTGACAGAATATGAGAGCACCAAACCAGCTCTGCAAGAAATATTAAGGGGGACTATGTAAAAGAAAGAGGAAGTCCAAGGAAACAAGCCACAAAACAGGGACTGAATAGGTATCATGATGACACTAAATTCATATCTTTCAATAGTAACTCTGAACGTGAATGGGCTCAATGACCCCATCAAAAGGTGCAGGGTTTCAGACTGGACAAAAAAGGAAGATCCATCTATTTGCTGTCTACAAGAGACTCATTTGAGACCTAAGGATACCTACAGCCTGAAAAAAGTTTGCAGGACCACTTACCAATGGTCCTAATAATAAAGCAATGATAACAATCCTCACATCAGATAAATTAAATTTTATCCCCTAAAGACTGTAGTAATAGATGAAGAGGGACAGTATATCATACAGAAAGGGTCTATCCAACAAGAGGACCTAACAATCATGAATATATTACCCCTAATTTGGGAGCTGCCAAGTATATCAATCAATTAGCAAACAAATAGACACATACTTAGATAATCATACACTAATACTGGGAGACTTCAACACCTTGTTTACGGCCAATGACACATCTTCTAAGTACACGATCTCCAAGAAACAAGAGCTTTATTTTTTTATTGGAGTTCAATTTTCCAACACATAACACCCAGTGCTCATCCTGCCAAGTGTCCTCAGTGCCCATCACCTAGTCATCCCAACCCCCACCCACCTCCCCTTCCACTATCCCTTGTTCATTTCCCAGAGTTAGGTATCACTCAAGTTTTGTCACTTTCACTGATATTTTCACTCATTTTTTCTCCTTTTCCTTTATTGCCTTTCACTATTTTTTATATTCCCCAAATGAATGAGACCATATAATGTGTGTCCTTTCCAATTTACTTATGTCACTCAGCATAATATCCTCCAGGTCCACCCACATCATAGCCAATTTGTTGTTTCTAATGGCTGAGTAATATTCCATGAAACAAGAGATTTATTTATTTATTAAAAGATTTATTTATTTATTTATTTATTTATTTATTTATTTATGATAGAGAGATAGAGGCAGAGACACAGGCAGAAGGAGAAGCAGGCTCCATGCTGGGAGCCTGATGTGGGACATGATCCCAAGACTCCAGGTTCGTGCCCTGGGCCAAAGGCAGGTGACAAACCACTGAGCCACCTAGGGATCCTGAAAACAAGAGATTTAAATGATACACTGGACCACATGGATTTCACTGGACCACATGGATCTCACACCAGAAGTGTACATCAAAACACAACCGAATACACATTATTCTCAAGTGCACATGGAACTTTACCCAGAATAGACCAAATACTGGGTCACAATCAGGTCTGAACTGATATCAAAAGATTAGGATACTTCCTTGCCTATTTTCATCTCATAATATCTTTAAACTTGAACTCAATCACAAGAAGAAATTTGGAAGTAATTTAAAAACTTGTAGGTTAAAGACCATCCTGCTAAAAGATGAAAGGGTAAACCAGGGAATTCAAGAAGAATTAAAATATTCATGGACAAATGAGAATGAAATGGGAATGAAAATGAATGAGAATTTCAATGAGAATGGAAATACAACCATTCAAAATCTTTGGAATACAGGAAAAGCTGTCCTGAGAGGGAAATACACTGCAATATAAGTATACCTCAAAAAATTGGAAGAAACTCAAATACACAACTAAAACTTAAACGTAAAGGAGCTGAAGAAAGAACAGCAAATAAAAACTAAACCCAGCAGAAAGAGAGAGTTAATAAAGTTTTGAGCATTACTCAGTGAAATAGAGACCAGAAGAACTGTCAAACATATCAATAAAACCAGGACTTGTTTCATTGAAAGAACTAATGAGATTGATAAACCATTAGCCACCATTATTAAATCCAAAAGAAAAAAGACTCTAATTATTAAAGCATAGATGGAAGAGGAGAGATCACAATCAAGGAAAAACAAATGATTTTTAAAACATATTATTAGCAGGTGTACACCAATAAAGTAGGAAATCTAGAAGAAATGGATACACTTCTGGAAAACCACAACCTAGCAAAACAGGAACAGGAAGAATTAGAAAACCTGAACAGGCCAATAACCAGGGAGGAAATTGAAGCAGTCATCACAAACCTTCCAAGATACAAAAGTCCAGGGACAGATGGCTTTCCAGGGGAATTCTTTCAAATGTTTAAAGAAGAAACAATACCTATTCTACTAAATCTCTTCAGAAATATAGAGATGGAGTACTTCCAAACTCGTTCTATGAGGCCAGCATCACCTTAAGTCCAAAAGCAAAGACGCCAACAAAAAAGAAGAATTATAGAACAATCTCCCTGTTGAACACAGCTGCAAAAATTCTCAACAAGAAACTAGTCAATAGGATGCAACAGTACATTAAGATTATTCACCATGACCAAGTGGAATTTATCGCAGGATGCAAGCTGGTTCAACACTCATAAAGCAATCAATGTGATAAATCATATCAACAAGAGAAGAAACAAGAACCATGTGATTCTCTCAATAGATGCAGAGAAAGCATTACACAGAATACAGCATCCATTCCTGATCAAAACTGTTCAGTGTAGGGATAGAGGGAACATTCCTCAGCATCTGTAAAGCCATCAAGGAAAGCCCTCAGGAAATATCACTTTCAACTGGGAAATACTGGGAGCCTTTCCCTAAGATCAGGAACACGACATGGGTGTCCACTCTCAGCACTGATATTCAACATAGTATTAGAAGTTCTAGCCTCAGCAATCAGGCAACAAAGAAATAAAAGGCATTCAGGTTGGCAAAGAAAAAGTCAAACTCTCCCTCTTTGCACAGAAATGATACACTATATAGAAGACCCAAAAGACTACACCCCAAGATTGCTAGAACTCATACAGCAATCCGTCAGTGTGGCAGGATACAAACTCAATGCCCAGAAGTCAGTGGAATTTCTATAAACAATGAGGCTGAAGAAAGAGAAATTAGGGAGTCGATCCCACTTACAATTGCAGCCAAAAGCATAAGACTACTGGGAATAAACCGAACCAAAGATGTAAAGGATCTATACCCTAAAACCTACAGAACACTTCTGAAAGATATTGAGGAAGACACAAAGAGATGGAAAATTATTCCATTCCCGTGGATTGGAAGAATTAATATTGGGAAAATGTCAATGCTACCCAGGGCAATTTACACATTTAATAAATCTCTATCAAACTACCATGGACATTCTTCAGATAGTTGGAAAATATTATCTTAGCATTTGTATGGAATTAGTAAAGTAATATTCCAAAGACAGGCAAATATTAAAAATGAAAACCAGAGCCAGGACAACAGAAAGCCAGATTTCAAGTTGTACTACCAACTGTGGTCAAAAAGACAGTGTAGTACTGGCATAAAATGACACATGATCAATGAAACAGAATAGAGAATCCAGAAATGGGCCCTCAACTGTTTGGTCAAGTAATATTCGACAAAGCAGGATAGACTATTCACTGGAAAAAAGACACTCTTCACTAAATGGTTCTGGGAACACTGGACAGCCAGGTGCAGAAGAAGGAAATTAGACCATTTTCTTACACCAAACACAAAGATAAACCTAAATTTAATGAAAATATCTAAATGTGAGACAAGAATCCATCAAAATCCTAGAGGAGAACACAGGCAACACTCTATTGAACTAGGCAACAGCAACTTCCTGCAAGATACATATATGAAGGGAAGGGAAACAAAAGCAAAACTGAACTATTGGGATTTACTCAAGATAAAAAGCTTCTTCACAGCAAAAGAAACAGTCAACAAAACTAAGACAACCTAAAGAATGGGAGAAGATATTTTCAAATGACATTTCAGACAAAGGGCTAGTATCCAATATCTATAAAGATCATATTAAACTCAACAGCCAAAAAACAAACAATCCAATCATGAAATGGGCAAAAGACATGAACAGAAATTTCACAAAGGAAGACATAGACATTGCCAACAAGCACATGAGAAAACGCTCTGCCTCACTGGCCATCAGAGAAATACAAATAAAAACCACAATGAGTTACCACTTCACACCAGTGAGAATGGGGAAATTAACAAAGTAGGAAACAACAAATGTTGGAGAGGATGTGGGGAAAGGGGAACCCTCTTGTACTTTTGGTGGGAATGAGAACTGGTAAAGCCACTCTGGAAAACTGTGTGGAGGTTCCTCAAAGAGTTAAAACTAGAACTGTCCTATGACACAGCATTTGCACTGCTGAATATTTACCCCAAAGATACAGATGCAGTGAAACGCTGAGACATCTGCACCCCAATGGTTATAGCAGCAATGTCCACAACAGCCAAACTGTGGATGGAGCCCTGGTGTCCATCGAAAGAAGAATGGATAAAGAAGATGTGGTAGATGTATACAATGAAATATTACTCAGCCATTAGTAACGACATATACCCAACATTTGCTTCGACGTGGATGGAAGTGGAGGGTCTTATGCTGAGGGAAATAAGTCAGTCAGACACTGACAAACATTGCAAGGTCTCATTAGCTTGCAGAATATAAAAAATAGTGAAAGAGAATAAAGGGGAAAAGAGAGAAAATGAGTGGGAAATATCAGAGAGGGAGACAGATCATGGAGACTCCTAACTCTGGGAAATGAACAAGGGGTGGTGGAATGGGAGGTGGGTGGGGGGAGGGGTGACTGTGTGTTGGGCATTGACAGGGGCACTTGATGGGTTGAGCACTGGGTGATATGCTATATGTTGGCAAATTGAACTCCAATAAAAAAGAGGCCATGCCATCAAAATAAGTAAATAAATAAATCAGAAAGAAACAGTTCACAGATGGCAATACAAATACAAAAATGCTATTTTCTGGGTTTTGTGATGCCATCAATATTTCAATGTTTTCTTAACTCTGCAGATTGCCAATTTTGAACCAACTTTTGTTTTTGATGTTTTTATTTTTTCATTAAAGCGTCTAAAAATTGGTGAAAATTCAGACCCTGCATAATGAGGATTCGCACTTGGCAGCCATGCATCATGTCTGCCATGCCCCGCCCCCAAGCCTCAGCCAAATACGTGGTCTTGCTCACTCCACATTTCAGGGTCCCCACAGTGCTCCACTCATTCATGCTTGATGAATGAGTAAAGCTTTTGTTATTATTGGCTGTTGTTATTATTATTATTAGCAACAAAAAGGAGAGGAAGAGTCTTTTGACATTCTACTGAGGAAGTTTGGATGAGGGTTGGTTTGAACTTTTTTTTATGATAGTCACACAGAATGAGATAGAGAGGCAGAGACACAGGCAGAGGGAGAAGCAGGCTCCATGCACCGGGAGCCCAATGTGGGACTCGATCCTGGGTCTCCAGGATCGTGCCCTGGGCCAAAGGCAGGCACCAAACTGCTGCACCACCCAGGGATCCCCTGGTTTGAACTTGTAGTATTAAAAGCTGCTGAGTTTGCATGCCTGTAGGATATACTCTGGAGCAGAAGCACTAAGGAACCTGACTAGGATTCATCCATGCTTATCTTGGATAAGCCTGATCCAGAAGACTCTAATGTGGGAGGCCAGGAGGGAGAAAGACCAAGCACCCAGGGGAGATGAGAATCTACAGAAGCCCCAGAGCCCAGTCTGAAACTGTGGCCTGAGAGTCAAGGAGACGCTGACTGACTCCTTCTTCCCCAAGTGGCCTCCTGACCCACCTGGATGCTGCAGCTGTCCCCTGTGGTCCCCAGCACCTGGCGTGAAGCACAGCATATGGAGGCAATTTATAAGAATTTGCTGATTGAATAACCCTCCCCTCACTTTAAGAAGTCAATTTTTTGGCTTGAGATGTCTGCGGCCTCCAAGAATCCTCTGCAGTAGAGACACTTATTTCAGGTCTAGGAAGGCCTGGAAACTGGATGCAAAAGGTAAGTTTAAATGTGTTTTTCTCGGGAAGGTGTCTAGAGAACTTACCATATTCTGCATATGGCTTAAGGCTCCAAAGAAATCTAAGAACATGGAGAAAATTAAGAAACATGTGCCACTGGAAAATAAACAACCATTTTATAGAGAGCAGTACTCCAGGACTGGAAGGGACTGTTGATATGGCCCAGTCGTGTTGAGCCAACAGACCCAAAGGAAATAACTGAAACAGTGCCTGGATAGTACAAACAAGAGGTCCCAGGACATCCTCTGTCCTCTACAATCCCTGAAATGGGGTGCAGAAAGTCTTCTGACAAGAACACCTGAGTAATTCACTGGTTGAGCATCTGCCTTCAGCTCAGGTCATGATCCTGGGAGTCCTGGGATCCAGTCCCACATTAGGGAGGGAAGCCTGTTTCTCTGTCTGTCTCTTTCTGTGTGTCTTGCATGAATAAATGAATAAAATTTCATAAAAAAGATGAAAGTCTCTGAGATAAGTGCAATTCATTTATTCCATAATAAGTGAGGCCTTACTCTGTGCCAAAATGTGTGCTAGATCCTGGAGACACATGGGGACAGGTTTCCCAGGAGAGTGGACAAAGGACAAACCATTCAGAGTGAGTCTGTCTTATTTATCTCTGTATTCTCTATCACATCCTAGAAACTCAATAATTAGGAACTGCCTTAGGCAATGGGTCAGGAGAGTTGTTAAGTATCTGGCATTTGGAATCTGGGGACCTCAATTCGAATCATAACTTCTCTACCTATAGGTGTAAGGTTAGCTTTTGTATTTGAGTTCTTTCCAGTGTTTGGGTGGCTGCTTGTTTTGTGATGTATTTCCCCCTCAGGACTGCTTTTGTTGTATCCCAAATATTTTGAACAGTTGTATCTTCATTTTCATTAGTTTCCATGAATCTTTTTAATTCTTCCTTAATTTCCTGGGTGACCATTTCATCTTTTAGCAAGATGGTCCTTAACCTCCACGTGTTTGAAGTCCTTCCAAACTTCTTCTTGTGACTTAGTTCTAATTTCAAGGCATTATGGTCTGAAAATATGCAGGGGACCATCCCAATCTTTGGTATAGGTTCAGAACTGATTTGTGACCCAGTATGTGGTCTATTCTGGAGAAAGTTCCATGTGCACTTGAGAAGAAGGTGTATTCAGTTGAGTTTGGATGTAAAGTTCTGTAGATAACTGAAGTCCATCTGGTCGAGTGTATCATTTAAAGCTCTTGTTTCTTTGGAGATGTTTTGCTTAGAAGACCTATTGGATGTACAAAGCACTAGATAGAAGTCACCAAGTATTAGTGTATTATTATCTAAATATGTCTTAATTTTGGTTATTAATTGATTGATATATTGGGCAGCTCCCACATTCGGGGCATATATATTGAGGATTGTTAAGTCCTCTTGTTGGATAGATCCTTTAAGTATGATATAGTGTCCCTCTTCATCTCTCACTACAGTCTTCAGAATAAACTTTAGTATATCTGATATAAGGATGGCTACCCCTGCTTTCTTTTGAGGACCATTCGAATGGTAAATGGTTCTCCAACCTTTTATTTTCAGGCTGTAGGTGTCCTTCTGTCTAAGATGTGTCTCTTTTAGACAGCAAATAGATGGGTCCTACTTTTTTATCCAGTCTGACACCATGCGCCTTTTAATGGGGTCATTAAGCCCAGTCACGTTCAGAGTTACTATTGAAAGATTTGAGTTTAGTGTCTTCATGATACCTATTAAGTCCATTTTTTTTTGTGGATTGTTCCATAGGACTTCTTAAAGAGGAATTTTAAGAGTCCCCCTTAAAATTCCTTGCAGAGCCGGTTTGGAGGTCACATATTCTTTCAGTTCCTGCCTATCTTGGAAGCTATTTAACTCTCCTTTTATCTAAATGAAAGCCTGGCTGGATAAAGTATTCTTGGCTGCATGTTCTTCTCATTTAGGACCCTGAATATATCCTGCCAGCCCTTTCTGGCCTGCCGGGTCTCTGTGGAGAGGTCTGCTGTTACCCTAATACATCTCTCCATAACATTCAGGGATTTCTTTTCTCTTGCTCCTTTAAAGACCTTCTCTTTATCTTTGGAATTTGCAAGCTTCACTATTAAATGTCGAGGTGTTGAGGGGTTTTTATTGATTTTGGGGGGGAGGGAATCTCTCTATTTCTTGAATCTGAATGCCTGTTTTCCTTCCCAAATTAGGAAAGTTTTCAGCTATGATTTGTTCAAATACATATTCTGGTTCTCTGGCCCTTTTGGCGCCCTCGGGAACCCCAATTAAACCTAGATGTTTCTCCCTCAGTCTGCCATTTATTTCCCTTAATCTATCCTCATGATCTTTTGTTTGTCTCTTTTTTCCTTCATTTCCCTTTTGCCATCAACTTGTCTTCTAGTTACTCACTCGTTCTTCTACCTCGTTAACCCTTGTCGTTAGGACCTCGAGTTTGGATTGCATCTCATTTAATTGGTTTTTAATTTCTGCCTGATTAAATCAAAATTCTGCAGGCATGAAGTCTCTTGGGTCCTTTATGCTTTTTTCTAGAGCCACCAGTAGCTTTGTAATAGTGCTTCTGAATTGGCATTCTGACATTGAATTGCAATCCAAATTTTGTAACTCTGTGGCAGAGAGGACTGTTTCTGATTTTTTCTTTTCAGGTGAGGTTTTCCTTCTAGTCATTTTGCTCAGTGCAGAGTGGCCAAAAACAAGTTGTATTGGGAAAAGGAGAAAAGGAGAGAAGAGAAAGAATAAAAGAAACAGGAAAAAGGAAAAATAAACAAAAAGAGGGGAAGAAGATAAGAAAAGAAAAGAAAAAAGGGGTGAGAAAACATCAAAAAACAAGAAACAAGGGGGAGTACCCTCTGATTCTCTATACTGTAAATCCCTCGACTTCCCCTGGAATTTTGCAGTGCAGATGGTCAGTAATTTGTTTCTCCCATATCCGTCTAGCTGGTCTTCTGGGGGAGGAGCCTGCTGTGCTGATTTTCAGATGTTAGCACTTTGGGGAGCTGCTCGGCCCCCTGCCTGCTGCAGGGCTCAGGGGAGGTTGTTTATACTGTTTATCCCGTAAGGCCACTGTAAGTCTCATTGGGGGTTATTTCCCCTGTGAGGCCCGAGGAGGAACAACCACAGTGGCGGCAGCCAGCTCTGGAGCCCTGGAGTCAGCTCCCGCAGTAGCTACAGAGCTCTCGGTGTGCAGGGGCATGGATGCTCAGGGGGTGGGGCCGCTGATCTGCTCAGCTCCAGGGCCGCTGGCGCCAGGAATGTCCTTGCTGTCCTGGGCCCTCCCGGCATCTGCCTGTCCTGGGGGAAGCGCCAGATCCTGGGCAGTGTCCCCGGCGCCCTGTGCTCCCGGGCCTATGCTGTTGGATTCGCGCTCCCAGCCGCGCAGCCCCCTCCGCTGGGAGCCGCCGCCCAAGCCCCTCCGAGCTGCTCCCGGGTCCAGCTTTGAGTGTGCTGAAGCTCTTTAGGGAGCTCGCCCCGGGTTGTGGGGCTCTCCCTGGGGCGCAGGTGTCTGTTAGTGTCCCTGGGAGCCTGAGGGCATCCCCGCCCCTCCTGGGATTCTGCTCCAACTCCCTGCCAGCACCTTTCCCACCGGGATGATTGGCGAAGCTCCTGCTTCTCTGGGAAGGTACTTTCCTGTCCTAGGGACACTCCTCCAGGCCTTATCCCAACTCCTCGTGGGCCCCTTCCCCTTGGATGCCTTTTGTTTCTTTATTTCTTTTCTCCCCATCTTCCTACCTTGATAGAAGAGGGAACACTTCTTGCTGCAGCATTCCAGCTGTTTTCTCTTTAAATCTCAGGCCAAATTCGTAGGTTTTCAGGATGATTTGAAGGTTATCTAGGTAATATGGTGGGGACAGGTGACTTGGGGAACCTACTCTTTCGTCATCTTGCCCCGCCTCCCAACAAAAGAAAGTTTTAAAGTAAACATCATAAGAAGTTAATTTGAACATAATTTTCACCTTTACCTGTGTATCCTTATGAATTTATATGTTCATACCTCTATGAATGTATCTATTCATATGTTTTAATATTCGTATTAGTTGAACCCGTTTGATCAAAGTCTGGTAAAAATATTTTCATATTTATTAACTCCTATTCTGTCAAAAGATATGGATTCTATTAGAGGTCTTAACAAAACAAAGATTAATAGAATGAACACATTTACAGTATTCTAAATATTTTAAATTATTTTATTCTATGACTATTTTACTAAAGGGATATTCACATCTGAGGACGAAGGGAATAAATCTGATCTATTATCTTCAGCAAATATAAATACGCCTTCCCTTCACTAAAGTATTTTATTCTCTATCAACAATAGAAGGTCATAAAAATCACAGTTTCCATGACCAAAGTACTTAAGAACACTTCATAATATTAATCATAATAAAAAAAAAATATTAATCATAATCAGTGATGAGTGACACGAGAGCGTCACACACTTTAAGAGAAAGTGTGACAGAGAAGAGTAGGAGGCAGGTAGTTCAGAGAACTGTCATTTTAGCCTGGTGATGTCTGCTCCCCTCTGTGGGTTACAGATTGGAGCAGAAACAACCCAGAGACAAAGATTAGACCGGAAGCTCAGTATTATTATGTAAGAATGAAGAGAGAAGGTAAAAGCTGCTGTCTGTGCATCTGCCCGCAGCGCCTCGGCCCTGCAGCTCCTCTCCTCCTTGGGGGTGTGCCCGGGCCAGGGCAGCCCCCACCCAGCGGAGAGCTGCAGCTTCCTGACCAGGAGGGGAGCCCCTCGCCCAACCTCTGCCAGCGACTTGCTTTCTCAAGCACTTGTATCAGGGCCACACATGAGGCTGCTGACCTGAGCCCTCACCTTGACCTTCAGACACCCTCTAGCCAGGCCTTTGCGTAGCTCTTAGCCAGAGCTGATTCCTCTTACCTGACACTGAGATAAAACTGGGCCACCTGGCTGGACACAGTCCAGCATAGGACTCCTCACCTTGGCTAAGTCTCCATCTGCAAGTTGTGAGACTGAGCCCCACCTTGGGCGCTGAGGGGAGACCGGGTAAGACTCCCTCATCCTCTCCCTCTGCCCCTCTGCCCTGGCCTCCCCCTCCTTCTCCAAAACTAAATAAATAAAAGATTGAAATTTATATGAACTTACTATAGAGGCAGAAATGGCTAAATCACTTCAACAAATTAATGGCGAACCTGAGTGAAAAGGAAAGGGCTGAGAGACAGTCCAAACCTAAAAGACTGAGAAATCAACAACATAAATACCATTTATTACTCAAGAAGTTGGGCTCTTGTTGGGGGTGGGACGAGTATGTGAGGCAAATGGAAAGCGTCTGATTTTGATATGTGATTTAATTATTTAACATAATGATGTTCAATTATGGGCTGGAGTTTCAGAGGCAAAAGTCAAAGGGACAATACTTCCAGGCCTACCATGTAGGCTAGCACTGAGGAGGAAGGAAACTGAGGAATGAAGCCTTCCGAAAAGGTGGTTCACAGGGCTCGGGGTTAACACAGCACAGCAGCTGAGGGACTCGGGCTTCTTCATCATAAAGCTATAGAATTGATTTGTACAGTTTCTAAGACTGTACAGAGTATTTTATATCACCCACAACAAGTACTATATGGTCGTCAACGCTTGCTGATTGTTGAGACCTTACCACCTACAAACATACTTGTGAAACAGCTCCGCTTGAGAAAGAAAGAAGTAAAAGAGTGTAAGACACAGGAGTGTATTTCATCCACATTTTATTAATTATCATAGGAAATAAAAACAAAAAACCTTAGAAGAGCTCTACTTAAATGACATTTTGACGAATACTTGTTCCATGTCCAATTCTAAAAATTATAAATTGCATTTTTAATTAGGTTCTGGAAAACACACTAAAAGGGCTCAATTGTCATTATCTCTTAAAATGCTAATGAAGCAATGAGGACTGATTATTGCATTATTTTGGGCTTGTTGGGATTCATCTTCTTTAGTAGCAAAACTACTAGATACAAACATGAATTCTTCAATTACAACTAATGGTTTTCTTTCTTAATTGTCCATGCTTAGCAGAGATACTCAGCAGGATTACCCATTATTACCACTGTGATTCAGTTTCATTCAGAGTCATTGTCAGGATGTGTTAGTCATAATATCAAGGTATCATGACATCATCATCATCATAAACATTACCACTAATTTAGCAGTAGGCAATCTGGAGTGCCAAGATTTAATACATGACTTTTTAAAACTAAAAAGAATCCTTGCCTACTGCTAAAGTTATTTACCTTTGGATATTTTTAAGGGTTTATCTTTTTAACAAAATGCTCAAGGTAACTTCATGTCTGGAAAAAAAGATATATTTGTACTTTGAAATTGTAAGTCAAGAGCTATAATTCTACTAACATATGCTACTAGCCATTACAATTACATAATTAGCCATCTTATTATAATTATATTATTGCTATTATTATTAAAAGTGTTTATATGGGCTAAGTACAGTCCTCAAACCTTCGTACATATGATTTAATCCTCACACAAGACTTATGACAAACGAATCATTGCTCATTCTCAGATAGGAACGGGAAAGTGAAATTGAGTGGGAAGAAACAAACCCTTATAAACTAAAAAACATAAGGTGAATCAGCAAACACATGGCATGTAGGTCCTCGCCCCATTCATGGGATGCCTCAGAGTAATCCTCAACATGATGGCACAATATTACCAAAGATGCTAATGGAATATCCCTTGCCTGCCTCTGTCCATATTACCAAAAATGTTTATATAATTTAAGATGAATTTACGGTTGCTGTTATCAGTAAACTTTTAATTCTTTATTCAAACTTACTTATCTGAAGTCTGTCCTCTATAAAATTATAATCAATTCTTTGTTTTCTTCCAATAGTTATATTTCATATTCATCAGCTTTTCCGGCTCAATAAGCGTCATATATGGATTATAATTTTATTACATGCTACTGAACTATATACTACTAGACTTCAGAATTCCCTTCCATCCAAGCAGAAGTTAATGCAATATAAAAGAGTAAATTGTAATAGAAGTAGCCACTATCTTCTTTCTGAAATGTCTTAAAAGAGATAACTTTAAGAACGAATTGGAATATAAGAATTAAATAATTTCCACACTCTGAAAAACTTCTGAATTCTCTTGAATTCTAAAAAGCTATTAAAGTATAATCAACCAAGGATTAAGAGACAGAATAATCCATATATAAAACAATATATATTAATTTTTCACACCCAAAATGTCATTCTTGAAAGAGATAACCAACTGAGAAATTAGGACTGAAATTCAGATCCAAATACTCAAGCTTTATCCAAAAAATAAAACAACAACAGCAACGATGACAACAACGAACATGAAAAAAAAAACTGCTAAAAAACAAAGAAATTAGGCATGAAAAAGGAATAACTGATTTAAAAAAAAATCATTACTGTACTTCTCAGGATGAGATGCTGAATGTCTTTTTCTTAATAGAAAGAGGAAGATAAGGTTCAAAAGCATGGTCTGACAGCAATTTAGCCTTCTAATTAAAAGCAGGGCGGCAATATGGAACCTAACTTGGCAGCATGGTGATTCAGTTTTATCAGTTCAGCAAGACTTAAGTCATGTTCTGTGATTAAAACTATAGCTCTCACATGTGCATTGTCAATAGGAAACTTTTTAATAAAGATAAAATATGGCCTGTGAGATTTAAATCTGGTGAGAATTTAAATTTAACTTTAATTAATAATGCTCTAGCTAGAAAAATATTGGTGTTAAATATACTGCATATAAAGCAATGCTGAGTTTATTTGAAAAGGCATGGATTTTTTAAACTAATCAACAGTAATGTAGTTTTCAGGGTGAAAAAAAATGTCAGGGTACTTGACGAAAAAGGTAATTTATCTCCATAAAGAATTTTTACATCCTGAAACTTCATATATCAATCATTTTATCAACAACCACATTTGTACTTAAGCATATTTTGAGTAATGTATTAATTTCCAAATAACATCTATCTATTGATAAAATATACTGTTTCCATAAATTAGTTTAATACTCCATAGGAACCCATTCAGTGTAGGTTAAAAAATAAACTAGTGATTAGTAAGTGAGAGAGGGTTGAGTGTCAAGTTCATCTTTAAATGGAAAAAAATACAAGTATGAGTAAAGTCTTTGGGATTAAGGTAAAAAAGACCAAAAAATGCCATTTTTAATACAGATTATAAATCTGATATGACCTGATATATCAGTAGATTTTTGTTTGGGGTGTTGATGTTGTGCCTTTTGTCTTTCGTTATTTCTGTATGGTTATCATGACACCTAAGTGTGACTCCATGTTTGGACTGAAGAGCGGCAGGTTTAAGTATCGTGATTAGCAGATGAAATTATGTAGAAGATGATGAAAAATATATCGTAGGGTATAAAATAGAAATATCACCTGCCAGCCTGCTCAACAGAAGTTCCTATAGGACATACTTCCTGAGGGGTTCAGGTGAACACCATCTACACCTACTTCTGCAAACGCACCCCTGGCCATGTCTCTCATGCGATATCACACACTCTATGACCCTGAGGCCTAGGCGGTAATTTCCTTTGTCCTAGTAATTAGTTCTCCATCCTTTTTTCTCTGCCAGAATCCTTATGATGAGACTCTTCCTAGTTTCCTGGCTCTAGAACTGAATCTCTCCTAGTTTAAGCCAAATCTTCACTCTCTTCCCCATGGATTAGATATCCTGTCTTTAAACATGTGCATTTCTGCAAATACAACTTTTTTTCCTCAGATCTCTGCAACTCCACATCATTCTATGTAGGCAATTCTGTTGAAGGCAGCTACCTTAATAACTTCCCCTTCCCCCATCTCTTATAGGTTAGACCTGAATTAAATTACTCACCACAGCTTAAATAAAATCATTAAAGATTATTTTATTTGACCTTCTGTTGAATGAGACTCCCAATAAAATAATCCTGTTTTTCACCTTCATGTTTTAAATATTTAAAAAAGACCATTTAACATATCTTGTCGAAAAATTTCAGTCAGAATCGCCCTCCTGATACTCACTGATAGATGACAATTCCTAAAAGACAAATTGCCTCAACTATTTGAGTTCTCTGTAGTATAGCTTATGATATACCAAAATATCAAATATCCCTGGATATTTAGGGCCAATTGTTCAGCTTCACAGTTGACTTTATCTGTTTTTCTTTTTTTAATATATTTTTTTATTTATTCATGAGAGACAGAGAGGGAGAGAGAGAGAGAGAGAGAGGCAGAGGGAGAAGCAGGCCCCATGCACGGAGCCCGATGTGGGACTCAATCCCGGTTCTCCAGGATCACACCCTGGACTGAAGGTGGCGCTAAACCGTTGAGCCAACCGGGCTGCCCGACTTTATCTGTTTTTCGACTGTGTTCTAAATTAGGTGGAAAGCACCCAAGGTTTGAGAGTTTCTTCTTTAAGCATGCCACTTGTCTTCCTTGACCTCATTTCTTTATGTTTATCCCTATTGGAGTCCTGTGTCAAGCTCCAGCTTCAACCAGAAATAATTTTCAGTCCTACTGTAAGCCAGGTGCAGAAGAAGATACAAAAAAATGACTTTAAAATATTCTTGCTAATACAGTTATTTGAGATAATTTCAGATAGTTATTCAATGGCCTCTCAAAAGACTTGTGGCGATGCTTTCAAAACAAGGCCTTTAAAATACAAAACTTCTTAAGTAGAAGGATCTACTTTTAAATTACATTTGCTTTTTACCCTTCTCTACCAAGTATAGTCCATTATTACATTGAAAATATACAGCTAAGGCCTAAACATAGTAATGGAGTCATACTTTATTTATATCATTCTATAGTCTAATAAAAACCAATATGACTTTCCAGATTTTAGGGATGAGAATATGATCCAAATCACGCCACTCAGATTTGGGGGATATGTGGGGGAACTATAGGAAACAGAATCTCTCTCTCTTTTTTTTTTTTTTTTTTGCAGGTGGAACTACATAAGATGACAAAATATAACAAAAAAT
Organism: Canis lupus dingo; assembly: GCF_003254725.2. Taxonomy (NCBI): domain Eukaryota; kingdom Metazoa; phylum Chordata; class Mammalia; order Carnivora; family Canidae; genus Canis; species Canis lupus. The sequence goes on along the minus strand of NC_064261.1, from coordinate 20,854,804 downwards.
AAAGTGACAAAAATAAATATGACAAAATATAATTCCCCTGCATACCCCCCAAATCTAAGTGGCCTGATTTGGGCCATGTTCTCATCCCTAACCTACTGGCTGGGAACAGGGGCCAGGGAGACTCTATTTAGTCAGATGTAGGTCACATAAGTACTTCCAGGTTTGGGTGACACCAACCTATGAAAATCTGTGGAGTGAGGCACATTTTTCTAAAAGAAAATCAGGGTGCTGAAGCCAGAAAACAGATGCTGCTTAAAAAAGAACATCCATCCAACACACACACATACTTGATATAAAATGTTATATACTCAAAAATTCATAAGTTTAAATTATAATTAATATATAGTATTTTTAATATTCAGATCAAAGAAAGACATTATGTCTATTTGTACATCAACTCTTATGCTTATGAAATGAAATCAATATAGTTATCATAGGAATTATTTTTTTTTATTTTATCTATTTTTTTGAGAGAGAGAAAGCAAAAGAGCAGGAGCAGAAGGAAAAGGAGGAGCAGGTTCCCTGCTGAGTGGGGAGCCCGATGGGGGCTCGATCCTGGGACCCTGAGATTGTGACCTGAGCCCAAGGCAGATGCTTAACTGAGCCACCCAGGGGCCCTACAGGAATTATTTAAACATCATTTTGATGACACTGACTGTATTGATTTCCTAGAGCTGCCATAACAAAGTACTACAAACTGGGCAGCTTAAGCAAACAGAAATTTATCCTCTCACGTTTCTGAAACTTGAAGTGTGCCATCAAGAAGAATGGGTCCTGGGACGTTCTTGCATACTCAGGAGGAGACTCTACTCCATGGCTCTCTTCCAGCTTCTGAGACTGTTGGAATCTTGGGTGTGCCTTGGTTTGTGGCAGCATAACGCTAATCCCTGCCATTGTGGCTGCATGGCCTTCTCCTTTATGTCCATCTGTCACCTTGTTCCTCATTATATAAACACACCAATCATACTGGATTACAGCTTACCCAAAATTCGTACGATCTCATCTTAATTTGAGTATATCTACAAAGACTCTATTTTCAAATAACGTCACAAATACAAGAGTGAGGGGCTAGGATTTCAACATATACCTTTTTTTGCGGACACAATTCAACCCATAATAGTAACTTTTACCTTATAAGAGAAAACAGTGATTAAAAATCTAGTAATTAGAGCCCATTTAATAGAAATAATTTAAATCCAGGACTGACACTTAGCTGACTATATATGTATTTTCTTTTTCTTTTTTTAAATTTTTAAAATTTATTTACGATAGTCAAAGAGAGAGAGAGAGAGAGAGAGAGGCAGAGACACAGGCAGAGGGAGAAGCAGGCTCCATGCACCAGGGAGCCTGACGTGGGATTCGATTCCGGGTCTCCAGGATCGCGCCCTGGGCCAAAGGCAGGCAGCAAACCGCTGCGCCACCCAGGGATCCCCTATATGTATTTTCTTAATTTTCATTTTTTGAGTTATATATATTCTCTATTTTATTTCCTAATGTTTTCAATTTAAAATGGGTAGGGAATAGAAGTTTGTCCATAGATGCAGTTCCGACCTCCATTTACTAAGAAAGAGTGCTCAAAATCTACACAAAATTTACAGTATAGTGTGTCAAAACTAAGTGGAAATCCATATGTTCTTTAGTTCCTTTTTTGATAGGAGTTCTTTTTTAAATTCCCATATAGTTAACTGTTATATTAGCTTCAAGTGTATAATATAGTGATTCAACACTTCCATACATTAGTCAGTGCTCATTGTAAGTGTGCTCTTAATCCCCTTAACCTATTTCACCCACCCCCTGCACTTCCCCTCTAGTAACCATTAGTTTGTTCTCTATAGTTAAGAGTCTGTTTGTCTCTCTTTTGATAGGAATTATTGATATTTTAGAATACAAGCTTCTGTGCATAGTTTAAGTGCTCTTGAAAAAAACATTTTTTAAATGTGTGAAATGACAATATTGTGTAAAACAGTAAGATGCTTTGACCCTAAATGACAGCCTGTTAGTTTTCCTACATCTCTCCCCTTGCTTCTTTATTAACTATCTCCTGAAAGCCCTCAGGGCTTTAGTTAATTGTTAATCTGCAAACATTACCTTTGGCTTTGGGTTAATTAATTTTTCCAAGTTAGAAGGGCTAATAAATAGTACAGCGCAGACTCAAACCTCGTACTATCTGATTCTCAAGAAAATTCCCACAAAATTCCCTAAAATAATGCTACCTCCTTTCTTGCATTAAAGTCTGAAATTTTAAACATGTTGTTGCCCATCTTGCACTACAATTTATTTTAACTTCTAAATGCTCTGTCCTTACCTGAAGAGACAACCGCCTCTACTGCAGTACAGCCATAATTAGCTTGTCTTTAGTATGATGGTTCAAAGTAGCAGGTAAGAATTGTGGGGGATATAGTATAGTGAGAGGCACAGGGCTAGGTGTTATTTTTTTTTAAAGATTTCATTTATTTATTAATGAGAGACACACAGAGAGAGAGAGAGAGAGAGGCAGAGACACAGGCAGAGGGAGAAGCAGGCTCCACTCAGGGAGCCTGACGTGGGACTCGATCCTGGGTCTCCAGGATCAGGCTCTGGGCTGCAGGCAGCACTAAACCACTGCGCCACTGGGGCTGCCCAGGGCTAGGTGTTAAATGACATAAAACCTAGTTCCAGATGCACCACTTAATATAAATAGTTAACATTATAGGCTCTTTAATGTAACTCTGGGCAAGTCCCTTAACTGTCTGTCTGAGTAGCTCCAAAGTTAAGGAAGAGCAAGCCCTCCTCTTCCAATCATATGAAACTGAATCATATCAAACCTGTAAGAATATCGTGAAATACTGCAGATCTAATGCATACGAACTGATGATCAGCCGACGGTGTGGATGTTGATAAAATATTTCAAAAGAAATTTGGTAAATTAAGTTGCTAATAAAGTTTTCTCCAGATATTATTTTAAAATGTTACCTTTGCAAAGTCCTCCTGAAAATCAAAGTCATCCTTTGAATGACTACTGCTCTTTTTCAAATGATATAAATAAAAATTATTGGCAGAGTTAAGTGTTACATTTCAACCTTTATGATTAAAGATGTATTCACTAGCCTGCCATTCACAGGGCTTGCAGAACACTAAAAAGACAAAACTGGAAGTTTAGAAAGCATTCTCTGCAGACTTCTCATTTTAAAGTTCAGAAATTAGAAGCTAAATGCGTTTGATTCAATGATTTTATACAAAGTTACATAAGTGGAAATAATTCCATCCTTTTCCTAGTAGCAACAACAACTTCCCTAAGAAGTCTAACTTGAAGTTGCAATGAATGATTATGAAAATAGCCAGGTCCCCAGCATAAATGCTGATACAGGTCATGATTTGGAGAAGCCTCAGAATTTGGAATCAAATGAGATATATATGAATTCTAGTTCTTATTCCAAATAGCTGCATGATCATAGGCAAATTATTTGCATTCACTGAACATCAATTTTCCTTTTCGTTGTAATGGGAGCAATGAAAGGAATAAAAATGTGAGCAAAATAAAAGCAAGAAAGATGAGAGTTGGTATTGAGAACTGAATGAGATAAAAGCTAAATTCTCATGGTATGTAGTAAGCATTCAACCAATGACAGCTTATTTCTGGACTCTTAAAAATTATGCTTTAACAAAATGAGCTAAATGAATAGGCTGTTTTGCTTTTAAACCATTAGTAAATTAGCAGAAGCTGCATTATAGCTTGGTAAACATCGAGGTCAGTATCTAGGAAATCTGACTACTAATTTCAATTGCATTTATCAGTATTTGTGAGCAAATCAAAATCCAAATTATTCTGTTTGTTCATATGTTGCAATCAACAACAATCTCACTCCCCGTAAATAAAACTTTGAAAGATTTTGTGCGTGTGAAGGTCAAATGAAACAACATATGTGAAAATGCTAGGAAGATGCTCCTCCATAGAGAAGCCAAATTACTATCAACAAACAAAAGAGTAAATGTAAATTATAACAATAAAGTATAACCTCCTCAGCATTGTATCAAATAGTCAAATTCATCTGCTTGTATTTGAGGGAAGCAAAATCACACTGAAAATTCCATTCTTCTACTCTTTGAGGATTTTATTCAGTCCTTTAATTAGATATGTCAAATGTAGTAAGAAATATACCAAAATAACAGATAATTCAATGTATTTGCTGCATAGAGCATTTAGTTAAAAGAACAAAAAAGGTAGAGTAAGGAGTCATGTAACTTTTTTTTAAACTTAAGCTCGAAACAAACTTTGTTTGTTGGAAAGTTTGTGAAAAGTAGAAAGTAGAGTACTCCATGCCCTGAGTTGATGATGCAGTGGGTAGGGTACCGGGCTATGTATACAAACACTGCCCACGTGAGTTTGAGGAGTAGCTTGATTATAATATCCCTGATCTACCAACGTACCAAAAATTAATATGTAGGAAGAGAAATAATCCATCCTCAAGAGCTTTCCATGCTTGAAACCCCTTCCAGGGATCCCTGGGTGGCGCAGCAGTTTGGCGCCTGCCTTTGGCCCAGGGCGCGATCCCGGAGACCCGGGATCGAATCCCACATCGGGCTCCCAGTGCATGGAGCCTGCTTCTCCCTCTGTCTCTCTCTCTCTCTCTCTCTCTCTCTCTCTCTGTGACTATCATAAATAAATAAAAATTAAAAAAATATATATATATATAGAAACCCCTTCCATAAAGTAAAATAATAAATTCTTAAGATTAGAAAGACTTAGGCTATCATATAATCACAAATAATCAAGTGGTTCTGAAAGTGTACACAGCTTTACTAGATAAAATAGAAAAATCGCTGATCGTCTATTTCCAGATGCTTTGAAAGGGCTACACTCTGAAATACCTAAGGGGCAAGTAAATTATGCAAATAAATGGTGTGAGGATGTGGAGCAACAGGAATTCTCATTTACTGCTAGAGAGAATGCCAAATGGTACAGCCACTTTGGAAGATCCTTTGGCGGTTTCTTACATAAATAAACATACTCTTACCATATGTTTCAGCAATCACACTTCTCGGTATTTATCCAATTGCATCGAAAACTTATGTCCAAAAAAAAAAAAAAAAGAACCTGCACAAGATTGTTTATAGCAGCTTTATTCATAATTGCCAAGACTTAGGAAAAACCCAGAAGTCTTCCAGCAGGTGCCTGAGTAAATAAACTCTGGTACATCCAGATAAGGGAATATTATTCAATGCTAAAATGAATCGAATTATGAAGCCAGGGAAACACACCGGCCCAGGGCAGCGCCGTGGGAGCCCGTGCCTCTGCTGTGAAGCAGGCACAGCCCCAACCCCTGTCCCCGCCACTACCATCGCCACCCTCTAAGGACAGGAGAAAATTAGTAACCCCCCCCCCCCCAGCCGTCAACAAGTGGGGATGCAACTCATGCACGGGAAGGTGCAGCCGCGTGTTGCTCGAAGGGAGAGAGAAGTTAGGGCTGTGTGTGCTCAAACCCTGGTCCTTTTCAGTTTGGAGAATGCGCAGAGGCGGGGAGCAGTGAGCAGCTCTGCTCACTGGGGAGCACAGGCTCGGAGGGGCCTGCTCAGCTCCTCCCCGCGGCAGAGGCCACGGCCAGAGGTCACGGCCAGGGGTCACGGCCAGGGCCTTAGGCCGGGCCTGCTGGTGGCGAGGGGTGTGCCACAGAGGGGAGCTGGCTGGGTGGGCCGGGGCCCCACAGAGGCGGGGCGGCCCAGCCGGCCCGGGGCCGCCGTCTTTGCGGGTGCAGCCCCGGCCTCAGAGCCGCCACCCTGGGCCCAGGCCAGTGCGCACCTGCCTCTGGCGGAGCGGCCGGCCCAGCCCTGCGGTGGCCCCAGCACACCCGCGGGACACACCAGCGCTGCCGGGCGGACCTGCCGGGACCTCTCTGCATCCATTTAGCTGCAGCTTCGTTCTCACTAGGCCGCTGACTGCCCCACTGCCACGGGAGGCCCCGGGGCACAGCAGGATCAGGGAGACGCGGACAGAGCCCTGCTGCCCCGACCACGTCGCCTGGGGGCCTGGAGATCACAGCCCGCGGAGGACAACTTTCCAATAGAAGGTATTCCTTGTGCACACGGCACCTCAGCACCTGCAGATTGTCTAAACAGCTGATAGGAATTCCTGCTAGAAATGTCGATGACTTACCCATTATAAACCCAAATTAATCCATGGCCAGGGACCCCTGGGTGGCTCAGCGGTTGACTGTCTGCCTTCGGCCCAGGTCATGACCCCGGGGGTCCCGGGATCGAGTTCCGGGTCAGGCTTCCTGCAGGGAGCCTGCTTCTCCCTCTGCCTGTGTCTCTGCCTCTCTCTCTGTGTGTGACTCATGAATAAATAAAATCTCTGTTAAAAAGTCCATGACCTAAAACAAGGCAGGGTTAATGAAATGAAAAGGAAAACAGTGATTTTTTTGAAATTATATTTTATTCTTTTACAAAGATACTCATTTATTTGAGAGAGAGCGTATACTAAGCAGGGGGGTGTCAGGCAGAGGAGACAGTGGCTCCCAGCGGAGTGGGGAGCCTGACCTGGGGCTCCATCCCAGGACCTGGGATCATGATCTGAGCCAAGGTCAGACCCCTAACACACTGAGCCACCCAGGTGCCCCAAAAGTGATTTTTTTCAAAGTTACAGCCTATCTAAAGCTCATTAAATTGTGTAAAATCTTGATCATGCCACCACTGTATAGTTTCATCCGTGCATTTACCCTCTAAATTTGTCATAGTAAACAGTAAATTTTCATGTCATATTCAAGAAGATGCATGTCCTCATTAAAACTCTCTTTCAGTCAATTTCTGTTGTGTAAACTCATGATTAGCCACACTAATGAACAGAAGCAATGGCACAGAGGATCCTATGTGAGGAAATACAAAGGAGTCTATTTTTGGCATACCATATTTTTGGTATGATTTCCTTTATTATAAAGCAGATTTTATCACACCAAAACAGTTGTACTTGAATTTATTTGAAACTATTATATTTTCCTAAAACTCTTACTATTTTACTAGTAAAACAAACAAACAAACAAAAAACAAAAACAATGCTGATATATTGTAATTTATGAAAAGTAACTCAGAAGAGGAAAAACTCTTCAATGGTAAACCACAAGGTAGATAAGCTATATATGAACAATCAGTTGGGTCCTAGTCAGATAGAAGAAAGTTTATAGAGGCAAAGACGTGTGTGTCTACACATGTGTAAATGATGTATCTGCTCACGCATGTACACTTGTGCATATTTATGCATATATGTAGAAATGGTTTGGTGATGAGAAATTGCACCATTTGTCATGAAAAATTATTTTTCCATTAGTAATATTTTAATTCTGCATATTTTGTGGACCATTCTGTAGAAAAGCAAGATATAATTCACAATGTGGATGGTTAAAAGGGTATAAATTTCGGCACAAAAATATAATGCTAAAAAAATGTTATGCTAAGGCAAGATTTTCTTCATTTCTTTCAAAAAATATGCAAACAGTCCCCAAGAGACTGGAGAAAATCAACTGATAGTGATATGTGATATGGATGTCCACATACCATGAGAGTATATTAAAAATTATAAATACTTCTAAAAAGTCATAAAATGTTTCATGTCCAAAAGTTCAGATTTTGAAAATGGTACTTAGCAAGATTCTTTCATCACAAAAACACAAGAAACATTACAAATCAGCAAATCTCAAGCCTCTTCTGTCCAAGTGATGCCCACCATCTATCTTAGTTAGAGACAGATGAGAAGAGGACAATTTGTCTCACCCCTCAGGGAGTAACCCAGGGTCCACCAACGGGTTAATATGACTCAAAACCAAAACAAATGCATGTTTATCAGTCTAGTTTTTTGCGTTTTTCTTTTTTCTTTTGATACAAGAAAAAAAAAGACTTCCCCATATATGTTTATCAACTATGCATGTTCAATCAATCAGAACCCCGACCTGAAAATCAAAAAAAAAATCCTTTAAAATATAGAAACACAGCAACTAGATCTATTTCTAATGTTCACTCAAGCAAATACTCATTTTTAAAGCATAAACCTCAAAATACCAGCAGGTTGTCATTATTTCATTTTAATGCTATCGTAGGAGTGGCAGTGTCACACAGCAGTTAGGAAATGGGGCTCAGGGGTCGGGTTGCCTGGACCCAAATCCTGACTCTGCCACTTTGTGGGACTATGAACTTGAGCAGGAGCTTAAGCCTCTTAAGTGCCTCACTTTCCTCCTCTACTTGACAGGGTTACTGCAGAGATTCAAAGGACTCATATACTGAGTACTTAGAATAGCGACTGTAACTATTAGCTATTATTATGTAGGGAGCTTCTCTCTACCTAATAAATAGGATATTTTTGACAATTAGTAGGTTAAAATCATCTTTGAAAAATTAAAGTAAATCAATCTCACCAGGGTTTGGAAGCCTCCTATAACAATCTTTTTTTTTTCCTCTTTTTTTTTTCTTTTTTAAACAGGAGACAAATAGTAAGTCAACAAATTATCACACATAGATGCACACACACACACACGCACACACACACACACACCACAATCTTTATTGTAATTGGATGCATCCAGTATGGAAAATTTAAGTGTTAAGATCCATTTCATAGATAATTCTGGTTTTTCCAAGGTTTATGATTCCATCATAAAAATTAATTCCCCAAGAAAGTTTGCAAATGTATCTCAGTCTATATCTCATTATTTCTTTATTACCTGTCTTTTAGTACATTTGGCTTGGTTTATATATTGTTAGCAAGACCAAAAATACTTTTCAGAAGTATAAAATGAAGATTCCACAGACACTCTAGATATTACTAGTGAAATCAGGTGAAGTATAGCAGATAGAAACTAATATTAATGAGGGAACTGGATGTGAGCGACTCTTTGAGAGTGCACGCCAACATCAGTGTTGATGGGCGTCCCTAGCTAGGACCGCTCAGGTCAGTCTCATGCAAGGTTGGCTGTTGTAGCCGACCTTGCGCATGTGAAGTCAAAAATTGGGAGACACAGCAAAATCCCTGATTCCTTTAATAACTTACAAGTCATACTTAAAAACTTCTATTTTTAATTGGTCCCACTTCAGGAAGTCCTATCTTCTATAAGGTTTACCATAGTCAACATAAAGTAGAAAATTCTTCTGTACTAGACTCTAGGAGTCCCTGGTCCTAATGCTGCAGAATTTCACAAACAAGTGTGCGTAATTGTCCTTATCATTATGATTGCATTGTGCTGGATGTTTCTGTTCTCATGCACATCTTCCTTTCCCAAGCATCTTTCCTGCTTTCCCTTCTCAAGGGGAAACCGTGTATGGAGGTGAGAGAACTTTGGATTCTTCCACGACTTCTTCTTTGGGGTCTTACTAAGACCCTGACTGAGTCTAATTACCAGTCTGTGCTGTTTTAAATGAAAGCTTTTATTAACTGAAACACAGACTGCAAAGTCATTTGTTTTGAAATTTTGCACAAATAAGTCTATTTCCTAGTGAATGCGCTCGAGTGTATTTGAGAACTGGATGAAGTGATTCCTATCAGCTAATAAAAATGGGCAGGATGAAGCTCAGAAGCCCAGATCGGGCAATCTAAGATATGAATCTAAAAATGAAAGACGTCCTGACATTATCAAGGCATCTATTTCGCTTATTCCTGACTACACTATTCTAGTAATGAATTAATTGTTGTATGAATCTGTCCATGATCTAAGCTTTCCTATTTAGTATCGGAAGAATCTAACAAACAATAAATATCAACTTAAAGTATGGTGATTATAAACATGTAAAGATTTTTATTTAAAATAGATTCTTACCCTGATCTAAGGCCTTTCCTGGACTCCAAGTGTGGAAATAATCATCCTAAGGAGGAAAATAATGTGAATTGAGTGGATGTGAGTAACTCGATTGTAAAGATTCATATAAAATCTAGAATAAAATATGAAATACAGAAACTGAATACAAAACTCTACTTCCTGCAATGGCAAGCAGCAAATTATAAAAATAAATAAATAAATAAATAAATAAATAAATAAATAAATAAATAAATAATAAAAAAGGAACAAGAGAAAAACAATAGTTATCAAAAGGAAACACGTTGTTTACATGTCATAGAAATGCTTTTCAATAAATGTGTTCATTTTCATTGCAAGTCAGTTTACTATGATAATTCAATTATATTTCCTTGCCACGTCACATATATATTATAATGCAACACTTCAGTTGCAATTCAATGTGCAATAGAACATGCAGATAATTCCCCTAAGCTAATAAGCGACAAAATATGTCACCAGTGTCTGGTTACACGACTTCATTTTCCACTAGTATGACGCAGCAGCGAAATACCAAGGGGTCTGCACTAGCCCGTACAGTATAAATAGAATTTGCAAGTCAGTTACATGATAATTGAATATCTAAGGAGTTCATCAAGATGCAATTGGAAGCTTGAAAAAAATACACACCTAATTAAATCTTGCCTGAAGTTTAACTCTTTAATATGGAAAAGAATCATTACAATATACTTACTATATATACACTTAATAAATATGAGTATATGACACTACGGAGGGGCCATGTCAACTGAAAAGATTTTTTAGAAAGCAAAAACAAAAAACAAAACAAAACAAAAAAACCAAAAACATTTACCGACTATTGTATTTGCTGTTTTACCTGCCAGGCTCCACAGGGATGCTGCTCTGCTTCCCCCTTTCCCTCTGCCTCCTCCCCGCTCCTGGGCCCCTGCGCTCTCCCCTCTGTCTCTCTCAGTCCCCACCTCTCTCAAATAAATAAGTAGAGTCCTAAAAAAAATTATGTAGACCTCAGATCCTGGACTGAAGTTGGGAAAAAATACCTGCGCCTCTGAGCAAGGTGCCTGCGGTTAGGTGCAGAGTGTAGATGTGGTCTGGCCCGTGTGTGCACGAAGGGGCTGCCAAGGCCTCCCTGCTCCACAGAGGCACTGGCCCCCGTACTGCCCGGAACGACCCGGGCTGCAAGTGCCCCCCCAAAATACCCAGCAGTAGACACGTCGAGCTCCCGGAAAGCCGGCCTCTCATCACTGGGGTCACTGTCAGGAGGCCAGGCCTCCACTTCCAGCCGAGCCTCTCATATAGCACAGCCGCCGGAGACCCAGCATCCGGTTCCCTGCACTCAGGCGTCAGCGGGAGGAGGAGGAGCAGCGCTGAGCTCCTGGCACCTTCAGCACTGACGCTCAGCCATGGCCAAGCAACATGGTTGGGGATTGTTTAGGATTTTATTATTCATTCAGGGGAGACCCAGAGAGAGAGGCAGAGACCCAGGCAGAGGGAGAAGCAGGCTCCCTGCAGGGAGCCCGATGCAGGACTCGATCTTAGGACCCGGGGTCACACCCTTATGCCCTGGGCCCAAGACAGGTGCTCGTCCGCTGAGCCCTCTGGGCGCCCCTGAAAGCAACATGTCTCATGCAACACACGGTGTTTGAAACACCAGCTTCCCACGCGGAGGGGGCTGCGTGGCCCCGGGAGCAGCTCGGGAGCAGCTTGGGCGGTGGCTCCAGCGGAGAAGGCTGCACAGCCAGGAGCGCGATTCCAGCAACGCAGGCCCGGGAGCACAGGGCGCCGGGGACACTGCCCAGGACCAACGCTCCCCCTGCGACAGGCAGAGGCCAGGAGGGCCCAGGACAGCAAGGACGCTCCTGCCGCTGGAGGCCTGGAGCTGAGCAGATCAGCGGCCCCGCCCCCAGAGCATCCAGGCCCCTGCACACCTAGAGCTCTGTAGTTACTGTGGGAGCTGACTCCAGGTTTCCAGAGCTGGTCACAGCCACTGTTGCTGTTCCTCCTGGGGCCTCACAGGGTAAACAACTCCCACTGAGCATCACAGTGGCCTCACGGGATAAACAGCTTAAACGTCTTTCACTGAGCCCTGCAGCAGGCAGGGGGCTGAACAGCTCCCCCAAGTGCTAACACCTGAAAATCAGCACAGCAGGCCCCTCCCACAAAAGACCAGCTAGATGGACAGGGGACAAACAAATTATTGACCAAGCAGCACTGCAGAGTTCCAGGGGAAGTCGAGGGATTTAAATTATACAGAATCAGAGGATACTCCCCCTTGTCTTTGTTTGTTTGTTTGTTTGTTTGTTTCTGTTTGCTCCCCCCATTTTCTTCGACATGGATGGAACTGGAGGGTATTATGCTGAGTGAAATAAGTCAATCAGAGAACAACAAACATTATATGGTCTCATTCATTTGGGGAATATAAAAATGGTGAAAGGGAATAAAGGGGAAAGGAGAAAAAATAATTGGGAAATATCTTAAAGGGAGACAGAACATGAGAGACTCCTAACTCTGGAAACGAACTTGGGGTGGTGGAAGGGGAGGTGAGTAGGGGGTGGGGGTGACCGGGTGATGAGCACTGAGGTGGGCACTTGACGAGATGAGCACTGGGTGTTTTTCTGTATGTTGGCAAATTGAACACCAATAAAAAATAAATTTAGTAAAAAAAAATAGGAAATCTTGTCCATTTATTGGGATTTTTTACTTAGACAACGTTGTCATCTCTGAATACGCACAGTGCATTGGGGTTCTTTAAGGGAACAGAATTAATAGGATATATATTTCAACTCATGCAATAAATTTACTTCTGATAAAGGAAAATAAATTATTCTCAAAACAGTCCTAATGTTTCTATTTCATTTTATGCTAATGATAACTATTTGCTACATTTGTTCTTCATTTTTAAATTTTTTTTGTAGATTTTACATATTTATTCATGAAAGATACAGAGAGAGAGGCATAGACAGAGGCTCCCTGCACAGAGCAGGGCCAGAACAGAAGGCGGGTGATTAACCAGTGACCCACCCAGGTGCCTCACATTTGTTCTTTAACACCTCTTTCTCTGACCTAATTTGACATGGGCACCTAAATTATTCCTTTTTCTCTTTTCTTGCATATCAATGATACTTCTCCTCTCATGTCCTTGCTGTTCTTTCCCTGTTGACTATGGGCTCCTTCCATTCACCTCCTCGGCGTCCATGTCTTGCACCTCCTTCTATTATAATGAGGTACTATTGTATCAACCTCATTCATGTGTTGGTAAAATGTCAGTGAGGGGATGTATTCTATTACCTTATGATGTAATCTCAATCTTTCTGTGGGCCTGTGTCTCTAGTCTGTGACATTTGTAAATGTTTCTCTAGTAGTTTTTCTTCTCCTTTCAGGAAATCATAGGAAAGCTAGAGTATCCATTAGGAGGAGATAGGGCCTTATCCTAGAGCTCTAGGAAGGAGAATCTGTAAAAACTTTTTCTCTTAAGACTACAGATTTGTGTGGAGTCAGAAAGACCCTGAATAGCCCGGGGAATATTGAAAAAGAAAACCACAGCCGGGGACATCACAAAGCTGGATTTCAAGTTGTACTAGAAAGCTGTGGTCATCAAGACGGTGTGGTACTGGCACAAAAACAGACACATAGATCAATGGAACAGGATAGAGAATCCAGGAATGGGTCCTCAACTCTATGGTCAACTAATATTCAACAAAAAAGGAAAGAGTATGCACTGGAAAAAGGACAGTCTCTTCAATAAATGGTGCTGGGAAAATTGGACAGCCATGTGCCGAAGAATGAAACTAGACCATTTTCTTAAACCAGACACAAAGATACAGTCAAAATGGATGAAAGATCTTAATGTGAGACAAGATTCCATCAAAATCCTAGATCAGAACACACAAACCCTTTTTGAACTTGGCCACAGTAACTTCTTGCAAGGTACATCCATGAAGGCAAGGGAAACAAAAGCAAAAATAAACTCTTGGTATGTAATCAGGATAAAAAGCTTCTTCACAGCAAAAGGAACAGTCAACAAGACTACAGGACAACCTACAGAATGGGAGAAGATATTTGCAAATGACCTATCAGATAAAGGGCTAGTTTCCAAGATCTATAAAGAACTTATTAAACTCAACACCAAAGAAACAAACAATCCATTCATGAAATGGGCAAAACACATGAAGAGAAATCTCACAGAGGAAGACATAGACATGGCCAACAAGCACATGAGAAAATGCTCTGCATCACTTGCCATCAGGGAAATACAAATCAAAACCACAATGAGATCCCACCTCACACCAGTGAGAATGGGGAAAATTAACAAGACAGGAAACAACAGATGTTGGAGAAGATGTGGAGAAAGGGGAACCCTCCTGCACTGTTGGTGGGAATGTGAACTGGTGCAGCCACTCTGGAAAACTCTGTGGAGGTACCTCAAAGAGTTAAAAATAGATCTGCCCTAAGACCCAGCAATTGCACTGCTGGGGATTTACCCCAAAGATACAGATGCAGTGAAATGCCAGGACCCCTGCACCCAAATGTTTATAGCAGCAAAGTCCACAATAGCCAAACTGTGGAAGGAGGCTCGGTGTCTATTGACAGAAGATGGATCAAGAAGCTGTGGTCTATGTATACCCTGGAATATTCCTCAGCCATTAGAAATGACAAATGTCCACCATTTGCTTCGATGTGGATGGACCTGGAGGGTATTATACTGAGTGAAATAAGTCAATCGGAGAAGGACAAACATATGGTCTCACTCATACGGGGAATATAAGAAATAGTGAAAGGGAATAAAGGGGAAAGGAGAGAAAATGAGTGAAAATTACAGTGAGGGTGACACAATATGAGAGACTCCTAACTCTGATAAATGAAGAAGGGTTAGTGGAAGCGGAAGTGGGCTGGGCTGGGGGTGACTGGGTGATGGGCACTGAGGGGGGCACTTGGTGGGATGAGCACTGGGTGATATGCTGTATGTTGGCAAATGGAACTCCAATAAAGATAAATAAATAATAAATAATAAATAAATAAATAAATAAGACTATGTCTTTGTTAGAATACTCTGGATGTATAAGTAAAAAGAAAAAATTAAAAACAGACTTTGTTCCTACTAAGACAGCCTACCATAGGTGTTACACCATTCTTATGGTAGTCTTCACTCAGTCTCCAGGAATTTGTCTCAAATACTATTTTTTATTTTTTTGTGTCCATAACTATATTTAATTTTTTATTTTATTTATGATAGGCACACAGTGAGAGAGAGAGAGGGGCAGAGACACAGGCAGAGGGAGAAGCAGGCTCCATGCACCAGGAGCACGACGTGGGATTCGATCCCGGGTCTCCAGGATCGTGCCCTGGGCCAAAGGCAGGCGCTAAACTGCTGCGCCACCCAGGGATCCCATGTGTCCATAACTATGAAGTGTTCCTACCAGTTAATGGCTCTTACCTGGCTTCTTTCCAGGTAAGAAGATAAATTGTTATTTATTTAAATCAATAAATTTATTTTAAAATAATTTTGTTTACTAAATTTATTTTTAAGGAAATGTTTATGTTTGTTATCCGATTTTTTTGCATAACAATTATCTACTAAAACACTAAATCATTCAACGGTGATGCCTGGGTGGCTCAGTGGTTTAGCACCTGCCTTTGGCTCAGGGCCTGACCCCGGGGTCCTGGGATTGAGTCCCCCATTGGGCTCCCTGTAGGGAACCTACTTCTCCCTCTGCCTGTGTCTCTGCCTCTGTCTCTGTGTCTCTCATGAATCAATAAATAAAATATATTTTAAAAAGCATTCCACAGTTACAGGACTAATCTTGATGCACAGCTGTCATCATCATCTCATAGCCTTGTTTAAATCTTTAAAGCTCCTCACTGCCTACAGAAGAAAACAAGTTTAACCAATTCCCCACATCATTTTTTCAATCAGTTTTACATCTGTGACCCTCTGACTCAGCTGAGCCTCCTGTTTCAGGACTTTAATGTATTCACATCCTTGTCTTTTTCTTGGTAGGTCCATTCCTATCTTTGCTACTGTCACCAATTGCGTATTTTAGCTGTCCTTTGATGACCAACTTCATTCCAATTTTTTTCATAGAGTCTTTTCAAACCTCTCAAAAAAAAAGCAAAGAAACAAAAACAAAAGCTTTATTCTTTTTTTAAATGCCCAGGACATTTTATCCATAACTCTCTGATGCATGGGCCCTCTTCTACCAAATGTTAGGGTTATTTATCCCATGAATTCTTTCTTTTGCTCAGTTGTATGCCCCTCTACGTTAGGGATCAGTGTCTAATCCATTTCTATAATCTCTGAATCATCAAGTAAAGTTATTCACATAGAATATGTATAACTATGTTCTGAAAAGGTAAAAATATATTTGGTTTTGATTCTTTTTAGAGGATGTTTCCATTTATTTTCATTCTGCCTGCCATAGTTAATATAAACAATTATGAATGTGAATCTTGGTTAAGATATTGAAACCACGGCAAACTGAAACATTTCAATATTTCCCTCATTTGTCAGTAAACAGGTTTATGATTTTCAATTCATTTTTTACTTATATATTTAAAAACCACTCGGAATAAAATATCGCAACCTTCACATAGCATTTGTTTCCTGATTGCCTACCGAAGTGATTGGAAAGGCACAAAAATATACGCATACAAGGGCACGTGTAATGCAGAGCAGAACAAAAAAAGATGTATCAACAGGGCTTCTGTCGTTGAAAACGGGATGCATGCGTGCACTGACCCAGCCGATCAGAGGTAGGGGGACCTTAATCACAGAGTCGGAGCCAAGGTGAAGCGCACATATTTGCCTGACAGGACCTCGTGGGGTTCGGAATCAGTGGCACACACGCAAAAACACCAGTTCAGGTTTATCTCTGCATTTGCACCATGAGTTGAAAGCTTCTCCTGATCACGGCTTGTCCTACCCTTACCCTCTGAAGCCAACAAAGTGTGCTGCAAAAAGCACGGGTCATTAAAAAGTGTCATATCATTCTACTCTTCTCTCTTAATGTAGAAACATCTTGAATGGCATTTAATGGACTCGCAATCACGTTTGCTCAGTGCCGGTGATTTCTTTTCTTCTCTTGGTTTATCCCCCGCCCCTTTTTGAAGAATTCGTGTATTACTTCAGAGAGAGGATGATATTAGATAGTATATTCAAAATCACTTTGGAAAAGAGTTGAAAATCTTGTCAAAATTGAAGAACAATTTAATGTATTAATTTCTTTCTACATCGCACTCAACTATGTAGTTTGGTCTCAACTCTCAAAATAAGCATAAACGAGTATCACCCTGTACTTACTTTCTGTCTTATTATGTGTTTGGAAGTTCATTTATTCTCACATTTTGTATCAATGTATGCAGGTGCTGTTGAAACATAAGCTTGTCCTTTTAAAAGTAGTGAATCCCAAGGTCCCACTCTCAACTTACTTCTTCTAAAATATTCTATTTCCATCAATAAATAATGTGACACAAGATGTACTGTTACCAAGATCTCTTATCTCAGTAATTTCAAATGCCATTTAACTTGGGTAAGTTATTGTTAGATGTTCTCTCTCTCTGACTACTGACCTCCTCCTACCAGCTTCTTCTATTAAGTAGCTGCCAACTTTCTCTTCTCTATTGCTAAAAGTGCTTTTCCTACTGCTTGCTCAGCTCAGTGACCAAAAAATATTCTGAAAGATGACCTGTGCCATCTCACTCCACTTCTCTGCCTCCCTACTTCTCTCTCTGTCTCTCTCTCTCTCACACACACAAACACACACACAAACATATGGTCTGTTTTCTCTACTCAAGAAATTATTTCTTGGATTTAATAAAGAGTTAATGTCAATTCAACCTTATGTCCCCTCCCACCCATCCCAATCCTATCCCATTGGAAGTCTGCAGTAATAAGTAGAATGTACTGAAAAAAGATATATCAACTCAAAAGCAGTAAGTGTACCCCTGCTAGAGAAAAATGAAAATATTCTCAAAACAGTTCAAATGTTTCTATTTATTCACACTAATTATTTAAATCTTTGTTAGTTTATAAAGAGATGATCTCAGTTAGGCAAAATATTCATCAATCAAATCATTTTATTCCCAAACCAAATTATTTCCAAACAAGTAACCAATGGAATTTATTTCTAAAATTTATTTCTAAGAAACAGAGCATGTAGCAGCATTAAGCAAATCTTCCTAGTTTCTTACATTTGCATAATGACTTTCTAGGATCTAATCCCCAAATATGTTAACATCAGTCTCGAATTCCCGTTCTGTTAGGTGATACTCCTACATCTATATCCTGACACTGTTGCACAGTGATGTTCAGAATTCATGATCAGGCTTTGCTAAAACTGCCTGTATCTCTAACCGCTACCCCAAAGTTCTTATCAATATTTTTCCCTACTTGAAACTGTCTCCCCACTGAGGACATCGCTTCCCCTAAAGTCTTCTCAAGTGAAGGCTATTTCCTCCATTGCACGATTCCCACAAATGCCTGGATGGCAGAAGGCAGGAGGTGGGGAGAGGTGGGTGGGGTTGGGGGCATAGTTGTTCCTCTGGGGGCTCAGGAATTGTCACAAGACCTGCTAATCATTGCTGTGACCAGGCTCTCTCCCTCCTCCTTTCTAAAATTTCATGTTTTTTATAATAATCTTGAAGAATTACCCATCTGTATTGCACTCACTATATTCCTCCCTACTTATAAGCCTCTTATTACTCCTTTGTGTTTCCTCTTATTCCTTGAAGACTTACACCACAATTCTTATCAAAATCCTTCTTGATAATTTTATTATCTACATTGATGACTTTTGCCCTGGTGTCTCACTCAGTGACTCCATATCCTTCTCTCCAATGGATTTGGCTCTCAGCATGCTTCAGCTACTCACATAATCATGCCTATGTTTGTAATTACTAATTTCCACTGCCTTAAGAACCTAGGTCACCAATCACCAGCTCCTATCTTTCCAGCTTACTTCTTCTAGTACTCTAATTCCAAAAATGCCACAGACCCACTTGGACTTTTGGTCCATCATTTCTACTGCATTTTCAATGTTCTTTATGACCTCATCCTTGTGCCTTCCTTTTCTTTTTTTTTTTAATTATTTATTTATTTATGATAGTCACACAGAGAGAGAGAGAGAGAGGCAGAGACACAGGCAGAGGGAGAAGCAGGCTCCATGCACCGGGAGCCCGACGCGGGATTCAATCCCAGGTCTCCAGGATCGCGCCCTGGGCCAAAGGCAGGCGCCAAACCACTGCGCCACTCAGGGATCCCTGTGCCTTCCTTTTCAATATTACTAGCTCAAATTCCATGAAAGGTTTAATTTCTTTCAGGCATGTACCCGTAACTCCATTATGCAATGCTCCCTTCAGAGCATTTGCTTGAATAATCACAATCCTAGTTTAAGACAAATTTCCTCCTCCTTGGGATCTGAACTCACAAAGTTTCATGCAGCTAAAGAAAAACACATACCATGTGAGTTCTGTGATCATTTGAGTCTCACCACAAGTAGGATTTTAATGGCACCAAATATATTTTTCCTATTCTGTTCATTCTTCTGCATCCCTGGAAAACTAGGCCAGACCTCTTCTCAAATTAATAATGCATCCTCATCCATCCTTACTGAGTCTATGACTTCTTATTCTTCTCCATTTCTCAGAGAAAAAAAACAAATAGAAAGAAATAAGAGATGTTCCATAAACTCCTGCCACCATATTTGCTCCCCCACTTTTAGGTTAGAAAGGGATTTGGGCATAAGATTGTCTTTTAAATTTTTGTTTTGAAAAAAAAAATTTTTGTTTTGTTTAAAAAATACCCATATGCAGAATGGATACTTATCTCTTATTTATATAAATCCAGTATCTAAAACTTACAGGTCAAGATTCCAGTGTAAGGGCTAAATAAATGAAAGACTTCATAAATGAAGGATCAGTGAGCTAAAAATTAAAACATGAGAGGTAAATATTTATCAAAGAAAGAATGCATGTCACTCTTATTTGCATTCTATCTAATTATTTATCCATAATAGAAATATCCTTTAAACTCCTGTTGTGTCTATGAAAGTACTGAGTAAATATTTGCTGGATGAATAAATGAATGCATTGATAGGGAGGCAGGAGGAGGAGTCTCTAAAACATAGCACAAAATTCCAGGAAACTTTTATTTGATTTTTTTAATTTGAATTCAATTTGCTGGAGTGTCTGTGTGGGCTCAGGTCATGATCTTGGGACCCTGGGATTGAGCCCGACATCAGGGATTCCTGCTCAAGCAAGGAGCCTGCTTCTCACTCTCTGCCTCTTCCCTCTGCTCATTCTCTCTCTCTCTCTCTCTCTCAGTAAATAAATAAATAAAATCTTAAAAATAAACAAATTAAAATTGCAACATCTAGTATAACACCCAATGCTCATCACATCCCATGCCCTCCTTAATCTCCATCACCCAGTTACCCTACCCTCCCCACCCACTTTCCTTCAGCAACCCTCAGTTTGTTTCCCAGAGTAAAGAGTCTCTCATCATTTGACCAGGAAACCTTTAATAAAATAGTTAAATAATCCTTTTTTCTAAGAGAGCTATTCCAACACAAGATTATGAATTATTAGTAATTACTTCCCCAAATGAAGATGATTCTATCAGTGTTATCAATGGTACTACAGAATTTGCTGTATTAGATGAGATCTTTTTTCATTTAAAAATAGTTATAATAACCATTTTTCAGAATGATGTGCAAATATATTTTATCTTATAAGAAACTGGCCACTTATACAGTCAAAAATCTAAATATAATCTAATATACAAACATTGTGTCATTCATTTTTCTCTTATATAAATGGTATATTTTTAAAAAGTGCGTATATAAAATATGTGGTTAGAATAATTCTTAAAGAAAAAACTGTGTCTTAGAACTAGAAGACAATATAGGAGAACACCTAGATAATCTTGGGTATGGTGATGCCTTTTTGATATAACACAAGACACAACCCATGAAAGAAATAATTGATAAGCTGAGCTTCATTAAAATTAAAAGCTTTTGCTCAATGAAATTCAATGTCAAGGGAATTAGAAGACAAGGTATAGACCAGGAGAAAATATTTGCAAAAAATATATCTGATAAAAGATGGTATCCAAAATATGAAAGAACTCATAAAACTATACAATTAGAAAAATAACCCAGTTAAATAATGGGCCAAAGACCTTAAAATATATATGGATATAAAACAAGCATATGAAAAATAGTCCACATGATATGCCCATAGAAAAATGCATAAGATATCACAACATACCTAATAGAATTCCTAAAATCTGGAACACTGGCAACACTAATTGCTGGTGAGGATGTGAAGCAATGGGAACATCATTTTTTTTATCTATTCTTCTTCAGTAGGTAAATGGAAAAATAACTATGGTACATCCGACAAGGGAATTTTATTCAGTGCTAAGAGGAAATCAGCTTTCAAGCCATGAAAAGACATGGAGAGACCCTAAGTACATATTATGAAGTGAATGACGCCAGTTGAAAAGACTATAGACCACGTAATTATGACTAAATTATATTCTGGAAAAAGTAAAAATATGGAAATAGTAAAAATGTCAACGGTGGCAGAAGAAAGGATAAATGTACAGAGCACATGTTTAGGGCAGTGGAACTACTCTATATGATTTTAGAATGATGGATAAGTGTCATTATATGATTGTCTAAGCCCATGGAATGCACAACAGCAAGCACGAACCTCGAGGTTAATTCTGGACTCTGGGTGATTTTGATGTTCAATGTAGATTCATCGTTGGTAACAAATGCACTACCTAGTGAGTGATGCTGATAACGCAGGAGGCCACGTGTGTGTGGCAGTGGGCAACATGTGGAAAATCTCCATGATCCTCCCAGTCCTGCTGTGAAGCTTACATTACTCTAAAAAATAAAGTTTAAAAAAAGCATATATTTTTCAATTGCAGTTTAAGTCTGAAATGTTTTCATAATTTAAACCCAACACCGATCAACTTTTTTTCCATTAAAAGTTGAGATAAACAACAGTTCTTTAGTCAGAACACATTTTTATATTATAGACATGAGACCCAATCTCAGCAAATAAAAGGCACTTAGTTGAGATGATGATTCCAACCAGCCCCATCTGCCCCATTCATGGAATGAATTACTATGCTATAAAAATACATTTTTTCTATAGAAGACTTGTTTATTTCTTTAAACAGCAATTTTTAAAATTTGGGACTAGTTTCCAACCAGACATTAAGAATGAACATTCTCAATTTATCACCAGTTAACGTGAATGCATTACATTTAGAGAATATGTAATATCCTTATTATAGATGAGTTCTATGAAGATTGCTTCCAAAGGGAAAAACGTGTTGTAGATTCTTTATATTATCCTGTTACCAGTTTGATTCCTAGATTCAAAACGATGGATTATAAAATACATTACCACTTTTTAAAAAAAGTAACTAAGAAACTTAACTTTGATAAAATATTCAAAAGGAAATGCACTGTGCCCTTAAATCAGCATATATGTTTTGCCACTCTTGACAATGATGAACACATAGCACAGCTAAATAAAATATCATTTCCAGCAAATACCTGAATCATAGAACTCCCTATCGGATTTTCTTTCTCAGGGAGTAAAATTTAATAGTCAAAACTTTCCAAACAGAGCAAGGTGCTCTAAAAACAACTTTTTACAAATTTTACATGTACTACAGTTAGTTTTTTTATGCAGATTAATTAGTAGTATATTAAAGCTAACTGATACATGGATGACTACTGACAAACTATGATTTAAGGAATTGTGTCAGGGTAACCCCCCTAAGGAAGCAACTTGCTTTGGGTTTTTGTGAACAAGATCCAGGACTCTGGCAGAAAAAAAACCCACAAAGGCTGAAGGGGCTGCTGTTAATATTTCAAATGACCAGCATGTCTCCCAAAGGAGTGGAAGGATGGGAAGGGAAGAAAAATGACCAGGGTCCACAATCCCTTTGAATCACCTCTTTAAAACTGTTCCATTACATATCTGGTTTCAACGAGCTCTATGTCAGGTGAGGTGCAGAAAAACAGGAGAGAAATGGGGATGGGAGGAGAGCTAACAAAACTACCATAAAAGTAAAAGAGAAAGAAATACCATAGGATATCATCAAGGGGAGATGTCATCAAACATCAGCAGGCACGTCCGCCCACTGGATTCTGTTCAACAGCACACCTTTAAATACTAAGGTCACATGTTGGATGTGGGAGTGTAACAGGTCTCCTTCAAGGTAGGTCTCTGGGCCTGTCTTTATAGATGCATAAGCACATCCAAGGACACTGGATAATGAGATTTTCTTCTCTATTATCAGGCAATTTCAGTATCAAGTGATTTGCCTGTTTGATTATATTGATTTTGCATCTTAGCAGCAGGTAGAAAGAATCAATGTGAAAAGGTCAGCATGTCAAGGGAAGAACTGCAAATCTTAGACTAATCATTGTAGTAATGAAAAATACTCAAAGTCAGTGACACTGACAAACTAAAGCCAGTTGAGCTTTGTCTGCCCCATTTTTGTCCAGCCCAATGCATTTTAATTACTGACTTACCTTTGTACTACAATGCCAGCTGGAATCTTCTTAACAACTCTATGTATCTTGTTCTACTTCATAACTAACATTTTGTTTTTTAATCTTGTGTTTTGTAGGTGCACAAATTACATTAGTGTACACGTGCATTTGGAGAGTTCTTTTTATGAAATTATCACTATTTGTTCTTTTAGGTTTGACTCTATTGAATGCAAGGCTACATTCGTTAAAAGGTCCATAGTTTGGGGCAAAATATGAACCATCCTAGCTATAAATCCCCAAAAGCCCCTCTCATTATCCTGATGAAGAATGTGAATATGTATCAGTCAAGGTCCAAGCAGAGCAGATGGCATATTCAAAAGATTAACTGAAAGAAACGTAACTAAGGGGCTATTAAGGGAATAACCGAGGTCAAGTTAAATACCACGTTTCCAGCAAAAACAAGAAACCCCACCACCTACCCTTAGGCCCAAAGTACATGGAAAGGGCAAAGCAGGATGGCGGTCTAGCCAAACGGAAGCTAGACCCGTGTGAGAGCAGCCTTTGCACAGAATCTGAGGCCAAAGGGTGAGAATGCTTCCTTCCATGAAGAAAGGGAACAAATGCTTTAGCCTCTCAGCTGCCATGCTTGGACTCCCTTCCCCCAAAACCCAATAGGAAGCCAGGCAGCAAGGGAGTGTGGGTAACACAGGTTGAGGGATCTCCTCAGACATGGAGCAGAGAGGAAACATGCAGCGCATGACTTTGATACAGCAAATGCAAGTGATAAAAAGAGGGGAAAACGTCATGTTGAATTATTTTCAAGAGATTAAAAAATAATAGGTAAACTTTCATTTCCCTGGTAAGATGGACTACCTCATAGCAAACTATATAACATCCTCTCAAAACGAAGCAAAAAACTAAGGAAAAAACTAGAAATTATTCAAACAAGCAGACAATGAAAATCAACCATCTATTTAAAGGCAATGAAAAATTCTCAAGTAAGTGTGTGCTTGAAAGGTGATTATGGCAGGAGAAGAGATGCTCACAGGGGAGGACTTGGTGCCACACGCCACTCTTCATGACAAGCAAACATCCATTTCTAAGATGAGCGGGAATAGCTGAGAAGCTGAGCAGGATGGCTACTAAGGGATGGAGACCATAAATGGAGTTTCTCCACATTTCTGAAGACTGGTAGGTGCAACCCAGACGCCAAGGATGCTAAACCCGCCATGCCTGAGTAACAAGATCTCCCTGCAAGTGAGACTTGGGCAAGGGAGCACTGCTGCCTCCTCCAGGAGCCCAGCGACCCCGAGGCCACACAGGCTGGAGGGCTGGGGTTCTGCAGCAGTGGGCAGCTCCAGCACCAGGATGGCACACAGGGCTTGCCACTGAGTAGGGCCCCTTACAAATTCCCAAGGATTTCATGTAGGACTTCTGAAAACAAGTAACCACGGGAGTAAGGGAGAAGCAGAAATACACCGGGTCTTAAAAGCACTAAAACTCAGCCTTGATCGAGCTTGACCTGACTTGTATTAAGGTGATACATCCATATGCTGACTACAGGCTGAAGATAATGTATCATTTGGAGCTCTGAGAGTTTTTCATATTAATTAAGACTCCGACTTCATAAGATGTTAACAGACACGGCAAGAGATACAGCTAAAAGCAAAAAACAGCAGTAGAAGTAGACTCAGTGCTGATTCAGACATTGGAATTATCAGACACAAATGCCAAAATAACGACAACTAAGGTGCTCAGGAAAGAGCTGGTAATATATTAAATTTCACCAGAGAACTAGAGGCTATGAAAATGGTCTAATGTAAACTCTAGACATAAAAAATACAGTAATGAAATTATGAACTCAAAGGTCCTATTAAACATAATATTGGCAAATGTCAGCCTATGGTCCAAATGCAGAATACTTGATAATGGATTTTGTATTGGAACAGGTCATAGCCGCGTGGTTACATAATGTGTCTGACTCTCTGTGTATTAGGATGCCCAGTTTTCTAACCTGTGTGTCCTACAAAGCATAAGATATTTCCTATCTAGTCTTTTACAAAAAAAAAAAAGTCACTCATCCATGTTTTAGGTAAAGAAGAATGGAGGATTGGAATAAAGTTCAGGAGAAAATATCCAGACTAGAGCACCAGAAGAGTTTTTACAAGTGAACAAAGAGAAGGAAGAAAAAGATAAAATGTGTGTATATGGAATAAAGTCTAATTTATGTGATTGCAAACGACGAAACACAGAAGAGAAAAGGTGATGCTAACATAATACTTGAAGAAATAATGGCTGAGATTTTCTAAAAATGATAAAATGCATCATCTATAGATTCAAGAATGATAGATCCCAGGCAGTTAAACACAAACAAGCAAACTAGCATAAGACATCTGAATCTGAGCATATTAAAATATAAGTTAAAAAGAAATTAGAAACTGAAAAGCAGCCAGGGGTGGGAGCATTAAGAGAAGTTTAGCCTTCATGGAGTAACAATAAAATCAACAGTTAACTATTATCATCTTAAGTGATGAAAGCCAGAAGAGAATGGAATAAGCTTTAAATTCCAGAAAGAACATGACTGCCAAACAGAACTCTATATCTGTATCTTTTGGACTGAAGAATAGAAATAAATATCTCGAACCAAAATAAAACGGAGTGAATTCATCAGCAGCACACTCTCATTTGAAAGAATTACTAAAATTACTTTTTCCAGGACAAAAATACAATAACAGAGAGAAACACTAAAATCATTAAGGTATAGAGTAATGGAAAGAAAAAATGTGTGGGCAAATGTAAGTAAATTATGACCCTAAAAGCAGAAACAATAGCTCATGGAGTATAAAATGCACATAAAATTAAAATACATGAACTACATAGAGCCTATGATCCAGAACTCCATCCCTAAAGGTCCGTGCATAGGGCATTTACACACACAGCCAAAAAGACAGGGATAATCAGGTTTATTAAAATAATAATTTTTTCTAATAATTGAAAACAAGGTAAATGCACCTTCAGAGAACTGCTTCTAATTACAGGTAAGAGGGATCCCTGGGTGGCGCAGTGGTTTAGCGCCTGCCTTTGGCCCAGGGCGCGATCCTGGAGACCCGGGATCGAATCCCACGTCAGGCTCCCGGTGCATGGAGCCTGCTTCTCCCTCTGCCTGTGTCTCTGCCTCTCTCTCTCTCTGTGACTATCATAAATAAATAAAAAAAATAAAAAAAATAAAAATTTAAAAAATAATTACAGGTAAGATGTCCAGAACAGCAAGAGACCATCATTGCCCTTTAAGAGCGAGAAGGAGTCAAACTGTAAAAGCCTTTGTGTTTTTAAGCCCATTTTAGAGGCAAAGGTCTCAGGAAGGCTCAAGGTGTCAACTGACATGAAGACAGACGTTTCCCAGGGCAGAGGGGCTGGGACTGGGGAGAAGGGCTGGTCACTGTGAGCACCCTCCTCTGGGGATGGAGACGAGGGCAGGTTCACAGGAGTATTCAGAGGAGGGAGGGCAGGTCACAGGAGCACCCTCCCCTGGGGATGGAGAGGAGGACTGGGTCACGGGAGCACCCTCCCCCAGGGATGGAGAGGAGGGCCAGTCACATGAGTACCCTCCCACCCGCCAGGCCCTCCCGGGGCCCTGTGCTGTGTCCTGCCCCTGGAGCATCCTGGTGTGGAGGCGGCGGGCTGGCTAGTCCGGGGCGCCAGGCTGATGGACCCCCGGGGACCCTCCCCCGCAGAGCGTGAGGGGTCCAGGGCCACCCCGAAGCCTGGCTGTGTCCTGCTTCCCACAGGAAGGGAGACACAGGCCTAGGCGAGGCACTGTTGGGCCGGAGCCAGTAGCCGAAGCCTTCATGCAGAGCAGGGGGACCAGGAGGAGGTGGGAGCCCCCGACCCCCGGACATCACAGCACCCCCTCGCCTGCACCCTGAGCTGCCCACACTGTGCTCTCTGGGCGCTGGGCCTGGCTGCACCACCGGCCTGGCCACAGGGGGACCTGGCCCCGAGGTGCAGCGGCCTGGCTCCCAACTTTCTGGACGCTGCTGAGCAGGGACATATCTGGGTGTGAAGTGTCCTTTTTGCATCTATGTGATCACAGTTCATCGGACACATCGATGGGTGGAAGGAGCTGCTCAAAGGGGTCTTTTTTTTTAATTTTTATTTATTTATGATAGTCACAGAGAGAGAGAGAGAGGCAGAGACATAGGCAGAGGGAGAAGCAGGCTCCATGCACCGGGAGCCCGATGTGGGATTCGATCCTGGGTCTCCAGAATCACGCCCTGGGCCAAAGGCAGGCGCCAAACCGCTGCCCCACCCAGGGATCCTCAAAGGGGTCTTAAGGCCTGCAGGACAGGAGGTGTGTCCAGAGTGGCTTTAAAGGCTCGAGTCAGAGCATCTCCGTAATCCCCTATAAAGGCAGCAGGATTATGTCCTTGCTTTTCTTTTGGTTGCTGCGCTCTCAGATTGCAGAGAATGTCCATAACGAAAGTTTGTTCTTAAGTAAATTCATTCTAAGGAGACCCAGAAATCCCGTGCGACTCCCTTTGAAAGGCTGCGGTACGGGGCACGTGTTCGTGTGAGTGGCTCAACCTTCAGAGACTGTCCCCCGTGACCGAGTCCCCATCGTGCCTGCTTCTGCAGCATTCTCCTTGTTACAACCCCATCACTGAGCCCTTCTGAACACCAGGTGCCACCCTAGTTAAGTCTCAAATAGACAAATCGCTCATCTTGTATGTACTGGTAACTTTTGTCAAAGCCTTGTCGGGGTGGCTTTATGTCCTGTTTCACAAGTACATGAAGCTCCTTCTCTTTTTCCTTCCAACCTGGAAAGATCCACTTGGCATTCACTGCCCAGGAGGCAGAAATGCAGGTCTCTCTGTGCTGTCTACTTACTTGCACTTTTTTTAAATAATAAATTTATTTTTATTGGTGTTCAATTTGCCAACATATAGAATAACACCCAGTGCTCATCCCGTCAAGTGCCCCCCTCAGTGCCCGTCACCCATTCACCCCCACCCCCCGCCCTCCTCCCCTTCCACCACCCCTAGTTCGTTTCCCAGAGTTAGGAGTCTCTCATGTTCTGTCTCCCTTTCTGATATTTCCTACCCATTTCTTCTCCCTTCCCTTCTATTCCCTTTCACTATTATTTATATTCCCCAAATGAATGAGAACATAAAATGTTTGTCCTTCTCCGCTTGACTCATTTCACTTAGCATAATACCCTCCAGTTCCATCCACATCGAAGCAAATGGTGGGTATTTGTCATTTCTTATGGCTGAGTAATATTCGATTGTATACATAAACCACATCTTCTTTATCCATTCATCTTTCGATGGACACCAAGACTCCTTCCACAGTTTGGCTGTTGTGGACATTGCTGCTAGAAACATCCAACAGCGCAGGCCCCAGGAGCACTAGGCGACCGGGACACAGCCCAGGATCCGGCCTCCCCCCGGGACAGGCAGAGGCCGGGAGGGCCCAGGACAGCTAGGACCCTCCTGCCTGGAGCTGAGCAGATCAGCAGACCCACCCCCGAGCATCCAGGCCCCTGCAGCAGACAGAGAGCTCCGGAGTTACTGCGGGAGCTGAATCCAGGGCTCCAGACCTGGCCCTGCCACTGTGGTTGTTCCTCCTGGGGTCTCACGGGGTAAACAACCCCCACTGAGCCCTGCACCAGGCAGGGGCAGAGCAGCTCCCCCAAGTGCTAACACCTGAAAATCACAACAGGCCCCTCCCCCAGAAGACCAGCTAGACAGACAAGTTCCAGGGGAATTTAAGGGACTTAAAGTATACAGAATCAGAAGATACTCCCCCGTGTTTTTTTTTTTTTTGATTTTTGATTTCTGTTTGCTTCCCCCACCCTTTTTCCCTTTCTTTCTCTTTCTCTTTTTCTTCTCTTTTTTTCTTCCTTATTTCTTTTTCTCTTTTCTTTCCTTCTTTCTCTCCTCTCTTTTTCTCCTTTTCCCAATACAACTTGTTTTTGGCCACTCTGCACTGAGCAAAATGACTAGAAGGAAAACCTCACTTCAGAAGAAAGAATCAGAAACAGTCCTCTCTCCCACAGAGTTACAAAATCTGGATTACAATTCGATGCCACAAAGCCAATTCAGAAGCACTATTACACAGCTACTGGTGGCCCTAGAATAAAGCATAAAGGACTCAAGAGACTTCATGACTGCAGAATTTAGAGCTAATCAGGCAGAAATTAAAAATCAATAGAATGAGATGCAATCCAAACTAGAAGTCCTCATGACGAGGGTTATCGAGGTGGAAGAACTAGTGGGTGACATAGAAGACAAGTTGATGGCAAAGAGGGAAACTGAGGAAAAAAGAGACAAACAATTAAAAGACCATGAGGAAAGATTAAGGGAAATAAACGACAGCCTGAGGAAGAAAAACCTACGTTTAATTGGGGTTCCCGAGGGCGCTGAAAAGGACAGAGGGCCAGAATATGTATTTGAACAAATCCTAGCTGAAAACTTTCCTAATCTGGGAAGGGAAACAGGCATTCAGATGAAGGAAATAGAGAGATCCCCCCCTAAAATCAATAAAAACCTTTCAACACCTTGACGTCTAACAGTTAAGCTTGCAAATTCCAAAGATAAAGGGAAGATCTTTAAAGCAGCAAGAGACAAGAAATCCCTGACTTTTATGGGGAGGAGTATTAGGGTAACAGCAGACCTCTCCACAGAGACCTGGCAGGCCAGAAAGGGCTGGCAGGATATATTCAGGGTCCTAAATGAGAAGACCATGTAACCAAGAATACTTTATCCAGCAAGGCTCTCATTCAAAATGGAAGGAGAGATAAAGAGCTTCCAAGACAGGCAGGAACTGAAAGAATATGTGACCTCCAAACAGCTCTGCAAGAAATTTTAAGGGGGAACTCTTAAAATTACCCTTTAAGAAGAAGTTCAGTGGAACAATCCACAAAACAAGGACTGAATGGATATCATGATGACACTAAACTCCTATCTGTCAATAGTAACTCTGAATGTGAACGGGCTTAATGACCCCATCAAAAGGCGCAGGGTTTCAGACTGGATAAAAAAGCAGGACCCATCTATTTGCTGTCCACAAGAGACTCATTTTAGACAGAAGGACACCTACAGCCTGAAAATAAAAGGTTGGAGAACCGGGATCCCTGGGTGGCGCAGTGGTTTAGCGCCTGCCTTTGGCCCAGGGCGCGATCCTGGAGACCCGGGATCGAATCCCACGTCAGGCTCCTGGTGCATGGAGCCTGCTTCTCCCTCTGCCTGTGTCTCTGCCTCTCTCTCTCTCTCTGTGACTATCATAAATAAATAAAAAATTTAAAAAAATCTTTAAAAAAAAAAAGGTTGGAGAACCATTTACCATTCAAATGGTCCTCAAAAAAAAAAAAAAGTCCTCAAAAGAAAGCAGGGGTAGCGGTCCTTATATCAGATAAACTGAACTTTACCCCAAAGACTGTAGTGAGAGATGAAGAGGGACACTATATCATACTTAAACGATCTATCCAAGAAGAGGACTTAACAATTATCAATATATATGACCTGAATGTGGGAGATGACAAATATATCAATGAATTAATAACCAAAATTAAGACATATTTAGATGATAATACACTTATACTTGGTGACTTCGATTTAAGGCTTTCTGCACTGGATAGGTCTTCTAAGCACAACATCTGCAAAGAAACAAGAGCTTTAAATGATACACTGGACCAGATGGACTTCAGGTATCTACAGAACTTTACATCCAAACTCAACTGAATACACATTCTTCTCAAGTGCACATGGAACTTTCTCCAGAATAGACCACATACTGGGTCACAAATCGGGTCTGAACCGATACCAAAAGATTTGGATCTTCCCCTGCATATTCTCAGACCATAATGCCTTGAAATTAGAACTAAATCACAAGAAGAAGTTTGGAAGGACCTCAAACACGTGGAGGTTAAGGACCATCCTGCTAAAAGATGAAAGGGTCAACCAGGAAATGAAGGAAGAATTAAAAAGATTCATGGAAACTAATGAGAATGAAGGTACAACCATTCAAAATCGATGGGATGCAGCAAAAGCAGTCCTAAGGGGGAAATACATCGCAATACAAGCATCCATTCAAAAACTGGAAAGAACTCAAGTAAAAAAGCTAACCTTACACCTAAAGGAGCTAGAGAAAAAACAGCAAAAGTGAATATTTGAATTTTGGATTTCATGATGAAGAATCACCTTAGCTTAAATATAATAGAAGATTCACACCAGAACAGATGGACAGATTTGAATACATAAATATGTATTAAACCTATTTTGTATCAAAACATGCATATTTTAATATACACTGGTGTAAAAGACTGAACATATTTAAATCAAAATATTTTAGTAGATATTTTAATTGTTTATATATGATATAAACAATTAAATTTATATATATATATATATAAACAATATCTCTATCCATTTCTATATTTTACATATTAACTACAATGGCCATGGCTTACCTATATAATAAATTTTTTTTTTTAAATTTGAGTCCTTTTTGAAAGTGTTGCTGATGGCTAAGAATGAGGTCAGGCTACAGTATTTGATAACTAAGCCAAATTAAAATTTCATTTCATATTTTAAGTAGCATATACACAAAAAACAAATTCAATAAAAAATGAATCAATAAAAGTAATATTAATTTTCATTTTTTAAATGAACATAATGCGTTTTAAGACAGATTTTATCCTCCATATTAAAATTTTTAAAATATATAAAGCTAAGTGTAACATTATCAAATCTACTATATCATATTCCATTAGTTCATGTCCTTTTCTTCACTTGATGCATTGGATGGGAAACACTCAGAAAAAATATCACTCTAAGTATTCATAATTTCTATATTTAACCAAGCTTATTTATGCATGCATATATATATATATACATATGTATGTATGTGTCTGTTTCAAGATGTTTTAGAGGGAGCGCAGGTTTCCTCCCTTTCCTGTCAGAGAAGCACACACCTAACAAAAAGGAAGGAGGATGAGGGACTCATTTATGGACAGTTCTGCATTATACATAAAAATAACTTATATTAAGTTTTTGGCATGTGAGTCCAGAATAATAATGCTGGATTGTTATATAATCAAAAATGTTAACTTTATGGATGAGCGAGTTGTGATGCCAAGGCCCATATATGCATATATTCTTAAAAAGAGTATAACTACAAAATTTATATTTAGAAATATAAAACTTATAATAGAGAACTTACAAAATCTACACTTCCTAAGTTTAATATATTAAAATTTCCTTTTATTGGCATTGTTGTCTTTTTTTTTTATGATAGTCCCACAGAGAGAGAGAGAGAGAGAGAGAGGCAGAGACATAGGCAGAGGGAGAAGCAGGCTCCATGCACCGGGAGCCCGACGTGGGATTCGATCCCGGGTCTCCAGGATCGCGCCCTGGGCCAAAGGCAGGCGCTAAACCGCTGCGCCACCCAGGGATCCCTTGGCATTGTTGTCTAACTGAACTTTCCAATGTGCAAGTGTTATAGAATAACAAAGTTTAATCGATATTATCTAAAATTCATGTGCAGCTTTTACTGATATTTTGGCAAATATAGCACTGGATAACATCAGGAAAGTAGTAAAGTTTTATGCTTTTGTTCCCAAAAATTAGCAAAAGAGTAAAAACAATCTATAAAAGTTGAATCCGTTGAATATTTTCATCACTCAACACCTACTCACATGGAAATGTGACTGTAGAATAAGGAGAGAATATTTAAAAATTGCTACCTCTAAATTAGTTAGGTATAAAATGAATTACTATTGCTCATTGCATTCATATAAGTGTCCCCAAATATAGGTACCTCAGAAAAGTTTTGAGGCCTGTGATACAACATAATGGAATACTTCTAATTTTTAAATGCAGATTTACCGTTAAATGTGAAAACAATATATAACATGATTTGTACTCTGTTGACAATTTACTATTGTTTAAAGTGTTTAATTTTGGGGCGCCTGGGTGGTGTAGCCAGTTCAGCATCCAGCTCTTGGTCTTGGCTCAGGTAGTGATCTCATGGTCCTGAGATCCGCCCCCGTCACTTCATGTTCAGGTAGGGGTGTGCTTGAAATTCTCTCTCGCTCTCCCTCTGGCCCTCCTGCTCATGCTCGCTCTCTCTCTACAACAAAAAAAATAAGTCTTAGGAAAAATGTTTACTTCTATGAACACACGGAGTTGATGGATGCCTCCCTCCGTGACAGCTTGCCAGCCCGGTTCTGCCGAACATGAAGACGTGGTCGGCCCATCGATACATGAATTCCACATTGCATAATTCTTTGTTTACTTGAAATTTCTACACTGCTGACTTTACAGTGGTATTTTCCATTATTAAATGGTAGTTTGGGAACCCATACCGCAAATGAGTGTGCACTGTTTGCAAGGTTGCGATTCTGAATGTTTAGAGTACATGCACGCACACTTCTAGTCAGAGTTGGTCGTAGAACAAGGGTTCTGAAACTTCAGTTTGCATGACAATCTCATGGGGGCCTTGAAAATTCCTGGGCCCTACTACCTCAGTTTCTGAACTCCCTGGAGTGTGTTTAAGATTTGCTCTTCTAGGGGATTCCTGGGTGGCTCAGCGGTTTGGCACCTGCCTTTGGCCCAGGGCGCCATCCTGGAGTCCTGGGATCGAGTCCGGGTCAGGCTCCCGGCATGGAGCATGCTTATCCCTCTGACTGTGTCTCTGACTCTCTCCCTCTCTCTCTCTCTGCCTATAAAAAGTCTAAAAAAAAAAAGATTTGCTCATCTAACAATATTCCACCTGATGCTGGTGCTGTTAGTTTTGTGGTCCACATTTTGAGAACCAGTGATTTACAGGGAAAAATATTGGACAGTAGCTGGAGGGTCACAAAGTCTGTTTGATCCATATTGTTTGTTGCTTCAGGAGAATTTTTAAAAATTCACATTTAAAAATTACTTATTCTGATAGGACATTGAAAAAATATGGTTGCTCTTTTTTGCTTATTGATAGATAAATTCGGAAGTGGGATGACAACTAGACCAGCGTTTTGCACACTGGAAAATGATTTTCTTTTCATATAGTCATTCCCTTGGCAAGTATTTATTCATCAGAATACCATTAAAATTGTCGTTGGAGTCTCTGGTGGATTAAAACAGCCTGACTTAATTTCACACGCATGCATGCACACATTTTATATAGGAAAACAAATACTTTGACGTGCCTAGGTTGGAGAAAAAGTTGTGAAATATTGCCTGTGTGCCTGGCTTTTGAATTGCTGTGAATTTCTGGTCAGTTTTCAATGACATGACTCACATAGTATCTTGGTAAACATTAAGTGGCTAAGACAAATGACCTCTCTCCAGTGAAGCTCCTGAAAGATGATGAAGATTACAACTTCTCATGATTGAAACTGGTTGAAAATTATTGCCTTCCACTGAGGGAAAATCCCAACCTATTCTTTTTGATCTGTGCACATTCTATGAAAAAAAAATGGCAAGAACAGGGATGAATTTTTTTTCCTTCAGTGTGTACCAAATTTAGAAATCGGACATTTTCAAATTTTAAAAATTTCTAAATCTGTAGTACCTTTTGAAATATTAATGGGTATT
This sequence comes from Canis lupus dingo, assembly GCF_003254725.2. Classification (NCBI taxonomy): domain Eukaryota; kingdom Metazoa; phylum Chordata; class Mammalia; order Carnivora; family Canidae; genus Canis; species Canis lupus. The sequence continues at coordinate 20,819,938 of NC_064261.1, read as the reverse complement.
AAGTCTTGAAACAAGATAGTTTCAATGTATGTATTGTTAGCTCTTGCAGATTAAGTGATAGACTTGACGGCCTTTGCACTTTTCCTCTAGGCTTTATTATATGATATTGAGAAAAATTAAAATCAGTACCTAAGAATTAAACATTATACATTTATAGAAGTATATTTGAGGCAACAAGTGCCTATTAAAATATTACCTTATGTTCTGTTCACAACTAGAAAGTCGTAACAGTGTTGGAGTCAATCTTTCACTTTATGGATTTGTAAACTCTAAATAGAATTAGGCATAAGGTATTAAATGATGCTGAGCAAAGCAGTAGGGAAAAGTCAATTAAATGAAGTGGGGAAATCATCCAAGTTACAAGGTAGACTTGCTCCATAGCTATCTTCTCTCATTTATTATAATGAGGCCAAGTGGATGATATCAAACAGCTAAAAGAATATATGCAACAACATGAAATGTTCTAATAACAGTAAATATAATTTTTGAATACTTTTGAATACTTTGATAACCTTCGAGACCGATTTTTAACTTTAAAATGGAAATTAAAGTTTGTGAGACATAAAACAAAATTTTAACGTGGCATGTATGTAAAAAAGCTATAAAATGAATATCGACTCGGATTTAACTTTCATGCTTTTCAAATAACATAGGAATAGAAAAATAACAGCAAACAAAAATTAAATTGAGAGACCAGGTCATTAATATCTACACTTCTTGCCACCTCTTCTCTCCACCAAATATCTTGGTTTCTTGCTTTAGGGAAATTTAAATCCAAAGTCTACAAGCCATCAAAGCTATAAGGCCAGGTATACAAAGGTAGCATGCCCTGGGGTCTTGACTTTTTTTATGTTAATAGATCTTATTTTGAAGTAGATAATAGATTGTTTTTAAATTTAGCTATCTAACGATTTGGATGATTTTTGGGTAAGTGTAACTACTTATCTCACAGTTTTAAACAGGGATAAGAATTTTAAACCTGGCTATATTGAGAGTGAGCATGGACTCCTGAGAGTGACCCCGTAAAACATCTGTTAGGAATCCTCTTGTAGGGTCAATGGCAGGTCTTATCTCGAAGCTAAGGAAAAACAAAACAAAACAGAATTCAAATTCTTGATTTTGTTAACATCAGGTTAACATTCTGTTAACATCCCAACTAACATAAAATAATTCCTTGAGTAGAAATAGAATAGAATTGACTTCCCTTTTCTCAAATCAGGCAGCCCTAGCAGTGAATTAAAACCATGGTAGTCAGACTGTCCTTAAACACACAACTGTTAATATGCCGTGAAAGACATTGCATCCTGTGTCATTTCCAATGCTCTGTAACAAATTACCTGGAACTTAGTGGTATAAAACAATACAGATGTATTAGTTGCATCTCTAGAAGAAAAAGTCTGAAATGGTTTTGTAAGGTTAAAATCAAGGACTGTGTTTTATCCGGATGCTGTAGGGAAGATTCTGTCCCTTGCCTTTTCCTGGTTCCGGAGGCTGCCCTCCGTCCTTGGTGTGTGCACCTGCCCCCCTGTCCTCAGCCGTGTAGCCACATCCTCCTTCACTCTGACCTTCCTGCTTCCCTCTTACACTGGTTCTTCTGATCATATTGGGTTTCCTGGAAAATCCGGGACAATCTTCCCATCTCAGAATCCTTAACTGAATCACTTCTGCAGAAGCCTGTTTGCATGGCAATATGATATGTTCCAAGGGTTACAATGTGGGCATCTTTCAGGGGCCAATATTTCTCTTACCCGAGACAGGAGCACAGTTTTTATGTAATAATAATGTGTAGTTTCTGTGGAGTGTCAAATGGTGTTCCCCCTGAAGGTATGCCCACGTCATATTTCTGGAAACAGGACACGTCTGTCACCTTATTTGGAAGAAAGGATCTTTGCAGATGTTAGGTCAAAGATCTTGAGAAGAAGCTCCTTAAACCCTCCCCTGTCCTTGAAATGTGCCTGCAAACTACTATTCTCATGCCGGCAGCCCTTTTGGGGATGCAGTCTGATGAGAGTGAGGTGTTCTTGAGACAATTAAGATGTTGTTGAGAGCAAATAACTAAACCAAGTTAAGTCCTCTGTATAAACTTTTTTTAAATATGCACAGAGCCTGATGTGGGGCTCGATCTCACAACCCTGAGATCATGACCTGACGTGAAATCAGGAGTCTAATGCTTCACGGACTGAGCCACCCAGGAACCCCTAAACTGTTAAGTCCCAGTGCGTGGGTGGGTGTGAGAATCTCCTTGTCTTGGGGCCACTTAGGATAAGCCTCATATTCCCTCGTTTATTAAAACAGCCACCTGCCAATCTGGAATCCTCTGTTGCTTTCTCTGGGATCTCCAAGCCCCCTGTGTGTGGGGGCCACATTCAGATTTCACCTGGGGAGCCCTCAAGGTTGCAAACCAACAATACAGCCCGTCACAGGAAAATGACATAGTCTCTAAATGTGAAAATGTCTGAAAGGCATATTTCGAGTTCTAGAAATTTTTCAAACAAAGATTAAAAATAACTTTAATAATCATAGTATTCATATGTACATTTGAATATACATTTATACATTTATAATCTGTACATTTATAATCTTAAAGATTTTCATATTTTTAAGAAAGATCTTATTTATTTATTCATGAGAGACCCAGACAGACAGGCAGAGACACAGGCAGAGGGAGAAGCAGGCTCCATGTAGGGAGCCCAATGTGGGACTCGATCCCGTTACCCTGGGGTCATGCCCTGAGCCAAAGGCAGATGCTGAACCCCTGAGCCACCCAGGTGCCCAGATTTTAGTATGTTAAGACACATCTTTAAAGACTGTGTAGAGGTGTCGCCTGGCTGGCACAGCTGGTTAAGCATCCAAGTCTTGGTTTTAGCTCAAGTCCTGATCTCAGGGTCTTGGGATCAAGCCTCACATTGGGCTCTGTACTAAGTGTAGAGTCTGCTTGAGATTCTCTGTCTCCTGCTCATTCTCTCTCTAAAATAGATAAATCTTTAAAAAACTGTATAGAAATATCATACCTAGAGATATACCCAAGAGGGGTTTCTTGTTTGTGATAATTGAAAGATAAATACGTATCTCTGCTATGAACTCTTGTTTCAGGAGTTGAGTAAAATTTTACAGAATTGAAAAATGATGAATTAAGCAAAACAAACCTATAAATCCCTTTCCTTCATACTGGTGGACTAAAAATGGTTTGTATGAAAAAGAAAAGATTGTATATAACATTGTTACTCTGGGTACCAAATATAAACTTGTAAATAAATTCACAATATGATGAGTCTTTAAGAGGATAGTTGATAGAGTGAGTCATTCATTATTGGTGCCATTATTTACATTTTTCATTTCCTACAAGTTTTCTTGGCGAGATGCTAGATAGAAAAATATATTTCATTTTTTTATTGGTGTTCAATTTACAAAAATACAGAATAACCCCCAGTGCCCATCACCCAATCACTCCCACCCCCCGCCCTCCTCCCCTTCTACCACCCTTAGTTCGTTTCCCAGAGTTAGCAGTCTTTACCTTATGTCTCCCTTTCTGATATTTCCCACACATTTCTTCTCCCTTCCCTTATATTCCCTTTCACTATTATTTATATTCCCCACATGAATGAGAACATATAATGTTTGTCCTTCTCCGACTGACTTACTTCACTCAGCATAATACCCTCCAGTTCCATCCACGTTGAAGCAAATGGTGGGTATTTGTCATTTCTAATAGCTGAGTAATATTCCATTGTATACATAAACCACATCTTCTTTATCCACTCATCTTTTGATGGACACCGAGGCTCCTTCCACAGTTTGGCTATCGTGGCCATTGCTGCTATAAACATCGGGGTGCAGGTGTCCCGGGGTTTCATTGCATCTGTATCTTTGGGGTAAACCCCCAACAGTGCAATTGCTGGGTCATAGGGCAGATCTATTTTTAACTTTTTGAGGAGCCTCCACACAGTTTTCCAGAGTGGCTGCACCAGTTCACATTCCCATCAACAGTGTAAGAGGGTTCCCTTTTCTCCGCATCCTCTCCAACATTTGTTGTTTCCTGCCTTGTTAATTTTCCCCATTCTCACTGGTGTGAGGTGGGATCTCATGGTGGTTTTGATTTGTATTTCCCTGATGGCAAGTGATGCAGAGCATTTTCTCATGTGCATGTTGGCCATGTCTATGTCTTCCTCTGTGAGATTTCTCTTCATGTCTTTTGCCCATTTCATGATTGGATTGTTTGTTTCTTTGGTGTTGAGTTTAAGAAGTTCTTTATAGATCTTGGAAACTAGCCCTTTATCTGATATGTCATTTGCAAATATCTTCTCCCATTCTGTAGGTTGTCTTTGAGTTTTGTTGACTGTATCCTTTGCTGTGCAAAAGCTTCTTATCTTGATGAAGTCCCAATAGTTCATTTTTGCTTTTGTTTCTTTTGCCTTCGTGGATGTATCTTGCAAGAAGTTATTGTGGCCGAGTTCAAAAAGGGTGTTGCCTGTGTTCTTCTCTAGGATTTTGATGGAATCTTGTCTCACATTTAGATCTTTCATCCATTTTGAGTTTATCTTTGTCTGTGGTGAAAGAGAGTGGTCTAGTTTCATTCTTCTGCATGTGGATGTCCAATTTTCCCAGCACCATTTATTGGAGAGACTGTCTTTCTTCCAATGGATAATCTTTCCTCCTTTATCGAATATTAGTCGACCATAAAGTTCAGGGTCCACTTCTGGGTTCTCTATTCTGTTCCATTGAACTATGTGTCTGTGTTTGTGCCAGTACCACACTGTCTTGATGACCACAGCTTTGTAGAACAACCTGAAATCTGGCATTGTGATGCCCCCAGATATGGTTTTCTTTTTTAAAATTCCCCTGGCTATTCGGGGTCTTTTCTGATTCCACACAAATCATAAAATAATTTGTTCTAACTCTCTGAAGAAAGTCCGTGGAATTTTGATAGGGATTGCATTAAACGTGTAAATTGCCCCGGGTAACATTGACATTTTCACAATCTTAATTCTGCCAATCCATGAGCATGGAATATTTTTCCATCTCTTTGTGTCTTCCTCAATTTCTTTCAGAAGTGTTCTATGGTTTTTAGGGTATAGGTCCTTTACCTCTTTGGTTAGGTTTCTTCCTAGGTATCTTATGCTTTTGGGTGCAATTGTAAATGGGATGGACTCCTTAATTTATCTTTCTTCAGTCTCATTGTTAGTGTATAGAAATGCCACTGACTTCTGGGCATTGATTTTGTATCCTGCCACACTGCCAAATTGTTGTACGAGTGCTAGCAATCTTGGGGTGGAGGCTTTTGGGTTTTCTATGAAGAATATCATGTCATTGGTGAGGAGGGAGAGTTTGACTTCTTGTTTGCCAATTTGAATGCCTTTAATGTCTTTTTGTTGTCTGATTGCTGAGGCTAGGACTTCCAGTACTATGTTGAATAGCAGTGGTGAGAGTGGACATCCCTGTCTGGTTCCTGATGTTAGGGGAAAGGCTCCCAGTGCTTCCCCATTGAGAATGATATTTGCTGTGGGCTTTTCGTAGATGTCTTTTAAGATGTTGAGGAATGTTCCCTCTATCCCTACACTCTGAAGAGATTTGATCAGGAATGGGTGCTCTATTTTGTCACATGCTTTCTCTGCGTCTATTGAGAGGATCCTATGGTTCTTGTTTTTTCACTTGCTGATATGATGAATCACATTGATTGTTTTATCAGTGTTGAACCAGCCTTGCATCCCAGGTATAAATCCTACTTGATCATGGTGAATAATCCTCTTAATGTACTGTTGTATCCTATTGGCTAGTATCTTGTTGAGAATTGTTGCATCCATGTTCATCAGGGATATTGGTCTATAATTCTCCTTTTTGATGGGGTCTTTGTCTGGTTTTGGAATTAAGGTGATGCTGGCCTCATAGAACGAGTTTGGAAGTACTCTATCTCTATCTTTCCAAACAGCTTTAGTAGAATAGGTATGGTTTCTTCTTTAAACGTTTGATAGAATTCCCCAGGGAAGCCATCTGGCCCTGGACTTTTGTGTCTTGGGAGGTTTTTGATGACTGCTTCAATTTCCTCCCTGGTTATTGGCCTGTTCAGATTTGCTATTTCGTCCTGTTCCAGTTCTGGTAGTTTATGGCTTTCCATGCAGGGATCCCAATGAGAGACTTGATCCTGGGTCTCCATGATCAGGCCCCAGCCAAAGGCAGATGCTAAATTGCTGAGCCACCCAGGGTGCCCTATTCATTTGTTTCATTTATTTATTTATTTATTTATTTATTTATTTATTTATTTATTTTAGTCACAGAGAGAGGGAGAGAGGCAGAGACACAGGCAGAAGGAGAAGCAGGCTCCATGCACCAGAAGCCCGATGTGGGATTCGATCCCGTGTCTCCAGGATCGCGCCCTGGGCCAAAGGCAGGCGCCAAACTGCTGCGCCACCCAGGGATCCCTATTCATTTGTTTCTAATAGTGATTAAGAAAAAATCATTTTAAGATACATTGAGTACCACGTGCCAGTTCAAAGTTACTATGGTTTTTTTTGTTTTTTTTTTTTACTTTTCCAACTGATGTAGATACTGAAAAGGAAACTGACAATATTCAGTTACCTGGCAAATAAAATACATATACATAAAATATACATAAAATATATATTACAAATAGTGACATTCATATATATCAAAGGAAAGGCTAATTATCTAAGTTTCTAAGAGTGAATTCCACATCATTAATTTGTCCAATGCAATAACATCTTGTGGAGGCCTGTAAATGCAGCAAAAAGAAGTTTATTAAGTAATCGTGTCATTTCTGCATCTAGAGAACAATATGGTATCGGTGATCTAATTATGATTAATATTACGTTTAAACTGGAATATTTAAATTAAGCTAGAACTTTCATGTTATAAGACAGGGGAACTACAAACAAACCTTAAAAGAATTTCCAAAACCCTGGTCCAGAAAGAGAAAAAAAGATCAGGCACCTGAGAGGTTCAAGGAATTGACTGAATCATCATGTGTACCTACATTCCACTTAAATGACAGGAGAGGCATCCCTGGATGGCATAGCAGTTTTGCGCCTGCCTTTGGCTCAGGGTTGCGATCCTGGAGACCCGGGATCGAATCCCACATCACGCTCCCGGTGCATGGAGCCTGCTTCTCCCTCTTCCTGTGTCTCTGTCTCTCTCTCTCTCTCTCTCTCTCTCTCTCTCTGTGACTATCATAAATTAAAAAAAAAGAAATGACAGGAGAGCAGAAAAGAAGCTCCATTATCAACACATGAAAAAATTTTAGAAAAGTCTGGAAGATTAGAAATCAGGGTTGAAATGATAGATAACCACTGCAGAAGAAATCTCAACCCATAACAGACACAAGAAAAAGGTTACAAAGAAGAACCTACTTCCCAAGGAAACCCCAGAGAAACTTCACACTTGGAATGAACTGGTACACAAAACCCCGCTGGGCCCTCAGCCAATCACCAGGGAGGCCAGAACTGGGGCTGCTTAGCTTGCTGTCCCCAAGAGAAACACCCAGAACGGCTGTCTTTTACATAGTTGAGGATTTGTTCTGGGAGTTCCTTGTCTGGCTGCTGAGGATAAAGAGAAGCAAAGCATAGCCTGAATTTTTTGAACCTTGGTGGTAGGCAAGGGGAGGAAAGGACAAGGACAGTAAGCTCCACTAAGGAGTGAGATTCAATAAGGGAGAGAACACAGAACAAAGCCTTCTCTCCCTTGGCATTATCACCACACTCCACACTCCTGTGAAGGAGGAGGAGACAGAGGAGGGGGAAGAGGTAAGGTGAGTGGGAGAAGGGAGAGGGGAGGAAGAGGAACGTATAGTGTGTGTGTGTGTGTGTGTGTGTGTGTGTGTGTGTGTACATAAGCAGAATCCTTGTGAAAAGTTGTAAAAATATGAATCAGACTGTTAACAGTTATCATTTGGAGGCTGGGAGAAAAAGTAGTCTGTATTCAATACAATTTTAGGGTTTTTTGTTTTGGTTTTTACAATGAACAGAATTGTTGTAATTTTTAAAACAATATATATTAGAAAATTCCAGGAAGAGACAGAAATGATGATCATAGTCATCATTTCTGGGCAAGAAAGGCTTGATGCAAAAGTTCAAAGCACTGAAGCAAATCTAACCATCAGCTACAGTTAATTAACGGATGTTCCTCTAATAGTTAAACATCCTTGGAAGTGTTTTAATTCCAAACCTCCAGAAACTATAAAGTTATTTGTAATTAAGAAGGTAATTAACTTCTATACAATTGTTACTTTTTTGTGCAAAAAAAATACACAAAAAACAACACACTCAGCAAAAGAGACGTCTCTTTCTAAATTAACTCAAAGTGGTAATTTCCAGGGTTTGGAAACCACTTCCTAAGAGTTACCCAAAGCAACAAAGGACTCACCTAATGAAAATTTCAGAAGACAATCATAAATCTTAATACTTATCTGATCAATACCCAAGAAATTCAATTGAAATGTCTTTCCAGAATATTAATCATTAGATTCCTGATGGCCTTCATAGCAGCAAGAAAAGATAATAAGTTTTAATTTTAAAACATGGTAACAGGGATCCCTGGGTGGCGCAGCGGTTTGGCGCCTGCCTTTGGCCCAGGGCGCGATCCTGGAGACCCAGGATTGATTCCCACGTCGGGCTCCCGGTGCATGGAGCCTGCTTCTCCCTCTGCCTGTGTCTCTGCCTCTCTCTCTCTCTCTCTCTCTCACTGTGTGCCTATCATAAATAAATTAAAAAAAAATAAAAAAAAACACCTAAAAAAAAAAAAACATGGTAACATTAACTTAAACTGCAATCATAAGACAGACACAGCATGCCTATTTAGGGGCTCCGTAACAAAAGAAAATTTTAATGTACCAGTTAAAACCTGAACTTAGAGTAATAATAGCATTATAGCCACCAAGGTCCAACCACATGTTTTGTCTGTTTGCCAAGATATGGTAAGAAGAGAAATGTCATTACAGGTATTTCTCCACTCTATTATTTAATAGAAATCTCTAGGTACCTTTCTAAATATAATTCCTACCACTGCCCAAAATCTCCCCCTTCATTCACTACCACAATAGTTTTCAGAAATATCCCTAAACTTCTCTAGTTTAATCACATAATAACTCTTCACTATATTGTTCTCCTTCAAAATTTCCCATTGTCAGAACCTGCCAGATTCCTAATCCTGGAGCTCTTTTGAGCTCTTGGGGCAATATTCCTCACGTGTAGACTCACCCCCAGGCCAAATTCTGTGCCCTTTGGCAAGAATTTAAAGGGGGTTGACCTGAGGATCCCTGGGTGGCTCCGCGGTTTGGCACCTGCCTTTGGCCCAGGGCATGATCCCAGGATCGAGTTCCGCATCGGGCTCCTGGCATGAAGCCTGCTTCTCCCTCTGCCTGTGTCTCTGCCTCTCTCTCTCTCTCTCTCTCTCTCTCCTTGCTCTCTTTCTTTCTCTGTGTCTAAAATAAATAAATAAATAAATAAATAAATAAATAATAAATAAATAAATAAATAAATCAATCTTCAGAAAAAAATAAAGGGTATTGACCCAATCTCCTGGGAACTCAGCAACTCCCCATTGTCATTAGCATGGCTCTGCCCTGGTATTCCAGCTCTGGTGACTACTTTCGTATTCTGATCCTGACATTTACCTCTCTTATTCTAGCTATCAGTTTCTGGTCACCAGGTTTGTGGCTCATTCTCCCGAACATAGTTCCCTCCATTAGAGAAAGTCACCCTTTACATTTACATTTTAGGAGTTAACCCCTTCCTAAACTCTGCCTGGAGTCTGGGGTCCTGCTTATGGTTCCTGCTATGGGCTCCAGGTGATTCTGTTGAAAATGCTTGAGCTGGGGGCACTCAGGGTGGCTCAGTCAGTTGAACATCAGACTCTTGGTTTGCACTCAGGTTACAATCGCAGGGTCCTGAGATTAGGTTCTCCTGTCAAGCTCTGTGCTCAGCAGAGTCAGGCTGACCCCCTCCCCCATTCTGCTCCTCCCCCTGCTTAATCTCTCTCTCTCAAATAAATAAAGTCTTTTTAAAAAGTGCCTTAGCTGGGACGCCTGGGTGGTCAGTGGTTGAGCATTTGCCTTTGGCTCAGGGCATGATCCCGGAGTTCCAGGATCGAGCTCCACATCCGGCTCCCTGCATGGAGCCTGCTTCTCCCTCTGCCTGTGTCTCTGCCTCTCTCTCTGTGTCTCTCATGAATAAATATATAAAATCTTTAAGAAATAAAAAAAATAAAAATGCCTTAGCTGAAAGAAGGCTGACATGATCTTTCAAAAAGCAAATATTCTTTTTCTAAAAAAGTTATTTCTTTTAGAGGAAGAGAGAGAAAGCGAGCATGAGTGGGAGTCAGAAGGAGTAGAGGGCAGAAGGGAGGGCATCTTCAAGCAGACTCCCCGCTGAGCTAGCAGCACCATAGGAGGGGGGGCCAATCTCACGACCCTGAGACCATTACTTGAGCCAATACCAAGAGTCCCATGCTTTATGGAATGAGCCACCCAGGCACCCGAAAAGCAAATATTCTTCAACCAGTGGTTTTCATTGTGTTGGTAATCAGAATACAACATAGAACAAGTGGTTTTACGTTATCTGTCTCTTGCATTATATCATCCATCATTCTGAATTTTTTGTTTTTCAGTCTTTTTTTTAAAGATTTTATTTATTTATTCACGATAGACATTGAGAGGCAGAGACACAGGCAGAGGGAGAAGCAGGTTCCATGCAGGGAGCCTGACGTGAGACTCGATCCCGGGACTTCAGGATTGCACCCTGGGCCAAAGTCAGGTGCGCTAAACTGCTGAGCCACCCAGGGATCCCCTGTATTTCAGTCTTAATTCATTTTGCTTTATTTGTATATCATTTTCAGCTAATTACTTTTTACTGTAAGCTGTTTGGAGTATCAAAAAGCTGCAGTAGTCCAAATGTCCAACAAGAGAAGTTGCAATAAATTAAATGCTTAAAAAATGGTTTTAAAAAGTATCAAATGTAATTTTTTGGGGGGGCATACACTCGCATTATTTTATTTTGCTTTTCCAGTCTGAAGCTACTATCATGGGCATTTAGTTATACAAATCACACAAAACATAAAAGACCAAGACACCCAGAGTGAGATACATGGCAGAGATGAACTGGTAGGGGGGCTGGCAGGGGCAGGGCTGGGAGCCAGGGGCCTGCGGTTTCCCGATGGGGCTCCCGGTGGAGGGTGACGCCTAGCTTCATCCCACCCCGAGACCCGAGGAGTCTGGTCGGACAGGGAGCACCGATCACACCGGGAGGTTCTGGCTTAGGTGGCGAGGGAGCTCAGCACCACCAGATGGGGACAGAAGCATAGGCAGGCAGGAAGGAGGGGGCCAGCGAAAGCCTCCTGGGGAGGTAGGGGCAGGTTCTGGATTCAGGGGAACATCCTGCACCTCCCCCCAACTAGCAGACAAGGAGAGCACCAACTCCTGGAGATGCTGCTTCAAGATTCCCCCACAGGACCCCTTGAAAATCATTCACGGCTACCACGAGGCTTGCCTGGGTGCTTCCAGCAATAATGCTTCGTTTAAAAAAATACTGATTTGGTCATTTTCTGATTCCAGTCAGGCCTGGATGAAAGGAGAGAGAGCAGAGCCCCAGGCCAGAGCGGGCTGTGCGGAGGGTGAGCCTGCTTGGTGCACAGGAGCAAGCAGCAGGCACTTGCTGGCTGCACCCCCTCCTTCCCGCGGCCTTCGCCAGACACAGGGAAGGTGCACCAGGAGGGGTCCGATGGTACAGTTCCTGGGAAGTGGGGGACAGAGGCTCTCACACGGGGACGTACTGGACGCTGACAGCCACGGGAGGCGTGCAATCCACTGCCTCCACCAAGAATGCCAGCTGCTATTTTGACATCGAGTGGCGTGATCGGCGGATCACACTGCGTGTGTCCGTGCAAGTTTGTGACAGCCAAGAAGAACGGCAGCTGGCTGCCTTGGTGGAGAGAGCAGGGGATCGGAGCTTTTCCTCATGAAGCTCATCAACCGTCCCGTCATCGTGTTCCGTGGAGAGCATGGCTTCATTGGTTGCCGTCATAGGCACCCTGGATGCCAACCGCTCCAGCTACGATGTCCTCCAGCTGGAGTTCAATGATGGTGCCTACAACATCAAAGACTCCACAGGCAAGTGACTCATCGGTCGCCAGCAGCAGCGACACCCCCGTGGACTTCTTCAAATTCTGTGACTACAACAAAGTGGCCATCAAGGTTAGTGGGCGCTACCTGAAGGGGGGCCATGCAGGGGTCCTGAAGGCCTGCGCTGAGACATCGAGCCAGCCAGCTCTGAGAGTACTGGCCGCTGCCCAGCGCCCCAGCCCCGCCCTGCCCACACCCTTCTACTAATATCTGTCTTCTCCAGGCGGGCTCTGGCGTGGTGGTGAGCCCCTTGCCTTTCAAACTGGAAACCCAGCAAAACTGGTGCCCCTACCCGTTGCCCCAGGCCTGGCCCTCAGAGGGATCTCAGATCCTTCTGTCCTCTCTTCTCTGCTGTGGGTGAGGCTGGCACCCCTTTCTTCTGACCTCAGACGACTCTGAGCCTTATTTTCCCAAAATGGCCAAGAAGAGTGGGGGGCTGGGAGCCTGGCGGGTGTGTAACTGGAATCTCCTGCCCCCTCCGAGAGCCTCAAATGTAATTTTAGAGGAAAAAATATATATGTATGTCATGTATATCATTGTGCTATATATATACATATATATCTCAGTGTGTATAGATATATACCTATCAATGTGCTCCCAAAAGAAAAAGATATCAAACACGTTAACAGACCTTGCTTGTTTGCTTTATTGAAGTTCGATTTGCGGACATACAGTATAACACCCAGTGCTCATCCCATCAAGTGCCCTCCTCAGTGCCCATCACCCAGTTACCCCAGCCTCCTCCCCGTCTCCCCTTCCACAACACTTTGTTCATTTCCCAGGGTTAGGAGTCTCTCATGGTTTGTCCCCCTCTCTAAATTTTCCCACTCAGGTCCCCCCCTTTCCCTTATAATCCCTCTCATTATTTCTGATATTCCCCATATGAGTGAAACCATATAATGGTTGTCCTCCTCCGATTGACTTACTTCACTCAGCATAATACCCTCCAGTGTCATCCACATCAAAGCAAATGGTGGGTATTTGTCCTTTCTGATGGCGGAGTAATATTCCATTCTCTATATATACATCTTCTTTATCCATTCATCTGTCGAAGGACACCATGGCTCCTTCCACAGTTTGGCTATTGTGGACATTCCTGCTATAAACATTGGGGTACAGGTGTCCCAGCATTTCACTGCATCTGTATTTTTGGGATAAATACCCAGTAGTGCAATTGTTGGGTTATAGGGTAGCTCTATTTTTAACTTTGTGAGGAACCTCCACACTGTTTTCCAGAGTGGCTGTACCAGCTTGCATTCCCACCAACAGTGTAAGAGGATTCCCCTTTTAGGGATGTCTGGGTGGGTCAGTGGTTGAGCGTCTGCTTTTGGCTCAGGGCATGATCCCAAGGTCCTGGGATGAGTCTCATATCAGGCTCCCTGCATTGAGCCTATTTCTCCCTCTGCTTACGTCTCTGCCTCTTTCTGTATCTCCCATGAACAAATAAATAAAATTTAAAAAAAAAGAGAGGATTCCCCTTTTTCCTCATCCGCTCCAACATTTGTTGTTTCTTGCCTTGTTGATTTTCACCATTCTCACTGGTGTGAGGTGGTATCTCATTGTGGTTTTGATTTGTATTTCCCTGATGGCAAATGATGCGGAGCATTTTCTCATGTGCTTTTTGGCCATGTGTATGTCTTCTTTGGTGAAATTTCTGTTCATGTCTTCTACCCATTTCATGATTGGATTTTTTGTTTCTTGGGTGTTGAGTTTACTAAGTTATTTATAGATCTTAGATACTAGTCCTTTATCTGATATGTCATTTGCAAATAGCAGAGCCTATTTCTAAGTAAAAGCAATTGTACATATTTAACCATGTTCTTCTGTTAGTCCATATGTTATAATTTTTCTAGAATTAACATGTGTTATTTTTGCAGTAAAAAAATAATAAATAATAAACAGACCTTGATAAATAAATAAACTTGATGCCGAGCAGTGGTACCACTTAGTGACTAAACAGCACAGGCTTTGGGTGGACTAGGGTTCAATGTCTCTTTCTATGATTAATTGGCTGTGTAACTGCAAACAGCTTCATCTCTCAAACCACCAGTTTCTTCATTTGCAAGATGGAGAAAATAACAGTGCTTATCTCATAGACTGATTTTAAGGAATAAGGTGCTTGGCACATGATGAGCATTTGTGAATGGTAGTCGCTATTATTATTACTAATTATTATTATTATATTATTATTAGTAGTAGTAGTATTATTATGTAAAGCTTGAAAGCCTGTGGTTAAAATATTCATTTTATTTTCAAATTTATTTCAACACAACTGTCAAATAAAGTTGCTCTGACAATGCTGCTTTTGACTAAATTTCATTTGGCCAAATTGATCTCAGCCAAAATATAATTCAATTCCACCGACTGCCTCCCAGAACTCTGAATTGCTTTGGATTTCTGTTGTCACGCACTGTTCACTTGTTAACATACTAATGCATCACTCTGGTTTGAACCTCTGATCCCAACCACTTGTCTGAACTATATCTAAAGTGACCAGCCATCTGCTTTGTCTGCAACTGAAGAGTTTCCCAGATCACGGGGCTTTCAGAGTTAAAACTAAAAAGAGTTCTGAGCAAAACAGAATTTTTGGTTACCCTAATTATACCCATCATGTTCTCCAAAACCACATTCTTAACTCTACTTATGATTTCCTACCAATAATATTTACTGGGTGCATCCCCCAATCTCTAGTCCCAGCTCAGGACTCTCAATAGGCAGAACCAGCCATAACCCAAATATGGCTTCAACAGCTTATCAAATAGACTCCCATAATCTGAACTCAGTTTGTCCTCTCATCTTCAAATATCCTTCAAAAGAACCTACATCTTATTTTTCAGTCCAATTGGTATACTTCCTCTCAAAAACACTGGACTCGTTCCTGCCTTAGTACAACTGCAAAGATGCCACCTGGCCTCTCTTACAACGCTTCATCATCATCATCATCTGAGGCACAGTTCATTTGTATCCTTCTCCATATCTAATCTACTAAATGCATGTAGGTTCCAGGAGTTTTTCTATATAAAATGTCTTAATTTTATTGGTTACTTATAATCCATTTCAGTGTTTTTTTGTCATTTAATTCATATGATCAGTGAGATTCTAATATGTGTTTATATCATTTTCCCAAAGATAATTTCCTCAAGGCAACAAACAAGAATTACCATGTGTTGCCCACAGCAGTAGCTGTACTCATACAGTTGCTCAACATTTGACAAATAATGAATAGTAAAAAAAAGCATATTAAAATGCTTGTGTCTATAGAAGAAAAACACTTATTAATAAAAGTTTCCTAAATAAATAAATAAATAAATAAATAAATAAATAAATAAAAGTTTACTGATATTTTCCTTTACTTGACTTTGGTAGTAGGCTATTACAATAAGCCAGGTCACAGATAGTGATGACTTGGGAATATTATGACAGGGGAATAGTGGAGATGGGGAGAAGTAATCAGTATGATCTGAAGAGAAAGCAGATGCTATTTCCTGACAGAATGTACATGCAGTATGAGAGTAAAAGGTTTAAGGGTGAGTCCAGGGTACTACAGTTTTCCCTCAAGCATTCACAGATGTTACTCTATTTAATGATAATTCTTGGGATGCCTGGGTGGCTCAGCAGTGGTTGAGTGTCTGTCTTTAGCTTAGGGCATGATCCTGGAGTCCTGGGATCGACTCCTGCATTGGGCTCTCTGCATGGAGCCGGTTTCTCCCTCTGCCTATGTCTCTGCCTCTCTCTGTGTGTCTCTCATGAATAAGTAAGTAAAATCTTTAAAAAAGAGAGAAAGGAAAATTTCCTGTTGAAAAATAATAATAATTCTTCTTAAGGTTCAAAATAAAACACTAACTACAGATTTTTGCTTTGAATCTATATCTTCTCTGTATATTTCAACATATTTTCATGTGGTCCTTCACTCATGTGCCAAAGAATATTAATCAACTCATTTTTAAAAAAAGATTTTATTTATTTATTTGAGATGGAAAGAACAAGAGAGAACAAGCATGAGCTGGGGGTGAGCAGAGGGAGAAGGAGAAGCAGACTCCCTGTTGAGCAGAGAACTCATGTGTTGTTTGATCCCAGGACCTTGGGATCTTGACCTGAGTTGAAGGCAGAAGCTTAACCAAATGAGCCACCCGGATAACCCAAATTCAGCCATTTTTAAAATTAACTACTATTCTTCAACAAATCTACACAGAGTCATTTATAATTCCCAACCAAAAAATAAATCATTTTAGTAACAAACTACTTGCAAAGCTCTTCCTTTGGACTGATAATCTATTCAAATAAGTAAAGTACAGGAGAATGTTGATCTGTTTCTCTGAATGACACAAAAAAATCATGGTGGCTTACAGTTTTATTAGATTCATCATTTTGGTAGTAACATCTCATACAGAATTCAGATTTACAGGCAAATTTACACATACAAGAGCTTCTCTGAATATCCTAATTGTTAGGGCTTTTTTTTTAACAAACTTAGGAAATGAAGATGAACAAGCCCAGAAAAATGTAGTAAGTAACCTGGCTGGAATGATTCAACAGGAAAATTGGACATAGTGCCTTATGGTAGAGCTGCTGCAGAGTATTCTCTTGAGGCGGGTGCTCTGCCAAAATCCTAATGCACCACGATGACCATTTCTGAATTCATAAAGTATGGAAGGGCCACCATATAGTGTTATATCCAACTGTCATGAAGTTTGAATGATTATGTGTATGCATATAGTCTTTAAAAAATATTATCATCAATGTCATTACCTCTTTCCATATTAGTAACCTACTCTTACCTCGCTAGAGTGTCTTAGCTGATTGGGAAGTTCCAACACAGGATCAGTACATAGTGATGGAATCAGCCCCTATGCCAGAATAAAAACTCAGGTCTAGAGAGGAATAAGGAGAGAGACTGGATGATGGGCTTTAGAAATAGACTAGGAACTGACACTACTCTGCTACTTTCTGCCTATGTAGATATCCTTCCTTATCCCATGGGCCTCAATTTCCTCATCCGTAAAGCAGAAAATATAAAACTTATTTATGCCTTGGATCGTACTGCTATTTTCCAATAAGTGGCTAAGAACACATAAAAGAAACAACAATACCTCACATCGATATAGCACTTGGCAATTTTCTAAAAATATCACGTACTTTATCAGATTTTCACCTTCTGAGAGATGGATGAAAATGTCAAGTGCATTTCCAAGTACACTGGGTGGAGAGACTCTGCCTTGGAATCAGACAGACCTGACTTGGGATTCTGGTATACAACTTATTAGCAATGTATCCTCAGGAAAGGTTATCTTAACTTCATTTATTACCTTATCTACAAAATAGGATCAATAGCACCTACCTAAAAGAGTAATTCTGGATTAAAAAATCCAAAAAAATCTGGGTCCATCTCCCAGAAGAACACCTCCAAGCTGTGCACATTTTACCGATGGGGGAATTGAGACTAAGCGATGATAAACAATTGTAAAGCTCACACTTACCAAATCCTAGAGCCAGTCTAGAACTAGAACCATGAGAAGAACTGGCATAGTGAACTCAGGAGTGAAATAGAATGAGTTCATCTATATAGCTTTCAATTTTCCTGGATAAAACATTTCTTAAAGGAGGCTAAAACAACCCAATGCATTTAACGGCTAAAGGGAATTTGTCCTCATATATTTCTTTTATTTCTTCTGCTTAATTTTCAATGACTCACAAAATAATTTCCTTTCTTTGGCCAGACACCTATTATTTACTATGCTACCTCAATCTTATGAGCAGGAAAAAAACTTATATTCTGTTATGTACATCTGATATTAATATACTCATGAAATAGCCACTTATATGTCATATACAAAGTAAGAACACTTAATTAGGAGACAAGATTGTTCTTCTGGCTTTGGATTTCCCATGTGGGCCATTTCACCTTGGGTGAGTCTCATCATCTTTGAAACTCTTTCACTTAATCTGTAAAATAGTGTAGGTAGACTTTATAATCTCATCCCTTTCAGAAGTAGATTCAATCACAGGTGAAATAACATCTTTCCCAAGAGCTTTAATGAAGTTAAAGAGAAATGCATATACAGGATGATGTGATCATTGCTGCCCCTCTCAGACCTCACCCTATGAAAAGGACAGTTGGTATGGAATTAAGAAAAACACTTAAGTGGGGTATGACAGTGAAAAAGTGGAATACACAATCTTGGAAGATTGGGGGAGGGGACTTCTCTGAAATTACACAGGATCATGTAAGCCACCATTTGATAAGCTTTTACCAATGGAACTGCTTCTGTATTGTGGCAATAGCTAAGACCAAATAAACTCACAATGCCTTCCAGTCTAATTCTTTCTGATTCTATCACTATCACAAAACATTTACTCCTGGATATCTAGATGTATCTACTTTTCAAATTTCCTATCTCCTTCCAACATCCAGCATCACTCACAAATCTCCACTTTCTCTGACAACTTGCCCACTGTCCCTTTTCAAGTACCATACCCCACTAAGATTTCATGATCTCATGCATTTGAGGTTCAGTTCTGCTATTTCAAAACAGCAAATGTAACTATCTCTTGTTTTGTAAGGAAATATAGTCCCCACTGTGCACAAGTAAATATAACTCTAGAAAAGGCAATGGGTGATTTGGTATTTCAGCTGCACCTGTCTGTGACTTAACTTGGTTTCTCTTTACTTGTTGGCAGACTGCTGTCCACATGTGGGTGCTGTAAAAAAAAAAAACATATGACTATGAAATTGGCAAAGGCATAATTTAGTGTATTGAAACGGTAGAAGATAGTGTCAGATTATCCAGCCAAATTGACTAATGACTAATCAATAGAGTAGGAAATAATCTTCAAAATTCCTAAAGTTACAAACTGAAACTATAGCAGTATGGATGAGGAAAGTTTGAACTCCTACTCAATTATCAATAGAAGTAGGAGACAAGTTATACAGTGGAGAAAATAAAATATAATGAAGTAGGAAGTAAGAATTCCATATGTAATATCCTTTCACTTAATTCTTCCTTACAAAAATCCTAATTCAACCTCAACCTGTATATTAACATCAGTTCTACAGAGTTCAAAATATAAAGCTGAAAAATATCAGGAAAAAATTATTTCCACAGTAAAATTCACAAAATATATCATTAATACTCCCCTAACAATACAAAAAATCTTTAAAATGAACACTGGGTGTTATTCTGTATGTTGGCAAATTGAACACCAATAAAAAATAAGTTTATTAGTAAAAAATAAGAAAGACCTAACTGTAACAGAGCATTGCATTCCTATTTATTTACTCCCAACCCAGGAGGGGGGACTGTACCAAGTTGTGATCTAGCCCAGAGTGGTGTGTGTGTGTGTAGGAGGTGTGTACTATATCAGGCTCGACCAAGTGACTTGTATTGGCACATGAAATGTGCCTGGAAGCAAAGTGAATCATGTCCAAGAGAATGCTTCAAGAGTCGTCATGTTTGGGTGACTGTTCTTTCCCTTCTGCCAGAAAAATGCATGTCTCTTGTAAGTGTTGTTCCTTTACACATCAAGTGGAACCAAATGCTGGAAAGAGGCACAGCCTCCTGTACCCCACACTTGCATGGACAAGAGCTAAATCTTTGTTGCTATAAACCACTAAGACTTTAAGGTTATTTGTTTGAGCAGTCTTCTTGGCAAAAGTTGGCTGATACAATGACTTAAGCAAAATAATACTTTTTAAATTATTCCCTTGGTAAAAATAAAGCATCTTTTAATCAAGGATATTTATGTGAAGCAGAAAAATGACAGGTGTATTCAAAAGAGTGAACTGTGCAATATAAGTTAATTTCATATTTATGGCACATTCATCAGGTCGTATTAAAAAGTGAAGTTTCAAACAAATGTAAATGTTTCTTTTCTTTCCTTTTAAAAAAGATTTATTTATTTATTTGTGAGAGAGAAAAAATGGAGGGGAAGAGGGAGAGCAAGAAGGAGAGAAGCAGATTCCCTGCTGAGTGTGGAATCCTACTCAGGGCTGGATCTCACAATCCATGAGATTATGACCTGAGGTGAAATCAGGAGTCAAATGCTTAACCAACTGAGCCATCCAGGTGCCACTAAAATGGTCTCTGATGGTTTTAATAATAGCTAATAATCAGACACACAGCAAGGAAACAATTTAATAGGATTCCTAGGAATGAGATACTATATTAGGCAAAAAACTAAGTCCATAAATAAAAAACAACAATCACAAATCACTAACATATATGCTATCTTTCTCTGAGGGGCTCAGGCAAAGACAGTAATCTTTAAAGTATCTTACAAAAAAAAATCTGACATGGAAAAAAGTCAACAGAAAAGACAAGAGAATAAAAAGAAAACTCTGTTACACAGAAAACATGTGATTTGATCCTAGGAAACAGGTACTCTTCACAGGAAAAAAAAAAGTATACCTCAACTATTTTACTTAGGTAAATTATCAATCTCGACAGGCCAAGAAACTTTAGAATAAGATTATGTCACAGAGAACACAGTGGCTATTTTATAGACAAGCGATTAGAGAGCATATTGTGTTCCCAGAGCATTTTTGCTCTATTTTACATCAGAAGTTTTTTTTTAATTTTTTTATTTTTATAATAAATGTATTTTTTATTGGTGTTCAATTTACCAACATACAGAATAACAGCCAGTGCTCATCCCGTCAAGTGCCCCCCTGAGTGCCCATCACACATTCACCATCAACCCCCGCCCACCTCCCCTTCCACCACCCCTAGTTCGTTTCCCAGAGTTAGGAGTCTTTATGTTCTGTCTCACTTTCTGATATTTCCCACACGCCTCCACCCCAAGATTGCTAGAACTCATACAGCAATTTGGCAGCGTGACAGGATACAAAATCAATGCCCAGAAATCAATGACATTTCTATACACTAACAATGAGACTGAAGAAAGAGAAATTAAGGAGTCAATTCCATTTACAATTGCACCCAAAAGCATAAGATACCTAGGAAGAAACCTAACCAAAGAGGTAAAGGATCTATACCCTAAAAACTATAGAACACTTCTGAAAGAAATTGAGGAAGACACAAAGACATGGAAAAAAAACCTCCCAAGACACAAGAGTCCAGGGCCAGATGGCTTCCCAGGGGAATTCTATCAAATGTTTAAAGAAGAAATCATACCTATTCTACTAAAGCTGTTTGGAAAGATAGAAAGAGATGGAGTACTTCCAAGTTCGTTCTATGAGGCCAGCATCACCTTAATTCCAAAACCAGAAAAGACCCCACCAAAAAGGAGAATTACAGACCAATATCCCTGATGAACATGGATGCAAAAATTCTCAACAAGATGCTAGCCAATAGGATCCAACAGCACATTAAGAAAATTATTCACCACGACCAAGTAGGATTTATCCCGGGACGCAAGGCTGGTTCAACACTCGTAAAACAAACAATGTGATTCATCATATCAGCAAGAGAAAAACCAAGAACCATAGGATCCTCTCATTAGATGCAGAGAAAGCATTTGACAAAATACAGCATCCATTCCTGATCAAAATTCTTCAGAGTGTAGGGATAGAGGGAACTTTCCTCGACATCTTAAAAGCCATTTACGAAAAGCCCACAGCAAATATCATTCTCCATGGGGAGGCACTGGGAGCCTTTCCCCTAAGATCCGGAACCAGACAGGGATGTCCACTCTCACCACTGCTATTCAACATAGTATTGGAAGTCCTAGCCTCAGCAATCAGACAAAAAAAAGGCATTAAAGGCATTCAAATTGACAAAGAAGAAGTCAAACTCTCCCTCTTTGCTGATGACATCATACTCTACATAGAAAACCCAAAAGCCTCCACCCCAAGATTGTTAGATCTCATACAGCAATTGGGTAGCGTGGCAGGATACAAAATCAATGCCCAGAAATCAATGGCATTTCTATACACTAACAATGAGACTGAAGAAAGAGAAATTAAGGAGTCAATTCCATTTACAATTGCACCCAAAAGCATCAGATACCTAGGAATAAACCTAACCAAAGAGGTAAAGGATCTATACCCTAAAAACTATAGAACACTTCTGAAAGAAATTGAGGAAGACACAAAGAGATGGAAAAATATTCCATGCTCATGGATTGGCAGAATTAAGATTGTGAAAATGTCAATGTTACCCAGGGCAATTTACACGTTTAATGCAATCCCTATCAAAATACCATGGACTTTCTTCAGAGAGTTAAAACAAATTATTTTATGATTTGTGTGGAATCAGAAAAGACCCTGAATAGCCAGGGGAATTAAAAAAAAAAACATATCTGGGGGCATCACAATGCCAGATTTCAGGTTGTACTACAAAGCTGTGGTCATCAAGACAGTGTGGTACCGGCACAAAAGCAGACACATAAAAAAAAACCTGGATACATAGTTCAATGGAACAGAATAGAGAACCCAGAAGTGGACCCTGAACTTTATGGCCAACTAATATTCGATAAATTAGGAAAGACTATCCATTGGAAGAAAGACAGTCTCTTCAATAAATGGTGCTGGGAAAATTGGACATCCACATGCAGAAGAATGAAACTAGACCACTCTCTTTCACAATACACAAAGATTTGAGACTTGCCAGACTCCACAATTGTGTGAGCCCATTTCCTGTTTTGAAATAAAGATTTTATTGATTGATTGATTGAGAGCATGCAGGAGAAGGGGCAGAGGTAGAAGATAACAAGTTTCTAGATAAAAGTTGTGGTTGTTTTGCCCTCCAATTTATAATGTTCTCTTAAGGATAATACTTTCTTCTTAAATTATAGCCATTTACAGATTTTCTTAAAATCCATTCATGTGCTTTGGAAAGAAATCTAAAATTTGCTGTCTGCAAAGAACTATTAATGCTATAAAATTTGTGTTCATTCTGGGTGGCCTGAGGCACCATTTTTTTTAAGGAAAATGTTAGAAGGGAACTAACATTTAGGAGATTGGCTCAGAGATGTTTGAAAGTTTAAGAGGAGTGATGACTATGGATGTAGTCTGCATGTTTGCACACAAACCAATCAAGAATAAGCTGACCCAATTATCTAGACATAACTGTGCCAGTCTCTTTGGGTGCAGAAGCCTGTGTTCTCCTAAGAGAGACAAAGCTAAAACATACTACACATTTATACCAATATTTTGGGGTTCACAAAACTTTTTGCTCAGACCCAAAAATAAAATAATAAAGCAAAAAGTATAAAAAAAGCGTTGAGCTGCTTTGACCAGAGCAAGGCTCCACTGATTTGCTTAAATTTCCCACTGCTCTAGCCCTGCTCTGGTACGTGCCATGGAGAACCACCTGAGAACCATTCAGAAGTCACATTTTCTATTTCCTCATATTCTAGAACCCGTGGATTACATATGTGTTATCCATAAAAAGCATTTGATGGGTAAACAGAGAATTGCTGAAAAAGATATAGATATATACACAGACAAAAGAGTAAAATTGAAATTTCAATTTCAGAAAATGTAAAATTAAAAAATGAAACGTGCCTTAAAGACTACATGTCACAAAAATCACAGGAAAATGATTATAAGGCTACAGAAATTCACAAGAGAAAATGCCAACATGGCTGATCAAATCAAAACAGACTTTGTTGGGAAGCTGACTCTATAGGTCGGACATGGATGGGAAGAGGACAAGAAGGGAACTGTCTAGGGGTAGCAAGAGCATGAGCACAAGTGCTAGAGCAGAAATGACAAACTGAGAAATTAGGAAACTTGAGAATTTTCCACATCTTTGAGTCCTGACTTCTCTGTGCTTAATACCTTCTTCAACTCATTTCTATCTTCTTGCATTTTAGTATAAGGAGTCAGGAGGAAACAAGCTCCTTTAAAACTTTCCTGAGCAATCTACTCAGATAAATATCCGATTTTATTGTTCCAAGTTCAAACTTCCACAAAATACTGGAACACTCATTAAGACAAGTTTTTGCCATTTCATGACAAGGTTCTCCTTTTTTATGGTTTCCAATAACACGTTCCTTATTTCCATCTGAGATCTCACAGAAAAATCTTCAACATCCATATTTCGAACAATCTGTTTCTGATTAGTTATGTATTCTCTAAGAAGATAGAGTCTATCTCTGAAGCTCTTGCTTTTATTTCTGAACTCTTACCAGAATCGCCTTCAACATCTATTATTTCTACCAATAGTTCCTTCACAGCAATGTGGGCTTTTCCCAGTGTGGCCCTCCAAACTTCTACATCCTTCCCCCTTACCCGGTTCTAAAGCTGCTTTGGCATTTTTAGGTATTTGTCACAGTAAGACCTACTTCTTGGTACCAAAATCAGAGGGGAAAATGAATGAAATGACCTTTTTAAAGATTTTTATTTAATGAAGAGAGAGCACATGAGCGAGAGAGAGCAGGGAAGGAGAGAAGGAGAGAAGGTATCTCAAGCAGACTCCCCGCCCAGTGAGGAGCCCCATGTGGGGGCTCCATCTCATGACCTGAGCTGAAATCAAGAATTGTATACTC
This sequence comes from Canis lupus dingo, assembly GCF_003254725.2. Classification (NCBI taxonomy): domain Eukaryota; kingdom Metazoa; phylum Chordata; class Mammalia; order Carnivora; family Canidae; genus Canis; species Canis lupus. Next base: position 20,795,364 of record NC_064261.1, on the reverse strand, counting down.
AACCGACTGAGCTACTCATGTGCCCCTGAAATGATCTTTATTGAAAAAATATAAAATTGTATGAATAGGAAAAAGATCTGATTAGTAATCCCAGAAAACATATAGGTGTGGAAAAAAGAAAAAATATGAAAGTAAAAGAATAGACTCTAGAATGACCAAGGTTAAGGAATTAAACTGGAAAAAAGAACTGAGAATTTTACCCAGGATGCAGTACAAAGAGGAAAAGTGAAAAGGTTGTTTGTATCGAGTGTTCTTTGAGAATCATTGTTTCATAAAATTTTAATGGATTCTAGTAAGAGATAATAGAGGAATATTGGAAAAAGTGGTCAAAGACATAATAGCTAAGAAATTCTAATATAAATAAAAATTGACACAGAGGATACAAAAATATGATTTATGAATCTAACAAAACTTAGGAAAGAAGAAAAAAGGAACCAGGAGAAATCTTTGATGAAATAAAAATACAAAATATGGTTTGTCAGTATAACTCGAAATACACTATAATGACAATAAATGTAATAGATTAAATCGCTTTAATAAATATCAGAAATTATCAGTGTGGATATAAAAAATCAGTTATATGCTGCTTACAGGGGACACATCTACACACACAACCTAAAACAGAAAATATAAAAAGAAAAAAAAGAAATAGACTAAGCATATATGAACCAAAAAAAAAAAAGCTAGTGCAACAATATCTGTCAAAGGCGAGTATGAAGTTGAAGCATTAATGCGAATAAAGCAAATAAGTTATAATTTATAATTCATGAAAAGGCTATAGAAATTATAAATTTGTATGTGCCTAATAATATAGACATAAACCATAAAACACCAAAAGCCAGCAACTACGAAAACTCAGAATTACAAAATAAAAGTGAAAAGCTCACAGAGGGATCCCTGGGGGGCACAGTGGTTTGGCGCCTGCCTTTGGCCCAGGGTGCGATCCTGGAGACCCGGGATCGAGTCCCACATTGGGCTCCCGGTGCATGGAGCCTGCTTCTCCCTCTGCCTATGTCTCTGCCTCTCTCTCTCTCTCTCTCTCTCTGTGATTATTACAAATAAATAAAAATTTTAAAAAAAGCTCACAGAAGCATAATGGCAAAATTTAACACCTCTCTCAGAAACTGCACATTTGGAGAATATATAGAGAATTTGAGTAACACGTATGACATAATTGTGAGTTTCCATATCCCTGCACTCAAAAGAGAATACAACAGAGAATACACATTCTTCTAAAGCGTGCATGCAACATTTTAAATATTTATAAAATTAACTGTACACTCTCAGTCACAAAGAGTCATAGTTATTCAAACCATATTATCTGATTACAGTGCAGTTTAATTAGAAATTAACTATTACAGCTAGTAATTAAAATCCTACAGGTTAGAAAATCTGAAAAAAAAAAAAAACCAAAAGCTTAAATAATGACTAGGTTAAAAAAGACTTCACAAGGAAAATCATAAACTGTAATGGTTTTATCAACAAACTAAAATATTAAAAATAAATTTGAGAGGTATAGCTAAAGCAATACTTAGAAGTTATGAATAGTCTTAAATATATTTACTACAATTAGCTAGCATTTAATCCAAGAAGCTAGATGAAGAAATCAAAGGAGTAAGAAAGTTGAAGCAACAGAATTATAAAAACAAAACACAAATTAATAAGCCTGGGAAAAACATTTATGGAGATGATTTAAAAAATCAATTTCTTTGAAAGCTAATAAACTAGGTAAGCCTCTAGAAAGTTTGACTAGATGTGTACACACATAAATGTATCATCATATAATGGAGTACTACTGTTCAGCCACTTGGACTGAGTGAACCAGATCATCAATACAGAGGAATCACAGATAAAATTGCTGAATGCTAAGAATTTCTGTACTTTAGGGACCTCTGGGTGACTCAGCGATTGAGCATCTGCCTGCCTTTGGCTCAGGGTGTGATCCTGGTCTGGGGATCGAGTCCCGCATCTGGCTCCCTGTGAGGAGCCTGTTCCTCCCTCTGTGTCTCTGCCTCTGTCTATCGGTATCTTATGAATAAATACAAAATCTTAAAATTTCTGTCGTTTGTTTACTTACTCATTTAACAGTGTTCTGTATGTTTACATATACAATTCAATGTGTGCGTTTGTGTATGCATGGGTATGTGGTAGATATTTATATGATCAAGTTGCCTACAACATGTTCTTCAGAAGTATGAAGCACATGGTGAAGTGTAAGCATTTTTAAATCTTCCAAGAATTTAAATTGATGTATGTGTGCTTGGAGTTTCTTTCTTTCCCCTTTCTCCTAATCCTAGTCTTTCCTTGCACAGAGATAATTATTATCCTGAGGATGGTGTTGCTTTGTTTTGTTTATTTATTTCCCAACTAGTTTTATACTTTTACATTTTGGAAAACCTCCCATTCTTATAAAGCAGTTTCTCTTTATCCACTTTAAGAAATTACAATTTTCCTTTGGCAGTTTGGTTTTTCTACTTGTTTCTTTTATTTGACAAAGGAATGACTTCATTCTTTAAAAGAGTAAGCCAACTAAATTAATACTGACATTGAGGCCCAAGACTATGAAGAAACCAATTTGCTCGTAGCACCAGTTATGCTATGGGGAAGTAAAACAAAACAAAACTGGAAAATAGTCACCATCCACTATAAATCTTCAGAGTATTTATTGGCCCATTCGACTAGCATAGAAAGAATTACAGAAAAATATAAAAGGCATTGTTCAGTGCTCTCTGAAAAAAAGCTGGTTTCTTGTACTGGTATATATTCCATTCACCAAATTCTTACATGTTCCTCGTATGAATAAAAACTGAGTGTTATTAGAGAGAGAGAGGGAGAGAGAGAGAGAGAGAGAGAGATTCATCATGGTAATTGATCCACCAATTTTGAGAAATAGTTTTCTTATACTGGTAGCCTGTGAGTAACTTTCTTTCTGGAATAAAGTAAGATAGTCATTCTAAGTACCTTTATTTTACTTTTAGACATGTTTAACCTTAACTGTATCACTAAGTGCATATTAACTAATGATTACACACATCTTACTCCCAGGTATGGTAAAGGCCAATGGGGAACACCTAATTGCCTGTCACTCATTCTAGATTATGCAGTTAGATCCTTTTACAGTTTATCAGAGTTCTCAGGATCTTTTCTTCAAAATTAAGAAATGAATTGCTGTTCTCAGAGATATTATGCTGGAGTATCCTGAGGGCAAAACTAACATTTATTAACTATTTCCCTATGTCAGAAATCTCTTCTATGAGTCACAATTGACAAATTAGTTGTTTCAGCTTTTCTATACCTCCTTGTATTTCTATCTCCTCTTCTTGTCAATTTCTTTCTTTCCTTTTTTTCCAATATCTTCCTTGGTTTAAAAACTCACAGATGCCTTACCCAGCTATGTGTTTTGCCCCTTTTATTCTGGATTGTTGATATTTAAATTTCATACAAACATGCAATTATTCCCAAATATATCACACCAATATCACGTTGTTTGTATAATGAATAAAAATAGTCTATCCAAGAACATGTGACTCAGCCTGTGAAGTCATATCTAAAACAATTACTCAAACCTATGTCTTATTGTCGCCCCCTAAAATTTCATGTGCTGTGTTCAACCTCATGTTTTAAAACTTGCAGTTTCTACCAGTCTCTATAAAATCTCTATACTCTTAGAAAATTGAACATATTAATTCGTACATTTTTTTGAGTAGACATTTAGCCAGGCTTTAAAAGTACTATAAAACTAACACAAGATACAGTTGTTTACCTCAGGAATTTGGATTTTCTGTATAACGTATGAACACATCAGCATAATTCCTGATGGTCAAAGCAGCATGTGAGCCACTGTCTAGTAGGGTTAGGTGCTCATATTTTATAAAGAAAAAATTAAATTGAGATCAGAAAGGCTTTGTGAAATTACTGGGATTGGAGAACCCAAATGGCTAGCCTACATAGTGTGTGGCAATGCAGAGTCCAAGAAGAGGTGAGAATTATAGTAGAAAAGTGAGTGTGCTGTGTTCAGGAACCAAGGATATGTCTGACCCAGCTAAACTAAAGGATCTGCACTGGGAAAGAATGAAGACAATACTAATTACTAGAGCAGGCTGCATTGGGGAGGATTTTAAAGATGAGATTTTTTTTTTGGACAAAAAAAGGAAAACACCAAAGATTTATTGAAATCCATTGATGGCTTCTAAGCAGGGAGTGGAATGTTAAACTATGACCTAAGAAATAAATTTAGAGAAATGTTTATTAATATTCCAAGGAACATTAATTAATGGGGTCACTTCGAAAGGGTCAAATAATGTCAACTAAATGTGGAATAAACTGGCACATTTGACTTCCAAGAGGAAAGCATGAACTTCCCAAACCTATTTGACAAGGGAACCCTTTCTGGGAAAGGGAAAACAATGCATGGATCATATATTCTATATGCACTGATACCACTCTCAGTCTATACACAGGCATGTGTAAGAAATGTACAGTTCTGTAGTACTAAATAGCTCACTTGATGTCTAGTTTGATTCTCTGGTCCTGGGAAATTGGTCTGTACTCCTGTTGCTGAGGCATGTCTTTCAGACCCAGTGGCTTTCTATTTCTTCCATACTATTCTGGGACTGATGGAGATACTTTTACTAACTGATCTGTTCCATGTTGAGGTATAAGAAACTCTGCGTGGATGTAGAGGGCCCCATCTCTCTTAGACATGTCAGCTCACTATTCTGTGAGGAATTTCTGCTTCCTTTTGGTTTCCATCCAGGAATGGTGCAGATATCCCATGTACCTGCCTAGTGGTTTTGGGCTTTTCCCATGAGATTGCCACGTAAATCTTCTACTCTATGTCACAAATCATTTTTTTTCTTAGAAAGCTAAATCTGTAAAACTCATAAGCAACAAAGAACTCCATTTTCCTCATATTCTCCTCTTGCTTCTATGCCCTGAGGAGGTGATTTAGTTGCCTTGTAAGCAGATTAAGACAGGAAGAAGGATGAGGGAAGGAACACCTGAGGTAAAAAAATGAGTTAGTATTTCAAAGATTCTACCTACCATGCTTGGAATACCCCTTAGGAAATGCTGGTGTGGAGAACTGAGGATGAAAAGCCAGTGAAGGAAAGGATATGTGTGGTACTGGTGCTGCTGTGAGTTTTATGATGTGTTGTCTCAAGAAATATTGCCTCCTCGTCTTATAAACCACCACCTTTGGCGTGGTCCTTTGCACAGTCCTCTCCCACATTAACTCTTGAAAAGTCCCTCTTGCTTCTGGGAACTCTTCCTCCACCATATGAAAGGAGGAGAAGCTACCTTATTGAAGACATGGGGACCAATTGAGAGACAGCAACAATAGACACCTAGGTAAGCTCCAGAGGAGCTTGAGGCTAACTGCAAGTGCACTGGTGACCTCAGCTGAGACCAGAACTGCTCAGATGAGCCTCCACTGAAGTGTTATGTGAATCATAACCAAAGGAAATGGTTGTCAAACTTACTGAGTTATGGAATGATTATTATTCATATAAATACATACAACACAACACAATACAAAACTATGTAATATGATAGATATGGTAGGCATTGAAGATAGAGGAAATAATTTGTGGGAAGATTTCCTCAATATGAATATATGGGACCAATGAAAAACCTTTAAATGGAAATAGCTGGATCGTGGAAGGGGTTCATTTTTCACTCATGGGAAGAATAAAGAAAAAGGAAGTGTCAAGTATCATTATGGAGATTCCAGTCTTCAATGACTTAGTAAACTGTAGACATGTAGGTGGATGGACCCATGCCAGATGGGGACTTGGTAGCATTCTGCAGTTGTGCCTTTTTGGAAATCACTCTCTCTCTCTCACTGGCTTGGATTCAACAGGTGGTTTTTCTGTCACTGATGAAATAAAAAACAAACATTTGTCTTATAACAGCATACTGTCAGACATGACACTAGACTCATCTTAATTCCTAATGATATGGATTACACTAAAGAAAAAATGAAGACATGTCAAAAGTATGGAGGGATTGAGGATATGTGTCTCCAGGTTCTGAATCTAAACTCCGTTTAACAAAATTGGGTGTTGCCAGTGAGCTGCGATTAGCGAGGCTCCAATAATACTCACACTAGTCTCAGGGAAACTTCTCCTAGTTCCATTAACTGCTTTTTCAGAAATGTATTTTACATATATTATTTTATTTAATCTGTAGAACATTTCTAAGATTTATTTTTTTTAATTTTTATTTATTTATGATAGTCACAGAGAGAGAGAGGCGCAGAGACACAGGCAGAGGGAGAAGCAGGCTCCATGCACCGGGAGCCCAATGTGGGATTTGATCCCGGGTCTCCAGGATCGTTCCCTGGGCCAAAGGCAAGCCCCAAACCGCTGCGCCACCCAGGGATCCCACATTTCTAAGATTTAGACATTATTTTCATCCACATTTTAGGGATGAATGGACTGATATTATATTGTTATTAATTATTATTATTATTACTAGTAGTCATAGTAGTATTATATTTGGCAAGGTGTCTTCAGGTGGGCAGTGTGTGGTGAAAACAGAAAGTATTTCTAATGTAAGGGGCTTTTAACTCCTACAGCAGCTTCCTTAAATTTTGATTTCATGAACTGTTTTCCAGTGTGTCAAGTTCTTAATCAGTTATGCCTATGTCAGTTCGTGGGCAATCATAATGAAAGACACCGATCACAGCTTCACATACTCATGTGCAGAAAAAGCTAGAAGTCTCCACCTTTAAAACAGATGCTACCACAAGAACAGATTCACTATCCAAGTTAACTCTGTCCCCAGAATTTAGTTTCTGCTTTAGGATTCTGCATGATTTTATACTGGCTGATTTTTTGAAGATGCCTCTGTGACTGTCATTTAACATATTCTGTTAGGATTCATGGATTCATACTTGGCACAGGATGAGTCTTTAGGCTTAGGTAAGATGTTTTCAGTTGTTAGATTAGGTAGACTCAGTTGAAAGAGACCGGAGACTACTGTGAGTTCAGAAGACAATGGGAAAATGTGAAGATGATTCATGCACACAGAGTCCATTTTGACTGATCTAAACAGGCCTACATGGGTCTCTGGGAAAAAGTGGAATGGACAAAAAGTTGTCCTGCTGTATTGGCCTCATGACTCTGCAGTAGCTAAATCAAATGACACTACCAAAGCTTCTCAGCCACAGCCAGGGGCTGTCTATTGATTTCCCCATTTGGGGTAGGTTTGCATGAGAACACTTGGCCTCCCTGAGGTCCCCCTCCTCAGGAAGGCAATAAAAGACCAGCCTGAGACCTACCAGAATTGGGAAGGGCAAGTTGTCATTACTACAGATATCCGCGAGAGGGAACTCCAAAGCGCTCTCTGGGTTCTGCAGAAGGCTCAGCTGTGCACTTGTTGTTCCAGCAAGTACCACCGCAGCACCAAAAGGCTAACCTTCTGAAAAGACTTCTTTTAGTGGTCTTCTGGCCTGAATCTAAGGAAGAAGGGAGGTTAGTGTATTTTCATTCACTTAGCCTTATTTTCACCATTGCCATTATACAGCATGTTCATTGTAGTGGCTAGAGGAGGGAAACGGAGTCATTTGTTGTGTACAACTCTCCACGTTCTGATGTTGGCTAACAGCATCGTTATGGTGTTGAAGAGTTCTTCCTCATATCCTTCAGACTGATCTGAGACTCGATCAGATTGAAGGTCAGTATTTCCTGTGCCATCAGTTACTGTCTTTGCAATGCAACAGGAGACACTGAACCTGTAGATGTTTGTTTTCTATTGGAGTGATCAGTGGGTTCAGGTGTCAGATCTGATTTTAAAGGCTAGAAGGATTTGGTATGCAAATCAAACTGAGTGTGGTAATCCTCTGCTTTCACAGCCAGTCTCCCCTCAGCCTGATTTCCTCTTTGACTTTCTGAGTGCTCAAGTTCTAACATCTAAAGGATCTGCCTCTCAGGACACAATCTGCCTGACCCTACTTCTCTGTTGCTCTGCTCTGGGCCATCTTCAAGGATGACTTTCTGCAGTCAGGGTCCAAGGGAAATAGTCATTACATGCTGGCTATGTGGTGGCTGTGTTCCCTTGTGATACCACACCAACCCACCCAGAGATGATGTTTTCGGTTAAATAGGTTGAACATTTACTGAAAAGAGCCTAAACCACAATGAAGTGTGGAAACACACTTCCTCACACACACACTCAAACATACATGTATATATAAACCTACACACAAGCACAAGGCTTGAAAGGGAACATAGAATAAGGAAAACAAGGTATCCTGAGGTTATGAATGCATTTATTGACCACCAGTTTCCAGAGATGATTTTTAATTACTCAACATTCCCTACTGAAGCAAGAACTTTCCAAAGAAAAGTTGATCAGCAGTGAGAAGCTGAGTTCAAAGTTTCTACTGCTCAAAAGAATGTTTCCCTTTGAAGATACCTTAACATTGCTTAAATAACTGAATTCTTTAAGAGTCAACAGATGAGCCAAGGTGTCGAAGGATAAACAGATGAGCAACATTTCACCAAATAACCTTAAACACCTGGTCACTACTCTGCACAAGGCAATAAATGTTCCCAGGATGATTAATTAAAGGGGTCACTTCAAAAGGGTGGAATAATGTCAAATATATGTGGAAGAAAACTGGGGCATTTGACTTCCAAAAGGAAAGTAAGAATTTCCTAGACCTATTTAACAAGGGAACCCTTCCTGGGAAAGAGAAAACAATGCATGGATCATATATTCTATCTGCACTGATAGCAATCTCTGTCTATACACTGGCATGAGTCAGAAATGTACTGTTCTGTAGTTTTAAATAGTTCACTTGATGCCTTGTTTGATTCTCTGTTCTGAGACTGGTAGTGATTTAGGTTTTCTTAATTGCCCCCATGAGTGTGTCTATGTTCTGGAGTCTTCTGGTGCTGGGGAGGCTGTAAATTGGTGAAGTGCCACTTATCTGGTTGCTCTGTGTCATTGGTGTATACAGTAGCTGCTGAAGTGTCCAAATTGCTGTCTGATCCTGGGAAGTTGGTGTGTACTCCTGTTGCTGAGGCATGTCTTTCACACCCAGTGGCTTTCTATTTCTCCCAACTATTCTGGGACTGATGGAGATACTTTTACTAACTGATCTGTTCCATGTTGAGGTATAAGAAACTGCATGGACATAGAGTGCCCCATCTTTCCTGGACATGTCAGCTTGCTATTCTGTCAGGAATTATTGCTTCCTTTAGGTTTCTATCCATGGAAAGGTGCAGATATCCTATACTCCTACCCTGTGGTTTTGGCTTTTCCCATGAGATTACCACCTAAATCTTCTACTCTATGCCACGAATCATTTTTGTTTCCTAGAAAGCTAACTCTGATAAACTCATAAGCAACATGGAGATCCCTTTTCCTCATATTCTACTCTTGCTTCTATGCCCGAGGAGGTGATTTAGTTGCCTCTTAAGGCAGCTTAAGACAGGAAGAAGGATGAGGGAAGGAATACCTGAGGTAAAAAAATGAGTTAGTATTTCAAAGATTCTTCCTACCCTACTTGGAATACCCCTTAGGAAATGCTGGTGTACAGAACTGAGAATGAGAAGCCAGTGAAGAAAAGGATATGTGCGGTAGTGGTGCTGCTGTGAGTTTTATGATGTGTGATCTCAAGAAATAATGCCTCCTCATCTTGTAAACCACCACCTTTGGCGTGGTCTTTTGCACATTCCTCTCCCACATTAACTCTTGAAAAGTCCCTCTTGCTTCTGGGAACTCTTCCTCCACCATATGAAAGGAGGAGAACCTACGTTATTGAAGACATGGGGACCAATTGAGAGCCAGCGCCAATACACAAACACCTAGGTTAGCTCCAGATGAGCTGCAGGCTAACTGCAAGTGCACAAGTTCCCTCAGCTGAGACCAGAACTGCTCAGATGAACCTCCACTGATGTGTTATGTGAATCATAACCAAAGAAATGGTTGTCTAACCTACTAGGTTATGGAATGATTTTTATTATCCATATAAAAGTATACAACACAACACAGTACAATACAATTCAAAAACCATGTCATAGGATATGATAGGCATTGAAGAAAGAGGAGATAATTTGTGGGAAGATTTCCTCAATATGAATATATGGGACCAAGGAAAAAACTTTAAATGGAAATAGCTGGGTCTTGGAAGGGGTTCATTTCTCATTCATTGGAAAAAGAGATAAAGAGGAAGTGTCAAGGGTCATTATGGAGATTCCAGTCTTCAGTGACTTACTAAACTATAGACATGTAGGTGGATGGACCCATGCCAGATGGGGACTTGGTAGCATTCTGCAGTTGTGCTCTTTTGGAAATCACTATCACTCTCACAGGCTTGAATTCAACAGTTTGTTTTTCTGTCAGTGATGACACAAAAAACAAACACTTGTCTTACACCAGCACTGACTCATCTTAATTCCTGATGACACGGATTATCCAAAAGCTTCCCTCAACACAATGAGGTATATGTCGTAAAACGAAGACATGTCAAAAGTATGGAGGGATTGATGATGTGTGTCTCCAGGTTCTGAATCTAAACTCCGTTTTACAAAAAATGGGGTGTTGCCAATGAGCTGTGATTAGCTAGGCTCCAATAATACTCGCACTAGTCCAGGGGAACGTATCCTAGTTCTATTCATTGCCATTTAGAAATGTGTTTTACATCCTTTATCTTATTGAATCTTGACAACATTTCTAAGATTTAGACATTATTTTTATCCACATTTTAGGCATGAATAAAGTGATACCGAGCTAGAGTAATTGGCAAAAGGTCATATAGCTGATAAATGGGGCACTGGAGTTTGTACTCTAGAGAGGTAGTTTGACATCAAGTCAAGTCCTTTCTCTCAATGATGCTGGTTTTTTTCGACTCATTTTAAAGAGCACTGGAATCCTGTGGTGCCTCAAGAGCCACTGATCAAAAAGAGGATGGAGCAGGAATAAAAGTCCCGTGCTCTGGTTTCAACCAGAGCACATTTATATATTATAAGTAGAAATAAATAATTATGCATTATATGTTTAACTACATATATCATATATATAGATGTGGGATCCATTTAAAAATGTGTTTAAAAAAATCCCAAACACTGTATCATACCATGCTATCTCCTAATACTGCCAGAAACGTCTTGAAGTTTCTATGCTTTCTTGGGTCTCCAACAGTGTAAAACTTCCCTTGACCTGTTAGCCAGCCTTCAGAGAAGGAGCAGCTGGGAATCATTGCCCTGGGGATGCTCTGGGCTCCAGAACAGGGCTAAGTATCTGCCATGACCCCTGGCAACCTTGCTGTCTGTGTCTCCCTAAAGCCTATTAAACTATTCACAGTACCTGCAGCCTTCTCATTGTTATGACAACTCTTTGAATTCTCTCCCAAGAGAGAAGTGATGTCTTCTCCAAATATCCCGAGGCAATTTTCATACAAAAACTGTATAAGAGAAGCCTGTAATGCAAAAAGAACACAATGGGGTGCTCTTTTTCATATGGAAGAGTTAGAAGTCACATTTTGTTTATAGACCTTGGATCTAACCAAAAATGTGAAAGACTTCTATGAAAACTTCAGAGTTGATAAAAATATATAGAAACCCAAGTTCTCTAATAAAATAAGAAAGCATGATACTTTCTGTTGTACTTTGAGTACAGATTTTAAAATACTACTAGTCAGTGGGCTAAAGTCCTAATTTGTGGCATTTAATAACTAATATTGTGATACCAGTGGTTACATCTTTAAAACTAGGATAGCTTTCAAAGTAACCTACCTTCTTAAAGTTTACTTATTTTGTAAACTTTTGCTTCCAGAAAATATTGGGTTGTAACTTAGGATAATATCTGATTAAAATGTATAAAGCATAGACAAAATCCTATGAAATCCATTTCTTAAATAGGGAAGAATATTTTTTGGAATGTGGATATTCCTGTGGATTTTTTTTGATGTTTTCTTTTTCTTTCTCTTTTCTTTTCTTTTCTTTCTTTTTTTTTTTTTTTTGAGTAAAAACTCACAGGGCTGGGGAGAAAACATGTCTGTCTGTCTAACTGCAGTCCCTTCTCAGGTCTTGCTTTGCCTAATGCTGGCTCTCGGCATGAGCTTGGGGAAAAGCTGCCATCTTATTAGGCATGTGTGGCTTCATTAGGATGTTCTGGAATATCTCACTAGTTTCTGTCTGATGTAGCAGAGGCAAAAGAGTAGCCAAGTATTTTTCTAAATGAGCCACAACTTGCAGAGCAAAGCCAATGTGTTTGGAGCCATGGGTGCTCATAGTGCCCGAGACACCTAGGATGTGCCAGTAACGACAACAGGAGCTAGGTCTTGTTACCATTGTGTCATGAGGAAACCATGCCTTCGCCCAAGTTTACAAGCTCCCCCCCTCAAGGATCAGGCTGAGATTTGAACCTTGGCTTGTCAAACTCTAGAGCCCAGGTCTTTTCTACCATATTACATCACTCTTCTCTCTCTTTTGTTTAGTCAGTCTAGTATTGAATCTCCTGGATGGGAAAGAAGTGACTCAACTGCTCTGTGTTTCCCACTTTAACAACACCCCTTCCCATATTCCACCAGAGAAGGATAGCAAACTCTGCCATTCCAAGGAAGCCTATGAAGATGTGCACTTTTCAGAACTGATCCATCCAATTTACTACTACACATTTCAGATTCAAAGCATGGATTCTAAACCCCAGGGGACACATATGAGAGCTCTCCCTACCTTTTTTACGAAGTTCTCTTCCAATTCCAAGCTGCCAGAATTAGGTGGACAAAGAATGCTTGGGGCTATACACACTGATAAATCATAAGGTGTTATCTGGTTGGGTGAGGATTCTTGCTCAATGCTGTATAACACTCCAAAAAGGTACCGCAAGACAACAACATTCACATTTGGCAGCTGAGCTAGAAGCCTAAAGTCAGAAAGATGTACTTTTGAATAAGGCAAGTCATTGCACTTAGCTGCTGGAAGTATAGAGACAGAGAGCAGAGAACATCTTACTAGATCTAGTATACAACCTGCTGTAGCAGAGTTCCAGGCATGAATGTATACAAATATGTTTTACCGAATTCAATTTCTGAGCTAACCCACTCCGGTTGAATGTTGACAAACTGAAGGTTATACCATGGGCTGTTGATGCTCTGGCATCTCTCTTAGGCCACTGACTTTTGTCTACCATTTTCATATATTCAGAAGGTGTACAATGGCTAAGGAGTCCACGTTAATAAGGTCAGACGAAGAGCAATAATAGCCATAAGGCATGCCTGTATTCTGAAACTGGCCTCCGTGGGTGTGAAGAATTGAAACTATTTGGCATTGAATGTTATTTTAGTGGTCAAAGTGGCAAGAAGGAAGCCAATATTTTCCTAATAGTATATTGGCTGTATTTCTGAGCCATGACCAGAGTAGAGTAATTATTGCATCATTACCTCTGGGCTGCATTTATTTTCTCCTCCTCAGTCACTTCGTCAAGAACATCAAGCCATTTTTCATAGAGTTCCGATGAAAGTAAACTTCCTTCGATATTTTCAAGAAAATCCTTATGTGGATAGAAAAATAAATAAATACATGCAAACAGACACACTCACAGAGATGTAGAGACTCACACACACACAAATATATGTATATATGATAAAAGATATATATTGGAAATATCACAGAGAAAACACTTAGTTCAAAACTTCAGTTCAGTCCCTAATTTCTTCATAGATACCCAAACTGTGACCCACACGGAGTTCACCTCATACTCTCCATTGACTTGCATGTGCAAAAACAGGTTGTGGATTTTCTCCAACAAAAACGAAAGCATCAAAGCAGAGCGTACGCTTCAGTGGAAAGGAAGACAAAGCTCCCTTCTATCATATGGCACTTACTCTTTTGTGTGCTTTTTTGCAAACTACTACAAAAGCTACTCTCATCATTGCTTCATTCTTCCTTTCCTTAACTGTACAAAAGTAGAGAGTCTAATGGCAAACTCATGATGGTCCTGAGGATGTATTCATTTCTAGTGTAGACCAATTCTCCAGAGAGTTTGACATGATACTATTCAGGCCAAGGTTGCAGAGTCTGATTCTCCACAAAGATTAGTCAACTTTAGGTAGGGAAAGCTTCAGAAATGTCTAAGAACTCTATGCACACGTGGTCACCATCTTCCTAGTCTGTGCCTATAACATGGAAATGGAAAAGACCCTACTAAACCTTGCTAGAAACATCAATTGCAGGTGTGCACCTTCAAGAGGGCAACACTTATCATGCTATTCGAGTACCTAACGTATCATCATTCTTTCCCCTGTGTCTTGATGCCTATATATATATTTACTGGTGTGTTTTACTCTAGCCCAGTGTAGTAGTGGTCAGGGACTATTGCTATTTATCGTATAGTTGAACAGTAATGGGGGGCAAGGAAAGACCACTTGCGACAAGAAAGGACCAAATATGACCTTGGTTCTAAGAGTGCCATAATAACTGCCTTAATATAGTTTTGTTCAGAGCTGTTAGCAAGTGCCAAGGTAGATGGATTAAATTCTTTGTTCTAGTTTTCAGTTCTTTCTCCATTACCATTTTAGCAATAGAATGGGATATCTGTGATGTAGCTGTATAATTTCCAAATTAATCTAGTTCTTGAGTCGATCTACTGAATTTTCAGAATTCCAAACTACATTTGTCCGTTGCACCTACTCCTAAAGTTAGATTTATCAAAAGAGGCATGTAGCTAGAGCTGGTTACTGTATCGTTACAACCTTGGATGGTGGGCTAGACATCACAAATATTAACAAAAGGATACCTAGGATCTGGTGAAAGGAGACACAAATGGCAAAATCCTTCCTCCATGACTTATAAAGTAAAAGGCATCAAGAAACAGGAGACAATGATGGTTAACAATGATTGGTCGCCTCACTGAGCCTTTTTATATTCCTCATAAAGTAAACATTTGCTTACTATTGTAAACTTCTAGATCTATTCTCAAATTTTTCATGTGATTTTTCTTTTGGAAACTGCCTTCATTAGGAGCATCGTGAGGAAGTCATCAGAGACAGGATGTTTTCTTTGGTAAACATTATGTATGTGTTAATGTGTATTTTGAAATTTCTTATTATTATAGTAGTCACATTAGTATTAGTCTTTTGCATGGAGTCCTCAGGTGGGAGGTGTTTGGTGAAAACAGAAAGTATTTCTAATGTAAGGAGCTTTTACCTTCTACAGTAGCTTTCTTAAATTTTGATTTCATGAAGTGTTTTCCAGTTTGACAAGTTCTTAATCAGTTATGCCTATGTTTTTTCTTGGGCAATCATAATGAAAGACACCATCACAGCTTGAGTAACTCATGTGTGGATAAAGCTAGAACTTTCCCCACCTTTAAAACAGATGCTACCAGAAGAACAGATTCACTGTCCAAGTTCACTCTGTCCCCAGAATTTAGTTTCTTTTTTAGGATTCTGCATGATTTTATACTGGCTGATTTTCTGAAGATGCCTTCCATGAGTGGTCATTTTTGATTTGATAAGGAAAGCACATAATGTAGGAAAAAAAGAAGAGTATATGGCATTTCATATCCCAAGCCCAGAGCAAAAGCTTGCTTCCTTTTTGAAAGAGCTAGGCTATCGGATGGTATACAGTTTTAGAGCTCCAAGAAGTAAAGTCAGTTTAGATTCTTTAGTCAATGTCTCTCTATAGTTTTACCCAAAATCCACCTTACATACACTGAAACTTTGTAATCACTTATTTAAATCAGATTTTTTTCATTGACTTTACCCTTTTTAAATCAAACTTCCGTGTTTCAAGGCCTTGTGGAATCCTCACCTGTCTCCTACTTTATCAGTCTTTTCTCATTATTCCCTTCCATAGATGCTCTTCCCCATATATGGAAATCTTTTTCTATACCCATTTCCCATTTGTTGATTCCTCTTTAAGTGATTGTATCCTCCATTCCTACTATCTCTATTTCCCTTCCTCTTTAAAAGAAAAGCTCAAATACTCTCTTATTCTCTGATTACATTCCCTTCATGAGTCTTTCAACGTCCTTTGCTCTATCTTCATGTCCTCTCCCTACAGTGTAGAAAGATATAAGCGCTGGAGTCAGATGGACCTAAGGTTCAGAAACCTACTATGCTTCTGATCTACTGTGTTACCTGGGGCACATGCGAACTGTACTGAAAATTTTCTAATCCATTTATAATGTGTGGAAGATGATAGTTCTAGCTACCCCCTAAAATTGCTGTGATGCAAGGACTGGGGTAGCAGCTAGCATGTAACTAACGTGGTTAATTTCTTCACCACTAGGATAACATTCCCAAATCTAGTGCAGCATTGCAGAGGTCCTGGGTACTCTGCAAATTTCCATACTGACAATTCAGTACACCGATTGGAGATAACACAGGCCAAACTCTGGCTGTCATTTAACATCCTCTTTTAGAATTAGCAGATTCATATATGCCTCCAGATGAGTCTTTATGCTTAGGTAAGATGTTTTCAGTTGTTAGATTAAGTAGACTCAGTTGAAAGAGACCTGAGACTACTGTGAGTTTAGGAAGACAACAGCAGAATGTGAAGATGATTCATGCACACAGAGTCCATTTTGACTGATCTGAACAGGCCTACATGGGTCTCTGTGGAAACAAGTGGAATGGACAAAACGTCGTTCAGTGTATTGGCCTCATGACTCTGCAGTAGGTAAATCAAATGACACTACCAAGTTTCTCACCCAAAGCCAGGTGCTGTCTAATGATTTCTCCATTTGGGGTAGGTTTGCATGAGGACACTTGGCCTCTCCGAGGTCCCTCTCCTCAGGAAGGCAATAAAAGACCAAACTGAGACCTACCAGTATTGGGAACGGGAAGTTGTCCTTATGAAATATATCCGTGAGGGAAACTCCAAAGAGCTGTCCTGATTTTTCAGACGGTGCAGCTGTGCACTGGTTGTTCTGCCAAGTGCCAGCACAGTGGCCAAAGGACGAGTTTGTGAAAGCACTGCTTTCCTTGGTGTTCTGGACAGAATCTAAGGAAGAAGGGAGATTAGTGTGTTTTAATTCACGTAGACTTATTTTCACCATTGCCATTATACAGCATGTTCATTGTAGAGGCTAGAAGAGGGAAACTGAGTCATTTGTTGTGTAGAACTCTCCATGTTCTGATGTTGGCTAACAGCATCCTCATGGCATTGATGAGTTCTTGCCAATAACTTTCAGACTGACGGTTAAACCTAGGGACTTGATCAGACTCAAAGTGATTATTTCCTCTGCCATCAGTTACTGCCATTACACTGATCTGGAGGCACTGAAACTGTAGGTGTTTGTTTTCTACTGGTGTGATCAGTGGGTTCAGGTATCAGATCTGATTTTATTTTTTTATTTTTTTCTGATTTTAAGAGCTATAAGTTTTTGGTATGCAAATCAAGCTAGGTTGTTAATCCTGTGCTTTCACAACCAGGCTCCCCTCAGCCTCAGATTCTCTCCTTGGGTTTCTGAGTGCTCAAGTTTCTACCATCCAAAGGAATTGCCTATCAGGACACAATCTGCCTGACCCCTACTTCTCTGGTTCCACTGCTCTGGGCCATCTTCAAGGATGACTTTCTGCAGTCAGGGTCCTTGGGAAGTAGTCATTACATGCTGGCTATGTGGTGTCTGTGTTCTCTTGTCAACCCCACCAACCCACCCAGAGATGATGTTTTTGGTTAAATATGTTTAACATTTACTGTAAAGAGCCTAAACCACAATGAAGTGTGGAAACACACTTCCTCACACACACACTCAAACATACATGTGTATATACACCTACATACAAGTACAAGGCTTGAAAGAAAACATAGAAAATGCAAAACAATAAGAGGTTAGGAGTGCATTGATAGACCACCAGTTTCCAGAGATGATTTTTAATTACTCAACATTCCCTATTGAAGGAAGAACTTTCCAAAGAAAAGGAGATCAGCAGCGAGAAGCTGAGTTCAAATTTCTACTGCTCAGCTGTGAATGTTTCCCTTTGAAGATATCTTAACATTTCTTAAATAACCGATTGCTTTAAGAGTCAACAGATGAGACAAGCTGTCGAAGGATAAAAAGATGAGGAACATTTCACCAAATAACCTTAAACACTGGGCAATTTGGCTTTTTTGGGATATAGTACGTGCATCAGCACCTCCACTCGTGTGGGGCCAGCACTGCACCAGAAGCATCCTGGTTCTGCCACTTAGGAAGCTCAGCATTTTATTTTATTTATTTTTTTTTAATTTTTATTTATTTATGATAGTTACAGAGAGAGAGACAGAGGCAGAGACACAGGCAGAGGGAGAAGCAGGCTCCATGCACCGGGAGCCCGATGTGGGATTCGATCCCGGGTCTCCAGGATCGCGCCCTGGGCCAAAGGCAGGCGCCAAACCGCTGCGCCACCCAGGGATCCCGAAACTCAGCATTTTAAAGCTTTGGTTTGCTCAACTGTAACATAAATGATGCTGCCTACACCAAGTTAAACTAAATATATAAGATACTACTCGGCACAAGGCAATAAATATTTCCAGGATCATTAATGAATGGGGTCGCTTCAAAAGGGTCGAATAATGTCAAATAAATCTGGGAAAAACTGGTGCATTTGACTTCCAAAAGGAAAATATGAATTTCCCAAGCCTATTTGACGAGAGAACCCTTTCTGGGAAAGGGAAAACAATGCATGGATCATATATTCTATATGCACTGATAGCAATCTCCGTCTATACACTGGCATAAGTCAGAAATGTACAGTTCTGTAGTTCTAAATAGCTCACTTGTTGTCCAGTTTGATTCTCTGTTCCAAGACTGGTAGAGATTTAGGTTTTCTTAATTGCCCCCATGAGTGTGTCTGTTCTGGAGTGTTCTGGTGCCAGACAGGTTGTAAAATGGTGAAGTGCCACTTATCTGATTGCTCTGTGTCATTGATGTATATAAATAGCCGCTGCGGGGTCCAGACTGCTCTCTGGTCCTGGGAAATTGGCCTGTACTCCTATTGCTGAGGCATGTCTTTCACACCCAGTGACTTTCTTTTTCTTCCATACTCTTCTGGGACTGAAGGAGATACATGTTCCATGTTGAGGTATAAGAAACTCTGCATGGACATAGAGGGTCCCATTGTTCTTAGACATGTCAGCTCACTGTTCTGTGAGGAATTTCTGCTTCCATTTGGTTTCCATGCAGGAAATGGTGCAGATATCCCATGTACCTACCTAGTGGTTTTGGGCTTTTTCCCCTTGGGATTGCCACCTAAATCTTCTACTCTATGCCATGAATCATTTCTGTTTCCTAGAAAGCTAAGTCTTTAAGACTCATAAGCATCAAAGAGCACCCTTTTCCTCATATTCTCCTCTTGCTTCTATTCCCTGAGGAGGTGAGTTGTCTCTTAAGGCAGCTTAAGACAGGAAGAAGGATGAGGGAAGGAATATCTCAGGTAAAAAAAAATGAGTTAGTATTTCAAAGATTCTTCCTACCCTACTTGGAATACCCCTTAGGAAATGCTGGTGTACAGAACTGAGGAGGAAAAGCCAGTGAAGGAAAGGATATGCGTGTACTGGTGCTGCTGTGAGTTTTATGATGTGTGGTCTTAAGAAATAATGCCTCCTCATCTTGTAAACCACCACCTTTGGCGTGGTCCTTTGCACAGTCCTCTCCCACATTAACTCTTGAAAAGTCCCTCTTGCTTCTGGGAACTCTTCCTCCACCATATGAAAGGAGGAGAAGCTACCTTATTGAAGACATGGGGACCAATTGAGAGCCAGCACCAATACACAAATACCTAGGTTTGACATCAAGTCAAGTCCTTTTCTCTCAATGACGCTGGTTCTTTTCAACTCATTTTAAAGAGCACCGGAATCCTGTGGTGCCTCAAGAGCCATTGATCAAAAAGAGGATGGAGCAGGAATAAAACCCCCCTGCTCTGGTTTCAACCAGAGCACATTTATATATTATAAGTAGAAATTAATAATTATGCATTATATGCTTAACAACATATATAATATAGATGTGGGATCCATTTAAAATTGTGTTAAAAAAAATCCCCAAACACTGTATCATACCATGCTATTTCCTAATACTGCCAGAAACGTCTTGAAGTTTCTATGCTATCTTGGGTCTCCAACAGTGTGAAGCCTCCCTGACCTGCTAGCCAGCCTTCAGAAGAAGGAGCAGCTGGGAATCATTGCCCTGGGGATGCTCTGGGCTCCAGAACAGGGCTAAGTATCTGCCATGACCCCTGGCAGCCTTGCTGTCTGTGTCTCCCTAAAGCCTATTAAACTATTCACAGTACCTGCAGCCTTCTCATTGTTATGACAACTCTTTGAATTCTCTCCCAAGAGAGAAGTGATGTCTTCTCCAAATATCCCGAGGCAATTTTCAATCAAAAACTGTATAAGAGAAGCCTGTAATGCAAAAAGAACACAATGGGGTGCTCTTTTTTATATGGAAGAGTTATAAGTCACATTTTGTTTATAGACCTTGGATCTAACCAAAAATGTGAAAGACTTCTATGAACAATTCAGAGTTGATAATAATATATAGAAACCCATGTTCTCTAATAAAATAACTTAGTGTGATACTTTCCGTTGCACTTTGGGTACAGATTTTAAAATTCTACTAGTCAGTGGGCTAAAGTCCTAATTTGTCGCCTAATTTCATACCTAACATTGTGATACCAATGGTTACATCTTTAAAACTAGAATAGTTTTCAAAGCAACCTACCTTCTTAACTTTACTTATTGTGTAAAATTTTACTTCCAGAAAATATTGGGTTGTAACTTAGGATAATATCTGATTAAAATGTGTAAAGCATAGACAAAATCCTATGAAATCCATTTCTTAAAGAGGGAAGAATGTTTTTTGGAAAGAGGATATTCCTGTGGATTTTTTTGATGTTTTGTTTTGTTTTTGAGTAAAAATCACAGGTCTGGAGAGAAAACATGTCAGTCTGTCTAACCGCAGTCCCTTCTCATGTCTTGCTTTGCCTAATGCTGGCTCTCGGCATGAGCTTGGGGAAAAGCTGTCATCTTATTAGGCATCTGTGGCTTCATTAGGATGTTCTGGAATATCTCACTAGTTTCTGTCTGATGTAGCAGAGGCAAAAGAGTAGCCAAGTATTATTCTAAATGAGCCACAACTTGCAGAGCAAGGCCAATGTGTTTGGAGCCATGGGCGCTCATAGTGACTGAATCACCTAGGATGTGCCAGTAATGACCACAGGAGCTGGGTCTTGTTACCATTGTGTCATGAGGAAGCCATGGCTTTGCCCAAAGTTACAAGCTCCCCCCTCAAGGATCAGGCTGAGAGTTGAACCTCGGCTTGTCAAACTCCGGAGCCCAGGTCTTTTCTATCATATTATGCCACTCTTCTCTTTCTTTTGTTTAGTCAGTCTAGTATTGAATCTCCTGGATGGGAAAGAAGCGACTCAACTGCTCTATATTTCGCAATTTAACAACACCCCTTCCCATATTCCACCAGAGAAGGATAGCAAACTCTGCCATTCCAAGAAAGCCTATGAAGATGTGCACTTTTCAGAACTGATCCTTCGTAATTACTACTACACATTTCAGACTCAAAGCATGGATTCTAAACCCCAGGGGACACATATGAGAGATCTCTCTACCTTTTTAATGAAGTTGTCTTCCAATTCCAAGCTGCAGGTATTAGGTGGACAAAGAATGCTTGGGGCTATACACACTGATAAATCATAAGCTGTCATCTGATTGGATGAGGATTGTTGCTCAATGTTGTATAACACACCGAAAAGGTATCGCAAGAGAACAACATTCGCTTTTGGCAGCTGTGTTAGAAGCCTAAAGTCAGAAAGATGCACTTTTGAATAAGGCAAGTCATTGCACTTAGCAGCTGGAAGTATAGAGATGGAGAGCAGAGAACATCTTACTAGATATAGTATACAACCTGCTGTAGCAGAGTTCCAGGCATGAATGTATACAAATATGTTTTACCGAATTCAATTTCTGAGCTAACTCTCTATGGTTATATGTTTGACAAACTTAAGATTATACCAGTGCTGTTGATGCTCTGGCATCTCTCTTAGGCCACTGACTTGTCTACCAGTTTCATATATTCAGAAGTTGTACAATGACTAAGGAGTCTACTTAATAAGGTCAGGAGAAGAGCAATAATAGCCATAAGGCATGCCTGTATTCTGAAACTGGCCTCCGTGGGTGAGAAGAATTGAAATCATTTGGCATTGTATGTTCTCATTCATTTGGGGAATATAAATAATAGTGAAAGGGAATATAAGGGAAGGGAGAAGAAATGTGTGGGAAATATCAGAAAGGGAGACAGAACATAAAGACTCCTAACTCTGGGAAATGAACTAGGGGTGATGGAAGGGGAGGAGGGCAGGGGCTAGGGGTGAATAGGTGATGGGCACTGAGCGGGGCACTTGACGGAATGAGCACTGGGTGTTACTCTGTATGTTGGTAAATTGAACACCAATAAAAAATAAGTTTATTATTAAAAAAAAAGAAACCATTTGGCATTGAATGTTATTTTAGTGGTCAAAGTGGCAAGAAGGAAACCAATATTTTGTAATGGTATATTGGCTGTATTTCTGAGCCATGACCAGAGTAGAGTAATTATTGCATCATTACCTCTGGGCAGCATTTATTTTTTCCTTCTGAGTCACTTCGTCAAGAACACCAAGCCATTTTTCATAGAGGTCCGATGAAAGTAAACTTCCTTCGATATTTTCAAGAAAATCCTTATGTGGATAAAAAAAAATACACACAAATATACACAGAAACACACACACACATATATATGCATATATAATACAAAATATATATTGGAAATATCACAGAGAAAACACTTAGTTGAAAACTTCAGTTGAGTTCCTACTTCCTTCATAGATACCCAAACTGTGACCCACATAGGGGTCAGCTTGACTCTCCATTGACTTGTACATGCAAAAGCAGGTTGTGGATATTCTCTAACAAAAATGAAAGCATCAAAGCAGAGCATAGCCTTCAGTGGAAAGGAAGACAAAGCTCCCTTCCATCATATGGCACTTACTCTTTTGTGTGCTTTTATGCAAACTACTACAAAAGCTACTCTCATAATTGCATCATTCTTCCTTTCCTGAACTATACAAAAGTAGAGTCTAATGGCAAACTTATGATGGTCCTGAGGGTGTATTCATTTCTAGTGTAGACCAATTCTCCAGAGAGTTTGACATGATACTATTCAGGCCAAGGTTGCAGAGTCTGATTCTCCACAAAGATTAGTCAACTTTAGGTAGGGAAAGCTTCAGAAATGTCTAAGAACTCTATGCACACGTGGTCACCATCTTCCTAGTCTGTGCCTATAACACGGAAATAGAAAAGACCCTACTAAGTCTTGCTAGAAACATCATTGTATGTGTGCACCTTCAAGAGGGAAACACTTATCATGGTATTCAAGTACCTAATGGATGATCATTCTTTTCCTGTGTCTTGATGCCTATATATATATTTACTGGCGTGTTTTACTCTAGCCCAGTGTAGTAGTGGTCAGAGACTATTGGTATCTTTCATATAGTTAAACAGTAATGGGGGACAAGGAAAGACCAAATGTGACAAGGAAGGACCACATATGACCTTGGTTCTAAGAGTGTCATCATTACTGCCTTAACATAGTTTTGTTGAGAGCTGTTAGCAAGTGCCAATTTAGATGGATTAAATTCTCTATTCTAGTTCTCACATCTTTCTCCATTACCATTTTAGCAATAGAATGGGATATCTGTTATGTAGCTGTATAATTTCCAAAGTAATCCATTTCTTGAGTCGATCTACTGAATTTTCAGAATACCAAAGTACTTTTGTCTGTTGCACCTACTCCAAAAGTTAGATTTATCAAAAGAGGCATGTAGCTAGAGGTGGTTACCATGTCGTTATAACCTTGGATGGCAGGATAGACATCTCAAATATTAACTAAAGGATGCCTAGGATGTGGTGAAAGGAGACACAAATGGCAAAATCCTTCCTCCATGACTTATAAAAGGCACTAAGAAACAGGAGACAATGAGACAATGATGGTTAAGAATGATTGGTTGCCTCACTGAGCCTTTTTTAGATTCCTCATAAAGTAAACATGTGCTTACTATTGTGAACTTCTATACCTATCTTCAAATGTTTCATATGAGTTTTCTTTTGGAAACTGCCTTCATTAGGAGTGTGGTGAGGAAGTCATCAAAAGCAGATGTTTGCTTTGGTAAACATTATGTAGGTGTCAGTGTATATTTTGAAATTTCTTATTATTACTAGTAGTCATATTAGTATTAGTATTTTGCATGGAGTCTTCAGGGGGGTGGTGTGTGTTGAAAACAGAAAGTATTTCTCATGTATGGGGCTTTTAACTCCTACAGTAGATTCCTTAAATTTTGAATTCATGAAGTGTTTTCCAGTTTGAGAAGTTCTTAATCAGTTTTGCCCATGTCGCTCCTTGGGCAATCATAATGAAAGACACCAATCACAGCTTGACTTACTCATGTGTGGATAAAGCTAGAACTTTCCCCACCTTTAAAACAAATGCTACCACAAGAACAGATTTGCTGTAATGCCTCACTCTGTCTCCAGAATTTAGTTTCTTCTTTAGGATTCCACATGACTTTATACTACCTGGTTTTCTGAATATGCCTTCCGTGAGTGGTCCTTTCTCATTGATAAAGGAAAGCATATCCTGTAAGAAAAAAAGAAGAGTATATGGCATTTCATATCCCAAGCCCAGAGTAAAAGCTTGCTACCTTTTTGAAAGAGCTAGGCTATGTGATGGTATATGGTTTTAGAGCTGGAAGGAGTAAAGTCAATTTAGATTCTTTAGTCAATGTCTCCCTATAGTTTCTACCCAAAATCCACCTTAGAGTCATACACTGAAACATTGTAATCACTTATTTTAATCAGATTTTTTTCATTGAATTTACCCTTTTAAATCAAACTTCCGTGTTTCAAGGCCTTTGTGGAATCCTCGCCTGTCTCCTAATTTACCAGTCTTGTTTCCTTATTCCCTTACATAGATGCTCTTCCCCAAGTATGGAAATCTTTTTGCCATACTCATTTCCCATTTGTTGATTCCTCTTTAAGTGATTGTATCCTCCATTCCTACTATCTCTATTTCTCTTCCTCTTTAAAAAAAAAAAAGCTCAAATGCTCTCTTCTTATTATCTGATTACATTTCCTTCATGAGTCTTTCACTGTCTTTTGCTCTATCTTCATGTTCTCTCCCTGCAGTGTAGAAAGATAATATGGCTGGAGTCTGATAGACCAAGGGATCGGAAACCTATTATTATGCTTCTGATCTATTGTGTGACCTGGGGCAAATGCGAACTGTACTGAAAGCTTTCAAATTCATTTGTAAAGTGTGGAGGATGATAGTTCCAGCTTCCCCTAAAATTGCTGTGATGCAAGGACTGGGGAAGTAGCAAGCATGTAACTAACATGGTTAATTTCTTCACACCTAGGATAACATTCCCAAATCCAGTGCAGGGTTGCAGAGGTAATGGGTACTCAGTAAATTTCCACACTGACAATTCATTACACTGATTTGAGATAACACAGGCCAAACTCTGTGGCTGTCATTTAACATCCTCTTTTAGAATTAGCAGATTCATATATGCCTCAGGATGAGTCTTTATGCTTAGGTAAGATATTTTCAGTTGTTAGATTAAGTAGACTCAGTTGAAGGAGACCTGAGACTACTGTGAGTTCAGGAAGACAATAGCAGAATGTGAAGATGATTCATGCACACAGAGTCCATTTTGACTGATCTGAACAAGGCCTACAAGGGTCTCTGTGGAAACAAGTGGAATGGACAAAACGTCGTTCTGTTGTATTGGCCAAATGACTCTGCAGTAGGTAAATCAAATGACACTAGCAAAGCTTCTCAGCCAAAGCCAGGGACTGTCTAATGATTTCTCCACTTGAGGGTTGGTTTGCATGAGAACACTTGGCCTCTCCGAGGTCCCTCTCCTCAGGAAGGCAATAAAAGACCTAACTGAGACCTACCAGTATTGGTAAGGGCATGATGTCCTTATCAAAGATATCCATAAGGGAAACTCCAAAGAGCTGTCCTGGTTTTGCAGACAGTAGAGCTGTGTACTGGTTGTACTGGGAAGTGCCAATGTGCTGGCAAAAGGCCGAGTCTCTAAAAGAAGTGCTTTTCAAGGTGTTCTGGACTGAATCTAAGGAAGAAAGGAGATTAGTGTGTTTTAATTCACTTAGCCTTATTTTCACGATTGCCATTATACAGTGTGTTCATTGCAGGGTTAGAAGAGGGAAACTGAGTCATTTGTTGTGTAGAACTCTCCATGTTCTGATGTTGGCTAACAGCATCCTCATGGCATTGTTGAGTTCTTGCCCATATCCTTCAGACTGATGGTTAAACCTTGGAACTTGATCAGATTGAAAGTCAGTATTTCCTGTGCCATCAGTTACTGTCTTTGCAATGCAACAGGAGGCACTGAACCTGTAGATGTTTGTTTTCTACTGGAGTGAACAGTGGGTTCAGCTGTCAGATCTGATTTTAAAAGCTAGAAGGATTTGGTATCCAAATCAGGCTGAGTTTGGAAATCCTCTGCTTTCACATCCAGTCTGAGACCAGAACTGCACAGATGAGTCTCCACTGAAGTGTTATGTGAATCATAACCAAAGAATTGGTTGTGTAAACTACTGAGTTATGGAATGATTTTTATTATCCATATAAAAGTATACAACACAGTACAATACAATTCAAAAAGTATGTCATAGGATATGATAGGCATTGAAGAAAGAGGAGATAATTTGTAGGAAGATTTCCTCAATATAAATATATGGGACCAAGGAAAAAACTTTAAATGGAAATAGCTGGGTCTTGGAAGGGGTTCATTTCTCATTCATTGGAAAAACAGATAAAGAGGAAGTGTCAAGGGTCATTATGGAGATTCCAGTCTTCAGTGACTTACTAAACTGTAGACATGTAGGTGGATGGACCACATGGGGACTTGGTAGCATTCTGCAGTTGTGCTCTTTTGGAAATCACTATCACTCTCACTGGCTTGGATTCAACAGTTTGTTTTTCTGTCACTGAGGACATGAAAAACAAACACTTGTCTTGCACCAGCATATTCTCAGACATGGCACTAGACTCATCTTAATTCCTGATGACACGGATTGTCCAAAAGCTTCCCTCAACACAATGAGGTATATGTCGTAAAACGAAGACATGTCAAAAGTATGGAGGGATTGATGATGTGTGTCTCCAGGTTCTGAATCTAAACTCCGTTTTACAAAAAATGGGGTGTTGCCAGTGAGCTGTGATTAGCTAGGCTCCAATAATACTCGCACTAGTCTCAGGGGAACTTCTCCTAGTTCTAATATTTGCTTTTTAGAAATGTTTTTACATCCCTTATCTTATTGAATCTTGACAACATTTCTAAGATTTAGACATTACTTTTATCCACATGTTAGGCATGAATAGAGTGATACCAAGCTAGTAATTGGCCAAAGGTTGTATAGCTGATAAATGGGGACACTGGAATTTGTACTCTGGAGAGATGATTGACATCAAGTCAAGTCCTTTTCTCTCAATGATGCTGGTTCCTTTCAACTCATTGTTTTTCCTTTCAACTCATTTTAAAGAGCACTGGAATCCTGTGGTGCCTCAAGAGCCACTGATCAAAAAGAGGATGGAGCAGGAATAAAAGTCCCATGCTCTGGTTTCAACCAGAGCACATTTATATATTATAAGTAGAAAAAAATAATTATGCATTATATGTTTAACTACATATATCATATAATATAGATGTGGGATCCATTTAAAATTGTGTTAAAAATATTCCCAAACACTGTATCATACCATGCTATCTCCTAATACTGCCAGAAACATCTGGAAGTTTCTATGCTTTCTTGGGTCTCCAACAGTGTGAAACCTCCCTTGACCTGCTAGCCAGTCTTCAGAAGAAGGAGCAGATGGGTATCATTGCCCTGGGGATGCTCTGGGCTCCAGAACAGGGCTAAGTATCTGCCATGACCCCTGGCAACCTTGCTGTCTGTGTCTCCCTAAAGCCTATTAAACTATTCACAGTACCTGCAGCCTTCTCATTGTTATGACAACTCTTTGAATTCTCTCCCAAGAGAGAAGTGATGTCTTCTCCAAATATCTTGAGGCAATTTTCAATCAAAAACTGTACAAGAGAAGCCTGTAATGCAAAAAGAACACAATGGGGTGCTCTTTTTCATATGGAAGAGTTATAAGTCACATTTTGTTTATAGACCTTGGATCTAACCAAAAATGTGAAAGACTTCTATGAAAAATTCAGAGTTGATAAAAATATATAGAAACCCAATTCTCTAATAAAATAAGAAAGAGTAATACTTTCCGTTGTACTTTGGGTACAGATTTTAAAATATTACTAGTCAGTGGACTAAAGTCCTAATTTGTCGCCTAATTTAATACCTAACATTGTGATACCAAAGGTTACATCTTTAAAACTAGGATAGTTTTCAAAGTAAGGTACCTTCTAAAAGTTTACGTATTTTGTAAAATTTTGCTTCCAGAAAATATTGGATTGTAACTTAGTATCATATCTGATTAAAATGTATAAAGCATAGACAGAGTCCTATGAAATCCATTTCTTAAATAGGGAAGAATAGTTTTTGGAAAATGAATATTCTTGTGGATTTTGTTTTTTGATGTTTTCTTTTCTTTTCTTTTCTTTTTTTTTGAGTAAAAACTCACAGGGCTGGGGGAAAACATGTCTGTCTGTCTAACCACAGTCCCTTCTCATGTCTTGCTTTGCTTAATGCTGGCTCTCGGCATGAGCTTGGGGAAAAGCTGTCATCTTATTAGGAATCTGTGGCTTCATTAGGATGTTCTGCAATATCTCACTAGTTTCTGTCTGATGTAGCAGAGGCAAAAGAGTAGCCAAGTATTATTCTAAATGAGCCACAACTTGCAGAGCAAAGCCAATGTGTTTGGAGCCATGGGCGCTCATAGTGACTGAATCACCTAGGAGGTGCCAGTAATGACCACAGGAGCTGGGTCTTGTTACCATTGTGTCATGAGGAAGCCATGGCTTTGCCCAAGGTTACAAGCTCCCCCCTCCAGGATCAGGCTGAGAGTTGAACCTTGGCTTGTCAAACTCCGGAGCCCAGGTCTTTTTTATCATATTACATCACTCTTCTCTCTCTTTTGTTTAGTCAGTCTAGTATTGAATCTCCTGGATGGGAAAGAAGCGACTCAACTGCTCTGCGTTTCCCACTTTAACAACACCCCTTCCCATATTCCACCAGAGAAGGATAGCAAACTCTGCCATTCCAAGAAAGCCTATGAAGATGTGCACTTTTCAGAACTGATCCTTCGTAATTACTACTACACATTTCAGACTCAAAGCATGGATTCTAAACCCCAGGGGACACATATGAGAGATCTCTCTACCTTTTTAATGAAGTTGTCTTCCAATTCCAAGCTGCAGGTATTAGGTGGACAAAGAATGCTTGGGGCTATACACACTGATAAATCATAAGCTGTCATCTGATTGGATGAGGATTGTTGCTCAATGTTGTATAACACACCGAAAAGGTATCGCAAGAGAACAACATTCGCTTTTGGCAGCTGTGTTAGAAGCCTAAAGTCAGAAAGATGCACTTTTGAATAAGGCAAGTCATTGCACTTAGCAGTTGGAAGTATAAAGACGGAGAGCAGAGAACATCTTTCTAGGTCTAGTATACAACCTGCTGTAGCAGAGTTCCAGGCATGAACGTACACAAAAATGTTTTACCAAATTCAATTTCTGAGCTAACCCTCTCTGGTTAAATGTTTGACAAACTTTAGGTTATGCCACTGGCTGTTGATGCACTGGCATCTCTCAGGCCACTGACTTTTGTCTACCAGTTTCATATATTCAGAAGTTGTACAATGACTAAGGAGTCAATGTTAATAAGGTCAGGAGAAGTATAATAATAGCCTTAAGGCATGCTTGTATTCTGAAACTGGCCTCCATTGGTGAGAAGAATCGAAACTATTTGGCATTGAATGTTATTTTAGTGGTCAAAGTGGCAAGAAGGAAGCCAGTATTTTCCTAATAGTATATTGGCTGTATTTCTGAGCCATGACCAGAGTAGAGTAATTATTGCATCATTACCTCTGGGCTGCATTTATTTTTTCCTTCTCAGTCACTTCGTTAAGAACACCAAGCCATTTTTCATAGAGTTTGGATGAAAGTAAACTTCCTTCGATATTTTCAAGAAAATCCTTATGTGGATAAAAGAAAAATACACACAGATGCACTCACATATACAATATAGATATTGGAAATATTACAGAGAAAACAGTTGCAAACTTCAGTTCAGTCTCTACTTACGTCATAGATACCCAAACTGTGACCCACATGGAACTCTGCTCTGATTCTCTATTGACTTGCACGTGAAAAGCAGGTGTGTGGATTTTCTCCAACAAAAATGAAAGCATCTAAGCAGAGCCTAGGTTTCAGTGTAAATGAGGACAAAGCTCCCTTCTATCATATGACACTTTTGTGTGCTTTTCTGCAAACTACTACAAAAGCTACTCTCATAATCGCTTCATTCTTCCTTTCCTGTACTGTACAAAAGTAGAGAGTCTAATGGCAAACTCATGATGGTCCTGAGGACATATTCATTTCTAGTGTAGACCAATTCTCCAGATAGTTTGACATGATACTATTCAGGCCAAGGTTGCAGAGTCTGATTCTCCACAAAGATTAGTCAACTTTAGGTAGGGAAAGCTTCAGAAATGTCTAAGAACTCTATGCACACGTGGTCACCATCTTCCTAGTCTGTGCCTATAACACGGAAATAGAAAGGATCCTACTAAGTCTTGCTAGAAACATCAATTCCATGTGTGCACCTTCAAGAGGGCAACACTTATCATGCTATTTGAGTACCTAATGTATCATCATTCTTTCCCCTGTCTCTTGATGCCTATATATATATTTACTGGTGTGTTTTACTGTAGTCCAGTGTAGTAGTGGTCAGGGACTATTGGTATCTTTCATATAGTTGAACAGAAATGGGGGACAAGAAAAGACCAAATGTGACAAGGAAGGACCAAATATGACCTTGATTCTAAGAGTGTCATCATTACTGCCTTAACTTAGTTTTGTTGAGAACTGTTAGCAAGTGCCAAGGTCGATGGATTAAATTCTCTATTCTAGTTCTCACGTCTTTCTCCATTACGGTTTAGCAATAGAACAGGATATCTGTGATGTAGCTGTATAATTTCCAAATTAATCTAGTTCTTGAATCGATCTCTTGACTTTCCAGAATTCCAAACTACTTTTGTCTGTTGCACCTACTCCAAAAGTTCGATTTATCCAAACTGGCATGTAGCAAGAGCTGGTTAACATGTCATTATAACCTTGGATGGTGGGCTAGACATCACAAATATTAACTGAAGGATGCCTAGGATGTGGTGAAAGGAGACACAAATGGCAAAATCCTTCCTTCATGAGTTATAAAGTAAAAGGCATCAAGAAACAGGAGACAGTGATGGTTAAGAATGATTGGTCACCTCACTGAGCCTTTTTGTATTCCTTTTGTATTCCTTTTGTATTCCTCATAAACATTTGCTTACTATTGTGAAATTCCCTACCTATTCTCAAATTTTTCATATGATTTTTCTTTTGGAAACTGCCTTCATTAGGAGCGTGGTGAGGATGTCATCCAAAGCAGGATGTTTGCTTTGGTAAATATTATGTATGTGTCAGTGTATATTTTGAAATTTATTATTATTACTAGTAGTCATATTAGTATTAGTATTTTGCATGGAGTCCTCAGGTAGGCTGTTCGTGGTGAAAACAGAAAGTATTTCTAATGTATGGGGCTTTTAACTCCTACAGTAGCTTCCTTAAATTTGATTTCAGGAAGTGTTTTCCAGTTTGACAAGTTCTTAATCAGTGATGCCTATGTTGGTTCCTGGGCAATCGTAATGAAAGACACCAATCACAGCTTCAGTTACCCATGTGTGGTAAAGCTAGAACTTTCCCCACCTTTAAAACACATGCTACCACATGAACAGATTTGCTATAACAGTTAACTCTGTCCCCAGAATTTAGTTTCTCTTTTAGGTTTCTGCATGAATTTATACAGGTTGATTTTCTGAAGATGCCTTCCAGGAGTGGTCCTTTCCGATTGATCACGGAAAGCATATCCTGTAGGAAAAAAAGAAGAGTATATGGCATTTCATATCCCAAGCCCAGAGCAAAAGCTTGCTTCCTTTTTGAAAGAGCTAGGCTATCGGATGGTTTACGGTTTTAGAGCTGGAAGACTAAAGTCAATTTAGATTCTTTAGTCAATGTCTCTCTATAGTTTTACCCAAAATCCACCTTACATACACTGAAACTTTGTAATCACTTATTTAAATCAGATTTTTTCATTGAATTTACCCTTTTAAATCAAACTTCTGTGTTTCTAGGCCTTTGTGGAATCCTCGCCTGTCTCCTACTTTACCAGTCTTGGCTCCTTATTCCCTTACATAGATGCCCTTCCCCATGTTTTCAAATCTTTTTGCCATACTCATTTCCCATTTGTTGATTCCTCTTTAAGTGTTTGTATCCTCCATTCCTACTATCTCTATTTCCCTTCCTCTTTAAAAAAAAAAAAAAACAAACAAAACCTCTAATGCTCTCTTATTATCTGATTACATTTCTTTCATGAGTCTTTCACTGTCTTTCGCTCTATCTTCATGTTGTCTCCCTGCAGTGTAGAAAGATAATAAGGGCTGGAGTCTGATAGACCAAGGGATCGGAAACCTATTATCATTCTGATCATTTGTGTGACCTGGGGCACATGCGAACTATATTGAAAGCTAATTCATTTGTAAAGTGTGGAGGATAATAGTTCTAGCTACCCCCTAAAATTGCTGTGATGCAAGGACTGGGGTAGTAGCAAGCATGTAACTAACATGGTAAATTTTTTCACACCTAGGATAACATTCCCAAATCCAGTGCAGGGTTGCAGAGGTACTGGGTACTCAGTAAATTTCCACACTGACAATTCAGTACACCGATTTGAGATAACACAGACCAAACGCTGTGGCTGTCATTTAACATGCTCTTTTAGAATTAGCAGATTCATATATGCCTCAGGATGAGTCTTTATGCTTAGGTAAGGTGTTCTCAGTTGTTAGATTAAGTAGACTCAGTTGAAGGAGACCTGAGACTACTGTGAGTTCAGGAAGACAATAGCAGAATGTGAAGATGATTCATGCACACAGAGTCCATTTTGACTGATCTGAACAGGCCTACAAGGGTCTCTGTGGAAACAAGTGGAATGGACAAAACGTCGTTCTGTTGTATTGGCCAAATGACTCTGCAGTAGGTAAATCAAATGACACTAGCAAAGCTTCTCAGCCAAAGCCAGGGTCTGTCTAATGATTTCTCCATTTGAGGGTTGGTTTGCATGAGAACACTTGGCTTCTCCGAGGTCCCTCTCCTCAGGAAGGTAATAAAAGACCTAACTGAGACCTACCAGTATTGGGAAGGGCAAGTTGTCCTTATCACAGATATCTGTGAGGGAAACCCCAAAGAGTTGTCGTGGTTTTGCAGATGGTGCAACTCTGCAGTGGTTTTTCTGGCAAGTGCCAGCGCACCACCAAAAGGCCCAGTCTCTGAAAACAGTGCTTTTCATGGTCTTCTGGCCTGAATCTAAGGAAGAAGGGAGATTAGTGTATTTTAATTCACTTAGCATTATTTTCACCATTGTCATTATACAGTGTGTTCATTGTAGTGGCTAGAAGAGGGAAACTGAGTCATTTATTTGTAGAACTCTCCTCGTTCTGATGTTGGCTAACTGCATCCTCATGGTGTTGATAAGTTCTTACCCATATCCTTCAGACTGATGGTTAAACTTTGGGACTTGATCAGATTGAAGGTCAGTATTTCCTGTGCCATCAGTTACTGCCGGTTACACTGCATCAGGAGGCACTGAACCTGCAGATGTGTTTTCTTTTTTTTTTAAATTTATTTATGATAGTCATACAGAGAGAGGGAGGGAGGCAGAGAGATAAGCAGGCTCCATGCACTGGAAGCCCGACGTGGGATTCAATCCCGGGTCTCCAGGATCGTGCCCTGGGCCAAAGGCAGGTGCCAAACCGCTGCGCCACCCAGGGATCCCCTGTAGATGTGTTTTCTACTGGAGTGATCAGTGGGTTCAGGTGTCAGATCTGATTTTAAAAGCTAGAAGGATTTGGTATGCAAATCGGCTGAGTGTGGTAATCCTCTGCTTTCACAGCCAGTCTCCCCTCAGCCTCAGATTTCCTCTTTGGCTTTCTGAGTGCTCAAGTTCTACCATCCAAAGGATCTGCTCCTCAGGACACAATCTGCCTGAGCCCTACTTCCATGTTCCTCTGCTCTGGGCCATCTTCAAGGATGACTTGCTGCAGTCAGGGTCCTTGGGATGTTGTCATTACATGCTGGCCCTCTGGTGGCTGTGTTTTCTTGTCATACCCCACCAACCCACCCAGAGATGATGTTTTCGGTTAAATAGGTTGAACATTTACTGAAAAGAGACTAAACCACAATGAAGTGTGGAAACACACTTCCTCACACACACACTCAAACATATATGTAAATATACACCTACACACAAGTACAAGGCTTGAAAGAAATCATAGAAAAGCAAAACAATGAGAGGTTATGAATGCATTTATAGAGGTTATGAATGCATATGCACCAGTTTCCAGAGATGATTTTTAATTACTCAACATTCCCTATGAAGGAAGAGCTTTCCAAAGAAAAGGTGACCAGCAGTGAGAAGCTGAGTTCAAAGTTTCTAGTGCTCAGCTGTGAATGTTTCCCTTTGAAGATACCTTAACATTGCTTAAATAACTGATTTCTTTAAGAGTCAGCAGATGAGCCAAGTTGTCGAAGGAGAAACAAATGAGGAACATTTCACCAAATAACCTTGAACACCCGGCCACTTGGCTTTTCTGGGATGTAGTGAGTGCATCACCACCTCCACTCATGTGGGTGCCAGCCCTGCACCAGAAGCATCCTGGTCCTGCCACTGAGGAAGCTTAGCATTTTAAAGCTTCAGTTTGCTCAACTTTAACATAAATGATGCTGCCTACAATTCGTTAAACTAAATATATGATATACTACTCAGCACAAGGCATGGCTCAGGGCAGCCTTGAAAGTGCTCTGGGGATATAGAGAAAGACAGGAGTTAATGGTCTTCCCAAAAGATTTAAAACAAGAAAACAACCTTCATAGAAATGAGTTGGGTCTTGATGTCAGACTTTTGAATTTTTCTAAGCTTGATTTTGGGTAGTGTTTGCATTCTTTCCTATACTGTTCCTCCTCATTGATGACAATAAGCTCACCCAGAAAGAATAAACTGTGTGTCTGAATTGTGTTTAAGCATGGAGACATGAGCCAAGGGAAGGCACTTGAAGAAAGGCAAGTGGCTCACCTCTCTCTTGCTTGTTCTGGGCTGGGTGCCTGGGCTTCAGTATGAAATGGATTTGCACGTCTGTGATCTTCTGCTCCAGAAGGAGGGACTCCTGAGTTGGGGAAGGAGAGACGGAGTCCTCTGCTTCCTTTGGCAGAGGTTTAGTAGATGGAAGATGGCTCATTTTAATTCCATAGGGATGTTCATGTCCTGTATGGAAAGAAACCTGAATATTTAGGCTGATGGTGATGGCTGTCATCAAACCTACCTTACCACGCGTGTAAGCATCACCCTATTTGTATATGTTGGTATTTTTCTGGGACTTCTAGATAAAGAAGGCTGTGCCTCCTGAGTGAGCATCATATGCACCCTTGTGGGAACACCTTACAGAAAGCGTGTGCCCAAGGGAAAGATTTTAAGAAGAGAAAACAATTTAAAGCATGTTACATGAAATACATATATTCATGAGTGCATTAAACAATGCCGACTTTTGCTGTGTTTCTATCTGAGAATGTTTAAGGTTTTCTAGTTTGTGCCTTGACACTAACTAGATCTATACATCTTAGGCAAATTACTTGACCCCGTCGAGCCTTACATTCATTCTTTGAAATGCTTGTCCACACACAAACTTATCAGAGTGAATATATTAATAAGCATTGGTGGTTTATATTTTTTATTTTTTATTTATTTTTATTTTTTGGTTAATAAATTTTTATTTTTTTATTTTTTTTAAATTTTTAAATTTTTATTTATTTATGATAGTCACACACACAGAGAGAGAGAGAGGCAGAGACACAGGCAGAGGGAGAAGCAGGCCCCATGCACCGGGAGCCCGACATGGGATTCGATCCCGGGTCTCCAGGATCGCGCCCTGGGCCAAAGGCAGGCACCAAACCGCTGCTCCACCCAGGGATCCCTGGTTAATAAATTTTTAAATATTTGGAGTATATATATAAAGAATTGCTATCTTCACTATTCTCTCCAACAGAATGTCAGTCGAACAGATTTTTTTTTTCATTTCCTTTTGTCAATTCTCCAGCCAGAGCTACTCGAGAGTAGTGGGATGTGTTGCCCTTATGCTTTATGGTTCCCTCCCACTGCTGCCCTCCCTCTATGGGTGTCCTGCCAGGCAATGATCAGAAGGAAGGGTGTGCAGAGTGGGAAACCCAGAAGCAAACTGTAAAACGATGGTTAGAGAATAGAAAACCACACCCAGAGCCATCCAGAATTGCCTGCCAAGTGATTTGTTTTGCTCTTTTATGCTTTAAATTGTTTTTCCTCTCTAGAGAATTCTCAAAGACCCTATGCAATGATATGGATTTCGTTTTTTAAGAATAGAATGAAAATTCTCATTCTGTCATTTCAGATTTATTATTGAATGTACCTAAAGGAGCTTTTGCTGTTCTTTTCATCCATCATAAATGCAATGTTTGCAAGAATCACAGGGACTTCCCTCCATTAAGGAAAAAGAAGCTTCTATGACAGCAATACAACCAAACCAAGATAACCAGGAGTTAATCCACAATTGAGAATTGAGAGTATGTTAAAAAAATGCATTTTGAATGCTGTAATGGATCATCATGAACAACAGGCTCTTCAGATTCCTTAGAGCTGCGTTCGTGTGTGAAGCTATTCAAAGTCTAAAAAGTTATCATCTACATCATTTTTATCTAAATTAATGTACTTTATTAAAACATATATAAGTATTTAGCTTTTTTCCTTTTTACTGCTAACCATTCTTTTAGATTTTATTTATTTATTCATGAGAAACAGAGAGAGAGAAAGAGGCAGAGACACAGGCAGAGGAAGAAGCAGGCTCCATGCAGGGAGCCCAATGTGGGAGTCGATCCCAGCTCTCCAGGATCACACCCTGGGCTGAAGGCAGTGCTGAACCGCTGAGCCACCAGGGCTGCCCCTGTCCAACTTTTACAAAGATGTCAACATTAATTCAAAACAGGAAGTGGTACTGGGGGATTTTGATCTCAGTGATGAGCTTTGTGACTCTATAGTCTAAGACTGGGAATATATATTTTGCAGAAAGAAATTGGTTGTTTTTTTTTAAAAAAGGAAATTGGTTGTTTAGATTTCCAGATTATTTGAAAAAGAGTTATAGCTTCACAGGTTTATTAAAAGGATAAAGAATTTCATGTAAGAAGGAATGCTTTAAGATTTCTAGAAGAGATTATTGTCACCATTACCATCCATTACTATACTTCAAGGTCTGCTACCGACCCTGTCTTCTTTTTCTTTTTTTAAAATCCTTCCATTACTGGAAACACTAAACAATTTTGCTAATCCAAAGATTTTTTTTCAGAGAACTTGTGCTAATAACTATTTTAGAAGAGGTGCAATCTGTTTATCAATAACCTTAAGAACAGTGATGGAAAAAACCTGAGAAACAGCAAAGTGCAGGCGATTTCATCAGTGAAGACTAGAGTTTAAATGTGATTATCTCATTTTCTTTATGATGCAGAGAAAACTGGGCACAGGGCAGGGGTGTTAAATACATATCTGTACCTGGATTCAGGTACATAACTGGATTTTAGAGGATTCTCACAAAATAGAGGCTTCTTAGTAGTTAGGAACTAGAATTCAAGATTGAAATATGAAAAATAAATGTATGGGAAAAAATTCCAATCCATTTTGCTTTCATACCTAAGTGAGAAAATAAGTAAGTAAATAGTAAATAATCACACTTTTTCAAGACAGCTCTGTTTGTCAGGTAACAAGAAGTAGAAACAAAAATTTACATTTCTCTCCCTCACTAAACCATAGCTGCTGAATGAAGAGATGTTATCAATGCCTGGGAAACAGTACCTGATAATTATTTAATAAACATGTGAGTGAATATAGCATGTGATTTTCACTTTTAAGGATTTTGAAGCTTAAGAAAGAACAACCATTACTTTGAATCTTAGAGTTACAATTTTGAACCCAATCAATCCCATCTTAGATTTTCCCTGACACTTACCAATTAGTGGAAGTTTTTCCTTGCCAGAACTCACCCACAGCTGGAAGTCTTTCTCAGAGCCCTTGGAAACAAAAAGAACTAGGTGTCAAAACAAATCTTTCACAGTACTTGAAGAACACATTTCCTTAGCATATCTGTATTTCCAAAAAGAAAGAATTGGGGCCAGGATAAATGGCATTTGGTCCATGGAGGTAGCTATAGTACTTGTTAACTAGTTCCCCTCACAGCTTCCAATAGACTGTCCCAGATTCTTGTAATTTTTTATAAAGACCGGGAAACCACAGTACAGCCAGCCCCTCACTTTGTGGGTGATCCATGGCATAAGAAATGAGATTTGTGTCCCTTTACTATGGAGTAAAAGTCTCATCTCAGAGTCCTCTCTTCTGCTGTCTCTAGACTCCTTGGGTAGTGTTGGCTTTTGTCTCCAAATGTCCCTGCCCAGAGATGCATGTTGTCCAGAGAGCCATATACTCTGCTATGACTAATCCTGAGCAAAGTAACTTGAGAGGCATCAATAGCTCAGCAGCCCTGAGCAAAAGGAGACAAATGCCCAAGAGACCTTGAGGAGATAGTGGATGGAAGTCAGCCACTGGCTTTGGGGCAGGCAAACCCCACTTTAGGGAGAGAAAGGATGAGGACTCTAGACAACATGTCAGATGCAGAAAACGATTACTCCCAGCAGAATTATTGCCCAGTAGTACCGGAAATCCCAATTGTAAATTATAAAGATTGCTGAACTATTTTAAAGAGTCTTCCAGGAGACTAAAACAAAAAATGTTTGAAATGGAATTATTGGTAATAGTTACCATGTGCCCTTGACTCTTGATTAAAAATCATGGCCTTCACCTTATGAAGGAATGTCACAGGTTTGGATGGGCACAGACACAGATACACACACACACACAAACACACACACACAGCTAAATCTGCTCAAGATTGTGTTGCAAATAAGAAGTAAGAGCTAATAAGGTAGGGTAGGGTTTGGAAATGCCATGCTGGAATCCTTTAAATCAGGTATACATAAAGCCAAATAACCCCAGTTCTTCATTAAAATAGAAATTCTTTGCCTAGTGACATTGATCACTTTAAGCAAAGAAAATCACAAACGTGAAATAAAATGAGTTAAATCATTAATCAATCTCCCCACCTTCATCTCTCAAACCACTCACTCTCTTTTCCAGGATTTAATTCTTACTTGGGGTTTATATATCATACAGGGTAGAAATGTATGTAAAGATGTGCTTTAGTCAGTACATATAAATTCAATTTTATTTTGGATGTATTATTAAATGTTGTTTGTACAGAAATCATTGATCTCTTCTGCCAAATTCTAGTTGCTCTGAAGTTTTAAAGGGCTTTATTATACCATTGGGTCAGATAGAATTTACAAACAATCTTATGATTATGTCACGTCACATTTACAGAGGATTTTGGATAAGAAGCTGTGCTTTCCAAGTGCTCCCTTTGGTTCTCTCCATCTATCACTGTCCTTCTCTTTTCCCTTATAAAACCTCATCCTCAAATTTATTTCTCTTTCATAAAAAGATATCAGCAACTCACACGAGCACCATCAAAAGGTAAAGAACAGAGAGTTAAAGCCAAAACACGATGAAAGTGCTATGTACAAATGCCCCAGATCCATGGTCTTATTCAGAACTTGTCTTTGTCTTTACCAGTTCCTAAAGGATATGAGCTGCTTCATCCTCAGGATCTGCATCAAAAGGAGGTAGCTTGTAGCCATGTAGTCTTTATGTCAAAAGGTACAACAGAACATGTAATTTAGGATTCATTAAACAGATTGAGTTCTTCCTTGTGTGATAACTAGGGTCAATAGGGATGGGGACGTATCAGAATTGAAAACACAGAAAGAAGAGTCCAATAGAGGAGGAAATATTTAGAAATTTAGAAACAACAACAACAAAAAAGAAATTTAGAAACATTTTTATTGTCTGTATTAAAAATATAAAGAATAAACTGCATGTTGTTATTAGCATTCTCAAATTATAGCCCAATTTTAGGCTATGACTTTGAATTTGCAGAAAATTTAAAATGGGAATATAAGAATAGCACTCATTTATAAGCTAATACTATAGCTCTGCTGCCTTCAATTTTTAAAGTTGGAAGGACAAAATATGACTATGTTATCTACAATAATCAGCTGTCTTATGATGGGAGGTGCACAACACACACATACACACACATACACACAGACACAAATCTCAAAAGTCAAAGTTGGTTGGTAAACTAAAAATAGTTTGTAGGCAACTTACGGTTATTCCCAGCATTGTTAGTAACATGTTGATAGTGTCATTTGCCGTGTCAGAATTTGTCACTCTTACAGTTACAGACTGTAAAAAATAAATAAGAAAAATTGCTACAAATGTTTTTAGATTTAAAGCATCTGACCAAATGTCAAATTATTATCCATACTCCAGAGGTAAAGCTTGTTTTCAGGTAATGACAAAGTAAAGCACGTGTAGAACACGAACCCTTAATTATATTTTCATTTTTTTATATAACATGAAGCTAGTAGGAAACATGTAAAACATATATTTCCCTCCAAGAATTTGTGGCATACAAAATACAGCAGCTGAAGCAAGGAAGAGAAAAACTGAGAATTCCAAGAGGGCACATGGGGTGACCCTCAGCTCCATAAGGCTATTTCCAAAATGGTGGGAGGGGGATAGTATTAAAGGAAAGCACTAGATACTTTCCTCTCTTACTGAGTTGTGTTTGTATAGTATGGCTTAGTTCCTTTGTAATTACATAGTCGGTTTCAGTAAAATCAGATAAGAACGGGCTATGAAAGACACTTTTTAAAAACTACTATTTAGTCTGTATTTTCTTTGTCAGGCATCATGGTTAACTAAGACTTCCATTGTTGCAATCTGTTAAGACAAATAAAACCAATGAATCTAGGAAATGAGACTGGAAATGTTAGAAGTTTATGTTCCATTCACAACTCTGCCAGTGAGTAGATACTTATAATAGCTCTCTATCAGACCATACATTGAGAAACTGCTCCATACAACTAGGAAAAGTTTACAGAAAATTTTCTGAAAGGAGTTAATAGGAATCTGAGATGGATCTATAAAACTATCTCAATTATAAAAGTCATTTTAAAATAAGAGAATATGTAACCAGAACATTTACTATGCATACAGTTTTTGTAACATTTTTAGGCAATGGGGTCTGTGTCCTTCGGGAAACAGTGCATAAAGAAGAAACAGCACAAGTGGACACCCACAGGCCTTGAAAATATTAAAAGCAAAGTTAAAAGAAACTCTTTCATAATTCATTCCTTGTCCTTTCATTGTATTTTTCTTCTTATGAATTGAATGCAATTGCTTGATATCACAGATGGTCCAAAAGTAATTCAATAGTCATTCAAATAGTAATTCAAGGGATGTATGTATATTTTCCTGCATGTTGTAAGATCTCCCAACAGACAAATTCCATTAGAAGGAACTCTCTCTAAACAAATAACTTCAGAAAAACAAACTATTTTTTGAAATAATTCAAAAGAAAAAGAAAAGTTAGTTTTTGTTCATGAGTCAAACTGTTACTTAATATGTGAAGAACCAGGAAAATGAGATCAATTTTCAGGAGCTGAAGCCACACCTGAGATGATCTAGATGCTTAGACTATTAGCCAAAAACAGCTATTACAATAATGCTCAATGATACAAATGAAAATGTGCTCACAATAAACAAAAATAGAGGCATCTATTGCCTCTATTTTTGTAGAAATAAGAAGTATTTATGACTTTTCCTTTTTTGAGAGGAAAAATATTTAAAAATAGAAATTTCTATCTGAAAAAATATTTTTTAAAAATTTATTGACGAGGCTACATTGAATAATGGAGATGATGAAAAGAAGTAGTGATTTGAAAATAGATACTAGAAATTATCCAGTGTGAAGAAGAAAAGGGGGGAAAAGATTCAAAAAATTAACAGAGCCTGAGAGATCTCTGAACAATGTGAAAGTGTCTGATATGCAAAGAATGGAACTGTCAGGAGGAGAGAAAGAGAAATAATGAGGAAGGAAATATTTGATGTAATAATGATTAAAATTTCCCAAATTTGGTGAAGGCATCAATTTATAAATTCAAGAAATTCAGAATATGTCAAATAGGACAGATTCAAAGAAAACCATGCTTAGGTACTTCCTAGCCACACTGCTAAAAACCAAAAATAAAGAGAAAACTTGAAAGCAGCTAGAGAAAAAATGACAAATCACCTACTGAGGGTTAATGTTTAATCACAGGCTACTCATCAGAAAGCATCAAGACCAAAAGACTGGAACATCTCTAAAGGACTAAAAGGAAAAAATCTGCAAACAAAATTCTACATCCCCAAAAATATCCTTCAAGAGTCAGTGTGAAATAAAGCCATATTCAGATAAAAGAAATTAAGTAAATCTGTTTGCACCAGTTTTGCACAAGGAATGCTAAGAATCATCTTTCTACGATGAAGTGAAACAGTGCAGTGGGAAACTTGGATCTTTAAGAATGGTTGAAAGAACATCAGAAATGTTTATTTCACCCAAACTATACCTCAATAAAGTTGATTTTTAAAAAATTCAAGGTAATTTTCCAAGGAAAGTTCTGAATGTAAACCACTGCCACAATTGATATCAAAGGCAGAGACGAGAATGTGCTCTGCTGCTAGAGAATTCTCTCTCCTTCATGCAGTGCATCTAGCCTGCACTTAGCAACAGATCAAAATATTTGCATGGCTTTTGCTTTAGCCAGGAATACCTTTTTTTTCCTCCTTCAAATAATGTTTTGTGTGATCTAGAGCTACTTCAAACTATAACAACAACCACAAAAAAAATACCATTTAAAGATACCCAAAGTATCTTGTTCATCACTGTAAATGTCTTGGCTACTGTACTACAATTTCAGAAATCAAATTTTACACACAAAACTGGGCCAATTGGTTTGATTTTTTTCTCCCCACGGTATAAAGAAATAGAAATAGAAATATGCTGATCCCTTAAAAGTGTCATCCCTCTTAGTTCAATTCAATCTTGATATTCCTTGG
Source organism: Canis lupus dingo (assembly GCF_003254725.2). Lineage (NCBI taxonomy): Eukaryota > Metazoa > Chordata > Mammalia > Carnivora > Canidae > Canis > Canis lupus. The sequence continues at coordinate 20,752,009 of NC_064261.1, read as the reverse complement.
AACAAAAGACTTTTCAAAACTCCTCTGCATTTGACATAACTACTCAATGAAACACCTGATCCTTAAGTGGATCCTGTACTAGAAAGGAGACATTATTGAGGTCAACTGACAAAATGAGAATGGGAATGGCAGAGTAAAGTATTATGCCAAGGTTAAATTCACTAAAGGTGATAACTGTAGAATATCTTTATTCTTAAGAAATGCTTAGGTTTAAGGAAAAAGGGCCATAGTGTATGTATGACCCTCAAACGTAAGTATACACATACATGTAATAGACAGAAAGAAAATAAGTGATAAAGCAAATGGAATAAAGTGTTACCATTAGGTGAATCTAGATAAAGAGTATACGGGGTCTTTTTGTATTACTTTTATACTTACAACTTTTCTCTGAGTTTATAGTTATACCAAATAAAATATCTGGAGGGGAAAAAGGACTGTGGGGACAATCCAGACCATTCTGTATGTAAGTGCTGGCCATTGGAAAAAAAAAGGTTGATTCTAAATCACTGTATTACAAGCCACTATAATCAATTAGAAGGATCCAGAGAAATGTTATAGACACTTAACATCCAATACTCTTTCCTTGCTTAAGCACTGTAGTATGTATTCCTCTTGCTTCATATTACCTAGGACGCAGTTTTTAGGTCTATAAAGAGGTACATGGAGAGGGGGAAAATACATTTTTCCTCATGGTACTTTTCTAAATATTCTCTCTCTCTTCCTACCTTTTGCTCTCTCTTTCCTCTCTCCCCAACTCACTGCTTCCTCCCTCTCTGTGTCTCCACCTCTATCTCCATCTTTTTCATTCAGTCAGAATTAGGAACTCAGAATTTAATTGTTGGTCTTAAAAATACTCACACAGGCACAGTTCTTGATGTTCTCAGTGAAGATTTTGAGGAGAATGCTTTTTGGCTGCTCCTTCTCTTTGGCTAGCATGATGTACCTAATCGAATTTGATAGTAACCCAAAATAGAGTAGGATAAATTACCTTATTTTCCAATCAATTTATGTTGATCATATTTTCAACGTACTTTGTTATTTTTAAATGCATATAAATAAGCTCAGCAAAACCAAATTTTGGGTCGGAAGGAAACATGCAAAAATATTTCAGGAAAATAAGCTGTGACTCGGAAAACAATGGATCACTCTCGTCATGTGAGATTTGACCAGCAGATCCAGTCACCAAAGCTTTCCTGCCTAGCTAGACCAGAGGGCATACTAGCACCTTCAAATGTAGGAATTAGAAGTTGATTTCAGCATTACTCAGTAGGGTAAACTGCACTTATGGAAATTTAATATATGTTTTGAGAATAATGTTAGCTATAATCATGAGGTTGGAGAGTGGGGGAAGATGAGAGTGATAACCAGAATTTCATAAAAAATAAGCAATATATGCATGTAAAGGAGAGCAGGTTATTTGTAGTAATGGCCAGGGTACAATTAAATAAGAAATCATTGGAGGATAGTGTAACAATTTCTACTAAGGGGAGGGAACATAGTTTGGGGGCACTGCTTTGAAGAGATCTACATTTTTTCCATCATGGGTTAAAGACTTATAATAATACATTGACAAAATACCTTTGAAGGTAAGAACGCCATTTTTCCTTTTGTTCTGAAGAACTGCAATTTAAAAAATGAGAAGAAAAAAATTGAGGAATGTACAATACTCCTATAACATATTAAGATCACCATTCCAGATTAAAAATATCAGGAGCCCATTGTTAAGGGATGTCGATGTGTAAATTGTACTCCCCTTAGAGTTGGGCTTTTGGTGGACTCTTCTTTAATACCACTCATCTGTGAGTGGTATTAAAGCAATGGGAAGTAGATCCTAAAGAGGAAGAAAAGTTGATTTCAAATCTGAAAACTTAATTGTGACTATGTGATGCAAGCTATGTGATCACGGGCATGTTGTTAACCACTTTGATATTTAGTTTCCAGAACTGGAAAAAGGTTAATTATAGCTCAGAGTGTTCCTGCAGCTGCAAGGGCTATTCGGATATAAAGAATATTACCATTCAAATTAAATCACATTTAAGAAATTTAGCAATTTGATGGAACTGTCTTGGCTCAGAAACAAGAATATCTTTTTCAGAAAAAACACCTGTAATATTTTTATTTCTTTATACATATGGCAGATTGTAATATGTTAAATTAGTTCCTAAAAACCGTATTCTTCATCACTGTGATCTTCTGAGAAAGATCAATCCCCTGATGCAAAACTACTAAAGATCAGTATGTTCTCTGCTAAAATTTTCACAGCATTTAATATCCAAAGTTGCAAATGTCTTAAGGCTCATTCACACGTGGGCTTACCACTTACCAGCATTTTTTTTATTGTGGTAAATTACACATAAAAGAAAATTGACCATTAGTGACCTTTAGTATATTCATCGTTCTGTGCAATCATCGTGACTGAACATGTTTATCACCCCAAAGCAAACATGTGTCTATTAAGCAGTCACTCTCCCTTCCCTCCTGTCCCTAGCTCCTGTACCACATTTCGTATATTTGTTGATAAACACTTGGTTTATTTCTTTCTCTTTCTTTCTTTCTTTCTTTCTTTCTTTCTTTCTTTCTTTCTTTCTTTCTTTCTTTTGCTATTGTCAACAATGCTGCTACAAATGTTTGTGTATTAATTTTTGCATGGACATATATTTTCCTTTCTCTTGGATATGTGTCTGGAGGTCATATGTAATTGTGTTTCACTTATTGAGGAGCCATCAAACTGTCCACGGTGGCTGTCACATTGTATAATTCTACCAGCAACACTACTCCGCACCCTCTCCATCACCATTTCAGGACCTGTCGCATCAAGAAAGTAGAATGCCCATTTAGTGTCCCAACCTGCCTAGGTGCATAGACACAGCTTCTAGTTACTCGTGCCAATCCACAGAACAGTAATAATAATCAATAACAAAAGCATTAGGTGCCAGATGTTGTTATAAATGCCTTCTATATATTTATACAGCCTTTTTAACTAATAGTTAAATGGCTTCCACATTTTCCTCCTATTAGGGGGAATTTTTTTTTTGGACATCCCCCTACCAAACACTTTATATATTCCCTTTTTCTTTTTAATTCCCATTTGAAACTCTTTCCATCCTCTTGCAACCTGGAGAAGATATTAAGCAATGGGAACTGATGATCTTTATGGAAAAGAAGACCTGCAGAGAGGATATAAATACATGTTTCTTCCTAATAAGATTTGAAAATTTTTCATTAAGTCAACAGCTGCATTATAGGATTAATAAATTAACAACTTGTAAAGATTTTTGTTGTCTTACATTTATGATGACCTGTGAGATTTTGGTGGAGTGGGGTGAGGAGAAGAAAGCAGTATGTTAAGTACAACCACATAAAACAGGAATGAGGCTTGGGGTGTGGATGTTTCAAACAGAGATGCAAGTGTGGCATGATCCCTGTAAACTCAGAGGTGTCTACTCAGGATATCCAGGGTCGAGATCCACATTCCCCATCCTCTTGTCAGCCTAAGAATGTGTCTTACACAACTAACCTCTACTCAATGGAATCATATTTTGTTTTAGATCATCACCAACTAAGATAATCTGTACACAGCAATTCAGGCAACCTAGTATTCAACGGCATGATCAGTTTATTTGTATAATTACATACTGTTGTTAAGGGAATTAACGTGGGAGTGTAAAAGCAATTTTTCAAGTTTAATTGGACCCTTTAATAGTACTTGCTCAAGAAATCTATTCCGGTGATTTAAAAATGCAGATACTCCCTGGGAATCAGAGGGCAGGATCTTGGAGAGGAGATTTTGAACCTCATTCTGTTGATTCTCCTTCCACAGAACTAGAACTCCTAACTCCTCAGGTGGCTACTAGAGCCCATTTGAAAAACCATTGATCAAAACTGAAGGAAATTACTCCAGTAGTTCCCACTATACATAACTTGTTTCCATGTGGATATAAGCACCTTCTTAGGCCGAGTACAAGGCAAAACAAGTGTCATGGGAGGTCAAAAAGTGAGTCACCAGCTTGGTAGACAATAGATTACAATGTTATCCTTTTCAAGCCATGTAGATACAGGACACCAAGGCATCGGTCTTACCTGAAGGTGGCCACGAAGTTCACCGTGGGCCAGCCCAACACAAAGGACCTCCCAGAACGGATGTTGGCATCTCCCACTGTATCCATGCAGTTGGCAATCCACATGGTGTTCAGTGGTATTTTCTTTTTTATCTTAAAGTTTTTCTTATACCTAGAAAGATCCCAAACATGACCTCTGTTAGTACATTTCAAAAATGTTATGGGAGTAGCTGTGCTTATTAGAGACCAGTTCTCATGCTCTGGGGCAAATCAGGTCTCCCACATCTCTATTACCCTCTGTGCACACACAGCAAATGGTTAGATGGGCCTTTGCAATGTGTGTGTTGAGCAAACTCTGGCTTGGAAACCTGAAAACACTCTAATGGCAGCAAGCAGCCATATTTTTGAATGGTGAGTTTTGAGTAACCACTGTATATTTTAGAGCTTTGTAGGAAAACCATTAATTCATTTGCTATTGCTGGATTTGGTACTTATTACACATAATTTTTATGGCTATTATTGCAGTTAATTATTCATTTATGACTTGCATACTTCGAAAAGTGTTTGAGGGGCTGAACAAAGGTACCTGATACATGACTTATAAAAATAGTTATACAATTTTTTTCTTAAGAGAGACAAACCAAGGGCACCTGGGTGGCTCAGTCAGTTAAGCATCCAACTCTTGGTTTTGGCTTGGGCCATGATCTCAGGCTTTTGAGATCATGCCCCTATGTAGGGCTCACCACTCAATGAGGAGTCGGGTTCCTCTCTCCCTCTGCCACTCCCCCCACTCATGCTTGCTCTCTCTCTAAAATAAATAAATAATAAATAAATAAATAAATAAATAAATAAACAAACAAACAAACAAACAAATAAATAAACCTTTTAAAGAGTGTGAGGGAGAGAGATGAAATCAAAACAACAACAACAAAAAAAAAAACAAGCTTGGATCAGAAAGATTTAAAAGTTACTTTCAACCTTAATTTTAAAAATATTTTCTAGCCTTTAAAGCATAGGTTATTTTCAATTTGCCTTCTTAAAATTTTGTCCATACCATTTTCCCATAGATTCTGGCTAAAACAAAAAAAATTGTTAGCCTACAGACTGAGCCCAACTGAAAAATCATCCATCCATCCATCCATCTGTCCATCAATCAATCCAAGATCAGTGGTCCGGAGGTCTTATATGTAAGTCATGGATACTTCCCATTTCTCTGAGGAGTAAGAAGGGGTGAAATGGGTTTTTGATAATTTCTGCCTAATCTTCTTTGGCCTCAAAGATGAAAACCACCATTGATTTATTTTGGTTGATTAATTAATTGATTAATTTGGTTAATTCACAACTTTGACTCGCAGGTGGGCTTGAGATTTAAACAGTTACAGGTCCTATAAGGAATGCCTGGGGAACTTGGATCCTCCACTCTGGAACTCCTTAGTATTCAGAAACACATGTGGAAAACACTGAACTAAACTGAGATGAAAGACACCTCATGTGCAAAAATCCCTACGACTCCACTGATTCATGGAACAATTAGAGCTAAAACACTTCAGTGGGATTTATGAAATAAAAATAATCTTTTAGGAAGCCCACTTGAAGGATAATGTAGATTCAAAGCTTAGGACACAATGAATATGAATATGATGGATACCAACATCTTTCCACATTTTTTATTTCAACATTTTTTTATTTCAACATTACAGCCAAGTGCCTGTATCTATGTGCTTGAAGATTTTTATGGAACATAGTCAATTAACAGATAAAATCATTTTTCTAGATAGTAATTCCAAAGGCATTGTCATGTCAGAAATATATGCCCAAGGGGAATGATAGACAGGTATCTGCTTGTTTTTACAGATTTTTTTCTTTCTAATATAGGTATCTGTGTATATACAGACACCTAAGATCCTGTGTGGAAACTTCCAAATACATTGACCTGGAAAAAGCCATCCAATAACCTTAGTTCAATAAAGCACCAGGATTAGTTGAACCAAGGAATTATCCTAGAGCCCAGAGTGTGGTTTCTACTCTCCTATAACGTTTTGAACACTTATCATATGCCAAGCTCTGTTCTAAATATTTTATAAATATAAATATAAAAAATTTAATCCTCAAGCAACTACACTAGATGATCTCTAATAACTCCATTTTACAAATAAGGAAACTCACAGAAAGTTTAAATAAATTGTCAAATGCAGGAAACAGGGTTTGAACCCAGACAGCCTAACTCATAAGCCCATGTTTGTAACCACTTGACCGTGAAGTAACCTTTTCATCTTTCCTAACCTCAGCCTCATTTCTGTCCCCAGAGCCATCAGCCCAGCTTTCTCATGGGATTTATATTGGAAGTGAGAGGATAAATCTCAAGGCATTATATTAATAAAGCCAGTTGCTAGCTTGGAAATATTTAAAACGTGTTACAACAAAGCTTTATACTTCAATAGATTCTTCTAAGGTCTTACTGTGTTTCTTTACTCTCAATCACTGACCCAATTGGATTATCTAAGCAGAAATTAGAAAGTGTTAATCTACTGTAAACTGACTCAAGAAGAAGAGGAGGAGAACTGCAGTTTTTATTTATAAAAATAGTCATTTATTATAGTTGTATTAACATGATGTCCTTCTTGCTTTCCACTACCTTAATCTTTATGCCAGAAGGTAAGCCCCAGTGAACTGGGGAGTTTTGCAGGATTCTAGGGAGATATCCTGTTTTCTAAGATAGAGGCATTCTCTTACAAATGTTGGGAGCAGGGGTCATAGTCTATTCTGTAACTATTCGTCATTTCATGACAGTGAGTTAATAGTCATCTTCATCTTTTGACCAAATTAAATTCATTTTTTATTTCATTTCTACATTCCTTAATAACTAATGATGAGGAATGTGATGTCTAAAGAGGGTGTGAGCTAAGTTCAGTCCCTTTTTCTAAATTCTTCACGGGTTTCTACTAGTACAAATATCTTAATATTTTATCAAATAGATACTCTTCTCTCTTTTTAAAATATTTATTTTATTTATTCACGAGAGGCACAGAGAGAGAGAAGGCAAAGACATAGGCAGAGGGAGAAGCAGGCTCCCTCTGGGGAGCCTGGTGAGGGACTTGATTATAGGACCCTGGGACCATGACCTAAGCCAAACACAGACACTCAACCACTGAGTCACCCAAGGGCCCCAAGTAGATACTGTTCTTAAAAATAAAGTAATTTTTATTTTAATTTTTAAAGTACTTTAAAGTACTTTAATTTTTAAAGTAATTTTTATTTGAAAAATAACTTATTTAGTATTCTAATGAATACCAAAAATGATAAGGAAGATTCCATTTGACTTCAATTCTTGTGAACACAAGTTTCTAGTGTATGAAAGAAGTGAGAAAAATCCCCAATTTTCACTATTAGTAACATCTTGTACAACTAGAGAAATAGAATTTCTGTGTGAAGAAACATTTAATTCCCCTCATTATTACACACAAGCCAAAATTCACTAATTCTGACTGAAAAATAGGTAGAAATTAATCAACTATTTATTCAATTCTGTTAAATTCTGTAGTGTCAACCTAAAGATGAGAGAGTCTCCAGCTGAAGCCTGAGGGTGAGCTGAGGTAAAATGGAACCTGGGTCAGCCTACCCCCTTTTTTATGGCTAATTGGAAAAATTAGGCACTAAACTCAGATTATTCATTTGAATAGATTGATTGAGGGTATTGATTCCTCCATGTAAGACCAAGGCATGACAGGGATGAAATATGTTTTTTTATTTCAGGGGCTATTTCTTCTTAGTTTTTTCCTTCTAGAAAAAAAGGTAAATTTTTTCATATTAACAGTGATCAAAAATATACCAAAATATTTACTATGGGAATGATCTCATAGTAGTTTTCTAAAGATTGTGGCAAGCATTAAGTGCTGCTTGCTACTGCTATGGATGAAATTGTGTCTCCCTCCCACTGCTTTCCCGCCTTCTTACCATAAAGCCCTCTCTGCCAGTATCATCATGTTTGGAGATAGAGCTTTTGAAGGTAATTAAGTTTAAATGGGATCATCAAGGTCAGGTCCTAATCCAGTAAGATGGATGGTCTTGTAAGAAGTGGGAGAGATCTGTATGTGTGTACATACATGCATTGAGGACATGCCTTGGGGTACACAGTGAGAAGGCAGCCGCGTGCAAGCAGAAAAAGAGCTCTCACCAGAACCTGACCATGATGATATCCCGAACTTGGAATTCTAAAAATCTGTGTTCTCTCTATATCAAAGACCTTGGGTTAAATATGAAGTTAACATGCCTGTGATCACTTACATTTTCTAATATTACCAATGTATAATATAAAGTATATAAGATAATCTTTTGGGAACTGAGTCTCTTTCAAAGAACATTAACAAATAAATTGATAAAGATTTTGTCACATAAAAACCCTTGAGTAGACATAAGGACATATCTCAAAAGCAATATGTGAAAGATGAAAAATGTTCAACTTGTTTTGTCATAATGAACCATTCGAAATAAAAATTCAGCCCTTCAATAGATGCAACTCTCTAGTGGAAAAACAACACTATCTTTATATAAAAATCTTTTTTTTTTAAAGATTCTTTTTTTAAATTTTTTTATTTATTTATGATAGTCACAGAGAGAGAGAGAGGCAGAGACACAGGCAGAGGGAGAAGCAGGCTCCATGCACCGGAAGCCCAATGTGGGATTCGATCCCGGGTCTCCAGGATCACGCCCTGGGCCAAAGGCAGGTGCCAAACCGCTGCGCCACCCAGGGATCCCCTAAAAATCTTTTTAGTAGAACATCATAGGCTCTGTAAAACCCGCTGAGAGGTAAGCAGCACCCAGGACAATAAATAGTTCTAGTAAGAAAAGGAAAGTCTTCTCCTGTCCCTAAATGCTATAATAATTACAAAGATAAAAAAAAAAGAAGAACATATTCCCCTTATAAATTGAATATGGTCTGCAAGGTCCTAACAACCAGGAAATGAGTTTGCTATTTGTTAGCATGTCTCTTGGGCTAAGGATGGAAGGGTACAACATGGTATGGAAGGAAGAACATGGCCTTCTGATGAAGGCAGGCCTGGGTTGGAACCTCTTGCATGATTTCCCTATGTATGACTGGACCATTTCTGAGACTTCCTCTGTTCCCATTTTCATCTCTGCAGCCTGTGGATGATAAAAAATATGGGCCTTGGAGGGCTGTGAGAAAAAAAATTTTTTTTTCGATTTTTTTTTAATTTATTTTTTATTGGTGTTCAATTTACTAACATACAGAATAACCCCCAGTGCCCGTCACCCATTCACTCCCACCCCCCGCCCTCCTCCCCTGAAAAATTTTCTTTATTCATGAGAGATACACAGAGCAAGGCAGAGACATAGGCAGAGGGTGAAGCAGGCTCCCTGTGGGGAACCCGATGTGGGACTCGATCCCAGGACCCAGGGATCACGACCTGAGCCAAAGGCAGATGCTCAATCACTGAGAAACCCAGGTGGGTGAGGCATCTGTGATGTTCCTAGTGTGGTTCCCAGCATGCATCCCACATATTTTGGTCTCCCATACCCACCTTGGTTAAATAAAGAGAATGGTAACTAGCCTGCATTTTTAAAATAATGACTTGGCCTTCTATCAGGAGGAAGAGAGTCTTTCATATGGACCTCATGCCAAGGCCTGGACATTCCTTTTCTCTTTGTCCTCCTTATGACATCACCACCTTCAAGGTTACATCTATGGGCAATTTCCCTAGTCTCAAATATATTTTACTACTATCTTTGACTCTGATTTTTTTGATGGCTGTACTTGCTTCATTTTTCAATTCACTAAGCATTCTGATCTATTTCTTACCAAGCAGATTGGAGTTAGTTGTTCACTCAATGTAAAGGAAGGGTCGATTTCAATAATGAAAGAATCTAGGTGTTCATGGAATGTTGTATGAAATTCAGGAAAAAAGAGAGAATAGAAATGGTAGCATCACATAGTGAATAAAAGCCTGTGCTTTGAAATAAATAGACCTGATTTCAAATGTAGACTCTGTCCATTACTAATATGGTAACCTGGGCAGATCCATTAGACTGCTGAGCATCAAGGTTCTCCAATATAAAAATACTCCCATCTCACAGGGTCATTGTAAAGTTAGACAAAATTAGGTACATAAAGTTTTTTAGCATAATATCTGACATGTAGTAAGCCCCTGATAAATTGTTATTAATGTAACTCAGATGAGTATATCATTTTGCCAAATTATTACTAGCATGTCGTACCTATGACATGGCATAACTGAGATCTAGGGTGAAAGCAGGAAAAAAAAAGAGGGAGTTAGTTTTTTCTCATGACCAAAAAACTTCTTGATATTTTGTTTGTGGGAGTGTTCTTGGTCTTCCACGTTTTGTGAATAATGCAAACAGAGATGGAGTAAGTAAACAGGTGACCTTCCATGACCTGCTCCCAGACATTTATTGAGCAATCATCATGTTCTAGACTGGATATTCAATGCATTTGTGTTCAGGGTTGAGAGGAAAGTACACACAGTCAATTCTTTCTCCTACATTCCATCTATCTGCTCCATCTTTTTTTTTTAAAGATTTATTTATTTATTCATGAGAAACACAGAGAGGAGAGAGAGAAAAACAGAGACACAGGCAGAGGGAGAAGTAGGCTCCCTGCAGAGAGCCTGATGTGGGACTCAATCCTGGGTCTCCAGGATCATGCCCTGAGCTAAAGGCGAAGCTAAACCCCTGAGCCACCCGGGCTACCCTGCTCCATCTTTCCTTTTTACTAAACTGCTAAGATAGAGCCCTGATACCATCCATCAGGACTATTGCCTCCCCTAACTACTCTCCCTGCTTCCACTCTTGCTTACCCATCCATCTATTATCTAGCAACAGTCAGAAAAATTTGCTAGAAATATAAATCAGATTTGGTTAGTCCCCTAATTACAAATCCTTTGGCAAAATATCTCCACTTTCTTACCATGGCCTGTGAAGACCCTGTGTGACTAGACCCCTGAGCATAGTATCATATCTGATAGCATGGCCTATGCTCTGGGCTCTAGTCAAATCAGGCTTCCCTGAGCCCCTCTCTCTGAGGGGTCAGATTGTACCCATGTAGACCTGCAAGTCTCTCAGCCTCGATGGCTCAGGCACAATGTGGCTGCTTCTCCTCTCATAGATTTGATTTTAATGCTCCACCTCAGAGAGGCCCTCCTAGACTATTCCTAACATGTTCCCACCCTCTCTGCACAGCCCCCTATCCACCTTCTATCAGCAGCACTAATCATTATCATTCCCCCTCTTATTTTATCATTTGTTAGTCCCAGGCAGGAGAGACATTGGTCTGTCACATTGTCAATTGTATTTGCTGCAGGGACATGACACAAAAGAAGACCTCCAGAAGTACTCATGGAATGAAGGACTCAAGCATTGGCAAACACAAAAGGGAAAAAATGTTATGTTTTCGTATAGTAAGGGTTAATGGGAATGCATTTTTTTTGAGATTCACAAGAGCACGAAACATGGTACACCTACTTGGTATTAGACATCAGTAATAAATCGCTGTACAAGAAAAGCTGCCACTTCTGCCTCCTCCAGCCTTTCTTGAGCTCAACGGGGCCATGGATGAGCAAGGTACGAGTGGCACCCTCAGATGATGTAGTGCTTTCGCTGTGGGTGTCCACCTCCACAGACGAGGTCTTCCTGCAACACATCAAACACAGAGCAGTTAGTTACTGGTCAAATACACAATATAGTTTAATGCCAAGTTTCAAGGTTCACACAACACTAAAATGTAGTCTCAACCCCCAAAGCAGAGCTCCAGAGCTCAGAATCAGGGATCCCTGAGTTACAGAAAGCTATAGAAAGAGGTGAGGTCACTTGGGAAACTGATGCAGAGGGAGGACAGTTTCAAGGACAAAGCCCTTGGGCATGCGAACACTTAGAGGTGTGGTGGAGAAAGCTGCAGAGCTAATTGTGAGCCATGAGGTAGGCGAGAGCCAAGAAGCCAAAGGTAGAGCAGATTACAAGAAGGAGAATGAACAACAACAACAAACAGGACAACTTGTGGCCTAATATAAAATAAAACAACGTGTGAAGAATTAATTACAAATTGCTTTTATGTTAAGATAAAATGAAGATAACTGAAGATCCTGGAAGTTGACCCCCATCTTATCTAATTCAATATTCAAAATTGGGGTAAAAATTCTCAAAGATCAACAAAAATATTGGAAACCTCAGAAAGTTTCTGAACACAAGAGTTTAGCTATTACTTGGCTGAGCTCTGACAGGACTTCCTGGTCAAAATAGGTAATAAAACAACTCAATTGAGCAGAGTGTAAAAATTCTTTCATAACTAAGACAGGTATTTTCATAGACCCACTGAAAACTGTCTCACAGAGAGAGAGAGTTGGCTCTCTCATGGAGCCAAGAAAGTGTCTCCGCCTCCCCCAAGGATGTATAAAGCCTGCTCCCTTCTGCTCAGCAGCACTGAATCTTATGAACAGGAGCAGCTTTTCAGGAAGCTGGTGCTGGAGTTACTAATTAGTTTCTATGTATTAGAGGAAACAAAAGAAAAGAACAGTTCCTGTTATTGCCGGTCTGTTTGGATGGTCAGAAATAGTGGATCAGAAGACTACCTCATGCGCTGAAGCCTTGAATGTCCACCTGTAAGCTCAGCGTGCTTTCTGATTGACGGGAACATCCTTTTCTCTTCAATTCGCGGGACGGGAAATCGAGTGAGTCTACAGCACTTGGCAGAGTACTGTCAAATGCTTGAAGCCTGAAGATTCCGCAGCGGTCCGCGGTCACTGCCATTATGATGTCACATATTCAAAGCTCATGTTGTAACTGCCAAACTGACATACTGGTTTCCTTATCTTGGCCTCCAAGTTTTGACTTTTTAAAAGTAATCATTTTATTTTGAGATAACTGTAGATTCATTTGCAGCTGTAATAAATAACACAGAGAGATGACATCAGTTTTTTTACAGATGGAGTCTTCCAGAGACACTTGCATCACCACAAGGGTCCTTCCTATTCCCCGATTACAACCACACAAATTTCTTTCCCCCTCCACCACCTCTTTAATCCCTGGCAATCACAAATCTGTTCACCATGTGTATAATGTTGCCATTTCAAGAATGTTATACAGATGGGATCACATAGTTTATGAAATTTGGGGATTTCCTTTTTCCCATTTGATGTAACTGGAGATTCATCTAGATGGCTGCAAGGATTCACAGTTCATTTCCTGGTGTCCCTTAGTAGTACATCATGATATGGATGTATCACAGTTTGCTTAACTACCTGTTGAAGGAGTTCGAAGTGTCTGCAGGTTTTGGCTGTCACTAATAAAGCTACTATAAACATCTGTGTACAGGTTTTTGTGTCAGCGTGAAGTCTTCACTTCTCTGGGCTAAATGCCCAGGATGGGAAGAGCCAGGTCATATGCTAGGTATGTTTTTTTGTTTTTGTTTTTGTTTTTTGTTTTTTTATAGTTTTATTTTTTATTTCTTAGGAACTGTTCAACTGTTTTCCAGAATGGCTGTGCCATTTCACATTCTCCCCAGTACTGTGTGAGTCATTCAGTTTCCCCTCATCCACACGAACATTTGGTGTTGTCATTTTTTATTTTAGCTATTCTGATAGCTATGTAGTGTGATATCTCACAGTGGATTTCACTTGCATTTCCCTAATGGTTAGTGATACTAACCATTGATTTGCCACCTGGACATCTCCTTCAGTGTCAAAGCACCTACAGGAGCCTGTTAAAAACATGTTACATGAAGACAGTGTTCCCTTTCCACTAGGAAACTGATGGTTTTACAGATTAGGAGGCTCCTGCGCATACAGGTTGGACTCTGAATCCAAGCAGCCGTGACATAATATGAAGGATTCAAATCCAACTGACTCAGGAGGTCACACAGCCTCTTGTGAGGGCCCCCCACCCCCACCATGGACAGTGTCTTTCTTTGACAACTGTGGAGGACAGAAATTTGATCCTACAGACAAAGTTTGTGGTTTCCCTTACAGGCTCCTGTAACAGGCATGTGAAAACCTATCTTTTATGCCCCACTAGACTCTATGGACCTCAAGGAAAGAGTCTATGTCTGATTTATTATTAAATTCACACAAACATTGGCACATCAGAGGAATAAAAAAATTCTGTATTGAACAAGTGAATGAAATAGTTTTCTGGCAGGGATGGACAGGGAAAAAGGCATGACATAAAATAGTCTTTCTCTTATTTACTTTATTCATTCAACAGATAGTGTTTGGACCTGTACTAGGAGAAAGGCACTTGATAGGTCTGGGCAACAGGGAGCCAGGCCCAACTCTCAAAAACAGGATTTAAGTGAGGAGGGGGAAGACAGATATTAAACAGAGAATGTCATCAATAACTGCCTAACACAACCTCTGGAAAGTACTGCAGAGGAAAATTAAAGATTGAGGTGAGAAATTTAGGGAGGGACTTGACACCTGATTTCAATTATGGAGAGGAAGGCTTCTTTGACGAGCTCATTTGAAATGACCTTTAAAGAATAACTTGGGATTACTTAGAAGAGAGAAAGAGGAAGGAAGGGGGAAGGGAGGGAAGATACATTTGTCAGTTGAAGGGACAGAATGTGACTAACTGATGTTTCAGAAACATGGAAGACTTTGCTGGATTGGAGACACAGGCAGAAGGTTCAGGAGAGTGAAATCGGCCTGTAAATTAGGTAGAGGTGAGAGCACAAGTCCTGGTAGTCCTTTTAGACTTTATTAAGGCTTCTCATCTTAAAACCAAACTAACACAGAAGTGGCATGTAGATAGTGGCCTCCAGGCTTCTCACCACATTTATTTATTTTTAAAAAATATTTTATTTATTTGAGAGAGAGAGAGAGAAAGAGACAGAGAGAGAGAGAGAAAGAGACAGTGCATATGCACAAGAGGTGGGGGCGGAGAGAGAGAGAGAGAGGAAGAAGCACAAATGGTGCTGAGTGTGGATTCTGAGCTGTGGCTCTGTCTCATGACCCTGAGATCATAACCCTGAGCCAAAATCAAGAGTCAGAAAGTTAACCAAGTAAGCCACCAGGCACCCCTTCTCACCACTTTTAAAGGACAAGTGCTAGTCTGGCCATGCTTGACTGTATTTAGAACCATGGAGGCTCATTGGGCAACACTTTCTGGCCTCCCATCAAGCACCTGTCAAAATCTATTTCAGGTAAAAAATAATCTATTTCAGGTAAAAAATATAGGCAGACTTATCTCTGCACCTTCCCCAATTCTCAGATTATGTCCCATTCTCTGCATCTCCCTTCAGAGAGGTTAGAGATTTAGAGGCCGGGAAAACTTCTCTCCTTTTAGAATCTCGTCCTGTTGATCAATTCTGATATGCATCAGACTCACTTGGGAGGCTTTTCAGGCACTCATTCTGAAACTGCCTCCCCCAGAGGTTCTGATTCATCAGATCTGGAAAAAGCTCTTTGAGTGATTCTTACATGTAACCAGGATTGTGAGTCACTGGTTTTAAGGAATTAATTGAGAAAGATACAGTGTTTGATAGTATCTTCTCCTTGTAGTAAAGCAAAGGAGAGAAAAGTTTGTCTGAGAAAGATAAAGGGAGCTTCTTTTACCAGGTCACAGTTACCTTTGCAGTAATAGCTAAAGCTTAATTTCTCCCATAATACCATTGTGATTTAT
The DNA here is from genome assembly GCF_003254725.2 of Canis lupus dingo. Classification (NCBI taxonomy): domain Eukaryota; kingdom Metazoa; phylum Chordata; class Mammalia; order Carnivora; family Canidae; genus Canis; species Canis lupus. The sequence continues at coordinate 20,736,305 of NC_064261.1, read as the reverse complement.
TTTAATTTGATGAATGAGCTCTAAATAGAATAATAATGATAGGGTCTGTTTTCTTTTTTAAAGACTTTATTTATGTGTTTATTCATGAGAGACACAGAATGAGAGAGAGAGAGAGGCAGAGACACAGGCAGAGGGAGAAGCAGGCTCCATGCAGGGAGCCCGATGTGGGACTCCATCCCGGGTCTCCAGGATCATGCCCTGGGTTGAAGGCAGCGCTAAACCGCTGAGCCACCCGGGCTGCCCTGGTCTGTTTTCATCTATTTCACCGAACACCTATGTTTTCAGCCTAAATATCAAATAGAAGAGATACTTTAAGGTGATCATTATGCCCATAATACCATATTATTGATCTATTGTCAATTTTTGTCAATACCATACTGTTTTGATTATTACAGCTTTGTAATATATCTTGAAATCTGGGACCGTGATACCTCCAGTTTTTTTTTTTTTTCTTTTTCAAGATTGCTTTGGCTATTTGGGGTCTTTTGTGGTTCCATGCATGCTTATGAATTACTTGTTTTAGTTCTGTGAAAAATACTATTGGTTCTTTGATAGGGATTCCATCAAATCAGTAGATTATTTTGAGTATGGAACATTTTATTAATACTTGTTCTCTCATCAATAAGCATGGAATATTTTTCCATTTGTGTTGTCTTCAATTTTTTTCAATATATATATATATTGAATGTCTTCAATTTTTTTCAATATATATATATATATATACACGTCTTTCACTTCCTTGTTTAAATTTATTTCTAGGTATCTTATTTTTGGTACAATCATTAATGGGACTGTTTCTTAATTTCTCTTTTTGTTCTTCATTATTAGTGTATTGAAATGCAGTGGGTTTCTGTATATTGGTTTGTATCCTGTGACTTTCCTGAACTCATTTATCAGTTCTAGTCCATTTTTGGTAGAATCCTGAGGGTTTTCTACATATAGTATCATGGCACCTGCAAATAGTGAAAGTTTTACCTCTTCCTTACCCATTTGGATGCCATTTATTGCTTTTTCTTGTCTGATTGCTGGGGCTAGGACTTCCAGTACTATGCTGAATAAAAGTAGTGAGGGTGGAAATCCTTGTTTTGTTCTTGATCCTGGGGAAAAGCTCTCACTTTTTCACCACTGAGTATGACATTAGCTATAGTTTTTTTCACATATGGTCTTCATTCTGTTGAGGTATGTTCCCTCTAAACCTACTTTGTTGAGTTTGTATCATGAATGGATGTTGTACTTTTAAATGCTTTTCTGCATCTATTAAAATGATCATGGATTTGACCCTTCTCTTGTTGATGAGATGTATGATGTTAATGGATTTGTGAATATTGAATCACATTTGCATACTAAGAATAAATCGCACTGGATCATGGTAAATGACTTTTTTAATGTATTGGTGGATTTGGTTGGCTAATACTTTGTTGAGGATTTGTACATGTATGGTCCTTAACCTCCACGTGTTTGAAGGCCTTCCAAGCTTCTTGTTGTGATTTAGTTCTAATTTCAAGGCATTATGGTCTGAGAATATGCAGGGGACGATCCCAATCTTTTGGTATCGGTTCAGACCCGATTTGTGACCCAGTATGTGGTCTATTCTGGAGAAAGTTCCATGTGCACTTGAGAAGAATGTGTATTCAGTTGAGTTTGGATGTAAAGTTCTGTAGATATCTGTGAAATCCATCTGGTCCAGTGTATCATTTAAAGCTCTTGTTTCTTTGGAGAAGTTGTGCTTAGAAGACCTATTGAGTGTACCAAGCACTATTAGATGTCACCAAGTATAAGTGTATTATTATCAAAATATGTCTTAATTTTGGTTATTAATTGATTGATATATTTGGCAGCTCCCACATTCGGGGTATATATATTGATAATTGTTAAGTCCTCTTGTTGGATAGATCCTTTAAGTATGATATAGTGTCCCTCTTCATCTCTCACTACAGTCTTTGGGGTAAGTTTTAGTTTATCTGATATAAAGATGGCTACCTCTGCTTTCTTTTGAGGACCACTTGAATGGTAAATGGTTCTCCAACCTTTTATTTTCAGGTTGTAGGTGTCCTTCTGTCTAAAATGAGTCTCTTGTAGACAGCAAATAGATGGGTCCTGCTTTTTTATCCAGTCTGAAACCCTGCGCCTTTTGATGGGGTCATTAAGCCCGTTCACATTCAGAGTTACTATTGACAGATAGGAGTTTAGTGTCATCATGATATCTATTCAGTCCTTTTTTTGTGGATTGTTCCACTGAACTTCTTCTTAAAGGGGAATTTTAAGAGTCCCCCTTAAAATTTCTTGCAGAGCTGGTTTGGAGGTCACATATTCTTTCAGTTCCTGCTGGTCTTGGAAGCTCTTTATCTCTCCTTCCATGTTGAATGAGAGCCTTGCTGGATAAAGTATTCTTAGTTGCATGTTCTTCTCATTTAGGACCCTGAATATATCCTGCCAGCCCTTTCTGGCCTGCCAGGTCTCTGTGGAGAGGTCTGCTGTTACCCTAATATTCCTCCCCATAAAAGTCAGGGCTTTCTTGTCTCTTGCTGCTTTAAGGATCTTCTTTTTGTCTTTGGAATTTGCAAGCTTCACTATTAAATGTTGAGGTGTTGAGGGGTTTTTATTGATTTTAGGGGGGGATCTCTCTATTTCCTGGATCTGAATGCCTGTTTCCCTTCCCAGATTAGGAAAGTTTTCAGCTAGGATTTGTTCAAGTTTTATCAATTTGGTTGATCTTTTTAAAGAACCAGCTCCTGGTTTCATTGATCTGTTTTATTGTTTTTTTTGGTTCTATTTCATTTATTTCTGCTCTAATCTTTATTATTTTATTTCTTCTGCTGGTTTGGGGTTTTATTTGTTCTTCTTTTTCCAGCTTCTGTAGTGTAAGGTTAGGTTAATACTTTTCTTGCTTCTTGAGGTAGGGCTGGATTGCTCTAAAGTTCCCTCTTAGAACAGCTTTTGCTGGATTTCAAAGTTTTTGGACCAGTGTGTTTTCATTTTCATTGGTCTCCAAGTATTTTTAAACTTCTTCTTTGATTTCTTTGCTTAAAATTTTAAATCTTTGATTACATGTGTTCATCAGAAAACATTATGTAATGGCAAGAGCACGAGGTCTGGAATCAAATTACGTAGTTTTAATCCTTCCTCATAATTTACTACCTACATGACACTGGGTAAACTAGTTACACTTCTGAAGCCTCACTGTTATCATTTATAAAATCCGGATGGTGATAAAAGCACCTGCTTCATAGGGCTGTTATGAGAATTAAATGAGATCATACCGCAGAAATCTTAGTATGATATCTAACAGAGTAATCCTTCAAATGATTTACTTATGCTTATAGGAGACAATGAGACTTTTTATTCAGAAATAGTAACAATATCATGAGTATTCTCCATGACCAAAGATAGGGAGAGATTGTAGTAATGCCAATTGAGTAATGCAAATTGCCAAGTTCTTTGCCAGGCAGTTTATGGACATCATCTCATTTCCTTGCAGCAGGTTTGTGAGGTAAGAATCATTATTTCCACTTTATAGTTGGAAAAACTGAAGTTTAGTAAAGTTAAGGCACTGAAAACCACATACCTAATAATTCATAGAGTCAAGTTTGTCTAATTTCAAAGTCCTATAATATTTCCTTGCCTAAAGAATGTTTCCCTCCTGGAAGAGGAAAGAAAATATATTTTAAGCCACATCCCATTTAGGTTGGCTCACAAATTATTTAACTTAAACATAAGTGAGTGTTTTCATCAATTGTCAGTGTTTACGTAAGGTGCCCATGTCCCACTCTGTCTCTTCTCCCGGAAATGGCTGGTTGTGGATCCCAGAGCCACTGCTAGTACCATGAACTGACTGTCAGACAGGAAATTTGCAAAGCTCTCAATGTGGATAGGAGATTCCTGGGACTTTACAGAACAAGATCTTAGGTTTTAGACAGGCTGGGAGTAAGAGTCAGGACTGTGAAAGCCTAATGATTCCCCTCCCAATGTCCAGTGGTTCACATCTCATTGATAGATACCAGGCTATGAATTTGTGGCTAAACATTTCCACTGCCTTCTAAGCTTGATACCCATCCTGGATCAGTATTATGAGTAATCTCTATCCTGATTCTGGCACTCTGAATTTTCTACTACCACTAATTGATCTCTATAAAGAAGGAAAAAAGGGATGCCCAGGCCTTGGCAGTTGAGTGTTCACTCTACTACCCTTTGCTGCCCTCTACTGACCATATCTGGAAATTACATTTAACCTTCCAGGTCCATGTCCCAAAGCAGATAGAGATACTGCAGTGAGTGAAACCAGGCACACAAAATTTGAGATGCACCAAAAAACTAAGTAAATAAGATATGATATTTTAATTTAATATTTTTAGAAGTCAATTTTCAAAAGATACATGATGAACAAACTACCAAAATGTACCCTAAAACAGTACTACTAGCTTATGTGTACAAAGACCCTGCCATCCATCTTTTCATTCAAGAAAGAAGTCTAATACCACAGTAGAAAATCATGCTACCAGTGCTGATGAACCTTTTTCATCACTCGCATATTTGGGAAAAAGACCCATAAAATTTAGAATAAACCAAAAAAAAAAAAAAAGGTGCAAGTGGAACAGATATTATAACAGTAGACTCCTGAGGAAAACAAGAGAATGGAAAAAAAATTAAGAAAACAAAACCAACTAACATCTTTAGAGTCAAGAAGCCAAAAAAGAGGTGGCTATGAAATAAGAACAAAGGCAGATAAATATTTCTTGTATATTAAAAGTATCATCGACCAAATTGAATTTAATAGAAAGTCTTGAAGATTGAGTTCAAGGAATCCCATTTGACCTTGGCACTTGGAACATTCATCTTTCAGTTTTCCTGACCTAAGGTTACCCTTTTTTTCTCAGTAACTAGAGCTATTTAGTCCTTCAGTAAGGAGTAATTTTAATCATTGGAATAACGGAAATGCTATTTTAATTTGTAGAATCAACATACAAACAAAGCTTGGAAGACAACAACTGTAAAAGAGAATCTGACTAATAGTAACACTGATAATATGAAACAATGGAAGTCTGAATATTAAAGCAGCAGAGAGATATGGAAGATAATGTCACAGATTTTTCTCACCTATTTATTTATATAGCAAGAAATCAATTATATACTGTCTAAAATTGATGTAACAAAATAGAGTTTAAGTATACTCTTTAAAATGATAATCACCAGAAATATCAAAGCAATGTAACTGGAAAAACATAGACATGGATGGATCAAAGAAATAAGTTTCTCATCTTCCAATAGATGCTATCTAAAGTTGATAAACAAGATAAAAGGAGAAATCAAGTATTAACATATATTTCAGAGGTACTGTGATAACCACCAGGAGAACAGAAAATACTTAAAAACAGGGAGCTGGAAATGAGTCGGGGAACAAGTTCAGGCTGAGAATTTACTTTTCACTTGGTATCATTCTCTACTGCTTGATTTTTAAAACGTGTGTATGTATTAATTTTAAGTTTAAAAGTTAGAAGAAACAAAACCAACTCAACTTTTTGCAGCTGCAGCTCTTGGCACCACTTCCTTCCCATCTGCAATCTCTCTCCTCACACCAGTAGTCAGATCCTATGGAGGCAGGAAGGAATAAAAGAGACTAGAAAAGTTTCTGTCCTGAATTTAAGTTTTTTTTTGGAATCTTTTTGGTTTGTGCTTGGGTTCTATCTTTTCAATGGTGGAACTCTTTGGAATACTAACTTTTGACTACTTTAATCTGTGATATCTAGAATCTCCTTAAAGTTTTGCTAAACTTTGTTATCCTTCTTTTACTTCTTTTTTTTTTTTTTTTTTTTTTTTTTTATTTATTCATGATAGGCACACAGTGAGAGAGAGAGGCAGAGACACAGGCAGAGGGAGAAGCAGGCTCCATGCACCGGGAGCCTGACGTGGGATTCGATCCCGGATCTCCAGGATCGCGCCCTGGGCCAAAGGCAGGCGCCAAACCGCTGCGCCACCCAGGGATCCCTCAAGCTTCTTTTACTTCTTGACAAAAGACTAATCCTGAGTCATTGCCTCTTACTGTGATCACAGTATTTTATTTTCTTAGAATCTTGATTCTGGCCAACTACTGCTTTGCCTGGCCCAACTCAACCTGCCTAGGTAGGAATGAAATGTCTGTGGAAAAGAGATGACAATTATCATTTTCAGAATAAATGAAACGTCATATACTAGTAAGTTAAACATAGTACTAAGGGAGTAGGGTGATGTTCATCATCCCATTCCTCATGCATTTACAGAGGAGAGTGTACTTCCCTGTTCTAGAGAGAACAGACTTGGAAGAATTTGGGAGTAGAGGTTTTCTCTAGACTTGTGGTCTCACAATCTTGTACCAAAGTAGCCAAAACATGAGACACAAGACACAAAAAAATGAAGAAACCAGAATACCTATCTATATTTTTGAAGAAGGCAATAATGTCTCAAATGTCACTCTCTGAGAGAAAGTAGGTAATATATATGGGAGACCCGGGACACATCACCAAAACAAAACAATAACAACAGCAAAAGCAAAGGAATACCTATATTAAACATGTGGAAGCACAACTATTGATGGGCACTTTCTGCTCAGTCATACAGATTCACAGGCCGTGGATTCAGTGCTGGTGCAGCTGGCTGGCTTGCCACCAGACTGAGACCAGGTCCTCGCTGTCTCCAGCATAGGTGCTACTAAGTTATCTGCTGTGCTCTGATAGCAGTGTCAGGTGACATTACATAGTCACTTAAGTGGGGTACCACAGTTTTGTTTGTGACAACTTCTATAGTGGACAGTTTCTTTTGTGATTGCTGACCCCTTGGAGACTAGAACTAATTAGAGATTTGAAGCAACTTTGAAGAAGCTGAAGAAGCTATACTCATTCCTGTGAAATCCCAGGACACAGCTGCAGCTATAGGAACCTTGGCTCTGAGTAAAAGCCTCTGGCTGACACTGAGCCAATTGTATAAAATGGAGAGTGAGAGCATTTGGACTTTAAATAAAAGCTCATAGAGCTTTTATTTGCAAGGGGATTTAGTTTGTGGGGAAGTTGAGTAACAAAAATGAGTTTCATATTGTTCAAATTTGGGACATTTTAATATGGATATAGTTCTCTGTATTCATATCATAAAGTCTGGTGAGCTATTTTGGACAACATGACTGGGCATAATTAGTGATAAGAAATAGAATTAGAGAGTGAACTTTCAGCTTAGTACTATCTGACTCATGGTGCTAGTCTTTTATGGGCAAAAAGCAAAATGCCCTTCAAGAAGTCCCAGAAGGACTCTGTGTAGGGAGAAGCAGACTTGGGGACTGTGTGAGCACAGCAGCACTGTGAGCATGCACCACTCGGCTGAGAGGGACAGCTGCCTGGTCCCCTTCTGATGCCTGAGTACAAAGGGTTATGACATTGTTTCTCAGCCTTCCATCATGTGTACACCACCTTCATGACTTTTCTACAAATACATGTTTTTAAGTATTCAGCATGGACTTTACAATCTTTGCTCAGGGTAATATGTGTTAAAACATGTTAGGAAAAAAAACAGGTATCTTTCTGACTACAGATGAAAATACATACATAATTACTAAAACTGAAAAAAATATGCCTGTGAGTATGCTACTTAAACAACTCACATGATGCCAGTGGAACCCACAATGTAATATATTTAAAAAATTAAAAAGCTGGCAAACATTCAGAGGGATGCGCGTTATTCCCCTCTTCAGGATTCGACTCCAATCCTGATGACAGAACATGGTGTTGGAGAAGAGATTTGGGGTCGCTCTCTTCACTTTCTCACACCATCCCAAGCAACGTAGAACAGACCTTTTTTAAGACCTATAGAAGCTGTGTAGAGCTTTTGTACTTAAAGTGTTTCTTGGTCCCCTATTGGAGTGGGCTTGAGTGAGGACAACTGCAGTTTCTGGCCATCCCATGGCTTGTTTATGGAGATGCAGTAGCAAACCCTGTTTTTGCATGAGGTCTAAGCCTCTACCCAGCTTTACTAGGGAACCCTATCATTTGGATGATAACATACATTTCAATTGCCTTCTGTCTCCCCTTTCTCAAACTGGTTCCAACCCGTAAAGAAGTGCAAATTCCAACACAGCATGTAGTTACAAAAACAAGTGAAAGAATGAGAGAAGAAAACATTGATGGAAGAAAATGCATGATGCTATTATACAGCAAAAATACTATGTATATATAAAATTTAATGATAGCTTATTTTGAAAAAGTGTTTTTAAAAAAATGAATGCAACTCAATACTCAAATAGTGTTGAGTTCTCCTTCCCCAACTTGCAGGTAGAGTCATGTAGTATTCCAGTCTTTCTGGCTGAGTCCCTGCAGCTGGAGCAGGGCACCTTCCGCTGTTGTCTAGTTTCTGAAAACCAATGAGAAAGAATATTGGTTTAGGGTTAGGCCTGGGGCTAGACCCTGGATGTCTGAAGTTCAGCAAATTACCTAGCCTTCCTGAGTCTCAGGTTTTATACGTGTAAAATGGGAACAATAACCCCTCTAGATTTCTTGTGAGGATTAAGTAATAATGCATGTGAGTCAGTGACACTGCCGTTCAGAAAGAAATTTAGATCCATGTCTAGGTATCCACTGGGTATGTCCATAACTAGATAGTTTTTGAAGAGGTTTGAGATCTTTCCCTTGCATGGATAGTGGAGTATGTGTGGTCGTGCTTATACTCATAGGCTTTTTTTAGCACAGATAAAATGCCAAAACAATAAAGATTTTGATCTCATGTGTTCCTTTGTGCAAACAAGCTTGCCTAGCAAAATGGTGCAGATAAACGCAGATGAATGGACTTTATACAAATAAATGAAATGTTTCTCTAGTATAAAAATAGATCAAATGGTAAGAGCACAAAAGTAGGTGAAATGGTAACATAAACTGACTTGTGTAATCAGAGAGTCAACTCTTGACATTTTCCTCTCTAAGCTTTTTCTAATAGTTTTCTTGCTAAGGCTACAATGTTTTTGCCATATTGGAAGAGGATTGTCAACTCTAATGAAGATTAAGTAGCTTTCCCAACTAGATTTTTTTAAAATAAGCATCAGTTAATGCTGCGGGCTTTCAAAGCCATATTCATGAAGAATGGAAAGATCTTTAAAGAGCTGCTCTTAGAGACTCCTAACTCTGGGAAATGAACAAGGGGTAGTGGAAGGGGAGGTGGGTAGGGGGATGGGGTGACGAGGTGACACGCACTGAGGGGAGCACTTGATGGCATGAGCACTGGGTGTTATGCTCTATGTTGGCAAAATGAACTCCAGTAAAAAATAAATAAAAAAAGAAATAAAAAATAAAGATCTGCTCTAAGAAGATGTAACTAATAAAATTTGAAATTTAGCAGCATTTCTATTCCATAGTTATTCCAACACCAAGTTTTTATCATGGTTACACTGAACAAAAATTAATTAAAACAGAACTTTACATATTTAATAAAAAGATGAAGATATTATTTACAACTTTAGCCAAAAATTAATTCCCTAAAGAGTAAAAGGCTATTTAATAAACAATTCTTTTGACTGGTTGGGAAAGTGTTGCACCACAGCTCACAAGTTCACACTTGATTTATTCTTTGAACGATATAGATAAGTTACAGGATTAAGTCTTCTGTCTTTTGGTTCCTGCCATTAATTGGTTAAAGTCATCTGAGGACAGTGTAATTACAATGCTCCCAAAGAAACCTGGAGCTTGGGATCCCTGGGTGGCACAGCGGTTTGGCGCCTGCCTTTGGCCCAGAGCACGATCCTGGAGACCCGGGATCGAATCCCACGTCGGGCTCCCGGTGCATGGAGCCTGCTTCTCCCTCTGCCTGTGTCTCTGCCTCTCTCTCTCTCTGTGTGACTATCATAAATAAATAAAATTAAAAAAAAAAAAAAAAAAAAAGAAACCTGGAGCTTTGTAAAGTACAGTAAATGGAAAGTAATGTGTTATGGACATTCAATTGCTAAAAGGATGTAAAAGGGTAGGAGCCATTAGGAAAGGTGAAGAAACACTGCTCTTGATGAGCTTGCTGAGGAGCCAAATGAGCTTCTTGATCATGGACAGAAGAGACCATCTAAAGTTTAAAAAATGTAGAGCTGTTTGTGTGTCCATTGATCCTGCAATTCTACTTGTGCACTAAAGCAGGAAAATTAAATGAAATATTACCTAACAAATACAGGTGCTATGTTTTCTTCCTCTGATGTCTTTATATCTTTGTAGCCAGAAATCCCAAAGTTAATTTCCAATAGGAAAGGCTGAACATTAAAGTTAAAAGTTCACCTTAATTTGAATATTGTAGCATTAATGACATCTGGTGGAAAATGAGTTACAGTGTAGCATTATTTAGGTATCCTGATCTTTCCTTTATACTATCACTTTCTTTTTTTTTTTTTTTTATACTATCACTTTCATCAGATTTTCACACAGCCCTCTCCCCAAGTCCATGAGAAGAGTGTACTTTCTGGCCCCATTGAAGTTTGGCTTAGCCTTAAGACTTACCTGCATCAGTGGAATATGGGCAAAAATGTCAGTGTGAAAGTTCTGAAGATAAGCTTTAGCAGTCCTGGTGAGGCATTGCCCCTTCAATGATAGAAGGAGACACGTGCCCTGCAGATTTGCAGGAGAAGAAGACAAGCACTCCAGATAACCCACAGACTTACAGGGAAAAAATTGTTATTCTATGGTTGTTTGTGTAAAAGCCAATTAATACATGAGACTATTACACACCTCTGTGTGAATTCCCATGGAGGCTTGACTCCTCTCTCCAATTGATGACACTGGGAGAAGAATCCTGGAGACGTGTGGTTCAGTCCCTTCTGGGGCTCTATTTCAGACCCTGATAGGCCCAGTCGGAACATGTTTCCATTCCTCCACCTATGGTAAGCAAAACTGAGTCAAGAGTCCAGGGCAGGCCCATCAGGCTCTCTTAGAATCTTGGTTTCTCTGTATAACATGGTGTGGAAGTCATGTAGGGCTCTTTTTTTCTTCCAAACATTTATTTAAATTTTAGTTAACATATAGTGTAATATTGGTTTCAGGAGTATAATTTAGTGATTCATCAATTACACATAATACCCACTGTTCATAGGTCATTCGCAATTCTTGCATCTGTTGGTTTAAATATCTTCCTCTTAAAAAAATAAATAAATAAATATCTTCCTCTTAAGGTGGACTTCAAGGTATAGGAAAAGAGGGCAGGACAAGTTTAGTTGGAGCCATAGGCCAAAGCTTTTCCGATTGAGCTTTGCCAATAAAGCTTGTAGCTTGGCTCCCACTCAACTCTAATAGATGTACTAGTAGGAGTCAGTAGTGTTATAAGCCACAAAGTATAAGTGGCAATATTAGGACAGTTTAATTTGATGAATAAAAACAACTGACAGAAATTAAAGTATTATCCGTGACCTATTAAGAAAGTTGCTACTGGTGAACATTTTTCAGGGAATGACCACATTATTTCTGGTTATTTAGCAGAGTCATTTAGTGTTTCCTAAAGCAGTTACTGCTTTCTAAAAAGAATTTCAAACTTTTGTCCCAAAAGTAGGACCAGAATTGTTAACTCTTCATATTTTTACTGAACTTCCAGTTCTGTTTTCCTTCTCAACCTAATGTTTCATGTTTAGAGGTTACAAACAGCCCAGTATTTAAATGTTTTAATCTTACTAGTGTTCACTTTGTAACATACCTCATGTTTGGAAAACCAGACTCTTGACCATACCTTAATTCAACATCATTTTCATTTCTGCAGAACTACTTTATTTTTTTTATTTATTTATGATAGTCACACACAGAGAGAGAGAGAGGCAGAGACAAAGGCAGAGGGAGAAGCAGGCTCCATGCACCGGGAGCCCGACGTGGGATTCGATCCCGGGTCTCCAGGATCACGCCCTGGGCCAAAGGCAGGCGCTAAACCGCTGCGCCACCCAGGGATCCCTAGAACTACTTTTCTTATTCAGGAAAAGGACACATGTGGGTGGACCTCAATTAGATAGCTTCAACAATTCTCAAGGCAATGGGCTTTCACAATAGCATTCACGATACCTGTCATCAATTACTGGCACTTATTTGTCTTGCAATGAGAGAATTGCCCTTTATTCTTAACAAGCAGGCAACTGGATCAAAGAGATTAGATTACTCAGGTGAAAAAACAAAGACAAATACATAATGAGATAAACCTGTGTAGTAACTGCCTGGAAGATTGCCATCTATTTTCCTCTCCATATCTCACGCTTTAGAAAGACCAGGACTTTGTTTCATTCATCCTAATACTTGGCACTTTAACAGGTGCTCACTTTGTAATTTCTGAATGAGTGATACAGGCCATGTGTTTTTACTTTATAGTGAAGGTTAATGAGTTAAATCATATAAAAAGCTTAGAACGGTGTCTGATACTAAGCACTTAATTACAAAACAAGGTAACATTTAGAATAGAGATGAGAAAAGACGTCAGAAGTTTGCCTTAAACTGACCCTTAAAAAATAAGGAAAACTAGGCTGGCAATAAGGCTAAGAGGATAGAAAAGTTCTCCAGTACACTACATGCTAAAATGAATTAATTCCAATGACATCTATTATTTTTTACAGAGAATGATGCTTATTTTAAGTCTAAGGTTATAAGATTAAAGAGATATAATCAAAGCTTGTTCATTAAATTGAAAGTACCTCCAGATTTATTCAAGTTTGTATCCTTAGGCCTCAGTAAGCACAAGATATTATTTGCTATACTGAATCCATTCTATTGTATGTGTTAATACCACACCAATATAAACATATTTTAAGACAAATTTTAAACATACATATTTAACTTTATTTCATCATCATTTAAAGCTTGATTTTAGAAAACATAAAAAAAATTAAGAGTTCTGTATCACAGGAATTTAAACAGTGGCAATATACGTAGCTTTGTAGGTTCGAGTTCTACAACAAATTAAAATCAAATCATTGGAAATGTTTTCAATATGGAAAATAGACAAAATAAATGGCAGAGACCTATTATGAGCAATGTTTCATTACTTGCAAGTTATCGTTAGATAATTTCAGAATCTAAACAAAGACTCTCAATATTCAGACTTCTGTTGCTGTATTTTACATTTAATATCTCCCTACCTATATTCCAGAGTCAAAGTCCTTGACCAAAAGGTCTGATTTAAGAAGGCATTTAGTTTTATGGCAAAAGTTATCCATCTACAGTTACCACTTTCAAGGAATTGACAACAATGCTGATGTGATCTGCTAGTTCCCTTTTGAACAATGTGCAATAATTTATGTCAACCCTGTATAAAGTTATACAGGTAGAAAAAATTGGACAATTATGCACAGTTCAATAGATGTAGAATGTTAAGTTTTCCCAGTCTAAAAATTAACCAGTGATACAAAATTTATCAACTATAGTTGACTTGGTTTCAGGAAAACCGCATCTGAGAACTACAAGTACATCACTGTCCTTATCTCATCCTCAGTCACTGGTGGGAATTTTATAGGCCACCATGCTATTTACTTTGTGGATAGTAGTACTAAATGAACGAAGACGGACTTCCTCAGAATTGGTAACAAACTGTGGTCCTGACTCTTCCCATTTTTCAAGTACAACCAAATCCTTGTCTGTATAAATCAGTAGGTCAAATGAACCTAAATTGGATAAGATCATTAAAGTACAATTATTTTTTGAAAGGTACAACTATCCTTCCTGTCTCCCTCACATGTGAGCCAGCTATCATGTCAGAAAAGCTAGTTTAGCTTGATCTCTAATCAGTTATATTAGCTAATTGCTTTTCTTCAATGGAAATTTTAGTACAGAAAATACTGTACTCCCTTTTACTTAATGAAAAACTTGATTTTTTTTTCTTCAAAGAGCCACTAAAGATATTTGCAGAAAGTATATAATTAATCACGAGACAGCATGAATCTAAGCCAGAGAAAAAGAACATCTTGGTTCTGTGACTGCTGTATCCCAATGCCCAGAACCGTGTTAGGCATACAGTAGGCATTTAGGGTATATCTGATTAATGAAGGAGTAACTAAGCTAGAAAAGAAAGACACAGTTATACCTAAGTCTTAATTATATACAAGGAAATGTGTATAAAATAAAAGTAATGGAAGAAATTAAATCTAAATATTCAGGAGTACTGTAGAAAACTTTCATTCTTTCCCTATTCAGCACTTGTAAATAAAACACAACCAGGGGATCCCTGGGTGGTGCAGCGGTTTGGCGCCTGCCTTTGGCCCAGGGCGCGATCCTGGACCCGGGATCGAATCCCACATCAGGCTCCCGGTGCATGGAGCCTGCTTCTCCCTCTGCCTTTGTCTCTGCCTCTCTCTCCTTCTCTCTGTGACTATCATAAATAAAAAAAAAATTAAAAAAAAAAACACAACCAGCATTGCCTTAGATTCATGACGTTTTTCTCACTTATATACCATGACATGGATAATTAAGAAAAAATTCAACAAAACGGTTAATTCTTAAAGTAATACCTTAGTCTTTCCACAAGAAATCTGAACCAACGTGAAGTCATATAATACTTACAAGAGACTTCCAACAAGGGCAGAAACGTCACGGTAACTGTGATCTGTCGGATTATGGAGAGGATCTCATCCTGGATGGCCTTCTGAGACATTTCTCTGGGTGTGCTACCAAAGAAACTAAATGATTTGATTCATTTTAAGTTTTAACAAGTTATTTAAAACACTGGTAAGATTATTTGTTTGATTAAATGCTTCAAAACTCAAATTAAGTAATGCATTCCAAACGAGTTTTTAAAAAAACAATTATAATTTCATTTATTATTCCAGTTATTAAGGCTGATCTTAGTATCAGGTCATTAAATAACAGATGACCAGAAAACCTGCAGAGTGCTTCAAGTCAAGAAACATTCAGCATATTGTAAAATAAAGATAACAATTAGTATCTAAGATCTTTAATTGGCATAATCATTTTGGTATTTTTAGGAATACCTAAATGTCTAATTCTGTAGTGCTTCAAAGAAGATGTTATATCAAGGTGTATTTATAATTAAACATTTTCTAGGGGAGGGGCAAGATGGCGGAAGAGGAGGGACCCCAAATCACCTGTCCCCACCAATTACTTAGATAATCTTCAAATCATCCTGAAAATCTATGAATTCGGCCTGAGATTTAAAGAGAGAATAGCTGAAATGCTACAGTGAGAAGGTTCATGCTTCAATCAAGGTAGGAAGATGGGGCAAAAAGAACTAAAGAAACAAAAGGCGGGATCCCTGGGTGGCGCAGCGGTTTAGCGCCTGCCTTTGGCTCAGGGCGCGATCCTGGAGATCTGGGATCGAATCCCACGTCGGGCTCCCAGTGCATGGAGCCTGCTTCTCCCTCTGCCTGTGTCTCTGCCTCTCTCTCTCTCACTGTGTGCCTATCATAAAAAAAAAAAGAAACAAAAGGCATCCGAGGGGGAGGGGCCCCACTAGGAGCCGGGCTAAGGCCGGGGTGAGTGTCCCCAGGACAGGAGACCCCAGGCCCCGAGAAGCAGGAGCTTCACCAATCTTCCTGGGCGGAAAGGCCTCGCAGGGAGTTGGAGCAGGACCGCAGAAAAGTGGGGATGCCCTCAGGCTCCCTGAGACACTAACAGAGCAACTGTGCCCAGGGGAGAGTGCGCTGAGCTCCCTAAAGGGCTGCAGCGTGGCACCGCTGGACCCAGGAGCAGCTCAGAGGGGCTCAGACGGCAGCTCTGCGGAGAGGTGGCTATGCGGTGGAGCGCAAATCCAACAGCGCAGGCCCGGGAGCACAGGGCACCAGGGAAACATCCCAGGATCCGGCCTCCCCCAAGGACAGGCAGAGGCCAGGAGGGCCCAGGACGGGAAGGACGCTCCTGCCCCGAACTGAGCAGATAGCGGCCATGCCCCTGGAGCATCCAGGCCCCTACAGATGGAGAGCTCTGTAGTTACTGCGGGAGCTGACTCCAGGGCTCCAGAGCTGGCCGCCACCACTGCAGTTGTTCCCTCTGGAGCCTCAAGGGGTAAACAATCCCCACTGAGCCCTGCACCAGGCAGGGGGCAGAGCAGCTCCCCCAAGTGCTAACACCTGAAAATCAGCACAACAGGCCCGTCCCCCAGAAGACCAACTAGACGGACAAATTCCAGGGGATGTCAAGGGAATTAAAGTACAGAAACAGAAGATACTCCCCTGTGTTTTGTTTTTGTTTTTGTTTTTTTTTTTTTTGCTTTTTGATTTCTGTTTGCTTACCCTGCCCTTCTTTTTCCTTTCTTTATTTTTCTATCTCTGTTTCTTCTTTTTTACTTCCTTTTTTCTTATTTCTTTTTCTCTTTTCTTTCCTTCTTTCTCTCCTCTCTTTTTCTCCTTTTCCCAATACAACTTGTTTTTGGCCACTCTGCACTGAGCAAAATGACTAGAAAGAAATCCTCAACTCAAAAGAAAGAATCAGAAACAGTCCTCTGTCCCACAGAGTTACAAAATCTGGATTACAATTCAATGTCAGAAAGGAAATTCAGAAGCACTATTATAAACCTACTGGGGGCTAGAAAAAAGCATAAAGGACTCAAGAGACTTCATGACTGCAATATTTAGATATAATCAGGCAGAAATTAAAAATCAATTGAATGAGGTGCAATCCAAACTAGAAGTCCACACAACGAGGGTTCATGAGGCAGAAGAATGAGAGGGAGACATAGAAGACAAGTTGATGGGAAAGAGAGAAACTGAGGGAAAAAGAGACAAACAATTAAAAGACCATGAAGATAGATTAAGAGAAATAAACGACAGACTGAGGAAGAAAAACCTACATTTAATTGGGTTTCCCAAGTGCGCCGAAAGGGCCGGAGGGCCAGAATATGTATTTTAACAAATCCTAGCTGAAAACTTTCCTAATCTGAGAAGGGAAACAGGCATTCTGATCCAGGAGATAGAGTGTTCCCCCCCTAAAATCAATAAAAACTGCTCAACACCTCGACATTTAGTAGTGAAGCTTGCAAATTCCAAAGATAAAGAGAAGATCCTTAAAGCAGCAAGAGACAAGAATTCCCTGAATTTTATGGGGAGGAGTATTAGGGTTACAGCAGACCTCTCCACAGAGACCTGGTAGGCTAGAAAGGGCTGGCAGGATATATTCAGGGTCCTAAATGAGAAGAACATGCAACCAAGAATACTTTATCCAGCAAGGCTCTCATTCAGAATAAAAGGAGAGATAAAGACCTTCCAAGACAGGCAGGAACTGAAAGAATATGTGACCTCCAAACCAGCTCTGCAAGAAATTTTAAGGGGGACTCTTAAAATTTCCCTTTAAGAAGAAGTTCAGTGGAACAATCCACAAAAAAAGGACTGAATAGATATCATGATGACACTAAACTCCTACCTGTCAATAGTAACTCTGAATGTGAACGGGCTTAATGACCCCATCAAAAGGTGCAGGGTTTCAGACTGGATAAAAAAGCAGGACCCATCTATTTTCTGTCTACAAGAGACTCATCTTAGACAGAAGGACACTTACAGCCTGAAAACAAAAGGTTGGAGAACCATTTACCATTCAAATGGTCCTCAAAAGAAAGTAGTGGTAGCCATCCTTATATCAGATAAACTGAACTTTACCCCAAAGACTGTAGTAAGAGATGAAGAGGGACACTATATCATACTTAAAGTATCTATCCAACAAGAGGACTTAACAATCCTCAATATATATGCCCTGAATGTGGGAGCTGACAAATATATCAATCAATTAATAACCAAAATTAAGACATATTTAGATAATAATACACTTCTACTTGGTGACTTCGATTTAAGGCTTTCTGCACTGGATAGGTCTTCTAAGCACAAAATCTCCAAAGAAACAAGAGCTTTAAATGATACACTGGACCAGATGGACTTCAGGTATCTACAGAACTTTACATCCAAACTCAACTGAATACACATTCTTCTCAAGTGCACATGGAACTTTCTCCAGAATAGACCACATCCTGGGTCACAAATGGGGCTTGAACCGATACCAAAATACTGGGATCGTCCCCTGCATATTCTCAGACCATAATGCCTTGATATTAGAACTAAATCACAACAAGAAGTTTGGAAGGCCTTCAAACACGTGGAGGTTAAGGATCATCTTGCTAAAAGATGAAAGGGTCAACCAGGAAATTAAGGAAGAATTAAAAAGATTCATGGCAACTAATGAGAATGAAGGTACAACCATTCAAAATCATTGGGATGCAGCAAAAGCAGTCCTAAGGGGCAAATACATCGCAATACAAGCATCCACTCAAAAACTGGAAAGATCTCAAATATAAAAGCTAACCTTACACATAAAGGAGCTAGAGAAGAAACAGCAAATAGATCCTACACCCAGTAGAAGAAGAGAGTTAAGGGGATCCCTGGGTGGCGCAGCGGTTTGGCGCCTGCCTTTGGCCCAGGGCGCGGTCCTGGAGACCCGGGATCGAATCCCATGTCGGGCTCCCGGTGCATGGAGCCTGCTTCTCCCTCTGCCTGTGTCTCTGCCTCTCTCTCTCTCTCTCTCTGTGACTATCATAAATAAATAAATTAAAAAAAAAAAAAAAGAAGAGAGTTAAGAAAGATTCGAGCAGAACTCAACGAAATCAAGACCAAAAGAACTGTGGAACAGATCAACATAAACAGGAGTTGGTTCTATGAAAGAATTAATAAGATAGATAAACCGTTAGCCAACCTTATTAAAAAGAAGATAGAGAAGACTCAAATTAAGAAAGTCATGAATGAGAAAGGAGAGATCACTACCAACACCAAGGAAATACAAACGATTTTAAAAACATATTACGAACAGCTATAGGCCAATAAATTAGGCAATCTAGAAGAAATGGACACATTCCTGGAAAGCCACAAACTACCAAAACTGGAACAGGAAGAAATAGAAAACCTAAACAGGCCAATAACCAGGGAGGAAATTGAAGCAGTCATCAAAAACCCCTCAAGACACAAAAGTCCAGGGCCAGATGGCTTCCCAGGGGAATTCTATCAAACGTTTAAAGAAGAAACCACACCTATTCTACTAAAGCTGTTTGGAAAGATAGAAAGAGATGGAGTACTTCCAAATTCTTTCTATGAGGCCAGCATCACCTTAATTCCAAAACCAGACAAAGACCCCACCAAAAGGAGAATTACAGACCAATATCCCTGATGAATATGGATGCAAAAATTCTCAAGAAGATACTAGCCAATAGGTTCCAACAACACATTAAGAAAATTATTCACCATGACCATGTACGATTTATCCCCGGGACAGAAGGCTGGTTCAATACTCATAAAACAAACAATGTGATCCATCATATCAGCAAGAGAAAAACCAAGAACCATAGGATCCTCCCATTAGATGCAGAGAAAGGATTTGACAAAATACAGCATCCATTCCTGATCAAAACTCTTCAGAGTGTAGGGATAGAGGGAACATTCTTCAACATCTTAAAAGCCATCTACCTAAAGCCCACAGCAAATATCATTCTCCATGGGGAAGCACTGGGAGCCTTTCCCCTAAGATCAGGAACAAGACAGGGATGTCCACTCTCACCACTGCTATTCAACATAGTACTGGAAGTCCTAGCCTCAGCAATCAGACAAAAAAAAAGGCATTAAAGGCATTCAAATTGACAAAGAAGAAGTCAAACTCTCCCTCTTCGCCGATGACATGATACTCTACATAGAAAACCCAAAAGCCTCCACCCCAAGATTGCTAGAACTCATATAGCAATTTGGCAGTGTGGCAGGATACAAAATCAATGCCCAGAAATCAATGGCATTTCTATACACTAACAATGAGACTGAAGAAAGAGAAATTAAAGAGTCCATCCCATTTACAATTGCACCCAAAAGCATAAGATACCTAGGAAGAAACCTAACCAAAGAGGTAAAGGAACTATACCCTAAAAACTATAGAACACTTGTGAAAGAAATTGAGGAAGACACAAAGAGATGGAAAAATATTCCATGCTCATGGATTGGCAGAATTAAGATTGTGAAAATGTCAATGTTACCCAGAGCAATGTACATGTTTAATGCATCCCTATCAAAATACCATGGACTTTCTTCAGAGAGAACAAATTATTTTAAGATTTGTGTGGAATCAGAAAAGACCCCAAATAGCCAGGGGAATTTTAAAAAAGAAAACCATATCTGGGGGCATCACAATGCCAGATTTCAGGTTATGCTACAAAGCTGTGGTCATCAAGACAGTGTGGTACCAGCACAAAAACAGACACATAGATCAATGGAACAGAATAGAGAACCCAGAAATGGACCCTGAACTTTATGGTCAACTAATATTCGATAAAGGAGGAAAGATTATCCATTGGAAGAAAGTCTCTTTAATAAATGGTGCTGGGAAAATTGGACATCCACATGCAGAGGAATGAAACTAGACCACTCTCTTTCACCACACACAAAGATAAACTCAAAATGGATGAAAGATCTAAATGTGAGACAAGATTCCATCAAAATCCTAGAGTAGAACACAGGCAACACCCTTTTTGAACTCGGCCACAATAACTTCTTGCAAGATACATCCATGAAGGCAAAAGAAACAAAAGCAAAAATGAACTATTGGGACTTCATCAAGATAAGAAGCTTTTGCACAGCAAAGGATTCAGTCAACAAAACTACAAGACAACTTACAGAATGGGAGAAGATATTTGCAAATGACATATCAGATGAAAAGGGTTAGCATCCAAGATCTATAAAGAACTTCTTAAACTCAACACCAAAGAAACATACAATCCAATCATGAAATGGGCAAAAGACATGAAGGGAAATCTCACAGAGGAAGACATAGACATGGCCAACACCCACATGAGAAAATGCTCTGCATCACTTGCCATCAGGGAAATACAAACCAAAACCACAATGAGATACCACCTTACACCATGAGAGTTGGGAAAATTAACAAGGCAGGAAACCACAAATGTTGGAGATGATGCGGAGAAATGGCAACCCTCTTACACTGTTGGTGGGAATGTGAACTGGTGCAGCCACTCTGGAAAACTGTGTGGAGGTTCCTCAAAGAGTTAGAAATAGACCTGCCCTATGACCCAGCAATTGCACCTCTGGGGATTTACTTCAGAGATGCAGAAGCAATGAAACGCCGGGACACCTGCACCCACCTGCACCCGGATGTTTCTGGAAGCAATGTCCACAATAGCCAAACTGTGGAAGGAGCCTCGGTGTCCATCGAAAGATGAATGGATAAAGAAGATGTGGTTTATGTATACAATGGAACATTACTCAGCCATTAGAAATGACAAATACCCACCATTTGCTTAACGTGGATGGAACTGCAGGGTATTATGCTGAGTGCAGTATAAGTCAGTCGGAGAAGGACAAACATTGTATGTTCTCATTCATTTGGGGAATATAAATAATAGTGAAAGGGAATATAAGGGAAGGGAGAAGAAATGTGTGGGAAATATCAGAAAGGGAGACGGAACATACATACTCCTAACTCTGGGAAACGAACTAGGGGTGGTGGCAGGGGAGGAGGGCGGGGGTGGGGGTGACTGGGTGGTGGGCACTGAGGGGGGCACTTGACGGCATGAGCACTGGGTGTTATTCTGTATGTTGGTAAATTGAAAACCAATAAAAAATAAATTTACTAAAAAAATAAAATAAACATTTTCTAAAACAGACCAAAGGCTTCAGGAACAAACTACATTTCATTATGAGAGAGAGTTCTGAGTTTACAGGTAAGCATGCCTGGGACAATGCTAAGAATTAGCATATAATGAGGGGGCATTTCCCATCCAGAGGATCTAAGAACTTCAGTTCAGAGTGTCTTAGGAAGTTAATAGCGTTAAATGAAATACAGTAGAGCTGCATATCAAGCTAGGAGAAAATCTAGGATAATACTTCATGGTTAAAAGTACCTTGACACAATCCATTAAATGGCCCACCTAATACATCATGTGTAGCTTACATATAGCACCATAAATACTAAAGGGTGAAATTTATGGATTTTAGACTAAGGGCAGTTATGTTAAAAGTACACTATACAAGTCCATAATAGGCACGACTCTTTTGTGAGCACAGTTTGTGAGTCTTATTCTTCTCCACGGGAGATCTAACATAGTTAGAAACAAACTACCTTATACGAAACTAGTTCAATATAGTTAGAACTCATTGAGTCAAGAAAACAAGTTTTGGAAAAAAAATCTATGAAAGTGGAAGCAGTTTAATTCATACTTACCTGTCATCTTTTGCAGTCTTGTCGCACTCAATATCAAACTTCCACCTTTCAAGGACTTCACCGCTTTCAATATTTGAGATGAATACCACCAGTTTCTGAACTGAACACTTGTATAACCAATCTGCAATACAGAACAAGGCATCTTTTTTGGTTCACTGCATTACAAAGTAACTCTTCCCAGGTCTCACTTTCTGCCCTTAGCAAATTCCTACCACTGGTATTTTGGAACTCCTCCAACCTGTACAGAAAACTTGCCTCACAATAACCTAGCTCCCGTTGTCCAATTCTCAGTATCCGTACCAGATGTAGTTAGTACTGAATGCTAAGCACAGAGTAGTGAACATGCAGTATACTCTAATCCAAGGTAAATTCCAGAAGATGAGCATTAATCTAATCACTGCAGCAATAAATGCAAATTTTTAATTGTAATAAATGTTAAGAAGGTGCAGTATGTGATCCAATGAGAGAATATAGGAAAACTTGACTCAGGGAATTCTCACTTGACTTCAGTTCTACACTTAAATACCATTAAATATGCAAAAGATTACAGAAAAGGGTACAGGTCTAAAATACTGAAAAGCGAAAAGTATCTGACCAGAGGATTGAAAGGGTAATACAAATACAGTTAAGAAAGGGAGAATGAACAAGGTCGGTTTGTGCAAGATACATAGGGGCCAGACCACGCAAGGTCACATGGGGTAAATTAAAGAACTTATACTTCAAGAATCAGGGAAGTCATTACTGTGTCTGAAGTACGGTGTGATGTGATTAAACTTATATTTCAGAACTATCCTTTAGGCTGTGATGTGTGGAAAGTAGAGTGGAAGTAAAGAGAGGATCTAGGGATGCTAATTGATTAGTAATTCAAGCAAGAGGTACTGAAGGCTTATAGAAGGATAAATTGGTAGAGATGGATCAGTATAGGTAGAGTCAAGAGATTTCATAGATTTTATTTATTTATTCATGATAGAGAGAGAGGAAGAGATACAGGCAGAGGGAGAAGCAGGCTCCATGCAGGGAGCCTGATGTGGGACTCGATCCCAGGTCTCCAGGATCATGCCCTGGGCTGAAGGCAGTGCTAAACTGCTGAGCCACCCGGGCTGCCCTAAGGTTTTATTTCTAAGTAATCTCCACACCCAATGTGGGGCTGGAACTTACAACCCAAGATCAAGAGTTGCATGCTCTACTGACTGAGCCAGCCAGGACCCCCTTAAATTTAGTTTTCAAGTATCACTAGGTTAGCCACATGTGGATATCAAGGGAGCCACTTACTATATGAGCAAAGAGAAGACTTGGGTTGGATGTATGTTTATGAGTCAACTACACAAAGATTGTTAGTAAAGTTATGTATGTGTCAGAAGTCATCTTAGAGATTATAATAAGGGGGCCTCATAATGAGCCCTGAATTAATCTTGGAACTTGGGATAATATACTCAAGAATACACAGTTTTGTTTTTTTTTAAGACACAAAAACAATCTTGTAATATTTAGGACTTGTGGGCCACCTAGGTCTCTTGCATAGTTTTTTAAAAACTAGCCTTTAAAAATCTGAAAACACTCAGTTTGCAGGTAGTACAAAAATAGGCCACTTGCTGGATATGGGCCATCAGTTTGCTGACCCCTTGACAAAAACCAACCTTGTCTCAATTTTGCTCGGAAAAGGAAGAGATTGGGTAGTCACTTAAAGATCTGGGGTGGGTGGAAATTTTTTTCTTTTAAAACTGAAGACAAATGAAACCAATGAAAATATCTCAAAACAAAGAAATCAGAAATACCAGAGAAGAACTAGGGTAGATTCCTTAAGAAGGCTAGAGGGATGGGGATTCAAAGAGATTGAACAATTTGCCTCTAAGAAGAGCAATTCCTCCATTCTAACTAAAATAAAAGGGACAAATTAAATAGGAAGGTCTACATACAACTGAGGTGAAATGTCCTAAGTGTAGTCTTAAAGGAGACAACCTAAAAACCAGTAACTTAGGCAGGGCTTGCTTCTTCATCAAATTAAGGTGACATAGATTCTTAGTTACTTCTATGTTTCAGGCTAAGTAATCTGAGTATCGCCCTGGGTGATTTAGCCCTGAAGATGATAAAAACACAATTAATAGAATTTTAAAAATAAAGCCTCTTGAAACAAACAAACAAACAAAATATATATATATATATATATATGACTCAGGTATAAAAAAATTACTGTAATTTTTTTTTTTGGAACTAGTTTTGGAAGGTGAAATGAGGAGCCAGGGAGAAACATCCTATAACACAGAAAAATTAGAAGTGAGAATCCTAAGTAGAGAAAAACATGGGGGAAAAAAGAGACAGAATAGATGGAGAACAAGTATCCATTCAACAAGTATTCAGTAATTTCTTGAGCTAAGAAAAAACAAGGGGTGTTCAGTTAGAAATGGCTAACGGACAGGCAGGATTTTAACAAAGACAAATGAAGACAGTAAGACATTAAAAAACTTTATTGGGTATTCTATTAGTAGTATTTTTTTAAGTTTAGTTCCCAGGCTGGATCCAATTTCATTTTCATTTATCTTAAATGACGGTTTTAAACTCTAGGCAGCTATAGAAAATATATCATATTAAAAATATGTAGTGGATTTCTCTCCAATAATAAACATCATCATAGTTATGTAAAATTCCAACTTGTTCCACCTGGCTACACGAACTGCAAAAATCACTTCAAAAGGAGTTGATAGAGATTGTTTTGTGAAGCCAGATCAGATTCCTAACATCAACATATTTAACCCACTCAAAATGTGGTAGGGAAGAGTGGACTTTCTTTCACTTTATTATTTGCTTCCTTCCGATGGAGAATCACTATATTTGAGATTGCAGTGTTCTACACCTCTTTGTATAGAGCTGAAAAATGAACACCAAGATGCCAGAAAGTACGGGTCCAAGAAGACCTGCAAAACTCAAATTGGTTTTCAACAATTAAATACCTTTCACTTGTCCACTACATGATTGAATTATTTTATGAGCTCAGGATCTGTTGTTATAAGCAAGGTGAGTCCGTATTTCTGCCCTCTGGTAGAGGTTTCAGATGGATATATGCCACGCTGATATAAAATGCTGTTGATGCCAAATGCTGAAAACAAAAGGAATGTTAAAGTTATTTCCACTTTGTAACTCTGGAAAATAAAGCCTATTTAGATGTGGCTGCGGTTTCATTCATGGCATCAAACTGAAAAAGCCTAAACGTGCGTTTGTGCGTGTCTTGCGGAAAGCAGAGTAGGGGAAAAGTGCCACTGAAAATCCTTAAAAATGTTGCTTCTAAATCAAAAGAACACGATACCTGCGTTTATGCGGAAATAAAAATGCCAAACTGCATTAACCTAGCGTCCAAGTAGAACTACAAGCTCAGGGTAATGCAAGCCCCAATTCAGGTTACGTGATCACAGGGTGTGGAAATAGGCTTTTGCGTCTGGATTAGCAATTGATTGATTAACCGGTCGGATGCTCCAGAGCAAGCCTCTCCCTCACTTTTCCCTCCTCTTCTCCTGCCAGAGTCTATCAGAGGGTACAAGCATGGCCTGGTCCTAAATCTAGCCCATCGCCCTCAGTACCGGAATCAAAGCTTGGTGGATGGGCTGTTCAAAGTGCACTGGGCTCCACCGCTCGGGGTGGTGCCGGGCGGCCGGGCTGGGCGGCCTGTGGGATCCGCAGTTTCCCGCAAGGCTGCTGGTGCAGGGGCGCGGCGCGAGGCAGGCCGGGCAGCACCTGGGCTTCCCGCTCCCCCAGGAGCAAGGCGCCTAGATTAGATTCTCCAGCCAGGCGGGCGCTGGAGCAGAGCCGCCCCCCACCCCCGGCCCCCGCCTCCGGGCCGGCCGGGCCTCCAGGGCCGCTGGCCTCAGCTGTCCCCGCCCTCTGGCCTGCGGGAGGGGGACTCACAGAAGAACTGGGCCACGATTTCCGCCTCTGCTCGCGGGAGAGCTGCGGCGCCACGGCCAGGCCTAGGGACGAGGGAGCGCGCTGCTGCCCGGCAGACCAGACGGCGACCGCACGGCCTCCAACGGTTCCCGCCAGTCGTTTGGAAAGTAACGACGCTGCTCCCCGGGGCCTTCGCGCAGGCGCGACGAGCCTCTCGGCCCGCCCAGCGCCAGTCTCCCCGCTCGCCGGAGGGGGCGCCTCGCGCAGGCGCAGTGGGTAGGCGTGGTCAGGCGCTTCCGGGCTGTCGGGGCTCGAAGGGTCCTGGCGGGCACCTGGAATTGTGGTCGCGGGGCCGCAGCTGAGGCGAGAGGACTGCAAAACCTGGCTCTGACGCCCGCTCCGAGGCCTGCGGAGTGAGGCCCAGGATCCCAGTTCGGCAGTTTCAAAGCGATTTTTTTTTTCAAAGCTATTTTCAAAGTGATGTGAACTGCGCGCCGGTTGCATCTTAACGTGGCCCCAGGGACCCCCCCCCCCCCCGCAAACTTTTGCTTAGATGCTTCGAGCCAGTCAAGAAGCCGCCTGCGTGGCACCGAGCACAGCTGGAGAGGGCCTGGTGACTGTCTGCCCGCGCAGCTTTTAAGAAATTGGGGGCGGCCCGGGCGGCCCAGCGGTTGACGCGCCTTCAGCCTGGGCCTGACCCTGGAGCCCAGGGGTGGAGTCCGCGTGGGGCTCCCTGCGTGGAGCCTGCCTCTGCCTCTGCCTGTGTCTCTGCCTCGCTCTCTCTCTTTCTCTGTGTGTCTATCGTGAATAAATACATTCTTCTCAGATTTAGAACAAACTTGCTTTATGACAAGATGTTGGCCTCAAGAATAAAATAACACTTAGTGATTTGAAAGAAACCTTTCTATAAGAATAATGATTCAAAAAAAAAGAAGAAAAATGATTCAATACTTTGTCCATGTAAAAAATTAATATGCAAAGTGAATGTAAATATAAATGGTATCCCTATAATAGTTACAAGGATATGAAATATGTAATGTATTATGATTCAGCTTTTCATTTTGATGTATTTCACATATACTGATAGCTTGGAAGCCATTAAATACATTTTTCCTTCATTTTACTTTGAGCTGAATTTAAACATATACCCTGAATTTTTAAGAGGTGTTATTTCACATGTAAACAGTGCCATCTTCTGGCAGTTGAAACTATTTGTGTATTGACCTACAATTCATTATGGATTGTACTGTCGTTTTCTTGGCAAGTAATGTGTAGTTTAACGAATAAAAACCCATAATCTTGGGGCATGTGGTTGGCTCAGGAAGTTAAAGTTCCGACTCTTGGTTTTGGCTCTGATCATGATTTCAGGGTCCTGGAATTGAGCCCTGTATGGGGCTCAGAGCTCAGTTCTGAGTCGGCTTGAGATTCTCTGCCTCTCCCCCTGCCCTTCCCACTCATGCATACTCTCTAAATAAATAAATAAATAAATAAATAAATAAATAAATAAATAAGTCTTGGGGGGAATAACTTTAAACTAAAATCAGTTGATTTTTTTTAAATAGCCTTTAAAAATAAAAGCATTCATTACCATGTCTTTAAATTGATAAAATTTAAAAAGGGATTAAGTCAGGAACTCTAGATTCTACTACTAAATATTCTAACTAGATATTGAATCTTAAACTCATCACATATCTACTCAGGACCTCAGTCTCCTCAACTGAGGAAATAAGACTCTTCAACTGTTCAACTAAGTCATTAATTAAGTTACTTTCAGTCTAAAGTTCCACTTGATTTTTAGTTTAAAAATTTCATTTCTGGTTTTAGCATCCCAATATTGAGTGTAGGCCTGTTTATGACACTTTTTCATAGTTATCTCTTTTACTGATGTGGTTTTGTCTGGTTATGCTCTCTGCTTGAATTTTCTACAGAAATAAATCTTAATTTATATTTATCCTTCTCATTGCCCAAATAGCCTTCTCCTACACATTAGAAAGACATCACTGAATTGTAAATAAAACTAAACTGAAGTAACTGAAAACAAGTTTTTAAAAACTTTCATGATGATTTAAATAAGATGTCAATGTCAAACCGAGCAATTAAAATAGCAAAGACACCTCTCAGGGATGCCTGGATGGCTCAGCAGTTGAGCATCTGCCTTTGGCGCAGGTCCAGATCCCAGGATCTGGGATGGAGTCACATCGGGTTCCTTGTGGGGAACCTGCTTCTCCCTCTGCCTCTGCCTCTCTCTCTGTGTCTCTCATGAATAAGTAAATAAAATCTTAAAAAAGAAAAAAAGAAATCTCTCCAAAGCTTCTGGATTCTTAAGTGTTTACAAAATAAATAAGAAACAGAATAGGCTCAAGTTTGGGCAGTTCTTCCTAACATCCCCATAGATTTTACCAACACTAGCCTGTATTACAGGCTTGTCCCCTCGGATTTATTTAGTGTACCCTTCTTCCTTTGAGTCATTAACTCAATTTTCAAAATATCTTGTTCTAATACACATATACCTTCTTATTCAAACTCTTTGGCATCCATCTAGTCTAGGCTCTCAACTTCCTAGGCCTGCATTACTAAAATATCCGTTATGGAATATCTGAAAAGCATAAAAGCTTTTCTAAAAGTAATGTAAGGATCATCTGGGATGCTGGTTAAAGTGTGTCATCTCCTATACCAGCACTGTCTGACAGAAATTTCAGATGAGTCACAAACGTAATTTTAAATAGTCATGTAGTCAGATTCAAAAACTAAAATGAAACAAGTAAAATTAACCTGATGCATGTGAAAATATTATTTCAATATGTAATCAATTAAAAACCATATCAGTGTGAAACTTTACATTCTTTTTTTTATACTAGTCTTTGAAATCTGGTATTTTTATAATTGTAGCATATCTCAGTTCAGACAAGCACATTTCAAGTGCCTACGAGCCAGCTGTGGCTAGTGGCTATGGTACTGGACTGAATCAGATTCGAAGAAAAGAGAATAAAAGTCAGGAGTCTACATATAGCAAAATACCCAAGTGATTCTTTCACACTCTCAAGTTTGAGGACCACCACTCTAGACTGACCTATATACAATCCACTCTACAACCACTATTGAATTTACACTTCAAAAAAATGCCCCTTTAATTATGTCAGTTCTAAGAGCCTAGAAATCCCTGGTACATCCAACTCAGGTGGATATTTGAAGCTCCCAAAATGTGGCCTCACCTCATCCATCCAACCTGCTCTCCAATTTGAAAAGGTCTTGGGTTCTTCCATGAAATTTTCCTAGGCAAATAGTCAAATGATCATTCATTCAACAAATATTGATGGAGTACCCACTAAATCTCATCATGGATCCTCCATGGTAACAGGGAAGATATAACACAAATCATTACAGAAGTATTACAATGTCATCGTTTTCATTGTAACAATGGAAGCATTGCTTTGAAATAGTGCTCTGAAATGCTAGGAGAATGCATAAGGGCAGGATCTTATAGTCCTGAGAGGCCAAAGGAAATTTCTAGAATACAGTTACATTTAAGTAAAAATCAATCAATCAATTAATTAATTTGAACAGGCAGAAATTTCTAGGCAGCAGTAAGCACATTATGAAAAGCCCTGAGATGGAAAAGTGACTAAAGGAATACGCAGATTGGTAAAGTAATCTGAAAGACAGCCATAGAGTTAGGCAGAAGCCAGATAAAGCCAAGTTTATGAGACTTCAATTTTGGTTTTTTTTTTTCAAGTGTGCATACTTAAACAAAACTAGATTACAAACTCCTCCAAAGGTATAGACCTGGTCTTCTAAACTTAAATATTTCACATCTCCTCATAGCGCACAAAAAAAGTATTTAATAAGGGATGTCTAGGTGGCTCAGCGGTTTAGTGCCCACCTTCGGCCCAGGGCATGATCCTGGAGACCCGGGATGGAGTCCCATGTGGGGCTCCCTGCGTGGATCCTGCTTCTCCCTCTTCCTGTGTCTCTGCCTCTATCTCTCTGTGTGTCTCTCATGAATAAATAAAATCTTTAAAAAAGCATTTAATAAGTGCTTCTTCTATACATGAAAAACATACTTTGCCAGCCTTTTAAATTCTAGAATATCCAAAATTATACCAAAAATTATTTATATATTCAGATAAATGAAACCGAAGAAAATTTTTTCCTTAAGTGCTGAGTATCGATATAAAATTCCTCAGAAAGAGAAACAATTTTTATTTGTAGTAAGCTGAGCATGTGGCTCTACCGGTATGATGCCTGAGTTCTGCCTCTAAATTCCTGGTGGAAGGAGTGAAAAGATGGTGATTTAAACACACCTGTGTATATACACAGGTACAAAAGACTAAAGGGTGTAAGGAAAATATGGTAGGGCTACTTGACCTATTACCTATGATTCAAACTGATCAATATATGGTAACACTGTCATAGGCAGCATTCTAAGATGGCAGAAAAATCCATGGCCTCTAAAGTTCCACTTGATTTTAGCTTTAGAAATTTCATTTCTGCACATTTTAGATAATCTCTGTTTGAGTGTGGCCAGAGCCCATGACTATGATGGGATTCACTTCCCGGATTAAATTCGTCAAAGGTAAAAAAAAAAAAAATCATCAAAGGGGAAATTAACTGACTAGGTCTAATCCAATCAGATGAATCCTTAAAAGAGATCTCCATGAAGTCAGAGAGACTCACAGTATGAGAAGGTCTATGGAAGAGCCATCTGGCTAAGGCACAAGACTCCCCTCTGGCCAACGAGCAAAACAATAACGCCAGTCCAAGAAACACAAAGTTATTAATTCTGCCAACAACCAAGGGGCTTGGAAGAGAACCCTGGATCTTCTGGGTTGATGGATGCAAGTGGATGAGATTCCACTTGCAGAGACACCTGTATTTCAACTGCGTGAGACTCTTAAGCTGAGCATCCAGCTGTGTCACACCAACCCCTGATCTACCCGACCATAATAAATGTGTGTTAAGCCATCAATTTGCAGTAACTTGTCATGCAATCATAGAACAGTAAGACACTAGGGCATTTCTCATTTAAGCAAGTAGGATAGCATGTCTGGTAGGTAGTTTTCGAGGCTTGAGTTTTACAAATAATATTTCTAGCTCCTTCAAGGACTACACTGTTTTTGCAATTGACATGGATTGTGCGCTCTCTTCCAAGCTTCTCATCCTAAGGTAAAATCCGTGAATTCGTGGGTCAAAATTCCCTGACAACTTCTTCAGTGTGTCTGGGCCTGTTTGGTGGGGGAACTTATTCCCGAGCAACTTATTCCCGGGCACAGAG
Source organism: Canis lupus dingo (assembly GCF_003254725.2). Lineage (NCBI taxonomy): Eukaryota > Metazoa > Chordata > Mammalia > Carnivora > Canidae > Canis > Canis lupus. The sequence continues at coordinate 20,705,009 of NC_064261.1, read as the reverse complement.
GCTGCCCCTGCGGCTCCCGGCTGACAGCACAGGACAAGGGCTGCGGCTCACCCCTTTAACCCCAACCCGATTCCTTTGTTTTTGAAGAAGAATAATAAATGCATTTACTAAATTTTGAATAAGATTCTTGTGCACCTAGTTAATAAATTAACAATTATGTCATTTTGGGGAATTTGCTTTTTTCTTTTTAAAATATGGATGTTGTTATAAACATTTATTTCCCTTAGATATTTCCTGCTAAGAACTTTCTTTGATTGTTGGCCCACATGTTCAAAAAAGTAGCAAAACAAATTTGAATCATGACATTGTATTAATAAGTAATGGTTTAATAAAGTGAACAAATATATCTCCATACTGGAATAATTTATATTTTTTAACAATCCAGTTGCTTATACAGAATATAATCTTTAGTAAAAATTAAGAACCAAGTATTATTGAGAACATATTAATAATTCCATAAGTTCTTATAAAGAGCAATATGGGTTGTTTCTTATCAGAAAGTATTACCATGTTTTGTTATGATTTTGTTTTGATATTTTAATTCTGTTATGGTAATGGCAAATAGTCACTTAGAAGTCTTTTCATGGCTCAACCATGTTAGGTACCAAAGGTATAATTTGAAAGGTAGGTGATAATCTTATTCATATTTAATCCCCGGAGACTGTTTGATGGAATGTGTATGTGTGTATGTATGATGTATATATGAAGAATGGGTTCTGCAGTCAGTTGGATTTGACAGCACAGTGTGTTTAAAGTATAATTGAAATTCAAAACAACTTAGAACAGTTTCAGATATAGAAACTATCAATACAGAGCCTCTATGAAAAATTAACAAGCCATGGTTGTTATTAAATTAATAAAATAGATTTAATTTCCTAAATGATTTTATAATTATATACTAAATTTGATCAAACATCGTTTGCCCATGATACATTTTTAGCTTATCGTTTCTGAATATTTTGTTTGTAGGGTTATTTTTATTATTTATCTATATGTAAGTAAAGGTGAATTGGTTCTGGTAAATCTATCAACTAATAGACTAAGATGTTATCTGAGTGAATGGAAAGATACTTGTTGAGCTTTACAGACAAAATAAAGAAACCATACCTACGGGTCTTTATCAAATATTTGTGAATACCAATTTATAAAATACTTATGAGAAGAAAAAGCTTTGTGAAAACATGGAAAATCACTTTACTTTAAATTTATATTTTTTTCTCTTTGGATAAACTTGGTTTTTTCAACTGGAACAATTCTCTTATAACCTGCCTTGTATTTATAACTCATTCAAACAATGTAGTAGTCAAGCTATATTTATCAGGTTACAGATCAGTCATGCACATTAATTCTATTATTTCTGCTGGGATTTCCCCCTTAAAAATTGAATATGACAGTGTTTTTTATTCTGGAGTAATGTACATAGTCTTTAAAACATCAACTGACAACAAAAAGACTTACTGAACCCTAGAGTTTTTGGTTTAGTGTTGGAGATCAAGTGGATTAAAAGTTAAATGATATATTTTTATTATTCCTTGGTCTCAGTATAGTTATAAATAAAGATGCTAACTTTTCACACTGAAATAGATGGCAATCATCTTTTGACAGGTAGTCTTTTGGATGATCCAGAATATACCTTTTTAAGCTTGTGTTACATTAGTATCAAAGGAAACTTGAAATGAAGTTTCATTAATTTCTAGGTCTCCAAGAATATTCTTGCAGACCCTAGTATGAGACACAACAGGCTGAAGCATTTAGATATTCACAGAATTTTGTTATTCTTAAAAGTGATGATATGAGTTCATATAATTAAACAGTTATTAATAAGATAGGTTCCTTTTTAGTTTTGGAATTTTACATCAAGATTCTTATTAAATTTGAGTTATTTTTATTTTCCATTGAATTAATAAGAAATTATAATATTTAGCTCCTAAGGGCAGCCAAATATGCTACTGTAATACAGCTAAACATCTTAGGGACTTAGGAAGTTCTGTGCTTCTATCCCTAGGATGGCTGCCTGCCTTAGGATAATGATAAGGAGTATGGGAAAAGCAGGCCATTACTTAATGCCCCAAGTACACTTGGCACTTGAAGGAAGGTTGCTTGAAGGACTCTGGAAATGTGAATATACCTGCCTCTTTTCTTTCTCAAAGATCTTGTTTAAAATAGTGTATCCCATTAGTAACAGAAAAAGTGATGAATATACACCAATATGGTTTATTTATCTCGAAATTATAAACATTTCCAGGCTATTAGGCACTTGTGCTATCTATTATACTTTATATATATTTAAAATATATATTTACATGTGTATTTCAACTGTTATATTTTATATATGTTATATTTAAACATAATAAATAAATATATATATTAAAACATACTAAAGTTAGAAATTGGAGAACGATGAGATAAATGTTTCTTTTCAAAATGATTCTTGTTGGAGAGCCTGGGTGGCTCAGTTGGTTAAGCATCATTGGTTTCAGATCAGCTTGTGACCTCAGGGTTGTGAAGTCAGGCCCCAAGTCTGGCTCTGAGCTCAGCATGGAGTCTGCACCAGGCTCTCTCTCTCTCTCTCTCCTTCCCACTCGGTTCTTCCTCCCTCCTTTCAGGCTCTCTCTCTCTCTCTCTCTAAAATAAATAAATAAAATCTTTAAAAATGACTTTTATTATAACATTGAAAGATAATTTATTTTTACTTTCACTTCATGTATTAGTAACTATATTAAAGTGTATGTGGTTAATATGCCTCACTTTTTTAAAAGTTGATTTAATTATTTGTAAAGAATTATTTAAAAGTCGGATACTGAGTTTGGTTTATTTTAACACCAAATGTATTTCAAATGTTATATTTTTTGTTTGTTTTTGAATTTTTTTGACCATTAAAGTTAAAAAGATAAATTACAAAGATATGAAGATGAAAATGGAAAAAGTTCATTATTGACTTATTATTTATTTTTATTTATCTGTATTTTTAATTTTAATGAATGTATCTAAAAAGAAAGAATTAATCAGTTTTGACCCATTTCTTAAAAATATGAAAATACATCTTTCTATTAGTTTAGAACTAAATGTTTCCCATCTTTTAATTGCCTTTGGAAATAATTTGTAATTTAGAAAAATTATAAACAAGTTAGAAAAATTTGTTTCCAAGTTTTTCAATTGTACAGGTGAAGTTGTTTTTTTTTATTCGTAGAGACACAGAGAGAGAATGAGAGTCAGAGACACAGGCAGGGGCAGAAGCAGGCTCCATGCAGAGAGCCTGACATGGGACTCGATCCAGGGTCTCCAGGATCATGCCCTGGGCTGCAGGTGACACTAAACCGCTGTGCCACCGGGGCTGCCCCTGTTTTTTTTTTTTTTTTAATAATTGATACAACATGCTCTCTCAGCAGCATGACTGTCTTTTGAAAAACATTTGCTCATTCATTTAAAAAAGTCACGTTTTCTTTAAAAGAATATTTTGGGTGTTAATTTTTCTGAAATTCTTGTCAGATAGCCCAGTACCACGTGTTACCTCCATAGAGAAAGGGTGAGCAAACTTGAAACAGTTGACTTTCATTTCCTCAAGATACCAATAGTGACCTGTAACTTTCTGATGTGTAGGCTGCTTGAGGGTGCTGGTGTCAATCCATTTGTTACATTTTATTACAGTTTAGTTTATTTTCTTAGATTAAAAAAATCAACCTAAGTAGAAGTTCTAAGAGTTCTTTGTATACCCCCAAAGGACTGTTTTTTTGTTTTGTTTTCTTTATAAAGATTTTATTTATTTATTCATGAGAGGCACAGAGAGAGAGAGAGAGAGAGAGAGAGAGTCAGAAACACAGGCAGAGGGAGAAGCAGGCTCCATGAAGGAAGCCTGATGTGGGACTGGATCCCAGGTCTCCAGGATCATGCCCTGGGCCGAAGGTGGTGCTAAACCACTGAACCACTGGGGATACCCACAAGGGATTGTTTTGTACACATATCTCACTTTGCAAATCATTAGTTGAAAGTATGTGTACAGAAATCCTATTGCCTGAAGGATAGGCATCCTGAGTTGGGGATGGTAGTGTTCCCTGCTTGCCCCCACTCTCAGGTAGACATGAGAAATTGAGAGACATTTTCCTTCAGGAAGCAGCTTGGATGACTGACCTGCCTGTGTGGAAAGTTGAGCTATCATTTTCCATGTCGCCTCTGCCAGACCAATCCTGTGAGGAAAATACATTATTTCTTTGGGAAAGGGTGCCCCAGACTTTTGGACACCATTCATTTTCCACTTAAGCTTACTGAAGGCACAGAATAAAAACCCTCTTATGAGTTTCAACAATTCTCATGTGGTAAAAGTCCATTTGGATCCCGTAAAATAATTTTACTACTGGTAGCACAGAGGTGGAATGTCATGGGATCATCTAAGGGAGCAGCAATCTCCAATCAGTCTACCAAAAGCATAGTTCATGGGCACATGCGCCAGAAAACAATAGAACTTGTCACATAAAATTTTTGTGAGGATTACAGGAGATAATAAAACTGAAGCTTTGGTTATTTTAAATATATTATTCTTGTTCTATTCTTCTTATTAATTATCATTCTTATTTAGATAGCTTTTTTCCAAGTTTCTCCAGCATATCCTGATACATCTAGGATAACTAAAGGAGTCCTCAGATGATGCAACCTAAGGAAAAGGTGAGAACAGACACTCTCTTACCATTATGGCAAACAAGGTGGAATTATAATGGCTAGCATTTTTTGAGCACTTCTTTTCTGCCAGGCACTCTTCCAAGGGCTTTATGTGAATCTACTTATTTAATCCTTTCACAAGCATGCAAGTTAGGTACTATTATTGCCTGCATTTTATAGCTAAGAAAATTAACTTATAGAAGGAATCTGAAAAATTTATCCAAGGTCACCCAACTTAGAGAACCGAGGTCAAGTCCCGACAATCTAGATTGCAGCAGGATGTGAATCCTGAAAATATGAAAAGTCTGGCTATATTTTAAATAATCTCCTTTGAGGTGATGGGCAGTGGGCCCTTATGTCCTGTCCCCCCCTCCATTCTTGACATAAAACTCCTTGGAGTCATGTAGCAGTGAAATACAATGTAGATGAATGGCCAGAAACCTAGTGGACACTCAAAGAGAAGACCCTGCACTTTAAGATATTATCTTAAAGGGTGGAAATGAGGGGAAGAGGTCCTAAGTAGAGTAAGAGAGACCAGAAGTGGGATCCAGGTTGGAGTATCAGCTTTTCTGAGTAGGTAGCCCAAGGGGTATCCCGAGTAGGGTTACAACATTAGAAGTTGTTTTCTATTTTGTGCTGTTTACAAATGCCCTGGCCAGGGACAGAATGATTGAAATCCAGTCTATTGCTCAGCTCGCCAATTCTGTGGATAGTTCTGGCAAAAGGAAATGAGAAAGAATATCCAGTACAGTAAGAGTGTAAAGGGCAGGGGGGGAACCTGGGTGGCTCAGTCCATTAAGTGCAGGACTCTTGGCTTTGGCTCAGGTCAGAATCTCAGGGGCGTGAGAACCAGTTGGCCTGGGATTCTTTCCCCTATCCTGTCCCTCCCCCTGTGGTCCTCCCCACCACCACCATTCTTGCACACATGTGTGTGTGCCATAAATAAATAAATAAATAAATAAATAAATAAATAAATAAATATCTTAAAGAATGTAAAAAGATGAGATATTGAGAGACATTTTGAAAATGTGTTCATATGTGTTTGGTTGATCTCTGATAAATAAAGTCTGGAATCTTAGAGATCATAGTAGAGTTGTATACATGGAGATGATGACTAAGTTTGTGGGATCAGATTCATTTTCCTTCAAGTGAGTTTAGGTCAGGAAGAGAAGAGACTGAGGGAAGGATCTAGGGGTAGTAACTAATAAAATGTCACACAGAGGAAAAAAAGGCGATGAAGGAAAGTCAGAAGAAGTAGGAGGCAAATCATGGGAGATGAATGTCATAAAAACCTATTTAGTTAGAGGCACCTATTTGAGTTAGGTGAAAAAAAAGTTTTAGTAGCTTAGTACACTATACACAAATAAGAAAGGGAAAACATCATCAGATTTTGTATTTAGAAGATCTTTGATGAATTAAGAGGAAGCAATTTGGGCCACGTGGTAGGGACAGAAGTCTTGCTGAGTTTTGAAGTGAGGGATGAGGAGATAGAAGCAAAAGTTTCGTGAATAAGAAAATTGGAGAGTGGGGAAATAACATGAGCCATTGCTGGGTTTGAGGAATTTTAGTTTTAGAAATAAAACAAAGAGGAAATATGTGTTTTTAATTTAATTTATTCTTTTAAATTTTAATTTTAAATTATTTTTAGGAATAAAATAAAGAGGAAGGATGAGCCAGAGCAATATAAAAACTAAAGTTGAAGGTCAGAAAGGTGGAACTAATAGAGCCAGACACTGGAAACCACAGAAAGCAGTGACATCAAGGACCCAACTGGAGAATAAGCCTTAGAAGAGACATTTCCTTCTTGGAAAATCAAAATATATAAGAAAGGAGAGGCAGGAGTGTAGATGAACTTTTATTTTTTGGGAAGCATTACATGAAGTGCGGAATGACCTTCAGTTTCTCAATGGAGGAGGAAGTAAGATAGGGAAGTTGGGGAGGGCAAAGATAGGCAAACAAGGAAAAGGGATTGGAAAGATTCTGGGGGTAGCCATTCTGAGAAATGGGAAGATAAATCAACCAAGGGAAAAAAAATAGCACAGAGCATTGTTCCTCGATAGATGTTTCCCGAGTACTATTTATCACATGATGTGGAGCTGTATGGATACAAGAGGGAGAGAAAACAGCTTTTCTTTTCCAGGTAAATCTATCTGGGGAGCCAATACACAAAAATAGCTGTAAAGGAAGAGGTATAACATAAGAACCAAGTGAATATATGCTGTAAATGCAAAATGAATGCAAAGGTAACTATGGGACTGTTTCTTGGAGGACATAGTAGTTCTTGAAGGGTACTTGGAACTTCAGCAGGCAAAGATGGTGGGTGGCTGTTGGGGAAGGTTACATTGAGCACATGAAGTCTTATGTGGATCATAAAGAAAAGGTAGGACAATAACCTTTTTGGATGTAGACATATAGGTAGGACATTACAAGCACAGAACTTAAAATCAACAGACCAAAAGTATGGAAGGGCCAAACCAGTTCACTTTTTACCCAGGACACAGTCTTCATGTAATTAGATCACATCGGGGTCCCCTTTCTAGAGAGCCTTGTGTGGCAGGTGGAAAAGTTGGGACTTTTCCCAGGAGACATGAGGAAGCCATTGGAAGTTCTGAAACTCGGGAAGAATGTAACTAAAGTGATGTTTTAGTAACATGATGGTAGCTGCCATGAAATACAGATTGGAAAGCTCTGTAACAGTCTAGGCAAGAAGCACTCAAGACTTTCTTCACTGTTTAAATCTGGTGAATGTTGTAATTACCAGGAGAAGCCTGTTTTACCCCATCATCATAAAGTCATCACTCCCCCCCTCACTTTTTCCTATCTTCGGTATCTTTGATTTCTGCTTCATTAATTCTTCCAAACTTTCAGTCTTCTTCTTAGCTCCTACCCTTTGCTGTTGGCCTTGTTTGGTTTGTCTTCCACTGCTCTATCTGTATGAGCTGTTCTGCTCTGTTCTTACTTGATTCAGAGAGTAAGCCTGCACATTTGGGCCTAGCCACAGGAGAGTCCAATCAACTGAGGACCTGATGTTCCGTTCCTAATGTTACTGCCATATTCCATAATATTTGCTAAGCTGTAATGGTCACTAATGTTTGATGTCATTTTATTGAATAAATTCAATAAAGTATTTCTTCTTTTTTCCATGGGATTATAACTAACAGATGAGCATGTCAAATTTAGTGTGGTTGTATTTTTGAGTAGGAGATAAGGATAGTTGCTCCAGTAACCCTATACGTTTATTAAGTTTTCACATAATTGTATTCGGACTTGAAAGTCTTTAAAATTAAATTCAGAAAATCATATATGTTAACTTGATCTTGAAGCTCACCTTGGAATACTAAAATATTGCCATTGGTTTTCTGTCTGGATACATTGTTTTCTTATTTAATAAATTCTCAGTTTCTGCCTTCCCTTACAGTGACTTAGACTCTGAAACATAGTAAACATTTAAGTATATGAGGTGAAAATGTATATAAAAATGAATGGAAATGAATAGAAAGTAGTCTTGGATCTGGCATGTGGATATATCTACACAACAGTTTGTTCCCTCTGCCATTTGAATCCATAATAACCTTCCTTTAAAAGCATCATTACACTAGTTTCTAAGTATCTCAAAATTATCTTTAAGGCTTTAGGAAAGTAGAAATTTTGAGTAACTAATGCTTAATGCAAATTGTGCCAAAGGCAGTAAGAAAACATCGAGTACCTAAGATCGTCTTTTAAATTATATTTCATAAATGATTCACTCCTGCATTTCTGCTTGGACGCTTCTACATGAACTTTTTTTTCTTCCTTTTTCTTCAGTGAAAGAGGACAAACTTGGTTTTATCTCAAGAGCTCAAGAAAGGGTAAAAAATGGGTAGAAAGAAGTCTTTATTGTGGAAAATGAATCCATTTTGAAGTTCAACTGGAATAAGCAATTTTTGAATTTTGGGTAGACAATTTATCCAACTTCATAATTAACTTGATTATTTGATTTATTATGTAAACAAAGTATAATGTTTCTGAAAGCCTATAAATAATCACTTTTTCCAACCATGAAAGATTAAGTGAAAACAAAGGGAGTGAACAAAAAAGGGGGGGTCACAGATCTGTATCTGTATGGAGGCAGAGGGCAGTACTTTTGGGGAGTGCAATTTACATGAGCATCTGGGTCTTTTGTCATGTTTTGGATGGATGACCTGAGTCTGATATATTGGTGAATAGCATTAACAAAGGTCTGGTTGTCAAAGGCTAGAAAGAAAAATGCAATTAGCCACAGCAATGAGGTGATGTCTGTGTTTGGGGGAAAAAATCGACACCTAACTGGCAATAGAAAACACTGAAATGAATCAGTAAAAGGCCAGATTTTGTGTGTGTGCATGTGTGTGTGTATGTATTACATAATGATCTTAACTCAGTAGGATATGACAACATGTCATTTTTTGTTAATGTTTGGTTTATGTGATGCAAGTGAATGTGTACCTGTTACCAAAGAAATGACATGAACCCAATGAATTTTTAACTTGTAACACACCAACCTGACATTTGTAATACTGTTTGTTTCCATTTAAAGAAAATTAGAGGGATCCCTGGGTGGCGCAGTGGTTTGGCGCCTGCCTTTGGCCCAGGGCGCGATCCTGGAGACCCGGGATCGAATCCCACATCGGTCTCCCGGTGCATGGAGCCTGCTTCTCCCTCTGCCTGTATCTCTACCTCTCTCTCTCTCTCTCTCTCTCTCTCTGTGACTATCATTAAAAAAATTAGAAATAAATAAAAGTGCACTTGGAGTCCAAAAGAAGTTTGCTCTTTTTTTGGTCTAATTTTTTTTCTTTATAAACCATGCTATCCATAGTAGAGAAGCATATCTAATCTTCCAATTAGGTCAGGCCCCAGGATAATCAATCTCTTTAACAGCAGATGCCTTGTTTTAGCAAATGAATGCTTGGTTTCAAAAGCAGTTTTGTGTTGAGAGAGGAGTGCAGTTGGCATGGGTGATTAGAACTCTTTTAAACCCTATAAAACGCTTCTGTAGATTGTTTTATGCCCACACTTTGTGAACTGAAGTAAATGCTGTATATCTCCATCTTGAAATGAACATGGCAGGGACTTTATACAGCCTGTGAGAACATCAACATGTATATAAATGGAATTATCTGAAGAAAAACATTTTTATGTCCATTTGAATTAAACCGTGATTTTGATAACATTTAAAACTAGTGAATATGTTTTTAGTTAGTGAGCTTCATATTAATTAAATATGCTTCTTAAGGAGTATAGCTTAATTATTGGGTTAGCATTTTTAAAACTGAAAACTACAATGGCAAGTTAACAGGATTCTTATATTTATTGTTTGGCCTACATTTACACGAATCTGCAAATGCCTCCCTTCATGTCTAATGCCTTTTCAGTTCTTATTCACATCATGCGTCAATGAGCAGTGTGCAAGACAACTCTGAAATCAGGAAAAAATCATTTAACATTGAAGTTTATAAGCTGTATATTAAGTAAAAACTATAGATTGACTTTATTTTGCTCGAAACAACTAATTTAATATGTGTTGAAATATAGTGAAATACATTTCACTATGGTATAACAAAAAAAATCTCTAAGACTTCAGTAAATTATTTTACATAATGTTCAAAATCTGATTGCTAGACCTCATCAGTTATGCCTGAATGTGATACATAAAATAATTCAGAAGGCCACATGAATATTTATTTCCTTTTTTAAGCGAGTAGTCATATAATAAGAAGCATTGAGTTGAAACATTTGCAAAGTAGTTAAGAAAAAAAGCACTCACTTGCATATTTGAGATGTTTTCATTTCAACTTTATTGTATAATAGTTCTACCAATACTTCTCCCCTCTTAAAAATTGTTTCAATCGTGTCTAATCTGTGGAAAGTTAATATTTTCCATAGTGAAAGTGGATAAGACAGCTGAGGAAAAATTAAAAGCATATAGTCTTTAATTTAAGAAACATTTGATACTAATTACTTCCTACCCTTCACAAGACTTAAATGTTGGTGAATGTATAGGATTACATTACTTTTTTAAGCAAGGTTTTAAGGCCAAATTTGGTAGATAAGGTAGAGGTCCGGTAAGATGAGATTTTTAAAATACAAGCATTTTTTTAAATACAGTCATTCTTTATAATACCAAATACCAGAATAGAACTGTGGCAATCCACTTGTGCTTATTCTAACTCATAATAGCATTTTTTCTTTCTTTTTTTCTTTCTTTCCATTTATTTATGCGAAAAATCCACTTTAATAATCTAGCTTCAGCTCAGTTGACAACTTCTCAAGTGTAAGAGAAGTCTTTCCAAGAGGCCTCAATCCACTAAGAGGTTACAGCTCAGAGAAGGGAAGAGCTCCAAGAAGCCCTGGAAGGGGCTGATGGTCTGGAGGACTCCTGAGGTGCAGGCGGTCTCCTGGATGGAGTACATGGCCAGCTGGGGGCTGCCTAAATCTAGAAGCTGCAGGCCCAGCCGAGAAGCCAAGAGAGGTCCGATGGTGGTCCCACAGGGAGAGGCATTCCGCACCATGAGATCCTGCAGGGGCACCCCGACACTGTTGGCCACCTGTCAGATCAGGGCCTCGGAAACCGCATTCGAGGCACAGCGCTGCTTGCTGTTCACCATGATCACAGGGCCCTTGTGGAAAAGGGGCCTGTGGTTCTCCTCGTGCTTGTCTGGGTGGTTGGGGTGCACGGCGTGGGCCACGTCTGCGTTGATCATGTAGAATTTGGGGATGGCTTCCTCTACCCCCGTCAGGTGCTGGGAGGGGGCCGAGATGCGGCGCAGCACCAGCTGTCAGCAGTGACTGAGCCCCCTGGGCACCCTCGGAGCCCGCCTCTTCGTTGTCATAGAGAGCGACCATGCACAGTGGGGCTCCAGGGCCAAAGAGGCAGGGGCCACACAGGAGTCGATCAAAGCCTGCAGGGCACAGAAGCAGCTGTGCAGATTGTCTAGCCAGGCGCAAAGATGAACTCCTCATAGGCACCAGCCAGGACCGCAGGCTGCGTGCCAGCAAGGCCCAGCTCCACCTCCAAGATCTCCTCGGGGCTCAGTCCCAGAGGGGCCACAGAAGGGACATGAGAAGGAGTGGTGGCGGTCATCTGCAGCATTGAGAAGCCCAGGCTCAGGAGTCCCCTTCTCCAGCTCCTCCGGGACAGCTGCGGCAAGAATGGGGACTAAGGGCAGCTCCCTGTGGGGCCCAAAGTTCTCGTTGACATTTCACGGCAGAGGGATGGCCAGGTGGGGGATGGGGAGAATGGGCCGGTGCACGTGCCCCAGCCGCTGACCCAGCCGGCCTGAGGGAGGGCACTTGACAAGGACGCGTCCAGTCAAGGTCAGGTCCCCGTCGGACCGGGTGCTCCAGATCCCACAGCAGAGGTCTCCACGCCAACCTGCTGGAAGCCCACCTGGCTACGGCGGGAGCGCCGTTGCACCCGGAGGCAGGGACTGTCCGGGTGGACCCCGGTGAGGCTGAAACCATTGCCAGGAACACCCTGGCCTCCCACAGCACAAGCGATGATCTGATGATCGTGGAGGAGCTCCCGGGCAGGAAGTACTTGCTCTCCGGCTTGATATCCCAGCTCTCCATCTCTTTGAGTTCATGGAAGGCAGCCTGGAGGAGGCAGCTGCGGCACTGGGCCACCGCGTGGAAAGGAGGGGGCTTTTTAAATTTATTATTATTTTTTTACAAATTTATTTTTTGTTGGTGTTCAATTTGCCAACATATAGAATACCACCCAGTGCTCATCCCCTCAAGTGACCACTCAGTGCCCATCACCCAGTCACCCACACCCGCCGCCCACCTCCCCTTCCACCACCCCTAGTTCATTTCCCAGAGTTAGGAGTCTCTCATGTTCTGTCTCCCTTTCTGATATTTCCCACTCATTTGTTCTCCTTTCCCCTTTATTCCCTGTCACTATTTTTTATATTCCCCAAATGAATGAGACCATATAATGTTTGTCCCTCTCTGATTGACTTACTTCACTCAGCATAATACCCTCCAGTTCCATCCACGTCGAAGCAAATGGTGGGTATTTGTCATTTCTAATGGCTGAGGAAGATTCCAGTGTATACATACACCACATCTTCGTTATCCATTCATCTTTCGATAGACACTGAGGCTCCTTCCACAGTTTGGCTATTGCGGACATTGCTGCTAGAAACATCGTGCAGGTGTCCCGCGTTTCATTGCATCTGTATCTTTGGGGTAAGTCCCCAGCAGTGCAATTGCTGGGTCGTAGGGCAGGTCTATTTTTACCTCTTTGAGGAACCTCCACAGTTTTCCAGAGTGGCTGCACCAGTTCACATTCCCACCCACAGTGCGGGAGGGTTCCCCTTTCTCCGCATCCTCTCCAACATCTGTGGTTTCCTGTCTTGTTAATTTTCCCCATTCTCACTGGTGTGAGGTGGGATCTCATTGTGGTTTTGATTTGTAGTTCCCTGATGGCAAGTGATGCAGAGCATTTTCTCATGTGCGTGTTGGTCATGTCTGTGTCTTCCTCTGTGAGATTTCTGTTCATGAGATGACAGAAGGTTTAGTTAGAAAGGACAGATCACATTTCCTGCTGTTTGACTTTCATTTTGTTTTCTCCAGTTTGAATTACTGAAAAAGAAATGGGAAGGATCAGTTAGCATTCCTCACGCCACTAAGGAGGCTTCCTGTCAAATTATATGGAAGGTGGGTATAACTCCTCATTTTGTTGTATGAGACTATTTTTAAATTTTCTGGAGAGATAATTGGAGAATCGCTCAAGCATGTTTGAGGATCGGGAGTGATCCTCCCGGAGGAGATGGAGAAGATGCTGAAAGCGGCGCCCGCCGAGCAGAGCGGCTCCTGGAGCCCAGGGAGCCGCAGGCGGAGCTCCCGGCAGGCCCGGGCGGAGGAGCGGAGGAGGCGGGAACCGGTGCGGCGGAGGCGACACAGGAGAGCGCAGGAGGCAGCAGCTGGTGGAGAAGGAGGTCAAGATGCGAGAGAAACAGTTTTCCCAGGCACGACCCCTGCCCCGCTACGTGCCAGTCCCGAAGGAGGACTTTGACCTGAAGACCCACGTCGAGTGTCGGCGGCGCCGCTGGCTGCCTGCGCGGTGCTTAGCAGCCAGGTCTGCCGGTCCTCGGTCGAGATGCTGGCGAGATTCAGTCCTGGCAGAAGCGCCGGGTTGGCCTCGACCGGCTCAGGCGCACCCTTTCCCGTTATGTGGACAGGCACGAGCCGGAGCTGAAGGGGGTCATCTGCTTCCAGGCCATCGCGGAAGTGTACGCCGACCCCCTGCGCAGTGCGGCCAAGAGCCCGAACCCAGCCCTCACCTCCGGGTGAAGCCCCGCCGCGGTGCTGCAGGGTGGCCCCGCCCGCAGAGGCCACGCGCACCTGGACGGACGTCATCGTCCCGGGAGCGGAGGCCTACACTCAGCTCCTGAACTGACTGTGGTCGGGGCCCGGACTCCTGCTGCCCCCCGAGACAGAGCCGCACGCTGGGCCCTCGGCCACGCGGGAGCGCTCCCCGGGCCCTGGGGGGTGGGGGGAGCGGAGCGCCGCCGGGGCTCCTGTGCCAGGCTGCGTGCTCTTCTGTACGGAGCTCGGCCCCTAACGTACCGGCCAATGGATAAAAAGTGGGGAGGCTCCTGGGAACTCAGAATTTGCAATAACCCTTCGGGGTCCTGACCCAGGCCTGCCCGGGCTGAGGAGCCGGTGCAGAGGGGGCCTCGAGCTCTGACCGGCCCCTGCGCTCCCCAGCCCGTGTTCTCTTTCACAAAGGACAAATTATGGTACCGGAATCTGCCAAAGATCCCCTCCTGCCTCAGCCCCCCTTTGCAGGGGCCTCGGAGGCTGAGGAGAGCCACATCCAGATTGGGGAACCAGCTCAGGCGGTGCACTTGTCAAACCCCGCTCCACCCTGCTCTCCTGCATTTTATTACTTTGTTCAAGGGCCAGAGACCTCAGGTGTCATCCTTGAGGTCCCAGCCCCGTCCCCTTTTTGCAGACCCCAAACTCTGATCTCCATGGTGACTGCTTCACCGCCATGGTTACAGACTCCTAGCCTGGGCTCTGTGGCTCTGCCCATGCTTCTACTGTGGGCCCACCTGAGGGTACCTCCTGCCATCTCTCCAGCCCAGGACCTTGTGCTTCTCACGCTGGGAGTGGGGGAAGGGACCAGACACCCCCTCTTTGCCCTCCACCTGTGTCTCCAGGCCTGATGCACAGCATGTGGCCCCCCAGCCCAGCCCTCTCCCTTCCACTGGTGCCTTGCTTAGAGCCAGAAGGGACGAAGCCCCTGACATCCAGAGACTGGAAGAGGAAGGGAGCTGATGGGAACTGCGGCTACACGGGTTCTGTACAGGCTGGGTTTCTAACAGGGTTGGAGGGCTGCTCAGACGCTCCAGGGAGAACCTGAGCAGGAGAGGAGGCAGCAGAGAGAGAGGATCCTGAGGTGTGGCTGCCCTCCCTTCAGCATCAGAAGGGTGACAGAAATGGAGAGCAGAGGACCAGGCCACCAGCTGCCTGGCCTTGGCCCTTCACACCTTAACACTAAGCCCACCTCCTTGCCCACCACTGGGCAGTGGCTGCTAGGCCCCAGGCTGGGTGACTTTCAGTATTTGTAAGCATCTGAACAGAATAATAAAGCATTTGGAGTACGTGTTTGGGGGAAAAAAAGAGGAGGGTGGGTGACTCAGTGATTGAGCATCTGCCTTTGGCTCAGGTTGTGATCCTGGGGTTCTGGGATCGAGTCCCACACCAGGTTCCCCGCAGGGAGCCTGCTTCTCCCTCTGCCTATGTCTCGGCATTTTCTCTCATGGATAACTAAATAAAATATTTTAAAGAAAAGAATATTTGAGGATCATGACAAAAAGAAGAAACCTTGATTATTGATTATCAAATAATAACTTGGTATCTGATTACTGCTTATAATCAGTATATATATATATATTGCCAATATATATTTTGCCAAATATATTGCCAATAATATATTTGCCAATATATATTTTGCCAAATATATTGCCAATTATATATTTTTATTTGTGATATTATGTATGTATTAAACATTTCAGTATTTAATATGAGTGGAATACATTTTTTTAGCTGTTTGAGGAAAAAGAAAGCGAGAGAGGCTTTCCACATCAGTCCCTGAGTTGTAGCAGTTTAGTGTGAAATGCTTGAAACACATGATGTTTTTAACTGTCATATTTAATTCTTATACATGTTTGGCTAAGTATGAAGTAATAGAAATCAGAAGCATTTTTATGTGGTTGGAAACTGGCTGATTTTTATTAGTCATGAAAGTTTTAAAGGTAGTGACTCGAGCTCTGAGATATATCTTCATTTCTACTTTAACCTTTTAAAATTATTTAGATACAAATTATTTGCTGCAACAAGGTAATGTCAATTATGAGGTTATTACTTTTGGATTTTAAAGCACTTGAGTTTACTTATACTGGGTTAGTAAAATTGTCTTTAAAAATATCCATATCTACTTATAATTCCTCAGGAATTAAAAATATTACATGATAAAATGTAATTAACAGAGATTTCATCAAAGAGGAGATATGGATAGCAAATAAGCACGTGAAAAGTTGATTGGCTTATTAGTAATTATGGATTTGCAAATTATAACCAAAATTAAATACCATTATATACCATTGAATACCATTAAATACCATTAAGTATTATTATTATTAGAGTCGCAAGGAAAAAAAACATCCTAAGTGCTGATGAAGATGCAAAACAACTGTAACTCTCATACATTGATTGCTAGTGGGAATACAAAATGGTTCGACCAACATGGAATACAATTTCTCAGTTTCATTTTTTTAATATTTTATTTATTTGTTCCTGAGAGACACAGAGAGAGAGGCAGAGACAGGCAGAGGGAGAAGCAGGTTCCCTGCTGGGAGCCCGTCGTGGTACTCGATCCTGGGACCCTGGGGTCATGAACCAAGCCGAAGGCAGACGTTCAACCACTGAGCCACCCAGATGTCCCATATGATTCCATTTAAATAATAACATTTTGGAAAAGACAGAACTATGGGTGCAGAACACAGGCCAGGGTCACCAAGACACAGGGAAAGGAGATTGACTACAAAATGCTGTGAGAGGACATTTTCAGGGGACAGAATTGCTCTGTATCTTGATTGTGGCATATGTACCTACCTACATACGCTCAAGAATACTCACTGATCTATAAACTCAAAAAGGTGAACATGATGCAAGTAAATTATGCTTCAATAAACCTGACAAAATAAAGCATTCATGATGTTATTTTTAAAAAGTCTTATTTGTGGATTTCAAAGTTCCCAAATATTCTGAATGAGTGGAATTAAATATTATAGGCTGATTCTGCTGAGACTTCAACTTTAGACTTTGTTTAAAAGGGATGTAAATTAAAAAAAATAAAGTGTGTTTGGATGGTTCCCTTGGTTAACCATCAGACTCCTGGTTTCATCTCAGGTTAAGAACTCAGGACCCTGAGACCCACTGCTAACCCTGAGCTGGCTCTGCAGGGAGTTTGCTTGAAGATTCGCGCCTCTGCACCTTCACCACCTGTGTTCAATCTCTCTCTCACTCTCAAGTAAATGAATAAGTCTTAAAAAAAAGGCATGTACATTTTCAGAGGTAACCAATCAGAAAATAACGTCTGTATCATGTAAGGGTTAAAGGAATTAGAAAAAAAATAGCCCGAACAAATTTGATTTTTTTAAAGATTTTATTTATTTATTCATGAGAGAAGCAGAGACACAGGCAGAGGGAGAAGCAGGCTCCCTGCAGTGAGCCCGATGTGGGACTCGATCCTGCATCTCCAGGTTCACATCCTGGGTTGAAGGCAAATGCTAAACCCTTGAGCCACCAGGGGATCCCTTTCTTTTTTTTTCCCAATCAAAAAACATTCGTTGCCCATTTACAATGTGCTAAACACTAGGCACTGTGCATACAGACAAAAGGCGCACTGACTGCTCCCAAGGAGTTTATTAACAAGTTGGGGCCACAACAAAATAAATAGTTAAAATACGATGCGGTCAGAAGGGAGGGGCAAGATGGCAGAAGAGTAGGGTCCCCAAGTCACCTGTCCCCACCAAATTACCTAGATAAGCTTCAAATCATCGAATTTGGCCTGAGATTTAAAGAGAGAACAGCTGGAATGCTACAGTGAGAAGAGTTTGTGCTGCTATCAAGGTAGGAAGACGGGGAAAAAAGAAATAAAGAAACAAAAGGCATCCAAGCGGGAGGGGCCCCGCAAGGAGCCAGGCAAAGGCCGGGGCGAGTGTCCCCAGGACAGGAGAGCCCCGTCCCAGAGAAGCAGGAGCTTCACCAATCTTCCCGGGGAAAAAGGAGCCCGCAGTGAGTTAGAGCAGGACCCCAGGAGGGCGGGGATGCCCCCAGGCTCCCTGGGACACTAACAGAGCACCTGCACCTCCAGGAGAGTGCACCGAGGTCCCTATAGCACTGCAGCATGAGCAGGGCTTGACACAGGATCAGCTCAGAAGGGGCTGCATGGCCAGGAGCATGAATCCAACAGCACAGGCCCAGGAGCACAGGGCCCTGGGGACACAGCCCAGGATCCAGCCTCCCCTTGGGACAGTCAGAGGCCGGGAGGGGTCAGGATACAAAATCAATGCCCAGAAGTCAGTGGCATTTCTATACACTAGCAATGAGACTGAAGAAAAAGAAATGAAGGAGTCCATCCCATTTACAATTACACCCAAAAGCATAAGATACCTGGGAATAAACCTAACTAAAGAGGTAAAGGATATATACCCTAAAAACTATAGAACACTTCTGAAAGAAATTGAGGAAGACAATTGACAGGGAATAAAATAAAGGGGAAAGAAGAAAAAATGAGAGGGAAATATCAGAAAGGGAGACAGGACATGTAGACTCCTAACTCTGGGAAATGAACTAGGGATGGTGAAAGGGGAAGAGAGCATGGGGTGTGGGTGAATGAGTGATGGGCACTGAGGGGGCACTTGACGGGATGAACATTGGGTGTTATTCTGTATGTTGGCAAATTGAATACCAATAAAAATAAATTTATTATAAAAAAAATTCTAAAAAATTTTTCTTAACTATCTACTTTTCTAGTTGATCTCATGTGGAAAATTAAGCTGATTTCTTTTACATCCTTTTACATAAGTGAGAAGATAAGGTATTTAATACTCTTTCATATTTATAGATCATCTTCCAAATTACAGCCAATATGATTTTTTATTTGGCAACAAACATTTTAAAAAAATCTAATGAACAACAACAACAAAAAATCTAATGAACAAAAATTTGAAGAAAGAGAAAAATGCTCCACATTTGGCACTCAGTCCAAGGTTGACACTGTAAAGATTTTCTTCTTTCTTATTCTTTACTAAATTAAGAGTATCTTTATGTTTAAAAAAAATGAGATTGCACATAAGGAGCAAAACTTCAAAATTACTTAAAATAGAAGTGTTTCATTGAATTGTTTTATATCGTTTTAATTTGGGTGAAGTAATTGTAAATGGGATGGACTACTTTATTTCTCTTTCTTCAGTCTCATTGTTAGTGTATAGAAATGCCATTGTTTTATGGGCATTGATTTTGTATCCTGCCACACTACCAAATTGCTGTATGAGTTCTAACAATCTTGGAGTGGAGTCTTTTGGGTTTTCTATGTAGAGTATCATGTCATCGGTGAAGAGGGAGAGTTTGACTTCTTCTTTGCCAATTTGAATGCCTTTAATGTCTTTTTGTTGTCTGATTGCTGAGGCAAGGACTTCCAATACTATGGTGAATAGCAGTGGTGAGAGTGGACATCCCTGTCTGGTTCCTGATCTTAGGGGAAAGGCTCCCAGTGCTTCCCCATTGAAAATTATATTTCCTGTGAGATGTTCGTAGATGGCCTTTCAGATGTTGAGGAATGTTCCCTCTATCCCTACACTCTGAAGAGTTTTGATCAGGAATGGATGCTGTATTTTGTCAAATGCTTTCTCTGCATCTAATGAGAGGATCCTATGGTTCTTGGTTTTTCTCTTGCTGATATGATGAATCACACTGATTGTTTTACGAGTGTTGAACCAGCCTTGTTCCCCGGGGATAAATCCTACTTGGTCGTGGTGAATAATTTTCTTAATGTGCTGTTGGATCCTATTGGCTAGTATCTTGTTGAGAATTTTTGCATCCATGTTCATCAGGGATATTGGTCTGTAATTCTCCTTTTAGTGGGGTCTTTGTCTGGTTTTGGAATTAAGGTGATTCTGGCTTCATAGAACGAATTTGGAAGTACTCCATCTCTTTCTATCTTTCCAAACAGCTTTAGTAGAATAGGTATGGTTTCTTCTTTAAACGTTTGATAGAATTCCCCTGGGAAGCCATCTGGCCCTGGACTTGTGTGTCTTGGGAGGGTTTTGATAACTGCTTCAATTTCCTCCCTGGTTATTGGCCTGTTCAGGTTTTCTATTTCTTCCTGTTCGATTTTTGGTAGTTTGTAGCTTTCCAGGAATGGGTCCATTTCTTCTAGATTGCCTAATTTATTGGCATATAGCTGTTGATAATATGTTTTTAAAATCGTTTGTATTTCCTTGGTGTTGGTAGTGATCTCTCCTTTCTCATTCATGATTTTATTAATTTGAGTCTTCTCTCTCTTCTTTTTAATAAGGCTGGCTAATGGTTTATCTATCCTATTAATTTTTTCATAAAACCAATTCCTGGTTTTGTTGATCTGTTCCACAGTTCTTCTGGTCTCGATTTCGTTGAGTTCTGCTCGAATCTTAATTAACTCCCTTCTTCTGTGGGGTGGAGGATCTATTTGCTGTATTTTCTCTAGCTCCTTTAGGTGTAAGGTTAGTTTTGTATTTGAATTCTTTCCAGTTTTTGGATGGATGCTTGTATTGCGATGTATTTCCCCCTCAGGACTGCTTTTGCTGTATCCCAAAGATTTTGTATGGTTGTATCTTCATTCTCATTAGTTTCCATGAATATTTTTAATTCTTCCTTAATTTCCTGGTTGACCGTTTCATCTTTTAGCAAGATGGTCCTTAACCTCCACGTGTTTGAAGTCCTTCCAAACTTCTTATTGTGATTTAGTTCTAATTTCAAGGCATTATGATCTGAGAATATGCAGGGGACGATCCCAATCTTTTAGTATCAGTTAAGACCTGATTTGTGACCCAGTATGTGGTCTATTCTGGAGAAAGTTCCATGTGCACTTGAGAACAATGTGTATTCAGGTGAGTTTGGATGTAAAGTTCTGTAGGTATCTGTGGAATCCATCTGGTCCAGTGTATCATTTAAATCTCTCATTTCTTTGTAGATGTTGTGTTTAGAAGACCTATTGAGTGTAGAAAGTGCTAGATTGAAGTCACCAAGTATAAGTCCAAGTATAAGTGTAGTATTATCGAATTATGTCTTAACTTTGGCATTGTGTAACTCTGTGGAAGAGAGGACTGTTTCTGATTCTTTCTTTTGAGGTAAGGTTTTCCTTCTAGTCATTTTGCTCAGTGCAGAGTGGCCAAAAACAAGTTGTATTGGGAAAAGGAGAAAAAGAGAGGAGGGAAAGAATGAAAGAAAAAGGAAATAAGAAGAAAGAAAAGGATGAAAAAAAGAGAAAAAAGAAAAAAGAGAAGAAAAAGAGGAAAAAAGGGGTGGGGGAAAGCAAACAGAAATCAAAAAGGAAAAAAAAAGAGGGGGAGTATCCTGTGGTTCTGTATACTGTAAGTTCCTTGACTTCGGAACTTTCTAGTGCTGGTTGATCAATAATTTGTTTTTCCCATGTCCGCCTTGCTGGTCTTTAAGGGGAGGGTCCTGTTGTGCTGATTTTCAGGTGTTAGCACTTGGGGAAGCTGTTCAGCCCCCTGCCTGGTGCAGGGCTCAGTGACTGATGTTTAAGCTGATTATCTGGTGAGGCCACTGTGAGGCTCAGTGGGGGTTGTTGATCCTGGGAGGCCCCAGGAGGAACAGTAACAGTGGCAGAGGCCAGCTCTGCAGCCCTGGAATCAGCTTCCACAGTAACTACAGAGCTCTCATTGTGCAGGGGTCTGGATGCTCCAGGGGTGGGGCCGCTGATGTGCTCAGCTTGGGGCAGGAGAGTCCTTGTTGTCTTGTGCCCTCCTGGCCTCTGCCTGTCCTGGAGGGAGGCTGGATCCTGGGCTGTGTCCCTGGCACCCTGTGCTCCCGGGCCTGCGCTATTGGAATTGCGATCCTGGCCCCGCAGCTCCCTCTCTGCAGAGCCGCCTGAGCTGCTTTCGAGCTGCTCCCATGGCCTCGTAGCCCCTCCTGTGTGGAGTCTCTGCCAGAGCCGCCTCTGAGCTGCTCCAGGGTCCAGCCGTGCGGGCGCAGCAGCCCTTTAGGGAGCTCGGGACCCTCTCCTGGGGCGCAGGTGCTCTGTTAGTGTCCCAGGGAGCCTGAGGGATCCCTGCCCTCCTGGGATCCTGCTCTAACTCCCTGCAAGGCCTTTCTGCCTGAGAAGATTGGTGAAGCTCCTGCTTCTCCGGGTCGGGGCTCTCCTGTCCTGGGGACACTCACCCTGGCCTTAGCCTGGCTTCCCACAGGGCCCCACCCCCTTGGATGCCTTTTGTTTCTCTATTTCTTTTTCCCCGTCTTCCTACCTTGATAGAAGCATGCACTCTTCTCACTGTAGCATTCCAGAAGTTCTCCATTTAAATCTCAGGCTGAATTCATAGATTTTCAGGATGATTTGAAGGTTATCTAGTTAATTTGGTGGGGACAGGTGACTTAGTGACACTACTCTTCCACCATCTTGTCCCTCCTCCCTCCCAGTTAGTTTTGAAGCAATTTCATGGAAATGGAGCATCCTTTATTTGTACACAATATTAATAAAGATAAGGAATTGGGACTTTGTGTTTTGCTATTTTGCTATTGTCTTGGGTCCAGAGACTCCCTACTTGCCATGAAGCCTGTATGTTGATGGTCAGTTTGTCTTGAGCTGCTCAGGAAACCAAAGTTCTAACAGAAAAATAATCAATTCCAATGAGAAAGAATTATCAAACGTAGGGTCAAAATTTCTATATTCTCTTCCTTTCTTCTGAGAAATTAAAAAAAATCAGAAGATGATTCCATTAATACAAAATCAGAACAAAGAGTGTAGGATTGTTAAAAGTAAGTGAGTGAGCTGTGAGTAACCTAGTAAGCCATTCTTCTCAGTTCCAGAGAAATATTTACCAAGACATCGAACTGCTGGTCTGCTGAGAAAACTTGAGCTACGAACCCCATACAAATTGATAAATTTGAACACTTTTAAACTTTTTTTGAAAGTCAGGATAAAGAAAAAGTGTTTTCTAACATTTTATTATGGTTATTTTCACAAATAAAGCAAAATTGAAAGAATTTTACAGTAAACACCAAAATATCAACGAGGTTATACCATTAATATTTTGTTATGCTTAGTTTTATTACATTTCTGTCTGCATATCCATGCCCCTCAGACAAAAAAAAAGAATATATATGGCATGACACTATTTACATAAATTTCAGAAGAGCAGGCTCAGCTAATCTATGATGTTAGAAGACAAGATGTGGGCAGCCCCGGTGGCTCAGTTGTTTAGCACCGCCTTCAGCCCAGGGTGTGATCCTAGAGACCAGGGATCCAGTCCCACATCAGGTTCCCTGAATGGATCCTGCTTCTCACTCTGCCTGTGTCTCTGCCTCTCTCTGTGTGTGTCTCTCATGAATAAATTTTAAAAAATCTTTAAAAACCTAAAAAGAAAAGAGAAAAGAAGTCAGGATGCCAGCCAGGCTAGCAGGAGAAGATTTCCTGGAAGGGTTCATATGGAACTTTGCACATGATAGTGAAGGAGGATTTCGACCACCTCCATTTTGACCTCAAACTTTCTAATTGATTAAGTTCTTCAATCAGCTTATCTCTTAACTCAGGCAAAACACCCAGCAGGCATAGCATCCCCTGAAGGGTACTCCTTTTCACTAAACCCTGACTTGTTTCTCTGCCTTCGAATCTTGTCAGTGGCAAATGAAATCTTAGTGACGAATAACATGGGTCTATTTGGGAACCCTGTGCTCTTGCTCTCCTCTAACCCGGCTACAATAGTGTCTTATTTCTTGATGTTGATGATAGTTTCACTGGGGTGTTCGATCTGTGAAAATTCACTGAGTTTATATGTGTAATGTGCACAGTTCCAAATGTTATAATTCAAAAAAAACCGATACCACACAGAACTATTATAAAGAGATTAAACTCATATAATAAAATACAGAGGTCATCAGAGTAAATAGAAACCAAACAGAAAAAAAATGAACTATTGGGACTTCATCAAGATAAGAAGTTTTTGCACAGCAAAGGATACAGTCAACAAAACTCAAAGACAACCTACAGAATGGGAGAAGATATTTGCAAATGACATATCAGATAAAGGGCTAGTTTCCAAGATCTATAAAGAACTTCTTAAACTCAACACCAAAGAAACAAACAATCCAATCATGAAATGGGCAAAAGACATGAACAGAAATCTCACAGAGGAAGACATAGACATGGCCAACATGCACATGAGAAAATGCTCTGCATCACTTGCCATCAGGGAAATACAAATCAAAACCACAATGAGATACCACCTCACGCCAGTGAGAATGGGGAAAATTAACAAGGCAGGAAACAACAAATGTTGGAGAGGATGCGGAGAAAAGGGAACCCTCATACACTGTTGGTGGGAATGTGAACTGGTGCAGCCACTCTGGAAAACTGTGTGGAGGTTCCTCAAACAGTTAAAAATATACCTGCCCTACGACCCAGCAATTGCACTGTTGGGGATTTACCCCAAAGATACAAATGCAATGAAACGCCGGGACACCTGCACCCCGATGTTTATAGCAGCAATGGCCACGATAGCCAAACTGTGGAAGGAGCCTTGGTGTCCAACGAAAGATGAATGGATAAAGAAGATGTGGTTTATGTATACAATGGAATATTACTCAGCTATTAGAAATGACAAATACCCACCATTTGCTTCAACGTGGATGGAACTGGAGGGTATTATGCTGAGTGAAGTAAGTCAGTCGGAGAAGGACAAACATTATATGTTCTCATTCATTTGGGGAATATAAATAATAGTGAAAGGGAATATAAGGGAAGGGGGAAGAAATGTGTGGGAAATATCAGAAAGGGAGACAGAACGTAAAGACTGCTAACTCTGGGAAACGAACTAGGGGTGGTAGAAGGGGAGGAGGGCGGGGGGTGGGAGTGAATGGGTGACAGGCACTGGGGGTTATTCTGTATGTTAGTAAATTGAACACCAATAAAAAATAAATTAAAAAAAAATCTGATATATTTTTCTTATTGGAGAGATGTTCAAAGCAACCTAAAACTGGAAACTGGAAATAAGGGAGTGCAAAGAGATACACACCAAATATGGATCAAAAAACAAAATAAAACAAAACACTAGTATATTTATTTTTCTAACACTTACTCTGGCTCATCCAAGATTAAATATTCTAATTGTCATTAGCCTCTCCTTGCACCCATTTATTTTATTCACAATTCAAGTAGGTTAAAAATTGGTAAAGATATCAAGGTGAACACCCAATAAAGGATATGCATTCTTCCCTAGCATGAATGGGACATTTTCAAAATGATCACATACTAGAAAATAAAACGAGTATGTCAGTAATCCTCAAATATCAATAAAACAAAGATGACATTCTCTGACCACAATACAAATTAATTTCACAGATTTTAATTTTAAATCTCCAGATCTTTATCCTGAAACCATATACTTCATTCAACTGCCCACTCAGCATAAACACGTGAATGATTAATAAACATCTCAAACACAATGTGGCTAAAAGTGAGCACCTAATTTCCCCCTGCTAGAGTTGCTCCAGCCATAAGTTTCCCTGTCTATAGTGTCTCAGGCCAAAAGACTCAGAGTCATTCTTGTCTCCTCTGGCTTTTAAACCTACACCCAGTTTGTGAGGAAATCCTGAGGACTCTATCTTTAAAAATGACATCTCAGAAAAAAACCACTTCTAGCCACCTGCGCTGTAGTTGCCCTGGCATAAGCCATCTTCTGCACATTTCCTTCTAACAGGTTTGCCATGACCCACTGTGTCTATTTTCAACTATTGCAGCTGACTTGACCCCTTCTGTGGCAAGCTGGAATATGTCACCTCTTGTTAAAATGCTGTAGTGCCTTCCCACTTCATTCAGAAGAAAAGCTGTAGGATGGTCTCTAAGGCTCTCCCAGTCACCTCTAACACATTTCCAGTTTCCTATCTGGATACTCTCCATTGCTCACTCAGCCTCCAGCCTCTCTGTTGGTCCTAGAATGAATCAGGCATGCATTCCTGATTCCTTAAAACTTAGGCTCTACTCTTCCTTTTGCCTAGAAATCTTCAAGAAATACCTTTGGTGAATTACCTCGCCATCTTCAAGTCTTCCCTAAAATTTCTCCTTCTCTCTGAGATTCCATTACAAACCCATTTAATATTGCAGACTTCCCCTCATCCTTAGGCCCTCTTGTGGGTGCTCTGTGTGAATTTGTTGAATATCACAACCTGTGGTATGCAGCTAACACAACACTCATTAAAACAATTATATAACCTACATGCTAATTTTAGGGAAGAAAGATAGGGACTATACATGCTTATTATAAGGAAGAAATACAGGAAATAAACAAGCTAAGTATATAACTCTGTGGTTTCTGGCTAAAATTTTAACCTGATTTTCCTGGTCACATTCACCTGGATAGTCTTCAGACATTTAAAATCATCACTTTCAAAAGAGAAATCATCTTCAGACTGTTCCTCAATTCTTCATATTGTAAATAGTGCCAATATTCACAGTGATCTATTCTGGGAGCTTAGAGGAACATCCTTGGCTCGTCCTTCTCCCTGACCCATCTATTCAAACAATCACCAATTTTTGCAAATTTGCATTCTGCAACATCTCTCAAATCCACTTACATTTCTATGCTACTTTGTCCAAATACCAAGATCCAAGATCCATTCACAAGAGTTCTCATTTGCTTTGCTCACTGCCTTTGTAACTGTTCTTTCGGATTTCAACCCAACTCTGCTCCATATCCATTCACTTCATGATAGCTGCTATGGGCTGAATTGTGTCCCCTCAGATTTGCCTGTTGAAGTCCTCCTAACTATTGATACAAAAATACAAAGACTTTGTCCTAAATATGGCTGGTATTCAGTGTTAAGTGGCTGGAGGGCTTACCACCCATTCATAGTCCTTCAAAGACATTGTGTAGATTTTTTTAAGCACGTAAAATGGCTAAATAAATGCCTGCAGGCAACTGCAAGGTTCTCCTTTCTTTCTTTCTTTCTTTCTTTCTTTCTTTCTTTCTTTCTTTCTTTCTTTCTTTTAAGGTTCTCCTTTCAAAGGTGTTTTGAGACTGCTTTGGTGTATAAGCTTAAGTTCTACTGTATATAGCATGGCAGCAAAAAACAAGAATACCTATAGATTGTATTCAGCTCAGAAGTATGTTCCTCTGCTCTAAGATTTCAGATCTACTCCCAAAGCTTTGCCTGTTTTATCCATAATATCCATATTGAAAATACTCCTTAGCAATCTACTACTAAATAGAAAAAGTTTACTAAATTAGAATGCTGGTACTTTTAAGACTAATTTGCATTTAATGTAGTAAACTTAAACCCAGACAGTATCTGTGATTGACAACACGTTTTGAAGAAGGTCACCTTGCTTGATATTATAGTATAATATGAATATTTGCCTATTTAAATTTTTTTTTAAAGTAGCCACGTTTTAACAGCAGAAGAAGAAGCTAGGAGGAAGGGCTATATTGTTGGTTGGTGGGAAAGGAAGCTCAGAGAAAGCGTTACTCTTCACTTTCCTTACCTCTTTGTTCAAGAGAAGGAAGACTGCCTTGCCCTGGTCCCATAGAGGTGTGGCCATTTTTCATAGGCCCTTACTCTCATACATTCTCTCTTTGGGAATGGACAGACTCATAAAGTTTTGACCACATCACTCAGCATGGGGAGTATAGGGTCTCTGTCACTTACCCCTCTTTTCCTCCACTGACCCTTTGCAGCCCTGGACCTCATCTGTGGGAATGGGAGTCCCCTGCCCAAACTGTCCCACACCATAGACCTTTGCCCTGGCTAGAATTGTCCTTTCCTTTTTTAAAACATTTTTAATTATTTATTCATGAGACACACACACACACACACAGAGGCAGAGACACAGGCAGAGGGAGAAGAAAGCTCCATGTGGGGAGCCTGACTTAGGATTCAACCCTAGGTCTCTAGGATTATGCCCAGAGCCAAAGGCAGATGTTCAACTGCTGATCCACTCAGGCATCCCAGAATTGCCCTTTCCTCACCTACTACTTTTGTGTAGCAATGACATTACATTTCATTTCATGAGGTCTGGATACAACCAAATTTAGTTACATTTCAAGTCGATTCAAGTGTGATTCTACTTGCAAACATCTTGTGGAGGGCTGGTGAAAATAAACTTTAACACACACACACGCACGCGCGGGCACATGCATGCACATTTTCCCTTCTTAGCCAGAAATTGGTACTACTGAAAAAATTGGTGCTAAGCACAGAAGAAATGTTAGAATTCCTGTTTTGGGTAAATACAACTTCTTTCTTACTTAGCAATATCTAAAGAATACATTTATTTTTTTAAAGAATACATTTTCATTCTTCTGCATGTGGATGTCCAATTTTCCAAGCACCATTTATTGAAGAGACTGTCTTTCTTCCAATGGATAGTCTTTCCTCCTTTATCGAATATTAGTTGACCATAAAGTTCAGGGTCCACTTCTGGATTCTCTATTCTGTTCCACTGATCTATGTGTCTGTTTTTGTGCCAGTACCACACTGTCTTGATGACCACAGCTTTGTAGTACAACCTGAAATCTGGCATTGTGATGCCCCCAGATATGGTTTTCTTTTTTAAAATTCCCCTGGCTATTCGGGGTCTTTTCTGATTCCACACAAATCTTAAAATAATTTGTTCTAACTCTCTGAAGAAAGTCCATGGTATTTTGATAGGGATTGCATTAAACGTGTATATTGCCCTGGGTAACATTGACATTTTCACAATATTAATTCTGCCGATCCATGAGCATGGAATATTTTTCCATCTCTTTGTGTCTTCCTCATGTTGGAGAGGATGCGGAGAAAAGGGAACCCTCATACACTGTTGGTGGGAATGTGAACTGGTGCAGCCACTCTGGAAAACTGTGTGGAGGTTCCTCAAACAGTTAAAAATATACCTGCCCTACGACCCAGCAATTGCACTGTTGGGGATTTACCCCAAAGATACAAATGCAATGAAACGCCGGGACACCTGCACCCCGATGTTTATAGCAGCAATGGCCACGATAGCCAAACTGTGGAAGGCGCCTTGGTGTCCAACGAAAGATGAATGGATAAAGAAGATGTGGTTTATGTATACAATGGAATATTACTCAGCTATTAGAAATGACAAATACCCACCATTTGCTTCAACGTGGATGGAACTGGAGGGTATTATGCTGAGTGAAGTAAGTCAGTCAGAGAAGGACAAACATTATATGTTCTCATTCATTTGGGGAATATAAATAATAGTGAAAGGGAATATAAGGGAAGGGAGAAGAAATGTGTGGGAAATATCAGAAAGGGAGACAGAACGTAAAGACTGCTAACTCTGGGAAACGAACTAGGGGTGGTAGAAGGGGAGGAGGGCGGGGGGGTGGGAGTGAATGGGTGACAGGCACTGGGGGTTATTCTGTATGTTAGTAAATTGAACACCAATAAAAAATAAATTAAAAAAAAGAATACATTTAAATCTTAAAACAGTTCTGATCATAAAAAGAAATACAGATTGTAGGTCAGGGGAAGATACTGGTCAAAAGTAATCAGTAGGATATATTCCACCTTCCAGAGAACCTGAACCAAAACCTCTTGTCCAGACCGTGCTCCCTTATTATATAGGTACATTTCCCTGCAGACTGTGGACACATTGGAATGACAGTGAGTGTAGTTGCACATGAAAGGCTATTTTTCCCTTACTTTGTATATATATCTACATTAATACCTTAGGGGATATAGAGAATCTTCTTTTCCATCAGTGATTCACAAGGAACTATGACTATATTTTGGAGCTTAAAGAAGGGACAAAATGTTAAAGATACTGTATTTATTGTAAATATAGAATTTCAAACTTATTTACAGAGAAATGTAGATGGTGCCATTTTCATTATTAGGTGCCAACCCCATTTCACAAAGAGAAATATGTGCAGTATCTTTAAAATGGTTCCTTTAGCTCATATCCTCCCAGGAACTCCTATTCTATTTGGAGTTTCCCCTAAGACCAATTATTTGATTTTCATGTTGAATATTCCATAAAGAGTTCCACAATTTTCTATTGCCAAGTTAGGTGATCTTCCACTCATATTTCCACAGATGTGAGATAATATCAAATGGGAGGAAAAGTGAAACCAGGGCAGCTCCGGTGGTACAGTGGTTTAGTGTCTCCTGCAGCCCAGGGCGTGATCCTGGAGACCCTGGATCGAGTCCCACGTCGGGCTCTCTGCATGGAGCCTGCTTCTACCTCTGCCTGTGTCTCTGCCTCTCATTCTCTCTGTGTCTCTATGAGTAAATAAATAAATAATATTTAAAAAAAAGAAAAGTGAAACCAGTGGTCTCTAGAAGTGGATATGACTTTTATAAGCATGTGAAGTACAATATATTTTTAATACTCCATGGTTTCTCTGAGCTCGGAATAAGCTTTTCAGCATAAGCTCACATATGTTTCCAAAGGGCTGGATGCTGTCATTTAGCTGGAGGTGGCAATGACAGGTGTGTTCAGTGACATTTTAAAGGTGCAAAATGATAAAAAAACATAATTAGACTTACTTAAATTCTGTCTTCTGGAAGGTATATATCAGAACAAACACATGAAGAAAATAAGATGTGTTGCATCATAGTCCATTATTTTACCTGTGAGATATCAACATTCACTTAGAGGCAAATGCATCTTTAAGTAGGAAAAGATAGGAAGAAAGTAATAGATATTTTGACTCAAGATTACCATGAAATTTCAACTCTGTAACTATGGTGGCATAAAGTTAAATCTACAATGTTAGAAATGTAGGAAACACCCATGATCTCTCCTGCCATTCGTGAATTGCAAAAGATAATTTCTGTACAAGTCAGTCAAAACACTAGTAGTAGTGTATAATTGTAGAAGATAATTGGGAAGACTGCATTCCCCCAGATTAATGATAATTTTTAAAGGGTATGAATCTTGGGACTTCCATCCACATACTACTGCAATGTGAATAAAATGCCGTGTCTACACAATTAACCCAGTGATGCCCATAAAAGTGAATATTACTGATATCATTGTAGCTAATGACTGTGCCTGTAGGCTAATAATGGTCATACCTAGATTTTAACTTTCCTACTGAAATTACATTTCCAAAATGTTTGGGGGCTGCAGTGGTTTTCACAGTTATCTCAACACTTGACAAATAGAAAGCAAAACATAAATCTAAATAATGTATTTAGAAACAACTGGGCATTTGTTCACAGCTTAGCTGTTCATTTCATACTGTTGCCACCCTGCATATGCTGAAAACTTTATGTTTTTATCTATCAACTTCAATTCCATTTTGAATTTAATTTATTGCCTTTACTTACTGAAATTCTCTCCAAGCAGCCCACAGATTTAGGAAAACTTGATCTGACCTTCTGCACATTCTAGGAAGTTGCTTCATAAAATGCTCCAGATGGAAGTGAAGGAGTCATGTTTTAAAGGAGGGATGAAAGAAGAAACAAGTTGGATTATGTGTTTCTTCCATATGAGGTAGACCTTATGGTTCTATGCATATTTTTGTGCATGTGTGATATTCTTTTACACTCTATGCCTGATAGTACCCACATATAGAAAGAGGTAGGTTGCCGCAGGACACAAAAGGCAGTTTAGGAGTACTTCTTTCTACTTATAAAGTGACAGTTTCTGGTTCGTCCAGATTTAAAGACAGAGATCAAATTGAATTTGCTTGTATTCTATCTGCAATGACTTGCAATCCCTATTTTATTTTATTATTATTATTATTAATTTATTTTTTATTGGTGTTCAATTTGTCAACATATAGAATAACACCCAGTCTCATCCCATCAAGTGCACACCTCAGTGCCCGTCACCTAGTCACCCCCACCCCGCCCACCTCCCCTTCCACTACCCCTAGTTCATATCCCAGAGTTAGGAGTCTTTCATGTTCTGTCTCCCTTTCTGACATTTCCCACTTATTTTTTCTCCTTTCCCCTTTATTCCTATTTTAGACTAAAATTACAACAACTACATTTGATTTTTCAGGCCATTTTCATAGGTAATTCTTCCCTTCAACTACTGCTTGAAAAGCAGAGGCCAGAATTTATCAAGTAACTAAAAAGGAACAAACAAAAAGGTGACAGGGATAGGACACTCTGCAAAGTTTATTTTATTTTATTTTTTAAGATATGCTATAAATTTTATTAAAAAGTAGCTTAATATTTTTATAAGCTATATTATGACAGGGTAAGCATTTTATTTTTATTTATTTTTTTGGCCATTTTCATTTATTTTTTATTTTAATTTTTTAAATAAATTTATTTTTTATTTGTGTTCAATTTGCCAACATATAGAATAATACCCAGTGCTCATCCCATCAGTGCCCAACTCAGTGCCCGCCACCCAGTCACCCCCACCTCTGCCCACCTCCCCTTCCACCACCCGCAATTCATTTCCCAGAGTTAGGAGTCTTTCATGTTCTGTCTCCCTTTCTGACATTTCCCACTCATTTTTTCTCCTTTCCCCTTTATTCCCTTTCACTATTTTTATTTTCCCCAAATGAATGAGATCATATAATGCTTGTCCTCCGATTGACTTATTTCACTCAGCATAATACCCTCCAGTACCATCCACGTTGAAGCAAATGGTGGGTATTTGTCCTTTCTGATGGCTGAGTAATATTCCATTGTATACATAAACCACATCTTCTTTATCCATTCATCTTTCGATAGACACTGAGGCTCATTCCACAGTTTGGGTATTGTGGACATTGCTGCTAGAAACATCAGGGTGCACGTGTCCCAGTGTTTCTTTTTTTTTAATTTATTTATTCATGAGAAACACAGAGAAAAAGAGAGAGGCAGAGATACAGGCAGAGGGAGAAGCGGCTCCATGCAGGGAGCCCGACGTGGAACTCGATCCCGGGTCTCCAGGGTCATGTCCTGGGCTGAAGGCAGGGCTAAACCACTGAGCCACCCGGGCTGCCCTGTCCCGGTGTTTCATTGCATCTGAATCTTTGGGGTAAATCCTCAGCAGTGCAATTGCTGGGTCGTAGGGTAGGTCTATTTTTAACTCTTTGAGGAACCTCCACACAGTTTTCCAGAGTGGCTGCACCAGTTCACATTCCTACCAACAGTGCAAGAGGGTTCCCCTTTCTCCACATCCTCTCCCACATTTGTGGTTTCCTGCCTTGTTATTTTTCCCGATTCTCAATGGTGTGAGGTGGGATCTCATTGTGGTTTTGATTTGTAGTTCCCTGATGGCAAGTGATGCAGAGCATTTTCTCATGTGCATGTTGGCCATGTCTATGTCTTCCTCTGTGAGATTTCTGTTCATGTCTTTTGCCCATTTCATGATTGGATTGTTTGTTTCTTTGGTGTTCAGTTTAATAAGTTCTTTATAGATCTTGGAAACTAACACTTTATCTGATACGTCCTTTGCAAATGTCTTCTCCCATTCTGTAGGTTGTCTTTGAGTCTTGTTGACTGTATCCTTTGCTGTGCAAAAGCTTCTTACCTTGATGAAGTCCCAATAGTTCATTTTTGCTTTGGTTTCTTTTGCCTTCGTGGATGTATCTTGCAAGAAGTTACTGTGGCCAAGTTCTAAAAGGGTGTTGCCTGTGTTCTCCTCTAGGATTTTGATGGAATCTTGTCTCACAGTTAGATCTTTCATCCATTTTGAGTTACTCTGCAAATTTTAAACCCACTTCATTTTATATGTGCAAATCCAAGGCCTGTGATATTTATATCCTTAAAATCTTTAGCATCAGGATGCCTGGGTGGCTCAGTGCCTGAGCATCTGCCTTCAACTCAGTGCAGGATCCCGGGGTCCTGGAATTTAGTGCCACATTGGGCTCCCTGTAGGGAGCCTACTTCTCCCTCTGCCTAGGTCTCTTCCTCTCTCTGTGTTTCTCATGAATAAATAAATAAAATCTTTTAAAAAAATAGCAACAATCCTTCCCTGTGCATACCTTTGTTAATCTTTGACTCAAGTGATCATTATTTCTTGGCTGAAACACTACAAATTAGTTTCTACCTCAGCAACTTCAATCCCTTTGCCTTCTCCACACTGCCACCAGGAAGATCCCCTGTAGAAATGCTATCTGGTCTGTTATTGCTCATCCCAAAGCATTCATTATCTTCTTTAACTTTTTAATGAAATCAGAACTCTTTGGCTTGATACTGAAAACAATTTGTGGCTTTTTTCTCAACCTCTATGTCACCAAATCTTGCCAATCTCTGTTTTTCTCCTCAAGCTTCAACTGTTCTGAAATGCTTGCCAGTTCTTGAACATGTTCACCTTGTTCCTGAAACTTCCTTGTGGTAATTCTTTATCCCCAAAAGACAGTCCCAATGACAAGACCTGTGAGCCTTATGCATATTTTCTCATTCCAAATGTCATACCATTTCTCAATCTTTTTCTGACTCTCCTCAGTTCCTATCCTCTCATTTCTTAGGGAGAATAAGGCAACTTGCAATGGTTGGGAGAACAGAGGTCTGAAATCAGATAAATTTGGCTTGAAATCCTCACCCCACCATTTCTAGCTATGTAATCGTGGCCAAGTCCAGGACTTCTACCAGCTCTATTTCTACAAGCCTCAGATATATTGTGAAAATTAAATAAGATTTTGTATGTAAAATGATTGTACAATGCCTAGACCACAACAGAAATTCAACCCACTTCTCCACTATCTCTGTTCTTCTGTAGTAACTTGTATATACCTATAATAGGACATTTATCGCATTGAATCATGATTAAACATTCCTGAAATATAACATCCTTGACTATTTAGAATTTATTCGTATATATCTACTGAATTAGAGACAAATGGGGCCAGCAGGGCTAAGTAGGGGCCTCCGGACTCAACCTCACAAAAATCCCAAAAATATGTAGATAAAAGTAAACCAGAGTTAAATAAGCCAGACCACCCTGCCCCAAGTGCCAGAGGTGGGGTCTTGTTATCACAGCTCCTTGTGACCAAGAAAAAATCATCATACTCTAGAAAGGAAGTAAGTCATTAAAGATGTTATACTAGTCCTTACTCAATGGTGATAATAGATATGTTAAAAGGATTTAGGTTCCCTGATTAGGCTCTCAATAAAAGACCAACCCTACAAGCCCACAGTGGCAACCCTTTCGGGACCCCTCTCACTTCTGAGAGCTTTCTCTGTATCTTTACTTAATAAATTTCTATTCCTTTGCTCACTTTCCTGTGCCCGTGAGATTCATTCTTTGATTCCATGAGACAAGAATCAAGTTTTCCCATATTACTACTGCCTCACACAAAGTCTATACATATTAGGCCCTCAAAACTTGTGGTACGAATCATTATAATCTGTTGATCATATAAGTTAAGTTCATGAAGACATTAACTATTATTAGGCTGTGTACATAAATGAATGAGAAGAAAGTTCAATGTTTTATCAATGATTATTTCTATATGTTAGGAAAACAAATAGAAGACTTCTGTGTGATAGAAAACCATCGTGCTAGAATTTGTAATTAAAGGTATGCTTTATGAATCATTTACTCAGCTCTCCAAATTTAACTCAGTTAAGCCTTCCTTGCTCCACAACCTCAGTCAAATCAAGCATCTGACAAGGATAAATTTATCCCACAATCTCATTTTCTGGTGACTGTAAATATAGGAAACCAGCCCAGTTTATTGACAAGGGGTTAAATGTGTTATTCATAGGAATGTATTAATGGTAGGAAAAACTTGTGACCATTTAAATTATATAAGCTTATTCAATTTGAAATGCAAACTTGTAAAACTGTAAGTATATAACCTGCTCATTTAAAACAAATGTTGGTCAGAAAGTTGTTATACCAATACTGCCAAAATAAAAAAATGTAGACCACATAAAATACGTCTACTGAGGGATACGTCTGAGCTATAAACATCTTGCATTAATTACATGGAGCAGAGGTAACTAAGCAACTTGTGAACTCTTCCTGCTATGTATGAACAGAATGGAGAAGAGCAGATTGGGGGTGCATTTCCTTTAAAAGGAGTCCAGATAAGGAGTAGAAGTTCATTTCCTGTTAGACAATTCTTGATAGATCAGAGAAAATGGCCCTGTACATATTTGTCAAAATGTTGAATTAAAGCACATAAGTAGTAATAATAATAGAGATCTTTGACTTACTGACCCTTTATAGCAGTGGAGCTTCAATCTCTGGCCAGAACTTTTCTGTCTCAGGGTGATTCCAATTTAACCAACAAGTGATTTCAAAATACCACAGTTTTGCTAACAGACACGTTTGAAGATTCCACATGACAGGTTGCTAGACCTGATTTCTGAAACCACTAAACCTTTGCCAAAGCATTTCCTTCTGCCAGTACTTGTGTTCTTTGTGAGCCTAAGGCTAGACTTCTGCAACATGAGATGCAAAAGCAGCAGAAAGACAAACAGTATCAAACTAGGCGACACCTTAGAATTCCACCTCAGAATTCACTATGATGATTCTCAAATCACAATTTTGATGATAATTAAGCAGAGCCCCATTCACTGCAAGTGACTCCCTGGGGTTATGTGGATGATTCCAAGCCTTGGGAGACCCTATGACTCCCAATTCCTTTGCTTATACTATAAACTATAGTTTATAGTTTGCTTATACTATAAAGCAATTTCATTGTTTAAATACAATTGCTACCACGTGGAAGCAAAGCCTACAGGACTCAGAGATCCTCAGCCTGAGTCATTAACTCTGAAAACTTTTTTCTGTTCATCGACCCCCACAAAAGACAAAACTCCTTTTGTTTTCCAATATATTTGCCTTCATAAGTTTGCTAAAAATTGACACAGTTCTTTTTAATAGGCAAGACGTTTTCCTTAGACGAGAGGTGGTAAAATTTTTGTCAGAGCCTTTGGCAACTTTACCTAAGAATATGTAACAGTTTTCCACAAAAACGTAAGGAGTGTTGAAATGAAAGATCTGTTTCAATCCATTTGCCCGCAGTCATTTCTCTGCCGAGTATTTGAGGGAGAAGAGCAATGAAATTTACAATGAAAAATTTTCATCTAAACTCAAACTTAAAATTTCAGATGGACCACTTTTCTCCCCTGGAGTAGAGGAGAACCAGTTACTGTAAAGTTGTCGAAGAGAGCCTCAAAAGAGTGAGCCTCGGAGGGAGGAGTATTTTGCAGAGTCCACGTTGAACAGTTGTTCATGGTCACGTGGACCTGATTGTCCAGCAAAGCCAGGAAGCTCCCATGATTCTAGGGGGGTGGACAAGACTTCCAGGACATCACTAGTGGGACCAAATTTAATGCAGAGTCCCAGGTATCAGCTGCTCTGCTTTCCAGTTTCCTCTGAGCGGAAAACACCCGTGTGGCTTTGGTTTTACAAGCAAACTCTCAGATGACTGCTAAGGGGGCACAACTCAGCCTGATGCAGGACTTGAATATCTATATTGGCCCATTGAATATACCAAGCACTCTTTGGCTTCTGTGAATCTCAGATATTATGAAAGGTCTCCATATAATTTTCTTGCTACTCAGCAGATTAAGTAAAATCAACAGCCAGTTAAATAGAATCTCCTGAATAAAATTACATGGGCATAAAATTCCTTCAAAGATATTGTAACACATCTCATTTAAAGTTAACCTGGGTGGCTCAGGTTTAGTGTCTGCCTTCAGCCCAGGGC
Organism: Canis lupus dingo; assembly: GCF_003254725.2. Classification (NCBI taxonomy): domain Eukaryota; kingdom Metazoa; phylum Chordata; class Mammalia; order Carnivora; family Canidae; genus Canis; species Canis lupus. The sequence goes on along the minus strand of NC_064261.1, from coordinate 20,667,483 downwards.
ATGATCCTGGAGACCCCAGATCAAGTCCCATGTCAGGCTCCCTGCATGGAGCATGCTTCTACCTCTGCCTGTGTCTCTGCCTCTCTCTCTCTCTCGTTCTCTCACAAATAAATAAAGAAAATCTTTTTTTTAAGTGAAGCTAAGATACTGTATCATTTCACAAATGAGAAATAACAGACTTGCAGAGCGATGACTCCACACAGAGAAAATGGAATTTAGACTCCAACATGGGACTTGCAGATCCACTGTTCAGTGCTTAATTCACTGCAGGAGAAGAGGTAATCTGTGCTATTCAGCTGGGTAGAAATGTAATGGGCCAATGAGATAACAAATGAAAAAAAGGCCAGAGTTTATAACATAAGAGAGGAGAGGAAAGACTTGCAGGAGATGAGATGGGAAATGTTAGGTCCAGATCATGTAGGACTGACTGTCACAGTGAGGTCTTTATGCTGCAGGTAATGGAGAATGATGCCGAGTAAGCTGTGACATAATTAATATAGGGGTGGGAAAATTCATCTAGTAGTGGCATCCTGACTAAGTATAAAAGGAGAGAAATAATATCTCAGTAACTAAACCATGGGTAGGAAAGGAGTGCACCTGGAAGCAGGGACACCAGCTCTGTCAATTGCTCTCCATCTCTGATCCCTCCCTTCTAACCCAACAGCCTTATTTTCTATTACTGTAGACTGGCGGGTGTGGGGCATAGGGCACCGGGACATGCCTGTAGAATCTTCTGGCCTCATGTTTCCACCACTTTACAATCAAAAAGGAAAGGAATCTTCTTCCTGTAGCTTCCTTGTGAACCTCTGTGGGGAAAGACTCCAATTTCTTCATTGTGGGAGGTGGCCGTTCTTCAATGTGTCACTCCAGTCAGAGTCAGCGCTTGCCTGAAGAGTTGAAACAGCACAGGGGGGATCCCTGGGTGGTGCAGCGGTTTAGCGCCTGCCTTTGGCCCAGGGCACGATCCTGGAGACCTGGGATCGAGTCCCACGTCGGGCTCCCAGTGCATGGAGCCTGCTTCTCCCTCTGCCTATGTCTCTGCCTCTCTCTCTCTCTCTCTCTCTCTCTCTCTGGCTATCATGAATAAATAAAAAAAAATTTAAAAAAGAAACAGCACAGGGGTAGTTCTGCTACTGGAATAATGAGGGAAGAGACAATAATAATTAACCCCTGTAGCCACCATCTGAACCTGTAAGGTGAAAGAGATGGAGAAACTGAAAATGCCTCATGTTTAGGTAGGTCTTGGGGGGTGCAGAAGCTGGACTTGCCTACAGAGAAAGTGCACGGAAGAAGAAAGGAAAAAAGAAAGATCGAGCAACATGATAAATTGACCTCGAAACATGTTGAATGTGAATGCTGAAGTGGACAGAAAGGAAAGAGCAGTGAGGATCTGGAATTCAGAGGCTGGTGGAGTTAGAGACTTGGAGGCAAGAGAGAGAGAGAGTCTTAGCTGTGAAAGTAGATGGAATCCCCTCAGCAGAAGGGTTGTGAAGTGGGGTTACACCAAGGGACACATTGAAGAAGAGGGTATCCTGGGTACAGGGGCATCCCAAACAGCAGGGGGAAAGTGTAAATAGTTTGGAGTCTGAGGAGAAGACCCGCTCAACACAATGAAATTCAGCAGCTGCTGAATTATTAGGACTAATATGAGGCTGAACTCAGACTCATGGACTAAGAAGAACTGCTGTTGGAGTCCCACAGCATGATTTTAGTGGGAGAGTTTTCACGTGGAAGGTGATGGCTCTTGTTTGAGGAAACCGGTGAAGGACTCAGTGGAGATGACCTGGAGGCGGCTGCATCGGGGGCAGCATCTGGCTGTGCTTGTGTTCTCCCTGACCCAGCCTCCCTCTGTTTCTTAGCTGAGTTGCCAACAAGTCAATAAATTCGTGAGTTACCTGATATCTTTTCAATGATCCCAATGACTCCAGTTAGGCAGAGTTGGTTTCTGTCGTTTATAACTAAGAAACTTGCCAGGTACATAGACTTTATCCTATTTTGCATCTTTGAGGTTCATCCTGTGTTCTAATGGAAGATGATAATTGAATGGGAGAGGGTCAGCATACTCTTGAAGTGGCTTTTTAGTGTTAAATAGCTATTTTAATGAATATCTTCTCACTGTGCTAGAACTAATGTGGTTTTCCTTCTTACTAAATATAAGATAAACTACCTCCTGTCTAGTACAGGAGTCCATTGTTATGATTAAGAAATATGTATCACATAATTTAATTCCAATTGATTTCAATTCCATTTAAAGGTATCGAATCACTATAACTTATTTTCCTTCTTTCTTTTTGTTAGAATTCAGGAATATTTTCAATCATTTTGCTTAAAAATTTTTATCTTCTGGGGCAACTCATAGCTCAGTGTTTGAACACCTGCCTTTGGCTCAGGGAGTGACTCCAGAGTCCTGGGATCAAGTCCTGATAGGACTCCCCCCAGAGAGCCTGCTTTTCCCTCTGCCTGTGTCTCTGCCTCTCTTCTTTGTTTCTCTCATGAATATATAAATAAAATCTTTAAAAACAAACAAAATTTATCTTGTAATCAATTATTAATTTAAATCCCAAATATTGTTAAAATATATACACTTTTGCCAAATAGCAATTGTTTTAAATTTAAGTTTCTCCATATTCTAGAAAAACTATTAATAAATAAAAAGTGAACAAGTGGGCAGCCCAGGTGGCTCAGTGGTTTAGCGCTGCCTTCAGCCTAGGGTGTAATCCTGGAGACCCGGGATCGAGGTCCTCGTCAGGCTCCCTACATGGAGCCTGCTTCTCTGCCTGCCTCTGTCTCTGCTTCTCTCTCTCTCTCTCTCTCTCTCTCTCTCGGTGTGTGTGTCTCTGTCATTAATAAATAAATAATTTTTTTGAAAGTAAACAAGTGAAATTTCCATAGTGTTTAAAAATAATGTTTTGTTTCTTTAATTCATTTACTATAGTATTTTTATAGATAAGCTTATGATGTATTGATAGGAGTTTATAGAATGCATTTGAAATTGTAATGCAGTTATTTATTGTTTTAAGATTTTATTTATTTATTCATGAGAGACACAGAGAGAAAGAGAGAGGCAGAGACATAGGCAGAGGGAGAAGCAGGCTCCATGCAGGGAGCTGGACATGGGCCTCAATCCCGGGTCTCCAGGAACACACCCTGGGCTGAAGGCGGTGCTAAACCGCTGAGCCACCTGGGCTGCACACTCTTATTTCTTTATAATAGTTACAGTATTTCTAAAAGTATTGACTAGCTTCCCTTCATACACAAGATGTTTTAAGTATGGTTACAAAAGGACACCAAAACCCCCACAGATCTGCACAATGGACAATACATATTCAAAATCATAAACACACATTTGAGACGCCAGGTTTTAAACCAGACAGGAAACTGGCTCACAAGTTTAGTATACACTTTAAATACCTGTACTCTGAACAAAAATGTATTCATAAACGCTAGTAAAATGAGAATTTCTGTTCCAGAATAGTACCCGATAACAACCTAGTGAACGATGTCACTGGATCTAGGAAAACAGGATCCAGGAATCTTCAAAGAAATCTCCAGAGGCCCTGTAGCTACTTTCTTGTTGGCCATATAGTCAACAATTTAGTCTTTTGAAAAATACGTATGCAGAAGCTGAAGGCAGTAAAAAGTAGAGAAAATCTGAGAAACCAAAGGTCACTTTGGCCATGGTCTGCATGGTCTTAACTATAAGCACTGAAGACTCACTTAAAGCATCTTCTCCTTGGTTAAGAGTTTAGAGGATGAATGAATGAAGGGATGGAGAAGCCAGGGCACATGGCTACAGGGCACGGACACTTCCGCAGTTCTGTTTCTTAGACCAAAAGGAGCCCGGTCTTCACTACTGACACTTCACTACTTTATTTTCACCACCAGCATCTCCTTTAATAAAATGTGGAAGGTTGCGTGAGGGGGAAGGTGGAGGAGGGAGTGAAATATGACCATTTATAACCACAAAAAACTTCTGCACATGTCTAGCGCCTGGCAGAGGGGAGGGCAGACAGGGCAGCGGGAGGCCGGGGCCAGCCCTGTTTGTAGAGGATATGGTAGTGCCCAGGCCGGCAGAGAAGGTACACCTTGGGCTCAGAGCCCTCGGGGAAGGTGTGCGGGTTGGTGGTGCCGCCCTCGCGCGGTCCACGTGCTCCACCTGGACGGAGACGCTCAGGGCCTGGGCCAGTGCGGTGGAGTGAATGTGGTCGCTCTCCTTGCACGTGGGCTCCACCTCCTGCTGACAGAACTCCTGGACTGTCCGCCCGCCCTCCAGGAAGTGCTGAAGAACTTGCTCTGGCACTGCAGGGAGCCGGAGGTGAGCAGCCGCAGGTACACCACCAGGTAGTCCGAGGTGCTGTGGCCGTGGAAGGAGGCCAGCAGGTCAGCTACAGAGGTCTGCTTCTCCACCCGCTCCATCAGGCCCACGAACGTGCTGTGGAAATCCTCGATTGTGGCCTCAGGGAAGCCCTGGACACCAGGGCCTCTTGGCCCTTGGCAGACACAGCCTCAAAGCGCTGCAATTCCTCGCTGTCATCCGGCAGCGCCTCCAGGTGGGAGAATCCCGAAGCTCCGTAGAAACAGTTTGCTCGCGCCTGGTCTTGCGGATGTAGGAGTGCTTTTGTGGAGGTGACAAAAAGTCACCTTTTTGTGACAGAGTAGACATCATAGCACTCTTTAATCTCATCTCTTCAGTCCGGGGGGATAGAGCAGGATCCATTTCTGACTCTGAGTTGCCGGATCCGTGGAAGCCTAACAGGAGGTTCTCATAGAGACAAAACGTCGGTTGTCGGCTTCGGTCCTGTTGCGGGGCCGTGTCTTCCAGTACAGCCCATCCCATGAGGCACCTTCGGTGAACTTCCAGAAGTCTTCCACTGAAGAAAGAGTTTTGAAGTTTGTTTCGCTGCTTTGGACCCTGGGGTGTCTAGGAAGAGCTGTGACGTTACCCGGTGGAGCAGCACACCCTGGAGCTCGTCACCCCCGGGTCGACATGCACAAGCCTGAGAAGCAGCAGGTATGTGGTCGTTTCCGTAAAGCACTTCCAGGCACTTCTCTCGGCTGCTGTTGCTTTCTTCCATGAGTCTCGTTCCCCAGAGACCTCGCAGCCAGACCCAGCCGCCCGGCCCAGGCCACTCGCGGCGGCTGCCGGTCCAGGGGGAGGTGCTGTGCCGCGGGTCCCGGCTGCCGGCCGGGCTGGGGCTCGGCGGCCCGGGTCCTCTAGAAGGCGCCGCCTGCCGCTCGGGGCCCGGCCTTGGAAGCCCCCCAGGCCCCGGGCGCGGCCGCCCCGGAGCTCCCGGCCGAAGAGGCGGCCGACCTGCGGCTGCCCGGGCGCCACTCCACGGCCGTCTCCACCACCGTGCGCCCTTCCTCCCCCGCCCCTCCGCTTGCTCCTCCTCCTCGGCCTCGCAGCGGGTTGCAGCGGCTCCACGCCCGTCCGGAGCACGACGAGCGCGGGGAGAGGGGGACGCCGGGCTCGGCCGGGGGTCCCGCGCGGCGCCTGCCGGGGGCGCTCCGTCTCCGTCCCCAGGCCCCTCTGCTGGCGGAGGCCGCCCGCAGCGGCCAGGCCGGCGCCCCCGGCAGCGCCGCCCCCCAGCAGGCGGCCGGGGCCCAGGGCTCGGGCCGCGGGGGCGGCTTCGGTCCCCGCCTGCTGCGGCTGCACGCGGCTGGAGCTGGGCATCGCGGTCCCCGGGCCGGGCGCGCCCCCGCCCCGCGCAGAAGCCGCCTTCTCTCCTTCCCGGGCGCCGCGTCCTGCTCGCCGCCCCGGCCTCCCCGCGGCCCCGCGGCCCGCCTCCCCCGCTCGGCCTCGCCTCCCTCCCGGCCCCTGTCGTGCAGTTATTTAAAATCGATGACGTTGGGATCCCTGGGTGGCGCAGCGGTTTGGCGCCTGCCTTTGGCCCAGGGCGCGATCCTGGAGACACGGGATCGAATCCCACGTCGGGCTCCCGGTGCATGGAGCCTGCTTCTCCCTCTGCCTGTGTCTCTGCCTCTCTCTCTCTCTCTCTCTGTGACTATCATAAATAAATAAAAATTGAAAAAAAAAATCGATGACGTTTTCTACATAAACCACATCTTCTTTATCCACTCATCTTTCCATGCACCGAGGCTCCTTCCACAGTTTGGCTATTGTGGACACTGCTGCTAGAAACATCGGGGTGCAGGTGTCCCCGCGTTTCATTGCATCTGTATCTTTGGGGTAAATGGAATATTCCTCAGCCATTAGAAACGACAAATACCCACCATTTGCTTCGACGTGGATGGAACCGGAGGGTATTATGCTGAGTGAAGTAAGTCAAGCGGAGAAGGACAAACATTATATGGTCTCATTCATTTGGGGAATATAAAAAATAGTGACAGGGAATAAAGGGGAAAGGAGAAAAATGAGTGGGAAGTATCAGAAAGGGAGACAGAACATAAAGACTCCTAACTCTGGGAAACGAACTAGGGGTGGTGGAAGGGGGGTGGGCAGGGGGTGGGGGTGACTGGGTGGCGGGCACTGAGGGGGACACTTGACGGGATGAGCACCGGGTGTTATTCTATATGTTGGCAAATTGAACACCAATAAAAAATAAATTTATAAAAAATAAAACTAATGACGTTTAAGACATCTTCTACTCCAATATAGAAAATTCACTGTTTGTTACACAACTTTGCTATATTATTCCCCTCTGAGATGGATAAGAAAAGGAAAAGCATCTTATTAACTCTTTTTTATTGTTATACGTTATATATGAGGTAAGGATTTTATAAAAGGCTACACTAAATATCACATTTCTTGTCAATTCTGTGATAGAAATCCGTTGAATTTATAGATTCAAAGCCAAGCTTGAAAAAAAATCTCGGAAGCTAAGGGGCTAATGACCCTATAAACTGTAAAATGTGTTAACAAGCAATAAATTCCTCTTCCTCGGTTCAAAGGCATTTGATTATATTCTGTACTGTCAGGGTCACACACATCGGAGCTCATCTTGAAATGATAAACAAGGCAGGCCTGTAATGGTCACCAGAGAGTGTGACAAGACACACCTGTCACTACAAGTTTTGAGATAAAACAGTAGGCACATGCAGACAGCTGTGTCATCCCTGAGCGAGCTCACTTGCAGGCTCAGCAACAGGCAGGAAGAAACTCCCCAGTCAGCTCAGACTTCAACATCACAGTGTATGCAATGTCACATCTTTGATTTTTATGAGATCATTTCCAATCGAAAATTATATCAGAAAAAAAGAAAATTATGTCAGCTAAAGTCCATATTCATAAACTTTTTATACTATAGTTATTGATCTCAAGTGGTTTTCATTTGCATATGCTCATATGAATACATCTTCATAACTGTTATATAAGTGTTAATAAATATTCAGTTGGCAGAAAAACATGAATTTTGATACATTTCAATAACTTGTCCAAGGCTTTCCTATTAGTATGATTTAAAAATATCCTAAGAATTTGATTTATACATCTTTAAGAGGGGAAAATTTTTGCCTTATTTGAAACTTTTCTAGCCTAGAACGTTTTCCTTTTGTCACTGAGGTCTAATCACGCATACCTCTTATAGAGAACCACCACAAGGCGCCCTCTAAAATTTTTTTCAACGTAACTAATTGAAATTTATTTTTTATCTTAGATGCTTATTTTTAACAGGTGGTACTTGTGCTGGTTTGTTATTCAAGGAATACTTACTGAGCATTTGGTACTATGTACTATTTGGAACATATGTAGGAAATGGTTTCTTCTTTCTTCTTATTTATAAAGAAAGCCTGTGCAACTGTCTTTAAAGAATATGGTGTTTTGTTGGTTTGTTTATATCCATTTTATTCTAAAAAGATCTGAAGCAGGTCTGACATTCTTGAAGAATTTATTTCACTTTCTTTGGTCTGATTCTTCATGATTTGGAATCACAATCTAAAAAACAATTTCATATTCTGGTCTAAAAAAAGTTATCTCGACAAAATTGTTCTTTTAATTTAGAAGTCTCATTTTCCTGTCTGTGTTATATTTTGACCAAAATCATTAGACTAATTTTTAAACTAATAATTTTCTTTGAAAATATTCCTTTTGAAATGGTCATTTAGTGAAAGAAAAAACCTACACATTTTACTAAATCATTATTATGTCTGTTACAAGGTTAATGATCCAATAATTGTTTTCCATGTTTTGTAGTACATTAAGATGGATCTTAAAAATTTTGGGTGTACTAATTTATGAAAAAATAATTTCAAGTTATGAGATAGATTCAATAAATTGTTGTTGCATTGAGAAATTCTATGACCAATTTAATAAAGAGTTTTTAAATTTTCAAATAAAATGAAAGAAAATGAGTGTGACACATTTCATATCAAATGCTGTCCAATGTTCAAATAAGATAGAACAAACAGAGCAGCCCCAGTGGCCCAGTGGTTTAGCACCACCAGGGTGTGATCCTGGAGACCCAGGATCGAGTCCCACGTCCAGCTCCCTGCATGGAACCTGCTTCTCCCTCTGCCTCTCTGCCTCTCTGTCTTTCTGTCTGTCTGTCTGTCTCTCTCTCTCTCTCTGTCATAAATAAATACATAAAATCTTTAAAAAGATAAAAGAAACATGAACATTATGAGAATTAGTATTCTTTGCATATTTATGTTGACAAAGGTAAATAATTGTTTATTGTCGCAATCTTGATTAAAATTATCATTGACTATGACTAAGGGAAATGTCAAATATATTTTACTATAAATCTTCTATTTCACATAGGAATACAATAGCAAACTGACAGTCACATGCCTATACCAAAAATTAAAGAATGAAGTCTTTTTTTTTGAAATCTTGTTATAGTGAATATTTATTCAGTGAACACAACATTGTTGCATTGTGACGATAATTTCATGGACATTGGTTTTTTTATTGTACTATACTTTAGACATTGTGGATAATGGTATTCTTGACATGTGAAAATTTGGAGGTGTCTGCAATTTCTGAAAGTTAGGCATTGATTTTACCCTATATTTTATGACAATACTTATCAATAGTAACCAGTCATGTTCTTTTTTAAAGTGAAGAGTATTCAAATCTATTCCGTTCTCATGCATTAATGGCCCAAGAAAAGTAGAGCATAAGTTTCTTTCAATTTTCTGGAATTTATTTGTGATTTCTCAGTGTTTTCCAAGTGTTACTATAAAGCTCCTATTTGCTGTTAGTACTGAATTTTTAAATATGTTTTTGTTCCTTGTCAGCAACTTTTCAAAAGTCAGGCCATTATGTCCCTTTGGTAGATTTTAAGGGAGGGCAGTTGTCATCCATGGCAAATCACCAGACAGTATTAAGTATACCAGGTGAGAATAATTACAAACGTGTGTGTAAATACACTTAGGAAATATGGACTCAGTGCATGCATGGATCACATTCCTGTCCTCTCACAGAGATCTATCTTCTCCATGTCATGTAAATGGTATGTTCACCAGATATTGCTTCTGCCACATACAATGCTTGCCATATTTCTAACATTCAATGGATACTTAAATAGTAATAAAATAGTAGATTTTCTTTTTCTTTTTGAATGTAGTGGCTCTGCACAAATTTTCACTCTCTCATAATATATTAAAACAAGTTGCTGTTAGATAGCTCTTAAAATGGCCATTTTGGATCTTAACAAATAATCTTTTAAATTTTGAAAAATTTGAAAACGAAGATTTCTGCCTCCCTCCAAAATAAACAATTCTCTTCTGCTTGATCTTGGCAATGTAACAATCACCTCCTTGCCACAAGGGTTTATAATGCTTGCAATACACAGCTGTGGTCTACAGATGAATTTCTCATCAGTTCAGTCATAATAGGTGTAAAAAACCTAATTTGGAGCAATTTGTCACTGGAGAAAGTGAAAATAGTTTACATTAATAAAAGAAACTATGAGATACATCCCACGTGTTCTACAGACTGTGGAGTTGTATGAAACTCTTGTCAAAGCAACAAGAGTGTATCCAGATATAGTTCAATGGGGCAATAAGACCACAGCCATCAGTTATTTCAAAAAAGCCTGTCTGGGGACAGTCATGCCCGGCACCTGAATTCACTTTAATGGCGGAAGTGGACACATATGCTGAGGGAGTTCAAATCCTTTATGAGTAACACTCACTTATGATATATAGACAGAATGCAAAACTGGATTTTTTTTTCCTTTTAGCAAAGTGGATGTTCTAAAGTACATGCTTTATACATCTTTTTGAATGTAGTAATATTGTGACTGTTATTTAAAAATTCTTAGAATCTGCTTTGGTATTGTTCAGTATTGAACATAAGAATTGATGCTTTCACAGAATCTGGCAATTATGGATTTGGGGAATATGATGGGAGAGATTTAAAAATTAGCAATATTAATTGATACTGAATACTGAAATAGTGTTGCTCTTGACAAACTTGTTTGGAAGACTTTTACCATCCTAGGACAGAGTCCTTCCCGGGAGCACCTGTATTTTCAGTATTATATCTCATTTCAAAAGACAGCAGAGTGAATGATATTTGATGGTAGAGTAACATGATGTAAAGTTCATTACTAAATTCAGATCTGATGGACTTACTCGTTTTATAATGAAGGGATATGGAAATGTACCGAATACCCAATATTTTTATATTCAGAACATTTTTAGACATAAAAATATTCATATTATACTGGGCACACATTCCTTTGTTTCATTTTATAACAAGCATTTTTTTTTATTTGACAGCAATGATGTACTGTTCGGTTTTATTACATACAAGGAATTATTGATCCAAGTCAGAAGCAGCACAACTACTGCCATGTTAGAAGGATTAATATGCACCAGCCCTGACTGTGACTTGACTGGAGGCACTTGCCTGGCCCACCCCAATCTTCATGCCTTCTGAGAGTCCTTGGGGAAGAGACCTACCACCAAGGTCATCCCTTCCAGCACCTAACTCTTCTGTCTGCTAAAAAATACCAACTAGATTATTCCTAAAATTCATGCTTATCTTCGCCACGTGTCGAAAAAGCCAACCTGGGTCCCAAAGTATGTCAGTCCCATGTTTCCCAGTTGGGAAGCAGAACACAAATCTCAGTAAAGACCTTCTCTCTTCGACTAGTCACCAGAGAAACTGAAAGTAATGAAAAATATGTATACCACCCTTTATGCCACAGGTTTGTAAACTCAAATGTCCACCAGGACCAGGCAGGTGGCATAGATGAGTGAAGTACAGTGGTGGGGTGGATTAGATGGGTGGGAGGAGCGTTCCAGGGCAGGAGGATTACAGCAAACCAGACTTAATGGCATGCCCCATCCTCCACCCAGAAAACCAGCTTTTTTAACATGCAATCTCTCAAGCTTCAAATATTGGCAACAAATACAAAAGGATTTTAAACACAGCAGAGACTGTGCCTTGTGACTTCTGCCTTATATAATTTCCTACCTTAATAAAAGCTCCCTTCCCCACCAAATAATAAGAATCCAACCCAATGATTACAAAGAAATTAACAGAGGAATAGAAAAATATAGCAGCTTCAAAAATACCAGTCTCCCCATTTTAAAACAAAATCAGTGGTAATTGTTTAAGTTCATTCATCGTAGGAGGTCAGCCAGGTCTACCTATTGGTAAGACAGCCTTGCATTATTAAAATGACACCTGCTACTAACCAACCCCAAATAAGATGTCACCCTGCCTGCCTTCACACTATCCCCACCAGGCAGAGAAAGGATAGAACCAGGCTGCATATTATGAAGAATAAATTGAAGCACGGAGCCAGTAGGGACCCTCCTTGATATCACACAGGCCCTCAGCCACAGGTTTCCAATTCCACATTTTGGTATCAGAGATGAAAGCCAACGTAACTACTGAAAGGTATGCAGCACCTTGTGGAATCCTGGGCATATAGTAGCCCAACTGCATGTCCACTGAGCAAATCATGCATGAATGAATGAATCTAGCTACTTCCTTTAGACAGTGCTTCCTACCAGGGAAAATCAAGAGCTGCTCTTGCCATTCCAAAGACCGCATTTCTCCAGGGGCAGGAGAGGAAGGCAAGGGAGGTAATGCAGAGTTCATTCTATGAGTGAACAGATGGCTTTTCTGGTTTTTCAGGGAATATCATCGACCCTGTCTGACTCATAAACAGAGAAAAAAAGGATTCAGGAACTTGGCACTTCTGGGTTGGGTCTGCTTTGACCTTGGACGAGGGCCTGAGATTAAGTCCTACATTCTTATTTTTTTAATAATAAATTTATTTTTATTGGTGTTCAATTTGCCAACATACAGAATAACACCCAGTGCTTGTCCCGTCAAGTGACCCCCTCAGTGCCCATCACCCATTCACCCCCACTCCCCACCCTCCTCCCCCTCCACCACCCCTAGTTCTTTCCCAGAGTTAGGGGTCTTTATGTTCTGTCTCCCTTTCTGATATTTCCTACCCATTTCTTCTCCCTTCCCTTCTATTCCCTTTCACTTTTATTTATATTCCCCAAATGAATGAGACCATATAATGTTTGTCCTTCTCCGACTGACTTACTTCACTCAGCATAATACCCTCCAGTTCCATCCACGTTGAAGCAAATGGTGGGTATTTGTCATTTCTAATGGCTGAGGAATATTCCATTGTATACATAAACCACATCTTCTTTATCCACTCATCTTTCGTTGGACACCGAGGCTCCTTCCACAGTTTGGCTATTGTGGACATTGCTGCTAGAAACATCGGGGTGCAGGTGTCCCGGCGTTTCATTGCATCTGTATTTGGGGTAAGTCCCCAGCAGTGCAATTGCTGGGTCATAGGGCAGGTCTATTTTTCACTCTTTGAGGAACCTCCACACAGTTTCCAGAGTGGCTGCACCAGTTCACATTCCCACCAACAGTGTAAGAGGGTTCCCTTTTCTCCGCATCCTCTCCAACATTTGTGGTCAGGCAGAGCATGTGGATGTCTTGGCTTTGACCCAATAGGTCCCCAGGGCAGCAGTGCAGTCTTTATTCCAGCTTCCTCTGGCAGCCAAGATCTCAGGAAGCCCAACCCTCTCTGCTGGGGTGGGGGAGGGGGACTTCCTAGAATTTCAGAGAGACTAGATGGGCTCATCCAGAGTTTCTCAAAGGTGCCTTGATGGGCAATTAGGGTGGAATAAGTCTTTGCTGTTGGAGTCTGTCCTGTACGTTGTGAGAAGCTCACTAAGTTCCAGGGGCACCTCACAGTCACAGTAACCCTCCTCCCAACACACACACACACACACACACACACACACACTTACACTTTCAAACTCACACATGCATACACAAGCTTCCAGTGCTACCTGGAGCGGCAGTCTGGCCCTGGGTTGAGAGCCCCTGGGCTCATAGTCCCTGGAGTGTTTAAGAAACAGAAGCCCCAAAGGTTCAATGACAGGTCTAAGCTCCCCACCCATTCCTGATCTGATGACAGCTGATCCAGAGTTCTTTCCAGCTGCACTTGACATGATGGATGCTCATGCCAACACACCATGGGCTGCCACAGCACCACAAAGCCTCCAAGTAGACAGCCATCTGTCCCAATGCTGTAGAAAGACCGAGGTCCAGAAAGACCAAATAACCTCACTGTGATCAGAAAGTGAGCAAATATGAGGCGGGGGGCAGGTTCCAGGAAAACAAGTTTCCCCAGCTGTTCAGTGCAGCAGCCTCTGACAGGTGGGGCCTTAGTGTAGTGACCACCATTCCGAGGCCAACATAGAGGCAAGGGAGCTCGGTGAGCAAGAGCCAGTCCCCAGTGTGCAGGTTAGAGTGCGGGTGGCCCGGGAGCCCAGCCTTCATCTGGGGGCTCCAGCGGGCTCAGCAGGAGTATGGACAAGTCCATCACAGGCTCTCGACCCCTTCCCGGGGTCCCACAGTCTCCGCTGGGACATATGGCTGTCAGTGACAGCTCCTCCCCAGGACCCTGGAGGTGATCCTGAGCTGGGTCACTGGGGAAGGTGGCATCTGGATCCTTCCCCGAGCTCCAGGGACCCCAGGAAAAGCACGCCAGCAGTGCGGGGAGGCCTGGTCTCGCCCAGGGTCCCGCTGCTGGTCGCGCGGGCCGGCGGCTTGCAGCGCCCCGCAGGCGGCCCGGGGACGGCCAGGCTGGAGGCCGGGTGGCCGGGGCAGTAGGCGGCCGCCTGCACGGGGACCCGCCTGGCGGCCGAACACCGCGCGCGGCAGCGCCTCCAGGGGCCGCGAGCCGGGCGCCGCCGCGTCCTCCGCCGGCCTCGGCCCCCAGCGCCCCGACCAGCCCGCGCCCCCGGCGGCCGCGCACGTCCCGCAGCCTCTCCCGCAGGCGGCGCCGCGGCTCCCGGGCGGTCGGCGAGGACGCGCCGCACAGCAGGAGGACGAGCGGGAGCGGACGGCGCGCCCCCTGCGCCCCCTGCGCCCCCTGCGCCCCCGGCTTGCCGCGGCCTGCTCGGGCGGGAACAGGGCCCGGCGACGTCCCGCAGCAGCGGCGGCTCTGCTCGCGCTCCCCAGCCCGCCCTCCAGCAGCACCTGCCCGCGGCCGCCCGCAGCGCCTGGACGGGCGGTTCGGCCGAGCGGCCGCGCCTCCAGCTCCCGGCTCCGCTGCCTGCTCGCCGCCTAGAGCAAGCATTTAATCACGAACTACCCAGGTTACTGAGAAGGGGACCGCATAGCAGCTGGTGGGGAAAGATATCACTCTGATCTGAAACACATATACCTTTTCAGAAAATAGACGGTGATGAGATTACACCTTTATTCTGATTCTGCTAAATTAATTATGGCACTTTCCCATATACACATCTATGTATAAAACATATATATATATATTACTTATATATTATATATACAAATTTATTTCAAGAGTTAAATATACTCATAATGCATTCAAAATAAGACATAAGTGTTTAATCTCAGACTATGTTGTAAAAATAAAGAAATTATTAAACTATGTTCACTTTTTCTAGAAATTACAGTTCGCTAAGACTCTTCCCTAGTATCATACGGCCATCATCATCTTAAGAGACTGGCAAATTAATTAATGCTCTTTGTTCTCTCCAAATAATATTCCTAAGTGGATAATTTTGATTTTTGTTTTGTTTTGTTTCCTTCTTGTTTTCTACTACCTTTATTCTGGCATGAACCACTCAGCAGAAAACTGGGAAACACAGAAATCAGACTCATGAGATTTGTGGAATCTAATAGAGTCTCACTTCAGGAGATCAGCATGTAAATCCTCAGTGCAGCAAAGAGGTGACAGGTCCCTAAAGGTTAATACGTACATGGTTTTCAATTTAAAAAATACCAGTCCCTCCTCCCCAATCTATAAGTATCTGGACGGCACCATAGTCTATGCATGGTGAAAAATAAAGTGAAAGTAAAAGAGCAAAACATACAGGGAGTGAACACAACTTGGATACTCATGGATAATTTTCTTTCTTAATTTCCTTGAGTATTTTACAAAATTGTAGTTGAAAGTTTCCCCTCTTATCTAATCCTCCAAATCACCCCCAGAAAAACGGATCCTTGGATTTGAAACTAACCTGTAAGCATGGTGGTAGCTCTGTGAGGCAGGTCTGGACCACTGGGCTCAGTACATGCCATGGCTGACCTTCCTTGGGGAGCCACTCTGTAACATTTCCATGTCACTGGGAGTCAAAAGTATTTATTTTCTTCTCATTTTGTTCTTTGAACCTCAAATCTTTTTTTTTTATTTTTGTTTATTTATAATAGTCACACACACACACACACACACACAGAGGCAGAGACACAGGCAGAGGGAGAAGTAGGCTCCATGCACTGGGAGCCCAACGTGGGATTCGATCCCGGGTCTCCGGGATTGCACCCTGGACCAAAGGCAGGCGCCAAATCGCTGCGCCACCCAGGGATCTCTGCTCCTCAAATCTTAAAACACCTGAGAAAATCTTGAAATATGTGAGTAAAGAAAAAAAAAATTAAATCATGGCTAAATATTCCCTAAGAGGAAGGAATAAAACAGGTACAAATATGTGATTTTAGTGTAAAATTTAAACAAATATCCAACTGAATATCAAACACAATAAATTATGCCCTCTCGAAACACCAAAGTCTAAAATTACTCCCAATTGGAAATGATAGAATACTATTACTTGAATCATTGAAAATCAGAAAAAAATTCTAGGTAGTGTGTGGGTGAGAAAGCTGGCCAAAGGCTTGATATATTTAGCTTCTATAAAACTTATGATGCCATGAACTACAGTTAAAAAAAAAGAACAGAAATACTGTGAAAAAGTGTTCAAATTACTAGTCTTTTAAAATACTGGGGTAGAGATACCTTTTCAATGTTAGGTAATTCTCTCTTACCTTATTGTTATTTTAAGTAATTACCTAAATAGTATAAACTAAATTTAAGGAAAGAGATTGATAATTTTCACCCTCTCTTCCCTCACCTCTCATGTTATTTTCACTTTGAATTTGAAGCTAAGTCCATAAATCAGTTTAACGTCTATATTTATGGCTGGCAATACACATGCCATTTGGGACAGCTCAGGGGGCTCAAGCCTCAGTGTTTAACTCTCACAGAGATTCATGAAGGAATGTTTCATCTTTGGTACAACTTAGGGATATAGGGATAAGGGGAGCCTCTACAGGAAGGGCTCCAAGCCAATCAATGTTGCACCAAGGTTATGATGCTAAAGATTAGAATCATAGTAGGAAAAGTTTAGAATTGAAAACTATGGGGGAAGTTAAAGGAAATGAAAGAACACTAGGCTCAGATATACAAAGACTATGATAGAGTGTCCCTGCTCTTACTAAGTGGGAAGGGAAGAGGTAATAATCCTTGAGTTGTGCGATTTACTTACATGGAAGATTGTAAAGACATCTGATTCAGTGCTTCTGTCTGAAACCCAGAGGCCCTTAAAACTGGAATAATTTGGAGGTGTTATCAGGTGATACAGCCACTTTGGAGAACAGTTTGGCAGTTCCTCATGAGGTGATGCATTGTGTTACTGTTTAACACAGGGATTCCACTCCCAGGTATATTCTCCCAAGAGTACTGAAAATACTTAGACACAAAAACTTATATACACATGTTCACAGAAGCAGTATTCAAAAGGGCTAACAAGTAGAAAGACCTCAAATATCCATCAACTGAAGAATGGATAAACAAAATATGATATATCCATAGAGTGCAATATTATTCAGCTATATAAAGGAATGACACATGTTATAGTATGAGTTGACCTTAAAAACATTCGAAGTGAAGGAAGTCAATTACAAAAAGCCACATATTGTGGGATTCCACTTATATAAAATATCCAGACCAGGTAACTTAATAGAGATGAAAATTAGATTAGTAATTAACAGGGTCTGGAGAGACAGGAAATAGGGAGTAACCTGATAAATATTGAGCTTCCTTTTTGGAATGATGAAAATCTTCTGAAAACAGATAGTGATGATGGTTATAAAACTCTGTGAATTCATTAAATATAACTGAATTGTACACTTGAAAATTACAATGAATACAGTTGTCAATGGGCAAAGGTCTTGTAACATTACAGTAGAAAGACAGTTGTAGCAGAGCTTTGCATCTAGTTCTTTATTTTTAAAAACAGAGGCTTTCAATTAAATTGTAAACATGGGATGCCTGGTTGGCTCAGCGGTTGAGTATCTGCCTTCGGCCCAGGGTGTGATCCCAGAGTCCCAGGACCAAGTCCCACTTCAGGCTCCCTGCATGGAGCCTGCTTCTCCCTCTGTCTATGTCTCTCCCTCTGTGTGTGTGTGTGTGTATGTGTCATGAATAAATAAATAAAATCTTTTTTAAAAATTAGAAAAAATAAATTGTAAACATACTTCTACTTCCAACATCCCATAATGTTGTGTTATGATTGGACATATTTTTTTTTATTTCTTTAGGATAGTCACAGAGAGAGAGAGAGAGGCAGAGACACAGGCAGAGGGAGAAGCAGGCTCCATGCACCAGGAGTGCGACGTGGGATTCGATCCTGGGTCTCCAGGATCCCGCCCTGGGCCAAAGGCAGGCGCCAAACCACCGTGCCACCCAGGGATCCCTGATTGGAGATATTTTTAAAAATATTTATTTTAGTAATTTTGAGAGGGAGAGAGAGAGAGAGAGAGATAGAGAGAGAGAACAGAGGGAAAGAATCCCACTGCTGAGCATGCAGTGGCCGGGGGCTCAGTCTCACCACTCACTCACTCAGTCATGAGATCCTGACTTGAGCTGAAATCAAGAGCCAGTCGCTCAACTGACTAAGTCAACCAGGTGCCCCTGATTGGCAATATTTCTAAGTGAAGTATGCTATAATTAACGTGGGTAAATGGAAAAAAAATATTTCCTGTGAGGGGAAATATAAAAGAACCTGCCATAAGAACACAATTCACCAAGTACAAGAATTATTACCAATTCACTATATGAATATTCCTAGTTTAAATTACACAAATGCCGTAACAGTTACGTACCAGGAAGCATGTGATCAGGCTAATGAGTTTAAGCTGAAAACTGCTTCAGGAAAGTGAAAAAATATATTATTTAATGATTATGATGGAATTCAATAATCCAAAAAGTGATTAGTGAAGGAGAGATTTGGAGTAAAATAATCACTTTTTAGAGCAAGCATTTTTTTCAACATTAAAAGAAAGGGAAGCATAGTGTGTTTTATTCTAGATTGGGACCAGGAAGTGATGATGCAGGAGTCAACTGTGGGTGAAATACTAGGAATCCTCGAATTAGGGAACAATAGCTGTCAACATTTTACTAATGCAAGGAGGAATCCAATGGAATTCAGTTTGTGATTTTGCTATTTTAGAAATGAGAAT
Source organism: Canis lupus dingo (assembly GCF_003254725.2). NCBI lineage: Eukaryota > Metazoa > Chordata > Mammalia > Carnivora > Canidae > Canis > Canis lupus. The sequence continues at coordinate 20,648,756 of NC_064261.1, read as the reverse complement.
TAACAAAAAATGTGGGCATTGGTTGGAGGAAAAAAGTGAAATTGAGAAATGAAATGACAGAGAGTCCAAAAACAAATATCCAAAATGTTTCAGAGGCAGTCTAAGGATAATGATAAATAAGCCTAAGACACGAAGATTGACCTATCATATACTCACCTGGTAGAACCAGAAAGACCAACATGATGAGAAGGGCAGTTTTTATAAAATGTGGAAAGACGAGAAAGTCAAGGTAAACCAGAATGCCTACCAAAGGTGGCATATAGGATACAGAGTTGGAAACAGGTGAGGCCAAAACAACAAAAACATTGGATAACCACTGTTGAAGAAAACTTAAAAATTAATTAAAAAATATGTTCATAAGGGAGATCTTGGACATCTTTGGGATCACTGAATTATCAGAACACAAAAGCTTGCACTTTGGTAAAAGGATTTCCAGCAAGATAACTTTTTGAGATTTTAGCCAATGTTTATAGACATTATAATCTACATATATACACATAAAATTTTTAAAAAGACAATCTAATGCTCTCTAGTTTTTCCATTGGCTTACTTGTTTATTCCTATGCCAATAAAGTCTTTAACATAGTTTTATTATATTTTGATAGCTAATGCAAATTTTCCTGCCTGATTCTTCCATCACCTCAGAAAGTTTTTTCATGGATCACTCAATTTTCAACCTCTGTTTTGATTTTTGTCACCATTGGTGAATCTCATCTCTCCTTGAACTTCATACAGATGGGATCACACAGTAAGCACAACTTTACATCCATCCTCCTTCCCTTAACATAACTTTTTAAAGGATTCATGCATATTGCCAAGTCAGTTTTTTCATTTGTTGTGCTTTGTTTCGCTTTTGCTAAGCAATGTTCAATGGTGTTCATATAACACAATTTATTTATCTATTCTTTTAAAGACATTGGAGTAGCTTTTAGATTGGAATCTTTCTGAAAATAACCTCTATAACTATGTTGTGTAAGTTATTTTTTATAGATGTGTGTTTTAATTTTTCTTGGGCAAATATCTAGGAGCCTAATTTATTCTTTAAAGGGAAGGTATCTATTTAACTTTATAAAAACTGTCAAATGTTTTTCTGAAGTGACTTGTCATTTCAGCCTCTGGTCAGAAATGTATTAGACTTCCAGTTGTTCTACATGTTCCATCCACTAAACCATATTTAGTTTTGTCAGTCTTTATAATTGTAGCCATTTTGGGGGGTATAAAGTGGTAAATTATCATACTTCTAATTTATGTCTTTGATAACTAATAAGACTAAGCAACTTTTCAAATGCTTATTGGATATTTGTGTATCTCTTTTGAAAAAGTGTCTGTTCAAGCATTTGCCCATATTTTTATGGGTATTGCTTTTATATTACAGATATATAAAGGTCTTTTAGAGTTTTAGGTATAGAAAATAATATTATATATAACTCTATTTATAAAGATTTTATAAAATGTGTATACTGAAAGAATTATCTCCCATTTCATTTTTTAGCAGTAGCTTTGCTTAGCAGCACTTTGGAGAAGACTAATTTATCAAGTTTTGCTTTTATGGTTATTGCTTCCTGAGAGCTGTGTAAAAAATCTTTGCCGACTCCAAATTCGTGAAGATAGTCTTCTACATTTTCTCCTACAGGTGTTATAATTTTAGCTGTTACATTTGATCTATGACTATTTCAAATTAAGTTTTGGTTCCAAGCTGAAGTAGAGGTCCAGGTTCGCTATTTAAATATGAATGATTCATTCATTTGTTCCAGCATCATTTCCTGCAAAGGCTTTTCTTTCTCCTTTGAACTGCTGTTTTCATTTTGTAGACTTGATTGCTGATTGATTTATGTCAGGGCCTCTCTTCTGTCCCATTGTTTTCTATGACTATCCTTATGTTAATACTACATTGTCTTAATTATTGTAGCTTTATGGTAAATTTTGAAATAAAGTAGTATAAACCCTCCAACTTTGTTTTCCTTTTTCAAGAATGTTTTGACTATACTAGGTCTTTTGCATTCTTAAATAAATTTTAGTATCAGCTTGTCCTTTTATAGTAAATACTTTGGAATTTTTATTGGAATTGGAGTCCAAACAATATTAATCTTCCAACCTATGAACATGGTATTCCATTAGTTATTTGTGTCTTACTTAGTTTTTCTCAGAGATGTTTTATAATTTTTTTAAATATTTAATTTATTTATTCATGAGAAACACACACACACACACAGAGGCAGAAACATAGAGGGAGAAGCAGGCTCCATGGAAGAAGCCTGATGTGGAACTTGATCCTGGGACTGTGGGATCACACCCTGTGCCAAAGTCAGATGCTTAACCGCTGAGCCACCCAGGTGTCCCTACACCAGAGTATTTTAACTGTGAATTTATCAAGAGCTTGTTTGAACATGTGGTATGGTCATTACTTAGGACTGAGGAATCTTTGATTACCCAAGTGTTACCCTTTGGGGGCGAACCATGTTCTTCCTTTAGTACCATATATACTGCTCTTGACCTTGACCATTGCAAAGACTTATCTTTATGTACATCAAATAATCCCACCATCCACAGGGCAAATAGCAGTGAACTTTGTGATGAGGTCCTGCCATATGACAACTACTTCACAGCAAAGTGTCCTGCTTTAATTCAGTAGGGAAAGATACAAGGTCCAGAACATTAGGCTCTACAATGAAGGTAGGTCATCAGGTGGTTCTACTACCAGTCCTAGAGGCAGAGACTTGATCTGCTTGCATTCTTCCAGAAATACCCCTACTCTTAGCAATATGTCATTTGATAGGATAGTTCTGTCACACACATCTTTCTAGAAGGACTTTTCTTTTTTTTAGATTTTATTTATTCATTCATGAGAGACACACACACACAGAGAGAGAGAAAGGCATAGTAGACACAGGCAGAGGGAGAAGCAGGTATCATGCAGGGAGCCTGATGCGGACTCGATCCCGGGACTCCAGGATCATGTCCAGGGCCGAAGGAGGGCGCTAAACTGCTGAGGCAGCCAGGGATCCCCCGCTGAGCCACCCGGGGATCCCCCTAGAATGACTTTTCAATGCCATCCAAGACCTAATAGTTTTTTGAGGCTTCCTTATAATCTGAGGTCCCTCATGCCAACAGTATGCATGCCTAAGAGGTCACATCCAGATGTTTTATAAATTTAAGTGGAAAGTTTTAGGATGCCTTCTATTACATTTATTCCTAGGAGTTATGATACAAAGTGAAAGTCTAAGGGATTGTTCGGTATTTTTTTTTAAAGAGAAGAATATTTCATTGACAGCAATGTGTTTTTTTTCAAACAAAACAAAAATGATTTCCAGTTCTCTTTCTTTTTGTGATATTAGCATCTGTCTTGCATTGCCTCTTGTTAACTTGGAAGCATAACTGCATTTTTGAAAGCTGGAAACCTTATTTTCCAGAACCCCATTCCCTGAATGATTCCTCATAAGGTTTGTAAATGAGAAAAACTCCTGCATGATTTGGAAGATGAAGGTAAAACAAAAGTCATTCATGGCAATTTTGGCAGCCGGACACGGAGATTTCCATAATGATCTTAGTAATCATAGTATCCAGACATTGCACCATCGCAGATCTCTCCTGAGCTTGTACTTCATGCAGCAATTTCTTGGACGTCTTCATTAGCTCCCACTTCCCCTACTACATCAGTGCTTTTAGGCTGATGTAATTTATAATAGTTTCTCCGATTCCCTGGATACAACCTTCTAGACCTTTATTCTTCTTGCTTATGTTTACATTAATATAAGCAGGAATTCCTATATTAAGCCTCTTATTTCTACAATGCTGAATTAACTCTGTTTCCTGGCTGAATCCAGACTGATAATAGCACCCAGGATAATAACTTCTGAGATTCATTCTTTAATTGGAGATTGATATATCAAGCTATTGTATTATTATTTTTGTATTAAATTTATGTATTAAAAAGAAAACTTCTATAAAGAGAAACTTCCCCTTATTACTTTTTTGGTTACCCCGAGGTACTATTGTAGAAAAAAAGGCATGATAAATCTTCAATTCTTTTTATTTACCATTTTATTTTCATCAGTTACTATTTTATATACCAGTTTGCTTAAGTAATGAATTGGTGTCCTATCATCCATCAAAACTGACCTTAAAGAATTGACTTTGGGAGGTAATATCTGTTTCTCCCCAAGCTAATAAAATTTTCATTTCAGGTATTATGTTTTTAAGTTCTAAATTTTATTTTTAAATTTTAATCTCTGCTGAGATCCCACATCTGTTGACTCTTATGATAATATTTTTCTTTAAGTCCTTGAACTATATAACAGTGGCACTAAAATTCTTTTTGTTCTAATCCATGTTGTTGTCTATTCTATTGACTAAATGTTTCAGTATCACCATAAATGCATGTATGTAAAGATATCAGGTGTGCTTCTCTTCATTGTAGTCATCAGCACTATTAATGCCTAAATAATTTTATGTTTGGATAGTGGATGTCTCCTCAAGCTGCTTCCTGGATCTCATGGATGTGACTCTCGTGGGATATGAAAGCTACTTTGCTTTATAGTATGACGAGATGCTCTTCACTAATGATGTATATTATCTACCCACAACTTGAAAGCCCATTTCTCCAAGACGTTCTTGTTGCTTTTAGTGAGTGATGGCATTTAGAAACCAAATTTATAACTCCAGTGGTGCTTCCTGCTATTATTTTGTTTAATATTTCTAGGACTAATCAGTAGATAGATCTAGAAGATAAGTGGACTTCTTTAGTTGATTAAAATGAAGCATTAGTTTAATATTTTTCCAGTTCACTTTCAGGATTATGAAATTTTAATTAATCTCATAGATCTTAAGTATACATATTCTGCTCTCACATTGGAAAAGTATGAGTCTTCAATGTCATAAGCGTAATCACTCACTTTATTTATCCTATAATAAAAGACAAAAACAATAATGTCAGAGTAAATATATCAGCCCTGTTATAAAAATATACTTGTTAAAGCTATGTAAAATTATTTTTATGTCTCATTTTGTTTTTAAGTTATATTTTACCAGGGCCATACAAATTACTCTTTTAAAAAGTCATTCAATTTAATTCTGGTTCAAAGCTGAAATGAATAGATTAGTTAGAAAATGTTGAAGTCATTTTCCAAATATTCCAAGACAGTGTTCTGACATGATTAACTTTAATTTTCAGAGGTAAAATCTGTGCTTTTAAAAGAAGATTTTAACTCAATGTACTGGAACATAACACAATTTCCATTTGCTTAAGACAAAAAGTTCCCCTAATATGTTATTATAAAAATGTTTAAGCACAGAAAAAAAGTTGAGAGAATTGTATATGAACCTCCTCATAATAACTGCATAAATTCTGCAATTAACATTTTCTTATATATGCTTTGTTACACATCTATCACCCTAGCCATCCTTCTGTTCTCTACTCAGTTCATCTTCTTTACTTATTTCAAAATACACCTTTTTACTAAATATTTCAACATATATATCATTATCTATCATTCAGTATCTTCTTAGAGCCTTTTTAAAAGTAAAACTTGCATGTAATGTAATTCAGAAATCTACAGTGTATTATCTTCTGAGTCTTTACAAATGAAAACACCTGTGCAACTTCAACTTTTACCAGGATATGGATGAATGTTCACATGCAGAAGCACCAGTATTTCAGAAAACAGTTTCTTGTATGATGCCTATGGGGATTCCCTGATCTAAGTTCATAAAATAAATATCCAGAAGGTATAATCTACAATTAATTTGTGGATTAATATTATCATAAATTGCCTAAATATCTGTGTTAATTTAAAACAGTTTTGGGCAGCTCGGGTGGCTCAACGCTTTGGTGCCTGCCTTTGGCCCAGGGCATGATCCTGGAGACCGGGATCAAGTCCTACGTCAGGCTCCCTGCATGGGGCCTGCTTCTCCCTCTGCCTGTGCCTCTGCCTCTCTCTCTCTCTCTCTGTGTGTGTGTGTCTCATGAATAAATAAATAAAAATATTTTAAAAATAAATAAAACAGTTTTATATTTTGGAGCATCTGGGTGGCTCAGTCATTTCAGTGGTTAACTTAAATGACTAGTTACTGGGTGAGACACCAGTAGGGCTCCTCATTCACCAGAAAGCCTACTTGAGGAGTTTCTCTCTTCCCCTACCCCTCCCTCTGCTCACACCCACTCTCTCTAATATAAATAAATAAATCTTAAAAAAAGTTCTATGTTTTATAGTTGTCTTTTAGCAACATTGTGCCATTTTCAGTATAGAAGGCTCTTGGAGACTAAAGAGATCATTAATACACCATAATTTGGCTGTGTGATGGGTATGCCTAACTTTGTCCCTTAAACTGAAGAGCCAATTTTGCTACTAGAATTTAAGCAGCCTGCACCAGTGTTCTGTTCACACTAAACTCCTGGGGGTGTTCTGCAAATATTACACCTTATAAGAGTAGTATATTGCAGCAAGTGTGAAAAAGGAAAAAGTGTGCTCTGATTTCATCTTTTAGCCAAAGGACAGAGGTTACGACTAAAAGAAATAAAGTTTAGAATAGTAACTGGATATTTATTCTTATTAATATTGTTTTCAAAAAAGCATTTTAAAAAACAAAATATAAGAAAAAAAACAAAATATAAGACATAGAATTGCATAAGCTCTTTGAAAGCAGAGATATATCTCTGTCTTTGTTTGTTTGTTTGTTTGTTTGTTTGTTTTTAAATAGGAACACCTTACATCCTTTTATGGTGCTGGGCAGTTGGTGGGTAATTATACTTTAGGAACTTGTGTCATTATGAGCATGAGGACAAAGATATATGTAATGGAAACATATTCACTTCTCTATCTAATTTATTTGATGATTATAAGATGTTACACGGCCTTTAGAAAGGGCAGTTGGTTTCCCTTTACCCTGACAACTAACTTATACTATGGGGGAGCTTTATAGTAGACCAAAGACCATTTCATAAAAATAGAGTTATATTGTACATGTAAAGGGAAATCTTATTAAAGAAAATCACAACACAAATCTTTTAGTATACATACTATAGTAGAATGAAATCTATTTTTTCAGGAATATTGGAAAACATACCAATTTATTTATCCAGTAACTGCTCAGAAACATTTCTTCATTTGGGTTTCTCTGAAGTAGAGCCTAAGAATTTGGGTGCATGTCACTCATTAAGAGAATGTTCTCAGGACACAAGCAACAAGGGAAGTAGCACTGGATAGGGGTCCTGAAACAAATGCTACACTGTATGTTAACTAACTGGAATGTAAATAAAAACCTGAAAAAAGAACTGGCTAGAGGAAGAAGCAAAGTAAAGACATGGTCGGTCTCTGGGAGCATTGGAGGATGAATTACACCACAGAGATTATTCAGCCTTAGGGAAAAGGGAAGCAACTTTTGTAATCTCAAATCAGTAAATTATTAGCTGGCTGCAGGCTGCATCAGCATACATGGAAATATAACATCCTCGGTGAGGTGGCTTCTGTTCAACCAAGGGAAATTCTACCAAGAAGGGGTGGTTATGAGCAATAAACAGCCAACACTCAGAGTGATGGAACCTGCTTTTAACCAGCTGGTAATGGCATGCAGGCAGGCCAGCAGCAAAATTCATTAGAGCACGTAAACAAAAGCATTATCATAAAAGGATTATTTTTGCATGCTCCTATTTCTAAAGTCACCTCTTGGTAATTATTGAGAGGCAATTTGCTCAATAGATCCTGGTCCTTGGTGATTGATTGATCTCTTGAGTTTCAAACAGTCCATCTGTATGTTAAGGTAGAGTTGATAATGAATGAATCCATACACAGAAGTCTCTGTGGCAAGTTGTGAATTGTGGTTGCTCTTATTTCTCTACTTGCTGTTGGTAGGCCATGACTGAAAAGATATAAATTGAACTGGAATATTTTCCATCCCACCAATTAAAATGGTAATGAAATATAAAAACCTAAAGAAATGGACGTACGAAGTCCTCACTCTATCATTATAAATACATAGATTTAGTTGATATTTAAATTTTGGAATTATATTTCCTTCAAAAAGATATTCCAGGTCAAAGATGATCTACTGCCCTTCTTTTATAAATTTAAAGCTGAGAAGGTAATATATTCATTTTTTTTTCTGAAGGTTTTATTCACTTATTTGAGAGACAATGATATATAGAGAGGGAGCACAAGCAGGGGGAGGGGCAGAGGGAGAAGGAGAAGCATACTCTCCTCCAGCAGGGAACCTGACATGGGGTTCCATCCCAAGACCCTGGGATCATGACCTGAACAGAAGGCAGACCACCTAACTGACTGAGCCATCCAGGCACCCTAAAAAGGTAATATTTCAGACAAATGATTATATCATATGAAATATGTATGGAGAGAGAGATTGGGAGAATTTAAAGATATTTTCATTGGATAGATGGCATTTGAACTGAGTTTTGAAGGATAACATTCCACAGAGATGAAAGAGCATGTGAAAAGATAGCATGTGGGATCTCTTGTAGGAGCTGGTAGTTATTTAGTTGAATGGTGGTTAAGGTATAAGGGGGATGAAGATAGGCATGTAGCTAGAAAATAGAACATAAGGGCCCCATGTTTCCATAACAGAGTTTAAATATTATTTTAAAGGCTATAGGGGAAAAAAAATTGAAGGATTTTAAACTGGAGAGTGATACCATCATATCTGTGTGTTAGGTTGGGATGCATTTGCTTTGTTTGTATGACCTCTGACATAATATCTTGGACACCAGGCAAAAAGATTACAGCCAAGTCTCTTATTTTACCTTTTAAAAATATTTAAAAATATTTTCTAAAGACTCCATACACTTCACTCTTTATTCATTTACTTCTGACAAGAAGAAAAAGCATCATTAATAGGAAAGAATATTACCAAATGTCCTTTCTTTTTAAAAAAGAATTATGTATTTATTTGACACAGAGAAAGAAAGCACAGACAGGGGGAGTGGCAGAGGGAGAAGTAGAATCAGGCTCCCCACTGAGCAGAGAGTCCGGAACCCTATTCCAGGACCCTGGGATCATGGTCTGAGCCAAAGGCAGACACTTAACAGACTGAGCCACTCAGGCACCCCTCAAATGTCCTTTTCAAAGTAGATGCAAAGCCCTCTGAATTTCACATGAGCAGTTTTTCAAGTTATGGCCATAAAATCATGAAGTTGATTTAAGTTAGGCTTGACAAACATTTCTTAATGAGATATAATAGAATGTAATGTTATCAGGAAGCATAATCTAAGTAAGGCTAAGTATTGCAGTTTAAAACTTGCTTCAGTTAATAGAAAGTATATGTGTGTGTGAGCAAGTGTATGACTATATAGCATCAAACATAATTTGTATTTTATGCTATGGATCTTGACAAGAGAATTTGGAAGTCCCTGGTCAGGGAAGTGACAGTAAGTACACAGCAAGTAGCTCTGTATGTAGCACAGAGTTATGTCTTACCAACTCTCATTTTTCTCCTTTTAAGTTTAATCTCCTTGGGGATCTGATATAGCATTATTTCATTAAAAGAAGAGTAAGGCATTTTTAGTGCCTTTCCTCAAGCAAATTTTTTGTAGTAGGGCTGAAGGCAATCCCTGCCATTCTATGGATTTAGTTTTTCATCTTGGATGAATTTGTTAATCTTCTCATCCCTGAAATGGGGATAATAAAATGAGACCATAGGGATCCCTGGGTGGCGCAGCGGTTTAGCGCCTGCCTTTGGCCCAGGGCACGATCCTGGAGACCCGGGATCGAATCCCACGTCAGGCTCCCGGTGCATGGAGCCTGCTTCTCCCTCTGCCTATGTCTCTGCCTCTCTCTCTCTCTCTCTCTGTGTGACTATCATAAATAAATGAAAAAAAAATTAAAAAAAAAAAAATAAAATAAAATGAGACCATAAAGTACCAGTAGTTTTTTAAAAATAAGATAAGGTATCTAGCACAGTACCTGGCACATGCTGAGTGCCAATAAGTATTAGCTAAAATTAATTATGATTTTGTTATTTTACATGAAATGGTTAAATGACTTCCACATTAAAATGAAATAGTAGTCTATGTGGTTTCCCTTGATGAATCATAAAAAAAAAATCCTTGTGGGTTGAAATATAAATCCTTGAAACTTCTGCAAACTGTCCAATAAGACAGCTGGTGAATATGCTGTTTAGGACTTTTCTATAATTTCATCATTTCATGTTGCAATTTTTCAAAGATTTTACTAAAATTATAGTTAATATCAGTAGGTAAATGTTGAAATGTTGGATATGTCAGTTAGTCCTTTTTATTTTTTACCAGTATTAAAACTAATAGTAAATCATGAGAGATGTACTGTACTGTCTCTCAAGGCATCTAATTGTGTTAATCAATTAATTATTTGTGGAAATAATAATAATAATAATTAATAATAATTCATGAATAGACTCCACATATTGTTTACCACTTCTATGCATATAGCTTTTCCTTATTTCTGGGAAATCATTTCTCATAACATGGATCATTTATCATAACAAACACTTTATATACTAAATTTTTGATTTAAAAATATATCATTACTAAAAAATGTTAGCCATGATCTGAGCTTTCAGTGAATTGTAATCACTGATCACAGATCACTGTAACAAATATAATAATAATTGAAAAAATTAAAATATTGTATGAATTACCAAAATGTGGCACAGAGACATGAAGTGAGTAAATACTATTAGAAAAATGGCAGCAATAGATTTTTTTGCCATAGGGTTGCCACATACCTTCAGTTTGAAAAAACACAGTATCTGCGAAGGGCAATAATGTGGCGTGAAATAAGACAAGGTATGGTTGTACCTAAGAATAGAATTACAAGGTCATGTAGCTCTTTGCTTAGCATTTTGAAGAACTACCAAACCGTTTTCAAAAGATAGTGTGCCATTTTATACTCCCATCAACAAGGTAAGAAAATTCTAATTTTTCCACATTCTCACTACTGCTATGTTTGTTTTTAATCAGTAGCATTAGAGACATATCTTTAACATCTATCTATAAGTATTTTTGGCATTGGCATTGTATGAAAAGTTAATAAAATAAATCCTTGGTTTTGTACCAGGATACCAATATCTTTGGTGAGGTTATCAATCCTTGGTCTACCTTTTCCATGTGCCATGATCAAAATAAGATGGCTCACCTCAAAATAATGTTTTTTTAAAATAATGCTTTATAAACTAAATGATGAACTTTTGTGTATGAAGCAAAAGGGAAAGAAAAACAGGGGGTGAATTGTAAAAGTTGATCTGCACAATAAATTTTTTAGCACCAGATGCTTAAAAAACAGTTTTGGCCATTTCATTTTGCACATTTCTTCTGGCTTTACTATTCCAATTTTTATTTGAGTTTGAAGTGCAGTGGATGGGGGGGGGACTCTGTAAGGCATCTCACACACATCACCAACTCTGATGACCTACTGCTAACGCCTGGAAGAAAAGCTGAACTAGTAACCAAAAGCACAGGCAAGAAGGATGCTTGTGGCCCATCTAAAAAAAAGAAAAGATGCTTAGTTTCTTTTCCCCCCACCCCTTTTGTTTTCTACAACAGATCACATTGTACACCTACTTAAAAAGAAAAAGAAACCACCATCCAAAAAAAAAAAAAAAAAAAAGCATGTGCACCTGCTAGCATTTTCCATCCAGTGGTGCCCTTGGAGATGCACTCTGTGAGAGGAACAGAAGCTAGATGCACTGTCCTGGCTGGAAATGTAAAGGAAGGCATTTTCTGCTCAAATAGTTTTTAAAAACATCAATACATAAAACTTTACAATGAAAGATATGAACTGGGCTTCATTTGTGAAAGAACACAGCTTCTTCTTAGGAAGTAAATGGTCGTATATACACTAGGGACGAGATTATGTATACTTAATAAGGCATAACAAAGGATAAAATGCATGTGCAGACTCTATACTGAGAAAATAAAACTTATAGAAAGATTGTCATCAAGCTATGCAATGATGGGTTGCTCAAAACTCAGTAACTTGCTGGCTTAAGTGGTACGCAGAAAGACAAGGTTGGGAAGTTAAGATCTGTGGCAGAGAGAGAAAAAATATGTAAACTTGTTCTAACTTTAAGCTTACTTTTAATTACCTATGATTTTTTTCTCGCTTAACTGAAAATTTCTCTATTTTAAAAATCATGAAAATAAACAGAATTTCCAATGGAAATAGTTAATTTAGAAAGTTCCATGACAAGCCATTATGTTTAACAACTGAGGAATGAAAGAAAACTCAGCTTGTGGGAAGCACAGATTTTGACATCCATCTTCTGGGATTGAAAGGAGATGCTCCTTCTATTGTGTGTGTATTCATGAGGTCTCTGAGTGGCATAACTTGATGGGGCTGCTAGGACCATGCCACTCACAGAATCTGCATCTTTCCCAACTAGGAAACTAGGAAAAAAAGATGATGAATGCTCTCCCTTGTGGACACAAAGGGAGTTCACAGAATAGGAAATTAGGTTTCAGAATGTAAGGAGACTGCTCCTTGTCCTACCCAAACAAGAGGGGTTGGGATCAACTTAGTTCTGATTATGTGATAGAATGTACTGTCATGAGACTAAGACAGTTTAATACTCTGTTGAATCAAGAGTTTGATTCACAGACAAAACCTTTTCACTACATTTTAATTCATCCTCCCTTTTTCCATTGGCAGTTGCCCTCAGATGGGCCTCAGGAATGACAAATTGAAGTGATTGCCCTAGCTCTTGCTCTTTGCCTCTCATTCTCCAACTCCTTAAAGGAATCAGGCATCTGGGGTGAAAATGGAATGACTGAACTTGTTGAGGGAGGAAGGGAGGAAGAAAGAATGTTGTTCAGCCAACACTGAAAAATTACCTAAGGTATACACAGCCTTCAAACAACTGACCTGAAGCTGGCTACTGTGGAACTGTGTCCACCACCCTGTTTCTACCAATATCCCAATAACTCTTGTGTGATTCTTTTGTGATTCTTTCATTTTTTGTTCAACATTACCATCTTTTACAAGATTTCACTTGTGTGAAAAAATAGAGGTAATTCCCCCCAAGCTCCACACTTTCTCACAATTGATATAGTCAACTCAATCATCCTCACAGATTCTAGAGTAACCAGAAATATCACTGCAGGTGGCCTGTTTGATGTAAATTTGTAGAAGTCTATTAAGTCACCTTAAGTAGTTACACTTAGTTAACCCAACAATTATTACTCGTGTTTACTATATACCAAGTTTTTTGCTTGGGATAGACAAAGTCAAATAAGAGGCATATTTTGTCCTCAACCAAGAGTAGTTTGGTAGAGAGATTTATTAGTTTATCTGGGAAGCACTTTAGCACCATAACTATCTTGATAGATGTATAAAAATACAGAAAAGCGAAAGCTAAAAACTATGAATATAAAATAATTTAAAAGCAATAATATGTAGAGTAACAACTGAGATTTATTATTTAAAGATTCTATTTATTTATTCATGAGAAACACACACACACAGAGGCATAGACAGAGGCAGAGGGAGAAGTTTCCCTGCAGTAGCCTGATGCAGAACTTGATCCCAGGACCCTCGGATCACAACCTGAGCCAAAAGCATATGCTCAACAACTGAGCCACCCAGGCACCCCAACAACTGAGTTTTAAAGTAAATAAAAGAAGATGTGGTTTATGTATACAATGGAATATTACTCAGCCATTAGAAATGACAAATACCCACCATTTGCTTCAACGTGGATGGAACTGGAGGGTATTATGCTGAGTGAAGTAAGTCAGTCGGAGAAGGACAAACATTATATGTTCTCATTCATTTGGGGAATATAAATAATAGTGAAAGGGAATAGAAGGGAAGGGAGAAGAAATGTGTGGGAAATATCAGAAAGGGAGACAGAACGTAAAGACTGCTAACTCTGGGAAATGAACTAGGGGTGGTAGAAGGGGAGGAGGGCGGGGGGTGGGAGTGAATGGGTGATGGGCACTGGGGGTTATTCTGTATGTTAGTAAATTGAACACCAATAAAAAAATAAAGTAAATAAATGTAACAAATCCCTTGTTTCTTTAGTGTGTGAAAGTTATACCATCAATAGTGATATCTTTAAATATAAAAGTTACTTTTGTATGTGAATTTGACTGAATACCTGGACATGTCCCAAATGTATGCCTATATCTGGAAAACTTACAAAACGTTTCACTGTAAGTACAGTAAATTATGCCAGTCCTCCCTCCAAAAAAAAGTAGAAACAGAAAAGAAAATATATAGTGGATGAAATGGATATTTGTTTTTGGTCTGAACAAAATTTCCTAAGACTCTTCCTCCTACCCAAGATACAACAGTGAAAATGTATATCCCTCCTAAAACTTAGAATAAAAAATTGGGAGAAAACGACTGGATTTGGATCACCTATACAATATTAAAAAGTAAAATAGCACTTACCTAATACTCTTTAGAGTATTAGATATTTTCAAGTTTTTAGAGTGTATATTTAAGGCCATTTTTTCCCTCAGAAATTATTTTAACTCAAGCAACAATTTGTTAATAGTTAATTACAAAAATGTGTCAGTCTGAATTCTTTTAAACAGTTTTATGTGAGGAGACCCTAGTAATTCATGTTTCCTGTGTAGATAGATGAGAAATGATTGTCCTGTTTACACCTACTATACCATATGACCTAAGTTTCTTCACAAAGATCTCTATTACTTATAGGGACTAATAACATATTTTCTGTTCCAAAATCTTTTGCATCAGAGATGGCCAACCACAGCTATTAATTTAGGAAGGAATTGAAAATTAGGTATAGATTTGGCTTTATGAAGATAAAAGTATGGAATGTCATTATGGATGCCCTTAACCTAACTTTGTAATGATCTAGATCACATTTCCAGACCATGTACATCACTCATTTCTTTACTCAAAACTTAAAATATTTACTCAAAATATTTTAGTAAATATTTTAATGCATTTATAGTCTGTTGACGTTCATTCAAAGTTAGATTTTAGGTATGTGTTATTGGTTGTGATGCTCAAAGGACTTAACAAGGGAGAATTGATATTTGCTGCCAAGCTATCTTGCTACCACCATTTTCATTCTGTTCTGCTTTTCTGTTTATCAAGTTGTTATTGTGTATTCAAAAACAAGAAGTCAAACCTTATTTAAAATAATGTGAATTTCTAAAGTTAAATCTAATAATTTGATCTCTAGATCAGTTATTGATTGGGGGCAAATTGTTCTGAATGATTGCAAAACTATTCTTATCATCAAAAATATTTGAGTTTTTAGTGGGAAGATAAAATTAAGATAAAATATGTTAAAACAATTTTTATGGTCTGTATGAATTATATTTTCTGCATATAAGTATGCTAAAAGGAATGTAGGAACCATAAGAAAGATAAGATTATACTGTTGAAGGATATTAAAAATATGTATACAAATAAACACAAATTTTTCCACTTACTGTAAAGAACAACTTTGTTTTTGCAATATCTACTTATATAACCCATCATTTCTACCACCTATCTTATTTTTTATGGTTAAATTAAATATTTATTTATTTATTTATTTATTTTTTAATAATAAATTTATTTTTTATTGGTGTTCAATTTGCCAACATGCAGAATAACACCCAGTGCTCATCCCGTCAAGTGCCCCCCTCAGTGCCCGTCACCCATTCACCCCCACCCCCCGCCCTCCTCCCCTTCCACCACCCCTCGTTCGTTTCCCAGAGTTAGTAGTCTTTATGTTCTGTCTCCCTTTCTGATATTTCCTACCCATTTCTTCTCCCTTCCCTTCTATTCCCTTTCACTATTATTTATATATATCTTATTTAATTTGAGAGAGAGTGAATGAGAGAGCATGAGCAGAAGCAGAAGTAGAGGGAGAGGGAGAAGCAGACTCTCCACTGAGAGGAATCCTGACATGGGGTTCAATCCCAGGACCCTGAGATCAAGACCTGAGCTGAAGGCAGACGCCCAACTGACTGAGCCACTCAGGTGCCCCATACTGCCTATTTTAGCTATGAGTTTTTTTCAGTATAGACCACAGGCTTAATTACATATAAATACTAGTTTGCAAGAATTTCCCATGGGGGAATGCTTAATATACAAAGATTTTCAAGGTTTTGGAAGTAATACATTCTTAGAATAAAAAGCTGTGATTGTGTATTAAATTCTCTGGAAACAAAGAATGCGCCACTCCAATTTCAACATGTTTTGCAACTGAAAAAAATAATCAATGCAGCATCTAGCACCGGAACTCAGCAATCATCATGAGAGTCTCTGGGTGGAAGGCCAATTTCATTGAACCAAGGCAACATTTTGAAAGACAGAGGTGATAAGCAAATATTGTCATCACACCAGAAATTGTCTTTATTCAAAAATTCCCAGATGGCTATTAATCTATTTTTTATGGACCTTTATTGAGAACATGTTTGTGGGTTGGGTTTTAGTGGCATACTGCTTTGTAACAAGAGTTTGTGAATTCTATGCAGAACCCTGACTAGAGTGCTCTAGGTTATGACATAGGGATAAGGGTCTTTTTCATAAATTTGGAAATTATAGGACATTCATAAGTAAACATGTATATATTTAAATAACGTTAATGTATGTATTAGAGAGTAATAGCTACTGTGAGCCAAATTTAAGCAATTGCACTTGTATTGCTGCACTTCAGGGTAGGTGAATTAGACTAAACTCATAAGGAAGGGTTTTATCTTATGGTGAATCCTATAATCATAGGACTCAATTTATCCCACACCAAAATGTAAATAAATGTATCACTTTTTGATCCTAATATTTTTTTTTTGCTTTACTTCGGCATAAACAATGCCCTAAAATGTCACATGTAGTGGGCAAATAAATGTGCATATTCTAATCACTAGCCTCCTGACTCAATTTTAATGTTATTTCCTTATGTAAGACATAGAAAAAAGCCAAGTTTGGAAATATGGAAAGCACAATGGTTTGGTGCAAGGAACACTGGAATAAGATCACAGAGACCTCTGTTCTCATTCCAGAAGCTTGGACAAGTGATTCAGCCTTTCTGGGTCTAGGTTCTCTCATCTGGAAAATGTAAGGGTTCATCTCTATGGGTCCTCATGGCTCTAATTGTCCCTGGCTTTCTGAAGTACAGCCAGGAAGGAGCAACCTGGCTGAGCTCATGCAGGTCCTCGGGCTTGCCTTTTGCTGTCCTTACCCTTGGGTTAACCTGAATGTTACTTCTCATTCATCTAACAAAGTAGTGTTATCTGACAAAGGGGAATATGTTTCCGATTTTGGTCACATCTGAAAGAGATTTTTCCTGGAAGAAAGATTATGTCGATACCCTGCAGAGCATTATGCTTCTCTCTGTATTCCAGATCTCATATTATTTTATTTATATGTATAAAGTCAGAATTTTGTCTTATGACATGAGAAAAACCCTTGAGGCCATGAGGGGAAAAAACCCCTAAACCTCCAAATGTCAGCCAAATAAGAATAAAAAGTCATATGCCCAAGAAAGTAAAGAGGACATAGAAATCACACTGAAATCTGACTGCAACAGAGTTTCTATTTCTAAGACTTATATTTAGCTAACAGCCATTCTAAGTAAGATAGTAAAATCTTAATATTCAAAGTTGTAAGCGCTTAGAAGCAAAAAGCAGAGCAAACCATGATTGTGGTATAATATTTCAGATGTTCAATTTTATTCCAGCATATTTACAATCTCACATTTTGAAAAATATGTGTTGATTGCACTTTTCCCTCCAGTTTAGGATTATACTCAAAACTGAGACATAATTTAGGTGAAAGAAGGTAACACTGAAGGGAAGTTTCATACAATTGGTGCAGATATGTTTTCTCAGAATACAGTAACTTTTTCCATGCTGCTCCGACCGATACTTGTGAGGTTAAATGGTTTTAGTGTATTTATAATGCCACTGACCCACATGATTCACAGTGTACTATAGAATATAATTAAATTGGTACTAATTTCTCTACCTATATTTTTGTCTAGAAAAATGGAATGTATGTAATATGCATATGAAATGAACCATTAAAAATGTATCAAGAGATATAAAATGTACTAATTCTACTTATTCTTATTTTTTTCATTCTTATTGTTTTATTCTCCTGCATCCAACAATTTCAGACCAATAATTATATTATCACAAACAATATGATGACTAAGTACAAAGATGATTGCTTTTCAGGTATTTATGCCATTAGGTTATATTCCACTAAACTATATTTAAAATGCTAGGTTACAACTTTCAGCCATGCTGTAGGTGCATTTTCTGACATGTCTTTGCTGTGGGAATGTTTTTCTGTCTCATTACTTTCAAGATTAGAATCTTGTTCTTGATTTCTGGGGTCCTTGCCTCTCAGAGCCTTCTATTATCACTTTGTTCCTTATTTTCCATTTTTATCTTTACACCATGTAGATATTGTTGCCTAGACCCTTGGACCTGAATCAGGTATCAGAATATACTTTAGGTCTATTGATCCAAGTAGTAGCAACTAAGGCTGCTCAGCAAAGGTGGGGGCTCATATACTTAAGTTTTCAGCATGTGACACAACAACATAAGGATGAACTTTCTTTTATTTGCAGAATATTTTAAATGTTTCAATGTCACTCTCAGAGTGAGAAAAGAACTAGAAGAGAGAACATACATATTTTTAAATGCAACTGTATATTGATTTATAATTATATAAATAGGGTGCTTAAAGGACAAACTGTGTCAACATTATTACCAAAAGAAAACCTAAGCACAGAGTGTGAGGCTTCATTATACACCCATTCATGTTTTAGGATTATGTAAGGGAGTTTATTCTTATGCAGGTTTCCTTCCAAAGAGAAGCTACTAGAGAAGAGAAGGCTCTAACTCTAAAATAGTGCATTTAAAAGTATGAGGCTCCAAAGATATTCAGCATTATAGATGTAACAGTGCCCCCCCCCACAAGTGGTGGTAATATAATCTTCTGCTCCACAGGCCCCAGCCTTGACCTGGGTATATATACCCAGCTGTCATCATTGGTATGAAAAGGAAGTTGGTCTCTTTGCTGTCTCTAAAAGACTTCTTTTGCAAGGTGACATGGTGACAAGTGCTGTGTGACTCACCATTTGCTGCAGCTTATTTTAATTCCAAATGGATTTGGTTGAAGACTTCGAATGGTTCAGAAAAAACACCAAAGGAGAATATTTTATTCCTCTCAGGCCCCTCCTGGGGTGCTACTACCCAAATTCTGTCCAGTTCCAAGTTATTCAGCTCCTGTTCAGCAGTGTCTCACCAAAAATTTGCAGTATTCATTAATTTTTCATACACCACTAAAATCACTGAAAACAGAAGAGATGAACAAAGTATACTACCAAAATGTAAATGTTAATAAAAAAGAACTTGAAGAAATAAAGTCAATCAACTGATGATAAAACAAATTAGTTCATTGTGATCTGACTCAGAAGTGTACCTTATTTGTGATTAGCCTGTTGACATGCATTTAATAACGGAAATCAAATTCAGTAATTATTGTAAAACATTGTCTCAATACAAATTTACTATTGGTGATCATTTCTCAAAGTATACAAATATTGAATCATCATATTGTATACCATGAAGCTAATATGATGTTATGTCAGTTACACCTCAATAAAAAATAGAGTTACTAAAAAAAAAAAAAAAAAAAAAGGAGTCCTAAGACTGAGTAACGAAATGAGAAGGATATCACCCCCAAGGACTTTGGTTACTTCAGAATAAATGAGGGATGGAAATTAAGAAAATTTAATTGACACTCCTTACTCCTATAAGTTCATTCTTTCTTTCTTCTTTCTTGTCAAAGACCACGTTCTCATTTTGGAGTGTTTTGTTGTTGTTGTTGTTGTTGTTGTTGTTGTTGTTCCTTTTTGGTGCTAGTGTTTTAGATGGCAGATCAATGCTGACGTTAAGCATAATGATGGGTTATTTTGATTAAAGTTTGCAGCCATTGTGCTGAAGAAACAATAATAATCTCAGCTGTAGTAGACAGAATAATTACCCCCACAAAATCTCAATATTTTGATCCCAGAGACTGTGAATACATTACCTTACATGGCAAAAGCACTTTGAGATAGGGACATGAAGGTTAGGACCTTCAGATGGGAAGTTCAACCTGGATTAGAATTAGAGACCCAAGTTAATCACATGAATCCTTAGATGCGGAGAGTATTTCTCAGCTGCAGAGAGCCAAAGCAGTATGAGAGGGACCCAAGAGCCATCGGTGGATTTGAAGGTAGTGGAATAGGGCCACTGATGAAGGAATGCAGCCAGCCCTTGGAAGCTAGAAAAGGCAAGGAAACAGGTTTCCCTTAAAGCCCCCAGAAAAGGGACACATTTTTGCCAACACCTTGGATACAGCTCGGTGAGACCTGTGTCAGACTTCTAACTGTAGAACTAAGTAAATTTGTGTCTTTTTAAATAACTCAATTTGTGGTGATTTGACAGCAATAGAAACCTGCTACAGTGGCTAACATTGCTTGAGTACTTGCCCTGTACCAGGATGATGTTTAGTCCTTTACACACCTTACTTATTTCACATGGTCTAATTTTATGGATGACGAAATTGAGATTTAAAGAGGTGATGTAACTTTCCCAGGTTTAGGTAGAAAGAAGTCAGAGAGTGAGAATTTGAATCTATACTTTTTGATTTAGATTCTGAGCTCTTGATTGCTCTCCCACTCAGCCTTTCATGGCCTTGCATGGGAGTTCCATATGTAAATAGTGTTACCTGGAGCCATATATTCTTAACCATTTCCTCTGGTACTAGTTCACAGAAATAACAGTACAATGTCGTTCTGATCTACGCTTGCCATCATTAAGGGTAGATCTGAAAATATTTGATTAATTATTTTCTGAAGTAAGGAGAGACTTTGTTGAAAAGGATTATTGGAGTAAATTCGGGGGGGGGGCTATTGTAATAGAAGGAATGCTCAGATCACAGACCACAAATATCTCCAAAAATATTTATTTCTCATGAAGGGGAAGAGAAACACCCATGGTGAGCTTATGATCCCTCAGCTTTCTATCTGGGAAGATAGTAGAGTATCGGAGAGGAAGGAGCTGCTCATTGAAGGGATCTTGAAAGTTAATATGTTTAGTGTTTCCTTTATGGCTTTGGCTAAATTTTGTCTTAGTTTGACTAAGTTTTGCACACCCAGAGTACAAGAGCCCTGGCTACAAGGAGGCTGATTCTGGTGGTTGCACAGTGCTGAGGTTGCATAATGCTGATTGAAGAGTTCTGAGTAGCTAGAGTGGAAAGATTTTGCTGAACCCCCCTCGTGTTTATCGGAAACCCCAGAAAGGCAATGGCCAGGTTAAGCTAATCTAAACCTGGATGGACTAACAAAATTTAAACTGGGGTGCCTAGGTGGCTCAGTCAGTTAAACATCTGGTTTCAGCTGAGGTCATGATCTCAGGGTCTTGGGATTGAACCCCCAGTGAAACCCCATATGGAGCCCCTTGCCCCCTCACAGAGCCCATCCAGGAGCCCCTTCTAACCTCCCCTTTAGGGTTCCCCACTTAGCTGGAGTCTGCTTGTCCCTTTCCCTCTAACCCTCCCTGACTCTTGTGCACACCTGTGCATGCACAGGCTCTCTCTCTCTCTCTCTCTAATAAATAAAATCTTAAAAATAAACAATAGCAAAGTTTAAATGAAGCCTTGAAGGGTTCAAGCTGATTCCCCAGCAAATTACCTATTTGGACAGAAAATAGTGCAATACTTTAGTGTTAAGATTCTTGAATCTTGGATCAATTCTTTTATGAATTAGAACTTTAAATGTTTAGTAGAAGTTCTGTGTATATAGATTTTATAGTTGTTTGTGTTTACCCATTGTGTGGTACTTTTATATAAGTTGAACCTATACGGTTTTCTTATTATCATTGTGTTGCTAGGCGTAAAATTTATCTCTTGTAAGATTTAAAATACGGATGAGATTCTGAATTATTTCATTTATAAATCTGATTAGTTAGACATATAAAGATTACTGAAGTGCCTTGAAAGACTGTGCATATTAGGTTTGTAATGTTGCACTACCCAGGTTTTAAAGAATTACAGAAAATTGATATATGTTCCTAGTGCATTATGTGTATAATATAATACTGTCTTTACCCAGCAAATTAATAAATAATCAAATTTGTGATAATACCCAATGTCAGCGAGGATGCAGTGAGATGAGCATACTTCTGGTGAAAACATGAATTGATACAACCTTTCTATAAATATGTTTGGTCATATAATTTTTAGATGTTTAATAATTTGTACCATTTGACCCAATAATTCCAAGGAAGTAATCAGAAAACTACCTCTCTAAAATGTTAATTGTAATATTTTTGATAATATTGAAAATAGCAATCAAAATAGTTAACATGAAGTTAAAACAATTATATGAATTGAAGTCACATTTTATGTGATGGTTATTACCTAATATCAACAGTTAAGAATTTTGGAATATTCAGAATTACTTTGAAAAACTAAATTTGCTGTAGAATAGATTTGTGTTCATTAATTTCAACGTGGACTCTTTCTTTCTACAATGGGATAACACATTGTTGCTTCACAATTTTAGCTTTTTATTTTTTGTCCCTTTCACTCTAATGTCTATTTATTTTTGGCTCTCCGCAATTATTTTGGCATTTTAATGTATTATAGGGAGATACAGAAAATTACATTTTAATATGTATAATTTGATTTTTTAGTCAATATACCTGACATGTAATAATGCATAAATTTAAGGTGTACAACATGTAAATTAGATACATTTACATATTATAATATCATTGCCATTGTAAGGATATTTAGCACCTCTATCACATTACATAATTATCCTTTCAGGGAGTTGGAATAACTAAGTTCTAGACTTTCAGCAAGTTTGATGAATATAGTGCACTATCTATAAGCATTACACTGTGCTTAGATCTCTATGACTTATTTACCACTCACTGGGTGTTTGTAGTCCTAAACAACATTTATCTGATCCTCCCTTCCCCCACCCTTGGTAACCACCATTTTACTCTCTGTTTATGAGTTTAGCTCTTTTAGATTCCGCATATAAGAGACATCATACAGTACTTGTCTTTCTCTGACTTACCTCACTTAACATTTTGTCGGGGGGCGGGGCAAGATGGCGAAGAGTAGGGTCCCCAAGTCACCTGTCCTCACCAAATTACCTAGATAACTTTCAAATCATCCTGAAAACCTACGAATTCGGCTTGAGATTTAAAGAGGGAACACCTGGAATGCTAGAGTGAGAAGAGTTCACGCTTCTGTCAAGGTAGGAAGACGGGAAAAAAGAAATAAAGAAACAAAAGGCATCCAAGGGGAGCAGCCCCGCCAGGAGCCAGGCTAAGGCCGGGGCGAGAGTCCCCAGGACAGGAGAGCCCCGCCTCGAGAAGCAGGAGCTGCACCAATCTTCCTGGGAGGAAAGACCCTCGCCAGGAGTTGGAGCAGGACCCCAGGAGGAGCGAGGATGCCCTGGGGCTCCCTGAGGCACTAGCAAACGCCTGCGGCCTGGGGAGAGCGCGCCACAGCCCGCGGCCAAGCTCCCTATAGGGCTGCAGTGCGCCCGGCGGGACCCGGAGCAGCTCGGAGGGGCTCGGGCGGCAGCTCCGCGGAGGGGGCTGCGCGGCAGGAGCGCGAAAACAACAGCGCAGGCCCCGGAGCACAGGGCATTGGGGACACAGCCCAGGATCCGGCAATCCCCCCGGGGACAGGCAGAGGCCGGGAGAGCCCAGGACAGCGAGGACACTCCTGCCGACAGGTGGCCCCGAGCTGAGCAGATCAGCATCCTCGCTCCCGGAGCCTCCAGGCCCTGCAGACGGAGAGCTCCAGAGTTACTGCGGGAGCTGACTCCAGGGCTCCAGAGCTGGCTGCCACCACTGTGGTTGTTCCTCCTGGGGCCTCACGGGGTAAACAGCCCCCACTGAGCCCTGCACCAGGCAGGGGGGTTAGCTCCCCCAAATGCTAACACCTGAAAAACAGCACAACAGGCCCCTCCCCATGAAGACCAGCTAGATGGAGAGGGGAAAAACAAATTTTTGAACAAGCAGCACTGGAAAGTTCCAGGGGAAGTCAAGGGACTTCCAGTATACAGAATCAGAGGATACTCCCCCTTGTTTTTTGATTCCAGTTTGCTCCTCCCTTTTTTCTTTTTTCTTTTTTTCCTTTTTTTCCTCTTTTTTTCTTTTTCTTTTCTTCTTTCTCTTCTCTCTTTTTTCTCCTTTTCCCAATACAACTTGTTTTTGGCCACTCTGCACTGAGCAAAATGACTAGAGGGAAAACCTCACCTCAAAAGAAAGAATCAGAAACAGTCCTCTCTCCCACAGAGTTACAAAATTTGGATTACGATTCAATGTCAGAAAGCCAATTCAGAAGCACAATTATAAAGCTACTGGTGGCTCTGGAAAAAAGCATAAAGGACTCAAGAGACTTCATGACTGCAGAATTTAGATCTAATCAAGCAGAAAGTAAAAATCAATTAAATGAGATGCAATCCAAACTAGAGGTCCTAACGACGACGAGGGTTAACGAGGTGGAATAATGAGTGAGTGACATAGAAGACAAGTTGATGGCAAAGAGGGAAACTGAGGAAAAAGAGAAAAACTATTAAATTTATGTTCTATTCAATCTAACTTTTTTCTCTTTATTGTAAATTTTAATATTTTACTTAGTATTTAAACTCTTACTCTTATTTGATTAATATTTTAATTATAGCATTAAACTAAATTTTATTTTCTTTTATTACTTGTTTCTATTTAATAACTTAAATATATAAACTTTATATGAACTTACAATTTCCCTTTCCTACTCTTCTACATCCTTTGTTTTGATGACTTGTTCTTAGAACTGCCAACAGGCAGGGGTTGTGATAATTGGAGGCCCACACCATCAGCCGATGGTTTGGATATTCTTTTCTAAGCAACTGTCCTTGCTCTCAGGATCCTATTAATGGTTACCCCAGGGATATTAAAAACTTATTTTCCAAAATGGTTCCATTCTTGTTAATCTTCAGAGGTGGAGCTGAAGTATCACTTGCAGGTCTTAAGTCTTTTAACTGACAAGGCTGTCTCCGAGATTTAGAATTAATAATTAATTTATTTAATTTATAAAATCTCTTTCAGTATAATTATTCCCAAGCACAAAAGTGATTTGTGTGTGTCACAAAAGACTGACAGGAGCCTTGTCTTTACTAGTCTATGATGTTACAGTTTTCATTAAATTTGCTAAATTTACCGTGACCTTCTAAATTGGCTCACAAATATCTTCATATGAGTTATCAACACTTTTATGACTTGAAACACGTTCCCAGTTATGCACTAATTAAACTTCCTGTATGTGAATCAGAAAGTGACAGCGTTCCTCTGTTTTGTCTAATAATAGCTCCAGAATAAGCTAGAACAGTTGCTCATAAATGGACATCACTTTCCATCAAGTAGTTAGAAGCATTCATTGTTGTGAAGTACCCCTTGTTATTGCCTCAGTCGGATCTGCTTCTCTAATGAGGTGGTTTAGGGTTGCAGGGTAACCAATCAGGAAAATTCGAGGACCCGGTGAAAGACAGGAGAAAAGAAATGAGGAATAGTTTCCTTTTCAAATTTCTCATTACAAGTAGGAATGACTTTCTCATTGAAAGTGTTGTCATGTTAAGTTTGCCACATTAAGAACACACAACTTTGATTTAGAATACAAATAGCTAGCTGTAAAATTGAGGGGGAGTTGGTGTCATTTCTATAGAAAGTGGTAACACTTGGACTACATAAACTTAGACTCTTAGACTGAATCTTAACACTCACCATCACTTGACTGCACAGTGATGGCAATATTTCCCAAATCAATTTGAAATTCACCTATGGAGCCTCAATTATATTGCTGAGGTATTAGTTTTTTTTAATTTATTTTTTATTGGTGTTCAATTTACTAACATACAGAATAACCCCCAGTGCCCGTCACCCATTCACTCCCACCCCCCGCCCTCCTCCCCTTCTACCACCCCTAGTTCGTTTCCCAGAGTTAGCAGTCTTTACGTTCTGTCTCCCTTTCTGATATTTCCCACACATTTCTTCTCCCTTCCCTTCTATTCCCTTTCACTATTATTTATATTCCCCAAATGAATGAGAACATATAATGTTTGTCCTTCTCCGACTGACTTACTTCACTCAGCATAATACCCTCCAGTTCCATCCACGTTGAAGCAAATGGTGGGTATTTGTCATTTCTAATAGCTGAGTAATATTCCATTGTATACATAAACCACATCTTCTTTATCCATTCATCTTTCGTTGGACACCAAGGCTCCTTCCACAGTTTGGCTATCGTGGCCATTGCTGCTATAAACATCGGGGTGCAGGTGTCCCGGCGTTTCATTGCATTTGTATCTTTGGGGTAAATCCCCAACAGTGCAATTGCTGGGTCGTAGGGCAGGTATATTTTTAACTGTTTGAGGAACCTCCACACAGTTTTCCAGAGTGGCTGCACCAGTTCACATTCCCACCAACAGTGTATGAGGGTTCCCTTTTCTCCGCATCCTCTCCAACATTTGTTGTTTCCTGCCTTGTTAATTTTCCCCATTCTCACTGGCGTGAGGTGGTATCTCATGGTGGTTTTGATTTGTATTTCCCTGATGGCAAGTGATGCAGAGCATTTTCTCATGTGCATGTTGGCCATGTCTATGTCTTCCTCTGTGAGATTTCTGTTCATGTCTTTTGCCCATTTCATGATTGGATTGTTTGTTTCTTTGGTGTTGAGTTTAAGAAGTTCTTTATAGATCTTGGAAACTAGCCCTTTATCTGATATGTCATTTGCAAATATCTTCTCCCATTCTGTAGGTTGTCTTTGAGTTTTGTTGACTGTATCCTTTGCTGTGCAAAGCTTCTTATCTTGATGAAGTCCCAATAGGTCATTTTTGCTTTTGTTTCTTTTGCCTTCGTGGATGTATCTTGCAAGAAGTTACTATGGCCGAGTTCAAAAAGGGTGTTGCCTGTGTTCTCCTCTAGGATTTTGATGGAATCTTGTCTCACATTTAGATCTTTCATCCATTTTGAGTTTATCTTTGTGTATGGTGAAAGAGAGTGGTCTAGTTTCATTCTTCTGCATGTGGATGTCCAATTTTCCCAGCACCATTTATTGAAGAGACTGTCTTTCTTCCAATGGATAGTCTTTCCTCCTTTATCGAATATTAGTTGCCCATAAAGTTCAGGGTCCACTTCTGGATTCTCTATACTGTTCCTTTGATCTATGTGTCTGTTTTTGTGCCAGTACCACACTGTCTTGATGACCACAGCTTTGTAGTACAACCTGAAATCTGGCATTGTGATGCCCCCAGATATGGTTTTCTTTTTTAAAATTCCCCTGGATTTTCGGGGTCTTTTCTGATTCCACACAAATCTTAAAATAATTTGTTCTAACTCTCTGAAGAAAGTCCATGGTATTTTGATAGGGATTGCATTAAACGTGTATATTGCCCTGGGTAACATTGACATTTTCACAATCTTAATTCTGCCAATCCATGAGCATGGAATATTTTTCCATCTCTTTGTGTCTTCCTCAATTTCTTTCAGAAGTGTTCTATAGTTTTGAGGGTAAAGATCCTTTAGATCTTTGGTTAGGTTTATTCCTAGGTATCTTATGCTTTTGGGTGCAATTGTAAATGGGATTGACTCCTTAATTTCTCTTTCTTCAGTCTCATTGTTAGTGTATAGAAATGCCACTGACTTCTGGGAATTGATTTTGTATCCTGCCACGCTACCGAATTGCTGTATGAGTTCTAGCAATCTTGGGGTGGAGACTTTTGGGTTTTCGATGTAGAGTATCATGTCATCGGCGAAGAGGGAGAGTTTGACTTCTTCTTTGCCAATTTGAATGCCTTTAATGTTTTTTGTTGTCTGATTGCTGAGGCTAGGACTTCCAGTACTATGTTGAATAGCAGTGGTGAGAGTGGACATCCCTGTCTTGTTCCTGATCTTAGGGGAAAGGCTCCCAGTGCTTCCCCATTGAGAATGATATTTGCTGTGGGCTTTTCATAGATGGCTTTTAAGATGTCGAGGAAAGTTCCCTCTATCCCTACACTCTGAAGAGTTTTGATCAGGAATGGATGCTGTATTTTGTCAAATGCTTTCTCTGCATCCAATGAGAGGATCCTATGGTTCTTGGTTTTTCTCTTGCTGATATGATGAATCACATTGATTGTTTTACGGGTGTTGAACCAGCCTTGTGTCCCAGGGATAAATCCTACTTGGTCATGGGAATAATTTTCTTAATGTACTGTTGGATCCTATTGGCCAGTATCTTGTTGAGAATTTTTGCATCCATGTTCATCAGGGATATTGGTCTGTAATTCTTTTTGGTGGGGTCTTTGTCTGGTTTTGGAATTAAGGTGATGCTGGCCTCATAGAACGAATTTGGAAGTACTCCATCTCTTTCTATCTTTCCAAACAGCTTTAGGAGAATAGGTATGGTTTCTTCTTTAAACGTTTCATAGAATTCCCCTGGGAAGCCATCTGGCCCTGGACTCTTGTGTCTTGGGAGGTTTTTGATGACTGCTTCAATTTCCTCCCTGGTTATTGGCCTGTTCAGGTTTTCTATTTCTTCCTGTTCCAGTTTTGGTAGTTTGTGGCTTTCCAGGAATGCGTCCATTTCTTCTAGATTGCCTAATTTATTGGCGTATAGCTGTTCATAATATGTTTTTAAAATCGTTTGTATTTCCTTGGTGTTGGTAGTGATCTCTCCTTTCTCATTCATGATTTTATTAATTTGAGTCTTCTCTCTCTTCTTTTTAATAAGGCTGGCTAATGGTTTATCTATCTTATTAATTCTTTCAAAGAACCAACTCCTGGTTCTGTTGATCTGTTCTACAGTTCTTCTGGTCTCGATTTCTTTGAGTTCTGCTCGAATCTTTATTAACTCCCTTCTTCTCTTGGGTGTAGGATCTATTTGCTGTTTTTTCTCTAGCTCCTTTATGTGTAAGGTTAGCTTTTGTATTTGAGTTCTTTCCAGTTTTTGAATGGATGCTTGTATTGAGATGTATTTCCCACTTAGGACTGCTTTTGCTGCATCCCAAAGATTTTGAATGGTTGTACCTTCATTATCATTAGTTTCCATGAATCTTTTTAATTCTTCCTTAATTTCCTGGTTGACCCTTTCATCTTTTAGCAGGATGGTCCTTAACCTCCATGTGTTTGAGGTCCTTCCAAACTTCTTGTTGTGATTTAGTTCTAATTTCAAGGCATTATGGTCTGAGAATATGCAGGGGACAATCCCAATCTTTTGGTATCGGTTCAGACCCGATTTGTGACCCAATATGTGGTCTATTCTGGAGAAAGTTCCATGTGTGCTTGAGGAGAATGTGTATTCAGTTGAGTTTGGATGTAAAGTTCTGTAGATATCTGTGAAATCCATCTGGTCCAGTGTATCATTTAAAGCTCTCGTTTCTTTGGAGATGTTGTGCTTAGAAGACCTATCGAGTATAGAAAGAGCTAGATTGAAGTCACCTAGTATAAGTGTATTATTATCTAAGTATTTCTTCACTTTGGTTAATAATTGATTTATATATTTGGCAGCTCCCACATTCGGGGCATATATATTGAGGATTGTTAAGTCCTCTTGTTGGATAGATCCTTTCAGTATGATATAGTGTCCCTCTTCATCTCTCACTACAGTCTTTGGGGTAAATTTTAGTTTATCTGATATAAGGATGGCTACCCCTGCTTTCTTTTGAGGACCATTCGAATGGTAAATGGTTCTCCAACCTTTTATTTTCAGGCTGTAGGTGTCCTTCTGTCTAAAATGAGTCTCTTGTAGACAGCAAATAGATGGGTCCTGCTTTTTTATCCAGTCTGAAACCCTGCGCCTTTTGATGGGGTCATTAAGCCCGTTCATGTTCAGAGTTACTATTGAGAGATATGAGTTTAGTGTCATCATGATATCTATTCAGTCCTTGTTTTTGTGGACTGTTCCACTGAACTTCTTCTTAAAGGGGAATTTTAAGAGTTCCCCTTAAAATTTCTTGCAGAGCTGGTTTGGAGGTCACATATTCTTTTAGTTGCTGCCTGTCTTGGAAGCTCTTTATCTCTCCTTCCATTTTGAATGAGAGCCTTGCTGGATAAAGGATTCTTGGTTGCATGGTCTTCTCATTTAGGACCCTGAATATATCCTGCAAGCCCTTTCTGGACTGCCAGGTCTCTGTGGAGAGGTCTGCTGTTACCCTAATACTCCTCCCCATAAAAGTCAGGGTTTTCTTGTCTCTTGCTGCTTTAAGGATCTTCTCTTTATCTTTGGAATTTGCAAGGTTCACTCTTAAATGTCGAGGTGTTGAACGGTTTTTATTGATTTTAGGGGGGGGATCTCTCTATTTCCTGGATCTGAATGCCTGTTTCCCTTCCCAGATTAGGAAAGTTTTCAGCTAGAATTTGTTCAAATACATATTCTGGCCCTCTGTCCCTTTCGGCGCCCTCGGGAACCCCAATTAAACGTAGGTTTTTCTTCCTCAGGCTGTCGTTTATTTCCCTTAATCTATCTTCATGGTCTTTTAATTGTTTGTCTCTTTTTTCCTCAGTTTCCCTCTTTGCTATCAACTTGTCTTCTATGTCACTCACTCGTTCTTCCACCTCGTTAACCCTCGTCGTTAGGACTTCTAGTTTGGATTGCATCTCATTCAATTGATTTTTAATTTCTGCCTGATTAGCTCTAAATTCTGCAGTCATGAAGTCTCTTGAGTCCTTTATACTTTTTTCTAGAGCCACCAGTAGCTGTATAATAGTGCTTCTGAATTGGCTTTCTGACATTGAATTGTAATCCAGATTTTGTAACTCTGTGGGAGAGAGAACTGTTTCTGATTCTTTCTTTTGAGGTGAGGTTTTCCTTCTAGTCATTTTGCTCAGTGCAGAGGGCCAAAAGCAAGTTGTATTGGGAAAAAGAGAAAAAGAGAGGAGAGAAAGAAGGAAAGAAAAGAGAAAGAGAAAAAAAAGGGGGAAGAAAAAAAAGAAGAAATAGAGAAAGAAAAAGAAAGGAGAAAAAAAGGGGGTGGGGGAAGGAAACAAATCAAAAACCAAAAAAAAAAAAAAAAAAAAACCAAAAAAAAAAAAAAAAAAAAAGAAAAAAAGAACCACGGGGGAGTATCTTCTGATTCTGTGTCCTTAAGTCCCTTGGCTTCTCCTGGAAGTTGTCAGTCTAGCTGGTGTTCTGGGGGAGGGGCCTGTTGTGCTGATTTTCAGGTGTTAGCATTTGGGGGAGCTGCTGTGCCCCTGCCTGGTGCAGGGCTCAGTGGGGGTTGTTTACCCCGTGAGGCCGCAGGAGGAACAGCCCCAGTGGCGGGGCCAGCTCTGGAAACCTGGATTCAGCTCCGGCAGGAACTCCGTCTGCAGGGCCTGGAGGCTCCAGGGGCGGGCCGCGGATCTGCTCAGCTCGGGGCAGGAGCCTCCTTGCTGTCCTGGGCCCTCCCGGCCAATGCCTGTCCCGGGGGGAGACCAGATCCTGGGCTGTGTCCCGGCGCCCTGTGCTCCGGAGCCTGCGCTGGTGGATTCGAGCTCCCGGGCCGCGCAACCCCCTCCGCGGAGCCGCCCCCCAGCCCCCCCCAGCTGCTCCTGGAACCGCGCAGCCCCCTCCGCACGGAGCCTCTTCCTCTGCCCGAGCCCCTCCGAGCTGCTCCGGGTCCCGCCGGGTCCCGCCGTGCGGGCTGCAGCCCTTAGGGAGCTCGGCGCACTCTCCTGGGCGCGCAGTTGCTCTGTTACTGTCTCAGGGAACCCGAGGGCATCCCCGCCCTCCTGGGTCCTGCTCCACCTCCCCACGAGCCCCTTTCCGCCCGGGAAGGTCGGTGCAGCTCCTGCGTCTCCGGGACGGGGCTCTCCTGTCCTGGGGACACTCGCCCCGGCCTCAGCCCGGCTCCTCGCGGGGCCCCTCCCCCTTGGAGGCCTTTTGTTTCTTTATTTCTTTTTCCCCGTCTTCCTACCTGGATAGAGGCGTGAACTCTTCTCACTGTAGCATTCCAGCTGGTCTCTCTTTAAATCTCATGCCGAATTGATAGATTTTAAGGATAATTTGAAGGTTTTCTAGGTAATTTGGTGGAGACAGGTGATTTGGGGACCCTACTCTTCCGCCATCTTGCTCCTCCCCTCTGAGGTATTAGTTTTAATTCTTAATTTCCCTGAGAATGCAATGTTCCTCATACTTAAAAAAATTAACTCACGATATTACAAAAATAGAGATAAAACAGAATCAACCCTTGCTGTGTCTTTTTTTTTTCCACTTCATTTGGAATTGCTATAAGACTGTTTTTGTTGAAATAACTTCCTGGTCATCTAAATATGTGGGTCAATGTGTGAATACCAGAGGAAAAGATATGAAGAATTAACGTTGCACCAGTCCTGGTGTCACGCCTGAGCAGAATTCTCACCGGCCCTTATGGAATGAATGGAGAAGACCAGCTTTCTTTGATATCCTGTTGTCCCTCCTGAGTGCTGAGTTTTGGTAGCATAAAAGGAAGGAAGGGAAGAGGTAACACTGCTTCAGAAGTGTTTCTCCTTCCACTCCTACCCCCTTACACTCCTTTTTTTCCTTTTGGACTTTTGGTGTCAGATGCCAAGAATATAAATTTCATAACCACTGCAAACACAAACCTTGCTCTGTAGTTCAGTCAAATTTAATGGAAGAAAATAAATGAAAGTTGTACTTTCTTACTCAAAAATTTTTAACTTGAAGGTGACTGAGACACTAGAATGTGTGGAAAACAGGAAAGGAAAAGGAGTGATGGAATGTAGACCTAGTATATAATGGTTAAGAAGAAACAAAACAAGACTGGAAAATCTTAGGTGTTTTTATATTCTTTTTGTTTGTTTGTTTTTATATTCTTTATGCAGTTCTTTCATTTTCTTTACTTTGTAAATTACACTATAGGGTTTTGTTTGTTTGTTTCCCAAAGACTCAAGCCGAGAAAAACATTTTTGAAAATAATAGAAGTGGGAGTGTCTGCATGGTGCAGTTGGTTTAGCGTCCAACTCTTGTTTATGGCCTAGGTTGTAATCTCAGGGTCATGAGGTCCAGCCATGGAACTCCAACGTGGAGTTCTGCACTTAGCACAGAGTCGGCTTGAGATTTTCTCTCCCTCTCCCTCTGCCCCTCCCGCTCATGCTCTTTTTTCCTCTCTGAAATAAAGAAATCAATCGTTAAAAAAGAAAGAAAATGATAGAAATTGATGTTCAGCCACAACAAGATCTTTCTTTTTCTTTCAAATAAGGGGGGAAGGGAGAAGAAATGGGTAGGAAATATCAGAAAGGCAGACAGAACATGGAAGACTCCTAACTCTGGGAAACTAACTAGGGGTGGTGGAAGGGGAGGAGGGCAGGGGGTGGGGGTGACTGGGTGGCAGGCACTGAGGGGGGAACTTGACGGGATGAGCATTGGGTGTTATTCTGTATGTTGGCAAATTGAACATCAATAAAAAATAAATTTATTATTAAAAATAAATAAAATAAAATTAGTTTTAGTCTTAGTCCTCAAATTAAAATTAGGCTACTTTTCTAAGTATAGAGCAATATCTGTCCAGGATATGTTTAATTTGAGAACTTTTATGACATCAGAAAGGCAGATAAAAAATTATTTATAGTCCTCATAGCTATACCAAGGTATAACTATTGCTAGTATTTTTTCATATATTTCTCCAGGTTTTTTTCGATGTGAATGTTTACTAAAAATATGATCATATTATAAATGCTTTTTTGCAGTCTTCTGTTTCCATGTAATAGTACATAATGGGAATCTTTTTATTCAAAAACCATGGAATTGTAGCAACATTTTTTAGGGCTACAAAATATTTTTTAATATGGATGCCCTATAAATTATTTGGAAAAAAATTATTTGGCAACCACTAAATTTTAGGCCTTTAAATTGTTTCTTAGTCTTTATTGTTAAAGTCTGTAGCCTCATTATATGTAAAC
Organism: Canis lupus dingo; assembly: GCF_003254725.2. Classification (NCBI taxonomy): domain Eukaryota; kingdom Metazoa; phylum Chordata; class Mammalia; order Carnivora; family Canidae; genus Canis; species Canis lupus. Next base: position 20,614,891 of record NC_064261.1, on the reverse strand, counting down.
CACCTGTCTATATAAACAGATATATCTGCAAACTCAGAATAGGTCAGTGAAAAGTCTGCATCATACTGACAACCACAAATGTTAATTACATGAAACCAGTAGTCCAGACAATTCATAGTCATTTAATAGCATCTTGCACTGTATTCAGTTATTCTTGTACTTGATAAGTATTGAATACAAGAACCTAGGCATGGCTCTAGGCATGGGGATACAGGAATGATGACGAAACAGTGACAGTTTGGTCTCAAGAGGCTTATGTTCCTTTAGGTGGGTGCAATCAATAAACATGTACATTAATAAGAAAGTTAGAGATTTTATAAGTGCTTTGAATAAAATGAACAGGGCCACCTGACAGATTAACTTCAGAGATCTACTTAGCTAAAATAGGCAGGCTTAAACTCTTTGATGACTTGACAATTGGTTGATGCTTGAATAGTGAAAAAGAACCAGTCACTCAGGGAACAGGAGGGAGGAAAGAGAACACAGCCATTACAAAAGCCCACAGCAGGAAAAAGGCTGTCTGGAACTAAGGATTTTTGCACAGCTGGAGTGTAGCAGGGAGGTGTGCCATGACAGGAGCCTGGAGAAGATGGCCTATCTCACCTGAAAAGCCTCCTTGACTCTGCTACAATGTTGGATTTTCTTACAGGTGCTAAGAAAATTCTTGGAAGGATTTTTAAGCAGGGTGATTGATTTAACTTGAGTCAACTTTTCAATGGATTCAAGACGAGAGATAAGGAAAAGAAAGGAAAGAAGACTTATTCATATATGTTTTCCTTTCGTAGCTGGGTACTTGGAGTGATTTATTGAGAAGAGAGACTCTGGAGAGAGAAAATATTTTGAAGATACATTTAATTGGGACCCAACAGTCTGGATTACATGGGCAAGGTAAAATGGGCCTGGAGCTCGGGAGGTGTAAACTTAGATTGCATTTACCTTCAGAATGAATAAGATCTCCTCAGGAAAGAAGGTACAATGAGAAGAATCTCAGGAACCAACAATGGGGCATTCCAAAATTTAGAAATGAGATTGAGAAAGAGGAGACAGCCAAAGATATGGAAGAAGAGTAATAATTGAGGTACAAGAAACGCCATAGAGTGTGATGGCTTGCAAGTTAGGACTGGACAATGTTGGGACACCTGGGTGGGTCAGCAGTTAAAGTGCCGGTGTTCAGCCCAGGACGTGATCCTGGAGTCCCGGGATCAAGTCCCACGTTGAGCTCCCTGCATGGATCTTGCTTCTCCCTCTGCCTGTGTCTCTACCTCTCTCTCTCCCTCTCTCTCTTCTCTCATGAATAAATAAATAAAATATATTTTTTTAAAGATTGGAGAATGATAAGGTGGGAGTGAGTGGTCAACTACGATAGATGAGACCATGTTAGGATGCTCAGGTGGATTTGGTGAAGTCTCTTGAGTCCTTTATGCTTTTTGCTAGAGCCACCAGTAGCTTTATAGTAGTGCTTCTGAATTGGCTTTCTGACATTGAATCGTAATCCAAATTTTGTAACTCTGTGGGAGAGAGGACTGTTTCTGATTCTTTCTTTGGAGGTGAAGTTTTCCTTCTAGTCAATTTGCTCAGTCCAGAGTGACCAAAAACAAGTTGTATTGGGAAAAGGAGAAAAAGAGAGAAGAGAAAGAAGAAAAGAAAAAGGAAAAAAAGGGGAAAAAAGAAAGAAAAAGAAAAAAAGAGAGAAGAAAAGAAAAAAAGGGGGGGAAGCAAACAGAAATCAAAAAACAAGAGGGAATATCCTCTGATTCTGTATACTGTAAATCCCTCGACTTCCCCTGGAACTTTCCAGTGCTAACTGGTCAATAATTTGTTTTTCCCCTGTCCCTCTAGCTGGTCTTCTGGGGGAGGGGCCTGTTGTGCTGATTCTCAGGTGTCAGCACTTGGGGGAGCTGCTCAGCCCCCTGCCTCCTGCAGGGCTCAGTGAAAGATGTTTAAGCTGTTTATCAGGTGAGGCCACTGTGAGGCTCAGTGGGGGTTGTTTACCCCGTGAGGCCCCAGGAGGAACAGCAACAGTGGTGGCTGCCAGCTCTGGAGCCCTGGAGTCAGCTCCCGCAGTAACTCCGGAGCTCTCCGTCTCCAGGGGCCTGGATGCTCTGGGGGCGGGGCCGCTGATCTGCTCAGCTCCGGGCGCCAGGGGTAGGAATGTCCTTGCTGTCCTGGGCCCTCCTGGCTTCTGACTGTCCCGGGGGAGGCCGGATCCTGCGCTGTGTCCCCAGCGCCCTGTGCTCCGGGGCCTGCACTGTTGGATTCGCGCTCCCGGCGGTGCAGCCCCCTCTGCGGAGCCGCCGCCCCAGCCCCTCCGAGCTGCTGCGGGTCCAGCCGGCACGCTGCAGCCCTTTAGGGAGCTCGGCGGCGGGGTGTGGCGCTCTCCCCCAGGCGCAGGTGTCTGCTAGTGTCCCAGGGAGCCTGAGGGTACCCCCGCCCCTCCTGGGATCCTGCTCCAACTCCTGTGAGTGCCTTTCCGCCCTGGGAGATTGGTGAAGCTCCTGCTTCTGGGGAAGGGGCTCTCCTGCCCTGGGGGCACTCGTCAGGCCTTAGCGGGGCTCCTCGCAGGGCCCCTCCACCTTGGATGCCTTTTGTTTCTTTATTTCTTTGTTCCCCGTCCTCCTACCTTGATAGAAGCATGAACTCTTCTCACTGTAGCATTCCAGCTGTTCTCTCTTTAAATCTCAGGCCGAATTTGTAGGTTTTCAGGATGGTTTGAAGCTTATCTAGGTAATGTGGTGGGGACAGGTGACTTGGGGACCGTACTCTTCTGCCATCTTGCCCCACCTCCCTCTCAGGTGTATGGATTTGGTAATAACATCAAGTTCACAGTGGAAAAGTGAATGGTAAACTTTTTCTGGCAGTGGAGTGGAATAGATATAAAGTAAACAGGTTCTTGGCATAGCATATATGACAACAATGTATAATATATTTGTGTAATATTTTGAATAAAACCCAACACCCCTTTAATGCATTGCTGAAGGCAAGTGAGAGAATTTCTCAAAGGCCAGAAACTAGAAGCAGCTAGACCAGGGAGTCACTGTAGTGAAGTTGCCAGCCCTGAGAACTCACGTGTTCCAAATGGGCAATCTCATTCTTTTCTCCTCTATTCTTTTGTGGAATGTGACCTTTATATTTTTTTCGTTGATTCTATGGTGCGTCCTGAGCTCTGGTGATACCGCTCTCCACATCAGATTCCCAGCTCTTGTCAACCAAGATCAGATTTTGGGAAGCATGTTCTCCCTCTAATAGGTGTAGATTTTCTAAGTGGAAGATCATATGGGACTTTGGACAATTTGGAGAATATTAAGGAGAAAGAGAAGTAGTCTAGAAGTTAAAAATGAAAGTTTACTGCAGTCAGTGTGAAAAAAATATATATATCTAACTGATCAGAAACATAAGGACAGATCCAAAACTCTAAAATAATTAGCAAACCAAATCCAGAAATTTAAATAAGAGATAATGTTCTTATCACACAGCATTTATTTCAGGTATGCAAAATTTCTCTAGCTATCTATTAATACAATTCATTGCAGCAACACATTTAAAAATGTATTTGATAATCTCAGTGATGCAGAAAACATTTAAGTTAAAATTCAACTAAAAACTCCATTCCTTGAGTTTTAGTCAGGCACATTTAGGATCCCCCCTAGTGAGGAGTGGCCATCTAAGTTCTTGCCAACACAATGTGAGCAGAAGTGATGTGTTACCTCTCAGTCTTCCCTTGTAATGAACGAGGCTTCCCCTCCACTTCTCCTTTCTCAGCTTCTGTTCTGCCCAGACCTATCATACACACATTCTTAGTTCACTGTAAAATTAGAAGCACTCAGGGTGTATCTCTAAATTTTCTGTTTTATACTGTGATTGTGGGTATTCTTTATCTGTGCTAAATAAATTCTAAGCTTCCTGAAACAGAGAGTTTCACTTGTTCATCTTTATATTCTTTCAGAATCTTACATAAAATTTAGTGCACGGGAAGTATTTTTAAATAAATATTTAATTGCCCTCAACTTAATTTTCCTGTTCTTGCTGCTAGCCAAATGTGGTGCTATTTGATTGAGGCAAATTCTTACCAAGCTAAACATTTAAGGTACAATTTTGAAAATTTGAGGTTTACTATCATCATGTTACAATTAATTGCAGATGTTTAATAACCATTTGTCTCCCTGGGTAGAAGAGAAACAGCCTGAAGCCCTTGGAAGCCAGAGCTACAATGTCAGGAGCTGAGAGGTTTGTTGCTGAATTTTTCTGAACTCAACTCTTAATGTGTATAACATATAACAGGCAGATAATATAAATCTCTTATTTCTTGGCATTCCTGGGCTAAACTATAAAAAGATACATATAAATTATTTAGGATAGGTTTTCATAAATTTTTTGGAATTTGTCGATATAAAAAAAAAGACGAAGTGCTTTTCTATCTCTAGAATCATTAAGCAACAATTATTTATTGAATGATTACTAGCAGTGGTATGACCTAAATCATTGTTTAAAGCTACCTCTACCTGATTTTTTCATCTGAAAAAAGTTTTGAACTAGATGACTACTACCATTCTCCTAGTTATGAATGTCCATTTATTTTATTTGAAAAACTGCTTTGTCATGAGAAAATATTTGTAGAAATAGTATAATGGTTGGTCTCTTTAAATATAATTACTGTTGGGGTGCCTGGGTGGCCCAGTTGATTAAGCCTCTGCCTTTGACTCAGGTCACGATCTCAGGTCCTGGGATCAGAGCCTCTCATTGGACTTTCTGCTTTGGTGAGGGGGAGTCTGCTTCTCCCTCTCTCTCTGCCCCTTCCCCCTCATGCTTTTTTTTCTCCCTCTCTCCCTCCTTTCAAATAAATAAATGCATAAATAAAGTAAGGAAGTTATTGTTAGTGCCATCCAGGCTGGCTACTCATTCTTAACAGATCAAAGGTGTATGAGTGAACTTGAATTCGGATGGGCCTCCACCATACGGTAATGTGTTAGGTATACCAAGGGGGAAGCAGAGAATGAGCCAGGTGAAGAAAAGGATCAATCAAAACTCGACTGCATAAAACTTTAGAGTACTGAAAAAAGTGAAGTCATGAGAATAAACAATACATATCATGAATGATTCAACAGAAGCCAGAAGTATTTATTGGACACCTACAATATGTCACGTACTTGGGATTACATCAATGAAAAAACTAAGACCCCTGCTCTTGTGGAGCTACATGCAAGTAAAATGATGGTTTTTTGCCTTTTGGAAGACCTCTGTCAGATAAGACTCACAAGAAAGGTGAAAAAATTAACAGGTACCTGCAACGAGGAATTGGCAGTAGAACCCATTGCAGCAGGAGAGAGAGTGGTCATTGAGAGGCACAGGAATTTAGATAAAAGGCCACATGAAGTGGCATGTGAGTATATTGTCTGGGTGTGTAGGGTCTTGACAAGCATGCAAGCATTAATAACAGCCGTGAGCATAATCAGTGATATGTGATTTTAGGAAACTAGAGAGCTCATACTGTCGCATCTGATGACCATTGTTCCAGGTAGTGATGCCATTTTTTCTTTTGCCCTGCTAACCAGCAGCCTCCTTAAAGGCATCACCTCCGCTTCAGAAGCAGATGGGCAGGCCTCAGACACCTCATTTGCTGTATACCTGAGATGGCATGGAATATTTTAACATGGTACATGATTTGTACTGGAGCAATTTTATGAGAGAATTTATCAATATAGATCGGGTTCCTCAAATCTATTGTGTGCTTTGTCGCAATTTGCTTCCTAGATAGAAATGTGGACATATAGGCTCTGCATCCAGTAAACAAACATTAATAAAGTTACAAATAAAGGCAGGAATGTCTTTCATCCACACCCCAAACCAGTTCCCACCACACACACACAGCTGGATGAGGTTGAGCTTAGTTCCCTAGCAGGTTCCTCAGTATCTGGCAGTGCCACCACTAATTGGTTGAAAGTCACATCTTGCATTATTTGTTGTCTTCTGTTCCAGAGGAGGGTTCATTAGGTTATTTCCCACATGGGGCTACTCAGTATTATTAGCCAGATAGTGTTTCAATCCAAGGCATCAAGAGATGTATATGAGGAAACATACAGTCTAGGAATTCTGTAAACGAAACTTAAAAGAGTATTTCAAACTTACTTTTGGTATAAAGCAAACTGGCTGTTTAAATACATCTTAGCTCAAGCTCTCTTTAACTGTTTAATGTAATCTGTATATTAGAAAAAAAGGTATTTCTTAACATATTGCTAGAATAATCTTACATGGGCTAGTGTTCAGTCCCTTTTCTTTCTTGCATTATTCTTGTTAGGCTGCTCATGATCCCCAGAAAGAGTATTAATTATTAAATAATGCATTAATGTTGAAAGAGTGTGGGGGGGGGCAGGGGAGGAGGAAAAGGTCCAAGTTTGTCTCAGGCAGTGAAGGATGCATTCCTGCTTCTTCTTTTATTTTTATTTTATTTTTATTTTTTTAAAATTTTTATTTATGATAGTTACACAGAGAGAGAGAGAGAGAGAGAGAGAGGCACAGAGACATAGGCAGAGGGAGAAGCAGGCTCCATGCACCGGGAGCCCGACGTGGGATTCGATCCTGGGTCTCCAGGATCGCGCCCTGAGCCAAAGGCAGGCGCCAAACCGCTGCGCCACCCAGGGATCCCCTGCTTCTTCTTTTAAATATTGTTCCCTTTCCAGCAAGTCCTGGCATAGAAACCCTGTGAGATTTCTCAATTCAGTTTAGTTTGGGGCCTTTCCTGCCCTAGAATTGCCAAATATTGTTGTCTGACACATCTTTGAACCTGAGCTGAGCCAGAAAATTAGGGTCCTGGAAGCATGTATAGGTTCCTGAGTGAAGGAACCAATTCAGTGCAATCTGGCCGGGAGTCCATGTGGCACAATTGCAGCAACCTCACACAGGCCAGGCTGGTGATTTTTGTCAGTGTATAAAATCCTCTTGAGGTGCAAGCTCAAAGCAACAGTTTTTAAGAAGGTATTTTGAATGGAAAAGGATCCAAATAATTTTATAAACAATGAATAACAACAAAAAATGTCTTACATTTACATAGTACTTGGCATCTATCAAGTGTACTTCTGTATACTTTCTGCTGCTAGAACAGTTATTCATTATGGATTTATGCCATGCAAGATTATCTCTGATTTTGGTTCATATAATCTATGTACACAGAACATTAGGAGCTTTCCTAGTGTTCCACTCGTTTTTATGCAAGAATCATTAGAAGTTAGACACAATTTGAATACATTCAGGAAAACAGACCATGCATACAATGAAGTGGAAATCAGTAGAATCAGAAGGCATGGGTTCTGATATGATTATCCTTATATTTATTAACTATTTTTATTTAGAAGCTGTGTCTCCTTCTCTCAATGTTGCACCTACCAGGACAGGCCAAGATTAGCCACAGGGAGTCACATAGTTGTTGTTTATTGTCCCTACGTGCTGTCTACGGAAGGCCTCCAGATACTGCTGGCAGTTTTTTGCAGTAATGCGGTTTGTATATGCATCAGCCCTAAAAGGAGTTAATCACATCTGCAAGCAGGCAGATCAGAGACATGAGGGGACTGTGGATTGGGCTTCGCTGAGCATGCTCAGCTTTTTCTTTCAAACTGATCAAAGAGATAAACCATTCTTCCTCTCTTGGTGAAAAATGAACAAGAAAGCAGGGAGAAGCTGAATAGATTCCTTTCACATGTTTTTCCTCCAAGAAAGAGATTGGAAAATTTCCTCTCTTTATGGAAACAGGAAGAGTGGGAAATACATCAGCTACACTGCTTTAGTAACTATTTTTTTGGTAACTATGTATATTTGTTTACTTGAGCTGAGCTCACTTTACTATATGATTAGTAGTTCCTATTAGTCAATTTCAACAGTTATGTTTGAACTTATGTTCAGCAAGTCATAGCAGGAATCCAGACTCAGTTACTAATTTTGTGAAGTATTTCAAGCCAGAGATGAGCTGCATGATCCAGCAGAGTAGATGGCCACTTAAAACAATATGATCCACAATTATATTTCCAGACATTTCAACAAGAAAATCTACTCTTTTTTTAAACATATACATAATGCAATCATTTTGCCAAGGAAATTTATTTTTCATATGCTAATGAACTTTGTCAATCTTTGCAGTGGGCTTTAGTATGCAGTGTTTCCCAGTGTCTCAATTGTGCAAAATTACATAATTGGTGTTATATTTCAGTTAAGTGGGTTTTCTTCAAAAGAAGACAATGAGCCAAACCCTATCTTATAAGCTTTCTTTCACTCAATAGACATCAGGTAACACTTAATTCTTAGAAAATAAACTATGTATACACAATTGATTAAAACTCACTGTAACATCATTGTTGGGCATAAATGAACACTTTTAATGAATTTTCAAAATTGCAATAAGTGCTATGGTCTTATGTTATTTACAAACAACATGAAATAATTTTACATATATATGTATATGTACATGAAATTAACTAATTTTTTTAAAAAAACTGAGCCAAATTTTTGGTATAATCTTAGATTTTTTTCTTCCTCACTAAAATTAAGACTTCTTAAGTAAATATATGCAAACATCAATTAATATACCATCATGTAATGTCCATTCTTTTCCATAATCTGTGCAATGCATTTGTATTTTTAATGTGTTGATTTTATTGCTATTATGAAGAATCAAAATTTATTGAATGTTCTAGGCAAACTTCAAGTTTTTTCTTCTCAAAGTTTATTCACAGACTTTCTTCATTTAGAAAAGATTTTTTAAATCATTATACACTAGAAATATTCTTAAGAAATTATATTTGAAAAAAATTCCATTTGGCTAGCAGTTTCTGTTGACTTTTTCTGAGATGATGGATATAATAGGTATAGCTGAAAAAAACATTGGTCTCAGATATACCTACTGTGGCAGTAGGCTGAAGCCTGAAGGATATCCTCAGAGAAGTGGTGAGCATGGCTAACCTGAAGATTATAGCACTGATGCCAGAGGCATTTCAAAGAATTCAGAAAAGTAATTCTTATTGACTATAGACACAACTAAAACTTGTCTGCAGTTAAATAATAGCAACTACTATTTGTTGAGAAGGTACAGAATGCCATACATACTATTCTAACATTTTATGTGTGTTTAACCATTTGATCTGCAAAACAACACGTTAAGGTAGATACTAACTGACCTCATATTACAGATGGAGAAGTTGAGAGTCCAAGAGATAAAGGAACCTTACCACAAATTCTTAGTTGTGGTGAAGCCAGGATTCAAACACAAGTAGTGCAATTAAAAAAGATAGGAAGAAGGTCAGCCTGGGTGGCTCAGTGGTTTAGTGCCGCCTGCAGCCCAGGGCGTGATCCTGGAGACCAGGAATCGAGTCGCACGTCGGGCTCCCTGCATGGAGCCTGCTTCTCCCTCTGCCTGTGTCTCTGCCTCTCTCTGTCTCTGTCTCTCTCTCTCTCTCGTGAATAAATAAAATATTTTAAAATATAAAATAAAAATATAATAAAATCAGAAGGGTAAGAAAAGAACTTTAAAAAAATAGGAAGAAAAGAGGAAAATGATGAAAAGAAAGGAAAAAGAAAAAAGAAATTAAGGACAAGAGAGAAGAAAAACTTTATTTGCAGATAACTTGATCCTATTAGTGAAACTTTTGAGGAATTAACAAAAAAGAAATAGATATAGCAAGGCTCCAGGATGCATGATCAACATACAAAAATTATTTTATTTCTATATGCTAGAATGAAAAACCTTAAAATAAACTTAAGAAAATAATTCCATTTACAATACCATCTCCAAGAACTTAGGGATGGGTATAACAAAAGAAGTGTAGCACTTTTATACTCAAAACTACAAAACAACAACAAAAAAACTACAAAACATTGTGGAGATAAAGAATATCAAAATAGATAAAGAAATAATATTTATTCATGAATTGGAATACTCAATATTATAAAGATGGCAATTCTACCTGATTTTGTGTGTAAGTTTAATATAAACACTATCAAAATGTTAGCAGATTTTGTTGTCAAAATGGACATACTGATTCTAATATGTCTGGAAATATAAACGAAAAAAATAACAGAATTGGAGGACTTACACAACTCACTTTTATTTTTTAAGACTTTATATGAGATATAAAAGAGAGAGATAGTGAGTGAGATAGCACAAGCAGGGAAGAGATGGAGAAGCAGACTCCCCAATGAGCAGGGAGACCCACCCAGGGCTGGATCCCAGGACCCCAGGATCATGACCTGAGTTGAAGGCAGATGCTTAACCCACTGAGCCACCAGGTACTCCATATTTTTGAAAGATTTTATTTATTTATTCATGACAGACACACAGAGAGGCAGAGATACAGGCAGAGAGAGAAGCAGGATCCATGTAGGGAGCCTGACATGGGACTCGATCCTGGCTCTCCAGGATCACGCCTTGGGCTGAAGGCAGCCCTAAACTGCTGGGCCACCGGGGCTGCCCACCAGGTACCCTATATTATCCAATTTTAAAACTTACCATAAAGTCATAGTAATTACAGTATGGGAGTATAGTATGGCCATACAGATCAATGAAATGTAACTGAAAGTCCAAAACAAATTCTTACACATAATATCAATTGATTTGCAATGAAGGTACCAAGATAGCTCAATGAATAAGGAACTAAGCTCCTTTCTAAAAATAGTTGTTTTTATTTTGTGGATATCCAATTGTCTCAGTTCCATATTTGAAAAGATTATTCTTTTCTGCAAGTCTGTAATTATTTCAAAAATTAAAAAAAGAAAAAACAAACATTATTTAAGATTTTCAGACTTTGTTCCTCCTTCACTACTCACAGATGTCTGAGGCCAGGAACTGTGGGACATGTTCATGTCTCAGTATACCCTATGGCTCTGTATCTCATTTAACAATGCTATGCTAGGGAGTTGTCACAGTGACATTAAGCAGAGAACTATCACAATTTCTTTATATGCTGTTGGGAAAGGGAAAAGAGACTATTACTGCTGTGGGAGAGAGATGATTGCAGGAGCAGGCTTTGAGCATGTGAGGGAGATGGATCCAATGTATAAAGAAAGAATTGTTTTTAATTTTTAATTTTTTTATTTATTTATGATAGTCACACACAGAGAGAGGCAGAGACACAGGCAGAGGGAGAAACAGGCTCCATGCACCGGGAGCCCGACGTGGGATTCGATCCCGGGTCTCCAGGATAGCGCCCCGGGCCAAAGGCAGGTGCCAAACCGCTGCGCCACCCAGGGATCCCTAAAGAAAGAATTGTTACATGACAGGAGCACACACAGGTCCCTGTGCCACTCTGATGGAGGGGAAGACAGTGTGGAAAGCCAAAGATGGAGGAACATCAGAAGATATGGTGATGGGAAAGATGAAGTCATTGTGTTTTTGGTTTTGTTTTGTCTTGTTTTTGTTTTGTTTCTCTTTTTTTGCTGTCTTTTTGTTCAATGAAAGAAGAGGTAGAGTCACTAACTCTGTGTTGATGGCAATTTAAAAAATGCATGAATGTGTCTTCCTAGAGAATAGAACAAACAATTGGCTGTAGAAAGGTAGAAAGATTATGCAGCACTGGTGAATTACTTAAGGTTTGCTGTCTTAAATTTAAAGCACACCCCACCCAGCACAATATAATGCCTATGAAGCAGATGGGATTTGTGTAACTGAGTCTGTGGTTTTGCCACTCCAGCATGATGGAAGGAAAGGGGAGCAAAGAAATCAAGGGTGTGTGCAAGGAGTGGTCATCATTATGGGTTATGGAATCCAAGCTTAATAACAGAGGAAATAAGAAAGAGGTAAACATTAAAATGGTTTTGAAACAGGCAATATAACATTTATTGCATGAAAAAAATCATCCCATTAAAATCACTAAATATTCTGAAGGAGATAAAACATTTTTAAAATGCAAGACTGTGCTCACAATATGTAGAGTTAACCCACAGAAGCCAGAACTGAAAAGTGAACTGAACCAAAATGACACGATAGAATGAAGCCAGGATATACTACAGATACTTCACACCTCAAGTTTTAGTTTCAATGCCCATATTTGGGAAGGGGAGAAAAAATATGGTAGAGAATGAAACTTAGACTACCACATGAAATTTAGAAACTTTCAGGGTCTATATCTTAGTGAAAAAGTCAATTGACAAAAAAAAAGTCAATTGACAAAGTAAATAAACAAATAATTTGAAGTAATAAAAAATAATAAAAATCTGATCTCTGCTGAGATTGAAAAATATAGATTTATAATTTATAGCCAACTAAATGACATTTCAAGATCAAGGATAACATAGACATTTTTCATATGAACAAAAGCAGAGATGCTTGTTATTTACTTCAAGAACACAGAAAACAAACCCAGAGAAAATATGAAGTCCTATAAAGAATGGTGATTAAAGAATCAAATGTAGAGTAAATATGAACAAAATTTGCTATATACAGCAAAAATAATAACATCCAAGAAAGGATGCAGTTAAATCTCTATACAATTAAAATGTTTAAAAGCAATTAACATGCACATTGAAGGAAGGTGACTGGAATTAAAGTGCTTCTTATTTCTTTAGAAAAAGAGTAGAGACATTGATTAATTTTTGATTTTAGTAAATGAAATGTGTATTGTTAAAATTTCAAGACTGAGTACAGTCTAAAAGAGTACAGACAAAACAGCACTGAAGCATTTAATATGAAAAAGCAAGAAGAAAGAGATGAAGTGCACAAGAAAATAGAACAAAGAAAGCACAAAAGGGGCTAGATTTAATTCCAAATATATTAGAAATAATAAATGTCAATAGAAATAATAAATGTAAATGGACCAAACTCATCAGGTAAATTGAGATACACAGTTGCCCATTAAACACATTAGAGGTTAGGGCAGCAACCCCCTTGCAGTCAAAATCCAGGTTTAACTTTTGACTCCCTCAAACTGTTAAGTATGAATAGTGCACTGTTGACTGGAAGCCTTACTGATTACATAGTTAATAAACCTCTATTCTGTATGGTACTTGTATTATAGACTATATTCTTACAATAAAGTAAGCTAGAGAAAAGAAAATGCTATTTAAAAAATTATAAGGAAGAGGAAATACATTTATTGTATTATACTGTATTTATATAAAAAATTCTGTAGGTGGACATGTGCAGGCCAAACCTGTGTTGTTCAAAGGTCAACTGCATATTGGGAAAAAATATAGCTATATGTCATTTCTAAGATACCCTTTTAAGATAAAAACAGATGTTTTGAAAAGGGAAAGACTGAACAAAGATAGATAGATGATAGATAGATATACATATATGTAAATATTAACTAAAAGAAATTGTAGCAGCTACATTAATATCAGACAATATAGTTATTAAAATGAAAAGGATTATCAGGAGTGCCTGGAAGGCTTAATCCATTAAGTGACTGACTCTTGGTTTCAGCTCAGGTCGTGATCTCGGGTTCATGAGACTGAGCCCCATGTGGAGCCCTGCATTAGACTCCACCCTGCGTTGGGCTCTGCCCGCTTAACAGGAAGTCTGCTTAGGATTCTCTCTCTCTCCCTCTGCCTCTCCCCCATTCTGTCTCTAAAATAAATGAATCCTTAAGAAAAAAATAAAATGAAATGAATTATCAGGGAAAAGAAGATTACTACCTATTGGTGTGGTTCCTGAAAGTGATAATGGACTATCCGTGAAGAGAAAAACTATGTTTGGCAAACATTTAGGTGAATTCTTTAGAGGTATAGCAGCCATCCACTACACTGTTTGTTGGTAAGCATATCAGAGAAGTTGAAGTTTTGAGAGAATGTGGCCACATAGCTGTCTTTACAGCCCATGATTCAGAGTGGGCAAGGAAAAGGAAGCTATACATAAGGCTACATAAGCTCTACATATACATATACATACACATGTACATAACCTATACATAAGTCATACATAAGGCTATATGTAGAGCAGAATATGAGCATATTTCAATCTGATTATAACTGAAAAATTCATATATGAGACTTCTAAGAAGTAGAACTAACATTATAGTTTGAAATGTTTCTTTACCTTAGGCTTGCAAAATGACAAAATTAAAGCGAGAATAAACATTTTCAGGGAAGTGAAAGATTTCTTAAGTAAATTTTTCTATAAACAGGATGAAATGAATTAATGGAGCTCATTTACTGAGGTTGCTTAGGCACACGAATCTCGTGTTCCTTTTGGAATGCTATTATAATGATAATAGTGGATACTCTTTCCTTGAGGCATTTTTGAGTGCCACTTTTTGGTGTGAAAGAGCCTCCAGATATCAGAAGAAAATAGTGATTTGCCCTGAATATTTTTACATTTACTTTTCTCTTTGAATTAGTAGAAAAATATAAGCATCCTTTGAAACACGTTGTTTCTAATTTCTAATCTTAAGATAATTGTTGTTCAATGTGAAGTCATTAGAAAGGGAGTAGTGAGGGGTGCCTGAATGGCTCCATGGGTTAAGTGGCTGACTTTGGCTCAGATCATGATCTCAGGGTCCTGGGATCAAGTCCCTTGTCAAGCTCAATGCTCAGTGGGAAGTTTTCTTCCTCTGCTCCTTCCCCTTCTCATGTTCTCTCTCTTTCAAATAAATAAGTAAAATCTTAAAAAACAAGAGATGGAGTGGAAAATATATATTTAAATTTTATCACATGAGAAATTAGATGTTCTTTTTCTCCAAAATAAAATAAAATAAAATAAAATAAATGGATACCAAACATAATCTAAAAAGTAATTGTCCCAAACTTTACTTTGCTTCAAGTTTTCTTCAACATATAAAAATTAGAGTCTGATTTTGTTCTGAATGATGACAATAGTAAAATAGAGTTAAAAAGCGAAATGAATTTATGGGAGGTAGGCAGTTTTCAGGCTCAATTTCTTTATGTGTTAAATCATCAGTGGTCTTTAATAATTACAAAATGAGTCCAAATAATATTTGCTATATTATATGATATTATTTTTAACTGCAGTGATCTTCATGGCTTATCACCCATGCAAGTAACAAAGAATCACATATGGGAGCCATCATAGCTTAAAGTATAAAAAAAATCCAGTCATTCAACTTTTTTTTTCAGTCATTCAACTTATGTGAACATAGCTCAAAAGGAAATATTAGTTTCCTTTCTTGAAATGGGAGGAATTATTATATATATTTAGGGACATAGTTATTTTTCCTCTGGTTATTCAGTGAAGTATTAAAAACCAAATGTTCAGATAAATATTTCTCAGCTTAGTCAATGTAATTATTAAACAGATATTTCACATACTTTATTAAGACTTTTTATAAGAAATATACATATTCTTACTAAGCACTGTTTGTGACTATTTTTTTAAGATTTATTTATTTGAGAGAGAGTGAGAAAGCAGGGGGGAGGTGCAGGAAAAGCAGACATTCCACTGAGCAGGGAGCCTGATATGGGCTCCCTCCCAGGACCCTGGGATCATGACCTGAGCCAAAGGTAGACGCTTAACTGACTGACCCCAGGAACTCTGGTTTGTGACTTTATTAGCTGAAAAAACCTTTATTGACTTTATTAATTGAAAAAAAACAATGTCACATTTTTAGTGTTTTGACACAATCTCTCAGAAATCTAAATTGTACTTGCTACCACTTGTCTTCTTTATAACAAGTCCAGAAATTTTCTTTTTCATTGAAATAATTGTAAAGTTTATATTCTCTAAAAAGACTTTACAAATTAGAAAAAAGCATTTTCTAGAATAATACTTTTGAAACATTAATACATGTTGCTTTTACTTCCTTGGTTTTGTCCATGGGAAATTATAATAAGGATGAATGTAGATTAAGGAAAAAAAGTTCTGGCTTTATTTTACTCAAAAAGTCTGTTTTTGGACTTCTTTTTTTTTTTCCATTTAAGATATAGAAAGTCCCAAGAGACAATTGCTCACATCCTAAAATGCAAAATGAGATAATCCACAAAATAAGACATATTGCTAAATTATCAGCTAGTTTGGGATGCAAAGAAAGCTAATTGTGCTGATTTCCAGAAAGCAATCAACTCTTTTTTTAAAAAAAGAGAGGACAACAGCTTAAATCATCGTTAGACATGCAAAAATAAAAGTGAGAGTATGGAGAAACTAGTAGAACTTCTAACAGAAGTGTAAGAACCAGATTGAGAGACTGAAATTCCTGGAAGTTCCAGATACAAAGGAGTCATGAACCCCCCCCCCCAATGTTCTCTTAAGGTCAAACAAATAGAATTTGTTTTTCAATGATTGGAAATAGAGCAGGGAAATAAAACATTCCTCCACGAGGTGCACAAGATATTTCACAAGTGAAATATAGGAGTGTGCAGAAAGAAGAAGGAAAGGCAAGAAATCTGAAAAAAATCTTTCACGGGACACTAATTCTCACAGAATGCAAAGCAGCATTTCAAAAATGCCATTTGAAATCTGTGGTTGTGATGAAGGAACTGCATTTGTGAAAGATTTTGGGTACATAGAATTAAAATATAGGACAAGAAAAACAAAAAGTATAGGAAAGGAAATGTAATAAACAAAATTCTTAAAGTGGTTGTGAGATAATATAAAAGTAGTATATAATTTGAAGTATATAATACAGTATATAATATATGGCACATTATATGTGACTATATATAATACAGAATATATTATTTGAACTCTAAATAGTATATTATTTGAAGGTAATCTGTTATAAGTTAAAAATATATATTGTGTGCAGCCAGGTTGCTCAGTGGTTTCCTGCTGCCTTTGGCCCAGGCGTGATCCTAGAGACCCAGGATCGAATCCCACATCAGGTTCCCTGCATGGAGACTGCTTCTTCCTCTGCCTCTGTCTCTGCCTCTCTCTTTTTTCAGCTATGATTTGTTCAAATACATATTCTGGACCTCGGTCCCTTTTGGCGCCCTCGGGAACCCCAAACAAATGTATATTTTTCTTCCTTAGGCTGTCACTTATTTCCCTTAATCTATCCTCATGATAGATTTTTTTGTCTTTTGTTTTTGTTTGTCTCTTTTTTCCTCAGCTTCCCTCTTTGTCATCAACTTGTTTTCTATGTCAGTCACTCGTTCTTCCACCTTGTTAACCCTTGTCATTAGGACCTTAATTTGGATTGCATCTGATTTAATTTATTTTTAATTTCTGCCGGATTAGATCTAAATTCTGCAGTCATGAAGTCTCTTGAGTCCTTTATGCTTCTTCTAGAACCACCTGTAGCTTTATAATGGTGCTTCTGAATTGGCATTCTGACATTGAATTGTAATCCAAATTTTGTAACTCTGTGGGAGAGAGGACTGTTTCTGATTCTTTCTTTTGAGGTGAGGTTTTTCTTCTAGTCATTTTGCTCAGTGCAGAGTGGTCAAATACAAGTTGTATTGGGAAAAGGAGAAAAAGAGAGAAGATAAAGAAGAAAAGAAAAAGAGAAAAAAGAGAAGAAAAGAAAAAAAAGGATAAAAAGGGGGCAGGAAGCAAACAGAAATCAAAAAACAAAAATCAAGGGGGAGTATCCTCTGATTCTGTATGCTGTAAATCCCTCAACTTCCCCTGGAACTTTCCAGTGCTGCTTGGTCAATAATCTGTTTTTCCCCTGTCTCTCTACCTGGTCTTCTGGGGGAGGGGCCTGCTGTGCTGATTTTCAGGTGTTAGCACTTGGGGGAGCTGCTCAGTCCCCTGCCTCGTACAAGGGCTCAGTGAAAGATGTTTAAGCTGTTTATCTGGTGAGGCCACTGTGAGGCTCAGTGGGGGTTGTTTACCCCATGAGGCCCCAGGAGGAACAGCAGCAGCGGCGGCAGCCAGCTCTGGAGCCCTGGAGTCAGCTCCAGCAGAAACTCCAGAGCTCTCAGTCTCCAGGGTCCTGGAGGCTCTCGGGGCGTGGATGCTGATCTGCCCAGCTTGGCACCACCCGGCGGCAGGAGCATCCTCGCTGTCCTAGGCCCTCCCAGCCTTTGCCTATTCCGGGGGGGGGGGGGAGTGCCGGATCCTGCGCCATGTCCTCGGCACCATAGGCTCCCAGGCCTGTGCTGTGGGAATTGCGCTCCTGGCCCGCAGCCCCCTCCGCTGGCAGCCTCTGACCGAGCCCCTCTGAGCTGCTCCCGGGTCCAGCCAGGCACACGCTGCAGCCGTTTAGGGAGCTCAGCCAGGGGTGTGGGTGCTCTCCCGGGGGCTCAGGTGCTCTGTTAGTGTCCCTGAGAGCCTGAGGGTATCCCTGCCCCTCCTGGGATCCTTCTCCAACTCCCTGCGAGCTCCTTTCAGTCCAGGAAGATTGGTGAAGCTCCTGCTCCTCCAGGACGGGGCTTTCCTGGGGCCTTCCGGTCCTGGGGGCACCCATCCCAGCCTTAGTCGGGCTCCTCGTGGGGGCCCCACCCCTTGGACGCCTTTTGTTTCTTTATTTTTTTGTTCCCCCATCTTCCTACCTTTTTTTCAAATAGTAAATTTATTTTTTGTTGGTATTCAATTTGCCAACATACAGAATAACACCCAGTGCTCATCCCATCAAGTGCCCCTTCTTCCTACCTTGATAGAAGCGTGTACTCTTCTCACTGTAGCATTCCAGCTGTTCTCTCTTTAAATCTCAGGCTGAATTCATAGGTTTTCAGGATGATTTGAAGGTTATCTATGTAATTTGGTGGGAACAGGTGACTTGGGGACCCTACTCTTCCGCCATCTTGCCCCACCTAGGCTTCTCAAAATTTAATGTGAATAGGTGTGACCACAGAACTTTTTTTTATTCGTTTATTCATGAGAGACGCAGAGAGAGAGAGGCAGAGACAGAGGCAGAGGGTGAAGTAGGCTCCATGCAGGGAGCACGATGTGGGACTCCATCCCAGGACTGCAGGATCACACCTTGAGCCAAAGGCAGACCCTCACTCACTGAGCCACCCAGGCAACCATGACTGCAAATCTTGAAAATATGCAGATTTCAATCTAGTTAGTCAGAGGTCGGGCTGAAATTCTGCATTTTTAATGAATTCTTGGAGAGTGCTGACAATGTGGGTCTACAGACTATACTTTGAGTAGCAAGTTTATATACACCATTTTTAGTTCATGATGTTTTTAATTAAGTGACATTTACTAATGTTTGTAACAGATAGTAGCTAAGTTCAATCACACAAATAAAAAGCCTCTTTAAACATCTCCCATACCTTAATAACACCCACGTTATATATCTTACCATAAGAATGAGCAAAGAAAGGCAGTCGCGGTAGCCCAGAGGGTTAGACCCGTCTTCCGCCCAGGGTGTGATCCTGGAGATCCGGGATCAAGTCCCATGTCAGTCTCCCTGCATGGAGCCTGCTTTTCCCTCTGCCTGTGTCTCTGCCTCTCTCTCTCTATGTCTGTCATGAATAAATAAATAAAATATTACAAAAAAGAATGAGCAAAGAAATAAATCTGAGCAGTCCTGACCCTTGCTCCAAAAGTACAGAACATGAATTCTCTTAGATAGGCTAAGGCCTATGTGTCCACATGTGTTAGGTGTCTTTGACCCAACAGCTGTCACTAACTACATCCAATGCTCAGGAAACAGTGGGGTAAATGATCGAATAGTCAACAAGGCTAAAAGTCAAGCGTAGATACAGAAATTGATGTAGAGTGATTTTTGCCACTGGAACTTAAACTGGCTGTGTATTCCTCTCCTCTAATCAGAAGCAGCTTCCCTTCCAGCTGTACCAGATCTTCTGTTTATTCACTTTGTACTTTAGTAGCAAGTGTCCTTAGTGAAAACTTCATTTCCCAGCATATCTTCAGGGATCTCCATTAGACTGTTAACAGATTATCACCATCTGTTGGTGATTATTTCACTATGTAACAGCCCTGATCTAAGAGACGTGTCCTCTTTCACCAGCAGAGCGATACCTGGGGACAACTAGGTCAGGCTCAAGAGGAGATGCAAAAATTACAGCTGGGTGTAGATAATCAATATTAAAACAGCCGGCCGGTTTCTACTTCTATTCTACACAATTCTTTTGCAAAATGGAGACGATAGAGTCCTTTTCACATTTCTATTTTCTGGAATCTGAAACAGATTCAAGAACAAAAGAGAACCAATGTCATTATATGTATATGCCCATTTGGGGGCATGTACACTACTGATAACATTTGGAATATGATTGTACATTAAATAAGAAATAATTCGTATGACATCTAAATAACTGCCCAAGAACCATCTGTCTATATTCGCTCATTAAAACTAAGTATGTTGAATTTCCAGTGATAGGTTTGTTGTAGGTATGGAGGCTATTGTAGGCATAAAGAATAAGGTCAAACAAATAGAATTTGTTTTTCAATGATTGGAAATAGAGCAGGGAAATAAAACATTGCTCCATGAGGTACACAATATATTTCACAAGGGAAATATAGCAGCCTGCAGAAAGAAGAGGGCTAGGCAAGAAATCTGAAAAAAAAATCTTTCAAGGTACACTAATTCTCACAGAATGCAAAGCAGCATTTCAAAAATGCCATTTGAAATCTGTGGTTGTGATGAAGGAACTGCATTTGTGAATGATTTTGGGTACATAGAATTAAAATATAGGACAGGAAAAAAGTATAGGAAAGGAAATGTAATAAACTTATAAAATTCTTACAATGGTTGTGTGATAATATAAAAGTAGTATATAATTTGAAGTATATAATACAGTATATAATATATGGTACATTATATATGACTATATATAATACAGAATATATTATTTGAACTCTAAATACTATATTATTTGAAGGTAATCTGTTATAAGTTAAAAATATATATTGTGGGCAGCCAAGATGGCTCAGTGGTTTAGCACTGCCTTTGGCCCGGGGCGTGATCCTAGAGACCCAGGATCAAGTCCCACGTCAGGTTCCCTGCATGGAGCCTGCTTCTCCCTCTGTCTGTGTCTTTACCTGTCTCTGTGTATCTCATGAATAAATAAATAAAATTTAAAAAAAATAAAAGTCAACATGACACATAAAACTAAATACAAAAAAAAGTTCCTTGATTCACCTAAATGATTCTAGGAATGGAAGAAAAAGAAAGAAAGAAAGAAAGAAAGAAAGAAAGAAAGAAAGAAAGAAAGAAAGAAAGAAAGAAATTACATTAAATATAAATGGGCTAAAAGGTAGAGATTTCTAGGCTTAATAAAAACACAAAACCAAACATGTAATATTTACAAGAAAAATATTTAAATTTAGATTGTGGTAAACAGACTCCTAAAGTAGTCCTATGATTCTTGTCCCCTTGGTCTCACACCCTGTGTGAACTCTTTTCTTTGAATATGTGTGTGATTTGCTTCTAAACCATAGAATACAGCAAAGATAATGGCATAGAAATAGATTTGAAAATTGCTATCAATGAATTTTACCTAATTGATATTCATAGACTATAGATAGGTACTTATTGTAGCATTCCCAAATAAACAAGGAGCATTCACCAAGACAGACCATATTATAGCTTATAAACATGTCTCAGTACATTTCAAAGAATGGAAGAATATGACTTCCACCTACAATGTAATTAATTAGAAACTAAAAACAATAAATTATCTATAAAATCTCCAAATATGTTTAAACAACACATTTCTGAAGAACCCATGCAACAAAGAAATCTTACGAGTAATTAGAACATATTTTGAACTAATGATTGCTAAATGATAATGAAAGCATTTAACAAAATATATGAGATACAGCTAAAGCAATATTTTTTTTTAATTTTATTTATTTATTTACGATAGTCACAGAGAGAGAGAGAGAGAGGCAGAGACACAGACAGAGAGAGAAGCAGGCTCCATGCACCGGGAGCCCGACGTGGGATTCGATCCCGGGTCTCCAGGATCACGCCCTGAGCCAAAGGCAGGTGCCAAACTGCTGCACCACCCAGGGATCCCCTAAAGCAATATTTTTAAAAAGTTGTAATTTCAAATGGTTATGTTGAAAGAATGACAGTGTAAAATAATTGTATGTATTTCTATCTTAAGAAGTAAAAGACAAATAAAACTCTGGCAATTTAAACCCAAAAATAAGTGCAAAAAAGAAAATAACATTGAAGGCAGCTATCAATAAAACAAAAAAAATAGAGAGAAAATCAATAAATCAAAGTTCGTTCTTTGAAAAATAATGTAACTGTTAAATTTCAAAATAAAAATATTACTAATATCCAGAATAAGTAAGGGATCTTTTTAATCATTAAAAAAGGTAAGGGAATATTATGAACAACTTTAGAGTAATGAATTTTGCAACATACCCAAAATGGAAAAATCGTATGAAAGATGCAAATGAACAAAATCAATACGGAAGAAATAGAAAATAGGAAGAGTCTCATATATTGCAAAAAAATATTAAATTTGTTATTTAGGTTTTTCTCCCCCCAAAATTTCAAGTCTAAATGATTTCACTGGTGAATTCAATCAAATGTACGTGAAAGGAACCCTACCAATCTTGAATGTGCTCTTCAAGAAATAGAAGAGAGTATATTTTTCAACTGACTTATACTTAAACCTTAAGATGCCAAATCAGATAAATATATTACAAATAATAGAAGTACAGGCCAAATCAGATAAATATATTCCAAATAATAGAATTACAGACCAATGTACTTCATGAATACAGATGCAAACATTCTTAGCAAAAAATTAGTAAATCAAATTAGTAAATCAAAAATACAATATTTCCAAGTAGGGCTTATCCTAGGAATTCAAGATTGGCTTTGAATTTAAATATTAATCATAAAAATAAATATTAATCATTGAATTTCACCACCTTAATAGGATAAAGAAGAACAACCATGTGATCACTTCAATAAGTGACCCTAGATAGGTTCTAGATGCAAAACATGTCCAGAAAAATAAAAGAATGGACAGCCTTTCACAACTTTTTGAGGGTCCCAGTGTGGATCAAAGCAGAAGAATGACTCTCAGTGCCTCAGAATAAAAGTGGCAGAGTAAATGATTCATTGGACCTGAAGAGGTCATGCAGAGAGGAATGAGGAATGATAGTGTAGCAGATCTCCACGGACAAAGACTAAAGATGAATGGATAACCCAAATACTAGAGGATACTGCCAGTACCTTGATGTACTACTGCGAGGCCCAGGAACTCAGCCACAGACCTCATAAAAGTTTTACTTGAACCTCAATTTTATCGAGATTAACATTCACTTCCCTCAGTAAAAAGAAGATTATAATTATAACATTTTTGGTGATAAATTAGTGATAAAAACATAGAAACTAAGTAAGTGAGAAAGGAAGTGATTATTATTACCCTTATCTACAATGGATATAACAACAAGAAATTGAACAAGATAGGAAATGTTAACATAATATTCTGCATTATACAATGGTGAAAATATGTTTTAAATATTTTATTTATTAATTCACAAGAAACACAGATAGAGGCAGAGACAGAGGCAGAGGGAGAAGCAGACTCTATGCAGGGAGCCTGATGTGAGACACATTTCTGGCACCCTTGGAATCACTCTCTGAGACAAAGGCAGATGCTCAATCACAGATGCCAACCCTGTTTGGCATCCCAAACAGTGAAAATATTTACATAGTCTT
Organism: Canis lupus dingo; assembly: GCF_003254725.2. Classification (NCBI taxonomy): domain Eukaryota; kingdom Metazoa; phylum Chordata; class Mammalia; order Carnivora; family Canidae; genus Canis; species Canis lupus. Next base: position 20,591,420 of record NC_064261.1, on the reverse strand, counting down.
AAGAGAGCCACCAAAAATTATAATGTAATTGTATTTAAAGTTTGGATAGAGTAGATAGGGGTGTGTGTGTGTGTGTGTAGCTGATTGTATCTATCTTTCCACTGTAGGAAGTCAGTAAATGATATTTACTAGAAAATCAAGAATAGCATAAATTCATGTTTTTTTTTCTTTTTTTACAAGCATTGGAAATAGCTTTTTAAAACCATGTACATGTATAACTTTGATAAAATATTGCATTAATATATCAGTATAACATGATGAATTTACACATGAAATAATTTTGAAGGGCAGTATTAGTGACATATAAGAATATATAAATACATATACATACCTCCTTAAATAAAATATCTGAGTAATGTAAAATTTAGCATTAGTAATTAGTAATTAACATTAAAATTTAATTGCAGTAATTGAGGTTTTCTGTGTGCGTGTAAATGTCAGATTTTTAATAATGGACACAAATCACTTTCTTAAGTTAGAGGAAATGCCCAATAAGGTTATTTTTTAAAGAAGAAATAATTAGAATAGAAATGAAGATAAATGGTATTGACAGGATAGAAAACTTTTTCCAGAGTTTACACATTTCTAAATATCCCTTAAGCACACATATACAGGCACACACACATACACACATACACACCACTGTGGTTAAGAATCAATTTCTGTTTTTAGGGGGGAAAAGGTGACCAATGTAATCCTTAGCAGAACCACAGACATGTAGTTCAATGTTAAAAGGGCTGACAGTCTTCAGAGAGAAAGCACAGTGTCCATGTCACTATCAAACCACAAGACCACACAAGAAGACTCATGGAGATGTCCCTTCAGCCTAGTGAAAAAAAAAGTCTCAGAAAGGCAAGGGAACTTGGCATATATGGCACATAGCTTCTGGGAGTTCAGATGCAAGTATGCACAGTCCTACTCATGCCACACGGAGAGCTGTCAATAATCTTAATCAAATTCTCAGCTATCAGAGATTTTTTTGTTCATTCCTGATTTTCTTGAAAACCAAGAGCAAGTGACCCCACAAGCATCCAATAAGCAGGACTCTGATTTAATGTATGAAGGAGGAAAAATTAAAGAGATATTTTCAAGTTGCTAACACACAGTTACCGAGCTTCCTACAATGACAACAAATGTTCATTATTGTAGTTGTTTTTGTTACTATATTTTCTCCCTGCAGGGATTCAAGGTTATAAAACTAAGTATATCTAACAGTAGAAGTCTCTGAGAACGGAATTAAAGGTAGGTGCCATGAAATTTGAGAGGAGGGGGGACAGCAGTTACCCAAAATGGGATTAAAAAAGCCAGAAGACACTAACTGTTGCCAAGAATGGCCTGTGTTTGTGTAAAAAATAAATTGGTTCTTGGGCGTCTGCTTTAAAAATAACTAAGAAAAAAATAAAAAGTAAAAATAAATCTGTGATCAATACTCTTTCTGATACTCTTTTTATTGCTTTCAAATCAAAAAAGCATTGCTCTCTCTGTAACTAAAGTTAAATAAGTTTTTCAGCAGTGTATACTAGAAACAGCCTTTTTTTCCCCCCAATTGTTCCCTGCAAGGATTCTGAAGGGAGAGCAAGAAATTGGTTTTTGTCTCATCTTCATGAAACATTTTTATTGAGTAAAATTAACTCAAAAAGATGTCAAGCAGTGACTCTGACTGCAACCCTGAGTTAAATGAACATGTTGTACGCTTGACATCTAACACCAAATTCCACTAGTCCTCACACCATTCTCCATTTAAAAAGACAACATCTGATGGTTTCTTGGAGTGATGGCAAATTCCACTTGGACCCCTGCATGCCCGATGTGCGTAGCTACACACGCTGCTATCCTGCCTGCAATATTTACCACCACAAACTGCTTTTCCCCTTTGGCTGAATTGAGAAGGAGAGCCATCAGAAACACTTTTTCTCATTACTCTTTTATCTGGTCATTCACATATTTTCAGTTTTCCTTCTAACTCTATTTTTACATAACCGCTCTTATTCCAAATCCACAAGTCATCTCTTTTTCCCCTGTTTAAAAAAATATTGAGACCTGGGGATTAATTGTGGCATTCTAAATTTATTTTTATTTTAAAAGCATAGGCAGTGACAAATGGAGGAGTATACTGCTTCATTTTTCTTGATGGGTCAAGCATCGGCAAGAGAACAAATAGATTTTTGAAGTTTTAGTGAATCTTCTCCAGATCTATTGAAAGTATTAGACCATGTCTATTTTTAAACATTATTTAGTAGAAATAATCAGTTTTTCATGTTAAACAAGGAGTTGTTCTTTCTCATAGATCTGTGCTTCAGGCTGGAAGGGAAAGTCACGCAGCAGATGGACATTAAAAGTGGAAAGATCAAAGGGCGTCATCACTGGAACTCAAGCTCTAGGAGTGGAGGGCCAGGTGGACACCAGAAGGATAAAGTTAATATGATATTTTTCTGCTACCAGCAGGCAGGAAGACCAGAGCAAACACAGCTTCATGTGCAGAAATCATCTATCAGCTGCTGGTAACTTGCTTGGATTATCCCCAATGGCTTGCCTAAATCCATCTCATATAATATTACCATGCAAATCCATGATAGTCCTTGTACCAAATCGATGTGTTAAACTTGAAAATGAGCTATGAATCACATGTCAAAGGTATTTAGGTAGTACTGCTTAGATAAGTCCCTTACCGTTGGGTTGCCAAGGACTAATTTTAGCACTATGTAATTGCATGAGTTTCATTTCCAAAATAAAATATTAAATTTGTTATTACTGCAATGATAATAAAAGCATTTAATGAACTCAGTGGTGGACACTTCACATGTATTATGTCACTTCATATTCACAAAAGTCTTACATGGTAGGTAGTGATGCTTTACCCATTTTGAAGATAAGAGAGGAAAAAGACTGAGACGTTAAGTAATTTCTTAAGGTGATATAAGTAGGAAACTGTGATATGGAAACCCAGGTCATGTGACTTGGAAATCCTGAAACCACACTTGAAGGATTTGGATTGGTACTGTCGTTCAGTGAGATTTGCATGAGATTTGTCTGACTAATTGGTAGCAAGTCTTGCTTCTTAGTGATTAATAGATATAAATTTCATCAAAGTTAAAAAAAATTTCATCAAAGTTATATTTTACCCAAGGAAGAGAGTAGATCAAGTCCCAGATTTCTGAATGAACCTTTCTATTTTTTTCTTCACTCTAATATCAATAATATCCTGTTGGATTTAAGTTCTGATCTCCTGCTATCCTGGTATAGAGCCACTAAACCATTTAGAAAAGGTCACCGAGTCTTCTTTGAAGTAGGAGATTTAGCTCCAGGAATCTGCACATGTGTGTTCATGATCCATTACTTATCAGAATGATATAGGCAGACAGACTTTGTGCAAGTAAATTCTGAAATATTAATAATAGGAGTACACTTTAGAATTTTCTAATAATTTCATTCAATTATTTAACCTTCCTCATAGTTATCTGATTGCCTTTTAAATTCAAGTAGAATCCTTTCTGTGCCAAATGGAATTACCAAACAAAAATATTTTCAGAGGAACAGTAATTCACCTATTACATATTATTATTTTGCCTCTCATGTGATGCTTATAAATCTAACATAAAATATGTGCTACATATGCCAAATAAGCAGATACATTTTGAAACTCAGAACTTGTCATGAAAAAGAGGCATGATGTATAAGTTAATGTTTTTCCTGACAACTGGTTAGCCAGGCAAATGGAATCCAGAAATAAATGACTTTTATTTTAGATTTGCATTATTATTCCACCCAACACAGAATCCACAGCAGATGGTAATGTGTTACAGTTTCAACCTATTATTGGTCTTCAAGGGTAGTAAGACTTTATATCTAGAACAGTGGTTCTCAAGCTATTGCATGCATCAGATTGCTGGGTACAACCCCCAGGGTTTCTGATTTAATAAGATTGGGATAGGGTCTGAGACTTCATGGAACTGACAAGTTCCCCAGGGATGCAGTTGCTGCTGGTTCAAGGACCACACCTTGAGAAGCAGTGGTTGTGAGTCTTGGGAAAACCCTTTCTGTTATCTAAAGGGGAAATCCCCCGGCCTTGGGTCTTCTCTCTCCTCTGATGATTCCCATTGTGTTCATTTTTTATTTTTGTTTTGTTCCATATGGCACTTTTTTCCTCCTCAAATCTCACTGATGCATCTCTTTTTGTGTTTGGTTTAGGGTCTGGTTTGTCCTTCATTCAGTCCAGTCTCTTGCAACTGCTGATGGCATGCATACCAGTTGGGGAAGGAGGGAAATGCTCACGGTACTCTAATCTCAGAGTAAAATAGCCATGCTCAGACCCTGCCAAATCCAGATTTATTTTATCATATTCACCCCAAAATATTGTGTTTGAAGAATCAAAGGCCTTATTTTATTATTCTAGTCTGTTTGTGCCAGAAGGTTCTCCCTGGAATAAAGTTAGAATGGATTTTCTGTATGGGCAGCTTGTGAGAACTACATATCTGCAGTGGCTCTCTGCTAAATGGGTATGTCCATAAGTTAGAAAAGAGGACAGCTTTTGTCTTCCTAGATCTACTCTTCTAGGACCCTCCAGGGAGAGCCTACTCATAGAGACCCTTTGGTCTTCCTTAGCTGGAGGCCCCTTGTGTTCAATCCCATCAGTTTTTACCAGTTACTGCTTCTTTGCTGACAAAAGGACACACGATCTTTCACCATGCTGCTCTTAATGCAAGCTCTCTGAATACAAGCATGCTGGTCTACTTTCACATTCTCAAAATATCTGCTTTATCAAAGGCCTTATTTTTTTATACTTCCTATTTTATACTTTATTTTTTATAATAAATTTATTTTTATTGGTGTTCAATTTACCAACATACAGAATAACACCCAGTGCTCATCCCGTCAAGTGCCCCCCTCAGTGCCCGTCACCCAGGGATTTTGAGCATGCTGATACCTCTGTCTTGGAACATTCTTGCAAACATTCACCTAGTTAAACTTATATTCTTCTTTTTTAAAAATTTTTTTTCAACTCATGCATTCTCAATGAGGTCCCAGACCTGAAACTTTGATCAGAACCCTTTCCTTTGTTCCTTGTACTCTTCCTTTATCACGCACACTATGATTTTAAATGATAGATTTCAGTGATAATTTTACTCTTGGCTCCTCCCATTCACTTGTGAAGTCTAGGAAGGCAAGACTCCTGTCTATTTTGGCTCATCACCAAACCCCTAGGGCCTAGTGAAATGCTTAGTAAATAATTAACACTCAACAGATACTAATTTGACTGAAGACATTGTTGACGTCATACCAAGATCTCTTAGGATGGGTAGCATGGAAATAGTGATGCATTTTCATATTGTATATTCTCATAAGTTTATGTAATCTCATAAACCATGCCAATACACATACTGGAGAGCGGGGCCAAGTCCACACATTTAGGAAGCTCTTCTCATTCACAAATATGGCAGTTGAGAATGCTCAGAAGAGAGTCTCATGAGGAGAATCAATTATGCTTTTATACCTACCTGCTCCACAGTGTCTCTCTGAGGCCTATATTATTCTGTTAAGATTTAGGTGAATTCCATTTATTCTAGTACTCCTTATTTCTCAACTGAGTTACTGGGTTTGAGCTGTGGATATAAATTTTATTTATATTCCCATTCTTTTCCTTTTTCATTTTATTTATTCCAGAAGGTGTATTTTTAAAATTTTATTTAAATTCAACTAATTAACATATAATGTATTATTGGTTTCAGATGTAGAGATCAGTGATTCATCAGTCTTATATAACACCCAGTTCTCATTACATCACATGCCCTACTTCATGTCCATCACCCAGTTACCCTCCCCCCCCTCCTCTAGGGACCCTCCATTTGTTTCCTATGATTAAGAGTCTTTTATGATTTGTCTCTCTCTCTCTGATTATGTCTTGTTTTATTTTTTCCCATTCTTATATTAGGGTGTTTATCACTAAGGCTTTCTACTTAATTTTTCCCAGTTTTAATGTTCTAAGTTCTACCTTGTTATTTATCTTTCAGCAGTACTTCTGTTGATCATTTACTCTTCTTTTTCTTTGTCTTCTACTTAGTAAGCATGCATCCTTCAACTATCAAGCCTTTCTCAAGAATCTTTTCTTTCCAGGAAGAACACAAAGCAATATTTAAATTCTAGGGACCTATGACAATGTTTCTAAAGTTGGTAAAAATCCAACAATATGCTTAGGTCACAATGCAGAACAAAACCTCTCAGATCAAACAAATATACCAGTGCTTCCAAGTTGCAAGGAGTTATTACTTGATCCTTATGAAAAACTCCCTTTGGGGGCATCTGGGTGGCTCACTCAGTTAAGCGTCTGTCTTCTGATTTCAGCTCAGGTCATAATTTCAGGGTGGTGAGATTGAGTCCCATATTGGGCTCTGCTCAGAGGGGAGTCCTCTTGGAATTCTCTCTTTCCCTCACCCTCTATTCCTCTCCCTGCTCTCTCCCTCTTTCTCTAAAAATAAATAAATAAATCTTTAAAAAATTAAAAAATAATTAAACTTAAAAAATAAACTCCCTCTGGTCTTTTGTAGTCTATCTTTATATTGTTTAGAATTTATATTGGTTAGAATTGGTTAGTTTATATTGGTTAGAATTTGAGGTAAAGAACATTTTAAATGTGTTTTTATTCATCTTACGTAATGATTCTCATGGAAGGTCCCCAAGTAATGGCTTCCCTTTTTAAAATCACCAGAGAGAAAGTATTAAAGGATGGACTGTGCTGGAAAACTTCAGTCTTAGAAATGTCTTTAAAATCATGGAAAATATAGAATTTCTGGAACCCCATACTTAACAATAGTTTTATGCCATTAAGACACGTTTCAAAAAACTTTTTTATAAAATAAATAACCATTGTAGGCTGAAAAAAAAATCGTTTCCTTAGCCTTCCTGGGTTACTCAACTATACATAAAAGGCTGCTACTGATGAAATGTTCTACTTTAGTTGAATGCAAGAATGCCTGTGGTTTGATAGTGGCCATGCTTTTTAAAATAACATTCATGAAGACTTCACTAAATACAGTTCTTAACCTCTTCATCTGTATTTTGTCAACTTACAACGTAAAGAAACAAATAATGAAAAATTCTCATTATTAACATTTCATCTACTCTAAAATATATGAGTGTTTAAAAGCTCTGATAAGCATTTCTCAAAACATTCCCAAATTCACTGATCTAATTAGCAATGAAGCTAAACTTAATACTTATATGAACTTTGAGTGGGAATTCCTGATGGAGCATATTGATAACCATAGTATAAAGCTTTTTTTCTTTCCAAATTATATATGCTAAAGAAATTGATTTTTGAAAAAAGAATTTTCTCTTAGCTCCTTTGTGAGTTTGCATTACAATATTACCACTTTTGAAATTAAAAAACTTATACCACTCATTTCATTTCTTGAGCTTATTCTTTTTTTTTTTTTTTGAGTTTTCCAAAGATTTATTGAAGCAGAAACAAGTGGGTCAGATACTTGTTGGAAAAAAGCAGTTTTAATGGTTTTCAAAAATACTTCTTAAAAAGTATTCTAGCACAAGTTTTCTTTGTAAACTAGATTATGTTGTAAACTTTCTCCTAAATCTTATAAGAGTGTTGGTTCTTAAGAACTAGAAGTTACTCCTAATTCCAAATCTATCTTGCGCTCCTGAAAAACTGCAGAGAGGCACTTGAAAGCTGTTCCTTTAAGATATGGATTTTTTTTTTTTGAAATTCTAGCGGGTAATAATTGCTGCACCGAATCTGTGCAAGCTTCACTCAAGGTCATCATGATGCTGACAAGTTTCGTTGATAACCTGTCCATCCCTAGTTTCAACCTCTTAATCAGAAGCGTTCTCTTTGAGTGAATGTCAACCAGAGGGAGTGAATCCAGGTTGGTTTCCCTCAGGTTCAGGGAAGAAAAGTTTGGAAGAGGCAGAGCAATCCTGCTCTCCTCGCCTTCCAGCAGCTTCCTGTACGTGGCAATCTCAATGTGGAGAGCATCTTAACATTCAGCAGGTCCTGGTACTCCCGAAGGTGAGGAGCCATTTCTTCCTTCATGTTCTGAATCTCATCCTGGAGGCGGCCAATAGTGTCTTGGTGGTTAGCAGCTTCGGCGGCCAAGTTCTCTTCCATTTCACGCATCTGGCGTTCCAGAGACTCATTAGTCCCTTTGAGTGCATCCACTTCGCAGGTGAGGGACTGCACCTGGCTCCGGTACTCAGTTGACTCCTGCTTCGCCTGGTGCAGGGCATCGTTGTTCCGGCTCGCAGCCTCAGAGAGGTCGGCAACCTCGGGCCTGTACCATTCCGCGCCCTCCTGAAGGTTCTTGGCAGCCACGCTTTCATATTGCTGGCTTGGAAACATCCATATCGATTTGGACGTGCTGGTCCTGAATCTGGGCCTGCAGCTCCTGGATTTCCTCATCATGTAGTTTCTTCAAAAAGGCAATCTCTTCTTGCAAGGATTCCACTTTCCGCTCAAGGTCAAGACGCGCCAAAGAAGCGTTGGCACCAGCCTGTCGGGAAGACTGCAGGGTGCTCTCGGCTTCCTCTCTCTGAAGCATCTCCTCTTGCAACTTCTCCCAGAGCCGCATGATGTCCTCGACCGGGTCGTGGCGCTCCACCTCGACGCAGGCCTTGTCGTTGGTGAGCTGGTCCACCCGCCGGCGCAGCTCCCGCAGCTCCTCCTCGTAGAGGTCCCCCAGGCGCGACTTGCCCTGGCCCCGGAGCTGCTCGAGCTCGGCCAGCAGGATCCTGTTCTGCTGCTCCAGGAAGCGCACCTTGTCGATGCAGTTGGCGAAGCAGTCATTCAGCTCCTGCAGCTGCAGCTTCTCGTGGTGCGCGTGGGCTTGAACTCGGTGTTGATGGCGGCGGCCAGCGAGAAGCGCGCCGAGTCCTGCAGCAGACGCACGCCAGGCACACTGCTCCGCAGGCCAGCGCGGAGGAGCGCGTGGCGGACGCGCCGCGGGACGAGGCCTAGAGGCTGCGGCTGGTGCCGGGGCGCGGCGCGCCGCCCAGGCTGTAGGTGCGGGGGGACGCGGCCGCGTAGCTCCGCGCGGAGCTCGGCGGCTCCCGGGCCGGCCGCCGCACATCCTGCGGTAGGAGGACGAGGACACAGACCCGGTGGCCGTGGCTGCGGAGGGCGGCGGTGGGCTGCGCGGCTGCGGCGGCGCGGCCCGGCTCAGGGAGGCCCGGCGAGCGAGGGCGCGGGGGTGCGGGCAGAGCTCTTGAGCTTATTCTTGATGAGCTGGTGTTGGAAGATCATTTGTGGGTCATGGAAATTTGTACCTATAGTTCAGTGCAAGAATTCTCACCTTGATGTGATAGTTCTAATTTCAGAAATATAACTATGGTAAGTTTTAGAAAAAAGTGATACATTTGGACATCAGCAAATATTTGTAGAAGTGGCATAGATGTTTCAAAATAGATAAATGCATTTCATCGCTCTTTTACTAGACTGAGAGAGATAAACCATCATTCCTTACGATAATCCTGAACAGTTACATGTACAGTGCTTACATGAGATGACTCCAAAAGCAAAATAAATTTCTAAAGTAAGCAGTGTTCTCAGTACTTAAAAACTGGGGAAGGTAGTTAATCATTATATTATAATATTATTTCCCCTTACTAGAGTGGTCAGAAGTCTCGCCTATTCCTTTATCCATACCTTCTAATCTAATTCTATCAACCAGATTCCATAAAGCCTACATAAGCCTGTTTGGAGAAAGAAGCTCCATTTACACTCACACTGAACAATTGGACAAGTATAACATCCCCAAGTGCAATAGCTAGATTTCTTTTTTGAGTAAGAGTGTTTGTACTCGGGTGCCTGAGTGGCTCAGTCACTTAAGCCTCTGTCTTTGGCTCAGATGATGATCCCAGGGTCCTGGGATCAAGTTCTTCATTGGGCTCCCTGCTCCATGGGGAGCCTGCTGTTCTCTCTCCCTCTGCCTGGCATTCCTCCTGCTTGTGTCTCTGTCTCTCTCTTTGTCTCTCAAATAAATAATAAATAAATAAATAAATAACTTTTAAAAAGGGAGAGAGAGTGGTTTGTATTGGGGGTGCCTCGGAGGCTCAGTCAGCTGAGCATCCAACTCTTTTTTTTTTTTTTTTTACTGGAGTGCAATTTGCCAACATATAGCATAACACCCAGTGAGCATCTAAGTCTTAATTTCAGCTCAGGTCACGATCTTGGGGTCCTGATATCGAGCCCCAAGTCAAGCTAAGCACTCAATGCCAAACCTGCTTGTCCTTCCTCTCTTCTCCCAAACCCAATCTCGCTCTCATGTGCTCTCTCTAAAACATAAATAAATAAATAAATAAATAAATAAATAAATAAATAAATAAAATCTTTAAAATAGTGGTTTGTATTGTTATTGATGGCCTTCAGTTTGGAAGCACATTTGATTCTGGGACAATCTAAAGATGAGGCAGAAAGAAAGAAGATACTCAATGCTTGATCTATATTAATAATGTGCTCCCATGGGCTTTTGTCTTGGGTGCTATTGGCAAGAAGGCTTTTCCAGAATTCCCCCCCACCCAATCTGAAGTTCCTGTTCTCTATACACTTAGTACTTACAAATGTTCAGTGTATCCCTCTAGGACAGATTGTTCATAAGATGGACTAATCATTTGTGTCTACAGTAGAGTGAGTCCTTCATAATAGAAGTGGCATCTTTTTCATTTTTATCCCCATCATCTTATTTAGTTCAGAGCTTGCTATTGAATGTGTATCCAGTAAATAATTCTATGAATGAATTAATTACATTATCTAAGCTTGAGGAACTGGAGTGAAGTAGGAAATGATCTATGAAGAGCAATAAAGCGGACCTTTATGTTTTAGTCTAGGAGGCCAAAACTAGGTAGGAAAAGCAGCATGAATTATGGGACAGAATAAAAAATGTACCTGTAACTAGAGAACTTCTTATGCTATAACTCTCAGGAGCCCCAGAGTAGCAGGTGATGAATGTTTCAGTGGAATGTTTCAGTTAGAATGTTTCCAGTTGCAATGATATTAACCACGTTAACTCTGAAGGTTGACATTAATAATGCAAATTTATCTCACATATCAAGGAGTGAGGAGATAGGGCTATTTTAGCGTATTAAACTTAGCACAGAAATAGTTCACCAAGGGTCATATTTAAGCTCTGACACCTCACTGTCTTGGTTTTTTACAAGTTTGTTACTTCATGGTGACAAGATGGCTATACCAATGTCAAGCACCTCATCTTCATAGAATAGCTTCCATGGTCAGGAAGAAGTAGTTATCTTCAATATAATATATACTACTTATTTTCCTTTCCCAAAAGATATTTAACAGAAACCTCTTCACAGCTCATTGGCTAGAACAGAGTCACATGAGAATAATGAGGATAATCAAACCAGCCAAGGGCAAAGGGATCTCCAGCCTGGAACTTTGGAGGTGTCCAGTTCCTCTGAAATACTTGACCCCCCCCCCCCAAATTCATGACCAAAATCTAGGTTCCATAAGGAAGAAAATTGTTTGGAACTTCTGTATATAAGCAACCAACAGTAAATGAGAAATCTCAACATTAAGCTTTTGTCTCACTGAGCCTGATGAAGCATTATATTAACGCTAAACTTCAAAGGTCTCGTAAATTTGTTAAAGTGAGTAGAAAAGTTAATCAGCCATTCATTTGGACTGGATCTCTCTATCAGTTATATTTGGGCCATCACAAAAATGTCCAAAATATTCTTTCTTCTAAGCACACTGTGTTTTATGATCTGGCACCTGACCTATCAGCTAGTGTTCTAATTTCTAAATCCTGAACATGATTACATTTTTGGCTATGATCCACAGAATGTATTTTAAAATCTTGGCACTGGCACTAGCCTCACTTGAGCCAAAATTTCTTTCATGATTCATATTGATGAATCCCAATATAGGAAGTTTAGAGGAATTAAAAATATGTTCTTCCCAAGTAGAGGACAGGCATCATTCCTCCTCTAATCCAGCCTCCCAAGAGAAATAGCAAACTGGTCTTAATATAAAAAGTACATTGTTCATCATCAACATGTCTCCAACTCAAAAAGTGTTTACTGTGAATGACTCAAGTGGAGTTGACCGTGAGTACCTTCAAAAGATGTTACATAAATTATGTGTAGTTTGGGAATGGAGATGTTACTTGGTAAATTATTTTAATAAACAGCTCATTTAAAGATAATATTTATCTATCATAATCCAGAAAATTCCATTTAATACAAAAAAATATAAGTAAATTAAACACAATTTTAACTGTTTTTTTGTCTGATGTAATAGGTCTTAAGAATTTCAAGTATGTAACTTCCTATAAGAAACTTACTAAAGTTCTCCTAGTTCAGCATCTTATGAAATAGAAATCCTCTAAATAAAATATAGCCTTACATTATCTGTCACATAATACGGGAAAAGGAACCCATATATGAAATGAAAACAATAAATGTAAGACTTACCTATGAATCACTAGAAAAAAATTGGTAAGATCCTCCTTCCCTCTCATTTCCCCTGAGGCACTTGTCCCCCTACCCCCACTGCAGACATATTAGTCAAATATGTACGTGCTTATATTATATCTCTTTTGTGTAGAATATAGGAATCCAGTGTAACTTGCTAGAGCTGCCTCATGATCGGTATGTGCCCTTATTCATATTCATTCCTTCATCTACCAGCCTTGATTTTTCCCCTCCTCTTTCTCCCCCTTTTAACATAATGGTCTTTCAAAGTGGATATTGTTAGCTTGAATCCTGGACCTGCCAATTGCTACCTTTTTGACCTTGGGTTATTTGATTAGCCTTTTCTTGTATTAGTTTCCTTGTCTGAGAATGACAGTAATACTATCTAATTTAGAGTTGTTTTGAAACTTAATATATGGATAGTGGATAACACCAAAAAATGTAGCTTAAAATAGCATCCCTAAAATTCATCAGATGCTTTTTATAGTAAATGGTGAGAAATCTTCTTTGTTGGCCTAATAATTCAATCTTAATACCTATTTAAATAATCTTCTGAGCAAAGGGCACTTCAAACACTAAATTACAGATGCTTTTTCACCCAGTATAAAGGAGCTTGGATTACATGATTCCTGAGGTCTCTTTCAGCTCAGCATTCCAAGGTTTTCCATTACACTAAGCATTTGTTGCATGCTGCAAATAGAACTCCTCTTGGCCAGGTATGATGGAGAATATTAAATATATGGAAGCTACATGGTCCCTGTCTCTATAGAAGTACATATTTGGGCAAACTAATCAAAAGTATAACAGGTCTATTTACTTTCAACTTTTATTTGTGCTGCTTTCTGAAAATCCAATACAATCTTTTTTGACAGATCATGTCACTGCAACATCTGTTAGTTCTGCTAGTTCTCTCTCAGCACTCCTTAACTTTAAAAATTGTCCTCTCATTTTTTTTCAAATTTTGAAGACTTGTTACTTTTAGCAATTGCTGTAAATTGCAAATATAACCCAGAAAATGTTAAAAGATGATGTCTATTTTTTCCCCTGCTAATCAACCTGCATAGTAAATGCATTGACAAACATGCCATCTGATAAATTCACATCTACTCTCTGGAGTTCAATCTTAGTGTCTGTGGCTTCTGCAAAGAGAAGGAATGTATATTCATCAGTTTATGGTTGAAAATCTCAGCAAAAGTATATGACTAATGGTTCTTGATGGCAACCATCTCCTGGAATAAGATGATGGATGTGTTAGCCATTTTATAACCCTGACCACCCCAAAAATGAAAACAGTGACCTATGCAGAGAGAATCCCCAGCCATGAGAAACAGAAACAAGAATAGTCAGTGCTACAAAAGGGCTTGTGTTACTCATCTTCACTGTGAACCTACGCAGCTACTCAGATTTCCCATCATGAGTGCTGAGGAACAAAGTAAAGTGATTGTACTAAACTTTCTTTCTCCAAAGTCTCCTACAACCATCTGTAAAATGGTTGTCTTTTACAAATTAGTACTTTGAAAATATCTAGTTTAAAATAGAATGAAATAAAACTCTGTAACACTTCATGCTGAGGTAGATGTGATGCTCTGAGAGTGTGGGGAAAACCATCTGGAGAATCAGGGTCTAGCTCTTCACTCACCACCTGCCTGTACAAATTGTCACAAATGTCTTAAAGACGTGTTTCCTCATCAGGACAATGGATAATTATACAGACCAACAATTCATCTGAGGTCCAAGGACCACTGCCCCCCACCCCCCCACCCCCACCCCCGGGCATCTGAATAGATTTGACAGAGTCTGTGAACTTGGGCAGAAAAATAGTACATTTTTTATTCTCACTCATACCTCACTAAAATTTAACATTTCCTTCAATTATGGTTGTAAGCAACAAATGTATATTAGTAGTAATACTACCTCTCACTTTGTTACCTATAGAAGTTAAGGTTATTTTTACATCATAATATAATGGTTGTAGGAGTTGAGCCATGGGCTTCTTCAGACTGCCAAAGCATTTGGGCATACAAGAAGTAAAGAGTCCCTGCACTAACAAAATTCTAAAAGTCTTTTAATTTCAAAAAGTCAATGACTGTAGTTATAAAAGATTTACTCTAAATTCACTAAGTAGAAATTATATTTGACTAAAAAAGAACTGTACAACCAACCAATACAACCTATTTCTTAATCTGACCATATAAAATAAAAAGGCAATTGTCTTTCATGACTGAATGACACATCCCTTAAAAACTTTGTCAGTTAGACCGTGCCATATGAATTTTTGAAGGTTTTGTTGAATGTGATTAGGATGATATAATTAAGTTCCTATCTCTTCACTATAATTAGTTTCAAACATTAGCTAATGAATAAATTCAGCCTTTGTCCAGATTTTGTCTTCATTTGAATTTCTTGTTCTAGGCACATAGGGAACAATCCAGAACTTTAGAATGTGATTTAATGGATAAATTACTACAGAATGAATTACCTCATCCTTTTCAAATGATGAAATAGGTAACAGAAAGAATTACCGTCAAAACTAATAGAATATAAAAATCCTGACTTTGGTCCATTTCTATCATCATCACAGCAACTATTAGGTCTGTACTCTTTATATCTCTCTGAAAAACAATAATCTATCTTCACAGCTTCAGGGAATGGAAGAGCACATTCAACAGGTTTTGATGTAAAGGAAAGGGCATGTTTTCTAAGAATGTTTTATTACGATCATGGTTGTCACTGTACATGTGATTAATTGGCTTTTTGTCACCAACAAGCCTTTTAACTCTGAGACAGTGACAAAGATGAATAATGAAAAGACTTCATCGTTCTGTGAAGCTACAACTTCAAAGAATGCAAATCTTATGATGAAAGAAGGAAGTTGGCTGAATTATGGGCAAACTGCAATTTGACCATATTGTTTTTCATAATAACTACTCTTAATGTGTCAGCCATATTTCTTTCCTTGCACCAAAATCATATTTCTTTGAAGTGACAGTAAATTATTTTTTCCTGTCTTTATTCACTTCAGTCAGGTGGTGCTGAATGATTAAAATGAAAACCTACAAGTTTCAACATATACATTTTCTTTTTTTTAGTACCTTCAGTTATCATTGACATCAATTCATTTTGGTCACAAACATCTTGCTCTTGTCTATTCATTTCTAGCACATTTGGTGTAGTTTATTTTCAGTAAACTGATGTAGCAAACTACTTTCAGATTCAAGTATCTCTTAAAAAGACCAACAGATGCTTTAAAAAAATCACTACACTTGTGAAGATGCATTTGATTAACAGTAAAAGATTCTCGCTATTTAATAAAATATCCCAGGTCATACTCTGTAGGTTTGAAAGAGAGGATTTTACTACGTGATTTCCCCCATGTTAAGAATCCTTTAATATATCTTCAACATTTTTAGTATATATTTTGGATTTGAAGTTTAAGTCTAATTGTATAAAGTTTTTATGTATTTAATATCTTAATATTTGTGTGATTTTTTAATCTCAAAAGCCTAACGTCAAAGAAATAACCAATCAACTCCTAGAGTTAAATAAATGAAAAATAGTTATTTTTTTCTTTTAACTCATTAAACTATCTACAGTAGCTTTCAATGAAAAAAAAATATCCTAAGAGACTGAGATGTCATTATCCTTGAAATCCAGAAATCCATTAACTCAAGGCTTTTAAAATATTTTCCTATCTCCCCTTTGCAAAGTTTCTCATTTGTTTAATATGGGTAAAAGAGTATCATAAGAGGATGAGTCAGAAGAAGTGCATAGTTTGGAGTGATTAAATTGAACCATTATTTTATTTTTTAAAGAAAGTGGGCATGGACTATTTTAGTTTATAGGCTGTTGGTCTCCTAAGTTAAAAAAAATAGGTAAAATTATTTTTAAAAATTGGCACAGGGAGCCCGGCAAGATGGCGGAAGAGTAGGGTCCCCAAGTCACCTGTCCCCACCATATTGCCTAAATAACCCTCAAATCATTATGAAAACCTATGAATTCAGCCTGAGATTTAAAGAAAGAACGGCTGGAATGCTACAGTCAGAAGAGTTCACACTTGTATCAAGGTAGGAGGACGGGGAAAAAGAAATAAAGAAACAAAAAGCATCCAAGGGGAAGAGCCCCGTGAGGAGCCGGGCTAAGGCCAGGGCGAGTGCCCCCAGGACAAGAAAGCCCCAGGAAAGCCCCGCCTGGAGAAGCAGGGGCTTCACCAATCTTCCGGACAGAAAGGCACTCTCAGGGAGTTGGAGCAGGACCCCAGGAGGGGCGGGGATGCCATCAGGCTCCCAGGGGCACTAACAGACACCTGCCCCCCGGTGAGAGCACCCACACCCCGTGGCCGAGCTCCCTAAAGGGCTGCAGCGCCCGACCGCTAGACCCGGGAGCAGCTCCAGCGCCTCCTGCGGCGGCTCTGAGCGGAGGGCGCTGCGCAGCCAGGGGCGCATTTCCAACAGCACAGGCCCCGGGAGCCCAGGGCGCCGGGGACACAGCCCAATATCCGGCTTCCCCCCGGGACAGGCAGAGGCCAGGAGGGCCCAGGACAGCAAGGACACTCCTGCCACCAGGTGGCCCCGAGCTGAGCAGATCAGTGGCCCCGCCCCTGGAGCATCCAGGCCCCTGTAGACAGAGAGCTCCGGAGTTACTGCGGGAGCTGACTCCAAGGCTCTAGAGCTGGCCGCTGCCACTGTGGTTGTTACTCCAGGGGCCTCTCGGGGTAAACAACCCCCAGTGAGCCTCACAGTGGCCTCACCACATAAAAAGGTTAAACAAATGTTACTGAGCCCTGCACCAGCCCGGGGGCTGAGCAGCTCCCCCAAGCGCTGACACCTGAGAATCAGCACAGCAGGCCCCTCCCCCAGAAGAACAGCTAGACCGAGAGGGGAAAAACAAATTATTGACCAAGCAGCACTGGAAGGTTTCAGGGGAAATCGAGGAATCTACAGTATACAGAATCAGATTACACTCCCCCTTGTTTTTTGTCTTTCGATTTCTGTTTGCTTCCCCCCCCCTTTTTTCTTTTTTTCTCTTCTCTGCTTTATTTTGCTTTTTTTCTCCTTTTTTTTTTCTTTTTCTTTTCTTGTTTCTCTTCTCTATTTTTCTCCTTTTCTCAATTCAACTTGTTTTTGGCCACTCTGCACTGAGAAAAATGATAAGAAGGAAAACCTCACCTCAAAAGAAAGAATCAGAAACAGCCCTCTTTCCCACAGAATTACAAAATTTGGATTACAATTCAATGTCAGAAATCCAATTCAGAAGCACTATTATAAAGTTACTGGTGGCTGTAGAAAAAAGCATAAAAGACTCAAGAGACTTCATGACTGCAGAATTTAGATCTAATCAGGCAGAAATTAAAAATCAATTAAATGAGATGCAATCCAAACTAGAGTTCCTAATGACGAGGGTGAACGAGGTAGAAGAAGGAGTGAGTGACAAAGAAGAAAAGGTGATGTCAAAGAGGGAAACTGAGGAAAAAAGAGACAAACAAAAGATCATGAGGATAGATTAAGGGAAATAAGTGACAGCATGAGGAGGAAAAATCTACATGTAATTGGGGTTCCTGAGGGCGCCGAAAAGGCCAGAGGGCCAGAATATGTGCTTGAACAAACCACAGATGCAAACTTTCCTAATCTGAGAAGTAAAACAGGCATTCAGATCCCGGAAATAGAGAGATCCCCTCTAAATATCAATAAAAACCGTTCAACACCTCGACATTTAATAGTTAAACTTGCAAATTCCAAAGATAAAGAGAAGATCCTTAAAGCAGCAAGAGATAAGAAATCTCTAACGTTAATGGAGAGAAATATTAGACTAACAGCAGACCTCTCCACAGAGACATGGCAGGCCAGAAAGGGCTGTCAGGATACATTCAGAGTCCTAAATGAGAAGAATATGCAGCCAAGAATACTTTATCCAGCAAGGCTCTCATTCAGAATAAAAGGAGAGATAAAGACCTTCTAAGACACACAGGACCTGATAGAATATGTGAACACTAAAGCAGCTCTGCAAGAAATTTTAAGGGGGACTCTTAAAATTCCTATTTAAGAAGTCCAATGTAACAAGCCACAAAAACAGGGACTGAATATGTATCATGATGACACTAAACTCATATCTTTCAATAGTAACTCTGAACATGAATGGTCTTAATTCATCAAAAGGAGCAGGGTTTCAGACTGGATAAAAAAGCAGGACCCATCTATTTGCTGTCTACAAGAGACTCATTTTAGACATAAGGACACCTACAACCTGAAAATAAAAGGTTGGATTACCATTTACCATTCAAATGGCCCTCAAGAGAAGCAGGGGTAGCCATCCTTATATCAGATAAACTAAATTTTATCCCAAAGACTGTAGTGAGAGATGAAGAGGGACACTATATCATACTTAAATGATTTATCCAAGAAGAGGACTTAACAATCATCAATGTATATAACCCGAATGTGGGAGCTGCCAAATATATCAATCAATTAATAACCAAAGATAAGACATACTTAGATAATAATACACTTACACTTGGTGACTTCAATCTAGCGCTTTCTACAATCGATAGGTTTTCTAAGCACAACATACCCAGAGAAACAAGATCTTTAAATGATACACTGAACCAGATGGATTTCACAGAAATCTACAGAACTTTACAGCCAAACTCAAATGAATACACATTCTTCTCAAGTACACATGGAACTTTCTCCAGAATAGACCACATACTGGGTCACAAATCAGGTCTTATCAAATACCAAAAGATTGGGATCATCCGCTGCATATTCTCAGATCACAATGCCTTGAAATTAGAACTAAACCACAACAAGAAGTTTGGAAGGACTTCAAACACATGGAGGTTAAGGATCATCTTGCTAAAGGATGAAAGGGTGAACCAGGAAATTAAGGAAGAATTAAAAAGATTCATGGAAACTAATGAGAATGAAGATACAACCGTTCAAACTCTTTGGGATACAGCAAAAACAGTCCTGAGGGGGAAATACATCACAATACAAGCATCCATCCAAAAATTGGAAAGAACTCAAATACAAAATCTAACCTTACACCTAAAGGAGCTAGAGAAAAAACTGCAAAGAGATCCTACACCCAGCAGAAGAAGAGAGTTAATAAAGATTTGAGCAGAACTCGATGAAATCAAGACCAGAAGAACTGTGGAACAGATCAACAAAACCAGGACTTGGTTCTTTGAAAGAATTAATAAGATAGAAAAGCCATTAGCCAGCCTTGTTAAAAAGAAGAGAGAGAAGACTCAAATTAAGAAAATCATGAATGAGAAAGGAGAGATCACTACCAACACCAAGGAAACACAAACGATTTTAAAAACATATTATGAACAGCTATACGCCAATAAATTAGGCAATGTAGAAGAAATGGACGCATTCCTGGAAAGCCACAAACTACCAAAACTGAACAGGAAGAAATAGAATACCTGAACAGGCCAATAACCAGGAAGGAAATTGAAGCAGTCATCAAAAACCTCCCAAGACACAAAAGTCCAGGGCCAGATGGCTTCCCAGGGGAATTCTATCAAACGTTTAAAGAAGAAACCATACCTATTCTACTAATGCTGTTTGGAAAGACAGAAAGAGATGGAATACTTCCAAACTCGTTCTATGAGGCCAGCATCACCTTCATTCGAAAATCAGACAAAGACCCCAACGAACAGGGGAATTATAGACCAATATCCCTGATGAACATGGATACAAAAATTCCCAACAAGATACTAGCCAATAGGATACAGGAGTACATTAAGAAAATTACTCACCATGACCAAGTAGGGTTTATCCCTGGACACAAGGGTGGTTCAACACTCCTAAAACAATCAATGTGATTCATCGTATCAGCAAGAGAAAAACCAAAACAGTAGGATCCTCTCATCGGATGCAGAGAAAGCATTTGACAAAATACAGCATCCATTCCTGATCAAAACTCTTCAGAGTGTAGGGATAGAGGGAACATTCCTCAACATCTTAAAAGCCGTGTATAACAAACCCACAGCAAATATAATTCTCAATGGGGAAGCACTGGGAGCCTTTCCCCTAAGATCAGAAACAAGACAGTGAAGTCCACTCTCACCACTGCTATTCAATATAGTATTGGAAGTCCTAGCCTCAGCAATCAGACAGGAAAAAGATATTAGAGGCATTCAAATTGGCAAAGAAGAAGTCAAACTCTCCCTGTTTGCCAATGACATGATACTCTACATAGAAAACCCAAAAGCCTCCACCCCAAGATTGCTAGAACTCATACAGCAATTTCGCAGCGTGGCAGGATACAAAATCAATGCCCAGAAATCAATGGCATTTCTATACACTAACAATGAGACTGAAGAAAGAGAAATTAAGGAGTCAATCCCATTTACAATTGCACCCAAAAGCATCAGATACCTAGGAATAAACCTAATCAAAGAGGTAAAGGATCTATACCCTCAAAACTATAGAACACTTCTGAAAGAAATTGAGGAAGACACAAAGAGATGGAAAAATATTCCATGCTCATGGATTGGCAGAATTAAGATTGTGAAAATGTCAATGTAACCCATAGCAATGTACATGTTTAATGCAATCCCTATCAAAATACCATGGACTTTCTTCAGAGAGTTAGAACAAATTATTTTAAGATTTGTGTGGAATCAGAAAAGACCCTGAATAGCCAGGGGAATTTTAAAAAAGAAAACCATATCTGGGGGCATCACAATGCCAGATTTCAGGTTGTACTACAAAGCTGTGGTCATCAAGACAGTGTGGTACTGGCACAAACACAGACACATAGATCAATGGAACAGAATAGAGAACCCAGAAGTGGACCCTGAACTTTATGGTCAACTGATGTTTGATAAAGTAGGAAAGACTATCCACTGGAAGAAAGACAGTCTCTTCAATAAATGGTGCTGGAAAATTGGACATCCACATGCAGAAGAATGAAACTAGACCACTCTCTTTCACCATACACAAAGATAAACTCAAAATGGATGAAAGATCTAAATGTGAGAAAAGATTCCATCAGAATCCTAGAGGAGAACACAGGCAACACCCTTTTTGAACTTGGCCACAGTAACTTTTTTTTTTTTTTTTTGGCCACAGTAACTTCTTGCAAGGTACATCCATGAAGGCAAAGGAAACAGAAACAAAAACGAACTATTGGGACTTCATCAAGATTAGAAGCTTTTGCACAGCAAAGGATACAGTCAACAAAACTAAAAGACAACCTACAGAATGGGAGAAGATATTTGCAAATGACATATCAGATAAAGGGCTAGTTTCCAAGATCTATAAAGAACTTATTAAACTCAACACCAGAGAAACAATCTTATCATGAATTGGGCACAAGACCGGAACAGAAATCTCACAGAGGAAGACATAGACATGGCCAACACGCACATGAGAAAATCCTCTGCATCACTTGCCATCAGGGAAATACAAATCCAAACCACCATGAGATACCACCTCACACCAGTGAGAATGGGGAAAATTAA
Source organism: Canis lupus dingo (assembly GCF_003254725.2). Taxonomy (NCBI): domain Eukaryota; kingdom Metazoa; phylum Chordata; class Mammalia; order Carnivora; family Canidae; genus Canis; species Canis lupus. The sequence goes on along the minus strand of NC_064261.1, from coordinate 20,569,516 downwards.
CAAGGCAGGAAACCAGAAGTGTTGGAGAGGATGCAGAGAAAAGGGAACCCTCTTGCACTGTTGGTGGGAATGTGAACTGGTGCAGCCACTCTGGAAAACTGTGTGGAAGTTCCTCAAAGAGTTAAAAATCGACCTGCCCTATGACCCAGCAATTGCACTGTTGGAGATTTACCCCAAAGATGCAGATGCAATGAAACGGCAGGACACCTGCACCCCCATGTTTCTAGGACCAATGTCCCAATGGCCAAACTGTGGAAGGAGCCTCGGTGTCCATCGAAAGATGAATGGAAAAAGAAGATGTGGTTTATGTATACAATGGAATATTCCTCAGCCATTAGAAACGACAAATACCCACTATTTGCTTCAACGTGGATGGAACTGGAGCGTATTATGCTGAGTGAAATAAGTCAATCGCAGAAGGACAAACATTATATGGTCTCATTCATTTGGAGAATATAAATAATAGTGAAAGGGAATAGAAAGGAAGGGAGAAGAAATGGGTAGGAAATATCAGAAAGCGAGACAGAGCATAAAGACTCCTAACTCTGGGAAATGAACTAGGGGTGTTGGAAGGGGAGGAGGTTGGGGGGTGGGGGTGAATAGGTGATGGGTACTGAGGGGGGCACTTGACGGGATGAGCACTGAGTGTTATTCTGTATTTTGGCAAATTGAACACCAATAACTAAATTTATTATTAAAATGAAATAAGTAAAGAAAATTCATCTACCACCTTTACAAATCTTTGTTTTCAAAGATAAAGTTACAGGATGTACCTAAACAGCTCCTAACTGCATTAAAATGAGCATTGTTTACAAGTCATCTGATTTCAAATTCAATCTTCCTCTGAATGTGAAGACAGCATGACATAAAGTGAACAAAGTCTCTGTAAGAATTTCAAATGCAAAAAAAAAAAAAAAAAAAAAAAAGAATTTCAAATGCATTCATTTACCCTGGGGGTTTAAGTATTGTCATTTTTTATGACTGTGCAGAGCATTTGGTACCTAGGAATGCAAACATGAGGCATTCTCTTAATCTGCGTTAACCTGTTAATCTGAAGATTTTGCATGTGTTTCTGATGTCTTGATGCTTTACAAATCGACAAAAATAAAATTAATACAGTGGCTCTTTCAGAGAAGGATATCCTTCCCCACATACACATGTACTCAATAGTAACCATTTTTAAAAAGAAAACTGTATTGTATTTCTGTTCTTAAACTTTTGGAGATATAACTAATAAAACAAAATATATCCAGTGTACAGACTACATTATGTACAACATACACTTATTGAAAAAAACTCAAAGAGTTATATTAATGGTATAAAGATCATAGAATTAGAGACAAAATGGCTTGATTATCTTCAGCTTCTCTTTATATAACAACTTTTAAGTTTTTACCATCTTAGTTGCTCTTCTATAATGGATCAGTGGCCAACGATAGCTCTAAAATAGAGCCAAACAAGATAGACCCATAGAAACCTGACTTTGTAAATTTTAAAAATTTCTTTTAGTAGTCTCTGTACCCAGCTTGGAGCCCAGAGCAGGGCTTGAACTCCCGACCCTGAGATCAAGAATTGAGCTGAGATCAAGAGCCTGAGGCTTAACTGACTCAGCCACCTGGATACCCCAAGACACATGAGTTTGTATATAAAGGAGATGTAGGTTGTTAAAAATAATGGCAAACTTTACCAGTTTGCTTAATTTCTTAAAAAGCAATAACATTATTGATCTTCCCCGTCAACCGAAAACATTTTAACTATGAAAATTGACACTATCCAAGATTCAGATAAACAATTCTTCTTAGGGAATGGCAATACTATGTTTTAGATAACGGCTGTAATAAAATTTGGTCAGTCAAAAACACAGGTTAGTACCCTACTGTGTTAGAGAATTGAGAACAACTACTAATATAACCTCTAAGGGAAAAAAAAAAACCTATTATATTTCACCATTGTGAAAAATATTTCTGACAGTGTAATAAGATGTTTATTTTTTAAAGATGTTTAACATAAAAATATGATACTACTAATCGGATGGCTAGTGTATGAGGCTAGTAAGTTTCCCTTCTTTAATGAAGCCATGGTATATATTCAAAGCTTATTGCCTTATAAAAAGAAGCAGAGTATCCATTTATGTTTCATTGACCCTTGACTCTCAGTCCTTCTACTGTCAAACATGTGTCCTCCTGGAACCTGGGTGTCGTTCAGCGGTAGGAAAGCAGTGATGAGCTACTGTATTAGTCACTGAGCCCCTATGGTGTGCCAGGGCTGTTTCTACTAACTGGAGGTTCCATAGCAGATGATCCCTGGCCTCATAGAACTTAAGTTTCCTTTGGAATAAATGCATTTGCTGTAAAGAAAAGCAAAGCAGCATAACACTCAGGCAAATACTCATGCTGGTGTTACAATTTCATACATGGTAGAAAGGAGAACCTCTGATGCCAGATATTTAAGCAATAAGCAGAATGAAGTGAGAAGGTACAGATAACAGGGTGAAGAGTGTTCTTGGATTTCCCCCCCAAAACAGTAAGTATGAAGCAAGTACTTTATTATGAGGAAGTGCATTAATCAAAAGTCCTGTAACACCTCCTAGAACCCACAGAGAGGTCAGCAGGCAGTGGCTAGGCCACAAGAGCAATCTGTACTAATTGTTTTTAGCAATCTGGCTTCCAAATAGGAAAAAAATGAAGCTAGAGAACATATTACACATTGTGAATTCAGCTTCAGGATCATTAGCAGCTATGCAGTTCATATATAATGGGGCTGGGTTATGAGACTATGATAAAAGAAAACACAAGATATTGTGGTTTAATTTATATTTTTGCTCATTATAACTCTGAAGAAGAATTAAACAGGTGAAAGGTTTGCATTACTTGGGGAGAGAGAATAATTTAGATTATTAAAGTATACAGATTAACCTACCTATAAAAAGTGATGATGAGAGATACGAGTAAAAAATAAAGTAGCAAATTTTTCAGATGATTTTTATTTTATAAGTTGATCCTTTGAGAATATTGTTTTCTGATTCCACAATTGGTCATTCCATTTGGTTGAACCTAACATATTACATTCATGTGCGACATTGTCTGATAAGGCAATGGTTCTTCTTTTAGACAATATTTGGAGCCAGATTTTTCTGTGTTGTTCCTATGAGCCTTTATCGCTCTATGTGGTTGGTTGGAAGTAGCACAAATCTAAGGCTTTGTATGAAGTGAGTAGAACGCTGAATTTGTCAGACTATTTAAGGACAGAAAGTACTGGCGAAGAAGCTCTAGACTAACATCCTTTCTCCACTCTCTTCCTGCATGCCAACCAGCTCTGTGCAACTCAGACTAACATCTTGAACTCATTCATTAACTTCTACTGTATGGTGGTCTATAAGTTAAATCAAGCAGATGTATTTTTTGATAATTAATTTGTAAAGAACTACATATCCTATTCACAAATATTCTAATAATATAGAAAGAAAACTATAATATTTCCAGACAGTAAAGCAAAAACTGACCATTTTTTGAAAATTTTAGCAATTTAAATGTCATAAAGATACAAATCCATCAAAGCCAAATCATCTGTCTCAAAGGTAATACATTAAACAATATTAGTATTTAAGCATCCTTCTTTGCACAATCAGAAAAATACACATTGTGGCCCTCCCTTAGGTATTTCTCCTAGCATTGCCACTTTGATATTTAAATATAAAAAGCATTTTTCTCTAAGTTGTTCTTCAGATCTGTCACTTTCTGTATTAGATTTGAAGTTGGTTGATGAAGCACAAGAACGGTGTTCTGACCAACCAATGCAGCAAGCTCCTTCTCCGTGATCAACTTCAATCCACTATCACCCTCTCCAGTCAAATGAGTGTTAGAGTCTAAAAGCAAATGAGTGCAAATTGCTATCAAGCTCTCTCTCCTGAGGGGTCAGGTGGGTGATGGAGCACAGATTGTGGGTCAAGGGCAGAGGACAGGAAGTGAGAGCTCCTAAAATTAGCCTGACTCACAGGAATCTATAGACTCCTGGGGAGAAGGTCAGTCAGTATTCAATATCGAATCACTATATTGGGAGCTTGATTTCATAAAAGAGGCCAGGACAGTAAGAGATACAGGAATACGGTGATTTCCTCCACAGCTCAGGCAACCAGTGGCCTTCCGGATGCTTTGAGGCTAAGCCCGTGTGAGACTTTTCCATCCCATGTGATATTATCGCCAATAAAGAGATATCATCAAATAGACTGGGGCTCAGTGAATAAACACAGAGAAAGCACCACATATCTAAAGGGCTCAAGTAGCCAGAGAGAGAAAAATTAGTTTCATGTTGAATGGAATAAATAAGGGAAGAGACAGTCTACTTAAATTTAACACACACACACACACACACACACACACAAGTATTTGAGTACACACATAAAAAAGGTACAATAATACTTTCTAGATGGAAAAACATGATTTTCCAGACAAGTAATCCCGTGGGTGAATTATAGAGAGAATTGCCACTGTGGAGCATCAAATTAATGGTCTAGAGAATCAAGTGCAAGGAATGTATCAAAATACAGACCAAAGATATAAAAAGATTGAAATCATGAGTGAAATCAGAAGCTTAAGAGTCTCATATCCTCGCTTGGTAGATAAATGAATCACTTATAGTTAGGAATAAAGTTTGACCAAATGCTCACAATTGCCCATTACTCAGCCACTGAACTTTGGCTTGACCAAACATTAGCCATGCTTTTCTTTTTCCCCAGACACCTAAACTCTGGCTTTTCCACATGCTTGAGCAAGAACTAAAGCGCTAAGATACACAAAATCTTTTCTTACTTGATTTACTGAGAATCTGCTGAGCAGGGGAACATTATTCCCTGTTAAAGTGCCCAAATTCTGCTGCCTGCTTACACAACACCTTTGGCCTCCTCATCCACAAAGGTATTGCTGGTCTGCTTACTCCTTCCTGTAAAAGAAAGACTTTTCTGCAGAGTCAAAGTTTAACTTCTTCCTTGTCAATTTCGATGCCTTTTATTTCTTGTTGTTGTCTCATTACTGAGGCTAGGACTTCTGATCCTATGTCAAACAACAGTGGTGAGAGTGGACACCCCGTCATGTTCCTGACCTTAGGGAAAAGGCTCTCAGGTTTTCCCCATTGAGAATGATATTATCTAGGGTCTTTCATATATGGGCTTTATGATGTTAAGGCATGTTCCTTCTACCCTACATTCTTGAGGGTTTTTATCAAGAAAGGATGATATATTTTGTCAAATGCTTTTTTTTTCTGCATCTTTTGAGAAGATCATATGATTCTTACTCTTCATTTATTAACGTGGTATATCACATTGCTTGATATTTGAATATTAAAACATGCCTGTATCCCAGGAATGAATCCCATTTAGTCCTGGTGAATAATCCTTTTAATGTATTGTTGGATTCTATTAGGGAGTATTTTGTTGAGAATTTTCATGTCGATGTTCATCAGAGATAGTGGTCTATAATTCTCCTTTTTGGTGCAGTCTTTGTTCCTTATAGTCAAGAGGCTCTTATGGTTTGACTCCCTCTTTGTGTTATCTTATTTTATTTTTCCTTCCCTTCCCCTATAGTCATCTGTTTTTTTCTTTTGTTTCTTAAATTCCACATATGAATTAAATCATATGTGAAATTGTGGTACTTATCTTTCTCTGACTGACTTATTTTGCTCGCCATAATAACCTCTAGTTCCATCCATGTCATTACAAATGGCAAGATTTCATTCTTTTTGATTCCATTATAGATAGATTAGATAGATAGGAATCTCACATCTTTTTTATCCATTCATCTGTTGATGGACATCTGGGCTCTCTCCATAGTTTGGTTATGTGGACATTGCTGCTATAAATATTGGGGTGCATGAACCCCTTCAAATTACTATTTTTGTATCGTTTGGATAAATATCTAATAGTTCAATTGTTGGGTCTCAGGGTAGTTTTATTTTTATCTTTTTGAGGAACCTTCATATTGTTTTCCACAGTGGCTGGTATTATTTATTTAAATTTTTGGAAGAATTCCCCAAGGAAGCCATTCAGCCATAGATTCTCATATGTTGGGAGATTTTTTATTACTCATGCAATTTCTTTTCCAGTTATGAGTCTGTTCATATTTTCTATTCCTTCCTGCACCAAAGACCATAAGATACCTAGGAATAAACCTATCCAAACAGGTGTGCTATGAAAACCATAGGGCACTTATGAAAGAAATTTAGAAAGAGATGAAGAAATAGAATAACATTCTGTACTTATGGATTGGAAGAACAAATATTGTTAAAATGTATATCCTACTCAAATCATCTACACATTCGATGTAATCTCCATCAAAATAACGTCAGCATTTTTCACGGAGCTGGAACAAACAATTCTAACATTTGTATGGAAGCAGAAAAGACTCTGAATAGCCAAAGCAATGTTGAAAAAGAAGACCAAAGCTGGAGGCATCATAATTCCAGAATTCAAGCTGTATTAAAAAGCTTCAATCATCAAGACAATATGGTACTGGTACAAAAATAGACACATGGATCAATGGAACAGAATAGAGAACCCAGAAATGGACCCTCAATTCTATGGTCACTAATCTTTAACAAAGTGGGAAAGAATATCCAATACAAAAAAAAGTCTTTTCAACAAACGGTGTTGGGAAAATTGGGGCGCAACATGCAAAAGAATGAAACTGGAACATTTTCTTACAGCATACATAAAAATAAACTCAAAATGGATGAAAGACCTAAATGTCAGATAGGAAACCATCAGAATCCTAGAGTAGAACACAGGCAGCAGCCTCTGTGACCTGTGCCGAAGCAACTTCTTGCAAGCATGTCTCTAAAGGCAAGGGAAACAAAAGATGGATGGAGAGATGAGGAAATTGGGATTTCATCAAGATAAAAAGCTGCTGCACAGCAAAGGGAACAATCAACAAAATTAAAAGGCATCTTATGGCATGGGAGAAGGTATTTGCAAATGATACATCAGATTAAAGGGCTAGTATCCAAGATCGATAAAGAACTTATCAAACTCAATACCCAAAACACAAAAAATCCAGTTAAGAAATGGGCCAAAGGGGATCCCTGGGTGGCGCAGCGGTTTAGCGCCTGCCTTTGGCCCAGGGCGCGATCCTGGAGACCCAGGATCGAATCCCATGTCGGGCTCCCAGTGCATGGAGCCTGCTTCTCCCTCTGCCTATGTCTCTGCCTCTCTCTCTCTCTCTCTCTCTCTCTGTGTGACTATCATAAATAAATAAAAATTAAAAAAAAAAAAAAAGAAATGGGCCAAAGGCATGAACAGCCATTTCTCCACAGAAGACATACAAATGGCCAACAGATACATGAAAAAAATCTCAACATCACTAATCATCAAGGAAATAAAATCAAAACTGCACTGAGATTCCACCTCACACCTGTCAGATGGCTAAAATTAACAACTCAGGATACAATAGATGTTGGCAAGGATTCAGAGAAAGGGGAATCCTTATACACTGTTGGTGGAATGCAACCTCATGCAGCCATTTTGGCAAAGAGTATGGAGGTTCCTCAAAAGGTTAAAGATAGAACTACACTATGACCTAGCAATTGCACTACTAAATATTTACCCAAAGGATACAAAAATAATGTTTCAAAGGGGCACCTGCACCCCTACATTTATAACAGCAGTGTCCACAAGAGCAAACCATGGAAAGAGCCCAGATGTCCATCAACAGAGGAATGGATAAAGAAGAATGGATGAGCCCAGATGTCCATCAACAGATTAATGGATGCATGGAGCCTGCTTCTCCAAGGACTATTTCCTTCTGATATCTCGACAAATTGCAAAATACTTTGTAGAGCATTGGTCTCATATTTAACTATAACTACAATCTATTCTATCCTCTGTAAACACAATCTTTATGTGTATGCATGAATGTGCAGGGGTGTGTATGTGTATTTTTCCCCTATCTTCAGATGGTATTCTCAAATTAGATTATAAAATCACTTAAGAAATGTGTATTGTGATTAGCTTAGGAATAGTAAGTGCTTATATTAATTATATATTACTAAAATTTTTAGAAATAAAAAAAACCTTCTAATGAACTTAATGTTTTAAAAAGACCATTTCTTCAATAAGTGGTACTGGGAAAACTATAGAACTACATGCACAAGAATGAAACTGGATCACTTTTTAACATCATATACAAAAAATGAACTCAAAATGCATTAAAGATATGAAACCATGAAACCTGAAAATCCTAGAAGACAACATTGGTAGTAATTTCTCTGACATTGGCCATAGCAACACTCTATAGATATGTCTTCTAAGACATGGAATACAGAGGCAAAAATAATCTATTGAGACTACATCAAAATAAAACACTTTTGCACAGTGAAGGAAACCATCAACAAAAAAGGTGACCTACTGAATAGGAGAAGATAATTGCAAATGACCTAATAGAGGGCTAATATCCAAAATACACAAAGAACTTAAGCAACTCAACATCAGAAAAAAAAAAACAAGCAGTCTGATTTTTAAAAAATGGGCAAAGGACATGAATAGACATTTTTTCCAAATAAGACATACAGATGGCCCATAAATATACAAGAAATGCTCAACATCACTCATCATCAAGGAAATGCAAATCAAAACCACAATGAGATGTCACCTCATACCTGTCAGTACAGCTAAAATAAGGCAAAAAACAACAAGTGTTAGTGAGGATGTAGACAAAAAGAACTCTTGTACACTATTGGCAAGAATGTAAATTGCTAACATCACTGTGGAAACCAGTATGGACATTCCTAAAAAAAAATAAAAATAAAAGTACCACATGATCCAATAATTTCACAAAGGTATTTACCCAAAGTATACAAAACATCAGTTCAGGACCCTGGGTGGCTCAGAAGTTAAGTGTCTGCCTTTAGCCCAGTTCTGTGTCTCTCATGAATAAATAAATAAAATCTTTAATTTTTTTCATTTTTATTTATTTATGATAGTCACAGAGAGAGAGAGAGAGAGAGGCAGAGACACAGGCAGAGGGAGAAGCAGGTTCCATGCACCGGGAGCCCGATGTGGGATTTGATCCCGGGTCTCCAGGATCGCGCCCTGGTCCAAAGGCAGGCACCAAACCGCTGCACCACCCAGGGATCCCTTTTTTAAATTTTTTTAAAATTTTTATTTATTTATGATAGTCACAGAGAGAGAGAGAGAAAGAGAGAGAGAGAGACAGAGACACAGGCAGAGGGAGAAAATAAAATCTTTAAAAAACAAAACAAAACATCAGTTCAAAGAGATAGATGCACCCTTATATTTACTGCAGCATTATCTACAAGAGCCAAGATATGTAAGCAACCTATGTTCATCAATAGACAAAAGGATAAGGAAAATGTAGTGTATGTATACATTTAATATTTATAAATTATATATAATATAAATATATATAAATTATATGATATATATATAATATAAATATCATATAGCCATGGATGATATAAAGGATGTTATACTAAGTGAAATGAGTCAGACTAAGAAAAATACTACATGATTTCACTTACTTATGGAATCTAAAGAATGAAATAAACAAACAAAAAGTAGAACCAGATCTAAAAATACAGAAAAACCAATGGTTGTCAGAGGACTGGGAGGTGATGGGCTGGACAAAATGGGTAAAGGAAAGTGGGAAGTACAGGCTTCCAGTTATGGAATAAACAAGTCATGGGAATGAGAGATACAACATATGGAATATAGTCGGTAGTAATTTAATAGTGATGTTTGGGACACATGGTAGGTACATTTCTGGGGAACCTAATGTCATGTATAAAGAAGTTGAATCACTATGTTGTACACCTGAAAATAACATAACATTGTAGGTCAACTTAAAAAAATTTAAAAATTTAAAAATTCAATTAGCATAGTATAAACTTTTGTAAAAGAAACTAATTTAATATTTTTTAATAAAAAAACTGGGATGCCTGGGTGGCTCAGCTGTTGATCCCAGGGTCCTGGGATCGAGTCCCATATTGGGCTTCCCATGGGGAGCCTGCTTCTCACTCTGCCTATGTCTCTGCCTCTCTCTCTCTCTCTGTCTGTCTCTCATGAATAAATAAAAACCTTTAAAAATTAATAAAAAAACTGTATCTTCAGAGTTATCAGCATTACATATACTGTAAGCATACATTTATATTCTACTGGAACATATTTGTCTTAAATTGAAATAGGTATATTGATTCAATAAGTTAGCATTACATCTACTAGAGAAATTTAAATTTATATACTGTTTGCCTCTAATTTTTATGATTCAAACTAATTTTGTAGTTTCATTTTTATATATTTGGGTATGTTAATAAACATGTTCATTTTTGCAACTTAAAAAGCTACATATAAAAAATGATATGGGTATAAAAAGCATAAAATATATATTTATAAATCCTCTTAATCTGCAAAATACTAATGCATGACAGTTCAAAATTATCTACTTCATAGTTTTCTATATAAAATAAAAATTACTGTAATTTCAAATGATAATATCTATATAAGTAATACTCTAGTAGGAAAAAATAATGATATAAGCAACTTGATATGCAAGGTATGAAAGATATGACTTTGTTAAAAAACATAGTTTTATTCTAAAATAAAATGACTTACTGTTACAAAAATGCATAAGACCAAATGGTATATGAATACAAAATATTATAAAAGGATCCTTGAAACTATTTTCATAGTCAGGGCTCACTAATATTTGAAAGATTTATTATAGAAAAAATTAAAATTAGTATCAAATATTAGACAGATGTAAAACTAAAATTTTGTTTCTCTTTTAAAATGACAATTTTCTCTTAGATTATTGGTCTTTTCTTAACCAGAAATTGTGATAACAAGGTTTTCTTTGTCTTCTGGGTAATCTCCTATGGCAAACATTCTGTGTTTTATCAGAATATTTTTCTGTGCTTTTTTTTCTGTGCTTTTTGTTGACTTTATTGTTATATCTTGATTATAAAAGTCACTCAGTTTTCTTACCATCATATTGAAAACTCACAGCTCAATTATGGATGCTTACAAGAAAGACATTTAGTTCTAAGTAATAAAGAAAGATTGACAAAAAATGTTTCCAAATATATTGGGCAAATGCAATAAAATTAAATGTAGGAGTGATAATATTACTATCAGATTAGGTGAAATCTGTGCAAAAAAGCAGTAAGTAGAATATAGTATCATAAAATAAAGTGATAAGCATAATTTATTAATGGATAGAACATAAATAAATCTATATATTTAAGAAATAGAGTAGCAAGCACATATAGCAAAAACTCCCCAAAATACTAGAAGGAATGATTAAAAACAATTATAATGGAAGTCATCAATATACCTTTCTTAAAATGGAACTTGTAAGTTGACATAACTAGTGGTTTTTCCAGGTGTATGTGTGCCGTTTTGTTTGGTGCTCTGTACTGAATCGTGTCCTCCCAAAATGCATACGATGAAGTCCTATCCCCTAGCTGGATGGCATTTGGAGATGGGCCTTTGGGGGCAGTTGGTCATGAAGGTGGAGCCTACGTGAGGGGATTGGTGCCTTCATAAGAAGAGGCCCTAGAGAGATCTTTTTCTGATTCCACCATGAGAAAAGAATCCAGAATCCAATCTGCCAGCATCATGATGTAGGACTTCCCCAGCCTCCAGAATTCTTGAAATGTCAACTGTTTAATCCGCCTAGTCTATAGTATTTTATTAGAGTAGCCTGAGCTGAATGAGTCATTTTATATCGTTTTGCTGTATGAAAGTTCTCCTCCACTAATATTTTATGTTCAAATTCACTACTAATCAAGGGAATGCAAATGGGATTAATAATGAACTATAACAGCATGCTCACCAGAATGGAAACGTTAAAAAGAATGGTTAATATTTTTGCTGCCAGGGATGAAGACAAAAGGTAACTCCCATGTTGTGAGTTACCCTAATCTTAGAAATACCTTAAGATTTTTTGTTTTGCAAAGCAACCTGCAACATCTATTATCATTTAGCATTTGAACTGCATGCACATGTTGACCCATCACTTGCACTTCTTGGAATCTTTCTTAGAAATAAAAGCATAACAATCAGCTGCAGAATTGGTCGTCATGGAGAAAATAATGGAAACAATAAACATTCTTAAGAGGAAAGCTGATTAAATTGTGGTACATCCAGGTAATGCAGCATTTTGATGGTTTCTTTGTTTCTTCCATTAATACTAGTATTTGTTTTTATTTAGCAGTGCTATGTACCAAACCACTCTACTCCTATAGTACGATGGTCAGTAAAGATTTCTGTCATCTAGTGTGTGTGTGTGTGAAAGAGAGAGGGGGAGGGGAGAGAGAGAGAGAGGGAGAGAGAGAATCCAAATAAACATGTAGATTACTACTGCAGTAGATACTGAGAAATGCTGTGAAGGAAAAATAAAAATATGAAGGAAATAGAATATAATATCGTGGGTTGGTTCACAAATTAAGTATGATTTGAGTCAGGAAAGAATACACTCAGATGATGTCCAATTCTGAGGAATTGAGGCAATCCTCCATTTTTCTTCTAGTGATTTGTCTTATCTCTGAATGGATTTCATCTCTTACTCCTAGTTGGCCTCTGACCATTTCAAGTAGTAAAAATAATCCTATGTCCAGTTTTTCATTTACTTTCCAAAGATATTCAGCTACCTACAAGTTTCTTGTAAATAACCCACTATATCAAGAGTGCCTCATTTCTTGAAACAAGAAGCCGGAAAGGAAAATGGTATTTATGACTGTGTACAATTAACCAGGCACTGTGCTGAGTGTTCCAGGAGCTCTCCTTCTATCCACCTCCAAATATGGGAGAGATCACTAGTCTTAAGTTTAAAGGAGAAATTTGAGATCAAGAAATACAAATATTCAAGTCTGAGAATTGGTAGGGTAGGTGTAGACATTAATTTTTAAAGATCGATATGTAAGGGTCTGGAACAAACTTTTACGCGACCCCAGATGTGTTTGCTTTATGAATGCAGAGACAAACATACTCTGTTGTTTCTATTAAGTAAGGTTAGTCATTTTACCTATACTCAAGGTATCCAAAAAATTAGCATCTGGTATAAATGTAATCAATGATTCCAAAGACACACCTGAGACACACCTGAGAAACACTCCTACAGGGTAGGGGAATACTATAATCTCTTTCTGAAGTTCATGAGAAGAAACATATATACATCGTCATCACATGTTCAAAGATAATTATCATGTCTATCAGTGGTAGCTGAATTAGTTTAGTTAAAAAGAACTATTAAATTAGTTAAGAACATATATCAGATTCATAAATACAAAAGGTTGGGATTTTAGAAAATCCCTGGATGAGAAGACAAAAAAAAGTGAGGTATTTGGAGACCATAGCGAATGGATAACCATGACCATCTATGAGGTGATTTTGTTAGAAAGTGCTATTGAGGGGACCCCTGGGTAGCACAGTGGTTGGGCGTCTGTCTGTGGCTCAGGGCGTGACCCCTGGGGTCCTGGAATCGAGTCCCGCATCGGGCTCCCTGCATGGAGCCTGCTTCTCCCTCTGCCTGTGTCTCTGCCTCTCTCTGTGTGTCTCTCAGGAATAAGTAAATAAAATATAATAAAAAAAGAAAGTGCTATTTGAGGATTGCAAAGTAGAGTGAATGGGTCATGTCACAATGAGCAAAGAAGGGGGCACACTTGGGACTTGGTCAACTAAAAGATGCTGCTTCTAATTATTGCCCCACCACCTCTTCTTATATTTCAGAGCAAATATTCAATCTTTGAAGCCTCCTCAGATTAAGCTCATATTTCAATATCTTTCTTTTACATGTATTAAATGTGTAATAACATTTCTATAAATGAAAAATATAGAATTAAAGTTCATACAATTTTCATAACAAGTGCTTTACTTCAATCACCATTTCCTACTTCTAAGGAATTAGAAAACACTGAGGAAATTATACAGATGATAAAAGATTCATATAATCTTCATATAGCTTATTTTCTTCTTTTAAAAATGAATTTGATTTGCACTCTGTTGTTGAAAGAACTCTTGTCTACTGGCTTTTTGGTAGAAAAGTAGAAATGCCTGCAGAGTCATCACGTAAAGGGTGGCCTGTGTGTGTGGAGGGGGGACTAATTGTGTCTGTAAAAATCTCAAGCACTCGAACAATCTTACCTTTATCTCTAGTGTTGTTTTATTCTTTACCACTGCTATCAAAACTGAAAAATATTCTTATTCTTTCACTTCAACTGGAAGTTAATGTCGTCTCTGAGGGGATATGTCTTTTTTTTTAACCAATCAGAGTTGTCACAAATGTTTTATTTCCTTGCAAAATACTATGAGTGTGCTTGGAAGTAATAGCAATGTTCTGATTTTTGTTCAGCACCTAGCAAAGAATAAATTTTGGAATATGTGTTTTGATCTAAGTGATTCATTGGAAATAAAGTTCCATGTCAAAGACAATGGCACATGTCATATTTAGAAATCTTACTGCTTCTCTCAGGCCTCAGTAATGCTTTTGTCATCTTGTTTTGGCTTCCATTTTCATGAAGGTCCTTGAACCAGTCCCGCAATCTGTTTGCCAATTCCCTGAACTCCAGGTCACTGCATGCTGAAAACAAAGCAAAACAACACAAATCTTGAATGATAATTTAGCATAATGCCAATGCTAGTTCTCAAATTATTTCAATAATGAAAAGCAACAGTAATAAAAGAAAGAAAGAAATGTAGTACAATTGTGTTTAAGCTTTTTAAAAATGAAAATTAAATATATGTTTCAAATATAATGAGATGTAATATAATGATGACATTTTGTCCAATAAAGGGAGATTATTAGTGGAGGTCTACTTCTACTCCTCAGTGGGGTATGGCACTTGATGGAACGTTCTTATTGATAATATCACATAAATTCAGTCTTAATATTTGTACACTGAACAATTTTGTTATGGTAAGAAGGTAGATGATCTGGGGAAATAATGGGCTGAAAATCCAAAATGAATATTTACACATTTATTATAGGCCATAGCTATTATATGCTATGATTTTATAAATCTGCATTAGTATATTAAATCCAGGTTATATATAACCCTATATATTTTTGAGCATAGAAAAGCAAAAGCTATCTTATTTAACATCAGAAATGATTGTAAAATATTTAAGAAAACAATATAAATTTCTGTTTTAAGAATAAGGTGTTAGTGAACTTTGACATTTGGAACTTGAATTAATTCATTTAAAAATATTGTTACCTACCAATAATTATATTTCTAGAATAGTCTCTGCGATAGAGTAGTAGAATATTATAGATATGTATCTGTATGTATGTGTGTGAGAGATGAATGATAAAATATGGTGTGTCAAATTTAGTCATTTGTTGCCAAAATATTTTGAAAATATAAAAATATATATTGTTTAGAGGACATCATTACTGTGGGTGTAACTCTTCTGCAAGTAGCATATATGTGATTTCCTGAACTGACTGCAAACACTCTTTAATAGTACTCTTGTTCATTTTGAAAAAAAATAATAATAACTTACATGCTGACTTATAAATGTCACATCACATTTAGTATAAACTACATACATCATCACTGTATGTATTATACACAATAAACATGTATAACATAATTTAACAAATGGAATATTATATGATGCAATATAATTTAAGACCATTTACTAGTATTAAAGAGAATCGAATTCCAGATTAACAGGACCTTCCAAGTACCCAGTAGGATGGGTGAGCCAGACCAGTAATGCATTCTGATATTTTAGGACAGTAGAGGCAAAAAAAGAAGATCCCAGAAGTTGCCATGGGGGGGGGAGAGTGACAAAAATTTCATAAACAAAGAATGAAGAATCAGAATGTCTGAATTTTTCATTAGCAACATTGGCAATCAGAAAGCTGAAAAACTGCTTCGGAAGTCTATATCCAGAAAAATCAGCTGAGAGAATTAGCTAAAGAGATGTGCTAACGTACATGACTTAAAAAAATAGCCACCCCCTTAACGTTTCTTTAGGAAGCTACTAGGAGATGTAACACACTAGACACAGAACTAAGAAAGAGGGTGGCCAAGACACATGAAATAAAAGATTTAGAGGAGTAGTGAAAGTAATGTCTCTAATTATGGTGAAGAGGAATCCCAGAATGCACGTTGCATGCCAAGCATAGAGGCGGATGGCAGGAGGTTTGAAAATCCTTGGTGAGGAGGTACAGAATTCATCACTATCCCTTCTTCATTCAGGGAAAACGGTGCCCTATAGTGAGATTCCCAGGAAGCATCACTTTTCCTGATAAGGACTACGATGGCTGAGACTGAATGGTAAGGCCACATGATGTGCAATCCTGGGTGAATGGTTACCCTCGAGCCCAGTATCTCTGTTTAAACAAACATCTAGGCAAGAGTCTTCTGATGTCATAAGCTTTTATGCTACAGAAAACAACACTTGCCTGAAAAATAGGGATTCTTCTCCGTACACATGTACACATTACCTGTCTCTGGAAGGATATTTAGACATAAAGCGGGTAAGCCTGATTATCTCCAGTCCAACAAACTGGATGAATATAGGAAAATGGTATGAGAGAGTCTTATTTTTACCATTCATTTTTTTCCTTTTGAGTTATGTGCTACATGCCTGTATTAATATTCAAAAATAAATGAAAAATTTCTTTTAAAAATTAATTACCATGCATTATCCTTGACCTACCAATTCCTTTCCTTGGAATTATCATCCAGTATACTACATACATACTAACTGATTTAAATTGGACAATACTATGTATTCAGTACGTTTATAACAAGAAGTTACAGCTGTTAACGAAACTGTCCATGAGCTGTGGTCTGATGACATTGGTTAGATATATCCATCCAGTGAAGCTGTATAAGTCATAGAGTTTACAAGCTTACTAAGTGCTGATATAGACACCAACACACTATACAGCTTTTGGTGAAAAAAAAAAGATGAGAAGGTAAGAGTGTTTTGTATGCTTGCATTTGTGTGAAAAGGAAGGAAAATGCATTTGTTTATATATGCCTAAAATATGTCTGGAAATACACATAAGAGATCAGAACATTGTCACCTCTGTAATGAGAATGCAGGAGGTATAAATTGCCCAGAGACATAAATAAGTACATTTATACTTTTAAGAGTTAAAGCATGTATTTTTAATCTAAGACTTAAAGCATATTAGTGCGGTAATTACTTTAAGCAAATGAGCATTTAAAAATGAATTTTAGTTCTTTATTTCCTTTACCCATCTTATGATTTGCCCCAAACCACACTCAACAAAAACCCAAAATTTATACAATAAAATATCTGTTGAAGAATGATGAAGTCTGTTGAACAGATTGGCATCTATTTTCTTGTCTTGCGGTTGTAAATACAGCATTCATTAGAGCATTAGAATGTTAGTACAGATGTTTTAAAAATTTGCCCAAAAGTGAAACATTATATATATCTATTGTGTGTCATACACACCTCAGTTTAAGTTTCAATATAAGGTCATGAATTTATTGTAATTAAATGTTTTAGGAATTAAGAATCCTTCAGTAATAATTATAATAATAATAATGGTAATAACAGCTAGCACTGCATACTTACTGTTAAATTATGTACATTACCATGCTTAATCATAGAAACTTTATGAGGATTGAGGAGGGGCAAGATGGCAGAAGAGTAGGGTCCCCACGTCACCTGTCCCCACCAAATTACCTAGATAAGCTTCAAATCATCCTGATAATCTACGAATGCGGCCTGAGCTTTAAAGAGAGAACAGCTGGAATGCTACAGTGAGAAGAGTTCACGCTTCTATCAAGGTAGGAAGACGGGAAAAACGAAATAAAGAAACAAAGGCCTCCAGGGGGGCGGGGCCCCACGAGGAGCCGGGCTGAGGCCCGGGCGAGTGTCCCCAGGACAGGAGAGCCCCGTCCCGGAGAAGCAGAAGCTGCACCAACCTTCCCGGGCGGAAAGGGCTCGCAGGGAGTTGGAGCAGGACCCCAGGAGGGCGGGGATGCCCTCAGGCTCCCTGGGACACTAACAGACACCTGCGCCCCGGGGAGAGTGCGCCGAGCTCCCCAAGGGCTGCAGCACGCGCACGGCTGGACCTGGGAGCAGCGCGGAGGTGGCTCAGGCGGCTCTGCGGAGAGGGGGCTGCGGGGCCAGGATCGCAATTCCAACAGCGCAGGCCCAGGAGCACAGGGCGCCGGGTACACAGCCCAGGATCTGGCCTCCCCCCAGGACAGGCAGAGGCCAGGAGAGCCCAGGACAGCAAGGACGCTCCTGCCCCGAGATAAGCAGATCAGCAGCCCCGCCCGGAGCATCCAGGCCCTGCAGACGCAGAGCTCCCTAGTTACTGCGGGAGCTGACTCCAGGGCTCCAGAGCTGGCCTCTGCCCACTGCACTTGTCCCTCCTGGGGCCTCACGGGGTAAACATCCCCACTGAGCCCTGCACCAGGCAGGTGACACAGCAGCTCCCCCAAGTGCTAATACCTGAAAATCAGCACAACAGGCCGCTCCCCCAGAAGACCAGCTAGATGGCCACGTTCCAGGGGAAGTCAAGGGACTTAAAGTATACAGAATCAGAAGATACTCCCCCGTGTTTTATTTCTTTTTGATTTGTTTGCTGCCCCCCACCCTTTTTTCCCTTTATTTCTTTTTCTTTCTCTTTTTCTTCTCTTTTCTTTTCTTTTTTTTCCTTTTTTCTTTTTCTCTTTTCTTTCCTTCTTTCTCTCCTCTCTTTTTCTCCTTTTCCCAATACAACTTGTTTTTGGCCACTCTGCACTCAGAAAAATGACTAGAAGGAAAACCTCACCTCAAAAGAAAGAATCAGAAACAGTCCTCTCTCTCTCCCACAGAGTTACATGATTTGGATTATAATTCAATGTCAGAAAGCCAATTCAGAAGCACTATTATAAAGATACTGGTGGCTCTAGAAAAAAGCATAAAGTACTCAAGAGACTTCAAGACTGCAGACTTTAGATCTAATCAGGCAGAAATTAAAAATCAATTGAATGAGATGCAATCCAAACTAGAAGTCCTAACGACGAGGGTGAATGAGGGGGAAGAACGAGTGAGTGACATAGAAGACAATTTGATGGCAAAGAGGGAAACTGAGGAAAAAAGAGAAATAAAAGACCATGAGGATAGATTAAGGGAAATAAATGACAGCCTGAGGAAGAAAAACCTACGTTTAATTGGGGTTCCTGAGGGCGCCGAAAGGGACAGAGGTCCAGGATATGTATTTGAACAAATCATAGCTGAAAACTTTCCTAATCTGGGAAGGGAAACAGGAATTCAGATCAAAGAGATAGACAGATCCCCCCCCCAAATTCAATAAAAACCATTCAACACCTCGACATTTAATAGTTAAGCTTGCAAATTCCAAAGATAAAGAGAAGATCCTTAAAACAGCAAGAGACAAGAAATCTCTGACTTTTCAATACATTATATAACTGCCATACTAATTTTAGTAGCCATCCCTTTGGTATTTAATTTTTAATTTTCATATTTATTTTTTAATATTTTAGTTATTTATTCATAAGAGACACAGAGAGAAAGGCAGAGACACAGGCAGAGGGAGAAGCAGGCTCCATGCAGGGAGCCCGATGTGGGACTCGATCCCAGGATCCCAGGGTCACACCTTGAGCCAAAGGTAGATGCCCAACTGCTGAACCACGTAGGTGTCCCTAATTTTTTTTAAGATTTTATTTATTTATTCATCAGGGACAGAGAGAGAGAGACAGAGACAGAGACAGAGACACAGGCAGAGGGAGAAGCAGGCTCCATGCAGGGAGCCTGATGTGGGACTCGATCCTGGGACTGCAGGATCAGGCCCTGGGCTAAGGCAGGTGCTAAACCGCTGAGCCACCCAGGGATCCCCTAATTTTTAATTTTTATATTTTATTTTACTGAAGTATAGTTGACACATTAATTTTAGGTGTACAACACAGTGACTGGAAACCACTTTCAAACATTTTTCTTATTTATTTATGATAGTCACAGAGAGAGAGAGAGAGAGAGGCAGAGACACAGGCAGAGGGAGAAGCAGGCTCCATGCCCCGGGAGCCCTATGTGGGATTCGATCCTGGGTCTTCAGGATCACGCCCCGGGCCAAAGGCAGGCGCCAAACCGCTGCGCCACCCAGGGATCCCGGAAACCACTTTCTAAGGACTTGCTTTAGATATAGGAATATTATTATTATTATTATTATTATTATTATTGGAACATTAAAAAATTATCTATTCACTTAATTTTTTAAAATGGTGGTAAAAAATGCATGAGATAAAGTTAACCATCTCAACTATTTAAAGTGTATGGGTAAGTGGTTTTAAGTACATTGACATCGTGACACAGAACTTCAAAATTTTTCATCTTGTGAAGCTAAAACTCGGTACCCATCAAACAACTCCCCATCCCCACCTTCCCTCAGCTCCTGGAACCACTATGCTATTTTCTGCCTCTATGAATTTGACTATGCTAGGTGTCTCCTGGGAGGGGAGTGATGCAGTGCTTGTGTTTTTGTGATAACATAATATCTTCAAGGTTCATCCATTATAGAGGGTGTCATCATCCCCCTTTTAAAGGATTAGTAACATTTGATTATTTGTAAAAACCATGTTTTGTTTATTCATTCACCTGTAAATAGATGGGAGTTGCTTCCACCTTTTGGCTGTTGTAAATAAAGATGCTATGAACACAGGCATACAAATGTCTCTTTGAGACTCTGCTTTCAATTCTTTTGGATATATATCATCCAGAAGTGAAACTGCTGGCTCATACAGTAATTCCACTTTTAATTTTTGAAGAACTGCCATACTGTTTTCTACAGCAGCTGCGCCACTTCACATGCTCACTATTTCCAATTTTCTCACTTCCTCATCAACACTGGTTACTTTCTGTTTTACCAACAGTAGTCACACTAATGCGTGTGAAGTGGTACCTCATTGTGGTTATTTGCTGATTTAATATCAAAAAACAAATTTGAATGAAATGAAGGTTCTATATAGCAATGTTGCAAGATAGATGGGGTCTGGATGTTGAAGGATCTTGAATATGAAGCTAAATAATTTGGAATTTATTTTAGAGAAATAGAAGTTAGCAGAGATTGTAAAGAAAAGAGGTTTTCAATGCAGAGAAGCATTATGTGAAATTGAATAAACTAAATAAAGCATTCAAAATGTAGTTAAAATGGTCATTAAACTTTATGCTGGATTTTAAAATGTTATTCTGTATGTTGGCAAATTGAACACCAATAAAAAATAAATTTATTATTAAAAAAATAAAAAAATAAAATGTAACTATAAAGAAATTTATTATCTTTTTCTAAAATCTGAATTAATGGAACTTTCTTTGGAGTAGATGTGGGGAGGTTTGTGGTGTAATCTCAATCTCTGCACTATTCACTTTTATTTTTTTTTCTTTTACAAAATAAAGAATCCAAATGACCATTTAGATTCTCAAAAGCAAAAGCCTCAAATCTCATCTTCCACTGATGATGTCATCAAGTTGAATATTAAAATAAGTTGCTAATATTTCTAAAAACTCAATTACATATTTTAATTTATTCAATTCACAAAACAGTGATTAAAGAGGTGCTAAAATAAAATGGCAATATGTGAAATTCAAAGTCAAATTTAACATAATTGAAAAATTACTTTACTGTAAAAATGAGTATAAGACCATTTCTTAAATTGTTCACATCAATTTAATAACATATAGGTAAAATTTGAATGTTAAGCAATATGAAATGTCTCCTCTGTGCTGGGCTCCTCTTATTTGATAAATACTCTCTTACTGGACTATATATATATATATATATATATATATATATATATATAATATCTATTTATTTATTCAAGAGAGACACAGAGAGAGGCAGAGACACAGGCAGAGTGAGACGCAGGCTCCCTGTGGGGAGCCCAATGTGGGACTTGACCCTGGGACCCCAGGATCACTCCCTGAGCTGAAGGCAGATGCTCAACTGCTGAGCCACCCAGACGTCCCAGGACTATATATTTTTGAAGCTTAAATAACCCTTCAAAGCCACTCAATAGTATTAATTTGTGATAGAACAAGACACTAAAAATCTTCCTCAAATGTTCACTCATATGGTTTCAAAGTACATTATAGGATGAGGAATGCAAGTAAACAGAAATTATGCAGACTTCTGAAAGTCATCCACAGAGAGAATTCATGGCAACATTAGTCAAACATAAAGCACAATATTTCAAAAAATGTAAAGCCATCTTTTAAAACAATGTTATATTGAGCCATATGAAATTGCTAATATTCTTTTTTTTTTATGGTAGTCACACAGAGAGAGAGAGAGAGAGGCAGAGACACAGGCAGAGGGAGAAGCAGGCTCCACGCACCGGGAGCCTGATGTGGGATTCGATCCCGGGTCTCCAGGATCGCGCCCTGGGCCAAAGGCAGGCGCTAAACCGCTGCGCCACCCAGGGATCCCAAATTGCTAATATTCTATGATTTTGACCTACCCAAAGACAATTTCATATAGCTCAATTTAATATATGGTATTTACTGGCATGGCAACTGTTATGGACATATTGAACTTATACATAAATAAACCTTCCTTCCTGAAAGAAAAATATAATTGCCTTGGGGCACCTGACTGGCTCAGGCCATGGAGCCTGTGACTCTCGATCTTGGGGTCATGAGTTCAAGCCATACATGTTGAGTGTTAAATAACTAAATTGAATTGCCTATATAGACTTAAAAATTAGAAATGTCCTATATTAGCAATGCATAGGATGTTAGAACTCTCAGTGTATTTGAGTCTATGTTTTGTGCCAATTCTTCGGGTCAGAAAAGGTTTCTGATACTCATTATATTTCCCACCAGCACATTAACATGGTAAGCTGTACATCATATGCTCTGAATAAATACATGATCTGATTTGGAATACAAACATAATCTATTTTCAAGTGTCTAAATCCTGACTTAGCTAACAGATTATGTTTGGTATATTTTGCTCAGCTCTGTTCACTGAGCCGAATAATTAAGGAATACCTAATAGTTTCAACAAATCAGATTCTTGACTCTATTAGGAAAAGTTACAGGAGATGTATGGTTTTGCCGTCAGCTATGATTTATTTCAAGATTTCTGTCACTGATATTTGTAGACTGTACATCCTATTTAGAATATTACATGCTACTTTGTTCTTATAACTTAAGAATTTAGCTCCTAAAAAGTTATACTATCCAATTATGTTGTTGAATCCATTATTTAAATGGGAAGGGGAGAAGTGATGGTAGAGGTCTAGAGTGTCAAATATGGCAAACTCATTTTCTAATTGCAATTACAGTGATAAGAAAGATACTTATCTTTCTGAGTTAGTTGATAGTTTCCTTGCAGACTGACAAAAATACACAGTTGATTACCGAGCAGCATCTAAAGAATGAACAAGTTTGCTAGTGATCACCAAGAGGAGGGACAGTCTGTTCTTCTATCACCAGCTGGACCCATCAGTCACACAAATGTTCATGAACTTTGCCTTTGCTTAAGAAATGCAAACTATTTTTTGAAGTTAATATACCCATATGCGAAATCAGAATAAATTATAGCTGGCAACAACCACTAATATATGAAAGGATAAAACAAAAGCTCAATGGCCAGGTATAAAGCAACTACATCCTTGCCCTGAGAAACAGATCTTCACTGATAACACAGGGTTAGAGGTAACTCCTGATTGCTGTGAAATTTATACCAGCATTTCTGCATGTAGTGCAAACTGTGTTTCTTAATAAACCAGTCCAGTTATTCTTTATTTACATTATAAAAATTCATGCTGTAAGAGAAACACCTTTCATCAGTGCTTTGCATATGTTTTTACAAAACAGAAATGTTTACTCTCTTATGTTATTACTGCTTCATCCTTTAGCACATCTTGATATATGTCTACTATGTGCCAGGAATATCTTGCATCAGAATCCCCTGGCAGGCTTATTATAACACAAATTGTTGTATCCCCACTTCCAGAGTTTGTGATATGATAGATAAGGAGAAGGGCATGAAAATTTGTACTTTGGATCCTAACAAGTTTCTAACAATTTCCCAGGTGATACTGATCCTGCTGGTCTAGAAAACCACTCTCCTGTGGGTAGGAGTTACAGGACAAGGAGGACATAGCTTCGTTCCTAATCAAATCTACATTCTAGTAGAAAAGACTTGAACATATTAGTAGAAATAGGAACCTCCCCATTATTATCTTAAGGAAAATTACCTGAATTGCATTCACATACATACTATAACACCATTTCCCCTGGGCAGCTTGATTTTCCAATCCTCCATGTTTTCATGGCTAGATTCCTATGCCTGCTGTACTAACCAAACACAAGGCACTAAATCACCTGGATGCCACATCTGGGCAGGTTTCAAGGGTAAGATAAATCAATCAGATGCACCGATTTCTTGTTCGGACCCTAATATGGCTAGATTATATTACACAGAAGCCTGTCTTTTAAAGTTTTAAGAATTTAATTTTTCTCCTCTGGTTTCTCAGCTTACTCATGCTGGTGGCAGGTCCTCCACTCAGGGGTCAGCAGGAACTGCATTGAATTCCCTGGGAAACATGCCTCTGTATCGCTGTCTTCAGGCTCAGGCTCCACCTCTGCACTGAGTTCACACAGGTGGGGACAGAAGTCTATACCAAATAGGTGGTGCAGCTGGGGAGAAGAGGGATGCCTTCAGCTACAGATGGTTAGAGCATCTATAGGAGCCATCTAGAAATTCCTGTTGCTCCAGCTTCAATATTTCATGTGTCTGGGGTGAAACTAGGCCTTCCGTTCACTCATTACTGAGGTCCAGAATGTCTCAGACCCAAACTTGTCCAAGAAATAACCATAGACAGGAATCTCAGAGTCATCTTTTCTGCAGGTGAGATGAAACTTGGGAGAAAACTGAAAAGTTGAATTTGAATATCCTATCATAGGTCGTTTGATAGACTAAGAAAAAATTAATTTTCTGGAGAAGTGTCATGACTAAAATTACATTCATTCCTTTTATGGTTAGTAGCTCCACACATAAAATCTTTTGAGTGATGTACTCACAGGCAGAGGAGGAAGCATATTGTGGGAGCCATCCGCCAGGTGTCTCAACCGCAGTCCCCTGGGGATCTGTAGTCAGTGGCTAGGCTTTGGCCCATTTTACCAGGTAGAGCGATGTGTATCATCCCATTCTGTTACAACTACATTCTCCTTTTCTATGTACGTTGGAAATGACATCACAGTATATCTCCTCAACCCACAGTCCATAAATAGAACTAACCCAGGAGTAAAAATACTGTTAGCCAGCAGATTTGGATCCTGGCCTTAGCAATGCTGATTTCATAACATAATTATGGAGCATATAGAAAATAAATGTTTATGGATATTCCTGTAGCACCTAGCAGAGGCCTGTGTGTGCAAAATAAGCAGACAGGTACCTTTTCATTGAATGTGACTTCTTTCATTATACCCACCAGCCACTGTGGATCCAATTTAATGCCAAATACAAGGTAGTTAACATCTGGAAGGCTAAGTCTGAAAGGGTTAAGTGTCAACATTCCACTCAGAGCTTGGGAGGCTCTCTATTTCACCAAACTCTTTGTGAAATCTTATTGCTATGAATTTGGTCAGGTTCCTTGCTCTGTCTATGCTCTTCATGCTTCTAGGTCAATACATTAACTTTGGTCTATGTCAGATGCCAACTCCTCTATTTAGCCCACTCTAATTTCTTCAGAACTGCTGCAGAACTTTATCTGCATATTTTTATGATTTTTATTAGTCTTTACTTCTTATACTACTTATGTACTGATTGTATAGCCTGTGGATTCTTGGAGAAGAAAAAGATCTACATCTTTCTCAATCAAAACTGTATCTGGCAACACAACCTAACATTCAAAGAAAGATTTTTCTGCCGATTATAAAATAAAGGCAGACTTAAACTGTCTGAGAATATTAATTTGAGTATAATTTATGTGAAATAAATGGCCAGCTACTTACATGGAAAATAGAATAATTTAGAGATTTCATAAGAAGACAAAGGACTACCAAGAGGTGTACTGCACAAGCAAAAAATTAATAATTTATTTAAAATAAATATGAAATATATAAGTCCATTATCTCCTCTCTGCTCTCTGGTGCCCTTTTTAGAATTATGGACATTAATAAATACATATATATATTTATACATGTATATGTATATTTATATACGTATATATGTATACTCACTATATGTGATAACATTATACATATTCATATACATATAGAGGGCCTGGGTTGGTATTCAGATATGAAGAATAACGACCAATATTGTCTCTAACAACGATTTATATCTTAACCACATCTACTCTGTGGGAGCCATTAGTTTCCATTACATCCACTTGAGTTTAAAATTGCACAAATGTATTTACCTTTCTTTAGTCAATAATTGCAAAGAAAACAGACTGGTCAGGGAAAGACCATGTGGTATCTGACAAACAATAAAACAACATAGGATAACCAATGACTACTTCTAGTCCTGTGACATCTTAATATCTTTAACCACCACACACATATGCTAGTCATAGGAGCTATTTTGTCGCAATTCATACCTCTTAGAACCAACTAGAATATAATTGTTGCTATGAGTTGGACAAGTTAACCATTGTGCCACGGTAATACAACAAAACTATTATTTTTCTTCCCGAAGAAAGATCAGAAGGGGAATGTTTTAAGTGTAATTAGTCCTCCGGAGTTTCCTGGTACTAACTAGGATACACCTTCAGAAACGGCACCAAATTTGAAAAAGTCACTCTCCAAAGACACTTGGTCCAGTAGAAACCTACACAGCCGACAATAGCAGAAGTGCCTATTTTTTAGAGTACTTAGCAAGAAAGAGCATTATATGTGCATCAGTGTCCAGAACAAAGTCCCCGTTCCTATCAAGAAGAGCAGGTGTGATCTATGTAGACTAAATACGGTGGCTAGGATTCACCTTATAAAAAATACCAATGGAACGTAAGAGATTCTAATAAAACTGCAGTCTATTCAGGTAGGTATCACTGTGTGGCAGAAATTTGTGTCCTCATAAATCAGGTATATTACCTTAAGAAGTGGAAAGGCAAATTAAGCCTCCTGTTGGCAGTGACCCCAATCTCCAGTGCCCTCCAGGGAAGGTTATGCCTTGAATACCATACACAGGGCTAGGGTGGTGTTGTTCACATTAGGAGATTTTCTCTGTTCACTGTCCTAATGCCAATCACTTCTTCCCTATGGTGGAGATATTTCAAGCAGCATCCGCCAGGCAACATTTCTATGGCTGGAAAAGTTCGACAGGAAACTTCAAACTACCACTAGAGAAAAACACGGACCAAGCTGACAGCATGAAAACAGAAAGGAGAGAAAGAGAAGGAGGGAGAGAGGGAGAAAGGGAGGGAGGGACAGAGAGAGGCTACTTGGGGCTGCTATTTGGGGAGCAACTATAGAAATGATTCCTGGCAGTGAGAAGAGCAGACCTCACATAGTCAACAAGTGCTATGAAGCACTTACTATTGAAGTCCAAGTGCTGCAAACAGAAAAACTGCTGCCTCCCAAACTGTGTAAAGTTTGTCAAAGAAGAGCACAAGCCATCTGTGAAGAACCTGGTACATGTTTAAGAAGCTCACTCAATAATACAGAATCAAGAAGATGGGATAAGGGGCAGCTCAGAGACGCTCCTCTCCACATCGGACAAGAGGTTCCAGAAGTAGCAGTGGGGAGCAGCTGAGGCTTCCAAAGACCTCTCCCATCCCTCGTCCTCACATGCATACGGTCTGCATAAATCTGGAAGATACAGATCCATGTTAACTTAACTGCATTCCCAGTGTGTGACTTCTGGTAGACTGTGAGTTTGGTGATTCTCTGTCATTTCTAGGGATATAAGTCTGGAATAAAATGATGATTTTGGATATAATTACAGATACACATTTTAATGGTAAGGGTCTCCAATGGCACCTATGGTTTTCAGCTCCCTGGGGAAGGAGTTGGAGCACTCAGATCTCCTCACCCTGGGAATGAAATGACCATGAAGATCATCCCAGGGTCATGGCTGATTCAAAATACACTAGGAAACGGCCTACACAGAGCTCTCTTGAGGAATGCATTAGGCAAGGAATTGGGTTGCTTTGAATTAGTCCCACAGAAAGAATTACTGAGACTTGGATAATAAAACTAAATGCGGGGACAAGACCCAGTCCTGAGGGTCATTCCATCAAGGAGGAAAGGAACAGTCTTTCTGACGCTGGATGCTATGGCAGCTACAGCCAGTCTCACCCTCTCTCAACTCTGCTCCCCACACCCTTCTCCGCGTCCTCTACTAATAACACGAAACACATTTTTCTCCTGGATCCACTTCAGGAAAAGCCAATCCTACTCTATAGAAAGCCCCTTTAAAAGGCGAAGTCACCACTTTTAAAATGGCAAAATCCTCCTTCAGTAGAGGTCTAAAAATCAGGCCAAAATCGCCACAAGCAGTTAAGTTTGCTTAAGATTAAATAGGGTTGAATAAACGATCTCTGCAGAGTGGGGTCCCCATTGTCTTTTCTCTGCGAGTCCTGTGGCTTCTAACACTTGGTACCTTCCAGTAGCACTGACCTTGAACCACACTTTTCATCTGCACTGGGGTTTCCCAGAGGCTGTTGTAAATATCCTTCCATGGGATAGAAATCCACTCTCCTTGTGCAGACTTTCCTGATTGAACATTTTCCTTGCTGTATGCATTAGGAAAAACATTTTGTGCATGCACGCACAAAGGTGGGGGTTTGGGCGGTGGCTACCCACCTCCGTGACACTTATTGGTGTGGGATCTTCCTTGGCATCCTGCCTTTAGCTTCTACAGAGTATAAGGAGTTGCTTTTACATCTGTGGATTCACTACCTCCATGTCACTAATCCCCAGATGATGTTGCATCCCCGTTTACCCCTCTAGGTAGACACTTCAGTTGCATGCCCTAGCTAGCCTGAGTGATGGCATTTGTACCCCACACTGGGCTTAATCAAAGTAGGTTTTCTCTTTCCTTCTGTGAAGTCAGCAGTGTTGTTCTAGCACAGCGACTTAAACTGCATGCGTGTATACCTTCAGGAGTTCAGGCGCAAGTGGGTTGGAATTGGATCGCGCTCCCTCAAAAGCCAGAAATAGAAGCTTAGAGAATGAGCACAATGATTAAATTTAGAACTTGCAAGTAGGAGGTAGATTTCCTACTCCGTGCACGCAGCACGTCTTTTGTGGTGTGCATTTGAAGGTAAGAAAGGTAAGATTCAGAAAGGCAAAAAAAGGGATCCCTGGGTGGCACAGTGGTTTGGCGCCTGCCTTTGGCCCAGGGTGTGATCCTGGAGACCCGGGATCGAATCCCATGTTGGGCTCCCGGTGAATGGAGCCTACTTCTCCCTCTGCCTGTGTCTCTGCCTCTCTCTCTCTCTCTCTATCATAAATAAATTAAAAAAAAGAAAGGCAAAAAAATAAAAAAGGCAGGAATACTATGAAAAATACCTGAATGTAGACAATTAAATGGAAAATAAGGTGAAGAGGATACACTTGTTAAATACATGGACAAACAGTATATCTGGAGAGTTAAGAGAAATAAGAATTAAGAGAAAATGGCCAATTTGGTTATAAATCAGTTGAGTCATTATCTCTACATCTTATACAACAATATACTAAACAGTGACTTGAAACCTTAAAAACTGAGCCACCCACTTACAAGAATACTCCATTTTAAGTCTGTAAAATGCTAATATTAACAGTACGTAGGGGTGCCTGGGTGGCTCAGTTGGTTGAGCATCTGACTTAATTTCGGCTCCGGTTGTGATCCCAGGGTCCTGGGCCTGAGCCCCCCCCAAGGGGCTCCCACTGGGTGTGGAGCCTGCTGAAGATTCTCTCTCTCCCTCTGCCCCTCCTCCCCGCCCAGGTGTGCTCGCTTGCTCTATTTAGAAAACAAGTAGTACCTAAATAACTTTCCTTCCTGACTGTAGGTGATGCTGCTTTTGCTGTATCTTGCAGGAAAAACAAGTGAAAGTGAGTGTGGACCCAGAGCTCTACATCATTTCTTTGCTTTTCCTTTAAAAGCTTTCAGTGGCCATCCCGTATCTACAACAGGACTCATGTTTACCCAGTGATTTCGTTCATATTATCGTTTGCAGTTGGTGACCACCAATAGTAAAATTTTGCAGAATTAGTACTGTTCCAATTTCACACATATTTCTGTGGCCAGGAAAAGGACACGCAACTTAAACTTATTTTACAACTATTTAGTCAGGTAGCATTAGCCAATTTATATACATGGACTTTTGTTCATTTAATAAAAAAAAATTTGGATGTAATATTTTATTTCCTATCTCATAAGATTCCAAAATATCAAATTGTAAAATGTAATAAGCCCTTATATCTAAATAACTGTAAAATACCTTCAATTATTAAAATCTTTGTTCTAATGTTTCTTTATTAACTAATCAGGTGAATAACTGTAGCTGTTAGGTAAATGTAGACTATTTATAAGACAAATTCCTAGGAGAATTGATTAAGAAAAAAATTTCAAAAATTATAGCTGTGTATACAGTATTGATTAAGAAGTGTGTGGAACAATTTAATGACATATATCAGTTATACAGAATTATATGATTTATAGTGAAGTACACTCATTTCTTCTTTTACTTAAAAAATCAAGAGCAATTATAATAAATTACTCTTCATTTGATCAGAAAATGTGTCTACACTG
Organism: Canis lupus dingo; assembly: GCF_003254725.2. Classification (NCBI taxonomy): domain Eukaryota; kingdom Metazoa; phylum Chordata; class Mammalia; order Carnivora; family Canidae; genus Canis; species Canis lupus. Next base: position 20,538,821 of record NC_064261.1, on the reverse strand, counting down.
AAAGCACGCACTATTATCAGTCTACTGTTGACTATGAAATTATCCAAAATAATTTAACACATTAAATTTTATCCCTTTGCTCCAAATAAAAATATACAGTAATTCAGAAAATTGCCTTAGAGAAGAAGATGTATTGACTAATATGTATAACATTCTAGGGAATTTGTCTTTTTTTGGAAAGATAAACATTGATACGAATGCAGTAACATAATTGGAGTTTAATATTCCTAAAACTTAACTTAATGTCCTTATTAAAAAGTAGATGTGCTTTATTTATCCATCCCCATGTTATTGGACACTTAGATTTTCTCCAATTTCCTATGTCACAGTCTTTGTCATCAATGAACACTTGTGTTCTATAATAAATTTGTGATCTTACCACCACTTGAAATCTATGCTCACAACTGGTAATACTAAGTCAAAAATTAAGAGTTTTTTAAATCCTCTAATGTGACTTGGTTTTCAGAAGTTTTATACTTTGTAATACCCTCTCTATATGTTCTCATTCACCACACCTTTCCAGCCTGGTACTATTATTTTATAATTACGGTTTTATTAAATAGAGAATCCAAAAACCATATCATGTTCTTACTTGATTTGTTGGATTATTGATGAAGTTGGACAGATTTCTGGATGAAATTTCTATATAAATTCTTTTGCTTATTTTTTCTAACAGAATTTGATAGTTTTCTATTATGGTGTGATCCCCAATATACTGAAAATATTAAATCTTAGTCTACAATATTTGTTGTTGATATTCCTTACAGTCTACCTAATCGACTTGGAAATTGTTTAGGTTATTTGATCCAGTAAAATTATCTTGTAAATGTAAACAATGTCTTCATTTCTTTAATTGTTCTTATATGTTTAAAAATATCTATAAGCTATCAGCTTGAAATTTACCTGTATTTTCTTCTTATTTAAAATGTTTGTTTATATGTGTATTTCATCCACCATTAATTTTGTTTAATAGTAGGAGGTAAGAATTACTTTTTTTCCCCAAAAATATAATCCATGATCCAGATATTGTCTGGTCTGGTGAGCTTTCTTTTTCCAATTAGTTGTGCTGCTGCCTCATGTATCAGAAACTAAATCCCAAAGCAAAAGTTCTTTTACTTATGAAAGTTTAGTTTCCAAAAGATGCTTCTAGGTTCATTTGTTAGAATTGAACAAATTCTAACAAATTTTGAAAAATCATTGAACATGATTGAACAAATGTAGGTTGGCAGAGATAGTGTATCTTTATTCTATATGTAGTTCTGATTTTAGTTACAAAAATCTAGATGGAAGACTTTTTTTAAAGATGTATTCATTCATTCATTCATTCATTCATTCATTCATGAGAGACACAGAGACAGGCAGAGACACAGACAGAGGGAGAAGCAGGCTCCACGCAGGGAGCCTGATGTGGGATTTGATCCCAGGACCCCGGCGTCACGCCCTAGGCCCCCCAGGGGCCCCAGAGAAGGAAGCAGTTCTTAATGAAGGGAGAGTCTACAAAGAGCAACATTATCTGTGCTTCTTAAATGCACATCTACAGAGATTTATTTCCATCTATCAAGACCTATAAGAATGCTGTGCAGTGTTAGTTAGTTTTAGAAAGGGTAGGAATTGCAGGATATATAAAACTTGGAGCTCTTCTTAACCATATTTTTGTCAGGTAGAGAAAAATGACTAAATTAAATGTATCTTGAATTCCTGGGATAAATTCAAAATACACTTGCTGCACCATATATGTTATTACCTCAAACGACTTGCTAATCTTTTGACATTGACATTTACAACTGATTTTTTAAAAATTTACATTATGCCTAGTTTTGAAATTCTTTCATCACAAAGAATTGAGAAGTGAGTCCTCTTTTAAGGGGTATATCTCTGGACCATTGTGGGTGAGACTGGAATTACACGTTTCTTGCATTTTCAGTGTTTGGCAAATCAGTTTGTGAATGGTATTTTATTGTGAGTTGTTTTATTGTGGATTCAGTTTATTTAATATTATGTATTTATCCCATTTTTGTTAATCCCTTTGGTGGCAGTATTATTTCCTTATGAATTTATCCACTGAAGGTGCATTTTCAAATGTAATGTGATAAAGATAATAATACTTTATGTAATTAGTCTAAAAACTAACCTTTTGTTTTTCAAACTTATTTTATCTTTTTTTCTAATTCATTAATTTTTGCTCTTGTTTCCCTTCCCTTCATATTCATTTTTTCCCATTATTTGAAAAATAATTAAAATTCTAGGGGATCCCTGGGTGGCGCAGTGGTTTGGTGCCTGCCTTTGGCCCAGAGCGTGATCCCAGAGGCCCAGGATCGAATCCCACGTTGGGCTCCCGGTGCATGGAGCCTGCTTCTCCCTCTGCCTGTGTCTCTTCCTCTCTCTCTCTCTCTGTGACTATCATAAATAAATAAAAAAAATTAAAAAAAATAAAATTCTATCTTTAATCCCTTCACTTTTAGCCTTTTTTCTTTCCCAAAATAAGTACTTAAATTTATGTGTCCCTCTGAGTCCTGCTATAAAGTCATCCTGCAAGGTAAATGATACATAATTATTATTTTTCTTTTTTTTTTTTTTAGTTTTAAGGATGTTCTAATATTCATTATTTCTTGAAGCCATGATTTATCTATATTTTTATTTATGGTTTAAGTCCATTATGTTCAGACCACATATCTAAATTATAGCAATAATCTTTATTAGCAGATTCTGTGTTTGCATATTTGTTTACTTGCCAAATCAATACTCATGGTTCTTTCACAGTCGCTCATGGATGTGTGCAGAGTGGGAAAAATTTGAGTCTACAAATGTGCACATTCCTAATTGAGACTGACCAGGGATACGCGCTGGTTTTCTGTTTCAGGTCTTATACTGTTAATACATGTCTTTCTTGTGATTTACTTAGGGGCACATGTTTTGCATTCCTGTGCTTTTTGTTGGTGATTTCACTTAAAATGGCCCCCAAATATACTGCTGAAGTGTCTAGTGGTCCTGAGCACAAGACTGTGACATGCCTTATGGATGAAATATGTGCTACATAAGCTCCATTCATGCACAGGTTATGCAGCATTTGGATGTGAGTTCAATATCAATAAATCAATAACATATATTAAACAAGTTTTTCTTTCTAAAGAAACACACATAAAACAAGGTTGTGTCTTGCTTGGTTGACAAAAATTTGTAACCGGAGGTTGACATGAACCCACCTCTGTTTCCTGTAGGAGCAACGGTTTAGTATTCACTAATTCAGTATCTGCAAATGTTTATAGAACATGAGCACGATAAATAATGAGAATAGACTGTACTTTGAGACTTGAAACTTATATTGTGTATATACACGGATTTACTTTTAATAAATATTCTATGAATGCTGGTATAGTACATATCTGATTGATTTTGATTTGTGGATGTGTTTTTCTATACATGCCATTGATATTGAATCTGCTAAGTGATATGCAAGTAGTCTATATTCCAATTTTTTTCTCTGATTATCAAGTGTAAAAATCAGTATGTAATCATTTTCACAACTTCTATCAAAATTCTCATTTTGTATGTTTTGATGCTATTAGTATAGAGTATAGAGATTTACAAACTCGTCTTTATGGTTCTTTTAACATTTTATATTTAATAGTACCTAAATTCTCTTCATCAAAAACTTTTTTTTGTTTTCTTTAAATGTTTTTGCATGTGGTAATTATACAGATGTACCAGATTTATTTTGTAATTCCTGTTATGGCTTTGTCTATTCTGTAAACTTGAATTTTATTGAAAAAAAGTAAATATATAAAATGCATCTCTGTAACAGATGTCTTAAAGAATACTGGTAATCTTTGTTTTTTTACTGGAATATTTAGGTTTTTGGCATTAATACTGATTCATTTTATGTTTAGTTTTATGGTGTATCCAGTATTTTGCATACTTTCTTTTTTATTCACCTCCCATTTTTGTCAGAGTATTTTGTTCACTATATGACTTTTCAAGTAAGTAAATATCTTTAAATTCACATAAAATTAATTCATCTTACTTTGTTTTATTACCTGATTTTGGGTATTCAGTTCACTTTTCTGTTGCATCCTGACGCAGAGAACAGAGTTAATTATATTTCTCTGTTCAAGAAACACTGTCTCCCTCAGACCATGGAAACGATCTTTTTTTTCTTTTTTTCATTATATTGTTCCCCTTCAGCAGAGATCACTATAATCTTTCCTTTTCCCACAGGTATGCATTTTATTATTTTATATACTTCTGAAATATATACTATTGATTTTGCTTATTTTAATTCACATAAATGTTATTGTTTTAGAAATCATCCTGTGATACTTATTTAATGATAATTTTTAAGTGTACTCATTTATCTCTTTTTATATATTACATACATAGAAAACATCTAGTAGTTGTAATGTATTTTCTTGGTGGTTCACAGGAATTTCACATAATTATTAATGTCCTGTCAAATCTAGACATTTTAAATATCTTCTGCTGTGTCACACACATGTTAACTAAATGCCTTTTTTGGAATGGAAACCCTTACATCTGATGTAATAAGATCCATCAATGTTTCACATTCAGATTGCATTTTTAGAGTCTTGTTAAAAAATCTTTCCATATTCTAGAATCACATAGATATTTTCCTATTTGATTCTATTAACTTTATGGTTTTGTTGTTCAAATTTAGGTATTTAACACAACTGGAGTTGAAGATATAAATTATAAGCTAAATGTTTGACTTTGTATTTCTCCATATATGTCAAGGTCCCACATTCACATTTGTTTGTTTCAGAATTATCATTATATTCTATTAATTCATTTATCCACTTGGGTTCTATTTTTATGACTACACTTTTTATTATGTGTTAGTAGCTATTAAGTGTCCTTGTCTATGATACTATTTTTTTCTTATGTTATTCTAAAATTCCCCTGGCTATTCGGGGTCTTTTCTGATTCCACACAAATCTTAAAATAATTTGTTTCAACTCTCTGAAGCAAGTCCATGGTATTTTGATAGGGATTGCATTAAATGTGTAAATTGCCTTGGGTAACATTGAGGTTTTCACAATATTAATTCTGCCAATCCATGAGCATGGAATATTTTTCCATCTCTTTGTGTCTTCCTCAATTTCTTTCAGAAGTGTCCTGTAGTTTTTAGGGTATAGATCCTTTACCTCTTTGGTTAGGTTTATTCCTAGGTATCTGATGCTTTTGGGTGCAACTGTAAATGGGATTGACTCCTTAATTTCTCTTTCTTCAGTCTCATTGTTAGTGTATAGAAATGCCACTGATTTCTGGGCATTGATTTTGTATCCTGCCACGTTGCCAAATTGCTGTATGAGATCTAGCAAACTTGGGGTGGAGGCTTTTGGGTTTTCTATGTAGAGTATCATGTCATTGGCAAAGAGGGAGAGGTTGACTTCTTCTTTGCCAATTCGAATGCCTTTAATGTCTTTTTGTTGTCTGATTGCAGAGGCTAGGACTTCCAGTACTATGTTGAATAGCAGTGGTGAGAGTGGACATCCCTGTCTTGTTCCTGATCTTAGGGGAAAGGTTCCCAGTGCTTCCCCATTGAGAGTGATATTTGCCGTGGGCTTTTCCTACATGGCTTTTAGATGTTGAGGAATGTTCCCTCTATCCCTACACTCTGAAGAGTTTTGATCAGGAATGGATGCTGTATTTTGTCAAATGCTTTCTCTGCATCTAATGAGAGGATCCTATGGTTCTTGGTTTTCTCTTGCTGATATAATGAATCACATTGTATGTTTTACGAGTGTTGAACCAGTCTTGTGTCCCGGGGATAAATCCTTTTTGGTCATGGTGAATAATTTTCTTAATGTACTATTGGATCCTGTTTGCTAGTGTCTTGTTGAGAATTTGTGCATCCATGTTCATCAGGTATATTGATCTATAATTCTCCTTTTTGGTGGAGTCTTTGGTTTTGGAATTAAGGTGATGCTGGCCTTATAGAATAAATTTGGAAGTACTCCATCTCTTTCTATCTTTCCAAACAGCTTTAGCAGAATAGGTATGGTTTCTTCTTTAAACGTTTTATAGAATTCCCCAGGGAAGCCATCGGGCCCTGGACTTTTGTGTCTTGGGAGGTTTTTGATGACTGCTTCAATTTCCTCCCTGGTTATTTGCCTGTTCAGGTATTCTATTTCTTCCTGTTCCAGTTTTGGTAGTTTGTGGCTTTCCAGAAATGCGTCCATTTCTTCTAGATTGCCTAATTTATTGGCATATAGCTGTTCATAAAATGTTTTTAAAATCGTTTGTATTTCCTTGGTGTTGGTCGTGATCTCTCCTTTGTCATTCATGATTTTCTTAATTTGAGTCTTCTCTCTGTTCTTTTTAATAAGGCTGGCTAATGGTTTATCTATCATTAATTCTTTCAAAGAACCAACTCCTGGTTTTGTTGATCTGTTCCACCGTTCTTCTGGTCTCTATTTCGTTGAGTTCTGCTCGAATCTTTATTAACTCTCTTCTCCTGCTGGGCGTAGGATCTATTTGGCTGTTTTTTCTCTAGCTCCTTTAGGTGTAAGGTTAGCTTTTGTATTTAAGTTCTTTCCAGTTTTTTGATGGATGTTTGTATTGCAATGTATTTCCCCGTCAGGACTGCTTTTGCTGCATCCCAAAGATTTTGAACAGTTGTATCTTCATTCTCATTAGTTTCCATGAATCTTTTTAATTCTTCCTTAATTTCCTGGTTGACCCTTTCATCCTTTAGCAGGATGGTCCTTAACCTCCACGTGTTTGAGGTCCTTCCAAACTTCTTGTTGTGATTTAGTTCTAATTTCAAGGCATTATGGTCTGAGAATATGCAGGGGACAATCCCAATCTTTTGGTATCGGTTCAGACCCGATTTGTGACCCAGTATGTGGTCTATTCTAGAGAAAGTTCCATGTGCACTTGAGAAGAATGTGTATTCAGCTGAGTTTGGATGTAAACTTCTGTAGATTTCTGTCAAATCCATCTGGTCCAGTGTATCATTTAAAGCTCTCGTTTCTTTGGAGACGTTGTGTTTAGAAGTCCTATCGAGTGTAGAAAGCGCTCGACTGAAGTCACCAAGTATAAGTGTATTACTATCTAAGTATGGCTTAACTTTGGTTATTAATTGATTGATATATTTGGCAGCTCCCATATTCGGGGCAAATAGATGGGTCCTGCTTTTTTATCCAGTCTGAAACCCTGCGCCTTTTGATGGGGTCATTAAGCTTGTTCACATTCAGTTACTATTGAAAGATAGGAGTTTAGTGTCATAGTGATATTTATTCAGTCATTGCTTTTGTGGATTGTTCCATTGGACTTCTACTTAAAGGGGAATTGTGAGAGTCCCCCTTAAAATTTCTTGCAGAGCTGGTTTGGAGGTCACATATTCTTTCAGCTCCTGCCTGTCTTGGAAGCTCTTTGTCTCTCCTTCCATCCTGAATGGGAACCTTGCTGGATAAAGTATTCTTGGTTGCATGTTTTCCTCATTTAGGACCCCGAATATATCCTTCCAGCCCTTTCTGGCTTGCCAGGGCTCTGTGGAGAGATCTGCTATTACCCTAATACTCCTCCCCATAAAAGTCAGGGATTTCTTGTCTCTTGCTGCTTTAAGGATCTTCTCTTTATCTTTGGAATTTGCAAGCTTAACTATTAAATGTTGAGGTGTTGAACGGTTTTTATTGATTTTAGGGGGGGATCTCTCAATCTCCTGGATCTGAATGCCTGTTTCCCTTCCCAGATTAGGAAAGTTTTCAGCTATGATTTGTTCAAATACATATTCTGGACCTCTGTTCCTTTCAGTGCCCTTGGGAACCCCAATTAAATGTAGGTTTTTCTTCCTCAGGCTGTCATTTATTTCCTTTAATCTATCTTCATGGTCTTTTAATTTTGTGTCTCTTTTTTCCTCAGTTTCCCTCTTTGCCATCCACTTGTCTTCTATGTCACCCACTCGTTCTTCCACCTTGTTGACCCTCGTCGTTAGGGCTTCTAGTTTGGATTGCATCTCATTCAATTGATTTTAAATTTCTGCTTGATTAGATCTAAATTCTGCAGTCATGAAGTGTCTTGAGTCCTTTATGCTTTTTTCTAGACCCACCAGTAGCTGTATAATAGTGCTTCTGAATTGGTTTTGTGGCATTGAATTGTAATTCAGATTTTGTAACTCTGTGGGAGAGAGGACCGTTTCTGATTGTTTCTTCTGAGGTGAGGTTTTCCTTCTAGTCATTTTGCTCAGTGCAGAGTGGCAAAAAACAAGTTGTATTGGGAAAAGGAGAAAAAGAAAAGAAGAAAAGAAAATAGAAAAAGAAAGAAGAAAAGGAAGAATAAAAGAAAAAAGAGAAGAAAAAGAGAAAGAAAAAGAGAGGAAAAAAGGGTGGGGGAAGGATACAGAAATCAAAAAGAAAAAAAACACGGGGGAGTATCTTCTGATTCTGTATACTTTAAGTCCCTTGACTTCCCCTGGAACTTGTCCATCTAGCTGGTCTTCTCGGGGAGGGTCCTGTTGTGCTGATTTTCAGGTGTCAGCACTTGGGGGAGCTGCTCTGCCAACTACCTGGTGCAGGGCTCAGTGGGGGCTGTTTACCCTGTGAGGCCCCAGGAGGAACAACCACAGTGGTGGCAGCCAGCTCTGGAGCCCTGGAGTCAGCTCCCGCAGTAACTCTGGAGCTCTCCGTCTGCAGGGCCTGGAGGCTCCGGGGGCGGGGACGCTGATCTGCTGAGCTCCGGGGTAGGAGCATCCTTTTTGTCCTGGGCCCTCCTGGCCTCTGCCTGTCCCAGGGGAAGTCGGATCCTGGGCTGTGTCCCCGGCGCCCTGGGCTCCCGGGCCTGTCGCTGTTGGATTCGCGCTCCCGCCGTGCAGCCCCTCCACGCAGAGCCGCCGCCCGAGCCCCTCCGAGCTGCTCCCGGGTCCAGCTAAGCGTGCCCTGCAGCCCTTTAGGGAGCTCGGCCTGGGTTGTGGGGCTCTCCCAGGGCGCAGGTGTCTGTTAGTGTCCCAGGAAGCCTGAGGGCATCCCCGCCCTCCTGGTGTCCTGCTCTAACTCCCTGAGAGCACCTTTCTGCCCAGGAAGATTGGGGAAGCTCCTGCTTCTCCCAGCCGGGGCTCTCCTGTCCTGGGGACACTTGCCCAGGCCTTAGCCCAGCTCCTCGCAGGCCCCTCCCCCTTAGATGCCTTTTGTTTCTTTATTTCTTTTTCCCTGTCTTCCTACCTTGATAGAAGCGCGAACTCTTCTCATTATAGCATTCCAGCTGTTCTCTCTTTAAATCTCAGGCCGAATTTGTAGATTTTCAGGATGATTTGAAGGTTATCTGAGTAATTTGGTGGGGACAGGTGACTTGGGGACTCTACTCTTCCGCTATCTTGCCCCTCCCCTCGTATCCTCTCGTTTTATTAGAATCCCTGGGTTGCTCAATGGTCTACCACCTGCCTTCAGCCCTGGACATGATCCTGGAGTCCCGGGATTAAATCCCACATCAGGCTCCCTGCATGGCTCCTGCTTCTTCCTCTGCCTGTGTCTCTGCCTCTCTCTCTCTCTCTCTCTCTCTGTGTGTGTCTCTCATGAATAAATAAAATATTTAAAAAATAATAAAATAAAAGATGGTGTTAATAAGACCCTACCGTTTTGAGGGAGGGGCAAGAAGGTGGAAGAGTAGGGTCCCCAAATCACCTGTTCCCACCAAATTACCTAGATAACATTCAAATCATCCTGAAAATCTATGAATTCAGCCTGAGATTTAAAGAGAGAACAGCTGGAATGCTACAGTAAGAAGAGTTCATGCTTCTATCAAGGTAGGAAGACGGGGAAAAAGAAATAAAGAAACAAAAGGCCTCCAAGGGGGAGAGGCCCCGCAAGGAGCTGGGCTAAGGCCAGGGCGAGTGTCCCCAGGACAGGAGAGCCCCGTCCGGGAGAAGCAGGAGCTTAACCAATCTTCCCAAGCAGAAAGATGCTCGCAGGGAGTTAGAGCAGGACCCCAGGAAGGCGGGGATGCCCTCAGGCTCCCTGGGACACTAACAGACACCTGCGCCCCCAGGAAAGTGCACCCAGCTCCCTAAGGGCTGCAGCGTGTGCATGGCGGGACCCCAGAGCAGCTCGGAGGGGCTCCAGCAGAGGCTCCGGAGAGAGGGGGCTGCAGGGACCCGAGAGCAGCTCAGAGGCAGCTCTAGCAGAGGTAGAGGCTCCACGTGGAGGGGGCCGTATGGCCCGGGAGCAGCTCTGTGGGTCTCAGGTGGTGGTTCCGCAGAGAGGGTCTTCGCGGCCAGGAGCGCGAATCCAACAGCACAGGCCCGGGAGCACAGGGCTCTGGGGACACAGCCTAGGATCCAACCTCCCCCCAGGACAGGCAGAGGCCAGGAGGGCCCAGGACAGCAAGGATGCTTCTGCCCCGAGCTGAGGAGATCAGTGGCCCCGCCCCCGGAGCATCCAGGCCCCTGCAGTCCGAGAGATCCCGAGTTACTGCGGAAGCTGAATCCAGGGCTCCAGAGCCAGCCACTGCCACTGTGGTTGTCCCTCCTGGGGCCTCACGGGGTAAACAACCCCCACTGAGCCCTGAACCAGGAAGGGGGAGAGCAGATCCCCAAGTGCTAACTGAAAATCAGCACAACAGGCCCCTCCCCCAGAAGACTAGCTAGACACACAAGTTCCAGGGGAAGTCAAGGGACTTAAAGTATACAGAATCAGAAGATACTCCCCCGTGTGTTTTTTTTTTTCTTTTTGATTTCTGTTTGCTTTCCCCATCCTTTATTTTCCTTTCTTTCTTCTCTTTTTTTCCTTCCTTTTTTCTTTTTCTCATTTCTTTCCTTCTTTCTATCCTCTCTTTTTCTCCTTTTCCCAATACAACTTGTTTTTGGCCGCTCTGCACTGAGCAAAATGACTAAAAGGAAAACCCTCACCTCAAAAGAAAGAATCAGAAACAGTCCTCTCTCCCACAAAGGTACAAATATGGATTACGATTCAATCTCAGAAAGCCAATTCAGAAGCACTATTATACAGCTACTGGTGGCTCTAGAAAAAAGCATGAAGGACTCAAGAGACTTCGTGACTGCAGAATTTAGAGCTAATCAGGCAGAAATTAAAAATCAATTGAATGAGATGCAATCCAAACTACAAGTCCTCACAACGAGGGTTCACGAGGTGGAAGAACGAGTGGATGACATAGAAGACAAGATGATGGCAAAGAGGGAAACTGAGGAAAAAGGAGACAAACAATTAAAAGACCATGAGGATAGATTACGGGAAATAAATGACAGCCTGAGGAAGAAAAACCTACATTTAATTGGGGTTCCCGAGGGTGCCGAAAAGGACAGAGGGCCAGAATATGTATTTGAACAAATCCTAGCTGAAAGCTTTTTAATCTGGGAAGGGAAACAGGCATTCAGATCCAGGAGATAGAGTGATCCGCACCCCCTAAAATCAATAAAAAATGTTCAACTCCTCGACATTTAATGGTGAAGCTTGCAAATTCCAAAGATAAAGAGAAGATCCTTAAAGCATCAGGAGATAAGAAATCCCTGATTTTATGGGGAGGAGTATTAGGGTGACAGCAGACCTCTCCACAGAGACCTGGCAGGACACAGGGGTGGCAGGATATATTCAGGGTCCTAAATGAGAAAAACATGCAACCAAGAATACTTTATCCAGCAAGGCTCTCATTCAACTTGGAAGGAGAGATAAAGAGCTTCCAAGACATGCAGGAACTGACAGAATATGTGACCTCCAAACCAGCTCTGCAAGAAATTTTAAGGGGGACTCTTAAAATTCCCCTTTAAGAAGAAGTTCAGTGGAACAGTCCACAAAAACAAGGACTGAATAGATATCATGATGACACTAAACTCCTAGCTTTCAATAGTAACTCTGAACGTGAATGGGCTTAATGACCCCATCAAAAGGTGCAGGGTTTCAGACCGGATAAAAAAGCAGGACCCATCAATTTGCTGTCTATAAGAGACTCATTTCAGACAGAAGGACACCTACAGCCTGCAAATAAAAGGTTGGGAACCATATACCATTCAAATGGTCCTCGAAAGAAAGCAGGGGTAGCCATCTTTATATCAGATAAACTAAAACTTACCCCGAAGACTGTAGTGAGAGATGAAGAGGGACACTATATCATACTTAAAGGATCTATCCAACAAGAGGACTTAACAATTCTCAATATATATGCCCAGAATGTGGGAGCTGCCAAATATATCAACCAATTAATAACCAAAGTTAAGACATACTTAGATAATAATACACTTATACTTGGTGACTTCAATGTAGCTCTTTCTACTCTCGATAGGTCTTCTAAACACAACGTCTCCAAAGAAACAAGAGCTTTAAATGATACATTGGACCAGATGGATTTCACAGATATCTCCAGAACTTTACATCCAAACTCGACTGAACACACATCCTTCTCAAGTGCACATGGAACTTTCTCCAGAATAGACCACATACTGGGTCACAAATCGGGTCTGAACCAATACCAAAAGATTGGGATCGTCCCCTGCATATTCTCAGACCATAATGCCTTGATATTAGAACTAAATCACAACAAGAAGTTTGGAAGGACCTCAAACACGTGGAGGTTAAGGACCATCCTGAATAAAGATGAAAGGGTCAACCAGGAAATTAAGGAAGAATTAAAAAGATTCATGGAAACTAATGAGAATGAAGATGTAACCTTTCAAAATCTTTGGGATGCAGCAAAAGTAGTCCTAAGGGGTTAATGCATTGCAATACAAGCATCCATTCAACAACTAGAAAGATCTCAAATACAAACGCTAACCTTACACATAAAGGAGCTAGAGAAAAAACAGCAAATAGATCCTACACCCAGCAGAAGAAGAGAGTTAATAAAGATTCGAGCAGAACTCAATGAAATCGAGACTAGAAGAACTGTGGAAGAGATCAACAAAACCAGGAGTTGGTTCTTTGAAAGAATTAATAAGATAGATAAACCATTAGCCAGCCTTATTAAAAAGAAGAGAGAGAAGACTCAAATTAATAAAATCATGAATGAGAAAGGAGAGATCACTACCAACACCAAGGAAATACAAACGATTTTAAAAACATATTATCAACAGCTATACGCCAATAAATTAGGCAATCTAGAAGAAATGGACGCATTTCTGGAAAGCCACAAATTACCAAAACTGTATCAGGAAGAAATAGAAAACCTAAACAGGCCAATAACCAGGGAGGAAATTGAAGCAGTCATCAAAAACCTCCCAAGACACAAAAGTCCAGGGCATGATGGCTTCCCAGGGGAATTCTATCAAACGTTTAAAGAAGAAACCATACCTATTCTCCTAAAGCTGTTTGGAAAGATAGAAAGAGATGGAGTACTTCCAAATTCGTTCTTGAGGCCAGCATCACCTTAATTCCAAAACCAGACAAAGAGCCCACCAAAAAGGAGAATTATAGACTAATATCCCTGATGAACATGGATGCAAAAATTCTCAACAAGATACTAGCCAATAGGATTCAACAGTACATAAGAAAATTATTCACCATGACTGAGTAGGATTTATTCCCAGGACACAAGGCTGGTTCAACACTCATAAACTATCAATGTGATTTTGCAAGTGACATATCAGATAAAGGGCTAGTTTCCAAGATCTATAAAGAACTTATTAATATCAGCACCAAAGAAACAAACAAGCCAATCATGAAATGGGCAAAAGAACAGAAATCTCACAGAGGAAGACATAGACATGGCCAACACCCACATGAGAAAATGCTCTACATCACTTGCCATCAGGGAAACACAAATCAAAACCACAATGAGATATCTCCTCACACCAGTGAGAATGGGCAAAATTAACAAGGCAGGAAACTACAAATGTTGGAGAGGATGCAGAGAAAAGGGAACCCTCTTACACTGTTGGTGGGAATGTGAACTGGTGCAGCCACTCTGGAAAACTGTATGGAGAATCCTCAGAGTTAAAAATAGACCTCCGTACGACCCAGCAATTGCACTGCTGGGGATTTACCTCAAAGACGCAGATGCAATGAAACGCTGGGACACCCGCACCCTTAGGTTCAGAGCCATGATAGCCACACTGCGAAGGGGTCTCGGTGTCCATCAAAGATGAATGGATATGGAGGGTGTGTGGTCTCTGTACAAAATGCAAGATTACTCAGCCGTTAGGAATGACAAACACCCACCATTTGCTTCGACATGGATGGAACCAGAGGGTGTTACGGCTGAGGGAAGAAGGCAATAGGTGAAGGACAAACATTATATGGTCTCATTCTTTTGGGGAGTATGACAAAAATAGTGAAAGGGAATAGAGGTGAAAGGAGAAAAAAATGAGTGGGAGATGGCAGAGAGGGCAGAATAGGAGAGACTCCTAACCCTGGGAAACGAACAAGGGGTGGAAGAAAGAGAGGAGGGCGGGGGGTGGCGGTGACTGGGCGACGGGCACCGAGGGGGGAACTTGATGGGATTAGCACTGGGGGGTTACTCTCTATGTTGGTAAAACGAACTCCAATAATAAATAAACCGATAAACTCACAAACTTCCCGAGACACAAAAGTCCAGGGCCAGTAGGCTTACCAGGGGAATTCTATCCAATGCTTCAAGATGAAAGCATACCTATGCTACTAAAGCTGCTGCGAAAGATAGAAAGAGATGGAACACTTCCAACCCCGTTCTTGGAGGCCGGGGTCACCTTAACTCCAGAACCCAAGAACCCACCAAAAAGAAGAATCCTGGACCGATGTCCCTGATGAACGCGGATGCACACCTTCTCCACAAGATACGACCCAACAGGTTGCAACGGGACATTATTAAGAAGTTACTCACCATGACCCAGTGGGGTTTATCCCCGGGGTGCAAGGCTGCTTCAGCACTCGGAGAGCACTCCATGTGCTTCTTCAGATCTGCAAGAGAGAAAACAAGAACCAGATGATCCTCTCAAGTGACGCAGAGGAAGCATTTGACAAAATACGGAATCCATGCCCAAGAGTCCAAACGAATCCAAACGCATCAGAGTACAGAGATACAGGAAACGTCTCTCAGCATCTTCCAAGCCATCTCCGAAAAGCCCGTGGCAAATTATCATTCGCAATGGGGAAACACCGGAAGCCTTGCCCTGAAGAACAGGCACGAGACTGGGATGTCACTCTCACCACTGCTATTCTCAGCATAGTACGAGACGTCATGGCCTCAGCAGTCAGGCAACAAAACGAAACAAAAGGCATTGAAACTGGCAAAGAAGAAGTCAACATCTCCCTCTTCGCCAATGACATTATATTGTACCTAGAAAACCCAAAAGACTCCACCACATGATTGCTCAAACTCCCTACAGCAAGTTCGGCAGTGCGGCAGGATACAAACGTGGGGCCCAGAAACTAGTGGCCTTTCTACATGCGAACAAGGAGACCGAGGAAAGGGACATCGAGGAAAGGGTCAACCCCAATTATACAACTGCAGCACCCCCAAAAAAGCATGAGCTACCTAGGAAGAACCCTAACCAAAGGTGTAAAGGGTCTCTACCCGAAACACTGCAGAACAAGTCTGAAGGAAACTGAGGAAGAAACAAAGAGATGGAAAAGGTTCCATGATGCTGGATTGGAAGAATTAATATTCGGGAAAATGTCAATGTGACCCAGGGCAATCGACACAACTAATGCAATCCCTGTCAGAAATACCATGGACTCTCTTCAGAGAGCTGGAGCAAGTCATCTGAAGACTGGTGTGGAATCCGAAAAGACCCCGAACGGCCACAGGAAGAGTAGCCAAGAAAACCACTGCGGGGGCAGCACAATGCTGGATTTCACGTTGTGCCACGAAGCTGTTACTGGCAAGACAGTGTGATACTGGCACAAAGACAGGCATACCGATCAATGGAACAGAAGAGAGCATCCAGAGGTGGACCCTCAACTCTATGGGTAACTAATATTCGGCCAGGCAGCAAAGACCTTGCAGGGGGAACAAAAAAGACAATCTCTTCAGTAAATGCTGCTGGGAACACTGGACAGCCACACGCAGAAGAATGAAACTGGATCATTCCTCTCACACCATACACAAGGATAAACTCAAAATGGATGAAGGATCTAAATGCAAGACAAGATTCCATCAAAATCCTAGGGGACAACACAGGCAACAACACCATCTGGTCCACAGCAACTTCGTGCAAATTACATCAGCCATGAAGGCCAGAGAAACAAGAGCAAAAATTGATCGCTGGGACTTCACCAAGATGAGCAGCTTCCGCACAGCAAAAGAAACACTCAAAAAACTTAAAGCCAACGCACAGAATGGGAGAAGTTATGTGCAAATGACCCTGTCAGGTAAAGGGCCAGTATCCAAGATCTCTGAAGAACTTCTGTAACTCCACAGCAAAGAGACCAAGGATCCAATCTGGTAGACGGGCAAGAGACGTGAACGGAAATGTCACAGAGGAAGACGTAGGCGTGACAGACAAGCACATGAGACAATGCACCGCATCACTGGCCGTCAGGGAAATACAGGTCAAAAGCACAACGAGATCCCACCTGACGCACCAGTGACCGCGGTGAACGTTAACAAGACAGGAAGCAGCGAATGTCAGTGATGATGTGGCGAAAGGGGAACCCTCTTGCACTGCTGGTGGGAATGTGACCTGGTGCAGCCACGCCTGGAAAGCCGTGTGCAGGTGCCTCAGAGAGGTAACAACGGATCTACACTGTGATCCAGCATGGGGGTGCACTGGTGGAGATGTACCCCAATGATACAGATGCAGGTAAATGCTGGGACATCTGCACCCCGAGGTTTCAAGCGGCAACATCCATGATAGTCACTCTGTGGAAGGAGCCTCGGTGTCCATCGAAAGATGAATGGATAAGGAGGGTGAGTGGTCTCTGTACACAATGGAAGATTACTCAGCCGTTAGAAACGACGAACACCTACCATTTGCTTCGACCTGGATGGAACCGGAGGGTATTAAGGCTGAGGGAAAGAAGACAATCGCGAAGGACAAACATCATATGGTCTCATTCTTCTGGGGAGGATGAAAACAATAGTGAAAGGGGAGAGAGGGGAAAGGAGAAAAAAATGAGTGGCAGATAGCAGAAAGGTAGACCGAACAGGAGAGACTCCTAACCCTGGGAAATGAACAAGGGGTGGAAGAAAGGGAGGAGGGTGGGGGGTGCGGGTGACTGGGCAACGGGCACGGAGCGGGGCACTTGATGGGATGAGCCCTGGGGGGTTATGCTCTATGTTGGCAAAATGAACCCCAATAGGAAATAAGAAACACACCTATAAAGAAACACACAAACCTCCCGAGACACAAACGTCCGGGGCCAGATGGCTTCCTAGGGGAATTCTATCAAACGCTTCAAGAAGAAATCATACCTGTGCTACCAAAGCTGCTCCGAAAGATAGAAAGAAATGGAATACTTCCAAACTCGTTCTTGGAGGCCAGCGTCACCTTAACTCCAAAACCCAAGACCCCCCCCACCCAAAGGGAGAATTCTGGACCGATGTCCCTGATGAACACGGATGCACACCTCCACAAGCTATGAGCCAACGGGATCCAACAGGACATTATTAACAAGTTACTCACGATGACCCGGTGGGCTTTATCCCCGGGGTGCAAGGCTTCTTCAGCACTCAGAAAGCACTCAAGGTGCTTCATCAGATCTGCAAGAGAGAAAACAAGAACCAGATGATCCTCTCAAGAGACGCAGAGGAAGAAGCATTTGACAAAACACAGCATCCATTCCTGATCCAAACGCTTCAGAGTACCGGGATAGAGGGAACGTCCCTCAGCATCTTCAAAGCCATCTACGAAAAGCCCGCAGCAAATTCTCATTCCCAATGGGGAAACACTGGGAGCCTTTCCCCGATGACCAGGCACGAGACGGGGATGTCCACTCTCACTGCTGCTATTCTCAACATAGTACGAGACGTCATGGCCTCAGCAATCAGGCAATGAAAAGAAATAAAAGGCATTCAAATCGGCAAAGAAGAAGTCAAACTCTCCCTCTTCACCGATGACACGATACCGTACCTAGAAAACCCAAGATGGCTGGAACTCCTACAGCAAGTTCGGCAGTGTGGCGGGATACAAACTCGGGACCCAGAAACCAGTGGCCTTTCTGTAAGCGAAGAATGAGACCGAGGAAAGGGACATCGAGGAAGGGGTCAACCCCATTTATACAACCGCAGCACCCAAAAAAAGCATGAGCTACCTAGGAATAAACCTAACCAAAGGGGTAAAGGATTGCTACCCAAAACACTGCAGAACATGTCTGAAAGAAACTGAGGAAGACACAAAGCGATGGAAAAAGGTTCCATGCTCCTGGTTTGGAAGAATTAATATTGGGGAAAATGTCAACGTGACTCAGGGCAATTTACACAAATAGTGTAATCCCTCTCAGAAATACCATGGACTATCTTCAGAGAGCTGGAAAAAATCATCTGAAGACTTGTGTGGAATCAGAAAAGACCCCGAACGGCCACGGGAATAGTAGCCAAGAAATCCAATGCAGGGGGTGGGGGTGGGGCAGCACAATGCCAGATTTCAGGGCGCGCCTCAAAGCTGTGAGCATCAGGACAGTGTGGTACTGTCACAGAAACGGACACATGGATCAATGGAACAGAGGAGAGCATCCAGATGTGGACCCTCAACTCTACGGGCAACTAATATTTGGCCAGGCAGGAAAGATGGGAAAAAAAAGACAGTCTCTTCGATCAAGGCTGCTGGGAACACTGGACAGCCACATGCAGAGGAATGAACCTGGACCATTCCTCTCACACCAAACACAAGGATAAACTCAAAATGGATGAAGCATCTAAATGTGAGACAAGATTCCATCAAAACCCCCCGGGAGAACACGGGAAACAACACCCTTCTTGAACTGGGCCACAGCAACTTCTTGCAAATTACATCAGCCACAAAGTCCAGAGAAACAAGAGCGAAAATGGATCGCTGGTACTTCATCAAGATGAGCACTTTCCGCACAGCAAAAGAAACACTCAACATAACTCAAAGGTGGCCCACAGAATGGGAGAAGAAGGTATGTGCAAATGACCCCGTCAGATAAAGGGCCAGCATCCAAGATCTCTGAAGAACCTCTGCAACTCCACAGCAAAGAGACCAACCATCCCATCCAGAAAACGGGAAAAGTCACGAACAGAAAAGTCACGGAAGAAGACCTATATGTACATGGCCAACAAGCAGGCAAGACAATGCTCTGGGTCACTGGCCATCAGAGTAATAAAGGTCAAAACCACAATGAGATGCCACCTCACACCGGTGAGAACATTAAAAAGACAGGAAACACCAAATTTTGGGGAGGCTGTGGAGAAAGGAGAACGTTTTCAAAATGCAAAAATTTCAGAGGTAGCCATACTCACCTGACAGGGACCAAGCGGGAGGGGCGGGCTCCTGGCCAGGCTGGGGTGCTTAGGGAGGGACCTGAGAGCTGGGAGGGGGAGGGGGGCGGAGTAAGAGCCAAGGGCTTGGGGAGGCTCCTGGGGCCCAGCAGCCCAGGCCCTCAAGCCACCGTCCCAAGGCCGTGCCCTGACATTGCAAGGTGCCTGCACCCTAACCCCTCTGAGCGCACGCACATGGGTTCCGCGGTACCTCCCTGAGCCCGGGGGAGGGGCCCCGCACCCTCCCTGAGCCGCCCAAAGGAGACCTGGCCTGACCTGTAGGAGGCCCCACCGCCGCCCCCCTCCGCCAACAGGTCCCACCACTCCTTCCCCGCAGCCCTCTGCCCGGCACCCTGGCGGCCCAAAGGGTGTGGGTCCGGCTCGCCACGGGGCCACCTCCATGCAGCCCCAAGGCCCGCTGTCCCCCTCCCGGTCCCTCCCAGGCACCCGCTGCGCCACAAGCGAGGGTCAGATGCCCCTCGCACAGCCACCCCAGGGCCCGTCACACCTCCCGGGGCCCACGCTGACCTGCGCGCAGGGGGCCGAGGCCTGCAGAGCCGCTGCCGCGAGCCCGGAGCGCGGGGAACCGCGGGGAACCGCGGGCCTGGACTGGGGGCGCGGCCGAGCTACCTCCTGCCACCGCCGGGTCGCATCTGCGCACAGCTCCTCCTGCGGCCAGCCGCGGCCCCCTTCAGGTCACGCTCGGGGTCAGGCGCAGGGGCAAGCTCCTGGAACCCTGTGGCCTCACCCCCGCTCCCGCCCCTGGGCCCGCCCCCCGCACAGAGGCCCGCCCTTCGCGGAGTTCAGAGCGGAGTGGAGAATGCCTATGCCTCTGCCGGGTAGTCTGGTCAGGCGCTGGGTTTGAGGCCTTGAGCCCCCCGCTCAGTCCCAAGGGACTCCTGCTCATGGAGGCACGAAGCCTCTCTCTGGCTCTGTGTCTCCCTCCCTGTCCTTCCGTCCGGGTCTCTGTCTCTCCCTCCCGGTCTCACTCTCTGTCCCTCCTGGCCTGGCCCTGTCTCCCTCCCTATCTCTCAATCTTAGCCACAGCAATCAGACATCAAAGAGAAATAAAGTGCATCCGGAATTGCAAGGATGAAGTAAAACTTTCACTATTTGCAGTTGACATAATAGTACACACAGAAAACCTTAAACACTCCTTCAAAAACATTCTATAGCTGAGAAATAAATTTGTAAAGTCACAGGATACAAAAACAACACACAGAAATCTGTATCATTTCTATACACTAATAATGAAACAGCAGAAGGACAAATTAATAAAATAATCCCATTTACAATTGAACCAGAAATATTAAAATACCTAGGAATAAGCTTAACCAAAGAGGTAAAAGACCTATACTCTGAAAACTATAAAACAATGATTAAAGAGTTGAAGATGACACAATTGGAAAGACATTCCATGCTTATGGATTAGAAGGCCAAATACTGGGATCCCTGGGTGGTGCAGCGGTTTGGCGCCTGCCTTTGGCTCAGGGCGCAATCCTGGAGACCTGGATTGAATCCCACGTTGGGCTCCCGGTGCATGGAGCCTGCTTCTCCCTCTGCCTGTGTCTCTGCCTCATTCTCTCTCTCTCTCTCTGTGACTATCACAAATAAATAAAAATTTTAAAAAAATTTAAAAAAAAAGGCCAGATACTGTTAAAAGGTCTATGCCAACCAAAGAAATCTACACTTTGGATGCAATTCCTATCAAAATATCACCGGCATTCTTCACAGAGCTAAAACAATCCTAAAATTTATATGGAACCACAGAATACCCCAAGCAGCCGAAGCAATCTTGGAAAAACAAAACAGGAGGTAACACATTCCAGACTTCCAGTTCTATTACAAAGCTGTAGTAACTCAGAAAGTATACTGTTAGTACAAAATGGACACACAGATTAATAAAACAACACTAAAGAATCTATAATTATATGATCATTTACTCTCTGACAAAGCAGGAAAAAATAATGGGAAAAAGTCTCTTCAACAAGTGCTGTTGGGAAACTGGATAGCTACTTGCAAAAACAATGAAAGTAGGCCATTTTCTTACACCATACACAAAATATACTCAAAATGTATCAAAGACCTAATTGTGAGATCTGAAAGTATAAAAATTCTAGAAGAGAGCAATTTCTCTGGTATTCCTGTAGCGACATTTTTCTAGACATGTCCCCTAAACTATGAGGATGCAGCAAAGGTGGTCCTAAGAGGAAAGTATATAGCAACACAGGCCTTTCTCAAGAAACAAGTTGCAAAGACACAACATAACCTGAAATCTAAAGGAGCTGATAAAAGAACAACAGATAAAGCCTAAATCTAGCAGGAGAAGAAAAATAATAGAGTGGACCATAAAGCAATGATATGGGGGAAAAAACAGAAAAGATCAATGAAATTAATAGCTGATTCTTCGAAAGAATTAATAAAATCGATAAATGCCTAGCCAGACTTATCAAAAAGAGAAAAGAGAAAGGACTCAAAGAAATAAAATCATGAATGAAAAAGAGATCACAAGCAACACTGAAGAAATACAATTATAAGAGAATATTGTGAGCAATTATATCCCAACAAATTAGGCAATTTGGATGCATTCCTAGAAATATATAAACTACTAAAACGGAAACAGGAAGAAATAGAAAATCTGAACAGAGCCATAACCAGCAAAGAAATTGAATCAGATCTCAAAGGTCTCCTAACAAACAAGAGTCCAGGGCCAGACGGCTTCCCAGGGGAATTCCACCAAACATTTAAATAATTAGTACCTATTCTGAAACTGTTCCAAAAACTAGAAATGGAAGAATAACTTCCAAACTCATTCTATGAGGCCAGCATCAATCCCAACACCAAATAAAGACCCCACCCAAAAGAAGTACAGATCAAAGATCCCTGATGAATATGGATGCAAAAATTGTCACCAAGATAGTAGCAAATTGGATCCAAAAGTTCATTAAAAGGATTATTTACCATGACCAAAAGGAATTTATTCCTGAGATGCAAGGGTGGTTCAACAGTTGCAAATCAACATGATACACAACATTAATAAAAGACAAAATACAGCATTCTTTCTTGATTGAAACTCACTGCAGTATAAAGACAGAAGGAACTTACCTCAGTATCCTAAAAGCCATACAAAAAATCCACAGTGAATATCATCCTTAACAGGGAAAAACAGAGATTTTCTTCCAGGGTCAGGAATAAGACAGGGATGTCCACTCTCACTGCTGTTCAACATAGTGCTAGAAGTCCTAGCCTCAGAAATCAGACAAATAAAAAGCATCCAAATTGGCAAAGAAGTCAAACTTTCACTATTTGTAGACAACATGATACTTTATATAGAAAACCCAAAAGATTCCATCCCAAAATTGCTTGAACTGATGTAGGAATTCAGCAAAATCGCAGAATATAAAATCAATGCACAGAAGTCAGTTGCATTTCTATACACTAAACATGAACGGATGAAAGAAATGAAGGAATGGATCCCACTTACAATTGTCCCCCAAACCATAAGACACCTTGGAATAAACCAAAGAGGTAAAGGATCTGTACTCTGGATACTATGGAATGCTTATGAAAGAAATTGAGGAAGACATAAAGAAAAGGAAAAACATTCCATTCTCATGCATTGGAAGAACAAATATTGTTAATGCTACCCCAAAAGTTGTCTATTGCTACCCAGAGCAACCTACACATTCAGTGCAATCTCTATCAAAATACCAATTTTTAAAAGGTTTTATTTATTTATTCATGACAGATACACAGAGAGGGAGAGAGAGAGGCAGAGACACAGGCTGAGGGAGAAGCAGGCTCCATGCAGAGAGCCCAACGTGGGACTGGATCCCGAATCTCCAGGATCCGGCCCTGGGCTGAAGGTGGCGCTAAACCGCTGAGCCACCTGGGCTGCCAGCATTAGCATTTTTTACAGAGCTGGAACCAACAACTCTAAAATTTTTTAAAATAAATTTATCTTTTATTGGTGTTCAATTTGCCAACATATAGAATAACACCCGGTGCTCATCCCGTCAAGTGCCCACCTCAGTGCCCATCACCCCCACCCCCCACCCTCCTCTGCTTCTACCACCCCTAGTTCGTTTCCCAGAGTTAGGAGTCTTTCATGTTCTGTCTCCCTTTCTGATATTTCCCACTCATTTTTTCTCCTTTCTCCTTTATTCCCTTTCACTATTTTTTATCGTCCCCAAATGAATGAGATCATATAATGTTTGTCCTTCTCCAATTGACTTATTTCACTCAGCCATAATACTCTCCAGTTCCATCCACGTCGAAGCCAATGGTGGGTATTTGTCATTTCTAATGGCTGAGTAATATTCCATTGTATACATAAACCACATCTTCTTTATCCATTCATCTTTCTATGGACACCGAGGCTCCTTCCACAGTGCGGGTATTGTGGACATTGCTGCTACAAACATCGGGGTGCAGGTGTCCCGGCATTTCATTGCATCTGTATCTTTGGGGAAAATCCCCAACAGTGCAATTGCTGGGTCCATAGAGCAGATCTATTTTTAACTCTTTGAGGAACCTCCACACAGTTTTCCAGAGTTGCTGCACCAGTTCACATTCCCACCAACAGTGCAGGAGGGTCCCCCTTTCTCCACATCCTCTCCAACATTTGTGGTTTCCTGCTTTGTTAATTTTCCCCATTCTCACTGGTGTGAGGTGGGATCTCATGGTGGTTTTGATTTGTAGTTCCCTGATGGCAAGTGAGCGGAGCATTTTCTCATGTGCTTGTTGGCCACGTCTATGTCTTCCTCTGTGAGATTTCTCTTCATGTCTTTTGCCCATTTCATGATTGGATTGTTTCTTTGCTGTTGAGTTTAAGAAGTTCTTTATAGATCTTGGAAACTAGCCCTTTATCTGATATGTCATTTGCAAATATCCTCTCCCATTCTGTAGGTTGTCTTTGAGTTTTGTTGATGGTATCTTTTGCTGTGCAAAAGCTTCTTATCTTGATGAAGTCCCAATAATTCATTTTTGCTTTTGTTTCTCTTGCCTTCATGGATTAATCTTGCAAGAAGTTACTGTGGCCAAGTTCAGAAAGGGTGTTGCCTGTGTTCTCCTCTAGGATTTTGATGGAATCTTGTCTTACATTAAGATCTTTCATCCATTTTGAGTTTATCTTTGTGGATGGTGCAAGAGAGTGGTCTAGTTTCATTCTTCTGCACGTGGATGTCCAATTTTCCCAGCACCATTTATTGAAGAGACTGTCTTTTTTCCAGTGGATAGATAGTCTTTCCTCCTTTGTCGAATACTATTTGGCTATAAAGTTGAGGTTCCACTTCTGGATTCTCTATTCTGTTCCATTGATCTATGAAACAACCCTAAAATTTGTATGAAACCAGAAAAGACCTCAAATCACCAAAGTAATGTTGAAAAAGAAAACCAAAGCTGGAGGCAGCAAAATTCTGGACTTCAAGCTGTATTACAAAGCTCTGATCATCAAGACAGTATGGTTCTGATACAAAACAGACACATATATCGATGAGACAGAATAGAGAACCCAGAAATGGACCATCAACTCTACGGTCAACTAATCTTTGACAAAGCAGGAAAGAACATCCAGTGGAAAAAGACATTTTTTCAACAAATGGTGTTAGGAAAATTATACAGCCACATGCAGAAGAATGAAACTGGACCACTTTCTTACACCATACACAAAGATAAGCTCAAAATGGGCGAAACACCTAAATGTGAGACAGGAATCCATCAAAATCCTAGTGGAGAATACATACAGGCAGCAATCTGTTGAACTCAGCCGCAGCAACTTCTTTCTAGACATGTCTCTGGAGACAAGGGAAACAAAAGCAAAAGTGAACTACTGAAACCTCATCAGGATAAAAATTTTTGCACAGTAAAGGAAAAAACCAACAAAACTAAAAGGCAACTATGGAATGGGAGAAGATATTTGCAATGATCTTATCAGGTCAAGGGCTAGTATCCAAAATCGATAAAGAACTTATCAAACTCAAGCAAAAAATTCAGTTGAGAAATGGACAGAAGACATGAACAGACGTTTGTCCAAATAAGACATACACATGGCCAACAGACACATGAGAAAATGTTCCACGTGACTTGTCATCAGGGAAATACAGATCAAAGCCAAAATGAGATGCCACCTCACACCAGTCAGAATGGCTAAAATTAACAAGACAGAAAACAACTGATGTTAGCAAGGATGTGGAGAAAGGGAACCCTTTTACACTCTTGGTGAGAATGCAGACTTTTGCAGCCTCTGTGGAAAACAGAATGGAAGTTCCTCAAAAACTGAAAAATAAAACCATCCTACCACGCAGTAATTGTACTATTAGGTATTTATCTAAAGGATACAAACATAGTTATTCAAAGTAGCTCAAGCAGTCCAATGTTTATAGCAGCAGTGCGTACAACAGCCAAAATATGGAAAGAGCCAAGATGCCCATTGAGAGGTGAATGGAGAAGCAATATATATGGATATAATATGGAATATTACCCAACCATCAAAAAGAATGAAATCTTGCCATTTGCAGTGATGTGACTAGAACTAGAGGGTATGATGCTAAGTGAAGTAAGTCAGTCAGAGAAAGACAGATACCATAATATTTCACACATACGTAAAATTTAAGAAATAAGACAGATGAACATAGGGGAAAGGAAGGAAAAATAAGATGAAAATTGAGAGGGAGGCAAACCATGGGAGACTCTTAACACTAGGAAACAAACAGGGTTGCTGGAGGGGAGGGGAGTGAGGGGATGAGGTAAATGGGTGATGGACATTAAGGCAGGCACATGATGTAATGAGCACTGGATGTTATATGCAACTGATGAATCACTAAGCTCTGCCTCTGAAACTAGTAAAACTATTCGGACTGTATCAAAACAAAATGCTTCTGCACAGTGTAGGAATCATCAACAAAACTAAAAGGCAACCTATGAAATGGTCTGGGGATATAGTGCACAGCACGGTGACTATAGTTAACAATATTATATATTTGAAAGTTGATAAGAATGTAAACCTTAAAAGTTCACATCACAAGAAAAAGAATTTGTAACCATGTGAGGTGTGGATGTTAATTAAATTTATTGTAGTAATTTCACAGTATATATATATATATATTTCAAATTAATATGCAGTACACTGTTTACTGGAATTTAAATAAAAATATTTTTCAACTGTTATATTCTTTACATTTATGCAATATTACATGTCATTTATATGTCAATAAAGCTGGAAAAATTAATTTTTAAAATTGTTTTTACGTTTTCCATCCACACCTCAGAGACAGTGCTATTATCCTTATTGGGCTTTTCGTTGGTTAATTTACATTCTTGAACTTGTACTATCTCATTATTCCTTGGCTCAAAGACCTCCAGTAGGCAGGAAGATACAAAACAATAATAAAAGTAGCCAAGAATTACCATGTTTGTGAAATCACTTAATTCTCACAGCAACTCCATGATATAGGGACTACTACCATGATCATCTTGTAGCTTAAAGATAAAGAGGGGCATGGAAAGCTGAAATAACATCCACTTTGGAAGAGCTAGTAACAGAAGGGGTAGGAATTTGAACCCAGTTAGGGATGAATCTTATGTTCATCCATAAACCCACTTCCTTAAACTACCTCTCTACAGTTTACAAGAACAGTTGTTGCCTCAGGAAGACTACACCCTGGAACATCCTCACTCAGAAAACAATCACAGGATGTAGAAGCCACCAGAAGGCAGGTAACTTCCACTTTTTATTCTATACTTCTACATTCTGAGGGTTTTTTTGCAACAAACATGTATTCTTTGTAATGATCATTATCCATAAAGATGGTACTTAAAATGGAAGACAGGGCATGACAAGTTTTTCAAAGAAAAGGATAAATTTAGCCCCAAGATCACAAAACTAAGGAGTATGCCCCCACACTCTCCCTCTATCTCTGGTAAGCACCAATCTATTCTGTTTCTATCAATTATTATGTAAGTGAGATTATAAGTGTTCGTCATTCTCTGACTTATTTCACCTAGCATAATTCCTCCAATGTCTATCCATGTTGTCATAAATGGCAAGATTTTCTTTATGGCCAAATAGTATTCCTTCATCCATTCATTTGTTGATAGATACTTAGGTTGTTACCATTGGTTAGCTATGGTGAATAATGCTGTGATGAATATGGGGTGTAGACATATTCAGGGTGGTGATTTTGTTTCATTAAGTTATATATCCAGAAGTGCATCTATTTATAGTTTCTTGAGGACCCTTCCTACTGTTTTCCATAGTGGCTGTCCCAATTTCCACTCTCAGATGGACCGCTTTCAGACAGTAAAGAGTGTCCCTGAGGAGAGCAGTGCTAGCCACTTGGATGGACACATGAAAGGACAAAGTTAGAGGGACCCAGGTAGAAGGAATGGGGCACTGAGAGGGGGGAATCCAAGGGCTTCTGTTCCTGTTATGACTTTGATTGCACCTCCAAAAGAGATATATTGAAGTCCTAAGCCCTGGATACCTGAGAATATGATCTTATTTGGAAATAGGGTCATTGCTGATGTTATCAGTTAAATGAGGTCATACTGAAATAATGTGGGCCCCAACCTAATACGGCTAGTGTCCCTATCCCTATAAAAAGAGGAGGGAGACACACAAGGGAACTCCATGTGAAGATGGAGGCAGAGATCAGAGTGATGTGTCTATAAGCCAAGGGGTGACAAAGATTGCTGCAGCCACCAGAAGCCAGGACAAAGGCATGGGACAGTATCTTCTCCACAGCCTCCTGAAGGAGCCAACCCTGCTGGCTCCATGTTCAGACTTTTAGATGCCACAACTGTGAGAATACACATTTTTGTTGTTTAAGCTACCTGGTTGGTGGCACTCTGTTATGGTAGTCCTAAGAAACCAAGACAGTTACCTTCATAATTTGAACCCAAGATGCCTCCCTGCTGCACACCTTCACACACACACCACCCTGTCCAAACTTTCATTCATAGCCCTCACATGAAACTTTCTAGTTTTTGACTTCTAGGCTTATTTTGTTAACTGGAAAACTTCCATATCTTCATCCTAACTCTTTTTCATTCACCCTTATATGTTCTGCCCATTACATGTTCGTATGGGGTTAGAAAATACCTTCTGGTCCTGTGAATTAGTGAGTGGGGAAGAGTGCTTTAAGCTGGTAGTAAGAAGTAGTTAGGGTGACATTTTCTTATAGTCATTTCCTTTCATGATCCCATGGCAGCTGGATGTAGAGTCTTGATTCTCACTGAGCAGTGGTCTCAGGGAAGCATCCCTATGCTGGGCCAAGAATCCCACCCAGACCTGCACATAACCTTTACCTCCCCTGGTTTACTGGCAAGATTGTCTGAGCATCACAATGTTGTGCACAATGCCCTGCACATCAGGACCTGCAGCCCTACTTCTTGTTATCAGGCCACCTGCCGGTACATCCTTACTCTGACTTGCCCACGTCTCAGATGAACAGTGGTGGGCCTCAGGATGACACCTTACTCTTAGCTCTCCAGACTGGCTTTTGAGGAGTTCCATCCCCACCTCTTGAAATAACCAAAAATCTGGGATTCAGGGTTGGGACCCTCATTCTTGGTATTGGTGGTTTCTCCACATGACAACTGCCTTTTCATTTTCCCTCTAGGCCTCAGGGAGTGGGATTTTCACAGGCTTACATGAATCTTACCTGAATCCCATTTATCTTCCAAGCCTCAGGTTCAGAAAAATGCTGCCTATCTGTGCTCTTGAATTACAAGCTCTATGAAAAGTGACGAGTGAGAGCATTATAGCAGCAGCTATAGCTAAACTTTATTCAAATCTAGTCATGCTAGCATTGTTCTAGGTGCTTTGAGCCTAGGCACTCTGGCTCCAGAATCCAGGTAAAAAAAAAAACTGTAAGCTTTTATACTTCCCTTAGGCCCAGGTTCTTAGAAGGGATATGATAGATATTGGTGAGTACATCAAGGGCCAGAAATTGAGGGGGAAATGAGTAACTGGTTGTCTTTCTCCAGGGTGGGTTCCACCATGAACACTGCCTGTGCTCAACCCAATTCTATCACTTCCAGACCCTTCTCTGCCTTCTCAAACTTCGACCTAACTTTGGCCATTTGACATGTTCAGAAAAGGGTGGAATTTTGATGAGTTGGACATCTGCCAGGTATATAAGTGAATACCATAAAGAGGGCTTGAGTGTGTTTATGAAGCTTTTATTTCCTCCTCCGCCTAAGCATGACATAGTCTATCCTTGGAAGAAGTACAAACACCATCTGTCCCTTGTCAGGCCCAGTGACCAGAGGGCTTGGTCACTCAAAGAACCTGTACTCTTGGGTGGCAGGCTACCAGGGATTGTGCAAGCATTGGGTGGCCCCAGGCTGGGGGTGGACAACTTGACACCATCACATCTCTTTGGTCTGTGTCTTCCTACGTGTTTTTAGGGGTAGACAGTAATAAAAATTCCCTGCCTGAAATGATAGTCAGTGACTGAAGAACTAATGTTTCCCTCTGCCCTGGCTTCTCTTCATTTCTATCTTTCTCTTTAGAATGAGAAAGTTGGCTGTGACACCCTGTTTCAAAGACTCACATCCGAGGAAAATCCATTCTCAACAAGGCAGAAGATCAGGCCATTTGAGCATGCCCTGTGCCAATGAAAGCACATGTTCAGTTGTATACATTTGCCCTTGCTTTCAGATGTTTTTATTCTTGGTCTGCATCCTTCACCTTGAGATTTTAGAAGCTAGAAACACTTTCTTCTACTTAGTTGTAAGTCAGATGCTATTGCATGGAAACTTCATGGTCTTTAGCCAGCAGGGTGGACAGCAAGTTAGAGATGACAGCCATGTGTTATCCTGGTATCAGCCAGGCTAAGTACTGCTAAGTACTAAGAGGCTAAGTACCGCTGCTATACCAAGTGACTCCAAGGTGTCAGAAGCTACAAAATTAAAGATTTATTTCTTGCTCACACCATCTGGGTCAGCCGCATGTCTACTCTAAATCATATTAACCTGGGACTCAAGTTGATGGAGAAGATGCTTTCTAAAGAATTGCTGGGTGTCATGGTGGAGGGAAGAAAGAGCATGGAGATTAACACCACTGAACTGTGCAATTAAAAATGTTTAATATAGGGACGCCTGGGTGGCTCAGCTGTTGAGCATCTGCCTTTGGCTCAGGGCATAATCCTGAAGTCCCAGTATCAAGCCCCACATTGGACTCCCTGCATGGAGCCTGCTTCTCCCTCTGCCTGTATCTCTGCCTGTCTCTGTGTGTGTGTGTGTGTGTGTGTGTGTCTCATGAATAAATAAGTAAAATCTTTAAAAATTTTTAAGATAGTATTTTTTTACCTTATATGCATTGTACCACAATAAAAAAATGAAGAGAGATAGAGAGAACCATACTCCAAGTATACCCTAGCTTCTGCTGGAACATAGAATACACATTTCTGCTCACATTTTAGTATTCAGAGCAAATCATATGACCATGTCTATTGTCAGTGAGACAAGGAAGTATACTCTACCCTAACAGAGTGTCAGTGAATCTCTGAAGATACTAATACATTCTCTCAGACCCTGTTTCTTTTCACGAGCAAGCCCTTGGCTATTCCTCTAAGAACTGGGGAGGTAGGGCAGCAACAGATAGAGCTAGCTTTCTGTGGTTCTCCTGATGTTGAGAGCAGTTGGTGGTGGAGGCAACAGGCACGAGACAAAATTAGGAGACCCACATCACCTCTCAGTCAACTTTAGCCAAGTTTTGCATTTCTCTGAGCCTCAGATTCTTCATCTGAGGAATCAGAGATTAGATCAGACAAGTGCTGATGTTGGTGCCAGCTGGAGCTTTCCTGTGCATCTTCTATTTTACCCTACTTTCTTATGTTGAATTCTACCCAGATAGGACTGGGGGTGTGGGGTGGTGGGAGGAGGCAGGGTGGGAGACACTGGTAAAAAGACTGGACAATCCTTGTTCTGCATCACCTCATTGAAGTATGACACTCCCATTCTAACAAGTGCTAACAAACCATCCCTCCACTGGTTTATTCCATGGACCAATGCAGAAGGGCTCCTTGAGAAGTGGAAAGACTAAAGACAAAAGGATTTGAAGCACAGAATCCTTTAATAATGGTAGCCCATTTGGGCATCGCTCTCTCTATGGTTCAAAGGGGAAATTCCTTCTGGGGTTTGCTTCTGTACAGGGAAGCTCTTACAATATGTTGAGGAGAAGGTTGTTCTTCAAGCAAGTGTGTCCCAAGGACCTTCTCAGCAACACTAGGAGATAATAAAACATTCAGGTAAAACTACCAGTGCTGCCAAGATGAGCTCTATAACCAAGGGGACTTCCAAGGTGAGTGCCAACACATCTCTGCTCTCCCTCCCTTCCCATCCTTTATCCCAATCCATTGTCTTATGTCTGTCTTTTTTTTAATTTTTTTAAATTTATTTATTTATGATAGTCATACAGAGAGAGAGAGAGAGAGAGAGAGAGAGAGGCAGAGACACAGGCAGAGGGAGAAGCAGGCTCCATGCACCGGGAGCCCGACATGGAACTCGATCCTAGGTCTCCAGGATTGCGCCCTGGGCCAAAGGCAGGCGCCAAACCGCTGCGCCACCCAGGGATCCCTTATGTCTGTCTTCTAAGTACCTTCCTACGACCTGTCTCTCTGCTTCTGAGCTGCCTATTGATTTTCCTCACTGACTGTCTTTCCTTCCTGTGAAGGGATAGGCACAAGCCCTTCTTTTAAGGAAGACTGAATGGCAGCTGGGCGGCTGGGATGGGTCCTCAGGATTTACACTAAGTATGAGTTTGTAGGTTTAAATTGTTTGCTTTTCCATTCCAGTTGAAAAGTGTTTGTCCTTGCCTATTTATTTCTTAACTCTCTCAACAGTATTTTTTTATTGAAGTATAATTAACATACAGTATTATATTAGTTTCAGGTGTACAATACAGCGATTCAACAATTCTATATATTGCTCGGGGCTCATCAAGATAAATGTACTCTTAATCTCTTTCACCTATATAATCCATCTTCCACCCACCTACCTGCTAGCAACCATCAGTTTATGCTATTTAAGAGTGGTTTTTGTTTGCCTTTTTAAAAACCTTTGTTTGCTAATTTGTTTCATTTTTAAAATTCTATATATGAGTGAAATCACATGATAGATATTTATTTTTCCTTGACTGCCTTATTTCACTTAGCATTTATGCTCTAAATCCATCCATGTTATTTGAAATGGAAAGATCTCATCCGTTTTTATGGTTGTGTAATATCCTCTTGTATAGACACGCCTGGGTGGCTCAGTGCTTAAGCATCTGATTTTGGCTCAGGTTGTGATCCTGGGGTCCCAGGATTGAGTCCCATACTGGGCTCCCTGAAGGGAGCCTGCTTCTCCCTCTGCCTATATCTCTGCCTCTCTTTCTCTGTGTCTCTAATGAATAAATAAATTTATTTATTCATACACACACACACACATACATATCACGTGTTCTTTATCCATTCTTCAGTCCATGGACACCCGGGTTGTTTTTTCATATATCAGCTATTGCAAATAATTCTACAATAAACATAGGGGTGCATATATCTTTTCAAATTAGTGTTTTTCATTTTCTTTGGGTAAATACCCCAGTAATGAAATTATGGGATCATATGGAATTTCCATTTTTATTTTTTTGAGGAACCTCCATACTGTTTTCCACAGTGGCTATCCCCAATTTGCATTCCTACCAACAGCACACAAAGATTCCATTTTCTCTGCACCCTCACAAATAATTGTTATTTCCTATGTTTTTTATTTTAGCCATTCTGACAGGCATAAAGTGATATCTCATTATAGTTTGAACTTGCATTTTCCTGATGATTAGTGATGTTGAGAATCTTTTTTTATGTGTCCGTTGGCCATCTATATATCTTTCTTGGAAAAATGTCTATTCAGGTCCCATGCCCATTTTTTTTTTCCATGCCCATTTTTTTTAATTTTTATTTATTCATGATAGGCACACAGTGAGAGAGAGAGAGAGGCAGAGACATAGGCAGAGGGAGAAGCAGGCTCCATGCACCGGGAGCCCGAAGTGGGATTCGATCCCGGGTCTCCAGGATCGCGCCCTGGGCCAAAGGCAGGCGCCAAACCACTGCGCCACCCAGGGATCCCTCCATGCCCATTTTTTAATTGGATTATTCGTGGGGCTTTTTTGGTATTGAGTTGTATAAGCTCTTTATATATTTAGAATATTATTTATATATAATTTTTATTAGTGTTTATATTATTTATATATTTTATTTTTTATAAGTTATATATTATTTATATATTTAATTATATATTTAAAAGATATATATAATTTGCAAATATCTTTCTTCATTCAGTAGGTTGCCTTTTTATTTTGTTGGTGATTTTCTTTGCTATGCAAAAGCTTTTTATTTTGGTGTAGTCCCAGTAGTTTATTTTTGTTTTATTTCCTTTGCTAAAGGAGATATATAAAGAAAAATGTGTCTACAGATGATGTGAAATTACTTCCAATGTTTGGTTATGGACTGGAAGAACGAGTATTGTCAAAATGTCCATACTACCCAAGCAATCTACAGATATGCAATTCCTATCAAAATACAACAGTATTTTTTACAGAACTAGAGAAAATAAAAGTAAAATTTGCACCACAAAAGACTGAGTAGCCAAAGCAATCCTGAGGGAATAAAGCTCAAAGTATCACAATCCCAGATTTCAAGATACACTACAGAGCTGTAGTGATCAAAACAGTATGGTACTGGCACAAAAACAGACACATAGATCAATGGAACAGAAGAGAGAATGCAGAAATAAACCCATGCTTGTATGGTCAATTTATCTATGGCAAAGGAGAGAAGAATATACAATGGGGGAAAAGGCAGTCTCTCCCAAAAATGTGCTGGGAAAACTGGGCAGCTACATGTATACAAAAGCATGAAACCAGACCACTTTTTTATGCCATTCACAGAAATAAGCTAAAAATGTATTAAAGACTTAGATGTGAAACTTGAAATGATAAAATTTCTTACCAGTATTTTTTAAGACCACAAGTTACCTTCTGGCATCTAAGCATTTTTCTCCAGCCAGGGCAAAGGATCAATTCATGAAAGAAGCAAATAAACCAAATTCCTATAAGATCCTCTATCTTTCCACTTAATACCTACTCCCCTCCACACACACACACACACACACACACACACACACACACACACCCTCCATGCCATCCTAGTTTTAAATAATTTTGATTTTGGGTGGAGGAATCATGGAATAAGCATGATCTTGGTTGGGGGATAATAAATTCTCTGAGCTCCTTTTATGGCTTACTCTTTGAGATGAAAATTTTCTTTCTTCATTCAGTGCCTCAGGAATCCTCAGTACCCAATGGCATTAAGTGTCCTGCCTGCTACAACGTGTATGATGTTTCCTGCGACCCAGTTCTTCTTGCCTGCACTGGTACAGAGACAAAGCGTGTGGAAGTTATTGGCATAGGTACAACTATTTCCACAGGATTCTTGGTGTTCATTTTCTCAAAGGATATATCTGTGCTAGTTATCTTTGCTGTGTAATCATTACTCCAAAACTTGGCAGTTTAAAACAATGAGCATTTATTATTTCATGGCATCTGAGGGTCAGGAGTTTGGAAGTGGCCTAGCTAAGTGCTTCTGGCTGAGTTTCTCATGAAGTTGTAATCTAGCTGTCAGCAGGGCCTGTCACCAGGAAGACCTGCTTCCAAGATCACCCATGTAGTTGTCAGGCTTGGTTCTTCTCTACATGGGTCTCTGTGTGGGCTGCCTGGATGTCCTTATAATGTATTCCCCCACAGCAAGTGATGAGAGAGAGAGAGAGAGAGATAGAGAGAAGAGAAGAGAAGAGAGAAGAGAGATAAGAGAGATGGAGGGAGGGAGGAAGAGCACTAACTGGCATTTCTCAGGGCAAATGATGACAGAGGGAGAAGAGGAGGAGAAGAGGGAGGGAGGAAGGAGATACTACAGTTTCAAAGTAATCAAATATCAGAAGGAACATTTCTTCACTTCTGTTGTATCCTGTTGGTTGCACAGATCAACTCTGATACAACATGGGAGAAGAGTATACAAGGACATGAATACTAAGAGATCGCAGGCCATCCTAGAGACTAACTACTATGTACAGCAAAGGCTGATACAGGGCCAAGTCCTAGTTCACTCTCCAAAGTTTGGAGGGAGCCATCTGTCAGAAGAGAGAAGGGGGAGAGGAGAGGACGAGGAGAGGAGAGGGAAGATGAAGAGAACACAACTGCTTTCCACAGGAAAGTCTGACACTTGGGAACATGTCATATCATGATCTCCTCGAATGGGAACTTGGGTCATTGGCCATCACCCTCTTCAACAAAGAGGGTGATACCTCAGTTCTGGTTTTTTTCATCACTACCATTATTGCTATTACCCAATCCCCATGAATAAGCATGATATGATTCTGAAATCTGCAGAAGGACTTGCCATTTTCCTGAGGAGGAGAAAAGTATGGACTTGTAATAAGATGCACAGATGCCATTCAGATAGAAAACAACAGGTACCAAGGGGCTGTTTAGGTGAATACATGAGTTCTGACCTCAGGCTTTTTCCTCTCTTCCAACTATCTCTTGCCTCGTCAGAAGGTACAGACTCCAATCTCAGCTATGCATCTGACACAGCAGGGGCCCTTTGGGATTCATCCTAAACTGAGATGTCGGGCCCAAAGGGAACTAAGGCTTGGTCCCTGGACAGAGATGGAGCTGTGGTTCTTGCTTCTTTCACAGAAGGCAGAGGGGAATTCTGGGGCATTCTGTGTACCCTTTTCTTCCCCAAGGGAGGCAGATAGGATAGGACGTGGGTGAAGAGGGGAAACAAGATAAGAGAGAAGACTAACTCTTGGATTTTTCTTTTGGCAGATAGTCCAATATTTATGATTTTTGCCATGGGTTGTGCTACTGAAACTGTCCTCAACTTGAGGAATATAAGTATATTGAATAACATAAAAATCCGTACCAACTGTACAGAACAAAGCAATGGAGATCCCCACTGATGTTCATCACCTCATCAATCTTGACTGGTCCCTTCTTGCTCAAAGTCTTGCTTTGAAGTTTGCACACTTCCAAGCTCATAATTCTACAAACCTGAAAAAGTTGGAGTCCTCTGATGTCTCCCCTCCCCAACATTCTCCAGACATTGCAGAATTAAGTTGCTGATATTTCCTTAAGTATGTTTGTAATCTTTATTAGTAACTCAGGTTAAAAAAAATCTTATTGAAGGGGGGTCTCTGGGTGGCTCAGTGGTTGGCACCTGCGTTTGGCGCAGGGAGTGATCCTGGAATCCTGGGATCTAGTCCTACATCAGGATCCCTGCATGGAGCCTGCTTTTACCTCTGCCTGTGTCTCTGCCTCTCTCTCTCTCTCTTTCTGTGTCTCTCATGAATAAAAAAATAAATTAAATATATTTAAAAAAAATCTTATTCATTCATCTAATGGATTCTTTCTTCAACCCAAGTAATAAGTAAGGAAATATTAGATAGCATCTCAGGCTGTGTCCCACAAGTCAGGGGCAGTCACAACCATTCTTCATGTGATGCCATGAGGAAGCAGGGGTCAGGAATAACCCTTACAGGATCCAAACTATGATGTCCTCATGGTGCTGAACACAATGGACACCGTGATACCTGCTCATATGGATCTCTTGATTCTCCAAATTCAGTTTCCTACAGGGTGCAGTAAGTTGCATAAAAGAAAAGAATACCTCACACGTAATGATGACCTTCTGGGAAGCAATCTGTTGTCTGTATCGTGCTGGGGCCCTCGCACTCTATAAGCTTATCTGAGCCTGAAATCTACATAGACTGTGGCTTTCTCCTTGGGACTATGTCTCCATTTTCTCTTCCCTGGGCTTTTGAGCAGGCAGCGTGCAGAGTTTATATGTCCAGGACTCGTTTTATGCATATTCTCACTGTGTGCTCAGCACAGTGATGGAAACTGCAAAAGACACAGGGTTCTCCCTCAGGGATAAGGAGCTAATACACAGAGAATGATGAAAGGATTGCATGTAACTGCACGGAATTCTAAGCACAAATAATCAGAGGGGCAGGAAAATTCAGGGAGGAAAAAGGAGGTAGAGTCAAAACTGGTACACAAAGGTGGTAAACTGAGACAGGGCTTGAGGAAGGAGTGTGTATGAAAGTGAAGTTCCCACTGGGGAAATGGTAGGCTAAAAAATGGTTAAACAGCAAAGTCCCCAGAAAGGCAGTAAATCAAAATAGAGCCTACACAGGAGACCTTTGATAAGGAAACCCTTAGGGTAATAATGGGAAATCCTGTGCTGATTCAACTCCAAGGAGGTCACATCAGCTCAAGTGGGCTGGTGTTGCTGTTACCACCACATACGTTTTACAAAGAAAAAGTGGCAACAGGATGGAGACTCTAACCCAAATTGTCAATTTACAATCTGGGACTTTATTCTCTGTGCCATCCTGCCTCTCAACCAATAACCAAGTCCTGGACACATCAGTCAGCTTGGACTACCACAACAAAGTAACATGAACAAGGTGGCTTAAGCAATAAAAAATTACTTTTCTCAGTTTTGGAAGCTGGAAGTTTGAGACCAGGGTGCCATCAACACTGTTGTCTTCTGAGGTCTCTCTCTTGGGCTGTCTTCTCCCTGTGTCTTCACATGATCCTTCCTCTACATGTGTCTGCTATATATTGGATGTTTGTGCACCCTACCCCCAAGCAATGGTATTGGATAGTGGGGACTTTCAAAGCTTGCCACCCTCATGAATAGCATCAGTGCCCTTATAGAAGAGGCTCCACAGAGCTCCCTTGCCCCTTCCACTGTGTGAGGACACAATGAGATGGCTGTCTATGAACCTGGAAGAGAATCCTTAACAGACATTGAGTCTGCTGGTCCAAGTCTGGAGCTTGGTCTTGGTCTTCCAGGCTCCAGAACTGTGAGAAATAAATTTCCATTGTTTATAAGCCATCGGTTGTGTGTTATCTGGTTGTAACAGTTCAGATGGACTAAGGCAGTGTCTGTGTCCCAATCATCTATTATAAGGATATCAGTCTGATTGGATCAGGGCCCACTATAGTGACCTCATCCTAAAAGGCTATGTCTCCAAATACAGTAAAGTTCTGAGGTATTGAAGACTAGAACTCCAACATATTAATTTTGGCAGAACACAACTCAACCCATAGCAAAGGGTTATAGAGTAAATGACTTTAGGCATTGAGAAAAACTTTTCAACTATTGCTCCCGTATGAAGTGGTTGGCACAGTGTCAATACACAGTGTATACTTAATAGGTATAACCCATTATTCTTTTTCTTCTCTGCATCCTTCTCATCTATGCCCATTACCTTCCCATTTCTTTTCCCCAATTTTCCTTTCATTTTTCTACTGATTATTTCCCTGTTTTGCTACTCTTTCCCTGAACTTCATTCTCTTCTGGAATAAGCAACAGTCATACCTCCAAGAGAGCACGGCAGTCATTCATGGGTGTGGCAGCCAATTGATCACTATATTCTGTGGGTAAGAATATGGGGCTAGAGAGCAGCATCTGCATCTCAGGAGAGAGATTCCATGAGGTCAGGGGCCTCCGAAAGAACATAAGATTCCTAGGGATCATCAGCATTCTGAAAACTACAGAACACTTATGAAAGAAATTGAAGAGGACACAAAGAAATGGAAAAACATTCCATGCTCAAGGAGTGTAAAAACAAACATTGTTAAAATGTTTATGCTATCCACAGTAATTTACACATTTAGTGCAATCCCTATCAAAATATCACCAGCATGTTTCACAGAGCTGGAACAAATAACCCTAAAATTCCTATGGAACCACAAAGGACCCTGAATAGACAAAACGATCTTGAAAAAGAAAAGCAAAGCTGGAGGCATTGAGATTCCAGAATTCAAGCTGTATTACAAAGCTGTGATCATCAAGACAGTATGGTACTGGCACAAAAACAGACAGTGGACCAGAATAGAGAACTCCGAAATTGACCCACAACTTGATAGTCAACTTATCTTCAACAAAGCAGGAAAGAATATCCAATGGGAGAAAGACGGTCTCTTCAACAAATGGTGTTGAGGGAACTGGACAGCTGCATGCAAAAGAATGGAACTGAACCACTTTCTTACACCATACACAAAAATAAGTTCAAATGGATGAAAGATCTAAATGTGAGACAGGTGACAGGCACTGAGGTGGGCACTTGACGGGATGAGCACTGGGTGTTATTCGATATGCTGGCAAATTGAACACCAATAAAAAAATAAATTTATAAAAAAATAAATGTGAGACAGGAAACCATTAAAATCCTAGAGAAGAACACAGACAGAAAACTCATTGACCTTGGTCTTAGCAACTTCTTAGTGGACAGGTCT
Source organism: Canis lupus dingo (assembly GCF_003254725.2). Taxonomy (NCBI): domain Eukaryota; kingdom Metazoa; phylum Chordata; class Mammalia; order Carnivora; family Canidae; genus Canis; species Canis lupus. The sequence goes on along the minus strand of NC_064261.1, from coordinate 20,499,157 downwards.
CTGGAGGCAAGGGAAACAAAATCAAAACTGAACAATTGACACTTCATCAGGATAAAAAGTGTCTGCACAGTGAAGGAACCAGTCAACAAAACTAAAAGGCACCCTATAGAATGGGGGAAGATGTTTGTAAATGACGTATCTGACAAAGGGTTCGTATCAAATCTGCAAATGATTTATCAAATTCAACACCCAAAAAATAAATAATCCAGTTAAGAAACGGGCAGAGGGCACGAATAGACACTTTTCCAAAGAATAAATATAGATGATTAATAGACACATGAGAAGATCCTCACCATCACTCGTCATCAGGGAAATACAAATCAAAACCATGATGAGATAGTACCTCACATGTCAGAATGGCTTAAATTAACAAGACAGGAAACAACAGGTGTGGGGAAAGGGAAACCCTTTTACAATGTTGGTGGGAATACAAACTGGTGCAGCCACTCTGTAAAACAGTATAAAGGTTCCTCAAGAAGTTAAAAATAGAACTACCCTATGACCCACCAGTTACACTAGCAGGTATTTCCTGAAAGTGTACAAAATACTGATTCAAAGGGATACATGCACCCTAATGTTTATAGCAGCAACATCCACAATAGCCAAACTATGGAAAGAGCCTTAATGTCCATTGACAGATGAATGGATAAAGAAGCAGCAATATATATATAATTATATATATAAAATATTACTCAGCTATCAAATAGAGTGAAATCTTGCTATCTGCAGCAGCATGGGTGGAGCTAGAACCTATTATGCTAAGTGAAATAAGTCAGATAAAGACAAATACTATGATTTCACTTATATGTGGAACTTAAGAAAGAATACACATGAACATGGGGGGAAAGAGAGGGAAACCATAAAAATGAATGTTAACTATGAAGAACAAACTGAGGGTTGCTGGAAGGAGGTGGGTAGGTGGGGATGGGTTAAATAGGTGATGGGTATTAAAGGGGGCACTTGTTATTAAGAGCATGGGGTACTGTGTGTAAGTGATGAACCACTAAATTCTACTCCTGAAACACGTATTACACTGTATATTAACTAACTGGAATTGAAATAGAAACGAAGACTATAAAAAAAGGAGGAGGAAGAGGAGGAGGAAGAAGAAGAAGTGAGTTATAATTTATAGGGTTTCATCCCAGGTAAGGAAATGTCAAATAGGTTTCTGCATAAATGATAGCAGACCCATTGCCTATGTGACATTGAGTCAGTGTTAAGGAGGAAAAGTCAATGAGACTTGAGCTCCCCAGGCGCTACCTGAGCGGGGAAGTGAAGCATTTTCCTCCAAGAAAGACTTGGCCACCTCTGAAGATGAAACCACATGAGAAGGAACTAGTTTGGTCCAAAAGAAAAAGCACATCTTTGGATTTGTACTGTTATTTCATTCAGACCCACTACCTCAGCACTTTATACAGGGCACAGAAGCCAAAAGTAAATCAATTTAGCTTCATAAAAATACGTGAATACAAAATGCAAACATGCTATTTTTCCATTTAAAACACACGCAAAAAATCTATTAAAGAAATTTTTAAAATTCAGTAGGCTAAACAAAAATAAATGAGGTATCTCTTTCAGTTCTAACCTGTTTCTTCCATCCTGCAAACAGAGCCTCTGTAGACAGAGGAGTACACAAGTGGCCAAGAGGGGACACAAAATTCAAAAGAGAGAACACACACACACACACACACACACACACACACACACACACACGGAGAGTAAAACCCAGGCATGTGTGTAGGTAAAAGAGGCAGTGAAGTACTATCAGGATGGGGAAACAAACAGAAGGGAAAAGTAGGGATGAATTTATATTAAAGAATGTCTCCATCTTGTGGTCATTATGGTGTAACCACTAATTAAGTCAAGTTTTATTTCCATTTATTCATCCATCCATCTTTCTGTGCATTTATTCACCAACCTAACTGGTACTTTCCAGTTGTGGCAGGCACTGTTCTGAGTGTTAGGGCTAGAGTAGTGAACAAAATTCCCTGCCTTTCTGTAACTTCCATTCTGGTTAGAGTTTACATTAATTAAACAACTATAATGTGTGGTATGTTACATCAGAAAAACAGGGGCGGGTATATCAGAAGCTGTTGGGGGAGGCAGTCAGGATTTTGATCAGGGTGACTTTCAGTAAGTCCTCAGTGAGGTGGGAGAAGGGCCTGAGGAGAGGGAAAGAGGGACGCCCCAGTTGTGTGGGGAGGGAACATCCAGGAAGAGGGAACAGTCAGTGCAAAGGCTTTGAGTGGAAGGCTAAGGCTGGTGCTCAAGAAGGGTGAAAAAACCATCTGGGGCTGTAGTGTGGTGAGCAGGGAGGTGAGTGACTAGGTGAACTTCTAGAAGAACCAAGAGAAGAACAAGGAGGTGAGGAAGGAAGGAGGCAGCACAAGGAAGAAGACCAGGTTTGGTCTGGTCATACAGGCTTTGGTTTTGGTGCTGAGTGAGGTAATGGAGGATTCTGAACCTGGGAGGGATGAGATAGGACATGTTAACTCTGGCTACTCAGTTAGAGGAGCCTCCAGGGAACCCAGACTTGTTAGGGCCACTGTGGTTCTACAGGTGAGAAATGGGGTAGGCTTGGATCAAGGCTATGGGGATGGTAAAAATGGTAATATTCTAGATACATTCTGAAAGAAGATTCAACAAGGTTTTTGTAGTGTAAGTGCCTGAAAATCAGCTTTTGATTGCTGAGGCATACATTTCCAAGACATCTATTTTGAATAAACATATTGCCAGCTATATGATACAACTACTGCTAAAACAACTAGATAAGAAAAGGAACCAGGGTGTCCCATCTGAGTTTCCTTTTTAGAAAGTCCTTGGCAATCTAGATTATTGACCACTTAAGGAACTCTGCTATCACCTCTTGTGCCCTAATTCCTGCTCTGTTTTAAATTTATGAGTAAAGAGTAAAGCCAAGAAATCCTAGGTAGCCTACCCTCAATCTCAGTAAGGAGAGTACCCAGGTCTGTAATCTCTATCTGACACCTTGCTTGATGGCTCTTGGGCATGCCATATGCCTTCCAAGATCTCTGAGTAATAAATTTCTTTTTTCAAAGTCCCTTGATAGTTGTTGCTGAGATACATCTTCCAATAATAATAAGAGCCACAAGGGCCATGCCAACCACAATATTGGCTCTCGATGGGAAAATGTCTGTGGGGACTTGCCATAGGTAGTGGGGGCCCAGGTGAGTGCCTCAGGCATTCCAAGCTAATAATATCACTATCAATAGGCTGAGAAGGACACAGAACAAAAACTACAGGAGTTCATGATTACTAGACAGCCCTTCAAAAAATATTAGAAAGGAAGAATGCTCACCATTTGCTTCAATGTGGATGGAACTGGAGGGTATTATGCTGAGTGAAGTAAGTCAATTTGAGAAGGATAATCATTATATGGTTTCACTCATACAGGGAATAAAAGAAACAGTGAAAGGAATTATAGGGGAAAGGAGAGAAAATGACTGGGAAAAATTAGAGAGGGTGGCAAAACATGAGAGACTTCTAACCCTGGGAAATGAACAAAGGGTTGCAGATGGGGAGGTGGGCAGGGAGGGGGATGGGGTGACTGGGTGATGGGCACTGAGGGGGGCACATGACAGGATAAGCACTGGGTGTTATACTATATGTGGGCAAGTCAAACTTCAATTAAAAAAAATAAATATTAGAGGGCTCTCCTTGAGCGGGAAGGAAAGACTAAAAGTAACAAAGACAAGAAAGGACCAGAGAAATCTCCAGAAACAATGACAAAACAAGTAATAAAATGGCACTAAATAAATATTTATGAATAATTACTTTGAATGTAAATGGACTAAATGCTCAAATCAAAATACATAGGGTGTCAGAATGGACAAAAACAAACAAACTAGATCCAACTCTATAGTACCTACAACATACTTATTTGAGATGTGAAGACACCTGCACATTGAAAGTGGGGTGACGCAGAAATATTTATCACACAGACGGATGTCAGAAGAAAGTTGGAGTAGCAATACTCAGATCAGATAAACTAGATGTTAAAACAAAGATTAACAAGAGACAAAGAAGGATATGACACCATATGATAATAAAGGAGACAATCCAACAAGAAGATCTAACCACTATAAATATTTATGCACCCAATGTGGGAGCAACCAAACATATAAAACACTTAATAAAAAATACAAACTATATATATAAATGTATATATATAAACAACACAACAAAAATTAATTAATTGATTATAATACAATATTACCCCAAAGATACAGAAGCAATGAAACGCCGGGACACCTGCAACCTGATGTTTCTAGCAGCAATGTCCACAATACCCAAACTGTGGAAGGAGCCTCGGTGTCCATCGAAAGATGAATGGATAAAGAAGATGTGGTTTATGTATACAATGGAATATTACTCAGCCATTAGAAATGACAGATACCCACCATTTGCTTCAACGTGGATGGAACTGGAGGGTATTATGCTGAGTGAAATAAGTCAATCGGAGAAGGACAAACATTATATGGTCTCATTCATTTGGGGAATATAAATAATAGTGAAAGGGAATAGAAGGGAAGGGAGAAGAAATGTGTGGGAAACATCAGAAAGGGAGACAAAACATAAAGACTCCTAACTCTGGGAAACAAACTAGGGGTGGTGGAAGGGGAGGAGAGTGGGGGGTGGGGGTGAATGGGTGACAGGCACTGAGCGGGGCACTTGACGGGATGAGCACTGGGTGTTATTCTGTATGTTGGCAAATTGAACAACAATAAAAAATAAATTTATTATTAAAAAATGAAAATAAAAAAATAAAATAAAATCATGAATGAGAAAGGAGAGATCACCACCACCACCAAGGAAATACAAACGATCTTTAAAACTCATCCTGAGCAGCTATACACCAATAAATTGGGCAATCGAGTAGAAACGGACGCATTTCCGGAAAACCACAAACTACCAAAACCGGAACAGGAAGACACAGAAAACCTGAACAGGCCAATATCCAGGGAGGAAACTGAAGCAGTCATCATCAAAGATCTCCCAAGACACAAAAGTCCAGGGCCAGATGGCTTCCCTGGGGAATGCTATCAAACGTTTAAAGAAGAAACCGTACCTATTACTACTAAAGTGGTTCCGAAAGATAGATGGAATGCTTCCAAACTCGTTCTTGGAGGCCACCATCACCTTAAGTCCAAAAGCAGACAAAGATCCCACCAAAAAAGGAGAGTTATAGACCGACAGTCCTCACGAACACGGATGCAAATATTCTCAAGACACGAGCCGATGGGATCCAACGGTACATTAAGAAGTTACTCACCATGACCAGGTGGAATTTATACCAGGGATGCAAGGCTGGTTCAACACTTGGAAAGCACGCCACATGACTTAGCAGATCTGCAAGAGAAGAAACAAGAACCAGACGATCCTCTCAAGAGATGCAGAGAAAGCATTTGACAAATACGGCATCCATTCCTGATCCAAACGCTTCAGAGTACAGGGATAGAGGGAATGTTCCCAGCATCTCCAAAGCCATCTACGGAAAGTAAAGCCCTCAGCAAATTATCATCCTCAATGTGGAAACACTGGGAGCCTTTCCCTGAAGATTGGGAACGAGAGACAGCGATGTCCACTCTCACCATGGCTACTCACATACTACTAGATGTCACGGCCTCAGCAATCAAGCGACAGAAAGAAATAAAAGGCATTCAAATCGGCAAAGAAGTAGTCAAACTCTCCCTCTTCGCCGATGACATGATACCGTACCTGGAAAACCCAAAAGACTCTTCCCCAAGATTGCTGGAACTCCTACAGCAAGTTCAGCAGTGTGGCAGGATACTGAATCAATGCCCAGAAATCAGTGGCCTCTCTCTATGCCAACGATGAGACCGAAGATAGAGAAATGAAAGAGTCAGTAACATTTACAATTGCACCCAAAAGCATGAGGTACCTAGGAATACACCTAACCAGAGAGGTAAAGGATCTCTACCCAAAAAACTACAGAACACATCTGAAAGAAATTGAGGAAGACACAAAGAGATGGAAAACTACTCCATGCTCCTGGATTGGAAGAATTCATATACTGGGAAAATGTCCACGTGACCCAGGGCAATTTACACATGGAACACAATCCCTATCATCAGAAATATCACGGGCTCTCTTCAGAGAGTTGGAACAAATCATCGGAAGATTAGTGTGGAATCAGAAAAGACCCCAAATGGCGAGAGCAATATTAGAAAAGAAAACCACAGCTGGCGGCATCACAATGCCGGATTTCAGGTTGTGCTACAAACCTGTGCTCATCAAGACAGTGTGGTACAGGCACAAAAACAGACACACAGATCAATGGGACAGAAGAGAGAAATCCAGAAGTGGACCCTCAACTCTATTGTCAAGACCATATATTCGACCAAGCAGGAAAGACCATCCACTGGAAAAAAGACAGTCTCTTCACTAAAGGCTGCTGGGAACGTTGGACAGCCACACGCAGAAGAATAAAACTGGACCATTCTCTCACACCGTACACAAAGATAAAACTCAAAATGGATGAAGGATGTAAATGTGAGACAAGACTCCATCAAACTTCTAGGGGAGAACACAGGCAACACCCTGTTTGAACTTGGCCACAGCAACTTCTTGCAAGATACATCCATGAAGGCCACAGAAACAAGACCAAAATGAATCATTCATCAAGATGAGAATCTTCCGCACAGCAAAAGAAACACTCAACAAAACTAAAAGACAAACCTCCAGAATGGAAGAAGATATTTGCAAATGACCTGTCAGATAAAGCGTGAGTTATCCAAGATCTCTAAAGAACTTATTCAACTCAACAGCAAAGAAACCAGGAGTCCAACCCTGAAATGGGCAAAAGACACGAACAGAAATGTCACACAGGAAGACATAGACATGGTCAACAAGCACACGAGACAATGCTCCACATCACCGGGGTCACGGAAATACAGATCGAAAGCACAATGAGATACCACCTCACACTGGTGAGAATGGGGAACAAAAAACCAGACAGGAAACAACAAATGTTGGAGAGGATGTGGTGAAAGGAGAATGCTTTCAAAATTCAAAAATTTCAGAAATAGCCATACTCACCTGATAGGGACCAAGGGGGGGCTGGCGTGCTCCCGGCAAGCCTGGGGAGATTGGGAAGGGGGAAGAGGGAAGGGGGGCAGGGGCGGAAGGAGTAAGGGAGTAAGGGGGGCAGGGGTGGAGGGGGAGGGGGCGGAAGGGGGAGAAGGAAGAGCCAAGGACCTTCGCGGGGTTCCTGGGGCACAGCAACCCAGGCCCTCAAGCCACCACCCCAAGGCCGTGCCCTGACGGTGGACGGTGCCTGCATCCAAACCCCTGTGAGCGCATGCGGAAGGGTTCGGCACCCTCCCTGAGCCTCAGTGGAAAACCGTGTGCAGGTGCTTCAGAGAGGTAACAACCGATCTGCCCTGCGATCCAGCAGGTGCACTGGTGGAGGTGTGACCCAAAGGTACAGATGCAGGGAAATGCCGTGACACCCGCACCCCGAGGTTTAGAGTGGCAACACCCACAACAGCCACACTACGGAAGGAGCCTTGGTGTCCATCGAAAGATGAATGGATAAGGAGGGCGAGTGGTCTCTGCACACAATGGAAGATTACTCAGACATTAGAAATGACAAACACCCACCATTTGCTTCGACCTGGATGGAACCAGAGGGTATGACGGCTGAGTGAAAGAAGTCAATCAGCGAAGGACAAACATCATATGGTCTCATTCTTCTGGGGAGGATGAGAAAAAAATAGTGAAAGGGAATAGAGGGGAAAGGAGAAAAAATTGAGTGGGAGATGGCAGAAAGGGAGACCGAACATGAGAGAGTCCTAACCCTGGGAAACGAACAAGGGATGCAAGAAAGGGAGGAGGGCGGGGGGCTGGGGGTGACTGGGTGATGGGCACGGAGGGGGACATTTGATGGGATGAGCCCTGGGGGGTTATGCTCTATGTTGGCAAAATGAACCCCAATAAGAAATACACCTAGAAACAAACACACAAACCTCCCGAGACACAAAAGTCTGGGGCCAGATGCCTTCCCAGGGGAATTCTATCCAACGCTTCAAGAAGAAAGCATACCTGTGCTACTAAAGCTGCTCCGAAAGATAGAAAGAGATGGAATACTTCCAAACTCGTTCTTGGAGGCCAGTGTCACCTTAACTCCAAAACCCAAGACCCCACCCACCAAAAGGGAGAATTCTGGACCGATGTCCCTGATGAACACGGATGCACACCTTCTCCACAAGCTACGAGCCAACGGGATCCAACAGGACATTATTAACAAGTTACTCACCATGACCCGGTAGGCTTTATCCCTGGGGTGCAAGGCTGCTTCAGTACTCGGAGAGCACTCAAGGTGCTTCATCAGATCTGCAAGAGAGAAAACAAGAACCAGATGATCCTCTCAAGAGACGCAGAGGAAGAAGCATTTGACAAAATATGGCATCCATGCCAGATCCAAACGCTTCAGAGTACCGGGATAGAGGGAACGTCCCTCAGCATCTTCAAAGCCATCTACGAAAAGCCCGCAGCAAATTCTCATTCCCAATGGAGAAACACTGGGAGCCTTTCCCTGAAGACCAGGCACGAGATGGGGATGTCCACTCTCACCGCTGCTATTCTCAACAGAGTACGAGATGTCATGGCCTCAGCAATCAGGCAATGAAAAGAAATAAAAGGCATTCAAATCATCAAAGAAGAAGTTAAACTCCCTCTTCGCCGATGACATGATACCGTACCTAGAAAACCCAAAAGACTCCACCCCAAGACGGCTGGAACTCCTACAGCAAGTTTGGCAGTGTGGCGGGATACAAACTCGGGGCCCAGAAACCAGTGGCCTTTCTGTACGCAAACAATGAGACCGAGGAAAGGGACATCGAGGAAGGGGTCAATCCCATTTATACAACCGCAGCACCCAAAAAAAAGCATGAGCTACCTAGGAAGAAACCTAACCAAAGGGGTAAAGGATCTCTACCTGAAACATTGCAGAACATGTCTGAAAGAAACTGAGAAAGACACAAAGAGATGGAAAAAGGTTCCATGCTCCTGGGTTGGAAGAATTTATATTGGGGAAAATGTCAACGTGATCCAGGGCAATTTACACAACTAGTGCAATCCCTCTCAGAAATACCACGGACTCTCTTCAGAGAGCTGGAACAAATCATCTGAAGACTTGTGTGGAATCAGAAAGACCCCGAATGGCCACGGGAATAGTAGCCAAGATACCCACTGCGGGGGAGGGGGGGCGGGAGGAGGCAGCACAATGCCGGGTTTCAGGGTGTGCCACAAAGCTGTGACCATCAAGACGGTGTGGTACTGGCACAAAAACAGACATCAAGAATTTCTCTAAAGGCATCAGTGAAATTAATATTAAAGCATCTGGAAGCTAATTATTTTGAGAAGGGCATATGGCACTAAGCTCAGGTCTGAATTTATGGATTTGGAACTGGTATTTAAGATGAAATATTTAATGGATAATGAAGCAAAGCATATTTGGTGACAGAAACTATCTAATACCTTGTGCCATGAATCCCTGACACAGTTTCAAATTTGTGCTTCTCTTGTGTTTTCTTGACCTATAAAATGTTACGTGGAGTTATTCACTGAACTTAACTCATGACACATCCGTAAACCCAAGCTTGCCAAAATATTTTAGGTGGGTATGTGGAGGGCAAGGGACGCTGAGGACTCCTGGGTCCATATACATGCACACCTATACACCAGCATCAGCGCTCTTTCTTCAGCAAAATTACACTTCCTTCCCATTTTTGTTTCCAAACAATGGGCTAAAGAGAGTAAAACCAAAATATAAACATGTTGAGGATATCTTTTATTATACACAGAAGTATCTTAGTATGCTGGGAAACAATAGTATACATTATACCAATTGGCTTTGAAAAATCAAGTCGCTGACTCTTCATCTAAACTCAAATATGTGAGACACACATCCCTGGTTTTGAGATTACTCCTTAAACTAGATCTTTACCTCAGAAGCATTCTGAAACAATAACATTTTGGGGATAATGCTAGGTAAATTTAACGAAATGAATGCTAGGTCTTTAGCCACGCTGGATCTGAACCATTTAAAGTATTAGAAGATTTACTAACAATATGTTTATACCAATATTTTATTAGTGAGTTTGCTTGGTATTATTAAGCTAGCCTACATTGGGTTTCTCCAGAACAGGCCCTGAGACTAGGACCAAGGCTAGGAGTTTATTTGGAAGACTATCTCAGGAAACATTGGCGGAGGAGGGGACAGTGAGCCAGGGAAGGGAAGGAAGCCAGTAGATGAATTTATGAGTATGTTATAGCTGTGGGGAACTTGGGCTCATTTCCACTGTGCTACTCTGGGAAGTGGTGTAGAGCAGACCCGAGAGTTGTCTCACCCAAAGGATAAGAAAGATGGAGGGCTTAGCCACTAGCTCCCATCTGTCATGAGTTTGAGGCTGTTCCCAGGGATGTCAGCTCCCTGGCACTTCCAGCCCACCGGGCACCAAGAATGCTCCTGTGGGGAGAGCTAAGGGATGCAGGTATTGGCAGCAGAAAGCTTATCAGCATGCATAGGGATGTTGAGTGACAAGGGGATATACATGGTGTGCCAAAATCACCTACTCAGAGGCATAACTGTTTATAAACACACTAATAAAGCTTCTTTTTAATGGGAGGAAACCAAAAGGCCAGCAACCGAGGGTGGAAAGATAGGAGAAGCATCAATTGTAACCCTTCTGATAGCAGTCCTACTCTCTTCCCACACAGGATCCTCCTTGACCCCCAGGCAATCCCTGGAGGTCAGACTAAGGGAAGCCTGAGAACATTTTTTGCTTATCTTCTCAGCAGATATTGGGAGCAGGTCAAGGAAGAAGCTTTACAGAGCACAGCAAGAGAATGCGATGCTTTTCTAGTCAATGGTAACTTAAGAGTCTATATTCCGAAGAAATTATATACTTCTATATATTATTAGGCTGTTTACATTTTATTGTTTTATTATGTTTATGTTTATATGTTCATGTTTTATTTATTTATTCATGAGAGACATAGAAACATAGGCAGAGGAGAAGCAGACTCTCTTCAGAGAGCCCGCTGTGGGACTCGATCCCAGGACCACCACCTGAGCCAAAGGCAGAAGCTCAACCACGGAGCCACCCAGGTGTCCAGAAGTATTTCTTTCTCATGCTGTACACTGTAATCACCCTATTTCTCTACAGGCTTGAAAGCCACAGGATTATCCCTTCAAAGGGAAATACTGAAGCTGAGGTGCTTACTGTTCTTCAATAAAATTTCCACGTGGTACTCCCTTTTAGATTTTATGGTATGCCCCTGTCTCCACAGGAGTCCCAGCCCTACGAGCTTCTGTACCCGGTAACATCAAAATGAATGAGCAACTACGACTTGGGCTGTTTGTATTTCCAAAAGTGGGAATTGGAGGAGGGTAAAGGAAAAGTTTTCCCTGCCTTAAGGTTCAAGGGCACTGCGAAAAGACAGTGGCTGATGCTGATTCTGGAAAACTGTTTCTCATAGAGCTTTCAGGCTGATTTCCTCAACTCCTAACTTTTTGGGAGGAAGGATTCCTTTCAATAAGGTGAGGACTAGATAAGGTGTAAGTAGCTAACTAGAAAAGGGTGGTAGATAGTAAGTGTTGTGGACAAGGGAACCACGTGTGAAAAATACATTAGGCCAAAGGGATAAGCTCATGAAAACACGCTCAATATCTTTAGTCATTACAGAAATGCAAATTAACACTAAATTGAGATACTACTTTACATCCACTAGAGTAGCTAAAAATTCTTTTTTAGATTTTGTTTATTCATGAGTGAGAGAGAGAGAGAGAGAGAGAGAGAGGCAGAGACACAGGTAGAGGGAGAAGCAGGCTCCATGCAGGGAGCCCGAAGTGGGACTCGACCCTGGGCTGAAGGCGGTGCTAAACCACTGAGCCACCCGGCTGCCTGAGTAGCTAAAATTTAAGACTGACAAATCCCAAGTGCTGATGAGGAGTCAGAGCAATTAGAACTCATATATACTGCTGATGGGAGTGTAAAAGTGTGGTACAGGGTGGGGTAGCCTCTTATAAAGTTAAACATATACCTACCTTATAGTCCAGCAGCTGTAGATCTAGGTCACTGTCCAAGATAAGTGGGAATATATCCTTCACAAAAGGATATAAAGAATGCTCATAGCAGTTTTACTCAAAATAGCCCCAAACTGTAAACAACCCAAATGTCCATCAACATGAGGATGGGCAAACAAGCTGTGGTATTATTTTACCACTCAGTAATAAAAAGGATGCATTAGTGTACTGATCCCTGCAATGAAATGACTGAATCTCACAAGAGAAAAGAAGCCAGACACAAAAGGGTTTAGAAATACTGTATGCTTCCACTTATATGAAGTTCTAGAATAAGCAAAACTCACCTAAGGTGAGAAAAACCACTGGATGCTTTTGGGGGACTTGAGGAATTACCTGGGGACAGAGGAAGATTCTTTCAAGAGATGGAACTCTGGTAAGGGCACAGGTTACACAGGTGTATCTAGTTGTCAAAACAGTTCAATTATTTGTGCATTTCAGTGTATGTAAATTTTACCATAAAAACTCTAAAAAATAATAATAATCAAACAGAGGGGCTGGGGAGTGGGTGGTATAAATAAAACAAGAATGGTAGGATATTCATAGTTGAAGTTGAGTGATGAGTAAGTGGGGCTCATTACACTACTCTGTTTACGTTTGAAATTTTCTACACACACATAGGCATGCACACAACGTTAAAAACCCAGTAAGCAAGATCATCAAAAGGCTATTAGGCACCTGAAAATAATGCAGAATGGCTGAAGTGGAGAGTGTCTTTTCTACTCTTTCATCTAGTACAAATCTTCCAGACAGCAGCGGACTAAAGATAACAAATCTCTTAGTCACACATCACTTGAGAGCATGGACAGTTTCAATGATAAGCTAACATGAACAAAAAGCTATGGTGGAAAAACAGACATTTGTATCTCTTGTGTAAACATACCTTACCAAACATTGTTCCTTAAGGTACTTTGCAGCAGTTGGAACAAGAATTTAAACAGGAGCCATTTAGCTACCATGGAATATGGACATATTTACTGGTACAGGCTCAGACCAGCATAATCCCCTTTCTTAACCTGGTAAAGCTTCTGAAGTTGCAGTAACAAAAATCTAATTTTAAAAAAGTCACAAATGTCTTATAAATAAAAAATCATGTCTGAAAATATATAGTATGCCCAATAAATCATCAGTGATGAAAGTCACTTCCTACTTTAAAATAGATTAATGCCAATGTTGAGAACGTTTCATAAGGGTCGATGTTAAATTTCCTTCATCTTTTCTTTTTAAAGATTTTGTTTATTCATGAGAGAGAGAGAGGCAGAGACACAGGCAAAGGGAGAAGCAGGCTCCATGCAGGGAGCCGGACGTGGGACTCTTTCCTGGGTCTCCAGGATCAGGCCCTGGGCCGAAGGTGGTGCTAAACCGCTGAGCCACCCAGGGCCGCCCCAAATTTCCTTCATCTTAATGCAATACAGTTGTGTGTGTGTGTGTGTGTGTGTGTGTGTGTGAGAGAGAGAGAGAGAGAGAGAGAGAGAGAGAGCACTCAAGGTTTTGTATAGACTTGTTAGAGTGAATCACAGATTTCCTTTTAGGAAAAACTTAAAAGTTCCCTTTAATTTTGCAGATGAGAAAACCAGGGCAAATGAAGTCACTTATCCAAAATAACAAGAGGATAAGAAGTGTAAGACCATAATTCAGCTTTTCTGATTTTTTCAAATTGAGATGGACCATTCTGCTTGCATATATGAATTTGAGATGAATATGAGATTCTTGGGCAGCCCCGGGTGGCTCAGCAGTTTAGCACCACCTTCGGCCCAGGGCGTGATCCTGGAGACCTGGGATCTAGTCCCACGTTGGGATCCCTGCATGGAGCCTGCTTCTCCCTCTGCCTGTGTCTCTGCCTCTCTCTCTCTCTCTCTCTGCCTCTCATGAATGAATAAATAAAATCTTTAAAAAATTCTATTACTTGCATCCATATTGAATACTCCAGAGAACTTTATCTTGACAATTTACAGAATGTTATACAAACTCAGAATTGTTTAAAATGTTTCCAGTGAATTAGTAGAAATATACTTTCGCCCCATGGAGATTACCATATTGGAACATGATGACATCTTCAAAAGATTGTGGAAAATACAGCCAATTCACCACTTGCATATGCTTCCTGACCCAGTATCAGAGTAGATAGTGAACAACTCAAGACTTTTTAATTTTTTTTCTCACCCACATCTTTACTTGGGTGCCATCATACTCTTGATACCAGTTTGTTTTGTTATGTTTTAAAGTAGCATGTTACAATCCATTAGTGGTTGATGGAGTCAACTTAAGGGGAGACAATTAGCATTTTTAAAAATGAAATTAACTAGATTAGAAAATAGTGTACAACATATATAGTTAGGGAAGGACTATTTTGAGAAATTTTTGTTTCAGTCATATACATATGTGTGTACACTGGGTGACTATAAAACATTCATTACTGTCAATCACAGTCAAAAGCACTTGAGAGTGAATGACTCTCATAAGGTCTTGTGAGAACTTTAATGCTCTGATTACTTTTTTCTCAACTCACATGTTTGTTGTTGTCTACTACTTTAATGCTCATTTTTAGAACCACACAAATGAGACATTATTATCATTATCACTTATATTGTACAATGTCTGGATTTACCTACATGTTTGCTAATTTCTATGCATCTGTGAAAAAATTTTTTTTCTTTCTTAGAGAAGGGGGAGAGAGAGTGTGTTTGTGTATGAATGTAGGCAGCATAGGGGGCAGGGGCAGCGGGAGAGGAAGAGAGAGAGAATCTTAAGTATGCTCCATGCCCCATGTGGAGCCTGATGCAGGGCTTGATCCCACAACTCTGAGATCATGACCTGATCTGAAATCCAGAGCTGGATGCTTAAATGGCTGAGCCACAAGGCTCCCTTTGACTTTTTTGTATTGTGGCAAAATTCATAACCTAAAATTCACAATGTTAGCCATTTAAATGCATATAATTTGGTGACAGTACATACATGATGTTGTGCAACCATCACTTCTATCTGGTTCCAGAACATTTTTATTATCCCAAAAGGAAACTCCATGCCAATTAAGCAGTCACTTTGCATTCCTTCCTCTCCCAAGCCAATGACAACCAGTAATCTTCTGTCTCTTTGGATCTGCCTATTCTGGATATTTCGAATGGAATCATACAATATGTGACCTTCTGTGCCTGGCTTCTTTCACTCAGCATAATGTGGTTATTGTGAATAGTATCACTATGAGCATTTGTGTACAAGTATCTGTTTGAATACTTGTTTTCAATTTAGGGGGGGATATAACTAGAAGTGAATTTGCTGTTTCATATGGCAATGCTATGTTTAACTTTTGAAGGAACCACCAACATTTTTTCCATAGAAGCTGCACCATTTAAAATTCTCACAAGCAACGTGCAAGGGTTCTAATTTCTCTACCTTCTACCCAACACTTGTTTTTTTTCTATTAAAAAAAATTATAGCCATCCCACTAAGCATGAAGTGGGCATCTCACTGCAGTTTTGATCTGCATTTCTCTAATGACTAATGATGTTGAACATCTTTTCATGTGTTTGTTGGCCATTTGTGTATCTTCTTTGGAAAATGTCTATTCAATTCTTTGTCTCCATTTTTTAACTGGGTTGTCTTTTCATTGTTCAGTTGTATAATTTCTAAATTCTGAATACTAGACACAAGATTTATATGATTTACAAATAATAGCTTCCATTCTGTAGGTTCTTTCCCTTTTTTTGGGGGGGGGGTTCTTTCAGTTTTTGATCACGTCCTTTGAAGCACAAAAATCTTCAATTTTGAAGTTCAGTATTTTTTGTTTGTTTGTTTGTTTGTTGCTTGTGCTCTTTGTGTTGTATCTTAGAAACCATCCCCAAATCCACGATCATGGAAACTTACCCCTATGTTTTCTTCCAAGGGTATTTTTTTTTTCTTCCAAGGGTATTATCCTGAAAACTTGTTTCTAGAACCATTTTTCTTTTTAAGGTACATTCTTTTTTTTTAAAGATTTATTATTTGAGAGAGAGCGGGGGGAAGGGCAGAAGGATATGGAAAGAGAGCCTTAAGCAGACCCCATGCTGAGCGTGGAGCTGATCTCCAGACCCTGAGATCATGATCCCAGCCAAAACCAAGTGTCAGGTACTTACCTGACTGTGTCACCCAGGCGTCAAAAAGAACATTCTTTAAAAATACCTTTAATAAGGTTTCTTGGTTGCAAATGCAATCTATCTTTATCTGAAAGTGTCTTTACTGCCTTTGTCCTTGAAAAATAGTTTTGTTAAATCCATGAATCTAGCTTGACCGTCATTTTCTCTTCAGAACGCTGAAGATATTCCACTGTGTTCTGGTTTCCATTGTTGCTACTGAGAAACTGATACCTACTTGCCCTCCTTATTATTTACTTTTTTCCCCTCTGCCTACTTTTAAGATCTGCTCTTTGTCTTTGCTATTCTTTGGTTTTACTATCATACATCTGGGTGTGACTTTCCTTTTATCTATTTGGACTCTTGTTTCCTCTATTTGTGGATTCATGTCCTTTTGTCAGTCTGGGGAAGATCTTAGCCCTTCTATGTTCAAATATTGCCTTTTTTCTATCTCCCCTTTCTGGAACTCAAATTATATATATTACTCATTATGCCCTCCATATAGCTTAATGTCTCTTCTGTATTTACTGCCTTGTCTCTATGTAGTACAGCCTGACTATTTCTTTCAGATTTAACTCCATCTTCAGCTGCATATATTCCGCTGTTTAACACATCCACTAAGCTATTAGTTTTAATAATTATCTGTTATTTATAAATGTTTTTTTTTCAAATGTGCCTGGTATTTTTATTAGATTTGCATTTTGACCCTTTTTCATTTATTATTCCATCTTTAATTTCTTTTTTTTGAGAATCTTTAATTTCTTAAAACACTTGACCCATAATTATTTTATACTATTTGATGATTTCAATATCTATAAATTCCCAAGAACCTCAATGTGTTGTTCTTGTTTTCCCCTGACTTTCATTCATTAGTATTCATGTTAATTTCTTATTATATTTGAATGTATTTAATTTTAACAAATCTGAAGGCTTCAACTGGGGATTTGAATTTGTTTCTTTATAGATCTAGGGCCGGGAGGAAATTGATCTGGGAGCACTCTAGCCTCCCCTTTAAAGACTCTGGCTTAAGGGAAGTTTCACTCTCCACAGAAGGTCCATAATTTTAAAGGTCACATAGTTAAATAACATCTTAAATTTACAGACAAATGACTCAGATTATAGTTTTAAGCAATTTATCCCAAGGTCACACAGCTACTCTAATAAATCGTGGGAGTAGACCCAAAGTCTCCTGACTACAAGTCATGCTCATGTAATACACCACATTCTACCACTGAATTGATTTGATACGAATTGTTCAAGTTTTTGACATTGCATACCAAAAAGGAGGGAAAAATGCTCTCTTTGAATTAGTTGTTTTCTTCCTCACCTTTTACAGAACTGATGACTTCATATGTAAGCTTGTTTGCTGAAAGCAGCACAAATTTTTGATGAATATAAATCATCTGTTGTGGATTAAAAAATAATTTCTGCTGTAATAACAAAAATCTCTTCTTTCTTTTTCTTTTATTTTGGTGATAATTCAACTCCTAACTTCAGTCGATAAGGATGGATACTGCCCAAGAGTAAATGAGAAACACAGTTCTAGTAAGAGCTCAGGAAAAAGCTGATTTGTGTGTCAGAGTCAAGGTGTCCCAGAGCTATAAACAGAAAATGTATGATGAATGAGGTTAAGAGGGAAAGGAAGAAATGTCCATGTGTGAAGGGGGGCAGGGTGAGATTTGAAATTCCAGATGTATATGCTTAGCAGATTTTGGGGTGGATTTTAAAGGGATAAAGACTAATGCACATAAATTAAAAAAAGCAAAAGATCAAGAGCCAGTAATCAGAGAAGTCAGAGGCTGAAGAAGCAGCCTACTTGAAGTGCAGTCAAAATGCAGTGATGATTATTGTAAGCAAAGAACAGGAACAAAGAGAAGATTACAGTATAGGGACCGAATCTGTAAATCAGACGTATTTGGTGATCTTTCATGCCTTTTTTTTTTTCATTTTGGAATCCTCCTGCTATAGTAGGAAGATCCTTTCTCACACAAATAATTCAAGCCATTTAGTATTCCAAGAGGTTCCCAGTAAGGTACTACCAGCAAAGCTGAAATTTGAAATATATATAAATATAAATATAAATATTAATACACACACACACATATACACAATATCTAGATTTATCTGTGAGGTTGGTGGATGATGAGGGGTCGTATCAACCAATCATTTACACATGTGAGATGTTAAGACCTCTGAGATTCCAGTCAGTCAACAGACATATGGGGTAGATACTGAGTGTGGACCATGGTGGGGCATAGCCCCAAGAAGACATCTGTTCCTGTCACTCACTTGGTGACCTTGGGTCATTTACTTCAATTCTCGAAGGCCCTATATTCTTATCTGTAAAATGTGGATAACATGACATATCTCATAGAGTTGTTATGAGGATGAAAAGGTCAGAAAGATGAAGCAGCACAGAGCCTGGCATATATGAGCCCTTACCTGAAATTGATGACCACTGTGTTCTTTCAGAAAGGCCCTGTTGCCAGCCCCCTCACACATGCTATCTCCTCTGGCACCACACAGCACATCAACATTGCCTTTCCCCAGTGACGACCCCTCTCAAGTCCTGCAGCCTGAGACCTCAGAATTGTTCTGGTTATACTGCTCTTCTATGAATTTTGTCAGAGCAAACCAACCTTCTCGGAGCATTTTCACATATAAGCTTAGAGCACAGTCTATTTTTCTTCTACAACTGAGGATTCATCCTGGATTTTTCAAATACATAAAACTCCAGATAGAACTCCAAACAAGGGGATCCCTGGGTGGCTCAGCAGTTTAGTGCCTGCCTTTGGCCCAGGGCGTGATCCTGGAGTCCTGGGATCGAGTCCCACGTCAGGCTCCCGGCATGGAGCCTGCTTCTCCCTCCTCCTGTTTCTCTGCCCCTCTCTCTCTCTCTCTCTCTCTCTCATAAATAAATAAACAAATAAATCTTTTAAAAAAAAGAACTCCAAACAAAAGGTGATGAAAGGAGATATTTTGATAATCCATGGTATGATAACATTACACTGAATACCATCTGCTGTAAATACTTCAGCCTTCTGCGGTGTCCAGATGAAAGAAATGTGTCAGGCTGTGCTTCTTCAGTGGGTAACTCTGGAAAGTTTTGCTAAACTTTCATCCAAAATAGGAAGAACCTACCTCCTATAGGTTGAAGAAAGTTGCTGTCTGTAACATTGCTGGGGTAACATTGCCCTTTTTATCTGAAGGAATGAAGTTTCCGTTTGATCATAATGGTGAAGCAGCAAACACTCACCCTCAAAATTCTGCACTGAACTCTTTACTCATATAGGAGATCCTAGTTTCTATGTTGTTTTATTCCTTTGCCAAATGCTAATGGTTTGAAATCCAAAACAGATGAAGCTAATTAATAGCAGTTACATATTTTCAAGAAGCTTTCAATTTGGTTATTGCAGATTCTCTGAGACATTGCTTTCTTTAGTTTATACAAAACAGCATTGATATAAAAAAGATTTACTTTACATATACACTCACTCTCTCTCTCACACACACACACACACAAATCTTGCTCTCGTTTCACTCATACAGTCTGTACTTCAAGTAGAAAATTTTCATTCAGCTTGAGGAGATGCCTTTTGTTTGTTTTGTGGAGCAGATCTGGTGATGTGTTTTCTCTGTTTTGTGGGATATGATTCAGAATTCCTGGGTTTCTGCCTCCCTGCTCGCAGGACACCTGCTTCTCCCTCTCCCTCTGCCTGTCTCCACTGATCATGCGTGCTCGCTCTCTCTCGCTCTCTCTCTCTTAAACAAATAAATAAAATCCTAAAAATGAATACTACTTCTAATAAATAACACACAGAGTGAGCATAAAGGTGGACATGCAGGCCTGCTAGACCTGGCTGGAGACCCCCTCCCTCATGCCTGTGTTTGTTGTCTTCCCCTTGTGCTGCTGGCTGCAGAGGTGCATGACCTCCCAGGGAGGAAGGAGGCCCATGGAGGAGCCACCCTGGCTCCTGAAAGACCCCGTGAACGAGTTCAGTCTCCAATCTGAACAGCCACTCAGTGCTGTCAGGTGGGGCAATCTGTGCTGACGCAGTACTGACATTGGGGGAGTCACTTGGTAATTCAGCAATGTGGATCACCAAATTAACTGAAATAGTTATCAGTCTACTAGTTTTAAATGACCAATGGACGCCTGCCTGGAGCAGTCTGAAGGGCGTGTGGTTATTGATCTCGGGGTCCTGAGTTTGAGTCCCACATCGGGCACAGAGTTTCCTTAAAAAAAAAAAGAAAAGAAAAGCACAAGTATTTTAAAATGCCCCAAGTCAATAAGGCTCCCACCGCTGAGCTGGCCCGTGGTGGGATGGATCCTCCCACCTTCTCCTTCAGCTGCTGAGCCCTGAGCACAGATAGTGCCCGAGCTGATAAACAGACCAGATCCTCCCTCTCGGAGCTCATGCTCCAGGGGGGAAGATGGACAAAATACGGAAAAATATCAGGAATGGAAAGAGCAAATTGCTCCCTAGAAAGAGAGCCTGGTGCTTCCCTGGGTCCTGAGCTCCGGAGGTGAGGCTGTGACAAACTGTGGGGCTTTGACAAACGCAGCAGCTGGGGCTCCAGGGGGCCACTGAGGGGAGGAGGTGAAGACCCACTGCCTCGCCAGGATCACAGCCTGGGAAGGAGGCAGAAGGGGGCATGAAGCCAGCTCTGTGTCCTCCGTTGGGGGCCAAGGCTGCCCCTCCCCTTTGTCAGGGGGCTGAGAAAAGGTTGTGTGGATGGAACTGGCTACAGTCATGGGGATGTGATGGGGTGGGGGTGGGCATTGACAGCCCAGACAGGAGGCATTCCAGCACGTTCCAGTCTGAGGAAGAGCCCAGGTCAGGGTGACCCACTGGGTGCACCGCTGTCCACAGCTCACCCAGTGGAAATGACGGAATGGCCCGTAACACTGACAGGCAGGGTTTCAGGATAAGGACAGCCTCACACCTTCTAGGCCAAGACTCCCACACCTACTGTAGGGTTTGCCTTGGATTCAGGAGCCTAGGATTGTGGGAAGCTATTGCCCATCCCTGCCCCGGTGGGACTGTCATCTTCTGGGCCTCCAGAATGAGGGTAACGGTGCCCACGTGTGTGCACACAGGGACCTTGTGGGCCTGGACGCATGTACACACCAAGGAAGAACATGTGGTGGGAGGTATTGCCTGCACGTGACACCCACCTCCAATGTCACAGATATGATGCCACAGTGGCGTGGGGACATCTGGAGGAAGCACCTGCTAGGATAATCCCTATCCCACAGGCAAGAGGCAGACTATCCCCGACAGGCACAACGGCTTCTCCGGGGTGAAAACCAGGGAAGAATGGAAAGTTGTGTCTGAACCCAGGTGTGTTTCCAGGCTGGGGCCCTGGCTGCACATAGTCTTGCCCTGGGGCCTGTAGACAGGGGTGCGGTTGTGTCACTGTGTGCACACAGGCCATTGCCTGCAGGGAGGGGGGGGGGCGTTGGCAGCCCCGAGCGCTGCTCCTGAAGCTCCCTCCAGGAGTGGACTCAGGGAGGGGGTCCCAGGCAGTGAGGTCACTTCTTTCACAACAGAGGCCAACAGAACTTGGAACCCCTGTACCCGGGCCCCCACATTCTAGTGCAGCCCCACCTCAGGCTCACTTTCAGGAGACTTCTGCTACTGAAAGATGTTCCCTGATGGCTTTCCCAGTTTTGAGCAACACCAGGAACCCCAGGGATGCGGCTGCTTCGAATGCTGGAGACGCTGGTGCCACCGTCAAACCCAACACCTCAGGGAGCTTTTCAGGAGGCGCTGTAGGGTAATACAGAGCAGGCCAGGCCACCTGTGCCAGCCATCCTGGGCAGCCCCATCCCCTCCTCTTCAGTTTCAGGGAACCAGGGATGTGTGGGCAGGTCGCATCCAGGCTGGAGGACCTTGCAGGGCAGCAGGTTCCCCGGTGACCCCTTCAGGGTCACCCTGATGTCACGGTGGGCAGGGTGGAAACAGGATTCCTGAGGTGCCTCTTACATGACCCGGAGTTAACCCAAGGCCCTGCAGCCGCATCCCTTTGCTCTCCTTGGGGGAGGTGTGTGCCAACTGTGCTGTGGTGTGTCTGCAATGGAGTCAGCTGGGTGTGCGGCCCAGCCGAGGCGGCCACACCGGGCGCTGAGGCCTCCTGCCTGGCTGCCGCACACGGTCTTTACAGAGCTCCACATGGGACAAGGGGTGGCGGCGGAGGCGGGAGGAAGAGGACATCCCCCACACCCCGGTGGTGATCAGGAAGGAGCCCAGCACAGCTAACGGAGACCTGCAAGGGTTCAAGGTGAGTGCAGGGGCTGGGGCCACCCGACACCCAGGGCCCCGATGCAGCAGGAAGGGCCCCAGGTCCCAGAAGCCAGCCTGCTGCTCCCCTCGGCTCCCCCCTAGACTCCTGCTGCTACAGGAGTCTGGATTCCCCTCCTCCCCAAACTTGCCCCCATGGCCCTGCCCCTGCCTGGGCCAGATGCAGAGTCCCTGTGCACAGATTTGTAGGAATATCAGAATAGAGCCTTCAGGGGATGCCTGGTCGCCCAGTGGTTTAGCGCCTGCCTTCCGCCCAGGCCCTGATCCTGGAGACCCAGGATCGAGTTCTGCCTCGGGCTCTCTGAATGGGGACTGCTTCTACCTCTGTCTGTGTGTCTGCCCCCCCACCTGTGTGTGTGTGTCTCTCATGAATAAATAATAAAAACTTTTTTTATAATGCTTTCTTTTAAATATTTTATTTATTTATTCACGAGAGACAAAGAGAGAGAGGCAGAGACACAAGCAGAGGGAGAAGCAGGCTCCATGCAGGGAGCCTGATGTCAGACTGGATCCTGGGTCCCCAGGATCACGCCCTGGGCTGAAGGCAGTGCTAAACCACTGACCCACCCGGGCTGCCCATAAAAACTTTTTAAGAAGAGACACACCATGTCTCATCGCATGCGGTCTCCAGTAGTTTGCACTGTGCTATGCTTTCTCCTAACTGGTGCTCCCAGGAGGCCCCATTGGCCTGACGTCCTTCCCCACCTTCTCCAAGGCTTGAGCATGGTCCTGGTGAGTTGGGAGACTTTTCCCCAAAGGGACACGGGGCTCACTGTACTATGTCTATCGCTCTGCAGTTAGGTTTTGAAGGAGCGCATCCCTGCCCCCGCTCCCGGGGTCGGGCACAGGGGCCTCGTGTGCTGCACAACATGTCAGAAGGCCAGTTGGTTCCCACAGCCACTGAGCCCTTCACTGATGCAGGACTTCGATGCGATTCCCTTCTGTTGCCAAATCACAGGGCGGTGCTGAACATCCTGCAGCCCTCACACCCTGGGCCCTCCCACCCAAGGAAAGGTCTCCGGGTTGGCACCTCGAGAGAGGGGCGTGTGGTCAAATTCAAGGGGTGAAGCCGTTAATGCAGGGAGGTGCTGTCAAAACTCAGCTGACAAGCGGCCCTGGGATACTGACCCCTCCCACTTGAGATCCTTGTATTGATCCAAATTTTTTTGAAAATTTATCCTCTAAAACTATTTCTTTATTGGATAGTCTGTCAGTTTAAGAGACAGACAGCAGGAAGCAGAAGAGGGAGACACAGGCTCCTCAAGCACACTCTGCCCCAAGCGCAGAGCCTGCCAGGGGTGGGATCTCAGGATGCTGAGACCATGACCTGAGCCACAACTGAGAGTCAGATGCTAAGTGACTGAGCCGCAGGCGTCAAGCCCCGTGTCCCTGCTGTGGGCACTCCTTCCCCCCCCCCGCCCCCTGCAGCCACTGAGAGCTCGGGCTGTGGTCTGCGCTCCAACTCCCAGGTCTCCTGGAGGCTACAGTGCAGGCTGCACATCCCCTCTGTCCCACCTCAGGCTGAAAGGGCCTCAGCCCTGAGGAAGAATCGGATCTGCCCAACCACCCCCAGCCGGAGGGAGCTGCTGGAGCAGCAGGTAGAAGAACTGGTGCCCGCCTTGCTGCGCTTTGATAACCTGTCCATATTTGAATTCCTTAACTATTTGGTGGAATATGGCACCCCTGAAGAGGTGCTGGACCTGCTGTTTGCAAAGTGAGCACTCTGACCCTCCACAGCCCAGTGGGATGGGCCACCTACTGGTTGGGAGTCTTGGGGAATGTTGCTTAACTTCCCGGTCCCTTGGGCTGCTCCTCCGACTGGAGGAGAGTCACACAGGGCCTAGTCGGGTCCTGTAGGGCAGCCCCCGGTGCCTGGCCTGTGGCAGGTCGGCTAGAGGGGCTGTGCTTGTGCTCATCAGTCGTCTTCTCTCCCCATGACAAAGCCTGTGCCGCCTCCTCACCGTCACCAGGGTCTTGAGCTGGCCTGTTTTGCCATTGAAAGGGAGTTTTGAGTCCATCTGGGGTCTATATCCTGGGGCATTCGGAGTAGGGGTCCCTGGGGACACCTGGGCGCCCAGGCCCACTCGGATATCAGCCATGGGCCTGGCCGGAGCCCTTTCATTCCTCAAGCATTCAGGAAGTGCCAGCAGGTGCAGGTGCTTCTCCAGGAGCTGCCCGTGGCCACAGGCACAGAGCTGACGGCCCCCCAGGGTTCTGGACTAGTTGGGGTTCAGAGGTGACAGCAGCTATGAGGAGAGATCGGGTCCACAGGACGATTCATGTGATGCCCCCTGCCCTCCTCTAGATATCGATACATCGTAGCTTCCTGCAAGAACGAAGGAATCCTGGACCAGTGGGAAATGTGAGTGAGCTCTGGACCATGCAGGGGAGCCTTCCCTCTCCAGGAGGGCCGCGAGGGGGCTGTGGGTTGGAGGGGCTGCTCGACCCTTCACCCCACACGTCTGCAATTCCTGTGACAGGGTAAGGGTCTAAGGCCCCTTCAGGAAAAGAGCAAAGGAGAGCCGTGGGTGGGATGTCGGCTTTGTGGGAGAGCACTGGGACACCAAAGGGTGACCTCCTCCATGCCCATCCCCCCAACCCTCTGTCTGCCCCACACCTGGGACCCAGAGCAGAGGGTGTGGGGAGCATCGCACTCACCAATCTGGTGGCACCTGGACCCGGGTGCACGGCAGGTGCTCAGGAGAGCCAGTGAGGGCTCACGGACCAGACGGCCCCCGCCCCGTGGGAGATTAGAGTCAGTGGAAGGACACCCCTTGGGGGCCCCTCATGAGTGAGGCAGGGCAGACCCACGGGAGGGAAGTTTCCCCAGGAAAAACAGTGATGGTCACACTGCTGGTCATGGGCTCCCATGCACAGAGGCTTTGTGCCAGCCCCTCCTCAGCGAGCAGGGCTGTGGCAGACTGGACCGCCAGGTGACAGGTGGACAAGGAGCAGCACTGGCCTCCGACAGCCCTGCATGGGAGGCCGAGGGCCCCGGTTCCTGCAGGGCTTCCCCGGGACACCTCTGCGTGAGGGAGCTCTGTCTTCTGACGCCTCTGCCCACCTGTCCCTCCCCAGCACCATGTCCTCCTTCCTGACCATCTGGCTGGACTACTATGAGGAGGACTTCCACGATCCCCCAGAATTTCCTGCCCTGACAAAGCTGCTGAACTTCACGGGGCAGTACTTGCCAGGCTCAGTGCTCGACTGTCGTGCCGTGTGTTACCTTTGGCGTTTCAGAAATCTCCATCAAGCGGAGTTTGTGGGTGGAGGTGAGGAGGACTGGGGTGGCCGAGTTGGGGACAGGGTGGGTCACACAGATCAAGCCTCCGTGTTGCTGGGCCGGAGCAGTGGGTAGGCTCACACCCCATCCCCACGGGCTGCAGTCTGGGGAGACCTCCCAGGGCTCTTGCACTCACACACATTGAGCGGTGGGAAGAGTGTCCTTGATTTGAGAGGGACGTGGAAAGTCCATCCTGGTGATGATACTTTGTCTTCTTGGAGATGATACTCTGTCTTTGGACCCTGAGCAACACCCTGAACCACCCCAGGAGCACGCCCGAGCTCCGACGGTGGGGCCTGCTGCACCTTTAGGGTCTGAGGGGATGGAGCTGGTCCCAGCTGCTGGAGCTGAGAGCTTGGCCCAAGCCATGATGCCAGCTGCTGTGTTCAAGCCAAGATACGTGGTCGGACCTCTGAATCACTGTCCTGACCTGGAAGAGCTACCTGCAACCCTAGGAGACCTGGAGGCCAAATGGGCCCCACCACCGGCTATCGAGCTCATCGATGTGCCGGAGCAGCCGCCTCACTCAGTGGAGCAACCGGCTTCAGACCCCGAGCAACACCCTGAACCACCCCAAGAGCCCGCCTGAGCCCTGACTGTGGGGGCTGCTGCACCTTCAGGGTCTGAGGTGATGGAGCTGGTCCCAGCTGCTGGAGCTGAGGGCTTGGCCCAAACCGTGATGCCAGCTGCTGTGTTCAGGCCAAGGTATGTGGTGGTCAGATCTCTGAATCCCTGTCCCGACCTGGAAGAGCCACCTGCACCCTTGGGAGCCCTGGAAGCCGAACGGGCCCCACCACCAGCTATCGAGGTCATTGATGTGCTGGAGCAGCCACCTCACTCAGGGGAGCAACCGGCTTCGGACCCCGAGCAACACCCTGAACCATCGTGGCAAGAGCCCCGCCCTGAGGCTGACTGTGGGGCCTGCTGAAGCTCCTGGGCCTGAGGTGATCGAGCCGGTCCCAGCTGCTGGTGCTGAAAGCTAAGCCTGGGCTGAGATGCCAGCTGCTGAGGTCAAGCCAAAGTACCTGGGGGTCATACCTTTGATTCACTGTCCCGACCTGGAGGAGCCACCTGCTTCTTGGCCACCCCAGAAGGAGGAGCATGTCCCGGTGCCGGCTCTCGAGTTCATCGAAGGGCCGGACTGCCACCTGCCTCAGTGGAGCCACCAGCCTTGGCCCCCGAGCAGCAGCTTGTGATGGCTGCAGCACAATTGAAGCCTTCCCCTCCCCTTTCATTGTGCTGTTTCTGTATTTTGTGTTTTTTGTAAACCTCTATAATTGCTTCATAAATTTTATTTGTAATAAAGGATAAGTTAACTTTGTAAAAATTGACTCTGTTGCTTTTAAATTATACATCGTGGTACTTTAGGTCCATTCATACTTCGAAACTCATTCTATGAGGCTAGCATCACCTTAATTCCAAAACCAAAGACCCCACCAAAAAGGAGAATTATAGACCTATATCCCCGATGAACATGGATGCAAACATTCTCAACAAGATATGAGCCAACAGGATCCAACAGTACATTAAGAAGATTACTGGCCATGACCAAGTGGGATTTATCCCCAGGATGCAAGGCTGGTTCAACACTCGTAAAGCAGTCAATGGGATGGATCACATCAACAAGAGAAGAAACAAGAACCAGATGATCCTCTCAATAGATGCAGAGAAAGCATTTGACAAAATACAGCATCCATTCCTGATCAAAACTCTTGAGACTGTAGTGATAGACGGAACATTCCTCAACATCTTCAAAGCCAACTACGAAAAGCCCATAGCAAATATCATTCCCAATGGGGAAACACTGGGAGCCTTTCCACTAAGATCAGGAATACGACAGGGACGTACACTCTCACCATGGCTACTCAACATAGTACTAGAAGTCCTAGCTTCATCAATTGGGCAGCAAAAAGAAATAATAGGCATTCAAATTGGCAAAGAAGAGGTCAAACTCTCCCTCATTGCAGATGACATGATATTGTACCTAGAAAACCCAAAAGACTCCACCCCAAGATTGCTAGAACTCATACAGGAAATTCAGCGGCGTGGCAGGATACCAAATCAATGCCCAGAAATCAGTGGCATGTCTATACACTAACAATGAGACTGAAGAAAGAGTAATTAAGGAGTCATTCCCATTGACAATTGCACCCAAAAGGATGAGATACCTAGGAATACACCTAACCAAAGAGGTAAAGGATCCCTACTCGAAAAACTACAGAACACGTCTGAAAGAAATTGAGGAGGACACAAAGAGATGGAAAACTATTCCATACTCATGGATTTGAAGAATTCATTTATTGGGAAAATGTCAACGTGACCCAGGGCAATTTACACATTGAACGCAATCCCTATCAAAATACCATGGACTTTCTTCAGAGAGTTGGAACAAATCATCTGAAGATTAGTGTGGAATCAGAAAAGACCCCAAGTAGCCAGGGGAATATTAAAAAAGAAAACCAGAGCCGGGGCATCACAATGCTGGATGTCAAGTTGTACTACAAAGCTGTGGTCATCAAGACAGTGTGGTCCTGGCACAAAAACAGACACAGAGATCAATGGAACAGAACAGAGAATCCAGAAGTGGACCCTCAACTCTATGGTCAGCTAATATTCGACAAAGCAGGAAACACCATCCACTGGAACAAAGTCTCTTCAATAAATGCTGCTGGGAACATTGGACAGCCACACACAGAGGAATGAAACTGGACCATTCTCTCACACCACCGTACACAAAGAGAAACTCAAAGTGGATGAAAGATCTAAATGTGAGACAGGAAGCCATCAAAATCCTAGAGGAGAACACAGGCAGCACCCTTCTTGAACTTGGCCAGAGCAACTTCTTGCAAGATACATCCATGAAGGCCAGGGAAACAAGAGCCAAAATGAATCACTGGGACTTCATCAAGATGAGAAGCTTCTGCACAGCAAAAGAAACGCTCAACAAAACTAAAAGACAACCCACAGAATGGGAGAAGATATTTGTAAATGACCCATCAGATAAAGGGCCAGTGTCCAAGATCTCTAAAGAACTTATTCAACTCTACAGCAAAGAAACCAACAATCCAATCATGAAATGGGCAAAAGACCTGAACGGAAATGTCACAGAGGAAGACATAGACATGGCCAACACGCACATGAGACAATGTTCCGCATCACTGGCCATCAGGGAAACACAACTCAAAAGCACAATGAGATCCCACCTCACACCAGTGAGAATGGTGAACATTAAGAAGACATGAAACAACAAATGTTGGAGACGATGTGGAGAAAGGGGAACCCTCCTGCACTGTGGGTGGGAGTGTGACCTGGTGCAGCCACTCTGGAAAACTGTGTGGAGCTTCCTCAAAGAGTTCAAAATAGAGCTGCCCTGCGACCCAGCAATTCCACTGCTGGGGATTTACTCCAAAGATACGGATGCAGTGAAACGCCAGGACACCTGCACCCCGATCATTATAGCGGCAATGTCCACAATAGCCACACTGTGGAAGGAGCCTCGGTGCCCATCGACAGATGAATGGATAAAGAAGATGTGTTCTACCTATGTAATGGAGTATTACTCAGCCAATAGAAATGACAAATACCCACTATTTGCTTCGACGTGGAGGGACCTAGAGGGTATTATGTTGAATGAAATAAGTCAATGGGAGAAGGACAAACATCATATGGTCTCATTCATTTGGGGAATATAAAAATTAGTGACAGGAAATAAAGAGAAAGGAGAGAAAATGAGTGAAAATATCGGTGAGGGTGACAAAACATGAGAGACACCTAACTCTGGGAAATGAACAAGGGGTAGTGGAAGGGGAAGTGGGTGGGGGGTTGGGGTGACTGGGTGATTGGAACTGAGGAGGGCACTTGGTGGGATGAGCACTGGGTGTTATGGTACATGGCAGCAAACTGAACTCCAATAAACAAAATCTTAAAAAAAAAAGGGTGAGGGATCCCTGGGCGGCACAGCAGTTTGGCGCCTGCCTTTGGTCCAGGGCGCAACCCTGGAGACCCGGGATCGAGTCCCACATCGGGCTCCTGGCGCATGGAGCCTGCTTCTCCCTCTGCTTGTGTCTCTGCCTCTCTCTCTCTCTGTGACTATCATAAATAAATTAAAAAAAAAGGGTGAACCCACAGTGCCTGGCCCTGCATCTCCACAGTGTTGGGAGCAGCGTGGGGGGAGCGGGACACCGGCCACCCGCTCTCCTCCTGCTGCTACTGCGTGGGCTCTGCTTCCTTTCCTTGTGCTGGGCCCGGGGAGCGGGTTCTGGGCCGGCTGCTTCTGAGGAGGGCGGGGGGGGGGGGGGGGCGGGGCTCGGCTTCATCTCTCTTGCACACCCGCGCTTGTGCTCTCGCTTGGTGTGTGTGTGCGTCTGCCAGCTGCAAGGCCCTGTCGGGAAGACCAGACTGGGGCTCTTGGTCGGCGCTGCTGGATGTGGGGACACCTTCCCGAGTAGGCCACAGACGCAGCAGGAACTGTCCTCCCACGTCCTCTGTGGGGCCTGGTCCTTGTTGGGGAGCTGACCGGGTGCCCTCAGGAGACACAACCACGGCCTTTCCTCCTGCCTCTCCTCTGCCTGTGGGGCCTGAGCCACCCCAGGCCCGCAGGCCGCATGCCCGCTGCTCTGTGGGGCTGTCAGCTGGCAGGTTTCCTGGGACCTTCCCTTGGTGGCTGTCCTGGAGGCTGAGGAGGACTCCTTTCTAGGCGATGGCCCCCTTCAAATGGCTTGAGTAGGTGGGAGCTGACTCGTCAGTCGTGTGGGGGCAGGTTTGTGGCTCGAGGTGGCCAGAAATGGGTGGGGATGCCCGAATATGTCCGAAGCAGCCCCTGGGAAGCATTGGGTAGCTCTCGTGCGGTCGAAGGAGGTGCAGACACCAGATGGCTGGGAGGAGCGTCGCCAAGGGGGCCCAGAGATCTGCCCCCATAGTTGGGCCGGAGCCTGTTGCTGGAGCTGCTGAGACCCATCCTCAGGGTCCCCAGGATTTGCACACCTGTCCCATGTCCCAGGGCTCTCATGGCATGCACGTGTGTGAGAACCGGTCTCGATGGTCTCGTCGGGGTCTCCTGGTGTGACGAGGTGGGGCATGCACCGTACCCCAGCTACTCGGGAGACTGGGGAGCCATGGACTCCATGGTCCGTCATCTTCTCTGACGTCGTTTTCAGTGTTGTGTTTTGGCCCACTCCGCCTGCCGTGGCAGCGGCTCACCAGCGTCAGAGTGGCGGGCTGGGGCACTGGGCCATGCGGCCGATGGCAGGCCGTCCTCGTGGGTGTCCTCTGCCCATTGCTGCTGGCCTGGGCCCTGGAGCTGGTGCAGCCTGTGTGTTTTCTCTCTCCAGACGCGGCTGCCACAGATTGGCCAGTGAGCTCCATCAGCTGAGGTCCGCGGAGACCAGTGCCCACCCACGAAGTCCCCTCTCCAGTGTTGGTTTGCAGTAAATCTGTATTTAAGCACTTAAGCATCTGTGTGTGTCTCTTGCTTCTGAGACTCTTCTCTGCATGTGTGCTTTTCCGGAACTCCAGCCATGAGGTCCCTGACTCACGGACAAAGCAGATGCCAAAGTAGGGGATTCCTCAGTGTCTTCTGAACTGTGTCTGCTCTAACCTGTGGTTTTCAGAAATCTGATGAGCTTTCAAGAAAAAAGAATTGTGGTTGCAGAGCTGACATGGGTTTCCAGCAGGTTCTGAAAAGCTGAAGTGAGCACAGGATCCCGAAGCTTCAGCCAGAGGACACACCCCCACACCCCATGGAGCGAGTCTCGCCCTGCGGTGCTGGGCTCACCCATCTGCCTGCACCCTCCAGGGCACAGCACGTTGGCCGCACCCTAGTCCCGGGGACCGTGCTTGTGGTCAGGCTCTAGCGACGCTTCTCAAGTGAATGGAGGAGGCGTGGTGGCATTAGCGCACAAGTGCCCAGGACCAGAGATTATCTGCCAGGGAGGAAAGGCCCCATCTTTCAACAGTTTGCC
This sequence comes from Canis lupus dingo, assembly GCF_003254725.2. Lineage (NCBI taxonomy): Eukaryota > Metazoa > Chordata > Mammalia > Carnivora > Canidae > Canis > Canis lupus. The sequence continues at coordinate 20,467,370 of NC_064261.1, read as the reverse complement.
CCAAAACGTGTGGGAGGGAGAACAGTCTCCATGTTCTACGTAGAAAGGAAGTGTCCGGGAGGTGGCAGTTGCGGTGTGGAGAGGAGTGTGCCCAGGACTGCCCACCTGAGGACAGACCCACAGCCACCCGGGTCTGCCCCACTGGCAGGGTGGCGCTCCCGTGGGCCTCCCGCTGGCACCTGTCCCAGCTTCGGTGGGTGTGGGGGGTAACACCGACATTTCAGGCTCTGCTCCCCACTCAGCTCAAGCCTCTGGTGCTCTCCCTGGGTGTGATTCTTTTTTATTTTTATTTTGGAACATCAATGGGAAAAATGTATCTTTAATTTTTGCTAATATCTAATTGGGATTTAGCCTTCCCATCAGTTAGGAAACATGTGTCAGTTCCTTTTTTTTTCCTTTGTAAATTGACTTTTTATTGGTGTTCAATTTGCCAACATATAGAATAACACCCAGTGCTCACCCCATCAAGTGCCCCCATCAGTGCCCATCACCCAGTCACCCCCAACCCCGCCCACCTCCACTTCCCCCACCCCTAGTTCCTTTCCTGGATGTGATTCTTGAGGGCTGGCTGGCCTCCAGAGGTCAGCTTGTGTGCAGCCCGACAGCTGCCCTGGCCTGCCCTCTGCCGCTGAGCCCAGACATGGGTACGGCCTTGTGTGTTCCCCTTGCCCTGAGGGGACCAGGCCCACGGACACTGGAGCCCAAGCTGGGGGGGCACATGGTGAGTCAGTGTCACCCCGCCTGTCCCGGCAGGCACAGCAGCCTGGTGGGGCTGTCCCGGCTGGGTGGTCTCCCATCTGGCTAGCATGGAGGACGAAACCAGGCCGGGCCTCCCGCCTTCTCTGTCATGCTGCTTCCCACGCTGTGTAGCCAGAGCCGGATGCACTCGGGGACGTTTCAATGCAAACACGGTGTGAGGGCCACAGAGGAAGGGATGACCCTGAGGCTGGAGCTGGACCGCCCACCCCGCATGCTGCTCCAGTGGGGCCTCCCTGCCTCTGCCATCCGTGTGGCACAGGCCTGGTACTGGCAGACGCTCTGCAGGTCAGGGGGTAGGCCCCTGGCGTCATTTGCCATCCTATCCCCAACAGCCCAGGTGCTTCTCCCCGAGGAGGAGTCCTGGTGTGGGTATAGCGCTGGGGCGGCTGGCAGTCTGGGGCAGGCTCTCCTGCAGGGCAGGTGGTTGGGAAGCTGCCCAGGTCGGGGCCATCCTGTGGCCTGGGGCGGGGTCTCCTGGCAGCCCGCAGCAGGGGCCTAGGAGCCCTCCACCATGTGCCTGGCCTGCAGAGGGTCTGGGTTGGCAGGTGCCATGGAGGGGCTGCCAAACAGGAGCTCGTGCTTGAGCTCAAAGGCATAGGAGCCCCGGGGGCCACCTGTCAGCTGTCCGGTGGTCTGGGGGGCCTGGGACAGGAGACCTCAGGCTGGCGGGTCCCCAGTGAAGAGCTCTGCTGCAGAAGCAGCCACAGGGCTGCGGGAGAGTGGCCAGGTGGGGCCCCACACAGCTCTGGGGTCCTCCTTCACCCAGGGTGCTCCGGATCCCTGCCATTTCAACCCCCAGGCAGTTGGGCATCTGGCGAACATGTTGCATGTAAGGTTTGGCGGAAGCCCGCTGTTGCATGTAGGGAGATGGCCTCTGGTGGGGAAGGTGCCAGCACTCGGCCCCGCCTCCTGACTCCCTGCACCCCTGACCTCAGCCTCCCACAGCAGCTGCTGTAAAGTCCAGGGGATACCTGCTGGCTCAGGGCTGCCCTGCGGCCCGGGCGCCCTGTTTCTCTGGCTGGGTGTGTCAGCCCTCTGGGTCACTCATATGTGGAATTTAAGAAATGAAACTGATGGGCATGGGGAAGAGAAGGAAAAATACAATGAGATAAAAACAGAGCAGGAGGCAAACCATAAGAGACGCTTAATCATAGGAAACAAAGTGACAGTCACTGGAGGGGAGGTGGGTGGTGGATCAGGTACCTGGGGGATGGGCATTAAGGAGGGCATGTGAAGTGATGAGCACTAGATGTTATATGCAACTGATGAATCACTACATTCTACCCCAGTCTCATACTACACTATATGTTAACCAACTTGAATTTGAATACAATCTAAAAAAAAGAATGAAAAAAATCACACATTCTTGTGTACAGTGAAGAAAGAACTCTGCATTCAATTAAAAAAGCAGTAATGGGGCACTCGCTATGTGCATCATCAGTTACCAAGAACTTGCTCACCACCATCTTTCAGGTATTAACAAATCACAATTTCTAAGCTTTTTATTAAATCAGGGACTTCCACTTCCTGAGAAGATACATACATACATACATGGTGCAAGCCAAAGCCTCGATCCCAACAACCAGAAAAGATGTGCTCCTGGCGATAGTCAGGAAGCTGTCAGATGACCAGAGCTAGGTAAAGGATCCATGCAGAGGACAGAGAGCGCTTCACTGGGGAGGCTGATGATGGGGCACCATTTTGTCCCCAGGCCACTTGCCGATTCAGGACATCAGCTCCACTGGGATAAGAGGACACCATCACCATACAGTGACACACTGGAAACTCAAGGAGGCCCAAATGCAAGGCTGACATTCCCACAGGACGTGTGCTTTGGGAAGGTGGGAGGTGAAGGGGACGGGACCGAGCGAAGCTTATCGTGGCCTCGCAGTACCTACGGGATGAGCCTCTGCTAGCGAGAACGGGTCTCCCACAAACACAGACCCACCCACGTGGGAGCTTCCAGATGACTAAGCTGCATGGGGCAGAAGAAGACCAAGTATGACACTCCAAATCCCTGAAAGGACTAGCGTAGTGCTTGTGAGGCCTTCCAGTGCTGAGGACAAAGAGCCTGCTTCTGACTAGTGGGTCTCAATCAAAACACAGAGTGTCCACAGGGGAAAAACAGGGAAAAATTACAGGGGCACTGAAGGCCAGCTCAATGCACCAAAGAGAAGAAGGGACTATCGACCAACTAAATAAACCATCTGGCCCTCGATGTTCTTTCATTCACTGTGTTATGCACACATCCAAAGAATTACCAGAAACATACACGGGAAGGAAAATGCAACCAATAATTCAGAATAAAAATAAGCAAAGACCGTGAAGTAAGTAAGATCATGCTGGTAAGAAAAACAGGTAACAAGATGGACAGAAGTGGATGCAACAAATGGAGAACTGAATGAGAAAAGTGTAATGCATATGAAGAAATCACATGGATATTCTAGACCTATAAAATAAACTATCTTTCACCAAGCATTCATCGATGGCTTAACAGAAAACTCGGATGGCATAGGAAAGGACAAGATTGGTGAGTTCTGAGATAGAGCAAACAGACAATACCAAAACTGGAGAGCAAGCAGAAGAAGCAATGAAAAGAACAGAAGACACACGGTCCACAGCAAAAGGCCCATCATACTTGAACTTGAGGTCCCAGGAAAAGAGGGACAGAGATAGAAGCAATATCCAGAGAGAGAACAGCCAAGGATCCCAAACTGCAGAAAGACACCAATTCCCACATTCAAGAGGCAGAATGAAAACACATGTGCGCTTACAGGCACACACAGCACACGCGTGCACATATACACACAGGCACGCATCACACACAGGTCACGTGATCATCAAAATACAGAAAAACAAAAACAAAAAGGAAATCCTAAAAGCAGCTGTGGCTGGGGATGGGGGTTGGGAAGAGACACCCCCTTCAAAAGAACAATAGGTTGTGTAGAAACACAATAGGGGAAAATCAAGTTCTGGCCATTTGAGGTTTGGAGGGAGACTGGAGGAAAAGAGTATATTTGAATCAGATTTTTAAAAAAACCTTTTAGGTAACGTATTGAGTAGTTTGCTAAGTATTCAAAAATTTACAACATGTTATTTAAATTTCACAACTTTCTGAACTAAATATGATTACTTCCTTTTACACATAGAAACTCTAAGCTTCTTGCCAAAGGCCTCACAATTCCCACGTCACAGAACAAAGACACAAGCCCAGAGCTGTCTGAAACGATGGTGATGCTCGCAGTTTGCTACCACAGTGCTTCATCCAAAGAGAAGGAGGCATGAGCATTAGTGGAATGATGTAAGAGTTGTAATATGCAAAGATTAAGGAGCAGAAAATAAAGGGGATGGGGGCCAACTCAAAGTTGCAGGGGACAGAGAATAGAGCGGTGTAACAAAGTTAAAGTGACAAGTAAACAGGAAAACCGTGAACCACGCTTGCTTGACGCAGTGAGCGAGAGCGATGGAAACACGGCATTTGATCAAATCACACTATTTACTTTTTTTCTCACTCTGCTAACAGCTTAACCATGGATATAATGATACAATACGATTGAATTTTAAAACACGTATGGGGTTTCACTGCATAATCTTAATGAATTCTCAGAAGACAACTCAGTATATCAAGTGGTGAAATCACTAATAGAAAAAATATAAATCTTTTTTTAATAGCTAAATTATACAACAAGAGAATAACTATGACAATTTCATCAACATTGCAATGGATTAAAAAACTACAAAACCATATACTGAAATACAAAAATTCTCAAATTCCCAAATGAGTAACTATGAAAGTTCATGATGCGCAAAATACCAACCGTGAAATTAGCATTTTTTAAATACATAAAAGTAGAGGATAAATCATGGAATAAAGGCTTCATTATTTTAACCTACCTCCAAGCCATAAACATGTAAGAATATGTTGGCAGGAAGAGACTGGAAAAACAGCTCTTACCGGGACCACCCAAGGGAAATAGTCCTGAAGTCACATAGCACGGCCTCAACCATCGGACCTAGGCACCGAACCCGTCACAATACACAAGAGCAGGACACTGCAGGGGGTTCAAGATTCACTCGCACCCTAGTAACTCACGTGAGGAAACGTAAATGCGGCTGGTCCTGATTAACCTGCTCCATCCGAATGACCTGCAGACAGACTGGACAGAGGAGAGGACGGACACAGGGAAAGAGACTTTCGGGTTCCTCAGACCAGTAAAAGAAAAGTCCCAATGACCAAACCTCGTGGGACACGGCCCAGGCACCATCTGGACAGGTGGTTCTGACATTACAGAACATCGGGGCTCAGGAGACGATGGAATCTCCCAAACCCATCCAGTTCAACAAACTCCAATTCAGACTCGCTACGAATGTGACAGCCTAAATCTGTCTTGATGTTACAGATAATCCTGGACACGAATATTAAGTCCCTCCTTGAAGCCCTTTGTTACTCAGAGTTAAGACGTCTGCAGTCCACCATTTGCCCTGACAAGCTGCCCTCTGGGATGCCACTGTGGCCTCTGTCCTTTTCACCTGACCTGCAGCAGGAGGACCGCCAAAGGCTTGCTCCTCTACCCCGCACCCCGTCTCCACACCCGCTGGAGGTGCAGGCGGCAGCTACAGGCCACCCCACCTCTCGAAGGAGTACCTTCAGGCCTGGCCTCTGTCTTTCCTTCTGCAAGTGCTTCCTTCCCCGTCCACACCTCCACCTGGACATCTATCTGAGAGTATTGCCAACCCAACATCTCTCAGTTCCCGAAAGCTGTCTTCTCCACATCACTTAAAGGTACCCGCATGCACTCAGCCCACTTCTTTCCTGATCCCTCCCCCTCTCCCATCCCACAATCCATCTTTCAGGCCGTGCCGTGGGCTCTGCCTTCAGGGTTGACCGTCTGCCTGGCCACTCTTAGCACCCGGTTCCACACCACCATCATCTCTTCCTGGAACCAGATCTTTTCAGCGCTCTCCCTGCTCCAGTGCGTTCCGTCTGCCACAACCTTCTGACTCAGACCATGACCTCCACACACTCTGAGGGCACGTGAAGAATTTTGAAAGACAGCAGTTAGGTCCAGATGGTTTATAGGTGTCGATTCCTGATCCCTGGCTCAGCTAGTCCTTCCTGTCCCTGAAAGCTGACGGAAGCTCCTGAGGTAGCACCCGATGCCATTTCGCCTTCACCACATCCTACCCCATCACTGCTTTTCTGTCACTTACCAGAACGAAGGCCTCCTCCTTGCTCCTCCTGTACTGTGCTCCAGAGTGAGTGGTAAAAGGCACTGGAACACCACAGAATCCCCTGTTAACCGCAAAGCCTTTCTAAAGTCAAGGCGTCACTAAGCCTGGGACAGAACATCCGGTCTTTCCTTCTTTGCGTTCATTTCCATAAAAAGAGAATGACATCAGACACACGCCACCTAGCCTAAATTCATCTGTCCTGAATTCAGGGACAGTGACGATGGGATCGTGAGAGGGGTGGCGGTTCCTGCTGATAGATCCTGCCTCCTCAATCCCGAAGGATCATCAGGGAAGGACGTCAAGCTGACTGGGAGCCACGCACAAAGAGAACAGGAAAGAAAGGCTGGAGACAGTGGAAACTCAACTCACTGAGGCAGAAAGCTCACGGGAAAGATCTATACTGTCTCTAAGCATGGAATTACCTCAGGTTTTGCTTTAAAAAAAAAGAAGAAAATAATCCTGGGAAATAATTCACACACCCTATCTACAAAGTCACAATGCTGAGTCAGGAGCCAGAGCCCGCCCACTCACACATGCCTCGGTCTCAGTTATGTATTTTCTGTGATATTTCAAGGAGGAAGAGGTGAAAGATGCTACATGAATTTCCAGTAGACCAATTTTAAGTCAGTAAAAGAATCATTTCTCAGAACTGATATATGTATATATATATATATATGTGTATATATATATATATAAAACACATATATATGTTCAATATTATATAACATAAGATATATCTTTTCTTAAACATTTATTCAAACTTAGAGGAACAGTATCATTAAGTTTTTACACAAAGAATATTGGGTACTATAAATTTTTACTAAGGACATATATCTACCCCCTCATCAGGAAGGTAAGCACCTTCCTGCTTATTCATTCCTAGCATGCCCTTGTTAACATTACATGAACTTCTAAAACAGTGTAATTCATCGACTGTAATGACATACTATAAACATATATAATATACAAACAACATACCTAATAATCATTCAAACGTCATTTCGAAGCCCCACAGCATATCATTTATGTTTACTATTAATTTCCACCAGACTTTACATCACCCTGGTCATAGTATTCATTCATGGGTACATGAACTGAAATTTTATAAACTCTCTCTCCATCTTGCTAAGAGAGGCATCCCAATGGCATTATATTTCATGTTTAAAAATTACCAATCATACTATTAATTTTGCCGTTTATATCAATTGTGCATCAGTACTATTTATAATAACAATTCTTTCTGACCGATTTTCACACTTAGAATACTGTAGCCAAAGACACTAAAACTTTAGAAACCTTACTTCCATGTGTGTATATACCAGTCTGTATATGTACACACATACACACAGAAAAATGACAGAATACTTATTAAAACATCTTCCCATTATAAAAAGCATAAAATAAAATCTATGGAGGAAATGAAAGAGACAGGAGTTCAAGAAGAAAAGCAAATATAATTGTTCTGACAGTGAAAAGAGAGAGCTCAGTCAGGTAAAGTTCAAAGGGATGATAGTGAGCATCAAATTATCATGGTAGTAACGTTCTATTGGATACATATTCAATAGTGAGATACAAAATACTTTTACAAGGTCAACTTTTCCCATACACTTGTAGAAAACCCCATCCTGTACTATTGATACTTGAGATGAAAATGTTTGAGGTCCAACTTAAAAATGGGGAGGGGGTGATAGTTTTGACAAATTATGGAGGGAGATCTTGAGCACTCTGCTGAAGCACAACTAGTGTGATTGCTTGCACAAAGAACACAAGTGTCGCACCACCACCGTCATGGCCCTGCAAGACAGAGTGGCTGCTCAACCTTTCATAAAGCCCTCGTTCCCTCATGCAAGGGTCACAGCCACAGTGGCCCTGCTCAGTGAAGCCAACGTCCCAATGTCTTCCCACTTCAGAATTGGCACCTCTGTATTCCCTCCACCTGGAATGCTCTTTGACATAACCCCTCTCATAATTCAAGATTCTACTCTAAATGCCTCAGAAAGAATGCTCGGACTTTTAGTTTGGTTATGTGTGTATTACGGTACTCTGCATGGTAATATTTTGTGTCATTTCTTACAACTGCATGGGAGTCTACAACTATCTCAAAGAAAAGTCTTTACAAAACCCTCTGGGGCTGCCTTCTGCAACAGATCTATCTGCAATGCTAACCTCTGCCATGACTCCCCCCCACCCCTCGTCACTTCCTTGCCTGTCACCCAACATCATTCCTCCATAGTACCCACTGCTTTCTGAAATTACTGATTGGCTCACTCCTCTATTTCCTGAGACCCCACAAGGAAGTCATCTCCAGAAATACAGAGTCCTTGTCTTGCTCATCACTCTCTCCCAGGACTTAAAATGAGGCTGGGCCTCAGGAAGCTTTCACTAGATGAAAATGCACGAGGCAGAGGTGATACCCAGTGACAGGACAGGAAGACCTGACATCACTCTGCTGTGACATGTTACATACTTAACCTCATGTAGTTCACTCCTTAGGAGAATTCTGGAAGAAAGAGTAATTTTCCATATTTGTAGTTGAGTGAATGGAGCGTAAGAGGTTAAATAACTTGGCCGACGCTGCATCGGCCATCAGGTTGGCCATTAGGAAGTACTGATGAAGTACTTCATCAGGAAGTAATGGTGTTGTTCAAAGTCAGGTACTAGAGATTAATAAGCCTACACAGAGCTTTCCTCACCACAAGCCCCTCACAGGGCTTTCCATTTATTGCCTCAATTGATCCTCACGATAGTCTACATCTGATCACATCAGGGGTTCAGACCACGAAACCAGGCTCGGAGAGTCAAGGAGGTTTGTTCAAGCAAGTACAGCTGCTGTGGAACACAGGGAACTCAGGGGCTGCGACCCCAGCTCCAGCTCCCCCGGAATCCCACGCGTGCACAGACGACAGACAGAGATTTAAAGGAATGCACACAAGGTCACGCAGCTGGATGGACAAAAGGCTGAATTAAGAGTAGGCCAACGACCTATTAGTCAAATGAGCTTTCCAGCCTGGCGTATCGTGCCACTGTCAAACACTTGAAAGTTTACATTTATTGCAGACTTTCAGAGATAAGATCAAGATTTTTATAATGAACATTAGCCATGCTACTGAAAACATAAGTAGACCGAGGTAAGAGACAGCCGACACGGAATACATGTGCTTATGGCCACCGTACACCATGCATACTCACAGCTCCAGAATATGACAAAAATCTAACTGCATGCATGTTGGGCTTTGATCTCTACAGGGTATAATCTTACTTAGGAATATTTAGTATTATTTCATAACATTTTCCTATCTATGGACAAACAGATCATTACAAATCAGGATGAAAACTGTTCATGACTCTGAAAGCTCTACATCTCTAGGGGAAGAAAATGCGTCAGAAACAGAAAAATCTTATACACTGTATGTATCCATGTGCTCTCTGATAAATACAAAAGATTTTCTCACCAAAAGAGCACGACACTTCAATGTACTTGCACAAGGCTCACATATGTCTTAAAATAATGAACAATCAGAAACTGAAGAACAATAGTAAGTTCCAACAAAAATAACAGATACAGCGTGTATCTGACTTTACTTTGTCTCTACCAATACTGGGGGGAACACTCTTTAATGGGGTGGCCGTTTCCCAGTTAACACTGTTCAAACCCGAACAGCAAAACTTTGGTTGAACAGCCAAAGTCAGGTCTCTACCCTAGAGGATCATACAATGTTAATGATAGGAAGTTTTCTATTTTCCTTCCCTCATCGCAGAAATAAAAAGTTGTGAGGAAAACAAAAGTTACTTATGGTATCCAAAACTCGGATAATGCTAGATTTAACATATGTTTATGCTGCATTCTGCAACTAAAACAATTTGCATTGAAAATGTCGAGTAGGTATTTCTCTCTATCACTACAACTATAAACCGGACAGGATAAATCAGACCACTGTGACAGTTCAAGTGGAGAATTTAGGAGCAGAAAAAAGAAAGATTTTCAGCAATATATGACAAGTTCAATTATTTTAGACTTAAATCTGGTAAAAAATGTAATTAAATTTAAAACATGCAATCAAATAGCATATATATATTTTTTTTTCCCATATAGCACAAGATGATGAAAGATAAGATAATTTTCCTTATGGAGATTCCGATCTAAGCCCAAATGAAAAGAAAAAAGAAACCTATCTTCATCATGGCAGGTGACTATGTCCTACAAAAAGATCCTTGCATCATACAAAAATGCAACTCCTATAACATAACAGAACTTTAACATGGGGGAAAACGAGGCCTTTTTTTAAAGTAAACTGCTGTTGCAAGGTAACTTTTAATTTGCGCACATAATGTAAATTGCTACGGTCAGCGCACCTTGGGTCACGGAAACAACGGTAGCTGGATCCAGAGGTGCCCCGGCAGTCCGGGTGTTCAGGCAAAGTGCCGTGAACAGTGAGGATCGATGAGCTCCTCAAAGTGTCACGGCCAGATCCTCGGCAGGGTGGCTGGAGAATAATATTCAGAGAGCAAGCACATGCTTAGTGTTACACTTTAAATTGATGCTGACATTTTGGATTGTGAAAAGAAAGTTTTTCCTAAGTAATATAGGAAACAACCCAGCTAACCTTCTGGAGGATATCAGATAATCATGGTAGGTTGTTGTGTAAGAGCTAACTTCTCAGAAATGTGAGCCCATGTGAAATACAAACAAGCAGCCGTTGCAGAGATTTACTATAGTGATCAACATTTTAATTACTTTCTGTTTTCTTAGATGTACAGGACTATTGCGATGAATATTCGCTCCATCTACAAACAAAGCAGTATTTTTAGCCTGGTATTTGCATTTGGTGGCAAAAAACTCCCACAAGGGTACGAATAACCACAAGTCATGTGCTGATTAATCCGAGACTTCTCAAGTCACGCATTAATTAAAGGAATTACTATGATCTTTGCTGGTAACGCTACACATTTGTCACACGGCATGCAGAGAACGACTTATTGGATGGTCAGATTTCAAACAAATCTCCAACCCTGCAAATACAGAGAGGATTTTTTCGAATCACTGCTGATGGTGACTCAATAAAAACCGAGGGCCTAAGTATGAAAACAAACTCCTACCAGAAAATCGCTAGACCAGTCTACACATGTGTGATGATTGACAAATAACTCGAGTGTGCAAAGAAGTGTTCTCCACATAAGAGAAAGGAGGACCACAATGGAAGGTGTGCAATGCAGGCCAAGCCACATCCTCAGCCGGCCCCGGCCCCCCGGCTCCAGGCCCCCCAGCCCCGAAAGGGGCGCGCACACACTGCGGCCCTGCTGCTCCGTACTCCTGCCAATGCCCTACGCTCTGGACATGCAGCCTTACCTCAGAAGCCACGGACTATCTATCAAGTGGGTTAAATTGCTTCATGTTTTCAAGGCGTCTTATAAAGCATTCTCGGGAAAATGTTTTGCTCCGTCATTCCTGACCTTTTAGAAACGGTGCCCCAGCAAGTATTAATATTGATGAAAACCACATGATCTCGGTCATTTACTGCCGACTGACACACACAGGCCCAAGGTAACACAACACAGCTTCCCTGGTTCTTAGAACGTATACATAGACCAAAGTTGAAATACTGAACTTTCTTTTTTCAGAAGAAGATCCTACATTTTTCTGGTTAAAACTGACCCATTGCTTAAACTCTGCCCTTTATTTTTATTTTTTTTATTTTTTATTTTTTTAGTTTCAGAAGCAGAATTTATTTATTTTTTTAAGTTTTTCTTTTTTTTGTTTATAATAAATGTATTTTTTATTGGTGTTCACTTTGCCAACATACAGAATAACACCCAGTGCTCATCCCCTCAAGTGCCCCCCTCAGTGCCCGTCACCCATAAACTCTGCCCTTTAAACATCTCTGATAAAATCGAAGATGTCAAAGAAACCACATAAGACATTTCAGAAAATCAATTTGAAAGGTGTTAATCTCTATATGGGAAATATTTTTCTGCCGCAAAGGAATCTATATGCATCCTTCCTTCCTTAACAAAACAAAGTGAATTTTGTCGCGTTCGGTTCTATAAAAAGAGAAGCCCCACAGCCCTATTCTGAATGTGTCAGCAGGTCTTCTCGTGTAGGGAGTCGAAGGGTACAAGTCTCCTCTTCCAGAAGTGGGCAGGCAGCAGCGCACTTACAAGCCACAGGCCAGAAGAAGAGGATTATTTCCACAACAGGCAAAACTGCCAGGAGGAACAAGCCACGACAACCGCGTGCATATTAAAGCCTTACAGTGGCTCCACAAGACCAAGGGAGCACCGAGAGCTCCCACTCATGCAGTTTAGCTCGAGATTCGGGGAAAGCATTTGACTATGGGGTTTGGAGGATGGAGCATGAACAGTACTTTTGTAAGACTTCTGCAGGTGGGAAAACTGGGCTGTGCTCACATAGCTATCACCCACCAAGACCAAGAAAGCCTCAAACGTTATTTTTAAACACTGGATTCTCACATCCATTCCTTATTTTTCATGCCTGAATTACAGATGTCATGATACCATGAGATACTTTAGGATGCCTACGCATTGCGAAGTAAAAACTTCTACCAGCAGCTGGCTGACCACTAACCCTAGGTCAGAACATGGGCTACTGTATTTATCACTAATCCTGATATGACAATTCACTATAAACTTAATTATTAAAGCTCTCCTAAAACATCAAGAGTCTGACACCATGTGTTTACATCAAAGCCAACAGACATATAAAGGTGAAATCGGAGTATATTAAGTATTACTCCTTTTTCCCCACTGGATAATCAGTATTTGATATTTCAAACACTCAGAATATTTCTCAATGTTTTCTGTCAAAGTATTGTTAATGAAAGGAAAGAGGGAACGAGTTACAGAACTTTAGAACTGAGCTGATGCAAAGAAAATTAGACATTTCTTTGAAATCTCACATTTTTGTAACTGGCTACATAAAATATGGGTTTACTTTAATATAAAAATGACAATCTTCTCCATTCCTCACGTATACACAGTAAAGCAACTACCACGTTTGGTGGAAACATGAAGCGGAAGATGGGTCAGAGGGAACGAGAGATGGATGCTTTAGCACCAGCTCTCAAGCTTAAACAAGGAAAATAATAAGTTAGGAAAGATTTACACATAGCATTGTTTTCACAGTAAATATTTAGAAATATAAATTAAAGTAGCGTGAAATTGCAGTATCATGATATGGATAAACAACAGATTGTGAGGTCATTAAATTATAATGTAAATCTGTTATCTATAAAATATATGCAATGATGTCTATGATATATGGAGGAGACAGAGCATGCTGCAAAACATCATGATCAACAGATTCTCCTTTATACAAAATCTTATATGTACATTTCTAAATATGCACGAGAACACGTGACCAGTGAGAGACATCAGCAAGAGCTAACAGGAGCTGCCTCTGAGTGACGAGATCTGCAATTCCGTTTACTTTTTGCACTTCTATATACTGATTGCATTTTTAACGATCATTTATCTGAAAAGTTCTTTCCAAAGTAAAATGTCTTTTTTTTTAAAGAGATTCTGACATGAAATGAGAAAAAAAACAAAGGGCTTTATTTTTAAAGAAGAAAAACTTCTAGCAAGGTCATGTGCTAGTCTACTACCCTGAAGGGACTGTGCACTTTGAAGACTTTGGGAAATGTTCACTGTGCCTACAGAGTAGTCCCATGCTCATTCTGTCATTTCTGCAGTGAGTAGCACCAATAGAAGAGGTATGGAGGGCAGCCCCGGTGGTGCAGCGGTTTAGCGCCGCCTGCAGCCCAGGGCATGATCCTGGAGACCCTGGATCGAGTCCCACGTTGGGCTCTCTGAATGGAGCCTGCTTCTCCCCCTGCCTGTGTCTCTGCCTCTCTCTCTCTCTCTCTCTGTCTCTGTCTCTATGAATAAATAAATAAATAAAAATCTTTAAAAAAATAAAAGAGGTATCGAGAAGAAGTGAAAGGTACTCCACCCTCTGGTACAGAACGTGTTTTCATGTGAGGCTCAGGGACCAGTAGTGGGTTATTCTCGACTATACTGCTCTCAATGACATCAAGCACAAACCCACTAAGAGACTTAGGCGTGCCTCTGCTGTTATGACATTTTGGTCAAAATGGCAAAATGCATCTTAATTACAGTTTTGATAGGTATGTACTTATAGGTGTCATATATTCAACGACCTTTCAGGTTCAGGATATAACTGAGTACACTTAGGACATGTAAAGTTAACAAATTAAAACTCTGATAGATGATAGGAAAGAAAATTCTATCCAGAGTTTCACCGATACCATGAAATTATCATTTTGATGGCCCACATTTATGATGCTCTAAATATATGCACAGTGTAAAGTAGTCAATCTGGATTTCTACAAAAGGACACTGAGCACAAAATGGAAACATAAAGACAGTTCTATGAAATGAATCTCATAAACTATCGACCGAAGAACATTTTATGTTTAAACTAAACAGTTTTTGACTCCATGATCATTTATCATACTCAAGATAAAAATAGATAAAAAATAATTGATAATTGATGATTAAGACAAAATTCATATAACACTAGCATTATTCTTTCCAAGTATTCCAAGCAGAAATTCTTATAGGACACAACCAAAAGTATGGGCTATTTACTTGCTGTTATTTTAATAAAAGAACAAAGAAAACTAAGACCTCACAAAATGTTGAAATAGCTATCTATCTACAGACATTGTGAATTTTTAGGAAGACACGCTGAAACATCAATACCATTGCAAACACACACGCATGCGCATATTCTGGTACGATGAACTTGAAAATTAACAAGCTATATTGGAGTTATGAATAATGGTCCTAATTATTCTTTTCCCAAAGTAGTAAACAGAAATACTATGTCAGAGTTTTCTGATCAGTGACAAAGTCATTAATAAATGAAATCAAAATGGCTAGCAATCAATAAAAAACTGTATTTGTGAGGGAAACATTCACTGCTACACTAGGCTTCCATTCCGTATAGGCAACAGATTCATTTTAGTATGTAAAATGCTCTGGGTTGAAGAATGCTTTTGACAAGAAATGATAAAGATTTTTCCCTATCACAGTAACAAAAACATATATTCACGTTGTGTTTTTTGAACTGCTCATCTTCCTAAAAAAATTAAGTAATGAGGAAGGCCATAAGATGGCTAGGAAAACATAAACTGTAAGAAGCAAGAGGTTCATTTCCCTTAAACAAAATTCCCAGAAAGCAGGCAAGAAAAAAAATAAAAGACCTCAACAATTGGAAAAGTTGGGGAAGGAGGGGAAAATCTGAAAGCAAGCAAGATGAAAATAATGAAAATACCAGCTGACATAAACAGGGATAGAATGCAGTCTAATCCCCAGACTCCTGAGCAAGGACATATGCAAAATTAGCACGGGAACACAAAACTACAACAGAAAGATGGTACGCGTAGCACCGGGACCAAGTATTAAACAAAGCATATCGAATTCAGAACTTGCTCATCAAACTGGATTAATTCTCCCTTTTGATGAAATGCATTTTGAGTTCAGGTTACGTCACAGGAATATTTTTATGGAATGACTTTAAAAATGTAGAGAAAGACTCTGATTCCTCTGACTCCCCTTAGTGAAAGAAAATCTTCGAATGCTGCTAAAGTTAATTAAAAACCATGAGGGAGGGATCCCTGGGTGGCGCAGCGGTTTAGCGCCTGCCTTTGGCCCAGGGCGCGATCCTGGAGACCCGGGATCGAGTCCCACATCGGGCTCCCGGTGCATGGAGCCTGCTTCTCCCTCTGCCTGTGTCTCTGCCTCTCTCTCTCTCTGTAACTATCATAAATAAATAAAAATTAAAGAAAAAAAAACCATGAGGGATCAATGAAATGAGAGATTCAATACAGACTGTGACATTCTGGGCCAAAACTGAAGTGTCACCAAAAAGTAATGGTTTTGGTAGACCCTGGCTAACAAACGAGAAAGGATATCAAACACAAAGACTTTTTTTTGTCAAGAATGGTAACACTGATGAGAGAGAACCTCAAAGTGACATACATACATACCGACAACTGAGTATGTATATTCAGCATAAAGACTCACCAGAAGCAGGTGTCCATGCCTCTGTGGACAAAAACCAAAACAAAACAAAACAAAACAAAACAACTTTGGTTAACAGATCAACACACATATTAAAATCCAGACACTATAAGTTCTGGCACAGAGGCTGAAGCACACATTACATGAGAACACTGTTGCTGTCTCTATCTGGTGAAACACAAAGGAGTGTGAACCTCGTAAATGCAATTTTGGGTATCAAAGTCCAACTGACTCTTTGTAATGTGCTCTGGCTTTGCAATTCTCAACATAGCAGGTGATAACCTGATATAGAAGCGAATACTACCGTGACTTCGGTTAGCTGCATGTGAGTTGTTTAAATATCAAAAGGTGAAGTACGACAAATTAGGAATAAAACACAAGTTTATGGAAAGGGTGCTTCAAAGAATGAAACCTGGATAAAACTCAAAAGCAGGAATCCTCCCAAGTGATCCTTTGCTACAAAATTAATTCACATTAGTGGAAGGCTTTGCTATGCCCAGTGCTGGGAATGTTTTTGTCCTGTCGGAAACAGTTCACGCAAAATACCGAATTTCCATATTTCACCGTTATGTCCCGTTGTTTTGCTCAGAAAGAGCACCAAATCTCTGTGCTTAATTTAAAATGAATTACAATTTTGCTGGGGGTTTAATTGCTAAGTAATTTGTTTGAACAGTTTAAACCACTTACAATTTTAGTCAACATAAAAATTTGTGGGCAATCATACGGGAAAACTCATAAAACCACAGCTAAATTCCTAGGGATCAAAGTGTTATAGACTGAAATAGCCTTTAACTAACAAATGATCATTATGATTGGATGTCAACTGCATTCCTATATTGTAATTCATTTGCATATGTAAGAAAAAATAGAAAACCATTAGGCCAAGTAAAGGACTAAAAATTGCTTTTAAAGCAGCAACACTATGCAAATCTAAACAGAAATTCCAAACGTCCTGTTATTCTTCTGGGAGTTCAGAGCAAAAGTCGTTCTTACGTAAAAACGGAATTAAGGTTGAGAGCCCACAAGACTTCCTGACGGTGCTTCGTAAGTTAGAAAATGAGCCCATAGATAGGAGATCGTAAAGACGCTTTTCTTCCAACAGAGACGGCTTCCTTACTGCTCACCCAGTTCCTGACCTCTGTCATGAGCTAGTGAACCCCCAGAACAAAGCTGAGAACAAAACCTGGGTTTCGATACGACTCCACAGTTGAACTCAGAACCAGATTAAAACCAGGGCTTACGAGAGCTTTCCCGCTGTCAGATTCAACCGTGGGTCATCCCTAATCCCGCCCCAGACCAGCGAGAAGACAGCAAGCTCCCATCCTTGCAGGAGTGTGCCGTGGAAGCGTCACAAGCCAGGGACAGAGGGGTTGTGTCCCTCAGAGTGAAGCTACAGGAAATGGTTTCCTTCTTTTCATTTTTTCGTTCTTAAGGAACTTTCATAAAACAGCTCTGAATCATGCAGTCTCCTTTAAAAATGTTCTCCTCATAAGGAAAACAGAAGAAAAATCAACCACCAAAGGTCACACTTGAAAACGCAGAACTTCAGAACTTGTGGAAGAAACACCTGTAAGACCTCTTTCTTTGTACCACTTCATGCAAAGTTTCTCATGAGAAATTTATGTACTGGTTTGTGTTTTATGAATCAGACCTGAATAAAAAGAGAGACTTCTGCCATGAAACTTAAAGGGTAAGAAAATCTCCGTGTGCGTGCCACTCCCAGCATCATGAGTCAGGTTTTTCCCCTCCCCACGCAGACTGTT
This sequence comes from Canis lupus dingo, assembly GCF_003254725.2. Lineage (NCBI taxonomy): Eukaryota > Metazoa > Chordata > Mammalia > Carnivora > Canidae > Canis > Canis lupus. Next base: position 20,449,554 of record NC_064261.1, on the reverse strand, counting down.
CCAGAGTCTCACCTCAATCCCCCCTACTGGTCCTTACAGATGCGCTAAAATGGATTACCACTGCAGTGGTTTATCAGTCCTCCTCCGATATCCATAGAAAACTAAAGAAGACCAAGGAGGGTCCTCAAACTCCCATTCCCGACCTGGTGAAAATGGCATTTAAAGTCCTTAACACCCGAGAGGAAGTGGCTGAACTTAAGAGGCAGGCCAGGCTCCAGCAGAAGGTCCAACTCCAGACCCAAGCGTCGGTGGGAGCCCGCAGAAAGGGGGAACCAACCGAATCCCACCTGGGGCTTGCTTCAGATGTGGCACCGAGGGACAATGGGCCCGTCAATGTCCCAATCCCAAGGAGCCAACGCGGCAATTCCCTCAATGTGGAACGATGCGCCACTGGAAATCCGCCTGCTGGGTCTCGGGGGATCCTTGGCGCCTCCACACAGAGGAAACCCTGAGCCGGGAAGTCCAGCCTTTCAACTACTCGGATTGGATGATGACTGACGGGGCCCAGACTCAGACACCCCCTAAGCCAGGCCAAGCCCAGGGTCCTGCTCCAGGTAGAAGGGAAGCCCATCTCTTTCCTGTTGGGCACGGGGGCGACTGACTCCATTGTGCCTTCCTACTCGGGGGCCAGCTTCCCCTCTCCAGTAGCCGTGATGGGAACTGATGGCACCTCCTCTATTCCACGGACTGCCCCACTCCTCTCTTGCAGCCTGGATGGGTTCTCCTCCTCACACTCCTTCCTTAGAATCCCTTCCTGCCCAGCTCCTTTTCGTCGAAAATCCTGACATCTATCTATCAGCTTCTCCTCGGCTAAGTCCGGCTACCCTCCTACTTACCCCCTCTACTAACCCAGAACCCTCCCATTCCTGCTCTCAACTCCTGGAAGAGCTGCCCCCTCCACATCCAGGACTTTAGAATCAGCCCTTCCCTAACCCTGACCAAATTCTCTTTGTGGCCAGAGACACGCAGCATAGGCCATCGTTACCCTAGATGCCATCCTAGAGGCAGTTCCCCCCTCCTCGGGACAAGCTCTCGGAAGGCAGAACTTAGAGCCCTCACCAGGGCTCTTCGCCTGTCCAAAGGGCAATGAGCTACCATATACACGGACTCCAAATGTGCCTCCATCATCACACATACACATTCTGTCCTCTGGCAAGAGCAAAGGTTTCTTACAACCAAGGGAAGCCCCATAATCTATGGGCCCCTCATTTCAAAACTACTAGAGGCCCTCAGCCTTCCCACTGAAGTAGCCATTGTCCACTGCCATGGACATCAATCCTCCATGGACCCGGTGTCCTGGGCCAACAACAAAGCTGACTCAACTGCCCAAGCCACTGCCTTAGGCTCCTCATCAGCTCCCCTCCTCTTCCTCAACACACCACATTCCCCCTCTTACACAGATGAGGAAACTCACACACTAAAAAAGATGGGAAGAATAGCCGGGGAGAAAGACTGGATCTTCATTCAAAAGAAACTCGCTCTTCCAAACCATTTAGCTCCTGTGATCATTTCAGACATACGTCAATCCCTACACATTGGTCCCAAGGCCTTACACCAGTTCCCAGGATTCCACTATCCACATCTCCAAAAGGTAATTGGAGAGGTGCGTTAGTCTTACAAAACCTGCTCCACTGTAAATGCTCAAGGGGGAATTCGCAGGCCAGGACCCAATCACCAGCTCCATGGCTACCAACCTGGCAAGGACTGGCAGCTTGACTTTTCCCACATGCCGCGCCATAAATCCTTTCGCTACCTATTAACCTTAGTGGACACCTTTACAGGCTGGATAGAGGCTTTTCCCACAGCTCGGGAGATGGCGGATGTGGTGGCCACCATACTCATCGAACAGATCATTCTGAGATTCAGCCTCCTGGAGATCCTACAATCTGACAACAGCCCGGCTTTCATCTCCAGCATCACCCGGCAAGACTCCGAGAGCCTAAATATTACCTGGAAACTCCATATCCCATATCACCCCCAGTCTTCGGGTAAGGTAGAGTGGGCCAACGGCCTTCTCAAAGAACATCTCACCAAACTTACCCTTGAAACTCCACCTGTCCAGGCCAACCCTCCTCCCGCTGGCTTTAACAAGGCTCAGAGCCACCCCTAGAGGGCCATCGGGCCTAAGTCCCTTTGAGCTTCTCTACGGGGTGGCCCTTCCTGCTCACTTAAAATCTTCCATCATCACCTCCTCCTCTCCTATCTTACTTACCTACCTTCCCTAACTCTTCTAAGAGCCCTCCTGTGGGCCCATGTGGATTCAGTCACCCCTACTCCAGGAGCACCCACCTACAGGCTAACCCAACTCAGGACCAGGGCCCCTTCTCCTGGATAAAACTTATCCAACAAGGCACTTCCCTCGCCAGCCTTTCCTGCATGGGCAATCTGTCCCACTGTTTTATCTGTGCCGCTTTAGGCAAAACTCCCCTTGTGGCCATTCCCCTCCCCAAGTGCATTCAGCTGCACCAGCCCCGCACCCACACCTCCAGTGCCTGCCTCATCCCTCTCTCACTAATGTTGCCCTATTTACTGACCCTCTCAACCATCAATTCCCCTTCTGTTATTCTGCCCCTAACTCATCCCTGTGCAACGTCACCCGGTCAAACGTCACCTCTCATCATGCTGCTATTGCCTGATTCTTTTGGTGCCATGGCACCCTATCTCAATCTCTCAATACCTCTGCCTCGCTCCTGACTGTCTCCCTAGTTCCTGCGATTAACTATCTATAGTCAGGCAGAAGTAGCCCTCCTCATCAGCCCCCTGGAAAAGCAGAAACGAGTGATCTTTCTCCCACTGGTTGTCAGGGTCTCCCTGGCCTCAACCCTGGTGACCACTGGGTAAGGGGCCCTTATTCTACTCTGTAGATTCCTCCAGGGACCTATCCGAGAGGCTTCAAATGGCTATCGAGGCTTTGGCAGAGTCTTTTGCTTCCCGACAACGCCAAATAAACCCGGTGGCCCAGGTAGCTCTTCAGAACCGACGTGTCTTGGACCTCCTCACGGCCAAGAAAGGAGGAACTTGTATGTGTCTCAATGAAGATTGCTACTACTACATCAACGAAACAGGTGTAGTTGAAAGCAATCTCCACGTCCTCGCCAAAGTTCGTGAGTCTCTCCAAAAACAGTATCACCCTGTCGACCCAACTACACCCCAATGGTGGCAGACCCCACTAACCATATGGCTCCTCCTCTCTCTAAGCCCACTCCTAATCATTGGCATACTATTAATGGTGGTCCCTTGCTCTCTCTGAATCATCAAGGAAGGAATCCGCGAAAGATCTCGGTTATCAGTCAACCAACTTGTTTTACACCCCTACGCTGGCCTGCCCACCTCCGACAGGCACCACGACGCCCCTAAATCAGCAGGAAGCAGCCGGATCTGAATCATCGCCCCATTATAACATAACAAAAAGATCTGAATGTTGGGCTGGGGAGACTGGGGACCTCAAAATGGCTGACCCCAGGCCAGCAACCTCCCAATAAGGCCGCCTTGCGGCCCTACCCTAACTGAGCACCCAAAGACCTGTAACCCTTGCCCTAATTGGAATGCCGCCCCGCCCCCATCTTCCAGAGGAAAACTCTTTATAGACCCCCCCTGCAGTTTGCTTGGGTGTGACTCCCCCCCTCGCTCTCTCTCCCCTGCGGGCCTCAGAACCTAGCCAGGGAGCGCATCCCATTAAAAGCCTGTTTCAAACAAAATAAATAAATAAAAATAAAAGCCTGTTTCCACCAACTTTTGCCTGGCCTCTCTCTTCCAGTTCACTACCAATCAGATTAAACCTGACAAAAACCATGGTCCTTTTGTACCAAACTGCCACTTAAAGACTGTGACAGCTAATCTCTATGTTGTTAGGAACTATATCATTTCAATATGTGTGAAACTGGCAGGGACATAAATTCCAGACATCATTCACTCTTGGCTTTGAAACAGGCTCATGGTATCTGGTATTAGGCAATGTTCTTTGGAATTTGTAGATGAATCTGACCACATCTAGCTTCAGACGTGGAAAAAAAAAACAGATCTTATTTAGCAAAGTGATAATGCAGTGTTTTAAATACATCCCAGCTTAGATGACACACGATACTTTTCTCAATGGTTCCGGGGAGCCTCAGTCATTGTGATTTGATAGCACGCAAAGTCAATGAGAAACAGACACGTGGAATTTGAAGCAGAAAGGTACGGTCTTTCTGGATCTTCACATTTGTTTCAATTTCTCACTAATGACTCCTCAAGGCCTTGAATACATGAGTCACCCTTTTAGGCAACTACTATGATTAAAAGTAAGAGAAGAGCAAGTAGGATGTTACCTATTCATTTGGCTGAGTCTTCGAACTCTAAGAGACGATGATGAGACCACCAGTCCATGGGGTGTCAAACTTAACAATGCAGCAGAGGCAACAAGAAACTGCTCGACCCAGGAGTAGATGTGAGTGAAGGCTCACCGGAGGAATCATTCTATACCATAATCGACAGTCTGTACACGTCACTGCCTCGGGCTTGGCTCGGCTTCATCTGGTGCACGTGTTGGTCTCACCCAGGAATTCAAGAAGGGCACTGAACACTAGTGATGAAACTGCTCTGCAAGGATATTCTGATTGTTCCATCACATGGGCCTCTTAACAATCCTAGCTTCCCAAACTGCATTCTCAGTGTGTTTCTCCAAAACAATGAGGTGCCACCCTTTATCTGAACTCTTGAATACCACCTCTGCCTGTGGCTGTCCTGTTATGGGGACACCTTTTGCAGCTGCATGCTTTCCCCATTTCTCATTGTGTCCCCTGCCAAGTTTGGACCCCTAGAATACCTACCCTGTCCTGTGTCCAGGCTTGCCGTGTCGGTGATTCATTCACATGGACATTCTGCTGTGGGCTTTGTTCTCTCGGGGCTCACGATATTTACATTCCTTCCCAAGCTTTGCTGTAGGCCAAATCCTTGCTCCTCACCTGGTCCCATCTGGTCTACCCAGACTCAAAAAAAAAAATCACAACCAAAAGTCAAAACAAAGGAGGAGCAGGTGGAGATTTTTCCAAGCCGAGACCCTGAAGACGAGAACTGAGGAAGACGGACTCGACATTTACTGGTGTGAGGATGAAAAGAGATACTCAGGATGATGGATATTACACACCATCTCACAAGCTTTCCGTGCCTGAAGTGTCTAGCCTGTTGTTCATTCCACGCAAAACTGTGAGACTCAGGCACTCTTTCAGAGCCTTCTGGGACAATATGGGACAACATGTATAAAATATGGGATGATCATCAAAATGAACCCGATTAAACTCAAACAATGGACTTAATTTTTTTTATCATCTCCTTTTTTTAAAAAGATTTATTTATTCATGATAGATATAGAGAGAGAAAGAGAGAGACAGAGACACAGGAGGAGGGAGAAGCAGGCTTCATGCTGGGAGCCTGACGTGGGACTCGATCCCGGGACTCCAGGATCGTGCCCTGGGACAAAGGCAGGCACCAAACCGCTTAGCCACCCAGGGATCCCGATCATCTGCTTCCTAATCCCCATCTCCCTACAAAGGTGGTCAATGATTCATTATGTTATTATCTGTTTCTCACCCCAACATTTCTATCTACCTGTATCCATCCATTTGCTGATGACTGAAACCAGGCAGCCATATCTGTTTCTACATCTAACCCATGACCGTTCTAATTTAAAATATACTTTACATCCATCTTATTATTTTCTTCTCTATATTCAGCACCCAGGTCACATTTATATGTCCCATTGTCATCTCTCACTAAAACTAATATCATTGCATTCTGGCTAGCCTTCCCACTTGTAACTCAAGTCTTTTCAATTTTTTAAAGATGACTTTTACCTCTTTGAGAGAGACCATGAGAGAGAGTGCATGAGTCGGAGCGGGGAGAGGCAGAGGGAGAGGGAGAAGCAGATGCCCCACTGGGCAGGGATCCTGACCTGAGCCGAAAGGCAAAGGCTCAACCGACTGATCCCCCCCACACCAGGTGTCCCTAACTCTGTTCTTTTCTGAATCGTTCCCAAACCCACAACAGGTAGCCTAATAGTGAAAGCCCCAAACATCATTATGTTGTTACTTTGCTTATTAGTTCTCTTCAAAGTCTTCTCTTTGTACCTTGGATGAAATCAAAACCCTCTGAGCCAATAAATCCTGGTGTGATCTAGTCCATGCTGACTTTAGTCACATCTAATGCTGCTCTCCTATCTATCTATTCATTATGTTCCACCTTCCCTGACCATTTTTTCAATCTTTCTCAATCTTGGAGACTCCCATCAATATTTTTTTTACATTCTTCAACATCTCAATGGCTATTAAGATTTCCTATGTAGGAACTTAGCCTTAGCCTTACAACGTTCATCACATATGTTACTTCTTTAACGGGGTCTTCCCTGAACCTCTAATTTAAGAGCTAGTTCTCTCCATTATGATATTTTATGGTCATTGTCATTTTCTTTCATAGCACCTTTCCCACGTTTCTTGTAGGCACTTGTCAGTATGAATATTTCTAAAGTGACTGTCCTCTGAGTAGGCCGTGAGAAAGCTCCATGGGAACATGGGTCTTTTGCTTTCTACTGTATGGCAATGCCTGGTACAGGGACTACAATCATTGGCACTCAATATATCTGTCCAATGAGTGAGTGGAAATTCTGTATCTCATAGTTTATTTGTTCAATTATTCAATAAGCTATTATCTTGTGTAAAGCATGGTCTTCACCTCATTGGGTACAGCAGAGACAAAGAGATGCAAAAGTGCCTGCTCTGGTGAAGCTTCTAGAGTGGGAAACCAGTAATTAGCAACGAATACAAAACATCACATCGCATTTTAGAAAGAGACATGTAGCAAAGAAAAAATGGAGCAGGACAACGGAAATGAGGGGTGCCAGCGAGATGGGATTTACAGTTAGAATAAATGATCAATGTAGGCCTTCATGAACAGTTTACCTCTGGGAAAAGACTTGAAGCAAGTGAAGGCTCTCTAAGAGAAATTCAAGTCAAAGAATTTTCTAGGCAAGGGAATGAGCTAGAATGAGTCCAAGAGTGGGAACTTGTATGGGTTTCTGAGAAACAGTAAAGGAAGATGCAGAGTGGTCAGGAAGGCAGACATAGAGGTTGTGATAAAAGAGACAAGGAAGGGCAGACAGATCACGTAGGCCTTTTGACCACCATCCCCACTTTGGCTTTTACAGTGACTGAGCTGAATGAGCCTTCAAATGGTTTCAGAAGAGTTATAGGATCTTACTTTTGCTTTAAGTGGATCGAGATGGCTGCTCCATGTAGAATCTCACAGCGGGGCATGGGGAAAGGCAGGAAAACCCCACAAAAGGCTTCTGAAGAATTCAGGCAAGAGAAGATGGTCACTTGAATTAGTATCTAGCAGTGGAGATAATAGAAAACAGCTGGATTCTGGATCTATATTGAAGGTCAAGATAAAAGGTTTTTTTTTTTTCTGATGCACTGGATGGGGGTTTGAAAGACAGCAAGGAATTAAAGACAACTCTGAGGTCTGGAGGCTGAGTAACTGGGAAGACAGCCTTGCAGTCAAGTCACAGGGGTGAAGAATACAGAGGAGTATGTGTGGTGAGATCATGTTTATTTGCAGAAACTGGAGGAGAGGTTACATGAGTAGTTGGATATACAATTCAGTGGGAGAATGACAAATGTGGGAGGTGTCCACCTACAAACAGCACGGAAGGCAGGACAGGAGATGATCTCACTCCAGACCCGGCCCCCACCCCGGAGTGACTATAAACAGAAAAGACCAATTGCCATGCACCACGCCTCGTGCAAAGCCTCGTGCCCTTGCGTTCGGGTCGCGCTCAGGTGGGCCTTACTCCTCAACTTACCAGGATTATGGGAAATATTTCAATCTGACACATATAATAAGCATGATGCATAAGTAGGTAGCCATTTAGGACAGATCTCTCATTGTCAGACTCTTAACTGTGAAATGAATAAATTAAATTTCTTCTATCAGGTAACATTTTTATTATCATGTATATTTTCTACTTGCTAAGAAAGAAAGCAATGTGCAAATATTTTGTGGTTTAAGTAAGTATCTACAGGAATAGCCATATGGTGTGATGATGGCTAGAGGGCCTCACAGATCCTACTTTCATGCAGTGCACATGCCTCCCAGGCACAACCGTACAATCTACATTAGAGAAAATATAGCATTTGAATAACAAGAGATCACTGCGATAAACTGGGCCCATAAGGCTTATTATAAACATCTTCTAAATATAAATTGCTCTTCGAATTCTATCCTGTAGGAGGAATAGAGTTTTTCATGCAAACCAAAGAACGTCATAAAGCCGACTGGCAGACACCTAAAACCCTTATCATAGGAACTTAGTTTTTAGTGATCTCTAAATTATTACCCAGAAATACAGTTTGGATCCTAATAACTAACTCATTCCAGAAACATTCACCACGAGCTTCATGTGGTTTCCGACACGCTCTGACGCAGGCGCTGATGACACAGCGATGGGCAAAACACATCAGGCGACTGCCCCCATCCACAGGGTTTGGTCTTCCTCCGCAGGTGGAAGAGACAATGACTGAATAAATCTGTAACATGTCACAAGGTGGCGAGCACCACGAAGAGCGGGCACGCAGGGCAGGGGATCCGGGGCGGGTTGGCTGTCGTGTAAGTCCTGCGCTCAGAGATTTCCAACTAGATTATACTGTATGAGACTGGTTGACGACTGTCTGCTATTCAAGCACACATAACAGAACAAAGGCCCCATGGAGTGAGGAAAGGTGACCCAGCTTGGAAAGGGCAATCGTGGAAAACAGACACCAGGTCTTCTAAATTGCCCTCAGAGATCTTTTCCTGCTAATGCAGTAGAGAGGGGCAGCATTCCTGTTCTGCAGACTAGGAGTAGGAGAGAGAGAGAAAAAAAAGCTCATTAGCCTTAGGGACAACTGCTGATGACTGTCTAATGATCACAGTTTAATAAGTGGGATATATATATAGTAAGAGTACAGTTGTTACTTGAACAACATGTGTTTGCATTGTATGGGTCCACTTCTTTATACAGTATAGCACCATAGATGTCTTTACTCCCATGATTTTCTTTTTTTAAAGATTTAGTCATTTAAGAGAGAATGAGAAAGAGTGTGTACACGAGTTGGAGGGGCAGAGGGAGAGAATTCCAAGTAGACTCACTGCTGAGCATGAGTCCCGATGCAGGGCTTGATCCAGAGACCATGAGATCATGAGCTGAGCCAAATCCAAGAGTCAGGCACTTAACTGACGGCATCGCCCAGGAGCCCAATGGCTGCACCACCCAGGCGCCCCTCTTCCTTATGATTTTAATAACATTTTCTTTTCCCTAGCTCACTTCATTGTAAGATACATATTAATCTACTGGTTATATCATCGGTAAGGTTCCAATCAACAGTGGGCTACTAACTAACAGTCAAGTTTTGGCAGAATCAAAAATTATACGTGGATTTTCAGCTGTGCTGGGGGATGCTGTCGGGACCCCTAATCCCCACGTTGCGGGGAGGTCAGCTATATTCTAGTGAATTTGTAGTTCTTTACGGTATTACACTGTCCAATTTTGTCACTTCTACAAAAACCTGAAGCAGAGAATACAATGTTCATTGAAACCTGTTTCAGTAACTAAATTTGAGCTACTGTTGATGAAATTGAGTACTGTATATTTCCTGTTATGAGAGTATCTCATGCGCACGCATGCACACACACCATCCCTACAGAGCCTTGTGTGCCACTCGATGCCAGAGAAACTTCCCTGTTTTATCCACAAAGTTCACATTTCCAAAGCCAACCAACAGCACTGCACACATGGACTAGCGGTAATAGAAGTGAGGGATGTCTCGGTCCAGTTAGACCAGAGGAGTGGCAAACATTGTTGCCGCCAAAACCAACGGAAAACCCATTTACAAATATGACGGTCACAAATGACACTTCCCTACAAAACAAAAGTGGCACATCCTGCTGTCTTGTCCAAACTCTCTGTGGCCACAACCAATCGAGAGCTTCCAGCTTTCCTGCACTTGCTTGCTTCCCTTACGTTTGTCACCTCAGATACATGACTTTTCTTTTTTGCAGCTCAGGTTTTGATTTTTTGGTAACTTCTAAAACTTTCTAAGGTTTGGTTGTATTGATTTCTTCAAAGAATATTAAAACTTTCTAGCTAAGGATCTCCTACAAATGACTGTGTTGTCTTTACTTCAAATAATTAATAAACTTCCTTTGTACTTAAGAGTCATTAGGCACACACACACACACACACACAAGAGTCATTAGGCACCATGACAACCCACTGGTTAGTTCTCAACATTTTGCAATTCAGATCACTAGTCAGCTTTCTTCCTGGTCTTCAGACCTGCTTCAATACAACAGGGAAGTATAAAAACAACTTTCATCAGTGAAAAATCCCTAGGAGTTCAGGATTGTTGCACTCTAATGGATACATGGAAGCAAATGTGTATTTCTAGAAATCAATGAATTTATGACTATAAAATATACAGCACCTGTAAATTGAAGAGCTTCTTCCTCAAAAATATAGCCAATAAAAAAGACAGTGCATACATACAAAAAAGCCTTAAATAATAAGGGAGGAAAATAAGTAGAACATGTTAAAAAGCTGGCCAAATGAGAGAGGCATCCTGCCTCTCAGGATGGTTTCCTTATCTTTTACTGCATTTTATAAATGTCATAAAATAATGATGATTTTTTTATTGGAGTTCAGTTTGCCAACATATAGCATAACACCCAGCACTCATCCCATCAAGTGTCCCCCTCAATGTTCGTCACCCAGTCACCCCACACCCCCACCCTACCTCCTTTTCTTCCACCCCTTGTTCATTTTCCAGAGTGAGGAGTCTGTCATGTTCTGTCTCCCTTTCTGATATTTCCCACTCATTTTTTCTCCTTTCCCCTTTATTCCTTTTCACTATTTTTATATGCCCCAAAAGAATGAGACATTATAATGTTTGCCCTTCTCCGATTGACTTACTTCACTGAGCGTAATACCCTCCAGTTCCAAATGATGACTATTTTACAGGAGAAAAAAACACTTTTTTCTTTAAATTAAGAGGTATCACACTGGGAGAATCCTTTCAATGACTGGGAAAAAAATACGGTCACACAATACAGTTTGCGAACAGCAGACATATACAATGCCTGTTGTCAACTTTCTCCATCATTAACCCCATGACAAAACTCTTTTAAAAGTACAAGGGGAGGCTACAGAAGGAGTTGCTTCCACCTGTATTCCTGTTTGCAGTTTCTTCCTCATGTTTGTCAAGACAGAAAGAAGCATTTTTTTTTCTTTTCTTGCTTTTAAGTCTTTAGTTTAAAAAAAAAAGGCAAACCTATAGGATTTTCAATTTTTGGTGACAGTCATGGAAATCTGGAGACTCATGAGTTCTACGACTAGGGTTTCTGAACTGAAATTAAGAATTCAAGGATTACAGTTAAAGTCTCAGAGCAAAAGATATGAGGCTGAGTATTTTTCAACGAAAGCCCAAAGAGAAAAACAGAGGCTGACGACAGAGAAGAGCTGTGACATAAACCACAGATGATGTCGGAATTGTGATTTCTGTTAAATCTTGCCATGTATGCATGGATGTATGTACAGATACACACACATAGATCTCCGACAGTTCTTGTTCCTCAACGGTTATGCTCAAGGTTTGGTGGGAGGGGAACCATCATTCTTTGTCTTGGGATATTTTGCTTACTTTTTGCTATGAATGGACATAGAAAATTAAGTATAAAGATAATTTACAGATTTCAATTATAAAAGAAAATATCAGCTTTTTAGTCCATAAAATCCAGACACCTACTGATAAAGCATCCTAGGAGAATCATCACTAGAAAAGTCCAATGGGACACACGGAAAAACTGCACGTTAACTACTTCCAAAGACAAAATTATTTTCACACTTTCTAGAGGTATTCAATATTTAATGTTGATGCCTGATGGAAAGGTCTTAAGTACTACAAACACTCAGACATTGTAGAAAAGGATGTAGTACTGCCACGTCTACCATCAATTCTATCTAAATAAGTGCTATTTTATGGTGTTAGTTATTACTGTATATAAAAGTATTGAAGACCAAGATTCTTTGGACATATTCTTACAGTTTCCCCAAATGTGTAAGATGGCAATAGGACTTTTTTGAGCATTTATTTTTTTCCCTCCTGATTCACTAGCACCTCTCAAAAATAAGCTCTAGAGAATCATGAAGTCCATTCAATAATTTCCTACTAAACACCCTAAATTACATATAAGACCACCATGATGATATAGATCTACTCAGATTGTCAAGGAATTATTTAACTTAGATTATGAGCAGCTACATTTACCAGTGCTTCCAGTCTGGGACCTCATTTCTAAGTGTGTGAGTTGGTTCTCCTGTTTCCATAATAACCAATTTAACAATCAGCTTGGCAGTCAACTACTTTAGAGGTAGTTTCATTAATGTTAGCCCTCTTCTCATTTATACATGAATCGACTGATACTGTGGGACTACTTATTTTTCTAATATACTTGTAAAAGGGCTCTGAATTCAAAGTAACAAACCTTCTGGAAGAATTAGCTCAGGCTCTTTTGTTTAAACTCAATCTTTTCCTTGTAGAACCTCAATGTATATTTTAGAATTTTCTTCCAATACTTTAGGACTCACTTAAAGTTCTAGTCCTAATATGACAATCTCCTTTTGTTGCTGCAAGGACCTAGAAATGCAACAAAGTTATGAGCTAGAAGTTTTTCAGTTTTTGAATGTCAGTAAAAACCAAAAAGAAAAGGAAACAATTAAGAAATTCAAGAAATTAAATTGGAATACAAAGTGGTCTTCATTTCACAGGACTCCCTCTATCGTTAATCCTCACGAGAATGAAGGAAGCTACTCCCTTACTGTATAATGAAAATCGTGATTTTTGTAATGCTTTTTCCAAATCAAAAAGCTCTCAAAACTAGTTCTTTCTCTCTCCTCTTTCCTGGTTTTGGGTAAAAGACTATTCTTAGTAGATGATCTGGTACATAATGAGCACTGCTGGTTGGCTGCACACACACGTACAACAACATGAACCCAACAAGTAGACAAACATCACTCTCCTTTCATGGCATTTGTCGTTTCTAATGGCTGAGTAATATTCCATTGTATCATAGACCACAGATTCTTGTTGTTGTTGTTGTTGTTTTCTCAACTTTATTGAGGTGGTGGGGGGAGTCAGGGAAGGAAGAGGTGTGGACTTGAAGGTTTTTGTTTTTTTAATGCAAAATAATTTATTTTGTGTTTGATACCAGATGAGACGATAAGGGTGATGGTGCTCATGCCCATACGCCGGCTCCAGGTGAAGTGCTCTAGGCTTCGGGCTCACTCTGCTACCTAAGAAGGTCTTTCTCAGCTTTAGCTCTACACAATGCTTGTGACTCAGCGCCTTGCAGGTTTGGGCATTATGGAAACTTTCACAGACTTGCTGAAGGGGATGGTGCCCTCGATGCTGGTTTCCACCTGGGGTGACACTTCGCCACCGTCAATCCAGGGGGATTTGGGAATGCGGGAATTGGAGTTGTAGGCCAGCAGCAGCCTCACATCCACCTGGCATGGTTCTGTCCAGGCAGTATGGGAGGGGTACACCTGAGTGATAAGCCGGTGGCGCCCTGGGCCAGGATTCTGCAAGTCTGCCGGCTTAGGATGAATCATCTGAGCCTGGCCATCTGGATAGAAGACCTGGACCTTCACAGCACTCTGAGGGTCCTGGACATTTTCCAGGGTCACATCGACATGCAGGGCCACAACCAATCCAGATGTAAACTGCAAGGGGTTGTCTGACTCACCTGCTGGCTCAATGATGCTGGCTGAAGTGTGTGGATCTGCTCTGGAAGGGGGAGGTGCAAGAAGGTACTCTGCCTCAGCATGGTCCGTAGAATTTTGACCACTTCCACAGGTTTGGATGTCATGAGTCGGGGCATAAGGTCAAGAAGTTTGTCCACAAAGCTGTCCTTTAGGTGGGGCAAATCCGCAATAAAACACCTCTGAAAAAAGTCCACTTCCTGTAAAAAGTTTTGACACATCCCAAATAAGGGGTCAACTCCTCGAGTAGTCCGTGCTGTTACTATAAGTTGCAAGGCTTTGGCCTGCAGCCTCAGGTGATGTATAATCACCACCTGTTTATTCTCCACACCACTGTACATGAACTCCATTTGGTAGGTCTCTTCCATGATCTGTTTTGCTGCTGTGGAGGCCAAGTCACTCTGCTTCAAATATAAAGGGGCAGCCACATTCCAGAGCTTTTCTTGCAAGGCCTTGAGGAGAAGAAGCTGACACCAAAGATAGGTAGCCGAGAACTCCTAGCAGCGACTCCTGCTAGTTCAGACTGAAGTTCTCCAAGTTTTTGAAGATCCTGGATGGTGAACTCCAGCAGCTTCTGGGTTCCCTGAGGGTTCCGGTGCTCTGAAGACTGTACACCCTTTCAGAGCTCTGCTGCAGGAACTGATGGGACGGGTCCTCATGGGGCGCAATACCGGGAGAAATGGCCGATGACACTAGTTTTCTACCTGGTAACCTTAAGGCAGGAACAAGATGAGAAAGACTGTCTCAGAGGTAGGCATAATGCCTGAAGGTATGATCTGAGAACAGTGCTGGCATTGTTGAACAGGTTTTAGCAGCATTAAAAATAAGAACCAAAACTGCAATGTAAGCTGGTTCATCCATGTCTGGTTCAGCTGTGTCAAAAAATGGATGGGTGCTCAGGAGCTCTGGCACCAAGGGAAGCACCAGGGTTGGATGCCGACTTCCCAGAAACTTCAAGCACTTCCATATAGAGTCCCTATCAGTAGGGTACTTGGTTAAATTTTTCAGCAGCTCCGCCAGTGCAAGATGAATCCCTTCTTTAGTCGAAACATTAGTACAGCATAAAAGTTCATGAAGAGCCTCTCGAATATCTCTGGATGAATCCTCTAACACAGCCAGGACAGTGTCAAGCTGATCCTCTCGGAGAGTGATATTATTAGAAATTTTTCTCATGCTGTGTATGGGCTGCAGATGTACTTCCTCAATTTCATCATTAAACATGTCAACCAGGAAATCAGGGCGGCACTTCTCCGCAAAAGAAGGTGAAGATTGGGCCAGCACGCAGAGAGCCTCCACAGCAGCAATGAGGACCTCATACATCTCATCTTCCAATCCCTGAACAAAGGCTCCACAAGCTCCTGACTCAATCAAGTTCACAGCTCCTGTATCTATTTCTTCTTTGGGAGCATCACCTCCTCACTTTCTGCCACTGGAAAACTCTCCTGACCTGTAAAGTTCCTTGGCATGTTCATGTGCAGTGCATTTTCTCCTGAGATCGGACATGAGCTTCTTGTCGAGTGTTTGCTCCAGGAAATGAGAACTGACTTGTTCCATTGAGCCCAACAGCTTTGCAGCCTGAACTCGAACCACCCAGGAGCCATCATTGACCATGGGGCAAATTTTTCCAAATGCATCACCAACTAAGCGAATTTCTTCATTAGAAGAAGGAATGGGGACAACGCTTTCAGGATAGAGCTGACTGACAACCCAGATAAGTTGGACTGCAGCACTGCGCCCTTGTTCATAGTCATCAGACAACAATTTACAGGCCTGATTATAAATTGCTTGGTGTAATTTCAGTCCTCTCTCATGAAGCTGCAACATGGCTTTTATAGCTGCTGTTCTGACACGTGGGTCTTGGTCACTGAAGTAATCCCCTATCATCTTCTGGACATCTCTGACAGCTAGGCCTTCTCCATCTTTTGTGACACTTTTCTCCAAAGAGCCAAGATTGCCAAGTAATTGCAGGCACTTATTTCTTACACCATGAGACGTATCTGTGAGGTGCTTGCAGGCTACATCAACTAATCCCATCTGGATAGCTTGATTCTCTGGGAGTCTGGTGCCAGTTGCAAGCAAGCTGTCCAACAGTTGAGCAAGGACTTGATGAGACTTTTCATTCTGCAGGATGTTAATGGCATCATCCATAATGCAGTCTGGTGAAAATCCTGCAGTCTTTGATAATAAACCCAACAATGATGCAATTTTCAGTCTCACAGATGGATCATTCTCCATAATAATGTTCCAAGAGAATCCTAACTACTCCTTCCACACTTTCTGCTTCAACAGGCTTTCTGGCAAACTGGAGTAGATACTGCAAAGCATCCGCTGGGAAGGGAGCTTTACACAGATCTACGTGGAGTGCTGCAGATTTACTTGGTTTTGTCAATCGCAGTTTCTTGGTTGCAATTTCCTCCTGTTGTTGCTGGACCTCCTTAGTGAATTCGTCGTACACTCGTTTCTTTAGGTGAGCCGCCATGACTTCCCGCCAGACCACAGCTTCTTGATCCATCATCTTTCGATGGACACCGAGGTTCCTTCCACAGTTTGGCTATTGTGGACATTGCTGCTATAAACATTGGGGTGCAGCTGTCCCGGGTATTATGCTGAGTGAAAACAGTCAATCGGAAAAGGACAGACATTATATGGTCTCATTCATTTGGGAAATATAAAAATTAGTGAAAGGGAATAAAGGCAAAGGAGAGAAAATGAGTGAAAGTATCAGTGAGGGTGACAAAACAGGAGACACCTAACTCTGGGAAACAAACAAGGGGTAGTGGAAGGGGAAGTGGGTGGGGGTGGGTGACTGGGTGATGGGCAATGAGGGGGGCACTTGGCGGGATGAGCACTGGGTGTTGTGCTATATGTGGACAAATTGAACTCCAATAAAAAATTAAAAATTCTGGGGATCCCTGGGTGGCGCAGCGGTTTGGCGCCTGCCTTTGGCCCAGGGCGCGATCCTGGAGACCCGGGATCGAATCCCACATCGGGCTCCCGGTGCATGGAGCCTGCTTCTCCCTCTGCCAGTGTCTCTGCCTCTCTCTCTCTCTCTCTCTCTGTGACTATCATAAATAAATAAAAATTTAAAAAAAAAATTAAAAATTCAAAAAAAAAAGAAAATGGGCCCTTTATGTAAAATAAGCAAACATTTAACTGATGTATTCAGTAGGTCCAATAAATGGAAATGTATGACACTAAAAAAAAAAAAAACACCAGGGAAATCTTCAGGGTTCTAAAGTATGTCATTGTTTTTCAAAAGATATCCGAGTGATATAAACAGGAACACCACAAGTACAGAAGTAAAAGCTGCTGAAGGCACAGATACGAACAATTTCACTACTATGTTAAATGCCGTAGATCATCATGAGAAAGATTTAAATGCATCAGTAAATAAGAATCTTTAAGTTTTGGACACAGTTTTTTTTTTTAACATAAGCAAATATGCAATAATGTATTTCAAATGTGAAAAAGTACCTGTACCCATGGCCACCCTGGAGGAAGAGCATGCCAAGGGGCATGCTATCGGGATCCCCCACATGACAGAGCAGCCACCTGCCTCAGTGAAGCAACCGACTTCGGCCACTGAGCAACATCCTAAACGAAATCAAGAGCCCGCCAGAGCTACTACACTGGGGCAAGCTGAAACTTATGGGCCTGAGCAGTTTGAGCCGGGCATGGCAGTTGGTGCTGAGTGCATGGCCCGAGCCGAGATGCTAGCTGCTGAGGCCAAGTCAATTTACAAGGCAGTCACACCTCTGATTCACTGTCCCGACCTGGAGGAGCCACCTACACACTTGGCCACCCTGCAACAAGAGCTCCCCCAGGTGCCCACTATCAATGTCCCCGGCATGCCATGCCAAAGGAATCACCTGCCTCAGTGCAGCAACCAGCTTTGGCCCCTGAGCAACATCATGTCAGCAGCCCACCCCAGCTCTGAAGGTGGGGCCTGATGAAGCTTCTGGGCCTGAGGTGATCGAGCTGGGCAGGGCTGTCGGTGCTGAGTGCTTGGCCAGAGTAGAGATACCAGCTGCTGAGTTGAAGCCAATGCATGAGGTGGTCAAATCTCTGATTCACTCTCCCAACAAGGAGGACCCACCTGCAATCTTGGCCACCCTCGCAGTAGATCATGTCCCAGCGCATGCTATCAGGGTCTGCCACATGCCGGAGCAGCCACTCGTCTCAGTGGAGCAAATAGTGTCCACCCCTGTGCAATATCCTGAACCACCTCAACAACTGGCCCCAGCTCCTACCTTGGGGCCTGCTAAAGCTTCAGGGCCAGAGGTGATTGAGCTGGTCATGGCTCGAGCCGAGAAGCCAGCTGCTCAGACCAAACCAATGCATGTGGTGGTAACACCTCTGACTCACTGTTCCGACATGCAAGAGCTACCTGTACCCGTGGCCACCCTGGAGGAAGAGCACGCCCAGGTGCATGCTATTGGGTTCCCGCACATGCCGGAGCCGCCACCTGCCTCAGTGGAGCAAATGACTTTTGCCACTGAGCAACATCCTGAACCAAATCAAGAGCCTGCCAAAGAGACTACAGTGAGGCCAGCTGAAGCTTCTGGAGATGGAATACTTCCAAACTCGTTCTATGAGGCCAGCATCACCTTAAGTCCAAAAGCAGACAAAGACCCCACCCGACCAAAAAGGAGAGTTATAGACCAATGTCTCCGATGAACACGGATGCAAACGTTCTCAACAATATACGAGCCAATAGGATCCAACGGTACATTGAGAAGTTACTCACCGTGACCAGGTAGCATTTATCCCCGGGATGCAAGGCTGGTTCAACACTTGTCAAACACTCCATGTGACTGATCAGATCTGCAAGAGAAAAAACGAGAACCAGATGATCCTCTCAATAGATGCAGAGAAAGCATTTGACAAAATACGGCATCCATTCCTGATCCAAACGCTTCAGAGTATAGGGATAGAGAGAACATTCCTCAGCATCTTCAAAGCCATCTATGAAAAGCCCGCGGCAAATTATCATTCCCAAGGGGGAAACGCTGGGAGCCTTTCCCCGAAGAAGATCAGGAACGAGACAGGGATGTCCACTCTCATCACTGCAATTCAACATAACACTAGACGTCATAGCCTCAGCAATCAGGCAACAAAAAGAAATAAAAGGCATTCAAATCGGCCTAGAAGAAGTCAAACTCTCCCTGTTCACAGATGACATGATACCATACACCTGGAAAACCCAAAAGACTCGACCCCAAGACTGCTAGAACTCATACAGCAAATTCGGCAGTGTGGCAGGGTACGAAATCAATGCCCAGAAACCAGTGGCCTTTCTAGACGCTAACGATGAGACTGAAGAAAGAGAAATTAAGGAGTCAACCCCATTTGGGATGGCACCTGAAAGCATGCGCTACCTAGGAATAAACCTAACCAAAGAGGTCAAGGATATCTATCCGAAAAATGACAGAACACGTCTGAAAGAGACTGAGGAAGACACAAAGAGATGGCAAACTATTCCATGCTCATGGATCCGAAGAATGAATATTGGGAAAACGTCAACGTGACCCAGGGCAATTTACACAATGCAATCCCTATCAAAATACCATGGACTCTCTTCAGAGAGCTGGAACAGATCATCTGAAGATTTGTGTGGAATCAGAAAGGACCCCGAATGGCACAGGAAGAGTAGCCAAGAAAACCACAGCGGGGGGCAGTACAATGCCGGATTTCAGGTTGCACTGCAAAGCTGTGCTCACCAAGACAGTGTGGTACAGGCACAAAAACAGACACATCCATCAATGGAACAGAAGAGGAATCCAGAAGTGGACCCTCCACTCAGTGGTCAAGACCACATATTCGACCAAGCAGGAGAGACCATCCACTGGAAAAAAAGACAAGTCTCTTCCATAAATGCCACTGGGAATGCTGGACAGCCACATGCAGAGGAGTGAACCTGGACCACTGTCTCACACCAGACACAAAGATAAACTCAAAATGGATGAAAGATGTAAATGTGAGATGAGATTCCATCAAAACCCTAGGGGAGAACACAGGCAACACCCTTCCCGAACTTGGCCACAGCAACTTCATGCAAGATACACCCACAAAGGCCAGAGAAACAAAAGCAAAGATGAACTATTGGGACTTCATCGGGATGAGAAGCTTCCGCACAGCCAAAGAGACACTCAACAAAACCAACAGACAACCTCCAGAATGGGAGAAGCTACGTGCAAATGACCCGTCAGATAAAGGGCCAGCATCCACGATCTCTAAAGAACCCATTCAACTCAACAGCAGAGAAACCAACCATCCAATCCGGAAATGGGCAAAAGACACGAACCGAAATGGCACAGAGCAAGACGTCGACGTGGCCGACAAGCCCATGAGAAAATGCGCCGCATCACTGTTATTTCCATCAGGGAAACACACGTCAAAAGCACAACGAAATCCCACCTTACACCGGTGAGAATGGGGAACATTGGCCAGACAGGAAACCACAAATACTGGACAGGATGTGCAGAAAGGGGAACGATTTCAAAATTCAACAATTTCAGAGGTAGCCATATTCACCTGAAAGGGACCAAGGGGGAGGGGGGCATGCTGCCGGCCAGGCTGGGGAGCTTAGGGAGGGACCTGAGAGCGGGGAGGGGGTGGGGGGAGGAGGAACAGCCAAGGGCCTTGGGGGGCCTGGGGGGGCCCAGCAGCCCAGGCCCTCAAGCCACCGCCCCAAGGCCCTGCCCTGACATCGCAAGGTGCCTGCATCCTAACCCCTCTGAGCAGCCGCGGATGGGTTCGGCGGCACCTCCCCGAGCCCCGGTGGAGGGGCCCCACACCCTCCCTGAGCCGCTCCTGTGAGACCTGACCTGACACGTAGGAGGCCCCGCCGCCGCCCCCCTCCGAGAACAGGTGCCACCACTCCTCCCCCGCGCAGCCCTCTGCCCGGCACCCTGGCGGCCCAAAGGGTGTCCGCCGGGCTCGCCACGGGGGCGCCTCCATGCGGCCCCCAAGACTCACTGTCCCCCTCCGGTCCCTCCCAGGCACCCGCCGCGCCACCAGCGAGGGCCAGATGCCTCTCGCACAGCCACCCCGGGGCCCGTCACGCCTCCCGGGGCCCACGCTGACCTGCGCGCCGGGGGCCGAGGCCTGCAGAGCCGCTGCCGCGAGCCCGGAGCGCGGGGAACCGCGGGGAACCGCGGGCCTGGACTGGGGCGCGGCCGCGCAACCTCCTGCCGTGCCCAGGTCGCCGCATCTGGGCACAGCTCCTCCTGCGGCCACGCCCCGGCCCCCTTCAGGTCACGCTCGGGGTCAGGCGCCTGGGCAAGCTCCCGCCCCGCCCCCGCCACGCCCCCCGCAGACCTGCCACACAGAGGCCCGCCCTCCGCGGAGCCTACAGGGGACCCGAGACCGCCTCTGCCTCCCCCCGCTAGTCTAGTCGGGGCGCCGGGGCCGAGGCCTTGCGCCCCGGCTCAGTCCCGAGGGACACCTGCTCACGGAGGCACGGAGCCTCTCTCTGGCTCTGTGTCTCCATCCCTGTCCCTCCGTCCCGGTCTCTGTCTCTCCCTCACTGTCTCCCTCGCTCTCCCTCCCGGTCTGGCCCTGTCTCCCTCCCAGTCTCTCTGCCTCTGCCCCCACCCCCATCTCTCTCTCTCTCCCTCGCCCTCCCAGTCTCCGTGTCCCTCCCAGTCTTTCTTCTCTTACTGCCTATCATGGCCTGTCCCTCGCTGTCTCTCTCTCCCTGTCTCTGTGCCTACCTTCTTGTCTCTCGGACTCTCACTTGTCTCCCTCCCTGTCTCATTCTCTCCATCCTGTCTCTGTCTCGCTGTCTCCTCCCTCCCTGTCTCTGACTCTCCCCTCCTGTCTCTCGGTCTCCCTCCCTGCACCTTGGTCTCTCCCCTCTGTCTCATCTCTCCCTCTCTGTCTCTTGGTCTGTCTGTCCCTCCCTGTCTCTGGATCCTTCCTTCCCTGTCCTGTGTCTCTCCCCCATCTCGATCTCTCACCCCCGTCGTCTCAGTCACTCCTCCCTGTCTCCATCTCTCTCTCCCTCCCTGTCTCTCGGTCTCCCCCTCGCTTTCTCTCCGTCTCCCTGCCCACCTCTATCTATCTCTCCCTCCCTGTCTCTGTCCATCCCTCCACTTCTGTCTCTCCTTCCCTGCCTCGGTCTCTCCATCCCTGTCTCTCGCCACCCGTCTCCATCTGTCCCTCCCTGTCTGTGTGTCTCCATCCCTGTCTCTCTCTCATCCTGTCTCTCGGCCTCTCCCTCACTGTATCTCGGTCTCCCTCCATGGCTCTGGCTCTCACTCCCTGTCTCTCTGTCTCCCCCTGCCTGTCTCTCGGTCTGTCCCTCCCGGTCTCTCGGTCTCTCCCTCCCTGTCTCTGGGTCTGTCCCTCCCTGTCTCTCGGTCTCCCTCCCTCTCTGTCTCTCCCACGGTGTCTAGATCTCACCCTCCTTCTCTCTGTGTCTCGGTCTCTCCCTCCCAGGCTCTCGGTGTCTCCCTACCTGTTTCCCTGCCTCTCCCTGCCTGTCTTTCTGTATCTCCCTCGCTGTCTCTGTCTTTCCATCCCTGTCTCTCTGACTCTCCTTCCCTGTGTCTGTGTCTGTCTCTCCCCGCTGCCCCATCTCAGTCTGTCCCCGCCCTGCCCCCCACCCCGTCTCCTCTCCCGCCCTCTCTCTGACTCTCGCTCCCTGTCTCGCCGACTCTCCCTTCCTGTGTCTCTGTCTCTCTTTGCGTCTCTGTCTCTCTGCCAGTCTCTGTGTGTCTCCCTTCGTGTCTCCCAGTCTCTCACTCCGTCTCGTTCTCTCCATCCTGTCTCTGTGCTCCCCTCTCTGTGTCTCAGTCTCCCTCCCTTTCTCTCTGACTCTTCCTCCCTGTCTCTCAGTGTATCCCTCCCGGGCTCTCGGTGTCTCTCTGTCTCTGTCTCTGTCTCTCCCTCCCTGTCTCTCTGACTCTCCTTCCATGTCTGGCTCTCTCCCTCGCTTCCTCATTCTTCCTCCTTGTCTCGGTCTCTCCCTCACCATCTCGCTGTCTCTCCCTCCCCATCCCTATCTCTCCCTCCCTGTCTGTGTCCCCCTCCCTGTGTCTGTCCATCCCTCCAGTTCTGTCTCTCCTTCCCTCTCCACGTTAATGAAACAAAGGATGAGAACCGTAGGATTCTCTCAATAGATGCAGAAAAAGCATTTGACCAAATAGACCATCCTTTCATGATGAAAACCTTCTGCTGGGTACGCAACCTGGGAAAAAAACCTCAATTACCATAAAACCCATGTACAAACGACCCAGAGAGGGAACGTGCTCTTCATTGGGAAAAACCTGGAGCTTTTCCCTTAAGGTCAGGAACACGACAGGGTGTCCACCCTCAACACTCTCGTTCGGCAGAATAGTAGTGGTCCTCGCTTTCCCAGCGACATTCCGAAACAGAAAAAAAAGGCGTCCGGATCGGCAAAGAAGTCAAACTCTCACTCTTCACAGAGGACATGACACTCTATGTGGGAAACCTCACACAATCACTAGACTAGATCGTACGTAAGGGATCTATCCAACAAGACGACCTAACTAACGATCGTGGGTATCTATGCCCTGAATGTGGGAGTTGCCACGGATATCAATCAATCGCTAAGCAAAGTTAAGACATACTTAGATAATAATACCCTTTTACTTGGAGACTCGAATGCGGCGCTTTCTGCAATTGACAGGTCTTCCAGGCACAGCATCTCCAAAGAAACAAGAGCACTAAAGGATACAGTGGACCAGGTGGATCTCACAGATATTTACAGAACTTTACATCCAAATGCAACTGAATTCACATTCTTCTCAATTGCACGTGGAACTTTGTCCAGAAGAGACCACATACTGGGTCACAAATCAGGTCATAATCGATACCAAAACTTTGGGATCGTCCCCTGCATATTTTCAGCCCATAATGCTCTGAAACTAGAGCTCAACCACAAGAAGTTTGCAAGGATTTCAAACACGTGCAGGTTAAGGACCATCCTGCTAAAAGGTGAAAGGGTCAACCAGGACATTAGAGAAGAATTAAGAAAATTCACGGAAACCAATGAGAACGAAGATACAACCAACCGTTCAGAATCTCTGGGATACAGCAAAAGCGGTCCCAAATAGGGGAAAGACATCGCAATACAAGCATCGATCCAAACACTGGAAAGAACTCAAATACGAAAACTAACCTGGCACCTAAAGGAGCTGGAGAAGGACCAGCAAATGAAACCTTCACCCAGCAGAAGACGACGGTTAATAAAAATTCGAGCAGAACTCAATGAAATAGAGAGCAGAAGAACTGAGGAAACACATCCACAAAACCAGGTGGTGGACCTCTGAAAGAACCAATAAGAGAGAGAAAAACCATGAAGCCAGCCTTATTAAAAGAAGAGAGAAAAGACTCCAATTAACAAAAACATGAATGAGAAAGGAGAGATCACCACCACCACGTAGGAAATACAAGCGATCTGAAAAACTCATCCTGAGCAGCTATACGCCAATAAATTGGGCAATCGAGAAGAAACGAACGCATTTCCGGAAAACCACAAACTACCAAAAACGGAACAGGAAGACACAGAAAACCCCAACAGGTCAATATCCAGGGAGGAAGTTAAAGCAGTCATCATCAAAGACCTCCCAGGACACAAAAGTCTAGGGCCGGATGGCTTCCTGAAACACTGTGGAACACGTCGGAAAGAAACTGAGGAAGACACAAAGAGATGGAAAAGGGTTCCACGCTCCTGGGTTGGAAGAATTGATATTGGGGAAAATGTCAACGTGACCCAGGGCAATATACACAACTAATGCAATCCCTGTCAGAAATAGCACGGACTCTCTTCAGAGAGCTGGAGCAAGTCCTCTGAAGGCTGGTGTGGAATGCGAAAAGACCCCGAACGGCCACGGGAAGAGTCGCCAAGAAAACCACTGCGGGGGCAGCACAATGCCGGATTTCACGTTGTGCCACGAAGCTGTGACGGGCAAGACAGTGGGATACTGGCGCAAAAACAGACACGCCGATCAATGGAACAGAAGAGAGCATCCAGAGGTGGACCCTCAACTCTATGGGCAACTAATATTCAGCCAGGCAGGAAAGACCATGCACGGGGAAAAAGAAAAGACAGTCTCTTCAATAAATGCTGCTGGGAACACTGGACAGCCACACGCAGAAGAATGAAACTGGACCATTCCTCTCACACCATACACAAGGATAAACTCAAAATGGATGAAGGATCTCAATTTTGCAAGACAAGAGTCCATCAAAATCCGAGGGCAGGACAAAGGCAACAACACCCTTCTTGAACTGGGCCACAGCAACTTCGTAGAAATGACATCAGCCACGAAGGCCAGAGAAACAAGAGCGAAGAAAAGGATTGCTGGGACTTCACCAAGATGAGCAGGTTCCACACAGCAAAAGAAACACCCGACAAAACTCAAAGCCAACCCACAGAGTGGGAGAAGACATGTGCAAATGACCCTGTCAGGTAAAGGGCCAGTATCCAAGATCTCTGAAGAACTTCTGCAACTCCACAGCAAAGAGACCAACGATCCAATCCGGAAGACGGGCAAGAGACATGAATGGAAATGTCACAGAGGAAGACTAGGCATGGCCGACAAGCACGTGAGACAATGCTCCGCATCACTGGCCGTCAGGGAGATATGGGTCAAAAGCACCACGAGATCCCACCTGACACACCAGCGACTGCGGTGAACGTTAACAAGATAGGAAACAGCGAAGGTCGGCGAGGATGTGGCGAAAAGGGAACCCTCTTGCACTGCTGGTGGGAATGTGACCTGATGCAGCCACGCCTGGAAAACCGTGTGCAGGTGCCTCAGAGAGGTAACAACGGATCTGCCCTGCGATCCAGCATGGGGGTGCACTGGTGGAGATGTACCCCAAAGATACAGATGCGGGGAAACACCGGGACACGTGCACCCTGAGGTTTCGAGTTGCAATGCCCACGATAGCCACACTGCGGAAGGAGCCTCGGTGCCCATCGAAAGATGAATGGATAAGGAGGGCGAGTGGTCTCTGTACACGATGGAAGATTACTCAGCCATCAGAAACGACAAACACCCACCATTTGCTTCGATGTGGATGGAACCAGAGGGTATTATGGCTGAGTCAAAGAAAAAGAAGGCAGTCGGCGAAGGACAAACATTCTATGGTCTCGTTCTTTTGGGGAGTATGAAAAAAATAGTGAAAGGGAACAGAGGAGAAAGAAGAAAAAAATGAGTGGGAGATGGCAGAAAAGGAGACAGAACAGGAGAGACTCCTAACCCTGGGAAATGAACAAGGGGTGGAAGAAAGGGAGGAACGCGGGGGGCGGGGTTGACTGGGTGACGGGCACAGAGGGGGGCACTTGATGCGATGAACACTGGGGGAGTTACACTCGATGTTGGCAACATGACCTCCAATAAGAAAGAAACCTATAAACAAACACACAAACCTCCCAAGACACAAAAGTCCAGGGCCAGATGGCTTCCCAGGGGAATTCTATCCAGCGCTTCAAGAAGAAAGACTACCTATGCTACTAAAGCTGCTCCGAAAGATAGAAAGAGATGGAATACTTCCAAGCTCGTTCTTGGAGGCCAGCATCACCTTAACTCCAAAACCCAAGACCCCAAAAGGGGACAATGCTGGACCGATGTCCCTGATTAAGGCGGACGCACACCTTCTCCACAAGATATGAGCCAACAGGATCCGACGGGACACGATTAAGAAGTTACTCACCACGACCCAGTGGGGTTAATCGCCAGGGTGCAAGGCTGCTTCAGCACTCGGAGAACACTCGATGGGCTTCATCAGATCTGCAAGAGAGAAAACAAGAACCAGATGATCCTCTCAAGAGACGCAGAGGAAGCATTTGACAAAATACGGCATCCATGGCAGATCCAAACCCTTCAGAGTACAGGGATAGAGGGAACGTCCCTCAGCATCTTCAAATCCATCTACGAAAAGCCCGTGGCAAATTATCATCCACAATGTGGAAACACTGGGAGCCTTTCTTCGAACATCAGGAACGAGAGACAGGGATGTCCACCCTCACCACGTCTTCTCAACATACTACTAGACATCTCGGCCTCAGCAATCAAGCGACAGAAAAAATAAAAGGCATTCACATTGGCAAAGAAGTAGTCAAACTTGCCCTCTTCACCGATGGCATGCATGGTACTGTACCCGGAAAACCCAAAAGACTCCACCCCAAGATCGTAGAACTCATACAGCAAATTCGGCAGCGTGGCAGGATCCTAAATCTATGCCAAGAAATCAGTCACCTCTCTATACGCCAACGATGACTCTGAAGAAACAGAAATTAAGGAGTCGGTTCCAGTGACAACTGCACCCAAAAGCATGAGATACCCAGGAATACACCTAACCAAAGAGCTAAAGGATCTCTACCCGAAAAACCACGGAACACATCTGAAAGAAATTGAGGAGGACACTAAGAGATGGAAAACTATCCCATGCTCCTGGATTGGAAGAATTCATATATTGGGAAAATGTCAACGTGACTGACCCAGGGCAATTTACACATTGATTGCAATCCCTATCATCAAAAATACCAAAGGCTCCCTTCAGAGAGTCGCCACAAATCATCTGAAGATTAGTGTGGAATCAGACAAGACCCCGAATGCCCAGGGCAATATTAGAAAAGAAAACCACAGCTGGCGGCATCACAACGCCGGACTTCAGGTTGTGCTACAAAGCTGTGCTCATCAAGACAGTGTGCTACTAGCAGAAAAACAGACACACGGATCAATGGGACAGAAGAGAGAAATCCAGAAGTGGACCCTCAACTCTACGGTCAGGACCATATATTCGACCAAGCAGGAGAGACCATCCACTGGAAAAAAGACAGCCTCCTCACTAAAGGCTGCTGGGAACGTTGGACAGCCACATGCAAAAGAATGAAACTGGACCATTCTCTCACACCATACACAGAGATAAAACTCAAAATGGATGAAAGATGTAAATGTGAGATGAGATTCCATCAAAACCCTAGGGGAGAACACAGGCAACGTCCTTCCCGAACTTGGCCACAGTAACTTCTTGCAAGATACACCCGTGAAGGCCAGAAAACAAAAGCAAAGATGAACTATTGGGACTTCATCGGGATGAGAAGCTTCCGCACAGCCAAAGAGACACTCAACAAAACCAAGAGACAACCTCCAGAATGGGAGAAGCTACGTGCAAATGACCCGTCAGATAAAGGGCCAGCATCCACGATCTCTAAAGAACCCATTCAACTCAACAGCAGAGAAACCAACCATCCAATCCGGAAATGGGCAAAAGACACGAACCGAAATGGCACAGAGCGAGACGTCGACGTGGCCGACAAGCCCATGAGAAAATGCGCCGCATCACTGTTATTTCCATCAGGGAAACACACGTCAAAAGCACAACGAAATCCCACCTTACACCGGTGAGAATGGGGAACATTGGCCAGACAGGAAACCACAAATACTGGACAGGATGTGCAGAAAGGGGAACGATTTCAAAATTCAACAATTTCAGAGGTAGCCATATTCACCTGAAAGGGACCAAGGGGGAGGGGGGCATGCTGCCGGCCAGGCTGGGGAGCTTAGGGAGGGACCTGAGAGCGGGGAGGGGGTGGGGGGAGGAGGAACAGCCAAGGGCCTTGGGGGGCCTGGGGGGGACCAGCAGCCCAGGCCCTCAAGCCACCGCCCCAAGGCCCTGCCCTGACATTGCAAGGTGCCTGCATCCTAACCCCTCTGAGCAGCCGCGGATGGGTTCGGCGGCACCTCCCCGAGCCCCGGTGGAGGGGCCCCACACCCTCCCTGAGCCGCTCCTGTGAGACCTGACCTGACACGTAGGAGGCCCCGCCGCCGCCCCCCTCCGAGAACAGGTGCCACCACTCCTCCCCCGCGCAGCCCTCTGCCCGGCACCCTGGCGGCCCAAAGGGTGTCCGCCGGGCTCGCCACGGGGGCGCCTCCATGCGGCCCCCAAGACTCACTGTCCCCCTCCGGTCCCTCCCAGGCACCCGCCGCGCCACCAGCGAGGGCCAGATGCCTCTCGCACAGCCACCCCGGGGCCCGTCACGCCTCCCGGGGCCCACGCTGACCTGCGCGCCGGGGGCCGAGGCCTGCAGAGCCGCTGCCGCGAGCCCGGAGCGCGGGGAACCGCGGGGAACCGCGGGCCTGGACTGGGGCGCGGCCGCGCAACCTCCTGCCGTGCCCAGGTCGCCGCATCTGGGCACAGCTCCTCCTGCGGCCACGCCCCGGCCCCCTTCAGGTCACGCTCGGGCTCAGGCGCCTGGGCAAGCTCCCGCCCCGCCCCCGCCACGCCCCCCGCAGACCTGCCACACAGAGGCCCGCCCTCCGCGGAGCCTACAGGGGACCCGAGACCGCCTCTGCCTCCCCCCGCTAGTCTAGTCGGGGCGCCGGGGCCGAGGCCTTGCGCCCCGGCTCAGTCCCGAGGGACACCTGCTCACGGAGGCACGGAGCCTCTCTCTGGCTCTGTGTCTCCATCCCTGTCCCTCCGTCCCGGTCTCTGTCTCTCCCTCACTGTCTCCCTCGCTCTCCCTCCCGGTCTGGCCCTGTCTCCCTCCCAGTCTCTCTGCCTCTGCCCCCACCCCCATCTCTCTCTCTCTCCCTCGCCCTCCCAGTCTCCGTGTCCCTCCCAGTCTTTCTTCTCTTACTGCCTATCATGGCCTGTCCCTCGCTGTCTCTCTCTCCCTGTCTCTGTGCCTACCTTCTTGTCTCTCGGACTCTCACTTGTCTCCCTCCCTGTCTCATTCTCTCCATCCTGTCTCTGTCTCGCTGTCTCCTCCCTCCCTGTCTCTGACTCTCCCCTCCTGTCTCTCGGTCTCCCTCCCTGCACCTTGGTCTCTCCCCTCTGTCTCATCTCTCCCTCTCTGTCTCTTGGTCTGTCTGTCCCTCCCTGTCTCTGGATCCTTCCTTCCCTGTCCTGTGTCTCTCCCCCATCTCGATCTCTCACCCCCGTCGTCTCAGTCACTCCTCCCTGTCTCCATCTCTCTCTCCCTCCCTGTCTCTCGGTCTCCCCCTCGCTTTCTCTCCGTCTCCCTGCCCACCTCTATCTATCTCTCCCTCCCTGTCTCTGTCCATCCCTCCACTTCTGTCTCTCCTTCCCTGCCTCGGTCTCTCCATCCCTGTCTCTCGCCACCCGTCTCCATCTGTCCCTCCCTGTCTGTGTGTCTCCATCCCTGTCTCTCTCATCCTGTCTCTCGGCCTCTCCCTCACTGTATCTCGGTCTCCCTCCATGGCTCTGGCTCTCACTCCCTGTCTCTCTGTCTCCCCCTGCCTGTCTCTCGGTCTGTCCCTCCCGGTCTCTCGGTCTCTCCCTCCCTGTCTCTGGGTCTGTCCCTCCCTGTCTCTCGGTCTCCCTCCCTCTCTGTCTCTCCCACGGTGTCTAGATCTCACCCTCCTTCTCTCTGTGTCTCGGTCTCTCCCTCCCAGGCTCTCGGTGTCTCCCTACCTGTTTCCCTGCCTCTCCCTGCCTGTCTTTCTGTATCTCCCTCGCTGTCTCTGTCTTTCCATCCCTGTCTCTCTGACTCTCCTTCCCTGTGTCTGTGTCTGTCTCTCCCCGCTGCCCCATCTCAGTCTGTCCCCGCCCTGCCCCCCACCCCGTCTCCTCTCCCGCCCTCTCTCTGACTCTCGCTCCCTGTCTCGCCGACTCTCCCTTCCTGTGTCTCTGTCTCTCTTTGCGTCTCTGTCTCTCTGCCAGTCTCTGTGTGTCTCCCTTCGTGTCTCCCAGTCTCTCACTCCGTCTCGTTCTCTCCATCCTGTCTCTGTGCTCCCCTCTCTGTGTCTCAGTCTCCCTCCCTTTCTCTCTGACTCTTCCTCCCTGTCTCTCAGTGTATCCCTCCCGGGCTCTCGGTGTCTCTCTGTCTCTGTCTCTCCCTCCCTGTCTCTCTGACTCTCCTTCCATGTCTGGCTCTCTCCCTCGCTTCCTCATTCTTCCTCCTTGTCTCGGTCTCTCCCTCACCATCTCGCTGTCTCTCCCTCCCCATCCCTATCTCTCCCTCCCTGTCTGTGTCCCCCTCCCTGTGTCTGTCCATCCCTCCAGTTCTGTCTCTCCTTCCCTCTCCACGTTAATGAAACAAAGGATGAGAACCGTAGGATTCTCTCAATAGATGCAGAAAAAGCATTTGACCAAATAGACCATCCTTTCATGATGAAAACCTTCTGCTGGGTACGCAACCTGGGAAAAAAACCTCAATTACCATAAAACCCATGTACAAACGACCCAGAGAGGGAACGTGCTCTTCATTGGGAAAAACCTGGAGCTTTTCCCTTAAGGTCAGGAACACGACAGGGTGTCCACCCTCAACACTCTCGTTCGGCAGAATAGTAGTGGTCCTCGCTTTCCCAGCGACATTCCGAAACAGAAAAAAAAGGCGTCCGGATCGGCAAAGAAGTCAAACTCTCACTCTTCACAGAGGACATGACACTCTATGTGGGAAACCTCACACAATCACTAGACTAGATCGTACGTAAGGGATCTATCCAACAAGACGACCTAACTAACGATCGTGGGTATCTATGCCCTGAATGTGGGAGTTGCCACGGATATCAATCAATCGCTAAGCAAAGTTAAGACATACTTAGATAATAATACCCTTTTACTTGGAGACTCGAATGCGGCGCTTTCTGCAATTGACAGGTCTTCCAGGCACAGCATCTCCAAAGAAACAAGAGCACTAAAGGATACAGTGGACCAGGTGGATCTCACAGATATTTACAGAACTTTACATCCAAATGCAACTGAATTCACATTCTTCTCAATTGCACGTGGAACTTTGTCCAGAAGAGACCACATACTGGGTCACAAATCAGGTCATAATCGATACCAAAACTTTGGGATCGTCCCCTGCATATTTTCAGCCCATAATGCTCTGAAACTAGAGCTCAACCACAAGAAGTTTGCAAGGATTTCAAACACGTGCAGGTTAAGGACCATCCTGCTAAAAGGTGAAAGGGTCAACCAGGACATTAGAGAAGAATTAAGAAAATTCACGGAAACCAATGAGAACGAAGATACAACCAACCGTTCAGAATCTCTGGGATACAGCAAAAGCGGTCCCAAATAGGGGAAAGACATCGCAATACAAGCATCGATCCAAACACTGGAAAGGAACTCAAATACGAAAACTAACCTGGCACCTAAAGGAGCTGGAGAAGGACCAGCAAATGAAACCTTCACCCAGCAGAAGACGACGGTTAATAAAAATTCGAGCAGAACTCAATGAAATAGAGAGCAGAAGAACTGAGGAAACACATCCACAAAACCAGGTGGTGGACCTCTGAAAGAACCAATAAGAGAGAGAAAAACCATGAAGCCAGCCTTATTAAAAGAAGAGAGAAAAGACTCCAATTAACAAAAACATGAATGAGAAAGGAGAGATCACCACCACCACGTAGGAAATACAAGCGATCTGAAAAACTCATCCTGAGCAGCTATACGCCAATAAATTGGGCAATCGAGAAGAAACGAACGCATTTCCGGAAAACCACAAACTACCAAAAACGGAACAGGAAGACACAGAAAACCCCAACAGGTCAATATCCAGGGAGGAAGTTAAAGCAGTCATCATCAAAGACCTCCCAGGACACAAAAGTCTAGGGCCGGATGGCTTCCTGAAACACTGTGGAACACGTCGGAAAGAAACTGAGGAAGACACAAAGAGATGGAAAAGGGTTCCACGCTCCTGGGTTGGAAGAATTGATATTGGGGAAAATGTCAACGTGACCCAGGGCAATATACACAACTAATGCAATCCCTGTCAGAAATAGCACGGACTCTCTTCAGAGAGCTGGAGCAAGTCCTCTGAAGGCTGGTGTGGAATGCGAAAAGACCCCGAACGGCCACGGGAAGAGTCGCCAAGAAAACCACTGCGGGGGCAGCACAATGCCGGATTTCACGTTGTGCCACGAAGCTGTGACGGGCAAGACAGTGGGATACTGGCGCAA
This sequence comes from Canis lupus dingo, assembly GCF_003254725.2. Taxonomy (NCBI): domain Eukaryota; kingdom Metazoa; phylum Chordata; class Mammalia; order Carnivora; family Canidae; genus Canis; species Canis lupus. The sequence goes on along the minus strand of NC_064261.1, from coordinate 20,416,818 downwards.
AAACAGACACGCCGATCAATGGAACAGAAGAGAGCATCCAGAGGTGGACCCTCAACTCTATGGGCAACTAATATTCAGCCAGGCAGGAAAGACCATGCACGGGGAAAAAGAAAAGACAGTCTCTTCAATAAATGCTGCTGGGAACACTGGACAGCCACACGCAGAAGAATGAAACTGGACCATTCCTCTCACACCATACACAAGGATAAACTCAAAATGGATGAAGGATCTCAATTTTGCAAGACAAGAGTCCATCAAAATCCGAGGGCAGGACAAAGGCAACAACACCCTTCTTGAACTGGGCCACAGCAACTTCGTAGAAATGACATCAGCCACGAAGGCCAGAGAAACAAGAGCGAAGAAAAGGATTGCTGGGACTTCACCAAGATGAGCAGGTTCCACACAGCAAAAGAAACACCCGACAAAACTCAAAGCCAACCCACAGAGTGGGAGAAGACATGTGCAAATGACCCTGTCAGGTAAAGGGCCAGTATCCAAGATCTCTGAAGAACTTCTGCAACTCCACAGCAAAGAGACCAACGATCCAATCCGGAAGACGGGCAAGAGACATGAATGGAAATGTCACAGAGGAAGACTAGGCATGGCCGACAAGCACGTGAGACAATGCTCCGCATCACTGGCCGTCAGGGAGATATGGGTCAAAAGCACCACGAGATCCCACCTGACACACCAGCGACTGCGGTGAACGTTAACAAGATAGGAAACAGCGAAGGTCGGCGAGGATGTGGCGAAAAGGGAACCCTCTTGCACTGCTGGTGGGAATGTGACCTGATGCAGCCACGCCTGGAAAACCGTGTGCAGGTGCCTCAGAGAGGTAACAACGGATCTGCCCTGCGATCCAGCATGGGGGTGCACTGGTGGAGATGTACCCCAAAGATACAGATGCGGGGAAACACCGGGACACGTGCACCCTGAGGTTTCGAGTTGCAATGCCCACGATAGCCACACTGCGGAAGGAGCCTCGGTGCCCATCGAAAGATGAATGGATAAGGAGGGCGAGTGGTCTCTGTACACGATGGAAGATTACTCAGCCATCAGAAACGACAAACACCCACCATTTGCTTCGATGTGGATGGAACCAGAGGGTATTATGGCTGAGTCAAAGAAAAAGAAGGCAGTCGGCGAAGGACAAACATTCTATGGTCTCGTTCTTTTGGGGAGTATGAAAAAAATAGTGAAAGGGAACAGAGGAGAAAGAAGAAAAAAATGAGTGGGAGATGGCAGAAAAGGAGACAGAACAGGAGAGACTCCTAACCCTGGGAAATGAACAAGGGGTGGAAGAAAGGGAGGAACGCGGGGGGGCGGGGTTGACTGGGTGACGGGCACAGAGGGGGGCACTTGATGCGATGAACACTGGGGGAGTTACACTCGATGTTGGCAAAATGACCTCCAATAAGAAAGAAACCTATAAACAAACACACAAACCTCCCAAGACACAAAAGTCCAGGGCCAGATGGCTTCCCAGGGGAATTCTATCCAGCGCTTCAAGAAGAAAGACTACCTATGCTACTAAAGCTGCTCCGAAAGATAGAAAGAGATGGAATACTTCCAAGCTCGTTCTTGGAGGCCAGCATCACCTTAACTCCAAAACCCAAGACCCCAAAAGGGGACAATGCTGGACCGATGTCCCTGATTAAGGCGGACGCACACCTTCTCCACAAGATATGAGCCAACAGGATCCGACGGGACACGATTAAGAAGTTACTCACCACGACCCAGTGGGGTTAATCGCCAGGGTGCAAGGCTGCTTCAGCACTCGGAGAACACTCGATGGGCTTCATCAGATCTGCAAGAGAGAAAACAAGAACCAGATGATCCTCTCAAGAGACGCAGAGGAAGCATTTGACAAAATACGGCATCCATGGCAGATCCAAACCCTTCAGAGTACAGGGATAGAGGGAACGTCCCTCAGCATCTTCAAATCCATCTACGAAAAGCCCGTGGCAAATTATCATCCACAATGTGGAAACACTGGGAGCCTTTCTTCGAACATCAGGAACGAGAGACAGGGATGTCCACCCTCACCACGTCTTCTCAACATACTACTAGACATCTCGGCCTCAGCAATCAAGCGACAGAAAAAATAAAAGGCATTCACATTGGCAAAGAAGTAGTCAAACTTGCCCTCTTCACCGATGGCATGCATGGTACTGTACCCGGAAAACCCAAAAGACTCCACCCCAAGATCGTAGAACTCATACAGCAAATTCGGCAGCGTGGCAGGATCCTAAATCTATGCCAAGAAATCAGTCACCTCTCTATACGCCAACGATGACTCTGAAGAAACAGAAATTAAGGAGTCGGTTCCAGTGACAACTGCACCCAAAAGCATGAGATACCCAGGAATACACCTAACCAAAGAGCTAAAGGATCTCTACCCGAAAAACCACGGAACACATCTGAAAGAAATTGAGGAGGACACTAAGAGATGGAAAACTATCCCATGCTCCTGGATTGGAAGAATTCATATATTGGGAAAATGTCAACGTGACTGACCCAGGGCAATTTACACATTGATTGCAATCCCTATCATCAAAAATACCAAAGGCTCCCTTCAGAGAGTCGCCACAAATCATCTGAAGATTAGTGTGGAATCAGACAAGACCCCGAATGCCCAGGGCAATATTAGAAAAGAAAACCACAGCTGGCGGCATCACAACGCCGGACTTCAGGTTGTGCTACAAAGCTGTGCTCATCAAGACAGTGTGCTACTAGCAGAAAAACAGACACACGGATCAATGGGACAGAAGAGAGAAATCCAGAAGTGGACCCTCAACTCTACGGTCAGGACCATATATTCGACCAAGCAGGAGAGACCATCCACTGGAAAAAAGACAGCCTCCTCACTAAAGGCTGCTGGGAACGTTGGACAGCCACATGCAAAAGAATGAAACTGGACCATTCTCTCACACCATACACAGAGATAAAACTCAAAATGGATGAAAGATGTAAATGTGAGATGAGATTCCATCAAAACCCTAGGGGAGAACACAGGCAACGTCCTTCCCGAACTTGGCCACAGTAACTTCTTGCAAGATACACCCGTGAAGGCCAGAAAACAAAAGCAAAGATGAACTATTGGGACTTCATCGGGATGAGAAGCTTCCGCACAGCCAAAGAGACACTCAACAAAACCAAGAGACAACCTCCAGAATGGGAGAAGCTACGTGCAAATGACCCGTCAGATAAAGGGCCAGCATCCACGATCTCTAAAGAACCCATTCAACTCAACAGCAGAGAAACCAACCATCCAATCCGGAAATGGGCAAAAGACACGAACCGAAATGGCACAGAGCGAGACGTCGACGTGGCCGACAAGCCCATGAGAAAATGCGCCGCATCACTGTTATTTCCATCAGCGAAACACACGTCAAAAGCACAACGAAATCCCACCTTACACCGGTGAGAATGGGGAACATTGGCCAGACAGGAAACCACAAATACTGGACAGGATGTGCAGAAAGGGGAACGATTTCAAAATTCAACAATTTCAGAGGTAGCCATATTCACCTGAAAGGGACCAAGGGGGAGGGGGGCATGCTGCCGGCCAGGCTGGGGAGCTTAGGGAGGGACCTGAGAGCGGGGAGGGGGTGGGGGGAGGAGGAACAGCCAAGGGCCTTGGGGGGCCTGGGGGGGACCAGCAGCCCAGGCCCTCAAGCCACCGCCCCAAGGCCCTGCCCTGACATTGCAAGGTGCCTGCATCCTAACCCCTCTGAGCAGCCGCGGATGGGTTCGGCGGCACCTCCCCGAGCCCCGGTGGAGGGGCCCCACACCCTCCCTGAGCCGCTCCTGTGAGACCTGACCTGACACGTAGGAGGCCCCGCCGCCGCCCCCCTCCGAGAACAGGTGCCACCACTCCTCCCCCGCGCAGCCCTCTGCCCGGCACCCTGGCGGCCCAAAGGGTGTCCGCCGGGCTCGCCACGGGGGCGCCTCCATGCGGCCCCCAAGACTCACTGTCCCCCTCCGGTCCCTCCCAGGCACCCGCCGCGCCACCAGCGAGGGCCAGATGCCTCTCGCACAGCCACCCCGGGGCCCGTCACGCCTCCCGGGGCCCACGCTGACCTGCGCGCCGGGGGCCGAGGCCTGCAGAGCCGCTGCCGCGAGCCCGGAGCGCGGGGAACCGCGGGAACCGCGGGGAACCGCGGGCCTGGACTGGGGGCGCGGCCGCGCAACCTCCTGCCGTGCCCAGGTCGCCGCATCTGGGCACAGCTCCTCCTGCGGCCACGCCCCGGCCCCCTTCAGGTCACGCTAGGGCTCAGGCGCCTGGGCAAGCTCCCGCCCCGCCCCCGCCACGCCCCCCGCAGACCTGCCACACAGAGGCCCGCCCTCCGCGGAGCCTACAGGGGACCCGAGACCGCCTCTGCCTCCCCCCGCTAGTCTAGTCGGGGCGCCGGGGCCGAGGCCTTGCGCCCCGGCTCAGTCCCGAGGGACACCTGCTCACGGAGGCACGGAGCCTCTCTCTGGCTCTGTGTCTCCATCCCTGTCCCTCCGTCCCGGTCTCTGTCTCTCCCTCACTGTCTCCCTCGCTCTCCCTCCCGGTCTGGCCCTGTCTCCCTCCCAGTCTCTCTGCCTCTGCCCCCACCCCCATCTCTCTCTCTCTCCCTCGCCCTCCCAGTCTCCGTGTCCCTCCCAGTCTTTCTTCTCTTACTGCCTATCATGGCCTGTCCCTCGCTGTCTCTCTCTCCCTGTCTCTGTGCCTACCTTCTTGTCTCTCGGACTCTCACTTGTCTCCCTCCCTGTCTCATTCTCTCCATCCTGTCTCTGTCTCGCTGTCTCCTCCCTCCCTGTCTCTGACTCTCCCCTCCTGTCTCTCGGTCTCCCTCCCTGCACCTTGGTCTCTCCCCTCTGTCTCATCTCTCCCTCTCTGTCTCTTGGTCTGTCTGTCCCTCCCTGTCTCTGGATCCTTCCTTCCCTGTCCTGTGTCTCTCCCCCATCTCGATCTCTCACCCCCGTCGTCTCAGTCACTCCTCCCTGTCTCCATCTCTCTCTCCCTCCCTGTCTCTCGGTCTCCCCCTCGCTTTCTCTCCGTCTCCCTGCCCACCTCTATCTATCTCTCCCTCCCTGTCTCTGTCCATCCCTCCACTTCTGTCTCTCCTTCCCTGCCTCGGTCTCTCCATCCCTGTCTCTCGCCACCCGTCTCCATCTGTCCCTCCCTGTCTGTGTGTCTCCATCCCTGTCTCTCTCATCCTGTCTCTCGGCCTCTCCCTCACTGTATCTCGGTCTCCCTCCATGGCTCTGGCTCTCACTCCCTGTCTCTCTGTCTCCCCCTGCCTGTCTCTCGGTCTGTCCCTCCCGGTCTCTCGGTCTCTCCCTCCCTGTCTCTGGGTCTGTCCCTCCCTGTCTCTCGGTCTCCCTCCCTCTCTGTCTCTCCCACGGTGTCTAGATCTCACCCTCCTTCTCTCTGTGTCTCGGTCTCTCCCTCCCAGGCTCTCGGTGTCTCCCTACCTGTTTCCCTGCCTCTCCCTGCCTGTCTTTCTGTATCTCCCTCGCTGTCTCTGTCTTTCCATCCCTGTCTCTCTGACTCTCCTTCCCTGTGTCTGTGTCTGTCTCTCCCCGCTGCCCCATCTCAGTCTGTCCCCGCCCTGCCCCCCACCCCGTCTCCTCTCCCGCCCTCTCTCTGACTCTCGCTCCCTGTCTCGCCGACTCTCCCTTCCTGTGTCTCTGTCTCTCTTTGCGTCTCTGTCTCTCTGCCAGTCTCTGTGTGTCTCCCTTCGTGTCTCCCAGTCTCTCACTCCGTCTCGTTCTCTCCATCCTGTCTCTGTGCTCCCCTCTCTGTGTCTCAGTCTCCCTCCCTTTCTCTCTGACTCTTCCTCCCTGTCTCTCAGTGTATCCCTCCCGGGCTCTCGGTGTCTCTCTGTCTCTGTCTCTGTCTCTCCCTCCCTGTCTCTCTGACTCTCCTTCCATGTCTGGCTCTCTCCCTCGCTTCCTCATTCTTCCTCCTTGTCTCGGTCTCTCCCTCACCATCTCGCTGTCTCTCCCTCCCCATCCCTATCTCTCCCTCCCTGTCTGTGTCCCCCTCCCTGTGTCTGTCCATCCCTCCAGTTCTGTCTCTCCTTCCCTCTCCACGTTAATGAAACAAAGGATGAGAACCGTAGGATTCTCTCAATAGATGCAGAAAAAGCATTTGACCAAATAGACCATCCTTTCATGATGAAAACCTTCTGCTGGGTACGCAACCTGGGAAAAAAACCTCAATTACCATAAAACCCATGTACAAACGACCCAGAGAGGGAACGTGCTCTTCATTGGGAAAAACCTGGAGCTTTTCCCTTAAGGTCAGGAACACGACAGGGTGTCCACCCTCAACACTCTCGTTCGGCAGAATAGTAGTGGTCCTCGCTTTCCCAGCGACATTCCGAAACAGAAAAAAAAGGCGTCCGGATCGGCAAAGAAGTCAAACTCTCACTCTTCACAGAGGACATGACACTCTATGTGGGAAACCTCACACAATCACTAGACTAGATCGTACGTAAGGGATCTATCCAACAAGACGACCTAACTAACGATCGTGGGTATCTATGCCCTGAATGTGGGAGTTGCCACGGATATCAATCAATCGCTAAGCAAAGTTAAGACATACTTAGATAATAATACCCTTTTACTTGGAGACTCGAATGCGGCGCTTTCTGCAATTGACAGGTCTTCCAGGCACAGCATCTCCAAAGAAACAAGAGCACTAAAGGATACAGTGGACCAGGTGGATCTCACAGATATTTACAGAACTTTACATGCAAATGCAACTGAATTCACATTCTTCTCAATTGCACGTGGAACTTTGTCCAGAAGAGACCACATACTGGGTCACAAATCAGGTCATAATCGATACCAAAACTTTGGGATCGTCCCCTGCATATTTTCAGCCCATAATGCTCTGAAACTAGAGCTCAACCACAAGAAGTTTGCAAGGATTTCAAACACGTGCAGGTTAAGGACCATCCTGCTAAAAGGTGAAAGGGTCAACCAGGACATTAGAGAAGAATTAAGAAAATTCACGGAAACCAATGAGAACGAAGATACAACCAACCGTTCAGAATCTCTGGGATACAGCAAAAGCGGTCCCAAATAGGGGAAAGACATCGCAATACAAGCATCGATCCAAACACTGGAAAGAACTCAAATACGAAAACTAACCTGGCACCTAAAGGAGCTGGAGAAGGACCAGCAAATGAAACCTTCACCCAGCAGAAGACGACGGTTAATAAAAATTCGAGCAGAACTCAATGAAATAGAGAGCAGAAGAACTGAGGAAACACATCCACAAAACCAGGTGGTGGACCTCTGAAAGAACCAATAAGAGAGAGAAAAACCATGAAGCCAGCCTTATTAAAAGAAGAGAGAAAAGACTCCAATTAACAAAAACATGAATGAGAAAGGAGAGATCACCACCACCACGTAGGAAATACAAGCGATCTGAAAAACTCATCCTGAGCAGCTATACGCCAATAAATTGGGCAATCGAGAAGAAACGAACGCATTTCCGGAAAACCACAAACTACCAAAAACGGAACAGGAAGACACAGAAAACCCCAACAGGTCAATATCCAGGGAGGAAATTAAAGCAGTCATCATCAAAGACCTCCCAGGACACAAAAGTCTAGGGCCGGGTGGCTTCCTGAAACACTGTGGAACACGTCGGAAAGAAACTGAGGAAGACACAAAGAGATGGAAAAGGGTTCCACGCTCCTGGGTTGGAAGAATTGATATTGGGGAAAATGTCAACGTGACCCAGGGCAATATACACAACTAATGCAATCCCTGTCAGAAATAGCACGGACTCTCTTCAGAGAGCTGGAGCAAGTCCTCTGAAGGCTGGTGTGGAATGCGAAAAGACCCCGAACGGCCACGGGAAGAGTCGCCAAGAAAACCACTGCGGGGGCAGCACAATGCCGGATTTCACGTTGTGCCACGAAGCTGTGACGGGCAAGACAGTGGGATACTGGCACAAAAACAGACACGCCGATCAATGGAACAGAAGAGAGCATCCAGAGGTGGACCCTCAACTCTATGGGCAACTAATATTCAGCCAGGCAGGAAAGACCATGCACGGGGAAAAAGAAAAGACAGTCTCTTCAATAAATGCTGCTGGGAACACTGGACAGCCACACGCAGAAGAATGAAACTGGACCATTCCTCTCACACCATACACAAGGATAAACTCAAAATGGATGAAGGATCTCAATTTTGCAAGACAAGAGTCCATCAAAATCCGAGGGCAGGACAAAGGCAACAACACCCTTCTTGAACTGGGCCACAGCAACTTCGTAGAAATGACATCAGCCACGAAGGCCAGAGAAACAAGAGCGAAGAAAAGGATTGCTGGGACTTCACCACGATGAGCAGGTTCCACACAGCAAAAGAAACACTCGACAAAACTCAAAGCCAACCCACAGAGTGGGAGAAGACATGTGCAAATGACCCTGTCAGGTAAAGGGCCAGTATCCAAGATCTCTGAAGAACTTCTGCAACTCCACAGCAAAGAGACCAACGATCCAATCCGGAAGACGGGCAAGAGACATGAATGGAAATGTCACAGAGGAAGACTAGGCATGGCCGACAAGCACGTGAGACAATGCTCCGCATCACTGGCCGTCAGGGAGATATGGGTCAAAAGCACCACGAGATCCCACCTGACACACCAGCGACTGCGGTGAACGTTAACAAGATAGGAAACAGCGAAGGTCGGCGAGGATGTGGCGAAAAGGGAACCCTCTTGCACTGCTGGTGGGAATGTGACCTGATGCAGCCACGCCTGGAAAACCGTGTGCAGGTGCCTCAGAGAGGTAACAACGGATCTGCCCTGCGATCCAGCATGGGGGTGCACTGGTGGAGATGTACCCCAAAGATACAGATGCGGGGAAACACCGGGACACGTGCACCCTGAGGTTTCGAGTTGCAATGCCCACGATAGCCACACTGCGGAAGGAGCCTCGGTGCCCATCGAAAGATGAATGGATAAGGAGGGCGAGTGGTCTCTGTACACGATGGAAGATTACTCAGCCATCAGAAACGACAAACACCCACCATTTGCTTCGATGTGGATGGAACCAGAGGGTATTATGGCTGAGTCAAAGAAAAAGAAGGCAGTCGGCGAAGGACAAACATTCTATGGTCTCGTTCTTTTGGGGAGTATGAAAAAAATAGTGAAAGGGAACAGAGGAGAAAGAAGAAAAAAATGAGTGGGAGATGGCAGAAAAGGAGACAGAACAGGAGAGACTCCTAACCCTGGGAAATGAACAAGGGGTGGAAGAAAGGGAGGAACGCGGGGGGCGGGGTTGACTGGGTGACGGGCACAGAGGGGGGCACTTGATGCGATGAACACTGGGGGAGTTACACTCGATGTTGGCAACATGACCTCCAATAAGAAAGAAACCTATAAACAAACACACAAACCTCCCAAGACACAAAAGTCCAGGGCCAGATGGCTTCCCAGGGGAATTCTATCCAGCGCTTCAAGAAGAAAGACTACCTATGCTACTAAAGCTGCTCCGAAAGATAGAAAGAGATGGAATACTTCCAAGCTCGTTCTTGGAGGCCAGCATCACCTTAACTCCAAAACCCAAGACCCCAAAAGGGGACAATGCTGGACCGATGTCCCTGATTAAGGCGGACGCACACCTTCTCCACAAGATATGAGCCAACAGGATCCGACGGGACACTGATTAAGAAGTTACTCACCACGACCCAGTGGGGTTAATCGCCAGGGTGCAAGGCTGCTTCAGCACTCGGAGAACACTCGATGGGCTTCATCAGATCTGCAAGAGAGAAAACAAGAACCAGATGATCCTCTCAAGAGACGCAGAGGAAGCATTTGACAAAATACGGCATCCATGGCAGATCCAAACCCTTCAGAGTACAGGGATAGAGGGAACGTCCCTCAGCATCTTCAAATCCATCTACGAAAAGCCCGTGGCAAATTATCATCCACAATGTGGAAACACTGGGAGCCTTTCTTCGAACATCAGGAACGAGAGACAGGGATGTCCACCCTCACCACGTCTTCTCAACATACTACTAGACATCTCGGCCTCAGCAATCAAGCGACAGAAAAAATAAAAGGCATTCACATTGGCAAAGAAGTAGTCAAACTTGCCCTCTTCACCGATGGCATGCATGGTACTGTACCCGGAAAACCCAAAAGACTCCACCCCAAGATCGTAGAACTCATACAGCAAATTCGGCAGCGTGGCAGGATCCTAAATCTATGCCAAGAAATCAGTCACCTCTCTATACGCCAACGATGACTCTGAAGAAAGAGAAATTAAGGAGTCGGTTCCAGTGACAACTGCACCCAAAAGCATGAGATACCCAGGAATACACCTAACCAAAGAGGCTAAAGGATCTCTACCCGAAAAACCACGGAACACATCTGAAAGAAATTGAGGAGGACACTAAGAGATGGAAAACTATCCCATGCTCCTGGATTGGAAGAATTCATATATTGGGAAAATGTCAACGTGACTGACCCAGGGCAATTTACACATTGATTGCAATCCCTATCATCAAAAATACCAAAGGCTCCCTTCAGAGAGTCGCCACAAATCATCTGAAGATTAGTGTGGAATCAGACAAGACCCCGAATGCCCAGGGCAATATTAGAAAAGAAAACCACAGCTGGCGGCATCACAACGCCGGACTTCAGGTTGTGCTACAAAGCTGTGCTCATCAAGACAGTGTGCTACTAGCAGAAAAACAGACACACGGATCAATGGGACAGAAGAGAGAAATCCAGAAGTGGACCCTCAACTCTACGGTCAGGACCATATATTCGACCAAGCAGGAGAGACCATCCACTGGAAAAAAGACAGCCTCCTCACTAAAGGCTGCTGGGAACGTTGGACAGCCACATGCAAAAGAATGAAACTGGACCATTCTCTCACACCATACACAGAGATAAAACTCAAAATGGATGAAAGATGTAAATGTGAGATGAGATTCCATCAAAACCCTAGGGGAGAACACAGGCAACGTCCTTCCCGAACTTGGCCACAGTAACTTCTTGCAAGATACACCCGTGAAGGCCAGAAAACAAAAGCAAAGATGAACTATTGGGACTTCATCGGGATGAGAAGCTTCCGCACAGCCAAAGAGACACTCAACAAAACCAACAGACAACCTCCAGAATGGGAGAAGCTACGTGCAAATGACCCGTCAGATAAAGGGCCAGCATCCACGATCTCTAAAGAACCCATTCAACTCAACAGCAGAGAAACCAACCATCCAATCCGGAAATGGGCAAAAGACACGAACCGAAATGGCACAGAGCAAGACGTCGACGTGGCCGACAAGCCCATGAGAAAATGCGCCGCATCACTGTTATTTCCATCAGGGAAACACACGTCAAAAGCACAACGAAATCCCACCTTACACCGGTGAGAATGGGGAACATTGGCCAGACAGGAAACCACAAATACTGGACAGGATGTGCAGAAAGGGGAACGATTTCAAAATTCAACAATTTCAGAGGTAGCCATATTCACCTGAAAGGGACCAAGGGGGAGGGGGGCATGCTGCCGGCCAGGCTGGGGAGCTTAGGGAGGGACCTGAGAGCGGGGAGGGGGTGGGGGGAGGAGGAACAGCCAAGGGCCTTGGGGGGCCTGGGGGGGCCCAGCAGCCCAGGCCCTCAAGCCACCGCCCCAAGGCCCTGCCCTGACATCGCAAGGTGCCTGCATCCTAACCCCTCTGAGCAGCCGCGGATGGGTTCGGCGGCACCTCCCCGAGCCCCGGTGGAGGGGCCCCACACCCTCCCTGAGCCGCTCCTGTGAGACCTGACCTGACACGTAGGAGGCCCCGCCGCCGCCCCCCTCCGAGAACAGGTGCCACCACTCCTCCCCCGCGCAGCCCTCTGCCCGGCACCCTGGCGGCCCAAAGGGTGTCCGCCGGGCTCGCCACGGGGGCGCCTCCATGCGGCCCCCAAGACTCACTGTCCCCCTCCGGTCCCTCCCAGGCACCCGCCGCGCCACCAGCGAGGGCCAGATGCCTCTCGCACAGCCACCCCGGGGCCCGTCACGCCTCCCGGGGCCCACGCTGACCTGCGCGCCGGGGGCCGAGGCCTGCAGAGCCGCTGCCGCGAGCCCGGAGCGCGGGGAACCGCGGGGAACCGCGGGGAACCGCGGGCCTGGACTGGGGGCGCGGCCGCGCAACCTCCTGCCGTGCCCAGGTCGCCGCATCTGCGCACAGCTCCTCCTGCGGCCACGCCCCGGCCCCCTTCAGGTCACGCTCGGGCTCAGGCGCCTGGGCAAGCTCCCGCCCCGCCCCCGCCACGCCCCCCGCAGACCTGCCACACAGAGGCCCGCCCTCCGCGGAGCCTACAGGGGACCCGAGACCGCCTCTGCCTCCCCCCGCTAGTCTAGTCGGGGCGCCGGGGCCGAGGCCTTGCGCCCCGGCTCAGTCCCGAGGGACACCTGCTCACGGAGGCACGGAGCCTCTCTCTGGCTCTGTGTCTCCATCCCTGTCCCTCCGTCCCGGTCTCTGTCTCTCCCTCACTGTCTCCCTCGCTCTCCCTCCCGGTCTGGCCCTGTCTCCCTCCCAGTCTCTCTGCCTCTGCCCCCACCCCCATCTCTCTCTCTCTCCCTCGCCCTCCCAGTCTCCGTGTCCCTCCCAGTCTTTCTTCTCTTACTGCCTATCATGGCCTGTCCCTCGCTGTCTCTCTCTCCCTGTCTCTGTGCCTACCTTCTTGGCTCTCGGACTCTCACTTGTCTCCCTCCCTGTCTCATTCTCTCCATCCTGTCTCTGTCTCGCTGTCTCCTCCCTCCCTGTCTCTGACTCTCCCCTCCTGTCTCTCGGTCTCCCTCCCTGCACCTTGGTCTCTCCCCTCTGTCTCATCTCTCCCTCTCTGTCTCTTGGTCTGTCTGTCCCTCCCTGTCTCTGGATCCTTCCTTCCCTGTCCTGTGTCTCTCCCCCATCTCGATCTCTCACCCCCGTCGTCTCAGTCACTCCTCCCTGTCTCCATCTCTCTCTCCCTCCCTGTCTCTCGGTCTCCCCCTCGCTTTCTCTCCGTCTCCCTGCCCACCTCTATCTATCTCTCCCTCCCTGTCTCTGTCCATCCCTCCACTTCTGTCTCTCCTTCCCTGCCTCGGTCTCTCCATCCCTGTCTCTCGCCACCCGTCTCCATCTGTCCCTCCCTGTCTGTGTGTCTCCATCCCTGTCTCTCTCATCCTGTCTCTCGGCCTCTCCCTCACTGTATCTCGGTCTCCCTCCATGGCTCTGGCTCTCACTCCCTGTCTCTCTGTCTCCCCCCGCCTGTCTCTCGGTCTGTCCCTCCCGGTCTCTCGGTCTCTCCCTCCCTGTCTCTGGGTCTGTCCCTCCCTGTCTCTCGGTCTCCCTCCCTCTCTGTCTCTCCCACGGTGTCTAGATCTCACCCTCCTTCTCTCTGTGTCTCGGTCTCTCCCTCCCAGGCTCTCGGTGTCTCCCTACCTGTTTCCCTGCCTCTCCCTGCCTGTCTTTCTGTATCTCCCTCGCTGTCTCTGTCTCTCCATCCCTGTCTCTCTGACTCTCCTTCCCTGTGTCTGTGTCTGTCTCTCCCCGCTGCCCCATCTCAGTCTGTCCCCGCCCTGCCCCCCACCCCGTCTCCTCTCCCGCCCTCTCTCTGACTCTCGCTCCCTGTCTCGCCGACTCTCCCTTCCTGTGTCTCTGTCTCTCTTTGCGTCTCTGTCTCTCTGCCAGTCTCTGTGTGTCTCCCTTCGTGTCTCCCAGTCTCTCACTCCGTCTCGTTCTCTCCATCCTGTCTCTGTGCTCCCCTCTCTGTGTCTCAGTCTCCCTCCCTTTCTCTCTGACTCTTCCTCCCTGTCTCTCAGTGTATCCCTCCCGGGCTCTCGGTGTCTCTCTGTCTCTGTCTCTCCCTCCCTGTCTCTCTGACTCTCCTTCCATGTCTGGCTCTCTCCCTCCCTTCCTCATTCTTCCTCCTTGTCTCGGTCTCTCCCTCACCATCTCGCTGTCTCTCCCTCCCCATCCCTATCTCTCCCTCCCTGTCTGTGTCCCCCTCCCTGTGTCTGTCCATCCCTCCAGTTCTGTCTCTCCTTCCCTCTCCACGTTAATGAAACAAAGGATGAGAACCGTAGGATTCTCTCAATAGATGCAGAAAAAGCATTTGACCAAATAGACCATCCTTTCATGATGAAAACCTTCTGCTGGGTACGCATACTGGGAAAAAAACCTCAATTATCATAAAACCCATGTACAAACGACCCAGAGAGGGAACGTGCTCTTCATTGGGAAAAACCTGGAGCTTTTCCCTTAAGGTCAGGAACACGACAGGGTGTCCACCCTCAACACTCTCGTTCGGCAGAATAGTAGTGGTCCTCGCTTTCCCAGCGACATTCCGAAACAGAAAAAAAAGGCATCCGGATCGGCAAAGAAGTCAAACTCTCACTCTTCACAGAGGACATGACACTCTATGTGGGAAACCTCACACAATCACTAGACTAGATCGTACGTAAGGGATCTATCCAACAAGACGACCTAACTAACGATCGTGGGTATCTATGCCCTGAATGTGGGAGTTGCCACGGATATCAATCAATCGCTAAGCAAAGTTAAGACATACTTAGATAATAATACCCTTTTACTTGGAGACTCGAATGCGGCGCTTTCTGCAATTGACAAGTCTTCCAGGCACAGCATCTCCAAAGAAACAAGAGCACTAAAGGATACAGTGGACCAGGTGGATCTCACAGATATTTACAGAACTTTACATGCAAATGCAACTGAATTCACATTCTTCTCAATTGCACGTGGAACTTTGTCCAGAAGAGACCACATACTGGGTCACAAATCAGGTCATAATCGATACCAAAACTTTGGGATCGTCCCCTGCATATTTTCAGCCCATAATGCTCTGAAACTAGAGCTCAACCACAAGAAGTTTGCAAGGATTTCAAACACGTGCAGGTTAAGGACCATCCTGCTAAAAGGTGAAAGGGTCAACCAGGACATCAGAGAAGAATTAAGAAAATTCACGGAAACCAATGAGAACGAAGATACAACCAACCGTTCAGAATCTCTGGGATACAGCAAAAGCGGTCCCAAATAGGGGAAAGACATCGCAATACAAGCATCGATCCAAACACTGGAAAGAACTCAAATACGAAAACTAACCTGGCACCTAAAGGAGCTGGAGAAGGACCAGCAAATGAAACCTTCACCCAGCAGAAGACGACGGTTAATAAAAATTCGAGCAGAACTCAATGAAATAGAGAGCAGAAGAACTGAGGAAACACATCCACAAAACCAGGTGGTGGACCTCTGAAAGAACCAATAAGAGAGAGAAAAACCAGGAAGCCAGCCTTATTAAAAGAAGAGAGAAAAGACTCCAATTAACAAAAACATGAATGAGAAAGGAGAGATCACCACCACCACGTAGGAAATACAAGCGATCTGAAAAACTCATCCTGAGCAGCTATACGCCAATAAATTGGGCAATCGAGAAGAAACGAACGCATTTCCGGAAAACCACAAACTACCAAAAACGGAACAGGAAGACACAGAAAACCCCAACAGGTCAATATCCAGGGAGGAAATTAAAGCAGTCATCATCAAAGACCTCCCAGGACACAAAAGTCTAGGGCCGGGTGGCTTCCTGAAACACTGTGGAACACGTCGGAAAGAAACTGAGGAAGACACAAAGAGATGGAAAAGGGTTCCACGCTCCTGGGTTGGAAGAATTGATATTGGGGAAAATGTCAACGTGACCCAGGGCAATATACACAACTAATGCAATCCCTGTCAGAAATAGCACGGACTCTCTTCAGAGAGCTGGAGCAAGTCCTCTGAAGGCTGGTGTGGAATGCGAAAAGACCCCGAACGGCCACGGGAAGAGTCGCCAAGAAAACCACTGCGGGGGCAGCACAATGCCGGATTTCACGTTGTGCCACGAAGCTGTGACGGGCAAGACAGTGGGATACTGGCACAAAAACAGACACGCCGATCAATGGAACAGAAGAGAGCATCCAGAGGTGGACCCTCAACTCTATGGGCAACTAATATTCAGCCAGGCAGGAAAGACCATGCACGGGGAAAAAGAAAAGACAGTCTCTTCAATAAATGCTGCTGGGAACACTGGACAGCCACACGCAGAAGAATGAAACTGGACCATTCCTCTCACACCATACACAAGGATAAATTCAAAATGGATGAAGGATCTCAATTTTGCAAGACAAGAGTCCATCAAAATCCTAGGGCAGGACAAAGGCAACAACACCCTTCTTGAACTGGGCCACAGCAACTTCGTAGAAATGACATCAGCCACGAAGGCCAGAGAAACAAGAGCGAAGAACAGGATTGCTGGGACTTCACCACGTTGAGCAGGTTCCACACAGCAAAAGAAACACTCGACAAAACTCAAAGCCAACCCACAGAGTGGGAGAAGACATGTGCAAATGACCCTGTCAGGTAAAGGGCCAGTATCCAAGATCTCTGAAGAACTTCTGCAACTCCACAGCAAAGAGACCAACGATCCAATCCGGAAGACGGGCAAGAGACATGAATGGAAATGTCACAGAGGAAGACTAGGCATGGCCGACAAGCACGTGAGACAATGCTCCGCATCACTGGCCGTCAGGGAGATATGGGTCAAAAGCACCACGAGATCCCACCTGACACACCAGCGACTGCGGTGAACGTTAACAAGATAGGAAACAGCGAAGGTCGGCGAGGATGTGGCGAAAAGGGAACCCTCTTGCACTGCCGGTGGGAATGTGACCTGATGCAGCCACGCCTGGAAAACCGTGTGCAGGTGCCTCAGAGAGGTAACAACGGATCTGCCCTGCGATCCAGCATGGGGGTGCACTGGTGGAGATGTACCCCAAAGATACAGATGCGGGGAAACACCGGGACACGTGCACCCTGAGGTTTCGAGTTGCAATGCCCACGATAGCCACACTGCGGAAGGAGCCTCGGTGCCCATCGAAAGATGAATGGATAAGGAGGGCGAGTGGTCTCTGTACACGATGGAAGATTACTCAGCCATCAGAAACGACAAACACCCACCATTTGCTTCGATGTGGATGGAACCAGAGGGTATTATGGCTGAGTCAAAGAAAAAGAAGGCAGTCGGCGAAGGACAAACATTCTATGGTCTCGTTCTTTTGGGGAGTATGAAAAAAATAGTGAAAGGGAACAGAGGAGAAAGAAGAAAAAAATGAGTGGGAGATGGCAGAAAAGGAGACAGAACAGGAGAGACTCCTAACCCTGGGAAATGAACAAGGGGTGGAAGAAAGGGAGGAACGCGGGGGGCGGGGTTGACTGGGTGACGGGCACAGAGGGGGGCACTTGATGCGATGAACACTGGGGGAGTTACACTCGATGTTGGCAACATGACCTCCAATAAGAAAGAAACCTATAAACAAACACACAAACCTCCCAAGACACAAAAGTCCAGGGCCAGATGGCTTCCCAGGGGAATTCTATCCAGCGCTTCAAGAAGAAAGACTACCTATGCTACTAAAGCTGCTCCGAAAGATAGAAAGAGATGGAATACTTCCAAGCTCGTTCTTGGAGGCCAGCATCACCTTAACTCCAAAACCCAAGACCCCAAAAGGGGACAATGCTGGACCGATGTCCCTGATTAAGGCGGACGCACACCTTCTCCACAAGATATGAGCCAACAGGATCCGACGGGACATGATTAAGAAGTTACTCACCACGACCCAGTGGGGTTAATCGCCAGGGTGCAAGGCTGCTTCAGCACTCGGAGAACACTCGATGGGCTTCATCAGATCTGCAAGAGAGAAAACAAGAACCAGATGATCCTCTCAAGAGACGCAGAGGAAGCATTTGACAAAATACGGCATCCATGGCAGATCCAAACCCTTCAGAGTACAGGGATAGAGGGAACGTCCCTCAGCATCTTCAAATCCATCTACGAAAAGCCCGTGGCAAATTATCATCCACAATGTGGAAACACTGGGAGCCTTTCTTCGAACATCAGGAACGAGAGACAGGGATGTCCACCCTCACCACGTCTTCTCAACATACTACTAGACATCTCGGCCTCAGCAATCAAGCGACAGAAAAAATAAAAGGCATTCACATTGGCAAAGAAGTAGTCAAACTTGCCCTCTTCACCGATGGCATGCATGGTACTGTACCCGGAAAACCCAAAAGACTCCACCCCAAGATCGTAGAACTCATACAGCAAATTCGGCAGCGTGGCAGGATCCTAAATCTATGCCAAGAAATCAGTCACCTCTCTATACGCCAACGATGACTCTGAAGAAAGAGAAATTAAGGAGTCGGTTCCAGTGACAACTGCACCCAAAAGCATGAGATACCCAGGAATACACCTAACCAAAGAGGTAAAGGATCTCTACCCGAAAAACCACGGAACACATCTGAAAGAAATTGAGGAGGACACTAAGAGATGGAAAACTATCCCATGCTCCTGGATTGGAAGAATTCATATATTGGGAAAATGTCAACGTGACTGACCCAGGGCAATTTACACATTGATTGCAATCCCTATCATCAAAAATACCAAAGGCTCCCTTCAGAGAGTCGCCACAAATCATCTGAAGATTAGTGTGGAATCAGACAAGACCCCGAATGCCCAGGGCAATATTAGAAAAGAAAACCACAGCTGGCGGCATCACAACGCCGGACTTCAGGTTGTGCTACAAAGCTGTGCTCATCAAGACAGTGTGCTACTAGCAGAAAAACAGACACACGGATCAATGGGACAGAAGAGAGAAATCCAGAAGTGGACCCTCAACTCTACGGTCAGGACCATATATTCGACCAAGCAGGAGAGACCATCCACTGGAAAAAAGACAGCCTCCTCACTAAAGGCTGCTGGGAACGTTGGACAGCCACATGCAAAAGAATGAAACTGGACCATTCTCTCACACCATACACAGAGATAAAACTCAAAATGGATGAAAGATGTAAATGTGAGATGAGATTCCATCAAAACCCTAGGGGAGAACACCGGCAACGTCCTTCCCGAACTTGGCCACAGTAACTTCTTGCAAGATACACCCGTGAAGGCCAGAAAACAAAGCAAAGATGAACTATTGGGACTTCATCGGGATGAGAAGCTTCCGCACAGCCAAAGAGACACTCAACAAAACCAACAGACAACCTCCAGAATGGGAGAAGCTACGTGCAAATGACCCGTCAGATAAAGGGCCAGCATCCACGATCTCTAAAGAACCCATTCAACTCAACAGCAGAGAAACCAACCATCCAATCCGGAAATGGGCAAAAGACACGAACCGAAATGGCACAGAGCAAGACGTCGACGTGGCCGACAAGCCCATGAGAAAATGCGCCGCATCACTGTTATTTCCATCAGGGAAACACACGTCAAAAGCACAACGAAATCCCACCTTACACCGGTGAGAATGGGGAACATTGGCCAGACAGGAAACCACAAATACTGGACAGGATGTGCAGAAAGGGGAACGATTTCAAAATTCAACAATTTCAGAGGTAGCCATATTCACCTGAAAGGGACCAAGGGGGAGGGGGGCATGCTGCCGGCCAGGCTGGGGAGCTTAGGGAGGGACCTGAGAGCGGGGAGGGGGTGGGGGGAGGAGGAACAGCCAAGGGCCTTGGGGGGCCTGGGGGGGCCCAGCAGCCCAGGCCCTCAAGCCACCGCCCCAAGGCCCTGCCCTGACATCGCAAGGTGCCTGCATCCTAACCCCTCTGAGCAGCCGCGGATGGGTTCGGCGGCACCTCCCCGAGCCCCGGTGGAGGGGCCCCACACCCTCCCTGAGCCGCTCCTGTGAGACCTGACCTGACACGTAGGAGGCCCCGCCGCCGCCCCCCTCCGAGAACAGGTGCCACCACTCCTCCCCCGCGCAGCCCTCTGCCCGGCACCCTGGCGGCCCAAAGGGTGTCCGCCGGGCTCGCCACGGGGGCGCCTCCATGCGGCCCCCAAGACTCACTGTCCCCCTCCGGTCCCTCCCAGGCACCCGCCGCGCCACCAGCGAGGGCCAGATGCCTCTCGCACAGCCACCCCGGGGCCCGTCACGCCTCCCGGGGCCCACGCTGACCTGCGCGCCGGGGGCCGAGGCCTGCAGAGCCGCTGCCGCGAGCCCGGAGCGCGGGGAACCGCGGGGAACCGCGGGCCTGGACTGGGGCGCGGGCCCGCGCAACCTCCTGCCGTGCCCAGGTCGCCGCATCTGGGCACAGCTCCTCCTGCGGCCACGCCCCGGCCCCCTTCAGGTCACGCTCGGGCTCAGGCGCCTGGGCAAGCTCCCGCCCCGCCCCCGCCACGCCCCCCGCAGACCTGCCACACAGAGGCCCGCCCTCCGCGGAGCCTACAGGGGACCCGAGACCGCCTCTGCCTCCCCCCGCTAGTCTAGTCGGGGCGCCGGGGCCGAGGCCTTGCGCCCCGGCTCAGTCCCGAGGGACACCTGCTCACGGAGGCACGGAGCCTCTCTCTGGCTCTGTGTCTCCATCCCTGTCCCTCCGTCCGGTCTCTGTCTCTCCCTCACTGTCTCCCTCGCTCTCCCTCCCGGTCTGGCCCTGTCTCCCTCCCAGTCTCTCTGCCTCTGCCCCCACCCCCCATCTCTCTCTCTCTCCCTCGCCCTCCCAGTCTCCGTGTCCCTCCCAGTCTTTCTTCTCTTACTGCCTATCATGGCCTGTCCCTCGCTGTCTCTCTCTCCCTGTCTCTGTGCCTACCTTCTTGTCTCTCGGACTCTCACTTGTCTCCCTCCCTGTCTCATTCTCTCCATCCTGTCTCTGTCTCGCTGTCTCCTCCCTCCCTGTCTCTGACTCTCCCCTCCTGTCTCTCGGTCTCCCTCCCTGCACCTTGGTCTCTCCCCTCTGTCTCATCTCTCCCTCTCTGTCTCTTGGTCTGTCTGTCCCTCCCTGTCTCTGGATCCTTCCTTCCCTGTCCTGTGTCTCTCCCCCATCTCGATCTCTCACCCCCGTCGTCTCAGTCACTCCTCCCTGTCTCCATCTCTCTCTCCCCTCCCTGTCTCTCGGTCTCCCCCTCGCTTTCTCTCCGTCTCCCTGCCCACCTCTATCTATCTCTCCCTCCCTGTCTCTGTCCATCCTCCCACTTCTGTCTCTCCTTCCCTGCCTCGGTCTCTCCATCCCTGTCTCTCGCCACCCGTCTCCATCTGTCCCTCCCTGTCTGTGTGTCTCCATCCCTGTCTCTCTCTCATCCTGTCTCTCGGCCTCTCCCTCACTGTATCTCGGTCTCCCTCCATGGCTCTGGCTCTCACTCCCTGTCTCTCTGTCTCCCCCTGCCTGTCTCTCGGTCTGTCCCTCCCGGTCTCTCGGTCTCTCCCTCCCTGTCTCTGGGTCTGTCCCTCCCTGTCTCTCGGTCTCCCTCCCTCTCTGTCTCTCCCACGGTGTCTAGATCTCACCCTCCTTCTCTCTGTGTCTCGGTCTCTCCCTCCCAGGCTCTCGGTGTCTCCCTACCTGTTTCCCTGCCTCTCCCTGCCTGTCTTTCTGTATCTCCCTCGCTGTCTCTGTCTCTCCATCCCTGTCTCTCTGACTCTCCTTCCCTGTGTCTGTGTCTGTCTCTACCGCTGCCCCATCTCAGTTCTGTCCCCCGCCCTGCCCCCCACCCCGTCTCCTCTCCCGCCCTCTCTCTGACTCTCGCTCCACGTCTCGCCGACTCTCCTTCCTGTGTCTCTGTCTCTCTTTGCGTCTCTGTCTCTCTGCCAGTCTCTGTGTGTCTCCTTCGTGTCTCCCAGTCTCTCACTCCGTCTCGTTCTCTCCATCCTGTCTCTGTGCTCCTCTCTGTGTCTCAGTCTCCTCCCTTTCTCTCTGACTCTTCCTCCCTGTCTCTCAGTGTATCCCTCCCGGGCTCTCGGTGTCTCTCTGTCTCTGTCTCTCCCTCCCTGTCTCTCTGACTCTCCTTCCATGTCTGGCTCTCTCCCTCCCTTCTCATTCTTCCTCCTTGTCTCGGTCTCTCCCTCACCATCTCGCTGTCTCTCCTCCCCATCCCTATCTCTCCTCCCTGTCTGTGTCCCCCTCCCTGTGTCTGTCCATCCCTCCAGTTCTGTCTCCTTCCCTCTCCACGTTAATGAAACAAAGGATGAGAACCGTAGGATTCTCTCAATAGATGCAGAAAAAGCATTTGACCAAATAGACCATCCTTTCATGATGAAAACCTTCTGCTGGGTACGCATACTGGGAAAAACCTCAATTATCATAAAACCCATGTACAAACGACCCAGAGAGGGAACGTGCTCTTCATTGGGAAAACCTGGAGCTTTTCCCTTAAGGTCAGGAACACGACAGGGTGTCCACCCTCAACACTCTCGTTCGGCAGAATAGTAGTGGTCCTCGCTTCCCAGCGACATTCCGAAACAGAAAAAAAGGCATCCGGATCGGCAAAGAAGTCAAACTCTCACTCTTCACAGAGGACATGACACTCTATGTGGGAAACCTCACACAATCACTAGACTAGATCGTACGTAAGGGATCTATCCAACAAGACGACCTAACTAACGATCGGGTATCTATGCCCTGAATGTGGGAGTTGCCACGGATATCAATCAATCGCTAAGCAAAGTTAAGACATACTTAGATAATAATACCCTTTTACTTGGAGACTCGAATGCGGCGCTTTCTGCAATTGACAAGTCTTCCAGGCACAGCATCTCCAAAGAAACAAGAGCACTAAAGGATACAGTGGACCAGGTGGATCTCACAGAATATTTACAGAACTTT